>NC_088791.1:84353442-94353442 GCF_011386835.1 Chrysemys picta bellii | reverse complement strand
GCTAGGCCTGGTCTATACGTAGTGTTTGCATCAATTTACCTTTCAGCTAGGAGTCTGACTTTAGTTTTTTTTACCGAAAGAATTATATTGGTACAAGCCCTAGTGTAGGGATAATGGTGCCTCATACCAGAATAACTGCATCCATACTAGTGGTGTTGCACTGGTTCAAACCGATATAGTAAAAACTGTGTAAACAAGCCTTTAGCATAGTGCTAGTTGGCATTGTGCTGTTGGAAGGAGTGTCTTTCTGAATGACAGGTAAATAGGATGCCTATGGCACTCTTCGCAACTGTAGCTATATTAACCCCAGTGTCCTGCCCAAAATTTAATTTTGGGTAATCACATCCTTCTATCTACAACTTCTTCAAAAGTTTCAGCTGCAGTCATTCTTTGGAACCCCTGCATAGCATTGTTGTATGCTGCTGAACAGCTATCACATTGCATCCCAGAGGTGGCTGCATTTCAGTGGGTGTGAGTAATCATTGATCTGTAAAATGCCTTGAGATCCCTCTGGATGAAAGAAATGAACTTATTCTTTGTAGTAAGCATGATTCTTAACTCTCTTTTTGTCTTTTTTCCTGTTTCCTCCCTAGATCAAGCGTTCCTCCATCCGGAAAGGCATGGTGATGGTGTCCTGCCGGTTGAATCCACAAGCATCCTGGGAATTTGAAGCAGAGATTCTGGTGCTGCATCATCCCACCACCATCAGCCCACGCTATCAGGCCATGGGTAGGTGTAGCAGCTTTCTCTGACCCTTATATCCCAGTTGAACAGCTCACAGTTGCAGACTTCTGCTTTAGCCTCAGACTGCTTAATCCACCTGTGATTTCTGCTTTATCCAGGATGTAGGGCATAGTTCCTTGTATTAACTTCCCCAATTCCATTATGGGTGAGAGAGCAGATCTAGAAGAGCAAGGATTGCTGCCAGTAAGAACCAGTGTGCTTGGGAAAAGGAAAGCCTACACAGTGGCTACCAGGAGTCAGCATTGTCTGTAGCCCAGTGGCTCTCTAGCTTCATCATTTGCACAACAAACTCTGCCTGAGACACTGAGGGCAAAGAAAAACCCACAGCTGGCCCGTGTCAGTCAACTCTGGCTCGTGGAGCTCGGGCTGAGGAGTTGTTCCCTTGCTGTGTAGACTTCTAGGCTTGGGCTGGCTCTGGGATCCTCTCATCCCACTGGGTCCCAAATCCTGGGCTCCAGCTCGAGCCTGGAAGTCTACACAGTGATGGAACAGCCGTGCGAGTCTGAGTTGACTGGCACGGGCCTGCTGTGTGTTTTTCTTGTCTGTGTAGACATACTCTGTTCTTCTCAATACCACGGTCCCCCGCTGCTTGGTTCTTAATGTTTCATTGCGTGGATCACCAGGAAAGCCAGTGCAGAACAGTGTGAGACCCCCTGCAGTGTCCAATATTTAGCTTCGTTTCTGAGCAGCAAACAAATGCATCTGTAGCATCAACTTCGCGCTGATTAGAATACAATAGGTTATTTTCATTCTGAACTCAAATGTGCTGTGGATAGATTAGCAGTAATGACCTTGGACTCTAATCTGAGGCTTGTTCCACTAGTGGCATTTCGTACTTGAGAGCCTCTGGTACATTATCATTTACAGTGCATTGTGGCAGTATCCGCCAGACAGCCACTATCCTCAGCATGGACAAGGACTGCCTACGGACAGGGGACAAAGCTACAGTGCACTTCCGCTTCATCAAGACCCCTGAATACTTGCATATAGACCAGCGGCTGGTCTTTCGTGAGGGCCGTACCAAAGCAGTGGGTACTATCACCAAGGTAAAGGCCGAGGAGCCATACCCTTGCCATTTTGCTTTCCCAGTAAACCTTTACTCCTACAATGAGGAGACAAGTAGGGGAATCTGGGAATTGGGAGGATATAGTTTCACTATCTTAGTTGCCAATTTCAAGCAAGACTCAGGCTAGTGGCGACCAGCGTGTATTGCAGTCTGATGGCCATCTGGCCTGTGTGAAACTGACTGGGTGGGGAGGCTGGGGGTGTCTTTGTCTTCTAGAGGCAGGTGTCCCCTGACATGAGACTGGCTGTGCCATAGAGACTGAACACCCCTCTCAGCCCTACATAGCATCTCCGGGGAAGCTCTGAGGCATGTTGATGGGCCAGTGTGGGCTACCGTGGGCTGATGCTTGCTATATAGTTCACTTTATGGCTAGTGGAAGTAATTCTCTAAGCACTCCTCACTTTCAAGAAACCCTGAAGTTTTGAACCTTGCTTGGCTGGCCCTGCCATTTTAATGCTGTGTATTCTTCCATCTGTAACCGGCAGTTACTCCAGACCACCAACAACTCTCCAATGAACTCCAAGCCCCAGCAGATCAAGATGCAGTCAACAAAAAAGGGACCCCTTACGAAACGAGAGGATGGTGTGCCCCAGAGTGGGACAGCAGCTGGGGGGGCCCTGGTGGGGGATGATGCCACCTCATCCGGAGCAACACCAGCAGTACCTTCTAGTGCCCTGCAAGCACAGGTTAGCAAAAGACATCTAAGTATCTTCTGGCTAATCACATACTCCTTCCTGCCAGCTGATTGTCTCAGCCCCATAAAACATCTGCATTGCTCCCCTTTCTTGGGACTGTTCACTTGGCAATGACAAATTATATGGGTACAGCCGGCAGTACCCCAGCAAGGAACTAGACTCCCTGATAACTGAGAAAATCCTGACAGCTGATTGATGGCAGCTTGTCCTCTCAGTGGAACATTTGTATTCAGGCAGTGCAGTGCCTAGGAGCCCTTGTTGTAAGCCAGAGCCCCGTTGTGCTAGGCGCTGTGCAAACACATAGCACCTGCCACAATGAGCTCACAGCCCAAGTAAGGGCATTAGGCCAGCTGTCACTTCCCTTTGGTCAAATCACACTTAGACCATGGAGCCTGGCTTGGAAAGAGACAGCGTTCTTTCCCTCAGTTCATGTCTCTGTATGCCTTTCTGTCTCCTCTTCGCTGCGGTGTCACTGTGGATAAAGGGCTGCACTCCCAGCCTCTTATGCTTGCTCTGTATTTTTGCCCTGTCCCTTGGTGTTTGTGTGGCTGTGCTCTTGCTCATCTCTGCTTCTCTCTTCCTGCTGCTTTCCTTCAGACTGCACTGGATGAAGAGCCCCACAACCGAGAGGGCAATAAGGTATTTTTGCACCCTGACAGCTGATTTGAGATAACAAGTGGGCTTGCTGGCCTGAGTCTGGGAACAGAGTCACGTCAGCAAAACAATTGTGGAGGCTTTCTGCTTCCATCACGCACAATATGGAAACCCAGGCCCTGGATTTCTGAGATTCTGAGCACCTTCAGCTTCCATTGACTTCATAGGAGTTAAGTGTTCAGAGCTTCTGTAAATTGGGTCCCCAGAAGACTAGAACTAAAGTTTACCAGCTTCTGCTTGTCTCCTTGCTACCTGCAATAGTAGGAGACTGATCATGTGAGAGGTGCTCCCCTGATGCCCTAGCAGTGAGAGTGCAGGTAGAACACTTGCCTCAGTTCTGTGTTTGTCACTTTGATTTTTTTGGAGTCATCACAAACTAAAATTCCGCTTCTTGTTTTCCAGTCGAAGGTTGGAGGAGGGGGCCGGCGACGTGGGGGCCAACGCCATAAAGTGAAGTCTCAGGGGGCTTGTGTGACTCCCGCCAGTGGCTGCTGAATATCTTTTTCCCCCACCCTCTGAGGAATTCTCCCCCTCCCTCCATTTCTTAGCCAAGACGTCCAGAGCAGCTTAAACCAAAACCCATCCAGCTGATCTGCTGCAGAAGAACCTTCCCTCCCAAGGAATGACAGAGGGGTTGTAACTTATAATAAGCTAATGAAGGTGACAAGACTCGTGGAACTGATCGACTGACACCTCCCTCTACCCCAACACACTTTTGTACAACCTGGGCTCTTAGTCTTTATTATATTATGTGTGCATGAAGATGAGAGGAAAATCCAGATATATTGGAGAAGAGCCATTTGGCTGCTTCCCTTTCCCCATCTGGTCTTGTCTGTTTAACCTTCTACACTGTCCCCAGTCCATTGGCATTAGAAGACCTGAAATTCCAGGGTTAAAATGTGCTGAATGGTGGGTGGTTATAGGGGGCAGCAATTCCTCACTCTCCGGAAAGGTGCCAAATGAGTTCTGGACTCTCCCGGTCTTAAACTGTTTTTTAAATGGGTTAATTTTAATGTGGCAGTGACTGCAATTTGGAGGGAGATGCAGAAAACTGAACAGATGGACCTTAAAGAGGAAGGTGAATTCAAGAGAGATCCTTGACCTTAAGTAGGTATGTTTAAATTTTTGTTCTTAATACTTCTCCCTCTCCTCCCTAAATATAAGGCCAATAGCTGGTACAAGTTTAATCAGAGGTGGGATTAAATACAGAGGTTACTTGCCCATCTCATCCTCCTTCCTCTTCTAACCTCTGTTCAGTGCATGCTGGAACAACTCTTACCCACCCCTCAAGGTCCTAGCGGCAGAGTGACATAGTGAGAATGTTTCCAGACGGCTCTGTGGTATAGGAACACTGTGTAGCCTGCGACCAGCATAAGTCTCCCCTGTGACTAGACGGTGATCACAAGTGGGATAGCCTTTTTGGGCCTGGAGACTGAAAACAAATGCCACCCTCATTTGACTTTGCCTGCTCCAGGTGCTCCCTTCTCTCCTGGAACTCGCAGGCCAAGCTTTGCCATGGCAGTGGTAACAGTGGTCAGTCCCCCTCTTTGCAGAAGGGGGAAGTGATTAGTTGATACCAACCTTAGGGAAGCACTTTCAGCCTGGGAAGCCCATGGAGATTTTATCTCTCTCTTTTTTTTTTTTTTTTTTTTTTTTTTTAAATAAAGTTCTAGCTTCTTGGGTAGGCCCTCCAGGACACCCCTTCTGAAGTGACTTATTTTATGAGTATCATGTCCTTTTACCTCAGGCTTTGTAGCTGGTCACCTCCCAACTTGTTCTTCTCTCCTCTCCCACCCCTTCCTCTTCAAAAGACGAGCTCCCCTAGAGGATAATGCTTATCCTCCACTGACTAGTGGGATGCTTGATATCTTGAGGGAGAGGCAGAGCAATCACTTTCTACTCAGAATGAAGTGAGTCACTGTTCATTGTTTCAGAGAGCCTCCACCTTGGGAAGCTGTTAACTAGCGAGACAAAGCCTAAAGCCATCTTTGAGGGCAAACCGAATGGAAGTGGGGAGATAGAGGATGGTCCTTCCTGAGCCAGTTGCTTAACTGCCAGAGCTCTCTGGGGAGAAATCATAAGTAGCTACACTATTAATGGCACCCCAATTGTGAAGGAGTGTGACGTGTTGCTAGCAAAATATGGGGGCCTGCTTCATTCATGCCCAGGCCCTCTAGTAGCATTAAAACTGCATCTGATTTCACTGCTCTTCAGGGAGGCAGAGAACTCTAGGCGTTCTTCATTCCTGAGCCTGTTTTCCTCTTTCTTCATTCCTTGTGCTCCAACTGAAAGAGGGAAGCCTAGGGCCTGAAGAGGATTTACATAAATTCATGCTAAGGAGGTAGTGATATCTCCTTTTTGTTGTGACCAGCATACAAAGATCACTGAGACTGGTGTGATGTATAAAATAAAAAGTTTGTTCTAAGTTAAATAGTGTCTTGTTGCTTTAAGTGTTCTTAAATGTTAGTCATGGGAACGGCCACCCCTTACCCCTGAATCCCTGTGCCTTCACAAAGTCCTGCACCTCGCTCTACTCCAATCTAGGTGTGAGAGCAGCCTCTGCACTTATGGAGGGGGATAGGTTCCATAGGAGTACTGGTGAAGTTAGGCTGATTTCCCGTACAAGGGGAAGCTGTAGGGATGGTATAAGGGGATGGGGTTGAGAACCATGGCACACCATGAGCTGTAGGTGAAAGACATTCTTTCAAAGTATGAAGGCTTGGAGATGCTTGAGCAAGGAACTGATTTGGCAGCTCAACCTGAGCCCCACTTCTCTGCTACAGGTAGACTAAACCAGGGGCTCTCACCCTTTCCAGACTACTCTACGCCTTTCAGGACTCTGATTTGTCTTGTGTGCCCCCAAATCTCACCTCATGTAAAAACTACAAAATCAGACATAAAAATACAAAAGTGTCACAGCCACATTATTACTGACAAAGTGCTGACTTTCTCATTTTTACCATGTAATTATAAATCAATTGGAATATCAATATTGTACTTACATTTCAGTGTGATACTTGAGCCTGTTTTTCACTTGTGAGCCTTCTCATTCTGGGAAGCAGTGAAGCTACAGTAACAATGAAGTTTTTCTCCACATTATGTCTATTCCTACTCTCTGGGCTGGCATTAGGGAGCGGCAACCAGAGCAATTGCCTGGGGCCCCAAGCCACAGTGGGTCCCTATAAGCTAAGTTGCTCAGGCTTTCTGCCTTGCGCCCCAGTGAGTCTAATGCCAGCCCTGGCAACCCCATTAAAACAAACTCGTGACCCACTTTGTGGTCATGACCCAGTTTGAGAACTGCTGATATAGTCTATAGAGCAGTATAAACACGTCATTGTCAGTATGAATTTTAGTTTGTACTGACTTCGCTAGTGCTTTTTATGTAGCCTCTTGTAAAACTAGGCAAATATCTAGTTTTGCCTCCTGGAAGACCTCTGCGTAACCCCAGGAGTACACATACCCCTGGTTGAGAACCACTGGACTAAACCCTATATCTCTGGCCCCTTTGCAATGGAGGATAGAACCTAATCAAGTCTTTAGTGCCCATTCAAACTGCAGAAAGTGCCATTCTCTACACCTAGCTTCTTGTACGAACACTTGGATCTGCTGTATGGGGCATCTGAACTGTGTCCTTTTATCTGTTGCCTAAGCAGTTGGGAGCTGTTCAGGGTTTTACTTTTTCCTGCTCTGAAGGCATTGCCTCTCTATTGCTGAAGTTAAGTGTGGGCCGGGACCTGCTGTAGTGTAGTATGGTATCTTTGCATCGGGCCTCAATTTTTCCTTGCCAAAGAGTCATGCAGCTGTGATCACATGCAGCGTCCTCATCCCTCATGCTAGCTGGGAAATAACAACAGTACCCAAGCCCCAGTGTGCCAGAGTCCAAACTCATAAACTTAGTATCTTCAGTTACTCCCCAGCCAGCCAGGTGGGAACTCCTCAGAATCCTGCTTCCAATGCAAATAGCATCAACTACAAATAGAGAGCAGGGGCAGCTTTGCGGAGCAAGGAATCCACCCACGGGGGGGAGCGGAGCAGCCTTCGTAAGCATAGGCGCCATTTACTACGTAAAATGTTTATAGCCTGTGTTGTCAAACTTCATTTGAGGCAGCTGTTCAGTTACACAGCAGTTGTTCCAGACGTGTGTGTGGATCCTCCTACAAATCCCCTCTACACCCACAGGTTACTTCCAGCTCAGCTAGGTTATCTGAGCAGTAGCACACACATCTTAGGCCCGGTGTTGTGAAGCAGAGCTAGGTTGTTCTTTGGAATAGGGGAAGCAGAATAACTCAAGTGGGTTAGCCTTGGGGGAAAAAACTAAAATCAGTTTTCCAAAATGCTTAGGGAGGGGATGTTGCAAGCTGGGTATTAGGGAAAGTAGGGAGTCAGTATGCATAAGGCAGGCGATAAAATGGTGCCAAAGTCAGATGGTGGCTGGATATGAGGAATTGTAAGACACTTACATTGGACTGGACTAATGCATTTATAAGAACAATTCTGCAGTGCTCTGAGGATGGAAGGGGTTTGGGTAAGACATAGCCTAGTATGGGCTAGACTAGAGTCACAAGGGAGCCTGCCACTTTAGGGGACAAAGTCCAACATTTAGGCAACACTTGAATTTTCAAAACCACCTAACTGTCTAGGTACCTAAAGGCCCCCTGCCACTTAAATTTTTGTCACCACCAACCACTTGAGAGCCTAAACTAGGTGTTTCCATGCCTAAATTGCCTGCAGAGCCCAATCTGGTAGACATGCTCAAAGGCTGCCTAAGAGTGAGCCCAGTGGATCTGCCCCCCCCAACAAAACATCAGGGATGGGGGTGTTGCACTCCCCTCCCCCCTTTATGCCCTACAGACCAGTAAGTTAGAGCATTCAGCTGGTATGTGAAGCAGGGACTGGAACCTAGAGCACTCTAGGGCCAGTGACTATTGAGACTCATAAGAGTTATAAGGGACCCCAAGGGTCATCTAATTTAACCCCCTGCCAAGTTGCAGGATTTGTTTTTTTTTCTTAACCATCCAGATGACTGATGGTTATTCAGCCTCCTTTTAAAAACCTCCAGTAAAGAAGCTTCCACAACCTCCCTAGGCGGCTGTTCCATTGTCTGACTGTTCTTACAGTTAGGAAGTGTTTCCTTAGATTTAATGTAAATCTGCTATGCTGTAGTGTGACCCCATTGCCTCGTCCTGCCCTCTGTCGCAAGAAAACAACTTTTCTCCATCTTTTTTATGGCAGCCTGTCAAGTATTTGAAGACCACTATCATATCCCCTCTCAATCTCCTCTTTTCCAAACTAAACATACCCAGTTTCTTCAGCCTTTGCTCGTATAGCTTGCATTCCATCCCTTCGATCATCTTTGTAGCTCACCTCTGGGTCTTTTCTCTATATCCTTTCTATACATCGGGGACCAAAATTGGACACAGTACTCCAGCCAAGGCCTAACCAGACCACGTAGAGCGGTATTATCACCTGTGGCTTGCATGCTATGTCTCTATTAATGCAACCTAAAATTGCACTTACTTTTTTTTACTGCAGCAGCATCACATTGCTGGATCATGTTGAGGCTGTGATCTACCACAACTCCCAGATCCTTCTCAGCAGTGCTGCCGCCAGGCCAGTTATCCCCCAGTCTGGATTTAGGTTTTCTTCCCTAAGTGTAGCACCTTACACTTGTCTTTGTTGAATTTCGTTTTGTTGTCTAGAGCCCAGTTCTCCAATTTATCAAGACGCCGCTGAATTTTAGCTCCAGCCTCCAAAGTGCTAGCAACCCCCCCCCCCCCCCGTTTTGCATCATCTGCACATTTGATCAGTACGCTCTCTCTTCCTACATCCAGGTCATTAATAAAGATGTTAAACAGCAGACCTAGAACAGATCCCTGTGAAACCCCATTTGAGACCTCCCTCAAATACAACATCATTCCATTAATAGTTACTCTGGTTGTTTAATTATGTATCAACTTAATGGTAGTTATGCCAAGCCTGCATTTCTCCAGCTTACTTATCAGACTGTCATGTGGGACTGTGTCAAAAGCCTTGCTGAAATCTAAGTATATTATGTACACCGCATTCCCCCATCCAACAAATTGGTTACCCTCTCAAAGAAAGAAATCAAACTGGTTTGGCAAATGTATGTATTTTATACAGGGGAACAGCTTCAACAAGAGATTGAGACACAACCCAGAATCCCCTCCTGGTTAGAGCACTTACCTGGTTCAAGGTCCCTTGATGTCAGGCAGAGTGGGGACTTGAACCCAAGCCTGCCACATGCTAGGTGAGTGCTCTAACTGCTAGGCTATAAGATAGGGGTATTGCCTCCTGTCTTTATAAAGAAGGGCTGCCATGGTTTAGGTGCCCAACTCCCAGATAGAGTTCGTAACTGTGAATCATGAGCAGAGTTAGGTGCCTAACTCCCCTCTAGGGTCAGAGTTTAGGCCACCCCCCTTTCCTGCATTTCCTACTGGCTAACTTAGGCAGCTCCCTCCTCATCCTGCTGGAATTTTTACGAGAGCCTGAATACCTAGGTGGCAGGCATAGGCACCAACGCGGTGGGTGCTCCAGGGCTGGAGCACCCACAGGGAAAAATTGGTGGGTGCAGAGCACCCCAACCTGCTCCCCCACCCCAGCTCACCTCTGCCTCAGCTCTGCCTCCTCCTCTGAGCAGGCCACCACGTCCTGCTTCTCCCCCCTCCCTCCCAGCGCTTGCGCTATGAAACAGCTGTTTCACCCAGCAAGCCTGGGAGGGAGGGGGGGAAGGAGGAGGAATGCAGCGCTTGGTGAAGAGGCGGGGCCAGGGCAGGGATTTGGGGAGGGATCCAATAGGGGCAGGGAGGGGGCGGAGTCAGAGTGGAGTTGGGGCAAGGGACGCAAGCTCCCACCGGCGCCAACAAAAGTTGGTGCCTGTGGTGGCAGGGCCCCAAGTCAAGTGCTCCAAGGCTTTAGTCCCCCTTGTGAATCTAGCTCTGTCTCTTCCTCTCCACTCCCAATGGAAAATGAGTTCTGTACAAGCTTTGCCCCCCTCCTTCCCAACTGCAAACACATCAGAGGAAAGTCTAAAAATCTCAACTGTTTTGACATAATTTATTGTCTTGGATTTTTTTGCATAGGCATAAATTACAGTCTGTAGATAAAAAACAAACAAACAAACCAGTGCAGCATTTGCAATAGGCTACAGAATTAAATACAGATTAATCTGCCTGTACCCAGCTTGGTTTGCGTAAGGTTAATTTATAACACTTTCCTGGTACACACACACAGAAAGAGAGAGAGAGGGGGATAAGTGAGGCAGCTCAAGGGGAGTAAACAGAAGTTCTGCCTTAGCAGATGTTTCCCACTTATTACCATCTTGCTGTACTCATCTTCTGTATCTAGTACCATGATTACCTGTCACGTTGGTAAGAAGCAGGGCTGCAGTTGAAGCAGCAATTTTAAACACCCTCTGCCCTACAAATTGACAGCTGGTCCTGGAGCATAGGAAGAGTTAATGAACCTTTTCTCCTTTCACCACTGTTCCAACATGCCTAGATGTTGGGAGAGAGTTGGTTCAGTAGAAGCACCAGAGGCTAGGTCCACTGCTCCTAGGGGCTTGTAAAGCCCTGGTCAACCCATCTTCAACTGCCAGTCCAAGTTCCTTGCAGGTGGACTCGGAGTTCTAGGGACTGGGGCCAGGCACTTCCATGCAGGAACCCACTTGGTGCCTGGGGCAATCAGTATCTGGTGTAGGAGCCATTCGTCACCCAGTCACCACCCCCTGCAGCCAATTTAGGAGTAGTGGTGATTGATTCCAAAAGGAGGTGCTGGCCCACCCTCATCCCTATGGGCACATGGATCAGAGCCACATGCTTGATGAGGCAATGGAGGAGCAGACCAAGAGGATGTGCACTGCTTGACTTCTCCAGCAGATTTAAGGCAAGACATGTGGGCCAGAAAAAGCCCATTGCCAGCTGTGGAAGGGAGTCCCCCACTCACTTCCCTTTCACACCATCCTAGCCCTACTGGACTTCAACAGGTTTTGGAGACAACCTTGCAAAAATCAGTGTTCAGTACTCTCCGCACCTCACAGCCCCAATTTGACTTGGGGGTGCCAGCCTCAAATGGGGCTGATACAAAGTGAGCCCTTGGCTTTTCTTTCAGATAAAGAGAAGACAAATATGGATACGTAAAAACCAATTCAAAACATAAGCTGAACTAAGAACAGAGCATGCTGGCCAAAACCTAGAGAGAGAGAGAGAGACACAAACCTTCTCTGAGAAGTCACATGTTACCTTCTCAAGGCCACTGATATGAACTCCTACTCTGTCCTGCGGCTCAAAGCGGATATAGTGGGTGTGGTGGTGAGAATAAGGCCCCAGCCAGCCTGTTCACAGGTCCCTCTCCCCTCCTTCTCTTGCCAGCTGGGAACAACACTAACAGCCCTCAGGGAGGTCTTTGTGGTTCAAATCTGGGGTGGAGGGGCCTTTCCCACCTTGGTGCTGTCTCCCTTCTCCCAGATAAATCCCTGGGAAGAGGTAGCTGTCAGCTGTGCCCTGTCCAACCGTCCCCATACACTGCCTCAGCCCATGACAGCAGCTGTGAATGGGGGACGGCTGTGACACAGACCTGCCCACCCTTCCCCTGAGGGAAAAGGCCAGTCCCAGCTTCAGCCACAAGCCCCCTCCTGGAACCATTGCTACCACCATTACTACTCTCCCTTGCAGGCCTGGTAGCAGGGTCCTTACTGATCTGAACCAAGCTTCACTGGCTTACCTCACCGCCCCTACTTACAGTGAGCCCCACAAGCTCTGTGTCTCAGCACCCTTCAGCCAGCCTTGGCACCACACCCTCTGCTCGGCCGGCTGTCTTTCCCCAGATCAGAGCTGTCAGGGTCGTTGTCCCCTTATCCCCAAAGCTTGTATAATATTGTCTCGTATCCCCTGTTATCCTGCGGGATTTGTGCCACTTCCCGTGATCACACTAATACTCTCATATCTGCCCTGTGTCCCCATCAACAAACCCCATGTGTCTGGATAACTACAGCCTAGACTCTACCCCCCTATGTACAGTTGTTTATATACAGATGTACATAAACCAGTGGGGGTATAATTATACATTTTTACACCCACCACAGACTGTTATAATTTTGACTAGGGTTTTCCAAAAGCAAAGCAGGCAGGCACTACCAGACCACTGGCCCATCGAGCCTAGTACCCTGTCTCCAACTGTGGGCCATGGCATCTGATCATGCACTTCGCTACTGATCAGTTCACACCTCAGAGCCTGAGGATTAAATAGCCCTGGCCATTTCACTCTAGTTAGTGCTACTACAAATGCTACTCTAAGTGGCTAGCCCTTTATTAATCTAAGTGATTTGCCTCAGTGGTCTCCCTTGTGGTACAAAGTTCTATAGGTTAATTATACATTGCATGGAAAAGTACATCCTTCATTAATTACTAAAAACAGTGTCGGGGGGAAGAGTTTTAAAGGACATCAACACAGACATTTTGACTTGTGAATGTTTAGCACTAATTGGGGGATTTACATGTGAGAACAACACAGATGTGTGGGAATAATACGGGACCCTCTCCCACTCTGGCCACAGCCTCGCATATTGGTGAAATCCAATAGCACTCAGCTGCGGTGGAAGGGAAGGTGTTTCTTGATGACTATATAATACACTGACCTGAGTGGAAGGTTTGCATTGTTGAGGCTGTTTTACAATCCCAGGGAGATTAGATTATCTTCTCCCCCAAGGACTAAAACCCCAGTCTTTTGCTTATATATTAACCCTTTAATACATGTCTTTGTGTCCTCATTATTTCCCTTAGCTAGCAGGGACGTTAGCAGCTTTCCAGGGTCATGAGATCCAAACTCAACCCATGGCAAGCTAGCCACTGGGTCTAACTAAAACAAACCACTGATCCAATAATGGAAGGAAACAGGCGATAGTGCAAAATTATTTGGTCATGTGCCCACCCTCCCTGACATTTAGATGGCGCCTACCCAGCCAACGATGCCATAAATAGATCACTCCTTCATCCCACTGATAATAATATATGTTCGTTCATAAAACTTGGGACACTATGCTATAGTCTTCTTTAACATCTGGAAGGGATGGGGCTGGGAAGAGGGAGGTGGAGAAAGGTCTGGACTGCAAAGACTCATTTAAAAAAGTTAAAATGTCGGGCCTGACCTGGATTGAAGCCTCGTTTCCCATCACACCACCTTTTGAACACTAAAATCCCTCCCCCTCCCCACCACCACCACCACCCAATACAAACTCTTCCCTCTGGAAGAGGCAGCACAGAAAAGCATATGGGGACTAGGTTTGCCAAGGGTGGTCATTCCCCCACTTCTCCCACCCTGGGACTTGAGAGAAGCGGCAAAAAGAAGAAGAATTTCCTTAACCGGCTTGCCATTCTCTCTGGAGACAACCTCTCTCTGCCATGGTTGTCGCTTGCGGCCGGCACAGAACCTGAGGTAGCCAGCTAGGGGCAGGGGAGAGCCAGGGAGGGGTTAGTGGACCGGCTCCCCATGCACACGGAAGCGATAGATGCAGGTGTACTCCGGGTGACCCCAGTTGCTCAGAATCCGTAGCTCCACCACCTGGAACGTGCCCACATCTTCACCCTGGGCAAGGAAGAGAGGAGACATTTCATAGTCTGGGTCGCTCTCTGCAGAAAGCAACACCATTTCTAGGCAAGAGTCAGCCCCCGTTCCCCACAGATTCCTCACTGATTTCAGGAAGGGTCTTCACTTTCACACATCCTGGAGAGTTCCTATTCACCCTCAGAATTTAATAAGGACAGAACCAATAGGGCCCTATACAAAGAACTCTACAAACGTAAATGGGCCAGATCCTCTGGTCTTGCAAAGCTGTGCTTGGCACAAGACCAGAGGGGAAAGGGTGGGGGCAGAAGTGTCTTTAAGCCATCTTTGCGGCCCCTGGATCCTGGTTCTGCATTAGTCCTATCCAATGGTCTCCCCAGGCTGCCCCAGCAACCAGGTATCATCTAGATGCAAACGTGCCCCAGCCATGCATGGCTGGGTCCCAGGGGACCCAGGACCCTTCTCCCAGGCCACACCCCCATGCCAAGGAGACCAAAAATGGGGTGGGGCATAGGAGCCACAATAGTGATTCTACACCAGCCAAGGGGTCCCCTATGCAGGGGGGATCTCCAGGGGTGGTTAAGCCAGTTTTAGCATTGCTTTGTGCCACCAGAGCAGTGCAAACAGAGTGGGGTGGAGGGTCTGGCCCTTGGTATCAATCAGAGAATGAGAACCTCTCTGTAGGCTTTGGACCCTTCCTGTAGAATTCTACAGCAGGAGGAGAATTTCTATTCAGTTCTACAGGACAGCTCAGAAAGAAACCTATTGAGAGGTTACAGCATTATCCATTCAGGTCCACAGGACCTTCCCAAAAGGAAAGTCACCTCTCTAAGCCACAGCCCAGCCCGGGGTCTGGGTCAGTGTGACCCTCAGACCCCCTCCATGCCAACTAGCAAAGGGTTCACTGTTCTGTGAGAGCAAGGCCTGATAAACTCTCTACACCTAACGCACTGCCTTCATGGTATTCATTTATCCATAAATAGTGTCTTGTAAGGTATCAAATGAAAGCTGGTAACTTACTGGTCATTAATATAGTAGTAAAATGTATGTACTGATGATATTTAAGAAGTTACATATACACACACTGAAATTATGTTTTAAACTTTGCAACCAGGCAGAGCGGACAAACGGGTTTTCTGCTAGACAAAGCGTGTCTATTCACCTATCCTTGCCTGTGATGGAAATCAAGTAATGTAAAGCCAACACAGTGGAAACCTTATTTACTTACATATGAAAGGCAACAAGAAAAATAGGTGGTGGGGGAGGGGAATGGCAATCAAACAGGAGCATGAGAAGATACCTCGGAGCTAACACCCAAAACTACCTGGGAACTACGGGAGTTATCCTGTCTTTGGGGGAGAAAACAGTGAGTTTGGGGAAATAGAAGGAGAAGCAAAATGACATTTTGCCATCCTTCACCGAGGAAGCAAAAAGGACAGCGCTTTTTGCATTCAAGAAAGTTAGATGGTGGGCTAGTGATGCTGGGAGGTTGCTTTAGGTGAAGAATTGTTTTAGAGAAGGATTTTAGGCTGTCAGAGTTCAGGTAAGACTAAGAAGCATGTTATATCTTTTGTTTTACATGGAACCTGTTCTTAATATCCTTACTCACTCTCTCTTCAATCTTAATCTTTGTAAATAAACCTATTTGTTTTCACTGTAAGTAGATTTTAAGTGCTGTGTTATCATCAAGGACCTGGGCCAGTCAAGCTGTGTGTACATGGTCTCTTTGGTACAGCAAACCTGGTTATTATTGAGAGTGTCCAGGGGCAGGGCCTGGATAGTGCAGGAAATGCACCGAGCACTTGGGGTGTACCTAGCACTAGCCTGCAGAGACGGCGAGGTCTGTGGGGACCTGGAAGTCCATGCTTGTGGCCCAAGGCTGTTGGTGTCAGGGAGCTGAAGCACAGCAGGCACAGACAAGATGGCTTTTCGCTAAGGGCAGGTAGTGGCAAGGAGCCTCATAACCCCTGGGGAGCATCACGGGGGGAGGGGGAGAGGGGGGGGGCTTCCTCCAGAGTCAGTAGCCAAAACATCCTGTAGTTCACATGCAAGCGCATGCTGCACTGGATCAGACCATTAGCCCACCTATCCTTGCATCCTACTGTACCTCAGACAGTGGCCAGCAATGGGCCCGTCTTGGGAATGCACTGGGCCAAACTACCCCGTCCAAAGAGCTCCAGGCAGAGACCCTGGCACAGCAGAGGTAACGGCATTGGCAGGGACACGGAGTGTGATGACACTTCAACTGGCTTCTAAATACTAGAGCGCCCTGCCTCAGTATCCATGGAGCGCCCTGGGGCCCTACCACTCCTCCTCCGTACCTCCAAGCGGAACGTCTGGATGGGATCCCCATCCTGGTCGTAGGTGAACTGTCCGAGAACGATGCCCTCTTGCTGTCCTTCTTCGTCCAGACCCTGTGAGACCAAGTGAAGGTGGGGAAGAAAGGGAAGGTGGAGTGATGAGGAAGCAGAGAGAGAGAGGAGGAACGTGGGTTGATCAGAGCGCCCAGAGGGGCAGAGGGAGACACAGACAAGTGCAGTTAAACTCCACTCCTGCTCTCCCATGCCAAAGTAAATAAACAGGGCAGTGAGAGGACAGGGAACATGCAGGAGCAGTGGGGGGGACAAGGCTGTATGCAGAGGTGCTGGAACAATTTGTATAGTGGGGGTGTTGAGAGCCATTGAACCAAACTGTAAACCCTGGATATGATGGGAACCACTTCAAACCAGGGGGTGTGGCAGCACCCCTAGTTCCAGCACCTATGGCTAAGAGGTGCACATCCTCAGCCCTTCCCTCCCCTTGAACCCCCACCCTCCTCCTCAACCATATACCCATCCCACCCACCTCCCCACAAACCATCCCCTCCCCATGTACCCCAAGCCATTGCCTCCGTCCCCCCTAAAATGTCCCCACATCATATGGACCCCTCAGTCAACCCCTCCCTTCCCTCCTCCCATGTACTCCATTCCCTCTCCCCTCATACATCATCTCCTCCCTCAGGTACTCAGTCTCCGTCCTCCTCTCCCCAATATACCCCCTCCCCAACACATTTCCTCCTCCCATGTACTAGCTTGCTTTGCCTCCTTCCACAGGATATCCTCTCCCAATGTTCCCCATCTCACCCTGCTCTGCAACACTCCGTCCCTTGGCTTAACACACCAGCCTTCTGCAGCACCCCCGTAGGGAGACAGCAGGGAGACCATCTCTGAGGCAAGGAAACATCCTCATCTCCAATACTGAAGGGTGATTATGAATGGCAAAAGATCCCAAGACCACCTGGGTCCCCTTTCCCACACACAGACTTTTCCTCCTCTACTCCCATTTCCGTGCAGAGAAAGACACTCACAAAGATGGCGAAGTCCTTGGGTGCACTGGGGATGGTGTCCAGGGGCGAGAGGGCTTTTGGGACATGCTCCAGAGTCACAGCAGTGGGGCGAATGTGGCTGGACAGACGGATAACAGCAAAGCCCTGAGATCCACGGAAAGCCCAGCAATTCCCAGGGTTAACGTCCGGCTACACACAAAAACAAACCAGCTTTAGGGAACGGTAATAATCATCACCTCATGCAGTTCCCTAGGCCCTTTCGACCCAAAGCACTTTACAAGCTGCTATACTGGGATCCCTGACCCTCCTGGGAAGTGCAGCCACCTCTGGAATTCAACGTGGCAGCTGATAACACACCACAGTGCAAGACATGAAGAAAACGTTGGGTCTGATCTTCAACCCACCCCCAGGTCACTTTGTGCCACTGCAGTGGGGCAAAGTTACCTCTAAGATGTTGCAAAGGAGTCACTGTAAGCCTGGACTGGTGTGAAACCCACAGTTACTGTGGGGAGGAAGACACAGATGTGCCCCTGGGGCTGGTTCTGGATCAGGGGCAGGGGAGGGTTTGGCCTATCCTCAGGTGGCAGAATGACTCAAAGGAGCTGTCCCAGAACCTGACTGCCACAGAGAAAGTGGTGCAGCATCTGCAGTGACACTAGCTAGCTCTGTTAACAATTACAAGTGCTGTCAGCCCTCAGGCTTCGTGACAAAGAGCTCACTAGCTGGGATGAGGAAGGAAGGTCTTCCCCTGGTTACAGCATTGCATTCACACATGGTGCTTTTTACACCTTTCTCTGGAGGATCTGGCATTGGACGCTGTCAGGGCCAGGACATGGGGCTGGAAGGAGCATGGGCCTGATCTGCTATGGAAATTACAAGGACATTCGCAGCCTGATTTTTGAACTAAAGCCACAAATGAGGTCAGTGGGCACATACCAACGACCAGAGTTTGAGGACCCAGCTGTGATCCCAGCTAAGGTAAGATCAGGTGACAAACGGTACACCTAACTCCCCTGTTCCCCCTTCCTCGTGCCAGGACAGACGTCTTGTGTAACACAAGGTGTCACGGAGGCATCCCTATCCCCATGTTCAGATCCGACTGTTACACTGTGAGAACCCAGAGAAAGGGAATGAAATGGAGGAAGTGTGACTTCCGAGGACGGGAGACTCTGCAGCGACGGGAGAGGAGATGAGTCAAGGGTGATGTGATGGCAGTCTGAGCACCAATGACGAATTAGCTAAATCAGGGGGTCAAGGGAGGTGTTACGAGAACTATCCAGCTGGGCTCACACTGGGGCAACAGGCAGGGAATAGTCCAGTGGCAGGAAGTTCTAGCTCAGTTCACAGGGGGAAATACGGACACCTCTCTACTCAGCTTGGTCCCTACCTGCAGGATAACCCGTGGAGACTGAGAATGGTACCACAGGGGGATCCCAAACAGACTCAGCAGTGCCGTCTTTGTCTCGTAGGTTTCTGAGCATCGGGTGCTAATAACACTGGCCCCTGGGATTGAAAGGGAAACAAGAACACATGAGACCACAGCATCCTCGCCAGGTGACAAAAGTTATGCCCTCTCTGTATATCTAACTATGGCCTTGCCTGGGGAGGGGAAGATCCCAAACAGAGCATAACGTACAGGGCAGGGAGGAGATATTCCAGCTCAGCTCACAGGGCGATAGACAAGAACCATCCTACGGGCAGAGCTGAACTCCCCTTCTAACCATAGCGTGCTGTGCCGTACACGGACTCTCGCCCGGTGAGGCTGGGCTGGCCAGCTGAGTCCCACTGTAATGCTCTGTGTGCATGAGAGCCAGTCCAATACCCTCCCTCTTCACATGCCCAGATGCCTGGCTATGCGCTAAGCTGTCAGGACTTGCTGTCTCCTAGCAAGTCCTTCCTCTGCTTAACACAGTGACAGCGTCTTCAGTCTGACACCCCCTTTCTATACTTTGAGGCCATTGGAGGAGGGAGGTGAGGCAGCCACTGATTCACCTACCCCCTGATTCAAGGGCATAATCAACCATTCCAGTGCGATCCTCGCTGTAGCGCTTCAGGGCTCGGTTCACGATGAGGTGCACTTGCTGCAACAAGGAGTAAAGGACACAACAGAGCTGAATGCAAAGGCTGGAGACACACTGATCAAACACAATCCCAATACACACCCACGTGCAGCCTCTGCATGCACACACCAACACGCACAATGGTCAGCACATGATGTGCAGCCCATCACACACAAACCCCTGCCACCTACATTTGTCCCTAGGCACACGCATTTTTATACAGCCACTCATGGATGGACGGACACACACACACACACGTTGAACTCTGCCGTTGGTTGAAACGCTGACTTGCCCAAGTGGGCGAAAGGTGGCAGGGAAGCCATTTGCACCCCAAGCATGGTGTCTAAAACCACTGAAAGAAGTAAAACCAGAACAGAAGTAATGTGAACAGTGTTTGTTGGAACTAGAGGAACTGCTGATTATGGGCTTCAGGTGAGGTCACTGAATTGTTACACCACAGACCAGAATCTTCTTAAAATGAGAGACAGCATCTAAAAACACGAGCCAGTATTGATTTGTTACGGCTCAAGAACCGTGATAGCGTGGTGACCTCATCCCTTTCACACAGGTCTCTTTTGGGGAGACCCTGACAGCTCATCCACAGTGGCAAGGTGCCCAGTAACCACCACATCACCAGCATAACCATTATGGTTATCACCATGGCATGCCAGGAAATTACCATCACGCTGCTGGGCTTCCTTTCTCCTGATCCTGAAAGATGTGCTGGCCAGACCAGGCAAAAAACAGGATCTAAGCGAGACCCCTCCCATCAACCATGGCTGGGTCTTGAGCCCCTCCAGAGATGTGACCCTAAGGGCTTGTCTACACTGGCGCTTTACTGGCAAAGTTTACTGGCAACTTTCTCGCTCAGGGGTGTGAAAAAACACCCTCCTGAGCGCTGCAAGTTTCAGCACTGTAAGATGCCAGTGTAGACAGTGCACCAGCGCTGGGAGCCGTGCTCCCAGAGCTGGTAGCTATGCCCCTCGTGAAGGTGGTATTTTAAGAGCGCTGGGAGAGCTCTCTCCCAGCGCTCTGCTGCGACTACACAAGCCACATTAAAGCACTGCCATGGCAGCACTTAAGGGCTAGTCTACACTGGCAACGCTAAAGTTCCCGCAGGTTCTTTTTCCACCAACTGATCTGCAAGCAAAAGAGCAGGCAGCGGCTGCATTCTCCTATCTCCTCTTTTTGTAGGCATTTGTCTTAAGAAACAGCATGGAACTTTAAACACCACAACCTGAGAGCTACCACCTAAAATGGACTCACTTTTCCTCCCCGCAAAGACATGATACTATTTAAAAGACTTTCAAACCAGGGCTTTTCCCTTGATTTGTAAAAAGTTTTTAAACTCTCTTATTCCTTCTCTATTTGTTATTAATTACCGTATATACTCGATCATAAGCCAGTTCGTTTATAAGGCCACTCCCCCAAGATGGATAAGTAAACATGGAAAATTTTTATGACCCATTCATAAGCCAACCCTATAATTCAGGGGTCGGCAAACTTTGGCTCCCAGGCCATCAGGATAAGCTGCTGGTGGGCTGAGATGGTTTGTTTACCTCAAGCGTCCGCAGGCACGGAGGTAAACCTAAGTAAACAAAGTGTCCCGGAACGCCAGCTGCTCACCCTGATGGGCCGGGACAGCAACTGGTGGGGAAATGATTTTTGGGGAAAAGCTGGGGGTCAGGGAGTAACACCTGTGATCACTCCCCATATGACCCCACCCCTAGCCCAGGACCACCACACTCTCCCCATCCCTTCCCACCTTATCTGGGGAGGATGTCTCTGGCCTGGCCGCAGCCCGCTCCGGGGGGCGGGGCCGGGTGGTGCGGCCGCAGCCCCAGCCCAGGAGCTGCAGCTGCTTGGGAGGCTGGGGGGGAGAACAGGTGGCCAGAAGCGGAGAGACTCTGGCCCCGCCTCTTCTCTTCTGTCTCTGCTGCCTCCCCTTGCTCCCTCTGTTGGGGGGAGGGGCTGTGTCCCACTCTCCCTCTCTACACCCGTTCATAAGCCGACCCCCTTCTCTGGTGCTTCCCATTTTTACTAAAAAAATTTGGCTTATGAACAAATATATACAGTATTTGTACTACAGACACCAGCTGAGCCTGCGCCCTGCCCCCAAGTATGCTAGATGCTATACACACACACCTAGCAAGCAGGGCCAGATTAACACAGGGCCTTGGGCTAAGGGGGGTCCCGCAAAAATAAATTATATACAATTCAGTGGTCACTAACCCATCGATCACGATTAACTGGTCGATCCTGGAGCCTCTGCCAGTCAACCGCTAAAAGTTCTGCGGTGCAATAGGGCGCTCAGGCAGGCTACCTGCCTGCCGTGGCCCCACACCGCTCCTTGAAGTGGTCAGCTGCTGGCATGTCTCTGCAACCCCTGGCAGAGGAAGTGGCTCCACGCGCTGCCCCCCCCCCCCCCCGCACTGTCCCTGCAGCTCCCATTGGTTGGGAACCAGCCAATGGGAGCTGCGGGGGCGGCGCTTGCAGGCATAGGCAGCACACCGAGACACTATCCTACTCCGAGGGGCACGCAGAAACGTGTCAGCAGCAAGCCGCTTCCGGGAGCAGCGTAGGGCCACGGCAGGCAGGCAGCCTGCCTGACCCCTGCTGTGCCACCTGTGATAAGCGCCTCCCGGCTGGAACCTACACCTCGCCCCCTCTCCTGCACCCCAACCCTCTGCCCCAAGTCAGAATCTCCTCCTGCACCCAAACTCCCTCCCAGAAAGCAACTAATATAAGAGCTGTTCTAAGGTAAGTAGGCTATTTTGAATTAACTATATTCTACATGTTTTAAGATTGAAATGTAACCACAGAAAGGCTTTGTGTTAATTAAAAGGCAAGTTTAGTATGGCGTTAATAGCCTCGATGCCATAATTGTGATAATTTTGTTTTAAATTAGGAAAGACTTGTATACAGGGGCCCCACAAAAATCTAATAGGCGTGGGCCCACAGGAGAATTAATCCAGCCCTGATAGCAAGGCAATGCCTGCCCCAAAGACTTTACAGCATAAATGGACAAGACAGAAAAAGGGTGTGGGAAAGGGAATATCACCTGCATGTTACAGAGGGGGCAACTGAGGCACAGAGAGATGATACAATTAAAAGGTTACAGGGGGAGTCGGTAGCAGAGCTAGGAACTGAGTCCAGATCTCTTGAGTCCCAATCCACTGCCTGAGCCACAAGCTCACCCTTCCTCTTAATATAAAGATATATTTGAGTGTTTTGCGTTTTAATTGTCGGATTATCAAAGGTGGCAAGCCCCCACTACTCAGTGACTTCAGTGTGGGGTTTGCAAACTCTCAGCACTTCTGAAAAAAAAAAAATCAGGCTGTAAGCGACTTGACTCCCCACCCTGCCTCCTCCTTTTCTCCACGAGGGTTTAATACAATATTTAAAAGAAACCGGTTTTGTGATGTACAAACCACCAAAGCAAGTCCCTGGCAACCCCAACCCAATTTACTGTCCGGGTTCTGGGAGTGAGAAAAAAAAAAAAAAAAAAAAGCAATAAATAGGTCATAGACAATGTATGAAGCCCTAAACCCCTGATCCTCACAGCCCCATCTGCTCTGGCACATAGCCACACATGCAGGCTTGGCATATACACACCTGTGTGCATGCTAGGGACAGCAGCTCAGCCACACACACTGCACCCATCACACCTAACCATGAGCACTGTCATAACTATAAAGGGAAGGGTAACAGCTGTCCTGTGTACAGTACTATAAAATCCCTCCTGGCCAGAGACTCCAAAATCCTTTTCCCTGTAAAGGGTTAAGAAGCTCAGGTAACCTGGCTGGCATCTGACCTAAAGGACCAATAAGGGGACAAGATACTTTCAAATCTTGGGGGGGGAAGGCTTTTGTTTGTGTTCTTTGTTTGGGAGTGTGTTCGTTCTCGGGACTGAGAGGGACCAGACATCAATCCAGGTTCTCCACATCTTTCTAAACAAGTCTCTCCTATTTCAAACTTGTAAGTAAATAGCCAGGCAAGGCGTGTTAGTTTTCCTTTGTTTTCTCAACTTGTAAATGTACCTTTTACTAGAGTGTTTATCTTTGTTTGCTGTACTTTGAACCTA
Organism: Chrysemys picta bellii; assembly: GCF_011386835.1. Classification (NCBI taxonomy): domain Eukaryota; kingdom Metazoa; phylum Chordata; order Testudines; family Emydidae; genus Chrysemys; species Chrysemys picta. The sequence continues at coordinate 94,330,236 of NC_088791.1, read as the reverse complement.
AGACTAGAGGGGAGTCCTCTGAGCTCTTTAAGTTTGATTACCCTGTAAGGTTAATTTCCATACTGATTTTACAGAGATGATTTTTACCTTTTTCTTTAATTAAAAGCCTTCTTTTTAAGAACCTGATTGATTTCTCCTTGTTTTAGATCCAAGGGGATTGGATCGGTGTTCACCAGGAGTTGGTGGGAGGAAGGAGGGGGGGATGGTTAATTTCTCCTTGTTTAAGATCCAAGGGGATTGGATCAGTGTTCACCAGGAGTTGGTGGGAGGAAGGAGGGGGGGATGGTTAATTTCTCCTTGTTTAAGATCCAAGGGGATTGGATCAGTGTTCACCAGGAGTTGGTGGGAGGAAGGAGGGGGGGATGGTTAATTTCTCCTTGTTTTAGATCCAAGGGGATTGGATCGGTGTTCACCAGGAGTTGGTGGGAGGAAGGAGGGGGGGATGGTTAATTTCTCCTTGTTTAAGATCCAAGGGGATTGGATCAGTGTTCACCAGGAGTTGGTGGGAGGAAGGAGGGGGGGATGGTTAATTTCTCCTTGTTTTAGATCCAAGGGGATTGGATCGGTGTTCACCAGGAGTTGGTGGGAGGAAGGAGGGGGGATGGTTAATTTCTCCTTGTTTAAGATCCAAGGGGATTGGATCAGTGTTCACCAGGAGTTGGTGGGAGGAAGGAGGGGGGATGGTTAATTTCTCCTTGTTTTAGATCCAAGGGGATTGGATCGGTGTTCACCAGGAGTTGGTGGGAGGAAGGAGGGGGGATGGTTAATTTCTCCTTGTTTAAGATCCAAGGGGATTGGATCAGTGTTCACCAGGAGTTGGTGGGAGGAAGGAGGGGGGATGGTTAATTTCTCCTTGTTTTAAGATCCAAGGGGTTTGGATCTGTATTCACCAGGGAATTGGTGAAAGGTTTTCTCAGGGCTTCCCAGGGTGGGAATCTAATTGGGAAATGGTGGCAGCGGACCAAAGCTAAGCTGGTAGTTAAGCTTAAAAGTTTTCATGCAGGCCCCTACATTTGTACCCTAAAGTTCAAAGTGGAGATACAGCCTTGACAAGCACACACACACACGTGGAGCCCCGGCCTGTCACACACATGCCCTGGCACACCCTGTGTACGCAAGTATGTAAGGGTTTCAGGGCTGGCCTGCCCCACATCGGCACACATGCACGGACAGCCCGACACACTCAAACAGCCCGACGCTGCTTTGACACTCGAGTGTGCCATGCCACAATCCCCAAGCCAAGTAAGTTACTCAGGGGAAGCTGCTGAGAAAGGCAGGGCCTCACCTCTTCGGTCACACCTGTGACTCCCTCCTGCTGCAGCGCTACCCCAATGCTAGCCGTGGCATCCCGCGCAGACACCCTTTGGTCCTCAGAGACTCTGGCGAGGATTTTGCGCTCCAGCTTCCGGAGCTGATCCTGTAGCTCCTCACGCTGGAGAACCAGGCTGCCCACTCCATCCTCCCTGGGCTGCAACAGGAACTGGCTGATCCACTGGGGGAACTGCGCTTCTACCTGAAACCACCAAGGGAAAGAGCTCAGCCCAGGAGAGGGAATCTGCACCGCAGAGCATGACAAACGATGGAGAGCGTGTGGGCAGAGCAACACCACACAAGGGCCCTGGGAGTCTGGCCTACAGACCCTTATGTGCAGGGAAGCCTCCATCCCTGGATGATACTGGATACGTGAGGACCACCCCTAACGGTGCCCAGGTTGTGGCAGAAGAAAAGGTCACCGCTCCTGGAAGTGTCCAGCTCATGAGGAGAGACGGGGGAGGGGAGGGGGAAATCATCAACCCAGAGGTGCCTAGCATATGGTGGGACCACACAGTCCTACATCACCCAGACATTCCCACGTCACAGTTTAGCAGAGAATGGGTAAAATGGGACTTCCGTTAAGGGGACGGGACGGGGTCTGAGACTCACGTCCTCCCGCACTCCCTTGATTTGTCCCGGGAGTGACTCCACGTGCTTCACCACCGCCTGTTGGTCAGACGCCAGGAGTGCGAGCTCCTTCCTCAGGCCTGCTAGCTGCGCCTCCAGCCTGCCCATCTCCTGCCGGAAGCTCCCCTGCAGGCCATCTTGTGTCGAGCTACAGAAAAAAAAAAAAAAAAAAAAAAAAAAAAAGGGGGGGGATAAAGCAAAATGAGCAGAACACAGCCTAGGTGCAATGGAGGCAGCGAGCTACGCCATGGCACCTCCAGTTTAGAGAAGAGCAGAAATGTATTGATGTCTTCCTGGGGTTGCTGTGCCCGACCTGAGCACAGTGATCTAGGTGCCATCTTGGCAGAGTCACAGAGAGAGGGACGGCCGTCTACCTGCTCCCGGACACACCGCCTTTGCACAGGCAGCCAAAGAGCACACTGGCTTTCTCTGCCACCATCTCAAAACTGCAAGAGCACATCCACCAGGCTGCCGAGCCTTGCTGCCACCTCCCTTTCGGCATCCCTGCTTTCCAGGTTTCGCTCTCTCCCGCCCACTAGCTGTGTGCTGGAGCCTTTCCCCTCCACATATTGCCTTGCTGATCTCCACGTCAAATCTTATCTTGGTTCCTGCCCACGTTTGTTGCAGTTTTCCAGGCTGCATCAGAATCCAACACCCCTCCCAGTTTGGTATCGTAGATGTGCCATGGAGCCCCGGGTTCCAGATCAGGCTTCAGAGCGATCCCTGCAGGATGCCAACCGACGCCTCCCGCTACTGGCTCCTTTAGAAATCTCATCAGCCCAAGCAGGCTGAGGACAGGTTACGACTACACGGCTACACTTGAATACTTCCCGAGAGACGGGCAGGATTACCTTTGCCATTCTGAATTCAGCTGGAGCATCCGGGCCTCCACCTCCTGTGAAAGCAGCAGTATAAAGGAAACAAACATGACAGGATGAGATCTGTCATATGGGTGGGGAAGGGAGGGGAGAGTGTCTAACAACTTCCCATAGGAACACAGAAATTGCCAGACTGGATTAGAGCCCAGGTCAGTACCGGATTTACAAAATGGTGCCAATTGCACTGTGCTCAGACTCAGAAGCCCCCCCCCCCCCCCCCCCCCCCCCGAGCCTTGGCCCCGCTCACTTCTCTCCACCCCCTCTGCCCCCCCATGCACATGGCTCTGGGGAAAGAGCCCAAGCAAGGGCGGGGCCTCAGGTTGGAACGTGGGCAGAGTAGGTGGCCAGACCACAGTCCAGACACTGGGCCCACAAACAGTTAATCTGGACCTGTCCCAGGTCCATCTAGCCCAGTATCCTGTCTGTGACCGTGGTCAGCACCAGATGCTTGAGAGGAAGGTGTAAGAACCCCTTAGTAGGCATGCATGGGATAATCTGCCCCCCTCATTAGGTCTCATCCTGGTCTCTAATACTCAGAGACCAGCTGAAACCCTGAAACATGAGGTTAGTATCCTCTACAACATTTTTGTTCCTAATTATGCTAACTCTGGATGTTCTTGTTAGAAATATGTAAGTGTCCAATCTCTTTCTGAGTCTTAAGTTCTTGGCTTCAACAACTTCCTGTGGTGGTGCGTTCCACAGTCTAGTTAGACATTGTGTGAAAAAGTATTGCTTGTATGTTTTGAATCTGCCACCTTTTAGGAAGGGCGTTGTTGTGTGTTAATGTATGACTGTGCCTAGAACACGCAAGCTCTTCAGAGCCAACGCCTCATCGCTTGTGAAAAGTGGTATGAGATCCTGACTCTCAGAAGCGGTCAGGGCCTGGGTTTTAGGTTTCCATCAGCAGCACAGGACACCTACTAATTCAAGGGAAGAGCAAATCCTGCTGCATCACCAGCAGCACTTCCTGCAGCACCTGGGTTTTCCTTGGTGGTCTCCTTATTCGAGAATTGATCTAGTCCAACTGCATTTAGCTTATGGGACCCTATGCGCTTGCAGTCCCACAGCTGCAGGCACTGAAGTGAAATGCACCTCCTTCCCTAAGAGCGCTTGGCCCCTATAGTGACACCTCCTTTTGAACAGGAGCAAAGTTTCTGGACTGTAGCATCTTTAAAGAGGGAGGTCAGTTTACCTGAGATGCCTGAGTAATCTTCTCCAGGCGCCCGTTTAAATCCTTCTGCAGCTGGCCTTGGATGGTATCTAGCTCGCTCTGCAGGGAGATAGGTGAGCAGATGCGAGATCAGCACATACACCACCTCACCCACAATTTATCCTCTCCCCCACACCTGCTGTCCACCCACCTTTATGGCATACCTGCCATACTCCAGCTGCCCCAACCCTATCCCACTACACAACACACACCCCAGATCATACTCCCTGTACCCACCCCCCTCACCAGCACACACCCAACCCCACCCCCACTCACGCCACCCTCATCCACCCACTTTGACCCCAATCCTACCACTTAACCACCATCAGCCCTTCCCACCACCCACCCACCTTGACCCCCAGCCCCACAACAGCCTTATGATCCCCCCCTCTCCCACCTCCACAGCAACAGGCCAGGGGGACAGGAAGGAAAGAGGTGGCTGTGACTTTAAAGGAGAAGTAGGTGGAGCAGGCCAGGTTTCCCCAGGAGAGGCCCCCACCTCCCCTACCTGGACATGTAGGGCCAAGTCCTCCTTCAGCGCAGCCTCTCGACGGCTCACCAGCCCCTCCAGGAGTGTCAGCGTGGCCTCGTGTGTCAGGCCTCCCCCGGCCGCCACCCCTCTCTGGAGCTCCAGCTTCTCCAGCCTGGATGCCTCCGCTTCTAGGGTCTGGAAGCGTTTCTCCAGACTCTGAAACCGAGACAGGATTTGCTGCTCTGCCTTTTACCCCCAGGGTGGCAAAAAGAAAAGAAAAGAAAAGAAAACAAACAATACGCAGTGGCAGCCTTACCCAGCTGTCCTGACAGCTCTGTACCCAACCGTGACCCGCCAGCGCAGGCTGCAGAGGGAGCGGATATATACAAGCATGTCCTCCATTCTCCACCAGGGGGCAGTGGTGTGTGAACAAATACAGGCAGGACTGGACTGCAGAGGTGTTTGAAGGGCAGCCCCCCACTCAGCCAGTGGAAGGAACTTATATAAGTGAGCACTTACATAAGTCACACCCCAGCAGAGGGCAGTGATGCACATGCAGGCACACGCATCAATCTCAGACTAAAGGGGCACCTCTGCTTAGGGTGACCAGATGTCCTGATTTTATAGGGACAGTCCCGATTTTTGGGTCTTTTTCTTATATAGGCTCCTATTCTCCCCCCCCCCCCCCCCGTCCCGATTTTTCACATTTGCTGTCTGGTCACCCTACCTCTGCTCAGCTAGCAGAGGCAGGCTGTATGCATACAGGTGGAAAATGATCCAGGCCCAGAGGCTACAGATGTCTCCCTTGTCCCCACATCTTTCATTTTCAGGGCATGAAGAGGGAGCTGCTCTCAAGATTAGAGACAGAGTCCCTCAGCCACATTCAGTCTGCCTAACCCTGCTGCTGGAGATTTTAAGGGGTAGGTGCGTTAGCAGGAGGGGTGAGCAGAAATGCTGGAGCTCCCCTCACCCCAGATCCCTCTGGCACTCACCCGAAATAACGCAGACGAATCCCCGGCTCTAAGCACCTCCTCTTCCCCAGCAACAGGGGGCGAAAGCTTTGCTGCTCCCCAAGAAAACATGGCAGGGTAGAGCATCGGGAATCCAAAGGGGTAGAAATACCAAGCACCTGGCATCACAAAAAGGGGACTGGTTGGTTCAAGTGTGTGGGGGCAGGGGAGGTTTGTACAATAGACCACAAATGGAGGTGCATCAGAAATGCCCAGACAGGCTTCAGAGACTGTTTGCTCACAGATGGGAACAGAAAGCAAACAGGCCTTGTGACTTCACCACAGTGACCATAAGGTGGGCTCCTCTCATTCAGGTACACATTATTTTTGATAAAAAGCAACAGAGGGTCCTGTGGCACCTTTGAGACTAACGGAAGTACTGGGAGCATAAGCTTTCGTGGGTCAGAACCTCACTTCTTCAGATGCAAGCCATTATTTTTGATGCAGTTCACAGCAATGACCATCACCACAACAGGAGGCAGCAGAGATCCCCCTGCAGTGTTGTATATGCTGAAGCTAGGACAAAGCAATAGAATTCAGCTCCTGACCCAGATGGTCTAGGGCAGTGGTCCCCAAACTATGGGGTGTGCCTGGAGGTGCAGCAGGGCCCAGGCAAGCCCCTACAGGGAGCAGGAATGGAGCACCACCCAGCCCTGCTCTGCCCCCAGCTCGGTTCCCAGCCCCGGCTCCTGGGGGGGCGCAGGGGAGGGGAAGGGGGAGTCCATTACAGGTAAGGGGGGCGGGGGGGAGACATAAAAAGTTTGGGGACTGCTGCTATAGGGTGTAGCCTACAGAGATTGTTTGCTTATGTTATACAGGAATGTGCTGAAACATAAGTAGGCTCAAAAAAAATAAATCTACCTCCTAAAAATAGCTTCCCCGTCATGTTGCAAAACATGTTTTGGTCCTAGCTGTTTTTCAAAACAGTTTTAGATAAAACATTGTTCTTTTGGAAAATGTTATCTATATGGATAGTCATTGGTATGGCATTTATGCAGCTATTAAAGGCAAATCTAATATTAAATTGCCAGTGAGGCAGTAGAAGGTATTTTAATTATGGGCTGGAAATATAGATATGGTAAAAGGCAGGCCTAATGCTAATTAATTATGGAGTGTTGTTATAAGTGATTATAAGAAGGACAGCACGCCCTTCTACCAACCAGGTACAGAGAAAGGATTACACCCATTCTTCTCATCCAGGACTGATCTAAGATGAAATGATGTATCCCGTGGAGAACGTAAGCATAAATGCAGAGCATGCCTGTTTTCTTTAACTAACTACACCTCTACCCTGATATAACGCGACCCGATATAACACAAATTTGAATATAACGCAGTAAAGCACTGCTCTGGGGGGGCGGGGCTGTGCACTCTGGCAGATCAAAGCAAGTTCGATATAACGCGGTTTCACCTATAACGTGGTATGATTTTTTGGCTCCCAAGGACAGCTTTATATCGGGGTAGAGGTGTATTTGATATTAAATAAAGTCTTTAATTTTATCACTGATGTCATTCACAGTCCTCCACAAAATTAAGTTACCTGAACCACCCTGGAGGCTCGAACCTTAAAGAATTCAGTTTGGTTTTATTTCTGATCATTAAACTACAAATTGGGAACACAAAGCCAAGGGCTACAAGGGGAGGGTGAACGGGAGGGTTTGGTTTCACTCATTCTGGAGATAAGGGTCAGCTGTAGCATTCGGAACTGGAGCTGGATCCCCTCACAGTCCAGGGGATTGGACCCAGGGGATGGGTTCAGAATATTAAACAGTGGTTACCAAGCATAGCGCTAATGCTGGATTTACATGGGCCAGGGCCAAACTCACAACATCCTGGCCCTTTGTGAAAGTATTTCCTGCTCACTGGAACCTGCCTTAGGGAGCGGGCCTTTGGATACAGACACATGTACAGCACAGAGGGATGCGGGCTCTCCTGTGACCTCACAGGACCATCGCATTGCCGCAGAGAACTCAGGATGTCTTCCTGAGCTTAGAGCCACTCTGTCCAGGGCATAAGAGAGGGGGGCAGGGAGAACAGCTTGGGAGCCTGGGATGACTCACCATAAGCAATGGAAGCCAGGAGCAGCAGCAGCAGGAGGAGCAGAAGGAGTTTCTTCAGAGCTGAATAGCGCCTGGAGAGCAGAGGGGACGAGGAACAGATGTCAGTGCAGCTACCCATGCCCTCTTGCCCAGGGAGTTTCTGCATCCACTTGGACAGTACTAGGCAGCGGAGAAGGGGGAGTTCTGGAAGCAAGTTACACCCTGAATCTCAACCCACACAGCCCAGCTTGGGTCCATAGTCAGTTTTGGCCACAACAACAACAACAAAAAAACCTGACCCCTGTCCTCACAGCTTTACTGGGGTCCTTCACACGAATATCTCACTGAGTTCCTTCCCTGTGGGGACTTTGTATTCCTCACCCCACACCTTCCACCTGTCCATTGCCCTGTCCAGATCCAGGTTCAGATCCACACCAACCTGCTTCCCTCTGTTTCTGGTTCCAATCCGCACTGACCTTGTTAAGACAAAGACGTCCAGCAAAGAGGCTGCGGTGGTGAGGCGGTACCACGTGGTTCCAATCCACCAGTACAACAGTCCAAAGATCCGGCCTGCAAAGACCCACACATGGCATCAGAACAGTCAGATGCCCCTTTCGTATCTTCCTCGCACTCTGCCCAGCATGCCTGCTTCCTTTCTCCGGAGTTCTTGCCCTCTCCCTGCTCTTTAGAAAGGCTATTCACCCTTTGTTGTTATTAAGGCCACCATAGCACCTAGGAGCCCAAGGTCATGCACCAGGACCCCTTTGTGCTAGGTGCTGCACAAACAGAAGCGCCCATCCCTCCTTAAAAGCACTTCTTCCCTGAGGCATTAATTCCCTGAAGAAAGAAATCCATTATACTGAATGAGATCTGTTCTGCTAGGAGTGCTGACCATCCCTGCTCACCTACTGCATGATCTAGCCCAGCACCACCATCTAATTTAGACTGTACAGCACCTAGTGTGTTGGGCAATGATTCTTTGGAGCAGGGATCATCTGTTAGTTGTGTGTTTGTACAGCGCCTAGCACAATGGGCTCTGATCCCTGACTTGGTCCTCTAGGCACAATATAAATAAATAGTATTAATGGGCCCCCTGGACTGTACCACAATAGAAATAAATGTCATTATAATGTCCTTTGAGGTATGTAAAGGCTTTTTCTCTCTCGGGTTTGCAAAGACCAAGCACACCAATGGTGCTAAACAAATGATAAGTAAGAATAATCCATCTCGAAGACAGACACACTGCAGACTTGCCTTCAGTATTCCGGCTATTCCACGCATCTCTCTTTCCTAACTGTCACAGTCCTTTAGCGGGCATGGTTTTTACTTCCATGGGTTTTGTTTTGTTTTTAAAACAGCACATGAGAAAATACCCTTCTGACCTGTGACTACTGCATGTGTGTGCATAGAGGGTGGCAGGCGTCAGTGTGCGTGGAAGAATGCTGCCTACAGAGAACGCTGACGGCCCCACACTTACCTGGAGAAGTGACCACCAACCAGAGAAAAGAGCCTGCTCGTGAGATGGCATTTCTGAACCCAGAACCAGTGCTGTTCTGATCCAAGGAAGAGCGACCTGGCACAAAGGAAGGAAGAAAAGGCCATATATCACAAAAGTGAGGTCTCATGTCTTCACTCACTGGCTTTGGAATAGCGGGTGGGATTTCCAGCATCCAGTGGGGGGGCCCTGATGCCTTAGTGAGTGAATGTTAACTATTCTCCCCCCAGCCGCAGAGACAGACCTGAGGTGAGGGGGGAACCCCACTCCAACCTCTCTGCGGTCACAGAGCCGGGCTTGAGGTGAGCCTGAAATGATGATTGCCTGCCCTGGTTGTGAGGTTATTCTCTCCCCATGCAATGGAGCCAGGACCTAAGTGGGTCTCTATTGGGAGGCCTCTTCCCCCGGCAACCTTGCTACCCATGCTGCTGCCACCTTCAGGGTGTCAGAGCCACCCCTACCTGCATAGTCATCCTCAGAGGAGTAGCCAGATGAAGAGGCATAGGTGTCATAAGTCTTGCTCTCTGCCAGCCCATTGATTTTACTGGACTCCGTACCTCCTGTGCCTCTTCTCCTCCTCCTCGCGGAGAGCTCCCCACCTGTCCAGGAAACAGAGTCCCCTTGAGAAACTAGCCAACACCCTCTTTCCTCTTCCTCCCCAGGCAGAGTGGGGCCGGTGGAGGGGACAGAATTCTGTAGGGTAGCGGGCTCGCTGCTGGTGACTCAGGGTGTGCCCAATTACCCTCGCAGTACTAGGGAGGCCCACCCCTACGCACTTACCGTGGTCTTCAGCAATCCCAATACCTGCTACCCTGATAATTCCCCTGGACTGATCTTGGTGCCCCATCAGTACTGGCTAAGAAGGGAAACAGTCTTCCCCTGTGGGACTGCGTTCCTTCACTCAGGGCTGCTCTATTGCGAGGGGGATGTGTGTGTGCATGGCTTTCTGACCACTGACTCAAGTCATTGGCAACCTGCGCAGTCCAGTGGACAGGAGCTGAGAAGACTCAATTCCCTCTCATGTGTCCCCTGCTCCCAGCTAAGGGGGCACCTTCCAAGGCAGGTCTGGGGTCCCATTGGTGAAGCAGTTTGGAGACAAAGCCCAGGTTTCAGTTAATATGTTCTTCTTTCACATCAAAGGGGAGGGGGGGCAGGGTTGCTGCAGGGAGAGGGGCTGGGGTCCCACTGGGTGACAGGACAGGGTACAGCTGGCACCGAGGGGAGACAGCACTCACCCCAGTAGGAGTCACTGTCCTGTGGGTCATCAAAGGCAGCGCTGCCCCCACCAGCAAGTCCCCTGCTGCTGCCCAGGTAGGACTCACTGATCACAGACTCGCTGTAGTAGGAGGTCTGGGTGGCAGGGGTAGGTCCCAGGTGGGGGGCTGGAGAGAGGCGCTTCATGCTGCTCGATTTCCTCCGTAGGGTCCTGCCCGGAGCAAGGAAATGAGAGAGAGTTCCTACGCTGCATGCACATGTGCAGGGTGACAAGGGGGAAGTGGAGAGTGGCGAGCCAGAGCCAGCCTTGCTTCCGGTCAGGCTTTACATTGCCCGGGGCCCTGCCTCGCCTCCCCTCCTCTCACTCACACCGCTGCTGAAGTCATTGGAGTGAAACCAGCCTGAGCTAGGAGAGAACCAGAGCACGACAGCACATTTTAAACAGTGTAAACTGCCGTCATCCATCCTTGCAAAATAAGAGCTCAGCTGGGGGCAGTCCCCTGCCACCTCCCTCCACACACACCTCTGGCCTATCACAGGGACCATCCTGCCACCCTCAAGCGAACACCCTGCCCTCTGCTTCCTGTCTGCTTCCTCTGTAGCTGCTGTGGTTTTCCTGGAAGGTATCTGTGATCAGGAGAGGTTGCTGGGTTGGGGAAGACGGTTTGACAACAACCCATAACCCAGGCTACCGGGGGCCTCCCAGCACAAGCTTGACGACTCAGCTCTGTGTAACTGTGCACAGCTGGACCCCACGCCCCCGTTTTGATCATTGCATCCCCCTCGGTGGTACAAGAGCGAGGGCAAGGCCAGGAAATGCCAAAGTATGCATGACAAGCGAGAGCGCTGTGCTCCTGCTGGGGAGGAATAAGGTGCAGGATGATTGTGAGGCACATAGGGGTTACCCAGAGCCAGCCGTGGGCTGGTGCGGCAAGGAAATCTGGCTGATAAAGCCAGGAAAGTAGCAGTAGCTTTTCTCTTATGCTCCTTTCACCACCAGTGGATGCAGTGCCCTGGGCAGACCCTAACTACCCTGACCCTCTAAGGATAAGCGCGGGGCGCTCAGGGACAGGCCCTCACCTCCCACAGAATGGTGTAAGGAGCTCTTGACAGACTCTCAGTGACCCCTGACCTGCGGCTCAGGAGTGGAAATTCACACTATGGCAAACTGACTCCTCACCTTTTTCAAGTTGGGCTACGGACAAACCTCGCAACCCTGCTGCAGGTGGGGGTGAGGTATACTGGCCCCCCACCCTGCACCCTCTTACCTGTTAGGACTGTCCCTAAAGGGGGGCTCCTGGCCACCCAGTAGCAAACTGCCACCACTGCTGCTGCCATCATCATCACCCTGGTAATAGCGGGTGGCCCCGAGGCGCTGGCTGCGCCTGGACATGACAGAGGAGACTCAATCACTAGCCAACAAGGTACCTGGGAGAGCAACAGAAAGAGATGGGGGAGCATGAGAACTCGAAGGTACTGCCTGGCGCTGGGTTGAACAGGGGGTAGGCCCACGAATGTGCACTCAGTTGTGGGGGAGAGGAAGGGATGTCCTGCAGTGGGGCAGACAGGAGAAAGGGCCTTGGAGATGCTCTGAATGCACAGATGCAATCCTCACTCACCCAGCCTCACTCCCTGAGATGTCACTGGAATTTGGGGTCTCAGGGGTTGCATCACCTGAGAGTCGTGGGGACAGGAAAGCCTGAAAGGCAGCAGCTCAGAACAGACTGGGTTGGCAGTCTCCTATCCTGGAGGTGGGATGGGGCGAGGGTTATTGCATTGGCCGCTCACCCCTGCAAACATGGTTTCAAATCCTGTCTTGTGCCAAAAGCGAGGAGAGTTCAGTGGATCTCAGCCAGTCTCCTCTCACCACCACCCAACAGCTCAGCATGACCGAGCAATCTCTGCTCAGCCAAAGCCAAGCTAACTTAGCAAGGGACGCCATGGGTCAGGACCGAGATGCACTGGCAGCGTTAGGGGGCCAGGTGGGCATCAGCACTAGTCCAGTAAATGGCCTGACGCGGCACCTGCAGCCTTCCCCATGACCTCCATTTCCAGTGCCCCAGGCTGCTCCAACAACAACAAGTTAGCTCAGCTTCTACACAAGCCAGCAGGCAGACACTAGCCTATTTCTTCCAGCATGTCACAAGCCAAACAGCTTGGCTCGGACTGGGACTAGAGGTCTCGTGGACAGAAAAAGAACACATGTCCTGCAGAAAGAGCAAAGCTTCGTCCATGTAAGTGCCTGCCTGGCACCTGTTTCTATAAAGCAGCCTCCCAAAACGCACACCAACCAAAACGTGAAACAGCCGTGGAGGCAGATACTTGGCCCAAATCCACCACTATGTTCCACCGTTTATAGGGTGGTAAATTCTTCCTCCCTTCATTCCCCCCTCTAAGAGCCCACCCACATGGGCACAAACTCCTCACATTAACTGCTGTCTTGCTGGACAGGGACTGCGCCAAAGCCTGGGTGAAATCGAACAAAGTAACAACTTTCAATCCCACCTTGTGACCTGGCACAATTCCACAAGATGCTTCCATATCTGGCGCCTTCCCACCCCCGCCCTGGCAACTCCCGCTCTGTGGACGCATCCTGCCCAGATACTTTCCACACCGTGCTAGAGCACGGACATTTCTGTGCGTGCCCCCCCGCCCCTTACATCCTGCCTCCAAACTCCTCCCTTCTAGATACACTGGGGGAAAGGGAGGGGGGGGGGGACTAATTACATCCCAACAACAGTAGCACAAGGCATCCTTCAAATGCAGCCAGGGAGCCACGTTCAGCCCTGGGCTAACGCCACTGAGATCAACAGAGTTACCCGCATGGGATAAGCTTGGCCCCTTGTCAAAGCAAACACTCTGCAGAAATGGCCCCTCTCCACTCCTGCTTCCTGGGTGCCCTCACGCCCCACGGGCGGGCCAGGCTTGCGGGGCCATGACCAGCTAGGGGGACAGGGAGCCGGATCCTAACCCGGCTCAGGCAGGAGCTGCAACTTCCCCAGCTGGGTGCCAGCGGCAGCCCCCCTCGGGCCGGCGGGAGGGAGGGCAGGGGGGAGAGCGAGTCTGGGCGGGGGAAGAGGAGCCGGATCCGGTCACTTGCAAACTGGGAAAGGGAGTAAACTGGGAACCCCCCCGGGCTGCTGCTTCCACTGAGTCTCCCCGCCCCGGGACACCCCCTCCTGCAGCGGTGCGTTCCGCGGCAACCAGCCAGGCGCTGCCCGCCGCGAGGGGTGGGCGAGCCCGGCCGGGGGCGAGGGGTGCGCTGTCACCTGGCTGCGGCGCTCTCCAGGCCGCGGGCTGGCTCGGGAGGGAGGCTCCGCTCCCCGCCCCGCTGCTCTCTCCAGCCGCCGCGATGTCGGCGCCTTTTGTGTCCCACGCGGGACGGCGCTGAGCGCCGCTGGCAGCGCCCCGGCTCGGCCCCGCGCAGCTCCGGGCACGCGGCTCCCCGCGGAGAGCGGCTGGCTCCGGGCGCGGCGCGCAGCACGGCCTGGGGCGGGCGCCTGTCACTGCCACACGCTGCCGGAGCTGCCGGGCCGGGGCTGCCACTCACCCGCCGCCGGCCGCCCCCATTGGGCGGTTCGAACACAAAGGCCCCGGCTGGGCCCCGCCTTCCCGCCGCTTGGCTCCATCATTGGCCCGGGCGGCGGGAAGCCAGCTCGGCCCAGGGGCGGCCATTAACCCGTGAGCTCCCCGGCGGATCCCGCGCAGGCCAGAGCCCGAGGGTGCAGGGTGCCCGGCGCTGTACGAACAGGACAGCCTCTGCCCCAAGGAGCGGGCAAACTAGGTGATCGCTAATCAGCCCCACAGACCCGGGTAGACAATGGCGCTCTAGCTTTGATCCACATCCCCACTATAAAGTATCCGCCTTGCAGTAACAATGGACCATCTTGCCCCCCATCTTCAGCCTAATAGTGGCTTCTTGGCTTTCCTGTTCAGTCTGGATTGGAACGCAGGGGAATGTAACCCCAGCTCTCCCTCTATTCTAAATAATTACAAAGCCAAAGCAGCAACGCATTCCTCCCCCAAGGTAACAATACCCAGCTGTGTTGTCAGCTCTTGTCATTTCATTGTGAGTCTTGCACTATTATGTGTGTTTTCTTAAAGCCCTAGCTCCTGGAGTCCTGTGATGATGTGAGACTCTCTGCTTTCTTTTCTTTTTTTTTTTTTTTTAAGTACATTTCTGGACCTTGTTAGAGCTTATAAGCTTGAAAATGTGAATGCTCAAAAGCAAGCAAGCAAATACTTAGATTGCAAGTTCTTTGGGGGCAAGGACAGTGTTTTCATTCTGTTTGTACAGCGCTTAGTGCATTGGGGTCCAGGTCTAAGTCTAAGCGCTGCAGTCAGTCTGTCTAAGGTACTTAAATGGCGTCATTGCCATAGTCTCTGAGGTTTCACAGTCATTTTTAATTTCTGTATCGTCACAATAACCCTGCGAGATAGGGAAATACTATTATCCACCTTGTACAGATGGGAAACAGGCACATAGAGGCTAAGTGACATGTCCATGGTCACATGGGAAGTCTGTGGCAAAGACTGGAGGTGTTATAGCAATGCATATAATGAAATAAAAAGACTCTCAATTTATTATTTTTAAACCCCATGATTTGTAAGTTATCTAATGATTTTTGGGGCTTGACTCATGATTTTTGAACGTGCAGGGTTGAATGTATACATATTACAGAGCAGAAGCTTCCACCCCTCACATAAATTCCCACCAAATAAAGCACAACTTCAGCCCTGCGTCCATGCAACAGTAGCTGTAGTCAGTGGATACAACTGTGACGGGGTATTAACCTTTTGTAATTATAATTCTGACCTATGTCAGGTGATGGAGACAGGAAATAAAGATCAAGCTCCTAAGGTCCCAGCACTTGTGTGTTACGCCCTTATTACAATACATGTCCAACTTTGCCAACCCTCAGTTTTATTAGGGTTTGGGGACACAGAGACTTTACCAGAGCAAGATTCTACTGCATCCTATAGCACTAAAAGAACCACAGCTCTTTTCAAAATACAGTGAAACCTGCACTAAACAGTCCATTGCCAAAAGGCAACACCCTGGGTTAAGCAACTACTTTATGACATCCCCAAGTTTTCCAATACAGTTTGGTTCAACTTCTTGTTAATGAACCAACTCTACCAGGCAGACGAGTTTTGCTGCTCTCTTTGCAGATTGCTTAAGACTTTTTTTTCACAATGTAGACAAAAAACCTGCTTGGAATTGCAGCCCCCCTGAGGTGGGGAATGGTGCAGTGTGGTGTACACATGTGGTGCACGGAAATTTTGGCCAAAGACATGGGGGCAACAACATGCTCTTAAGAAAAGTGTTACGGGACCTTCCATGTCCATGCAAGACAGACAGGGGACTTGAAAAACATTGACAAAGTAGGACATTTTAATTAAAAAACCTGATTATTTCCAAGCATGACAAAAAAAATCTGTCGAGCACTATAAAGCTTTGAGAGGGAAGATAAGAATCACAAGGTATATCTGAGACCGATGAGTCCTTTAGCAGGACAGGAAGAAAGAGTCTTGACAGTCAGGATAGTTTAAAGATAAAAATAAACAAGCAGGGATGGGGTGTGTGTGGAAAACACCTTTTGGGCCTCCTGTGTTTATCACAAAATAGGGCACAAGCCCATTTTTTCACCTTAGGTCTCACCTTTCAGTCTCAAGATAGGCTGAAGTATGTAAATAAGGTGACCGGAAGTGATGTCAGCTATGATAGCAATCTCTTAGACCCAGCTGTCAACTTTCAGGAAGAAAATTAAGGTGGCTCTGCAGCATCCAAAGCAGCCTGGGAAAGGAAGATCACCGTCCCTCATTCATAGCCAAGGGAAATGGGTGGATTTTTTGCTGTTGCTAGAAGAAGCCAATTCACCATTAAACCACAGCTTCAAAATGTTGCATGAAGCAAACTTTCTCTACAGTAAAAATAATAGACTAGGCCTGTTATGTGTTTTTCTTTCTTTCCTTTTTCTCTTCCTGGTCTATTCTTTTTCTTCTAATTCAGTCCCTTTTCTACAGGCTTGCAGAATCTGTTTTCTCCCAACTGATTTGTCTATAGTTTTTCACCTTTTTTTAATGTTTCCATTGATTTCCCTCCCCCTCCACAACATTTATCATTCTTAACAATCATTTTGTTTTATGATTTGTCTTTCTTCTGTCACGTAGGCAGGGCCGGCTCCAGGGTTTTTGCCGCCCCAAGCGGCGCAAAAAAAAAAAAAAAAAGCCGCAATCGCGATCTGCAGCGGCAATTCGGCGGAAGGTCCTTTGCTCCAAGTGGGAGTGAAGGACCGTCCGCCGAATTGCTGCCGAATAGCCGGACGTGCCGCCCCTCTCCAGAATGGCCGCCTCAAACACCTGCTTGGCAAGCTGGTGCCTGTAGCCGGCCCTGCACGTAAGCCCCAATCCTGCAAAACATTTAAGCACAGGATTTCAATGGGATTTCTTGCATACTTAGGTGTTTTGCTGGACCAGGATGTAGTCTCTGGATTGACCAATCCATTCAGTCTGGTCACAATTCACCCCTGAGGACTCTGCCACTTGGATTCCTTTGTAGTCCCCAGACTGGAATCCTTCTCTTCAGGAATTCCTGCATTATGACTCAAAGTCCCTGTTGGGGCAGGGGCGGGGGAGCAGTTGGTGATCTCTAGCTCACCACGAGCATGTCTGGACAGTTTATCCCTCTGATATTGCGCTCTCTCTCTCTTTAATAGGTGGTGGTAGGGAGAGGGGCATGGGTTAATTCCACCCCTACTGAGCACCTCTGATGGCCTGAGCCTGGCCACTTCAGGGGTTCCCATATCTTAGGGTTGTGGTGCTGCTTCTGCTTTCAGGAGTCGATTGTGCTGGGAACTGTTTATATGGAATGTCAGAGAGACCCAAATTTAGCCCCAGTGTAAATGGGCACATTCTCACTGACTCCAAATCCTTCGCACTAGCCAGGTGCCTTTACAGCCAGTGTTGGTTACAGCACCTCCTGCAGCTGTAGGAATCAGTCATGCCCAAACAGTGCTCCGCTCAAGTCCTTTTCCCCTGTTCCCATCCTCTCTGGAAAAAATGACCAGCACTCATCCTAGCTCACTCAGCAGGCACTTGACCTGCCCTCCTCTGTCCGGCTCTCTCTCTCTCTCTCACACACACACACGCCATCATTATATAACTAGGGGCAAGTTCCCCCCATTTTGGCAGAGAACAGGGGCTGTCAGCCTTTTAACCAAGCTCACCCCCGCCCCCCAAACAAAGAAACAAACAAAAAAAAATACAAAAATCTCTTAAACCCAAACAAAGAACAACAAAGCCCCTGGTAACCGTTAAGGACAGAGCCCTGGGCAGGAAATATGAAATTCCTGTCTCCTGGAGCCAGGACAATGACTGGTAGTTTCTGCCATTTCAGAAGCATAAAACCCAGGGGGAAAATATGCTGCCCTTTCATCTCTAGAGACATGGGTTCAAATCCAGTCCTGGAGCCACAAATGACACGAGATTGGTGGGTCACAGCCTATCCCCAGTCAATGTTTTTTTCTTTTTCCCAAAAGCTGTAAAGGATGTAGAATCACAGGTGTTGGAGATGGCAAAGACCTATTTGGATACTTCTCGCACGTCCCTGCCTGTCCCTTGCCCAGAGCAGGGCTGTTCCCTATAGTAAGTTCCCAGGGCTTTATCCCATCCTTTCCTTTGGGAGGATAGGTCACAATGCAATAGACCCGCCACAGGCTGCCAGGTAGGAATGGTTTCCTGACATCCAGCTAAAATGTTCTCTTTGCTCAATTTCATCCCATTAGGTCTGTGTCTCGACCAAGCTCTTCCTTAACACCCCCCACCCACCACCACCATTGTACAGCTGCTTGTGCAGCTCCACCAGTAGTGGCACTGAGGAGAGCTCTAGTGTAAGCAAGGCTCTGGTGTTTATACTGCCAGGTCATCTAACCCAGCTGAGAGCAGGCCTAGACAACATGGGGGTTGACGCCCTAGCAGCCAGCCTACATTAGAGGGCTCCCCACTGCTACCACTGGTGGGCTGGACTGCTGGTAACTCAGGGTATGTCTACACTGCAATAAAACACCTGAGGCACTGAGTCTCAGCGCTTGGGTCAGCTGACTTGGGTTCACTGGGCTAGGGCTGCAGAATTGCAGTGTAGACATTCAGACTGGGGCCGGAGCCCAGAGTCTGAGACCCCCTCCCCCCGGATCTGAGCCCCCAGGCACCAGCCCAAGCCCCAACCTTTACATTGCAATTTTACAGCCCGTCCCCTGTTTATCATCATTGACCAAACTAGATGTATTTAAAACTCTTTTAACCTCTCCCTGTAACACAAGTGCTCCATTCCTTAAAGCAGGAACACTAGTACCTAGCACATCCTGGACGCTATCACAGACTAACAGTAGCACCACCAACAGTGCTAGCAGCACCTGCCTTCCCCCTGCCCCCATCGCAGCTTTTGTTGACGGAAAACTACTGCAGATTAGTTTCCAACTCCCCCTAGAGGGATTAGGGGGATAATCTAGGTGCTGAGCCACCAGGACTAAATATGGTGCTAGTCCCTGAATAGATCTGTGCCATTTAAAAGAACAACTCTCACGTGCGGGGGTGAGAGAAAATTCAAGCAGGGGGTGTTTGAAGAGGAAAGGCAGATAATTGATGCTGTTCTCCCAAAGCCTTGGCTGGCTAGTTTCTGTTTCTCTTTGCTATGACTTTAGATAACTGTGCTGAAACTGCGGCTCACTTGCTCTCCTCCCCACCCCCCCGTCACCAGACCACAATCCAGGTTCTTCCAAGTGCAAAATCATGTAATCCCATCAGTAATTAAAAGACTGATGCCTTTTGTTCCCATGGGAGATGCAGTGATGTCACCACTGCAGAGTTTGTGAAGGATTTATCAAGAAAGAGGGAGGAGGGAAACAATCTGGAGAGACACGTGATCCAATAGTTTAGACACAGGGTGGGAAATCTTGAGTACTAGTCCTGGCTCTGCCAATGGCTCCTTCTCTGACCTGTCACTTCACCTCTCAGTTCCCCATCTGGCAATGGGAATTACCCACCCCCATTAATACAGCACGCACCTGAGCACCCCAGTTTTAAAATCAGGGCCAGCTCCTGCTTTTCTGCCACCCCAAGCAGCAAAAAAAAAAAAAAAAAGACGACGGCGGGTCCTCCCTCTCTTCCTCTTCAGCTCAAAGGGGAAGAGAGGGAATGAGGGACCCGCCACCGAATTCCCGCCGAAGACCCGGACGTACCGCCCCGATACTGGACAGAGTGCCACCCCTTTGAATTGGCCGCCCCAAGCACCAGCTTCCTACGCTGGTGCCTGGAGCCGGCCCTGAGTTCTCCTCACAATCCTCTTCTGAAGTAAGGAAGCGCTATTAGTTCCATCTTACAGAGGGGGAACTGAGGCACAGGGAGGCTAAGTGACTTGGCCAATGTCACACAGAAAGTCTGCAGCGGAGGAAGGATTTGAATCCAGCTCTCTCCAGCCCCAGGCTAACGCCTGGAGCACTGGACCATCTTTTCTCTCTTTTTTGGTTGTGAGGATCTAGCAGGTAAAGTGTTGTGAATGTGAACGGTCCTGTATATTGCTATTACCCTTTTTCAGGGAGAATTAAGAAGTAGTGAAAGGCAATTATATGAGAAGCTGCAAAGGTTTGCCTCCCTATTGGAGGTTGGGGCGGGGGCAACTCCATTGCTCTGTGTACCAGGGATTTGATAATTCCAGCTCTATTGGGGCTTTTCTACTACACTGGACCAATTTTTCACCATTGCTGTCACTGGGGCAGTTCCACTGGTGGTAGCAATGGCAGGAGCTCTCCTGCAGGCTATCTGCCAATGTTTTTAACCACTGTATCATCCAACCCTGCTCAGAACAGCTCTAGAGATTTAAAGTGCCAGCAGTCACTAGCACCTTGTTTTCATGCTAGGATGAGGGCAATGATAAATACCGAGCAAAGGAAGAGAGCTTTGTAATGGCAGTGGCACAGGCTGAGATGCCAGTGAAAGTCTGCAGTGGCAACACGAGATCCACCACTATCACAGTAACGAATGCTTTTGCTTTACGCAGCACTTCTCTGAATTCTCCAAGCTGCGCACAGCAAACTAGTAGAGGAGTCATGAACAGAACCCAGGTCCTCTCACTCCCCAAGCCACACACTAATCACTAGACTATGATTCCTTGGTGGTCTGATGCACCCCCAAAGCCCCCCAGTTACTGTGTCCGTGAATTTCCAGCCATGGCAGTGCGCTCCCAGTTAGGCGAGGGTTATTTATTAACTCACACATCACAGGCTGAGTAACAAAAACACTGACACACCTTAAATGTGGGCTAAGGAGCTATGATTTTTAATATAATGGTTACTGTACAGACAGGGAGTCCCCACTGGGGGCTTTCCCCCTGCAAAATATTTATCTGTTATAATTAATTGGCCTCTCAGAGGTGGTAAGACAACTCCCACCTGTTTATGCTCTCTATATGTGTATATATATATCTCCTCAATATATGTTCCATTCTATATGCATCTGAAGAAGTGGGCTGTAGTCCACGAAAGCTTATGCTCTAATAAATTTGTTAGTCTCTAAGGTGCCACAAGTCCTCCTGTTCTTCTTTCTCCCTAAGTAGCCCGGGCTCCTCAGCCTTACCTAAACCCAGCCCTACCCTGCACACTTACTTCAGTATAACTGCGTCGCTCAGGGGTGTGAAAAATCCACCCCCCTGAGCAATGTAGTTATACTGACCTAACCCACCGTGTAGACAGCGTTATGGCGTCAGGAGAGCTTCTCCCGCTGACACAGCTACCGCCTCTCAGGGAGGCGGAGCTATTATGCCGATAGGAGAGCTCTCTCCCATTGGCTTAGAGCGTCTTCACCAGAAGTGCTACAGCGGCGCAGCTGCATCGGTGCAGCTGTGCCGATGAACGTTTCTAGTATAGACCGGCCCTGCTGGCTCCAGGACTCTGCAGGAGCTGAACGCTTACCGGAGTTTGAAATCTACTTCCCTCCCCTGGGTTCACTTTGTAGGGTTCCCCTTTTGATTACAGCCAGACCTCCCACTTGTCTCTTTGCCCCACTCACTTCCCCATCTAAACTGTCTCCCTCTCCCCACCATCAGTAGATCCAGGGACTATGCCCCCAATATGGGCACCTAGCTGTGGCTGCACCAGTGCTGATTCTCATTCAGCAAGAGTCCAGATTGCAGAGGCAGCCTTGGGGTCATGGTGGGAAGGAGTGTCTGCTCAGCCCATCACGCTTTTTTGCTCCTTGTCTCTTGGCGCTGCCATATTGCCTGTTTCAGCTTTCCCATGTCATCCACCAGCACCTCCTTCTGGCCTCCCTTTGCCATGCACACCCGCACCATGTCCAGTACTCGCTGGAGCCGCCGGTCCAGAGCTTCCAGATGAGGCTCTGATAGGACTGGCGAGAGGTGGTCTGAGGCCAGCGCCTCCCGCATGACGTCACTGAGGCGGTACGGCTCTGTGGCAAGCAGCTGCAAGCGCAAGAATGTCGACTTCTTGATACTAAGAGTGGGGGTGGGTGAAAGGGAAGAAAGGAGAAAAGAAAAATCAACCAAGCCCCGACAACACCTGCTATTCATGCAGTGTCGTGCAGCCTGACTGATCCCAAAGTGCTTTGCAGACAGTATATGCAGGGATCGCTCGCCCACTGCTGAAACCGACACCTCTGGGGTGGGGCGCAACAGCCACTCTACACCATGTGACAGAGATCCTGCTTTTTCACTTTGAAAATCCAGTCGCCCAAGCCCAGACAGGGCACTTCCTGAACCAGAACAATCAGACTTCCACTGATTCCTTAGAAAGTTACCCCCTCTGGGGTGGAATTGGGCAGGAGGGAAGGGGTAAAGAGAGCCATTACCTGCAACACTGCTGGAGAGGGGCCAGGATGGACATTTCATCATGAGAATGTCTCCCAAATCTAAGGAGAGCAAAGAGAGTGTCGATTATGAGCGTAATGTGCCCCTTATGGGCTGTGCAATATTGTCCATCCCACCTGGGCCAGAGACCTCAATAGCAATATGGCAATGACATCACAAGTCATGTCTGGGCTGCCACATCATTCCCAGCATGTGCAGAGACACCCCCTGCCAGATCCTTCCCATGGCCTCCCTGTGTCTGCTGTTCTCCATACTCCTTGTCAGCAGGAGTCCATCTCCCACTCTTACCCTCGGCCATTGTCCAGGTGAAGCAGGAAGGTGTCATTACCAAACTTCTCAAAAGTCTCATAGTGGTGTCGGTCCATGTTACCTGCAGAAGGGAGAGGAGAATGGGGACAGAGGAAGGGCAAAGGGGAAAAGCAGCAGAGAAGATAAATTGGACATTCTGCTTCAAGCACATCCTGAGCTCCAGGGATAGAGTAGACAAAGAGCATGTCTACACTACAAAATTACGTTGACCTAAGTTACGTCGACACAGCCACCACAGTAATTAAATCACTTTTGCCTGTCCACACTATGCTCCTTGTGTCAGCAGTGCATGTCCTCACCAGGAGCCAGGGGCACTGATTTAACTGTCAGTGTGGGGCATTGTGGGATGGCTTCTGAAAGGCAGCAATGGTTGATGTAAGCAACGCAGTGTCTACACAGACACTGCATCGACCTAACCACGTCGACCTAAGCACTACACCTCTTGTGAAGGTGGAGTTATTAAGTCGGCATAGTAGGTGAGTTTAAGTTACATCAGCAGGAGCAACATTGTAGCATAAACACTTACCGAGTTAGGTTGACGTAAGCTGCCTTATGTCGACCTAACTCTGCAGTGTAGACCAGGGCAAAGAAAGTGACTCATGGCGGGGAGAGGCTGAATTAGGGCTGTATGTAGCCTTTCTCCTTTAGAGACGTGGGTTGAACTTCTAGTGGGTCATCAGTGAAATGAGTTTGGTATGCCTCAAAATCACTGCCTTGTTTGACAGGAGTGGCTATTTCTCTTCAGGGGAGGTCCCAGACTAGGACAGTGGGGATGCTACAGCTCAGGTCTGTGTGCTTGTAGTGTGGGGAAATGGAACTGCAGGAGAGAGCTGCATGCCAGGACTGAAGTGCAAAGGTAGAGCTGTAGGTACGGTGGGATTGGGCAGGACTGGAATAGCTGGGAGTAGAGTGGAGCAGGTTGGAACTGTGAAGGGAGTAAAGAAGATGGCCTGGTTTCTATATATCCTCAGGTAGTGAAGGAAGAAGCTAACATATTTTTGGACCCCTGGTTATTTTTGAACATCTATAGAGATCATCAGAGACTAGAACAAAGCGCTGATCTTTAAAAAAGGAAAGAAGAATGATCCTAGCAAATCACCACTCAGGATAATGGAGCCATGAGTAATAAACAGCACAAGATTTATCAATAATAGATCTTGTCAGTCAAACTCTCCTGCTTTTTAGATAAAATTACAAAGTCAATGGATCTTAGTAAAACATTGGATACTGTGGCTCACAGAATCCTTACTCTTAAAATTGATGTCGATATCATCTTGGATATGTCACTGTCCTGTGGACTGGAACCTGGATGGAAACTCTAAGAAAGACTAGCAAGCAATGGCACAGTAGTGAGTTGAAGGAGCAGCCTAGAGAGGGGTACTGCAGAGATAAGTGGTGGAGCCATCTCATTTAACATCTGGAAGAGGGAGTGAATAGCATGTTAATGGCTTTCACAGATGGTACTAAACTGGAAGGAGCCGCAAACCCCAGTGAGGAGAGAGAAATAACAAAAGGGATTTAAGGGCTTGTCTACACACAACAATTGTACTGCTTTAACTATACTGCTACAGCTAAATCAGCCATGGTTCCTGGTTCCCCCGTGAGGAATTGCCATGAGATGCATTCCAACTTCACTCTAATTAAAGCAAAAGCTATAGGTTAAGATATTATGCTGAGCAAGGCTTTTGACAGAATTGTACCAGCGGCAGGTGGGATTGACCCAGAGCTCTAAAGAGAGCACATCAGACTTTGCTGGATGTGCTAGGGATCCCAGCAATCTGATTTTGTCTGCACCTGGACACCCTGCACAGGGACAAAATATGAAGCAGCTCACGTCCACAAACTGTTTTTTCACACCCTGCTGACAGATTTATTGACAGCAGCATTCAGACTGAACTGTGACCTCACCTGCAGTGATCTCAAGAGAAGCAAGGTCTGATGAATTTCTGCTTGAACACATGGATTCAGCGGTAGTACTGGAAGCAAAAAGGCAGCAGAAACTGATTGGATCTGCTTGTCTCCAGATACCAAAATTCAGTCTCATGGAACACTTACTATGGCAGGACCCTGAGAACTGTAAGGTACTGTAAATGGCCAGGGAAAATAAACTCCAGTAGAGTTAAGCAGCTAATCATGACAACAGAGATAAGCAGACAAGTCAGGACTGATGGTCAATCAAGCCCAGCCTCCTCTCTTTAGCAATGGCCAATGGAAACTTCAGAGGAAAGTTTAACACTTGCTTAATGGACAATGTATCCGATAATATGCCTATATGGGGAAACAAGTGAAATAAGCTAATGGGGAAGATCTCCGAAGTCCCTTGCAGGACAGTGTTGAGGTACCAGCCAAGGAGATACCAGGGATGTAGCTGTTGTCCAAGCTGCAGAAAGAAGAGTCGAGAAGAAAAATGGTGACCACTATTCCAGTATGTCGTCAGGCGTAAGGCATCCGGGTGCAGGAAAAGGCTGCACCAGAGAGTGAATACTGGCTAGCACAATGACATAGGCCAAGATTTTAAAAGGTGATGATTAGTGATTTGGGGTCCCTGATCTGGACAGCTTAAAAGGCCTGATTTGCAGAGGGCCAGTACTCAGCACCTTCTGACAATCAGGCCACTTTAAGATGTCTCAAGTTGGGCATCTAAAATCACTCAACACTTTTGAAAGTCTTGGCCATAGTTCCACATTTATTCCAGAGGAAGAAAATTAGAGAGAGGGAGGCATCATCTGTTACAGACCCCTTAAAGTTTGGGGCACCAACATTCAGACATCTGCTTCAGGGAACAACCTTCAACTCTGGGGTCAAAGGACAGAAGTGTTTGAAAACATAGATAATGCTAACAGAAGGGTCAAGGGAGGAAAATGGCCTGCAGAGAAACTGGGAACTCCCAAAGAAGGAGTGAAGTTGCAATGCTCAGCAATACATACATGAGTCTTATTGCTCCACAACAGCATGCCCAGTTAATCCATCTGGTGGTATTTGACAGGGTGTAAACTGAACTGAATCCAGGAAAAGGAAGAGGCAGATAAGTAGCAGAATAAAAATCGAGAAAGGGATGAAAGAGAAGAGATCACTGAGGACAAATCTAAGACATTAATTTCAAAGTCTAAGTTGTGTGTGGGACTTGGTGGATCCATCTATCCCCAGCATGGAGCTGAGACTGAAGGCCTCCAACTATTCTCACTGCAACAATCTGGGGCACCCTGAAAGCTATTAATGAACAATAGCCATAAATGGAGCAGAAGTAAGTCCAATGGCACCAGCAGCAAAATCAGCCTAACTGCTTGCATCAGTGACAAAAGATAGTGGAAAAGGGAAACTATCCAAGTTATGTAACCAGTTAAAGAAATTGGGACTCAGCAGAGACAACAAACAAGCAGTGATCTAGACACGCGCTTCAGATCCCTAAGTGAACAGAACATTGTGAACAGCACCAAGGCATGGCACTGGAATACGTCCATAGCAAAGAAGAAGGGTATGAAACAGGAGGGGCAGGAATGAGAGTGGTAGGGAAAAAAAACACTAACGGCATTAGCCAGTGACTGGGCAATAGCCATCATCGTCCTTCGGCTGAATGCACCTGTGCAGCAAATGCTGTAAAACTGAATATTGTCTGTAGGAAAGGGAATGTAGATCCTACTGTTCAACAGCTTGGAGATACGTTAAAAACACCAGCCACCCAGTGTAAGAGCACAAGACATATAGGCCACATAGATTTACATCCCATATGGCCCCACTGAAGTAAATGTAAGTTCTTCTCCCATCCTATGACAGACATTCAGAACATAACCGACTGGTCTTTATTCCTGGCTTCAGTCATCAGATGTGGGGTTACAAAAGATCAGGTCCCTGTCACATGGCAGGAGTCAGGATGCACTGACTCTGGATGTCTACCCAGCAAATCAAAACCTGTGGCTGGCCTGCGCTAGCCAACTTGGGCTCACAGGGCTGTTTCATTGCTGTGCGGACATCGGGCTTGGGCCACAGCCCAAACTCTGGGATCCTGCCAACCTGCAGAGTCCGAGAGCTTGGGCTCCAGCCAGAGCCATGAAGTCTACACAGCAGTGAAACAGCCTTGCAGCCCAAGTCCCGCAAGCCCACGTTTCTCTTTGCTGTGTGGACATACTCTCTGTGGCTACTGTAACAGCAGGATTTAACCATTTTTTTTGCCCTCTTGCTTCAAAATAGATGGCACCATAACGCTAGCTGCTCTGAATGCCGATTGTGGGAAGGGAGAAGACAGATGAATCACAAAGCTCATAGATGCTATCGAGCCTTATTGCCTTGATTTAAAGAGTTCCCAGGGCCACAACAGCTCAAGAATGGAATAATTTCAGCACAGCTATTTTCATTAGTTGGTACTATTTCTAGGGCCTTTGTACAGGAAATGTGATTTGTTGGCAGTGCTCGAAGGGGCGAGCCATTGGCTGTACACTCCAGCCCAGAGGATGCAAAAACAGATATAGAAAATGTTGGCCAGCTAAGCAAAGCAGGATGCTGAAGTTAGATGTGTGGGGGCGCAAACCTTGGCACAGATAAGATAAAAAGACCCCTTTACTAAGAGGAAAGTAGCTCTCCCAGTGTAGTGTAGACCAACAATGCTGTAGTTTGGTCAACAAGGAAGCATGTGAAAGGACAATATTATACCCACTGTTGTGATTGTTACCCTGGAACACTTGATAAGCTGGACTTCATCCTCCCAAACAACAACCTGAACCTCAGTGATCTAGGGCAGGTTATTATGGTACCAGTGGCATTAATAACAGTCAAGAAGGAAACAGCTTTCTGCTGGTAATGGAGAAAGTGTAATATATAACCGGAGTGCTAAGAACGACATTTCAGAACGAGGGAAAGTGGACGAGCCCAGGGTTCATTTGGTTTAAAACAGAATTAAAACAAAATTCTGGAAATTAAAAGTTAAAATTAAGTGTAATGATGGAAATAGCTAATGTGGTGTAAAGTGCAGTACCACAGTGCAGCCAATAGGGGGCAGAGCATGGGACTCATGCAGTAACACTGAGTAACAGCTGGGAAGGGGTAGCCTGGGAAAGCAGGAAGTGGAGACAGGCAAGTTCCCCAGAAGGGGCCCTGTCATTGTCCTGTGAGATCTGTCTGATCTATAAATAAAAGCAGAAGTGGCATGCAGAATCATGTGCCCTCAAGGATTTGCTGCTTGGCTTGTACTGAGCATGCTCACATAGACTGAGTATGCTCAGTAACACTACTGAAGCCAGCTGCCCTGTCTCTGCCCCTCTACTATCTGCAGGCAGGGGTCATCTGTAGGGTTGCCAACCCTCCAGGATTGGCCCGGAGTCTCCAGGAATTAAAGATTAATCTTTAATTAAAGATTATGTCATGTGATGAAATTTCCAAGAATACATCCAACCAAAACTGGCAACCCTAGTCGTCTGTGAATAAAAATATCTATGCAAAAGCCTCAGAGCCTCCTTGCAGGCACGAGTGCGTCACACGTGGGCAGATCTGTAGGCCCAGGCCTGGGAAGGCATGGGCAGGTTGTTAGAGGGGCACCCACTCACCCATCAGGAAGTCAAGCACAGTCATGTCTATGAGGTCGAGCAGGCGGGAGCCGCTGTCATAGGGCGGTGTCTTTCTCACCTGAGCACAGTAATTCTGATTCAGCTCCCACCTTAGAAGAGAGGCCGAAGGGGGAAATCACAAGGTGTCCTGGGCTCTGGGACTGGGGGAGAGCATCACAGAAACTTCGGATGACTTCTTTTAACCATTTGGGCTTCCCTGGGCCTTCTCAATCCCCACCCCCAGGAACGGATTTCAAGGGACAGTCCATGGTAGATGTCTAGGGTTGCCAACTTTCTACTTGCACAAAACCAAACACTCTTGCCCTGCCCCTCCGTTGAAGCTCCGCCCCTTCTCCAAGGCTCCACCCCCCGCTCACTCCATCCCCCCATCCTCTGTCGCTTGCTCATTTGCACTAGGCCATAACATAGGCGCCAACTTTCTCCAGCACTGGTGGGTGCTCATGCCCCCCCCCCCGCCCATGGCCCCGCCCCAACTCCACCCTTTCCCTGCCCCTGGCCCTGCCCCATTCCAACCCCTTCCCCAAAGTCCCCACCCCAACTCCGCCCCCTCCCTGCCCCATTGGATCCCTTCCCCAAATCCCTGCCCTGGCCCCACCTCTTCCCCCAGCGTGCCGTGTTCCCCCTCCTCCCCACTCCCTCCCTGCCCCGCGAAACAGCTGTTTTGTGGCACAAGCGCTGGGAGGGGGGAGAAGCAGGACGCGGCAGCGCGCTTGCGGAGGAGGTGGAGCAGAGGTGAGCTGGAACGGGGGGGGCAGGGCAGGGAGCTGCCAGTGGGTGCTGAGCACCCACCAATTTTTTTCCGTGGGATCTGGGGTGGGGGCAGGGATGAGGGGTTTCGGGTGTGGGAGGGGTCTCCGGGCTGAGACAGTGGGTTGGGATGCGGGAGGGGTTGAGGGCTCCGGCTGGGGGTATGGGTTTTGGGGTGGAGCCAGGGATGAGGGGTTTGGGCTGCAGGAAGGGGCTCTGGGCTGAGGGGTGGAGCCAAGAGTTGTGGCGTATGGGAGGGGGCTCTGGGCTGAGGCAGGCGGTTGGGGTGTGGGAAGGGGTGAGGGCTCTGGACTGTGGGTTCAGATTCTGGGGTGTGGCCAGAAATGAGGGGTTCAGGGTGCGGGAGGAGACTCTGGGCTGGGGCAGAGGGTTGGGGTGCGGCATTTATGTGAGGGCTCCGGCTGGGGGTGCAGATTTTGGGTGGGGCCGGGGATGAGGGGTTTGGGGTGAAGGAGGGTTCTTCGGGCTGGGACTGAGGGGTTTGGAGGGCAGAACAGGGATCATGGCTGGGGCAGGGGGTTGGGACATGGGGGGGTGCCGGCTCCGGGTGGCGCTTACCTCAAGCAGCTTCTGGAAGCAGCGGCATGTTCCCTCTCCGGCTCCTACGCAGTCAGGCGGCTCTGCGCACTGCTCCATCCGCAGGCGCCGCCCCACAGCTCCCATTGGCTGCAGTTCCCGGCCAATTGGAGCTGAGGAGCTGGCACTTGGGGCAGGTGCAGCACACGGAGTCCCCTGGCTGCCCCTATGCGTAGGAGCCAGAGGGGGGGACATGCTGCTGCTTCCAGGAGCCTCATGGAGCCACGGCAGGCAGGGAGCCTACCTTAGCCCCGCTGCACCATTGACCAGACTTTTAATGGAGCCGCCAGGGACCCTTTTCGACCGGGCGTTCCAGTCGAAAACTGGACACCTAGCAACCCTCATGTCCCCCATCATGTGTGGCCGTGCTGTGGGAAACACCACCACCTTCAGTTTGACCCAGCGCCTTGACACTGTCTGGACTCTGTACCACCTTCCCCACCGCCTCCTCTTCCCCACACAGCTGTAGGTCTTGCTGTCCCCCCGCCACATCTCTCCTGCAGCCCCCATCCCATTGCCACACTCGCCACCTGCAACCCGAACCTTCCCTCCCAACACACTCACTCCGCCTTCTTGCTCTTGTGGTACGAGCGTCTCCAGGGGCTGCGCCAGGAGTGGCGTTTGGCCAGTTCCTTATCGGGCAGAAGGGCCGCCATGGAGCCCTCGAGCTGGTCCGGTTTGCCACACAGGGCGTGCTCCGTGGAGCAGTAGTAGGAGCACTCGCCGAAGAAGCAGACATTGCTGGCTGGGGGGAGCCGGTCAAATCAGGACAGAGCAAAGGTCAGCAAAAAGCAGCAGTCCCAACCCACCCAAAGAGTAACAGAGCCTATCTGGTGATTGCGATGGCACGCTGGCTGAGGAGAGCTCACCTGCAGGACGTGGACAGTAATTGTGTACAGCAATCCATCTAGATTAGAAGAGAGCAGGTCTGCTCTCGTTGTTCAGTTAACCTAAAAGGGCTCCAGTGTGGCTGGAAAGCAGCAAGGACATAGCTGGGATCCCACTCTCACACCCACAGGCTGAAATACACATCTAGCAGGAGATTGATGCGCTTGGGGAGAGGACCTGCCCACTGGGTAAAGTAGTTGGGAAGTCCTGTATCTTGGGAAAGAGGCATTCAGGCAGATAACTCCAAGGGAAGATGGGATTCCTGGGCAGGTAATCCCTAGTGAGATGGAGCAACCAGGCCAATAATCTGGATTGGAGGAAAACATAGAACCCAGGCAGAACCTGAGTGGCTCCAGAGCACTCAGACAGGTGATCTCCATCCAGATGCACTGCAGATCATTCCTTAATTACATGTGGGTTGGGCAGTGGCAAGTGGGGTGTGAAGATGCGTGTCACTGGAGTTGCAGTTCCCCCCACAGGAGCCCAGCCAGGGAGCTTGTGATGGGCACACAGGCAGAGAACACTCACCTGGGGAAATGAAGAAGGTTCTAGCCAGTTTCTTGTCAGTTGTGATGTCACGAATCTCTTTAGTTATATTCACCAAACGACCAGACACTGGGGGGATTCTCCGGAAATCCAGGATCCTTCGGGGACAAGGAGAGCACACAAGGAACTAAACAAAACACAGGACCAAAGCAGTTTCTTCCCTGAGTGCTTGTTTCACAACCAAATGGAAGATGGTAAGAACAACATCTGCAGTGACTTTAGCTAGAGTAAAAATGACAAGGGCTATTGATCACCATGCTTTGGTGTGTAAGATGTGGGGTCAGGAATATCTCCACTACCCCACTGCCGTAGTATTGCACAATTAGGTGCAAATCACGGAGATTTTGCACCTTCCTCTGAAGCTTCAGATACTGGCAGGTGCTGGACACAGGTTTTCGGCCTAGATGGCCCATGGGTCATTGCCCTGCTCTCTCTTAGGTGGAGATTGAGTACAGATGATCTGATCCAATACAACAACTCCTAAGTTCCTGGAGAAGATACTCTAATGCAGCTTTTCTCAAATGCAGCCACCATAGACACATGGGGCCACCAGGGGCTTTTCTTGCAGCCACAGCTTCCTGGGCTGAGACTGGGGGGGATATGCGGGGGAGCAAAGCAGCAGCCCCTCCCCCTCCCTGGTGCTCCTAGATGCATGACCTTGGTATTGGTCGCTAGGGCTGCCAGTAGGGATTGGGTCATGCCCCCCTCTGGAGACACCTGGGGCACAACACTGGAGGAGCAGGCAGCCAGTGAGTTCCCCAACTTCCCATGGGCAGTGGGGCTCAGGCTTTGGGCTTCAGCCCTGGGGTGGTGGGGCAGCAGGCTCTTGCCACAGGGCTTTGGTTTCCAATCCCACGCTCTGGCCTCGCAGTAGCAGGGCCCCAGGTTCCGGCCACATGGCTTCACGCTCCATCCCCCAGTCGCGGGGCTTCAGGCTCTGGCCCCCCGCTGCCTTCCCTGGCCATCCACACACCCCCATCGCCCCTGGCCCCCGCTGCCTCCCCCAACCCCCATCCAGGGCTTAATTTATCCCTAGGCTTGCCAGGGCTGAGTTAATCTACTGTGAAAAGTGATATATGTTTAATATCATTTTTCACAACAGACTTACTAGCTTGCAATAAATAAATTACAATGATTTGGATGTGTATATGGGCATATTTATTTGTTTTTCCTAAAGCTAATTAAGCATTTTAGGGAAAAGTGTGAGAGCAGCCACCAGCAAGAGTTGGTGGCTGCACTCTCAGGCCACCAAATAAATTTGTCTAATGAAGGCTGGGAATTCACCAGAAACTCCCTGACTTTGTCATTGGGGAAATAAAGAATAGGTCGCATTGGGGCTGTGTCCTGCACCCGACGTGCAATGGTGGTAGATTTCAGTCGGGTCTGTCCCTAAGTAGATATTGGTTCACATCAAAAAATTACTTTACAATCTGGCAGGACAATCTGTGTTTAGGAGAGGCCTGTATTGGAAGCAGGGCCGGCTCCAGGCACCAGCTTGTCAAGCAGGTGCTTGGGGCGGCCACTCGGGAGAGGGGCGGCACGTCCAGGTATTCGGCGACAATTCGGCGGATGGTCCCTCACTCCGCCTCGGAGCGAAGGACCTCCCGCCGAATTGCCGCCGCAGATCGCGATCGCGGTCACGGCTTTTTTTTTCTTTTTTTTTTGGCTGCTTGGGGCGGCCAAAACCCTGAAGCCGGCCCTGATTGGAAGTGCATGGGGTCAGTATTAGGGTACATCAGCAGAGCTGTGTGGCAGGCCAGAACTGGCCAGGGGGAGGCCAGTGGGGATCCTATGGGTCCGGACAAGAGTACATGGACAGAGCTGGATTGGGGGGAAGGCGAGGGGTGCTCTAATGTCAGGATTGAAGGGTATTGACAGCTGCTTTTATCAGGGGATCCCAGGACTGCTAGAGTAGGAAATGCTGCAGGTCAAGACTGAGGTGCATTGCCAAAGGCATATGCCTTCCAGAGCCAGGTTTGGGCCCATTGAATAAGCAATGTGTGTGCGGGATCTTATGAATGAATGAACATGGAGCTGAATCTACATAGCATTGTAGATGTGCATGATGTTTTGGTGACATACAGTCTGAATTAGGATTCCCCTCTTTCCCCACCAGATGGAGAAAGGGGGCTCCCTGCAAATGGCAGATCCTGTGGCTAAGATCTCAGGGCTGCTGCCAGCCTCCTTTAATAGATGTACTCTCTGTCCCCTGAAGAACAGAGCTGGGAGCTGGAAGGGCTTTGAGGGGCTCACCTGTCCAGGTGAAAGGCTGCTATTTCTGCATTGTGTCGTTCAAAGTCCGAGAAGTAAAAGAAATCTGCTGGGGTCTCTTGGTCCCGGGTCTGCCTGAAATGAAAGGGAAGGGGGGGAGGGGAGATGCGACAGAGGAGGTTAAAGCCTCCAGTGCTGAGTCTAAGCCTGCTCACCACTATGGGGGAAACTTAGGCTATGTCTTCACTGGGGGGGAGGGGAAGATCTATTTAAGATACGCGAATAGCATAGCTGAATTCGACGTATCGGAGCCGATTTATCCCGCTGTGAGGACGGCGGCAAATCGACCTCCGCGGCTCCCCGTCGACGGTGCTTACTCCTACCTGCGCTGGTGGAGTACAAGCGTCAATTCGGGGATCGATTGTCGAGACACGATAATTCGATCCCCGAGAGATCGATTTCTACCCGCCGATTCAGGCGGGTAGTGAAGATGTAGCCTTAGAGTCATTCACTTTCTGATCTAGGTGCATGTTTTATGTCACTTCCGTCTCCAAACTCACTGTGGACACCAGAGCTGTGGAAACCACCTCCCATCCCCATTCATTAACTGCCTCAGTGTCACCCCATCGTTTGCTATATGTTTCACAGAATCATAGACTCCAAGGCCAGAAGGGACCATTATGATCATCTAGCTCAGTGGTTCTCAACCCCTGGGGCTGCTTGTGGCCCAATCAGCACACAGCTGCAGCCCATGTGACGCCCTCAGGGCCATACAGCACACAGCTGCAGCCCACATAATACATAGAGAGCTGAATATGTGGCCCACAATGGTAAATAGGTTGAGAACCACTTATCTAGCCTGACCTCCTGTATAACCCAGGCCATAGAACTTCCCCCAACTCATTCCTCAAGCAGATCTTTAGAAAAACATCCAGTCTTGATTTAAAAATTGCCAGTGATGGAAAATCCACCACGGCCCTCGGAAAATTGTCCCAATGATTGATTACTCTCACCATTAAAAATTTACATCTTATTTCCAGTCTGCATTTGTCTAGCTTCCACTTCCAGCCATTGGGTCATGTTACACCTTTCTCTGCTAGGCTGAAGAGCCCATTATCAAATATTTGTTCCCCATACAGATACTTATAGCCTATAAACAAGTCACCCCTTAACTGTCTCTTTGTTAAACTAAATAGATTGAGCTCCTTGAGTCTATCATTGTGTCAGGTGTGTTTCCTAATTTTTTCATCATTCTCGTGGCTTTTCTCTGAACTCTCTCCAATTTATCAACATCCTTCTTGAACTGTGGGCACCAGAACTGGACACAGTACTCCAGCAGCGCTTGCACCAATCCCAAATACACAGATAAAATAACTTCTCTACTCCTACTTGAGATTCCCCTGTTTATACATCCCAGAATTGCATTAGGTCTTTTGGCCACAGCATCTCCCGGAGAGCTCATGTTCAGCTTATTATCCACCATGACCCCCAACCCTTTTTCAGTCACTGCTTCCCAGGATAGAGTCCCCCATCCTGACATTCCTGCTGTTATTCTTTACATATACATGCTGTCAGGCCCGTAGAGAGAAATGAGCAGCCCCAGTACATCATGTTGGCTGGGGCCCACCTCCTCCCATTTCCTTATTTACACAGACATTACAGATGTTTTGGGGGGCACCCTGCTCGGGACCCCCTGGTACAACCGTCCTCCCTGCCCCCCACCTCTCATAAGTCCTACAAGTTGTGCAAACAATGTACAAAATGATCCACTCTGAGGATTTGCTCCCCTCTACCACAAGAGGTCGCACCACCCCATCAGAAACAAACAGCTGACCAGCATGTCTCACTTGTTCCCAGGAAGGAGGTGTCAGTGGGGGAGGTCACCTCATGTCCTCACCAGCTTCCCTTATAGGGGCTCTGGTAAGTAAGCTCATGGAATAAGGCTAGAGTTCCTGCCTCCCTCAGTTTCCTAGCTGGATTTCCTCACCACGTAATGAAATGATTTAAGATGAGCCCAAGCCCAGGGTCTTTGGATCCAGGATGTTGGTACAGGCCCATCTCTGGAACTGACCGGGCCCTGGCCCCTCTCCTGCTGGCCTTACTCACTTCATGGGTTTGAAGAGTGCCTCTCCATAATTTGGGAACGTCATGATCAACTTCAGCTGGGTCCCTCCTGGTTTCTGGACTGAAATGATACAGATAAGAATCAGGGCCAGGGCAGGAGAAAAGGGGAAAAGAGAATGAGGAGAGGGACAGACAGACAGACACAGAAAGGGGGACAAAAAGCAACGCAGACACGGAGGGCACGCATGGGGAGGCAAGCGAGACTGATACCTGAGCCGATGATTTTCTGTGTAGACAGTTCCTCCAGCAGCGTAGGAGTGATGGGGTCCTGCCGGGAGTACAGCTCATAGCGATTGATGCCAATGTGGAACCTGAGCCATGTGGGGTAGGTATCATATGGAGTCTTCCCAGTCGGAAGGACCATCTCTGCTTTACTGCTGCTGACCCTGCAGCCCAAAAGCCACCCCCGCATAACAACAACAGGGTTTAGGACATGCACAATGTACTCTCCATCTCCAAAGTGCTCCCTTATGGTCACACCAAGACAAGATCAGCCCCTTCTCACACATCTATCAGCAAACAAGAAGCTGGGAGGGGACTGGTTGGAGAGGAACATGGGTGGCGGGTATAAGAGGCTTGGGGAGGCTAAACCTCACCATATGGAGCAAGCAATGCTGGATGTGGCGCACCTCCAAAGGGAGGTTCCACAATGATAGACCCGCCGCCTTTGGAGCGCCGCCGGCGGAAGCTCCTGAGAGGTGGGGATGCCACCAGCACCCAGACCGTGGCCCCGCCCATGCTCCACCCCAAGGTCCCTCCCTGCCCACTCCTCTCCGCCCCCTCCCCCTGTCGCTTGCCCTTAAGGCAGGAGGTGGCAGAGAGAAGTGAGCGTCAGGTGGGTGGGGCCTCAGGGGGAGGAAGGCAAGCAGGAGCAGGGCTACATTTCGGGCACCAATGGCCCTGCCCCACTTCTAGGGAGCTTCCAATGCTCAGATCCAGCCTCCCCAAATGCAAGAGTCACGCGTGGCCGATAGAAAGGAGCTAGGAGGAATGGCAATACAAAGAGAGGTGGGAGAGCACTCCCTGCTATTCCAGGCCTAGGCTCCTACACACATCTCAGTCCTGACCTACAGCATCCCTGGCTCTGCCTGGACTGGGCCTCTCCAAAGTGTCCCCTTGCATCTGGTCTTACCACATGACAAGTATTTTAGGGCAGACCAAACCTTTGGCCCACAGTGCCTGCTGGGCACAGAAGAGGGGGGATGCGTTATTTGATGATCCGAGAAAAATTCCACAGTATCACTTTAAGAAAGGCAATAGATTTAAACTTCTTAGCCCTGTTTTGCCTGTATTTTTACTTGGAGTCCAAATCTAACTGAATTCTTCCCATCATAAGAATTACCACCTGTGTGTACAGTTAGTTGTATGATATCAATTACTTTAAAGGAGACACCTGTATTTATATATTTTAAAATGTCAGAACAAAGGAGATTCATAGTTATTTTCCAGAAACAACCTTAACACTGATCCTTTATCCTGACCCACTATTTCCCTTTGATTAGTTTGTCATATACCTCTGATTTACCTGCGGAGAGGAGTTCACGTTATCTCTATTAAAACTATCAGTCAGTGTAGTTTCTGCATACTTGCATTATGATGTTACATTACAGTAGCACCTAGGCCCAGATCCTTAAATGTACTTAGAAGCCTAAATATCTTTGAGGATCTGGGCACTTGAGAATAGGACCCCATTGTGCCAGGTACTGTACAAGCATAGAACAAAGAGACAGTCCCACCCCCAAAGAGTTTATACTCTAAATCTACTCCTCTCCCCTGGAAGTATACTGAAACTACATCATCTAATAGTTCTACCTTAAACAACACATACCCATCTTCCAGGTTAAATTATAGCCATATGACAGACTAATCCTCTGAGATAGATAGGATTAAGGTTGTTTGTGGAATATAGCTCCGAATTTCCATTCTTTCTAACTTTTATTTTTAATAACTACAATGTGGTTCCTTTAAAGTAGCTACTATGTATTTACAATATTAATTACCAACTGGCTTTTAATTCTTCATCTAGGCAATAGTGGTGACACAGGCACGTGGGGACGCAAATAACCACATGCCAACAGTGTGATTGTTGCACCACCAAGTCCTGTGCAGATCAGAGAGCATCTCATGAAATGCAAGGCAGGAAGTAACGCTGAGATTGTAGGTAACTTAACTGTTGGTCATCACATTTCAAAGGGGGGCAGTCTGGAGAATGGGAATGCAAATGGTTAGTGTTATGGAGAGGGGGAAGAGGACTTCTTATGCACTGAGAGCTTCAAGACTATTGAGTTTAGAAAGGAGATGAGGAGATAGAATAAATATTTATTAGAATAAAAATTATATAATATAATGAATTGTATAGAGCTGGCCAGCCCAAAAGTTCCCATTTGACTTCCTTTCAGGAGACGAGGACAAGGGGGCCCTCCCATTACAAGGAAGTACATTTAAAATGGACTAAAGGAAATACTTGCTCATATCGTCTGATTTTGGCAGCCCAGTTTGTGACACTTTAAAGAGGCCTGATTGTCAGAAAGTGTTGAGCACCTGCCCTCTGAGGAGCCTCCAGTGGGGCTCGCAAAATCACTAGTGACTTCTGAAAACACAGGCCATAGCCAATAACTAACCTGTGGAATTTACTGCCACAGGACAGCTGAGGCAAATAGCTTAGTACAGTTCAAAAGGAGGCCATTTATGAGGTGTGGAATAACAGTGACTCTGACTAGGATAAAGTTACAATGCCCCATGCTCCAGGGCAAAAGCTGATCACTCGCTGAATTCAAAACATCCCCACCCTCCCAAAAATATGGTATGATATCACACAGTTAGTTAGGTGCATTATGGGGATTTTGTGCCTTCCTGCAAAGGATCGGAGAGTGGCCACTCATGGAGGAAGGCCCATGGCTGGCTTTATCTATACGTGGGTAGCAGCTTAGGATGCCACATTTATGGTCATAGCCCTGTGCTAGAACACAAGGCTGGCTGGCCAGCCGGCATTGCATCCTGGCATTCTGGGATTGGGACCTGGCTCTTCTAAACCAAGGGGGGAGGAAAAGTGGGGACACCAAAATAATTATTTACCCAGGATCCAAATACATTTTGGGCCAGCCCTGGACACGATACCATGCTAGATGGACCATAGGCTGGTCTGGTTACTGTGTTCCTAAAGAATATACTGTGTCAGGTGGTCTCTCACCATTCATCACTCCCACTGCTTTTCAGCGTGAACTTCTCTTTGGGGTTGACACTGAAGAGCTTGTCTTTCTTCACCAGTTCCGGGATTGGGATCTTATAGAGGGGATGCTCAAAGAGTGCTGCCATCTTTGACCGCCCTGTCCATGCCGACTTCACCCCTGCCCACTGGTGCTTAAAGAGAACCATCTTGCTTCCGCCACCTGCTGGTGGCCTCCCTTCCAGTGAGCGGGAG
Organism: Chrysemys picta bellii; assembly: GCF_011386835.1. Classification (NCBI taxonomy): domain Eukaryota; kingdom Metazoa; phylum Chordata; order Testudines; family Emydidae; genus Chrysemys; species Chrysemys picta. The sequence goes on along the minus strand of NC_088791.1, from coordinate 94,291,694 downwards.
CCTTTCTCCAAGGACCCATTGCTGCCACTGAAATCCTGAAGGATCCGCAGGCTCAACTTTTTTTGGACTGAAACTAACGGGCCGGATGGCGGGAGGCCCAAGGGGTTCGCTGCTTTTGGGATACAGCTGCAGGAGCTGGGAGCAACTGGGAGAGCCAAGTCCAATGCCATGTGCATCAGGAGAGCCAAGAGGAGGAGAGAGAAGAGCAAAATTTTAAACTTCCTCTGGAGCAGAGTCTGCAATCGGCGTAACATCCTCTCCAGGCTGATACACATGGCAAGGTGCAAACGTCCACGGGTGGGTAGGAAAGAGTTAATACTTACGCAGTGTGATCCCCTTGCCAAAAACAAGAAGGATGGAGAAGTCCCGAGCAGTGTAGCACCCTGGATTTAGAGTTTCAGTGTTAAAAAGCAAGGGCAATGCAGAAGTTGGGGTTTGCAGGTGAAAACTAAGCTAGCAACACCCGTCACCTTCTCTTCTGCTGCTGTTGCCGTTTCAGGACAAAAGGTGATTGTGTCTGTCCATGGCAGTGAGTCCGGAGCAGCTCCCAGGTCCCTTGTGGAGAGGACCCCCTGGATGTGGCAGCTATCAGGAGGACAGCGAGAGGAAGGGAGGTTGCGCTTGGTTTATCAGTGTTGATAAGGGAAGAGCCGGCAGTGCCAAGGTTAGAGTGAACGGGGCAAGTTCCAGATCAGTTGCAGCAGATTGTTCAATGACAGAAGTGACTGCAGACAATCCCCTCACCTAATCCACCCTGCAGCCTCTCTCCCAGACTGCTCCCCACATACTCACCCAAGTACCCCCATCCGTTCACACTGACATACCATCGTACATAGTCCCACACACTCACCCTGACATGCCCACTCACCCCTACATCAGGACCCACTCACCTACTCCTTCCTACTCACATAACCCCCAGTCATCTTGACATATGCATTAATATACCCCCATCTACATCTGCATTTATATCTACGTGCATGCACCTACATCTACATATTCATCCACCTATAAAGAACTTGCTCCCACCTCCTACTCACAATGGGACACTGACAGATATCCCCACTCACATGTAAATATATACTTACTCAACCACATATACACTAACATCCCCCCTCATACCTACAAGGCCCCTCAAACATACCAACCTCTTCACTGACACGTACATACAGAGACACTCATACTGGATATATCAACAATTTAAGTATTGGCAGAGCTAGGGGAGAGGGACGGGACTGGCACATCAAGGGTGCAGATCAGGAGTGAGGTGTGCTGGCAAAGCTGCTGTAGGGGTTCCAGACTTGGTGCTGTAGGTTAGGAGCAAGGTGGATGTACAACTGCTTTGGAGGTCCTAGAACTGGAATAATAGAGGATGTTTTGGGTCAGAATTTAGGTGCATCATCAAATCTGGGGTGGGATTCCAGCATTGGAATAGCAAGGGGTGCTGATGTCATGCTCAAGGTGCCATGGAAGAGTTATTCCCTGCACTATATGATACCTGCCCCTTGCACTACCTTGTTTCTGCTGATACCGCACTATACACTCTACAAGAATGGGACAAGCAGGAATCAGAAGTGGGAGAGAAAGCTGCATCTTCAATCGGTTCCAAATGAGCTTGCTAGCGACTTTCTAAGCCAAATGGGTTTGGAGGATTTCAATCCTTTTGAAGAGCTCCTTAGCCCTGGGAAACCTTCCTGCGGGAAATTCACCTTTCCAGTGACGTATAGTCACACAAAGCTGGGTCCGTCAGGAAGGCCACGAAGGGAAATAGACAGGAGAGCTTCCCGGATTTAACCAACCCTGCAAAGCTGGCCATCACAAACTTAATGCAACAGGCAGTGGGACCCAGACCATCTTGAGGGTGAGAGGCCAGCACTGGGGTACAGGAGTGAAAGAGATGCCAGTTTTCCCTTTTAAATTTTCCTTTCACCTAAGAGATCTGGGGAAAGGAGAATAGGTAACTCAGGGAGCTGGGGCTAAGATGTGAAGCCCTTTGTGGCCATGTCAGCAGATCCAACCTGGGCCCAGGTCTAGGGGGTTGGATGGCACCTGTGGGCACACACAGAACCCCACATTCTTTACACACATTCCTCTGACTCAGTATCACTTTCCTCCCTTTCACACTTTTCTTTCTGACACACAGTCATACATTCTCTAGGACACACGCACTTTCTTGAACACATCCACACAGAGCTGCTGTGGAGAGAACGATGAGTTCTCTGCTTGCTCATGTCCCATGGTGCAATGGTTGCCTAGTAACTGTCTCCAGCTGACACTTTCGGCCGCCCCAGATTCTGACAATGCTATATTTCATTCCTTGAGCTGCAGTAATAACATGGCCGATAGTAAATGCACAGGTCTTATTTCCCCCTTTAGTCTGTGCTAAAGACATTAACTCTTAAGTGCATCTGTGTTCCGGGCTCACATGAGCAGAGCTTTCCAGCAAAATGTCTGACTTCAAAGTTCTGCTGACCTAGCCAGGCAGCAGGGAGCAGATAATGCTGAGGGACTGGGGAAGGGCTACAGAGCCTTTCACAGGGCGATCACTGGTTCCAAGCTGGCCCTGGCCTGGGGTAACAAAGAGGCTCAAAGGGATTGTGTATGGAATACAGACCATTAGGTTCCTGCTTCCCAAAAGTTTTTACCACCTGGTAGCTATTCAGTGGCTTATGTCAAATGAATTGGTCTCTGCTCTGTGCGTGGGGACCCCCACAATTGAGCAGTGGGGTTATCGTCTCCTATGTCATAGGGCCAGGTCTGAGCTGGGTCGGTGTGTGGGGACCCCACACCTCCCCAGGTCACAGAGCTGGGTTTGAGGTCAGTCTGTGTGTGGGAATCCTATACCCAGCTTGTGGGCTCATCATCATCATCATCACTGTATGGGTGGGAGCCTGCCCGTTAACAGAGATCCCATTAGAAGTGTTCAAAATCCTCATCCCTTGTGGCAGCAGTGAGTTAGTGTCACAGTGGGAAGCAGAAAGTAGGCTGGGCGCGACGCTTGCAACCCTCAGGCTCTGCATTACTTCAATGCCAGCATTAAATATTAACTGAAAGATTTTTCATGGAGTCAGGTCTGAGCCTGCAGCGAAACAAGAGCTGGAGAGCTTCAAAGCCAACACTTCTCATCTGGCTGTGTAGCAGTGCATCTTGTTGCCATGACATCATTGCAGGGAAGTGATCAGATTCCTGCCTCCCATCTCCTGCCTGCTGGAGTTGAGTCTCCCTTGGGGCAGAGAGTCCATGATGGCCACTCCCTCTGTGACCTTTCCAGTGCTTTCATGGACTCAGGACTCCCCACCACGCAATCCAATAGCAGAATGTTATGGAGCCCTGCTCCCCTCCCCAGTAAAGTAAGTCACTAATGATGCACTGCTTAGAATTGGATTTTGGAGGATCGTGGCCTTTCTCAACTGGCAGATAGGAAGGGTCATGCTGGTTGGTGCCGACACATGCCACCCTGCAGTTTTCCACCTCCCTCCCCACCTGTGACTCAAGCACTGTTCGATGGTAGGATGATGGTAACAGCACATGGACTGGGTGCAAGAAAAGTCACACTAGGACAAACCTCTCCTCTCCGCACCCCTTAGCACAGGAGAAACACACTTGCTGCCAGCCCAGTAGGCTTCTCCTTGAAACTCCATTGCTGACGCACTCATAGAACAAGTTTGTAAGGTGTGCACTCCAGCCAATAGGGAAAATGACTGTGGCTACTCCCATTCCAGAATGGGGTAGGGCCAAGAAAGGCCCAAGATTGCTGGCTGCAGAGGGAAGTGCTTGTCGGGAAAGGCATAGGAGAACATGGGAATCTCCCAGATGCCCCAGTTGCACTTGCTTTAGGAAACTGAGGAGTTTTATCTTCCAGCCGTGAGGTCTAATTGCTGGGGACCAGCCAACTTCAGCAGAATGTGCTTGTTTTGTGCAGGTCACAGAGACATGGCTGCAGCCACATGACCACCGGCCAGATAACAGGTGGCTGGTGGGGCCAAGAGATTGTTTGCTGAGGTAACCCCCCTCCCTGTCTGATCTCTGCAGGTCAGCCTGACCCTAGCATGGGCACCCATGACCAGGAGGCGTGCGTGTATGTGCGCGTGCACAGCTATTAACTATTCATTAGCATGAAAGAATATTAACTATTAACTGTTCATTAGACAAGAACTGGCATGGACTGTAGCACTTCTTGAGCTCTCTTCTGAGAATGCCAACAATTCAATGAGCCACGGAGACTCAAATCCTCTTTAGAGGTTGCCCCTTTCGATCAGGACCGAGGCAGATTGGCAGAAGGTGGGGAGTGTGAGTAGCTTGCCCTGCTGCTGCTCATATTGAACCTGCTCCAGAGATAAAGAGAAGACTTTGCTCTCCAGCATTGTTGATCTGGCAACCTTCCCTCAGCACTGAATCCTTCCACCAGCACAAAACCAAAATTAAAGAGGACAGACCTCCTTCCTCCCACTGCTACAAGTCATCCAGCCAACAGCAGAGTGAGTGAAGACATGTCCCAAGCACGATGCCTGAACTAAGTCACAGTTGGCTGCCTTCCCTTTGTGCCCCCAGCTCGATGGGTTCTAAAGAGAAAATCTCAAACACAAAAGCCACCATTATAATAAACTTTTTATTGTTAAAAAAATCCCCATATTCATATAAATAAGCCATATATGTAAAATACAAGTAGGTTCATTCTCTCTCTTAACACCTTTCCACAGCTTTAAAAAGATAAAACAGACTAAAGAACAAATGTACATTAAATCTCTGATGACTGACAAACTGGCAGCTCACATGGACCCCCCCTTACTACCAGTCTCTAAACAAGATACGGAGTGTGCACAATACTGGCACCCACGGTGTGCAGAGAGCTTTTGCCTCCCCTAAGAATGCATTCAAATGCTGTATTGAGTTGTCACCCACTCCCCCATGTGCCAGAAACGGCAAACATTTTAGAGCTATGCCACTGCTCAGTGGGTGTGAAAAGGAGGGGTCAGTTTGCATAGCAACCGCCCACTGGGTTTGGATTTCTAAGTTGTCACTTTCTTCTCACACCCAGGCAGCTCAGCTGTCATGTTCTTGTCCCAGAGAGTGGGAGAGAAGTGCAGGAAAGCAGACTTAGCCCCCATCACTGTTTGGGACAGTGGGGGAGGATCCTTCACATGACCTGTTCCAAAAGGTCATCCTAGATGGGGACAGAAAGAAAATGAAAGGGGAGAAATACTGTCAACATTGATCGTCGGGGCGGGGCAGACATTGGTCACCAGAACCTTTCTGTGGTGTAGGAGGGACTTCAGAGAAGAGAGAAAATAGCGTGGAAAGATAGGAGAAGAAGATGGCATGGCTGGATTAGCACCCTTTCCCCTTTCACACACACTCCTAGATCTGATGTATGGCTTCATAAACAGCATCCCACAGGATTACCTACCCACCAGATCCCTTCCTGCCTAATCTTATTGTTTAAGCAAAGAGACACACAAGATCCAAGTGAGATACCCCTTGAACTTGGATTAGATAGCTCAGCAGATTTACACACGCGCACACACACACACAGCGTATCCCCGGGAACTAGTACATAGGTATGAAAAAAAATCCCCAAATTTTCCTATTAAAAATAAAGCCCTGCCTCAAGATTGTACAAAAACCTGTGAAAGGAATGAAGAAATCCCTTGAATGTGGTGAGCCTTGGACATGAGGAGATGTGTCAGGAGCACTTCCAGACACAAACAGCCAGGCTGCCGCCAAAGAACATGTACAGCAGGTTCTTCACCTCATGGGTGATCTCAAAGCCAAAGCCCTCACCAATCACTACATGCCATGAGGAGCCAAACTTCTTGTCCATTGTCTCTTTGATCATCTTAGCGGCACTCTGAGGAATAAAGAGAAAGAGTCCAGGAGTATGCAGAGGGAGCAGCAGGTCAGAGAGATAGGAGGGGTGTGTTTGTACATACAAATTCCCCGCTGTTGCCCTCCCTTTAACATGACTCTCAGGAGGAGGCTGAGAGCTAGGGTGAGATTATAGTAGAACAGAGCTCCAATGAGGAGCACCCAGACTCCTTTGCTGCAGACTTCTGAAAACCCAGTAGGAGATATTAGAGGTCTGTATCTAGAGCCTGATTCTCCTCTCACTCACACTGGTTTGAATCAGGACTTGGCCCACTAAAGTCACACAAGAATGAGTTTGACAGGAGAATCAGATCACTATTCTTTATTGTTTTTTGAGGGAATCCCTTTTTCCTTGCAGCGAATCAGCAAGACATAACTTTTGGGACTAGGCCAGGCTGTGGATACCTCCTTCCCCGCACACCACACCATACCATGCACCAGCTAGAGCAGGGGTGGGAGATGTGGGGAGATGCTGGAGAGTGGCACAAGGCATTTCCCCCAGCCTGGGGAGCAAATGGAAGGTATGAAAAACTCCCCCACTCTCCCTTCTAATTCTTACTCATTCCTAGCACTGAACATCCATTGTAACAAGCAGACAGTTCCCTGTTGCTCAGCCAGAAATCATCTGAGAACCAGGGATAAAGGGATGTACTAGGCCAAGTATGTTAATTCAGGAGGGAGCATAACCTCTCTACCTGTGTAGTGCCCCCAAGTGATACTTGGATCAGAGACCTCTCTCCCACTTCACTCAGAATACAGAAAGCTCGCTTACAAGAGGCCATGAGAAGCAGACTAAGTTAGAACAGGCCTGAAGCTTCTCTGATCAATGCTGGGAGCCTAGTCTGGGACTCCAGTCACCTTTCCTCCCCCATCCCTTTTCTCCTTGTGCTCAATGCAGGAACAAAGCAACAGAAATCGGGACCAGAGTGTCTGACCTCCTTTCTGCCTCCCCCTTTACTCTTGCTCCAGAAGATTCCCCAAGTATGGAGACAGAGTGACTGCAACCAGCATATCCAGACAAAATAACCTTCTTAGCACTGGCTGTTACCTCATTGTTGGTGGCGTATTTCTCACAGGCGGTGACACACAGCTCCATGGCCTCCACTCGCATCTCCTCTGGCATGTCTGTGTGCTGGGAAAAACAAGCAAACAAGAGGGAGCTCAGCAACCCAAAGAGCTGGGCACAAGACAGAAGAGCAGAGAAGCTGGTGTTACCTGCTCCCTCCCTCATGGCACGGCTGTGCCCTACATTCTTGGATACAAGCAGAAAAAAAAAAAAATCACACATGCTAGCTCCTCTGATCTGTACCGCAGAGGACGCAAGAGCATCACCCATGGGAAAGCTCAAATGCCAAGGGCTTGAGATTAGAAATAGCTCTGCCTTTGGAGAAATGTAAATGTCCAAGATGGAAGAGGCTTATTAGGTCACCTCTTGTTCATCCCTCCCTCCCAGTCAATGCAGAATTGTTCCCTTCTTATATTCCAACGAATCAGTGACTTAAGTTACAAGTGATGAAGTTTCCAATTTTTCCGTTAGAAGAGTATTCCACAGCCTAACAGACCTTGCAGTGATAGCCATCTGAGGCTTTCCCTTTGCTCAGTTTCATCCTTTCATTCCTAGCTGTACCTCTGGGATCCCCCTAAACCATTCCCCTTTCCCTTCTTGGTGTGCTTCATTGCCACATAGCCAAGTCAGACATATTTAGGGCCAAATTCAGGAGTGTTGTGAGCAGTGGGGAGAGTTGGAGAAGAAAATGGGTGTAAGTGACAAAGCAACAAGACTTGTACCAATTTGGCATTCCTTGTGTTTCCAAGACAAGCATGACACATGCAGTGAGTCAAGGTCTGCTCTCAATTGCATCAGTGTAGTCAATGGGAGACCAGAGTAAGTGAGGGCAGAATAAAGGGGTGAGAAGAGGGAGGTACAAGAGAAAAAAATAACTAATGGGGGAGTTAAGATAAAGGGAAGGTGTGTTAGTTGCTCTCCTAATTTCTTTTTCCTATACATCCCACCCTCTCCTGTACAGCCTCAACATGCCAGCTACACTCATTTCTGCACAATCACTCAATGCCAAATAGGTAAAAGTTATGCTCCGTTACTACTTACAACTAGTTTCTGAACAATTTATACCACTATTTACAACACTGCTGATTATAGCCCTGATGCTCCCATGGAACTGCAACTGTTTATTCCAAGCTGAATTTAAGATTTATTTATCTTAACTTTTCCTCATAGATCATAATATTTTGTGCTCATATTGTGGTAAGAGTAGCTAGGCAGCCCTTAGATATTATTGCAATAAGCCCTACAGGGAAATCTAAGTTATACATTGTTCCCCCCTGTTCTATTATCTCATTGACTAGAGATGTCTCTTATCCAAGCTCCTCTAAAAAACCCCAAGCTGCACAGCGTACCCTGAATGTGGTGGGAGTGCTGTAAAGGCAGCATGCTCAGCGCTGAAGGAGTGGGGTCAGAAAGGGATTGCTTTCTATTGCCCTAGCTCACTGTGGCTGACTGAGTGGCAACATTAATAAACTTTGGAGCAGGCTGCCTCTAAGTTGCCTCACAGTAGAGTGGGACATGGGGAAATGGTAGGCGGGTGCAGCCCTCAGATAGAATTGGTATGATGTGATCATATTCTTGTAGCTACTCAGAAGTTGAGGACAAACTGGTTTGGAGGGTAGGTACGAATGAAATACATTCATCTCCCATCCTTGTACCTTGACATTCTCATGATCATACACGCCCACCCTTGTTCTTACCCTGATCAGCGGGAAGCTGTGAAGTCTTTTATAATCTGCCTCCTCCTTTTTCCCCTCCCCGGTGTCTGCCATGGTCCTTCCACTGTGACCCTGAAAGGGGGCAGAGGTGCCTACTTAGGACCAGCCAGATGCTGCAGGGCAGGTGGGCGAGAGGGAGGAACTCTTGAGAATCAGGCAGAACACAGTTTCAGCAGAAACAGGAGGTTCTCTGCCCAAAGAACACTGCTAAAAAGAGGGGGGAAAAGAAAGTTTAATTTTAAAAAGGTCCAGTTTGTTCACTATGAGAAGCAAGATGTGAATCCTGCCATCTCCTCCACTGCTTACTGCTTCTCCATACCTTTTCCACGGTATATAATTAACCTGGAGAACTCTGTTACGACAAAGAGCTTACAAAAAGTTGTCACTTTCCATAGTCAAGACTTCAAATGTGCTGCACCTCTCAGGGGCACAACTCCATAAAGAGACACAGGGCTCTGACTTGATGGCAGCTTGGTTGCTAGTCAGGGGGCAGGACACAGTAAAATTACAGCAGTGCTTTCCAATAGCCAAACAGAGAGCATGGCAGCAACCATCCTCTGCCTTAGGCTGTTGTCCTGTTCTTTTCAGGACACAATACTGTTCACAATGGGGCCAAAGTGTGCATGAAACAGGAACAGATTGTGTGTGCATTTCAGGATGGAAATAGTTAATGGGCTGTTTTGGTTTGTTTTTCAACTTTTTTTCAACTCCAGGGTTTGCCAATCCGGGGAGTGCCACATCAGACTCTGCTGCACCACTTCTCTGGGCCTACGCCTGGCCAGTCGCTCAGAAGGTGACGCAGTCCTACAGCACTCTCTGATGGGCAAATTCAGAACATTGCACCTTGGTCTCTTTTCTGGTTCTCCTATCTGGCATAAGACCCTCCCCTATGCCCTCAGAGAAAGCAGGAGCATCATAAATGTATTTTGAAAAGAGGTCCTGACAAGCTAATGATCCATCACTGGGCAATGACACACCCAGCAACTCTCTGAGGCCATAGTAAGTCCAGTCTGCAGACACACTAATTAAAGTAACATGGGCTACGGGTTCTCCCAGAAGGGATTGTGGGAGTTTTACACATCCCTCTGAAGTACTCAGTCAGCAGTAATCACGGATGGTGGAAGACAGGATAGCAAACTAGATGGCTGGGATGAGGCAATTCCTTTGAGTTGTTGTGGTGTTTCAGGTTTATCTCCCAAACATCTCACCCATGAGCCCAGGCCCCATGACACACACAATCCATCTCAGAGTCCTCCATATACAGCAAACAGTTTAAACACCCAACCAAGTTGGGAAAAAATGCTGTTGAGAGACATTTCACCCATAAAAGTCTTTTAATTTTAAATAGAGCTGGTTTATAACAACCCCACGGAAGCTTCCTTGGAAACCCGTTCCTGTTTTGCGGCATCAGACCCACTTCTGAGCACTGCACCTCCTGCACACACACCCTGCTCCAGGCATCAGACCCACCTGATATGGGGGAGATGGGGCGGGGGAGGGGGGGAATATGGCCTGGATGGAGGAAAAATAATCACATACACACAACATGTTTTGGGCCTCAGTGTCTTATGCAGGGATCCTCACTGGGTGATGGGCAGGGGCTGGGTTTCAGAGCCCCCCCCGCGTAGAGCACAGTGGAGACCCCACTGGGGTGGCTGGGCCCATCAAGCCACATAAGGACAGGAGCCCCCATCATGGAGGGGCCCTGCAGATCGCACAGGCCGGGGGAGGGGCGATAGCCAGAACCTAGAAGGGGCTGGGGGGAGGGGACGGCGCTATCCCGAGCGGGGGCTGGACACTGGCTGCGGCGGGAGCCCCGGCTGGGGGGCGGGGGCTTGCCCGCTGGCTGGAGGGGAGGGCCGGGCCCGGGCGGGAGGAGGCGGGGGAGGGCTCGGTCTCACCTGCGCCTCCTCGGCTCTGAACCCAAAATATCAGCTTCGCTTGGTTGTTAAGGAGAGGAACGTGCTTGTCTTAGCAACCAGCGCCGGAAGTCCCGCCTCCCCTTTCTCATTGGTTGGTTTGGAAAGTTCGAAACATCTTATTGGTTCCAAGGTTGGTCGATGTCGTGAAAGGGTCCTTCCTCCTCCTCGGGGCTGGGGTGTTAGGTGTCCCATACCTGCCTGATCACATGTGAGCCCAAAGTATTGGGAAGGAGACCTTGTGTCAGTGGTTCAGGTTCATGAGAGGTTGTGCTCAGAGCTTACAGCAGGCACTAGTCCCTCGGCATCACGGGATATAGCTCTCACAGCACCCTGACAACACAGTGCCACCCACATAGCATAACGCTGCCCTTGAGAGCATGACACTAAGGCTGCTATGTCATGCCAGTGGTGTGCACAGCACCACCCACACTGCGATACCAGGGGGTGGTGAGACCGCCACACCATGCACTTCCACACCACGGCACCAGCACCATGCACTTCCACGCCACGGCACCAGGGTGCGGTGAGACCGCCGCACCATGCACCTCCACGCCACGGCACCAGGGTGCGGCGAGACCGCCACACCATGCACTTCCATGCCACGGCACCAGCATCATGCACTTCCATGCCATGGCACCAGGATGCTGTGAGACCGCCACACCATGCACTTCCACGCCATGGCACCAGGGTGCTGCGAGACCGCCACACCATGCACTTCCACACCACGGCACCGGGGTGCGGTGAGACCGCCACACCATGCAGTTCCACGCTGTGGCACCACGCATGCCATGACAGTATGGCACCAGAGGCCACTCAACAAAATCTACAGCCTTAGGCAACACTTCCATGTGCCACCGCCCCATACCACTCAAATTGGCCCGGCTGCTGATCTGTCAAGACAAGGGGGCGGCCAGGTCAAATGTGATGTGCCAGGCAGTTGCAAGTGGCATCACAACCTGGAGTGCAGTGTTGCAATATCACTCAAATTGTCCCAGCTGCCCCTCTATCATAATGGAGGGGCCAGCTGGATCAAATCTGCCACCCTTGGCAGCTACCCAGGAATCTGCTACCCTAGGCAGATGCCTAGCTGGTATACAGCTAGAGCAGCCTCTGCATGGCACTTTGAGACCTGCACACCATCACATTGCCATGCCATGGCATAATCCATGCTGTGACACTATGACACCTCTATGCCACAACGCTATCCATGCCATGGCGCCACTGAGACTGGCAATTCATAAAACTGCCATACCGCCACAACACTGTGAGACCATCATGCCAGGGGACCACTATGCCACAGTACTACCCACTCCACAATGCCTTCATGCTGTCACAATGTGCAGACCTGCCATGCTGTGATGTCATGACATTTTTGATATTAGGCCCCCACCACTTTTAAATAGCAGAGAGTGAGGTTGGGAAGGGTCTGGAAAATCTCAAGCTTTTGAGTTTCTCATTGTAAACTCATTTGGGAGAAGCTTAAGTCTTTCATGTTGATGCCTTGGGAGGGGAGGAGAAAAATGCCTATATGAATCTGGGGGGTGAGGAGGGGCATGGGAAGGGTGTTATGCTTCAGCAAGGAGATGGTGTGACACTAATGACCTCCCCCTCGCCCCAGCAAAGACCTTTATACCATTAATTTTTGCTTGCTTTGAGGGTTTTCTATACCTGTAGCTGTCTATGAAATCCTCTGCATCACCAAAGTGATGCATCTCTCACTATAGGGTAGGTCTGGTAAAAAAAAAACACAGAATTTCTGTCCTGTCAGAAATTCCGAGATTTTGAAATTTCATTTAGTCCTGAATTGGGATGAAAGCTCAGCATTTTTTGCAAAATGAAATATTCTGAAAATATTTTGTTGCCACCTTATGAAAATTTTTCATTTCAATAAAGTTGAAACATTTCATTTTGACTAAAATATAATATAGTCAAACAGTTTTAATGATTTCCCACTGAAAATTTGGACAAAATCAATATGTTCCTGTGAAACATTTTGATTATGTGGAATCAGCATTTTCAGATGGAAAACTATTCCTTCAGAAAATGTTGATCATCTATTCTGTCCAGCTAGCCAAGCATTGACTCCCTTCTAAACTAGAGGTTGAACAATTTAATAGGGCCTTTGGGCTAGATTAGCCTAAAGTAAATACATGAATGGTGCCCCCACCCAACAAGCTCCAACAGCAACACCCTGGGGAGAAATTTAGCTCCCCAGGCCCAACTGCTAGGCAGGGTACAGGCCTTTCTACTGGGATGCTCTCCTTGCACTGTACTTGCAGGCTCCATCTTTCATATCAGCTTTTGGCTAGCATGTGTTTGAAGCTTCCCCCACCCCTGTCTAGCAGCTTGAAGAAGGAGCTCTCTCTCTCCCCAGAGATAAGTGGGGAGGAGTTCTTTCTGCTCTTCTATCCAGGAGTGGTTTCTAGAGGTAAGGGGCCACCCAAAAGAAGGCACAGAGGTGAGCATGGGAGAAGAACATGAAAGGTGTAGTCAGATGCCCTTATCCCCATGGGTAAGGGCATCTGACTCCACATGGGTCTTCTTCCCCTCTGAATAACTTCAGAGCTCATCTAGGCTGCTGCTTATGCTTTTCCCAAGCAATAGTAGAGTGCCCTGACTCTTGACAATTTAACTGCTGGCCACAGGTTTCTAAATAGCAGCAATTAAACTGATCAGACCTTTGTTAATATCATTTTCCTCTTTCCTGACAAAGCGGCAGAGGCACTGGAGCTGTCCGACTGCAGATTCAGGAAGATGAAACTGCATTGGTCTCATTTGATTCACATTAGGAAACTTTTTCTGCCACCATAAAGGATAGAAACTTAATGCTGCCTCTAGTCCTTCACTCGTTTACAATCACTTCAATTGCTTTCACCACTTGATGTTTTACTCATCTCTTCCCCTTTTTTAAAGTCACTGTTCTCTTGGAATGAGGCAGTAGCAGCACCCAGGCCGTCCAGAGATGGGTAAAAGCTGGAGATCTTCTCTTTTGCAATGGATAGATAATTAGGAACAGGATCTCTGGGAGGAAGAAGATCTTTCTATTGCGATTTTGTTTCCAGGCAGCTGCTGTAATCTCTCCAGGGATGCAACAAACTCTAGAGTCAATTGTTTTTTTTTAAATGCTCTAATCCCTGTGTAGGTCACCCACCCCTGTCATTAAGCAGCAAGTTAGAGAGGATTTCTTCTTTTTTTTTTTTTTCTCAATCTTTGATGCTGCTGAGTGACTAGATCCCACTGTATGAAGGCTCAGGATATGACAGATGGGACTAGGTTCTTTCAGGCATTCAAAGAAAATGGCCAGAGAGGATGCTTTTCAGGGTCTCCTGGGGCCTACTTGCAAGGGTTAGTCATTGGCAGCCACAAAATGTAGGTGCTTCTTTGGGAACATGTGTACTCAGATGTGCATGTTTCCTAGTGGGGTGGGTGGAGTGGCCACATATGGAGGGAGATTCCTTTTCTGAAATGTTGTTTTTTGGGGGGGTGGGAAGTTGGGGTCTCTCTGGAGCTCAGGGCCTAGATCAGCTGATTCATTCCACCCAGTCTTCGTTCAGACCAAAGTCTCTCTCTCTCTCTTTTTTTTTTGGGGGGGGGGGGCTATATAGTGATGTTCAATAAAGAAAAAAAATCAATATATTCTGCAGCATGGGAGGTGACTATACCATGGTGTTTGTGGCATTGCTTTTTTTTTTTTTAATGGGAAATTTAACCATTAATTGCAGTAAATGTTGATTTAAAAAAAAATTAATGGCCCCTGTTGAAAAATTGTCACTGCCTTTTGGCACTGCCTGCTTGTCAGCTCCTAAATTATTAAACCCACAGAGGGTGAGTTCTGGATCCTCCAGCTAATGGGTGTTTTCTTTAGACGTTCATGATATCCTCCTGATCAATGGCCGTAAGCAAAGGATAGACTTCTGTGGGTGTCTCTGCTCCAGTGTGGAGGGAAATCCTAAAGTTTTCTCCTCTTCCTGAACTTGGCCTCTCCTAAAGCCTGTGCTGTGCAGGAGGCCAGATTAGATGATCGCAGAGGTCCCTTCTGACCTTATAATCTTTGACTCTATAAACTCCACAGGAGCTTCTCTAACTGTGTTTAGTTGGGGGCAATGGAAACCCTGGCTGGCTCAAAAAGGCCCTGGCCTCCCTTCTCACGTAGGGAGCATCAGCTCTCAGAGGTGTGCTCTCTGGGCTAGAAACACATTTTGCACGGAGCTGTGGGAGCTCTCGAGCCAGTCAGGATAGGGCACTGTGATCTAGTGTTTCCCACACCACACACTCTCTGCTTGGCCAGTGGGAGGTGTTATGATTCACTCATGCATAGGGCAGCAAGATCTCTCCAGCCAGTTCATAGCGGGAGCTGTCATCTCGGTTCACTTGGGGCAGCAGGAGTTCTTTGGCTAGCCGACAGGAATGCCATAGTCGAGTTTCACTTGGAACAGAGGCAGCTCTGAAGCGGGTGGATAGGGAAGTACTGTCTGAGTCCTCCAGTTCAGGACACCAGGAGCTCCCTGCCTAGATAAATTGGCTGGTGGGATCTTGTCTCACAGAAGGCCTGGAACACAGCATAATGCTTGCCCTACCCTGCTCCCAAATGGAAAGTTGTCTGCTCCCTGTGCTGAGCGCTCCTGCTCTGCCTCTAACAAGCGCCACAGAGATAAAACTGACACCACACCAGAGCAGAGAGGCTACTGTAACCTCAATTCATATCAGACCACCTGTTATCTAGTCCTGTATCCTGTCAACAGCAGCGGTAAGTAGCAGATGCTCCCGAGGAAAGTCCAAGAAAGTCTATAATGAATAGCCAGCCCATCAGCTCTTCAGGGCATGGGCAGCCTACTATTTGCATGTGCAGAGCCTAGCACAATGGGATCCTAGACACAGCTGGGGCCTCTATGGCCTGCAGCAATACTGATAATAAATAGGGGATGTTTCTTCTACCCCCCTGCCAGTGAGTGGTTGGCTTATGCCCTGCAGTATGAGGGTTTATATCCCTTGTATTTGTAAATGTAGAGCAGCGGTGGGCAAACGTTTTGGCCCGAGGGCCACATTGGGGTTGCGAAACTGTATGGAGGGCCGGGTAGGGAAGGCTGTGCTTCCCCAAACACCCTGGCCCCCGCCCCCTATCTGACCCCTGACTGCCCGCCTCAGAACACCCGACCCATCCAACCCCCCCGCTCCTTGTTCTCTGACTGCCCCTAACTGCCCCCCTGGGACCCTACTCCTTATCCAACCCGCCCTGTTCCCTGTTCCCTGACTGCCCCGACCCCTATCCACACCCCCGACCCCTGACAGGCCCCCCGGGACTCCTACGCCTATCCAACCCCCCCATTCCCCGTCTCCTGACCGCCCCCCCCGAACCCCTGCCCCATCCAACCCCCCTTCTCCCTGTCCCCTGATTGCCCTGACCCCTATTCACACCCCCGCCCCCTGACAGGCCCCCCGGGACCTTCTGCCCCTTATCCAACCCCCCTGCTCCCTGCCCCCTTACCGGCTGGAGCCAGGCACGCCACCGCGCTGCCCGACAGGAGCACGCACCTCCGCCGCCTAGAGCGCTGAAGGCGCAGCGAGCTGGGGCAGCAGCGAGCTGAGGCAGCAGGGGGACAGCAGGGGAGGGGCTGGGACTAGCCTCCCTGGCCGGGAGCTTAGGGGCCGGGCAGGATGGTCCCACAGGCCGTAGTTTGCCCACCTCTAATGTAGTCTCTTTATCAGAGCTTATAAAGTCAACAAGGATGATTGTCATCATCTAATTTGTCCTCCTGTATAACACACGGCCATAGGACTTCCCAAAATTAAATCCTCTTTGAACTAGAGCAGATCTTTTAGAAAAACATACAGTCTTGATTGAAAAATTGCTGATGATAGAGAATCCACCACAACCCTCAGTAAATTGTCCCAGTGGTTCATTTTCCTCACTTAAACGTGTGTTAGTCTGAAATCGTCTAGCTTCAACTTCCAGCCATTGGCTTTTGTTGTACCTTTGCCTGCTAGACTGAAGAGCCCATTAGCAAATTTTTGTTCCCCCTGTAGGTCCCCATATGGACTGTGATCAAGTCTAATCCTTTGATCTAATCCTTCTAAGCTCTTGGCCTCAGTGATATTTGTGATGATGAGTTAGCTATGTGCCAGTGTACACAAATATTTCTTTTGATCACTTTTAATAGTGTTGCCTCTCATGTTCATTGAATGACTCTTGCTGAGAGAGGGTAAAGAAGAGAGCTCACTTTATCTTCTCTACACCGTTCCTTGTTCTCTCTTTCTCTGTCATGTCCTCTTTTAATCACCTCTTCTCGTAGTTAAACAGCACCAATCTTTTCAACTCTCTTCATATACAAGTCTTCCCACCAGCTCTCTGAGCATTGTCCTAGCTCTGGATTCTTTTATTTCTGCTATGGCTTTTGACTTGGGATGACCAGACCTGAACCCAGTATTGAAGGTGAGAGTGTGCTATCAGTTTCTATAATAGCATTATTACATTTTCAGTATAACATTTTTATTCCCTCCTTAATGCATCCTGACATTTTGTTTGCTTTTAATTTTTATATATATTTAAAGAGCAGAGCAGAGGTTTTCACTGACTGACCCACAATGGTGCTGAGATCTTTTTCCTGAGTGGCCACATTTAATTTAGAACACAGCAATGTGTATAAGTAGCTCCAATTATGCCTTCCAGTATGAGTTACCTTGCACTTGTTATCTGTCGCCATGCTGCCCAATCAACTAACTTTTTTGGTCCCTCTGGAATTTCTGTTTTCAATAATCAACAAAATGTGTCATCTGCACATTTTGCCACTTCACCCTTCACCTCCTTTCTTGATCACTCATAAATAAACTAACACCACTGATTCTAGCACAGCACTTTGGGGCACCTCATATTAACATTTTGCCATGTTGAAAACTGACCATTTGTCCCTACTGTTTATTTTCTGTCTCTCAACCAGTTTCTAATCCATTGCAGTATTTTATCTCTCATGCCATGACTATTTATTTTCTTTAATAGCTGCATATAGAGGACTTTGACAAAGGCTTTTTGAATAGCTAGATAAATTATATCATCCAGGTTGTCTTTCTACACCATTTTGTTGACATCCCCAAAGAATTCTAAAAAATTAGAGCGATGCGGCTTTCCTTTACACAACCTGTGCTGGTTTGTCCCTAGCATAGCATGCTCATCAAGTTATATTATAATTCTGCTTGGTAGTGATATGAGTGTAATTTCTCCAGGATCACTCATAGCACTTTTTCAAGAGAAGTACATGTGCAAACCTCCAGTCCTCTCGTACAATGGCTGATTTTAATGAGATGACATATTTTTGTTAGCAGCTCAACTTCACTCCTCCATTCCTTCAGAATTCCTTGATGAACTATCATTGGGTGTTGGTGACTTACTCTTCTTTGGTGGATCAGTTTGCCCCAGCACCTCCTCTTTTGACAACTCAGTCTGATTGTGCCTCATCTTGGTTACCTTAATAAAGTAGGTCTGGGTGAAATCTCTCTCCAGCACTGTATGCAGTGAAGGATGATGGCAAAGAAATCAAGGCTGCTCTGCCTTATCCTCCTTAATTGCTTCCCTTACTCTCTGGTAATACAACAGATGCTCTTGATCTTTTGCAGGCTTCTTGTTCCTAATATTCTTAAGGAATTTCTTATTGATTTCTATGTCTTTGGCTATTTGCTGTTCCACTTGGTTCTAACCCTTCTAATTTCCACCTCACATTTTACTTGTGGCAGTCTGTGTTCCTTTCTATTGTTGTCCCTTAGGTTGGATTTCCAGGTCTGAAGGGATAACTATTTGGCTCCAATAACCCCTAAAACCTTGCCAGTTAACTAGACTGCTTTGCTCCTTGCTTTCCGCCATCCTTTTTTTGTCTAGGAGCTGTGAAGGGGTCCACTCATTACAGGGGCAACTCCTTGTGACTGGGTCTAGGAATTAGCTCTCTCCCTGTCTGGTGCCCCCATTTGTCAGTTGCTCACACTGTGGCCCCTCTCCATGACTTGGGGTGCTCCCTCTTTGTGACCCAGCCCTCGGACTAGGTCATGTTGTAGTCCCACCAAACTGTTCAGATGCTGCCTCAGACAGTCTTCCAGTTCACATCTCCTGGCCCTAGACCCCTTTGCCAGTGTCTGGTAGGGGAACCTGGGGCTGCCTGCTATTCCGGGTTCCAACCCAGAGACCCTATGTCTAGCAGACTCAAACCCTGTTGCTGTTTGCTGGGCATCTTCCTACCCCACCTCTCTATCTCCTAGCCTATCCCTGGTTTATCACCAGAGATTCCTTTGCTCTCCATGGCTACTCCACCCTTCTCAGCCTCTTGCCAGACTTCCCAGTCCAGGGCAGGACTCTGGGTCTTACTCTCCTGCTGGATCTCCTTCTTGTCCCTGACAAATACCTTTTCCCCTCCAGGGAGTGATTGCAGTTCTCCTCCCTGCAGCCTCTTCCTGTGCTCATTTCCAGGCTTATAATGCTAGCCCAGCTCCACCCCCAGCTGGGCTTCTTCAGCCATTAGGTCCTGTCAGTCTCTGGTTCCCCTCCAGTTGCAGCATCTAAGGTTAATTGGCCTCTCCTTGTCCACATTAATCTGCTCAGGGCTTGTGTGGGGGCAGATACCCCAGCACAGGGGCATGATGCCTTCTGTGACTTTGATGGGCAGCTTGCCATTGACTTCAGTGGAGCCAGGATATCACCCCAGAAGCCTCCAGGATGAGTCTAAGGATTGTAGTATCCTGGGTTTTGACTTGAGTGTCTTTTTGACTGGTTTCCTCTTTATTTCTTTAAATCCCCTTTTCTAACGTTTACCACCACAGTGGTCACTTTTGGATGATGTCTCCCCAGAAGATGTTGCTCTAGTTATATGGAGATCCCTATTACTTAGTGGCTCTGTTATGGCTACGTCTTGAACCAGCTCCTGTGGATTGCTGAGGAGTAAGACTCCAATTCTGTAAAGCACCTAAGCACATGCTTACAGGCCAGATCCTCAAAGGCATCTAGGCACCTAACGCTCATTGATTTCAATGGGAATTAGGTGCCTAAATCCCTTTGAGCATCTGGGCCTAAGTGCTTCGCTGACTCAGGGCCTAAGCTGAGAATAGCCTCTCCTTGGCTGTAGCACCACCCTCCTCGTAGATTTGTGTTCTAGCATTTGTATTTCTACCGCTTTCATTGGATAGTCCTCTCTGTGCAGAAGTATTCTCTTTAGATCCTATAGAATCTTTTACTCTTCCACGTGGGCCCCTAGTCGGTTCTTCCTGTATAGTTTATACCAAAGCACGACAGTCTCCCATTTGATTTTGTTTGTTTCAAAAATGTCTGTTATAACAAGCGCCTCTCCCATGGCCAGGCATTCTAGTTCACGTCTGTTTTGTCTTTATGCATCCCACATTGGTCTATGGATATTTATAGCTGTTATTTGTGACAGGGCACCTATTTTAATTAGCCCCTTTATCTGACACCCCTGTTACTTTTCTAGAAAGTCCCTCTTTGATCCAGCTCTGCTTTTCCTCCGTGGCAGCTGAAATTTCTCTCCTATTATCAAATAGAGAGTCAACTTTGTAGGCTTGACATCCCCAGCAGACACTTTGCTCCAACCTGAATGCGCCTTGACAACTGTCAGCTTTCTCTCTGCTTGTAGGCTAAATAAATCTTGGCATTTTGCTGCACCAGGTGCCTGGTTCCACTTTAGTTAAGGTGGGGCCCGTTACTTCTATAGTGGCTCTCTTCTTTCTCAAAAGTGCCCCGGTGCCTTGCATTTAGACTGTGAGCTCTTTGGGCAGGGATCCTCTCTTTGTGCTGTGTTTGTGCAGCATCTAGCACAAGAGGGTCCTGGTCTAGGCCTAGGGCTCCTAGGTGCTATCCCAATACAAATAATAGATAAATACTATAAACAATGTACATTAGCCCCTTCTTCTTTATAATGTTTTCTCATCCATGTGCTGAGTTCCAGATGGTCCTTCTGTCTAGCTTGCCCTTTGTGAGGAACTGGAAGCATTACAGAGAAAGCAACCATAAAAGCCCTAGATTTAAGCTTTCGTCCCAATAATCTAAGTTTAGCTTCCAGGACCTCTCTCCCATACCAGGAACGTGGCACTCACTAGCCGTTGTCTAGGTATCTTGGCGGCTCCATCACCTTTGCCCCAAGTTGGCAAGTCACTGGATGGTTCTTAAGCCCCCAGAGGGAATCAAACGTAAACATCACGTTTATTGTTCACAATCAGCTTTACAAAAGAAAAATATATATGATACATATACACACGTGTGCACGTGGAATCTCATGTCACGGATGTACAAAAGAGAGAGAGAGAGCGAGAGCGGCTTGGCGTAGTTGGTTTTTCCCCTCAGTCATGCTGCACTAAGATCACAGTGTTTTACAATTTGAATATGATTGTGTTTGAGCCTCTCCCCCCCCCCCCCCAAATACGTCCCTCCCTCCAGCAGGGGTTAGCTGCATCTCGGTGTGAGCATAGGGCAGCTGGAGGAGAGGCAGGGGATCCAGTAAGAATAGATACTAGAATAATCCAGGAAACAACAATGTGTTTGTCTATCTCCCCTGCACCCCCATTTTTCCACCCTGGGTAGTTGAGAGAGAACAGGGAAAAGATCCAGCAGGTGGAACCACCAGACACGGAAAGTGGAAGGTTTTGAGGAGGGGGAAGCAAAACACGACACGAGCAATCACAAAACCCCAAAATACCACCTCCCCCCCACAATCGTGTATGCAGACATCAGTGGCTTCACGCAGCTTGGAAACACTGAGTGATCAGGCACTCCAAAGGAAAATGAACTCCCCCACCCGCAGCTTCAAGTCCAGCAGCTTTCCACTCCCCTGCCCCCAAGCCTCTTCCCCTCTAAGGGTGCTGGCTCTTTCCCTGTGCTCTGGTGAAAGTCCATCTTCAACTCCCCTTTCCCCCCACACCTGCTGTGGTATGCTGAGCAGCTAAGAAGCACAGGCAGGCTACCTCCACATGCGATTAGCAAGTAAAGGGGCTATGGAGCAGGTATGACTACTCAGGACTGGACTATCTATCCCTTGGGCTAGTGTTTTCCCTTCATTTCTGTACTCTGGCCCCAGGGAATTCATCTTGGATTCCACCTACTCTCCTTCTTGCTCTCTAACATCATCTCCCCACAAGCTGTTGACCATGATCTGGGAAACATGCCCAAGGGAGCATCTCTTCCCCCTTTCCTTTGGTTTGCTCACCACAGAGGTGGCACCCACCACTTGGTGGGCAGCACGGGAAAGCAGTGCCCTAGCTAACAAAGCCATGCTAGCCCTTGCCCTACTCCCAACTGCCTTGAACTTGATATGCAGAACCTTTTCTGCCCCAAAGATCCTCCACCAGAGGGCAGCACAGAGTCTAGCAAAGCAGGTGCAACAGCCAACCATGAGCACTCCCACGAAGGAAAATACCCTCTGCCCCTAGCCTGCCAAGGGGAGTCAGTGATGAGGGGAAATGCAGGTTGTCGGCCAAATGGAAAGAGGAAACATATTGGCTGTATTTCAGAAGAGACTCTAGTTGCAACCCTGAGACCAGGGTGTAATGGCTTGCTTCACTTTTTCCCACCAAGGGCTGTAACTGAGGCCTTTCCAGCAGCAGAGGGGGGGAACAGCTGGTTACTGACTCAGCATCTAAGTGTTCAGGGTCAGATAAAATACAAGATGAAGCCTTCAGACCCCAAAGGGTCTGATTCATCTCTCACTATACCAGTGACAATCTAAAGCAACTTCAGTCAAGTCAGTGGAGTTACATCAGGCTGGTGCCAGAGAGAGAAGAATCAGGCCCTGAACTTGTTTTAGGGGGAAAGATTTGGGATCACTGTTTGCTTTTTGTCTGCCTGCTTCCCAGCCCTGGCTGCAAGTGGGACATGCCCACCCCAAATCCCTGCATGGCTGGGGGGGTGGGGAAAGAAGGCTGAGCAAAGGAACACACCACCCAGAAGCAATCCCAGTTTTGAAAAGCTGCATTCTGATTGGCTCAGAGAGAACACACCAGTTTCTATGCTACAGCCAATCAGATTTGGACCGGGTGCAAATGAAACTGAGTTGACTACAATGGAGCTGCTTTAACATAAGCCAGAGTTGAATCTGGCTCAATCTCTCCATACACACAGTAGATATGACATATATAGCACAGAAAGAGAACGCATGCTGGTGTGGTAGAGAGGCTTGATCAGCATGGGATGACCACATTATTCCTCGGTGGCACGGCTCTGAGCGAGTTATTCAGGTCATTCTAATTCAATACCAACAGAACACTCAGATCACCCCGCCTCATCAGAGAGTCTGTTTAGGCCACAGAAAAATGCTTTAAGAAATAGTGGAGAGGTTTTAACAACATTATTGGAACTATCTTGTATCCCTCTGCCTGTAGTCAGGTTCCCTGCATACCAGGAGTCTAACTGTACAAGTCTCAAAGGCGGGGTGAAATTAAAGGACAGAGCACAGTTCCATCCCCCCTGCTAAAAGCAGAGGGAGCACTCCCCTTTCTCTCCCTGCCCTGAGCAAACAGTGCGGCCTCCCAGCTGGGCAGCTCCCCTGTCCCTCTCCCCCAGTGCAAAGGAAGTTCCTTGTGCTGTTTCCATCTACTTTTTTACCGCCCAGAGGGAAAGGTCAACTTGTGCTTTTTAAAAATCTCTAAAAGGCCTTTCTAATACACCATCACATCATGATTCTGAGGTCAAGCTACCTCCTGATCTATTAGAGCTGGAAACAAAAACTCCTTGTCAGTGGTAAAAGTATCTGATTTTAACTTTGGTGTGGCCCAAGATATTGGACCTTGTCCGTGGGTGGGCATCCCGAGCCTCCAGCTTTGTAATTTTGGTGAGGGGAACATTCCACCTCTAGAGCAGGAAGAATTAGGGAACATTTCTTGGCAGGTTGGCTGGTTTTTAAAGGCAGCTGTTTAAATCACTTCAGAGGTTTGGAATGTTAGAAGTATTTCTAATGGAGATGGCTTCTTGGGCAGAGTGCAGTGAAGGAAGCTAATAGTGCCTGATAAATGCATCTTTCATGTGGCTATCACCACTCCCTATATAGTATAAATGTGTGTGTGTGTGTGTTTGCATTTACTGTATTCTTAGCAATAAAAAGGGTTTGCTGATGAGATGGAGTTTGAGTCATATTATATAAATATAGCTATACATAAAAAAAGTATCAGTAAAGTTGGCATTAGCTTTGCCACCCATCCTATTGGCTGTAACTACCTGCTTTCCAAGAGGATGGAAGATATATTTGATTGACTGGGATTGGAGGGGTTGATGGGTAGGGACAGTAATAGGTTGAAGGCAATGCTGTCAAGTAGCTTTAGGCCCAGCATTTAAGTGTGGTAAAAGCATGGCCTAACAAAATCTACTATTACAAATGTCAGGGCATTGGGGGGAAAAGCAATGTTTTTCAAGGAGGATCAGCCTATTGGAAAGCCAACACAAGAGCATCAGGCTAGGGTATGGGAATTAGGAAGTGAAACTAACTAAAGCAGAAAGTGAAACTGACTAGGCTTGTTTCATGGTCCCAACTCAGTGACATGCAAAAAGCAAACAAATTGCATCAGTGAGAATAAGGCAATCAGGCTGGGATTTGCAGACGAGCCTAAAGGAGTTATGTGCCCAAATCCCACTGAATTTCAATGAGAGCTGAGTGCCTGCTCCCTTAGGCTCCTTTGCAAATCCCAGTCAAAGGCCTCGTCCACATTTAAAAGCTTTACAGGATAACAATGTTGGATGAGGATGTGTGTGATTTTTTTAATTAAAGTAGTTACACTTGTACCAGTATAAAGTGCTTTATACAAGCAAAGCTTATTCTGCTTCCTGAACCAGAATAAGCCATACCAGTATAAGTATTTTGATACCAGTATAACTGCATCCACACTATAGTTGGGGTTAGTTTGTTATGTTTGCTACTTTAACTATACTGGTACAGTTAAACTAGCAAAACTTTCTGGGGTACTCAAGCCCTTCGCATGTTCTAACTCTGTTGGCTTCAGTACTAGGAGGGGCTAGCAGGCGTAACACAGTCAGGGCTTTTGTTTTAAGTCTGTGGGACAGATTTGCCTCCTGCTTCTGCAGGCAGTTGCAAATTGTACCAGGTTGAGGGGAGAGCGCACCTCCAGGAGAAGGCAATTAGTGCCCCCACTGCATGCTCCACAGCGGGGAGGGGGTGGGGTCCACACAGTCTGCCCACAGCTCCAGCACACTGAGGCTGCACCAGCTGTTACCCAGTTCTGCTTTCACCCTTCCCCTACCCAGCACCATTCACTTCTGAGACTGGACTGATCCCAGGCAGGGAGTTCCTTGCATCACCCTCCCCCCTATTTCAGGCTGACTTCCTCCCACTGTGAGCTCTCCACCACGGCCTGGGACAGTGGAATGAATCTAGTTTTGCGTTGACAGTCTCCTTTTCAGGGGAATTAAAGGGGATGCAGGAGCAGTGGAGGGAATGAACAATCCTATTTTAAGAAAGGAAACAGAAATGGGACAGCTTTTGAGAATCAATCAGGGGCTTGTTCTTGTCCCCCATCGTTCAGAGGCTACAAGACTTTTTCATGTAGTGAATATTAAGTCTGAGTTTCTCAAATCTGCCTACAGGATGTCGAAGCTCAAACTAAATGGGGTTTGAGCAGGGGTTCTCAAACTGGGGGTCGGGACCCCTCACGGGGTCGCGAGGTTATTACTTGTGGGGTTGCAAGCTGTCAACCTCCAACCTAAACCCCGCTTTGCCTCCAGCATTTATAATGGTGTTAAATATATCAAAAAGTGTTTTTAATTTATAAGCGGGGGTCGCACTCAGAGGCTTGCTGTGTGAAAGGGGTCACCAGTACAAAAGTTTGAGAACCACTGGATTTGAACATCCAAATGCCCCTAGGCAGCTGTGACAAACTCAGCCTTAAAGCATTAAGTTCTACCCAGGATGAGTTTGGCCCATTTGTGGCAAGAGGAAATGAACAAAACCTGTTAAGTCCTCTGTGGAACTCAGGTGTTAGTAGCTATAGGGGACGGGGGAATCCAAGGGGAATCCCATCTGGCAAGACCATGGAGCTAATATCTGAAGGAGGGTTTATCACTGTGACACTCCCAGTGGAATATGGAGTGATCAGAGAAATATTAGCTTGGGTGTTCCCAGTCAGCCAATGGCTTCCCCAGGACCAGTGACCCCCAGCTAGGCTCTACGGCCTTTGCAGTTCCACCCAGTACCCACGCCAGACTGGCGATGCTAGCAACAGGATGTGCATAGAGGGGAAATGTTGGCTCGGGAGTTCCCAGTGTACCTATGGCTCCCCCATCCCCACACCAGAGCAGCCCCCTGGTGGTGCCATTGTATGGATGGTTGGTGGAGGACCTTGCCACTTACTTGTTACGAGTCAAATAGGCCTTAACTGGCACAATAAAACAAACAGCGTCAAATTTCTTTGAGTTCAGATGGTTTTCTTGCCCCTCCCACCTTCCTCCCCGCGTGGATTCAGAACTCAAGATGTTTCTATTTGGGAAAAAGGGGATCCCTGACGCCTCGTTCCTTAGGTGGTGTGGAGGCAGGGGACGTCGCTGTCATGCTCCTTTCCATGGGTGGGGGTGGGGAGGCTTCTCAGGCCTTCATCCTCTCCTCACACATCTCGAAGCTCCACTTGGTGGCGCCCCCAAGGACCTCCACTAGTTCGTCGTCCCACTGGATCACGTTGCCTTGCAGGTGGGAGGTGCAGTTGGCCAGGCCCAGGATCTCGGTGGGTGTCAGGATATGGTCCCATATGTTGAACTGAGCTATCTCGCCGACAAAGGCCTGGGTCGCGTCAAATCGCCCGCCCAACGTATCCTGCACCAGCACATTGAGGGTGGGGGGTATCAGCCCATTAACAGGGAAAAGGTAGAAAGTGAGAGGGAGAGACAGTGAATGAGAGACATACAAATGAAACGAGGGGAAAGGAAAGAGAGAGGGAGAGAAAGGAAAAGTGAGAGGAGAGAAGAGGTGAAATAGAGAGGGGAAAAGAAGAAACAGACAGAAATGGAGAAAAAACAAAGGAGATTAAATGGCAAGAGTGAACAAATGAAAGAGAGAGAAACATGGAGAGAAAGTGAGAGAGAGACAGACAAGGGTAGAGCGAATACAATGAATGAATATGGCCACTGCAGTATTCCTGACTATCTCAGATTTCTCTTCTGGAGGATCCCCTTTCCCAGGCTGTGTGTGTGATCCGTAGGGGCTGTTACTGTAAACGCACCCAGCTGACAATGGCTGAAGGCTGAATACAGCATTGCCAAGCGAACTCCCACCCAAACTCCCAGGTGCTCTACAACCATCTGGGGACTATAACTGAGCTTTGGCCTGGAAGCAATCAGGGAGGGGATTCCAAAGAGAACCCAGGCTCTTGCTGTGTAGGGCTGACACAGGCAGTATCCTCAGTCCCCACCCCACCACCACCCCTGAGGAGAGGCTGTGGGAGGTGGACACTGCATCAATCAACAATGGTCCCTCTGATCAGCTGAGGAGCTATTCTGACCAACTCCAAATAGGGTGGTAGCTGCAGTCCGGGGAGAGTGCTAGAGGGGACACGAGTTTTCTGCTTTTGAGGCTTACAAATACCCCAAAGGCTGTGCATATTCCCCAGACACCAGGTTAATTGTTCCCAAGATGACGCAGCAACTGCAACCCACCTGCTCCTGGCCCAGGATTATCACCCCGTGGGGTTTGATGGGATGCCAGGCGGCCAGGTTCTCACTGGACCCACGCTGCTCACCATCCTCATATGCCCACCATACGCCATCCCGGGTGGTCCAAGCGATGCAGATGTGGTGCCATGTCCCATCCTTCAGATTCAGGGGCAGCTGGGCAACCTTAAAAAAAAACAAAAACAAACCAGGAATGTCATGGGGCTGCCTTACAACCCACAGTGCAGCCTTGGGATGTTGTGAGACAATCTCTCCCAGCAGTCACTTGCAGCAGCAGATCAGGAGTCCTGCACAGACCTTCTCCCACTGGCTCTGACACACAGCAGCCTGATGTTCAGGGATAGTGCAGAGGGGAAAGGGAGATGTTAGGTTGGGGGGGGATAGATCCTCAGGACTGTGCCTGGAAAGATGAGGATCCCCTCAGGAGGAAGGAGGTGGAGAGAGGGGAAAAAGAAAGGAGGCAAATAAGAGAGGAAGGGAAAGGTAGGAAAAGGGAGGGGGAGGGAGCAGGGAGAAGGGAAGAGCAGGGGTGGGTAGATAAGGTGTCTGAGTTAGAAACAACATGGTCTGGTAGACACGCCTCTCCCCTCTCCAGGACAAGGGGAAGCATGGAGGTAATCCCCATCACTGGGAGTAGGGTGGGAGGCTCCTTCCCCCCCCACTCACAGGAAAGGGTGGCATACACGCCTATGCTCCCACCTCAGAGGCTCTAACCCCTCCTGACCTTGTCGTTGATGAGCAGCTCCATGGGGTTGTGTCCCCACTCCATCAGCACAATCTCGTTGGCTTGCCCAGGAGCAGAATAGGAGAAAGGAGTGCCCAGCCCTGAGGAGGCTTTGGACTTCAGCCACATGCAGACTGTGAAGGAGAAAAGCTCCGGCAGGCTCTTCTTCATGCGTGCATACATGTAGTTGGTCCGTACGGGGATGGTCACCTTGTAGGCATCTGGAGGGTTAAAGTCTGGTGCTCCTGGGTGCTCTTGAGTGAAGAAAGAAGAGGGGGGAAAGAAACAGGGCTACAGGTGAGTAACAGTGGGACTGTCCCACATAGAAACACTGAGAATTAAACCAATCCAACACTAAAATCAATCCTACAGAATAGAACCCTCGCTGACAAGGGCCACTGACAGCACTTGCAGCTCAGCACCATCCTGCCCCCATGTACAGCACCAACTCAGCTGCAACTGTTAACAGCCACTGTCAGTGGTAGTTCTGTTTCGTGGGCTAGACAAGGCCGCATTGAAAGGGCCTGGTGAAATCAGACAGGCCCAGCAGCAATAGCGCAGTGAGCACAGTGCATAGGAGAGATTTGAAAGAACACCCTCACCGCTCCATGTCTGGCCCTTCAGACTCTGTGCCCTATATCTGAACCTGGCCCGAGTCCAGGTTAGATTGTAATCTCCTTAGCCACAGGCTGTGTTTCCACTTATTTGTACACTGATAAATAATCATTAGAGTGACACAGTATTTCATTTCTAGCCCAAAACGTCTACCCTTCCTTCTGATTAAGAACAGTGAGGCACCCACATGTGCATAGCTGGCAGATGGAGGGTAGGATTTTTTGAATCAGCCAGGAGCATATCATGGTTTAATCAGACTCTCCCCTACCAGTACTGACCCTGTTCCAACTCAGAAACTCGGCTCTGGAGAACGCTCAGCTCTTTCTCCACCTCTTGTTGCTGCTGGTCATTGTTGCTGGTAACAGAGGAGCGTTCTTTCTCCAGAGACAGTATCTTGGAGAGGAGCTGCTCCTCTATCTCCTCCATCTTGGTGTGGAGCACATCTCGGGTCAGCACAGGGGAGGAGGAGGTGGAGATGTTGGCTCGTGCTGGGAGCTCCTGCTGCACTCAGGAAGAGAGGTGGAGAACGGGGAGGGAAGAGGGAAAGGAAGAAAGACAAAAATCAGGGATAAACATAACCACAAAGATGAAAACAAATTATCTAGCACCATCACTTCAGAGACACCTGGGGATAAAGCATTGGACTTCCAAGTCAAAGTGGTTGGTCTTTAAGGCCCTCAGTCTTCATGTGACCCTCACCTTTAGGAGCCTCCATCTAAATTTGAACCTCACCTTTAAGAGACTCCATTAGTTTCATTACAAACATCTCTGACATTAAGCATGTCAACTGGTTACCCTTCATGATCCTTCCCTGTTACCTTGGGGTTGAATAGAGAAAGGGACTTCCACGGACGTCCGTTCTCTCCCTGGACAAACTTTCTCAGGAGACCATCACCATGGGACTGTGACTGGAAATTTTGTGAGGATTTCCCCAATGGCCAGGGATTGGACACTAGATAGGAAAGGCTCTGAGTTACTTCAGAGAATTCTTTCCCAGGTGTCTGGCTGGTGGGTCTTGCCCACATGCTCAGGGTCCAACAAATCGCCATAAGGAATTTTCTCCAGCGTCAGATTGGCAGAGACTCTGGGGGGTTTTCGCCTTCCTCTTCAGCGCAGGGCATGGGTCACTTGCTGGTTTAAACTGGTATAAATGGTGAATCTGCTGTAACTTGAAGTCTTTAAATCATGATTTGAGGACTCCAGTAACTCAGCCAGAGGTTAGGGGGTCTATCACAGGAGTGGGTGGGCGATGTTCTGTGGTCTGCGATGTGCAGGGGGTCTGACTAGATGATCACAATGGTCCTTTCTGACCTTAAAAGGCTCTGAGTCTATAACGGTGGCTGGGGCTGAGCAACGAAAGATCAGAGGTCCCCTCCCTGCCACTCTCATCTCCGACTTTCAGGCGACTGTCATTGTAACATCACAAAGTGGAGCTGTAATCCTCTTAGCTCAGCTCAGTCGCTGCTCTCTCTGTGTGGTTGTGTGTGAGGTCACAGCAGGTAGTACATGGCAAAGTGGGGGGAGGACCTGTGACAGGAGATAAGGCCCCAGCTGGTAAAGTTCCCCACCAGGGTGTGTATTAACTTGTATAACAGAAACTTGGGGTGTAGTGGCCACACTTACAGTGTCTCCGGTTACTGGGAGTTTAAATCCCAGCACTGAGATTTACAGATCATGCCTGTGCTGCACAGGTGTCCACACCCCAAACTCCCGAAGTCCTACCTTCCCACGGACCAGGCGCAGAATATAACCTGCATAGGATTCTTTGAGGCAGGCTCTGGTTTGGCTATTGCAAAATCCTGGTCAGGAACATTGAGGGGATGTCCCAAGACGTTACAGCACTTTCAAAAGACCCAACCATCATCCTGCAGGCTCCTTGTGGACACCAGGTCAGTGGGAGAAGGGGATGGTATTACCCTGTGGTGGTGGAAGCTGGGGTGAGAGGGGAGAGCTGAATGAAAAGGTGTTGCCCTTTGGGGGCCCTGCTGCACAGCGTTTGTCTATGACCCTGCCCATTCTGGCAGAAGGGGTCAGCTCAGCCAGAGAAACCGTCCGATTCAAACCCATCCCCAGGTGATCTTGTTTGCGAGGGCAAGGTATTGTCTTAGACTAAAATGTACTGCCTCCTCTATGTAATCAGTTTGGTGATGGCAGATGGTGCTGTGGGAGTCAGTCCTCGACACCATCCCACATGCCTCCTGCTCTTAATGCCAGCGTGGGGAAGGTGAGGTGGCTGCTGCCGGGATGCATTCCCCCTCAAATATCAGCTCTTCCCTGGACTAGCTTACACTCTCTGCCTCCCTTTGTGCTGGGCTTCACAAATCCTCTCAAGGCTACTTATGCCAGGGCTGGGGTGTCTGTATGTGTGTGTGGCTAACTGTGGTCACCTTCCACCCTCTTCCTGTTCCAGCCCTCCTCCTGACCATGTGGAATTGAGGAGCTGCCTCATGCTATCTCCCATTCTCTTCCCCCAGAGAAACAACCTTCTTTTATTTCCCCCGTGTACCCCTCCTGCTATGTTAAGCTTAGGCTCTCCTAAGACGCGGGGTCGGGTGGGAAAGAAGTTGAACAGCTGTGATGCTCAGCCTTTGCCCCCCAGAGCTGGCCTGAGATGAGGTCATGGCACTCAAGGCTTCTGGATAATCACTGCTTAGTTAATGACTTGGGGAGAGGGCATTTGGGAGTACGACCAGCTCAGGTGAGCGCTGATATCGGCTCAAAGTGGCAGGCGAGGAAGAAAAATGTGCCGGGGCAGGGGAACTGACCTGAAAGATCAAACACTGACTCTGTCTCTTGCTCTCTTTCCAGGTGTCTGGAGCACAGTTTCCTCACCCACCTAGTTTGTCTGTTTACATGTAACCAATCCATCTCTGCCTGCCTGCCCCACCCCTGCCTATGGCGTATTGGTCTGTTTTTATACACATGTAAATCTGTCCTGCTTTTCCATCGAAGCCTCCTGCCTCTTTTAGAGTTGGATTTGCAAGAAGTATTGATGGTTGGAAAAACCTTCCTTATTGAGACATCCCTCAATTGATAATTCCTGTTACAGACCTAGGCTAGAGAGAGGAAGGACACAAAATACCATTAACTGACCAGCTGGGATATTAACCTGAGCACCTTCCACCCACCTCCAATGAAGCATTACATGAAAGTCCCTTCCACCCGCCTCTAGTGAGAAGTTACAGCAATGTCGCTTCTGCCCCTCTCCAGTGGCTTGTCCGGTTAAGGATCCTTTGGCCCTTTTGGAAAATTTGGGGTATAATTCTGACGCCCAAGCAAATCTTTTCCTCACAATAAAACAGGCTCCATT
Source organism: Chrysemys picta bellii (assembly GCF_011386835.1). NCBI lineage: Eukaryota > Metazoa > Chordata > Testudines > Emydidae > Chrysemys > Chrysemys picta. Next base: position 94,259,835 of record NC_088791.1, on the reverse strand, counting down.
ATCCCAGGCCATGTACTAGCTCTTTCAGTTGCTGTGCTCTGAGGTCTGACTGGGGATAGGTTACGGCAGGGGGAGTGGTGAAGACCTACTCACGCCCCACCAAAAATCCCCAACTCCACCCACAATCTCAGAGTAGCTAGAGGTCTGATAAAAGGACGAGACATGAAAGAGTTCATAACTGAAACTGACATCTTTAGGGTTAGAATCAACCCTGCAGTGACCGGAACAGGAGCTCTTAATGCCACTCTCAAGACCAAAAGTCTGCTTTGTGTATAGGATCAATGAGCAGAAGGGAATGGAAAAGGAATCTCTGTACACACCACGTGGTGGGTTGGGCCAAAGCTGCTCCTCTGCAGGGCTGTGATAGAGGATGAGACCCCTGGGCATGCAGTGGTGAATCTATGGGGTTCCTGCACCTTCCTCTGAAGCATCTGGTGGTCAGAGACAAGATACTGGGGTAGATGGTCTGGCAATTCCTATGCTCCTATGAATCCCCAGGCCACTTCACTGCACCTCTACCTTGACATAGGGTCACTATACATGTCTGCCTTCCACCCACTTGACAGCGGAACCCACAGCAATTAGTTCCACTGTACTTAAGACCATCAGTGCTGACAGGATTGGGGCAGCATTTGCAACATAGCAGCAGCCGCAATGTCTAATGCTCTTCATCAATAGATCTCAAAGCACTTTACGTAACTGTCTCCATTTTACAGATGGGGAAATGGAGGCACAGAGAGGTGAAGTGACTTACCCAAGTCACCCAGCAGAGCTGGGAATAGAACCCAGGTCTCCTGTCCAGTGCTCTAACCACTAGTCCACACCACCTCCCTATAGATAGCATTATTATTATTTCACTCCAGACTGCACTGGGTCTGTGTTCTGAAGGTCTCTTCCACAGCCCTAAAGCCTAGAAACTGAATGTTAATGTTCAATGAGAGTTTCAATGTAGAGCTGGTTGAAAAAGAAGGGATCTACTTTCTATACATATTTTGAATGAAATGAATTTGTTTTAATTTTTGTGTGTGTGGAATTTTCAACTTCATCAACCAAATGACTCAGAATGATTTTTTTCCTTCCTGGAACCATTTCAAACACATTTTTCACACTGTTCAAAAATCCATTTGTCATCAACAGAAAAAAACTTTTAAACAAGCTATTTTCCTTCCACCCTGCTTAGATGTTAAGGAAACTGATGGGCCTTCAGGCTGTTCTACTGCGAACTGGCTTGGTCTGAGCCCAGACTGCACTGCCAACAGGCACCCCACTACTATGTGGGCTAAGAAAGGGATCCAGAGAAAATTCTCCATTTCCTGCTTTGCTTCATTGGAAACTGTCACAGGGTGGTGGCTTCCTGTATTTTCACAGACTAGAAGCTTCTGCAAAGGCCAGCAAAAGTAGATTTCTGACTGATTCCTATTATCACTGCCAGCAGCACTTCTGGTTCCCTAGCGAGGAATAACTGGCATTGTCTGTTTTGTAACTGGGAAGCAGAATCAGAGGGGAATCCTCTTGGTTTTAAATCTTTTTATTTACCCTGTAAAGTTATCTTCCATCCTGATTTTGCAGGTGTGATTCTTTTACTTTTTTTAAAATAAAATTCTTCTTTTAAGAACCTGATTGATTTTCAGTGTCCTAAAAACCAGGGATTTGGTCTGTGCTCACTTTGTTAACCTAATGGTTGGTATATTATTCTCAAGCCTCCCCAGGAAAGGGAGTGAAGGGGCTTGGGGGGATATTTTGGGGGGGATAGGGCTCCAACTGGCCCCTCCCTGAATGTTTGTTTAAATCACTTGGTAGTGGCAGCAATACCGTCCAAGGACAAGGAAAGGAATTTGTGTATTAGGGAAGTTTTAACCTAAGCTGGTGGAATATATGCTTAGGGGGTCTTTCATGTGGGTCCCCACATCTGTACCCCAGAGTTCAGAGTGGGGAGGGAACCCTGAGAGGCCCCCTGTCTGGGAGTCTAACTGGAAGGTTTAAACTGGTAGGAGACCCTATCTGGGAATGTCTTGCATGCAGCCTTCCCACTGCTGGCAACAAAACTAACTACCAAGGGAAGCACAGACTTGGAATAGGAGCTATTCAAGCAAAGCAGCAACAAAAGAACTCATTAGCACGCCCGGAAATTTAAAACAAAGCAGCTCTGTGTAATTTGATTGAAATAAGCAAACAGACTGCAGGGTTAAAGTGGACTCCATTCAAGCAAACCTATACAAATGGAACAGCGCCTCCACCTCCTTCTCCTCTTACCAGCTCTTCCCTAAGCTCTCGCTAGTGTCCTCAGGTACATATTGCATTTCCTCACTCCTGCTCTCTTCAGTTAGTGGTGTCTAGAACAGCTTCTTCATGTAGTTAATCCACACATGGGCTTTTTCCCCTCAAAGGGAGATCAGTGTTCGGCATTCTTTGCCCCCCTTCCAGGCTTTGGTGCAGGAGCTCTTGCAGGTCTCAGATCATGTATGTTGTGAGCTCTCAGACCTTGACTGAAGTGTTGGGTGGTGTTGAAACTTTAACAAGGATGTTCCTTCATCAAAATCTTCACTAGTCATAGGAGTGATGTAGGTGTCCAGATAAACAAACTAAAATGATAGAGCCAGCTCTTCAGTTGATGGTCTGGTCCAAAGGGTTTTTAAACAGTCTGACTAAAATCTCCTTCTCCTCTCTGCTGGCTGTGTGAAGTCACTAGTTCAAGAGTTTTCCAGGGCAGACAAGGCCTGAATTTTTAATGTAAACAAACAAGCAGAAACCTCTCTCACACACCCTTTCAGGCCTTCTTTATTCATCATCAATAGAGCTGGGGGGGGAAAGGGAATCCCCTTTCACACAGGATTTTGATACTATGAAATCTGGTTTCATTCCAATTAGGAATGAAAACCCAACATTTTGAAATTCTTTGCAAATGAAGCCTCTACCCTGGGGCAGTCTGACTTGTGTAAAGCCATGGAGCCATGGGCTCTGGAAACCCTGGGCTTCCCAGCCCCAAGGCAGTCTGGCGAGCTACCCTGAAGCTGCAGACCCAGGAAGTATTGGGGTCTCCAGCCCTGGGCAGTCCAGCAGGCAGGCTGCTGAGGAGCCAAGAGGGGGCAATCTGATGGTAAACGAGGCAGTTTTGAAACCTACCTGGCAAAATATTTTGACTCGGTGAATCAGCAAATTCTGATGAAAAAATGTTTGGTCAGAAATTTGCCAACCAGCTCTGATCCAAAAGAAGCAAAGAAAGGGCACAAGCTCTTTTTAATATTAAGTTTTGCAGGTCACCTTAGTCAATCATTAGATTCATTGAGTTTAAGGCCAGGAGGAACCTTCATGGTCAAATAGTATGACCGCCTGCAAAACACAAGCCAGAGAACCTCACCCAGTAATTCCTGAATCAAGCTCATAACTTCCATTTGAGAGAAAGATAACCAGTCTTGATTTAAAGACTTCAAGTGATGGCGAATCCACCGCATTCCTTGGTAATTTATTCACTGGTTAATTACCCTCACTGTTAAAAATGTCGACCTTATTTCTAGTCTAAATTTGTCTGACTTCATTCTCCAACCACTGGATCTTGCTATGCCTTGTTCTGCTAGGTCAAAGATCTGTCTCCTCTCAGATCAGAAATCAGCATGGAATCCTGCCCTTCAGTGTGTTTGGTGTGTCTCCTTTCTCTGGAATGGTGAACTGGGATGGTCTAGGATCAGGAAGGCATATTCCACACAATCTATTTCCTGAGAAAAAGCAGCGAGGGCTACTGGTGAACATCTGTCTTTCTCATCTTCTTTGCATTAATAATAATAGAATTAATAATAGAGCAACAATTCCAGGACTTTCAGGCAAAGACTCATGCAGAGAGATGGACTTCCTAGCAACCTGGTAGGTGAGAGAAGATCGGCTGCCTCTGCTGGGCTTTTTAAGCTAAGCCAGTGATAAACAGAACCTCTTTTTGAATAATAATCATTTTAAAAAAAACATCACAAACTACATCACTTCTCTGGTTATTCTATCAAGGGAAAAAACATCCCCACTGTGGGTAAAATGAGGCATAGAACATACTTTTAGAATACAGATGAATTAACAAGAAAATGCTCCATCAGTAAAGAGGTGATGGTTAGAGGGGGGTGAATTCTCTCTTTAGTCAACTGCCTGCTGAGTACTTCTCTATCCTGGCCTCCTTCAGGGCAAAAGATGCTTTAATTGCAATTACAGTCATAGAATTGTAAGCATTAAAGATAAAAGAGATCTATTATGCTATCTAGGTTCACCCCCTGCCACCAGCCAATGCAGAATTGTCTTCTAAAATCTATTCCCTGGTGGTATTTCCATTCTAGCTTTAATTGTCCCAAACAACAGGGCTCCCACCACTTTCCTTGGGAGATTATTCTACGGGCTTTGAAGTTCTCACTGTTAGGAACACATTTCCTGATCTCCAGTCACATTTTCCCTTTGCTCAATTTTGTGCCATTACTTCTAGTTACTCCCCATTGGGCACATGGTGCTTTTTGTGGGGGCAAAATGACACATTGATAAAGACACAGAAAGGAGAAGAGAAAGCTGAGGAAAGGAACAGCAGGGAAGTGGGACGGATGGAGAGGAGGGAAAGCTGAAGGAGTCATTTACGTGCCCATGAGAGGCATAATTTATGATCAGGTTTGTGTGTGGGGCGCCCTGCTTTGTTTTGGTGGGGTTATTTACTTGTGCTCCCTGTTGGTTTTAGCTTTTATTTATTTATTTACTATTACTGTTGCTGCGGATTTTGAGGGCTTTTCTAATCCATTTAGGCTGCTTGGATATTACAAAGGCTGCAGAGATACTGTCTGCTACACCCTTCGATTGTTCTAGCTCTGGATTTAAATGCCAAGTCCCTGTTTTCATGTTCAGCTCCATCTGTTAATAGAAAAGAGGACTAGCTCTTGTCACCATTGTTAGCATCATGACAATCTGCCCTACATTGATCAATAAAGGTTTGTTTCTTTTCCTTGTTCCCTCTGACTGACTGCCTTTTCTTTCTTTTCCTTCTTTCCTTTCTTTCTCTGTAACGTCTTTTCTTTCTTCTGGCAGCTTCCTCCATTTCTCTCTGAAACTTTTCTCTCTTTCTCTAGCTCCCTTCATACCACATTCTCTCACTAATTATTTTTGTCTCTCTCCCCTACCTTTTCTCTCTCTTTCTGTATTGATCTCTCTATCTCAGTTTATCTGTTCCTCTCCCTCCCTCCCCTGACTCCACTGATTCCTGGAAGGGCCACAAAGATGCTCTTGTATCCGATCTGAGGAGAACAAGACTGCAGTATTGGCTCTGGCACTGTCAGCGTATGGGATGACGAGCCAGCGTAACCTGCCCGCACACAGAACATTCACTTGTCACCACTTTCCCTGTGTGCTGACTGAAAGGGACAGTAGGAATGTCAATCCAGTTCCCTAGCAGAGAACATCAACCAACCTAGCAGAGGCCAGTGCAAAATCAGACCTGCGGAGCCCCAGACAACTTCAGAAAGCAACAGAAATCAGGGGTGGGTGGGAAGGGCTTGGCAACTGGGCAGGAGACAATGGAAACTGTCACTGTGGAGCAGAAAGTAAGGTTTTGGCAGCTGGGAGAGGGTTTGTCTCTGGAGGGCGGGGAGGGAAGATTTCAGAAGCCGTGAGAGGGTCAGTTTGGCACTGCAAGGAGAGAGGGCTTCAGAAGCTGGTCGGGGTTTTGGATGAAGGTGCTTGTCCCTGGGAGTGTTAGAGAGGATTCTGCTCTAGATTACCTTTCACGTAGAGGTGGGGGGGTCAGGCAGATGGGAAGGTTTGTGCTAGGTTGGGAGGTGCCAGCAAGGGCTCCTGCACCTCAAAATTTGGCGCATGCCTGGGGTTGTCAGCAAGGAGCATGATTTTTGGACAGGCTCCTCAGGGTTAGCTCATCTCCTAGGAGAGGGTAAGGAGCAGCCGGGATTGACTAGTGGGATCTGTCTGGCTATTCCTATAAGAAATCTGCTTGGCCCAGGTGGGAAGCAAGTCAGGAGGTTTCTGGAGTATGAGGACATCATTTACAGCTCTCCCTGGAACTATCATGTTAGCCTCACTCTTTGGGGGAAGAGACAAAAATATATTTGCCAAACCATTGGATGGTGAATGGTTCACGCAGCCTTTCGCCTCCAGGTCAGCAGTTCCAGTCTGGTCCCAGGCCAGTGGACCAGGAAATAAAAACCTCCTGACATGTGTTCAGTGGCTTGTGCAGAATTAGCTGAAGGGTGTTTCAATCCCATTCCTAGTGGGACAGATTTTCACAGCACAAAGCCATCATCCCAGCTCACCAGAGAGGCCCAGGATTGACAGGGCCACAGAGACTGAACTCCCCACATCAAACCTAAAGGCTTCCCCTATTGTCAGCATTGAGATACATTGGTGTGCTGGAAATGTTCACTGCCGCTGGCTGAGCTGTGCCTATGATGGAGATTTCAGTTTCCAGGGCTGCCAATCTAGCACCTTTCCCCTCAAACCAAATTACTTCAAAGCCATAACTGCTGCACTGATGTTATTTACCACTGACCTTTTGGGAGGAGGGAATATACGGAACGAATTCTGAAAAGCTGTTCATTGAGCTCAGCGCTTCCCATCTGCCAAAGCGAGGGCAGCAAGGGGGTGGGCAGCGGGGGCTTCGTTATGCTTTTGTGCTGCCAAACCAACAAAAAGATTGAAATTTGCCAGTTAATATTAGTCACGTTAAATGTCAACGTCTGGAGTGGGGATGGGGGAGAAGCCAACACCTTGGCAATCTGTGAGTCTGTGAATCTGGGACTTGATTGGTTTTTATTCATTGTTAAGCAAATGCACTTTCATTTATATAAGGAGATCAAAGCCCCTCATTTAGCTAATGCATTACAAAATCTGTTCCCACTGATTTTGTTACAATTTCCCCCCTCCCATCCCCTCCCTCCAATATGTTCACCTTAACTGCTAAGATAAAGAGGACAGGACCAAGGACGAATGCCCCATATACTCATGTGAAACCTCTCAATCTAGATTGCATCAGCTTGGGAGCCATGGGACCAGTCCTCCTCCTGTCTTTGCAGAGACTCCTCTGGAAGCAACACCATTGTGGTTCCACTGTGCAAGGGGGTGTGGCAGAGGTCCATAAAGGGAGCTCAGCTTTGTGGGGACCCATGCACACTGGCATGCAGGGGGCAGGTGGGATTGAAGTGGTTTGTGGAAAAAATGGGGCTGGAGAATTCTTGTTATTACAGTAGGACCTAGAGGCTCCAGCTGAGATTAGGGCTCCATTTTACTAGGCACTGTACGTACACATAGCAAAAGAGATTCTGCTCCTACGTGGATTCCCCCCCCCTCCTCCTCTCCCCCCTGGAGATGGCCACAGGTGCTACTGCAGCTTTAGGACTGCATTAGCCTGAGCACAGCCTTTCCACAGCCACTCTGCAGCCTGGGGCTGGGCACTGCCTCAGTACACTGGCTCCATATGAATGACAAGAAACCATTCCTATCAGAGAGGCTTGTTAGACTGTGGACCAGTCTCTCAGGGAAGAAGTAGAAAGCCCTGCTGCTGAAGTCACTAAAAACTCACCAAGACAAAACCACAAGGGATGTACCGTAGATGTAGAGAACCACCTTACAGTGGAGGTGGGGGTGGAGAGTGGACCAGATGTGACATAATAGGCTTTGTCCACTTAGGATCTTTTTTTCTTGATTAGAGGCCCAATGTCTCTGGTTTGCCATGAACTGAAATGGGATGGATGTGCCTGTTTCTCTCCATAGCAGATTCCCTTAGACAAAGGTACGCTAGTAATTTATGTAATGGGCCAAAACATTACAGTTTAAAAACAATGACATGGTAGTTACTGGGTGTTTAGTATAGAATAGTATTGTGGTTTAATAAGGATTAGTTCCCTTATAAAACTCTGGATTGGCCTGTCTGTTTCCCTTCCTCCTTTACCCATCTCAGCTGAGTGTAGCAGTGGAGAAGGCTCCACAGACTGAAAGCAGCAAATTGGGTTAAGGTCAATTGTTCTCTCTTAAATTTGGGGCTGAAATTAAAATAATTTAACTGGTGCCTCTGGCATCACTGGCTTTGCAAGCCAAGAATATATGCCCACGCATAGGTATGTGTGCGTGTCTACAGAGACATGGAGAGAACGTGAGAAAATGAGAAAAACATACTGCACAGGAAGAAGAAAGGAAGACTAGCTTGGCAGACTGAATGGCTAGAGGGATTAAGGAATTGGTTATAGAAGATTTTATCTCTAGGCATCAATTTGAATTTAGTCTGAGGTTGGTAGTGCCGGAAGAGCTGTTCCCATCTGACAATGGCTGTCTAATAGCCTAGGTGAAATGAGTGAGGTAACCCATTCCATTCGCTAGTGGACAGGTGTCCACATTCCACACACAAATCCAACACAACTGACGCTGTTCTCCTCTTCTCCATCTGCACTCTCAGCAGGAAGGCTGGGGACTGAAAGGCCCAAGGATACCCTCAGCTGGTAGGGGTCTCTCCAGAGCGACCGGGGTGCACAGTTGCTGAGGGTGGTGTGCCTGGGAAGTGTTACTGCTTCTGTCAGTTGTGCCCCTGTTCTTTGGGGATAGGGGATTCCAGCCTCCAGGATTATCAAGCCAGCCTGTCTAACCACAGCTAAATCACTTTAAAAAAAATTAAGAATGAAACTACTTAATAGGGGTTTTTAAAGCGCCAATAAATCCTGTTATGTCTGACAGCCACACTAACAGCATTCAGATTATATTAATAATCTTCTTTCAAATCCCTCCCAAAACTCACTTCTCCTGCAAAACCTGCAAATGTTAACCCATGTCAATAAAAAGACTGTCACTGAATGTGCTTGTTACCAGATAGATGCTCTAAGACAGAACCTTCCTATGAGTCTCTCAGCATATTTGGTTTTGTCTGTCTATTGAGACTATGGCCTGGTCTACACTGGGGTGGGGGGGGGGGAGGTCGATGTAAGATACGCAACTTCAGCTACGGGAATAGCATAGCTGAAGTCGACGTATCTTATTTCGACTTACCTCCCGTCCTCACAGCGCGGGATTGACGGCCGCGGCTCCCCTGTCGACTCCGCTACCGCCGCTCGCCCTGGTGGAGTTCCAGAGTCGACGGAAGCGCGTTCGGGGATCGATATATCGCGTCTAGATGAGACGCAATATATCGATCCCCGATAGATAGATCGCTACCTGCCGATCCCGCGAGTAGTCTGGACATACCCTAAGCTCCTGACGGCAGGGAACAGCTCTTTTTCTATGCCTTATTCAGTTCCAAGAGCACTGTCAGTCCCAAAGAAAGACTTCTGCCATGACATATCCCCACCAATTGACCCTTTCCCCCCACTATATCCCCCTCCCACACACACACAGAATTTTTATCTTTAAAAAAATCCTTAGCAGAAAGCAAATAAAACTGGAAGCTGAGGTGCAGAGACACAACCCGGCACCACAATCTGGATGGAAACGCATAGAAATTACAATTAGAAGAGACATATTAGGTCAACCCCCCCTCATCTCCAACTAGTACAGAATATTCCCCATACAGTTTATCCTCTAGTGCTTTGTCCAATCCTATCTAAAAGTGCCAACTTTCTGGGGCTTCCACTACTTTCCTTGGGAGACTGTTCCACAGGCTAAGAAATCTTGCCCTTAGGGAATGTTTCGTAAGATTCAGGTGAAGTTTACCCTTTGCTCAATTCTATCCTATTGCTCCTAGTGACACCCACACTGAACAATTCCTCCCCCTCCTTAAAAGCAACACCTTTCAAATGCTTGTGGTCTGTTATATGCTCAGCTCTTTCAATCTTCCTTCTTTGGTCAATCATTCCCATTCCCAATAATTTTGGTTGCTTCCTCCAAGTTGCTGACATCTTCCTCTTCCTCTGCCCTCTTCTTGGCATCAGGTGCCAAAAACTGAATGCAGTATTTTAGAGGCTGACTAATAAAGCTGGGTCAAGAGGGACTATCATTTTTCTGCTTCATAATGGGATGTTTTGTCTTGTATTAGGTGTAGGGTGACCATATTTCCCTATCCTGAATACAGGACACCTGGTAAAATTACTCGTATTCAAGCGAGTTCAATGGCAATCAATTGGACAAATGTTCAAATTAACAACAAGTTGACTGAGCCCCTGTTAAAAAGAAATACTGCGTAGTTGGATTCTTTTTATTTACCTTATCTTTAAGGCTTTAGGGTTCACACAGGGAGGGGAGACATGCATACCCTTACCTCCCCCACACACATGGGGCGGGGTGACATACACTCACTCCCGTACACGGAGGGGGAGTGACCAACTGACCCACCCCTCCCTGCCCAGTGCTCTCCGCCCTCCATGCCTGGCTGGGCCCCCGGGACGGACCTGCCTGTCCTGGTATCTGGCGTCGCATCTTCCCGAGGCAACAGATGGGGTGGGGGCATGCAGGGTCACCTGCCTCCCTCCCCAGATTTCTGCCACGGTTCACACCAGAATGTGGCCAGCAGCAGCCTTTCCACACTGTGCAGGAGGGCAGGGATGGGAGCTGCTTCCAGCCGCAGGGGTGGCAGGGAGGGGGGAAGGGGTGATCTGGCCTGTGTTTTTGCAGGGCTCTTCTCTCCCCTCACCTCCTCCCATGTGGCTGGAAGCAGCTTGTCCCTTCCTGCACGCACAGTATAAAGGCAGCTAACACCTCCAGGCTGCTGCTGGCCACCGACATAACCCAGCTGCCTCCTGTCCCCCAGCTACAGTGCGGGCCAGAAGGGGTTAAGCCCTAAGGATGCACTGTGCACCAGGACCCAGGGAACCTGACTGCAGGGGCTTCAGTGAACCCGGCCAGAGAGAGATGGCTCAGCAGAGGAGGGTGCCTGGGGGGACAGAGCAATCCCGCGCTCCCTGGGGCGTGGGGGCATGGGGAGGGGGTGAAGAGGATGCTAAGCCCCTGCCCCGGGGGCTGCTCTGGAACCTGCAGGGTCGGGGCATGAGCAGACCAGAAATTGCTTTTCCCCTCCCCCTGCCACCAATCCAGAGCTTAGCTGAGGGGCGGAGAGGCTTCCCCATGCCAGAGCTGTGCAGGGCTTTGGCACATGCAGGGCTTAGCTCCTTCTGGCCAGTGCCCCGGGCCAGAGGGTCTTGGGCTTTCCTGGGGCACTGGTCCAGCAAGAGGCAGTGGGGGAAGGAAGGAGCCTGCTGGCCAGGCTGTTGGTGAGCTGAGTGCTCTGATCAGGGGCTGGTTCTCCGCACAGCGCTGGGAGTGGGACGCGTCCTGCCGGGGAGGAAATGGAAGAGCAGCGGGGTTGGGAAGGTGAAGGGGCAAAGCAGGGAGAGGACAGCGAGAAGGGAAGCACATAAAGGGCCGATGGGTTGGCAGAAGAGGCGACATGTAACCAGTCACCACATGGCGCCTGCCCTCACTTACCAGCCACTGCAGCTCACAGCTTGCAGCCTGTGCCTGCCAGAAACAGGATGGGGGGCAGGGCCCTGCTGGCCGAGAACTGGCACGCAGCAGGGGCTGCGCTGATGGACCAGCAGGGGGAGCAGCCGACCCCACGCGCTGCATCTTTGCCCCACCACCAGTTTTGCATACCCACCTCCATCGTTGGCCACTGGACCGCCCCCACTCACTGCTGGTAGGCGGGCGGCTGGCAAGCAGGGATCCGGCCAGCAGCAGGACCCGCCAATACTGACGGGGGAGGGGGGAGACAGAAAATACAAGACAATTTGCCCATTTTTAAGAAAAAGTTGGGACACCTGCAGTAGGGCTTAAATACAGGACTGTCCCTTTAAAAACAGGACATCTGCTCACCCTAATTATGGAGATATACCTATCTAATAGAGCTGGAAGGGACCTTGAAAGGTCATTGAGTCCAGTCCCCTGCCTTCACTAGCAGGACCAATTTTCTGCCCCAGATCCCTAAATGGCCCCCTCAAGGATTGAACTCACAACCCTGGGTTTAACAGGCCAATGCTCAAACCACTGAGCTATCCCTCCCCCCATTATTAGGTGTGACCAGTGCAAGCCCATTGTGTGGGCTCTCTAGTAACAGTGAAATCTCAGAATGTGGAATAGCCTCCCCCAGGGGAAGTGGAGAAGCTCAATAGTTTCTGACATTTCGTACTGCATCAGACAAACAACTGGATAGTATACTACAGGTGACAGCCTTGCAGCACGGAGATTAGATGTAATCTAATAGACTGTCTCCACCTCTGACTTCTAGGGTTTAATATTATATTAGCCATCACATACAGTAAGTTCTAACTGACATGGTTTTCAGGCTAGAGCGAGGGAAGCCTTATCCCAACCTGTCTGTGACATACTACCCTATTTACTCAATTGCTTGATCCCTTGGCCGGGGTCTGTGAGGTGCTGAGAATTTATTGCAAAGTATAAACACTCTTGACTCCCAGAAGATACAATACAGAGCACACTCTTGGTCCACTTGCCACCATCCTTTGATGCATTGATATTAGCCTCATATCATCAAGTGGATACTTTTACATGTTTGTGTGTCTCTGCAATACTAATTTGTATACTCACTGAAGCTATTCAAGTTTCACTGGTGCAACTGAGAGCAGAATTTGGCCCTCTCTGTACATATCTGTCTCCCTCTCTTTACTATGTCAGTGCAAATAGAAATAAAGAAACAGAAGAAGGAAGGTCCCGCAATGACAGTACCTTCCCTCACCTTGCCCCTCATAGATTCATAGATTCTAGGATTGGAAGGAACCTCCAGAGGCCATCGAGTCCCGTCCCCTGCCCTCATGGCAGGACCAAATACTGTCTAGACCATCCCTTGAAACTGTCATTTGAAATCACAGGAAACAGGTCAAAATAGCTCATATATTATACAACACCCCACCATCTCCTGAAATGGAGAGCTGCTTTTTGGAAGCAAAGAATTGTGACTTATGTCATGGCACATAATGGTACAGCTAAAAGGCATCACATTACCCACTTTGTCATCTCATGATGATCAATGAGATGAAATGTAATGTACACCCATCATCATGTATACTCACTCTCTCTGGGTTTCTGTGTGTTGTACTGTCCTTCTGTGTGTGTGTGTGTGAGAGAGACTTTTCCTCTCTACGCCTCTGTGTTTGTGTCCAGTTGTGTTTGTGTTTCTCTCACTCAGTCTTTGCACCTTTCTGACCCTCTGCCCATGTGTCTCTCCATTCTGGGAGGTTTCTATGGGTATGGTGTGTCTGGCTCTCTCTCTAGATGGGTCTTTGTCTCCTTGCATGTGTGTCTCTGTCCCTTGGTGTGTCTGTCTCGCACCATGTGTGTGACAGTCTTTCCCTCTGTTCCTATGTGTGCCTCTTTCTCTCCTCTGTGTGCATGTTGTTCTCTGGAGCTCACTAGTTCTTCTCACTCTGCATGTCCGTGTGGATCTGTAATTCCATGCGTGTTTCACAGTCTTTTCCTATGTGTGTGCACTTGCCTCTCTCTTTGTCTCGCCATCCATCTTCCTGCATATCTGTCTCCCCCCGTATCTTTGTTTGTCTCTATCTCTTCTTGTGTTTTTCTGCCCATCTGTTGCATGGATAATCTGAGTGGCTACATGTGTTATGTTAGCTCTTTCTCTCTGTGTGTGTATCAGCCTCTCTCTCTCTCACTGTATGTGCCTAAGTGTGTTTCTCTCCTTTTCTCTCTTTCTTGCATGCAGAAAGTTATCCCTGATGACAGTGTCTCTGGGAGAGGGATCATCCCCATCCACCCATCTCTAGATTCTATGCTTATAGGATTCCCCCAAAATATAGCTCTCCCCCTTCCCATGTGGAAGACGATGAGCTGTCTTCGTGGCACACTCTTCCTTCCTCCCCCCAATCCACTAAGAGCTCTCCAAGGGTTGAGAGACTTTGGTGTGGAGAGGTGAGTCCGGACAGGCTCTGACATCAGCCTGGGTTAACTTTTCATTCTCCCCACCTCACTCTCCCATGCTGAGAGCCCCCTTTTCATTCATAGATAGAAATGGGTGGGGAAATCCCTTGCCAGGGATCCAGATAGGGGGATCAGTGGGCCATGGAGTCAGTCACGACACCCAGGTTTCTATACAGATGGCCCTGGCCTCTGGCAGATCTCCTGAGATCCATACAGATCTTGGGAGATCCTTGGGTTCTGAGTGGCAAACCCATGCTCATTCCACAGGGAAGGGGCAACCCTTTACTTGCTATAAGAAACATGTCTCCTCACAATGTACCCAGATGACATGCTACACACCTTGGGTAAAATCCTGACCTCACCAAAGTCATGGACTTCAGTAGGGCCAGGATTTCACCCCTTGAAGGTACACAAATCCATCAGTATCTCCCAGCTCAAGATCTAGCCAGAGGGCATCCCAGAAAGAAAAGAGACATTTAACTCACTTTGCAAAGGTGTATATCATCTCTGAGATTGCCACCAGCCACTAACAACATGAGAATTCAGTTTCCACACACAGACCCTCCCACACCTACCCACCCAGGGGAACAGCTGTTGTATGTCTTTAGGTAAGGCTCGCTTTCATCCACTTGTAACCAGACTGGAGACTGAAACACGGGCAGTGACCCCAAAGGAGGGACAGGAAGAGTAATAGCACTGCAGGCAAGCAGAAAATGACACAGGGCCATTTCTTGAGTGTAAACAAAAATGTCCATGGCCTCACTTTCATAATTCATTATTTCTTATGTAAGGAATATTCATTATTGTTATTAATGTAATCATTAGGGGCATATTCTGCCACCTTGCTCCCACTGAATAGTACAGAGCCTTCCTCTGCAAGCAGTCCCATTACAATCAGTGACATAACTTGATAAGTAAGGAATACTCATTATGTGCGAAGGCAGCAGAATCTAGCCCTACTAACTCCATGCTGCTACCCTCACCCACACCAATAGGACTATGGGCAAAGTGAGATACTACTCTGTGGGAGCACTGGTGGCCTGCTCTAGCCCTGAGTAATTAATAGTATTGATATGTGGGGAATGGAGACATGGGTTCAAAATAAACTTGACGGTGGAGTTGAAAGGGATACATGTCCCCATTTATGGAGAAGAGATGTCTACAAAATGTTTCAATGGATACCTATAAAATGTCCTAAGATCTTTTACATAAGTAATAGTCTTTGAAGGGAAGTGATGAAAGCCCCATCTCCTGAGAGTCAATTAAAACTAGGCTGCGAATATTCTGTGGGGAACAATCCGACATTGGTGGGGCATCTGGAAGTGTGAAAGGAGGGCATGAAATATCCATTTCTATGTATTATATATATGATGTATATATATTATAAATCTATCTATCTATATATACACACACACAATATCCCTATAATTTCCATCTGTGGATTCTATGAGAGCTACTTATTTTATTTAAATAAAAGCTATTTATCATAGGAAAGCTCACATCAAAGAGTAGGGAGAAACCAGAGAAAAGGTGGCAAGGAATCAAACACACACACATATATATTCAATCCATTATACTGTGTCCCCATTTCACCACCACCACCCACACACAGACACACACTACTTACTTCCCAGAGCCAACAGTCAGGGCTTGCCAGGCTGGGTCTGATTTACCAGAGTACATTACATTTCTGATTTAATTATATGAAGTATTCAAATACACTAACCGCCCCCCCCCGTCCCGCCACTGGCAATCTAGGGAAACCCTGGCGAGGGCCGTGCAAAGGGGGAAGGAGAAGGCTCAGCCGTAGGAGCTGAAAGGCTGAGGGGCACAGAGTGGGGAGGAAGGGGAGAAGGGGGAAGAGGGGAGATCGGCGGGGGGGGCTGAGGGAGGATGGGAGGGGAGGGGGTTCACGCCTTGCCTCTATCTTGTCGATCCTGTCTTTCAGCGACCGGACAGCATCCTCCAGCTCCTGGACCATGGCTGGCGAGTCCCAGGGCAGGTCGCCCATGGTGTCTTTCCGGGGCCCGCCCCAGAGAGAGGCGCTGTCCTGGAAGCTCAGCTCCAGCCCGCTCTCGCACTGGCTCAGCTTGCCCGTCAGCTCGCGGATGGTCTCCTGGTCGCTCAGGATCTGGTCCTTCTGCTGCAGCGCCGTCTGCCTCAGCTGCTCGGCCGCGGCGTGCAGGAAGAAGAGGTCCTCGGCGGGCGCGGGGCCGTCCCCCGGCGGGGGGCTGTCGGAGGGGCACTCGGCCGGCAGCGGCGTGCAGAGGAAGCGGCTGAAGAGCTGCTGGTGGTGCTGCTGCTGCTGGCGGGGCCGGGCGCTGCTGGAGAGCAGCTCCAGCAGGGAGTCCTGGGGGCCGCCCGAGAAGCTCTGCCCGGCTCCGTGGAGAGCGCCCGGCCCCTTGTCGGCGGCGGAGGCCGGCAGCAGGGCGGCGGCGGCGCTGGAGTCATTGTCAGCACCCCGGAGAGCTCCGGCGGGGCTGGCCGCAGGGTGGACGCTCGCGATGATGCAAATGATTGCACCAAGGAAAGCGAGCATCCCTGCGGCCAGGAGCACGGCCAGAAACTTCAGGGTGGCAGCTGCGAGGGGGGCCCCGGCCAGGAGAAAACAAGGCGGGATGGCGGGCGGGGGAGCGGGAGAGCGCGAGGCGGAGCGGGCGCTGCCTGAGGAGCCCCCGGCTGCCTTGTGCCGCCTGAACCAGCGCGGCGCCGAGTGTCTCCGGCTGGGGGGCGGGGGGCTGGTGGGCACGTCACTGACTCTGCCCCTCCGGATCCCTCCTCGCCCTTCCCCGCACCCTTGCGGCGCCGGGCGGGGAGCGCAGCCTGCTGCCGGGGCTGCCTGCCTTGCGCGCTCTGGCTCGCGCGCTCCGAGGCGTGAGAGGGGAAAGAGAAGAGAACCAGCCCTAGAGCTGCTGCTGGAGAGCAAAACAACCCTCAGAATCCCCCACCCCAGCTGGGAGCTGGCATAGCCCCCTCCCTGGGCAAACAGGGGCTGCCACTTCGTGGATTGGGGCCCCACGCCCAGAATCCACCACGTGACACCCTGCAGCGCGCCCCCCCCACAGCCTGGGCTGTTAAACACATTTCTTTAAGCAAGGGAGTAGGGTTGCCAATTTTGGTTGGTTTCATCACATGGCATAATCTTTAATTGAAGATTAATCTTTAATTCCTGGAGATTCCGGGACAGTCCTGGAGGGTTGGCAACCCTACAAGGGGGTGGAGGTGGGGAATCGTACAATAAGAATAATGTTAAAGCAACAGCTAAGAGCTGCCAACAAGAACCCAGAAGAGGTTTGTTCTATTCCCTCTTCTTTTCTTTATTGCCGTATCAAATAGGAAAAGGTTTTGTCTTCTGGGAGGTGTTGAGCGTTTCAAAATATTAGACACATTAGTGGGGTTGTTGTGGGTCTCTGAGGCTAAAACTAATTGCTTTCTTCCTTTAAAAATGTATTAAAGATAAATAACTAGACCCAGAAATATAAAGCAGAAGTACACATGTTCCTACTCTCGCCAACATTACTGAAGTGCCATGCACACCGGTAACCTAAAAACAATTAAATAAAATCATAGCAGCCCCCAGGCAGCCTTCTCAGGATAACATGTATTCAGGAGTCTGGGAGATGTCTATTGGAAGGATTAGGTTTTTATTGGTAAATATTGATTTTACTGTACCTGCACAAATCAATGAGAACATGTTTCCATCAAATAATAATTAAAATGTATAGACAGGCAAAGTAAGAAAATGGTGCTTGAGACCTTATTAAATGATTTAGACTTTTGAATTGGGCTTTCTATAAAGGGACTAGCAAATTGACAGTAAAAACAGGTCTGATCTGTTGATTTAAGGATATTTACTTTGTGTATTTGGTGACACATGATGTTGACAAATTGTGTTTTCACAGTTTATAAAACTTTAACTTTTTGAATTGCAGCATCGACTGTCATTAAATAATGATCTGATCCCACTCCCAAATTCCTGCATTTGTGAACATTTACATTGATAAAAATTAAAAACGCTTTAAAATAAACCTTGATCTTTTCAGTCAAAATTATATGGTCAAAAATCAAACTCTGCCAAGGTTGTTTATGTGCCTGACCCAGAGCCCAGTGATGTCAGTGGAAAGACTCCCATTGGCTGCAATGGGCTGTGGATCCAGCCCCATTTGGTGGGTGCCTGAGGGTCTGCGTGTCCTCTTGGTGGGTGGGTGCCAGCATGAGTGTAGATGTGCCATATGAGGAGCCATCCATGTGGCATCTTGTCATCACATGGATGCAGGAGGGGGGTATCACTGTGTGTGTTGGCATGCTTGGGTGTTGGAACTTGTACAGGAGTGTGATGAGGTCTAGCTTTTGGATGCCAGTAGCTGGATGGCTCTCCTTGTTTTATTTTACTGTAAACTGTTGGCCTGTCTCCCCAGCCCAGGAAGGAATCAGCACCATGTCCAGATCTCTTTCAGGTGCTTCCCTCAGGGCATGGTTTATTAATTCAAGCAAAAAATCACAAAGAAACACAAGACAAAGTTATTTTGCTAACCAACAATTATCCATAGAGGCCTTTCATTCTGCCTGCCTCTCTCTGCTCCAGGGCCACTCAAAGGAGCTATCCCCCATCCCACAGCTCTCCCTGAGCTCTCTCAGCCCTTTATAGGGATCTCCTGCCCCCTTCCCAGCTGGGTGTGATAATAGAACAAGGCTGGCTGGTCCCAGGCCCCCTGACTCTTAAAGGGGCAGACCATCTTGTTACCCCTACACTCTCCTGTTCCTTGCTTTTCTTGCTACACCCTCTCTTTCTGCCCTGTTGGAGTGTAAGTTCATCCACTTCAACCAGTTTACACTGACTTACCAACATGTAACCTGCTACACCATTTGTCACCTTTGAATTTGGCCCATTAGGATGATGAGGGTTTTCAGGTATAAAAGTCACAGTCAACATTAACAGAGACAAAAGGAGAGCAAGAAGCCACAATTCCCATGGAGAAGCAGCCTCCAATAGGATGTTCTAAACATGCATTTCTCTATATTCTTCCCAAATTGGTCACTAGTTACCAAGGAATTAAATTCTTAAGTAGTTCAAATATAAATGAAATAACTTATCTTCCCCGAGGTTCTAAAATTTGGGTATCGGAATTCTCAGTGAAAACTTGTGACACCAATTATCCTTAATGTAAAAGTAAATACGCTCTCAGTCTCTTCCCTTAGCACATGGTCTGGGCAGTAGTAAAACAAACCATCAGATGTTGCTTCAGCTTTGAGCTTAATTAGAAGAGGGGTAAAAGGTTTTGCAAAGGTAACAAAGCAGATTTTATTTGTGTGTTTGGTTTTGGAGGAATTTGACTTATGAGAAAAGACTTAAACTAACTAAATATGTCTAGATTTGCCAAAGTTTAGTGCTTTCCTGAGGGAGGATCCTAATGAAGATATGATAATTCTCTTCAAGTATATGAAAGGTGTAAACACCAAGGAGGGGAAGGAATTGTTCAGAGTGTTGTTCTTTGGTCCAAGAATGAAAGGGGCTGGAGATCTTGTGAGATGCATGTTTTCCCCTGCCTGCAAGAGTGCTTGTTCTTCCTGATTTCAGCTGACACAGAAAGCCTGAGTTAGAGGTCTAAACTCCTATACAATGAATAGGGAGAAAGAGGCACCTTAGTTCATGACCCATAAAAGCCAACATGCTAGGTAGGGAGCCACCTAAGCTAGCCAATGGGGGATGCTAAGGAGAAGGGTGTGTGCTAAGGAGGTGCCTATCTCTGCTTAGTTATCCACAAATGGGGGGACACTGCCTGGAGTCAGGCAGCTCAGGCATCTAAGGCATTTCTTGTGGCAATGAGTTAGGTGCCTGCCTTGCGCCACACAGTATGTCTGGAGGAGGAGGTAGCACTACCCACCCTATAACTTTAGCCCAGTGGTTAGCCCACTTGCTTGGGATGTGGGAGACCCAGGTTCAATTCCCCCCTCTCTGACAGTGGGGGAGAAGGGAGCCCCCCATTCAAATCCTAACTCTAACCACTGAGCTATGGGTAGGCCGATATGAGGCTCCCTCAGCCTCTCCTGCTGAAGCTTATTCACAGTGGAACAATTAATAATGACTGGAGCAGGAGGACTGGCTGCTCCTACCTCCCAGGTGGGTGGGCTAACCACTGGACTAAAAGTTATTAAGTGGGCAGCACCACCTCCTCCTACTCCTCATCTTGAATGGGACTGGATCTGGTAAGGAGCACACCTACTGGATTGAGCCCTGTGCAATTTAGATGGCTGAATGCCTGTCTTCCCCCAGTATGTGAATCACTCTGGGACCTAGGGAGGACATAGGCACCCAGACAACTAGTGTGAGGCAGCAGTGCGCATATCCAGAGGCAGAAACTTAAGCACCTAAGGAACTTTTACCCTGCAAATTAAGGCACCGAGTGAGTTTAGGTGCCTACAGTGTTTGGCAGGATTTTGTGGACGTAGCAGAGCCTAAAACTGTGACTTAGGCATCAATATCCCAGACTTAGGCACTTAAGTAACTTTGTGGATCCTACCCCGGGTGACTTGACTCATTTAAAAATGGATTGAATGGAGCACTGGAGCATATACTATAGGGAATAGACCTGTATTAGCCAGAGGTGGGGGAGTACAGACAAGACCTACATTAATAAGTATTTTCTCTAACCCCTGTGAAAGAGAGAGCATAGTGAGCAGAGCTCTCTTCTTTGGAGGAAAGATGTCAGGGCAACTTAACAAAGAATATCAGACTGACAAGTCTTTATTCGGAAGTACAAGGAAATCTGCTGCTATCTTGAGAGTAATAACCCTGTGTTAATGTTCCCCTTATAACTGTCCTTTATATTAAGTATGACTTTAAAGTCCTTTGCACTGTAGTGTTTGACTTATGTAAAGCTACACACACTTTTCCTGTCCCTGTACTGCCTATTTCCATTCTCCCCTCTCTGCAAGTACAATAGAAGCAGTAGGTACAAAGCTTTCAGGCAATTTATCCAAGTGATTTTTTTAATCAAAAGACCCTATTCAGAGATTGCCTCCTTCTGCCAGTTTGATGGCTACCATTCTGCTCAAGACTTATGCCACCCGGAGAAGGAGTGAGATGTTTTTTCTGTATTTGAGAAATAAAAAAACAACTACCATCACTTTACAGTGGATCTAAACAACATGCTCAGTACCCATGATTTCTTTCTCCTTGATAGCTTCTCTTGTAGCAGTTACTGTTAATAACCAAGCCTGTTATGGGCCATGAACACACACACTTCCCCTCCTTGACAGGCTGATATCACCAATATTCCAGTATACAAATGAAGAACTAAAGCAGAGAGAAAAGATGGATGGAAACCAAATGAAATTGATTTTAAGTGCCGCTCAATAACAGCCAGAAATATTCTTCCAGTTGGCAGAGGGGATGAAAACAGCTCGAACAGTGGACATGAAACATCAAAGTCTACATCTTCTAGTACCACAAGCAGTGAGTGCCCAGACTTGTATTACTGGATATAAGCAGAATGAGGAGGCACAAATCCTCCCCAGGGCCAGCATGACACAGAGTCAGTGTTCATAGAATCAAAAGAGATGGAAACAGAGTATTGAACTCTGGCTAGTGCAGAATTGTTCCCTACAGAACAAGTAAATTCTTTCCAGCTACTGTAAGCAAACCACCCCATCACTGTGATTGCTTCTTGCATTGTACTATACCAGGGGTCTCAAACATGCGAACCGTGGAGTTATTTCCTGCAGCCCGCCGTAGGCACCAACTCCATGGGTGCTCTGGGGCTGGAGCACCCACAGGGAAAAATTTGTGGGTGCTCTGCACCCACCGGCAGCCAAGGTCCCCTTCCCCCCCATCCCAGCGTCCTGCATCCCCGCTCCTCCGCCTACATCCCAGTACTTCCGGCCTGCTTAGGACTTTCCAGGAGGGAGGGGGGAGGAGTAGGGACGTGGCACGCTCAGGGGAGGAGGCGGAGAAGAGGCAGGACCGGGGCGAGGATTTGGGGAAGGGGTTGGAATAGGGGCAGGGAGGGGGCAGAGTTGGGGTGGGAACTTTGGGGAAGGGATTGGAAAGGGGGCAGGGAAGGGGTGGGAAGAGGTGGGGCCTCATGGAAGGGGTGGAGTGGGGTTTTTGCAGTCTGTTACCAACCAATTTTGAAGTTCTCAGCTATTTTGACTTGCCAATTGGTGTACAGCTACAGAAGGGTGTGTACCTGTGCTGTGTCAAGAGTACTGGACCATTGATATCAGAGATAGCTTAACCAATCACCACCCTTACTCAATAGCTAATTTGCATGCTACAGTTTCATTGGTTGTATGAGGGAGACTTCACAGATGGTGGATTACTTGGCTTGACTGCCACACCCTTGTGCCTAGCTGCCACCTCACATATCAGCACAACCACCTACACAACAACACAACCAGCAAGTCAAAATACAGATAGCCCCTCACCTCAGCACACACCCCTTATTTGCCGCCAACACAAATCAATACAGCTTCCCATCACAAGACACATTTTCCCACCATCACTTTTACTTACCATAAACTTGAGTGGCTAAGTGGCAAGTCCTTTGCCAGTAAGCATATATTGGGCTACTGTGACAACGCAATAAAAATCAGTAGAAAGATCACTTTAAGATGCTATACAATTTAAGGGTGTAGAAAAAAGGTATATATTATATATATCCTAGAAAGAGGACGTGACCCTGTAATTAAAAGATTACATGATAACACATAGTCTCAAAGGGACAGAGAAAAAGTTGTGTGTACAACCCTGATTTTGGCACATGTGCTTAACTGTGCAGTCTTAACATTCTCTTAGTGTAGTTTTTTGTATGGAATGTGGTACCATTTACAAGCAACACAGACTGGTTTCATCTCAGGATATCAAACCTAATATTGATGCTCTGGTTGATGCAAAATGCTGCCAGTTAAGTGGCCAAAAATGAAATGACTGTCAAAATTAGCATTGACTTTTCGCATTACAGTTTTTAAAAAGTGAATACATTGACTTTTAATAGCATACTATATTACTCTTCATTTTTGACTATACATTTGTATCGTTGTATGAAAAGGTTTCAGTGATGCGGCCCTCGGGCCAATGTACTAGTCCTCATGTGGCCCTCATGGTGATTTGAGTTTGAGATCCCTGTACTATACCCAGAGGAACTGCCGGACCAGTTCAAACCAGATGTCTATCTAGGCCAATACCACTTCTCAGACAGCAGCCAGGACCATATGCTCCAGAGGCAAGAAATCCTATAGTGAACAATTATGGAATCATAGACTTTAAGGCCAGAAGGGCCATTGTGATCATCTAGTCTGACCTCCTGCATATTGCAGGCCACAGAACCTCACCCACCCACTCCTGTAACAGACATCTAACCTCTGGCTGAGTTACTGAAGTCCTCAAATCATGGTTTAAAGATTTCAAGTTACAGAGAATCCACCATTTACTCTAATTTAAACCTGCAAGTGACCCGTGCCCCATGCTGCAGAGGAAGGCAAAAACCCCTCTCCGCCCAGGGACTCTGCCAATCTGACCTGGGGGAAAATTCCTTCCTGAACCCAAATATGGCAGTCCATATGAAAAGTTCCTTTCTAACCTTATCAGTCAGCAACGGGGTTATGCTCTGATGCATGAAGGTTTATGCCCATGAGAGCCACCAGGCAGGGATTCTGTTTGCCAGTGGTGAGTCAAGGATGGATTTACAGATCCTAGCCTAGGCCCTGGTTTACCAAAATGCAGGATGAACTCTCACTATCTAGAGCTATTTCCTGCTATTCTTTATAATCCCATTTGTTCTGTTCCATTACTACCAGATCTCCTTTGGCCCTACCATACTGAATCTCTGAATCATACCTTAGGATTCACACCCTTCGGAGATATTTGCAGAGAGTTAGTCATAGTTATCCAAGGTTTTTGGCACTCTCTCTGCTTCTGGAAATTCATCCTCCCTAGAAGAAAGCCTCCTGGGAGATGGACTCATGGGATGGAACAAGCAAAAACTGCATTCCTCCATTATCATAGAAGATATGAGGTTGTTATGATCCTGAGGGGAAGGGTAGAGAAATGAAGTTGTCAAGTGAAGAGACTGGCAGGAGAAAGGATTGGGAGAATGGGACCATGGAGAAGTAGACAAAACAAGGGGGAGAGCAATAGGCAGCACCACAGAGTGGAGGAGCAGGGAAGCAGGATGGAAAAGGGAAAGTCTGGTGTGTAAAAGAGAGGAGGGGAAAAGATGTTGGGGGGGGGGGAGGGTTAAAAGCCAGAAAGGGGACAGAGACATGGAAATGAAGAGAAAGGATGAAAGGAGCTTGGACTATAGAAATGGGAGGAGAAAGGCAGAGTGAAGATACACCCAAATGAAAGGTTGTATACACTCATTGAGTGTTAAAACTCATTGCAATGAAAGGTGTATCCTTAGCAGAAAAGGGAAGCTGGGAAGCAAGAGGTGCACTGGTTGCAGCTGCTGGATGCGGGTGGAACTTCTATCTACAGCCCTGGGATGTAGTAGGGGAAATGTAACAGAGTGCTAGCAGCCGCATTTGGATCGCTGAAATTGCTACAGCATGAGGTTGGCTTCAATCTCAGCTGTGAGCAATTAAACACTCTGTTGAGAGATTACCAGCACCTGAGTGGTAACTACTGGGCTAATGATGTCATTGGGAGGATCTAAGTAGAAGGAACAGGAAGCAAGGGGTAGCATCAGAAGCTGAGCTGTTCTGGGGAGGGAGGCTGGCTATGTGGAAAGTGTCAGTTACATGGTCGAGGTGTTTGTTTAAAAAAAAAAAAAAAAAAGCAGAGGAACAGAGGAATAAAATATGCACATAAAAGGTGCAAGGAAAACAGCCTAGGTGTTTTTGACTGTGAGCTGACAGAACTGGGCTATACTGTAGAGCACACTGGGTAGCTGAGAGAGCACCCTGTGACAGGAAGGATGCCAGCATCTTAACATTTTTCATTTTCAAATGCTGATAGGTAATTTTATCCTGACTTCAGCTGATGATCAGAGTGTGATGCCCTGAAGCATGAGGGTTAATAGTCCTTGTCACTGGATCCTAACTAATGTTACTGCAGATCCTCAGGGGGACCATACGTCCTGTTTTGGCCAGTACAGTCCCTTTTTTAAGCTCTGTTCAGGTTGTCCTGACTTTTTTTTTTTTTGGCAAAAGTGGGCATTTGTCCCATTTGCTCTGGCCAATTTGATCAGTGTGACGTAGTGCAGGGGAACATGTAGGGAAGAGGCAATGGCAGCCCTGTGCAGGGGGGAGGCAGGGCTCTAGTGTGCAGCAACAGCCTCGGGGGGGGGGGGGGGGGGAGGGAGGCAGGGCTTGGGCCAGTGGCCTTAGGCAAGCCCCACACGGGGTGGGGCTGGGAATGGGGATGGAAGGGCTCAGGCAGCCCTGTGCAGTATCCTGTTTTCCCTCTGGGAATATGATCACCCTACAAATGCTGCTTTTCATCTTAGAGATGCCTGATCTTTTTGAAATTTTAATTAAGCTATTTACCTTAGTTTCCTGTAGCAGTGAGTGCCACATGCTAATTCTAAGGCACATGTTAAAAAAAAAATCTTTGTTTTAAAGCAGTCACCTTTTAATTTAACCAAGTGTCTCTATTATTTTTGTATAAACAAGAAAGGACATGCTTGTTTTGGAAGGGAAAAAACATATTTTGTAGAATATCAGGATTGGAAGGGACCTCAGGAGGTCATCTAGTCCAACCCCCTGCTCAAAACAGGATCTGTGAGTCAGGTGACTTGGGACCTGCCACTAACTCTCACTCACCCAGGGCAAGTTACTTCATGTCTTGGTGCCTCAGTTTTCCTATCAGTAAAATGGGGATGAAACATCTCACCTACCTTTGGCAAGCCGTGGGAGGTCATTTGATGAAAGGTGCTGTAACAGGACTGTATTGTTGTTTCAGTGCTGAATAACACTGAGTTGTTTCACCAGAACATCATTGCAGATTAATGCAACATCACTTGGGGGGCATCTTTTTACGTTATTGACATGAACTATGACCGTATTGATCATTGTTGCAACCAAGGTCCTATAGTGGCACCAAATCTTGTACAAAGGAGGTCAAGTAAGGTGTCTATGAAAAGATTATGATTTGCTGGTTATGATTATGCTATCTGTATGCATGTATCATTTTGTATGTAAAGTTATAAGCATTGGCTCTATACTGTCTGTATTTCAAACTTGTCCTATGCTTCTGGGTGACACTCCAGACAGTTTGGCATCAGCACTGCCTAGCCTGCTTGATGGCCCATTAAGGACCATCAGCTATACAACTGATCCATTGAGAGAAGGCAGATACACCCTATGACTCAGCAAGGCATGCAGGGACCTGCCTATGGACAGAACTCTGAGGCTTTCAAGCCATGTGCTGGGCAGCTTGTGTTTGAAACAAAGGAAGCACAGGCCGCATGGCAAGAGGCTATAAAAGGCAGCTGCATCTTCTCCATTTTGTCTTCAATCCTGCTTCTTACCTCTGGAGGAACTTTGCCACACTGAAGCTCTGAAACAAAGGACTGAATGACCCATCCAAGCTGTGGATGTACTCCAGAGACTTAACTTAAGCCAGGAGTTTATTCCATCACTGCTACAAGCCTGAACCAAGAACTTTGCAATTACTGTATGTAATTAATTCCATTTAATTAATTTTAACTCTCATCTATATTTCTTTCTTTTATGAATAAACCTTTAGATTTTAGATTCTAAAGGATTTGCAGCAGCATAATTTGTGGATAAGATCTAACTGGTATATTGACCTGGGTCTGGGGCTTGGTCCTTTGGGATCGGGAGAATCTTTTTTCTTGTACTGGGGTATTGGTTTTCATAACCATTCATCCCCATAAGGAATGGCGCTGTTGGTGATACTGGGCAACTGGAGTGTCTGAGGGAATTACTTATATGACTTCTGGTTAGCCAGTGGGGTAAAACTGAAGTCCTCTCTGTTTGGCTGGTTTGGTGTGCCTTAATAGTGAAGGAACCCCAGCCTTGGGCTGTGACTACCCCGCTCTAAGCAATTTGTTCTGAACTAAGCAACAGAGGGTCCTGTGGCACCTTTGAGACTAACAGAAGTATTGGGAGCATAAGCTTTCGTGGGTAAGAACCTCACTTGTAGCAGGAGGCTTCTGGGTCCACGTCTGGCATCTGCTCCAACCCCTCAGACAGAGACCAACACCTACAAGATCTTCACCAAGCATTCTCAAAACTACGATGCCCACACAAGGAAATAAAGAAACAAATCAACAGAGCCAGACGTGTACCCAGAAGCCTCCTGCTACAAGACAGGCCCAGAAGAGAAACCAACAGAACTCCACTGGCCATCACCTACAGTCCTCAGCTTAAACCTCTCCAACGCATCATCAGTGATCTACAACCCATCCTGGACAATGATCCCTCACTTTCACAGACCTTGGGAGGCAGGCCAGTCCTCGCCCACAGACAACCTGCCAACCTTAAGCATATTCTCACCAGCAACCACGCACCGCACCATAACAACTCTAACTCAGGAACCAACCCATGCAACAAACCTTGATGCCAACTCTGCCCACATATCTACACCAGCAACACCATCACAGGACCTAACCAGATCAGCTACAACATCACCGGCTCATTCACCTGCACGTCCACCAATGTTATATATGCCATCATATGCCAGCAATGCCCCTCTGCTATGTACATTGGCCAAACTGGACAGTCACTACGCAAGAGGATAAATGGACACAAGTCAGATATCAGGAATGGCAATATACAAAAACTTGTA
This sequence comes from Chrysemys picta bellii, assembly GCF_011386835.1. Lineage (NCBI taxonomy): Eukaryota > Metazoa > Chordata > Testudines > Emydidae > Chrysemys > Chrysemys picta. The sequence goes on along the minus strand of NC_088791.1, from coordinate 94,232,255 downwards.
GGAGAACACTTCAACCTCCCTGGCCACACAATAGCAGATGTAAAGGTAGCCATCTTACAGCAAAAAAACTTCAGGACCAGACTCCAAAGAGAAACTGCTGAGCTCCAGTTCATTTGCAAATTTGACACCATCAGATCAGGATTAAACAAAGACTGTGAATGGCTATCCAACTACAGAAGCAGTTTCTCCTCCCTTGGTGTTCACACCTCAACTGCTAGCAGAGCACCTCACCCTCCCTGATTGAACTAACCTCGTTATCTCCATACTGATTTATACCTGCCTCTGGAGATTTCCATTACTTGCATCTGAAGAAGTGAGGTTCTTACCCACGAAAGCTTATGCTCCCAATACTTCTGTTAGTCTCAAAGGTGCCACAGGACCCTCTGTTGCTTTTTACAGATTCAGACTAACACGGCTACCCCTCTGATACTTGTTCTGAACTGATATTCTCAGTTGTGTCCCGCCAGAGGCCGCATCGTTACAGACCTCTCTCTGTTTTTGTACAGAACCCAGCACCAATGGGATTCTGGTCCATGGCTGGGGCTCCAAGGCACTACAGTAATTTATAATAATTATAAAATAATAAAAGACACTGCAACATCAGGCTATTAGGATGAGTGTGTTTCCTGTCTTTTTGCAAGGCTATTGAATGATGAAGTGCATCTCAAACCACTAAAGGCTGGGTGCCAGCATCTGAATGCCTTTCCTTCTGAAGGAACCACAAGTGTTTTACATATATCTATATAAATGTGTGTGTTACATAAATCTGTAGATAGGTGCATCTCCTTCTCCCTCCCAGTGATGCTATGCAAGTATCAAGTAGGAGGAAAATGAGGAATAGCTCGATAGAGAGAAAGGATGGTCTTATGATTGAGGCAGTGGATGGAACCATAGGCGCCAACTCCATTGGTGCTCCAGAGCTGGAGCACCCCTGGGTAAAAAATGGTGGGTGCTGAGCACCCACCAGCAGCCCCTTATCAGCCCTCTCTCTCTCCTTCCTTCCCCAGTGCCTCCCGCCCACCGGCGGCCTCACTGATCAGCACCTCTCCTTCCCTCCCCGTGCCTCCTGAATGCCGTGATCAGCTGTTTCGCGGCGTGCAAGAGGCTCTTGGGGGGGGGAGCGAGGATGCGGCGGGCTCGGGGGGAGGGGTGGAATGGGATGGGGTGGGAAGAGGCAGGGTGGGGACTTGGAGGAAGGGGTGGAGTGGGGGCGGGGCCTGGGGCAGAGCCAGGGGTTGAGCACCCCTTCACAGATTGGAAAGTTGGAGCCTATGGATGGGACACTGAGATTTAGGTTCAATTTCTGTGTCACCTTGTCCTAGATCCTCAAAGGTATTCAGGCTCTTAACTTCCATTGAAATCAGTGGGAGTTAGGAGCTTAAATATCTTTACCTGGGCCTTCATCTCTCTGAGCTTCTGTTATACACACACTCAAAATGGAGATACTTCCCTTGTCATCCATTTTGTCTATTCAGATTATAAGGCTCCCCAAGGCAGCAGAATGAGGACAACAGAGTTCAAAAAAGCAGACTTTAACAAATTCAGAAAACTGTCAGGTAAGGTCTTATGGGTAGAAAATCTAAGGGGAAAAGGAGTTCAGGAGAGCTGGCAGTTTCTCAAGGAGATAGTTTGTAGTTGTGCCTTTAATATTATCACCATGCAAAGGAAAGATAGGAAGAATAGTAAGAGGTCACTATGGCTCCATCAGGAACTAACTCTTTAATGACCTGAAAATCAAAAAGGAATCCTATAACAACTGGAAACATGGACAAATTGCTAAGGAGGAGTATAAAAGAACAGCATAAGTATGTGGGGACAAAATCAGAAAGGCTAAGGGCATGTCTACACGTACAGCGCTGCACTGATGCAGCTGCGCCGCAGCAGCATTTCTGGTGAAGACGCTCTGTGCTGACAGGAGAGAGCTCGCCCGTCGGCATAATAAAACCACCTCTGCAAGCGGTGGTAGCTATGTCGATGGGAGAAGTTCTCCTGCCGCCATAGCGCTGTCCACACCGGCACTTATGTCAGTGTAACTTATGTCACTCGGGGGTGGTTTATGCACATCGATTCACAGCGACATAAGTTCTGCTGACAGAAGCTGTAGTATAGACATAGCCTAAGACACAAAATGAGTAACACTTAGCAAGGGACATAACAGGTAATAAGAAGAGGTTCTTAAATACATTAGAAGCAAGAGATAGACATGATTATTTTGCTTCAGTCTTCACTAAAAAGGTTAATGGTGACCAGAGACACAATACAAGTAATATTAGCAACAAGGGGGAAGGAACACAAACCAGAATAGGGAAAGAACAGGTTATAGACTATTTACATACATTAAATGTATTCAAGTCGGCAGGGCCTGATGAAATTCATCCTAGGTTACTTAAGGAACTAGCTGAAGCAATCTCAGATCCATTAGCAATGATCTTTGAGAACTTCTGGAGTATGGGTGAGGTCCCAGAGGAGTGGTGAAGGGCAAATATAAGACCTCTTTTTAAAAGGGGGAACAAAGAGGACATGGGGAATTAGATATCTGGCAAGATACTGGAACAAATGATAAAACAGTTTGCAAGCACCTAAAAGATAATAGGGTTGTAAGAAATATCCAGCATTTGTCAAGAACAAATCATCCCAAACCAACCTAATTTCCTCCTTTGACAGGGTCACTGGCCTAGTGAATGGGAGAAGCAGTAGATGTGATATATCTTGATTTTAGTAAGGCTTTTTAAACAGTGCCACATGACATTCTAATCAGCAAACTAGGGACATGTGGTCTAGATGAAATTATATACGGTGCATGCACAATTGGTTGAAAGACTGTACTCAGAGTAGTTATCAATGGTTTGCTATCAAAGTGGGAGGATGTATCTAGAAGGGTGCTGCAGAGGTCAGTCCTGGGTCTGGTACTGTTCAAAATTGGCATTAATGACTTGGATAAAAAAGTGGAGAATATGCTTATAAAATTTGCAGATGACACCAACTGGGAGGAGTGCAAGCACTTTGGAAGACAGGATTAGAATTCAAAACAACCTTGAAAAATTGGAGAATTGCTCAGAATTCAACAGAATGAAAGCCAATGAAGACAAGTGCAAAGCACTACGCTTAGGAAAGAAAAATCAAATGTACAACTACAAAACAGGGAATAACTGTCTAGCTGATAGGACTGCTGAAAAGGATTTGGTGGTTATAGTGGATGACGAATTGAATATGAGTAGGACTGCCGATTAATCGCAGTTAACTCACACGATTAACTCAAAAAAATTAATCATTATTAATTGCAGTTTTAATTGCACTGTTAAACAATAGAATACCAATTGAAATGTATTAAATATTTTGGATGTTTTTCTACATTTTCAAATATATTGATTTCAATTACAACACAAGAACCAGGGGGTAGCCTTATTAGTCTGTTAGTCAATTACAACACAGAATTCAAAATGTACAGTACTCACTTCATATTATTTTTTATTACAAATATTTGGACTGTACAAATGATAAACACAAGAAATAGTATTTTGCAATTCACCTCATAGAAGTACCATAGTGCAATCCCTTTATCATGAAAGCGCAACTTACAAATGTAGATTTTTGTTGTTGTTACATAACTGCACTCAAAAACAAAACAATGTAAAACTTTAGAGCCTACAAGTCCACTCAGTTCTACTTCTTGTTCAGCCAATTGCTAAGAGAAACAAGTTTGTTTACATTTACAGGAGATAATACTGCCTGCTTCTTGTTTACAATGTCACCTGAAAGTGAGAACAGACATTCACATGGCACTTTTGTAGCCAGCATTGCAAGGTATTTATGTGCTAAACATTCGTATGCTCCTTCATGCTTCGGCCACCATTCCAGAGGACATGCTTCCATGCTGATGACACTCGTTAAAAAAAGGAAGGCATTAATTAAACTTGTGACTGAACTCCTTGGGGGAGAATTGTATGTCTCCTGCTCTGTGTTTTACCCGCATTCTGCCATATATTTCATGTTATAGCAATCTCGTATGATGGCCCAGCATGTTGTTCGTTTTAAGAATACTTTCATTGCAGATTTGACAAAACGCAAAGAAGGTACCAATGTGAGATTTCTAAAGATAGCTACAGCACTCGGCCCAAGGTTTAAGAATCTGAAGTGCCTTCCCAAATCTGAGAGGGACGAGGTGTGGAGAATGCTTTCAGAAGTCTTAAAAGAGCAACACTCCGATGCGGAAACTACAGAACCCAAACCACCAAAAAAGAAAATCAACCTTCTGACTCAGATGATCTGGCATCTGACTACGATGATGAAAATGAACATGTGTCGGTCTGCATTGCTTTGGATCATTATCGAGCAGAATCCGTCATTAGCATGGACTCATGTCCTCTGGAATGGTGGTTGAAGCATGAAGGGACATTTGAATCTTTTGCGCAACTGGCACATAAATATCTTGCAACGCTGGCTACAACAGTGCCATGCGAACACCTGTTCTCACTTTCAGGTGCCATTGTAAACAAGAAGTGGGCAGAATTGGAGAATTGCTCGGAATTCAACAGGATGAATTGTAAATGTAAACAAACTTGTTTGAGCAATTGACTGAACAAGAAGTAAATCTGAGTGGACTTGGAGGCTCTAAAGTTTTACATTGCTTTATTTTTGAATGCAGTTATTTTTTGTACATAATTTTACATTTGTAAGTTCAACTTTCATGATAAAGAGAATGCATTACAGTACTTGTATTAAGTGAATTGAAAAAACGATTTCTCTTATTTTTACAGTGCAAATATTTATAATAAAAATAAATATAAAGTGAGCACTGTACACTGTATTCTGTGTTATAATTGAAATCAATATATTTGAAAATGTGGAAAACATCCAAAAATATTTATATAAATGGTATTCTATTATTGTTTAATAGCGTGATTAATCACAAGATTAATTTTTTTAATCACTTGACAGCCCTAAATGTGAGCCAACAATGTGATGCTGTTGCAAAAAAGGCTAATGTCATTCTGGGATATATGAACAGGGAGACATGGGAGGTAACTGCACCGGTGAGGCTTCAGCTGGAATACTGGGTCCAGTTCTGGGTGCCACGTGTTAGGAGAGATGTGGACAAATTAGAGAGAGTCCAGAGGAGAGCAACAAATATGATGAAATGTTTAGAAAACCTGACCTATTCGGAAAGGTTAAAAAAATCGGGCATGTTCTATCTTGAGAAAGGAAGATTGACGGGGGATAGGACAGTCTGCAACTATGCTGAGGGCTTTTATAAAGAGGACAGGGATCGATTGTTCTCAACATCCACTGAAGGACAGACAAGAAGTAATGGGCTCAATCTGCAACAAGGGAGACTTAGGTTAGATATTCAGAACAATTTTCTAGCTATCAGGGTAGTTAAGTACTAGAACATGTGACCAAGGGAAGTTGTGGAATCCCCAGCCTTGGAGGTTTTTAAGAACAGGTTAGTTAAACACCTGTCAGGGATGGTCTAGGTTTCCTTGGTCCTGCCTCAGTGCAGGGGGTTGGACTTGATGATCTCTTGATGTCCCTTCCAGCCCTACACTTCAGTGATTCTATAAGGCCGAGACAGTCCTTCTCTGGGTGTATAGCACAGTTGATATGGGGTCCTGATCTCGGCTGGAGCCTCTAGGTGCTACTATAATACATATAACAACTTTTCCATTGAAACTGCAAGGCAAAAATGGAGGTTGGCAGATAATACAGGTTGGAATTTAGCCAGGCTGTCAGGGCCTGCCTCCTAGCCTTGTGAATAATGCCATAAAATCTTTATTAGCAATAAGCTCCATGGGTAGGCCCTTGGGTTTAGTCTCAGCCCTTCTGGCCTTTCTGTTGGGGTGGAGTGGGGTGAAAACAGCAGGAGACAGCCCGTTTAGAAGGGAAGGAGCAGTGACAAGCGGGATTGGTGACAGAAGCCTGTTTTAACACCAGCTTTTAGGTTCAATCTAGAGGGGGAGATTAAGGGATTTCTTTCTGAAGCCCATCTGTAATTAATGGCCAATCAGTGTCTCCAACTGGCAGCTCTTCTGGAGGAGCTGAATCCGACAGGGCAAAGCTTTCAAGCGTGCCAGCTCCACTGGGGCCTTTGTATTAGGAGATGCAGATGAGGGAAACTGGGCTCAGGACCATTGGCACAAGGGGAAAGAAACCAGCAAAGCTGCCCCTCCTGCCAGGCAGACCCACTGACCGTGTGCGATGAAATGATCCCCACAGAGGACCAGACAGCTTGTGAGCTGGCCAAACAGAAGGGAGGGAGACTTGGGGGAGGTATGGGGAGGGGAGGAAAAATTAAATTGGGGGAGGAGGGGTAGTTGATGAGATGTTTGTGATGCCCTGAAGCATGAGGGTTCATAGCCTGGAGGCTTCTGCCCCACCCCACCCCCAAATATTTAAATTGTGAGATGCCAGGTCGTGTGTAATTTCCCACAATCTGGAGCTTTTCAAAACAAACATGCATGCATCTAAGCACATCCACCCGGTGCTTATAAAGAATGTTTTACTACAGTAACTTGCCAGGGCCACATCATGCTCTGAACTTGTCAGCAAACAGTGCACACCTGAACCATGGGGGCCCAAGTGCCCTTGCCTCTGGGCAGCACTCTAACAAATATTCCCTCTCCTCTTCCATCCCCACTGCTCCCATTTCCTTTGTGAGATTCCACCCTCCCTCTCATCCCTCCTGCTCCTCCTGAGAGGCCGTTCAGACAAATGCTGCCAAACCTGCAGCCACAAAGAGCTCATGGGGGCCTCCTTCCCACCAAGGCCGGGCTACAGTACTAGTGTGATGCGCTCATGTTCCAGCGCTGTGTGCGGTGGGTGAGGAGAAAGAATTGCTATGCGCTAACTGAAAGCACTCCAGCAGGAGCCCCTGGGGAAGAGGAATGTCTTCCCATTATTGCAGCCCTGACTGGGGCACAAAGCAGTCTTCCCGCCTCCCCCTGTTTGACAGGAAGCCTCCATCTGCTTTTCCAGTAACACCCTCTACAAACAGCTCCCCCCCGCCCCCCCACCAGGTCCGGACATGTTTCTTATTCTCCCTGCCCCGGTAGGGTTGGATCCCTCTGCCAGCTGGCAGGACAGACGAGATTGCTGCATGCTCAGTGCAGGGCTGCACGCTCAATCCTGGGCCTTGCAGCTGGACACCCAACCATGTGATTTCACAGAGGCTCCCCAGACTGGCTTGAACAGGCCCTGCCCCCACACACCTGATCTCTCTCCCTCTCCATCCTCCTGCAATCCACTCACCATTTCCCCCAATTGCACTCTTCCGGTCTTCCCCTATTTTCCTACCCAATCTGGTCTTTTGTCCTCATTTCCCCCTCCTCACACACTAAACTGTTTCCCACCAAAAATCCCCTCTCCTCTTCACCCCTTCCATCAATTCCGGGCCCCTCCCCAATCTATTCAGTAGACACCCACACACACACATCCCTTCTTCTATAGTACTCAATTCAAACCCCTCAAAATAATTCAGCTGTGGGTGGCCTCTCCTTACCTCTGACCTGTCTCATCCTCCCGCTCACCACTGCTGGCTACAACTGCAGCCCCTCCTGGCCAGCTGGCTTGTCTTCAGAGTCTGTGTTGCCCTATTAGGTTATGCACCATAGCAACAGGGAAGCTGCTGCCCTTTCCTAGACTCACAGGTATAGGCGCTGGAACTAGGAGTGCTGGGGGTGGTTTCCATCATATCCAGGATTTACAGTTTGGTTCAATGGCTCTCAGCACCCCCACTATGCTAATTGTTCCAGCACCTCTGCACATAGGGGTGTCTCTGCTTTCCACCCTCTCTGGGAGGCCATAGGGGGAGAAAAGGAAAAGTGGGAGAAGGTGTGAGGAAATCAGGTGTGTTGTCTAGTTGATGGCTAACATTGAGAAAAGGCAGTAGAGATGGAGGACTGGGGAAGGGAACAGTTGAGTTCCAGGCATAGGGATGAGAAGAGACTGGTGTTTGTAGGGGCAGAGGTGTGGTCCAGGTGCAGTGACAAGAGACAGCTGGAAAAGTGGCTATTGTCCACTTCCTCCCCCAGCAATGGGCCTGCTTGCCTGGAACTGGTAACAGGAGTCAGAGCCTTTCCACTCTACATCACTAATTCCAGTACAGCCCTGCATCATGCGGCCTGGATGATTCAAAAAACTAGGGATCATATCCAAAGCCCTTCAGTTTAGCCACTGGTTACAATCCGGCCCACAGTCAGGGAACCTGATTAGCTCAGGGACTTGGGGGATGAGAAACGGAGCATGTCACTGCTGGATCACTCTCTGCCGGCTGATGATAATGAATTCTATGAAGAGGGGGGCAAAGCTAGTCTTTGAGCTGCCCGAAGGCAAGAAAGCAATTTTTGTTTCCCCTAGGGTGACCAGATAGCAAGTGTGAAAAATCGGGACAGGGGGTGGAGGGGCAATAGGAGCCGATATAAGAAAAAGACCCAAAAATCAGGACTGTCCCTATAAAATCGGGACATCTGGTCACCCTAGTTTCCCCCCTCTCTGTGGCACACTGAGAGGAGACAAGGAAAAGGGGGCCACGGGGGTGTCAGTCACATCTGCAGCTCAAGTCATGGCACATCGAGTCCAGTCCCCTGCCCGCATGGCAGGACCAAATACTGTCTAGACCATCCCTGATAGACATTTATCTAACCTACTCTTAAATAGCTCCAGAGATGGAGATTTCACAACCTCTCTAGGCAATTTATTCCAGTGTTTAACCACCATGACAGTTAGGAACTTTTTCCTAATGTCCAACCTAGACCTCCCTTGCTGCAGTTTAAGCCCATTGCTTCTTGTTCTATCCTTAGAGGCTAAGGTGAACAAGTTTTCTCCCTCCTCCTTATGACACCCTTTTAGATACCTGAAAACTGCTATCATGTCCCCTCTCAGTCTTCTCTTTTCCAAACTAAACAAACCCAATTCTTTCAGCCTTCCTATCAGGGATGGTCTAGACAGTATTTGGTCCTGCCATGCGGGCAGGGGACTGGACTCGATGACCTCTCGAGGTCCCTTCCAGTCCTAGAATCTATGAATCTATGAATCTATGTCACATAGCAAATTCTGTATCAGAGGGGAAGTTAATGAGAGCTTTGGTGCCCTCTATGGGAAGGAATTTACCAGTGACTAAATATTACACAGGGAAGGGGCACTGCCAGAACCAGGCAAAAGAAGACAAAGAATGAGAGAAGGGAAGAGCGGAGTCTTCAGTACATCTCTCCAAAGCCTCAACCCTACTTAACCGTACAAAGCAGAAGCAGCAGGCTCTCCAGCGCTGGACTGAGGTTAGACTCGTGCTGCCAGGCCTGCAGTCTGGCTGTAGAATATGTCACTGAACTACCAGCTACAGCCATCTTCAGAATTAGAAGGTTACCGAAGGCACCAAGAACAAGAGACCCCACCACATCTCCTGTCACAGCACAGGCCTCCCTTTGGCTCCCCAGAGCTCCTCTGAGTCCAGAACATAGTGACCTGAGAGAGTCTAACTCCCGGCTCCTGCTCACTTGAGTACCTCATTGGCTCTGAGTGGAAAACAGCAAAGGAAAGGGGAGTGGGTGGGAAGTAAACAAGCGTCTAAAGTTAATTATGTGGATATTTTCCAGCACATCGTGGTGGTGGTGTAGTTTTGGGCTTGTTGAGTGTCTGCAATATAGTCGATCTAATTGTGCCATTGGATTGAATTCTCCAGCCATTTGCTATTTCTGTGGGTGACTCATTCCTAAGCAGTTCACTTTCGCTGGTGGCCAACGTGTTTTGTTTCTGGACCACAGATGCCAGCTTCCTCTGTGCCCCGGGGGTGCTCAACCCCCTGCTCCAACCCTGGTCCTGCTCTCTTCCCCCAAATCCCCAACCTGCCTCTTCCCACCCCCACTCTGCCCCGCTCCACCTCTTTCCCACTTTTTCCCACCCAGTTCCGCTAGATGTCTAGAAAATTCCAGATGAAAAAACGATGGTGTTTCTCCTGACCAAACTGACTGGTAAAACAAGGTAAGTGTTCAATGAAATGGGGGCAGAGGAGGCTTTGGATTACAGAAAGTTAAAAGAAACTGTGTTGAAATGGTTTAAGATTACTCCTGAGTTTTATAGATTGAAATTTATAAAGCTCAGAATGTCTGATAATGCTACTTATGTGGAATGTATTTATAAATTGCTTGGTTTTGTTAAAAAGTGGAATACAGGAGCAGGATCTTATGGTGACTTTGATAAACTGTTAATTACACTAGAGAAGTTGCTAAAGATGGCTCCTGAAGAAATCAGAGTAGCAGTCTGTGATAAGAAACCTGATTCAGTCTTACAGGCAGAAATAATTACAGATGAATATATTGAAAACAGGGTTCATGATGGGCATAAACCCTGGGAAAGGTAATCTCTATGCACCCCAATTTAAAAGGGATGAAGGGTTTTAGAGTGAACCAAAAAGACAGTTACCTTTTCCATAACTGGTGTTCTTCGAGATGTGTTGCTCATGTCTATTCCACAACAGGTGTGCGTGCTGGCCATGTGCACCGGTGCTGGAAGTTTTTCCCCTAGCAGTACCCCTGGAGTGGCGCCTCCATGGCGCGGTAGAAGGGACACTGCGTGCTCCCTCCACCCTCAGTTCCTTCTTGCCAGACAACTCCGACAGAGGGGAAGGAGGGCGGGATGTGGAATAGACATGAACAACACATCTCGAAGAACACGGAAAAGGTAACTGTCTTTTCTTCTTGGAGTGATTGCTCATGTGTATTCCAAGCTATATCTGTTGGAGGTGGGTAGGAGTTCACAAATTCTCAGGACAGAACACAGCCCTGCTGAACCTAGTGTCATCCCTGGTCTGGGAGACGATCGCATAGTGCGAGGTGAATGTGTGAACTGAAGACCACGTGGCAGCCCTACAAATGTCCTGAATGGGGACATGGGCCAAAAAGGCAGCCGACAATTGGTAGCGGAGGGATTCCCACCAGGTCATAAGAGGTATGGATGCATGAGGTGATCCAGTTGGAGAGGCACTGAGTGGAGATCGGCTGACCTTCCATGAGCTTGGCCGAGGCAATGAACAGTTGTGAGGACTTTCTAAACGGCTTAGTTCACTCCAGGTAGAAAGCAAGAGCCCGTCTCACATCCAGCATGTGGAGGCAGCGCTCCTCACTGGATGCATGGGGCTTGGGGCAGAGGACCGGCAGAAAAATGTCCTGACCATGTGGTAGGTGGAGACCACATTTGGGAGGAACGAAGGGTGTGGGCAGAGCTGGACCTTATCTTTATGAAACACTGTGTACGGGGGCTCGGAGGTCAGGGCCCTGAGCTCTGAGACCCGCCTAGCCGACGTGATCACAACCAGGAAGGCCACCTTCCACGAGAGGTGTGACCAGGAGCACGTGGCTAGCGGTGCAAATGGGGGCCCCATGAGACAGGCCAACACCAGGTTTAGGTCCCACTGTGGGACAGGGGGCCTAACATACGGGAAGAGGAGATCTAACTCCTTAAGGAATCGGCCAGTCATATCATGGGAGAATACCGTGTGGCCCTGCACTAGCGGATGGAAGGCCGATATGGCCGCCAGGTGCACCTTGACTGACAAGGGCGCCAGGCCTTGGGCTCTAAGATGAAGGAGGTAGTCCAGAATAAACTGGATTGGGGCAGCCACCGGGGAAACGCCCCGCTCGTCCGTCCATCTGGAAAACCCAGACCACTTTGCCTAGTAGGCTCGGTGCATGGAGGGCTGCCTGCTTTCTAGGAGGACGCGCTGAACCCCTTCCGAGCACGTCCATTCCTCCTGACCTAACCATCGAGCAGCCACTCCGTGAGGTGGAGTGCTGCTAGGTTGGGGTGGAAGAGGCGGACCTGGTCCTTGGAGAGCAGGTCCGGGCAGGACGACAAGGTGTGGGTCCCGTAACAATGCTGCCTGAGCCATGCCGGGGCAATCAGAAGGACCCGGATCTTGTCTGTCTTTATCTTTTCCAGGATGTTGCCAATCAGTGGGAATGGGGGAAAGGCATAGAGAAACTGGCTTGACCAGGACAGGAGGAAGGCATCGGAGATAGAGCCCCGTCCCAGCCCTCCCGCCCCCTCCCCTGGAACAGAACCAGGGGCAGCGACTGTTCTGCCAAGTCACGAACTCCTAGGGAGTTCCCCACACTTGGAAAAATCTGTGCACCACATCTGGGTGGAGAGACCACTCATGCTGAGAGGAGAAGTCCCTGCTCAAGTGATCCACCCGCGTGTTCCGTGCACCTGGCAGATGAAAGGCCTGTAGGCAGATGTTGTGGGCTATACAAAAATCCCACAGCCTGAGGGCTTTGCAGCAGAGGGCAGAGGATTGGGCCCCGCCTTGCATGTTGATGTAGAACATCGAGACCATGCTGTCCATGAGGACCCTGACCACCCGGTCCTCCAAGTGCGAGCGGAAGGCCATGCACACCAGCTGGACTGCCCTGAGCTCCTTGACGTTTATGTGGAGGGGCAGATCCTGAGCCGACCACAGACCTTGGATCTGAATGTTCCCCCCATCCCAGGTCCGACGCGTCAGACAGTGACGGGACCCTGCCCCTGAATGGGACCCCTTGGAGCATGTTTCTCGGGGAGGACCACCACCGTAGGGAGGTGATCACTGACTCGGGTACCGTGAGGACTTTGTCCATCCTGTCCCTGGCCTGGGAGAACTCTGAGGCCAACTAGAGCTGGAGGGGCCTCATCCTGAGTCTGGCATGATGGACCACATATGTGCACGCCGACATGTGAGCCAAGAGCTGGAGGCACGCTCTGGCTGTTTTTACCGGAAACCTTGTGGCCGTGTTGATGAGCCCCTTCAGGGTCTCGAACCTGTCCGGTGGGAGGGAGGCTCTGGCCAACGAGGCGTCCAGGACCAACCTGATAAACTCTAGGCATTGAACCGGGACTAACGTGGACTTGGTATTGTTTACCAACAGGCCCAAAGTGGTGCATGTGGACAGAAGGAGCGCCACGTGATCCTGCATCTGCGACCGGGAACTGCCCTTGACCAACTAGTCATCCAGATAGGGGAAGATCTCGACCCCTCGGCGCCTGAGGTAGGCCACCACCACTGACATACATTTCGTGAATACCCTGGGGGCAGTGGACAGGCCAAACAGGAGGACCGTAAATTGGTAGTGTTCCTGCCCCACCGTGAAATGGAGGAAGCGTCTGTGCCCCTCGAATATATGAATGTGGAAGTATGCGTCCAGCAGATTGAGGGCGGCGTACCAGTCCCCGGGATCCAGGGAGGGGATAATGGAGGCGAGGGAGACCATGTGGAACTTGAGCTTCACCATGTATTGGTTCAGGCCTTGCAGGTCCAAGATGGGCCTTCGGGATAAGGAAATAACAGGAGTTATTGCCCTTGAACTCCCTGAGTACTGCTTCCACCACTCCTAGGCCCAGGAGCCGTCCCACCTCCTGCTCGAGCAGAGCCTCGTGCGAGGGGTCCCCCAAGAGGGACAGGGGTGGAGGATGGCTGGGCAGGGAGGAAGTAAACTGGAGGGTGTACCCCCAGGAAATGGTGTTGAGGACCCATCGATCTGAGGTCAGCTGTAACCACTCCGGGAGGAAAGCACACAACCGATTGGAGAAGGGAAGCTTTATTCAGGGTGGATCCCTAATGAGAACTGGCAGGGTGCCCCCAGGCATCCCGTCAAAACCGCCTTTTCCCCGCTTGCTTGCCCTTGGAGGACCCAGGCTGGGGGGCAGGCCGAGACTGCTTTTGTGGGTGCCTCTTATAGTCCTGTGACTTCTTATAAGCGGTCTCGTATTTTGGGTGGGTGGCCTGAGCGGGAGTCTGCTGTGGCTTGAACTTAGGTTTAGTTGGAGCCAGAATGTAGAGACCCAGAGTCTGGAGAGTCGTGCGGGAGTCTGGACAGCCCAGAGAGCAGGAGCCATGACGCCCTTCTCATGGACACCACGGAGGCCATGACCGCGCGGCCGTGTCCGTTGTATCCGAAGCTGCCTGCGGCGTTGCCCTGGCAGCTGCTGTCTCCTCCTCCACCAGCGCTTTGAACTCCTTCCTATCGTGCTCCTGGAGGGAGTCTTCGAACTTGGGCAGGGAGCCCCACAGACTGAACTCATACCAGCCCAGGAGGGCCTGGTGGTTTGCTACCCGTAACTGGAAGCTCAAGGACGAATACATTTTCCTTCCAAATGAGTCCAGCCTCCTTGAATCTTTATTTTTTGGGGTAGGGGCTGGATGGCCCTGCCGTTCCCTGTGGTTGACTGACTCGACTACCAGGGAGTTAGGAGCAGGGTGGATGTATAAGTATTCATGCCTCTTGGTGGGTACAAAATACTTGCGTTCCGCTCTCTTAGAGATGGGGGCCAATGAAGCCGGGGTTTGCCACAGGGCATTTGAAATTTTTGCCACCCCTTCGTGGAGAGGCAAGGCCACCCTGCCCGGTGCCGAGGAGGACAGCACATTAAACAGGGAGTCTGAGGGCTCCTCCATCTCCTCTGCTTGGAGGTGGAGGCTTGATGCCACCCTTTTTAAGAGTTCTTGGTGGGCCCTAAAGTCCTCCTGTGGGACGGAGGGAGGAAGGGCCATAATCAGCTCATCTGGGGAGGGTGAGGAGGCCGGCGTGGTACTTTGGGTGTCCACCGGCACCGGAGGGTCCACCACCTGGTTGGTCTCTGGGCATGGTGCTCAGGATGTACGTCCCGCCGACTCCTTCCTCGGAGGTCTGAAGAGGGAAGCCGATGGTCCTGCTGAGGCTCCGGCCACCGAGCGAGCCCCCACCAGGGGCTGAGTCGGGGGCCATGGTGCCCACTGGGCCAGCCATGAGGCCCGGTGCCACTGCACCTGCGTGGCACCGGCGGAGCTGGCTGTTTGGCCTGGCTGGCCTGACCCATTGATGGACAACTACGAAGGGAGGCCGGGCTGACATACGACCTGTTGCTGTCCCTGGACCAGGAGGATCGGCAGTGCTGGGAGCAATGCCGACCACGGGACCGCGATTCCGACGTGGAGGACCGGTACCGTCGGTAACAGCTGCTCTGTGATCGGCTCCGGCAGGTGGACCCGCGATGGTGAGACGCTGGTGATCGATGCCTGGGGCTGCAGAGGCTATCCTGTGGCGGGGTCCTGGAGCGGGATGCCGAACGGGAACGACGTCGATGTTCGTGCCGTGATCGGCTGCAATAGCCCCTCCGAGATGAGGACCTTTGGCAATGTCTGCCTTGGTCCCGTCAGTGTTCACTCCTCGAGGTGGAGCGGTGCCAAGAATCTCGGTCAGACAGAACCCAACCAGACAGCCTGGTGGGCATGGAGGGCGATCCACGTGGACTTTGCTCTGAACAGTCGCTAGGCGGCGAATGGCGTCAGGAACATTCCCTCGACCGAGACCAGTATCAAGCCGGGGGTGACTGCGGAGATCCTAGCAGCGGCTTGCCTCTGGAGCGCGGGGCCAACATCGGCGGTGCTCCTGGTACCAGCATGGACATAACATCCTGGGCTGCCTGGACATCTGGACATCTGGGGAGGCCTGCCCCGAATGGGCCAGGCTACTCCACTTGACTTGAGTTGGTGGTCTAGAGGCGATCGGTCTAGCCTCTGTCCCAGGTTTACTCTGGTGCCACCGCAAAGAAGGCCTCTTCCTAGCCTTCTTGGCATGCCCCGTGGATGGGGAGTGGTGCTGACTAGTTGCTAGTGCCGGAGGGTCGCCATGCACCTACACCAGGGTGCCCAGTGCCGACTTGGAGCGGTGCACCGGAGCCGGGGTCAGCGCTGACTCCATCAGGATGGCCCGGAGCCTAATGTCCCTTTCTCTCTTTGTTCGAGGCTTAAACGACTTGCAAATCTTGCAGCAATCACTGAGATGGATTTCCCCCAAACAGCACAGACAGTCTGCGTGCAGATCACTCAGTGGCATAGATCGCCTACAAGTGTCACACGACTTAAAACCCGGGTCATGGGGCATGCCCCGGCCCAGGCGCTTTAGCTAAACTAAACTAAACTAAACTAACTAACTACAGGTACCATACACTGAACAAACAAGCAGTTTCGGAGACAAGCTACAGCAAAGCTGGAGCAGAGCAGTTCCGAAGCACCTTCACTGGTGGCAAGAAGGAACTGAGGGTGGGGGGAGTGCGCCACTTCTACCACGCCATGGAGGCACCACTCCAGGGGTCGCTGGGGCACTCCCCTATGGGTACTGCTAGGGGAAAAACTTCCGGCACCGGTGCACATGGCGAACATGCACACCTATTGTGGAATACATATGAGCAATCACTCGAAGAAGAACTCCAACTTTATTAGAAAGACTACTGGGAGTCCAGAACATAAAACCTCTCACCCTAAGGGGAAACAGGTTATCTGCCACCAATGTGGGACCCCTGGTCATATAAAACCGAATTGCCCAAACCTTAAAAACACCCCACTATCTGCACCCATAATAAATTCCAATGCTGTTACTCTGAATACAGAGGCTAACCATATAAGCACCAACACTACCACTTTGAGTACAAACACCAACCTTGCAGGTGTTAATGCTAGCATTTTAATTCCAAATGAGGTGGTGGAAGAGGAAAATAGCCTCAATTTATATTAGGACTGAGATGTGGAGGGGTAATGAGGAATTCATAAGGACTGCAAAGGTCAGTGGAATTATGTGTACAGGACAGTGAGACACTGCATCTGATATTACTTTAGTTAAAGGGGAATTGGTCAGAGAGGAACTGCTTTGTTACCAGATAAGAGTGTGAACGTATTGTCTCTCTCTGAGGTTTCTGTAAAAGTGCCTTTGGGCAGAATCTGGGGAAAGTTTTGAAGGTGATATGGTGTTTCGTATTAGAGATTTGTTACCTGCTGATATCTTGATTGGTAATGATCTTTCAGCTACGTTTAATCAGGTTAACATCGTGACCAGGTCACAGGGAAAGTATGGCTCTGATGCAGATACCCTGCATGATGTCAGAAACTGTGAACAGGCAGAGAGTGTATCTCAGCTTGTGCCGACTGAGAATTTGTCTGATGTGTCAGAGATGGCTCTGAACTTGAATGGAACACAGAAGGAGTTTATTATGGTGCAGAAAAATGATGTTTCATTAGAGAGGGCCAGAATTGATGCTCAGATTCAAGCCCCAGCTGGGGAAGGGAAAGGCAGATTTTTCATGCAAGATGGATTGTTATAGCAAATCTCTATAGGGAAAAAGCATCCTCATGGTAGTATCTGCAAACAGCTTGTGATACCAGAGAGATACAGAAAAGTTAAAAAGAACAGGAGTACTTGTGGCACCTTAGAGACTAACATTTATTTGAGCATAAGCTTTCGTGAGCTACAGCCCACTTCATCGGATGCATGTAGTGGAAAATACAGTAGGAAGATATATATATATATATATATATATACACACACAGACAAAGGAAGTGCTGTTGTCATCATGAATAGGTTGGAATATGAATAAGAGGCTGCTAGGCAGCTCTCCAACACCACATTCTACAAGCCATTACCCTCTGATCCTACTGAGGGTTACCAAAAGAGACTACACCATCTACTCCAGAAACTGCCTGAAAAAGCACAAGAGCAAATCCGCACAGACACACCCCTAGAACCCCGAGCAGGGGTGTTCTATCTGCTACCCAAGATCCATAAAGCTGGAAATCCTGGATGCCCCATCATCTCAGGCACTGGCACCCTGACAGCAGGATTGTCTGGCTATGTAGACTCTCTCCTCAGGCCCTACGCTACTGTGATGTTATTGACATGAACTGGGACCATATAGATCATTGTTGCAACCAAGGTCCTGTAGTGGCACCCAAATCTTGTATAAAGGGGGTCAAATGGGGTGTCTAGGACAAGGTTATGGTTTACTGGTTATGATTATGCTGTCTATATGTATGTATCAGTTTTGTAGTCGAAGTTATGAATATTGGCTCTATACTGTCTGTATGGCAAACTTATGCTATGCTTCTGGGTGACATCCCAGACAAGCTGAGATTAGCTCTGCCTAGCCTGCTTGATGGCCCATTAAGGACCATCAGCTATACAATGGACCCATTGAGAGAAGGCAGATACGCCTTGTACCTCAGCAAAGTATGCAGGGACTGGCCCATGTGACTCCAGACTCCATTTTGCTGTAATTTTCCACAGTAAGAACAAAGAGGTGATCTTACACCTGGAAAAGACTATATAAGGCTGATGCCTGATCTCCATCTGGTCTTCAATCCTGCTTCTTACCTCTGGAGGGACTTTGCTACAAACTGAAGCTCTGAACAAAGGACTGAATGACCCATCCCAGCTGGGGATGTATTCCAGAGACTTGATTTGAACCTGCAGTTTATTCCATCACTGCTGCAAGCCTGAACCAAGAACTTTGCCATTACTGTATGTAATTGATTCCATTTAACCAATTCTAACTCTCATCTCTATCTTTTTCCTTTTATGAATAAACCTTTATTCTAGAATCCTTTAGATTCTAAAGGATTGGCAGTAGCGTGATTTGTGGGTAAGGTCTGACTTGTACATTGACCTGGGTCTGGGGCTTGGTCCTTTGGGATCAGGAGAACCTTTTTCTTTTACTGGGGTATTGGTTTTTATAACCATTTGTCCCCATAACGTGTGGCACTGGTGGTAGTACTGAGAAACTGGAGTGTCTAAGGAGATTGCTTGTGAGACTTGCGGTTAGCCAGTGGGGTGAGACCGAAGTCTTAGTCTGGCTGGTTTGGTTTGCCTTAGAGGTGGAAAAACCCCAGCCTTGGGCTGTAACTGCCCTATTTGAGCAATTTGTCCTGAGTTGGCACTCTCAGTTGGGTTCCGCCAGAACCGCATTGTCACAGCTACCAGCACTCCTAGCTATCTTCGAGACACCACTGACTTCCTGAGGAAACTACAATCCATTAGTGATCTTCCTGAAAACACCATCCTAGCCACTATGGACGTAGAAGCCTTCTACACCAACTTTCCACACAAAGATGGACTACAAGCCGTCAGGAACAGTATCCCCAATAATGTCACGGCAAACCTGGTGGCTGAACTTTGTAACTTTGTCCTCACCCGTAACTATTTCACATTTGGGGACAACGTGTACCTTCAAATCAGCGGCATTGCTATGGGTACCCCATGGCCACACAGTATGCCAACATTTTTATGGCTGAATTAGTGGGAATTTATGGCTTCCTCAGCGCTCGTCCCCTACTCTACTTGCACTACATTGATGACATCTTCATCATCTGGACCCATGGAAAAGAAGTCCTTGAGGAATTCCATCATGATTTCAACAATACCATCAACCTCAGCCTGGACCAGTCCACACAAGAGATCCACTTCCTGGACACTACAGTACTAATAAACGATGACCACATAAACACCATCCTATACTGGAAACCTACTGACCGCTATACTTACCTACATGCCTCCAGCTTTCATCCAGACCACACCACATGATCCATTGTCTACAGCCAAGTTCTACGATACAATCGCATTTGCTCCAACCCCTCAGACAGAGACAAACACCTACAAGATCTCTATCAAGCGTTCTTACAACTACAATACCCAGCTGCTGAGGTGAAAAAACAGATTGACAGAGCCAGAAGAGTACCCAGAAGTCACCTACTACAGGACAGTGCCAACAAAGAAAGTAACAAAACGTCACTAGCCATCACCTTCAGCCCCCAACTAAAACCTCTCCAGCGCACCATCAAGGATCTACAACCTATCCTGAAGGATGATCCATCACTCTCACAGATCTTGGGAGACAGGCCAGTCCTTGCTTACAGACAGCCCTCAAACCTGAAGCAAATACTCACCAGCAACCACACACCACACAACAAAAACACTAACCCAGGAACCTATCCTTGCAACAAAGCCCGTTGCCACTCTATCCACATATCTATTCAGGGGATACCATCATAGGACCTAATCACATCAGCCATATGATCAGAGGCTCGTTCACCTGCACATCTACCAAAGTGATATATGCCATCATGTGCCAGCAATGCCCCTCTGCCATGTACATTGGCCAAACCAGACAGTCCCTGTGTAAAAGAATAAATGGACACAAATCTGACGTCAAGAATTATAACATTCAAAAACCAGTTGGAGAACACTTCAATCTCCCTGGCCACTCGCTTACAGACCTAAAAGTCACACTATTACAACCCAAAAACTTCAAAAACAGACTCCAACGAGAGACTGCTGAATTGGAATTAATTTGCAAATTGGACACCATTAAATTAGGCTTGAACAAAGACTGGGAGTGGATGGGCCATTACACAAAGTAAAACTATTTCCCCATGCTTATTCTCCCCCCGCTCCGCCCCCCAGTTCCTTATATCTCCTTGTCAATTGCTGGAAATGGGCCATTTTCATTACCACTACAAACAGTTCTTTTTCTCTCCTGCTGATAAAAGCTCACCTTAACTGATCACTCTCCTTATAGTGTGTATAGTAACACCCATTGTTTCATGTTCTCTGTGTATATATATCTTCCTACTGTATTTTCCACTACATGCATCCGATGAAATAGGCTGTAGTCCACGAAAGCTTATGCTCAAATAAATTTGTTAGTCTCTAAGGTGCCACAAGTACTCCTGTTCTTTTTGCGGATATAGACTAACACAGCTGCTACTCTGAAACCTGATAGAAAAGTTAGCTCATGAGGGTCCATTTTCAGGGCACCTGGGAGTGGAAAGAATGTGTGACAGGCTAAAGCAAAATTTCTACTGGCTTCATCTTTTTGAAACAGTGAGGGATTATTGCAGAAGCTGTGATTCGTGTCAGAAGTGCAAAGGAACCTAGTAAGGTACCCCTGCAGTCGTTACCCATTGTCGGGGAAGCATTTGCAAAAGTGTCTGTGGATATTGTGGAACCACTCTCTAAACCTTCCAGTAATGGAAAGAGATATATCCTTATCTTGGTAGATTTTGCTACCAGATAACCCTGAGGCTGCAGCATTGTCTAATATTGAGGCAAAGACAGTGGCTACAGCACTGCTTACTATTTTTAGCAGAGTGCATTTTCCAAGATAAAATTTGCACCACAGTCTGACAAAATTTATGTCTGTTGTTTTTAAGCAGTTATGGGAGATGTGTGAAGTTAAACACAGAAAAGCTGCTCCTTACATAGGCGTCGACTTCCCCTCTGCCCAGTGGGTATTCGACCCCTCCCCACCCCTGGCCCCGCCCCTGCACCACCTCTTCCCGCCCCTGCACCACCCTCACCCCGCCCCCATTCCACCCCTTTCTCAAAGTCCCCGCCCCTGCCCCATCTCTTCTCCGCCTCCTCTCCTGAGCACGCCGTGTCCCAGCTCCTCCCTCTCCCTCCCGGAAAGTCCTAAGCGCAGCCAAATAGCTGTTAGGCAGCAGGGGGCGGGGCGGGAAGTGCTGGGAGGAAGGGGGAGGAGCAGGGACACGGTGCTGTCGGAAGGGGGAGGAGGTGAGGCGGGGGCGGAGGGAGCTTGGCTGCTGGTCGGTGCAGAGCACCCACTAATTTTTCACCAGGGAGGCTCCAGCCCCGGAGGACCCAAGGAGTCGGCACCTATGGCTCCTTATCACCCAGAGACCAATAGTCTGGTGGAAAGAGTCAATGGAACACTGAAAGCTATGCTGAACATGTATGTGAGTAGGCTCCAGAATGACTGGGACATTTTGCTTCCATATTTCCTGTATGTGTACAGGAGTGTATCCCAAGAATCTACAGGGTTTGCTCCCTTTGAGCTACTGCATGGAAGGCAGGTCAGGGGATGCCTTGATCTGATTCCTGATTCTTGGGAAGGCAATACTGAGGAGACAGAGCAGCCAGTGGTGCAGTATGTGTCTCAATTTAAACAGAACTTACAAGCCATGATGGATTGGTTCAGCAGAATCTTAAGAAAAGCCAGGAAGTTCAAAAGGCTTGGTATGACAGGCATACTTAGGAAAGGGTGTTTGAAATTGGAGATATGATGCCTATGCTAGATCCTGTGAGAAAGAATAAAATGCAAGATATTTGAAATGGACCCTAGGAGGTAGTGGAAAGAGGTAATGAGGTTACCTATAATGTGAGGAAGCCCCATTGGCAGAGGAGTTGCGCAAACGGTGCATGTCAATAGATAGAGTTGTGAATACGATTTGTTGAGCTGAGGAAGAGACTCTGGGTACGTCTTCACTACCTGCTGGATCGGCGGGTAGCAATCGATCTATCAGGGATCGATTTATTGTGTCTCGTCTAGACGCGATAAATCGATCCCCGAACGTGCTCCCCGTTGATTCCGGAACTCCACCAGAATGAGAGGCGGAAGCAGAGTCAACAGGGGAGCCACAACCATCGATCCCGCGCTGTGAGGACGCAAGGTAAGTCGAACTAAGATATGTCGACTTCAGCTACGCTATTTCCCCCGCAGTGTAGACCAGCCCTTTTTTGTCTGCTTTGTCTGTCTCTTTAATTGATATAGTTACAGAGAGCAAAGAGGAGACACAGCTTGAAAGCATTGAGTTGGGGGAGGGTTTAACTACAGTTCAAAAGGAGGAAATATTAGCTGTATTGAAACATCATAAGCAGACATTCTCAAATCGGCCATGGTTAACTAGCAAGAAGATGCACTCCATTCAAACCACAGGTTCCCACCCAGCTCCTAGCAGGGTTTACAGAGCCAAGGAAGAAATGCAGAAACAGATTCAGGAAGAGGTGGAGAGCATATTAGCAATGAGAATAGTTACTAGGTTCAAAAGCCCATGGGCATCTCCTATTGTGATGGTACCCCAAAAGGACAAAACCTTGAGGTTTTGTGTGGATTATAGGAAGCTGAATGCTATCACTCAACCTGATCCTTACCCCATGTCCAGAATAGAGGATCTGCTAGATATACTTGGAGGAGCAAAATTCATAAGAACACTGGATTTAACTCAACGGTACTGGCAAATTCTCTTAGATGCTGATACTCGAGAAAAATCTGCTTTCATAGTGGAATCTGGTCTATATGAATTCAAGGTTTTTACTGTTTGGATTGCGGAATTCAGGAGCCACATTCATGATAAATTGATAAGTTTATGGAGGGGATGGTATGATGGGATAGCCTAATTTTGGCAATTAATTGATCTTTGACTATTAGTGGTAAATATGCCCCGTGGCCTGTGATGGCCTGGCTCATAAGTGAAGTCCTACAGGGACTGGAATCTTTTGTAAGGGCTTACCTAGATGATCTAGCCATCTTCAGCAGCTCTTGGCGAGATCACATAAATCACGCGGGGACTGTTACGAAAACTCAGGGAAGCCAACCTGACTGTTAAAGTTTCTAAATGCAAAATGGGAACCTCAGCGGTATCAGACCTGGGACACAGGGTGGGCAGTGGGCTGGTTCGCCCCAAACCCTTGAAAGTAGAAGCCATTAAAAGCTGGCCTGCCCCTAAAACAAAGAAGCAGGTCCAATCCTTTATTGGTCTGGCCAACTACTACAGGAGGTTTGTAAAGGGGTTCAGGGACATTATGGCTCCCACAACAGACCTTACAGAGAAGGGAAAACCAGACAAGGTGATGTGGACAGAGGACTGTGAACAGGGCTTCCAGAGCATAAATGAAGCTTTATCTAGAGAATCTGTCCTAGCCAGCCCTGATTTTGAGAAACCATTCCTTCTGAGCTTGGATGCTTCCAGTACTGGATTTGGGGCAATGCTCATGTAAGAAGGGGAGGATGGTAAGAAACACCTCATTGCATATGTGACGTTATTGACAGAATCTGTAACCGTATAGATTGCTGTGGCAACCACTGTTATATATTTGCAGCAAATATTGTACAAATTTTGTCATATAAGGTGTCTATGGAAAGGTTATGATTTGCTGGTTATGATTATGCTATCTGTATGTGTGTACCATTTTTGTAGTGAAAGTTATGAATATTGGCTATGTACTTGTATCTCAATGTGTTTTGATTCCAAGAAGCCTTAGTAAAGCATTTGGTCAGCTTCTTGAGAAAGGAATTTGCAAGTTAAGTGCCCAATCAAGAAACACTTAACGGACAATGGACCTTGGAAGACTCCAATCCACATAAGAAGTCTATCTGGGGACGTTCAAGATAGCATGTAAGCAATGGCTGCTGCCTGTAAAGAACTAAGTCATGCATGGACATGTGACTTGCCCAAGTGACTCCAAACTCCATTTTGCTGTAATTTTCCACAGTAAGAAAAAAGAGATGTTCTTAAACCTGGAGGAGAATATAAAAGGCAGCTGCCTCCAGGGGTGAAAGTAACTTAAAGGACTTGCCGGTACTCTGGAGTCCTGAGGAGGCGCATGGCCTCCACCGGAAGAGGCGTGGCCTCCACCGGAAGAGGCGGGGCCTTTAAATCCCCAGGCCCTCTAGGGCTGTGGTAGCAGCAGCGGGGAGCCCCAAGTCCTTTAAATCACCCCCTGAGCTCCCAGTTGCAGAGGTGGCTGGGAGCCCTGAGGTTCGGGGGCAATTTAAAGGGGGCGACTTTAAATTGCCGACGGAGCCCCGGGGCTCCGGCAGCAGGGCCCGGGGCTCTGGCTGCCGCTACCCTCCAGGGCCCTTTAAATCGTCTCCGGAGCCCTGCTGCTGGAGCCCTGGGTTAGCGGCGGCAGAGCTCCGGTGGCTATTTAAAGGGTCCAGGGTGGTAGAGGCAGCGGGAGCCCCGAACTCTTTCAATAGCCACCAGAGCCCTGCCGCTGCTACCCCAGGGCTCCAGCAGGCTCTGGGGGCAATTTAAAGGGCCTGGGGCTCCCACTGCCTCTACCGTCCCAGGCTCTTTAAATTGTCCCCGGAGCCCTGGGGTAGCAGCAGTGGGGCTCCAGCAGCGATTTAAAGGGCCCAGGGCGGTAGCGGCAGCAGGAGCCTGGTGGCAATTTAAAGGGCCTTGGGCTCCAGCCTTTTAAATTGCTGCCTCAGGAAGCTGGTCCACCCCGCTATGGCGCACCAGCTCTTGCCAGCAGGGGTCGCAGGTTTGTAGAAATTTTGGTGGTGCCCAGAACCTGCCCCTGCCAAACTCTGCCCCCCCCCAAACTCCACCCCCCACCTGCCCAAGGCTCTGGGAGGGAGTTTGGGTGGGGGAGGAGGTCTGGGGTGCAGGCCCTGGGCTGGGGCAGGGGTGCAGGAGGGGTGCAGGCTCTGGGAGGGGGTGCAGGGGTGAGGGCTGTGGGGTGAGGTTGGGGGTGGATTTGGGGTGTGGCTGGGGATGAGGGTATTGGGGTGTGGGAGGGGACTCAGTGCTGAGGCAGAGGGTTAGGGTGCATGGGGATGACGGCTCTGGTTGGGACTGGAGATGAGGGGTTTGGGGTGTTGGAGAGGCTCAGGGCTAGGACAGAGGGTTGGGGTGCGGGGGGATGAGGACTCTGGCTGGGGGTGTGGGCTCTGGGGTGGAGCAGGGCTGGGGATGAGTTTGGGGTGCAGGCAGGCTGCCCTGGGATTGGAGCCAGAGAGGAGGACTCCCCCCAGCCTTCTCCCTGCCGGCAGCAGCGAGCTCTGGGGTAGGGACCCCTTTCTCCCCCCCGGCAGTACATTCACCCCCACCACTGTCACTGCACGTGCTCCTAGGGCCCCTCTCAGGTCCAGGAATCCCCCTCGCCTCCCCTGTGGTGGGTGCCATGCCGGGGGGGGGGGGGGCTGCTATCACATGTGCGCCTCCTCCCCTGCTGCTGCCCCTCATTGCAGCCTCACTGGAGGTGGGAGATGGGGCTGCCCCTTGCCCAGCATGGGGCAAGAGCAGTGACTGCGGGCAGGGCAGGCGGCTGTACTGGTGGAGGGTCCCACCGGAAAATGAAAGGGTCTGAGGGGGAAGGGCAGCCTGCCCTGGCAGTAGGGGGGGCACTAGGACCCTGCGGCAGCAGTTAATGCAGACAGTATCAGGGGGTAGCCGTGTTAGTCTGTATCTACAAAAACAACAAGGAGTCTGGTGGCACCTTAAAGACTAGTCTTTAAGGTGCCACCAGACTCCTTGTTGTTAATGCAGACAGGCAGCATGGAGCTTCAGGGCAGAGACACAGGGAAGCTCTGCTCCAGCCAGATCCAGGGAGGTGCATGGGGGTAGCAAATGGGGGCTGGGGCACACTCAGGGGAGGCGCGGGGGGGCAGCAGGTGGAGCCAGGGGGGAGACCCGGCCCTGAACATTCGTGGAGCTGGGCCCCTGGACCCTCAATATTGCTGGAGCCAGGAGGAGGAGTCAGAGAGGGAGAGAATGCTCCATTTTTCTTACTGGTCCTCCATACCGGCCCGGCCGTACGGGCTTACTTTCACCTCTGGCTGCCTCATCTCCATCTTGTCTTCAATCCCGCTTCTTGCCTCTGGAGGGACTTTGCTACAAACTGAAGCTCTGAACAAAGGACTGAATGACCCATCCCAGCTGTGGATGTACTCCAGAGGCTTGATTTGAACCTGCAGCTTACCTGCTACAAGCCCGAACCAAGAACTTTGCCATTACTGTATGTAATTGATTCCATTTAACCAATTCTAGCTCTCATCTATATCTTTTTCCTTTTATGAATAAACCTTTAGATTTTAGATTCTAAAGGATTGGCAACCGTGTGATTTGTAGGTAAGACCTGATTTGTATATTGACCTGGGTCTGAGGCGTGGTCCTTTGGGATTGGGAGAACCTTTTTTTCTTTTACTGGGGTATTAGTTTTCATAACCATTCATCCGCTTGTATGACTTCTAGTTAGTCAGTGGTGTGAAACTAAAGTCCTCTCTGTTTGGCTGGTTTAATGTGCCTTAGTAATGAAGGAACCCCAGCTTTGGGCTGTAACTGCCCTGCTCTAATAATTTGTCCTGAATTGGCACTCTCGGAAGTGTCCCACCAAAGCCAGCATCGTTACAGCATACTTAAGCAAAAAGCTAACATCAGCTGAGCAAAATTATGCAACAATAGAGAAAGAATGCTATGCAATTGTGTGGGCTGTTAAGCAACTTATACCCTTATATTTGTACAACAGAAGGTTCACCATATTAAGAGATCATGCACCTCTCATATGGCTGCATAGAGCTAAGGGAACCAATTCCAGGTTGCTTTGCT
This sequence comes from Chrysemys picta bellii, assembly GCF_011386835.1. Lineage (NCBI taxonomy): Eukaryota > Metazoa > Chordata > Testudines > Emydidae > Chrysemys > Chrysemys picta. The sequence goes on along the minus strand of NC_088791.1, from coordinate 94,205,353 downwards.
GGAACATAATTCATATTAAAGGGAACAAAAATTTAGTGCAGATGCATTGTCAAGAATGGGGAAGATGCACCCAGCAGTGTCTGGGACACCCCTTTCTGCATCAATTTTGTGTTGGGGGTGTGACACTGGCAAACCAGGTCAGGTTGAAAACAGCAGACCAAATAACTTATGTATGAACCTTAAAAGCATCTCAGGAGACACTGCAATATAGTCAGGCCAATTGTCTCATTGTGTATAAGTAACAAAGGGGTGTCAAATGGGCTGGTAAACATAGGCCCATTCACTTGCGTTGATAATCAGGAGTAAATGCTAATTGTATTTGTCTGTATTTACCTACATCTTGTTAGAAGTGTATCAATGTAACCAAATTAGCTTGTAGTTGCTAAATCCTTTTCATGTCTTGTAACACTACATTACTGTACTCAATTGTTTCTAGATCAAAAAGGATGTGTTGGCATTCAGATTAAACTAGTGAAGTACAAATTTTATTGTCCTCATTTCTCTTTGAAACTTGTGACTCTACATTGTGGACCACCTGCAAACCATAGCGGTAGCTTGAATGGCTATTACTAAGTGCATTATCTTTGAATGGTTCATTGGATAAGGATCACAGACTGGGCATTTGTTTTTCATCAAAGCCCATATGGTGAGGATGACTGTCAGCTTGTCAACCTGTTTCAACTATAAAAGAGAAACCTTGGGCATGAGCCTGCAGCTCTGATCTTTCTGGGTGCTGTCAGAGGGCTATTCCAGAAGCATGACAGAACTCCCCAAATCCATTTAGGAAAAACCCTGAGGAACTTATGAAAGAACACTACAAGACTTATGCAGAATTAGCAGACATTATGTCTCTGCTAACCACAGACACCGACTTTCCACTGTGCCGGGGAGGTGCTCGACCCCCGGCTCTGCCCCATACGCCACCCCCACTCCACCTCTTCCCTTAAGGACACATCACACCTCGCCCCAACCCCACCTCTTCCCACCCCATTCTGCCCCCTTCCCCGAGCGTGCCTCATCATCACTCCTCCCCTCTTCCCTCCCAGCCTCCTGCATGCCATGAAACAGCTGATTGTGGGGGGCAGGAGGAGCAGGGAGGGAGGGGGAGGTGCTGATAGGGGGGCTGCCAGTGGGTGCTCAGCACCCACCATTTTTCCCCCATGGGTGCTCCAGAGCACTCACGGCGTCAGCGCCTATGCTGCTAACAACTGGACTCCTATAGCCTGATTCAACTGTAATGAATCTTTCCTGCTTTAACTTTTTAATAATTCTCATTCCTTTTCTTAATTAATAAATTTTTATTTTAGATTATTAAAGAATTGGCTTCAGATCTCACAAAATACAACGCTGGAGTATATTTTGACCTGAGGTATGTGGCCAGCTCCTGGGAGTTGGAAGAACCTACTATATGTGATTTCTGGTTTTAATAATCATTTATCACAGAAGTCCAGTTTGTCTGGGTGGTAAACCAGGGGCTGGGTTACTCACACCTTCTTGTCAACTGTTTGAAATGGGTCATCCTGATTATCATTACAAAAGTGTTTTTCTCCTGCTGATAATAGCCCACCTTAATTGATTAGTCTCTAGTTACAGTTGGTATGGCAACACCCATTTTTTCATGTTCTCTGTGTGTGTGTATATATATATCTATATCTTCCTACTGGATTTTCCACTGCATGCATCCGATGAAGTGGGTTTTAGCCCATGAAAGCTTATGCCCAAATAAATTTGTTAGTCTCTAAGGTGCCACAAGTACTCCTCATTTCATTTGTTGCTGGTTTTGTTAAATCTAATTGTAGAATCTACCACCAGTGTGGGTTTATCTGCCCTATTTTCTCAGTCTGTCCTGAGTCTGGCATTCTCAGCTGTGACCCGCTCTAGGCACCATGACAGATGGTTACAGAGAAAAGCCTGAAACTATGAATTGAGTGCAACCTAAATGCTCAGAAACCAGGCATCTAAAAAGAATCACTTTAATTTTTTTTAGCTTTAAGCTAATCTCATGATTTTTTGAAAGGGAGGGGCCTGACTTGTGATTTTTAACACTGGGGTGGGGAGGTAGCAGCTCTGCAACCATCCACACCCATAAAAAGAGATAAGCCAAAGGAGGAATGAACCCTGCTCTGATACACAAGCAGGACCAGTGGGAGCCATATATCCCAGTCATGTTGAAATGGAACAGCATTGAAATAAATTGATAAGGTTAGGGGTTGTGTGGAATAGCACATACTTTACATATTCCCTATACACTTATTTCATGAGCACCGATTGTAAAATTGGTACCAGGGTATGTTAAAGTGATATTGCCAATGTAGGTTCTACAGCTTCCTGGCTAGCTGAAGGAAGGCCAGCTGTAGAGCTCTGTTCTCTTACCACCATAACTCAGGAAAGCACCTTCCCAACTAGATTACCTACTTTGGAAAGGAAGAGGAGGGGGAGTTTTTGCAAGATGAGAGGGCAAACAAACCAGTGATGATTGTGGGATGGAACTTCCATCTAACAAGGAAGAGGTTAACTAAAGCAACTCAAGTTGTTCATCTTCTATGGTGTTAGGGATGTGGAAGGAGCCATCACAAATTAAACGGAGCTGTGCCTGGTCAGCGCTTGAATGAGAAACCAGTGGAACAGCAACAACTTTCAGCTAAGACTTAAAGCCAAAGTCCTGACCGCTTATAACAAATGGGGGTGTTTACACTGCAAGATTCTTTTAGTGGCAGATAGTGTACATACACACATAGCCCCCCAGCACAGGTATACATAGCGCTAGCAGCATAGACAGTAAGGCATGGATTAAGCTAGTAAAGACATATCTGAAGGGCGTAGATACATAGCCGGCGTACATACTCTACACCAGGGGTCGGCAACCTTTCAGAAGTGGTGTGCTGAGTCTTCATTTATTCACTCTGATTTAAGGTTTTGCGTGCCAGTCATACATTTTAATGTTTTAGAAGGTCTCTTCCTATAAGTCTATAATATATAACTAAACTATTGTTGTATGTAAAGTAAATAAGGTTTTTAAAATGTTTAAGAAGCTTCATTTAAAATTAAAATGCAGAGCCCCCCGGACCGGTGGCCAGGACCTGGGCAGTGAGAGTGCCGCTGAAAATCAGCTCGCGTGCTGCCTTCGGCACGTGTGCCATAGATTGCCTACCCCTGCTCTACACTTCCTCTACTGGCCAAGCAGTGCCTCCTATCTGCACTGCTATTTTTAGCAGCATAGTATCCTGCTGCCTTCTACTACTGGAGCCTTTCACCTCCTCCGGAAGAGACTCCGACAACAGGGAAAGGTTCCAGTAGCAGAGAAAGCTCTAGCAGAGGAGGCACTGAAGGAAAAGGCTCAGGTTTTCCCCTGCCAGAGCCTTTCCTTGCTGCAGTGAAAGGCTCTGGCAGCAGAGAGCGGCTAAAGCCTTTCTGACACTTGTGGCTACATAGTGCAGTGTGAACAATGTGCTTTTTACTGTGGTGTTGCCTGTACAGTACAGCCTGCTGAAAGTAGGGTGTAGTGTAGACATAGCCTTAGATTACATAACACTTTTAAGTCCCAAAGTAGTGTTACTCCTGGGTAGCAATCACTGCTTAAATACCACCAAAGCACAGAGAGCCCAGCCCCAAGGTCAGGAATACTGATTGAAATACCACTCCAAGGGGATGGGGCAAGTCCACTTTGAAGAGGATTGGCTGAGCTGTGGGCTGGGGCACCAGGCAACAACCAGCCAGAGGGTGTTACTCTCTCTTGAGTCCCTCTAGTGTTTTTATGTTTTGTAACCTCAAGCAGGATTGATACCTATGTCCAGTAGCAAGGGTGAAGCCTGGGACATGGATCAAACTCTGCCTTTACAACTGGGAAACTGAAAGAGGCAATGCTATTATGATCACCACCTGCAATGCAAGCTGACATCTCCCAGCGTTATCTCACTCCTGAGTGGTGCTACAAAATCTAGATGGCTGGCAAGCAACTCTATGACATAAATCTTGCATCTAGTCATCCAGGATGATTTGCCGAACCAGGACCTATCCTCTTACATCTGGTTGTGCAAGGTAATCTTTGAAAAGACACAGACTAAGGCCATGTCTGCACTACAAAATTATGTCTAACTAAATTACATTGGCATAAAGCTATTACATCGCTTGTGCATGTGCACAGTGCTCCTTGTATGGATGCAGAGTGCAGTGCACCATGGATAGGTATCTTACTGTGCAACTCACCGCCATCCAATGCAGGGTGTTTTGGGAAGTTTTGCAGTGCCTCATGGGGCCAAAATGAATCATGCAGGGGTGACTGGGAGCATGGGTTCAATTTCCATAAGGCAGTGTTCTCCATCCCGTAATATTTCACACCTCTTTTCAAAATCCTCACACACCTGTGTCCCCCTCCCTCACTGGCTGCCATCTCTGACAGAAGCATGGAGCCTGCACAGCTCTGCACTATTGTCATGAGTGTTGTGAGCATGGGGCACTTGATCCTGCAGTATTTGCAGAGCTGCCAGAGGATCTGCAGGAAACATGATCATTATTTGGAGCCTAGATTGCTGTGGGACATAGAAAGAAACCATTCAAGGTTGTTGGCAGCATTCACAGAGCAGCTACAGATGGTGGAGCGACGGTTCTGGGCCCAAGAAACAAGCACTGACAGGTGGGATCGTATTGTCAAGCAAGTTTGGGATGACTGAGCAGTGGTTGCAGAACTTTTGGATGTGCAAGGCCACATTCCTAGATCTGTGTGCCAAGCTCACCCCAATCTTCCAGCACAGGGACACCAGACTGAGAGCCGTGCTGTCAGTTGAGAAGCGAGTGGTGATTGGACTGTGGTAACTTGCCATACCGATTGCTATAGGTCACTCAGGAAATCCATCACAGGGGCAGTTGTCATGCAAGTGTGCAGGGCCATTCATTGCCTCCTACTACACAGGACTGTGACTCTGGGAAATGTGCAGGACATAGTGAATGTTTTTGCTGAACTGTGGTGGGGCAATAGATGGCACACATATCCCTATTTTAGCACCAAACCACAGAGTACATTGACAGAGAGGGCTATTTTTCTATAGTAATGCAAGCACTGGTGGATCACCAGAGATGCTTTCTTGATATCACTGAGGGCTGGTCAGGGAACGTGCATGATGCACACATCTTTAAGAACACAAGACTGTTTAGAAAGCTACAATCAGAGACTTTCTTTTCCAACTGGTGGATTATCATCAGGAATGTTGAAATATTACAGTGATCCTGGGAGACCCAGTCTACCCCTTGCTCCCATGGCTCATAAGGCTGTACACCAGATACCTCAACAGCACCAAGGACCATTTGAACCACAGGCTCAGTAGGTGCAGAAGAACAGTTGAATGTGCCTTTGGTCGTCTGAAGGGTCGCTGGCATTGTCTATTTACGAGACTGGACCTCAATGTAAAAGAATCTCAAAGATTATAGCTGCCAGCTGTGTGCTGCATAATATCTGTGAAGCAAAGGGGGAAACGTTTCCACCAGGCTGGAGGGCGGAGGTGGAGTGAATGGCTATCTGCTGAATTTGAATAGCCAGATACAAGGACTATAAGAACAGCTCAACATGGAGCTATATGGCTCAGGGAGGCTTTGAAAGACCCTTTTATTAGGGGCCAGAGTAGCGTGCATTGCTGTATTGTGCTTTAGCTGGCCTTGCTCTTTTGCAGCCCAGTATGAATCTTGTAGTGAGTGCTGTGTGTGCAGTAATATAACATTGCCAATGCACCTTGTAATACTGTCTGAGAATGATGTGGGTTCTGAGACAAAATGAAGTAACAGGAAATTGGTGAGTGTCAGACATGCTCATCACCAGCCAACATATGTTGTGAATGAATAAAGATTTTATTCTGTAACATGAACCAGGCAAATTATTAAACATTTAGAACTTTATAAAACTTGATAAATTAAGGGAACACAATTTACGAAGGGGAAAGAACTGTCATTTTATATTTCAGGTGCACAAACCCCAACCATGTCTTTCACAGGTCAGTGAATGTGCAGCTGTGATTGTCTTTAATGTCCCCGAGATTGGATTGGTAGGGGTAGTGCAGTGGTCCTTGATGCTATGTGGAATGTAGAGGGGCGGTGTAAGGAGGTCTCAACATTGAGTTGTCTATGGGCTGCAGAGGGAGGTGAGCCTGGGATTCTTGGACCTGCAGGTCTACCAGTCTGCAGGATCTGTTTGCTGCCTGAGAAGCACCATTATGCTCCGGTGCATCTCCCTATCCTCTCCACTCCATCCTTCCCCAAGCTGTCTGCAAGGCTCATCCTCCAAGCCCTGTTCTCATTCTCTGATGCAGCACAGACTTACAACATCTCCTAGAACATATGATCCTGAGTCCTCTTCTTTCTCCTCCTTATCTAGCTCAGGCGTTCTGTGGGTATGGAGGGGGAGACCCTAAAGGCCACACTAGCAGCAGCTGCAGACAACACCCAGGGGTACCATTGTCAGTGTATTCACAACAGAAATCAAACCTTAGGATACTGGACTCACTCCCCTTGATTCCCAAAAGTTGTGAGCACTGCATTCTCACTTCTCCTTGGGACTGATACAGCATTGCGCCAGATACAGCACCAGCCACGGTGAGTATGGCTCGTGGGCTGGGGGGATGGTTGGGGAAATGAAGGAGGATAGCTCACAGCTATTAATATAGTTGTATAGGGCAATGGAACTGAATAGTGGCACTGTTGTCCACCGGCAGGGGTGATTTTAGCAAGTATCTCACTCCTGAGGGTAAAAGAAGCAGAGAGGACAACAGCTACTGCTGGCATCCTGATGCCACCTGGGCCCGTATGCTGCTAGCCTATGTACTGCAATGGTGCCTGTTGAAGTAATCACTGAGTGGCATGGAAGAGTGTTCTACTGCGGCGGAAGAAATAAGGCATTGCTCCCCAGAAACTTTCAGCTGAGGAGTGCAGAGTACCTCCATCACAGTTTCATCACAATCTCTGTGGAGGATTCACAGGACATCTTGGAGAGTATAAACAAACTGCTCTGCATGGTCCCTTCTGTCTAACTCTAGAGGGGGATGAGAAGCGGACAGCAACTCTACGTCTCTTGGTTGTTTCACTACCTCTTCTAGCATAAATAAGAGAGTAAATCAACAGATGTGTCCTGCTAGTTTGGGGATTCCATCACTGTAATTTCAAAGCAAACTGCATCCTTACCAGAGATTCCTTCCCCTGCACCAGGCTCGCTCTTGTTCGACTGTCAGAACTGGCTGGACTGCGCTGGAGTCAAAAACATATCCTGGCTCACTGTGCAGCTGGATCCCCTGGTTGCCTGTCCCCCATACTTCTCTTCGCTGTTTATGGCAGGGGCCTGTGACTTGGGCTCCTCCAAAGTATCCACAGGGCTCTTGGGTGTGGGGTCTCTCCAAAGGATGGCATGGAACTCTTTGTAAAAGTGGCAGGTCTGCAGCTCCGCACCAGATTGATTGTTGACCTCCCTTGCCTTCTGGTACGCCTGCCACAGCTCCTTGGCATTCATGTGGCATTGCTGCTGGTCCCTCTTCTAGCCCTTCTCCTGCACGCCCCAAGCAATCTGCTCATAGATGTCAACATTTCTATAGCTGGATCGGAGCTGTGCCTGCACTGCCTCTTCTCCCCACAAACCCAGGAGGTACAAAACCTCCTGTCTACTGCATGTAGCTGGCATGGGCAGATGCACACAACAATGGAGTGTTGCTAGGTGTTTGCCAAGCTGAGCAACCAAGAAAAGGAATTTCAAAAATTTGTGGGGCTTTAAAGGGGAGGAACAGCTTCCTGTCCATCTGGCCCCTGGGAAGTGGAGTTCACAACGACGACCACAGTGATCACTGTGGGGCATTGTGGGACAGTTCCTGGAGGCCAGTAACAGTTGACATAAGTAACAGTATCTATACTGACACTGCGTCGACCTAATCACATCAACCTTGACTCTCCACCACTCAGGGAGGTGGTGGTGGTAAGTTGCCGTACCGGGGCATTTATATCGGCAGGAACAAAATTTAAGTGTAGACACATCCAGAGCTAAGTCGATGTAAGCTGCCTTGTGTTGACCTAACCATATAGTGTAGACCAGGCCTTAGTGGCCAGATCTGGTGCCCACAGGCTCTTCTGGGCCAAATTGCAGCAAGCACTGAAGACAAAGGGAGGGGAAATAGATGATGAGAACAGACTTGTCTTGCCCCAAATCTAGATGGGTTTTTAATGTGCCTCTCATTAAGAATTTTAAATAGAAGGCAGGAGTTGGGCATTTCCACATCATAACGCTGGGATTGCTGTTTTGCTTTTAGTAGAAAAAGGGCACGAGGCTTCCAACTCCTCTTCTTCTAGTTATAATAGATTTTGAAATCCAAGAACTACGTATGAACCAGTATCAAGAACAAATAGCCGTCAGGTTTGTCCAGGTAGTTAGCAAGTCACTTGTTGCCACAGTCATATTGGGATTTCAGGTGAATGGATGGCTCCAGAGGAGGACATCGGTGTGTCTGTCCGTGTCCCCTGCCTCTGACGGCAGCAGTCCAGTTTCTTGTGTTTTTGGGCAGAGGCTTGGCTCTAGCTTTGTTCTTCATTTGTATTTGCTGCTGTTTTGTTTTGTTTTTAAATATGGAAACTACCTAAAGAGCCAAGTTAACAGCTCTGCTAGTCTGTCCCCAATTACTTAAAAATTAAAGGGCAAATGTTAAGACCTCTAGTCCATTTTCCAACACTCCTCGTTAGACAAGACTGTTATCTGCAGTATATTCTCCTGTGCTTTGGCCAAGCTAGTTGTAAGTAACTTTGTGATGGGGCGAACACTGCTTCTCTTGGCAGGTTAAAACATCACCACTCACCTTTGAAAATCACAGTGAGTCACATACACACAAGGCAGGCAACAGGTTTTGGAATGTAACAATTTATTGGGGTTAATAATTTTCTTTAACTCCCCATTTCTGGCATCGATACAATACTCAAGAGCAGCAGAAAGAACAAAATGTACAAGAATACAAGAGTAATTAGCACAAACCGCCCCCAAACCCAGAGCAAACCATTTTTCCGCTGGAAATGCCAAGGGGAGGGGGATCCTATCGCCCCACCCCGCATCCCATCCATCCACTCTAGACAGAGTTTAGCCAGCTGGGAACTGGATTAAAATAAACAAACGCAAACACTATATTTAAAAATGAAAATTACAAGACAAAAAAAATATATAGATATACAATTCATTCGTGCATGATTCTTTAATTAAATGCATTTTTCAAAATAAAAAAGTTACAAGATATTTAGGTTTATTTTAAATTAAAAAAGAGTCACCACCTCCGCTCTCTGGGTATGTCTCCAGTTGGCTCCAGGTGTGTGATTCCCAGCTTGAGGGGACATACTTACACCAGCTCTCACTGAGCTTGCATACTAAAAATAGAATGCAGCCATAGTGGCACAAGCCGCAGGATGGGCTAGTTGCCCGAGTACATGCCCGTCTGAGACCCCAGAGCGGCTAGCCTGTCCCGCAGTTCGCACTGCCACAGTTACACTCTGTTTTTAGTGCGTTAGCTCAATAAGAAGTAGTGCGAATGTCTCCTCGAGCTGGGATCACACAACCAGCTTAGAGGGTAGCCATACCCTGTATGCCAAGTGTGGGGTGGGTAGGGAGGGTACCTGGGTTGCATCAGGACCATCACCATTATAGAAATCACATTAAAATCTCTCTCTGGGATAAAGAATAAGGCCCTGATCCTGCAAAGACTTATGCACATGCTTAGCTTGAAGCACCCAAGTACCTTTAGACCTCAGGGAAACTACTCGCCTGCTTAAAGTTAAGTACTTGCGTAAGTCTGCAGGATTTGGGTCTCAGCTTGGCACCTGGGGAGGTGGAGGGAAGAGGCAGATGGGCAAGCCCAAATTTCCCACCACTACCTTGCAATTTTCCACCCAACATTTTTTTTAAAAAATGAGAATCCTGTACTGTTAAGAGGGGAAGAGGGGCACGGCATGTAGTTTAGCTCCAAAATTTAGATTAAAAAAATTATAATGGTAGATTTTATTTATTTATTTTCAGAACTTGAATGACGTTTCCTCCCCCCACAACAAGGAAACCCACCTGCGAAGAGTCAGGGCTACTCCCGGGGAACCAGGAAGTGATACTGACCAAGCTATTTTCACTGTCATAGCGGAAGTGCAAAGAAGAAAACTGCAATAATGGGGAAAATTTACTTGGATTTATAAAGATACATTTCCTGTAGGAGGTCCCAATTCAGAAAAGTACTTAGATCCATAACCACCTGCTTTAAAGTTTTGTGCATGCTTTAAGTGCTTTGCTGAACAGGGATGGATTTAAGCATGTGCTTCAATGCTTTGCTGAATTGGGGCATCATGGGGTTTTAGTTAACACAGGGATTAATGTTTAAACTACTTAACCTGCCATTGCCCCCCATCAAATTAATCTCTCTTGAATCACCCACCACTGCCAATATTTAAGATCACTTTACTCTGATTTCTCTTACCAATGCTCTCCTTTGGGGTATCACCCTGTCTCTTTCCTCTGCCTTTTTCACACTATTTCCCCAGTTGCAGCCATATCTCAATACCCTCTTCCCCACAGCAGTTTTAGATTGGCCAGAGAGGGCAAAAGTGGAGCACTTCACCCCCCAGACGGAACATGCTGTCTGTGCAGAAGATCCCAGACAGCACCCCCTTGAGGGACATGAGAGGAACATCCCTAACAGATGGAGGTATCCTGTTTGGGTGGAAAGCATGTCTTGGATGCAGTTCTAGATCAAAGACAGAACTTTGGACGGTATTGTAGGGTTTCATCCTGTGCTAGGCAGCAGAAGGTGGGAAGGACAGAAGAACTGCTAGAGGTACAACCCTAGAAAAACTGGTATCTTCCTTTGTTACCTGACTGAGATGGGGGGGGGGGGGGAGAGAGGGAAGAGAGAGAAGGAACCAGGAAGTCCCCACTTCTTGTAAACCAATGAGGGCTATCTCAACCCTGGAAGTATATAGCATGTTATAATGAGCATATATGACCACATAGTGTCAACACAACTGCCTCACTGTGGGGGAGGGGGCGACCAGGAGCAGCAGGGATGCCCAGATCTGATGTTGGATAACTGACGTGGGGAAGTTAAGTAGCAAATGGAAAAATAAGGGTGGAGAAGAGGAGATGAGAGATTCTGCTCCTCAGAAATGTACACAATGGACTTTTGAAGGAGGGCCAAAACGCTCCCTCGTTCAAAGCCAGAGTGACAATGCAATGAATTTATAAAATATCTGGGAAGAAATGAGTTGGTTATGAAGCAATACTCAGCCCTTCTATAGCTCTATATGCACATTACTAAATTTAGCCTCCCAGCATCCTCTGGGCATTGTCCCCATGGTACAGACAGCGGAACGGAGGCAAAGGGCAGAGAAGAAACTTGCACAAGGTCACAGGAAATCAAAGAACCCAGGAATGCCTAGCTCCCAGCCCCAAGAGCAACCCTCTGAACTATGATGCGTTTGATACAAGGATTGGGACGGATTATGTGGGGGATGCTTTTATATATATATTTTTTTCATATAAAAAGTAAATAAGATCCCAGCTCTTGCATGATTATTGGGCAATCCAAAAAGCAGCAAAGCAAGCAACACTGGAGCAAAGGATACATCAGGCCAAACAGTGCAAAGCCTCAGAGTTAGAGGTGCGGGGGTGGAGGACGGACAAGCACTCCTCCAAAGGGACATAGAGCACTTAGCCAGACACCCATTCTTGGTTTGTTACACCTCCCTGGCCAAGCCCTGGCTATGGAACTGGAATCCCACACCCGCTGGCGAGAAGGGTCACCCCAGTTGGCTACACTACCTTCTCCTCCCCCCCCATACCACATCCACAGATGCCACTGTTGATGTGGTGTGGAGGACGGGAGTGCAGGGAATGACTCCCTGCTCCCCACCCCAACCTGTACTTTAGCTTGGATATCCACAGGGAGTTCCCACTCTCCATCCGCAGTGCTGTCAGGTCCATGAAGGAAGTTAGACTGACTGTTGGGAATATTGCAAAGCACCTGAAACTTTCCTTAACAGCAGAGGCAAGGAAGGGGATTTAACTCCCCAGGAAGACTCAACTCGGACAGTACCCATTTGGTAAAGGAGGTAAGGTACCTTACCTCCATCCCAGTTGGTGTGGGAGGAGAGGGGTGACTGAAGTACAGGAGATGCAGAGACACTCCCCCACCCCCTGAAAATACACAGCAGTGGCTCACCTAAGATTAGAAGGCAGAACTCCCCACTGGGCCTACATACATCCTCCCATCCCTGCAAAGGCTTTGTATCCTTGTCAGCTCCATGCCCATATGCTAGCTTCATTCAGTAAGACCAGAACGGCGTGCTGGGCAAAGACAGGAGATTAGTATATATGCTCAGTTCAGGACTGAAGCTGTAGGTCAGGACAGAGGAGCACTGTCAGAGCTCAGGGGTGAAGAGTGGAGAAAATGAGTTCCCAAGAACAGCCCAGAGAAGAGGAAATATAGTTTTGTTTTGTTTTTTTACCCAAAATGCACAGAGGACAGACATCTTAGAGTCCCATATCTAATAACTTATTACATTCAGACGCCAACGTCCGGTTCCCATCCTCTTTCCTACAATCACCCCAACACAGCAGATGAACAATATGCAGCAAAGAGACAGTGCAGCCTTGGCTGGGAAAGCTCCCTCCACCACTATGGGACAGTCACACACCCCCAGTCCAGAAGAATACAATCCTGCTCTAGTAAAAACTCCTCGATGCCACCCTGGCTCTTACTCCAACATGCACTCGATACACCCCAGCCTTCCCAAGGAGAGGGTGCTCCCCACTTGTCCGAAACTTCAGGTACACGGGGGGGGTTCTGCCTTCCCCTGAAGATCTGGTAGTGGCCATTGCCAGAGGTGGGACACCAAACTAGACTGGGCTACATCGGGTTCTGCTGTGGCAAATTCTGTATTTAAAATGCCATTTCCACTAAGCATTGAAATCAGTGAGCTGATAATAAGACAAGGAAGGGAGCTCTGCCTTGTTCTAAGTGAGCATTTATTCCGCTCTTGGGGTGGTTATCTGGCAAGAAAGGTGCAAGCCAATCTGAGATCTCAGCAGCTCCACTCACATGCCATTTCCATTTTACCAGCCTGGCCCAGACCCCATCAGGTCAGGATTTACCATTCTGCAACAACTTTGGCACCACTGTACCTGTGAAGGGGAGAAAAATACAGAGCCTCCATCTAATTTCTGGAGAGGGGGTGGGGAAGGGGAATGGTAATGCTGTTGGATGGAACTCACTCCAACACTTGGGCAGGTGGGAAAGAGAAGGGTAAATTATATGGGTTTTCTCCAAAACAGGACTTGCCTCTTCAAATCAGAAATTGCTGGTTACCCCAAGGACACCCTCCTCCAGTTCAAGTGAGCCAAATACCATCCCAGACACACACTTCAACACTACAAAATACTCTCTTCTCTAAGAACCATCTAATACCACTACAGTTTGTGCAATCACTGCATTTATTATTCATTTTTAAACTCTCTCTCCCACTATAGAAATTTCATTTTTTAAAAACTTTTCTTTTTTCTTTTCTTTTCTTTCTTTTTTTTTTTTTTGCAAAACTATTCATTTCACTTTTTCCACTTTCCATCATAAAATCTCCTCTAAAAACACAACAACAAGAGAATAAACATGGCACAGACACAGACTGTTTCCCTGGTTTGGGGGGGAACGCTTTTGAATACTCCCCCCAACCCTATGCCCTCTCTGAAAGCATGGATGGGACCTCCATTTTATCTTCCTGTAGGGAGGGAGGAAAAAATAAATCGGAGATGGAAGGTGAGCGTAACCCACATTCATACCAGTGTGGAGTTTTGTCAGCCTCTAGTGGCTGGACCACACAAAGATTTATGAGACTACTACTGCCTGGTCTTTAAGCTCAAGCAATAGAGACTCATGCTTTTAGATCCAGAGGTTCAGGGTTCAATCCCCACAGGTGACCCACCCAGGAGGGTGGTGACACAAGCAGTTAAGCTACTTGCCCTGTCTGGATTGCACTTCCTTCCTACAGAGAGATGATCTATGATATGAGTTCCTCCAAAGCCCAGTGCTCCTCTCCCCTCTTTATAATTCCAGGAAGAAGGGTCACCAAGCCCCCATGCAATCCTCCTGCCAATGCTCCAGAGGAAGGCAAAAACCCCTCATTATGAAAACAATCCAGGAACACCAAACAGACATCAGGAGGGGGGGGAAAAAACCTCTGCCAAGTGAACATTTCTTGGCTAAAACATGTCAAGAGTTTCCTATTAAAGTTCCCTTTTTTCTCCCACTTAAACTTTTCAAATATTTCTGAACTTTATTACCACGAAACAAGAACGCCATCACATACACGCCAAGAGTAACCAAGCAACCTAAAAAAAAAAAAAAAGTGACTGGCTGGCATGCATCTACTCTGTAAAATAGTTCCTCTTATCTTGCAGCCTCATAAATTAATTCCTTTTTAAAATCATCTCTCTTTAACACAAGTCTCTTTGTTATTCTCCCAATATAGATCTCCCACATTTCCCCAGCCTGCTTGTTTCTGAAGCTGCAGCCATTAGAATAAGTTACCATGAAATAAGAGAACCCTGCATGCGCAAGGTGAAGGAAAGATGCAAAACAAAGCAAAGACAACAGGCAGGTATTAATTCACATACACACGTACATATCCAACAAATTACAGGAAGCCTTGGACTGATGAATGAATGGGGAAGTCTCCCCCACCCTGTAACTGGTTTTGAAATATTCTGCTGGATTTTAAAAGTTTTGTTTAAAAAACCCACAAAAGATGGGCAGGTTGGGGGGGGGGGTGTTGTGGTTGTGTGGGAATACAACTAACCACATGCGGGATCATCTCTCAGATTGGCTACACACAAATTGGAACTAAACTCGTTTGAATTCACACCTTTTTAAAATTTTTATGCAAGTCTCTGTGTGGACATTTATTTTGCAGTAGGTGAGTTTTAAGGCTGGTCTACACCTAAAAATTAGATCGAACTAGCCACATTGCTTAGGGCTGTGAAAAATGTTGTGCCCTGTGCGATGTAGTTAGGTCAACCTAACCCCCACTGTAGGCGCAGCCAGGTCAGTGAAAGAATTCTTCTGTCAACCAAGCACCGCCTCTTGAAGCAGTGGTTTTACACTGACAAAAAAACACCTTCTGTCACTGTAGCAAGTGTCTATGCTACAGTGACGTAGCAGCAGCCGTAGTGCTTGTAGTGTAGACATACCCTTCAAATCCAGGGTGTCTGCAGGCAAAACCACAAAAGGGGTGAATTCCACCCAATTTAGTTATTTTGGTGGCAGTGTGTGTGTGAGAAGAGTCCTTAGAGCGGAGTTCCTCTCTCCTCCCCCCAGTACGCACACACCTGTAGGCATATTTATTAATTATGGATCCCACAACAGGCAACATCCCCCTCCCCCCATTTTTCCCCATGGTCATGGAATCAAGGCAGATACTCACTGCAACACTAATTCAGTCTAAATTAATCAGCCTCTCTTCCCCACACCCCAGTGTTTCACAGATTCAGCAACAGAGGAGTGGGGAAGTGAGGGAGGGGTATCTAGCCACAAAGCTCAGCACTGACATAGAATTAAACAAGCCATGGAATGGCAAAGAAGAGCGCTTTTGCACCTTGGACATTAAGAGCATGTCTCAAGGAAGTGGAGAAAGCCACATCATTGCCTGCTTCCAATTACAGAGGGTGGTGGCGATTCCAGATCCAATTTCACACTGAACATGTAAAACCAAGGAGTTGGGGGTGGGTGGGGGGCAGGGGAAGGAGAGGCAGGCAGGCAGGCAGGCAGGCACACACACACACACACACACACAAAATGTAAGACACGGTAATTCTTACAATAGGTTCTTAGCACCTTTGGTTGACAATTGTAGAGGCAATTTCAGATCCTGGAAATGGTTGTGGTGAATTCTCTCCAACCCACCCACCAGAAAGAGATGAAACTGAGCAGGAAGAGTAGCAGATCTTCCTTCGCACACACATGGCCTGTGAAGTGATTCAGTGGAACCACGGAGGCTTATATTTTCCCTGGGAGGCAAGACTTGCTGACCTCATCCGGCTGGGGTAATGTCATGCCAAGCCATTGCTCCTCCTGAATTGATGGACGGACGTGTGGCTTTCCCACTTCCATTAGAAAAGGCTTAGGAAGGGTACGGCATGCCTCAGACCCGAGCAAGTGCAAATGACGAACACGAGGAGGAAGATCCAGGCTGGAAGTGACAGGCCCAACAAAGCTGAGCAGACTGGAAGATCTGGAAGGGAAGGAGCAGAAGGGAGGAGGAAGGGCCCAGGTGGTCTCAAAGTGCCCATACAACTGCCAAGTTAGCACCACTAGTAAAAGCAAGAAGGAAGTGAGCCAGGGGCATGTGTTGTAGGGGTACAACCCCCCCACTCGGGCTCTGTTGCAATCTCGTTCTAGCCCTGATGCTTTACCTTCTATTCCACCCCCCCACCCCCCACCCCGATAGCGTCCCTCTCCCAGAGATACAGCCAGAGCTACTGAAGCTGGATCATAAGAGACAGCCATCCCATGCCACAGAGAAAGGAGAGGGTCAGAGCTGCCCTGGGAGAAGGCAGGGTGAAGAACTGGAGAAGTGGAAGAGTGTGTACACAGTGCAGGGCAGAAGGGGAGGGTGGGGGGAGCACAGCCCCTTTCAAATGCCTTATCCATCTCTCCAGTAGCAGGAGCTCCCCCATATCTTCAGAAAAGATGGGGGGATCCTTCCCCACCCAGCCCCAACATACACACAACCTGTTGTCGTCCAGGCGCCATACCAGTTTGACAACATGTTCTTTGAAGACAAATTATCATTCCCCAGCCCAACCCCTCGCAGCTGTGACATCTGGGAACTTCAGACACCTCTGCCCTCCAACTCCCACCCCAGTCTCCGAGCAGAAAGAAAAAGAACCGGGGAAGGGGAGGGGGGAGAGTAGGAGAAAACTAACAACAGCCATTCACACCATGACTTCTTCCAGCAGAGCCTCCCCTACCCCCCCAAAGCAGGGAGCCAACTTCTCACTTGCTGCCTCCTCCACCCGCTGCCACCTTCTCGAAATCCTCTGCGTTGCAGAACTCCTTGATGGTGACGGTCAGGAGATTGCTGGTGACATCTGTGACCACCACGTTGGAGCAGGGGGACATCTCGGGGCGCCAGTCGCCAGCCTCCTGCTCCGGGTCAGAAGAGGAGAGGGACGATGAGGGTGTCTGGCCCCCAGCACATCCCCTAGGGGGAGAGCGCTTGCTGGTGGCCGCTGATTCCGGTGGGATCGACAGGTCCAGGACCTCCGACTCGCGCCAGTCAGGGATGGCGGGGCTCAGGGTCTCGGGAAGCAGCTTTGGGGGAGAATCATCTGGGTCGGAGGAGGAGTGAGGGGTAGGAGAGGGGCAGCCTGAGGAGCTGGAGCTGCGGGCATCGTAAGGGGTGGAGCCCATGATTAGTGCGCAGGAGGCACCTTGTGAGCCCCCTGCCTCCATCTTGCCCTCCAGAGATGTGGCCGGTGCAGCAGACGGCTTGTTGTACAGCGAGAAGGTGCCGAACTTCATGTGGCGGATCTGGGTGCGGAGGATGCTCTCGCTGAACTTCTTACTCTTGCCAATGACACGGTTTCGTGAGGGGATCTTTGGCCGGGCCAGGCCTCCTCCTCCACTTGCGGCCTTTCCACCCTTGTCAATGACCTTGAGGTTGAGGATGATGCGGCTGCGTTTGGGCTCACGAGGCTTCACCTTGCGGTTGATGATGCGGACGGTCTCGGAGAAAGGTGAGACTGGAGGACGTATGCCAGACCCCCCACCCACACCCCCGCTGTTCTGGGGGTCTGGGCGGGGCAAGGGGCGCCGGGACATGCGATGGCATCGCCGGATGTCTTTCTTGAGCCGGTGCACTGCGGCACTGGAGTGCAGCTTGGGTGAGGAGGTGCTAGAGCCAGGCTTGACAGAGAAGTGTACATCCCCAATGTGAAGGGCCTCCGCCTGGGCCCGAGCCTGCGGTGGGGGGGGAGAGAGAAGAATGGAGTCAGAGATGACCTGAGATATGCCAGGCCTTGAATCGGGGGCACCTCAGCTTGGGGTGACCAGACCACATTAGAGGCACCCTGTCAGGAGCCAGAGAGCTACACCTCGTTTGTATACAAAATAATATTTAAATGAAGAAATAAATGCACAGGATCCTAGTACTAAGGTAACCCAGTGGTGAATGGCTGCCAGAAGCCCTCTCAGTGCATGTTACAGCCCCTAGCTATGGAGCCTTGGTTCTTTAGCTCAAGCTGTAGCAGCTCCTTCTTTAGCTCCAGAAGCCCCCGTTCAATCCCCAATGCATCAGCCAAGATGGCAGCTCTGACACTTGCATCATCTTTGACAGACGAGAGAAACGACCTGCTGGTGTGTGTTCAGCAGCAATGAAAACAACCAACCAAGGAACTCAGAGCCATGGGAAAGGAACAGCAGACGTTGTCTGCAGACTGTTACTATCAATCACCATGAATGGCTCCTCCACAAACAAGGGAAGTTAGCGAAGGGCAGCCAGTCAGGTTCTAGGACTTACCAAGGACTGCACTTTGAGGGAGTCTGAGACTAGGTCTACACTATGGACTTATGTCGGCAGAACTACGTCACTCAGGGGTGTGGAAAATCCTCACCCGAGTGACGCAGTTATACCGACCTTACCCCCTGTATAGACAGTGCTATATTTATGGGAGGGCTTCTCCTGTAGACAAAGCCACCATCTCTCAAGGAGGTGGAGTACCTACACTGATAGGAGAAGCGTTTCTGTCATCATAAGTAGCATCCTCACTAAGCGCTACAACAGAACTGCATGTACAAGCATTTCCTTGACCTCCCCCTTCTTACATGCTCCCCTGAAAGAGGAGCACAAAGGAAAGTGCCCAGGGAGCCTGGTGCCAGAGATTCTAAAGCTACGCTCAATTGTTATTATACCCTGTCACCAGGAGAAGGTGCCAATCATCCTAATAAGCATATGGTGGTTGTTGGTGGGGCTGAGCACCAAGAAGTTTATTTGGGGTGAGTAAGAACCCGAAAGCATGCTAGGCACTGTCTGAATGTAGGGAGCAGGGACTGTGTCCATAAGCTCACAATCATAGAATCATAGAATATCAGGGTTGGAAGGGACCTCAGGAGGTCATCTAGTCCAACCCCCTGCTCAAAGCAGGACCAATTCCCAACTAAATCATCCCAGCCAGGGCTTTGTCAAGCCTGACCTTAAAAACCTCTAAGGAAGGAGATTCCACCACCTCCCTAGGTAACCCATTCCAGTGCTTCACCACCCTCCTAGTAAAAAAGTTTTTCCTAATATCCAACCTAAACCTCCCCCACTGCAACTTGAGACCATTACTCCTTGTTCTGTCATCAGGTACCACTGAGAACAGTCCAGATCCATCCTCTTTGGAACCCCCTTTCAGGTAGTTGAAATCAGCTATCAAATCCCCCCTCATTCTTCTCTTCTGCAGATTAAACAATCCCAGTTCCCTCAGCCTCTCTTCATAAATCATGTGCTCCAGCCCCCTAAATAAATTAATGGAGATATCCTATCTCCTAGAACTGGAAGGGACCTTGAAAGATCATTGAGTCCAGCCCCCTGCCTTCACTAGCAGGACCAAGTACTGATTTTGCCCCAGAGCTCTAAGTGGCCCCCTCAAGGATTGAACTCACAACCCTGGGTTTAGCAAGCCAATGCTCAAACCACTGAGCTATCCCTCCCAATCTAGAAGACAAACAAGATGAAGGATAGGGGAGAGGAATAAAGCAAGCAAACAAAGTCCCATCCAGACTATTAGTTGGTTAACTTCTTGTAGGTGTCATGGGAGAAATGGATCTTTAGGAAGGGTTGATGGAGAAGGTAATGGTCTGATGGATACTGTGAGAGGAAAGTCTCAGATTCAAGGTTCAAAAAGATATTGGACATAGAATTATAGGAGTGGAAGGGACCACGAGAGGTCTTGTAGTCTATTCCCCTGTACTCAAGGCAGGACTAAGTATAGATCATCTCTGACAGTTGTTTGTCTAACCTGCTCTGTCACTGGAGATTTTTAAGAGATTCCACAACCTCCCTAGGCAATTTCCTCCAGTGCTTAACCGCCCTGACAGTCAGGAAGTTTTTCCTAATGTCTAACCTAAACCTCCCTTGCTGCAATTTAAGCTAATTGCTCCTTGTCCTATCGTCAGAGGTTAATGAGAACAATTTACCTCCCTTCTCCTTGTAACAATCTTTTATGTACTTGAAAACTAATGTCCCCCCTCAGTTTTCTCCAAACTAAACAAACCCATTTTTTTTCAATCTTCCCTCATAGGTCATGCTTTCTAGACCTTTATTCATTTTTGTTGCTCTTCTCTGGACTTTCTCCAATTTGTCCACATCTTTCCTGAAATGTGGCCCCCAGAACTGCACATAGTAGTCCAGTTAAGGCCTACTGAGAGCACAGCAGAGCAGAAGAATTACTTCTCGTGTCTTGCTTGCAACACTCCTGGTAATACAACCCAGAATGTTTGCTTTTTTTGCAACATTGTTTCACTGTTGACTCATATTTAGCTTGTGATCCACTATGCCCCCAGATCCCTTTCCACAGTACTTCTTCCTAGGTAGTCATTTCCCATTTTGTATGCGTGCAACTGATTGTTCCTTCCTAAGTGGAGTACTTTGCATTTGTCCTTATTGAATTTCATCTTATTTACTTCAGACCATTTCTCCAGTTTGTCCAGATCATTTTGAATTTTAATCCTATTCTCCAAAGCACTTACAAACCCTCCCAGCTTGGTAACGTCTGCAAACTTTATAAGTGTATTCTCCATGCCATTATCTAAATCATTGATGAAGATATTGAACAGAACTGGACCCAGGACCAATCCCTGCGGGACCCCACTTGATATGCCCTTCCAGCTTGACTGTGAACCACTGATAACTACTCTCTGGGAACGGTTGTCCAATCAGTTATGCACCCCCTTATAGCAGCTCTATCTAGGTTGTATTTCCCTCATTTGTTTATGAAAAGGTCATGTGAGACAGTATCGAAAGCCTTATTAAAATCAAGATATACTACATCTACCACTTCCCAGCTATCCACAAGGCTCATTACCCTATCAAAGAAAGCTACTAGGTTTGTTCTTGATAAATCCACGCTGACTGTTACTTATCACCGTATTATCTTCTAGGTATATACAAACTGATTGCTTAATTATCTTTCCAGGTACTGAAGTTAAACTGACTGGTCTGTAATCCCCTGGGTTGTCTGCATGGAGATCAAGAATATCTGGAGTTATCATAATTAATGACAATGCAAATTTTGGAAGGGATGTTAAACCTCATGTTTTAAGATTTTATCCTAGTGTGTGTGTGTCAGGGCGGGGAGGGGGGGGGAGGGGAGGGGAAAGAGGAGATTATCTCACACATGCCTGCTGCGGGGTCCCTACTCCTTCCTCTGAAACATCTGGTGCTGGTCACTGTCATAGACAGGATACTGGGCTAGATAGACCTAGGGTAAGGGATAGCTCAGTGGTTTGAGCATTAGCCTGCTAAACCCAGGGTAGTGAGCTCAATCCTTGAGGGGGCCACTTAGGGATCTGGGGCAAAAATCAGTACTTGGTCCTGCTAGTGAAGGCAGGGGGCTGGACTTGATGACCCTTCGGGGTCCCTTCCAGTTCTATGAGATAGGTATATCTCCATAATTTAAAATTTATTTTATTTAATTTATTTAATCAATACGCGGACCATGGGCCAAATCCAGCCCATCAGATGCTTTTGAACAGACTGCAAAAATCTTTTTATTTACTTATCATCCTCATCATTTTACTGTGGTGTGAAAAATGTTTCTCTGGAATCTGGACCTTGATTATACCTTGACAAAAAAATAATTAACTACCCCTGACCTAGGGTCTATTGTAGTTCCCGATGCAATTCTTATGTTCCTATTCCACCCCTAGGTTCCGATGCAATTCCTCTGTTCTTATTCTCCCTCTAAAAACCAGACTTGTCCTGCCCCTTCAGATGAGATATTTGTTTAACGTGACAGATCAAATAGTGAAAGTGTAGAAGAAGAACCTGCTTTTCTCAGAGAAAAAAAAAAAGAGAGCTGCTCTCCCCCCTCCTCCCCGATAAATGCATCAGGAGTCATATCTGCTAACGTTTGGGAAAAACGTTTTTAGTTCTTCTTAGTCCTGTAGAGCCACGACATCTCTGGGAGAGTGAGCTGGAATTTACTCTGGCTCGTGCATCAGCAACAGGATTGTCTGCAGGGAGCTAATTACATTTTCATTTGTAAATTGAGATAGTCTGATCTGAAGACAACAAACACGGAACCCTACAGGGTAATTTTCCACTTGCTTTTCAGAGCAGAGTCATGCTTTAAATGGCGCCTTGCAAGGATAAGATGCCCCTACCCCTCTGAAACAGACTCTCCCTCATCCCAAATAGAGTCACTCTATAATTCCCTTGCCCCCAAAACCCAGCCCTGGCCAGAAGTAACCAGATCTTTTGGCCCCACACCCGTTATTGTCTTGCCAATTTAGAATCCAATGATTCTTGTACCATCTAGTGACCACAGTGAGAACTGCAGTCCCCAGGATACAACATCCACTGTCTCACCTCGTCCTCCTGACACACACACAAAGCTCAGAACAGGTTCTGGGGAGCTAAGGTTTTAAGCTGCACTATTATCTCCTCTGCCATCACGCAGCTTGTACTGGACCTATAGCTCTCATCATGAGAATGGGAAGAACACGCTCAGAAACTCAGCAGCAGCACTTTAAAAGTCATCGAAGCGAGAAACCAAGACAGGGCCTATGAACCCACCCCAACTCCTTATATCTGATCCCAAAAGATTCCATTCCTACTGACTTCTCCCACTCTGCCCACTTCAATCCCAAGTTATGACAACAGCACAAGCTGCAGGAAGCCCCAAACCTCTCAAGCAACCCTGCCATACAATAGGAGAAGTTGGGAATGGAGATTTGAGGGCACGTAGCTCATCTCTGGCTAATACAGGGCTGTTCCCTACAGTAAGCTCTCCAGTGCTTTGTGTAGTCTAGCTGTAACCAGCTCCAGTGATGTATGGGGGCTTCTACTGCTTCATCTGGAAACGATTTCACAATCTAAAGGCTCATCTACTCTAGATGTTTTATACCTGGAGTTAAACGATTATCAAATAACTCAAGGTGGTTAATGTGTTTTGGGGAGTGTCCACACTGGCCTTAAATGTTTATTCCAGGCCACAAACCTGTGTTTATCCTCAGCAAAGGTTAAAAATCTCTAGCACAGACAAATCCTAACAGATTTCACTGTCAGGAATGACGTCCTAATACACATCCAGAGTTTCTTTTGGCTCAGACTCATCCATTATTCCATGCCCTATGTGCCTTACACTACAGCACAGATATTCAGATTCCTAACCCAAAGAGCTTACAGTCTAGTATGTTTCAATAGCTCTTTGAACCCAAATAAATCCTCACTCTTTTCCTCACCATTTAAATACATACAGATGGTTGTGGTTCTCTTCAGACATCTTTTAACCAAGCTATTCTGGTCGATATTTTATTTTGAATCTGTGTCTTGTCTCACACATCATTATCACAGCCCCTCAAGCATTTTTATTGCTCTTCTCTGAACTCCCTCCAGTTTGGGATTATCTAGTGGTGTGGTGCGGTGCAGGGAACAACATATCTTATTCCAAGTGAACTGAAGCCATACAATGAGGGATTATTAAATCTGTGATAACTGGCATGAATCCTCTGCACAGCAAATCCATAAAACCCCTTGTCTTTTCTGCCACTACATAACACTAATCTGATGTCTAATTTGCTTTTCACTATCACACCATGGTATGTGTCTCTCTCTCTCTTTTAAAAGTATTTCTGCTCTCAAAGTTTCTTTTGCTCATTGAATACTTGTGTCCCAGATTACTTCCTATCCCAGAAGCACTTGTCTGCATTTTTCCTGGTTGAATCCATTTCTTATTTCCTGCCCATATTTTATTTCCCTACCCTCATGACGCCTTGTATTTTCCTATCCTATGAATGGAATTAACATGCTGTTTTTCTCCTCTGATAGATTTACAACAAATAGGCTAAAATGGAACCTAACACTCCCTCCAACTCAATACGCTGCTGTTAATCATTGCTTAGTTTACATTCTTTGCGATGCTTAGCAATTCATGTTAGAGTACACATATCCAGGTCAGCTTGAATTCATTTTTCAAGTAAAGTTTCAAGAAACAATATCAAATGCTTTAGCAAAAATCCAGATGTTCCAACTACCGTGTTCCTTCCAGCCACTAGAGTTTAGTAATTCTACCAAATATGTGATCAAATTTGTCAGATATCATTTACAAATGCTCCTCCCTTCCCCCTGAAAGTTGATAGTTTTGCTGACCCATTCATTTTCTCCTCCCACTCCTGGCTATGTGCCTGCTTCCCTCTATACCTAGAACTACCTCCCAATCCCAGTTTACAAAATCTTCTTCCCACTCAAATCTCTGCAAGAAACACACTTCTCCCTGCTGAAGGCTCAATTCTTCTATGGTGCTCATGAATTGTAAAGGTTCATAGTTTAAGACAATAAAAGTTGATCCTTTCTCTGAACTTCACAAGTGCATCTTAAATGCCTCCTTCAGATGGTAAATTCCTTGGAGCAGGAACTGTCTTTACCTTTGTGACTTTAGTGTGGAAGATGTGCTCAGTGCCATACACAGAATACCCTGTTTACTGATCATGGTTCAGTTTTCACCAAGATGAAACAGTCTGCAAACATCTAGAGATTTTGTTCTCGTTTAACAGAGAATGAAGGTTGACTTACAGCACAGTAATTGCTAGGATCACTTTTTTTCCTTCTTTTGGAAATCTGTATCACATTTGCTCAGCCCCCTAATGAATTCTCATCCACTAGCACCTCCCTACTTCTGTTCTTTTTTAAATAATATTGCTAGTGATCTAACAAATAATTTCATCAGTTCCTTCCCTTCACACTCTAGGACACACATACTGAAGACAGGGTGATAAGTACATATTCAAGTTCCCCACAAATCTTACTTTACCTAATTGATGTCAATAACTCTACAAATAGGAAGTAATAAAGACCTTGGATGCAACTCTTTTCTTGTTTTGATTCAAAATAAAACATTTCAGTAGCTCTGCTGTATTTACACGATTCCCCCTTTGTTTATTAGTGCATCTGCTTTGTCTTGTACTCCCCCCTCAAATAATATACACCGCTACCTCGATATAACGTGACCGGATATAACACAGTAAAGCAGTGCTCCGGTGGGGGGGATGCAAGGGGGGGCGGGGCTGCGCACTCCGGTGGATCAAAGGAAGTTCAATATAACACGGTTTCACCTATAATGTGGTAAGATTTTTTGGCTCCCGAGGACAGCGTTATATCGAGGTAGAGGTATATTTATAAGAGCCCTTATTTCCCCTTTCACCTCTTTGGCTAACATTCTGCCTTGTTTTACTGCCCGTCTATTCTGCAACCTTTAGCTGACAGAGCAACAGCAAGCTGTGCTCCTAAGCAATACTACCATAAACTGTGTTTTCCCATTGGAGGAGAAATGAATGCTATGAGGGAACAGATTTCAATTTCAACCTGCTGAGGGGTAATTTATGAACAGTGAGATCAAAAGCGGAGTTTGAGGGGGAAAGTTGCTTAACACCATGTTGCGCCTCCCTCCACTTCAGTTTACAGACCAAATTAGGTCTTGCAAGCAGCAAGAGGGAAATCCCCTATTGTGCAGGGCAAGTGCAGTCTATTACTGCACGCTCTCGATTACTACCTCTTCCTCCATTAACACCCTCCAATCATTACCTTAAAGTGACTGAGAATAGAAATCTCTGCAAGCTGAGCAGGAGGGTCAGGGACATGTCCTCCAATAGCACATGCATGACCTTAAGGAGCTGCATGTGACCCCTGAATTTGCCAAGCCAATAAAGCTGTGAGGAAAGAAGTAGGCCAGGGAGGTGGGAAAGGAAGACAAAAGTTGCATGCAAAGTGTGGGACAGTTAATGTGTCTCTATTACCCTGCATGAGCTTCCATTTTTCCCCAGACTGAACCTTATTGTTATTTCCTATCTATATATTTCTAAACCCTCAAGAAACCTGCTACAGACAAGGTCTATCAGAGATGTCACATTAATAAAGATTGGAAAGGACTGTCCCACATCAGCCACTCCAAATTCCTCTCCCAAAACAACAACCTATGTTTTCCATAAGTTAGTCTCCCATACAGGCTATCGCATGCCATGATCCTCTCTCCCCCCCACTGCAAATAAACTCATCCTCTGAGCTTGAGCTCTTCATCCATGGGAAAGTTTGACTCGAATATCCAGGGAATACAGCTAAACCTCCTACCCAAAATACTGCAGCTGAAGCCCACACTTTCAGTCCTGCCATCCAGGATGCAAGAGCTTGTTAGTGATATCATAAACACAGGTGTGATATCCCTTAGCGATCTGATAGAAAAGCCAAGCATTAGAAGTCTGACTTAAGGCACCAATGGCTAGATTTACAAAACAATCAGGTGCCTGAAGATGCAGATAGGCACCTAGTGGGATTTTTAGAAGTGCCCAAACAGCTTAGGCACATAACTCAAATCAAAGAGTAATTCCTTTGTAAATCTGGCTCCAAATCAGTATTAAGGTAACTAAATAAATAAGCAAACGGAATTTCAAATCAGGGCACTTATTTAGATGCTGTAATATGGATTTAGAAACCTAACTTTAAACACCACATTTGAAAATCTTGGTCAGAAACATTATATATGAAACCATTCATTACAAGTGCGTGCTAGCCTTTTAAAACCAGTCGTGGTTTGGTTCCGTATTTAATCTCCATGCCTTCCAGTTCTAATCGGTTGAGTTTGCAAGTCAAAAAGAATATTGTTCTAACTGCCAGCTCTGCAAACTCCCCCGGGGACCCAAGAGTCAAGTTTCTCCCCCATGCTTCAGAAGTCCTCATCGGCAAGAGATTCTGCAGTCAAAAGAACTGACAACATATTTAATTTGTGACACAGAGCAGAACCCTGCTTCTCCTCCTGTAGTGGCATCAGTCCTGCAGGATTAACAGGAGTCAAAACCTTGGCTTTGGCAGTCAGAAAGACAGGACTTCAATACAAAGGACTGAAGGGCCACTTTTAGCAGATTTTTCTAACTGAAATCACATTGCAAAGTTTCCTCAAAAAGTTTGGACAAGTTCATATGGTACTAAACCAAAAGAGAGTTATTTCTTGCTGTCTAGTCGGGGTGTTATTTTTAGGGCTGGATCAGAAGTCAAAGAAACCAGCAACTAAGGCAAGTCCCCAGCACAACCTCATCTCACCAGACCTCCTCCCCAGAGGGAGACGCCAGCAGCTCCTGTCCTACTCAGTGCTCCCCACAGCGAGGCATCAACCTACCAATGGTGATTTTTTGTTCCACACTTCACCCTCTTCTCCGCGTGTCAAGCTAGCTATAAGAACAAGTCAGAGGTTTTCAGTAACAGTCAAGTAGATTTCAAGAGTTGGTGGGGAAAAGAATTAAGGCAAGTCAAGACACCAGGGAAGGAATATTGTTAGTTGTGGTGGTGTTTAAGAAATTATAGGAATGCTCATCTCTTGAAGTGTCAATGATTTGTGTCCCCCACCCCCAATATTTTTTAAAAATAGAAAACCATTAACGAGAAATCTAATCAATTTAGACAGTAAGTTAGAAGTAAGGTAGATTCAGAATCTGCACACGTTTCTGAGATGCCCTGCCAGCTTTTTGTGACTTTACAATCACATTTTGCTATATATAGTATTACACATTTAAATTTTTTAACAAAATGTTTCCCTTCCATGTTGCTGTGTCCCACACAGACAGAAGAGGAAACCAACTGACCCTTCAGGGAAACTGATTAGAGTTGTCAAATACTCAATGTAAATAAAGAAGCAAAAATGAAAATGTTTCTTTTCAGATTTCAAGTGTTACAAGTAATAGTAGGTTAAAAAAATCAAGCAGAAGTGTTATTTTTAAGTCAATGGTGTCACCCTAAGCTTTCCTCTGCATTATTGAACTCCCAAATGCAAGAAGATCTAAAGCATAAGTGTCAGAGATAAAAACTGACTATAGAGTGAAACTGACTAGTTCAGTTTCACTGAGTGAAGAGTAAAAAGAAACACACCCATTAGTGGGGAAAGCAAACAGATTTTTATCATTTTCAGTTTTTAATTAAGGCAAGAGTAATAATGCAGGTAAGGTGTGTGTGTGTGTGGGGGAGGGGGCACGAGAGGGGGGGGGGGATGTTCCAGTCACCATCACTGCTTCCTAAAAATTTTCAAAGAGCTCCCCAATTTGTACCAGGGCATCCAGAAAACCCCAGGAAGATTCTCCCCACAATTTTTAAACTATTTCTGTGGTCCTCCCATATGCTGTATCCTTCCAAAGCAGATAACGGGGGCATCCTATTGCAGTGGTTCTCAACTTTCCAGAATACTGTACACCTTGAAGGAGTCTGATTTGTCTTGCGTACCCCCAAGTTTCACCTCACTTAAAAACGACTTGCTTACAAAATCAGACGTAAAAATACAAGACTATCACAGCCACTATTGCTGAAAAATTGCTTACATTCTCATTTTTACCATACAATTATAAAATAAATCAATTGGAATATAAATATTGTACTTACATTTCAGTGTATAGTAGATAGACAATGACTTGTTTATACTGCTCTGTATGAAATTTTAGTTTGTACTGACTTTGCTAGTGCTTTTTATGTAGTCTGTTGTAAAACTAAGCAAATATCTAGAGGAGTTGATATACCCCCTGGAAGACCTTGGAGTACCCCCAGGAATATGCATACGCTGGTTGAGAACCACTGTCCTATTGCACAGAACTTTGAGTGCTGCCACTTAGCACTTCACTTATGTTTCAAAAGAGCTTTGAAGATGTGAAGCCTCTCAACACTCCTGTGAGGCAGGAAAGCAAAGTATTAACCCCATTTTACAGATGGGGAAAGCAGACACAAAAATGTAAAGTCACTTGCCTAAATCACATGAGTCAATGCCTGAGATAGGAGTATTAGATGCATTACTAAATCACCCATCAGATTAGACCAGACTTGAGAAATTCCTGACTCCCCATGCAAATTTGTTTTAAATACACTGGATGATATTCTGGCACCTCCATTCATTTATGATCCAGGATTGGGATTGTTAGGGGAGTAATAATGCAATAAATTTGTCTGCAGGGTGTCAGTCAGAGAGCAGAATATGCAGGTGCACCGCCAGCGTTTCTGCCGCCCTAGGCGGCGGAAGGTCCCGCCCCGAAATGCCGCCCCCCACAGAGGCAACGGAAGGTCCTGCCGCCGAAATACCGCTGCGGTTGCCGCCCCACAAATTGTAGCGCCCTAGGCGACCACCTAGGTCACCTAATGGGTTGCGCCGGCCCTGAGAATATGGCAGATACTAACTCTTACAGGAAAAATCTGTTAACTTCTGCTACAAAGGTCACCACCACCAGATTTTAAAAGGAGAAAACTGGGGACTCTGCCCTTTTTTTCTTTTTTTTTCTTTTCGAGTCTTCCCTGTGAGACAAAACATGACTATGCATGAAGAAACAGATATGGAAATGACACTGTCATTGGGGATGAAGTGGAGTCTTTAACTATGCCATGAAGAGGTAGAGTTACTCCATGAATTCCAGAACAAGCAGCGAGCCTCAAAGGACCACCAATATAGCACCTGGGGGCATCTAGCATACTGACATGTGAAGAGGAGGGGAGGCAGCATCAGGACCTTTGTCATATTTAAAAAAAAAAAAAAAAAAAAACTACAAAACCTTTTCACAGCCACTAAGTATGCTGCTATATTATCACATACAGACCAAAGAGGGGGGGGGGGGGGACAACGACGACGAATGAAGTACCACTGTGGTGGGGAGAGAGAGCAGGTAGATGTGGGGGACAAACATCTGGGAGTGGATGGGGGGGGGGAGAAGGAAAGAAGAAGACTGACAAGAAGAGAACATCCCCACAAACACGTGCTCACACACCCCAGCTTTTACTATCCCATTGGTGATAATCCCTCCCTACCCCAAGCAGCATCTCATGCACTTACTTCTAGTCCCCCCTTTTATTTAGTTGTATCAGATCCCCAGACTAAGGAAGGCCCAAGTAATCTGAGAGTTAAGTACCTCCAAGAGTCGACAGGCAGCAGGATTTTGGATACATCTAACTGGGCCTAAGTTATTTAAATAAGAGTTACCTTCAGGAGGAAAGTTTTAGGCTTGGGTCCTCTCTTCTTGGGCCCATACAGCTCACGCTCTCGTTCCCTTTAGGGAGTCAAATTTTAGAAAGTTAAACTTTTTCTTAAGAAAAAACACACACACACACACACACACACACACATCTATTTTTTGGGGGTAGCTCGGATGTCAAATAAACAAATGTGCTTTCCCCTATTAAACTCACTTCTGCTCAAAGGCTGCAATAAGTCGGGAGTCCAGGATGTTCTCTTCAGGTTCCCAAGTGCTGTACCTGCCAAGGCACAACAAAATAAACAAAACACGAACACCCGCATAAAAAAGGAGAAGGGGGGGGGGAGAGGAGGCAACCCCAGAGTACAGTTTGCGTGCATGGAAAAGGGATGCACATCTCAGAGCAGACTTGGGGAAGAACCCTTTACACACACATATACACACGCGCGAGCACACACACACACACGGAGAAATACTCAAACAACTCACTTGATGGCCCAGCCTTTCCATTTCACCAGGTACTCGATGCGCCCCTGCAAAACACAGATGAGGAGGGGGGGGAGGAAAGAGAGAGGGAGGGAGGATTAGCGAAATGGCCATTGCAACAAACCCACGGCAGCGGGGGGCCGGGGCCAGGCTGGGCGGCTGCTCACCTTTCGGATCCGCCGCTTGATGATGGATTCGGCCGCGAACACTCGCTCCCCCACTGCAGACAGCTCCATCTTGCTCAGCAGCAGCACCCACAGCCCATAATAATCCCGCCCGCTTCTCCCTCCTTCCCTCCCCCCTTCTCAGGCTGCCGCCGCCGCCGCCGCTGCCGCTGCTGCTGCTACTCGGGCTGCACCGGCTCGCGCACGCTCGCGCTCGCTCTCCGGCCGCGCGGCAGCACGTGACCTCCCTCCTCTCTTTCTCCCCCTCCCCCGTTCACCGTTACCAGGGTCCCCCCGGCGGCGGTTGCTAGGACAAAAAAGGAGGGCGCAGGCGCGCGGGCTCTTAAAGGCACCGCGCGCGCGGGCTGCAGGGAGCGAGGCGGGAGCTGGGTCGCTGCTTGGGCGGCAAAGCGCAGGGCCGGGGAAGAGGCCTGGGGGTGCAGAGAGCAGGGCAAAGCACAAGGGGGTGGAGTGTAAACGCGCTGAGAGGGGGGACAGTTTTAGATATACAGCCCCCCTCCCTCCGCTCCTGGCTGTTGTGAACCGGTTGCCAATGAGGCTGCCTTCCCACCAAGAGATCCCGGATCCCAGGGTCAAGGGGGCAGGTGTGTGGACAGTCTCTGCTAGGGTGACCAGATAGCAAGGGTGAAAAATCGGGACACTGGGTGGGGGGGTAATAGGCACCTATATGAGAAAAAGCCCCAAATATCAGGACTGTCCCTATAATATCGGGACATCTGGTCACCCTAGTCTCTGCCTATCCCATCAGTGCAGTTAGAGGGACCTGCCGACAGCACGTTGGTCAGGAAAGGTCTGTACACAGCTCACCATAACAAGACTAGCCCAAGTTATAAGTAAGGCATCAAAGAACCAAAACATGGTTGGGAAAGGATGGAAACCCTCATGCTTCAGGACAAACTGCCCACTGAAGAATGGGGGCCAGGAAGAAAGTTTCTCTGAGATCAGGTTATCCTATAACACCCACTGCAGGGTTTCTTTCCCTTTCTCCTGAAGCAGCAGCTAGTGCTGGCCAGTGCCAGGGACAGAATGCTGCACTACATGGACCACTAGTCTGACCCACCCTGGCAGTCCCTTTCCCATTGTCCTTTTCTCATAGTTAAAGCCCATTTTCCTACTGCACAGAGACCTAACCCTGTTCCCTTGAACTAGCCAAGGTTCTAGTTTGATTCTTGAAGCACAATTCGGTCCCATGTGCTCTGTTACACTCACTATTCTGTTTGAAATCAATAGGGTGCTCAGAATTAGAGCTTATCTACACACAGTTGTACCGCTATAACTATACCACTATTGGTAAAGCAGTAACAGCCACTAATGTGGATGTAGTTATAGCTGCCTAAGGGTGCTATACTCCTACAGCTTATTCCCATATGGGAAGGGGAATAAGTTTTGCCATATATGTATCTTTATGTGAGTATAATTGCATTCATGCTAAGAGTTGTACCATATAACTTAATTATTTCAGTTAAGTGTGTGAATCTGTATTATATTGGTACAAAAACTGTAGACCAGGACAGTGGGTGTGTGTGTTTCACCTCAATGTACAAAGAAGCAGAGATAGTCCTAGGCTCAAACAATGCAAATGACCTCTTGAGGTCCTGCATTTTTAGAGGGTCCTCCCCCCCAGCAGCTTCCACTGATTAAGCAGTTTTAAGGCCACTTCAGGCTTTTTTCCCAGAAACAGCTAGAGAGGGGGAAGAAAAATCACAGTCTCTATCCCAGCAATTTGGAATCCAGTCAATCCTAAAGTAGTGTGTGCACAGAATATTTGGCAGCAAAGACTATGGATTTACTTTTAGGTGCCCAGTAGGTGCATTCTGTGTTGTACAGAACAACAGCAATATAGGACTGAAAGGGATCTTGAGAGGTCAGCTTAAAACTCACTTTCCATTTTTAAAATTAATAAAAAAAACCTAACCTGCTTGAGATGGTCCAATAAGGGAGGTGTCAGAAAATGCCCTTACTGCCCTCACTAAACATGAGCCCTCTGCCCTGTTCATCATACACATATGATTTCCATCTCTCCTAAGCCAATAGCACTACTGCACATTCATCCCATAGGCCAAGAGGTCAGCAGAAATAGAAAGAATCGAACTGCAGGATTAAGGGGGAAATGACAACACAGAAAGAAGCCATTAGTTAAATGTCAGTTCTCATATTTAATATTTTTAATAACTTTGCAACATTTACCACATAAATCATCTAAATAAATAGATGCTGTACAGTCTCTTATCCATATCAGTACAAAAATAAAACCACACTTTGCATCAAATTGTAACTAGACCTGTCCTCCCATTTGTATTACAATCTCCATTTACAACAAGCACTCACTCAGAAAAGGCATTATACTTAGGGGTCTTTTGTTTGTTTGGAATTGATTCGTTCCCTCAGCCCCCTCTGCCCAAATACATTCAGTTAGTCTGTACAAAAGCTAGAAGCTCATTCTGTGCAAAGGAAGCTTTCTTGTGCAAAGACTCAAATGCTCTATCATGCCAAGAATAAAAAATAAAGTAACCTTCCCCAACACCATCCTTGGTGGAAAACAAGCATATAAAATAGGCAGTAAAGTCACACAACAGTCTTAGAAGAACCTAGATCAAGCAGTGCAGGAGCATGGGAAAGAAGGTCGCTGCTGAAAAGCTGGGAGGATTGGGGTTTCTCCAAACACAGGTGCCTGCTACTAAGTAAAATGCCCTACATAGCCAGCTAAAATGTTCAATTTAGATTTTTTTTAAGCCTAAACTTTGTGATTTTTTTTTTAAAGCAAGTTCCTTTGCACCTGTTCTGTTGGACGTGAGGTGAGACAATAACCCACTGGAAGAGTCCAGCCACTGAAAACAGCTGTTGGGTTATCCCTACCCCAAAGAGGTACACATGCCTCCCATCCCCAATAAGCCACTAAAGTGCAATTTGTCCAGAAAAGGGAACTAAAAAGATGTCTCCAAAACTAGAGATTGAAGAAACCTATTGGATCACATCTCAGCCATCTCTAAACACTGGGACTACTGAACATGGGAACAGTACCTAATAATTCCCCTATATACAGCAAGTGGTGGGGGAAAAACGTGTTCTGAAGGTGGATGTGAAGTTTTAAAGTCTCCTCCCCTCCTTCATTGTACCCTTCTTCACTTGGGATGCCTGGAATGGCAAACCCACCCTACAACCATAGAAGGGATGCCAAGGGCTGGCTGGCAGCTGTGGAAAGGAGATAAGGAATAGCCAGTGATCTGAAATGGATACATCTTTCCCTTTTCAAATGCCACTTTTTTAAAAAGAGGCAATAAGAGTACTCAGCGCTCCTAGTGCTTTGCATCTTCAAAGTGCTTCAAACATACTTAGGCCTTGACTTAAGAAAAGCCAAAAAGCAGACTAACATTTTTAGATTTCAGAGAGTTTTTGGTGCTACCTCTACATTTCTGGTTAACACCCGTCCAACCCCCTCCAAAACCTTAATCCCGGTCAACCCTCTGGCACTAAAATGAGAAAGAACAGATAGATTTTAAAAGGTCAGGTTTCTGACCATCACTCAGTGCCCCCCCCCCACACACACACACACACAAATGTGTCAATCTGGCACTTCCAGCACCCACACAGTTGTGAGAGGGGAGCATGCCTCTTCTCTAAAAAGACAGGCAGGGTAACAAGTGGCCCACAATTAATGAAAGCAGCAAATCCTCTCTGAGCCTGAGCTTTCTATCCATCCCATTTGGCAAGTACAGTAATTCAGTCTCCCATTCAAATGCCAGCCACTACCAGCTTCCATTATTGGGCTTAGTCACTCTGTGCTACTTCTGATCATCCAGAAGCCATTTCCCATTCAGAAATCTGTGAAGTGGCCAAATCCCCAGGAAACATTCCTTATCTTAAGGAAGAGTCTGAAATAGATGTTAGAGGAAGATATGAGATTCTGAACGAATGCTATATCTGCCCTTCCCCACCAGTGACTGTTCTGATGAGGTTGGCAACCTACCCCCTGCTTTACAAATGCTCGTCTCTTGGGCAAGTCCCACAACCACTTCCACCTACCTAATAGCTTAGGTTTCAGCTGAGTGGTTAAATAATTTGGGACAGCCATTCTCCTTTTGTGTGAAGGCTACAGCCCTGGCTTATGGGCATTTGAGCTCGGCAGGGCAGAGGACAATATGGACCCTCTGACATGAGAGAGAACTGATTTTAGACCACTGTGCTCTGGCAGATATTGGCTTGAGAACATGTACAATGCAACAATCTGTCCCTATTACCTGCATTTGCCAATGGTACATTTGCCTTTCTAATAACTGCTCTGATCTGAACTGTCATTCTCCTGCTTGGCTCCCTCCCCCACAAAGATAAGTCTGTGTTTTCCCTCCCCCTGAAAGACCCAGCTACTTAACACAGAAGCAAACGACTCTCTCCACACATGCTCACTTACTCAGTACCCATTCAGAGCACACAGAGGAGTGCCAGTTAATCCTTCTAAAATGCTGATGCAGGGCAGTGATGTCCTAAGGGGGAGAAGGAAGTGAAGAGATAGGAAAATTTGTCTATCTGAATACACTGGGCTACACTGAACAGACATACTTCATTTCCTAGTTACTCCATGCACACCCCTGCTCCATACACATCCCCATCTAATAGTCTCATCTTTTCACTCAGATGAAAAAAAAGTGAACAAATCCGGGGCAAAACCAATAGCTGTGACAGGCTGCTGTGGAGTGCACAGAAGGAATTGGCCAGCTGAACGAAGCCATTAACTACTGTCAGAATTGGGACTTACAAAGGATGGGAGCAGAAGTCTCCAACAACAAGAAAGGTTTTGGATTTCTCACTTTGGCATCTGATTTTATTAACAGGAAGTATCAGCATGATGCAGACCCTGGGAGGGCCTTAGGAGTTAATGAACGCTCCCTGCATCTCAATGCACTCTTTTCCTGAAGTAACAGGCACTCTACCCAACAGTCTGTCCTGAACAGTCTAGCAAGGGCATTATTGACAGTGGGGATACGGTACACAGATCCCGCACAACTCTGGAGTCCAAGGAATGCCAGACCCTACAAGTTAGGGACCCCATTCATTGAGCAGCCCCCACACTGTCCCAGGAAGCTACACTGCCCTCCTTCCTAGGCTGCAGGAAGAGTACATTGAATAGGAACAGAAGAGAAGGAAAAATATCACAATTTTTAGAAAGGAGGTTTGCTTCTTTCCTGCTTCAAAAGCATGAAATTAATGTTCAGCAAAGGGGCCCTGCTTTAACCATCAACCCTGGGCTGTTGCCCACAGTCATCAGCACTGTATTTCCTCACCCCAATCTTTGTTGTGGTGGTTGCATTAAGTACCTCCTATTAACAGCCTGCCTGTTTTTCAACCTGCATGAGGCCACACTCTCTATTCCAGTTAAACCGTCAAACACAGTACTAAGCGTGGGGCTGGGTAGAGCAGGAAGCAGTACTGGGGCCCTGGGCCCCAGGAGGTCAAAACCAAGTTCACACATTCAATCAAACACACCAGAAGAATCTTTCAGGACAGTTTCACAACACTAACAACAAAACAACAAACACCCTGTTCTGATATGTTAATCACATGTTCGTTTCTATCTCAGGCTCTGACTTAGTCAGGGTCACTTCACTGGCAGACTTGGGTTTATTTTGGCAAAAGGAACTGCATTTGGGTGTTCCCACAATATCCTGTATGCCGTTGAAAACAAGAATCAGACTTGACACATCCAAGGGCCCAAGTCATTACAGGAGAATAAGGGGTGTGCTGGAGACACAGGGCTACTAAGGGTAGGACTACACTGTAATAAAAGACCCGGGGCAGCAAGTCTCAGAGCCCAGCTCAGACTTGGGCTCACGCTGAGGGGCTAAAAACAGCTGTCTAGATGTTCCTGCTTGGCTGGGCATGGGAACATCTACACTGGTACGTTCAGCCCTATAGCGGGAGCCCAAGTCAGTTGACCTGGGATCTGAGACTTGGTTCTGGGGAGTTGTTTTTTTGCAGTGTAGACGTACCTTAAGATACCACTAATCATTTGTGGTTGGTGCTCTGAGGAATCAATAAAAATACTGGGGTGTGGGGATGAAAGGTATTGGGGGGAAAAAAGCGGTCTTCAACAAATGTTTGTACAGTGCCTAGCACAATGGAGTCCCGATGTGACTGGGGCCCCTACGTGTGGTCATGATACAAACAATACATAAAATACCACTATGAACAGATGCATGAAACAAGCATCGCCTCCCTAAGAACTGCTGGCAAGTTCTTACAGTGCAGTTCTGTTCTGAAGACTGACTCTATAAGAACAGTCCCTTCTTACTCAAGGGACCTGCTTTTTGTGCGATTCTGCTGGCTGAAGTCAGTCTGCATTGCTTCAGCCTTGCAGTCAACAAAGCTATAGGGGAGTCAGTTGGATTCTATTCTGGCTCATATTTCAAACAGAACCATTAAAGTAAGCTCCAACTGGACTCTATTTTGGCTCTTGCATCAAGCATAATAGCTAGTGAAGCTCCAATTACAGAACCTTTGATTTTCATGATAGCAGCCAACAAGGCCCCCGTATGACTTGCATATTCCAGGCTGAGTTTGCTGTTAAGACTCTTTGCGCTTGTAAACTGAGCACATTTGATTTGAAAATCATTGACATTCCACCACTCTGGAGCCCACACCACCATTTCTCCAGTCACTTTTCAGAAGAGAACCACACTTTACAGAGACTAAAAACAAAAAAACCACTCTGTTAAGAGAGCAAGATTGATTGTTACAATATGCAAACCTTGCTAAGGAGGTGTCCAAAAAAAAAAAAACGCAACCCGATAGATACATGTTTAGTTTCCTACCACAAAACATCCTCTCCCCCCTTGTTCTCGCCACACCACCAAAAAAGCCAACCCACACATCAGCAAGGTTCTGCATCTCAACCGGAAATGGATTAACCCCCCTCCCCCCAGTGGCTTGGGCATAAGGTAGTACGGCTACCAATATATCTCCTTAATCATTTTAGGTCAGGAAAAGATATTAGTCATCAGAAGCAATACAAGTAAACATCTACAAAAGGGTTAAAAATGAAGCAGTGGGTGAATCCTGTTTGCAAGGGCTCCAGAGCTTCCACTTACAGTCAAGTTTGCAAAAACAGTGTTCTTCAAAGAAAATGAATGTCAAGACAGAATTCTTTGGTCTGGAAAATCTCAATGGGTGCATAGAACGTGACACCAAGGAGAGAGAAAAGCAGAACGGAAGTCTGGTGAGAGAAGCAGCCTTTTTCTTGCCCTTTGCAGGATTTCTGTTGCTTCCCAGATTTTGGCCAGGGCTGGAAACATCCACAAACAAAAGAGTTTTTCTTGCAGTATTTCTGGACTAAACTGGGAAAAGTGCATAGAAAGCCATACCCACATATAAAAAAAATAAAAGTTAAAACCACTCTTCCAGATCCTACAAAGGTTTGGAACGAGGAGTTGGGGAGTAAGTTCTTCAAACTCAGGTGCCTAGGATTAATCTTCTACATCTATAGTCACCTGGATCAAAAGTCACCCTGATTTTCAGACATGCTGAGGACCTGCAACTCTCAGGGAAGTCAGTAGGAGAGGCAGGTGCTCAGCACCCTTTTTTGAGGGGAGGGATGGAGAAAGAGGACACTTCTATGTAGGTGACTATATATGCATTTAGAAGCCTAACTCTAAGCAACCACATTTGACAAACTTTGTCCTGAGTCTATGTTTATCCCACAGGTTGCACTGTTTCTATTTTTTTAGAATTCAGCACTCCCTCTTCTCCTCTGACACCTACTCCCACCATTTAAAAAAAAAAAATCAACTCAGGTTCCTCCCTGACCCCCCTCTCAGAATTCATCACTAATAAACTTGAAGCTGGGACAGTCTCCTGCACCCCCCACCTTGTGTTTATTTTGAGGGACAAAAATATTTGCACTGAGACACCTGAAATATAGGGCGTATCAATCTGTCCCACAAGTACCATGACCTGGTGGAAGGCAGTCTAGTCCAGACAATGGAGGGTGAATCTTAGTATCCTATGAGCAGCTAGAGCCTATTAGAGGTAAAATGTGCTTTTAAAGAAAGCTTAGGGGCAGTCCTTTGTAAAAACCTTTGTAAAAGTGTTTGCAGGACTCGAAGCATCAGTGTTGCAGAACTCCTAAGTTCCGCAGGGGGACTAAACCCTCCAGGGGAAGAGCTGCAGAGAAACAGCATTTAGGATTTACACTAACACTTAGCTTCAGCTCTGTAGGAAAGTAGCTTCAGATAGTACAAAACCAGCAGATGAAGTCATTTTTTGGGGAGGGAATTAAAGGAGGGGAGTAAATGAAGAAAGAGTCAAGGCTGCACTGTATCACACTGCCCCACAATTCCCCCCGAGGCCCTAGCTTACCCTTCTTGCTTTCCATAGGGAGAGAGAGATTTTTAAGTTTAAAATAAAGGAGGAAGAGAGAGTGAGCGTGCAAGAACAGATGCTAAACTATCAACTTTGAAGATACAGCAATTCTTAGAAACCCCAAAATGTCACAGGTAGAATCCAGTACAAATCTCCAGGCGTTTTTAAGTGCAAAACCAGGTAGGCTCTATCGAACTGCAGGTGGCTTTCCTTGGCGAAGCTTTTTAAACCCTCAAAAGGGAAACTCCCCTGGTAAAGGGAACAAATAAGCATGAGGTCACAGATACTGTAAGTTTGGGGAGGGAGGGATATAAATAGGACACTCAATCCAAGAATCCTTATCACTTTAGAGGATAAATTAAAAGTTAAAAAATGTTAGAAGTCTAGTAGACTCCTCCCAGCTCTTATGCTATTCACTTTTGGCCTTTAAATTTGATCAGAGAGCAAAAAACTACCTAAAAGTGGAAACTGACCAGCTAAAGTCCAGTTTCACTGCCTAGTTCTCATGCACTAGGCCTCTGCCATTATCTGTGGATTTCCAGCACTTCCAGGCAATGTTTCAATTTCTCCGTGAGCCCTTCTTCCCAAGAAGAGAGCCACCCTTTCCACTGACTTATTAATGCATTTTCAGGACAATATTTATAACTAGTCTGGGTTTGGTAAATCTTTTAGTACAGGGGTTCTCAGTCTGGGGGGGGGGGGGGGGGAAGAGAGAGAGAGAGAGAGCGCGTGTGTGTGTGTGAGACACACAAATACCTTTCCCTTTCCATATTTCTTGATCAGAGAAGGGTTCTGGGAAGGTCTCTGGATAGAGAAAAATGAGTACCACTGTGTTAATATATACAGTTATCCTCCTAAAGGGCCTTTATTAAAAGGCTCGGAAATCCAAAGTGAGTATGTGTAGCTAATATACCACAGCTAGGAGGTAACAAAGATATGCGTTACAGCAGTGGTTCTCAAACTTTTGTACTGGTGACCCCTTTCACATAGCAAGCCTTTGAGTGCGACCCCCCCACATATCCATTAAAAACACTTTATCTATTTAACACCATTATAAATGCTGAAGGCAAAGAGGGGTTTGGGATGGAGGCTGACAGCTCACAACCCCACCATGTAATAACCTCACAACCCCCTGAGGGGTCCTGCCCCCCAGTTTGAGAACCCCTGTATTACAGGATCAATGGATCACGCAGAGAGGGAAGATATTCCCTTCATTCTTCATGGAATCACACTGTAACCATCAGCCCCGTTCATTATTTGCAATGGAGTTTCCTACCTCCCCAGGCAAACAGATTACCTGCAATATCGCCACAGATAAAACATTAGGAAGGGAGGAAGCTTGTAACAGACTTGAGCTACCTAAAGTGATTGGGTCCATTACATCTCACTGTAGTAGCTGGGTGGGAGGAGGAAGATGGGGAGGGTGATGTCCAGAGGAAGCA
This sequence comes from Chrysemys picta bellii, assembly GCF_011386835.1. NCBI lineage: Eukaryota > Metazoa > Chordata > Testudines > Emydidae > Chrysemys > Chrysemys picta. The sequence continues at coordinate 94,164,673 of NC_088791.1, read as the reverse complement.
TCTTTACCCAAGGGACAACAACTGCAAATCAGGGAAGCAACCAATAGGTCCAACCCCTTCTCCATCTCAGTGTCCTCTTTCACCCTAAATGCAGCTGCCAAAACTAATAGAGCAAAGGGACTACATGGAGAAAAAAAGTTCTCAAGATGCCCTACCAGGGGAGTCTTTGCCAAGGAAAGGGGTATCAGTTTCTCAGACAGACAAAGCAATAACAGACAAGTATAACAAACAAAAAACACATTGCCCGTACATTGCCTTTTGTTTTTGCGTATCTGAAGGGGAAAAGAAAAATCAATGAGACTTCAGTTTAAAAAAAAACAAACAAAAAAAAACAAAAAAAAAACCTCTGTAAACATTTTAAAAGAAACATTTTGGATTTTTTTTTGAAGAGTGAAATAATCACCCCACCCCCAAAAGAATCTGACAGGAACATTAAAAATGGAGATTCAGAACTGCACACTTCGGTCTCGGAAGAAGCCCTCGGCCACTTGTGCTTCTCTGAAGGTCACGGTAATGGAGTTCGCCGTGATGTCTGTCACTGTCACTTCGCTGGGGGACAAGGTGGGGATCCAGGGGAGGCTGCCATCAACTGCATCCACACCTACTGCAGAGGGGGAGGTGGATAAGAGCACGTTAGAAAAAGAATGAGGGCCTACCAGAAGAGGAGCATCCTTGCTGGCTATGGGTGGGTGACATCAACCTGTGCCAAGTTTGCACATGCTCCAAGGCACTGTAGGTGTCTAATGCCCCCCCACAGAAAGTAAGGGGCAGAGGGAAGAGGTGGGAAGATAATGGGACAGTGAAGGGTGAGGGAAAGAAGGGGGAGCGGCAAGAAGAACGACAGACAGACACACAATCAACTGTGCAGGCTGATACTACAACAGCCCCCAGCAGCACCACTATGCTTACAGGTCCATCAGCATGTTCATTATACATTTCCCACCCTCTTTCCAAATGGGAATCAAAATATCCCACTTTAGGGGGAGTATCTGGCAACTGGATCTCAGCCCACTAGATCTCCTGGTTAGTGCACGTGTTCACTGTAGTGTAAACTCAACCCCCACCCCAACCAACCAAAACAACAAACAAACAATCAGAACTAATATTTTTTCAAGCTCATCCCTGATACCCCATGTTCCCTGGGCCTACGGGGGCCCTAACAAACTGAGGATTTTCCTCCATTGTACCTCCAAATCCAGCCAAGGGAAGGGCTGGATGTGACTCTCTCCAAAGCCCATCAATGCCACTCCTTTGGGGTCCAAAGGATACAAGAGTCTCCCTCTTTACTCCCTCCCCACCGAGGGGAGGAAGCTAAAAACATCTACTCTCCCCTGGAGCTCCTAATCTCTACCACTCAAAGTGAGGGGCCCAAATACCCCCCACTTCCACTTCCCCACAGTGTAAAAAACTCAAGAACAGATTGAATAAACCCCGCACCCAAAGAGAGCCACAAAAATATATGGAGAGGGGAGGGAAACATCCCCTCTCTATTACTTTACCTGTACTGCACCCTGTTGTCCCACCTGGGTATGGAATGTGGACCCCTTAACTGGGCATTTCCTGGCTTCTGTCTCAGATATCTGAGGTGTGTCTACTCTCACCTCGGAAAGAGTCCATTCACCCAGACACTAACCGGAATTCCGAACGTGCACACGTCGAGGGGAGAATAGAAAAATAGTTTTACATTTCTCTAGCACCTTTCATCCTTCAGATCCCAAACTGCTTTACATACTGCACAGCTAGGGATCACATCACCCACCATTAATATGCAGCACGACAGCCATTCTGCATTAGTGGCGCTACAGGGCAGTCGTGGAGGGGGAAGTTGAGATCACCAGAATCTAATTAGCCCCATGGCCCAACCTAATTCTAACTTGGGTAACACCTTGCTCCTACCAGGAGTGCCATGACATTAATTTTACATCTCATCAGGGAAACCGCACCTTCAGAAGCTCAACCTATGCAGGGGTAGTGGTTTGCTACTGACTCTGAAGGATATGACTCCTGAGATGCCATGAGCCCTCCCTGCAGCTCCCGGGATTGGCCTGGAGGTCTGCCATCCACTTACTGCCCTACTTAGCTTGTGACATTTGATGAAGTTCCAGTGACCTCTGCACCCCACCCTCAAAACAGGTGATTTAGCACAATATTAACGTAAAGGGATATTGGGTGGAAGAGAGGGAGGGCAGGGTTCCCATCGAGGCATGTGTGCAAATGTCAAAGTGGCACTACTAGAGGATTATGAGTATGTGAATTTATCCCTTTTAAGGTTCCCTTTATCGGGGTGCGGGGAAGAACTATATGCTGGAACATGACAAGACACAGTTTCTCACTGCAACAGACAGCCATGTCATCTCTCTGGAAAAGCAGAGGGGAGGAGCAGCACTAGCTTTCACATGCACTCTGATACTATGATGATGGTCACCAATATAAGAACACATAGGTGGCAACACCACAGAAACAGACCGATAGATTAACCGAGTTATTCATCCAGACAACTTGCAGAGGTGTTTGGGGACAACCTTGCCAATTATAGCCTTTGCACACATTCTAAAGAGCTGACCCAAAACCACACTCCCAGGATGCAGTAGGCAAGGAGGAAGAGTGTGTGTGTCCAGTAAACAAAATCAAGAGAGCATCACGCTCATGCCCCTCAATTCACAGTCAAATGGGGTCCCTGGCCTTACCTTCTTTGCTAGCATGCTGCGTCGCATCCCAGTCATTGGGAGTTTGCCTAGTCTCTAGTGCCACTGACTCCTTCAAGAAGAACTCACGCCTGTGGTTACGGCTCTCCAGGCTTGACATGCGTGGAAACTTTTTCCGTGACAGCCGGAGATATTTCTGGTTCTTGCGCTGCTTCCGGAGCGGGAATGGTAGGACGCCTCCCCCACTCTTCTCCGATAGCTCTGTCTGTCCTGGCTTGGCCCCTGCCAGATTGCTTCCTCCTCCTCCAAATCGCCGTGATAGAGAGAAACAGAGCTTCTCCTTTCCCTTGTGGGCACTCCTCAGGTCCATACCGTAAAGCCTCTGTGAATGGGAGTGGAGCAGAAAGGCCGGTCATCCCAGAGTATCAGAACTAAAGCACTTGTGTGTTTCAATGCCCTTGCAGGGACAGAACCATGCTAAGAGGAAGGGGGATAACTGTCTACAGGTGCATAAACGCCTAGGGAGGAGAGAGTTGTATAGCAAGGTCACTGAGCAGAGGGAAAGCTTGAGATGAATGTATCAAGTCAACCATCCCAACAGCAAGAGCTATTACTGTACGGCAGGGGTTCTCAAACTCTAGGTCGGGACCCCAAAGTGGGTCACGACCCTATTTTAAGGGGGTCGCCAAGGCTGGTGTTGGCCCTGTGCCCCAGCAAGTCTGAAGCCCAAGCCCCATCGCCCAGGGCTAAGCCCTTGGGCTTCAGCTTTAGCCCCCACACCCGGGGCGGTGGGGCTCGGTCTTTGGTACCCCCTCCTAGGGTCATGTCGTAATTTTTCTTGTCAGAAGGGGGGCACGGTGCAAATGAAGTTTGAGAACCGCTGCTGTACAGAATAGTCTCCTGAGACAGCCTGGTCAATCCCTGGGCATTGGTCTAGGAGTCAGGAGACATGGGTTCTAGTCTTGTGTCTGCCACTGATCTTCTAAATGACCATGGATAAGTCACTTCATCCCTCTATGCCTCCATTTCCCTTCCCATCTTTTGTTTGTCCTCTAAGGTCTCCAGGGAAAGGGTGGTCTCTCACTATGTGATCGTCCAGTGCCTAGCACAACAGGACCATGATCTTGACTGGAGCCTCTTGGCCCTACCATAATAAAAGCAAATACAAGTTGGAAGCTTAATTGCTTGGAATGTTTAAAATTGCGAAAACATCCTGGAGAAGAATACCATGGAGAGGTCTGCAAAAAGGAAAGGCTAGCTGAGCCAATAAATCTTTCCTCTCTATCTCTCCTTCCTAGGATCACCTCCATGGCACAGCAGTGGGCAGAGACATTATGGTTACTTGTGCAGGGTTGCTAGAACTTTGCTTCCATGTGACTAACGGCTCTGGCATTCCACAGGGCCAGGGCCCAGTTTGAATCCAGTGAGCACACAAACAGGTAGCATCTCTTTTATGGCAGAAATCTAATTGTTTAGGTACTTACATGGCCCTGATTGCCCTGCAGGGTACCTACCTCCATCCCTTCTGCACAGTGGAACCCACTTGCCCTAATCTGATTCCTCCACTGCCACAACGACCCTCTACAGGCCATCTCCATCTGGGCCTGAGCATGGTTTAAGTTTTGCTGAAAATAAACATTAACATGGAGGCACAAGTTTCACCGGAGAGCTGTTTACAAGACAGATTATCCGAGTGCTGCCCAAACCTCCTCCATCCCTCACACAGGGATAATCTCCAGCAGAGGGATGCTCTCAGTGCCCTCTCAGAGCCTGAAGCAGCAAAGAAAGGGGGCTTGTGCACATTAGAACAAAAGGTGTTTAACATGCTAGCTGGCACACGGTAAAATCTTTGCGTACACGGGGCACACTAGTTTTAACACATGCTAGCCAGTCGCGCTCAGGTGGCTAGCCAGTTTCTATCACTGCTGCAATGTCCACACTGTTATTTTTAGTGTGCTAGCATGAGCCCTGCCAACACAAGTTTGCGTACTCAGTCTGGGAGTGTGGGCACACCCTCAATGGGAATGCCTTGGGTTCATCTCAATCCGCTAAATGGGTTAAAAACTGCAGCTTGCTTGTCTACACTAGGATTTTAAAACGTGTTATCTATTATGTTTAAAACCCACCACCTTTCTTCCTGGTATGGACAAAGTCAGAGGATACACTATTGCAAACAGAAAGTTAGCTTCACCCTGGAAGATCCATAGATGCAGTAACAAAGGGGCTAAGGATGGGAGAAGACACGCCAGGAAGAGTGAAAGGTTACCTGTAATAAGAGGCGTTTCGGTTTAGGGCCTCTCTTCCTGTATCCTGATGCACGGTCTCTCTCTTCCCTGCAAGGAAAAAAAAAAAACTATGAGACAAGATGACAAACTACAATACAGAACAACATAGCACAAGGTCCAACTAGGGCTTCCACTCTCTGTATCTAGCTAGTTCCCTTAATTCCTTCACCAAACCTCACTGGCCAGCATCAAGAGTGAGGAGAAAACCCCAGAGCTGCTTCTTGTGGGAGTAAAAACCTTGTTAGAAAGGAAACTTCAAAGGCTCAGTTGATCTAGGTTGGGATATGGTGCCTCTAAGTCACCTGTTTATATCCAGCCCAGATGTCAATGACTGGAAGTTATTCACACTAGCTCTCCAGCAGCTTTTGGGCAATGAGAGGACAAGCGTCCTTCTCACAAAACCACCATGACTGGCACTGACTTCTTTCTTGCCAGTCTCAGCAGAGTCCCAGGGCTGAATGGGCCATGGAGAATGAAACAAACATTCCCACAGGTGGCCACCCTTGATGGCGATTGAGGCATATTGGCAGGACAGCAGAGATGCTTATGTCATTGCTGCCCATGCTATTCCCATTCTATGCATACAGGACTTTTTTATTTTAAGTTTTCCATTGGGGGGGGGGGGGGGGGAGACCAAGCCCTCTTACTTCTCTTCATAAGCCACTACCAGGCGAGGATCCAGGATGTGATCCTCCGGCTCCCATGTGCTGTATCTGAAGAAATAAAAATGAATATATTTTAAAAAGACTTCAGTGAAACATCTTCTTTGCAAGGGCTGCTACTGGCATTACTGAGGCTCTGGAACCTGCCTCCCATACATCGATCATTCCTCAATGGCAGGTCAGGGACCAGCCACACTACTTTTAGAGCTTTGGGAACTTCCCATTACCCCCCCCCCCCCAGAATCAGTCTAAACCCTACATCATCCACTCTTTGTAAGAGAATAGAGAGGGCTTCCTGCCACAGGCCCCCTCAAAACCTTTCTTAAAGGCAGCAGGAGCATCATAAGCTACTCCCACCAATGAAGGCTGAGCAAGTCTGCTCTGCAGTGCTGCTCCCAACTTGGGGAGCAAATCCAGCTCTGCCCCATGGCAGACCACTAACCACTAAGGCAATGGGCCTGGGTGGGTGGGATTTTCAAGAAAACAGGACACTCGAGATTAATAGATTCCTAAGCAGAAATATATTTCTTCTCCTGTGTTATTAACATATCTCGGATTATTGAAGCTGGAAGGATTAAAACAGCTGAATGGATTTTTCACCACAGATGCTGTTTGTTTAAAAAAAAAAAAAAAAAAAAAAAAAAAGGACACCTAGATCTGGGGCCTAAACTAAGTTGACTATGAGCCTTCAGACCCTTTTGCTATTTCTTATCCTACTAACTCCTCCTATATCGGTGACAAGACGCTGATGGACTAGCTTTTATACACCAGTTCTAGATTTGGATAAGAAAAAAAGGGATGCATGCATATTGTTTTCAGCAGCACAGAAGCTATCTAACATAAGCCAGGTGTGGGGGGGCGGGGGGGGGGGGGGGGAGGAAGAGGACTGGAAATAGTACTTCCGAACTTGGCACCCAGAAAACAGAAGCTAGCCTTGCAGAGCAGAAAAGTCATCAGCCCATCTTCCTCCCTTACTGTTATGCAGCTGAGACAGGAACCAGGGGTTAGGTGAGGTATGTGTGGTATCAGTGAGACATTCTGACTATGGGGAAGTCTTTAAAAAATGCTTTCTGAGAAGAGCTAGAACATGGAAGAGCTAAATGCAAGAGAAAAAACAATTCTGGAAGGGTTACTACTCACAAAGGTCATGTTTGACTGGGGCTGGGGTGTGGTATCCATCTGGAATGCCCATCCCAACAGGGAGGAGAATATCGCTCTAAAACAATATGTTCCAGAGTGATTTATTTTCTGGACTAAAAAGGTCTATGACCCATGCAGCAGAGCACACACTCATACATTCCTGAAGGGGGGAGAGAAGTTTACCAAAAACCACATGCAGGGCAGTGGTGTTTGTACAAACATCTCTGCAGCAGAGCAGCAAGCCAAAATTATTACAGAACGGTCTGGTTTTTGGATGAAGAGGTGTACATTATGCGTGTGGTTCTGGAACATTCACTCCTGATGCGGAAGAGAGTATCAAGATAGGGTTTCTAGAATCATCCTCAGGAATCTCCCCTAATGTAGATTCCTCAACAAGGGAGAAGGATAGGTATGAAACCCAGGAATTCTAAGATGTACTTTATTCTAGAAGGTTATGGACAGAGCACAGGGTTAAGAACAGACAGGCCTTCACCATTCCCTGTTAACTGACCCTTCCCACCCTTGTCACTCCACCCTCACCAATTCTCCCGCATCTTTTCACCCAAGCCTCCTGCAGCAGTCTCGGTATCTGCAGGCTGCCAAAGTTAAGATGTTATTTGTGCAGAGGAAGGTTCCTTTCTCTCCCTTCCAGAGATTTTGGCATTCGTTTTTTACAGAAGAGGGAGGGAAAATCAGGCAGAGGATTCCTTTTCTGGTGGCAGAGGAGGAGGGGGATTTGTTACAAAAAACCTGATGGGTGTTTCCTTTCCTCTGCAGCTCAGCTCCCTGCTCACTGCAGTGGCAAAACACTGCATATATATAAAAAAAAAAACATGGTGCAATTTGCACCACACACACACATACACAGTCCAGGCTGCAGCAGCAGAACTGCAGAGAGAGCACACACTCTGGAAAACACAGATCATGTGATCTCTCGCTCTCTCCCCCCCCCCCCCCCCATCTCAAACAAGTTGTAAACAAGCTTGTGGCTGAGTCAGATCTGTAACCCTTCCAGTCCCTGCCTGCAGCAGCACAACCCAGAGATTTGATAGGTGTGGCAAATTAATGAGGGAAATTTGAGAAGAATATGTGGAATGCACAGGAAAGGAGCAAATGCACTATTTGTACCTGACCCTTTACTCCATTCCATCAACACCACAGTGGGAGTAAATGAATAATGGGCAAGGAGATCAGAAACGGCAAAACACACACACACACACACAGAGGAAGAGAAAACCAAGATGGGTAGAGGGAGAGGGATGTGCTGGAAGGCTAGGATGTAAACACCTAAGTATGCTGCACACCTCTGCATGTACAGAGCATTCAGAGATCAAGGACAGAGACTGGTAAAAGGAAGGAAGAGAGTAAACAACTGAAGCATTTAGGTTTCAAGCAATGCTAGCCCTGGAGAGAACAGGTTTCAAAAATGAGATACCAATCAACAGGGTTTGATATTTTTATGTTTTGAGGTGTCATGGCAGCAAAACAAGGAATCCTCTCCCCTCTGAGCCAGGAGGCTGTGAGGGTTCAAATGCCCATGCTAGGATTTTGTTTCGCTGCGGATCTCAAGGTCTGGGGGAAAGAAAGGAAGGAAGAAAGAAGGCAAAAGGAGGTAAGTGCTGCACTGTCCTTCAGAAGAGATATTAGACCAAACTCAGTCCACCCATTCCTGCTGGCTAATGATCAAGCAGAAGTGAAATGCTTTCCACAAGTGCAGTCACTGCAGTGGTGCCTAACGGGACAAACACCAATGTTCTGTGCTTCTAGCAGTGCAGACATGCTCCCAACTTGAATGCCTGAATACACAAAGCTGAAGTTAACTCTAAAGTCAGCAGGCCCACAGAAAATGGCCTTGGTGCTAAACCGTACTATAGATATTGGTACTCAAGTGTACAGGGTTAAATTGATCACAGAATTTATAGCCAGGAAGAAAATTTTTCCCTTCCCACACCAACCAGAGAGATAAGGACTGTATACACTTGTGTGTACACACACACACACACACACCTGGGAGGTGGGGGTGTGAGACAGGGCATTTGGGGATGTTTCAACTTCTTTTTAGAAGAGTGAAGACAGATGTCCATATGGACTGAGGAGGACTAGTCCATTTAGGCAGGCAGTTCATATAGTAATAATTTTACATAATCCCTTTCATCTCACAGCATTTTACAGATTGTTCCCTGCCGAAAAAGTCACTCCCAATTGAAATGCAGCCACTTCTGGGGAAAACTAAAATAACAACTAAAATAATTTAGGAGAGGAACAGAAATATACCCTAACCAATGGAAAATAGTGGTATTCCTCAAAAGGCAACACAGATTCCCTGGGTTGGACTGTGACCAGTAAATCTGAGTCAGTGCCTCTTCTCTCGTGAAGGGAAATCTTTAATGATAAGAGGTAATGCTCACAATTTGTGTCTTATCCAAAAGGAAGCACTTCTAGAGGCAACCCACCCTCTAATAATATGCTAGGGGGTCTTCTCAGTACTGACCTGGAAGGAAGAACACCTCCTACTGAATGTAACACTTAAAACCATAGCACCTGGGTTTCCCTTGGAGTTTTCCTATGTAAGATGGATGGATTGGAAGTAGTCAGCAAGTGGACAGTTTCAGAGGGGAGAGGATAATCGAAAGAAAAGAGAGGCAACTGAGGGATATGGGCCCATGCTTCAGCCTCACCATGTATTAAGTCAGTCAGGAATATGGGTACATAGAGTGTGTTTGGGGCTGTCTGTCTTTTTTGGAGCAAGGCACAAGAGAACATATGTTAATAACATGGGGAGCAGAAATACAGCCAAAGCCATTACTGACAAGTGGGGGGGGAGAGGAGAGAAGATACTTACTTTGGGGGCCATCCTTTCCACTTCACCAGGTATTCTACATTACCCTAGAGAGAGAGAGGGGGGAAAAAAATGATAAGCCTTGCAACCCAAAATGGGTCCTACAGGAATAAGAGAAACTGTGTCAAGAGAATGCCCTTTGGTCTGCACTGGCAACAGTGCGCACTGAAGAGCTTGTTCCCCATCACTACCTTTAAAAAAAAAATTAAGCCTTTTCTTCATTAAACTGAATAATCCATAGGTTTCTCAAGCACATGCGTGTGTAGTCCTGGTACTCTCAAATGACCCTACTATCAACCAGGGAGCACAGCTCTGCAGGTGTTTCGAAAGTGACCAGTACCAGAAGGCGGAGCCCCAGCAACCCTCCAACAAGCAGCCCACATGTGCACAGCTCCATAACTCATGAGCAACCCTACAACAAGTCCGCATGCATAAACATGATGGGAGGAAAACTCATGCCAGGAATGGAACAAGTGTCTGAGGGGCTAGTTATAAGAAGCCAGAAGAAATACAAAATTTTAGAAGCTATGAAATGCCTCTTTGGCACGTCCCCTTCCAGTTGCTACATGCTTTGCACAAACACTGTCCCCTCCATCCAAGCCACTCAACCTTCTGACCTGAACAAACAGCAATTCAAAGCTGAATTTAAAGGTATCCACTTACTTGTTCACTATATAGGGGGGAGAAGGAAGAAATGGGAGAGTATGGAAATCAATTCAAGAGCCCTGAGGAGCAGGTGTACAACTGATATGATCTTTGAGAAATAATAAATAACAGCATGATTTTGCCCTTAGAACTCTTCCTGAAGTGTGGTGTGTACACACATACTTATGGAGGCAGGGCATGGAAAATGTAAAAATTAAGATACACTTAACATACACAATGGGTTGTAGGGGGAAGGGAGATCATGCAATTGGTTTCATTTTCTTGAAGGGGGGGGGTTTCAGCTTTCAAATATGTGAAAAAATACTGCCTTATAAGCCATTGAAGGCTCTCACGACATTTCACAGGTGTTTATGGTTAATCCTCATAATAGCCCATGAGGTGGCTAATACCTGCTTCATCCCCATTTTACAGCTGTGAAAACGGAGTCACTAAATTCAAGACCAACATTTTCAGGAGTGTCCATTGATTCTGGGTGCCCGATTGACACATCTCGGCATGAATTTCAGAAGTGCTGAGCATCAATAATTCCAATTCAAGTTAATGGGAGCTCAACACCCCTGAAAAAAGTCAGAGCCCCATAGAATCTCAGAGCATTCAAAACAGTACACAAAATTAGTGGCAAATAAAAAAAATAGGCCAAAATAACTTGGTTATCAAAAGGTCACCAAAAGAGTCAGTGTCAGAAGTAGAAACCAAGCTCCTTCAATTCCCACTTCTATCATTTAAACACAATGCCGTGCTTTCGCATACAATGATCCCTCCCAGAGTCCCACATCAACATTTCAACATTCATTGCACTATGCCTTATTCAATCACCCCATCATCTACAGAAGTGGCCATTCAAACCACAAGTACAGCTCAGCACCCAAGAGTCAAGACGGTGCAAAAATGACTTGTCTAAGGTAACAGAGGTGATAGGATAAACATGCAGGCATCTCTCCCATTTCCATCAGTGCTTCTCTCCCCATACCCACATTTTTCCAAAAAGAAATGAACCCTTACTGCAAATTAAAATCTCAAGGAATTGAAGATATACGCCACACTTAAAAAGACTTGCACCCACAGGCATGAAGGATCAGGAAAGGGAGGTCAGCAAATTTGGCAAGGTGGCCTCTTCTTGAGCAGGCCATTACACATTTAAGGGGAGGTGGTAAAAGGAAAAGATGACCTAGTTGTGGGAGGTGGAAAAGGGGAAGAAGAACGGGCAGGGATCCTCTTTCCCCTACAACCTCACATCTAGTTCTTCTTTCTCTCCATTCCTGCAGGGAACAGCATGCAGAGATGTATGTATGGAAATGGTACCTGTCCTCTCTCTGGGAGGTTGGAGGAGTAGGTGATGGTGACCCCCACCATACAGCTCTACTTGTAACATGGTGACAGAAAAACATACCCATGCCCTGCAGCACTGGGGCTTGACATGATCCTCCTCACGCCCCCTTCCCGCAGCATGGTGCTAGTACCCATCACCACGCCCCCCCTCCCGCATGCAGCATGGGTGGGGGTACATACTGATGCCCCCATACCCGATGCCTGCAGCATGGGGTGGGAGGTAGATGCCCGTGTCCGTCACACCCCCTACAGCACAAAATATGTACGAGAAGGCACGACAGGGGAGCTGGGCCTCCTGCGCCCCTTCCCTGCAGCGTGGAGCTCTGGAGCCCCCCGCACGGGAGGGCGAGGTGGGAAATAGATGCTGGTGCCCCCTCCTCACCTTCCTTATGCGCTTCTTCCTGATACTCTCCACCGCAAACACCTGCTCCCCGATAGCAGAGAGCTCCATGCAGGGGGAAGGAGGAGGCGGCTGCTCCCCGTACCGCTGCGGGGGGGACCGGCTGCAAGAAGGCGGCGGGTGCGGTGGTGGCTCCTACTGCTGCTGGTCCCTGTCTTACTCACGCTCACACACCCCCTCGCGCTCAATCACGCCGCCGACAACGTTCCATTTTAGAATCTGCGCAACATTTTCCCAGGCGCGCGCGAGCCCCCCACCCCCTTCCGCGGGCGCGCGGGCGCGCGCCTGGCCGGGTCCCTCCTCCCGCCAAGCGGATCGTGAGCGTGAGATATATCCCCGGCCTTCGCTCGCCGTTCCCGACGGGTCTCTATTTGGCGCTGTCTAGACGGCTAAGGTTGAAGGATGGGGCCTAGACCAGTTTTCTCTGGACAGCCCGCCGAGCCCGGAGCTCCTTTACTCCCAACCTCTGTAGGAGGAGCTGAGGGAGTGAGAGGCATTGGGCTCCTCGCTGCCATGGGTTCTAATCCCAACGGTACCCCCTTCTAGGAGACAAACAGCCCTTGTCTGTAGCAGCCTGAGGGGCAGATGCAGTATTTTCCTTTCATAAGTGGGAGGGGAAGGAGGTGGTCTCACCCCTGTCTTTCCCCTCCAGCAGTTCTCATTCCCTCTGAAAGCCTAAGAGCAACATTGCTGAGCTCTGTGGGGATTAGAGGAGGGTAGGGTTTTTTTGCTATTTAAGAACAGACCTTAAATGAGGAAATGCAGTGCAGTCCCTGGATAGTGCACTGGACTGGGAGCCAGGAGACCTGGGCTCTGTTCCCAGCTCTGCCCCTGATGAGCATGTGGAAGTAATGCTTTCTACCATCTCCAGTGGGCTAAGAGACTCATTCCATCTTGGCGCACAATGATCTGACTTCAGATGTTCAGGCTTTGGTCACCTCTCAGCTGGGCTACAATAATGTGATGTAGCTAGGCATGAAGCCTTCAGCTCTCAGGAAACTCCAACTAGTATAGAACATTGCAGTGCATCACCTCAGCAACACAGCAACTGTGAGCACATCACAACTGTCCCCTGCTCTCTACCCTGGCTTTTCAGAGAATATCAAGTTGAAGGTCTCAGAATTTATCTTCAAAGTGTTCCATGGCCTGTGCCCAGGATATCTAAAAGACAATCTAAAGATACAGGATGAAGACCACGGTTGACAACTTTGCTTCTCTGGCACTATGGAATCTCTACCACCAGGGTAAAGTTTGTCTGTGCAAAAGACAGAGCTTTCTCAGGAGTCAGTCCAAGAATGTGGAATGAACTCTGAGGGCCATCACAAACCTCATCACCTTCTGCTCAAAGGACCAGGTGCATTTCTTTGACCTTACCTTCTGTAATATAAACACATAGCTGTGTGTGTGCTGGTGGGCCCAGCGGAGTGCTCTGGGGCTGGGGGAGGAGGAGCAGGGGCAGGAAGAGGTGGGGTGGGGCCTTGGGGGAAGGGGTGGAGTGGGGCCAGGGCCTGGGGCTGAGCCAGGGGTCAAGCACCCCCCAGCACTTTGGAAAGTCGGCACCTGTGCTAGCAGGTCCCAGATCCTCTCTTAATTGGGTTGCGAAATACTGAAAATGAACCAACTCCCTCCAGATAAATCCTTTTGGAGTTTTCACTAGTTGGAATGTGGGCGATTGAGAAGTTCAGAACAGTTCCAGATGTCCGAGAGCTTTCGAGCCAAACTTTGTTCCCTGGCTCGAAAGGTAGTGCTTTTGTTCTGAGGTGCTTCTGTTCTGTGCTGAACATTGATGTTTTCTTGCTGCCAAATTTTTATTTTGGCATCCTATTTTCAAAATTCCTGCAGGTTGGTCTACTTAGGTTTAAGTTGTATTTGTGCCACAGATAAAGGCATCCTTAGTCATCATCCCATGAGAAATTTTGCTGGAGATAGTCTTGATGCAAGTGGTGTTGACTGATATGCCAGGAATGCTTTATATGGGTCCACTGATTTTCAGTGGCAGATTATCCAATGGGCCCACGAGGCCTGTGCCCAGGGCCCTGGCCAATTGGGGGGTCCTGGAAAAATGGGCATCCCAGCAGAAATCCACTGTGGGGCGCCGGAAGCCCAGAGAACTGGTTAAAGCTGTGTGGCATGCAGGAAAACCCCAGTGCCCCAACCTGGGTTCCCGGCAGAAGTGCAGGACAGGTGGGGTGGGGGAAGCCCCAGCACTCCGACGCTGGTCCCCAGCAGAAGCATGGGGTGGCGGGGGAAGCTCCATTGCCCAGGCCCCGGGACTGGAGGAGCTTTCGCTCCCTGCCGTGGCCTCAGGACTGGAGGAGCACTCACTACCTGCTGTGACCCCGGGGCTGTGATGGGGGACAGAGCTTCTCCGGTCTTGGGGCCAGAGTGAGTGGGGGGGGGCAGAAAGGAGAGAACAGGGGGTGGGGCTGCAGTGGGGGGGGTGAATCGGGCAGGACTGTAGGCAAAACGGACAGGGCTGTGGGGGAAGGGGCAGAATGGGATGGGGCTGTGGGTGGAACAGGGGCGGGGCTGCAGGGGAAGGGTCAGAATGGGGTGGGGCTGTGGGCGGGGCCGCAGGCGGAAGGGGTGAGGCAGGGCCATGATTCCGGCACTGGGGCCACCCCACTTGCTCTGGTCCAGGCCCCAGGAGACCTTAATTCGTCTCTGTCTACACTGCTCCTTCCACCTCCCCTGTTGGCTCTGGGGGTAATGTGGACTACTAGTATCATGTTCAAAATCAAAGTCCTGTGAAATTCTGGGAATGTTTCAGAGGTAAATTGAGGGTCATCATCAGATATGAGGATTTCAGGAACTCCATGACTGCAAATATTGACTTTATTTTTGGATGACCTTTGCCGATGAAGTCTGCGTACGTATAGCCAAGTCAAAGGCCTGGTCCACACTAACCCCCCACTTCGAACTAAGATACGCAACTTCAGCTACGTTATTCACGTTATTCACGTAGCTGAAGTCGAAGTATCTTAGTTCGAACTTACCGCAGGTCCAGACGCGGCAGGCAGGCTCCCCCGTCGACTCCGCGTACTCCTCTCGCGGAGCAGAGACGGCGAGCACTTCCGGGATCGATCCGGGATCGATTTATCGCGTCTAGACAAGACGTGATAAATCGATCCCAGAAGATCGATTGCTTACCGCCGGACCCGGAGGTAAGTATAGACGTACCCAAATATATCTGGAGAAGTAATCAACTACAATAATGTATATGTGTCCTTTCCAGAAAAACATCTGTGGCTACCCACCTCCAAGGTCTGTCAGGTAGCTTTGTAAAAAATAAGGTTGTCAATTGGTTTTTTTTTTCTTCCTCTTGTTACATTGCAGTCCTCTACTAAGGTCTGAATTTGCCTACTCAGACTGGGCCACCATACAGATTGCTGTCCTTGTGCCCTGCACTTGTTTATACCTGGGCATACCTCATGGATTGTGGAGAGTATCTCTTTCTGAAGTACTGAAGGGATAAGAATGAACTGGCCTTTGAGAAACAGGCCCTTGGTCATGTGAAGGTCATTTCAGTCCTGTCAATATGATAACAGATCTGTTGGAAGTCGACTCCTTTAACTCCACTCTCTTTGGCAACATCGAGTCATTTTCTGGCAAGTCTGAGTCTTTAGTTGTTCATCTCTAATTTACTGAAGTCAGTTGGCAGATGCTGGAATTGCTGCCAGAACAGGGTCAATGTAGACTTTGACATCTTTCTCTCAAGCCTCTTCTGTTGGTGGCTGCTCAACTGGGACTCTAGATAGAGTGTCTGCTGCTATGAGTACTTTCCCTGGTATGTTGCAAGAAAATCACATTAGCCACAGTCAAAATCTTTGAATCCTAGGTGAAAGGTCATCCAATGGTTTTGAACCCAATAGTGCTACTAAGGGCTTGTGGTCTGTTTCTGTGTTAAAATTCAGGTGAAACAGATATGCACTGAGCTGTTCATAGGCCCACATGACTGCTAGAGCTTCCTCTTCCATGTGGGCCTTCCGTTGCTTGGTTTCTGTGAGGCTTCTTGAAATGAAGGCAACTGGTCTTTGGTCACCTTTTGGCTGTTTTTATGTCAGCACTGTTTCTAACCGATATGAAGATACACTGCTGCTACAATTGTTGGGTAGTTTACAGAATATTGTGCCAAAACAGGTAGAGATGCCTATAGTTCATTTATTTTACTACATGCATTTTGTTGTGGCTTCCCCAAATACAGATATTTTGACCATTAAGGAGCTCTTTTAAGGGTTTTTTTAGATGAGCTAAATCTGGTAAGAATTTTCCAAAATGACTAATCATGCCCAGGAATCATTTTATAGCAAAAACGTCTTTGGGTTCAGGTAAGGCGAGTAATGCCTTCAGTTTGTCTGAATTCAGCTGAATTCCATTTACTAATGATGTGTCATATCTGCTCCTTTCCATGTTCACATTTCTCATTTCAGAGTGAGGCCAGCTTGTTGGAAGCATCTCAAAACTGCATGTAGTCGCTCATCATGTTCATTTTTATCTCTGCCATATACTAACCCATCATCTGCATGGCAAAGGGTGCCAGGCAAACCTGACATGATCTGAGAGATTTTCTTTTGGAAATGTTCTAGTGCTGAAGATATGCCAAAAGGAAGATGACTGAAACAGTACCTTTCAGATGGGATGATGAATGTATTAATTCTTAGCAAGGGGGATTTGCCAGAAGCCTGCTGTAGCATCTAACTTTGAGAAGACTTTGGCTTCTATAACTAAGCTAATTTCTGGTTAACTGAATGAAGCATGTATCTCACGCTGCACATGCTTTTATTAATTTGTGTGAGTTCCACACAAATCTGGATTTTGTCATTGGGCTTTGGTACTACAATCATCCCTGGACTCCAATCAATGGGTTCTTCTATCTGGAAAATAAACCCTATATGTTCCATTCTCTTTCATTCTTCTTTAACTTTCCCTAACAAGAGTTTAGCAAGGTGACCTGGAGCTTTGAGAGCAAAGGGAGTTGCTGATGGCATCAATTTTATTTGGTACTCCCCTGACAGCTTCCCTAGCCTTGTGAAGATGTGTGGATACATTTCCCGAATAGTTTGCTTTCTGCCAGTAATGCATTCAATTTCTCTACTAGGTGTAGTCCTTGTATTGCTGGCAATCCTAGTAGGGGGATTGTCAGTCCATGCATTACATATATTTGTTGAAGAACTTTCTGTTCTTTCTCCAGTTTCCCAAGGAACTGGCCACAGATATCCAATGCAGTGTTACTTGGAGAATCTTATTTTGTCTTTGCTGATCTCCATCCCTGGATCGATTATACTCTTCTTTTGGAATTGCAGTGACTGCTGCCCCAGTACCAATTTTAAATTTAAGGGTTTGGCCATTTAGATTCATGCTTGCATAACAAAGTTTGTATGTTCGGTTGAGGATATCGCCCCTAGAAGTATGGACTCATTGTCATCTGATGATAACACTCCCTTTTGGATTGTTTCTCTGCTTCTGGTGACCTGCATGCTATTGCAAAATGTTCCCTTTTATGGCATTTCCTACATTCTGCCTCTTTACACTGTTGCCATCTGTGGCTTGGTGTCTTGCCACATCTTCCACAGCTTTTCCAATCTTCCCTCCTATTAAGGTTTTTTGGTTTCCCACTCTCTAATTGTGCACTGTTCTTATGTTTTAATTTGGTCTGATTGCTACTTTCACATTTGTGCCTTTTCTCTTTACTGTGTTAATGTTGTCTGATGCAGTCTCCCCTGTGCTGCTAGCATGAAAGTCACTTTGCTGTTGCTTTATGGTTTCTTGTATTCTCAGTTTTGCTATATGTAAGCGGGGGAATAGTCCCGCTATTGTGGGGAACTTTCCTGGCTTATAAATTACCCCGGTGAAATGGGCTAGCGAAAGGATCTGAGTCCTCGCTCCCACTTCCTTTATCCAGAGGCCTGCCTGACCTCAAGGGCTCCCCTTCCACTTTCCTGTGTAGCAGAGTCCTTGTAACCCCAAGGTTGGGCCCAGGATTCCTGGGAGGCTCAACCCCCAACCTTGTCATGGTCACTTAGGACAGGGGCTAGGGTGTCCCCACTCTGGAACAGTGTTCCCTCTAATTTTTCCCACCCATGTGCGGAATGAATTTTGTTATGTGCACCAATATGGATGTGTGGTGGGGCTGGGGATGAGGGGCTCAGGGCTGGGACAGAGAGTTGGGGTGCAGGGGAGGGGTGAGGGCTCCAGCTGGGGGTGAGGGCTCTGGGTGGGGCTGGGGATGAGGAGTTTGGCGTGCAGGCTGCCGCGGGACTGCAATGGGGAGAGAGGACTTGCCCCCCAGCAGCACCTGGGCTCGGGGGGAGAGGTGCCTCTCCCACGACCCCAACCCAGCCTTGGCCTGACCTACTGCAGCTGTGAGCGAGGCGCCCCTCCCCTGGCCCCAACGCAGCCTGGCCGCGGCAGGTCCGTGGCTGGGCTGGGTTGGGGCCTGGGCTGGGGGAGAGGAATCACTCCCCGCCACAGCCCTGAGCACCTATGCGGCGCTTAATAGGCTGCTGCGCGGCCCCGCAGCTTAAAGCAGGGGTGGCCAACCTGAGCCTGAGAAGCAGCCAGAATTGACCAATGTGCATTGCCAAAGAGCCACAGTAACACGTCAGTAGCCCCCCTGTCAGCTCCCCCTCTTGCCCCCCTGCCCCCAGTGTCTCCCACCCGCCAGCAGCACCGCCGATCAGCACCTAACCCTCCATCCCTGCACCTCCTGCCCACCATGATCAGCTGTTTTGTGGTGTGCAGGAGGTTTGGGGGGAGGGGAGGAGGAGGAGCAAGGGCTCAGCAGACTATGGGGAAGGGGCGGGGGCCTTGGGGGAAGGAGTGGAGTGGGGCCGGGGTCTGGGGCAGAGCCATGGGTTGAGCAGTGAGCACCCTGTAGCACATTGGAAAGTTGGCGCCTATGCAAGGAGCCGCATATTAACCTCTGAAGAGCCTCATGTGGCACCGGAGCCACAGGTTGGCCACCCCTGGCTTAAAGGGAACTTAGCTCAGGGTGCTCTCTCCACTCTGGACGCTTCCCTGACCCACTGACCATTGCATATAGTTCAAGCAAATACAATTTATTAAAGAGCAATCAGTTTTTAAAAAATAAGGAAGAAATCGGAAAGGTTAAAGGAAAACACGTCACCCCCCTCTGTGGCATGGGGACGTCACAACCAGCCATCTCTGGAACGTCAGGGCAGTTCACAGTCTGTTCCTCACACGTCCCAGGCTTCCTTCTCAGGCCCTGGCTGTGCTGCAGGGATGCTGTGAGTTGGCCACTTGCTTTGGTGGTGGCCACATGCTGTCAGGCTCTAGACAGCAGGACCCTTCTTCCCAGCACCAGCCCCCCTTGTCGGGGTTACGATCCCCCTCTAAGTCTGGCCTGTAAGGCCTCTTGGCTGGAGACATCTCCCTGCGCTGGGCCTGCTGCCCAGGGTCCCCCTTCTCTCCCCAGCTGCTCACCGCACCTAGCTCTGGTCTGCTCCAGCTCCAGCACCAGCACTGCTGCTGCTCTGCCTCCAGCAGCCTGGGTTGCTTTTCTGACCCCTCTGGCTGTGATAGCTACAGCTGTCCTCCCAGGACAGGTCGGCTCTCTGGGATGCTTCTGTGGCTCTGCTCCCAGCACTGACCTGCTCCCTGGGCTGCTTCTTTGGTTCTCTCTGGCCGGCGTGGCTCTGCTCCCCAACTCAGCTCAGGCTCCTGCTCCCTCCTTAGCTCGGCCCCACTCTGTTCCAGGCAATTCCAGCTCACACGGAGGACAGGACCCACCCTGACTCCCTCATTAGCCTGCCCGCCCTGTCAATCAGGCTGACCTGGAACATTGGTCTCTCCCCATTGCTCCTGGGGACTGTCAGTCTCAGGGTCCTGATTTCCCATTGACCCTTCTGCTTTCTTTTGGTACTGGGAGCTAGTCAACCAAAAAAACCCCACTGAGTTTAGTAAGACCAACAGTCCCCTTACATATAGCTTTTGCTAGTGTGAGATATGGGTCTAATTGAAGTTGTGCTGATAAACTGGTGTTTCTTATACCAAGAACTAGCCTGTCTCTTACTAGTTCTACTTCTAACATTGCCTATTTGCAATGTTCAACAAGCAGTAATAAAAGTCTCAACTATTTCCCCTTGTTCCTAGCATCTCCTTTTAAACTGGCCCTTTCATACATAATATTCTGTCTGCCTATGAAATGGGCATCAACAACCTTTTTCATTTCGAAGTATTCTTTCTTTTCCTCATCAATGAGGGGTAGAGCCTATAGGATAGCATCAGCATCCAGGGCAAATATCAGCAAAAAGAAGAACAGGAGTACTTGTGGCAAATATCAGGGCATTTATCTGGTATTCTTGTGCTTTCTCTATTAAACCAGAAGCCATCCAGAGTTGCTTAAATCTATGGATCCAGTAAGGCCAGCTGCTTGAGTTGTTTCCAAAATCAAATTTCTCTAACAGAGTCATTTGTGCTATGGGCTCCATTGAGACAAATGGAGACAGGGCTCTGCCTTCTTCCTGCTGCAGCTTTCATAGGTCTCCTCCCTGATTTTCCACCTTCCCCACACACTCACCACTCTGGCAGTCGGGGGTGGGTGAGTGGGGGGCTCTTTCTTTCACTCCTTTAAAGAAAGGGATTCACAAGCTTCTGACACCATGGAGTGTGAGGACATGAACACAGAAAGCCATGCTTTAAGCAGCAAATACAGAACTCCAAGTCCTGACCAAGAAATTTCCCCATTTATTAAAATCCCAACTGCAACTGGTCCTCTCTAGTAACTGTGGAGGACCAGGAACTCTATAATCAGTCCACAGTTTCCTCATCTGTAAAATGGGGATAATGATACTTTGATACTTACCTCCTCTGTAAAGAGTTTCACGAATTATGGGTGAAAAGCATTATATAATACCGTAACCTAGGTCTTGAGAACCTGCCTGTTCCAGGTGGATGTCTCAGGTCACATTTTCAAGAGATAGAGACCTTCTTGTGCAACATGCACGAAGATGGGAGCACAATTACCACACCAATTGGGTATTTAGATGACTGCATCCATTTGCACATACAGTTGCAGTAGACAAAGGTATATGCATTTTTATTTGCAGGCCTATGCATTAAAAATCTGCTCTTTAAGTCTCGTGAGGCATTTTTCATAAGACTAAGCACTTATGCCACCATCTTTAGCCACCTTTCCTCCCACTGTTGTGCAGCGCACTTCTTGATTGCTGCCTAGCTGTAACTTCACTTCTTTGATGCTGTATGAATGTAAGTTTTTAGAGGACTTTGGTATGAATTCTGCTCTATAAATTTAAACGTTAGAGAAAAGGACACAGATTAATATACAGAGTGGGGTAATTTGTAGGTACATTTGAACTCCTCAAAAAAGTGGGGGAGGGAAATTTTATTTAATTATCTGCTTTAAATATGTTGCATTTGATCTATTTCATTTGAACTTGCCAGCTAGCTTTTATATTTACTGCAGCTACTTGCTTGTTCAAAAACTTTGCACAAACAGCATAGTGTCTAGAGGTTGTATTCTTTTTGCTGAGTATTAAGTAGACACTGTCAATTTAGAAGTAATTTTAAAAAGTTTCTTACCACCATGTAACAACTTAGATTGTTAAAATTAGAACAGAAGTTCTTTCACCACCAATATTTGATTATTTTTCGAAGTGCGTGGTTAAATAAGACTTTACAGTTTCACATTTATTTTGAGTCCGTTTCACTTTCTCATGCACTTGCACAAACTGCAATATTTTTGGGTTTCAGATTCCACAGAGAATGTTTTAAAGGGCAGCAGTAACTTAAATTTGGCATCAAGTTTAAGTTTGAGGTAAACAAGTTTTCAGAAAACAAAAGATGAACAAATTGGAATCATTTGTCTGAACTGCAACAAAGCCATCCCATTTTTAAACAATTTCTTATGTAGTGCTAGAAACCAGAACATTGCAGCACTAGTATCCTGAGAATGAGAATAAGAAAATTGGCGTAGTTCAGTCTGCGATAGAAGCAGAAAAACAAACAGCATGTGAATAGCAAGAACCAAATTGAATTTTTAAAATGTCAATGTTTAGTAATCTAAGCCATTAACATAAAAGATTTATAGTTTGAGTTTTAGTAGATGATATTCCTTGAATTTAGAACACACACTGTTTTCGTTGACATTTAAGAAATATTTTGTGAACATTTTTAATACTAAGTTTTCTAACTTTTTTTTTAAACAACCTGCATTTGGGGCCTGACCAACCTGGCAGTGTCGCTATAAATTAGGGTAATCCAATAGAAATGGTCACATTTGACCCCATTAGAATAATTTATTTATCCACAATCACAAACCCCCCAAATTAATAGTTGCCTAAAAATTTAAGTTTAATGAATGTCACTTATTATATCACTGGTATTACAGGTATTGAAATGGCACCTGTATCTCTCACCTGGAATGACTGCAAATTAACTCTTGGCGCCAGATGACATCAGTGTAGCAGCGAAGTTCCAGTTTGATTCCAAGACAGCACAAAATGTGTAAGTTGGCTGTTTTCTGTGTGATGCTTATGATGGTGAAGAGCCTGATCCTACAACCCTTGCTCAGACAAGTAGCCTTTATTCACATGAGTAGTTCCACCGCTTTCAGTTAGACCAGTGGTTTTCAACCTGTGGTCCGCGGATCCCCTGGGGGGCCACAGACTATGTCTAAGGGGTCCACAAAGGGTGACTATGAAAATAAAGTTAGATCCCAGAAAAGTCATTCCATTTTTCTGATCAATCAAAAGTATGTGAATACCCCCACCTACAGGTCAAAACCCAGAAGTGTTACCGTAGAAGCCAACAGTTTAGCACCCTTTCTCACACTGCATCAAATGCCATGCCAAGCACCTGCAATGTTTATAGTTTAATTCTGTTCAGTTAGTTTTCAGTCTAAGACTTCTATGGTAGTGGTCCACAGACCACAGGTTGAATTTCTAAAAGGGTCTGCACCCATGAGCGCCTCCAGCTTTTCTGCCGCCTTAGGCGGTGGAAGGTCCCGCCCCGAAATGCCGCCCCCCACAGAGGCGGTGGAAGGTCCCGCCCCAAAATGCTGCCCCCCACAGAGGCGGCGGAAGGTCCTGCCGCCGAAATACCGCCGTGGTCGCTGACCCCCAAATTGTTGTGCCCTAGGCAACCGCCTAGGTCGCCTAATGGGTTGCACCGGCCCTGTCTGCACCTCTGTTTGAAACTTTTTAGGGATCCACAAATGAAAAAAGATTGAAAACCACTGGCTATTTCCAAGGGAAAGGATTGCTGATAGGGTTCATAATCCTTATTTAAGACATCTAATAGATGTCATTTGTGGTACATCTTTTTGAACTCTAGAGATAAACCATCTAAAGAATTTTTTTTGTCAAAAATGTTCACTCAATTTTGTCTTATACTTCAGAGAAAGTAATTTACATTAGATTTACATTTAATGTCACTGGAGTTGCTATTCATTGTAGTGTAGTAATGGTTTGAAGTAGGATTCCACTTTTTCTACCTCTGGTCACCAGAGGAAAATTAAAGAGGAAGGGGAAGGAAAATAATGGTTTTTACAACTTGAATACCAGGTAATGGCTAGTAAGATTCAGTTAATAGTGACTAGGGATAATTAAGACAGATAACCAAGGTGTTCAGATCCCGCAGTCTATTTTGGAAGTGCTTGAAAAGCAATTTTATGATAAAATATTATTTCATAGCATATCTAGGACAGGTAGATTTGAGATTTGTTTTTGATGATTTAAAGTGCTGTTACACTAAAATACACGGTGGTGTAGGATCCCAGTATGCAGGTGGTTTTAAGCTGTTAAATACAAGAACAATTCAAAGCAAATATTATCGTAGAATCATAGAAATGTTAGGCTGGAGGGCAACTTTGAGAGGTCATCAAGTCCAGCCCTCTGTGCTGTGGCAGCACCAAGTAAACCTAGACCACTCCTGACAGATGTTTGTCTAAACTATTTTTTAAAACTTCTAATGATGGAGATTCCACAACCTCCCTTGGAAGCCTGTTCCAGAGCTTAACTACCCTTATAGTTGGAAAGTTTTTCCTAATATCTAAATATCTAAATCTTCCTTGCTGCAGATTAAATCTATTACTTCTTGTCCTACCTTCAGTGGATGTGGAGAACAATTAATCACAATCTTCTTTATAAGATCCCTTAACATATTTGAGGACTGTTATAAGAACCACCTCCCCTTTGTGCCCGGTTTTTGTAACCCTTCCTTGTAGGTCAGGTTTTCTAAATTTTTATCATTTTTGTTGCTCTCTTCTGGACTCTCCAATTTATCTACATCTTTACTGAAGTGTGGCTCACAGAATTGGATACATTACTCCAGCTGAGGCCTCACCAGTGCTGAGTAGAGCAGAAGAAATACCTCCTGTGTCTTATGTACAACACACTGTTGACTCATATGCAAGTTGTGATCCATTATAACCCCCAAATTCTTTTTAGCAGTACTACCAGCTAGCCAGTTATTCCCCATTTTGTAGTTGTGTATTTGATTTTTCCTTCCTCAGTGTAGTACTTTACACTTGTCTTTATTCAGTTTCATCTTATTGAATTCAGACCAATTCTTCAATTTGTCAAGATTGTTTTGAATTCTAATCCTGCCCTCCAAAGTGCTTGTAACCCCTCCCTGCTCAGTGTCATCCACAAATTTTGTAAACATACTTTTCACTTCATTATCCAAGTCATTCATGGAAATGTTGAACAGTACTGGACCTGGGACTGATCCTGCAGAACCCAACTAGATACACCCTTTCCATTTGACAACAAACCATTGATAACTACTCTTTGAGTAATAAAGAGTCCTGTGGCACCTTACAGACTAACAGACGTATTGGAGCATAAGCTTTCGTGGGTGAATACCCACTTCGTTAGACGCATGTTGTATTCACCCACGAATACATGTGTCTGACGAAGTGGGTATTCACCCACGAAAGCTCATGCTCCAATACGTCTGTTAGTCTGTAAGGTGCCACAGGACTCTTTGTCGCTTTTTACAGATCCAGACTAACACGGCTACCCCTCTGATACTTGACTACTCTTTGAGTATGGTCTATCCACCAGTTGTTCACCCACCTTATAGTGATTTCATGTAGACCACATTTCCCTCGTTTGCTTATGAGAATGTGGGACTGTGTAAAAAGCCTTATTAAATATCAAGATATTTCACATCTACTGCTTCCCCCCATCCACTAGGCCAGTAACCCCGTCAAAGAGGGAAATTAGGCTGATCTGGCATGACTTGTTCTTGAAAAGTCCATGCTGGCTATTCCTAATAACTTTATTAATCTCCAAGTGCTTAGAAACTGATTGTTTAATAATTTGTTGCAGTTATGCAGTATCTTTCCAGGTACTGAAGTTAGGCTGACTGGTCTGTAATGCCCTGGGTCCTTCTTGTTCCCCTTTTGAAAGATAGGTACTATGTTTACCCTTCTCCAGTCTGCTGGGACCGTATCTGTCCTTGAGGAGTTCTCAAAGGTAATTGCTAACAGTTCCAATATTGCTTCAGCTGGCTCCTTAAGTACTCTGCCAGCTTGAATACATCTAACCTATCTAAATAGTCTTTAACCTGTTATTTTCCTATTTTGGCTTACTTTCCTTCCCCCTTATTGTTAATGTTAATTAATACTTAATAATTAATTAATATTAATTAATAAATTCATGGAGGTTAAGTCCATTAATGGCTATTAGCCAGAATGGATAAGGAATGGTGTCCCTAGCCTCTGTCTGTCAGAGGGTGGAGATGGATGGCAGGAGAGAGATCACTTGATCATTACCTGTTTGGTTCACTCTCTCTGGGACACCTGGCATTGGCCACTGTCGGCAGACAGGATACTGGGCTGGATGGACCTTAGGTCTGACCCTGTATGGCCATTCTTATGTTCTTAATTGTGTTGAGTATCTGGTGACCTTTTTAGTTAAGACTGAAGGGAAATATGCATTAAACACCTCAGCTTTCTTGATATCATCAGTTATTAGCTCTCCTTCCCTGCTAAGTAGAGGACGACCTAGACTTTCCTTCATCTTTCTCTTACTCCTAATAAATTTAAAGAACCTTTTCTGAATGCCTTTTATGTCCCTTGCTAAGTGTAAATCATTTTATGCCTTAGCCTTTCTGAATTTTTCCTACACGCTTGTGCTATTCTTTTGTACTCCTAGTTAGCCATTTGCCCATGTTTCCAGTTTTTGTAGGATTCCTTTTTGATTTTCAGGTCATTAAAGAGCTCTTGATGAAGTCATATTGATCGCTTACTATTCTTCCTACCTTTCCTTTCCATGGGGATAGTTTAAGTTGTGCCTTTAATATGATCTCCTTGAGAAACTGCCAGCTCTCCTGAACTCCTTTATCCCTTAGATATTTTCCCCATGACACCTTACCTACCTGTTCTCTGAATCTGTTCAAGTCTGCTTTTTTTGAAGTCCACTGTCCTTATTCTGCTGCTCTCACTCCTTCCTTTCTGTAGAATCATTATCTCATTCAAATTCATAAACCCAGATCCAGAATCTCTTAATCAAAATCCCAGCTAACTGCTGTGAGAGTTTTGCTTGAGTAAGATAAGAATAAGGACTACAGGCAGGATTTAGCTCATAGTGATTACCATTTTAAATGGCTACTATTCTTTGAAGAAATTATTTAACTTGCAGTTGATGCAGACACTGATATTAATAACTAACATCTATTCCTGGTCAGTTGCACTCTACAAAACCTAATCTTGGAAAAGAAGTCTGCGGCAATGATCAGCATAGGTAGCCTCATCAGAAGTGAGTAGCCTCCCTGAAGGAATGCCGTTTGGCAGAGCTCCAAGTAATGACCTTGCAACAGAAGTAAGGTTTGGCAACCTGATAGCACTGTGCTGCCATTGTCCCGTAATGTCACAAGAGTTGGCAACCATTAAGAGCTACACTCAGGAAGCCATTTACAATGCATATCAGCAACTTTACTGAACTTACATAGTTATGACCAATGCTATATTCTTATCAGTAGGTGGCACTATTTATATATGTCTGCCAAAACAGGTGTATTTTGTATGGAACTCTCGTAACAGCAATTCAGGGAGATACATGTCCTCACAAGAGCTGGAGGGACCACACAGTAAAACAGTTAATTGACATCAAAGCTTGCCTTCTGAACGCCACAAATAAGGTTAATACCAGTTTGGCCTAGGAAGCCAAGCTCCTAGACAGATTAGCTAGCACCACCTACTGGAATAAGGATATATAGGTCTTGCGGCACTCCATGGAGGGTTAGTGACCCCAAAGCCCTGCCATATCTCATGCCAATACTATCCCTAGGAGAGGGCCCAGATGAGCAAGTCACAGCTTGGAGTTTCAGGAATTAGTTCCCAGCCAGGGTTCACAGGCTCAACAGCTTAAAAGAAAAGGAAGAGGCCAACAGGGGCTGTGTTGACTAGAAGCCAAGGCAGGGAGCTGTGGGGAATCAGAGAAACTACCCTGTATGGTGTGGACTTTTTGTTTTGTATTTTTAATTTTATTGCTTGTAAAAGCACATGGAAAGAATGCAGTAGGAGATGCCTGCCAAACTGGTGTCAATTTAGACTAACCCAGAACCCTTGCAACACACAAGCTTACCCAGAGAGTGATTTTGTGTTCAAATCTGAGCCTTCAGTGAACTCTCTTATTATCCTGGCACAGTATCTGCAGTGGGGTTTCACACCAGTAGAGTGTCAGCTAGCCACAGCGATGGCCAAAAAGAATGAGATACTTGTAAGTAGTATTGGAAAAAACAACAGTCTTTACTCAAAACCAACAAGCAAAACAACCATACAAGTACCAGTGCCCCCATATGATGGCAGGTTTTCTTATGGTTCCTTGGGAAACAGTGAAATCTGGTGGTTAGAGTAGAGGAAGGAGCTGTTCTAGTCCCACCTCCACCATTGACTAGCTATGTGACCTTGGGCAAGTGAATTAACCTCTTTGTTCTGTAGTTTCCCTGTCTGTTAAACAAGGATAATATTCTCTCCATGGTTTACAGGCATGTTGTGAGGGTTATTTAAGTAATGTTTGTGAAGCACCTTGAGATGTGTGGATGGAAGACACTAGGAAGTGTGAAGGGCTATTATACAGTTAAGTAGCTGAAAGCCCATGCTGTTGCATGGAGGTAATTTGTCATGTGTGTAAAAAAGCTGAAAATGGCGGAGAACTTAAAAACTGGACAGTAACAAACTGCGACTCCCAGTGATGATTGAACCTGGTGATATTCTAAACAAAAAGAGCTCTCAGCCGTGCTTGTAACTGTTTCCTTTGCTTCACAGTGACTCAGCAGACATTCTAGGCCTCAGAGTGATGTTTGGGGCTATTGTTTATGGGGGTTGTGTTGTTGTGTGAGTGGTTGTACTGAGGGGTGTATGCTGGGAGATTTGTGTTGATTTGTGAGGGCGGAAGTTGGATGCACTAGTTGGGCCTAATCCACCATCTCTGCAGTCTTCCTCATACAATTGTGAGAAAACAGAATATTTATTAGGAACTGAC
Source organism: Chrysemys picta bellii (assembly GCF_011386835.1). Classification (NCBI taxonomy): domain Eukaryota; kingdom Metazoa; phylum Chordata; order Testudines; family Emydidae; genus Chrysemys; species Chrysemys picta. The sequence goes on along the minus strand of NC_088791.1, from coordinate 94,136,235 downwards.
AATGTAACTGTGATCCAAGCGGTTGTCCTGTTTGCACGGTCAGCCGCTAAAATAAGGGAAAGGCAAGTGGGACGGTGATTATACATGGTTTAATTAGTTTTATGTTCTTTTTCATCTGTATTTACATATATTTTGGTAGTTTAATTTTTTGGATTTAGTTTTAAGTTTTATTGTAATATATTTTGTTTCTGGCACTTTGGCCTATGGCTAAGTTGCTATTTATAAACTTGACATGATGGTGGTTGAGGCATACTTTGAAGCAGGACTCAGACTTGGAGTGGGAAGAACAGGTTGAAACAACATTTCATCGCTTTTCCCAGCTGAGGTCTGCATTGGCGCCCCATGGCCTTCCATGATGGCTCTGAAACTGTCAACAAAGAAAAGGAGAGGAGAACTATGAGCCAGCACCTCAACCTCACCCTGTCTCTGATTGGTCCACAGACTTGAGTGCATGGGCTGTACAGGCAGAGCTGTGGAGAGAAGGGGACATAGGGCCAGATTCGCCATTGCTTTGCACCTTGTGTAGTCATTTATACCAGTGCATAGGGGATATAAAATGCTACCATTCTGATTTGGTTTACATTCACTTTGTGCTTCGTTCAAGTCTGAATAGTAATTGCTCATTAGGTGGCGCTATACGCTTATAGTTTCAGGGAGAGTGCACTCTCTTGAGGCTCCTTTTGATCTGTGTTGGGGTTTGTAATCTCTGTAATTCCTCCCGGCCCCCCTCTCATCCCGCCCCTCTCTTTTCAGTGGGTGAACGGAGTGCTGTTGAAAGGTGCTGTCTTGACAGGATTGGAGACTAAGGACTTGTCTACACTTACAGCGCTGCTGTGGTGCAGTTTTGTAGTGCTTAGTGAAGACTCTACCTACGCTGATGGGAGAGCTTCTCCCATCAGCACATAGGTACTCCACCTCCCCAAGAGGCGGTAGCTGTGTCGATGGGGAGAAGCCCTCCCATCAGCATAGTGCTGTCTACCCCAGAAGTTCGGTCGCTATGTCTGCGTCACTCAGGGGTGAGGATTTCCCACACCCCTGAGCGACATAGTTCTACTGACAGAAGTTTGTAGTGTAGACCAGGACGGGAGTCCTCTGTTTTGCCACAGAACAGGTACAGCACAGGCAGCGGCAGTCAAGCTTCCCCACGCAGTGCTTCCAGCTCTCCTCATGTAAATCAGGAGCGATAGCACTGAAGGCAGTGCAGTCACACCAATGTAAAATTGTTATAAATGAGTGAAGTACCAGGCTCAGATATCCACGAGCCTCAGTTGCATCAGAGCTCTGCTCAGGGCTGATGAAGAAAGTGAGGGCCGGGGGGCAAAGGTGTTATCGAGCTATCTTGGCACTCCCCCAAACCTGGGGTGCGGTCCCTAGCATAACTTGGAGTAGCCTCAGACCTTCTCTCAGATTCTGTAATGGATCCCTAGAGGCTCTTAAGCCTACTGGGGATCTCCAGAGCTCAGCACACTTCTCCCATGCCCCCTCTTCATCCCGCCCACTATATGAAGGGAACTAAAAGGGTGTGGTATAGGATTCTCCCGCTCCTGAGGATTTCTCAGCTGACACGTTAGAGCAACTTTCCAAGCCCTTTGCATTGCTCAAACTGCACAAAAGGCCAGGGGGAGGGCCATCATATGGCCTACTCTGTGTAAATCATGTCCCCTCTTAGTCTCCTCTTCTCCAGACTAAACAAACCCAATTGTTTCAATCTTCCCTCATAGGTCATGTTTTCTAGACCTTTAATCATTTTTGTTGCTCTTCTCTGGACTTTCTCCAATTTGTCCACATCTTTCCTGAAACGTGGTGCCCAGAACTGGACACAATACTCCAGTTGAGGCCTAATCAGCGCGGAGTAGAGCGGAAGAATGACTTCTCGAGTCTTGCTTATAATACTCCTGCTAATACATCTCAGAATGACGTTTCCTTTTTTTGCAACAGCGTTACTCATATTTAGCTTGTGATCCACTATGACCTCCAGATCCTTTTCCGCAGTACTCCTTCCTAGGCAGTCATTTCCCATTTTGTATGGGTGCAACTGATTGTGCCTTCCTAAGTGGAGTACTTTGCATTTGTCCTTATTGAATTTCATCCTATTTACTTCAGACCATTTCTCCAGTTTGTCCAGATCCTGTCTCAAAACAACTCTTGATGCTAGCTCTGGCTCAACCCTCACAAACGGACATCTATTTACTGTTTTACTAAGGCACACCTGTCCTGATTGGCAGCATCCCCTGCTATTTCTCTGCTGGCCCACCTCTACATGCTGTTGTGCCAGTGCATTTCAATCCGGACTGGTAACTCAGCCATTTTCCTGCTAGTCTAGTCCTGGGTCATCAATCCACAGTTTTGCCAAAACATCAAATGTCCTTGAAATCCTCTGTAACTACAATAATTATATTTGGAGAAGGAAAATGAGCCATTTTCCCCCTTGTCTAATTGATTGGGGTGTCAGATATTCCTTTTTGTGCACCATACATGCTTCTTATTTATGTAGGAAGCAGCCAGTCTAGAGACTTAGCCAAGTTCTTTTTAAAAAAACCACAAAATTGGAACCTTTTTGGTTTTATCACCATATTTTATCACGAGTTGACAAGTAGAATCCATCGCTCCGCTCTTCCCTCTGCGTCCCAACATGTCTCTGGGATACAGCTCAACTGCAGCTCCTCTCCTTCAAACAAATACTGCCGCTGTCTGGGGTAGATGAGATGAGGTGGGGGCTATGGGAAAGAGTCAGAGTTAGGACATGAGCAGGGTGGGGGAATTCTCACAGCATAAGGAACTCTTTGTGCCAAATGGTGCTGTGCAACAGACTCTCCTCCCAAAATGGGGGTGATTCCTTTTCCCCTCTTGGTTTAACTAGAATTATGAGCTGCAGAATATTATGGAGCTGCTTGTTCATGACTCGACAGTCGAGGTTGCTTTTTAAAATGGGCTAAAAATAGGGTATACATTCCTGTTTTTCTCTACACGTAAGAGGCCTTTCCATCCAGTGTTAGTTTTTGTGCCCTTTGAATGTTCTTTGTGGTTTTTGTTTGATTTATTTTCATAACGTTTAAATAGGACATGTTTGAAATAGGGCTGTGGTTTATATTTGTCCATTGGAGTCTGACTTTTAAAAAACATTGTCTGCCTACAGAAAGTTTGACAGAGAGATGACTCTTGAGTGGATCTGATGAAATAGGGAGTTCAATAAAAATTAGGATTTAGGGTCATTTTTTGCCCTTATTTGTTATCACTGAAAGTCTGTGCACAACACAGTAACCCAGTGGATTATGTTCTCTATTGAATGGATAAAACTTCATCACTTAAATGTTAGAAAAACTAGGAAATTAATACACAAAAATGTCATTAAACAGCTAAGGTTGCTACGCATATAACAGCCTGACACAAAACCACAAAAGCAAAGAAATGGAAAGTTAAGCCACCTAACAGTACATACCCTCTTAACTTCCACCCCCAAGCATGCATTGTACCACTACCACAGCTACTTTACGCCACAGACCACACACCACAAACTTAACTCTACTAACCTAGGGATGTTAACTTTTCATCACCTCCTTTACCAAACAACTTCCTTCCAAAATAACTGACTACTACACCAAACATCCACACCTAACAGTGTTTGGAGTGGGTAGTTTGATAAGGGAAGTATGCAAAAGAGACGTTTGAGAGGAATATTGAATAAGGCCTGGGGTTGTTACTGAACGTGGAGGGTAAAAAGAAATACTCAATAACTGCCCATTCACTGAATGAGCCAGTGGTCCTGTGGAATAAATAATATGTGACCATATATTAAAGATTGCATTATAATGCTTACACACAAGAGGGCTGAATTAAGGTTGCGCAGGCAACCTTAATTCTGGTGTTCCCTAACTTTATAATGCTTGACTTTGCAACCTTGACATTCTTTTAACACAGTTTTATAACATAATTTCCTAATTAAAGTAAAACAAAACAAAACAGGAATTCTGTCACAGGGAACCATACAGACCACCAATTTGGCTTATCAGTAGGGTTTGAACCTTTAGATACACAGAACAGATCACCACCATTGGAACTAATGGAATATGGGGTAGCAGCAGTAGGTGTCATCCTCTGAATGGACTAGACACTAGAGAAGGATGAGACATACACTTTGCCAATGGGTTTCACACTAGACGAATGGTGAGACTGAGCACTTCTGGATTCAATTCCAGGTTCTGTAGGGAAGTGTTCTCCAGTGGTTATGGATCCTTCTGCCCCCTAGCCTGTTTCTGTTCCTCTCCGCTCCTGTCTGCAGCACTCCAGCTCCCGCCCCCTTCCCTCTCTGCACCTGTTCACTCTCCCTCTGGTTCCTTCTTCTGCACCTACCCACTCCCCATGCCCTGTTTCCAATCCCTCTCTCTCTCTCTGTTCTTCTCCACCCTCTACCCCACAGCTCTTGCTTCCCTCCCACTCTGCTCCTGTCCACCCCCCAAAACCCTGGCTCCTTCCTCCCTCCCATTCTGCTGTTGCTCCTAACCAAACCATCCATCCTCCAGCTCCTGTCCTGTCCCCTTCTGCACCTATCCAGTTCACCCACCCTGGCTCCTTCCACCATCCTGCTCTGTCCTCCCCATCCCCCCTTAATGCCCTGGCTTCTGCTCCCACCTGTACCTCTCTTGGCTCCTACCCACAATCTTTGGATCTCGCAACCCTTCTTCCCTTGTTCCTCACACACACCTCTCCTCCCCCATGTCTCACCTTGTTCCTCACTTCTGTGCCTTCGAGTCAGTTTGAGTCCTCCTCCTCGTCCATGCAGCTTGAATGCCAACAGGAGGAGCATTGACCGCACAAGAGAGACAGCCCCCCCGCTCTCAGTTCCTGTGGCTGGCATCAAAGCAGCTACAAGCAGCCAGGAGCATTACTTGCAAGGAAAGTCCTACTCAGTCCCTGCAATCCTGGGAAGATGCATGCTCAGCACAGGTAGAATCTTTGGGGAATTTAGCTGCCAAACTCCAGCAAATCTCTATTGCCCATGTGAGAGCTGAGATTTTTCAAAGTTATAATTGTGCCCAATTTGAGCACAGTTTCACAGAGATGGCAAAAGGCACATCCCTAACACCAGGGTGATGCCCCTGCCAAACTTCATGTTCCTTCTCCAAAGCATGGAGGTACAAGAGCTTCTAAACGAAACAGTTGTAAGAATATTTTTAAATGGGTAAAACATCATATTTTCCTCTAGTCTCATTCTTAGAAAGAGCTTCACCACTTTAGCCCAAGCATTCCAAAAAATTTCAGCCTGAGACAGACACTCAGCATGGGAAGTTTCATCCTAAACAGTTAAAGTCTGGCAAAGTAAAAGCAACTGAAAACAGTTTTATAATAGAAAGTGTCAGGCAACCTTGATCTTAGGTGGCTCTAGCAGCGCCACTTGTACATATGTAGTAGCCCCCAGCAGATGAGGCCAGTGGTGGACACAGGACTTGGCTAACCAGTGTCACAGTCTTGCTGAGCCACAGTGACCAAGTGTGGTGAGGTTCTGGGACCTACTCCTCAGTAGGATGGATAGTTGCAGTGAGGAAGAGATCTTTGCCTGGGAGTGGTGATGCGGTTGGAAGATTCAGAGAGAAGTACCTAGTTATGACTGCAGTAGCATATTGGAAGTGCATAGGTGGAGCAGTTCTGAAAAAGACTGCAGTGAGGTGAGAACTACCGATATTGCTGGATGGAGAGGAGCAGCACCGAGGAGGCTTAGTCCACATTGCTCCTAGGCATAGATAGTCTCCCTAGCTCCTATGGCTGGATAGTAGCTATGCTGAAGAGACAAACTGCAGGTCTACACTTACCTCCGGGTCCGGCGGTAAGCAATCGATCTTCTGGGATCGATCCCGGAAGTGCTCGCCGTCGACACCGGTACTCCAGCTGGGTGAGAGGAGTACGCGGCATCGACGGGGGAGCCTGCCTGCCGCGTCTGGACCCACGGTAAGTTCGAACTAAGGTACTTCGAATTCAGCTATGTTATTAACGTAGCTGAATTTGCGTACCTTAGTTCGAAATGGGGGGTTAGTGTGGACCAGGGGGCTCTGCAGTGGGGCTGACACAGTTGGGATGGATGGACAAGGATGACAGATGGGCAGAAGCAATTCTAAAGTTTTTAATTCTAAACAGTTGTGTTGCAATGGGGCTGGGAAGGGCTGGGGGTCAGACAGAAGCAGCCTTTGCTCCCGAGTGGCGCTGAGAATAGCTGATATGCTTGGTGCAGAGGAGCAGTGCTGAAGAGACCTTCATCCTGACCTCGTGGTGTGGCTGAGAATGATTGATATGGATGGACTCCCTTCCAGTAATGAAGAAAAACAAAACAACACACATACAAAAAAACCCCACAGCCCCGCAAGGGCCGTCTTGCAAGAAGGAAGTATTATTTAATGTGTATTGTGTTGTGAAATGAAAACACTGGGTCCTTGGCCTTTCTCCAGTTTAGCTGGCCTTTTTTCTTTTCTTTTCTTTTGGTAATTGTTCTCGTGAAGTCTTTTTTTTTGTTTTGTTTTGTTTTGTGTTGTGGTTTTGGAGTTGACAATGCCCGTGGTTAATTTTTCAGCACGCTTCCTGTGTTGTGGCACAGAGAATGCCTGGTCACTAGGCCTCACTTCCTTTTGCAGAGACAATTGCCACAGCAATAACAAGGGCCGTTGCTGCTGGGCTGACAGAGAGCACGTTACATCATCGGGATAGCAGGGGGTTCTTGTTTGGCCTTGACTCTCTGTTGCAGGACAGTGAGCTGGGGGAGTATAATAGGAATGACTCAGTATGGAACGGCCAGCACATTTCTAAGAGGTGACTCACCAGCTCCTAGGAAAAATTCCAATAAGGCTTTTTTTTCAGGGAGGTAAACAAGGTCAGCCAGTGCAGCAAAATCCTGTTTACCTGAGACAGGACATATTTGCAGAGGCTATGCTGGAAATGAGAGATGTTTATGTGGATCAGGGAGATGGGAGAGAGCACTGGTAGGTACTGCCATATAGTCTAGTGCAGGCGTGGCCAAACGGCGGCTTGTGAGCCATATACTGCTCTTTTACAGTTAAAGTGTGGCTTGTGGAGTCCACTTATGCCTGCCCTCCATTCTCTGCCTACCAGACTGGGGGTGGGGAGGAGCTTGGGGCTTCTGCCCTGTGGTGGGATGGTGTGGCTAGGGGCTTCTGCCCTGCGGGGAGGGAGGTCTCTGGGCTTTAGCCCCACGCCCTGGTAGGTGCCGCCCCACGGCATGTCTTGTGGCTCTCAAACTTCTGAAGATTATCGTACGGGGCTTGGAGGGTCAGTAAGTTTGGCCCATCACTGCAGCTCTCTGTATAAAATCATTCACCGCTGAGCCAAGATGTTGGGGGTTCAAATCCCCTACAGGTTTATACCCAGCTTCAGTTCTGCAGTGCATTACTGGGCTTAGAGGTGCTGTTTCCAATGAAAACTTACACTAATGTCCCAGCCATCTGCCTGTCTCTGGTGAAGTGTTGCAAGGAGGTTCCCATCCATCTGTTTCTAGTGGGATGCTACATCAAGAAAGAGGACAAGAAGCAGCGAATGGGGAGAAGATTCATTGTCAGCTATTACATTAATGACTGAATCAGGAGTAGCGCCAGGGTTTTTGGCGCCCCAGGCGGGGGTACTTCTGTGCTCCCGGTCGTCGTCGGCAATTCTGCGGCAGGGGGGTCCTTCCGCACTCCCAATCTTCTGGGCACTTCGGTGGCGGGTCCCGGAGCGAATGAAGGACCCGCCGCAGAATTGCCACCGAAGACCCGGAGCGCGGAAGGACCCCCCCCAAAATCCTGGTGCCCTAGGCGACCGCCTAGGTCGCCTAAATGGAAGTGACGGCCCTGGACTGAATCCTCAAATTGTTCCTATATTAAGGATGTAGTTCCACCTTATGGGTGGATAATGGAGAGATTTAGCTGGCTCAAGTTCCACTCTTGTAGTTTGTTATTTCCCTGGACTCCTTTGTTGGGACTTTTCCCCTGTGTCTCAGTGCATCCCATCTGCTATTCTCTCTGTAATTCTATAATCTCATCTCAGCTGGTTCTGGAGGATTCTGATGTAAATAAAACTTCTTGCTGACATTACAGTTTGGCAAGGGGTTACCATTATTCCTTGTATTCTTTTCCAGTGCTATATGGATAATCTCAGTACCTGAGCAAATTTCTGTAGCCCACTGCCTCCCTGATGCCCTTTTCCCCAAGCGAATGTGCCCTGGCTTCCTGATGATGAAGCTTTGGTGGCCATATGGTTAATCAGAGTATATTGCAGACGCTGACTGAGTGTTTTTTCCTGATAACAAGACGTGTCTCTCATTCTCTATGGTGAATATCCTGTTCTTGCCGACAGGCTGGAGCAGGAGGGGAAAGCACACAGTGACTTCACATTCCTGGAATTCCTGGGCAGCTGTCAGGGACACAATCACTACAAAATGGCTCTGCAGGGGACAGAACTGCACATTGTAACATTAACCAAGTGCACCTGGAACGCTCGTTTGCCCTTTTCCTTGATCTGTCTCACACTGCTGAAAGTTACCAACATCTGCTGGCTCTTGAGTGGCCTCTCTGGGAAACAAATAAGCAGGCTCAGCCCAGTTCTTAGTGAGGAGCCCATATCGCAAAAATCATCACCATAATAAGTAGCGCTATTTGTTAACCTCGGTGACAGTCTTAGCAGAGAGGCCAAGGATTGAATGGGACAAAGAAAATGAGCTCTTCTCTTGTCCGTACAGGTGACTTATCCACAGTTTGAGGCACATTGGTGGGGTTAGGGGGAGTCTTGCATTGCCACTGTCCTGGCTGTACCCACTATGAGGATAAGTAAAAGACTTCTGTCTCCAGGATTGGTTGATCTGACACACTTCATTTGCACCAAATTCATTTAAAACAACTCTCAAATCTGCCACCTCAAAAGTCTCCTGTCCCTTGTGAGGAACAGCGCCCTCCCCCCCCCCGCCTTTAATTTTTTTCACACAAATTAAATTTTCATACCTGGTTTCGTCCCTGTTCCTTCAGCTGCACTCTACAGTCACCTGCCCCTAAATTCACAGTATATTCCTAACTTTCCATGAAGTGTCCTATGAGCCTATGGTTTTGCACGACAGTTAAAGATCCACACATTTATTTCAAACCTTACTACGCTGCATTGTGACACAAATTCATGTGAAAGTGACATCCATCATTGGTGGGAAACCATTTTTTAAAACTCACTGTATATCCTCTTGAAAAGAGAACCATGATTTATTTTGATTGTTGCTAAGTAACAAATTTGTCTGATGTTACAATGTTAGAACTTGTGGTCTTGAGTTTCATTGGTTGAGAATGTCATCACTGTCTATCCTGCTGGGGTAGTTGTGGGGACTGAGCACCAGAAAAAAACGAGAATACCATTTGCGTGTGTGTGTGTGCGTGTGTGTGTAAACACTTTTTTTTCTACTTTGTCTCTGAAGTCACAGGCCCTGATCTTCAGGTCAAGCTGTGCTTAATGTAGGATATCCTAAAGGAGCAAAGGTTTACTTGCATCTGAAGAAGTGAGGTTCTTACCCATGAAAGCTTATGCTCCCAATACTTCTGTTAGTCTTAAAGGTGCCACAGGACCTTCTGTTGCTTTTTACAGATTCAGACTAACATAGGGTTACCATACGTCCGGATTTTCCCGGACATGTCCGGCTTTTGGGGGCTCAAATCCCCGTCCGGGGGCAAATCCCCAAAAGCCGGGCATGTCCGGGAAAATCGGGAGGTCAGCCGGGCCGGCGGGGAGCCGGGCCGGCGGGGAGCCGGGTCAGCCGGGGAGCCGGGGGAGCCGGGCCCGCGGGGAGCCGGGTCAGCCGGGCCCGCGGGGAGCCGGGCCGGCGGGGAGCCGGGTCAGCCGGGCCCGCGGGGAGCCGGGCCGGCGGGGAGCCGGGTCAGCCGGGCCGGCGGGGAGCCGGGCCGGCGGGGAGCCGGGTCAGCCGGGCCGGCGGGGAGCCGGGTCGGCCGGGCTGGCGGGGAGCCGGGCCGGCGGGGAGCCGGGTCAGCCGGGCCCGCGGGGAGCCGGGAGCCGGGGGGTGCGCCGGGCCGCCGGGGGCCGGCAGTGCTGGGCGGGCCGGGGGTGGTCGGCCGGGGCCGGCACCCCAGGGCCCGAGCTGACCCAGGCTGGAGACGCCGGGGGGCCAGCCTGGGCCGCGCCTCCTCCCCCCACACCCCCCTTACCTGCTACAGGCTTCCCGCGAATCAAATATTTGCGGGAAGCAGGGGAGGGGGCGGAGACTTTGGGGAGGGGGCGGGGTGGGGCTGGGGGCGGGGCCGTGGGCCGTGGAGTGTCCTCCATTTGGAGGCAAACAATATGGTAACCCTAGACTAACACGGCTACCCCTCTGAAGGTGAGGATATCACCTTTGTACTCCCCTAGTCCTGAGCCATTTCACTTTCCAATGCAAGTTGGAGTAACCATAGAACTGCTCTAACTTGCACCAGGTGGTAACAACTCCCATGGGGCTGTTTCAGCAGCCAGGGTGGCTGGAGTGCAGGAATACTCTGGCCATACCACCAATGTTATCCTCTGTGCTAAGGGCTACAAGGGTGTGGGTGAGGTATGTCTCACCAAGATTCCCCCAGGGCAGGGAAATTCTCAGCTGGCTGATTAGGTCAATTTACAGCCCCTTTACACAGTGAGTGGTGCAGGTGAGCCAGAGCAGGGGGCCAGGACCCAGTACTTTATTTAAAACATAGCAATTGCAGCATCTTTTTGCACACTGATAAAACAGCATGATGTAAAGAGGCCAACAGCTCAACATAGCCCCCCAGCCTTATGATATGATCACTTTGTCTTGCATGGTGAATGCAATTGATTGGGATCCCTACAGTCTTGCTAAGCAGTGTACTTGGTGAAGAAGATACTGTAAAACATTTTTTTAAATGTTCCTTTGTTCCGCACATATTCCGGATTTTGGCTTTCCCCTTTCACAATCTCCTGTGGTTTGGTAACTTTCTCAATGAAGCATGCACATATCATATTCTTATCCTTTTTATAAAGAAAAGGGCATAGGCTCTCTCTTTCTGAACACCAGTCGCACATGTGTGTGTACTTGGGAGGAAAGAGATAGGGAGGAAAGCGGGGGATGCTTTTAGTCATGGGGATGCTTTTAGTCATGTGGAGAACATTGTGTTTGAGGAATTGAAAGTGTGTTGTATCTGCAAGATTTCAGCAAACAAAATGTTCTTATTTCCATGTTTTAAGGAATAAAGGTACCAATACATCAGTGTTGGCTGGCCAGGAATGTCTTGATTTGAGATTCTTGAGGGAACTTTATCAATAGCCTTGTGATAACTGACAAGCAATGCTAAAAGCTTTGATCCGGATCCTGCGAAGTGCTGTGAATGATCCCAACTCACATTGATTTAAGTGGGAATTGAGAAGGACATGGTTGGAAGTGCCCAGCCCATCCAAACAGCAAAAAAAACATGTGCCTTACCCCTGATAGGAGCAGAGCCATGTACCACTTTAGGCCACTGGCAGGGATGACGCATGGTTAAGATTCACTGGTTAGTAATAAACTACTAACCATGTGCACAATGAGCACAAACTGTATTTTCAGCCAGTGGTGCCTTTAGCTTGTTAGTGACACGGTGAAAAGCTGTGGTTTAGATGGGGACTTAGCACTTTTCTGTTAAGTGCTTTAGAGCAGGGGCAGTCAATTATTTTTTATCGAGGTCCAAATTTCTTGGTCAAGGTATAGTCAAGGACCAGACTCCAGAGAAAATAATAAAAACAATAATAATGATAATAAGTAAATAAAAAGATGTCAGGATCCATTCAAAAGCATCTAGTGATCTGGATTTGGGCTGCAGTCTGCCTATTGACTACCCCTGCTTTAGGGTCGTATTTCCAATATATAAGCACCTTGGTAATCTAGGGTCAATGTATTTGCAAGACCAGCTCTTACCCTGTGTCCCACCAAGATAATTAAGACCAGATGTATTGTCCCTGCTCGTTGTCCCAAGCTCCAGTCTGCATTGAGCTGGGGGAAAGTCTTCTCACGGCTGGAGGTCTTCCCTGTTTGAGTTATTTTACTCATAACTCCTTAACTTTACCTGTTTCTAAATACTCTTTCACCCATTGAGGTGGAAAGAGTGTTATGCTAGGGGAGGGTCTCTGTAGCTGAACCATCAAGCCTCATTTTAAAAGATGCTATATAAATAAATATAATGATCTGAGGTTCATGGAGGGAACTTTATCAATATGCAGCTGCTCACTGGCAGAGAATGTCCCCGTCTAGGATTCCTTTAGAAGAGGGAAATATGACTCCTGCACACCATGGAGCGAAGGCCCAAAGACCAGGAATCAAGCCTGGGATTCGTGGCTGGCAGCACAAAGCTCTAATCACCTGGATCACTGGAAACATCCTTCACAGGACTCCAGACCCTACCAGGTCCTGAGAAGTGAGAGAGCAGGAGCAGGAATCTAACTGGATCTCCCACACAACAACAGAACACAAACCTATAGGGTCATTGAACTGATCTGTTTCCTTTTATGGTAAAAACATAGTCTCCTCAGTATCGCAGGTTTCCTCTTTCATCTGAACTGGGTTTTCTCTGAATTGCATATCCATCTCATGCTGCTAAAATTAAATGCTAAAAGGCACATGTCACAATGCAGTGTTGCAATCCTCTAGATTTACATATTTGTCTCTGTAAGGAATGGGTTGAGTAACAAACAATAGAGGATGGAAATAGTCTGGATAGAGATTTCCTCTTTCAGTTGCACAATTGTTTCCTCGACTGGTGCATGCTAAAGCCAGATGTCAAGTAAGCTAGTACATAGGGCTGTCAAATGATTAAAAAAATTAATTGTGATTAATCACGAGATTTAAAAAATCATGATTAATTGCAGTTTTAATTGCCCTGTTAAATAATAATAGAATACCATTTATTTAAATATTTTTGGATGTTTTCTACATTTTCAAATATATTGATTTCAATTACAACATAGAATACAAAGTATACAGTTCTCACTTTATATTATTATTTTTATTACAAATATTTGTGCTGCAAAAAAGAAAAGAAATAGTATTTTCCAATTCACCTCAGACAAGTACAGTAGTGCAATCTCTTTATCATGAAAGTGCAACTTACAAATGTAGAATTATTTTTTTACATAACTGCACTCAAAAATAAAACAGGGTAAAACTTTAGAGCCTACAAGTCCACTCAGTACTACTTCTTGTTCAACCAATCGCCAAGACAAACAAGTTTGTTTACATTTACGGGAGATACTGCTGCCCGCTTCTTATTTACAATGTCACCTAAAAGTCAGAACAGGCATTTGCATGGCACTGTTGTAGCCAGCGTTGAAAGGTATTTTACATGCCAGACGTGCTAAGCATTTGTATGTCCCTTCATGCTTTGACTGCCATTCCAGAGGACATGTTTCCATACTGATGATGGGTTCTGATTGATAACGATCCAAAGCATTGTGGACTGCCGCAAGTTCATTTTCATCATCTGAGTCAGATGCCATCAACAGAAGGTTGATTTTCTTTTTTGGTGGTTTGGGTTCTGTAGTTTCCAAATCAGAGTGTTGCCCTTTTAAGACTTCAGAAAGTATGTTCCACACCTTGTCCCTGTCAGATTTGGAAGGCACTTTAGATTCTTAAACCTTGAGCCAAGTGCTGTAGCTATCTTTGGAAATCTCACATTGGTACCTTCTTTGTGTTTTGTCAAATCTTCAGTGAAAGTGTTCTTAAATCGAACATGTGCTGGGTTGTCATCCGAGATGGTCATAACACAAAATATATGGCAGAATGCGGGTAAAACCACAGAGCAGGAGACATACAGTTCTCCCACAAGGAGTTCAAATTTGTACAAATTTAATTAACACATTTTTTAACAAGCATCATCAGCATGGAAGCATGTCCTCTGGAATGGTGGCTGAAGCATGAAGGGGCATACAAATGTTTAGCATATCTGGTTGGCTTGTACAATATCTTACAATGCCGGCTACAAAAGTGCCAGGAGAACTCCTGTTCTCACTTTTAGGTGACATTGTAAATAAGAAGCAGGCAGCATTATCTTCCAAAAATGTAAACAAACTTGTTTGTCTTAGCGATTGGCTGAACAAGGAGTAGGACTTGTAGGCTCTAAAGTTTACATTGTTTTATTTTTGAGTGCAGTTATGTAAAAAATAATTCTACGTTTGTAAGTTGCACTTTCATGATAAAGAGATTGCACTACAGTACTTGTATGAGGTGAATTGAAAAATACTATTTCTTTTGTTTATCTTTTTACAGTGCAAATATTTGTAATAAAAATAATATAAAGTGAGCACTATATACTTTGTATTCTGTGTTGTAATTGAAATCAATGTATTTTAAAATGTAGAAAAACATCCAAAAATATTTACAATAAATTTAAATCGGTATTCTTTTATTGTTTAACAGTGCGACTAAACTGCAATTAATCAGGATTCATTTTTTTAATCGAGTTAATTTGTTTTGAGTTAATTGCTTGAGTTAACTGTGATTAATTTACAGCCCTACTTGTACCACATTGTTTTTCTTGTGAGCAGGAAGGCACCCTGAATTTGTGAGGAAGGTCAGGCAGGGCTGGGTGATAGGCCTTGCCAGGCAAACCTTTGCTGTCACTGTTTGTGAAATAACTTCCTAATCTAACAAATCTGATCTATTTCACTATGATACTTCCATGGCCCCCATCTCTATAGTATCTGAGCCCCTCACAGTTTTTAATGGATTTATCCTCACATCCATAAGCTAGCAAAGTATTATCAACCCCATTTTACAGATGGGGATCTTAGAGAGACACTTCCTAGGTCACACAGGCTGTGGGGCACATATGCAATTTCTGACTGCATGGACAGTCTAGCAGTACCTGGCATTTTTCAATATATTTAAACACAGTCTTCTGATTAAGAACAGGAGTACTTGTGGCACCTTAGAGACTAACAAATTTATTAGAGCATAAGCTTTCGTGGGCTACTGCCCACTTCTTCGGATGCATAACGAAGAAGTGGGCAGTAGCCCACGAAAGCTTATGTTCTAATAAATTTGTTAGTCTCTAAGGTGCCACAAGTACTCCTGTTCTTTTTGCGGATACTGACTAACACGGCTGCTACTCTGAAACCAGTCTTCTGATTGTGAGGTTTTAGGGGTGGAGGGAGGTTCATTTTGAATTATGCCTTCAACAACACTACTTTAGCATCCTCCTATTACCCTGGAACTATCATCTACATAATCATCCACTCAGTCTCATAAAATTACTGTATCTCAGACCAGTGGGTGGGGTATATTACAGCCTTTCCCTTTTACCTTTGGAAACATAGGTTCAGCTTCTGATTAGAGTCTATATAAAATGATTTCCTTAGGTCTCATTCAAATCCCTGTTTCTGCACATCACAAAATCATCACCCATGATTGCCGTCTCCTTCATGTTAAACATGATTGGCTGTCGCTGCCCAGCAGAGACCCAGGATTGGAGTGTGATGAGGGGCTTGCAGATCAAGTCTGCAGTGTACAGTATTGGATTTGCTCTTGATACCAGGACATGAACTGGATGGCCTGCTGCAGATAGACTGAGGTGGATTGGTCTAACAGTGGGTAAGGGTGGAAGACTGGAATAGCTTATTTCCTCCAGCTGTTTATACTGAGTTGGTAAGATAGCAAATCTTCAGAGATTGTACCAAGCACGTTAATAACTGGGCCAGTGTCCTATTGTCTTCTGTCTGCATGCTCCCACTTCCCCTACAGATGTTCACACACTTACAGATTTTTTTAAATCTATATTCATAAATAAATCTGCTTTCTAGAGTGCAGGTAATCACATATTTTAAGGCGAATCCTTTACTGAGGACAGGGGGCACATGCCATGTGCGCTTCCTCTGATAGAAAGTGTTTGTTTAGCACAGACCTCTTCAGGAAGTATTTCCTTGCTGAAAACACTTACAATTAAGTATTTCTTCTTCTCTTAGATTTTGAATGTGATGTTAGTGGAGGGACTGCAGATCAGAACTGAGCCACTGTACTGGGATAGAGTTGAGAGGAGGAAGGAACAGGAATAGCAACAGGTGCTGTAGGTCAAGAATGAGGTACATTGACATTCCTTTCTGAGTGTGTATGCTTGGAGGTAGGGTTGCCAAACCTCCAGGATTGTCCTGGAGTCTCCAGGAGTTAAAGATTCATCTTTAACTAAATATTATGTCGTGTGATGAAACTTCCAGGAATAAGTCCAACCAAAACTGGCAACCCTATTTGGAGGGGGAAGCTTGCCTGGTACCCGCTTGCACTATAACTGTCTCCAATGTATCCTTCACTGCCACAAGCTTTGAATTTATGTACGAAACCTAAAGAAATAGACAAAACAATATGCTGCATCCCACCCAATGGAATTATCCATGGAAAGGGGAAAATACTTAACAGGGGGAAAGTGTAGATCCTGTTCAGCTGCTCCCTTCTATTTCATCTAATACAATTGAAGGCAGCTTAACTGAGAAAATGCTTTATTCGATTACTGTGCAGCTCATACCAGCCCTTGCAGAGCCAGGAGAGAAACATTCTTTGCCAAAACTGAATGGGGAGAATTATTTTCTAATTTCAGCCTCAGTCCATGATTTACCTGTAACTTGCCCCCAGGTGAAAAGGATTGGCTAATTAAGTTTGCAGTATGGTCACACAGCTACAGCCCTCCAGAAGGAGGGGAAGAAGCTCCACTGGATTCCTGTGCTTCTTGAAGTGGACTGGGGTGCAGCCGCTGAATGGCGAAGAATCCAACTGGATTTTTATTCCCCTCTGGAATAGACTCAGGGTGCAGCTCCCATAAGGGGAAGACTGCACAGGATTTTTCTGCCCGTTAGCATACACTCTAGAACAGAGGTGGGCAAAGTACGGCCCCTGGGCCACATCCGACCTGCGGGTCCCTCCTGCCCGGCCCCTGAGCTCCTGCCCCGGGAGGCTAGCCCCCGGCCCCTCCCCCACAGTTCCCCTTCCCCCACAGCCTCAGCACACCGCGCCACCGGCACTATGATTTGGGCGGCCAGGCAGCACAGCTGTGGCATGGTTGGCTCCAGCCGGGCAGCGTGGCTGTTGTGCCGCCAGCCACAGGTGCTCCAGGCAGTACGGTAAGGGGGCAGGGAGCAGGGGGGATTGGACAGAGGCCAGAGGAGTTCAGGGTGTGGATAGGGGTCAGGGCGGTCAGAGGGCAGGGAACAGGGGGGTTGAATGGGCGTGGGGTCCTAGGGGGCAATCAGGAAGGGTGGGGTTGGATTGGGCGGCGAGGGAGCAGTTAGGGGTGGGAGTTCTGGGGGCGGTCAGGGGACAGGGAGCGGGGGGGTGGATGGGGCAGGAGCCCCGGGAGGGGACCGTCAGGGGATGAGAAGCGGGGGAGGGGGAGGTAGGGGGCAGAGGCCGGGCCACGCCTGGCTGTTTGGGAAGGCAAAGCCTTCCCTAACCGGCACTCCATACAATTTCCGAAACCCGATGCGGCCCTCAGGCCAAAAAGTTTGCCCACCCACGCTCTAGAACAGTGATCCCCAAACTGTGGGATGTGGAGGAACATTTTGTGGGGACACGGCGAGGCCCAGGCCAGCCCCCATGGAGGGTGGGGAGGGAGCACCACCCAGCCCTGCCCTGTCCCCAGCTCTGCTCCTGCCCCTCCCGCAGATGAAACTCGGGCCTGGCCTCGTCCGCCAGCTCTGCTCCCGGCTGTGGTGCCAGCCACAGCCCCGGCTGTGGCTCTACTGTTGGCCACGGCCCGAGCTGCAGTTCCAGCCTTGGCTGCTGCCCCGGCTGCGACCCTGCTCCTGGCCCTGGCTCCTGACCACAGCTGTGGCCCCGCTCTCTGCCCCAACTACAGCTCCGGCCGCAGCTCCCAACCGCAATTCCTGAGGGGGGAGTGGAGGGGAGGTGTCCAGACAGGTTCCAGTATGAGTAAGTGGGGGTGCGATGGAAAAAGTTTGGGGGCCACTGCTCGAGAATAACTTCCCCCACTCTGAGTCTATTGCCCCTGCCCTCTGCATTTGGAAGGAAGAAGGCACAGTTTGTTGGCAGCAGGTATAGCAGTGCCAGGGTAGTCATTGCTATCGAGAGGCATGGTCCTAATTTGTACCTTTCACCAGCGCTGCCTCAGACTTTCCAGTGCAGGGTCTGCTTAGATTGAAATGTTTTGTCCATGGCCGTCAGGGTTATGGGACACCTGGGAATCCCCCCTCTTCCTATTCTCCCGCTCATAGCACAGCTTTTTGTTTTCCTTCTTGATTAGCGGAAAAATTCCTGAATCTGTCACGGGGGAGGAAAGTCTTTTCGCTCTCTCTTTTGCCTCAATCAATTAGTGAAACACAAACACATTCCATTGCAACCATGAAACACTTTTTCCACTTAAATAATACCTCCGCAGCCTTTAAAGGGGCAGCACACTTTTCCACCTTTCCTTCTCCACCCCCCAAAAGAAATCTTTCCAGAATTACTTCTCAACTGGGGTGAGTACAGAGAATGGAAGAGTGCATAGGCGGATGTACCCTGTTCACTCTTGCCCATGCAGCCTCAGGAGAAGGAGGACAGGTACACTGGTGATACGCAATTCCATTACCAGGGGCATTGCACTGTTTGGCGTTACGGTTGGCTTTCATCTAGGGTGACCAGATAGTAAATGTGAAAAATCGGAACAAGGGATAGAGAGTAATAGGTGCCTGTATAAGACAAATCCCCGAATATCTGGACTGTCCCTATAAAATCGGAACATCTGGTCACCCTATTTTCATCACACACTATAGTTTCGCTTTTATTAACATTTGCACACTTTGCGTAGTGGCAACTGAGCTGCCTGTATTTGTTTTGAATAAAGAATTTTTAATGAAGTATGGTGGTTGTACATTACACCAGCATCTGAGTGCTTGGGAAAAAAGGAGGGAGCAGGAAGTTTTATCCAAAACTTTTAATAAAGTCTCATAAATTCTCAGAAAATTACATAAAAGCAATAGCAAATAAACACACACACACACAAAATACAAGACTACACAACATCACATTCCCCTATCATAACATCTCATTTCCCCACCCATCTCCCCATGTGATGCAAGGATATGGGCACACAGGGTTTCCTTGGTCTCCTGGACCCACCCCCAGTGATCAGAGGTGCCCTTTCTCATTGCCAGTGTGGGCCTGTATCTTAGCAGTGTCTTTAATCCACTCCGGGGGAAAGCTGCCCCCCTTATCTCTGTATATGTTGTGTAGTACGCAGCACACCCTAACGACACAAGTGGCGTTGGGCACACTGGCATCCAAACAGTTTGGAGGCAGCACTATCTTGGCCTCAGTGAGCCAAATGCAAATTCCACCACCATCCTGGAACTGCTCAATGTGTAATTAAGCTGCCTTCTGCTAGGTGCTCTGATGTTAGGGCAGGGCTTCATGAGCCAGGGCAATGGAGGATAGATAGGCTGAGTTCCCTAAAATATCAGTGGGCACAGAACCCCCTTGATATCCATATTACTGGGAGGGAATAAAGTCCCGTCTTGTCCAACCAGGTAAACACTAAGCCTCCTGAGCAGCCTGACCTCATGCACCCTGCCGATGCATCCAACATAGGTGATCACGAACCTCCCTTTATGGTCGGCCCAGCCTTGAGTAAGGAGCTGGCAGTGTCCGTTCTGGTTGGCAGGTTCACGTGTACTTTGTGGCAGGCAAACAGTGGGCACGTCTGTGCGGTCGATGGCCCCAGCACAGTTCTAGAACCCCATTCTCTCAAAGCCAGCTCTTGATTTGGGGACATTCGCAATGTCCACCACCTCTCGGAAAACCACAGCAATTATTGCCTCATACACCTCCACCACCAAAGCACCAACAGTTGACTTGCCAACACCAGAGTGGTTAGCCACCAACTTATCGCCGGCCACCGATAGCCAGCTCCCAGATGGAAATAGCAACGCACTTCTAGTTATTAGGAAGCCCTGCCTTGAGTGCTGGGGACTGGCCTAGATGACCTCTCAAGGCCCCTTCCAGTCCTACGTGTCTATGATTCTGAACTAGTATGGCCTCCCTCATCTGCATGTCCTGGCACTGGAGGGTTAGGGCAAGCTCATCACACAGGTCTATGAAGGTCTGCTTCCTGATATGAAAGTTCTGGAGCCAATGTTGGCTATTCCAGGTCTTCGTGAGGATGTAATCCCACCGCACTGTGCTTGTGGTCCTGCTCCAGTCTCTTCCAGTCTGCACAGGAGGAATCCACAGCGATTACAATCTACACGAGCTATCTCCACTCTGCCATTTTAGCATGCAGCCTGCCTGATCTCTTCACCAGGACCCATTGCCACTGCCTGAGAGCCATGAGCTGCTTCCACAATGCCCTCCACTGAGTCTCATGCCCCGTCTGCATTCTGCTGCATTAACAGTGCCAAAATCAGGAACAGGTAATCGTCCTGAGCTAGAGCCATGCCTTGGCACCATCTGGAATGGTCAGAAGTGAGGAGCATGCAGAGCCATAAGTGTTTTAGTTTACCGAGTTGATGGGCTACAAACATTCTGCTCAGGGGCTTGGGGCAGGACAGGCAAGTTCTCCTATAACATACCACGAAACAATTCCTAGGGCAGCTCAGCTTAGGGCGGTGCTAAGAACCATGGGATATGTCCCCTGAAATGCTAAAGCCTAACCCAGGTTCCTGTGGCAGCAGTGTGGACACAGTTACATGGGTGTGATTTGAGCGTGGCTCAGCAATGCTTTGCAGGCGGGTTTGGCTAACCTGGGTACCCAGACCTGGCTTTCTGGACCCAGGTAACCTTTGCAGTGAAGACAGCCTTAAAAGGTGACTTTCATATAGGAGCAAACAACAAGAATATATATATATATGATCTCTATATCTCCTTGGCTGATTATTTCCTTTGTGCCCTTTGCTGTGATTATAGATACATGTCTGAGTAAGAGTTTTTCTTGCCAAACACATTCGAGTTCACCGCTTCCCTGCTTGATCCTGTGCTGATCTCATCATCCTGTGTTTGTGACATCACAGCTTGCAGCCAGAGGTGATAAGTATACAGTCACTAATTCAGCATTGTGATTTTGCTGCAGGATTAAAGGGGAAGAGATGCATTGGCAGAACTGTGTGGATACATCTGCACTAGGAAATTTCAGACCTGTATTTCAGCAATGATGCAGTGGCACCAGTGCTGCCAGGGGTGTAAACTGCAGTGCAAACCAGGTGCAGGCAGTAAGTCATCCAATCCTACTCTGCGCTGAAATCTGCACCATTGATAGTACTAGTACAGCAGCACCACTGCTGAAAAATGGGGAAGTGTCCTAATGTAGAAAAGACCTATGTGAGGCCCAGGCCTGGAAAAGCACAGGGTGCTGCAGCCAGTCAGGGTAGAGGTGCATTGGCAGACCTCCCCAGAGATTCAAAGACTGGAATAGCAGGGATTGCTTCAACAGCAGAGGTGACTGGCAGAGCTGCCTTAGACAGGCTCACACAGGACCTCCACAGATACGCACTATCCAGCTTCTGTCCATCGCTGTTGGCCCTTCATTTTCACAAGCATTCAAAAAAATCTCAACAAACATTTTAAAGTAAGTGTTGACTGTCAAACCTGAAATCTACGTGCTGCCAGGTTCCCCACAACATTTGGACTTGGGCTTAATTGCTTCCAGACTGTTTCTTTAACTGAGTTTGTAATTAGAACTTTTTTTTTTTTTTTTTGGTCATTGTTGGTGCTGTTCTTCTCTGGGCACTGGTGTTCTCCTGCATGTGAAACCCAGGCTGTAGAGTCTCTGGAGAATTAAGTTTGGTATCTGTTCTGATGGTGGAGGAAAGGGTTCCTAAAGGTAGCACATTTAGGGAGCCAGTGTGAACTAGTGGATCACCCATTGGATTGGGACTCAGAAGACCTGGGTTCTGACCAGGCTCTGCCAGTGACTTTGGGCAAGTTACTGCCCCTCTCTGTGTCTCAGTTTCCCCATCTCCATAAATTGGGGATAATGATACTGACCTTCTTTGCAAATCCCTTTGAGACCTACAGGTGAAAAGAGCTATGTATTATGATTACTTATTTTGAGACACAAGCCTTGGTTCATTCCCCTCTGCATCTCTCTAAGCCATTATCAGTGCTGCTATGGTGACCGCTGGGAACTCCAAAGCCTCATCCTGTGGTCCCCACACTTAAGTAAGTTCTGCAACTGCCAATGAGAGAGGCCCAGGCTAGGCTCCAACACACCACTGTACTGTGTGTGTGTGTGTGTGTGTGTGTGTGTGTTACAAGTCTGTAACAATTGATGTATAAAGCTTTTTAAGTTGAGAAATGTCCAGGGCCTTGCTATGCTCACTTGGTCATGGAGAGATTACAGTAGAATGCGGTCACGGGTTGTGTGAAATTAAGTGATGAACAGCTGTGTGGTTGGGGTTTTGGCGTTTTTAGTTTTTTCTCATATTTTCCTCCTTTTCATTCTGTTTTTCCCTTGTTCTTTCCCTCCCTCCCACACACACACACACACTTTCACACAGAGAGACATGGGCATATTTTCAGACATATATAAACATACATAGAACTCAGAGTCAGAAGTCGTTTCTATACTAAGAGCTAATGTCCTTGAAGCCGGATTGTGACCCCTTACCAACCCTGGAGAACATTTACAGAACTAGTCCCACTGATGTAAATGAGCCCACTCATGAGTAACTGCTCACCAGATGGGCCCAAAAGCAAGCAATTCCGCTGGTTAGGAAAGATAGAAAATGTGGCAAAAGACCATCTTGGCTTAACCACGAGATCTTGCATGATCTAAAAAATAAAAAGGAGTCATATAAAAAATGGAAACTAGGACAGATTACAAAGGATGAATGTAGGCAAACAACATAGGAATGCAGGGGCAAGATTAGAAAGGCAAAGGCACAAAATGAGCTCAAACTAGCTACAGGAATAAAGGGAAACAAGAAGACTTTTTATCAGTACATTAGAAGCAAGAGGAAGACCAAAGACAGGGTAGGCCCACTGCTCAGTGAAGAGGGAGAAACAGTAACAGGAAACTTGGAAATGGCAGAGATGCTTAATGACTTCTTTGTTTCGGTCTTCACCGAGAAGTCTGAAGGAATGCCTAACATAGTGAATGCTCACCAGTGTTAGTTAAGAGGGCCACAGTCTGGCTATGAGGTCCTGAATCAGGAAAGCATCCCTACTCAGGGCAGCATGTAAGCATGTGCCTACTCAGTTCATAGATTCATTGATTCTAGGACTGGAAGGGATTTCGAGAGGTCATCGAGTCCAGTCCCCTGCCCTCATGGCAGGACCAAATACTGTCTAGACCATCCCTGACAGACATTTATCTAACCTACTCTTAAATAGCTCCAGAGATGGAGATTCTACAATCTCCCTAGGCAATTTATTCCAGTGTTTAACCACCCTGACAGTTAGGAACTTTTTCCTAATGTCCAACCTAAACCTCCCTTGCTGCAGTTTAAGCCCATTGCTTCTTGTTCTATCCTTAGAGACTAAGGTGAACAAGTTTTCTCCCTCCTCCTTGTGACACCCTTTTAGATACCTGAAAACTGCTATCATGTCCCCTCTCAGTCTTCTCTTTTCCAAACTAAACAAATTCAATTCTTTCAGCCTTCCTTCATAGGTCATGTTCTCAAGACCTTTAATCATTCTTGTTGCTCTTCTGGACCCTCTCCAATTTCTCCACATCTTTCTTGAAATGCGGTGCCCAGAACTGGACACAATACTCCAGTTGAGGCCTAACCAGCGCAGAGTAGAGCGGAAGAATGACTTCTCGTGTCTTGCTCACAACACACCTGTTAATACATCCCAGAATCATGTTTGCTTTTTTTGCAACAGCATCACACTGTTGACTAATATTTAGCTTGTGGTCCACTATAACCCCTAGATCCCTTTCTGCCGTATTCCTTCCTAGACAGTCTCTTCCCATTCTGTACGTGTGAAACTGATTTTTCCTTCCTAAGTGGAGCACTTTGCATTTGTCTTTGTTAAACTTCATCCTGTTTATCTAGGACCATTTCTCCAATTTATCCAGATCATTTTGAATTATGACCCTGTCCTCCAAAGCAGTTGCAATCCCTCCCAGTTTGGTATCATCTGCAAACTTAATTAATGTACTTTCTATGCCAATATCTAAGTCGTTAATGAAGATATTGAACAGAGCCGGTCCCAAAACAGACCCCTGCGGAACCCCACTTGTTATGCCTTTCCAGCAGGATTGGGAACAATTAATAACAACTCTCTGAGTACGGTTATCCAGCCAGTTATGCACCCACTTTATAGTCAGGGCCGGCTCCAGGCACCAGCTTAACAAGCAGGTGCTTGGGGCGGCCAAGGGAGAGGGGCGGCAACTGCGGCAATTCGGGGGCAGCAGGTCTCTCACTCCCTCTAGGAGCGAAGGACCTGCCACTGAACTGCCGCCGCTGATCGCGGCTTTTTTTTTTTTTTTTGCTTGGGACGGCAGAAATGCTGGAGCCGGCCCTGCTTATAGTAACCCCATCTAAATTGTATTTGCCTAGTTTATCGATAAGAATATCATGCGAGACAGTATCAAATGCCTTACTAAAGTCTAGGTATACCACATCCACAGCTTCTCCCTTATCCACAAGACTCATTATACTATCAAAGAAAGCTATTAGATTGGTTTGACATGATTTGTTCTTTACAAATCCATGCTGGCTATTCCCTATCACCTTACCACCTTCCAAGTGTTTGCAGATGATTTCCTTAATTACTTGCTCCATTATCTTCCCTGGCACAGAAGTTAAACTAACTGGTCTGTAGCTTCCTGGGTTGTTTTATTTCCCTTTTTATAGATGAGCACTGTATTTGCCCTTTTCCAGTCTTCTGGAATCTCTCCCGTCTCCCATGATTTTCCAAAGATAATAGCTAGAGGCTCAGATACCTCCTCTATTAGCTCCTTGAGTATTCTAGGGTGCATCTCATCAGGCCTTAGTGACTTGCAGGCATCTAACTTTTCTAAGTGATTTTTAACTTGTTCTTTTTTTTATTTTATCTGCTAAACCTACCTCCTTCCCATTAGCATTCACTATGTTAGGCATTCCTTCAGACTTCTCGGTGAAGACCGAAACAAAGAAGTCATTAAGCATCTCTGCCATTTCCAAGTTTCCTGTTACTGTTTCTCCCTCTTCACTGAGCAGTGGGCCTACCCTGTCTTTGGTCTTCCTCTTGCTTCTAATGTACTGATAAAAAGTCTTCTTGTTTCCCTTTATTCCTGTAGCTAGTTTGAGCTCATTTTGTGCCTTTGCCTTTCTAATCTTGCCCCTGCATTCCTATGTTGTTTGCCTACATTCATCCTTTGTAATCTGTCCTAGTTTCCATTTTTTATATGACTCCTTTTTATTTTTTAGATCATGCAAGATCTCGTGGTTAAGCCAAGGTGGTCTTTTGCCACATTTTCTATCTTTCCTAACCAGCGGAATTGCTTGCTTTTGGGCCCTTAATAGTGTCCCTTTGAAAAACTGCCAACTCTCCTCAGTTGTTTTTCCCCTCAGTCTTGATTTCCATGGGACCTTACCTATTAGCTCTCTGAGCTTACTAAAATCCGCCTTCCTGAAATCCATTGTCTCTATTTTGCTGTACTCCCTTCTACCCTTCCTTAGAATTGCAAACTCAATGATTTCATGATCACTTTCACCCAAGCTGCCTTCTACTTTCAAATTCTCAATGAGTTCCTCCCTATTTGTTAAAATCAAGTCTAGAACAGCTTCCCCCCAGTAGCTTTTTCAACCTTCTGAAATAAAAAGTTGTCTGCAATGCAGTTCAAGAATTTGTTGGATAGTCTGTGCCCCGCTGTGTTATTTTCCCAACATATATTTGGATAGTTG
The DNA here is from genome assembly GCF_011386835.1 of Chrysemys picta bellii. Taxonomy (NCBI): domain Eukaryota; kingdom Metazoa; phylum Chordata; order Testudines; family Emydidae; genus Chrysemys; species Chrysemys picta. The sequence continues at coordinate 94,110,441 of NC_088791.1, read as the reverse complement.
AAGTCCCCCATCACCACCAAATATTGGGCTTTGGATGATTTTGTTAGTTGTTTAAAAAAAGCCTCATCCACCTCTTCCACCTGGTTAGGTGGCCTGTAGTAGACTCCTAGCATGACATCACCCTTGTTTTTTACCCCTTTTAGCCTAACCCAGAGACTCTCAACACTTCCGTCTCCTATGTCCATCTCCACCTCAGTCCAAGTGTGTACATTTTTAATATATAAGGCAACACCTCCTCCCTTTTTCCTCTGTCTATCCTTCCTGAGCAAGCTGTACCCATCCACACCAACATTCCAATCATGTGTATTATCCCACCAAGTTTCAGTGATGCCAACAATGTCATAGTTGTATTTATTTATTAGCACTTCCAGTTCTTCCTGCTTATTACCCATACTTCTCGCATTTGTATATAGGCATCTAAGATACTGGTTTGATCTTGCCTCCCAGTTTTGCCCTGACCCTCCTTTCTCTCTGCCATTATAGCCCATGCTCCTTCTTGTTTCCGACCCATCTCCCAGGTCTCCATGTTCCCCACTTACCTGTGGGCTTTGCTCACCTGTCCCCGTCAAACCTAGCTTAAAGCCCTCCTCACTAGGTTAGCCAGTCTGTGTCCAAATACGGTCTTTCCCCTCCTCGAAAGGTGAGCGCCATCTCTGCCTAGCAGTCCTTCCTCGAATAGCATCGCATGGTCGAGGAAGCCAAAGCCCTCCTGGCGACACCATCTTCGCAGCCAGGCATTCACCTCCATGATGCATCTGTCTCTGCCCGGGCCCCTACCTTTGACAGGAAGAATCGAAAAGAATACCACCTGCGCTCCAAACTCCTTCACCCGTACTCCCAGAGCCCTGTACTCACTCTTGATCCGCTCAGTGTCACATCTTGCAGTATCATTTGTGCCCACATGGATGAATAGCATGGGGTAATAGTCAGAGGGCTGGATAATCCTCGACAATGCCTCCATAACATTTCGGATACGGCTTCCTGGCAGACAACATACCTCCCGAGATGAAATGTCAGGGCAACAGATGGGCGCCTCCGTCCCCCTCAGCAGAGAGTCTCCGACCACCACTACTCTACGTTTCCTATTCGCAGTGGTGGCAGCAGACCTCCCAGCCTTAGGGGTATGAGGCTTCTCCTCCTTTACTGTAGGGGGTGATTCCTTCTCTCCTGTATCAAGAAGAGCATAACGGTTACCTATTACCACGGCTGGAGGGTTTGGAGCAGGGGTGGAGCACTGCCTGCTGCCAGAAGTAATCAGCTGCCAGTGTCCACCCTGAGCCATCTCCTCCTCCACCAGTGGTGTATCAGCAGTCCTGTGTACTGGGACAGCTACCTCAGCTGTCTCCACATGGACACTGTCCAGGAATTGCTTGTGGATTCAGATGCTCCTCAACCTAGCCACCTCCTCCTGTAGCTCTCCCACCTGCTGCCTGAGAGATTCCACCAGCAGGTTCTCAAACTGTGAGTCGAGACCCCCAAAGTGGGTCGGAGACCCCATTTTAATGGGGTTGCCAGAGCCAGCGTTAGACTTGCTGGGGCCTGGGGCTGAAGCCCAAGAAATTTGGGCTCCACCCCAGCCCTGCCCTGGGTCATGTAGTAATTTTCGTTGTCAGAAGGGGATCACAGTGCAATGAAGTTTGAGAACCGCTGCTTTTAAGCATGTGTTTAAGGCCCATTTCTAAAGAGGGATAGATTTAAGCATGTAATTAAGTGCTTTCCTGAACTGGGGCCTAGGTGAGGAAACTGTTACGGGAAGAGTGATTGGGTGTAATAATTAGTTGCATCCCTTGTCCTTGCAACAATTTCAGTATTACTAACCCTGAACACTGAAAAATCATCAGATTGACTGAAAAATCATGAGTTTTAAAAAATAATAAATTTGGCAGTCTTTTTATTTGCCTTATAGGTTTTGAGCCTTTGGGGTGCACATATGTCAAAATGTCAAGCTTTTTTCCACAACCACAAGGGATAGAAACTAATGAAAGATTATGATGATTATTAATCTGTATTCTCATGTAATCACAATTTGCCAGGAGCTGAGGCTTCAAGTAAAACGTTAACTGTCATAAGACTCAGGATAAAATCATGAGAGCTGGCAACACCGGTTTTATGTGTCCAGGCAGCAACTCCACCAAAGCTATTTTGGCACATCCCTATACAGCACTCCTTACAACTTGTACCAGTAAATCCTGGGACTTTTGAATTGCCCATCGTGCCCAGCACAATTGCTGGGAGCTCATTTCTACTTTCTGGGATGGCATTTGGAGGCCTGACGATGCCAGTGCAGTGGCAGTGCTGTGGTTTCCTCTCCTCATTGGAGAGAAAACATTGTAGGCTGCACCAGTTCAATTAGTCCTGAAGAAAAGACTTATCCAAGGTCCTGCATCCAAACATTATAATCAGTTCTAGGACAGCTGTTATGTATGGATGACAGGCATTGAACAAGTGTTGTAATGTCAAAAGCGTTCTGAGCAATGGTGTCGTGCAGCACCTATTCATTTAGGAGTAGCTAGAGCTATAGATAAATGTTTGCTTGTTATCAGTCTTCGAGATGATTTTGTACCTGTCTGTTTGAACTGCTGTAGCATGGCATGTGTGTGTAGAGGACAGAGAGGGAACTTGTCCCATACTGGGCTCATGGAGTGGGAACACAACCTCCCCTTCTTCTCCCACGAGTGGGGGTACAATCTGCATGGATCTGACCTGAATATGCCTGATTCTTCATTGCCTTGCACGCAATTCCCATCAACCCAAGCTGCTTGAAGTCTCTCAAATTGTAAGACTAGCCTGGAGAAGTCTCATGAGAAAGTGCCTCTTCTTACAGGAATTCCAGTCCTGATTTCTAGACCAAAGCATCATCTCTTAGATTTCTCTAACACTTTCCATTCTGGTAATCCCAATGTGCTGTAGTAGAGAATGCAGATAGAGGCCATTCAGCTACCACTGAAGTACAGTTTCATATAGGAGGCGTGTAGTAATTGTCCTGAACCTTTAATGAACAGTGCCCGAATAAGAGACGATCCTTGGACCACTGGAATCCGGGCCCTGTATGTGGAGGTAGCCTCTGGATTGGGGACCATATAGAACATTGAGCTCTTTGGATCTGCCACCGAGGGGGTGGAACGAGGAGCTCCCAATTGGGTCTATATACCTCAGTGCTGAATATAATGGTTGTTGCTTGGCTCCCTCTACCAGAGCAGTGGTTCTCAAACTGCAGGTCGTGGCATGTCAGGCACTGGGTCGCAGCAGCTCTGGTCAGCACCGCCGACCGGGCCGTTAAAAGTCCCGTCGGCAGTGCTGCCCGGCTAAGGCAGGCTAGTCCCTACCTGTTCTGACGCTGCGCTGCACCCCGGAAGCAGCCAGCAGCAGGTCCGGCTCCTAGGCAGGGGGCCACGGGGCTCTGTGCATTGGTTCCCAGCCAATGGGAGCTGGGGGAGGGTGGTGCCTGCGGGCGAGAGCCATGCAGAGCCACTTGCCCGTCTCCGCCTAGGAGCCAGACCTGCTGCTGGCTGCTTCCGGGGCGCAGCGCGGTCTGCGGTGCGAGGATAGGCAGGAAGCCTGCCTTAGTACCCCTGCTGCGCCGCTGACTGGGAGCTGCCCGAGGTAAGCCCGCACACCAAGCCCCTGCACCAGCTCTGAGCATCCCCCAAACCCAGAGCCCCTTTCTGCACCCGAAACCCCTCATCCTTGGCCCCATCCCAGAGCCTGTACCCCCAGCCCAGAGCTCTGTGGTTAGACTGTAAGAAGAGGGCCGTTAAACTGTGGTGTTCCTGTGCTACATTTAGTCAGAAACCACAACAGGCAACACAAGAGTATTTTAGGAAGGAAAGGGAAGGATAACTTCTCTAAACTGCCAGGAAGATTGTGGAGTAGCAGGGTGCAATTGTACACAAGTTGTTGCAAGAGAATTTTGAATGCTGCTTCTCCAAGACTCTGAATTATTCTTTTAGTTAGTAAGACAATGTGGAACAATTGTTTCACTAACTCAAACAGAGCAGGGGACTCAGGGAACGGAGAAATGGGGGGGGGGGTGATTCGCCAGTTCAGAGGGACATTCCAACAGTTCTCTGTGGAACAGCCCAGATTGAGGCCGCTGTTTGTACCCACATGTGTGTTAACTGCACGGTAGCGTGGGGCAGCGCTCTGCATATGGGTGCCAGAATGTGCAACCCCTCCCTTACCCAGTGGAAGGGGAAACACATTGGCCTTCTGAACCCTTATGAGAGAAGAGCTGTAGATGTCTAGACGATGACTAAGGGGGGAATATGTCAACTGTTTAGGAGCCTATGAAGAATGTAAACACCAGAGGAAGAGGAACTGTTTTGAGTTGTTCAATGGAGTAGAACCTGGAATAATGGGATGAAAGTGAGCAATGGGGAAGTCTGGGCATCAGAAAACATTGCTAAAGGTGAGACCTATTAGAATGAGAAATCCCAAGTGCTTGAGTCATTGAAAACTAGACTGGACAAAATAAAGAGGAATACACAGTAGGGAAAAATCCAGCCCTGGCTGGTGGCTGGGGTGGACTAGAAAAGCTAATGTGAATGTTCAGTCTCTAGTTACTGCTTTTATAATCTCAGTTAAAGTGTCCCAGAAATGAAAGTGTAGAAGCTGGGATTCTCTATCTGAACTCTGATCATTTTTTGCTTTTTTAGTTTTGCATACAGAAGAAACTTAACACTTTGTTGAGAGTTTTGGTTTTTGTTTGTTTGTTTTGTATTGTTTTTTTACAACTTTAAATACAGTACTGAGTATAAATTAATCTTACATTAAAATAAAAAAAGCAAAAAAACTCACCAACTTTACAAACCACAGGAAGGAGATTTTGGAGCAGGAAAACAAAGTGTCTTAAGACTTGAGAAGTTGTGGGGTGGGGTGAATGGAGCAGAGTGCAAGAGGCAGAGAAGGATGTTGGCCGCAGAGCAAGCGAGGAGCTCTGGGTTTGAGGTGCGGGGAGATCTAAGCCCCTGTCTGATGAACAGCACTCCCCATCCCGCTGCATCATCACCTTTCTTCTGCTGCTAGTTTCCCCGTGGTATTTCTGCCTGCACTTTGGTGGATGGGTCCTTTGCCAACAGGGCACAAATATGAAGGCGAAATTACCTCCAGCCTACTCCTTGTTTCCTCTGTCCCAATGTGTATGCTGTACTGAGTGACCATGAGAAGGGTTATTCCCCTTGGAGAGGATACTGCATATTTTCCCCTTCTTCTGCCTCATTCTCCCAGGAGAGGGAGCTATCATAGTAAAGGAAATGGAATAAGGAGAGGCAGCTGGGAAGGAAAGTTGTAGCTCTAACTTGTAAGCTCTTTGGGGCTGGGACAGGTTTTTTGTTGTGTGTTTATACAGTGCTCAGCACATTGGGTCCATGACTGGGTCTCCTCATGCAATTCATATGATAAATAACAATGTCCTTAATAATTGCGTGTGGGGGGTGTACAGGTGGTCCCTATCTGAAGAGTCATTTGTCCTCCGCCACCTAGACGTCTGAGGCTCTCTAAGATGTCTGTGGAGGTCGGGACACCAGTCAGCAATGCTCTTTCACCAAAGGGGATTGTTTCTGTTTTTAATCACTGTTGTGAAGTAGAGGTTTACTTTCTCCCCTTGTCCTCACCCCAGACCCCTTCAACTGCCCAAGAAGTTCCTTGGATCTATAGCTTTTGAAACTGAAAAGGGCTTTAATGTAAGTTAAGGAAATCCTCGTGTGTGTGTTTGAGAGAGAAAAATGGGGGAGGAAAATGGGAGAGCCAGGGAAGTAGAGATGGGGAGAGTAACTGAGAGTGTGATATGAGAAACATCCATGAAAGGGTTATTCTGCTCTCAGATATTCCTGGATAATATTATCCTGCCCTCAGGATCACTGGTCAGCCAATTACAGTTTGTTCTGATGAAGTAATGTTTCTAAGCCTGTATTTCGTTGGTTGATTGTGTTGTCCCTCTGTATCCTGCAGGGGAGTTGTGAGCAGGGGGAAAGAGTGTGAGGGACATTGCTCCGTGCACCCCATTCTGCACCCCACACACACTGGGTAAAGCCGGGGAAAGTTTGCTTTTCTTCTAGCCCACCTGAGCTGATGCACAAACATGCCTGCAGATTCCTCCCACCGTGGAACAAATCCATTTTAAAACCAGAGATATATATACATACAAGTGAATTAAACAGTAACCCAAGTCCTAGACTGGAAAGTCGAACCCTCTACAGCCATGTGCAAAGACAGCATCCTTTGTCAGGGGGCCGGGAGAGGGGAGAATGATTCTGCCAGCTGTCCACTCCTTCCCACTGCCCCAAAAGTCTTCCAGTCTGCACCAGGGGTAGATGAGATAAATGCATTTTGCTTTCATTTTTTCTGTTCCCCGAGATGTTGTACATTTTAGTGGTTTTTAAAATAATATATATACACACACAAAAAAATCTGTCCAGACGGGACAATAAAAGTCCTTAGTGCATTTTCCGTCATTGGTTTCCTCTCTTAATCTGAGGTCTGCCTGCTTTAAAACATGTCCATCACAATCATTGATCTCAGCCAGGGTCTCCCACCCTCACCAAGAAGAAGAGGGGAAAGGAAGAAAATTGCTCCCATTCCCTCTCCCCTTTTTTGCCCCTCAAAGGAAAATTGACCCATTTTTCTTTTTCCCATTTGCCGTTCTAGTCTCTGCAGTAGGAAAGGCATCATCCAGTTCCAGTTACATGTGGTTTTGGGAGGGGTTTCTAATTTTTTTTTCTCTTTTTTGGAAAACTTTAAAATATTGTTAATAAATGAAGAGAGGGAAATCGAGGGAGAAGGTCCGGTCATGGAAAGGGAAGCACCATTTGCCGTCTGACTCGGGCATCGAGACAGACCGACAGAGAGGAAGAGTTATCACTCTGAGGACCCCATAGGGGCAATACAGCAAATACAGTAAAACCTGCCAAGAGCGACCACTCATGGTAGTTAGCAAAAGTGGTGACTTGTAAGAGGTGGTCTCTCTTCCGAGGTTGGCACACCAGAGAGTGGTTGTGTTCTGTGGCCTCTGGAAGTAGTTGCTCGTGACAGGTGGTTTCTCTTCAGAGGTGATCTGTAAGGCAGGTTTTACTGCATATTAAATAAACCTAAAAGTGAAACAAACACAGACACTGAATTAGAATAAGAACCCATCTCGCTCTACTATTCCCCTTCCTTCTCTCTTTCTTCTATGATAATGTTTGCTTTGAAGTACCACATTAATAGCCCTGGAGACCAAGCCACTGAAGTCTTCTATTTATCTCCAGGACAGACCAAGCCAAGCTTGGCACAGGAACAAAAATAGCAGCACATCACCTTTGCATTTGGATTCTTGCGCTGGTCAGGGACCAGAGGAGTATTTTTTGGTTAAAATGGCAGAACACGAAACCCAGAGCAGCCCTAGTGCTAAAGATGGAATTAGAAGACTCCTGGCTCCAAGTTTCTGTGCTCAGACCACAGTTCTCTCTGTCTCAAAAGGCCTAGCCTATTGAGAACCTAAGACCCGATTCTCCTTTAACTCATACTGACTTTACACCAGTGAAATTCCATTGGAGTCCATGGAGTTAGTCCTGATTTACATCACTGTATGTGAGAGAAGAGTCAGGCCCCTAGAATTTAAAGGCTCCAGATTTAATTCCGAGACTCCAGTTCTCCTTTTGCTTTTTTTAACCTTTGTTATGTTCTCAGACTTCCTGTCAGGACAGCGAGACTCATCAAAGTGCTTCCACCATTTTAACCAAAAAACTAAAAAAAGCAATCCCACAATAGAGAATACAAAATGGACATTAATTCTCCATTTCCAGTGGAAACTCAATTCATGGAGGAAGATCAGAGCGAGCTCCACATAATAGACAAATAATATGGTCTCCAGTGGTTTTTAGATATAGAGGGGATAGGCTTGTTGTTCAGCTTTAAGGGAGGTTGTAGAGTAGGGCTCAGTGGCAAAGTGGGAATAATGCATAAATCTTTCACCTCTGCAAGAATGAGTTCAAGTGTGATAAATCATAAGTGGGATGAATTTGGTGAGTACCAGCCTAGTCCTGTTACTTCATTAGATCACACAATTCGGCACTATTGAGTATCTTGGCCCTACATTGGAATAACAAGAGCTGCAGAACTGAGATACCTGGGCAGAACTGTGTGCGAGGCCCAGGGCTGAAATAGCAGCAGGTGCTGTGGGTAGCAATTGAGGTGCATGGGCAGCGCTTGTGTGTGGGAAGGGAATTCCCCATGACTAGAAGAGCAGACTGGCTCACTTCCCAAAGTGCCCCCCTCCTGTGGCAGTTGTTGCTATTACCTGCCTTGCACTCTGTCCCCGGCCAGCACCTCTATGCTGTGAGGATTTCTTTCAGCACTTTCTTATCGTGGACATGCTTGAACTTCCGATGTTTTCTCTTTCGTGCTGGCAGCTGGCGTGCTCGTTGTCTCACCGAAACAGGGGCTGCAGTGATCGATGGTGACTTACCTGCCAAAACAGAGATGGGAGTGTATCATGCCATGAGCAGCAGCTGAGACAGCTGGAAATACCACTCCCTCCCCACCATCTCTAGAACAAGAGAGCCGAAGACCCTCTTCTTCCTTCCCCTCCGTTCTTCCTCACTTCATCTATTCTCCTCATTTCTCCACTCTCCTTTTCCTCTCTGCTCTTTCCCTCTTCCCCATTCCATACTTTCCTCTCTCTGTCTTTCTCACCCTCTTCTCCTCCACCATTTTCCCCATTTTTTCCCCTCTCTCACAAGCAGCATTCTAGGCAAAACCTTCAGCCGCTGGAAATCAGTAAAGCTCCCTGGACTTCACCGGCGCTGTGCTGATTCACAGCAGCTGAGGCTCTGGCCCTCTGTCTCATCTTGCAGCATTTCCCTCTCTCTTCCCCTAGTACCAGCAGCCTTACCTCTGTGTTCACGTGAACCTGGCCGACTGCGACTGGAGGGCTGAGACGACAGTGCCTCACATCGACACTCCAGGTGATCCTCCAAGGGCACAATGGCTTTTTTAATGTTTGGCTTCTTCTGAACAAATTCTATCTTGTTTACCTATTGGGCGAGAATAAAAGCAAACCCATCTAAAATATAAATACAGCTACAACTCCCACTACATCAACATGAATACTACCTTTATTTCTCTATTGCCCTTCTTCCCAAAGGGTCCAAAAGCACTTTAAAATCCACAGATCAAATCCAGACCTGGTACAGTTTGGTGCAACTTTCACTGATTTCAGTGGAGTAGCACATAGCCAGGCAGGTCTGACTTTGACTTTGTACATAGAGAATCACTTCACCCACTCCTGACTTACAGCTGCTTCTTGCATGAAACATGAACAGTGCCCAAAAACATTACACAACTGAGAAAAGAAATACAGAACAATGCTGGGTCTGATAGATTTGACAGAAGAAGTTTTGGGGTAGGAAGAATGTAATTAACTGAATTGAGATACTGGAGTTAAAACCCTTACTGTTGCAAAAAACAACATGGCAGAGAGGAGAAATTCAGACCTAATGCAAACAAGCGCGACTCTACTAACTTCAGTGGAGCCATGTCTGAATTTGTCTCATGATTTTTGATGACTAACAGTGGTAAGGGGCTCTCGTCTCATGTGAAAGGCAGCATGTCTGGCAACACAATGCTCCCGAGAACCATTCTGCAGCCCTTGCATCACTGATTCAGGATACATGTACAATGCAGCTGAGGGGTGTAATTTCCAGCTCAAGCAGATGTACACACGCTAGCTATGAGTGAGCTCGTGCACTAAAAAGAGCCAGAGTACATACCTAGGCTCTTGGATGGGATTGTACTTGAGCAGCTAGCCCGAGCTGCTGCAGCTGTGCTATTATTTTGAGCACTAGTTCAATCAGAGCTAGGGGCTGTACGTCTACCTGCACTGGGACTTACACCTCCCAGTGGCAGTGTAGCCGTACTCTCAGAGGGAAGAGCACCTCTTACTAGATCTCCAGCAGCACATCCTACAGTCTCTGCGTTTGTGTTGGTGGTTTCCCATTCAAATACTGACCAGGCCTGACCTAGTTTAGCTTATCTAACAAAACCACATTCCCTGCGGAGGTCTGCAGGCTATAAATACTATCACTGCTTTGAGTCTGGAACTGAAATGCTCCCAATGCACTGGCCCTGGCAACATCACTCAACCAGTGATCAAACCTACTGGCTGTTTATCTTTCCTTGAAAGCCCCACTCCACACGCTTCAGACCACACGCTGCTCACTAGACAAACATTTCCAACCACACAATACAGAGACCTCAGAGAAGCCATTTCCGGGTCATTTTTCCTGGCTGACTTTTGCCCTGACCTTTGCTTTTTCCACAAAAACAACTCCCATTTCTCCCCCCTCTCTCTTTTTTCTCCCTCATTCAGAGTGGCTTTTCTGAGAAAGGAATTTCCTGATAAAGCAGACTGTGTGAGTGTGCAGACACACACATACACACCGGCCTGCCCAAGGCCTGAGGGAATCTCTCACAGGTCAGGCAGAAGATTTGCGGGGGAGGATTATATTTTTAAATGAGCTGTCTGGGAGGAAGCGTGGAGATCACTATTAACTGATGAGCTAGCATGATCAGAGCAAGAGGTCAGCTATCAGGTGTCTGTTTACAGCCGGGCTTTTAGGCAGGAAGATCACAGAGGGGCAAGGAGAGGAGGAGGGGATGCTGTCTCAGTGCACGTGTTTGGGCTGAGATGCATTATCAGGGTGGTGATGGAGAGGCCAGCACGGTTAGCCCCTCACTTGTATGACCACAGGCAATCCCCCCAGTTGGTTTGTGTTTTTACTGGACGGGCCATGAGAAAAGGAAGCAAGGGGGAGGGAGAGGATAGAGGATTCTTGTGTACCTGGACATGCCGCACGCGGACCAGCGTGGGGCGACACTGCACATTGCGGTTGTTGCAGCATCCGGAGCACCGCTGCACCTCCACACATGGCGGCCACACCACAAAATTGGCATTGGTGGAATCTACCATGCTCCGGGAGATTTCAAAGACCTCCGTCCGTGTCTTGCATTCTGCGAGTACTGCTGGCTCAGCATCTACCATTGCAACTAGAGGGACCCAAGAGAAAAATGATGAAATAGGCTTCACAGGCTACTCCCAGAAACCTGATGCAAACCCACTATGTTATCTGACAAAGGCTCACACTCTCCTGGAACTACAGAAATATATTCTTTCTCCATCCTACACCCATTCAATGCCGTTCACTGTCTCCTTCAAAGGGCCAAGAATCCTGATGGTACATAATAAATAATGATAACTACAGCTAACATCTTGGGCCGGAAAGGACAGGGGCTAGTCAGTGCCGCTGTGTAATGAGATAGCGTGATTTGCTGCAGAATGATGTCTCCTGCTTCCGAACACCAGCTCCTCCACTTCAGGTGATGAACACTTGGCCTCTACAACACTTTCAGGCCCTACTGGAGCAAGAGGATGGGACTAGGAATCAAAAAGTGCAAATAACAATCGCTAGGGCACCAGGCCTGGTCCATTATCATTCTGCTCTGTTGAATTATTTCAGCTAATTTCAGTACTTAACAATTAATAGCAGTCTCTACGTTTGCTGAGGGCAGTATCACACTCGGCAGAAACACAGAGTTAGTTACTGACTGTCACAAGACGTGTCTACAATAGCATATCTAGAGCTTGTTTTCCAGCACTGGTACGAGCTATGAAGTGAATGCTAATGCAGACAGGGCTCAGGCATTGCCAGCACCAAGTCCGAAGCCCCAGCCAGAGGATGGCATCAGGACACAGTGATGGCAATGACTGCACCCTGCTGTCTGTACTACCCTTGATGCTGGGGCAGTTACAGCAATGCTGAAAGAAGGAGACTACATTTGGTAGCATAGAGGCAGAGACAGACTCTCTAACACAAACACACTTACATGGCTAAATGCACATGCGCAGAGTGACACACACTTAAACATGCACACCTACATTCATACACTCATGGTGGACACAGATGCAGACTGTACAGACCCATGTATCTGTATAGCTAATCTCTCACTTACACTGAAACTCCTGCACAGAAGTTAGGTCTGAGTCTATCACTCACCTAGACTTCGTCTCCCTCGAGGCAAATTTTGACCAGGATGGGCTCGCGTTGAGTTCAGATCCAAATTGGAGCCATCCTCTTCTGCAAGAGAAGGACAGAGCCAAATAAGACAATGAGGTAAAAAAGTGAGGCAATGGTGTGGGAATCAAGTGACAGAGGAGGCAGCATTTGGGTGATTCATCGGTCTCGTTACTGCACTAGCATGTCCCGTCCAGAGTTTTAGGTTCAAGTCCCAGCTCAGGTCACAAGTGCAATGAGTGTGGGGAGATTCTACGTTTGTTCACCTCATCACACTGCTCCATTCACAGTAACCGGCATATCTTGTTAAAGAGAGGCCCAGGGCTGGACTTGCAGAAGATACTCTAGGGCAAGAGTGAGATGCACTTTAGCAGAGCTATTTGGAATGTACATGGAGTAGCAGAGGGACTTGCAAGTCAAGATTCAGGTGAATCAGCTGAGTGGGAGTGGAGAGCAAGGAGCAAGGCTGGATTAGCAGGAGGTGCTGCAGGTGAAAACTGAGGTGCAGTGGTAGAGTTGTGTGTTTGTCCTAGGACTGGAATAACAAAGGGTGCTACAGAGCAGGACTGAGAGGCACTGGCAGAGCTGAGTGGAGGACCCAGGACTGGAATAGCAGTGGGGCGGGAGGTCAGGATGCAGGTGCATTAGATGAGGTGGCGGAGGGGTACTTGCGTTCGCGCTCATTTGAGGTAGTCAACTTTTTTGGCAGGAGAATAGAAAAATGAGTTCAAAATAACTCTTCCCCTCTACTACTGTCAGTTAAAACTCAGTTACTGGGAGTGGTTGGGGGGGAAGGAAGGAGGACTGTTAGCAGTCAGCCCAATTCCCAGTACCCCATCCCACTGCTTTCCCATAGAAAGTGCTGAACAGAGAACTTCTCATAGTCTCCCTGGGTTGCTCTAGTAAGTGGCCCCTCCTGAGCCCCAGACTAGAGCAGTGTTCAGAGACAGCTCCTACCCAGCGGCAGCTCTTTCCTTCTGTGGCCTGGTGTAGCTGCAGTGGGAGGCAGAATGGACATCAGCCTCCAGGGAGTTATTGTATTAAAGTGAATTCAGGACTGGGATAATGCGCTGGACTGAAGATCTCTGTTTATCAGGCACAACAGCAGAGCAAGCATCTCACACCTATCACGCCCCATAATGCACTTCACCCGTGCCCTGGGGATGGCCACTTTTTAAGGGTGAGAGGGGCATTTGGTTCTCTGTTCAGACCACACGTGAACAAGTCATCATCAGTGGATATTGTGATGTGAACACCTGGCTGCCGGCCTGCGGTGACAGCACCAAGCTGATTTCACATAGGCCAGCGAACAGTAATGACATGCAGTCACTAACTACTTGAGGGCAAATTGGAATCTGTAACTTGGGTATGAAAGCGTTCAGTCCCATATGTGATCCCCTGTGTCATCCAGTATTTCCTAATCTGGGTTTAGCATGGAACCAATGACCTGGGCTTGAAAGGCTCCATAGCCCATTCCCAAACCCCTGGTCTCCCAAGAGAATCCTGTTTAATTTCTTAAGCATATGAGTGGTTAGTCACTGGAACAGAAATGTATCCCTTACGTAAGCTATAGGACATGACAGACTGCACACATCTTCTCTGTCTCTCCCTCTCCCCCCCTCCATCTTGCATTCTCTGGAATTTTATCAGGCCAGGGTGGGGGTTGCCTTTTGCATAAAGGTTAAGTTGATGAGAAAAAAAGAGCAACACTGTTGACTTGAAACAAATCTTCTATTGAAAACCGAGGTCCCCCTCCTCCTCCCCTTCTTCTTGATAGGCCGTTGCTGCTGCTGCTGACGGGTGGGGACCCAGGCTTGCAAAAGGCAGTGTTGCTAATTTTGGAAGCTGCCCCATTGTGTGGCTCATGGACTCAGAAGAAGAACTTGGGGGGGGGGGGGGGAATCTCGTCGCCTCTTTTTAAGGAAAACAATAGCAGCCCACAGCTGGTTCTCTCCCCCCTTCCCCGTCCCCTCCCAGGCCATTTTGAAAGGGAGCGGGAATGCTTTTGAGAACGTGCCAGTGGTCCGACTGGCATAGGAAACAAAAGCAGGAAATTCTGTTCCCCCGTAGATAGTGTCTCGGCAAGGATTACAAAGCTACAAACAGACAAAACACAAGAGAGAAGGCGAGGGGGGTGAAGGGGGACGGGCGGGAGCAGAGGTTAGAATAGAATGGAATTCACTCTGAAGAGACCGTTTATAAATAAATTCCTGATCCAGCCTGGCGACCGTGACACGTGGTCTCATTCCCACACGTGCCAATCCCTCCACACTTTGCTCCCTGGGCTGCTGCTGCTGCTCTGTGACTTCAGTCCTGGCCAGGTGTTCCCAAGCACTGCAAACTCTGAGCTATTACCCACAGAAAATGACAAAGCAATTCCAACCCCCCCACCAACTTAGTCAGCCTGACACAACCCACGTCCTTCTTCCCTTTTCTATCATCTCATAGAAGGGTCTACCTGGGAACCAGTCCACCCACCTGCCTGTGCCCCTCCCTATCTATTCTACTTGGGGACCAGCTCTCTCATTCCCCCTTCCCCTGCACATATTCCCACCTGCTCCTAGATGAGTGCTATCAGCTCACCTGGCTCACTCCCAACCACCCACTTGTCTGTCTTTTTGTCTTCCCATGGATCAGTCTATTCATCCACTTGTGCATCTCCTCAAAGCCCACTTCATTCATTCACCTGTGTGCCTTTGCATCAGCCCATGAGCTAGTTCACTCACCCGCTTGTGCACCTCTTAATCTACTCATATTCCACTCCAACCACCTCTCTGGGCATCTCCTAGCTCAGAAGCTTGCTTGGGTTTTTCTCAAGCTCCTCATTCCATGCACCAGGCTATTTAAATCTCCCCAGCACCCAGCCCTATTGTAACTGAGTTTTGCAGTATAGCTTGATAGACTGGCACCTAGAGACTAACATGTTTCTATATTTAGAGTGATAAGCCTTGCCAGTGTACCTGCTGGAAAAAGAAAGGTACTCCCACCATGAGATTTAAGGAAGGAAGAGGAGTGTTTGGTGTAGAGGAGATTTACCTACGGAGTCTATCTGCAGGGCACGCTGGAGGTCACTCCTGGAGCGCACCGAGCTGTCACTCATTATCTTGTAAATGTCTTCTGGGATGGGGTCCCCCTACCAGACAATAACAAAGTAGGAAACAAGTGTTACACAGGTATTGAATGCCAATCCTGCACAAACAGCTCCAATTATGGTGAGGAAGGGGAAGGTGGCAGTGAGAGGGAGAGGCAGGGAACCAGCCAAACGGAGAGAGGAAAGCTGCCATGAACATGTGGGATGGGAAATCTGAGAGGAGGAAAGTGAGAGAATCTCTGCCTCTTACAAAGTGGGCTGCGGAATGAAGTCTGAGAATTGCTGAGCAATAGCATTACACGCTG
Source organism: Chrysemys picta bellii (assembly GCF_011386835.1). NCBI lineage: Eukaryota > Metazoa > Chordata > Testudines > Emydidae > Chrysemys > Chrysemys picta. The sequence continues at coordinate 94,094,998 of NC_088791.1, read as the reverse complement.
AGGAACCTTAAATACTTTGCCAACAGTCAGGGAAGTTTCATTATAAAGGGATACAGTACCAGAGTAGTTTTAAAAATATCAGGGAAAACATTCCCAATATTTCCCTCTGCTATGAACTCACTCACATGATCTATCAGATGTTCTGCGGGCTTTGTTTGTTTTTAAATCCCATTGGCCAATTATGTGCACATTTGGGCACTGTTAAAAAAAAGGAGTGGAAAGGGAGACTGACTCCTCTTTCAGAGACCAATTTGCTACTCCCGTTTGATCCAGCAGCAAAGTCACAAACTCTGTACTATGACATCACAGTTATTTCCATGGTGTTGGGCTGTGATGTCATAACAATTGGATTTCAATGTCATAAACCTTGAATGCTAACATTACAAACCCCAGGTTACAGGCCAAATTCAGAGCTGGTGTAAGTGAGTGCAATTCCATTGAGCTCAGTGAAATCTCAGCCACTTACACCAACTCTGAATTGGTCCCTGTGACTGCCCTGCAGGAGTACAGAGTAGAGGCATGGGAAAGCAAGTACTTATTAAAACACATTTCCAGAATAATAGGAACAGAAACAGAGAAAAGTATTACCCAACTGTTTGGTTAGCTCCATGCTCTCTTTATTCTGGAGTACTCATGTGTGAAAAGTTGGCCTTTCAGCTGCTTGCCTAATTGGGTTCCTGTGCAGTGGGTGGTAGCTGAGCCCCTGCCCGGTGTCCCTCAGTGGGCTGCCCCGTTGTAACTGAGAGGAGAATTTGGCCCCATGTGTTTATGAAATGTAGCTTTTTTTAATGTTTTATGATTATTAGTGAGATGCATGTATCTGGGCTCTGGTGAATGCTCTCTTACCAAGGTTATTCTTTGCTCAACTGCTTTCGGGGTGTAACATTTCATTTCAGTTTAGTGCTGGGGAAAAGTGCCAGATTGATGACTCTAGAGACAATGAATCCTCTGTTTATCCACAGAGCAGGTACCACACAGGCAATGGCAAGGCATGTTTCACCCCACATGCTGTTCCCCCTTCCCTGTTCCCAATGGGCCTCAGATCTGATCTTTAGGGACCATTTTTAGGGATGAGAAGAGAAGTGCAGTTTCCCAGCCCACTAAATCCTTGGACTCTCTGCTGAGGCTGCCAATAAGGGAGCCAGCTAATGCCAGTTTTCATGGTGTTTTTTGTGATATAGGCCTCTTCTCACAAGACACACAGCTGAGAGGCCATAAACTCATGTCATTCAGGGGCCACCAAACAGCTGTCATATGATGATGACTTCTGATAATTACCAAGCTGGATCTGGGTTGGAACTAGGGTGACCGTCTTTTCAAAAGGCAAAAGCAGGACACATGCAGGAGCTCTGCCCCCTCTTTGGCCCCACTCCTGTCCCTCTTCTTCCCCTGAGCCCCCACCCCCTGATCCTCCTCTTCACCCCTGAGGCCCTGCCCTCTGGCCAGGCCAGGTAAGAAGCTGGAACCAGGCAGTGGTAAGAGCTGCCTAAGGAGCTTGGGCCACTGTGAGGAGCCCCAGACCCTGCACATGCCCTCGGTGGGGTACGAGGTTGCCCGAGAGCAGTCTCCAGCCCATGCCCCTGTCCCCTGCGGCACGCTGCCCAGGGCAGGTGGAGGGTCTGGGTATTCCCCACAGTGGCTGGGGCTCCCTGGGCAGCTCTTACCATGGGCCGACTCCAGCTTCTGGCCTGGCCAGGGGGCAAGGCCTCAGGGGGAAGAGGAGGAGCAGGGGGAGGGGCCTTGTGGTGAGGGAGGGCCAAGGCCCACCTCAGCCCCTCCCTCCCACACACACACCATGAAGAGGCTGGTGCTGCCACCAAGCCTTGGGCAGGTGCAGAGTGGTGCTGCAGGGAATCTAGGACAAATGCTGTCCCGGAGTCATTCAACCCACAACCAGGACTTGAACTCTGCATTTCAGGACTGCAATTCAGGACAGGTGGTCACCCTAGTTGGAACCAGTGAGCTAGAAGTGAAAGGCTCCGTATTCCTCCTGTATGGTACTATTTTTGTATCACACACACTGGAGTGTATATTAGAAAATGGATTGTTTGTGAGTCCAAGTATTTGTAATCTGAGATCAGAATTGATTTTTAATGTTTTCACCTGTCAAGAAGTGCATCTGTGGATGAACGTTGCACTGTACAGATGACTCTGGTCCTTCCTGATACTTAATACATGTATGAAATTAGACTTTATTTTAAACTCTGGCACTTGTTGGGGTCAGCAGGCAGGTGCTACACGACTGCATGACTTTGGTGGAATTAGTGGGAAGAGGAGAGATGCGACCTAGCTAGCTAGGAGGAGGAGGAGAGAAAACTGGAGGAGCATTTATGGATCAGTGCTCTGCAGAGGGACTGCAAAAGCAGGCCCACTCACTGGGGACCGGATTACAGGAATTAGCTCCACTCCCTGATCACAGAAGGAATTTTAGGTGCCAAGTTTTTCTTGTCGCAGATGCTATCAGTTTGACTAAAGCATGTCAGCACGCCCAGGCTGTAGGCCTCATTATTCTCTACCTGTATCTCTGAAGCAGCTCTGGCAGTGGGGACTGCATGCCTGGGCTGTGAGGTTTCTTACTTTCTTCCCGGTCACAAAGCCAAGTCTGAGAGGGACCTGTGAGAGACTATGCCTGGTTGTGAGGTTTGTTATTCTCTCCCCACCTCTCTGAGTTGGTTCTGTGCGAGGGGAATGTCCTAGCATCCCCATGTCACAGAGCCTGGGCTGAGGAAGTTCTGTGAGTAGTTTCAGAGTAGCAGCCGTGTTAGTCTATATCCGCAAAAAGAACAGGAATACTTGTTGCACCTTAGAGACTAACAAATGCTCTAATAAATTTGTTAGTCTCTAAGGTGCCACAGTACTCCTGTTCTTTCTGTGAGCAGGAAACTGCACACCCAAGTTACGGAGGGACCCTTAGAAGCTAAGAAGGAAGACACACAATCAGGGCTGCCCAGAGGATTCAGGGGGCCTGGGGAAAGCGGGGGAGCGGACATAATATAAGGCGCCACCCGCTGCAGCGCTTGTACTCACCAGGCGGCGCTCTGAGTCTTCGGCGGCGGGTCCTTCACTGGCTCTGGGTCTTCCGTGGCACTGAAGGACCCCCCGCCGCCGAAGTGCCGCCAAAGTCCCAGAGCGAGGTGAACGACCCCCTCCCCCACCGCCAAAGTGCCGCTGAAGACCCAGAGCACCGCCGGGTGAGTAAAAATTAAAAAGGCGCCTCTAGCCACGAAAGGGATTCTCGGCCAGGGCTTGTGGGGCCCCTGTGGAGCCCGGGGCCTGGGGCAAATTGCCCCACTTGCCTAGGGTTACCATACGTCCGGATTTTCCCGGACATGTCTGGCTTTTTGGGGCTCAAATCCCCGTCCGGGGGGAAATCCCCAAAAGCCGGACATGTCCGGGAAAATTGGGAGGGAGGGAGAGCTCGGTGGTGCTCGGCAGGGGCCTCTTTGGCTGGGGTCGGCGGTGCGGGGCTGGTGCGGTGCCGGGCTGGGGTCGCGGGGCCGGGGGCATGGTGCCGGGCCGGGAACCAGGGGCGCGGTGCCGGGCTGGGGGCCAGGCCGGGCCAGGAGCCGGGGGCGCAGTGCCGGGCCGGGGTCGCGGGGCCGGGAGCTGGGGTCGCGGGGCCGGGAGCCGGGGTCGCGGGGCCGAGCCGGGGGGGCGCGGTGCCGGGCCGGGGTCCAGAGTCGCCGGGCCGGGAGCCGGGGTCGCGGGGCCGGGCCTGTGGGGCCAGGAGCCGGGCCGGGGTCGCGGGACCGGGCCGGGAGCCGGGGTCGCGGGGCCGGGAGCCGGGGTCGCGGGGCCGGGCCAGGGTCCGGGGTCGCGGGGCCGGGCCGGGGTCCAGAGTCGCGGGGCCGGGCCGGGGTCGCGGGGCCGGGAGCCGGGGTTGCGGGCCGGGAGCCGGGGTCGCGGGGCCGGGCCGGGAGCCAGTGCCCCAGGGCCCGAACCAAGCTGGGCAGGAGACGCTGGGGCCAGAGCCTCTTGGCCTGGGCCGGCCGCCGAAGGGAGCCACTCGGCCAGGAGGGCCAGACTGAGCCGCGCCGCGCCGCACCCCGCCCCAGCCTACCTGCTGCCTCCCTGTTTCAGGCTTCCCGCGAACATTTGATTCGCGGGAAGCAGGGGAGGGGGAGGAGCAGGGGGCGGAGCGTTCAGGGGAGGGGGCAGAGTTGGGGCGGGGCTGAGGGCAGGGTTGGGGCGGGGCTGGGTCCCCATGGAGTGTCCTCCTTTTTAAAAACTAAAAGATGGTAACCCTACACTTGCCCCCCCCTCCCCCCGCACACAATGCAGCAATTACCAGCAAACACATCCACCTGATTCTGTGATATGGCTGGGAGAAGGGTGGAATGGCAGTGGGGGGTGGAGTCTCCCCATGGGCCAACCAGAGCAGCTAGGGATTTTCCTGCAATTGCAGCAAGCGGGGGAGGTTGGGGAGGTTATTAGTCTAGAGCAGGTTAATGATCTCCTTTTAACTCTGTGGTAGATCAAAGAAGTCTCTTGTCTTGATGGAGTCCTGGCTGGCTGTCAAGTGCCTGAGGCCTGGCCTTGTGCTGCTGCACGGCCCTGGAATTCCTACCCCAGTGACTTTGTTCCTCTCTCTGCTCCCACCCTGAGTTCCTCGCTTCCCCATATTCTGTACTTGCATGCACAGCCATCACGCTAGAGCAGGGGTCGGCAACCTTTCAGAAGTGGTGTGCCGAGTCTTCATTTATTCACTCTAATTTAAGGTTTCACGTGCCAGTAATACATTTTAACGTTTTTAGAAGGTCTCTTTCTATAAGTCTATAAAATATAACTAAACCATTGTTGTATGTAAAGTAAATAAGGTTTTAAAAATGTTTAAGAAGCTTCATTTAAAATTAAATTAAAATGCAGAGCCCCCCGGACCGGTGGCCAGGACCTGGGCAGTGAGAGTGCCACTGAAAATCAGCTGGCGTGCCTACCCCTGCGCTAGAGACTTGCAGGCAGACACACTGACGGACGCATACACGCAAGCATGCTTCTTTGTTTGTTTAACATTGTCAAATTATTTTGGTGCTCATGAAAGCAAGGGATGTACAGTGCTGGGCAGGTGCTGTGCAAGCCAGTGGGGTCTCCTCAGTGGTGGCTTTGCCTGCCTTATGTTGAGGCAGAACAGCGTGATCTTTATGTGCTGGTAAGTTCTAAGCACGTCTCTATTATGTGTCAGATTTTCTTCCCTACTTTCAGATGTCAGCAGCCTTGGCTGATGCAAAACGAATCCACGTGCAGCTCTGCTAATGTTCTACGTATAGCTCAGTCCTGTCCTACAGTCCCCTCTGTTATTTCAGTCTGAGACCCCCTCAAAGCTCTGCTCATGCCCCTCAGTCCTCACCGGGAGCCCATATCTATTTCAGTCCTTGGCCCTCTGCTATGGTAAGATTTGAACCCCAAGATGCCAAGGGTGAAACCCAAATGCATTAACTCACTGTGACTCTCTCCCTCCCCTGCACTTGTAGACATGTACACGGAGTAGGGCAATCTAGCATGGAGCCAACCCATGTTGGGTGGGGAGGGAAGAGGGAGTGCTGCAGAGGCCAGTTCACTGCTCTGGGGTTAGAAATATGTATGCCGGGCTGTGTGGAAAACTCAGGTTAGATTCCAGGTCCTATTCCCTGCGCCATCAGGAGCTGGGAGTGCTGAAAAGTGTGATCAGTCTCTGCAAGGGCAGTGAATGGAGCATGCACTGCCATTCTGCAGTGATCCCTATGGCTATTCATGGGCTCCAACAGATTGTAGCTCATTCCTCCTCATTTAATAGCACAGCAAATGCATGGCCCCGAGGGAGCAAAGATTGTGAAACTGAGAGGAAGGGATTGAGAAAGACCCTTGGGGCTTGGAGAAAGAAATTCCTCCCCTCCTTTTTAGGCTGTGATTCTGCACATCCGGGTAGTGCCACATAAATGGCACAGGAGAGAGAATGGAAGGGGAGACCCTCTGATTTGGGGGAGGAAAATGCAGAAAGGCGCTGAGCTCTCTGCTCTTCTCCCTGGGGAAGGAGGTAGGTTATGAAACTCCCCAGCCACCTCATTGCTGATCAGAACAGAGGGTTCACAATGCCAGGGATGGGTTAATAGCCACTGTGTCATTATACCATGGTCGGTGCATGAAGGATGAAGAGAGCAAGATACGAAGAGAAGAAGTTTCTCTTTACCTTAAACTCAGATTGGGGATGGTGAGGGGAGACACTGTGACATTCCTCAGCGTGGAGTAAGACGGGCGAGTCCCAGCAGAGCCTGGCAAGAGACTCATTCTGACTTAACCCCAGGGGCTGCTGGTTCCTTGGCTGGGCAGATGCATTTAACCCTTCCAGTGCCACACCCAGCTATGGGTAACCTCTTAGGAATCCTTCCACCCGTCTCCCAGGGACCAATTCTGCTCTCTCACAAGTCAGGGAAAACCTCTTCATCTCTCCCAGAATCCATTCCATGTGGGCACAGAAATACTGTTTAGGTTCTGCTCCCTAAAACATTCCATTCAATCTTTGCTAACTTGATTCCAGTGACACAGTCTCGCCCTCTGTGTTCTAACCATCTACTAGTACCAATCTCACCCCCCATCCCCTGACATGAAGAGGAGGCATACAGTCCCCAGCCCCCAAGCAACAGCAGCCTCTGGGCAAAGTAATGGAAGAATTTGCTCATCAGCACAACATGTATAAATAGTGTCAGAAATACCGTAAGAGACAGAGTCATTCTCTCCTGGCCCACACATCAGCTGATGGGGAGAGATAGACCCACACTGATCGCCTTTTCGTTTCCCCGGGCTTACCCCAGACATGTGACCCATCCTGAAATTCACTGCCATGGTTGCACCATTTCACTCCTGCAAGAGCCTCACGTGTGCAGGACAGTATAAGAGGCTTACGCCAGGACACCATGAAGATGTAAATTAGAGATGAACCAAAACTAGGACTGTTTAACAGCCCCACCCCATTCTTTGGGAGATGGATTCCAAAATGCGCAGGCCCAGCCAATGGAAATTTACAAAAACCAAAGCCACGCCTGGTTTAGCCCATCTCTCTAAAGGTTGCAAGGCAATTATTATGACCCACAGGGAAAATGCAAATAGGTTAGTATCCTTGCTTCCCAGCTGGCAAATACCTTCCCACTTTCACACTCCCCTTGGAAGGGCTCCCAGGCCTTAAAGATGGGTGTGATTGGAGAAGTGGAGGGACCAAAAGGACTCCACTTTACAGCTCAGATCTTTTCGAATCAGATGCAAACCCAGTGTTTCTAGTGACGCTCCCCCAGACATTGTGGAGAAAGATGTGAGTTCAGGATCAAGTAGTTCCTCCCTTTACAGGCAGTGAGGAATCATCGTGCATGCTGCTCTTACAGGGCCTGCCATTAAGCAGTCAGTTAGGGGTTTCAGGAGCTTCTGCAGGTTGGTGGAGAGGGGGACAGTGACAGGGCTGTGAATGTAGGTTTGGGTAGGGAAACTCCATCAGGGCGCTGAGTGTGTCCTCTCAGGCAGGCGCCATCTTCAGCCTGGTGAGGGAGGTGAGAAATGCCATCACAGTCCCTCCAAAAAAAAACTACTGATGGGGGCCAGCATTCCTGAGTTCTGACATCACCAGTGTTAAAGCAGTGCCCAAACACTGTGTGTGTGTGTGCACGCGCGCACACGTGTTGGTGCACACATGCGTGAACGCACCTCTCACAATGCACAGAAATGGGCACATTTCTTTTTTTCTCTCCCTTCCAACATAGATGATGTTTCATGTTTAGTGCGCGAGGCGGAAATATACTCGCCTGCTCAAACAAACACAGCCGCTGGGCAGCCCACAGCACCAACTGCTTCCCTTTTGTGGTCTGGGTAAGAGAAGAGAGAGCCACGAGGAGTGAAGGATACCTCATACCCTTCTTTACCTCCATCCCCTCCCCTCTGCCCACACAGGGACAGACCAAAATGAGGAAGAGAGAGAGAGAAATGATGCAAAGCAGGAGGTGATGTTTTGGGGAGGAGCATTCCTGTCTCCTGCCCATGTCTCAAGCCAGGATTCAACCCACTTGTTTGTCATACTCCCACTGGGTACGTTGGGGTGTTATGTGGGGAAATATTAGGGGTCTTTTGCCCCCCTCACTCCTTTGTGGAGTCAGATACTGATAAATGACAGTGCAGAGGCCTGAGGATCAGGGAGAGTCCCTTCCCCTCGACCACATCTCCCCTGGCAGGAAAAACAGTTCCAGGGTTGGAATGGAAAAGAGAGCTTGGTTTCCATTTGGGGAAATACAAAAGCTGCCCTCATCACATGTGTTCAATGGATCAAACTTGTCACCTGACCCCAGTTCCCATGGCGTGTTTTCTCCTAAGCAGTCTGTGGGGGGGGGGACGACACGGATGGGGGTGGGCGATAGTTGAGGGGGTAATTGCATGGTGCATGTATGTGTGGATGTATGTATGCTCCAGGAATAAGATGACATGTTTGCATTAAGATGTCTCTATGGTACACAGATGGATATCTCTAACCTCATTTAATAGAACTAGCAAGATGTGCACATGCCTTAACTTGTTGTGTCAGGTCTGAATTCAGACTGTAGGCTTCTCAGGGCAGGGTCTGTGCCTTTACTTGTTTCTGCAAAGTGCCTTGTATACTTTGGGGGTGCTCAGAAATATAATAATAATGTATGTATGATGCGTGCATGTGTGTATTTACATGCAGATTTGCATAGGTGTGTATTTGTATGATGCATGCTTTGTTGGGGAGGGACTTGCATAGAGGACGGGGTGTTTAATGTATCCATGGTTGTGTGTCTTTGCATGAGGCTGTAAGGGAGGGGGAGGCACAATTTGGAGGGCTTATTAGTTCCCAAGGCATTCTAGCACAGTGACGGGGCAAACTCTGCCTTTTCAACCAAGACAGCTTTAGCCAGGTCTCTACTTCCCTTAGAGCTGCCCGTTGATTCCAGTTCAGAGCTTTTGTGAGTTCAGACAGGGGAGAAAAGAATTACAGGTCTGTCTCATCTTACGCTGGGGTTAAGTTCCGCAGTCAGCGCCTAAAGCAAAAATCGCGTATAGTCAAAATTACATTGAGTGTAATGGCTGGCGGAATCGCCCACACTACAGAAACAGTATTTAAATTTCAGACTAGCAGCCGTGTTAGTCTGTATCCACAAAAAGAACAGGAGTACTTGTGGCACCTTAGAGACAAGTACAGGAGTACTTGTGGCACCTTAGAGAGAGATGGGGTGACCAGAGCGGCACACGGTATTCAAGGTGTGGGCGTACCATGGATTGATACAGGGGCATTATGATTCTTTCTGTCTTATTATCTATCCCTTTCCTAATGGTTCCTAACATTGTTAGCTTTTTTTGACTGCTGCTGCATAATGAGCGGATGTTTTCAGAGAACTATCCATGACTCCAAAATCTCTTTCTTGGGTGGTAATAGCTAATTTAGACCCCATCATTTTTATGTATAATTGGGAATAGGTTTTCCAATGTGCATTACTTTGCATGTATCAACACTGAATTTCATCTGCCATTTTGTTGCCCAGTCACCCAGTTTTGTGAGACCTCTTTGTAACTCTTTGCAGTCTGCTTTGGACTTAACTTGAGTAATTTTGTATCATCTGCAAATTTTGCCACCTCACTGTTTACCCCTTTTTTTCAGATCATTTATGAATATGTTGAACAGCAGTGGTCCCAGTACAGATCCTTGGGGAACCCCACTATACCTCTCTCCACGGTGAAAACTGACCATTTATTCCTACCCTTTGTTTCCTATCTTTTAACCAGTTATTGATCCATGAGAGACCTTTCCCTCTTATCTGATGACTGCCTACTTTGCTTAAGAGCCTTTGGTGAGGGACCTTATCAAAGGCTTTCTGAAAGTCCAAATACTATATCCACTGGATCACCTTTGTTCACATGTTTTTTGATCCCCTCAAAGAATTCTAATAGATTGGTGAGGCATGATTTCCCTTTTACAAAAGCCAAGTTGACTCTTCCCCACCATATTGTGTTCATCTGATAATTCTGTTCCTTACTATAGTTTTGGCCAGTTTGCCTGGAACTGAAGTTAGGTTTATAGACCTGTAATTGCCAGGATCACCTCTGGAGCCTTTTTAAAAATTGGTGAGACCTTAAATATCTGCCAGTCATCTGTTACAGAGGCCAGTTTAAGCAATAGGTTACTACATACCACAGTTAGTAGCTATGCAATTTCATATTTTAGTTCCTTCAGAATTCTTCGGTGAATACCATCTGGTCCTGGTGACCTGTTAGTGTTTAATGTATCAACTTGTTCCAAAACCTCCTCTATTTACACCTCAATCTGGGACCATTCCTCAGATTCGTTACCTAAAAAAAATGGCTCAGGTGTGAGAATCTCTCTCACATTCTCTGCAGTGAAGCCTGATGCAAAGAATTAATTTAGCTTCTCTGCAATGGCCTTGTCTTCTTTGAGTGCTCCTTTAGCACCTATATTGTCCAGTGGCCCCACTGATTATTTGGCAGGCTTCCTGCTTCTGGTGTACTTACAAACTAAGAGCAATTTTTTTTAGTCTTTTGCTAGTTACTCTTCAAATTCTTTTTTTGCCTGCCTATACTTTCACACTTGACTTGCCAGAGTTAATGTTCCTTTCTATTTTTCTCAGTGGGATTTGACTTTAAATTATGTCTTTTTGTCTCTTAACTGCCTCTTTTACTCTGTTGTTGAGTCATGGTGACATTTTCTTGGTCCTCTTACTGTTGTTGTTTTAAACTGCACTTACAGTACCTGACAGAGGGGCTATGGGGATTAATTGGTTAAGGGTTGCTCAGTTCTTTAAAAGATGTAAAGTGCTATCTAGCTGCTAAGTATGATGGTTATTACTTTCCCTCAGAGCTGTTCCAGATAGAGCTGTAGCAAGCCTGTGGAGGAGTTACCAAGAGTGTGATGTTGATTTACCCTCATTAAAAGGAAAGAAATAGTGGTGTGGTGCGAACTCCTGCAGTTTGGGAGGGAGAGAAGGTGGACAGAGTTTTGGGCCGAAATCCTGGAATGAATCTGTGCTGTTTTTTTTCTCAGGATGATCATCACCCGTGGTGGGGAAGCCCTTCCTCCCTCCCTCTTGGTTGTATTTGGTTTGGCTCTGGGAAATGAGACTGGCAGGGTGAGTGACTGCAGCTGTAGAAAGGGTGGGGCCCGAAGTGCACCTGCCCCTCCCCCAAATAGGTGAGGCACGGGTGGGTGGAAGGAATAGGGGGGCGGGCGTCCCCCGCTGGCACCGCAAGGCAGGAGCGAGCGGAGGTGGGTGAAATCTGCATGACGACTCGCAGGAGCACGGAGAACAAAAGGAGAATTCTTTCCACCAGTTGGTGGTCAAAACAACCTGCCTTGGCTGCGTCCCAGCTTTCCATCTCTGCTAGGCTCACCTCCATGTTAACCCTCCCCTGCCTCTCTCCCTTTGCCACTCCCGCCGCCCTTTTGGTGTTTTCGGGGGGCTGTATTTTTTCCATGTTGTGCCTGTTTATACTTGGCTGGGTCCTGCCCTGAGCTCTCTATGAATAACTCTATTGCACTTCTTCTTGCATCTGAAGAAGTGAGGTTCTTACCCACGAAAGCTTATGCTCCCAATACTAATGTTAGTCTTAAAGGTGCCACAGGACCCTCTGTAGCTTTCTATTGCAGAAGTACGAGTCCTCGTTACTCGTGCTGTTCCTGTCGCTCCCAGACTAAATTCTTTGCTGTTGCCAGCTCCCTGCAAGCTCCTCCAACTTGATTTCTTCAGGGTTTTTTTACTCTCCCCTGCAGCTGTGCATTTCCAGCCAAGCTGCTGCGGCTCTCCCGCCCTATGTCCTGACCCTCTAGAGATGCACTCTTACTCATACGGACACACACCGCGCAGCATGCTGAGGGTCGGACCCAATGAAGTTACATTGGTGTAAGAGATCACAGAGTCCCAAGAGACGGGCACACTGTGTCTGAAGAAATCTCGGGGGGGGGGGGGGGATAAAACCAGGAAAGCAAAAGAGAGGACCTGGGTTCCTTTAAGAGCCCCCCCTCCCCCACAAACCTCTCTGCAAATCGTTGCAATCTTCCCTTCCTCTTGGGTGTTTGTTCAGAACTGATAGGAGGATCCCTGCTGCAGCTCCCGGCCCAGAACAGCTGGGGAACACGCTGCTGCTGCAGCCAGCAACCAGGGCTAGAATTCAGCCGCAAGAACTCAGGGAGCTCCCCACTTCCACTCAGCCTGACCTCCCAGCGTGAGAGAGACATAAATCTTGAACGACACCGGAGCTCTTTCATTCCGTCTGACTCCACTAGCATCGTGAGATGTACGCAAGCGCCTTCTTTAACTACTGGGGGCTCTCTCCTTCGGTCTACCCCCCCCCCATTGCAACAGGTACCCCAGGCTCCCTCTTGAACTGCCAGACAGGCTCATCCCTGTTCAATTCCAGCAGAACCTATCTTGAAGATCCCCACCCGGAGGTCTGAGATACCATTGGATTACATGTTTTCTCTGGGGAGTGGTGGGAGAAGGTGTTTCCCCCTACAAACAGCTAGCCAGCAGGGCAAGGGCCAGCCATGGTGCGCTGCAGGAAGAGTTGCCTAAATAAGGTTTGTTTGTTTTAAAGAGCAAAACTCATAAATGCACGAGAGATTGAGAAGCTGCAACTGCTACATTTGGCCAGGATGGGTGGGGATGGGGAGTGCACCCCAGACATGGGTGTAGTTTGGGGGGGGGTAGGGGACTTGCCCTCTCCCAAACTGCAAGCCTTGGGCAGGTGCAGAATTTGCTCCCCCCCCCCCCCCCCGTGTGGCCCCATTGGCCTTGCTGGAATTGTTTCCCTTGCCCCCCCCCCCCAATATAGAGTCAAAACTGAACCCTTCTCCCCAACTCCCTTTTACCTGTCAGTTCAGCGGCTTAAATGTTGCTTGTTCAACAGTATTTATTTTCCCCTTATTCATTTTCTTGCCTTTTAAAAACAAATTTATTTACCATTATTTAAATTTAAATTTAATTTATTTAATTTTAAATTTAAATTTAAAATAAAGTACGATTAAAAAAACCCCAAAATTTACAACTGTTCCCACAGATACAATGAAACTTGTCAGAGAAACACCTATAAGGAGTTTTCTCACTCTGCTCTGTATACTTTAGCCTGGGTCTAAAGTTCACCAGATATTGATTGTTCTCAGTTGTAAAATAAAATGGTTTGACACTCACCTCAGTACTGATGAGAGGCAGGTACCAGAGAGACATGAAGATCAATCTGAAATCCATACCGACTCTGAGCCCCAAAAGTTCCAGACACATTGAAGGACAGACTTGAAAAGAAATAATAAATTCCCACGCTTAGGCAAAGAGGTGAGAGAGGCAGGTTCTGTTTACAGTTTGGCTCCAGCCTTGCCTTCTGCACAGAGGGTTCTGCACTTCTTCATTTTCCCCTCCAAATTATTTTTTCTTGTTTCCCACAATCATGGAGTGGGGAAGAAAGGGTTAAAAAACAGAGACTATTTTTAAAAAAGTAAGTCTTGGTTACTTGTCTGCCCTTTTCTCTGCCTCATCAGCCAGCAGGAATATAGGAGAGGAGTATAAATAAACTAAAAAGGCAGTCCCCCCCCCAAATGTGTGCATCCAAAGTCTGTCTTCCCTCCTCTCCGCAAGAAATCTTTCAGTATTTCCTTTTATCGGATGGTCCACACACTTATCTTTTTCCTTCTTAATTTTTGTTCTTTAAAAAAGACCCACACAAAAAGGTAAAAATGTTTTGCAATGTTTTCCAAAAAAAACCCCAAAAGTCTGAAACAAAGTTTTCCTAAATATTTATACAAAATCAGAAAATAAATCTTCTTTCTTAATATTTTTTTTGTTGGTTTAATTTTTTTTAATAATGTTTTTCTTCCTCTGGCATGTTTTTAAAAAACAAAAAGTTGTTTTAAGTTGTATTTTTTTCTCCTAAATTATTTTCTGGTTTCAGTGTCTTTTCTTTCAAAATGTTGCTGGTAGTTTGGTTGTATGTGAGGTCTGATTTGTTTGGTTTGGTTTTGCAGACAGCTGAGCAAATGTCTTGGCTGGATTCTGTGTGTGTGTTGAGTCTTGATAAGTCTCAGCGGTGCTGCTGCCGCCTCTTATGCTCTCTTGCAACAAGAAAAAAGGTAAAATCAAGTGGGAGGAGAGAGAGTAGCAGGGAGAGAGCTGGTGGGTCTTTATTTTAGTCTGCAAGAAAGAGAATAAGGTGTCACCCTTTCAGCTGTTCTTTTAAAGGAGAAGAGAGGGGTGGAGACAGCTAGCAGCAACTCCTTTCTTGGCTGTATATCAAAGACAGAGGGAAAAAAATCTAATAAGGCACTGACAATTCAATACTCACCAAACTAAAAAAGACCCTCACTAATAAACATAATTTATATTGGCGATGTCCCTACACTCACATAGAAGTAGGGAGAGAAATTCCTTCAGGACTGAGCGAGAGATAAGGAGAAGGACATTCCCAGCAGAGCAGTTGAGGTTTTTGGCCCTAGACTAAGACTTTCACTGTTGCAACTCATAGCATTTTTTCCCCTGTCCTGCCATCCCACTTGCTCTGGAGGGAGGTATCATTTTAATATCTTCAATCTCTCTGTGTGCAGAAGAAAGCCAAAAAAATTCAAACATTGTTACAACAGAATTTGTGTTGCTCTTGGCACTAAAACGAATTTTGCTGCATGATTATCTCCACATATAATAAACATCCGAAGGGAAATTAAGCAAGGAGGTATTTGCTGGGGGGAAGCAAGAGGGTTAGTTAACAGGTGAATTCAAGATAAAGTCATATCATGACTTCTCATAAACTCATGCCTTCTTGAAAACTCACATGTTCTCTTCACGAACAAAATGACACACTTAACAAAACACACACATACAAATCACACGTGCTTTCTCACACACTCATGTACCCACCCATGCTCTCTCCTACACACACACACAGCCTTATACACTCACATACACAAACTGCATGCTCTTTCTCTAATACTCTCTTGACATATGCACAACCATATGCAAACTCTATCGGAGTCACGCAATCAGAGATACTCACAGGCACTCTCTCACACTATCAACACAATTAGACACCCATAATCACATACTCATGCATCCTGACAGACACATCCACATGCTCTTCTCTCTCACATGCACAAACACACTCACACATTTGGAGCTAAGGTGCTCTTGTGATTTCTCTGCTAGAAAGAGAATTTCAGCTTCATACCCCAGGGGTCCCAGGGCACTGTATGCAGCAGAGAGAGAGAGGTCCTGATGGCACAGCGACAGCCTAGGCAAAGACCCCAGCCGTTCTCTGCTCAGCAATGGTATGAATGTAGCGGCAGCTATTAGAACCCCATTCACTGAGGGAAGAGACGCTGGTTAAGATGCTGGAGTTACTCTTCTAGAAGTGCCCTGTGATCTTTAACTTCTCCATGATGAGCAACCACAAGAGATGGGCAGAAGGGTGTCCAGTGTAATGTCTCCTCTGCAGTGTGAGGCCCCGGACATCACAACTTCTCCCAGCTTAGCTATTCATACCTAAAGGGCCTGACTTTGAGCTCATATTCTCTGGTGTAAATCAGGAACCTGTGGAGTACCTGACTGCAGAATCAGATTCTCTGTATCTATGTCTCCCATAACAACACAGCAATCTCCTCTGCTCCCTACTTCCAAGACAAATGTAACCTAACTCACAAAAGCATAATATTCACATAGAAAGGGTGGGCAAAGCTAAGTGCTCTGAGTTAGCAAGGTACATGGGCCACCTTCATCCTAAACCAGGAAGCAAGAGGCCAGATTCTCTGCTGGTGTAAAGTCACCAGAGCTATGCCAGTTTACACCAGCTGAGGATCCAACCCATGGCACACAGGTGCAGGAGGAAAGGCTTGGGATAGAAGGGTGTTGAATCAGACCCGAGCCTAATTCCAGAACTGAAGCATGGGAAGGCAGTGTCTGATATACCCCTCTGGCATAGTGCCACCTCCCCAATATATCACAGATCTTAAAGGAGCTTTCTCTTAGATCTTTCAGTCCCTTTAGTCACACTCCCCACTAATACCATTAGTGTTACTGCTCCCTTCATTCTCTAGGCATGGTCCACTGACCATCCTAGCTGGGTCCACATCACATCAGTCATCACACATATGAACATACAGGGTCAGATCCTCAGCTAGTGTCAATGGGCATACCTGAACTGATTTCAGTAGAGCTACTATGATTTACATCAGCCGAGATTATGACCCATAGACCCCACTGGCTGTGTCTACTCACCCAGGACTGGACTGGGTGGGTGTGGGGTGATCAGCACTTTACATACATCAGTCAAAGCGAGTGGGGCTAAGGACCAAGCTAGCAGGAAGTGCTGCATCTTTCTCTGAGACACAAGACATTAGGAAATGTTGTACGACTCTAGGGTCTGCTTTTGGGGGACTGGCTTTTCTACATCCAGCTAAATTACGTGTAAGGTCAGATGGAAATAAAGTTGTTTGTTTTGATGTGGATGATGCGGGGGAATTTTTAGAAGCTCAGCAACAGTGAAAAGCTAAATCCCAATTGAATCTTTAAACGACAAGGAAGAGGATGTTTGGAAGTTGACTAATCATCCACCTGTAACCCTGGCTGAAAATAGAACTAAATAATATTCAGAGTTGCTTGGATTTCAGAGGCTATTTATTTGTCTTTTCTGTTTTTAACACAGGGACAGATTTTTCTCTTGTGAAAAATCTTAAAGGTACTGGGCCAAATTCAGATTTGGGCAGATGCAACTCCACTGAGCCCAATACCAATTCACTGGGGCTGCCCCTGCTTACCCCAGCTCTGAACTTGGTCAGCTCTCTGTTCTTTTTATTTCAGTGCTTTTATGAAATAGGATTGCTGCTCACCTCATTATGTCCAGAATCGTCACCTTTCTAATGAGGCGATCGCACCTTCTATAAGGACTGCTGTGAGACATTCATTTGACTCCAGAGCACTTTGGAGGCCAGTGGCAATGTCATTATGTTGTTATTTCACATTACAACAGTTGGACACTGCATTGTCATTTGCATATTGCAGTGGGATGAGGTTTAGATGCAATGGGATGATGTTGAGCCAAAATGTCATTATGTGTCATCATGACTTGATGAGGCAATGTCACAACCTAGTGATGGCTGAGCAGATCCCATCAAACAAGCCACAAATATGACAGCCCTACAGGATCCCTCCACGTTCGATGGCCTAGAGTTTTAATTATGAAGTTTTTTTATTAGAAATTTTCTCCCCTCTTTAAACAATGAAGAATTGCGTTCATCGTGCCCCAATCATTTATTTGTTATTGGGAATTGGTTTAACATGCACGTAAAAGTCCTAAAACAATGTAGATTCCCTAGCACATAAACAGCTTCTCCCCCATCAGCTCAAATGTTGGCAAAAAATTCTCGGCTGGCCACAGATCACATATGCAACATGTGAGTGTTAATAACCTTTTCTGAGGATTTTGTAGGGGTAGGAAACAAAATTGGGTTTATAGTGGGAAGCAGGACGCAGCTTGAATTGTGGACACGTCTCAGCCTCTCCATGATGAATGCTACTTAAAATTAATCAATAGAAAAAAATAGGAGGTCTGAAAGTCAGGGTCTAAAGTGTCTCAGTATAGCTGAGTGGGTCTCTTAGGACTGGAATAGCAGGTGATACTTCAGAGCAGGACTGAGATATATTGGCTGAATTGTATGGGAGCCCAGAACAGGAAAACAGAGGGTGCTGCTGATGAGGATTAGGGTGTATTAGCAGCAGAGGGTGCTGCAGGGTAGTGCATTGGCAGAACTGTGGGGAGAGGGCAGACCCGGGGTGGAAGAGCAGCAGTGGTATAGGGAAGATTGAGATCCATTAGCAAAGCTTGGGTGGGGGGGACAGGGACAGAAATAGCAAGAGGTAATTTACCATTGCAGCCAGATAAATTCATCCCTTGTGTAACTCCATAGACTTTAGTGAAGTCACAGCTAAAGATGAATTCAGCCCACCTAAATCTTGCTCTATGACTAGCATACACCAGGGGCCAGTTTTGATTTCACATCAGTGGTACTCTGTTGGCTTCAGTGGAGTTACTCCAGGTTTACCCCAGTATAAGTATGATCAGAAAAAGGCTACAGTTGTGTCAGCTACACCACCATTTGTCATTTGCCCCAGAACCTCCCATGGGAGTTGCACCCACTTCTTGAAGGTCAAACTTAGCCCTAAAGGAGTCAGAAAGGAGGCAAGGGAAAGAGGGAAGGAAGGAAGGAGGCAGACACGGGGTGGGGAACATTGGTTAGAGAAAGAAAAAGCTACAGCTGTTTAGGGTTTGCATATTCTGTCTTTGTGTTGAACTGGAAGGATTACAGGGCCTCTGGGCTCTAATTGCTTTTCAGGTGTTAAATAAAACCCTGGCAGAACAACTACATGGCAGAGAGAGATGCCATCTGGGGAGTTAGTGTTTGGTGTGAGCTGCCAGGACCTCCCAGGGAGTCCCCACTTCCACTGTCACTCACCTGAGCCAGGATTTCCTCTGCCCTCATGGTGGGCTAGTAAATCTCTCTCACTCTCCTTAAGGGATCCCTGACAGTGACTGAATGAAAGAAGAGGTTGGGGAAGAGGACACCATAGGCCAGACCCATGAGACCTTACACAGTTCTTGATACGGAAGGGTTGGGAAAGGGGCTCTTACAATGGTGACTGGCACTGCTCACCCCCACACACACCTGGGGGGGGAGGGGAGAATGGGCAACCTCTTTGTCCCTCCGTGGATGTATGAATGAGAGAGAGAGATACAAACAGAGGATAATATATAGCAGAGTGGGAGGATTGATTTATACCTCAAACCTACCTGTATGCATGTATTTTTAAGTGAGAGAATGCACCTCTCACAGTACGTACATACCCTGCTCTCCCCCACAAGTTTAGGGCAAAGGGTAGCCATCTCCTTACTCTGGCAACATTTTACTATGTGTATGTATCTCCTCCCAACCCCACTCCCCATCTCTTTCCTGTTTTGATGGAAGGAAAAAATGTTCTGCTTTCCTTCTTTATTTTTCCAGACTGGTGACTAGCATTGGAAAGGAATTTCTCTCCCCCAATATAATAAATAATAATAATTAATATATATATGACATACATCAGAGCTCATCCTGTTGTTTTTGGATATTAATATATTCCTTTTGTTTCCTAATTGGGTGGGGCTCACCCCCACCTCCCAAACAGCCATCCCACCCTCAGTTCCCCTTCCCCTCCACTCACCGTCCTCATGTCCTTCGTCCATCCAGAAGCAGCGGCAGAGAAAAGGAAGCCTGCTGAACAAGAACAAGGGTAAAAATAGCCCCGGCAGTTACTCAGCTCCTGAGAACATGATAACATGACTCATGATGTGAAGTAAAAATGAGGAGCGAAAAACAAAAGTGATCATTTCTTCTCTCCCCCCCCCATTCATTATTATTTTTCATGGCTAAAGAGAAAACTAAATATCAATTGTGTCTCTTTTATGCCAGTGGAGATGCCTGGTTAACAGTCCTGGAGGCTGAGGGCCAAAATCATCTATGGTGTAACTCCAGTGAAGCCACTCAAGTTACGCCTGAGATGAATGTGACCCAGAGGGTGAGTTCCTGCTCTCGTTCAGATTTACACTGGCGTAACTAACGCCACTGAAATCAGTTCTGGTTTATACCTGTGTGAGGGAGGTTGGAATCAGTTCCTCCAGGCCTGACCTTGTTTGCGTCCATTTCAATCTGCAGTAACTCCACTGACTCCAAAGGAGCTAGGGTCAAATCTTGATCCCATTTAAAATAACGAAAGAAGCTCCCTGTGACTTTTCTGGGACCAGGATTTGGCCCTGCCTTCAGCTTTACAGTGGTGTAGCTGAGCTCAGGATACCACCCTGAAGTCCTGTTTACCAGCAGCAGAAGTGACAGTGCTAGCTGTGCCCATGCTCTGTTCCCTGCCTGTGTGGCTCGAACCCACTCTCAAGGAAACACCTCTAGCCCGGAGAGGGCAGTGGGTTAATTTCCACAGCCCATTCAATACTTGGCCCCTCTGGTGAGACTGCCTACAAGAGGCCCAGTTAGCGTCAGCTGGATTGGCGTTGGTTTTGTGCCTGCTGCCCTCTGTTCCCACAGAATGCTTTACTCTGTCTGAGTTTAGTACACTCTGCTTCCGTCCCCAGCCCGAAGAAAAGCTCTGTGTAGCTTGAAAGCTTGTACCTTTCGCCAGCAGAAGCTGGTCCTGTAAGAGATATTACCTCACTTTCCTTGTCTCTCTCATATCCTGGGACCAACGGGGGTGCCGCAAACAACATGAATTCTGTACACACATAACCTGGACTGAGATCCCTAAGGGTAAAGTGTGTGATACAGCAGGATATGGCACAATGCTGGATAGTGGGGGCACTTGATATCTATCTTGCAGGGTATGTAATGAGGAGAGAGTTTAAAAATAGACTCGGAGCTGAAATGCAGGAAAGAGAGAGATGGTTATATTGAGAAATTGGTATATGTGTCCTACATACCTATGGTCTGATTCTCCAGTGTCTTGCACTTTGTATAATTATTTGCACCTATGCAAAGTGGGTGTAGAATGCTACCAGATCGATTTCTCCACTCACTTGCACCAGGCAAAGTGCAAGGCATTGGAGAAGCAGGCCCACAGTGAACAGGGATCTCACCAGCATGATACTATCAGTTAGTTTACCTCAGGAGCACGATAAGAGGGAAGAATGTCAATGAAATAGCAAGCTTTACACAGCAGCAGATCTGGGGCTGCACCCAGTGTCCATTCCAGGGGCACAGGAATCCAGCTCAGGTTCTTTCCCCCCCTCACCCCCCCCAGGGGCTGCACCCAGAATCTGTTCCAGGGGCACAGGAATCCAGCTCAGGTTCTTCCCCACCTCCTAAGGGGGCTGCACCCAGAGTCCCTTATACGATGAATATATTATTTTCGTTACAATTCTGTCCCACTCTTAGGAGCTGGAATAAATGGGCAGCCCCAGATTTCTCTGCCCCTGCCCCTCCTCAGCCACCTCCACTCTGGTAACGTCCACACACCATTCTGCATACGTTCCTATATTGAATCCCTGCCTGCTTTTATCCCCTGCCCCTAGAAGGTTACAACAATCCGCACCCCCACACACACACCTACAACAGACTTTGTCTGGTATGAGTCACTGTCCAAGGACAAAGTACAGAAGTGTTCCAGGTCCAAACCTCCCCCTGCAACGGTTACCCTAATACCCTGTGACAGCATCACTAATACAAAGCCTTCCACCTACCCAACCCAGGATTCTTTGACTGACAACCCCCCCAGAAAGCACACTTGACTGGCCTAATATGCCCCTCCTCCGCCCCTGGTGTGCCCAGACAAAGTGGCATCTCTTAGGACAAAGCTTTTTGAATAGATTGCCTGCCCTCTGCCCTCTCCCAAACAATGAGAAATCAAGGAATATTGTCCTCAGCTGAATAAAAAGATCTAAATATAGAGTGTCTGATGTATTCTTGGTTTCCTGCCCATGACTCCCCTCCTTCCCCGCCTCCCTCCTCACTGCTTCTCACTCACTCATGCTAATCTCACACACCAGCACAGAGGGTTTCAGACTGGGTGAGATCACCACAAAGACCCCCTTTCCCCAGTGATGAGACAGAGGGGATTTCCGAGGTTGATTCTGTCCCCTCCTGTTTCTGTGATGCACGGGGGAATGTCAGGAGCCACCGCTATTCGCTATCAGGAGGTACATAGCTCTGTTAGCTATGTATAGGAGAGAGAGAGAACCTTTCTCTTCAACGTTACCATTTCCTCCTCCACTCACTACTGTTCTGGTCCTGGGCCACCCCCACTGCTCTGCCAGTGTGCAGCACTCTCTTGTACTCCAGTCCCCGGCGCCCCTACAGCTCTGTGTGCTTACCTGCAGCAACCCCTGCTATTCTACGTCTAGGAGCCCTATACTTAGCTCCACTCACAGCACATCAGTTTTAGTTCTCCCACTCCTTCTAGTCTCCTAAAAAAGAAGTGGCTGATATGAGAAGAACATACAGTATCTCAGAACAAGCAAGCAAGTGGTCACAGAAGAACTGGGGCGGGGTACCAAGTAATTTGCTGCCCATGTTTTAACCAGAGACTCCCACCAACATTTTCTCCTTTAGCTTGTGATAACCAGGGTGCATGTCAGTGTCTGGCGGATCTATTCATTTGTTTCCTATTTAAACAAAAATGTTTTCTTATAACTACAACCAAGGAGGAGCCAACACCTCTTTGCAAACAAACTTGTCTGAAGTGCACATGCAAGAAATGTTAATATTTGGTTCTGAAAAAACAGAGGCAGTGCATTGATAGTATCGCTTGGTGTCATTCGAAACGGGGGTGCAGGAGAATCAGCTATATCTTTCCTAGGAGATGTTTTTGAACATACCTGATGCTTGGAGCAGTCTGGGGCATGCTGGTGCATTTGTTCTGCAGAAGTATTTGTGTAAGCCCCTGGGACAAAGTCCAGCTCTGTCAGTGGCAGCAGTATCCAGGGAAGGGGGGGAGCTCTATCAGATGCAGGGCGATCTCTTCAACTCCCCCTTTGCTTTGGCCAAATTAAACAAGAGCCCCCTCTGGCATATCACTGGTTTCTGTCCCCTTCTCTGATTTCCTTTCTAGTGTGGTAAGCAGGTGGAGAATGGCTTTGAATCCAGCCAGACCCTCCTACGCCTCACACTCTTTCTGTGGCTGCGTAATTTGGCAGGGGGGGTTCTTGTTTTTTCTTTTTGCCAAGAATCTGGGGGCAGGCTCTTTGGAATGTTGCTTTTGTTTGCCAAGGCTGGTGTGCCAAATGCAGCAGAGGCATTGGGGGAAAGCACTGGATCCCCACAAGGAGCAGTAGAAGAGGGAGCAGGATAGTAGCAACTATAGTCTGAGTCACAGGGGGAAAAGAACCTAACTGGGTTGTGCAGGGATTGGAAATGATAAATGGGACATGGGAGACTGGATGCTTAGCAGATCGGAGTGGGAACCTGGCACCTTTTACTCCTAGGTTATGAGTTCAATTCCCATCCCAGGCTGGGAGGACCGGATGACTCAGGGAATCAGAGATAGCGAATGGAAATGTTCACCTCTGAGTCTCCAAATCTGTGCATGGCTGCCAGAAGGCATCAGATCACTGAGTGTACAGTGAAGGGGGAAAACTAGCAACCAGGGCTACCAGAGACAAAGCCTCCTAAAATAAATTAAATTGACACCATTAGCTATTTGCATGGCAGGACATCCCCAATTCTCTAGAGTGTAGGACCCACAATCTCATACCAGCAGGGTGCACCATCTGGGCCATGGATATTCACTCATTGAGCAGCCAGAGGGGAGAGATTTGAAAGCCAAGCCACACCTGAGCAACAAACAGTTGGATTAGCTAACGTTTCCCAATCTCATCTACCTCTCCCTAGAAGGAGAGAGAGAGAGAAGCTGCCTCCACCCCTGCAGCCTATGCCAAGTAATCTTTATTTTTAAATTCACAAACAATGACCTAGCAGCTGCTCCAAGACTGGCTTTTCTATAACTGGGTGGAAATTATATATATATATTAATTAGCTCATTTGAGCTAAATTTCCCTTCCCACCATTCAACATTAAGGACAGATGCCAAAATTACCCCAATCCCTTTTCCCCATCTCCAACCAGCAATTAGAAGATTTCAGAGGTCCAATTTTCCCATTCCTTCACCTTGTTCTGTCCCCTCCTCATTATTTGCATAATGTATATTTGGTTGTCAATTTAAAACACTATTGTTGATTATTACACATATAGTGCCAGTGTGCTTAGCAATTCACAGGCAAAATGAAAAGACAAGGGGCCAAGTGCTGTTATAATTGAAGCCTGTGGTAAAGATCATGTTGTTTTCAATTGAGCCACTCAAATTTTGCAGGAAAAAAAAAAGCACACAAAAAAATTTAAATTCTTTTTGCAAAAGTTTTGAATTAAAAAAACAACCAACCATTCTATTTGCTAGTAAAAAGCAGCCACAAACTTTCACAACAAAATCTCCAAAAAGTTTGCCAAGAATTTTCAACCAGATCAAGCCTTCACCAGGACCAGAATTTGGCACATAGTCCTTTCCTTGAGTAGCTAACAGACAATTTCCAGAAACTAGAGCTTCCCTACATACTGGATCAAATGCATCTCTGATGTAACTCTCATGCCATCACCAAGCGTGATTGTGGCCCAAGACCGTACAGGGTATATCAACGCTACTAAGAAAAACCCACGACAGTGAGTCAGTCTCAGGGCCTGGATCAGTTGACTTGGGCTCATGGGACATGGGCTTCAGGGCTAAAACTAGCAGTCTAGATGTCCCCACATGGTCCAAAGCCTGGCTCCAAGACCTTCCTCCCTCGTTGGGTTTCAAAGCCCAGGCTCCATCCCAAGCAGGAACATCTACACTGCTATTTTTAGCCCTGCAGCCCAAGCCCTGTGAACCAGAGTCAATTGACTCAGGGCCACAGCTTTTTACTTTGCCTTGTAGACATACCCACAGCTACCTAAAATGAACAGATTGCTTGTGGGATACATCCTGTATTCTTGATGGTTCGATTCAAATGAGTAAATAAAAGGCTCTGCAATTGCAATGTCTTTTGCTTTTTTTTTTCATTGTGATGACTCCTTAGAAGCATTAGCTTGCTTTTCCTAGCCCATTATTTTTAATTCTAAGTGACCTAGATGTGGGTGAAAGGTGACGGACTGACCGTCCTGGGCCCTACGGATGGGATTCTCAAAAGTGATTAAAGGAACACAAGTCCCTCGTCTGTTCCTAGATCACTTTGGCACTTCTGAAAATCCTGCCTTCCAGCTTCTTGTGTATCCCAAAGCAATTACAGCACAGGCAGCAGTAGAGAAAGCTTGTCACATTTTGCATCCTCTATGACCTGGAGGGACCACCTGTAACTGACAGACGTGAGAGGAAGAAAGGCATCAGAACAACCTTTTCACCCTTCTTTTTTGGTCTTCCTTCCTGCTTTCGGTGGCCTTGGCTACACTTGCGAGTTACAGCGCTGTAAAGGCTCCCCTAGCGCTGTAACTCACTCCCTGTCCACACTGGCAAGGCATTTGCAGCGCAGTATCTCCGTGGTTGCAGCGCTGCATGTACTCCACCTCTCCGAGAGGAATAGCAAATATTGCGCTGCCGCTGCGGCGCCAGTGTGGCCGCCCAATGCACTGTGAATGGCCTCCAGAATTATTCAGCAGTATCCCACAATGCCTGTTCTAGCCACTCTGGTCATCAGTTCAAACTCTACTGCCCTGGTCTCAGGTAACCAACCATGTGACCCACCCTTTACATTCCCCAGGAATTTTAAAAATCCCCTTCCTGTTTGCTCAGCCTGACGTGGTGTGTAGTGCTATCAGCGAATCTTTCCAGGTGACCATGCCTCCATGCGCCAAGCGAGCCCCAGCATGGAGCAATGGCGAGTTGCTGGACCTCATCAGTGTTTGGGGGGAGGAAGCTGTCCAGTCCCAGCTGCGCTCCAGCCGTAGGAATTACGATACCTTCGGGAAGGTATCAAAGGACATGATGGAAAGGGGCCATGACCGGGACACCCTGCAGTTCAGGATTAAAGTCAAGGAGCTGCGGAGTGCCTACCGCAAAGCCCGCAACGCAAACGGCCGCTCAGGTGCTCCCCCCACGACCTGCCGATTCTACAAAGAGCTGGATGCGATACTTGGGGTTAACCCCACCTCCACTCCGAGTACCACCATGGACACTTCAGAGCCGGTGTGGGGGGGGGAGGAAGAAGAGGAGGAGGAAAACGGGAGTGATGGTGGTGGGCCAGATGGAGACACCCCGGAATCCCTGGAGCCATGCAGCCAAGAGCTCTTCTCGAGCCAGGAGGAAGGTAGCCAATCACAGCAGCCGGTACTTGGTGGAGGACAAACAGAAGAGCACGTTCCCGGTAAGCGTTTTTTTTTTTCGGGAAGGAATTTTTTCGGTGCAGGCTCTTTGGGAGAGGAGGGTTAGGCATGCATGCCTAGATAGTGCATTGATGTGGTTTATCACATCACAGTAATCGGCCTCGGTAATCTCCTCGAATACCTCATCCAGAACGTGTGCAATGCGCTTGCGCAGGTTTATCGGGAGAGCCACCGTAGTCCTTGTCCCAGCCAGGCTAACGTGTCCGCGCCACTGTGCCCCGAGGGATGGGGGACCATTGCTGCACACAGGCAAGCTGCATATGGGCCAGGGCGGAAGCCGCATTGCAGTAGAAGACCCTCCCTTGCTTCCCAGGTCACCCTCAGCAGTGAGATATCGTCCAGGTGCCCCCTGAAGCTGTTGGCTCTCCCCAAGGCACAGAAACCCAGAGGACAGTGCAGCCCTGAAACAATCAGTCCCCCTTACTCACCATTTTGAGGCTCCCGTGGGATATGTGTGCTCTGTTTCGGACTGGAAAATTATGCTATTGTGTAGCCCCTCTGTGTTTTCTACTCCTTAAGTGCAGGGGGAATCATTACTCTGTCTGGTATAAACAATGCTGCCTCTGTTAAGTGTTGCATTTTGCCTATATAGCTGCATCAACCTTGAGACCTCAGCCGTCCCTCTTATCGCCTGCTCAGAGACTGCAAAGACTCAGGAAGAGACCGCGAAAAAGCAAAGAAGACATGCTGCAAGAAGTGATGTGGCAATCTATTAAAGAGAATGAGAAAGCACAGGACTGGAGGGAGAGAGAAAGCAGGATCCGCCAGGAAAACGCACCGCACCGGCAGCAAAGCACCACGCACCGGCAGCAAAGCACCACGCACCGGCAGCAAAGCACTGATAGGCTCATAAGCATCCTGGAGCTCCAAGCAGACACTATCCAGGAGCTGGTAACCATGCAGAAAGAGGAGCAGTACCACAAACACCACTCCCCCCTACAGCCCTTGTCCCAAAACTCTTTCCGTTGTGCCCCACTGTCACCTCCAACCCACTTTCCCCAACTTCCGTGTTCTTCACGCCACCCGCTGCCTCCAACACCAGTATCTTCACCAACCAGCCCTGAAAACCACGACCCTTACCCTCTGCACTCAACCCCCATCACCATGCAGTATAGCTGCCCTGAAGTGCAGCACTCACTGCACAGCACACCAGACAGGACATACGCGAATCTGTGATCGTACTGTTCCCCACTCCATCACCTTGTTTCTTTTCAATAAATAATTTTTTTTCTTTTCAATAAATGGATTCTTTGGCTTTGAAAACATTCTTTATTATTGCATAAAGTAAAAGACTCCTTAGCTCAGGAAATAAACAGGCACTGCAAGTCTGCTTGTCTGCTAAGCAAACACTGATTCCTAAAGATTGGAACTACTGCATTTCACTCCCGTGCAGGGCACCAGATATCACTGCTGGGTTTCAGCCTCAGATTGCTCCCTCAAGGCATCCCTAATCCTTGCAGCCCCGCCCTGGGCCCCTGTAATAGCCCTGCTCTCTGGCTGTGCAAATTCAGCCTCCAGGTGTTGAACCTCAGAGGTCCATGCCTGAGTGAAGCTTTCACTCTTCCCTTCACAAATATTATGGAGGGCACAGCACGCGGATATAACCGCAGGGATTCTGTTTTCGGCCAAGTCCAGCTTCCCATACAGAGATCGCCAGCGGCCCTTTAAATGGCCAAAGGCACACTCCACAGTCATTCGGCACCGGCTCGGCCTGTAGTTGAACCGTTCCTTGCTGCTGTCAAGGCTCCCTGTGTAGGGTTTCATGAGCCATAGCATTAACAGGTAAGCAGGATCTCCAAGGATCACAATGGGCATTTCAACTTCCCCTACCGTGATCTTCCGTTCTGGGAAAAAAGTCCTGGCCTGCATCTTTCTGAACAGCCAAGTGTTCCGAAAGATGCGTGCGTCATGCACCTTTCCGTGCCAGCCTGTGTTAATGTTAATGAAACGCCCACGGTGATCCACAAGCGCCTGGAGAACCATAGAGAAATACCCCTTCCGATTAACGTACTCGGATCCTAGGTGGAGTGGTGCCAGAATAGGAATGTGCGTCCCATCTATCGCCCCTCCACAGTTAGGGAACCCCATTTGTGCAAAGCCATCCACTATGTCCTGCACGTTACCCAAAGTCACGGTTCTTCTGAGTAGGATGCGATTAATGGCCTTGCAAACTTGCATCAACACGATTCCAACGGTCGACTTTCCCACTCCAAACTGGTTTGTGACTGACCGGTAGCTGTCTGGAGTTGCCAGTTTCCAGATTGCAATAGCCACCCGCTTCTCCACTGGCAGGGCAGCTCTCAATCTCGTGTGCTTGCGCCGCAGGGTGGGGACGAGCTCCTCACACAGTCCCATGAAAGTGGTTTTTCTCATCCAAAAGTTCTGCAGCCACTGCTCGTCATCCCAGACTTCCATGACGATGTGATCCCACCACTCGGTGCTTGTTTCCAGAGCCCAAAAGCGGCGTTCCACGGTGCTGAGCATGTCCGTGAATGCCACAAGCAATTTCATGTCGTACGCGTTACGCGGCTCGATAGCATCGTCTGACTCCTCACCCTCACTCTCACTGTCACTTTGGATCTTAAGGAATAGTTCGACAGCCAAACGTGACGTGCTGGTGAGACTCGTCAGCATACACCTCAGCAGTTCGGACTCCATTTCCCGCAGACAGATCGCACTGCACAGAAACCGTTGAAAGATGGTGCCAAAGGTGGACGGAAACAAAGGGATTTCTGGGATGCGAAGCGATGCATCATGGGGCATTGGGACAGGACCCAGAATCCCCCGCACCCACGCCCCCTTCCCACAACCCATGGCGCCAGAATGGAAAAAGGTGCTCTGTGGGATAGCTGCCCATAATGCACCGCTCCCAATAGCATTGCAATTGCCGCAAATGTGGCCACGACAGTGCGCTGGGCAGCTGTCAGTGTGGACAGACTGCAGCGCTTTCCCTACTCAGCTGCACGAAGTCAGGTTTAACTCACAGCGTTGTACATCTGCAAGTGTAGCCAAGGCCTGAGTCTCACTGGACTGGACATGTTTTCTACCTGAAAATAATGATTGTTCTTCATAGATTCATTTACCTTTGGAGTCCGAACTTCAGTCCAAGGTCAAGGGTTCCCTGCAGCATTGCCCCAGTCTCATTGTGTGTGTGTGTTTTGGAGGTGGTGTGGTAGTTTGGGAATTGTTTGATTACCTTGTTTATCTTCTCCAATGTTTGGTAGCCACAATAGAAGGTCAAGTTATACGTAAAGCCCCAGCTCGTGCCTCAGCTCTGGGGCAAGTGTGAATAGGTCACACTTATCTCAAGAAAACACAGTTCCAGTCACAGCAAGACCCCTGAATCCTGTTGTCAACCTGTCCAGCCCCAGCCTTCCTTTCTCCTTCACCCCCACTCAAGTCTCTCTTAGGTCATTCTGCCCTGCGGGAATACAGCCACACTGTCCAGGCTGTCGGAATGTCAGCAATGCCAGCAGGGCAAATAACTTTCTGGTGACAACAGGCCCCCCTCCTTCACTTCTGCTGCTCTCACTGAGTGTGGGACCTGCCACTCAGGGACTGTGGTTAGGTTTGGTTCCAAAATGCCCTGAGCAAAATTCCTCTTTCACCCCCCCAGGTAGCTTCTTGGCACAAGATCTGTTGAGTGGCTGGTCAGGTGAGATAGGTAGGTGTGTGTGTGTGTGTGTGTGTGTGTGTGTGTGTGTGTGTGCGCGCATGCACGCCAATGATTGTTTATGTCTGTCTGTGACTGAGTCTGTCTTTCTGTTTTCATGCATGTTAGTAAGGATATGTGTATCCCTACATATATGTGTGTCTATGTCTTTATATGGGTCCACACATGAATGCAAGTGAGTCTGTGTACATGTGTGCGTGATCATATAAGCATGTCTGTGTGCATGTGAGATTCTAGAGACAAAATGGGTAAAGTAATATCTTTTAATGGACCAACTTCTGGTGGGGAGAGAGACAAGCTCTTGAACTTACACAGAGCTCTTCGTCAGGTCTGGAAAATGTACTGAGAGATTCTAGACATAGGTATGTCCAGGTGTATGAATATATATATATATGCATGTGTATGTGTCTGCATGTACAGTGTGTGTGTGTATGCATGTACATATGTGTATGTGTCTCTATACATATGTATCTGAGTTCATGTGTGTTTCTGCATGTATGCATATACATAGGTGCCTGTGCACCAGTGTACAGTTTTGCCACTAATCTTGTCCTCAGGGAATTGATGCTTCACAAGTCACTGAGTCACATGGTCCTCTTCTTTCCAGCTCAGAGCTGAGAAACTAAAAGCGTAATCATTTTTCTTCTTCTTCGACACATGAATTGAAAGGAGAGACATTAAAAGAAGCAGCAGCTTTACAGATAACCTCCTGCCTTTCCTCACCTTGTCCCAGGTCCCAACACAAATTCCTATATTGGAGAACGGACAGCTTTCTGTTGTAATCAGCTGACAGCCAAGCCCCTGGATAAAACTCCCCCTACTTCCCAGCAGACAGACTAAGTCTCTTCTTCGCTGTAAGGGAGGGCTCAGACCCAAGGTCATGTGTGGGAGCATGAACTGTAATACATGTAAGGAGAGGGTATGGTGATAAAGGATCTTTGAACCTCACCAAGGTGTGAGCACACATGCACGTGGGCACTCTCTCTCTCTCACATACACACATGCACAAGTGCGCACTCTCTCTCTCTCTCACACACACACGCACACACACACACATTTCCTGGGCCATTGGGAAGGGACAGGAGGAGGTTTGCGTAACTGGTATTTCTCTTACCCAGCATATAGCAATGGACCCCTCAGGGATAGAGCAGATAAGAGTCAGGGCAATGACTTGTTAATCGGTGACAGGTTTTGCACATTACATCAAAAATGCATTCCCAGCATTCCAAGGCTTTGTGACCTCAGACTGTCCATGCTTTATGGTTCACTAAAGTTCTGTGGGGTGGTCTCTCTCTCTGTCTGTCTCTGTGTCTCTCTCTGGAGAAGCCCTTGAATTCTGGAGGGAGGTTTTTCCTTCTCTCTAAGCAAAGGAAAAAATAATTTAGAGACGTTGTGACCCTAGGATTAACCATGACAATTGAAGATGTTTTAAAACACGACTGTCTTTATCCACAGTAAGGGCAAAAGCATGTTTAATGCTGTGTTAGTTAACATGTGCTAGTTAACACATTTTCCAACACCATGCGTTTTCTCAGTATAGACAAGCTCTGAAATCCCTGCATGACCTTAGAGTCACAAGAAACATTTCAGTCCTACCACCGCTCTTTCACCCTGAGGGCTGAAGGGAATTACTGAGCTAAAGAACTACATCAATGCCATTTATTTATTTTGCTGATTGTGTTTTTGAGCTCAGGGTTTTCAACTTGGCTTTCAATGGGATGGGAGTCTTTTCCCCTCTGCCTGTTGTCTTCTCACAAGTATTCTAAAGGAGCGGGTTTCATCAGAAGCATTAAAAAGTGGCACCTTAACACCCCCTTCCTCTGCGGAGCATCTAAAACCTGAAGCTTTGCTGGCACCATTCTCCATGGGCATTGCATTTCAAGAGACTGGGGGTGGGATACAGAATCTTTCATCTCTGCATTTCTAATCCTGACTACGTTTGGTCATAATCAAATGGGAGTTGGAGGGTGGGCTGTAGCGATGGATTGGAGTCACAAAGTTCTTTCCCCAAAGGTGGGGCAAGTCAGAGCTGTGATTTTGGCTCATCCCATTATAGAAATGAGCCCGGGTGAAAAGTTTAGATCCCAAAATTCAGGAGTGTTCAGATTTGAAGAGATTTATTTAGACTGTGCTATAATAAAATCATCTTGTGGTCTCATTCTAAGACCAGTAATAATAATAATAATAATAATAATAATAATAATAATTTATATAGCACTTTCCATCTTCAAAATTCTGTCCATAGATTGACTAACTCATCTTCACTGGATTAGGTAGGGAAGTATCATTATCCCCATTTTATACATAGAGGAACAAAGGTCTAAAGTGACACAGATTTAATGTCAGAACCTAGATTATAAATCAGGGGTTTCTGCCTCCTAGTGCCATGTTCAGACAACTCATCTCTGCTGCCTTCCTCATTCCAAGTAAGCCAGATGTCTGCATAAAAGAAAAATACTGTCACAGTCGCCAAGCACTAATTTGCTGCTTGTTGGCAGTCTTGGTAAAGGGATCAAGTACTCAGTGAGCCATGGAGACTGAACTCCGTGGTGAACTCTAGAGGTGGTCCTTCTCTGGCGGGGCTGAGGTACAGTGGTGGTGTGTGGTGTAGATGAAAAGCTTGTTACCCATGCAGTCAGCTCTTGCAGGTCATGCAGTGGGTAAACATAGGACTTCAATCTCCGGAGTGGTTGATCTGGCACCTTGCACTGGTACTAAATTTGCTAAAGAGCATAGCTAAGCATGGAAGCATCTGTGTGACCCCAGAGAGTTGACACCATGGGGAAAAGCATGAGAAATCAGGTGCAAATGAAAGGCAGGCTCATGGTTTAAATCTTTTTCCAAGCCAACCTCCCCCGCACCCAGCTGTGCTGATGCTAAGCGGAACCCTCTTTATATGTATGAGAGCAATGCCTTTGCTGTTGCAAGTCATAAACGGCATTCCTGACTGATTTCAATAGAGCCATTGTCCTGGGGAAAGGTCACCAAAACCAGATACTCTGCTAGGCTCTGATCTGCAGCAGCAGTGAATATGGAATATATTATTAAAAAGGATAAACAGGATGACCCAGGAGATTATAGGACTGTCAGTCTAACATCGATCCTGAGCAAGATAATGGAGCAGTTGATATGGAACTCGATTAATAAAGAATTAAAGGAGGGTAATATAATTAATGCTAGTCAGCATGATTTTACGGAAAATAGATCCTGTCAAATTAACTTGATATCTTTTTTAGGCCATACTTCTATGATGAGGGACTCTATCCTGGGAAGCAGTGATTCTGAAAAAAGATGTGGAGGTCATGGTGGATAATCAGTGAACACGAGTTCCCAGTGCGATGCTGTGGCCAAAAGAGCTAATATGATCCTTGAATGAATAAGCAGTGGAATCTCAAGTAGGAGTAAAGAGGTTATTTTATTATCCACCATGACCTCCAAATCTTTTTTGGAGTCACTGCTTCCCAGGACAGAGTCCACCATCATGTAAGTATGGCCGATAGTCTTTGTTCCTAGGTATATACATTTACCCGTTCTGTATTTGGCACTTGTGTAACTGCTGGAATCCTGTGGCTAGTTCTGGTGTCTGTAATTCAAGAAGGATATTGATAACTTGATGAGTGTTCAGAGAAGAGTCATGAGAATGACAAAAGGATTTGAAAACAGGCCTTATAGTGATAGACTCAAGGAGCTTAATTTATTTAGCTTAATAAAAAGAAGATTAAGGGGTGACTTGATTACAGTCTATAAGTCTCGACACAAGGAATATAGTTGATAATGGGCTCTTCAGTCTTAACACAGAGGTGGGCAAACTTTTTGGCCCGAGGGCCACATTGGGGTTGCAAAACTGGATGGAGGGCTGGGTAGGGAAAGCTGTGCCTCCCCAAACAGCCTGGCCCCTGCCCCCTATCAGCCCCCTCCCACTTCCCGCCCCCTGACTGCCCCACTCAGAACTCCCGACCCATCCAACCCCCCCTACTCCTTGTCCCCTAACTGCCCTCTCCTGGGACCCACCGCCCCTAACTGCCCCCGGGGACCCCACCCCCTATGCAACCCCGCTGCTCCCAGTCCCCTGACCCCATCCACACCCCCGCCCCCTGACAGGCCCCCTGGGACTCCACACCTATCCAATCCCCGCTGTTCCCCATCCCGACTGCCCCTCCAAACCTCCACTCCATTCAACTACCTCCTGCTCCCTGTCTGCCCCTCGGGGTCCCCCGCCCCTTATACAACCCCCCAGCCCCGGCCCACTAACCACGCCGAGCAGAGCATGCAGAGCAGCTGGCTGCTGCGCCGGCCGGAGCCAGACACGCTGCCGCTCTGCTCGGCAGGAGCGCGCAGCTCTCACAAATCCAACACAAATCTAAAAAAGTGCTGCAAGTAAACATTAATGTTGCCCATTGAAATGATAAAAAACTGAAAATTGAATTCTGCCAAGCCTAGTTACACAGGAGATTACACTAGGTGATCACAATGGTCCCTTCTGGCCTTGACATATATTAATATATGAATCTATTGGAATGATTCAACATGGGGAAATTTAGTAGGGGGGAGGGCAAAGACAACTGTGGTGATGGAATAGATGAGAGATGGTGGAAGATTCAGCGTGCCTTTGGCTTCCCCTTTCATACAGGAAACTTGCAAAAGAGTCTGCTATCAATGTGGACCTCAGTGATGACTCAGCTTAGTTCAGTGGAGTTGTGCTTGATTTACACTGGTATAACTCAGCAGAATTTGACCCTCACTGGAAAAATTATTACCCCATGAAGTTGGAGACTGGAAGCAAATCAGATATCTTTGTGGGTCTGTTTTTCCCATAACTGTTTTTCCTTCTATCTTCTGTCCCCTGCAGAGTACTAGGGGGGCTGAATGGTATTTGTATCACAACTAATGGGTAGACTAGGACATCTCTGGTTCAGTTCTTACATTTCTGTATACCAGGTGAGCACTGTGATTTATGGTTGGTATTTCTGACATCATGCTGGGTGGTGTTATGATAGAATGCCCTTTGCACAGAACCCTGTCCTATGCAACAATTTAATCTCTCTAGTCCCAGTAAGGGTTTATGCTTAGAAGTGTCTGGGATATTTATGTTGAACGTCCATCTAAAATTACTATCCTCAGTTTCTTAAGGTTGAGTCTTTTTGTGTTCTGCATCTGAACTCGTCACATTTTGCTTCAGAAAGAGGTCATGTATGAGTCATATTTACATCAAACTCCACTTCCCGCATCTCCTTCCTTTTGTTGTCTGGAGGTGGTCTTGAAAGCATGCCTCCTATAAGAGGCTGTTTACTGGGCCTGAATTTCATATTTAACAAATAGTTTTGCAGTTTCATGATCATTTTCTGAGGTCTAGGCAGTGTTTTGTACAATATTTTGTGTAATATGGCTTCCAACAGCCTATAGTCCACTTCTACCTCTATTAATGTCTGCCCATAAATATATCCATGAAACCACTCGTAAACGAAAACAATTGCCAGCATTTTTTCCCAATCTTATCATGGTTCTATTGTGTTTTAGTCAGTGCTCTGGATGCATATACCACTGTGTGATCACCTTGCATTTAGACAGCTGCTAATCTCTGCAAATTTGCATCCGGTGAGATTTTAGACTTTTTGTTAATCTCAGTATTTCAGTATTGGTGCTTCTATAACAAGTATTTTCAATTTCCAAAAGTTTTCCTTGTGCCAGTCATCCCAGTGCCATTCTGTACTGGCTGCAAGACGCATTCTGATTGGACAACTTAATTGTGACAAATTAGGAATGCATTTTTTTAGCTAGGTTAACATGTCTATGCATCTGCATACGGCGACATTGTTTGGGGATCTTTCTATTGTACTATTGTCTCCACCTTTTTTCAGACTGGTCAAATTTCTTTGTCACTGAACAGTCTCCAACATAAGCAGAATTTAAACTGGGCAGGAGGCAGGGAGAAGTGCAGAGCTACCCTTCCAAATTCCACCCACAAAATAAACTCCACCCACACCAGGTGCCAAAATGAGATGCCCTCTCACAGTAGCTTGTGCAGTTGTTCAGAATAAGGACAGTTCTCACTAGCCTTGCTAATACCCACTGGACTTTGCCAAATCAAATCCTTTTCTTGCGATAATGTTGCTTTGATTTGGTTATCAGTTATACCATGTAAAATTTTGTCTCTACTCAGACCAGCCTTTCGTTAACTGTTCAGATTCATCTTGCTTTTTATTTCATAGGCCTGTAACATAACAATTCATAGCCTTAGCTGGCTGGCAGCTGATATTTAATAAAGAAAATGTCTTTCCGAAATACTGTTCTTACATCGATCAAAGTCACCTTGAAATTTTGCAATGACTTTGTCTAGCTGTTTGCAGTCCCTTTCTTGCTCCCGTT
Organism: Chrysemys picta bellii; assembly: GCF_011386835.1. NCBI lineage: Eukaryota > Metazoa > Chordata > Testudines > Emydidae > Chrysemys > Chrysemys picta. Next base: position 94,059,065 of record NC_088791.1, on the reverse strand, counting down.
GGAATGTACTGTAGATCCCCCGTGTCTCTGGGTCTGCCACATGTAGCAGTGTGGACAATTTCACCTTCTCTGATTGCTTTTCAATACCACCTGTTTCCAGGAGAATATCTATATCGCTGCTACAACTTCCTCCAGTTCTCTGCCTGGGAGTTCATTTGCTGAATTTCCCACAAAGATTTAGTTTACTTCTGTGACCGGCAGAAGTACTGATAAGAGACTGATCTTTATATCTTGGCCCTAGTCACATGGCATGGGTCAAGATTACAAAGGGTCACTGTCACATGGCAGGGGTCAATATGCACTGACTCTATTGGCTTCTGTTACAGGGCTGTGCTCTAATTGGTGCATATATTGAAATGAACAAGGAGTCAAGAGTTGAGACTAGGCCATTTGTTCAGAAAGGGGTGCTTTGGCCACACTTTGGTATCCAGTAATACATTTCACACACCCCCTTCCTCCTCCTCTCTCCTCCCCACCAAGCTCTGATTTTTGTAATTTCCTACCTATTGTAAAGTGCTAGAGCCCTGGATAAAGAGAGAATTGCCTCTTGACCTGTCATGATCCCATCATAGATCCTAAGAACCTAACACAGAAAAACTGTAGGGTTTGCTACCTTTCTGTACACTTGGCCTGTCAAACACAAGGCTCATGTTGCCAGGCCATGATGCTACATCACAACATTTAGAAACTCGTATGATGATAACATTGTACCATGACATCTGAAATAAATACAACAACCTTTTGTGTCCCTGCAAATGATCATCTTTCAGGACAGAGCTGGGAATTCAGTTGTGTCCTGTGAATTTTGGAGTGGGCAGCAAGCCCTAAGGGAGGAGGGTCCCCCAACGCTGGGATAGTGGTGTGTGCTGCAGGACAGGACGGAGGTACATTGGGAGTGTCTCTGTGTGTGCATGGTGTGTTGTGTGGAATAGAGGAGCTGTGTGTGCTTTGGGTCAGAACCCAATACCACATAGCCAGAGTCGCTTGCAGGTGACAGGGGAGAGAAGGGAGGAGGGAGGGCCCTCTAAGAAACAACAGTGCATTGAGTCCGCCATATCTCTCTGGGGCAAGGGAAACGGAAGGGAGATAAGGGCCCTTTTGGATCAGGAATTTCTTCTCACTTTCCCCTTTCTGTTTGTCTTTCGCCAGAGATAACGCCAGGCCTCGCACAATCTACCTGCTTCCAGAGCTGCCAACAAGTGACAGAGCAGCTGTGACTGTTTCTTCCCCCTCACTCTCTCTTCTGCCAACCAGGGAATAGCACTGATGGGGTCTTGAGGGAGTTCTGGCAAGAACCCCCTCCCCATGTCCTCTTGTTCCCTGCATGATGTCTGTCTGATTATTGTAAGGGCTGTGTAACTTGAGGGGTGCTTCGGAAAAGAGAAACAAGATTTCAGGTAATGAAATGAGGAGGATGTTAAAGCCAAGACTGATAAAGATGAGAGAACATTTGTATAGCACATTTCATCACCACCCCTTGGTGGGGCGGGGAGGCACGAGGATGGATACATCTGAACAACTCTCTAAAGTCCTATGGCCTGTGTTGTGCAGGAGGTCGGTTTAGATTAGAATGGTTCTTTCTGGTCTCAGAATCTAGGGCTCCTTAGGAAGGTCCCATATGCACATCACAGTGATTGTCTTTCTGCCGGCATGCCTCTCCCTTCTGACCTTGCCATTGCCACTCTCAAAACCAGCCAGAGGGGGCACTGCAGTGTGGCCAGATTTGTGTCTCCATAGTGACACGCCCGCACTGTGTGGTGGGTGTGCTGCTGCTGACTGGAGCGGGCTGCACACACTTCTGAAAGGCCAGTGGTTTCTGCCTAATGAGGATGGGCTCATAGTGGGGTAGGCCTGGGTCTTTCCCACTAGGTGCCAAATTATAAATATATCTCCTGCTTCCATAGGTGCGGTTTTTGAAGGGGTAGAGCTCTGGAAAGAAAAGCCTGGAGGAAAACCTACCGAAATCACAAGAGAGTTCTGAGGCCATCAGATTCACCTCAGGAATAGGGAGATGATTCCCAGCATGGCTGTCCTAGATTTAAGACCAGAAGGAACTATTGTGATCACCTAGTCAGACCCTCCCACATAGGGTGACCAGATGTCCCGATTTTATAGGGACAGTCCTGATTTTTGGCTCCTATTACCCCCCACCACCTGTTCCGATTTTTCACATTTGCTGTCTGGTCACCCTACTCCCACATAACACAGGCCAGAGAATTTCACCCAGTAATTCTTGCATCAAGCTCTTATCTTGTGGTTGAGCTAGTTAATGCATCCTTGCTGATTGACTCCTCAGCAGATGTGACCAACAAACAGGAGCATGAATTTGAATTGCGTCCTACCCTGCTGTACAGCAGACAGGAAATTAACTCCTCTCCCGACTGGGGCTGTTCAGACCCATTTTGGAATTCTAAGAGTGGTCATTTCCTTTGCCAGGTCTGGGGAGTGATATGAAATCTCTTTTAGGTGGGCACAGAAATCCAGACCAGGATTTACTTGTGATTGCTTCAAGTGAAAAAACTGATAGCACAGGGGTGGCCAACCTGTGGCTCCAGAGCCACATGCGGCTTTTCAGAAGTTAATATGTAGCTCCTTGTATAGGCACTGGCTCCGGGGCTGGAGGGAGCTACAGGTGCCAACTTTCCAATGTGCTGGGGGGTGCTCACTGCTCAACCCCGGCTCTGCCACAGGCCCTGCCACTACTCCACCCCTTCCCACCCCCTCCCCTGAGCCTGCCATGCCCTCGCTCCTCCCCCCTCACACCCAGGGCTTCCTGCATGCCACGAAATAGCTGATGGGGAGGGAAGGAGAGGCACTGATTGGCGGGGCTGCTGGTGGGTGGGAGGTGCTGGGAGCGGGGGGGGGAACTGATAGGGGGCTGCTGACGTATTACTGTGGCTCTTTGACAATGTACATTGGTAAATTCTGGCTCCTTCTCAGGCTCAGGTTGGCCCACCCCTGTGTTAGCCGATGAAATAACAAGACAAAAAAACTGAGTTGGTGTTCTGACTCTAACTGCAGTAATAGGCTCTGGGTGTAGCCCTCTGGAGATGGGGAGAACCTGAATTGGAGTTCTATTCTGCCAGGAATGGGTTCTGGGCCCAGCTCTTTGGAGGTAGGGAAGACCTGAACTGGAGCCCTGTTCTTGGAAAGGACTTTGAACGCCGGCTGTGATAGGAGAACTATTACTAGAAGTGGATTTCTGTGCTCCCTGGAATGAATACTGGGTACAGACCCTGGGAAAAGGAGTACCTGAACTAGATTTGTTTCCAAGTGAACTCAAGTGTGTATATTGTGTTTAGTACGGGAAGCCAGGCTCAAACAGCTGTGGGTGGTGGCAACACTGGAATATACATGCCAACCCATCTAGATGGGTTAGAAGGGTCCTGTCTTTTAGCCAAGGTCCCTTTGATTTCCGTAGGTGTGTGATTCATTTTTTGTTGTTTGTTGCAACTCCAGTTGACATGGGGGATCTGGGAGGAAGAGGGGATGATTCAGTCCTAGAGCCCAGGTGGCTGTTCCAGCTGAGGGACATCTGAGCAGCTCTGGAGTGGCAGGAAAGCGATAGGAAGGGTAAATGCACCCAGGAGAGTAGGGCTGGAACTTAGAAAAACAAGGGTTTCCTTGCCTTATTGTGTGCCTGTAAATTTGGGAATCTAATCAAGAAAATGCCTTTGAGTGAGCTCATAGACAGGGAGGGAGGACAGATTCAGAGGACTTGTCTCTACTGAGGATTTACTGAAATTCTCCAACTGTTCTTCTAATGCTAGTGCAGCTCCAGTGCTGCTACCAAAGGTGGTGGCACTAGGGTAGACCAGCTGCAGGTGCTTTCTACTACCGGTTTATCTACACCTGCTGTAAGCGGAGTTAGATGGCACAATACCAGTACACTGCCTATGCTGGTATTCCTGCCATTGTTCCCATCCACACATGAGCAACAGAAATGTCAGCATCAAGGCAACCAGAGAGAAGCAAGACTGAATGACTGGAGAAGAAGGTAGGGAAGGGAGGAGAGGTGGAGAGAGAAATTGAGGAAAACAGAGAGAGGGCAGGAAGACAGAAATGGGAGTAGACAGGGGGAAAGAAGAGGGGAGAGGATGCAGAAAAGGACAAGAGAACAGGGAACAATAGAGCAAAAGCTGAGGAGGTTTGAGGGGAAGCTGGCACAACGCCAGGGGAAGGTTGGGGAATTGGGTGTGGTGGTTGTGGCAGATGTGGAGCTGCTATGCAATAATGTTATGAATATTGAATATGATCTTGTTATTGAGACAGGCTGTATAACTAGATTAGAGTTAGTGGAATGTTCATTATACTTTAATTCAACGGGGGGCTGTTGGAAGAACAACAAGCAGGAAAGCAACACAATGTCTCCCCAGATGAGAACATCTGAGCACACACTTGAAAGACAATGGGAAAAGCTATTAGCTTCAAGGATCCTGTCTCCAACAAAATATCCTGTCTCCAACGAAGATGCAAGCCTTGTTTTGCCAGGCTGGGCACTTAGGCCATATCTGCACTACAAACTTTGATCAACACAAGTTATGTCAGCATAAAGCTGCTGCAGTTAGTACATCACTTGTGCATGTTCATACTTGGCTCCTTGCGTCTGTGCTGCGTGTATTCACCAAAGAGTGCTTGTATCAATGCACAGTGCAATGCACCATGGGTAGGTATCCCAGTGTGCAACTTATCACCATTCAGCACACTGTCTTTTGGGAAGTTTTGGTGATGCATAGTGGGGCAGAAAGGAGTCATGCCAGGGTGACTGGGAGCAAGGAGTCAACTTCCCAGTGTGCAACGGTCTCCATCCCATAATGTAATCTATATCCCATAATTTTCATGCTTTTTTTCCAAATCCCACAAATTCTCATGGCCCTACTTGTTGTCCGCCATCTCTGACAGAAGTGTGGAGCCTGCACAGCTTTGCACTATTATTGTAAGCACTACAAGCCCAGGGCACGTGATCCTCTGCTGTTTGAAGAACTGCAAGAAGAACAGTCAGTGTGAAACACAGGGGCGGCGCCAGCCTCTTCCTAGTGGGGGGGGGGGGACTGAGATGAGCCTTAGCCCCTCCCTCTCACCACGAGGCCCCACCCCCTTCATGGCCCTGCCCTCTGCTCCTCTTCTGTTCCCCCTGAGGTCCCAACTTCTGGCCATGTTGGAAGCCGGAGCTGGGCAGTGAGCGGCTCTGGCTGCTTATGCAACCGGTAAGAGTTGCCCGGGTGGGAGTACCTGGCTCCAGGGTCAGTAGGGGCCTCGGGGAGCAGTGACCGTGGGGGGCAGGGTCCAAGAGCCTGGGCTGGAGTGGGTCAGTTCAGGCCACTGTGGGGAGCCCCAGACCCTGCACCTGCCCTGGGCGGTGCACCCTGGCGGGGACATGGGCCAGGGGCTGCTCTTGGGCACTCTGACCCCCTGCCTGGGCTTACTTCTCTGCTGGACCTGGGTACCCGGTCAGCAGACACCACTCTTTCTGCTCTGCCTTCAGAGCTAGGCAGCTGGAGAGCAGCAGCTGCTATGGGGTGGCTACAGGGGGTGGCTAAGGCAAATTTGGGGGTCAGCATCGCTCCTGCAAGCTCCCCAAAGCACTGCCCCGGTGGAACATGACAGTTTCTTGGGGGATAGATGGCTGTAGCACATAGCAAGAACCAATTCAAAGTTTTTGGTGGTGTTCACAGAGGAGCTGCACATTGTGAAGTACCACATCTGGGCCCGAGAAAGAAGCACTGACTGGTGGGATCACATCGTAATGCAGGATTGGGATGATGAGTCGTGGCTGCAGGACTTTCGGATGCACAAGGCCACATTCCTGGATCTGTGTGCAGAACTCGCTCCAGCCCTCCAGCGCTGGAGCACCAAAGTGAGAGCTGCACTGACAGTGGAGAAGTGAGTGGTGATTGCACTGTGGAAACATCGGTAGCAATCCACTGTTGTGTCAGTAGGAAATCATTTTGGACTTGGGAAATCCTCTGTGGGGGCCGTTGTCATGTAAGTGTGCAGGGCTATTAATCTTCTCCTGCTGCGCAGGACTGTGACTCTGAGCAATGTGCAGGAACATAGTGGGTGAATTTGCAACAATGGGGTTTCTGAACTGTGGTGGAGTACACAAGTGCCGGCTTCCTCCAGGCCCCAGGGGGTGCTCAAACCCCCGCTCTGCCCCAGGCCCCGCCCCCACCCGACCCCTTCTCCGAGTGCACCCCATCCTCACTCCTCCCCTCCCCCCAGTGCCTCCTGCACATTGCAAAACAGCTGATTGCGGCGGGCAAGAGGTGCTGGGAGGGAGAGGGAGACGTTGATCGGCAAGACCGCTGGCAGACGGGAGGCGCTGGGGGAAAGGAGGGAGCTGGCTTACTGTAGGTTCTCAGCACCCACTAATTTTTTTCCATGGGTGCTCCAGCCCTGAAGCACCCACAGAGTTGGTGCCTATAGTGGAGCAATAGACGGCATTCATATCCCTATTTTGGCACCAGGCCACTTTGCCACAAAGTACATGCAAGCACTGGTGGATCACTGGAGATGCTTCACTGACATCTGCGTTGGCTGGTCAGGGAAGGTGCATGACACTCACGTCTTTAAGAACACAGGACTGTTCAGAAAGTGACAAGCAGGGAGTTTCTTTCCTAACTAGTGGATTACCATTGGTGATGTTGAAATGCCAGTAGTGATCCTGGGGGACCCAGCCTGTCCCTTGCTCTCCTGGTTCATGAAACTGTACATCAACCACCTTGACAGCATCAACGAAAGATTCAACTTCCAGCTCAGCAGGTGCAGAACAACAGTTGAACATGCTTTTGGTAGATTGAAGGGATGCTGGTGTTGTTTACTCACAAGATTGGATCTCAGTGAAAAAAATCCCAATGGCTATAGCTGCCTGCTGTGTCCTGCATAATATCTGTGAAACAAAGGGGGAAGAGTTGCCGCGGATGTGAAGGTGGAGCAGCTGTCTGCTGAGTTTGAACAGCCACAGGGGCTATTAGAAGAGCTCAGTGGCCCAGGGAGGCTTTGAAAGAGCACTTTAACAGTGAGCAGTCACATTGAAATAAGGTGGTATTGGACTGTTAGGAATACAATCCTGTCCTGATTGTGCCTATCACCACCAGATAAAGAAACAGATCTTAAGATGGTTAAGGAAAACTTAGTTTGATAGCATCCTGTCTGGCAAGAAATCACTTATCAATGGTTATAGTTGTGAAATCCTAATTTCTGCAGTGTTTTATCTTTATGGCCCCCACTTTTCTGTTGTTAATCTGTCTGGTTCTCTAATTGTTTCTGTCTGCTGTATAATTAATTTTGCTAGGTGTAAGTTAATTAAAATAGTGGGATATAATTGGTTAGAGAATTATGTCACAATATGTTAGGATTGGTTGGTTAATTTTCAGTAAAATGATTGGTTAAGGTATAGATGAGAATATTACTATATAAACTGGGGTCAAACAGGAAGTGGAAGGGGCAACTGGAATCATGCTTGCTAAGGGGGGGAAACAGGAATAGGGAACGAGGAACAAGGACACAGGCAAGGCTCTGCGGTGTCAGAGCTGGGAAGGGGGATACGGGGTAAATGCTCTGCGGTGTCAGAGCTGGGAAGGGAACACTGGGGAACAGACTCTATCGGTGTATAGAGATAAGCCCGACTGGTGTGAAGGGCTTTGGAATATGTTTGCTTGGAAATTAACCCCAATAAACATTGCATTGTCTGCACTTCGGACTTCTGGTCTTTTGCTGCTTGCTGTCTGCGTGACAAGAACCAGGGAAGAGGGAGGGTTGAGGGAAAGCCCTCTAACAGAGCATCTCCTTCTCCTCTTCCTGCTGGGATTCCTGGGCCTTTCTCCTGCGTGCTCTTTCCTTCTCCAGGTTGTCTGCAATATTCACCCTCCAGACCCTTTGCTGATGGCTTGATGCAGCACTGGCTTGCAGGATCTCAGTGAACATCTCATCCTGAGTCCTCTTCTTTTTCCTCCTTATCTAACTCAGGCATTCCACAGGTGTGGAGGAGGGCAAGGCTGCAACAGCAGCAGCTGCAGATGACACACAACGGTACCATTGTCAGTATAGTCACAATGGAAAGTGAAAGTTAAGATTCAGAACTCCCTTCTCTTGCTCCCCTAAAGTTTCAAACAAGACATGCTTATTGACACTTAAGGCTGGGAGCACTTGTGCACAGCACCACTCACAGCGCTGGCCATGGTGAATATGACCTGCCAGGGGTGTGGGAAATGAGGAGGGAATTGCTTCGTTGCATGAAACTAAGAGTATAGGGCCCTGGCACTGAATACTGGCACCATTTTCCACAAGTGGTGGTGATTTTAGCTGATGTCTCACCCCACAGGGGAACAAAAGGCAGAGCGAGAACAGCTGCTACTGGTATCCCGAATCCTCTCTGGCCCACATGCTGCTAGCCTGCGTAATGCAATGGTTCCTGCCAAAGTTATCGCTGAGTGGTGTGGGAAAGTGTCCTGCCATGGAGGGAGAAATAAGGTTGTCATCCCTAGAAACTTTTGAGAGGGGATTGCAGAGTAGCTCCATGGAAGTTTCATCGAGATCTCTCAGGAGGATTCAAGGGACATCCCTGTGTGCATAAGCCAACTGCTCTGCATGCCCCCCTTACCTAATTGGACAGGGGAATGAAAAGCAGACAGTAACACCACTGCTCTTTGTTGTACCACTACCTCTTGTAGTGTGAGTAAATTAATAAACAGTCTTTGGGGGCGCCATCACTGTGAGGGAAATAAATTTACACACTTACCCAAGGATCCTTCCCCTGCCTCAGGCTCTCCCATGTTTGATGGCCTGGACTGAGTGGACTATGATGGAGTCTCAGACAGTTCCTGTCTTCCCGCATAGCTAGACTCCCAGTTGCATGTCCCCCATCCTCCTCCTCTTCCTCTCTGTTCAGGCCAGGGGGCCTGTGACTCTGGCTCCTCGGAGGTATCCATGCTGATCTGTGGGGTTGTAATGGGGTCTCTGCCAAGCATGGCAAGCAGCTCTTTGTAAAAGTGGCAGGTCTGTGGCTCGGCACTGGATTGACTGTTGCCCCCCCTGGCCTTCTGGTATGCTTGCCACAGTCCCTTCACTTTCACATGGCACTGCTGCTGGTCCCTATTGTACCCCTTCTTCTGCATCCCCCATGCAATCTGCTCGTAGATGTCCACGTTTCTCCAGCTAGTCCATAGCTGTGCCTGCACAGCCTCTTCTCCCCACAGGCTCAGGAGATCCACTGTCTCCTGTCTACTCCAAGCCAGAGCACATCTGGAGCATGTAGCTGGCATTGTGAGCTGGGCAGTGGCATGCAGCAGTGGAGAGCTGCTAAGTGTGCTCGCCAAGCTGGGCAATCAGGACAAGACATTTCAAAAATGTCAGGGCTTTAAAGGGGCAGGGGATTGCTGTCTCCATGACCTCTGGGCAGTGAAGTTCACAATTGTGATGAGAATGATCACTGCCAGGCATTGTGGGACAGCAGCTGAAGAACTGTTAAGTAATGCCGAGTCTACACTTGCACTGCGTTCATCTCCATACATCAACCATGGCCCAACACTGCTCGGGAGGTGGTGTTCCTGCATCACGGTAACGGGGTGCTTGTGTCAGTGGGAGACAAATTTAAGTGTTGACACATGCACAGCTAGGTCAACTCAAGGCATCTTACATCCACCTAACTGTGTTGCGTACACCAGGCCTAAATAGTTAAAAAGCACTCTCAAGACAGGAAGGGGGGGAATTAGCAGGGGATGTCCAGGAGACAGGCTGACACAGAGAGAGGCTCTGCGGAGGGAGGCTGAAGAAGTTGGATCTTCCCCAGACCCTGGCAATGGTGAACCTTAGGGAGAAGCAGGCGTGTGTACAGACTGGTTTATTGTTTTAAGATCTGTTTTGTCTTAAAAGCTTTGCTTCTAAATAAATAACACTCTGCTTTAGGAAGTGTGCTTGGTGACTGGATAGCACCGTCACTGGTCACAGAAGGGACAGAACGGCAGACACTGAAGACACGTCAGCCTGCCGAGGTTATCAGGGCTGATCACAGGGGACTGCAGCCAGGGCCTGGTCTGAGAGTGGGAGAATCGTGGGATTGCACCTGGAGAGAGAGGCCATGTGCTCAGGCCCAAGGCCGGAGGGAGGTGCACGCTCAGAGAGCAGGATAGGTGGGAGAAGCAGTTAGCCTGGTAACTGTGCCCGTGGGGCTCTAGGGGTGGCAGGTAGGGTCAGAGGTGAGAGTTGGGTTCAGTGAAGAGGGACTGGGTAAGAGTGGGCTGGTGCTGGGTTATGAGGTGAGCATTGGGTTGGATGAAGGAGGGACTGGGAGAGAGAACGATGCTGGTGTCTCATCTGTATTCACATCTCCCCTGCATTTCTGTAAAACTGTCACTGTTACTCAACCCCATCTGGCCTCAGTCCTTCTCCAATAGGAGCAGAGAATAATTTGGAGGGTAAGATGCTCAGGAATGAACTCATCCATCCCCCTTAGCGAGACAAGAGTAACCCCCTACCCCAAGCTTAGTTGTGGAGAGCTCCACCATTAAACACCTCTCGCACAGTCTAAGGGACCCCGTGGGCCTCGTTTTCAAAAGTGCTGAACATCCACAACTCCAAATGACATTGCACGGCGGGCAATCAGCAGCTCTGAAAAGCCGGCCCTGGGTGTGTATTCCCAGCTCTGGATGGAGCTGGGAGGAGGGTGAGCAGTGATCAGGCGCTGGAGGCAGGGAGATGGCTGGGGAGACTTAACGCATCTGTTACAGCTGTATAATTTTATCTGTGTCCCACAGAGGTCCTGACAGGTAGAGCTAAGTAAAGAGAGACGGGGTGAGAAAAGCGGGGAAGTCATACAACAAGGGCTCATGTTGGAGTCACAGGTTTCCTTAGGGGCATGATTCAAGACTTGCCACATGTCTTGTGTAAACACGTGGCAAATTGCTGTCCCTTTTCCACTGATGTGCCCCGGGGTGGGGGGTGGGTGATCAGCCAGCATGCCTCTCATCTCTCCCTCCTGGTCTGGGATTGCTGATGCAAGTCCCCATTTTCCCCTGGAGGCCCAGGGCCGGTGCAACCACTAGGCAAACTAGGCGGCTGCCTAGGGCGCCAAGATTTGGGAGCGCCACCGCCAGTCAAGACGTTGGCTGCAGATCGCAGACTGTAGGGAGGACATATATGATAAGAACCACGCTCCCAATGAATTGCTCTCCTGCCATTTAGAAAGCCAGCGAAGTCCTTTGATTGTGAATCGATAATTGTACAGATATTGCTGTGTTGGTAGGTACATTACAGTAATAGCCCCTCTGTCTTGTAGATTGCACAGCAACCAGAAGGAGAGCGGAGCAGCTTGCGCTGGGAAGGGTAAGACCCCTGCTGGGGCTGAGTTGTGCTGTCAGTGCGGTGCAGGCCAGGGCCGGCTTGCACATGGCATGCTCGGAGAGCGGGCTGCAGGATTTCCAGGCAGAGGCTCTGCTGCCTGGGGAGAGAAGGGAGGGATGCCGCGGTTGGCAGTCCTGCGGGCTCTCTCGTGTGGAGAGGCGGCTAAGCCGCTTTAACCCACCTCCCTGCGCCTCAGCTTTCTACCCTCCTGACTGTGCTTTGGCGTGAGGGCCGTGCACTCTCTGCCTCACAGTCCTGCCTGCCCCACGCCCCCCTGCCGGAGCGAGAGCCCAGCATTCAACTCTCCAGCCCACGTGCAGGATGGACTCGTGAAGGCAAAGCAGGCGACCCGCTCCCATTGCCCTGTTGCAATTGCATTTGGCCCCCTGCTGCATGCCAGGGACTGGAGAGGAGAGCGCCCATTTCACCTTGCAGCTCTTTGAATCTACCCCGCCCGCCGCCCCCAGGCCAAACCCAGATTGCGCCCTCTCCCCCCTCCACACCCAAACCCGGTCTGCTTCCCTTCTCCTCCCCAGCCAAACCCGATCCTCCCAGTGACCGAATCTGGTCTATTCCCCTTGCACTCCCCAGCCAAACCCGAACCCACACTGACCGAACCGAGTCTGCTTCCCTTCCCTATCAAACACGATTCCCTCTCTGATCGAACCCAGTCTGCTTCCCATCCCCACCTAACCCGATACCCCACTGACTCAACCCGGTCTACTTCCCTTCCACTCCCCAGCCAAACCCAATCCCCCACTGACCGGAACCCAGTTTGCTTCCTTCTCCTCCCAGCCAAACTCGAACCGTCACTGACCGAATCTGGTCTGCTTCCCTTCCCCTCCCCAGCCAAATCCGATCCTCCCAGTGACCGAACCCAGTCTGCTCCCCTTGCACTCCCCAGCCAAACCCAAGCCCCCACTGACCAAACCCCGTCTGCTTCCCTTCCCCACCAAACCCAATCCCCCAGTACGATGGAGTATCCGCCATTCTAATTTTATAAAAACAACAAGGAGTCCGGTGTCACCTTAAAGACTAACAGATTTATTTAGGCATAAGCTTTCGTGGGTAAAAAACCTCACTCCTTCAGATGCATGGAGTGAAAGTTACAGATGCAGGCCTTATATAATGACACATGAAGAGAAGGGAGTACCTCACAAGTGGAGAACCAGTGTTGACAGGGCCAATTCAATCAGGGTGGATGTAGTCCACTCCCAATAATAGATGAGGAGGTGTCAATTCCAGGAGAGGCAAAGCTGCTTCTGTAATGAGCCAGCCACTCCCAGTCCCTATTCAAGCCCAAATTAATGGTGTTAAATTTGCAAATGAATTTTAGTTCTGCTGTTTCTCTTTGAAGTCTGTTTCTGAAGTTTTTTTTTCAAGAATAGTGACTTTTAAATCTGTTATAGAATGTCCAGGGAAATTGAAATGTTCACCTACTGGCTTTTGTATGTTACCATTCCTGATGTCCGATTTGTGTCCATTTATTCTTTTATGTAGGGACTGTCTGGTTTGGCCAATGTACAATGGCAGAGGAGCATTGCTGGCACATGATGGCATATATAACATTAGTAGACGTGCAGGTGAATGAGCCCTTGATGGTGTGTCTGATGTGGTTGGGTCCTCTGATGGTGTCACCAGAGTAGATATGGGGTCCAATAACGTGTATTAATTCTAATGAACAAGGCCATATTATGCAGTATTCATTTTTGAAAGTTTATAATAAGCAATGCTCTGGGGGGAGGGGAAGAGGAGAGTGGGGCGCAAGGTGGAAGTTTCGCCTAGGGCGCAAAATATCCTTGCATCGGCCCTGTGGAGGCCCCTGCTGCAAACACACATCCGGATGCCTTTGAGATGCACATACGGCTTGGTGTGGGATTTCAGCATTTGAAAAATCCTATTCATAAAAGGGAGGCATGAAGAGCCAGATAGCGGCTAGGCCAGCTTCCCCTGCACAGCTTGGCCAATATACTTCAGCCTTGAGCTGTGCCATGTCTGAGAGAAAACAGCAGGGTCCAGTGATCTGAGCCTAGAGTTCTACCTGTGACTGTGACAGTGACTCACTTGATCACCTTGGGCAAGTCATTTAACTGTTTCCTGTGGAATAATGATGCTAACCTCTCTTACAGGGACAGAGAGGGAATTGTTTGGTTAATGTTTATAAAGTCCTTTGAAGATGAGCTGGCCAGTATTGTCTCATTGTTTCCTTATACTCCCCCATCTATCTGTATGCATCTGCTGTCTCTTGTCTTATACACTGTCAGCTCTTTGGGGTGTGGACTGTTTCTGTTCTGTGTTTGTACAGCACCAAGCACCAGGAGGTCCTGGCCCAGGAGGAAGGCTCCTAGGGACTGCAATAATTCAAATAAATAATGATCTATAACATTTATTAACACTGACCTACTGTATCCCCAGCTATTCCAGCCCTGGCCCTGACACAGCTTTGTCAAGGCTCCTCCACCCTGTCCTGCGGCACCTTTCTACTCTCGTTCTGTCCCTCTGCCCATGCATGCCAGTCTGCCCTGCAGTATCTCCTGCTGCAACAGTCTTGCTTTTCTGCCACAACTTGCCAGCCCCTCAGTCCTGACCTAATAGCAGGTCCCCGTTTGCTTTGGGTGGGTTCATATGTTTTCTGTCTTTATTTTCCATTTCTAAATGTGAACCAGAAAAAAATGCAAAGCCAAGTGAAGAGATGGCACCTGGGAGAAGCAGTGGGAGCTAGTGGAGTGGTGTGTGAGGTGGGGAAGAATTCATGGCTCCCCCTCCTTGGAACACCTGCTGTGATTTCCCCTGCTGCTCCAGGGGCCCAGGGAGGAATCCTTATATCTTGGCTCAGGAGGAGGAGGAGAGGGGATATCCTTAACATCACTTCTTTAAGCATTCCGGCCTGGCATCCGGTCCCCCCTTCCTCCTCCCCCAGTTCCTATCCTCTGGAATGTGAGTGATGATATAACCTCTCTCAATAGCTTCATGAGCTTGATGATCTCAGACCTCCCCATGCTCCCTCTGGGTCATCAAGCCACTTCGTTCATTTCCTAGTCTAGAAATAACCTGTTACTTCAGCTGATCCTTCCCATTCATGAGGTTATTCTCTTTTAGGGCTCTATCCTCTCTGGTTTGAATTATGTCCCCTTTAAGATGGTGTCTTTTCATATGCTTTTATACTGTACCTACAGTAACAGAGCCCCAATCCTCACTAGGGTCTCTACGGCTATCGCAATACAAAATACAAACACCCCCTAGCAGAGCAGTTGACAAAGTATCACAGCTGTAGTGGCTCTGAGATTACCACTCACCACACACCATTCCCTACTCTTGCTGTATCCCTGCTCCACTCCTGGTTCAGCTTGCCAGTGCATTGCATCCCACATTTCCTTTCTTTGGGTACATCCCCACTTCCCATTTCAGTTTCCACTCAGTGCTCCCTCCCTTGCTCCAAGTTCCCATTTCTGATACAACCCAACTCCTGTTCTCAGTATCCCAGCACCGTTCCTGAAAAAATCTCACCTTCCTTCTCCCATTCCCCATGTATGTCCTGGCTCCAATCTCCAGCTAGTGCACTCAGTCCCTGACGTCCATCCCTGGAGCTTCTCATTCCAGGTCCCAATTTCCAGTGCCTCCCAACCCCACTCCTGTGGCCAGTTTCAAGAGAATCCCAGCCTCCGGAGTCCTGTTCCTCAGCTAAGTCTCACTCTTCCTCTGTTCCAAGTCCTGAGTCCGAGTTCAGGAGAATCATAACAACACTCCTATTCCTATGTACACCCAGCCTCATCCCACGCTCCCATTCCCAATGACTCTCCACTCTCATTTCCCATGGACACCCTAGTCCCACTCTATCTCCTAGTGAATGCTGTTCTATATGAACATCCTCACTGCTGGCTCCACTTTCTACACAGTGCGACCCAGATCTTGCTCTTAGCTTCATTCCCCATTTATCCCAACACTCACTCCTCGGGCATCCCAGCTGCCTCTCAGATTCTGCAACTCTATCTTGGCCTAACTCTGCGTGGGAGCAGGGCAATAAAGAAGGCCATAGCGTATAAAGGATATGAAGACGTTTGTGTTTCAGAGTTTGGTCCCAATAATAATGCATAGAACTTCTCAAACATCAGTGAATTAAACCCCAGAATGCCCTGTGAGATAGACACTGCATTATTATCTTCACAGACCGGGAGCTGAGGAACATGGCACTTAAGGGCCTTGTCCAAGGTCACAGAGATGTGTGTGTCAGAGATGGAATTAGAACTCAGAATTTCCTACTTCCAGAGGTCAGGATCAAACCACTCGGCCATGTGACTCTGCAGGAGAGTAGCTATTCTAGCTCTCCATAAGGTGGGGGAGAGTGGGAGCTCCAGGAGCAGCAGCAGGTGCAGAAAAGCTGGAGTTTAAGGAGCAGGAAGTGGATCTCAGCCTAGAGGAAACCAGCTGCTGCTAACTGCTAGCCTGGAGTAAGAGGCAGTGCAGGAGAAGAGATTTCTTGAAGGAAGTGGAGCATCCCATCAGCCAAGAGAGAATTTTCTAACGGAGTGGGATGAGGTTAGGTCAGTGTAGAGCATCCGGAGCTGTTCTTGAGGCCAGGTGATTCCTCATTTGGCAATTCCTGCTCTTTCCTGGGAACGGACAAACAAGGGCTTTCCTGCCCCCATCTTCCTCCTCCACTGCTCACTCCTTTTTGGGAGACAGGGAAAGTGGCGTGCAGTGACAAACAGCTCCTCCCACATTGTCCATTACATCTGGACAGTGACTCACTGTTTCTGAATGCCCATTTTCACACTTCCCCGCGAGCGCTGGAGCCGGAGGCGGCGCTGTAGGTGCAGAGGCTGAACTGTGTGCTGCTGAGCTGAGGTGCAAATCTAAGAAGCAGGGCTTGTGGTAGGAGTGCAGCAACTTACTGTGGCAGGGCTGTGTCTAGGGCCCAAAGTCAGGAATAGGGAATAGCAGGGCTGTGTCTAGGGAATAGCCGATGTTGCTACAGGGCTGGAATGAGGTGCACTGGCAGAGCCCTGCTGCGTGTCCATGGGAGGGTTTCACAGCCTCTGCTTGTACATTGGTCTTGTGGGCAGTAAAGTCACCACTGTGGTTTCGGAGTGTAAATGCAAACAATAATAGAGCAGACTCTCATTGCAGAGCCACAATGGGAACCTTTCCCCGTATCAACTTCAGCGCTGACTGATCCAGTGTCAACTCTATTTTGGTGATACATTCTTTGCTGTGCTGTGTCTATTTTTAGAGACTGAATGGGTATTAACAGGACCCGCACATTTTCATACCAGTGTTCCACTACGGACATATTCACAGACAAAGAGACACCGAGAACTAATTCAATCAGCATTTACCATGAGCTTCCCCACAGCAGTGCCCTGTCAGTGCTAGCTGCGATGCAGGCACCATGAGCTTCCCCACAGCAGTGCCCTGTCAGTGCATGATGGGGCTTAACTCCCATCACCTGCAAGGCTAGCGAAGGCTCCCAATTAGTCATGCTTTGCGCCTGGAGAGGGGAGTAGCTAATTGGCTCCTGGCCAGAGGGGGCAGAGCTAAGTGGTAATAAGTAAGCTGAAGGAGCCCAGCTGGGGGAGAGCTGGTAGAGGAGACAGGTGTCTCAGGGTTGGGCTATACAGGCATAAGCAATGGGAGCAGTGCACTATAGGGGCAGCAATATAGGGAAGCCCTGAGATACAGTTCGTAAGTAGACAGGAAAAGATTTCAGTAGCCCAAGAGGATCAGAGAATTATTCAGTCTCGCTGGACTTGTTTTTGATACCCCGGAAAGAGTCTGAACTTAGGGGACTTGGCCAGAGGGCTGAGCCACAAAAGGTCTGTGGGTCCAGAGGCAGGTGGCCTTCAGGAGATGCTGAAGCTGAAGATAGTGGCAACATCCCATACTGACACAATGGGGTGCTCCAAGGGTCAGTGAACCCCACCACCTATTGGTACTAGAAGTGGGATTGTGGGGACCCCCTCTGTGGACAGAGGGAGATACCAACTACCTTAAAGATGAGGGGCAGCACACTACACCCCCCCCTTTTTTTTTTCCTCCTTCTGGGAACATAGAGGAGGTAGTCTGCATGCCAGCAGCCCAACAGGAGCAGGCGCTTGCTCTTTTGTTGAATCTGTTACAAGGGCAGCGACGACAGCAAGAACGTTTCCTGCAATGCCTAGAGCCATGGATCCCAGGGCCCTGGGTAGTTTCTGGAGAAGAAGATCTTGCCAGTCCAGTACCTGGCTTTGCAAAATTGGACTCGACTGATGACCTAGGGGCATTCTTGTGTATTTTTGAAAGAGTAGCAGCCTCAGTAGGGTGGGCTAAATCCTGTTGGGCAACTTGAGTGGCCCTGTTCCTCTTGGGAGAAGCTCAAGCGGCCTACCGAGCTTAGTCCGATGAGCAGGCGCAGTCCTGCACGAGTGTAGAAGAAGCCATTCTAGATAGGCTGTGGCTGATCCTCGAAGTACCTCAACACCAGTTTAGGACAGAGCCTTTCCCCCAGGGCTGCGCACTAGAGTGGCAGCACAGCATTTACAGGACTTAGCCACACAATGGCTACAGCTCAACATGATCTCCTTAGACAAGCTGGTGGACCTTGTAATATTAGAACAATTCCTAGAGGCTTGCCTGCCGGAGCCCAGAGTTGGGCCAGCGATTTTGACTGACACATACTGATGAGGCTGTGGAGAGAGCAGAGGCCTACAGGGAAGCGGATAATATTGAGTGTGGTCATCCTATTTGTATAAATGTATCATTCTTGTAACTGAAACTAAAAATATGAAATATAACTCTGAGGTCCTATTGTAATTATGCAAAGTGTGGGCCATTAATGGTGATTTGGAATCTTGATGGCTCCCATTAACTAGGACAATTGGTTGTAAATGGCTCTGTTTACTTGCAAGCCTTCCTGTGAGTCAGGCCAGGAAGAATGAAGGCTTGGGATCTCACAGCACATGTGACCATGTCACCTGGTACTGGAATCCATCTTAAACCTGGTGCTTTTCCATTTAGGAGTGGGGGGGACCCAGAGAGACAAAAGATTCCCACTTTTGGGGGAGGGGGTGGAGCAGAACAAAGAAGGTTCCAGTCATGAGAAATCCCCTAGTTACCACCTGAGCTGGAGCTAACAAGGACTGTATCAGGGGAAAGGATTGGACCCAGACTAGGAAGGAGTCCAGTCTGTGAAATAAGCTTATTGGAACATCTCTGAGGGTGAGATTTTATCTGTAATCAGTTTCTTTATGTATTCGGTTTAGACTTGCGTGTTTTGTTTTGTTTTATTTTGCTTGGTAACTTACTTTGTTCTGTCTGTTATTACTTGGAACCACTTAAAGCCTATTTTCTATACTTAATAAAATCACTTTTGCTTATCAGTGTTATAGAGGGTGGACAATTTATGTGTTTACCCTGTATAAGCTTTATACAGAGTAAAACGGATTCATTTGGGGTTTGGATGCCATTGGGAGCTGGGTGTCTGAGTGCTGGAGACAGGAGCACTTCTTAAGCTGTTTTCAGTTAAGTCTGCAGCTTTGGGGCATGTGGTTCAGACCATGGGTCTGTGCTGGAGCAGACTGGCATGTCTGGCTCAACAAGGCAGGATTTTGGAGGCCCAAACTGGCAGAGAAAACAGGCTCAGAGGTAGTCTCAGCACATCAGGTGACAGTCCCAAGGGAGTTTCTGTGATTGGACCCATCACAGGGGGCATACTACAGCCTGCCAGATAACTGTTAATATGGCTGAACATGTAATGAGAGGACTAATTGATTCCAGGTACAGGTACTGGTTTAAGGGAGTAGTCTTCCAACTGTGAAAATAGATCAGCATCTGCTGGTGCACATCTTGGGTAGACTTGTGTCTCTCCGTGCACACACACACAGTGGAGGTGAATAGAGAAATGCAAGGTAAGAGGAACAAGCTGAGGGTTGGTATAGTCAGAGACCTTCCCTGGCCAGTAATTGTAGGCAGTGACTGGCCTGATTTCCTAGTTCTGTTACAGGAAAGAGGACCATGTAAATGAGTTATCTGTAAGGTGACCCTCACCCGGACATGGGCTGTTGGGCCGGGCAGCCCAGAGTTGGGGCCAAGGTGCGGGGACTCAATGGAGTTGGGGAAGTGAGTTGAGAGAGTCCAACAAGAGATGCCAAGTCAACTACAGGCCCTACAGTTACACAAGGCAAACCAAGAGCTGGAGGAGGTGAAAGCCGCACAACAGAAAATAATAGAGGAGGCCACAAAACAACAGCAAGAACTGCTTTGGACAAGACTAGATCTATGTATAAAAAGAATTGTCAGCAGCAACTCGAATGGGAGCTGGCTGCACTTCAAACCAGGAAACATGTAACAAGGGTGCCCCAGCCTCTAGAAGCCAAGAATAGACCCCTGCAGACAGGGAAATGGATTTGGTGAGTTCGTGGGGAATGGAAGTCCTGTATGAGGAGATGGGAGAAGCTGCCTTGATTGTGGACCCTGAACCACCACCCTAAGGGCAACCACAGGAGGCCAGATCATCCATGGAGAGTGCACTGGTCCGGGAACTTCCAGAGCGATTCACTGCTGCTGAGGAGGCCCTGCAGATACACGTCCAAGAAGTTATGAAGACGTGTCAGATGATAAAAATCTCTTGTCTACTACCCGAGTACATGACATAGAGGAAGAGCTGGAGCGACTACAGGGCTGCGTACAGGGAAGGGGAGAGAGTGCCGTAACGAGTACTACCTTGGGGGTGGGGTGTGTGAAATAGGGCTTACCCTCCATCACCCGCAAGGCTAGCGAAGGCACCCAATTACTCATGCTTTGCACCTGGAGAGGGGAGAAGCTAACTGGCTCCTGGCCAGAGTGGGTGGAACTAAGCCATAATAAGTAGCCTGAAGGAGCTCCGTTGAGGGGGAGATGGCTGAGAAGACAGGTTAGTCTAGCTGAGAGAAGCCCAGGGTTATGGGAGCACAGACAGAGACAGTGCAGGGGGCAGTGCAGGCTCCTGCCAGGGAAGCCCTGAGAGATACATCTTGTAAGTGGAGAGGAAAAGACTTTGGTAGCCCAAGAGGGTCGGCGAACTATTCAGTCTCACTGGACTTTTGTGTGGACTTGTTTCTGATTCCCTGGAAGGGATCTGAACTTAGGGGACTTGGACGGAGGGCTGAGCCACAGAGGACCTGGGGCCAGAGGCAGACAGCCGGCAGGAGATGCTGGAGCCAAAGATAGTGGCAGCTTGCTGCACTGACACAAGGGGGTGCTCTGAGTGTGAGTGAGCCCTCGCACATAGTGCGAGCCGGGGTACAGGCTCCATGGGCTTCCTCACAGTGGTGCCCTGTCAGTGCCAGTCGGGGGGCAGGCACCATGAGCTTCCTAACACTTGTGCTCTCTCAGGCCTTCCACAATGTGAGCTTCCTCAGCGTAATGCCAGGCAGGAGCTCAGCTGGTACCCAAGCCAGTGCCCATCTGGCATTCTTCCTCCCATGTTCATGGTAAATTCATCAATGTTAGGGTTGCCACCCATATGGGTTTTACCTGAACAGTCCGGTTTTTGGCTTCTGTGCCATTTAGGGTTGCCAGGTGCCCAGTTTTTGACTGGAAAGTCCAGTCCTGGTAACCCTAAATGACATCCGAACCAAAAGTCCAGTGGGAGGCTTAACCTGGGCCAGCCCTTTGCTCAGCCAGGGCTACCTCCTACCTGCATGCAGACTCCTTGCGATGATCCAGCAAGTGAACAATGGGGAAAGAAGAGGAAGGGAGATGAGTGAGCAATGGGGGCAGAGCCATGGGGGAAGAGGCAGAACAGGGGCGGGGTCTTGGGGGAGAGTCAGAGCCACGGGCGGAGCCTGGTTACCAGCAATTAAAAAGGTGGCAACCCTAATCAGTCTGCCAGCACTAGGGACAGTGTCTGGTCTGAGGGACAGGGGCATGTGCCTTCCTAGTTCTGAGGCTGTGGGTGCCGGTTTGGCCTTTGTTGCAGTTTAGGGCAGCCCTGAGGCCAGAGAACAATCTAGCCCTAAGACTTTACCATTATCCCCTTTAATTTGGAAGGTGTTGAGAGGTCAGAACAGTTCTCACCATCCTGACAGGCAGCTGTTTTTTATTGCCAGATTCTTGGAATTTTGGACACCAACGCTGGTTTCTTGGAACTTCCTTGGTGCAGGGGTGGTTTTGATTGGGGAGGGGTTTGACACTGGTCATTGTTAAATCCGGCACTCAGATGTCAGAACCAGACTTGACCAGTCAGTGCAGCTCTTTCCCAGACCCTCTGCTCAAGACTTATGGGGGATACCAAGATGCCACGTGACTAGGGATGTTTAGGCATTGGGCCTGCAAAGTGATTTCCCTGCACTGAGCCACGTCCACAGAATCTGTGAGGAGGTGGAAGAGAGAGGGGTAAAAAAAAGAGTAACTGGCATACAGGAAGTAACATCACTGGTGGCAGGAAGTGCTGTTCTGTGTAATCTGTCAGTGGAAGGAGCCAAAGACTGGCAGGGTGATCAGATTTAGAGGGGGGTACATTGTCTGTCATCCCCCCCCCATCAAACTGTCTCTGACTAGGGGTGGACGTAGCTCTGAAAGAGACGGACCCACAGAATAACATGCTGACGTTTTCCTCCGGACTTTGGCCTTGGGGCCTTTTTGCTCAAAATTTCCTTCTGCGCATTAGGGACAGAGGGTCTGTTGTGTGTGAGAAGCAGAGAGACAGCTGCCCTGGCATTTTGGAGCAGAAAGTGAACCGTCTGAAATGGCAGAGAGACCTGCGCCCACGCCGCAGAGATGCATTACTGTAATCACACTCCCCACCCCCTTTGACATGCCAGCCAAAGCTTTCAGAGCAGCTGGATCCAGGTTAGAAGGAAGTCCAAGGGCTTTCCCCCTCCCCCGTGTCCTCCCCCAGAGCTGAGTCCATTCCAAAAATGTCAGCATTATTCCCTTTCCTTCCCACCCCCAAGAAATTGTTGGGTTCTTATGAAGTCTCCAAGTTCTCCTCTCTGTCTTTGGGATACAGAGAATTGATCCACGGTGGTACTGAAACTGCTTGTACCTCTAGGCACTCTGGGTGAAATCCGGGCTCATTGAAGTCAGTGGCAAAACTCCCATTCACTTCAGTAGGGCCATGATTTCACCCCCCTGAATTCAAAGACTGTGCCTGGGGAGCCCTGGACTGGAATAGCGGGGGTGCTACGGGTCGGGACCAAGGTGCCCAGGTAGAGCTGTATATGTGGGGAACCCAAGACTAGATTTTCAGGGAGTGCGATGCTTTGGCAGAGCTGTATGTAGTTCCAGCCCATGAAAGTGGCCTTTCTGAATCTTTCTTTGTTTCACAGACAGGCGTCAGCAGCTTTTCATTCTGTTTGGGAGGCGACTCTGCTTCTGTCGCTGCAATTTCCTATGTTTCTCTCTCTCTCTTATTCTTAGAACTCAGGCAATATTAGCACAAAAACAGGATCTGAGTTTCTTGAGAATTCACCAGCTGTTAATTCCCCTGCCCAAGATCACCATTATCGCTGACATCCCAATTATCTCCATGTCAGCCAGTCAGTACCGATGGCACATTCAGAAGGTGAGAATTTCAGGCAAGAGAATGAGTAGCTGAATTCTCAAGAGACCCAGATGCTCTCTGTACATAAATATATTCCTTAAGCCCTGGCTACACTAGTGTGACGTTCTCCTGGCGTTATCTGGACCAGTGATCTGCTAGGTCATTCCAATCCTCGACTCTGGGAGCCAGCCTTACCCTGCTTTGCTGTGAGAACCCCCACTCCCAGGTTGTTCTTGCACAGCCTCTAGCACAGGGGTAAGCAAACTACGGCCCAGGGGCCGCATCCAACTCTTCAGACGTTTTAGTACTGCCCTCAAGCTCCTGCTGGGGAGCAGGATCGGAGGCTTGCTCTGCATGGCTCCCAGAAGCAGGGGATTCCGCACGCTGCCCCCACAGCTCCCATTGGCCAGCAAACGGGGCCAATGAGAGCTGCAGGGGTGGCGCCTGCGGATGGGGCAGCACACAGAGCCGCCTGGCCACACCTCTGCATAGGAGCCAGAGGGGGGAAATGCTGCTGCTTCCAGGAGCTGCTGGAGGTAAGCGCTGCCCGGGGCCTGCACTCCCGACACCCTCCTGCGCCCAAACCCCTTGCCCCAGCCCTCATCCCCCTCCTGCCCTCTGAACCCTTTAGTCCCACCCTCCTGCACCCAGAGGTGAAAGTAAGCCAGTACGGTCCAGTACGGCGTACTGGCAAGAGCTGGTACACCGCCGACTGTACTGGCTAGGGGCAGCTTCCCCAGGCCGGCATTTAAAGGGCCCGGGGCTCCCCGCAGCAGCCAGAGCCCTGGGCCCTTTAAATTGCTGCCAGAGCCCCGCTGCCGGAGCCTGGGGGTAGCGGCGGTGGCTCGGGGTTCCAGCGGTGATTTAAAGGGCCCGGGGCTCCCGGCCGCTGCTACTACAGCGGAGCCCCGGACCCTTTAAATCGCCATCAGAGCCCTGCTGCCAGATCCCTGAGGTAGCGGCGGCAGCCAGGAGCCCCGGGGCTCGGGCAGCGATTTAAAGGGCCTGGGGCTTCCAGCAGTGGCCGGAGCCCTGGCCCTTTAAATCGCCAGCTAAGCCCCGGGGCTCCCGGCCGCCTCCGCATCTAACATTACCATGGTGCGCCGGCCGTGATTTAAAGGGCCTGGAGCTCCCAGCCGCCACTACTGCAGCCGGAGCCCTGGGCCCTTTAAATCTTGATTTAAAGGGCCCGGGGATTTAAAGGCCCCACCTCTTCCGGTTGAGACCCCGCCCCCCTGCTCAGGACTCCAGCGTACTGGTAAGTCCTTTAAGTTACTTTCACCCCTGCCTGCACCCCGGAGCCTGCACCCCCCCCCCCCCCGCTGGAGCCCTCATCCTCTTACTCGCACCCCAACCCTCTGCCCCAGCCCAGAGCCCCCTCCCACACCCTGAACACCTCATTTCTGGCCCCATCCCCAGAGCCTGCACCCCCTCCTACACCCCAGCCCCCAATTTCATGAGCATTCATGGCCCACCATACAATTTTCATACCCAGATGTAGCCTACAAAGATGGATTTAAGTGATAGGCAAAAAGTCAAAGTGGTTATCAAAAGAAAAGAAAATATAAGCATGCAGTCTAAACTCTCAAACCTATTAGACTGGGCAACATCAAGATTAAGCAGTTTTTCTCACCCCACTGGATATTGCAGTCCTTAATATACAGGCGTGTTCCTTAAACCTGGGCCAATCTCCTCTGTTGGAGTCTTCTCAGTGTCTTAGTTGCTTGCAGCGAAGATGGGGCCAGGAGAAGGCCCCAGTATGTGTCCCCTCTGTCTGTTTTATACCCTCAGTCCATGTGCTTGGGGAGCACAAGTCCAGGAATATCTGGGGGGCATTGCTGAGTCTCTCCAAGCAAGGTTGAGCAATTCCCCTGGTGTGGCCTCATGCAGGTGA
The DNA here is from genome assembly GCF_011386835.1 of Chrysemys picta bellii. Classification (NCBI taxonomy): domain Eukaryota; kingdom Metazoa; phylum Chordata; order Testudines; family Emydidae; genus Chrysemys; species Chrysemys picta. Next base: position 94,034,331 of record NC_088791.1, on the reverse strand, counting down.
GTCATTGCATTGTAGCTCCTTTGCTGGACAATGGCTGTTGATGGGTTGTTTGACACCCCGCCCGGGCGCTGGTTACTTTCCTTGCTGTTGCCTCTGGAGAGTTAATAGCTGGCTGATTCCCCAACTTACAGCATGTTTTAGTGACCACCATACTACACAATTCTCATAACTTCATATGCATTAATGATACAGATACATGGATAGAGAAATGACTTTTTCAGCAGATCATAACCTTTCCCCTGATACCTTACAAGGCATGCTTTATAAGTAAGGTCACGAGTATATGAAAATGAGGAATATGGGGGTTATAGTACGCTCCCCCAAGGTATAGAATGCCACAACTAGAAAATAAAGCTATAGTGGAAAAACATTTCCAAACATGGCTTCCTCCCAACCACAGTCCAATACCAAATGTCAGTAAACCAGCTTGTACAGACAGGACCAAACTATTATCCTCAAACATACTTTGTCTCATTCAAACGCAGCCCCATTTCCTAGGATAGATAGGGTCTTGCATCCGAAGAAGTGAGGTTTTTACTCACGAAAGCTTATGCCCAAATAAATCTGTTAGTCTTTAAGGTGCCACCAGACTCCTTGTTGTTTTTGTAGATACAGACTAACACGGCTACCCCCTGATACTAGATAGGGTCTTAGTGATCCAGGGCACGTGGAAAAGAAGACCCCCTACTGGTTGCCACATAAAACAATTGCATCTTCCCTGTTAAGCATATGAATTCCTATAACATGATCTTGTGACATCCCCAGAACTCCTGACATGAAATGCACCTATAACCCTCCCTTAGCATATATGCAGGAGGGAGAGTCAAAAAAATGTTGAAAACAACAAGGAGTCTGATGGCACCTTAAAGACTAACATTTATTTGGGCATAAGCTTTCGTGGGTAAAAACCTCAATTCTTCAGATGCATGGAGTGAAACTTACAGATGCAGGCATTATATACTGACACACGGAGAGCAGGGAGTTACTTCGCAAGTGGAGAACCAGTGTTGACAGGGCCAGTTCAATCAGGGTGGATGTAGTCCACTTCCAATAATGGATGAGGAGGTGTCAATTCCAGGAGAGGAAAAGCTGCTTCTGTAATGAGCCAGCCACTCCCAGTCCCTATTCAAGCCCAAATTAATGGTGTTAAATTTGCAAATGAATTTTAGTTCTGCTGTTTCTCTTTGAAGTCTGTTTCTGAAGTTTTTTTGTTCAATGAAAAATGTTGCACTCCAGGTGGAGTTTGAACTTTTGTGGCCCTTAGACTCTCAGGTCTGGCTTCTCTAACAAGAAGTCCATATGACACACACTGGCTTAGTGTGTGTGTTTACGTCTCTTTCTAGTGCCTGACCCCAGAAACTATAACAGCCTACTACTTTTTCACAGGTAAAAGTTCTCATTTGGCACAAGTAATAGAGACCTGTGTTTTGGGAGCTGAAGATCCCAGTGCTGAGCTTAGATTAAGATTGTGATGCCTCTGTGTGCCAGCAGACATGGATTGTCACACACTAACCCACGGGGAGCCAGTTTTATACAGTTCTGATTTGTTGTCACTAAAAAAAAAAACAATCAAAACAAATCAGACATAGCCCACAACCCACAGAATTGGGGTCCCAAGTACATCACCAGGCCCTTTCTCTGTTAAAACCATCAGCAGAGTGAGTTCTGTACCATTGGACTTTACAGTCTAGAGATGGTCCCCATCATGCTCACTTTTAAAGGGCACTCACACGATTTCCTAATGGAGCTCATCCAACCTACCTCTAGCCTCTGAGAAAGAATAACAGGGAGAGACAAGCTGACCAATGTCTTGATTTAAGAAAGTAGAGGAACATAAAAGAAACAGAGGCTGCTGCAATTTGCAGGACAAAGGAAGTCCTATCAGGGAAAAGCCTGGAAGGGTAACAAAACAGAGCCCAGCCTTATCCCTGAAGTAATTCTGTCCCATAACTGGAATCTGGGAGGGTCCCAATCACAGACCTTTGGCTGTATGGGTGAGTGAGTGTGGGTTATATCATCAATCAGTAGACTTAGTCCTGCAAGCTACTCTGTGCAGGCAGACTCCTGAGCCCCAGTGAATACGGCTACAGACCAGTGCATGGGTCCAAGCTAGTGGAGCAGCTCGCAGGACTGGGGCCAATACTGGGAGATGTCAGGCCTGTCTTGTAAGGGCATGTAGGTATTGGGGGTCTCTGGCCAATAGGTTCAGAATGGATGTGGAGAAGTTGACCTCTGGCTTTTATCTGAAGTGTGGGATCTCTGACCAACACTGGGAGGTAACAGTTACAATGTTCTAATGCATTGGTTGTAAATAAATGGTGTATTTATACCCTTAACTCTGCCCTAAATGGTCTTGTTAGGGAACTACCTTTGTTTTTTAAAACAGCTTTTTATAACCCTGAATATGAAAATGATTTCAATGACGTCTCTACCACTTACTGCTGGGAAAACCAGCACTGAGCCTTCTGCCGGGCTTAGAAACATCAACGCAGTCCCTGAGGATCTTATAAATGTTTCAGGAACCCCATTATGTTGGTAATGTCTGCAGGAATCCCCGAGTTGCTTTGAAATTCTTGGGGAATACCTGCTGGTTCATGTATGGCCCTTGAGTTTATCTCACCTTAGTGCACCTGGCATGATTCAGGAGCGTGTTAACTCAAATTCTGTATGGGTTAAAGTTTTCTTTAATCCATTCTTATGGGAGAACTTTGTGAAGTCCATCATACCTCTGACAAACTTCACAAAGTCCACCAAAACTTTTCTATCCTTCTTTCTCCCATCCTTTCTGCCAGGGGTTCTCAAACTGGGGGTCGGGACCCCTCAGGGGGTTGCAAGGCTATTACATGGGGGGTTGCGAGCTGTTAGCCTCCACCCCAAACCCTGCTTTGCATCCAGGATTTATAATGGTGTTAAATATATAAAAAAGTGTTTTTAATTTATAAGGGGGGGGTCGCACTCAGAGGCTTGCTATTTGAAAGGGGTCACCAGAACAAAAGTTTGAGAATCACTGCTTTCTGCCTTTCTCTTTTCCCCTCGCTATCCCTTTATCTCTTTTTCTCCTGCCTCTGTTTTCATCCCTCCCGCTTTTCACTGGCAGAGCAGCTTTGGGAAAATTTCGTCTCCCTGCAGCAGCTGCTTTGTCGAGCCCCTGGCGGCCAGCACCCCCTAAGGGTCATGTAGGTCAGATTTTGGAGTGGGGAGGATGAGGGAGGGTGTCTGCAAGAAAACACCATTGTTGACTGGATGAAAGATTGAAAAATCTGCTGACATTTAAACAATGGGACTGAGGCTCGGGCCTCTGGACAGTGAGGTGATGGGGAGGTCGTGCCAGGGCCCCTGCTACGGTTGCAGGATCCAGTTCTTCGCAAGTGGCCTCACTGCCTCTGCTCCGCCTGTGCTGACAAGGGTCATTTAGTTCTCCATTGGGTGTGTGTGTGCATGCACACCTCAGGTCTAAACCACCCCACAGCTCTGCCAATGCACCTGTAGCTTGGCCTGCAATACCTCTTTCTCTTCAATCACAAGTTTGAAGCAGCATCAAACCCACCTAGGTTTCTGCTACTGCCTAAGGACTTCTCTGCTGAAAAATACAGAGCATAGCATCCTGGCATGGCTCCGCCAGCAGGGTCAGCAGACCTGGCAGCTACAGTTCAGTTGTATGAGCATTCAGAGATGCAGGTAGTGATGAGCTGAATGGAAAAGCCCAGTTCTGGGGGAGATTCACCTCCCTTGGCAAGTGACCTTCAAGATAGTTCTTGATCTTGGCCTTGCGTGTCAAAGAGGCACTTCCTTGTTTGAGTGTTTGTGGGTGGGAGGTCAGATGTCAAGCCTCAGAGAGGAAGATCAGGCAGGGTAAGTTGTTCAGTCAATGCGTTGGTCTGTAGATGGGATGGGAGGAATTAGGTGATGTCACCATGCTTAAAGAGACAGACTATTTCTCAACTCTCATACCCTTCCCTATAGTGCCTCCTGCTGTGAGGCTGGAGCTGAAGTAGCTACATGTGCCCTACAGCCAGTGATTCTGTGCCATCCCCCTTGCTGCCAGGGAAGACTGGGACTGGAGCAGGCATGAGCTTCCCCACAGTCAGTGCTCCTACAACACCATTCCCTACACTGCTCCCTGCAGGGAAAGGCTTGGGTTGAAGTAGCTGCAAACTTCACCATCTGGAGCCTCCATTTGCCACTAATCACTGTCTGTCTTTCTGTGGTTGTTCTTTCTCCTTCAATAGAGACCTCACGGCTAGTCCATGTACAGTTTGTGGTGTGCCAATGAGGAGAACTAATCCCGCCCGCCGGTGACACATGCATCAGGTGTTCAGAGGTGATAACAAAACCTGCTTGAGGTCATCAATATTTAATTAGCAATGGGGCTCGTTTAAACATTAACCTGGGAAGCTGTGGGGTGGAGGGGGAGTGGGTGCTAGAGCACAGTGAGGTGTTAACTCTTTGTGGGAAAGGGGAGAGAAGGGAAAAGAGATTCTTCGTCACTCTCTACCCACCACCTCTTACACATGGAAAGGGAGGGAGGGGTCAAAATTTCCCACCTGCCTAGGAACATAGACATTCATGTATTAGAACAGCGCCGTGGGCCGTCTGATCAGGAGTCCCAAAGGTAGTCAGTGCTGAATGCTCCCTGAATGCCCTCCCGTCTCAGTGTAGAGAATTATAACAGTTGTGAATTAGGGTGCATGTATTTCTTCCTGGCCCCAGCTGGCAATCAGATTATGCCTTGAAGCATAAGGAGCAATAGCCTTTGTCACTGGTACTTTAGCTTGCGTTGCTGCCGAGGCTGTCCTGGATTGTGGCAAGAGGTGTGCTGTGTGTTTGAGTTGTTTACTGATTGATCCCTCCCAGGCTGCAGTGTCTGAGACACAGCGCACTTTCTCCCTCAGATGAGTCAGGTCTCCTTTACCTGGGCTGACTTGCACCTGGACAGCAGCAAGAGAGTGAGGGAGACAGGCTCACACAGACACTTTGAACCATAAACTGTCTCTTTCACTTCCTTTTGTGGCTTAGCCAAGCCTGTTTTATTCCCTCATCCCTTCACCCAATATTCCCCATAGGGTGACTAGAGGGACCCTTATGAGTGAGCCACGGTACCTCGGGCTGCTCTCACAAACTAAGCAGGGCTGGGTTTAGTTAGTTCTTACAATGGATACCTCCAAGGAAACCTCAGGGGCTGCAAGAAGTGGTGCTGGTAATTCGGAAGAGGGCGCTTGTCCCGCTGAATCTGTGTTGAACCCAGGCCCCAGCATGGTGCTAGAGCAGAGGTTCTCAAACTGGGGGTCGGGACCCCTCAGGGGGTCACGAGGTTATTACATGGGGGGTCGCGAGCTGTCAGCCTCCGCCCCAAACCCCACTTTGCCTCCAGCATTTATAATGGTGTTAAATATATTAAAAAGTGTTTTTAATTGATAAGGGGGGGGTCGCACTCAGATGCTTGCTGTGTGAAAGGGGTCACCAGTAAAAAAGTTTGAGAACCCCTGTGCTAGAGGATGCTCCGCTGACAAATGAGACCTAAAACCAAGGCCATGACCATTTATGGTCCCTGAAGCTCCCAGAGCACTGTTCACAAGACTAGGGGCGCCACTCTCCATAGCCTGGCCAAATTCCTACATGTGGGTGTTTTAGTGTCAACCTGTTGGGACTGAGCCCACTTTGGCCACTTGGCTGTCTGTGTATTTAGCTCTGTGTGTATTTTTAGGAGTGCGGGAGGGAGCCCAGACTGCCCCCCCTCCAGGAGAGTGTGTGTATTTTTAGTAGCGTGGGATTGGGTCCAGGCTTGTCTGCTCTATGTATGAATGCAGAACAGCTGCAGGCAGCAGAGTAGGTTGGACTGTAGCAATGATGTCACTCAGCAAGTCCCACACTGTCAGTGGAGAGCATGAAGGCAAGAGAGGGAGATGAGCAGAGAGGTGTACAGGCCGGCACAACATTCATCAGTCTCAGTCCTTGAACCAGCTACTCCTGCCCAGCTGCTCTCAGCAAGGAGCACTGTGAGAAGGGTTCAGAAATGTTGGCTGTGAGGCGCTCACAGCCACTCCTGCCCCTTTCAAGAAGAAGCACAGTAGATAGGAAAGGTTTCAGAGTAGCAGCCGTGTTAGTCTGTATCCGCAAAAAGAAGAACAGGAGGACTTGTGGCACCTTAGAGACTAACAAATTTATTAGAGCATAAGCTTTCGTGGACTACAGCCCACTTCTTCGGTTCCATTCTATATGCATCCGAAGAAGTGGGCTGTAGTCCACGAAAGCTTATGCTCTAATAAATTTGTTAGTCTCTAAGGTGCCACAAGTCCTCCTGTTCTTCTTTTTTTAGTAGATAGGAAGTGATTCTGGAGCACTGCCTATGGGGAACTGCCATTCCCAGTCTCGCCCAGCAGAGAGCACTAGGGGGAATGGTGCAGGAGTGCTGGCTATTGAGTGCTCACTTGCTCCTCCATTCTCAACCTCTGCCAGCCGGAGGCACTAGAGGGGACAGTCAAAGGACACAACTGGGCATTAGTGAATCCTGAATCATATCAGCCTCCATGGATGGGAGGGTGTGTGTGTGTGTGTATTCCCAAACCAGAATCCGCAGCCAGCCATACAGGGGAAGGGAAACATTGAGTCAGACTACAATGGGAGCCATGTGAACGGGTACCAGGGCAACTAGCACCTGTGAGGGAGGAAGGGAACTTCCCCTTCTATTGTTAGCTATGCCCCCTGCCACTCATCCGGAGGAATGTACAGAGACGTCGAGGAATGTGAGTTCTCTCCTTCTGGGCATGTCTCCTCTCTTCTTCCAGACGGTTGCTCCTTAACCCCACACCATTGGAAGCTTTGAAAGGAGGAGGATTTCTGCCTTTCACATTCCCAGAGGTGTTCCTCAGACCCTTCAGACCTCCCACATGCACATCCTCCAGGCCCAACAATGTAGCGCTCTTCCGTCCGCCTGGGCACAGCAGAGCTCCCAGATTGCCAAGCAGGGGATATTGCACGGTGAGAGATGTGAGAGACATGCAGCTCAGAGGGCTGAGCAAACTGAAGGGAACTTCTCCCTGCACTAGTGCTGATCTTGACACGGGGACTGATAACGAGGGGGGAAAGCAGCTTGAACCCACACCCTCAGCATTGATTGGAGCAGTCCTCAGGACTGCCCTATCTTGCATCCCGGCTGCAGCCCCTGTGGACCATTGCAGTACCAGAGAACAGCTGGGGCGTAGGAGCACTCTGCACACCCTTCTCCTGTCCCCAGCATACAGCTGTGCCAGGAGCTGCTGTGGAAGTAGGTGGCCCAGAGCCAGCTATGCTGGCTGTGCGCCTGCCGGGGAGACCCCCTTTCAGCTGCCGCTGTAAAGTGAGCACCACACAACTAGGAATTTCCCTCATTGTCTCTGCAGGGCCCACAACCCACTGGCCAGCAGAGGAGTGAGAGGGATTCCCTCCCCGTGTGTCTCTCTCACTCACATACATAGTGTGTCACCATGAGGCCAGCTTGCCTCCCTCCTTCTCTGTGATGAGCCTCAGAGCTGGGGATCTTCCCTGCCCTGCGATTTGGAGCATTAAAGGAGGTTTGCTATCAAATTCACAGCGGGTGGTAGCCATAGTCTCCCTCCAGATAAGTTGCCTAGTGTCATGGTTCCCCTGTGCACCCCAAATTGGATGCAGGGTTCTAAGAGATCAGGTCATATGTGCACCATAGTGAGCTGTGGGGTCCACTTTGGGTGGGGGCAGGAGAGAATGAACATCGGCTCTCAGGAAAGTGGCATGCTCAGAGATACACACAGCGTCATTCAGAAAATGGGGGCACCTACAGAGCTCATTGCTGAGGGTCCCTTCCTCCTGCATTCCATGACAGACCACACACACACACACACAACATCACATACAACCACACACACACACAACTTCAAACACCCCCCACAACCTCATGCACACATACACACCCACACCCCAGCCTCACTCACATACGCACACAACCTCACACCCAACGCAAACACACACACACACACACACACTGAATGCACATACACACACACACACCTGCCACACACACCCCATACACACACAGCCTCGCGCACACACACATTACTCTTGTCTGGAGTAAGACTGTGTAATAAAAATGTCCTCAGGGCCTTTCTGCCTCACCTTTCTACCACATCAGACCCTTCCTCCACTGGGCGCCTCCTATTCTCATGGATCCCCCTTCCACCCAGAGCTGTTCCCTCAGCCTCTCTCCCTGTGGGGTCCCTCCTTCCCCATGGCCCCTCTCCCCAGACCTCTTACCCAGGAAGCCCCCCTCCCCCCCCCCCCCCCGAGTCCCCTGCCTTGTTCTAAAATCAAGTCCCCTCTTGGCTACCCCAACCCTGACACCGTTAATTACCCAGAGACATCATGGCAACCTGGTGAAAGAGCGAGTGTGAGTGAGAGGGAGACATGAAAAGAAACCACCAACTCCTGCTTGGGTTGCATTCACCGGGCTCCTCATCTGCTCCAGCAGGCTCCCATGGCAACAGGGACTCCTGGGCAAAGCATCCATCAGCACCCAATCCATATTGCAGTGTGCAGAGAGAGTGAGAGAGAGCTCAGGGGCCGGGGAAGACCAGCACCTGTGTGCCCTGACCTGTTCAGGACCGACAGCCACAAGACCCCTCCCCTGTCGCTGTTTGTCCTCCTCGCTCCTCTGTCATGCAGAGGGCCAAACACACATCTGAATATTTACACTGCTCCCCTTGTGTGTTTCTGACCTTGTATGTCTTTCTCTTGCCTTCTTTTCAGCTAGTTGTCTCATTACCTCTTCTCTCAATTGCTAGTCTGCCCCCTCAGGAACAGGGACAAAGGAAGCGTGGCCTAGTGGTTCAAGCCCAGGACTGGGAGCCAGGAGGTCAGGGTTTTCATTCTCACAGACTTGCTCTGTGCCATTGGGTATGTCACTTGGTAAAAAGGCAGTAAAAGTAATAGGGGTACTGTGCAGATTTATTCATTAACTTTTTTACAGTGCATTGAGATTCCCAGTCCCAAGTAGAAAATGCCAGAGGAAAATACCCATATCTCCCTTTCCTCTGTTCTCTCCTTGAGTGTGACAACAGAGCTATGGAACAGCAGAGGGCCCCTGCTATCAGATGGAAGGAGACAAGGGCAGTTCTTGGGATGAGAGCTCAGACTCCTTGAAACTCACCCTCACGCCCTAAGTTCTAGCAGCTGAATTTCTCTGGGAGCAAATTCCTGTGACCTGTATTCTCTGGGGCTCTGTCTGGAGAAGCTGCAGGACAGACAGTATCGTCCAGCTCAGCAAGGAGCCCCTACCAAATCCGGGAGCAACATCCCAATACTCCGCTGTTCACTAGGCGCATATAGATCTCTGAAGGGAACAAAAAGCCCCTCTTGACAATTGAATTCGGAGAAAAATCCCCAGATGGGTGGCTTGAGGCCACCTTGTTGTTTGCCTTTTCCAGTCATTCCACCAGGTCATTTTCAAGTGGAAGCTGGGATCTGGGATTCAGGAGGGGGAGGTACCCTACCTTCCTCTGTGGCCACCCCAAAGGACACCACTGTGGCCCAATGCCCAGGATTTCCAGCCAGTTTTGGCCCTTTTTCCTACAAATTCCCACTTCTGGGCTTGGAGGGGGGCAGGGTTTTGGATGTTTGGTGCTCTCTTCTCCACATTCCTGCAAGTTCCTATTCCCATGTCCCAGGTCAAGGCTGCTGTTTCCCGCCTTCTTTCCTCCCCTCCTTCAGGGCCTGCTGGGAACAGGCGTGAGGAATTCCTGGCCCAGCTTCAGAGGAGAAGCCTGTACAGGCAGCAGCGCATGCACGTCAGGGCTGCTCCAAATTCCAGCTCCCAAAGGCAGAAACAGAACAACGGCCAAATGGGGCTGGAGTGGGAATGATTGGGGGAGGAGAGGGAGGGACTCCCAACCACCTGCCACCTCAGCATGATATGTACATCCTTTTCCTTCTAGTGATGGGGGTTAAAGAGTGAATTGTGCCGAAGAGGACTGGGGAGAGATCAATGAATGGAACATGCTAAATAGGGACAGAAGGTTCTTTTTGGTTGGGGAAGACCAAAAAGAGCACATTACGAGTGGCACATCATGATCAGCAGGATCAGGGGAGGGAGAAATTGGATCTGGCCAGGTTGCTGTCTGCACATCTGGATTGCAGGACAGATACTAAATGAGCAGGTCAGGGATGCTCTGTGGTCATGTGGACCTGAACCACATAAGATACATGAGTCCAACAAGACACTGGTGGTATCTGAAATGGGAGATGTCAGAAGAGCAGTTCTCACATGTTCCATGCACGCCTGGAATGGAGAACACTAAACCTGGGCTGTTCTCAGATGGTGAAAGCTCAACAGGCAGTTTTTGGATGCTCTCTTCACTTCTCAGACAGGGAGTGCTTAAATAAGCATCACTCACCTGCACTGGACACATCTGGAATGGGAGTTACCAAAGGACAGTCCTTGAATGCTGTGTTCACATCTGGAAAGTGAGATACTATAGGGCAGTTCTTGAGTGCTCTGTGCACAACTGGACCGGAAGTGACTAAAGGTCAGTTCTCAAATGCTGTCTGCACATCTAGAATAGGAGGACCTAAAAAGCAGTTTCTGAATGTTCTGTGCACATCTGAAATAGGAAACATTAAATTTCAGTTCTTAAATGCACTGTAAACATCTGGATGACAGTGGCCACAAGGCACTGGTTTAAGTTGGCTGAGAGTTGTTTGAGCATGATTGGTATTAGGAGTGATATTACTGCAGGTGCCTGCTTATTATAGATTGTTGAAAACAACAACAAAGACAACATTTTTAAACTGGCCAAAAAACCCCAAAAGATTGTTTCAGATCCTCCAACAGGGTCTCACTCCCCATCGGTCCTCCCACCTCTCCCCCCACTGCACAGACAGGTGTGATGGGTTCAGATGAGTACCCCCCTTGAATCACTGTCAACATGGGAGAAAGGTTCCAACACCCACTCAGCACCTGGCTTGGCCACGCCACATTCCCAGGGGACCAGAGGAGGGGGCTGGGGCCTCTCGTTCCCCCTTCTTGATCACTTTTCATCATCCCAGCAGTGCCAACAATAACAGTGAGGAGACAATGCCTTCTTTTCACGGAGCGTGGGGCTGGGAGGGAGCGACACAGCGGAGGTAAAGCGAGAGGCAAACCGATTCAGAAACCAGTTCACCAGCGCACCTGGGAGAGGACCAGAGCAGTTCTTTCAGAACTTTTCATCCCAGAGGATTCTCCAAGCACTTTGCCAAACACAAGGATCATTAACCCACCACTGAAACCAATCCATCAAGTCCATAATGCTGCACAGCTTTGAAGTATTGTATCCAGCTGACACTGCAGGGGGAATTTTAGGTTGGCAACATGAAAGACCCTGCACTAGAATTTGGCCAGGGCTAACTCCACATCTTGCCATGGGAGATTTCATCATGAGTGGCCAAGCACTCAGCGTTTTATGGCATTCCAACAACCCAGCACCTCCTCACACCAGACTGGGGCATTGGTTCAGGAGCAACAGCAGTCCCTGTTTGGAGTCCGCCCTGGGTTTTCCTTGATGTTCTCCCATCCAAGTAGTGGCTTACTCTGAGCCTACCTACCACATAAAAGATTACAGCCCAAAGTGGCATGACAAGAGACACATAAGGCCTGATATTTCAGAGTTGCTGAGCAGCTACCTCTCCAGCTCAGAGTCCTTAGCACCCCGGAAAAAGCACACTCAGAGTGTCAAGTCAGACTCCCAAATATTGAAGCACCCCAAAATCAGTGGAAACTTCACTGCTCAGTGCCTCAGGTTACTCATCTGTGAAATGATGCTCACGGGGCTGTTGGGACTTGTATTCAGGGGTGGCTCCAGGCACCAGTGCAGCAAGTGCGTGCCTGGGGCGGCGTGCCAGTCGCTGTGAGGGTGGCAGTCAGGATCCCTTCGGCAGCATGCCTGCGGGAGGTCCGCCAGTCCCGCGGTTTTGGCGTCAATTCAGCGGCGGGTACACCGAAGGCGCGGGACCAGCAGACCTCCTGCAGGCATGCCGCCGAATCCGCGTTACCAGCGGATCGCTTACAGGCGCGCCGCCGAAGGCTGCCTGACTGCCGTGCTTGGGGCGGCAAAATACATAGAGCTGCCCCTGCTTGTATTAAGGGCTTTGAAGGCCCCATGTGGCCATGCAAAGTGTTATAATTTTGACAAGGGGCCAAGATAGACAGCTTAAAGAATGACAGCCCTGCTACCCAAACTGGGTTACTCTCTCTCCTTTAAAAAGAAAGCAAAGAATTGTTTTGTGGCTGTTTTAGCATGAAAGGCAGTTTTGGTGGCTGTTGAATTTTTGCTTCACTTTTAATATTTAAGTCCCTCTGAGGAAGTTGGACATGACTTTTGACTTCGTGTGTTCCCCTTCTGTCACTTCCCATCAGCCTCGTGTTTCCACTCACCCACTGGTGTTATAAAATGAAACCTAGAAGAGGTAGAGAACAAGGTTGGGAAATTCCCTTCTTGGACAGAGGCAACCTCCCTCCCCCAAAAAACATTAGAAAGTCATATTGATGATCTGGGCCTCATCACAGATGTCAGGGTGCTGGGCTGTTTACAGCTGCAGGCACAGGCAGGAGACATCTGGCAAGCCACATTAAACTACTATATCAGAGAACAGTTCCACTTAACTGCCCTTCATGCCAAGAAGCATGGAGAGGGCTGAGAGCACTATGGAAGCAGCATGCTCAGCCCCTCTTCTTTAGGAGACTATTCACAATCACTTGCTGGGAGTAACAGCTGGGGTCAGGAGCATTGAATAGAAGGAGTTTTGTTGAGACATCAGGACTCAAAGAGAGCTCTTGAAGCTCCGCATGGCTGCCCAGGAAGACCCCAGTTTTACGAAGGGCATGGAGCATAGCTGAAAACATTGCCAAACTGGAGTTTCATAAAAGCCAACTGTTGTGCTGCAAGTTGTTAAGGGCTGCCATCAGAGCTGATCACAGACCTGGTTAAAATCAATAGGTGTGCTAAGCATTCCTTTTTTCAGGGTAAATGGAGAGAACAATTAAGCACTTTTTTGTAGTGGGATAGCCAGAAACAGTAGAAGCTACCACCCAAGGCTATCAGCCACATGGCAAGGCCTGTGCATCAGATTAACAGAGGTTTCCCTGATTGCAAAGGCAGGGGTTTAGAGATTAAGTTTGTTTGTCTGTGTGTGTTGGAGGTAGAAAGCCAGAGAAGCAGGTGAGATTGTGACGCTGGGAGGAAGCAAAGGGACAGAGCTTCTTAGGCACAAAGCTTGCTCAAGAGCAGGCTTGGGGATTTTGCAGCAAGAAAACTGCCTGCTGTTGTGTGATTCTTCTGTGTTCAGGGAAACAGGACTTTGTGTTCTTTGCAAATAACCAGGCTTAATCGCAAAGATTATATCTGACTCGTATGATTGATTTCTCCTCTTAATGGAAGCAACATGCCTGGCCCCGAATACTGGCTAACTGCTTGGGCCACAGGGACAAAATAGAACATTGGTTTTGACCCAGATTTCAGATATGGGAGCAGATAAGAATGCTGGATAACACAGAGATGACCACAGTTTGGAAAATTACCTCTTCAGTATTTGGTAGCGAGCTACTCTTCTGTAGGGGAAGCTTCTATCACCAAGTTAAGCAATTCCACAGCTGCAGACTCGTGCCACAGAATCTCAGCTTCTTTCTTTCTTTCTTAATTTAGGCTCTACCACTTATGGTTGCAGAGAACTCCTTCAAAAGGAGAACCAGGTGCAAATTGATGCAGTATTGGCTGCCTGAATCTGCAGACTGCCTGAAACAATAGCTTTGAGAAGTAGTTCTCTCTATAGGGCATTTTCTCTGGAGCCGAATGTTGTAATTTAAATATAAATATTTTAACTTTTTCACAACAGGTATATAAGCATAAACTTCCAATTAATTTTCTTATCATACTGGATGCAGTGGTTATTAGGACACCTGCTGTCAGGGTTTGCTGGGGAACAAAGAGTTCAAACTCTCTCCTCAAAATGTACAGTCACTTCTGAACCTGCCTGTACATGATGGGAAATGAGGAGATACCTCCTCACCCTAGTGCAAAAAAAGCTTCAACTTCCTCCCAGGCGCCAAACACCTATACCACCGCCCGCACCTTTCTAGGTCAGTGTCAAAACCTCCAACTTCTGCCCTCCCCCGGACAGCTTGCACAGTGCAGTTTCATGTTGGTGCAGGGTATTGCAGCACACTGCAAAGAAACACGGTGCTGCTGCACTGAGCCTGCTACTCATTTCGAAACTGACTTGAGTAAAATCCTCTGGTTTAGAACGCAGCTGAATCTGCCACAGAACATGTGATACACTGGGTGGCAGCACTGCAGAAACCCAGGGGATTGGCACAGAGCTGAGATCCAGCTTACCACAGAGCACCTAGAGTCCTGCCCTGGAGCTGCCTTTGGTATGGGCAAGAGGGAAGAAAACATGTGGGGTTTCCATCTCTAGAATGTCCTCTCCTCCCAATTCAAAGCCAGTGGAAACCCCTGCTTGCCCCGAAAGCTCAGTTCAGGCAGGCAACGTCATTGTGGCATTTCGAGGAAGTTACGAGTACAGCACAAGTTAAATTTAACGCTCACCGCAGTTTGCTGATGACTGCTGAAAAAACACATGATTCAACAGTGCAATAGGGGAAGGGGAAAGACTTCCCCAAAGTCACGGGAACTACCATAACCTACGCGGTTCCCAAACCAAGCCAAAGTGGGTAATGGCACGCCAGTGGGCGTCAAGCACAAGCACACACACACACACACAAGTCACCTCCTCTGTGGTAGGTAGATAGACCTTCATCACAAATGACAGAGCTTCACCTAGTAGAGGGAAATACTCCCCCAAAACATTGTGGCTTATAAAAGGTGAGTGCAGGTCACCCCCACAAGCTGAAACCCCCCTCTATTCGGCACTGGTGAGGCCACACCTGGAGTATTGTGTCCAGTTTTGGTCCCCCGACTACAGAAGGGATGTGGACAAATTGGAGAGAGTCCAGCAGAGGGCAATGAAAATGGTTAGGGGGCTGGGACACATGACTTATGAGGAGAGGCTGAGGGAACTGGGCTTATTTAGTCTGCAGAAGAGAAGAGTGAGGGGGGATTTGATAGCAGCCTTCAACTACCTGAAGGGGGGTTCCAAAGAGGATGGAGCTCAGCTGTTCTCAGTGGTGGCAGATGACAGAACAAGGAGCAGTGGTCTCAAGTTGCAGTGGGGGAGATCTAGGTTGGATATTAGGAAACACTATTTCACTAGGAGGGTGGTGAAGCACTGGCATGGATTACTATGGAGGGAGGTGGTGGAATCTCCATCCTTAGAGGTATTTAAGGCCTGGCTTCACAAAGCCCTAGCTGGGATGATTTAGTTGGGGTTGGTCCTGCTTTGAGCAGGGGATTGGACTAGATGACCTCCTGAGGTCTATTCCAACCCTAATCTTCTATGATTCTATGAGCTGCATGTAGGGACCCCAAGAGAAGAACAGAACAAGACACTGCAGATCTGGAGTGAGATGCATTGGCATAGCTATAGAAAGCACATGTAGGAGTGGACTAGCAGGGCAGGACAGCAATGTGTTTAACAGAGCACCATATGTGATTTCCAATGTCCATCCCTATATTTTGCTCTAGCAAACTGCTATCACACATCCTCCCACCCATACCCACCCCACATGGATTTGACTCCATAGTCCCTTATCTGAACAGAATGGAAATCTTCTAAGCCAGTGAAAAGGCTGCCCTCTAAGCCAACCAACTGCTGCGTCAGAACAAGCCAGCTGAAGGCAGTGGAGCTGCATCTTCCTTCTTCCTGGTGATTCTTGCCCAAGTTGGAGCCAATGTTGCTGAGTCAGTGAAGCTTTGTGGCAGTTTCCTCCCAGGGACGGTGTTTTAGCTACTCGCATGTGCAAAGTACCCTGTGATCAAGATGGACTTGGGAACCCAGGGAATGTCCTTCAGCTTCTCCTGTCCATCTCAAGGCCACAATTTCTGTCAGACCATCATGTCAAATGTTAAGGGCCCTTTCCCAGGTCTAACATGGAACAGGTAGTGTTAGCTCATGGGAAACACCACTACCTGAGGAAAATACTCTTGCGGGGGAAAAAGCCCCTTTAGTTTTCCATGCTCCAACTGAACAAATGCAAGGACCAGCACAGATAGTCTTCACCCTGTGCACCTTCCTTGGGGGCGCCTCAGTTCCACTCTAAGACCTGCCCAGTGACCGTACCTTACCGAGAACGTCCATGTGCCAACACTCTCCCAGGGAGTGTCAGAATGATTGATACCATGTGCCAGGGTCCACATCCCACAGAGCTATTAGCACAGCTGGATGGAGGCTTCCACAAGAACAGGACCGGAACAAGCCAAGCTTGCCACGCAGTCCTTTGTATATAGTTTTCACATGCACACAGTAGCCCCAAAACATGTCACAGAATTGATAGCAACTGCTATATAGGATCAAACCAGTGGTCTGGCTAAGCAGTATCCCATCTCCAGTAATGGCCAGTAGCAGTTGCCATTTCAGAGGCAAGGTGTAAAACTGCCACAAAGGACACTTAAGTTATGCTCATTGTGAGAGCTGCTTTAGGGTGACCAGATAGCAAGTATGAAAAATCAGGACGGGAGTGGGAGGCAATAGGTCCCTATATAAGAAAAAGCCCTGAATATTGGGACTGTCCCTATAAAATCCGGTCACCCAAAGCTGCTTCCTCATGCCAGGGACAGTAGTTAGTAGATTGCCAAGCGTGTGGGTTGATGTCCCTTAGACACTTTTATCCTAGCACAATTGCAGATGGTAATGTGTAGTTCTATTTTTGTACCCTACTGAGTAATTTGCCTCTATTTAAAAGAAGAAGTCCTGATAATGAATTAAAGAAAAATTTAGGGGAGATTTAAAGAGACCAAGCAATGACTTTGCAGGAGGGAGTTTCCAGACAGTGACAGCACAACTAAAAATGACATCCAAATAGGAAGGCGGATAGCAGATGGAGACCAACTCAGAAAGGGCTGGGTGGAGCCAATCTGCAGACAGTTCTGAAAAGCAAGTGGGGCGGGGGGTGATGGGAAGCCAGTGAATGTGATAATGGAGAACTGGGGGTACAGAGGGAGCAGGTGAACAGCAGACAGATAATCATGTGGTTAAGACACAGGCCTGAGACTTCAAAAATCTGGGTTCAGAGACAGAGCCCATCTTTTATTTCAGCTTGTACAGTGCCTAATACAATGGGGGCCAAGCTCAGTAGGGGCTACCATCATATACATAACAGTGAAGGGGACTGAGGAGCAGCACTTTCAAACCAAACTACAAAAAGTACTGTGTTAGATATTCATTTTGGGTTAAACCTGTGCTAGAAAACAGCCACATGCTGCGTGAACCCAGCTCCATCCCCCTTGGGCATATTAATAAGCTCCTCTTCCACATTAAGCATAGTTGAAGCTCTCCACCTGTCGCTGTGATCAAAGGCAGAGACCTGGGTG
This sequence comes from Chrysemys picta bellii, assembly GCF_011386835.1. Classification (NCBI taxonomy): domain Eukaryota; kingdom Metazoa; phylum Chordata; order Testudines; family Emydidae; genus Chrysemys; species Chrysemys picta. The sequence goes on along the minus strand of NC_088791.1, from coordinate 94,016,863 downwards.
AAATGCAAGAACATCAGCTAGGCCACTTGTGAAGCGAATTGTGGGAGCCAAGACCTCAAACCTGAACCCCCTCTTGCCCCTGAGGCATCCTCAGATGTTTTTAATGTCTTCATTAGAGATTTGCAGCTGCTTTTTGATTCATCTCTAAGAAGGGGAAGAGCTTGGAAACAGGCAGCTCCTGCCCAGATGTGCCTCAGCAAGACGATAAAAATGCACTCGTAGCCTCTTCCTGGAGCAGCCCGAGATGCTCTGCACTGCGATTCCTGCTCTGCCTGCAAGTGGGCAGCATGGATTCCAATACTTGTGTCCTGGCTCAGAGCGGAAGTGTGAATTCCAGGCCTGGTGCCCCAGGGTCGGGATTCCCACAGCCCTCAGAACAGATGGAAGCAACGGGCTGGCAGTTAGGAGACCAGGCTGTACTCCTAGCTTTACCAGATTGTCAGGTCTTTTGCAAGTCATTATGTAGGGGGCAGCTCTGCCTCAGCTCCCCCCTATATTAAATGTAGATAACCCCTGGCTGTTTCACAGGGGGCAGAGGTTTAATCAATGTGGGTAAGGTACTTGGAGAGCCTCAGAAGGGCCAAGTGTTCATTTCTTTTAAGAGGGACTTGCATAACAGAACAATTAACATGAGAACAACAAATTGCAACACACACACACACACAATCTGGTTTCTGCCCTGCTTGCCAGTTCTCCAAGCTTTAGGTTTTAGAAACCATTTATTGTCTTCACAGCCAAGTCTCCTCCAGGCTGAGCCCAGAGAAACCCTGATCTGTGACCTCAATTGATTGTGGCCTGTTGCTATGGAGACTGTGTTCTAAACACAGGATGCAGACTTTACTGCAAGACAAGGAAGAGCTTGGGGAGAGCGCTCTGCTAGACAAGCCCGAGCACTGAGAGTGCAGACTGCCTGCTGGCCCACTTAATTCTCAAGTAGCACATTCTAGTTTGCCTCAGCAAACTTCTCATTGTATAGCTTACCCTGCACTTCTAAGGCGCCTTCCACATGAGCATCCCAAACGGCTTTAAAGCATGACAGGCAGGGAAATATCTTCTCCCCATTTTACAGAGGGAGAAATAGTCACAGAGGTTAAGTGAACTGTCAGCCTGCTTTCTCCCAGCCCTAATTCCCCATTGCCTCAGGCTATAGTAAGGAACCCATGCACCCACTCTGAGCATTCAACACGCCACAGCCTCCCCTACTGTCAAATTCCTCTAACAAGTGCCATCACGACAGGCATAATTACTGTATTCGGCTTGAGAGGTAAGAGCACCATCTTGTGGCACACCTGTCCATTACACTTTTGTCCTTAAAGTGAAGTTTGAGGAACATGCTTAAAAATTGTGCTTGGGCTTTTTGCTTAAGAGGAAAGCCTGAATATATCTATATTTATTTAAAACCCACATAGGAAAAAAAATATCAGGAATTTGATGTCAACTCTGGTCTTCCCTGATTTTGCTAGAACTGAGGTCTCACAAATATATAATGGCCTCTCACCCCATATACACCAATGTAAATGGGGTGAATCTTTAACAGACATTCTCTAGAGACTGTTTTAGTCAATGAAATTAAGAAGTTGGACGGAAAAGCCCTTCTCCCTCAATTGCTCAGCTCTCGCTTGACCCCTGGTGACATCAATTTCGTTTCATCTCCAGTCACCAAGGCCTGAAATAGAATTTTGTAACACCGTCGCAGGTCTTTCTTTTAAAATAGGAAAAACCCATTTTATTCTGCCTGTGCTGGTCACCTTATCTGAGCCGTGGCAAGTTTTTAGCCAGACAGGATCCCAAATCTCTCCCTTTCATGCTCTTTTCATTTTAATAGGAACAGTTGCTACATCGAGTCTACCAAAAGCAGTTATTAGTCTCATTCAATATAGGATTAAGCCAGTGGCTCCGTCGAATGCAGTACCGTCAGTTGTGGCCACTGCTGGATGCTTCAGAGGAAGTAGTAACCTATTATTTCCTCTATATGGGCTACAGGCAGGAAGGAAAATTTCTTCCTGACCTTTGATAGTGATCAGTTTGTGCTCTGAAGCATGAGAATAGATAATCTCAGCACTTGTATGGCCCCCATCACTGTAAGCTCCAGTGCTTTCCTAGCCAGTATCACTAGAGTGCCCATAAACACAGTACTTATTTTAGGTGCAATACATGTACTTATGCATCAGCAGGTGACAAATCTGGATTGGTTTCAGTGCCATGACTGATAGAGGGCACTTTTTACCTGACTTAAAAAAAAAAAAAGGTGGGTGGCGGGTGTTCAGTCTGGAACTCAAGATGACCAGTCTTCCTATTCGAGAGCAGAACAGTTATTTTCAGTGGCACAGTAATACCACTTGGTTCTTACCAAGCATATTCTTACCATAGCAAAGGGTCAGAATAATGATCCGAAGCTCAGTATCTCTCTCTTCTCCCCTTTATACATTTATAAAGGAAGTCAAACTAACATGGAAGTGACCTCTCTCTCGCAAGCTATTTTTGTGACATCAGGCTGTCTGGAGGAAAAACCTTTAAGCAAGGATGGGTCAGAGGATTCAGGAAAATTAAACTGATATCATACATATGAATGTATCATGCCAACCTCCCTACTGCTCCTTTGGTAACAGCCAGTACCATAATTAACACCTCAGAACAAGTTTCAGAGTAGTAGCCGTGTTAGTCTGTATCAGCAAAAAGAACAAGGAGTCCTTGTGGCACCTTAGAGACTAACAAATTTATTTGGGCATAAGCTTCCGTGGGCTAAAACCCACTTCATCAGATGCATGCAGTGGAAAATGCAGTAGGAAGATATATATACACACACAACATGAAAAAAAATGGGTGTTGCCATACCAACTATAAGAAGACTAATCAATTTCAGTGGGCTATCAGGAGAAAAAAAAACACTTTTGTAGTAATAATCAGGATGGCCCATTTCCAACAGTTGATAAGGTGTGAGTAACAGTAAGGGGAAAAAAATTAGCATGGGGAAATAGTTTTACTTTGTCTAATGACCCCTCCACTCCCAATCTTTATTCAAGCTAGGGTGACCAGATGTCCCGATTTTATAGGGACAGTCCTGATTTTTGGGTCTTTTTCTTATATAGGCTCCTATTACCCCCCACCCCCTGTCCCGATTTTTCACATTTGCTGTCTGGTCACCCTAATTTAATGGTGTCAAATTTGCAAATTAATTCCAATCCAGCAGTTTCTTGTTGGAGTCTGTAGTAAGATGAGGCCCTGAAATATAAACTCTTGTGTCAGAGGCCTAGTCTGAGACCTGAAGCCTGAACCAAAGTACTTCCAGGCACTGCTAAGCAAAAGCTGGGCTGTGAGCCACAGACAGGCCTCGCTCTCAGAAATTGGTGAGAAGAGGGTTGTTCGAAACAGGTGCATTCACATATAAGGGCTAATAAGAGGAACTTGTGCCAAGATGGCACCTGGACAGCCTGATACAAGGACACTCCATAGACCTAACAAGCAACAGGCAGGTACATCTTAAAGACAGGACAGCATGATGGATAGATCTGTTTGTCTGGAACAACATGATCAAAGGGGAGATAGCACCCTAATGAGCCAAGGGGCTGTACCTAATATGTCAGTAGGGATGAGTAATCTGTCCTGTAACTGTATAAAAGTAGGTCCCAGAGTGCGCATCTTTGTCCAGCCTAGGGGGCAGTGGAGTGTCCCGCCACTGACTGAGCTGTGTCCATTGCCAGGGGGCACATATTCGTAGTATTTCCTGTAGAGTCTATAGGAAACTATTACTGTGCTTTGTTTGTTTAACAATAAACCTGGCCGGGTTCCTTCGTACCCTACTAGAGTCTGTGGTCTTTGGGGGTTCTCTCAGGGTTTGCTGTGTCAGCTATCTGCGCAGAGCTGGGGCAGCACACAAAGGGAACACACACGCAGCCGACTGTTATCGTCAAACAAGAGCAGAGCACCACACCAGTAGCTACTGACGACAGTCTATTTTTGAAGGTGTTTTTTTGTAGGAGTATTGAGACTTAGGTCCGTAATCGAGTGGCCAGGGAGGTTGAAGTGTTCTCCAACTGGTTTTTGAATGTTATAATTCTTGATGTCTGATTTGTGTCCATTTATTCTTTTGCGTAGAGGCTGTCCGCTTTGGCCAGTGTACATGGCAGAGGGGCATTGCTGGCACGTATCACATAGGAACAGAACATGCAGCACAATTCTTCTTGCTACCACTTGGGTGTTAGTAACATCAGCTGTTGCCATAGAAATTCAAGGCACTCTCTAGTCCAGACAGGAAGTATAGAGATTTTCAACTCATTTTAGAGTCTAAACCTGGAAGTTATCACACTTTTTTTTAAAATGGTTACGTACCTTTGTAACTGTGTTCAAGATGTGATGTTCATGTCCATTCTATGCTAGGTGTGTGCGTGTCACATGCAATTGCCAGAGATTTTTCCCCTAGTTTTATCTGTAGGCCTGGCCCTAGCGCCCCCTGGAGCATTGCACACATGCCAATATAAGGGGCACTGCTGGCTCCACAACCTTCTTGCGGGTAACTGACAGAAGGGTAAGGGCAGGTCATGGACTGGACATGAGCAACACATCAAAGAGCAACAGTTACCAAAGGTCAGTAACCATTTTTTCTGAGTGCTTGCTCATGTCCATTCCATGCTAGGTGACAAGCGGTATCCTCTGAGGTGGGCTCAGAATTCAGATGTGCCGATTGCAACACAGCTCTACCAAAACTGGCATAGTCACAGACCTATTGACTGGTGTAGTGGGGTGCAAAGGTATAAATTGATGACCATGTCATGACCCTGGAAATATCCAGGATTGGTAACTGCATGAGGAACGCAGCTGAAACTTGTGCTTTTGTAGAGCGATGGGTCACAATGGTCAGAGGCAGAACCTTCACCTGCTTGACAAGCTCAGATGCAGGTGGCTATCCGGGACGAGATTCTTTGAGATCAGAGTGAAAGCCTTGCAAGTGTACAGTCGTTCCAAGCAACCGTCACGGGTGGTAAGAGGGTGTGGAGCTAGCATGCCCTTATACCAGCGGGGCTCCAGGGGATACTAGGGCCTGCCCTATGGATATCACCGAGGGGAAAATCTCTGGCAACTGCATGTGGCACACACACCTAGCAAGGAATCCGCATGATCAAGCGCTCAAAGAATCTGCAATTCAAGGAAGCTTTGCATCTCCCCTTTCTGTTCTAGAATGCAGGGCAGCACAGTTCCCTCAGATTGGATTTCTAGCCCCTCCCCAGCTGGTTGTTCCAGATAACAGCCATGGCAGGGAGAAGCCTGTTCTGCTTCTCCCCTCACACACCAGTTCCTGCTGGGGAACCAGAATACTTTGGCTGTTGCCCCACTAAAGCACCTTAAAAAAACCTAGAGTGACAAGGTCAAAGGAGACCCGTGTAAAGATCATGGGGGTCAATCTCCCAAGGGCAGCCCTCCACCTGGCTTTACTCACCTCTTAGCAGTCTGAGGGGCCTAAGTACCATGGAGACTAAACTTACTAGATATGATCCTTCCAGGGCAGGCATAAGGCACCTGGTGGAGGGGGTAGGGTATGAGGGAAGCAGAGCACTCTATGGAGAGAGGACTCTGAATTCCAGGGACTGTCTCCTTGGTACCTTCTCCAAGCACTACATTTACAAGAGTTGCCATATCAGATCACAACAGGGTAACAGTCCAATTTCTTGTCCCCAGCAAAGGTTAATTCCAGGTGCAGAAATCCTGAAGTGGGCTATCATGGAGTAACATCCCCTGTAGGGAAAATTTCCTCCTAAGAGGATGACTTACATCCTGGAGCATGAGGGCTTGTGTTTTTGGTATCTCCGCTCCCTGTTCACACCCTCAAAAAGGGATTTGCGGAGGACAGAAGGGAATTTTCATTCTGCTGTAGAAGCCCTCTTGCAGAGAAAGTATGCTGTGGAAAGCAGGACATGCAGCCCCAAGTTACCATGGTGACCCAACTAAAGCTAAATATGAATAAGACCCACAGGAAAAGCGATCTCAGATTTTACCCAGACATTCATAAAGCAAGAGGCAAGAGGGCTGGTATTTTTGAAAATATCTGTAGTTTTATTTGTCTGAGACAGACCAGAGCTGCAGAGACTGTTCCAGATGTTAAGCAGTCTCCTCTTTAGCGATACGATCTTTCTTGAGTGGTCCCTGCAAAAAAAACACCAAACAAGCAGTTACCTAGCAGAACTAACCATCTCCCCAATGTTGGAGACCCCATCGTCCTCAATACCTCATTGTGGAAGGTTATTTTTGCTTTGAACCACCAATGAAGACAACGATCAAAGGCCTACTTGTGGTACAGATCTTAGCTTAAGTGTGTGGCTGAACTTGAAGCAAGCAGCAGAAATGGAGGCTGGTGAAGCTACACTGCTATGCACCATCTCAAATTAACAATTTAAATATAAAATCTGGCACCACCTAGTGGCAAAGCTAACTTTAGAGCCATCATCACTGCCTCCTCTTTCTGAGAAAGCACTAAACAGCTTATAAAGAGCTCCACCTCTTGAAAGCATGCAGTGTGAAATGGTGGAGGAAGTCTTAGGCAAAAACTGGTTTTGCCACATTAAAAACTTTCAAGGTTCAAGAAGGGACCAGAGATCTGCTGCTTCTCACCAAGGACAGATCAGATACTCAATGTGCCATGGGCAGAGACAGCCTACGCTGCTGCCTGCAGCAACCTCAGCACTGTTCCCCAGAGCTGTTCTCAGAAGGAAGGCAGCATGGAATGTCTCCTCATGCCTGTCGGACACTGTGTACAGTGCTAGTTCCATGGCCTCATCACTGAACAGCCCATATACTGGGGTGGGGGCAGCATCCAAGCCGCACCCAGCCCCGTGTAACAAGGGCTACGTAGATGAAATGAGTTCACAACCACAAAGTCTTGAAAAAATGAACCTCCCACAGGATTCCAAACTTCATCTGGACAGTTACACAGCCTTGGAACAAACCCCTGTGCTGTGCTTCATGAGTACACGTGTGCCAGTGACCCAATGGCTGAGTTATTAACTGCAGTTCTCACTGTGGAAACACACTGCATTGGCATTGACCCATGCTTGTGCAGCCAGACAATACAAAGGTATGCAATACAAAGCTGAGCTCCAGGATATCTATGTCCTTACCATGAAAGCCTTCTTCTCCTCCACGGTCTGGAAGCGGCCATGACCAAATTTGGAAGTTGTGTCAATAAACTTCAAGTCAATCTTCTCCAGGGCCCGACGCTTTGTCTGCACAAGTAGGGACTGTGGGGGAAGAGACATGTTAGAATGTAGCAGCCCAGTCACCAATTTTAAGCACAGGATCTGCATTCCCTGCTAGAATTTGCCATAATTGGATATTTTCAAATGAAATTTCTATGGGCAACATACACGATTCCAAACCACCACCACGGCAGGGAGCTGAAGAGCCTGGTAACACACCAGCAGTGTCAGCAAGTCACTCAGTTATATCACTAACCAAGGCGGGAGCACAGGGGGCTGGAGTTAGCATTAATAGGCAGAAGGAAAAGCTAAGCTATTGTACAAGAGAAGCTTCATGAGCCACAAGAGTTCTCAAACCCAGTGGGGTCCTTCATTAACACCCAAACAGGACGTAGCATTCTGAAGAGACCAATAGTCCAGTGTCCCAGCACCGGTAAATGTTTCAGAAGAGCATTTCACTAGCATTAGGCAGCGTGCGCTCCTGTGTTAGGGCAGCACTTTCTCTTCCCAAGTCGTCTTCTCCTCTAGCTTGCTATGGAAAACCCCCAATTATCAAAAACAATGTTCTGGGGGTAAAGGGACTCTAATCTGAAGCGTGAGGCAAGGCAGAACAGAGAATCCTGGCTCCCTCCCACAGATTGGCAAAACCAATATTCTTGCATTGCTCACCTTGCGCAGAGTTAGGACTCTCTTCTTGGTTCCAACCACACAGCCTTTCAACATGATAAAGTCATTGGTCACTTCACCATAGTGGACAAAACCGCCCTGAGTAGAGAGAGGATGGTTAAGCACACTGTACCATGCAGAACTAGCAAGTTCTGGCCTAAACTGAACAGTGCCTCTGATTTTGCCGGTGTTGGGGTTCCTGCACAGCACACGTGCTGGCTGTAAAGAGGTCACGGCCAGCAGAGCTCCCTACCAGGGAAACCCCCAGGGCAAGGGAGAGTCCCTGGAAGCATAGGAACAGCAGCCCTGTGCAGCCTGACATGAAGGGCAGACCGGAGGTGGTAAGTAAGAAGTGTGGCCAGAGCTGCAGCTATTTTGTGCTGCTGGACGGCTCCACAGGGAGCTGTGGCAGCACAACATATACTAGAGCAGCCTCAGGAACTTTTAGTCCTTTCACCTTGCTAAGTCATAGGCTCCAACACAGGGATTATGCTTTCCCTGCAAGCCACAAGCTACTGTTCAGTTAGCTCTTCCTGCCCCCACCTCTCCACTTGTCCTGCCTGGCTGCATATTGCTCTTCCACTGCGCAGAGCTGGCACATTACAGTGGCTCATCCCCGAAGGCAGACAGCATGACTTATAAACGCTTCACCACTCAGCTTCCTAAGACTTTCCAGAGCTACAACCTGGCTAGCCACTTTGCCCTAAATGAAATCCCCAGCTACGACTGATTCTCTCTTCAGACGAGAACTAAAAAAAAATTCAGGCCTAAAGAGGCTAACATTTCTTTTAAATTTTTTGGCTAAAAATTCAGTGTTCGAAGCTTCTGTGAGGACCTTCTAGTTACACACTACTGAAAAGCAACCATTTAATGATCCACAGCAAGAGCTCACTGTCATGGAAACGAAACTGAAAGCTTCTCCAGCTGAAAACAGCAGAGAATTTTAGGTTGATAGAATTATCCAAGTTGAAAACACAGGAGCCCAATTTTTACAAAAAGTTGCCTGGGGATTCTAATGCCCAAGAGTGATCAGGACCATGGTTAAGGGACAAACTTGAAGTCTAGACAATTTTAATGAACTAGCTGTTTCTGGTCCTACACTTGCTTGAGTTCTCCCTCCAATCCTTGTGGGTTTTACCACAGGTGTTACTTGTAACCATCATAGGTAAAAAACTTCAGACACAGAAGTGTCATTTTTAAGTTGACAGCATTCTCTTAAGTTGCAACCCACACAGCTCAACAATCCACAGTACTACACTGCTACACTTGTTCAATATTGATAGAGAAGAATGCAACCTAAGGAATCAATATCATTCCCTGCAGTACCTGAGCGTTTCCTTATTGACTACACTAGAATAAACTGTGTGGTTTATGAGATCACAGTCCAAGACTGAATTCCCATATCCTTCCCACACACCAAACCTGTAACAGCCAGAAAGCCACTCACCAGAGGGTTAATGCTCTTGTCCGACAGATCGTAGTCAGTTGATGCATTGTTTTTGATCAGCTTTCCATCCTTGACTTGGTAACCTTGGCCAATCTTGTAGACCTACGATGACAAAAAGAAAACGCTATTTCGCATGTGCTGGGAGAAATGGTTTGACAGAAGCGAAAAACCTAATCCAGAAACAGTAGTTCAAACCCATATGAAGTTTGAAGTTTGCTGAGCACAGAGAAATGTAGAAAACAAATGTGGCTAGTGTTTAGGTGCAGTAATTAAGAGCCTCAAATATTGTCTCTACCATGAAACCAATGCCTCAGTCACTGCATTTTAACTTGTCACCGGGGCATCCTATTAACAGAAAAATCAATAGTATTTTAACTTCCTGAAAACTCGTGTGTACAAATGTTCTTGGCCACTTACTCATTACATTAAAAAAAGTCTTAATTTCAATTATGCTGAATTTCCTGATTTCAACTCATTACTAACTGAAACAATACCTACTGTTTTGACAGTACCACAGCGTGTTTTATGTGAGTGGGTTAAAGTAGCTTCGTCCCCATTTTTATGGATGGGGAAAAAAATAAAAAGTTTAAGGGTATGTCTACACAAGAAAGAAAACCCAAACCTGGCCGGTGCCAGCCAATGTGGACTCAGGCTGCGGGGCTGTTTCAATGCTGTGTAGATCGGTGGTTTTCCAACTTTTTTTCCGGTGACCCAGTTGAAGAAAATTTTTAATGCCCGCGACATTTCTCTGTCTGCAAATGGGAGGGGCTCAGGGCTGGGGTAGAGGGTTGTGGTGTGGGAGTGAGGGTTGCGAGGTGGGGCCAGGAATGAGTGGTTCAGGGTGTGGAAGGGGGCTCTGGGCTGGAGCATGGGGTGCAGGAGGGGGGTCAGGGCTCTGGGCTGAGGGTGCAGGCTCTGGGGTGGGGCCAGGTATGAAGGGGCTGGGGTACAGGAGAGGGTTTGGGGGGCTCAGGGTTGGGGCAGGGTATTGGGGTGCAGGCTTACCCCAGGCAGCTCCCAGTCAGCGGCGCAGCAAGAGTACTAAGGCAGGCTTTCTGCCCCACCTGGCACCATGGACCGCGCTGCGCCCCGGAAGCGGCCAGCAGCAGGTCTGGCTCCTAGGGGGAGGCGTGCAAGCAGCTCTGTGTGGCTCTTGCCGACAGGCACCGACCCCCGTCTCCCTCCTAGCTCCCATTGGCTGCTGTCCAGCCAATGGGAGTGTGGAGCCGGTGCTCAGGCAGCACACAGGCCCCCTGCCTAGGAGCCAGACCTTCTGCTGGCCACTTCCAGAGCGCAGTGTCAGAACAGGTAGGAACTAGCCTGCCTTAGCCGGGCAGCACTGCCGACGGGACTTTTAACGGCCCAGTCAGCAGTGCTGACCAGAGCTGCTGCGACCCAGTTCCTGACATTCTGCGACCCAGTACTGGGTCCTGACCCACAGTTTGAAAACCACTGGCGTAGACTTCTGGGCTTGAGCCGGAGCCCAGGCTTTAGGACCCTGTGAGGTGGGAGGGTCCCAGAGCCTGGGCTCCAGCCCAAGCCCGGAAGTCTACACAGCAACGAAACAGCCCTAGGGCCCAAGTCCCACGAGCCCGTTTGAGCTGCCACAGGGCCAGACGCGGGTTTTTCTTTACTGTGTAGACATTCCCTCAGTGACTTGCCCAAGGTCAGCCATGCAGTGGCAGAGCAGAGAACAGAACCCAAGTGTCCTACACACTGGACAACTCTGCCTCCCTTTTTGGTGTGACTATTCATCAGCCTCTCCTACTCCAACTGGTTTGCTGTGATATTTGTTTGCATATAAATAGGGCCCTACCAAATTCACGGTCCATTTTGGTAAATTTCATGGTCATCAGATTTTAAAAATCTTTAAATATCTGAAATGGTAAAATTTAATGTGAAATTTCAGCGTTGTACCATGGTAGTCCTGTCCAAAAAAAGGGGGGTGGAGGGGTGTCGCAGCACTGCCACCCTTACTTCTGCGCTGCTGCCTTCAGAGCTGGGCAGCTGGAGAGTGGCGTATGCTGGAGGGGAACCCAGCTCTGAAGGCAGCACCATAGCCAGCAGCAGTGCAGAAGTGAGGATGGCCTGGTACGATAGTGCCACACTCACTTCTGTGCTGGCAGTGGAGGTGGGTCTGATCTGGCCCCGGGAGCAGCCCATGCAGGAGAAGAGGAAGTCCCATCCCTCCGTAGCGTGGTCAGGACTAGCAGCTGGAGTCTGGCACACAGTAGGAGCCCCCCAGTTGGTGTGCCCCCAACCCTACCCCTCCGCAGCACTCAGTGGTTAAAGGGAACTTGGGCTGCCTGTGTGTGTATGGAGGTGGGGGGGTGACCACAGTGCCCCCCCCCCAACCACTGTGCCCTGGGCAGTTACCCACTCATAAGGCCATCCCTGCCCCCCTGCAAAAATGTGATCTCCCCCCACCCCACCCCCCGTCATGCCACCCTTATTTCTGTGTTGCCACTGTTGGCAACGCTGCCTTCAGAGCTGGATGGCTGGGAGCACCACTGCTCTCTGGCCACCAAGCTCTGAAGGCAGCGCAGAAATAAGGATGGCAATACCACAACCCCCCTACAATAGCAAGATTTCATGGGGGAGACCAGATTTCACTGTCAGACATTTTTCACAGTCACGAATTTGGTAGGGCCCTAAATATAAAATACAACTAAGCAGCTTAAGTGCTGGTCCTAGGCACAGCCTGAGCTCACTGTAGACCACTGTACATTCAGCTTTCAGGCTGATTACAGGAGTCTAGAGAAAACCTTCATCTTTAACCAATATGAGTAAGTCTGGCCCTTTCTGCCCTTGTGTCCTGCCCAACCGGGGGTGTGTGTGCGCGCGCGCAGATCTGGCCATTTCCATTAAGCACCGATACATGCGAACAAGTTGCAGTACTGGCAAGTAATAGTAAGCTGGGGAAGCTGAATTACTTTGCAGGGTTGCTGGCCGCCAACTCTAGTCAAACAACTAAACCCTGAACTGTGGTCTGAAACCTTCCGTCTGCTTGGCGATTCTGCAGTGACCTTGACTATCCACTGAGGGGAACCAGGACTCTAGTTTGTCCAGGACACTTCAATACACATCTCAGACTCTTACCTTCTTATTAATTTCTGTGCGATGGTGGTATCCCTTCTGACCAGCTCGGGCTACAGAGAAAGCCACGCGAGCAGGATGCCAAGCGCCAATGCAGGCTACTTTCCGCAGACCCCTGTGGGTCTTGCGAGGCAGCTTTTTGGTATGCCAGCGGCTGGTGACCCCTGAAACAGGAAAACAAAACATTACAGCATTGTAGGACTGTCATAACTGCTCAGCTGTGGCATATGCCTTCATTACAGAGGTGTTTATAATTAACCTGGGACAACACTATGCACACTGTTTGTGGCTGTTACGTAAGGAGAATGTGTATCCAGTGCAACACCAACAGAAATTTGGATCAGTGTAACGATTAGGTACGGGTGTTGTGAATTACAAGACTCTGTGGAAGACCCACCCACAGCTGCCCATGTTTTCCCAAACTATTCCCTGGGTGCTGTTCTCAGAAGGAAGGCAGCATGGAATGATTCCTCATGGATGTCGGATGCTGTGTCCAGCACGTATTCCATGGCCTCATCATTGAACAGTCCACTTCTGATGTGAGAGCAAAACTGAAGATACCCCATCTGACCCATGCCCTATGTACCAGGGCAAGAGTGTGGGGGGATTACAAACAACTCTTCACTAAACTCTGGGTTCTGGTCAGACTGAAGCATTTGAGAAACAAGAGGGAGGCAGCCATGACATCTACCTTTGTATCCCTTGCCCTTGGTGACTCCAATGACGTCTATCATCTCATCTTGGCCAAAGACAGTTGACACAGGCACCTGCTGTTCCAGCTTCTCCCGGGCCCAGTCCACTTTCTCAGCAATGGTGCCACCATTCACTTGGATCTCCATCAGGTGAGACTTCTTCTGCCGCAGCGGAAGCAAACGCATCTGGAAGACAGACCTAAAATTAGCTCTATAACCCAGACAAAGCGCTGAGATCTCTAGTGCAATCTCTGTCTGAGATTCACATCCTGGGTCTGATGGATTTTTCCACCTCTGCTGTATCCCAGTCACAATATACACAATGCTTGGAAGACTGAAGCTCTGGGGTTAAGGGCAAGAGTTATCAAGGCTGTACAATGGCAGACAGGCCTAAGTTTCTAGCAGCCAGATCACCAAAGGGAATGAGAAGAAAAGCAGCAGAGACACAAGGTGGGTTAGGGAATATCTTTTATTGAACCAATTTCTGTTGGTGAGAAGCTTTTGAGCTTACAAGTAATATATGCCTCACACCGCCTTTACAGCTGGTCGCCAGGCTGAGGATCTTAAAAAAGGACTGAAGATAAGGCTGTTACCCAGTCCCAGAGGCTTAAGTAAGGTCACATAATGCACCCAGTATTCTATACTATATTTGGGAAAAGGGGGACTGACATTAAAATGCTGACAGCAGCTGCAGCTCCCTCTTTGCTGCTTGCCACAAGAGGCCATCTCTAATATATTAAAGTCTTGTGACCAGACAGCTTACTCCACTTATTGCCACACAGGAGATCCTGTTACATTCCTCAGTCTGGAAGTATTTGGCACTCATGCAGGGGTGAGATTGGGAGGGGGAGAGGGGGGAAGAGAGAGCTTCACACTGCTTAGCAACGACCTGATTAATCTGGATGATTAATAAAAGCCACTGATGGTCTCCACAGGAGAGCACTGCCCACATATCCTTGGTCTGAAGCTATAGTAGCCATCCATTTTTTAAAACCAAGTAAAGGAGATTTCCATGGGGGGCCAGAGGCTCCCAGGACAGGAGGCTAAAACATTCAATCCTATTTCTAGCTGTAACTATAATCGGAAAGAGAGGAGGTCGTCTAGTTGTCTGAGCACAGAATGGAGCCCAAGAACTCAAGTTCCAATGCCAGCTCTGACACACAAAATATACACGCACGCACCAGGGTGCTGTTGACAATCCAAACTCAGTTTTCACACCTGTAAAATGGGGATGGGGCGCCTTACCTTTGAGGGGTACAGCAAGGATGTTAGTGGTTTGCATAAGACTTTGAAGTCAAGCATAATACCATACCCAGCTTTTATACTGTGCTTTTAATCAGTAAAAAACAAAGTGCTTTACAATGGAACTCAGTACCATTAGCCCCATGTACAGATGTGAAACCGAGGCACAAGAAACAAGAGGGGCAGTGACTTGCTCAAGTTCACTCAGCAGACTAGTAGCTGAGCTGGGAATAGAACCCAGGTCTTTGGAGTTCCAGTCCAGTGAGCTATCCAGTAGACCACACTACCTCTATAAATATTAGGTATGAACACTGAACACCAGATTTGGGGGGACAAGGAATCAGAGCAGCAGTGGAGTGAGTTTCTGTGGACAATGGCAGGACACCCCTAGCCCTTGTGGATTCTGTACCCCCAAGTCTGAGCCCTCTTTATGAAGGAGGCAGAACACTCACCTGAGTGTGAGCTATGACCCGGATAACCTGGCAGTACTTCTTCATGCTATTGAAATCCTTCTCTAGCTGCTTTTTGCCCTCCTCATCCTGCCACTTCTTGCAATACTTGGTGAAGGCCTTCTTCTTGGACTTGTGCCTTCAGGAGCAGAGTACAGAGAGGGTATGGCTTAGCCCTTCATCAGTCCCCCAAGGAAAGGGGGGTGAGCGGAAGGAGCTGCCACCCGAGTTGGTTTCGGCTCATTGCCAGCTTCTAAGGAATCTTTTCCACCAGCAAGCGGAGCCTGGAGCTCATCAGACAGAGGCTGGGTTGCCAGAGCTGAGCGGAGCTGCCATGAATTCATCCAAAGCATATTAGCAAACAGTATAAAACATTCACAAGATATCAGAGCAGTGCTCTGCAACAATACAGTGCCTATCAGTTGATTATCTGTTGCCTTAAAATACTGCTGTAAATACTCTTGCCTTGCTTCCAAGTCTACAAAGTCCTACATCTTTCAACCCTGACTTATGGTTGATGTAAGAGGACACCAATGCAATACCCAAAACACCATTCATGCGTTCATTTGGGGACCTCTTTATCCTGGCAGTGTGGGATCTTCAAGAAGAGCATCTAGGAGAAATCCTTCCTAATCCCATAGGCAAAGGAGAACCTGACAACCCCACTGGAGCCCTATTGTCAGAGTGACCTTATGTGAAAGCATGACAGCAATGCATGGAAGAGTGATAAGAAAAAAATCTTCACCCCTTCCCTGAGAAAAAAGGACTATGCTCAAGACTCAACAATCAGCAACAAACACCAGAGGCAATTTCCTTATGTCCATTCATGGAATAAACATGCATAGTGTGTTCATGCAGACATCAGACAGTTAACTCTATCTCCAAGCCCCACTATAAACAGCACCTGACAAGCATTAAGCAATCCCTATTCCAGCCAGTTGCTGTTTTATACTATTATGTGATGAGACAAACTTCAGCCTAGCACCTAGATCCCCAAGGGCCAATCATTGGCTGTGATGTGGGAGCCCTGAAGTGAACAATTCAGACTAAACTACAATACCACTACGCTCATTCAACAAAACCAGCAATGCAAGAAACAGGCTCTGGAGGCTAGATTAAATGAGGTTCCTCGCTCCATGTTTTTTTACCAGTTCTTGTAGAAGCGTCTCTTGCACTCATCACTGATGTGCTCAGCAAAGATGGTCTTGAAGGTGCGGAGGCCACGGGGAGTCTGCACGTAGCCCACTATGCCCACAATGACCATGGGAGGAGTCTCTACCACAGTGACTGCTTCTACCACTTCCTTCTTGTTCACCTCTGGGAAGGACAAAAACACATTGTGCCAGTTAGCACCACAGCAGATGAAACACACACACACCCCCAAGTATCAGGAGGGTCCAGTGACCCCTAAAGGTCTTCACGCAACTGGAGTCAGTGGGCTTCACGGACCAGGGGACCCTGATTAGGCACCTTAAAGGTATAATGGTGACTAGATGCTATACTAAAACCCAAGGTTGGCCCTGTGGTGTAAAATGGAGAAGCCATTCTAACTGAGCTGGGTGGTGGCTGGTAACAGAACTACATTCAGGACTCGACAGTCAGCAAAAAGCGCCAGAGGCGATTTCCTTATGTCCGCCCGTCGAGAAAAGATCATCATAAGTAGTCTGCTACAACACAGCTCTACCAGCCCAGCAAGCTCCTTGGCAAGTCACCCACACACCCCAAGAACAGCAGTTACAGTAAAGTAAGACACCGACCACCAGCTAGGCACAAAGTCTGGAACTGGTGAGGAGGACATATCCATTAGCCATTGGGATCTTGCTTTTATAACTAGCAACTGGAAACAACAGTCGAGGAGCCATTGTAAAGAACATCAAGGACGTGGCAGAAATCAGACTGGGAATCAAACCTAGGGACCCATGTGAACCTGACAGTCTCCTCCCACTGCCTCAGTGTAGGAAAAAAAGCTGTACAGTGACCTCCTATAACAAGAGCAGCAGAGAAATACATACTAGATCCAGGCCTGTCCACTTCCCGGACAATGTGGGTCATGCCAGACTTGTACCCAAGAAAGGCAGTGAGATGGATGGGTTTGCTGGGGTCATCCTTGGGAAAACTCTTCACTTTGCCCCGATGTCGACGGCTGCGTTTGCGGGGCAGAAAGCCAAGGGATCCATGTCTGGGAGCTGAGAACTTACGATGCGACTACAAAAAAAGAGACATACTTTTAACACTCATGTTGCCTGAGTGATTAATTTGCCCTTAATAGCATACTAGTTGCTGTCTCTCTCTTGCTCCCTTTGAGAGAGAGGGCCATTACACAGGCATACCAGTATGTCCTGCTTTCTAGAAGTTCCTCTCTCCACCAACTCTCCTGTTTGGAGTTTAAGTGTGTTACCATTTTAGAATGGTGAATACATCAGGGCCTTACATGTGTCAATCAGATTTGTTCACATGAGTGAGGAAAATTTAAAGACAATACAAAGATTTTTTGGAGGATGAGGTTCTGAACCCCTAAAGTGCCATTCTAGTTAAATGTCTACTAAGAGGAAAGCAAAAATGCCACAAATGTTTTGTCAGGGCAGTTCTCCACAAAGAAACCCTTCTCGCCCTCCCCCACCATGTGCATGTGAATGGACATACATGGGAGTCCTTACAGATTACAGAAATTAATAGCAAAATGTGATTCTACTCTGAAAAGTGACAAAATCTGCTCTGTGGAGTCCAACTTGGTTGGAATCACAAGGTTTTCTCAACTGCCAGCTCTGCGCACTCATCCCAAGATGGGTTACATAAGATCCTAAGAATTGTCAGACCAACTCAGGCTAATGGTCCATCCAATCTGGTATCCATACTGGAATGGTAGCAAATACTACATGCTTAAGGAAGGTGAAAAAACCTCTATAATGGACAATTCTGGGCTTTTTCTCTGTCATTTAACTACAGTGCCCTCCATTTTCCAGAAGTCAAAACCCCTTGAATTCTAATAAACTTTTAGCTTCATCTTGTGGCAGCTGCTATAGCAGTCACATTGGGCAGGAAGTATTTTTAACAGTTTTGACTGTGTTCCTTTTAAAGTTCATTAAGCTGTCCCCAGTTTCTTGCAAATTGCCTGTTAGCACCAACAATAACAGGCTCTGCAAGACCAAATGCTGTCCTTTACACCTGTGCAAACTCCCCCCCCCCCAATCAAAACAGCATTATTACACTAAGAAAATCTGGCCCTGCAACTGGAATTCCATTAGCAAATACTAGTGACACACAAGCTAGACGAGACTTCCCCTTACACTCAACAGCCCTGCCTGTCTAGGACAGGGAAATTCAAGTCAGCAACAGCTCATTTTAACCCTAAAGTCAGCATCACGGACCTTGACGTATACAGGAGGCAGATCTGCCACTGCCTGTCCCTTTTCAGAGCAAAACCTCACTTAAGAGTGAGGGGAGTGAATCAACTACAGCTGAAGCCTGCATCCATAAGCTTTGTGCTGCAGCCCATCTGTCCCCCCGATCTCCTGAAGAGGAGCAAGACGCCAGAGCAGGCCCCAGGCAGTAAAGCGAGGACAGGAGAACGCCATGCGACTGCGCTGTAAAGCCCGGGTGTCGGTGGCATGGCGGCAGGCGGGCTCTCCCCGAGTCATTCCCCCACCCAGCAGCGAGCACGAGTGAGACCAACCTACAAACGACTCTAACCCGGGGCTCTGCAGTTCCCCGCCCTCAGCCCAGGCCTGTCATGGTCCTCCCCCACCCCCCGCTCCCCAAGCCCAGGCAGCGAACGTCCCTCCCGCCCGGGCGGGGGCCGCTCTCTAGCCCCCGTCTCCCCTTCCCCGCCCCGCGAACCCAAGAAATGGGCCCCGCGCCGCCTGCAGCAGGGCCCACTTGGCATCGGGGGCAGGTGCGGAGGCGGCCGGGGCCGGGATGGCGGCGATGCCCGGGGATGGCGAGACGCGGCCCAACACCCCGCTCCAAAGCCACTTACCATCCCGGCGAGCACCCGCGCCGAATTAGTAGAAAGGGGTGGCTAGGCCGCGCACGCGCTATTTATAGCCACTTCCACGTTGCCTTACGCAAGGGCGTACGATCACCGTTGCGCATGCGCGTTCACACGTCAGTTCCTCCTTCCCACCCCACCGTAGAACTGAGGTGCGCGAGGAGCTATGGCTCATGGTTAGGGCCATACTTCTTGAGAATGCGCAATCCTAATGCCAATAGGCCTGTGAACATCACTGAAACTCACTTGCGGGGGGCACCTGGGCAGTAACGTGAGCCAAGCTCAGGGTGGGAGGGAACCTCTTAAAGTCACAGCAGCTCCTGTGAGGGGGTGGAGGCTGCTCACCAGCCCTGACTGAACTCCCCTGAGGAGATAAGAGCCGCCTCTTCCCCCCCCCCCCAGCTGCCCTCAGGTCTCCATAGCAGGTGGGGCTGGGCGACAGGAGGCTGCTGAGTTGGGCTGGGAGGATAGTGCTCCTGGCTGAGGCAGCTCTAGGCCAGGCTGGCTCAGGACATAGGGTTGCCCAGGGTCGATTTCGGTGTGAGATGTACTGAGCGGATACTAAAAGTCCGGTTACTGCGGGCGGGGGATGGGGGACTCCCAGCAGCTAATCGCTAAGTTCGACCCTTTCTTAGCTCAGCACATCAATGAACATGCAAATCATGGAAAAGGCCATACATTATATCTATCAAAGACTATTTGTGATAAATGCATTGCACTGCTGGCAAAGAAGACGCTATCGGCCATTGTAGATGAGATCAAAGATGTGCGATTTTTTTTCAGTGTTCGTCAACTCAACTGATATGTCACATGTAGATCAGCTGACTGTCATCTTGCGTTATGTGCTACCCAGAGTACCAGTTGAGCATTTCATGACCTTCATAAACATCACCAGCCACACGGGGAGAAACTTGCCTAGTACCTACTCGATTTCCTCACCGAAAATTGGATTGACATTAGCCTTTGTTGTGGCCAAAGCTATGACAATGCAAGCAATATGAGTGGTAAATATTCAGGGATGCAGGCAAAGACAAAAGAGCGCAATGCTTTGGTTGATTACATACCATGTGCTGCACGCTCACTCAACCTTGTTGGCCAGTCTGCCATGGATTGTTGTGTTGAAGCAGTTTCTTTTTTTGGATTTGTCCAAGAATTTTACAATTTTTTCTCTGCATCAACCAGTCATTGGATGATTCTTAGAGATTCACTACCAAAGGGATGCCCAGTGCCCAAATCACTCTCAGGGACATGGTGGAGTGCCAACGCTGAAGCTGTGAATGCAGTTGTTCTGGGATCCCCACCATCCTTGAAGCGCTAGAGAGCATCAAGGATGATGAATCTGAAAAATCAGCAACAAAAAAAGATGCAAAGATCCTGAGTGATGCAATGTGCACTTTGGAAACTGTTATTTTGTGTGTGGTCTGCAATGATATACTTCAGCCATTCAGCAGGTGCAGTCTAAGCTTGCAAAGTACTCAAATTGACCTTTCCACTGCTGTAAATCTAATGAGGAGTCTTGGAACTGTTCTTCCACAAATGCGGGATAGTTTTGATGAGTGTGAAATTCAGGGGGCTGCAAGGACTGCTAACTATGAGTATAAGTCAGCCAAACACCACAAAAGACAGAAGACATGCAACAATGCAACTGCCCACTCATTCAGTGACAAGGAGGCCTTCAGCGTTAATACCTTCATCACAATCATTGACAAACTGAAGAGTTCATTAGAACATTGGATCGAGGCTCACAAAAATACTGACAAAACCTTTAGTGTACTAACAGATTTTTCGCCTAACATTTCAAGTTCCAAAGTCAGTGAAGATATCAAACGTCTGTGTCAGAAGTACCCAGATGATCTCCCAGTAGATTTTACTAAAGGATTTCTTCTATTTGTTGAATTCACATCACTCTCATATATATAGAGAAAAAGGTGACAAAAGCAAATCTATTCGGATGTATTAAATTATCACTGAATGCAATATGATAGAACAGGGGTGGGCAAACTTTTTGGCCTGAGGGCCGCATCGGGTTTCAGAAATTGTATGGAGGGCCGATTAGGGGAGGCTGTGCCTCCCCAATCAGCCAGGTGTGGACCAGCCTCCACCCCCTATCCCTCCCTGCTTCTCGCCCCCTGATGCCCCCCCCTGGGACTCCTGCCCCATCCAACCTCCCTGTTCTCTGACAGCCCCCCCAGGACTCCTGCCCCATCCACCACCATCCTGCTCCCTGCCCCCTGGCCACCCTTGGACTCTCCGCCCCTGACTGCCCCCCATCACCCCATCCAACCCCTCCTCTCATTCCTGACTGCCCCCCCCAGACCCCTGCCCCATCCAATCACCCCTTCTCCCTGTCCCCTGACCGTCCCTGGAACCCCTGCCCCTACCAGCCCCCTGCCACCCCACCCAACCCCCCTCTCCTTCCTCACTGCCCCCATTCAACCCCCCTGTTCCCTGCCCTCTGACCGGCCCAACGCCTATCCACACCCACGGACCCTGACCACCACCCCAAACTACCCTGCCCTCTATCCACCTCCCCTGCCCCCTTACTGCACTGCCTGCAGCACCGATGGCTGGCAGCGCTAGAGCCGTGCCACTCAGAGCACCAGGACAGGCGCCCGGTTGGAGCCATCCATGCCACTGTGCAGCACAGAGCACCGGGTCATGCCGGGCTCTGCAGCTGCGCTGCCCCAGAAGCTTGCAACCCAGCCACCCAGAGCATTGTGCTAGCAGCAGGGCGAGCTGAGGCTGCAGGGGAGGGGGAACAGCAGGGGAGGGGCCAGGGGCGAGCCTCCCGGGGCTGGAGCTCAGGGGACGAGCAGGAGGGTCCCGCAGACCGTAGTTTGCCCACCTCTGTGATAGAATGTTTCCCAAATGTTGAAACTGCATTACGGCTGAATTTGTCACTAATGATCACTAACGGTAGTGGAGAACGTTCCTTCTCTCTTCTAACTAGGGTCAAAAATGTCCTCCGATCCACCCTGACTGAAGAGCATCTCAATGCTTTGTCCCTCTTGATCATTGAGAATGAAATCATCAGGTCTTTGAATTACAATTACATCATTCATGACTTTGCCACAGCTAAAGCTAGGGGGGGGAAATTGTGTGAAGAATGGAGTATAGTGAGAGTAGAATAAACTTGTTAATTTTACATAAATAAATAATATGTAAATACATATGTAGATAAAAGTTTGATGACTTCATAATTTTTTTGCAATATGTAATTCATACTTAGGCCCTTCACAACCTTAATCCGGCCCTGGCTGCCGTGCTGGAGGGCTGCGTCCTAGTTCACCAGCAAAGCTGCCTCACTGCTCCCGTGCAGCCACAGGGCTCTTCTGACCTGCACTCCCAGGTGGCCTGCTGGAGCTGGGGTTTGAAAGTCCCTTGAGGCTGCTCATGCTGGAGTTGAGGGGGGAGAGGAGCGAGGGTGGGGGAAGGGGTCAGGGCCTCGAGGGAAGAGTTGGGGCTGGGTGGGGCCTGGGGGGAAGAAGCGGGGCAGGGGCAGGGCCATGGGTGAAGAGTCAGGGCAGGTACTCTGGGGGGAATATGTGGGGCGGGGTGGTCCAGTTATTAGAAAGTTGGCCACAGAAGCCCGAGATCAGACCTAGAGCAGGGCAGAGAGCTGATATCACCCTCAAAAGAGGGACCCTGTTACACCAGAGCAGGACAGAAAGCAGGTGCTCCCAGCACGCTGTAGTCCCCACGCACAGCGTCGATACCCTGTGAGCAGCCCTTAAGAAACACAGAGACAGTGACAAGAGGATGTTCAGTCACGACAGGGAGCTGAAGGAGGACTTGGGAGGTTGGCAGACACTGGGTCATGGCGTGGAGGATGTTGAACTAGGAAAGGAGAGCACAGTGCCCGGACAGCATTGTGTGGTGGCAGAAGTTATTTTGTGCCACGTAACACACTTCCTAAAATGAGGATCTTAAACTACCCAAGATACTACAGGATGGAATTGCAGCACTGAGTTAAACTTGTGATCCATCTAGACTAGTATCCTGTGTCCAAGAGGGGCCAGGATCAGATGGTGGAGAGGAAAGTGTTAGAGACCTCACAGTAGGCAGATATAGGGTAATTTGCCCCCATTAAGGTCTAATCCTAATCTCTACTAGTTAGAGATTGATTTAAATTTTGAAGCATGAGGATTTATATCCCTTCCAATACTCTTTGTAAGCTTTGACAACAGAATAATAGAAATGTATGGCTGGACCTTGAGAAGTCATCAAGTCCAGCCCTCTGTACTGCAGCAGGACCCAGTAAACCTAGACCATCCCTGCAAGATGTTTGTCCAACATGTTTTTAAAAACCTCCAAAGATGGGGATTCCCCAATCTCTCTTGGAAGCCTGTTCCAGAGTTTACCTACCCTTATAGTTAGAAAGTTTTTCCTAATAGCTAACCTAAATCTCCCTTGAAGCTGATTCTGCCCATGACTGCTTGTCCTACCTTCAGCTGACATGGAGAACAACTGATAACAGTCCTCTTTACAACAACCCTTAACATATTTGAAGACTTATCAGTAGACCCCTACCAAATTCATATGAATGTGTCACGGACTGTGAAATCTGGTCTCCTCTGTGAAATTTGGCTATTGTAGGAGAGGTCGTGGTGTTGCCACCTTTATTTCTGCACTGCCTTCAGAACTGGGTGGCTGACTCTGAAGGCAGCACTGTTGCCGGCAGCAGCGCTGAAGTGAGGGTGGCATGGTAGGGGGGGTAGTTGTCATTTATGGGGGAGGAGGGGAAGGGCTGGCTTTACAGGTGGGCACCAGGGCCTGCACAACCCCCTTATGGGTCAGGACCCCCACTGTTACAACACAGTGAAATTTCAGATTTAAATATCTGAAACCATAACATTTAAGATTTTTTAAATCCTATGACTGTGAAATTTACCAAAACGGGCCATGCATTTGGTAGGGCCCTTCTTACCAGACCCCCTCAGTCTTCTTTTCTCAAGCCTAAACATACCCATTTTTTTTAAATCTTTCCTCAAAGGTCACATTTTTCTAAACCTTTTATCATTTTTGTTGCTCTCCTCTGGACTCTCTCCACTTTATCCACAACTTTTCTAAAGTGTGGTGCCTAGAATTGAGTAGAGTGAGACAATTACTTCCTGTGTCTTACATACAACACTTCTGTTAATACAATCCAGGATGATATTAGCCTTTTTCATAGCTGCATCACACTGTTGATTCATATTCAGTTTGTGATCCAATATAATCCCCAGATCCTTCAGCAATACTACCACCTGGCCAGTTATTTCCCATTTTGTAGTAGTGCATTTGATTTTTTCCTTTTGCGCTTATCTTTACTGACTTTCATCTTGTTGAATTCAGAGCAATTCTCCAATTTGTCAAGGTCCTTTTGAATTCTAATCCTGTCCTCCACAGTGCTTGCAACCCTTTCCAGCTTGGTGTCATCTGCAGATTTTATAAGCACACTCTTCACTCCATTATTCAAGTCATTAATGAAAATATTGACTAGTACCAGGTCCAGGACTGACTAGATACTACTAGATACATTTTCCCAGTTTGATAACCGTTGATAAATATTACTTGAGTATGGGCTTTCAACCAGTTGTGCACCCACCTTATAGTAATTTCATCTAGACCACATTTCCCTAGTTTGCTGATTAGAATATCACATGGGACTGTGTAAAGCCATACTAAAATCAAGTTATATCACACATATATCTACTGCTTCTCCCATGCATTAGTCCAGTAACCTTGTGAAAGAAGGAAATTAGGTTGGTTTGACCTGATTTGTTCTTGACAAATCCATGCTGGCTATTTCTTACAACCCTATTATCCTACAGATCAGTGGTTCTCAACCAATGCCCCTCAGGCCACTTGCTACCCAATCAGCATGCAGCTGCGGCCCATGTGACATCCTCAGCATACAGGTAGTATATATATTGTGTGGATGTGACCCACATAACACATAGAGAGCTGCATGTGTGGCCCACAATGGTAAAGAGGTTATGAACCACTGATCCAGATGCTTACAAAATGATTGTTTAATAATTTCCTGGTATCGAAGTTAGACTGACCGGTCAGTAACTCCCTGGGTCCTCTTTGTTCTTCATTTTTAAAGATCAGTTCAATGTTTGCCCTTCACAGTCTTTTAGGACCTCACTCACCCTCCACAAGTTCTCCATGATAATTGCGAGTGGTTCCAAGATTGCTTCTATGATAACAGAATATTATCTTTATTCATATAAATGTTCAGTCACTCAGTGTTGTTAATTTCTTTGCCTCAACGACATGGCTGGCATTGTAGATCTATGTTCCAACAGCAGATGGAAGAAATAGGGACCAACAAGAGAATTTTTCCTGTTCCATGATACATTTACCCAGCTCGCTCCTGTCCCAGGAGCTGAGGGGAGTGGTTATACCTACATAATTAACTCCTTAGACCTGGTTTTCTGGAGCACTACTGTACCTTTACCTTACTGCCAAAGTAACAGCTTACAAGGAATATCTCCCACTTAAAGGGGAATTCCATCTGCACAAATGCTCTCTGCCAGCCCTTCTTCTGGCCCCTGCTGTGGGGAGTGTGCTAAGGAGAGGACAGAGTGCAGTGCACTCCAACTATTCTTGACTTCCCACCGTCCTCTTGGCCTCTATTCCTGGGCCAAACACAGGGACAGAACAGCAAAGCCGTCCTCGCATCATTTCAAAGATAAGCTGAACTCTCTTTTGGTTTAAATATATAAATAAAATCTATGTTGGATTTCATGAAATTCACAGCTATATATGTGTGCACTTAAAAATTAGAAATGAATGGCAACCATCTGTCTGAAAAGACAATGGTGTAATGCCAAAGCAGATCAGATGCTATGTGCCGTGCTACAGCACTGCAAGTGGTTAAAAGCCCAATTGTCAAGTGACAGTCCTTGCCACAGATAATGCAGGTGTAAAGCGCAGGGCCGAAAGATGAAGCCAGTGCACTGCTAGCACCTCAGGTCTGCTGTGCTTTCCTCTTAACTCTTTTCACTTTCCACTCTCTCAACCCCCTCTCTTCAGTCTCTTTGACTCCCTCCAGCACGGTCAGTTGCTAGCTGCATCTTCCCACCTTGCTGTGTCGATGTCAAAAGTTTTCAGGTCCCTTTTGCAAATGACCATGCACCTGAGCCTAGGTCGACCCAGTGTCCTTGGAGCATCCACAAGTTCTCCATACATGAGATACTTTGGAATCCTTCGTCCATCTGGTGCCCATGACAAAGCCAACGCAGATGTCTGTGTTTGAGAATAATGATAAGACTTTGCAATTTTGCTTTCTCAAGTATTTCAGTGGCAGGAACTTTGTGATCCCACTTGATATTCAAAATAAAGAAAAGACAGAGGGTATGGAAAGTGTTTAGCCTGCTCTCATGTCTGCTGCAGCTGGTGTCACCACTATATAGCAGCATGCTCAAAACATATGTCTGGTAGACCTGTATCTTGTTGTGCAGTGCCAGTTTCCGGCTAGCCCACATGCACTTGGTCAGTTGGGCAAATATGGTGGCTGCCTTTCTGTTATGAAAATTAAACTCACCAGCTGGATTTACATTATCCGATACAATCGATCCTAGACAACAGGACTTCTGTACAACTTATAGCGTGATGCTAGCTATTAGAACTTCTGGGGCAGTCAAACACACCTTTTGCCATAAGCATTGGGTTTTGGTTTTTTGGTTGTTCTTTTTTTTTCTTTTTTCAGACTGACGATTAGTTCAAATTCATCACAAGCTAGCACAAAGCTACTGCAAAGGTGCTGGAGCTCCTCTTCACTGGGTGTGATGAGCACCACATCATCACTGAAAATAAGTTAGCTTATCAGCAGGTTTTTGACTTTGCTTTTTGCTCTTAGACCTGCACTGTTGGAGAGTTTTCCCATCTGATCTTGTATGGAGATGGAAATGTTATATGAGAAAGCATGACGAAGGAGCAGAGAGAAGAATATATTGAAGAGTGTTGGTAGCAAAACAAATCCCTGTTTGACACCACTGCAAATTACAAACATTTAAAAGTTTGATGGTTAAAACATTGTAAAGAGTTCTGCTCTACTTTATATGTTGCTATAGTCACAGGATATATACAGGAACTGGGGTAGAACCTTGGCAAGTAAAAACCATTCCAGTAGCAGTGGCAACTGCTCAGGATTGATTGTCCTGATGTGAGCCAGCTACAGTATGATCTTTGCAGCATTAGTCATAGTCCTAGGGTTTAAGGCCAGAACGGAACTACTGTGATCATCCTGTACATCACAGGCCACCAAACACCCAGCCACACTCACATCAAACCCAACAACCAGAATTAGACCTAAGTATTACAGCCTTTAGGAGATGAAACTATGGTGTGTCATAGTCAGAGAATAGGAGGGACCAAGGTGTACCAGTGCACAAAGCCTCTGCAAGCACTTTTCCTTCACTTTTGCCTATCCACTTTCTTCTATCACCAGCTTCCACTCCCTTTAAATGGACCATGTGTTTTCAAGCTACTAGTGTACTCTAGCATGACCCATCACCCCTCCTCTCTTTCTGATGCAATTGACTGTGGTGTCATCACCCAGTCATCTGAGGGGACTATCCAGAACCAAATACAGGGGACAGATGGCAGGGGAGGACATTACTGTCGAGATGAGCACCACCCCACAGCTAAGGAGCTGGAGTTCTAGGAGAGTGAAGAGCAGGGCCAAAAAGGTTGGATCTCCATCTGCCAGTGAAGAAGACTACTAGACAAAGAGCAGAATGGACTGGGAGCTGCATCGAGTCCACCTGGTGCTACTCTACTTCTTGACCTATTCTATCTTTGTGAACATCTACAAACCACTGTTCCATCCCCTCACCACTGTAGCAGACCTAGTGTCCCAATGGGTCACTGCCCAGGTGATCAGGCTCTTCATCCTGTGGCGCTGCAGCCTAGAGATGGCAATTGCTTTACTCTTAATTCTGGGCAAGAAGCTCTGGGCTGAGATGCTAGCAAATAAGGCACTATGGCAGTCCCTGGCAGCAGCCAGAGTCTTCTGCCTTCACGTAATCACCATCCTGCTGCACTGTGGCAGGAGATGTGCTGTGCAGCTGCTGGGGCACCTGAAACAAGTGGTTTGGGCTATCTTGTCATCCAGTACCCAGTGGGTCCACCCTCATCTGGCTGCCTGTTTCCGGGAGGACAGCAAGGACTGTAAGATAGTGCTGCGAGGAGGCATGCGTCAGGTGAGCATCTCGCTCTTCTTTGGGTTCCTCGATGGGGTGCTAGAAGTTTTCCACATGTCAGCGCTGGCAGTGAGAAATGGAATCACCCACATCTTCAGCTATGCCAGGCCTACATGGGACCCTGCCTCAGAGGACAACAGCTTAATTACCATCACTTCTGTCCTCCCCCCTGCCCGGGTTCCCTTGAGTCACCGCTTCAAGGGCCCTACAACTTCAGTCCTCAAAGACTTCCCCTCATCCACTGACATGCTTCAGTTTGTGGTTGTCAGTGAGAACATAGGCAGGGGTGCTGATAGGTATAGTTTGGAAGGCACAGCTCTTCCCCTGCATGTAAGATTCCAGAGCTATATGAGAATGAGAGAGCCATTTTCTGCGCAATCCAGAAGTACTACAGTGAGGCAGCTGAAGATAGCCTGCATGGTTTTCATTGTGCTCTACCTCTCCATACTTTCTGTCATTGTCCAGTGAGTCACATAAAGGACCAGCTCATATATTTGTGGTATTCTATTTATGAAAGATGTCCTTGCACTAACCCTGTTTTTGAGGGGAGGGGCCTAACAGCACAAGGTGTGTAATGCAGGGGGAAGAGTCCCAGTGGTGAAGTGTGGTTTAAGCATAAGATGTCCATCTCTGAGGACCATCTCTGAGGATTTGGGTACAAATCCTGATTTAGATGACAAGTGATAAGAATTTGGCCTCATCATATTTCTTGATGTGTCATAAGAACTCCATCAAGGAATGAAGAATATGTAGAGTGAGGTATTAAGAGGAGAAAGCAGGAAGTGGGATATAGTGTAATGGGAAGCCAGAGAGACGAGATGGAGTAAAGGAAGAAGGTGAGGGGCTGTGGAGGGAACAAAGGGAGCAGAGAGAAGCAAGAGACCAAGGAGGACACAGTGAGAGTAGAGGGAACAAAGAGGAAGCAAGGGAGTGAGGAGAGAAAAAGAAGGAATGGAGGGAGGGACAGGCTGAGAAGGGAGTTGAGGAAAACAGAGACCGTACAGAAGAGTGACAAAGGGGGTAAGAGACAAAAGGAGAGAATAAACAGGAAGAAAACAGAGAAGTAGAGAGAGATGAGGCAGGGACAATTCAATGTCTGTGGCCATCCCAGTCGTTGGCCTCTCTCCTGAGAGTACCAGCATAGGGAGCAATCTGTATCAAATAGGCATGTAGTTCTTTTGGCAAAGGTTGTTCAGTGCTCTACAGTATGTGCAATGAGTTGGGTGATCTCAGTTCAGTCCTAGCAGAGAGATGGACCACACTGCAAAAGCCACCATCACAATTGGCACTAATTGAGCTCCTGCAGTATTCAGGGAATGAGAGCAGCAGCAGAACAAAAAAACAAAAACAAATAAAAAAGTCACAAAAATCACAACCCCAACCCACCCTATGAATGCAGAGAAAAGGTCTTTAAAGATCAAAAGAATTAGGTCTGAATAAGCAGTATATGAGGAGAGAAGAAGGTGATAAAGAAGCAGGAAGAGTCTCAATATCCAATCAGTGTTATTAAAAAACACTCGGTAAAAATGCAGTACCCAAGCCAGTTTCCATTGGATGGCATTTATTTTTGCTACAAGTTAAAACAGATATAAGTTCGACACTCTCTCCAGTGGTTTTTTTATGCAAGTTGCCAGTGTGGCCCT
The DNA here is from genome assembly GCF_011386835.1 of Chrysemys picta bellii. Taxonomy (NCBI): domain Eukaryota; kingdom Metazoa; phylum Chordata; order Testudines; family Emydidae; genus Chrysemys; species Chrysemys picta. The sequence continues at coordinate 93,987,259 of NC_088791.1, read as the reverse complement.
TGGCATTGTGAAGTTTGGCCATCTTTGACTGCCTCTAGGTCTTTCCCGTCTCTAATGGTGCCATTCTGCATTATTTGATGGAGGGCTGTCCAATGGGGTCTGACCGTTAGGGAAACTGTGTGGGGGAGGTTATTTCCCATTTTATAGAGTGCAGTTTGCATGATGGAGTGAGGAGTAAGGAGCAGCTGGAGCCTCTAGAATATCTGAAGTGTTTGTGCAGAAGGATATCTGGAGGGTAGGGACTGTTTAAGACTCCCAAACATCTTGGCATCTTCCCTTTTGGATAATATAATTAAGGAGCATCTGAGCAGTGATGACTCTTCAGTTCTCTCCCCCTATTCCTTATTCTCTCTCTCTCCCTCCCTCTCACCTTTCTCTTCACCCTATCTCTGGAAGGGGGCTTGCCACACTAGCTAGGTGAAACCCCTGGCTGGGGATACCTGCTGGCTGTGTAGGCAGCAGAAGCCCTCTAAGGCAGAGGCCGTTGGAGGAACCAGGCAGCCGCACCAGTTTTGACTGATGCTGAACTGTGTTTATGCCTGAACAATAACTGCATCTCTGGGAAAAGGGCAGGGACTCTCGATACTGGTGACAGCGTCACTGATGCAGCTGGCTGGTGAATTGTCCCCCGCTTACTTAAGAGTGGGGAAGATGAGACAGATGCAATTACAGCGGCCTTGCATTGTGATGGCACCATAATGCAATGTCATCCCATGATGCTGTGATGTAAATGAATTTGTCTTGCAAATTTAAAAGGTGGTGGGAACCCTCCCAAGCGAAAGGTTCCTGCCTTTGGAGGAACCCTTTCAGAAGCTGTTATAAAAAGTGCAGTGTGCTCATGACATGATCAACCAATGGGTGATTCATCTGATGAACTGCTGCTACTAATTGGTAGTCCATTGGCTGAATGTGAGAGTTCAGATTTATTTGTTTTTCTTCCAGCATGACACTTAAAATATACATTTTCCATTATTCAGGAGATATCACTGGGCCAAATCCTGAATTCCTTACATAAGAAAAATCTCAAAGTCAATTAGCATTTTCTTGGGTAAGGTCTTTGAAAATGACGTAAGAGAATTAACACACAAAATACTTTGTGAAGTTTAAATGAAGGTCACTGCTACGCTCCCACTCCAAGAAATATTATCTTAAAAATACTAAACATTTAAACGTATGACCGTTGAACAATTAGAGGAAGGCAGATATCCAAATATATTCGCAATACATACAATCTCCTAAATAAATGTACACATGTAGTCATCATATTACATAGCCCAGAACAACCTTAATGACACCTGGAAATGGCCCAGTGATATGGGGTTAGAGTTAAGTTTTAAAAGGTTTGATCAATTGCCTTCACGTTCAGGATACACTAGCATGTTTTATTTTTAAGTAATCACAAAAAATATTTTTCTTCTGCAGTTATAAGACAAGTGAATACAGGGCCTATCACAGAGCAGTGTTGCAACTTTTAACTCTGCTACTGAACAGCTCCATGTTCATGGTAATTTGTAATGCCTTGTAACTCAAAAACAGCCTTTAATTTATTCATACTTTGCAAAAAGATACAGTATACAGTACCTAGACACTGTAAAAAACAAAACATCCTTAGATTAGATAACAATTGATCAGATAAAATAGATCTAGTTTCTTATATTGGAATCTATTATTTTAGCATCTGAACACCTCAAGATTTAAAAAAAAGACATAAGATAATTCACATCTCCTGTCCCAGCAGGGACATGTTATCAAGCCGATTGTGAGCTCTTCAGGGCAGGAAGCATGTACTCGTATTTTTAAGTGCCTGGTACAATTCACCCTGAATGCAGTTAGGGCCTGTGGGTACTACTCTGTCAAACAATACAAAATAATGCTCTGGAGTTAACATTATGCAGGGAAGGGAGAGCTAACAATAAGCCTTATCATGGAACCTGTCTGCAACAACTTAATGATGGAGACTATCACCTCTTCATAAGAAAATGTAATACATACACTACCAATATTAAATCACTCTCAGTTCATCTACTGGTATTTCTAACATACAAATCAGCATAATAAAAATCAAAGTCATACTGCTGGATGGTAGAAGCTAGCTCAAATCATGTCCATAACTTGTTTATACAAGGGTTTCTGATAAGGCATCTCTTCATTCTGCTAGCTACATAGGGCTGAGTTGCAACCTGAAAAGTTATTAATTGGGAACTGGAGGATGAGATAAATTATTAATTCCTCCTTTGGCAAAGGGAAATCAGATAGTACTGGAGTCAAGAAGCTCTCTAAGGTCTGTCTAGATTTGAAATTGTGCTAGTGCCCGTTTAACTACACCTCTACCCCGATATAACGCGACCCAATATAACACGAATTCGAATATAACGCGGTAAAGCAGCGCTCCGGGGGGGCGGGGCTGTGCGCTCCGGCGGATCAAAGCAAGTTCGATATAACGCGGTTTCACCTATAACGCGGTAAGATTTTTTGGCTCCCGAGGACAGCGTTATATCGGGGTAGAGGTGTAGCTGTTTTCAGACACAGCTTTTGCCAAACAGCTACAATTCTTCAGTGCAAGCTCCTTGCCCTTGCACCTGCATCACTGCTGGGCCCGTGCCCAGCCATAATCTGGCCCCAAATCCTAAACCACACCAGGTAGAGGAAGAGGAAAGCAGATCAGAATTCCTGGCTTGTTCTGCCAACAACCCAGTAGTGTTTGAGTCATCAGCAGGCGAATAAGTTCCTCCAGCCCCCTTCCCTGGCCTGCCAGTGTAGGGGTGAGGAAAGAAACACCAACAAGTTATTCTGTTGAGGATACAGGAGGAAAAAAAATTATTTTGTGCCCAAACTCTGATTCCTGCAAACACAGCTCACTACAGAGCCTTGTCTACACCAGGATTTGGGAGGCAAAACTTTCCCATTGTTGCTAACATTGGTGCCACTCTATCAATAGGAGCAATGACAGGGCATTAGCAGTCATTGGTGTTTTTTAACAGTGTATCATTTAGATGTGCTCTGAGCAGAAAGGGAGGAAGGAGAAGAAAAGATGGAAACATTCAATAAAGAGAAAAAATTAAGCTAAAGATAAACAGATATTGAAAAGTGTGAAGGAAGGAATGGATACATTAAGATGGGGTAAGGCCTCTGCCCTGCACCAAGCCTGAGTAAACAGGGTGAGCGTAAGGAGAACAAATCCCTCACCCCTTCCACAGCCAGAGAGAAACAGAGCTATTCTACAACTAGTGTAGCACCCAAGGGAGCAGCAGTTCATACACAGGAGTTTGGTCAGCAGACCCACATATATGTGTTATCAGGGATTCATGCCCCCATCTTCCCTGCAAATCCTCCCTGCTCAATGGAACCCCACACCCACAGCACAGTTCTGTTGCCTTTCCAGTGGCATGTGTCCAATAGGTGTAAGGGGGCAGGATTTGCCCCTGTACAGCAGAAGAAAAGTGGAGTGAAAGAAGGGAACTGAGGAAGAAAAGAGCAAGGGAAACAGTATGGAAAGGCAGAAAGTGTTAATAAATTTGCTATAAACTCAGATTAAAATGACGGATAACCAATGTATATATTATTGTTATGGCAGGTGTTCACATGAAGCCCTGTTATCCCCAAGGGTCGCCCAAATTCTTTTCCTTCGCATACAGACAAGCTTTGAGTATTGGAAGAAATGTTTGTGTTAGATTTTGGTTACCCACGTTACCAGGTAAAGGGAGCTGTGCTAGTGGCAGGAGAATTTGTTGTCTGCCTTGGTCTCAGATTAGAGTCAATTCCTGAAGCAGAGTTACTCTCCAGGAACCATGGCTTTGGGTTGGGTTGAGATTCCTGGAAATTGGATTTGCCCTGTAGGCTATTTGATCGTCTCATACCAGATCTGATGTACATATGTAAATAAAGCAACTTACGCTTAAAATGTACCAGATTCTGCAACGCTGATTTCTCTTCCATTGGGAAGCTAGACTGCAAGATTCCAGTGTCTGTCACCACTCAGTGGTCTTCCGGGGGTACATCAACTAATCTAGATATTTGCCTAGTTCTACAACAGGCTACATAAAAAGCACTAGCAAAGTCAGTACAGACAAAAATTTCATACAGACAATGACTTGTTTATACTGCTCTATATGCTATACACTGAAATGTAAGTACAAGATTTATATTCCAATTGAGTTATTTTATAATTATATGGTAAAAATGAGAATCTAGCCTGTAAAATGGGATGTGTATTATTATTATATTGATAATTATGGCAAACCCTAAGTTAATAGTTAAAACAAAACATGTACATATAGAGCCAAATTCCACTGTCAGCTGTACTGATGTAATTGAGAGCAGAATGGTATAATACTGTGCCGAGATAGTTGTTCTTCCACAACACAATGTAAAGCATACCTAAGGAATGCACCTAGCATATAAAATATTAGACAAGCTTCATAAACTCTCAGAGAGCTTCCATCTCCTCTCCCGGCTCAGTGACACCCACAGAAGAAGGCTTTATGGGAAGAAATCTGCATGAAGATCCCCTTACAGAGATCTCCCACACCATGGGCTGGGATTTGCTCCATGTGGAGAAAGCCTCAGGACCCACACCGCAATTTGGCAGAGCCCAGAGGCCAGCTCCTTCTGTGTGGAGGCCCTGATCCCTCACTGCAGCCATGCTACCAAGCATTCCCCCTATCATGGCTGTCCCCAGGACCAGAGAAGAAGGCACCCAGGAAAAGACAATGCAGTCCCAGACTGTATTCTCGTTGCTCGGCAGGACTGGCTCTAGGCACCAGCAAAGCAAGCACGTGCTTGGGGTGGCACAATTACAGGGGCAGCATTCCGGCCATTCTTTGTTTTTTTTTGCTTTGGCAGTTGCACTCTCTGAGCTTTTTTTTTTTTTTTTGCTTGGGGCGGCAAAAAAACCTAGAACCGGCCCTGTTTCTCGGTGAGCTCTGCAGAACTGGCAGGTGCAATGTGCAATCACTAGTCCCAATGCCAGTCTGCCTGATGTGATAGATCTAAGAAAACCTCTTACAATGTCAGTTTCCCCCGTCAGCACTGCTCAGATTTGAAGAGGCAGAGCTCACATGTCCGAATATGCTAAATTAAACAAGCCTAAGTTTGTTCACCTTCGAGCATGTTGTAACATCTGTTTCTCCAGGCTTTTACTGAGGGGGTGGGTTAACTATGTTGAGAGAAGAGGGGTTTACTCTCGGTATGCAATGTTTTTTCTTTGTTGGCATTGCTTCAGCCTAAATTCTTTGTAATAGATTCAGTTGCACCTAAAGCTCTAGGAGGTTGCGTGCTCATACATCAGAATAAATCCACAAAAATGGAAGGAAGGATGGTCCAGCAGTTAGGGCACTAGCCTCGCCCAGCCATTAGGAGACCTGACTTCAATTTCCTGCTCTGTCACAGACTTCCTGTATGACCTTAAGCAAGTCACTTAGCCCCTCTGTGCCTCGGTTCCCCCTCTGTAAAATGGGGATAATGGTACTTCCCTACCTCAGAGGAATGTTGAGAGCTTGAGTATGTTAAAGGTTGGGAAGCACTTTGAGATCTGCTGATGAAAAACTAGGTATTATTAAATAAGAAGCTCAAATTTTCTAGAAAATGTGTCTAGAGGAGAGCGAAAAAGAAAAGTGAAACAGAGCTTTGCTACGAAGAATCCACAATGTTGCTCATACTCACAACAGCTTTGACTTTCTCTACACAATGGTTTTTACAAATGTTAAAAACCCAGGTTTCAGAGTAGCAGCCGTGTTAGTCAGTATCCACAAAAAGAAGAACAGGAGTACTTGTGGCACCTTAGAGACTAACAAATTTATTAGAGCATAAGCTTTCGTGGGCTATGAAGAAGTGGGCTGTAGTCCACGAAAGCTTATGCTCTAATAAATTTGTTAGTCTCTAAGGTGCCACAAGTACTCCTGTTCTTCTGTTTGTTAAAAACCCAGTGAACCTGCTTCTGATTTCAATTCACCAGTGTAGAGAAGTAATTCTATTGAAGCAAATGGCGTCTGGGCATAAAACCAGTGTATGCAGCAGGAAAATCAAGCCCAATAACTTGAGCTATGTCTCCACTACATTTTTTTTCTTTACAATTTCCCACCGAGGCAATTCCACTGGTGGTAGCAAGGGTCGGAGTCTTACCTCAGACCAGCAGCTTTGCCAACTCTCATGATTTTACCACGAGTCTCAATAACTGGTGTTTTTCTTCAAGCCCCAGCTCTTGGAAGCTGGTGATTATATGAGAATCTCAGCTTTCATTTTTTCAAAAGTATGTTTTTAGCCTTTGTGGTTTCAAAGAAATTCTTGAAAACATGAAATGAGCACACGTAAGCACTCAGAAACCCCTTGCCTGGCGCGTTCCCGTCACTCAGCTGCTGCTGCGAGGGAGCGCGCGGCCCCTGCACTAGCGCCTGCCCTGGAGCGGAGCGTGCGTATCTCTCCAGCCGGGCAGCGGTGACTGAGCGGGGAGTGACAGCGCGGCCATGCACAGCTAGCCCCCGCCCGCTCGCCCAGCTGCCTCCGTTACCCCCGGGGCAGCGTTCCTGGGCACCCCCGGCCAGCTGCTCGGAGTGGCTCAGACACACGCAGGGGCTCAGCGGCGTGCCACGGGGCGCCCCAAGGATGGAAGGGGGCGCGTATGGAGCGGGCAAAGCCGGGGGCGCCTTCGACCCCCAGACCTTCTTCCGGCAGCCTCACACCGTCCTGCGGGTGCTCTCCTGGGTAAGGGCACGAGGCGGGGGCCGATCCCTGGGGGCAGGCAGCGGGCTGGGGGGGAATGCCCTTCCCCGGCCGCGCTCCGCAATGAGCCGCGTGCCCTGCGCTCGGGGGTCCCCGTTCCCCCCCCACACACACACCTGCCGGGCCCCGCAACCCCCCCACGCACACCGGCCGGGCCCCATCGGGAGGGGTGGGGGGGGGCGAAGCTGGAGCCGGTGCTGCAAAGTCACCTCTGCTCAGGCAGAGGCGGCCGCCCCGCTGGGAACCCCGGCTCAGGTGGCGGCTCCGGTGCCGGTCGCGCGTGTCCCCCGCTGCGGCTGCCCGAAAATGGGGTGTTTCTGCAGCGGGGTGGGGGCAGAACCCGGGAGCCGAGAGGAGGGTGGAAAATGGGACGTGATCCAAACACAATCCCGCGGGGGGATCCCGTCCGGGCGCGGGGCCCCTCCCCAGGGTAGGATCTGGTGCAGTGGGGGCGTCCCCGTCCCCCCGGGTCAGTCAGTGTTGTAGGGACATTTTCAGGGAGGAGCTTGTTTGTTTTGTTGAAAAGGGGGACCTGGAAACACTGGTGTCTGCGGGGGGTGGAGATGATGATTCTGCACGGCAGCCCCTCTGCCTCGCCAGCCCGTCTAATTCTGTCTGCTCTGCTTGCTGCTGGAGACAGGGAGCAGCGAGGGAGGGGGCTTGAACGAGATTACGCGGGGCGGGGGGGAGCGTGTTGTCCTTTCTCGCCCGCCCGGCTCCCTTGCCTTCTTTCCCACTCTGCAATGTGTTGTGGTTCTGTGCAGGAGGGGGTGGGACGGCTCGGTGAGAGGGGGGAGGGGAAGGGTCTTTTCGGCCTCTTTTCCTTGCTACGGTGGGGGGAGGAGGGTCTCTCATCTTGTAACGCTGATCCCATGGCTGTAGCTCTGTGCGGGAAGGTCATGGGGATTAAGGGAGCGAGCTGCAAACACAGAGCTGGAGAGAGAGATTGCGTTAAGAATGGGGTGGGGGGCAGTGTGAGGAGGAGAGCGTGAAGAGAGAGACACACACACACACACTAAGGTGGACAAGCATGAGCCTGAGGTGCCCCAAAGCAGCTCCCTGTTTTTGTTTTTTTAAATGTATATGGAAAAAATGGAAAGGAAAGGGCAGATAGGGGGTGGGGGGGACACGGGTTGATCGGATTGGCCAGCCTGTTGCTGGCACTAACATCCCATAGCCAGATCAAGCTCTGTGCCGGTGCAAAGGAGGTGCTCCGTCTGCTGGTGTGACCAAAGTGGCACAGTCCATTTCTGTCAAGGAAGATGCCCCTTCAGCCTGATTGCAAAGCCTAGCTGCACCCTGAGATCCCTGGGGATATGATTAATATGGTCAGTTGATCTGTCGGACCGGGCCTATGTACGGTACAGTACAGCGTGGTTGTTACTGCGGGACGGGGAGTTCAGTAAATCTGGCGCAAAGCTGCTATGGAAATCCATTATGAAGTGATGGATGCACACACACACACCCCCATCGCCTGGCTTGGGGAAAGCAGCAGAGAGTGTTCCAGCCAAGGATGATGGACATGATGTGACCTAAAAGGATTTTTCCAACCCTAATCTCTGGGACAGAATTTCCTTTCCCTTTTTTGTAATACCACGACTTCACTCTAACACTGCAGGCAGGGTTCTGGCTTCCCAAAGCCAGGAGGGAGAGAGAACAAGAGACGGTCTCTGCTGTGCACTTCTTTCTGCTCCATTGTTTCTTGTACTCTGGCGGCTCCTCCATGAACTCCCATACTTGTTCCATAATGACTGCCCAGCCATGACAGACTACCCTGCATTTAGCATTCCCTTGGATGCCCTACTGTTTCCACACAACCACCAGCTCTGTCTCCTTGACCTTGACAGAGGATGGAATGGGATTGACCCTATGCAGAACATTACAGACCTTCACTTAGCTATAGAAACAAATGTCCCACTGCAGAACATTGGCAGTACCCTGGGGTCAGCATCCCAACAAGGACAGCCTGCTTGTTAGTCACGGGGAGAAAGGGGGTGTGCTCCTTTTTCTCCCCCTTACTTCATTTTCTTCTCACCAATTCCTATTGGCCCATTTTATCCCCTTTTTAGCGCCTCTCCCCCAGTGCTGCTGAGACAGAGCCTTGAGTTCACGGGCTCACCCAAAGCATTTGTAATGATATGCTGTGTATTATTAGGGTTTATTGTGAAGCACCTGAGATATGCCTGGCACTTTACCATCACAGAGTAACACCTGGCCCCATAGGTGTTGGAACTAGGGGTGCTGGGGTGCTGCTGCACCCCCTGGCTTGAAGTGGTTTCCATCATATCTAAGGTTTACAGTTTGGTTCAACGGCTCTCAGCTCCCCCACTATACAAATTGTTCCAGCACCTCTGCCTGGCCCCTGCCCCATAGAGCATGCTATCTAATTTCGATGAGTGCAGTACACACCTTTAAAGGATGAGGCACAAGAACTCAGGTAGGTTGTAGAAGATGGCGTATGTTGTTTAACGTTGAGAAGAAGATGAGCTCCTGGTGACAGGGTCTGACACACAGGAGGCTTAGGCCAGTGTAGAGAGGTTGGCTTCACTAGAGTGAGACTCTGGGCACTGTCAGGACATTGGTGTGAGGGAGCTCATGTTTCCAGACTGCTGCTGGTGATAGGAAGTAGCAGCTCCCCAGTACGCACGTAAGGATGCTTGTTGTAGCACGTGGGCAGAATCTTTCTTTCTTTACACCTGACAAAAAAATTAAACCAATTTGGTGCAGGCAATAGGTGTTGGCTCAACAGTCCTGGAGAACAGAGTCCTCTACGTTTTCCCCAAACCTGCTTACCAAGGGCAGTAACCACTCAAACCTCCCCCACACTGCTCTCCATCAACATGCCTCAGCTTGGAAAAAGCAGCACCTACTGGAGCGTGGAGGAGTTAATTGTACATGATCTGTTCAGTCCCTAGCCTCCTTGTGGAGACCCCCCCCCCACAAGGGGGCCAGTGGAGATGGGGGGACTTGTCCACTGACAACCAGACTGAGACAACCAACTCTGTTCACACAAGCCATGCTACGCATAGGGAAATTGGGGCACAGAGAAGTTAAGCAACCTGCCCAGCATCATCCAATGAGCAGGCAGGGCTAAGAATAGAACGCACAGATTCTGAGTCTCAGGCCTAGATCACTAGGTCACATTGACAGGAGTTGTATTTGTATTTTACCTTAGAGGTAAAAGGCTTTGTCTCCCCTTCACACAGACCCTGTCTTTTTGTTCAAAAAAAATCTCCCACTTTTGCTAGTACTTGTGCAGTTTCACCTCCGGCTGCAACAGTAGGAGTCCTAGTGTAGATGAGGCTTTTACCACCATGTCACGTAGACTTGTTCTTAGTAGGCAGGCCAGTTCTACGCTAAAACGTTAGAGCGACTCAGCTACGTTGCTCGGAGATGTGAAAAATCCACACCCCTGAGAGACATAGTTAAGCCAACCTAACCCCCAGTGTAGACAGTGGATTAACTACAGCAATGGGAGAATTCCTCCTGGCGATGTAGGTAGCAGCTACACTTAAACTGCTACAGCAGTGCAGCTGCCGCAGTTCAAGTATAGATCTAGCCTTAGATGACACAGTGGGTAAAATGCCAGTGGCTCTATACTAGAGCTCCCATAAGTGTTAGCAGCATTGGAAAGCTTTACAGAAACCAGGCTTGAGTCATCCAGTCACACCCTTACCCTGACCTGTGATTTCCACTGAAATCAGTGATCTAGAGATGACAGCCTCTTTATACCATTGTCAGCTACACTGAACAAGCCATTCCCTGTTCCACGTTTCAGATAAGAAGCTATTCCCATCTTCTTCCACACAGCTACATATGCTGGTTTTTGGGCCTGTGTAAGTCTTTAAGGCAGGATGTGACATGCCCAGGGTGGATAATAATCAATTATTTAAAAAAAAAAAAAAAAAAAAAAAAAAAGGGGGGGGGGATTTTTTTTTTATTTAAATCGGATTTTTTTGATAAAATGCTTTTTGAGGAAAAAACCTATCTAAAGATAGTTTTAATTAAGATACATTATAGCTCAAAGATATTTTTCATATCATCATGAAATAGGGATTATAAATTCTAATTCTATAGAATTATAGAAATAGAGACAATATATTCATGTAATGTTTAAGAAAAGTTTTGTTAATGAGTTCCAATAGTTCATGGGTTAGGGACCCAATCTTATGGGATTCCAGGGGCTTCTGTATAGATTATTTAGGTTAATCTTTCTATCTACCCAATGGGATTCAGTGCTTAGTTTGAATAGGGGAGGGCAAACTTTTTGGCCTGAGGACCGCATCGGGGTTCTGAAACTCTATGGAGGGCCGGGTAGGGAAGGCTGTGCCTCCCCAGACAGACTGGCCCCCATCCCCTATCTACCCCCTCTCACTTCCCACCCCCTGACTGCCCCCCTCAAAATCCCTGACCCATCCAACCCCCCCTGCTCCTTTTCCCCTGACTGCCTCCTCTTGGGACCCCCTGCCCCTTATCCAATCCCCCCGCTCCCCACCCCCTTACCATGCCGCTCAGAGCACCAGGACTGGCAGCTGTGCCGCCCGGCTGGAGCCAGCCACGCCGCCGTGCAGTCTAGAGCACTGGGACAGTCTTGCGGCTCTCGCAGCTGAGCTGCCCGGCAGGAGCTCGCAGCCCCGCCACCCAGAGCACTGGTGGCGCGGCGAGCTGAGGCTGCAGGGGAGGTGCCGGGGGCTAGCCTCCCCGGCCAGGAGCTCAAGGGCTGGGCGGGACAGTCCCATGGGCCTGATGTGGCCCGCAGGCCATAGTTTGCCCACCTCTGGTCTAGAAGATACCATTAGAGATACTTAGTTTTGCAGTTCTCAAACTGTGGATTTGCTTGTTAACAGCAAAAATGTTTTAAAATAAATAAATAGGGGTGAGAAATAGTTAAATAAAACAATTTAAATGTATGTCTGGTGATGTTCTCCTCCTAATACAGCATGGCAAGAAAATCCTCCAAATATTAATGATTAACCTGTTGAATTGGAGATAGTTCACCTCCCAATGACTTCATAAATGTCTGCTTCAGTTAGCTCTGGTAAATGAAACATCCAAATAATCATTCATTTTCTGATATAGCTGTAAAATTAATCTGAAAAGTTTTCAAAGTAAATCACTTAAAAAATGTATAGTGTGTACCTTCTAAAAATGAAGCCTACATCTATCTCCGAGTTGTGAAGAATATGTATTAAGGTTATAACAACCAACAAGAATGCACTTTTATGTAGAAATCCATGATTAAATCGAGTCTTCCTGAATAGTGATTTAAATCAATTTGATTTAAATCAAATCCACCCAGGACATGCCCACTTTTGAATCTAGCTTTGACTCCACAAATAAATAAAGTGTTAATTGAGAAAAGGCTTGTTGCTTATTGTTCAGGGTTTCCTGATTGCTGGGCACTGTTAATTCCAGAGATTGAAGCATCATTCAGTTTAAAAAACATAAACAGCTTGGGAGTGTCTCTTTGTTTTAGAAATAGGTTCAGTTAGGTGGCTTGGTTCTGTGCATTTCAAACAGCAGCTGCTCAGTGAAAGCTTTGAATAAAATGTTGCCATGCGACTAGAAAAGCAAAGTTTCCTTCAACCATATGTAAGCTCCAGAATCAGCTAATAAATAATAATAGGATAATAAAAACAGCCCCTTACTATCCCCTCTCCTCTTTCACTCCATGTTGCTGTTATCATTTATCTCTTTTAATTACAGAAACTCCTAGAGCTTCTATCTAAACTGAGATCAGGGCCCTGTTGTGCTAGGCCCGCTACAAACACATAGTGAGAGAGAGTCCCTGCGGCAAAGAGCTTACAGTCTAAATACACAAAACAGACACAGCAACTATAGCCCAGAGAGGGGAAATAAGTTGCCCAAGGTCACACAGCAGGTCAATGGTAGAGCTGGGATAGAACCTAGATCTCCAGGTGCCTAATTGAGTGCCCTATGCACTACATCATACTCTCTCCAAGCCCTGCACTTACAGGACTGCTAAATGTTGGGGCCAAGTCCAGTGGGAATGTAAATGAGGGTGTAAGCGGCATTCGGAGTACAGGTTAGTCAAGTAATGGGTGTAAATAGTGAAGCAGTGAAATTTACAGTGATTTGGTTTTTGGGGAGCAGATCCAGTCCTTGGTGTGTAGTACTGTAAGTCAGTGGCAGCTATACCCACTTCCACTAGGACCTGAATGTCCCTGACGGTGTGGAGGATGGTGTGTGTGAGAATAGAGAAACAGCCTTCTTTTACAACCCTATTAGGGGCTTTTTCTGCTATTCCCTTTTTCTCCCCCCACCCCACCCCTGTGGCCAGGTGTGGAAGTTACACATGCTGACTGCTAAATCATTGCAAATGACCCTGTTACTACTTTAGATGTATGTTGGTCAGAAACTGGCTGTAATTTACAGCCCATGTATGTCACTGCTGAATTCAGCCTAGACATTTCCATTGGTGGTGCCTCCACTTACTTCAGGCTATTGAGTCTCTGGGAGAGGGACTTACCCCCTCACCTTTCTGATGGGTGACAAGGGGATTCAAAGCTGGGCTCTGTGCTTCCCCACAGTGAGTTCCCAGTCTCACTCTGGTAGCAGAGCGGCATTCATGAGTTTCCACATTTGCTCAGCCTGGGTTCTTCCCTTCGGTTTTTGCCAGAAATAGCACTGAGTGCTGTGAGTGGTAGCTGCCTCATCTTGTTCACATGATTTCACCACACCCACCACACCTGCTTGCTGGCTGCCTTCTAGTATGTCAGCAGATAGGCCGCTGAAGGGAGCACAGCAGTGCATATAAAATGTATTTGGATTTAATTAAAGCAGTGGGTGCAGTGTTTCATGAAGCCTTATTGACAACAACAATTCAAATGGGCTTGGGCAGGGACGCTGTCATGTGAACTGAGAACTGGCTAACAGACCACAATAACCAAAGAATAACGATACATAACACTAGATTGATCTGGGGGAGATGCCGGGTGGGTTACAGCAGGGACTGTTAAGTCGAGTTTTGTTTATCATTTCGGTAATGATCCGGGAGTGGCAGTAAGCCTCATGTTACTGACATTTGTAGGTGACACTAAATTGGGCAGAGTTGCGAACCCCAGTGAGGAAGGAGAAATAACACAAAGGAACCAAGAGCAGTTAGAAACATGAGCAAAAAAGTAATAAAATTAGATTCATCTTGGAAAAATACAGGCTAATACACTGATGGAAAAATAAGGGAGACCATTGGGAAGCAATAAAGCAGAGGGACCTAGGGGTGATAGTGGATTGTAAATTAGACATGAACCCACAATAGGAGATGGCAGCAAACAGGGCCAGTGTGATTTTTTTTTCCTTTAAGGCATGTATGCAGAGACATCAGTTACATCATGGGGTACAGAGATAATAGTTCTCTACAAAGGTTGTGCTACTGCACCTAGCATACTGTATTCAGTCTGAGAACTTCATTACTAGAAAGATATTGATGAATTAGAGGGTGTTGTGAGAAGGGAAATCACACAGATCATTAAGCCCTCCAGTCCCTTTATGAGGAAAGATGAAATTTGATTTAAATATGTGTACAGTTGCTAGGTTGAACAATAACCAATAGGAATAGAATAACCATCTGGAAGCATTTGAAGGGTATTGACACCAAAGTTAGAGAGGAATGTTTTCGGGTGGTACTAGGAGTAATGGGATGAAATTAAGAAGATTGTTTAGCCTGAAGATCAGGAAGAATGTTTGGTAGGGGGATCCGTTGGATTAGGCTGAGCTCAAAGCTGCCTATGGGAATCTGGATGAACAATTCCCTTTAATTCCCTTTAATTTTTAATCCAGATCCCTTCGAAAAATCTCATCCTTACTCTCCAAAGGAGACGTGATAGAAGCCCCTTAGGGGACACATAAGACGGCCTGTACAAAGCACTAGAAAATGTATTGTTGGGTGCAGTTACCAGGCCTAGGTCACATAGTAGGTCTTTTCTGTCTCTGTTGTCGAGTGTAGGAGGAGCACTTCAGTGGAAGCTGGGTTGGGTTGCCAAGGAGGGAGAGGAACAGAACGATGGCGGAGAAAGGATGCTTTCTTCTGTTATATAGACTTCTCGAGCGCTACTCCGGCAGGATGTAACAGGGTTAATACTAGGGAGCAGCACCTCAGCGCTGTGTAGCAAAGTGGGCCAGCTCAGTCACACCATTTCAAGTCCTACAGTGGGAACCGGCTGTGAGAATTTAGGATTCCAGAGCCTTCTACCTCTATATCACCTGCTCCAGGTCAGCCCCAGATCGGCAGTGACTAAAAGCTGTTATCTGGCTACTGATAGGATGAAGTGAGCTAGTGGGTTTTGTTCAATTCCTACTGGGATTGCTGTCCACATTCCCTCCCCCCACCCCCAGCTGACTGTCTCAGCAGAGCAACCAAATAAGTAATGGGTCATGGAGATGGACTGTCCTGCACAGAGGTGACCCTCCCGGTCAGGGCTCAGTCACAACAGGAGGGTGGCATCGTAAATTCTCTCTAAGCTGCGGGGCCGCGCAGCAGCTTATTAAGCACAGGGCAGGTGCTTAGTGCTGCGGCGGGAAGAGATTCCTCTCCCCCGGCTCCAACCTAGCCCAGCCACAGACCTGCCATGGCCAAGGGAGAAGTGCCCCTCCCCTGGCCCCAACCCAGCCCAGCCCAGCCTCACATAACAAAATTCATTCCGCACATGGGTGGGAAAAATTAGAGGGAACACTGGTGGCATCTAGGAAGTTTTGGCTGCCTGAACAGTACCTTGCTGTGTGGGTAAACACAGGCCTTTAGCTGCCAGACTGGTGATCCAGCACCTGTCACAGACGTTTACCAAAGAAACTAAGTATATGCTTTCTTCAAAACTACCTAAATCAAAGTAAAAAGAACAGGAGACTTGTGGCACCTTAGAGACGAACAAATTTATTTGAGCATAAGCTTTCGTGGGCTAAAACCTACTTCTTCAGATGCAATAAATCAAAGTAGACGCAGAAAGAAATGTATCTATGTTGGGCTCTCCAGAGCCTTCCAGGAACTCTAGTTGTGGGTGCCTGGATGAAAATAAAAGCTGGATAATCTCTAGCAGGCCTGTCTTTCTCCTGCTTCTTTTTGCTAGCCTAGCTTGATTTATTTATTTATTTTGGGTCACTACCGATAGCAAACGCAGGAGAGGTTTTTGCTTTGTTTGTCTGAGCAGGATTTAATTATAAGCCCCATGAGGAATAGTATGTCACTAAAATATTTCCTTTTTATAATGAAATAAGGGCTTCAGGGGAAGGGGAGAAAGCAGGCAGCGTGACAGCCTTGTGACTGCAGGCAATTGTGGGGAGTTAGCTAGGGCAGGAAGCATGGCAGACAACTCCACAGTAGGGCAATCTTGGGGATCTCTGGAGTGGAGGCAGCGTGTTGGATTCCTCATGGGATAGTCATTAAATTCTAATGCACCGCTGAAAGCAGGCAGTGTTCTGCACGCATCATGTGATGCTCAGGAGGGCCTAATGCACTGCTGAAAATGGGCAGCATGATGGAAGCATCACATGACACTCAGGAGGTTCTGCTATGCTGGCTACATGGCTCAGCCTGCAGTGTTGGGGCGGAGGGGAAAGCAATGCCTCAAGCAGAGGGAATCTCTGCTTCCCAGAGTGTGGTTCCTCCCTCTGCTGCTGTTTAAATCAGCTTCTTCAATTCAAGGAGGAAAATGTCTTTCAGGAAGGAAGCTGCCTTCCCTTTCCCCAGGCGCTCCCCTGCCCCTTCTCCCCTGCCACGGGCACACGACACACACGCTCTGCACAGCATGCGATTCTATCAGCAGGTTCAGCTCCCTGGTTTCCCCCTTCAACACGCCAGTGTTCATTTGATCTCCTCTGGCCATTCTGTCAGTTGCCCCCTCGCAGGGCTGGCTTCAGGCACCAGCGCAGCAAGCTGGTGCTTGGGGGCGGCCCATGGAAGGGGGCAGCACGTCCGGGTCTTCGGTGGGAATTCGGCGGCAGGCCCCTCAATCCCTCTCAGAGGGAAGGACTGGCCGCCGAATAATGAAGCGGTGCGGGAGAGCAGCCGCTGAAGTGCCGCCGATCGCGGCTTTTTTTTTTTCCCCCCTCTTCGCTGCTTGGGGCGGCAAAAAAGCTAGAGCCGGCCCTGTTCCTTCGTTACTGCACTCTGATACGGGGGATGTGCCATGGGAATGCATGGTAATAGTTTGTGGGTGTCTAAGAGGAGGACTGGCTGCAAGTGATAAAGCGAGTCCACCGTAGGGTGGGTGAGGAGCACGGTCGGAACTTCTGAGTTTGCCTGACCGAACTTGCAGGCCAGTGTACTTCCGACATAACTCCACAGCAGTCGGTGGGGTTATGTCAGTGGTTCTCAAACTTTTGTACTGGTGACCCCTTTCACATAGCAAGCCTATGAGTGCAACCCCCGTTATAAATTAAAATCACTTTTTTTATATTTAACACTCTTATAAATGCTGGAGGCCAAGTGGGATTTGGGGTGGAGGCTGACAGTTCGCAACCCCCCAAGTAATAACCTTGTGACCCCCTGAGGGGTCATGACCCCGAGTTTGAGAACCCCTGGCTTATGTTGACTGCTGGACTGACGTGAGAAAAGAATTAGGGCCCACGGGTTTAACTGAACAAGTGCTAGACAAGCACTAGATTCTGCTTGGTCTTTATGCAAGCATGCAGTGAGGGGTGGGAGCAGGGCGTGTCAGAGCCAGCCAGGCGTGCAGGGACTGATCCCTAGCTATTCCTGCAGCAGTGCACAGTGCCTGGAAGGGGGCAGAGAATTGGTGGAGCAATGGCACAGCATCCCAGCACCAGCAAGCAGAGTTAGTCACCATCCAGTGCAGGGGCGGCAGGTTTGTATCATTTTTGGTGGTGCCCAGAATGGGTCCAAGTCCCGCCTCCTCCCCACACCTGCCTTGTAAGCTGATATATATATTTTTAAAATAATGTAAAAATGGACTGGAAACAGTAAGCATTTAACAATTTCCCTATATTGCACAATGTGGTGGGTATG
Source organism: Chrysemys picta bellii (assembly GCF_011386835.1). NCBI lineage: Eukaryota > Metazoa > Chordata > Testudines > Emydidae > Chrysemys > Chrysemys picta. The sequence goes on along the minus strand of NC_088791.1, from coordinate 93,969,561 downwards.
GGGGGATGAGGGCTATGGCTGGGGGTGAGGGCTCTTGAGTGTGGCTGAGGATGAGGGGTTTGAGGTGTGGGAGGGGGCTCAGGGATGGTACAGAGGGTTGGGGTGTGGGGGATGAAGGATCTGGCTGGGTCTAGGGATGAGGGGTTTGGGGTGTGGGAGGGGGCTCAGGGCTGGGGCAGAGGGTTGGGGTGTGGGGGATGAAGGGTCTGGCTGGGTCTAGGGATGAGGGGTTTGGGGTGTGGGAGGGGGCTCAGGGCTGGGGCAGAGGGTTGGGGTGCAGGGGGGTGAGGGCTGTGGCTGGGGGTGCAGGCTCTGGGGTGGGGCAGGGCTGGAGATGAGGAGTTTGGGATGCAGGCAGGCTGCCCCAGGGGCTGGGGCCAGAGAGGAGGACTCCACAGTCCCCCCAACAGCACATTCACCCGGCACCATCACTGCACATGCTCTTAGGGGCCAGGCCCCTCTCAGGTCCAGGCTCACCTCCCCTGTGGTGGGTGCGGGGGGGAGGGCTGCCATCGTATGTATGTGCCTCCTGCCTCAGCCTGCCGCCGCTCCCTTTTGTAGCCAGCAGCAGCCAGCGAGGGAGCGCAGCGCGGAGCGTCAGGGCAGCCGCCCAGGGCGCAGGCAGGGACACTCCGGGGGAGGCATGCGGGGCAGCCAGGGGGGCCGGGGAAGAGACCCGGCCCTGAACATTAGTGGGGCCGGGTCCCCAGGCCCTGAATTTGCTGGAGCAAGGGCATCACAGGCCCATATAACTCACAGTCCCTGATCCAGTGGGAATGATGCAGCACCTGGAGCAGCTTGTGCACTCCTCTGTATGCTGGGCAGCCGCAGGAGGAACTCTGCCTCTCTGAGGAAAACGTCTTCAGTGTTCTCCCTCGGACGGTGCCTAGAGCTGGGCCTAAATGGCGCGACCCAGCCCAAGGGGAGCGCTTTCTGGTTCAGTACCTTGCAAGCGCTGCAAGCCAAACAGCTGCATAGCAAGGAGCTACAAGTTTTCCTGGCAGAGCTTATTAGCACTGCAAAAGGACTAGCTCTGGGATTTTGTTTATTTTTTCTGTTTCTTAAAAATAAGAATAGAAAAGTAATTGCAAAAACCTGTGTTAATTCATTGTTTAAGGTTACATGCTCACAACCACAAGAAGCCAAGAACTATAAAAGTTAGGGTTCCGACAGCAGTGCTAACTCAGCCAAATCACATGGAAATACTATGTGCTAACCCTGTTTTTCTAGTTGAATGGGTAGCTTAATATATTATGTTTTCTGCTGTAAAATATATTGCATAAAACATACAGTACAGAATGTGCAACATGGCCAAAGGAAAGTTGTTCTTGGACTCTTAAAAGGGTACTATCTGCTTTGAAATCTAGGCAGTTTCCAACAATGATTTCAAAGTAGGTTTAGGTAATGCCCTTGCCTCTCAGACCCCCACCCCCCAATTTTTGAAGTTTTACAATCACATTCTTCTATGTTTAAAATATTTTTTCTTTCTCAATTGCAGCATGAGAAACTCTCACAAATACCAGTGGAAACCAGCCGGACCCAAATCCTGCAAACACCAACGTGTGTAATTTTATTCACATGAATGGTCCAATTTGAAGTCAATGAGATGGCTCATCTGCATAAAGTTAGGCACATGTGTTTGCAGGATTGAGCCTAACTAACTATGCAGAGTGGAAGGATAGCCTTGTGGTTAAGGTGCTGGGCTGGCACTTGGGAGATCAGGATTTAATTCCTTTGCCTGTCGCAGACTTCCTGTATGGCCACAGGCAAGCCACTTCAGCTTTCGGCACTTCAGTTCTCCATCTGTAAAATGGGGATAATCCTTCCTTTGTCTTGTCTGTTGAGATTGTAAACTCTTTGGGAAAGGCGCTGTCTATTACCATGTATATACGCCACCCCTGTGGCAATGGGGTCCTGATCTCTGTTGGGGCCCCTAAACTCACCAATAATAAATAATGCTACTACACAGGGAAAGTGACTACACCCAAAGTGCACGATGCAAGCAAGCTGAAAATATGTAATATTTTTTCTCTAGTCGTCTTGTTACAGCAACATTAGGCATTATTAGTAACAGGTACCAAGGGCCCAGATCTCCTCTTGCTTACTGCAATGTAACGCCACTGACTTCAGCGTGGTAACTCCTGATTTACGTGGCTGGCAGGCGTGGTGAATCAGGCCCAACACTATCAGCCAGAGTGTCCTATTTTTTATGTTGGTATCCCTGTAACTTTTTGGCATTTCTGACATTTTAGCTGTGAAACCTGAGTGCTGAGTTAATGCAGGGATATTTATGGGGGGGTGAGGGGGAAGTTTTATTTAATTAGTGATCTAATTAAACATTTATATCATTACTTTACCATGAAATCAAGCAAATGTAAGACCTATCCAAATGGGTTTCTCGATAAGCCACCTTCACTGTTCATGTGCAGGATTAACTGCCAGGGGCTAGGTAGGCCCTACCCTCCATTCTGAAGACTGCCAAATGTGGATTCTCCCAAGCCATTATTTATTTATATGATGATTTATTACACGCCCGGCCCCGCATCCTCTAGGCATGTTTACATAACTGGAAAAACACCAAGGCTGGTGCCTATTGTAGGCAGCAACAATTGCCAGCCCAACTGTGCCCATCCATTCAAATCACCCCATTCTGGCCCCCTATCAAGTTGAATGCTTACGGAAATAGATGAGTCTCACTGCACTGTGCTCTCATAGTCAGTCTACCAGAGTGGTGGTGGGCTGACAGTGAGAGCCAGTTTCAAAGCTGAGAAGCCTCCCACCCTGCCACTAGCTCTCCACTCCTTCTCTGGGCTGTCAGCAGGAATGCTTCCGCTGATCTCAGCTGTGGGGAAGGTATATAAGGAAGGAGATGGCCTCTCAGGTTTCCAGGTCCCCAATCACATAGGACTTTATAGATTAAAACCAACACCTAGAGACGCACTGGGAAGAGCTGGGTAGCCAGTGCAGAGCATGCGTGGTGTATGTTTTCAGGGGCTGGATCCACTCAGGAGATGGAGTAGCAGCATTCTGCAATCACAAGTTTTTGAGACATCTACAAGGGTAGCCCTCAATAGTGTGCTTTGCTGTAAATCATGCCTTTGGCTGGATGACCCTGACAAGGTCCACCTCAGAGAGGAAAGGCTACAACTTCTTCACCACTTGCAGATGGAAAAGTGTGGTTAGAGCCACCACTGCTGTCTGAAACTAGAGGGGCAGTGATGGGTCCTGTACAATTTCAAGTCTCTGAACCATTTTTGCAAAGGGTGGGAATATACTAATAGAAAGAACAGATACAAAGACAAACCCTGTCCCCCTCTCTGGACCTTATACAACTAAATGTCACAGGCTATCTGTAAGCCAAGGTGACCTGCAAGGACAATGGGCAAGAATATGTCTAGGTGCTTCTGTGTCATTGTGAAGGGCAGATGAGTATAGTGTCCTGCTAGGCCAAAAGTGCTAATGCCTGGACAATGTAGTCCATTAGTGAGGAATGGAACTCCACAGCAACCCTTAGTCTCTGTGAGGGGTATTGCAATAGGTCCAGGAGTGAAAATAAGTCCCCAAAAGCTGCCTAAAGGAAGCAATCATCTGATCATAATGGGGAATATAAATTATACCCATCTCCAGCTCTAAAACCAAGATGAGCTCTAGTTTATGCCTACCTGGATGGCATTTCTGGTCTTCTAAATTTCTCTTGTCTGATTATGTGGCAAATAGGGCATACACATTTCATCACCTAGTACAAGGCGGTCAGGCAACTTGGATGCCAGTGTCACCTCTGGTTGCATCCTCTTGCTTTTATATCACATTGAGAAGTTTGCCAGCTTTCCATCAGGGTAGGAGTTGTAACAATTATTGCAAATGATTATAAGTAGGGCCTTACTAAATTCACGTCCATTTTGGTCAATTTCATAGTAATAGGATTTAAAAAATGGTAAATTTCATGATTTCAGCTATTTAAACCTGTAATTGTAGGGGTCCTGACCCAAGAAAGAGTTGGGAGGGGGGTTTGCAAGGTTATTGTAGGGGGCGGGTTGCGGTATTGCTACCCTTACTTTTGCACTGCTGCCTACAGAGCTGGGCCCTCAGTCAGCAGCCGCCACTCTCTGGCTGCCCAGCTCTGAAGGCAGCAGCACAGAAGTAGGGCTGGCCTGGTATGGTGTTGCCACCCTTATTCCTGCGCTGCTGCTAGTGGGGCGCTGCCTTCAGAGCTGGGCACCCGGCCAACAGCCGCTGCTCTCCGGCCGCCCAGTTCTGAAGGCAGTGCAGAAGTAAGGGTGGCAATACATGACCCTCCTAAAATAACTTTGTGACCCCCCCTACAACTCCCTTTTGGGTCAGGACCCCCAATTTGAGAAACGCTGGTCTCCCTTGTGAAATCTGTATAGTATAGGGTAAAAGCACACAAAAGACCAGATTTCACAGGGAGAGACCAGATTTCACGGTCCATGACGAGTTTTTCATAGCCGTGAAATAGGTAGGGCCCTAATTATAGGCAGAGCTGTTAGCACCATCGTTAGTTAAGCTTGCTTGACACTTCCCATTGTAAGAGACCGTTTTTAGCTGCTTATAACTTTCCCAAACTTTAACTGTGTTTGGGCTGAAAATTTCCATTCTGGGCATCTGCCTCAGGCCTCATCTGTTTCCAAGAACAAGGTTAAGGAAAAATATATATATTTTTTCTGTATGAAAAAAAAAATATTCTTCTGTTTTGTTGTGACGCTAGAGAGACTCCATGCTGTGGAGCAGGGATTTGAAATTCAGCAGGGGGTCGTCGTGCTGTTAAGGGTGTGTCTTTTGCCATCTGCCCAAATTATAAACCACTGAAAAATCTTTGTTTGCACATACTCAGTAGAGGCTTGTTGGAGTTTGGCAGCTACATTCTGTGAAGATTCCATTCGCACTGAACATGCGCCAGTCCAAGGCTGGAGGAACTGAGCAGGACTTTCCCTGCAGTTGCTTCTCTTGGCTGCTACAGCTCACAGTGGCATTGGGTACAGGAAGGGAGAGCAGTGAGATTGGCTCCTGTGCTCTGAATGCGACCCCTGCTGGTGCCCAGGCAACGAGGAGGGAGAAGGAGCCTGAATGGAGTACAGAGCCGCAAGAGCCTGTCTTGTGGGGTGGGGTCAATGGAAGGAATAGGTTAGGAAAAGGAGCTTCATAGGAGACTGGGACTGGAAGATGGAGACAAGAGGTGAGGGGGAAACTAAGACTGGCTGGGCAAGGAGACTGGGAGTAGGAGCTGGTGGGGAACATGGGCAGGCAGATGGGTGAGAGACTGGGGGCTTATGTGTTGGGAAGGGGAGGACTGAGAGTAGATAAGGAGCTGTGGGGAAGAGACCGGGACTGGCTGGGCAAGATGACCTGGCCTGGGACCAGGAAAGAAGTGAGACTAAGAAGAGACAAGATGCCTGGGCTAAGGTAGAGAGAGAGACAGTGCTGATATAGGGACAGGCTGGAGGGGATATGGGCAAAAGGGGTCAGATCTGGGGGGAATGGGGCAGAAGGGTCTGTGCCCACTAGAGCACACTCCACTACAGAACTTGGAATGGAACCATAGATTTCCTGAGTCTCACCATTCCTCTGCTGTCAGCAAACATTTGTGAAATGCACTGGTAGAGTGTGCATCTAATCTCCCTCTAGTGCTGGACCTGGTCCACGTAGCAGATGACAACCTACTAGTGCTGTCAGGTACTCCAGTCAAGGAGCAGATGCCTGTGCTTGGATCTCAAATTCCAAACCCTGCTGATGGCTGATTATGTATCAGATTGGAAATAACTGACCAGTAATTTATTCCCACCCTGGCACTACAGCGTCTCAAATTTCTTGGTCCATTGCGATAGCAAAAATTCAAATGGTGCTTATACCCTGTAAGTGACACAGGGGAATGGGTGGTGTTTTAGTTGAATGATTCCTGTTAGTCGGGCCCCTGGCTATCTTTGCTCACTGTCTGAAACTTGATAGTCACATCTCTTTGCTCTCAGTTTTAGTCATGGGAGTGGGGAATGATTCTAGCTCTCTCTCTCTTTCAAGGTTTTTACTGGTGCCTCTCGCAGTTTCAGGGTTAACTGCACCTGTGACCTACCACCTGGGATTCCTCGAGGGCACGCTCTTAAGCTTTCCGGCTCCCAGCGTCACCTCTCTCAGTCAGAGGCCCCTGTCTCTCTCCCTCCAGACCAGGGGTTTCACAGCCCCTCTGCTCCTCACTGTGGTTTCCTCAGCAGGTTTGACAGGGTCCCATCCAGCCCCTGTGGGTAACCTCTCTCCAGGGGCTAGAACAGGGTACAGCAGTTACCAACCAGCCTTCACACAGCAAACTGCTTTTCTTCTTAGGGTAAACGCTTTACAGAGAAAACATCTAAAAACAATAAAATGACTTACACTCGTGCTGAAAGCTTACTAGGGATCACCCCTCTCCAACTTAGGGCTTTGGTAGGTGTCGGTCTTTTCAAACCCCACAATTGGGTTTACCCACTTGGTTACAAGTCCATGTCAGTTTATAGGTCAGGAACAAGATCCCTGACTGGACAGTTCAGCTGTTTAATTTTAATATAGCTTGGGCCCTATGGGAACAGGCAATCAATTTGACAGCTTCCCCTGGCTACTAATCTAAAATGGATCCATCAGTGCCAGAGGCACTGTTATGTCTGTGGGTGGCTGTGAGCTTGTTTTGTGAGAGTGCCAGCCTTGAGTGCTTTCCCTCTACATTTCCCTATTTGATTTCCGTCGTACACTGCCTTCATTCAACCACATTCTGTCCCCGCATATACCAGTGCAAGGGCAAAGGGAATCACTGCTTTCCCCTTCTGAATGCTTATCATTTAAACAGCACCATTGTTGTATAAAGTGGGAGTAAAACTGCCTTCAGTGAGTCAGGTTTTCACTTGAAAACTAGAGCCAGTGAGGATAGACTGCTGCAAATGAGAGCAGAATTGGGTCTTTCATGTGTTCTTGCAGCCCTGTGTATTCTGCTCCAGCCTGTGAGCTGGCACCTCAGTGGGATATGTACAGTGGGACAGTTGTGTGCCTCCTCCACTCCCTGCACCTAATGGGGGATGGGGGACACTGTTCACATGGATACACCTGTTGCTACCGCACCAAGAAACAAGCCACCTGAATTCTGACCTATCAGTTAGTGAGTTGCACACTGTATGGGTCACTACTGATTGCAGAATCTCGGTTTTGATTCACCCTCTGTGTGGATGTAAATTGACTCCTCTAAACCAGATTTATGCCCATCTTGCACTACAGGCACAGAGGACCTGATCCTTTATACCACAGGAAACCCACTGAAGTTACTCTTCTTATTTTTTACACTGGTGTGTAAAAAGTGAGAGGAAAGTGATCATCAGCTTACATAAGAATGGCCATACTGGGTTAGACAGTCCATTCAGTCACCTATTCACTTACCTTTTCTGGGTTGATGGAGAGAAGGGAGGACAAACGAAAGGAGCACATGGGCAGAATGCTGCTGGGTTAGTGATCTGATACGCATGGAGCAGGCTGGGCTGTGATTTTGGGAGTACCAGAAGTGAATGTATTGCATGTGCTATGTGATTATCCATGGGCCACGGTGCTCCAATCCAAAAATGTCTGCGAAATCCATAGCTAAGGAAAGAGTGAATCAGTCAGTGGCTGAATGGATAGAATGAGAATATTAGTAGACAGATGGCTAGTGTTATGTGTTGGATAGAGGGAAGGATGTAGTGAACAGAGTAGATGGATAGAAAAGATAAGGAGGTGTGGATAGAAGGATTGTTAGGAGAACAGATAAGTAGAGAATGCAGAGTAGTGGATAATGGGAGGGTGAATGGGGAAGAGAGAAATGGAGAAGAAGTTGGACAGATAAAATAAGTGAATAAACGGGGAGGAGGGAACAATGAATAGAAGGGAAAGCCATCTGGAGAGAGCTGGTGGGTGGAGGGTGGAGTGGGAGGGTGAATGGCTGCCTATAGAGTATGGGATTGCGAGGATTTAGGGCTTGTCTACACTTACAATGCTGCAACTCCACCGCTGTAATGGATCAGTGAAGACACTGCCATCTGTAGTAAATCCTCCCTGAGAGGCAGTAGCTAGGTTGATGGGAGAATTTTTCTATCAACCTAGTGCTGTCTGCATGGGGACTTAGGTCGGCTTAACTACGTTGCTCAGGGGTGTGGATTTTTCCACCCGTGAGAGTTGTAGCTATGCCAATATAACTTTTCAGTGTAGACCAACCCTCAGAGATTACCTACCCAAGAACTAAAACCGAAGAAATGAAACCAGTCCTAGTTCACCCTTTTCCTTAATCTGGCACTAGGCTGTGTGTGGGCACTCTGATTTCAGATGGAGATTTACCTATTTCAATTTAGCTTCAATTTGTAAAAATAATAATAAAATAAAACTATAAGTTTAGAATATCCTATTATGAGGCAATTCTTAGAAATAAAGTAACATTTTTCAGGTAAACTTCCCCTCAACTATTGCCCAAACTAGAGCTGGGCAAAAACTTTTTTAGCAATTAGTAAATTCACAGAAAAGTGCATTTTGGGGGGCACCAAACTATTTGAGTTCATGTCCAATTCCGCAAATAGTTTTAAACAAAAAATCCCTGAAAACAAAAATTTTGGAAATGTCAAAATGAACCATTTGGTTTGGAATTGACACTTTGTTTCCAAATATTGTTTCATATTGATGTTCAAAATTGCATTTGACCCATTTTCAGTTTTTCGTTTTGTTGAGAACCCCCCTCCAAAATCCTCCAAAATCAGTTATGGTTCTAAGTGACTCAGTTTTTTTCAGATGTAGTCCAAACAAGCTAACAAGACAGGCTCGCAACTCAGACAGAGAAGGAGTATGAGGACCAGCTAGTCTTGGGAGACCTCTTCTCCACTGCACTAGTCACCTGGTGGTCTGGAGGCAGGCATGGTCCTCACCTTCCTCCTGCCTCTGTCTCCTCAGGTGTTCTCCATTGTTGTCTTCGGCTCCATTGTGAATGAAGGTTACCTGAACAGCCCCAGTGAGGTGGAGGAGCATTGTATCTTCAACCGCAACCATAACGCCTGCAACTATGGCATCACCGTGGGCGTCCTCGCCTTCCTCAGCTGCCTTCTCTACCTGGCTCTGGATGTCTATTTCCCACAGATCAGCAGCGTCAAGGACCGCAAGAAGGCAGTGCTCTCGGACATCGGTGTCTCTGGTGAGCTTCCTGGCTGGTTGGCATAGAACCCCTTTCCTCAGGGAGTTGAGCTGAGGGAAGGAGCCTGTCTTATTTCATAAGCTAGCTGGCCAGATATCCCTGGAACAGGAGCTCTTTGACTGGTCTCCTTCCTTGTCCCCCCTCACCTTGTCCTCTTTTCCTCTGCCCCCTTCTTACGCCCACTCCTCTTTTTTCCTCTTCTCCTCTCCCTCTCTTCTTTCCTTCTCCTTCCTCTTCTTGTCCCCTATCCTCTCCTTCCTCTTAACTCATCATCTTTTTCCCCCACCCTCCTCTCATCCTCTTCCTCTTTGCCCCGTCTCTCTTTGACCTCTCTCTGGCCTCTGCTGCTGCCTTATGATTTGATGATGGGATAATGACACCACAGGCAGCTCAAGCATTCCTCACACAATGTGGGAGATGTGAGCATATGTACAAATTGCATTCCTGTGATTAAAAATGGCAAGCCTTAAAAATGACCTGCAAAGGAAAGAAACATTATGCCCCTTTATTTTAATTCTGTATGCTGCATAAAAACAGCCTGAAAGGATGCCTTTTTGCCCTTATTTTTTCCTTTAGAAATATCAAGTCTCATTTTCCCTGGTTTTTGCTAGAGGTCTTCTTGGAAGACCAGAAAACTGGGGTAGGATCTTTCTAGGCCCTTATTTGAAGGAGTAGAGGGGGACACATCTTGTAACTGAGGTTTTTCTTTCCAATGCCGGGCGTTTGAATCAAATGAGAACCCGCCCCATCCCCCCCAAAAAATCCACAGAATTTTAAATAGTCTGACTATAAATTCTGTGCATGTTCTGAGGCATTGCAGGCCCCTGCCCAGCTCCTGGCACCCAGGGGTGTTCTAACTTACATTCTGCTTCCCATGGTCCCTAGTTTGTTGGAGCTGCAGAGCAGCACCTGTGTGCCTGGTACTTCAGCTGGAGGCTTCAATGAGTAGTGGGTGTCACAGGGAAAGTTGTTTTCTTTCATACCATGTCTCATCATCTTCTGCAGCAAGTTCCCTCATCTCTCTTCCAAAGTTTTCCTGTCCTCTACTCCCTCATTCATCTGTCCTTGTCTCCTCCGACGTCCCCACACGCGCTCTCCTTCATGTTGACATTTCGCTCCTCACTATTCCCTTTGTCTGGCTCATTCCCTCCCAACTTCATCCCTTCTTTCACAGCCCCAAGACACCCGGAACAGCTTCCCAAGAATGTGCACTGAGACAGTTCCCTCTTGCCTTTAAAATAAAATACACAATCACTTGTTCTGCAAAGCCTTCCCAACATGACATCCACCCCCCCACGTTCTGCAGACCTGATTCTGAACTCCCATCAGCTCACGTCAGGAGTATCTCCACTGACACCAATGGAGTTACCCCACTGGAAAACGGTTGCACAAAGAGGATCAGGCCCAATGTCTGTTCACTCTCCTGTACCTCTTTTGGCCTTTAAGTGTGCAAGCCCTTCAGGGGTCTTTTTGCTTGTTTAGCAAACGTTGCGCATTGTCTAGCCAGGGCACAGCGATAGTGCTTTATAAATAACAGTGAGATGCAGAGAAGCGGAAGGGAGTGTGTTAGAGAAACTGAGTGCAGTACAGCGGAACAAACATCCTACCTGGTTCTCCCAAGGTATCTGGTCGTACCTCAGAAAGGGGGTAAATGCATCAATTTCTGTTCCCTCCAGGAACTCCAGGCCAGCCCCTTTCCCATGCCCTGATGCTCCGATCTGGATCATCCACACTCCTTTCTCCCCTTAGAACTCTGATCCTGCTCATTTATCATCCCTCCCCAGGGGAGCTGTGATCCAGGGGTTTTCTTCCATCAAAATGCTGCTGCTCTCTTGCTCTCTTTACTCATTCTCCAGTCCCTTGAGCAGGAGCACCGTTATTCTGTGTATTACCAGTGTGTATGGCCCATCTTTTGGAAGAGATGTAAAACGGAGGGCCTGTCTGTCATCATATAGCTGTATTATAGATCCCATGGCACTTTTTATAAGTGTAAAAGCATTAGCCCTGGTGTCCTGTCTAAATTCCAATCACTGTGTAATTTCAGTCTGGCTGCCTACAATTCCTTTGCCGCTTGTTCTGGAGAATCTGCTCTTCACTTGTCCTTCCAGGACCATATTGTGTAGCGTAACTGGTTCAGAAGGGCTGCAGGGCCTCATTTGGGAGGCCCTGCAGAACTCACTCCCGTGAATCATGTGCCCCTCCAAGCTCATGCTGATAAAACCTTGGTACCACACCATACCTTAAATGTATTCTCTGCAGCTGCACACCCCAGAGTGACTGCTCTGCCCTCAATTACAGCCATGCCTCTCCGCTGAGTTTAGTGGGACTGCACAATCAGAATTTGGCCTACTCTGTAAAACACTTGGGGGTCTTGCAGGATAGAAATTGCTGGAGAAACTTAATGTATTTACTGTTTACCCGTACCCTACCCCTCTCTCTCTATCTTGTTTTAATGCTGTCCTTTCCCAGCCTTTTGGGCATTCCTCTGGTTTGTTGGCTTCTGCTTCCTGGCCAACCAGTGGCAAGTTTCAAAGCATGAGAACAACCCGCTGAATGAGGGGGCAGATGCAGCCCGAGCAGCCATCACCTTCTCTTTCTTCTCCATCTTCACCTGGGTGAGTAAAGCCGCCGGGACCCTGATTAGGGCCCTTGGATCAGGGCTCCCCTGCATAGCGGTTTCCACCCCACTTAGGGTTAGCCCAGCCGTCTGTAGATGGAAGGTCCCCTGGCTAGAGCTGACTCCTTCTGCATTTCCAATGGAACAGAAGCTGAAGTGGCTTCTGGGAGAGGACCAGTAGAAGAAATGGAGGAAGAAATGGGTAGGGCATTAGCCTAGGACTCAGGAGAGCTGGGTTCAAGTCCTTGTTCTGCCACAGACTTTCTGTGTGACTTTGGGAAAGCCACTTAACCTCCCTGTGCCTCAGCTCCCCGTCTGTAAAGTGGAGATAATAGCCCTGCCCTACTTCACCGAGGTGTTGTGAGATACTGTAGCAATGGGGACTGTATAATAGGGTTACCATTCGTCCGGATTTACCCGGACATGTCCTCCTTTTGTGTGCTAAAAATAGCGTCCGGGGGGAATTTGTAAAGCACTCACAATGTCCGGGATTAGCAGAGCGAGTGGCTGGGAGGGCTGCAGGGAAGTCCCGGGCTGGACTCAGGAGCAGCTGTAGAGGAGCCGGATCCGCCCTGCATTCTGAGCCGGCAGCTCCCTTGCAGCCCAGTCCAGCAGCACTGTGCAGGGCCAGACCGGGTTTTGTTGTGCAGGGCCAGGGACCGGGTTTTGTTGTGCTGGGGAGCTCAGCCACGTGTCCGGCTCGGCTGCACAGAGCCCAACACTCTGTTCTGAGCAGCAGGGTAAGGAGGTCAGGGGGCAGGAAGGTTCTGGAGGTGGCAGTCAAGAAACGGGGGGGGCTTTTTGGGGGGAGTGGAGAAAGTTTTGGGCAGTCAGGGTACAGGTAGGGGGTAGGGTCCTGGGGGGCAGTTGGGGGGGGTCTTAGGAGGGGGCAGTTAGGGGACAAGGAACAGGGAGTCTTAGGTAGGGGGTGGGGTTCTGGAGGGCAGTTAGGAGCAGGGGTCCCAGGAGGGGGCAGTCAGGGGACAAGGAGCAGGGGGGGAGTGTTTGGGAGTTCTGGGGGGGTCTGTCAGGTGGCAGGGGTGGGGAGATGGATCGGAGCAGTCAGGGGACAGGGAGCAGAGGGGTTTAGATGGGTTGGGAGTTCTGGGGGGGGCTGTCAGGGGGTGGGGAGTGGTTGGATGGGGCGTGGGAGTCCCAGGGGTCTGTCTGGGGGTGGGGGTGTGGATAAGGGTTGGGGCAGTCAGGGGACAAGAGGCAGGGAGGCTTAGATAGGGAGTGGAGTCCTGGGGGGCAGTTAGGGGCAGGGGTCCCAGGAGGGGGCAGTCAGGGGACAAGGAACGGGGGGAGGGTTGGGGGTTCTGGGGGGGCGGGAAGTGGGAGGGGCAGGGGCGGGGCTAGGGCGGGGCTCCTCCCATCCTCTTTTTTTCTTGCTGAAATATGGTAACCCTACTGTATAAGTACCATACAAAGAGTCTGCTTCTCTTTCCAGGATGTGCTGTTAGCATTCCTGACATCAGGAGGGGCTTCAGCAGCTGTGTTGGGGGAGGGGATGGTTGTTAACATCCTGTAGCACAGCATATGGTCTTCCCCCTCTCTGTATCTGGTTTGCCCCCCTGCTGGCATCCCTAGTTCATTTATTCATTTGGTAGGAAGAAAATGGTAGAATTTGTTTGGAGCCTTCCCAGAGCTTCCTTTCCCTTCCCTTTTTATCCCCCAACCCGCATCACGGAGTTTCTCTACTTGTCCAGATTTTGGGGCTCCATTTCAATGTAACCTATTGGGTTTTTTCCATACACAAACAGCCTCCTTGTACTTTCAGTCTTTTATTTCAAATAAAGAGATGGAACAAAACAAGAAAGAACATAAGTAAAGTCTGCACAAGAGAGCACAGTGTGTCTGTCTTTTGCAAGATACTGTGTCATCCCCCTCCCCCCCCGCACAAAATAGCAGCCAACACACTCCTAGGAATGAAAATGTGTGGTACGCAGATGATAAGATCATGCCAGTGGCATAGCTGCCATCCCACTCAACCAGAATCTGCTCTTTTCACTCGATGTTTCTCTGTAGTTCTAGTGCAGATGGGGCTGTCAGTGGAGGTGGGAAATCAGGGGCTGGAAGAGCTGTGGAGGCAGCATCTTCACCCCCTGAGAGATGTGGCAAAGGAGAGCAACACCTGCCACATTCTCCCAAACTTTGTCTGGGTGTGTCCGCACTGGAGTGGGAGGTGTAGTTTCCAGCTCAGGCAGACATACCCATGCTAGTTTTGATCAAGCTAGGGTGTTAAAAATAGAAGTGTTGCCATGGCAGGATGGGCTAGCCACCTGAGTAAGTACCTAGGATCCAGGGCAGGGTCATTCTCAGAGAGCTGGTCCATCCCACTGCCAGCACCATGACTGCTACATGGCTATTTTTAGCACGCAAGCTCAATCAAAGCTAGCACCTGTACATCCGCTGGAGCTGGAAATGATGCCTCCAGTTCCAGTGCAGAGGTACCCAATGAGTGGCACTGCAGGGCTCTCCCCACAGACCAGGGTTCCTCAGTCACAGGAAGAGAGGGCCATGAGATGAAAGGCCTGAGGAGGGAGGTGTGGGTCCAGCTCCTCTCCCTGTTTGGCTGAAGGAAGGGGAGTCTAATGGTGTCTCTTGGGGTTTTTATTTCAGTCGCGTGACTTTGTTTGGTTGTCTCCCTCATTGACTCTTCTCCTTATCCCCTCCCCCTCTCTCCTCACAGGGCCTCCTGACATTTCTGGCTTTCCGGAGATTCAGACACATTAGCTTTCAGGAAGAATACAACACTCTCTTCCCTAGCTCCCCCGCACCGCTGCCTTAGGGCCATTCCCCAGGGGGGCGCTTAGCGCCATTCCTCCAGGGCCTTGGCGGGGAAGGGGTGTGCATAGGGGAAGAGGTGGTCGGAGTGCAGATGATTCCAACTCCCAGGATCGGGGTGGGGGATGGGGCTGAGAATACAGATGCACGTTGCCATGTCGGTGCAGCTGACATGGTGGGGAGAGAGAGAAGCGATGTGCCTTGGAACTGGGATGGGACGTTAATTGTCCTTTGGGGAGTTGGAAGGAAGTGACCCACCTCTCCTCCTCCACTTTCCCACACCTGACTAATGCTGAATAACACCTGTAAACCTTTCTATTGGAATCTGCTCAGTCTTAATATTTTAGCCAGGCAGGGCTCCCCTCACCACAATCCCTACTTCCCATCTCCACTTCCTCTCACTCCTCTGCCCCTTTCACTCACTACGCTGGGATGGTCCCTGGGTGGCTGGACCCATTCAAACATGTCTGGGACGCTGCAGGAATGCAGTCCTCTGGTCCCTGACCCTCAATAAGCCCCAGCCCCAATGACCTTGTCACACCAAAGAGCATTCCAAAAGCAATGTCAGAGGCAGGGAGCAGGAACAAGGCTGGACCTACTCTAACTGCTCTCCCAGAGGGAAGGCATCTGCTTCCCCTCTCCTCTCCTCCCATCCCCAGCAAGGCCTGTGATTTTTTTTCTTGGCAGCATAGTGGGTCGCTCAGTGGATGACTGGCAGTGAAAGGGTTAATGGGAACAGCCACTGCCTCACGTCCATCTCCTCCCTCCGGCGGATCAGTCTGGAGCCCCAATGGGGTCTAAGATGAAATGGGTCACAGATCCAGCCCAAAGGAGCAAGACCTCTGAGGTGGATGTGAAGCAGATCACCTGGCTGGGGAGGGGACGTTATACATGTATATCTGCAGGCCGTCTATGCCTGCACAGTTTGAACCCCGTCGCTGGGCAGGATGGACCCAGCATACCCCAGCGACTGCTGTGGGCCTGGGCAAAGCAAGTGCAAGCAGCGGGTGGCACACTCACGCATTCTCTCTCTTGTCCTGGGCTCACACTCTCCATGGGGCACACTAACTCTTCTTGCACTTGGGTGTGTTTAACCAGTGATTTCCAGTCATGCCTTGTGCACTAATCCTTAACCACTACTAACTCGGCTTTTGTTTGTCTCTCCTCCTTGGCGTGTTTCCTTCCCTTTCTCTTGCCTTGTTCTCTCTCTGCTTCCCTTCTCCCCTTGTCCTCCCTTAAAGGTGGGCCAGGCGTTTCTGGCGTACCAGCGCTACCGGATTGGTGCCGACTCGGCCCTCTTCTCCCAGGACTACACGGACCCAAGCCAGGACTCCGGCCTGCCTTACGCCCCCTACACGAACGAGGACGATGCCACAGACACGGTGGGGACGTACCAGCAGCCCCCTCCGGTAGACGCTTTTGACGCTGAGACGCAGGGGTACCAAACACAGAACTACTGAGCTACACTGGTGCCCCTTCCTGTGCCCCTCCCCTCTGCCCCCTTCCCTCTGCCGGTGGGAGGCCGCGGCACAAAACAGACAGGTGTGTCCCAGCACAACAGGTGGCCCTTGGCCATGCTCCAGCCTTCTGGGCCATTTGTTTTTATTTATTGGTGGTTTTTTTTAAGAAAAAAAAAATCCCTAACTGTTCCTCCCTCCTTCTGAATTGTCCACCAGACCCAAACTGTGTATTCCCAAGTCTGTCCCTGTCTTGGCAAAAGCTCCCCTGGCAACCTGGGAGTGAGCAGCAGCTTTGGGCAAGAATCCAGCTCAGTCTTTTGGTGGGCAGGGGAGGGTGACAAGGGCACCAGTGCAGGAAGCAAAGGCCTAAGAGGTGGAGAGGCTCAAGCGGTTCTGGCGGGTGGGGAGAGAAGGTGGCAACTACAGTGTTGGAGCGGATGCGTGTGTGTCTGTGTGTGTGGAAGGGAGAGTTGGAGATGGGGGAGGAGTGTGTGAGGGAGGGAGAGGTCAGAGCAAGCATGCAGGCGTGCAAGTGTGGGGGGTGGGTGGATGTGCAAGCAATGGGGCAGATCACAACCCTTTTGTCCCATGGGGTATTGCCCTCTCAGCAGTACAAGACAGTATGGGAAGTTGTTGGTGGTTTATCTTCAGGGGTGTAGGGAAGAGTGGTATTGAGGGTGGGGGATGGGGGGTTGAAAGAGAAAATGGGGTGGGGGTGGAGTTTTGCAGGCACCATCGAAAACTACAAAGACATTGGTAGAATTTAAACCAAGACAATAATCAGGACTGGACTAGATGGGCTATGCGATGAGAATCCCTCTTTCCCCAGGCGATTGGATTGGAGGTGTTTCCCCATCCCCATGTAAGCACCCTTCTGAGGTTAACACTGCGTTCCTCTAGGGAGAACCAGAACCAAGCTGCATCCTCAGGGTGGGGAAGATGTCTTGAGAGAAACTCCTGAGAACTCCCTTCGGTCCCCTGCTTCTTCCGCTTAGGGATCACAACTGGCTTAGCACGGGATGAGGAGGAAGGCACTGGGCTGATTTGGGGAAAAGCCAGCTTCACACCAGCTGAAGGGGAACTTTGCCAGCCATCTCTGGTAGCGCTGTGGCCTTTGCCCAGAATAAAGGTGCAGGACGAAAATGGGTGAATTTTCATTTCTATAGTCCTGTTGAATCCACATCCCTGGTGGAGTTAGAGAGATTCCACCCACCCTGTGCTCCTAGACCAGGGGTCGGCAACCTACGGCACGTGTGTCACGTGTGCCAAACAGGGCAGGTGAGCCGATTTTGAGTGGCACACTGCTGCCCACTGAGAGGAGGAGGGGCCGGAATGCACCAAGCTGGGGGGAAAAAGGGGGAGGAGGGAAGCTTGGCTGCCGCAGGACCAAGCTTCTGCCTCCTGCCCCTGCAGGGGAGAACAGTGCGGGGGGTCCCACCCCCTGCCCCACTCAGCCCCCCCACCCACCGCTCTCCCCTGCGGGGGCAGGAGGCAGAAGCTTGGTCCTGTGGCAGCCAAGCTCCCCCCCCCCCCGTTTCTTCCCACAACGTGGTGCATTCCGGCCCCCTCCTCCTCCCCCCTCTCCCTGCCGGCGAAGGGGAGCGGGAGCGAAGTAGAGCCGAGCGGTAGCGTGCTCCCTGCTCCATAGAGGAGGCAGAGAGAGGTAGGGACGGGCCTGGGGGTGGAACAGGGCATATCCCTCCCAGCCCCCTGCCATGAGCCGCTCAGGGCAGGGGGCTGGGAGCACCCCCACCAGCCGAGCACCCCAGCCTTCTGCCCTGCACCGCCCCACACCCTCCAGCCCTCTGCCCTGACCTCCCCGGAACACCCAGCCCTCTGCCCTGCACCTCACACACACCCCCCCCCCCAGCCCTCTGCCCTGACCTCCCCCCAACACCCAGCCTTCTGCCCTGCACCCCCACACCCTCCAGCCCTCTGCCCTGACCTCCCCCCAACACCCAGCCCTCTGCCCTGCACCTCCACACACCCCCAGCCCTCTGCCCTGACCTCCCCCCAACACCCAGCCTTCTGCCCTGCACCCCCACACCCTCCAGCCCTCTGCCCTGACCTCCCCGGAACACCCAGCCCTCTGCCCTGCACCTCCACACACCCCCAGCCCTCTGCCCTGATCCTCCCCACACACCCCCAGCCTTCTGCCCTGCACCTCCACACACCCCCAGCCCTCTGCCCTGAACCCCCCCACACACCCCAGCTCTCTGCCCTGATCCTCCCCACACACACACAGCCTTCTGCTCTGCACCTCCACACACCCCCAGCCTTCTGCCCTGACCTCGAGTTGCCCCGCTCAGCCCGCTGCAGGCCTAGGTGAACAGAACCCCAGGCTGGAAGCGGGCTGAGCAGGCTGGTGGCGTAAGATCAGCATTTTAATTTAATTTTAAAGGAAGCTTCTTAAACATTTTGAAAACCTTGTTTACTTTACATACAACAATAGTTTAGTTATATAATATAGACTTATAGAGAGAGACCTTCTAAAAAACGTTAACATGTATTACCGGCACGCGAAACCTTAAATTAAAGTGAATAAATGAAGACTCGCACAGCACTTCTGAAAGGTTGCCTACCCCTGTCCTAGACTGATCATCCTGGGCATCTGTGCCACGCTCTCTGGAGCCCAGAGAAACAGGGCAGGACTCCCAATGGAGCTTCTCGCCCTGCTGGAAAGAAATACTGCTGCTTTTCTGCCAGCTGGTGTCTAGACATTCTTAGAGTGGGTGTAACCAATGAGAAGGGCCCCAGCAGCGGGGCTCTTGTGTTTGCCCCAAAGTTATCCTGACTGAGACTGGATCAGGGAACCTAAGAGGGATCTTTAAACAGCAGCTCTGCTAAGTGAGCTGAATGGGGAGCATCTCCCCCTGCCGTTGCAAAATCTGGACGGGCCATGCTGCACTCTCTTCCCACTGAAATATGGTCTTTGTTTATCTTACAGCTCTTCAGAGATGTCAGTGCTCCATCCTCAGCCCCTAGCTCCTGGCAGCCTAAGAGCTTGTCTACACTGGGAAATCCACTAGAACAGTTATTCCAGGATAGCTCCCTGTGTGGACACTCTGTTCTGGAATAAAATATGGGTTTTTTTATCCCAGAATCCTTACTCAGCTTTGGAAGTACACTAATTATTCCGGACTACAAGTGACTTTTATTCCAGAATAGAGTGTCCACAGTGGGAGCTATTCCACAATAACTATTTGGGGCAATTTCCCCATGTAGACAAGCCCTAAGAAAATGAGGCCAGGAACCAAAGCTTAGGTATCTCATATGGGTGTGCAGAATATTAACTCTTAGGCTACCACGCTTGAGCTGGGCAGAGCTCACAGCCTCTAGGATGGAGGGATCAGGAGCAGAACCAGGGCAGTATGATAGTACAGAACAATAACCATGTGGCCACTCTCCAGAGCACCTTGAGGAATTGAGAGATCCAGGATGGAACACAGGTGTGCTAGGTGGCAGTGCAGCAGGGCCGCCTGGGGGGGGAGCAAGTGGGGCAATTTGCCCCTGGCCCCGGAGGGGCCCCCACGAGAATATAGTATTCTATAATATTGCAACTTTTTTTTATGGAAGGGGCCCCTGAAATTGCTTTGCCCTCAGGCCCCCTGAATCCTCTGGGCGGCCCTGCAGTGCAGAGCACTTACTGTTAGGACTCCTAGTTCCTGCCAGGTTTGGGAATTGAACTTGGGTTGCCAGGAGAGCAGGGCAAAACATCTAGGTCAATGGTTTTCAACCTGTTGTCCGCAGACCCCTGAGGGTCCACAGACTATGTCTAAGATTTCCAAAGAAGTCTGTACCTCCATTTGAAATTTTTTTAGGGGGTCTGCAAATGAAAAAAGGTTGAAAACCACTGATCTAGGTTACTAGCTTCCTCCCCTGCCACACACCCCTCCCCAAATGCGGGGGAAGGAGAAATAGGGAGACGCAGCCCCAAAATGGGGGGAGGAACTGTCTAGTGAGGAATCCCCTCCTTTGTACACAATTATATACATGTTTTTATCTGCAGTGTCTATCTTTAAAGGGCTGTTTCTCAGAGCTGCCACCTTCGGGCACTGAAAAGAGGAGGAGCTGTTATGGGAGGGAGCTGAGACTCCAGCTGTTGCGTGATCTATGTGCCTGTGTGTGTATATTGTCTACAGGCCTCCTCATTGGCGCCTCTCCCAGTGATTCGCTGTACGTGGCACGTGGCTAGCAGCTAGTGGAGGTGAGGGGAAGGAAATGATAGGTCCTGTCACAGTTGAAGCACAAAGAGGAGCTGGGCAAGTCTCTCACTCCATGGTCCCGAGCAAAAGCAATACTGTAAATAGGAAGTTTGGTGGGGAAGGGTTCCCATCTCCCAAGCTTCTCTTCTGTTGGGGTAGCCTAATATTTAGGTTTGGGGAAAGGGGGGACTTTATCAAGAGGGGTTCTTTGTAATCCATGTCAGAGAGAGCTTTCTCCAAGTTCTCTCTCCCCCAGGAGTGAGAGAGAATATGACGGGATGGAGGAGGGTTGTGTGGGGAGGTAGAGGAGATATAAGCAACTGGTGTCTCAAGGTAAAACCCCAACATGTCTTTTGGAATGAATCTCTGAGACCCAGCAACCATCTCCCACTTCACCAGAGAGTGTTCGGCCCGTGGGGAGGGGATGTTTTTATTTTGGTTTGTACCATGGGACTATTTTAATGTCCCCTCTCCCATCACAGCTGGGAGGGTCCTTAAAGTCATCTAGAGCTGGCCAGTAAAGAGACCTTTCCCCCTTACACCCTGCTACCCTCAAAACACCGAGGGACCCCCTATCTGCTCTGAGGTGGAACTCGGCCAGGCTCATTACCTCCCCTGTCAGGACAGGCACCTCCCAGGCAGCTGAAGAACCAGTCTGCTCCTGTCTCAGGTTATTCCCCACCTCTCTGTCCCTCTGC
Organism: Chrysemys picta bellii; assembly: GCF_011386835.1. Classification (NCBI taxonomy): domain Eukaryota; kingdom Metazoa; phylum Chordata; order Testudines; family Emydidae; genus Chrysemys; species Chrysemys picta. Next base: position 93,948,616 of record NC_088791.1, on the reverse strand, counting down.
TCCTGTTCTCTGTCCCTCGGCCCATGTCTGCATGGCAAGCAGGAGCTTGCAGTGGTTCCTAGAGGGTTTGCCCACTCTGGTGGCTCAGTTCCTGGCTTTGCTTTTGCCTGGTGGGAGCAGCGAACTCTTTTTTCAATGTAACATCTTCAGCCCTGATGAACGAGGGACTGGGGGAGCTAGAGAGAAGAGGACAAGGGTCTCTGAGTAGTAGAACAATTAGGGGGCATTTCCCTCTGTGGTGTTGGTGGCTTTTTAACAGGGTTGCAGGCTCCCTACTGGAAGTGAGGAAACGATTCTGGCCCCCCACCCACGTGCACACAGAGCATGTGGGGACCCTGAGTTAGAGGCCGTTTCACAACAGGAGGTGTCAGAGGGGGTTATAGCTCCAGTGTCCTGACAAGTCCCAGGCACAAGGTTTCTCCCTCCCATGCACACATGCTATTCACCAACTAATTTCACTACCCCCTGTGCCCCCCCGCATTTGTTCCTGATGGCTCCCTAGGAATAAGTCTCTGCACTTGACACTGCCAGCACCCTGTACCCTTATAAGCATGTGCGAGACCCTGAGAATGCAGGACAGATGGGTGGGTCCTTTTAGGAATCTTAACTCCAGCCTCGGGAGAGACGAGGAGACAATGAGTCCCAGAGGTTAGCTCAGTCACCCCATGCAGCACATACGAACCATTTCTCCAGACGATCTCACTGCCTCTGTGGAATTGATAGCTCCAGTTGGGTTTCCCTGCCCCTCCCCTGCAGTGTTACTGCCTGTGTATAGTATATATATATTATATATAAATAAAAAGATGTATAATATAAAGCAATACATATATATGATGACTAAAGAATGGCCTGCTGCACACAGGTTCCTCGGGTGTCTGTCCAATGCTGAGTGTCCCCCCACTCCCTCCCCTACCTAGTATGTTTTTCCAAAACCAACTCCAATAAACCCTGCCATCTTGGCACCTGTGTTTACTACGTCCTGTATATTTGTGGTTAACAAAGTGAAGGTGGTAACTACTGGTGTCTCTTATCAATAAAGTTGTCATGTTCAAAATAACAAACCATAATGAAGATGTCTTGGGTTTTCTTCCCTTTCATATCCTGGGGATTTGGGGGTTATTTTACCCTACAGTTTATTGCTGTGATGTATTTCTAGATTATTTATCCATTGCTCTAGCAGGGGACACATTTTAAAAATCTCATTAAATATTAAAAAAATCACCAGGCACGGCTACAGTAGACTTCAGCAATAGATACCCTCCCACAAACACCTATCTCATTTCCAATAGCCACAATGTGATAAGCATAATACTCAAATTACCATCCCCTGCCTAACCTTAGATGACACTTTCCTCACATCTGTCTATCTTAATCCTCATGGTATCTGAGTCCTATGGATCCTACCCATCCCCCTCTCCAACTTGCGGTCAATCAACACAGGGGTCCTGGTGGTGAAAGACTCCATTTCCCAATCCCCTGAGACATCCTCCTTCCCCCTGCAACACTCTCCTTCTAGTTAGGGCAATATCGAGTAGCCAGGAAACGCAGAGCCATCTTCTGATCCATTTTTGTTTGGGGCTTTAGCCTGGGTTCAATTGCACCCGCAGAACTTCTGAAACCAAGGGTGCCAAACCGGAGTGGCGCTGTGACCCGCGAGCCAGGTTGCAATGCCACTCATTCAAATTTGACCCAGATGCCCCTTTGTCATGACAGAGGGGTGACTGGGCCAAACCTGAATGGTGCTGTGACCCCCGTGCACCAGATGGCAACAACCAGACTGGGGAGTTGGGCCTAGCCCCAGGGACAGGCGCCATCACTGTGGAGTGAGTGTGGGGTGGGCTTGCTCTCCAGTTCCCCTCTATACCAGGCCAGGATTAGGGTTGTGGTGCTGGGCCAGGATTAAGGTGCTGCTGTGGGTCAAATGTGCCCCCCTTGATTACAACTCAAAATCATGTCCAAAAAGAGTTTAGTACAGTGCACCCAGTGAAGTGGGAGGCTACATTTGGGGCAAGGCTTCGTTCTACTCCCCTAGCTTCTGAGATGTTAGTAGGTTGCAAAAATGTCCTTTGGAGCCCATTAAAAACTCATTGTCAACCAATAACCCGTGAGCCACTGCAGCATTGCTGACCAAGCAATCAAAAATAATTAGCTTCCGACCCCCCTCCAACCCATGAGCTTGTCTTAAAAATCATGAGATTTCAGATAATTAGACATTTTGGCATCTTTTCATTTCCTTCTGTTTTTTGAACCTTTAGGGGCCATGTTTTTAAGCTTTGCTCTGCGGCCATGAAGGCTAGAAACTGCCTTGTATTTTAAAATGAAAGCTGAAATTTTCATGAGATCACAAGGACTCCAGGAGCTGGAGCTTTAGGCTATTGTGAGACTGTGAAATAAATATAAATAAATATCATGAGCCTCTCAATAAAATCACAGTCGCTGGCAACACCGAAACCTACCCACTCAAAAAATCCAGATTGGTTGAACATTCGGGGGATCATCACCTTTGTTGTTTGGTCTCTTGGGCACACACAGACATGGAGTAGAGGCAGGTTTGTCTCCCCGCTCCCCGCCACCTTTCTCCTGGGTGAAGCTATTCCATTTTGCCTTTTCAAACCCCTGGGGTGTGTTTGGGAAAGGGAGCTGTCAGCTTTTCTCTCTCCAGTTCTTTCTCACACTTCTGTCTCTTCCCTCTCCTTCTCCCATTCTCTCCTTTTCGAGCCTGCATGGAAAGGGGGATGCCTGTAGGCCCAGCTGCTGCCTGCTGACTCCTGTATAGTGCCAGTGCACTACACAGCAGCATCTTCATTACTCACTTCATAGACCTGACACGTGGTGCTGCAGCCACTATTACAGTAGCTGGTCGGTGCCAGGAGGGGGCAGCAAAGGTGTGGCAGCTGGGCCTGCAGGAAGAAGGCTGAAGATGTGGGGAAAGGGAGAGGCGAGGGTAGGGTTACCATATCTAATAAATAAAAAAAGAGGACCCTCCACAGGCCCTGGCCCTGCCCATTTTCCCCACCCCTAGTCCCGCCCCTTCCCCACCCTAACTCCGCCCCCTCCTCCCTCCCACTCCCAGCCATGGGAAAAGGGCTGCCCCAGCGCTGCTGGCTTCACGGTTTGCCGGGCAGCCCCCAGACCCTGCGCTCCCCGGCCGGCGCTTCCCCAGCGCAGCTGGAGCCTGGGAGGGGAAGCGCTCAGCCGGGGGCGCAGGGTCTGGAGGCTGCCCGGCAAACCGTGAAGCCGGTAGCGCTCGGGCTTTGGGCAGCCCCTATGCCTCCGGACCCTGCGCCCCCAGCCGGGCACTTCCCCTCCCGGGCTCCGGCGGCGCAGGGTCCGGAGGCACGGGGGCTGCCTGAAGCCGGTAGCGCTCGGGCAGCCCGGCTCTTAAACAGAGCCGAAGAGGAGCAGAGCCTCCAGCCGCGGCGGCTCTGCTCCTCCCTGACTCTTCGGCTCTGTTTAAGAGCCGGGCTGCCCGAGCGCTACCGGCTTCGGGCAGCCCCCGTGCCTCCGGACCCTGCGCCGCCGGAGCCCGGGAGGGGAAGTGCCCGGCTGGGGGCGCAGGGTCCGGAGGCATAGGGGCTGCTCGAAGCCGGTAGCGCTCGGGCAGCCCGGCTCTTAAACAGAGCCGAAGAGTCGGGGAGGAGCAGAGCCGCCATTTTCCTGGACATGTTCGGCTTTTTGGCAATTCCCCCCGGACGGGGGTTTGACTGCCGAAAAGCCGGACATGTCCAGGAAAAAGAGGACGTATGGTAACCCTAGGCGAGGGGAGGGTCTCCATTATACCTTTTGGTCCTGCCCCTTCAATGGGCAGGTTCTGAATGGCTCTGCAGCAGTAAGACCAGGAGTAGCATGACATGAGTGCAGCAGGTCCAGCTATGCTGCACCAGCATTTTTCTTCCACCATCCAACTTGCAGCCTTCCCCGAAAACTGTAGCTTTCTCCTCCAACCTCAGCCTCCATGATCTGCAAGCAAAGAAGAACCCCCCTCCACACACACACACACACACACAAAAAGATGTTGCTTGTGACTACAGATTGGCAAGGCTGGAACTATTAGACGATTGTCTGCAGTGTTGCTCTAGCCGTGTCGGTCCCAGGATATTACAGAGCCAAGGTGGATGAAGTAATATTTTGTATTGGTCCAACTTCTGTGGGTGACAGAGACAAGCTTTCGAGTTAACACAGGACCTGAAGAAGAGCTCTGTGTAAGATCACAAGCGTGTCTCTTTCACGAACAGAATCTGGTCCAATAATAGATATTACCTCGCCCACCTTTCCCCTCTATTATATATTTGAATCCAGCCTCATGACTCATCACACACACAACATAAGTGTTAAAAGAACAGGAGTACTTGTGGCACCTTAGAGACTAACAAATTTATTAGAGCATAAGCTTTCGTAGACTACAGCCCACTTCTTCGGATGCATATATGCATATATATATGACTCTATATGCATCCGAAGAAGTGGGCTGTAGTCCACGAAAGCTTATGCTCTAATAAATTTGTTAGTCTCTAAGGTGCCACAAGTACTCCTGTTCTGTTTGCGGATACAGACTAACATGGTTGCTACTCTGAAACATAAGCGTTGTGAATGTTTATCTCGCCATCACTGCACTCCTCAGGACTGTGTCTATCTGTAGAAACCATCTCCCGCCCATTGGCCCAATAGAGTCACTGCACTTCCCTTATTATGGAGAAAACACCTGTAGAACTAGGGAGGCAATAATGCCAGTCTTCACCTGAAACAACTGCATGCAGATCTGGTTCCTACCAGGGATAGCAAAACAATGGAGAAAATACAAATAAGAGCGCCATAACTGATACAAGGACTGCAGTATGACACATGGGGAGAGAGGGATTGTTTTAATGCCACTATTAGCTTGACTCACTGGATCATTTTATTTATTGATTGGGGCTCAGAGGGGCTTAAATGACCAACATCCTGTTTCCTCAGGTAGGTTCTGGCTATGACATTCAGCACAGTGATTTCTGCTGAAATTTGTTAAGAAGAGAGAATAAGGGGAAATATAGGAAAGGGGAAATAGGGTTAATCACACACAGCAAAAGCTGTGTGGCGCAGCATTTGTAGCACTCTCCAGCTGAGGCGCTCTAAGTGTTATGCAAACACCCCGGTGAGGTAATTCTTACTAGTCACAATTTGCAGATGGGAAAAATGATGTACGCAGCTGTGAAGTGACTTGATCAAGGTCACACAGTGTGACTGTGGCAGAGCCAAGAATAGACTCCGCTGTATAAGTATCTTCACAGCGACTAAGGACTCTCTTTAATCTAGCAGATAACGGTACAACAAGAACTGATGGCTGAAAGCTGAAGCCAGATAAATTCAAATTAGAAATAAGGCAAACGTTTTTAACAGTGAGGGTGATTAACAAACTCCCAAGGGCAGAGGTGGATTCTCCATCCTTTGATGTCTTCAAAGCAAGACTGAATGGCTCTCTGAAAGATATGTTTTAGTAAAACATAGCAGCACCGCTGTCGGGCTCAATCCTGGGTGTAAAGGGGTGGAATGTAATGGCCTGTGATACACAGGTGGTCATGCTTGTTCATCTAATGGTCCCTTCTGGCCATAAACTCTGAGAGTCTAGGACTAAAGCAGGTCTGCTTTAACCTCTAGAGAGTGCTCTCTCGCTCTCTCTCGCTGGATTAAATTCTGCTGTAACATATACACACAATTTCTATTAACCTGAGTGGGAGCTGCATGTACATGTTATAAGGCAGAATGCAATCCTAATTCCCGAATCCTGCAATGTGATGCATATGGACAGATTCCTGTGCCCATACACAGCCTCAGTGATTTCAGTGGAGCTCTCTGCAGGCACAGGAAGCTACCCATGCTCATCATGTTATAGGACTGTGACCTTAGGCATCATCAAATCAGCATCTGCTGCTGCTGCAATCCAGAAAAGGTGATAGCTGCAATGCAGTTGTGTTTTAAAATAGAGATCTCCCCTCATCTTTTTAATATATAAACCAAATAGAAACATTCTGCTCTACATGGGTTTTTGAAGTTCCAGAGAAATGTTTTTTTTAAATAATTTCCCCCATTTGATTTGTGTGCACATGCAAGCCCCGATCCTGAAAATGCTTACACATGTGCTTATCTTTACACATGGGCTTACCAACATCAATGGGACTAAACTTGTGCACAAAGCTAAGCCTCTGTGTACCTGTTTGCAGGACTGGGACTTTCAGTTTAGCATATTCTCTTACCTGGCCAATATTAACTTTTTTTCTAAGAAATCATTCTAACATGGTATCTATTTCCATTTGGATTATTGAACTTCTTGTGTCCTTCATAGATTATAAAGATAGAAGGGACCACTGTGACCTTGCAGTCTGACCTCCCATATAACATAGCTGATAGGCCTTCCTTTAATTAACTCCTGTTTGAATGGGAGCTGATCTTTTAGAAAAGCATCCAATCTTAATTTTAAAATTGCCTGTGATGGAGACTCCACTGCAGCCCTGGGTAAATTGTTCCAGTGACTAATTATCCTCTCTGTTAAAAATTTACACCTTATTTTCAGTCTGAATTTGTCTAGATTCAACTTCCAGCCAATGGATCGTGTACTGTGTCTGAAGGAAAAGAATCTGAACGCTCCACATATTTGAAAGAAACAGATGTGATCAGGCACTAGACAAGAGTGGACAAAGAGGGGTTGGACTGTGCTGGCCAGGCCCCCAACATTTCATAGACATAGTTAAAAATCATTGAGTTAATTCATTGGTGTTTTTTCTGAAAGTAGAATTTTATGTGTCTGAACCTCATATATTTTCTACAAAACAATAGAATACTATGGGACTACTGGAGGGTCCAACCTTGATAACTCCCACCCTGGCCAGCATGACATTGCCACACAAGAGCAGAATTTCACATCTGATCACTTTTATGTCCCTTGGGTACTGATTCACACAGAGAAATGTGCTGTTCCCAGAAACCTTCAGTGCTATGGCATCCATTCTGCTATCCATCATTCACATCAAAAATGTGTCAGTCACACAAGTGGAGGTCTCTTCATCTGACTCCTCATTAAATGATGGGATTAGTTTTACATTTCCCCTCCTGTTCCCGTAAAGATGTTATACAAAACCCATCATTCCTGAAACAGGCTACCCTCACCTAGAAAGGTGCAGGCACATTCTTGAGAAAGACCAAAACCAATTATCTGTACATGTGCATGTATATAATGATATAATTTTTAAAAACTATGCTGTCTTTCTCTAAATTCATTCACTGGGTTCCTTTGATAGAATTAGCCCTGACCAAGGGCCAGTTATAAGAGACTCCTGAGTAACTCCACTGACTTCGGCAACTATGGCCCAAATTCTGAGCTGTGCCTCGCAGGAAGCACAGGCCAGTAGTAGGGGAAGAGGTTGTGCAAAGGTAGTTTTGTGGTGACTGAATTCTGAATTGGTCCAGGAGCCAGCTGAGCTTCTGGTGTAAATTAGAACCACCTCAGGGGCTGCTCTAATTTAGGGTGGATACTCACAGCCACCTATGCATTCCGACATTCCACACACCCTTTCTGCTGCTGACATACCCTCTACTGTCCCAGGGCTCAGCCCCAACATGTCCCTATGCTGGGCACTGCAAAGGAGGACAGCAGAGGGCTTTATGCTGCCTCTACACCAGGGACATTCTAAATGGAGGAGATCTAGCTACTCCAGTGGCATAAAGGGGAAAGAACACAGCTGAGACATGAGACCTAAGGTTTTGAACTTAATCAGAACTGACCCTCTTTAAAGACCTGTTAGATGCACCAGCTGTCATCTGGAGCTGAGGAGAAGAGCTTTTGAGTGCAAGGTCAGATTAAGGCAATTTCAGGCACCCTAGGCACACCATGACATGGGCCCACCGTGGTTCTTCCCCCGATCCTTCCCCCCACTTAGAATGATGGTAGCAGAGGGACACCCTCCCCTCTCCTCAAGGTCCCCTTCTCCCTCCTGAAGAGGGAAAGCAAAGGACCCTCTTTCCCCTGGAGAAGAGGCAGAATAGCAGAGAGGCCCTTCAGTACTTCCCCACAGGACAGGAGTATCTGCTATACTCTTTTCCTGGCTGGCACACACAGACCTCTGTTGAGTGGTGTTTGTGGGGGCCCCCAGAGCAGTGGGGCTTGTCCATTGAGATGCCTGGGGCAGATCACACCTCTCCAATCTATTGTTTCAGGCTCAGGCAGATTTTCAGGTCACATTTTCAAACCTTTCTTCTGAACCATGAGGGCTAAGTGAAAATGAAAGCTGAGGTTCTGGTGTAATCACATGACTCCAGGAGCTAGAGGCCTGTGCCTTATCCAGCCCTGTGTGATTGAAGCATGAAGAGGGAAGTATGAGCAATCACGCTGTAGGTATGGGTGGGAGGGTGCTTCTAGCATGGATAGATGGGCACATACTAACTCAGCTCGAGCTAGCGCCAAAACCAGTGTTTCAGCTTCAGCACAGGCGGTGGCTCAGGTTAGACCTCACAGTACGTGCCCAGGGAATCAAGCAGGATTGTAGTAAGGCCCTAACTGCTGCCACCACCTGTGCCAGCACGGCCACACCGCTGTTTTAGCTCTCAAGGAGAGCTAGCATGTGTGCATCTGCTCAGGCTGGGAATTGCCCACCTGGCTGCAGTGCAGACGTAGCCATGTCTGGCTCCAGTAAGGGGAGCGTTCAGGGTGCGAGGAAGGAGAGGAGTGGGCACTGGGGTGAGAGGAGGAGGGAGAGGGCAAGGAGGTGGTGTGTGGCAGAGGAGGAGAATCCAGGCCCACTGGAAAAAGGCAGGGGCTGGGTCAGGAGCTGAGGCCCTGCTAAGAACCCAGCAGGCAGGGAGCTGATCCCCAGGGCAGCCAGGCAGAGTCCACGACACAGGGCCCGAGCCAGGTGCCACACAGGGTTGCCAAGTGTCCGGTTTATGACCGGAATGCCTGGTCGAAAAGGGACCCTGGCGGCTCTGGTCAGCAGCACCGGCTGAGCCGTTAAAAGTCCAGTCAGTGGTGCTGCAGAGCTAAGGCAGACTAGTTCCTACCTGTCCTGGCTCTGCGCTGCGTCCTGGAAGCAGCCAGCAGGTCTGTCTCCTAGGTGTGTGTGTGTGGTGGGGGCACGGAGCTCCGCACGCTGCCCCCGCCCTGAGCACCGGCTTCGCACTCCAAGTGTCCGGAAACGGGGAACCATGGCCAATGGGAGCTGCGGGGGTGGTGCCTGCAGGCGAGAGCAGCGCGCAGAGCCGCCTGGCCCCCCCTGCCTAGGAGACGGACCTGCTGGCCGCTTCTGGGGTGCAGCGCGGAGCCAGGACAGGTAGGAAGCCTGTCTTAGCCCCCCGTGCTGCGCCGCTGATTGGGAGCTGCCAGACATAAGCCTGTGCCCGAACCCCCAACCCCCCTGCCATAGCCCTGAGACCCCCAAACCCAGAACCCCCTCCTGCACCCTAAACCCCTCAGCCCCAGCCCATAAACCCTCCTGTACCCCAATCCCCTGCCTCAACATACAGTCCCCTCCCCCAGCCAGGGAGGGGGGAGTAGGGGGCGGGGCCTCGTGGAAGGGGCGGGGCTACGGTGTTCCATTTTGTGAGATTAGACAATTGGGGACCCTAATCCCCATCCTGACCCTCCCCGCCACGGGGTCTGGGGGTCCCCTCCGCGCACGGCGGGACAGCCCAGGCGGGTGGGTGCCCCGGGGCCGCAGGGGCAGGGAATAACCCACTAGCACCCGGCAGCCGCCCCCACCCCAGCGCGGCCGCTGCGGCGCTCCCGCTGCCCGCCAGGCGGCGCTGCGCGCTCCCCAAACCCGCCGGCCCAGCCCGGGCGCAGCTCTCGGCGCCTCCGCGCTCGGCGGGGCTGGGACCGGCGTGTCGCTGCTGCTGCAAGATGGCGGCGCAAAGGAGGAGCCTGCTGCAGAGTGTGAGTGAGAGCCCCCCTCCCCCCGCGGCGCTGTGTGGGGAGGAGGTGACTCCTCTGCTGAGGGGGTGTCTAAGGGGGCCACAGGCAGGGGCTGGGGGGTCATGGGAGCACAGGCAGGGGGTAGGAGTGTCTATGGGGGGCACAGGCAGGGGGTGAGGGGTTATGGGGGGCACAGGCAGGGCTGGGGGGTAGGAGTGTCTATGGGGGTACAGGCTGGGGTTGGGGGGTTATGAGGGACACAGGTAGGGGGTAGGAGTGTCTATGGGGCACAGGCAGGGGCTGAGGGTTATGGGGGGCATAGGCAGGGGGTGGGAGTGTCTATGGGGGGCACAGGCAGGGGGTATAGAATCATAGAATATCAGGGTTGGAAGGGACCTCAAGAGGTCATCTAGTCCAACCCCCTGCTCAAAGCAGGACCAATTCCCAACTAAATCATCCCAGCCAGGGCTTTGTCAAGCCGGGCCTTAAAAACCTCCAAGGAAGGAGACTCCACCACCTCCCTAGGTAACGCATTCCAGTGTTTCACCACCCTCCTAGTGAAATAGTTTTTCCTAATATCCAACCTGGACCTCCCCCACTGCAACTTGAGACCATTGCTCCTTGTTCTGTCATCTGCCACCACTGAGAACAGCCAAGCTCCATCCTCTTTGGAACCCCCCTTCAGGTAGTTGAAGGCTGCTATCAAATCCCCCCTCATTCTTCTCTTCTGGAGACTAAACAATCCCAGTTCCCTCAGCCTCTCCTCATAAGTCATGTACTCCAGACCCCTAATCATTTTGTTGCCCTCCGTTGGACTCTTTCCAATTTTTCCACATCCTTCTTGTAGTGTGGGGCCCAAAACTGGACACAGTATTCCAGATGAGGCCTCACCAATGTCGAATAAAGGGGAACGATCACATTCCTCGATCTGCTGGCAATGCCCCTACTTATACAGCCCAAAATGCCGTTCGCTTTCTTGGCAACAAGAGCACACTGTTGACTCATATCCAGCTTCTCGTCCACTGTGACCCCTAGGTCCTTTTCTGCAGAACTGCTACCTAGCCATTCGGTCCCTAGTCTGTAGCAGTGCATGGGATTCTTCCGTCCTAAGTGCAGGACTCTGCACTTGTCCTTGTTGAACCTCATCAGGTTTTTTTTGGCCCAATCCTCTAATTTGTCTAGGTCCCTCTGTATCCGATCCCTACCCTCTAGCGTATCTACCACGCCTCCTAGTTTAGTGTCATCTGCAAACTTGCTGAGAGTGCAGTCCACACCATCCTCCAGATCATTAATAAAGATATTAAACAAAACCGGCCCCAGGACCGACCCTTGGGGCACTCCGCTTGAAACCAGCTGCCAACTAGACATGGAGCCATTGATCACTACCCGTTGAGCTCGACGATCTAGCCAGCTTTCTATCCACCTTACAGTCCATTCATCCAGCCCATACTTCTTTAACTTGGCGGCAAGAATACTGTGGGAGACCGTATCAAAAGCTTTGCTAAAGTCAAGGAATAACACATCCACTGCTTTCCCCTCATCCACAGAGCCAGTTATCTCATCATAGAAGGCAATTAGGTTAGTCAGGCACGACTTCCCCTTCGTGAATCCATGCTAACTGTTCCTGATCACTTTCCTCTCCTCTAAATGTTTCATAATTGATTCCTTGAGGACCTGCTCCATGATTTTTCCAGGGACTGAGGTGAGGCTGACTGGCCTGTAGTTCCCTGGATCCTCCTTCTTCCCTTTTTTAAAGATGGGCACTACATTAGCCTTTTTCCAGTCATCCGGGACCTCCCCCGATCGCCATGAGTTTTCAAAAATAATAAATAAATAAATTAATTAATGGAGATATCCCATCTCCTAGAACTGGAAGGGACCTTGAAAGGTCATCGAGTCCAGCCCCCTGCCTTCACTAGCAGGACCAAGTACTGATTTTTGCCCCCGATCCCTAAGTGGCCCCCTCAAGGATTGAACTCACAACCCTGGGTTTAGCAGGCCAATGCTCAAACCACTGAGCTATCCCTCCCCCAATGGCTAATGGCTCTGCAATCTCACCCGCCAACTCCTTTAGAACCCTCGGATGCAGCGCATCCGGCCCCATGGACTTGTGTACGTCCAGTTTTTCTAAATAGTCCCGAACCACTTCTTTCTCCACAGAGGGCTGGTCACCTTCTCCCCATGCTGTACTGCCCAGTGCAGCAATCTGGGAGCTGATCTTGTTCGTGAAGACAGAGGCAAAAAAATCATTGAGTACATTAGCTTTTTCCACATCCTCGGTCACTAGGTTGCCTCCCTCATTCAATAAGGGGCCCACACTTTCCTTGACTTTCTTCTTGTTGCTAACATACCTGAAGAAACCCTTCTTGTTACTCTTAACATCTCTTGCTAGCTGCAACTCCAAGTGTGATTTGGCCTTCCTGATTTCACTCCTGCATGCCTGAGCAATATTTTTATACTCCTCCCTGGTCATTTGTCCAATCTTCCACTTCTTGTAAGCTTCTTTTTTGCGTTTAAGATCAGCAAGGATTTCACTGTTTAACCAAGCTGGTCGCCTGCCATATTTACTATTCTTTCTACACATCGGGATCGTTTGTTCCTGCAACCGCAATAAGGATTCTTTAAAATACAGCCAGCTCTCCTGGACCCCTTTGCCCTTCATGTTATTCTCCCAGGGGATCCTGCATATCTGTTCCCTGAGGGAGTCAAAGTCTGCTTTTCTGAAGTCCAGGGTCCGTATTCTGCTGCTCTCCTTTCTTCCTTGTGTCAGGATCCTGAACTCGACCATCTCATGGTCACTGCCTCCCAGGTTCCCATCCACTTTTGCTTCCCCTACTAATTCTTCCCTGTTTGTGAGCAGCAGGTCAAGAAAAGCTCTGCCCCTAGTTGGTTCCTCCAGCACTTGCACCAGGAAATTGTCCCCTACACGTTCCAAAAACTTTCTGGATTGTCTGTGCACCGCTGTATTGCTCTCCCAGCAGATATCAGGGTGATTAAAGTCTCCCATGAGAACCAGGGCCTGCGATCTAGCAACTTCTGCTAGTTGCCAGAAGAAAGCCTCGTCCACCTCATCCCCCTGGTCTGGTGGTCTATAGCAGACTCCAACCACGACATCACCCTTGTTGCTCACACTTCTCAACTTTATCCAGAGACTCAGGTTTTTCTGCAGTTTCATACCGGAGCTCTGAGCAGTCATACTCCTCTCTTACATACAACGCAACTCCCCCACCTTTTCTGCCCTGCCTGTCCTTCCTGAACAGTTTATATCCATCCATGACAGTACTCCAGTCATGTGAGTTATCCCACCAAGTCTCTGTTATTCCAATCGCATCATAGTTCCCTGACTGTGCCAGGACTTCCAGTTCTCCCTGCTTGTTTCCCAAGCTTCTTGCATTTGTGTATAGGCACTTATGATAACTCATCGATTGTCTCTCTTTCTTAGCATGAGACAGGAGTCCTCCCCTCTTGCGCTCTCCTGCTTGTGCTTCCTCCCAGGATCCCATTTCCCCACTTACCTCAGGGCTTTGGTCTCCTTCCCCCGGTGAACCTAGTTTAAAGCCCTCCTCACTAGGTTAGCCAGCCTGCTGGCAAAGATGCTCTTCCCTCTCTTCGTTAGGTGGAGCCCGTCTCTGCCTAGCACTCCTCCTTCTTGGAACACCATCCCATGGTCGAAGAATCCAAAGCCTTCTCTCCGACACCACCTGCGTAGCCATTCGTTGACTTCCACGATTCGACGGTCTCTACCCCGGCCTTTTCCTTGCACAGGGAGGATGGACGAGAACACCATTTGCGCCTCAAACTCCTTTATCCTTCTTCCCAGAGCCACGTAGTCTGCAGTGATCCGCTCAAGGTCATTCTTGGCAGTATCATTGGTGCCCACGTGGAGAAGCAGGAAGGGGTAGCGATCTGAGGGCTTGATGAGTCTCGGCAGTCTCTCCGTCACATTGTGTATCCTAGTTCCTGGCAAGCAGCAGACCTCTCGGTTTTCCTGGTCGGGGCGGCAGATAGATGACTCAGTCCCCCTGAGGAGGGAGTCCCTGACCACCACCACCCTCCTCCTCCTCTTGGGAGTGGTGGTCGTGGAACCCCCATCCCTAGGACAGTGTCCCTGGGAGCTGTCCGAGAGGAGGTATGCTAAGTGCTGCATTAGGAGGGCTGTGTTGGTGAGTATCTGAGTGTCTGCTGCTGGGACAGTTGGTCAGTTTGACCGTGTGCTTGCTTGTTTGTTTGAAAAGTGTGAATTGGGAGTGCTTTGTTCCAGGTGGGCCTTGAGTGGGCCTGACTGGTATATAAGGGCAGTCAGCAGTGAACAGCAGAGGCTAACAGCGGGAGTTTGCCTGGGAGTTCACTTGGGTAGGAGTGTCTATGGGGGGCAAAAGCAGGGAGGTGGGGGCTACCCCCTCTCCCCACTGGGGGTGTGTGTGGAGAGAGCACAGGGAAGGAGTGGAGGAGGGGGGTGGCTGTTGGGTGTCTGAGGGGCACAGGGAGGGGGTGGGTGAAGGGGGTTATACTCCCCGCTGGATGACTGTGTGAGGGTCATAGGGAGGGGTGTGAGACCCCTCCCAGCATATGAGTGGAGCGAGTGGGGGGGTGCCTGCATGCTCAGGGATGTGTGGTGTGTGCGCACCTAGACGCAGTGTCTTTCTCTTCAGGGAAACAGATGTCCATAGAAGGCAGGTATGTGGGAAAGCTGATTTGGGAGGGGGCAGGTGTGCGCTGTGTTTTGAAGGGATGATTTTGAGAAGTGACTGTGGAGCTGTCTGGAGGAAATGTTTTCTGGGGGAAAAGTTGGCTGTGTGCAGAGTGGAGTGATTATGCCCCCAAGAATTCCTCACTATTTACCTTCACAACAGTAGATTGTTTCATGTTCCTTTGCTGGCTGCAGTTGGATGTGTGCACCACAAAACCTGATCAGTCTGTTCCCCAAATTCCCCTGTACTCCTTCCCTAGGAAGCATGACAGATTACACCAGCGTTCATGCGGGGCAGTTAATACTCTGCGAGAGTGTGCATTCCAGTTCTGTTTCCTTGTTAGCAAGGGCTGGAGGTGCAGTTAGTGCTGCAGGCGGCTCAGCCGCAGAGGGGGAGAGTGGTGGTAAGTGATTTCACTGGGGCAGCAAGGAATAAGAGGTCACTGGGTGGGTTGCTGCATTCAGGACTGTGATGAAGTAGTGGATGGTGCTCCATCCTGTGCAGAACCCAGTGTCCCTAGTTCTGAACCAGTTGGGATTCTACATGGGCTCTTTCCTGTTTTTATTCCCCAGGAGCAGCAGCCAAGCTGGACAGATGACTTGCCCCTCTGCCAGCTGTCTGGGGTGGGCTCAGCTCCAAACCGTTCCTACAGTGCAGATGGTAAGGGGACAGAAAGCCACCCATGGGAGGATAATTGGCTGAAATTCAGGTAAGTGGGCTGCAGGTGGAGATAGAAGCTCACAGATGGAGAGGCAGGACAGAAGTGGTGTGTGGCTTTTTACAGTAGGGGTCAGAAATGGGGCAGAATTAGAGTGTACAAGACTTGTTAGGAGAGGCTCACAGTGGTGCTATCCGTCCCTGTCCTTGTGCCTCACACCCGCCCTTAACCCCTCCACCCTGACCCTCTCTGGCAGGAGTGAGAACAACTACTACCTCTATGGGGTCTTCAATGGCTACGATGGCAACCGGGTCACCAACTTCGTGGGCCAGAGGCTCTCCGCGGAGCTGTTGCTGGGCCAGCTAAGTGCAGATCACAGTGATGCTGATGTGCGCCGGGTCCTGCTGCAGGTAATGGAATTCTGGCTGTGGAGACCCCATGCCTCCCCCTGCATCAACATCCTACTCCCATTTTTGCCTCTGGGTAAACAATGTCCTGGCTCTTAAAGGGCGGGGAGAAGATTGTGGACATCTGGCAGGAGCTGGGAGCGCACTTGGCTTGAGAATGTGGAACAGCAGTATTCATTTCACTTTTGCCTAGCCTTCCTGTCACTCTACTTCCCTTAGTGCAGTGTTAACAACTCTGCAGGAAGCTGCATTCAGTCTTTCTTGGACATAGGAACAGGTCAGCTTGAGAAGGGGATTATAAGGAGAAAGAGGTGACTGCAGAGATGGAAGGAACCTCAAACGATCATCAAATCCAGCCCCTTGCTCTGAAACTGGACCAAATAAACCTAGACCACCCCTGACAGTTGTTTGTCTATCCTGTTTCTTAAAAACCTCCAACAGTGGAAATTCCACAACTTCTCTTGGAAGTCGATTCCAGAATTTAACTACCCTTTTAGTTAGAAAGTTTTTCCTAATATCTAATCTAAATCTTCATTGATGCTGATTAAGCCCCATTACTTCTTGTCCTACTTTCTGCTGACATGGAGATCAATTGATCACCTCCCTTTTTGTAACCGCCCTTATTATATTTGAAGACTGTCATCAGGTCCCTGCCTCAGTCTTCTTTTTTCAAGACTAAATGGGCCAGTTTTTTTAATCGTTCCTCATAGGTCAAGTTTTCTAAACCTTTTATCACTTTTGTTGCTCTCTGGACTCTCTCCAATTCATCCTCATCTTTCTTAAAATGTGGTGCCCAGAATTGGACCCAGTACTCCAGCTGAGGCCTCAAGAATGTCGAGTAGAGCAGGACAGTTACCTCTCATGTCTTACATACAACACTCCTGTTAATACACCTCAGAATGATATTAGCTTTTTTGCAACTGCATCACATTGTTGGCTCATATTCAGTTTGTGATCCACTATAGCCCAGGCCCTTTTCAGCTGTGTTACCCCCTAGCCAATTAGTACCCATTTTGTGGTTGTGCATTTGATTTTTCCTTCCTAAGTGAAGTACTTTGCACTTGTCTTTATTTAATTTCATCCTGTTGATTTCAGACCAGTTCTCTAATTTGTCAAGGTCTTTTTGAATTCTAATCTTGTCCTCCAGTGTGCTTTCAATCCCTCCCAGCCCGGTGTCATCCACACATTTTACAAGCATACTCTCCACTCCATTATCCAAATCATTAATTAATATATTGACTAGTACCAGACCCAGGACTGACCACTTTGGGACTCTGCTAGATACATTATCCCAGTTTGATAGCAAACAATTGATAACTACTCTTTTGAGTACAGTTTTTCAACCAGTTGGGCACCCACCTTATAGTGTTTTCATCTAGACTGCATTTTTCTTAGTTTTCTTATGAGAATGTCATGTGGGGCTGTGTCAAAAGCCTTACTAAAATCAAGATATATCACTCACGTCTACTGCTTCCACTATGCCAGTAATTCTGTCAAAGAAGAAAATTAGGTTGGACTGGGATGATTTGTTCTTGACAAATCCATGCTGGCTATTCTTTATAACCCTTTTATCCTCTAGGTGCTTACAAATTGATTATTTAGTCATTTGTTCCAGTATCTCTCCAGGTATTGAAATTAGGATGCCTGGTCTATAATTCCCTGGGTCCTCTTCATTCCCCTTTTTAAAGATACGTACTATGTTTGCTGTTCTCCAGTACTCTGGGACTTCATCCCTCCTCTGGGAGTTCTTGAAAATAATTGCTAATGCTTCTGAGATTGCGGAGCTAGTTCCTTAAGTACCCAAGGATGAATGTAATCAGGCCCTGCCAACTTGAATACATTTAATTTATCTAACTATTCTTTAACCTTTTCTTTCCATATTTTGGCTTGTGTTCCTTCCCTCTGCTTGTTAATATTAATTGTGTTGAGTATCGGGTCACAATTGACCTTTTTTGTTTATGATAGTGAGTGAAGTGAAAACATTTAGGATGTGGGAAGATGGGATTGTGAAACCATTTCCTAAAGCAGCAGTAGATTTCTCTGGTCTCCTTGTGAGTTTAATTTTTCATTTCCTGCCCTTAACTGTTGCCTAATATTCCTACGTGCAGTTACCCAGTTTCACCATTCCACTTCAAAGTGGTTGCACTTCACTGGTGGGTGTAGTGATCCCTGTGTATATACAAGTCTATACATCAGTTTGTAAAGTTGTTGGGTAGTTTAAGTTTTTGTTAGGATGGAAGGTAAGCAGATATGAGATTGCTGTGTTTGCAAAACAGCTGCTGTTAACTTGTCTCCTATTAATATTTCCTGTCCCCTCCCAGGCTTTTGACGTGGCAGAAAGAAGTTTTCTGGAGTCCATTGATGATGCTTTGGCAGAGAAGGCCAGCCTTCAGTCCCAGCTGCCAGAGGTAATCTGACTTTAGTGAAGCGATGCATCCCTGCCCCCTCCAAATTGCTAGATGGGATTTGAAGCCTCTTGCCTCTAGCTCACTGGCCTCAGTCTGGCCCATGGGAGGCTGTAACTCAGGGGTTCTCAAACTCTGCACAAGACACAAGATTAAAGATGGTCCGTGCCCTGAAGAGCTTACAGTGTCCGGTTGTGATTTCGATGCCATGGGTTGTGTAAGTTTAAGCTCTCCCCTTATCCTGTGTTCTAGGGAGTACCCCCCCACCAGCTGCCTGCTCAGTACCAGAAGATCGTGGAGAGACTGAAGGCCTTAGAGCGGGAGATCTCTGGAGGAGCTATGGCTGTTGTGGCTGTCATACTCAACAACAAGCTCTACATCGCCAATGTAGGTGTGTTCCTCTTCTGCACCTGCTCGATCTTGATATTTCTGAGGGTGGCTGCAGCTCTGGCAGAGTGAGGAGAACCTGAGCTTGGGGAACAATTGAATTGCTTCTTACATTGTGAGAAATGCACTCGAGTTAATTGGGGATGGCAGTGAAATCAAAATGGTCCAGAAGCTGGTTGCTGGGTCTGCGCCTCTCCAAAGGTTGGCTGATCTAATGTTTGTGACCAGAGACACATGGGAAAGGGGTGTCTGTATAGTAGTGCAGTTCCCTAGGGAAGAAAGGAACCGTCTATGTTTGCAGGCACTGGATTAGGGGTTGGTCCAGATTGTTTTGTATGCTATTGAGGAGCTATTTGTAGGAGATTGCTGTGAAGGTTTGTGTGTTCTTCATTCCCTTCCCTCTTTTCCTCCCTTGTTCCCCTTTCCTCCTATCATCCCTTCGGATTTTCTCCCTCTCTTCCACCTCTCCACCCTCTCTTTATAGTCACCGGTCCTCACATGCTGCTCCCACCACAGGTACAAACCGCGCACTGCTGTGCAAGTCTACGGTGGACGGGTTGCAGGTGACACAGCTGAACGTGGACCACACCACGGAGAATGAGGATGAGCTCTTCCGCTTCTCCCAGTTGGGTAAGTGATGAGTCCCAGAAAGAGGGGAGCTGTGTTCAGTGAATCCAGAGATAGGCAGCCCTCCGGGATGATGAAAGAGCGGTCAGAGCTCGGTCCAGTTCCAATCCGTACTGGTGTCTGCCTCACAAAACCCCCTTCTCATTTGGCACTATTTTGGCCTTTTGCTGTCAGTCAAGCAGAGAGGCCAAGGAATGAATGAGCCATGGTGACTGAATTCCCTTCTCACCCCAGAGTAGGTCCCGTCAGGGCTAGGTTACATACATTAATGAGGAATACTATGGAATTGGAACTTGCACTGCTGCTGCTGCCTGTGCTGTACCTGTTGTGGGGATAGAGAGGATTTTGTCTCAAGGGCTGTCAGTCCAGCACCTTACATCTTGTTCTCCAGAAGCACCTGGGAAGTAGCTATGAGCTGGAGGGGCATTCTGGGTGGTGATATATGCAGCCAAACACCCCCAAAAACCAGTGGTAGCCTCAGGCTTATGGACTACACAGTCACATAAGGCTCCTTTTCCCCAGGGCTCCATGCTATGCACTCTGCTGCTTGCACACCCAGTCCCTTAGCCAGCCAGTGTATCCTACTTGATTCTATCTGCAGTTACAGCCCACTGACACTAGAGGTGGATGTATCAGAAGTTTAACATTGTTCCTGATGATCTCCCTTACTTGGTTAAGCTGCATTTTGGTTGTGCCTTCTGGTTTTACTGGCAATCGATCTCTAACTCCTAGCAGCCTTAATGCAACACTTGAGACTGACAGGCATATGTAAAGGCTGGAGCATATACACTGACTGGTTGGCAGACCAGGAGCCTCTTTGTACTGGTCTGTCAATCGCAAGAATCATCCATGCCAGGAGTCAGCAAGTGAACCACGCTAAATGACTGAGTCAGTCTCAGCCTGCAGCAGATTTCAGGGCTGTGCCTTGCTATTGGGAGTAGATGTTGGACCGTCCATGTAGTAAATGTGATTGGAATCAGATGGGAGTCTGACCTGGACTCCTGCGTTCACCTTGGGGGAGGGGGGTGATAGTCACCCTCTAGAACTAATTTTTTCCAAAATTCTTTTGTGCCTGTTGTCCGGTCATAATTAGGAATGTGGGAATTGCCAGTGCAGATCAGACTCTCGAGGCCTGCCTAGTCCAGAATTCTGTCTCTAATAGTAGTCACAACCTGATGAGTCAATGGAAGATGCTAGAACCCCCAGAATGGACAACTAACCTGCCCAGATGTGAAGTTCCTTCCTAACCACTGCTAGTTAGTGATTGGTTTATGTCCTGAAGCATAAGGGTTTATATTCCTATTCCTTCTAACTTTTTTTTCCATATAACTAATTGCGCGCTTGCTGCTCTGATCAGTGGGTTTTTTACCCTTTTCTCGGGAGCAGCTGATGCTAATGTAGGCACCTAATCTGTAAGAGGCATTGAATTTGCTTGTTCTCCTCACTCACTCAACTCCTGGCTTACAAAGATGGTGCAGTGGGGCTGAAGCCGTCATACAGAGGTTGGGGGCTGGGGTGGCAGTCGCATATGGAGAGGCAGCTGGACAGAGACCCTTGCATCTTATTTCACATAAGACACCCTTCTCTCCCCTTTTGCAGGGTCTACAGGCAACCTTGTCATAAAGTTCCACTGTGTTCCTGGAAATCCTGTACACCCAGCACTGCAGCTAGTAGTGGCTTTGGAACGGGATGTGGGCTTTTTGTCCCAGGGCCAACTGTCCAATTCACTGTATGTGTGTGTGTACGTGTGCTCTCTTGCTCGTCTCTCAAGTTCCTGGAGCAACTGATGGGGGAAAGCTGTCTCCTGCAAAAACTGGGACAGGATGAGCTACTCTTCCTCCCTTCCCTGTTGAGTTCCTGGGGGTTTCCTGATGTCTCTTCATGTCCCTTAGTTTACCTTTGTGGTATCTTTAACTATGGCTGTTTCCTTTCTCCTTCCTCCGGATACAAGTCCAGGAACTTCAGCAAGTATATCAAAGAATCAATTAACTTTTTTTCTTTATTTGTCAGGATTGGATGCAGGGAAAATAAAGCAAGTTGGAACTATCTGTGGGCAAGAGAGCACCCGGCGCATTGGGGATTACAAGGTCAAATATGGCTACACTGATATTGAACTACTTAGGTTAGAAAAAGTTCAACTTTGTGGTCTTGCTCTCTCCCCAGCCCTGCTTTCTTCTGAACGCAGGTTCCCCCTTCCACCTGCCTGCGTCACTCTATTAAATACTAAATCAGCTTTCTCCATTCAGTGCTGCGAAATCTAAGCCCATCATATCAGAGCCTGAAATCCATGGAGGGCAGCCATTGGATGGGGTGACTGGCTTCCTGGTACTCATGTCAGAAGGGCTGTACAAAGCTCTGGAGGCGGCTCACGGGCCCGGGCAGGCCAATCAGGTGAGATCTTCCTGGCTGGAGGCATTCCCAAAGGTGTTAAATCATCCCATTGGTACCAGCTCCACTCATGCAAGCTCCCTTGCACTGATGTCCTGTTAGCGCCAGCATGGTTGGGTGCATCATCCCAGTCTGCAGTGGGGTGAGTGAGCTGTTCTGGCAGAGTGGTTTTTCCCGGCTGCTTTCCCTCTCTTGAAATGGAGCAGTCCATTGGGGCAGTGGGATGGTTCCAGACCACAAAGGTCAATTCAAGGTGGGACATTCAGGCCTCTCCAACTATCTGACTGGGCAGTTACCATAAGAACCTTTTATGCTGGATGGCTGGGTCAGAGTTCCCCCAGAATCCTCTCTTAAAGTCCTTTTCTCTCTCCATGGTCAGGAGATCGCAGCCATGATTGCCACAGAGTTTGCTAAGCAAACATCGCTGGATGCAGTGGCGCAGGCTGTGGTGGACCGGGTTAAGCGGATCCACTGTGACACTTTTGCCAGTGGTGGGGAACGATCCAAGTTCTGCCCCTGGCATGAAGACATGACGCTGCTGGTGAGGAACTTTGGGTACCCGCTGGGCGAGATGAGCCAGCCCATGCTGACCCCGACACAAGGTATGGGAGGGGGAGAACAGGAAAAAGAGGGTGGGTGGAGTGGAGATTAGTACCCCTCTGTCCTGCCAACACTGACCTGATTGATGCCAGGGGAAGAAGCCTTCAGTGGAGATTTTGTTCCCCTCTACCTTAAGGGAATTGTCACCAGGTGTCCAAGGTGTCCTTGCACAGTGTGATTCAGAGACTGGAGGGCACTGAAGAGAGCAACTGGGGACATATGGGATCTCGGTAGGCCAGGACACCCCTCTGGCAGTTGTGGGGAACTACAGACTCTGGGGTTTCCATGCACTGTCCCACGTCTCATGACAGCTATGTTCCTTTTTCCCCCCTTCTCAGGAGGCCGTATCTATCCTGTCTCTGTGCCATACTCCAGTGCCCAGAGCACAAGCAAGACCAGCGTAACGCTGTCCCTTGTCATGCCTTCCCAAGGCCAGATGGTCAACGGTGCCCACAGCAGCTCCACCCTGGATGAAGCCACACCCACGCTTACTAAGTAAATGCCGTGTGCTGTTTCAGTACCAATTGTCCCTCCCTGCTTCTCGGTCGGTGCGATTTGGGTGGTGGAATAAATAGGATCCTTGGTGGACTGGGTGGTCTAGTAGTCAGCACCTGGGCAGTGGTAGGAGAGCCTGGGCTTGCCCACTCCATCAAGGGCCTCGGGTCAGCCGGCTGGCCCATGGAGAGGCTGTGGCTGTGTGGGTCGCCTGGCTGGCTGGTGGATTGCACACAGGAGAAAAGAAAAGAAGGATTGAATTTATATCATATTTTTGTAAGGGGCATTTCTCCACCATGCAAGATCATGGTTGGCTTTGATTTCAGCACCACCTTTGCCATAGAGTGGGGTGTACACCTCCTGCTGTGCCAGTAACTTTTTGGTTCCCACCTTCCAGTTGTTCCAGGAAGAGTGGAGCTGCCACATCTGCGTTGCAGTTCACACGGTGAAAAGCACTTCTTGTTGCCAGACTCTGCTGTAGGGGCAAGGAAGGAAGTCTGATTTTCCCCCTCAGTTTTCTCTTACTCTGTCCTCCACCCCTCAGATGCTCCATGCGTCAGGCCTGTCATGATGAGGCAGCTCTCTTATCACCTGTGAATATCAGAGTGGATCTGAACATGTCTCTATAATATTCCTAGAGGAGTGAGGGACCGCAGCTACGTGTGTGTGTTAGCCGTGGGGAGGGTAATTTGATACGGTTAAGAGGCATTGGCATTTGATATGCACTAGGCATGGACAGATTAAAATGAACATGTCTGTGTTCTCTCCCTGCCCTTTTCTGCAGTCAGAGCCCAACAGTGACTCTCCAGTCCACAAACACCCATACCCAGAGCAGCAGCTCGAGCTCAGATGGGGGCCTTTTCCGCTCCCGCCCCTCCCACTCACTCCAGCCAGATGAGGATGGACGTGTTGAGCCCTACGTGGACTTTGCAGAGTTCTACCGGCTTTGGAACATGGACCATGGTGAACAGGGAATATTGACAGTGTCCTGATGTAGGGAGAAGAGGGGTGCCTTGCAACCACCAGGAGCTCGCCCAGAGGAGCAAATGAAGACTGAGGTGAGAATGAAATAACTCCAGGTGGTGACCAGATTCTGTCATGAGTTGTAACCTGGATCCAGGCTGTGATGAACTCTGGGCTTGGGTGCTGGTGCAACTGTCTCATCAACATGTGTGTGGCCTTTGCATTTCACCACCTTCTCTGGGAAACCCCATAAATATGGGAAGGGGTCACAAACTTATCCCTCACCACCAGTTTTATGGACAAAGTCAGCAGGGAGGGCTCTGTTATGGCGAGGGCAAGAGCAGATGTCTGTACAGTGGCTGTACATTGTATGTATATATACGCAGTCATTGTACATTGAAGTGCAGAAACCCTACGCTGTGATACCAGTGTTTAACTCCACAGAAGATACCTCTGTTTTGCAGAATAAATAACTTATAGCTACTGTCACCTGCGTGGCTTGCTGTGTTTTCTTTAGAGTGAATTTTAGTGCAGGTGAAAGGAAGGTGTTGGGATGACAGCCCGAGAGACTGAAACCTTCAGAACTGGTGAGACAGTCAGTAGCAGGCCAGCTTCTCCCTGCATGTGTCTCTTGGACCTTTTTGGGAAGGGCCCTTCTTAAGCAAGAGCGCAGGGATTTTAGTCTCCTTGGCTTCTGCAGTTATTGGACTTCCTGCTGTGACTGAGGTCAGAGCTTGAATAGTTTTAGCTGTAATGCAGAGACTTGCCCAATAGGAAATAAGACGTCTAGTTCACTTCTAGTGGACCGCTGACCAGCCGTTGGAGGTAATTACTGGCCTGAGCTTGTCAGGAACTGGTAACCTGAAAGGGAAAGGCTCTTTATCCCACTCGTAATTCCCTTCCCCATCCAGTCATACAGCTTGGGACTTCAAGTTAAAATGTAACTTCAGATCCTCAGAGAGGAGGTCTGGTCCACAGAGTGCTCTCGTAAAGCTCTCTTATTTCCCCACACGTGCTTCTGTCTGCCTCCGGCAGACTCCAGAAATCAAAGAACCGTAGTTACAGAGGGCAGATTGTAGCACAACAAATTAGAAAATGAAATCTTGATGCTGGTCTCTTAGTAAAGGGACATGTGAGCCTGTCGGCTTCCTAGGAGACTTCTTATCATCAATATGAGAGACACTGTGGCCTAGTGGATAGAGCAATGGACTAGCCCTCAGGAGACCTGAGTTCTGTTCCCAGTGTGGCCATGTCACTTCACCTCTCTTTTCTTCCATTTCCCCATCTGTAAAACAGGGATGTGATATCTACCTGCTTTGTAAAGTGCTGATGCAAAATGCTACATAAGAGGTAGCCTAAAAGTTTATTATTATTTGTATATAGTACCCAAAGCGTGCGAGGTATTGTGCAGACTTTATCTTAGCAGTTGTGCACTGAAGATCTTACAAATGCAAATTTAGACAGAACAGACCACTGCTGATAAACATGGGATGGACTGTGGGGTGGGGCAGTC
Source organism: Chrysemys picta bellii (assembly GCF_011386835.1). Taxonomy (NCBI): domain Eukaryota; kingdom Metazoa; phylum Chordata; order Testudines; family Emydidae; genus Chrysemys; species Chrysemys picta. The sequence goes on along the minus strand of NC_088791.1, from coordinate 93,923,605 downwards.
GGAGCTGGCAAGAGCAAGAGGATGCCGTTACTTAATAATGTGTATGTTTTGAAAGATAAGTGGAGTCCAGGAATAGACTAACATGGGGGTGGAGTAGGGAGTGCTGCAGGGCAAGATTAGAGTTTATCATAAATATGTGGTCTGGACCAGACTAGCATAGAAAGCTGCATTTGATCTGAAAAGTACAAAAGAAATGCCCCGAACACACATGTGGGTGGCTCCCTATATGTGCCAAATACAGATTATGTTGGCTTTGCATGACACAACTTTGATTCATACTTGCTGTGTGGGTACTGGCTGCTAATTTTTCTTTCCAAAATATCATAGAAAAGTTCAATTATCTGCCCTTCTTGGACTTCTCGGAAGGTTAGGGGTGCTGGGTATATCTGCCCGTGCTGGAGAGGGGCCCCTTGTCAAATCCATTCAAACCTGACACAGAAATGGCATATGTTGGGTTGAGAGAGGGGATCCCTTTTAAGACAGGAGAGCAGTATAAGCCTGTGATGGGTTGGATCACAGAACCCCACTTGGGAGCTGCCACCTGATGTGCCAAGACTACTTTTGCCCCTGCTTTCCTGCCCCATCAACCTAGGACTTCAGTACCCTGCCTGGTTTGAGCCAGACTCGCTAGCCTGCTGCAAACCCAGACCCAGGTCCAAATCATGTCCCCTAACAGCTGTAGGTTTACCTGAAAGCAGCTAACAGACGTGTTCCTGCCTTTAACACTCAGATGCCCAACTCCCAATGAGGTCTAAACCCAAATAAATCCGTTTTACCCTGTATAGAGCTTATACAGGGTAAACTCCTAAATTGTTCGCCCTCTATAACACTGATAGAGATGCACAGCTGTTTGCCCACCCAGATATTAACACATATTAATTAACCCAGAGTAAGAAAAAAGTGATTTTATTAAATACAGAAAGTAGGACTTAAGTGGTTCCAAGTAGTAACAGACAGAACAAAGTAAGTTACCAAGCAAAATAAAATAAAACACACAAATCTATGTCTAATCAAATTGAATACAGATAATCTCACCCTTAGAGATGCTTCAGTAAGTTTTTTCCTCAGACTGGACACCTTCCAGGCCTGGGCACAATTCTTTCCCCGGTACAGCTCTTGTTCCAGCTCAGGTGGTAGCTAGGGGATTTTTCATGATGGCTCCTCACTTTGTTCTGTTCCACCCATTTAGATATATATTTTGCATAAGGCAGGAATCCTTTGTCCCTCTGGGTCCCCACCCTCCTCCCCTTCTCAATGGAAAAGCACTAGTTAAAGATGGATTCCAGTTCAGGTGACATGATCACATGTCACTGTAAGACCCCAAGCCTTCATTTCTCCCAGCCTGACTCACAGGAAGGCTTGCCTGCAAACAGAGCCATCCACAGTCAATTGTCCTGGTTGATGGGAGCCATCAAGGTTCCAAACCACCATTAATGACCCACACTGCATAATTACAATGGGCCCTCAGAGTTATATTTCATATTTCTAGTTTCAGATACAAGAATGATACATTTATACAAATAGGATGACCACACTCAGTAGATTATAAGCTTTGTAATGATACCTTACAAGAGACCTTTTGCATGAAGCATATTCCAGTTACATTGTATTCACTCATTAGCATATTTTTATAAAATCATATAGAGTGCAACATCACAGAGCCTCTCTGAGGTTCAGTCTGTTGTTGGCTTGATGAGCCCTGGAGATGGAAGTCCTCTCCTTATCTGCAGAACAGCAAGCTTTCCCTACGTTGTACTCCCCCCACCCCCTCAACCTAGAAGAAATCACAGCCCATTCAGTCTTGGTGTCTGAGGTATAGGTGACTGGGATATCTGTCATCCTAGAATCAGAACTGAGATCCTCACTTCGTTCCCCCATAGGCTATGGAACAGCTATCCAGTGAGAATGACCTGCCTTTACTGACATGGACTGAATTGGAGTCAGTGAAAGGTTCCAATCCCATCCTCAATTCCCTGCCCTGTATATTGATATCTGTATAAACAGGCCTTCCTAACCTACTTCGCACCCCCATCTATGCTTTTGGCTAATTTAGTCTGAGATCAGTTCCAATGGCAATATTCCAGCATGTGGCTATTTCAGAGAAAAGTTCAAGAATTACCAACACACTTAACAGAACATGCTAAACAAACATATCCTGCGGCCTAATTACTGATTTAGTGAATACAAGGAATGAAGTGGCCGTAGTGCAGTATGTGGATTCGCTAAGGTGTTCATAGAGAATCCCCACCCCAAAATAAGAACATGGAAAAAAGCTTACCCTCCTGAAAATTACTACAGTCTGGGTTAGAAGTTAAGTAATGAAAAGACTCCAAAGGAAGGGGAAGATGTGTGAATAGTACCACATTGACTACAATAGAAATCAGAAGTTAATATCTTCATTAGTGATTTACAAGAAGATACGGAGTAAGCAGTGACCAAATTCCAAGTGATATCTTCTCTCCTGCCTGCACCCCCCCTCCGGCCCCCCCAAAGAACAAAACAAAACAGCTAAGTAGCAGACATAGGAGGACAGAACCAAACGCTACAGCATGATCTGGAGAAACCCACAGAGACCTGCATGCAATGTGATGAAATTCAATGTCACTGAAAGCGTAAAGTCCCATGCAGGTGGAGAGCAAAGAAACAGTGCAGCTACCCAGCAGGGGACTCTAGCTTCTCTCAAGCAAATTAAATGTTGAATATGCTGTGCAATTCTGGTGTGAAGAAAGCTGATACCCTTCTCCCGTGAGCAATCTCATGTAAATGGGGTCTGTAATGTTGAATAGCCCTGTAACTGGACTTTAAATAAGAGTTGTAGACCTCGTCTCCAATATACAGTCACAAGGGCAGGAAAAGGGCTTACAAGGATCCGAGAAAGAGAGAGCCCTAAACATGCAATCTAAGGCAAATACTGCTGCAGGGAAGACGTAAGATAACTGCAGTCTCTGAACCCCGTTAGGATGACAATATAAATCAAGAAAGGGGATTATTCCCACTCCCCTGTACAGATAGTAAGACAAGAAATGATCCAAGCTAAAGCAGTGTAGAGAGTATTTGGCAGTGTTGGATGCACTTCTTGCTCTTAGCTTCAAACTGTTCATAGCAGCATGCCTCTGCCAAACATACGTACAGTAAGATCACTTCTATATTGCACCCAGCTGCAGGCCAGGCTGGGTCCAAATATCAAGCAGAGACATGAAAGGGCTTTTTAACCCCTCAGCCATCTACTGAATATCCATCACCTCTATTCCTGTAAACGGAAGACTCTTCAAGCTTGCCTGAACTTGCATAGCAAGAGGGAAAAGATTTTTCATGTTTGTCTGTAGCTACCCACCGTGGCCACGTGATCTCCTGAACCGAGTTGGGTCAGGCTTGGCCTGTATTCTAGTAGACTTCCAAGGACGTGCCTGAGTCGAGTACAAAGTAGTGTCGGTGGCAGGTTTACTCATGTCAGTTCTCAACTAACGCTCCAAACGTAACATGAGAGGTGTCTGTTCTGTTGTCTTCTAGCCTGTCACACCCCTTGTGAAAGGGCACCAGCATGAGTCAGAGGCTCATGTAGCAGCCACTGACTTGTTTGAGCAAGCCTGGAATCCCAAACAAATATACAGAGAATAGACAAGGTGTTTTATTTGAGTACTCACACCCAGCCATCTAAGGCCAAAATCAATATATAAGCAAACATGGAAACAATGCCTTCGCTTTGCGAAATGTAACTTTCTCATACTTCCCCAGAGTCTTATCTTCAGCTGATTTACTACTCTGGGAACCCAGGGTTTTCATTTGCTCCCAGACAGGGTGTCTAAACACATGGGGGAGGTATTTCCTGACCCCTCTAGCTAATAGGGCTGAAGAAAATACTTCCTGCTCAGACCACTCAAAGCCTCCATTGGTTTGCATGGTTATTCCTCCCTTAGGCTAGGTCTACACTGGGGGGGATCGATTTAAGATACGCAAATTTGCATAGCTGAATTTGACATATCCGATCCGACTTACCCCGCTGTGAGGACGGCGGCAAATCAACCGCCGCGGGTCCCCCGTCGATGGCGCTTCCTCCTACCTGGGCTGGTGGAGTACACTCGTCGATTCGGGGATTGATTGTCGTGTCCCGACAAGACGCGATAATTCGATCCCCGAGAGATCGATTTCTACCCGCCGATCCAGGCGGGTAGTGAAGACAAGCCCTTAGAGGAGTACGTTTGCAAGCTACTCTGTATAAGGGAGAGAATTGCCCAGATCTGCCCCTCAGATTATTCCTTACCACCAGTTTGTCGTCCTCCCCAATGTGCTAAGCCTCAAAATGAGAGGTTACATTAGAGGGCAAGCTACATATAACAAGCAAAGAAGCAGCCAGTGTAGCTCCAAGTCTTTCAACTTAGACTAACAAACATGTTAATGAAGGGGGCAATACACCTTTTAAAAATCTATTTTAGAAAGACGTAAGGTATCTCTGTACTGAGCAGCAGTTAAAGATAATGGGTGTGGGCAGAAAGAATATTCTAATGGTCTCCCCCCTTCCAGCTGAGTGTATTTGTCCTGTTCCTATCTCCCTTCAGTACTTAATATGGCCCCCATTATTGTAGGCCCTCACCATATAGGATGTAGTTATCTTCACAACAGCCCTGTGAGGCAGGGAGCTACTATCCCTGATTTACAGATGTGGGGAGCTCAGGCATAGACAAAGTGATTTCCCACGGTCACACAGTGTGTCTAATAGTGCAGGGAATTGAACCTGGCTCTCTCAAGTCCCAGGTTGCCATGTCCTTCCATTTGTGCTCTTCCTTCTACTTCTGCCCCTACTTTGTGGGTTGGCCCTTGCTGTGAGAGATACCATGAGATGGGGGAAGAAGGTCTTATTAAAAAAGTGGATCTTACATTTAAAACTTACCAGGGTCACATTCAGTCAGATCATCTCGGGTAAAAGGTGTCTTAGCTGGGATCCTGCCGCTGCAAAGGCTCTGTCCACACTGCTTTTGGGAGTCTCGTTCTGGGCTACTTTAGCTGTAATGACCCTAAGAGTTGCTGGCTTGGTGTGTTATGGATGGACGCCTACTCAGGTTTGGTACTGTAGAGGGCTGTTCTCTATGACAGCCTTTTCCCTCACGCAGGTGAGATGTAAAACTGAGGTCCTGACTACCTGTGGTTATTAAAGATCACATGGGACTTCTTACTGTAAGTTCTATATAAATGGCACAATAAATCTACTTACATCAAACAAGCTTTAGGGAGAGGAAGAATGGTCTGATGGAACTCAAGATCTGGGTTTAGTTCCTAGCTCCACCACAGACTTCATGTGTGACCTTGGACAAATCACTGTGGGCTTGATTTTTCAATCAGTGCTGAGCATCTGCTACTCCAGTTGAAGCCACTGTGAGCTGTTCTTGCATCTTACTTCACATCTGTTCTTTTTTTGGCAAATCTGGAATTTTTAACTGGATGTTTCTCTTTTCCTGGGCAAACCCACCAGTACCAGCAAGAACTTGAGATTCTTGTCTTCATCACCTTATTTCAATATCCCCCTGAATCTATCAGTTTTGGGATGTACCCTCTGTGGATGTAGGCAGGTGTCTAGCTCGCTCCACGCTCCATCATGTATCTGAAGTAGTGGAGTAAGGTTTTTTGTTGTTGGGGGCTGGCAAGAGGGTTATAAGAAGGTGGGCGGGATTGATACACCATTGAAAAAAATGTAGTGATTGCTGTGATGACAAAAGGGAATCAGGGAGGAGACAGCTCTATGCCAAATTGCAGCCCATTGTTCAAAAGAGCTGCTTCTTAAGAAATGTTCCCTTACCTGTAGATGGGCACATTTTTCTTCCATATCCACTATATTAAGTTCTAAGAAAAAACTGAAGATCAACCCTCTATAGCAGTGGTAGGCAACCTGCAGCCCGTTAGGGTAATCCTCTGGCAGGCCGTGAGACAGTTTGTTTACATTGACTGTCCGCAGGCACGGCCGCCTACAGCTCCCAGTAGCCATGGGTCGCTGCTTCTGGCCAATGGGAGCTGCAGGAAGTGGCGCAGGCAGCAGGGATGTGATGGCCGCCGCTTCCCACAGCTCCCATTGGCCGGGAACGGTGAACCGCAGACACTGGGAGCTGCGGGCGGCAGTACCTGCCGACGGTCAATGTAAACAAATTGTCTTGCGGCCCACCACGGATCACCCTGACAGGCCGTGTGCGGCCTGCAGGCCACCCACCTCTGCCCTATAGCCTGTGACCTGGATAATTATCCATAATATTAATGGGGGTGTATTTGGAATCCTAACACGTACTAGTATTAACCTATCCTAATATGTATTAGTTGTGTAATGTGTTCATTGTAAATATGCCAATATAGAAAGGTTAGGTATTTCAAAATCCTATGGTACTTGTTGCAAAAGTAGGAGTGTTATTCCAAGTATTCTGGCTAACATCCAAAACAAGAAATTACATTCTGCCAACTTGGACTCCCCACTGGAGATTCAAATAAATATAATAATTGTCTTCGCTTCTTGTCTTAGACCATTGTGTATTGTTGCTGTATGTTGCTAAACAGCTGCCACATTCCATCCCAGAGTTGGCTACGTTTCATTGGTGACTCAAGTTGTCCCTGTTTACATATGAACCATAAAACTCTTGAGATTCTTTGCAAAAGAAGCACAGTATACATGGAAGCTATTAATATTTATCTTCTGAAGCTGAGAACCTAACTGAAAAGAGAGGGACTGGAACAACTGAGTTCAGGCTGCTGAACAGTCAGAATTGATGAGAAGAGAGATGTCCTGAAGGAATAGGAGCAAAGAGCGTAAGGAATTTTCTGCATGAAGGATTTAAAGCACAGAGGAGCATGGGAGGGAAAAGACTAGGACTCCCTCAGTTTGAAACAAGAGAAGCTATGACAGGTACAGTGTTATGGTGGCATAGCACTAACTCCTTAGTCAAGGGTGACTCTCCCTTTCCACTATAAATGTCCATTTGGGGACACACACACACAAATTAGCCAGGCTGCCTACACACACACACAAATATTAGTGTGTGAGATTCTCTACTAAGGAAGTTTTCCACAGCTTGAGGCAAATTAGATAAAGTTTCCAAGAGATGGGAAATTCTACTGGAAGACAGGTCTGACTTCTGAGAGAGGTATTATTTTGATCATGTGCACAAGTGTGCTAGATGCTTTAGGAGGTTCCTAACACTCCTTCCCCCAGCCCACCCAATTGCACAGGAACAGCTTGACCTAGAAATGCCACATTTGTGTTGCTGTGCTGGCTTTCTCCAGGAGGAGAGCTTGTCAGCATCTTAGTAGGCTACTGATTTAGGGTCAGATTCCAATAGGCTTCTGTGGAGTGTGATACTTAATAAGTTGTCCCATTGATTTCATAGACTACTCACAAAGTAAGATCAAGGGTGCTAATGTGCATGAGTAAAGGGGGCAGACCCTGTCCCTGAGTAAAGTGGGGCAATAAAATTTCAGGATGCCCACATATTCCACATACGCATATGGAGTCTGGCAGAACTGCTGTGATCTGGCATGGGACCATAAGGCCTCAGTTGTAGCTACTCTGCCAGGTGTGCTTTAGGTTAGGGTGTTCACAGTCCCACACTGCATCCTTCCTAAGGCCCATGTTGGAGCGGCTGTGCCATCTGCACCTTAGCTTCCACATAGCCCCAGATGACAATTTAACACATGGGCCACTTCACCTTGAATGGTCCCTTAGAATATGTGCTAACTACTTATGCTATAAACTATCTGTTCAATCTTGTATTTAGTTGTGACACTCGGATTACCTTTCCCAGACCTGAAGAAGAGCTCAGTGTAAGCGCGAAAGCTTCTCTCTCTCACCAACAGAAGTTAGTCTAATAAAAAATATTACCTCACCCACCTTATCATTCTAATATCCTGGGACCGACACAGCTATCGCAATACTACATAAAACTGTCTAGAAAACACCTGAGGAAATGTGATGGGGTCCCTGGGGTGCAACCTGGATTGTGGGACCATTAAGCCTTCTGTCCCAACAACCTGAAGTATCCATCTCGCCCTGGGATGCTGTTGGCAAGCTACAAACCTCTGGCAGGTTCGGCACTTACACAGACATTCACAGGCAGGGACACACCCAACTGAGCTGCATGAATGTTTTCCCCAGGCACTCATGAACCAACAATAGAGAGACTCCAGCCAATTCTGCCCAGCCTGGCACCCCAGAACTGTACTGTCTTGCCCTGATCAGAACCCTGACCAGTGTAAGTTCATTACCCAGTTTGCCTCTCTCTCGATGTGGAGAGGACACACACTGGCCTTTGTAAACTGAGTTGAGATTTCCCAAGCACTTCAGCAAAACACACTGTTTTAGGTAAAACATAAAACAGATTTATTAACTACAGATAGATTTTTAAGTGATTATAATTAGCAAGCGTGGAGATCAAAGTTGGTTACCTAAGAAACAAAAATAAATTTGCAGTCTGAGTTCTATAAACGAAACAGGATTTGAGTCAAGCAGTGTCTCACCCTGGCAGATGGTACAAACAGGTCACAGATCTTCAATGCACAGGCTAGAACTGCCTTCCAGCCCAGGACCACCCTCCCCTGGTTCAAAGACTTTGTCCTCTAGAGATGTTTCCAGGTGTTGAGTTGTGGGAAGGGTGAGACCAAGTCCTGATGTCACTTCCCCTCTTTATAGTTTCTTCCAGCTTGCTAGAAAGATCTTTTGCTATAATGTGGGTCAAGCAGTCTCCATTGTATATGTGCTCTCTCTGAGATGTTGGGAGAGTGGATTCCCTTCAATGGGCCATCAGCGCATCTGGCTGCTCCATTGTACCTGAAAGGTTGGTTGTGGGTGTTCCCAACCTCACAACATATTTCAGTAACACACACATAGCAAAATGTCATAACTTCCCATACAATGGTAACACATACAGTCCAACAGGATATTAAACAGATCAGGACTTTAAAAATGATACCTCACAAGGCATACTTTGTACAAAACATATCGTAATTATAGGACCGTGATGAATATGGGGGTTCCAGGGTGTTACGTTGAGGTACAGAGTACCACAGGAAATAGCTAGGCAAAACACTTAATATGGCCTGAAGATTGTAAATATCCATGATTTAAAACACTCATAAGAGAGACTATTGCAAATTTCTCAAAAAACCAACTGTTAGCCTGGAAATCCAAAGTGAACGTTCCTGGGATGGTGTGTATAAACCTCATGCTGGCAAACAAAGGGTTAACAGGAGCCTAAGAGCCCAATTAGCCCTCCTGGTGGTACCTGGAGGGTGGGCCAGGCCCAATTCAGTATTAGGCCCAGCTGCAGAGGAGCCGGGTCATTATGATAGAGGAAGGTGGAGTTATAAACAGGAAGGAACACTGGGGATCTCTACTTTGTTACAGATTCCTGCAGTGTTAGAGAGTTGACCTCTGAATAGGGTTGCTATGTGGCTGGTTTTCAACTAATTTCCTTGTTAGGTTTTTTTTCTTCTTCAGTGGGCATACGTTAGAATGGTCTACGTTTCACATCCTTGTAATCCAGGTAAGAAAAGTGATAAAATAACATCAAAATACACTTGTTTAAATCTGTGTGTGCGTAAAATGTTTCCCTCAAACACTTTAGCTATAGTTGGATCCTTTTTGTTAGGTGGCCAGTGGCGGCTTTTGTTGGTGTTTGGGTGATGGCCAATGGCTGTTCTTATTGTGGCTCAGCAGTAGTAACCCTACCTGTAGATGGAGTAGAAAAATTTGCCTAGAGCAAAAGATGGTAGTCAGGTGTTACGAAGCTCTTTGCAATAGGCCTAGAGAAGAGGCCAACAGAGGGACTGAGAGACATGCTGAGTCCAGCAAGAGCTCTGAGAGAGCCCCGGAGATAGGGCCAGGGAGGAAGTGGTCCAGGGATAAAAATAAGGCGTCTGAGTAGACCAGCTTAGTATGCTTGTTAGAGGGTCCCTCGACTGGACCTTGGAATAGAGGGAGAGTGTGGGTTCCCCTAAGGCAGTGGTTCTCAACCTGTGGCCTGCTTGTGGCCCAATCAGCACACAGCTGCAGCTCATGTGACATCAGAGCCATACAGGTCGTATTGGATGAGGCCCACATAACACATTGTGGCCTGCATATGCAGCCCACAATGGTAAATAGGTTGAGACCCACTGCCTTGGGGCCTCCTGAGGAAGGTGGTGCAAAAACCCCTGATACAAGGGGTGAAGACTATTGACTCTTGAGTCATGCTGAAGGTCCAGTTTGAGGGTAGGGCACTATCACTTTGTTGGATTCCTGGTTTACCTTGGAAGGGGTGAGTCTGAATGTGACCTGGCCAGAGGCCCAGATCACAAGAAGAATTGGACCACCAGCAGGCCTGAGTGGCTGTCCAGTGGAGGTGACTTATGAAAAGATCCTGCAACATCATGCCCTGCCACAGGGGAGTGCACCAACTGGTGAGAGCCTTCTACAGTTACTCTGAGCTCTTGCAAGGGAGGGGAGGGGGTTAAGTGTATGAAACTGTCATAGAATCAGATGGGAATGAACCCATAACTAAATGGTCTGGCCATTCCCTAACATGCAGGGTATAGCTCAAAACAGATCTGGATTCAGACTACATGGACCACCCTAGTGGGTGACGTAAGAGAGCTATTTTACAAAATCTGGAGGTCCTCTCAAACCAGCCAGTCTGTTTATGGCCTTAATCCACCTCTGCCATGGGAAGCTCCAAGCTTCATCCAGCACCTAGAGAAGTTCAAAGTGGTAAACCACAAGAAGGGATGGCTCTCTCACATTGTTCCACGTATCACAGTTTTAGGGCAACTGCACTGTATTTTCCCCCTCAGTGATCCACCAAGGGCACCCATTTTAGGCTTCTGGCTCCCACGCATCACCTCTCTTGAATGAAGACCCACATTTTTACTCCTGCCTGAGTCCAGCAGGCAGCTCCATCTTTCTCCAGCTCACTTGTAAGGAGTGGGATGGGCAGGTGAGACAGCTGAGCACAAACAAGGTAAGGACTGGTTGGCTGCATAGACCAGTGTACAGAGCTGGGTCCCAATGGTTGTGTACAAAGGGGAAACTAGTAGAGGAACTTCAGCTTCTGGATCTCCTTTTAAGAGCAGTAACCAAGAACCAGGTCCCTGACTAATGTGCCCCTTGTGCAAGTTGAGTGAGGAACAGCTTTCCAATATGACTTCCCAGGCCACCAAATCTCTAGGTTAGTGTAGTGTGCCCATAAGCCACTTCCACTCCCAGGACAGCAGGCAGAAGAGACCCCTCCTACTCATTCCAAAGCTTTACTCACAGAAGAGGAGACCTCTGGGACCCTAGTGTCTGGTAATCATTAATTTCCATGGCTACACATTTTGATACTAAAACCAATAACAAAAACATCTAAACAAATGTTCTGGTGGAGATCCAAACCACTAACACAGTGAGCCGATATTGCCATGGTTGCGGGGTGCTTAACATTAACATTCAATGAGTTTGTGTCCAAAAGACAGGATCAAGTTGAGGCCCGGTTTGCAGTGGAATTCTGTTGGCCTGTATAAATGGATCGCTTTAGGCAAAGCCCCTCCTTGCCTATTCTATCTGAATGATCACTGAATGCCGCTCTAGAATGCAGTGAACTATGCCGATCAGACATAGGCCCAAAAGCAAAATCTCCATTTCTGAAAGGACACAGCAAGTTCTGCTGAGCTCTGGGGCAGAACAACCAGTTTAGAACTGGCTCCAACTGACCCGTCCATCAGCTGTAGCATTCTTTTCCAGGTCCTACTTGGCTGCAGGTGAAATGATAAATACTTTCCTACCATTGAAGAGCAACTACTTCTAATCCTTAAAATAGAAATGCAGCTGATAAATAAAATGAGGAACAAGCAGATCAGCGGCAAGAGGCTTTGGGAAAGGATTTTTTTTTTTTTTTGAACCAGGGAGTTAAATGATTGCTTTACAAAGCCAATTTCCATGCATCCTGTTCACCGAGTCTGTTTCCTTACTGTTTCCATCACTAGCTCATTCAAGAGTTCTCAGTTGCCACACAGAACAATATCCAAAGTGCTTCACAGAGAGCTGAAGGTGGTAAATAGAAAAGATGGGGAAGGCCAAGAACATGCAGAACCAGTAAAAGCTTGCAGGGAGGAGGAAGTATAACAAAAACCACAGAACGGTTTGCTGCTAGCTAATGGTGCTGGGGGAATCAAAGGTCTTTCACAAATATCTGGGGGGGCGGGGGAGAAATTAGAAGGAAAGTAGGCCCACAGCCCACTTATAAATGAGTACGTGAAGTTAATTGTGTTTCCAAAATGTTTGAGCTACTGAAATACCTTTAAAAATGTGTTTAATGACAAAATATAGAAGTGTTTGGATAATTAGGAAGTCACTGAGATTTAAAATAGCTTTTGCCTGACATTGAACTTGAATGTCTCCGTTTGAGACTAACGAAGCTTTAAGCGCAGAAGTGCAGACCCTGCAAATATTTTAGGCATATTTATGCATGTGAGCATCCCCATTGAACTCAATGGGAGTATTTGCCTGGACCGAAGTATTTGGTTTTTGCAGGGTCAGAACCACAGTCAGCACTTGATTTAAAAAAAAAAAAATAAAAAAAATCTTGTCCAAAGTGAACAAATATAATAATTAGCAGATCAGCTGATGTGCATGGTAGCTAATGCTGGACAGTTGTTTTTTGACAAGTTATTGAAATCTTGAGGCCAGATCCTGCAAATGGATCCACTCAGGTGCATTCCTAGACCCACCCCTACAAGTCAGTAGGGCTCCGGCCAGAAAGAGTTTATAAAGAACATATCACAACAGACAAACTTGAGCCCTTTTTGTCTGATATTTATTGAACAAAGGAGTGCAGAGGTTTTGATGTGATCGTCTCCAAAATATTAGTTTAAACAAATTACAGTTGGCCCGGATTGAAAACTGCCTCAAGAACCCAAAAGCGCAATGAGAAAACACTGTTGCGTGTTATTGAGCGGATGGGGAGCTTATGGAGTGCCAGAGAAATTTAATATCAGTCTAATCTGTCTTGATATCTACACTAATGATGAAGTAGCAGATCCATTAAGGGCTAAATCTTTCAAGGTGCAGAAGTGGCCAAAAGGTATCACAAGGCAAGTATGCCAAGTAGAACTGGTCAAAAAGTTTTCAATGGAACCATTTTTCCATCAGAAAATGCACTTTTATCAAAATCAAAACTCTGTGGGAACGTGTCTATTTTGATGGAATTTTCAAAGTGTCAAATGAATTGTTTTGAGTTTTATTTTTTTGATATTGTCGAAACAAAACATGCCCACTTTCTGGTTTTTCATTTTGTTTTGACTTTTATATTAGACTAATCTTATTTAATATCTTGTTTTTTCAGTATTTGGAAACATCTTGTTTCAATCATAACAATTTCTGTTCTGCAAAAAATGGTGACTCTCTGTTCTGATTTGGAACAAAACCAAAATTTAAAAGGTTGGGATTTCCTGCAGAATGGAAATGCCAGTTTCCAACCACCTCTACTACTAAGCATGCTGCTTACCTGTTTCTGTATTAACAAGGTGTCTTTATTTACCATGTTAAGCAGCAGCTGTGTGGTTCCGCAGTTATGGTGGCACTCTTAGAGTGGGAGGCAGGTCTGACTCAAAATTTCACCAGAGAGTTCCCCTTGAGCTGTTTGCACACTAGTTTGGGATTAGGATAGTCAAACTCCAGTGCCTTATATGGCTGAGTTTCCCCCTGGTGTGCTTCTGACCACACATGTGAGGGTAGGTGACTGGCTGTTACTTACAAGGATACTGAAATGGAGGGGAAAACTGCACCTTTTGGTTACTCTGGAGTAAGAGCAGTGAAGAACTCCTGGAAACTGAGCTGCAGATACACTCACAAACCACCCACATGTTTCCTGTCCCCTCCCCTCCTTGGTAGATTTAGTCACAGACAAACCTGTTTGCTCAGTGTGTGACAAAATATTTTAAAGCCACAAGTTACATCACCTGTGCTCCATGACAGCTTAAGTGCCTGTCTGAGCTGCTGACTGTTCTTTACTATGGAGGAGCTGCTCCTATAGGAGTTTTGCCACTGTCTTCAATGGAAAGGAGAATAGGCCCCACAGCTGCAAGGAGTTGGGAGTCAGAGATGTGCTAAAGATAAGTAGGAAACCACAAATTGAATTCAGCTTTGTAAAGTTAACGAATGTCAGGGAAATAATCTGAAACACACATCTATTCAGTGAAAGGAAAAACCTATGGATGGGGCTTGAGTCTGTGGGAATGCTGGATAACCACGTTCCAGCACTGTCTTGGGGAAGCTGTCTTGGCATTTGGGTACTCCTGGTATTTTCACTTACCGGCAGTGTGTTCTGGTCAGGGCTGGCTCCAGGCACCAGCAAACCAAGCACGTGCTTGGAGCGGCACATTTTCAGGGGCAGAATTCCAGCCAGCCTTTTTTTTTTTTTTTTTTTTTTTTTTTTTTTTTTTGTGCTTGGGGCAGCAAAAGCCTAGAGCCGGCCCTGGCAGCAGCAGTGTGTCCTGCATGGGGGGCGCCCTGGGGCCGCTGCAGTTCACATCAGGGAGCAGCACCCGCGCCTTATGGCCAGGCGGACTCTAAGAGTGGGAAACTCAGGCTGGGGGCAGCCCCACAGGGCACACGGTGCTGCAGGGCAGCTGCTCCCCGCAGGTGCCGCAGGGCGGCTGCCCCCCAGTGCCACAGCCGGGGTAGGGCGAAGCAGCCCGAGCCACCCAGTGACTGCAGCAGGGCGGCCAGGAGCAGCAGCAGCAGCGGGGCCATAGTGGAGACCAGTGCCCAGGGTGCTGCCGTGCAGGGCCGCATCCCGCTCTCCGGGGCTCTGCTCCCTCTGGGGCTGCCCTGCCCCGGCTCCTCAGCCTTCTGCCAGGCAGTCCCCTGGCTCTGCCCTCCCGGGTCCCGGCCGTGGGAGCCCCGGCTGGAGGGACCCTGAGCTGAGGTGCGGCCCAGGAGCCCCGCTGCTTACCCCGACCCTGCCAGCACCAGACTGGCTGGAGGCAAGGGGGGAGTGGGTGGAGTCAGCACTGGTGTAGGGAGCCCAGTGCTGGGGCAGCGGGGAGTGTGGGTGGGGGGAATAGCCCAGGGCTGGGGTGGGGGGCAGCCACAAAATTTTTTGCTTGGGGCGGCAAAAAAACTAGAGCCGGCCCTGGTTCTGGTACTACTTTTTTTCAGGACTGGAGCACTGCTTAGGGGGCTGGGGGTCAGCATCTTAAGAGCTTCCAGTGTAACCGAGCAGCAAGAGTAACAGCTTGTCTTGCTGCGTCCAGCACCTTCAAAGGAATAGGATATGCTGGCACGGCACTTGGAGGAGCAATTTTGGTGGCTAGTGTATTCTGGGGAATGGTAATCAAAGCTCCCGGAGTTTCCTCTTAAGAGCTTTGTGATAAGGAAGCCATTTGTAGTGCACAATGATAACTTTATTGGTCCTACAAACCTATGAACAATGTTACATATTAACATGTGCTAATAGCAGGGCTGGTTCTAGGTTTTTTGCTGCCCTAAGCAAAAAATTTTGTGGCTGCCCCCCACCCCAGCCCCAGGCTCTTTCCCCCCCCTCCCCCCACCCCACACACCCCCTGCTGCCTCCAACTCTGGGCTCCCCACACCAGTGCTGACTCCGCCCACTCCCCCCTCGCCTCCAGCCAGTCTGGTGCTGGCAGGGTTGGGGTAAGCAGCGGGGCTCCTGGGCCGCGCCTCAGCTCAGGGTCCCTCCAGCCGGGGCTCCCGCTTCCAGGACCGGCCGGGACCCGGGAGGGCAGAGCTGGGGGACTGCCTGGCAGAAGGCTGAGGAGCCGGGGCAGGGCAGCCCCAGAGAGAACGGAGCCCCGGAGAGTGGGACGTGGCCCTGCACGGCAGCGCCCTGGGCACCGGTCTCCACTATGGCCCCGCTGCTGCTGCTGCTCCTGGCCGCCCTGCTGCAGTCACTGGGTGGCTCGGGCCGCTTCGCCCAGCCCCGGCTACGGCGCTGGGGGGCAGCCGCCCTGCGGTACCTGCAGGGGGCAGCCGCCCTGCGGTACCTGCAGGGGGCAGCCGCCCTGCGGTACCTGCAGGGGGCAGCCGCCCTGCGGTACCTGCAGGGGGCAGCCGCCCTGTGGCACCTGCAGGTGGCTCCATGCGCCCCATGGGGCGGCCCCCAGCCCAAGTTTCCCACGCTTAGAGTCCGCCTAGCCATAAGGCGCGGGTGCTGCTCCCTGACGCGAACCGCAGCGGCCCCAGGGCGCCCCCCATGCAGGACACGCTGCTGCCAGGGCCGGCTCTAGGCTTTTGCTGCCCCAATCACAAAAAAAAGGCTGGCTGGAATGCCGCCCCTGAAAATGTGCCGCCCCAAGCACGTGCTTGGTTTGCTGGTGCCTGGAGCCGGCCCTGGCTAATAGAAGTGTTAGTTAAAACAAACATCATATAGCCACATCTGTATACCTCCTACACACTACTACCGTACCATCATTTAAGTTCTCTCACGGTATGTCTACACTGCAACTAGATACCCATGGTTGGCCCATGCCAGCTGGCTCTGGCTAAGGGTCTGTTTAATTCCCCTGTAGATACAGTTTAGCCTGCAGTTTGAGCTCTGGGACCTTCCAACCTCACAGGGTCCTAGAGCCTGGGCTACAGCTCAAGCCTGAACATCTACACCCCAATTAAACAGCCCCTTAGCTTGAGCGCCGCAAACCAAGTCAGCTGGCACAGGCCTGCTGTGGGTTTTTCATTGCAGCACAGATATCCCCTCAAATGCCCAGTACCCTTAACATCGTTCTTTCCTAGGATTTACATTTCCCTCAATGTCCTCCATTAAAAATACTGTGTCCATACCATCTCTTAAAACATTTTATTTTCTATGGTTACTAATAACTGCTGCGATTGCTATAAATGAGAGAGAGTCTAGGAGAGTGACTGACTTGCATGTCTGAGGTCCTCATGACATTCCCTACTGTTCTGCTGAGAACTCGCAGCCACTGCTGTGTCTTCTGCCTTTTAGGCCACATGAAGTAAGAAGGGACTACACGGGCCCATTAGGATCTAAACCGTGTTTACAAAACGTCTAAACACCGCTACTCTGTCTGGTTTCTAAAATGTAGAACCCAGCGAGCCTGTGAGCCCTCTAGTAGAGCTATGTAAAGGGATACTACCCAAGTCCTTCATACTATGTACTCCTCCCCATTTAGTGTAAAAGCACATTTTATAAAAAGTTACAAATGCATTTACTAACACTAGATATACACCAACCAAAGAAGAGACTGCTTCCGGAGAATCCATCTTGGGTTTTACACTGAATCTAGTGCATTCTGGGCCAGGACTTTGGGAGCTTGTGTAAATACTCTGCTGCCTCTCAGATGATGTTTGCTAGTAACTATGTATAAAGCACTATATCTTTTGTTAGTATTACACAGAGATTAAAATGTAGTCATGGTCTCTGCTCTGACGATTAACACATTTTAAACATAGGCCGTGAACCAGAAAAGCTAAACATAGGAAGGAAGTAGAACAAGGGAAGAGTTAACATGAGTTCTGTTCACATCAAGAAAGCTCTGAGTTTGTGACCTGCTGCATCACAATGCCTTGATTAAGCATTTCCCAGAAAAACAGACATTCCTAGGCCCGTGTCCAGGGACTTTCCTGTGTTTTTAGGAGACTGGCGTTCACTGCACTATTATCAACCCCAAGTGTTCAGGCCTCAAAAATCATGAGACTGGCATACAAATCGTGGGCTTAAAAATAAACACAATTAATTTTATAATTGCTTTCTTCTTTCTGAGCCTTTGGGAAGGGGAGGGGTACTCGCTGGTCATGTTTTCAAGCTTTTTCTCTGCAACCATGAGGGCTAAAAACTTGTATCTTTAAACAAATGAAAGCTGAGTCTCCGAATCACATGACTCCAGGCGCTGGGGCTTTAAGAAAAACATCAAGTGTGACGAGTGGGCAGCGCTGCCCCTCCGGAACATTTGAACTTTGCTGCCCTGTAGTTGCTTTTGCTGAGGTTTTTGGCACTATGTGTGAGGGGAGGCAGGTGACAGGAAGTGTGTGTGGGGGGGGGGGGGCTGCAGATGAGGAGTGTTACCTCTATCTATTCTTCCCCCACCCCAGTACAATCTGTGATCACTGAGACTTTAAAAGCAGTTCCTGCAGGCCTGAGCTTCTTTTGTCCTTAAAGCATCTATGGTATTTTGGACACATGCAAGATCCTCCATGCTCTGGTGGCCATATAAGGGGCTGAAGAGATGACGCCAGCTGCCAAGATGCACATTAGCTAGCTTCCATGGAGTAACACTGTAGCTGCTGTTTGAGATAGAAGAAGGATTCGTTCTCTCACATCTGCTCTGACCTGGCTACTTGGAACGTGCTTCGGAGAGAGAGGATTTGTCATCCCAATGGGAACAAAAAAAAGTCAGACCACCATAATGTCCCTTTATGTGCTGGTCAGCAAAAGGGGCAGCAATAGATGTCGGAAAACACCTTTTTAAATACATATCCCTGAGAGCTCTTCAAACTGGAGGAAATGCACAAAATGTACCTCCTATACCTTGTATTACAGTACCTGTGAGAATCTTTGGCTACATCAAAGGAAAGAGGTTTAAAAAAAGAAACACTTGAAAGGGAAAAGAAAATAGCTCTGCAAATTAGGAATCCCTGAGGTACTGGCTGGCTAAAATGCCCTTTCCCCAGGCAAACCTTTCTGAGTCATTCATTTATTTAAATTACCATTGGAATGTTTTTCAAGTTCTCCGCCTGCAGCCCTCAGTCAGCAAATACCCATATGGAGGCCTGACAAATGTGAGAGCCAATTGGATGATGATGGAACACTGTCCCCCTAAATATGCACTTCTTCCATGATGTCCACAAAAACGGAGTCAATGGGATAGGAGCACTTTAATGGCACCATCACAATATCCAGGCACTTGGGTTGAGTGAATACAGGATCTCGGTTTTGTGCACTTTGCCTTCTTCACCCTGTCTCGCTAGGTATTCATATAGTTCTCATCACTGTATTATCTCGGCTCCTCCCCTGCCTTTTGTTTGTTGCATTTACTTGTCATGTCTAAAATTAGTGTCCTGCAGACACTTATTACCACGCTAAGTGTTTCTTACAATGACTAATTGCACAGAAGACAGTTGGACCATTTGTGGTAGCAAGGACGGTGCCTGGTAGTCTTTTGGCATCAGGCCCGAGTCTGGAAATTCTTTGAAGTGGGGCTATGACTTCCTATGGGTTCTGTCAAGTGCTCTGTTTATATATTAAAAAACAAAACAAAAAACTGCTAAGAATATCCAGTGCAGCAATGGTGTATGCCACTGAAATGACTGTATGCAAATAAGCAAACACATAGAATCACAGAATTAGAATCATAGAATAGCAGGGTTAGAAGGGACCTCAGGAGGTCATCTAGTCCAACCCCCTGCTCAAAGCAGGACCAACCCCCAACTAAATCATCCCAGCCAGGGCTTTGTCAAGCCTGACCTTAAAAACCTCTAAGGAAGGAGATTCCACCACCTCCCTAGGTAACCCATTCCAGTGCTTCATCACCCTCCTAGTGAAAAAGTTTTTCCTAATATCCAACCTAAACCTCCCACACTGCAACTTGAGACCATTACTCCTTGTTCTGTCATCTGGTACCACTGAGAACAGTCTAGATCCATCCTCTTTGGACCCCCCTTTCAGGTAGTTGAAAGCAGCTATCAAATCCCCCCTCACTCTCCTCTTCTGCAGACTAAACAATCCCAGTTCCCTCAGCCTCAACTCATAAGTCATGTGCTTCAGCCCCCTAATCACTTTTGTTGCCCTCCGCTGGACTCTTTCCAGTTGTAGTGTGGGGCCCAAAACTGGACACAGTACTCCAGATGAGGCCTCACCAATGTTGGATAGAGGGGAACGATCACGTCAGAGTCACCTGCGACATGGGGGTTCATCCAGGACAGACTGAGGCAGTGCCCTGACTTTGGCAAGTCGGGACTCACTTCCAAAACCTGTTGGAAACATGCCGTTAGCGAGAGCCAGCAATCAGCTGTCAAACAAGGCCCTACTTACACACTTAAAATGCTAAAATCTTTTGGGTCTGGAGCAATGCCCACTTCCTTAATTGTACCTAGTTGCAGCCCGAGTGGCCAGAAATCAAAAGCACTTTGCCTCAGTTCTAGGTTGCTCTGCAGCCCCTTTTGGTTGGCTCTGCTGTCCCAAAAGGGCCTTAGAACCAGCCATCTGGGAGTCTCGCTAGCATAGAGAAGAGGGGTCCTCAGGATACCCAGAGCTGGAGGAATGGCGATTTGCCATACCCCTGGCAGCCCTGGTGCAGGAGGGCAGTAAGGGGAAGGGCAGGGGACTGGTGCATCCCTCTGTTTTTGGCTGCTGGTGCTTTGTGACTAGTTGCAGCTGAAAGGACATTAATGTAGCCTTTGGGCTACTGTAGATCAGGGTGGGGACTGGACTGATCTCCTCTCCTCCCCCCCCCCCCCCCCGATGCCACCAAAATTCAAGCAGCCACAAAGCAGGCATACAGACACCTTCTCGCTCTTCCCTCTTCTCCCCTGCCCGTGAGTCTACGAACTCAGTTAAGCTGCAGCTTGGAACTGGGACATTGGAGACGAAAGGCAGGAAAAAGTGTGATTAAAACAAGCAGGCTTGTTTGCTGGGGTAACGCCTCTTTATGTAACTGTTGTAAATGCACCTCAATTTCTGGGCCTGTGCACAGAGCCAAACATTCCGCTCGTACATACCGAGAGCTCTCAAACCTGTTATTCTGCTAGAAACCCTGCCTTGTTATATTGTGGGAGGTGCTCCCCTTAATCCTCAGGTCAACCGCAGATAACAACAAGTAGAGTATTAACAGCTGCAAGGAAATGCACCAGTGTATTATGTATGGCTCATGAAAGAGAGCCACATTTTAATTGTAGTGCTAAAGAAAAAAAACTGAACAAGGGAACAAATCCCAGCTTGACTCAGACGGTTCCAAGACCAGTTTGGAGACCACTGAGCTCCAACTAATATCTATTCATAACATGCAAGAAGCAAAGACAAACAGGAATGGCCTGAGCTAAAGTTCCACTGTGCTGCACCCAGATGAGACACCAGTCCCACCTCTGTGTGATTGTAGGTAGGTCACTTCATTTCTCAGTGCCTCACCTGTAAAGCCTGGATAATAATCCTTCCTCTCACCCAGCCTTTGCCTATTCAGACTGTAAACTCTTTGAGGTAAGGACTGTCTCTTACTATGTACAGCACCAAGCACAATGCGACCTTGAGCCCAGTTGGGCCCACTATATGTAACCATAATACACACACACACAATTGTTGAATGTATTTAATTCATCTGTAGTATTTTCTTATATACCTTCGTTCTACCTGCTTGTATATCTGCCTGTAGGTGCCTTTCTTACTGTACCTATTCATCTATGTATGTCTTTTGAAACACAAATCATTTCCCCCTTTTCCCAGATTGAATCTCCTGCCCCTTTCCTGGTGGCGTTCAGTCCCTTTTGTATTACTTCTCTGTGTGTTTCCAATTTGTGACTATCGTTAATGAGCTCTTTCTTCCCACTTCCAGATTATTAATTAACATAGTAAATACCATGGGACCTTGCACCAGTCCCAGTGGCATCCTCTCTAGATACCTTCCCTCCCAGCTCAGCACATTACTACTTTGTCATTCTCCTCTAGTTATGGCTCTCGAGTTAGTTCCCAGTCCCCACTACAGCTTTCTTATCCAAGCCTATACAAATGAATGTTTCCAGTGAGAGTCCATGAGCTCTGTGTCCGAGGTAGAATAAGGGGCTGATAAAAGAAGGCCGATTAAAAGAGCTAAATGTACAGTAGAACCTCAGAGTTACGAACTGACCAGTCAATCACACACTGCATTTGGAACTGGAACTTCACAATCAGGCAGCAGCAGAGACCAAAAAAGGAAAAAAGCAAATACAGTACAGTGCTGTGCTAAATGTAAGCTACTAAAAAAAAATAAAGGGAAAGCAGCATTTTCCTTCTGCATAGTAAAGTTTCAAAGCTGTATTAAATCAGTGTTCAGTTGTAGACTTTGGCAAGCACAACCATAACGTTTTGTTCAGAATTATGAATATTTCAGAGTTACAAACAACCTCCATTCCTGGGCTGTTCGTAACTCTGAGGTTCTACTGTAGTAGGAATGGGATGAATTGTTGATTTGGATGCAGTCCCTTCAAGATTCCTGCAGTTTATAAAAAGAACAGGAGTACTTGTGGCACCTTAGAGACTAACAAATGTATTTGAGCATAAGCTTTCGCGGGCTACAGCCCACTTCATGCGGATACAGACTAACACGGCTGCTACTCTGAAACCTGCAGTTTATAAAGTATTTGGCTCTGTCAAAGATGAACAGATGATAAGCTTCAAGGTCAACCACCCAGGTAGATGGTTGGAGGGGAGTGGAATGAAAGAAGCAAAGACAAATAGGAAAGCCTGGTCAATGAGACTGCAAAAGTGTTAATAAAAGGTCAAGCAAAACACCTGCACCTCTTCTGAAGGCCTGATCCAAAGCCCAGTGAAGTCAATGGGAGTTTTCCATTAACTTCAGTGGCCTACATTGCACATCGCTGCACAAGTCAGCCAGCTCTTCAGCTGTTTGCATTTGCACTGCTGTGTTCTAGAGTCTTTTGGATGGAAATACAGGGGGACACTTGTCTCAATCACTCGGCTTGCAGGCTCCTGCTGTTCTGGGACCACAGGCTCTTTTGGATACCCGCCTCGCTTCTGGTCCTCCAGATATCCTCTCTTCTACCCAGGTGAGGAAAAACGCTAGTCCATCAACTCTTTGTAGCAGACATTATTGTATGAATCAGGCAGCTCAGAAGCTATTTTTGCTCTGTTGTATTTTCATTTTTTTTTTTTTTATGGGAGAGGTCTGTGATGGTCTCCCCCACTCACCGTCACCAGTGTCTTGCCTCAGGTGCTATGTTTCTTCCCAGTGTCCTATACATCCAAGATGTTTCATGCTTCATTTACGCCAGCTGCTAGTTGACTCCAAATCTCAGTTAGGAGAGCCTTGGCTATTAAGAATGCTTATCCAATCCTGAGAACCATTCCCTGGGATGCTATCAAAGGGTTTGTCTACACACACAACTTGTACTGGTTTAATTTAAATGGACTTAAAAACTGATTTAGTTACACCAGTGCAGACCCACGTGTGGATGCTCTTATGTTTAACAAATTTATTTGAGCATAAGCTTTCGTGGGCTAAAACCCACTTCATCGGATGCATGCAGTGGAAAATACAGTAGGCAGATATACACACAGAGAGAACATGAGAAAATGGGTGTTGCCATACCAACTATAACGAGACTAATCAATTAAGGTGAGCTAAGTTTTTTTTTTTTTTTTTTTTTTTTTTTTTTTCCCCCTCCTGCTGATAATAGCCCACCTTAATTGATTAGTCTTGTTATAGTTGGTATGGCAACACCCATTTTTTCATGTTCTGTGTGTGTGTATATGTGTGTGTGTGTGTGTGTGTGTGTGTATATATATCTTCCTACTGTATTTTCCACTGCATGCATCCTAGGAAGTGGGTTTTAGCCCATGAAAGCTTATGCTCAAATAAATTTGTTAGTCTCTAAGGTGCCACAAGGACTCCTCGTTCTTCTTGCTGATACAGACTAACAGGGCTACCACTCTGAAACCTGTCACTCTTATGTTTGTTGCAGGTGCAAGCATGACTGATATCAGGTTTAAATCAATTTAAGTGTGGCTGCACACAAAGTGGTACCTGATTAGCTAAATCAGTTTAAAATAACACCTTTTAGTTGAACTGGTGCCACTTTGTGTGGGGACCAGGCCAAAGAGTAAACAAATGGATTCAACCTATTGCTGATACACAGTTTGGTTAAACAACTGTCTGCAAGTATCCCCAGGGTGTAACCAAGGAGAGAGAGGAGGAGTTTGGGATGGATCAAGGGTGCTAGAGCTGGGAGTAATGGGTTAATATTGTGGAAAGGAAATTTTTAATAGTGTATCAGGACAACCTTCCTGTCTGGGGGATCTAGACTCTGCAATAGGATCTTAAAGGAAGTGGTGGAAGTTGTTGGAGCTACATAAAACAAAGCATTGGAAAACCTGCTGTAAGGGAACAATTTTGTAATGGCCAGAGAGGGAAGATCACTAGCTAATTTAACAAGGCTCTTCCATCGATGGCAGTCCTATGAGTGCAAGGATGGAGGGCCCCCAGCACCCTCCCTGTTTCCCATGCCATTGCAGGCAATCAATCATCTGAGATAAATCCACATGGTCCTAACAGGCAATGTGTGCTCAGTGGTTCAGAAGAAGGCGGAAAATGCCCAAGGTCCCTGCCAATGTGCCCTGAGGGAAAATTCTTTCCATTCCCCAATCTGGTGGTGATCATTTTAACCCTATAAGTGTATGTCTTCACTGCAAAGTTAACCCAGGACCCTATCCCTGTTTTACCTCTACCTCACCTCCCTCCACACACACAACCCTCTCATCTGGGGCTTGGCGGTGCTTTAAACCTGGACTAGCTGATCCAGCTAAGGCTATAAGTTAGAGCTCGGGTTCTGCTTTAACTCAGGCTTTAACTCTGCAAACTGGGGAGTGTGGCTGCAGGCTACTTAACTCAAGTGCTGCTAGTCCTCCAAAGCTTTCCCATAATTCCCCAGGACTGTATTTTCCTACCCTTATACCGACAGTCTTCTTCTGCACTAGAAGTCACCTAGCAGTTTATAGACATTGGCTTGACCTCTAAACCCCACATTCCATGCAGCCTGCTCCATTTCTACACCGCACTTGAGCAGAGATGCAGTCTAGGGATCCCCATCCCAGCAAGTTGCTAGCTGGCCGCACTTCTGCCCCCAGGCACCGCCCCTGCAGCGTCCCATTGGCCGCAGGGGCACTTGGGGTGGGGGCAGCACGTGGAGGCACAGCCCTGCCCCACCCCTAGGCTGGTAGCCACCGGAGCAAGCAGGCAGACGCCGCTCAGCTCCACTGTGCTGCCAGGGCCCCTGAGGGGGGAGCACACGCGGGGTGGCAGGTGGGGGCAAGGGAGAGACCTAGCCCCAAAACTGCTGGAGCCCTGCAGGCCACATGGGGGAGGCTTGCGGTCTGCAGAGGGCCTGGGAGTTTGAGACCCCTGCACTAGGTGATCATGATGGTCCCTGCTGGCCTTAAAGTCTATGAGG
The DNA here is from genome assembly GCF_011386835.1 of Chrysemys picta bellii. Lineage (NCBI taxonomy): Eukaryota > Metazoa > Chordata > Testudines > Emydidae > Chrysemys > Chrysemys picta. The sequence continues at coordinate 93,898,491 of NC_088791.1, read as the reverse complement.
CTTTTATTAAACACTAACATCAGCACCTGTGGTGCACTTTTTTATCTTCCAATTTTCTGAAAAATAGAACTGGTGCTCTCCCGTGACCTTAATTTCCTCATCTTTGAGGCATCCTATCCAATGCAGAAGAAATTAATATTGTTTGCATAAGGTGTTAGAGAGATGCCAGTTGGTTGCTGTTTTCTTAACTGTAATGAGCAGTTCATAGTAGATAAGTGCATCAGATTTTGAAATCATAGCTCAAAGAGGGCTTTGTTTCAAGACTCTCACTCAAAAGGGCATTAAAAGGGCTGAAATCCCAGAAGAAAAACTGATGACCTTTTGGTGAGCTTCAATAGCAAGGTCAGTGGTGAAAGTCCAGCTTTGGGATTTTAACTGACCTCAGCGGCCCCCAATGAATGAGTTATCCTACTTCAAGATTCTAGCTCATGGGGACCCAGGGCTTAGCCAGACCCTCCTTTACGAGGGGCTGGTATTCTGTTAGGTGGTGCAATAGCCATTTTACAGGGAAGGGTGGATTATTCCACTTCCCAAGTTAAGGGACCTGCACAGGCATGAGCTTTGGGGAAATCAAATCTAGGGGCCAGCTCCTTGGGTGTGCCAAAACCGCACTCAGCACCCATGAGGAGTGGGAGGTGTGACAGTTCTCTGTGAGTCACTTTGTTACCCCCTGCCTCCAAGATGAGGGATCCTTGCTTTTGGTAACTGGGTGTTAGCTCCCTAATACAATCAGCCTATTAGAGCACTCTAATCTTGGCTATGCCAGCCCTGTCTTCACCTTGCAGTTTAACACTAAGTGCACCCCAGCCCCTGAGTCCCTGTGAATCGTTCCCCTGTTCTATCCAGCCCCTGACACTGGCAGAGTCTCTGCTACCAAAGAAACCGTGTACCCCAGTGTAACGATGCTGCCTCCAGTGGGACATAACTGAGAGTATCAATTCAGGACAAATTGCTTAGAGCAGGGCAGTTACAGGCAAACCAAACCAGGCAAACACAGAGGACTTTGGTTTTACTCCACTGGCTAACCATAAGCCACACAAGCAATTCCCATAGATACTCCACTTTCCCAGTATCACCACCAGCACTGCTCCTTATGGGGATGACTGGTTATGAAAACCAATACCCAGTAAAAGAAGAAAGGTTCTCCCAATCCCAAAGGACCAAGCCCCAGACCCAGGTCAATATACAAATCAGATTGTTACCCACAAATCACGCTGTTGCCAATCCTTTAGAATCTAAATGTTTATTCATAAAAAGAAAAAGATATAGATGAGAGCTAGAATTGGTTAAATGGAATCAATTTCATACAGTAATCGCAAAGTTCTTGGTTCAGGCTTATAGCACTGATGGAATAAACTGTAGGTTCAGATCAAGTCTCTGGAGTACATCCACAGCTGGGATGGGTCATTCAGTCCTTTGTTCAGAGCTTCAGTTTGTAGCAAGGATCCTCCAGAAGTAAGAAGCAGGATTGAAGACGAAATAGAGGGGTTTCCAGGGCCTTTTATAGTCTCTGCCCTGTGAAAGGACACCCCTTTGCTCTTACTGTGGAAAATCACAATAGTAAGATGGAGTTTGGAGTCACGTGGGCAAGTCACATGTCCCTGCATGACTCAGTTCTTTACAGGTAGCAGCCATTGCTTACATGTTACCTTGAACATTCCCAGGAAGACTTCTCCCAAGGTCCATTCTCAGTTAAATGTTTCTTGATTAGGCACTTAATTTGCAACTTCCTTTCTCAAGAAGCTGACCAAATGCTTCACTAATGCTATTTTGAATCAAACACATTGAGATACAAGTACATAGTCAATATTCACAACTTTAACTACAAAAATGGTACACGCATACAGATAGCATCATCATAACCAGCAAATCATAACCTCTTCATAAACACCTCATACAATAATCTTTGTACAATATTTGCTGCAAATATATAACAGTGTTTGCAACTGATCTGTATGGTCACAGTTTATGTCAATAACGTCACACACAGTTAACTAGTTTTACTGTAAACCACCACTCCTCTAGCAGGCACAGCACTTGCAATAAAACAAAAGAAGGTTAGTTTAAAACTGGATACAGATTCTACTAGAAACAAGAGGGAGTGATGGGGGGGGGGGGGGGGAAAGGGTTACAATACAAAACAAAATAATAAAGCATGAACTAGGGCCTACACATATTATTACTTTTCCTGTATCATAAAGTAAGTTTGCCCTTCAAAGTTCAGATTGTTGCAGAGCTGGCTGGCTTCAGAGCAACCAGGATCCAAACTTTCACAAAAAGCACTCCCTGCTCCACAAAATGTTTCCTCAGTGACTGAATCCAGATTCTTTCCTCCCTCTGTTATATTGAAACAGTCTTTTGTCTTTATTCATAGGCAGGGTGATTCTCTGTCTGCTGTAATGTTCCTTTGTTTGCAATTGTGTCTGATGATTTTTCCATTGAAAGTCTTGGGAAAGAGCAAGGCTAGACTATGGAGCCATTATTCCAAGTCCATATAGTTACATTATTCCTTAAATATTAGCTGTCCATACATCTCACAATTATAAAGAGTCTTGATAAGTCACAAGCTTTTTATAGATATCTTACATGTAACTGTGAAGTTGCACTCTATATGATTTTATGAAAGTATTCTGATGAGTGTGACTATAATGTAACTAAAATATGCTTCATGCAAAAGGTACCTTGTAAGGTATCATTACAAAGCTTATAATCTACTGAGTGAGGTCATCCTATTTGTATAAATGTATCACTCTGAAACTAGAAATATGAAATATAACTGAGGGCCTATTGTAATTATGCAAAGTGTGAGCCATTAATGGTGGTTTGGAATCTTGATGGCTCCCATTAACCAGGACAATTGTCTGTAGATGGCTCTGTTTTACTTGTAAGGCTTCCTGTATAAGTGTGTGCTAGCAAGTGGGTAATGAAGTCTTACAGTGACATGTGATCATGTCACCTGAACTGGAATCCATCTTTAACCTGGTACTTTTCCATTGAGAAGGAAGGGTGGGAATCCAGAGAGGGATAAAGGATTCCCACCTTATGCAAAAGATATATAAGTGGGTGGAACAGAACAAAAGGGGCTGCAACCATGAGAAAGCCCCTAGCTACCACCTGAGCTGGAACAACGGCTGTACCAGGGGAAAGGATTGTGCCCAGACTAGGAAGGCATCCAGTCTATGACAGAAGCTTATTGAAACATCTCTGAGGGTGAGATTTTATCTGTATTCAGTTTTCTTACTGGATTAGGCATAGGCTTGCGTGTTTTATTTTATTTTGCTTGGTAATTCACTTTGTTCTGTCTGCTGTTTCTTGGAACCACTTAAATCCAACTTTCTGTATTTAATACAATCACTTTTTACTTATTAATTAACCCAGAGTATGTATAAATGCCTGGAGAGTGGGGCAAACAGCTGTGCATATCTCTCTATCAGTGTTATGGAGGGCGAATTTATGAGTTTATCCTGTATAAGCTTTATACAGGGTAAAATGGACTTATTTGGGGTTTGGACCCCATTGGGAGTTGGACATCTGAGTGTTAAAGACAGGAACACTTCTTAAGCTGCTTTCAATTAAGCCTACAGCTGTTAGGGGATGTGATTCAGACCTGGGTCTGGGTTTGCACCAGGCTAGCGAGTCTGGCTCAAACCAGGCAGGGTGCTGGAGTCCCAAGCTGGCAGCCAAAGCAGGGGCAGAAGTAGTCTTGGCTCATCAGTTGGCAGCCACAAGGGGGTAACCTGTCACAGTTACCTGTTATGGATAAATACCCTGCAATACATGTGTTTGGTGTAGTGAGTTTGTCAGATCTGAGATGATCTGTTTGCAAAGAACAGGGGACCCTTTACCAAGGAGTCTCTGTGTCACAGGTGGGGTAGGTGGCTTTCCACCCTTGATCTTGGGGGGGAGCCTCAAAGCTGCTCTAACTTGTACCAGCAGTATTAGCTTTTGATCACTAGGGTTCGGTGTGCACCAGTCACATTCTCAAATGCTCCTACATGGGGGGAACAGTGGCAGGAGAAGAGGGCATGCATGGGGCAGGGATCCGCAGCATGGGGCAGGGATCTCTAGCAGGAGGGTCTCTGCCGATTGAAGTCACTAAAAACAGGATTGGGGACTTCAACAGCAGAGTCCAGGGAAGGGGTAGGGACGGTTTTATGGCCTGCAGCATGCAGGGGGTCAGACCAGATGATCATAATGGTCCCTTCTGACCTTAAAGTCTATGAGTCTGAGTATGCCATAGAGACAGCTAGGCCTACACCACCAGGCAATTCCCCGTTCTATCACTTTTGCATTCTTCTGGCACCATAAAAGGAACTGAGTGGGGCCACAGAATTGGCCCTCAGTCTCCACAGCTAATATAAAAAAGCAAGTTAATATTTTTACTTCAAAGACTTGCACCAGACCAGGGGTGGGAGGTGTCTCTCACTGATGAAGAGATGGACAATGTCTAGCAGCGGTGCGTCTCCGAAATGCTATAGTGCTAACAACAGGAGAGAGAGGAAGGCCCTGAAAGAATGATGCAGACATGGTGAATGCTTGCTTAAACTTCTGTCGGGAATTTGCTTTATTTAGCTATGCTGTTACTCAGTGTGTTCGAGATGAACGGGCTGGTCTACACCGGGGGGACTGTCGATCTCAGGCAACTTCAGCTACGTGAATAAGGTAGCTGAAGTCGACATATTTAGATCTACTTACTGCGGTGTGTTGATGGGAGACGCTCTCCCATCGATTCCCCTTGCGCTTCTTGTTGAGTCGACGCTAGAGTGATCGGCAGTCGATTTATCACGTCTATATTAGACACAATAAATCGACAGCCCCCCCCCCCCGCTAGATCGATCACTGCCAGTCGATCCGGCTGGTAGTGTAGACAAGCCCAAAGAAAACACCTTCTGCTCTCTAGGAAGGGGCAGACGGGGGTTGTCATGGGATAAGAGGGAAGGTCCTTTCATGGACTGGTAACTGGTTAAAAGATAGGAAACAAAGGGTAGGAATAAATGGTCAGTTTTCAGAATGGAGAGAGGTAAATAGTGGTGTCCCTCAGGGGTCTGTACTGGGATCAGGCCTATTTAACATATTCATAAATGATCTAGAAAAAGGGGTAAACAGTGAGGTGGCAAAATTTGCAGATAATACAAAATTAATCAAAATAGTTAAATCCCAAGATGACTGCGAAGAGCTACAAAAGGATCTCACAAAACTGGGTGACTGGGCAACAAAATGGCAGATGAAATTCAATGTTGATAAATGCAAAGTAATACACATTGGAAAACATAATCCCAACTATACATATAAAATGATGGGGTCTAAATTAGCTGTTACCACTCAAGAAAGAGATCTTGGAGTCATTGTGGATAGTTCTCTGAAAACATCCGCTCAATGTGCAGTAGGAGTCAAAAAAGTTAACAGAATGTTAGGAATTAGTAAGAAAGTGATAGATAATAAAACAGAAAATATCATATTGCCTCTATATAAATCTCTGGTATGCCCACATCTTCAATACTGCGTGCCGATGTAGTCACCCCATCTCAAAAAAGATATATTGGAATTGGGATAGGTTCAGAAAAGGACAACAAAAATTATTAGGGGTATGGAACAGCTTCCGTATGAGGTGAGATTAATAAGACTGGGATTTTTCAGTTTGGAAAAGACACCACTAAGCAGGGATATGATTGAGGTCTATAAAATCATGACTGTTGTGGAGAAAGTAAATAAGGAAGTGTTATTTATCCCTTCATATAACACAAGAACTAGGGGTCACCAAATGAAATTAATAGGCAGCAGGTTTAAAACAAACAAAAGGAAGTATTTTCTTCACACAACGCACAGTCAACCTGTGGAACTCCTTGCCAGAGGATTTTGTGAAGGCTAAGACTAAAACAGGGTTCAAAAAAGAACTAGATAAATTCATGGAGGATAGGTCCATCAATAGCTATTAGCCAGGATGGGCAGGGATGATGTCCCTAGCCTCTGTTTACTAGAAGCTGGAAATGGGGGACAATGAATTGATCACTTGATGATTACCTGTTCTGTTCATTCCCTCTGAAGCACCTGGCATTGGCCACTGTCAGAAGACAGGATATTGGGCTAGATGGACCTTTGGTCTGACCCAGTATGGCCTTCTTATGGGTTAAGACACACATCTGATCTGGAGCACTCAGTCAAAATGAAAAGACCATATCTGTGACTAAGGTCTGTAAAGCACAGGGGGAAATCTTGAGAGAAAGGATGGTGCAGTGATTAGATTACTAGCCTGAGACTTCCTTATTTACAATTCTCTCCTCTTCTACGACTTCCTGACTGTAGTAGGAAGAGAGCCTGGGACAAAAGCCCCAGAGGCCTGGTATAAGGCAGGACCTGCTCACAGAATCTGGCATGAACTGACCCCAAAGTCTGACTGGTATTACCAGGGAATTTGTTTACCCAATCTGTAGTTACTATGCAACCTAATTTTTTTTACCAATTTGTTTCTTGTGGGGATTTTCAGGGAGGGGTTAAGGGGGTTTCCTAGCTCATGTTAGATGAGGGGTTTTCTGTCATGTTAGATCGCATTTCCTACAGAGGACAGCTTACTTACTTACCAGATCAGTAGTCGGGGGTCACCAGTGTAGTTAGGTGTGTGTGTTCTCTCTGTGTGCTGTCTCAGCTCTGCGCAGACAGCCGGCACAGCAGACCTCAAGTAAATTGTCCAATGACCACAAGATTTGTTAAGGTGCAAAGGCACCCGGCTAGGTTAATTGTCAACGAAGCACGGTAATAGCACCTGGCAGACTCTACGAGGTTACTAAGACATGTATGCCAGTGACAATGGACGCAGCTCAGTGAATGGCGGGATTTTCCATTTCCCCCCCTCGGCTGGCCAGAGATACTCCCTCTGAGATACCTCTTTATACCCTGATAAAAGCAAGTTACGTACTGCCTCTGACATACTTAGTTACTGCCCCTACTGCTAGTTATCACCCATCACCTTGTACATGTCCATCAAAACATCTCTATTACGAACTGTCATCCTGACCTTATCTTTTAGAAGGGGTCAGTGTGTTCCTGTTATCCTTGGGGAATGTTATGTATCATCCTTAATATCGGGATGTTCTGGTACCACTTAATATCAAGATGTGTTTGCATGAGTACTGTGGGCTTAGCACTTCTTAGAAATGTGTATTTCTGCAATATTCAGCCCTGTTCTTGCCAGATTCTGAGAGCGGGTCCTGCCTTATACCAGGCCTCGTGGCTTATGTCTCAGGCTCTCTTCCTACTACAACCTTCAACGAGCCATGTAGATTTCCTCTGCTGTAGTACCCCATATGTAAAACAGGGATAGTAGCAAGGGGGTATTGTGAGGATAAATGCATTTCAGATTGTGAGGCACTCAGACTGTCTGGTAATGGGGACCAGATAAGTGCCATAGATAGATAGTCTAGTGATTATGAGGGAATGGTTACTAGGAGCCTGGGACCACATGAATTTCTGAATAAGGTCCTGCTGAATGTGAGTTAAAGGTAACAGAATCTGGCTCAGCCTTTTCTCTCTTCAGGAGATTTTAAACAAACACCTGAACCACACACCCCACCCACAGCCTTTCTGGATGCAATAGGACATATTTCTGTCTCAAGTGTTGTGGCTGGCTTTAATGTCCATAAAAGTTTGTAATCTCATGAGTAGTGTGGCTATGTAGTCTGGAAAGTAGTCTTGTTCTGTACATTGTTGATCTTCTTCAGCCAGTCAGAGGATAGAGTTCTGTGTGCTGCGCACAGTCTCCAAAACAGTTCCTGATGCTGCTGTCATGCGAGCATGAGTGTCAAGGCATCACTTCATTTATGTCCTTCTGATGGGATCCATCAATTTTCCCCACCACCAATCACAGCCATCCAACACAGAAAAGTTTGGGGTTGGATGGCTCTGCCGATTGGGGATGAGACACGGAGCCTTACACCTGCAGGTTGTCTGTTGCAGTCTATCCCGAAGTTAATAGTAACTCATGAATGCCACCATCTGATAGGCCAGTGAATGCCCATGTGAAATGAATTTGTGCTCTCTGTCCATTCCTACTGGGATTTATATTTGCATAGTTGAAATCACCAACACGAGCAGGACTAACTGGTATCACTTTTTAGCAAAAGAGCAATCGAGGATTAAATGAAAGGACCATGAAAACTGACTCCCCTCTGCCTTCCTAGAGGTGATTCCTCCAAACCAAAGGCTGAAGCTCTTAGCTCAGAATCCATATGTGTAGAAAGCTTGCACTCCTGCTACCCATGATGTATCTGTGCTGTGCATGAAGGATCAAATCCTCAGTCAATATAGAATGACTTCAATTTACCACCATCGTTTCAGGGTCTCACTCAGAGATTCCAGCCACAAGACCTGTCAACCCAGCACCTTTCAGCAGCACCAATTCACTTAACATGAAGCAGCATATTTCCAGATGGAGGGTTTTTTATGGTGTGGGTTTTTTTTGTTTGCCTCCCCCACTTCAAGTATTCCCTCTAAGCAAAGGCTCCTTGTTTTTCAGCTCATCCACTTTGTGATGAAGAGTTTTAATATTCTGGAAGATTTGTGTCAATATGGCATTGTATTCTGCCACAGTATTACCTAAATAATTTTATATATAATCATAAATATTACCTAAATGCAGTTCTAATTCCTGGAGCTCACTTTCTCCCTTTCTCTTTTGTAACATTTCTTTCTTTTTCTCTTTTGTAAAATTGTAAAAGCACCTTTAAATTGAAGTTTCATTTGCATCTGTTTACTGTAATCACCACAGTTGGGTGGTGGGGTTGTCACCCTTTCACTTACATTGTCCATTTATCTATCTGCAATCTGAGACTCTCTAGATCTTGCCTTTAAATCTCTGGCTCTTAACTGCATTTCTCTGGGAAGCATTTTGTGATGCTGGGTATGAAGGATCTTCCATAAAAAGACACTCTTATTTATCATCAGAACAAAATTGGCTCATGGGTTTTTTATCTATCTATGTGCATTTATCAGCGTGCTATTTAGTAACTTCCCAAGAAAACAGGAGCAGGTAGTTCACCAAATTCAGCCTCCTCTCTCCCTCTCTGTCTCTTTTTTTTTTTCAACACTTCCCCCCACTCCTTTAACAATAAGGAGGGTGTTTGATATGAGTGCCTTGTTTTGTTTTTCAGGTACTGTTTATCTAAAGTAATGTAAAACCATAGAGGAAGAATGTGCCCTCGTTTTCTCCCAAGTTCACTTTCACCTGACCTTTAACTATTTTTCAGTTGCAAGAGGCAAGATTACATTCTTACATTCTGATTTTGGGGTTTTTTTTGCCCCCCCCCCCCAAAAAAAGTCACCATGACAAGGGAGAAAAAAGTAGAGGAAGCAGAATCTTGTGTTTAAATCACAAGACTGCAAGTCAGCAAAGCATGTTAAATTTGTCATAAACTTCTTGTTTACGGTTGGCCAAGTCCATTAGCTTATCTGTGTTTCATCTTACCCCTCTATAAAATGGAAATAATAATACAGTATATGATAAATAACCTCCTTACAGGCCTGGGGAGAGACCTAATTTGTTATGGGCCTATAAAAGGAGGATGCCTTAAAAGCAGAGAGTATTATTATACTGCATGGAAAATTGTTGGCATGATCTGTGTTTCATGGATTCTATTTAGGTTAGCAATTCCTTGGGGACCAGGACTCTCTTTTCATTGTTTATATGCACAATGTCCAGCACTATGCAACCCTGATTCCTGCCTGAGCCTTGTAGGTGCTACCGCAACACAAGTAATGCGTACTCACTGCATTTAGAGTTGGTGAAGCCCTACTAGGTCATTGCAAACTCCTTCCTCGCCCCCTGTCAGTACCAGATGGTTCCCTATAGTATATTCCAGGTGCAGGCAGGTGCCCTGAGACAGCTGCTGCCCCCATCGCCCCAATCCCTTTTCTTGGGGGGTGTGCTTGGTGTATTCTTTCGGCTTGTACTAATGGCTGCTCATTTAAGGCACTCCCCAAAGCCCACCCATCAGTCTCCTCCTTCCACCCCTCCCTCCTCTGTCTTCTCTCCCTCACCCCGCAGTTCCAAACACAAGGCATTCCTTTGTATTCCCTTCCATTGCAGAGGGAGAAGGGAGCAGAGACAGCGCAAAGCTCTTTCCGATTGCTAGGAGTGGGTGGGCTTTGTTCAAACGCAAAACCACCCACCCAAGGAGCTGCCACTACCTGTAGTTTTAATCTCCCAGCCCCCCCCCCCCCCCCCCCAGCTCAAGGGCTGTGTGTGCTGGTGATGATCGTGACTGGGTGACTTCATTCCACCACCATGATCTGGTCTTCACACCCTTCGGGGCGGCGGGGAGGGAGGAGGGCTTCTCTTTGAAGAGGAGTGCGGAAGCGGGTTGGATGATGGTTTTGGTGCTAGATTTGGGGGAGCGGGAGCCCTGAGGGCAGGGTGCTGAGCTGATGGACGCGCGCACACACACACACACACACACACACACACACACACACGGCTTTGAGTGACTTGCTGCAGACAGCAGAGACCTGCCAAATGTTGCCAGCAGAGGGAAGGAGAGACACTCTTCCCAAGCTGATCTCTGCGGCGCGCTAGGACTCGGATCCCTCCCTTTGGCCGCGGGACTGGTTCAGGGGCCGGGGGGGGAGGGGTGTTGTTATTATTATTCATTTTATTTTCTTGGCTGGCCGCTGCTGGCTTCCTCTGCTCTCCCATCCCCGCTCAGCTTCCCCCGCCCCAAGCAGCGCACCCTCCCGCCCTCCCCCCGCGCGCGTCCTCCTGCTCTTCCTGGGCTGCCCCCTGCGCAGAGAAGCGGCTGCCGCTGGGGGTGGCGGGTGGCAGGGGCGCCGCGATCGGAGCAGCGAGGGAGGGAGGCTGGGGCTGAGCCATGCCGGGGGGCGGCTGTTGGAACCAGGGATGGGGCGAGAGGCTGCCGCGGATCCCAGCATCTCCCCGCCGGGGGCCCAGGAAACAGAAGAGCCGCCGCCGCCGCTGCTGAGAGCCAGCAAAGGGGGGCGATGGGTGAGTGACAGACGCCCCCCGTCTCCTCCCCCCACTGCTAACCACCCCCGGCCTCCCGGTGCATCCCACCGCCTCTCCTTCTCATGCCCACCATCCTCCCCGCTCCTAGCTGCCCTCTCCTCTCCCCTTCCCCCAGCATCCGTCCTCCCGCTTTCGCTCTCCTCATCTGCCCTATCACCTTCTCCTACATCCCTCTCCTTCCCCATCCCGCCTTCCCCTCGTTCCCCTTCTGTCATCCCTTCCCTCCTGTACCCTCTTCCCTGCTCCCTCTCCTCTCCTCCCTCCTTTCACCCTTCCCCATCACCCTTCCCCTCTCCTCCTGACCGCTCCTGCATCCCCTTTGGCCCCCGCACCCACCCCCAATCTGCCCTCCCCCCCCCTTTGTGCGTATGTGTTGGCAGGAGGTGGGGGGAAAGTTTAAAGGGCTGATCTTGAAAAATGAGCAATTTAGAGCAGGGGGAAAGGGGCTGGGAAGTTGTTTGTTCACATGGGGGCTGGGAGGTTACAACTGGCCTAGTCTCTGTCCAAATTGGGCCAGCTCCTAGTTCCAGCATCCCTGCTCCCGCCTCACTACCTATGCAGGAGTCCCGGGGTGGAGGTGAGGGCTTTACAATCCCTCTTGCTCAGCTTTTAGTCTTTCATTTTCTTTCCCTTTATATGTGTGTCCTACAGCCCCTACCCCAAGAACAGCTGTAGCTTCTGCAAGGTGAAGGAGGAAATCGCAGGCCCCCCCTCCCCCAAAGCATCCATAGAAGCAAAGCAACCTGTGTCTGCAAGAATGTACAGTGAAAATGTCTTATATAGGCTGTCAGCGAGAAAGATGCTTCCCCCTCAAATACCCGATAATCCCACGCAACAAAGTGTCAGTGATGGGGAGACAGAAGAATATGTCACAACTCCCTTAGCCATCTCTCTGCCACCCCCACAAAACACAGCCACACCAAGTGAGGAGGGGAGCCTGCAGCCCAGGCACTGCAGCAGGAGGCCCATCTGCTGCCCGTGCTCTCTGTGCCAGGAGGGTACTGACTGTGCATGTGTGCCAGCCCTGCAGCATGCTCTAGGGAGGAAAAGGAGTATATGAGCGGGGGATGGGAAGGAATATAAAAAATAGATAATCAAACATCAACTCCCCTCAGTCCCCATGTCAGATTGATATAATCCCCTATCAAGGGCTGAGCACAAAGGGACGTGGGCTCTGAGTCCCTCCCCAATTCTATAGGGCTGCTGGTAATGCCTGGGGATTTGTTAGCTATAAATCTCTCTATATTTGTTGTAAAGCAGTGTATGTGTGTGTGTGCAATTTTACCATCGCGAGATCTGTTTCTCCACACAAGCTCGACAAAGGTGATGGGGGACAGAGTGTGTGCTGCAGCTGCAGACCTGCTGAGACGGCTCGCAGAGATGAGACAGAAAGAGGGGCAAAGCAGGAGGGATGGAGACAGTACTGAGCTCTGTCAGACTGTGTTTTTATCAAGGGGTTTCTGGTGACAACACTCGAGAGCAGAACTTGGGTCACCAGAAAGTCCTTCCACATCTCCCAGAGCAGAACTCAGGTTACCAGGATCTCACCCTTGGGAGCGGAGCTTGAGTCATTAGGAAAACTGACCCCAAAAAGAGCAAAGCTTTGGTCACTGAGACTCCCCTTCAGAGAATGGCACTCCGGTCACCAGCAAACCTCCGCACCAGAGCATGAATTCAAATCACCCCAAACACCCACTACTACTGCTGCTAGGAGCATCGCTTGAATCACCAGGAACCGCCCAGTCCTGTGAGCAGATCTCCAGTCATCATAGACTCCCACCCTGGACTGCAGAGCTTGAGTCATCACAAATCCCCATCTTCAGGAATGGGGCTGAAGTCACTTTAGCTGGAACTCCCCCCCACCCCACCCCAACAAGAGTTCGTGTTATCTGAGTCCCTCCCTCAAAACTGGTGCTTGAGTCAACTCTGAGCACCTCTTCCATCCCCCAAGAAAAATCACTTGTAATTCCCTGTGGATGGAGCCTGAGTCACTACCAGCTTCTAAGAGCAGAGCTCAAGGCAACCTAGGACCCAAAATCAGAGCTCAAGACAGCTGAGACCCACATCCTGTGAGGGGAGCTCAAACCAATGGAAACCTCACTCAAGAGCTCACCTCCAGAGTCCCCACTCCTGAAACAGAAAATAGTGAGTGTGGGGACATATTTTTAAACCAGGATTAGACAAAAGCAGTCCTCTGGGTCTGTTTCTGGGGATCCCCTGATTTTCCCCTCCTTTACATCCTTACAAACATCCTTTAGGCACGGAAGTAATCCCTGTCCTTATAAACAACAGACAGGGAATGAAACCTTGAGTCTAACGGCTGGGCATCACAGAGTTCCTGCTCCAATCTTTGGTTCTGCCTCTCCACCCTGAGATGGTTTTGCAGTAGTGAAGGGAAATCAGCTGCAGGTGTGAGACTCCCTCCTGCAAGGATGCTCTGCTGTACCTGCATAGCTGGGTGTTAATCCTTTGGATGTACAAGAGACCCTGCTGGAGACAGAATGCCCATCACCAATAGAGGTGAGAGATCCTGACCTGGGGCAGGTGAATGCCTGAAGGCCGGCTCCTAATGTGGTGACCTAGTTGCACTTTGGGCCATTTTGACTGCAGTTTCAAAGCTTAGCCGTGGCCTCTTCCTCACAGCAAATGTCAGTAAGGTTGGAAGAAGAAATAGTTCCCTGTGCTGTATGAAGTGACTTTCTGAGCAATGCAATCAAGAAGAGTTGGTCTAAACTGGGGAACGGTGTGTGTGTGTGTGTGTGTTCAGGGCAGGCCCACAGTCATTCGGGGTCTGCCAGGAGTTTTGAAATAGGGGCCTTTGTGCCCTGCACAGGACTGTGAAAACTACACCAACTTTGTGGCACTTCTTCTGAAGATCCCTGTGGAACTGAATCTTCCCTGTGGCTGCAGAGTCAGTGGATACCTATCACTAGCCAGGTGTGCATGGGTTTGTGTGACTGGACTGGTCATTTGTGTGGACAGTGTACATGTGAGGTTTGTGTTCATTGTGCGTGTGTGGTATTGTGTCTTTGTGAGCACTTGTGCCTGTTTGTGTAGTGGGTGCATGCATTGTGCCTTTATGCATGTCTGGGTGTGTATTGTGTGCCTGGGGCAGGTATATCTGGGCAAAGACTGGAGTGTCCAATAATGCATGCGTTTACAGTGTGTTTTCATGTTCAGGGTGTGCATTTGTATGTATGTTTTAAGTCTGCAAGCCCACGTGGTGTCTCCGTGTGGCTGAGCGTACAGCACGTGTTCACAATTGTGTATAAAAGTGTAGTTGTGCATAGGCAGTGTGTGAAGCACACACTGGTACACGCAACTCTCTCTTTCTCTCTCCCACTCCTGCATTAATTTGTTAGCCAGGCAATAAACTCTGCATTGGGGTAGGCTTCTCCGCACCCTGTGCCTGGATTTCTTGCTATTCTGAGAATAGCAACTTTAAGATAAGTGCACCTTCCTTCCTCCCCTCCCCAAATGATGTCTGTCTTCTCCCCCGCATCAGAGCAGAGGGAGGGAAAAGGGAGTGTGGTGGCGCTGGGCAGGGCGAGGGAGCTTGTGCCAGCATTCACCAAGGCTGGTTAGATTGTAAATGGGGTTCTTTGCTCTGAAATGAGCCCTTTGTACTTTGTTGGAATCAGTGACCCAATCAGAAAGGGATGTGGCTGGAGGAGGAGGAGGAGGTAGCGCTGAAGAAGACTGGTACAGCTGACATTAACTCCAGGGCAGGAAGCGAAGGGGAAGATCGTGAATTACCAACTGGTGCAGGAACCTGGGTAATTTCTCTGAATCAGTCCAGGTGCCTCAAAGGGCCTGTCTATATTTCGAGCTTCCTGAGGTCACTGCATGTAGTGGGGGATAGGCGAGCCCCTCTCCACCCCCAGCTTGGCTGGCCCCTCAGCTCATCCCTTGCACTATTCATCCTGCTGACAGGGTGCAGTCTCCAAATGGTTGGGGGCTCAGCAGGGTGCATTTAGCAATGAGAGGGTTAATCTGAAGTCAGGGAATATGGGGGTAGGGGCGTGTGCAATGCAGCTAGCTATGCAGGTGTGTGCTAAATGTTTTCCATCCGGCATTCACTTTGGAGGCGGGTGGCACTGACAGAACCATTCAGCATGGGGTGGGGAAGGAGTCCCCCTCCGATGGGACGAGCAGGCAGTGCTGAGGAACACTGACAGAACGGCATGGAGGGGTTACAATGGAATCATGGGCAGCGTTCCAGTTTAGGGTTGTGGTGCATTGACAGAGAGCGGCGTGAGAGTGCCTGTAGGAGGAGGTGCTGCACGCCGGGATTGTGGTGCATTGGCAGAGCTGTGTAGCAGCTCAGGACCAGAAGAGTAGTGGTCGATAGAGCTGTGACGGGCCCCCTCCCTATGGCAGAAGGAGATGGGGTTGTGTTGGAATTGTGGTGTAGTGATGCATTTCCTGAGAAAATAGAACTGGATTTCTGCCCCCGCCCATTGGAGTCTGGCTGCAGCTCTCTGGAAGCAGGACCTTTACTCCACAGATTTCACCAGACTCCCTGATACCACTTTGCAATGCTAACCCTTTGTTTCCCTCAAGCCTTTCCTGAGAGCAACAGGTGCCTCTTTGGCTGCAACCCCCACCCCTCTGCCCTGAAGCAAAGGGGATAATTTTGCCCAGACACTTGCCCAATTGAGTACCCTCCCAGGAGGAGGCACAGCACTCTAGTCCTGGCTTTTCTGTTGCTATCTCCCCACTAAAATATATAGCCTTGGGCAGGCAGAGGAAATCAGCATGAGGAGAATCAGTTTCCCTGTGGGTGGAGAGGGGTTTGTTTTATCTGGGTAATGCACTAAACAGCCACCACACCCCAGGGTGGGATCAGCCACTGATGCAGGACTTCCTGCTGAGGGAGCTGACTCTGCACACAAGGACGCTCACCTTCTGTGATCAGCAGTATGGGGAGCCCAATTAACCAGTTGCTTTCTTCCTTGGCTGGCTCTGGGCTAAGAGGTACCCCACCATGTATCTGTCTGCCTAGGATCTTCTCTGATACCCATCACTGTGGTATCTGAGCACCTTACTTCTTTCTACAGCAGCCCCCCTGCCCCAACCTGGAAGGACAGTGCTTGTCATACTAGCTTTGGTTGGAGGTGGGGAGGGGTGACTGTCCAGGAGGAAAAGGTGATTGGGGAAGCACCCAGGTGTCCTTTGTAATAATCATCACAATACTTTGCACTTCTGTGGCAAGTTTCACCTCATGATCTCAAAGGGCTGTACAAGCATTAACTAGTTTAGCCTCAATTACTAAGCTACTCACCTGCCTCTGATTAATTAAGGTAAATAAGTCCTGTGAGACAGTTTTGTTATCCCTATTTTACAACAGAGGAAACTGAGGCACAAAGTTAGTGACTTGCCTAAAGTCTCTCACAGGTAGTGTTGGTAGCAGAGTGAGGAATAAAACTCACTGGTCCTGACTGCTTCCTCATGAATGGTTTCATCAGTGTCCCAGAGGATATTTGCAGGATCGGTGCTGCTGTGTTGATTCTGAACTGTTTTGCCAGATTGAGATTCCATACACCTCCCCTCCCCATGGCCTGCCCTCACCTATCACCAGATCCGTTCCCCCATATTGGCTTCCCCATCAGTGCTATTTTTTCGAAGTATGTAAATCCCTACAGGCTAGGCCAGGACTAGAGGGGTTGGAATCAGAACCCTGAATGTATTTGGGGCTGCGGTGTAACTTTAATTAGACTTTTTCTTTTCATAATGCCAGTTTTGTAAACCTCAGCAAGAACATTTGAGATGCACAGAGCATAAATGCAAATTAGACATGCTTCAGAAACCTTCTTGCTTCTGTGAAACCTGTGATCTATGCAGACACTTGTTGTGCTGACTCTGGCCACATTCTGATATCTTGTTGTGGCATTAAAGATATTGGAATTGAGCTGCAAGTGAGAGGGACAGCAGGCCTGAGAGAGAAGAATGAAAAGGAGACCCTCCTTTGGATGCTGGTCCCTTTGAGCGAGGAGCCAAAGGTATGCTGCATAGTTCGAGGCAGAAGAGAGGGTTAGGGCAGTGCTTTTTGTTTCTCTCCCACCACCGGCAACAGTGAGGCATTCAGCTGGGCAGCAGGTGAGAGGAAGTAGTTCATAGAGACTGAGTATTTTGGGGTGGAGGAATCTTGGATCCTCTGAGACTTTGGGTTCCAGGAAGGGCAGTTCTTTGGCGGGAGGCTGAGCATAGCATTTGTGGTAATCACAGCGGGCTTGGTGCTGCACAGAGTAAGAGAAGACCCAGATCCTGCCCTCCAGGAGCTCACCGTGGGAAAGAATGAAAACATTGAGGGTGTCAGGCATCTCATCCTTCCCTTTTAGGATAAGCCTTGATACCTGTGTGCCTTGAAGGGAACATTATGAATCATCTTGGTTATTTAATGACCCTATTGCTTGAGAGAATATTTCCTTGTCCCTGCCCAACATTTCCCCACGATGTATGCATTTCTGTAGGTGGAGGTTTGCTGCGGGGAGGGGAGTAGAAGATACACCTCCTGCCTTCAGACAGTCCTCCCCACTCTCTCCCTCTCTGCATGCTGCTCTGCCTCTCCCATTTCCTTCTGGGTCCCTACTCCATTGCCTCCAGCGTGAATATGCCCAGCTGACCCCTTCATTTTCCAATTTCCTCCTCCGTGCGCCAGGCCCAAACAAACTGGGACCTCCTGCTAGCTCTCCTACTGTTCAGTGCAGGTTTGCAGATAAGGAAAAGAGATGCCATCATACCTGGGCTCCAAAGAGACGCTATCTGCTCCCTAAACCCCAGGTGTTAATATTGAGATTCTCTGAACATTTTGGGGATGGGGAGAAGTTTGCCACCTCTGCCATCCTCCTGCTGTTTGCTGCATGTATGACTGCAGATTTGTCTGTGCATGCTCAGATACATACTATCCATACACAGAAGTGAATCCTTGTCTAACAGCAGTTTCTGAAGCTATGAGTGACCGCACCTGCATTCAGCACGGCCCGGGGAATGATGGGATTGCTTTTGCATAATTTAACAGCCTTCTGAATAATTCGTAGTGCAATTGTGCTATGGAACAGTCTTCTAGTTTCCTGTAAATGCTGGACGTAGCTTCCATCCTGCACAGGAAATTATTGCTCAGTGATGAGGCAGCAACGTGGCTTTTTTCTCTGACTGTGCTTGTATTCCTATCTGCCTCTGCAGCAGCGAAAACATTGAAAGAACTCTCCAGCAGAGCTCATCCAGGACTCCTATCCTAGCTCAGGCATGCTGTGCTGCAAAGCATTCTGGGGACAAGGGATGGGGTGGGAGCTGTGTATATGTAATAGCAGAACAAGATGAAGCTTGGGATAGAATATATAGACTAAATTCCCTTCTTACCCCTAGCAGAGGGAGGTTGCCCTAGGCCAGATTTGGGGTCCAATTGTGGGGGGAAGCAAGAGTGGCTATCTTAAAAATTCTGATTGCTAGTCCAAGGCCAGGGTATGAATAAGTTCACCATCCTGAAAGCAGTTGCTGGCCCACCAGAGTGTTTCCTGCCTTGGCAGTTCATAGAATCGTAGGACTGGAAGGGACCTTGAGAGATCTTCTAGTCCAGTCCCCTGCACTTGTGGCAGGACTAGGTATCATCTAGAGCATCCCTGACAGGTGTTTGTCTAACTTTCTCTTAAAAATCTCCAGTGATGGAGATTCCACAGCCTCCCTAGGCAGTTTACCTTCATGATACAGCAGACTTTAGATTCATGTCTCTCTCTCTGATAGAATCTAAGTTGGTGACACATAATATCTTTTACTGGACCTCACTCACTTTGTGTCTCTAATATTCTGGGACCAACACAGCAAACCACACAGATAGTGTCTGAAAGTTCTCAGGGTTGCTCAGTGGCCAGTATGAAATGACTTAGGGAAGTATCAGTCGTGTTCCCAGTGAACAGAAGCTCACATCACAAATATCACCATGGCCCCTGAGCTCCTGGCCCGGGAGGCTAGCCCCCGGCCCCTCCCCCGCTGTTCACCCTCCCCCGCAGCCTCAGCTCACTGCACCGCTGGCGCAATGCTCTGGGCGGCGAGCTCCTGGGGCAGCGCAGCTGCAGAGCCCGGCCTGACCCAGTGCTCTGTGCTGCGCGGTGCGTGGTTGGCTCCAGCTGGGCGGCGCGGCAGCTGCGCCACGCAGCAGCTGAGCCGCCAGCCACCAGTGCTTAGGGTTACCATATGTCCGGTTTTTCCTGGACATGTCCGGCTTTTTGGTAATCAAACCCCCGTCGGGGGGGAATTGCCAAAAAGCCGAACATGTCCAGGAAAAATACCGCCGGCCAGGCACTTCCCCTCCCGGGCTCCGGGGGCGCAGGGTCCAGAGGCATGGGGGCTGCCCGAAGCCGGTAGCGCTCGGGCAGCTCGGCTTTAAACATTGCCGAAGAGTCAGGGCAGGAGCACAGCCGCCGGAGCCCAGGAGGGGAAGTGCCCGAGGGGCGCAGGGTCCGGAGGCATGGGGGCTGCCCGAAGCCCGAGCGCTACCGACTTCGTGGTTTGCCGGGCAGCCTCCAGACCCTGCGCCCCTGGCTGGGTGCTTCCCTTCCCGGGCTCCAGCTGCGCTGGGGAAGCGCCTGCCGGGGGCGCAGGGTCTGGGGGCTGCCCAGCAAACCGTGAAGCCGGTAGCGCTCAGGCAGCCCTTTTCGTGTGGCTGGGAGGGAGGAGGGGGAATGCGGGGCACTCAAGGGAGGGGGCAGAGTTAGGGCGGGGACTTTGGGGAAGGGGCGGAGTTGGGGTGGGGCTGGGGATGGGAAAGGGGTGGGGCCAGGGCCCCGTGGAGTGTCCTCTTTTTTTTATTTTTTAAATATGGTAACCCTACCGGTGCTCCAAGCAATGCGATAAGGGGGTAGGAAGCGGGGGGCAGGGGGGGTTGGATAGAGGGCAGGGGAGTTTGGGGTGGTGGTCAGGGGGCGGGGGCGGGGGCGGTCAGAGGGCGGGGAATGGGTTGAATGGGGGCAGGGGTCCTGGGGGGGGGGGCAGTCCGGAATGATAGGAGGGGTTGGATGGGGTGGCGGAAGGCAGTCAGGGGCAGGGGTTCTGGGGGCAGTCAGGGGACAGGGAGAAGGGGGGGTTGGATGGGGCAGGGGTCCTGGGGGGGGGCGTTAGGGAACAGGGGGGGTTGGATGAGCCAGGAGTCCGGGGGGGGGGGGGGGCGTCAGGAGGCCAGAAGCGGGGGGGTGGGGTGGAGAGGGGGTGGGAGATGGGCCATGCCCCCGTCCCCTAACCGGCCCTCCATACAATTTCCAAAACCTGATGCGGCCCTCAGGCCAAAAAGTTTGTTCACCCCTGAGCTAGGCAATGTGAATGCACTGCTTGTGCTCTACCGAGAGGGGACTTCAGTTTCCAAGGATGTCAAGCAGTTGTCCTTCAGCAGTCATAGAAACTCGCATGCACACACACACACACCCTCCTGGGTTTGGTTTTCTTCTTCCTCCACTTCATTTCTGCCAAGTCTTCGGTAGCTGAGATCTCACAAATGGCTGGAGTTAGAGATGAACACGTTTATAGCATTTAAAAGCTGATGGGGCGGAGAGGGAGGAACCATCAGAAATATAGAATTGTAAAGGTCCAATAGATCCAGTCCATCAGGGCTAGCTACATATGTAATACTGAGTATGAAAGCTGGCCTCTGTTTTTCCGGTGTGTTGGGTTAGTTTGTAGCTTTGGTGATTTGTGAGAGATCACATAAACTCTCGCTGGTCCCTTGGTCTGGCAGTGCCTCTCTTTTTCCTTCCTCTTCACACTGGTCCAGGACTCAGTATAGAAAATTCAGAATTTTGGACTAGAGTGAGTTTCATCCCATGCAGGGAAAGTCCATGATACAAATCCCTTGGGGAACAAGGGGTTTTCCGGGACAAGGCTTAGGGAGAAGAGAAATGAAGCCCAGCCCTGTATGGAGACTGAGCTGGCTTTTGATGATTGGCTCAGGAAGAGACGATTTCTAAAGCTCCCAATTCCTCTGAAAGTGCTTTTGGGTGGAGCAAAGGGGCAACTTTACTCTGGTGACATTGTCCTGGGGCCTCAAGCTGGTCTCTCACCCTGCATTGGCACGACAGACTTTAGAGTTTAGTAGGATGTCCCTCACCTCTCCAGGAGCACTGGTGCTAGTGACGTGTGGGTTTGGTTTTAGGAGAAAAGGAGCATGATGTTGTAATGCCAATTGCACTAATTCCTCTCCAGTCTGGATTTTGGGACCAGTCAACTTGGTAGAAGTGGGTGGGTTTCACTAACTGAAAAACAGGATCCTGCTTATTTGGAGGAGTGTTTATCCCCAAAATATGCTTCGGAGTTAAGTGGGTTAGGTTTGTTTTTTTTGTACTGGAAAACTGCCCCTTTTCAGGATACCAGATGCCTATCACCAGTGTGGACTAGCTACTGGAGATCTGCTCAATATGGACCTTGTTTCTAGGGATATGGCACTGCAACCCAAAGGCTTGGTAAGCAGGGGCCTTGTCAATAAGAAATGCCTGCAAGCCTAGATCTGCCGAGCCCATGACACTCTGACCCAGCCTTCACTTGTCATTCTAGTGCCAGCCTGGGACATTTCAAGATAAGCTATCGAGGAGCTCTTCCTACTGTATTTCTTTCCAAAATTAAAAGTGAAATTACATAATAGTGAGGCTGGGATTACATTGTCAGGATCTTGCTTAAATCCTGAAAGGGGAAATGGAGAACAAAGGAAGAAAGGAAAAATAAATAAGGCCCATTCTTGGTCCAAGTAAAATTCCCATGAACACACACAACCCTTCCTGGAAGGAATAGCTCTCTCTGTGCTGGAGGTAGCTTCTGAAAAAGAAAAAGAGAGAGAGGCAGAGGGGGGCTTGAGAGAGAGACTGACAGAACCCTAGAGGAAATGTCTCCGCATGGAGTCAGGTTTCTCTCTTTCCCATGAATAGGGGGGTAATGCTTTTTGCATCAGATTGGCTGATTGCTAGACATTCACAGCAGAGGAGGGGGATCTGTAGGCGGCCAAACAGGACCCCTGAGGACTGAAAGAGAGAGAGAGAGAAAAGAGGAGGAGGAGGAGGCAGCTGGGAAATTTATTCCAAGCAGTAATAGATTGGCTACAGTGGGAAAGTGAGCATGCTGCCAAGCCTCAAGTGGGGCAGTGATGGACAGGGGCCGGGGATGGGAGCGCCAGCCTCTCCTTTCCTTGGCTGCTCTAATCCCACCAGTATTCCTTTTTATTTCCTGACCTCCCTTGATTGTATGTATGCATGTATGTATGTATTTGAATTGTCCTGGAGGTTTTATTATCTCCCTCCTTAAATCTTTTATCTCATAGATGAAAAAAGCAACTGACAGCGCCTCCAAAAAACCATGGCAGCTGGAGACAATCCTGCTTCTCTCTGTCTAGGTTTCCATTCAATGCCCATCACCCTGGTATCTGAGTTGCTTCTTCAAGTATGTGTCAGTATGTATTCCATACTGTGCCTCCTGTGCGTGAGAGCGGAGTCGTTTTGAATGGCAGAGTCCATTGGGAGCCCTATGGCTAGTCTTGCTCCCATGTGAGGGCCTAAAGGTCATAGTAGCTGCAACCCTCCCTCAATTACCTCTTAGCGCCCATGGCAATGAGATGCAACCTGGACTGTCCAACCTGCTACTGTTCCTTGAGCGTCAAACTTAACTTTTTTCTGAAGAAATCGCTCATCAATTTCTCATTATTAATTTATTCATTACTTTTCTTTGGATGTTCCACCAAAAAAAAAAAAAAGGAAGGAGCAGAGGAGCCCCCTTGTCCACCGCCTGTATGTCCCCCCACCCACCCTCCACAGCAGGTCAAGGTGCTTCACACCAGTCACTGGCATGGCGGACTCTAAACCCACAAGGTTTAAATGCTGTTCATCATGTGACAGTCTTATGCCTGGAATTGATGGGCACGGCAGATGTCTGTTCTGCCTGGTAGAAGGATGTAACCCCAACAATTGCTCTGTCTGCTGCTTCTTCTCATCTCACACCCCAAAACTGAGAGAGACGTGGCTCAAATTACATCTCAGAATAATCCATGAAGATTGTGTCTGATCCCAGAAAAGACATCCTCCAAACCAGAGTCGAGGAGGCTATTTACAGCATGTTCCCCAGTAAATGACCACCATACCTCTGGTTCCAGCAGGAGGAAGAAATCTAAAAGGGTGGCAAGACTGCTGGTACTGGTGCCAGGATCCTGGGTGGCAATCACCCTGGTACTATTGGTACCGACAGCCTCTGTGCTGAGTGCATTGGCCTGACTCTGGAGCAAGGAGACCTGGAACATGCACTAACCTCTTCAAGCACTGTGCGACAGACACCCCTGCCCCCCCCCCCCCACCGTGCATGAACACGGTTCAGAGTGTGCAGTGTGCGTACCCCACAAGGAGAACCTGAAGCAATTCTCCAAAGGCAAGTCCTCCAAATCCTCATAGTCAAAGGACAGGAGCAAGGCACTGGCTGACAAAAAGGCTTGGGAGACCACAGGGCCAGCACCAATGTTGATACTAAAACCAGCCCTGGCACTAGTGCCAACCATTAAGCCCTCCCCCATATCAAGATACAACTTTGAGGAGCTGCTTTCATCCCTCCTGTTGGCACCAGAACCAACACCGGTACTGGCAGAATCGGCACCAAACCCACAATTGGTACCCCTGTTCCTGGAGATGAACTTCTCGCCATCTCCAAGCCAGTCCTTCTTCCCAACTGCAAGCAGGGAACCCTCTCTGTTAGACCAGAGTGGTACATAAGGAGAGGTCTGGAGGTGCCCTGTACTGGGCCCTATATGTGACTGGCAGTGGATGGGCCAACCACAGTCTAGCCAATACCTGTATAATTTACCATTGTGGACTTACTGGACCTACTGGGCTCACATTCCTACAGATCTCAGAGTGGAGCCCTATTGCAGATGCCAGGGAAAGGAAGGAGGTTTATATTACCATTGGCATCAATGGCTAGTATCCCCCCACACCAGAATCAGATGAGCCCCCTTGTGAGGGAGCGGAGGCGACTCTGGAAATTCTCCTCTCCACCTACAGGCTCCTTCTCCTCTCTGGATGAAGCCATTGTCTTGGCCCCAACACTGGCCATCGATGACTTCAGAGCCTTCTAAGACCTGCTTTCAAGAATAGCTGAAATCTTGGACAGCAAGACAGCAGTGAGCCAAGAAAAATATGCACAAGCAGCTCAAGATCCTCAGTGCTAACAAGAATTGCCCTACTGATCAATGAGGCATATTGGACCATGGCACACTGCAGCCTCGTTCCTGACTGCTTCAAAGTGAGCAGAACAGTGCTATCAAGTCCTCCCAAGGGCTTCTAATATTTTTATGTGCACCCGACACTGCTGTCACTTGTGGTATCTGCAGTCCAGGAAAAGACCAGGGCTACTAAGGGGACTCCAAAAGATGATAATCCCAAAACATTGGACCTTTTTGGCCCAAAGTCTTACTCACCAGCCTTCCTCCAATTCTGCACCATAGAAGCAGGACCTGTTTGAGGAACACAGTTTTTTGATGTGGGAGAGGGTGACCCCTTCCTTTAAGGTTCCTCCAGGACTGGAGAGAGGACCTAAGAGATGGGATCAAGCAGGGAGGGAGGGCGCAGATGAAAGTGAAAACAGGGTGACAAGTAGCAATGGACAAGTCTGATATCACTACTCGATCCATGACTATGGCAGTCACAATGCACCAGTCCTCCTGATTACAGGCATCTGAGATTCTAATAGAAGTACAGGTAACAATAGAGGACCTACCCTTTGAGGACATGGAGCTCTTCAGCAGCTGAATGGACAAGGCGTTCTGTTACCTCCAGTATTCAAGGCCAATGCTGAACTCTTTAAGGATCTACACTCCAGTGCTGTACCACAAGCACGTCTGGTACTAGTCCCTGCAAAGACAAAGACAACTATCTTATTCCTACAGTTGCCAACTGGACTAGCTATCCAGAAACTAGCCCTGTTATACAAGGAGGTACATCACCCTCCTCCTCCTCCTCCATCCCGCCACCAGCTCCCTCTCAGAGGCAGCAGATTTAATGGGGGTGTTGAAAGCCACGCTAAAACAGTCTCAGAGCTTTCCTTTGGGAATCACCTTGCCCCTTCCACTGGGCATGGTCAGAGATTACAATGACAAATGGATGCTGGACACTGGCGTATTGAAAACTGTGTAAAAATTACAAGCTGTCACTTTAAAAGATTTTCCTGAGCTGGCTCGCAGGCTATGGGGCTTTATAGGGAAACGTGCAATCGGAGTGGACCTGCAGAGAGTCAGCCAAGAGTCAGGTGGGGTGAGTTGTGCCTCTCTACTTTAGGGAGCATCCTGCCTTGTGTCTCTCTAGTTTTGGGGTTCTTGTGTGTTGTTACTCTGAATTCTAAGTAATAAAGTAGTGTTACACTACAACCTTCCAGCAACAGTACTTATGTTTTTATCCAACTTCTCTATGTGTATGCCGTGAACGTAACAGACATCACCACCCATGATTACGCTATCCAATTCCTTTCCTTACCCCCTCCCCTCCCCCCTTCCCTGTCCCTCTTCAAGAATCGTTCTCACAAGAGCCATTATAAAACAAAAAGGCCTTGTTGCTCCATGTAGGAGCTATGGAAGTGGTTCCTCAGGAGAACAAAGAAAGAGGTTTCTGCTCCTGATATGTCCTTATCCTGAAGGAGACATAGGGCCTTTGTCCTATCCTAGACCAGAGGAGACTGAACAAATACCTAGAGAAGCTTAGAGTCAGGATGGTAACTCTTGCCTCCATCATTCCATCGCTTCAGGCTCAGGACTGGTTTGTGGCTCTCGACTCTTACAGGATGAATACTTCCTATAGCCATCCACCTAGGCCACCAGAAGTATTGGAGATTTACAGTAGATCCAAATTATTACCAATACCTTTCGGACTCTCTACGGCACTGAGAGTCTTTATGACATAGCCATTCTTGTTTCTCACTGAGTCATCCAACAACCCCTTTGCTCTGCGTGCTATACCATTCTCGACTGTCCATTTCTCTGCTTCTCTCAGAATCAATGTTTTGCCTTCTTCCATGCAGCACCTTCTGCCATCCACTGCTCTGTAAAGCCACTGCCTTTTTCTCTTCTATATCCCACCTTGAGACCCACTTCCTCCAGGATGCCCACAAGAAGTGAGCTAGCTAACATTAGGGTCATTTGAGAATTGGTGATGTTTATTTAGCCCACAATCTTCAAAAATGGCTCCTGATTTTGAGTACCTCAGTTAGCGGGTGTCCAACTTGTGATCCCTCAGGCTGATTTTTCAGAGCACCTGTAGCTCACATGGACCTCAACTGGAGTTGTGGGTGCTCAGCACCTCTGAAAATCAGGCCCTAGATAGCTGTAAAAGAATTGGGAACTGTCAAAACCCAGGTTTTGCTCTTGCTGAGCCAGCGGACTCCTTGGGTTCGTTCTGTCTGAGCTTTCTCAAGGAAGGCAGGGAAGTGGTTTCCAGCAGGGTTAGTTGTTTTATTTCTAAATAAGAAAATCAAAATCTTTCAGGCTCTTCTCTCAGTCTGTGCAGACCAAGTAGTCCCTTCCCCAAGTCTGTCCCTCACATCAATAACCAAAATTTCCTGGCTCTTTCCTCAGAGTCTCAGCAATCAAGGACTTCACACAGTCTCCCTCCTGTCTGTTTGGTTTCTGGAGCAATCCTTCTCTGCTGTAGCTTTAGTCCTAATGGTCCATGAGCATGGCTCCTGGCACCTCAGGTCTCTGGAGGAAAGGGTCAGCTAATTAAGTTCAAGCTCTCTCTCAGGTGCAATGGTTGTGGCTAATCAGTCGGCTGCAGGCCTCTGACCCCAGGGGCATGGCATCCTTGATACCTTCACAGTATCTCAAGTTGGACATCCCAAAATGGAAGCACCCCAAATCAGCAGCCATTTCTGAACACATTGTCTTTGTTTTAAAGACACGAGGTATCTCTTCTCTCTGTATATCTTGCCCCGCTCCTGCACCCTTTGTATGTGGCTTGCCATGTCAGAGTGTAAGGTCTTCCGAGAGGTGTGTTTGAACACTGCCTAGCACACTGTGTATAGTCCCAGAATAACAGGTGTTAAAGTCAGGGGGAGTGTGTAGAAGTGCTGCTCCCCTTCCTCTGCTAAAAGCAGAGGGACAGGTCCTGGGAAGTCAGTGAGCTCCCCCTCCTCCTGTCTCTTCACTGGCTGGGGAAATGAGCATAGGGGCTGGAACTAGGGGTGCTGTTGCACCCCCTGGCTTGAAGTGGTTTCCATCATATAGAGGGTTACAGTTTAGTTCAGTGGCTCTCAGCACCCCCACTATACAAATTGTTCCAACACCCCTGGAAATGAGAACTCATCAGGTGAGAGAATCTGAAGTGAGAGCAGCAGGAGCAGCTGATGCCTGGGTTTATGGCCTGGGACTCTGAGCCCTCCCACCAGCAGGTGGAGCAGCACCAGCGCACAGTAGGAGGGGAGTCATCCAAGATGGGAGTCCCCAATCTGCTTCACTCCTCCTCCACAGGATGATCCTTCTCCTTGCTGGTTCCTTGTTCCCTGCAGATGGAGTGGAGGGGAGGGAAAGTCTGCCACCTTCAGCCCTCCCTCCCCTGGAGGGGAGAAAAGGAGATGCTGCTGCTGCATCCCTTCCCTAGCCAGAATCCAGGGGAAACAAAATGGGCCTGCCCATTCCCGCACAATCCCCTGAGGGTGGTTAGGAGCACATCAGTTGTTTCCCTATGCAGCACACCTGCATGCACACATGAACACACACTTTGGGCTGCCTTGGGGCCTGTTTGGGGCTGTGGACTCCTTTCAGCTACCTTTATTCAGTTGTCCCCATTCTTTTCTGTGCCTTGTCTCATCACCCAGTAGGATGCAGTGCTACTTCACTACATGCTGCCAGCACTTGTCCCAGCATAAAAACAAAGTGGCAAGCTTCTCCTCCTTTGTTGATCTACTTTAACCACTGTGGAAGACACATAATAAGTAACTATAATAATAATTTTTCATTGGAAACCAGGGCCGGGTGTCTTTGCTTTTCCCCCACGTGATGTCGTCCTCTTCTGTGGCATAATAACCATCCTCACGGGAACTGGATGTCATGAGTAGACAGTGATTTGGGTTGGGGGAGCCCATTCCAGATGATCATTCAGAATCTTTTTCCAGGACATCAGCTGTTGGTAGAGGGAGAGGTAGAAGGTGGGAAGATGGAATTATAATACTGGCTTCTTGCCCTTGGATGATCAGAGAGAACCAAGCAAGGAAACTAAGGTTTGTTTGGGGAGAGGTGAGGAGTTATACAGGAGCACAAGGGATCTGCTTACACCTATGTCTTATACGTTTCTCTCTGCCAATTAAGACCCAGATTTTATGTCTAATCCACACTTCCCCTATCTGTAAGGGGAAAGCAACTGTGGATGGGGGCTTTGTCTGAGAGGTTGGGAAGGTCTCATATTGGCAATAAGGGAGCATGAAAACTGAGAAATAGTTATGGCCAACTGGCATTGTGCTACTTTCAAACACAAAAGGGGACCTTTCCTTATCTTAGTACATGACAAATAAAGAGAAGAACCTTACTTTGATTCCAATGGGGCTTAAAATCCATTTTAAAGTTTTCCATAGCACCCATCAATGTATCACTGTTGTGTCTAAATGCTTCCCAGGTAAATTAAATCTGCATAGCAAGGTCCCTAATGGATCTGTATTGAGTTTTCTGCTCTTCTGCAGCCCCTGGTTTAAAAGATGATCTGCTTGGAGAATTATATAATACTAATATCACTATTATTAGTTTTAACCTAGTTATAGTAGAAATGTGTTATCAAAGAGAAGGGACTTGTAATGAGTCCTGAAGTTGGTCACACTCAGGGTTAGACTGATGACCTCTAGAAGATCATTCCACAGCCCCTCAACCTCCAGTTCTACCAAGACTGCTTTATCTCCAGTTCTCATGTGTTTTGTACTGGGTGTTGTGAGCTGCATTGTCTCTGAATAATACTGGATCCTGGATGGGGAGGTGGTTACTAAAGTAGCTGACTCCTGACCCATTCATGACTTTGAAGATCATGACCAAGACTTTTTTAAAAAGACAATAGAAACCAACTGGGAGACAGTGGAGGGGCTGGAATACAGAGGTGATGTGCTCACAGAAGCCCATCTCATTGAGGAAGGTGGGCAGACACATTGTGTACAAGATGGAGTCTCTGCATTGCATCCATCTTAGTCCCTATATACAGCAAGATACAGTAATCTAATCTGGAGGAGACCAACACATGTCGCTGTTGTCAGATCCTTGTCCAGGAGGGAGGGGTGGAGTTTCCTAGTAAGATACAGGTGAAAGAAGGCATTTTGTCACCACTGGAGCTACTTGGTTTTCTAGGCTTGGTGATGAACAGAACTCCACGCTCTCACTAGTTTGACAAACAGAATGCAGAAGGGGAGGACAGCATCTTTGAAGAGTTTCTCCCCTTCCAGACAACATCACCTCGGGCTTGCCTATGATCAATGTAAGACAGTTGTTTTTCATCCTGGTGCTGATTTCTTGTGACATCCTGGTGATGGTGTTCATTGTACCTAGGGAAAATCAGATAGTTGAATGCTGCACTGTCTGCTCCAGGTCTGTCAGGTTGGTAGTGAGTCAATGGCACTTTGAGGGCAGAGGTGTCAAATTTGCAGGGAGGATGAATGACATGAGCTTTGTTGCCTTGAAGGAGGCTTTGATAGTGTCCATTAGCAGTGGAAAACAGTTGCTCTTTGTATCAGAGGGATAGCCGTGTTAGTCTGAATCTGTAAAAAGCAACAGAGGGTCCTGTGGCACCTTTAAGACTAACAGAAGTATTGGGAGCATAAGCTTTCGTGGGTAAGAATCTCACTTCTTCAGATGCAAGTAATGGAAATCTCCAGAGGCAGGTATAAATCAGTATGGAGATAACGAGGTTAGTTCAATCAGGGAGGGTGAGGTGCTCTGCTAGCAGTTGAGGTGTGAACACCAAGGGAGGAGAAACTGCTTCTGTAGTTGGATAGCCATTCACAGTCTTTGTTTAATCCTGATCTGATGGTGTCAAATTTGCAAATGAACTGGAGCTCAGCAGTTTCTCTTTGGAGTCTGGTCCTGAAGTTTTTTTGCTGTAAGATGGCTACCTTTACATCTGCTATTGTGTGGCCAGGGAGGTTGAAGTGTTCTCCTACAGGTTTTTGTATATTGCCATTCCTGATATCTGACTTGTGTCCATTTATCCTCTTGCGTAGTGACTGTCCAGTTTGGCCAATGTACATAGCAGAGGGGCATTGCTGGCATATGATGGCATATATAACATTGGTGGATGTGCAGGTGAATGAGCCGGTGATGTTGTAGCTGATCTGGTTAGGTCCTGTGATGGTGTTGCTGGTGTAGATATGTGGGCAGAGTTGGCATTGAGATTTGTTGCATGGGTTGGTTCCTGAGTTAGAATTGTTATGGTGCGGTGCGTGGTTGCTGGTGAGAATATGCTTAAGGTTGGCAGGTTGTCTGTGGGCGATGACTGGCCTGCCTCCCAAGGTCTGTGAAAGTGAGGGATCATTGTCCAGGATGGGTTGTAGATCACTGATGATGCGTTGGAGAGGTTTAAGCTGAGGACTGTAGGTGATGGCCAGTGGAGTTCTGTTGGTTTCTTTTTTGGGCCTGTCTTGTAGCAGGAGGCTTCTGGGTACACGTCTGGCTCTGTTGATTTGTTTCTTTATTTCCTTGTGTGGGTATCGTTGTTTTGAGAATGCTTGGTGAAGATCTTGTAGGTGTTGGTCTCTGTCTGAGGGGTTGGAGCAGATGCGATTGTACCTCAGTGCTTGGCTGTAGACGATTGATCGTGTGGTGTAACCGGGGTGGAAGCTGGAGGCATGAAGGTAGGCGTAGCGGTCGGTGGGTTTTCGGTATAGGGTGGTGTTAATGTGGCCATCGCTTATTTGTACGGTGGTGTCTAGGAAGTGGACCTCCCGTGTAGATTGGTCCAGGCTGAGGTTGATGGTGGGGTGGAAGCTGTTGAGATCATGGTGGAATTCTTCCAGGGTCTCCTTTCCATGGGTCCAGATGATGAAGATGTCATCAATATAGCGTAGGTAGAGAAGGGGCATGAGTGGACGAGAGCTGAGGAAGCGTTGTTCCAGGTCAGCCATAAAAATGTTGGCATATTGTGGGGCCATGCGGGTGCCCATAGCGGTGCCACTGGTCTGGAGGTATATATTGTCACCAAATTTGAAGTAATTGTGCGTGAGGATAAAGTCACAGAGCTCAGCAATAAGTTGTGCTGTGTCATTATCAGGGATACTGTTCCTGACAGCTTGTATTCCATCTGTGTGTGGGATGTGTAGAGAGCCTCTGCATCCATGGTGGCTAGGATGGTGTTTTCTGGGAGGTCACCAATGCATTGTAGTTTTCTCAGGAAATCTGTGGTGTCACGGAGATAGCTGGGAGTGCTGGTGGCGTAGGGTCTGAGTAGGGAGTCCTCATATCCAGACAGTCCTTCAGTGAGAGTGCCAATGCCCGAGATGATGGGGCTTCCAGGATTTCCAGGTTTGTGGATCTTAGGTAGTAGATAGAATAACCCCGGTCGGGGCTCTAAGGGTATGTTGATTTGTTCCTGTGTTAGTGTAGGGAGTGTCCTGAGTAGATGGTGCAGTTTCTTAGTGTATTCCTCAGTGGGATCTGAGGAAAGTGACCTGTAGACTTTGATATTGGAGAGTTGTCTGGCAGCCTCCTTCTGGTAGTCAGACCAGTTCATGATGACAACAGCATCTCCTTTATCAGCCTCTTTGATGATAATGTTAGGGTGGTTTCTGAGGCTGTGGATGGCATTGTGTTCTACACGACTTAGGTTATGAGGCAATCGATGTTGTTTTTCCACAATTTCTGCCTGTGCACGTCAGCGGAAGCATTCTATGTATAGGTCCAGACTGTCATTTCGACCCTCAGGAGGAGTCCATGTGGAGTTCTTCTTCCTGTGTTGTTGGTGGGAGGGTATCTGTGTATCAGTGTGCTGTTCGGTGTCATCTTGAAAGTATTCTTTGAGTCGGAGGCGGCGAAAGTAGGCTTCCAGATCACCGCAGAACTGTATCATGTTCGTGGGGGTGCTGAGGCAAAAAGAGAGTCCCCGAGATAGGACAGACTCTTCTGCTGGGTTGAGTGTGTAGCTGGATAAATTGACGATATTGCTGGGTGAGTTAGGGGTACCCCTGTTGTGGCCCCATGTGGCAGGTAGGATTTTAGACAGCTTACGGTCCTTTTTCCTTTGTAGAGAGGTGAAGTGTGTAATGTAGATCTCTTGTCTTATTTTAGTAAAGTCCATTTGTGTGGAGGGTTGGTTATTTATGAAAGTCTCCAGGTTGGAGAGCTCTTTGTTGATTGTCACCAGCCAGGAGAGTCATGGACGGACTTTGAATTCAGTCCCTAAATGAAGGGGAACCTGATCAGAATCTATCTGCAGCCTTGTACTATGATCCCACCAGAATGTCCCTGCTAGGGTCCTAGCCACACATAGTCATTAAAGATATCATGGCATTTTCCATAAGAGCAAAAGTGTTGAATATAGTGTCCTGAATAAATTTGCACTGGGACAATTACATTCCATTTCCTTACATTTTTTTCTCCTGCAATTTCAACTTGATAGTGTATTCTTCACTTCCTGTCCTAAAATAGTGTGTAGCGTTGCCATGGCCTATCAAACTGTAGTTCTCCACCCTAGTGATGGCTTGCTTTCAGTTGCTCTGAAGAGATCCCTTTTATATTCCCTGCCTACTTAAAAAGTTGTTTTCTGGGGCACAATTTATTCAAGGTTTGAAAGTTCTTTGAGACCTTTTGTGTGCAAATGCCCATTATTCTCTCTTTGTCACTTGAATGGACTCTGGGTGCAGAGCCTGAGATGAGAAGAACCTATTCTAGATTTGTGTCCACCTGGAATGGACTCAACATTTAGCCTGCCCAGGAGGGGGAAGAAAATCCTGAATTGGATTTCTGTGCCCCACGGAATACACTCTCTGGGTGAAGCCTCTGAACTTGTTCCAGTTTGTGAGCTGCTGTTTTAAGTGTCTGGGGGACGAGTAGGTGGGTGTGTGGGTGAGTGGATGTGCACCTGGGCTGTTGGTGCCAAGATGAGGGGTATCATACACCTGGCTGCATGCCCTGCGTCCTCTTCCCAGTGACCTCCAGAGCAGAATCTGGTGAATTGCCAGCCCATAACTTTGTGCATTTTTCTTCCTTGTGATCCAGGATGTGATTCCAGGATGGCATAAATCAACTGATCATTTGATATTTCCCAGGGCATAGTACAGTGTAGCAAGCGACTGGGGGTGTTGCAGGTGCACCACACTCCCAGCTGCTAGTTACTGTGCAGGGGGATGGCTGTAAGTACAGGCTTATTCCTGGGACCCCAGGCATGGAAACATGTGTGACGCCCCCCTCTTAAAACAAACTAAACCTCTGGTTCTGCTGCTGGGGATGGGAGGATGGGCTGAGAGATGCTGCTGTGATGTCTCAAGTAGTTACTCAGACCTCTCTCCCCACCTACCTTGCAGAAGAAATGTAACCTTTCTACCTGGTTTAACCAGCTGTGTTCTTGTTTGCTGGGTGCCATTGCCAGTCCCTACTGGGTCAAGTTCACTCTTTCCCCAGAAATTGTCGGGGGAGAGGAGGCTCTGTGTTCCAGTGTCCCTGGTAACTGAACATTGCTTTGTGAGGAGCAGCTGGGGTTCTGGGCAGGAACCTGAGCCCTGTCCCTAGTAGATTTATTAGGTATTTCCCATTCAAATTTCCACCATGCACAACGTGCTTTGAATGGGGAGAGGGGGGAGAAATGTCCTTCTCACCTGATGACCTGTGGCCTTAGCTGCAATTCTGAGATTTATCTCACACTTCAATGCTGATCTAAGGAAAGGGAAAGAAAAAGAGCACAGACATTTTTGGTCTCAGCCCACCAAGAGCAAAAAGGCTTCTCCACTCCCAGTCAGAGGAATCCCTGGTATGTGAGGATGGAGTTGATTCAGGGGAGGGGCTTTCAGACTGGCACATCCCTACTTCTCAGTTTGTCTCCTTTAGGGATGTTTCAGGAAATGAGTTTGACAGTTCTCAGCTCCAGGTTCCCAACAAAAGGCAAAGATGAGCAGGAAAAATGGTCTCGCAGGAAATGTCAGGACTGGAAGAGAAGAGGGTACTGCAGGTTAAGATTGGGCTGGCAAAGCTGCTGACAGTGGCTGTGTGCCCTAGCAGAGCTTGGGGGGGTATCAGGACTGGAATAGCAGTGAGTGTTACAGATCAAAATCGGAGTACATTGGCTGAGACTTGTGGACATAGGAGAGCTGGAGAGGAAATTCAAGTATGCAAGTTTAGGGAGCAAAATACACTTTAATTTCTGAAAGCCTGTATCCAGGAAGGTTAGCTAGTTTCCATGAGCTATTCAGACCTAGATCTGTTTACTGAGTCTACCACCAGGCAGGCCAGCTTTGATAGGAGTATTTACCCAATAGGAACTGGAATGAAATTCCTAACAAGAATCACACAGACCAGCCAACAGCAGCTGGATAAGAACATAGGAATTATGCCAAGGGTCCATCTTTTAATCCAGTATTCTGCCTTTGATACTCTAACCAGGAGGAGATGTCTCTGTGGAAGCACAAGAATACCTAGTACTGCATTATTATGTAGTTTGATCTACCTGCAGGGGAAGTTCCTTCCTAACTGTAGGTCCCACTGACCTGGGGATAGACTAACCTAGAAACCAAAGGCTCACTTTTCTCGCAGACCTAGAGCCAGAGTTTCACTGGTGTCTTCTAGATGAAAGGCTCTGAATCACCCTCCTCAGTTCTGTGCATAATCCTATCACCCTGTTACTCCATAATTACAGGGCTTGAAAAACCTACTCATCCTGGACAAGTAGGTATCTTTCTTGGCTGTGTCCCATCCACTGCTGTAGTACCTATGTTTTTATTTTAAAAACATCTAGCCCTAAAGGAAACCTTCCAAATGTAAACAAAGCAGAATGGCTTCCTACAAGACCACTCCAGTGCTTTCACTGATGGGAGGAGAGAGAGAATGCGAGGCTGGTTCTGTTTGCCATAGGGTGGCCTGATGGGAGTGCCACTCTCTAGAACAGGAGGCCCTGGAAGGGTTGTCAACTTTCTAATTGCACAAAACTGAACACCCGTGCCCCACTCCTGTCTTGCCCCTTCCCCAAGACCTTGCCCCTGCCCCACCCCTTCTCTGAAGCCCTGCCTCTTGCTCACTCCATTTCCTCTCTCCCTCCATCATTCACTCTCCCCCGCCCTCACTCACTTTCACCATGCCAGAGCAAGGGATTGAGGTGTGGGAAGGGGAGAAGGGCTCCAGCTGGGGGTGTGGGCTCTAGAGTGGGGCCAGGTATGAGGGGTTTGGGGTGCAGGTGGGAGCTCTGGGCTGGAGCTGAGAGGTTCAGAGTGCAGGAGTGGGTGAGGGGTGTGGGATGGGGCTTAGGGCTGGGGCAGGGGGTTGAGGTGTGGTAGGAGGTTTGGGGTGCGGGCTCAGGGTGGGGGCTCAGGGTTGGGGAAAGAGGTTGGGGTGCAGGCTCCGGGTGGCACTTACCTCAGGCAGCTCCAGAAGGGGCCAGCATGTCTCTGCGGTCCCCTAGGTGCAGGGGCAACCAGCGTGCTGCCTTCACCCGCAGGCGCTGCCCCTGTGGTTCCCAGCCAATGGGAGCTGTGGAGCCAGTGCTCGGGGAGGGGCCAGCGCACAGAGCCTCACTGGCCCCTGCACTTAGGGGCCGCAGGGATATGTCGCCGCTTCTGGGAGCTGCGCAGAGCCAAGGCAAGCAGGGAGCCTGCCTTTGCCCCGCTGTGCCGCTGACTGGACTTTTAACAACTTGGTCCGGTCGGCAGTACTGACTGGAGCCGCCAGGGTCCCTTTTCAACCAGTCGTTCCAGTCGAAAACTGGACACCTGGCAACCCTAGGCCCTGGAGATCTCCACCACCCCAGCAGAGGGCTCTGTGTGGGGACAGGGCCTATTTCTACCAGCATGTCTTCAGCAGAGGTCAGAAGTGTGCCCCACCCATCCACCCACCCACACAGTGCCTTCTGCTTGGTGTGAGCTGGGGTCCTCTGCTGAGTTGGCAGGCACAGGTATTCAGGCAGGCAGGCAGGCAGGAGCCGCCCCGCTCCTCCATTTCTGGCAACCCTCCCCACTCCAGCAGAGAGCTCTGTGCGTGAGGCAAGTATAAATGGATTTTTTTTTCAGCGGGGGGGCTGGAGAGTTGCAGCACTAATGTACTGGTTCAGCATTGATTTATTTGTGTGTGTGGGTGCGGGGTTACCATTAATTGGTGACACACAGTTCATCCAGAAGGAGAATGGGCTCTTTGGCCCCAGGCAGTGGGAGTTGCCTGGCCAGTAAGAGATTGGACAGGAGGGTCTGTGGCTTGGGAAATCAGTGCATTTGAGCCTGAGGAGCAGGCTAAGTCCTTGGGCCAGGTCAGGGGTTTTTGACCTGTGGTCCGTGGACCCCTGGGAGCCTGCAGACTATGTCTAAGATTTCCATACCACTATTGAAATTTGTTTAGGAGTTGGCAAATGAAAAAAGGTTGAAAACCACTGGGCTAGAGGATGTTGGGTACATTTTTCAAGCCCTGCATAATTAACCCCTCATGTGGGATCCTCTCAGCCATTGCACCAATGTCAGCCAGGAGCCGTATAAATCATGAGTCAGGCCTAGAAAATCATGAGGTATTAAAAATAATAATTTGGGAATGAGAGGATTTCTTCTGGTTTTGAGCTTTTAGGGTTCTGGTTTCCCAGTTTCCTTCCCCCCCCCCCCACCCCCCAGAACAAACAAACAAAAAAACCACATGAGGGCTAGAAACTTTACTTTTATTTTTTAATGAGATTGTTGTGGGTTCTGGGGCTCCAGGAGCTGGAGCTCAAAGAAATACACTAAATATTGGAGAATCGCAATAAAATCACAAGCGTTGACAATACAGCAGGAGGAATTTCATTGGTGCTAATGGGGTCAAACTCCTTGAGCTAGGCTGATTTACACCAGCTGAGGATTTGGCCCAATGGAATTCTACTGGTGTCAAACCAGTGCAAGCAAGAGCAGAATTAGGACAGTTGTGTCAGATTTGGGAACTTTTAAGAACATAACGGCCATACTGGGTCAGACCAAAAGTCCATCTTGCCCAATATCCTGTCTTCTGGCAGTGGCCAATGCCAGGTGCCCCAGAAGGAATGAACAGAACAGGTAATCATCAAGTGATCCATTCCTTGTCATCCATTTCCAGCTTCTAGTAAACAGAAGCTAGGGACGCCATCCCTGACCATCTTGGCTAATAGCCATTGATAGAGTTATCCTCCATGAATTTATCTAGTTCTTTTTTGAACCCTGTTATAGTCTTAGCCTTCACAAAATCCTCTGGCAAGGAGTTCCACAGGTTGACTGTGCATTGTGTGGAAAAAATACTTCCTTTTGTTTGTTTTAAACCAGCTGTCTATTAATTTCATTTGGTGACCCCTAATTCTTGTGTTATGAGAAGGAGTAAATAACACTTCCTTTTTACTTTCTCCACACCAGTCATGATTTTATAGACCTCTGTCATATCCCCCCTTAGTCGTCTCTTTTCCAAGCTGAAAAGTCTGTCTTATTAATCTCTCCTCATACAGAAGCCGTTCCATACCCCTAATAATTTTTATTGCCCTTTTCTGAACCTTTTCCAATTCCAATACACCTCTATCCCGATATAACGCGACCCGATATAACACAAATTCGCATATAATGCGGTAAAGCAGCCTCCGGAGGGGCGGGGCTGCGCATTCTGGTGGATCAAAGCAAGTTCGATATAACGCGGTTTCACCTATAACGCAGTAAGATTTTTTTGGCTCCCGAGGACAGTGTTGTATTGAGGTAGAGGTGTATATCTTTTTTGAGATGGGGCAACCACATCTGCATGCAGTATTCAAGGTGTGGGTGTACAATGGGTTTATAGAGAGGCAATATGATATGATATTTTCTGTCTTAACACTTCTGTCTTCTGAAGTGTTCTTAATCCTGCAGACTCTCCCCCTGCTCAAGTTTCCTGTGTCTGTAATGATATCTGCGCCTGACTGTAAACCATTCCGCCTCAAAGCTCTTTGAAGTTAATGATCAACTGAATGCTTGACAAACCTTAACAAACTGAATCAGGGGCCCCCCTCTTTCCCTGACAACCCCTGGGACTTAGTATCTGCTTCAAGATGCCACCTTACTCTTTGTCCTGTGAGGCAAAATAACTACACTTCTTTTTGTTTTCGCTCAATTGCACGGTTTTATTGTGCAGTGACCCAGTGTCTGCCCATATCAGCATCACAGCCTTGTGAGGCCCATAATAAATACACCATGCTCTTTCTCTGCCTTGCCCAGCCCATGTGGGGCGGTTAGGTGAAAATTCTGAACTGCTCTGTGAGTTTTGAGAATGGTAGCGAACATGGTGCCAGTCACAACCGTTTGAGGTGTGAATACTCAAGGAGGATCCCAGGATCATTCTTGGAGACTGAAGCAGTACAGTTAGGAATGGGGGATTTGAAGTCTTTGGGGACTCCTGAAAACCCCACAGGGCTTGCTTGATATAGGCTCTGAGGGGTAGGGGCTGGAGGGGAATCCACCTAAATGTATGGAATGAGACAGCTGTGTGCTCTGAGGGACCATAAAGGGTCCAGAACCCTTTAAACACTGGCTTATAAGATAACACAGTCAATGAAATAGTCACCTAAACCTTTTATTCCAACCAAGATGTATGCCCTCCTCTCCTTTCTTCCTTCAGTGTCCGCTTCCATCTCCGTATTTTGTGTTCCTCATTGCTGTAGCAGTGGAACTCTGGACTTGGCATTTGGCCCTGACTGAGATAAGATCAGTTCTCCTTCTTGCCTCTAGCGGAAGTGCCTTCCATAGTCTAGGGCAGTCTCGTGCACGATTGGCTGAGTCTCACAGGTCCATGTAGCTATGGCGGAGGGAGAGGTGCTCTCTCAGGTGGCAGTCTCAGGCAGGACTTTCACTGCTTAGACAAAGAGATCGAATCAGCCTCAGTATTCCAAGGAGGAGCCAGTGTAAACTCTGGAGCAGCAAGATGACGTGCTTGTGGTGGTTTACAATGATGCACCAGCTTGTCTGTTCGCCTTTTTGTGAGTTGAAGTTTTTGTAAATGGTTTGGCTTCGTTCTCCTTTGAGCCTGAGTTTCAGAGGTAGAGGTGATCCCTCCTCCACCCCCAGCCCCACCCTGGTGTTCATCTAGTGGGGAATGAGCTTTTGCATAGAATTTCATGCTGTAATGAGGGGGCCAGTCCCTTTATCATGATGACAGGTCATCTGCTCCCGGCCCATCT
This sequence comes from Chrysemys picta bellii, assembly GCF_011386835.1. Lineage (NCBI taxonomy): Eukaryota > Metazoa > Chordata > Testudines > Emydidae > Chrysemys > Chrysemys picta. Next base: position 93,859,194 of record NC_088791.1, on the reverse strand, counting down.
TCCCAGCCCCCCCCCCCAACCTGCTGACCCTTGGGGAGAGGATATACTTCCTCTTCCACACCTAGCAAGAGTGAATGTCTTTTCCTGTGGAATAGTGTGGAATAGTGGGGGATCAGGGAGGTGAGGTGGGAGCTCATATCTTCTGTCTGGATTTTGCTCCTTGCTACTTTCCCATCTGACGACAGCTCTCCTGTCCCACGCTTAGATGGGGAGATTAGCAGGTGGATAAATGGGATGGACAACATATTTTCTATTGCCTGGAAAGAGGGGGTGAGCACTTCTAGGTTCCTTTCTGTCTGTCTTTCAGTCTCTTGGACCCATCACCTTGACACGATGGTTCTAGCTGTGACAGCTGTTTTTATTTTTACACTGCCTTGCTCCAGAGGTAACATGTTCAGCTCCTAACACATAGGGGATGGAAGGCAAAGGAGTTGAGTAACAGTCCAGAAGCCCAATGGACTTTAGGTGGAAGGGAGAGAAAAGATGAGGCCAGATTAATTTTGAGACTCTCCCTGCTCAGCATTGAGTAGCTTTTCCTGGGAGTGAGAGGATTTCTTTAGGACATGTGTTGTAGATGACCCTCCAAATGGTTTTGGGGATTTGGCCACATCTGGCCTGCGGGACCATCCTGCCCGGCCCCCGAGCTACTGGCCCGGGAGGCTAGCCCCCGGCCCCTCCCCTGCTGTTCCCCTTCCCCTGCAGCCTCAGCTCGCTCGCTCCGCCGCTGGCACAATGCTCTGGGCAGTGGGACTGTGAGCTCCTGGGGCAGTGCAGCTGCAGAGCCCGGCCTGACCCAGTGCTCTGTGCTGCATGGTGGTGGTGGCAGCAGCGTGGCCCGGCTCCAGCTGGGTGGTGCAGCTGTAGTGCCGCCAGCCACCGGTGCTCCAGGCAGTGCGGTAAGGGTGCAGGGAGCAGAAGGCTTTGGATAGAGGGCAAGGGAGTTTGGGGTGGTGGTCAGGGAGTTGGGGTTGTGAATAGGGGTCAGGCGGTCAGCGGGAACAGGGGTTGAATGGGGGCAGGGGTTCCAGGGGGGCAGTCAGGAAGGAGGGGTGGTTGGATGGGGCATCAGGGGGCAGTCAGGAGCAGGGGTTCCGGGGGCAGTCAGGGGACAGGGAGAAGGGGTGGTTGGATGGGGCAGGGGTTCCAGGGGCACTGTCAGGAATGAGAGGAGGGCTTGGATGGGGCAGCGGGGGTCCAGGGTGGTCAGGGAGTGGGGGTGTGTGGATGGGACAGGGGTTCCAGGGGGGGCAATCAGGGAACAGGGGGGGATTGGATGGGGCAGAAGTCCCACGACCCCCTCCCTAACCGGCCCTCCCTACAATTTATTAAACCCGATGCGGCCCTCAGGCCAAAAAGTTTGCCCACCCCGTCCCATACACTACACTCCATTCCAATTATGACTTCTTTTCAGCCTCAACCTTCTATTCTCCTTGCCCCTCATCCTGACCACTCTCTAGCCCCTCTTCCAGCAGCCCTGTAACCTTCTGGTGATATACCATATGAGTGAGCTCTCTGTATTCTGTCCTCACCTTGCCATCTGCTCTAATTAAATCTGCTGAGCTTGGAGACTTCACTGGATCAGAGGTGCCTAGAATTCCGTGCTTCCCATCCCCTTGCTGGGACACTAATGGAATGTTCTAGAATGTATCAGGTCTAAAGACCGCACCCAGGCCTGGGGAGGTCAGATTTGCTTAACTCCAAGAGGGAATTTAGCAAAGGTGGCAGGCCTGGTGAGAATGGGAGGGAGGGAGGGAATTGGGTTGGATTAGACCTCCCCAAGATTTGAGGGAAAGATTCCAGCTGGAGCCTATTCTATCTGAGTTTGGACCTCACTCTGGTTATATCCTGGGCTCCACACAACACTCTTTTCCCCAGTGGTCCAGGGACCTTTTGCAGCCAACTAATAACTGAATGTTACTTTTCTCTTTGGCTTTTCCTCAGGATGAAGATGAGACGCCACAAGCTCTTTCTGACTCTGTGCATGGGTGGTCTCTGCCTCATCTCCGTCCTGCACTTCCTCAAGGCCCTCTCTTACGTCACCTTCCCCCGGGAGCTGGCTTCGCTTAGCCCCAACCTCGTCTACAGCTTCTTCTGGAACAATGCACCTGTCACGCCGCAGGTCAGCCCTGAGCCAGGAGGGCCGGAGTTTCTCCGCACGCCTCTGTACTCCCATTCACCCCTGCTCCAGCCCCTGCCACCCAGCAGGGCCAGCGAGGAGCTACACAAAGCTGAGTTTGTACTGCAGGAAGACACGTCAAAATATTTTGTCCATACCAAAGCTGGCGGCGTCTGCTTCAAGCCAGGCACCAGGATGTTGGAGAAGCCACCAGCAGGCCAGACGGACGAGAGAGAAGATGGCGCTGCTTCGGGGCACCCAGCTCGCAAGCCACTGAGCAACAGCGGCACAAAGCGGCGCAAGTGGGTGGAGTGCATGTGCCTGCCTGGCTGGCATGGCCCTAGCTGTGGGGTGCCCACTGTGGTCCAGTACTCAAACTTGCCCACCAAGGATCGGCTGGCACCACGTGAAGTACCCCGGCGGGTCATCAATGCCATCAACATCAACCACGAGTTCGACCTCCTGGAAGCTCGTTTCCATGAGCTGGGTGATGTAGTGGACGCCTTCGTGGTCTGCGAGTCGAACTTCACGGCCTATGGCGAGGCGCGCCCACTAAAGTTCCGCGAGATGCTCCTCAATGGCTCCTTCGACTACATCCGCCACAAGGTGCTCTACGTCTTCCTGGACCACTTCCCTCCCGGTGGGCGCCAGGACGGCTGGATCGCCGATGACTACCTGCGCACCTTCCTGACGCGGGACGGCACCTCCCGCCTACGCAACCTGCGCCCGGACGACATCTTCATCATTGACGATGCGGACGAGATCCCGGCCCGCGATGGCGTGCTGTTCCTCAAGCTCTACGATGGCTGGACAGAGCCTTTTGCTTTCCACATGCGCAAGTCCCTCTATGGCTTCTTCTGGAAGCAGCCCGGCACCCTAGAGGTGGTTTCTGGCTGCACAGTGGGGATGCTGCATGCCGTCTACGCCACGGATGGGATCCGCCTCCGCCGCAGAGAGTATTATACTATGCCCGGCTTCCGGCAGTATGAGAACAGCACGGGTCACATTCTGGTGCAGTGGTCGCTGGGCAGCCCCCTCCATTTTGCTGGCTGGCACTGCTCCTGGTGCTTCACCCCAGAGGGCATCTACTTCAAACTGGTGTCAGCCCAGAATGGGGACTTCCCCCGCTGGGGTGACTACGAGGACAAGCGGGACCTCAACTACATCCGGGAACTGATCCGGACTGGTGGCTGGTTCGACGGCACCACCCAGGAGTACCCACCTGCTGACCCCAAGGAACAAATGTATGCCCCAAAGTACCTGCTAAAGAACTACCAGCGGTTCCACTACCTGCTGGAGAATCCTTACCGGCGGGCAGAAGGGGCTGGATGAGGGGAGCGGGACTTGCATGGGAAATGGGAACATTAGAGCAAACGGAAAGAGTGAGGTGTCTCTTTTATTTTCCTTCTTCATTTTGTTTCCAGCTGAGGTGTGTAGTTTCTCTGCATTCTCTGCCTTTCCAGGAGTGAGACTTGGGGTGGGATTCCCAGTCACACTAACGAGGGCCAGAGGGAAGGAGAGGAAATGGGAACTGGCCCTGCAGAAGGCAAAAAGACTATGGCACACCTCCTCAACCTTGCCTGCAGGGTGGAGAGATCTTATCCAGGGGGCAGATTTTCCTACACGAGGGTGGGCAGAGGGAGCAGCTGCCCCCACCGCGGAACAGGTTGCATGCACATGTGAGTCTGGACTTGTCAATGAGCATGTGAGTGGGCGGGCGAATGTATGATCATGTGCATGTGAGTGGATGTGTGTGTCACGCGTGTTCTTGTGAGTTTGTGTGTACATGTGCAAAAGCATATCTATAGGCATTTATTTTTTTACCTCGGTATTCTTTAAAACATAGCCTCCCTCTACCAACCTCATGTCAATGCATCTCTCCTGGGCTCCACTCTTTGTCTAATGTGCTGCCGGTCCTGGAGCTTGCAGAAAAGGGAAGTGGGGTGGAACACAAGTGCTTGTACTCCTTCCCTACCCCCACCTCACTGTCACGCTGCACCCCAGACCTTAGCTTTGCCCACAAAGCCTCAGGCTGTGTCCCAGCAACCTGTTTTCGTCAGGGGAACAAGCTGCAGGGCTCTTCACTAGGTTGATTGTGTGTTGTGTTCACAAGTGTGTGGATTAGTGTGTGCACGAGTGTTAATGTGCATGGATTTGGCAGATGTGTGGCAGAGTGCGTGTGTGTGTGAGAGGGGTGGGAGAGTGGCAGGATTCAGAAGCTCTGCTATCTACTTAGGGGTTAAGGATATTCAGGGAACCCTCTACAAGCCTACTGGGTATAGGGGGAGGCTGGGAAGCTGTAGGCTCTCGTGCCAGTGCTCCATAAATGGTCCTATTCAGAACCAGCTCTGGATAAGGGGTAAGAATGGGGACAAACTTAGGGAGGCACTGCTGGCAATATCTGTGGCAGGGAGCCTCCCTCCCCCATATAACAATACAATACAAGTGCTGGTTAATCCTCTTCTCCCTGGAGTAAGAGGGAGGGGAAGGGGAAATCCCAACCCCCTAGAGCCTAGCCCAGGTGTTGGGGCCAGTGGGATACAGACTGCATCGAGGCACAGCACCTGCCCCAGGGACACGGAGAATCCGCTGGGGAATTACTCCTGGAATGCTGCCGCCTTGTGGCTGGGAGGATGCGCGATCCAGACTTCTTGTCTGGACTGTGTGGAGAGTCATGCAATGAGGAGGGGAAGTGACAGAACTGGATTTAAGAGCCGAACCAATTGGAGGCAGCGAGCTAAGCTCTCCATCCCTGTTGTCCCTCCACCGGGTTTTTAATGACAGGGCTTGTTTCTTTCCTCGGCTCTCTTGGTTCTTTGGGGTGACAGCCACCTTCCCCCTCTCCCAGTTTGAGCAAATGGCTCCGTAGTGTGTATGGAGCCCAATCTGTAGCATGTAGCAGGGTGAAGCTATGTTATTCTTCCAGCTGAGAGAGTACACTGAAGAGAGAAATGATGGAAACGTGATTCCCCACCCTCTTGTTTGGAATAAGCATGGTGGGAGAAAAGGGAATATTCCCTACAAGGTGCGATCATCCCCCACCAGCCAGGCCAGCTGTGCTGAAGAGAGGGGGCTTTCTTTGCCAGTGGGAGCGTAAATCACTCTGACCATTAGGACTCACCATCCTTGTTTTTTTGCCTGGATTCCCATTTCTGCTACTCTCTTTCCCCCCACCTTTGTGCTCCCTCCTCCTTCTGTCTGGGGGAAAATGACAGGCCCTAGAGCTCAGTTCTAAGGTCGTGCCTTCCTCCTAGAGTTCAGTTCTAAGGTCGTGCCTTCCTCCTGATCCTATAAGTATTTCTAAGGTTCTTATTTTATCTTGGTATCTATTCCCCTAGCACTCTGAATTAACTGAATTCCTTTTTCCAGCAGCTGTGGGTCCAAAGTACAATTGAGATAGAACAACATAAAGCACCCAGATTGGAACCCCTTGGTGTTTGACTGATCTAAGTAATGTTTAATCTTATCTCACTCCTAGTCCCATGACAGGTTCTCGAAAGAGGCTAAACATCATTTCACTTTATTCACAACTGCTACCATCACCCACTACTGTCTGCTCCCTGAGATCACTGAAGGCTGGCCCACGGGATGGGAGAAGGGGAGATTTCCACCCTCGCCCCTGGGAGAAAGCTGTTGCTGTGCTGCCCAAGTTGAGCTTTATCTGCATGACCCATCAGCTAGGGTGTGAAGGAGGCGTGTTTCAGACCGAGGAGTGGTACCTCGGAGAGCGGGGGCTACAGGCCAGTTTGCCACAGAGAGTTCATGACTGTGGTGAAGGAACCCACATGACTTACAGGAACGGGAGGGTGATTGCAAAAAGAGGGGCATATGTTAGGGGAGAAGACTTTGCAGCAGTGGGTATAGCACAGCAAGGCAGTACTACAATCCTGGATGGAGGCAGAGGGAGAGCACCATGCATCACCACAAGGGCCTGGTGCAAGATATTGCGGAGAGGTACGGAGGGACCCAGGCATTGCTCATTTTCTTTCATTCTTGGAGAAAGAGTGAGAGCCCAGAACCTGCCTCAGACCCTCTGCTTTGACTCTGCCTTTCCACAGAAACAACAAACCAACCAAAGTCCAGTCCCTGCTGACTGGAGGGGAGAGAGAGACACACACACTATATATCTTTGTCTGCAAACTCCATAATGCTGGGAGGTGGTCAGCTGCCTTGATGACAGGCACCATATAGCTAGAACTTGAGTCCCTTCCTTGCAGCACAGTCCTAGCCACTAATCTGGGGTGGATTTAGAACATCTGGTTAACACCAGCAATCTTCCTGGATAGGAAGCGATGTGGGACCAAGCAGACCACAATACATCCACAGTACTGTACCGCCTCCCCTGGCACAGCACCTTTTCCCCATTGCCTCCTCCCCTCTTCTACTCAATGGGCTTTCTGGGCTTTGCATTGCACTGCAGGACGTGCTTGCCTTGCCTAGGGTTTTGCAGTTGCCTGTTGTGAATTTCTAATGTACCCATCGCTGCAGTAGCTAGACCCAGCACAGAGATATAGCCTGCTTGTTCCCCTTCCCTCCCTTAATTCCTCACTGGCCCTCTTCCCTCTCTCTCTTTCAGTTCCCTCTTCTCACTAACAGCCACACTTCTCTCCTCCCCCCCTCCTCCAGGCATGAGGAACAGATTCCATTGTACCTATTGGGCTTCAGCTAAAGGGTCCCCCCCCCACACTGGGTAAGAATTGAGCTCCTCTGGGGACTCTGAGAGGGCTCTCCGTCCCAAAGTCCCTCTCCCCGCCCCCTCCTCACTAGTTAGTTAGAAATGAAATTTGAAACAGGCTTCTGTGTTGAGGGACTTTCAGAAGAAATGTGTTCGGTTTTACTCTTCATTTTTGTAATTGTTCAGTTTAAAGCCAAACCAGTTTATATCTGTGGTATTTAACTTGCATGGCTTATCCTCTCTTGATTGGGTTTAGAGAAATTGACCTCTTGTGGATTTAACATCTTCCACTTCCATCATCCCTTGAAGGCAGCCGGGTGGGACTTTTGGGAACTGGCTCTTGCTGGTTGATTTCTCAGGCCAACAATCCGCCCCAACCAGGCCCTGAAGGAATGGGAAGCAGAGGTTACATCTGTAATTTGATCAGATAGTTGGATGGGTGCCTATAGGAGAGAGAGACAGATTAAGCTTGAATAAGGAGCAACACAAAAGTGCAGGGTCTCAAATTGTGGCAAGGGAGAAATGGGTGTGATGATAAGGATTGGTCCAGAGCCCTCATTCCCACAAACCATTGATATGAGCAGTCTGACTTCTTTGATCGTGTCTTGATCTGGCACTGAAGATGCTGCAATGGAGTTTAGAAGGGAAAGCTTAAAAAACCCAAACCTGTATTTGGGAGGTGGTTAATGACAAGAGGGAATGGCTGGGACGGGATATCACAGCTGTTATATGCTATTTGTTGCAGCAATCACAACTGAAAGTGAGTAGTACAGCTCACTTCCTATTTGCCCACAAACTCTTAGACAGCTGCTGCTTCACTCATGGCTAAGTGTCTTTTCACCTTTAACCCCTCACTACCCTTCTTAATTTGAACATTGATGAGGCAGCCTCTGCAATTTTGGGGGCTTACACTGTGCTGTGTATCTGTTTCAGCCTGTTGTATTAATGTCCCCTGCTCCTTTGTAGTTTTCAAGGCTCTCTCACCCCATCCCCCCACATTAAGCCCTGAGAGGCGGGCTCTTTCCAGGTTATTTATAAGTGGGGGTGTGGACATGGTGTTGGAGCAGGTGGGTCCCCCTTACTGAACAGATTGGCTTGAAGGGGCTTCTCCCTATCCCATCAGTGGAGCTGGTGGCAAACCTTGGTGATGCTCAGAGCCAGATTGAGTATGATATCCCTAGGGGAACAGGAGACAAAGAATGGGATTGTTTTTACGGCTCTGTGTTTATTATGAAAAGGAAAACATCACAGTTCTCTACTTAGTGTTCTTCCCTCCAATATTTGCAGTATGTCCCTGGGGCTGAGGTATTCACTAGAACTCCTGTTTCCCTCCAACCGGGGGACACAGCGCAACATATCATTTATATGCTGAGGGTGGGCAAATGGAGAGGCTCTGATTCATCCCATTAATGTGGCAAGGCTGGTGGAGCTCAGAGCAGCATTTTTTCCAGTTATCCTCAAGCAAGGTATCCTCCTGAGACCATAGTTTTTTCTCACACCCTGGAACCACCCCACCTCATGTCCCTTTGTCACCCCCTTTCTTCATCGACTTTCATGGCTGCTGCAGATCTGCACTGTGAGAACCCTGGAGCTGGTCATTCCTGGTCCTGTTAGTAAACACTGGTTAGGGAGGCAGTGGGCAAGGGAAAGGTCAGCTTGGATTTATAGACCTCTAAAACTGGGGAGGAGGGAGCGGAAGGGGAAGGAACCCCAAATCCTTTAGTCTTTGTGTTCAGAGCTCAAAAACAAACAAACAAAATTCAATCTCTCTGAGAAGTTGGAGGAGCTCACCCTTAATGTGAAAATATAGGAGTATACATGTGGGGTGGAAAAAAATGGGAGGGGTTTTAATCCCAAATGTCAAGAAAAGGGAGGAGAGTATAATGCAATACACATACACTGGGAATATCAGAGCTGCAACCAATGGTATATAAAGGATGAATACAAGGCCAAAAGCCAAACTGAGAATTCAAACCACTGTCCATTCTCATTCCTGCAGGAATGATCAAGCAGTATCCTCCATGGAGCAATGCACTAGCATTCCCATGGGACTGATGCTACCCAGGGAACTGACTTGTGGTGTTGCCCAGAGCGCCCTCTTTTGGCAAAGGAATGCGTGGACTTGCCAAAAAAAACCCCAACAACCCTGTAATTTATAAACACCAGTAATAATTAATTTTTGTAAGGATTAATCAAATGTACATTCTGAAATCATTTTCTCTGTAAATGGTTGGATTTCATTTCACCCTTAAAGGGATACTTAAAAAGGAGATGATAAAAATAATAATAAAAAATTTACAAAGTATGAAGGGAAACCAGATGGTGTCTGTGGCTGTCTTTATTTCAGCTCACATAGTCAGGAACCCATGGAAAAGAGGCAAAGAGGGTGCTGCCTCTGGCTGTGGCACATCTCTTCCATTCCCGAGTAACCCTGCACCACTTGGGGGCTTTAACACCAGAACCTTTGAATGCAGAAGCAATATTCTACCCAGCTAGAGCAACCGCTCTAGGTCAGCCAACAGAGGGTGCTCATGCACCCCACTGAGCAAGTCTGATATATTTCACCCAACAGAGCCCAGTGCAGTGTAGGCGTAATCACATGGATGTTTTTTGGCAATTGTGAGCCAGGATTTCTGTCACGTCTGTAATAATATTGTTGGCTAGCAGTGGCCTTTTAAACAATGAAGGTTATGTAGTGATAGCCCAAGGCCCCATAAATGTCTATAGGGCTAGGAGCCCCTCCTCCCTTAATCAAGCCTTGCAGCCCTTTGAGGGAACGGCTGTAAAAGGGTAGGTCTGATATATTTCCTTCACCCAGGGCAGTGGGTCCCCAACCCCTGTTCACCCCAGGATAGCCCATACCCGAAAGAGTGGCTTCACTAGCTCATCCAGGTGTGGGAACTGCGACACTGTAAAAAAGTGTGACACTCTGTATTCCAACCTGTAAGGAGCAGTCGTAGCGCGCACATGGCAGCCACTCCATCCTTGTAGCATAGACACACTGCCCCCAACACACAGTTCAGTGATTGGAGGGACCTATTACTCCTGGGGGAATTCTGCACCAAAAAATTAAAACTTTTGCGCACATTTTAAAATTCTGCAAACGTTATTTGTCAAAATAACACTTCATAATCACGCCAGTTTCAATTATTTTGATAATTTCTTTCAAAATACCTGTCAGCAAGTATGGCTGTAACAATACAGACACAAAAATTCCCCCAGGAATAGAGAGTTAAAGAAACCCCTATGACAATCCAGTTCCTGTTTCTCTGCCCTCTTCCCCCCCCCGAGCCCAGCTGCAGGGCCCCCCTTGCCCAGATACCTGCTCGCCCTCCCCCCTCCCGCCCCCCCAGAGCCCAGAGAACCAGTGGGAGAAACAGCCTGATGCTCAGTCCCAGGCTTGCATGGAGTTTCCCATGTGCCACCCTCTTCTTCCCTTCGGGCATGCTGGGAACTGCAGCTGCCAAGAACCCTCTAGTTCCCTCTCCTTCCCTCCACCCCCCTGGCACTCCCTAGTGGTGGCTAGCACCTCCACAGCCAATTTCTGTGGGGGGGGGAAGGGAAATTCTGTACACACATTAATTTCTGCAAAATTCTGCACTGCACAGTGGTGCAGAACTCCCCCCGGAGTAACCTATTAAGCATCAAGCAGATCCATCCTATGGCATTGTTGTCGGCTCTCTTGCTTTTGCTGTGAGCAACAGGCTTTCATCCAGGGCAGGAGCCAGTCTGGAGATGACAGGTTTCAGGCCTCTTGCGAATTTCAGCTGTGCTCAGGGAGTACCCCTCTCATTGTCTGCCTGCTCCACCTTTCCACCTCCTGGGGTACAGCAGCCAATTGCAGGCACAGCTTCCTCCCACTTCCCACAGCCACCTGACTCCATTTTCACAGGAAAGGAGTGGAAGCAAAAAGCGCTCAGCAGCTGGGGGTGGCTCTGTTCCCTCTTCTTCCTGCTCCTCTGTGCCTCACCCCTCCCTCCCTGCAACATCCCCGCTGAGAAGGGAGCAGAGGCGGTGAAGAACCCTGCAGCTGCCCACCCCCAGTCTGGCTGGAGACAAGGGGACCCTGCTGCGGCTGCCTCTGCCCCAGGCCTGGGAGAGTAGGGGTGAGGAATCCCAGGAGGAGCAGAGGTGAGGCTGGGGAGGCTGAACTGATGGGGGATAGGGGCTGGGTGGGTAGAAATGATGGGGATGGGCAAACCTGATGACGGGGTAGAACTGATGTGTGGACTGTGGGGGACAGGATTGATTTGGAGGTTGGGAGCAGAATTAATTGCTAGGCAGAGGGGATATGGGGGCAAGAGCTCCTGCAGCAGGGGCCAGTCACCTCTAATACACTAGGGAGAGTGGGCCACACACACGCGCGCGCAATGGGCGGGGAGAGTTCAGAAATCAAAAGATAGACCAACAAAACCACAATAGAATTCTTGTTTAAAAATCTCATGATTTTGGGAGCAATCATGATTTCTGGGAGGTGAGGTCTGGACTCATGATTTTTTTTTTTAACTCCATGGCTGGCACTACTGCATTGCTGACGCTTATCAGCCCCCAGAGAAGTTGTTGGTTGATATAGATAGAAGTACAGTGTTCTTAGACATCCATTGGAATCCACCAGCCCACCTGCCAAATTAGCTAGCCCTAAAAATGGATGGTGCTGAGTGTCAGGCGCATACCTGGCTGTTGCTGACAATGAAAGAGGCAGGGGCTATGGCTGGATGAGTAGAAGGGCCACTGCCTGGGGTCCAGAAGCCTAAAGTGTAGGCCCAGACAGAGCCCCTGCAGCTGCAGATCTTGGTGGCAGTAGCAAATATTCAAACGAGAACTTCAAAGGCTAAAGATGAGAAAGATTCCAGGTGCTCAGCAATTTAACAGGGTGTTTTGACCCTGGGATAGGTGAGCCTCATTCCAAAGAGACAGGTGACAGCCTCTACAGTCCTTAGAAAGGGAGCCTGGTCCAGATTATCTGAGGCAGGGGATGAGACCTGTCCAGAACAGTAACCCAGGCCATCCTGGAGAAGCTGTACAGAGCCAAGTTCTCTTTTCATAATGAAGGACAGGTTGTGCTGGAATGGGCTTGCCCTGTGCCTGAGCCTTGGAAAGCGGTGTGGTTCTGGTGGTATCTGGCAAATTCTTCACAGTCCTTAAACATCAATTGGAGATGGCATAAATCTCTCCCTGATCCATGCCCATATCAGCAGCAGGTCTCCACCAGAACAGACCTGCCTCAAAGATTTAACAATCTGAATAGAGTAGATGGTATAAGTGAGTACAGACCAAAACAGAGAAGAGGAAGGGGAAGACAAGGATGATAATACAGACAGGAACACAAGATTGGCCTATGTACAATCTGGCAGTTTCAAAGTTGTTGATTTGATTTAAACAAGATAAATGAACAAAAGATATTAATGAACCGCTAAAAGGCCACCAACTCTGTAAAGCCAATAAATGTAATTGTAGATGGGAAAAGTGCTATGAAGGCACAAAGTATTATTAATTATTTCTCATTTTTTGCCTCTTACCTTCTTTTTGATCAATTATTACCATAAATATATTACTTATCTATTCCTGATCTTGGTCCTTTAGACATTTCTTTGGGGATATGAATTTCCCTCAACTCCAGGTCTGTAAATAAGTCTTAAACTATTTACTAACTTTAAGCATAAGAAACTCTTGAGAATGTATTTATCTGGTTATAGGAGGGTCTGCTTCTGATCAAAAGCTCTGGGGTGCTTTACAAGTTACAATTCAGATCTTGATCATAAGGTTTTCCTCTGCCCTGTGACAATTCCATTATATGGACAAATGGAGCTCTCTATTTTCTACTAAGCAAGTTCTTCTAAGGATTGATAGTGGAAGGTGATCAGTGGGACCACCCACATGCTTAAAGTTAGGCATGGACTTAAGTGCTTTGGTGGATCAGGACAAGAGTGCTCGTCACCTTGCAGTCTTGAGCCATATGCGATTACTCTGGTAAAGCAAGTAAAGAGTTCACTAGCTTATTTGAATCTCTGGTCATTTGCATGGAGAGTTACAGACAGACTATGTGCTTCTCAACTATATATATAAAATCATGCTATGGACACAAGGGCCAAATTAATCACTGGTGTAAATGGGCACCGCTCCAGTGGTTTCAACAAAGCTGTGGCCATTACCCCAGCAGAGAATCTGTCCCAATTACTTCATGGTTAATAGCATGGATAGAACTTAGGACCCTACAAAAAAGACATTATATGGCTGTCAGATTGATCACTTACATAACTGTATTCAAGACTTTAGCATCCTTGTTTTGAAATATACTGACAACCTGAGAAAGGGGCTTTAGGTGTAGGTGAAAGATAGCAATTTAGATAACCAATCTGTGCTGGAGTGATATAGTTTTATGACTTTTTTATAGTTGTCCTAAACTCTAGTTTTGGTAAAAATCCATGGTGTACGGAAAAACAGACAGGACAGGCGTTAAAGAGATGATCTGTTTAATTCAATTATTACAGACAAAAATATGTAAGCTTCTCTACTGAAGTGCATTGCTTCTCTCAGATTAAAAACTAATTTTCCATGTATTTTATATGTATTTGTGTATACATACACACGCATGCGCTTAATGGAATAAATTATGGCTATATTGCTCTCTAAGATTAATGATGAAGACATGGTAGACATAGGAATTGCCATGCCAGATCAGAACAATTGTCCACTTGGTCCAAACCTCCCTTTCTGATAGCGGCCAGCACCCAATACTTCAGATGAAGGTGCAAGAAATCCCATAGTGAACAATTATGGAAAAACCTCCCCATAGTGGAAGTTTCTGTCTATCTCTTCTCAGTCATAGTGTCATAGAGTTTAAGACCAGAAGGGACCACCAGATCATTCATTCTGACCCATATATCAGAAGCCACCCACATTACCCAGCTCTTGCACACTAAACCCAACTACTGAAAATTATTACAGCCCACAAGAAACTAGACTATTATGTGCCACAGGCAGAGAGCAAAGTGCACCAGTGCCTGAGTCCCCCACAAAGGTAGGGAAATGATTATGTGAGATATACCCAGATAATCCTGGCAAGTGACCTGCACCCACACCGCTGCAGAGGAAGGTGAAAAACCCTCAAGGTCCCTGCCAATCTAACCTGGGGGGAAATTGCTTCTCGACCCCACATATGGTGTTCAGTTAGGGCCTGAGCATGTGAGCAAGAACCAGCCAGTGGTTAGCTTATTCCCAGAAGTATAAGGGCTTATATCCCTCATGACTTTTTTTTATCCTATGTAATGTAACTGTGGACGGTCTCATTATCCGATATCAATGCCCAATCCCAATTAGAATCCTACTAAACTCTTGGCCATATCCATATCTTTTGGCAGTGAGTTTCACAGGTTAATTATAGAATCATAGAAATGTAGGGCTGGAACGGACCTCAATAGGCAGGACTAAATATTATCTAGACTATCCCTGATAGGTATTTGTCTTAGCTGTTCTTAAAAACCTCTGACAGAGATTCCACAATATCCCTAGGTAATTAGTTCTAGAGTGCTCAACTACCCTTACAGTTAGGAAGTTTTTCCTAATGTCTAACCTAAATAATCTTTGCTTCAATTTAAGCCCATTGCTTCTTGTCCTGTCCTTGGTGGATAAGGAGCACAATTTATCACCCTCCTTTTTATAACAGCCTTCTATGTACTTGAAGATTGTTATCATCTCCCTGTTGTGTTTTTTTCTCCAGAATAAACAAACCCAATTTTTTAATCCTTCCTTGTAGGTCATGTTTTCTAGGCCTTTAACAATTTTTGTTGCTCTCCTCTGGATTTTCTCCAATTTGTCCACATCTTTCCTGAAGTGTGGCGCCTGGAACTGGACACAATATTCCAACTGAGGCCTCATTCGTGCTGAGTAGAGTGGAGGAATTATTTCTTGTGTCTTGCTTACAACATTCCTGCTAATACATCCCAAAACGATGTTGTTTTTTTTGCAACAGTGTTACATTGTTGATCCATACTTAGTTTGTGGTCCACTATCACCTCCAGATCCTTTTCTGCAGCATTCCTTCCTAGGCTGTCATTTCCCATTTGTGTGACTGAGTATTCCTTCTTAAGTGTAGTATTTTGCATTTGTCCTTATTGATTTTAATCCTGTTTATTCCAGACCATTTCTCAAGTTTGTCAAGATCATTTTGAATTCTAATTCGGACCTCCAAAATGATTGCAACCCCTCCCAGCTTAGTATTGTCCACAAACTTTAAGTGTACTCTCATTGCCATTATTCAGATCATTTATGGAGACATTGAATAGAACCAAATAAGAGAATTATGCCTTTTGTAAAACTGTATTCCCTTTTATCAGGTTGCTTTCCAGTTTCAATGAAGTCTCCCTGTTGAGAGAGGATTACTATGAGCACATAATTTACCTTCTTTATACCATTAATCATTCTGCATATCTCTGTCATCTCCCCTCTTATTTGTCTCTTCTCTACAAACAGTCTCAATTTTTTCAATTTCTCCTCCTGTGGAAGTTTTTTTATATATCTGAGCATTTTCACTGTCCACTTTCTATTCCTGCTATCTCCATTCAGAGGTAGAGTAACCACAGTGAGCATAGTATTGATTAAATTTTCAACATTATCTTCTATCCTGTTTCTTATCAATCTTAATATGGATTGAACTTAAAGTAAACGATCATCATGAGGTCCAGCAATCTTCCCACCTTAACAGGGGAAAAGAAAAAGAAAAATGTACAGTATAATTTAGGCTAATGGAAATTTAGCATGACAGTTTGACAAATTAGATTTGATTGGGTCAAAAGTTCTCTTGTATATTTTATTACCTCTAGTATAAGGTATTTTATTATAACCCTATGCCATTTTAATTTATCTATTACTTTAAGAACATTATGTGGATATATATATGACTTTTTTTTATTTTTTAATTATATGTTTTTTATTATGTTTAGAGAACAGAGTTTTAACAATCCCTAAAATACAACTCAAGACCTGCTGCTCCAAAAAGCACAAGCCTCTACCTTGTGAGCTAGAAGAGACTTTCCATGAGTGACCTTTTCAGGACTCATCTCCATGGTGAGCCAGCCAATAAAGGACAACCTGAAATCACACAGAGAACACTCTCGCTTACTTGCCCAGATCTATATTCAGTACAGGGCAGTGGTGCACATAGGTCCCACTTCAGCCAAGTACTTAAATGCATGCTTAAGGCCTATTGAAGACAATGAGACTTAAGAAAGTGCCTACATGCTTTGCTGAATCAAAGCCTTATGCACATAAGTAAAGCAGTGCTCCCGGGGCGGTTGCGCACACTAGCGGATCAAAGCAAGTTTGATATAACGTGGTTTTTTGGCTCCCGAGGACAGCATTATATCGGGGTGGAGGTGTATTTAAAAGCACATAAGCAATCCCATCCCTAGCACTCAAACACATGCCTAACTGTAAGCATGTGCTTAAATACCACCAGTGTCCTTAAGTGCTTTGCTGAACAGCAATGGGATCACTCATCTGCTTAAAGTTAAAAACATGTGTAAGCGGTTTGTTTATTTGGGGCCCTACACATTAGCTAGAACATTAGGACTTGTTGAAAAAATGTACTTATGCTAGGATTTAAAGAGCTGGAAGGATTAATCAATTACCCTGGGTTCTTCAAATGTATACCTCCTTGCTTTTTTACAAGGGCACAGCTAAGTAAGATGTTTATTAATGAAGTGGAATTATTTTTTTGTTATAAATGGTCAAGATTTTTTAAACCTCTTTAAGAAAAAGAGGTAACTAGATTATGTGGGGAGTCATTAGGTTTTTGGTTGACCTTGGCCATTCACATAGAAGACAGCATATTGAACAGAGAGGGAGAAATTAATAGAGCCCTGCAAATTTGTGGATATCCGCAGATCGCTGATCAGATGCGGATACAGATTTTGTATCCACAGAGAGCTCTAGAAATTAATAACAGATTTAGAGGCTATCACCAGCAACGGTATTTGCATGCATTTAGAGAGATGGAAAAGATTGTTGCTAAATGTTTTGTTTAACTTTTCCTTCCCCTACTGTACGGGGTAGAGAGTGCTCTGCTTTCAGAAGCAATCCATGTGAAAGGAATACAAAAAGCCATTTGGGACATGAACTCTGGAGCCTCATCTACATTACAGCAGCATTTTGGTGTAGCCAATGTAGGGTTGCTGTTGAACGTGAAGCCATATTTTCTGTATTGGCATTTGTATACGTAAAGTATAGGAATATCCTAGAAGCATTTAAAGAAAAATATTAAATTGAGTGTTTTGTTCAATGGGAAGGTTTAAATGGGAAGTATATTTCTAGACAGAATTACAGAAAGAGCTGTTAATTGTGACTCTCACTTGATGAGCAGGTCTAATCAACATAGTGCTTTAAACAGTAATAGCAGCTACTGGCTTGTGGACACTAGGGCTCCCAACATTGCTAACACTGGTGGAGCTGAATCAGTGTTAGGAATGGCTTGCAAAATTTCCCTAGTGTAGACAGAGCCGTAGGTACCTGGAGAACTAGTGAAGTTCTGACATTACAAAAGATAACAGGCTGAGAGGGGGAATGGTTTTAAAGTCAGACTGTTTAAAATTACACATATTTACCTCTAATGCCTAACAAACATTTGGCTGAAAGGATTATTTTGTAAAAGTGTCAACACTCCTAGCCTTTCAGTTAAGGTTTGAGAGTTCACAATAAGCATATCTGGCAACCCCCAGAAGTTCTCCACTGAAAACAAACCAACCAACCCTGACTTAGTTACTGATATTTCTAATATTTTAAAAAGCAAGAAAAAAATAAAAGGAAGCAAATAATCTTATATATAATTAGTTAAATATCTTTATATATTCAACATAAGGGAAAAAGGGGAGGCAAAGGCAATTTAAAAAAATCTTTATTATAAACTGAGCATATATTTATATTGGACCTAAAGAGAGACAATAAACATGGAGCCCTCTCACACAATTTGTACAAAGTCACTTTTCAGAGCAGAACTGCACTTTTTTCAACACAAGCTAGAGCAAGACTTCAACAGCAATCCTTCAGCTGCAGTTTTGAAAGTACATATTGCGCACACTGGGACTTGCCCAAGAGTAATTTCAGAACGGAACATATAAAAAAAGAACGTTGACCTTTTGCTGCCATCTTAACCAAAGCAACAAACACTCCCTTCCTTAACCACAAAGCATTAGAGGATCAAAAACTAAATCCACATGCAAATTTATGGCACCCTACCAGCACCCCACCCACACCTCAACAAACACCAAATTATAAGGGATCTGAATCTTAAGAATTTGCTAATCAATTTGTTGTACTATCTGATTTGATCTTAGGATAATTAATGAGTCTGTTTGTTTATACGGGGCACGTCACAAAAATGATCCAGGGCAGGCAGAGAACTGGACTGGCGCTCTTCCAGTGTAGAGTAGGAAACACTAAATCAATACATAGGAAGTGACAATAAGGTCTGAGCCTGAGCCTGACAGCCCAGTGAGATCTGCAGGGAGGTGCACGCGCGTGAGCTCTTCGCTTCCCGCTAGGGCTTGCCCACGCGCCAGTGACGTGCCACGCCGCTCAGGACAGGTCTGGGCTCTGCCACGTCCCACCGCCGGAGGGGAAGGACTAAGGAGGGATTCCAAGCTGTCCCCGCTCGCTTTCCGTACTGCACCGCCGGTCTGATGGGGGCAGCCCTGAGCGCCCTTCCCTGCCTCGCGCCGCGACGAGCGGAAGTTCGCCCTCCCGGCGCGTACAATCTATGCTCCCGCTCGCTCTCGCTGGTTGGCCGCCAGGGGTCGCGCCCCGGAAGCGAAGCGGCCATGTTGCTGGGTGACCCCGGGGAAGCGGTGCTGGGGGGTGGGCGGTGCTGACGCCCAGAAGCGGGACCAGGCGACAGTGAGGGACCGAGAAACAGCTCCTGCTTCCTGGGTGAGTGTGAGGGGAGCGGGGTCCCGGGCCAGCCCCCCCCCGCCCCGCAGCGAGCCCGGCCCCCTCCTTCCCCCAAACCCTTTTCCAGCGGATTCGTCCGCCCAAGGGATCCCGCCCCGCGCTGCTCCCTGGGGCCCTTCCTCAGCCCGCACAGGGGTCCGCCCGCCTCCTTACAGAGCCTGGCAGGGGAAGCCCGGGCGGAGACAGGGAGTCTCGGTGCGGGGGGGGAGGGATAGTGTCGTGCTTAGGGGGCTTTTACAGTGTCTCTGTTTTGTGTTATTGCCTCTTTCTGCTTTGCTGGCAGATAGGGTGAGGTTGTTCTCTGCCCCCCAGTAGTTTAGCTCTGCACTAAGTTTCCCTCTCCTTCTCTGGTGGAAATCCATCCCCCTAGGTTCCCCTTTCCTAGTGGCTTGTGAAGAAAGTATCAGGGAGACTTGCAGGGGGGAGGTAGTGAAACACAACTGGGAAACAAATGTTGACTTTCACTCATCTATTTTTCTTCAGTTTGCCTTCTCCTGCATCTGTCCCCCATGGCAGCGTGGTCCCGTGAGGCAGTGCTGAACCTCTATCGCGCTCTGCTGCGCCAGGGCCGTGGTCTACGCTACACCGACCGTGATTTCTACCTCGCCTCGATCCGGCGTGAGTTCCGCAAGAACCAGCAACTGGAACGGCTTGAAGACAGAGAGAGACAACTGGAGAAGGGACAGGCCTTCCTGCACAGTAGACTGGGAGGGTTGGTTTAGAGTCTTTGCCTCCCCCTGCTTTTATCTTGCTTCCTTTTTCTCTCCTTGCAAAACCGTTAATCTTCCTGGACAGATGGGTAATATCTTCTGCCCAGCACGAACTTGAAGAAGAAAGTCCAGAAGGTGCCTGAATATCCATCCGTACAGGCAGTGCTCCCGTGTTCCCCTCACAGATGCATTAAGCCTTAGGTAGGTTACTTGTTGTTGTTTGTTTTATTGCAGGGTTTCTCAACCCACGAGTAGGGACCCAAAATTGGGTCGCTAGAATGTTTCAAAGGGTCATGTGGCAGCCATCCCACAGGGCTGGTTGGACTCTCCTCCCTGCTCTAAGCACTGCAGCCTCGGGTTCCAGTTCCACTCAGGTTTGGCCCAGCTGTCATGATGGAAGTCTGGTTAGGCCAAATTTGAGTGAACTGTACTGCAATCACATGAGCCAGGTCACAACGCAACTCGTACAAATTTGGTAGAGCTGGGATCATGGGGATAAACCTGAGCAGGGCTGCAACCCTGGAGTTTGCAACGGCCAGAGCAGAGAGTCAAGCCCAGACACCCCCACAGAAGCAGCCACCACTGTGGGTTAAGTGTTCGGCAGGATCCAGCCTCCCCCAGGGGTAGGATATGACCAAAACCACCCCAGGGCATGGCCGTAGCAAGAGCGGGGCAGCTGCCCACGGCACAAAGCTGTGAGGACAGCTCGGGTCAGCCCCACACAGCAAATCTCGGGGAAGGTGCGCCACCTCCATCTCGACTCACCTCAGCAGGCCACCCAGCTTGTCTGTGTTGAGGGGTGCAACCAAAAAATCTGGGAGGTGGGGGAACGTGACTCCATATGGTCCACTCCCACATCACCTCTGGTAGGGAGTGCAAATATGCTTGCTTGCCCTGGGCACTAAAATGTCTAATTATAGCTCTGCCCCAGGGCCTTCATACCCAGACTATTTACTGGTTGAGAGCCACTGTTTTAGTGGTACCGCTGTGGACAATTGCTACATCTTCTGTATAGTGACCAAAAGTAATTCAGTTGCAAACTCATCAGCTCAGTGACCATCTTTCTTGAGTTCTTGGAGTTTAAAGTGATTTTGGGAACTGGTTCAGAAGAACAAGTGTGGCCATTCTAAACTGCCTAAAACTTGGTGAATAGTGTGCCTTTAGCCAGTTCTAAAGTCAGTATAGCAGAACTGGCTTTAAAATAGTTTTGAAAATTTCCCTAGTGCAGATACATCCTTGATGAATCTGAAAAATAGCAAGTTTAAAAGCGATTAAAGAAAATACTTTTTAAACACATAATTAAGCAGTGGAATTTATTGCCATTATCTACTATTGAAGCCAATAATTTAGTAGGATTCAAAATTAGACGTGCATATGAATGAGAACAGTGGTTCTCAAACTGTGGGTCAGGACCCCAAAGTGGGTTGTGATCCCATTTTAATGGGGTCACCAGGGGTGGCTTAGACTTGCTGTGGCCCACTGCCTGGGGCCAAAGCTGAAGCCCTGGGTGGTAGGACTCAGGTTACAGGCCCTGTGCCTGGGGCTGAAGTCCTTTGGCTTTGGTCCAGGGCGGTGGGGTTTTGGCTCCTCCCCCCCCCCTCCCCCCCGCCCCCCCACCTGGGTGGAGTGGGCCTGGGCAGGCTGAATGAAGTTTGAGTATCCCTGAATGAGAACGTTTAGAGTTACATTGCATATGATCTTTGTATAAAGGCAGAGAGGCCAGTCCCCTAGTACAGTATTCAGCTGGTTAAAGGGAAAAGACATAAAAGGTAATATGGTTTAACATATAATTAACATATAAAAATCACTATTGCAAGACATAACTGAGGCAAATATGTTAGTGAGATTTTTAAAAAGCATTAGATAGTTATGTGGTAATCCAGCTAGACTGTGCTAACTGAGGAGAGGCAGAGGCAAACCAAGACAAAAGGAATCATTTTAAATTTTTAGAATTTTATAAGGGAGAACCCCAAATTTTACCAGGAACATAAATAATATAGAACGTTACCAAAGACTACTTGTAATAATAAACTGTTACCAACTCATTAACCTTTGGGAACTTGTACACATTATTCTTCCTTACTCCATGCAGTTAGTACCAAATACGTTTTTATTAAAAAGAACAAGAGATTATTTAACAGTATACTGCGTCACTTCAGGGAAGAATCAACTTTTCCTCTCCTTGGCTGTAGGTCCAACTCCACTCTTGCTGTCCTGTTCTTGCTTCCCCTTGGTTTGGAGCACTCCTTAAATTTGTTGTTCCTGTGGCTGTACCTCTTTCCATCGAGTTTATCCACAAGCAGGGTTTCTTCACCTAGAGCACTGATTCTCAAACTTTTGTACTGGTGACCCCTTTCACACTGCAAGTCTCTGAGTGCAACCCCCCTTATAAATTAAAAACACTTTTTAAAATATATTTAACACTATTATAAATGCTGGAGGCAAAGCAGGGTTTGGGGTGGAGGCTGACAGCTCATGACCCCCCACATCATAACCTCACGATCCCCTGAGGGGTCCCGACCCATAGTTTGAGAACCCCTGACCTAGAGGGCTCTCACTTGGCCATTAGTCACCTTTCAACTGTATTCCTTCAATAGATGCACAAATAGTCATTGTCTCTGTTAATATACTTTAGGTCCTTTGTGGATGGGTGTCATGTTTACTGTTTTCAGGATCTGTTTTCATCTAAAACAACTTTTTGATCAATTCCATTTTTCACCACTTTATATTTCCTTTCAGTTTTTTTCCCTTGATACATTTTCTCTGGTAAGTCTGTAGACTTTATTTCCTTCTACTTCCCTTCTCTAATAGTATCTGCTCACGTACCTAGGTCTGTATATTTTTCCTGCTTTTCCTGACCTGAAACCTTTCCTATTTTCCTTCTTTCCTCCTCCTCACTTCCCAGTCCCCTACTTTTATTCTCCAGTTGTTTTATTTTATCACCTCACCTTCTACCCAGACTCCAGTTCACTTGCTACCTCAGCAGCTAGATTCTTCTCCTTCTCTAACAGCTTTTTTTTTTTCCCCACAACTCCCCCTTCGGGTGGATTCTGAGCCCCTTCCCCAGCTCTTGCTGCCCAGGACAGCATTCTGTGCTGCTGCATTGCAGGTGCTAGTACCAGAGTGAGGGTTACTACATTCATGTACAAAGCCTCCATAATGACCCTAGGTCAGGTAAAATGTCAGGAGCTGTTAATCATCATGCTTCAGGTCATAAACTGAGAGCTGGAGTTGAAGAAATTTTCCCTATGACTATAATACCATGTAATTAGGAACATTGAAAGGGGTTTTATTTCCTTTCTCTGGAGAGTCTGACATTGGCCATTGTTGGAGGCAAGAAAACTGACTAGACATGGTCTGAGCCAGTGTGGTAGGAGGCAAAATATAGAAATAGATGGACCATTAATCTTATTCGTTGTGGGAAATCCTAACTTCCAAAGAACAGTGGGAAACAGACTGGGGAGATGGAGGTTTAGATTGGTGGGGTACAAAGTTCTGACAAATCTGTTCTCTCCTCTCAAGGTGAGATGGCAGGTGCTGGAGAGCGCAAGGGGAAGAAGGATGACAACGGCATTGGCACAGCCATCGATTTTGTGCTCTCCAATGCCCGGCTCGTGTTGGGTGTGGGCGGAGCTGCCATGCTGGGCATTGCCACGCTGGCTGTCAAACGAGTAAGTGTGAGGAGGTCTGAGGGGAAGGAAGGTGTACTTGTGTGGAGGAGGAGCATGGAACATTAGAACAGAGATACTGAAGGTAACAAGGGTGAGGGGTAGAGAGATGAACACTGAGGAATGTGGGGATGGGAAGGACCCAATGAAGGCATATGGGCTGGTTGTTTCCTAATGGATGGGGCACTTAACAAATGTAACTCCTTGTGTCTCTGTGATGCCATTTCAGATGTATGACAGGGCAATCAGTGCTCCCAGTAGCCCCACCCGCTTGAGTCAGTCAGGAAAGAGAAGCTGGGAGGAGCCAAACTGGCTGGGGTCCTCATCACGGTTACTGAACCAGGATATGAAGACAAATCTGAGCCGTTCCCTACAGACCCTCCCAACTGACCCTTCAGCTTTAGATGCAGGTAAGAAGCAGTGTGACACTTTCAGCATTATAGCAGCTGCCCTTTCAATCCTGTTACCCCCTCTCCAGGTAAAATTGAGATCTTTAACCAACCTCTAAGGATCACCAGTTTTTAATGTAGAATCTGCAAAATAATAACCTGGCACAGAACTTTACCTGGTGCCAAATCTCTGTTTCCGCAAGCAGGCCAACTCCAGGATGGCTTTGGCATTGCTACTGGGGGAGCAGCAAGAAGCTTAATGAGCAGGGCATCCAAGTCAAGAGCTGAATTATGTCATCTGAAGTAATTAAATGGGCTCTGTCATCCCCCAAAGGTTGGGAGAGTCCTCTAGGAGCTGAATAAAGGCATTACAGCAGCTCTTAAAATTATCTCCTTGAATACTGCCTGAGGAAGGGGTACTTTATTTCCCCTGGTGATGAGAGGGCTGCTTCATATTTCAACCAGAGAGAAGTGCTGCAGTATGAAGAAGTGTTGAATCAATGAGATCTGAGAAGGTATCTGTTCAGGTCTAGCTATCAGATGGAAGGCTTGAGAGAGAGAGATCCTCTCCCTTTCCCCAGAAACAACATAAGCCCTATAACTGCTTGACCTACAGTGTCTCTTAGCTCTTCTTGCTTACCCACCTGTTCTGGCCTGCCTCCTGATCTATGATGGTAATACAGCCCCGACAGACATACCACCACCTTAAATTACTGTAACCACATCAGATCTCAGAAGCTAAACCACATTGGGCTTTGTCAGTACATCGTAGGAGCCCTTCAGGAAAAACTCAGGTGTTGGTGATTCAGGAAGGGGTACTCTGTCCTCTCATTGTTCCTACATCATGTTAGAGGCACTTACGCTGCAAGGGTTGCTGTCTTTTGGATAAAATTTAACAGGTGCTGCCCACTTACAGTCATCAACATCATTTCATTTTGCAAGATATGGGGTGTTAGTCTCATTGTTCATGTTAAATTTCAACTCTGGGAACTTACTGTCTGCCCACCTAATTCCTTTAGTAGTTATTGTTGAAGTTATTCACAACTTTCTCCTACAATGATACTCATAATAAAGCCTGCAAAATGACTGTTAAACTCCACCCTGAAGGGGGCTGCACTTCAGCGCCGCCAAGTTATCTCTGTCAAACATTTAGCAATAAAATGTTGGGGATTATGGGATTTCTCTCTCTTGCCTGACAGATGAGTTCCGACCTGCAAAGCCCAAACTGTCTGCCAAGAGGAGCCAAGTAGAATTGAAGAAGTCGCGCCTCCGTCTGTCCCTGCAAGAAAAACTCTTTGCCTACTACCGGAGGAAAGTGGCTATCCCAGCAGAAGAGCAGGCCCGGGCCAAGCAGGCAGCTGTAGATATCTGCGCTGAGCTGCGTAGCTTCCTACGTGCCAAGCTGCCAGACATGCCCCTGCGTGACATGTACCTCAGTGGCAGCCTGTATGATGATCTGCAGGTAACTCATTGGAGTGTGTGGTATCCATTATGCGGCAGGTGACTGGATAGAGGTATTTCAGGCTTCCCTGCTGGGTGTGCTGCTTCAGCACAGCATTCCTGTTTAAAAAGCCTTCTGATGCCACATTTCCTGGGAATCCATTTGTGTGATGTTTTTGCAAAACAGACATGCAGCTCTGACTGTGTCTGTGGAACATCTGCCCTTTACCACCTTCGTTTTTTCCCTTCTGCTTGTTCCAGTTCCTTCTTTCTCTGCCCCCTCTGTATTTTCCTGCTCTGCCACATCTCCATTTTTCTCTATCTCTATCCTTCCCCACAGCACTTACCTTGCACATCCTCCTCCAAATGTGTTGCTTCCCTCAGAACTCTTGTATATTTCTGTAAGCCTTTCCTACTCTTTTTGTTTGTTTGTTTTGTTAATACATGACAGAGTTGAACTGGAGAGCAAGCTCTGCTGTAGATCACTTTGATGCAAAAATGGCTACAGACTATAGTGAGTGAATCACTTCTGAGGCAGCACTGAATCGATGCTCCTGGTTGGAGTGCTGCGTATCAGATGCAACTTAAATCTGATGTTTTAATCACATATGGTCATTAAAGATCCCAGCACACCTTTCTCAAGAGAATGGGGCATTGACTCTAGCACCTGTGCCAGATTCTGTTGTGGAATGATTCAGATTTGACAACTTAAGCTCTCCCTGCAGTTTGTCAGTTATTCTCCAGTTCGTGTCCCGTAATGTTGCTGTATGTGAAACAACTGCCATGTCGTACCCAAGAGGTGGATTCACTTTAGTGGTAGGTGAAATGATCCATGTTGTAGTTGGTATATCCATTTGAGTTCAGAAGGTGCATAGAGATCTTTCAGGCAAATGCTGAGTAAATACCAGATTTCATTATGCCCTGCAGTTTTTCCCTGGATTATGAAGAATTATCCCTCTGCATGTTTCCTGATGAAAGGAAGGCAGAGAGTCCCACTTAGAGCCTCTTGGATTCCCGTTTGAAGGAAGATGTGTGGTGAGCAGATAGATGGCTATATCCCAGCAGGTTCAACTGTTAACTCTTGCCCTTTTTTCCCTCTCCTGACAGGTAGTGACAGCTGATCACATTCAGCTCATTGTGCCTCTGGTCTTGGAGCAGAACCTGTGGTCATGCATTCCAGGTGAGGACACCATCATGAACATCCCTGGCTTCTGCCTGGTGCGTCGGGAAAACCCAGAGTACTTCCCCCGTGGGAGCAGCTACTGGGACCGCTGTGTGGTGGGGGGCTACCTCTCCCCCAAGGCTGTGGCAGACACCTTTGAGAAAGTAGTGGCAGGCTCCATTAATTGGCCAGCCATTGGGTCCCTCCTGGACTATGTGATCCGTCCAGCAGCACCCCCAGAGACCCTGACACTGGAAGTCCAGTATGAGCCAGAGCGACACCTTCTTATTGACTTCCTGCCATCCCTGACGCTTGGTGACACCATCCTGGTGGCCAGACCCCACCGATTGGCCCAGTATGACAATCTATGGCGACTGAGCCTGCGGCCAGCAGAGACAGCTCGCCTGCGGGCCCTGGACCAAGGTGATTCTGGCTGCCGTTGCTTGTGCCTCAAGATTCTCAAAGCTGTGTGCAAGTCAAACCCAGCACTGGGCCGCCTCACTGTCAGCCAGCTCACCAATGTCATCCTGCATCTGGCCCAAGAGGAGTCTGACTGGTCCCAAGATGTGCTAGCTGACCGCTTCCTGCAGGCACTGAAGGGACTGATTGGCTACTTGGAGGCTGGGGTCTTACCCAGTGCTCTGAATCCCAAGGTGAACTTGTTTTCAGAGCTCACCCCTGAAGAAGTGGATGAGTTGGGCTACACTCTCTACAGCTCCCTCTCAGAGCCACAGGTCTTGCTGCAGACGTAATGGGACTTTACATGGGAGAATGATGTTGGGATTGTCTGGCCAAGATGGACTTTGACTCTTACTAAATGTCCCCTCTCCCCGCATCTTTTTTCTTTAGGCCACCCATACTTCCTGCTGTGAAGTTGGTGCTCCCGCTGGATTTCTTGGTGCTACTGGTCCAGTTCCACTGTTCTCTGTCCCAGCTATTATCTGTTGACTGCAGGGGGCGGGGAGGGGGGACCATTGTGCAGTGTTTGTTCTTAAGGCCTGCTGCAGGTGTTCCAACCTACCAAAACACTGTGCCCTCTTTTCCCTATGCTACTTGCTGCAGGAAGTGAACCCCTTCACTTCCATGTTAGAGTGGGTGGAACTGGGCCAGTGAACCCAATGGCAATTTGAGCAACCTTATCGTTGACATCTAGCATTTCTCCCACAGTCTGGCTTTCCCTCCCTCATGTGTTTCTGTCTGTTTCACCTACCTTGTTGTTTTCCTTTCCTCTCTCTCCCACTCAGACCCAGAAGTACATAGCAGCCCAACTGGGATTTTTTTAATAGGACTGTGTATAGCAATGATTGTATTACAGAGTAAACTCTGCATGATGATTGTACAGGCAGTATGTAGGGGTGTAAGGCTTGCAGGAGAAGTATACACATGGCTGATGTTTCTGCCAGTGTGGAGTCCAACAGCAGTGTCATCCTTGGTAAGCTGGGTGTATGTGATCAGTCAAAGGTGCACCACCCCTTCAAGTATGTGCTGGTCCCACTGAACCTATGAAGAAACTGTGCATGTACATCCTGTCCCCATGAGGCAGAGGAGAGGGGGGGTTTGCCATTCCTGCCTGGCAAGATCCATTGGGTGTTGCTGGTGGAATTGCCTTGGAAATCAAGAATAGTCAAGGTGAGACCCCAAATGTGCAGAGTAAGAGGCTGAATACAGGGGCTATTTTCTCAGTTTCTCTCTTATAGCATCTCTCTCATGCCATTGTGGTTTTACTCTCGGTAAAAGGCGGAAGCAGGTTTATACAACAGAGGGGTTTGCAATAGACACACATGGGTCAGATTGTCACCTGGTGTAAATTGGTGAAGCTGCACTGAAGTTGATGAAGCCACACTGAATTACACCAGCTGAGGATCTGGCCCATACATACTAAGTGCAGTATTAGTGCCTAGTAGCCATCTAGGAATGAGGTACTGGGAACAGGAGATGAAGAGTCTGTATCTCTGTTTTGGGAGAAAGGGAAGGAAGGGGAGAGCTGGGGTAGATTTTCCTTTCTGTGTTCCCACAGGTTAAACTTGCACCGTTTGCAGTGTAAAGTCATTGGGACAGTGGGGCACATAATTCACATTTCCTCTGTTTGGTCCTGTTAGATTTCTGCAGTATTTCAACTTCCACTGCCATTTTGTGCCGTTCTCTCTCTGCTGTACTTCCCTGCCTGTCTCCAGATGATTATACAGCTTTGAGGGAGTGGCCAGCCACACAGCTGTATCTCCTGCATTGCAGGCATGGAGCACCTATCTGCTCGGGACTACACAGCTTCCTTCATGTTGCCACCCTCTGACAATGGTGGGGCTCTGTCTGTCTTGAATGACAAGTACTACCATTATGTGTACGTGCAGTTTTGGAGTTGTTTCCTCTTCCCATTTTTAACACCCAACCCTTCTATTTAAAAGCAACACAAAAGCTGAGGAGATGAATTGCAATTGTGGAGACTCAGGAGAAGAGATCTGAGACCTTATTTTATTTCCCTCTTAAAGGTGATGCAGGGGCTTGTGATGTAAATCTCAGGGGTGGAGTCCCAGCAGAGACACTTAGGCCATATTTTCTAATCAAAGGTGGTGCTGGTAAGATGAATCCTAGGGATGTGCATTTATCCTAGGCCAGGTTTTCTCAGGCAGTCAGTCCAGTCTAACCAGTTTGTCCAACAGTATTCAGTATACAGTGATAATGCAATGTTACATTTTAAATTATTTAACCCCTAGACTACTGCTATTTTCTAGGCTGCCAGCCAAAGGCTTGGAAAGCTGTGTGTTATATAAAATCTGTAGTCTCCAAAGCGTTAACAAATTGACTTTGTATTATTTTATTTTTTAACTTTTGCAGCAGTCAGTGTTGGGTGTGGTGTTGGTTGCTCCTCACTCATGTTCCTGGAGTTTAAGGCTTTTCCTTTCTTGTTCTCTGCTGTCCTTCCAGTATCAGTCTTCCTGCCATAAACACAAACAGGCGAGACTTTGAGTCCCTTGGGGGACTGGGAAACTCACCCTCCCTCTAGCTACTTGAAGGTCAACAAAGCTATTAAAATACCAGGGGGTGGATGGATTCCCTCTGTGCATTCATCTCTGCAGTGTTCTCACCCCCCTCACTTGGTGCTGACTCCAATACAATGGCCTGGACATAACTGAGTAATAGCATGGTCAGGAATTATCAAAACCCTACAAAAAGGGTGAGACAAGAATAGGGGGAAGCCAGTGTCTGGTTTGGCTTCGGAAGTCTTCCCTGTTCTTGTCAGATCCTTATCTTTATACAGACACTGTAAGTGAACCCTTGTTTCTTTCTGGCAACCTAATGATTCATGTTTTTATGACCATTTCTTGTTGCTCCAAAGTTGAATTTGTGTCTTTTCCCTCTCTCAGCAAGACTTTGTTCCACTTCACTTCAGTCACTTTCTTTACTTCATCTGTTTAATTCTGAAATGTAAAACTTTTTTCCCTGCTGAGCTAGCTATAAGGATGTGGTCCCACCTGGTTCCTAAGGAGCCAGGTGCTCTCATCCTGCAGGCAGCTGCCACAACTGACAACAATCACCCCCTTGTTGGCAGTCTCAGCATAGGCCAAAGATATAATGGGTCACAGAGATTGAGCTGACCATGTGTCCACAGAGAGTGGTTAGATCAAGTCAGGGCTGAGGCATGAAGGATGTGGAGGAGGGCGGGAGGTGCTGGAAGTTGACACTAATCTGCATCCACTGGGAAGGGTTGTCGAGCTGGCATCTATCAGTGTTAAAATTCACTACAAATCTAGTTGTATTGAGAGGAGAGTAATAGCCAGGAGGGTTTCTGTGTCTTACCCATTCATGGGCTACTTTCTATATGAAATTAAAGTACAGAGCAAGGATGCCCAGAATAAAATATGAAAATTGCTGCCCGTGGCCACTTCCCCAGTTCAGGGAAGGAAGTGCAGCCCATGGAGACAAATGATTGTAACAGGTCCAGAGCCCCAAGTCTGTTGTTCTGCACTCTTGGCTCCGTGAATGCCTTGGTGTGTGTTGCTATTGCTTAAGTCACACACAACTCGTATAAGATTGTCTTTGTGTTCCCTGTAACTGCAGAGTGAGGACCAGCTAGCTCAACTGTAGGTTTTTACTGCCATTGAGCTCAATCTTTAACCTTTTAAGTCATATGAAGATTTTTAAAATTAAAAGCAATTAGTAAAAAGGCTGCCCTTTGCCTCCTGGCAAGCTGCTAGTGTGGCCCCTGGTGTCACGGAGTCTGGGTGCCCATGTTATGAAGTGAGCCGTTGAGATGCCCCCATCTCTCCCAGGCTGTGATGTTGTGGATTGGAAGGGGGAAGGACTAGTGCATGATCTGTGACCGAGTGCGTGGAAATACTGAAATAAAATAACTTGCCAACATTCTGTGGGCTATCTTTGATACATGTGTAGACAATGCCTTGCCTCCTTTCTCTGTTCATTCCCAGTGCCAGGGCAGGAGAAGACTTGCCCGAAGCACCCATTTTATAGACCATAGTTATAAAATCTAGCATTTCTCTAGCATTTGTCTTGAAGGGCCTTAACGTGCTTAAGATAAGGCTCACTTGCTCCTCACTGATTTGCAGTTCCACACCCCCTCCTTTCTATCTCAGAACGATCAACCATCTGCAAACACAAGAACATCTCATGACACAAGAACTAGGGGTCACCAAATGAAATTAATAGGCAGCAGGTTTCAAACAAACAAAAGGAAGTATTTCTTCACACAATGCACAGTCAACCTGTGGAACTCCTTGCCAGAGGATGTTGTGAAGGCTAAGATTATAACAGGGTTCAAAAAAGAACTAGATAAATTCATGGAGGATAGCTCCATCAATGGCTAATGGACAGGGATGGTGTCCCTAGCCTCTGTTTGCCAGAAGCTGGGAATGGGCAACAGGGGGATGGATCATTGATGATTGCCTGTTCATTCCCTCTGAAGTACCTGGCATTGGCCAGTTGGAAGACAGGATACTGGGCTAGATGGACCTTTGGTCTGACCCAGTATGGCCATTCTTATGTTCAATTGGCCATGAGAGAGCAATGATCGATGCATTGTGACACCATTGCCCCTGGCAGCCTGCATACATGAGTCACATGAGGAGGACGACTCCTTAGGGAGTCGTGTCTCCTTCAGTTTCTCTGAAGTGGCAGTGAAAGCTCATGCCCCTTCGCGGGCATCTCTGCTTCTGTTTAATGTGGTTTCACATGCTTCAAGGGCTTTCTCTCTTTTGATCTTAACTTTCCAGTTCTGACCTGCACCCTTCCTCACTGACTTCTTTCTCTACATGCCATTTCTCTCATATTCTTCCCCCTGCCAGATACAACTGCTAGCTAAGGGTCATGCTGGCACAGTAGGGAAGACCTCTTGCCACTGGCCCATGTGACGATTGGTTCATTGCTGGGAATGCGGGGAGTGTTGGACATGAAAAGATGCCATCTTTTGACAGATTATACCAATCTCCCATCAACCTGATTCTGGGACCCTGCACCAAGGTATAGAGACTGCTCCATAAGCTTCACACCACATTAGAGGCACCTGTGATTAAGAGCTTAGTTTACTTGAGGGAAAGGAATATTAGTTTTTTTATGGTCAGTACATTTTTTTTTAAACATATTAAAAAGGGAGTGGCAATTGTAAAGGTTTCCCAGTATGTTTGGGTTTTCTGGCAGCCTAGTTTCAGTGAAGGAAAGAGAATGAGCAAGATCAAGCCTTTATTTGGGGCTGACTGGTGCTTTTATAGAAGCAGTTTTTGTGCAACCTGCCCCAATGAAGTCTACTTCCGATGTGACCCTCAAGCACACTGGCCCTGAAAGCCTGAAGCTTGCCACATTTTTGGAATTTAACAGCTGGCATCCAGGCATAACAGCTGTCCCAGCATTTCTTGTAATAATTGGCAGCAATACCTGGGAGAAAGTCTCTAGCTTAGGTCTGGCTGAGCTGGTGCAGTCTATGACTTCTTCCCAGCCTGGACAGGAAGTCACAAGCATCGTAGTTACAGCAATTAAACCCCTCCTCCTAACTCATCCCACAATGCAGTGTTTTGTAATTGGTAAGTGCCCATAAGCCCTGCTTCTGTGGGACTGGACACCGGAAGATGATTGCGTTCAAAATCTCTGAATGCACTGGTTCCGTGGTTGTAAAGTGTATGTGGATGTGCTAGCTGCACTGTTGCAAGAGATGGAATCAGTTCATGCAATCCAGTGTCCCAGCAACAGTTTCCTTGCTGAGTGTAGGAAAGGCAATTGTGTCCCTGCCCCCATCACTGTGCTGGACTTGCTTCATAAGCAGTGTTCGACGTTGCCTTCCACACTTTCCCAAGCAGTAAGTCAGCCCCCAGAAAGGTGAGCTGCTCAAAGCGCGACACTCTCTCTGTTCTCGCTCAATATATTGGAAAGATTAAAGAGAGCTATTGCCAACAATTGGCTCAGATCAGTTAGTATTACAGTCTCTCATTGGTGGGATAAATTCTCTTTGGCTATGCACCCAATCAAAAAAATCAGTGTGTGTGTGTCTTTTCAGATTCCTCAAACTTACCAGAATCGAGCTCTGGTGAATCTTAAGGAGAAAATTCCAAAGCCAAGGGCCTTCCATCAGAAATGGCTTGCAGCTTGCCCCCTGGAGTTCAGCCTTGAAGACAACCTCTTGGTGGGATGTAGCTGCTGCTGCTGCAGTGGGGCATAGAGTGAGGGGGCCACTGAGAGTTTTGTAGATAATAAACACCTTGAATCACACCCCAAAATGGACACGTTGCTAGTGCAGAATATGGAGCAAAGGAGCTGGGTTCGTCATGCTGGGCTGCCCTGTTTAAGAAGCGAATAGCTATTTTTTGTACTAATTCAAGATTCCACATGCTGAAGTATAGTCTTGAGAGTGTAACTGGCTTAATTGTTAAATGATTTTATTTTTGCTTTTAAATTGCATAGGCGCAAGTGGTATATACTGTGCTTTGAACGTCTATACGGGGATAAAAGACCTGCAGCGTGGCTGTGACTGGCTCAGGGCAGCTGACTTGGGCTCATGGGATTCAGGCTGCAGGGCTAAAAATTGCTATGTCGATGTTTGGGCTCAGGCTGAAGCTCATGATAATGAAGGCTTCTGACTCTATAGCTACAGGGAGACAAGAAACAATCCCAACAACATTTTAAAATGGTCTTAGAATAGTTTTTCTATAACATCTATGGCATAGGCAGAATCAAAGCTGGCAGGATGTAAAGGTTTTATTACCATTCAGCTGAGATGATCTGCATTCCTCACAAGTGGCATAGCCAGAAGTGAGTTAGGTGAACATTCCAACTGTGCTAATAAAATCTTTATACTGCAACATCAACTGTAATCTTTTAAAAACGTCAAAGGTTTGAAACAAGTTGATGAAGCAGAGCTGTAGGGCAGTGAACATTTGGAATGGTTCTCCTTTATGAAGTGTCTAACCAGACTGAAAAAAAGGGCTTGGTTTACAAAATTTAAACTTTTCATGCTCTTAATCCAGTGCTTAATTTGTAATGAAAGAGGTGCTGGAACTCAAGCAATTTTTTTACTTTCATAACTGATGTGGCAAGCCCAGAGGTGCCGCGGCTATGAACTGCCAAGCCTAGCGGTGACAGGGCTCAGCCCTGGCAAGCCCTGGTGCAAATTAAGCACTGTCTTAATCCTTCCTAAATGCTAGTGCAGAGGGCAGTTTTTAACAAAATTACTCTAAAACCCAAAAGTCGGATTGACTGGTTCAATATCACAGACTCCCGTAATGAGATATTGCTAATCTGCATTTCCTTTTAAAAAGAAATTCTAGCCATGTTCTTGATGAAGAGCCTTCAGAGTATAGATTGCTGGGGCTGAAAGTGCCACAATTGGTATGGTTTTTAAAACTGTAGCTATTTGTTCATAATCCCTCTTTTCTGCCCCACCTATCAATCTTCACATCCCCTTGCACTGGTAGATTCTTCACCCTCTGAAGGGGTGACTAGGCAGTGGTACACTTTCTGCTAGCCCCCTGATTGCAATGGGTCCAGTGCTACAAGGTGCTGCGTGCCCTTGAAACCCATGGTGCTCAGCACCTTGCAGGATCACGACCTACACTGGCAACAGCAATGCTGCCACCCCAGTGGGTTTAAAAAAAAAAAAAGACCAAAGACACATGAAAAGAGATGAGAAATTAGCAACCCATGATTCCCTGGGTGTCCCATTACAATCGGCAGGAGCACACTGCTTCAAGATTTGGAATGCTCAATCACCGGCTCCCCACTCCATTTAAATGAAGGGGGAGTGATGGCCATTAGAAGCAGCACAGTTTGGTAGTAATGGCACCCTAGCCTTATATTAGTGCCTTCAACCTCTTGAGTTTATTTAACCCAGGATCTAATTATTACTTCAGATGCAGGAACCACTTTCATGTTATCTGAACTATATATTTATTATTTTCTTTAGGCTCCTGCTTGTTTACCTGATCAATACTAACTGAGGCCCTGTGATATGACAAGGTGAAAGCAGTAAATCAAGCGGCAGTTGTAGCAATACAGCATGCAGCTTAACCACACTTTTGGACCGAAATGACACTTTGGTTAAAAAACCAGAATGATACAGAATTAACAGCACATGTAAAATGGATTCAAAACTGGCTAACTGGTAGGTTGCAAAATGTAATTGTAAATGGAATTATCATCAAGCTGGAGATTTAATATTTTTACCAATGACTTAGAAGAAAATATAAAATGATCACTGAAATCCTGGGATGCATAAAGTTTGCAGCTGACAAAGACTGGGGGAGTGATAAATAATGAAGAGGACAGGTCACCGATGCAGAGCAATCTGGATCACTTGGTAAGCTGGGCACAAGCAAATAATATGTATTTTAATTCAGCTAAATGTAAATGTACACATCTAGGAACAAAGAATGTAGGCCATCCTTATGGGATGGGGGAACCTGAAAAAGAATTGGGGGTCATGGTGGATAATCAGCTGAACATGAGTTCCTGGGACGCTGTGGCCAAAAAGGCTAATAGGATCCTGGGATGCATAAAGGGGAATTTTGAGTAGGAGCAGAGAGGTTATTTCACCTCTGTATTTGGCACTGGTGTGACCGCTGCAGGAATACTGTGTGCAGTTCTGGTGCCCACAAGTCAAGAAGGATGTTGATAAATTGGAGAGAGTTCAAAGAACAGCCATGAGTGTGATTATAGGATTAGAAAACATGCCTTGTAGTGATAGACTCAAGGAGCTCAATCTTGTTAGGTTCACAAAGAGAAGGTTAAGGAGTAACTTAGTTGCAGTCTGTAAGTACCTATGTGACAGAGCAGGGAGTGGGGAGGATTGACCTGGGGATGTCGCAGGGGAGTTTTACTGGGGCTGGCTGCATTGGGGGATGGAATAGCACTGGGTGACTTCACTTGAGGGATAATACCTGAGCCAGGAGGGGGGTTGCAGCCAGGTGACACCTTTGCCCGGAAAACTGGACAAAGGCTGGGGGAGGAGCCAGGGGAAGGCTGGGTGAGACTGCTGGAGGGGGTTTTTCAGTTTAGAGCTGGCTGGGAAAATGGAGGGGAGCCCAGACAGGGCTCTGG
The DNA here is from genome assembly GCF_011386835.1 of Chrysemys picta bellii. Classification (NCBI taxonomy): domain Eukaryota; kingdom Metazoa; phylum Chordata; order Testudines; family Emydidae; genus Chrysemys; species Chrysemys picta. Next base: position 93,823,557 of record NC_088791.1, on the reverse strand, counting down.
CCTCCCTGGGCTCCCCCCCAAAATAAACCTAACTGAGGGGGTCCTGTTGTCTGTACCTGCAAGACCTGTCTTGGACTGTGTTCCTGTTGTCTAAATAAACCCTCTGTTTTACTGGCTGGCTAAAAGTCATGGTAAATCGCAGAAAGCCAGGGGTGCAGGGCCTTGTCTCCCCCAAACTCTGTAACAACCTACATGGGGAACAAATATTTGATTGTGGGATCTTCAATCTAGCAGACAAAGGTATAATATGATCCAGTGGCAGGAAGTTGAAGCTAGACATATTTAGACTGGAAATAAGATGTGAGGGTAATTAACCACTGGGACAATTTACCGAGGGTCATGGTGGATTCTCCATCACTGGCAATTTTAAAATCAAGATTGGATTTTGTTTTAAAAGATCTGCTGTAGTTCAAAAGGAATTACCTGAGGGAAGTTCTATGGCCTGCTTTGTACTGGGGGTCAGACTAGAATAGGGTGACCAGATGAGAGACGTGAAATATTGGGATGTGGGGAGGGGGGGGGTGCGGAGCAACAACAACAACAACAAAAACAAGAGCCAGCAGTGGAGGGGAAAAAAAAAAAAAACAAGAGCCGCCGGAGCATAGGAAAAATTGGTGGGGGCTGAGCACCCACCAGCAGCTCCATGCCCTACTTCCCCCTGCACCAGCTTGCCTCCGCTCCGACTCCTGCCACGTCCTGCTTCTCCTCCTTCCTCCAGCACTTGCGCTGCCATACAGCTGATTAGCGCAAGCCTGGGAGGGAGGGGGGAGGAGGAAGAAGAATGCAGCGTGCTTGGGGAAGAGGTGGGGATTTGGGGAGGGATCCAATGGGGCAGTGAGGGGGCAGGGCAAGGGTGGGAATTTGGGGAGGGATCCAATGGGGGAGGGAGGAGGCTGAGTTGGGGCGGGGGGGTGTGAGCCCCCTCCGCCTGTGCGCCGGAGGGCAAAATATCGGGACAATTCACGTCCCGACCAAACATCAGTCGGGACGCGGGACAAACAAGTAAATATCGAGACCGTCCCTATAAAATCGGGACGTCTGGTCACCCCAGACTAGAAGATGATCACAATGGTCCCTTTTGGACTTGTAATCTATGAACTTCATTGTTTAGGCTCGCAGGGTGTTGGTTTATGTGTTGTACCTTTTCACCTCCTCAACATGTTTGAGTTATTTTGGACTCTCAGTCATTGCAAGTAAATAAAATTCCATTTGTTTTCACCAAAAGAAGGAAATTGAAGGTTGGGAAACCCCCTCATTTGCTAAACGTTATTTGCTGCCAATTGTGACTTTGCTAGGGAAACTCGTGTTTGGGCAAGATGTGTAACGTTGAAAGACCCTTCCCACTAAGAAACCGGCACAACTTTTTGCTTGTGCCAGTTGGTTACCAAATGGCTGATATGGAAAACTAACTGTTTTACAGATTGTGGGTTATCAATGAACGTGTCAAGATAATCCAGGTCAGTTCAGTATGGAAAAATTTAGATGGACAACCAGAAGTATTTCCCCTCTCTCTCTAAGAATTGAACTTTAATCTGTAAATGTAATTTAATCTTTTTGTATTTTAATGTTGAAATGATATTTACATAACAGAAATGGGAAATGTAGGGCAGTGAGTGGGTGGTTAAGCAATGGATGATTTATGAAAGAATTTGTGGGTATAGCAAATATGGTGAATTAATCCAAAATTATATAGTTGCAGCTTGTGGCTAACTTTTATTTATTTGTAGATGACAAAATCATAATGTATGTGGTTTGATCCTTAATTATATATATTTACTAATCAATCTAATGATAAGTTGGGAAGTCCTGAACCTGCAAAGCAAACCATGAGGGTTGACTAATATTTCAGAAGAAAAGATACATCTGATATCTTTGAATGTTCATATTGAGTGTCAGAGAAGGAATTGATGACAACTGAGCATTAAGAGGATTTGGCTTGACTTTTTTTGTTTTATGGTAGTTTCCCTAGAAATTGGGAAGGAGTTTTCCAGCTAATGTCAAGTTTAGTGTGAAAGTACTTTCGGATCCCCTTTCGGCAAGCCTTATACTGGCAGAACTTCTATTGGCATTGCCTAGACCAGAGGTGGGCAAACTACTGCCCACGGGCCACATCTGGCCCACGGGACCATTCTGCCCGGCCCTTGAGCTCCCGGCCAGGGAGGCTAGCCCCTGGCCCCTCCCCTGCAGCCACGCCGCCACGCGGGCAGCACTCTGGGTGGCAGAGCTGCGAGCTCCTGCCGAGCAGCGCAGGAGTGTGTCTGGCTCCAGCCAGGAGGTGCGGCTACCAGATATGCTGCTCTGAGCGGCATGGTAGGGGGACCAGGGCCGGGGGGTGGGGAATCCCGGGGGGGCAGGCAGAGGACAGGGAGCAGGGGGCGGTTGGATGGGTCAGAGGTTCTGGGGGGTGGATGGGGGACGGGGGGGTTGGATAAGCGTGGGAGTCCTGGGGGGCCTGTCAGGGGGCAGGGGTGTGGATAGGGGTCAGGGGACAGGGAACAGGGGGGTTGGATAGGCGTGCGGTCCTGGGGGGGCCTGTCAAGGGGTGGGGGTGTGGATGGGGTAAGAGCAGTCAGGGGACTGGGAGCAGGGGGCTTGGATGGGGGCGGGGTTCTGGGGGCGGTTAGGGGCAAGGGGTCCCGGGAAAGTGGCAGTTAGAGGACAAGGAGCAGGGGCGGGTTAGATGGGTCGGGAGTTCTGAGGGGGGCAGGAAGTGGGAGGGGTCAGATAGGGGGCAGGGGCCAGGCTGTTTGAGGAGGCACAGCCTTCCCTACCTGGCCCTCCATACAGTTTTGCAACCCCAATGTGGCCCACGAGACAAAAAGTTTGACCACCCGTGGCTTAGACTAAGGAGTGCTAAGCACATTATTTTTCTCCTTCAGGGTGGGGGATCCCCTCCTGGTTACCCCCTAGTTTGCCCCGGGGGGCAAGATTTACCCTCTCCCAGCAAAAAATGCTGCCAGATCTGCCCCCAGACACACACAACAGATTCCCCATGGATCCAAAATAATACTGGGGCATCTGCAGCAGACCACAATGACACTTTCTTGGGGCTCCCAGAACTATGGGTGACCTTGTTACCCCTCTGCCCAGGCTAGCTTGTCTCTCCAGTCCGTCAGCCACCCCAGACAAACTTCTCAGGAATTTACCAGCCTTTACTTTGCCTTGCAGGTAACACTTAGTGCACCCTGGTCTCTGAGCCCCCTTTGACGAGCTTGGCTGCCTGTGGTATCCCGCCCTTTTCACTGGACACTCTCAGTAATTACCAAGTCAGCTGCCTTCAGAGAAACAGTGTACACACCAGCTTACTTAATTCATACTTATGATAAAAGAAAGAAGTTTATGAACAAAGATAGAGATTCAATTGATACTGAGTAAAGATAACAGAATCAGAGATGGTAACAAATAAAACAAAAGTGTAACATGTTTCTGTGAGACTGAACATAACTTTAGCAGGCTAAAAACTGTGTCCAAATTAAAGCATCTAAGGCATTCTCCCAGTGTCACCAACCACATCGCCAGAATCCAGGTTTCATGGATATGAAAAGTGCAGTCCTCTTTGCTCCTTCAGTGATGCACCACTAAGGGGTTTCCTTTCCTCCTTCTTATAGTCCAGACAACCTTTGTAGTGTACCTCCAGATGAAGTTCTTCTCCCCTGCTATTTGTTCTTTAGTGTGTTGAGGTCATAGTGTCTTTCTCATTCTCCTGTTATCTTGTTTTTCCTGTTGAGTTAGTATGCAAGGGAAGCTTGCTTTATGTTGATTTACACAATGCTGGATTTACATCTGACACCTAGGCAGACAGGTAAATCAACATTCCTTTGTCACTTGTTTATCTACCCTACCTGGTTACATAGTTTAAACGTAGTTACATAGTTTAATACATACGTACAGCTTCTTGAATAATGCCTGTACATACATCTTGCAAAGCTTATGCTGACCACCCCGATATAAGCTTTCATTTGACATCCTACATTACATTCTTTATCAATAAATACTGTAACAGCAATGTGTTAAGTGTAGTGCGTTTATCAGGCTTGATAGCAGTTGCTATTACATGACAGTGAACTTTTTTGCCAGTTGGCATTGCGGGATTCTTAGTGTCACACAAAGCCCTCTGCATGGGGACTGTGGGGCCCAAATTCTAAAAGGGATTTAGATGCCTAGCACCCACTGAAATAATTGAGAGGTAGGTGTCTCAATCCCTTTGAAAATCTGGGCTTGAGCCTCCACATTGGTTCTGCCACTTCCTCTTTCCCTGCCCCGTCTATGCTCCCTACTAATAGAGCTGCAGCACTGCCAACCATTCTCCCTCGCTGCGGCTTCCCCTTAGGCCAGTGCTCCAGAAAAGAGAAGTCTTGAGCTAGATACATAAATTTTGTTTCTGGGGGGCTGGAGGAAGGAAGATGTGCATCCCACCACCCTACTTTGTAGCACACCCAGTTTCCACCATCTCACCCCATGCAGACCCTGGACATTATATGTATATACAGCCCGTACTGTGTGTGTGTGTTAAGGTTACTATGGGAGCATTAACTCTCACTTCCTGATGTTTGTATATTTAAATGAATGACATGAGTGGCATTTGGCATTTTTACTGTGTGTGTGTTTGTTTAAAGAAAAAAGAAATCATTGTTTCACTTTGTAATGTTATTTAAATTGCCATTGCAGGCTTTGCAATGAGGTGGTCCCAGCTGCTGCTATTGTTTGGCCAGAGAGTTTTCTGCAGTGTTGTTATCAAAGGGGCAGCACATCACTTCCCATTGCTGTCATTATTTATTATGATTTGTGTTAGTGTAGCATCTTGGAGCTCCAGTCATGGACGTGCTTGGCACTGTGCAAACAGAACAAAAAGATAATCGCTGCCTCAAATCTTTCCGTAGGGAAAAGATAAAAACCCCAACACTTTAACGTAGAATTTGTAGAAAATTGTGGTCTTTAGTAAAATAGCAAAGAGAGCCTAAAATCATGGGATGTGCAGTTCTTGTGCCCATCAGTTTCTTTTATTTTCTTTGCTTCTGGAAGACTGAGTATGTGAACATATCTCAAAAATACAATTTTCCCTCATGCATGTAGTAGAAGCCCCTCATCCTGGTAGGCTGCTAAAGAAAGTGGGGCAGTTCTCCCTGCTCTGAGGTCACATGGCCTCTGTCCTGCAATGAATTCCACAAGAGTAAATCTTTGGCCCTTGTGAATCCTCTTGGAGGTTCATGTATTGTAGGTGCATGTTTTATCTCTGCATTTCTAAGGTGCCCTTCACAGTAACACTTAGTCAAGAACATTGCAGCCAGCTGTTCACATTTTAGCAGGTGTTCACTGACCATGCACATCAATTATTTAATTGTTTATAATTGTATAAACTTGATCATAAAAATGGTTTCTCCCAAACTTACCAGGCTTGACTGAACTGCATACGAGCCACATACCTACTAGGATGTATTTGTTCTGAGCTTTTTGAGTTAATGGTGAGAAAAGACTCTTGCATTTCTCAGCTTAGAAAACATTGTTTTCGTTCTCCCATCAATGAAAATACAACCAAAGGATTTTTACTTAAAGAGGAAAAAAATCTTTTGTCTGATATGAATTATCTCCACAAAGGAGAAATGTTCAGCAAGTTCTGTGCAAAGGCAAATGGGTGGTTTAACAATTAACATGGAACTCTGTATGATATCTTATTTATACAAGTATCTAATAAATAATGGTGTATTATGGTCATCTAGGAAATTGGGAAATAACCTTGAAGTTAACCAAGGGCTGGGGTTTGGGGTTTTTTGTTTTGTTTTTTTGTCTGGGGAGAGAGGGAAGATTTCTCTCTGGAACCTTTCACCAGTACAAATTTCAGAGAAGAAAATCAGGCAGATAAAAAAGCAGGCCAATCTGGGTGAAGTTCCTTGTTGCGCATTTCATGTCGGCTTATATGATTTTTGCTCAGATGTACAGTGACTCCTTTCATGGAAATCCATAATTATCTTTTCAAGAGGAAGGATAGGTTGAGTATTTACTTTCCATTGATTTAGCTATAATGACAGCATTACAATCACCTTTTTATTTTCACTTAAAGGGAGGGGGGGAGGCAGTCGAGGTTGGGGGATGTGAAAGCCTTCCCTTCAGCCAATCCCCACTCTGCACTGATGTCCACCCACCCACACATCCAATCCCTCGTTTGGCTTCTTTGAAAGCCAGTGCCTTCCCTCTGTTCTCTGCACTGAAGCTCAGTTCGCTCCTTGACGCATTTTTCAGAAAAGTCGTCATGGATCACTGAACTGCTATTGTGATGTCTGAGATGGAGGCCATTCTCTCCTCCAGTGACTCAAAATGTTATTTTGCTCTTAAAAGAAAAAAAAAAATCCCTTGTATACATGGTACCTTTCCATTCAGAGTAATTTATGCTGACTTTAGTGATAAGGTTGTACTGCTTTCTTGCTCTTAGCTTGCCCTTGTGCTGGCTCTGCAGGGCTGACTGTGGGAGCTGGACGGCATTTGTCCTTGTGGGTTATCAGTAAAATTGTTTACTAAGTTCCAGTGAGTTACAGCTGTGCAAACCCAAAGAAGGCCATTACCTTCCACACCGTGTTGCTAAGACCATAACTTGAAGACAATAGGGCTGCTGCCAGAAGTAGCTGAGGGCACAAGTTTGTCCTGCAAAACCTTTCTTCCTGATGATGCCTGAGCAGCCAAAAACCCAGCTTGACTCCCAGAGCCCAGGCTGAGTTTCTAAGGTTGGTGGTATGCAAAAACATCTCATTATAACTGAATACACCTGAGTCAGCAAGGAAAGTAGGGGACAGGGCTGGCACAGTGGGGAGAGGGCCCGTGGGGGAGCAAGGGAAGGTGGGGGGGGGGGCAGGGCTGGCACAGCTGGGGAAGGGGCCATGGGGGAGCAAGAGGAGAGCAAAGCTAGCATGGCAGGGGAAGGGGCCATGGAAGAGCTGGGTGCACTGGAGGGCAAGGCTGGCACAGCAGGAGGAGGGGATGGCCAAGGGGAAGCGAGAGGCAGTGCGGGGAAGGATGGCACAGTGGGGGAGGGGCAACAAGGGTAGGGGGGCAGGGCTGGCACAGTGAGGGAGGAGCAGTGGGGGGCAAGGCTGGCATTGAAGGGAGAGGGATCAAGGGAAAGTAGGGTGGTGCTGAGGGCTGGGCTGGCACAGAGTGGGGAGGGACTGGGAGAGTGGGGGCAGCGATGAAACAGTGGGGAGAGGGACTGTGGGAGAGCAGCGGGCACTGATGGCACAGCAGGGAGAGGGGCAGTGGGAGGCAGGGCTGACACAGCAGGGAGGGGGCAGAGCTGGCATGGTGGGGGGCTGACACAGCAGGGAGGGGGCAGTGGGGGCAGAGCTGGCATGGTGGGGGGCTGACACAGCAGGGAGGGGGCAGTGGGGGCAGAGCTGGCATGGTGGGGGGCTGACACAGCAGGGAGGGGGCAGTGGGGGCAGAGCTGGCATGGTGGGGGCTGGCACTGCGGGGGGAGGCATTGGGGGGCTGGCAAGGCGGGCAGGGCCGCGCACGTTGCAGCAGCCGGGGTCTCCGCACAGGCCGCCTGGCCCTGCCCACCCACCATTCAGTCCCGTTCCGCATTCCCTCCCCTAGCTCCGGGTCCCGCCGTTTGCGTCTTTCTCTAGCCCTAACCAATGGTAGCTCGCATCACACGTGAACGCGCGGTATCAGCCAATCACCGCTTTACAAGCCCACGTGGTTTTCCCTGTGCTGTACTGAGCCCGGAGCCCGTCTTTGGCCAGGCTCAGTTGGGGGCGCAGTGAGGCCCCGCCCCTGTCTCTGCGTGACGTCACTTCTAGTCAATGAGGTACAGTGTCAGTGTAGTCCCTGTAATCCTTCTGCCGCGTGTTCGCTAGCTCCGACCTCTGCTGTGGGCGAGACCAAGAGTCTTGGTGTCTTTAGCCAGGCAGGGGAAGGCCGCTGGGCACAGAGCCTTTCGAATCGCACAGGCATTTTTGAGCTCGCGGTGAATCTGGCGGAAGGATACAGTATTACCGGATCTCATTTTGTTACGCGCTAGAAGGCGGGCGCTATATAAGCGGGGAGCGCGGGACGCGCCCTCTCATTGTCTATCTGTCCAGGGCGCTGTGCAGCGTGTGCGTGGGCGCAGCTGGGACCCACTCGACCCGGCCAGCCACTCCGCCGCCGCCATGGCTTGGTAAGGGCGGCAGGGCCAGCATCGGCCAGTGCAGCGGGCGCAGCAACAGCAGCGGCGTCCTCGGCCCATCCCCGGCGTCTGCAACCATGGCGTGAGTACCGGGCTGGGGGCAGGGCCCCGGTCCCCCACCGGGAATGATCTGGCCGAGGGGGGAAGGGGATTAGGGAGCTGAGAAGGCCTCCCCCATGTTGACGAATGGTTTCTCCCCGGTCGGAGGGTGGGGGCTGAGAATGGTGTAGTCCGTAGCGAGGGAGTTGGTCTCCCGCGGGGGGGGGAATTCCTGTGACCCTCTTAGCCCAGGGAGAAACCATTCCCCCCAGACAGGGCAGGAGCGGTCCATCCTGGAGATGGGGGGGGGGGGGGCGGCACATGGGTCTGGAGCCTTGTGCGCTGTCTCGTCTCCTCTCCACCTCGAGCCCGGGGTCCCCAGGACTCTGTTCTCGGGCGGAATCCTATGGCTGCAATCGCTCGTTAAGCCCCTCGCCCGACTTCCCCGCATTTTGTTATCCCCGATTGGGTTTCCAGGCGACAGCCCATGTTATCCTTAAATGTCCGCTTTCTAGCTCTGCAGTCAGCGTTTTCCTTCCCTGGCCACTGGCTGGGACTCCAAGCAATTTAATGCCTCTGCTCCTGCGGATTCTGGGCAGGCAGTAGTCTGTTAGATGCCAGCTGCTGTCGGAGTAGCCCCTGTGGAAACGTGGCAGGATACACAAAATGGCTGCCTATTTATAGGGTGGGGAGAGAGGCACGCGGGCAGGAACATGAAATGGCTGCAGCTTGGCATAGGCGCCAGAGTCCTGCTATGCATGAGTCACAGCAGAATGGTGGGTGTGGCTGTAGCAGTAGATATGACCATATTTGGTCATGAGGAAACTTGAGTGGCCCTTTTGTTAAGACTTAATGAGCATCCTCTTAGTAGTTGCCAGATGGCACTGTTGTGGGGATAGGATTCTGAGATGGGCAGGAAGGGGTCAAAATGCAAAGAATGTGTCCGACAGGAAAAGTGAAATCCTGAAAAGGGGGACAACCCTAGTCTGATTAGTGTTCCATAACAGGGTTTTGATAGTGGAATTTTTTTGTTTTATTGAAATTAACATTTTTACACTGGTAGAGAACATTCAGTATTTAAGTCAAATCAAACACGAATGGCTGCATCCGCTATATAATAAATCATCTTTTATCTTTGCTCCAGGTTTTTCAAAGCACCTCACAGCAGCATTGCTGTAATTGACAAAGACACCTACTCATCTACACTCTTTGACAAAAAAGCATTAAAACTTGACCAAGATGAGCCTCTTGAACAACGAGATGCTATTGGGGGGTTTACTGTCCCCCTTCAACCAGTCGTCTTTGGTGGCTGAGGAAAGCCTAGGACTTCTAGATGACTACCTGGAGGTGGCCAGGCCCCTCCGTTCGCATGGGTTCTCCAGCGACAAGGCTAAGGCAGTCTCCTCCAATTGGCTGGCTGTGGATAGTTTGGGCAAAAACACAGATAACAGCCAGGGTAAGGCATTACTTTATTCACACAGGAAATATATCAGCTTGGATCATTTTAGACTAGTGTTCCCATCAAGTGTCCTATCAGGAAGGGTATTTGCATATCACTTAACAGTCTGCCATTGTAATTAACCAGTGAGCTCTTTAAGTGGATGAAACAGCTGTGTCTGTTTAGAATCAAGAGCATCTTCCTCCATGTTCCACATATAGTTCAGAAGCCTATTCTTTGGGGAAGGGTCCCACAAGATGTGGGAATGTTGCTGTCATTTGCTTTCACTTATGTCTTGGAAGTCTCTCCCCAAACACTTCAATCCTATGTGGAGATTGGAGGAGCCAGAGAGAAATGTAATGTCATAAGTAACTATCAGGGTTACTTTGTCCTGTATAGTAGAGCTCTGCAACACATCCCAGACAAATGACAAGTATCAGGTGGGAAAACAATCAGATCTTCTTGGAGTCAGGTTGGTGCAGCATCTTGGTCCTGCCAGAAACCTCATTCCACAGTACAGTGAGTGTGCATGCCAAAGAGTCTCGCATGCTAGTGGGTGGCAGGAGCAGAGCCATGAAGCTGCTGATTCATGCAGTCACTGCTGTGCCAACCCAAGAGGCAGATAAAGGAGACCTGATCCCTTGGGCATGAAGCAGCGGCGGTGCTGGATTGGGGTTAGGTCAGAAAACCAATTTGACCCTCTCAGGGTTAGGTGGGCTTGGGTCCAGTCTGGGTCAGACCTAAAAATTAGGCCTGAGCAGGCATCTACTGTGCAGAATGTTATCTGCTGCAAGTACTAGATTTGTCAAATTGGCATATGAAAAAGTTTAGCAACAAGGGAATGGATGAAGGAAAAAATACGCAAAATATTTTGCATCCAGAGTTGTTCCAGAAGGCTTGAGTTGATTATGTGTGAGACTGTTGAACTTTTATGGTAACTAAGTTTCCCTGCATTGCAGAGGATGCCTTCTCAGGCATGGATTGGATGGTGGAGAAGATGGATCTGAAGGAATTTGACTTTGATGCCCTGTTAGGAATGGATGACTTGGAAGCCACCGTCTCTCCAGATGAGCTCATGGCCACGTTGGAAGACACGTGTGATCTATTAGACCCCTCTACCCAGGAAATTCACGACAAAGAACCTCCACTGATAACTGACCCAATTATCAATCACCCTGAATCTCCAATTGGAGTAGATCAGGTGGCCTCACTCACCCTCCTTCTGTCTCTTCCCCCATCCCCAGGGTCCCTGACTTCCACTCCAGACCATTCTTTTAGTTTAGATCTAGGCAGTGAAGTTGATGTACTGGAGGGAGACAGAAAGCCAGAAGCCACCACATTTGTGGTGGTGTTCCCCAAATTGGAGAAAGAGGAGGAAGCCCACTCAGATGATAGTGGAATATGCATGAGCCCGGAGTCTTATCTAGGGACCCCCCAACACAGTCCAACCATCTCTGTAGAATCTCTCACTGACAGCCAATTTGCCACAGACCCCATTTGTGATTCTGTGCGGCCCAAACCATATGATCATCCTGCCGAGAAGGTAGTGTCAGCAAAGGTGAAGGGAGAAAAAAGAGCCGATAAGAAACTGAAGAAGATGGAGCAGAATAAGACAGCTGCCACACGTTATCGGCAGAAGAAGAGGGCAGAACAGGAGGCCCTGTCTGGGGAGTGCCGAGAGCTAGAGCAGAAGAATGAGGCACTGAAGGAGAAGGCAGATTCCCTGAGCAAAGAAATCCAGTATTTGAAAGATTTGATCGAAGAGGTCCGCAAGGCCAAGGGCAAAAGAACTAAAGTCCCTGAATAGGGTAGTCAGTAGAAGTTTTATGTGCATGTACATAAGAGCTTGATGCTAAAAGTGGTGTATTACTGCCTAATAAATTATTTAATAGTAAGTTGGCTTTTGTGTGTTGGGAGGGAGGGAGGGGTGCATTTGAAAGACCAGACCAATTTTTCTCATTACAGTCCCTGGCTGTCTTTATAACCAAGTGTTTGGTAGTCTATTGGACTCCACTAGCTAATGGCATGGAGATACTATACAGTATACAGAGCTGCTACTGATGTAGAATTCAGGGAATACAAGCAAACTGGGATAGGGGTTTGGAGGGGAGGACAAGTGGTTTCTAATTTAGAAGACCTGGAATGCTGTCACTTTCCAAATGCACTTCACTGCTTGGTGCTGTTTTCAGGCTTTGGCCTTTAATCTACTTGATTGATTCATTTACCTGTGACCTATGCCAGTCCTGAATCAGTGCACATGATACAATAGTGGGCATACAGTTAGCCTCCCATGAGCTAGGACACAACTGCAATGTTGAAGTATCTGGAAAAATTTACTTACTAAGTATCAATTGATCCTTAAAGGGAACAATGTGAACATGAAACACTTTTGAAACCAGTACAGCTTTTTCTTGTTTGCTTTTGCAGCAACAGGAAGTGACTAGATAGTAGACAACTCAAATACAAAATGTTGTGGTTCCCCCCAACTTAGTAGTTTCCTGTTTAGAGGTATACTAGCTACAAAATTTGCAGACAAGTGATTTTTCCAAGTTGATACTGGCCGTTTAAATTAGGCAGCACAACTTGATAAACCTTTATTTTTTGGCATTAAGGGGATCTGTTACTACTTGGAATAGCTTTAGACATGTCTATTTCTAGAGCCCCAATCTAAGCTAAATTTGATTGGAAGGGGAGTTGATTTATACATAGTAGTCAGGCTGTCACTGATGTGACAGTTTGTTTTGATTGATCTAAATGCTAGTCAACTGAAAACACTGAAATGCTTGTATTCAGAACAGCTGTGGCATTTACTGTTACTGGCATTTGAGGAATCATTAATAGTTGGCAGTATCTGAAATGGTGGTTACCCACTTTTCTGTTCTATTGGTGTATAGCTGTGGATACAAATTACATATTTGGGGCGGGGAGATGTTTTGTTAAACTGGAAAGCAAGACCTGATAGAGGCAGGGAGGATTGTGGAGATGAGGAATCCTGTCCCACTTGACTGAAAGGCTAAAATGGGGAAAAAAGGTAATTGGTTTGAGTCTGACTCGATGTACAGTAGAACCTGTTACCACTACTTCAGGAATGGAAAACTCTGACTAATATATGGAGATATACCTATCTCAAAATGTTATGGTTCTTTCAAAAGTTTACAATTGAAAATTGACTTAAATACGGCTTTGAACCTTAACTATGCAGAAGAAAAATGCTGCTTTCAACCATCTTAATTTAAATGAAACAAGCACAGAAAGTTTCCTTTTAAACTTCCCCTTTATTTTATTAGTAGTTTACATTTAACACAGGATTCTACTGTATTTGATGTAACAAAAATAGGATAGTGCTTTCGTTCCCTAATTCATGAGGCAGTTGGACTTCCTGTTTCTTATTGTGATGAATGCCCTGTCTACAGCAGTGGTCCCCAAACGGATGTGCCCCTCTAGGGTGGAGTGGAGGAACATTCAGGCCTGGGCCAGCCCTGATGGGGGGCAGAGCGAGAGTGCCACCCAGCCCCACTCTGCTCAAGCTGTAGCTGTGGCTCCGCTCCTGGACCCAGATCTGTTCCCAGCCTTGGCCTCTCCTTACCCTTGTCCAGCCCCACCCAGGAGTGTGGGGGGAGATGGGACTGTGAGAAGTTAGGGAACCACCGGTTTACAGCATTTTTGTCATGGGCATTTACTACCTGCTAATTTTGGCCTCATATAGTTGAATACTGAATTAGCTTTTGAGCTTGAATGATCCCTTTTAAAACACTTAAACTTAAAGTCAGAGCTAATTTTAAACAACCTGTGGTACTCTTCAAGACCGATGGCAGTAAAGTGTCCTGGCTAAATTCCAGGTTGGTAACTGCCTGCCAAAAATTATGGGAGCTGCAGGGGCAATGCCTGCGGACGGGGGAGTATACAGCTGCCTGGCCGTGCCTCCCCGCAGGAGCCGGAGAAGGGACATGCCACTGCTTCCAGAAGCCGCTTGAGGTAAGCACTGCCTGGAGCCTGCACCCCTGAGCCTCATCCCCAGCCCTGATCCCTTTCCTGCCCTCGGTCCCAGCCCGGAGCACCCTCCTACACCCCAAACTTCTCATTTGCATCCCCCATCCAGAGCCCTCACCCCCTCTTGCACCCCAACCCCAATTTTGTGAACATTCATGGCCTGCCATACAACTTCTATTCCCAGATATGGCCCTCAGGCCAAAAAGTTAGCCCACCCCTGGTCTGGAGACTTATTTAGGTCCCAAGCACAACCTTAGTAAAAAGATCTCAGATTAGCTAGTGATTCTTCAAGTTTGTGTGACTTTTCCAGTTGCCCACATTTCAGTAGAGGAGAGAGGCAAATCTCTTTTAGAGAGCTGAGCCTTAGATCTGACTAGAAGAGTCTCAAGAAAGTTTGGAACACTCCTTTGGGCATGGGTTGGTGAGGTGTTTTACAGAATTCCCTGCTAGTCTACCCATTCTAAGAAATGGGGAATCCGTGCTGTAATTGCCTTCTTACCAACAAATGTTCTCTCTTTTGGCAGCAGGTACCCAGACTAGCAATACTAGACTAGTCCACGTTTGCTTTTCCTTGGGATGTTTGTCTTAGCATGGTGCTTTCCCTCTTCTCAGGACTCATGGAGGGTTCTGAAGAAAACTGCTTGTCATAGGGACTCCCTTAATCCTAGTTGCCTGAGACTGGCAGGCTTGCTATGTGGACCTGCTGATGCTTTTCCAAGGATTAGAAGTCCTATGTTCCTATGACAAGACCTTTGTCAGTAGGGCCCAGTAGCTTTCTCAGGCCCTGACACCAAAATTTCTCGTCCTGGTTTGCAATAAGACACTCTTAAAGGAGTTGTACATTTTTGATAGGGTGGCTCAGACATTGCTGTACCAACAGCAAAAATGACTACTTCTTTTGCAGTCTATTGTGTGGATGGTTCTGTTCCAGATGATGCAGGTAAAAGGCTTTTTCTTTCTCTCTCTCCTCCCCCCGCCCCCCCCCCCCCGCTAGATTGACCAGAGTGACAGCCATCTTTGATTTCCTGAAGGTTTCCATCAAAGGCCTCGTCTCTGACCCTGCTCAGGGTTTGGGGCCACAAAAGTTCCCTGCCAGTGAGACTTGGAGCTCATGACACTGGAGTTACCTCCTAGGCCAGAGCAGGGAAGTACTCTTTCACTAGACACTATTGACTAGGGTCATGGCTCTTGAGTATAGTTGCTTATAGTAGGGTTTCCATTAGAAAAGCTCTGTACTCAGAAGGGGTCAGGTTCTCTTTCTCCCTCCTCCATCAGCCAGTGGCTCCCTCTTCTCATTCAGCTAACTCATTTATCTCCCTTGGGTGCCTTTCTATAGGGTGTACAGCTATACAGAGCCCAGCCACTGAAAGACCAACCATACTCCCAACGTAACTTCTAATTTGCTTTCCATGGCTCAATGGAGACCACACAGATCCCCATCCTGGCAGGTTTTGATGAGAGACTCTCCTCTGGGGGGTAGAGCAGACTAATAAGTTTTCTTCAGATAAGGACTCAAACTGGAGAAGCAGAAGGAGCCCCAGTGAGTGGGAAAATCCTGGATGCTGACTAGTCAGCATCTTGTCTCGGAGCAAGGGGAGATCCAGTCTGCACAGTCTCAACTGAGCCACAGAAAACACATTAGCTAGTAAGTGGGTCTATAAAATGTTTTTGTTTCATCTTCATTAGCGTAAACCCACCTAAAAGAGGGAGTCACTCTGGCATGGCATGTGAATAAACTTCCTATGTTCCCATAGCAGCTCTCGTAGAGCAAAATTAGATGTTTTACACAAAAGGATGAGTGTAATATAAGAACCCAGATAGACTAGAAACATCCCAGTCTCCTACCACTGAAATACAACCATCCAGGGGTAGGAAGATCAGAGCTGCAGACAAACAGGGAACAGCACAACACTTACACAGCTCTTTCAAAGTAATTTCTCTCTCTTCTCCCCCCCCCCCTTCTCTCAGGAAAACGACTTTTAAAGTAAAAGAGGTGTGTGTGTGTGTGTGTGTGTGTGTGGGTGGTGGTGGGGGGGAACCCTGCTGCTTTCTGTGTCTGACTGCAGCTCTGATCATCTTGTCTTCAAACAGGCCATCAAACTGATGCTATGGCTGCCTCATGGGCTCATATTTCAATTACATATGTAACTTTCAATAAATAATTCTTAGTAATTTAGTCATGCTTTTAAACCGTATCTGTAGATTAGAAACTTATTCTTCCATTGTAATTTTCATAAATTCCAGGGCCAGAAGGGACTCTTTTTACTCCTGCTGGAATTCTGCACCTCTGCGCAATGCAGAATTTGGACAGAATTAATGTTTCCTGCAGAATTTTATTTTTTCATGCAGATTGTGAGACTTCCACCAAAATGCTTCCTTTTTCCAGTTTTGCTTGTTTCAAATATTAGTTATATACACATACATGAGCACTTCTGCTGCGTGAGCAGCGAGGCTCAATGTAAAAACCTTATGGTGTACTGTTAAATTAAACTGGTCGTGACTCATGACCCTAGTGGTGCCTCCCTCCCTTTTATATTTCCTGCCAGCCTGAACTCACCCCTCTCCGCTCCCACCTATCATTGCACACATACAGATGCGCTCCCACCTATCATTGCGCATGCACACACACACAGCGCTCCCACCTCAGTGCGTGCACGCAAACACAGCGCTCCCATTTATCACTGGGTGTGTGCGCACACAGTGCTCCCACTTGCGCCTGGCACAGGGGCATGCATACCACCTCTGGAGACAAAAGAGTGTTGGCTGGTGAACCATGTACATGCACACACTCACACTCTCTCTCTCCCTCTCTCTCTCTCTGCCCTGGGTCTTCCTTCCCCCATGCTAACCATCCACTATCCTATAGCTAAACTACCGCTAACTCCCCAACCCCACTCCTGCTAGTGGCATGATCCAAAAACCTTACAATACACACACACACACGCATGAACTTGGACAACATGTGACAGACGCACAGATCAGTACTTAAGGATGCTGGCGCCCTCTTAGGCCAGGTCGTTACGTCTGTATAATGACTTTGTTTAAATTAAATACTTAATTTTACTGAAAGAGAAGATAACTGTTAACAAAGATACATCAGTTCTGTATTAATATACCTAGTAAGGAATCTATTTGTCAAAAAAACTTTTCCTGATTTTATGTTGTTGGCTGTATTGTCAGACCTACTTGCTGACAGATATTTTGAAATAAATTGCCAAAATAATTGAAACTGCTGTGATTATATTGTGTTTTTGACAAATAAAATATGCAGAATTTTAAGACTGTGCAGAATTTTTAATTTTTTGGTGCAGTATTCCTCCCAGGAATATATTATCATCTAGTCTGATCTCTTGAATAATACAAGCCATAGAACTTCCCCAAAATAATTCCTAGAGAAGATCTTTTAGAAGATCTTGTAAATCTTGATTTACAAATTATCAGTGATGGAGAATCTACCACGACCCTTGGTAAATTATTCCAATCTTCAATAACTGTTAAAAATATTTGCCTTATTTCCAGTCTGAATTCATCTAGTTTCAACTTCCAACCATTGAATTGTTATACCTCTCTCTGCTAGAGAAAATTCCCTTTAATCCCTTTCTTTGTACTATTTTTATGCACAATGAATACCATTCTATGCTGAGCCAAAGGAAGAAAACCGTTTTTAAGAGGAGGAAGGTATAGTCTTAGACTTCCTTAGAGACAGACTGGACATAGCGCTTCATGTGCTAATTTGTTTTATATTTTGTCAGGATACATGACATTTGTCTCATTGCCTTATCTCAGACCATACTTGTTTAAATTGATTCTTTACTGTTTACATAGAGGGCAGTTCCTCTGCCCAGCAATAGAGAGAAGTAGGGAAATGGAGCAAGTTAAATACGTGTTACCTGTTGCACTATGAGAATACCAGTCCCTGTATATATTTGGCAGTTTAATTAAGACCATTTTGAATTCTGGATGTGTGTGTGTGTGTGTGTGTTTTGGCTGTGAGAATTTCTGAGTTTCAGCGAGGTGTGTGTGTGGGGAGGGTAATGGCATAGCCGACTCAAGGGAGGCACAGCGTGAGCAGGTGCAGACTTCACACAACTCTCCTCATGCACCTCAAGCTAGGTGTGATACATCCCTGCATATTCCACTCCTGTTCCATTGGCTGAGTATAAGTCCAGTGTTCATATACATAACTTGTGAAAATACAGGCAGGCTGCAATCTCCTGCAAAGCTGTTCTGACCATGTGTGCCCTCTTTCCCACCACCTTATTTTTGCTACTGTTGTGTGCCGATAACTTCCTCTTCAACCTGTGTTTAGATCCAGGTGCTTGTACTTGTTCTCTGTAAATACAAATAGAAAAGCAAACCACCCCAAAGAAGCCATCCTCCTCCTTTGCTGTCCTGAGAAAACAGCTGCACTCCTGTACCTTGTGTGCAAGCCCAAATCCCCACCTGCAGCTTTGCAGAGTGAAAGTAAAGGGTGATATAAGCTGACTAGCCTCTCTTGGCGAGAAGCCCAGAAATAGCAGCAAGGACATGCTGCCCTTTTGGAGATGAGCATTCCCTCTTAGTGCCACTGAGCTGCATTAACCAGCAGGATAAGGCAGGATATTCTGGTCAGAGTATTTCAGGCAAAAGTCAAAGCCTGGCAGCCCAAGCTCTCCCCCCCCCCCCTCCCCCTCATCCCAGCACAACCTTCAGTCTGCTCTCCAGAAAGCAGTCAAGGTGCCTCCTGAGCAAACATATCCTATGCCTCTCTCATGTTTCCTGGTGTCTTTTCCACACCTAGTCACTTGCATGTGATTTGGTTCTGCCTAAATTCCTGGTTTACTCTTACCTTCTCCCTTTTGAAACTGTCCCTCCTTTCCCCTAACCCCTATGTAACAATTCTCCTACTGATTATCAACCTCTTCTTTAATGCTGAAAGCTGTTTTGGGGGCAACATTTATTTTCCAGTGAGCATAAACCCCATTTCTTTTATTTTTCCTATCACTTAATCCTCCAGACCTGGTAGCATCTGCTTTGAATATGTACAGCAGGGGTAGGCAACCTATGGCACGAGTGCGAAGGCGGCACGCGAGCTGATTTTCAGTGGCATTCACACTGCTCGGGTCCTGGCCACCGGTCTGGGGGGGCTCTGCATTTTAATTTAATTTTAAATAAAGCTTCTTAAACATGTTGAAACCTTATTTACTTTACATATATAACTAAAAAATTGTATTATAGACTTATAGAAAGAGACCTTCTAAAAAAGTTAAAATGTATTACTGGCACACGAAACCTTAAATTAGAGTGAATAAATGAAGACTCGGCACAGCACTTCTGAAAGGTTGCCGACCCCTGATGTACAGTGTAACTCTTTTCCTGTCAGTGCCAATTTTTAGCAATTAAAGATGTCTGGGTTCTGGCTACCTTGGAGACCTCCTCTCTCCTTCTGCATCATAGGTGCAGTAGAGAGCCATTTAGAGGCACTCTCTAAATTCAATTTCCAGTGTGGGGGAGGGTCCTTGGATCTAGTATATGCTTCCTCTTTTGTACCAACAAAGCTTGTATTAACTCTGAGTGCATGTTTCAAGACCCAGCTGCTCAGTCTGGTCTTTTGTGACCGTGTGTGTGAGATTTCTGTGGACTAGGGAATTCTATTTTAAACTGACTAGTCTAAATATGTGTCAGGTTGCTTTTAAATGCACCCATGCCAAGCCTTTAGAAAATCATAAAGCAGCCAGCTTTACGGAGGAGTTCTAGCAAGCGTTTTAAACAGTGTCACAATCATTCCACATTTCACCTTCTCTTGCATGTTCCTCCTTCATCACGCCATTTTATTGTAAAGGGCAAGTGCATTTCTTGCTGGTGAAAAATGTCAAGTTAACCTGTGGGGCTATGGGAGTCCTCTAGATATCACCAGAGCTGGTGCAGGACAGGCCTCAGCAACGTAAGCTTCCTCTATCTGCTGCCAGCCACACCAGGGTGACTCAGTTCTGACCAGGACAAAATATTGATAGTGTGAACTGGAGAGGGGAATCATCTTAGTGTCCCATTTAATCGTTGGTCTGTGAGACTATGAATGAACCAGTTAAGGTGAGGGTAATGCAGCTCAGACCAATGGTCTATCTAGCCCACTGTCCTGTCCTGTCTCTGCCAGTAGCCAATACCAGCTGATTCAGAAACAATTCTGGAATGACCTGCCCACAAGGGAAGCATTTTCCTACTCCGGGCAGTTAGTGGTTGGCTTATGCCTTGAAGCAGGAGTTTCTATCCCTTCTATTCTAATAGAAGCTATTCATATAAATATCTAATCTTTATTTGAATCATACTAAATTCTTGGGCCAAGATCTCACAGCTACTTAGCCACCTACAGTCCATTGATTTCAGCAAGCAGTAACTGCCTAAAGAGCTTTGAGGATTTGGGCCTTGCCTCAATATGTAGCAGCTAATTCAGAGTTCCACAGGGTAAGTACGCATTATGTAAAAATAATTCCTTTTCAGCTTAAATGTGTTGCCTTTCACTTTGATTGCTCCTTGTCTCGTATTATAGGGGTGGGGGAGTGGAAGTGGAAGCACCTCTTAACTTTTCTATACCATTAATTACTCAGACTGATGTCTCATGTCCTCTCTGAACTAAGTAGTTCTAACTCCCATAGATTTTCAATGAGACAAAGTGCCTAAGTCAATTCTGAAAATGGGACGTTGGTGCTTTTGGAGGTATTACCATTAATCTTTTCAATTTCTCCACACCCGTAGTTATTTTCATCACCTCTCTCTCTCTACCCCTTCTCTTTCTGCTCTATCATTTTAGAGAAAAGGAGACAGAATTACCAGAAGCTTAAGAGACAGTGTCCCACTGTTTTATAAAATGGCATATTTTTTTAAACTATTCCTTATGCATCCTAACGTTGGTTGCTGCAGCTGCTGTTCAGTGAAGAGGCTTTTGCTGAGCTGTTTGGAGTCTTATTGCATAAAGTGGTGTTTGAGTCATTCACTGTACACTAGCGTGTCTGTCAGTCACTCTACCAGTTTGCTTTCCATTCATGTTGTAGGAGGAGTGTCAGATACACCCTGGCTTTATGGACCTGATTCATAAGCTAGCCCAATACTAAACACCCAGGGACTGCTTTGCCCTGTAATTCCTCTGCCAGAAGTAGAACACTGCCAGACTCGCATGTTATTTACATTTATATTAAAGCTGCTGCTGCCTTTCTCCTCCTTGTGGGTGGGAAAGTTATACATCGGATGGCAACCCCCCAGGTTTAGCTATCTTTATTTTCTGCTGCAGCATGGTGCAGAGCTGGGACCACAGCCAGGAGTCCAGCCACCGTGAGCTCATCCAACCCAGTGGTCACCCCACAGCAGTAGGAAGCAATCAAGTGTGGGAGCACACAGCTAAAACAGAAGGGAATGCACTCTGACAGGATCAGCTGTTCCAGGCTGAAGAGTTTTAGGTTATATGTTAGGAACCTTTCCCTTCTGCTTCTGTCAGTGGAAGCCAAGGGGAAATAGGAGCTATTTAAAAGTAAAAGTACCTGGGCCACTCCTTGCACACTAAACTCCTTTCTCCCTATTTCTTGTGGGGCACAGCTTTGCCTGTAGGTGATGGCTGAATGAAGCAACAAGCTCTTCTGATGCTGCTTTCTCAATACTCCACAATGGTCATGCACTAGCATTTGCACATTTAATATATTGAAGTCTTCTGTGGTTCCACACTCCACTGTCCAAAATGCTGTTCCTTCAACTTATATGTAGTGAGCAGCGGCCTGTAGGGATGGGGAAGAGGACTCACTGGCTTGCTCTGTCCAAGTGTCATGCATAGCTGGCCGATGCTCTTCCACTTGATGGACAAAAGCAAGCCTGAAGAGGCCTTCATACTTGTTGTGGGACTAAGATCAGTTAATACAGGCAGAAACGGCAGAGTTAGTTGGAATGTGTAAATACATGTTTAAATTGTTCTTAGCACGTCTCCTGGTTACAGGGCTAGCTGCACCTCTGTTCTCTTCCTGGTCTGAGTACATGCCCTCACCTGTCAGGCCTCATGACTTCACCTCTCCTGGGGAGCAATTCCACAGTTCTCACACAGGCCAGGTCTCAGAGTGGATCACCTGTTCTTACCCAGCAGCTCCAACTGGATTCAGCTCCTATGGTTCTTTCCTTCTGGAGTCTGTGACCAGCAGCATGTACAGTGACCAAATAACCTTCTTAAAAACACTTTAAATTTTAACAGTAGGAACAAATAATTTAGAGGATTTCAAAAAACAGCTAACAGTCTCTATGCATATCACTTTCCATCTCCCCCTAGCAGCCTAAGGAAACCTAACTGCTTCAGCCTCCCCCATGGGTAGCTGGGTCAGTCTGGTGCCCCCACACGATCACCTCCTCTCTTGTAAGGAAGCCCTTTTTAAACTGCCAGACTTCTTGTACTTCATTCTCAGACTTGGGCCCCTCTGGACAAAACTAGTTTTGCAAGTTGGCTGAAAAGGAAATCTAAAGTCCTCAAAGATAAGGGACCATGCCCAAATGGTTAACAACCCTTAAGTGTTTGCTTTCTGAGGGGTAGAGGGCTGCCCAGGCCTAATGTTTAAGCCCCCTTGACCCAACCCTTCCTTCATAACCTGAAACAGTGCCACTGCCTCCGGCCTATAGTAGTTGCGTCCCATTGGGTAGCTCAGCCCTATGGAAGAGTGGCTTATTTCAAGTTGTTCTTTTAGTTCCTGCTTCTATTAAACCAATCTTCATACAGTAAACACCCCAATAACCATGTCAACATACATATTCGTAAGTTTCAGAGCAGCTCTATTACTATCACAGTAGGTATGAGATGTTTATTTTAAACAAGCTGGCAAATTAAAAATGGCTCTAAACTTACTCGAGCCAGCTTCCTGAAACACATTCAAAGTACAGTTAAAAAAAAACAGGAAAAGCCCCTCATTGCCATATACATTTCTTTCTGTTTCTGCACCAAGAACATGCACAAAAGGGAACTGGTCTTTGCACTGCTCTAGTCTGTCTGCAGAAAAGAGAAATGAGTAATTGAGAAATCCCCTCTCTATCCTCTTACACAACAAGTTCCAAGCAACATGTACAATAAGGAACACTAATGTCCAGGATTAACTGTATTTCATCACTACAGCTGCCTGTTTCAATAATATCTTCACTTCCCAAAACTTGCATATCTGAGAAACCCTCCCTGACTCTCCATCTGGTCACTGTGTATTGCAGGCAAGTGGGTGACAGAACACACCAGTGAGGAAAGAGGAGCAACAGAAACAAATTTGGGGATTGCAATGAGACTAAAAGGAAGAGTGTATTCAGGACTGCTTGACATTTCAGCTCAGCCAGGCTATTTTACAAGGAGGCAATGATTCATGTAATTGATATTTGGGCTGGGGGGTTTTTTGGGCACTCATTTTTACCCTTTGTTTTCAAGGGGAGAACAAGGGTCCTGCTTTCTGGAAATATAACAAGATGGCAATAAAGTAGTCACCAGCCTTCCAGAAATACATTGTACCCATAGGCTTAGCACAATGGATGAATGTCTCTGAAAAATCAACTTCCCCACCTGCTGGCCAAACTACATGTTGCAACATCCAAAGCATTTAGCATTGTTTTTTGGGTAGGAGAGAACTGCCTCCCTTGATCCAGCATCACAACCACTAGCCAAAAGTTCTCAACAACAGTATGCTGTCTTCACCTTCACCAGCTGGTGTTTGCAAGGCAGGGAGTGGTGGATATTCTCAGGGGAAGTGACAGATAGCCACACCTAGCAAGTTTGGGACAGGGGACCTGATGTGGGTTAATACTAGGGCCAGCTGTACTATGCAGCAACACCACCCCTGTGTTTAGTACCCTGACTTAATGGGCTTGAGTGTAAACTACCAGCTGTATAAGGAGATCTGTGAGAGGGAAGGCTGGGAGGAGTCCAATACAGAAGGGTTATTTCACTTCCACTCAGCAGTCTGAAGAAGGAAAGTAGAAAATACCCATATAGTAACATGGAGAACAGAGACCTTTCACACAGCCCTAAATCAACCTAAAAAGAATTGTGCCTGACTTGCTTGAATAATCTGTTTCACCTCTGCCAATCCCACCCTACTGGAATAATCATTACACCACAGAGGTAAGTAAGTACACTCTTTGCCATAGTGACTACTGATCAAGCACCATAAGCATACATGGCATTACCCAAGGAGAAAAAAAAGTGAAGGTCCTTGCCTGATGGAGATCATAACCTAAACAGAGGTTTGAATAGTACTCACATCTCCTTTCTAGAGCATCCTTCCTTTTTCTGATAATTTGTTCCAGCTGCTCCACAATTCAGCTCTAAATCATCTCCTGTGCTTCCCCTAATGAGACATGCCATTTTTAAGCTGTCTTTTCCAGATCAGATTGATAAAAGGATCCTGCCTCAGAGGAGCAGAGTTTGCATCTGGCTTGAATGAAGAGTCTGCTCTACTCCAAGAGAACATGAGTGAGGTGCTGGCTGGAAGTGGGCAGTAGAGGAAATATGATGCACCCTAACAACATGATCTCCCTGGATACTTTTGCGTCTACAGCATCCCATCCCATCCTAGCGACTAACAAATTCCGTACAGATATGTAAAGTCTTGCAGTGGATGTGACATCTAAACATATGCTGGCAAGAGGCATAATCACACTCCCCTGGTCTCCCATCCCAAACACGAGGACAGGGTCAGTTCCATGCTCTGAACACTCAGTTTTGGAAAGCTCAGAGTTGCAAGACTTCTCATCACACTGCTCCAGCTCGCCCAAAGTATTCTCTCTCAA
This sequence comes from Chrysemys picta bellii, assembly GCF_011386835.1. NCBI lineage: Eukaryota > Metazoa > Chordata > Testudines > Emydidae > Chrysemys > Chrysemys picta. Next base: position 93,799,165 of record NC_088791.1, on the reverse strand, counting down.
ACTTCCGGAAGTCTTCCTCCGTGAAGACAGTGCCTTCAGATTTCTTCTTCGGCTTCTCTGGGGGACGGTCTCTAGATTTCCTGCCCCTATTCTGGTCGAGGACCTTTAAAAAATAGGAAGGAAAGATTATTACAGCCTTTGCTAATCCAGTCCCAGACACAGTATAAACTACTGTGCCAGTAATCCTCATCCCAACCTGCAGTAACCCCCTGCTATTCCAGTCCTGGCAATGCAGAGAATTAAGACAGATGTTTACTAGGGTTAACAAAAGCTTGTGTTTGGGGCAGCAGCAGATTCCACTTGGGTTTTTGGGACTAATGTCAAAGACAGTCTCAGCTCTGTTGCTGCTGAGGGCTTTGAAGCCAAAACCAACTGCTAGGGCTGAAAGCTCATCACAAATTTTGTTAAGAAGAATTGGTGATTTACAGCACCCCTTTCGGCTGCTTTGTTCTCGACCTTTTGGTTTTGACATGAGTCTATCTATTTGAAGACAAACAACAAAACATATTCCGAGGTGGGTGGGAAGTACTATCCAAGGTGCTGTGAACTGCTTCTGAGTTACTGGTGAACTGCCTGCAGCAGAACAGGTTTCCCTGCTGAACAGCCATTGTAGCGTGTAGGACAACTCAACAGGGAGAGGGAGAAGCATAGTCTAGTGGGCTACACACAGGACAGAGAAAGTTAATTCTGTGTTCTCAACCTGGCTCCAATGCCCTATGCAGCGTTGCAAAGCCTTAGTTTCTCTCCCTGGAACGTGAGGATACCACCTCCCTCCCTTAGAGGAATTGTGTGACTAGTATATAGGACACTAAATATGCCGAGCTATTAAATAAACATCAACATAATACATGTTTGTACTTTTTTCAAACCTTTCATGGGAACAGCAGCTATAAAGGAAACAGGGGAAAACCATTTCCTTTTTTCCCCAGTTTACTTTTTACACCTGACAGACTGTAGTCAGTTTCATTAGATTCCCTAGTTGTATGGGTCTTTAAAAATCAACATGGGAAAGAAACATTTTAAGTGATAGGAAAACAAAAAAATCCCACAAGGGGCACCACATGTAGCACCTAGAATTAACAACTTTTTTAAAATGATCAACTTGACATATACTCATTGGTTCTATTAAAGAGAGCTATGGAGGACTGTAGACACACAATGAAATACAGGTCTGGGCAAGGATTGTGGGGAAAAAATGGGTCAGAGAGAGGGAAGAGAACTTTTAATGAAGAGAGTACAGTTATATGATGATATTAACATTGCCAGCTGCCCTGAATTCTATCATTAAGGGGAGAAAAACAAAAACCCCAGAATTCTTGACTCCACTTATATAACAGAAGATTCTACTGGATACCCCAAAATACACATTTTTCTGTACAATTAGTTTTGGGAAATAGGCCCTATAAAATCATCTTGCTGGATCATCCCAAAAATCCTAAGGCTGGCCCTGGGCATAGTCGTGTGATCATTATAGATCAGGGGTAGGCAACCTTTCAAAAGGGGTGTGCCGATTCTTCATTTATTCACTTTAATTTAAGGTTTCGCGTGCCGGTAATACATGTTAACGTTTTTTAGAAGGTCTCGCTCTATAAGTCTGGGTGTGTGGAGGTGCAGGGCAGAGGGTGTGTGTGGAGGTGCAGGGCAGAGGGCTGGAGTGTTCGGCTCGTGGGGGTGCTCCCAGACCCCTGCCCTGAGCAGCTCATGGCAGAGGGCTGGGAGGGATATGCCCTGTTCCACCCCCTTCCCCAAGGCGCGTCCCTACCTCTCTCTGCCTCCTCTATGGAGTAGGGAGCACGCTGCTGCTCGGCTCTGCTCTGCTCCACTACCCCTCCCCCTCGCAAGGGCCATCGCTGGCAGGGAAAGGGAGGGGAAGGAAGAGGGGCCAGAATGCACTACGCTGGTGGAAGAAGCGGGGGAGGGGGGGAAGCTTGGCTGCCGCAGGACCAAACTTCTGCCTCCTGCCCCTGCAGGAGAGAGCGGTGGGTGGGGGGGCTGAGTGGAGTGGGAGGCCGGGACCTTCCCCCACCGCTCTCCCTGCAAGGGCAGGAGGCAGAAGCTTGGTCCTGTGGCAGCCAAGCTTTCCTCCTCCTCCTCCCCCCCCTTCTTCCCCCAGCGTGGCGCTTTCCGGCCCCTCCACTTCCTCCTCTCACTGGGCAAGCAGCGTGCCACTCAAAATCGGCTCGCATGCCGTGTTTGGCACGCGTGCCGTAGGTTGCCGACCCTTGTTATAGATCATGTTGGGATCTGGGGGTGGTGGTGCAGTAAGTTATTTTGTAAATACACCTAAAAATTCCAAGGCCAACATTAGCTACCACCCAAACTCATTTTTAGCATTGACCTGTGCCAGGGGTGTTAACCAGTCGCCAAGGCGAAGGACCTGTGGAAGCCACTTCCCCTTTAGTGGTATTCTAGGGAACAAAAACAAGACTCCCTTGCCTGCTGCGTGATGGTTTTGTCTGCAGTGAATCGGCCCTTCGTCATGTACTGCAAGTTCTTCTTCAAGTGATCCACAGCCTGGTGCTTCCGATATTCCTCTGGGACAGGGCAGAGAGCAACAAACCATCTCTGTAAGCGTGTATTGTATAACAACTAGATGAAGAGTACAGAGAGCCGGGTGGGGGTATCCCAACTAGGCCAGGGTATGACACTATTGCTGGAGTGTGTGTCCGGGTGCACCAAAACTTTGTTTTAGGAGTCATGGGGACCGGATATCCAGCAGGAGAAGTGCAAGGGAATGGTGATATGATTGTGATCAGGGCCCATGTGGTGCAGCCAGGCACAAAGAGGTTCCTATGCAGCCCTGGTCACGAGCAGGCTGGGCTAGGAGGTAGGGTTACCTGCATGCAATCGGCTGCTCCACCCACAAAGCTGGCAGCCCCGAGAGAGCTATCCTCCTACTCAAGATGGACTAGGATGATAGCGCTCCCCCCCTTCTCCGCAAGGCCCTGGGGGCGGGTTGTTTTCAGAACAGCTGGTTCTCCTTGAGTGAGAACCAAGTTTTTGTGCGCAGCCCCCTCCCACCAGCAAAGCAGCATGGGGTAGTGGCGGGGAGGGAGGATCTCAGTCACCTATCGCCGACTTGGTGACTTTGCCCTTGACCGTGGTCTTGTCCCTGCCAGGACCCCGAGCCGCCTTCTTCCTCTTCAGGGGTTTGCGCGGCCGCTGCTGGGGGCTGCTGAGCCCGGGCTGGTGTCCTGGGGGGAGGGGAGAGAAAGTTAATGTGATCGCGCAGGGGAAGGATCTGAGCCCCCCTCAGGCCTCTCCTCCCCCGGCCCCCCCGCTTACCCGCCACCGTCTCCAGCAGCTCCAGCCCCTTTCTCAGCAGCGAAGCCGACATACTCCCTACTCTACCCACGTGGAGCCGGCTTCCGCTTCCTCCTTCAGCCCTGCCACACTTCCGGTCCTCCGCCGGTAGCCCTGCCACACTTCCGGTACATACGCTCGGGGAAAGGCACTGGGTTTCCCCGTTCCGCACATGCGCAGAGGGCGCTCTGGGGTCTCTCGTGGCTGATGGGAAGCTCTCGGGGTGGTTCTGTGGAGGCAGAGAGCGCGGGGCAGCGGCTGCCCCCCGGCCCCCAGCAGCGTGAGGGGAGGCCCAAGGGCAGGAAACCCCGCTCCCCCCACCGAGATGCCATCCTGGGTTCTTCCCCCACAGCTGCCAGCTTGGGGGGGCAGCCTGCTGCACGCAGGTGACCCTGCCTCCTCCCCCTGCCTGCCCGGGACCGGGCTCCCTGGGAACCTCTGCGCCTGGCTGCATCTTGTGCGCCCCGATCTGAGTCATAGCAGCCTTACCTGGTGCTTCTCCTGCGGGCCTGCTGCAGAGCTCTGTCTGTCTCACTCACCTGCAGAAGTTGGGCCCATAAAAGATATTCCCTCACCCACCTTGTCTCTCTAGTACCCCCCCCCCCGGTCTCATACTGGGATTGCAAACTCTTCAGGGCAGGGGCTGTTTCTTATTTCTTTGTATATAGCCAACACAATGGGGCTAGGGGCCTGTAGGTGTTGCCCAGGGCTGGCTCTAGGTTTTTTGCTGCCCCAAGAAAAAAATGTTTTGGCTGCCCTCCACCCCAGCCCTGGGCTCTCATCCCCCCGTGCCCTCCCCCACCCCCTGCCACCCCAGTCCTGGGCTCTCTCTTCCCCACCTGCACCCTGGCTCTAGGTTTTTGCTGCCCGAAGCAAAAAAAAAAAAAATGTCTGGAATGCCGCCCCAAGCACGTGCTTGGTTTGTTGGTGCCTAGAGCCGGCCCTGGTGCTGCCATGGGGGAAATAATAAGTATAATGAAAATAATACCCTGGTATCATGATTTTCCAGACCAAGCCCCAAAACAACTGGGTCAAATCCCAGTCTGACTCCTGAGGCACAGAATTTAACCTTTCCAAAAATTATATTTATTATTCATTAGTATTTTACTTATTTATATAACACCCCCGACAGAGACGATGTTATTGTCTTCTAAATTTTGTCATCATTTTAATAGGTGGTCACAAAATTATTTGATTTTTAGCCAGTGCTGGTAGCAACAAGATGCCATGAGAGAAGAAGGGGAGGGGTTTATGCTCCCTTGACAAGTATGCTCTTAAGGCCCTCAGGGGGGAAAAAAGATATATCAGAAGTTTGCTTCCATTATTTTTCATGGCAAAAATATTTTACCGACAAAAGTGCTGGTGTAGATAAAGCCTCAGTGAGCAATGCAAAGCACTTCCACTTTTCTTCTCTTAACCACCAGGGGCTGAGAGCATTGTTCCCACTGTTATGGGCTTGTGTAATGAGCATTCAGGAGTCAGCCTGGCTGAAAAGAAGGCACAGCCCTTTAGTTATACTTCTAGAACTTTTTAGTATATAATGGGCATGCTGAGAGGCTTCCCATTAGCACAGTCAGCCCCATGTGAGATCTATCTTTACATCCCCCTAAAACAACATGGAAGTAAGTTATCAGCATAATCAATAGATGTAACATTTTCCAAAGTCCTGTCATTAATTCATTATAGTGTATTTCAGTCTTGTTAGTAACTGGGAGATTTTCTCCAGGCATGACTGTTAAAGTTCCTCTTGACTATGTTCTGACTTCCCTTCATAGGTGCCTGGACTTGTCAGCCTTAGCAATGCTGGTGTCTGTAATGATTCTACAATGGTTGCTGTCATGCTTCTGCAGTCACTGACACAGATTTTCTCATGACCTTTTCTGTTCCTTGAGGAATCAAGTTTTTGTCTATTTTCCCAAATGCCAAGCAATATATTTTTTTCAGCAGTTCCCTTAAAAGTGTATTGATCATCTGTACATTTTAAATTCATTTTGCTAGTTTATCATCCCCTTAGATCACTGTTCATTCATAGGGTACATCTGCACTGCAATAAAAGGTCTGCAGCACAGCTGCAGCTGGCCAAGATCAGCTGACTTAGGGTCGCAGGGTTTGGACTGATGAGCTAAAAATTGCACTGTAGACATTTAGGCTTGGGCTGGAGCCCAGGCTCTGAAGCCCTGTTAAGAAGTTGAGTGTCAGAACCTGGGCTCCAGCCCAAGCCCCGAACGTCTGCACTGCAATTTTTAGCCCCGCAGCCCAAACCCCATGAGCCCAAGTCAACTGACCCTGACGCTAAGACTCAGTGCCACTGTTTGTTATTGCAGTGTGGATGTATCCATAGATTCATAGATTTTAAGACCACAAGGGACCTTTAGATCATCTAGTTTGATCACAGGCCATAGAATTTCACCCAGTTACCCTTGTATTGAGCCCAATAATTTGCGTTTGACTAAAATGTATCTTCCAGAAAGGAATCCAGTCTTGATCTGAGGACATCAAGAGATGGAGAATCCACCACTGCCTTGGGAGTATGTTCCGATGATTACTCGCCCTCACTGACAAAAATGTGTGCCTTAGTTCTCTGTGGAGTGTGTATTGGAACTGTTATTTTGTTTTATCCGAATCAGTAGTTAAGCCACCTTTGCTCAATTTAGGTCCTACATAGCTTCTTTTGGACCAGTAGTTTACTTTTTAAAGTTTGGTGTTAGGGCTCTTTGACTTGGTATTTGCAAAAATTGCTCAGTATTTAATTATGGTCTTTACGTTCCCCAGCTCATATTAAAATTTCATCCAGTATAATTCAGCACTTTGTCAACCCTTCAAAAATCTGTGCAATTGCTTTTTGAAATGCTTCTGGGATGGAATGAAAACAGAATGGTACTCATTAAAATGTACAACTTCCAAATAAGTTACTAGCTTATAGCTTGACTCATCTAACTTTACTGCAAAAAATGCATGTCCTGCATCTCATACTGAGACTATCTTTTCTCCTGAGAGGTTTGCTGTCCATCCGCAGCTTTCATCAGCTAATATTCACATTTTATGGTTTGATTTAAATCATATAACTCAACGCACATCCATATTTTATTTGGATTTTTCAATTGCAAGGTTGGAATTGTCCCACCCTACAGGTTGATCTAACTTTCAAATAACTCACAGCTTTTCCATATCATCAGGTTAATTTTCTGCTTCACTTCTTAGGGCAAATGGAAAGTTTTCTTCCTGGATGGATTGCTGAAGTTTCAGATTTGTCTATCTTAATGTGGTACTCTCCATCCAGTTAATATAGGTCTTGGAAGGCATTTGAGAATTTTCCTGTTAGGCTGCCTGTTCCCTCTATGTGATTCTTTTCCATTTACAGTAAGCATCTTTTTAGTAACTTTCAGCCTACACAGGTTTTTAATCTTATAGCAGGGGGTCAGTGTTGCTAACTCCCATAATTTTATAGCAGGTCTCATGATATTTTGGTGTTTTTCTGAAAGCCCCAGCTCCTGGAGATAGGTGATTACATGAGAATCTCAGCTTTCATTCTGTAAAAAAAGTCCGTCTCTAGCCCTCATGGTTGTGGAGAAAAGCAGATGTGGTCCAAGTGAAAAAACAAAGACAAATGAAAAGACCCTGCAATTTATTATTTTTTTAAATTAATTGTTTAAAGCCAATCGTATGATGTTTTGAAGGCCTGACTCATGAATTTTGAATACGTGGGGTTGGCAGTACTGGTGGGTATATCTACATTTGTTCTTTGGAAAGTGAGAGATATGGATGTTTAAATCAATATGTAATCGTTACTTACCCTTGCACTGGTACATTATGTGCAGAATATGAAATATGCTTTGCTTTAAATAGAAGGACCATTTCATTAATTACAATATTACGCTGTTCCATTGGAATAACATCACTTTATGAGCCTACAGCCAACTCTGCCCTTATTAATATTTAGGTGTATTTGCCAACCTGAAGCAGTTTGTGCTGAAGTCACTCTACCTCCAAAGAGCTATGGATCACTGCGTTGCTGTTCTCCAAGCGTACAGGCATTCTGGCCTTTTAACTGTGTGACATGTCTTTGAAAAATGAGCTTTCCTCCCCTGAATATGAACAAATGCCAGCCAATTCTTCGGTTCGTGTTTGTGAACACGTCTAGTGCAGAGGTAGTTCTGCTGGTCAGAAACCTTTTATTCTGGTTTGGATTATTTTGTTTTACTTCATTTCTATTTTCAAAGTCATACTACCTGCACTACGTGCTATCCATTCTGTACCAAGCCACTGAGTCTGCATGTCACTAATGTCATTGCTTCTACAAATCTCTATGGCTCACGTTAAGATTAAATCAGCTTCTTATTGTGCCGGGTGCTGTACAGACATGTAATAAGAGACAGTCCCTGCCCTGAAGAGCATGCAGTCTGAATAGAGTAAGGGAGTATTTTTATCCCCATTTGAGGAGGCACAGAGATTAAGTGACTCATCCAGGATGTTGGCGACAGAGTTAGGAACAGAATCCAGTGCTCCTGAGTTCAAGGCCAGTGCCGTAAACCACACGATTATTCTAAGTGCTGGGGTGTTGGTAGGAACTGGGAGCACAGAAAGGTCCTGCATAATTACACCAGAGCTAAGTGCTGTGTCAGTAATAACCAAGAAGTGATACAGAGTCACCACTACTTCCAAGTGTAATGGAACCTCTAGATTTCACTCTGAAAGTGCCTTCCAGAGCATCTCAACTCTGAACTTCAGAAACACTTATCGATATTGAAAAACCAAGGAGGCCTAACTTTTTTCACTTTAGTGGGTAACAGGGCAGACTGCTTGAACCTTGCTGAGGTGGTTATTCTGCCTCCTAATCATCTGGATCTCTGTTACCACCCTGAACTTCTTTTCTTTGGGTGAAATCCTGACCCCATTGAAGTCAATGGGAGTTTAGCCATTGACTTCAGTGAGATCAGGATTTTACCCCTTGACTTCTGGGCCTGGGCCTTTTTTCTTCTCTGGATTTCAGACTGTCCTTTCTCCTTTTATTCCCTTTGGCTTTAGGCTTGTCCTTCCCCTTTCGACTAGTCTCTTTGGGTTTAGATTTGGCCCTTTTCCTTCTACTCATCTGTGACTTTTGACTTAACCTTCTCCTTCTTTCCTTTATTTTGTTTGACTTTATTTCCCTGGCTTTCCACATTCTCTTGTTCAGGACTCTGGACAATGCTGTCACAGTGTGAGACAGACTCACCTCTGAAAATGTTCCAGGGTTGGAGACATGCTGATGGGTGCCATTGAAAGCAGGTACTTCCAAAGAGGGGACTGACTGCATTTAATGGTAGATTCTTTTGCAAGAGAGATTTGCTGGAAGCCTGCCCTGGCATTTAGCTTTGGGATTACTTGGCTTCTGATAATAGTACCAGAGTCTGGTCAACTCAGGGATGGCTTTATCTTAAATGGAGAGTGCTTTGAGATATAGAAATGAAACATGCTGTGGTAGAGCTGAGTAATATGCTCTGCACGTGCTTTTATTAAATGGTGTGAGGTCAGTTATTGTTGAACTGGGCCACTTTCAAACCAGTGACAGGCTCTGTAGCTAGTGCCTAACCCCTGTGCCCATTTGGATGATCCATAGACCTGGACTGGATTAGCCTTTACAAACAAATCCCAGGGGGTTGCAGTACTGAGGCGGCTGCAGCTCCAATGCTGCTCTCCTACCACTAGGGGCCACTGTGCAGAGCAGGGTGTGAGAGGGAACATGGCCCTGCTCCCAGCTCTGGCTGCCCCAGCCCCTTCTCCTTGCTGATGTCCCAGCTGTTTCAGTGCAGGGCAGCAGTGCTCCTGCTCCTGCCTGCTTAAGGCAATGCTGGCAGCGGCCTGTCCTCCCCATAGTGCTGTTGCAGTGACTGAAGGTGGGTCATGTCTCCCCCTGCCAGGCTTGGGAGAGGGGCCTGGAGATAATCACTTGGGAATGGGAGGGGAGTCTCCTCCAGCCCAGTGAAGATGGCCCTTGAGGTAGCTGCAGGGTGGGGACAGGCCAGGGGCGGCAGGTTTGTATAATTTTTAGTGGTGCCCAGAACGAGTCCAAGTCCTGCCCCCCCATACCTGCCTAAGGCTCTGGAAGGGAATTTGGGTGTGGGGGGGCGAGGGGTGCAGGCTCTGGAAGGGAATTTGGGTGCAGGCTCTGGGAGGAAGTTTGGGTGCGGGGAGGGTGAGGGGTTGGGCTCTGGGAGGGAGTTTGAGTGCAGGCTCGGGGCAGGGGGTTGGGGTGTGGGAGAAGGTGAGGGGTGCAGTGCTTACCTCGGGCAGCTCCCAAAAGCAACCCGTGCACCCCTCTGGCAGCAGTTCCTAGGCTGGGGGGCCGGGGGTGTCTGCGCGCCACTGCCTGCAGGCACCGCCCCTGCAGCTCCCATTGGCCACAGTTCCAATGGCAGAGTCCATGCTCGGGGCAGGGGCAGCGCGTGGCGACACCCCACCAGGGGCCGCAGGGATGTGCCGGCTGCTTCCAGGAGTGGTATGCCACATGGAGCGAGGGCGGGCAGGAAGCTGCTTTAGGTCCACTGCGCTGCTGGTGGTGGCGGCAGGGGCCCCCGAGCCCTTTTAAATCGCCCAGGGGCGGCAGGCGGGGCCAACAGTGCTTACAGTGGTTTGAAAGAAGTGGGGGTTTAACATAACCTGGGATCAGCACTTTTGCTAAGACAGTGCTTCAAGTGCATCCCTCAGCAGCAACCCACCCATAGGTGCTGAAACTAGGGGTGCTGGTGGAGCTACCGCCCCCCCGGCTTGAAGTGGTTTCCATCATATCCAGGGTTTACATTTTGACTTAATGGCTCTCAGCACCCCCACTATACAAATTGTGCCAGCACCCCTGGCCCACCTGATTATTGCCAGGTCTGGAGCCTCTTGCAGCCCCCCCCCCTACACTTTAAGCCCTGGGGGAGGGCAGGGTAGCAGACCAGCTGGCCCGCTGCTAAGAAGACAACAGTCAGTAACACTGGGGGAGTCTCGCTGGGTCAGGGGGTCGAAGGGGGAGGCAGGGCTGTGCGTTTAGGGACGATACTTACCCCAGCCCCACCCACTGAGGTTGTCCCATGGCTCGCTGACAAGTCTTTGGACAGCTTGCCCAAGGGGTGTAACAAGGGGGTATTGTTTGTCAGCCCCAGCAGTTAAGGTTCCTATTTAAGTCACTTCGGCTGCATCTGACTGTGAGCACACTGCCTGCTGGGGATAGGGTGACCAGACAGCAAATGTGAAAAATCGGGACGGGGATGGGAGGTAATAGGAGCCTATATAAGAAAAAGACCCCAAAATCGGGACTGTCCCTATAAAATCGGGACAGCTGGTCACCCTAGCTGGGGAGCCCACACTGGCTCCATGGGTAGCGTTGAACCGGACAAGGGTTCAGATGCTGGGGATTTGAGCTAATTCCTCCCAGTAATGCCCCCCTGCCGCCTTATTCTCTTTGCTAGGGACAGCGTGAAGCAGGCTGTCGGGAGCTGTAACTTCCCCCCTCTGTTTTCTCTGAAGGTGAGGAAAGAAATGATGGGTTAAAGGGGGGAGAAAAACCCCAAGCTGGAAACTTTTGAGCTGGACTTGTGTGTGGAGCCGCTGCCCCTTCGCCACTAGATGTCGCTATGAGGCAGGATTTCCAGGTGAGCCGGGCTGCTGCTGTTAAAGCGGAGGGCCCACCTCAAGCCAGGATCTTTCTGGGAATGGAGGGGGAGGGCAGGAGCAGGGTTGACCTCTTCTGGGTTTTGCTCCTTCCACCTCGGTGTTGCGTATATTGTCAATAAGGCATTGCATGGAGGGAGATGTGTGATCTTGGCTGCCTGTGGGTTCCCGTGACCAGATCCTGCCTTTTGTAAACGCCCCAGAATATTGTCTCATAGCCAGCGGGGTCTTGAACCAGCCAGCACCCCTGCAGCACCAGCTTCCTCTCAGCAGTGCCCACCCTGGAGTGTGGTGGTGCGAGCTTCCTCTCAGCAGTGCCCATACCAACTACAATAGCAGTTCTTGCCTGGAGTCCCTAGCTAGCACTCAGCCCTGGATTACTGCTCCCATCTCCGTACAGTGGACTCACATGGATTGCCCCTCCCACACACACACATGCAGCATGCTACACCTGTTGCAAAAGGCAGCAGTGCATTATCTGGGCTCTGTGAGACCTAGTGCTAGGGCAGAGTGCTGGGATGGGAGCAGAAGAATTGAAGGACGAGCTGCGTGTCCATGCTTGGCAGGGTCAGGCCTGCTCTGTGCCCTCTACTCTCCTATCCCGCTGCATTGCTGGAATCATTAGCTGGAAATGGAGCCAAGTCGTAAGCGTTGTGCTCTGTCTCTATTACCAAACCAACAGTGTGATTTGTGAGATCAAGCACACGGACCCAAACACCCACTTAGAGTCTGTTGTGCACACACACAAGGGAGGACGTCCAATTAAACGGACAAAGGGCTGCCTACGACGAGGGGCAGACGCCGGTGCGGATACGTGGCATACCCCACATCTGTATGTCTCATTTCCCAAACACAGCATGTAACCTCCCTCCCTGCCTGTCTGTTTTTGCCATTCCTTTTCCTCTCCTTTGTCTTTTTCATTCTCTCCGTTCTTCATCTCCTCTCTCTGTCCATCTCTCTACATCCCCTTGCCCCTTGTTTTCCTTTTCTGATTCCCTCTCTCCTGATCTGTCATCTCTCTGCCTCTCGCTCCTTCCACTGGGTCGGTCTTCAGCACAAACTGCTTGGAGTCTCATGCTTTTTTTGAAGGGAAGGGAGGGAGCTGGGATCTTGTATTCATTCTGCAGCTCACAGCCTGGCCTGACCTTGCCCCTCTGGTACCTGAACTGGAGAGGGAGAAAATTAATCACTTGTTCTACCTTCCAGCAGCTGGAATCATCACAGATCATAAAGCCAGCCTTGCCTCTCTTTCTCTCGCCTTCCTTCTGTACCTTTCTTCCCCTCCCCCGTCCTTAGCGGTGTGTTACTGCCCTGTGGCACACTCTGACCTTTTCTCTTCCTACATAAAAGAAAGACGGATAGGTTCTGCAGAAGGGACATAGGAGAGCAGAGATGCTGTCTCTGCCTTTTCCCTCTCTGACTGGGATGCCTCTTGTTCTAACCTTGCGTTCCCTGTCTCCATACCCTCCCCAGACAGTTTGTCTCCCTGTGCCCCAGACTGGAGATGGACCCCATGGCCACTTTCTCCTCCTCAGAGGGATCTCCAGCTCCAAGAGTCTGTTGGCCACGCTCTAGGGGCGGGAATAGGATGACCAAGAAGCTGTGAATCAGCAATATGCTGTTCTGGCAGGAGGTTTGGAGAATGAAAGTGGTCACGTGGGGGGGTGATGTGATTCCCTTGCTGGTTTGTTCTCTTGGAAGCCAGGAACAAAGGAACGAGAGAGACGTTCACAAAACCACCAACCCAGCGAGGGGTCGTGAGCCTGGTCCTTATCTCACTAAGTGTAACTCCATCCAGCTTGGTTGCCTTTGTCCTGATTTACACCAGTGTAAGAGCACAAGCAAGCTCCAGTATGGCTAGGTCTATACCACAGTCCCAGCCTGAGTAGACATACCTTAGCGAGCTAGCTGTAATCTAGCTAGCTCGTGTACCAGAGCAGCCTGGGCTGTACGAGTCCCTGCAGAGCCCTGGGTAACTGCTCGCAGGGCTAGCCCAGGCTGAAGTGCCTGCTGCGGCGGCTTCCCTGCGTCAATACCGAAGCTAGCCAGACGAAAGCTAGCTCCAGTATGTCTACTCGAGCTGCAGTCACACCCCAAATAATAGACAGTATAGACCTAGCCTGTGTGTGAATGAACATGCTTGCTTATCAGCAGGGTCTCTGTGCCCATGTGTTTGCACTTTGATGGGTGTGTGGATCAGGATGTATGGCTTTGCACGGACCTCAGTGTGCGGCAGTGTTGACTTTGTACCTGGCTCTGGGTTGAGTTTGAGGGGTTGTTGGTGTCCGTGTGTATATCTGAGGGTGTGCGTGTGTCTTGTCTGTACATGTAACTGTTTGCACATGGCTGCATGTGTGTACGTTAAGGAAGGAGAGAGATATGGAAGAGGTGGGAAGTGAAACTCCAGCACTCTGTGGTGGCCACTTGTGTCCCGGCCGGCCCCCGTGACTGGGGAAGGACACAGTCAAAGTTCCTGCGTCCTGCAGATCCCAAGGCTGCGGCTGCCCCTGTCACTTGTGCTGGGAGAGTGCCAGGTGGGAGACAGAATATCACTCCGCTTGATCAAGTGCCAGGGCGCATTAACGTTTGCTCTGTCACAGCGCGGCGCAATTAACGCCGGATTCCAGCAAATGAAGGAGGGCAGAGGGGTTGAATAGGGTCAGCACCTGGGCAGGTGGTGGAGGGAGGGCTGTCTCTGCACAGCCCAGATGGGTAACACTTGAATCCTTACCTAGGGGGAACCTGCAGCTGCTTAAGACTCTCCCCTCGGTAAGCCGTGCTGCCATGGAAACGTCCCTAAATGGTCTGCACTAGTGCTTTGTTGACACAAACAAACCCGGGACTGGACTGCTCTGGGGACAGGGTCCAGAGCCTCTCACCCCTTCCAAGCGGACCTGAGTTGAGGTGCTGGGGAAGGGGCGGGGACGACAGCATCGCTTTGGGGATCGTAATGAGTGTCAAGAGGACGGGGAGAGCAGCAGGCACAGTGCATAGAGGAGGCGGCGGCAGGATGAGCCCTGCGGGGCCGTCTAGCTGACGATGCAGAGCTAATTGGCAGAGTGGGCATTGCCGTTTAGCAAATGGTCAGGGGCATTGGGCAGACAGGGAGCTGCAACTGGTGGGACAGTGATTGAAATGGTTTATGAGCCTTTTGGGAAAGGTTCCTTAGGACTAAGGGAGAGGGCACGGATTCAGAGGGAGAGTGTCCTGGGCTGGGGAGGTAGGGGTGTGTGTGTACGTACTTACGTATCCACGGCATATAAACAGAAACAGCTCCTTGCAGCAGTGCCAGTTGAGGGCTCAGCAGCGTGAGCTTCCTCACAGCAGGGCCTTGTCTGGGCCACCCAGGCACCTGTGTTTAACACCCTGTTGGCACAGCGCTCCCCCCCCCCCCTGTGCCTGTTGTGGGTGCCTTGCCTTGCTTGGGCGTCTTTTTGGGCTAACGAAATCCTGAATATTTCACTCTTCTGGAGTCCCAGCCTCCTTTCCCACCGGGTGGTTCTGCTCCTTCCCTGTGTCCACTAAACAAGTTATCTCCTTCCAGCATTGCCTGGCTGTGGCACTTGCCTCTGAAACAGGTCAACTAGTATCAGGGGCTTTGCTGGGACATCCCAGCCAGGCATGATGAACCAGCTTGCACACTGGTTACCATCCACCCTCCTCCTCCCTTGGGGATGAGGTGGGGAGGACGGTTTGTGGGTGTTGGGGTTCACCAGGCCTGGATGAGGCTGCACTTGTGTTCTGGGCCATTCCTGTCTCAGCCTGGGCATTCTCTCCTCTCTCTGATTCGGTCTCCCCCGCCCACCTAGGCGTCCTGTCACTTTCCAATTGAAAAGCCAAATGAAATTTCCAGGCGGTTTGCAGCCTTTATGATTCACTTGTTTGTTTTCCTCCCTTTCTGTCTCTCTCTCTCCCATTTTTTTTTATTTTTAATTTATTTCTCTCTCTCTCTCTCTCTGTCTATTCACTCCAGCCACCTGCCTGCTTTGAATTTAGTTTGCACCAAGGGCAGGAGAAATTCATTTTCTGCTTTCCTATTTTATACAGTGTTATTGTACACAGTGGGTTTTTTTCTGACTGCAGAAGTAAATGGAGATGCCATGGAGATATGTGCTTTCTCTCACCTCATCCTGCTCTTTCTTAAGCACCTGCCCCACTGCTGAAAACATCTGGCGATCGCTACCCAGTGTCTCTTCCTTGTCCCAGCAGTTCAGGGGAACCCAGTGACAATAAATATGGCCACCGAGTGTCAGAGCAGGGAGTGGTAGCATTAGGAAGCTCACAGTATGCAGAGGATCATCCCACATGTCTAGCTCCTTGTGGGGTACAAAGGTGAGGGATCTCCTGGTGTGGATTTGACGCTGGGCTGGAAGTGCACTTCATGGCTGAGCTGGGGCATGTTCTGGGAGTGAGGGAGCTCATGCTGTGCGTTGGGTGCTGGGTGGATGAGGAACTGTGTGCTGTGTTGGAGCTGTGATGGGCGTGCGGGTGATAAAGTGCACCATGATTAGGCCATTTTGATGCACCTGGGGAAGCAAGCTCACACTGTGGCTGAGCCGTGCCGTGCTACCGGGGCGGTGAGGAGGCTCACGCCATGACTGAGCCGTGATGGGAACCGCAAGGAGGAAATCCATGCCATGGTGAGCTGTGGTGGGGCAGCAGGGGAGGAAGTTCATGTCGTGGCTGAACCAAGCTGCAGCATTGGAGTGAGGAAGCTCATGCAGTGGCAGGACCGTGATGGATAGTGGGGGCAAGGAAGTGCACAGCATGGCAAGACCCTGAGAGGGCATGCATACAGCTTGCCCTGGGTGCACTACAGATCTGTGTTACGGCGCTGTCTTTTACTGTCGGGAAGGTGTACAACTTTCAGCGAGGGGGAACTGAACGGGAAGCAACTTCCAAACTTAGGTGGCCCAAAGATGAATGTGTGTATTTGTGTGTGTGTGGTGCTCAGTTGCATGGCATATTTCTGTGATCTGGTGTGTGTGTGTGTGTGTGTGTGTGTGTGTGTTATCTTTTAGAAAGGAAGACTCGTTTATCTCAGCATTCTAATTGTGTCCCATTAAAATGCAAATTTGGGTTTATGCATTGAAATTGTCAGTAACGTCGCCATGGCAACTGGAGTTTGAGGGTGGGGAATTGGAAGAGGTGGGACTGTGCAGATCTCCTCAGAAGCCCTGTCGAGTAAGTCCAGGTAACTGAAACCCTCAGATCCTAACATTCCCCGCCAGCAAACTCTGGGGCAGTGCTGAAGTTCTCCTGGTAATAGTGGAGACGCCATCCTGGAGCAAGCCACTGATCCGTGTAGTCCAGAGGACCAAGTCTAGCAAGAACCAGCTCTGGTCCTTCAGAGGACGGTGAACCCCTCCCACTCTCCCACCGCCCCCCACTAATGCAGCCAGGGAAAAATCCTTACTGAGCCCCTCAGGCTTCCACCCTGAAGTGCTAGGTTCCAGCACCCTTACCAGAGGGAGTAGATACTATTACAGAGCGTTACAATCTCCCTTTATAAACTCGCTGCCAGACTGCCTGCCCCGGTGGCCTCCTGCAGCAGTGAGTTCCAAGTGCTGGCAGTACTCTGCGTGAAGTGAGTACAGCATTTCCTTTGATCATTTCTCAGTGCCTTGCGCTCTCCCTTTGTGCTTGCGTGATGGGGGAGGGTGAAAAGGCCCTGCTGATTGGTTCTCAGTGGGGCCCTCATCCTGTCAAACACTGTGGTTGGGTCCCCTCGAGCTAGTCCCCCTTCCAGCTTCACAATGAACCCAGATGCTGCTTGAAAGTTGTGATTGTTGAGGGAGCTGGGGACGGGGGAAGGGAATGCCGAGGGAGGTGAGACAGGAGTAGAGCACTGTACTGTAAAAGAAGAAATTGTGCATCTCTGCATTGGTTGTTGACTGAAAATCTAATAACTTTGATGGCCAATGACGCGTGAAGGGTTGATTCACAAATAGGTCCTCTGCCACTGCAGCTGCCCATGTGATGTCTCCCCAGCCCCTCCTAGTTAAGGGGCTCCGAAGGCCTTCTGGCTGCTTCCCCTGGGGCTGGGATTTGATCTCTGTTTATTTTCTTTTGTGACCCAAGAAATCTGCTCATAAATGTGTAAATAAAAAAATAATGCGTCGTAGATGATCCGGTGAGGCGTTGTGTTGTGGTAGCCGGGCTCATTAACCCACCGGTCATTGTCTACAGAGTCCTTCGTGGAATGGGGCAAAGAGATAAATATCCCCTGTGGGCTCGTAGCTCAGCCAGGGGAGACCCCAGATTCAGGAGGGGCAGATCTGGACTCAAGCATTGCCGTGCATGCTGGCTTCTCTGTTTAGGAGAGACAGTCTCCTTCCCACTCCATGCCTCCGAAACACTGTCCTGCTCTCCTGTACTGCAGTGCACTTAAAAGCTGTGTTCCTATTTCCCTCCCTGGCTGCCCCGAGGGATAGATTTCCAGTGGGGGCAGGTACATGTGCTGCCTATGGAGGTGAAGAGCTGACACTTCTCTGTCTCCTAGAGTGAGTGGTGGCATTAATGATTTGTTGGCTTGTTCGCTGGGACCCACCATGGAGGCCCCTCCCCCTCTTCCTTGAGAGGGTCAAGTTTATGCAAAGTGTCTCCAGGGTGGTATGGGTGGGGTGAGCAAGGGCCCAAGGAGGCAGGGATCTGAGCTGTGCCACCCTCCGATCAGCCAAGTCACTGCATTGGGGAGACAGTATCCCCAAAACGTGAACCCTGGTTGGAATTGGGACATGGGAGAAGGAAAGGCCTTTGGCATCCTAGCTCCCTCCAGGAGAAGATGGAAAGCAGGTGGGGGAGGAACAGTGGAGAAAGGGATCTGCTAGGTGCTAGCACCATGGCACATGAATGGCTGAGGCTGGCACGGCCGGGAGAGACACCCTAAAGCAAACAGAGGCCAGGCCAGTGACAAGGGAAATGCGTGGATCAGCCTTGGTGGGAGAGGTGGCATCTCGCTAGGTTCCTCGCTATTCTAATGGGTTTGATGAGTTCAGTAGCAGGTGAGGCCATACAAAAGGAAAAGAAAAGGCTCCCGGATTTGTGACACAGAGGAAGGGCTCTGTTCAGGTGTTTAAAATAAACGACATTCTAGAGGGAATGCGCCAATGAGTGCTTGAAAGCAGGAGACGAGGGCTCAGGGAGGGAGAGAATGGGGGACAAAGAACAGGAGAGAAGGGGAAAGAAAAAAGAGTGAGGGGAAGAAAGGGAAGTGAGAGGCAGAATGGGGAAAAATGGCCTCTCAGACAGACATTCCTATTCCCCAGGCATTATCCCACTGACATCCTGTTTACTCTAGTGATGAACCAGGCATCTCTACCCTGGACTCTCTGCCCGGCATTATGTCTCATGATTCCTGGCTCTCTCTCCCCACCCCTCTCTTTAAGGAAGAGCGCTTGGGCCATTCTTTTCTCTGCATCACACAGAGGGGTAACAGAAATGTCATTTCTTACCTGGCTGGGGTTTCACCGAGTGTGAAGATTTAACCATTTGCCTCTCGAAACAACAAAGAGTTGGAATCTAAGGAATAAGCCCCGCGGTCCCACTTTGAATAATCCCAGACTAAGGGTATGTCCTCACTCCAATCAGAGGTGTGATTGCAGCATGTGTAGACGTAATACCAAGAGCAGTGTAGCTGCGGCAGCATGGACTGCAGCCCGGGCTGTACAAGCCCACCGGGGACCCGGGGTATGCATATGGGTAGCTAGCCCAGGCTGCTGTGGCTTTACTGCAGTTGGTACTTGTGCTGGCTAGATCAAAGCCGGTTTGGATATGTCTACACGTGCTGCAACCATACCTTGGAATGCGGTGTAGGCATCCCCTAAGTGGTGAAACAGGAGCAGAGGAGAGATTGGGAACGGGGGGTTCAGGAGCGTTCACCTTGCGGCCATTCCTTCCCAGTGAAATGAGTTGGTGGGTCTCGGTCCAGTTCCTGCTAGGCAGATGCTCACCTCACAAAATGCACCATGAGAGGATCTCGTTGGAGGGAGCCCCCTTGCTGTCCACCTTAGCAGACAGGCCAAGAACTGAACTGGCTTGGACCCTGGCTCCTCTCGTCGCCCTGACGGTGACCCTTCCAGAGCAGGGCCGTGAGGCACCCTCCACCAGCATGGCATTCCCTTTGCACCTTCTCCCCTCAGATGTTGCCAATTGTTACCTTCCCAGGGCAGATCTACCTTGCTGGCTTTCCGTGTGTGGAGCTGTGGGGTTTTGCCCATACCCCCCCTCTTGGACAAACTTAGACGTGTCTCTTGGGGTGTGTTGAATTTGAGCTGGCCTGATTGTCAGGGGCATGGGTGACCGTATGTGTTGACCTGTGACCTGCTCACCCACTTTGCCATGTGGAGATAGCAACGATGTGGAGACCTGGCCTTGAGCCTAGATAATCCTCCTCCAGTTGGACTGCTGATCAACGTAGTCTGTGCATGAGGTTAAATGTGCACCCTGATGCTGAGGAGTGCCCGCTTGCTCCCCTCCTTGCTGTCAGAAACAAGTCACTTGCAGGCTGCTTTGCCGACACTTCTTCGCTGCTTCTCTCTTGTCCTTGGGAAAGTTGTAAGATGGGCTCTGCTGGGGAGATTCAGACTTTGAGGCTGGAGTTTCCCGTGCCGTTTTCAATGATTCTGCAAAAGCCCTAAGAGAATATTCAGCCCCTTCTCGGAGCTCAGCGGGGGATGCGGCCGTGCACGCAGGCGGGGGTGGGTGTGTGTGTTTGCATGCAGCGGAGGGAATGACTCACTAGGCCCCCTCCTCATTTTCAGACCCCCAGACTGCCTCCCACTCCCTGTCAGGGCACGTTTCCTGCTGCTGCTGCTCACAGTGCTTTGATTCCAGAGACACAGCCAGACTGTTGGTGGGGGGTGGTAGAGGAGAAGCAGGTCACCTAGTATTTGGCCCATCCCCTGCCCTGGTAGCAGGCAGTGTGATCGGGAGAGTGGGGTCAGAGCCCTGTGCACTCTTCGGTCTGTGGGAGAGGGGTGTGCAGAGAGGGCTGCCCTGGCACGTCTGGATGATAAAGGGAGTGAACACTAGGCTGTGCAGAGTGTTGCAAAAGTTTCCATGACTCTGTTCCCCCTTCACTGTGGTCTGAAGAAGATTGGCCAGAACCTAGAGGAGTCCCGAAATAAACCCATCCACCCTCGCAATCTCCCATGCAGCCTATTTCCGGCTTTTCTAATTGAGCCTTGATTGACGCTGTCGTTTCCATGCCGAGTCTCCTGTGTAACTAAATCATTAGTGTAAATTAAATTTCGATTATTTTTTAAATCAGCAAAAATAGCGCTGTTTAATTGACAGCAATTATTTCCAGTGTTACGGTAATGAGGCAAATGCGAAGCGTTCTGAGCGAGCGCTGGTTAAGATCACTGGCGAGGGGAAAGAGGGACCCAGTTGACCCTATCTGTGATGTTGAACAGCCTGGCAGCTGCTGGTGGCTGTGAGGGCATGGTAGGTGGGCTCCTACCTGGGCAGTTCCCATGAGGGCCAGGTGTGATCTACCCTGCCCCTTACTGGCAAATGTCCTGCCACACTCCGGGAGCTGGGTGCAAGCTGTCACTCATGGTGGGAGGAGCAGAGAGCTGGACCTTGTAAGGGAGGGGATAAAAGGAGGAGCGTGGGCTCTAAGAGAGGCCTTTGCATCCAGGCAGAATTTCACTCCCACCTGGACCTTGGCTAGTGAGGATCTTGTGTCTCCGGCTTACTGGGACATGGCAAAGGACACTGTTAGGCTTCTGGAAGTGAGTAACGTGATGGGGCTGCAGTGTGTTCTTGCAGGGAGCTGTTACTCTGATAAGGCTGGGGCTGCTTTTGAGGGCACAGAAGTAGCCTGACCCTAGCTACCCCATGGGGAGTGCACAGGAGGCCTATGGAAAATTGGCCAGAGAGAGAACAGTACTGTGCCTGTCTTTGATGGTGGCTCTGCCAGGTCTTGATGGAGCACAGGTGTGTCTGCCCAAAGGCACGATACATTCCAAAATTTCCCTTCCCTCAGACTAGCAGGACTGGGTCATTCCAACCATAAACCTGTCCTGCTTTTTATCAAATAACAGGAATCTTGGCACAGTATTGCTTCTGGGCGCGCTACTTTTCCCTCTGTGCCTTGCTGCCTGTCTCTGGGAAATGCTGCCCATGACCTCAGCCATCATACCTGTGTCAGCTGCATGGGGCAGGAACACCTGGGGCCCCCTGTTCGCTGGTGACATATCTTGGGCACGTTCTGACAGGTAGTCAGGACTCATTGTCTCTCTAAGAAACCAGGAAAATAAGCTTGCGTCTGAATCCCAGGTGCAGAGAGGGTCTGCCTGTCACAGGCAATTCAGATCCTGCACTGCCTGGCAATGTTATTTTCATTCTGCAGGCTACTATTCATCTCTCTCTCTCCTTCCCTTCACTCTTCTCTTCCCTCCTCCTCTCTGTCTTTGGTCCTGAGCCTCCTCATAGCAGAGACTGGCTGTCACGCTGAACTACAGTGTGTTTTGGGGATGCAAATTAAGGATCAAATTATGCCATGTAGGCACTGGTCCAGGTTGGGGACAACTGGCACAATCCCTGTCCAAGCCCCTTAGAGTGTAGGGGGAGTGTGCGGGCTGCACTATGGCAAAGAATGGTCTGCTCCCTTTTGCCTGGTATGCATGGGAGCAGGTGCTCCAGGGGACATAGAGGGAGCAATCCCTGTGCTCACCCTAATGCCAGGGCTGGGACTATCCTTGGCCCTTGCCTGTGTGACAGAGCCCCAGGATGGGCCATCTGTGAGGTTTGAACTCTAGACCTAATACCAATAAGCCTATATTGCTTGAGCTGAAGGAGCATCTCTGTTCCATTAGAGGCAGTAGCAGCCTCACCAGCCTTTTGTGTGGCCCATCCACAAGAAGGAGACAGAGTAACACCAGATTAATGTGGCTTACACAGGCGTGCTCAGGGTGGGTGAGGCTCCCTGCTGCCCCATCAGTCTGCTCAAGAACCCAGGGGACAATCTGTCCCTAATATAAGGATTGTTCTGAGAACTCCAAACTCCTCCCACCTGGGACCAAAATCTAAATTTGAACCCACGTACAGGGATGGAGTGCCATTGCACATGGCCACTTGTGCCATTCCGCTGCTCTAACCTCCACCAGACTTTGGCTTCTTCCAAGGAATCCCAGGTAGCCTGTTGCCTCCTTGGAGTTGCAGAAGTATCCTTGGAGACTGGTTGCAGGATTGGAGGTCTGAGAGAGATTCACAGTGACTTGGGAAGCTGACAGAGGAGGTTTGGAAATGTAATCATAGCAGGGATGAATTTGACCTAATCTGATCTATCAGCTTTCTAACATGCCCATTACTGGAGTATTTAGCACAAGAAATTGTTCTGAACTTGTGACTGATGACTCCCTTTCCAAGGGGCCTTTCTAACTGGAAGTGATGTGGTCACATAGTTAGAGCTAAGGACCTGGGACTCAGGAATGTTCTGGTTTCTAATTCCAGTTACGGACTCGTGTGACCTCTGGCAGATGAGGGTAACTAGAATCAGATGTGCTTCTTGCCTTTGGTAGGATAAGGTAGGGGCCACCGGGCTGGGAAACTGCTGACATCGGAGACTACCAGCATTTGGGCAGATCCAAAGCAGCACCCTTGTTTCAACACCAACGCTATGGAAAGCTGATTCACGGAGCACATTGCAGCGTTTCCATTTCAGCACCACCCCTTTAGACAGCTCCCCAGAGACCATCCCAGCCTGTCCTGGAGGGAAGGACTACAGTCAACATTTGATGTGCAGGTTTTGAAGATCTTTTTATTTACATGATAGCACTTTTCCTGTAATGTTCAGGTTATTGGGAGGGCATGTGCTGGGTCGAGTCCGGTTAACAGCAATATTAGTGCAATGGTTATTGATGGGGTGAGTGGTGTGAAGGCCACGTTATTGGCAGGCTGTTGGAGTGTTGGAGCAGGCTGTTGGAGTTAGGCTAGGCTATTGGGGGATTGCCAGCTTATCCATGGAGCAATGGAATAGCTGACTGTGGCTTTTACCGGTGGGGACTCCAGTGGCTTGTCCAGAGTCGCACACAGTGACTGTGCTGGGATGCTCTGTGCAGAGGGGGTATTGTTCCAGAAGTTTGATGTTGGTAAAAGCAGTGTCAGATTAAGGCAGGAACCTGGTGGTTATCTGGATCTGGGCCCTGAATATGGAGGAGGCCTCAGAATTTGAGACCATCGAGAACTGGACTCCAAGAAGGCACCACTCGCTTAGGTTGTCATTGCAGGTGCTCACACTGTCGGTCTGTCTGGCTCTGTGCTGAGTGAAGTGGTCGGTGCTCAGCTAGGGTGACCAGACATCCTGTTTTTAAAGCGACAGTCCTGTATTTAAGCCCTCCTGCAGGTGTCCCAACTTTTTCTTAAAAACGGGCAAATTGTCCTGTATTTTCTGTCTCTCCCCCCCTCCCCATCAGTACTAGTGGGTTCTGTTGCTGGCTGGATCCCTGCTTGCCAGCTGCCTGCCTACCAGCGGTGTGTGTGTGTGTGTGGGGGGGGGCGGTCCAGTGGCCAACGATGGAGGTGGGTGTGCAAAGCTGGTGGCGGGGCAAAGCTGCAGCGTGCAGGGCCGGCTGCTCCCCCTGCTGGTCCATCAGTGCAGCCCCTGCTGCATGCCAGTTCTCGGCCAGCAGGGCCCTGCCCCCGTCCCGTTTCCGGCTGGCGCTGGCTGCAAGTTGTGGTGGCTGGTGAGTGCGGGCAGGCGCCAGGCGGCGGCCAGTTACGTGTTGCCTCTGCTGCTAACCCATCGGCCTTTTACGTGCTCTCCCTCTCACTGTCCTCTCCCTGCTTTGCCCCTTTGCCCCCCGCAGCCCCGCTGCTCCTCCATTTCTTCCCTGGCAGGACACGCCCCACTCCCAGCGCTGTGCAGAGAACCAGCCCCTGGTCTGAGTGCTCAGCTCACCAACAGCCTGGCTGGCAGGCTTCTTCCTTCCCCCACTGCCTCTGGCTGGACCAGTGCCCCAGGAAAGCTCAAGACCCTCTGGCCTGGGGCACTGGCCAAGAGGAGCCAAACCCTGCATGTGCCAAAGCCCTGCACAGCTCTGGCATGGGGAAGCCTCCCCTCAGCTAAGCTCTGGAGTGGCGGGGGAGGGAGGGAAAAGCAATTTCCAGCCCGCTCATGCCCCGACCCTGCAGGCTCCACAGCAGCCCCCAGGGCAGGGGCTTAGCATCCTCTTCACCCCCTCCGCCCTGGGTCCTGCCCCCAGGGAGCGTGGGGCTGATCCGTCCCCTAGGCACCCTCCCCTGCTGAGCCACCTCTTGTCGAGTTCACTGAAGCCCCTGCAGGTTCCCTGGGTCCTGGTGCACAGTGCATCCTTAGGACTTAACCCCTTCCTGCCCGCACTGTAGCCCGGGGACAGGAGGTTACTTGCCCGTAACCTCGGGCAGGTCAGTGCTGTGCCCGCACTGTAGCCCGGGGACAGGAGGTGGCTTGGTTATATCTGGCCAGCAGCAGCCTGGAGGTGTTAGCTGCCTTTTGACACTATGGGGGCAGGAAGGGACAAGCTACTTCCAGCCACAGGGGAGCGGGGTGGAGTGGGGGCTGGGGTGGAGAGAAGAGCTCTGCTAAGACACGGGCCAGTTCATCCCTTCCCCTGCCCCTCCTCCCCTGCAGCTGGAAGCAGCTCCCATCCCTGCCCTCCTGCTCAGTGTGGAAAGGCTGCTGCTGGCCACGTTGTGGTGTGAATCCTGGTAGAAATCTGGGGAGGGGGGCCTGTGACCTTGCATGCCCCCCTATGTGTTGCCTGGGGAAGATGCGGTGCCAGGTACCAGGACAGGCAGGTCCGTCTCGGGGGCCTAGCCAGGCAGGGAGGGTTGGGTCGGTCATCATCCCATATGAGAGAGGGGTACTGGTGTGTGTGTGTCACCTCTCCCCGTGTGTGTGTGGGAGGCTAGGGGTGTGTGTCACGCCCCAACCCGTTTGAACCCTAAAGCCTTAAAGAGAAGAAGGTAAATAAAAAGAATCCAACTACGCGTATTTCTTTTTAACAGGGGCTCAGTCAACTTGATGTTAATTTGAACATTTGTACGATTGATTGTTGTTGAACTGCTTGAATACGAGTAATTTTACCAGGTGTCCTGTATTCAGCATAGGGAAATATGGTCACCTAGTGTTCAGCTCCCCGTGTTGGGAGCAGGCAGAGAGTCCATCTGGGTGCTTGCAGGGATGAAAAGTTGTCTAGAGGGTAAAATTCTTGGTGCCCTGAAATGTTGGTGTCTTAATCCACCCCTGGAACTACTGGGTCTCCCTGACCCCTTCGTCGTTCAGTTTGGTTCTCTCCTGACTATGACTTGTTTGACTTTGCGAGTCAGTCTGTCGTTCTCCTCCCCTAGAGCAGGTTAATCTTCCTCATTAATAATGAGACAGATAAAAGGGCAGAAAACGACAAGTGAAATGCTTCTCTGACACCTCTGATGGAGTGGGTGAGCCGGATCTCCAGGGTGGAAAGCCTCCATCTCCCAAGGGGTTTCAAAAGATACCACAACCTTGATGGAAATGGACAGTCCCTGCCTAAATCAATGCCAGCACAGTGCACTTAATGTGGGCAGTGATGGATGGGTATCCCTGGGAGAGAGGCGAGAGACACTGGCATGGGGAGATGGCAGGCGGCTGCAGGAACAGCCATGGTTACAGGGCAGCATTTTCCCTCTTATTTTTAGAGAAGACTTTGTGAAGGGCAGGACTCATTTTAGTCCCCTGATTGGCACTGCCAGGCCCGAGAGCAAAGTGCAAGGGACAAATACAAGGGTCAGACAGCTGAATGGCTTCTGAGAGGGAGAGCGGATAGGCCATGAACATGGAGCAAAAGAAGAAAACAGTGACTCAGCCCTGCGTAAAAGGGGAGAGACACAACTCTACAGACCCTTACAGAGAGGGCTTAAAAGGCATCCTGGTCTAGTGCAGGGTTCTCAGACTCTTCCCTAGCGTGGACTACGTCTAAATAGACGTGGCCTGGTGGTCACCTCCCTTCCCATCTGTGGTTGGACAGGCCACCTCCCCTCCCATCGGCAATATGGAATAACATCCAGCAATTGCTTACATGGGAAAGTATTTACTGTATCTGTAGCTTCTTGCAATGCAATGCAACAGCTGGTGGCAAGGTTGAGAGCTGGCAGCATGTGACTTAGCAGCTCTTTGTGGAACGCCAGCAAGTGCTCTGTGGGCCACAGTTGGGAACCAGTGGTCTAGTGGACTAAGCATAGAATTAGGAGCCAGGAACTGCTCAGCCATTGATTGACTCCGTAACCTGGGGCAGGTCAGTTCCTCTGTGCCTCCCTTTCCCCATCTGTGAATTGGGTCTGCATGCTTTGCCTGCCTCGGAGGGCTATAGCGAGGGTCCCCTGATGTTTGTGAACCACCTCGAAAATGTAACTTCACTTAAGGACAAAGGGCTTGTTATCTTGGCGGAATGGATGCAGGTTAGGAGGAGATGTTAAGGAATGCTCATAGGAAATCTTTAATTTGGTCTGTGAGTCCAAGGGAGTCAGCTTTAGAGATAAAGGCACATGGGAGACGGAAATGCAGAGATACAATATCAGATGTGTATAATGGAGATTCTGCAGCACCCTGTCAGTGCAAGCTGGGATTTGTGCTGACAGCTTCCTTACCACAGGGCCAACCCTCCACCAGAGAGGGTGCCGTGTGCTTGTCCCGCCGCAGCTTTACAAAGACTCCTTATGCAGTTGGTGCACAGTCCTGATTACCCAGAGCTTATGCCTTTAAGAATTTACACCTCCAATCTGTCAGTCACTCCCTCTGCCATGTGGATCCATAAACAGGGATAAACAGTAATTAGTATGGTAAGTAGCCTGGTCTTGTGTTTTCTGGTTACAGTATCATGGTAATTATTTCCGGCTCCCCGCCTGAATACTCCTGCCGCCTGATTTTGTGCTCCATGCATCCTTGCCAGCTTGATTATCACTGGACGCATTAGAATTGGCAACTGCTTTCTGCTGCGTCTCCCATTCGCTCATTGGGGGGGCAGTGGCCTCAGCCCATTTCCTTGTGGTGATCTGGGATGATTGAGGGAGGGTGGCTTTCTTTAGGCAGTCCTCTCTCCTTGTAGGATCTGTACCTCGATGGGCAGGACATGTATCTGTGCTGATATAGCACTGGGGCACCTCTGTGCATGGACCCCAGTTGGTCAGACCTACAGAGCCATTGTAAAGTATGGCAGGAGAAATTCCCACTGGAGACCAATTCGGTGCAACTCCTACCCGGGTGGCCCACGGATAAGGGGCGCGCGCTCCTTTTTGGCTCACCTGGTGCTGCTGACACCTACAGATCAAGCAAAAGGGCCAGTTCCAGTCTGGAGTTCAGCAAACCAGAGGCTTCGTCCACACACTTGGGGTGTGCGTGAGCTGGCTGGCTGGAGGGCAGACTCCACTCATCAGTGGCCTCCAACATCGACCCACCAGGCAGCAAGCACAACAGAGATCCCCTTGCTGACAGCTAACTCGCTTCTTGACCCTTTCCTGAACCCTAACCCAGATTTCCTTGTTAGCAAGTGGGAGGAGGGGAGCGTCTGGGGTTAGTAAATGAGGAAAAGATGGATAGTGGGAATGAGGTGTGTGTGTGGGGGGGGCAAGTCTGTTTAAGAAGTAGTAGAATTTGCAAGCAAGCAGCCACACCTGGGAGAATAAAGCTCACGCGGTCGTATATGGGATGTCTCTCTCCCAGGAACTCCCGTCCACCCTCCGTGCTGCACAATCCCCCCATTCACATTCCTCCTTGCAGCTCTTGAGTCAGGTCCCCTCTGTGAATCTCACCTCACAGCCTCAGCGATGCAATCCCGTGCTCCGGGTGTCCCTCGCCTCTGATTGCCAGAAGCTGGGATGGGACGACAGGGGATGGATCACTCAATGATTGCCTGTTCTGTTCGTTCCCTCGGAAGCACCTGGCACTGGCCACTGTGGGAAGACATACGGGGCTAGGTGGACCAGTGGTCTGACTTAGTAGGGTCGTTCTTAAGTTCTTATTTTTTTCTCTGTAGCTTTTGATGGGTGCTCCCTGGGCAGTGTATGTTGATGCTGTACATGAAGGGTACTTGATAAATGTGCTGAGACTGAAATGCACCAAACAACTGTATTAATGGGATTGGTTTTACACGAGTTGCCAGGAAGAGGTAGGGAAGAGGGCAAATCAAACTGTGCATAGCTTGCTGCAAGGACACCTCTTTGTGCTTGCAGAGAAGCTGATCCTCACAGGGACAAGACCACCATGAGCTCTCTGGATCCAGTCACTGAGCTACTGCCTCTTGCACAGCTCTTTGGGAGCCTTTGCTGTGCATGCAAGGCCACGTGTGTGTGTGTGTGTTGTCATATGTGAGACTGTGCGGTCACGCGTGCCTCTAAAGCAGTGCGGGGTGTGTGCATGTGTGTCTGAAACGCTGTGTGCATGTGTGCTTCCAAGTCTGAGGCACTGCGTGTCTGCATGCACATCTGAACTGTGCTTTGTGCATGTCAGAGCCTTTGCGTCTGCATTGTTGTGTACATGCACTTGTGTCTGAGGCGGTGCGAGACTGCATGGGTGCCTGGGCATGCATTGCCGAGGCTGGGTGTAGAAAAGCTCAGTGTAGACATACGGCTTTGTGGTACCCCAGAAAAATTAGATTCTGTCACTTTGAGAGCAGCAAACCTCCCGTTTATTTGATCCATAGGCTGCTTTTCTGTGCTGGTCTCAGACTGCACTGTCCTGCTAGTCGCAATACCCATCCTCTTCTTCCCCATTCCCTCCAGACCCCTCGCCTCTCATTCCTCCTCCCATCTGCCAGTTTCCCTCTGGTCTCCCTCACTGCAGCTTCCAGCTTTGTCTAGGCTCCATTTTCAGGTGCTTCCACGATCCATTCATCCACCTTCCCCATCGCTACAGTCTTCTGTGCTGCCAGGAGGCCGTCCCATCTTCTCATTCTTCCCTGCATTCATCCTCCCCCCATCTGTCCCTCAGCTGGACCTCAGTCTTCAGTCACTTCTCTTTACCAGCCCAAAAGCTCTCGCCACTCCCGCTCTGCAGTCAATTCCCAGTAAATGACCCAAACAGTTCCCCATTTTCTTCCTCATCCCCGCCTGCAAACCTTCCCACTTTCATCCCCATCCCTTCGGAGACCTCTCCCACCGTTCACAGGCACCTCTTGCTGAATTTGTCCCTCTCCTCAAAAAATCCCATGACCTTCACAGTCTGGTCCATTGAAATCCTGCACCTGGCTGAGGCTTGGCACTTCCCTTCAGGCCTGTTGAGGACCCACCCCCTCCTTGAACAGCCCCATTTGCCGGGGCCCTGGTAGTGGGGGCTGAGTCATACCAGGACTGACTTCAATATCTCCTCTCTCTCTTCTGAACCTTGCTTTTCTCCTCAACAGCTCACATGCCACTTCCAGTTGCAGAGTTTCTGTGCTCCCCTGCCTCAGATCTAGGACCCTCTTTCCTTTCCCAGTGCTGCCAATTCTTTCCCCTCACCCCAGTTTCCCCTCCCCCTCTGATTCCATCGGCTAGGTCTACGCTAGCACTTTGGTTGGCATAATTTATGTCGCTCAGGGGTGTGAAAAAACCGCACCCCTGAGCGACATAAGCTACATCAGCAGGAGCGTTGGTGTGGGCGGCGCTATGTCGGTGGGAGACACTCTCCTGATGACATAACTACCACCGCTCGTGGAGGTGGTTTAATTATGTCGATGGGAGAGCTCTCCTCCACCGGCACAGAGCAGCTCGACAGGAGATCTCACAGCAGCGCAGCTGCATTGGCACGACTGTGCTGCTATAAGCTTTCTAGTGTAGACATGGCCATAGTGTTATTCACGTTATCTCTCCCACGTATACCCATGGAGCTCTATACCCTGGATCTTAGCATTAGGCCAGAAGGGTGGGGGTTGCTATCTTATTCATGATTTCAACTACAGGGACGCCTGACTGGTTACATTGGATGACACTGCACCGTTTCACCCCTGCAGAAAATTCCCCTGCTTCACAACCTCTCAAGCTTGGCCCACTGCACTAGCAACGTGGGACCGCTGCAGCGCTGACAGATTCATTGGCAAGCCGAAGGGCTACCCCTCATTTGCATCTAAATTTACATGAGTTGACTCAGGATTTTAATTAGAGATAAATGCGCCCTGCTATTATTTTTTATTTATAGAGTGCTGTAAATGTACACAGGGCTCTACAGGACACCAAGGAAAACAAAATGTGCCTTGCCGGGGAAGGCGTGTCAGGGAGGAGGCTGCCGCTGCTTCTTGTAAGCCAGTTTCTTGAGGTCTGCTTTTACATTTGGAGGTGGCGCCACTTGTTTGGGACGGTAGATGAGAATCTGCTCAGCGGTTGCTTGGTGTTTGCCACAGGTTTTGTGGTGTGTTTTGGATTGCATCACATCAATGGTACAACATTTATTTCTTTTCTTTTTTTTTGTCATCGTCCCAACCATCACAACCCGATAAGTCCTTCTAAACAGACATGTCCCGTTCTCACTCCTGTAACGGAATTCTGGATCCGTGGCATTCATTAGGTGAGCAGAGTCATTCAGCACGTTTCCTTCCTGAAATGTGGAGCCGAGTGGGTTACGTTCTGTAAGACAATTAATTTTAGCTGAATCTCGGCTTTAGCTTAAGCCAAAATGGGTCTGCAAAGGACCTGAACTCTTTGTCACCTTGGAACGTCTCTGAGCTGTTGATCCAATGGATTATGAAGCATTTTTTGAACCATTCAGCATAGGGGCAACTGCCACACTAACCTCGTTATCTCCATACTGATTTATACCTGCCTCTGGAAATTTCCATTACTTGCGTCTGATGAAGTGGACATTCACCCACGAAAGCTTATGCTCCAATACTTCTGTTAGTCTTAAAGGTGCCACAGGACCCTCTGTTGCTTTTTACAGATTCAGACTAACACGGCTACCCCTCTGATACTTGCCACACTTGTGTTACTTGAGCTTTGCACTCCAGCTGGCTGCAGAACGCTTGCAGCTGTAGGCAAAGCCCTCTGCTCCCACCTTCTCGCTAGCAGGTGCAAACACAAAGCCCCCATCCCTTCCACTCCCCTTGCAGCTGCCAAGAGGCTTCTGCTCCTCTGACAGCTGCAAATAGAGACATTCCCCCATCTCTGCTCCCTTGTCAGCTGAGAACAGAGGTCTCCACTGCCCTCTGAAACTTAATATGTATATGTATTAAAATAATATGTTCTCAGCTGTTAAGTATCAAGCTGTCTGGAGTGGCTCAAGGGCATGAGTACCAATCTCAGGGCAGACGGTTAAGAAGCAGGGCACAAACCCCAAATTGGTTGTGAATTCTATACTGAGTTTTCACCAACCAATTATCAAGTGTAAACTCATTGGGCACTATAAGAGCCTTAACATGGAGTCCCAGACAGTCCCTTTGGGTACTCTGTCTGTCTTGCCACCTAGGCAAGCTTGCCTTTGTGATAGATGGTCCCTTACACCAAGGATCACAGTAGTATTCACGTTACTCCTAGGCCTAAAGGACCAGTCACTTACTCCTGGTCAATTGCACCTTAGATCTCACAGGAAAGATAATGCTTGTAACCAATCCTATAATAAAGTATATACAGATGTATTAATAGGAAAAGGAAACGAGAGTTATCTACAAGGTTAAAGCAGGTAAACATATACGCACAAGTGAATTACAATCTTAAGTTTCCAAAGTAATAGAAACTTCTATGATAAGCAAGTGCTATACGCTAACCCAGGCTAAGCACTGGGGATCTTTTGCTTATGCCTAGCAATCCTTGTCCCCCGGAGTGCAAGCAGCATAAAGATACAGTTCCTCCTTGTTAGGGGTTTTTATTCCCTTTCCCCCTTCTGTTCTGAGCTGCAAACTCAGCTGATTGGAGGAATTCACTTGCGAGACTCAGTTTCATGGCTGAGGGAATAAACAACAAAGCCTTTTATCCTCTTTAATGTTTCACTCTACTCTGCCTGGTGTTGATGGGCCTTCCTTGTCGTCCAGGACATCACACCTTCTGTTGGAGATCAGCACAATACGCTAGTTAATTAATGGCTCTCTCCTGTCTGGTGACATAGTTACAGAGGCTTACAAAGCAAATGCTCAAATATTGCCTTATAATATGGGGTACAGATGTTATAAGTGAGCTGAATGCATGCGGCTATTTACAAGCATTCCATAAAATTTAAACACTGTTTTATAATTCTAATCCCTATTTTAACAGTGCTAACACACAGGTGATCCAGACCGATTCCAGCTACGTATTTATCAGTGTTCAATTGAGGTCTAGGGACCTTGGCGTGAACTGGCACCTGGTATGCCAGCATCACATTGAGGATCAAGAAGTGGCTTCAGCCATGCAGTGCGGTGAGCTTTGCAGCTAGCTACAGAATGTGCCTTCCCTAAGCTTCCTGGTGTCTGGTCTCCTGAGTCCCGTCCAGTGCCCTATCCACTCGCCCATGTTGCCGGTCTTTGGTGTGTCGTATGCATGAAAGGCGTTGTGCAGTGTGTGGTTGATGTGTGCATGATGACGTGTGTGTATATGTGCATACAGGCGGCTGTGTGTGTTAGAGAAGGGAAGACATCCGTGCACACACTCTCTCTGGTCCTAGCAGGTTGTATAGCAGCTGTTCTTGCTGCCTGGCTGCATTTCACACGCAGGGGGCATCCACATGGCAGCTTGGGGGAGGAGAGCATGAGGGTGACTGGAGGGAGGTGCTACCATACTCCAAAGATGGAGGCTGTGTCCCACGCAGCATCAGCAGCTCGCTAGCCAGCATCAGCTGTGTTCCAGCTCCTTGCCACCCATGGACAGCTCTGGAATTCAGGCATTGAGTGCCCCCTGACCAGCCCCCTATATGGCCATATGCCTCAAACACATAGCCATGCCCACCCATCACCCTTCACGCAGCTTCCTTGCTGCCAGGGGTGCAGAGGGAAGAAAGAGGCTTGATGATCTAATTTGCATATGCAAATCAGCACTCATTGGATGATTGTGGTTGTCCCAGGGGAGAAGTGGCGCGAGGGAGGTGTCTGTACCATGCTCCCCTCCTCCTTCTGGGGGCTCTTCCTGCGGCAAACAATGGTGGGAGCAGTATTATGAGGGTGGAGAGACATGGTGGCCCCCCCCACCCTCTCCAGTACTTTTCCTCTTTCTCATGGGCAGCATGTATCAATTTTGGGGCCTCCTGAGTGGGAGAGGGGTTCAGGCAGGCATGTCATTAATGGTGGCTATTATGAATGGGTCTCTCCTCTGCATCCAGGCATAATCAATGGGGCCCCTCCTTCCCCCTCAATCCAGTAATGGGTGCATGTCCCACATGTATGTTACTGTGAGTCTCGAACGGAGACACCTCAGCTAGGTTCCATTCAGGGGAGGCGGAAGGGGCACAGGTGGGAGATTTAGCACAGCTCTCCGTCTTGCTACAAGCAGAGCGAGCTCTCCTCTCCTCTTTCTGGCTGGGCTCAACAGCCCAACACCCGCCCCCCTTGGCCAGTGCGGGGAGAGCTCCCCCTCCTGTGCTTCGCCCCGGCCCTGGCCCTGGCTGGTAGGATCCACTCTGCGTGGGCCTTGGATGGGAGGTGTGCGCTCTCTCGGCTGTCCAGGAGAGTCTTGGGTCGTCAGTGTGAACTGGTGTGAGGCAGGCATTTTGCATCAAGCCCAGAGGCTGATGCGGCGCGATGGAGCAGAAAGAGTGAGCGGCGGGGAGGGAAAGAGAGGCTGAATCGGAGCGATGGCAGTGAGGGGGGAGGGGAGACAGAAACTGGGACTATAAACAGCACAAATGTCTTCTTCGTAACATGGAGCCCTCTCCCCTCTCTAACCTTGTATTTTATCAACGGCTCTATGAGGTTTTTTTTCATTTCAGAAAAATATCCCCCTCAGGCTGCTGTAGCTCAAGTTTAGTCTCCAATATTTATATCTTCCTGCCTCTTCTCGGTGCTTTCGTGCCTGGATAACCTGCCCAAGGGGACTGTGGGACACAGGAGAATTTAGGAGCGAAGGGGCTGCTACATTGGAGCAGACCAGTCCATCTAATCTGATCTCGTCACCTACAGCATCAGACAGTACTTGTTGCTTCTACAGAAGGCAAAAGCACCTGGCGAATTGTGCAATGCTGCAAATGGGGGGGTGGTCTCCTTCCTAGGCCGCCCCCCTACCCAGTGATCATTTTACATCCCGAGATAGGATTAATCTGTATTACCTTAGGCAGCGTAACTACCCATATTATCAATGGCTCTGAGATGGATACAGGGGGAAGCTGTGGTGATAGGGACTGTTACGGGGGAAGTGGTGTGGCCTAGTGGATAGAACACTAGAGTGGGACTCTGGAGGCCTTAGGTTCTAGTCCCAGCTCTGCACCTGGGTGACTTTGGCTAAGTCGCTTCTCTTCGCCGTGCCTCCATTTCTCCACCTGTAAAATGGAGATAATGATGTGGGATGTACTGGTGCAAAGTGCTGTATCAGAACTGGGATAGCCAGAGCTGCTTGCCCTGTTGAAGTATCAGAAGGACTTGAGTGAGGATATGTTTGAACAAAGCAGCCTAAGAAAAATAGATGGAACCAAAACTGCTCCTCAGAACTTGGACTGAACCCACTGAGGAGCATTTGCCCTCAGAGGGGGATTGGCCTGTTGAATTGTTTGCTGCAGATGAAGCACGGGGGGAGGAGGGGTAAGAATTGCCTCACTGAAATGTTCTGTCCTTCCCCCTCTCCCGCCTGCCTCCTACACAGAGCAGGGGTCATCCCACATAATCCAGTGACTGCAGGGAGCAGGTGGCCTCAAGCCTTTGTGTTTTCTGCCTGTTTTTAGTAAATAGAGCCTCAGTTTCCTTCTCTGTGACCTCGCTGCCACTGCATTTCCTATTCATCACTGCTAAATTTTACTGCTTCTGTACTTCACAAGTATCCACACTTCTCCTGTTACTCTTTAGGGGTAAATGCCTGAACAGAGATACCGATGCAGTCATCCCATGAGGTGCCCCGGCAGCCTAGAGCTTCCTTCCACTCCATTCCCCAGCACTGTTGCTGATTAGCAAATCAACCATTTCCCCCCCCCCTCCGCCTTCCCTCTGATCTGCCCCTAACTCCATAGGGGCAGGCTGAGGCTGCCCTGAGAGAACCAGGAGAGCCGAGCTAGACTGAGAGGATGGTGATTCACCTCAGGGCTGCTGACCCGAGTCCAGATGGAGTGTGCTACAGTCCTGAGCACTTTGGAAATACATAAAGAGCTGAGGTCAGCTGAGATAGACCCTCTCTAAACGAAGCGCCGGTACTTCTGGCAGAGAGATGATTAGGATGCCATAGCCAGTGCCCCCACATTTTCCTTGTGAGCGTGCAGAGGTGAAGGGTCACGAGCAGCGGTGTTTTGAAATAAGGACTGCTTGATTTCTGTGCTTGCCAATTTCTCTGATGCTACTGGAAATTGGGGGGAGGGGAGTATGCAACTGTGGTGGGGAGGTGAGAGGCTAGAGTGGGAGGTAAGAGGAGATGGGCTTTGGGCAGCGTGACAAATAGGTATCCAGGCTAACTGTGGTACCTGCTTGTGCAGATGTGTGTGACCCTGCATTGCATTAGATTTGGGGAGTGAACAGGTCAGATGGTGAGAGGATGGAAGGTTTTGACCCAATTGCAAATGGAGAAAAGAAACAGGCAATGAGACTGGTGGAGGGGCAGGGGATAGGGTTGCCAGGCGTCTGGTTTTTGACCGGAATGGCCAGTCGAAAATGAACCCTGGCAGCTTCGGTCAGCACTTATGACTGGGCTGTTAAAAGTCTGGTCGGCACAGCGGGGCTAAGGCAGGTTCCCTGCCTGGCTCCATGCGGCTCCCGGAAGTGGCCGGCATGTCCCTGCGGGCGGCCCCTAGGCGCAGATGTGATCAG
Organism: Chrysemys picta bellii; assembly: GCF_011386835.1. Lineage (NCBI taxonomy): Eukaryota > Metazoa > Chordata > Testudines > Emydidae > Chrysemys > Chrysemys picta. The sequence goes on along the minus strand of NC_088791.1, from coordinate 93,763,391 downwards.
GGAAGCTCTACACATTGCCACTGCCCTGAGCGCTGGCTCCACAGCTCCCATTGGCCAGTAACCATGGCCAATGGGAGCTGCGGGGTCAGTGCCTGCGGGCAGAGGCGGTGCGCGGAGCTGCCTGGCTGCCCCTGAGCCTAGGAGCCGGACATGCCGGCTGCTTCTGGAAGATGCACGGAGCCAGAGCTGCCTTAGCCCCTCTGCACTGCCGACCGCGAGCCACCTGAGGTAAGTGCCACCTGGCTGGAGCCCGAAGCTTCTACACCCTAACCCCTTGCCCCAGGTTGGAACCCCTTCCCACACCCTAACTCCCTCCCAGAGCCCTCACCCCAACCCCCTGCCCCATCCCGGAGCTCACTCCCACACTCCAAACCCCTTGGCCCAAACCCGTAGCTCCCTACTGCACCCCAAACCCCTCATCCCTGGCCCCACCTTACACCCCGAGCCAGAGTCTGCACCCCCTCCTGCACCCAAACCTCCTGCCCCAACCCTGAGCCTGCACCCCCAGCCGTAGCCCTTTCCCGCACCCCAACCCCCTGCCCCAGCCCAGTGAAAGTGAGTGAGGGTGGGGGAGAGTTAGTGATGGAGGGGGGGATGGTGGAGTGAGAAGGGGTGGGGCCTCAGGGAAGAGGCGGGGAAGGGGGCGTAGCAAGGGTGTTCGTGTTTTGCTATTAGAAAATTGGCAACCCTAGCGGAGGCTGGTCAGTCCCCTTAGCTCCATGAGTGTGCCTTGGGCAAAATATCTCCTCCTTGATACCGATACCGTTATCACCTGGCTGCTCCCAATCCAGTGTACATCCAGGACCACATACATGGCCCACAGGCAGGGACTCCATCACTGGAGTCCCTTTGAGAGCTGAGACACTCCAGGGAGGGGACGGGGGATATCGATTACATGGACACATCCCTATGGCCTCCTCCCCTGTGGAGTTTGGGTCAGGGCTGATGGGTCTGCAAAAGCATCCCAAGAACATGCAGGAAAAAGAGGGGATAATTAGAGATGGGCCTGGCTCAAAGTTCTGGATCCAAACCCTGCTGAACCTTGGGGAAGGATGGGGCCAGATTCTGCCTGTGCAATTTAGGATTATTTCTAGCGATGGGCTGATCATGGGTTCCTATGGACATAGCTTCCCTTCCTACCCCCTTCCCTTTGTAAACGCTGAGATCCTGGTTCTTCTTCAAGAGCGCGAGCTGTGGGCTAAATCAAATTCCACTCCTTGTAGACATACCCCCCCCGGAGCACAAACACACTCATTACTCTTCCTCTCTCCGTTTCTGTCTTCCTAACAAACTCCCTTTTCATAAATGGTCTGTGTCCCCTGGCTGGAGAACTGGCTGCTTTGGGCTCTGACCTCCCCTTTGGGGTCCGTAGTTCTCCTCTTGCTGAGCCCTCTCTCTCTCGCTCTCTTGCTAGTTGGATTCATTTATGTTCTTGGTCCTGCTTCCATTTGGGCTGAGGTGTGAAGGACTGTTCCCTTTTACCCTCCCCCTTTCCACTCACCTTGGGGAGGGTTCCACTGCCTGAAGATATTGCAAATTCACACTGGTGTAAGTGCAGTCAGAATCAGGCCCTCAGTACTCAGACATGCACTTCAGTACGGGCCTGTGTCCTGCCCGCTATGCCAAGCGTGCTCTGCCACTGCCACACACACACACAGCTCTGCCAGTGCTTCTCAGCCCTGATCTGCAGCACCCCATGCTAACCCAATGTGGGCTCACAGTTTGGGCATCTGGAATTCCTGCCTCCCAGACACAGTTGCAGCGAGGGGATCTTGGCTGCAGCTGGGAAAAGCAAGGGCTAGATGGTGTTATAGATTAGCTGGGTACCCTGCTGACATTTTACCAGGACTGAGAGTTAGAGGCGGAAGTTGATGCAGAAGTGGCTGGATTTCTAGTCCTGGTTGATACCCAGCCTTTCGCCCCTGGACATCTGTTTACAAAATGTTGTCTACAACGGATCACAAGTTAAATGAATTGTTGAGGTCTCATCATCATCCCTAGTTGAATTTGTTCACCGCACAAAGCCTACAAATAATTTTTCATGGCGGGCAATCCCCTCTTGGGGAGCCCCCCTGTGGTTGAATAGTAGGTGATGTTGCAGGTTATGTTTGAAGTGTATTGGTAGAACGAGGTATGCGGGCACTAGACTTGAAAAGCAGGGGGTGTTTCTTGTGAGAATAGAGGTGCACAGGTGGGAATAGTAGGGGTGCTTCAGGTCAGAACTGAGATGCATCACTAGAGCTGTGTGGAGATTCATGCCTAGACTAGCAGGGGCTGTTGCAGATCAGTAGTGAGGGGTGTGTAGACCCCTACATCTGCAATAGCAGTGGATGCTGCAGGTCTGCCTTGAGTTGCATTGGCACAGCTGTGTGGGGAACCCAGGTTAGAACAGCAGCACTGAATCATTCTCTACAAATCCTCTGCTTGTTTGACTGTAAACCGGGGTGGGGGAGGGCGGGCGGGCATGTGTTCCTTCAATTTCCCACAACAAAGCAAGTATAGAGGGGATTAGGATGCCAATGCTGGGGGAAGAGAGAGGGATTTAGAAGGAGAGGGGAACATTAAGATTGAAAGAAATAAATGCAGATTGAAGTTGTCGGACCAGAACAGAAGAACTTCTCAGTCTATATATTTAGCTCAGTGAGGTGTATAAACAGAAACCTGCAGCCAGCTCAGTTGCTTCCCCCCCAGTGGAGTGAGTCATCGGCCCTTAGATCTAAAGTTAGGTTCACATCGCAGCTTACACTAACTCTCCCATTTTATTTTTCCCTTTCTATTTTGAAGGGTGTGTGGACAAACCGAGCCCTGCCTACTGGAAGCAGCAAACACAAACTGTGGTGGCATTAGCAGCTCGACCAGTCCCCAACGGGGTGCCATACGCACCAGCTACCCGTGCTTGGGTCTATGCTGCGCCCTGACCTTTAGCCGTTGAGAGCGGTCTGTCCACACAGCAGATGTGACTCAGAGGGGCTGATGTGCTTTGCACAGCTGTGTCACCACCTATGGGGTAGGGTGGACTGTCCCTGCTAGGCACAAAAATGGAGTCTGGGTTTTTGTAGTGACTGGTGTTTGCTAATGGTACGTGTGCCAGCTTCAGACAAGGAGGGGGCTCTCTTGCTCTGGGGATAACAGAGTCTTCCCCTGGGGTCAGGGACGGGCTCGGCAAGGGTTTGACAGGAAGATGGGGATATGTGTAGAGCACCTCCTAGCTTAGCCTGGATCCCCGTGTGGCGTAGCCTTCCACTTCACTATTGGCCAGGCCCCAGCCACCAGTTGAGTTTATGTGAGTTGGCCAGAGAACGCATTTAAATCCCGCACTGGCTCCTGTCTGGCTGCTGAAAACTGAGACTCGGCTTGCCCTGGGCATGCGGACACTTGGGATGCAAATCATCAGTGCAGGGCACTCTGCAGGGAGGAGGGGGCAGCTCACAGGTCCGCCGCGGGGGGGGGGGGGGCGGAGGGGAGTGGGGAACACTATTGACCTGAGCCTCTTCACTTCTATAAGATTCTTCCTTTCTTGCGTGCCGTCCCTCACCACCTGGGCCCCTCTCGGAAGCTGTTTGCAGTCGCATCGCCATGGCTGGTAATTGCCCCCTATAAGTGAAATCAATAGCAACCATTGAAGTCCATTTCCAGGAGGGTTTCCAGCGCTCGGGGCTCTTTAGAGCTGAAATACAGACCTGTGCCTTTGTCAGCAAGCGTGTCTAGCTCAAGTGATGAAAGGGAAGAGCTGCTTCTATTATTCCTCTCAAAAGCAAAAGAGCCAGCGAGAGAGAGTGGAGGGACCCACAGAGAAGGCTCCAGATATGTGTGTAGCATCAGACCCCCTTCTAATCTGACCTGAGTGCCGGAGCCAAGATTACCCCCCCCCACACACACACACCTAGTAGCTCAAGAAGGAGCCCCTGGTCCCTCTTGTGACAGAAGGTCGAACTCTTTGAAAGTGGTCCAGCAGTTGAAGAAGCCCTGTTACTCCAGTCCATGAGACAAGAAACTGCCTCTCTTCAGGTGTTTGCTCCAGTGGTTGTGGAGGGTGTAATCAGACCATGAGAACTCCCCCCTCCCTACAGCTGTCTGGTGGCTCATGTCATCTGCTGTACTTGGTGTGACTGACGTGCATGCAGAAATCCTCCTCCAAGTGTGCAATCTCTGAGGATTCCAGGCTGGATTTGTGGCTGAGAAGGAGCAAAATTGGCCTTTGTTTGTTCTTGTTACCAGCTCTGCATTGTGAGGGGATGAATCCGACCCCTCCATTTCCCCACTCTGCCCCTTCTCCCCCAGACCTTTGTGGATGGACTTTTTTCTGGTTTAGAGGGTTTGTTTGAAAGTCAGAGTTCAAAATGGCAGCCTGACCTTCAAGGTGTGGATCTTTGGGAAGCCACATCAACTTAACCACCTGCTCAGCCTATCTGTATGTCTGTCCCTCCTCCCTTTCCTGGGTCCCGTCTGTCTTCTCTCACAGTTCTCTTTCTGTAGTCTCTCTCTCGCTGCAACCCTCTTTCTTCTCTCCATCTCGCCTTCTCCCTCTGCCCTCCTCCTCCTCTCTCTCATTGATATTCATGTATGAATAAATTCAATTGCATTTTCCCTTTTTCCCCTGAAGGGGCTTGTTGGTGAATTGGAGACATTTGAAATCATAGAGTGCTCCTGTGTCTCATTTGTGGGATGGGATTGGAACCCTTCTCCCTCCAGTAAGGAATGAACGGAGAAGCTTTTGGTGAAAGGGGGAGAGGTGAGGGTTGTGTGACTCATGATGAGGAACCCAGGGGGCCAGGGGATCAAGCAGGTGAGCCAAAAGGACCATAAAGTTATGAGGGCATGGCGGGTCAGCCAGCTTTTCCTTTGTATGTAGGAGTGGCGCATGTGTGTACGGGGCTGTATGTGGAGGTGGGATATGTCTGTGGTGTCCTGAGGGCTTGCTATATGCCTGTTTATATGAAGTGTGGAGGTGTGTGTGTCTGGGCTGGGGGCAGGGAAATAACAGGGGCCTGCCCCAGGCCTGTTCATATAGTGTGTAATGTCTCTTATGTATACGGTACCCTGGTGTGTATATGCTTGTGTATAGGGAAGGAAGGAAGCTCTTATGGTTAATGCATAGGACCGGAAGTCGGGAAAACTGAGTTTCATTCCTAGCTCTGGCACAATCTCCTGGTGTGAGCTTGGGTAAGTTTCTAAGGGTCCCATTCTGTGAGCTATTGAGTATGGGGGCGCTTAATACATCACAAAAACTGCCCCTTACTTCCCTGAAGGACCATCCCCTTAATTTCCCTGCCCGTCAGTTTCTCCACCTGTCAGTGTGGGCTAAGAAGGGTTAACTCATTAGGGTTTGGAAAGTCCATTGGTATCCCTGGCTGCAAGGCAGTTTAGAAGTGTGAAGTATATTGTGGGACATTTATAAATGGGTTAAAACTGGAGGTAAGTGCATTGCCAGCGGCCTGGCATTCCAAGGGCTCAAACCGTTCATCTGCAGATATGCTTCCGCATCTAACTTGGCCTTTGATATAGTTAGGCTTGTAATACGCTGAAAATTCAGCTGCATCTTGGGACATGGCTGGAGCCACATCCAGAGTCGTGCTAAGATGTCGAGATTGGCATTTCTGAAAATCAGTCCACGTTTTGAGATGCTCACCAGTGTTTACACACACGCACGCACACACACAGATATGGAAAGGCTCCTCCCCTGGAATATTGTATGCAGTAGCTTAAAAAAATCAAAACTCTTTCCCGGTGCTGGAGAGAGTCCAGAGAAAGCAACATGATAAATTTACAGAACAGACAGGCTGTCTAACAAGGAGCGACTCAAAGTTATGCATATTTAGCCTGAAATAAAAGATATCATTTATTTCAAAAGGAACATGCAAAGATTCAGGACATGATTGTGGTACTGACTGGATGCTCTAGAAGGAAAGAGCTAGGTGGCATAAGAGAAAGGGGCTTTTTGTCTAAGAGCATTACTAATAACAGAGTAATAACAGGACATTTATGTAGTACCAGTCATACAGAGCTCTTAACTAACTTTGTTTCCAGTCCTGCATTTCTTGCTTACCCTAAACACTCGTTGACTTCAATGTGAGAACTGGATTTGTCTTCGGTGGGAGAATGAAAGATCAGGCCCTTTATATAATACAATAATGTTATGCTGAAAGTTGCTGACGGCTGCCATCAGGGGAATCTTGGATCCAAAGGAAATTGCAGACCTTATTACAGCCAATGGCTGTGCCAAACACTGTCCTTCAGGCTCAACAGAAGGAGCAATCGTGCCCCTTTATGTAGTAAAACTGACTGGGGGTCTACAGCCCAAGGCATGAGGCCACCTGGCAGGTCAGAGCTCTGTGTGTGGACTGAACGTTTCCCTGGTTGCAGGCTGTCTGTGTTGGAAGCAGAAAGCCAGGAGATGGAATTGAATGTTCCTTGGAAGAAGCAGATGGACAGAGCTTCTTGGGACAGAGCTTGCTGGGATGGCAGACATGGGGATTTCTGAACAAGGAAACTGCCTACTATTTGCTTCCATGATGTTCAGGGAAACAGGACTTTGTGTACACATTTTTGTTAGCAAACAGACAAGAATATACCAGACTCTCATATAATCTGTTTCTCATCCTAATGTAAACAACCCTGCAAGGCTGTGATCTTTGGCTAACTGCTCAGGCCAAAGCTGCAACTATAATATTACTAAATACTTAGCACTTACATTCAGGGTCACCTTACCCACCACTAAAGTGCATTCTGCGCTGAAGTGGAACACGGCAGCTGTTTGACAGGGCATAGCAACAACTACGAGCAGGAAGAAAAGAAGATTATATTCAATGTTGAAACCTCAGAGAGGATTTTAAGGAAGCAGAATGTAATTTTCCAAATTGGAAATTGCTCAGGATTCTAGGGTTAGTGCCCCTAACCTTGCGAGAAGCTCCAGGGGCTCTTTAATGACCACAAGTGGTCAGGACCTTTGTCTTCACATAGATAAGAGGGCACCACAGCACCCCGTAGCAACAGTTTTCATACCGTGATCTCGCATCTAGCCACTTGCAACTGGTGATCCTCCCCAGATGCACCCCAGAGTCCTGTCCTACCACAATTCCTAGGATGCACCATTGGGAATTCACATGACCACATGTGTGGTGGAAGGGGAATCTACTGCAAGGACAAATGCTACCAGAGACAGGGCATGAGTGGGACTTACAGCCCCCTGAACAACTGCAAGCACCCTCCAGTTGGAGAACTACTGACATGGGGGGAGCGAGTCCGACGCCCTGATCCCCCAATTGGATGCATGCCTGTGCATAGCCGCAGCGAGCACCAGGGCTTCCCTGTGCAGATCCAGTTGGGGCCATAGTCCCCACACAGGCGCTTGGCAAAGACAAAACCATATACTAGAAGTGTAACCTCTTACCTGCTGTAATTAAAGGGCTAATTCCATTCAGGGCCAGGTGCTGTCCCCACCTGCAATGAAAACTCAACAGAAACTTAAAAGGAGACAAAGCATACATATGGTAGGGCCTATGTATCTTATCTCATGAGAGGCTGGTCACAAAGTCAGGTTAAGTTATTTCCTAGCTCCTGGGCAGCCTCTGCGGGTGGGGGACCAGGGCCTACTGCTAGAAATAACAGAGCCGATCCTCAGCTGGTATGAACCGACCTAGCTGCTGAGCGATGCTACTTTACACCAACTGAGGGTCTGGTCCAGCAATCCCTGTCAATTATTTTTCAACATCATTTCCCCCTCCCCGCCCCCCCAGCTTCACAAACACAGTAGGGGAATTAATTTACAGTGAGTTGTTTCCATCCCTGCAGTTATGGTAACAGGGGGTGTGTGTCTGTGTGTGTGTGTGCGCGAGGAGGGGGTGACCTGAATTTGAGGGAGGGGCTTTTAGGACTCCTTGTTTATTACACTTCTCTGAGAGAATGGTAAATTCCTTACCTGCTTGGTTTGTGACCTGTGGAGGGACACACACACATGGAGTAGAGGAAAAGGTGCTAGCAGTCTGAAGCTAGTGTCAGAATAGAGTAGAGAGGAAGGGCTGGCTAAAGGCAGGGGGGGAGACCAGCTGTCCCAAGCCCCACATTGTGTGTGTGTGTGTGTGTGTGTTTTCTCTGATGCTTCTAAAATTTCTGCCGTGTGTGTCTGTAATTGTAGGTTTCCCCTAAAGACATTTGGTGTCACTGTAAGGATAGCATTTCTCTCTCTCTGCCTATACAGTTAGTTATTCTGTCTCTCTCTCTGTGCCACTCATTCTGTAAGCCTTTGGTGAACATACCATAAGACACAGGGAGAGAGAGACCGATAGAAACCACACACAAATCTCTCCTCCTAGCTTCCCCACCATGGAGTAGCTAAACTTCCCTCATCACCTTCCACCCCTTTGTGATTATCTTGCCCCTCTGGTCGTCGTCTTTTTTTTTTTTTTAAAGGACGCTTCCTTCAGTCCTTGCCCCTCTATCCCCACCTGCCTGGGGGGAAAGAAAAACAAACCACCCCAGCGCCCTCCCTCCAAGGGAGAGATCGTTTTAGCTCCGACTCTGAAGCCTCAGACTCCAGCCTGAACAGGCACCTTTTCTTAACATGTATTTTCCTTTTACACCATCTCCTTCCTGCACACGCTCGATGCTCGCAGCTATGGATCTAACACAATTCCCTGATTCTTGCCAGCTGGTTCTCTGCTCCCAGTCGCTCAGCTGATCCTGATCTTCTTCTTTTGGGGTGTGCGGGGGGCAGGGCGTGTGTGTGCTTGGGGGAGGGGGGCTGTGTTGGGAATTTTTCAAAGCTGCTTTTTTTTTTAATTTTACTTCTTTGACCTGGACTTTCCCTTTTGGAGATCTCTGTTCCATGCAAAGGTAGGTGGGAAATAGGCACACCTGGCTAACCTAATGTCCGGCTCTCTTTTTTTTTTAAAAAAAAGAAAACTTATACCCCCACTCCTCTCCACCTTTAGCATGTCTGTTCTCTTTAGTACCTGTTTTCTTTTTGAAATGAGTAAAGGTGTAGGGTAGATGCATCTGTAATGTTAGCTATTTCATCTTGCCAGAAAGGAAAGTTATTTTTGTGTGTGTGTGTGTCACTGCCACTATTCACCCAACAAGTAGTAATAATTTATATTGTCTGGGGGGAGAATATGAGTCCAGTAGTATATATGGGCAATTGTTATAAAGAATGCGTTTGTCACACACATACGGAATCTCTTTATTTATTTATATATGTCTATAAATACTATACAATGGGTGTATGAATAATCAGAGGGAATTTAGTATTAATCATGGATCTTTTTTTGAGAGGGGGATATTTGGAGGGGGGGTGTTTAGAACATCTCCACTCTGGAGAGCTGACTGTCTGAGCCTGTATATAATTTAACTTTTGTTAAACTGGCTTACTGGTAAAGGAGGATTTAGGGGTTTCTCAGCTTTTTCCATTTGCAAAGCAAGAGCTGGGTCTTGGGTTTGGGTTTTTTTTTTTTAATCTTTCTTCATTTTTACTTATTGTTATTGCATTGAAATTGTGTGTGCAGCTCTTTAAAGTGTTTTGGAGGGATTGAAGAATAGGATGCACTTTACACATAAAATTTGTCATCTTTTGTGCATTTGGAGGAGAGAAAAAATTAAAAAAAAAAAAAAAGAGAGACCCAGGGATATTGTTAGACATTGATGACTGGCAAACATTTGGCATGTCCCCCCAACCCCGGTATTATGTTTTCATAACACTGAAGTGTATTCCGTTTGCTTCGTGGTAACAGCAGCTGGGTGAAAAGTATCAGGGGCTTTTAAAAAAAATCACTTCAGTGCAAATTATTTCCAAGAAAATGGAAAACGTCAGAAAACAGAACTTGCCTTGCATTTTCTCTCAGTCAGAAGGGAACAATTTCTTGTTGATCTGGGGGTCTGTTAGCGGATCTGTATCTCTGTCACCTTGCATAATGCTGCATTAATTGTCTGTTGTTTCTATGTGCTATTGCAGGGTTGTTGGTCTTTCAATTCTGGCTGGTGATCAAAGATTTGTTTGATATCTGGGGGTGGGTGTCTCCTACCCACACCCCCACATTAATGTTTTAACCCTGTCTTAATCTGGGGCAAGAAATTCACAAGCCAATAGTCTTCATGACACCCCCCTACCTCTAAAGAAACTTAATCTGCAACACCTAGAGAGCGGAGGAGGGGAACAGCGATTTTTCAGGATCCCTAAGTCATCTCAGCACCCCCCACAAGCGCTTCCACATATCTTGAGTCTTGGTAGGAACTCTGATTCAGGCAAGGGACAGCTTTAGTACAAGCTGGTAGGGGATTGTGCATGGGCTTGCGGGTTCCTTTTTCTCCATTAAATACTATGATTTCATGGCATTCCATCCTATCAGATATACATTGTTAGCTTAATACAGCCCCCCTTTTTTCCCATCTGGGTAAATCTGTTATGTCGTCACATTCCTTTTCTGGGGGCGGGGGTGCAGGTACGTGCTGATGCCACCCACACATGTGCACCTGGCTGGCTTGGGAAGAACTGTCACCCCACCCCACTTGGGGACGGGGGCAGCAGTTATCCAGGGAGCTCCGGCACAGCATGTGCTAGTGTGTGTGTTGGTGGAAAGACTGGGAAGGGCAGGTGTCCCTGGCAAGGGTGTGCATGAGCACTTGCCAGCTCAACACACGAGTAAAGAGACACCTGTCATGCTGTGAGGTTTCAGGGGTGTGAGAAGCGAAGAGAGGGCTTCCTCTGCAGGGGCTTTCCAGGTCCCATTTCTGCTTCCTGCAGCTTCGCTCTTTCTGAAGATGCTTAAAAACATACAGCCGTGTGCACACTAGCCTTCTCCTCTTTTCTAAAATCTCCCCCCATGGCTACCTTGGATGCAGCACTAGCAGTGACACCTTAGTGTGCACCAGGCAGGCTGAGACACTGAAGAAGTATGGGCTGATGCTGGCTCGGGAAGTAATTATTAGTTGCTTGCTTGCTTGTTGTTTGGACGGGTAAGTGTGGTGGAACTCAGCACTTGTGAAACAAGAAAGGCTAGTCAGGCTTCCCAGAGTCTAGCAGTGGCTAGGCTAGTTTCTCCCATGCAGTTCTGTCGCTGTACCTCCTCTTCAGTCGCATCCCCTGCTCTTCCAGCCCTGGGCCTTCCTACAGCTCTGTCAATGCACCTCAGGCCAGACCTGCAGCTTCCCTGCCATTCCAGTGCTGGCCTCTCTCCCTCCCCACAGCTCTACCAATGTACTTCAAGCCTCACTGCATTATCCCCGGCTAATCCGGTTTTGGAGATACCATGCATTTCTGCCCAATGCAACTCAATCCTGATCTACAGCTCTCCCTGCTTTTACAGCCCTCTTCTATCCAGTCCAATCATAGCAACTCGTGCAGTGCAGACAAACAAGACTAGGATGGATTGGGCTGAGCCCGTGTCCCTTTGAGGAAGGATTGGATTTCCAGTTTCCCGTGCAAATAAGCTTCATCTGCTTCAAAACAAAATCTTTACATTGCTTTTTGTTCACTTGTCTCACATAAAGAAAACAAAAACCGCGTGAAATGGCCATGTGATTGGAAGGATTCTTTAAAACAGCTAGCCTCCGGTCTGAGGGATAGCCCTGATCCTGCAGTCTAATCCCCTCAGGTGGATGACATCTGTGCCTGTCCAGAGCCCTACTGCAATCAGTGGATCTGTGAATGGGGACAGGGATCTACCAGACTGGATTAGATTGCAGGATCAGGGCCATAGTAATTATGTGCCTTGGTTTCCCATCTGTAAAATGGGGATAAACTTACTTTTTGTGGTCTACAGATGAAAACTGCTGTATGAGCTACATGTTATTAGCATTAAGATTGAAGATTTCTTCACTTTTATAAGCCCTATTATAGTCAACTAATGAAATTTATTCAGACATCTTTAAAATGCCTATCCTAAAGCTCTCAGCACTCACACTGGTGTATAAAAATACCTCAGACTAATCGAAAATATGACTAACCCATCCAGCCATAACCCAGAAAGTATAAATTAACCAGCCATCTTGGTAATATACTCCCCTGTCCTCCCTGTACCTTTCAAGCCACTACCTCATAAGCACTGCAGCATGCCCTGAAGAGCAATTTGGGACTATTTAGGGTGAGGACATCTCCCAGAAAATGTCCTGCTGCCAGCCTGGGGCGCTGATAGCGCTGCAGTAATGTCAAATGGGAAGAGAGGAGGTCTTGCAGGTAGGCAGGTCTCAAACCATTCAGGGCCGTATGGGTCAAACGCAGACCCTCCAACACCTCCCCAAAGCTCCTGGTGAACGAGTGCGCTCTCAAAGAGAGCAGCTGCATTCTGCACTGGCTTCCTGTTGCGAAGGGTCTTGAGATGAAGCCCCGTGCGTTGCAGCAGCCTCATCTCCACACGACAAAGGCATGGAACCCGATAACGAGGGGCTGCCTCCCTAAGGAAAGGTCGTGCCCTTCTTTCAAGCACAGGTGGAAAAAGGCAGTCTTGGCAACAGCTGCTACTTGGTGTCACCAGACCCTCACTCCTCAAACACGCAGCCAGCCCCACAGGGCGCACAACAAATCCCGCCCCATCACACAACCTTAACTCCAACCACTGCTAAGTGAACACACCTCCTGCATAGGCTGCTGTGTCCTGGCAAAGACTGTAAAGAGTTAACTCCACCGGTCTGTTCTTTCCCGGGGAAATAAGGTGGCAGGTTTGTGATGTAGAGGAACTGAGTGCATGCAATGCAGCAGGTTGGATATGCGGGAATTGCAGGGGAGTTTGTTGCTGAGGTGAGGAACCTGTGAGCATGTTTGTATGGTGCGATCTAGGGGCGTTATGAATATGAAGTATACGAAGGCTGCCTTTGCTGGCAGTTTCCTTGATTTTTATTGATTGCACTGGTGAGAGTTGTAGTCAAGCACCTGTTGGTCTTAGCAAAGGAAGTTTTTTGTTTGGGGGGATTTCCCAGGTTTAAATAAGTACATAGCAACACTCAGAGTTATTTGTTGGGGGTGAAATCCGCCACAGGGCAGAGAGCCAGCATGTGGTCTATCCCTACTTACTCCCTATGTGGGAGGGATTTAGGTGGTACATAGGCCTTTGCAGAGAGGTTAATTTCACCCAGGGCTAGCCATCAGTGTTATCCTCCCGGGTTCCCATCATGCCTCCTTGTCCCTGACTCCTGTCTCCCTACTGGTCTTTCTGCACAACGCTCCTCTCCCATATCCCCCTGCAGTGACCTGTTCCCTTCTCCCCCCACAGTGATTCCACTAACATTGTCCCCATACCCCACACGGTTACAGCCCTGAACTTACTTTGCCCGTGCTCCAGCCTACTCCTTAATGTGTATTCGTATTTATATCCAGCAGTGTTTACCTGGTGAATGTGGTAGTAGGGATGGTGGGGAGTGGGGCTGGCAGGGAACAGGCTGGGATTGGGGTTGAGTGGGGCATGGGGGAGGAGGAGTGGAGTAGGAATGGGAGAACTGGGGCTGTGTGTGGCTCGTAAGGAGAGCAGTCTCCCCGTCTCCCACCACAACAAGGCAGGGAGAGGAGGAGATTTGCACCTGAAGGTGGTTCAGGAGTGGAGCTACTAGCTTTGTTCCTGAGGCAGCTTGTCCTTCTAGGGACCCTCCTGTGCACCACCAGAGAGCAGTGGTTGTCTGGAGACCTCTCCTGAAGCCAGGTGGTGGATTGGGGCTGTCACTGATTGTAGGGTATGGATGTGAGGCATGGATGTCTCCTGCTGCCCCCCAAATCCTCACTCATCCCTCTACAATCCTGCTAGCCCTCCCACATCTACCCACCCACTGCCTTACTTCCTTCCGGCACCCCCCACGGGGCTGGCCCCCCGGGAGGCCAGGAAACGGTGGGTTGGACAGTGGGGAGGTATGGTGATTAGTGGGGATGTGAGGAGAGGAATTGAGTCAGAATGTGTGTAGTGGGGTGGTAGTTTGAGGTGGGTTTTCTGTCCACTTCTGATTTCCAGCACTGCTAACCTCCCTCCCTGGCTCACCCGTTCTGCTTAGCACAGAGGTCCTGGGGTGCTAGGGGAGCTGGTTGGGTATCAGGGGAAGGGTCTGGGACAGGATTGGGAAGGGAAGGGTCTCTGGGGAGAATGGGGGAGAGGCTGCAGCTCTGATAGGGTATTGGATGGGTTGGGGGACCATAAGGGGCAGGGGGAGAAGGGGGGAAAACAACTCAGTGCTGCTGCCTCGACTTCCTGGGGCACCAGGCAGCAGTGCCATGGGAGAGTGATGGGGGTGAGGGATGTGAGAGAGCAGGGCCATTGGCAGGGCGGGGGGGTCAGTGGGAGTTTGGAGGCATGGGGGGGGGGCTAGAGGGACTTGGGAAAGGCAGGAGGAGTTGAGGACATGTCGGGGGCTTGGGAAGGAAGAGCAGGTGGTAGTGGCGGGTGCCCGGTCTCTCTGCTGAGCATTAGCATCCGAAGGGTTCCCCCCAGCACAGTTACCTCAGTTACTCCTCCCACTGAGGCAGCAGCCCTGGCTTCTCCGAACGGGCCCGACCCTACAAAACTCTACTTACGAGTAGTCTTTACTGATATGAGTAGTCCCAGTGTTTCCGGCACACTCACAAATAAGGATTACTCACCTGAGTAAGTGTTTGCAGGCTCAAGCCCAATATTATTTAATCTAATTGCATCCCATGGGATGTTAAGATTTTTTTGGAGAGTTCCTAAATCTCCAGGGGGCCACTACTGCCTGGCCCTGCCCTGCCCATTCTTGGCAATTCCCGGTCAGGCTGTGAAATCTTGTCCAAAGAACCTAGCTGAGCTGTGGGGGTGGTGCCTTTGGCGGAGGCCCCGGCTGCCCTTTCTGAAGGTGCTACGAGTACCATGAAGGCGGGGCTGGATGGTCTCCCTCAGCAACAGGTCTGGCACAAGTGGAACTTTTGGCTGTTGCCATTACGGCTTGGGAGTGAAAGCTGACAGGCTGCAACATGCCCCCTTCTGGGGGCGGAGCACGTTAGCCCTTTATGGTGGATCCACGCAGGGAAGGAACAAGCATGGTGTGGGGGAATGGAGGGTAGGACTGGTGCTTTTCCCCACAGGAACTTGCTCTTGGAATGGATTTCCCATGTGGGAGAATCCTTGGGGCAAAATGATCTCTGGGGAAACTCCACTGACTTCAGTGGGGTTACACCAGGGATGAATATGACCCTTGTTAAAAGCAGAGCTCTTGGGGGGAGTAGAGTGGGGGGGGTGAGAGAGGACACAGATGTACCAGTCATTCCAGGAATGGTGTGTGATATGACCAGGGCTTTCTAGTTCTAACTTAGTGCTGCGGAAAACCACTAGATTGTCATCTGCCCTGGGGACTGATACCTCCTATTTACCCACAGAGCAGGTACAGCAAGGGTAGTGGCAATCCAAGCTTCCTCCCCACCCTCCCAGCATACACAACTCTCCACTGGACCCCAAGAAATAGAACCTCGCTGTCAGTGACAGCAGAGGTTGGAGGCCAGAAAAACAGGAATTGAGTTAATGGGGGTCATGCGACTAGGCTCCATGACCTCCCTCACAGCTTGGAAAACATAACTGCCTTCCCCTCTTCGTGTGCAGTCCTGTGTTGAGTAGTGTGTTATAAAGGCTATGGGAAAAGCTCAGGCTTCTAATATTCGGCTTCCCCTCGTCTTCCAGCACAAAACATCCTGGCCTAAAGCATATGGGAGGAAAGCTCCAACCCCTCCCATCCTGGGAGCTCACAGGATTCCTTTCTTCATCATCCTCAACATCATTCGGTCCCGTCTTATTTAATGTCTTCATTAATGATCTGGAAGAGGGAGTAAACAGCATGTTAATGACATCTTCCAATGATAATAAATTGGGAGATTTTCACATGCAAGCAAGGACGGAGCAGTAATACAAAGAGAACCAGAGAGATTAGAAACATGGGCAGAAAATAACATAATGAGATTCAGCTTAGAAAAATGCAAGCTAATGCATCTGGGGGAATGTAATCTGAAACATGTGGTACAAATGCCTAGATAGAGAGAGCACAGAGATTCGGGGGGGGGGGGGGGAATAGAGGAGGAGGACCTGGGAAGAAATGGGAAACGAGACCGAGGTGTGACAGTAGATGGCAAATTCTATGTGAGCTTGCACTGCGATAAGGCAGCAAAATAGACAAGTTGAATTTTGGGCTGCAGACACCATAGCAGTTATTCTATGTGTCTGCGATGTGATTCCCCCCTGGAACAATGTATTCAGTTCTTGGCACTTCATTATCAGAAAGATGTAGGTAAATTATAGCAGTGATGAACAATGCAAATGACATGGGGGCTGGAGAGATTAATTTATGAGGCAGGATAAAGAGTTAAATATGTGCAGCTTGGCTAAGTGATGATTTAAATGAAAGGACATGATGAGACTCTACTAACGTGAAAGGTGTAAAACCCCAAGGAGGGGGAGGAATTATTGGGGGTTGTACCAGGGGATGAAATTAAGAGAGGAGAAAACGATAGGCTGACTCTCAGGAAGAACTTGCTGCCAGAGAGGTCTATTAGAATGTAGAGTAATCTCCAAAAGGACGTCCTGGAACCCTCATCATTAGGGACACTTCAAACTAGACTGGGCAGAGCGCTAACAATATTCTGTAGAGAACAATTGTGCGTTATCCGGGGATGGACTAATGAGACCTGCTAGGTCTCTTCCATCTCTCATTTCTATCACACTCAGATTTTCGTCCTGAGCACTGCAGGCTGGAGACTTTGCCATAGGGATCCACCCTTCCCCGAGATCTCCCAAGCCTAAACATGACTCTGTGGGTCTGGTGATGATCCTTTGTTCACACTGTCTCATTTCCCCCTCTTGCTTTTTGTAAAGAATCCATCATCATTTCTCCAGCCCACTAGCAAAGGGCAGCATTGTCCTTTACTGCTTATTGATTTCCATGGCATCTTTTTCACACTCTGCACCCCCATCTCCTGTTCTTGGACTGACTCAGGTTACCTTGCCTAGTACCTCCTGGCAAACAATTAGATTTTGCATAAGAGCAGGAGTCTTCTATGGAGCATGGATCAGCCTATGCTGCTTCCCCTCTCCTTTCCCTGAGGCTGATGAAATCTTGTCTGCTCAGAGTTCTGTGCAAGTGAGAGTCTCCAAAGCAGCAAGGGTGAGAAGGAAGAGGCTGTCAAGCCCTCTGAGTGAATTGGCCCAGGATAATAAGTGTAGGGAGATAAGACGAATCAATTAACCAGCTGTTCAGCTGAAGGGAAATGATCAGTAGGCATTTAAACAGCCTGACCACATGGAGGACCCTAGACCTTGCATAGTCCACAGATGTGTTAGAGACACTCCTCTCCTTTCCCAATACTCTGGAATTTGTTTCAGGTACAAACAGTGAATTAATTTCTGCCGAGTCCTACACACCCTCCCCTCCCCTCTTTTCACAGTGGAAAGTACCCCAAGAAATACTTTGTGAGGATGGAGGAGACCTCAGGGTTCTTGCCCCATTTGTGTTATATTAACTCCTGTCTGCACTTCCCTAGTC
Organism: Chrysemys picta bellii; assembly: GCF_011386835.1. NCBI lineage: Eukaryota > Metazoa > Chordata > Testudines > Emydidae > Chrysemys > Chrysemys picta. The sequence goes on along the minus strand of NC_088791.1, from coordinate 93,745,943 downwards.
TCTCAAGGTGTACTCCAGTTGAAGAACAAGGAGTCCGGTGGCACCTTAAAGACTTAACAGATTTATTTGGGCATAAGTTTTCGTTGGTAAATAACCTACCGGTACTTCTTCAGATGCGTGGAGTGAAAATTACAGATGCTGGCATTATTATACTGACACATGAAGAGAAGGGAGTTACCTCACAAGTGGAGAACCAGTGTTGACAGGGCCAATTCGATTTTCACTCCATGCATTTGAAGAAGTGGGTTTTTTACCCAAGAAAGCTTATGCCCAAATAAATCAGTTAGTCTTTGAGGTGCCACAGGACTCCTTGTTGTTTTTGTGGATACAGACTAACATGGCTACCCCCTGATACTTGACTCCAGTTGAAGAGATTTGGGTCAGATGGCTAGCCAGGTGTGGGCAACCTAACCAGGCTGATCCCTCTCCCTTATAGATATCCATGCACTCGTATGGATCTACATGTGCATGCAGATACGTGCACACACATGCACACAGACATTGTCTGACAGCAACATGCGCGCGCGCACACACACACACAAGATTAACATAAACACAGAGCCATGTACAACTGATGATGTGCTACTGAAATTGAATAAAAGGTCAAACACACACACACACAGACGAATACATCAAAGATAACGCACAACTGACACATATGTGTGTATAGAAACACACAGACTCCATCATGTGCAACAGACATACTGAAAGGTGCGCATGCGTGCGCGTGCACACACCCACCCACCAAATGGATTCACTCACACGTTCATAAATATACCACACATGTACTTATGCATGTTCATGTGTACCCGGTGAGAATACTTACAGTGTCAGACAGACATACTCTTACAGGTATGCACATGAACTCACACGCATACATGCATACAAAGGCACAAATGTTATTCAGGGGCCTACACACCACAGATGATGGATTAATTTAATTCTGTCTGCCTAAGAATTGCCCCCTGCAATTTCAGCGGGAGACGTTCTCCTTCTCTTCCCCCTCTCATAACAGTGTTGCACAGTGTTACAGATACAGAATGACTGCTGCATTTCTCGCCAGAGGTGGCTGCATATCAGCAGCAGGTGAGCGATCGTGATAGATGGTCGACAAAGAATGTGCATCCCCTCCGGATGAAAGGTGCTATCAAAATGTAAAGCTGTTTAACAGAACTGGAAGAAATTTAATTTCCCCCTTATCTCAGTCTCATGACTCAGAGTTTTGTATGTGAGCAGTTTACAATGAGGTGGGTAGGGAGAACATCTGGGCTGTATGGGAGGGAGGGGAGTCTGGAGCTGAGATGGGGATAGTTGTGAGGTACCATGTATGCAGGGAGAAAGGGAAGTACACAGACACAGGAGCACACACGTGCACCACTGCCCACATGTGGACACACTCACAGACAGGCAGACATGAACAATCAACCAAACAGACACCCCAGACAGGTGACAAAACAGAGGCACATAATCCCATACTGGTTCCTTTAGTCCTCTAGGATGGACTGTGGGTGCAGCACCACTTCCTTGTTGGACCTTTCTCTGGTCAGTGAGGGTGAGAGAGGTTATAACCTGTGGGGAGGAAAGACTGAGCTCTCCAGCCGTCAGGTACTTTCCCTTTCTCCCCTGGCATTAAAGGGCCCCTCTCCACTGTAGCCACCTGTATCCTCTTTGCTTCCCACTGGCTTTCCAAGAATCCAGGCTCTGGTTAGGTGGTCTGGTCTCCTCCACCGGCCTTTCATCTCTGTGGCCAACACTTAGGAGGAGTCATGGCTCACTTTTCATTGGGGTAGGGAAGGGGCAGGGAGGTTGTGAGTAACCAGTGTCTGCCGTGCACCACGTGTTTGCCGTCTCACAGCATCTTGGTTTGTTGTTACATGTGTGCCAAGGCCCTGGCATTAGCAATCCTGAAATCTTAATCCCCCTCCCGCCCCCGCGTTGTGCAGCGCTGGGGAATAGTATGTCTCACTGGAGGCCATGAAATGATACAGGCCTTCGTGATGAAGACACCCCCTGAGTCCCTGCTTCTCCTGAATCTCAATCCCTCCTCCTCTTCTCCAGGTGCTTCCTTCTGCTCATTAAGCTTGCAGCTTTTCTTGCCATTTGAGATCAGCTTTCCCCGGAGGAATCAAAATCCACCCTCCAGCCTTCTCACAGCAAAACCAGGTGCTTTTGAAATGGGAATGGGATGAGCCAAAGGCCAGCAGCTACTCCTGGCAGGCGAGCTAATGAGCTTTCTCTGTGCGTGTGCGTGTAGGTCCATGTGTGAGAGACCAAGAGAGCGAAGCTATGGGCTTGAACTTGTTTGCTCACAGGGGACATGCATGCTGGGGACAAAGGTAACAGTTCTGAGACCTGGCTACAAGGACGGTTTTGGATGCAAACTGTGTAGGGGTCAGCAGTTCCCTTTGAGACCATGAGTGTCCTTCCTCCCTTTGGATGGATTGTCAGCATTGCTCCTCCTGTGCATGAGTGACTGGTCTGATTTTTTTTTTTAAAGAACCATTTCATACATTTCTGTGCACTTGGTAGCAAAGGAGAGATGTTTGGCAAAGAACCACTCTGTCTCTCCATGTGCCATTTGCCTGGTACTGATCCGTCACCAGCAGAGGAATGTGCCAGGACTTTCTAAAACACTGGCTTTCAACCTAAGGGTGAGGGAAGGTTGCCAGCAGTTTTTTGGAGAGGCACTGACTCTGCTTCTATTCCCTATTTCTGGTTCCCTGCTGAAGGGGCTTGGCTCAGTTACTCACATCTGGTACTTCTGGTAGATGCCCAGGTGGCCCAATTGTACCAGTTTTTCTGTGGCACCTTTTGTGAAGAGCACCACGTGGACTGGCACAAAGGAATTCTGCTGCCTCAGAGAGGGGACCAGCTGCGAGTAGCCCATGGAGTGGGGAGGCTAAAGGCCATGTCCTAGAAGGTTCTGAGCTGCACAACATTTCACTCTAGAATGCTCTCTATGGTACTAGCGTCATTTCTGGGTACAGTAGTGATGAGTTTTATAATGAATGGTGTCACAGGGTGGCTAGTCCCTTGAAATGAAGCAGGTCCGGTGCCCCTGTGCTAGAACAGGTGCCCAGGGGCAGCACCTGGGGCTATAAAGAGCTGGCCTGGCAGTAACAAAGGGGAAGCAGGAGCAGCAGGGAGCCCTGGGAAAGGGCGCCAGAGTCCCCTTGGAGGAGATGCAGTGGGAGACTTCTGGGGGGAAAGGGTTTCCAGGGCACTGGGGGGTGGGGCTCAGCTAAAAAGAACAAGGAAGAACCCTGCCATAGGCCCTGAAGCAGGCGGGCCTAAGAGACGCAAAGGAGCTCTATGGGCTGAGGAGCTGTTTTTGTGTTTGGCCTATGTTTGGAAAATAAAGCTGTGCCTGGAAAGAGATCCTGGGTGTGGCAGTGGGTCCTTTGTGGGCTGGGGACAAGCCAGGACCTTGGAGATGGGTAGGAAGACATGTCAGATGACAAGCTGCTCTCTATACAGGGAGCAGTCATGAAGGGGGCTGGTCCAAAGTTGTTATACTAGTGAGATCTCCCCTGGAGGGAGTCACCCCTTAAGGAGGCAGACTTGATTTTTTTACTGATAGGTCTGTCCTACCAACACCAGCTTGCTGTAGACTGCCCCTCCTGTCTTGCCCCAGCAAAGGCTAGGTATTTGTTTAGGATGAAGGGGTGGGGGGACCTCTGTCTATCTGCTTGTCTTATACTGCACCCATCACCTTGATTATAGGAGCACCTACAGAAGGGGAGACTGGGATCCTCCTGGAGGTGGGGTCTAGAACTTTCTAGTCCTCCCTCATCTTTCTAATAGCGTCTTTCAGCCCAGAAAGAACCATCCCCTCAACATGCTCGTGTGTGTGTGTGTTTGCACAGAGCACCTTCCCCTTGCCTATCGCTGAAATGTGACCACTTCCGGGCTGAAATGCATTAGCCCAACCTGCCCTTGCCACACTAGCCAGTGGTGTCATAGGACGGGAAGTGAGACCTGCAGGGGCACTTTTAAGAAGGTAAAATGTCACCTAACCTGAGCTGGAATTTGTCCTGGACACTGGGGTTGACATCCTTATTGCTGTAAAATGGGCCCTGGAAGCCTTGAGCACCACAGCTCAGCTTGGCAGAATTCGTTTGTATTGGTCTTTAATTGCGGTGGTTAATATCAATTTTTATTTTTAAGATTTTTTTATTTTGTAACAATTTTTATTTTTACAGTTGCTGGAAATGCCGGGTGGGAGGAGGTAGTTGGGATTAGGATAGTGCTGACTGCAGGGCTCTAGGGGCTCCCAGCACTGACACCAAAGATGCAGGGGGCTCCCTGCAAGGCTGAGGGGCCCAAGACACCCTGACATAAGGTGTGGTGGAGGCAGGGATCCTGGCCCAATGGAGCAGAGACCCTGGCTAGGACTGCAAGGAGGAGGACAAACGCCTGGTCACGGGGTGCTGCGGAACAGTTCCTGCCCAGGGAAGCAGCCATTCAGCCCTGGGGTGGCATCCCCCACAGATGGGGGACCGCTCTCCTTCTCACAGTCGTGGTTGGGGGTTCTCTGCTCTGCCCTGCTAGGACTGCAGCCTTCCCTGCATCTTGCACCTGCAGGGATAAGGTCGCACCAGCCCTGCAGCAGTGCAGAGAGCCCGGCCTATGCTCCCTCAGTCCCATGGTGGCAGGGCTGCAGAGGGCTCCGGGCACTGCTGCAGGGCCAGTGACACCAGGGGCGCTGGAACAATATGTACAGTGGGGGTGCTTCAAGCCAATGAACAAACTGTAAACCCTGGATATGATGGAAACCACTTCAAACCAGGGGGTGTGGCAGCACCCCAGTTCCAGCACCTGTGGGTGACATTCAATCCCTGCAGGTGCAATGGAGGTGTGGGGGGGCTGGACTCCCACCGACTGTTACCGATCGATATTGGTTTCATCGATTTTCTTGTCTGCTGAAATTGACGTTTACCCGACGTCTGTTGATTTAACTCGAATCCTGCCGAGCCGAAACAAAAGTGGTCACCACCACGGGTTCATCTGAAAGCTATCTCCAGCTGTAGACCCCTTCCTTCCGCATTATGCTGGACTATCCAGGTTGGCTCTGAGTAAAAAGCATAACTTCCCGACTCGCTTGCACCACTTCGGTTTCCCCTGTCAGTCTCCCTACAAAGTATGCTAAGCCCGACCCTGCTTAACATGTGAGATGTGCTGTGATCACAGCCCTAGGGGTGTCTGGGGTGGAAGGAAAGGATTTTATCTGAACAAGGGAGGGAGTGTTCCTAAGACCTCCAGCGGGGCAGCTGTCAAACAAGGGATGCATTTAGCTTCCGAGCTCCCAAAAGGGCTAATCTGGTGCTGAATCCATATCACCTCTAATGAATCATTCCAGGCTGCACAAATTGAAGCAGATAATCCGCTCATGATGCGGCTATTCCCCTGGTTTTTATTGAATCTGCAGTGAATTGCCAGACCATGTCCTGCCCCTGCCAGCACTCTGAGGCATGGGCTGGTTGTCTGTCTAAGTGCCATAGGGAGAGCTATTTCCCAGAGTCCCAGTCCTCATCGTGACATACCCCAACTGTGTCTGGCGGCGGTGGGGAGGCAGGGAGACCCTGAACGTTTAATCGGGGAGAATGAAGGGACATGCTGATGAGATTGTTTGTTTCCCTCTTCCTTTGTTGGGTTGCATTGTTAATTATGAGGCATTGTACATTGCATTTTGGAATTGTCATGCCCTCGTCAGTACAGCCACTCTGAGCATCGTAATAAGTCATTCCTCCCGGCTGGTCTCACTCGCCTTTCTCCTCTGTGTCATTAATGGGATAGAAACTGTGCTCAGGCACAGCATGTTAATAGGCTGTGGGGGGAACTCAGATGAGAGTGGGCAATGAGGAATGGACAGGGGGAAAGAAAGAGTGAGGGAGTGTGGGGTGTCACCAGAGCGTTCAGAATTAAGTAACTGGTAGAAGTGAAAATGTAATTGCTTGGTTATGGGGCATGGAGGAGGAATGGGAGGAGCATTCTGCTGCTTTGGCTATTGGGATTTTAAAAAATATTCCCAAAGCCAGTGGGTTGGCAGGAGGCAGGATTTTTTTTTCTAGTGGCTGCAGATATTGAGTGTATTGAATTTGAGGGGTCTCAGCCATGTCCTTAGTGGATGTTGTGTCTGCTTTGTATGTCTTTTGTGTTTTCTATTCTCTGCCCAAAAGAGACTGAAATAGAGGAAGGTATTGTGAATAAGGGTTGAGGGGTGCACTGTCAAAGTGTGGGGGGGAGAGGGGCTGGGTTTAGGATTGGGATAGCAGGAGTGCTGCAGGACAGGACTGAGGTACATAGGCAAAGCTCAGGACTGGAATAATGGGGTGCTGAAGGTCAGTATCGAAGAGCTGTGTGGGTAAGAGGGGTTCCTGGACTGATACAGCAGGGGGTGCTGCAGGTCAAGATTGAGCTGCATTGGTAGAACAAGGAACTGCTCACAAGGGGAGAGAAATCAGTGAACTGGCAAGTCTTCAAAAGATAACATACCGCCTTAGAGTGAAGACAGAGGATTAAGAGGAGATAAACTCCATGTTTTGGATCTGGGTGACTGATAAGTCCTGTGCTGTTGACAACTGGATATTTCTCGAAGGTTGGGGTTTTTTAATGCTACTTTATTGGTATAAGCCAGGATGTGTAACATGCATTTTCAAGAGCCACTGAGTATAACAGGCTAAAAGTTGTTCTACATTCCTTCACAGAGCATCCAGTGCAAGCCTTCAGACCACACACTTTTCCTAACACTGTAAACATAATAAACTCTTAAACCAATGTCATTTAATTCCCCTCACCCTCCCAAGCCTCCCCCACTGCTGGCCAAAACGATATATAAAAATCTGGCACTGTATTTTCCCATTGTGAGGATACTTTTAAGCATGTCCCCCAGCAGAGGGGTGTTCTTTGTTAAATGCACAGTATTCTTTACTGCTCTGTCACCCCACCTCCTCCTGGTGTGGTGTGACATAGAACAGTCTGTGTTTCCTAGGCCCATCCATGCTCCCTTTCCTTTTATCATCATAATTATTATGTATTTGGTAATGCTTCTACTGCTGTAGTATATGAGTGCCCCAGTTGCTACAGCCATGCACACTTAATATTTAATGTACATTTATTATTTGTATTGTGGTACCCAAGCGAGGATCTGGGCCCAATGCACTAGAAACTGACATACACGGAGCAAAAAAACAGTCCCTGCCCCAAATTGCCTACTGTCTAAGGGAGATGAATTGTATCATTCATTTAGGGCTTGCCTTCATATGGGTTTCCAGAAGAATTTATTTAATCTATGTGGCCTTCATCACCACAGCATCCAAGCATCTGGGAGCAGAGAGGCTAAGGGCTGAATGCATTGGGCATTCGGAACATCCCTATCTCCCCTAGGTAATTTATTGCTCTTGGTTTTCGAGCACCCAAAATTGTGGGCGACCAGGGATAGATCATGGGATGATTATCTGTTCTGTTCACTCCCTCTGAAGCACCAGGCATTAGCCACTGTTGGAAGACAGGATACTGGGTTAGATGAACCACTGGTCTGACCTAGTATGGCTGTTCTTATGCGCTGGGGTGTCTCACAGAAACAGGTAAAGCACTGTCCCTGCTCTCAGGAGGGGGCAATCTGAGTTTGGTACAACAGTGCGTGTGAATGGGATACCCAGACAGATGCTGGAGAGGGGGAGAGGCAAGATAGGGTGACCTTAAAGAGATCACATTTTAACTCAGTGAGGCACGTGTCCATCTTGATGGTTTTGATGGCCTTCTCTGCTGTCCTTATTCCTTTTCCTTTCTCTTCTTCCCTCACGTCGTGTGGGCGAGGCCGAAGAGTGTTTTCGGAGGGATTTGAATGTGGGGAGAGAGATGCCTTAGAGAAAGGGCTCTAATCCCACACGGCAGCATGGAAGAAGGTCTGGAGACACCTGAGAGAGGAGGAGATGGCAGGGGTATCGCTGACTGAGCAGAAAGGCAGGGGCTGGTGGGGAGAAATTCATCAGGACGCCAGACCCGAGGTGTAGGCAACATGATGTGGGGCCAAGAAGATGGTTGAACTTGGCCTGAAGTGTAGGGTGGAGCCGGCACAGAGGCTCAAGTGTGAGGGCAACACACTTGAGTGGCAGATAGGAAAGCTGATTTTGGTCAGACTGTTGGGCGTGGGGGTGGGGAAGCTATAATTTCTGAAGCTCCAAAAGAAAGAGCTGTCAGGAGACAAGGACTAGCATGCGGCAGCCTGCCAAGCGTGGAGGCAGATTAGCGGAGGGTATGGGAAGTAGTGCTGCCATTGCTCGTGCTGCACCTGTCCTGGGGAGAAAAGGCTGTATCACACTATCCAACTTTAATGCACTGAAGAGGGGGAGTGCTGCTTAAAATCCATGTGGCCACACTGGCCTAAAGTGAGACCATTAGTATGCAGTGCTGACAATCCAGTGCCAGTCACCCATCCTACATTCCCTTTAAAAACAAAGTTGTGCTGTGCATCTGGTTGCTGATTCCCCCTTACAGGTGTTGTTTTCCTCCCCAGGAGTTTTCATTTTGTGCCAGGATGGCCGAATATGTCGCCCACCCCTCCTCGGCCTGGCACTCAGGCAGGCAGCCCCCTCACACCTCCGCCCTCTGCCCTTTGGAGCTCATGGATCTGGGAGTTACTGAGCAGGCACTGCCGTTGGAGCAGCCTCCGCCATCCCTGGAGCTGGAAGACGAGGAGGATATCGACTCGCCGCTGGACCCTGACGTGCCCCATCCCGACTTGGCGCCTGTGGTGTTCTTTTGCTTGAAACAGACCACCAGCCCCCGCAACTGGTGCATCAAAATGGTGTGTAATCCATATCCTTTTCGAGCTGCCTGTTCTCTCTTCATTCCACTCTGCCCTTCCCCTCCCCCTGCCCTTGCAGGGCGCCCAACAGGTAAGAGAGGAGATTTCGTACATATTTAACAAATCACTTTGTTCCTCGCTTATGTTTACAGAGCAGCTCAGCTGTTGCAATATGTGATCAAAAGGAGCTGCTTACCAAAGGGAGAACTTCAGAGAAAGCGAGTGTCAGCCGGAATGACACAGACAGGGACGGGGGCAGGGAGAAGAGAGGGGACAGGCTTTTCAAAATGTATTCCCGCACCTTCCTGTTACTGAGTCAGTGACGGTGGGATGGTTTGAAGGCGCAGGGAAAGGGGTACTCCCAGCTCCTGCTGGCTTATCACTAGGTCTTTATTTCAATGAGGGATATTTATTCATCTAACAGTACTGTACATACCATGAACTGAGCCTCTACTTGGAGACAGAGCTGCATTTCCTGCTTCTCAGTTGCGGGGCCACCAGAATGACCCTCATCCTGCTAGCTAGTGAACATAAACTAGCTGCTGAGTATCTTCTCCTGGGGATATCTCCTCTCTAGATTCCACCAGGATCAAAGATGAGCCTACTCCAGAGAATCCATTGCAGGTTTGACTCTGGTGCATCCTGGGACAGGACTTCGGGAGTTTAGTGAGTGTTGTGAGGATACCTCTGGCTTTTTATGAGCTGAGGGGTGAAAACATGATCTGCAAATCTCATCATCACACCCCTCACTACTGAATCTCACAGCCTTGATTTAAGGAGTGGATGGTAACAGAACAATAAGCAACAGGTAGTTTCAATTAACTTCCCCAGGAAATAACTTCCTCCAATGTGGAGTGATTGACCTTTTCCCCCGACTTTCCATATGGGCACAGTATGTAATAGGGGGTTTATTAGATCTGGGGAACTTTGAAAAATCCAGGAATTTGAGGAGATGAAACAGCATACAAAAAGCTGAAGCTTTATTCAAAACTCTTCTGGCTGGAAATCTTAATGAGATTGGAGTTTCTCCTGAAGATTTCCAAGGCTTCCCTGGTTTATGGCTGGGTGAGAAATATCCATTTCTTATTATGATATTTTGATGGATTTACTTCTAGGTTAAATTGGAACGCTAAGGGATGCAGCATAAGCTTACAAAAATATTACTGAGATTTTCAATAACTTGATCCTGAATGAAGCCTCTAGATGCTACCAGTAATAAATCATAAAGAATTAGGAGGTTGGGTTTTGTTTGAAATTTAGGCAAATAGTTGTGGTTCCAAGTTGAGTTCTCTATGATGATGGTTCAGGGACAGCCAAGTGTGATGGGTCAGAAGTTCTTAGGAAGGTTCTGATTTTCAAATTCTTCGTGACAGTTGAGATTTGGGGAAGAGATTTAGGGTGGGGATATCCCATTATATTGGAAGTTCCTTAAGGCATTGAGACTTGATGTTGGAATATGTACGTTTCAGCTTTCTTCATCATGTGTCCCCCAGCACTCACTAAACTCCTGACACCCTGTCTCAGCCTACAGTGGGCTCAGAGTAAAATTATAGAGAAAGGTATTTGTTGGCTAAAAATTTGATTCATGGTACGGGAGAAAAATTAGGAACCAGGCTTGAGTTTGAGATGAAGGTTACTGTTTTTTGTTTTTGTTTTTTGCTAAGATGAGGTTTGAATTGTGGGGGGTGGGGAAGGTTTGCATTGAGTTTGGGGCAGAGGTTCAGGCCCAAGTTATCTGAGTTTTTTGTGTGTAAGTTTGAATTTGTGATGACTATTGGTGGATTTAAGATGCTTGAGTTATGATATTCAGGTTTAAGTTTGGGCATCAGTTTGTCCATCTTTCACATTTGAATTTACTATGGTTAAATGCTGAGAGAGCCTATCCTACCATTACATACAGAAAATGGCCTGTGCAACATTGAGGTCTGGAGAGGGAAGGGGGAACTCCTTTGGATTGGCTGTGGTGGCTCACCACCCTCCCAGTTACCATGTGATGTGTATGTAGCAATGGATGGGTAGTCTTGCTACGTTTGGAAACAATATTGGGTTTTTTAAAAAGGAATATTTCGATGAAACTTTTTCAGCTAAATGAATTCCCTAATGTTAGGAAAGAGTTTGAAAACATTGTTTTGAAAATATTGTGCTCCTCTTTCTCCACATATTTTTTGTATTTCCCTGCTCTACATTCTTGACTGCTACAAGATGTTTGTATGGAAATCGGATCATGGCTCTTCAGAGCTCCCATGCTTGACTGCTGCTTCCCAACCTGAGGTTAAGAGTGCAACTATATCACCTGTTATCTCATCAGCTCTCCCAGGCTAGGCAGTGAGAGGCCTGGTCGCTGTCTGGGTGGGAGAACCTAAGGAAAGCCCAGGTGCTACAAAAATTAGGGGCACTGATTAAATGGGAGGTGCCCTTCTGTCTGACTTTCTGCTTGTCCAATACTGTACCATAGTTAAGGAAGGAAGCTGTGCTATGGAATTATTGTCAGATGAAACTTAAAACCAAGGTCCTGGCCATTAAATCATATGACACTTTTGGCAAGAATAGGGGCCGTACCAACCTAGATTCTAATTTGGGTAATCACATTCCATCTATTTAAAAATTCCCCCTGCAGAATATTCTTCCTGTCCTGAATAGTGCTGCAGTCTTGCAACGTACTATTAAACCACACTCACGTTCCATTGCTACAGTTCAGCAATGGGAGAAGTAACCTGTGTATATAAACACACAAAGTTTTAAAGAATTTCTGGGTGCAAGGCACTACATAAATGTGAGATGTTGTTATTGCAAAAGTTGTAGACTCCAATTCCCTTTTAAAAAGGTGGATTAAATTTCTAAGCATAAAAGTTTGGAGCCATAAACCCCCAAAGAGAATATCGATCACCCCCTTTGCTCAAAAGTGGAATGTAAACTGCTCTCCTTGTCGTTATATTATGTGCTGAAAAGGAGCCCGTTGCTTTAAGACTAGGAGCTGATCAAACATTCCCAGGGCAATTTTGCATACAGTCAGAACTAATGTCTGAATCGTGCTGGGTTGTTGGTGAACAAACATGCTTTATATTCTAATTAAACTTGTTAGATACAGGTAACTGCAGGGTAATCAACTGCGTTCAACACACAAAATGTACGTGGGGCCCAATCCAATGCCAACTGAAGTTAGGGGAAAGACTCTTGTTGTTTGACTTTACGGGAGTTTGAATCAGGCCCATGCAGTGCATCCTCATATGACCAGTATGTCTCATTTGAAATGCTAGCGTTCTCACACTGCTGCTGCAACCTGTAAGCACCAGTAATAGGTCAACAGGATTAATAATTTTCCATTGACTCTGGGAATGACAGAGTTTATGTATAATTGAAATTTTAAGTCAAAGGCACAATAAAAGCTTAATCATAGATTTCTAAAAATATCTTTGTCCAAATTTCTTACAAATAACACCTTGGGTTATTAATATTGAAGTAATTTGAGAATTTGCTTTCCCACAGTTTCTGCTATTGTTGTACTTTTTGCATCCTCTTGGGTTGGGCAGAGTAAATAGACTAGTCAGTTTAAGGATTGTGTGTTTAGTCAATTTCACTTTTGGATTGCGGATGTAATGAGACACTATAGAAAATTGCTTATTTGTTTTAAATCCTGTTTCCCTTGGAATTAAAAAAACAACAACTCAGTATTGATCATAGAATTTTTAAAAGCTTTCTTGTATAAAACCTAAATTCTGGGCCAAATTTGACTTAAGAAAGGTCAAGGTTAAACTTAAAAGATAAAGCTGAGAGAGTGAAAAGTGTTTCTAAATCAAGTGTATGGTTTTCATCATAAGCTAAAATACCTAAAGTCTTTGAGACTATTAGTAACAGCTTGCAGGTAACACAGTGTCATCCAGAAGGATTCAAATGCCCTTTATAAACTGTGTGGCCTGATCCTATGACAAGACGCACGTTGGTTGACCTTTGCATCCGCATGACGCCTGAATGACTTCAGGAGGGCTCTGTGAAGGCATTAGGGTCCATGCCCATGGATCTGAGTGCAGGATCAGGAGCTGTATATTTAATTTGTCCTTCGAGTCCCTTCTTAAAAGAAGCTCGTTCCAGGAGGTCTATAAACCCTAGACCTCCTCTTGCTCAAGTGTCAATATTATAGACGAGCCAGCAAGAGCAAGAATGAGTGTGCCATTAAAAAAAATCAATACCAAAATGTGGAAGTAACAAAATATGTTCTGCAGTTCACTGCTCCAGCCTTTTGTTTTTTGATATTTTCTAGTCCCCTTCCTTCCTCTGTATACTTGCCATTTGGGCTGCAGTTCTGCTCCCAGTGCAGTCAATGACAAATTTCCAGTTGATTTCAGTGGTGCAAGATCAGGCAGTCAGGCCACAGCAGTGGAAAAACTTACACCCATGTGTAACTTTATGTCTATAAAGCCAGATCCTCAGCTGGTATAAAGTGGTGTAGATGCATTAAGAACATAAGAACGGCCATAATGGGTCAGACCAATGGTCCATCTAGACCAGTGTCCTGTCTCTCACAGTGGTCTTCAGAACTTCAGGAGGAGTGTACAGGACAGGGCAAGTTTGGAGAGCTCCACCCAGCCTTCCTCTCCTGGCTTCTGGCAGCCAGAGGTTTAGAGTCGCCCTGTACATGGATTACATCCCTGACCAGCTTGGCTAATAGCCATTGGTGGAACCTGTTCTCCAGGAACTTATTAGTTCTTTTTGAACCCAGTTACACTTTTGGCCTTCACAACATCCATGTCAATGAGTTCTACAGACCAATTGTGAGTTATGTGAAAAAGTATTTCCAGCAGTCTATTAATTTCATCAGGTGACCCCTGTTCTTTTGCATTGTGTATTGTATTGTACTTTGTATTGAAGCCAATGGAGCTATGATTAAAGCTGTGTGTCTGTCATGGAAGTCACGGATTCCATGACTTTCTGTGACTTTTGCAGCGGCCGGTGCGGCTGGCTCAGGGGCTGCCCCTGGGCCAGCAGCAGCAGCCATTTGAATGTGGGAGGAGGCTCAGGGTTGGAGCAGGGGTTGGGGTGCGGAGCGGTGCTTACCTGGGGTGGGCTCCTCTGAGCGGTTGGCATGACCCTCCAGCTCCTAGGCGGAGGGGCCAGAGGAATCTGTGTGCTGCCCCTGCTTGCAGGCACCAACCTTCAGCTCCCATTGGCAGTGGTTCCCGGCCAATGGGAGCTGCAGAGCCGGAGCTTGTGGTGGGGGCAGTGCTCAGAGCCCCCCGGCTTTCCCTCCCGCTAGGAGCTGCAGGGACATGCCTGCCGCTTCTGGACAGCTGCGCGGAGCTGGATAGGGAGCTTGCCAGCCCCTCCCACACCCCCCCGCAGCGCCATCAGGGTTTCCGGGCCACCCACCCAGCACCTCTGGTACCCCTGGACTGCCCCCCCAGAGCACCTCCGGCCTAAGTTTTAGTTAGGGGGTATATAGTACAAGTCATGGACAAGTCACAGGCTGTGAATTTTTGTTTACTGCCCATGACCTGTCCATGACTTTTACTAAAAATACCCGTGACTAAGATGTACCTTTAGCTATGATCACTTACACTTGCTGGAGACCGGGGTGGATTTGATTTACATCAGTGCTATTTAATTCACTGATTTTAATCATAATTTAAATCAGCAAGCCAAAAACCTTGATTTAAATAATCAATTTTAATTCTGTTTTGCATTTGTACTTTTTAGTTATTTTCCTGAAGAAAGGTTGATTCTCATTGGTTGGTATCCATTAAAACACGTTGCTTTGCAACTAAATGTAGCCTTCACACTAAATTTGGTGTACCCAGAGGATATACTATATCTGTACTGTGACAGGTTACCCTCCACTCTGGGGTGTCACCTGATGTACTGGGGTACCACTGAGCCCACCTATTCCTCCAGCCTGGGCTCCCTTGCACTGTCCTGCTGAGTCAGGCCCTCAAGCCTCTTCCAGCAAACACACAGGTAGTGAGACAGCCAGCTGCAGAAAGACACAGACATTGAAATCAGCTCTGCATGGGGAGACTCAGCTAGGGAATTGCCCAGCACCCCCCCCCCGGGGTGTAAACCCAAAATTGTATCGTCTTGCGCTGCACAGGGAACTGTACAGCGGAAGCTTATTGACATTTGCCTCCTCCCTCAGTGTGGAGGAAGATATGCACAGATTTTTGCCCCCCCATTATGAATCCCACAAACTGAGTTTAGAGAAAACAAAAACAAGTTTATTATCTACAAAATATAGATTTTAAGTGATTATAAGGGTTAGCAAACAGATCAAAGCAGATTATCCAGCCAATAAAACAAAAACCGCAATGTAAACTTAAGACACTAAAGAAGCTGGTTACAAGTACAGATGCTCCCCGACTTACGCAAGCGTTCTGTTCTGGAACGTCTTGCGTAAGTCGGGAACATATACCCGACAATTATGTGCAAAAAAAAAAAAGCTTACGGAACTTACGGAACTTTTTCCATAAGTGCGAATTTCCGTAAGTCAGGTTTGCGTAACCTGGGGAGCGTCTGTAGTAATTTCTCACCCTAAATGTTGTTTTAGGCATTTCTTTCACGGGCCAGACACCTTTTCCAGCCTGGGCTCAGCTCTCTTTTCTCCCCCACCCCCTTTGTCTTTGTTTATTAGATGTTTCCAGCAGCCATCCTGGGCGGGGATTCAGTGAGGAATATGAACTTTGATTAACTCACTCTCCTGCATTAAATAGGATTTACATGTGGCGGAATCCTTTGTCTTTCAGTGTGATTCCCACCTCCCTCAGTGGAAAAATACTGGCATTCTATGATGGAGTCCAGTACCAGGTGACATGATCACATGACCCTGCAGTGTCAAAGAAGCCATGAGTCAAAGGCCATTTGTAGCTTCTCAGGAAGGTGGGAGACCTATTGTTCTCCCTAATGGCCCATCCAGACTGATTGCATTCTGTCTGGTTTGCGTTCCACAGGTGTAAACACTTTTGTAGTACAGATGTATAATCCATATTCCTAACTTTAGATACAAAAATGATACATGCATACAAATAGGATAATCATATTCAGCAAATCATAACATTTCTAATATCTCACAAGACCCATCTTGCATAAAATATATCTTAGATATGCATTAATCATATTATAACAATATTTCTATGAAGAATATGGGTGTAGTGTCACATGTACACATTTATTTAGGCAACTATATAGCATAACAAACGTTTATTCTGATTCTGAATTTTTACATTTTTAGTATGTTAGGAAATGGTGAATGATACATTTCTTATTTACTAGATGATTAATTTCTTACTGGTTATTTGTGCCAAAATCTATTTGGATGAAAATTTGAATTCAATTACAAATGCACTAAAATAGCATTTTAATTTTTTTAATTAAATAAAACTAACTTAAAACTGAGGAATATGTAAGGAAAAAAAGTTTATAAATAGTTTATCAAAATATGTTTTGCATTTAAAACGGATTCACTAAGCAAAAGAATTATTATGCGTAGTTAATAAATGGAACTGATTGTTTCTGATCACCATGTCCTTCAAGATTTTAGCACCAGTAGATCTCATCCTCTCACACCTAGTTTTTATTCATAGAATAGAAGAAGAAAACAAGTTTTCCTGCCACAGGCACCGGCTTCCTTTGGGCTCTGGGGGGTGGTCAAACCTCTACTCTGCGCCAAGCCATGCCCCCACCCAATCCCTTCCCCCAAACCCCCACCTCCGCCCTGCCTCTTCCTGCCCCTGCTCCACCCCCACTCCGCCTCGTCCCACAGCTGATTGTGCCGGGCAGGCGGTCCTAGGAGGGAGGGATAGGAGTTGATTGACGGGGCTGTCGGCGGGTGGGAGGATGGGGGGAGCTGGCTGCTGGTGGGTGCTAAGCACCCACTAATTTTTTTTCATGGGAGCACCCATGGAGTCGGCGCCTATCTTTCCTGCTTTTTCAGCTCCCGACTGGTTTCTTAACTTTGAATGAACCAACCAGTCATTGAACTGAATTAGTTGAATAAACTGAAACCTGCAGAAGAGGCAACCGCTGTCAAAAGCTATTTTAGCAGGTCAGCTCTGGTTCCAGGTGTTTAGCCAGTAACTTCTGCCAGTTCTGTGGTTTGACTTTCCTTAAAAAGCAGCAGCAAATATGTCCTGCCTAATATTATTTTTTATATTTAATTTAAATCATTGTAATAAGTTTAGGTCTTAACATAAATGGTCAGTAGATTCATAAACCTGTATTTATTTTAAATGTTAAAATATCCATTTTAAAAAAAAGAAATGCATCCATTTTTATTTACCGTGCTGAGCACCAGCCCTGTATACCTCAGATTTTAAGATTCCCAGGGCAGGGACCTTTTTGTCTTGTGTGTGTAAAGTTCCTAGTACACTATTGCTGCTATGTTTATATAGCCTGTATTTAAAGCTATACCAGCTTGGCTTGAGACCTGGGCAGATTCACAAGATAAGCAGGATTGGGCCTGGTCAGTATTAGGGTGGGAGACTCAAAGGAGAACCTATGGACTTATTCTCTGTGCCTTGTGCTATATGTAGTCATTTACACGTGGGTCGAGTCAGTGTAAAATGCTAATAGATCAGAGTTTTACATGCACTTTGCTCATGTGTGACTACAAAAGGTGCAGGGCAGTGGAGAATCAGTCATCCAGGGAGCAGAAGCAAGTTGTGGGTGTGATTCGGTAGCTGGCAGTTTTCTCTCTGGGTCAGTATTGAACTAACATTCCAACATGCTGTACTGGGGCACTGTGCTTCTGGAGGTCATGCTATCTTTCAGATAGGTGTAAACTGAGGTCCTGACCAGTCGGTGCTCATGAAAGAGTCCCTGTCATCTTTCACCAGAATAGAGGTATTCTACCTGGTACCCTTCCCTGGTCAAGTTCCAACTTGGGCAGTTATATCTGTGTCCCTAAAATCCCCTCTGCAATGTCAGTAGCAGATTGTATTTTTCACTTCCTTAAAGTGTCGTTCTGTGCACGATCAAACAGCTGCTGTCTTCCAAACCACAGCTGGGTATATTTTGTTAGTGAGTGAACAACTTGCAATTTTATTGTGGGGTTTTCTTAAAGCCCCAGCTCTTGGAATCCTCTGATTATGTACAAATCTCAGTGTTCATTTAAAAAGAGTAAGTTCCTAGCACTCTTGATTGTGAAGGAAAGGTTGAAAATATGACAGGAGAGTACCTTCACTGCTCAAAACCCTGATGTCTGAGGGGTTTTAAGCCAATCTCGTAGTTTTTTGGGACCAGACTCATGTCAACTTGGGGTTGAGAATACTGACTCCTGTATCCACAGCGTGTAAAGAACTTCGGGGTGGAGAAGACTGAAGAAATGTGCAGTATTATGATGCTCCAGTTTTTCACAGATCTGTCCCATCTCTTCCTGTAAATCTAACTTTCATGATTGGTAAAGAATCTGACATTTTTGAGGGGCCTTATACAGGAGGGTTTTTTTTTTTCGCTTGGGGCAGCAAAAAACCTAGAGCTGGCCCTGGCCTTATAATATTATGCCTCTGTAGAGTTTTAGGTAACCGTCTGTGTATTATGACTGTGGCTTTAGGAACTGATTGCCTCAGTGAACGGTCAGCCCAAAGTATAACTTCCTGTTGCTTAGAAAGTTCTATGGATGATCTGTAATCACTGAGCAGAACAGATATCCCTTTGCCACAGAATCAGCAAGTGTCAGACAAAATGTTTACTATAAGAAGTTATGTGATCTCTCTCCTGCTTTTCATAATGTGCTAAATCACAACTTCACAATCATTTTGTTGCATCAGTCAGAGAGCTGTCGAAAATTCTGTCTGAACGGTTTTCTATTAGAAAAAGTTTTGTGGGAACGTGTCAATTCCATCAACAGTTTTGATAGAAACTGGCCGGCCAGCCTGGTTTCCTGCCAGCCCACCCATCTCCCAAGATCCCCGGTTCTCCCCAGCCCGTGTGGGCTGCCAGGGCTCCATGGGATCTTTGGGTCCCTGCAGCCTGCCTGGTGGGCTTCCCAGCTCTCTGGCTGGAGCATGTTTTGTTTTGGAAACACTGAAACATTCCCATTGTGGGAATGTTTCAGTGTCTTTGAAAAGAAATATTGTGGAATTTCAGTTCCGTGAAATGTTGAGTTTTTGGCTTTTTGTCCCAAATCAGGATGAAAAAATTTCCAAAAACTGCGAATTTTTTGTGGGCTGGCAATTTTCTTTCCCAGCCAATTCTGGTCAGTAGGAAAATATGCCAGTGTCCTGAGGAGTACTGTGCCTTCTAGGACATGCACAACTAGATGGGAAGGAAGCCGTTCTGTGACTCCAGAGAAGAGAGAGTGTTATTTGTGTGGGCTGGCTGATGGGCACGTTTACAGTGGGAAGTTTAGAGGGGTTGTTTGTGAAGGCAGACGTAGTGTAAATGGAAATCTAGCTCGTATACTGTGGTTAGTAGCATGCAAGGGATTGAGATGTTGCATGTTTGAAGGGAATTTGCATGCTTGTTAGCCGTAAGAAACTGTCTGTCTGGACTGTATATATGTCTATATATATGTCTATACATATATGCTTACATAGTGAGAAGCCCAAGACCATAATTCTGAAATGAAATAGTGCTACTGCAGAAATGAAGTCAGCACTGCAGGGCCGGCGCAACCCATTAGGCGACCTAGGCAGTTGCCTGGGGCGCTACAATTTGGGGGCGACCGCGGTGGTATTTTGGCGGCGGGACCTTCTGCTGCCTCTGTGGGGGGCGGCATTTCGTGGCAGGACCTTCTGCCGCCTAGGGCGGCAGAAAAGCTGATGGCGCTCCTGCAGCACTGACAGTTTCTGGCTCCCTGAATTTGAGATCTTGTGTGATTGACAAGGCCACAGTGAAAACAGAAATAAGTTTTTGCACGTCTATCCTGCCGTCCATCCAATGGCTTCAAAACACCGCCCAGACATAAGTGAATTAAGCTTCCTAATCTTGGAGGTGGTAGTATCCCCATGTTTCCCTGGGGGAATCTGAGGCACAGAGTTTGAGTGACTTGACCCTGCTCACAAGTGAGTTGGTGGCAGAGCGGGAAATGGCACGTGGATCTCCTGACTTGCCGTTCTGTACTGAAACCACTAGACTGAACCATGCTGCTTAAGGGTATGATTATGCCATCCTTATTCGTGGCGAGTAGCACCTTACTCTGTTAGTAGCCCATGACAAGGTACCGGGTACTACTTAGCATGAGTGAGAGTGGCAGAATTAGGCTCTTAATGATGAGCTAATCTCAAAGTGTTCAGGGATGCGTTCAGTTTAGAATATAAACTCGTCGGGGCAGGTACTGTCGTTCACTGTGTGTGGGCAGGGCCTGGCACCCTGATCCCGATCGATACCTTAATACAAATTAATAACAATATGTCTAGAAACGGAACCAAACTTCTTTTGCTTTAGGAAACTGAGGCTGGAACTCTCACAAGGACACGTCTTTCACTCAGTCCTGCAGTACAGGTCCCTCTGCTGCTGGCTGAGATACAAAAGCATGGAGGACTGGGGAAAGCAGGCGAGGAGCGAGAGAGGGACAGAAAAAGAGAACAGGGAGTCTCGGGGCCAGATTGTCTGGCGTACATCAGCGCAGCTCTGTTAAAGTTAAAGAGCTACTCCTTGTACACCAGCTGAGAATCTGGCCTTCACGCTTCAGGCCATCATGGAGTTGCGGCTGGGTTTATTCTGGGTCACGTTAGCCACTGGATGCAGCACCCTTAGTGGCAGGCCAGAGGGAAGCACAGAGCTGTCTGGGTAGGGGAAAGGGACAGAAACCCCCCTGAGGGATGAACGGAAGTTAATGTAGCCTGCTTCTGTTTACCTATCAGGGGCAGTGGGAGTTTGGAGCTGGGGATCCCTTCCCTTCTTCCATTAGCAAAATAAGTTATTAAAACAAAATGAACACTGAAAACCCTTCTGGAGCATATTGTGTGCAGTCACTGGAACATATTTTTGCTGCGGAGTTGAGAGCCACTTGATCTGTGTTAGGTCTAGTGAAAAATAGTTCCCCTTTTTTAAACCTCTCCTATAACATAAGGGTAGGGTTTGTGTGAGAGCAGGGAAGAGAGCTCTCAAGGAAACCCAAAGGGCATTTTATGTTTTCACAATGTAGAAAACACACTGATCAGACACTGTAATTGCATGTACAGTATTAACAACATGAATTAAATAATGTAATGCCCAATTATCGAATTGACCAAGTGTCTATTAAAGGACTCCAGATTCACCCTTCCCCCACCCAACCAAAGTTCCAAACACATGTAAAAGCCTTTGTAAATATATGAGCCCCCTTGCTATGTATCCTGGAGATAAAAACTGGGCTCTGTCAAACCAAATGGGGAGTGACTAGCAGAGTTGAAGGTCTTCCATAGAAAAAAGGGTCCAGTCCAAAGACCCTTAAAATGAGGGGCTGTTTGAGCACCTCATCTGACTTCAAATCCAGAGATAGAACAGGAAGAGAGTGAGTGTCTACGAGGTACCAGCCCCAAGCCCAGAAAGCACTTTGTAGCCATAGGGTGACCGTATTTCCCAAAGGGAAAACGGGACACTATGTGGGGCTGGCCAGAGCCCTGCTGCCCAGAGGTGGGGCTGGCAGCGCAAGCCTCGCCACCCGGGGCTGACAGCCTGAGCCCCAGCACCTGACATTGCTGCTTCTCCCCCCCCGAATGTTCCTCTGCGCCCCCCCCCCCCGCCCCCGGGAGGGGCACACCCAACTGGGTTTCAGTTAGCCTCCTGGTAATGGATTATTTATGACGTCCCGACTTTTTTGCAAACCTGGGCATTTGTCCCATATGCTCTTAAATGCCCAGCTTTGCCAAAAAAGTTGGGATGTCTGGGACAGGGCTTAAAAAGGGGACCGTCTCAGCCAAAACAGGACATACAGTCCTCCTACATAGGTAATTCATTACCAGGTGGCTAACTGAAACCCAGTGCAGGCTCCAGAGCAGTGTAACGCTGTCCATGTTATATGGTCCATGTGAGAGGTTTCCTAGTGATCTATATGAGTAGTCCCAGTAAAGTGCGCTACAGTAATCGAATCTGGAGGAGTTGAAGGCATAGATAACCAATGAGCTCTGCATCTTCTGATTGTTACAACATCCTAGCCAAGAACAGGTGACATAAATGCACTCTTGGCCAATGGTGCTATTTGGCCATGAAAAGGCAGTCTCTGAACTAACACCACCCCTCAGTTGCATGCTATGCTAACCTAAAGCAGCCAAATTCCCTCTCTCAAGAGGGCAGACATCAACTCCATCATCTTCTATGTTTGTTCCACCCAGTCAATCAGCATCTCCTCCACACAAGGAGGGTGTGGAGATTATTGATGAGAAGAGAGGAGGGATTGCTTAAGAGGTGGATTCAAAGGAAGGGAGGGAGGTTGTGTGGTGGATGGGGCCAGGGAGAGTTTTCCAGACTTAGAGGGCAGCATGGTAGACGGCATGATGAACCACAAGTGGGAAAAGGAGACAAAGAGAGAGTTAAAATGAGATGACCAGGCTGAGCAGAGGGGGTGGGATTTAGGAGTTTTATATAGGGGTTGTAGATGAAGAGATGGAGCTTGAGTATGATGTCACAGGAGACCTGAAGCCAATGGGGAGGAACGGATGGGGGGGAGGGAGGGGGGAGACAGGAGAATTGTAGAAGCAAGGAGGGGTGTTCTTGGAGCAGAAAGAACCAGACCTCTCAGCCACCACTTTGTCATTGCCTGCCGGGCTTAGCAGGCATGTCAACAAAACCTTGTGATCAACGGTATCAGAGGCAGCTGATCTAAAAGAATCAGCATGGACTCTTGATCTTTATCTATTGTCATTGTCAGCCAACGAAATCAGGAGTTGAGTAATGCGGCAGTAATTCCTCCTTGTATGTCCAGCCATCCCATAGAGCTCACTGCCTCAGAAAGTCATCAAGAGGCTGGATAATATTCAGACTCGTAGACTTTAAGGCCAGAAGGGACCATCACGATCATCTAGGCTGACCTGCATATCACAGGCCACAGAACCTCACCCACCCACTCCTGTAATAGATCCCTAAACTCTGGCTGAGTTACTGACGTCCTCAAATCATGATTTAAAGACTTTAAGTTACAGAGAATCTGCCCTTTACACTAGTTTAAACCTGCAAGTGACCCATGCTGCGGAGGAAGGTGAAAACTCCCCAGGTCTCTGTTAGATTGACCCGGGAGAAAATTCCTTCCTGACCCCAAACATGGTGATCAGTTAGACCCTGAGCATGTGGGCAACACCCACCAGTCAGACACCTCGGAAAGAATTCTCTGTAGTTACTCAGAGCCCTCCCTATCTAGTGTCCCATCACTGGCCATTGGAGATATTTGCTGCTAGCAGTCGCAGATTGGCTACATGCCATTGAAGGCAGTTTCATCATACCATCCCCTCCATAAATTTATCAAGCTCAGTCTTGAAACAAGTTAGGTTTTTGCCCCCACTGCTCCCCTTCAAGGCTGGTCCAGCACGTCTCTCCTCTGATGGTTAGAAATCTTTGTCTAATTTCAAGCCTAAACTTGTTGATGGCCAGTTTCTATCCATTTGTTCTTGTGTCCTCATTGGTGCTTAACTTAAATAATTCCTCTCCTTCCCTGATGTTTATCCCTCTGATGTATTTATAGAGAGCAGTCATATCTCCCCTCAGCCTTCTTTTGGTTGGGCTAGACAAGTTAAGCTCTTTGAGTTTCCTCTCATAAGGTAGGTTTTCCATTCCTCGGGTCATCCTAGTAGCTCTTGTCTGCATCTGTTCCATTTTGAATTCATCTTTCTTAAACATAGGAGACCAGAATTGCACACAATATTCCAGATGAGGTCTCACCAGTGCCTTGTATAACGGCAGTAACACTTCCCTCTCTCTACTGGAAATACCTTGTCTGATGCATCCTAGCACTGAATTAACCTTTTTCATGAGCATTGGCAGCTCATAGTCATCCTGTGATCGACCAATTCACCCAGATCTTTCTCCTCCTCTGTCGCTTCCAACTGATACGTCCTCAGCTTAGAGCAAAAATTCTTGTTGTTAGTCCCTAAGTGTATGACCTTGCACTTTGCACAATTAAATTTCATCCCATTTCTATTACTCCAGTTTTCAAGGTCATCCAGATTTTCTTGTATGATAGTTTGGTCCTCCATATTGGCAACACCTCCCAACTTTGTGTCATCCACAGATTTTATTAGCACACTCCCTCTTTTTGTGCCAAGGTCATTAATAAAAATGTTAAATAAGATTGGTTCCAAGACTGATCCCTGAAGAGCTCCACTAGTAACCTCCTTCCAGCCTGACAGTTCACCTTTCAGTCTGACTCATTGTAGTCTCCCCTTTAAACAGTTCCTTATCCACCTTTCAGTTCTCATATTAATCTCCATCTCCAATTTAACTACTAATTTCCCAGGAGGAACTGTATCAAATGCCTTCCTGAAATCTAGGTAGGTTAGATCTACTGCATTTCCTTTGTCTAATTTTAATGACATTGACTATTAATAACACTAGCAGTTCTGGATGTTTGATGTGGGATGGGGCCCAGGCTGGTTTGATCTAGAGCAGGCAGCACTGTGTGGCTGTGCTGAGTCCCCAGCTGGGTCATGGACTGGCAGCCTGCAGCGTTGTCACTCATCCTTCTCTCTCTTTACCCAGCCTCCTTTAGTGGAGGGTTCCCCACTCCGTTTGCTCTTCTCTCCCCTCACCAGTGGCACGGATGGGTGGTTGTTGGCAGCAGGGGCCTTACTGAGCATGTGCATGTGTCAATAGTAGTTGTCTTTCACATGCATGGGAAAGGGCTTGAGTCCAGATGGAGGTCCAGGGTGAACACAGCGTGGGTTGGGTCTTAGGCCAATCTAAACAAGAACCCAGCCCAACCCTCCTACCCTAAGGATCATGTTCCCCATTCCTTCTCACCCAAGCATTGAGTCAGACAATCTGGATTAAGCAAGGAAAATGATTCCCCTGGGGCAATGGAGAGGCTATTCGGTGCAGTAATGTGGGATGCCATCTGTCCCCAGAGACAATAGTGCCATTTACATTTATATGCAGCAATTCATCCAGAGGGAAAAAAAAATCTGTCTTCATTTGTGATACAATAATATGCTGTTCATCCCTGTCCTCTCTTCCTTTAGCTTTCTGTCGCCCTCCTGTTCTCTGTCTGTCTCGCCTCCAGTCTCTTTCCATCCTCTCTGCCTGGCTTGCTTGAATGTATAAGGGCTAAGTATTATTATTGCTTTCCCCCTCTGTTTGACTGTCGGGGTTTGACTCTGAACCTACGGTTCCCATTGGCATCAGAACTCAGCCCATCCCAGGAACAGCTTCCCCGCTCTCCCTCCCCTCCGCCCTCCCCCCACCATCTTCCTTACTCCCTCTTTTTCTGTCTGAGTCTGTCATTTTCTGTCTCCTTTTTTTCTCTCCCTCTTTGTCTCTCTCTGCTTTTATTGCCTGCTGTCTGTCTCTCTCAGCACAGGCACCCTAGGAGGCAAGTTCATACACTAATAGTCCATCTTTCTCTAGTGCACCCTTCATATCCAGTACAACAACAGCAGCAAAAACACTTCCTGGGGAGAGTCAGTCATGAGCTAAAGAGAAAAGGGAAGATTTTAAGGCAGGATTTAAGCAGAGGACATGACTCATTGGCACAGAGGGACAGAAAGGGGGGAGAGTTCCCGAGAGATGAGAGCCTAAGTGAATGAGTGGCAGCCTATGCCCCCCAACTGTGGCGAGTCATGGAGAGGGGATTGGAAGGTTGGGGTGGGAGGATGGATGGGAGCCAGTGGATGGGGAGGAAAGGTAAGTGGGGAAGGGGAAAGGATGAGGGGTAATGGATAGGAAGCATGATGGAGGGAGGGGCAAGATGAAAAGGAAGCTGGTGAAATTCCATGTACAATGCATTAAATGGTTTGAATAAAATCTGAACCATGCCCCCACCCTTTGCCTAATACTTGTACAAACTTTTTTTGGGTGCGGGGGAAGGGGCTACATTTTCTTAACCGCCATTCTAGTTTTTAAAACACCACAGCTTTCTGTATCTCTGTGCTTCCCGGCAGGAGCTGGAAGCATAAATACTGAGATACCACATGCACTTCCAGCTCGCTTGTAGCGAGGAGTTATTGGACAACTTGGGAGAGAGCTGATCTCGTGGGACTTCCACTCCCACAGAGCTTCAAGGACTAAGTGGGGCTAAACCACACTGGGACAAGGTCATCCTTGGTGTAAGCCTGCTGAGTTCAGTTGAGTTACACTGGCAATGAAATTGCCTGTGTGCAAAGGCGGAGAGAGAGGAGATGAAAAGAAAACACATTGTAAAATATTAACCTCCCTGTTTAAATAGGCAGCTCATAACAAACAGCAGCAGTTCAGTTTCATGGCTTGGAGGAGGCAGGGGAGTTCAGTATTTCGGGGTGGGAAAATAGTTTATTTTTTTTAAATCCAATACTGAGAGACTCTAAAGTCCCTGTATCAGAGGGGTAGCCGTGCATTTGAAGAAGTGGGTTTTTTACCCACGAAAACTTGGTGGGATAATACACATGATTGGAATGTTGGTGTGGATGGGTACAGCTTGCTCAGGAAGGATAGACAGGGGAAAAAGGGAGGAGGTGTTGCCTTATATATTAAAAATGTACACACTTGGACTGAGGTAGAGATGGACATAGGAGACGGAAGTGTTGAGAGTCTCTGGGTTAGGCTAAAAGGGGCAAAAAACAAGGGAGATGTCATGCTAGGAGTCTACTACAGGCCACCTAACCAGGTGGAAGAGGTGGATGAGGCTTTTTTCAAGCAACTAACAAAATCATCCAAAGCCCAAGATTTGGTGGTGATGGGGGACTTCAACTATCCGGATATATGTTGGGAAAATAACACAGCGGGGCACAGACTATCCAACAAATTCTTGGACTGCATTGGAGACAACTTTTTATTTCAGAAGGTTGAAAAAGCTACTGGGGGGAAGCTGTTCTAGACTTGATTTTAACAAATAGGGAGGAACTCGTTGAGAATGTGAAAGTAGAAGGCAGCCTGGGTGAAAGTGATCATGAAATCATAGAGTTTGCAATTCTAAGGAAGGGTAGAAGGGAGAACAGCAAAATAGAGACAATGGATTTCAGGAAGGCAGATTTTGGGAAGCTCCGAGAGCTGATAGGTAAGGTCCCATGGGAATCAAGACTGAGGGGAAAAACAACTGAGGAGAGTTGGCAGTTTTTCAAAGGGACACTATTAAGGGCCCAAAAGCAAGCTATTCCGCTGGTTAGGAAAGATAGAAAATGTGGCAAAAGACCACCTTGGCTTAACCACGAGATCTTGCATGATCTAAAAAATAAAAAGGAGTCATATAAAAAATGGAAACTAGGACAGATTACAAAGGATGAATATAGGCAAACAACACAGGAATGCAGGGGCAAGATTAGAAAGGCAAAGGCACAAAATGAGCTCAAACTAGCTACGGGAATAAAAGGAAACAAGAAGACTTTTTATCAATACATTAGAAGCAAGAGGAAGACCAAAGACAGGGTAGGCCCACTGCTTAGTGAAGAGGGAGAAACAGTAACAGGAAACTTGGAAATGGCAGAGATGCTTAATGACTTCTTTGTTTCGGTCTTCACCGAGAAGTCTGAAGGAATGCCTAACATAGTGAATGCTAATGGGAAGGGGGTAGGTTTAGCGGATAAAATAAAAAAAGAACAAGTTAAAAATCACTTAGAAAAGTTAGATGCCTGCAAGTCACCCGGGCCTGATGAAATGCATCCTAGAATACTCAAGGAGCTAATAGAGGAGGTATCTGAGCTTCTAGCTATTATCTTTGGAAAGTCATGGGAGACGGGAGAGATTCCAGAAGACTGGAAAAGGGCAAATATAGTGCCCATCTATAAAAAGGGAAATAAAAACAACCCAGGAAACTACAGACCAGTTAGTTTAACTTCTGTGCCAGGGAAGATAATGGAGCAAGTAATTAAGGAAATCATCTGCAAACACTTGGAAGGTGGTAAGGTGATAGGGAACAGCCAGCATGGATTTGTGAAGAACAAATCATGTCAAACCAATCTGATAGCTTTCTTTGATAGGATAACGAGCCTTGTGGATAAGGGTGAAGCGGTGGATGTGGTATACCTAGACTTTAGTAAGGCATTTGATACGGTCTCGCATGATATTCTTATCGATAAACTAGGCAAATACAATTTAGATGGGGCTACTATAAGGTGGGTGCATAACTGGCTGGATAACCGTATTCAGAGAGTTGTTATTAATGGTTCCCAATCCTGCTGGAAAGGCGTAACGAGTGGGGTACCGCAGGGGTCTGTTTTGGGATCGGCTCTGTTCAATATCTTCATCAACGACTTAGATATTGGCATAGAAAGTACGCTTATTAAGTTTGCGGATGATACCAAACTGGGAGGGATTGCAACTACTTTGGAGGACAGGGTCATAATTCAAAATGATCTGGACAAATTGGAGAAATGGTCTGAGTTAAACAGGATGAAGTTTAACAAAGACAAATGCAAAGTGCTCCACTTAGGAAGGAAAAATCAATTTCACACATACAGAATGGGAAAAGACTGTCTAGGTAGGAGTACGGCAGAAAGGGATCTAGAGGTTATAGTGGACCACAAGCTAAATATGAGTCAACAGTGTGATGCTGTTGCAAAAAAAGCAAACATGATTCTGGGATGTATTAACAGGTGTGTTGTGAGCAAGACACGAGAAGTCATTCTTCCGCTCTACTCTGCTCTGGTTAGGCCTCAGCTGGAGTATTGTGTCCAGTTCTGGGCGCCGCATTTTAAAAAAGATGTGGAGAAATTGGAAAGGGTCCAAAGAAGAGCAACAAGAATGATTAAAGGTCTTGAGAACATGACCTATGAAGGAAGGCTGAAAGAATTGGGTTTGTTTAGTTTGGAAAAGAGAAGACTGAGAGGGGACATGATAGCAGTTTACAGGTATCTAAAAGGGTGTCATAAGGAGGAGGGAGAGAACTTGTTCACCTTAGCCTCTAAGGATAGAACCAGAAACAATGGGTTTAAGCTGCAGCAAGGGAGGTCTAGGTTGGACATTAGGAAAAAGTTCCTAACTGTCAGGGTGGTTAAACACTGGAACAAATTGCCTAGGGAGGTTGTGGAATCTCCGTCTCTGGAGATATTTAAGAGTAGGTTAGATAAATGTCTATCAGGGATGGTCTAGACAGTATTTGGTCCTGCCATGCGGGCAGGGGACTGGACTCGATGACCTCTCGAGGTCCCTTCCAGTCCTATAATCTATGAATCTATGAATCTATGAAAGCTTATGTCCAAATAAATCTATTAGTCTTTAAGGTGCCACTGGACTCCTCATTGTTTTTCTAAAGTCCCTGCAAACTCTGAGATCCAAAATTTCTCTCCTTCTTCCTGCCTATTGTGTGTGAATACCCTACAACCTTCATACTGCATTCTTCACTAATCTGCACTGTCCGTAATTCACACACACACATGCATCTTCCCCCACTTCCCTGCACCCCACACCCAGCTTTGTAGGAAAGAATTTAATACTCGAGTGCTGTGGCGAGGTCTCAGATGAATACAACTTCATTATTTTTGGCTAAATGTACAAGAGATCATTTACCAGTCTGTTAGGAAGCATTGTTATCAATAATTAAAGCCAACCCATACTTGTTAAATAAATGAACAAAGTATATTGTGTTGTGTATTATCCTTTTTTCTAATTTGATTGTCTTTGTTCACTTATTTGCTAATTTGCAACATGAATTCACTCTCAGTAGGTCTCCTGGCCATCAGCAAGGTTTTACTTTGCTTGTGTGTGTATAATATGTATTGGCTGCAAAAACAACAGCAGTAAAATATTGCCTAAGGGAAGAAGCCATTGTCATACTGTGTTGCCCAAAGCCGAAGGCTGAATGCACTGTTTCAGAGTGAATGATGCTTTTTTTACTTCAGGGTGTTATTTTGCTTGCCATTGTCTTCAGAGCCAATTGCTACTCATCTGATTAATGTAACAGGATATTTCCCCCCTGAAGTGTGCCCTGTTTACCTGCTGTGGGGAAGGTTCCAGTGTCTTCTTTCCTGGCAGCAGGAGTGATCTTCGCAGGGAATAGGTTGGGCTTTTGAGCCATCTCTGAAGATGGGCATGCATTTAGCTGAGGCAGGGGCACAAACTGTATGGGTCACTCTGTCCAATAGGAGCAGTCATTGCAGTCTTTCATTCCCCCGTCCCTTCACATTTTGTTCCACACACCCACTCTCTCCTCTGCTCCTGGCTCCAGTCTTATTCCAGCATTGCACAAGTCTTCTCTGTCCGCGCCCCCCCCCCCCTCCCGCTCTGTTGATCTCCTAATATATACAGGTTTCAGAGTGGTAGCTGTTTTAGTCTGTATCAGCAAAAACAACGAGGAGTCCTTGTGGCACCTTAGAGACTAACAAATTTATTTGGGCATAAGCTTTCGTGGGCTAAAACCCACTTCATCAGATGCATGGAGTGGAAAATACAGGAGCAGGTATAAATACATGAAAGGATGGGGGTTGCTTTACCAAGTGTGAGGTCAGTCTAATGAGATAAATGAATTAACAGCAGGATACCAAGGGAGGAAAAATAACTTTTGAAGTGGTAAGAGAGTGGCCCATTACAGACAGTTGACAAGAAGGTGTGAGTAACAGTAGGGAGAAATTAGTAATGGGGAAATTAAGTTTAGGTTTTGTAATGACCCAACCATGCCCAGTCTTTATTCAGGCCTAATCTGATGGTGTCCAGTTTGCAAATTAGTGAAGGCAGGGGGCTGGACTCGATGACATTTCAAGGTCCTTTCCAGTTCTAGGAGATAGGATACCTCCATTTATTTATTTAGTCTGTTTTTGAAGTTTTTTGTTGTTGAAGAGTTGCCACTTTTAGGTCTGTTATTGAGTGACCAGAGAGATTGAAGTGTTGTCCTACTAGTTTTTGAATGTTATGATTCCTAATGTCAGATTTGTGTCCATTTATTCTTTTGCTTAGAGACTGTCTGGTTTGGCCAATGTACATGGCAGAGGGGCATTGCTGGCACATGATGGCATATATCACATTGGTAGATGTGCAGGTGAACGAGCCCCTGATGGTGTGGCTGATGTGGTTAGGTCCTATAATGGTGTCCCTTGAATAGATATGTGGGCAGAGTTGGCACCGGGGTTTGTTGCAGGGTTTGGTTCCTGGGTTGGTGTTTTTGTTGTGTGGTGTGTAGCTGCTGGTGAGTATTTGTTTCAGGTTGGGGGGCTGTTGGTAGGAGAGGACTGGCCTGTTTCCCAAGGTCTGTGAGAGTGAGGTATCATCCTTCAGGATAGGTTGTAGTTCCTTGATGATGCACTGGAGAGGTTTTAGTTGGGGGCTGTAGATGACGGTTAGTGGCATTATGTTACTTTCTTCGTTGGGCCTGTCTTGTAGTAGGTGATTTCCCGGTACCCTTTTGGCTCTGTCAGTCTGTTTCTTCACTTCACCAGGTGGGTAGTGTAGTTTTAAGAATGCTTGATAGAGATTCTGTAGGTGTTTGTCTCTGTCTGAGGGATCGGAGCAAATGCGGTTGTATCTTAGAGCTTGGCTGTAGACAATGGATCATATGATGTGGTTTGGATGAAAGCTGGAGGTGAAATCCCCCAGGTTAATAAATCAATATATATTACAAAAATGGCACAACACTGCCCTTTTCATGATATTGTAGGTGAGGCTGATAGCACTGCCTGTTGTTAAGCTTGCCTGACAATGCCAATTATAAGACCCTTTTTTTCAGTTGCTTATAACTTTGCCAAACTTTAACTGTTTTGGCTTAAATTTTCCATGCTTTGTATCTGTCTTGGACTGAATTTCTTGGGAAAGTTTCAGCCAAAATGGCTCAGCCATTTATTAGAGCAAAGCGAGGGCAAAAATATGTTTTTCCCATGTTAAAAGTTATGGTGACCTTTTCTTTGAAAGGCTTTAGCACCCCCATGCTTTGGAGCAGAGATGTAAAATTTGGCAGGGGCATGGCCTTTGTGTCAGGGACGTGCCTTTTGCCATCTCTGTGAAATTCTGCCTCAATTTGACCAAGTTATAAGTCGTTGAAATATCTCCATTTGCACATGCTCAGTAGAATCTTCTTCAGATTTTAGCCGCTAAATTCCCTGAAGTTTCTGTGGGGGCTGAGCAGAACTTTCTCAGCAATTGCATGTCTGGGCCAGGCCAGGGTTGGGCACCAGAACTGAGAGCAAGAAAGCCTGTCTCTCCTGAACTCTCAGTAACTGTTCTAGTGGGCCCAGGCATCATGAAGGATGGGTGGTAGTGGGAGTAGATTGGGAGGAAGAGGCTGGGAGGGAGGGACTAGGACTGGAGACTGGTCAGGGAGAGAAACTGGAATTGAGAGTTGTGTGGAAGATTGAGACTGGTTGAGAAAGGAGACAGGGATTGGGAGATGGGGGAGACTGGAACTCACCAGGAAAAGAGTCTGGGGATTGGTAAGAGTTGGCCTGTTGTTATACGCTTAGCAGAAGGGACCTGGTCTGGATGGGTCTTGGAGACTAAACTGCCCTCTGACCCATAGGTGTGGTCTCTTTGAAGGCCTATGCACACTGACAGAGGACAACATGCAAGAAGCTTGCAGTGCAGCTGGCCATGCCAACCCTATCTGTACCTTGTATTTCCTCTGTTAGTTGTATCCTCCTGTTCTGTATCATCTTATCCTAGATTAAAAGTAGGGATCACTTTATATTACTATTTTTGATTACAAATATTTGCACTGTAAAAATGATAAACAAAAGATAGTATTTTTCAATTCACCTCATGCAAGTACTGTAGTGCAATCTCTTTATTATGAAAGTGCAACTTACAAATGTAGATTTTTTTTTGTTACATAACTGCACTCGAAAACAAAACAATGTAAAACATTATAGCCTACAAGTGCACTCAGTCCTACTTCTTGTTCAGCCAATCGCTAAGACAAATAAATTTGTTTACATTTACGGGAGATACTGCTGCCAGCTTCTTCTTTACAATGTCAGCTGAAAGTGAGAACAGGCGTTCTCATGGCACTTTTGTAGTCGGCATTGCAAGGTATTTATGTGCCAGATATGCTAAATATTCGAATCCCTCTTCATGCTTTGGCCACTATTCCACAGGAGATGCTTCCATGCTCATGATGCTCATTAAAAAAAATAATGCGTTAGTTAAATTTGTGACTGAACTCCTTGGGGGAGAATTTTACGTCTCCTGCTCTGATTTACCCGCACTCTGCCATAGATTTCATGTTATAGCAGTCTCGGATGATGACCCAGCACATATTTGTTTTAAGAACACTTTCACAGCAGATTTGACAAAACGCAAAGAAGGTACCAATGTGAGATTTCTAAAAATAGCTACATCACTCGACCCAAGGTTTAAGAATCTGAAGTGCCTTCCGAAATCTGAGAGGGATGAGGTGTAGAGCATGCTTTCAGAAGTATTAACAGAGCAACACTCAGATGCAGAAACTATAGAACCCAAACCACCAAAAAAGAATATCAACCTTCTGCTGGTGGCTTCTGACTCAGATGATGAAAATGAACATGTCGGTCCGCTCTGTTTTGGATCGTAAACAAGACGTGGGCAGCATTATCTCCTGCAAATGTAAACAAACTTGTTTGTCTGAGCGATTGGCTGAAGTAGGACTGAGTGGACTTGGAGGCTCAAAAGCGTTACATCGTTTTATTTTTGAATGCAGTCATTTTTGTACATAAGTCTACATTTGTAAGTTCAAATTTCACGATAAAGAGATTGCACTGCAGTACTTGTATTAGGTGAATTAAAAAATATTATTTCTTTTGTTTTTTTACAGGGCAAATATTTGTAATAAAAATAAATATAAAGTGAGCACTCTACACTTTGTATTCTGTGTTGTAATTGAAATCAACATATTTGAAAACGTAGAAAACACCCAAAAATAATTAAATAAATGGTATTCTATTATTGTTTAACAGTGCAATTAATTGTACAATTAATTGAGATTATTTTTTTTAATCGTGTGATTAATCACATTTAATTTTTTTAATTGCTCAACAGCCCTAATTAAAAGCTCTTTTGTGGCAGTGGTCTATTCATTTTATATATATATATAAAAACACACACAGACAGAGCCCAGCACACTGGGGCCCAGATCGACACAAACAATAACAACAACAACAATAATAAATAATAAATGGCACCTATAAAAGTACTTCCTTCAGCAGGGGCTCATGAGCCAGGACTTTTCACAAGCACAAAATTAATTGTAACCCTTCGCAAAGTCTATGAGGTGCTGTTTATTTATTAACCTGCATTTCCAATGTATTGTGATGGGTCGCACATCCTTTAAATATCCAATAGCTTTCTAACTTCTGAAATCTATTTCACACTTTGCAGCATGCCTCTAATAATTCATTTTCTGGATCGTGCAGCAGATGTCTGGAGAAATTGTATATTTTCTTCCATATGGATTATCATTTTACCGAAAAATAAAATAGGATTCAGCACACTGTTCAATTTTCTGAGGTATCACACTGGGAATTCTCCATCTGGGTCTGAGACATGACTCTGGACCACCGGGGGGGATTGCTATGCCAGTAGGCCACGGCAAGCAAATACCCCCTGCCCCACCTGTGAGTGCAGAGGGACCCTGCCTGCAGTAGAATGTGTGCAGTTCTGCTGTGTAGGGAAGGGGCAGGGTGTGGGAAACCCACCCTGAGGAACTGTGTTCCCTCCGTGGGATTTTTTTCTGCTCTGCAGTAGAGATATGGAGCCTAAGCCTAGCCAATGGGTCTACATGCCCCACTGACCAGTCCCCTCAGAGAGGGATGAGGCAGCTCATTGCTACTCCAACATTAGGTTAGAGTAGCTAGAGTGGCTCTGCTGCTGCTCCACAGGTAGGAGTGGGGGAAGGATTCCTTTCTCCCCAGCCTCTAAGAACTCGGAGTGCATAGCCCGACTGCTGGAGCTGGGAACCGGGCTGTAGATCTGGAGGTCAGTGTCTCCAAATGGAGTGCATGATTGGCTTCCAAATGGGTTGGTGCTCCAGTCCTCTTCTCACCCTCTTTGACTCCCCAGGCCTTCATTACACCAGGGGAGCCATGGGCATGTTGCAAAGAGAAAGGGAGCTGAGTTATCCTTCCCTATACCAGCCACTATTTCATGTGTCTCCATCCTGCCTCCTCTTACTCTTTCCCTTTCCAGGAAATGAAACAGTCCTAGTCTTCAGTCCTATCTCTTATGGAGGCTTTGTGCTTCTTGCCCCCGTGGTGCCTCCAGTCATTTCCACTGCCTTTTGCTGGGTTCTTTTTCTCTTGGCTTTGCCTCTGTCTAATATAATGAGGCGACTGAAATGGACCCATTCAGAGCAAGCAACTTCCATCCATTTTGTTTGTGACATCGGGGGAAGGGAAGCAGCACACAGAGTCGGTGAGCAGTTGAGAACCCAGTCTCTGTGCAAATATCTCCCCTTTGCCGTAACAAACGCAGTGGAGATAAATACCAGATATCTCAGAAACTCTAGTTACAGAAGGTGATTGTCACAGTTTCCCTGGGTGGTGTTGGTTGGGGATCTTCCCAGCCCCAAATTCATGAGATGGTCCATGATTGCTTTTCCCCAAAGGTCTGGCCATGAGTCTCTACGTCAAAGGGCAGTTCACTGGCCCTGGGTTTATTTCAGGCCTCATGGCATCGAGAGTGCTTGTCTTGCTGTGTCAATATGTGATAGTGCTGTGCAAGAGCTGGCACATGCTGCCGTGCAGACAGTTCTATTGGCAGCGTTTCCTGGGGGCAAAAGGATGGACTGTGCCAGGCTTGTCCTTCGTGGCATGGTGAGAGAAGCAGATGGTGCCAAGGTATCTCGTTATTTTACAAAATTAGCCAGGAGTAAAAGGAAGTGTGGGATGAGATATCTGCTGCAATGTGGAGCCCAGAGAAACCGGCAGTTGATTGGTTTAAGGTTGTCCCCGGGGACATGTGTGGTCCCACCCCCTTGCTCACTGCAAAGGGCAGACAGGGGTGTGTGTATGTGTGGTAGCCATCAATGGTAACTTCCCCTGGCTACTCAGTCCATTTGAGTGCCTCTCAGGTGGGACTAAACAGATTAATATCACACCTTTGAGAGTTCTTTAGGGCTGCACCATTTCTCACTGTGGTTACAGAGATTTGTAAATCAGACCCCCAGTGACGTGATTACTAGTGGTTGATGTATTGAAAGCCCTTCACGAGCATCTGGGCACTTTATGGGAACATGGAGAACAAGAATAAAATACACAATTAAAAATGACTGGAAAAAAGTCTTAGGCCAAATTCATGCGAGGGGTAACGAATTGACTTTGGTGGCGTTACACCAGGAATTAATTTGGCCCCTTGAATAAATTACTTTGAAATAGTGGGTCTTTCTACCAAATAGTAGCTAAATGTATTTATTTTATGTATAGGCTTTTTTATTGCTCTCGTCACTGTATTATTGTATTGGAGAGCCTAAGGGCACCAGAGATACTGCCCTATATTTGGAAATGCACACGGGCCTCAAAGGCATCCGCACCAGATCATCATGTCTAGATCACAAGTCCCACGTGGGGGCACACCCCAGAGTAAATCGAACTGAGATTTAAATGGACAAGTATAATGGAACTGGACATCACTGTGGACAGCTCAATGAAAACCTCTGCTCAGTGTGCAGCGATGGTCAAAAAAGCAGGCAAAATGTCCATAAAGAATGGGATGGAGAATAATACAGCAAATATTAGGCTGTTATTTAAATCAATGGTCTGCTCTTAGTTCTGGTCCTCCCCATCTCAGAAAAGGTACACCAGGAATAGAGGGAGCTCGGAGACGGGTGACAAAAATGACCAGAGATTGGGAAAAATGTATATGTGATATTAGAGAAGAATTAATAAGAGGGGACATGACAGAAGTATAGAAAATAATGGACGGTAGAGAGCAGGTAGGTAGGTTGCTCCAATTTATCTTCTCTCTTAATAAAAGAATAAGGGACATTCAATCCATGTGAAAGCAACACATTTAAAACAGACAAAATGGAAACACTTCCTTTCTTAGCACACAGTTAATTTGGAATTCACTGCCACCAAGATATCAGAGTAGCAGCCGTGTTAGTCTGTATCAGCAAAAACAAGAGGAGTCCTTGTGGCACCTTAGAGACTAACACATTTATTTGGGCATCAGCTTTCGTGGGCTAGAACCTACTTCATCAGATGCATGGGGTGGAAAATACAGTAGGCAGGTATAAATAAACAGCATATGAAAAGATGGGAGTTGCCTTACTAAGTGGAGGGGTCAGTGCTAACGAGACAATTTAATTAAGGTGGAAGTGTCCTATTCTCAACAGATATCTTTGATGCCAAGAACATAGATACAAAACAGGATGAGATGGTTATATGGCTAATGGAAACACCTACAATTCTCTTAGACAGGAAAAAACTCAACAACCCTCGTGTATAAACACTCCTGCTTCAGGACATAAGCCAACCACTAATTGATGATGGGTAGGAGAAAACTTTCCCTGTAGGGATGCTAATCTGTAATTGTCCACAGGGGGGTTCACTGCACTTTCCCTTTGAAGTATCTAGCACTAGTTGCTGTCAGAGACTTTCCTTGGATTGGAAGGAACGCTGGTTTCACCTGGTATGGAAAGTCCTACGTAGAGTGAAGAACTAGTAATTTAAACCAGGTGCTAAAGCTAATGGGTAATCAGTGCAAGCAGTCTAAAACCAGGGTGTCACGTGATCATTACAAGAATGGAGGAAATTTAAACAGGATGATCTGCTAAAAGACTCGAGTAGCCTGATTGTGAGAGATGGCTGGGTATCCGTGGGAGTTTAGCAGGTGACCAAGCCTCAATGGTGTGAAATCGCAAGGCCAGGGACTAAATGTTGTAGTCACCAAAATGGTTACATTGTCATGCCTCTGCTGAGGTATTACCAAATGCATAGTGACTTGACAGCCACCAAGGGACGAGAGGCAAGTCAGTGTAAAAGTAACATCCACATTCACACTCGCAGGTGATGGGGACCTTGGCCAATTTGGCTAAGAACTGACTTCCTAGTTTAATGATTGGAGTGCTCCATTTTCACAGATGCAAGGGAAGAACACGCAACAGGAATTATCGTGCTATCCAGGATTGTTTGACTGGCAATCAGTGATGGGTTGAACTTCAAAAGATTGGGAGGTTCAGTTTAGGTAAGTGCTCAAAACCTTGAGCCAGCTCCTCAGCTGATGTCAATCCACATAGCTCCGTTGACTTCAACAGACGTACGTTGATTAACCGCAGCTGAGGGCCTGGTTCTTTATGCTTTGTCAAACCTCTTGGGTCTGTCAAACTGAGCTGTAAATCTCATAAGAGAGAACAGATATTTTCTTGCAAGATTTCTGGTACCTCTTGATTTCAGTCAGGCCAGAAATACCACGAGAACAGCCTTTTTATCATGGTGTTTTGACACTTCTGCTTTGGAATCAGGCATTTAAAGAATGTCTGGCAATTTGGGTTTAAGTTTTGGTTTGGCTTAATTTGTACTCTATCCAAATCGATTTGCCAATCCCCAATGGATATGTACCCTCCTCTTCCTACCCCTAGTATTACATACCTGAAGGGGGAGCAGCTGGTGAGTCATGCCTTCTCTGCATTCAATATGTCCGTACTCATGGAGATGGGTGAGGTCCAGAGCACTAGAGATGGGTAAACATAGCATCTGTCTTTAAAAAAGAGGAACTGGGAATTATAGACCAGTCAACCTAACTTCAGTACATGGAAGGATACTGGAACAAGTTATTAAACAATCAGTTTGTAACCACCTGGAGAAAATAGGGTTAATGAGGAATAGCCAGCATGGATTTATCAAGAACAAATCATACCAAGCTAGCCTAATGTCCTTCTTTGACAGGGCTACTGACCTAGTGGATGGGGTGAAGCAGTAGATAGGATATATCTTGATTTCAGTAAGGCTTTTGGCACAGTCCCACATAACATTTTCATCAGCAAACTAGGGAAATGTGATCTAGATGAAATTACTATAAGGCACAACTGGTTGAAAGACTGTTCTCAAAGAGTAGTTATCAATGGTTCACTCTCAAACTGGGAGGGCATATCTAGTGGGGTCCCATAGGGGTCAGTCCTGGGTCCAGTACTAGTCAATATTTTCATTAATGGCTTGGATATTGGAATGGAGAGTGTGCTTATAAAATTTGCAAGCTGGGAGGGGTGGGTTGCAAGCACTTTGGAGGACAGGATTCAAATTCAAAATGCCCTTGACAAATTGGAGAATTGGTCTGAATTCAACAAGATGACATTCAAAAAAGACAAGTGCAAAGTACTTCACTTAGGAAGTAAAAATCAAATGCACCATTGCAAAATGGGGAGTAACTGGCTAGGCAGTAGTACTGCTAAAAGGGATCTGGGGATTATAGTGTTTCACAAATTAAATGAGTCAACAATTTGATGCAGTTGTGAAAAAAAGCGAATATTCCGGGGTGTTATGCTGGGGTGTCCACACCACACCCGCCTTGAGTAATGTGTGCCAGGGGGGCTCAATTAATCTGAGATGCTGCACCTGGAGGGGAACCAGGGATTGATTGTTCCTAATGGCAGATGAAGCCCAGTTTGGGGAGGAGCTGGGCTAGCATTATAAAGCCAGGAAGCAAGAGCAGAAAATGGCTTCAGGGAAGAGGTTTGCAGTCACTCCCTAGAGGGAAAGGGAGTTGGCCAGAGATAAGGAGGAGATTCAGTGGGAGAGTAAACCCCCGAGTCCTGCCCTGGACTAGAGAGTCTTAGAAGAGGCCTAGAAAGTTGAAGAAGCCATGGGGAGCAGAGGAGTCTCCAATGGTAAACCAGAGACAGGTAAGAAGGTAGAGAAGTGGGGTAGGAAGGAGTTCCAGGAAAGAGCAACAGATCTGAGACTGAGCGGAGACGGTTTGGTAGTCACAGGGTCCCTGGGCTGGAACCAGGAGTTGCAGGTGGGCCTGCATTCCCCCACCAGCCACTTGCAAAGTGGCACAGGACCAGGATTTGGAACAGAAGACTGTCTGAGACAGCATACAGACAGCTTGTGCGGTGGGACTTTGTTACCCCGGAAGTGGGGTGCACTGCATAGTGACCTAGCCGGAGGGTTGAGTCATGAAGAGGGAGCACCTTGGGTCATGGAGAGGGAGAGGGGCCACAGCACAAGCAACTGACAGAAGGGGGCACCAGGTGGAGGGAGAGCTAATTCCCAGATCTAGCCTCAAGGAGGCATCACTATGGTGAGTGGACCCCTTTACCAGGTGCATTAACAGGAGTGTCGTATGTAAGACACAGGAGGTAATTGTCCCGCTTTACTCAGCACTGGTGAAGCCTCAGCTGGAGTACTGTGTCCAGTTCTGGGTGCCACACTTTAGGAAAGATGTGGACAAACTGATTTAGAAAACCTGACCTATGAGGAAGGGTTAAAAAAACTGGGCATGTTTAGTTTTGAGAAAAGAAGACTTGAGGGACCTAATATGTCTTCCAGTATGCCAAGGGCTGTTATAAAGAGGATGGGGGCTCAAGTGTTCTCCATGTTCACTGAAAATAGGGCAAGATGTAGTGGGCTTAATCTGCAGCAAGGGAGATATAGGTTAGAAAGTTTTCCCTAATATCTAACTGTTAGGATAGTTTTGCTCTGGAACAGGCTTTGAAGGGAGGTTGTGGAATCCCTGTCACTGAAAGTTTTTAAGAACAGGTTGGACAAACGCCTGTCGGGGATGGTCTAGGTTCCTTGGGCCTGCCTCAGCGCAGGGGGGCTGGCCTTGGTGACTTCTCAAGGTCCCTTCCAGCCCTACGATTCTATGAGTCTATCAGGAAGAGGATATAAAGCAGAGTAGCTCATCTTCCTTCTCCTTTGGTAGTGAATAGGCGTATTAATTCCACTAGGACTTTGTGCTTAGCTAGTTGCTGCTGCTTGCACTGGCAGGGCACTGTTGTGAGGAAGCTCACGCTGCTGGAGTCACTGGTCGGGTCAATACTGCCTGGAAGCTCCCAGCTCAGATACATCTCTCTCCATTGGAGGGAGAATTGCAGCATGTTAGACAGGACTGCCAGAGACAGTGGGATATGGAGAGGGCTGAGGAGCAGGAACAGAGTCCGTGTAATAAGAAGAGACAGCATATTAGCACTGCTCTGAGTTGGTGTGTCTCTAAAACCTGATGCCTTGCCAGTGTGTGTGTCTGGCAGTGAGCTCCCTTGTCACTTCTGTAATCCCATTCAGGCAAAGAAGAATGGAGAGGAGATTAAAAACAAAGCAGAATGAACCCACTCCATTCCCTGCTGTGGCTTGCCTCCGATGGCACATGCCCCCATGCAGTCTGGGTGTCTGCATGACTCACTCCCCAGTACTCCATGGGTTGGGTAGCAAGAGTACCTGCACCCAACATGTTATGTGCTGTTCCTTGAGGTGCTGTTGCGGGAGCTTGCAGGAGGGTGCTCTATCCACCACAGCTTTGTCTTAGATAAAAATGGGCGGAAAGAGGGAGAAGGAACATAACTTTGTGAAGACATGGGCTGATTCTGCTCCTGTTGAAATTAAAGGCATGATTCCCACAGACTTCAGTGGAAGCAGAGCTGGGCCAATGGTTGGTCTGGCCTTCTTTAACATCTTTGTCAATGATCTAGAAGAGGGAAGATAACAGCATAGTAATGGAAAATTTCCAAAGCTACTGAACTGTGAGATGTTGGGCGGGCAAAGGGACTAGAGAGAGTAGAAATGAGGGAGAGACATAAAACGAGCTCTTAATCTTGCCTCTCGTGATGCTCACTTCTCTGGCTTTCTAGGTGTCCTTTCCATCATCTGTCACCATGACCGGCACTCAGATCCCCCTCTCCTTGGACATCTTTGCTGGCTTCTGACTCAGCTCCTAATTTCCTTAAAAATTGTTCTCCTTGTTTTCTAAACTCCCTGGACTCACTCCACCAGACCTCTTTGACCTCGTGGTCACTTTCTCATAAGGCCTGCTCGTGCCACTGCACCAGTCTTGGCTCGGTCTCACTCCCCACCTTTGCATCATTTCTCTGTGGATGTAGCTCTCGTGTGACTAAGGAGTTCCTGTGTGCCCAGAATGAATCACCACTGAGCACTACACCACAGCAACTCCATCAGCGTTGCCATAGTGTGCCCATCTAGCCATTACTCACTCCCTAGCTACAATCTCCTCTCTCCCTTTACAATCCCCTCCCCCCTTCCCAGTAAGGAAAGTAGATGAGGAGAGAGATGAGATGCATTAGGCGACCAGAGGGGAGAGTAATAAGAAATGAGGGCGAGAACGGAGGAGGAAGATTGAGATTAAGGGGGGCAGGTTAAATTCTCCCACTGTTTACAGCGGTGCAATCCCCTTGAAGTCAGGAGCCCTCCAGGGTAACATAATGCGACCCTAATTCTCTGAAGAGGATGAGCTGAGTCTCCACTTGTTCCAAGTGAGGTCTTGCTTCACTTATCTGGTTATGAGAAAGCAACCCGGGGCATCCACGGGCCCAGTCCCACTTCCATTACAGGCAGTGGAAAGATTCACATTGATTTGAACAGGAGTTGACTTGGAATAACTTCCCCTTTCTTCCCTAAGAGGTGAGAAAGTATTTAAATTAGCCCAATAGCCTTTCACCTGAGGAGCCTGGGGTTCAAATCCTGCCCGATACTATCACTCAAATGACCCACTGCAGGCAGAGACTCTCCTCCCGTTCATAGCTTTTACCAATGCCCCTCAATCTTGCTCTGCAGCATCTGTTGCTCTCCTAGTCCTGGGCTCCCCTCCCAGCCCTGCCAGTGCCCCTCACTCCTCTATGCCCCTCCAGGCCATATTTAATTGCAGCAATGAATTAACAAGTGTGAGCAATAAGAAATATTAATCCAGATGTCAGGCCTCATTTTCCTTTTTAAGGACAAAAAAAGACAAAAAAAAAAAAAAGGGGGAGGGAGAGGGGCTTCATGGAGGAAAGCGTGGCCAGAGAAAGGGGAGGAAGAGATTCGATTAAGAGGAGGCAGAACAAAAGGGAGACAGGGACTGGAGAAAGAAAAGATGGGAGGGAGAGAAGGGAGATGAAATAGAGGAAGGGGGAGAAATTCAATCTTCAGGATTGTTCCCACTTCTTCCAGGGCAGGATTTCTCCACTGAGGAGAGAGAGGGGTGGGGGATAAGGAAAGAAGGGGAAATAGCATGAGAGAAGGTGGGTACATTGGAGATCGAGGAGGGGGGAATGGGGCAGTGGAGAGACTTGTCCAATGGGATTCCCACCCAGTGCGGTATAACAGAGTGTTACATTTTGCTGGCAGCAAAACCCCAGTGTACTTCACCAGCTGTCAACAGCCTTGCAGAGCACTAAGTGGTGCCATTCACAGGTGCTGTTATGCTGGCAAAGGGGCTGGGTGGGGAACCCATTACCCGGCCTTCCTGCCTCCGAGTGTGAGGTGCCATCTTTGCTGACACCCTTTCCTACCTCTCTCCAAGCCTGAATCCCCACTCTCCTCTCAAGCCTCTCTTCCTCCCTGCACATCTGACAGTACAACAAATGACGTGCTGTCTATTTCTATGCCTGCTTAAGCAAATGAGTCTGCCCATCACTCCAGGGCATCTGCCATGTGCCAACAAGACGAGCCAGGCAGGTGAGATTTCTCTGACATAACAAGGCTCAGCAGATGCAGTGCTTTCTGCAGGAAAGGGCATGGAGGCCACTGTATCTGTTGATGTGCCAGCAGGGCCTGGGCGTGTGTCTGTGTGTGTGTGTGTGTGGGGGGGGGGGCATGAGTCAATAGGCTACATGTAATACTTAAGATGCTCCATCAAAATGGTGTCTCAGCAGCAGTGAGGTGCAGGATGAAAAGGAAATAGAACAGATGTATTTTGACATCTAGTGGGGAAAAAAGTGGCTCTAATCTCCCTGTCTCTCAGGGCTTGTCTACACTTAAAACTTTACAGCGGTACAGCTACACCACTGCAGTGCTTAAGTGTAGACACTACCTACGTCGACAGGAGGGGTTCTTCTGTCAGCATAGGTACTTCATCTCCCTGAGAGGCGGTAGCTAGGTTGATGGAAGAATTTTTCCCTCGACCTAGGCTGTCTACACAGGGACTTAGGTTAGCTTAACTATGTCACTCAGAGGTATGGATTTTTCAGACCCCTGCCGACCTCAATTTTTAGTGTAGACCAGACCTCAGTCTCTGTCTTATTGCCTCTTGTTTTCTCATCACCAGAGACTACCGGCTGCTTGTAGTGGGAGTGGGTGGGGTGGAGAGGGAGGCTGATGTGGGGATAATCCGATTATGCCAAACACAAAAGATAGATTTCTTTGACTGCTGTGAATTCTCGTTACCTACTTTATTTCCCTCGTCTTTCTCTCCTTTACCCCTCCTTCTAATGCATAGCATCCATTTTACTGTCATAAACTTTGGGCATCTCAGGCCTTCACCCTCCCTTCCTACTGCTGGAATAGGGCCTCTCTCTAGCCATTTCCTTCTGCACATTTTCTTTCTTGCTCATTCATCTTCCACACAGAGCATCAGTACCCCTGTGTGTGCCTCTGCTTCCTTTGCTCCCAACCTGTGTCTTGTCTGTTTAGATCATAAGGAGCAGGGACACTCTCCCCACTATGTTTGCCCAGTGCTCAGCACAATGGGATCCTGATCTTTGATGCCTTTAGGTGCTACTGTAATAAAATGAAGTAATTGTAACTGAAGGAATTTTTCTCTTAACCCTAACCTGCCCTGTCTGCTGGAGGCAAAGCTGTCTGAAGCTC
This sequence comes from Chrysemys picta bellii, assembly GCF_011386835.1. Lineage (NCBI taxonomy): Eukaryota > Metazoa > Chordata > Testudines > Emydidae > Chrysemys > Chrysemys picta. The sequence continues at coordinate 93,701,477 of NC_088791.1, read as the reverse complement.
TAGTCTGGGAACCGATTTGGGGTTAGGTTCGCCAAAGAGCTATGCCAGAGCAGACTCTAGTGTAAACCTTTGGTGGTAGAAAGCCCACCTACAACATGCCTGCAGTAGTATAAGTCACCCACCAGGAGTCCTTAGGCAAGTTGATGCAACTGTGAAAGTGGGTGTTGTTGACCTCGGAGGGGCTGTGGCCAGGTCACCCAGAGAATGTGCTTACTTAGGGTATGTCTCCATTGCTGCTGGGGATGTAATTTGGAGCTCAGGGGCACATACGCTCACTAGTTCTGATCAAGCTAGCATGCTCCAAATAGAAGTGGCAGAAGGGGCCAGCCACCCAAGTATGTACGTAGGATCTCAGACAGGATCCTACTCAGTGGCTATCCCCTCCCACTGCTCGTGCTGCTGCAGCTACGCTTGATCAGACCAAGCATGGTATGTTTACCTAAGACAGAAATTATACCTCTGGCTCCAGTGTAGACATCCCTAGGTGCATCCCAAGACAGCCTCTGCCAGCTGCAGTCCTCTCAGCCCTGGATGAAAGTAAAACTGCCCTCTTCTGGCAAAGGGTGGCAGTGCAAATGTTGTCTGCCCTCCTCTTGTGGCCCCATTGGGGATTGGATTCCCGGTGAAGCTCTCTTTTCACAACCCCACTGGGGTAGAGAGCAAAGGCTTATCAAATTGTGTTTAATTACAAATAAATAAGTATGATCAGTTCTCCAAACATTTAGTAATTGTTAAAATTAAGAGTATTTTACATTAGTCCCTAGCTAGACAAAACTCTTAGCTCTTATAGCAAAAGTCACTGGATGTGTTTAATGTACTGAAACCCAAACCAACACAGCTTTATTTCAGCATAATTCACAAACTGACACTCTGCTTATAGGTGATGAATAGTGCATCTTGCTCTTGCTTTTGTGACCTTCTCTTTGTGTGCGATGTTTCTCTCCCCAGCATTCACAAATATACCCTCAAACCACTCTTGATCTTTTCTTATGCTAAGGGGGTGGAATTGTCTGTTCTTCCTGTTAACTCATTTGAGAGCTGCAGGTGGAAGGTCAGAAGATTTTTTTGGGAGAACTTAGAGTGTATTTGAGATGGTTCGTAGCGCAATGGATCCTGGGTCACCAGTCTAGCTTCTTGTACTGACTTATCTGTCTGTCTGACATCAGTAGAATGTGGCGTGTCAGCCACCACACAAACTCACGTTGAATTGAGAAGTTTTATTGAATTTAAGGAGAATGTCTGATATATACCTGCAGGAAAACTGTAAAAGCTATGAGCATAAGTTAATCGAAATAAGTAAATAAAAATAAAGAAAAGCAAAAGTTGCATCACATTAGAAGACAAAACAATACTCTTAGGATGAAGTAGTATTCTTCATTAGGCATCAGGGCTTCAGAGTAATCTAGGGCAGAATTTTCAATGCAGCTCCCCCCCCCCCCCCCTTGAAAATTCCAGCAGTAGTATTTGAGCAGCCAGAAAGTCACATGTTGTTCCATCATTTTGTAACAGGATCACAAATAGCATAAGAATTAGTTAAGGCTGTCAATTCAGCTTTCATGGTACAAAAGAGCTCCATGCCATGCAGTTTCTTCAGAAGTTATAAGGGCCGCAACATCTCTGTATTCTGCAAAAATAGCATGCAGGGCAAATCTTGGCAGATAAAACATGGCAGTTCCTATGTCCGAGTGCTATTGGGTGTCTTTCCATCATCATGCAGGAAGACTGACAAAATAATTTCTGTAGCATCCCTGCAATGTCCTTATCCTCCTTGATTGTTCCCATTGACTCTCTTGCAGACTTTCTACTTCTGGTATTCTCAAATAATTTTTATTGGCTATTTTCTCTTTAAATTTCCTCTTAGCGCTCCTGATTTTCATATTACATTTTACCTGATGTAGCATTTGCTTCTTTCCTTTGGCATCAGTTGTGTTGAATTCCACTTTTTGAAGGGTACCTTCTTGGACATTATCCATGTTATGTCTTTTATTGTTTGTTTGTTTAGGGGCATGCAGGCCTCCTCTTGCTCGAATATGCTGTGCTAAATCTAAAGGTATAAACCAGGGGTGGGCAAACTATGGCCTGCGAGCTCCCGCTGGGGAGTGGGGTCTGGGGCTTGCCCTGCTCCGGCGCTCCAGACGGGGCACAGGGTTGGGGGCTGCACCACACAGCTCCTGGAAGCCACGGCATGGCTCTGCTCCGGCTCCTACACACTCCAATGGGCCCACTCCAATGGGAGCTGTGGGGGCGGTGCCTGCAGACAAGGCAGTGTGCAGAGCCTCCTGGCCGCACCTCTGCATAGGAGCCAGAGAAGGGACATGCCACTGCCTCCGGGAGCCGCTGGAGGTAAGTGCCACTGAGAGCCTGCACCCCAAGCCTCTCCCCATGCCCCAACCCCCTGCCTCAGTCCTGATTCCGCTCCCGCCCTCCAAACCCCTTAATCCCAGCCTGGAGCACCCTCCTGCACTCCAAACCCCTCATCTCCAGCCCCACCCCAGAGTCTGCACCTCCAGCTGGAGCCCCCTCCCACACCCTAAACTCATCATTTCTGGCCCCACCCCGGAACCCACACCCCCAACCAGAGCCCTCACCCCCTCCCACACCCCAACCCCAATTTTGCGAGCATTCATGGCCCGCCATTCAATTGCTATTCCCAGAGGTGGCCCTCGGGCCAAAAAGTTTGCCCACCCCGGTTTAAACTGATGAACTTTTGTCTTTAGATTCTGGTACATTCGTTCCCACAAAGATGTTGAGCTTAACTATATTGTCACTAATACGTTAGTGGCTCAACTCCTTGAGCCAACTCCTGGGTTTAGGACTATCTCAAGAGTAACCTCTGTTCTCACATGTTCCAGAGCTAGCGTTTTCCAATCGTTCATGGCATTCTCAGACCTGCAGTGTTTCCTTTTAACTCTCAAAAAAGCTAGACTCATTGAGGTCAAGAGTTTCTCATCTAGTCACAAGTCCAGGCTCTTCTAGTATCTCGCACTTGAAAGAGAACTGCTTTTGTGTTTCCTCTCTTCACTGAGTATATGGTGCTACTTAGTTCTTCTCACTTTGGTTGTCAAATCATAACTAAGAAAGAGAATTAGGTCATTGCCGTTGTTGCTGTTATTTTCTTCAAAAAGTTCCTTCCCACACCAACTAGTGGCTTTTTTTTCACCAAGTTAGTTGTTTATTATGTGTTTTATGCCTGTTTCCCTTAGACCTACTGCAGTTTATGGTTTTAGGACCTATTAGTTGGTTTTCCAGGGCCAGAGTAAGTTACCAAGACTGCATTAAAATAAATGCTGCAAGAATGAAACGGATTGTCAAACCTGGGGTGAAGATTAGAATAGCAGGAGGTTCTAAAGACGGGTCTGAGGGGGATGGGTAGAGCTACCCATGGGTCTCCAACGGATGATACTGATGGGGACTGAGGGGCATTCACAGAGCTCTTTGGGGATTCCAGGAATGAAATAGGTGGGAGAATGGTGCTGCTGATGTGAAGTGGCTTGAATCATCACAGCTATGTGGGGGAAGCTTGCAGAGCCTAGGCCTGCCTCTAACCAACACTATCTGTGGCTCCCTAGCAAGCACTAAAACAGCAATAACAATAATGCAACATTACAAACATCACCGGTGAACATTCTTCACCTTCCCTGCATCCATCAATGAAAGCACAAGTACAACCAGGAAGGTAGGAAGGAAAATTTGTGAAATGACAATATGATTCATACAGTGCAACGTAACAGCATCACAGAAAGATGTCAACAAGTCTTGGCAGGAATTCATAGAAGGGGAACCAAAATGATTAAGGGACTAGAGAGATTAAAATCATGAAATATGTGTATCTTGGCTAAGCGATGATGAAAAGGGATGTGGTAACCATTCTGCGGTACCTGAAAGATGTAAATACCAGGGACGGATGGGGATTGTTCAATGTAACCCCAAAGACTATGGGATGAAATTGACCAAGGAGCAAATGTAGGCTGAAACATTTCCTTAAGATGGGATCTATGGGTCTGTGGAATAGTCTCTCCAGGGGTGGATGCCTCCTCACTTGAAGAGTCTATTAAAGGTGGACTGGACAAAGCACTGGAGAGTATATTCTAAAATAAAAAATCTGCATTGGCCAGAGGTTGGTGGGATGAGATGTGACCTCACCTTATTGGCCTTTTCCATCACTAATCGATGATACTGGCTGTAATTGCGCCACCCTCATGTCATTTTGGGATGATCTCTGTGCAGGCGCTGGGGCTGGTGCTTAGGCAAACAAGCAGGAATGGGTTCTAACACAGGCACAGCTGCCACTTGACAGAGGTGCCATTTCGGGGGGCAGGGAGGGCTCCTGCCCCCTGAGTTTCATAAGGAAGGTGTGCTCCCAGGTGGAGCTCTTAACTGCAGCACAGCATGTGTGTGGAATGTGAGTTCTGCAGAGGAGAGGGGCTGCTCCCAGCTTGTGCCCCTGGGGCAGGGAGTCAGTATTTTGTTTACAAACAGAGGCAGAGTGATTAAGATAAGAAAGGGCTGGTAATTAAATCAAGGATTTGGAAGTCGTTAATGAGACTGTAAAACAGAAATCCCTCTTCAGTGGGTGGGGGTGTTGAAGAGAGAATGCAGGGGGCTCAGAAGAAATACAGCAAAACCCTCTGAGCCAAGGTTACATTCAGAAAAGAGGGAGATGTGGGGAGCATAGGTGAAAAGAAGGGGCCAAACCCCAGGGAAGGGATAGCAGTGGTATAGAGAAGTTCCCACTCTACCTGTGGTACTTATGTGGCCCCATCACCGTAGTATCTGAGCACCTCACAATGTCTATTTCTTCTCACTGCCTGTTGGTGAGGTAGAGCAATGCTGTTATCCCCATTGTACAGATGGGGCACTGAGGCACACACAGACTAAAGGCCAGATTTTCAAAGGAATTTAGGCACCTGCTGGTTAAGTGCTTTGTAAACCCCAATAGATGCCTAGCTGCATCTTTGGGTGCCTAAAAACCTTTGAATCTCTGTGCCGAAGGCACTGGCCTGAGGTCATACAGGAAGTCCATGGGGGGAGTAGAACCCAGGTCTCTCAGGGCTGGCTCCCTATCCACAGAACCAGCCTCTTTCTCTGCTGCGTGTTGCAAAAAAAGAGAGCTCTGATAGATGGGAGCAAGCCAAGAAGGCCAGTTCTCTAAGACTCCAACAAACAGTCCCAGGCACTTGGGAAGGATGTCATGTTTGATAGGATGAAAAGCAGCTCAAAGGATCAGGAAGGATGAAGAAAGAGAGAGAATGAGAGTCAGATGAGAGGTGATCACTTACCCCCTAAGGGGAAGTGGGTTCTGCCCCAGGTTGGGCTAGAGAGCAATGGTTGCTGTGCAATTTTACGTTTTACTGAAAACCATTTTGTTTTGTCACTTTTTGTTCTGAGCTTGAGAAAAGGAAGGAAGGAGAAAGTGTCGTATGAGTATCAGATGTGTTTATGCCTCAAATTCCTAGGGTTTCAGCTGTATTCAGGCCAACTCCAGAACAGAGAACAGAAATTCCATCCAAAGAGTCCATAAAGTTGACAATTATTGTCATGATTTGTATTATTCACTGGGCACCATCTGTGTGCTCAGCACTGTTCAGATTATGCCAGAAAATATAGTCCCTGAGCCAATGCATATAAGATGTGTAGCGCTGGATAAGATGGTTCAGATATTTAAGTATGAAGTGAATAGTTATTGACCACATGTTAATATCTATGAGTGGAGATGCTGATGGCAATAGAAGTTTTACTGGATTAAGGACTAGAAGATTTGATCTTCCAACTTTCTTTCAAGAGGAAGAGCTGCCCAGAGCTCTTGTGCCTGTTTATTTACCTTTGCTGCCTGCAGTGGCCCTGGAATACCTCAGAAGTGTCAATTCTTTTCTCAACTTTGAAATCTGGAATTTTCTTGGTGTTTGGTTTTAAATATTCTCCTGTGAGAACTACCACTCGATCACTGTAGTGTTGTGTTTAAGAGCCTTCTGGAAAGTACCTAGCCTTTAAACAGACGTGAAAGCAGTGTTTCATAGATTCTAGGACTGGAAGGGACCTCGAGAGGTCATCGAGTCCATCCCCTGCCCTCATGGCAGGACCAAGAACTGTCTAGACCATCCCTGATAGACATTTATCTAACCTACTCTTAAATATCTCCAGAGATGAAGATTCCACAAGCTCCCTAGGCAATTTATTCCAGTGTTTAACCACCCTGACAGTTAGGAACTTTTTCCTAATGTCCAACCTAAACCTCCCTTGCTGCAGTTTAAGCCCATTGCTTCTTGTTCTGTCCTTAGAGGCTAAGGTGAACAAGTTTTCTCCCTCCTCCTTATGACACCCCTTTAGATACCTGAAAACTGCTATCATGCCCCCTCTCAGTCTTCTCTTTTCCAAACTCTGTTGCCAACTCTCATGATTTTGTCATGAGTCTCATGATAATTATTCAAGTATCACATGCGTCTGACGAAGTGGGTATTCACCCACAAAAGCTTATGCTCCAACACCTGTTAGTCTTAAAGGTGCCACAGGACTCTCTGTTGCTTTTTACATGATAATTATTGTTTTTCTTAAAGCCCCAGCCCCTGGAGTCACGTGGATATGTGGTGATTTCAGCCTGCATTCTTAAAAATTAACTTTCTAGCCCTCGTGGCTGTGGAGAAAGCTTCAAAAGATGACCCCGGTTACTCTGTAAATGCTCAAAAAGCAGAAGGCAAATAAAAAGAACTCCAAATCCATTATTTTTACATAATTTCATGATTTTAAAGCCAATCTCGTGATTTTTGGTGAATCTGAATTATGATTTTTGAACATTTGGGGTTGGCAATACTGTGAAAGTTACTTGAAAGTGCCAGTTTCACTCCTGTTTAAAGTCAGTTTCTAGTCTCTTATTTGGAGTGAGGTAATACCCATACACCCCCAAGCAGGTGCAGTATAAACTCATGGGGCCTTGCCCTAGTAGGATGTTTCCAAAAGTTAAATGATCTATTCCAAGCTCGGTGAGCTTTAAAAAAGTGATAGAAAGTAATGTAGATTTTTCTACAGTTGTTTCAATTATTGTATTCAAGTGTTTGTAACAAAGTAAGAATTAAAATTTAAACCTATCCAGTGTCCCTTAAGTGAATTGACACAAGATGTCAGCAGATGTTAGTATTAGAGCTGAGTGGGTCTAATTATTTAATTTTCTTTCTTTACATAGGAATTAGATACAGTGCTTGTCAGCTAATTTCTATGTTATCTGCAAAAAACTAGAGTTTTCAGGTGCCTAAGTAGCCCCTGGAATCATGGTTAAAGTTGCCCCCCACCCGCCACTTGAGCATCATGGCATGGGAGGAAGGTGGGATGGACATGCTCTGCTTCATTTTCCGTCCTACTGAGATTCCCGCCTAGCATAAGGGAAGGTGGGACACCAGAGTGAGAGAGCGCCATTCAGGAGCAAAGATGGACATCCCGTTTTTTCAGAGAGGGAGGTTTGTAGGCATGTCTCTTTGATGCACTGTGCACATATGACTTTTTCCCTCTTGTTCCATCTCTAAGTCTCTCCCTCCTGTGCTAGTTTTGCTCCCAAATAAATAATTCCATCTATTTTATCTGTCTTAAGCACCTTGGTTCTTATCCAACTTTTCAATCACCTTGATATCTCAGCCTAATAACTATGTCTGTATTTATCTCTCAAATCTCTTTTCTTCCCTTCTATGGGGTGCTCTCTCCTCCCTTGTCTTCCCCCTTATCTCTCTGACCCTGGATTTCTCATTGGCACACTGCAGCTCGAGCTGACATTTTTACACGGCACCTTCTGTCTGAGCAGAGAGGAGGCTGTGCGTGATGGACAGTGGAAGTGGATAGAGCTGGTGCCCCGAGCATCTCCTGTGTGTGCGGTGGGGATTCAGAGGGGATTCACCAGGAGCTGAACCCTTTACGTTGGCTTTCCTGTTGCTGGAAACCCGCCATGATCTCCTAGCACATGTACTCCCCATGCAACCCACACCTGTCTGCTAGGTTCCAGGTGTGGGTTGAAGCAAAGTCCTGGAGGTCAGGGAGGGAACCAGTGGGGAGTCAGTTCAAATGAAGGGAGGCAGGGTATCATCATGACGGAGGGGTGTGAGAAACACTGTCCGGGGGCAGAAAGATTTGTAGTAGGCCAGGGAACTGGAAGGGGTCTCTTGTTGCCATGCTCTGAATACTGTGTGGCTAACTGGCCAGCTAAGCCAGGTTTGTTTCTGCTTTGCTTCACCCAGAGGGTACAGAGCAGCCAGAATGTACAGTCTGTCCACTGCTTTGGGGAGCCCTGGGTACACGAAGCCAGGATGACTATTAATAAAACCAATATGTTTCGAAAAGCTGCTGTGATCCGCTAAGACCCTCGTCCCTGCCAGGGAGAGGAGCATCGGTACATTTGCTGATTGGGCCTCATAGTATTGATGAACTGACCTCCATCCCACAGTGTGGCAAAGTGGCTCCTGGCTTTGGGGATGCACAGTAATAAAGAATGATCAGATGCAAATCACTCCCCTGAGATCCTGAGTTCTTCACAGCCAGTGTGTGTGTTTCAGGGATGATTCATTCACGTTTCATTTTGGTGGCACCATTTCTTTTTCTCTTGTGGCGAGCTCCGCTCCCTTCCAATCAGTGTCTCATACTGGATGTCAGATTAATTGTATGTGTGTACGTCTCCATTCCTCAGATAGCTGAGCAAAGAGAGTAAGGATTAGACTGATTTAGTGTGTGTGTGTGTGTGTGTGTGTGTGTGTGTATGTACACCGCTGCCCATTACTGAATGTATTTATCAGTTTATTGTAGTCTTGCTCTCCAGTGGCTGGCTGTATTGCTATTACTGATAACTAATGGTAATACTCCTTCAGCTCCCTCAATAGAGGCTTACATTTTATAGCCTTAGGTTGGGAATTTGTCTCTGGTGTAGCCTGTTAGCAGGTGATGGTGCTGTTGGTGAAGTGATATTTGGATGTGCGCCCACACCATCTCTCCTCAGCCCCTCACACCTCAAATGTCTTTCTTTAGCACTCTACCCTCCCCCCTCCCACCCCCAGGGTTTTCTGTGCCTGCCTTTCCTCCACCTCAATCCCCTCTATCCTTCACCGTGGCAGAGAGAGGAGTTCCAGCGTGTTCAGGGCTTGTAAAACTGAAAGGGAAATTGGAAATGTTTCAGCTTTGTGTATGTTTCAAATTTTCCTTGCAGTTTACAGTGCTAGACACACTGGATCCTATTACATAAAGATGTTTCTTGCCTTCATTCCAAGGCACATTGCCTGTTCTTGGCACCTTCCTTCTAATTTTATGGTCTCCTTGGTGAATAGTTATACCTACAGCTTTACTCAACTTTATCCTAATAATAACACTTGCTGTTTGACTTTAAAGGAGAAGCATCCCTTTCTGCATTTTTTCTTCTAATTTTATTCATGCCTTGAAACCAACTCAGTTACCTGAAGCAATGGGAACCCAATGACACTTGGTCTTCTACTAGTGTTGGGTGATCCTCTCTAGTTTTGTTTGTTCAGCTCAGACAAATTCTGGTCCCACTGATGCTACCCGGCAGAGTTTCAGTTGGCCTAATTGAGACCAGGAAAGGGACCTAGATGCTCATTTTTGGTTTGGAAATGAAGGCTGCAAATATAATGAGAACTGGCTGTTTCTGACAAGGTATTATTTCCGGTCTTCAGTGGTTCAGTCTAAATTAAAAATACAAGATGTTTCAATAATCATGGTATTTCAATACTTCCACTTCCCACCAAAATCAAGGTGCACGTGTGTACACACACACATGCACGCACGCTTTTAAGATGCTAGTTAGAGGAGGAGATGTCTTGTGCTTTAACCACAGTTCTTGTATACAGATTATCTGGGTTCTATTTACCTTCTCTCACAGACACATTGTGTGACTCTGGGCAAATAATTTCACCACTCTGTCCTTTCATTTGTCCATCTGAAAAATAGGGATAATAATGCTAAACTGTCCCATGTGAGATTTAATTAAGGCTTCTAAAGCAATTAAAGAACTCTGGATAAAAGGGGCTATTGAAATGCAAGGCTTTATTGTATATTACACACAAAAAAGCTACATTAAACGAACATTATTAAGATTGTGAAGTTAAGCACTCAAAAGTTACAAAAACCCAGAATTGAAGTTGCTTGTGCAACCCTAATTCGCCCTCCTTGTGCGTAAACATTATGATACAGTCTTTAATTACATGATCACATACTATTTTTTCCACAGGACCCCTACCACATTCAGTGCACAGAATGGATGGAGCTCATTTAATGAGCAGCTATTCAATATTTTGTTTCCTCTTCACTGGTCAATGTGTGGCCCCATGCCCTATTTACTGCATGCTATTTGACCCCTGCTCTGAAGACAGAATTATTGATTTCCTCATGGGCTTTTCTGTGATGCTCAGCAGAATAGCCTGAGTGCTTCACAAATATTAATTAATTCATTTTCACAACACCCCTGTGACACCAGGGGGTATCATTCCCTCAGGTTACAGATGGAGAACTGAGGCACAGAGCTTAAAATGAAAAAATCCACTACATTTGAATGCCCAATTTGAGACACCTAGAACCTGATTTATTTTTCCAGAGCACTTAGCATTATATAGCACTTAATACCTTCAGAGCACACCTTTCATTGACTTCTACTGCAGCTGTGAGTCCTCAGCACTTCTGCAAGTCAGACCTCAGGCTCTCAAGTCAGTCACCCAGAAAGTGCAGAACACACCATTAGTCTATGTCTGCACAGCAGCTGGGAGGTGTAATTCCCCGATCAGGTAAACATACACGCACTAGCTCTGCTCGACCTAGTGCCTAAAAACAACACTGTGCCATGGCGGCAAGGCTGGTGACTCGGGCTGGTTGCTTTGTACCCAGGGGGTCAGGTGGGATTGTATTCAGGAGGCTAGCCCAACCCACTGCCCTCGCCTCCACGGTCTCACTGCTACTTTTAGGGGCTAGCTGGCATGTGTACAACTCTCTGAGCTAAGAGGAGAACAGGGGGTTTGAACACCAAGAATAAGCAGTCGAATCAACTGATTGTAAACAACGTTATTGTTCTATAAAAATATGTCCAGTAAAGTCTCTTGTGAAAGTTTGTAAAGTTCTAAACTTAATAATCATTGAGATATATACATACAGGCTATGGTTATAAATTTATGTGCTTGTGTGTGCAGAGAACTGTGCTCATAAACTTTGGCTCTACCTCACAACAGAACAATGAGCGATCAGACAGGGAGAGGCACCTCCCAAGCACAAAGTGTTTACACAGAACCAGACTCAAGTAACGATCCATTGTACAACCCAGGAAAAGACAACGTGAGTCATTAAATTTAATGGAAAGACATCGAGATAGCTGGGATTTTTCCCACATTGAATATAGTGACTGAAGAAAAAAACTGCAGACCCTTTTAAAATGGAACAGGTTTGAAGTGAAATCCATTCAGCAATGGAGGGACAGCATCTAGGTGGGAAGCTGTCCATGAATGCTGGATCCTGGGCTTGTCTACACTTACCGGGGATCAACGTTGCGGCAATTGATGCACTGGGGGTCGTTTTAAGACCCGCTAAATCGACCACAGATTGCTCTCCTGTTGACTCTGGTACTCCACCGGAACGAGAAGAATAAGGGATGTTGACAGGAGAGTGTTTCCCATCGACGCAGTGCGGTGTGGACTCCACAGTAAGTCGATTTTAAGCTATGTCGACTTCAGATACGTTATTCACGTAGCTGGAATTGCGTAACTTAGATCGACGTATCCCCGTAGTGTAGACAAGGCCTAAGGCTAAAGGGTAGGGCTGTGAAATTGTTCCAAGGCAATAAGTAACTTGTATTAGAAAAGGGATTTTGTCTGATATGAAAATGGAAAGCCTGAGGTTGTGTCTTTGTTTTCTGTGTAATTCGTGCATGTTTTCTCTCCCCTACTATTTCATTTTTGAATCTGTGTTTTTTCTATTAAATAATCAGTTGTTTGTTTTTTACCCCAAGCAGGTCTCTATTGTGCAAACTGTGTGAAGGGTGGGTGCCAAGGTGAACTGATAACTGGGGGGCTGGTTTCACATCTTCAGTGATGATGAACCAGAGGGGAATGGTCCAAGTGTCTGGTTCTTAAGAACTTAGGGAGGATGGATTTGAGGAGACTTAGAACTGGAAGGGCTGGTGGTGTCTTTCTGCAAGGAATAACTAGGCTGGTGGAAGCCAGGGTTAGATCTTGTGCTTGTGAGTAGGCTGCTGGTGTCAAGGGATTGAACCATAATGGCACAGAACAAAGGCCCCAAGGTTACAGGGCAGGAGGTAGCAGAACCCTTTACCAGTCTCCATGGTCCCCAAAACATCACAGAATTACACCTCCCAGCTGTTGTGTAAATGTACCCCGAATGACCACCTGTGAAAAGTTTGGTTTAAGTGACTTGCCCAGCATCACATAGGAACTCTGTGGCAGAGGCGGTGATAGAATCCAGTTCTCGAGCGCAGCTGTCACCATGAGACCATCTGTGACGCATGGCCAGAAAGGGTTAAACATCCTGCAAAATAAATAACCCTCAAAAGACATGTGGGGAGATAATGTTTGTGTTTTTGTGTATTTACATATATATGAGTAGGATCAACGATGTAATCAACGGTCCCTGTCTATGCTGTATTCTGATAGTTCAGAGATCAAAAGAACATCCTAGCATTTAAATGAATTGTAAACACGAGCTATCTCGGTATTCATCTCTCTTTGAAATGTACTATGAATGGTGGAGGAACAAGCAAATTGCCTTATGTTAATTGGTATAGCTAAGTATCGGTGATGGACTTCCTTCAAAGTCATGATTATTACCTTTTGTTCTCTGAGGAACTCCAACTTGTTAAAAAGACATGAAATTGTATAAAAGATCCTTGGGTCCTGATTCTGTCATGTCAAATCTGCTTAAGCTTCATCGGGAAATTTGAGTCGCAAGTCTGAGGTCCCAGTTATGCTGGTATGCCCTGAATATGATATTTGGACATTGGACTATAACCTATCAACTATTTCTGAAAGAACTCTTGCAACTACAAAGCTCACCATCTCTGCTATGAATCTGAATCTTAAGAACTGAACTCATGTCTCTATGTATATTGATCTTTTAATCATACTCTCTCTCTTGTTTCTTAATAAATTTTAATTTAGTTAATAAGACTTGGCTGTAGCGTATTTGGGTAAGATCTGAAACATTCATTAACCTGAGAGGTAATGTGTCCAATCCTTTGGGATTGGTAGAATGTTTTCTTTTATATCAGGGGTTCTCAAACTGGGGGTCGGGACCCCTTACGGGGTCGCAAGGTTATTACATGGGGGTTTGCAAGCTGTCAGCCTCCACCCCAAATCCCGCTTTGCATCCAGCATTTATAATGGTGTTATAAATTAAAAACACTTTTTAATATATTTAAGGGGGGTTGCACTCAGAGGCTTGCTATTTGAAAGGAGTGACCAGGACAAAGGTTTGAGAATCATTGTTTTATATGATGAAATAGGATTTTCAGAAATCATCATATTTGACGTAGGTACCTGGATGGAGGCCTGAGGCTGGATCACTTTAAGGGGATTGTGGTTTTTTGACTTCTGAGTAACCGGTAAGGTAATAAAGAAGCTATTTTATGCTGGCTTGGTAAATCTAAGTGTTGGAATATCCAACAGCTTTTGGGGGATTGTCTGCCCCATTCTTTGCAGTTCACCCTAATTGAGTGACCACAGCTGGCTCCCACTGGGACCCCGGTCACACCATCCTTTCTCTGCCTGCAGTCCTCTGCTTTGTTCACCACACAACTTCCAACTTCTGCAACAAATGTGGCAGGGGTCCTACGGACAACAACAACCTCCTTCCCTATACAACCAGATTCATCCTCACGACAGGGCTATCCTGGTTACTGAATGAGGCAGTGGTCCTGTGGAAAAAGACTGCACAGGCTGCCTTAATTCTGGCGTTGCTTATCTTCTGAGTGCTTGACACCACAACCGTAATAATCATCTTTTAGTGTAGTTTGTGCTTATGCAATTTCTTGGTTTTTAAAAAAGCAAGCTGAAAAAAACAAATTGTATCATGTGGCATCATATTGACACCTGCAAGGGTCTTCAGCGGGGTTGGAACCTTTAGATCCATTGCATAGAGCTCTGCCACTTGAGCGAACAGAGTTACAGATACCAGTGGCAGGTTGCCATCCTCTATGTGGACCAGAACTAGAGCGAGGTCAGAGACACATTTTGTAAGTGGGTTTCACAGATATTTGCAGAGGAATGGTTAGACTCCTGAGTCTTAGGATCCATTCTGGGGTTTGCAGGGGAATGTGAGTGGGCACAGACTTTTCTGCTCTTCATCCTACCCCCAAGTTTGACTCCTTCTGCCTTGTTCGCTCCCACCTGTCCCTGTCCCAACTCTGTCTCTTTGGCACCCCTCGCTCCTTGTCCAACTCCTATTCTTCTACCCTACCCAGTCCTAGTCGTCACTACTCAGGCTTCTTATTCCAATCCCAGTCTCCTTGCCCAACCAGTCCCCCCGCCCCAACTCCCAGTCCTAGTTTCATGAGACTCCTTGCCTCAATCTACTCCTTTCCCTCCCTCCAGTACAGATTTTGTCCCCTCTGCATTTGAATCAGGGACCATCCTCCTCCACGCTGTATGGGTGCCAGCAAGGGGGTTGAGTCAATGAGAGCACAAAAGACAGTTCCACTGCCCAGCCCCACACAAGCCTGGAGCAGTTATCACAGGGAAAGTCCTTCTGAGTCCCAGTGACCCTGGACTGGAGCATGCTCAGTCACTCTGTGGGGATGACGTATGTACAGTCTGATCATATGCAGGAGATGGAGCATGCTCAGTGAGGACAGAATCTTTAGAAATTTTAGCTGCAAAACTCTAACAAGTCTTTACTGAGCATGTGCAAACTTTTTATCCCTCCAAAGGCTTATAACTTGGTCAAATTCTGGCAGATTTCATGCGAATAATAAAGGCACATCCCTGACCCACAGACAATCCCTATGCCAAATTTCAAGTCCCTGCTCCAAAGGATGAGGACAGTAGAGCAGTTCCACATAACTCTCAACATTCTTTTAACATGGCACAACAACATATGTTTCCAACTTGCTCTCAGGAACCTCTGAACTGTCTTGGCTGAAATTTTCCATAAACAATCAGCCTGAGGCAGAAACCAGCCATGGGTAGTTTCAGCCCAAACAGTTAAAATTTGGAAAATTATAAGCAACTGAAAACAAGATGTTATAATAGGAAGTTTTTGGTAAGTTCAGTAATAGGCAACACTACCAATCCCAACTATAATTAATCCTAAAGTGTAAAACACCTCAGAACTGGCCATTTTCGTAAGGGCTTTGAGGGTTCTCTGAGGTTAGTTGTGGTAGGGAGGAAGGAGAGTCTGTGGCAGTTGTGGGGAGGACTATGTAATGTTTGGTGAGTGTTCGGGAGAGAAGGCACAGCACTTTTATGATCTGCATGAACACGTAGGGCAGTCTGCTCAAACCTCTGGAAACAGCGAGCTCACGCTAAACATGCTCAGAGTCAGCCATCCCTGTGCTAGCATTACATCATCCAATTGGCATAAATTGTTCCCATATTAGTAATTTATACCTATGCTTGCAAAGCTGGCAATACTGGTGCCTGTAATGATTCTGCTGGCATTAATATGGTTCTTTTCTCTGTTCCTTGGGGAATCAAGCTTTGGCCTCTTTTTTCCTGTATTAATGAGTATCTGGTTTGTCTCAAGCATATCAAGTAAGTATTAATGATTTGTCTCCACAGCAGAACTGGTCCAAAAATTTCCCTCAAAACTGTTTTTTGATGAAAAATTGGCATTTCGATTAAATCAAACTTTTCAGGCCAAGTGTCTGCTTTCCACAGAAAATTTCAGTTTTTTGTTTAAAAAAAATATTTTGATACCTTAAATGCCGCTGCGGTGTCTCCTGGGAACAGTAATTTGGTTGTCTCATGTCTTCATTCTTCTCTATGGGCTAGGTTCCCCAGCTGGACTTAATCTCCCATAGTACACCTGGGCCATGAGACTTTCATGGTGTGACCCTACCCAACAGGGGAGACCATGGTGCATTGTGGAAGGTGTCTGACTAGGGAGCCCAGCCTGTAGAGGAGAATGGGAGCATTAGGCACCTGAATTGCCAGGAGGCACCATGGCAGCATTTTGCAATGTACATATGCCAGTTTTTTGCCTAAAAGTCAAAAATGTACAGGGGGGTAAACTATTTTCCAACCAGCTGTTCTCCTCAGTACGTGATTGGGTCTCTGCTCAGGGCTAAGAACTTTATTTGGCTTCCAGTTGTTATCGTCTATTCTCAGCCATGCCCCTTGCCTGGCAGTCAGTCTGAATGATGGTTTTATATATTAGGCAAAATAAAGCAAAATTTTACTGTTTCTTCCAGCTCTATTTGTGAGTCTGGTGTTTGCTTGCGTTTGGATAACTGTCTTGTGGGAAGAAAAGTCCTGTTTGTCTAATCATTAGCATCTGTGCTTTGGAAGCTAAGCCTTCTGTTGGTGTATTTCTAAAATCCAACCGGGGCAGATGTGGATCTTTATTGTCAATTCTAGCTTCCTTTAAGGGATTTTTTTTCACCATCTGAATAACTCTTTCAGGTATTCTATAACTCATGTGTATCTGGACAAGGAGGCAAATTGTGCAAATTAGTGGGTCTTAGTGAAATCCTAAAATTCCATAACTGAAAGTTGGACTCCCTTCTTGGTAGTGAGACCCTTGCAGTGAACTATTGTGTGTGTGAATCTTCTGAGCAACCCTTCAAACCCTTGCTCTTTACCTGCATTTTCCAATATATGGATGACTTGTGTATTTTAGGGAACCATTTTTTTCTAAGCGTTGCTGGAGTAATCAGTCTCCTTTTAGCAAAATGTTGTCCTTACTAGTAGTTTCTTTTCTAAGTGGCTAATGGGACCACAATTAACTTCTGTAATACATCTTTGTAAAATTGTTAATTTTGATTTATGCAAAAGTGGGCCTCTCTGAGTCGCTTGGTTTGAACTTCTGCCAGTTTGGACATAGCATGCCTCGCTAAGGGTGAAATCCACTCCTATGCAGAGAGCCAGCACATGACTTAGGCTCCTCTTCAATCCCACTAAAGCCCTCAAAATAAACACTCAATATTGCTGTTCCCAAGCCTTCGAGAATAATGTGTCAGGCCCCCAAAATATCGAGATTGCTTTAAAAAAATGAGATTTAAGAAAAATAAATACATTTTGGATTTTAGTTTTTGAGCAGCAGCAAATATTGCAAGACTTCCAATAAAATTGTGACAGTTAGCAACACTGCAAATAAGTCGGATTTAAGTTCTATGTAGTCCTTACATTGGCTGTCTGTAAAAGGGTGAATTTCTCCTTACATGAATTTCATATTCATAAATATCACTTTCAGGTGCTGTTGATTTGCTTACTGGTTTGTTGAGGGTTTCTGCCACATGTGGGTCCTTGCTTGACTTATATTCCACATGGAAATGAAAGGCGATTTCCCCAGTACCTTGCACTGTGGTGTAGTCACTTACAGTTGTGCAAAGCGGATGTATTGAATTACAGATGAATCTTTGTAGCTTCAGTGTCAGATGTTGGGTTCTGGGTGGTACACAGTGAGCATGACTTCAAGTGCATCTGGAAGCAGGCTGATATTTCTGAACTTGTAATTTTTATTCTGTGAATCTGGATGTATTTTGAACACTTCCAAGGTATTGGATGATTGCTTATTATTGTTCCATATTAAAAGATAGACATAAAATAAATGAAGGCAAAGGATATTTTTAAACAGTATTTCAAGTAGTTTGTGATCATTTTAAACTTTTCCCCTCTCACGCTGTGGTGGAATGTAAGACAGCCAAGCACAGTTGCCAGCTTCCCTTTCTCAATCTGGATGTAGTTTCTTTTGGCCCTGTGTTGAGTGCAAATACAACTGGCTGCTGTTCTTGCACGAGTAAAGCACCTTCTGTAGTCCTCTGGAAAATACATCTGCCTATCATGCATCTGACTTAGTTCAATTAAACTTTAAAATGGATGGATTGTCGATCAGTATATTTAACTGCCTCTCTGCCTGTTTATGTCTCTCTAACCAGTGCTAGGCAATGTCATATTTCAGCAGTTGCCTTAAATGTCTATTGACCATAGGTAGATTTTGAATGAATTTTGCGCAGTAGTTTTTGCCCAGTTACATACATTTCTCTGGATCTACTTTACATTTGAGGATGGATGTTTAATCTGTTGCTTTTATTTTATCACCATTAGCCATTAATCTACCAGTGTAAATCCAACCCCCATACAAAGGGGCAGTAAAAAGGCTGGGGGTTCAGGGGACTTTGGAGGGTGTGCCTTATCCTCCCCTGGACCCTTCAGAATTCCCCATGGAAAGGTAAAACAGACCAAGACATTTTGGTGCCATCCTTTCCTACTTTGGAGAGCTCCTGTTAATGGAGAACTTGGGACCAGCTGGGGACTTCCTGGTAGCAAGGGTGCCGGAACCTTTGCAGAAGTGGGTGGGGGCCAAAGCCAAAGTAGATTCCTGCCCCCCTTCTCCCCTAACCCCTGCACTCCCTCCTTGTGCCCCCTTCTCCCCTAAATCTCCCTCATGGCCCTAGCCCCTTGCACTCTCTCCCTGCGTGGCACCTCCTGCCCCCCAAGACACTTGGTGCAGTTGATCTCCTACCTCCAGCAGCTGCACGGAGCTTGTGGGGAACCAGCTGCGCAGCTTGTCCTTCTGCCCTTTCCACCGGCCACCGTCCGGCACCTGCAGCACCATGGTCAGCTCCCCTGCCACAAAGCACAGCCCTTGCTGCTGCCGCTCCGTACCTGCCCAAGGCTTGCAGTTGGGGGAGGCAAAACCCCTCCTGTCCCGCAAACTACACCCATGTTAAAAAGTGTGGGGGCATGCCCCCCATTCTGGTGCTGGTGCCTGTTGGCACAGCTCTGATGGAGCCAGGTGCCCCAGTAGCAGCCTACCATTGAAGAGTACTGAGTCCAGTTCAGGGTGCCACACTTTAGGAAAGATGTGGACAAATCGAAGGAGTCCAGAGGAGAGCAACAAAAATGATAAAAGGTTTTAAAAAACCTTATGAGGAAAGAGCGTAAAAAATGGTCATGTTTAGCCTTGAGAAAAGACCTAAGTGGGGACCTGATAATTCTTCAAATATGTTGAGAGGTGATAAAGAGGATGGGGATCAATTGTTTCCATGTCCACTGAAGCTGGGACAAGACATAATGGGTTTAATTTGCAGCAATGGAGATTTAGGTTAGATATTAGAAAAACCTTTCTAACTGTTAGGACAATTAAGCACTGAAATAGGATTCCAAGGGTGGTTATGGAATCCCTATCTTTGGAGGTTTTTAAGAACAGATTAGATTGGACTAGATAAACTCTCACAGTCCCTTCCCACTCTGCATTTCTATGATTTGGATGCTACTTGTACACATTCAATTTTATATTTATTAGCATAATGTGTGTGTGTGTGTGTGTATATATATATATATATATATATATATATATATATTAATATAATTTGCATCCACATATTGAATTGGTCATGGGTTTTAAGTATATACTGTAATTATTCTTACATATCAATATATGCCTATCTGGGAGGGCAAATAGTTGCTATTTCCTGAGTGAAGATTAAAAAAAAGTCATACAAATACAGATACATATTTGTATACATAAGGCATGTGGAGTTCTGTATGTAGCTGATAAGAGTGTGATTATTAATTCAGGTATCCAGGAAATCGGGAAGGCGGGGGGAAGAGTGAAAGGCATAACTCCTCATGGAGAAAAGTGAATAGGACCATTCTGGAATTTGTAGATAAAGGGATATATGAAATAGAATAAACCATAAAAAGTTAGAGGGATTTTTAAAAATGACAGAACACTTTAAAATGTGAGACATAGTATCCCAAAAACTGGGGTTCTGAATTACATCAAAGTCAGTGGGAAAATTCTGTGTGGTGGCAACATTGGACATGACAAGTGTGAGGACCTTTGTTGTTTTTTGAGTTGTTGGGGTGGGTGTGTCAAAATCAACCTTAAAACAGGAGTATTTAACTATGGAGAGGTGATGGCTCGCTCCACAACATAATTTTATATATATATATATATATATATATATATATATATACACATACACACACACACACCATTTTTAACTCAGGTTGGTGTCTCTCTCACTCCCTGCAAATCTTGCTAAAGGGCACAGTTCACTCTATGGTACTCCAGTCTTATGTCATTGTGACTTCGTTTAAATCAGTGGAGTCACAGCATCATAAAACTGGAGTAACACAGTGGGGAATTGGCTCTTTTTTATCTTTAATTGTTCTATTTAATGTACTTAGCTCCAATTAAAATATCAACCATTATAAATTCATCACTTTGTAATCCCAGTGCAGTTACTCTTTGCAATACCTTGAGAGAACTAATACCAAATGCATACCATACTTAAGTTGGCCTTTCAGTTACAACCACAAAATTGATGTAATTATAGGTTGTTCTACATTTCCAATAGCCCCCAGTTTTTCCATATTATAGAATCACAGGGTTAGAAGGGATTGCAAGGGTCATCTAGTCTAACCCCCTGCCAAGATGCAGGATTTGTTCTGGCTAAACCACAGGCACCAACTTTCCAAGCACCCCTTGGCTCTGCCCCAGGCCCCACCCCCACTCCACCTCTTCCCCCAAGGCCCCACCCCCACTCCACCCCGACCCCACCTCTTCCCACTCCGTTCCATTCCCTCCCCTGAGCGCGCCTTCCTCCTCCATCCTCCCGCCCGGAGCCTGCACACCGTGAAACAGCTAATTGCGGCAGGCGGGAGGTGTGGGGAGCTGCTGAGCAGCGGGGCTGCTGGCGGGTGGGAGGTACTGGGGGGAGTTGATAGGGGGGCTGCCAGTGGGTACTCACCATTTTTTCCCCTGGGTGCTCCAACCCCAGAGCACCCACGGAGTCAGCGCGTATGGGCTAAACCATCCAAGACAGATGGTTATTCAGCCTCCTTTTGAAAAACGACAGTGGAGGAGCTTCCACAACCTCCCGAGGCGTCTGTTCCATGGTCCTACTGTTCTTACAGTTAGGAAGTTTCCCCTGAGATTTAATCTAAATCTGCTATGCTGTAGTTTGAACCCATTGCCTCTGGCAATAGAGAACAACTTTTCTCCATCTTTTTTATGGCAGCCTTTCAAGTATCTGAAGTCTGCTACCATGTCCCCCCCTTAACATCCTCTTTTCCAAACTAAACATACCCAGTTCCTTCAGCCTTTTGCTCATGTGGCTTGCATTCCATCTTTTTGATCATCTTTGTCTCTTGCCTCTGGATCCTTTCCAGTTTCTCTCCATCCTTTCTATACATTGGTGACCGAAATTGGACACAGTCCTCCATCAGAGGCCTAACCAGCACCGAGTAGAGTGGTACTATCACCTCCCGTGTCTTGCATGCTATGCCTCTGTTAATGCAACCTAAAATTGCATTTACTTTTTTTGCTGACTCATGTTGAGGTTGTGATCCACCACAACTCCCAGTGCTGCTGCCAACCCAGTTTTTCCCCCCAGTCTGTATTTATGCATTTGGTTTTTCTTCCCTAAGTGTAGAACCTTACATTTGTCTTTGTTGAATTTAATTTTGTTGTCTATAGACAGGTTCTCCAATTTATCAAGATCCCTCTGAATTTTAGCTCCATCCTTCAAAGTGTTAGCAACTCCCCCCAGCTTTGTGTCATGTGCACATTTGATCAGTATGCTCTCTATTCCTACATCCAGGTCATTAATAAAGAACAGATCCCTGTGGAACCCCACTTGAGACCTCCCTCCAATCCAACATCATTCCATTAATAGTTACTCTTTGTTTGTGGTTGTTTAATCAATTATATATTCAATTATGTTTATGTATTCAGTTCTGTGAATAGGAGTCTGCCTTGTCCATGACAGAGCACATAGGCCTTGACTGAGTACTCAAACATACACTCTTAGTGAGGTTTGACTGTAGCGGTATCTCAAAAACAGTAACACATCATAAATTAAGCTGCTTCTTCGAGGTTGGCTATGCCTAGGGTTTCTCCTCCAGGGCTAATAGTGTTCTAGCTTCTTAGTACCCTCTGACCCAGTATCACTCCCACTTCCTTTATATTCTTCTTGGAGGTTATTCAACCCTCCTGGCAGATTCAACAGTAATTACTCTGAATCCTAATGGAGGGTTTTAGCAAATGAGGCTAAAGGCATCTACACTGCCAAAAAAGGTGTGTTCTTAACTCTTGTTAGCTAACCCATATTAGCTAATTTGAGTTAAAATACCCTGTTTCCCCGAAAATAAGACATCCTCCGAAAATAAGGCCTACTTACAGTTTTGCCTCTCGTTGTAATATAAGGCATCCCCCCGATAATAAGACCTCCCCGATAATAAGGCATCCACCGATAATAAGGCATTTTTCATTTCTGAAAAATAAGACATCCCCTGAAAATAAGACCTAGCGCATCTTTGGGAGCAAAAATTAATATAAGACACTGTCTTATTTTCGGGGAAACAGGGTAGCACTGAAGACCTGGTAGCTCGCCTTTTAACTCTGGTTAATGCTTATAGGGGAGCTGGGTTGAACTCAAGCTGCTAACTCAAGATAACAGCCAAGTTGCAGGTTTTTAGGCCTAACACAGGTGGTATATCTATCTGCATTTTCTAAATGGAAAGTTATTATGAAATGATATTGGTTTTTAGGGTGAGTTGTAATAGTTAGTTGCCCTTGGATTCGTACTTTGTTTCCTGAATAAGAAAGAAATTTTGCTTTTGTTTCTGTACATTTCCCTTAGTTACAGTATTTATTTTCTTTTGGAATAACACCGCAGTGTGCTCTACTGCCCAGTGTAAAAGATACAATTCCACTGTTATTGTTTAGCTGTACTTGCCAACCTGAAGCAATTTGCACTGCAGTCTCTATCGCTACAAAGAGATATGGATCACTGCCTTGTTCGTCTCCAAGCACATGGCTATAACTCTGCCATATTGAAATATGATTTATTGATTGCATTTATGGCATCATTGATCAAATGCTGGACCTTTTTTGGGCTCATTCTTAGCTACATTTAGTGCCCGACTGAGCTGCTGCTGCAAATCAGTGGGCGAATCTTGCCATTGACTTCAATGGGAGGTAGATCAGGCTGCTAATATTTCCCTGCAGAATAAGATTTATATCTGTTTTGATTGTTTTTGGTTTCCTTCATTTCTAGGATTTTTTGTTTGTTTTTGTTTTTCTTTTTAAAACTATGTTGCCTGAATTAGCTGCTCGTTCTCTATTGGGTCACAGAGTTCAGATCTGCATTTCACCAGATATACAAGACTTCCGTGGTTCAGATTAAGGTGAATCCAGCTTCCCACAGCATTCTGTGACTTGCTGAGTCATTTTCTGTTCCATTTATAAGTTTAATCTTTTATTAAAAAGTCACATAGTTCCTCAGATTCACATGTTGGAGCTTGAAGTTTTAAATCCGTCACATGCATCAACGGGTTCATCTTGCCATTGATTAAAAATAACGAACAAATGTCTCTCAGAAGTAATTTTTTCCCAGGGGTCACGCTGCCTCTAAATTTATCTGTACTCTGTCCCTAATCGTCTTTATTTTCCTCTTCCTTTCTTGTAAAAGCATTATGTACCTGCAACATGTTCGAGCCCTCCATGTAAAGAAATGTCACTGTCTGCACATAGGTGCTGTCTCTGCAGCCCCTGTGGCAATTTCAAATTGTTGCTTTCAAATGTCATTTTTTGGTGCGGTTTCTTTGCAAATCCAGGATAGCTGAAGAATGTAATTGCTTCATCTTTGGCAAGATATATAGCTTCTTGCAACATGTAACGCTCAGTAGGTACTCAGGAATCAGGCTGGTTGGGCAGAAGTTATGGCACTTTTAGTAAATGCACAAACAGTTAGCTTGGTTTTAGTCTGCTCCGGCTTCTAGAAACATCTGGCTCACAATGGGCATGATCAGAGGCTTATCATAGGCCGTTGGGAGGGATAGTTGCTTCCATGCTAATTATGCATACACTAATTGATATAATCACTCCTATGCTAGCTCTTTACATATCCTTATTGGCAGGGCCATCCCTAGGGAGGTGCGGGGCCCTGGATAAATCAGCATCGCCGCTAGTCTTCTCGCCATCCACCCAGCGCGCCCCCACCCCGAGGCCGCCCGACCGCCGCTCTCCTCCTCGCTGTCCGCCCACCCACCTGCCTCCTCCCCCGCCTGCTGCTCGCCTCCCCATTCGCCTCCTCTCCCCGCTTGCCCGCCTCATCTCCCTGCCTGCCTCCTCCCTTGAATATCGGGACAGATTGCGTCCTGATCAGACATCGGTCAGGACGCAGGACAACGGGCTAAATATTGGGACAGTCCCAGTTTTATCGAAGCGTGGGGCCCCCCAAAGCCAGGGGCCTGGGGTGGTCACTCCGATTTGCCCTACTCAAGGGACCAGGGTGGGTCTCAAGAAAGGAGTCACTTCTGCCCTGGCCTGCCACCCCTCAGTTTACACCAGACCTCTCACTGTGCTCTCCCTTCCCTTCATGCTGGGTTCCTTCTCCCACAACATGCAGAGGCCAGTGGAGCAGGTAGATTCCAACTCTTGTGATTTTATAGCAGCTCTGGTGATTTTGGGTTGTTGTTTTTTACTTGTCTCATAAAAACATGATGAAAAGCTGCCAGCTCTCAAATCTTCATTATTCAAAATAGCCACCACCACCTGTTACTGTCAATGGGGCTGACGCCAGCAAGATGGCTGCCATTTCCCTACTGTTCACCAGCTTATGGAAGTGAGGCTAACCTTGAAGTTGGCTGCCATCTCCCATTGTTATCAATGAGACTGAAGCCATGCCTACAGGCAAAATGGCTGCTGCTTTATGGTCTAGGGGGCTGGACAGGACATGGAGACTGTAGGGAGAAGGAGAGACATGTGAAAAGTGGATGGGGAGCATGAGTGGGAGAGCAGGGCAGTGGTGGAGTTAATGGGGAGAAAGAGAGAGTGACTCCACCCCCACATGGACGGCGGGTCTAATAGGTAGGGTTGCCAACTTTCTAATGATACAAAACCGAACACCCTTGTCCCACCCCTTCTCCGAGGCCCCATCCCTGCTCACTCTCCCCCACCCACAGTCACTTTCACTGAGCTGGGACAGGATGTTGGGGTGCGGGAGGGGGTGAGGGCTCTGGCTGGGGTGTAGGCTCTGGGGTGGGGCCACAAATGTGGGGTTCAGGATATGGAGGGGGCTCTGGGCAGGGGATTGAGGTGTGAGAGGGGTGCGGATTCCAGCTGGGGGATGTGAGCTCTGGGGTGAGGCCATGGATGAGGGGTTTGGGGTGCACGAGGGGGCTCTGGGCTGGGGCAGGGGGTTGGGGTGTGGGCTCCGGGCGGTGTTTACCTCATGTGGCTCCCAGAAGTGGCCAGCATGTAGGGTTGCCAAGTGTTCGGTTTTTGACTGGAACGCCCGGTCGAAAAGGGATCCTGGTGGCTCCAGTCAGCACTGCTGACTGGGCCGCTAAAAGTCTGGTTGGCGGTGCAGCAGGGCTAAGGCAGGTTCCCTGCCTGCCCTGGCTCCGCGCAGCTCCTGGAAGCAGCCAGTATGTCTAGCTCTTAGGTGTAGGAGCCAGGGGGCTCTGCGCGTTGCCCCGCCCCAAGCACTGGCTGTTCACCCAGGGCTTCTCCAGCCATGGGGGGGGGGAGGAGGGAAGGAAGGGGGCGCTTGGGGCGCTTGTGGGGGCTTGGGGCAGCAGGGGGGGGTCTCAGGTGGAAGGGGTGGGGCCATGTGGCTAGTCTTCCCAAAGAGGGGGCTCACATACCGCCCATGCCCCCCCAGCACTCTTTAGGTGTATGTGTGGCTCCTTTTCAAGCCAATTGGTATGACTGAAGGTGGTACCACCAATGACGCATCACCCTCACCAGCTCCGCCACTACTCAAATCTGGCTTCACTGTGAGAGTAGGGCACTGGGTGGAGCAGGAGGCAGATTTCGGGGGTTCAGGGGAATGAGGTCCAAGAGGATGTTGGGCCGGAGGGAGGCTGATGGGGGTGGGAGATGGCAGGGATTGGATGGCAGCTCCCCTATCCTGGGGGTGGGGGTAGGGTAAGGGAGTCCCCTCCGAGCCGGCAGGAGAAAGCCGCGTTGCAGTGTCACTGTGGCCAAAAGAGCTAATGTGATCCTGGGATGCATAAACAGGGGAATCTCAAGAAGGAGTAGAGAGGCTATTTTACCTGCATATATGGCACTGGTGTGACCACTGCTGGAATACTGTGTCCAGTTCTGGTGCCCACAATTCAAGAAGGATGTTGATAGATTGGAGAGACTTCAGAGAAGAGCCACTATGATGATGAAAGGATTAGAAAACATGCCTCATAGTGATAAGCTAAATAAATTGAGCTCCTTGAGTCTAACAAAGAGAAGATTAAGGAGCGACTTGATTACAGTCTATAAGTACCTACACAGGGAACAAATATTTAATAATGGGCTCTGCACTCTAGCAGAGAAAGGTGTAACATGATCCAGTGGCTGGCAGTTGAAGCTGGACAAGTTCAGATTGAAAATAATGTGTACATTTTTAACAGTAAAAGTCAATAAACCATTGGAACAATTTACCAAGGATTGTGGTGGATTCTCCATCACTGGCAATTTTAAAATCAACACTGTATGTTTTTCTAAAAGATCTGCTCTAGGAATTATTTTGGAAAGTTCTATGGCCTGTGTTATATAGGAGGTCAGACTTAGATGATCACAATGGTCCCTTCTGGCCTTACAGTCTATGTATCACGAGTCAAGAGATTTTGCCAGCTGCAGGAGGAGCTGTCACAATGACATGAGAGGCTCCTCTGAGTCCATGATTTAGGGCTGGACATGTGGGCAGAGCTCTGTGTGAGAGCCTTGGGGCTAAGGCCCCAGACTTATCCTGCCTGAAATGTATGGTCCTATAGGAGTGAGCAGGCCTTGGGGCGGGGGGGGGGGAGTTGGGGGGAAAGCTGCTGCTGGGTCTGAGGCCCTGGATTCAGCAGCAACACTTCCATGACTCCTGTTGCCTTGGGACTTCTCCTCTAGCTGATATCTGGGCAGAGGAGAAGCCCTGCGGGGCAGCAAGGCAGGGGAGATGGGGAGTCAAGACAGTAATAGGGGAGCTGCCATACATTTCCTATCTTGGGGGTGAGGAGAAGGTAAGTGGAGTCTCCATCTGAGTAGCCAGGGAGGGGCATGCATTTGTGTGGGCATTAAAGGTTGACTTTTCAACCTGAGATTATCCCACGTACACTGTTAGAAGAGTAGAGGGGAGTTAAAATGTCAAAAGACAGACTAAAAAACATGGCTTGATGTTTTAAAAATCTCATGATATTTTATCTCTTGAGGTTGGCAGCACTGGAAACTTGACACAGAAGCCAAAGAGGTTTAACGATGGAGATGTGGGTGGAAGGGAGGAGAGAAGAGGCAAGACGGTATTGTGAGGCTGATGGCCTTCTGTGTGGGGATCTCCTCTCATGGTGCTGGAGAGCCGTGAGAGCATTCCTTTAACAGATGGGGCCAGTGGAGGTATGAAGTGCAGGGAGGGAACTGAAAGATAAGGGGAGAGAAGCCTTGTTTATTCAGCTCCCAGTTCTTGCCTTTGCATCCTAAAGGTGAGTATATCCTCCCTTAGCACTCAAGAGGTCAAACCAAACTTTTCAGATTCCAGCATTTAATAACCACAACATTGGTCTTCCCAAAGGACAAGTAGAGAGCATTCTCCAAGGGAAACTCACCCTGGAGGGACAATGATAAAACAGTAGAAATGCGAGAGGACATCTCAGAAGTTCTGTTTGGGAATTCACAGCCCCACTGATCCCTTTGCCTTACTTTCTGTGCTGTGTTGATGTCACTTCCATGCTGCGATGTCACTTCCTATGCTGGGATGAAGTCATTTTCTTTCTTAAAGGGGAAAATGGATGTGTTCCCTTTTCATACCACTTTTCAATTATCTATGTCTTTTCTCCTCAAGCTAGCTCTTTGTAATAGGTTTTGACAGATGCCCCCACAAAACCTTCTCTGCTAATTGACAGAAATATGGCTGCTTTAGCAGTTGGGCAGGAACGAATAAGATTGTGAGGAAAAAAAACCCTAGTGGCATTCTTCTTCAAAGAAACAAAAGAATTATTTTAATTTTTTTAATCTATGCACCAAAGGAAAAGGAGAACAGAGAAAATAGAAAGCATTAAATTCCACACCGAGGAAGATACTGGCTTGTTCCTCTCACTATGTATAATCTATAATTAAACCCAGAATAGAGCAATGTGCTAGAGGAGGGAGGTGGGGTATGGGACAAAGTGGGAGGGGGCTGGGTTACTCACTTCAGAAACACTAACTCCAGAAATAAGTCTTGCGCTCGCTCGTTCTCTGAGTTTGACAGAGGGATTTGGTTTTATTCTCTTAGTCACATTTTTGGCTTTCCCCTCTTAGAACGTAAGAACGGCCATACTGAATCACTCCAATTGTCCATCTAGTCCAGTATCCTGTCTTCTGACAGGGCCTATGCCAGGTGCTGAAGAAGGAATGAATAGAACAGGTAATCATCCAGTGATCCATCCCCTGTTGCCCATTCCCAGCATCTGGCAAATAGAGGCTAGGGACACTTCAGAGCATGGTTTTGCATCCCTTTCCATCCTGGCTAATATCCAATGATTGACCTATCCTCCATGAACTTATCTAGTTCTTTTTTGAACCCTGTTATAGTCTTGGCCTTCACAACATCCTCTGGCAATGAGTTCCACAGGTTGACTGTGCGTTGTGTGAAGAAATACTTCCGTTTGTTTGTTTTTAAACGTGCTGCCTATTAATTTCATTTGGTGACCCTAGTTCTTGTATTATGAGAAGGAGTAAATAACACTTCCTCAACACCAGTCATATTCCCCCTTAGTCATTTCTTTTCTAAGCTGAAAGGTCCCTGTCTCATTAATCTCTCCTCATACGGAAGCTGTTCCATACCCCTAATCATTTTTGTTGTCCTTTTCCAATTCCAATATATCTTTTTTGAGATGGGGCGACCACACCTGCACGCAGTATTCAAGCTGTGGGTGTACTATGGATTTATATAGAGGCAGTATGATATTTTCTGTCTTATTATCTATTCCTTTTCTAATGATTCCCAAGATTCTGTTCACTTTTTTGACTGCCGCTGCACACTGAGTGGATGTTTCCAGAGAACTATCCACAATGACTCCAAGATCTTTCTTGAGTGGTAGCAGCTAATGTACTCTCTTCCCCCTTCTCTCTCTGATATATCATTGTTATTATCCATTTATTAATCTGTATTATGGGGATGGTTAAAGGTCTGAGTTGAGATTGGGTCACCCACAGTGCTAGGCACTGTAAACACAGAGCAAGAGACAGTCTCCCTTGCACCTTGCTGGGCACCGTGGGGAGGGGCAGCCCACGATGGGTCTCATCTCGAGCTGTGCTGCTGTTTTACCAGCTCTAATTGCTCCTGTATTTTCACTCAAGTTTTTCCTCACTCCCTCTTTCAGCCTAAACTTCCTTTCTTTCTCCATTTCCCAATCCCAATCTACATCTCCTTTCTTTCTGGCACGTCTCTTTTTCCCTCTTCCTCCTCTTTTTCTCGCATCTTCTCCTCATTCTGCTTTCCCGTCTTTTCCATCTTCATCTCTTACTCTTCGTATGCTCCTCTCTCTTTACATTTACCCTGACCCTGATTCAGCAAAGTATTTTACCACATGCTTACCTTTAAGCATGGGTGGCGGGTATCATAGGCCGGGGGAGGCTGTGCCTCCCCAAACAGCCAGGCATGGCTCCGCCCACGCTCTGCCCCCAGACTCTCTCTACAGCTCCCCCTGTGCGGCACTCCGGGGGGGAGGAGGCAGGGCCAAGCCGCCAGTGCTCTGGGGGGGCCGTGCCACCCACCCTCCCAGTGCCCTGGGACTGGGGGCGCTAGCCTGGGGCAGGGGCTGGTGGCCACAGTGGGGGGCTCGGGGCTCCGGCCAGGCGTGAAGAGGTGGGATCTCAGGCAGAAGGGGTGGGGCTGGGGGCTAGTCTCCCCCAGCCAGTGATTCACGCACCGCCCATGCCTTTAAGTGTGCACATAAGGTTAAGCATGAGCTAAAGTGCTTTGCTGAATATGGGGCCTCAGGTACCCACAGTGTACTGGGTGCTTTCCAGACAGAAAAAGGTGTAATACTTGTCATGGTGAGCTCACAGTCTAAGGACAGAGAAGAGATAGAGGGAAGGGATGAAACAACTAAACAGTTGTGTTAACAAATGTAAATTGGGCAAGAAAATTGTACCCATGGTACTTTCCCATTCCTCCTTTTTCATGTTCTGCTTTATTCTCTCTCCCTTCCCTTCCTCCCTTTTATTCTCTCTGTCTTCCTCTCTGTCTGTTTTTCTAGGGCAGCATAGTTATAACATAGCCACAAGGTAAAGGCCAGCAGGCTTACTAAGGCAATTGCTTTACAAGAATGTGAGAAATTCAGGTTAATTGGATGCAATGAGGTCAAAAATTTAGTTAGTCTTCCAGTGGGTGCGCGTGTGTGTTCAAAGAAGGTTTATGCATGGTTTTGGGGTGACCCAGGTTTATCAATCCCAACCCCTCGTGAGCACTAAAATCCACTCTGAGTTTAGGAAAATGATTATAGCTGGGCCAAGTGATGGGACTGTGAAAGCTGCTTCTGTTCAGGGAAACTTCTCCCTTGGCTGGCAGGAGAATGAGGCTGCCAAATCCTAGAGGAGAAATGGCAGCAGTTGAACTACATCTAATAAATGAGAGTAAGAGAATAAGAGCATCTGTGCTTAGGAAATGCGGGTCGGGGGTTATGCTGGCATGAAAGATGAGGGGAAGGAATATTCCCTCCAGTTGCTTTATTGATTCTTAGTAATGAAGGAATAGGGTTAATTTTGCAAAGCCATCAAAGTTATTCAATTGCGAGATGCCCATTGGTGCTAAATGCCCGGCTGAGCTGGAAGGGACGGGGGAGGCTGAGATGGGAGAAGGAGAGGGAGGAAAATGGGGCTGCCAGTTTGAGAAGAAAAACTAACCTTTGTTGGGCTTAAAACATATTCAATGATGCATCCCATTCTAATCTCCTACTGGGCTGTGGCTGGAATCATTGAGGGCACTTGGTCCTGAGGGGAAGTGGAATATGTGACAGACTTACCCTGGAGGGTATGGTTGGCAACTGAGAGGGGATCAAATTTGGCCTAGCAAAGCAGTGAGGGGCTCTGCAGGTGAGCTGGTGGTTTAGCATGAATGGAGAAGGGCTTGGCAGCTGGGAGAGAGGTCAGGTTCTTGTTTCTAGTCAGGGGTGGAAAGGTTTGACTGCTTGGAGGGGGTCAGGTGAATGGTCACTTTCTCTTTGAGATAATACCACACAAGGGAGCTCTGTGCAAACATCGTTCATGTTGTGTTTAAGTTGAAAATTGCAACACGCAAAATAAGCAAATATCACAGTTGTGGTACTTTCCATATAGCAATGTTAACTCAGACACATTGCGGATACAGTATGTGAAATTACTGGAGCCAGTTAAAATGAATGGCTTACCATATAAGGCAAGATTCATGCCTGGGGTAACTCCATGGACTTCTGGGCCAGATGCGGCAATCACTAGGAGAAATTCTGTGCTACGGAGGTCAGAGAGGATGATCACAGCAGCCCCTTTGGTCTTAAAATCTAATAATTTGTATCTGGTCAATTATAGTCAATGTGGCTGAGAAAACCTTGCTGTGGGAACCTTATATTTGGAATCCCTTCACTTTTGTGCCTTTAAATTCAGAATCCTAATGTGGTGTGACAGCTATTCCATGCAGACAATGGAAGTTTGGTTCTGCATGTGCAGCTCTCACCGTCCCCAAGTGGTGTAGCAGAGCAGTTGTGCTTTTGGTTAGTGAAAACGTGACCTTTGGTAACAGTTTTATTTGTGTTACTAGTTTGTGTGGGTGGTGTGGTGATGTGAAGTGCAAATTTGGGTCTGACTTATTTATCTCTGTATACACCTTAAGTATGCTGTAAGTGAATGAGAGGGCATTTTCTATGCAGTTTGAATGTGGAGGAAATAGAGTGGAAACTTAGCAAGAGAAGTAGAAAGAACATGTGGGAAGCAGCCATTCAGAATGGCAAGCGGAATATCCCTTCATTTGAATTCAGGGGTATAAAACATTCATGATAAGAGGTTTAGGAGGATTCTAGAAAGGAAGGGTTCTTGAGCTAGACTGGGAACTGAGACTGTGGGAACTGGAGAAAACGTCTAAGAAGCTGGACCTGTGGGGCTTGTGCTGTATCCTGACTTGACTTCAAGAAATTAAGAGTAATCCTTCTCTTGAAACTTGGAGGCTGGAGTTGTGGGAACTGTACCATATACGTATCATACCAGGTGGGAGGAGGGAGCTTTTAATGCCTGCATGAGACCTTGTGTACTCCAACGGTAAAGGCAAGGCCTCATGTACTATGTGGCAGACATTATACCTAAATTATATCTGGGTGTAATGTCTGCCATGTAGTACATGTGTAGTGGTATGGTATATGTGGAAGAGCCTCTTGCTTTACACAGGCTGCTATGGCATTGACAAAATTAGGTGGGTGATAAATTGCCCCATAGGAGGAGCTTTGGTATCAGTATGGAGGAAAGCGGGCTGCAGGCAGGTGCAGGTGATGTTAGTTGGCAGGAAGGGCGTGTCCGGGAGGAGGAGCAATGGCTATTAGGAATAGAGGTCTACAGTGCTAGAGGGAGCAGGGGGAGTTTTGCTGGAGGGGTAGTCCGCCATTGAGATGTCCTAATCATGTTGCTGGATTAGAATTCTTAAAATAATGGAGGATATGGCACTGCTCTCTATCCCACATCCACATGGGGGGTGGGGGGGGTGGAACAACCATCTAAAGTCCTTATTCTGCACCTTAAGACATTGGTGTGGGGGGAGGCTCCCCAGTATAGGGGGCAATGTGACACCAACCATTTCTGGGGTGGGGAGAGAGCTTAAAGCTCAGGTGCTCCATGGGAGTTCAGCTTCAGGCACTCTTCTTCCTGCACCGCTGCCTTCCCCAGCTCCTGACGTGAGGAGAAGGAGAGACGCGGGTCCCGCACAAATGGAGATTCACCCGGCGCCTTTTCAAGAAGGGAGATTACGTGTCTTTGTGGGGCTGCATGATCGCATTGTACACATAACCTTGGTGGAAGCATTACACACACACCTTCCTCTGCGACTTGCTAACTGCATGTGATTATTTTTAATGCCAGCTATTTACAACAGTTGAAGTGCTACTTTCTGGGCATGGCCACTTGCTTTTAATTAACCACGCACACCTGTGCGCAGTAAAATCCTTCGCCTACTCAAAGCAGGGGACAGTAAAATAGTTTTATAGGTTTTGCACCAAGCCCTCTTTCTGAAATGCAAAACGGAAGCCAGTGAGAACTGCCAAGAGCCACAAGTGGTACAGGCCGTTTCCCTGGAAGTGGGAAGAGAGGGAAATGGGGGGTGGGGGGTGTTCTGCAGCCTACATCTGTGCTGTTCCTTCACTGGCACAGAATTCTGCTTGTGACAGCAATGACCAAGCCGCTGTGATACCTATGTCCCATCAGTCTAGAGGGTGTCTGGGGATACAAGCTGTGCCTCCAAAACCATTCCAATCTGATCATTTCAGTCCAAACACCCTCTCTTGCTCCCCCCACTAGTATTTCCCCCATCACACGCACACTCTCTTCCCCCCTGATTACAAGCACAGTTTGTCAGATATACTCATACAATATGATACCATTTTATTTAGTATCCTTTGTAATAGTTGTATTTCCAAAATACAGGGGACTGAGTTACTTGGAATAACACAGATGCAAAATTTAATAATAGCATGGGGAGGGGAAATGAACAGGCAAAAAGCAGGAGAGAGAGGCGTTTTCAGCTGAGATTTTTAATGGTCGTGGAACTGAACTGCCTTCTCTGAACCTCCTTTTTGAGACTGGGTAACCAGCCTTTTGTGGGGGAGCTTTTCAAAAGCCTTTTGGAAACATACATAAATTATGTCCACCAGTTTTCCTTTATCCCCTATTGACTCATTTAAAGAATTCTAAGATTAATGAGACACAATTTTCCTTTTCAGAATCACGATCATCCTGATGTTTTGTTGTTCTGTTTTTAATTAGCAGTTCAGCCGGTTTTCCAGGGACAAATGTAAGGCTTACTGGTCTATAATTCCCTGGATCTCTTCTAGAGACTTTTCTAAACATAGGTGCAAAATTTGCCGCTCTGCAATCCTTTGGTACTGTAGTTGTTAATGAGAAATTGCTTGTTTTTGTTAGCAGCTGAGCCACTTCATTCTAAGCTCCTTCAAACCTCTTGGATGTATACAACTTGGGCTTGATGACTTATTGGTTTTTAACTTATCAGTGTATTCCATCACTTCTTCTTCTGACACCTCAATCTCTGGTAGTGCCTCACCTTTATTATCAGAAAAGGGTAGAAAAGTGAGGAGAGAGCAAGCCTAAAACAGAGGGAAACTCTGAAGTGGAATATGAAATGAAAGGCAAGCCAGTGGAGTTGTTTGAGTGCAAGAGTGATGTGGTGGCTATTCTCTGACTATGGAAGAGGTGGGCAGCAACATTCTGAAATCTTGATTTTGAGGAAGCAACAGAGAAGAAAGTCAAGGCAAGCAGATGTGAAGGTCTGGATTTGGATTTTGACAGATGTTTAGTGGGAGGGTGAATCCTGGGAAAGAGTAATAATTAATACTTATCAGCTGTATAACACTTTCCATCTACCTATCTCAAAGCGCTTTTGATGTCTGGCTAATGCTGAAAGAGACCGATAGGTACTAATGGAGAGTAAGTTAGACATGAGGTTGCTAAGCAATATGTCAAAAGAGAAGCTCAGTGCAATTTTGAGCTGTAGACATAGAGGCATATCACAGAGCTGGGAGGTAACAGTCTGTCTCCGCACAGGGCTGATGCCACCACACCTGGAAGATTGTGTTCAGCGCTACACTCCTCATTACCAGAAAGAGCGAGACAAGCTGGAGGGAGTTCAGAGAAGTGAAAATACTCAGAGGGCTTGAAGGATCGATTTGGGGTGTGTGTGTGTGTGTGTGTGTGTGTGTGTAAGGAAAATTAAATACAGATGACTTGGTTTAGCAACAGCTGACAGGGAACAAGGTTGTGGTGTGCTGAGGACTGTTGGAATTGCAAGCTATCTCTTTAAGGGTTGGGGTGAGGTGTTCCTGGTCCTGCTTACAGGCTGGGAGGGGGTCTGTAAAGAAGTGATTGGGAGCAAGAGACAGCAAGCAAGGTGTGCCTCTCTGCTTGAGGAACAGCCTGTTCTCTGTGCTTTTGGGTATTATCCTTCTGAATTCTAAGGGCATGGTTATACTTGCAGATGTAGAGCGCTGTGAGTTAAATCAGCCCTCGGAGACCGCAGCAGGGAAAGTGTTCACACTGTCAGCTGTCAAGCGCACTGGTGTGGCCACATTTGTGGCACTTGCAGCGGCATTGGGAGCGGTGCATTATGGGCAGCTATCCCACAGAACACCTCTTCCCATTTTGATGCTGTGGCTTGTGGGAAAGGGGTAAAGGGGTGCGGGGCATTCTGGGTCCTGTCCCAACTCCCCATGATGCATCGCTTCGCATCCCAGCAATCCCTGTGCTTCCGTTCACATTTGGCACCGCCTTTCAACGTTTTTTGTACTGCGCACTTGGTCTTCCCTTTCAGTCTGTGGGACTGGATCCCGAACTGCTGAGGAATATGCTGATGGGTCTTGCCAGCACATCACGAATTGCAGTCGAGTTACTCCTTAAGCTACAAACTGACAGTGAGCAGTCCAACAGTGATGTCGACTTGCATAACACATATGACACAAGTTTGCCTGTGGCATTCATGGACATGCTCACCACAATGGAATGCCACCTTTGGGCTCGGGAAACAAGCACTGAGTGGTGGGACCACATCGTCATGCAAGTCTGGGATGACGAGCAGTGGCAGCAGAACTTTCAGATGAGGAAAGCCACTTTCAGGGGACTGTGTGCTGAGCTCGCCCCCGCCCTGCGGTGCAAGGACACGAGATTGAGAGCTGCCCTGACGGTAGAGAAGTAGGTGGCTATTGCAATCTGGAAGCTGGCAACTCCAGACAGCTATCGCTCGGTTGCTAACCAGTTTGGAGTGGGAAAGTCGACCATTGGAATCGTGTTGATGCAAGTTTGCAGGGCCATTAATTGCATCCTGCTCAGAAGAACCGTGACTCTGGATAACGTGCATGACATTGTGGCTGGCTTTGCACAAATGGGTTTCCCTAACTGCAGAGGGGCGATAGATGGGACGCATATTCCAATTCTGGCACCAGCCCACCTAGCCTCCAAGTACATTAATCGGAAGGGGTATTTCTCTATGGTTCTCCAGGCGCTTGTGGATCACCATGGGTGTTTCACTGACATTAACGCAGGCTGGTCCAGAAAGGTGCATGATGCACGCATCTTTCGGAACACAGGCCTGTTTTTTTCATAGATTCTAGGACTGGAAGGGACCTCGAGAGGTCATCGAGTCCAGTCCCCTGCCCACATTGCAGGACAAAATATTGTCTAGACCATCCCTGATAGACATTTATCTAACCTACTCTTAAATATCTCCAGAGATGGAGATTCCACAACCTCCCTAGGCAATTTATTCCAGTGTTTAACCACCCTGACAGTTAGGAACTTTTTCCTAATGTCCAACCTAGACCTCCCTTGCTGCAGTTTAAGCCCATTGCTTCTTGTTCTATCCTTAGAGGCTAAGGTGAACAAGTTTTCTCCCTCCTCCTTATGACACCCTTTTAGATACCTGAAAACTGCTATCATGTCCCCTCTCAGTCTTCTCTTTTCCAAACTAAACAAATCCAATTCTTTCAGCCTTCCTTCATAGGTCATGTTCTCAAGACCTTTAATCATTCTTGTTGCTTTTCTCTGGACCCTTTCCAATTTCTCCACATCTTTCTTGAAATGCGGTGCCCAGAACTGGACACAATACTCCAGCTGAGGTCTAACCAGAGCAGAGTAGAGCGGAAGAATGACTTCTCGTGTCTTGCCCACAACACACCTGTTAATACATCCCAGAATCATGTTTGCTTTTTTTTGCAACGGCATCACACTGTTGACTCATATTTAGCTTGTGGTCCACTATAACCCCTAGATCCCTCTCTGCTGTACTCCTTCCTAGACAGTCTCTTCCCATTTTGTATGTGTGAAACTGATTTTTTTCTTCCTAAGTGGAGCACTTTTGCATTTGTCTTTGTTAAACTTCATCCTGTTTAACTCAGACCATTTCTCCAATTTGTCCAGATCATTTTGAATTATGACCCTGTCCTCCAAAGCGGTTGCAATCCCTCCCAGTTTGGTATCATCCGCAAACTTAATAAGCGTACTTTCTATGCCAATATCTAAGTCGTTAATGAAGATATTGAATAGAGCAGGTCCCAAAACAGACCCCTGCGGAACCCCACTCATTATGCTTTTCCAGCAGGATTGGAACCATTAATAACAACTCTCTGAGTACGGTTATCCAGCCAGTTATGCACCCACCTTAGTAGCCCCATCTAAATTGTATTTGCCTAGTTTATCGATAAGAATATCATGCGAGACCGTATTTCATGTTCAGGAAGCTGCAAGCCGGGACTTTCTTCCCAGACCAGAAGATCACTGTAGGGGAAGTCGAAATGCCCACTGTGATCCTTGGAGATCCCGCTTACCCTTTAATGCTGTGGCTCATGAATCCCTACACAGGGAGCCTTGACAGCAGCAAGGAGCGGTTCAACAACCGGCTGAGTCGGTGCAGAATGACTGTGGAGTGTGCTTTTGGCTGTTTAAAGGGCTGCTGGCACTGTCTGTATGGGAAGCTGGACCTGCCCGATGACAACATCCCCACAGTTATATCCGCATGCTGTACCCTCCATAACATTTGTGAAGGGAAGGGTGAAAAATTCACTCAGGCATGGACCTCAGAAGTTCAACATCTGGAGGCTGAATTTGAACAGCCAGAGAGCAGGGCTACTAGAGGGGCCCAGCGTGGGGCTGCAAGGATTAGGGATGCCTTGAGGGAGCAATTTGAGGCTGAAAGCCACCAGTAATGTTTGGTGCCCTGCACGGGAGTGAAGTGCAGTGCAGGGCTGGCTCTAGGATTTTTGCCGCCCAAAGCAAAAACAATTTTGGCCGCCCCCCACTTCTTTAATTACCCCACCCCCGGCCCTGCCTCAACTCCGCCCCTTCCCCAAATCCCCAGCCCTGCCTCCTCCCCCCAGGCTCTCAAGCCTAGGAGGGAGGGGGAGAAGCGGCGCCCGCGCCGCGGCCACTTGGAATCTCACCCCCCATCCCAGGTTTGAGAGCCTGGGAGGGAGGGGGAGACTCCGAGTGGCCGCGGCGCGGGTGCCGCTTCTCCCCCTCCCTCCCAGGCTCTCAAGTCTGGGAGGGAGGGGGAGCAGCGGCGCGCGAATCAGCTGTTTCGCGCATCGTGGCAGCAGCAGCGGAGGTGAGCTAGGGCGGTCGGGGCACATTTTTAGGGGCGGCATTCTGGCGCCGGCCATGCCGCCCCTAAAAATGTGCCGCCCCAAGCACCAGCTTGTTTTGCTGGTGCCTAGAGCCGGCCCTGGTGCAGTGGTTCCGATGTTAGTAGGAATCTGTGTTTGCTACGTATGATGCACTGACTTGCAGTGCCTGTTGCTTTCCTGGACTATGGTATCTTGTACTTAATGCAATAATAAAGAATGTTTTCAAAACCAAAAAATTCATTTATTGAAAATAAAATTCATTTATTGAAAAGAAACAGAACTGCTTGGGACACAGAAAGGGCATGACACATCTGTGCTGTTTGGGACGAGGGAAGGGGATGGGTTGGGGCACGGGACAATCACAGATTTGCGTATGTCCTGTTATCATAGTCAGCCTTCCTGTCTGGAGTGCCATTCAATGAGTGCTGCACTTCAGGCTGGCTAAAATGCTTGGTGATGGGGGTTGAGTGCAGTGGATAAGGGTCGTAGTTTGCAGAGCTGGGTGGTGAAGCTACAGGTGTTGGAGGCAGCTGGTGGAGATAAGAACCTGGATGTTGTAGAAAGTGGGTTGGCGGTGACATGGGGGCACAAGGGAAAGAGTTTTGGGACAAGGGCTGCAGGGGGGTGCAGTCACGGAAGTGCTCTGCCTGCATTGCTACGAGTGCCTGTATCGAGTCTGCTTGGCACTCCATGATGCTTAGCAGCCGCTCCGTGCTTTGGTGCTGGTGATCCGCATTCTGCTGGCAGACCCTCCTTTCACTCTCCCGCCACTCCTGCACTTTCTGATTTTCATTATGGGACTGCTGCATGACTTCATGTAGCATGTCCTCTTTGCTTCTTCGCGGCTGCTTCCTGGTTCTTTGGAGTCTTTCAGCCGGTGATAACAAGGACGGCTGGGATCTCAAGGTTGCATCTGTAAAGCCAAAATGCAACATTTAACAGAGGCAGCATTGTTCACACCAGACAGAGTAATGATTTGGCCATACTTCAAGACAAGCACAGTGTACACAATAGCAGAAATTGCACATCCCAAAGCGAGCGCGCACAACCCACAGGAGCCCCAAAATGGTGAGTAAGCACAGGGGCAAGAGGGACTGATTGTTTCACGGCTGTACTGTCTTCTGGGGTTCTGTGCCTTGGGGAGAGCCAACAGCTGCAGGGGGCCCCTATACTGAACACCGTCCCCACATTTTCCACAGGATGAGTTCGTCCTGGACGATATCTCGCTGCTGAGGGTGACCTGGGAAACAAGGGAGGGTCTTCTACTGCAATGCGGCTTCTGCCCTGGCCCATATGCAGCTTGCCTGTATGCAGCAATGGTCCCCCCGCCCATCACAGCACAGTGGCGTGGACATGTTAGCCTTACTGGGACAAGAAGCACAGTAGCTCTGCAAAGGAACCTGTGCAAGGGCATAGCCCAGCCTCTGCATGAGACCTTTGAAGAGATCACTGAGGCCGATTACCACGATGTGAGAGAGCACATCAATGCCCTATTCCGCATCTAGGCATGCATGCAGCCCTAACCCTCCTCGCTCCACGAGCCCGCACCGAACAACTTCCTTCCCAAAATAAAAGCTGCTTACCGGACACCTCCTCTGGTGTTTGTTCTTCCCCAAGCACCATCCACTGCGACTGGCTAGCTTCCACCTGGCTTGAAAACAGCTCCTGGCTGCTTGCATCTAGGGATGCCGGGCTGTCCCCCTCCTCCTCACTCGTGCTTTCCTCCTCCTCCTGCCTTGTTGAACTGGGCTCTCAAGTGTCCATGGTGGTCTTCGGAGTGGAGGTGGGGTCACCCCCAAGTATTGCATCCAGCTCTTTGTAGAAACGGCAGGTCGCAGGGGAAGCACCGGAGCGGCCGTTTGCCTCGCACGCTTTGTGGTAGGCATTCCGCAGCTCCTTCACTTTAACCCTGCACTGCAGTGCGTCCTGGTCATGGCCCCTTTCCATCATGTCCCATATCTGCCCGAAGGTATCGTAATTCTTACGGCTGGAGCGCAGCTGGGACTGGACAGCTTCCTCCCCCTAAACACTGATGAGGTCCAGCACCTCACCATTGCTCAATACTGGGGATCACCTGGCGTGTGGAGGCATGGTCACCTGGAAAGATGCGCTGAGAGCACTCCTTGCCGCGCTGAGCAAACAGGAAGGGGATTTTCAAAATTCCCAGAGAATTTAAAGGGCGGGTCTGGCGGCTGGTCACCTGAGGGCAGGGCAGTAGAGTTCAAAGTGATGACCAGTGTGACTAGAACAGGCATTGTGGGACACTTCTGGAGGCTGATCAGAGCGCATTAATAGACCAGGGCATCCACACTGGTGCCGCGGCGCTCCAGCTGGGGCGCAGCAAGCGTTATGCTTCTCATGGAGGTGGATTACCAGGAGTGCTCCAGCCATGGAGTCTGAGCGCTCTACGTGCCTTGCCAGTGTGGACGCATTGTGAGTTAGGGCGCCCGGGGCTGCTTTAATGCGCTCTAACTCGCAAGTGTAGCCAAGCCCTAAGAAATAAAGTAGTATTATGTTGCAACCTTCCAGCAAGAGTATTTGTTTTTATCTAACTTCTATGTATATGCTGTGAACATAACAGGGGAAACTGGCACTGAGTATGGGATTTAAAAAAAAAAAAAGAGAAAGAGAAAAGATAAAATGGCTAAATATGGCAATATGGACAGTTTCCAAGTTAATGAACAAGAGGAGGATTTTGCAACTTCTATTCAGAGACTTGAGCTGTAAGAGCCTACAATATGAAAGGTGTAGATCTCGAAGAGGGAGAAGATTTATTTAAAATAGAACAACGGCTAGGGACTTGTAAAAGAGTAAAGAGATGAAATAAAAGGAAGATTTTGGCTAAATAGTCTAATGCACTTCCTGGTTGTGAGATGTGTCACGTTGGTGGAAATTCCACTGCTTGTGACATTTAAAGTAGACTGGCCAAAACAAAAAAATGTGCAGTGCACCGGCCCCAGGGAAATGGACTGGACAGTGTCATAGGCCTTTTCTGCCTCTAACTTCTGTGTTTCTATGAAAAGAACAGTGGGTCAAGTGTCGAACTGAGGCAGAACGTAGGAATTGTCATATAGGATGAGACCTGAGGTCCTTCTAGTCCATTATAGTGGCCAGCACCAGATGCTCTAGACCACCACAGCAGGCAGGGGTATTGGCAGAGTTACTGGTACAGAGGTGGAGTTATCACCAGAAGCAGATGGAGCAATGGAACTGCAACAAGAAAAAAAAATCAGAGAAGACCTCTACAGAGCAGCAACAAGAGACACCTGCACAGATCTCTGGGAGGATGGAATGATTCAGTGGTGAAGGTTGCACTAGCGAAGGAGAATGAAGAGAGAAAAGAATCCCTCAGCAGCAGAGGATGAGATCATTACACCAGGTTGCTTCTGTGTTGTGGCTCTGCCAGAACCCAGCCTCAAATCAGTCTAGGATATTGTCTTATGGAAACCAAGAGGGGGCTACTTTCTTTAGGACTTTTCTGAGAAAGGGAAAGTTAGAAATAGGGTCAGACTAAGTGTGCGTCAGGGTGAACAGGAGGAGAGTGAACATTGACAGATTTTAAAGAGTTGAGGAGAAAGTAACAGAAGAAAAGAAATTGTTGACAATTGCAATAATAGGAGGGTGGAGGGAACCAAATTATAGCAGTGGGGCACAAGGGCCTAGATATGAAGAATGCTCCAGGGCAAGAAGGAAGAAATAATTGGTTGGGAGGAGTAAAGGGAGTTGTTGGAGGAGGCAATATTAAAGTGAATTAGAGCAATCTTCTATTGAAAGGAAGTGACATGTTTTAGCCATTCAGAAACAAATGCACGCAAGCTTCAGTTACATTACATGTATACACACCTCTCCTACTATATGTATTAATGAAGTCAGTAGGAGATTAATCAGGAATAACAGTGCTTTTGAAATTGGCTGCTGTTCAATTAAAAAAAAAAATCAAATGCTCTCCCTGGACCACAGAACTCTTTGGCACTGTAAAGGGGTCCACTCACCCCATATGTGCCTCCTTGCGGCTAGGTCTGGGAATTAACTCTTGTCCCATCTGGTGCCCCCTTCTGTCGTTTACTCACGCTATGACCCCTATCTCTCTCTGTGACTCAGGGTGCTCAGTCCTCTGGCCAGGTCACTATATAGCCCCCCACCCTCTTCTGGGGTAACAGTCTCCCACCAGATAAGCTGTCCAAATGCTGTCTCAAACAGCCTTCCATTCCAAGTCTCCAGGTCTCCTTCCAGGTGCAGCCAGGTACCCTAATTGGCCTCTCAGGCCCACGTTAACCCTTTCAGGGCCCATGTGGGGTACGCACTCCAGCACAAAGCTTTCTGCTTCTGATGTACTTAAAGAATCGCTTGTTTTTACACCGTTAGCTATTTGCTCTTTGAATGTCTTTTTAGCCCTTCTCATTTCACTCTTACTACCAGCTGTAATTTATTTTCCTGTTTATTGGCATCACTAGGGTCCAGTTTTCAAATGTAGATAGGCTACTCAAGCCAAACAGAAATCTATCAAAGCTTGCCATTTAATCATATTGGCTTCTTTCTTTTTGCTCAGCAGTCTGCATGTCTTTTGAGACTCTATTATTGTTTTCTTAGCATCATCCAGGCCACCTTTAGGGATTTTACTTCCTTTCCTTTTAACTTTAGGGTCTTTTTGACTAACTTTCTCATTTTAATGAAATCTCCCTTACTAAAGTTTAGTGTCACTTTGTAGTACGGTATCTGCCCCTTGTATGTTGAACCTAATTATGTTGTGGATTCTATTAAACAGTAGCTCACTTCTTGAATTTGCTCCTGTGTGTTACTTAAGATGAAGTCAAGAACAGTCTCTACTGTGTGCTGTAGAATTAGCTGTTCTAAGAAGCAATAATGTAAAGTGTTGAAAAATTGTCATGCCATTTGAGCATTTATAGATGGGTAGTTCAACTCATTATATTTTTTAGTTAGATTTTACTGCTGCTTTGATTTCTTTCACCGTTGTGCATTCAATTTCCTTTTCTTGATCTGGAATTTGGGCCTATATTTACATTCTTATAGTTTGGGATTGGTATCCATATAGATTCAACTGTGTGGTCTTCTTCACTCAGAATTGTTTATCTCACTAGATTCAATGGAATCTTTTAAGATGCAGCACTACTTCGGCCTAGTCTGTCTTTCCTGTATAGTTTGCAACCA
Source organism: Chrysemys picta bellii (assembly GCF_011386835.1). Lineage (NCBI taxonomy): Eukaryota > Metazoa > Chordata > Testudines > Emydidae > Chrysemys > Chrysemys picta. The sequence goes on along the minus strand of NC_088791.1, from coordinate 93,657,837 downwards.
GATATTACAATATCCCACTGGTCTTTGTCATTTCACCAAGTTTCCACTTTTCACAAAATGATCACTCCATATCTGACCTCTCAGTCCTTGTCCTCAAAGGAAACCTGCACAACACCTTCAAAAGACGACTCAGGGAGTGGGAACTTAAATTCATAACTTTGCTAGCTACTAAAAATCATGGACTCAATAAAGACACTGGATTTATGGTTTAATCCACGAACCTCCCTTTTTTGTCCATGACTGCAGACGTGTTAATGGGCCACTTCACCTTGAATGGTACTTTGTAATTTGTTAACACCTTATGCTTAATCTGAAGAGCTCTTTGCAAGCTCAGAAGCTTGTCTTTCATCAACAGAAGTTGGTCTAATAAAAGACCACCCTATACCAGAAACTACTGACTGCTATACTTACCTACATGCCTCCAGATTTCATCCAGACCACATCACACGATCCATTGTCTACAGCCAAGCTCTAAGATACAACCGCATTTGCTCCAATCCCTCAGACAAACACCTAAAGGATCTCTATCAAGCATTCTTAAAACTACAATACCCACCTGGTGAAGTGAAGAAACCGATTGACAGAGTCAGAAGGGTACCCAGAAGTCACCTACTACAAGACAGGCCCAACAAAGAAAGTAACAGAATGCCACTAGCCGTCACCTACAGTCCCCAAATAAATCCTCTCCAGCGCATCATGAAGGATCTACAACCTATCCTGAAGGACGATCCCTCACTCTCACAGACCTTGGGAGACAGGCCAGTCCTCGCTTACAGACAGCCCCCCAACCTGAAGCAAATGCTCAGCAGCAACTAAACACCACACAACAAAAACACCAACCCAGGAATTAAACCCTGCAACAAACCCCAGTGCCAATTCTGTCCACATATCTATTCAAGGGACACCATTATAGGACCTAACCACATCAGCCACACCATCAGGGGCTCGTTCACCTGCACATCTACCAATGTGATATAAGCCATCATGTGCCAGCAATGCCCCTCTGCCATGTACATTGGCCAAACCGGACAGTCTCTACGCAAAAGAATAAATAGACACAAATCTGATATCAGGAATCATAACATTCAAAAACCAGTAGGAGAACACTTCAATCTCTCTGGTCACTCAATAACAGACCTAAAAGTGGCAATTCTTCAACAACAAAAGACTTCAAAAACAGACTCCAACGCAGAACTGGAATTAATTTGCAAACTGGACACCCTCAGATTAGGCCTGAATAAAGACTGGGAGTGGTTGAGTCATTACAAAACCTAAACCTAATTTCCCCCAATACTAATTTCCCCCTACTGTTACTCACACCTTCTTGTCAACTGTCTGAAATGGACCACTCTCATTACTACTTCAAAAGTTATTTTTCCTCCGTTGGTATCCTGCTGTTAATTGAATTGTCTCGTTAGACTGACCTCACACTTGGTAAGGCAACTCCCATCCTTTCATGTATATTTATACCTGCTCCTGTATTTTCCACTCCATGCATCTGATGAAGTGGGTTCTAGCCCATGAAAGCTTATGCCCAAATAAATTTGTTAGTCTCTAAGGTGCCACAAGGACTCCTCATTATTATTTTTTTTTAATAAAAGATGCTACCTCACCCACCTTGTCTCACCAAGTTTGTCATTCCTATTGTATCCCTAAATCACCATCTATTGGAAGGCATTCCAATTAATCTAGAAAGCAGCACTGTCTGAGACATAAAGATAGACTAGGCAGAAAGCAATGGAGATTACAATGTATAGCCATCTCTCCATTGTTTGGGAGAATATACAAGTTGTCACCCGATAGGTCTTTCCAATCTCTGATTTCTATGAGCCAGTCTGTGTGTTTTCTTAGCTGGGCTTTATCAGCCAAATGTTTTAAATTTTTATCTGCTGAATTTACTGCTTGTGAAAGTGAGAGTTGGAGACAGAAATACTGTGAGACAGGGTCTGTGCCAGTTTCTCAGAACCCCCAGCCTTCTCTCCCGTACAGTGCTGCCTAAACAACGCAAAGATGACCTATAAATCCTCTTGCTGTTCCAATGCCAGCATTACCATATAGCTCTAACCTGCATTCCCCCTCCTTGTTCCACTCCTGTGCCCGCCTCCTTTCAGTTTTTTCCAATGCACTTCATTTATGGCCAGCAGCACCTGTAGTTATTCCAGTCCTGGGATTCCCACACAGCTGTGCCAATAAATCTTAGTCCTTCCCTGCAGTAGTCCCTGATATTCTGTTCCTGGGCTCTCCAGACATAGCTCTGATACTGCACCTCAGGCCTGCCCAGCATTACTCCCTGTCCTCTCCTCTTTTCCTGCTTTACGTTTTTACATTCCCGACTCTTCCTGCTGTGTGGAATGTGCCAGGGCTGAGCTATCACTGGAATGAGTTGACTTGGGCTTGCAGAAAAGCTGTGTACATATCCTTTCTGCTCCTCCCCACTCCAATCCTCCCCATTCCTCGAACTACCTGCTCCCTTGAATGACGATCAAACCTGCAGATGGGGGACGAGGAAGGGATTAGTGAATGCCTGGTGAATGGAATAGCTGGGGCTTGCTGTGATTTTTTTCCCCTGTGTGGGGTCAGTTCCCTAATCCAGAAGTGAAAGATTGTGTCTGTGCCTTGCTGCAGGAAACAGGATGTTGGAATTTCCCTTTCACAGATTAATCTGGTTACACTGTTCTTTGCATCTCCCTTTGGCATGGGAGGTGAGAGAAGAGTAGGTAATGCAACCCACCATAACTTGCAGTGCTCTGCATGAACCTCAGAGAACAAAGAAAGAAAGCAACAGAGAAAAAGGGACACAACCCAGATAACATCTTAATCCATCTATTTATCATAAGAACTCTGAGATGTCTATTGTGGAGGTGTCTAAGGTCTGAATAGATTGGTCAGAAAACACTGATTTGACAAAATTGAAATATTTCACAGAAACACTCAGATTTCTTAGAAATTTTCAATGAGAAATTAATGAAACATTTCAACCTTATCGAAATGAAATAATTTTGGAATATTTAAATACGCAAAACTTTTTATTTCAACTTTTTGTCCAGAATCAGAACGAAATGAAATATTGGAATTTCCTGCAGAATGGAAATTCCATTTTGTAACTGGCTCTTGATTTAGTTGGGGATTGGTCCTGCTTTGAGCAGGGGGTTGGACTAGATGACCTCCTGAGGGCCCTTCCAACCCTGATATTTTATGATTCTAGCTCTGCCGTAAATAACAGTAGTTCAGCTCCCTACGGTTCAGGGCTTCAGCTGACCATGGAAGTGCCAGAGCCAGCAGTAACAGCATTACCCATTCAAGGTTAAGAATATCCAAATGATTGTGAAAAATATGGCCTTTCCAATGGCACACGGCAGGATCTTCAACTCCCAACGTTGAGGCGTCGTCTTTGGCCTGAATATTTAGACAAACACTATATCCCAGAGTTTAATGGAATCTTGTGCTGATGCCAGTGGTAGGGTTGGTTTATGGGATGTGGACACCTTTCCCAGTAGGAAATGGTCATAGACTTGTCTCATTTCATAACAAGTAAACCTTCAAAAACCTATAAAATTCCTGGCCACTCCTTCTCCATTTCCAAAGCTAACGTTGGGTTTTTTTTTTTTTTGAGCTTTTATAATCTCTCTTGAATGGACGGGCTCTTTGTTCTTCAGAGCCTTCTCTTCGCTCCTTCGGTATATTTTAAATACAAAATATTTGATCATAAGTTCGTATTGTTACAGGGGAGATGTCACGGCAGGAAATAAGGCAAGGATGGCCTCCCACTCATTCTCTGTGACTGTTTCTGTGAATGGAGAAGGCAGATAGGTGAGACCCTTACTGGGAACAAGACAAGCCTGCACATACCAGAGTCTGCTTTTCCTGCTTGTGGTTGCTGTCGACGGGGTGGGGAGTGGTGGTAAGATGAAGGATGAAGGTCCCATGCAGAGACCCACACAGGATATACCAGATCTCACTGTTTGTTCCGTCAGCCACTTCCATGCAGGAATTGGGGAAGGAGAGGGGAGCAAGACAGAACATGCCAAACTTCCTGAATGTAATGTGGAAGAGAATTAACATGCCACCTGAGATTCCAGCGATGTGCACTTCCTCTCAGCAGTGCCCTGCCAATGCCAGCCAGGAACTCTGTTACTGTTCTGATGGCAGTGCAGGGCTGCATGGGCAGTGCCATCTGGGACTCCAGTTGGGGCAGAACAGCGCAAGCTCGCTTTCAGGGCTGGAAACGCTGCAGGGAGAAGTAGGAGTAATGAAAATTGAAATGCAAATTCTTCTGAGTGGAGAAAAAGCCCCATAAATCAGGAGTGACAAGAACACAAAGATACCATCAGGATGCATTTGCACAATCAAGGGATATTTCAGAGAAAACCCAAGCTCAGCCTCTGCTTCTAAAATAAACCAAATCCATTTTTTTCCTCATCATAGAGGCCTTTTCTGAATTTCTCTGTTTTAAAGAGCAACAGGAAGCAGATTGAGTTAAATTTCACCCAAATGTGGCTTGTTTTCTAACCCTGACAGGATAATATTTGTTATAAAAGAATCACTTAGAAAACCAAACCCAGCAACCTTTCTTTGATAAAAGATTTGAAGGTCCATGAATACTTGGTACCCCTGCTGAGTGTCAGGATTAACCACCCCCCAAAAAACAAATTCATAGTTTTAAAACAAAGTAACTTTCATTGAAAGGAAAGACAGCTCAAATACTTGAGCACTAATTCTGACGCTAGGACACAGGCAAAGTGAGTTTGCTGCTCTCAGCCATAGCGGAAATTTCTAGACACCACCGTGCAACCCATCAGTCTCTGCTCAGAGTGCACATGACTGGATCAGCAGGACCTGCTGCTGGACAAGATGAAAATGCAGCTGCTGCGCTGGGGAGCAGGACTGGAATAGCAGGGAGCACTGCCAGTCAGAAGAGGCAGAGCTGGGGCAAGGAAAAAGGCTTTTTCCTGCCTGCATTGCACCCGATTTCAGCCAGTGCTACCATCCCCCTCTCACTGTCACAAGAACCAAATCCATGCCATTGTTAAATTCCACTTATCTTGGTGTCGTGGGTATTAGATTTGGGAAAGGCCTCTAAAATCTCTCAGCCAGCACCGGATTGTTCCCTACAGGACATTTGTCTAGTATTTTGCCCAGTTTAAGATTTTCCTAAGCACTGGGGCTTCCGTCACTTTCTTTCGGCACGTTCCACAGCCTAACACATCCTCACTGTCAGAAAATAGTTTTGCCTACACTCTGCAGTGTATGTAACATCTCCAACTCCGCAAGAGAATGATCTCTGCAGTGCAGGAAGTGGGATTTACATCTATGAAGGACGTGTAATGGACTGAAAGCTGACCTGGCTGGAGGGCTAGGCCACGGAAGCAGCAGTTTGGACTGCTGCAGAACCAGGACACCAGGAGGGCTAGAGTGGATGAGCCTCTGCAACACCGCTTCCTGACTCAAAGGGGGTGCTGTGGCGGTGAGTGAACCTCATAATAGGGATCCATAAGAATGACCTAAGATAGCTTTCCTATGCAAACATTTCACAGCTTTAAAGTTTATCTCCAGATATTCCACAGGTAGAAGCGAGCACTGAGCACTATTGGAAAAAGAGAAATTTCCTTTTTAGTGGAGTGGCAATTACCTCCCTATACTAAAGGTTTGCAACTAAGTTTCCATTATAAGCCCAATTTTGGCCTCCACTCTAAAAATCCACAAACAAAGGAATATTTGCCTCAAAATTGGCAGGTTAGGCGTGGGTCTGTGGGAGAATTTTTCTACCAACTGCAAAGGAGTTGGTCAAAGAATTTTTGTAATATGGCACCCAAAATATGGCATTGTTCACCTGAGTTCTGGAAGTCATCTAACCTTTCTTTACCACTCTGTAACAGAAAGGGAAAGGAGGAGGTAGAATGTAGCTCCTGAACTGGAGGTGGCAGATACAAGGCCCATGTTGCCAGAGCTGGTCAGTGGGCTCCAGCAAGGAGAATCTTGGCTTACCATTTTTACCCTAACCCTAGACAAACAGATTTATACTGATGCAAACTGCTCACAAAAGCTGTCAGGACCAATCACTTCTAATGATTCCCCCCTCCCACGCCATGCCCCAACTTTGTATGTATAATGAGCCGAGTAACCCTGGGTCTGTATCCTAAAGAATTGCCTCCCCAAAATCCTCAGGCTGCCCCTGAGCAGCATGAAGGACAAGGTTTGGCCATGTTTGAAGGGAAGGCAAAAAATTGGTTTACAGTCCCATCCCAAAACGCTAAAGCCAGCTCTGCTAGTTAAAATATTAACTGTCTCTGGGCCTGGGGCGGAGCAGCAGTTGCTCCCTCAGGGCCTGATCTAAAGGTCATTCAAGTCAGTTGAACGCCTTTTGATTTCAGTTGGCTTTGGTTCAAGCCTTCAAGGGAGCTGTTGTGGCAAGGTGCATCCCTCCTTGCTGTAGCAGTTGCTGCAAGAGTAATATCCCTTCCATGTTACCCATCAGCATCTTTGGGAGTGCCTGGGGTGCTCCTCTCCTACAGACCTCATGAAGTCAGTACTAAGGGGGAATGGCTCTCCAAGCCCTTTTCTGTCCCCCAGCCCATGTTAGCAGTAACTAGAAAAACTAAGGAAATTCCTAGATACGAACACACACACCAACCAATTTCATTAAGCAGAAGTTACATTTGTGAGTAGGTTTCACTAATTTAAACTTGAAATAACTAAATAACTTTGTAACAAACATATGACCATAAAAATGCCTGGAAATTCCAGGTTAAGGTTAAACATACAAGCAATCAGAACTTTGGAAAGTATGCCAGTTCCCAGTGAAAGTACAGCTCATATGTCTGAGCTCCATTATCACATGCTTATTGCCTCCATGTAGTGTATGTATCTTTTGTATACAAGATATCCTCACACAGACACATGTTATATATCAGAGTTGTCATGTGACAGTCTATAATGGGACCAATGTAGTTTAGCATTTCTTTTTATGCATATTCAACAAAATTCTGAAAGGCAGCACTCGGGGCTAAAGGGAAGAATGTGAAAGGTAAGTGCAACTGCTAATGGTGGGGGGAAAGGATCTGTCACAAAGGCGGGGGGTTGGGGGAGGTCAATTGAAATGGTTTTAATGCACAGGGAGACAGATAGGACCTGTAAAGAGCTTTGTAAATGATAGCATGGTCTACATAATAATTACTGCTTTGAAATTTATAGTTCTGGAAGTGTGTTTGAAAGGTCAACAGAACTAATTATACTAGGGAAATGAAGCTGGGTTTAGACAAAAAAAAATATAATAGGGGTCACTACACACATGCACACAAATTGGTGAAAATTCTATTTTTTTCCCCCTCCCAATTCTTAGGGTCAGGCAGGTGGGAAAGGCGGAGTGTGGAGGACGGGGAAAAAGTCTTATCAGTCCGGCGCAGTGTGCTGGGTTTTGAATGTGCGGCTGACACCAGTACTGGGCGCTAAGCAACCGGTCTGGCTTCCAGCTGTCAACCTGGCCAGCAGCTGTCGCCTTGGCAACACTTTCTCAGTTCCTGAGGTATGTGCAGGACCTTAGCCATCTGGCCGTTGGCTGGTGATTTGTCATGTTCCATGATGGCGAGGAGGGTTCAGATGCTGAGCTGGCTTAGGGGACAGGCTGTTCTTTCCGGGAAAGAGCCGGCAGCACTTTGCTCTCATCCTTTAAAGATTTACTGCTGACTATTCAGTGTCTGGCTTCTCCAGTGCATGCCAAGTCACTCTTTGCCATCCTGACCTGAGTGCTAACTTTGCTTTCTCTCCGTGTGCTGTCATAAATAAGGCTAAAGGTTTCTAAATACAGTGAACTGAAATGCTTAGCACGGATTGCCTGAGAGCAGAATATGCTTATGTGCTGTGGGGATACACAAAGTCCATTCCAGAGGGCAGTTCCATTTCAACCCTCCTGGCATAGGACATGCCCAGGGACTCCATTCTAGCAGAGGTGGCAGTGCTGAAATCCAGATAGGTTTTTTTTCTCCTTCCATGGGGCTGCACCCATTTCAAGGTGCCACAAAAAGCCAGGACTTTCTCCCACCTTCACCTGGAATTTAGCAGGTGAAGCTTAGTGAGGTAAAATATTTCAGTCCTCAAACTGACTAAAACTGAAATAATTTCCTTCACCACCTTCCACAAAGCCCCATAGTAATGGACTTGTGAAATGAATGACATCCTGGCTGCAAAACGAAAGATTACTTGGGACATTGGGTCGCTATAGCACCCTCTCAGGCCTACCTCTTTTCCTGACTTTCAGTGATACAACTGTCCACCAGTTCTTTTAAAAGTTATCTTTTGTGCCTTTCCATGTCCCTTTCTCCTCCTCTTCCCAATCCCTGCCCTCAATGGGGGCAGGGAGCAAGGAGAAGTGAGGTGGATCAGAGGCTGTGACGCCTCACTATTGAGAAATTTTAGTTTGACCCCTGTGTAGAACATGAGCACCACATAGTTAGAGAACGGGTCTCTTTTCCAATTATTTTGACTGGTCTCTTGCCACCTTCTTCAACTTGCCCCATTCAAGTCCAGTAGTCCCTTGCTGATGATGACAATAATTAACACCTACCTCTTAGGCGATGATGCATTTGGTAATGTCAGTCTGCCTCCCTTACGTCCACAACCAGATGGCCTTCAGGATTAGAGCCAAGTCCACCTGTGCAGACATGTGAGGTTAACTGCCTCTGGTAGTCTCCACTCTGTGTGCATAGGCTACGTAAGTGTGCAGTGCAATCAGGCTATGGAAAGAGGAGATTATTCTGTCATCCAGAACATAGACAGCTGGATGTGTGACGACCAGGAGACTGTAAAATAATTTGGTCACTGGATACAAGGGTGTCAAATGCCACAAGACATATAAGTCTCTTAGGCCATGTCTACCCTGAAAAATTAAGTCAACCTAACTTATGGCAGCATAGAGCAGTTGCAGTAATTATATCTCTTGTATGGGTCTACACTTTGCTGCTTGTGTCAGTGGAGTGTGTCCTCACCAGGAGCGCTTGTATCGATTGTACTGTCAGTGTGGAGCATTGTGGGATGGCTCCTGAAAGCCAGTAACACAACAGTCGACATAAGCAATACCATGTTGACCCTGTGCTGACTTAACTTCGTCGACCATGAGTCTACGCTGCTTGTGGAGATGGAGTGATTAAGTTGGTTTAGTGGGGCAGTTACATCAGTGGGAATTTAAGCATAGACACTTCCGTAGTTAGGTCGACGTAAGCTACCTTGTGTCGACCTAACTCTGTAGCACAGACCAGACCTTAGAGACAGCTGGGGAGAAGTGGGTGATTATGGTACATTTTAGTAACAGTGATGTATGAATCTGTAGGAGAGAGGTCTTGGAAATGTAATCTACATTATTAGCAAGAAAGCCTAAAGTCAAGGCCTCACACTAGCCATTTCTAAAATACTATCAGCCTTATGTTCTGAGTCATCTAGGCAGGAAGAATTAAATGGATGAATGAAAAGACAGGGTAGAGAAGAGGGACCCAAGTTCTATTAGGTACTGGTGAAACTTTTGGGAAAAGGAGACCCTATTCTTAAGGAACAGCCTCCACCTTACATAGGAGCATAAATTTGCCATGTTGGATCAGGTTATTAGTCCACCAAACTTAGGTATCCAGCAGTAGCCAATCACTGATACCTCAGAAAATGGTGAAGGTGACCACCATCCTTCATGGACCATCTCAGTGATACAGTGCTGTATAAGGTGACCTTTGTGAGCCCTATGGTGACTGTGTTACACCTAGTTGCCATGATCTTAGCTTGCATAGTTGCAAGTGTTATCGATGTTCTTTTATCTCTTTAAAGTCCAGCCAGGCTATTTGATTCAATGCCCTCCCCCAACCCCAAAAAATCAGGGAATTCCAGAGATAAAACATTCACTGCATGAAGTAGCTTTTCCTTTTCTTGGTTCTACATTAACTAGCCACTAGTTACCATGTGAATGCGTCTTCTGGGACAGGGCAAGTAGGAGAGAAGGTTCCGTTTTCACTAGACCCTCCAGTATTTTTGACAAGCCATTGCCTGGCTAAATGTTAATTTTCAGTCCTTCCTCATATGTAAGTAATTTCATTCCTTTAACCAAAAGGGAAACCGACTGCTGGCATTGAAAATGTATGTGGAGGGAGGGGGGGAGAGTCTTTAAACTGGGGGATTTGGGGAGAGAAGGAAATCTCGGGGAGAGTTGACTGGTCCTGAAGTATGTTCAGATCAGTCAGTGAAATCTGCTAGAGACAGAAGAAATTGAAGTGAAACTTTAGTGCAACATTCAGTAGTTAACAAGTCAGAAGTTGGATTGATGAGAATGAAGAACAATCCAATAAGGAAACAGCTTCCATGGAGTCACATAAAAATATGCACAGCTGTTAAAAATAAAAACAACCAGGAGCTGTACCCCCAGTGAACCTCTTAAAATCAAGAGTGGAACAGCAGGAATGGCGTGTGTGGAGAGGGGGGCTAGATGTACTGTAATGTGATGGGTGAGAATAATCAAAAGATTACCATAAACTCTGGCTATATACTACATGGTGAAAATAGGGTTTGTTGTGGATATGAGGGAGAGGGTGTGTGTTTCCAGAGACAATGTCAAAAGAGAATTTCTAAATAGAGGGTGCTTAGATTCTTCAGTGGTGGAAAAACCTTAGATAGTTTGTGAGATAGACTCTGTAAATACATACAGATACGATAGTGGTCGTGTACTACCACTAGCTCCCAAAGCTGAACCGTGGTGATGAATGCAGAAGGAAGAAATATCAGAGGTAAACAACTGTAGCATATTAATAAGAGGTGATTTGCTGGTTGATAAACTGGTTGATTGTCATACTGGCACATAGTGTGCAAGAATAATTTCTTTGTGGATTCTTTCATTCTGTAGACTATGATGACAATAATTTGCACTTTATAATGCACCTTTTTATTTGTGATCTCAAAATGCATTAGAAAGAAGGTAAATACTTTACAGTTGGAAAAACTGAGACATGTAAACTTAATTGTGCTCTGTAACTGAAGGTGGAATTTGGCTGTAAGTTGCTCACTTAAGATCATATAGCAAGTCAGGACAGATGAAGGGATGGAACGCAGATCTCCCGATTCCCAGTTATCAGTACTAGATACTTCAATAGCCAAAGGTGAGTCTGAATGGGAAATGAAGCACTGACTGCCTTATGTGGCCCTGCAAATAATAAAATCAAGTGCAGTAATATAAATGCAACTGACCAGCTGCAGCTGTAAAATGAAACATGTAGAGTTTCAAATGTTCACTGGAAAGATTTATATGGGGACAATGCTTTCAGTGTCCCCGTGAACATAACGCATTCTAGCGGAGAGGGAGAGGGATCTTGTGGTTAAGGCACTGCAGTACAACTCAGGAGACCTGCGTTCAACTCCTCGCTTTGCCCCAGACTTCCTTTGTGACCTTGGGGAAGTCACTTAATCTCTCTATGCCTCAGCTTCTCGTCTGCAAAATGCAGATTGTAATACTTCCCATCACTCAACCTTTGTCCATCTTGTTTATTGAGATTCTAAGCTCTCCGGGCAGGCACTGTGTGTTTACTGTATGTTGGTACAGTACCCAGCACAATGGGGTCTTGATCTTGGTTGAGGCCCTCTTGGACTTACTGAAATACAGATAGCTAATAATAATGAACATAATTAATAATAATAATTAATGTGCACCCACTGTAACTTAAACTAATTGCTGAATCAGTCCCCAGCCCTTTCCAAACAGAACAGTGGCCATTATTATGGAGGCTTGAGCATGCTTCACTTTGTGATGACACTTTTCTTTAGGGCTGTGTCGGCCCTCAGAGGAAAGCAGTGTGGTCTAGTGAATATGGACTGGAAGTCAGGAACACCTGAGTTCTTATGTTGGCTTTGCCAGTGACTCACTGTGTGACCTCAGGTAAGTCACTAGGGACAACACTTTCGAAAGTGAGCTTTCATTTTAGGTGCCTTCATTTTTGGCTGCTTAAGGCTGAGGCATTTGGGCCCTGATCTTCAGAAGTGCAGAACACCCACAGCTCCTGTGGGCTTTGTTAGAGCTTGGGGTGCTCAGCACTTCTGAAAATCAGGCCCTACGTTTCGCATCTTGGATACCCAAAGTCAGAGACCATTTCTGACAGATTTAGGCTTAAATCTTCCTACCTCTTTCCCCACGTGTAAAATAGGGATACTATTTCCCTATGTCATAGGAGGTGTTGTGAGTGTTAGGTAATGTTTGTACAGGACTTTGAAGGAGCTGTAGATGACTAAATATTATTATGTGTCTCTAGGCCATGCAGCCCTGTTGCTGTGTGCTGTAGGGGTTGGCAGAGAGACAGAGATGTAAGAGGAGAATACCAGTATGTCGATTCACTCTCCAGGCGCTCTTTTCCCTCCTTACAATAGAGCAAGTTAAAATAAATTAATGTGTGTCTGTCTCCCCACCCCTACCCCTCCACATTATCCATTTCCCTTTAGGGAAGCTGTTCTTTACCTCTTTGTGTCCCAATGGAGTGATTAGCTGCTGCAGGGAGTCTGAGCAATTATGAGCCTGCCGTAGTTCCCTGTTTCCAGTTGCCTGCTGAATCAGATTTGCTCACTTGGTTGTTCTTCCAGACCCCAGGCGTGTGCCCCATACAACACTGCCAATTCCTGCAGCAGGTCCTTTGGGAACAGGAGCACAGGATTCTGGGATGCATCTGAGAAAGATCAGCTACAAGTGTTTAGAACAAGGGGAGACAGAGAGAAAAAAGGCTAAGACACCCCTTAGCTAGGGAGACACATCTAGAAAGGCTGAAAATAAATATGTTTTATTCAATGAGAGTCAATAATGAAAATGTATTGAAACAAATAGCAGGAGCTAGTACCAAGCCCTTTCTGCTTGTTCCCAGGCATTCCAGGTAGGTTGTGTGCAATTTCTTCAATGTAATTGAATACACAGTATACCCTTGACTTTATCTTTATTTACATGATATGTTCTTCCCTACACTGAATAAGAAACGCTATACAGAAATATGTGGTAGCGTAAGCACAATGCTCCAGATTCTGCGATGGCTCTTACAGGCAGCCCAGCCCAGGAGGTGGCTTTATTCCATCTTTGTACTTCCCTAATCCTGGACTGCTGCAGGGATGGGTGTGGCTGTGCTAGGGTGTGCAAACCCCACACCAGCTGAGAAGGGATTGATCAGAGCAGGAGAGCTCGATTAGCCCCACCTTGTTACACCTGGACGATGTGTCAGGCTCAGGGAGAAGTTGAAAGGAATGGTTCAGAATAATTAGGGGAAGCAGGAGAAGACCTAGGAGAGAGGTGGTCTGGAGTTCCCTCTCTGTGGAAAGGGCCTGACAGGAGCCAGGCAGAAGGGGAACCAAGGGAAAGCTACAGGAATTAAGTTAACTTCTGTGGTGGGTCTTGAAAAAGAGCAAGACTCCAGGAAGGGCAGCCCTGTGGGCTGGCACTCTGTGGAAGAGCAGCGAGTTGGGGAGACCTTAAGATGGACTAAAGGCTCAGGCCTTGGGTGGGCAGAAATTGCTTAGTTTGTATTTCGTCGAGTGGTTTTGTTTTGTTGAGGGACGTCCGGGAGACACCCTGGGATTGCTGCTCTGCAAAAAGAGTGAGGCTGAAGAGAGCCCAGGCAGGGCAGAAGACATTGTATTGATGATGATTATTTTGTCTGACATTTGTTGTTCGGAACAATGGCGGCATGGAAGGGGTGGAACTGTAGTGTGAGCTGGCCAGAGAGCTAACTCACCATTGTACCAGATCACTGAAGTGCCGAGGAGGAGGTCGAAGCAGAGTTGCTGAAACACCAAGTCATGCCACGACAGGGTGCTCTGGGAAGGTGAGTCTACAACAGTGGCACCCAGCATAAGTTAGCCCTGGGAGCTGCTCTAATTTATGGGTGTCTGAGGGCTGTCCTGCAGAGCACAGTCACTGGAGCAGAGTGTACTCTGGCTACACCCCTAGCCCAACCTTACACTGAAGCCTGTACTGGAGGGCAGCATAGCACTATCTACACTGCCCCTTTGTGGGGGGTATTGCCCAGCGTGGAGAGTGTGACAGCCCCTTCATGCTGCAGCAGGGGTCAAAATCTCTCCCTGGGTGTCATTACTGTTCTCTTAAGGGGGCTTCAAAATGTGATGGCCTTGTTATTGAGGATGGGCAATAGCCTTCCCTTTAAACCCATTCACTGTGGAATTGAAAGTTCAACTTGGTTCATGTTCCATTTACTTGGGGGAAAGAAGCAGAGAAGAAAAAAATCTGATAAAAGCTAGGAGGAAGAATGGACTAAAAAGAATGAAGACGAAACCGAGAGAGACTGGGGCGAGTGAAAAGGGGAAGGGGGAAACACCTAATGAAAAAATAAATGTATATGCAGTAGTTCCGTGTGCCACCCGAGTGCTTATGGGGCTTCTTCTAGCCCTTAAGTCAGTTTCTGCCTTTCAGGCGGACGAGCCCTTTTTCAAAGTCAAAACTTTCCATGATGCCCTTACATTTACTATAAAAGCCAAAACTGTATAAACAACAATAAGCCTGTGCCATTTGTGTGTTGTGAGAGGCTGAGAATACTTGAGCTTGAAGGGTAAGGATGTGCGGAGAGTAGGGGAGCAAGATTTTCTATGCTTTAGATTGTAATATAATTTTCGACGTCTCGCAGTCCCCCTTGATTGCCTTTCAGAATCCCCCGGGGGGTTGTGACCCACTGGTTGAAAAGCTCTGCATTACATAGCTGCTTCCCATTTGTGAGAGAGGCTTGGTGTAGGTTTTTAAAAACTGAATAATCTTTGAATTACGTGTCAGGGTTAAATTACAGGAAGAAAGGTTCATAACTTCAAATTAGCTACCTGAATCTGGAACACAGAGAGGGGTGCACGACTTCAGACTCCGTGAGGTTCCTCTATCCCTACTCATTAGCTCTAAAACCAACCAGGCCGCCTCGAGCACAAGCTCAGAATTTACCTTCAGGGCAACAAAGGTGCCTTAATTCCAGTTACAAGTGAGCTGACTAGTGATGGTAAGATAGCCCTACGTGCACATGCTCTGGCGCAGCCTTCATGGACACACATGACCCCCTGGCATTGATTCAACGCCTTATGCAGGACCAGTAGTCCTGTTGCTGGCTCTAGTTTCTAATGCTCTGATCCCTCTGTAGTAGCAGATACATCCTGACAGCTTCTTTCCCAGGTGGGGTAAGCCTCAGTGGATTCTGGAGTACTTCTCCTCCCACCCCCCGCCATAGATTATAAGGATACCACTGGTACTCCTGTGAGTGGAGGGAACATGAAGTAGGACCATCTCCTTTTCACCACAGTGCCCAGCACTGCTCTGTCATATGTAACATCCCTACAGACCATACTAGTGGCCTGTGCATTTGGCTTGCAGCACTGACATTTCACTCTGCTATTTCCCAGCTTCCTTCCTGCTTTCTGTCCTGCATATCACTCTCATTATCTTGTGCTGCTCTCCCACTGCATGTGCTTCTCTCTGTTTTGCTCTCCCCATGCAGCAGGCTCCCTTATGGATGCTGGGAATTTCTCGGACATGGGGTGGGGTGGCGGCAGATTTTTAAAGGTATTTAGGTGCCTACAGATGCAGACAGGTGCCAAGATGCTTTTAACCCCCCCCCCCCCCCCAAGTGCCTAACTGCATCTTTGGGTGCTTAAATACCTTTAAAAATCTGGCCTTGGCTGCCTGCCTAAAGGAAGAGCAGCTTCTCTTCTTCTTTACACTGGTTCCTTTCATGCAGCTTCCCCCGGGTTGAGGGGAAGGAGAGATTGAAAGAGACAGAGCAGAAGAGAGATTGAAGTGGGGAGGGTAGAGAGAGAAGCATCTAAATGAAAGAGGAGAAAAAATAGGATAAGGGGATAAAAATTACGGTAAATTGTGTACAGGAAAATATTGAAGGAAAAAAATAGAGAGACTGAAAGAGAGAGAGAGAGAAACCTAGGAGTGCTGACTAGGAGGTTAGGGTATTGAACTTGGAATTAAGAGACCTGGGCTCTGTTCCTGTTCTGCCACTGACCTGCTGAGTGACCTTGGGCAAGTCAGTTTCCCTCTCTGCCTCTGTTTCCCCTACCACACGTTGTATGTCTTGTCTGTTGAGATTAAACTTTTTGGGGCAGGGACTGTCTCTCACTATGTTTGTCTAGTGTCCATCACAATGGGGTCCTGATCTTGTTTGGGGCTCTGTACACTACTACAGTACAAATAATATACAATAATAGTGTCCAGGATGCTAAACTTCAAGAAGTGGGAATTGAAAATATTAAGGCATTAGAAATGGACTGAAGGGAAAAGCTAGGAAACGTAAAGCCCATAGAGTCATTATGGAGACTGATAGAAACCTAATTAGGGTCCCATTCCTGTTAAATTTGGCTGAAATCAGAGTTACCCCACAGTTGAATGTGGGCCTCCAAAAGTTCCTTAAAAAAAAAAAAAAAAAGCAAAATGGAGGGAATCCTGTTCATTAATTTAGATCACCATGTGCAGCAATTTATTCATACCAAAATGGTATCCTTTAAACAATGAAATCCAGCATAAGAAAGGCTAATAGAAGGAACTTAAACTTTGGCAGGTAAAATGTCCAATGGAGATTAAGAGGCTAAGAAGAGATTTGAAGAGCAAATAGCAAAGATATTAAGACAGATAATAAGAAAACCTTTAAATACACTAAAAGTAGGAAGCCAGTACCAGAGTCAGGATCTGCTAGGCCACCGGGGTCTGCAGAGGGCAGTCGTTCACAGGGGAGATAAGCTGGTTGCAGAGAAATGAAATGATTTCTTTGCATTGGTCTTTACCACTGAGAAGGATGGGAGAAATATCTATTTCAGGGTTAGTCTTTCCAGATAATAAAGCCAAGGGGAGGCCAGGAATGCAGGGATTTGTCCCTACCCCACTGACTGAGTTGATTGATCTTGTAAAGCACCTGCTGTTTCTTCTACCAGAGGAGCCGTGCAGATCCCACGGGCTAAGAATTCAAATGTTGTTCCTCAATTCTGCCCACACGCTTTCTAATAATAATAAGTTAATAATATATTATATCCCACATTTCTGTAGCACCTTCAGCCCAAAGCATTGTGCAATGTTTATATACTGATCATGACCCACCACTGAACTGCAGTTAGCTCTGTGGTGCAATGTAGCAGCTGTTTAACAGTGTGTAGCTTTCCTACACAACCATTTAGCACAAGAAGTGCAGAAGAATATTGTATTCAATAGAAACCACACAAGAAATTTTTAGGCCAGCAGAAAGTAATTACCTAAATCTGAATTTGGGAGGATACCAGAGCTAATAACCGTATTCATGGAAAAAGGACTGTAGGGTCTTTTAATATTCCCACAGGGTGAGGACCTTGATTGCATGTCTCATCTGGCAACATAGTGCTCTAACACTATTCTAGAGGGCATTGGTTCAGTACTGACTCATGGAAAACAGCACCTCCTGTTGAGTCACAAATGTCACTTCCTGCAACATTCTGGCTTTCTCTTGGAGGCCCCCATCCAAACACTGACCCAGCATCATGTTATGAGATTTGATGAGCACGGCCGGCTCCAGGGTTTTGGCCGTCCCAAGCAGCCAAAAAAGAAAAAAAAGCCGCGATCGCGATCTGCAGTGGCAATTCGGCGGGAGGTCCTTCGCTCCCAGTGGGAGTGAGGGACCGTCCGCCAAATTGCCGCCAAATAGCTGGACGTGCCGCCCCTCTCTGGAGTGGCCGTCCCAAGCACCTGCTTGCCAGGCTAGTGCCTGGAGCCGGCCTTGTTGATGAGGTCACAGCTTGAGGTGATGTGGCTTCAGCTCTGAACATTATGCCACCATAGGGAAGTGACAGCGTGTGTTCTCAAAGCTTCTAATGAAATGGGCACAGCTACAGGGTCACCATCTTCTTCCCCTTGAAGTGGGGAGGAGAAGGGACATCAGTGGAAAACCATTGAGCCAGAAACACAGACTTGAACTCTAGATTCTAGATCTGTTATCTATCTAGATTTGAACTTCATGGACCTGATTCTCCACACACATCAGAAGCGATGCATTGACTTCAATGAAAATACTCCTAATTTACATTGAATGAGACTTCTCATCTCGGTGTGTGGGGGGGAGGGGAGACGAAGACAGATAGGGACCAACCTCTGATCTGAATACTCCCAACATTTGGTTTAAAACCCAATTGCGTTCAGAATTAGTGTTCATGTGTTAGAGGTAGATTTGAACTATAAAATCTTGATCTGGATCCAGATCTGTGGTTTTCGGTCTGACCAGTCTGTAGAAGTTAGAAAATCCATTTCGACATGGTACTCTATTCAGTGTTGGAATCTGGCCTCTGATGCTGTTGCTTAGTTGGTTCTTTGATTTTATTTGAACTTCGTTGTCTCTTTTTATCTAATAAAAATAAGTGTTCAATGAAAAATGCAGTTTCAGCAAAAGTGAAATTTTCTGCAGGAAATTTAATTTTGTCAAAATTTTTCAATTTTCCATCAGCAAACCTGACCAAAAATCTCCCCTATAAGCCAGCCATATACTGTATCATAAGTCACCTGATTGAGTAGGCTGACTAGGGAATCCAGCCTAAGGGAAAGAATTAAGGCATGGGGCACCAGACTATAATTCCCATAAGGCACTGTGGCATCATAGGACAATGCAGTGTCTAGTCATACTGACTAGAAACCGAATGTTTCAATTCATGTCAACAAACTGAAACACTTCATTTCAGGAATGTCAGAAGGTTTCATTTAGATCAACAATGTTGAAACGTTTCAACATTTCCAATTGGACATTTTTGGAACTTTTCATGCTGTAAAAAATGTTGACTTTTCTATCCAATTTGAGATGAAAAAATTGGTGAACTATTGGAATTTTCAATGGGCAGTAGATTCTGATTATCACTCAGCTTTGCTGGTGAATCAGACTTGCGGATTAAGACGTAAGGGAACTGTGTTGCTGCTGCTTTGTTACATGCTTGTCCTATAGAAAGAGAGCATGGAGCAGATAAAGATGAGTGAGGATAAGAAAAAAAAAGGGTGAGGAGAACAAGAGTAGACACCTACCCAATGGCAAGTCTGCAAAGGGAAGACAGAAGGAAGATGAGGGGGCAGTGGAAAGAGAGAGCGAGAGAGAGAATTTCTTTCCCTGGAGCTACTGGTCTCTTTATCCTTCATAGCACAAGTCACTCCTCCCACTGTAAATGAAATATTAAGAGTCCTGCAGCAGCCACGTGTATCCCGCTGCCTCCCCCGGATCCTACATTAGGGGCATGTAGAGAGAGAGAGAGTGAGCCAGGGAAGAAATGCAGCTCTGCTCTCCAGTCCTGAGCAAGGCTATTTAGAGGGGAGGGAAGGAAAGTATAATCATCAGAAATCTGACTGATTGAAATGAAGTGGCTGTGAACCAAGCAAAAAGATGGTGGGGAGGGTAGGGGAGAGAGAGAGAAGCAGGGAAGAGAGGATGATGCTAAAGTGATTCTCATCTAGCTGGCAAAGTGCCCACAACTGCCTCCATGAAAGGCAGGGTGACAACTTCTCGTGAGCACTGCTGACTGGCAGGAATTCAAAGTGAGGAGGGGATGGGACTGTGTGTCACTATGTGGTGCTTGGGATGGGTTGCACATGTCTCTGTGTTTTGGGTCGTATGTCTCCATGGGGCCTACAGCTTCCACTACTGTTCCAGTCCTAGAGCAACTCTGCCAATGTAGTGCCCACTGTTATCATTGTAGAATCCCTACAATCTCCTTTTAGCTAGCTTCTTCTTCCCATAGGACTGGAAAAATTCAGTTACTGTGGCTGGCCAGTCACTGGAGCTAAATTTCCCTGACATAATCCCAATAGAGGTCTGCCAAGAATGAATTTAGCCCAAGAGGTTTTGGGAGTGGGCTGACGCAAGGTATATAATGGGGAGAGGGCTGGAAATTTAGCAGGACATCACCCCAAGGAGCATAGTGTTCTCCATGGAAACTTATCTATATTTTAAATTGTCTGGGGTCTCAGCCAGTAGGAAACTTTCTGGGTTTGATGCTCTCTCATGAGCTATAAAGTGGACTCTGGTTTAGGGAGAGCAGTGAAGTGGGCCATGCCTGCAAAATGCATAACACTTGGACTTCACTTAGTTTTGTTTTTTGTCTAGGAGAAACAGAAGTGATTATGGCTGATAGTAACCCATTTTGGGCCACATTTTCCCTCCTATTGTTACTTGTCCTATGGTAATTTAAACCAAATGATTTCCCAGTGTCACAACATTGCCATGTTTTCAGTTTCATCTCATGGTCTCACATGGTGTGTTAGTTATCATCGTGTATTTTCATGACCTACAGATGCCTAAAATAAATGAAGATGTCTTTAATTATCCCACACGCTAAGTCTTAGAGGACTGATCTGGAAAATCCAGGAGCGGTGCCAGAGTTTTTGCCGCCCTAGGCGGCAGCGCTCCTCCTCTGAGCATTCAGCGGCGGGGGTCCTTCCGCTCCGCGTCTTCAGGGCAATTCGGCGGCGGGTCCCAGAGTGAGTGAAGGACCCGCCACCGAATTTCCGCCGAAGACCCGGAGTGGAAGGTCCCCCCGCTGCTAAATTTCCTCCGAGGATGGCAAAAGGCCGCCCCCCAAATCCTGCTGCCCTAGGCGACCGCCTAGGGTCGCCTAGTGGAAGCGCCAGCCCTGGAACAATCCAAGGTGTCCCATACTTTTTAAGACAGGCAGTGATCCTTTTATAGCCCAAGTTGGTGTCCTATACATCCCCTAAAGTAGACTTCAGCTTCCCATTTCCAACACCACCCTGACTGGTTGAGAGCAGAAGTTAAAGGACAATTAGCCGTTTGGCCGATGCTCCAGAGAGTGTGGGCTGTCCAGCTGCTAGGAAATCAATAGATAAGAGGATGAGGGAAGGAGATAGATGACTGGCACTGTGAATTGTCACTGAAGTTGAAAGCCAACAAATGTAGAACTGATAAAAGGGACATACTTCTCAGGCAAAGCCTAATAAACCTGGATCTGGAACCTATAATAGGACTGGCTGCTTCCTGAGCGCCCCCTTGTGGCCAGAGGTCACTCTCTGGCATCCTGCCTCTCTTTCCTCCTCTTCAAGGCCCCTGAATAATTTACTCAGTCCAAAGGTAATCAAATCACTCCCCTTCTGGGGGGTCCAATTTATTTAGTCATCTGGTTACACACTGGCTCTCCAGGCCCCAACCCCAGTTCAGTGTCTCTCTCCCCTTAGGTAAGGAAGCATCCAGCCCTTCTTCCCAGAGATGGGTCCCAGTTCAAAGGTCTCCTCCCAAGTAGGAGTTTGATGCCCCCAAACCCCATTCAGTGTCTCTTTACTCTTAAGTAGGGAGTTCCCAGCCCTTCTTCCCAGAGCTGGATCCTAATCACAGTCACTTGGAGGCTTTACCTGGCTGGAGTTCAGGCTCCTGGCTCTGATTACTTAATTCCCCTGGTAGGAGCCTTTCTCACTCCTTGAGGTTCCTCTTTCTGTGTATCTTCCTGCTGCCCTCCATCAGGTTCCATCCAGGCTGCTAATGTGGCACAGTAGGGCTGTAGCAGTTTCTTCAGTAATAGGGGTTGGCTGCCCTCAGGCCTCCAGCCCATAAGGGGCAAGCCATCCTGTTACAGAACTCATGCTACAAGACAGCACTGAGGCCAAGAGCTTAACAGGATTCTGAAAGGAGGAGACAGTTATATGGCTAATGAGAGCAATCCATGGGTATGGGAGACTGGACAAAAAAAATTTAAATGAGCGATATAAACCCTTTAAGTTTCAGGGTATGAATCAACTCTAACTGACAGTGGTTAGGAAGAAACTTCCCCTGAGGGCAAGTTATTACAGAATTGTTCACTACAGGTTTTCTTGCACCTTCCTCTGAAGCGTCTGTTGCTGGCCTCTGTCAGAGAGAGGATGCTGGACTAGACATGAAGCTGATATGATCCATTTTGACAATGTCTGTGTTCCTGTTTTCATTTCCTAAGCCCACCTATAGCGACAGGCCTTGTTGTGAAAGTGTGTTGTCACTTCTCCATCCCTTTGGGATCCAGAACTCAGAACGAGAAGGGGAGCAATGACAGGAGAAGGAGGGATTGGAGCAGAGAGAGAGGGATGGGAGAGGAACAGCTAGGGAAAAAGAGAAATGGGTGGGGGAGAAAGAGGGAAAATTCACTTGTAATTAGAAGACTTGAACTTCAAAAAAGTTAATTAGTAATGAAACTTCTGACTGAATGATGCAGATTTTGAATACCAGCTTTGTCAGCAGTTGAAATTAATTACAGGCTCAGGCGCAAGAGAAGGGGAGAGAGCAGAGAGGGAGGGGGAGACGTTGCAGAAGTGAAGATTATAAACCTGGTTCTAGGCTGTTGCCGTGGTGACTGGAGACAGTCCTTGTGGCTGACAGTGGTGACACATTGAAGGCAGCAGGTAGTTATAATTACCCCCTTCCATAGACTCAAGTTGACAGTGACCCCTCCCGATTCCGAGCGGGAGATGCTCCATTTTTCTCATCAGACTTTCTCTCTCTCAACTGCAGCTACAATGGGTCTTTTGGAGACCCACCTGCACTGAAAGGAAAACTACAGAGTGACAAGGGCGGGAGCCTTTTTTATGTCATTTTAACCACAAGGATGCTCAACAATGTCACCAGGGAAACCTGGATGGCATCTACAAACTTTCAGAGAGCCAATTTCTAAAAAGGGGAGGGGAAATCTAGTATTGCCAACCCCAAGTGTCCAAAAATCAAAAGTCAGGCCTCAAAAATCAGGTGGTTTTAAAAAATAACAGATGTGGGGTATTTCTGTAGGCACCGACTCCCTGGGTGCTCCAGGGCTGGAGCACCCATGGGAAAAAAAATAGTGGGTGCTCAGCACCCACCGGCAGTCTCCCGATCAGCTCCTCCCCATCCCCCGCAGCGCCTCCCACCTGCCGCAGATCAGCTGCTTTGCGGCATGCAGGAGACACGGTGGGGAGGGAGAGGAGCAAGGGCAAGGCACGCTCAGGGGAGGGGGCTGGAAGAGATGGGAGCAGAAAGAGGAGGGGCAAGGGTTGGAGCTTGGGGGAAGGGGTGGAATTGGGGCGGGGCCTGGGGCAGAGCGGGGGTCGAACACCCCCCAGGAAAGGACAAAGTCGGCACCTGTGGATATTTCTATTTGCCTTCTGGTGTTTGGGTCTTTAGGGTTCATATTTTTAAGCTTTTCTCCGCAACCATGAGGGCTAGAAATTTTTTATTATTTATGAAAACTGAGATTCTCATGTAATCCATGGCTTCGGGAGCTAGGGCTTTAAGAAAAACACCAAATATTGTGAGATCACAATAAAATCACGATAGTTGTTAAAACTGGGGAATCTATCGGTACTTAAGTGGCCCCATCAACATAGTATTTGAGCGTCTCATAATCTGTTCTGTGTTTATCCTCACAATACCGCTGTGAGGCAAGGCTGTGCTATTATCCCCTTTTACAGCTGGGGAACTGAGGCACAGGGCAACTAAATGATTTGCCCAAGGTCAGAGGAGGAAGCCCGGGGTAGAGCAGGGAAATCAACCTAAGTCTGCCCAGAATCAGGCTAGCACCCTAACCACTGGACCAGCCTTCTTACACCATTATAGAGATGTAACTGTCCAATTGTGGGACCAGTGATTAACCCATCTTGCCAATGGAGGGCACTATTCTTCTGTTTAAAAGTACAAGCAAACATTTACCGGGTGTCAAAACAATATAAAGCCATCTCATTAGAATGACCTGGCTGAAAGCAAAGCTTGTGGCTCCTAGTAGCTTGGTCAAAATGGTGGGGGCAAAAGGGGGCTTCCCTTTGATTTCTTTAGTGAAGCTACTGCTGACACCCCCACAACAAGATCACCCAGTTCCAGCCTCTAGTGCTGTAATCATCTACCTTTCAGCCAGTCTTATCCAGAGGGACGCCCATGCCAGAGAGAACACTCCATCTCTTAGCAGGTAGAGCAGGGGACAGTTCAGCTTAAACTCATGCTATATATGCAGTTAAATAATGTCCCTTGCTTCCAAAATGCCCCCATGAACCACCCAAGATCAACTGGTCAGAGACAGATGTCATGACTCATTCCTATCCTCTCTTCTGGATGAACACCAGTCTGTCGTAAATGGACCCAACTCCTGGGCCTGTGTGCCTCTGAGCTGCCCTGGGTCTGGGCAGTGACTGATTACTGTTCCTAGCTCTATCTCTCTCAAGCACATGTCCAGGTGCAGGCCCCATGTCCGCCACACTTGTTGGGCAGTGGGACCCTGCAGTCCAGTTACCTACACCCCAGAACTGGTGTCGCATCCCTCTGTTGTTTAGACCTGTTTACCCCAGAGTCCACCTGGTTGTGGGTGCTCTGGTTTCTAGTCAAATCCTTCAGGGACAATGTGGCAGGAAAGCAAGGAATACAAGCTCAACAAAAGCACACTAGAGAGTTACAGATCTATTCAAAACAAACTCCTGAATGCAACCCCCCCCATGTCTGATTTCACCCATCCTATGAACTCTGGGTTTGGTCCTAGTCAGGCAGACATTTTGGCCTGGTCTTGGTCTTCTTTCATGTCACTCATGTCTGGCCTCGTGCTTAGAAAGGAACCCCTCTTTTAAAACAGTTTCTATCCCCCTTTTATGCATGTGCTTCAGGCAGCAGAGTTCTGAACTCCAGCTTCCTTCTCCCTGTCTTCTGTATAGAGAGACATTCAAAGTCAATGGCCCTACACAGAGAAAATCCATTGTTCCCGAAGGGGAGAGTCATTCAACATTGCTGGCTCTGTCATAGCTTCTCAGACAAAGACATTCCACTAGATGTTAAGCCCCTCTTACAAAATGGCTCCTCTAATCCACAAAGGAAGTTGCAATACAACATGAAGGTCACAATACAAAGTAGAGCCCCTGAAACAAAATGGAACCTACAGTTCGACACAGACACGTGTCATAATGGGTTCCTGGTAGAGAACAGTTTAGCAGATGAGAAATGAGAAAAGTCCTCATTTCCTTGTGTATGCAGGAGCATGTTGTCTTCAAGGCCATGAAAATGGAGGGAGAACCAGCAAACTGTGGAGAAGCAGACGAATGACAAACAACCCTTTCAACCCTCACCGCCTCCTTCCAACAAAGTACAAAGCAATAACAAACTGTTTCTGTCTGCAGCAAGGGCAGACTGGGGGCAAAATGCAGGACAAGGCATCTCTAGCTTAGATCCAGCTTAGCCCCTCCACAGGGGGTGAAGATAGGCATAGCCCATGCACCAGGCTGGTGAGTAGGAAGAGAAGTGGAGACTATCCTAGAAACAAGGGGAGGGAGAGAGAGAACTAACCCAGGAAATAGACAGATGCCAATATAGGAAGAGAGGATTGGTGGAACAGGGATGGAGGAATCAGGGATAGGAGAGGGGCAAAGAAAGGAGATGTTGCACAGTTAGGAAAAGGGGTGCTTTTCAAAGCAAAGGAGGGTCAAGAGAGTAGGAAGATGATGCACAAGAAGAAAAAGAAAAATGGGAGAGAATAGGGCTGATGCAAACCCCATTGGAATCAATGGGAATCTTTCCATTCCATTCGATCGGGTCCTTAAAGAAGTGATAGGGAGAATAAAAGACACACACACT
Source organism: Chrysemys picta bellii (assembly GCF_011386835.1). NCBI lineage: Eukaryota > Metazoa > Chordata > Testudines > Emydidae > Chrysemys > Chrysemys picta. Next base: position 93,632,299 of record NC_088791.1, on the reverse strand, counting down.
CAGAGTTGACAGGGTGAGTGTATTTGATTCATGTCCATATACTTTATGTTTGCAGTGTTGGTTCCAGGATATGAGAGACAAGGTAGGATAGGTAGTTTATTTTTTTGGATCAGCTACTGTTGATGGAAGGGACAAGCTTTTGAGCTTCACAGAGCTCATATCTTCCACCAAGAGCAGCTGGTCTGATAAAAGAGGTTACCTATTCTTCCTCATCTCTCTCATACTTCATAACATTTTCCTGGCAGGCAGGCAGTTTGTTTTAAAACTTGGTGGTAAAAGAATCTGTTCATACAATAGTAAGCAGAAAGGACCTTCCTGATGTGGCTGTGAGGGGTGGGCAGGCAGGAGCCAGTGAATGGTGGGGGGCAAAACTGGGGAAGGGACCAAGTGAAGCTTAGGGAGGGAGCTAAATAGGGCCCTGTGTGCATTACCTTCTACTAAGCCTGGTGCTGGCCTCCCAAGGGAGCATAGGAGGAATGTGTTCTTTGAACTGCCTTTGAGCATGATTGAGACACAGCTCAGCCAGTGCCCTTGCTGAGCATTTGTCTGATGTCATGACAAAAGGAAGCTGACTGCTGCTCCTGTTCTTTGGTGAGGGCAGTGGAGGAGAAGGAAGGGAATCCATAGTCCTCCATCACAAAGAGTGCAGGTTTGATGTGCTTCCCTGTCACATGTCAGTCAAGGAAGAGCCCTACAAAACAAACTACAGGGCTTGAAATCTTCTTGAGACATGACAGAAGTCTAGGCCACCATTTTGCGTTCACTTATGTAAGGACCGAGAGACCACGACATGAGATTGCTCTTTAATAATGGACTTTTCAGCTCTGGTAGTTAAAAGAAAACTATTTGGTCCTGTTGATGCTACAGCATGTCCTTGCACCCCTGGGAGTCTGAGCAAGGTGTCACTGGCGCATCCTGGCTCAGTTTTCCATCTCTCAGGTACAAAGCAATACAAAACAGACTTTTGTCCTTTAAAGCATGCCTCAGAGCCTCATTTATTGATAACAGAAAATGACATAAGTAAACCTGACTCTTAGAAACAGTCTCTAGTTCCTTCTGAACTCTTGCCCCCTCCACGTAGGATCACACTCTGGTTTCTTCTTTAGGCACTCCTCTTTTGGAAACCATCTCAAGCCCTTGCCTTCCGGGTACATCTGTTCTTCTCCCTTCCAGCCTGGAGAACAGTCACTCCTTCAGGTTGTCTTTCAGGCATCTGTTCCCTCCCTGGGAACAGCCTCTCTCACAGTTGCCATTTAGTTACAAGCCAAGCTTCTCCTCTCTACCGGCACTTTCTTCTTCCTGTCAGGGAGCCTTATAGGAAGCAGTTGCTCTACTGCTAATTGTCCATTAACTGGTTACTCCCAGATGGACTTCAGAAAACCACCATGGGCAAGTGAGGCCCTGATTCCCCTGGATTCCCCAGGCTCTAGGACTCTGTGAGGTGCGAAGGTCCCAGAGCACAGATTCCAGCCCGAGCCCATAAGTCTACACAGCGATGAAAAAGCCTCGCAGCTTAAGCCCAAATTGGCTGGCACAGGCCAGCAGTGGGATTTTCTTTTGTGTAGACATCCCCTTAAAGGACAGACACCCACTATAAAGGAGGGTTAGTATAAGTGAAATCCAGGCCCTAAGTCTGTTTAGTTGGGAAAGGAAAAGAATAAAAGGAGAGCGGTATATAATTCTGAAGGGTATAGAGAAGGTCATTCAAGCACTCCTGTTTACAGTGCCCCCTAATGTAGAAATGGAGCAGTACTTGATAAAATTAAAAGACAGTTCATTAAAAACAAATAGAAGGAAACACTTTTTAATGTAAAGTATAATTAGCCAGCGTAACTCACTGCTGCTGGCTATTATTGAAGCAGATATCTTACTTTTAAACAAAGGATTCAACATTTTTTATGAATAAGTGTATCATCTGCAGGGACACCAATGTAGCTAAGAAAACAATTACAAGGACTATCAATCCTCATGCTTCTGGGCATAAACTGATCACCAGCTGGGGTCAGGAACACAATTTTCCCCTGTGGTGATAGTATAGCACAATTAGGCACATCATGGAAGTTTTATCCAACATTGATCGCTGTTGGAGGCAGAATAACAGATTAGATAGACCATTGATCTGTTCCATTATGGAAGTTCCATGTTTCTAAGTTCTTATCAAGGAGAGAAAATGATTTCTAGGCTTTGAAACCTTAAGTTGTACTCTCCCCAGGAGAGACTCTTACTTCTAGGTTCCACTCCATTGCGTTGGATGAACCTTGTCCTCATATGCTGAAGACCTTTGCAGCTTTTGAGTGGAGGGCATGATGGAAATCTGTTTCTATCACACTGAAGTTGTAACAGTTCAGCAAACCACTGAAACAGGAAGTTGGTGTGTGTCTGTGTTTAACAATGGATGTTAATTTGCATAAATAGCCCACAATGCTTTGAGTTACTTGAATCTGTCCCCAAAATGAGTTTCAACTTGTTTTTTTTTCCTGGAATGAAATGGGAGAAGGAGGGTAAAGGATGGAGACAGAAAATATAGGGATCAATGACTTGGCTATTATATCACCTGGAATTTTGTTTTCTTTAAAGGTGTCTATTTTGTCATCCCAAGTTTTAGGTCAGTTGACCCTAGCTGAGTTTTCCTTGACTCTCTATTTTCCTTTGCACTTGGTTCGAGTGTGTCAGCATGATGGTGATTCTACTGAACTGTGTTACCCTGGGGATGTACCAGCCTTGTGATGATATGGACTGCCTCAATGACCGGTGCAAGATCTTGCAGGTAAGCAGTCTCCTGCCCTTTAATGGGAGAAGGTGCACCATTGGCTGAGGCTCAGGCCAGTGTTCTAATTGTTATGTCTGATGTTTCCCTTCCATCTGCACTTAGCTTTTTCTGGAAAAGGGTGGCAAGGACCAGGGCTGATTGGGGGGAGGAGGAAAATCAGGGACAATTGTACTGGGGCCCTGAGCTCGGGGCCCCACTCCCAAACATCTGTAAAGTCTGTTTAAATAAAGTGAAATGGGAGCGGGCGTGGCCCCACAAACATGGTGTAGTGGAGCCTCAAATTTCTCTCAACAAGGATACCCATAGCAACGTACTAGCTTGCTTTAAAAAAATCACAAGAGTTTGCCAGAGAGAGAGAGAGATTGAATGTAGTCTCTGGCACTAGAATATAGATAGTTCACTTATACTCTATGTATTCCTATTTATCCAGCCATGTTCAGAGGCAACTTGTCCAGCACCTGCACTGTCCAGCACTGTCAGTCACTCATTTTTGTGCACACTGAAATTTATATTCATCTACACACTCTGAACTGTAGACCAAAAGGACAGCGAGCTCTTGTTAAACTTACCCTCCATTTTCCCTGTGGCTCCTTCAGGTATTTGATGATTTCATCTTCATCTTCTTTGCAATGGAGATGGTGCTGAAGATGGTGGCCCTTGGGATCTTTGGCAAGAAGTGTTATCTTGGAGACACCTGGAACCGCCTGGATTTCTTCATTGTGATGGCTGGGTAGGTTAACTGTTTTCTGTGTTTTTACAGTGTTGGAGTGTTGCAGTGTTGCATGCAGTTGGGACATGGTCCCCATCTTAGCGTTGTGGCAAGCAGGGCTTTGGAGCGGAGCCTGGAGCTGGAGCGCGGAGCAGCTCCAGAGCAGTGGAGCTGCAGGTTTTTGCCTGGATCTGGAGCGGAGCCGGAGCACAGCTCCAAAGCCCTGGTGGCAAGTGCTGGAAGAGAATAGAAGGTTCTTGGGGTTTTTTTTTTTTACGCACAGGAACAGATTCAGCTCCCATTTACTTTAGTGAAAGGCCAGCACAATTCCGGTGAAGTGAACATTGCTACTCTTGATTTGCCCTGCTGTAACTGAGAACAAAACCAGCTGAGGTGTTTGTGGCTTTGTTGCTTTGTGGGCATCGTCCCTGAGAACCTGGAATCACGCATGTGCTCAGTTCAGCAGGATTGTGGAGAAACAAGTAGACAATGAGGTCCAGACCTTCCACCACTGTGAATTGGTGTAACTTCCTCAGTGCAGGGGAGCTAAGCTGATTTACATCAGCTGAAGCTCTGGCTCTGAAACCCAGCAAGCTTTTTTAACGTAATTGGGCCAATGAGGTGTCGCCTTGGCCCAAATCAGTGCAACAGCTCTGCTTCCACTAGCTCAGCTTTAAGATTAAAAGCATCCTTTTAGAAACTGTGGGTTTCTGCCTTTGCATCACATCAGTCCACCCCACAGCACCTTAGGGACAAGTTGACATTTGAGCATTTTTAACAACAAAGTTGCTATGGTGAAGCTCTGATTTCCCAAGCCTCTGCGCATGCACCGCCAAAAGCCCACATGAATTGCCACTTGAATGTGAGGTGAAATTTTACTCCTTGCACTGGCGAGTGCAGCTTGTTTTTAATCAAATTGCCCCATGGCAGAAATTTTGCTGTTTACAGAAGAAAATATGGCTGTTTTATTTTTTTTTTACAGCGAACAAAACACAAATAGCTCCTTTCTAGAGGTATCCCCACCTCCCTTTTCCTCCCTGCAGGGAATAGCCAGCTTTCATTGTCATCTAGAACTCAGTATCACTGGTTGAGCTGGCAGAGCCGTTCAAGCTTACCCCACACAACTGTTCCCCAGGGTGAATAATAGGAACATCTTTTACATTTGTTTTTAATACACCTGTCTGCAACAAGGCTTGAAAGATGTTTCCCTTTGGGTGTGAGGACAATTGTTTCCTGATGCACTAAACTGAGACCTTCAAACTCATTTAATTTGTTGTCTGAGAGATGAAGGTAGGTGCCCAGTGGGGAAATCGGCCTGTACCTAAAAGAGAATGGAAGAAAATGAAAGATCCTGTGTTTCAACACTGAAAGCAACGTGGGTGAGATGGGAAGAGCCTTCCCATCTTCCAATTCCTGAGCCTGGTGTTTCAGTAGCTAGGATCTTTAATTAAACTGGCCCCACATTGTGGTGAGCAGGAGGTAATCGATGGAAAATAAGTTAAAACAACTGAATCATGTTGCATTACACATCCCAGCGTACTGATTCTGAGCCTCTGTAACAGCGAGGTACAGCTGAGCGTATGGAGGGGGTAGTGTAGTGGCATGAGAAGTGATGTTAAAGGAGCGATATCAAAGCTCAGATTTCTGAATTGCAAAAGGACAATAAGTGCATTTGAATGGAGTGGCTTGGAGCTGGTTGTATTTCTCTGATCATGTTAAGATCTCTCAGAACCACTCTGTCATTCAGGAAATAAAGAAACAAATCAACAGAGCCAGACGTGTACCCAGAAACCTCCTGCTACAAGACAGGCCCAAAAAAGAAACCAACAGAACTCCACTGGCCATCACCTACAGTCCTCAGCTTAAACCTCTCCAACGCATCATCAGTGATCTACAACCCATCCTGGACAATGATCCCTCACTTTCACAGACCTTGGGAGGCAGGCCAGTCCTCGCCCACAGACAACCCACCAACCTTAAGTATATTCTCACCATCAACCACACACCGCACCATAACAACTCTAACTCAGGAACCAACCCATGCAACAAACCTCGATGCCAACTCTGCCCACATATCTACACCAGCAACACCATCACAGGACCTAATCAGATCAGCTACAACGTCACTGGCTCATTCACCTGCATGTCCACCAATGTTATATATGCCATCATGTGCCAGCAATGCCCCTCTGCTATGTACATTGGCCAAACTGGACAGTCACTACGCAAGAGGATAAATGGACACAAGTCAGATATCAGGAATGGCAATATACAAAAACCTGTAGGAGAACACTTCAACCTCCCTGGCCACATAATAGCAGATGTAAAGGTAGCCATCTTACAGCAAAAAAAAATTCAGGACCAGACTCCAAAGAGAAACTGCTGAGCTCCAGTTCATTTGCAAATTTGACACCATCAGATCAGGATTATACAAAGACTGTGAATGGCTATCCAGTTTCTCCTCCCTTGGTGTTCACACCCGAACTACTAGCAGAGCACCTCACCCTCCCTGATTGAACTAACCTCGTTATCTCCATACTGATTTATACCTGCCTCTGGAAATTTCCATTACTTGCATCTGAAGTGCGGTTCTTACCCAAGAAAGCTTATGCTCCCAATACTTCTGTTAGTCTCAAAGGTGCCACAGGACCCTCTGTTGCTTTTTACAGATTCAGACTAACACGGCTACCCCCTCTGATACTCTGTCATTCAGGTCGGGATTAAGACTCCATTCCAGGTGGACACAGAAATCCAGTTCCTTGACTTGGAATGAGGAGACTGGGAAATGGATGGCTTCTCCCTGTCTGATGCTAAGCAGCATATCCCATTAGGGAATGCCATTCACCTTTCCATGTCCAACGCCAGCACCAGAGATGCTAGACTAGAACCTCAAATCTGAATCCCTTCTACACAGGCAGCATATAGAAGAGCCTCCCCAAAATAAAACAGGCTGGCCAGGCAGGGGGCAAATGCCAGATGCGGGTCATCTTCCTTTGGAGGTGCACCAGCCCACCACCTTCGTGCCCTGGGAGCAGGCGTGCCAGAAGCTCCCTAGAAATGGTGGGGCCACCAGTGTCTGGACCATGGCCCTGCCCCCCGCTGTGCCCCTCCTCCCCACGGCCCTGCCCTTAAGGCAGGAAACCCTTTGTATGTGATGGGGCCATGGCCCTCCTCTCCCCCCCACCCTCCTGTTCCAGTGTCCCTGGCCATGGTGTCCTCACTTTTAAAAGTGGGAGGGCTATGCCCTACTCCTTTTTTCTTGCCTTAAGGGCAAGAGATGGGGGAGAGAGGGCAGAGAGGAGCGAGTGAGGACAGGACCTCGGGGGGAGGGGGGGAAGCGGAGTGGTGGCAGGGCCTAGGGGAAGGGCAGAGTGTGCGGGGAGCCTTGGGGAAGGGGTGTGACCACTGTCTGGGAGCCGGTGGCCCCCCCACTTCTAGGGAGCTTCCAGCGCTGCTGGGAGTAGCCTTCCCAAAAGAAAGAGTCACTTTCTGTCTATAAAAACAACAAGAAGTCTGGTGGCACCTTAAAGACTAACAGATTTATTTGGGCATAAGCTTTCGTGGGTAAAACCTCACTTCTTCAGATACATAGAGTGAAAGTTACAGATGCAGGCATTATATACTGACACATGGAGAGCAGGGAGTTACTTCGCAAGTGGAGAACCAGTGTTGACAGGGCCAATTCAATCAGTGTGGATGTAGTCCACTCCCAATAATAGATGAGGAGGTGTCAATTCCAGGAGAGGAAAAACTGCTTCTGTAATGAGCCAGCCGCTCCCAGTCCCTATTCAAGCCCAGATTAATGGTGTTAAATTTGCAAATGAATTTTAGTTCTGCTGTTTCTCTTTGAAGTCTGTTTCTAAAGTTTTTTTGTTCAATGATAGTGACTTTTAAATCTGTAATAGAATGACCAGAGAGATTGAAGTGTTCACTTACTGGCTTTTTTATGTTACCATTCCTGATGTCCGATTTGTGTCCATTTATTCTTTTGCGGAGGGACTGTCCGGTTTGGCCAATGTACATGGCAGAGGGGCATTGCTGGCACATGATGGCATATATAACATTAGTAGATGTGCAGGTGAATGAGCCCTTGATGGTGTGGCTGATGTGGTTGGGTCCTCTGATGGTGTCACCAGAGTAGATATGGGGACAGAGTAGGCAATGAGGTTTGCTACAGGGATTGGTTCCTGGGTTGGTGTTTCTGTGGTGTGGTGTGTAGTTGCTGGTGAGTATTTGCTTCAGGTTGGGGGGTTGTCTGTAAGCGAGGACTAGCCTGCCTCCCAAGGTTTGTGAGAGTGAGGGATCATTTTCCAGGATAGGTTGTAGATCATGGATAATGCGCTGGAGAGGTTTTAGCTGGGGGCTGTATGTGATGGCCAGTGGTGGCCATCACATTAAGGGTGTGGAAATCGTTGAAGTCCAGGTGGAATTCTTCAAGGGCCTCCTTTCCGTGGGTCCATATGATGAAGATGTCATCAATGTAGCGCAAGTAGAGGAGGGGCACTAGGGGATGAGAGCTGAGGAAGCGTTGTTCTAAGTCAGCCATAAAAATGTTGGCATACTGTGGGGCCATGCGGGTATCCATAGCAGTGCCACTGACTTGAAGGTATAAGTTGTCCCCAAATCTGAAGTGGTTGTGGGTGAGGACAAAGTCACAAAGCTCAGCCACCAGGCGTGCTGTGGCCTCATCAGGGATACTGTTCCTGACAGCTTGTAGTCCATCCTCATGTGGAATATTGGTGTAAAGTGCTTCTACATCCATGGTGGCCAGGATGGTGTTTTCAGGAAGAACACCAATGCATTGTAGTTTCCTCAGGAAGTCAGTGGTGTCTCGAAGATAGCTGGGAGTGCTGGGAGTGTAGGGTCTGAGGAGAGAGTCCAAATAGCCAGATAATCCTGCTGTAAGAGTGCCAATGCCTGAGATGATGGGGTGTCCAGGGTTTCCGGGTTTATGGATATTGGGTAGCAGATAGAATACCCCTGGTCGGGGTTCTGGGAGTGTGTCCATGTAGATTTGTTCCCGTACTGTAGCTGGGAATTTCTTGAGCAGATGGTGTAGTTTCTTTTGGTATTCCTCAGTGGGATCAGAGGATAGTAGCCTGTCTATGCCCTTCTGATATCATGGGAGATTTCAAATCAAGTCCTGGATACAAATCTGACATGTTTGGTTATGATTTCAGATTCAGAACTGGACGGGGCTTGTTTTCTGGTTCTGGTGCAACTGTCCTCATGAGATATCGGCCTGTGATGGTGGAAATCTCATGAGATTGTCTGATCTCACAAGACTTCTCCCATTAGAGAGATTCCTCCCACTTACTTATATAAGTAGAGCCCTGAGTGGATACAAAATTTATGTCCATGGATATAAAGCGGATATCCGTGGAGCTGCAGGGCTCTACCAGGAACCACAGCGGCAAAAGCAGCAGCATGTTGGGCCGTCACTCACAGGAGCCAGCGCCCAGCCTGGACAGCTCATCCCGCATGGCTGTACCGCCCCCAGTCCTGCTCACTGGCTGCTGTCCCTGGTCACATTAAGGTGTGCAAGCGGCTTGCATGCTCCCGGACAGGAGTCTCTTCTATGCAGTGGTGTGCGCATAGGTGCTGGAACTAGGGGTGCCGGGCTCCCTGGCTTGAAGTGGTTTCAGTTATATCCAGGGTTTACAGTTTGGTTCAATGGCTCTCAGCACCCCCACTATACAAATTATTCCAGCACTGCTGGGTGTGCGTCTCTTGTCCGGGAGCGTGTGAGCCGCTTGCACACAGTAGCGTGACCAAGGACAGCTGCCGGTGAATCTGGGGCTGCCACAGTGGGCAGAGCTGGAGGTGGTACAGCCTCTCTGGAGGATCTGCCCAGGCTGGGCGCTGGCTCCTGCAAGCAACGGCCTGACATGCTACTGCTTTCACCGCTGTGGTTCCTGGTAGAGCCCTCCAGCTCCACAGGTATCCACTCTATATCTGCAAACATCCACATCCATGGATATAAATTTGTATCTGTGCAGGGATCTATATATAAGCTATTTTATAATGTGTATATTATGTTATCTGTCAGAGAGAGACGAGAGCCATTAGTGCTGTGTAAGAACTAGTTGTTATTTGTTGTTTTATTATTTGAAATCCATTAATGTTGCTTATGCAATTTGGGTGTGATCAAACTAATGTTTGCCATCAAAATCTGAATGCAAGCTTTTATTCAGCCTCAAACCCAACCCCAGAACCCCAGTTCTGATTCAGCCTCCAACCCAAATCCTCGCGTAACCTGTCCAAAATCCAAACCCCTCCTTGCTGGCTCATCTCTGACTAGAACTGACTCCGTTAGAAACCTCTGTTTGCCTGGAAGTCCCATGGAAATCCTTGACACAGGAGACATGAGGACCCAATCTCATTTAACTACATCCTAAATCAGAATCGAGTCATTCCTCTCCCCTGCCCTGTACTGCGGGCCATGTCTTGTTCCAAATCAATTCCACGGCAGAGCTCCCATTGACTTCAATAGGGCTCAAACTTGGCTCAAAGAAGGAAAGTGTGGTATTGGGGAGATGATAGAACTAGGCACCATCAGGCTCCTCTCCTCAAACCAAGGGAAAAACGAACAACTCACCTGCCCCAAAACAAACACCCACCCAGTCCACCAGACCAAGAGCCCAGGATTAAAAGATCACCCTGTGGCCAGAAAAAGTAGAGGAACAACAGACAGCTGGGGAGACTATCCTACGGGGCATTCCTGGGTGGTTTAAATTACCTCCCTCTGACTATTTGTGACAATAGTATCCTTTATCCAAAAAAACATGTGGCAAAAACAAAAAGAACAGTCATTTGCTGAGAATCACCCCAAATGGTGTTCTGGTTGCATAAACTTGGTTCACTTGTTCATTAGTTCAAGTAATTTATTCATTCGGTCGTTTTTTCTCTTGCTCTCTTTTCACTACCTTTAGAAAGCCAGAAGCTATAGTTTTAGTTAACTGAATTCCCTTGTCCGCCCCCTGCCCTGCTCGCCCTTTCTCCCCACACAATCCAGCCCCTCGAGGAAGAAGACTTCGTTGTCACTAAAAATGTTCAGTTTCCATGGCAATGGAAGCTGACATCACCAGAACTTTCTCCCCCTTCCCTCCCTAGTTTTTGGAGTGGTTTAGAAAAAACAAAACAGAATTTAAAAAAAACAAACCCCAAAACCAGCCCTCACTAAGTCAATATTTTCCTTCTTTATTATTCCTCTTAAGAAATCTGCAAGCTCCCAAAACGAAGACAGCTGTTGCAGGGTTAAAGAACGCATATGCCTGTGCGCACATGAGCGATGAGGCTGCAATCTGGTTTGTAGATACTCCAGCCTTCAACTAGTCACTGGATGACAGTAGTCTCCAGGTACCCAGATGTCTTATGTGGGCCGCAGTTGTCACCAACTATCCTGGTGGGATGCCCTCCTCTCCACCTTTTGCTTTAGATGTTATCTGCTGTGATTTATGGCCTGCATTTCCCAAAAATGTCTAGTGCTTTTGCATGCTGGATTTTGTGGGTGCTCAACTTGAGACAACTTAATGGGACATGGAAAGCCAGGCTCCTTTTAGGGTCTCAAGTTCGGGCACCCAACATCTTCAGACCTAGGCCACCAATTTTTGGGATGGAATATTCACTCTCGCTTTCCTGATCTGGCAGCTCACTGCCTGTAAATAGTGATGTATTCACTTTCCTTGTTCTAATCTCTGTGTGTGTTTGTGTGTGTGTGTGTTTGAGGTTGGAGGGGGTCACTGCCTGTTCAGGATGAGGAGTTCACTCTGAATGCCCTTGTGACGGGTTGGATCACAGAAACCCCCTTGGGAGCTGCCACCCGATGTGCAAAGACTACCCCTGCTCCTGTTTTCCCTGCCAGCTCAGGACTCCAGCACCCTGTCTTGCTGAGCCAGACACTCCTGTTTGGCTCCAGACACAGATCCAGGGTCTGAATCACTTGTCCCAAAGCTGCAAGTTTACCTGAAAACAGCTCGCAGTAGCGTGCTTGTCTTTAGCACTCAGATGCCCAACTCCCAATGGGGTCTAAACCCAGATAAATCCGTTTTACCCTACATAAAGCTTATGCAGGGCAAACTCATAAATTGTTCGCCCTCTATAACACTGATAGAGAGATATGCACAGTTGTTTGCTCCCCCAGGTATTAATACATACTCTGAGTAAATTACTAAATAAGAAGTGATTTTATTAAATACAGACAGTAGGATTTAAGTGGTTCAAAGTAGTAACAGACAGAACAAAGTAAGTCACCAAGCAAAATAAAATAAAATGCGCAAATCTATGCCTAATCAAACTAAATACAGATAATCTCACCCTCAGAGATGTTTCAGTAAGTTTTTCTCAGACTGGACACCTTCCAGGCCTGGGCACAATTCTTTCCCCTGGTACAGCTCTTGTTGCAGCTCAGGTGGTAGCTAGGGGATTCTTCATGATGGCTTCTCTCTCTCTGTTCTCTTCCCCCCCTTTATATATCTTTTGCATAAGGCGGGAACTCTTTGTCTCTCTGGGTTTCCACCCCCCCTCACTGGAAAAGCACCAGGTTAAAGATGGATTTCAGTTCAGGTGACATGATCACATGTCACTGCAAGACTTCATTACTCACTTGCCAGCACACACATATACAGGAAGACTCACAGGTAAATACAGCCATCTGCAGACAATGGGAGTCATCAAGATTCCAAACCATCATTAATGGTCCACACTTTACACAATTACAATAGGCCCTCAGAGTTACATTTTATATTTCTAGTTTTAGATACAAGAGTGGTACATTTATACAAATCAGATGATCACACTCAGTAGATTATAAGCTTTGTAATGATACCTTACAAGAGACCTTTTGCATGAGGCATATCCCAGTTACTTACATTCACTTATTACCGTATTTTCTCTAAAACTATCTCAGTTACATTATATTGACTTATTATCAAGTTTTTATAAAACCATATAGACTGCACAACGTCACAGTCCTGCTCTGGGGGTTGCCAGTTAGCTGAGGTTTTATATAATCATGCTACCTTCCTGATCTGTGGGGGGATTGCCTCCTATTTAGGGAGGAGTGTTTACTCTACCTGTCCTGATCCTAGATGCCATTATTACCTGTCCTTGGTGGGATGTTAACTTTATCTCTGACCTGTTTTGTGGGACCCACTACAAGCCTAGATTGGGAATATTCATGTGACCTGTCCTTACATGAGCATATGTGTGTGTGTAGGTTGAGGGAAAAGGGCTGATGTTCATAGATTACATAAGGCCAGAAGAGACTGTTGTGATCATCTAGTCTGTCCTCTTGTGTAACAAAGGCCTTAGGACTTCCCTGAACTTATTCCTGATCCAAGTCTGATAACTGTCATTGAACTAGAGCATGTTTTTCAGAAAAACATCCAATCTTGATTTAAACATTTCCAGTGATGGAGAATCCACTACTATCCTTGGCAAATAGTTCCAATCGTTAGTTACTCTCACTGTCAAAAATTTGTGCTCCGGCTCTGGACTGAAATTGTCTAGCTTCAACTTCCAGCCATTGGATCTTGCTATACCTTTGTCTTCCAGATTGAAGAACCCTCTATTATCAAATTTCTGTTCACCATGGAGGTACTTACAGACTGTGATCAAATCACCCTTAAGTTTCTCTTTGATAAGTTAAATAGCTCGAGCTCCTTGAGTCTGTTACTATAAGGCATGTTTTCTAATTCTTTAATCATTCCTGTGGCTCTTTTCTGAACCCTCTCCAATTTTTCAAGATGTGACTCAGGGTGCCTGGGGCAGCCCTCACTGGAAATGCCAAGGTCAGGGCAGGCTGCAAAAGGGAGAGCAGATACTCCCAAGACTGGTGGGTAACACTGAAGTTAAACTCCCCAACCAGTCACAAACTGTGGTGCTGATCCCCCACACTGGTTATCAAGAAGCAAAAGATAAATCACACAGCCCCCTTTATTGCATTCCAGTTCTCTGGTTCCCAGTCAATACATAGATCCAGTACAGTGAGCAGTTATTTAAAAAACTCTGCTCACATATGCAAAATGTTCTTCTGACCCCAAAGGGTCAGCCACATTATCAGGTCAATATAGGTTTGGATCTTACCCAAAATACCACGCTGCCGGCCAATCCTTTAGTGTCTAAAACTAAAGGTTTATTATCAAGAAAAACAGAAGAACAAGAAGAGAGATGTTAAATGGTAAAGCAGTCACATACATACAAAGACTTCAAAGTCCATATATCAGGTTCTTAGTAGTATTGGTGAGTTTGCTGGCTTGAAAGTTCCTCTGGAACACATCCACAGCTTGGATGGATCATTCAGTCCTTTGTTCAGAGCTTCAGTTTGTAGAAAAGTTACTCCAGAGGTAAGAAGCAGGACTGAAGACAAGAAGCAGGATTGATGACAAAATGGAGATGATGCAGCTGCCCTTTATAGTCTTTTTGCCATGTGTCTGGTACTTCCTTTGTTTCACACACAACAAACATCATTGAAAGGCCTTAGAGTTCTTTCCATAGGCATGCCCCTGCATGCCTTGCTGAGTCGTAAGGTGTAATCTCGGCTCCTTTCAGAGGGTTCATTGTACAGCTGATGTCCCTTGATGGGCCATCAAGCAGACCTAGTGCTGGTGCCATTATTTCTGGCGGGGGGTCACCCAGAAACACTGCACAAGTTTGGAAATACAGATATACCCTACATATCTATAACTCATAATACAAAGTGATACAAACATATGAACAAGATCATCATATTTGGCAAATTATGACATTTTTGCAGATACCTCACACGGCAAATCTGGCACGATTCATTGCAATTTTATAATATTGGTATCAACAATATCATAAAGTGTCTCCTATATTCCATATAGCGTCACACAAGATTCTTCTTGAAGTGTGAGCACCAGAACGGGACACAATATTCCAGTAGCAGATGCATCAGTGCTTAATGCAGAGGTCAGAGAACCTCTCTACTTTTATTTAATATTCTTGTTAATGCATCCAAGGATCACATTAGCACAGGGTCACACTAGGAACTTATGTTCAGCTGATTATCCACCATGACCCCCCTGTCTTTTTCAGAGTCACTTCTTACCAGAATAGAGTCCCCCATCCTGTAAGTATGGCCTACATCTTTTTTCTTAGATGTCTGATCTTACATTTGACTGCATTGAAATGTATATTGTTTGCTCCAGATTGCTCTGTATCAGTGACCTGACCTCTTCATTATTTACCACTCCCTCTACCATTGTGTCACCTGCAAATTTTATCAGTAATGATTTTTTTTTCCAAGTCAGTGTAGGACCAAGAACTAATGTGGGACCCCTAGTAACACACCTGCTTGATGATAATTCCCTATTTACAGTTACGTTTTGAGATCTATCAGGTTTCAGAGTAGCAGCCGTGTTAGTCTGTATCCGCAAAAAGAAGAACAGGAGTACTTATGGCACCTTAGAGACTAACAAATTTATTAGAGCATAAGCTTTCGTGGACTACAGCCCACTTCATCCGAAGAAGTGGGCTGTAGTCCACGAAAGCTTATGCTCTAATAAATTTGTTAGTCTCTAAGGTGCCATAAGTACTCCTGTTCTTCTTTTTGAGATCTATCAGTTAGCCAATTTTTAATCCATTTAATCTGTGCCATGTTGATTTTGTGGTGTTCTAGTTACGTCAATACTATTATAGTCTTTATCAACAAAACCTGCAATAATATCAAGATAGTTGATAAGATCTATTTTTCATAAGCCCATGTTGATTGGAATTAATTATATTACCCTCCTTTAATTCTTTATTAATTGAATCCCATATCAGCTGTCCCATTAATTTGTCTGAGATCTATGAGGAATCATGGGTCTCAAACCCAGGTCAGCAGGTGCCCAGGTAGTCCTTGGACTGCTGCCACTACCCAGCAGCTCACTGATACCAGTGGACCCTAGCTCACCAGAGGCACCACCCACAAAGCTCCTGATTGGAGGAGGTGTCAGGCCTCTCTGACTCACTCAGACTTACTATTTAAGCCAGAAGGAGGCACAGGAAGTTGTCTGAGCAACTTGAATTCCTGACTGGCTGCCACCCTGCCTTCTTCCAGCCTTCTTGCCTGGTTCCAGATCCCTGCTTCTATGCCCCACATCTGGCTACAACCCTTGACTTGACTTTTTGCTCTGGGTCTGACCCCTGACCCTGTCTCTGTCTCTTGTTCCTGATCCCTGGCACTGGGTCCTGGCTCCAACCACTAGGCGGGACCACCACTAGAACTGACCACCTATAACTTGGTCCATGACAGGATTGATGTCAGGCTGATAGGCCTTTACTTACTGAGGTCAACCCGTTTACCCTGCTTAAATAGTGGCCCAACATTAGCTTTCTTAGAGTCCTCTGGAACTTTCCCAGTTTTTCAGGAAATATTAAAAATCAATATTAACAGTCCAGAGAGCTTCTTGGCCAGCTCTTTCAAAACTCTTTCATGCAAGATATTTGCACCTGCTGATTTAAAAATGTCTGTCGTCAGTAGCTTCTGTTTAAAATGCTTCTTAGTTACTGTTGGAATGGAAAGTATTTCACCATCATCTTATTATGTAAATACATCATCTGGATTTTATCCAAATATAGAACAAATATTTGTTAAATATTTCTCCTCTTCTGCATTACTATTCTTAATTCTACCACTTCCATCTATTAATGGACCACCACTATTACTAGGATTCCTTTTGTTCTTGATTTATGTAAAAAAAAAAAATCCTTCTACTTGTCTTAACTCTGCTGGCCATAGAGTTTTCCTTGTGTCCTTTTGCTTCCCTAATGAATTTCCTACATATTCTAGCTTCTTATTTATGTTCATTGCTGTCAACTGCCCCTTTTTTCCATTTGTATTTTTTGCTTTTTGCTTTGTTTTTGTTATTGCTGCTTTCATTTCCTTCTAAGCCAGGTTATCTTTTTTAACCAAGATACTAGACATTCTTCTCAATTATGGGATTGTGGCTTGTTGGGCATCTAGTAAAATGTTCTTAAACAGCTCCCAACTATCATTCAAATTTTTCTGATTTAAATTCTTTCTCTCAGATGATTTGGCTCATAATTGTTCTAAGCTTTGGGAAAATGGCCCTTTTAAAGCACCAAGTATACATATTACTGGTTTGGACTTCATTCTGTTTGCACATAACCAATGTGATTAAGTCATGATCACTTTCTCCTAAGCTAACTTTTAGTTCTGTGAACAACGCCTGTATATCTGTTGAAATGACATCTAATATAGAATTCCCCCATGTTGGATGTAATGCTTTCTGAGTTACGAAGTTTTCATTTATAATGTTTAGAAATTTCAAAGATGTTTTAATACTGGCAGCATGAGACCTCCAGCATATGTCACTCAAACTGAAATCTCTCATGATGATGCAGTTTTTCCCCCTACACATTAGAGGTAGGTGCTTAGCGAGCCAATCATCATGTTCTCTAGTGTGATCTGGTGGTCTGTAGCAGACACCAACTAGTACCCAGGATTGCGACTTATCTGTTAGAACATTGATCCATAAGCATTCAAGATAATTTGCTTCTGAGTTGTCAGTGACTTGGAAACAGGTAATGCCATTTTTTACATAGAATGCCACTCCTACTTCCCTTTGCCCACTCAATCCTTCCTAAATAGCTTATAGCCATTGATTTTAACATTCCAAATGTGCAAAACTTCCCACCAGGTTTCAGTAATGCTAACTAGGTGAAATATATTCTCACAAATGAGCAATTCCAGTTCCTCTTGTTTATTACCCAGGTTCCTGGTACTGGCTGCCTAGGTAATTAATTTTTTTCTTTTCATCCTTTGGTCCTTGATTATTTTGTTACCAACATCTTGATTTTGTGGGAAATCAGAGCTCATTTATTCCCCTTTTCGCTCTCCCCTTTCATTGCTAGTGCCCCACTGACAAGTCAAGCCAATCTGTGCCATAGAAGATTGTTCCCTTTCTTCAAGCTGAGGTCATCTAAATTGTACAGCCCCCTCTACTCACAGAAGGTGGCCAATATTCCATAAAACCAAACACTTTACCTTATGCAACTTACCTAGGCACCAGTTCACTTTCCAGAATCTTCTGAATTCCTTTGTGTGTGGGATGGGAAGGATCTCTTAGAAAGATCACATAGACATTCCTCTCCTCCTTCAACACCTGTCCAGGTTCTCTGAAGTCGTCTATAATTAAGGCTAAGATTTTGTCATGATTATTTTTAGTAAAATTCATGGGCAGGTCATGAACAATAAACAAAAATTCATGGAAGTGGTGACCTGTCTGTGAATTTTGCTACTGCGGCTCCATGGTTTCTCCCGCCAACGTAGTGGCTGGGAGCTGTGGGGTTCCCCCTCTGCCCGTGGCAGCTGAAAGCTGCAGGGGGGCCCCCTCTGCCAACAGTGGCTGGGAGTTGCAGGGTGACCATATTTCCCAAATTGAAAACGGGACACCCCAAGCCGCTTGCCTGAGGTGCCCCCACCCCCTCACTTGAGGCTGTTGCCTGTCGCTGGAACCCTGAGGAGGGCCCCCTCAGGAGTCTGTTGCCTGTCACTGGAACCTTGCAGGAGGCTCCCTGTCGCTGCTGTTGCCTGTCGTCGGAACCCTGCCAGGGCCTTGCTGGCTGCCAGCTCCAGAGTCCCGCAGCCCCTGAGGCTGAAGTGGAGAGTCACGGAAGTCACGGATTCCGTGACTTCCATGACCTCTGTGACATAAATGGAGCCTTATCTATAATCTATGGTGTAAGTGTCATGTGAAGCAGTGTCATTAGTGCTCATATACAGCATCACCAGTGGAGCCTTGCCTGCTGACTTCAGAAGCCCTTCCAATCTTGCAGTCACATCTCTTGGCTTGTCTCCAGGCTGACAGCACACCACCCTATTGTCTGCCTGTCCCTTGCAGAATGTTCTTTCCATTCTTTTAGCATAGAATCCCTGACAAACACAGTCTGCCTTCTTTGAATGGTTGGAGATCTTTTCATGGGCACTCTTGATAGTCTTGTGGGTGGGGCTGAGTAGTTCTTCTAACTCTGTGGGTATTCTTCCTGGTCCTCTTCTCTGTGGTGGTCACAGCCAGCCCATTCTCATATGCCTCCAGCCACACAGAATGTTGCCTGGTCCTCTTGTCTCTGGTGGTTACAAACTGCCAAGCCTCCTCTCTAGTTCCTTGGTCACCAGTTTCTTTCTTTCTTGATTCTGAGAGGAGAGGGGTGCATGTGATATTACTTGAATCTGGTTTGCTAAGTACTCCTCAGTCTTTCTGATGCTCTGTAGAGTCAGTACTTGTCCTTCCAAATCACAAATCTATTTTTCCAGCACAGCCACCAACTTCCACTTCATGCAGAGGAAGTCCCTTCTGGTTTCAAGCAGGAAAGAAAACGTCCATTGCTGGCATCAGGGTATTGAACATAGAACTGTAGCTAGAAAGAGAGCCTCTCACACTCCTTCTCTCAGCTCCCCTGTTTGCAGGGCTGGATCCAGGTTTTTTGCCATCCCAAGCAAAAAAAAAAAGCCGGAATGCCACGGCCGAAGCAAAAAAAAAAAAAGTGTCACCCCTTGAAAAATGCCACCACCAAAGTGCCGGAATGCCGCCTCTTGGAAAGGGCCACCCCAAGCACATGCTTGGAACGCTGGTGCCAAGAGCCAGCCCTGCATGTTTGCCACTCCCGTTCACCTGGCAAATGACTTCTACACTTCTAGCTTCATCTCTCGCTAACAGGGAGGGATTAACCGCTCGAACTTCAAACTCTGGGGTTGAGTACATACCCAAAGTTCCCAGCACACAGTCCTTAGAGAGACATAAACAAATAGACTGTCTCTCCTGGCCCATTCAGGGGCCCAGAAGCCCAGCCAGGTGACCCTCATGGAGAATAAACAGCCTGAACACACAACTCACTCTGAATGGGTGCTGCTGGCTACTTAGTGGGATATGACAGTATCAGTGTATGAACTCTGTTTCCACACATTCTATATGGGCACGATGACTGCATAAGTCTGGGCTTGCCCAAGGGCAGCCTGTTGCACTTCGTTTCAGCCAGCTGTCCTTCTCGGGGAAGGTGTTAAACACCTCGCTGAAGGACTGTCACCGAGAGCCATCTCTTGTTATCAACACTGAATGACTCTCGGCTACTGGCTCACCCCCATGGAACAAGAGTCTCTATACAGGAACCTATAAGGGGCAAGCGAACCTGACCGGTGAGTCGGGAGCTTCTCAAGCCAGGTCTAAGCTATGCCAGCAAATGTTCATAGCTATGACAATCAGAGATGTGAAGAGATGAGTTCCCTGACTCTCATACCTGTGTTGGCAAACCCCCCTGTTGTAGACGCAATTTTACTGGTATAGCTTGTTTCACTCAGGGGGCTGGAAAAAGCTATGCTTGCAAAGTTTTGCTGGTATAGTTATAGTGGCTAGGAGTGTGGGGAAAAAATCACACCTCCAAGGGGACAATGATATGCTGCTAAAAGCCCTAGTGTAGCTGCAGGAATCCTTTTGCCTGTATAGCTTATGGAGTTGGTTTAACTATACTAGTAGAAGAACTCCTTTGTTTGGTATAACCTGCATCTCTACTAGGTGGCTTTGCCCACATGGCAATACCAATATAGCTATGCCAGCAAAGCACTTGTAGTGTTGACAAGCCCCTAGTGTAGAGCTGGCCTCAGCATGAACATGTGGTACAGAGACAAGGGTCCTGTTAGAGAGCGGGGTCCTGCTCTGTATTGTGGGGGCAGCCATGGCGACATATAAGAAGGAGTTGCAGGAGGATGAGGGCAGGAGGGACGGTATGCATCCTGAAACTCTAACGAACCTCAGACTCACAAGGAGAAGTGAGCTCTGACTAGGACAAGGGATTTTTGTTATTTTCAAGAATCTGTAACTGCTGAATGTTTTAAGAGTCAAAGTGACTGTGTTCTTTGCTAAGCCTGTGAAGCCTAGAAGCCCAGAGTGGCCCACAATCTACGTGGAGTTCAGGAGGAGCATCCCTCAGTAGCTTGGGGACTCTGGAGGTCTCAGACACTGGTTTCAGGCGCTAGGACAGCTGGATGGTGGTGTCCCACCTCCCAAGGCAGGGCACTGGACAAAGGTCTCAGTCTGGGAGTATTCTCTAGAATCCCAGAGCTAAGAAATAGTTGCTAGGCTTTACCCAGACCTAGTTGGCTTGGAAGTACAAGGGACCCAGTATCAGGGTCCACCCACAACAGACTGATGACTATACAGGGGGGCACGGTCCAGGCTGTAACACTCAGCACTTGTGGAAATCAAGTCACTGATTGAAGTGCCTAAATATGGATTTATGAGCCTATTTTTAGGTTCCTGCTTTTAAAAACCTAGGCCCCACATTCTTTCTTCAGTTCCCTGAGCTGTTCAGTCTCCCCTAGCTTTCTCATCACAGAGAGAAAACCTGATTATGTCTTATATATTAGTCACAAAGTGTCCCTCCAACTGTTAAGACATTCCGACATTTTCTCTTATTACTAGGTTTGGAGGGAAATGTGAACATACAGGGGTGTGACATAATCACATCCCATTCAGCTAGGGAAAGGTATCATAGACTCAGGCAGCTTTCAGCAAGCCTTTGCTTGGAGAGAAATAAAAAAAAACCTGATTAAATCAAAAATTACTTACTCAGTTAAGTTATCCTGTACAGCATGGGGTTTGGTTTTGTTTATATTTTGTTTTTAATAAGAGATGGAGTAAAAATTCCCATTGCCAGCAAAACAAGGAGGGCAAAAATTATATTGTATCTCCCAGCTCTGCTGCTAGTGAAGGGTTATAATTGCATTGGCATGAAATCTGATTTTAAAAGAAATAAATAAAACTGCTAAGCCAATCAGATTATGGTATGCAAAGAAATCTAAAGCAAACTGTCATGATTGGCCAAGTCTCATCTGATGTCATTTGATGGTTTTCTCAGTGGGAGGAATGGAAGGTGTTATTCGATGGTTTCCTCAGTAGTTTTGCTTGACCCTTTAGGGCCCATTTTCAAGCCTTGCCACAAAAGTTATGATTGCAGAATGTGAGCAAGAGCCTTCAAACCTCATGGTTGAGTGTTTGTCTGGATACATAGCATGAGATATTGCTAATCAATATGTATTGAGTGCTGATAGTGTCCTCAGTGCTGTCAAGAGCCTGAAGTAGAGCCTTGCAACCCGACACGTACTCAGTGGGACCTAGCTACAAGTGTTGGATTCGGCTTGGGTCAGGTCTGCAAACAACTTGACACTCTCGAGCTTGGTTGGCTTTGGGCTCAATTCAGTTAGCCATAGCTTAATGCCAACACTGCTTGGAACATGAGCCCCGGGGGGCTGCCCCAACAGGGGGATCGAGATGTGAGGGGGACCTGCCCCAGTGGGGGTATGGGGATGGATCCTGGACTCAGTTCCTCACATCAATGGCACCATGCTGCTTTCAGGACGGTCTGCTGCTTTCTCCTTGTGGATAAGCCAGGGTACGTACTTTACTAATGAGGCCTCATAGCAGGTGTCTTTCATGATACACTGTTCACTTAAGCAATTTAGCTTCTTATTTGCTTTCTTGCCTTCTTTGCTCTTGCTCCGCCATTATTGCTGTTAGCATGAATGAGCCACACTAACCAGACAGCAATTGGCTTCTTAGGTGCTTTGAAGCTGGTTGGTTCAGCTATTTCTGCCTCTTTCTTCCACTAATCGGGGCAGCTATTGGAAGAGGCTGTGGGGGGTTTGTCCAGGCTGATTGTCTCTGACTCCTAGGAATGAACTGTATGGAGGAATATGCCTATCTGAGGTGCCATTTTTAATATCCTTGAATGGGTGGGGCTGGCCAAGGTATGTCAGGTGAGAGGAGACATAGGATGGGGGTACAGGACACTAAGATAATATGAGCCAATGAAAGGATTAGCCATGGAATTGGGTGTTGGAACGTTTCTCCCACCTCACTCCATGGCCACAGATTTCTAAGCTGGAGGTGGGAGTTTCCAAGGGTAATTGGCCTTCCCCCCCATCCCTGCTTACCATGTGGATGTAGGCATTTTCAGGAGTGACTATCCTGGCCCCTCTTCCATATTGTAGGTGGGAAATTTGAGACACAGCATCTTCCATTTCCTCAGCTATTGTACTGACATCCACCAGGTTCCTTTGCCTTGAAGTGAGGGAAAGGGGAAATCTAAAATAAGACTGGTGAGTAGCTAAAATGCCCCCTACGTCCTATTTGGGAATGGGAGACACATGACTGCATGGAGTCATCGCCCCTGGAATGAAATACGACAGTTGGCATCTAAGGCTGGACACACACCTGACCATGCAGACTGAAAGAGACAATTCCATGCTGGCCACCTCCTCATGGGAGAGAGAACTATATCAGCATTCCCTTGCCTTTGCCCTCTTGCTAATGTTGTCAACCTCGATACCCTGTTGCCTCTGCAACCTGGTCTGCAAGGGCAGTACATTCTCATTCCATTCCTGAGACTCATTTCTGCCGTGAGGAGAGTCACCCACGATGTTTTAGATACCGGGGGGAAAAAATCCCACCTTGCTGTGCAGCCTTCACTGAGTAACATAATCCTATTGTTGTAACTCTCTTCCTCCTCCTCCTCCAACCCCTTCTGTCCCCTCTCTTTTGCATCACGATTGCAAGCCCTTTGGGATATGGGCCAGGGCTGCTTTTTTCTGTCGTGAAGCACCCAGTAGACTCTTACAGGCTGTATAATAATTAATGTCATTTGTCCCTTCTGTGCTTATTTCATGTCTAGTATCAAAGGGATAGCCGTGTTAGTCTGGATCTGTAAAAGCAGCAGAGTCCTGTGGCACCTTATAGACTAACAGACGTATAGGAGCATGAGCTTTCGTGAGTGAATACCCACTTCTTCGGATACATGTAGTGGAAACCACTACATGCATCCGAAGAAGTGGGTATTCGCTCACGAAAGCTCATGCTCCTATACGTCTGTTAGTCTATAAGGTGCCACAGCACTCTTTGCTGCTATTTCATGTCTGTACCTCTGCTGTGTATTCTGTACATGCACCTAGCAAGAGACAGTCCCCACCCCAAAGAGTTTACAAGCTAAGGCTACTCTGCAATACGAGCAAGGGGTGTGATTCCCAGCTTGTGCACACAAACTCGTGCTAGCTCGATGAGTATAAATAGTAAGGTAGCCGCCATTGCACGCACAGCGGTGGCATGGCTTAGCCAGGATTCAGGTGGGTTTGTACGCCACATGGCCAAACCATACTGCCACTGCCCTTGCTCCCACAGCTACGCTGCTATTTATACTTCCAGAGCTGGGAATCACAGCCCTGGTTCATAGTGTAGACATAGCCTAAGTAGTTAAGACAGGTGAAAGGTGGGAGAAAGGAAGTAGCGCAGAGAGATTAAGTGACTTGCTCAAAGAAAGTCCACATTAGAGAAGGGAATTATTGAAACCAGATCTCTTGAGACTCAGGCCAGTCCCTTAGCAACAGGACCAAGTTTCCTCTCCTTCCTGTAATGGTTCTATAATCATTTGGTGTGGGCTTGCATGTCCTTGCTGTGTACCTCTTGCCAAAGTTCTTTGTTCCCATTGCATATGACTTTTCTATCCCTTATGTGCTTTGTATTCCCTTGTGCCCATCACGTGTCACTTTCATGTTTATTTCATGTACCTTTTGCGTCCATTCTGTGTGGCTTTTGTATGTAAGGAATCCAGCTCATTTGAAAAAAAAAATCTAAAATGTGGCTATCAAAGGTCTCTTGTTCATGACTACTTCTTGTCACCTGACATAGTCAGTTTGGCCGGGTTCTTTTGCTGTTCTCAGGTTCTAAACATCATTCTTCTCTCTGGAGCATATAGGGAAGAGGAGCAAAATAAATGCAAAGTTGTGGCTGGTGAAGCTATTCAGCCTGGGCTCAGACCTCACCATCAGTGTCCTTCTTCCTGTATGCTTGTTTTCTGCTTCAGTGGTTGGCATGAGTTGAAGGTGCTCCAGGCCAGACCCTTTTGGTACGTTCAGGCCAGGGTCAATGTGTTAATAGATTGGTCAGCACATGGAACAAGTGACTGGGACTGTCCTTCCTTGTAACTCAAGGTCTCTTGTATATCATAGAATCATAGGACTGGAAAGGATCTCGAGAGGTCTTCTAGTCCAGTCCCCTGCACTCATGGCAAGACTAAGTATTATCTAGACCATCCCTGACAGGCGTTTGTCTAACCTGCTCTTAAAAATCTCCAATGATAGAGATTTCACAATCTCCCTGGGCAATTTATTCCAGTGCTTAACTACCCTGACAGTTAGGAAGTATTTCCTAATGTTCAACCTAAACCTCCCGTGCTGTAATTTAAGCCCATTGCTTCTTGTCCTATCCTCAGAGGTTAACGAGAACAATATTTCTCCCTCCTCCTTGTAACAACCTTTTATGTACTGGAAAACCGTTATCATGTCCCCTCTCAGTCTTCTCTTCTCCAGACTAAACAAACCCAATTTTTTCAATCTTCCCTCATAGACCGAGCTGGATGAGCGAGCGTCTCAAAGGGGTGATTAAGAAAAAACAGAAAGCGTACAAAGAGTGGAAGAGGGGAGGGATCAGTAAGGAAACCTACCTTATTGAGGTCAGAGCATGTAGAGATGGAGTGAGAAAGGCCAAAAGCCGTGTAGAGTTGGACCTTGCGAGGGGAATTAAAACCAATAGTAAGAGGTTTTATAGCCATATAAATAGGAAGAAAACAAAGAAAGAAGAAGTGGGACCGCTGAAGACTGTAGATGGACTGGAGATTAAGGATAATCTAGGCATGGCACAATATCTAAACAAATATTTTGCATCGGTCTTTAATGAGGCTAATGAAGGGCTTAGGAATAGTGGCAGCGTGACAGAGGGGAATAAAGGAGGGGGGATTGACATTACCGTATCCGAGGTAGAAGCCAAACTTGAACACCTTAACGGGACTAAATCGGGCGGACCGGATGATCTTCATCCGAGAATATTGAAGGAACTGGCGCGAGAAATTGCAAGCCCGTTAGCGATAATTTTTAATGAATCTATAAGCTCGGGGGTGGTACCGTTGGACTGGAGAATAGCTAATGTGGTTCCTATTTTCAAGAAAGGGAAAAAAAGTGACCCGGGTAACTACAGGCCTGTTAGTTTAACATCTGTAGTATGCAAGGTCCTGGAAAATTTTTTGAAGGAGAAAGTAGTTAAGGACCTTGAGGTCAATGGCAATTGCGACAAATTACAACATGGTTTTACGAAAGGCAGATCGTGCCAAACCAACCTGATCTCCTTCTTTGAGAAAGTAACAGACTTTTTAGATAAGGGAAATGCGGTGGACCTAATATACTTGGATTTCAGTAAAGCGTTTGATACGGTACCGCACGAGGAATTATTGGTTAAATTGGAAAAGATGGGGATCGATATGAAAATCCAGAGGTGGATAAGGAACTGGTTAAAGGGGAGACTGCAGCGGGTCATACTGAAAGGTGAACTGTCAGGTTGGAGGGAGGTCACCAGTGGAGTTCCTCAAGGTTCGGTTTTGGGTCCCATTTTATTTAATCTATTTATTACTGACCTCGGAACCAAATGTAGGAGTGGGCTGATAAAGTTTGCGGATGACACAAAGTTGGGAGGTATTGCCAATTCGGAGAAGGATCGGGATATTCTGCAGGGAGACTTGGATGACCTTGTAAATTGGAGTAATAGAAATAGGATGAAATTTAATAGTGAAAAGTGTAAGGTGATGCATTTAGGGATGACTAACAAGAATTTTAGTTATAAGCTGGGGACGCATCGGTTGGAAGTAACAGAGGAGGAGAAAGACCTCTGAGTCCTGGTTGACCGCAGGATGACTATGAGTCGGCAATGTGACGTGGCCGTGAAAAAAGCTAATGCGGTCTTGGGATGCATTAGGCGAGGTATATCTAGTAGGGATAAGGAGGTGCTGCTTCCGTTATACAAGGCACTGGTGAGACCTCATTTGGAGTACTGTGTGCAGTTCTGGTCTCCCATGTTTAAAAAGGATGAACTCAAACTGGAACGGGTACAGAGAAGGGCCACTAGGATGATCAGAGGAATGGAAAACCTGTCGTATGAAAGGAGACTCGAGTTGCTCGGTTTGTTTAGCCTAACCAAAAGAAGGCTGAGGGGGGATATGATTGCTCTCTTTAAATATATCAGAGGGATATATACCAGGGAGGGAGAGGAATTATTTCAGCTCAGTACTAATATGGACACGAGAACGAATGGATATAAACTGGCCATGGGGAAGTTTAGGCTTGAAATTAGACGAAGGTTTCTAACCATCAGAGGGGTGAAATTTTGGAACAGCCTTCCGAGGGAAATAGTGGGGGCGAAAGATCTCTCTGGCTTTAAGATTAAGCTAGATAAGTTTATGGAGGGAATGGTTTGATGGGATAACGTGATTTTAGTCAATTAATCAACAGCGTGCCATCGCTGGTAAATAGTATCAATGGTCAATGAGGGTCTGGCTGGAGAATCTTGCCTTTATGCTCGGGGTTCTACTGATCGCCATATTTGGGGTCGGGAAGGAATTTTCCTCCAGGGTAGATTGGCAGAGGCCCTGGAGGATTTTCGCCTTCCTCCGCAGCATGGGGCGGGGGTCGCTAGCTGGAGGATTCTCTGCGACTTGAAGTCTTTAAATCACAGGATTTGGGGACTTCAACAGCTGAGTCAAGGGAAAGGGGGTGGGTCAGCTTTTGTGGCCTGCATCATGCGGGAGGTCAGAATAGATGATCATAATGGTTCCTTCTGACCTTAAAGTCTATGAGTCTATGAGTCATGTTTTCTAGACTTTTAATCACTTTTGTTGCTCTTCTGTGGACTTTCTCCAGTTTGTCTACATCTTTCCTAAAATGTGGCACCCCGAACTGGACACAATACTCCAGTTGAGGCCTAATCAGCGTAGAGTAGAGCAGAAGAATTACTTCTCGTGTCTTGCTTACAATACTCTAGTTAATATATCCCAGATGTTTGCTTTTTTTTTTTTTTTTTTTGCAACAGTATTACACTGTTGACTCATATTTAGCTTGTGGTCCACTATGACCCCCAGATCCCTTTCTGCAGTACTCCTTCCTAGGCAGTCATTTCCCATTTTGTATGTGTGCAATTGATTGTCCCTTCCTAACTGAAGTACTTTGCATTTGTCCTTATTGAATTTCATCCTATTTACTTTGGACCATTTCTACAGTTTGTGCAGATCATTTTTAATTTTAATCCTATCTTCCAAAGCACTTACCATCCCTCCAAGCATAGTATCATCCGGAAACTTGTGGTACTCTGTATGCCGTTATCTAAAACATTGATGAAGATATTGAACAGAACCAGATCCAGGACCAATTCCTGTGGGACCCCACTTATTATGCCCTTCCACTGTGAACCACTGATAATTACACTCCGGGAATGATTTTCCAACAAGTTATGCACCCACCTTATAGTAACTCCTCTAGGTTGTATTTTCCTAGTTTGTTTATGAGAAGGTCATGCAAGACAATATCAAAAGCCTTACTAAAGTCAGGATATACCACATCTACCATCATAGGTGCTGGAACTAGGGATGCTGGGGGTACTACCGAACCCTCTGGCTTGAAGTGGTTTCCATTGTATATAGGGTTTACAGTTTGATTCAATGGCTCTCAGTACCCTCACTATAAAAATTGTTCTGGCACCCCTGTCTACTGCTTCACCCTATCCACAAGGCTTGTTACCCTGTCAAAGAAAGCTATTAGGTTGGTTTAACAGGATTTGTTCTTGACAAATCCATGCTGACTGTTACTTATCACCTTATTATCTTCTAGGTGTTTGCAATTGATTGCTTAATTATTTGCTCCATTATCTTTCCTGGTACTGAAGTAAAGCTGACTGGTCTGTAATTCCCTGGGTTGTTCTTATTTCCCTTTTTGTAGATTGGCACTATATTTGCCCTTTTCCAGTCCTCTGGAATCTCTCCCATCTTCCATGACTTTTTGAAGATAATTGCTAATATCTCAGATATCTCCTCAGTCAGCTCCTTGTGTATTCCAGGATATATTTCATCAGACCATGGTGACTTGAAGACATCTAAGTAATGTCTAAGGCCTTGTCTACACTGCAACTTTACAGTGCTGCAACTTTCTCGCTCAGGGGTGTGGAAAAAAAACACAGTGCTGTAAAGTAGCAATGTAGACAGTGCACCAGTGCTGGGAGCCACTCGTGGGGGTGGCTTTTTTACAGCGCTGATGCTGCGACTACACAGCCATGTTAAAGCACTGCCATGCTAGTGAAGACATACCCTAAGTAATTTTTAACTTGTTCTTTTCCTATTTTAGCCTCTGATCCTACCTCATTTTCACTGGCATTAATTGCGTTAGATGTCCAATCACTGCTAAACTTTTTGGTTAAAACTAAGGCTATGTCTACACTTGCAGAGTTTTTGCACTGTCAGTTTCACTGGTGATAGGGAACGGGTAAAAGAAAAGTGCTGGTTTGTGTTCTCACTTACTTCCACAGGCGTCAGATTGTGTTCACATTTGCAGTACTTCCATCCCCGATGAGAGCAGCGCACTGAGGGCAGTTATTCCACAGTGCAGCTTTCTCCATTTTGAGGATAGGTCTTGTGGGAAGGGGAGGGGGGTGATCACGGGGCATCCTGGATCCCTGCACAGCCTCCTCTCCCCAAACACTGATCAGCTCCAGGAGCTCAGTATTGCTCCAAGCAGGGGATCCTTTGCTCTGTGGAGCAGGCGTTGTCACCTGGCCGGATGATAAGTGAGCACTTGCCAAGAAAACAGGAAGGGGAGTTTCAAAGTTTTCAGGGCTTTACAGGGGGAGGGGCAGAGGTCTGTTTACCTGGCGTCAGAGCTGCAGGCCAGCGTGGTCACTTAGGCACTGTGTGATACCCTCCAGAGGCTAAAAGCTGTGTAAACAGGAAGAACGTGTCTTCATTTGCACATCACTGCAAAAGTATCACCAGTAAGAACTGTACGCCTCTCGTGGAGGTAGTTTTTTGTTTGTGGTGAAACTTCTGAGTTTTTCCGCAAGAAGTCATTGGCAAGTGTAGACGCTCCTGTGGTTTTTGCGCAAAAAAGGGACTTTTTGTACTTTAAATGGCAAGTGTAGACATGCCCTAAAACAAAAAAGTCATTTAACACTTCTGCCATTTCCACATTTTCTGTTATTGTTCCCCCCCGCCCCATTGAGTAACAAGTCTATCCTGTCATGGTTCTTCCTCTTGCTTCTAATGTATTTGTAGAATGTTTTCTTGTTACTCTTTATGTCTGTAGCTAGTTTAATCTCATTTTGTGCCTTGGCCTTTCTAACTTTGTCCCTACATAGTTATGTTATTTGTGTTTATATTCATCCTTCATAATTTGATCTAATTTCCACCTTTTGTAGAACTCTTTTTTGAGTTTCAGATTGTTGAAAATCTCCTGGGGTACGTCTACACTACCCACCGGATCGGCAGGCAGTGATTGATCCAGTGGGGATCGATTTATTGCGTCTAGTCTAGATGCGATAAATTGACCCCCGAGCGCTCTCCTGTTGACTCCTGTACTCCGCCACCGCGAGAGGCGTTGCTGAAGTTGCGTAACTTAGATCGATTTCCCCCCAGGCCCTGGTTAAGCCAGGGTGTTCTCTTGCCATACTTCCTATCTTTCCTGTGTCATTGGACTAGACAGACTTGCCAAGGCACAGAGTAATGATTACCATCAAAATAGAGAGTAGGACTAGAGAGAGAGAGAAGAGGAAAGGGAGAGTGGAAAGAGAATAGAAGGAAAAAGGGGAGAGTGTCAGTTATGAAGGTGGAAGAGTGAAAGAAGGACATCCATGAAGGATGGGAGGGAGGAGTAGAGAGGGAAGGGGAGGAAGAGGCAAAGAGGCATGAGACAGGGAGATGGAGAGAAAGCAGCACAGGGATAAGAAGGGAAGAAAACTGGAGCAAGGGGGATTGAGGCAGAGCCACAGAGGAGAGAACATCTGAAACTACAGACGCCTGTTACTTTAGAATTCTATGGAGCAAATATCATATTGATTTTGACAGCTGAAATGCACAGGGCAAAAACTGTGTCTCGCCTCTGCCCACCTTTTCCTTTTTCTGTTTTCACCCTTCGTTGCCCCCTCTTCTTCTTGAAATGACTAACTGGCCCCTTCCTGGGCATATAAAGCATAGGAAGAATTGAAGTAACTTTCCTTGACGAGAGCCTCTGGCCCTGCCTCGGAGATGTCACAATGGATTTTTTACGCACCACCCCAAACCCCTACTAATTAATGCTGCATGCCTGAGAAGTCATGTCAACTGCTCTGTGGATAGGGATCCGAAAGGCAATCTCAGCAAGAGGGTGGGGGTCAGATTTGCACGACGCTTTTTTGTCTTAACTCCTTTCATTCCCACGTCTCTAGTAACTGGCAGTTCCCTTTCAGGCAGCACCTCCATCCCTCACAGCCTCTACAGCACCATCCCCAGCCAGTGCTTCCACCCTGTTCCCTACAGCGATCCTGCCCACAGCCCATACTCCTGCCCCGTTCCCCACAGCAACTCCCCCCCCCTAGGGTGACCAGATGGCAAGTGTGAAAAATCGGGACAGGGGTGGGGGGGTAATAGGCACCTATATAAGAAAAAGCCCCAAATATCAGGATTGTCCCTATAAAATCAGGACATCTGGTCACCCTACCCCCCCCCCCAGCCAGCCTTTCCATCCCGTTCCCTCCAGCAACCGCCCCCCCACAGCCAGCGCTCCCACCCCATTCCCTACACGACCCCCCCCCACAGCCGGCGCTCCCGCCCTGTTCCCCACAGCAACTCCCCCCACCAACAGTGCTCCAACCCCGTTCCCTCCATCGACTTCCCCCACAGCCAGGTCTCCTTCCCCGTTCCCAACAGCGATCATTCCCATAGTCAGCCCTCCCGCCCTGTTCCCTCCAGCGAACCCCCAGCCAGCCCTCCCGCCCCATTCCCTCCAGCAACACCCTCAGCCAGTGCTCCTGCCCCATTCCCTCCAGCGACTGTCCCACACAGCCAGTGCTCCCACCCCTTTCTCTCCAGCAACTCCCCCCACAGCCAGTGCTCCCACCCCGTTCCCTCCAGCGGCCCGCTCCCACCCCGTTCCCTCCAGTGAACCCCCAGAACCAGCGCTCCAGCCCCGTTCCCTCCATCAACTTCCCCCACAGCCAGTGCTCCCTCCCCGTTCTCTCCAGTGACTCTCCCTCACAACCAGCACTCCCACATCGTTCCCTCCAGCGATCTCCCCACAGCCAGCACTCCTACCCTGTTCCCTCCAGCGACCTCCCCACTGCCAGCACTCCCGCCCCGTTCCCTCCAGCGACCTTCTCACCGCCAGCACTCCCGCCCCGTTCCCTCCAGTGACTCTCCCCACAGCCAGCGTACCTGCCCTGTTCCCTCCAGCAACCCCCCACAGCCAGTGCTCCCGCCCTGTTCCTTACAGCGACCCCCGCCCCAGCCAGCGCTCCCGTCCCATTCCCTCCAAAGACTCCCCCCACAATCAGCGCTCCTGCCTCGTTCCCTACAGCGACCCCCCCCCAGCCAGTGCTCCTGCCCCGTTCCCTACAGCGACCCTCTGCCCCCAGCCAGTGCTCCTGCCCCGTTCCCTCCAGTGACCCCCCCCAGCCAGCGCTCCTGCCCTATTCCTTACAGCGACCCCCCCCCACAGCCAGCGTTCCCGCCCCGTTCCCTACAGTAACTCCTGTTGAGAGTGGCTTGAACTGGAAGTAGTTATGAGTTCCTACATCTTGAGCACTACTCTGCCATTCCCCACGGTGACCATTCACCATTCTTTTGCCCTCTACACCTACCCTGGACAATAATAGTTTTTTGGGGTAGCATTGTTCCCCCTCCCTTTCCGAGAAGTGTCACACAGGAAACCTTGAAGGGGAATATAGTCTCTGGGTGGAGAGGCATTACTGTACAAATTCAATTATCTTGACAGCTCTCTACTCAAATCCCTTCACAGCTCAGGGGTTTCCCACTGATTTAGCAGTAGTTCCAGCTCCCTAATCCCTTCCTGCACTCACCCACCCACAACCAAAGGCCAAGTAACATCTGTTCAACGACGGAGGTGAGCTGCCATTTATTTGAGGGGGATGGAGGGAGAGAGTGTTCAAATCCCGGTATGGGTTTTTGTTGGGCCGTTTGCTTTGCTTGATTGCTTCTGGACCTGAAGACACCAGCAGCAATTATGATAAAAGAACAGAGACTACAAGATGCCGAGAGAAGCTAAATTGGAATATATAATCAGGCCCGTGCTTTCTTGTCAAGCTGGGCTGCGACAAGGGGAAGATTAGGGGAGAAGGTGGTGGATATCTTGGCTGGCCTTAATTTGACCCTGCTCTAGTTAATTTATAACACCTGCAGCGTATTGTGATCAACATGGTTTCCCAAACTCTTTCGGATAGCTGGGGGCAAGTGATGGGTCGAAACCCCAAAGTTCAGATGCAGACCCAGACTTCTCCTTCTTCAGGTCCAAAGTTTTGGGTGCTAGCTGTGAAATTCTGATCCAGCTTCAGATTTCAACCCTTTCTCCCCATGCATAGGAGTCACTGGATTCAAGATAATTGTTCAGGCTGCCTTTCCCCTGAGTTTTGGTCTAGTGAACTCTGTTGAACAGGGACAGCCATGTAATCCTGAACTCTGTGAGGATCAGGCTCACTGCTGGTAGGGTGTGGGTGTTAGGTGAACCAGGAGTTTAAAGGCAAAGGTTACAAGAGCTTCAAACGCTTGTGTGGCAAATGTGATCCTGGTTTCCTGACGGTTAACCTGGCCCTGGCTACTCATTCTTGGTGACATCCCAGTCAGTCTCCATGGTAACCTGTCCTCCTGTCACACAGGGAAGATTATGACATCAGACATAGGTGTGCACACGGGGTGTGCCGGGTGTGCCCAGGCACACCCTAATGCAGGGGTGGGAAAATGGCCCCACTCTCCCGGCGCAGCAAGCCGCAGGGTCCGCGCTCCCAGGCTGCAGCGCCCGGCCAAGCGCAGCAAGCCGCCGGCCCCTCCCCCGCCTTGCCCCCTTCCCTGGAGCCATGACGCCGCACGCACAGCACTCTGGGGACCAGGGCTGTGCGCTCCCGCGGGGCAGTGTTTGGCTCCGCGGGGAGGCAGACACGCTCCCTGCTCATCTGGAGCCATACCACCGCGCGCAGCGCTCTGAGGGGCGGGGCTGCCCGCTTCTGTGGGGCAGCATGTCTGGCTCTGCGCATAGGCAAACATGCTGCTAGGAGCCTCATGGTAAGGGGTCTGGGTCCGGGGTTGGATAAGGGGTGGGGGCAGTCAGGGGACAGGGAGCAGGGTGGGTTGGATAGGGGGTGGGATCCCGGGGGGGTGGTTGGGGTGGGGGGTCTGGAGGGGGCAGTTAGGGAGCAGGGGGGGTTGGAAGGAGCACGGGAGTCCTGGGGTCTGTCAGGGGGCGGGGGGTGGATAGGGGTCAGGGCAGTCAGGGGACAGGGAGCAAGGAGGGTCCTGGGGGGGCAGTTAGGGTGGGGGGGTCTCTGGAGGGGGTGGTCCAGGACAACGAGTTGGGGGGGGTTGGATGAGTCGGGAGTTATAGGGGGGGCCTTTCAGGACGGCAGGGATGTGGAGAGGGGTTGGGGCAGGCAGGGAACGGGGGGGGTTGTATGGGTCGGGAGTTCTGGGGGTCCTGTCAGGGGGTGGGGAGCAGTTGGATAGGCTTGGGAGTCCCAGGGGTCTGGATAAGGGTCAGGGCAGTCAGGGGACAGGTAGGGGGTAGGGTCCTAGGGGGGCAGTCAGGGGACAAGGAGCAGGGAGGCTTAGATAGGGGGTGGGGTTCTGGGGGGCAGTTAGGGGCAGGAGTCCCAGGAGGGGGTAGTCAGGGGACAAGGAGCAGGGGGGATTGGGGGTTTTGAGGGGGGCTGTCAGGGGGCAGGAAGTAGGAGGGAGTGGATGGGGGCGGGGCTAGGGCGGGGCTCCCTGGGTGCACACCCTAATGAAATGTGCTCCGCACGCCTATGACATCAGATGATGCACTCCTCCAGTGTAGTCCAGCTTCCCTCCATGTACTGGGTACCACCAGTAGAAACACAGTCCGGGGAGGTGGGGGACAGGGTGGCAGGGAAAGGGTATGAAAGCAAACAGCAAGATTGAAAATTGATGGGGTTCTGCAGGTCCACCTGCTGAAATTACCAGTGTCTCTGAAAGATCCCATTTTGAAAGGGGATGGAGGTGAAATTTGAATTGCCCACACAGACAGTAGATTCCTTCCTGGGCAGGGGGCTTGCCTCATCCCAGTCTCCTCCCTCCTTGAGTCTGTGTGCATGGCATCACTTTGGGGGGTGGGGAGAGACATTGACATAAGGTAATGCCAAAGCTAGAGACATCAGGAATGAGAGAGATGTGTCAAGGAGTGGTCCTGAGGCAGGAGAACTGCTGAATCAGAGGAGATTCTGGAACTGTGTGATGTGGAGGTTCAGGGGGTCCACGTTATAGCTGATATCTCTGAGCTGAACATAGTGGGCATAACCAACTAGCCGGGACCCCTTGTCATCCAGTGCTGGTGTGCATGCATGTCCCGCTTGTTACCCTAACCAAGGCTATTACTGAGAATCCTCATGAGAAACTGTAAGTGGCAGTTCTATCAGATGAGCTGAAACCCCTAGCCAAACAGGTAGGAGTTGAGCTCATCTCTGTTAGAAGTTGCTCACTACAAAACCCTAGAGGGTCAAACTTTCTCCCAAAAGAATAATCCTCTCCCTTCCCTGAGAACCAGTTGTTCTTTTTCACTGACACCTGGCACTGAGACTGACTGTTCCAGGATCTTGCAACCAAACAAAACTATAGTGTAACAAATCCAGAGCCACCTAGACTGCTGTATGCTGACACTGTGGCTACTGGGAACTTTGTAACTACAGCTGACATAGACTTCTGACCCTCCTGCTCCAAACTTCAGCTGGTGGAGGATCTCAGTTGTAGCACTATAGTTGACAAGTTTTGATTCCATCCAGTACAGGGAAGCAGAGTACACATACCCAGCAGTGAGTTCATTACAAGATTGTGCCTTTCTGCTGTGCTCATGCACTGTGAGAGCAATTGGATCTTTTATGTGGGGACTTGTAGTTCAACGAAGGCCCACTTTCCACAGTACAAGATTTTACATTAGGATCATTTGCTTATTTGTTATCTGCGTGAGAGAATTTGTTTTGGATTATTCTGCTATTTGTCAGAGAGGAAACCCCTTGTTTTCACAGCTCTCGCCCTGTCCCACCACACATCTCCATAGGGAGTATAGCTGACAGTGTCCTCATGGTTACAGTGTTGTTGTAGCCATGTTGGTCCCAGGATATGAGAGAGGCGAGGTGAGTTAAATAATGTATTTTATTGGACCAACTTCTGTTGGTGAAAGAGACAAACTTTCGAGCTATTGAAAGAGCTCTGTGTAGCTCAAAAGCATGTCTCTCTCACCAACAGAAGTCGGTCCAATAAAATATATTACCTCACCCACCTTTTCCCTCTAGTGTACTCATGGGAAGTGGGCGAAAATAACATGTGCAAGTGTATAACTCTGTGTGGAGGCCTTGTCTTTGTGTGCGTGATTGCATGTCTACATGCACATATATCTCTGTGTGTGTGTCAGGGCCGGCTCCAGGCACCAGCTTGTCAAGCAGGTGCTTGGGGCGGCCGCTCCGGAGAGGGGCGGCATGTCCAGGTATTCGGCGGCAATTCGGCGGACGGTCCCTCACTCCGCCGGGGAGCGAAGGACCTCCTGCTGAATTGCCGCCGCAGATCGCAATCGCGGCTGTTGTTGTTGTTGTTGTTGTTTTGGCTGCTTGGGGCGGCCAAAACCCTGGAGCCGGCCCTGGTGTGTGTGTGTGTGTGTGTGTGTGTGTGTGTGTGTATTGCTTTGTATCCTTTCCCAACTGCTGTTCACATCTTCAATCCCTGTCCATCATTCATGCTTTCTGTGGGCTGACTGTGTCTCCTTTATGAATATTTTGATTATCTGTACAAAATCCCTTCTCTCTCTCTCTCTCTCTCCCTCTTTCTGTGTGTTCACTGCGTATGGAGCTGACAGCTCCAGGGGATAGATCAACACCGCTGCATTTCAGGAAAAGAATTATTTCACTCAATTACTCTAAAAGTATGAGAGCGAACAGAGCGG
The DNA here is from genome assembly GCF_011386835.1 of Chrysemys picta bellii. Taxonomy (NCBI): domain Eukaryota; kingdom Metazoa; phylum Chordata; order Testudines; family Emydidae; genus Chrysemys; species Chrysemys picta. The sequence goes on along the minus strand of NC_088791.1, from coordinate 93,595,789 downwards.
AGGGAAAGAGAGAGAGAGAAAATAATCACAACACCTAGACAGGTTTACCCCATTTTGTCTGAAAAATCTATCACTCCAACAAGTTCCTTTGTGAAAAGTTTAGATAGAAAAGTAGACACCTGCTTTTCATGTCCTTTGGGTGGGGAGGAATGAGGTGATGGAGTGTAGGGATCAATCTCGATAGAGGGGTTACAGTGCTCAAAATAATTGAGACAAAGCAACATGGTATTTTAATAGAAAGTGGATTTGGTGTTGGTGAAAGGTGCTGAATAGACAGCCCTGAAATCTAAAGGCCTCTATATGACAAGTGCAGCATGTTAAGCAAGCATTTCTGGTTTTGGAGTAGATGCAGCAGAAAGGAGAAGATTCTCCTATCCCTCTCCTATGCACCTCGAAACAACAAGAGAATGCCATTTTTTTCCTGGCCTTGTGGTTAATGTCGAGGAGAAGGATTCAGAAGATCTGGGTTCTATTCCTGAGTCTGCTACTGACTCAGTGGCCAACCTGAGGCCAGTCACTTTACTGCTATGTGCCTCAGTTTCCCTTCATGTAAATTGGGAATAACAATGCTTGCCTACCTTCCAGAGGGGTCATGAGTCTAAATTCATTAACGTGTGTAAAGTGCTTTGAGGTCCTCTTACAGTAGGTGCCTTATAAGGCCCATGTTTCTTCCCCTTCCCGCTTATTAAAATAAAGGAATGCTTCCTTAATGTTTGTCTGACTGGCAGGGGTGGGTTAAAGCCAATGCATTACTCATACCTGCTCAGTTCTCAAGGTTATTTGGGGAGAGAACTCACTGCGTAGGTTGCAAGTTTAAAAAAACACAGATCCTGTATATATCATAAAATAAGGACATTCCCCTTAGGATGGTGTCCAACAGGAGTGACGTACAGCTGAGATGTGATCACTCCTGCTGCTCGTGAGCCCTGCCCAATGCTATAAGGATCCTTGATGAGATCCTTGCTATGGGAATCCATGGATGTGTATGCCACAGTAAGTCCAGCTCCACCAGCTGGGAAGGGAAGGTGGCTGCTGTTCTCCAGACTGTTCAGCTGCCAGTGGACTCCAGCCCATCTCTCTCTGCAGGGGTCACCTGAGGGGTGCGTGCTATTCTGCCACCATCCCCTTGTCCATTCTTGCACAGCCCTTTGTGACAGTCGCCACAGGTAAGTGCCAGGCTGGGGTTATTGCAGCCTGCTGAGTTGGAGCCTGATGGCTTGTCACTGCTGCTCTCTCTCTCATTTCCGTTCCAAAACTTATGGATTGAAGGGCTGAATTTTCTACCTTGGGGTTCTGGGGACTTGAGTTCTGCTCTTGTAGGGCTCCCGAGGACTCCAGCTCCACTCTCAGGACTTATACTGTTACCAGAAACTCTTGAATAAAAATGCACCCTGTGCTTTGTAAAGCCATTGTCATTCATTTCCTCTGCCTCTCCAGCTTCAGTGAGGAGCATATTAGCATATTATCAATGTGTTCATGGGTTCATCAGTACCCCTTGTTTTTAACACTTTCCCCACCAGCCGGATGGAAAAGCACGAATGCGTTGAAAGCTGTTTGCACTGCATGGAGGGCGTGAACACCCTGCCCTCTCATCTCAAGCACCCATCACTTCCTCCTGCTGGTGTCATACCTGTCGCTCAAACTGGGTCTTGGATTGTTTTAAACTCACTCTCTGTCTCTCCTGTTGCAGGATGGTGGAATATTCCCTGGACCTCCAAAACATTAACTTGTCTGCAATCCGTACTGTCCGTGTCCTGAGGCCCCTCAAAGCCATCAACCGGGTGCCTAGTAAGTCGTTCTTCCCTCTCACCGGCACCCCATTTCATCTGCACTTCACCCTTGTCTGTGCCGTTTTTATCCATTGCTCTGCTGCTGTGTCTGGGATCTCTTCCCCCATTGATTGTCCAGCCCTGGACCTCCAGGTAGCTGGATTGACCTTGTTGCCTATAAGACAGGTATGCATGTATACTCTGGGTGGATCACCAAAACAATGGCCCCTAGATTCCAGTCCCAGCTGGTGGGCCATTGGCTGGCTCAGGAACTGGGAGATAGGTTTGGAATACTTAGCCTTCCCGCTCTAAATCAGCAATCTAGCCTCAGTTGGGCGGTGAGTACCGAAGAGCTCAGGGATGTTGGGAGAATGGGATTGAGAGCTACTAGTTCCAATCCAGGTGTAGATTAAGTTCCTGTGTACCTGAGATTCTCAGCCTAGCCCTGTCTCCAACCACCCCCATCCCACCCTCCAAAAAAAAAATCTCTTCTCAAAGGGCTTTGCAAAGACTGCCCGGCTGGGTTGTGAGGAGTGTGTGAACAGTAAGGCTACACGTGGTGTCGTTCTGTCTATCGTGCCCAATTGATGACCAAAGTGCTGGAGCTGGGAGTTGGCAATAAAGCAAGAATTTTTGTTTGTCTCATGTAAGAATATGGAAGGGGTGAGACTGCCTGTAGAGTCATGGTGAGGTGTGTGGTGGGGGATGGATGAGCAGTGAGATCTGGTGGGAGAGGGGTGAGGGGGTTGATTTCTACTACCTTCTGCACCATTCTTCAGTTTCCTCTCATTTAAAAATACACCAGCCCAGCTCTGCGTGGGGGTGAACAACAATGGTGTATTTTATCTATTCCTTGCTGCGTACTTTCTCCTTTCCCTCTTGTCCTGGTTCCCACCTCTGCAGCTCTGTGTATATGCAGCATGTATGAGTCAGGGCTGTGAGCTCCGCTGGGGATTGAGCTGTCAGGATCTGATCGGCCGAGCCCGAACCTGGAGGCACAAGCAGCTTTCTACAGCTCCCTGGCCCAGCTAAATGGTTTGGCTCAGATCTGAGAAACAGGCCCACCCTGGTGTTAATTTCACTGTGGCGGGAAGGGGGTGAGGAGGGGTACCATACACAGGATCCAGCCATGTATCTGCTGTGTTCATATGACACTTCTCTCTTTCCTTCTTTTCCCTGCAGTCAATGGACACTGACCCCTGCCATGTGACAGGGGTATAATCTTTTGTAACCTGCCCCATCTCATGTGGCAAGGGCTGGGAAACAGATACTAGCCTCTTACCTGCGTGTCACATCTTTATTACGCTCCACCTCTCTTCCTTTCCCTTTTCCTCTGCATCTCCTCTTTCTTGATTCAGTTCTGATAACTATAGAGCACAGTAAGGTAGACAAGGATTGCTTGTGTCACCACAGGACATATCCACTCTATATGGCACAGGTATCATGGTGGTTATAACAGGGGAGTGGATTTGATGCAGTGGGCCAATTTCATGCCATTGAAGTCAGTGGAGTTACACCAGCAATGAATTTATCCCATTGTGTCTGTCTGGTATTTCAGGTTATGCCTTGCTCAGTGAAAACAGCTGTCACGTAAGACATTGTGACACTTTCAGCATTTCTCCCCAGGTTTTATACTTTTTTCTTCCTTACCATATAACAAGAAGTCTCTTTCTTCTTCCCCCTTTAATGCCGCCGGCTCTCACTTTTATCAGGCTATCCGCAATGACCAAGACCTCCTTAGGGCTCTCCCACAGGGCTGAGGCCAATCCCATTCCATACCTCAGTGTCTTCATTCCCTTCTCCAGAGCTGAGGGGAAGTTTATTACAGGTGAGAGCAGGCAAGAAACTAAATGAAAGAAATCCAGTTGACAGGCTGTCTCCTGAGGATGTGTGCCAAGGACATTTTAATTATTGGGGCCCAGAACTAAAAACAAAGCTAGACAGATCAAAATGAAGCCCTGCATTCTTATCTCTCTTATACGAGTGTAAATAAGGAGTAGCTCCACTAGAATCAATGCAGTTACACCTGGGGAAAACCAGTGTGAGATCAGAATCAGGCCCACAAAACTAGATTCGAGATGTTAAAGCCAAAAGGGACCATTGTGATCATCTAGTCTGACCTCCTGCATAACACAAGCCAGAAAATTTCACCCACTTATCCCTTTATAGAGCCCAATAACTTGCCATACAGCCACTTCTAGGCATTTCTTCCCCACACTGGTCCCCCTTCTAAACTCTACTTCTCTCCACTATAGCAGTGTCTGTGTGGAACTAATACTGGTTTAGTTTCTATTCTGCTATCAGGCATTTATATCTCTGTCTGTCTACATAGATATATGGTTATATGTGCAATAGTTCTGGATGAAGAGGCACTTTCATTATTAAATGAAAAAATAAATTTCCTTGGATAGGAAGACTGTCCTGTGGGGTGAAAACTGGCTAAAAGGCTGTAAACAAAGGCTAATGATAAATGGGAATGTGCTGAGGTGGAAGCAAGTGTCTAGTGAGGTACAGCCAATATCACCAATAGGCCCTTTTGTCAGAAATCTTATTGAATGTCTTTTTAAAATTCTTCATTAATGATGTGGAAGAAGGAGCAAAGCACATTAAGGAGATTTGCAGACGATAGTAAAACTGGAGGAGTTGCAGACACTAGGCAAGACAGAGAAATAATACAAAGGGATGGAGAGAGAATAGACACCTGGGCAGAAAGTAACAAAAGGAGAAAACTGGAGGGGGCGGGGGAAGGAAGGAGTGATCTGCAGCGCACATGTTTAATGTGAGGGAGGAGGACTCTGAGAGATAGCAGTGGTGAGATAGACACAGGGCCACGTTTTCAAAAGAGCTTAGTGCTACATTTAGGCAACTAAATAGGGGCCAGACTTTCAAAAGACCTCAGCACCCAATGTGAACCCAGTAAGCTGAGCTCTTTTGAACATCTGGCTATGTGTTTTGGTGCCTCCCAGAGAGCTGAGTTCTTTGGAAACTTTCTTCCCAGTCATGGGCGCTACACTCTTCTGAAAATTCCTGCCCATGGAGTGAGAGCAGGCAGCAAAGATGAGATGAGTTTGCAATGTGCAATGGCAGCATACAAGTTTGTTATAACTTTTGGCTTCATATGCCAAGAGTAAATCTAGACTAGAAATTAGAAGAAGGTTTCTAATCATCAAAGGAGTAAGATTCTGGACCAGCCTTCTAATAGGAGTACTGAGGCAAGCAACCTAACTAGTCTTAAAATGAGGCTTGATATATTTAGGAATGGGATTATATGACGGGTTGCTTGCGATAGCAGGGAAGTGGACTCAATGACCCAGGAGGTCCCTTCCAGTCCTGTGTTCCTAATATTCCCTCTCTACATGGTCTTATCCAGAATATAGTTTTCAAATCATTGCACCGTATTACCAGAATATATTAGAAGGCATTCATAGAAGAGCAACCATAATGATCAGGAAGCTGGAGGGATTTGATTGATGAGGGAAGATTTTTAAAAAGTGAAATAGGTCTAGCTTGGCTAAGCAGGGATGTCTAAACAGGAGGACATGATAACAACCCACAAATAATTGATTTGTGAACTGATTTTTTGGTGTGCTGCCTAGGCTATAACTTAGAGTGATGGGATGAAATTAATAAAGAAGAAATGTAGAGTGAATAACAGGAAGAACTTCCTTATACTGAAATCTGGTAAGCCATGGAATAGTCTCTCAAGGGAAGTGGTGGAAGCCCCGTTGGTTGTATATGACATGATTGAAGTATATGAAATAATAAATGGTACAGACAAAGTAGATCGAGAACTTCTGTTAACACAAGAACAAGGGGACATTCGATGAAATTAAAAGGAAATGCTTTTTCACACAATGCATAATTAGACCATGGAATTCACTGGCCCAAGAAGTCATTGAGGCCAAAACTTAGCAAGATTCAAAAGGAGATTAGACATTTGTATGGATGTTAAGAATATCTAGAATTATCATAGTTAATGATAACAAGTTTTGGAAGAGACATTAAACTCCATGATTCAGGGTTTGAGCCAATCTCTAAACTACTGGGGAATAGAAGTTTCTTGTACCTTCATCTGAAGCATCTGGTGCTAGCCATTGTCAGAGACAGGACACTGGACTGGATGGGCCCAGGGTCAGATCCAATCTGGCTACTCCTGTGTAATTTTTAAATTAGACTGGACAAAATACTAGAAGCCCAGTTTTTATAATACTGTATGTCTCACCCATGCATTAGCATTCAGGCTTCTCTCTCACATTCCTGCCTTTAGCCTTATGAGTGCTGCCTTTCAGGGTTTTGTCTGAAGGTGCATGAAACAGAAATGATAGGCTGTTGTGGTCCTATAACCATTCCATTTAATTCAGTAACATTGTATTGGCGTGACAAGCTATGCAAGCCAACAAATTGTAAAGGGGAGAAAGACCCTTCAGGTGTCTGTCAAAGGTAGTTACAATCTGCTCACGGTAGGTCTTCAGACTGGGTTTGGGGTATTTTTCCACATCCTTTGGTTATTATTGTCCATTTCTGATTCAGTGGTAGGTTGCTATGTAAAATGTCATCTATGTCATCTCTTTTCTTCTCATCCTCTCAGGGTAATGCAGTTTTTCCTAACTGCTTTTTAATGGAAAGTCTTTAATCATTTCTGATAATTTGAGGAAATATCTCTTACTCCATCATATTTTTGACATTGGAGCACAAAATGTCTCTTCAATTCACTCTGCCGTCACATTGGTTGCACTGTCCTTTTGCACTTTACTATGTGTCTCCCAGTCTCTGCCTTAAATTTATGGTCACTGATTCTTAATTTGATAAGAGTCGTCACAGACTGCACAGAGGTGAGGAAATCTGCTAATGTGAAGGTTCTGTGGAGGGATCTGTAGTAGACTGTTGCATAGCAACTTTGTTGAATAGGAAGCATATGTGTCTATTAATAAATAGTGTATGAGTGTAGGAATATATGTGGGGGGGTTGCATATACATCTCTCAATATAGTATTATCTCTCATATACAATATGGCATATTATTATTTAGAGTTGTGTGGGAACAGGGATTTCCATTTCGTGCGGAATTCTGTGATTTCAAGGTTTGTTTCAATCCGAATTGGAACAAAAACAAAAAAGTTCACATTTTCACTTGAAACAAAATTTCTTCCCTCCCACCACAAAAGAAAATCATTTTTGGTCGATCAAAACATTTCATTTTGGATTGTTACTAAAAAATTGTATAAATGTCACATTAAAATAAAAGAAATTTTGAAATGAAAAATCAAAGCATCTGAAAATATTGAAACAGAAAGTTTTCACCTTATTGAAACTTTTTTTTTCCAAAAAAATTTCCAAAATTAAATTTCATTGATACATTCCTGTGGGAAGTTTCGGTTTTGATGAAATGGCATTTTCTGATGGAAAACTGTTCCACTAGAAAATTTTCCACCAGCTCTGTTGTTGTTCATTTATATTGCAGAAGCTCCTAGAAGCCAACCTGGTCAGGTTCCCATGCTTTTCAATTGCCAATCTCAAAAAGCTTTCCAGAAGTGTATTAGTTTTATCATCCTCTTGTTACAGAACGGGCGACTGAGGCACAATGAGTCACCAGCAGAGTCAGGAATAGAACCGACATCTCCTGATTCGCAGTCCTATGTTCAGCCCACTAGACCAAAACAATAATATAAAAATAATCTAAAGCAGCTGAACCCTGGGATAGCAAGCACAAAGCAGTTCAATATTTACTTGCCTGCCTTAAATCTGTATTCCACACCCAGATGTTTGGTGTCATATCAGTGCCTAGGACAGAGAGATTTATATGGATGTAAACCCCACTTGCAGCACCGTGGAGAAATGATGGCTTTTGACTTCTCTCCAGTGTGTTTTTGAGGAACTAATTTCAATGGAGAGTGTATGTGAAATTAGCTTCTGATAGGGAGATGTATTAGGCTGTGGAACAGTCTGTCTTAAAACTAGACTGTTTCCCTGTGGGAAACAGTCCTGCCATGGCTTGGGGATCTAATAGGTCTTTTCCATCTCTAACTTTTAAAATTCCATTATAAGCCCCTTGTTTCAGATACTATTAACTTTCTGAAAAAAATTATTCTTATTTGTTTTCTGTCCAAAGGCGACTTAGTTTTGGAAAATGTAAAATTCCACTTGACTATTTTTGAACTGTATTTTCTTATTTCAGATGGGGTTTTTGTGCATAGATAACTCAAAGCCAGATTCCCCTCCCCCCAAAAATTTCAAATTTGCCATGCACTAAGTTTTCTGTTGTTGTTAATAAATGTTTGTGGAGCACCATATGTGTACATCACACACACACACACACACACACACACACACACACACACACACACACACAGTAACAATACCTGGCAATTGCGTAGCACTTTTCATCAGTAGATCTTAAAGCAAAAAAAAAGGCAAGGCAAAGGAGTTTACAATCTAAGGCTATGTCTATACTATGGATCTTACAGCGGCACTGCTACCACTGCAGCTGCACCGCTGTAAGGTCTCCCGTGTAGCTGCTCTATGCCAGTGGGAGAGAGCTCTCCTGCCAGCATAATTAAACCACCCCCAATGAGCAGCGGTAGCTATGTCACCTGTTTTTTCACACCCCTGACCAACAAAAGTTTGGCTGACAAGAGTGCTAGAGTAGACATAGCCTAAGGGCATGTCTATACTACGAAAACAGGTCGATTTAATACAGGGGTCTCAAACACACGGGCCGGGGTGATTTTCTGTGGCCCGTGAGCCTCTCGCAGCCCCCCCCCCCCCCACTCTCCCCCAGTGTTTACCAGAGCAGCTCCAGCTGGACGTGCACCGGGAGCAGGGCATGCTCCCTGCCTGCCTGCCCTGCCCTGCGCAGCTCCGGGAAGAGGCTGGAACATGGGGAAGGGGGGGCGGAGGGGCTGCGTATGGCTGTTGCTTCAGGCAGCGCCCCCAGCAGCTCCAATTGGCCGGGAATGGGGAGCTGCTGGGGGCAGGGAGGGGGCAGAGTTGGGGTGGGGATTTTGGGGAAGGGGTTGGAATGGGGGCAGGGAAGGGGTGGGAAGAGGCAGGGCAGGGGTGGGGCCTCATGGAAGGGGTGGAGTGGGGGCGGGGCCGAGGGTGGCGGGCGGGGAGGTGTCAATAATGCGGCCCTCGAGCCAATGTACTAGTCCTCACGTGGCCCTCATGGTCATTTGAGTTTGAGACCCCTGATTTAATAGAAGTCGATTTTTTAGAAATTGATTTGATACAGTCGATTGTGTGTGTCCCCACTAAGCGCATTAAGTCGGCGGTGTGCGTCCACAGTACCAAGGCTAGCATTGACTTTCGGAGCGTTGCACTGTGGTAGCTATCCCACAGTTCCCGCAGTCTCCGCCGCCTATTGGAATTCTAGGTTGAGCTCCCAATGCCTGATGAGGCAAAAACATTGTCACGGGTGGTTCTGGGTACATGTCGTCAGGCCCCCCCATCCCTCCGTGAAAACAACGGCAAAAAATCATTTCTCGCCTTTTTTCCTGGGTTACCCATGCAGACGACATATCACGGCAAGCATGGAGCCCGCTCAGCTCACTGTCACCGTATGTCTCCTGGGTGCTGTTAGCAGACACGTTACTGCAGTGCTACACAGCAGCATCCCCTTACCTTGCCTTGCGGACGGCAGACAGTACAATACGACTGCTAGCCGTTGTCGTCGTCCCGTGGGTGCTCCTGGCCGACCTCGGTTAGGTTGGTCGGGGGCGCCTGGGCAGACATGGGTACTCCTGGCCGGCCTCGGTGAGGTCGGTCGGGGGCGCCTGGACAAAAATGGGAATGACTGCAGGTCATTCTCTTCTTTAAGTTCTGTCTAATGGAGATTCAGTCCTGCCTGGAATATCATGCCAATTGGAGACTTCTGCCTCAGGCTGTTCTCCCAGTCGGCAGCACCGCGCGGTCGCACCTACCCCAGCCTACCCCTTGTTCCCATGGCTCATGGAGCCTGGACAGTAGTAAGGAGCAGTTCAACTATAGGCTGAGCAAGTGCATAATGGTGGTAAAATATGCCTTTGGACGTTTAAAAGCTCGCTGGCACAGTTTACTGACTCGGTTAGACCTCAGCGAAACCAATATTCCTATCGTTATTACTGCTTGCTGTGTGCTCCACAATATCTGTGAGAGTAAGGGGGAGACATTTATGGCGGGCTGGGATGTTGAGGCAAATCGCCTGGCCGCTGATTACATGCAGCCAGACATCAGGGCGGTTAGAAGAGCACAGCAGGGTGCGCTGTGCATCAGAGAAGCTTTTGAAAACCAGTTTCATGACTGGCCAGGCTACAGTGTGAGAGTTCTGTTTGTTTCTCCTTGATGAAAACCCGTCCCCTTGGTTCACTCTACTTCCCTGTAAGCCAATCGCCCTCCCCTCCCCACTTTGATCTCCGCTTTCAGAGGCAATAAAATCATTGTTGTTTCAAATTCATGCATTCTTTATTAACTCGTCACACAAATGGGAGGATAACTGCCAAGGTAGCCCGGGAGGGGTGGGGGAAGAGGGAAGCACAGGGGTGGGGTAGTTGTAGGGGCACCCCCTAGAATGGCATGCAGCTCATCATAGAAGCGGCATGTCTGGGGCTCTGACCCGGAGCGGCCGTTTGCCTCTCTGGTTCTTTAGTAGGCGTCACACGGCACTGCTGCGGGTTCCTGTTATAACCTCTGTCCTTCGTGCCCTTGGAGATTTTTTCAAATATTCCGGCATTTTGTCTTTTGGAACGGAGTTCGGATAGCACGGATTCGTCTCCCCATACAGCGATCAGATGCAGTACCTCCCGTTCAGTCCATGCTGGAGCTCTTTTGCGATTCTGGGACTCCATGGTCACCTCTGCTGATGAGCTCTGCATGGTCACCTGTGCTGATCAGTTCGCTACGCTGGCCAAACAGGAAATGAAATTCAAAAGTTCGCAAGGATTTTCCTGTCTATTTGGCCAGTGCATCTGAGTTGAGAGTGCTGTCCAGAGCGGTCACAATGGAGCACTCTGGGATAGCTCCCGGAGGCCAATACCGTCGAATTGCATCCACACTACCCCAAATTCGACCCAGCAGGGTCGATTTCAGTGCTAATCCCCTTGTCGGGGAGGAGTACAGAAATCGATTTTAAGAGCCCTTTAACTTGACAAAAATGGCTTCGTCGTGTGGACGGGTGCAGGGTTAAATCAATCTAACGCTGCTAAATTCGACCTAAACTCGTAGTGTAGACCAGGGCTAAGGACAAGATTTTCACTTGCCCTCTGTGCCCAGGCAGTAAAGGTAAGGGGCATAAGAGCCCTCCTTATTCCTCTGCATGGGCTACCTGCATTGCCAGTCCATAAGCAGGGGAGAGAGCAGGCTCTGTGGAGTTGTGATTCTGTGCCCCAGGAAGGTGGGCAGGAAATGGGTGAAGAGGAGTGAGGAATAGGCAGAGCCTTGGCTTTATCCCCCAACATGCTGGCCAGTGGAGCTGAGCCAAAGCAGAGGGGGATGAAATCTGTGCCTGCTGTAGGCCAGTAGAAGATGGCGTTCCTTTGAGAGCCGGGGGAGATCACGAAAGGAGTTGTAACTCAAAGTCATGGTTCCTTCCATAGACTACTCCTGGGTAAGACAGCTGTTTGTCACCCCTTTCTATGTCTAAGGAGCAATGCCTTAATGTAGCCCTAAATCAGACAAGCATGTACAGTCTACAGAAGAGCAATAGAAAGAGAAGATGGAGAGTGAACAGGGCAGCATAGAATTCAATGCTGGCAAGTGAAGTGAAAGAGGTGGCTCTGAAGCAGGGAGAAAAGTGGATATGGTTGATAAACAAGAAGTGAGAGGCCATTTCTGCCCTAAATGTGGTGTGAAGAAAGATGCGACATTGATCTTGGAAGAAGAGTGGGAGGAAGGGGAAATATTGGGGGTGAGAATTGGGAGGAGAGGGAAATGTCAGCAAGTGTCAGTAGGAAAAAAGTTCATTTACAATCGAATAACTAAGTGAGAAGTGTTTGGAAATCAGCATTTAATACTACCTCATTAATCAATTTACCAAGGTCTAGACTAGTTCTAGACACACATAGGGATATCTAGAAATAATCCTGGTGCTGTCGTACATATACATTCAAATAAAAATGTCATGCACTGGCCTTTATTTAAATGAATGATCCATCAAAAGAATTTTTTTAAACAAAAATTAAATTAAATTAAATTAAACTGATGTCAATGCAGCATCATGGCAGAGATTTTAGATCCACGAGAGTCAGGGAATTCCAAAGTTAAACTTCCTACAGTATTGTTAACGCTACCACATTGCACATGTGGGGACAAATTTTCAAAAGAGCTCTGCTCCCTTTTAGGCTCATAAACAGGCCAGTGAGAAGGTGTAAAGGCGCTCCAGCATGTCGGGGTTTACTGGGTTCCTGCCTGTCAGGTGGCCAATTTGGGCAGGGCTATGAAAGGACAAGAGAAGGATGTGACCTTTCTCCTCCCAGCTGGCTGAAGTTGGAAAGACCTCAGTTAGTTATTACCCAGTAGTTTGAGTTGATTTGTTCTGGCTGCAGTATTGCCAAACCCAAGCATTCAAAAGTCATGTCCCAAAAATCATGAGATTGGCTTAGAAATCATGAAAGTTTAAAAAAAAATGTGGGGGTTCTTTTTATTTATCATATGGTTTTTGAACCTTTCGACCTGGGTCCTGTTTTTAATCTTTTCTCTGCAACCGTGAGGGATAGAAGCTTTTATTTCTTTTAAATGAAAGCTGGGATTGTCCTGTATTCACAAGTTGCTGCTTTTTGGCAGAAGACAAAGTGATTCATGTGTGTAAAGTTTAGATGGCCAGTTAATAAATATTTCGAAGTACTCTGGGATGCATTTGGATGAGAGCTGCTGTGTAAATATAAGTTCATTATCATTATACCTTCTGTTGTTGGCCTTCTCCTGCTCCGGTACGCTGCCTGTATTACTCGGAACCAGAGTCTTTGCAATCTGTCCCCTGCAGAACACTTCACCCTACCGAATCCTCATGCTGCACTACGCTGCCAGTCACCCTCACAGCCCGGGCAGCTGCTGAGAGCTAGCACCTGTTAATGCAGAGCTAGAACTGGGCGGGTCTGTGTTGACTTGGAATATTAATGTTGTCCCCAGAATCAGGGCCAGCGCACACCAGCACTTTGGCCTTGGCCCAGTGAAGCGTTCCCACCGTGCTTCTGACCCTCCTGCCCTGTGGTGGGTGTGTCTGAGGACTGGTCTATGCGCAGCCACCTCCTCATGCTCCAGCTGTCTAGCAAGGCTTGTGTGGCCTTCTTGTTCCCGTGCACCCCATCAGAAATGGAGAGGGTGTGCTAAGTTGCGTGGCTGAAATTGCTGGGGAGAGAAGCACTGTGGGGGCAGTGGAGGCCAACACAGAGAGAGGTGAAAAACAAAAACCAACACCCAGCTGCATCCCCTGGGGATATCATACCACTTCCTCAGGGATGGCCCCATTCCTTTCCCTGATTTAAATCCATGCCCAGTGGGCAACTTCCTCTGGCTGGCTGGCTCTCCCTATGGAATGGGGTCCTGCCCAGTTGCCTATAGGGCCCAACTCTGGCTCCCCACAATGGTGCTGCAGCCTGTCAGGAGAAGGCATGGGCGTACCAGGGAGCAGTGAAGGAAAGAAGGAGAAAGACCAAAGGGCTCCTGAACAGGAAACTGGTGGTTTGTGAGAAACGGTGGAGATTCAGAGAGGGGGGTCACCAGAGTAATCAAGTGGGGGTGCAGGTCGGCAGAAGGCAGGGGGCGGAAAGGGAGCGGTATATATATATATATATGAAGGCAGTGGGGAGAGGGCAGGACGTAAATGGAGAGGAAGCTGATGCTCAGAGGGAGCGTACAGCACCAACACTTCTTTTTGTAGTGCCTTATCACTGGGGAATCTGGACACCTTGCCTCAGGAGACCATTGTGATGGAGAGGAAAGCATAAGGGTTAGCAGGGCAACGGTTACCATTTGGGCTATGAGAGGACATTGGAGCATCGTACAGAATGAGTTTTCAAAGGTCTCAGGAAGCGGACTCTTTGGGGTATTCCTCCCCAGCTGCTTCCTGGCCTCTTCACTTAATTTTTTCCTGCCAGTCTCTCTTCCCATGTACTTTTCTCTCACTGTGTTTTTTTCTCATTCTCATTCTCTCTTTCTTTCTCTCACCAGGTCTGTGCCTCCCCCTCTCTCCTTGTCTGACTCTCCCTCCCTCTCATCCGTTGTCTTTCCCCCCATCTCCATTTGTCCTTTTCCATTGGCAGAGCAGAAGCCACACTGGCTCACAGCGAGGAGTGAATATGAAAGGGACAATGACCTTTTCTGAGGCAGCCTTTGAAAACAGCCGTTCCCTGAGAAGAGAAAGGAAGAGGGGCTGGGCAGTCCAGAGAAAAAGGGGGAAGGGAGGGCATTAATGAAGCAACACTCAGCAACCAAACAGGCTTCCAGGGCATCAAATATGAAAAGGTTTGCTCTTCAAGGGGAAGAAAAGCAAGAAGCATGAAATATTCATGAGTGCCAGGTGTGGGCTATGAAAGGCGTCTCACCCTCCCCACTCACCCTCGCAGGAAGACTGGGGGGACACACAAGGCTGTGTCTGCTGCAGGCAACCAAGGGAGGATTCTAGCTGGCTGGTTTCCCCCAGAAGACAGAGCTTGTGAAATGTTAGATAATAGTCCTCTACCACCCACCCATGCACACACCCCTGCGCACACTCAAAGGGTGGAGAATGGAAGAGCATGCCTGGCAGGTATTAGCCAGCTGAGGTTACTCTCAGTGGGGTGTCCCAAGGACTCAGACTATGGGCAGAATGGAAACATCTCACTGACTCCAACATGGCAGTGCTTCATCAAACCAGGCAGGACACCCTGCCATGAGGGCGGGTGGAGGGGAGAGAGGGTTACAAGAGAAGGAACCTTTTAAGAAAACAAAACCAAAATCCACTGACAAAAGCCAATATTTTGGGAAAGTAGCTGAATTCCCTCTTGGATTTGGACAGAGCAACTCTGCTCCTTGCTCTGGAGGAGCCCCAGGGCCCTTTCTGACAAGCTTCTGTCAACTTCAGAGAGTCCATGGTTCCCTCCAGACAGTTCCTGTCAGCCCCAATTAGCTTGGCCGTCACAGCTGAAACCTTCCTGAGCGGAAACACCTGGCATGTGCCAACCCTTGGGAAAGCAGAACCACGGTGAGCGATCCAGAAAGAACAAAGCAGGGGGCGTATGCTGCAACTTGCATGCTAAGCTAACAGAGCATGTGCAGAAGAGACCACTGACCCTTTAAAAACAAGCTACTAAAGCCCAATACATTTCTTTTCATGACACTGGACTGGTGGGAAAATTCTATTCCACTTAGGTGGTTATACCTTTCCCCATCACCGTGGTATCTGGGCACCTTCTAGGAGTGCATTAATGGACATGACTAGCATCTGTAGTATCAAAAGGAGAAGCAAGATTTGAGGCAACGAAGCCTTCCATTTGTTCAGTATCCACTGGTTCAAACAAACCAGGTAGAAGAGTATAATTCTCAGTACTCATCTTAACAGCATGATGGGCCAAACTACCAGTTTGGATTTTTGTGGAAGCCAAAGCAATTATCTTCCCCATCAGCATTTGGGACATAATGATCGGCAGGGGCACTGGAATACATAATTTTGCTGATTCCAATAGCCACTGCAGAATCTGAAGCATAATTCTGTCCCTCATCCAGGCAATGTGCCCCAACTGAATATGCCCAAGTTTTCCCTCCTTCCCTGCCCCAGCGTGCATTTCACAGGGATGTCATTAGGCTGGTTGGATTTTTCTGTGGTCTGCTCTTTGGTGGGAATTTTCAGAAACCAGAGACTAGATATAGAAGTAGGCAGTATTTGGGTAGACAGAAGCAGAGAGAAATGTTTGCCTTTTCTCATGCTATCCCCTGTGACTGAAACAGTGTCCCTGTCTCCAGGCACAGTGCAACCTCACTCTCCTGATTCAAACCCTACCTCAAAACTTGCTTCTTTCCTTGCTGATCCCCAGCCTTCATTCCACACACGGTCCACAAATTTTAATAGGTTAAATTCATTTAAAACAATCCAAAGAGGCACTAATGAGCTGTGTAAGTAACACATCACAAATGCACCACAACACCAATGATATACCTGAGATACCTAGATGATATTTTCATCCTCTGGACAGATGATTTAAACTCCCTCACAGATTTCCACTACAACTATCACCACCTGTCCATTAAACTCTTTCTGGAACACTCCCACACCAGCATCAACTTCCTGGATACCACAATCAGCTTCAACACTGGAACCCTATAGACAGCTAGATACAAGAAACCCATGGATCACCACACCTACCTTCACAGATCCAGGAGCCACCCCAGACACACCAAGAAATCTGTTATCTACAGCCGGGCACTCAGATACCACAGAATATGCTCCGAGGAGAAAGTCTGGGGTATACACTGTAATACACTTAAAACCACCTTCACCAAACAAGGACACTCCACCAGAGAAGCAGATCATATTGTGGAACAAGCCACCCAAATACCTCGAAAGAACCTGCTCCAATATGGAAATAAAACCCTCTCTGACTACATATCCCTAGTGGTCACCTACCACCCCACACTGGAACCCATACCGGGTATCATCCAACAACCACAACCCCTACTTGATGACCCCATCCTGAAAGAAATCTTTCCTGAACCCCCTTTTCTGGCCTTCAGACAACCCCCCCAACCTCTCCAGATTCATCATCAGAAGCAAGCTCCCTACAGGCCCGACACATCAACTCGAAGCAGCCCCAGATCCTGCTAGAACAACAGGTGCAAAACCTGTAGACATATCTCCACTGCTTCAATAATCAACACCTCCCATGACATACCTTTCAAGATCCATGGGTCCTACACATGCCTATCACAACATGAGGTGTACCTCATCCAGTACACTATGGGTATGGGCTAAATGGGGATAAATGCCCTGCAGTGCTGCCCTCCACGCGCACAGTGTCCCAGAGCTCGAGCTCCATCCCAAGCCCAAAGGTCCATACAGCAATCTTTCAGCCCCAGAGCCTGGGCCCTGCAAGCATGAGTCAGCTGATGCAGGTCAGTGGTGGGTTTTTTATCCCTGAGCAGACATACCCAAAATGCCCCGATAGCAACTATGTGGGTGAAGCAGACAATCACTACATGCTCAAATGAACTCACGCAGAAAAATGATAAAAGACAAAAGCACCATATTACCTGTGGTTGAACACTTTTCACAACACCATCACTGTATATCTGACCTCTTAGTCCTCTTTCTCAAAGGAAACCCACACAACACTTTCAAAAGAGGAGCCTAGGAGCTTAACTTCATAACTCTGCTAGTCACTAAAAATCATAGACTGAATAGAAACACGGGGTTTATATCTTATTACAACAATCCGTAATCCACTCACAACCACCCCTCCAGCTGCCTTTCCATCCACCCCTTCTTGTTTCCCCTATGACTGGAGGGGTGTTAATGGGGGTCCCTTGAAATATGTGTTAACTACTTATGCTAAACAATCTATTCCAAGCAACAGAGGGTCCTGTGGCACCTTTAAGACTAACAGAAGTATTGGGAGCATAAGCTTTTGTGGGTAAGAACCTCACTTCTTCAGATGCAAGACATCTATTCCACCTTGCATTTAGCTGTGATACCCCGAGGGCAAACCTACACTTAAAATGCTGCTTCAGCAAACCTGCACCGATGCAGCTGCGCCGCTATAGAATAGCGCTTAATGAAAGATGCTCTTTGTCAACAAGAGAGAGCTCTCCCATTGGCGTAGTTAATCCACCTCCCTGAGAGGTAGTACCTGTGTTGGTGGGAGAAACCCTCCCCCTGACATAGCGCTGTCTACACAGAAGTTAGGACGGTAAAACTGTGTTATTCGTGGGATGTGGATTTTTCACACCCCTGAGTGACATAGCTATACTGATATAGGTCTATAGTGTAGACCAGACCTGACTATGTTTCCCAGACCTGAAAGAGAGCTCTGTGTAAGCTCAAAAGCGTGTCCCTCTCATCAACAGACATTTGTCCAATAAAAGATATTACCTCACCCGCCTTGTCTCTCTACACATCACCTGACATTTCGTTGTTGCATGCTCAGCCCAGAGTCTCTTGCAAACTTTTTCATTATTTCATACTGTGTGAAGTCTGTGTAATTCCCAGCTTGATGAGGAGCCTTGCAGGAAGCTGGACACAGGAGAGACAGGGAGATTTTGGAATCTGCCTGTGTTCCATTGGAACTTCCGCAAAATTGCACGATCTGTGTAATGTTTCCATTTCTCCAATTTGGCAAATTCTGACAAAACAATGTTTCCTCTGAATCTGTCTGACCGGCTGTAGTCAGGACCTCAGGTCTGTGACTCATCCGAAAGTTAGCACCATCCCCCAAATATACAGGATGGAGTTTAGCAGTGACTCAGTGGAAAGGTAGTCGATCACCTACTGCATTACCTGCACAGCCGCCTAGGAAACCTGGGTTTCCCTGCAGGTCTCCCATCTACGTATTACCCAGCCTGACCCAGTCTAGCTAATGAGAGCTAATAAGATCACAATGTGTGGCAGTATTGTTGCTGGAAGCACATTGCACTGTAGTGAGGGGGTGGAGTTGTAAGTCGGTAATGCTGTAAAAGGGTTGCTTCCAGAGACCGGGAGGTCAGGGTGACTGGCAGCACACAGCCCTGTGGCTTGACTGTGGGGCTTTGTATTATTACAAATCAGGAAACCAGATACGGGCAAATACTCTCAGGCAAGAGGCTGGAGCTGTGATCCTGTGCTAGTGAACTATTGATGCCTTACTAGGCTAGAAGATGACTAGCCAAAGACTAATGGCACATCCGGGCATTCAAGAGACTGGGGCTTTGCAACCACCCCAAGACTTATGCTTATTAAATCCAAAAGGGACTGCTCAATCATTCCTTCTACTCTCTCCCTCTCATGCATATTCCCCCCAATGCTGGAATTCTGCACACACACACCCCACTGCACACACAGACCAATGCCAGGGTGAACATGTAAAGCCCTGTATTAACTCATCAAATCACACATGGAGAAGCTCTCTACTCCCTCCAGCAGTGGAACCAGAAGGAAAGGAAATTCACTATCAGAACCCCCACTGCTGGCTTAGGGCCTCCCAAATAGTAAGGCCGGAACCCACACCTGATCAACATAAAAGATATATACTCCTCACACCCATACCATCTTGTCACATAGATACACATACCTGTCCGCCTCATGTACATGCCTCACACTAGGTCCAGACCCTCTCACCATACAGATACTCTTCTCTCCTCCTCCTCTCCCACCTTCTTACTCAGGTATAATAAACATCTCCACCAGTACAAATACATCTTAATCCTCATCCACCCTTGTTGCCCACATACGACATTTCTTTGCGTGCCCAGCATCCTCTCCCCCTGCAGTAGGAACAAAACAACACAAGAAACTGAGACATAGTGTAAAGCACAACTTGATGTGGCTAATTACTTGACAGTGGGCATAAAAGAGGGATTAACTGGTGCCTCGAGGGGCTGCTACTGAATCCTAATCTTATCTTTCCCTCCCCCTCCCCCTTTCCCTTCCACTGCCATCTGAAGTAATGAACTAGTTATAAATATCTAATTAGCTAATTATATGCTGGCCTACATGGAGCATCTTGCATGATGGAATTCCCTGGACCCCTGGAGGAGGGAGTCTCAGCGGAGGAGGGGGGAGGCATGTGTGTATGTGCGTGTATGAGGAGTGGGGGGCGGTGTGAGGGAGAAGGCGCTTGTTTCATGCTCCGAATGATTTCTAGAATTTTGGCATCCTTGGAGACCAGAGGAAATGTAATTAATTTAGCAGCGGAGGGAGGCTGGCCTGACCCTGCCGGTCTGAAAACAAAACCACCAAAATTCTTCACGCAATAATTTCAACACAAAATTGTTTTGTTATGAAATGTTTGCACTGGTCAGAGGTACTGTATCGACAGCCCTGAATGCCCTGTTTTGCCAGAGAACAGGTACAGCATGGGCGGCAGCAGTGAAAGCTTCCTTCATACAGTACCCTCCAGCGTGCCTCAGCCCTGTCATGGAGGGACCACTAGAGAGGAGAAGGGGGTTTGGTGTCCATGAGCTCTGTGTGGCTCGAAAGCTTGTTTCTCTCACCAACAGAAGTTGGTCCAATAAAAGATATTGCCTCCTCCACTGTGTTTCTTTGATGAGGCTGTCATTGAGTGGGCCAACCCATGCCAGTTTGTTGAGGGGTTTGTGTTTGTGTGGTGTGCATACTCATCCTACTAGGAATTGGGTTCAGGCTCATTTCTCACGAGTCACCGGGCAGCCAGCAAGCATTTATGACTGTTAGTCCCTGCCAGCTGAGGCTGGGGTAGTTGATCTGCAAGGATTTCAGGGCGGTGTTTTCAACTCATCGCCCTTCTGTGGGAAAGGAAGAAGATGGAATATTATATCAAATGATGATTGTGCCAAAAACCTCTTAGGAAAATAGGACTGGCAGGGACCTTCTGGGTCATGGAGTCCAGTCCTCTGCTATCGCAAGCAACCCCATCACAGGCTTATCATCATCCTTCCTTCCTGGGGCTGTAACATGAAGCCCGGGGTAAAGAGGATATTGAACAGAAATAGCTTTGTCCCTGCCTGTCATTTGGGAGTGGGACTGGGGGAGTAGTGATCATACCTGAGTGACCCAGCCTGATTTGGAAAATAATTAATTTCCAATCTGCCTGTTTTATTTTCATTAAAATGTTTCTCTCTGTCTTTTTTTTTTCCATTTCCCTCTTTTACTCTTCTCTCTGCTTCTCCCTTTCTCTCCCTCCATCTCAATCCCTCCTCCTCCTCCTCTGCCTCTTCCCCACCTGCAGGCATGCGGATCCTGGTGAATTTGCTCCTGGACACCCTGCCCATGTTGGGGAATGTTCTGCTTCTCTGCTTCTTTGTCTTCTTCATCTTTGGCATCATCGGAGTACAGCTGTGGGCTGGTCTGCTCAGGAACCGCTGTTTCATGGAGGAGAACTTCACAATGTGAGTGCATGGGAGATAGCTACCCCCTTGTCCTGTCTGTGTGGATTCCTTCCTTCCCCACCCTACTCTTTACTTCCTTCTCCCTTCTCTCTATCACTGAAGATTTCCAGAGGCTGAGCCAAGGGTGCTAACAAATCGAATGCTTCCCCGTTTCCACCCTTTCCCCCAGCCAGAAAGGTTCCTGTTTCCTTACACGCACACACCTTCTGAAAGCTACCTCTGCCTGTGGAAGGGACCTGTCAGCATAGTGGGCTCCAGCAGCATTCCTCTTCTGCATCAGCCAGAGCAATCTTCATTTCTGGGATCCCACTGCTACCTCTCCCATCCCCCTTGATTTCACTAAATCAGCTCAAACTGTCCCAATGAAAAGAATCTCATCTATACAGTCAAGAGGCCCAGTCTTCCATTGCCTTGCACCTCGCAGAGTCACTTCCACCTGTGCAAAAGGGATGCAGGATGCCACGACCTTGATACTGAGCTGCCTTCTGGACAAATCAGAACGGGAAGGAGGGCAAAGAGGCCTGCAAACCTTCTTCGCAGCCGCCAGACTCTTGGGCGAGCTGGGGACTACGTCTGGCTGCCCACAGCCTCAAGCGATCATTCCAGTTGCCAGGAATATTTACGAGAATAGTTAAAGGATTAGAAGACAGGCCTTATAGTGGTAGACCCAAGGAGCTTAATGTATTTAGCTTAACAAAGAGTAAGTTCAGGATGGCTTGATCATAGTCTGTAGGTACCTACACAGGGAACAAATATTTGATAATGGGCTCTTCAAGCTGGCAGACAAAACTCTAGGCATGTGTGGAATATCAGACAGGATCTCTGTGCTCCACGGCACATGCTTAAGAGTGATCAAGGTGCTCTACCCAAAGAAGGGAAGGATGGTCCAGTGGGTAAGGCACTGGCTTAGAACATGAGAGACCCAGCTCTGCCATGGACTTCCTGTATGGCCTTGGGCAAGTTACTTAGTCTCTTTCTGTCCTCAGTTCCCCCTCTGTAAAATGTGGATAATAGGACGTCCTTACCTCACAGGGATATGGTGAGGATAAATACATGGGGGGGCGGGGGGAAGAGAGATTGTGAAGCGCTTTGAGATCTACTGATGGAAAGCGCCATATAAGAAATAGGTATAATTAGTATTATTATCTATGGTCAGACAGAGCATGTACAGCTCCGTTCACTTCCTTCAGTAATACACTGAACCATGAAAACTTCTGTGGGTGATCACCACTCCAGTCATCTTGTATGGCAGAGCACCAGTGCCAGACTGCCATGATCCCTCCAGACGCTTATTGTCTTCTTTGCAGCTTAAACTGATCTAAGGCTTTAAAGTGTCTTAGCCCCTTAAACAAATCTAAGGCCTTAGATCAGTTTAAACTGCTTAAAGATCTGAAGTGTTGGATCAATTTAAACTGTTTAAACAATTTTAAGTCCCTAGATCATCTTAGACTGAAAAAAAAAATTGCAAAAACACAATTTAGGGGGCAGCAATGGGACTGGAGGGCTAACCAGGGGGTGGAAGCTGCTTAAAGCTGTCTTACACTGTGCATTTATAAGGGAAAATGCATAAGCAGGACTTTGTTCTTCTCTCATGTGCACCAGTGTAAATCAGGAGAACGCCGATGAGACAATGGAATTACACCTGTGCAGAGCTGCTGTCACTGTGAGGTGAATCAGACCCACAGCCTGCACAGCCATCAGATACTAGTTAATCTTTGGCTGACTATTGCTAGCTAAGTCGACAGAGTCTCAGTTTACTAATGATATTAATATGCACTGCTATTCCTTTATAGATTAGTGTCTATTAGTTATAGAATTAGGAGCTTTTCTTTCTTTTTTCTTTTTTTTTTTTGGACACGTTCCCATCCACCACAATATTTAATGCAAAAAAATCTATATTAATGCAACATTCAGGTTGTGTATTGTAGCTCTGGGAAGACTGGAAATGCACGAGTTAAGGTTGAATGCAAAATCCTAAAGCTTCTCCCTTTCATTTGCTCATTATTGTCTAGTCTTAAATTAGGTGAGCACAGATTATTTCAGATACACGTATATTTTGAAGGTTGTAGAACAGATTGTGTTACTGCAGAAATATCATGTGATCTTGAAATTAAAAAGTTATCTGGAATATATACACACAAGGGATCAGAGTTAAGGTTGGTCGTTCAGTTTTAACTTCTTCATTTACTGACTCTTGAGAGCTTAATTGTGCAACTTTAACTATGCATTAACTGGGGGTTTGTACTTTATTATAGAAAGTTTACTGCCAAATGTAATCAAATTGATGGTCACACTCACAGGCACATCACCATGTAGCCCTGTTCATTTGCTTTACATTGCAACAGTTGTAGGCTTTGGTGCCAGCTGGGTGGGAGAGCTGACTGCACAAGTTTCCCCCCTCGTTCCCGAGAAAATTAAAACTTTCCTTTGGCAGCTGTAAAATCTCCTTCCCATCCCCCAAATCTGCTGGTGGTGGGGTTCGTCTTGGGACTGTGCAGTTTGACCCTGAACAGGGCTCTGCAAAACCAGGGACCAACTCAAGAAACTTCCCATGTCTCTATTCAGCCCCTCACCAAAATAAATCTGAAGGCCCCTTGTATGCAGATTTCATGCACCAAAGTGGGAGTTCCCAGTTCCATAAATGTCACTAAGGTGCATGTTTGTCACAGTAACTTCATTAGCACGTTTTTCCTCTTCCTAGACAAGGCGACATCAATCTCCCCCCCTACTATCAACCCGAGGAGGACGATGAGATGCCCTTCATCTGCTCCCTGTCAGGAGACAATGGCATCATGGGGTGTCATGAGATCCCCCCGCTGAAGGAGAGGGGCCATGAGTGCTGCCTGGACAAGGATGACTATTATTACTACAACTCCATCAGGCAGGAGTTCAATGTCAGTGATGTGTGTGTCAACTGGAACCAGTACTACAACGTGTGCCGCACAGGCAATGCCAACCCACATAAGGGTGCCATCAACTTTGACAATATCGGCTATGCCTGGATCGTTATATTTCAGGTAAGATAAGGTTGGCTTCCTATCCTCAATCCAGGTTTGTGACCAGATTCTTCTCTTGTCCCCATGCTTTTTCAGCCCCTAATTGAAATGAGTTAGGCTCCACATTCCAAGTCTTGTTGTGGTTCTCCCTACGGATTGAAAAGGAGGCTGAATTTGTAAGAACCCACTCCAGGTGGGAACTGAAATCCAGGCCTGTTTCTTCTCCTCCCCATTCCAGAGCCTGTTCCCAGAATTCAAGCCAGAGGGCACAGAAATCCAGTTCAGGTTTTATTTCTTTTTGTTCCAGGGAAACAAACCATTTGAATGAATATAAATTGGTGACTAGTGCAGTTCCAGATTATGTCTAGACTGCAGTCACAGGGTGGGATTACAGCTCGAGTAGACATACCTGAACTATCGTTAATCTAGCTAGTTCGGATCCTGGAGTTGTGCACATCTGTCAACAAAGTTTAGCTCTGCAAGTAGTTACCCAGGGTTCTGGGTGAGTTAGTACAGCCTGCACCGAAGCCCATGCGGCCACAGTTTCACTGCTCCAGTACTTAACTAGTTTGGGTATGTCTACTCGGGCTGCAGTCGCATCCCATGTGTATATAGACCTACTCTTTCAGGCTCTGTTAGCATGTCTCTTCACCTAGGAGAATCCCACTGATATTCTGGCCTGGAAATTTGGCCTTCTTGGAATGGATTCATTTTCTCACCTTTGTTGAGGTTTGAATCTCCTGCTCTGCTCACCAGCGTCAGCCTGTGCCATGTGTAGAAATGAATATCCCAGCTGTTGAATGAATCCAGGAGTCCCACATCCTGGTTGTCTCTCTTGCTCTCTCTTCTCTTTGCAGGTGATCACACTGGAAGGGTGGGTGGAGATCATGTATTATGTGATGGATGCTCATTCGTTCTACAACTTTATCTACTTTATCTTGCTGATAATCGTAAGTACAGGGTGGCCTCTCACCCTAGTAGAATCCTATTTTATGACCGAGAGTGTTCCAGCTTTTCAAGCCAAGGGTCTGAGAAAGGGCATATATTCTATAAACAAAAGGTATTGGATGGCGAAGAGTTGTAACCAATCTAGTCCAGGGAGCTGAGGAATCTAGGTCAGGTTCTCGTCTTCCTGGCGGCTGCATCCAGAGTCTATGCCAAAGCATATACATGCAAGTCAGGTTTTTCTCTTCCTTCCAGATGGATGCACCCAGAATTTATTCCAGGAGGCACAGAAATTCAATTCAGGAGTTTCTGCTCTTCTTAGGTATCTGCACCCACGGTCCATTCCAAGGGAATCTATAATCCAGATCAGCTTCTTCTGCCTGGTGGTGCTGCATCTAGATTCCATTCCAAGTGCACAGAAATCCATTTCCACCTCTTTCACTGTAGATCCTCTTTACACATTTGGCAGTCTCGAGTAGTTCCTCCTATTATTAATTTATTTCTCTTACAGTAGCACCCAAAGGACCCTGTCACAATCAAGTGCTGAGTGACATAATCACCTAAAATAAAAAAAAGTCTCTGTCTCAAAGATCTTACAGTCTAACTAGAGGCAGAACATAACAAATTGGTGTAGTGCACAAGGGATGGAGGGGAAGGAGGAAGAGAAGTGTGACAGGAATAGGAAAATAAGGTTGTTTATATTAGTTAAGTGTATAGTTTGGAAGCTTTATAGGTTTTTGTGTGGTTTTGTTTTAAAGACGTGCTCAAGAACTATTAACAAACCACTAACAAGCTCGCTGGACTTAATCTCTTTTGGGTGCAGAAATTCTGCCTGTCAAGTCATTTATGACACAATCACCACCATGGTATCTGGATTCTGGGTATCTCTTGGTTTCCAAGTTACTGTCCACGTGGAGAATACAGAGGAGACAAAAAGAGAAGCAATAAGGGCTAATGGAAAGGGAAAAGAAGGGAATATTTTTAAACAAAGCTAGACAAGGCCTGATTGAAGAGCTTCATTGTGGCTGACAGCTGAAAGTGTCGCTTCGCCATAGCTAAACTTTGTTTCTGTCTGTCTCTTTGAGCTGAGATCCCTTTCTTTCTCCTCTTTCCCTTTATTGCTCAGGAAGTGTCTATGATCCTTCTCTCTGCTTGGGTCTGAAATGAGCAGGAGCACTGTGAGCCTAAGGGTACGTCTATACTTACCTCCGGGTCCGGCAGTAAGCAATCGATCTTCTGGGATCGATCCCGGAAGTGCTCGCCGTCGACGCCGGTACTCCTGCTCCACGAGAGGAGTATGCGGAGTCAATGGGGGAGCCTGCCTGCCGCGTGTGGACCCGCGGTAAGTTCGAACTAAGATACTTCGACTTCAGCTACGTTATTCATGTAGCTGAAGTTGCGTATCTTAGTTCGAAGTGGGGGGTGAGTGTGGACCAGCCCTAAGTGAGAGGATGCATGGAAAGCTGGGTGCCATTGCTTCTTTTGTCCCTTGGGACCTGCAGACATGAACATCCTCCCTTCTCCTCCTCCTCCTCCTCTTCCTCCAAAAAGGGATTGTTTTCAAAAATTGTCGTGGAGTCTGGCTACACAGGAACCAGACCCAAGACAGAGGGGAAGCCCTAAAATGGGTTGTGGAATATATAAGATGTATCTGGGGAAGGCTCCATTTTGCTCCTTGATCACTTCCCTTGTAGGGACATTAGCCTATAGCTTTGAAATCTCAGGGTACATCTACCTTTCGAGCTTGAGGTGTAATTTTCAGCTAAAATAGATGTAGGCATGCTAGCTGTGATTGCCCTACAACGCTAAAAATAGCAGCGTAGCTGCAGCAGCATGAGTGGCATGGTGGGCTAGCCACCAGAAGTCAGGATGTAGGATCTTGGGTGGGGTCGTGCTCAGGCAGTTAGCCCATCCCAACACACTGTGACAATTACACTTCTGTTTTTAGTGTGCTTGTGTAACCCACACACCTCCTTGGGTGTGGTGTTCTGACCCATCTAGTGGCACCGAGACCACTTAGAGAGATTAATGAGTTTGCTCTACAGCAGGGGTTCCCAAACTTGGTTCGTGGCTTGTTCTGGGTAAGCCCCTGGTGGGCCGCAAGATGCTTTGTTTACCTGAGCGTCTGCAGGTTCGGCTGCTCGCAGCTCCCATGGGCCGGGAACGGTGAAACGCAGCCACTGGGAGCTGCAAGCAGCTGTACCTGCGGACGTTCAGGTCAACAAAGTGTCTCGCAGCCCGCCAGGGGCTTACCCTGAACAAGCCATGAACCAAGTTTGGGAACCCCTGCTCTACAGCCTTAGCTAACAGCCAGTGGGCTTTTAGCTCATGTGATAGAGGCTCATGCACTAAGGTCCAGAGGTCCCAGGTTCGATCCCGCCCGCCGACGACCAGGGTCTGTCGGTGTTACACTTGCTCAATCAAAGCTCACAGGCTGGTTGAAAGTATAGATATACCCCAAATGGATGTGGAGTGGAGATGAGACAGACCTAGCTAAGGGCCTATTTTGCACCATTCAGTTGAGCTTGTGAACCCCCCTAGTACCCATTCCTGTAGGGAAATAGGATCTCAGGAATATTCTTGGAGCCCATCCCCAGTGGAATTCTCCGCATACACTTTCTTAGCTCATCATCTCATTCAGAATAAAGTGTTTCCACTTGATGGGGTGCCAGGCTTGGGCTAAGGGGAATCTCCATTGTGTTCTTTTTCTAAACATTCCTCTTTGTTTTCTGGCCTGTTGACCTCATTACACACCCACTAGTGTAGGAACAGAATCCCCAGTGAGGGAAAAGAGAAATGGAAATGGAGAGGGTGTGACAGGTTTGGTCACAGAGACCTCCTTGAGACTGTCACCTGAAGTGCTGAAACTACCTCTGAGCCTGTTTTCCCTACCAGTTTGGGATTCCAGAACCCTACCTTGTTGAGCCAGACATACTACTCCGCTGCAACACAGACCCAGGGTCTGAACCATGCCCCCAAAGTTGCAGGCTTTAACCAAAACTGCTCAGCAGGTTTCCTATCTCCAGCACCCAGATACCCAGCTCCCATTGGAATCCAAACCCCAAATAAATCCGTTTTACTCTGTATAAAGCTTATACAGGGTAAACTCATAAATTGTCTGCCTTCTGTAACACTGATAGAGAGATATGCACAGCCGTTTGCTCCCACAGGGATTAATCACTTACTCTGGGTTAATTAATAAACAAAGGTGATATTATTAAGTATAAAAAGTAGGATTTAAGTGGTTCCAAGTAATAACAGACAGAACAAAGTAAGTTACCAAGCAAAATAAAACAAAACATGCAAGTCTAAGCTTAATACATTAAGAAACTGAATACAGGTAAATCTCACCCTCAGAGATGTTCCAATAAGCTTCTTTCACAGACTAGACTCCTTCCTAGTCTGGGCCCAATCCTTTCCCCGGTACTGTCCTTGTTAGTCCCAGCTCAGGTGGTAACTAGGGGATTTCTCATGACTGGCAGCCCCCTTTGTTCTGTTCCACCCCCTTTTATATCTTTGGCACAAGGCGGGAATCCGGTCTCTCTCTCTCTCTCTGGGTTCCCACCCTTCCTCCTAAATGGAAAAGCACCAGGTTTAAGATGAATTCCAGTATCATGTGACATGTTTGCATGTCCTGTGAGACTTCATTACCCACTGGCTGGCACACACAGGTATACAGGAAGGCTTACAAGTAAACAGAGCCATGTACAATCAATTGTCCTAGTTAATGGGAGCCATCAAGATTCCAAGCCACCATTAATGGCTCACACTTTGTATAATTACAATAGGACCTCAGAGTAATACTTCATATTTCTAGTTTTAGATACAAGAATGATACATTCACACAAATAGGATGAACACACTCAGTAGAGTTTAAGTTTTATAATGATACCTTACAAGAGACCCTTTCCATAAAGTATATTCCAGTTACATTATATTTATACTCATAAGCATATTTCCATAAACATATGGAGTGCAACATCACAGAGGGAAAGCCTATCTTCAGCAAGAAGACAACCAAAAGCTGTCCCCATTCCCATTGGCATTGTGTACTGATGGGCTGAAGCATGGGCTAGGGGAAAGCATGGATGCAGGGAGGTATTTTTTCTTTGAGGGACTCTGTTTATGGTTGGAGGAAGGAGAAACCAAAGGATGGGTGCAGCTCTATCACCCTCTTCAAATCTAATAGACTTTTAAAAATCTAGAGGCAGGATCCCTTAAAATGGTGGGACAGCCTCTCCCCACCCCACCCCCAAAATGGAAAGTGGTCTGCTGAAGTCTCCACCCTGGCACCCTTTGGTAGAATTCCCCTGTCACCCCCAACAAGAAATGTTGTGTCTGAAGCAGTTTGTCCAAGAAACAGCTCCCAAAGGGGCAAACCGAACCTTCTGTGTTTTCTATGAGTTTGAAACAATTTTTTTTCCTCGCAATTCATTCATTTCCCCATTGGAACAGACATTCTGGCCCCATTTTCACCTGAATAGCACCATTGATTTAACCATGTTTGTAGAGTGTAACTAAGGACAGAATTTAGCCTTGTGTCCACATCTGCAATTCCCACTGAGGTGAGCAGGAGTTGTGCGTGTCTTTCTAAAGGCAGAATTTAAAGGTGGGGGCTGGTTCCCTCTGAGTAAATTCAGATGCTCCCAAACCACCTGGATGTTACAGGTGAACGTTCTGTCTCTGGAAGAGGAGGTGGGAGGTGTCTTGCCAATTTTAAGATTAACTCGCAGTGATTTGAACTTTGTCTCTGCATTTTTACAGTCATCTGAAACCCTCAATTAAACACTCAGCCTGAGACTGTGCAGCTGAATACCATTGATTTTTTTTCTATGCACACCCCACTCATGTTCCCTTTTTTTTTTGGCAGGCATGGCCTCTGATGAACCACTGGTTAGTGCTGCTCAGCGCAAAGGTCCAAGGCCAAATTCATTTCTGGGGTAATTCCATTGCCTTCAGTGGAATTACGCCAGGGATGGACTTGATCCCATGTCATCATCCCTGCTTGTGTAGAGTACCCTGTAGCAAGGGAGTAGTCTCAGCACACCCCACGGTATGGCACTGCCATCACACCATCTCAGTGCCCCCTCTTGGGTCTCCAATCCATTCACATACACTCAGAAGTTTTAATAACATTCCCCTTCTTGGGGTCTAATTTATTAAGACCTCACAAAAAAATCCTCTGGCCCTTCCACGCTCCATCCCTTCCTTCCTTGGGTCTTCAGGCCCCAGCTCTCTCTCCATTCCCCAACTCTACCAGTGCTACTCCAGGCCATGTATGTCTTTGGGGAGACCTCCCTCTAGGTCTTTTCTAGCCCTGGTCCCTGGGCTCAAATTCCTTCTGTTGGGAAAGAGTCTCCACAACCCCGTCTTGGGGCTATGCTATAATCCAGGCAGGCTTCCCCAACCCACCCTCATCCTAGTTCCACCAGAAGAACCTTCTCTTCTTCCTCCCCCATAAATCACATATGGCTATCACTTGGGACAGAGCTAAGTGCACTTCTCTTTAACCCTCAGCAAGTGGCCACGTGGCTCAGGCACCAGGAGTCATTCCCAGCTCGATCTGGTGATCCTTCTCAGGACTTCCTGTTCTTATAGGGGCCATGCCTTGGAACAGGGTTGACTGACTCTCGCCCCTCCCAGCCCCCACTGCCCTTAAAGGAGATGGACCACTCTGTGAAATGCACCATTGACACTCAGTAAATAATAACTGTCAGCCTCCTTGCCAAAGGCCTCGTGGGCAATATATATGTGGTGAATTAGGCACTTAACAGAAAAAGACCACAGGTTCTTGATGCCTGAAGCTCCTAGTTGAGAAATCAGAGTTGAACCCAACGCACCCTTTGACTCTTCTCCTGTGTGTCCGTGGACTTTCCTGTTGTCCTAAGAATAAAACAAACTTGTGTGATCATATTTAATGACTTCAGCAGAGTGGTTCATGAGATGGTCATCCAGTAGCTATATCCAGTCCTCCTCCTCCTCCCCCCCCTTCCTCTTGATTTTAGATGAGCTCCTGGAGGCAGGGCCGGCTCCAGGCACCAGCTTACCAAGCAGGTGCTTGGGGCGGCCACTTCGGAGAGGGGCGGCACGTCCAGCTGTTCGGTGGCAATTCGGCAGATGGTCCCTCACTCCTGCTCGGAGCGAAGGACCTCCCACCGAATTGCTGCCGCGGATTGCGATAGCGGTCGCGGCTTCTTTTTTTGTTTGTTTGGCTGCTTGGGGCGGCCAAAACCCTGGAGCTGGCCCTGCCTGGAGGAAGGACTGCTTTGCGGCACAGGATTAGGATACAGGAGATCCGAGTTCTATTCATGACTCTGACGCAGTCATACTTTGTGACTTTGGACAAAGCGCTTCACTTTTCTGTGCCTCACTTTCTCCATCTGTAAAAATGGGGATAAATCTTCCTTCCTCCTCTCCCCCCCCCACCCCACTCCCCAGTTAGTTTGTGCACAGTGAAGGGAACCATAGAAATGCCTATTAAAAAAAACAACAACTCTTCCCAAACTCCACGCTCTGGTTCATCCCATATGAGGGGAGGGAGACAATGTAAATGGGAAAGTGTATGTGTGGTGGGGAGGGCATGTCTGAAAGAGATTTGGACTCCCAATCACTCATCAATGAAAACAAGATGAGAGTATGAACTACCCAGAAGCCTCTGGGGGAAAGGGATCAGAAGCAAACAGCAGATTCCTTTTTTTCTCCCCTCCTTTCTAGGCCATATAAAAAATCTGAAGGGCAGATGGGCTGAAGTGGGGGAGGGCTCTGTGAATGAAGGGGAATGGATTTAGAACTGCTTTGAAGGGCATTGAGAGGGCAGGGAGAAGCATTTTATTTTGAAACTGCATATATTGTCCTAATGCTGATCTGGCCAGGAATGGCTTCGTTTTTCAAAGGCTTATTTATATGTCAGCAGAGACGTCTCCCCTTTGAAATAGTAAAAGCCACTGGATTGAATCTCATGATGGAACCTCTAGCCACCTGTGTGTGTTTGTGTGTGTGTGAGAGAGAGAGAGAGAGAGAGAGAGAGAGAGTGAGTGAGTGAGTGAGTGGTGTGTGTGTGTGTGTGACTAGGTATGGGTAGTGAAGGGGGGGATATTATCTATTCAAGTAGAGGAAGTTATGCTTGAACACTGTTCATAAACAATCCCCACTGTTTCCTTTTCTGACTCAGGTAGATAGTGGAGTTGGAGTAGGGGTTCTCTCCTTCACCTACCTGCGCTCTCCCCTCCCTTTTGGAGGATTATGCTTTTAATGACCCAGGAGAGGAGCTGCCAAACAGGATGAATAGGAAGGTATTGGATACAGCTCTGTTGTATTCCTGAGCTGCATCAGAGATTCCACCCTGGGAAGGAAGGACTAGTAGTTCTGCTAGTGGTCCTAAATCTAAAAAGGAATGTGATGGGAACGCAACACTGGTGGTACCTTCAGAAGCCCTTCCAGTGGAGCATGGGAATCCAGTTCAGGTTTTTCTCCTCTTCCCCAGAGAGCTGCAGCCAGAGTCCACTCCAGGGGCACAGCAATCCAGTTCAGGTTCTTCCCTTCTTCCCAGGTGCCTGCACCCAGAGTCCAGGGTCTCTCTGTAGGAATCTAGCTCAGTCTTCTCCACAGGTCGCATCCAGGGTCCATTCCAGATGAGCACAAAAATCCAGTCAGAGTTCTAAAACAATCCCTCTTTTTAGCACTAACATATCACAGTTCACAACTCTTTGGAGAGCAGATCCCAACCATGTTGGAACAGCGTTCAAAATGAGTGGTTGAAAGTCCTAGTGTGGACCAGATTTGCATTCCTGTTAAATTTCTATCTCCATCCTTGCAGTAAAGTATTGATCCCATTATGGAGATACTTAAAACTGATATAGTGGTTTTTATCCATACATCTCCAAGCATTCAGCATTATTGTCTCCATTTTAGGGATGGGAAAATTGAGGCATAGCTAGATTAAAGGAGATCTGCAAATGAATAAAATAGGGTGTTTGCCTTTTTTGGCTTTTGTAGAATGGATAATAAAGGCCTGAAACATTTTATTTAAAAAATGAAGGGTTCTGCTTGTTTTTACATTAGCAATAGAGAGCCTGTCTAGACTGGAAGACTCTCATGATTCGGGGACTAATGAAAGTAGGACATCACAAGAGCCAAGAGAGTGAAAGTTGAGCAAAGAAGGGATTTTTGGTCAGACTGTTTAACGCTCTTCGTTTTTTATTTGTTTTTGTAAATATCTATTTGACTTCAGTGCCTAGTTAACATTTTGGAGAAAAGCCATCTTTGTTAAAGATTCAGCATCCCCATCCTTTCAATTAAAGTGGGAGAGTTAGGATCAAATATGTTCTGAGACCACGAACAAGTCCTCCAGAAGTACTAGGGAAGAGCAGGGATGACATTCCCAATTTTCCTAAAGTAAAAACCAAGAAGGGAAAAGAAACCAAAACACTTCTTTTATACATCAAAAAGAAGAAAGCGTAGAGCAAAAGTCCAATTTTTATAAAAGCCTTTGCAGGTCATCTTTAAGTGACTTGCCCAATGTCACACAGCAAATCAGTGGCAGAGTCAAGCATAGAGCCCAAATCTCCTGACTCCCAGCCCAGTGCGCAAGCCACTGGGCCCCATGGTGAAAATCACATCAAGGGAGTTGTCCTCAGAAACAAGGTGAGCCAGGAAAGGTTTCCTTTGAGGACTGAAGTCCCACCTTCTTGTGCAGAATCTCACCTATCTCTACTTTTTCCTTCTCTCTTTGTCCTGTTTTATTTTCCCCTTCCCCTTTCTTTTCCCTACTTTCTTTCTCTTTGCCCCATGCTTTTTCTCTCCCTCCCTCTCTCACTTTTTTCCTCTTCCTTCATCGGCTGTAGGTGGGCTCTTTCTTCATGATCAACCTGTGCCTGGTGGTCATAGCCACTCAGTTCTCTGAGACCAAGCAGCGGGAGCACCAGCTGATGCAGGAACAGCGAGCGCGGTACTTGTCCTCCAGCACCGTAGCCAGCTACACCGAACCAGGAGACTGCTACGAGGAGATCTTCCAGTACGTCTGCCACATCGTGCGCAAAGCCAAGCGTCGCACACTTAGCCTCTACAACACCCTGCAGGACCGACGCCAGGGCCGGATGGAGCCAGGCAGTGCCAAGCTCGGTGTGAATGGGAAAGGACAGAGACGCTATAGTAAGAATCCCACGGGCAAAGCTGGGAATGTCAGTAGAGGAAGTGCAACAGCAGCTAGGAACTTCACCATGTACCAACCTTGCAAAGGGCATGTGCCCCAAAAGCACAGAGTTCAGAATTAATATTAGGCACTAGGAATTGGACAGCAGCATGGGGGAGGCAGGCAATGCATCGGAAAAGCAGTAGGTGTTGCTGGCAGGAATTGTGTGGGAAAGCCAGATCTAGCATTCCAGGGGCTGCTGAATGGTAGGATTGGGAGATATCAACAGGTTGTTGTAAAGGGTTCCAGGTCTGGAATAGCAGAGGGTATTGCAAATTGGGTTAAGTGCATTAGCAGAGTGGGAGAGAGGGGAATTGAGCTGCTTAAGCAGACCCTGTGGGACCTCAAGATTAAGGAACAAAGATACTGCAGATCAGGGTTGAGGTGTTTTGGCAGTGCAATGGTGGGGGGTGTCCCAGGACCAGAATAGAAAGGAATGCTGAAGTACACAGTTTTGAGGCGTATTGGCAGAATTGGGGCGAGGGGGACAGCGTAATTTTTTTAAGGGCCAGTGGAGACATTTTTTGAATGTGTAAAATTAGACGTGAGGTACAATTGTATAATTTAAATTGCAGTTCTAGTCTGAAAAGTGACATTAAAAGTGGCTTTATGGGTTCTATGTTAATTGTCTCAAAGGCTTCGGTATCAAGTGAATTCACTTTACGAGTGAACAGATAGAATTTCTAACTGCCAGCCTGGCAGGCTCAGCCTTCCACTTTTGCGCCTGTTCACCAATAATAAAGTTTCTGCAACTGGCAATTTGTTGTACCACTGGACTCTGCCTCACTCTCGCATAGCTGCGTTGGCTCTCCAGAGCTAACAGGAGGAAAAAGGAATAAAAAATTAGTTAGGTCACTAAAGCCAACAAATCTGATCTTATACACACAGTGTTGTGTACAGTAACTCCTCGCTTAACATTGTAGTTATGTTCCTGAAAAATGCGACTTTAAGCGAAACGATGTTAAGTGAATCCAATTTCCCCATAAGAATTAATGTAAATAGGGGGGGTTAGGTTCCAGGGAAATTTTTTTCACCAGGCAAACGACTACATATAACACACACACATATACACAGTATAAGTTTTAAACAAACAATTTAATACTGTACATAGCAATGATGATTGTGAAGCTTGGTTGAGATGGTGGAGGAAGAGGGTAGGATATTTCCCAGGGGATGCCTTACTGCTAAATGATGAACTAGCATTGGGCTGAGCCCTCAAGGGTTAACACGTTGTTAATGTAGCCTCACACTCTACAAGGCAGCACGAATGGAGGGAGAGGAGACAGCATGGCAGACAGAGACACACACCGGGTGTGTGTGTGTGAGAGAGAGACGTGTATTGCCCCTTTAAGTATGCTGACCCCACTCTAAATACACTGCCTTTTTAAGTAGATCAGCAAGTTGAGACAGCAGCTGCTGCCAGCAAGCTCCCTCCATCCTGAGCCCTATCCTGTCCTCCCCTGCTCTGTGGAGATGGGGTAAAGGAGCGGAGGGCAGGAGCTGCAGGAAGGGGGACACCCTGACATTAACCCCCCTCTTCCCCCCACCACCACTGCACAGCAAGCAGGAGGCTCCCAGGAGCAGCTCCAAGGCAGAGGGCAGGAGCAGCACACGGCAGTGGGGGGTGGGACAGCTGAAGCGCCCAGCAATTGATAGCCTGCTGGGCGGCTGCTGCACAGGGAATTTAGGGGAGCAGGGAGCTGATAGGGGGGGCTGCTGGTCCACCCTGGTTACAAGCCCCCACCAGCTAGCTGCAACGGGCTGCTTTTCCTGCAAGCAGTGGACAAAGCAGGCAGCTACCAAACAACGTTATAAGGGAGCATTGCGCAACTTTAAACGAGCGTGTTCTCTAATTGATCAGCAACGAAACAACGTTAACCGGGACGACTTTAAGTGAGAAGTTACTGTATAAAGAAATGCCATTTTCAAAGTCACTCTTCTGGCTCTTTAAGATGCTGTCAAAGCATGGGTTCCTAAATCAGGGGGCCCAGTTCTGCCTTTAGGCGCTTCATACGCTCTCATTGACTTTAAGGCCAGAAGGGATCACTGTGATCATTTCGTCCAATATCCTGTGTGACACAGGCCACAGAATTTCACCCACTGATTCATGCAGCGGAGGAAATAATTCTTCACTACGGTGTGAGTGAATAGTGTTGAGCCTAATCACTTGTGGCTGAACTAGAGTGTATGTTTTACAGAGGCATCCAATCTCAATTTAAAGACTCCAAATGATGATGAATTTACCACTTCCCTTGATAAGCTGTTCCAGTCTTTAATCACCCTCGCTGTTAAAAAGCCTGGCTTTCCACTTTCGGTGCCTTCTTGCTATTTAAGCATCCAAGTGGTGCACTGATTTGTAGGCCTGATTTGAAAATTGAGCCCTGTTCCTTTAACTGTAATGATTTCTTTCCCCAGGGCATTGCCGGAAACACAACTCTCTCAAATACACTCCTCATGCCCTCGTCCAGCCCATTGCTGTGACCCTGACCTCTGACCCCAACAACTGCCCCAGATGTCACAGGGTGCAGCGTGAGGCAGCCCGGAGGCTCTCCATCCTGGACAGTGCTGATTCGGACCAGGAGGAAGGAGGGGCCGGCGAAGAGCAAGGAGAAGGAAGAAGAGGAAGCGAGGGTGTCTCAGATCTGGAGAAGGAGGAAGAGGAGGGGGAAGAGGGCGGATGGCTGAGGCTCTGTGGTGACCTGTGGCGAGAAGTGAGGGTCAAACTAAGGGGGATTGTGGACAGCAAGTATTTCAACCGTGGGATCATGATAGCCATCCTAGTAAACACCATCAGCATGGGCATTGAGCACCACGAACAGGTAACACACCTTGTGGGGAAGTGGGCATCTTAAACCCTGTCAGCCACAATAATATCCAGCAACTTAGAAGGGGGTGGTGGCTCTAGCACTGTGGGCTGCCTGGGATAGAATCAGGCAGCATCGGCCTGCCAAACCACATGGTCTAGACCTGAGCTGCATCCAGTGGTGGGTCTCCTTGGGCAGCATCCAAAGTTGAATGACCCAGTGAGGACCTGAGGAGAGGCTCTTCGGTCACTTCCTCTTGACATTAAATCTTTCCTCTCCCTTCTGTTGTTATTGTTTATTGAGTGCCAACAGTGCGCTCGATGTTGTATAAATCTCTTAAGGAGACATGGACCCTGCCCCGAGGAGCTTACAACCTAGCGGAGGTGGAGAGAAAACAATTTGGACACGTGATAGCGCATGGGGTCCCATCCTGGGTTTGAGATGGAGTAAGGACTGTGCAGGGGCTATCCTATGCCTGTTTCTGCACTCAGTCATGTTGGCCATGGCCATCTTTTTTCCTTTCATCTCCTTTTGTTCCTTCTGTTTCTCCTTCCCTGATCTGTTTCATCCCCTACTTTTCTTTCTCTCCTTGTCTCCTTTATCCCTCTCTTTTCCCTTGTCTTTTCCGCTCCCCCATCTCTCTCCCTCATTTCTCTCTTCATTAGCTGACTGAATCCATAGTCTGTTTAGTTTAGTTTAATATGCTCTCTAGGGATGTCACAGAGACTTCACCAGCATCTGAATTCAAATCCACCAGCTAGCTAGACTTTCCAGCTTAATTAAGAGATGCACAAGCACAGTCTATCTCTGGAGAAGGACTGAGGAAAGCTGGTGAGTCTTGTGGTTACTACAACCAAGAATCTTCCCATTCCCTTTGGGGGGGCCTGAGCCCCTCTGTAGGTCTGGCAGCATCAATTAACAGGTGGATCATGACATGGAAAGCAAGTATCTATCTAGGTACGTGTATAGCTGTCATCACTAGAGGTCTCCAAGCACTTCACAGTCATCAATGGATTTTATCCTAACAGCACCCCTGTGAGGTAGAGAAGGGTTATCATCCCCTTACAGATGGGGAACTGAGGCACTTAAGTCCCCTGCCCAAAGCCACACAGGAAGTCTCTGGCTGAGCCATGAATTGACCTCCAAGGCTCCTCAGTCCTCGTCCAATACCCTATCCACTAGACTGTGTTTCCTACCCTAGCCAGTCTCTGATAGGAGTAGGAGTAGCCACAGTTTGATCCCAGAGTAAAAACTGCTCTGGGCACCACAGTACCAGAAAAACGCTGTTGAGCTGCAGGGAGCTCAGCGGCGAGCAATACAAATTACTAGGAGACTGGAGGGACTGAATCATGAGAAAAGATTAAAAGAGCTAAATCTGTATCACTTAGCTAAACTATGACTAAGGGGTGAGGCTCAGGACAACATGATCACTGGCCACAAGTGTTCAAAGGGTGTAAACACCAATCAGGGAGAGGAATTGTTCAGGGTCATTGGAGGGGGTATGACTAGGAGCAACAGAATGAAATTTAGCAAAAAGAAAATCTGAGGTGGAGATAAAGAATTCTTTCTCAGATTCTTGGGTTATAAGCTCTTCAGGGCCATATCTTCCTGTGTATTGGTACAGCACGCAGCACAATGGGTGTTACCATAATATAAATAATAAATACTATTAATAATACCTTCCTGAAGTGAGATTTATTAAGCTATTGACTGATCTGCCCCAGGTACTGATAGAGACCCCATCACCTAAATTGTCTAAAAGTGGACTGAGACAAAGAATTGTGAAGTCCTGAATTGGATGTGGGATGGAGATTGGACTACATGTGACCAAATCGGTATTTTCCATCTCTAATTTCTATGATTCTCCAGTTACTGTTAGCTTACTTTGATGTAATTTACAAATATGACCAGACTAGAGAAATCTCTCTAATATATTTATAAGGTACTTATCACTCTGATATCTGAGTACTGATATATGGGGCTGGTCTTATGATCCCACAGAGAATCACCCCAGTAAGATTTCGGCATAGTTGCCAATTTAGACCTGGGGGGAGAAATTCCCTGTATGGACAGGTCATCTGATACATTACAAGTGTTCTTGCACCTCCTTCTGAAGCATCTAGTGCTGGTCCAGTCAGAGAGAGAATATTGGACTAGATGGACCCTAGGGTCTTATCCAGGATAGCAATTCCTTTGTTCAAGTAAGGAAGTGTGTGTGTGTGTGTGTGTGTGTGTGTGTGTGTGTGTGTGTAAGTCAAGACCAAACAGCTGCTCTCCTTCATCCCAGCTCCATCATTTGATCATTGGGGGGAGGCTCCAAATGAAATCAGCTTCCCTCAGCATAGAAGTGGACTGCATTGTTTCACACATCTGCTTAATCCTAGTAGGGAGAGAGGGTTCACTGCCGTGGGAATCTGAATCAGATAGTTTCATGGATTTGGAAAGAAATCCAGATTCAGGTTAGAAAAACTAGTTCTGATTCAAGAAAAAGTGACCCGAACCATGACCCTCTCCCCCCCCCCTTCACATCTGACTGCTTCCTTCCCCTTCCCCCACTCGGGCCCCAACTCTCCATACTTAGGAAAAGTTCAGTTTAAGTGTTTCTCCCCAATGCTCATGCATGAGACTTGTGCGTTCTCTGGTCTGGCAATCGTGTGTGTGAGACAGAGAATACAGGCTTCTGCGCTGGGGAGATTTCTGATACTCCCTGCTTCTGGCTAGGCAAGAGATGGTGAATTGCAGACCTTTCCTCATGGCTTTGTCAGTTTTTCTGACTTTGGAAAGAGCCAGGAAGCCTGGAAATGACTCAAAAAGGAAAGTGGAACTATGTTTTTGTTAAACCCCCCAAAAAGTAGTGGGGAAAAAATGGCAGGCTGCTATTTATTTGATCCAAAGCAGTTTTCTACAACCCTGCGTTAATCAGTTGGTTGTGGTTATTTGTGTGGGAGCAGCCGGAAGGAGAGTGATTGAGCAGCCGGAAGAAGAGTGACTGGCTTCCTTTCAGCCTCCCCACTCCATCAAGATTACCCTTCCTCTGCCAGAGAGAAGCTCCCCCCACACACACTCTGCCCCAGCCATCAGCTGTGTCCGCTGTCAGTCACAGTTAAGCTGAAAACCCATGATGGTATTGCTAGTCCCAGATGTGTTGGAAACTCTCTTAGAGGATGGGGGCCTCTAGCCCCATCAACAGCACCTTGGGCTCAATGCTAATGGTTCTTTTCACTCTAGCTAATTATCTGTCTCTCCAGAAATAGCTGCAATGCAGGGTCTGTCTTTGCTCTAGGAGTGTGTTGCCTCAGGCCTCATGGATCCAGCTGGCTCCTCTCCCTCCCTTTATCTCCTTTTCTTTTTTCTTTTTCCACTATTTCTTTAATCTTTCTCTGTATCACTCTTTCTCTTCTTTTCTGTCCTCGCTCTTTTCTCTCCTATTCCTTCACCATCTCTCCTTCTTCCTTTTTTTGGCAGTATGGAACTGTTTTGTTTTTTCCTCTTTCCTTTTCTCCCCTTATCTCACCCTTCCTGTTCCCCCCCCCCTTTCCGTTCCTGACCCTCTCTCTGGGAAGAATGCTTGGGGGAAGGAGGTGAGTGATGGCCCTTAGAAAAAGATTAACAGGTGTGGGCTTCACTAGAGAAACAGACGTCAGGGAGGGGAGGAGGGCTGGAGAGAACAGGTGACCTTTTCCTTAAGAGAGATGCAAGCATGACTTTTAAAACATCAGTTGCGCCCTACAAGACAGCGAGAGAGCAGATGCGTGGACAGCAGAGAGAAGGCTAATCCACCATTATACCCTGTCGTATTTTTACATTCTTCATCTGCATTGACATAGTCATTTGATTCATGCTGAAATTGGTGTCTCTGTTTAGCATATGGGCCTCTCATTCCCTGCTAGTGTCATTACTTCCTGGCTTTGAGGTTATCTTCATCTCTCTCCTCCCTGTACTCTCTCTTTTTCTCTCTCCCTAGTTTTTCAGGACCTGTTTTGTTATTCAAATGTAATTATGGATGGAAATTGAGCCTCCCCCCCTTTTATTTTGATTTTAGAGAAACTGGCAGTGTATAAAATTCTGTGGCATGGGGAGAGCCTGCAATTTCTTCCCCCAGCCAGAATGAAATCAAAGCCAGGTCCTATGAAGAAGGGGAAAGGTAGAGGTGCTGAGAAGAGAAAGGGTTGAGTGAAGAAGTGGTTTTGGTCAGCCTGTGTCAAATGCGGTACAGGCACACAGATGGTTGGGGGTGGGGGGCTGGCTTCAGTAACTGGAATGAAAGCTCAGTTAGAAAAGGACATGGAGGGTATGGTTGTGATGGGTTGCACCCCTTGGGATGTCACCTAGTGTGCTGGGATGCCACTGAGTCAGACTGTTCTGCCACCCTGGGCCCCCTTTTACCTGGTCTTGGCTCCCCAGCCTTTTCCAGCCAAGCACACAGGCAGGGCCACGCCCAGCTGCACAGAGAGACAGAGATACGCTCTGGGAAGGCTCAGTTTAAGGGGCTTGCCACAGCCCCCAGATGTCCACCCCCCCTTGGAATACAAACCCAAAATTCTATGAAATTCGCCTTTTCCCTCAATGTGGAGGAGGGTATGCACAACTCCTCATCCCCCAGTTAGAAATCACATAAACTGGGTTATATTATAAACCAGAAATAAAAGTATTAACTATAACAGGTGTATTTTAAGTAGTCAAGGGGGTAGCAGACAGAAAAAGGCATATTGCTAAGAAAATAAAACAGAGCATGCAAACTAAGCTTAATACACTAAGGAAGCTGCTTACATGTAAGTTCTCACCCTAAATGTGGTTCTGATAATCTTCTTGACAGACCAGACGCCCTTCCAGCCTGGGTCCATTTTTTTCCTGCAGTTCAGTCTTAGTTGGTTCCAGCAGTCATCTTGGGTAGGGCAGCAGGGGAGAACTGATGACCTGGATTACCTCACTCCCGGCTCTTAAATACCATTTGCATAAAGCGGGAGTCCTAGTTTGACAACACCCCACCCCCAGCTTCTTGTGGAAAAGTACAGAATTCAAGATGGGTTCCAGTATCAGGTGACATGGTCACATGACTCTGTAAGGCCCCTGTAGCCATTCTTCACAGGCTGCCCCACAGGTTCACAGAAAGACTAAGCTCTTTTACAGTCCATTGTCTCTTGCTGATGGGCCATGAGCACTGTCCGGCTTTTTCATTGTTATACCTGAAGTGTTAGCAGGGGGCGTCACCCAAAATAATATAGTTGAAATATAGATACATAGTCAATATTCCTAGCTTCAGATACAGAAATGATACAAGCATACAAACCGGATAATCGCATTCAGTAAATGATAACTTTTCCAATGATACCTTACATGAGCCATCATGCATAAAGTATATCTGTTGTGTCATATTCATATCATAAGCATATTTCATAAAGAATATGGTTGGCGTGGCTTCAGCAATTGGACTGAAAGCTCAGTTAGAAAAGGACATGGAGGACATGGAGACTTGGGAGCAGGCTCCAGTCCATTCATTTACTTGGGATAAGAACAATCAGAGTTGGATTCTTGTGCCTCCTGGAATGGACTCTAGGTGTAGCCCGTGGGAGGAGGCAGGAGGGAAAGAACCAGAACTGGATTACTGTGTGTGTGCGTGTGAGCACCCCTTCCCCCAATGTACTGCTGATACAGCCTGTGGGGAAGGGAGGAGACTCCATTATCTTCTTAATTTAAACACCCTTCCTTTAAAAGGATAGTAACCCTGCCATTGTCATCATCAATAAAAAAGGTGAGTCAATGAGTCTCCTCCACACGGAGCACTATGGGGCAGTGCTGACTTCAGTGGAGAACGTTTGCTTAGGCCTTGGTGGAGTCCCCATCTCCATTCCTGATGGGCTCCCCTAATTTCCCAAGTGCCTGTCCTCTCTTATCACCACCAGGGGGCGCCAGCGGTCTCTCTGTCACTAAGTTTGTGTGATGTCAGAAGTATGACCTGGC
Source organism: Chrysemys picta bellii (assembly GCF_011386835.1). Classification (NCBI taxonomy): domain Eukaryota; kingdom Metazoa; phylum Chordata; order Testudines; family Emydidae; genus Chrysemys; species Chrysemys picta. The sequence continues at coordinate 93,553,123 of NC_088791.1, read as the reverse complement.
ATTTATGGGTAGCTCAGCCCCACATGAAGAAAGAGGCTAGCCACGTGACCAGCTTATCCAAGTGGATCTGTGATGGACACCCGACGTGTGGGGACCTGTGTACACTAGAGAGTGAATGCTGCTGCCCCCTGGTGGATAGAATGTGTTAGGCTTGCTCATGTCAGTTCCCTCTAGGACTGGACTAGGGGAGCTGCTCCTTTAGGGATGAAAGGGACGGGAACGTGGGTGGAATCAAACTTCAGATATGTAACCCTATCCTGGGGTATGTCTATACTACCTGCCGGATCGGCAGGCAGCAATCAATCCAGTGGGGGTCGATTTATCGCATCTAGTCTAGACGCAATAAATCGACCTTTGAGTGCTCTCCCGTCGACTCCTGTACTCCACCGCCGCAAGAGGCGCAGGCAGAGTCAACGGGGGAGCGGCAGCAGATGACTCACCGCGGTGAAGACACCACGGTAAGTCGATCTAAGTACATCGACTTCAGCTGTGTTATTCACGTAGCTAAAGTTGTGTAATTTAGATCGATCTCTCCTCCCCCCCCTCTCTCCTCCCATGTAGACCAGGCCCTGGATGGATTGTACTGACATATACATGAGGAGTCTGACTTTCCTTTCATGTTGGTGACACTTTGGTTGCTTGTCATGCCATTAAAGTCTCATTGAAGTATGTGTGACAGAGCAAAAGAGAGAGAGAGAGAGAGAATCTGCCCCCTACTGACAGGAATGTGTCAGACATTGTTATGTTTATTTCCATTCCCCTTGCTGGCTAACCTAGTGGAATTCCAACTCAGCCAGTGAGGGGAGCCAGTATACTCTCACACATATAAGTGAGTCCATCATAATCAACTGGGGGGAGGCCTCCCCCCCCCCACACCCACACCCCATTTCTGAGAGAGGATGGAAAGAATCTGTCATCAATGGTGTCAGCTCAGCCCCAGCCATATAAACATCCACTTAATCATTCCTGAGCAAACAGGCTGGACCCCTTCCCAGCCTTGTCAGAGGGGCCTCCAAGAACTGAGCACAGCAAAGAAACATCCATTAATTCTGAAAACAAAAGGAGGAGTAATTGAATTTGTTCAGGCTTGTTCAACTGATTGAGTCATTAAAGCTCTCTCTCTTTTTCTCTCTCTCCCACACACACCACCCTTTGGCTGGAAGAAGCTGAATTACCTGTGGCAAAAGGTGTCACGGATTCAGTAGATGCAAATATCCTGGACTGGACCAGTTATTTCCTTTTACCAACACATTTGCCCTGTTTGGTTTCTTGGGAATTTCTCCCTTTGTCTCGCCAGTTTCCTCTTTCTTCCTCATTGTCCATTTCCCTCTGTTTCTTATTCCCTCTTGTTCTCTCTGTCCCTTGTTGTTAGACATTAACAGGCTACTCCTCATTGCTGATGCGTTATTCATGCACTCTGATATTCCCCTGGGTAATTACTTAGACCACTGCAAAGAGGAAGGTATGAGAAAAGATTGCCAGAGCAGGCCCTGCAAATGAATTCTGGCAAGGAAAAGGAGAGCGGGGGGAGAGGAAAGTGGGGTAGAAAAGAGAGAAAACAAGGGACCAAAGGACATATGTGTGGAAAGAGAAAGGAAAGGGGGCAGGGAGAAGGTTGGGAGGTAGAGTTGGGAACTTGCTGGGGAGGGACTGTGTAAACACAAAGGAGAAAGAGAACACTGAGATCTGGTCTACACTAGAAAATTACAGGTTTCAGAGTAGCAGCCGTGTTAGTCTGTATCCGCAAAAAGAAGAACAGGAGTACTTGTGGCACCTTAGAGACTAACAAATTTATTAGAGCATAAGCTTTCGTGGACTACAGCCGAAGAAGTGGGCTGTAGTCCACGAAAGCTTATGCTCTAATAAATTTGTTAGTCTCTAAGGTGCCACAAGTACTCCTGTTCTTCTTTTTACTAGAAAATTAGGTCGTCATAACTACGTCGCTGAGGAATGTGGAAAAATCCACACCCTTGAGCCATTTAGTTAAGCTGACCTAAATCCCCCAGCACTAGGTCAAATTCTTCTGTCAAGCTAGCTGCCGCCTCTCAGGGAGGTGGAGTTCCTATACGATGGGAAAACCCTCCTGTCAGTATAGGTAGTGTCTACACTGAGGTGCCACAGTGGCACAGCTGTGTCACTGTAGCATTTTAAGTATAGAAAAGCCCAAAGATGGCACCATTGGACCCCTCTGTCATCAGCTCTACCGTCCTTCCCATTTCCCGCATGACTCCCATCCATGCACAACCCTGTGTCGTACGAGAAAGGTATCCTTTGGTTCTGAGGTGATGTTTTCAGATTTTGCCCGATTCTGATCCTTGCTTTTGCCACTCCTGCAGCCAGAAGAACTGACTAACATCTTGGAGATCAGCAATGTTGTGTTCACCAGCATGTTTGCCCTGGAGATGATCCTGAAACTCGCCGCGTTTGGCCTCTTTGATTACCTCCGCAATCCCTACAACATCTTCGACAGCATCATTGTCATCATCAGGTGATGACCCCAAAATAGGGAGACCAGGCTGGGGATATTGAGGTGCAGAAACAGAGAGGCAGATCAGTGCCTGAACTGTGTTGCTGTGCCATACCTGCTTCAGCTTTTTAATCAGTTAAAATATGAGAGAAAGCATGGTTAATGCACAAGGCAAAGAATAAGGAGATATAGATTTTATTCCCAGCTCAAACACTGCCTCACTGACCTTGCGCAAGTCACATAACCTTTCTGTGCCTCAGTTTTCCCCTCTGTAAAATGGGGATAATAATAGTTCTCTACATCAGAAGTCTGTGAGGCTTAATTAATTGGTGCATGTAAAGCATTTTGAGATACTTGGATGAAAAATGCTGTAGAAGTGCAAAGTATTATAAAGGAGCTTTCCACCCTAGGTCCTTATGATGCAGCATTTGAAAACTCCTGAGTAGCTGAGCAGTACTTCAATTTTCCCCAGCAAGAAATGCAGTTTTACAGACATATACATACAAAATGTACACTGCATACACACACCTGATTCAGATTCTCTTTTACACATAGATTTTTGTGCACACACACACACTCACTCACTCCCTACCAACACACACACTTGATTCACACAGAATTCTCTCTTTTACACTCTCTCGGTTCACACAGATTCTCTTTTACACGCACAGATGCTGCATTGGTGAAAGAGTTCTCTCTCCCTCTCTCACTACCTCTGTCCTGTTTTCTACCACTCTCTTTCTTTGTCCCTTTCCATCTTTTTCTCTCCTTGTCCAACTTTCTCTCTCCTCCTTTGTGTCTCTGGGCCACAGCATCTGGGAGATCATTGGCCAGTCAGATGGGGGGCTGTCAGTGCTGAGAACTTTCCGCCTCCTGCGGGTGCTGAAGCTCGTGCGTTTCATGCCTGCTCTGCGACGCCAGCTGGTGGTGCTGATGAAGACCATGGACAATGTGGCCACCTTCTGTATGCTCCTTATGCTCTTCATCTTTATATTCAGGTGAGGAGGTGTTGTCTTCAGAGCAATTTGAGGAGGCATCGCAGGGCATATACAAACCCTGGCGCCAATCTCTTTGTGACTCAACCCGCCCAGGTCTTTACTTTAGACGTCAAGAGGAACTTGGTTAGTTCTCAGAGACAGATCCTCAGCTGGTGTAAATTGATTGTATCAGCCGAGGATCTGGCCCTCAGGTGTTCGTTCACAAGTAGAGGCTTGGCGGGGGGTGGAGAAACTTTGCCAGCCAGGGAGTGTGCTGATCTGGATTTTCATTAGAAAGGGCGAATTCTGTCAGTGACCTGCTGTTCACTGCAGGGAATAGTCTGACTCCTCCCTTCCCCCCCCCCCCACTAACTATTACAGAATTGTGGTGTGGAGACCCTGGCAATATTTCACAGCACACAATGCAGATAAGCTAGAAGTGGGTGGAGACAGGCAATGGAACAAGAGAGAATGGTGGAGATAGCGGCCGTGGGGGCAGGACTGGATGGAGTAGCCAGAAGCTGGGGGTCTTGTTGCTTATGGTGGTGCAGGGGGAAGGAGAGGGTACATGAGGGGATGCAGGCTGATCAGTGTCTTGCCCTTCTTCATTGGTAGGTCTTGATGGGTTAGCTATATTTTTATATCCCTTACTCTGGTAACAAGTGGCAGCAGGTTGGATTGTGAAAGAAAAAAGGGGAACCGCTCTAACAAGCTCATTTTGGTGGCAGAGATATTTAAATTGGACACCGTCTCCTCTTCCCCACCCAACAGCATCCTGGGAATGCACATCTTTGGGTGCAAATTCAGCCTCCGGACAGACACCGGAGACACTGTCCCTGACCGGAAGAATTTCGACTCCCTGCTCTGGGCCATCGTCACTGTGTTCCAGGTGAGTCCACACAGCTTCCATGGGCAGGCCAGACAATGGGATCGGAGGGAGATCTCAAAGTGAATTGGATCAGGAATTAGTTGTAGGTTTGTACAATTGAATGTTACACTCATTCCTGATGCCTCAAAAACCCACCCACGAGGCTCCAGCATGTGATGCTGAGAGAGGAATGACAGGCACACACTGTAATCAAGCAGCTGACATCTTTGTGACCTCCAAGGAGCAACAAGGCAATGGAAGGATGCGGTAGTTAGAAAGGTCAGAGCTGTGGGGGCAACTCCTGTGTTTAATGTTGTCGCCGTAGTGTGCACACTATGCTTGTGTGTGTTCGTCTCTTCCCTTTCGCCTGAGGTCTCTTGAGCTATTGCCATGGAGACAGCGAGAGAGATGGACCATGTTCACTGATGGCAATCATTAGACACCTGGGGTGGGATGTTGGGAGAAGATGGGGGAGCCTCACTCTGCAATAGGCATGTGGTGGTCAGATGATTTTCCTCTCACTGCTCATTATTGCAGCTTCCTTCCTCTGTAATCCCTTTTACTCCCACTTTGCTCTAGGGGCTAACGCTGCCTCTCTTCTGTCTTGCAGATCCTGACCCAGGAGGACTGGAATGTTGTGCTGTATAATGGCATGGCCTCCACCTCACCATGGGCATCCCTTTACTTTGTGGCCCTCATGACCTTTGGCAACTATGTCCTCTTCAATCTGCTGGTGGCTATCCTGGTGGAGGGCTTCCAGGCTGAGGTGAGTTGCCACTCCATGGAGGTGAGGTGCAGATGAGGGAGATGGCCTGAGGGGACGAGGAGGGGATCCCAAGTTAAGACATTCCAGTTATGACATTCCCTTTCCTCCACTGATATGGAGGAGGGGTTAACAATTTCCACCCCATCCTATGTGCCCTGCAAAGGTGATTCAGTCCCCCTCCATGGGCCAGGAGTTCAGCAACTAAGCACTTGCAGACCACACAGGGATTTCTGTAGCATCTGTGGCAATGGACAATCAGAGGGAACAGAATCCTTTCCCCTGGGGGGCTCGTGAATCACAGACCTTTGCTTTGATTTTTCCATTCCAGGGTGATGCCAACCGGTCGTACTCGGACGAAGATCAGAGTTCATCAAACATGGAGGAATTTGACAAATTCCTGGACAGCCGGGATGGCTCAGGTCAGTGGATCCTCCCACCTCGTTTGCTCTTGTTCTACCAGCAGCTGGGTGACAAATGTAAATGTGCAAATCTCCCTAAAATCTCATTCCTCTTTCCAAGGTGGGACCAGAATGCTTTGGCCCTGCCTAAAGCACTTTCATGGCAATGCAGTTTTATGCAATTTTGTTTGCTTTAAAGTCATTGTCAGCTTGCAGTCACTTGCAAAAAATTAGAGCCATGGCAAAATTCTGTAATGCTGTAGCTGAGAGAACAAATGTGATCCTTGGCTAGCGAAGCAGGTAGGAGATATTGCATCAAGTAGGATCAGGCATTACTACATCTGCATACAGCATTGGTGAGCCCACTGATGGAATTCTGGTGTCTACACTTAAATTGAAAAGGATTCAGAGAAGAGCAACAAGAATGATATGAGGTCTAAAAAACATGCCCCATAGTGAGAAAGGAAGGAAGCTAAATGATTTAGTTTATCCAAGAGAAGGTTAAGAGGTGACTTGATCATGGTCTACAAGCGTCTACAGAGGGAAAAGATTTCTGGTGGTAGATGGCTCTTTAATCTAGCAGAAAAGGGCATAATGAAATCCAATGGGTGGAAGCTGAAGCTGTGGACAAATTCAGACTAGAAATATGGGACACATTTCTAACAGTGAGGATAATTAACCATTGGCATAAGCACCAACTGCATGGGTGCTCCGGGGCTGGAGGAGAAGGACTCACCGGGCAGAGGGGAAGTCGGCGTCTATGATGGCTTGTGTTATACATGAGGTCAGACTAGTCAATCAAAACGGTTCCTTCTGGCCTTAATATCTATGAATCTAATAGAAAAGAGCAGCATATCACATTATTAAGAATATTTTGATTTCTTCTTTCTCCCATCTGTGCCTCTCCCTGGCACCCTGCAGGAGCAAATTAAAGCAGGTTTTCTGGATCCTTAGGGTCTGTGAGCAGAGAGGGAGCCCAGTGCAGCAGTGAGTCAGTGAGAATTCAAAGCAGACTGGGAGGAGTAGTGTGTACATGGGAATTTGGAGAAAGAGAAAGGATTTCCAAGGAGGCCACAAAGTTTTGGTGGATCTGGGCCCCAATGAGTCTCAATCCGCCCCTCAGTATCTCAGCCCAACAAGTGGATCTGAGAAAAACAGGGAACATGCCTAAAATATTCAATGGCTGCTGGTCTCACAGTCATAGCATTTGTTTCAAATGTGTGGATGACTGCCCCCTAATTCTAGCAAATGGGGGCACTGTCTCCTTCACATGCTCCCAGGCAAGAGCCTCGCAGCGTGAGCCTGCAGGGAAAGCTATCTGATCGGCTCGCCACTGGCACTGCCTGGCCTTAATCAGAGCTCTCTTGTAGGCACACTCCCTGCTCTGGGTCCATTAGAGCGAAGGAGGCTGAGCAAGTGGACTCAGCTAGGTGAAAGCTGTTGTGTGAAACACTCTTCCCCCTCCAAAGCCAGAAGAGAGGGAATGCTGCCAGCACTGCCCAAAGGGGCAGGGAGAAGAGACAAGGAAGAGAAGATGCTAGGGGGTGGGTAGAGAGAAAGACAAGTTGCATCATCACTTTTGTTTTTCTGCACCCCACTTCGCCTCCTAGAGGTATGCCATTGAGAGGCAGAGGTAGTAGTTCAAAGGACTCTGAGGAATCAGTGCACCCAGTGCTTGGGAGAGAGGCCATGGCCTCAAGTCCATCACTGTCCTGACCCCCCCTTTCCATACAACGAAAAGGCACCAAGAAGCAGTGTTGGGTTCTAACAGGGCTAAACAAACTGAGCATTAAAACATTCACTGAATGGTGGAGGAGGAAACCGCAGAAGGGAAAGGAATGTCTTTTTCTCTCTTTCTTTCTCTTTCTCTGTGTTTTTCTGCTCAGATCCCAGGCTCTGTGCAATTCCCATGACCCCAAATGGACACCTTGACCCCACCCTACCTTCTTCCAACCAGCCAGTGGCAGCTGGTGGGGTCACAAGTTCCGCCCGGAATTCCCTGCAGCCAGACCAGATCCTCATTGCCCTGGGTTCCAGGAAGAGCAGTGTGATGTCACTGGGGAGAATGACCTACGACCAGAGGTCACTGGTGAGTGAGTAGAACCATGAGTAACATACTTCTTCTGAAACCCACAGGATCCGTTGTCTCAGTGCCACCATCTTGGAATTCCATTGGGGGTCTACCCCTACTGGAAACTTACTAACAGAAGCTTGTTGCCTGTCCCCATTTAGCTGAAGGTGGTCGCAATTTCCAATTTCTCAATCCATTTTCCACCATGACTGGGTGTAGGATTAAACTGCCTTGTTATCTCCTCTGGAGTCTTCCCTCAAGAATGAAATGTGCATTGGCCTCTTAGCCCGCCACTGTAGTTCTGGAGCACAGAGCATGGAATTATGGTGCCTCCTCGGTAACATAAAAAACACATGGAGAGCTTCTGCCATTAGGTCCTCCTAACAGGTCCTCTACCTGGAGAAGTTTCTGGAGCCCTTAGTTCAGGTGAAAATCAAAACCTTGAGCTGCAGTACCTTTTCCTGTCCTAGGCCTGCCATCCCTATCTGTTCGTCCAGACAACCATCACTCACAGTTCTGCCAGTGCACTTCGATCCTGTCCTCTAGCACCCCTGTTAGTTCAGTGCATCCCTTGGGCGCCTCAACCACCAACACACACAGCTTTACTGGTGCACCTCAATCCTGATGTGTAGCATACCCTGCTATCCCAGCCCTTTGTTTCTCCTGAGCAGAGATGGCTGCCAGTAACAATTGGTATTGAGATTTGGTGATGGGGAGGACTAGGCTGAGACCCTCAAACCCATATCTCTTGCTTTCTTCTCTCATTTAGATTGTAAACTCTTTGAGGCAAAGATTTTGGGCTGGGTTTATCCATCACCCTGTTCCTTGTGCACCAGTGCAAAGCAAGTGCAAAATGCTACCTGCCTGATTTTGTACCACTTTCCACTGCTGTAAATGACTACACAAGCCTTTTGCTTTCTAACTTAGCTTATCTGTAAAGTGCCTGGCACACAGCTGGGGCTATAAAATAAATATGACAGTGACCAATTAAGAATTATTAATTAATAATAATAATAATTAATTTGATGCCAGATTTAGAGGTCACCTTTGAGTTCACAAAATGCCTCTCCTGGAGGGGTGGGAGAGCAGGGCTTTGTAATCTTTCATTAGGAGATTTAGGGGCCCCAAGGGGTGAGTCTTTGATATAAACTGCTGAGACTCCATCTTCCCTGTGACCCGAGACACTGAATCCCTGTCTCCCTCTCTTACAGTCTAGCTCTCGCAGTTCTCACTATGGTGCATGGGGCCGCAGTGGGGCCTGGGGGAGCCGTCGCTCCAGCTGGAACAGCCTGGCTCGGGGACACAGCCTAAAACACAAGCCTCCATCTGCCGAGCATGAATCTCTGCTGTCTGGGGAAAGGCACAGGGTGGTGGATGGAGAACGAGAGGGGATGGGAAGGGCCCCTCATCACCGGCGGACGCTCTCCCTGGACACCAAAGATTCCTGTGATCTGGTGGAGCTGACGTCATCAGTCCCATCCAGTCACAGGGCGGCGCGGAAGGTGGGTGTGGCTCTGGGCACCAGTGAGCACCAGGACTGCAATGGCAAAATGCCCAGTATCGCTAAGGAGATTTTCCCAAAGATGGACAACCGCAAGGAACGTGGAGAGGACGAGGAGGAGATAGACTATGTGAGTACAGGGGGCTTCACCAAAGGAGCACCAAGGGCTTACAAGGGGGACAGCAATCACAAGAAATGAGACGTGAGTTATGCCAGCCTGGGAGATGTTCATGCTCAGGGCAAGAGCAGATTGTAGAATCCCTATGGGCTAGCCTGAGGTCTCTCGGAGCCTCAAGCAGAAGAAGACCAGAGTGCTGCTTCTTAGCCAGCCTCCAAGGCTTCGGTGCCCAGAACTGAAGAGATTACGGTGACACTCCTGTGGGGTCAGGGGCAATGGAGATTTTAGCAGAAGTTTTCACTGTATAAAATGACATCACTAGGACTTCACTTAGGAGGAAAGATGCCAGTAGATGCCATTAGGCTCATTGGTTAGGCTGTGGACCCAGTACTCTAACTCCAGTTTCCCTGAGGTTCGTGGGTAGTGCTGGTACAAAGATCCAGTGTGCGCTAGGCAGTGTCAGTGTCAGCATTCCACAACAGAGTACAGGCTAGCATCAGGTTCAGTTTTAAGGAGTCAGAAGTGAATCTTGATACTCTTCCTTCTGGGAGGAAAACAGGCTTATGGAATAGCCACCCCAATTAATTTTCCACCTGCCTCATCGCTCCCCCTGTAACTATGACATCAGCTCATTTTCTCATGTGGGGTCGGGGCAGAGAGGACAGAGAGAGGAGGATCTGGGGAGGTAATGTATCCAAGTTACTGGTATTTTAGGTTTAAAGAAAAAAGACAGATTGGACTTCTCAGTGAAGTGGGAGGTGGCCAGTGACAACCCATTCCCTTGTGTCCTGCAGAGCCTGTGTTTCCGCATCCGGAAGATGATGGATGTCTACAAGCCAGACTGGTGTGAGATACGGGAGGATTGGTCCATCTACCTCTTCTCTCCACAAAACAGGTTCGTCCCAATATTGTCAATGGAGGAATGGTTTAGTATAATCCTGTTGCAGCAGCCATGTACGTGGGTTGGATGCTGAGACTGCAGCTTTAAACTTTCAAGCTGGGAACGATATTGTTGCTTCCAGTCACAGCCTCTCCACCCAACTCTTGTTTGGTCCCTGAGGTGGCGGTAGAGAAGGGGAATCCTGAAAGGCTACTGTTGTTTTCCTTCCGAGGGAATGCTCCCTTTTTCTTCAGTGTAACTTAAGGCAAGGCAGAGAATACTAACTCTGACCAAAAAAGATAAAGAATGTATTATTAACTAATCTGTGCCATTGGCAATGTCTCTGGTGGCACAAGAGTGGGCCCCATTGCATTAGAGGCCACAAAGTTGACTTGTTAGCAATCCTGTCACACTGTTTAGGCAAAGTTAGTATTCGCTGCACTTAATGAAATAAATATTAGAAAAACTCCTCCTTCCATCAGGAGGAAACAGTGTTTATCACCAGCTATCAGCAGGCTACACCACAGGGTAACAGCTCATGGAGACAAGAGGGTTTCATCATAACTGTTGGAAGATGAATCTTGGCTGCACGTGCTGATCTCCTACCTATTGAATTGGTTATGGCAGCTTTTAGAGAAGCTGGAGGGCTAATTCCTGTGGCAATAGAACTAGTCATCTATTTTCATGGCAGTGATTCCTCATCAGCCGGCAGCACAAGGGAGTGTGATGCCTAGAACACTCTGGTAATCCCAGCACAGGCATATCATGATAGGAAATTCTAAGTTGGGAGAGAGGGGGGTGGGTTAAAGATTGTGACTCATCATCACCCTGTGGGAGCAGAGCTTAGAGAGGAAGGGTGGTGCAGTGCTTTGGGCATGTCTCTGGGGCTTGGGAGACTGAGGTTCAATTCCTTGTTCCACCACAGATTTCCTCTGTGACTTTGCCTCCCTGTGCCTCAGCTCCCCATCTGTAAAATGGGGATAACAGCTCTGCCCTACCTCACAGAGCTGTTGTGAGGAGAAAGAAATAAAAGTACTGTGGTGATGAGGGGGGGCATATAAATAACTAGGATAGACAGACAGAGCTTAGGGGATAAGGTCCTTACAAATGCAGGTGATTTCTCAAGAGGAGCTCTTTAGAGAATTATTATTACTTGCATTGAGGTAAGCCCAGTCATGGAGCAGGACCCTGTTGTGCTAGGTGCTGTACAAACACCGAACAAAAAGACGGTTCCTCCTTTCCAGACAAACGTGTCTCCTTTCCAGTCTGGTAACGTGCACAACAGGACAGCTGATTTTACACGAGCGAATGTTACATTTCAGGCAGAACCCTTACTCCCTCCCCTCTCTCCCCATCCCCTGCCATACCAAATTTAATTTCACCCCAGACACATGTGTCCTTTTGGAACTCTCTTGCAGGTTCCGCATCCTCTGCCAAACCATCATTGCTCACAAGCTCTTTGACTACGTTGTTCTGGCCTTCATCTTCCTGAACTGCATCACCATTGCCCTGGAGAGACCACAGATCGAGCATCGGAGCACCGTGAGCAAACTTGCACTCTCAGCCTTTTCTGGCTGAACACAACCCCTGGACGGGTGTGGTGGACAAAGTTCATTAATTCTCTGGGCATTGCATAGGCTCTGGATAACCCCCAGCGCTGGAGAGTAACCCCCATCCCCCAAACACACACCCCTCCGTGATTTCTCTGTATACAATAAGAGGCCTGCTTGCCTCCTTTTCAAGGCCTTAAAATAGTATAATCCTTCTTTCTCAAGAGTAGCTTCCTTTGTCATAGAAGGCAGAAGGGTCCCTCCAGGCTTCATGGTTGGGACATGGCTTGCCAGTGGGAGTCAAATAGCCAGGGACCATGAAACTAAAAGAGGGTGGTAACCTGGATATGTAGCAGTGTCCTAGTGGGAATGGCGTGCCAGGATTCAAATGTGCTACTTCTGCATTGGCTTTGAATGTGGATCTGGGTGCCGTGGTTGGGGAGAGGCTGGTGTGCTTCAGTGGGTGAATATATTCTTGGTTCTCCTCAATTCATTCTTAACGGAGGTCACAGCTGACATGGCTTTTTGAGCGTCTTTGCTGAGTCCACATTGCCAAATGACACCACAGTTAGGCGAAGTCTGGGCTCAGGAGAGGTCCAAGAGTGGGGTGACAGGGCTGGGCTGCCGGTCAGCATCGTGTTGCATTGCAAGGTGATGAAAGGCTACATAGCTGGATTAGCAGCAGATGCTGCAGATCACAATTGCAGTGCATTAGCAGAGCTGTGTGGGAGTTGCAAGATTGGAGTAGCTGGGAACACTGAAGGTCAGGACTGAGGTGCATTAGCTGAGACAGGTGGGATGAAGGTTGTTCAGCATGTGCCCTTGGCTGTAGCCAGTGCTCTCAGTTCCACCTTCACAAGACAGTGAAATTTGTCAAGTTCATAACAAAGGATTTAGTAAACTCACAGAAGTGTGGAAATGTCTCTCGGTGTTTTAGGGGCTTTTTTCTGTTCTTTCTAGGAGAGAATCTTTCTCACCGTATCCAACTACATTTTCACGGCAATCTTCGTAGCTGAGATGACACTAAAGGTAAGTCACCTGGAGACAGTCAGCCTTTTCCCATGTGCCATGGGCCCAACACATCTGCCTTCTACTCGTCCATCCATCCTCTACAGTCCATCCATCCTTTCAGTCTTCCAAGGAGGTCCACCCACTCCTTGTGAACTCTGTCATGGTAGGGGCATGTCCAACCGTTGGGTTTGAATCTCATTTTCAGATTTGGATGCATGACATTAAACACCTTTTAGACATCTAAACAAGGGGCCTGGTTTTCAAAGGTGATGAGCATTCACAGATTCCGTTAACTTCGGTAGCATCTGCTGGTGTTCAGCAGCTCTGAAAAGCAAACCACTTATTTAAGTGTCTGCATATGGATTTAGGTGCTTAATTTTACATACTCGAGTTTGAAAAATTTGGATTAAGTCATTTACATAAAGTCACCAGAAGAGCATGAACGAGCCCTTGTCTTCTGACTGCACGCACCTTGTCATATCCTCTGAACATCACCATCTCCCTCCAGCACGGTAGTGCTCGAGGGAATGGAGCAGATATTGGTTGAGAGGGGAGAGGACTTCATCAAGGCTTTGGTGGGTCTTTATTGTTTTTTCCAGAACATTTGCACTCCAGCATTTGATTTCTGTGCCATCCGTATCTCCATTTTTACTTCACAGACTGTGGGTCTTTTCTGAGAAAGGAGATGAGTGTCATGGAAGGGAGAAAGATGGGTCCTCATTGCTTCTTTACCTGTTGCTATCGAGTTATTAAGTACCTTCCCCTCTGGATAGTGGAGAGTTTAACTCCCCATGCTCTCCCTGCTCCTCTCCTGTAGGTGGTCTCTCTAGGCCTATATTTTGGGGAGCAGGCCTATCTCCGCAGCAGCTGGAACATCCTAGATGGCTTCTTGGTCTTTGTGTCCCTCATTGACATTGTGGTCTCAGTGGCCTCTGCTGGAGGAGCTAAAATTTTGGGGGTGCTCCGGGTCCTCCGACTGCTGCGCACCCTACGTCCTCTCAGGTGAGAACCCCATGGGCAAATTCCTAGCCTTCCATCCTCTCTCTCACTGTGTCCCTTCCTTTATCCACCCAGGAATGGCTTCCACACAGTGCCAGTATTAGAATATGCTTTGTGGAGAGACAAGGCATAGGCCAAGACCCCCGGGCTAACCCCTCCCCCCCCCCCCCCCCCCCCCCACACACATATATACACACCTTAGCGACCTGTTGGGCTGTGCATCAGAGAAGGGCTGAAGGAACATCCTACTAGGGACGAGAACGTTGTGTAGTGTCCTCTCCACTGGGATGTTTCTCTTAACTGTGCAGCTTCTCCTCCAGCCCCTAAGGTAGTCACTGCAGTATCCTCATTAGGTAACGCGCCCAAGTCCTGCTGTAAGGGACTCAAACCCATGACGTTCAGGCCTACGGGAGAGCACGCTCTCCACTGGATGATAGCTGCACCATGATACCTGGGATGCCACTGTTGTCTGATTCTGAAAACACAAGGGAAGAAAGAACTCTGCTATCTCTCTGTGTCACCCCCTCACGCTCCGTCCCTTCCAGGGTCATCAGTCGTGCCCCAGGCCTGAAGCTGGTGGTGGAGACACTCATCTCATCCCTCAAACCAATTGGGAACATTGTCCTCATTTGCTGTGCCTTCTTTATCATCTTCGGCATCCTGGGTGTGCAGGTAGGGTTGTTGTTGTCTATCAAGCACCCACAATGCGCTCGACACTGTACTGCCAGGTAGGAAGCGTAATGCAGACACAGTTAAGCAGATGGAGTTGTGTCTGGGGGGAGGGCCAGGCATCTCAGGACACCTGTCTGATCCTCTGCCCCACTCTGTCCCCCTTTGTGTTGTTCTCATCATAATGATCCTTAAGCCTTTGGCAGTGGCAGGTAGGATCAGTGCTGATCTTTCAACAGTAGAGACTGATATTCAGATCACGGCATTAGCAGAGCTGTAGAGAAGACCCAGGAGTGGAGTAGCAGCTGGGTGTGCTGCAGGTCATGACTGCACTGACAGAGCAGTGTCAGTTGGGGCAGCCACACAGGGGCCTGCGCGATGCCTGGCTCTAGGCAGTTCTTTCTCTCCCCTTCACTCCAAGCGCTAAATCCACCCACAATGTGGTGTGTGTCGGGGGGGGGGGGGGGCAGGCAGGGGGAGGTTAATCCTCCTTATTTTAGGCTTGTGCTGCAGAGGAGTGCTGGAGTGGGTGTTACTTCCATCTCAGAGAATGTGCTATACATAGTCTGTATGCAGACTGTTCTGATGAGCCTGTACAAATGCGCAATCCAGTACCCTCCATATGGAAAAGGAGCCTGGGGCAGAAGAACCGCATCAGTGTCCCTTTATTTAAAAGTATCAGAGAAGCAGGCAATATTTTTCTGGGTGTTTGCTCTCACAAGAGATCTTTTTCCTTTCAGTACACTTAGCAGCCATCTGAGGGAGCGGATGGCTCTGGGGGATTGGGCATGGGGCATTTCATCTCTAGGTCATTGGTTCCAATCCAGCCCCAGCAGGCCACCACATGGCTGTCAGACTGGGAGGACTTTCAGTCACTGCTGACCCAGGGCAAGATTATAATCAGTGATAAAGAGGCAAAAGGCTCCGCGTCCCACTCCTAATCTGAGGAGCTTCCTATTGCTCTTTGTCCCCTGACACTGAGGAAGTCTGAATGAAACTCACTAACCAAGTCACTTCCATCTTATAGCTCTTCAAGGGGAAGTTCTATCACTGCCTCGGGGTTGACATCCGTAACATCACCAACAGGTCTGACTGTGTGGCCGCCAATTACAAGTGGGTACACCAAAAGTACAACTTTGACAACCTTGGACAGGTACGTGCGGGACCCTCCAAGCCCCTCCTCTCAGGTGAACCTGGGTTGTGCTTTGCCCCTTTGGGTCTCTCCCGCCAAGGCCGCATTCACTCATTTCGAGGGGAAGGGTGGAGTGTTCCAGAACACACTCTGGGCCAGAGGCGGCAGTCATGTGAACGAGGGGTCGGGGGGTGGATGCTGGTTAGACATGGGTGTCCGGGTTAAAGCGGAGGAACTCATGTAAGGATGCCGCTTCCATGCTGAAGGGGCAGAAAGGGGGATGTAACAGCTCAAGCAACTCACGTGAAGCCAGGGTATGGGGGGCAGCGGGCTGCTTTTCCTTACATTCTCCTAGGAGTGCCTCTTTTTGCTAGCCCCTGAGCTCCCTCAACATGTAACACCCAGTTCCTGACCCATGCTTAGGGGTGAATCCTGCCTTCACTTGCACAGCTGCACCTTCCATTGGCATTGCATGTAAACAGTTGCAGCTTTGAGCCCTTACGGCCTGATTCTCCGAGCAGGGTGTTAACTCGCTGACATCAGGGCAGTTAAAAAACAGTGAAAGGAGAGTCAGGCCCTTCATAAGCAACTTTCACCCCGTTTACATTGCTGGGGAGTTGGGCCAACAGTGTCTGTGCAATCTGCATGTCTGCAGTCCCCTTAGGCTCCACCATGGAAACATCTGCAGGATTAGCAGAATCCTCCCTTCCTCTCTGCAGCCTCCCTACCAGTCCGGTCAGCGGAGTGCTGCCTTCTAAGGCAAGGGGCCAAGCCAAGCTCTCTGGTTTCTGAGCTGAGGCCCATGCATGCAAGTAGGGAGGCTTCCTCAAAGGCAGGGGTGGCCGGTGGGTGTTTTCTGATTGTGTCGGCCAGTTCTGCCATGGCTCTTGTAGATTTCGCCATGTCTCTGGCATTGATATATTTTTACAGACAAGCAGCAGGCATGTCGTGCTGGGGTTTTCTGTGTTTTAATTCGTCAGCCTGATGCAATAATTGCCGAGTTCACTTGTCTCTGGGGAGGGGAAACTTTTTACTCTGGTGCTTCCACAGAGCAGACTTGCATAAAGGTCCCTGTCTGCTGGCAGCTCCCCTCTCTCTCCCATCTGTTAGTAGTTATGCAGATGACAAGTGCTTGGAGGATGACACCTTGAGTTTTAATTATGTTTTGTGCCTAAGAACTTTTAACCTGAACCATCCACACTCCACCGCTCACAGATGCTCCGTGCCTGACGTGTTTCTGTTGTGTTCCAGGCCCTGATGTCCCTCTTCGTTCTAGCCTCCAAAGATGGTTGGGTCAATATTATGTATAATGGACTAGATGCTGTGGCTGTTGACCAGCAGGTATAGACACTTCCTTCCAAACTGATCATGCCATCTAGACCTCCTTCAGGCAGGAAGGTGGAAGCATGCTATATCAGCCAGCTTTTGGTACTTCCTCTCCACCCAATAGCATTTTAAAGCATTGCTCTGATCCTCTCCCATCTGCAAGCCCCTTCTCTTCACTTTCGTTATTACTGGTGGGTCGGGGCCGTGGTTGTGCATACGCAGGGAAGCGTGTTTGGAAGTGATTAGCCTGGTGGGCATTCATTGTAGCTCTTGTCCTTTATTCAGCTGGGAAAGTTGTGCAGGCTGGGTCCTTATGTATCCTGTGATATCTTCACAGCAGCAGTCGCCCATGTCTTTCTTGACATGGTGCACCCACCTGATTTACAGTTGGTTCCTCTAATTGCTTATAAACTGGGATTCTCTGTCCCTGCAACTAAGTCCCAACGGTGTCCAAAACTCATATTGACTTGAGTAGTGCAGGGTCAGGCCCCTGGCGAAGGCTGCAGTGACAGAGGACTGAATGGCCGTGAAGATACTACCCTTACCCTCTGTTCTCAGCACTAGAAGTGCTGTTGGTCTTTTAAAACCCTCAGTGGTGAGAAACCTAGAAACTCAAGCCCTCCTTTCTACTTGATCCTGACTGACACCTGGTTTCAGGCACCCCTCACCTTTCAGGGTTGCCCCCATTGCACCTTCGAGGTGCAATTTACTCACCCTCAGCCCAACACACCTTTTCTTCAGGTATCTTTAGTGTCTGTCATATTCTCTGATGTTTTAATTGTCCATTTGATCTGTTGTTGTGATTATATTGCAATTGTAAGTGCAGCATCCTGAGTGCTTTATTATTAATTATTATTATTATTATTATAAGCTTGTCCTTGACTTTCAGACACTCAGTCTATTTGTTGCGCCTACCCTCATTTTCATAATCCTTTCCCAACCAGACAGTCACAATCTGTTGATCTCCCTCATTTTCACAATCCTGCCACATCCAGCCAATCACAACCTGCTGCTCTCCTTCATTTTCATAATCCCACCTCAGACTCCTAGTCAGCTAATCACAGCTTTTCTTTTCTTTTCTTTTCTTTTCTTTTCTTTTCTTTTCTTTTCTTTTCTTTTCTTTTCTTTTCTTTTCAGCCAGTGACCAACAACAACCCCTGGATGCTCCTTTACTTCATCTCGTTCCTCCTCATTGTCAGCTTCTTCGTACTCAACATGTTTGTGGGGGTGGTGGTGGAGAACTTCCACAAGTGCCGGCAGCACCAGGAGGCAGAGGAGGCACGCCGGCGGGAGGAGAAGCGCCTCAGGCGCCTGGAGAAGAAGCGCAGGAGTAAGGCACAGCCTAAGTGTTTGGTTGGTTCGTAGGCCAAGGTTTTCTGAGAAAAACCTTCTCCTCTTCTTCTTTTATTTTTTGACTGATTAGTTTCTCTATAACAGCGTCTATGTCACTGCTCTCAGCACTGCTCTCCTTTTGGTGGGACACTGCTGCCAGGCTTCTGTATGCACCACCGGGCCTGACACCCCCAGCCAGCTACCCTCGAGCCAGAATCCCGGCAACAGAGGGAAGAGGTGACAGGGTGCCTGATGGCAACTAGGGGTGTTGGGAAAGGTGCCTGTTTTCTTAACACCTTGCCTCTGGAAAATAACACATTCATAGAAGTGTGTGTGTGTGTGTGTGTGTGTATTCTCATCAACAGGGAACCTCCACCCAGACACACACACTCCAGCCCTCGGGGATTTAGACACTCCTTTGGAGAGCCCTGCAGCACCAGCCAGTGCTGTTGGGTGGACCCCATGTTAATCCTTTCCTGTGTAATGCAAATTGAGGCAGGGAAGAAGAGGAAAAAATCCATGCGGTGTTCCTGGGCCTTTCTATTCCTGTGGCAGTTTCTCTCACTGGGTTCCGAGGCTTCCTTAGAACCAAGAGGGCCCCCCCACAGTGATGGT
Organism: Chrysemys picta bellii; assembly: GCF_011386835.1. NCBI lineage: Eukaryota > Metazoa > Chordata > Testudines > Emydidae > Chrysemys > Chrysemys picta. The sequence goes on along the minus strand of NC_088791.1, from coordinate 93,534,443 downwards.
CCCCACGTGTCTGTTTCCTGGGCTCCAATGAGAGAAACATCACAGATGCACACTTGACCCTGGACCCTGGCAATCACCCCTGCTCCTTCCCACCCCTACCCCAGAGATCCTGGCTGATTACTCTCCTCCTTTCCAAGCCCATGGGCTTCCGTCTTCCTTCCCCTTCTTCAGTTTTTCCTCTCCCTGGTGCCACCTCTGGGTGTCTCCTGGAGCCATTTGCTCCTTTTTATCATTTGTGATCTTAATTTGTCGAGGCATGAAATGCTGATTTAGTGCCATTCCCACAAACATAGGACTAACAGATTCTTTCTATCGCTCCCACCTTCTCTCTCTTGTCTCCCCCTGCCTCCTCCTTCCTTTTACACTCTCTCTTTCCTCACCATTTCTGTTTTCTTTCTCTGCATTCTTTATTTTATTTGTCTCCTTTTTCTATCTGTTTCTTCTGCTTCTTCCTTCTCCGTTCCTGTTTCTGTCTCTCCCTCCCTGCCTTTCCGTTGCTTCTATTCTTTCCCCCACTTTCCTTCATAATTCCCTTTGTTTCTCTTCCCTCTCTCTTCTATCTTCTCTTTCTCTCTCTCTCTCCCCCCCCCCCACTCCCATTGAAGAGGCGCAGCGCTTGCCGTATTATGCCACCTACTGCTCTGTCCGCCTCCTCATCCATTCGGTCTGCACCAGCCACTACTTGGACATCTTCATCACCTTCATCATCTGCCTCAACGTCGTCACCATGTCCCTGGAGCACTACAACCAGCCAGTGGTGAGTGAGTTCAAGGGACCAAACCCTGCCCCTACCTCCCGCTCTTTCTTTTCCCCATCTCATTTTCCATAACAAAAGAGACTAGACACTTTCCCTTCCAAGCAGTCAAACACATACGGGGTCACTAGGTTATAAGTAAAACTTAGCAGCCATTAGAGATTGACTTCGAAGAGCAGCATCTCCCAGCATACTTTGCAGGGGGGAGGGTCAAATTGCAACCCAAAGGAAATCTCTATATATTCTGTAACCTTTTCTAACTTCTGTCTTCCTCAAACCTATCCTGTCTGCAATGCCTCCTCCCCACTCCTTATCCTGGCAATCCCACCTGCTCAAAACATTAGCCAGCGACTGACTGCATAATTTCACTACAGCTGCCGATGTCATGATCCACCATGATAGATGGTAGAGGAGGGTCCCTGTGAAAACTGTCGTGCAAAATTCTGCAAGAGTTAACTCAGCTGTCAGGGTGATAGAGGGTGTTCTTTCCACTGTCATGTGGATGACCCAAGTTTAGCCTCGTGGCTTCTCTTTGTAGTTTCCCTTAGGCCCCAGCAGAGGGTGGCATACTGCCCCTGGGAGCTAGTGCTTTGCACTGCTAGATGGATCAGATTTCAGTTTCTCAGTAGCCAGCCCCGACCCTCAGTGGAGTGAGTTAGGAGTGCTACAGGGGCTGGCACACCCAGTCCTTGGATAGCTGAAGAGAGCCCCTCACCCAGCCACCCTCCTTCCACAAGAGAAGCAGTGTGGACAGACTCTGAAGAGAGTCCGACCTAGTTTCTCTCAGCTGGAAGAAGGGTGAACACAACAGAAGGTCTTGAGGGTTGTGAAAGATCAATATTTGGGGTGGGGGAGATTGGGAAATCCTCAATATTTGTTGACAGGGTTACAGACATGTGCGGAAGGGAGGAAATATGTGCTGAAAACGGGGCTTTTTCTCTCTTTCTGAAAGCACCACATTCACTGCTATGTCTGTCCAGAAGCATGCAGTTCCAGGAAGCCCTTGGTAAACTCCCGAGGGGTTTGAGGTGACAAATCTGATTTCATAGCTGGAGCTGGTTGTATTAGAAGTGACCAGGGCTGTGACTTGTCTGTGGTTGCTCAGATTCACTGCCAAGTTTTTAACTCTAGGTCCAGCTTATCTTTCTTGTTGGCTGTTTAATTTTGTTACTGTTTATCCTGTATTCCTGAACTGCCCCCTCGTCCCCCCTGAATTCCTCACAGTGTTCCCTATATCCCCTATTTGTTCTGCAAAAATTAACATCCCTTATTCCTTCTCACCCACACATCACATCTTGGGCAAGTCAGTTAGCTTCCCCGTGCCTCAGTTTCTTCATCTGTGCAATAGGGATAAGCATACCCATTTCCTCACAGGCGTATGGTGCGGCTTCACTAATCAATTCTTGCGAAGTGCTTTTAGATTTCCAGGTAAACGGTGCTGTAGACATGCTACATACAATTAATAGAAACCCTCTGGTGACAGTGGCACCAATTCAGATATTTCTTTGGGGGAGGGCTAATTCCAGTCCCCGCCCCCTCCGGCAGGTCTCCTTCAGCCGGGGAGTCTCCCTTCTCTGTACAAAGGGGCAGCCAGGTCAGATTTCAGTGATGCTGTGACCATGCAGCCAGAGCGACATTCGACTGCTCTGTACTGATTTATTATGGAGCCGCTGCTTAAAAGGGAGCAGGCCAGGGCCTGTGGTACTTTGAGTAAGTCTAAAAACTTTTTTGGGGGAGGCGGTATTCACCCCCCACAGCCCTCCCTAGTTGGTGCCACTGTTGGTGGAGAACAGGGACCTCACACGGGAGAACCAGGGCAGCAGAGTAGAGGGCGGAAGCTTGCTAAACCCCCGCCTAGTCCCCAACCAGAGACATGTGGTTTCCCCTTACTGCAGATAGCGATAAGTTATTTGCTCTGATGCACTCTCTCTGCCTGATGCATTCCCTGTAGATTTATGGAAGCCATTTATAGGGTAACACCTGGGTGATGTCCCATGAACCTGATGCTGCTGCTGTCGGAGGTGCTGGGTGATGATGCTTTGTTAACCCTTTGCACACCACTGCCCTTCCCCAGGCCTGCTCATTCTCCTTAGCCGTGACTGGGCAGAGCAGCAGGTATCCTGAGAGCCCCTTGGCATGGGAGTGCAGTGTGATGGCTGCTGCCCTTGGTAAGTCTGTGCCAGCCTTCAAGTAGTTGCAATCCAGGATTTGGCAGCTCCCTCCTGCCTCCACCATTCCTGATCAGTCAAGCAGGCTGGAACTCAGTGACTTCACAAGCACATCTGTAGTTAATGCCTCTCACTCTCCACCTCTCTCAGCCTCTCTTTCCATCCACAGTCTCTTGAGACTGCTCTGAAGTACTGCAACTACATGTTCACCACAGTCTTTGTGCTGGAGGCGGTTCTGAAGCTGGTGGCGTTTGGACTGCGGCGATTCTTCAAAGACCGGTGAGCAGGAGGGCACGCAGGTCATCCGGTGAGGCAGTGAAGTTTGGGGAGGGATCTGTATCTGCAGTGGAATCCTAGAGCATGGGGGCCTCAACTTCTTCCTTGTTCCAGGTAGCAAAGATCTTACTAGCTTCACCTTAAACATACTGGAGCGATAACCAGTTAATAAGAATTATCCAACCTTTCCTCGTGTTGGAGTCTGCTGATTGGTCCAGGAAGCAGAGTAGACGGGAGTAGAATAAATGACATCCAGTCATATTAGGCTCTAACAGTCATAGCCAGGCCTCCGATTCACTGATTTGGAGGATTTTATTTTACTTTATATTTAAAATGTAATGAATTCACATGCCCCTGTCAGTCACACCGAAAAGCTCCATTCTTCCTTCTTCTTTTTTTTTTTTTTTAAGGTGGAACCAGCTGGACTTGGCCATTGTGCTGCTATCTGTCATGGGCATCACGCTGGAGGAGATTGAAATCAACGCAGCTCTCCCCATCAACCCCACTATCATCCGCATCATGAGGGTGCTGCGCATTGCCCGGGGTGAGAGAGACACTGGAGGGAGACGTGGGGCACAGACACCCCTGGGTGGGACAGAGTGCACTGGGGGCTGCCTGTGATGCCATTTCACCAATTGGCTTCTCATATCTAATCTTTGATGGCCATAGAAACTCAGGGCTTGATTACAAGAGCAGTTATTCTGGAATAGCTATTCCAGATTAACTCCATGTGTGGATGCTCTTATTCTGGAATAAGAGTGCCTTATTCTGAATTAGCTTAATCCATTTTGGATTACATTTATTCAGAAAAAAGCACTCTTATTCCAGAATAAGAGCATCCACACATGGAGTTTAATCAGAAATAGTTAATCCACCACCTTATTCCTGATTGATTTTCATGTGTAGACAATCCCTTACGCTTTCTCCCGATTGCCCTCAACTTGACATTTAGACGCACCTTTGTCCAGGAAAGCGGTACTGGCTTTCACTTTGTGAGAGGGACCAAAACGATGGGCAAATTTTGTGAGAAACAAATTCTTTCTTCTTTTCTTTTGTAATGCAAATGTTGCTGTAATTTTTACAGAAAAGACCAAGGGCCTATATGATTTGCACTGGGGAGAACAGATTTTCAGTGATGAGGGCTAATATTTGCCAAGATGCATTTGCAAAAAGGAGACAGAGGAGGGAATGAAGCGGGTGTAGAAGGATATGGAATTGGAGTAGGAGAGATTGGTGATGTGTGGTATTGGGAAAGGGAGGGCCAGTGTGCAGGATGTATGGGGATAGGATGGAAGGGACCAGAGTGGGCATGGAATGAGAGAGAAGGGGTCATTAGTACGCAGAGGAATGAGTTAGAATGGAAGGGACCATGGTGGGGGGACGTGGGGGTGGGGCATGGAAGGAAAATGGCCAGTTGGAGAAGGAGTGAGAGGTTGGTGGGTCAGTTTAACAATGGAGGAGAGTGGCAAAACACCCACATGGTGTGCTCCTTCCAGTTGTCCTGGCATATTGGAAGCAGATTTCTCTCCCTTGAGTCCCAGCACCGAGTGACACTTTTGTTTTGGTTCTGGTACCAGTGCTGAAGCTGCTGAAGATGGCGACAGGGATGCGGGCGTTACTGGACACAGTTGTGCAAGCTCTGCCGCAGGTAAAAGAAACCAGCTACTAGAAAGATGCCCCTTTTGTGCACCAGTCTTTCCATTCGTTCATTTCCCTGAGCACGCGTAGAATCAGAGAGACGGTGTCTGCTGAGGTCTTTAAGCTAGTGGCACGATGTGCCAGAGGGTCGTGCTCATGTCAAAATGTCAACCACGTGGTTACATTCATTTCTTTCTGGCCTTGTCTGCTCACGACTTTATCCCCCCATAAAGCAATGCTCCATTCCTGGGTGAGAGCTGCTTCCCTGCTTTATTTCTGGCTACCTCTTCCCCCTTGCTGCTGTCACTTTCCTCACACTCATTTGCCATGAGGATGGAGAGCAAACCGTGGCCATTTTAGGGAGAAAGCAGATGTTCAAGTATCTCTTCTGTGACCCTCTCATTCTTACCCACTTGTGCTCCCTTTCCACTGTTCTCTTCCATGCTGTGCTTGTTTCACCTCTGCCACCGCCTGCTTGCTTGCTTTCCATTTCCCTCTTCTCCTCCTTGGTCCGCAAATGATTTTGAGCCTCTCATCCCACGAGAAGCAGTGACGCTACCTGTGGTGGAGCATGCAGAGCATGCAGCTAAATGCCTCCTGAAAGGCAGCTAGACGGAAGGATTTCACGAGCTGTGAGTGGCAGCTGTTTTGGAATGAGTTATTCATGCGCCACTTCATGCAGGCATCAGGCCCGCTGAGAGAAGCCCCCGTGATGGATGAGCAGCCAGAGAGACCGTTCTCTTCTCTTTTGGATCCTCCAGAGAGACATGTTAAGGAAGGAATAATGGCCCCAAGTAGCTCTATTGATCATAGATCAGATCATTCTTCTGGCAGGCCCAGAGTAGACCGTAATCTTATCTGATATCGAAATGCACAGGCATTTGTCAGCTGATTTATCAGGTAACACACCAGTGTTCGTGAATGAGGCTGGGCTGAAAATCAATCTGGGGACAGCACGAGCAGTTACACAAGGAGCTTAATTCTGATATTTGTGTCACTAAACCGTGTCCATCTGAATTAAAGGAAATCACCTGGCACAAGAACGAGATGGAAACACAGTTTCCGGTCTTCACTGAATTCTGGGCTTCATCTGACTTCCCTCTATTTATTGAGATTCTTTATTTATCACAGTAGCAGTGAGGGGCCCCAGCTTAGACCAGGGCCCTATTGTGCTAGATGCTATAATGGAATCATAGAGATGTAGGGCTGGAAGGAACTTCGAGAGGCCATCCTGTCCAGTCCCGTGTGCTGAGGCAGGACCAAGGAAACATAGAGAAACCCTGACAGGTGTTTGTCCCACGTGTTCTTAAAACCTTCCAATGACAGGGATTCTGCAAGCTTCCTTGGTAACCTGTTCCAGTTCTTAACTACCCTGATAGTTAGAAAGTTTTTCCATATATCTAACTTAAGTCTCCCTGCTGCAGTTTAAGCTGATTACTAGTCCTTCAGTGGACATGGAGAACAAGTGGTCACTGTCCTCTTTATAACAGCCCTTAACATATTTGACAACTGTTATCAGGTCCCCCCTCAATCGTCTTTTCTAAGACTAAACATGCCCAGTTTTTTTAACCTTTCCTCATGGGTTAGATTTTCTAAACCTTTTTATCATTTTTGTATAATATGCAGAGTAAGAGACAGCCCCTGCCTCAAAGAGTTTACAGTCTAACTAAACAACGTCAGTTGTATTTTCTCCATTTTACAGATGGGGAAACTGAGCCACCGAGCTGCAGTAAGTCGCTTAGGGTCACTTAGGGATTCTGGGGCAGAGCTGAGAATTGAACCCAGATCTTCTGAATCCCAAGGCAGTACCTTGGTCACAAGGTCACCATTCTTCCATGCTTGATAAATCCTGGGTTTTTCACATTATTTCACCAAAGAACCTCACTGCTAAGCAAGGGTTCTTAATATCTGCCCCTGCACACACACAAACAACTATTAAAAGAAGGTGCCCCCTTGCAAGGAGTACTGGGTCCAGGAATTTCCAGTAGGAATTTCTGGCACTGAAGGAGTCTAGTCAGGACCTTCCTATCTGATGGCCCTTGATTCTGTAATAGGGAAAGGTTGACTTCATTTAATAAAGTTACATTATGGAGGCATCAAAAATGACTCCACAGTCAAAATTGTGTTAAAATGTGCTCTTAAGGCAATACTAAAACCCCTCTGTTTCACATTTAAATGATTTAATTTAGTCTCTATATTTTACACACTAACTCTTCAGGGGACAATTGAATTATCCATAATACTATTTTTCTCCAGGATTTATTAACATTGGTAGAAGAAGTGTTTTAAAACAATCTCTCCTTTCCCTGGCACTCTCTTCTCCTCTAGACCTTTCTCTTTATATTATAGAGCAGAGAGTCATCAATGATTTTACTTGCTAATGGCATGGAAGGCTTCTCTGGCTGTCCTGTTTGAATCCCCTGCCTGTCTTTGTTACTCTGCAACCTTCTGAAAAGTGAATAAATATGTAATTTAAAAAAAAATCCCTCTCCTCCCCCATTCAATGTGTACGCACAAGGGCACACACACACACATGTGCTGACATGACATCTCACACACAGGCTGCTTTTCAAATTTTTAAATGTAACCAGACCAGAGTGACTCCCAGCCTTTTCTGCTGCTGCCCAGTCTGCCTTCTGGACACACTGTCCTGTTCCTCACACTCCCCAGGAATAGGAGAGGCAAGCAGGGATATTGGGGATGGGTAACAGGGGAGTTCTTTCCCCTGTTACTGCTGGCACAGTTCCCGTGGTGCACCAGACAGCAGCCCCATGGGAAGCCCTGCAAGTGCCAATAGCTTGGGGCATAGAAACTGGGCTCTCTCCCACAGGCTACCTGCTCCTTCCATTCCAAGCTCCTCACACACACAGGCCTAGTTCCCTACTTGAGTCCCTGAAGTCTCTCTTCTCCCTTGTTCCCCTCCCACCACACACATCAGGAGGGCCTGGTTCATTCCTTCTGCCCCCTGCCACATGCCTACTCCCGTGGTGCTCGCTGATAGACCTGCTCTCACCCTCTTCTGCCCCCACATTTGACTAGTACCTTAACTCCCACAATGCACCAGGCAGCAGCACTGAGGGAGAGCTGGGCAGCTGGGGAGGAGGGCTCTCCAGGGTCAAATTTTACTCTCGACTCATACTTTGTCACGTGTGATAGGCTTCACGACACCATATGTGCCTAAATGTGATTATCTTCATCTCTCTGGGCTTGAAGTCTGAGGGGTGGGATTGTGAGGAACTGGATGACCGGCTATAGGCTACAAATGAAAGGAGCTGTGGTGGCTGTGAGTGGCTTTGAGGGTTATGATGTTTGGGTAAGAAGGCCTGGGGAGATGAGGTTGCTGTGAGCATGACTGGTGACTTCCTGGGTTCTGAGTGGTTGCGTGCATGAAGTTCCTAAAGGTTTTGGAGTGGAAGTATTTGATGGTGTTCTGTTGCTGCTGCTTGAGTGATGCTATCTGGCTTGGCCTGGTGTTATTCAGTCTCACCTGGCTTGGCGTGGGTTAGGCTGATACGGTTCGGTTTGGTTTCAGGTGGGGAACCTCGGACTGCTCTTCATGCTCCTCTTTTTCATCTACGCTGCTCTAGGAGTGGAACTCTTTGGGAAGCTGGGTAAGTTTCAAGCATGCCATGCTCTTGGGTGAGCCACAGAATTGCAAAAAAAAAAAAAGTCAGTTTCCCATATTGCAGCAGGCCCTGTTCTGATTTAATGAAAAGGCTGGGTATTCTGATGACCTTTATCCTCCTCTCTGGGTATTTGCCGTGATAGGAATTTCCGTCTTTCAAAAAAACCTGTCTGAAAATGAGAGAGATAGATGGCTTTCTCTCATTCTTAAATCTTTGCTTTCCATGCACTGCCTCAGCAAATCAGCTCCTGTCTGTCCCAGTGCCAGCCAAATGGCTACAGGGAAGACTCAGGAGAAATTCATGTACTCATCTGGTCCATGTTGACATGTATCAATGCGCAAAACTTTCAGCCAAGTAAATGAAGAGGGGCAGAAAATCTTCTTTCACGCCAAGAAGATTAGGCCCTTGATCAAGTGACTACTGCTGAGTGTTGTGGGGGTAGCATTTTACCACTCTTACTAGTATGCCGAGTACGTCAAGCTCACATGCACTTGCTATGCTGCTGACTGTAGCAGGTACACCCTCAAAATCCCTTCATTTTAATGGTGCCAGCACAGCAAGCTTGCAGGCATGGATCGGCAGCCATGGGGTAAGGGAGAACTATGTTTTGGACTATTAAGCATGCTGGGAGACATCCCTGGGAAATGAGTTATGCTGATTGATATCCTGGGGTTGGGGTGATTATTCTGATACGGCTAGACAATGTCCAACCATTGGTCATTACTGTCATGGACCCAGCCCATGGGACTATAGACTGGAGCCACTCAGTGTAGACTTCTGGATGTGAAGCCAATAAACTCAGAGTGGAAAGGTCACAGGGGGTCTTATTCTGAGTCCCTGGCACACTCTGGGAGCTAGGAACGTATCCATTGCACAATTATAAATCCCTTCTTTTGCAGTGTGCAATGACGAGAACCCCTGTGAGGGCATGAGCCGCCATGCCACCTTTGAGAACTTTGGGATGGCCTTCCTCACGCTCTTCCAGGTCTCCACTGGCGACAACTGGAATGGAATCATGAAGGTAACATGGGCCTCCGAGAAGGAGAAATTCTACGCTGGAGTGGGAGGGATCAGCACTGCTTGGAACTGTCAGTGACTGGGACATGGATGGCCAGCCTAGGGGTTAGAGCGGGCGTCAGAACCGGAGTCAGAGGCCCAATGCCAGAGCCAAGGGTCACAGCCGGAATCAGGAATCAGGGTCCAGGGTCAAAACTGGGTTACCTGGAGTGAGGCTAGGTAGGAGCAGGGCTGGGTCCAAGACAGAAGCTGTTGCAGCCAGGGACAAATACTTAAAGCAGCAGCTGCTGCTGGGTTTAAGAGCCGGTCTGCTGACTCTTCCAGTCAGTGAGACAGTGTAACCTATTAGGCAATCTACTACAGGCCAGCTGCACTCATTGGGGGCCTGGAGACTGGATCTGTTGCAGGCCCTGTTTTCTGACAAGAACTGTTTTCACAGGAGCTAGATAATGGGGAGAGATAGCTCGGTGCTTTGAGCATTGACCTACTAAACCCAGGGTTGTGAGTTCAATCCTTGAGGGGACCATTTAGGGATCTGGGGCAAAAATCTGTCTGGGGATTGGTCCTGCTTTGACCAGGGGGTTGGACTAGATGACCTCCTGAGATCCCTTCCAACCCTGATACCAAAAAAACAAAAAAACAAAAAAAGTAGTAGATGTTGGCTTGCCAGTTCAGACCACTGGCCCATCTAGTCCAGTATCCTACCTCCTGCCAGACTCGATCAGACCATTGGCCCATCTAGTCTTGCAGGCAGCTGGCGGAGAGAAGTGTAAACTCTCTCCTCAAGGAGCAGGACAACAGTGTGGCCATGCTGAGAAGGGAGATTCACCGCCATCACCACCCTAGCCCCTTCTCCCAGGCTGAGTTGGGGGCGCATTTGGTATGACACACACCTGGAGCTGCAATGGGAATGGCTTGTGATTTAGAAACCTCAGGCAGATAAGTTTTCTCCCCTACGTTCAAATCATATTGCTCCAAATTAAATAGCTCACAGGGAGTCAAGGGGGGGAATGAACAATTCTTTGGACATGGGTAGTGTCTTTGGGAGATGAAGGGGATTAGGCACTTAGTTGCAGTGACTCTTGCTCACATTTGCAGGATTAAAATGATCACATTTGCAGATCTGGAAGGAATTTTCTCCCTAGGCCTATGGGGAAGAGGGCACCTGTTTCTGGAGCACTGAGCAGAGATTGTCAAATGTGATGGTCTTCCTGTGATTGCCGGGGGCACTGGGCACTGAGGATCCCATATGCTCAGACAGTACCGGGTATTGGAAGACCTTAGTCCTACCTGGCATTGGATTCTGTGTTTTTTGACTGAGGGAGCAGCCAAATTTAAATTCTTACTCTAGTCCTTCTCTCCTTTTTCCCACCACTTCCTCTTACACCTGCCCTTTCCTCAAGGATACCCTGCGGGACTGCACCCATGATGACCGGAGTTGCCTCAGCAACCTGCAGTTCATCTCGCCACTCTACTTTGTCAGCTTCGTGCTCACAGCACAGTTCGTTCTCATCAACGTGGTGGTAGCTGTGCTTATGAAACACCTCGACGACAGCAACAAGGAGGCACAGGAGGATGCGGAAATGGATGCCGAGATTGAGCTTGAGATGGCACACGGGCTCTGCCCCCGCAGCATGGGCTCCCCGAGCTCAGGACGGGGTGGAGGAGGTGGGAGAGTGGACCCTGAAGGACATCTGTGCATGAGATGTTTCTCTCCAGCACAGGTGGGTAAACCTTTGTGCTTACCAGGAAGACTGCAGCAGGCTGGAGTGGGGAAAAGGAGGGCAGTCTAGATGATTTAGGGATTAGTAATGGGATACAGACTGGTGACTGGTTTGCATTCAGGTCTAGCTTGGGTGAATTGGGTTGTGCTGGTGCATTGGTGGAGTTGTGTGGGGCCAGGACTGGAATAGCAAAGGGTGCAGGGAGTAATACAGGAAGGTTGGAGGTGCATTGTCAGAGCTGTGCAGGAAGCTCAGGATTATGATAGGAGGGGTGCTGCAGGTCAAGATTAAGGTGCATTAGCAGAGTATTTTGTGTGGGGAGCTGAGGATTGGAATAGCAGGAGATGGCGCAGTACAGGAGTGAGGTGCTTTGGCAGAGCTGGAAGGGAAGCTTACGCAGTGCCTGTCTGCACCGGCAACTAGTGATGTTAGTCCCTCCATTTCACATGAACACTAAGGCCTGGTCTAACTAAAAAGCGAAGTCAACCCAGCTTCATCGCTTAGGGGTGTGAAAAAACCACCCCCCTGAGCAATGTAGCTATGCCTAACCCCCGGCATAGACAATGCTAGGTCGATGGAAGAAGTCTTCCACAGACCAAGCTACCACCTCTTAAGCCTGGTCTACACTGGGAAGGGGGATCGATCTAAGTTACTCAATTTCAGCTACATGAATAATGTAGCTGAAGTCAACGTACTTAGATCGACTTACCGTGGTGTCTTCACCACGGTGAGATGACTGCTGCCGCTCCCCCGTCAACTCTGCCCGTGCCTCTCGTGGCGGTGGAGTACAGGAGTTGATGGGAGAGTGCTTGGGGATCTATTTATTGCGTCTAGACTAGACACAATAAATTGAACCCTGCTGGTTCGATCGCTGCCTGCCAATCTGGCGGGTAGTGTAGACTTACCCTCAGGGAGGTGGGTTCCCTATGCCAATGGGAGAACCCCTCCTGTCAGCATAGGTAGTGTCTACACCAGGGGTTTTCAACCTTTTTTCATTTGTGGACCCCTACAAAATTTCAAATGGAAGCACGGACCTCTTTGGAAATCGTAGACATAGACTGCAGATCCCCAGGGGTCCATGGACCACAGGTTGTAATCCACTGGTGTACAATGAAGCGCTGCAGTGGCACATCTGTAGTGTTTCAAGTGTAGACAAGCCCTACGTGCTGGATTCTGCCATCATCACTCACCTGAAGTGACACCTTGCGCCACGACCAGCCTCACTGACTTGAGCGAGGTTGCTCATAGAGTAAAGTGCTACGCCCTCTGAGTAAGGGTGGCAGAATCTGGCCCTAAATTCGCACAACACATTAAAGCAAAAAACTCTGGGTTCTTTAAATAATTTCTCCCATCCTCCCCCTTTCTTGTCCCCTAGGAGAACTTATGGCTGGACAGTGTCTCTTTAATTATTAAGGACTCCTTCGACGGGGAGTTAATGATCATCGATAACCTATCGGGCTCCGTCTTCCATCATTACTCCTCGCCGGCCATGTGCGAGAAGTGTAACCATGACAAGCAAGAGGTAACCTGCGTGCGAGGATGGGGAGGGAACCCCCCAATACACACACACATGCTCATACCCTTGAGGTTTCCCTGAGGAGAGCTCCATAGATTGTTTAGACAGAAGCTTCGACCTTTGTTACTACAGTGAATTTCTGATATTGGCCTGTCCTCCTAAGCAATGGGAGACACGTATGTACTAGTGGAAAGCAGGAAGGAAAGGCAGATGAACCAGGAAGGATGACAGGAGAGAATGAACTAGAGGTGGAGATATCATTGCTGTGTATCAGTTTTCACTTAAAGAAGAGATTTGTTTATGTGAAGGACACAGTGTATCTTCCCCAAATTTTCAGCACTCAGGGCCCAATTCTCAGAGCATTTAAGCCTATGCTTAACTTTAAGCATGTGCTTTCTGAAGTCCCATTGATGTCCATGGGAGTTAAGCACGTGGTTAAATGCTTTGATTAATTCGGGCCATAATCAGTGAGGAAAGATTGGATTTTCAAGTAAGTCTGTTAATTAGTTTGAGTTAAAATTAGGGCTGTAGATTAATCGCAGTTAACTCACACGATTAACTCAAAAAAATGAATCACGATTAAAAAAATTAATCGTGATTAATTGCAGTTTTAATCACACTGTTAAGCAATAGAATACCAAGTGAAATTTATTAAATATTTTTGGATGTTTTTCTACATTTTCAAATATATTGATTTCAGTAACAACACAGAATACAAAGTCTACCGTGCTCACTTTATATTATTATTTTTATTACTAATATTTGCACTCTAAAAACGATAAACAAAAAAATAGTATTTTTCAAATCACCATATACAAGTACTGTAGTGCAATCTCTTTATCGTGAAAGTGCAATTTACAAATGTAGATTATTTTTGTTACATAACTGCACTCAAAAACAAAACAATGTAAAACTTTAGAGCCTACAAGTCCACTGAGTCCTACTTCTTGTTCAGCCAATTGCTCAGACAAACAAGTTTGTTTACATTTACGGGACATAATGGTGCCTGCTTATTATTTACAATGTCACCTGAAAGTGAGAACAGGCGTTCACATGGCACTTTTGTAGCCAGCATTGCAAGGTATTTACATGCCTGATATGCTAAACATTCATATGCCCCTTCATGCTTTGGCCACCATTCCTGAGAATACGCTTCCGTGCTGATGACGCTTGTTAAAAAAAGAATGTTTTAATTAAATTTGTGACTGAACTCTTTGGGGGAGAATTGTATGTCTCCTGCTCTGTTTTACCCGCATTCTGCCATATATTTCATATTATAGCAGGCTCGGATGATGGCCCAGCACATGTTGTTTCTTTTAAGAACACTTTCACTGCAGATTTGATAAAATACAAAGAAGGTACCAATGTGAGATTTCTAAAGATAGTTATAGCACTCGACCCAAGATTTAAGAATCTGAAGTGCCTTCCAAAACCTGAGAGGGATGAGGTGTGAAGAATGCTTTCTGAAGTCTTAAAAGAGCAACCGTCCGATGCGAAACTACAGAACCCGAACCACCAAAAAAGAAAATCAATCTTCTGTTGGTGGCATCTGACTCAGATGATGAAAATGAACATGCGTCGGTCTACACTGCTTTGTATGGTTATCGAGCAGAATCCGTCATCTGCATGGACACATGTCCTCTGGAATGGTGGTTGAAGCACGAAGGGACATACGAATCTTTAGTGCTTTTGGCACGTAAATATCTTGCAACGCCAGCTACAAAAGTGGGATGTGAATGCCTGTTCTCACTTTTAGGTGACATTGTAAACAAGATGCAGGCAGCATTATCTCCTGCAAATGTAAGCAAACTTCTTTTTGTGAGCGATTGACTGAACAAGAAGTAGGACTGAGTGGACCTGTAGGCTCTAAAGCTTTATATTGTTTTATTTTTTAATGCGGGATTTTTTTTTACATAATTCTACATTTGTAAATTCAACTTTCTTGATAAAGAGATTTCACTACAGTACTTGCAATGGGGGAATTGAAAAATACTATTTCTTTTGTCTTTTACAGTGAAAATCAAAAATAAATATTAACTGAGCACTGTGCACTTTGTGTTCTGTGTTGTAATTGAATAAATATATTTGAAAATGTAGAAAACATCCAAAAATTTAAATAAAAGGTATTGTTGTTATTGTTATTGTATTATTGTTTAACAGCGCGATTAATCGTGATTCATTTTTTTAATCGCTTGACAGCCCTAGTTAAAATTAATTAAAAATTGGCCCATTAAGGAAGTTTTTGGGTCTCTTTTTTTTTTTTGGAGGGGATCCTTCTAGCTAAAAATGGCTTCTTATTAAGGATGGGAGTTTCAAAATCACATAAAGGACTTAGGAGCACAAGACCCATGGACATTCCATGAGACTTGTGCTCCTAAATCACTTTTAGGTGGTTTTGAAAATCCTTCCCTAAACCTTTGGAATTTCCATTAAAACTCACTGAAAACGCTGAAAGAAATTAGGTTATAATTAAGTAAAATTTTTAACAATTGTTGTACCTAACTGTTATGATTGTGGTTAGAGTTGTGTCAATAGCTCAGGTTATTCTTATATATTGTCAATGTGATATCAGCGGTAACACAACCAATCATCACCATTCCCTGTCTAGTTAATTTGCATTCTACAGTTTTATTGGTTGAAATGAGTTAGCAAAGTTAGAGTGTCAAAGTTCTCATTGGTAGATTACTCTCTCCTCTGTACATAAAGAGAGCAATGGATTAGCTCCATGCCCCTGGGTCCAAGGCACCAGGCCTTCTCCTCCCAGCCACAGCCTTCTCAATGAGTCTTCCTCAGAGGCAGCAATAGGCAGATGCTGCTATTCTTCTCCAATTGCTGAGTCTTCAAGCCCTCATCCACAGGGGGCATGTGGTGGTATACACAAGATTTTGATAAGTAACTAGTAATTTGGGGTGCTTGCATTTTTGGGTGCCCAACTCAAGGCCCTTCAAGGGGCCTAATATTTAGAGAGTGAGTGCTAAGCACTTTCTGTTAATCAGGCCCATTTAAGGCATCCCAGGGTGGGCACCCAAAAAATGAGGCACCCAAAATCACTTGTTGCCTTTGAAAATCTTGGCAATAATCTTCAGCATCATTCATGGGAAGGCAGGTGGCAGGAGAATTTTCCCACCCTCTCATGCAAGAAGGTAGGCAGCAAAATCACCACACCACCACCAAGGGGTAGGGTGGCAAAATTTTCACAACCACAAAGGATACTTGTGGTGGCATCTTCCCCCATGGTAACAAAATTTTAGAATCCAAGTCAAGGGAAAGGGAAAGTAATAGGGCTAAAGAGAAAGATGATGAATCATGGATTTTCATGAGCATCATTACTATGTATGTATGTATGTGGTGCTGTGTGCCACTGAATTATGGGTAGGTGACAACCAGCAGTAGCCTTGAGCACTCCCGCTAACCCTACAGACATCCTCTGGGTCCCCAGGGTCTCCCATGCCTACTTCAACTCAGCATGTCAGCAAAGCTTCTAAGCTCAGCAGAATTTCTCTGGCCCCACTTGGGTCTTTCTTTGAGTCATCTGCCCCCTACTTCTCAGCTCCCCCAAGTTCCATACCTTGATTCCAACTTCTGGTCCCAGATATTCTTCCCTGCAGACTTTTTGAAGTCTGAAGGATCTGCTGTGAACATTAGTAGATTCCACATTGGGTCAGTGGTCCCTGCAGACCTGTTAAGGTCTGCAGCAGATTCTGTGGACTTCAGAAAGTCCACAGGGATACAAAACTGGGAGAAGAAGCAGGAATCAAGGTTTGGAGCATAGGAAAGGAGGGAAGGCTGGTGAATAGTAGGAAGCTGATTTCCAGAGGATAGCTGGGAAACCAAGGTCATGCAGAGTTTCTCAGCTCCACAGAGTTCTTTGAACTCTCGTGCCTCATCGTTCCCAGGGCCCTGCAGTTCTCCTGGTTTACTTGGTCCCATTTCCTATCAGAACATAGAGGCTTCAGCAGGTTTCCTCCTGTCTGCCTGTCTTGTTCCCTATGTATGTCATAACCATGTCAAACTGTTAAAAAAACACAGGAGCTCTCCAGACAAAATTCCTTTGTTAAGGTGGAGTTAAGGTTGAGAAGACATACAGGAAGACACAAGAGAACATAAAACAAAATTTGGATTAAAAACACAGCAAGAAAAGTATTTTGAAATATGAATGGAAAGAAAACAGCAATTTCATAAAAAAAACCACACACACAGACAAGCACAGGTGGCCAGAATGATAACCACAATCAATAATCATTTTTTTAAATATAAAAAGATTACATTAAAATAAAAATAAGAATAAAAAACTTGTGCTAAAAATGAGGAAAGTGAAAACAACTATGAAAGAATTGATTTGTAATTTAAAAGAAGTTCCAATAACCACTTTAGAATTATAAATTATTTTCCAAAGTTGATATTTTTGATTCATATAACTACATTCTGGAATTTAAAGGAAATTATTGATCAACTCATGCAGGAACAATTTAGCATTAAAATTTAGATATTTTTATTTTCTAAATCATATTAAAGTAAAATTAAAGTTCAACGTTTTAACCAGATATATGAATCATTATTTTTTATCCATAATTACATAGTATAAAACTTTTGTGAAAAACAACAAGGAAATTCCACCAGAAGAACACTATGCTGTGTTTCAGAGTAGCAGCCGTGTTAGTCTGTATCCGCAAAAAGAAGAACAGGAGTACTTGTGGCACCTTAGAGACTAACAAATTTATTAGAGCATCCGAAGAAGTGGGCTGTAGTCCACGAAAACTTATGCTCTAATAAATTTGTTAGTCTCTAAGGTGCCACAAGTACTCCTGTTCTTCTTTTTACTATGCTGTGTAACACTGAAGGCTGACCAGATACAACCACTAACATTAAAAATCTAGGATGTACACAGACATTTCAAACACACTGTAGAGTAATGAATCAAAATGTATATAGACAGAGCACATTCTTCATCTGGCCCTATTCAATGTGTGTGAGCTTCGTCAAAATTATAAGGAAGCACCATGCCAAAACAGGTTGAAACCGGCCCGGTGACAACACTTGCCTACAGCCTTCAAGCTGTTCCCTTCTTATCTAGGGCTTGATCCAGCAATGTACTAAGTGCTCCAGCTCAAAACACTACACATGCTTAAAGTTCTTAAGTATGTGCTAAGTGTTCTGCTCTGTCAAGCGAAAGTGGTCAGCACTAGAGCCATGCAGATAGTGAGGTTTTGGGTTTGCTGGTGATTCCAAAAAAATTGTTTTGAGCCACCCCCAAACCAAAATTTTGAGCAAATTGAAAAGTAAAAAAAAAAAAAAAGTGTTTTGGATTGAACAAAATGTTTTGTTTTGATTCTGAGAAGTTTTTAAAATGTATTTGCATGTGTAAAAAAATTAAATTGAAGGAAATTTCTAAACAAAAAGTCATTTTGATCGGAAAACTCGAAAAATGTCAAAATGAAACGCTTCAACTTTTGGGGAATTTGGGGGGGGAGGGATTTTTTTATATAAACAGTTTGGTGAAGTGGACACAAATTTGCAAAATGTTTCAGTGTTGCCAAATCTGCATTTTTCACCCAAAAAAATGTTGGTCAAAAGATTTCGCTCAACTCTACTGGGCATCTTGCAGGACTCAGCCCCTGGAGCCTTGTTTTCAAAACAGTTCTTCACACAAAGATTGTCATGATTGCTTCCCTATTTTCAAAGGGATGATCTGGTGGCCCCTTCTGCCTTGAACTCTATAATTTGTTATGTCTGGATCTAGTCATTTTTCTAAGGGATATAAGAAGTTCGGTGACTATGCATGTGGCCATCTTTGAATTTTTTAAACCAATCTACTGGTATAGTGAACTGCCCACTGTCATCATTTCATTTTTACTTCGTCAACTTTATTCAGGAGAGTTCTAAGTAGTCTGTAGTCTATAGAAGTTGTAATATTAAAATATAAGAAGACCCTTGTTCTCTTTTCATGTCATTGCTATCATTTCATTTTCTGTCTTTATGAGGTTTGCGTACACACTAGCAATGTGTATTGATGGTCTATCATGGAGTGTTTAATCCGCAGCCCAGGGTTTGTCAATGAAAAATGGTAAACCTGCTTTGAGCCTGCTCGTTGTCTATTTATGACTTTGTTAAGTCTGTCTTTTTGTGTAGACTGCGAGATGGACTGATTTGCAGAATAGCAGTTCAACAAAGAGTAAAGTATTCCTATGTTTTTGGTCACTGATGATTTGAAACGCTTTGTTATGGCTGAAGGAGGTTGTCTCAGATTTTTTCCTATTTCATACTTACATGCCTATAGGGACAGAGTTAAGGTTGTTTTGGTGAAATGTTTGCTTATACATCATGGATGAGCACACATGTCGAATGGGGCTGGATTCAGACTGTTTCTCTAGACCATAAATTGTTGTTGACTGGTTGCTGAGTAGCGTGTTTGACATAATGCAGTTGTGGGTTTCTGAGTTTGTTAATGCTCTGAGTTGGTGGCTTTTGTATTTGAGCAATCTGAACAGTTATACAACATGGTGTTCTTGTGTTGGAACAACCTAATGACTATGGATGTCGGGTCTCTTTAAAAATGTAGATCAGGTTTTTTCTTTTGTTTATTACAAGTGAAATATCACTCTGAAGGAGTCCTCTTCCAATCACTGACACTGGCAAAGACCACTAAACTTCCAGCCTGAAGGAGTCATATCACCAAATCATCTTCTTATTGTTATTCACATAGTGCCACTGGTGCACCCAGTCTGTTCAAACACATAGGAGGACAAGATCCCAGTCCTGAAGGAGCATGCAGCCCTAAATAAGACAGATACAACAACAATAAAGGATCAGGTGCAGGAGTAGGAGCTAGCTCTGCTCTAGAGACCAGTGAGGGAAGGCTGAGGGAAGGAAGTATGTTTGAAGAAAGAGAGGGAGGCTGGTTGGCATACAGGAAGAAGGAGAAGCTTTCCAAGTGTAGAGGAGAGATGCAAATGGGAGAAGGCAAAGGAAGCACTAAGGAGAGAAGGTTGGGGAGGGGAGTGTAGGGTGTAAAATGGGATGGGGGATGAAATGAACAGAGATGTAGGCAGGAGCAGAGCTGTGCAGAGCCTGAAAGCTGAGAATGGTGAGCTTTGTTACACCTGATAAAGAAAGAGGAAGCCAATGAAGGGAATGGAGGATGGGGTGCCATAGATAAAGCAACAGGGAGGAGAAGATGTTAGTTAAGGTGTTGGATAGATTAAAGGTGAGAGAGGGAAGAAGCAGAGAGGCCAGAAGGGAATAGCTTATAGTAGTGATGGTGAGAGAGAATCAAAAGCATGATACTGGCATGGACTGAAAGTGGCATGCTTATCCCTGGCATGAAAGAGCCTTCACACTATTTAATTAGGATAATCTTCATTAGCCCCAGATTGAGGGGGCCTTCTCCTTGTCCAGCATCAGAGCACACTCTGTTGTCTCCAGACTAGGGGTTTGTGTGCACAACATTTAGTTTGCAGCAAGGTGGGGTGTGAATCCACACCGCACTAGCCTGATGTGGGCTGTCTGTCTGCATGGACCCTACTGAAGGTCAGAGAGGACTAGATTAATGAACTGTTAATGCATGGCAGCAGGTCCACAGGGAGAGTCCGTCTGCCAAAGGCTAGTGCAGGCTAGATTCGTACCTCAGCTTGCCACGAACTAATTGTTGGTGTATGGGATTTTTCCCCACTGCTCTGTCTCTGGGGCAGACTATTCTCCCCAGACTAAGGAAGTCCTCTCCTGGCACTGACTCAGTGAGCCCTACGCTCGAGGAGCCTGGTGCCAGACTCTGACCCTGGGACAGACTCTGGATTCCCCTCTCCATCTTTCACACCAGGGGAGTCTTGATCAGGGAACCCATCATCTGGACTGGTTCCTGGCAGCTCCCAGTTTTCATTTCCGTGCTTTACTAGAAGTGGGTTGTCTCACCAGGCCTAGCTCTGGGTTAGGAAATACATAGTATAAATAAAGGAATTTTTTTTAAGTCACTCTCAGGTGTATGGGCTCTCTCCCTGCACCCATCCAGCCTTAAAACAGCAGGAGTGGTTGAGAAATAGATTCAGGCCATATCCTGTGACAGCTTCTTTCTCCTCCTGTAGGTTCAGCTGGCTGAAATGGAAGGCTTATCCCTCAACTCAGACAAGTCTTCTTCCATCCTGCTAGGGGATGATTTAGACAATCGCAGCGTCTGTCAGTTGAGTCCTAAGGAGACTAAGGTAGGAGCATCCTAGGTATTTGGGATATCTGCATACACAGTGGGAAGCGTGTGCATCCTCCCAGGTCCTGAATGACACGTCCTTCCTTGAAAGAGCCACCATTCCTCCTAGCAGTGGTTTGGCAAGAACCCATTCCTCGCTCAGGGCATGGGAGTGAATCCCATGAGGGTATGGCTTTTCCCAGTGGAGGAGGTTACAAGGAGTGAGTGTCTCCTCTCCTCTTCACTTCTCCATGCTGTCTGAAACAGGGTCCATCACAGAACTTATGTGCACACAGCACAAACCATGGGAGGGGCCTGCATCTTGGAACACGACCACAACATCCGTTGGCCAGCTGATCGGGTACATGTTCCTCTTAATGTGCCGAACTCTGTACCTCTGTCCCAGCGCGGCCTGGAGTGCCATGTATTCCCCTACTGGTCACACTTCACTCTCATGAAGAATGTGAGTGTCAGACACTTAGCAGCAACTCCTCCCCTAGAGACTTTTCACTCAGACAGATCTGATGAGAACACGGAGGGGGGTGCAAGCTACAGCTCCCTTCACCGCTATCAATGGCTTGCTTTGACTGGAAATATATTTAGGGGGATGGGGATGTAACCCTTTGGAATGTCCATTTGCTAATATGAATGTGCACTGTCCAGGTATCTTCATAATCCACCCCATCTCCAGAGCTTGCTCAGGCAGCTTCACCCCATCCGTGTGATTTTTAATTTCACAAAGGATATCTCTTTAATTTTTTCAGCAGGATGGCCAGAACAGTCCTGACTCCATGGGCATGGGAGATTTGGGGGAATGTTTCTTCCCATTAACAACTACAGGTGCTTCTCCGACTCCGGAAAGTTACTTGTGTGAAATGGAGAAAATCCCTTTTAACCCCGTCCAGTCCTGGCTGAAGCATGAGAGTAATCAAGGTAAAGAAAGTCCCCTCCGTTCTCCTTGACAGTGTGGTCGTTTGATGCTAACTCCACTGACAGTGCAGACTGGTTCAGTTAGTCTGACTTGGCTCTGTTTTATTTTGGTAAGGAATACAGTTGATATGATACGGGATTTCACTAAAGAAGAATTCACTCTCAATTTGCCAATCTCAGTGTGGTGCAGAGCTTAATTTGTAATGAAAGAGGTGCCGGGGCTCAAGCAATTGATTTACATTAATAACTGATGCGGCAAGCTCAGAGGTGCTGGGGCTATGAATTGCCAAACCTAGAGGTGCCGGGGTTCAGTCCTGGCAAGCCCTGGCACAAATTAAGCACTGGGGTGGTGCTTGCTTGGTTTCCCTGGCACCTTTTATAGTGACTATTGTCTTTCCTCAGAGTTGCCCTAGACAGACAGATGTTCACAGTCTTAAAGGACATGATTCTCTTTTACACTAAGGTCCCTTTGGACAGCTGAAGCAGGATGCAAATGAGAATGAGGTCCAAAGACTTCAAAGCCAGTGTCACGTCAGCTAGCAATCGGGTGGATGAACTGTGCTAACTCTGTAGTGTAGACAGTGCCACCATCTCCTGAGGCCATGCTCCTTATCTCTAGAGTCCGTACTTTCATCTGCCTTGGAAACAAGAGTCCTAATTTCACTTCTGAGCACATGTCTCTGGCCTTATGGGGTCATTGAGCTCCCCAGTCACCTTTTTGTGTATTTCCCTTTTCTACTACTCTGCAGGAGCCCAGTTGTAAGTCCGTTGACTTCAGTGGAGTTGCACCTGGGTTAAATTTGGCCTATCATGTCTCAGCCTTTTTCTCCAAGGACATGTGAGGGGAGGGGGGACATGTTGCTCCTAGCTCTGATAATGCTTCCGAGTCTGTTACAAACTCTGGTAATTATGTGGAAAGTGGGACCAATGGAATGTGTGAACACTCGGCACTCCGGATCCATGCCTGGGAGTACATGTCACTAAACACCTTCAGTTTACAGGGCTTACGGACCCTTACCTTGGTAGAAACAGAGACTCCAAAGTGGATCAATGGACTCTTGAGGTCTTATTTTTCTGTTTTCATTCCACCTCCTTGCCCCACTCTGCCAGTTCCCCCCAGACCCTTCTCTCCAGGTACATCCAGGCCACTGTTACCTGTACCAGCGGAGTTTTTCCACCCAGCCATCTCTGCCACCCAGACTGGGCAGGAGAAGGTTTCCTGTCCAGGCAGCCTTCCTAAAATCTCTCTGCAGGGTTCATGGGCATCACTGCGATCCCCAAGTGTGAACTGCTCACTACTCCACCAGGTAAGGGCCCTGCTTCCCACCAACCCACCCACCCACCCACCCACGATAGCGGCCCCTCATGTGTACCCAAGCAAAGAGGGAGCTGAGGGGAGGAGAGTGAGAAGAAGGGCCTAGAGCAGACATGCCAAACCCACAGAAATAAAAACAGAAATTGGGCTTGTTTTTGGCTTAATTGGCTTGTGAGTTGCTTGTTGGCTAGTTTTTGTCTCGTTGTAGCTTGTTGCTTCTTTTTTTTAATTGGCTCCCGGCAAGCAGGGGCAAGCGGGGGAGAGAGTCAGGGGTGCACAGCGAGCCCACCACAGTCCCAGACTGCACACCAGGGGGATCTAGTCACATAGAGTGTTGGGGTTCTTAGGGATTGGCATGTTTTGGCCTTGTTTTGAAATGGGATTAGCTTGATTTTTGGCTTTTGTGAAAGTTGGGGTGCTTATTTACCACATGAAAGTGCACTGGATCTGGGGGGATCAAAGGGCTAGATCACTACTGGGAACAGAGAGTACACTAGGTTGAAGAGTTATTCATAGTGAGTACTAGGGAAGAAGGAGCTGGATGGCACTGGCCCTGTGCCTCCAGAAAACATGCACTGGCCTGGTTTAGGTCACAAGTTAGCTTGACAGCCTCAGTCTAGACCCAAGTAGGCATGAGTTCACATTGGCTCCTGAGCGTTGCCTCCCGGGCTCCTGCTGCTTGGATGGCAGGTATAAAGAGGTAGCTCCAGACACCCCTGTTTATAGGTTTGGTGCTGATCCAGCTAATGGCAGCAGAACACTTTCCACTTAAGGACTTGGTCTGGTGGTGGAGAGTGCATTAGCCCTTGGGTTCAACACATGTAAAAATAGTCTCGGCAGGAGTTAAAGAAGGTGGGTAGGAAGCCAGATGTGTTCACAGGGCCCAAGCAGCGGGGCAATGAAGTCCGAATAGAACTCAAATGGACCTTTCTTCATGCCCTCACACCCAGTGCTTGTTAGGTCTGTATCCCATCCAGATGGACTCTGTGTCCCTGTCCTTGTCTCTGTTCATCTCCCATCTGGCCTCTATCTCCCAGGTAGATATTGCTGTTTGTCACTTAGGAGACTGGGAAGAACAGAGCAGAGAGGGGAAATAAAATGTATTTGAGAAACACAGGTGGTGGAAAGGAGAAGCCATGAGGACTCCCCTGCTGTGCTTATGCTAAGGTGTCTCCTGAATGGCTCATGTTCTGGGCTGCAGGAGAGTGAAGTTGAAGAAGGGTTGGCCTATTCCAGAGGAAGAGAAAATCAGACACCCTCTAATTCACCTATGATAAACCCTGAGGTCTCCAGAACCCTTTGTTATAAACAACTAAAATGTGAAATAACAAAGGAGACCAACAAAACAGAGAAATTAAGGCTGTTTTTCCCTCCCTTTGGGCTCTCCCCATCTCCACATCACCTTATTGAACAATTCTGACCCAACATTTTTTCATCAGAATTTGCCAGTTCATCAAAACCAAAATGTTCTGCGGAGATGGTTGATTTTGTTGCAGTCCCGACAGATCCCTGCCTTGTTTCCAGTCAGCAGGCTGACAGGGAGCTGTGAGCCCTTGCTCCTCAGCAGTGTGGGTTTGCAGGGTATATGCCCCTGGGGCAGCCTTCCATGTGGATTGCCCCAGAACCCGGCTCCATGGCATTTGGCAGAGAATTTCAGAATGTTTGGTTTGCATTTCAAATCCGAGTGAAACCAAATTTCAAAATACCAAAATCCATCGTGAAATAGAATTACCTTTCTCTGCCCTGCTCCGATTGTGACCTTATCGCCTGATGGTGACAATGGAACAGACAGTCCCACAGCTCAAAGGCACCCGTAGAGGCTGAATACAGGGTCAGAGATGTTCTGGCAATCTAACTGGTGCTTTATAGGAGCCCTTCCAAGTGGACTGTAGCTTGCCACATTTCCGTCTCACCCCAGTTGCCCCAGATGCAAGGATCTGAGATTGAAAGCTTTCCCTTTGTTGCATATTGTTCTCTCAGGGCACGGAGAGCGACACCTCCCTCGATGACAGCAGGAGCAGTAGCTCAGAAGGCAGCTTGCAGACCACCCTGGAGGACAGCTTGAACCTTAGCGACTCACCCCAGTGCACCCTGGACCTCCCGGTGGCACTGTGCCCGATGCCAACGGCTGCCACCCAAAGAACCATGGCAGCTCCGCTTTCCCCTGCATCCCGGAGGCGGAACCTGCGGGGCCGTGGGATATTCAGCCTGCAGAACATCAGGCGGCATCAGCGGAGCCACAGCAGCGGAGGGAGCACAAGCCCTGGGTGCACTCATCATGACTCCATGGACCCTTCTGACGAGGAGGGTGCGGGGAGCAGCCTGAGGGGTGGCAACAACAGCGAGCAGTCAGAGACCCTCAGCAGCCTCTCCCTGACATCCCTTTTCTCCCCACCCCCACCGCCCCCGGGCCGGGCCCTTGTAAAGAAGTGCAACAGCACAAGCAGCCTCAGCGCCAACTCCTCCTCCCGAGGGCCCACCACCAACGAAGCCAAGTCGTTCTACTCGGTTGACCCCCGGGGGTTCCTCTCCATGCCCTCCTGGGTGACGGACTTCTGCAAGGACACCCCCTCGCCGGGTGATGGTGAGGGGTCGGACAGCCCCGATAAACTGGGGACGGCAGACCGCAGCTCCCCACTCCCTTCTGAGCTGGAGCTGGGCAATGGAGTCAGCAAGAGGAACAGATGAGGGTCCCTGGGGTAGGGAGGGGAGCGAGCAGCGTGGGCAAGGGCGCGCCTTGTGCTACCATTTCCCAGCAGCAATTCCAAAGGATTGTGGGGAAAAGAAACACGTAAACACAATATATAAATATATATATATAAATATATATTTAGTAAATACTCTGGTACTGTACCTCCAAGGTGTGAGAGAGCGAAAGCAATATGGCAACATTCCCGCCCACGTGCTGGACCTGGAGCACCACCGCAGAGACCCCAGTGATGAGGAGGGCACCGCTGGGCTTGGAGGGACTGGGCCCACCAGCCAAACACCTGCCCGGGTGGCAGCCGTTTAGTTATATACATATACATAGAGAGAGAGATTGATTTATTTATTTTTTTTACTGAGCGACTATGACTTCCAGAAAGTGCTAAGCAGGAGAAAGGGTGGGGGGACTTGGGGACATTCTTTTCAAACAGGGAGGGGGAAAGGAGATGAGAACCCAAGGAGGGTTTGGTTGTTTTTGAGAATGTCATTCATCATTCATACTTCCATTTTGAAAATGAATGATCCGGGGCCGGCTCCTCAGCCAGTGTAAATCAGCAGAGCTCCATGGAGGTCCTCAGCTGGAGTAAATCAGTAGAGCTTTGGTTTCAGTGGAGAAATGCAAGTTGACACCAGCTGAAGATCTGGCCCAGAGAGCAGGAAAACCCAAGCGGAGGGGGAGCATTGGAAGTGATTTGAGGTTACTTTGATGAGTGCGTGTGAACGCAGCAGGAATGCTCTGGGAAGGGAGGAGATGGAGGCAACAAGGCAACTGCTGAATGTGTTCATTTAATGGTGTGTTTTGTTTTATTTTATTTATTTATTTATTTACTTGTTTGGGTTTTGTCTTTTTATTTTATTCCCCCCACCCCACCCCCAAAAAAGAAAGAAAGCTGCTAAGAGAAGAAACTCAGATGTTCAGGGTTTGTTTCCCCCCACCTTAGGTTTCTGTAATTGTGACAAATTTTATTTTAGAAGCCCAAAGGCGCAAAAACTGTCTATAGAGAATCGGATCTGTTATTTTTTATATATCTATATCCATGTATACATTACAAGAAAAAGAAACTAGAATTAAAAAAAAGGCAAAACAAAATGAGCCTCAGTCAGATATTAAGTGCAGTCAGTCCCCAGGCTCAGAGCTGGGGTTTGTGAACCAAACTCTCTTCCCAGTTCCACTGATGTGAATCCACAGTAATGCCACTGAAGTCAATGGGGCTCATTCTGCTCTCACACCGGTGTGACTCTGTTGACATCAGCGGAGTTATCCCTCATTTAAGTATGATCAGAATCCAGCCCAATGGCAGTTGAGGGTGTGGAGGACTTCACAAGATCAGGCTCTGAGGGCAGAATTGTGTGTGTGCAACATCATGTCTATTTGACTACCTAGTGACAGTTTTGTGTGTGTGTTTCTCACCTTGGCTGTGTTTTGCAAAGGAGTGTGCACTCGTTGTCAGGGAGGTACATGGCTGGTTGCTGATTGGTGTCCATTGATTGTGTGGTATGAACGCAGATTGGCCCCCAATTCCAGAGGATCTGCTTCAGGATCAAACTGAAAACAGGAGAATCTGATTCTCTTTCATAACTACTGCAGCAAGCCCCCTGAGACTGTACCCCTGTTTCAGGCCGGCTATGTGGTCAAGTTTTGCTTCACCATTCACCCTCTCTACTTGTGAGAGTCCATTTTTAAGCACTCATCTGTTTTGTATCCTTTCCAGATTTATGGGTGGATAGGACAGTGGACAAAGAAATGACCTGAAGAGCTTGAAAAAAGTGGGAGGCAATCCACAGGCTCACAGGGTTCTGACACGGGTATTTCTGAGAGCAAGAAAGAATGAGAAAAGGGATGAGGCAAAGAGAGGGAAAGAAGCACCGGGACAGAGAGAGGGAGGTTCAGAGGACATTGCTTCGTCATATTCAGAGAAAAGAATGAATCTCCCACAGGGGTTCCTGTCTAGACATGGTTTCTCTTGGAGGCAAGAGGGCTGGTGCAGCAAACCCCTCTTGGAAGCACCTTCCCCACTGGAATCAGAAGCACTGTGCTGCCTGGTACTGTACAGATTTGCTCATCTGGTTTTTGAGCAGCTGCTTCACCCTATAAACTGGGGCTGTGAACGCCAAACGTGTCAAGTGGAACAAAAAAAAAGGATAAATTAATTTATGTATTTGATTTATTTGTTGAGAGTAATCTATGCTTTGTGGAGAGTGCACAACTCTGACTGCAGGCATGCCGGGGAGGACAGGAAAGCTGGAGTCCCCACCCCGGCAGGAAGGCTGCTGGTCCAGATTAATTAAAGCAATAACAAGGGTTTCAAATGTTTTTTGCACTGGCTGTTCCTTGGGTGGGTTCTCCCTGCACATTCCATCACTGGAGCAGAAGAAAAAAGAACCATTATGGCTCTATATTACCTGGGAAGAAAATGGTCAATCCATAGTAGACGAAAGGCTGACATTGGCAATTCTAGGTCCAATATTCGATCCAGGAATACTTTGAAATTGGAGACCAGGCTTTACACAACACAGACAGCCTATGCACAGTGTGTCCCCAGTTATTTCAATTGTGGCCTTAGAGGGAATGAGAGAAGGAGCTGGGAATCTCAGCTGCACTGGGAGCCGGGTAGACAAGTATCTTGTCTGACCTAGGAATGGGCGAGGAAGCTGGGATGGGAGTGGTGCCAAATCTCCTCCAATATATGGTCACGTTTGAAACAGGTTCTCCTATTGCCGTGTTAATGACTCTTTATCAACATGGATGGAAGACAAGTCATGTTCCAGGTAAAGCTCAGCTATGTAATATGCTCCCCATGCAGTCCCCAAGAGCAGGAGTGTCGTTCTTGTGATGTGGGGCTCCAATCCATGGGCCAGTGCTATTCCCAATTCAAAGGTGGTACAAGGACCCATGACTGTAGAGATCCTAAGCCTTGCTACCTGTTAAGTGGCAGGTAATATTGATTTATAGTACAGCAGAGATCTGCACTTTTTAAAACCAATCCCAGCTGCCTGGCACCCCAATGTCCCATGTGAGATTGGTGATAAAAAACAACGTTGGAAGGATGCTTGCTTGTGATGGTCAAGTGACTGACACCAAGAGGTGGTGTCTGTGAAATATGTCCTTGTGCTGTCCCCTCTGGAACAGAGAAGATCATTATGCGCTTGAGACGCTGCCACTTTCAACAGGAGGTCAGGCTGAGAAATCTGATGTCTTTTTCCATATGCAAACAATATATTTCTGCAGCCAGCATTTAATGGTGATGCTTCAATTTTATTTTTGTATGCACACCTGCCTCCATTTCTAGGCCACCTTTTTATATTGTTAAAAGGTATAGGTTTCAAGTATCAGAGGGGTAGCCGTGTTAATCTGAATCTGTAAAAAGCAACAGAGGGTCCTGTGGCACCTTTGAGACTAACAGAATGCTAAAGGTGCCACAGGACCCTCTGTTGCTTTTTAAGGTATAGGTTTGACATCTGAGTTGGGACCTTTCAGAGTACTCTATTTGCATACAGTCTAGCCATGCCTGAGAAGTGGCAGATAGGGGTACTGCTTGCATTCTCATTGGCTCGCTTCTGAGGGGATCACCTGGGTAGCGCATGAACCTAGTTAGCGTCAGGACTCATGAGTGGCCACTAGGTAGATAAGATTAGATTGGGCTTGTATCACACAAAGGAGAGTGGGGAGAACAGCTGTTGCCCCGGAGCTCCTACCATTCCTTCCTCTGCCTCATAAGTATCCCCTGACTTGCAGAGATAAGCATATTCCAAGACTTGCCTAGCTCTGTCATTGTTAGGGTTCGATTCCTCCTGATGAGCCTGTTTAGGAACTACTGGGATGTTGGAAAAAACAACCACTCAGTGAACCAGAAAGACATCCCCTCCCCGAATTCTTCCTAAGGCTAAGGGCCAGTTCTGGGGGAGAGGAGCGCAGACCTTCACCAATGGCCCTAGTGGAGCCAAGTCACCAAATCCCCACATCTTGTTTCTATAGCTTTCCTTGGGCTCCCATCTATCTTTGACCTCCTGTCATTTTCCAGATCATGGCCATGTCTGTGATGATGGGTTCCCTGTCACTTGGTCTTCAAAGAGATGGTGAGAGTGGTTCCCAAGAATGGATGCTTTGTCTGCTTCTCCCCAGTCCCACTTGGAAGCAACTCACAAGGGAAAAGTTCCCTTATTTTTCTGGAAGCTCAAATTCCCAGACAATTCTCCCCTTCTCTGCTGAGTCACATGGTCTCCCCCACCTCTCCGACTGCGTGAATTGGCGTGGCCATGCTCATTCCCCTCCACCTCGTCAAATGGTTTGCACCCTCCACTATACAGCTCATGCAAAAGGCTTCTGGCTTAGGAAAGTGGTTACCATGGAAACAGAGGACTAGGTTATCTTTAGAGAATATTTTGTCTCTCTCTTTTAATTATTTACTAACGGTTTGAAGAAGAAGAAGAAGAAACATTGATTCTTCCCAGAGAAAGGGAATTGTTAAAACACAGCAGAATTTGTTGTCTTTTCCACCAGGGATTTGTGCACATTCATTTGGATCAGAGCCTGTTCTCTGTATTTGAGAGGGTTATTTTGGCCTGGTTGGTTTAGCGTTTATGGGGAGCCCATTTTCCCAGGCTCTCTGGGATAGGGGAGCAGAGGAGGGCAGAGCCCTCTCTTCTGCGCTCCTGTGGGAATTTCTGAGCTCTCAGAAGCTGAGGCGGGAGGGAGGAGAGCCGTGATGCGGGTGCCCCAGTGACATGAAGGAGGAATCACATGAGCCAGAGGCACTATACAGAGAGGGTTGTCTCCATTCCAGTGTCACCGTTTGACAACAATTGCCATTATGTGATGTCAGAGATGACTGTTGCTTTCCTCCATACTTGAACTGGAGCTAACTCCTGTAGCTCAGATACCACTGTGTGGTGACTGTTGCTAAGGGCTGATGTTTTAGGTGTGTCTACACTGGGAGATGGAGGTGTGACTCCGAGCTCAAGGAGACATATACATACACCTGCTCGGCTCCTGCCAGCACACCAAAATTGGAATGTAGCTGCGGCAGGGTGAGCAGCGGGGTCAAGAGTTGGCTGCCCTGAGTGTGTGTCTGTCAGAGATGTTAGGTACGTACTCGGGGCGGCTAGCCCGTTCTGCCACTCATGCTGGTGTGATTACTTTCTATTTTTAGCACACTAGCTCAATGAGCTTGCTTGAGCTGGGAATCACTCTCCCCACCCTCCCACCCCCCAGCCCCAAGTGTAGACATACCCTTTGTGGTGATCACTGTTCTTCCCAGCTCTACCGAAAGGTTGCCACACAAAGGGGAGGCATGGTGGCCAAAAAGCCATAGAGGATATTTCAATTAACATACACAAAGACCCAAAAGCCAAAACTGGCGGATGGGGGAGGGGGAGCAAAACTGGATCTGGAACAAGCATAAGGGCTCTGTACAGACCCATGTACTATGCACTTGGTGTCACATATTCCCTCCAGCTTTACAGTCTTAGAATTACAGCAGTTAGAGATGCCGAAGGCCTGTCTGATCATCCACTCCATCTCCCAGCCAGCACAGGATTATTCCCTATGAGACAATTATTAGGATTTTGTTTTTCAACATCCCCTAGTCCTGAGGCTTTCCCTACCTCCCACAGGAAACTATTCCATAGCCTGCTACCATCAGGAAGGGCTTCCCATCATTCAGCTTGACCTTTCCTTTTCTTTATTTCATCCCATTGTCATTAATTACACCCCCTCCCCTAGCTACCACCATAAATAATTCATCTTCCTACTTGATGTTTAGACTGTTCAAATACTTGTAGACTGTTACTATGTCCCTCTTAAGCTGTTGCTTAGCCAAACTAGATGTATTTAGCTGTTTTAATCTTTCCTTGCCAGCCAGTTCCTCTGGCTCTTTGATCATTTTCTGAGTTTTCTTTATAAATCCTTTCCTCTCTCTCCTGACTTGAATCCTCCTTACCCATGTTCTGTGTGCATTATCCCAGGCGCAGGGCACAGCCCAGGCTGTCAGCCTGAGTGGTAGCTGGCCTCCTCTAGCCAGGGAACCCTCTCCTCACCCACTCCAACCTGGGAATGGAGAAAGGCAGAAGTATTTATAATTTCCTCCATGCAGGGGAATGGATCCTCTTTCAGCACTGCTGCTTGACACTGGGACCTGCCATATTCCCCCCTCCTAGGTGCCTCTCTCCCCTAAATAAAAACCAGGTAGGCAGTGCTTACTTTGCCTGCCCTGCACCCACCACCACTAGTTTCATTATGAGCTATGAAGAGAAGTTAGACTTATGGGATGGCAGTGACCAGGATCACCCGTTTGTGGAAAATCTGCACCATAGTGCACCTGTTTTCCCTCCAGTTTTTTGTCCAATTCTTGATAATTTTTTTTAAATCATCATCCTTGAGTCGTTAGCTAATTTTTAAGTTTATTAGCTAATTACTTAAATACTATGGGTCCTAGTTCTTTGAGGTGCTGATTGCCATAAATTCCCTCTTAAGTCAATGGGTGTTGACTTTTCTGTCCATGGGAAATTGGGTTTTTGGTCAAAAGAAATTTCAGCCTTTCATCAAAAACCCAAATGCCTGAAAACTGAACTTTTCTGAGATATGGCCAAAAAACAAAATATTTCTGGCAAAAACTGATATATTTCGATTCTGAAATGCCACTGTGGTGTCTCATGGGAATTGTGTCTCAGGGACCTCCTGCTCCCAGTTGCTTCTGTGCATCACCTCCCCAGCAGGACTTCATCTCCCATGAGCCATAGCAGCCCCTTGTCAAGAGAGGAGGCCATGGTGCATCATGGGTGATGTATTCCAATTAGGGATCCCAGGCTATAGACGTGAATGGGAGCATGAGGCACCACATCAGCATTTCAGAATCATAGTATATCAGGTTTTTGCCAAAATATTTCAGATTTAGATGTTTTACCAAAACCACAACATTTTCTGAGGAAAAATGTCAACAAAAACCAAATTATTTTTGACTTTTTTTGTCAAAGTGTTCCACAGAAGGAAAACCTCTATTTTCCAGCCAGCTCTTATGTTCAAGGTGTAGAGAAGTGCTTAGCATTTTGCACAGGCCGGCCCCTTGGATGCATGCCATCCAGCTCAGATGATTTGCATATGTTCAGATATTCCAGATATGCCCTTCCCCAGTCTTTATTAATAGATATTTTACAGGATCTGCCTTACTTCTCAATTGTTCTACATTATTTATGTTTCTGGCTAAAGACAGGTTTCAGACTGGAACTTGGCATCTCAGCCATTTGTGAACTATCATTAATTTCCTTCATCTCATTTATTAATGAACTAGTTCTTCTCTAGCACTTTTCCTTCCCCATTGCTAAAAGCCTTTCTTATTCCTCCTAAGATGTGGCTATGGTTTGAAAAATGATTGTAGAATATGGCATTGTAGGGGTTAGTGTTTATTGCTTTCAAATTGCTTCCAGATCCGAAGTGCTCAGTTTACAGGTAAAATGATGCTTTTTCCTAAAGGCCAACACCACAGACCCCACCTGGGTCCAGATTGGAGAAAGCCAAGCTGGGTTATCTCTCCAGCAGCAGCAGTATCGATGAAGATTCTACAGGCAGAATTCTGCCCTTGCTTATGCCTTCAGTGGGGTTGCACAGATGTAACCGAGGGCAGGATTTGGTCCTGCAATTGCCTGCAAGGTGCTTTGCATATTCTCTGAGATGTGGAGCACCCTGGGCTCCCATTGACTTCTGTAGGAAGTGAGGAGACTCAGCATCTCACCGGATCAAGGCCTTTTAGGTTGTTGCCAAGTAAGCCACAACAGACTGTAGCTCGCTTACCTCCTCAGCTCCCAACAGTACTGGGTCTGCTGGGCTACAAGGAATACAAATCTGTATCATCTCATTTTTAGTCACTAAAGTCAGCAGCTCTGTGCCAGAGAGCAGACCTGTAGAATAAGAAAGGGTCATTTTTACATGATCACTTTTGTGACTACAAGAGCACTCTAACACCTTTGGCTCGCACTATCTTAGCTGCTCTTAGTATTTTCCCTCCAACTCTCAAGTGATTCTGTATTCTTGTTTAGTTACGTCCTCCCGTTTCTGTGTCAGTGCAGGCTTTCCTACCCTCAGGTCTGTGAGCATTCCTTTGTGAAACCACACTGGCCTCTATGTCAGTTCTACTCTAGCAGAGTATTCTCCTCTGGCTGAAATCATCTCACTGTGAGTCACCAGTGGTACCGCCAGTGGCCACATTGGAGTGTTCCCTGCTTTGAGAGCCCCCCCGATGTTGGTCTGGCACCTTACAGAGCCTGGAAGAGTGTCCCCAGGAAGGCGGATAGCTAGGACCCAGTATAAACAAATGTACCAGTCACTTCTTGATCTGTAAGAAGTACAAACCTGTGCTCGGCTCCCAGTCAAGTTAAACTAGCCGTTGTGCTCTGGGCAATCCAGTAACCATTCAGAAATGAACTAGGAGGAGACTCTACTGACGACACAATGAAGCATCTTTTAATCCAAGCTTTTGTTCTTGAATCATAAAGAATATTCGGAGAGGTACCAATCCACACATGCCCAGGATAAGCACCGGCACCTGGGACCACGTCACACCCCCCAGGATAAACATCAGGGACCGGTACTGCCACACAGACCTCTGAGATAAGCACCAGGGACCTGTACCACCCCACACATATACAAGATAAGCCTAGAACCTGCTCCATCAAAATTAACTAGGAACTGTTGATTTTCCCCCCCCTTACAAATACCTCTTAGGTTTAAAAAAATAACAATAATTAAACAAATCCAGTCAACCTAATTTCGTCTCCAAGTGTGTCCTCCCAAAACCTGTTATTTCATCTTCTCCTCAAATCCCTTTCCGCCACCTCCCTTGCTGAACTGTGTAAGGGGTTTTGTTTCAAGCATTCCAGTTTAGGCCACATACAGAAATGCTCCACGTGGTCTGTGCAATGATAGGTGTGTCTAACCGTGGGCCGAGGGTGACAGAAAGTTGTGTGTAGGTGTGGGAAGAGGATTCCCTCTGCCATGGTGAATCCCAGTCCTCCTCCCCCACCCCATACACTCCTCTCCCTCTTTTAATGATGAACTTCCAGTCGAATGTGCAGTTTAGATCATGCAAGAGGATTTTAAGCCTAGCTGTCAATGGTTAGTAGCTACTGTTATATTTGGTCCGGGGTGGGGGGAGAAAATAACCCAATGACCAATAGTATTGTATTGAATTTTTTTTAAAAGGCTGTTTTTGAAATACATTGGGATCTGGCTGACATTAATTGCTTCCTCTCTTGTGTCTGCCATGGCGGGGGTGGAAGGTTATAATGGATTCCTGTCTACTGGACCTTTTTCATAGATGTATGTAGGCAACAAGCAGCCCAGCTTGT
This sequence comes from Chrysemys picta bellii, assembly GCF_011386835.1. Classification (NCBI taxonomy): domain Eukaryota; kingdom Metazoa; phylum Chordata; order Testudines; family Emydidae; genus Chrysemys; species Chrysemys picta. The sequence continues at coordinate 93,499,258 of NC_088791.1, read as the reverse complement.
GAATGTGGAAATTGCTCACTGTAATCTCTTAATGGAACAGGTACAGACAGTGAACCACACCCAACTGGGGTCATGGAAGCTCAAGGTTTTGCTTGGAGGGTGGGGGGAAAGCAGGGCGCCAGGGTTGTTTGGTGACCCTTCCAGCCTGAAGACAGTAGAATGCAGTTCCTGCTAGAACCTGCCAACGCTACTCCCGGAGCGGCCAGTAGAGGTCGCACAAGAGCAATGCACACCGCTGGGCGGAGCTCTCTAGAGCGAGCCGACCCTGCAGCTGGATCAGCATAGGTCTCGACTCTGATGGCGCTATGGTGAGTTATACCAGCTAAGGATCCAGCCCTTCAACTTCACAGTGCTACCAACCTGTCGGCCCAGACGTGAGAACCCCCGCCTCCCTCCATCAGCTTGCTTGCTTGCTGAATTCACATAAGGCTACTGGCGCACACAGCTGGGCTATTATAAAGCTTTGGATGTCCTTTTGAATCCCAAGAACAGAGTTTGTGTCACTAGACGCTTGATCGTGCTCCAGTGACCAGGGGCCAAATTCAACAGCATTCTGTAAATGAACCCTCGCTTATACTATAACTTATATTAACTTAGGGCATGTCTACACTGGAGCGGGAAGACAGACCCGCGAAGTGTAGCCACAACGGCATGAGCCGTGGGCAGGACTAGCCACCTGAGCATGTACCTATGAGTTTGGCCTGGCACACACTTGGGGCAGTTAGCCCCTCCCGCTATTGCAGATTTACTATTTTTAGCATGCTAGCAAGGGCAGAGCTAGAGAGGGTATGTCTGCTTGAGCTGGATTTAACCTTCCAGATAAGCCTCCCTGGTACCTTTTTTATTAATGGAATCTCAATGGGTGTCACTTCCACCCCAAGGCTCTGGACTAAGGTGTAAGTGGCTGTAAGTTAAAGTGACCCCACTCTTTACCCCACTTTCTTCTTGCCCCAGATCTCCCCTCACTTGCAGGTACTCCTGAATGCCACCTGCATAACTGAGAGCAGAATCGTATCCTTAGTGTGTAAGTGACACCAACTCTCCCAGACCCTGCTCAGCAATGCCTAGCATGGGTGTGATAGTTCTAAGGAGGCCTGGTTCTGCTCACACTCGTGTAAATCCAGAATACCACCATGGATGTCAATGGAGTTACACCAGTGCAAGTGGGAGCAGAATCAAGCCCAAGCAGTCTAAGGGCATGTCTACACAGCTGGTGGAAGAGAACTTCCCACCTGGGATCAAGAGACTCAGGCTAGCAGGGCTTGTGCTAGCGTTCTAAAAATAGCTGTGTACACAGCGCTCTGACATTGCCGCTTGGGCTCTGATGCTTGAGGGGGTAGGATTTAGGCTTCAGAGCCCGAGCGCCACTCCAAGCTGCAGTGTCAGAGTGCTGGCTACACTGCTGTTTTTAGTGCGCTAGTTCACTCCCGCAGGCTGTGTACACATACCTTAACTGAGCCTACAGGACAGGAGTCTAAATCAGTGTTGCAGGATTAAGGAACTCTGGCTGAAAATGAGTTGCTTCCCACTTTCCACCAGACAGCCTAAGGGACAGTAGCAGCAGCTACCTTCTGCCAGGTTGAATTCCTTAGGGCAGAGAGGGCTAGCTGGTGCAGGGAAATGTAATTTACCCTGACCCCACTGCAGCGGTGAGCAAATCTGGACTGAAGTTTATCACGTTTCTGATCATTGGTACGACAGTGATCTGGGTGTGAACGAGAGCTAGCCACAACAGCACGAAGGAAGAAACTTTGCCCCAACTCTGAATCTCCAAAAGCTGTTCTGAGACCCAGTTAACATGTTAGGGTTTTGCTTTTAAGGCTAAACTCATGAACATTTCCTACTGAGACAAGGAACCGCTGCAGAAAATGAACTTATTTCTAGCATGCCTGAAACCGGGAAGTCCATGAAATTTCACAGCCAAATGAATGTTCTCATGATCTTTCCAGCCTCTGTGGCCAAACCAGCTAGGTCTGGAGCATTCAGATGCTGCTACAAACCAAACCTTTTAGCCAGGCCTAGTCAGCATAATGCTTGAAACAGCTGAGCTGGCACATGCATCTCAGCCAGCCCTGCATAAGGCTACCCAGTGGCAGCCTAGCCCAATGCATCCTGGCCGGCTTGGTAAATAACCTTTATTTGTGCCTGGATGCACACAATGTTTTAATGTTTAATTGTGCACAAGGCAAAAATACCGTTCAGTTACCAAAGAGGTGAAGAGGATTGTGGGAGATTTGTACTAATTATGGAGGAAGCTAGTTAAAGGTCCAGAGGAGACCAGGATCTGAATCTGGCCTGTGTGACCCAGCCAGTCTGCCCCTCATGACACCCTCCAGGCGCAGATTTCCTCCCTCCAGTCTAGCTCTAGTTGCTGCAGCATTTTGCTGCTCGGTAGCTACTGTGGGAATCAGCACAGCGGCTAATGTGGCACTTCTGGCACTTGGGAGGGGATTGATCACAAGTGACTGAATAAATCTGCTCCAGTAAAAGTCCAGAGATGGAAAACTGAAGCAGGCTCACAGCACCCCTTCCCCCTCCCAGACACACACACACCAGATTACTGCTGGCAACACCCTCTCCCCCTTAAGGGACATGGCCCAGAGACGGAGGAAGCCGGTGTGCTGTTCTAATGCATTAATATTTCAAGTGCTCAGGTAGGGTAGGAAAGGTGTACACTCACTGCTTTGTTGTTAGTTGGTTTGCATTCACGATGATGCAATGGTGTCATTTTCACACTAATGCTAATTTTATGCTTTACTGACTTCAGAATTGCCTTCATTTATATCATTCAGCTCAGCAGTTAAAGGGCCGGTCTCCCATATTAAGGAGTCTGAACTATATGTGTCTGCCATACGTGTGAATTAAGCAGTGTGTGCAAGAGGGAGCAAATTAATGTTTGTCCATCAGTCTCTGTAAGAGCCTGTGCTAGTATGAGAATAAATCTATGTAAATGAGTGGGGTATAATAGACTGTACTTGACTGCAAGAGCAGCATTGGCTGTGATAGGGCACTGGACCAGCTTCCACCTTGGGCTTCGACTCTCAGCCCTAACATTAACCTGCCGCATAATCTTGTGCTAGTCATTTAAATTAACCTCCCTGTGCCTCAGTTTTCCAGTTTGTATAGTGTAAAATACTCACCTTTCTGTCTAAAGTGCTTTGAGAGATACAGCTCTCTCTGTGTGCTAACTAGTGCTATCTTGTGTATGTGAAAATGCACATGTGATTGTGTATCTGCAGGGATGTGTGTATCTGCCAGTCATTATGGGCCACATTTTCAGAAGAGCTCAGCTCCCGTGATGGGACTTTCAAAAGCACTGAAGTGAGTCAGGAGCACAAGTCTCCCTGAAAGTCCCTGGGATTTGGGCACCTAAATCACTTAGGATTTTGAAAATTGCACACTAAACTGAGTGGCCAGATTTTCAGCAGACTGGTGCCCTGGGGCTGCTGAGTTCTTTTGAAATGCTGCCCCGATGTGTGTCCGAGTCTGCTAGGCAAGTGTCTGAGCATGTGTGTATGTATGCTATGACTGCATGCGTGAGGGCATGCGTGCTGATCCGTCGTGTGAGAGGGTGAGGCGAAGCGTGAATGGGCTTGAAAACATGGACATGTGTGAATGGCGGTGCAGCGAGTCAGTGACACTGTTTGCCTAACGCCCTCGCTCATAAAGCTTGTGCTGCAGGATGTGAGCCCAGATCCCCTCTGAGTCTCCCGCAGGTTTACACATCCCTCCTAATGGGAACAGGAGACCAGTCACTCCAATCCTCACCACTTTGATTTATCTCAGTGTGATTTAATGTCCCCATTTGCATGGAAGGAACCATTCCGCCTCTCCTCACCAGCGCTGTTATAACTCTCTCTGCCTGTCACTCAGCTCCTTCAGGGACAGCAGACTGGTAATGAAGCTACACTGGAGTGACAGCCGCTAACACAATTAAAACTACATGGAAAACCAAGGGCAGAGGGGAGGGAAATGAGAGTTCAAAGGAATAAGCAACAACTCCTTTCTCCACTCCCGGGTGTGCATGTGGGGGGTGCCAGAGGCAATGAGCACATATGCTCTATGTCAGCAGTTTTACCAGCAAACCTTCAGGAGCCAGTAAAAGAACATAAGGTGTTTCGGGGGCAGGGAAAGGCTGCTCAACCCATCACTTCAGCACCTTCTTGGATCTATCTGAATTTTCCTTCCTGCTCTTTCCGGCAGGCCCCTCTAGCCCCTCCTCCCCTGTCCCAGAAACCAGCAGTTCTCTTGAACTCTTCTAGTCTGCCTCAGTTTGTTGATATTCTCTCCGGCTTTAGTTCCATTGCTGGCCCCTTTTTAATGAGATGGGAGCTGCTGAAGGTCCGAGTTTGCCCCGGATTTCTTCATTTGGAGACTGGCCCCATCATGTTTGTGAACCTCTCACCAGTGTGAAAAATCCCTCTGAGCCAATGCAGGTCCTTCCCTGACTCTGAATGCCCAGACTGGGGCACTGTCCTTTTATCCAGTGAGAACAAGCCCAGTTCCCTTAACCTTTTCCCATGCCTCAGAGCCTTCCCACCTGCTCTCATCTTTGCTACCCTCTGCTGTGCCCTCTCCAGGGTAGGGATGGGGCCAGCACACTCTCCACAGAGGCCTTGATTCTGGGCCAGGGCCCAATCCTTTTATGCTGCTTCAGAGCCCCTAGGCACCACCCCCTCACTGGGAATATACTTCCCTCCCCTCGCAGCCCTGGCATAGAAATGTGCCGGGAGGCTGGAGGGGGTGTGGCCAAAGCATTGGCACAGCTCTATGGGAAGCTGCAGGTAGCAGCTGTAAGTTAGAGCAGCTCCTGGGGCCCCCAGAGCAGCCCAGAATTCAGGAGGCACAAAGGGGTGCACAGCCACATCTGGCCCTCTCCCCCTTCCCTGGGCTGCACCTCCCACGCTGCAAAGCTCACGGGGTTCCACTCAGAATCTGGGCCAGTATCCCAGATGGAGTCAAAAAATACCACAGTATTATCCAAGGCTTGATCATCTCCCTTTGGGACAGTTACCAGCGACAGAGGCCCAATTGGGGCTAACAAGACAGAGCATCACCAAGGCATAAGACCCTTCTAGACGCGATTAGTAAAGAATTAAAGGAGAGTAATTTAATGAATGCCAATCAACATGGGTTTATGGAAAATAGATCCTGTAAAACTAATGATATCTGCTTTTTGGATAAGATTACAAGTTCGGTTGATACAGGTAACAGTGTTGATGTAATATACTTAGACTTTGACTTTGTACCATACAGCATTCTGATTAAACAGCTAGAACCTGTTAAAAGCTAGCTAACTGGTAGGTCTCAAAATGTAACTGTAAACGGAGAATCATCATCAAATGGGTGTATTGCTAGGGGTTCCCGCAGGGATCAATTCTTGGCTCCAGGCTATTTAACATTTTTAATCAATGACCTGGAAGAAAACCCAAACTCATCACTGGCAAAGTTTTCAGCTGACAACAAAAATTGGGGGAGTGGCAATAATGAAGAGGACAGGTCACCGACCTGGATTGCTCTGGGTTGCTTGGTAAGCTGAACACAAGAAAACAGTAAGCATTTTAATATGGCTAAATGTGTACATCTAGGACCAAAGAATGTAGGCCATGCTTAGACTTTAGGGAGGACTCTATCATGGGAAGAAAAGTGACCCTGAAAAATATTTTGGGGTGATGGTGGATACATGAGCTCCCAGTGAGAGGTGCTATCCATAAATTACCTAATGCTGGGGGTCCTTACATTTTTCTTGTTTGTTTCAGTGTTACAAAAGTGTTACAAGAGGTGGGTGGGTCTTGAAAAAATCACCAAAAAATGAGTTATGTAATTTATGGACAGCCCCTGGCACCATGGCCAAAAGGGCTAATGCAATCCTTGGATGCATAATTTGTGGAATCTCATGTAGCAGTTGAGAAGTTATTTCACCCTTGATCTGTATTTGGCACTGATTTGACCGCTGCTGGAATACTGTGTCCAGTTCTGTTGTCTACAGTTCAAGAAGGATGTTGCTAGATGGGGAGAGGGTTCAGAGAAGACCCATGAGAACGATTAAAGGATTAGAAAACCTGCCTTATATACTAGTAGATTCAAGGAGCTCCATTTATTTAGCTTAACGAAGAGAAGGTTAGGGGGTGACTTGATTACTGTCTGTAAGTACCTACATGGAGAACAGATATTTAATAACAGGCTGTTCAATCTAGAAGAGAAAAGTAGAACACCAGTGCCTGGATGTTGAGCTAGACAAATTCAGACTAGAAGTGAGGAGTAACTTTTTAATGGTGACAGTACAATTTACCAAGGGTCTTGGTGGATTCTCCATCACTAGCAATTTTAAATCAAGACTGGACATGTTTCTGAAAGATCTGCGCTAGGAATTATTTGCAGACGTTCTCTGGCCTGTGCGAGACAGGAGGTCAGACTAGATGATCACAGTAGTCCCTTTTGGCCTTGGAATCGATGAAACCCAGCCCTCAAACTCAAATCTCACTTGGCCAGGCTGACCCACCTAATGCTTCTGAATACAGTATCTCACTGATCTCCACATTGCTCTCCTTCCAGGCCTTTGCCCCTCCCCCACTTTGAAAGGAGCAGGTCTAGATGAGCCTGTGGTGTGTGACCGCTTTCAACCAGTCTAGGCTGGGAGGCAGGGGGAGCATTTGCAGGGAAGGGGGATTCAGTCTTCTGGCTAGAATGTAAATAGGCTTGAGCACAGGTGGGTTCCCCTCACCTCTCTCCCCCTGCCCCAGAGAACTGCTCCTGCTCATCCAGTGTTTTCCCCAGGAATTGAAATGGGGGTGTGTGTCAAATTTATGGGGGGAGGGGCAGGGCCAGTGAGGGGTGAGACCGTGAGGGTGAAGGTGGGCTTTATGGCACCATAGTAAAAACATTGAAAAAAAATGTTTCACGACCATCTTATTAGATTTAACTCCTGTTTTAAAGTCATCACAAAAATTAAAGTTGGCTACTCAAGCCTTCTATGAAGCACTACAGCTACATCCTTCTTGGTTTCTTGTTATAATTTTGCACAACTCTGTTAATGAACTTCTTGAATGCAATGCATTCATCTTTGGTGGCTTCTCGTGGGTCCGGTACTTTCATTCCTTCAATTGATATGCTCATTAGTTCATTCACATGATCAGGCAGAAGGCGGCTTCTTTCAGAACACAAAATTCTATTCAATGATGAAAAAGAATGCTCAACTGTAGCTGTTGTGACTGGGAGTAGCAAGAGATGAATTCCTGCTCAAGATAGTTAAGACCAAAGCAGACTGTGAAGAACTTCAAAAAGATCTCACAAAACTAAGTGATTGGGCAACAAAATGGCAAATGAAATTTAATGTGGATAAATGTAAAGTAATGCACATTGGAAAAATTAACCGCAACTATACATACAATATGATAGGGGCGAATTTAACTACAACAAGTGAAGAAAAAGATCTTGGCGTCATCGCGGATAGTTCTCTGAAGACGTCCACGCAGTGTGCAGAGGCAGTCAAAAAAGCAAACAGAATGTTAGGAATCATTAAAAAGGGGATAGAAAATAAGATGGAGAATATATTATTGCCCTTATATAAATCGATGGTACGCTCACATCTTGAATACTGCGTACAGATGTGGTCTCCTCATCTCAAAAAAGATATACTGGCACTAGAAAAAGTTCAGAGAAGGGCAATTAAAATGATTATGGGGTTGGAACAGGTCCCATATAAGGAGAGATTAAAGAGACTAGGACTTTTCAGCTTGGAAAAGAGGAGACTAAGGGGGGATATGATAGAGGTATATAAAATCATGAGTGATGTGGAGAAGTAGATAAGTAAATAACTTTTCCTTATTCCCATAATACAAGAACTAGGGGCCACCAAATGAAATTAATGGGCAGCAGATTTAAAACAAATAAAAGGAAGTTCTTCTTCACACAGCGCACAGTCAACTTGTGGAACTCCTTGCCTGAGGAGGTTGTGAAGGCTAGGACTATAACAGTGTTTAAAAGAGAACTGGATAAATTCATGGAGGTGAAGTCCATTAATGGCTATTAGCCAGAATGGATAAGGAATGGTGTCCCTAGCCTCTGTTTGTCAGAGGGTGGAAATGGATGGCAGGAGAGATCACTTGATCATTACCTGTTAGGTGTCCCAGAGGGAGTGAACCTGGCATTGGCCACTGTTGGTAGACGGAATACTGGGCTGGATGGACCTTTGGTCTGACCCAGTATGGCCATTCTTATGTACTTCTTTCATCACAGGAAACATAGCACAAAGATTGGGTCGAACCACTAGTGATAATAAAAAAGAAGTTGAAGTCAAATCTTCATTTATTCGTCGTATGATATTCCATTCTGTGTTCAAATTCTCTATTCTGTCCTGAGCACATGGCAGCCCCATTGCTGGTAGTGCCTCACTCCACTCAACTGTCGGTGTTTTATGGGACACGGATCTGTAAAAGCTACGTAGTGGTTGAGTAGAATCTATAAGTCGCTGTTGTAGATTTTTAAGAATCAAGTCTGAGTTCTTTTTCAGTTGTCTTAACAAACACTTCTTGTTCTCTTCACTTCAGGATTCAATATAAATGCCTTCATTAGTCAACTTCTGGACTGAAGTCTTTGCTTCTTCCAGTACTTTTTCAATGGATCAATCCGAGAGCTATCCAATTGTAGCTTCTATTGCTGGACAAAGATTTACTACTGTTGTAGCAGATGCCTGGATGGCATTGTTTAGTGACCCAAGTGGTTTCAACAGTAGACTTACAAGGGAGAGAATGGCAATAGTCTTCTCTGAACGTAGTAGCAAAAGTAATCCACCAGCCTCACTATTTAGATCCATCCCATCTTGATAAATACTTTCCAAAGCCAGTAATAAGGCTGGAGTAATTTTAAGACAAAAGCCAAGGATCGCTTATAAGAAAGCCAGAGGGTTATCCCTGGTTGGACTAATTTGAACCTCAGTCCTAGTGTATCTTCTATATTTTCCAAGATATTCAGTCTTTTTGGACTCTTGCTGAAAAAAGACTATCATGAAGACATAAAATTTATAGCTTTTTTAATGTCTTTTGAAGCGTCTGCATCTTGTACTAGCACTAGTTGGAGTAGATGGCCTCTGTAGTGTGTATAGGAGAGATTAGGGTTACACTTTTCTCTGAACAAAGCTTGTACTCCACCATGTCTTCTAGAGAAGTTTGCAGCTCCATCAAATGCACAAGCAGCCATCTGTTTGGGGTCCAACTGACAAGCATTTAACTCTTCTAAACTGTGGGTTGTCACATATGCACCCGATGTGGCTTCTTTAACTTGAACATCTAGAAATGCATCTACTGGCCTACCACGGACATCAAGATAATTAACATACACAATGACTTAATACTTGATGCCCATTTGCATTAGTGCATTCATCAGCCATGTATGCAAAAAAATTTTGTGATGAGAGAGTTCTTCACTTTTTCAACTGTTGAGTCTTTCACTGTTGCATCACATGCTTCTAGCCAGTCAGTTGAGTTTCTTGCAGAAAGACAGTGAGCATTTGCTGGTCTTGTTCAGAACCAGTGTTCAACTTCAGGATAAACAAGGATGACAATGCACTTAACATTGGCCTCCAGTTTGTAGTGTGTGGTATCTCTTGCTTAAATAGAAAGTATGATGCCACAGACATGTTTGTTCGCATGAACTGTGTTGTGTCTCCAGCATTCTTAACAGCCTCATTAACACTCACTGGTGTTGTCCTTGGTCAGCGGAGACTCAGAGTTCAGAGGCGCTTTCACATGAGTTCACCTCCCAGGTTGGGGGCAAGAAGGTACCTTGCTCATTCCTCCAGCTACTCACTGTTCGCTCTGGCCACTGTTGTTCATTGTGCCACTATTCACTCCATTGCTCTGTTGCCACTGTGACCTCTGCTAGTCGATCTCTTGAGGTTCCACCCAGCTCTCAGTGATTTCAGCTGAACTCTCAGTCCGGTAACCTCACTGCTAGTGCAGAATGGGCCGTCCCTTCCACAGAAACACTGTCCCACAGTAGATCTAAGCACTTAGACCTGATTTCAGCTGTAGTGGTCACTTAACAAAACAAAAGACTATCTATGGAGCCTAATCAGCTCTGTCTTTAAACAGTGGAGAGGGGCAGGTCAAATAGTACTTGTGACTCAGGCAGACCATCAAGCAAAATACCTGTCCCCACCCTCTCTCTTGATGCCCTCAATCAGCACAGGCTAAATACAGTTCTACTGCCCTTTACTCATAAATAAGAATAACAACATTTCATTCCCCCCCACCCCTGCATTCAAGTGATTTGTAACCCAACCCCAGCCAAAATCTATCACTTGGGCGACACAGCTCTGTTTGCTGGATACCGGGGTAGATTAGGTGTATATGTAAATACAATCTGGTCCTGAAGTCTTTCCCCCCAGCCCCCAGCTCATCACTAGCTGTCAGGGAGAGCTCATTTCGACCTTGCTCACAAATCATCATTTGAAATTATTAGGTTGGCCACCATCACCGACATGAATGCACTGACATTGTCATCAAAAACAACACCTGTATAAAGAAGCTAGTCTATGTTCATACTTTTCAAATCTATTCTACTTTTTCAGATACATGTATTTTATCATACATTGTATATACTTTTAAAGTGTGTATTAATGTTTCAATTTCAATTCAAATTACCAAACAATCACTAAACTGGCAACACTGCATGTAACTAGTTCACAAAACTGGGGGGGGGGAGGGGGAGGGGAATCCCTGCACTCATTCAAGAATTAGATAGAAGGGAAAGCTGCACTTTAATCACTCCTCTGTGGCTTACAGCCCAGCTGATGCTATAGCTCTCCTTCTCCTTGTATAGCCTGGCTCTGCTCAGAGGTCAATGAAGATGTGAGGAGCTGGAAAACCACTGGGGACAACAGTTCTGGTTTACAACAGACATCTCTCTCTTTCTCCTCACTGCCTCTGTCTCTCTCTCTCTTCCCTTCTCCCACTGGGCCAGACTGCACCCTCAGGCACAGCCAGACAAACCTGGCAAAGCCTCCCTTCCCTGAGTCCTGTCACTGCTCCCCCTCCTTGTCTGTTCTGCTGCTAGAAGAGAGAAATCTTCCTAAGGAGCCTTTGTTTGTACACCCTGACCAGGACTTTGGAACAATCACAGGTCCCCAAAGAACCTATTGTTAAAGAGTCATGGTAGCATTAACCAGAGTATTATGGGATGGCATGATGTTCCACCCCTTCCTTTACTTTCTGTTTTAGAAAACTTTTAATGGGGGTAGGGGGTGTTTCCCGCTCCCTTGACCTACTCAGTTGTGATTCAGTTCAATAAAACAGCAAGTGCCCAGCCTGCACCCCTCTGAGTAGATTTAATTTTGTTGCACCGACTGGTCCCTTTACAAAAGAACCAGGCCAGGATTTGTGAGTAGGTTCCGAGCTGTATAAACACTCATAGAGCTCAAACTGCTAGTGCTCACTAGTGTGTCTCAGAGCTTCTATTTGCAGAGCTCCTCATTAACTGAGGCAGGAGGGGCTCAGGGTGAAAGCCTAGGGAGAGTAGCTGGAGGTCTAGCCAACACAGAGGTTTTGCAGCCACCCAGATGAGACCCAGCTGAAAATTATTAGAAAGGAAGAGAGGTATCAGAGACCAGGTGCAGAGGCAATGAGTAGCCCCTGCTGATTGGACAGGAGAAGGAGTTTTATGGTGGAAAAGGCAAGCGAGTTGGGTAGTAGAGAAAGGGTGTATCAGAGGCGAGTGGTGGGTTAGGTAAAGCTTGTCTGTTGTTGCTGATCTTTTGTAGGATAGTATAGTTCTTGGAACAAGGCTGTTGCCTGAACAGCATTACTCTGAGAGCAGGTCAGAGATAAGATGTGCCCGTCTAAAAACCTCAAGCTCTGCTGTGAACAATTTTTACCAACTAAGTCAGGGCATCTGTCCTTGTGGTCAACCACTTCTAGAAGTATGATACCTCCTGGCAGTATGCTGGAGGATAGCTTCAGTACAAACTCAGAGGCTGCACAATGTCTCCTGGGGCTTGTTTCCGGATACATCCAGTGGAGATAGTAACAGAGGCTCCAAAGTTTAGCTCTGCCCCCTCAGTTATGATTTCTAGGTTTGGAAGGTGTTACGGGAGGGGGGAAGTGGGTGACACCTGAGCACACATCAACTTTAGGAGATACAGCAGAAACTCATGTCCTCTAGCCAACTTTTTGCTGTTGCTGCTTTACTCCACCCACTCGTCACTGTAACAAAGCTAGCTTTTGTCTGCCCTTTCATGAGGTGATTTCATTGAGACCTAACTTAATCTTTGCATCCTGGTCTCCCCATTAATTACAGGATTAAAAGAAAGCTGCACCAATGTGACTTTGAGCCTTAAAAAAAATTTTTTTTTTAAAGAAAGGCAATAAACCCTGACTTAGCAGCAATTTTTAGTTAGATCTGAATTCATGAATTTTAACCAAACATTGGCATGTTGAGTATTAATGTATGTCTGATCATTACAGACCTAATGGAGGTTTTGCATAAACATTAAATTCTGCCACTGAGGCTATATTCAGTGATGGCATATATCTCTATCTTTATTCTTTTTAGATGCATGATCGAAAGTTATGGTTGCTATGGAAATAAGACTGTTACCAGAGGAGGGAGCTAAAGGTAAGTGTGTGTGTGTGTGTGTGTGTGTGTGTGTGTGTGTGCGCTGGGGGAGGGATGGGTTTGCTGGCTGCTGGTCATGATTCCCCCATGCTGCTTTCTCTCCCTTCCACCTACTAAGGTGCACTGTAGTCTCCCTCCCTAGGACTGAAATGTGTAGTGCACACCCAGCTACTTTATTTTCTAAATCAACCTAATATCGAGATTGACAGCTGCCCTTGGAGACTGGACTCCTCTATTATTCATAAATGGGTAAAGTGTGGGCAGCGGGTATAAGGGCTTCCCGGACGCTGCCTGTCTGGGCAAGACAGGAGGTCAGTTTTTGTGGCCTGTTGGATCTTGGTCTGTCTGCTCAGACTGCCACAGGATCCAATCAGTGCCAATTCCAGCGGTGGTTTTTGTAATGTGGGCACCTGTCCTGCTGGGAACTGGCCTGAGAGACCGCCCCCGCCAGCTGCTGTCTCACGGGTCGCTGCACAGCATTCAAAACTTCCAGCCACTACCAACCTAGGGGTTGGAACTGGTGACCTAAGGCACAGGGGAAGGACTCCAGCTTCCCAATCACTCAGTCCCCTTCTCCAGTTTTTGCTTGTTTTGGAGCACTTGCCCCCTCAAAGAACTGGAGAAAGCCCTAGATTCCTAGAAACTCTCTCTGCTGGTGAAGTCTCTCAGGGAATGTCTGCACAGGGGTAAAAGTGCCATGGCATGGCCACAGCTGGTCCAAGTCAGCTGATTCAGGCATTAGCCAATATTCAGGGTCTTGTAGGTTGTTCCCATTGGGAGGAGAAATCGATGATGGAGTCAGGTATTTCTTTGATGCGATTCTATTTATTTAAAAAGAATGCACACGAAGTCTTGTTTCCCTGAACACAGCAAGAATCAAACAGAAGAGTTTCCTTGATTATCATTTCAAGTCTCTTTTTCCAGCCAAAAAGCTGTTTGAGTTTTCTCTCAGGGTCCTGCTACAAGTGCTTCTCTGCCTGTCCTTGGCTTTCTGCTGCCTTCTCTGTCTGCTTCTGTGGTGTTTCTGGCTACATCTGCACCCTGTTGTGTGCATGCTACACACACAAGTGAACACGCACAGCTCCACCAAAACAGCACCCAATCCTCTGCATTTGCTACTAGCCCCCAGCGAAACTCCTTTGTTTGAGTAGCTCAGCTCCTGACTGGCCTTGCATGGGGCTGGCGTTCTGGGCAGTGAGTCTTCATGTTCCAGTTATCTTACTCCAAAAGCAGCTTAATTGCTTCTTACATTTATCCTGAATGAAGAGCGGCTCTTACATCCACCAGCAACAATGAGATTTCACCCAACCCGCAGCGTGCTAACATTTTGCACCTATGTAGAATCCCATCACCTCAGGCCAGGTTCTGAGCTCAGTGGCTCAGGGCCAGTGGAGCTGCTCTGGATTTACCCAAGTGTAGCTGTGATTAGAATCAAGCACTCAATCGCTTCTTCCTTTTTTATTTAATTTTTTGGTGCAAATTTTCCGCAGGAGATTTCATCGCTAATTTATTTTGTATCCTTCTTTGGTTAAAAATAGCCACAAGTGCTTTGAAAGGGCGTCTCTCTCTCTGTCCTCCCCTGTCACATTTCATGTGAGTTCCCGAGCTTGCTCCTTGCCTGCATGCAGCTCATCGAAAGAGAAGCTGCTTTAATGTGAGCGGACCTTTCGCTCTCATGGGGAGGGGGGAGGGCGGGATAAATGACTGGGCTTGCAGGGGTACTGCCATCCACGCTTCCCTCTCCTCTCCTCTCAAGGAAGGCCTTTCAAAACCACCCGCAGTTAGACTACTGCCCCTCAGAAGGGGCCCCCTTCCATCAGTCGCCACCGAAAACTGGTTTGCTCACCAGTGATTTCAGATCCGGGGGAAATCTGGGGAACTGGCAGATGCTACAGCTGTGGTGACTGGAGAGCAGGCAGAATTGCTTGTTAGTTTTAAGGTAGGAGTTTGGGAGGGAGGAAGCAGGGTTACACTTGATGCCTGCATGATTTTCTCAGCGGAGCTGCGGCCATAGTCTAATTAGAGAGAGGAAGTCCTTGGGAATGATTATCTTTAAGGCTAAAAGCCAGAGAATGCTGCAAAACAGAGCGACCTCATCACCTGCTCAATCCAGTCATTATTTGGCCTTCCCCTTTTAGATGTTAAATATAATCCAAGCAGTTAAAGACAGAACAGACCTGCCAGGTCATTCTCCCACTTCAACCAGTGCAGTGTGGTTCTCCGAAATATATTCTCAGGTGCCTTATCCAGCCGGTAGGGCCCAAGCAATGTGGGTTTCCTAATTTCCCTTGGGGATGATTCCACAGCGTTACCAAGTGTGCCTGATCTCTAGCCTACATTTCTTTTTGCTTAATTTCATCCCAGCACTCCCAGTTACAGCCCCTCAGACCCCTCCGAGAAATTCCTCCCCTTTGTAGCCTCTTATTCCTCCTCACTATAGCAGGTTTTGCAAACTACTGCATAGATTTTTATTTCTTTCTCCTGATGGGGCCAGTAAAGCTGGATTGGTTTTACCTCTGAGAAGCCCCTGCCTTGAATTTCTCACTTTACTCCCTTTCTTGCTTATCGGGTGGTCATCAGTCTCTTCCAGGATGGCTTAATCCAGGCCAGGATTTAAGGAAATCCTGTGCTGTGACACTGGGAAGTGCAAGTTGTGTTGGTTACTCTGGGAGCAAGAAAACCTGAGAGAACTAGAGGTTGTGCCCGTGTCCAGAAGCCTCGGTAAAAAAGTGCCCTTCCAGCTTACGACACCTGAGTCCTTCTCTTGTCCCCCAAGGAGCATTAGACTGATGATGGCTTCAGCATTGTATCTGAGGAGAGCTTCTCTTGGGAGATCCTTCTCTCGCGGTTCCTGAGGTGGCTAGAAGAGGGATGGGGGAATTACTGCAGGGCATTGTGAGACTGGGGTGTCGCTGAGCACACGGCCTCTTTTGCAGCCAGGCTGTGGGGTGAAAGAGAATAGGAAGTAAACCTAGGTAACCTGCACATTAGCACAGAGGTTGAAGTGGATTAACCCAATGTATGTCCTCATGGTGAGAAAGGGTTGCTGACTTTAAACACTAGGGGAGGGAGGCTGGGTAGCACAAGGGCTTGGTTATGCAATAAGGAACCTTTCATCTCTAGGATAGTGGTTTAATTCTAGCCAAGGTCAATCGAGATGCAAAGTCATAGCCTGCAGGTTGTTGCTTGGTAGCAGTCTGTGTAAAATAATGTTGGCATCAGGCCAGCTTTTGGGAGATGGGTCACAAAACTTGTCATCCCATGGGAATGTGAGTAGGACCATCAGAGTAGTCAAGAAGCGAAGAGGCCAGTGCATGTAAAGTCCTCTCTCACCCAGCAGCTCAGGGGTGAGGTGTATGGGCAGAGAGGAGGGCAGTGTGCATAGGAAACTGGCATTGTTTCCTGTGCTGGGAATAAAAACAGGCCTGGAGACACCATGGGCAGCTGTCAGTCTGGTCCTTTCACTGGCACAAAATTCACTGCGAGAAAATGTCATCTGTTGAAACACAATTTCCCTGTGCAAATATTTATTGTGAGTAGTTAAATGGAAGGTCATGCAGCTGTGGGCTATGAAATTCAGGCTTGTCATCCTCTTTCATCTAGAGGAAGATCCAGTAAGCCCTCAAGTATCCTTTTCCTC
The DNA here is from genome assembly GCF_011386835.1 of Chrysemys picta bellii. Lineage (NCBI taxonomy): Eukaryota > Metazoa > Chordata > Testudines > Emydidae > Chrysemys > Chrysemys picta. Next base: position 93,483,006 of record NC_088791.1, on the reverse strand, counting down.
CCCCAGTCCCCAGGCCGCCTCAGTACACTGCTTCCACAAAGATTCTCAGAGCCTGTTCAGAGACATTGATGCAGCAAATAGAAACTGTGTGACCATAAATTCAAATGAGCTAGTTGGGTATTTAAGGACAAAAGACATTAGCAGGGGATAACCAGCTAGATCTAAGATGGTCCTAAATGGGTCCCATGTAAGAACTGCAGCCTAATTTGTAGCTATCCTGAGGGGCACATAATAGTCTCAGCATGAGATTATATCTTGACATTTTGTGTCTGCGTACCCCGCTGCTGCAGCAAGGCCCACTTCTAGTTTTGTCATACACTGTTGTGGCATCAAGAGGTATCCATGACCCTCCAGGTGTGCCGGGAGCTTTCAGGACACAGACAGACCCAGAGAAATCCTATTTGTTGGGCTGAGTGGCAAATCCCTCTCCTTCCATCCCTCAGTGTCACTCTAATCAACGGGATGGAAGTGTTGGGAGGGATGTAGTGGGCAGATGAAATATCCACCTGTGTTGAGATCTGATGTAACTGCAAGGTGTGGTGGGGAGCCGTTAGCCATGACGTACTGCAAATAGGGAGTGGCATTTTGTAAAAAAATTAATTGGGCGTTGGCTCCTTGATGTGTGCTGCTGGCATGCCTCGGCGAGAAGAGATGAATGCTGTGGCTCTGCATTGCAGTGTCACGGCACAGTTATTTTCTTTCCGGGTTATTAGGACAAGTAGGAAGTGCTCCTAACTGTGCCTGTTGTGGTGGAGGGGAGTGGAGAGTGGGTTTAGATGGGCCTCGGACTGCCTCAGCCCAACTGCTGCTTTCGCAGCAGGTGCAGAGGGAAGTGTTGATTTCTACACAGTCACTGGCAGGCAGTGGCACTCCTACAGTTTCTGAGATTTATATTGTGTCAAGCTGGGTGTTTTTATAACTGGACATTGCCTGCCTGCCTAAGACATTGCCTTTGTCTGCCTGAGAGTTTATCCCTTTTCTGGGCTCTGTGTGTGGAATGCCCAATGAATCCACTCTGATCATCACAGGAAAAAATAATATACATTTTCTCCCAATACAGATGCACTCGTTCCACACTGTTCCGTCAAAGCACACCAACAAAAGGATGGTCCATTATTTGTCTCTGTACATTCTTCCTCTCCTTTTAAAAAGTCTTCTATCATATTTGTTGCCGGGGTCGAGGTGAAGAACTGCCTCTATTTCTTTGTTTCGGGGGAAAGTTTTCTAAGTAGAGATTTTATTCCTAGGATCTTTTCTGCCACAAAAGGACCTGTAAAGGCTTCCTTCATGTTGTGATTGGGTTCTAGTGACCTCTAATGGACAACTTTTAACAGCAAGCCAAGCCCATAAAACCAATAGCTGCCAGCTGCTGTTGAATTATCAGAGTTTCTAGCTGCTGTTGTTTCAACAGGGAATATATGGTATTGTGGGTGTGGCTTAAAGATTTTATTGTCATGATTTTGGGATGGTCACATTACTTATGTGTGGCGTGTGTGTGTATTTATTGTGTGTATGTAGATTGCGTGTACCTGACTTTGTCTCCATCTTTTCTTATCCAGTGGGGGTTGGGGTCCTTACCCCGTGCCTGCTGGAGACGGGAGTATGGATTGAAAGCAAGCTAGCTTAAGGCTCCGTCTAGATGAGATGGAACTGACGTTGAACTGGAAGCTAGGGCAGAGATCATATTGGCCCTTTTGATTTGAGGGGTTGCACCTGCTGTGCAGTACCAGAATTCATCACTTTGGTTTCTCGTCAAACCCACAGCTGTGTTTAGATGGCCAATTAGCTGGTGTGGCCAGGATGGCTTTTCATCAGCTATAGAGAGATTTGCCTTTCAGCCTTTTCTTACAGATGCAGTTCCTGCTCCCATCATCCATGCTTTTAGCACTTTGGGGGTTACACATTACAGTGCTGTCTCCGTGCAACTGGAAGTGGAAAGTGATGCAAAATACAGCTGCCCCACTTGGTGAGCGGAGTAACTTTCTGGGACCTCATGACACCATCCGGACTGGCTTTCTGTTGGCTTAAGGGGGTTGATTTTGACCTATAAAGCCCTAAATGACTTGAGACCTCCCTACTTGAGAGGCCTTTCCTCCTACGCCATATTGCAGCAGCTGCTCAGCGGAGGCTCTCCCTGGGTATATACAGGAGGACGTTCTCCTGGAGTGCCCCTTGGCATTGAAATTTACTCGCCTCCCTGGCTGATCTTGATCAGCTTTGCAAAGTGCCATGTTTTTCTCCAGGCAATTGGGGAAGGTCTGAGCATAAACGGGATCGGGGCAGAATAGGGTAGAGGTCAGTCTGATTATATATTATTTGATTAGGACTGGATTTTGTTAGTGAGGCCAAGGGGGCTTTACTGTATTCTCTAATTTTGTATGTGATTGTAAGGAGTGGTGGGGTTCTTAGAGCGCTAGAGAAGTGCCTTTTTGTTTTAAAAATGGAAGTAAATAAATACATTTTAAACCATGCAGCGAGATCTTTCATGTCACAGTGCTTGTAGCCCAAGGAAGGGAACTCATTTGCCAGCCTACTCAATAGTGCACTTTGACAGTGGTGTTTGTGTCCAAGGGCCCTTTGCCGGCAAGTTATCTCTCTTCCTATGTCCTGTTGACACCCTTTAGAAGCAAGTAATCCTTACTTACGGCTTCACGATCAGATGGGGTATTTAGTCCCTGCCCCTCTCTCCCTTTGTGCTTTTTCATTTGTCTCTTGAAGCTCAGGGTTGGATTCAAATGGCTTGTCAGGTTGCCAGGTGACCGGTTTTCGACTGGAATGCCCAGTCGAAAAGGAACCCTGGTGGCTCCAGTCAGCACCACTGACTAGACCATTAAAAGTCCGGTTGGCGGTGCAGCGGGGCTAAGCAGCTCTGTGCAGCTCCCGGAAGCGGCGACATGTCCCTGTGGCCCCTAGGCACAGGGGCCAGGGAGGCTCGATGCACTGGCCCCACCCTGAGTGCCAGCTCCGCAGCTCCCATTGGCTGGGAACCACGGCCAATGGGAACTGCGGGGACGGTGCCTCCAGATACGGACAGTGCACATCACACAGAGCCGCCCCTGCACCTAGGAGTTGGACATGTCGGCTGCTTACGGGAGCAGCATGGAGTCAAGACAGGCAGGGAGCCTGTCTTAGCCACACTACGCTGCCGACTGGGAGCCGCCTGAGATAAGCACTGCTTGGGTTGATCTGCACCCACACCCCAACCCCCTGCCCTAGGTCAAAACACCCTCCCACACCCAAACTTCCTCCCAGAGCCTGCACCCCTCCCGCACCCCAACCCCCAGCTCTGAGCCCCATCCCACACTCCAAACCCCTCAGCCCCAGCCTGGAGCCACCTCCTGCATCCCAAACCCATCATCCCTGGCCACCCCACAGCCTCAGCCAGAGCCCTCACCCCCTCTTAAACCCCCAACCCCTGCCCCAGCCCAGTGAAAGTGAGTGAGGGTGGGGGCGAAGTGAGCGACAGAGGCAGGGGGGTGGCTGGAATGAGTGGGGGCAGGGCTCTGAGAAGGGGTGGAGCCTTGGGGCGGGGTGTTCGGTTTTATGCAATTAGAAAGTTGGCAACCCTACCGTTGTGGGGAAGCTGTGCTGAGCCAATAGGCGTCTTCACTGATACGCCGGTGAGTGGCTTTGCTTTCAAGTTAGAACCCCCTGGCAGTGCGAACCCACCTGGCACCTCAGCCTGTCTGTAATGTTTAAAATGGAATCCTATGATTTTGGACATTCTATTACATTAAAAGGTGGCAAATTCCAGGAAATACTTTTCACATAACACATATTTAGCCCGTGGAACTCACTGGCACAGGAAGTCATCAAGGCCAAGAAATTAGCTAGATTCATTTGGAGTGGGCTCTTCTATGGATACCAAGAATATCCAGAGTTATAATGAATGATGAAAATGTTGGAAGGGATATTAAAGCCCATGCTTCAGGGACAATCTCTAACTGGAGACCAGGATGAAACCTAATGTTGGGGGGCGGGGCAGATTATCCCACATCTGCCTACTATGGGATTCTTACACCTTCCTCTGAAACATCTGATGCTGGCTGCTGTCACAGACAGGATACTGGGCTTGATGGACCCAGGGTCAGTTCTTCTGTGGCAATTTCTGTGTCACCATTGTTTGCCAAGGACACATACATCTTTCTTTGCTCTCTCCGCATGACTTCTCGAGGTCCCTCTCAGCCCTACACTTCTGTGATTTTTATGAGTCTATCTAACACCGTCAGCCAGGTCCACAGGAAGATTACAGGAAATGGAAGGTCAATTGATCCGTGGCACAACTTAAGACTTCCAGTTCCAGAAGACTAAGCTGCTGACAGGATAAACAGCAGCTGTCATGTTCTAAGTGGGAACTCCTGGTTGCTCATTTGTACCCTTCCCCTTCTGTGTGCGGCCAGAGGTGTAGGTGGGTATCTTATTTGAGGTAATATCGCTGCCTGCATTGACTCTCAGATCCCCACCACGTATCCTGTGTTGTCTGCTTTAATAGGCTGGAAGCGTTCTGTGAAATTGATACATTCTGGAAATTCAAAGAGCAACAAAATGTACTAAGGGGTATAAAAATTGACTTGAGGGAAGATTAAAAGAATTAAATATGTAGGGGCTCGGCCAAACCATTCCTTTGGGGCAGATATGGTAATCGCCAGCAAGATCTGAAGGAGATACATAGCAAGGAGGGAGAGCAATTGTTCTGGGTGGGATGAGTGGATATAACTTGGAGTGATGGAATGGGGCTGAGTTAAGAGAAATTGAGCCTGAATATGAGGAAGAGATTAGCAGTTGGTTAGACTGTGGATTAGTCTCCCGAGGGCTGAGACTGGAGAATAAATTGTAGGGAACAGTTCATCAGCCGTTGTGGGGCAGGAGATGGAAAGAGCTAGATGACTTGTGGGGACCAGAGTGAGACTGCATATGAAATTAACACAAAGGTGAGGAAAGTCTGTGAATTGGTAGGGATAGAGGGTGTCAAGGCTGATTCCCCACTCTGGCACTTCGAGTGCAGAAGGTGGGGGCCTGCAAGGATTCTACAAATTAATACTGGCCACTCCAGGCTTGTATTAAACTCCCAAGTTTACAGCTTTTCTCTGACCTTGGATTGGTAGATGCTGCCACCACCCAAGTGCAGAACCCTTTGAGAACCCAGGAAGGCACATTTGGGAATTCCTTCATGTGGGGTACCCTCAAGCCCTTTCACCCGCCCTCCAAGGAAGAGCTGAGAGAGGGGGGGGGGGGAGAAATCAGCTGTTGCCACCAGCTAATTAAACAACATGTGCACAAACCTCTTAAAACACAAAAATCCAATTCTGTTCTTAAAAAAGGTAAATGTTGTTAATAAAAAAAGAAAAAAAATACATCTGGGAAATCAGGCTATTGCTAGATTTTAAAAGAGCAGCTACAAGGATTAAGCATCAAGAATAGCTTTCTTGAGGTCCAGCTTAATGGTTACAAGCAAAACAAAAGCACCGGGGTTAGCACAGAGGAATCCACAAGCCATAAAGAAATAAAAGGGATAAACCTAATAGTCTTCCCAGACATTTCCTGATTGTAACAGGGTGCTGGCCTAAGAGGTACTGAACCAGCCCCTGTTAGCTCAGAACCTGCTAGCATAGCTCCCATAAAGGGGAACTGACTGCAACTGGCAGGGTGTGGCTCATTAAAGGAGCCTGAGAGCAATCACCTGTGAGCCTGCTGAAAGGAAGGCCTATAAAGCTAGCAGGAAGGAAGTAGGAGGGGGAAACAGGAAAGTGAGGGCCTGTTGCTCCCAGCTAGCTGTAAGAACAAGCTGTTCCCTAAGGGGCTACCTGACTGATATTGAACTGTATATACGTGGTGGTGGGAAAATACAGGGAAATAAAAGGCCACTGGTGTGTGTAAGAGTAGTCTCCAGTGAATTTGTACCGCGAGCAATGAAGCGCTCATCTACACTGATCTTACATATCTGGGCTTTTAAATGAGTAGTTTCTAGGTATGATACTGATGATTTTTTCATGGCCAAAGCTGCTTATAGTATAGCTGCTGCCCTGTCCGCCTCTCCCTGGGAGAATAACATCAGACAGACAAAAGGGGAGTTTTTTCTCAATTTTAAAAAGTTCTAGCCTTCCCATTGGCTCTTTTGGCCAGGTGTCCACTCACTTCCTTTTACCTTTGCATAGCAGTGAGACTTTTTAACTCTTTACAGTTAGAGCAATTAGAGAACAGCTACTAAGAGGGATTTTATAGCTATTGACTGGCTGGGTATCCATAAAAGGGAGCTACCCCCCTCTTCATTTATCACAGCGGGCCCCACAAAAGTAGCTTAATTCTAGCCTTTTCCTCCTTTAATTGCAAGGACTCTATTGTCTCCTGACCAACTCTCTCAAGACATAGTTGCAGATTTCTACCACTTTGACTTCAGCATCTTTTTGCTTCTGGCAGCTTTGATTTCAGCACCTCTTCACGTTCCTATTTATTCTTCAAAGGTGAATTCAAAGCAGTCAAATTTGCCTGGGCTAAATGGCTAACGTGTCTGCAGATGTCATTTTAACTATGGAAAATAATCGGACTTATTGACACTCAGGTGTGTGAGATGGGGCGAGTGTGCGCAAATCTCCCTGCAGGCTGATTGTGATTGCATCTGCTGAGCAATGTCAGTTGTGATCAGTACTGTGCTTGGATGGAAGAACTCCAGGGGAAACCCAGATGTTGCAGGAAGTAATACTATGATTCAGTAGGTGGCTCTCTTCCATCTGAGTCAGCAGTGACTCAGTGCCCTGACATGGTTCTTGGAACTGTTGTGAATTTAGGGTAGGACTTCACTGCAGAGTTAGCACAGGCACAGCGTCTCCACTGCAATGCCCTAGCTCAGCAGTCCCCACGCTATGGGGCGCACCCCCCATGGAGGAATGTTGGGGGGGGCAGTGCGGCTAGGGCCCAGGCCAGCCCCCACAGGGGGTATGGAGGGCGCACCACCAAGCTCTGCTCCTGGCCTCAGCTGCCAGCCCCACGCCCAGGACCCCAGCTGCCAGCCTTGACCCCCGGCCAAGGCGGCGCTCCCAGCCCCGGCTGTGGCCCCAGCCTCTGCTCCCTTACCCCGTCCGCATCCCCACTCCCAGAGCTGCTGCTCTGCTCTGGGCCCTAACTCGGTGTGTGGGGGGGGAGTGGTATGAAGCAAAAAGTTTGAGGCCCATTGCCCTAGCTTTGTCAGCCCTGTGTGGCTGCATTCACAATGGTGCTGGGAAAGATTTCCAGCGGGATATCCCCTTAATGGTGCATGAAACAGGGTGTGAAAATCAGGGTCCAGACACCCTAAGGGGAGAATGGGGTGGTTGAACCCCAAAGTATAAGCAATTGAAGCAACTGATTGTGTACAATGTACAATTGTGCTATAAAAGTGTATCAAATAAGGTTTTTTTATGGAAGTGTGCAATGTTCGAAACTGAATCATTATGAGCAGTGTTCTCTCTAATTTTTCCCCACCCATGTGCGGAATGAATTTTGTGATGTGCACCAATATGGAGGTGATGTGTAACAAAATTCATGTGGTGGGGGTGGGGCCGAGGGGTTCAGCATGTGGAAGGGGGCTCAGGGCTGGAGTAGAGGGTTCGGGTGCAGGGGTGTGAGGGCTCTGGGGTGGGGCTGGGAATGAGGGTTTGGAGTGCAGGAGGGTGCCCCATGAGAGGACTCCCCCCAACTCTCTCTCTCCAGCAGCACCTGGCTGGTGGAGGGAGGTGCCTCTCCCTGCTGCCACAGCTCCAGAACTGGGGCCACAGGATAGGCACCCCTCCCCCAGCAGGTCCAGGCCAGGTCTGGGTTCAGGCCGGGGGAGGGGCTCCGTGGTGAGTTGGGGCCAGGGGAGGGATGTGGCAGCAGGTCCAGGCACCCTGGCCGGTCCTGGCTGTGGCAGGCTGGGAGATGGGCTAGGTTGGGGCCAGGGAGGGGTGCCCCACCCCTGGCTGCGGTAGGTCCCCGGGCGGGTTCCCTGAGTGCCTGTGTGGCTCTAAATAGGCTGCTGCATGGCTGCGCAGCTTACAGGGAACTTAGATTATGAGCTATGTATACAGGCTATGGTTATGAACTCATGTATTTATGTGTAAAGAGAACTGTGCTCATAAACTTCAGTTCCACCTCACAGCAGGACAGATGGGGAGGCACTGCCCAAGCCGGGTGTAAATACAAAATAGGATCCATTGTACAACCCAGGAAAACACGACGACGGGCTATTAAAGTTAATGGAAAGACATTAAGACAACTGAGGGTTTCCCCACTTTGAATCTGTGGTTTTTCTATTAAATAAACCTTGTGTTTATTTGTTACCGCCAAGCAGGTCTCTGGTGTGCAAACTGTGAGGAGTGTGGGTGCCTACATGAACCGATAACTGGGGGTCTGGTTTCACACCTTCAGGGGTGACAAACCAGAAGGATAGTCCAAGTGTCTGGTAGTTAAGAACTTGGGGTGACTGGATATGGGGAGACTTGGGACTGGAATGGCTGTTAGTGTCAGCTTGCCAGAAGTAACTAGGCTGCTGGAAGCCAGGGTGAGACCTTGTGCTTGTGGGCAGGCTGCTGGTATCAGGGATCTGAGCCATAGCACCTCAAGATTACAGGGCAGGAGGTGACAGAACCCCTCACTGATCTGGGTAATCCCCAGAATGTCAGTGGGCATTCATTCTATGAATTCATTTGCAGTGTGTTGTGGAAGAACTTGTCTGTCCTTCTTGAGCTCCTGTGTGGAAGTGTTCTTATGGGTCCTACTGATATTACACCAGCTTTACCAGAAGGCTGGTATCAGCGTCTAACTGGCAGCACAGGAGAGAAATTTCTTTAATGGCATCTTTGCTTAAAAGCTGTGGGATGCAGCAGAAAGGGAGCATGTAAATGGGGGATTAAAACACAGTGCAGAAGAGGGGAGGAGTTAGACAAGGTACAGCCCAGGAGAAATTGTGGGATAAGATTGGAAAACTGACAGTGCCTGGGCTTGATTAGCCGCATTCTCACTGCAAAATAGGCGGGTTGCCAGCTCATGCTGAAGCAAAACGCAGGCTCAAGCTATACCTTCAGCTGTGCTTGCTAGCCTGGGTTAGGTTTTTCTTTGGAAGGGTGGTGAGGAGCAATATGGGGGCTATAGCCTGGATTAACGCTGTAGTGAAGACATACCCTTGGTGGTGCTCTCTTGCAGAAGAACAGTAAAACTGAGCTCCTGTTCACTTGTATGCATTAAAATTCCCAGCTAACTTTCCCCAAGAATAGAGATGCTAACCTTGTTGTCAAGCCAATATTCCAGTTCCATTTTGCCTACCTAAAATTCCTGCTGTGGTTTGTTGGATAGGGCACCCACCCTCACTGCCTATCCTAAACTGTAGTGTAGATTAACTGTGCAGGATTAAACCACAGTGCCCTTCCAGCCCAGAATTGGCTACACTTCACGACTGTGTGTGTCATTCTGACATGAAGGCAGCTACATTTCAGTGGTGGATGAATGATCTCTATAAAGTGTGTGTGGGGGGGAGGGCACTTTGGATGAAAGGTTTTGGAGAAACAAAGGGTGGTATTTTGCCTTCCTTTAGGTTTTCAGCTTTGTGACATGATATTTAACAACTTTGCTGTCTAGTTCCGTCGCAACATCTTGTTGAGTCAGGTGTTCTGAACACAAATTTGGGAGTGTCAGTGTTTTTCTGTTAACTGCTTTTTATAATCTTTGTCCTTTCTGAAATTTTGCATGGCGCAGCCACAAAAGGAAAGGCAACATTTGAAGCTAAAGCTCCAGCAATTGAATTAGTAGCAAAAACCAACAAAACATTTGGCCAAATTCCAAGCTACTCTTTGGTGCTGACATGACAGCAGAGGTTTCTTCAGAGATGTATGTTGGTGTGGTTTTAAGGCAGGGGAGTTTAATTAAAAGGGGAGAGAGAGAGAGAGAGAGAGAGAGAGAGAATATGGTGCACAGTGTTCCAGAAATTATCAAAAATCCAACAACCCAACCCTAGTTTCTGATTACTTTAAGATCTATAACGAAAAGACAGCACAGAGACTTAAAGATGCTTAGGATTCTTGCCATCCATTTTTAAAAATGTCTTATAACCTTATGTGTAGGATCCTTAGCTGGTGTAAATTGATGTAGCTCCATTGACTTCAGTAGCATTTGTCCGTTTACACCAGCAGAGGATATGGCTCTGTCTCCCCAGACATATAATGAGATCCCAGCCCAAGGCAATAAGTAGTTATGAACATGATGGGAGAGCTCCAAGGGAAAAAGAGGGATACGCAGGAAGTGGTGTGGGTGGTTTGATAAGTGGAACTCTTCTTTTTGGTTCATCATTGGTCCCAATTCCCGACCAAGGTCTTGTTGGCAGGAGGTGCCATCTCCTGGATGAAATGTAAAACTGAGGTACTAACCACTTGGAAGTATTAAAGATCCCAGGGCACATTTTGTAAGAATAGGACTATTGACTGCTGTTCTGGCCAAATCCAATGTGAGTAATTACACTATGCCCCACTAAAATTCCCCTTGTGGTTTGTTAGTTTCAAAATTCATCTTCACTTCCTGTCCTAAGGATATTGGGTAGCATTTCGGTGCTTTTTATCACAGAGCCAGGTGTAATGATTCCTGCATTATGAATAGTTTGAAGCATGCTTTGGAATCCATCAGTTGGAAATGTGCTATCAAAATGTAAATTATGTCACTGCTTGTCAAGAAATGCCTGACCTTCAAAGGCTTTCCTATTACAATATTAAGTAAGGGGACAAGGAGGCTAAGAGAACATGACAAAAATACTTTTCTTTTCATTTCACTTCTAGAACTCATTGCTGCAAGGAATTATTGAAGTAAATCTAAGAACTTAGAAAAGAGTTAAGGAAGGGTTGGGTGCTGTTTTGCCTGTTAACATTAACACTAGTTAGCATTCCACCAGCTTTTGTCCTAATGGAGCAGAACGTTTGCTTTGTGTTGCAGTTTCACTTCACAAACCTTACATTGCCAGTTGCTGTGCATTCCACCTCCTTTGTTGAGATAGGTGAACTCCCTGCTTAACAAAAGTCAAAAAACATGACATGCAATGGATACAGTTGTGCCAGGAGCTACCGTGGTCAGAATAATAACAAGAGCTATTATTCTTCATTACTGAGAGCATAAGCTGATCACCAACTATGATCAGGAAGAAAATTCCTCCTGTGGCATATAAAAATGCAAAACTGTGACAAGGTGCATTTGGGGTGAGTGAGGGGGCACTCTTTCCTATGAAGCTTCAAATATAGTTCAGTGCTAGAAGATGGATACCAGACTACATGGACAATTGATGGGCAACAAATTGGCAGTTCTGATTTGAAATTTTTTTTCAGGCAAGTGAGAGACTCCTTCATCTAACCTTCCCTTCATGGTAGGTCACAAAGGCGAGCCTACATCATTCTACTGTCCTGCCACAGATTGGTCCCCTCAGCCATGCATAACTCTCTCTCTCTCTCTAGAACAGTGGTTCTCAACTAGGGGTACGTGTACCCTTGGGGGTATGCAGTGGTCTTCCCGGGGGTACATCAACTCATCTAGATATTTGCCTAGTTTTACAACAGGCTACATAAAAAGCACTAGCAAAGTCAGTACAAATTAAAATTTCATATGGACAATGACTTGTTTATACTGCTCTAGATGCTATACATTGAAATATAAGTACAAGATTTATATTCCAATTGATATATAATTATATGGTAAAAACGAGACCATAAGCATTTTGTCAGTACTAGTGTGGCTGCAACACCTGTATTTTTGTCTGATTTTGTAAGCAAATAATTTTTAAGTGAGGTGAAATTTGGGGTACGCAAGACAAATCAGACTCCAGAAAGGGGTCCAGTAGTCTGGAAAGGTTGAGAGCCAATGCTCTAGAACACCTTCCTGGGCCAAGGAAAACAAGTGATTTTTCTTCACCTTGTCTCTGAACCCTAAACCATATATTCTTATGAAGTTCTGGTTGGTGGCAAGAGAAGACATGAAGATTATCACTAATTGGTAAATCAAATGAAGAGGGTTTACTACTGACCATTAAGAGGAAACCAGATGCAACATCCGTCTTTGTATCTCTGCATCTCTCTAGATTAGTGGGTGGCTATAAGATTTCCAACACCTGATAGATTCACTGCCTATGGATCCTGGAAAGATCCCAGTCCAAGTCTGTTGTAGTGATGTAATATGTATGACACATGCGCAGCATGAGGGTACGTCTATACTTACCTCCGGGTTCGGCGGTAAGCAATCGATCTTCTGGGATCAATGTATCGCGTCTTGTCTAGACGCGATAAATCGATCCCGGAAGTGCTCGCCGTTGACACCAGTACTCCTGCTCCGCGAGAGGAGTACGCGGACTCGACGGGGGAGCCTGCCTGCCGCGTGCGGACCCGCGGTAAGTACCTTGTAGTTCGAACTAAGATACTTCGACTTCAGCTACGTTATTCACATAGCTGAAGTTGCATATCTTAGTTCAAACTGGGGGATTAGTGTGGACCAGCCCTGAGTCTGGTCATCAGTTGGAGGAGACTCTGCCAATTGGTTACATCTGTTCTGTTATCCCACCAAATAAGAGGGAGGAGGAAGGGGGATCCCTAATCATCCTCCTATGTTCCAAAGTATACTAGGGCTCAGATCTACCCTTGGACTAAAGAGAATAGAAAGAGACTTGAGTCTAAGGCCTTGGCTACACTGGCAATTCACAGCGCTGTACTTGCTGCGCTCAGGGGTGTGAAAAAACACCCCCCAGAGTGCAGCGAGTGCAGCGCTGTAAAGCGCCAGTGTAATCAGCGCCTGCAGCGCTGCACGCTCCCTCGCAGCGTTGCAAGCTATTCCCCTCGGAGAGGTGGAGTATTCGCAGCGCTGCGAGAGAGCTCTCGCAGTGCTGGCGGCGTGACTACACTCGCGGATTCACAGTGCTGCCATGGCAGCGCTGTGAATCCATGAGTGTAGCCAAAGCCTAAGCAGAGCTCTTCCCAGTGCCATGAGGATGAAAGGGACCAAATCATTATGCATATATTCCGTGTACAGCCTGAACCCGCTGAGGCATGCATGTCAAACAACTAGCACATATGTCTGGAGGCAAGTGTCTCAACTAATGAGCTTTGAAAGTGGCTCCCTAATGGAGCTGCTGGAAGCCATGTGACCCTGAAAGTGGGAAATCCTCAGAGAGTGCTTCTGAAGGTAAAGCCTGTATAGAGGGGGACAAGTGCAGACTAAATTATGAATTGGAATCGCTCACGCTGTTAAAAGCAAAGCAGACTAATGGCAAGGTGAACATTAAAGCCCTTTAATCTTAACTTTTTTTTTTTTTTTTTTTTTTTTTTTATTTACAGAAGTCAGTTTGAGCCATTTTCTTAAAAGGAGGAAACCAAGATAGATAAAAGAGGCAGGTATATATGTGTGTATAAATATATTTATACAAATACACACAAAGGATGGTGTGATATAGAGGCACAGCCATGAGTCTGGGGTGTTTGCACTGTTTCTAGAGATGAAGGTCTGACCTTTGTAAACTTGTACTATAATGGGAGGTTTGTAAAATCAGGGGTGTGTGTGTGTGTAATATATATATATATACACACAATTGAGATATATTACACACACACACTCTCAGGCTGCGGAACACACAGGTATTTTGGATAAAACAGAATCCTCTAAAATCAGAGTTCATAAAATCAAGATGTTCTTATATAGACTAATTGTACAGAGTCCGTGTATATAACTACACAGTATGTGTGAGTGTATTTATCCTAGAAAGCAGGCAGTTTTTCCATAACTTTACACCCAATTTTGGGACCACCTCTAAATTTCCTTCAACCAAAGGCCTTTGTCCTTCAATTTTTGCAAGTACAGTCTGTGGCAGTAAAGAATATTTCTGACAAATGTAGCGGTGAACTGAACAAACCATTTCTGAGCGATGGTACTTTGAAAATGGTTCTTTGAAAATGTGTTCTTTGCTTTTTGCAAATTCTTCTAATACTACTTTGTCATGTCGTATCTCAGAAATGGCTTGGCCTAGAAACTTCAAATTTGGTTTATCCCAGAGTCCTTGATGAAAGTCTAGCACCAAGTACTATTTCTGATCAAGCCAGAAGCTATTTAAGCATTATTTGCCATGGCGTTTTGAATGTTTTACTCACTAGCAGTGGACTAGAAGGGTGGAATTTTCGAAAGGATTTGGCATTGGCCTAATTGCACAAGTCCCGTTTGATGTCAGTGGGAGCAAAGTTAGGCCAACGCCAAGTGCTCTGGAAAGCCATGCCCTAAACGTTGGCAGAGTTCAGAAGTTGGGGTACAGCTGCTCTAGTGGGGTCCATACGGTCTATCAGTCAAAGCTCTCTGGTTAAAAGAGTTTACAATCTTCAGACTGCACTGTCACAGATGGCAGCGCTTTAAGGGCTGCTGGATGGCTTGCTCAGGTAGAAGGAGGTTACAGGCTCTATGAGCACAACCTATAGAGTTTGTAGATTCTGGCTGAGCCACTTGCTCTGGAAATTACAAGCTCTTCTGATGCAGCCAGTGGAGCTTGTAAACTCCATTAGCCAAGTTGCTTGGGTTTAGGTTCGAGGAGTAAATAGACTCCTGGCCTGTGCTGCACTTCTCACGATTACAGTGCACAGGAATATTTCTGGCAAGGTTAGAAGCTTATGTGAGGAGTTACTTGCTATGGATTTTAACTCTTGAATTCTTTGACAGGTCCTGATGACTTTTGTCAGATTCCGCAATAATCTAGTGCAGATTGTATGCTCTGGTGAGGTGTGACTTCTTACTAGGGTGACCAAATGTCCCGTTTTTAAAGGGACAGTCCCGTTTTTTGGGACTTTTTCTTATATAGGCGCCTATTACTCCCCACCCCTTGTCCTGTTTTTTCACAGTGGCTATCTGGTAACCCTACTTCTCACTCAGGCAGAAATTTAAGCTTTGTCAGCTGACTTGTTTCAAGGCAAGGAGGTTACACTCTTCATAGTTACCATTTTATTTGAATACTTCCATTTGAAGTCTGTTAGGTTTGGGGTGTGCTCCATTTTAATGATCTGAGGTGTTTAGTAGTAGCTCTGGTAAAGGCATTAAGCTTGATTCACCCATGCTGAAGATTCAAGACAGGTGCATATTGCAGGTTGGTAAGGGTGTGATGCAACAGGGGAGTGTGTGTATGTGGATGCATGCATTGTATTTCTGCTTACTCTGATGGTTCCTTCACTGTGGTCAGCTCTAATTTCAGCCAGGATGCCACTGGAGACTGCCTTGGGGGAGGGGGTGGAGAGAAGAGTGCACTGAGACTCTGAGATGTGATTGCTCTTTATAAATATATCAGGCAGGGAGAGGAATTATTTAAGCTCAGTACCAATGTGGACACAAGAACAAATGGATATAAAGTGGACATTAGGAAATTTAGACTTGAAATTAGACAAAGATTTCTAACCATTAGAGGAGTGAAGTTCTGGAACAGCCTTCCAAGGGGAGTAGTGGGGGCAAAAGACATATCTGGCTTCAAAGACTGATAAGTTTATGGAGGGGATGGTATGGCGGGCAGGGCCGGCTCTGGCTTTTTTGCCGCCCGAGGCAAAAAAGCCTCCCGCTGCCTCCCCTCCGCCCCCCAGCGGGGAACGCGGCAGGGAAGGGCGGCAAGCCCGGCCGGGGCCCCGCTCTCCCCGACAGGCCGGAGCGCCGGGGGGAGGGCGGCGAGCCTGGCCGCAGTCCCGCTCTCCCCGGGTGAGTGCCGCCCCCCTCCAGGTGCCGCCCCAAGCACATGCTTGGAGGGCTGGTGCCTGGAGCCGGCCCTGATGATGGGATAGCCTAAATTTTGGCAATTAATTGATCTTTGATTATTAGCGGTAAATATGCTCAATGGCCTGTGATGGGATGTTAGATGGGGTGGGATCTGAGTTACTACAGAGAATTCTTTCCTGGGTGCTGGCTGGTGAGACTTGCCCACATGCTCAGGATTTAGCTGATCTCCATATTTGGGGTCGGGAAGGAATTTTCCTCCAAGGCAGATTGGCAGAGACCCTGGAGGTTTTTCACCTTCCTCTGCAGCGTGGGGCACGGGTCACTTGCTGGAGGATTCTCTGCACCTTGAGGTCTTTAAACCACAATTTGAGGACTTCAATAACTCAGACATAGGTTAGGGGTTTGTTACAGGAGTGGGTGGGTGAGATTCTGTGGCCTGCGTTGTGCAGGAAGTCAGACTAGATGATCATAATGATCCCTGCTGACCTTAAAGTCTGAGTCTATGAGACTCTGATTCAAAGCCCATTGAAGTCTGTGGAATTTTGCATTGATTACAGTGAGCTTTGGATCAAGACCTGGGTCGGAGAATCCCACAAGCTATGCCCCCTCCTTGGCAAATTCTTCTAACTTCTGGGCTAGCACTAGCTTGCCTTGAGCTCTGGATGGAGCAGGGATTACAGGCACCTTTTGGCAGTGCAACCTCTTCAGCAAAACAGCAAGTTTAATTTTCTGGAAATTACAGCAAACCGAAGAGAAATGGGTATTACATCTTTCAAAAAGTAATTGTCTATTTGTGCTGGACACACTTCTTGTTTTACCATCTTAGAATCTGATCGTGCCCCCACTGAAGTCAGTGGGAGTTTTGCCATTGGCTCTTATTGGAACAGAATCAGGCCTAGTACAATTACAGCCAGGGCCGGCTCCAGGCACCAACTTGGCAAGCAGGTGCTTGAGGCGGCCACTCCGCAGAGGGGCGGCAGGTCCAGCTATTCGGCGGCAATACGGCGGACGGTCCCTCACTCCCGCTCGGAGCGAAGGACCTTCCACCGAATTGCCGCCGCAGATCGCGATCGCGGCTTTTTTTATTTTTTTATTTTTTGGCTGCTTGGGGCGGCCAAAACCCTGGAGCCGGCCCTGATTACAGCAAACCTCTTCCTTCTCCCTGGATCCTGTTTTCTTCATTTCAACCATGTGCATCTTGTTTAAAAATAAAAGTCAAGGTAGAATCCTCTGTAGAACCCCAAGCACTGCATCAGCTCTACGGTGGTAATAATTTGATAAACAAATGAGTTAATTAACATTTCCCTTGTACTGTAACAGACTCAGTGACGTTTTTAATTGTCACTGGATTCTAGGGGTAGTGCAAAGATACATGCTCCCCATAGTATGGAAAGATTCTGTTTTTTTTTTTTTTTCTTAAATATTATTGATAGTCCTACCCAGGTCCAGGCAAGTTTTGACGCAATTAAACTTAAACAGCACATTTTGAAATGAGAACTATTCCAATCAGAAATGGAGCAAATACCTCCCGACCTTCCTCTCCCGGAGCAGAATCTAGACATGAATACATCCATTGGCTAAACTGGGGATAAACCAATTTGGGGGAAGGGGGCAATGGAGGGTGTTTTGAGATCCCTCATGCCTCAAGAGTTCCATATTGAAACAGCATGTCTCCTAGGGAGCATATTTTCACTTCCCAAATCCTGAGAACCAAGAGCAAGAGCCGCTAGACCGCAGTGTAGAGCACTCCCTCCTGCTTGGGAGGGAGCGTTCGAGCATGTTTATGTTGGGGCTATCCTATTCTCAACCTCCCACTCCAGTATAAGGGAGCACATGGGCTGACCCTGAATTGCAAATGCTGAAGGAAGGGTGTCACTGCCTTAGAATTCACAGTATGCAGTGTTGTAGCCATGTCGGTCCCAGGATATTGGAGACAAAAATGGGTGAGGTAATATCTTTTATTGGACCAACTTCTGTTGGTGAGAGAGACGAGCTTTCTTCTTTAGGTCTGTGTCGCTTGAAAGCTTGTCTCTCTCACTAACAGAAGCTGTTAGTCCAGTCAAAGATATTCCCTCACCCACCTGGTCTCTTAGAATTCACAGCACAGTCCCGAAGGCCTGCAGCTCACAGGACAGTTAGAGTCCAGAGTTTGTTCTGGGTGTCTCAGCATCATGCTGCAGTGTAATGATGGGCTGAGCTCTCAGCTACCATGATGGCACATCATTATGCAATGTCATCATGCATTGATGCTGCATTATAGCATATAGATGGAAACACCACAGCAATTTGTCCTCCCACAAACAGATGGTAATTCTACAAAAGGGTTTTGATACAACAGGTGAACCAAGGAAGGTGATGGCATGGGTCACTAGGGCAAAAGATTGGCTGAAAAGAAGGTACAGGCTGTTTGTCCTGAACTTTTTCTGATAATGAATGACTAGATGCATTATCACTGGTGTAGTTCCATCACTGGTAGCAATGGGGGTGCACTAGTGTAGACAAGTTAATGGTGCTTATAATATCATGTCATCTCACCTTGCCCCCAGCAGATTGAGGGGATGTGGTGGTAAAAATACTGACAACTTCTGGTGCCTTGTCTACATTAGAGCTCCCCCCCCCTTCACTACCTGGGGTGGAGTTACCCTGGGGATAATACAATGGTGGGGAATTTTAAGGAAACGGCCAATGTGGACAAGGCCACAGTCAATCTGAAGTTGTAGTGCTACCCTACCACATATGCATATGCAACCTCTACCACAATCAAACTTTTAGTTCAGGAGAGAAGGGGGATTAAGTACATCTGTGTCTATAGAGCATCAGTGACGGACAAGCAGGACTCCCACTTCTGTAGTAATCAAAATGGGTTTGTTAACTGTGGAGAGAGTGGAGATGCTGATGAAATGGAGTCCCCACCCATGTGCTTGCAGTGGGCACATCTCTCCCCATTGCTGCTGTTGTCATGCCTGGGAGTGGGGTGGTAACCAAAGAACGTTAATCTTTGGGTCATCTGGGTATGGGTTGGTGAGGGTAACAAAAGGCTGCAACACTGGTCTTCCCAGACTGGGTGCCAGGAAACACCACCCTTGACTGACATCCCTGACAGAGCTAAGAGAGAATAAATGTTAGTGGGAGCATGGAGAACAGGGCCGGCTCCAGGCACCAGCTGAGCAAGCTGGTGCTTGGGGCAGCAGATTGTTCGAGGTGGCATTCTGCCCAATCCTAGGGCGGCTCAGCCGCTTTTTTGTTTTGTTTTGTTTTTGTTCCGCTCCGGCCGCCCTGTAGGGGGCAGCAGCTCGGAGGACCGGAGTGCCCTGCAGCAAGCCCGGCAGGGCAGTCCTCGTCCTTCCCTCCCCGCTGACTGGAGCGGAGCCCTCCCAGCAGGAGGCGGCATGATGGGAGGGGCCGCATGGCAGCACCCCCGCTGTAGCCCTGGCCAACCCCCTTCTCTCTCTCCCCCGCCTGTTCCCTCCCTCTCCCCCCCGCTAGCCAGTCCCCCTGCACCCACGCTCCAGCCGCGCTGCAGGTTTTTTGGTTTTTTTGTTTTGTTTTTGTTTTGTTTTTGGTTTTTTTTTTGCTTGGGGCCAAAAAGCCAGAGCCAGCCTTGATGGAGAATGAAACAAAGAGGCAGAGGACGGGAAGTTGTTCTTAAGTGCTTTGCTAGTGTGTGATGTGGTTGTTCTTTAAAATAGAGTTGCACTTAAAGGAGAAGGACAAGCTTGTGGGTAAGGCATGGGACTGGGAAGATCTGGACTCAGTTCCTAGCTCTGCTAAAAACTCCCTGTGTGACCATGGGCAAGTCACTTCACTCCTGAATGCTTTAGTTGCCCATCGGTAACCTGGAGATAATACTTTCCTGCCTCACAAAGGTGTTTGGGAATAGATCTGCTGATGTCTGTGAGGGGCTCAGATACACAGTGTTGAGGGGCCAGAGAATTACCAACAGAGAGGGATGTTAAGAAATTCCTTGGTGCTGTGCTCTCTAAGCTGCCGCGGTGAGAACTGCTGCTCTCCATTATTAAAGTGTGATTTGCATTTAAGGAGTGAATGTTTCTAGCAGAGGCACACAGGCAATGGCAAGTAAATACCAAACATGGCCAAGGTTAGGATGCCAGGGACATTACTTCAAGAGTCAACACACCCCAGCAGTGTTTTAAAAAAAGCAGTGTTCTTGCCACATGGAAGTTCTGTGTGGCCATTTTTTCAGACTTTGGGCTCACTTTGAGGGTAGGGTTTATTATTACTATGTGTAGTGTGTATGTGTACTACCATAAATGTCTATAGTACTTTACAGAGGAAATAAACAAAAGGGGCCAGATATTCAGCAGACTCCATTAGAGCTATGCCACTTCACATCAGCTGAAGATCTGGCCCCATTATCCCTGATCCAAGAGTTTCCAACAGAAGGTTTCCGAAAGGAATTGTAACCCCTGGGAATACAGGTGAAATTTGGTTTTGTTCAAAGGCAGGGGAAAATATTAATTATTTGAACAGAGTGGCCTGGGTGGAAAAGGAGTGATACAGCTGGTCATGTTTAGCATCCAAAAGTACTTCCGTGTCCTCTGTGAGATGAGAACACTTGATTTTTCTGGGCTGTGGTTAGCTGAAATCTTCCTCTTGTCATATAATCGAAAATAAACCTTTGCTTCTTTTTAAAATTAAAATGGGCATTTCTGAGGTTCCTGCTTGTGGTCACTGTACTGCAGAAATCAGATACCATCTGTGACAGTAGTGGAGTGCGTGCAGCCTGTTCTGCACTGGGGATTTCAGCCAGCAGTGCCCAGCCCTCTGTGTAGATAGGAAAAACTGTTGTAAGCCTGAAGGAGTTATAAGGGAGGAAGTATGGTTCAGAGCTCAGGTGCTAGAGCCTGGGATTTGGGAGACATGTTTAACTCCCTGCTCTGACAGACTTCTTAATAATAATAATAATCATGGTTGTTACCATATTGCCTAAGGGCCAACCAAGAGTTGGGCCCCATTGTGCCCGGCACTGTACAAATAGAGTAGTATATAGTAAGGCTATATCTACACAATGAGCTAGAGGTGTGATCCCCCTACTTGTGTACACATACTTGTTACTCACTCTTGCTTGATGAGAGCTAATAAATAGCAGTGTAACTGTGGTAGGACAGGTAGCAGCAGCGGAGGCACAACTTAGCTGTGCCAAGTACGTACCTACTGATTTCAGACATACATACTTGAGACGGCTAAGCCATGCCTCTACTGTTGCTACCTGTGCTACCCTGCAGCTATGCTACTATTAACAATCATGCTTGCTCAATGAGAGCTAGCATGAGTATGTGCACTACTCCTGGGGAATTATGCGCCCCTACGCACGCACAGAGTTCACGTCCCCTGCAGATTTTTTTCCCCCCCACAGAAAATAGATTCTACTGAGGAGGTGCTGAAATTACACTTTTCATCCACCAGGGACTGCTGTGGCACCAGAAGAAAGGGCAGTCACCTCAGGGCCAGAGTAGCCAGCCATAGAGAGGGAGGGGGCAGTAACGTCCTTCCACACAGCACCCTGCCCGTGGGGCCTGGTGAGGAGATATGAGGGTAGGGATGGACAGAGGAGGGCATGGGGCTGCTGGGGGGTCACATAGACTGAGGTTCGGAAGGGCTAGTAAGGGGAACAGGCTGGGGCAGGGGCACAGGAGCTACTGGGGTGACAGCATTGAGCCAGAAGTGAATGGAAGAGGGGGTGCAGGGCCACATGGGGGTGGGGCAGTGCAGTGGCACAGGGGGGCAGGGGCAGATGTGCCTGACTGAATGGGAGAGTCTAGGGGTCAACCAGTGTCTGCATGGGAGAGGCTTCCCAACTCCCTAACAATCCCTCCCCTCCCCCCCTAAAAGAACTGTTTCATACTTCTCCCACCCACACCCAACAATCCTTCAGGTTCACTCCCAGGCTCCTTCCCAGCAATTACTTCCCTCTCCCTCTGTTCCTCCATTACCCCTGGCTCTCCCAAGTCTTTGTATTGCTTCTGACGGGTGTGGGAAATACATTTCTGTATTGTAGTTTAAATGACTTATTTCTCAAAGTTCAGTATTAATATGCCTAGTAAGGAATTTATTTGTCAAAAAACATTTCCTGAATCTTTTATTGTCTGTATTGTTACAGACATACTTGCTGACAGGTATTTTGAAGTAAATTACCAAAATAATTGAACCTGGCATGATTATATTGTGGTGTTTTGACAAATAAAAGATGCAGAATTTTAAAATATTGTGTGCGGATTTTTTTTTTAAATTTTGGTGCAAAATTCCCCCAGGACTAGTGTACACAAGCAGGGGGATCACACCCCTAGCTCATAGTGTAGACATGGCCTAAATAGACAAGAGGAGATAGTGGGTGGGCAAAGAAATAGAACACACAAGCAGAGAGAAATGAAGGCTACTTACCCATCACCAGAGTTCTTCAAGATGGCCTCTGCATAGTCACACTCTTGGGATGCTCTGACTGGTGCAGTCTGAATGGTAGAAGTCTAGCTAGCAGTCCCCATTAGATCACTCCTGCATCTTCCTTGCTCCTCCCCCTCAGTGAAGATCAAACATTCTAGAGCAAGGGTGTAGAAGGGGTATGGCACTCCTGACGCCTCAGTGTCTTCCTCAGTGACATCTACGTCTCTTAGATTCCTACTTACCAAGATAGTGGGGAAAGAGTGGGCAGGAAGTGTGAACGTGCAGAGTTCATCACTGAGAACTCTGGTTACAGGAAGTAACCCTCAATTCTTTTTCGAGTGTTGTCTGCATATTCCCACTCTTGGGATAGACTAACAAGTAGTAACTAGAAGAACAGGAGGACTTGTGGCACCTTAGAGACTAACAAATTTATTAGTAGTAACTGTGGTCCAGGATGGTGGGACCAGGGAGTCCTAAGTACACAAAGACAGTAAAACTGCTTTGCCAAATTTTGCAGCAGACCTAGATTCCAAGTCTATTGAGTAATGTTTAGGAAAAGCAGGGACTGGACTCCATGCTGCCGCTCTGCATGTCTCTGTTAAAGAAATGTCTAGAAAATGTCATAGAGGCTGCCTTTGATAGAATGTGTCCCTCAGGGACAGGTAAACCAAGCAACTTGTAAGATTCATTAATACATAACCTAACCCATCTTGAAAGAGTTTGCATGGAAGCAGTCTTCTCTTTATTTTTCTTTTCAAACACTAGAAACAAGCTTGGAGACTGTCTAGGTTGTTTAGATGTTAGAAGGGCTTTACCTGTTTGTTTAGACATCTAATGTATGTAGCTTAGCTTCCTTGTCTTGCCTGTGAGGCTTGGGGAAAAACACTGGTAAGATTAGATATTGGTTTATGTGAAAATATGAAACCATCTTTGGTTAAAAAAACAACTTTGAACGTGTACAGAGAATTACCTTATGAAACAGTAAATGGGAGACCAGCCAGTAACACATGCAATTCACTTATATGTCTTGCTGAAGTGATAATTATTAAAAACACTGTCTTAATAGATAGATGGAACAATAAGGTACAACTTGCCATTGGCTCAAAAGGAGGTTTCATTAACTGTGAAATCACTTGGGACTTGAGCTTAGAAGGCACAAGGTTTCTTAATTGGAGGATACAAATTAAGACCTTTAAGAACCATTAATTACATCATGAGTAAAAACTTATTTACGATCATGCTATTCTGATATGGCTGAAAGATTAACCTTAACTGTAGACAATGAAAGACTCACTCTCTTAAGATGCAACAGATATTCAGATATTCTAATATGCAACTAATAGGGGCTATAAAATGATCTATCTCATACATGGAAACTTACAATAAAATCCTTTTCCGTTTATAACCATAACATTTTTGTGTGGACTCTTTCCTTGAATGTATCAGTATATTTTGCACCTCTAATGAACAAGACTTTTTTAACAATCCCAGAGCCTTATTCCCCATGCTGTTAAATGAAGAGAGTGAAGATCTGGGTGATAACTTTCCCCTGTTGTTGTGTCAGCAAATACAGTACTACTAGTAGAGGTGTGATTAACCCTCTGGACAGGTGAATTAAGTCTGGGTACCACTGTTGTCTCACCCAGGATGGTGCTATTAAAATTACCCTGGCTCTGTCGTGTTTTGTTTTATCACTCTCTGAATGGGGAAAATGCGTACATAAGGTCTTGACCCCAATCTTTCAGAAATGCCCCTGACACTGAGTCTCTATCTTTGTCTGCCCTCGAGCAAACAAGGTCTCTTCCTTTGACACTTTTATTAAACAGTCATCTAGATAAGGATCAGAGGCGGCTCTATGTATTTTGCTGCCCCAAGCACGGCAGTCAGGCAGCCTTCAGAGGCATGCCTGCTGGAGGTACACCGGTCCCGCGCCTTTGTTGTATACACCACTGAATTGCCGCCGAAACCGCAGGACCAGCAGACCTCCCGCAGGCATGCCACCGAAGGCAGCCTGACTGCCGCCCTCATCACGGCGGCCAGCACACTGCCCCCACCCCAGCTTGCCACCCCAGGCACGCGCTTGGTGCGCTGGTGCCTGGAGACGCCCCTGATAAGGATATACATAAGTCCACTGTTTCCTTAGATATGCTGCTACAACCAAGAGGCATTTTGTAAACACTCTTGGGACTGTGGACAAACCAAAAGGGAGGACCCTGTGCTGATAATGGTCCTTTCCTACCATAAAACAGATATTTTTGATGACATGATCATATTGAAATGTGGAAATACACATCTTATAAATTCTTAGTTGCAAACCAAGTCTGAAGGGAAGGAAGAGATTATAGAAAATAGAGAATATGTGGAAACTAAACTTTTTTTATAAAAATGTTTAATTATCTGAAATCCAAAATGGGGCGAAGGCTTCTGGTTTTTTTCAGAATTTAGAAAATAATGTGAATAAAATCCCCTCCCTTTGTGCTCATGAGGTACTTCCTCTATTGCAGCTGCTTGCAAAAGGGACTGAACTTCCTTTCTAAGTGAAGCCAATGAACTGGACCTTTGTTCAATGAGAAACCAGTGGGAGGAGACAATTTGAACTGAATCAAGTAACCACATGCAATAATGTCTAGAATCCACCTGTCCAATGTTATTAATTTCTGTATTTGTTGTATTAACCCCCACGCCCAATATCTAGCTGTAGATGTGACATTTCTCATTTTTTTCTAGCACTTTTTTCTGTCTGTGTGCTAAACAAACCATCTCCATCAAAAGGAAGAACTTCTATTCTCTGAGGGACAAGGATTACTCAGTATAAGCAAAAGATCCCCAGGACTTGGCATGGGTTTGCCCTAAAGGACATATAGAGCTTGCTTATCATAGAAGCTTTTATTACCTTTTAAAACTTGAGTGTAACTCAGGCCCTATCTACACTGGTAAGTTTCTGCGCAGTAAAGCAGCTTTCTGCGTTGTAACTCCCGAGGTGTACACACTGCCAAGCCACTTAGTGTGCAGAAACTGTACAGTTGTAGAGCTTTTTAAAAAAATAACACCCAACGAGAGGCGTACAGCTTTCTGCGCCGGGGCTACAGCGCTGCAGTGCCAGTGTAGACACCGTGGCAATTACAGCGCTGCAATTGGCCTCTAGGAGGTGTCCCACAATGCCTGTTCTCACCTCTCTGGTCGTTGGTTTGAACTCTACTGCCCTGCCCTCAGATGACCAACCGTCAGCCTCACCCCATAAATTCCTTTGGAAATTTGAAAGTCCCCTTCCTGTTTGCTCGGTGATGCATGCAGTGATCTCAGTGCATCTTTCCAGGTGGCCATGTCTGCTCCATGCACCAGGCGATCCCCCGCTTGGAGCAACGCCAAGCTGCTAGACCTCATCAGCATTTGGGGAGAGGAGACTGTCCAGTCCCAGCTGCACTCCAGCCATAGGAATTATGATACCTACGGACAGATTTCACAATGCATGACGGAA
This sequence comes from Chrysemys picta bellii, assembly GCF_011386835.1. Taxonomy (NCBI): domain Eukaryota; kingdom Metazoa; phylum Chordata; order Testudines; family Emydidae; genus Chrysemys; species Chrysemys picta. Next base: position 93,457,421 of record NC_088791.1, on the reverse strand, counting down.
AGGGGCCATGACCGGGACACACTGCAATGCAGGGTCAAAGTGAAGGAGCTGCAAAACACCTACCACAAGGCGCGGGAGGCAAACTGCCGCTCCGGTGCTGTGCTCACGAGCTGCCGATTCTCCAAAGAGCTGGACATGATATTCAGTGGCGACCCCACCTCCACTGCGAAGACCATTGTGGATACTTTGGTGGATCGTGTGCCAGTCGAGAGTGGACTGATCCAGAAGGAGGAAATCTTGGACGAGGATGTGGAGGGGGACCCAGAGGCAGAGGATGACTCAGAGGCCAGAGATGCATGCAGCCTGGAGCTCTTTTCTACCCCGGAGGAAGCTAGCAAGTCACAGCTGTCAGATCTTGGTGAAGCGCAAACAGAAGAGGAGGCCCCTGGTAAGTGGATCTGAAGTGAGTTGTTGGGGGCAGGAGGGTTGCTTCCTGAACAGACCAGAACGAAAGATGCGTGTGTCATGCACCTTTCTGGACCAGCCTGCGTTAATGTCCATGAAATGCCCACGGTGATCCACAAGAGCCTGAAGAACCATTGAGAAATACCCCTTGCGATTAATGTATTCGGTGGCTAGGTGGTCTGGTGCCAGAATTGGAATATATGTGCCATTTATCACCTCTCTGCAGTTAGGGAAGCCCATTTGTGCAAAGCCATCCACAATGTCACACACATTGCCCAGAGTCACGGTCTTTCAGAGCTGGATGTGATTAATGGCCCTGCACGCTTCCGTCAACACGAGTCCAACAGTCGACTTTCCCACTCCGAACTGGTTAGCAACTGATCGGTAGCAGTCTGGAGTAGCCAGCTTCCACAGTACAATCACCACATGCTTCTCCAATGACAGGGTATCTCTCATTCTCGTATCCTTGCACCGCAGGGCTGGGGCGAGCTCATCACACAGTCCAATGAATGTGGCTTTCATCCGAAAATTCTGCAGCTGCTACTCGTCACCCCAGATGTGCATCACAATTTGATTCCACCACTCAGTGCTTGTTTCCCGAGCCCAAAAGCGGTGTTCCACTGTGGTCAGCACCTCCATGAATGCCACAAGCAATCTTGTGTCATAGCTACTACGCAGGCGAGATCAATGTCGCACTCCTCTTGCCTTTGTAGTTTAAGGAATAACTCCACTGCCACTCGTGACGTGTTGGTCAGAGTGAGCAGCATACTGGTCAACAGGTTGGGATCCATTCCTGCAGGCCGAAGAGGCAGAATGCGCAATACACAGACTGTTGAAAGATGGTGCCAAATGCGGATGGAAGCACAGGGATTTCTGGGATGTGAAGCAATGCATCACGGGTCATTGGGTAGGACCCAGGATGCCCTGCGACCCCCTCTGCCTTCCTACAAGTCTTAGTGGCAGAAGAGAAAGAAGAACAGGAGTACTTGTGGCACCTTAGAGACTAACAAATTTATTAGAGCATAAGCTTTCGTGGACTACAGCCCACTTCTTCGGATGCATAAATCTTTCTTCGGAAGAGGAAGAGATGCTCTGTGGGATAGCTGCCCAGAGTGCACCGCTCTGAATACCGCAGCAAGTGCGAACACACTATTGTGCAGGCAGCTGACAGTGTGAACACACAATGGTTTCCCTTCAGCGCTCTCTGAGCAGTGCTGTAACTGCCGGCGCTGTAACTCTGCCAGTGTAGACATGCCCTCAGGTGTATGCGTATGTTTACCTGCTTCAACTTTGTAAATAACTCTCTTATTGCCTTTTCCTGGTTAATAAATCTTGATATAGTTTATTATAGGATTGGGTACAAGTGTTGTCTTTGGTATAAAAGCTAAGGTGAAATTGACCTGGAGTAAGTGACTGGGAGTCACTTAGGTTACTCCTTTTGGACTGAGAGTAACCTGAATACTGATATGATCTTTAGTGTAAGAGATCATCTATCACAAAGTTAAGCTTACCTGGGTGGCAAGATAGATCGGAGTGACCAAGGGGACTATCTGTGACTCTTGGTTAAGGCTGTTATAGCGCTTGAGGAGTTCACAGTTGATACTTGGTTGGTGAAATCTATGTATAGAACTCAGTCAATTTGAGATTTTTGCCTGCTTCTTAACAGTCTGCCCTGGGGTTGATGCTCATGCTCTTGGGCCACGGCAGAACAGCTGGACGTCAGTAACGTCGTCAGACACCAGGAACACTGCCAGGTGAGACATGCACCTCCTAAATCCCAGCATTTTAGTCTTTGGTTCCGCTATCTCCACACTGAAGATAATTACTTATAATTAACTTAATCAAATACTAACTAACCAACTCAAAATCAAAAACTAGCTGCGGATCCAGGAGTATCCTGGAGTAAAGCTTAATCCATTCAAATGGTCGTGGCTGGAAGGAACCAAGGTGGCTGGAGTACCATACCCTTTTATATCCTCACTCTAGAGCATTCGACGTTCACTGAGGGGAGGGTTGAGGGAGATACATGAGTAAGGCTAAGATTTTATCACAGATATTTTTAGTAAAAGTCACGGATGAGTCATGGGCAATAAAGAAAAATTCACGGAAGCTGTGACCTGTCCGTGACTTTTACTAAAAATATCCATGACAAAATGCTGGGTCCCCACACTGTCTGCAGACACTGTGCAGCTGCTGGGGCCTCTCCGAGCTCGGAGGGCCCAAGCGCCTGTGGGGGCTCGGAGCTCCAGGGTTCCCCTGCTGCTTGCCGTGACCGGGAGCTCTAAGGAACCCCACTGCTCCAGGGGGCCCCCACTGGGTGCCGGGGTACCCAGCAGCTCCCAGCTGGCAGCAGCGGCGGGGGATCCTGCAGCTCCCAGCCACCAGAGCTGAATTCACACAAGTCGCTGGAAGTCACAGACTTCGTTACTTCCCCAACCTCCATGAAAAAATCGTAGCCGTATACATGAGTGATCCAATGGCTATGCCTAGCTAGAACATTACTGTTCACGGTGCACCAGTTGGAGCTGTCCAAGAGTCGGACTGTGCAGAGGACACGAAAAGAACAAGGTGATGGCAGCAAACTGCATGTTAGTTCCACAATGTAATTAATTAATTAAATTATGTATTTGTGTTACGTGGGTTTAGTCAGGAGGGGATTGGTTAAATGGGATGAAAAGGGAAGGTAAACAGAACGTGAAGGGGTCAGGGCAGGGGAGGAGGGGCAGTGTTGAGTGAAGCTGAGGTGAAGAAACTAGGAGGGAATGGGATAGGGTGTGTTGAAGCAAACAGCCAATTAGCACAGGACAGAGACAGTACGCTCAAAACTGTTGAAAGTTCTTTGACTGTCCAGAGGCCCTGCTTTTCTGGCTGCTTCTCCTGGCCAGCGGTAGACTTCACATGTGATCTTTGCTGAGTCATTTAGTTTCTGTGTGCCTCAGTTCCTTCTCTGTAAAATGGGAATAATAGTACTTATCCTCACAACAACTCTACCGCACAGGCGCCAACTTTCCAATGTGCCGGGGGGTGCTCATTCCCCAGCTCTGCCCCCACTCCACCTCTTCCCCCAAGGCCCCACCTCTTCCCGCCCTATGCTGCCCCCTCCCCGGAGCGTGCCGTGGCCTCGCTCCTCCCCCACAGGGCCTCCTGCATGCCACATAACAGCTGATCATGACTGGCGGGAGGCGCGGGGAGGGAGGGTGAGGTGCTGATCGGCAGGCAGGAGGCGCTGGGGGGAGGGAGAGGTGCTGATAGGGGGCCTGCCGGTGGGTGCTCTGCGCCCATCATTTTTTGTTTTTTTTTCCCCCGTGGGTGCTCCAGCCCCGGAGCATCCACGGAGTCGGTGCCTATGCGCACAGGGGTGTTGTGAGGATATATGCAATAAAGATTAAGAGAAGCTCAGATACAATGGTAATGGGGGCCATGTACGCATCTAAAATAGATATCTAGATAGGCAAGCTGCAATTTGCACTGGTGCAGTTTAGCCATGCTTGAAAACAGGGTAAACATTGCACTAATGCAAATAGCAGATTGGCTGATCTATTCTAGGGTTCGCACTGGTGCAGTTGGCCATCAATGGCAATAACTGGGGCACATTCCCAGTGTAAACAAGGCCTGGGATGGGGAAACGAAGTGTGAGCAGTGGCTGTTTTAAGGTAAATCAGTGGCTCTATGCTCCGTGCCTACCTGCTTCCTTACCCAGCGATGTGTGCACAACTTGGTTAGTGAGGGAAACACAATCACTTATCTGAGGAGGGACTGAGAGGAAGAGAGCGGAAGATTAAAGAGGCTGGTAAGAAATGGGTTCATGTGTTCCCTTTATTTTTCCAGATCATTTCAAAGGGTTATTCATATACAAACATGTGAGTTTGCTTTCTCTTTTTTCCAGGTAGCGGCAGCTTTCCTCTGAAAAATGACCAATAAACCCCTGTTTCTTAATCCACAAATTTCAGTCCGAATGAAATTACGGCAAATCTCAATGGATTTAGTGATCAAAATTAAGCCTTTTTTAAAAAACAAAGAACACTATTAAAATGTCTAGACAAAATCAGTCAGCGTGCTTCTGCTATGGTCAGCCCCTCCACGCTCTGAGATATTCCTGGCATGCTGCTGTTTTACATAATATTGGTGCCATGAAGCATGGCCTCTTTAGGTGAAGAGGCAGAGATTAATGAGCCACATGGAAACACTAATTTGTCTGAGTTAGAGGAGATTAATTATGTTAATGGTCTAAGCAAAGCTAATCTAGAGGCTAGAAATGTTCATTCAGTGTCACCCTTAAAAATTGTTGGACTTGTATTTAAACTCTGTGAAAAGAGAATCTGAAAATAAGTGATGTATTTTATTTACAAAATGTGAGCTCTCATCCTTTTTTTCTCTGTGCATCAATACATATAGGAGTTGTGTATGGGAGGATAATAGATACCTCATTATTTAATAATATTTTACATCTCTCTACCACTTCCTATCCCAGGGGTTCTCAAACCTGGGGCCATGAACCCTCAAGGGGTCGCAGGGTGGTTGCATGGGGGTTGCGAGCTGTCAGCTCTGTGGGGCTGACAGCCCTGAGCCCCCATTAAATTAAATTCTCTCTCTCTCTCACACTCACTCACACACACACTCACACTCTCAGAGGCTTGCTGTATGAAAGGGTCACCAATACAAAAAGTTTGAAAACCACTGTCCTAGCCTCAAGGATCCCCAAATGCTTCCAAAATGATGCATTTCAGTCACCACTGAAGTCCAGCCACTTCTGGATTGAAATACAGCAGCTGTTCAACTTTCAAGGAGCTGGCCAGTCTTCCAGAAATGTTGTACGCTATGGCCAGCAGTATCAAAAGTCACCTCTGATTCTGAGTGCCTCAACTTTTTAGTTGAGATACTTGGAGTCTGATTTTCAGAAGTGCTGAGCACCTATGGCTGAAGTCAGTGGGAGCTGTGGCTGTGCAGTACCTCTGAAAATCAGGCCCTGGGTGTGACAAACTGGGCACACACAATCTGTGGCCACATTTGAAATATGGCTGTTAATGATGGCTCAGTTCCGGTGGGGTTGGGGAAGCCTGTTAAGGGGCTAGGCTAGGAAGAAAGAAGGATCTATGGCTAGGAGAGCGAGGAGCTGGAGAATCAGTATTCTTGGGTGGGGCAATGCTCACCCATGCTCCACCTCACCCGGATTGGGAAAGGTCCCTTCTCCCCTGGCCTCCCTTCCCACTGTTCTCCTCCTTCCCAGGTCCCATCCCCTGCCTCCCTTGTGGAAGGCTGGATGGCAGACTGAGAGGAGCATCAGTTGCCAGGAGCAGAACAGAACTGACACGGTGCCCAGAGTGACTCCATGATGAAGAGGCTACTGCCTCAGGAGACAAGGTGGGCAGGGAGTGCAACGTTCCTCTCCATTTGGGGGAGTCCCTTTCTCTTGCCTATAGTGGCAATGTGAGTGGTCTAGAGAAGTGGAAGAAGACACTTTCTGCTCTTGGGAGGAGAAAACAGGAAGGGAGCTGAGAGTAGGGTGGTGGAGAGAGGGAGGAGAGACTAGGGTGACCAGACAGCAAATGTGAAAAATCGGGGTGGGGAGTAATAGGAGCCTATATAAGAAAGAGACCCAAAAATTGGGACTCTCCCTTTTATATCGGGATATCTGGTCACCCTAGGAGAGACTGCTCCTACCCCTTCTCTGGAATCCTAAGGATGGGTGTAAGAACGTGATGGTGATGTGAAAGCTCTTGAAGCATGGCTGTAACATGCACCTCCCATCACTAGATAATTCTGTACAGTAGCTTTTGGGGGGGTGTGTTAGTGAACCTCAAACATGGAGGTTTGAGATTATTATACCATAGTTAAAGTTGCGATTAGCTTTTGTTTTAAAACTATTTTGTCGCTCCTGTAATTATAAATCTGTTCCAGAGAGTATGAGAAACAAGAGTTTGGGGCTGAGAGGAGCTGCAGCATTCAGGAATTTAAGACAAACAGATGGAAGATCCAAGAAAAGTACTTTAAAAGCTGGGAACTGGAATACAGGCTGCATTGTGTCCTGGTTTGACTCGAGGGAATTTAGGTTCTTCTGAGACTCATGTGGAAATGGCTGGAACATGGATCTGCTAGGGAAGTTTATCGCAACATTCCAAGGTGAAATCATTTTATCTTTCTGACTTTTAAATTTTTGTTTTTATTTTCAGCTCTTCAAATTTTGGAAAGTTCAGCTGGAAAGAGCAGCTGTGCTTGTTGGCATTCGCTTTGATTTATAAAAGATACAGGTGTGCTACCAAAAAATCCTAAACTCAAGAGAAATTGGGTTACAGGAGTAAAGATCAACACTACACAGAAACACTACTCTGTAGTGTAAGACAAGAAGTAAAGAGCTGTGTGCCCAGCTGAAAGTTGCCCAAGTTGGAATCTGGCCAAGACATGTGAGCCAACACCACTCGTTTAATACAATATATAGGGTTGGAGGTAGAAGACTTGAAGAAGGTTGGGTTTCTCAGTCCCGTTCATTCTTCAGCTTCATATTTCGTAGGTAGTCTTATCTCCACATCCACTGCCCTTTTGGTGGTTCTCCCTTACACATGGATTTATTTTATACAAAGTTGTGTTTTTTGAGAGGATGGGGCCACATCTTCAGTAAAGAATCTCTCATAATCTTCTAGGAATACGAGAGAGAGAGTCAAATAGCTTATTTTAGCAGCAGCCATGGCAGAAATATTCTGCCCACCTCCCCAGAGAGGGGAGGGCAGTGTGCCCACAGCAGCTTTTAATGTATTCATCAACACCAGACAGGTTCTGATTAACCACAGTTGTGTCTTCCAGTGGAGCGTAATGATTAGGTCCATCCATCCTTTCTATCGCTGCATGCTCCCTTCCAAACAAATCTCATCAGTCAGTTATTCTCCATTAGACCTTTATCAGACAGCATTTAAACTGCCACTTGAAATCAGCCACATTGAGTCTATTATTGGCATTTCCACGTCTGTTTCCAGTTCTGAGTTTTTCAAATTGATGAACCTCCGTTATCATTGTATATATTCTCCTCCTGTGACCTCAGAACCTTAAGCCAGTTCTCTTGTAGTTGCATGTCTCAGTATTAACCTCTTGTTCTCTCTCCTCTCCTTGCTCTCTCTGGCTTTCAAGAAGTGACTCGGTGATGTGCAAGCAGGAAGGTGAGGGGGATATAGAGGCTATTCAGCCCAAGCAGAAGTGCCTAGAGGCATGACTCAGCCAGAATACATCTGGGAGTAAAAGTCTGCAGGCACTGCAATGCCTGTTTTAAAGGGTAAAGCATGCGCTCTCCCACGGTGCTTGCCCCTGCTTCACAAGCTATAGCAGAAGGTTCACAGCACTGGCTATGCCTCCCTGTGATGCCACGCACCACTCTCTGAGGAAGGTCACCCATTTAATGAAAAACCTTGGATAATGTCAAAAATTATTGTGGCAAATTATGTTTGATGTTAAGCGAGTATGATTGTCCGAATATTTACGCCCTAAAGTAATATGAGAGCAGTCTATCTGAGAGCCCACCTACAGCCTTCTGTCCTGTCAACTGACTATTGGAATTGATCATCCCACTATAGAGTTTTGAAAGGACAGGAGGCGTGGCCTTCTCTATCAAGGTCCTGTATCTCTGGAATGCTTTCCTCCTTAATTTACACCTGCGCAATGATGATTTTACGTTTCAACATAGAATCTTTTGTCCTAAAAGATCTCAAAGCATTTTACAAATTGAAAGCAACACACAAACTACACATAGGGCATGCTTAATCCATACCTGAAATGCGACCATCTCCAGGATGAAAACACAACTTCAGTAACACAAAGCAATATTACACAAAAGGTTAGGACAGGAAGTGAAGAGTACCTTTTCCAAGTGAAACTGTGTGGGGAGTTTTTAGGTAGGCAGCACATAATGGAATTTGGAATTTTGGTCAGGACACTGGGTGACCTTTACTGGCCTTTATTTTTATAAGGAGTGCCAAGCATTAAGGTCTTCTCTCTTTGTCTTTGTCTCATCTGAAAGATTGCACTTACAGTTGCATGGGGCTTCCACACACCTTGCTAAGCCATTGGTTCAATATTAACTCCTAGAGAAGAATGCCACATCCATCTTACCACCATCACTTTCTGCAGCATCTAAGTATTTCTTAGAGGTCTCTGATCCAAGCATTAAACTAAGTGGGATTGATCTAGATGATCTGACTGAATCATATCTGACATCGTTTCATTAAGGGGCTTGATTCCCTCCTCCACTGCCCCCATAGGCACAGTGTTTGCAAGTTGAACTTCCCTGTGTCTGCAGTTGCACCATTGGACACATTCAATTCCAGCAATGGGCAGGTGCTGGTACCATCCTTCTTTGGGGATCCTGATGAAGAGTAGAAGACTTAAACTCCAGCTAGGACTCCAGAGAAGCCATATCACAAGTGGCTCCCTAGGAGATGCATTGAATCAGCACATCTGGCTCCATACCCTTCTGAAACAATTGGGTTTGAGGGCACCTTGAGCTCCTCCAGGCAGATTTTTCTGCCTTTGGGCATGTGCAACCAGGCTTCCGCTGACAAGAATGGATTGGGCTTGAAGATTTGGGTTTTTTTATTAGCTGTGTCTGAGGGCTTGTTCCGACGGTTGGGCTTGCGAAATTTCTTTAAGTCAGTTGCAGAATTAATTGAGAATCCATGTAGTGTTTGCTAGCCACTCCTCAGGCACTCCCTCTCTTTATACTTAGACTGGACCTGTTGCGTGTGGCAGGGTCCAGGGCCAACCAGCCAATCCACCTGTTTAGGTTTTGGTCTGGAACCAGGGAAAACCATTCTTGAGAGAGGCTAACTCGGACCCCTCCTTATGAAGTAAAATAGAAAGGGGGTGAGTTTGTCATCCTCCCTTAGGAAGACACAGCGTGGGGAAGGAGCCAGCGGCTCATTGTCTTGGAAGGAAGAGGGGCCTAGTGCTTTTAATATACAAGGCTTTAGTCCTTACCTAGTCAGCAGTGAGAGTAACAAACTGTAGAGCTTACAGACAGCTTGAAAAAGTAGTGAGTCATGTGGCAGCTATAAGTCATTTTTTGCATGATTTGGGGTAGTTATTAGGATTGCTGTTCATTTAGTGGTGCATTTTGTTATTTCACTTTTTTGTTTCTGTAAACAATTAACTTGCACCTTATTTTTGAATCTTACATCTCTGGTAAGCTATTTCCTGTGGCTGCCTCTGGGATTCCGTAGTACCACATCTGTGGTACTTCCAAGCACGCACATGCTGCCTTTTTCCCCACTAAGACTTATATTATACAGTTTGCAAAGGGGGCAGGGGTGTTCAGACATGCAGGGACACCTTATAAATGAATGGCATGATACATATTATTTTATTTGCTGACAAATAACTGCGCTGGCAGATTTGCATGCACAAAACCTTTGTCCTGTGCCATGTGAAGATTTTGTAAAATGCAAGGTGTGCGTAGTCTAAATGTTAACAAAACTCAAAGGATAAAGATGTAAATTATTTATTTATTGACCATGACAAGAACAGAACAGCCCTATGCATTTGTATCTGTAATTATTTCAACACTGTAAAAGAGGTCTGATGACTTATATGAAGCGTATTGTTGGGGCAAGATACCACAAAGCTACATGGAAAATTGTGAAAATTACTACTGACATGGGGCATCCTTAGCAGTTTGGGAAGCTGTCGAGAACTTGCTCATATGTTGAATCTCACCCACCAGGCTTGCCATCTGGCTGCCAATGGTTTGCAGCTCCTGGGCCATTTTGCCTATGTCCCCTCGCAGTCCCAGAACTGCATTTTTTATCTCCTCCAAAGTGCCCAGAGCTTTCTTTGTCGTGCCCACGTTAGGTGACCCTCCAGCAGAAGGCATATTGGGGTTAACCACAGGATCTACATTTTGCACAGGAAATGCCCCCCAACTCCCACCAGAAATGCGGAGAGTTCTGCTCTCAAAACTGTTCACTTTTCCAGCGCAACGTCTTGAATTATCTGGGAGAAGGTTCAGGATGCTGGTGTTTTCACTCTCCTCTTCCTCAGATCTTTGGCAAGAAAAAGGATGTATAACCCTGTCCTTGAGACAATTAAAGAAAACAGAAGAGGAGAGCTTGTGAGGTGAAGACAAGCCTGAAGGCCCACAGGAAGGGATAAGGTTAGGATGAACTATGTTCTCTGGAACAACTGAGTCTGGGGACGAGATGGAAAAGGTGGAAAAAGAGGACGTTGTTGCCATGGAGCTGGTCGAATCTAAAACGTATGTAAAAGAGAAACAAAAATGAACACTATACAATCTTGGCATGAAATTAATAGTAGTAGTAGTAAATTATTTATACTAAGGTAGTGTCTGAAGGCCCGATTGGGCCCTGGGTCCCTTTGTGCTGGGTGTTGGGCGCACACACACAAGCGTTAACCCCTGCCCTAAAAGGCTTACAGTCTAAAGACACAAACAGTAGAGCTGGTAGGAAAATGAGGTGGTATCGTATGTAACATTCAGTCCACATGCTGTACTTGACACAAGACCCAAACAGCCTTAACACTGGACTGATTTGCAAGCCAAAAAGGACCTACTAAAACATCCAGCATGGTGCTAAATTGTAACAGACCATTGTTCAGGTTTATAGGTGGAACAGCCACTTATTTCAAAATTCATTAGACAATTCCTGATTTTCATACATGACCTGAGAGCACAGAGTTTGTAGGACAACTAGATAATATAGGAATGACATTTCTAGGCCCCACAGCCTTACAAAGACATTACACTGAGGGTTAAATCCTCAGATGGGCCAGAGCAGCACCTACCACACCTTGGGACAGGGTGAAGGTAGCTTTATGCCAACTTTGCAGTCGTCCTCCCTTTCCTAGGACCAGCTGGAGACTTATTTGGCCCCTGGAGTAACTTAGAGCAGCCTCTGGGCTGCTCTAAGTCACACCAGTTTGTAATGATCCCAGAGTTCATTACACTACCTGAGGATCACTACAGTGCAGCACTCTCCCTCCTTCAACAGCTGGGAAGGAGAGAGTTATGTAATGCTAGCCTTATTCCCTCATGCTGGAGGAATCCTTAGCTGTCTTTTTAGAAAAGCTTTGTCTTCATTGCACTGCCAGAGTGCCAAAAAGGAGCTTTATTATGGGCCATGACCTAGCACTCAGTCTTCACACTGTGACATTTTACATTGCATCATTGTGCACTGATTCCACCTCCTATGTGAAAAAGCAAATATGATGCAATTATTTTGTCCTGCAGGATAAAAATAAAAAACATGGAGTGACACAAATAACTATAGGCTCTGAAAGGAGCAGTTTAACAGATTTTTTGCCTCCAGGCTACTGATAATATTTTGATTATACCTATACACTACTATCTAAAATATAAACACACATGTAATTTAACAGTACGAGTATGTGTCTTGCAAATCTCCATGTACAATGTATAAGAGGGCTTGGGTGTCTGACTTTCACCAAACAGATCAGACTTTATTTATTTATTTTTTTTATTCTTTTTCTGGGATGGAGAGAGTCTCCACTTGATTGCTGCTTCCATGAGTAACTGGCTTCCTTTTCTATTCTGAAAATACTTAGTATCTCCTTGGTGGCATCAATTTAGTTTCATTTGGCAGTAGTGACACTTTATTGGAGTAAAGTGTCTTCTTTTACAAGTTCCACCCTCTTTAAGGTGGTCACTATCACCTTAGGATGCAATCCACCTTGTTTTCCACACTCTCCAAAACAATTATGTGCACAAAATGCTAAAATGAATCTGGCTCAGTGATCTAGACTGAGTATGATATGTTGCCAGACAGAGATGGATTCCTCAGAGGTGAGAACAATAAGCTGGCTCAACACCGTGACTATGAGGTGAAGAGGGGAATAATGCTTAGTGCAACTGACTTAAAAACATTACCAAATGATTGAATTTTTGTTTACATTTTCAAGACCCAAGAATGTTTCTTTGTGTACAACAACATTGTATAAACCTAAATGGGAAAGTCTCAGAAATGCCCGTTTTAAACTTAAAAAATAGCTGCTTTCAAAAGCAATTGACTCTATCAGCAAGTGAGAAGCATTTCTTAATAAATGAACCTTCAGAACACTGCACTGACTCTCATGGAGGCAGCTATTCACTCTCTAGTCCTGTCTCCTCATTCAGAGGTTTCTTCTGACATCCAGTAACTCTCACAGGTGTGAACACAAGATTACTAACTCCTGACAGTTTCTGTTTAGAGAGAACTTCTCATGTGAGAAGAAAACAAAGGGGTTTCATTTGTTTGCGTGTCACACGTATAAAGCGGTATGGTACAAAAGTCACAGGACTAGCTAGGTCTGGGGACCAGGAATGGGATAAGGAACCTTTCACTTCTAAACCACTAGTTTCTGATATACCGCAGATCATTAATTACTATCTGATAGGTGAAGTGAGTTTGTGGTCTCTGTCCAGGCCCTAGTAAGGGAGCGAGTTGGTACTACTGGACACTCTTGTTGGCAGTCTTAGCAGAGAACCCAAGCAGTGAATGGGCCATGGAGACTGAATTACCTTATGGTCAGGGTTGAACAGTGGAGGTGGGACTGGGGGGAAAGCTTGTTCTGACATTAACTATGCTGTATCTGTTCGGTGAGTAACCTGAGAATTTCAGTCCCCAGCACCTTGCAACTGCACTAAATTCACTTAAATGATGTACAAACATTTTACAGCATTTTCAAGGGCTTTGTTAATTAAAGATACTTATTACTGCTTTCATTCTGTAAGATTTTGCTTTGGCTTGTCGTATCTAATATTGAATATGAAAATGTAAAGGAAAGATGTTACTTAACCTCCATTTAAGTAGCTCTGAACATTTAGTATTGTGTTCACGCTAGTGACAGCAAGGATGCCTGCTGCACTAGAGGAGGCACCGACAGCTTTTTTTCTTAACACCTTCTAAATTCTGAAAGGCTAACTTCCTTTGCTGAGTGCTGCCACTACTGCATGCATGTTTTGCAAGAACTACAAAGAGGATGTGGCTGGGAGAGGAGGTAACAAAGAAATTAGAATGCAAATTAGACACTTGTCTTCTGTTAGACATGGAATGCACAAACTCACCTGGCCTTGGGGAAAGGTGGAGATTTGTGTTAAATGTCTGCACACTATTAGGTGTGGAGGAATTGAAGTTTAGCATGGTGGTTGTATTCGGTCCAGGGAATTGTTTAGAAGAAGATGGAGTTGGTTTCAGAATCTCACTGTTTGCCACACTATTCCCTAAAGGATCAAAGACATTGAAGGTAGGGGAGAGGTAAAGGGTCTCCACAGAAGCTACGCTGCTAGAGGGAAGAAAGTCTGACTCTGGGACATGTTGGCTGGTTGTGGCAGGCTTTTCTGGAACTGATGACTGACGACCAAGCAACATTGCTGCAATTTTGGGAGTGTTTGCTGACTGGGTCCTTGAAGGAGGCATAAGAGTGATTGTTGAAGCAGGATTTGTGATTGTGCTGTATGTTCTCCTGCCTGTGTCCCACTTTTGTGAAGTAGATAGGCTTCTCTGTGAGGGGAAGGATATGACACCTGTCAGGCAAAAAGTGAGAATAATGTCACCGAAAAGGAGCTGCATCTTGGATGGGAAAAGTAATAATATTAATACAGTAACTAGCTCTAAAATAGCATTTTTCATCAGAGGGTCCCAAAGTACTTTACAAAGGAGGTAGATTATCCCCATTTTACAGATGGGGAAAACTGAGGTACAGAGCGGGGAAATGACTTACCCAAGGTTACCCAGCAGGCCAGAGCTGGGACTAGAACCCAGATCTCCTCAGGCCCAGTCTGGTGTGCTTAGCTGCTAGGCTAGGCTGCCCAAGTTAGTTAGAATTGCAATAACAATAATGCTTAGCACTTTCCAGCCATAGATTTCAAAACATTTTACAAAGGTGTACAATACAGTATCTTCATTTTTACAGGGGAGTTAATGAGACCCAGAGAGGTTAAGTGACTCTCCTGAGCTTACACAGTGAGTCAGCAGTTGAGCTGGAATGATCTGCTGTCTATGAAACAGTTCGTAATTCATAGAAAAGTGCACTAATGTACAATTCTAATTATTACATCTCGTTACAAATTACCATAAATCGCTAAACCTAAGTGTCTTATGTATAATTAGAAAATTAACAATCAAACCATAAGATGTAATCTTGACAATCTGATGTAAGTTAACGTGGCAGTTTGATTCAGCAGTGGAATGCATGAGACAGGCAGACACTCCTGAAATCCTTATAAGGTAAGTTCTATTAATTTAAAAAATGGTTAATAACTATTAATTCAGCTAAAAACATAGAACTTTTTGCAACAATTTTTGAAACTCCCTGCTTTGCTCTGCATTCAAAATGGGATCTGCATTCCAGTGTCTTAAGCCAAACTTTGGGCTCTTGACTCCCCTGAGGCCTCCCCCAGATACCACCACCTCTGCAGGTGGGGAGGCTTAAGCAGGTTCCCTCCTTAGAGGCACAGAGCTGCCAACACCACAGCATTGGCTCCAGAGCAGCCTTCAGAAATCTAATCACCTAGAGAAATTATCAGAACTCATCTGGACTTCTATTTTCTGCAGGGTGGCGATGAGTGTGGGGAATTGGGGTGGAGGTTGCCTGCACACGCGCACACACACACAATATTATCTATCTATCTATAGGGAGGGAACCTGCTTTGTGGATTGGAGCTCAGTTGTTTGGTGGAAAGGGACTGGGTGGTATTTTGTTAAATTTATCAAGAACAATGGTTATGTTGCAGAGGTAAAGCTAAAATAATAGAATTAGGCAAGGGCAATTGTATGTGGTTCTGGGTTTTTTTAATAAAGTATGTAAAAGGCTTTTTAAAAAATGGAAAAGGCAAGTATCCCTACCTTCCCTATCGCAGTCCCCCCACTGCCAGCCTTAGTCTCCTTACCCGCACATGCTCCTCTTCATCCTTCTTTTCCTCTTTCCTCTCTCCATATCACTTTCTCTCTGTCCCCTCAGTGTCACTTTTCCTCCTCCTTTTTTCCTCCTCCTTGCTCCTATTAACTCCTCTTTTGCCATTTCCACTTCACCCCAACTTTGAATAAACTTCAAAACATGCATGTTACTAATATGTGCCGATCATCTACTTGGACCCCAACCTCCACTCTTCCGTTGGTTTTCTGCCTTTTAAGGCCCAATCCTGCGAATGTGATGTATGTAATTTCACTCAGACCAGAATTAATCTCGAAAATCTCAGCTTCCCTATACAGTTATCATAGACTCACAAAACTGTTTGAATGTAAGAAAAGGGCAAAGGGTGAGAGGGGGATTAGCCCTTGCTTTTCATAAAGTGGTGGGAGAAGTTCTCCAACATACAGTCCTCGCCCTTATTACTCTTACTATCACTGTTTAGGACTTTGTCCCAATCCAATTTAAGCATTCTCTGAGCATTTGCCAGAAGGAGCTTGGGAAAGATTGCTTCAGAGGATCTTGAGATGCACCCAGTAGTTGGAATATGGTTCTGCCCAGGGTGCTGGAACAATTTGTATAGTGGGGGAGCTGAGAGACATTGAACCAAACTGTAAATCCTGGATATGATGGAAACCTCTTCAAGCCAGGTTGTGCAGCAGCACCCCTAGTTCCAGCACCTATGGTTCTGGGCCGCACACAATTCCCATTTGCTACTGCCCCTCTAAGATATAAAGCTCTGTCCTACAGTACTAGTGCCTTCTCGATTGCTCTCTCTTGATATCTCCACTTTCTTGTTACTGGGGCACACTGCATTATTCTTCATACACCACCATGTGGTTTTGTTAGACAGAGCTAGATTCCCAGAGGCTATTGCTGTGAGCAATTTCCATGTTAGCCCGATATGCATGCATTACAGGTTTCAAAGCAGAGAGTCAGCAGGTGTGACAAGAGATTTTTTAAAAGTTGAAATGTATCTCACGGTTTAAGAATGTGTGAATGAAAGTTCCTCTGCGAGTAATTACAGTGCTCAAAGGAAATAGAGCTCAGAGATAATAAAAAGACCAGTACATTAACTGCCTTCAGTATTAAACTGTTGATACAGTGGGGAGATTAGAATCAGTTAATGTACTGATTCAATGGTAGATACAGTCTGTCTTTTAACAAAGATACTGTATGCTCTTGTTAAATGTTACATTTGAAAGATGGGTCTTTAATTGCTGGGGCAGGAGAAAGTGGGGGGTGTTTGTGTGTGCACATATGTACGTAGGTAAGGAATGATGAGATAATATATTTCTAATAATGGAAAGATCTGAAATCTCTATACCTTACTCTATATTTTTGAGAATAATTTAAAATTCTAACTTGTTTATATTTAAGTGCCTTCTCAATACAGACTAGGGACCGAGTGGCTAGGCAGCAGTTCTGCAGAAAAGGACCTAGGGGTTACAGTGGATAAGCTGGATATGAGTCAACAGTGTGCCCTTGTTGCCAAGAAGGCTAACGGCATTTTGGGCTGTATAAGTAGGAGCATTGCCAGCAGATCGAGGGACGTGATCATTCCCCTCTATTCGGCATTGGTGAGGCCTCATCTGGAGTACTGTGTCCAGTTTTGGGCCCCACACTACAAGAAGGATGTGGAAAAATTGGAACGAGTCCAGTGGAGGGCAACAAAAATGATTGGGGGCTGGAGCACATGACTTATGAAGAGAAGCTGAGGGAACTGGGATTATTTAGTCTGTAGAAGAGAAGAATGAGGGGGGATTTGATAGCTGCTTTCAACTACCTGAAAGGGGGTTCCAGAGAGAGGATCTAGGCTGTTCAGAGTAATGGTCTCAAATTGCAGTGGGGGAGGTTTAGGTTAGATATTAGGAAACACTTTTTCACTAGGAGGGTGGTGAAGCACTGGAATGGGTTACCTAGGGAGGTGGTGGAATCTCCTTACTTAGAGGTTTTGAAGGCCTGGCTTGACAAAGCCCTGGGTGGGATGATTTAGTTGGGGATTGGTCTTACTTTGAGCAGGGGGTTGGACTAGATGACCTCCTGAGGTCCCTTCCAACCCTGATATTCTATGATTCTATGAATACTATAGCCTTTGTAGAAAACACATTTGGAAGTCATTTAATAATACATGCATTCCAGTTTTTTCACAGTGAAACAGTATAAAGCTGAGAGTAGTGGCAAGGAACCATCTGAGAAATGTGTTGAAGATGCTCTTCCTTTTCCTCCCTCTTATTATGATCCGCACCTCTCTCCTTCGGCATTGGGCTCCCAATTCTCATGTTAGCTTTTCATTCCATTTACCCGTCTGCTGTTTTCTTAACCTGAACACCAGCTTACTGAACCAGAACACTCCCACAGAGGATCTGATACTAGGAAATGCTGCATTCAGCGTTCATTTTCGGTTGGCTCTCATTGCCTCTGCCCTCAGAACCACCTCATTCATTCCCCTGGAAGGGATAGGAAGCAAAGGATAGTGAACAAGCACATGTGCTACTGGCCAAATTCTGCCACTCCAAACAGCACTGTGGGCTAGATTCATGACGGCATGTAGGCGCTGCAATACAGACCATTGCACCATCTCACTTTTAGATGCCATGCTGCCTAGTGGAATTCACTACTCCAAGTTAGGGACCCAGGGTCCTTGTACCCTGGGTATATGGGGAGAGTTAGGCACCTAAAAATGGGATTTATAAAAGCCAGTAAGCCAAGCAGGGAGCCACCTAAGCTCCCTAGCAGGCAATGCAAAAGGGGTATAAGCCTATACTCCATCCCTCAATGGGAGTTAGTCGCCTCCCTCTGGCCTGGATTTAAGCACCTCTCTCTAATTGGGATTCATAGGCATGAAACCTCCCCTGGAGTTAGGCACCTAAGCCAAGAGGAGGCAGCGGTGCCCCCCTTACAGCCAATATCTAAGTGGCTAGCACCCTCACCCAGGATGTGGGAGACCTGGGTTTAAATTCCCCCTCTGCCTGATGTGGAGCAGGAACTTGAACCCTGGTCTCCCACTACTATTTTAGGGTGTTGTGCTGCCACCCATCACAGTTGTATCTGAGCCAAAATATCTAGGTTTCAATAATAATAGTATCTAGTTCTTATATAGCACTTTTCCTCAGTAGAGCTCAAAGCACATTACAAAGGTGGTTAGTATCATTATCCCCATTTTACAGATGGGGAAACTGAGGCACAGAGAAGGCCATTACTTGCCCTAGGCCACACAGCAGGTCACTTGCAGAGCCAGGAACAGAACCAGGTCTCATGAGTCTCAGTCCAGTGCTCTATCTACTATTCAAAGCAGTAGTTGGGGGACCAGCCTTCCTGTGACTATGCAACCTACTCTGCTGTTCTAGATCTGCTCTCCCACGGATCTTTGCCAATGATTGATCCTGACCTGCAGCACCCCTGTTATTTCAATAGTGCTGCAGTTATAACCAACCCATAACACTGTGCTCTCTTCAATATCTGTAATTATGATCTCTAGTCATAGTATTGTATTCAAATTTGTTTTGCTCAAGCTGAATGCTATTTTGGTGCACGTAACTTATACTCCTCAGTGACTGTCTTATTTAAATGCTAATCACCTATGAGAGGCTTAGTTTCCTAGAAATGATCACACTAGTCTTACTCAATAGCTTGGTATCACAGTATCACAAACTTCAGATACAGAGAGAAATCATCAAAAGAGAGAAGGTTTCCAGGAACTAGTCAAAATGCATCCAAAACTGTCAAATCCCCCTGCAATAGTTTTGGGGAGAGATCCAAGAGCTTACTCGCTCCTTCTCTTGGCACTATCTGCAGCCAAAAGTGCTCCAGAATGTTACTTTTATTTCCTTGCAGCCAGAAGAATTTCTTTCAAAGTTGCAGTTAATTCCTTTTAAACTGCCTTGTTCCACAAAGAAGTCTATGGACTTGCACGTCAGCCAACAGACATGGTACGTGAACTGTATTTTTTGATCGGTTGGGCCCAAAGAGGAGTGATCTCCTCTATCTCTAATTTGTCAATGTTTTTAGTGCTTGCACTATGAAAATACCCTTGAGTTTGCCAACAAGCATCTCTTTGAAAGGCTGCGTAAACTTAAAACATGGGTCTCAGAATGGAGGAGTACACAGTTACAAGGTCACAGGCCACCCTCTCACCCTGATTTTTAATTTATAAATAGATCTGATTCTTCTCTCACTTACACCAGTTTTACATTAGTGGAAATATTGACTTCAGTTGTTATACCTTATCTACACCCATGCAGGTGAGAGCAGAGCCATAATTCTTTTATATTGCATTATATGTCATCTGGAGCATATGAGTTGTTGCACTTTAATCAGATCACTGGTTCCTTTCGTCCTGTAGGTTGTCTCCAGCAATGGACAATATAGGACTCTTCAGGGCATGGTTAACAGTCCTAGTAATTATGTAATGATGTGCATGAGGGCTGGAACTATTCCTGACACCTTCATTCCAACCTAAGCATAAGGATTGTTAATCTCATTTTAGCTTATATAGCTACAATGTTATTAATGATCCTTTTTGTTTAAGGAGGAGTCAGGACCCCTAGGGTCCCCACCCCCATGCCCAAGTAGCTCACCAAATAGAAAACAAAAACAGTTGTTCTTTTTTCCAGAATTGAATCCTGTAAAAAATAATTCTCCCCCTTTCTGGATACAAGCAGAAAAATCAACAAAGGACAAGATTTTTCTCTTTCCAAGGTGCACGTTGTAGCAGCCAAACGACCATCAGGCTGAGACCAACGTCTTCCCAGCACCTTTGTTCTTTCTCCTTTTTATACTTGACAGCTGAGCCTTGCAGTTTAAATGAACCCCATTTGCACCTGTCCTCCACTATCATGCCAGCAGTCTGATTACTTATCCTTTAGCCTTGGTAGAAAAAATGGGCTGCAGGCTTTAGTCCTGCCTGGGCAATCAGTATGGGGGAGTACTGAAACCTGGGCAGGTAGAATAGTCACAGTATGCCCTCCTACAATTTTCCCTAATTGACTTTTTCAGCCCATGTAAGGTTCTGTGTCCTACTGCTCCCACTAGAGCAGGAGTAGGCAACCTATGGCACGCATGCCAAAGGCAGCACGTGAGCTGATTTTCAGTGGCACTCACACTGCCCGGGTCCTGGCCACCGGTCCGGGGGACTCTGCATTTTAATTTCATTTTAAATGAAGCTTCTTAAACATTTTAAAAACCTTATTTACTTTCTATACGTCTATAATATATAACTAAACTATTGTTGTATGTAAAGAGACCTTCTAAAAACGTTAGAATGTATTCCTGGCATGCGAAACCTTAAATCAGAGTGAATAAATGAAGACTTGGCACATGACTTCTGAAAGGTTGCCGACCCCTGCTCTAGAGTCCTAGATTCTGAGGCCAGAAGGGACCACTGTGATCATCTAGTCTGACCTCCTGTATAACACAGGCCACCCCTAAATAATTCCTACAGGAGACCTTTTAGAAAAACAGCCAGTCTTGATTTTAAAATTGCCAGTGATGGAGAATCCACCACAACCCTTGATAAGTTGTTCCAATGGCAATTACCCTCACTGTAAAAAAATTATGCCTCATTCCCAGTCTGAATTTGTCTAGCTTCAACTTCCAGCCATTGGATCATGTTGTACCTTTCTCTGCTAAACTGAAGAGCCCATTCTCAGATATTTGTTCTCCAAGGAGCATTAGAATTGGGTTAATTGTCCCTAGTCTAAAACCCGTCAGGGCTGCCCTGAGTTTTAGCTGGAGAGCACTGCTTGGGAGCAACGGGATGTGAACCATCCCCCAGAGGGGCTGAGTATGCCATGTTTTCAGCCCATGAAGGGCAAGGCAACATACGGTGGGCTGTTGCACTACTCTTTTGCCTGTTTTCTTTTTAATGTCTTAGTTAATGTGTTCAAGGGAGGGGCTGTAGGTTAGAATTGGCATGCCCTGACAGAGCTGTGTCAGGGGAATGGAGGGTGAAACTGCTTTTAGCCTTTTGGTGTGGCCCATTTGGTGCCCAGCCTACCCCTAGGCAGTGCCAGGGCAATTTCTAGGGGCTGATTTTCTCTGATGCGAGACCAACAATTCATCAGTTAATTCCTCTTTACTTTGTTTTGAATTTGAAAACAGGCAAACAGACCATTCCAGGACATTACAGTCAATATTTTCCCAAACAGAACAGCCAGATCCATTTCAGTTTAGATAAAATAGAATGCATTTCTTGAGGTGCAGCCATGAAAACAGAAAATAAATGGTTTTACACATTAACTGCCTGACAGGATAACAACAATGAGACACTCTGCAAGCTGGGCTGTAAAGCTTGCAGAATAATTGTCCATCTAACCATTTAAAAAAGGACTGAAAGTTGCTTGTTGTCTAAATAGGTAAAACTTCCCCTTTCAGTGTCTGGCTTCTCAGACCACGCACACAAACATATACAGGGTATGTCTACACTGCAATAAAATACCCAGCGCTGGTCCATGTCAGTTGACTTGGGCTGTGGGGCTGTAAAATTGCAGTGTAGACGTTTAGGTTTGGGCTGGAGCCTGAGCTCTGGGTCCTCACTGACGTGGGCTTGTGGGCCTTGGACTGCAGGGCTATAAAACTGCCGTGTAGACATTTGGATCTTAATGTGGAGCTCGAACATAGGATCTGCTATGCTAGCACATCCTTCAGAAAGTTGCTTCATCACGCCTTTATTGACAGAGATCTGCAGATGGAAACTAAGATCCTGGTCTACAATGCAGCAGTCATCCCCAATCTCCTTTATGGGTGTGAGACGTGGGTGACATACCAAAGCCATCGTAAGCATCTGGAGTGGTACCAACAGTGCTGCCTTAAGAAGTTTCTCCGTATCAGATAGGAAAACCATCGTACCAATGGCAGCATTCTCTCTGCAGCTAACATCACAGTTGAGATGAAAATTATGAAACATCAACTTCACTGGGCTGGTCATTGTGTGTGGATGGCTGATACTCGTCTTCCGAAGCAAGTCCTCTTTTCTCAACTTAGTCATGGTAAGAGGACCCGTGGGGGACAGAGGAAACACTACAAGGGTACCATTAAAGTATATCTTAAGAAGGGAGGTATTGACCCCACGAATTGTTAAGAGCTGTCTGGCAATAGACTGCAATGGCATCGCATCATACATCAAGCCTCAGCCCCTTTTGAAGAGAATCGCCTTGCTCAAGAGACTGAGAAACGGCAGAGGAGGAAGGAAAGTGTACAGCATCCCAGCCAGCAGTTGTGCTTTCTCCAAGCAACCACCTGTCACATATGCGGAAAAACCCTTAGAGCGCAGATTGGACTCCTCAGCCATCTTACGTCTCATCGTGACTTTTCCCCCTGACAGACATCATCCTCGTATCAAGGGACAGCCACCGCCGCCACTGAGGCATTTGGGCTCTGGGACCCCATGAGGGAGAAGAGTTTCTGAGCCCAGGCTCCAGCCTAAATGTCTACCCCCAATCAGCTAAAATGGGCAGCCGTGGGTGTTTTATTGCAGTGTAGACCTACTGTATGTGTCAAATCCCTCAAAGGAAGTCTCTCTCACCTCAGAGCCTTGTTTCAAAACCAGCTTCTTGTTGAAAAATGTGGCTAATACTAAAGGCAATCTGATAGAATACTGACATTTCTTTAGGAATTTACAGAACAAAGATACTGCACCAATCCTCAGTTGTTGTAGCGCCGCTGACTTCAATGGAGCAATGCCAGTTCACACTAGTTGAAGGTCTGGCCCATTATTCCTTAACATACATAAGACCAGTTCAAACAGAATGTTTAGGCGTCAGACATTGTTAAATCCCATTCCCTTTTCCCATGCTGGGTTTGTATTTTGACTAGTTTCTGGAAACCTTCTCTCTCTTGATGATTTTTCTCTGTATTTGAGGGTTTTTTGGTTGTTGTTGGGTTTTTTGGTGGTTGTAATAAGGGCTGCATTGAATTTCACAGTAATGCACTGCAGACAACCGCCTTCTAGAATGAGCAACTAGAAGAAGGAAATTAGGTTTTTCAAAGGCAGGGGGAAAGGAAGTCATTTAAGTGTCATGTGTTCAGTGACTATGATTGCAGTCATACCTCATTTATGTTATATGAAAAGAGAATGCTGCAGGTTTTTAGGATATGCTTCTATTTCTCAGCCATCCTCTCTTTGGGGTTTCAACTGTGGTTTAACTGCTGTCGCTTTATCTAGAACTAAGCCGCATGCACCAATTTCAACTTGCTGCTGCTTTTTAAAAATTGAACTATACCTTTTCTCTGTTCTTAATGGGTACTGAGTAGTTCTGGAAATGGAATTTGTAGATGAAAAACACTCAAGGTGTTTACTAGACTGCACTAATAAGTCTGACTATTGGGTCTGCTTATACAACTAGAATAATTAACTGAGTATTGACTTTCCACATCTTGGTTAACATGTAAAATCTGATTGAAAGACGTGTGTGTGTGTGTTTGCAGTTTTCTCATTGAGACTGAAAAGTACTTGATAGCCAGGGTCAGGACAGTACAAGCAAGTGCTAGGTAAGCTTTCACACACTGTTCTGCTGATTATTATGCTATCCTAATTATTTCACTTGCTCCCCCCTCCTTTTTTTTATCCACCTATTGCGTCTCATAAGGTAGGAATGTTAAGCTGTTTGGGGCAGGGACTGTCATTTACTGTTGTGTTTGGCACATAGCCTAATGAGGCCCTAATTGGGGTCTCTAGGTGCTACTGCAATATAAATAATTATTAAAAAATACAATTCATTCCTGATCTGCAGAGCCCCTCCTAGTCCAGCACTCTGCTCCCCACACATACCTCTCCCTATACACCTTGCAGCACTCTCCACCATTCTAACAGTAAGCCTCTACTGAACATATGGGGAAAAATGTTAATTGAAAACTAGAATGGAAAGACAAGCATAACAACCTATGCAACCTACCATAGTCCTGCAAAAGCCAGAAACTCAAAACTGGGGAACATCCTGGCATGCTCAGATTCAGAGCTGTATGTTTTCCAAATATACTTACCAGTGGTATCCTATTCAGCAAAAATGAGATTGAAATGGTGACAGCGTAAATCAAAACTTTGGATAACATATTGAGAGAAAAGGGATAGAGCTGTAAGGTGAATTATAATTAGTGCAGATACTTTCAGCTGAGCTGTTTTCTTTTAAAAAATAATACAATATATCTTAAACCCCTTTCTTTGGTTGGGTTCCATTCTGCCGTACTTTGAAATCAAGTACCATGCACATCTGATGCAGTCAATTTGACAAGGCCTGTGCCTGACCAACCTGATTGCCTTCTATGATGAGATAATTGGCTCTGTGGATATGGGGAAGGCAGTGGACGTGATATACCTTGACTTTAGCAAAGTTTTTGTTGTGGTCTCCCACAGTATTCTTGCCAGCAAGTTAAAGAAGTATGGGCTGGATGAATGGACTATAAGGTGGATAGACAGCTGGCTAGAACGTCGGGTTCAACAGGTAGTAATCAATGGCTTGATGTCTAGTTGGCAGCTGGTATCAAGTGGAGTGCCCCAGGGGTCAGTCCTGGGGCAAGTTTTGTTCAACATCTTCATTAATGATCTGGATGATGGGATGGATTGCACCCTCAGCAAGTTCGCGGACGACACTAATCTGGGGGGAGTAGTAGATACATGGAGTGTAGGGATAGGAACCAGAGTGACCTATTGGAGGATTGGGCCAAAAGAAATCTGATGAGGTTCAACAAGGACAAGTGCAGAGTCCTGCACTTAGGACAGAAGAATCCCATGCACTGCTACAGCCTGGGAACCGACTGGCTAAGCGGCAGTTCTGCAGAAAAGGACCTGAGGATTACAGTGGACGAGAAGCTGGATATGAGTCAACAGTGTGCCTTTGTTGTCAAGAAGGCTAGCGGTATATTGGGCTGCATTAATAGATCAAGGAAAGTGATTTTTTCCCCCTCTATTCGGCACTGGTGAGGCCACATCTGGAGTATTGCCTCCACTTTCCTCCCTCTTCCCCCCTACCCCCCCAAACGGATTTGGACAAATTGGAGAGAGTCCAGTGGAGGGCGATGAAAATTATTAGGGGGCTGGGGCACATGACTTATGTGAGGAGAGGCTGAGGGAACTGGGCTTATTTAGTCTGCAGCAATGAAGAGTGAGGGGAGATTTGGAACCAGCCTTCAACTACCTGAACGGGGGTTCCAAAGAAGATGGAGCTCGGCTGTTCTCAGTGGCACCAGATTACAAAACAAGGAGCAATGGTCTCAAGTTGCAGTGGGGGAGGTCTAGGTTGGATATTAGGAAAAACTATTTCACTAGGAGGGCGGTGAAGCACTGGCATGGCTTACCTAGGGAAATGGTGGAATCTCCATCCTTAGAGGTTTTTAAGGTCTGGCTTGATAAAGCCCTTGCTGAGATGATTTAGTTGGGGTTAGTCATGCTTTGAGCAAGGGGTTGGACTAGATGACTTCATGAGGAATCTTCTATGATTCTATGATCAGCTGAGATAAGAACCAGTCTAGAAAACATAGGGGGATTATACTGTGTGTGTTTATAGCAGAAAGATTAGATAAAGGCATGTGGAACTGGTTTGAATTGTCCATCTTTCCCAAAATTCACATGACAGACCCCAGTATTATTTTAGGCTTTGCAACATGGTATGATGATAAACTTTTTTCCCCCCCTGCAGGATAAGTAGGGAGAGATTTCAGCCCTACGTGTAGTGAGGTTCAGCTTTTACCCCAGGCAGCTTTGGTTTTTACCTATTGCATTCACAGGAGCAGAAAAATGAATCCCCTCATCCTTGTTCTCTCCCCTCCCCCCATTTTTATGATAGGCTTTTTAGAAAGACATATTTATGGCCTGTTTCACATACACAAATAATGAGGTGACACATTCTCTTATGTTTTTAAAGGCAGGGAAGGGCAAGGAGTAAAAGCAAACAATCCCCACCCCCACCCCGAATAGGCTTCTTATGCTTATACCTAAATATAATTTATATTTATAATATAAAGCCTTATGGAAGACTTTAAAAATGTAAAAGAAATTCAGCTTCTAAGCTATGAGATTTTCTGCATTTCACTCCTCCTCATTTTTTATCACTAAGGAGACAAGTGTTGGCATGAAAACAGGATCTTGGTTCCTTGAGAGTTCACCTACTCCAGCTGCTTATTATTCTCTCGCCCCCATGTCTTGCGCCTGAGGACATAATTCTCTGCTTGTGACATCACTTGTTTCCATGGCAACCAATTGTGATGTCACAACTCTCCCTTGAGGTGCAGGAGAAGAGATAGCAGCAGGAACATGTGAACTCTTCTTAAGGAAGCTGATTTCAGCCTTTTATCCTAATGAAGTAGAGGGGAGAAAAATACAAACCATATTGTGGAGAAGCTGAATAGCTCCTACTTACAATTAATAACTTAAGCCAGCATCAGCTGTTAGAAAGCAATACAGATGCTCCCCGATTCGTAAGTCGAATTTTGCATAAGTCAGGAACGTATACTCAACAATTACGCAAATAAAAAAAAGAAAAAAGCTTACGGAACTTTTTCCATAATTGTAGATTTGCGTAAATCAGGTTTGCGTAACCTGGGGAGCGTCTGTATAGCAATAACTCCATTTCAGAGGCTCTTCTTAAACTAGGACTGTACAATCTGGGGTCTCAAGTATTAACTGAACTGAATCTCAACCCTTTCTCTGAAACGCTTCAGAACTTTTTTACAGTTCATATTTCCTCCTCTCTCCACAGCCTCAAAAAAACTTCCCTTCTTTCTAGACCCCTTCCACAGCACCAGCTCCATGCCCTAGCCTCTTCCTTCACTCCCTTCCCTGGCTGCCTCTTAATAACTCCTTTTCCACACACCCCTTCCTTCCTATAACCCTTCCCCACTATGGTTTGAACATCCTGCTATCTAGCAGTATTGACAGCCTCTCTGGTTGAGTCTCATGCTTTGCTGTATTCTAATCTTCTAAGCAATGCACTCAGTGCGCACCTCTGAACAGGGAAAGTTTAGAGTGTAGGAAAAATTTAAATACATAGGGTGCCCAAGGACAAACAAAAAAACTGATGTCCTACATGCAGCAGCCTTGTTAGGGGAAGACTTCAGGGGCGTCTAATTAATGAGAGGGTTGAAGGTAAGGAACCAAAGGAGACAGAGTCAGAACAAGCATCCAAATTTATGGATGGTTGCCTGAAATCAAACTGAACCCTTTTTAGGTCTGCCTATTTCAATTAACTCTTTCCCTGTTCATTGGAATGGACTATTCCTTTGAAGCACAGGATACATAGACCAAAAGCTGATGTGAGTTTTGCCCCATGTATCAGCTATGTTATTCAGCAGTAAAGTGGTTATATAAAATGCCTCCCAAACTGACTTATTTTGGTAAAGCTCATTCAGTTAAAGATTCTGTATTAATACAGAACTTCTGTCCCTGCTCAGATTTTGAACTGTTAAGCCAACATACTTCTGTTCCAGGAGTCACTGGCAGCTGCCTGCACCACTGGTGGTGCTCCATCTGAAGAGCCCTCAGCAGGAAACGGAGGTGGCAAAGTGGTGGTGGCGGGGGTCTGCTCATCCTCACTAAATACTATCAAGTCCTGGTGGAAAAGACAATACAGAAATAATCAGTTAAGCAGTGAACACTCAGGTACAAGCCATGCTGCTCAAAGTGGTGAAGACTCGAGCTTTATAGGTGGTGTTAAAAATTACAACTTGCCTAAATTGGTTGGTTGGTTGGTTTTTAGTAAAACCACTGGCCATTAAATATAGACTGAAATATTTTTAAAATGTTTAAGACTGATAATACATTTATCTGTGTGAGAATCAGGCCATTGCAAGTATACTTTTTAAAACAAAAATAACTGAATGCTGACTTCTCTGACTTACCTACACGCTGAGACCTGAGTCCAGGGGGCTGCGTTTCCCCTAATAACGTTGATGGCACAGCACCATAAAGAATGCAGCTCACTGTTCTGCTTTAGGTGTCAGTGATATGATCATCTATTATAGGAGAAACTCAGAACCCTATTACGAGGTCTTGCAGGCTTTTCTGGTCTTGCAGGCTTTTAAAATACTAAGGGACTTACTTCAATCTGTTATTCTGCTATACGGTGACTTTTGCCCTAGAGCAAATGTGTAAAAAAAAAAAAAAAAAAAAAAAAAGACCATTGATACAAAAAGACATGTTCTGGCTCTGTTTTCTTTGCTATTATTGAAAAGATTTGTGTTTTCATAAGGACTCTCTTTAACCAGTCCCAACTTCAGCTTCGTAATACTACAACTACTTTGCAATTTCATAGCACCTTTCATCTGAGGATGCTAAAACATTTAAGAACTCAGCCTTACCCTACCTCACAGTGCTGTAGTATTAGTATTTTTCTTTTCAAATGGGGAAACTGGGCTAAGAAAAGTAAAGAAATCTCCCCAAGAGAAGAGAACCCAGATCTCTTCAGTATCAGGTGTGTTGGGCCAGGTCCTCAGCTGGGGCTAATTGGTGTAGCTTCTAGGAAGACATTAGAACTAGGCTGATTTCCACCAGCTGATGATCTCTCCCAGTGCTGCTCACAGCTTGTTTTATTTTATTTGATCTTAGAGGGATGCCAAAAATTGGTGATTATAACATCTCAGTTGACTACTGATGTGGTCACACACTGGTAGCTAGTACAGCTTTGAAAATACTTTCATTGAAATAGGTAATGTTTGAGATGCTTTCCTCTCTTCACAGAAAAGGCTAAAAATAGGACTGTTAATTAATCGCAGTTAACTCACGCGATTAACTCAAAAAAATTGATCATGATTAATCATACTGTTAAACAATACAATACAGATTGAAATTTATTAAATATTTTTGGACGTTTTTCTACATTTTCAAATATATCAATTTCAATTATAACACAGAATACAAAGTGTACACTGCCCACTTTATATTATTACTCTTTATTACAAATATTTGCACTGTAAAAATGATAAAAGAAATAGTATTTTTCAATTCACCTCATACAAGTACTGTAGTGCAATCTCTTTATCTTGAAAGTGCAACTTACAAATGTAGGGTTTTTTGTGACATAACTGCACTCAAAAACAAAACAATGTAAAACTTCAGAGCTTACAAGTCCACTCAGTCCTACTTCTTGTTCAGCCAGTCGCTAAAACAAACAAGTTGTTTACATTTGTGGGAAATAATTTTGCCCACTTCTTAATTACAATGTCACCTGAAAGTGAGAACAGGTGTTTGCATGGCACAGTCGCAAGATATTTACTTTCCAGATGCGCTGAAGATTCATATGCCTCTTCATGCTTCAGTCATCATTCCAGAGGACATGTTTCTATGCTGATGACGCTTGTTAAAAACAATGTGTTAATTAAATTAGTGACTGAACTCCTTGGGGGAGAATTGTATGTCTCCTGCTTTGTTTTACCCACATTCTGCCATATATTTCATGTTATAGCAGTCTCGGATGATAACGCAGCACATGTTGTTCATTTTAAGAACACTTTTACTGCAAATTTGAAAAAATACAAAAAAAGATACCAATGTGAAATTTCTAAAGATAGCTACAGCACTCGACCTAAGATTTAAGAATCTGAAGTGCCTTCCAAAATCTGAGAGGGATGAGGTGTAGAGCATGCTTTCAGAAGTCTTAACAGAGCAACACTCTGATGCAGAAACTACAGAAGCCAAACCACCAAAAAAGAAAATCAACCTTCGGCTGGTGGCATCTGACTCAGATGATGAAATTGAACAGGCATCAGTCCGCACTGCTTTGGATCGTTATTGAGCAGAACCCCTCATCAGCATGCACGCGTGTCCTCTGGAATGGTGGTTGAAGCATCAAGGGACATATGAATCTTTAGCACATCTGGCATGTAAATATCTTGTGACGCCGGCTAGAACAGTGCCATGCAAACGCCTTTTCTCACTTCCAGGTGACATTGTAAACAAGAAGCAGGCAGCATTATCTTCTACAAATGTAAACAAACTTGTTTGTCTGAGCGATTGTCTGAACAAGAAGTAGAACTGATTGGACTTGTAGGTTCAAAAGTTTTACATTTTTTTATTTTTGAATGCTGGGTATTTTTGTACATAATTCTATGATTGTAAGTTCAACTTTCTTGATAAAGAGATTGCACTACTGTACTTGTATTAGGTGAATTGAAAAATACTATCTTTTGTTTTTTACAGTGCAAATATTTGTAATCAAAAATAAATAGAAAGTAAGCACCGTACGCTTGTTGTAATTGAAATCAATATATTTGAAAATGTAGAAAACATTCAAAAATATTTAAATAAATGGTATTCTATTATTGTTTAACAGCGCGATTAATCGTGATTAATTTTTTTTAATCACTTGACAGCCTTAGTTAAAAACCACAGCAGGTTTCCAACGGTCTTACCAGATTAGATTTAACAAAGCAGTGCTTAAAGCAGCTGAATGGGGAATTAAGGCCTTGTCTACACTTGAAAAGTATCTGTTGCTTACATCAGGGTGGCAGGAATGAATGCAGTTGAAATAGTGCTGAAGTCTATCCTTAGCACGCTTGCAGGTAAACTACATTCAGCATTGGTTTAACTCTCTTTGTTGCTAACACCTGCTATCAACAATGGGTATTTTTTTGTAGTGCAGTCAAGATTAAAGTCATACATTCCTAGAACAGGTTAAAATGAATCTGCCGTGGCAACTCCAGACAGATTGGCAGCCTTGGATGTAGGAGGAGTAATTGTGATTGGCATATGGCTGGTGGCAGTGACTGTGAATGACAGAAAGGTATATGATCTTACAGAGTTTTAATGTGTTTGGGGTGGGTTCAGACACAGACGTTGGAAGCAGTCTGGTGACACACGGGTTTAAAGGTTGAACGCAAAGATGTTCTGATAAAGCCCTGAAAGTGGTGCTGTGCTACGTGCGTGTAATCTTTGTTGCTGCTTTTGTTGTTTTTACTCCTCTTTAGTCAACGAAATAATAGCAACAATCTAAAAAGTAGAATAAGAAAGAATATCCCAAGTCTGTGTCTGTTCATTTTTCTCACAGCAAAGAAACAACATATTCCAGAAGTCCAAACCCTTCTAGACCGCTCGGAAGCTGACACAACTCCAAGTCTTGGTAGTTCAGTTCATGTAACTACCCAAAAGTTTGGATAATGGTTCTAGCCTCTTAGATCTACAAAGCAGGGCCAGAATTAGTGAGAAAAGCCTTTCTCACGATATTTCTCTATTTCTGCTTCACACCTTAAACAGGTAATGCAATGACTGCATTGAAATGAAAATAACACTAAAAACATTAACTGATCATCACTGAATTTTTCAAAAGCTTTGGTTTGGTTTCAGTTCTAGTTGGGGGCAAAGGTTCATAATGGTTTTTATTTTGCAAGAATCAGGTTGCATTTGATGTAAAAATTATTCTGATCGCAGAAATTGATGATTATGAGTTCACGGCAGGATCAATTCAAATAGGAGGATAAAGCTGAGAGAGTATAATGCTTCTGTAAAAGCCTAAATAAGTTAAATTAGCAAATGTGGTAAGGAAAATGGTTAACACTGTGTGGAAGGTAAGTGGAATCATATTTATGGCTTTGTCTACAGTAGAGAATTGAACTATTTGTAACTGAACTGGTGGGGTGACACTGCTGTAAGTACCAATGCAGCAGTGTGTCCACATTAGCCATTCTGTTCTGGTTGCAGTTTTGCCTTGTATACACACTTGTGCTCTGTTACATAGTTGTGGTTGCATTGCCCTCTGAATTTTTTATCACACAGTTCCCTACTTGGCAATCTGAAGTAGTGGATTCTGGGAGCTATTACAAGGACTCCAGAAGCTCTTCTATTATACACAAAGTTGCAGGCCAGCTGCAACAGCAAAACAAATAGACATAGGTACACTATAAAAAGCAATAGAGATGCTATCTTCCAAGTTCATAAGTGCATCTCACTGGGACTCCAATTTTCCTTTCCAGGATCTTGTAAAGGAGTGGAATGGCTATGAGGCAGCAAGAGTAGGAGGTAATCCAATAAGTAGTGGTATCCTGATTTAAAATGTTGTACTGTGCAGGGATGGCAGGCATAGGTGTAACAGCTAGTTGTTGCGTCAGTACTTCACTTATGCTTGAGCCCTAATGTAATAGTTGAAAATTTCCCTTTGGAACTGTGTCCTACATTTGCATTTCTCCCACCTCAAATTAGCCCCGCATCATTTCCCTGTTGTCCTGTCTGAAACCTTCCTATTTCTCAAAGGTCGTTTTATTTTATACTCTCCACATTTATATGTGCAGTCCAAGTCTTTATTCATGTCTCTGTGCATGTCTAGGTCTTCCCTGTTCTTCCTTTTCCTGGACTTCAAGTCTGTCAGTCATTCCATCTCTATGGGTCCAGTCTGCTTGCCCCCAGGTCTGTTCTGGGATGACCACAGAGGCTACTAAAATGAGAAATAAGAAATGAAAGAGTTAATAATCATAGCAAAAGCACATCCCTCCCCTGATACAACAAGGAATGTGATCAAAAGTAACCATTCCATTTCAGTTTTGAATTCCAGTTCTTGGTCACAAGGCACTTTCTTCTTTGAGTAGAGATGGTAGGAATGTATTATTAGAATTTACACACAACATTTAGAAGGGTGAGTGAGGATACTAGATTAATGTGAGGATGGGAGATTGGCAAGGAGATGGTCACTCTAACTAGATTAACAAGGGAAAGAAAAGCAGTTTTTGTTTGCGCTGATGATATTCGAGAACCAGCACTGTGAATGAAGAGGTTGTCTGAGCTTCTGTAGGGGTGAAGGGAAATATGCAATGCCCCAAAATTTGATTGTAAGGCTAGAAGACTTGTTTTGTTCAGGTTTTTGGACATAACTCCTGAATACTGAGGGGAAATCACTAAGATTAATCATATCTCCACAAGATTTCAATCAATGTATTTGATCTCTGAGTGCTGGTGGGATAGACAGCATAATTAGTTTCCCTACTCTCATGATCTGTAGTTATCTCTACTTCACTGTGTCCTCAAAATATGCCTAAAACTGCTTTTCATGCATTAAACAGCAAGAAAAAATAAAATTTGAGTGCAGGTAGATACAAGCAGCAAACTGTGTATGGACTGAGAAATACAATGTCACATGAACAATTACACCAATATGCTCAATATGTACTTTCTTGCAATAGTATCTTATTTTTAGTCCCTTTTTTGTGATTTCTATGTTACTTTTGACTTTTTTTCTCCCCTCTTATCCATCATTTTGAGTCTGGCCATGAGGCATGACATGCCACAGCCAGCTACTATGCAAGCTGAAGTAGGCACTTCCACTCTGAACTCTGCAGCGGAAAGCAAGGGGCAACATTACGGAGGGACATGCTGACCCTGGTGGATTACAGGGGAACTGAACTGGGTGGGCTGAGGAGAGGGTCAGTAACTATCACTCATTCTGTAGAGGAGGAGAGAATGGAAGAGCTGGGGAGAGAGTTGGACACTTCCACCTTCATGTGAGGCATTATCCTCTATCCACAATCACTAAGAACAGCATTCATAGGAACCTGGAAACCATTTGTCTGTCCTCAAGCCTACAAAATCCGCTCCCATTGGTACGTTTTACAATAAAAAGCTGCATACCTGCTATAGAGGGCATCTTTCCTGTTCTGCCTCCTGCAGCAATGGCTTAGGCATAGTCTCCACCTCCAGCTCTGGATCCTGAGATTCCAGCAATGTGTCCGGAATCCCCTTGTCTTGCTGGTTCACCTGATTCACAGATCGAGTGCTCTCCTTTTTTCCATCACCATTGCGCTGCAAGAAACCTCCATGCTATCTAGAAGCACCTCAGGCTATGTAGGAGAGCGAATGCTAAGAACTCAGTCCACTTTGTTGTAAAAGGAGCACATTTTCCAGCATAAACCGGATCTATTGTAATTGTCCCAAGCCTTGTTCTTCTTGGACCTTCAATCCCTTTGCCTTCTCTCAGTACTCTTTGCCACCCTGAGCAATACTCATCTTGGTACCCAGTAGCTCACGTACCCTGTCATACATTAAAGTAGTGTGAAAGACTAGTTTCAGGTGGTCCGGGATCACCTCATCGCCCCAGATGGCCACTAATGCCTGCACATTGGCTGTCAAGCCAGCTGGCAGCGTTCTTATACAATGGCCTCCTTAGATACATGCCGATGATAGAATCAGAATAAAATCAGAGAGGCTGATCACTGTGAAAACAGCATGCAACTAGCTCCATGCTGTTTGTTGTGCTATTTGTATGCATAAGTATTTTCCGGCAAACTTATCTCCTTTCTGACAAAGTAAAGAAAGTAGACCACACAAGCTGTATGAGCAGTGACCAATGTGCTGTGAGGTGGTAGTGGGAGAACTATTTGCACTGCTATGGCTATTATGCCAGTGATCTTCATCTTCTGGTGATTAGCTCCACAAATTTCTCCAGTGTGGACAAGGCCTCTGTGAGGTACATTTGAAAGCTCTCGCCACATTAAAAAGCACTAGGGATATAAGTACAAGAGCAGAAACTAGGAACTCCTGAATTCTAATCTAGGCTCTGGCAATGACCATGTGCAGCAAAGCTAGGGCCTGATTCTCATTTACACGAAGACTGCTTGATGCAGTCCTGGAAGTGTGAAGAGGCTTTAAAGTTGAGTAAATTACACTTACAGCCACTTTAAGACCTCCTCACACTGCCACGGTGGTGCAAAGTGGCCTTCATGTCAATGAGAATCAAGCACCTAACCTCTCAGATTTCCCATCCGTACAATAAGGATAATACTACTTACAGTATCAGAGGGGTAGCCGTGTTAGTCTGGATCTGTAAAAAGCGACAGAGTCCTGTGGCACCTTATAGACTAACAGACGTATTGGAGCATAAGCTTTCGTGGGTGAAACCCACTTTGTCAGATGCATGTTGTATTCACCCATGAATACATGCGTCTGATGAAGTGGGTATTCACCCACGAAAGCTTATGTTCCAATATATCTGTTAGTCTATAAGGTGCCCCAGGACTCTGTCGCTTAATACTTACAGTGGTCACCATTCAAAATTCAGCATTCATCTTCAGTCACCACAGTGCTGGAAATCATCATAGTTCTCTATTCAGAGAACAGGAAATAAGGCTAGGTCTACACTACCCGCCTGAATCGGCGGGTAGAAATCGATCTCTAGGGGATCGAATTATCGCATCTTGTCGGGACGCAACAATTGATCCCCGAATCGATGCTCTTACTCCACCAGCGGAGGTGGGAGTAAGCGCCGACGGGGAGCCGCGGAGGTCGATTTTGCCGCTGTCCTCACAGCGGGGTAAGTCGGCTCCGATACGTCGGAGTAGCTATTCGCGTAGCTGAATTTGCGTATCTTAAATCGACCCCCCACCCCCATAGTGAAGACCTGCCCTAAGTGTAGTATCTCCAGCATCATTGTTCATTATGCAGTACAGTATCTGATAAATGTTGACTTTTTAATGGCAATCACTGGGCCTCAGTGAGGTTTAATTTAGTCAATGATAGTGACTTTAAACTGTAAAGTCCTACATAAGTGCTAAGTATTATTTTTAACTATGAAAGCATGCAGCATAAGAAAAGAGAAAGCATGGATCTGAGTCTGAAAGTGCTGCTTTCCTAAATTCCAGGGTGCTGTGCATGGAAAACAGAATGGGTTGAAATATATATTTATGTTAAGCCATTTTGAAAAATATGTGCAAGCTTTGCCTGTGCTGACTTAGCAACCATAGAGATGAACCCTTCTCAATTTCTCTTTTGTAATCACAGTGTGTGCTTTCCTTCAGTACTGTAGATCACATACAATCCCTTACACAGCACGTGTGGGCATCACTAATGAGATTTACTGTTTATCCATGCCAAGTTTCATCATCCACTGTGAAAGCAGCTTGCTGAACAGAGGGAGAGCTGGACTGTGGCGAGTGCTGCTGACATTTAATAAGAGGGGAAGCTTGGCAGGGGGATGGTGGAATATTACCATGCTATAATAATGCTTTTAAAATGAAAAATCTCATTTCCAAACCTGTTTGCAAAGCAGGGGGTACCATTTATAGAAAACTATTTGGGATGGGGAAGGAAGCAAATTAGTTACAGCAGGGCCTTGTAGAGCCTCAGAAATAATAGCCAGGAATAGATGGGAAGAGACAGAGACAATACTGCATTCCGCTTCATCATAAGATTCCATAAAACTTTTGGGGCATGTTCTCCTCAGTGCCCAGGGAATTTCGTACACTGGCCAGTGAATATGCTCCTTAGAACCATATAGTGTGCATTTGAAAAAAAAATGTCTTGGAACACAGAAATGGGTCGTCTGGGATGGGACTTCCCCTCCAGGGATTTTCTTCCTCTTTATTCCACCTCCTATCACCACCCTTACATTCAGGGATGCACTAATTCTCCCACTGGTCAAGGGCTGAACACACCTCCTTTCCGAGTCTGTATTTGCTTCTGTAAACACCAGTTTACAGAGGCAGTTGCTCCCAGCCCCTATGTAATTGATTTTGGAAAACAGAACAAGGATAAATTTGAATATATCAGAGTCCTAGGGCCACCAGTGTCCCTCCCGCTTTCCCACAATTGAAGGAAATAGTGTAGGATTCATCCACCTGATCTAAAAAGCAATGTCTCCTCAATGGTCCAAATGAGGAAAACCTTCCTCCCCATGATCTCTGTCAGAAGACTCAGAGTAGGGTAGAGAGCACAGAATTCTTTCTAGAACAAGCAGTTTAATCAGGTGAAGTTGCAGTTCATAAAGCTACCAAATATACAAAGGTGTGTTAGTCTACATATTAATCATATAACCTCTTTGTGCAGAGACTAGAGATAGTAACATTTTGTTATCTGAAGAAAGAAAAGAGTATTGTCCTGGAATACCCATGCATGTCTACAGGGATATAGTTATTTCTATTAATAAACTTATCACTGCAGTTTACAAAGATTTTTTTATAAGTGACCTTCCAAAACATGTTCCAGGTGGGCATCAGTTCTGCTGACTGATGGCCAGATGCTAGAGCTAATTTAACCAGCATAATCCCGCTTCCATGTGATGGCTGGACTCACTCTAGGCCAGATTGGGATACTCTGACTCACACTGAATAGTACCTGATTTCACCAGATAAGTCCCAAGGACGAGACAAGCACTTTGGGATAGAGACTGCCTTTTTCTACAGCACCTGGCACAATCAGGGCCTGTTCCATGACTAGGGTTCCTAGGTGCCATGGCAGTACTACTACTAATAATAATAATAAATCAGGCTGCAGGCTGAAATTTATTGCTGAGAATAGGTGGGATTTTGTTGGGACCTGTAACGTGGTCAAACCCCAGATTAAAATCAGGGTTGGGGTCAGAAGTCACAGCAAGGATTGAACCAGAATTGGAGCTAGAAGTCACACCAGGGGTCAAAACTGGAGACAGAATTAGAAGTTACACCAAGGTTCAAGAAGCCAGAGTTGTTAACTGGAGTCAGGATGAGGGACAAAATAAAGGAACAAGGTGAGGTAACAAAAAGGAGCGGGAACCAGGTGAGGAGCTATGAACATGATCTCAGGAGTCTGGTCAGCAGCAG
This sequence comes from Chrysemys picta bellii, assembly GCF_011386835.1. Lineage (NCBI taxonomy): Eukaryota > Metazoa > Chordata > Testudines > Emydidae > Chrysemys > Chrysemys picta. The sequence continues at coordinate 93,419,636 of NC_088791.1, read as the reverse complement.
GCCTAGCAGCTAGTCCCTCAGACAAAGGGTAAGGCAGGAACAGGAACCTTTATGCTAAGAGGTGTCCAATCAGCAGCCTGCTGATTGTCAGGTGATGCTGCTGAGTTAGCAGGTGTAGCCCCTGTTGAGGGGTATCAACTGGTTTCCTTGTCTGGCCTTGCAGAGTGGTGGTGCAGGGGGTATGGCTCTCTCTCTTGGCAACCCCATGGGACTGGATTTGAGACCCATGATGCCTGACACTACTCCTCCCCTGCACCCTCAAGGCTGGTCTCTAGGAGCCATGAGGTCAGGCTTTTCATGGTGATCCCTGTAGTTTTGCAGGGGCACGAACATGATGAGCTGGCTCCCAAGAGCATTTTTCGCATCCACAATCTTTCCCGGTCAATCAAATAATACAGTGCTCACTCCTCTACGTATTTGGGAATCCAGGATGTTCCAAACTATGTACTCCTCATGGCCCTGTGTTTGAACTGGGGGCTGGAGCTGTGGCACCAGCAGGGAAACAGATCATTGAGAAGAGGTTTCAGGAGGGATACATGAGATATCGGATGGATCTTCCAGGACTGAGGGAGTAGTGCAATTCAAATGTCACCGGACTGATTTGTTGAAGGGTGTAAGGGCCTTTGTATTGATTATCCAATTTGTGCATAGGTTGGTTGGTCTGTAGGTATTTAGTGAACAGCCATACTTTTTGACCAACCTTCAGAGGTGGAACCTCTTTGTGGTATGTGTCAACATGATGTTTGTAGGCTCTTATGGCAGCTTCCGGATGCCTGGGTGTTATGAATAGTCTGTAGCAGATCTGAGGCAGCAAGAGCTGCTGTGGACAAGGGGACAGAGGGATTGAACTGTGGATGAAACCCATAGCTGAGACAGAAGGGACTGAATTGGGCTGAAGCACATTGTGTTGTTATGAGCGAATTTGGCTAATGGGAGTAACACAACCCAGTTATTTTGGCAGTGGTTCAGGAAACAATGTAGATACTATTCAAATACCTGGTTGACCCATTCGGATTGGCCATCCGTCTGGGCATGATCGGAGGTGGATGTATGCGAATGGACATCCACGACATGAAACACTTCCTTCCAAACTCTGGAGTAAACTGAAAGCCTCAGTCTGTGGTAAGATGATCAGGAAGGCCATGGCAGTGAAAAAATGCATAATTAAGGGTTGTGCAGTAATTTCTACAGTTGGGAGGCATACGCATGGTATAAAATGGGCCTTTTGGTAAGCTGATCCACTACTGTTAGTATAGTGTTGTGTCCTCCTGATTCTGGTAGTTCTGTTATGAAATCAAGGGTTTTATGTGACCAGGTTCGGGAAAGGGTTTCATACTGTATCAGGAGGACAAAAGGCTTGTTTCAAAAGGTCTTAGTCCAAGCACAGTTGTCACAAAACCTGATATAGGATCAGACATCATCCCGCATCTGTGACCACCAGAATAAGCAGGCTACTGCATTCCAAGTCTTGGATTGTCCAAAGTTAAATTGGTTAAGCATTATTTATTCCTAACAAATCCATGCCGACTAGTCCTTATAACCTTATTATCCTCCAAGTGTTTACAAACTAATTATTTAATAATTTGCTCCAGTACCTTTCCAGGTACTAAAGTTAGGCTGACAGGACCTGGGCAATTATAGACCACCTTGTTCCCCTTTTAAAAGACCGGTATTATGTTTGCCCTTCTCCAGTCTTCTGGGACCTCTCCCATCCTCCGAGTTCTCAAAGATAATTTCTAATGGCCCCAAGATTGCTTCAGCTAGTTCCTTAAATACCCTAGGATGAATTTCATCGGGCCCTGCCAACTTGAATACATCTAACTTATCTAAATATTCTTTATCCTGTTCTTTCCCTGTTTTGGCCTGCGTTCCTTACCCCTGGTTGTCAATATTAATTGTATTGAGTATCTGGTCATCATTAAGGTTAAGATTCTGTTACGGGTGTTTTTAGTAAAAGTCAGGGACAGGTCGTGGGCACTAAACAAAAATTCATAGAAGCCCATGACCTATCCCTGACTTTTACTAAAAGTAGTCTGGTGGGCAGGGAAAAAAACAGAACTCTGCCAGGGCTTGCAGCTGCTCCTATGGCAGGGGCTAACCTCTGCTGCTCCAACCCCAGGGGGGCTGACCCCACCCCAGACACTGCTCCGTCAGCCCCGGGACTGGCTGCCAGTCAGCTGTTCTGGCAGCCCTGGGGCTAGATGCTGGCTAGCTGTTCCACACCTGCCCTAGAAGAAGTCACAGAGGTCCTGAAAAGTCACGGAATCTGTGACATCCATGACAGAATCGTATCCTTAGTCATCATTAATCTTTTTAGTGAAGACTGAAGTAACATAGGCACTAAGCACTTAGCTTTCTTGATGTCATCAGTTATTAGCTCTCTTCCCCACTACATAGAGGACCTACACTTTCCTTTGTCTTTTTCTTGCTCCTAATGTATTTAAAGAAACTATTCGTATTGCCTTTTATATCCCTTGCCAGGTGCCCTAACCATTTTGATTTTCTCCCCACATACTTGTGCTGTTCTTTTGTACTCCTCCTTATCAATTTGAGGATGTTTCTACTTTTTGTAGGATTCCTTTTTGATTTTCAGGTCATTAAAGAGCTCCTGATGGAGTCATATTGATCACTTACTATTCTTCCTGTCTTCCTTTGCTTCAGAATAGTTTGAAGTTGTGCCTTTACTATTGTCTCCTTGAGGAACTGCCAGCTCCCCTGAATTCCTTTTCCCCTTAGATTTTCTTCCCATGGGACCTTACCTACCAGTTCTCACAGTTTGTTAAAGTCTACTTTTTTGAAGTCCATTATCCCTGTTCTCACTCCCTTCCTTTCCTTAGAATCATGAAATCTATCATTTCGTGATCACAGTCACCCCAAATTGGCTTTCACCTTCAGATTCACTAACAATTCCTCCCTGTTGGTCAGAAACAAGACAGATTCACAAAGGAAATGGTGCAGTTTCTGTATGGGGGGTGGTGGTTTTTCTGGTTTCACAGGTCTATGGGACAATCATAAATCATGATGCAGGAATACTGTGTGTGTGCATTTTGTTTTTTTTTAAGCTGTCCTGGTAGTCTCGGTATTTTATGGGGAGGCATGGTTTGTCATGGAGAATTGGTGTTTGTGGACCCAGTTGAGTTGCGGCCACGTGGACAGGCCTGTGGGTTCTTCAATCGGGTTTCTCCAGCTTGGGTTCTAGGATTCCAGGTTCTTGAACTGGGAGAAGCTCAATGGGAAAGAGATAATGTGTTGCGACCACAGAATATAGGGGTCATGCCAGATTAGCCAGGTGTCCCAAAATCAAGGTAAGATGCAAGACACTAATAAGAATGAATTGTAGGACTTCTTGCTGTTCCTCAATCACAACTTTAAAGAAGCGGTCTCTTGAGTAACTAGGCCCAACATCAGTGGGGACCTGTCTGCTGTTTCTACCCTAACTGGGGTGTTTTGGGGTTTTACTGGAAGGCTGAGGACGTGAGCTATAGAGAAATCCATGAAATTATCTCCCACTCCCAAGTCAATCAGGGCACATTGCATGGGAAAGGCCTGTTTGTCCTGCAGGATCTGCAATTGCAGGGGAATTGGTAGACATAAGGAAGAATGATGGCCTCCCAGTTGACCAGAACCTTGGGATCTTTCAATGGTGGTGCCCAGACTCGAGACCCCAGCTGAGCCTGGGCCATAAGAACGGCCCTACTGGCTCAGACCAAAGGTCAATCTAGCCCAGTTTCCTGTCTTCCGATAGTGGCCCATACCAGGTGCCCCAGAGGGAATGAACAGAACAGGTAATCATTAAGCAATCCATCCCCTGTTGCTCATTCCCAGCTTTTGGCAAAACGAGGCTAGGGACACCATTCCTGCCCATCCTGGCTAATAGCCATTGATGGACCTATCCTCCATGAATTTATCTAGTTCTTTTTTTTAACCCTGTTATGATCTTGGCCTTCACAACATCCTCTGGCAAGGAGTTCCACAGTTGACTGTGTGTTGTGTGAAGAAATACTTCCTTTTATTTGTTTTAAACCTGCTGCCTATTAATTGCATTTGGTGACCCCTAGTTCTTGTGATATGAGAAATAGTAAACAACACTTCCTTATCTACTTTCTCTACACCAGTCATGATTTTATAGACCTCAATCATATCTCCCCCAGCCATCTCTTTTCCAAGCTGAAAAGTCCCAGTCTTATTAATCTCTCCTCATATGGAAGCCGTTCCATACCCTGGTAATTTTTGTTGCCTTTTTCTGAACCTTTTCCAAGGCCAAATCTTTTCCCACTGTTGGGCTGGCAGAGATTTTGGCAGGGCACATGGATATCTCCTGTCCTGCTTCTCCACAGTAGAAAAAGAGGTTTTCCTGTCTCCAGCACTCTCTCTCACCCTGGGTCAGGTGGGACTGCACCACACCTATCTGCATTGGTTCAACTAGGGCCAGACTTCCTTGAGTCTGAGGGATGAACATTGGGCAAGTGTGAAATATGGAGGGGGGCTTCCTGCATTCCATTTGTCGTTTATGAATTCTGATGTCTATCCTGATACACAGGTCCATGAATGCCTCCAACCTGGCAGGAGAGTCTACCTGTGCAGGCTTGTCCTTTAATTTGTCACAGAGACTGAGCTGAGCAGAAACTGATGGAGGAGTGTGACATCATTCCCCAGGCAATGTCTGTGGCCAAGCATCTAAACTGGGTGACACGGAAGGGCCCGACCCCAGTTTTGCCAAAGCTTACGTAAGGCAGTCTCTGCCATGCGCGCTTTATGCAGGTCATCAAAAATGGTGGCAAACGTTTGCAGGAAAGAATCCTATCTTGTCAGCCATGGGTGGTCCTTTCCATGGCATATTCCTGTGGCTGGAGCATAAATAGGAGTCTGTGCTGGGTAGTCAACTTGCAAAACTTGCTAGAGGTGCCATCGTATCTCTGGTAATGGAACTCTAGGGTTGGTCACCCAAGCTGGTGTCAAAAGGGAGATAAGTGGGTACCTGCAGTTGTTCCAAGTGCTGCTACTTGTTCCCACACAGAGCAATTTTCCATTTGCAGATGCCATTTTTGATCCCTTAGTCTCTGGTTCTCAGCCTGGAGGACAATAATCTGTTTCCACAGACTCACAAGCCCCTGGAGCACTGGTGAGGCGGAAGTACCACTAATGTCCATACTCGGTCCAGGGATTCAGCAACAAGTCCAGGAAGAGACTTAGAGGGTCTGAGCTAACTATCAGGGCCCATAACATGGGCAGTCTGAGTTAATGGTCGGAGTCCAGAGTAGAGTTGGGGTCAGGAGTCACACCAAGGGTCACAGCTGGAGTGAGTCAGAAGCCATGCTAAGGATCAAACCAGAGCCAGAAGTGCACTGAGGGTCAAGAAGCCAGAGTCAATAACTGGAGTTAGGATGAGGGATCAGGCAAAGGAACGAGGTGAGGAAGCAGGAACTAAGGCTACATCTACACTACAGGGGGGAGTCGATTTAAGATACGCAAATTCAGCTACGTGAATAGCATAGCTGAATTCGACGTATCGCAGCCGACTTACCCCGCTGTGAAGACGGCGGCAAAATCGACCTCTGCGGCTTCCTGTCGACGGCGCTTATTCCCACCTCCGCTGGTGGAGTAAGAGCGTCGATTCGGGGATCGATTGTCGCGTCCCAACGTGACGCGATAAATCGATCCCCGAGAGGTCGATTTCTACCCGCCGATTCAGGCGGGTAGTGTAGACCTAGCCTTAGTCTCAGGAGTCTGGTCAGCTGCAGGCCGACTGACTAGTTGCTCAGACAAGGAGTGTGGGAAGAATAGGAAGCCTCATGCTAAAAAGTGTCCAATCAGCAGTCTACTGTTAGTCAGCGGATATAGCCCCAGTTTCGGGGGTTTCAGCTGCAGTTTCCTTATTTGACCTTGGAGTGCAGTGACACATAGGGTAAGAGTCTCACTTGTAAACCTTGTGGACTGGGTTCGAGAGCTGTGGTGCCTTACAGTTCTTCTGCTGGAGTCACCCTGTAGGTAGGGAAGGCAGAGCTGAGAATATGGGTGGATTTTAGCGCTAAGGTCAGAGGAAAAGGATGCATGATCTGGTATCAGAATACTAAGCTGAAGAAGAAGGGAAGGGGACAGATCAGCTGCCTGCTATTTCTCCGGGAGGGAGACTTCAGTTTATCTCCATCTGAAATTCCTAGACACTATCTTGCAGTAAAATAAAGTAAAGCAAGTTAAGTTCAAACAAAATTATGTTTATCTGAAAAAATTGTCTTATTTTAAATTTACCAAAAATTGGTATTCACAATCCAGTGTTTCCTGACTGATTTCAATGCAGACTAAGTTGCTCCCTGACCTAATTTCTACCTGTTAGCAAGATCATGGATTCTTCATGGAGTTGTACCTTTTTAAATATTTAATGTCAATTTTAAGAAGACAGCTTTGATGTTCTTTTGATACAAAATTTTAAAAACAACACTGGAGTTTTCCTTTAAGATTGCTGTGAACCTTCACTTCAGGCGGCTTTATACAGACTTAGCAAGTCATGTCCAGTCTCTTTGTCCAGTCTCTTCCAACGGACTAGAGTGGGGAGATGGTGAACAGCATAATTCCCCTCACTCCAGCAATTTGGGGACCCACAAATCATAAACCTGGCTCTGAGATCACATCCTAATTTGGAAAACTCCAGTGTGTTTCTGACCTGCTCTCTGCTACTTGTTGTTCACTGCCATGGTAATAAATAGCATAAGGATCAGAACAGACTGATGTAGGCATCCTTCAACCCCTCTCCTCCAACAGTAGCATCGTTCCCTATAGCATTTACCTCTGATGACTTCTTAGCAATGATTTGGGATGCCACCATTTCTTGGGCCATTGCCGCTTTCCCTGATGACTGAAAAGGCTGGTTTTGCTGTGGCGCAGATGCTGCCTTAGGAAAATGGTCTGTCAATGAAAGAAATATTTAAAAAAATTACTTTGGCAAGAGAAAAAAAAATGAGTTTTACACAGGTGTTAAATTTCCTGGAGTTAATCAGGTAGAAAAATGCCTCTGAAGCCTCATTTCGTCCATTAACTGCAATGCCACCTGCCAATGACTAGGATTGAATACTAACAGCTTTTATAACTCTTTATGATAATTGACAAACCCAGATGGATTCAAAATTCAGCACGGCCCTCCTATTCTTACCTACTGCCTTCCGTGTTATATCCCCAGTGTGTAAAACATGCCTTCTTTTATAAACAGGTGAAATGAATGCTAGAAGCAGGGTTGTTCTGCTCACTTATGTGAAAATTTATACAGAGAAATGAATGCCCAGCAAACCAATACTAGAATCATCCCCTCCCCTCCCACCAAACCGTCTAATTACTATTTAAAAGGAATATTATTACTGCAGCATGGCAGACATGTGCTGCACATCACAAGGAACTAAACAGGAGTTTAGAGACCATTTGAAAAGACAAATTTTAAAGACCACAAGCCACTAAAAGAGAACTTTGTTCAGAGACAAATGTGAAAAAAATGAGAAGATGAAATTATATTGTCATGAATAATTTTTATTTTATTTGCTACCATTTCAGACTGTTTTTATTTTAGCTTTTTTCCCTGGTTATATCTTTTAACAGCCTGGCTTAACAAATAATGATTAATCAAAAATTATTTTCTTGCCTACTGCTGCAATGAATCATGATTCTCTTGTTGTTATGGCAAAGACTGTGATATCACATATCCAGTACTGTGATTTCACATGGCAGGATAAAATAGGAGTGGGATTGTGTATGTAAAAATGTGAGAGAAAGGGAGAGTGCGCTGAGAGAAAATCCTTTCATTTGATGCCCTGATTTTGTGGGTAAAAGAATAAATATTGTTTAGATATTTTGGCAGCTTCTCTATGGACAATCTTTTACACTCAAGGGCCATTCAGTAACTTTCCTAAAACTGACAAGGCATGGATGGAAGTCCCCTTTGGAGCTCACAAGTGCGGTGGATCAGCTAACAGGTATCTCTATACAGCAATGCAAAGGTATGTGAAACTTTGTTCAACAAAAAATGCAGATTCAGTGACACCAGAATGTTTCGTGAGTTCATGTTGGTTTAGCTGAAGTGGTTGTGTTGAAATAAACATTCCAAAAAAATTGATTGTTTTTCCTGTTAAAAACAGTTTCATTTCAAAATTTCCTTCACTGAAAAATTAAAAAAAAAATTTCAATTAAATCCAAAATGATTTTTGTCTGATTTTTTTTTTTCAGAATTCCCAGTGAACCAAAAAATTCATTATTTGCACAGCTCTACTTCTAGCCCCTGCAATCCCCTGGGAAGTAAAAGACTGACCTAGGTATTGAAACTAAGGGTATGTCTACACTGCAATTATAAAATCGTGACTGGCCTGTGCCAGGTGACTTAGGCTCATGGGACTCAAGCTAAGGGGCTGTTTAGCTTCAGTGTAGACTTTCAGGCTCTGGCTGCAACCCGAGCTCTGGGACCCTCCCACCTTGCAGGGTCCCAAAAACTGGGCTCCAGCCTGAGTCCAAACATCTACACCGCAATTAAACAGCCCCCAAATTTCAGGAGCCCATGTCAGCTGACATGAGCCAGCCGCGGGTTTTTAATTACAGTGTAGACATACCCTAAATCTCTCTCTTGGTGACCACAGGAGACAACACTTATTTGAATTTCTGTTTAAGCGTGATATTTGAAGGCCTTATAGCAGCGGTGGGCAAACTTTTTGGCCTGAGGGCCACATCTGGGTATGGAAATTGTATGGCGGGTCATGAATGCTCACAAAATTGGGGTTGGGGTGCAGGAGGGGGTGCGGGCACTGGCTGGGGGTGCGTGCTCTGGGGTGGGACCAGAAATGAGGAGTTCAGAATGCGGGAGGGGGAATCTGGGCTGGGGCAGGGGGTTGGGGTCAGGGAGGGCTCCAGCTGGAGGTGTGGGCTCTGGGGTGGGGCTGGGGATCGGGGGTTTGGGGTGCAGGGGGTGCTCTGGGCTGGGATCAAGGGGTTTGGAGGGGGACTAGGGCTGGGGTGCAGGAGGAGTTCAGGGGTGCAGGCTCCAGGCAGCACTTACCTCAAGCAGTTCCTGGAAGCAGTGGCATGTCCCCTCTCCGGCTCCTGCGCGAAGGCACGGCCAGGTGGCTCTGCGCACTGCCCCGTCCACAGGTGCCACCCATCCAGCTCCCATAGGCCGCAGTTCCCGGCCAATGGGAGCTTCAGGGGCGGTGCTTGGAGTGGGGGCAGCATGTAGAGCCCCCGGTCAGCAGTCATAGCTCTCCAGCCGCCCAGCTCTGAAGGCAGCGCCACCACCACCAGCAGCACAGAAGTAAGGGTGGCAATACCATCACCCCCCTACAATAACCTTACACACACACACACCCCACAAACCCTTTTTGGGTCAGGACCCCTACAGTTACAACACTGTGAAATTTCAGATGTTAATATCTGAAATCATGAAATTTATGATTTTTAAAATCCTATGACCATGAAATTGACCAAAATGGACCATGAATTTGGTAGGGCCCTACCAATTGTGTATCCACTTAATGATAGTTCTGCCAAGCCCACATTTCTACAGCTTACCTATCAGAATGTCATGTGGGACTGTTAAAAGCCTAGCTGAAGTCCAGGTATATTATGTCCACCACATTACCCCCTCCATCAAACCAGTTACTCTGCCAAAGAAGGAAATCAAGCTGGTGTGGCACGGTTTGTTCTTAGTAAATACATGCTGACTGCTAGTGCTCATCTCTTCATCCTCCAGGTATTTGCAAATTGAATGTTTTATACGTTGTTCTAGTAGCTTCCCAGATATCAAAGTCAGGATAACTGATCTATAGTTCCCCAGCTCCTCCTTTCCCCCCTTTTTAAAGATGGGCACTATTTTAGCACTTTTCCAGTCTTCCGGGACCTCTCCTGTTATCTATGAGTTTGTAAATATTATTGCCAGGGGCTCTGAGATTTCTTCAGCTAATTCCTTCAGTACCCTCGGGTGAATAACATCTGGGCCCGCTGATTTCAATTCGTTCAAACTGGTCAGAAGATCTCTAACATGTTCTTTACTTATCCCAATCTGCATCCTTTCCCCTTTATTGTCTGTGGTAACTTCGCTAGTCATCCGGTCACATGTTATTTTTTGTGAGAAGACTGAAGCAAAGTAGGCATTGAGCAGCTCTGCTTTCCTATCATCTTCCGTTACCAGTTCATCTTCTCCACTGAGCAGCGGACTCACACTGTCCTTAATCTTTCTTTTTTTTTGTCTGATGTATTTAAAGACCCCCCCTCTTGCTGTCTCTAACATTCCTTGCCAGCTGTAATTCCTTCTTTGCCTTGGCTTTCCTGATTTTGTCCCTACACACTCACACTATTCCCATGTATACTTCTTTGGTGACATGCCCCTCCTTCCATTTCCGGTATGAATCCCTTCTGGGGTTTTGGATAGCTAAAAAGCTCCTTGTGCGGCCACATTTGCCTCTGATGGCTCTTCTTATTTTTCCTCTGCATTGGAATAGCTTGATGTTGAGCCTCCAGCATTATATCTTTTAGGAACTGCCAGTTCCCTTCGATTCAGTAGTTTATGTCAAGCGTGCACACACTGACAGAAAGAACTGGTACTAAAATAAATTAAACCCTTTTAATTAGGGCTGTTGATTAACCACAGTTAACTCATGCGATTAACTCAAAAAATTAATCGTGATTAAAAAAATTAATTGCGATTAATCACAGCTTTAATCACACTGTTAATAGAATACCAATTGAAATTTATTAAATATTTTGGATGTTTTTCTACATTTTCAAATATATTGATTTCTATAACAACACAGACTACGAAGTGTACAGTGCTCAATTTATATTATTTTTATTACAAATGTTTGCACTGTAAAAATGATAAAAGAAATAGTATTTTTCCAGTCACTTCATTCAAGTACTGTAGTGCATTCTCTTTATTATGAAAGTGAAACTAACAAATGTAGATTTTTTTTTTGGTTACATAACTACACTCAAAAACAAAACAATGTAAAACTGTAGAGCCTACAAGTCTGCTCAGTTCTACTTCTTGTTCAGCCAATTGCTAAAACAAACAAGTTTGTTTACATTTACGGGCAATAACACTGCCAGCTTCTTATTTACAATGTCACCTGAAAGTGAGAACAGGTGTTCATATGGCACTTTTGTAGCCGGCATTGCAAGATATTTATGTGCCAGATATGCTAAACATTCATATGCCCTTTCATGCTTCAGCCACCATTCCAGAGGACACACTTCCATGCTGCTGATGCTCATTTAAAAAAAATGTGTTAATTAAATTTGAGACTGAACTCCTTGGGGGAGAATTGTGTCTCCTGCTCTGTTTTACCCACATTTTGCCATATATTTCATGTTATAGCAGCCTTAGATGATGACCCAGCACATGTTCGTTTTAAGAATACTTTCACAGCAGATTTGACAAAACACAAAGAAGGTACCAATGTGAGATTTCTAAAGATAGCTACAGCACTCGACCCAAGGTTTAAGAATCTAAAGTGCCAGGGCCGGCTTTAAGCCGATTTGGCCGATTCCCCGGAATGGGGCCCCGCGCCTAAGAGGGCCCCGCAACGTCCGGGGCTGCCAGCAAAGGGGGGGGGGCAGAAAGCTGCATCCTACTTCTTCCCCCCTCCCTCCAGCGCTTGCGCCGCCATACAGCTGATCAGCGCAAGCCTGGGAGGGAGGGGTGAGGAGGAGGAATGCGGCGTGCTTGGGGAAGACGCCGGGCCAGGGCGGGGATTTTGGGTGGGATCCAATGGTCAGGGAGGGGACGGGGCTGGGGCAGGGCCAGGGAGGGGATTTGGGGAGGGATCCAATGGGGCAGGGAGGGGGCCGAGTTGGGGCGGGGCCAGGGCGGAGTTGGGGTGGGGGAGCACGAGACAATTCGCGTTCTGACGTGGGGCCCCGCACCTGCTAAAGCCGGCCCTGTGAAGTGCCTTCCAAAATCTGAGCGGGACAAAGTGGGAAGCATGCTTTCAGAAGTCTAAAAAGACCAACACTCTGATGCGGAAACTGCAGAACCTGAACCACCAAAAAAGAAAATCAACCATCTACTGGTGGCGTCTGACTCAGATGATGAAAATGAACATGACTCGGTCCACACTGCTTCGGATCGTTATCGAGCAGAACCTGTCATCAGCATAGATACATGTCCTCTGGAATGGTGGTTGAAGCATGAAGGGACATACGAATCTTTAGCACATCTGGCACGTAAATATCTTGCAACGCCTGTTCTCATTTTCAGGTGACGTAAACAAAAAATGGGCAGCATTATCGCCCGCAAATGCGAATACGCTTGTTTGTCTGAGTGATTGGCTGAACAAGAAGTAGGACTGAGTGGACTTGTAGGCTCTAAAGTTTTACATTGTTTTGTTTTTGAATGTAGTTATTTTTGTACATAATTCTACATTTGTAAGTTCAACTTTCATGATAAAGCGATTGCACTACAGTACTTTATGACAGACCCAGACCAGTGGGGTACAGGAGTCTGGTAGAGGGCAAATATACTGGTCACTGTTCCCTGAGTGACCAGAGCAGGGGCTGCACTAGAGTAATCAGGAACCTGCTAGAACCAGTTAAGGCAGGCAGGCTAATTAGGACACCTGGAGCCAATTAAGAAGAAGCTGCTAGAATCAATTAAGGCAGGCTAATCAGGGGAACCTGGGTTTTAAAAAGGAGCTCACTTCAGTTTGTGGTGTGTGTGTGAGGAGCTGGAAGCAAGAGGCGCAAGGAGCTGAGAGTGAGAGGGTGTGCTGCTGGAGGACTGAGGAGCACAAGTGTTATCAGACACCAGGAGGAAGGTCCTGTGGTGAGAATAAGGAAGGTGTTTGGAGGAGGCCATGGGGAAGTAGCCCAGGGAGTTGTAGCTGTCATGCAGCTGTTACAGGAGGCACTATAGACAGCTGCAGTCCACAGGGCCCTGGGCTGGAACCCGGAGTAGAGGGTGGGCCCGGGTTCCCCCCAAACCTCCTAATTGACCTGGACTCTGGGTTCTTCCAGAGGGGAAGGTCTCTGGACTGTTCCCCAACCCACATGGTGAATCTCTGAGGCAAGAAAATCCGCCAATAAGCGCAGGACCTACCAAGATAGAGGAGGAACTTTGTCACAACTTGTAATGGGGGAATTGAAAAATACTATTTCTTTTGTTTTTTACAGGGCACATATTTGTAAACAAAAATAAATATAAAGTGAGCACTGTACACTTTGTATTATGTGTTGTAATTGAAATCAATATATTTGAAAATGTAGAAAACATCCAAAAATATTTAAATAAATGGTATTCTATTATTGTTTAACGGCGTGATTAATCGTGTGATTAATCGCGATTAATTTTTTTAATCGCTTGCCAGCCCTACTTTTAATGTATCACTTTGACCTGTGCTCTCAATCATTCTCACAAGCTAATTAGGATCAGGCCTCGTCTGTTCTTAAACTGGAAACTTCCAGGTAAAACTTCATAGCTCCAGAAGTGGTGGTGATAATGATTCAGTATGTAACCTGCTTCTCTTTGAGTCAGTATCGCACCAACACCCCTAGAAGGTGCTAACCTTGCAGTCTTTTGCATGAGACATAAAACCAAGGTCCTGAACACTTGGAGGGGTTAATTATCCCAAGGAATATTTGCAAAGCACCTCTCTGATATTTTCATTGACTATATGGTATTTCTTCTTCACTTCCAATACTAGGTGCTCAAATACTATGATGGAGGGACAATGGCCCAAGTCTGTAATGGGACTTAGGTGTCTAAACACCAGATTTAGAGGCCTGAGTCTCAGATTTAGGCACCATTGGGATCCACAAACCCCCACTTGGCTGCCACCTAACACTGTAGGTGCCTAAATTCACTCAGTGCCTAAATTTTTGTTGTAAAAGTTCCCTCGGTGCCTACGTTTCTGCCTTTGGGAATGTGTACAACATCTCACTCTAGGCCCATTCAAGAGGAGGAGATTGTGGTGACAGTGCCCTTATAAATTTTAGACCACTGGTTAGGGCACTCCTCCAGGATGCAGGAGATCCAGGTTAAATTCCACCCTCTGTCTGATGGGGAGAAAGGATTTGAACAGGAGTCTCCCACTTTTCAGAATAGCACCCTTATGTGTCTCCCTCAGTCTCTCCTGTTGAAGCTGTTGCAGTTTGGATACATAAACTCCCCACTAGGGCTCCCCAGGGCACAGAACATGTCACCTCGACATGGCACACCTACAGTATACATTGCAAGCCAGAGAAAGTCACAGGTAACTGAACTCATTAGGTTTAATTCTCTTTTACACTGAGGCTGCTTTACCCCATTTTGGCAGTTTAAAGAGGTCTTAAAGTGGATATAAATGCAGTTCACGCCCACTGGAAGGTGCCTTTACCTTGCCAGAGTGATGCAAAAGGACTTTAGTGTAAATGAGAATCAGGCCCAAGATTAGCACTATGCCAGAAAACTATTAAAGTTTGAAAGCCAGATATCAGATATGGTATCTTGAGGTATAAATGGAATTAGATGCTTAGCTATCATTCTTCTTGTTCACATGCATAGAATTTAAGTGACCATTAGATTTGGGAGTCAGGAAGGAATTTTTCACCTCTGTCCCAGGGCATACTGGTAAGAATCTCCTGGAAGAAGTCACCTTCCTCTGGAGCACTGAGCAGGGATCATCCATTAGGATTAGGTACAGTAACTCCTCGCTTAACATTGTAGTTATGTTCCTGAAAAATGCAATTTTAAGTGAAACGATGTTAAGCGAATCCAATTTCTCCATAAGAATTAATGTAAATGGGGAGGTTAGGTTCCAGGGGAAATTTTTTCACCAGACAAAAAACTATAAAATGTATACTGTGTGTATATCTATATAATATAAACAAACAATTTAATACTGTTCACAGCTATGATGATTGTGATGCTTGGTTGAGGTGGTGAAGTTAGAGGGTGGAAGAAGGAGGGATATTTCCCAGGAAATGCCTTGTTGCTAAATGATAAACTAGCACTCGGCTGAGCCCTCAAGGGTTAACACGTTGTTAATGTAGCATCTCTCACAAGGCAGCACGAACACAAGGGAGGGGAGACAGCATAGCAGACAGAGACAGACACACACCTTGTGTGTGGGGGAGAGAGAGAGAGAGATGCACAGTGCCCCTTTAAGTAAGCTGACCCACTCTTAAGTGCATTGTCTTTTTAAGTGGATCAGGAAGTTGAGACAGCAGCTGCTGCCCCAGGCTCTCTCTGTCTCTCTCCGCCGGTGTCCTCTCCCTGCTCTATATGGAGAAGGGGTAAGCGGGTGCAGGAGCAAGGGGGAGGGGGACACCCTGACAGCCCCCTTTTCTCCCCCTGCACAGCAAGCAGGAGTCTCAGGGAGCAGCTCCAAGG
Organism: Chrysemys picta bellii; assembly: GCF_011386835.1. Lineage (NCBI taxonomy): Eukaryota > Metazoa > Chordata > Testudines > Emydidae > Chrysemys > Chrysemys picta. The sequence goes on along the minus strand of NC_088791.1, from coordinate 93,404,305 downwards.
GAGAGGGCAGGAGCAGCACGTGGCAGTGGGGGGAGGGACAGCTGAACTGTCTTGATAGCCTCAGCTCTTGTCCCCTAATGCCCCTACTCTACTTGTGCTACATTGATGACATCTTCATCATCTGGACCCATGGAAAAGAAGCCCTTGAGTAATTCCACCATGATTTCAACAATTTCCATCCCACCATCAACCAATCCACACAAGCGGTCCATTTCCTTGACACTACTGTGCTAATAAGCGATGGTCACATAAACACCACCCTATACCGGAAACCTACTGACCGCTATACTTACCTACATGCCTCCAGCTTCCATCCAGGACATACCACATGATCCATCTTTTCCAATTTAACCAATAATTGCTCGTGCGGTACAGTATCAAACGCTTTACTGAAATCAAGGTATATTAGGTCCACCGCATTTCCCTTATCTAATAAGTCTGTTACTTTCTCAAAGAAGGAGATCAGATTGGTTTGGCACGATCTGCCCTTGGTAAAACCATGTTGTAATTTGTCGCAATTGCCATTGACCTCAAGGTCCTTAACTACTCTCTCCTTCAGAATTTTCTCCAGGACCTTGCACACTACAGATGTTGAACTGACAGGCCTGTAGTTACCCGGGTCACTTTTTTTCTCTTTCTTGAAAATAGGAACCACATTAGCTATTCTCCAGTCCAACGGTACCACCCCCGAGTTTAAAGATTCATTAAATATTATCGCTAAGGGGCCTGCTATTTCTCGCGCCAGTTCCTTCAATATTCTTGGATGAAGATCATCCGGTCTGCCCGACTTAGTCCCGTTAAGGTGTTCAAGTTTGGTTTCTACCTCGGATATGGTAATCCCCCCTCCTGTATCCTCCTCTGTCACACTGCCAATATTCCTAATCCCTTCATTGGCCTCATTGAACACCGATGCAAAATATTCGTTCTTGTGTTATGTGAAGGATTACAGTGTATGATAAAATACGTGTATCTGAAAGTAGAATAGATTTGAAAAGTATGAACATAGACTAGCTTCCTTATACGGCTGTTGTTTTTATGACAATGTCAGTGCATTCAGTTCGGTGATGTTGGCCAACCTAATCATTTCAAATGATGATTTGTGAGCAAAGTCTAAATGAGCTCTCCCTGACAGCTAATGATGAGCTGGGAGGGAAAGGCTTCAGGACCAGATTGTATTTACATTCACACCTAATCTACCTCGGTATCCAGTAAACAGAGCTGTGTCGCCCAAGTGATAGATTTTGGCTGGGTCGGGTTACAAATCATTTGAATGTGGGTCGGGGGGGGGGGGGGGGGGTGGAGGGGGGAAGGGGCGGGGAATGAAATGTTGTTGTTCTTATTGTATGAGTAAAGGGCAGTAGAACTGTACCTAGCCTGTGCTGATTGAGGGCATTTAGAGAGAGGGTGGGGACCTGTCCCTCTCCACTGTTTAAAGACAGAGCTGATTAGGCTCCATAGATGGTCTTTTGTTCTGTTAAGTGACCACTGCAGCTGAAATCACTGATAATCAGGTCTAAGTGCTTAGTCCTGCTATGGGGACAGTGTTCCTGTGGGTACAGTGTTTTTGTGTAAAAGACAACCTAGACTGAACTAGCAGCGAGGTTCCCCCACTGAGAGCTCACATTGTTGCTATCTTGAGAGGTCATTATGTTGGGGAGTTTTTGTACTAAACATTTTTATTATTATAATTAATTTTTACATAAGAATGGTCATACTGGGTCAGACCAATGGTCCATATAGCCCAGTATCCTGTCTTCCAACAGTGGTCAAGGCCAGGTGCTTCAGAGGGAATGAACAGAACAGGTAATCATCAAGTGATCAATCCCCTGTTGCCCATTCCCAGCTTCTGGCAAACAGGCTAGGGACACTCAGAGCATGGTGTTGCATCCCTCACCATCCTGGCTCATAGCCACTGATGGACCTATTCTCCAGGAATTTATCTAATTCTTTTTTTTAATCCTGTTATAGTTTTGGTCTTCACAGCATCCCCTGGCAAAGAGTTCCACGGGTTGACTTTATGTTGTGTGAAGAAGTACTTCCTTTTTTTTTTTTTAAACCTGCTGCCTATTAATTTCATTGGGTGACTGCTAGTTCTTGTGTTATGTGAAGGATTAAATAACATTTCCTTATTTACTTTCTCCACACCAGTCAAGATTTTATAGACCTCTATCATATCCCCCCTTAGTCATCTCTTTTCTAAGCTGAAAATTCCCAGTCATTTTAATTTTTCCTCCTGTTTCATACCCCTAATCATTTTAGTTGCCCATCTCTGTACCTTTTCCATTTCCAATATATCTTTTTTGGGATGAGGTGACCAGATCTGCACACAGTATTCAAGGTGTACACGTACCATGGATTTATATAGAGGCAATATGATATTTTCTGTCTTATTATCTATCCCTTTCTTAAAAAAGCAAAGGTTTCAGAGTAGCATAACACATCCAATGAAGTGGGCTGTAGCCCACGAAAGCTCATGCTCAAATAAATGTGTTAGTCTCTAAGGTGCCACATTGACTGCCGCTGCACATGGAGTGGATGTTTTCAGAGAACTATCCACAATGACTCCAAGATCTCTTTCTTGAGTGTTAACAGCTAATTCAGACTCCTTCATCTTGTATGTATAGTTGAGATTGTTTTCCAATGTGTATTACTTTGCATTTATCAACATCAAATTTCATCTGCCCTTTTTGTTGCCCAGTCACCCAGTTTTGTGAGATCCCTTTGTAACTCTTCGCAGTCTGCCTGGGACTTAACTCTATCTTGAATAGTTTTGTATCATCTGCAAATTTTGCCACCTCACTCTTTACCCATTTTTCCAGATCATTTATGAGTATGTTGAACAGTAATGGTACCAGTACTGACCCCTCAGGGATACCACTATTTATCTCTCTCCATTCTGAAAACTGATAATTTATTCCTACCCTTTGTTTCCAATCTTTTAACCAGTTACTGATCCATGAGAAAACCTTCCCTCTTATCGCATGATGGCTTACTTTTTTGGTGTAACTTGCATTATCCTTGTTAAATTTGCGTTATCCTAACAAAACATTTACTTTATTCATATCTCTTTTATATATCTCATCAGTCCTGACACACACACACACACACGTGTAAATTTGGACACACCCCCTGATCTCAATTCCTGGGGAAACCACTCCATCCCAGTAATCCCTGTGCTTCAGTCCGCATTTGGCACCATCTTTCAATGGTTTGTGTACTGCACGCTCTGCCTCTTTGGTCTGCAGGAATGGATCCCGCACTGTTGACCAATACGCTGCTCGCTGTGACTAACACGTCACAAGTGGCAGTGGAGTTATTCCTTAAACTACAAAGGCAAGAGGAGTGCAACACTGATCTCGCCACGCATAATAGCTACGACATGAGATTGCTTGTGGCATTCACAGAGGTGCTGACCACAGTGGAACGCCCCTTTTGGGCTCGGGAAACAAGCACTGAGTGGTGGGATCACATCGACATGCATGTCTGGGATGACGAGCAGTGGCTGCAGAACTTTTGGATGAGGAAAGCCACATTCATGGGACTGTGTGATGAGCTCGCCCCAGTCCTGCGGCGCAAGGACACAAGACTGAGAGCTGCCCTGTCGTTGGGGAAGCGTGTACCAATTGTACTGTGGAAGCTGGCTACTCCAGACTGCTACCGATCGGTCGCTAACCAGTGTTGATGGAAATGTGCAGAGCCTGTAGGGGGGGTCTGATAATCATTCCTGTCCCCACATTTTCCACATGGAAGATATCTCGCTGCTGAGGGTGAGCAGGGAATCAAGGGGGAGGGTCTTCTCCAAGATTGCGGCTTCTGCCCTGGCTCTTATGCGGCTCGCCTGTGTGCAGCAATGCCTCCCCTCCACCCCCCCCAGTGATGGCAGACTGGCACAGGAAAGTTACCCTTAATGGGGCAAGGAACAAAGCAGCTCTGCCAAAGAACCTGCAGCAGCGGATTGCCCAGTAGCTCCATGAGAGTTTCCTGAAGATCTCTGAGGCAGATTCCCATGAAGTGAGGGAGTCAAACAACACCCTGTTGCGTCACTCAGACTAGGCATGTGGTGGTACGCACATCATACAGACACAAGCCTGCTTTCTGCAACCCTCCTGCCCCCAACAACTTGCTTCAGCGATTGCCAAAATCAAAACCACTTACCAGGGGCCTCCTCTCCTGTTTGTGCTTCACCAAGATCCAACAGCTGTGACTGGCTAGGCTCCTCCAGAGTAGAAAAGAGCTCCTGGTTGCATGCATCTCTGGCCTCCGAGTCATCCTCTGCCTATGGGTCCCCCTCCCCCTCCACATCCTCGTCCAAGACTTCCTCCTCCTGGCTCAGTCCACTCTCGACTAGCACGTGAGCCACCAAAGTATCCACAGTGGCCTTCACAGTGGAGGTGGGGTCACCATCGAGTATCACAGCCAGCTTTTTCTAGAACCGGCAGCTCATGGGCGCAGCACCGGAGTGGCGGTTTGCCTCCCATGCCTTGTGGTAGGCGTTCTGCAGCTCCTTCACTTTGACTCTGCACTGCAATGTGTCCCAGTCATGGCCCCTTTCTGTCATACATCATGAAATCTGTCCATAGGTATCATCATTCCTGTGGCTGGACCACAGCTGGGACTGGACAGCCTCCTCTCCCCAAATGCTGATGGGGTCCAGCAGCTCAGCATTGCTCCAAGCAGGGGATTGCCTGATGCGTGGAGCAGGCATGATTACCTGGAAAGATGGGCTGAGACCACTGCATGCAAACAGGAAGGGGACTTTCAAAATTCCCAAGGAATTTAAGGGCTGAGGATGACGGTTGGCCACCTGAGGGCAGGGCAGTAGAGTTCAAACCAATGACCAGAGAGGCCAGAACAGGCATTTTGGGACACCTCCCGAAGGCCAATCGCAGTGTTGTAATCAACCAGGGTGTCTACACTAGCACCACAGCACTATAGCCCCGGCGCAGAAACCTCTACGCCTCTAGGGGTTTTTTTTTTTTACAGCGCTGCAACTACGCAGTTTCTTTGCACTAAGTGGCTTGGGAATTACAATGCAGAAAACTGCTTTACTGCACAGAAACTTACCAGTGTAGACAAGACCTACGATTTCCAAAGGGATTTGAACTTCCATGTGAAATTTTGTATAGGTCCACAAATGAAAAAAGGTTGAGAACCACTGCATTAGAGCAAATGTAAGAGTGGCGTCTCCCCTTGGTAATCAGCAGCTGGACTTGCTGTGCATGTAAGTCTTTCATGTGACAGCAGAGCAATGGTTCTCATTGGGACCCTTGTTAAGGTCTCCAGGCAATAGTTGCATCAGGTGGACCAATCTGAAACTCCCATGCCCGTAGGAGCTGGTATAATCTGCTGTCTGTTGGAAGTCATTCTTTGCATAGATACCACATTACACTTTGCTTATTTCCACAGTGACCAAGAATTGTAGCACTTCTGGTCGTCTGTGGTGTATCTGGACAGCATGAGATCTTGTATATTATATAGAGTGCATGTAAAATGCTGGAAAATTTAGGATGACAAGCAGAGTGAAAGGTGAAGCAGCAGACTGAATACTGTACATCTCTTGGCTTTGGTTGGTTTTGTACTGAAACAGCTGTTTTGCGGCGTAAACACTGGGAGCTAGGGGGGAAAAGCGGGCACACCGTGCGCTCAGAGGAGGAGGTGGAGGCGGAGGTGAGCTGGGTGAGGGGGCAGGGAGCTGCCGGTGGGTGCGGAGCACCCACAGAGTCAGCACCTATGCACAGGAGAGAGTCTATTTAAACCCCTGAGAGACCCCTCCATTTTGTCTTCAGCTGGCTCAAGAGATAGCATCTCCACCCCCAAGGATACCTGAGAGAAACTGGAACAAAGGCCAGTAACTACAGGAGGTGTGAGTGATTGCTGGACCCAGACTAGAAGGGGACTAGTCTGTAAAAGGAAGCTTACTGGAACACCTCTGAGGGTGAGGTTTTATCTGTATTCAGTTTTATTACTGTATTAGGCTTAGATTTGTGTGTTTTACTTGATTTTACTTGGATATTCACTTTGTTCTGTCTGTTGCTACTTGGAACCACTTAAATCCTACTTTCTGTATTTAATAAAATCATTTTTTACTTATTAATTAACCCAGAGTATTTATTAATACCTGGGGGGGGGGCAAACAGCTGTGCATATCTCTCTATCAGTGTTATAGAAGGCGAACAATTTATGAGTTTACCCTGCATAAGCTTTATACAGGGTAAAATGGATTTATTTGGGGTTTGGACCCCATTGGGAGTTGGGCATCTGAGTGTTAAAGACAGGAACACTTCTTAAGTTGCTTTCAGTTAAGTCTGCAGCTTTGGGGCACGTGGTTCAGACCTGAGTCTGTGTTGGAGCAGACTGGCGTGTCTGGCTCAGCAAGACAGGGTGCTGGAGTCCCAAGCTGGCAGTGAAAGCAGGGGCAGAAGTAGTCTTGGCACATCGGTTGGCAGCCCGAAGGGGGTTTCTGTGATACAACCCGTCACAGACTTATTTACTTGTGGATGGATAGCCTTGATGCTTTTTAGATTCTCATATATAATATGGATAAAGGCAGGGCTCAAACCTCCGAAAATAACTGTGCCTGTAGGCCATCTTTCTCCATTTGTTGGCATAGAGCCACATTGGTTTAGTTCACACCAGGGTACAGTCACCTTATTCACATGTTATTTCACTGTGGATACCATCTGACAGTTCAATCTGAAAGGAATGATCAGCCTGAACATTGGAGAATTTTTTTTAAAACACAGCCCAATTTAAAGAATCAACTTCTTCCTTTTTCCTATATATGTTGTACAGTTTGGATGAATTTCAGTAATCTCAAAACTGAAAGACTGACAGTACTGTCTGGAGTCAAGCATAATGCCACACAGGTGGTATACTACTACTCCCTCTCTCTCACCTCTACCAGTGTGTTTCAATACTGATCTCTACAGGATTCCTGTTTGTTCCAGTTTTGCCATCTTGACCTTGGTTCTGGTAATGTACCTAAAGTCTTACTCACTGCACCCTTTCCTATTTAAGTCCCTATATCCTTGCACTGCTCTGCTTGTTCCATAACACTGACAGGCTGCATTTCTTGCTATTCCAGTATTAGTACTCTCCATACCTCTCTGCCAATGCACCTCAGTGCTGACCTACAGCACTTCTTTGCTGTTCCAATTCTGGGTCCCCTATGTACTTTTATCAAATTACCACCAGTATCCCCTGCTATTTCAGTCCTGAGTAAAGATTATCAATCATACCAAGCCATGCAAAATGGGGTGGAGATTACTAGTGAACATTTCTCCTTCTCAGGCAAATACGTTAGAATACCACAAAACCCCAAAGTCCATTTCATTTGAGATTGACAAATGAAAGGGTAATGCAGAAAGACCCATCATTTTACTCCTGCAAATTTCTCCTCCTCTCTTGTCTCTTAAGCCCCTTGCTACATCCTGCAGTGTAATCTTTGCGGATTGTTTACTAATGCGAAGCCCCACCTGTAGAACTGGCTAAAGTATTGGCACATCTAAATTTGCAGTTTAAGCCTGACATGCTTACGTTGAAGTTTGACTGAATCAGGAAGCTCTGGTATGGGCTCAGAGGCAGACATTGTTGGTAAACAGTCCTTGGTAGTGGTCTTCTTAGGCAATAGCATTGCATAGGAGGTCCGCTGCCTAGTTCTGCGTGCTATCTCACGTTGGTTATGTAGCAGTTGGTCATCTGTTAACAAGGCACTGACTTGCTTAGATTTTTCTCTGACGTGATAACCTGTTGAAGTAATTGGGTTTAGTTTAAAGAAAAGAAATACTTGGTAAATGTGTTAGGATCCCATCATCCCATTCTGTAACGAGGGCCAACTGGATATATCGTGGGCCCCAGCAACTACAGAAAAGTGGAGAGGCTAAGGATGCTGAGCTGTTTATAACCATAGAACAATGAGTCAAGAAACCAAGATCTCAGTAAGCAGTTGTCTTTAGTAGATTTACGATGTAAGCAGCTGACAAGAGGTTGAGACACTGCATGTGTGGTTCATAAACTGAAGTATGTTTTTAGGTTATGGTCTTTGAGGTTTTTCCTCCCTTTATTTCTTCCAAGGACCAGCTTTGTAGCAGCCCATTATTTTGGCTGAATGCTATTAGCAGGATGTTATTCCTTTGGTCAGAGAAGTGTTCAGGCAGAATTCCTCCTTGTCTCTTTGGTGCATTAGTGTATTGTCTCTGGCAGGCCTTGCCAGTCCACGAACTCTGATCCTTCAGTATGGCGGTACAAAACACTGCCACCAGTAGGCTGGCACAAATATGTAGGGTTTTTCCATTAAAATTTGGCTATGGTTGTGTGTAGTGACAGGGAGTATTAGTGTCAATGTGAGTTACAGGGAACAAGGAAAGAGGCTGAAGTGCTTTTTATCTTCAATCTCTGGAAAAGATTGTCAAGCCCAAAAATGCTAGGAAGATGTCAAGGATTAAAGATCTCTCTCAGAAGAGACACGATTATCCTATCAAAATGAATTTGTCTAGAGAGGGGAAAAGTCACACTTTTTGATATTCTTCTAAAAAATCTACTGTGTTTAGTATGTGTGTGAAACAACATCCCCAAACTACCAGCTGTAATGGAGTCAGTTCAATAAAGCTGTTGATTCTGCTAAGGAGACTCACAGGTCTGAATTCATTGAGGGGCTGGTACAGCAATGAAACTGAAAGGCCTATCAAATTAACTGTTTGAATCAGGAAAACAAACATAGAGACGACTGTATGTCATGATGATCCTTCTTATACTGGCAGGACCCTGGGACGTGGAAAGGACAAGGGAGTGTTGCTCCTCTTTCTGGAGTTTTGAGTGGGGAACCTTAACACATGACTCAATCCCTCTGATGGCAGGTAGCAGGGATTGGTGGACCTCTGTACTCCGTATCTTCTGTGTTTCTAGATCTATCTTACTGAGGCTCACATAATTATAAGAATCCAGTGTTAAGATGTCCTACTAATGTATATTGCTCTCTCTCCCCCCCCATAACTGCTTCCAACATTGAATTTGATAGCTACTCTAATCTCAAAGTTGTAATAGCCACCAAGTGAATTCTGTCCTGGGATTCTCCTAAGTAGAGAGACCAGCTTTATTTAATTTATTGTATTTACAGCTGATAGTTTCTGGATGTTGTTTCTGTTAACTGGAGTGTCCAGGCACTGCAAACTGACATTACATCAGTCCGTCAGTGACTTTCCACTGGGTTTGTTCTGCGACTTGACCTGCATACCACCACAGACTTAAACAGTGGTGAGATTGAGACACTTTCTCCTTTGTTGAGACAGCTGTGAGAGTGTCACTGCAATCCTGATTGTCATGGGACAGTTCTAGTTTTCATAAATCTGAGTCCCATGACCCTCAGATTCTTGTAGTATGATTAAGTGGTCTTGAATTTATTTAATCTCATTCTCATATCAATATGAAATGAAGCAACATCATTATGCACGGCTGCAACATCATTACATGAAAACTGAGCTATAGCAGTGTCATGATTTAGCATCATGGTGTGATTATTTTGTCCTCCAGGACAGATACAAATAGTTGGCATTTCAAAGCCAGTAGGAGCAGTATTAAGCTTTTATCAGCTGGAATTCACTTTTACATACATCACATGGGAACATGAATTGCCCAGTGTGACAGGCCCATCACTGCCAATAATTCATCTAATTTACTATGGCAAGGTGGATGCATGGTCGGGTCTCAGAGCCAACAGGCCAGTAGCTTCATCTACCAGCTCATGCTGCTCCCAGCAGTGCTGCATTCTTACTAATAATTTAATCTTGTCTTTGAAGTTCAGCTCCTAGCAGTTTGCCTCCTTTTTCTCATTTTCTTTCACTTCTATTTAAAATTATAATGGTCCATTTCAACAAAATTAACTGTAATTTCATGGATCACCACATCAGGAATAAGTTTTATACATAATACTATAATCCATGTAGTTGTTTCCCCAAAAGCTAATTGACTTGAGCAATTCTGTCTCCTGTGTAAATAACCCTGGTTCTAGTTACGAACTGTGTTATTTCAGGGGGGGGGGGTTGGTTTTAGTATTTTCTGGCAATTTTTAGTGGGTATGGCAATTTTGTTAAACAAAATGTTTACCAAATATAACATGAGGGTAATAATATAACCTAGCTTTTATATTGTACTTTTCATCAGTAGATCTCAAAGTACTTTACAAAGGAGGGTAAATATCATTATCCCCTTTTCACAGATGGGGAAACTGAGGTGCCAGGAGGTGAAGTGACTTGCCCAAGGTTACCCAGCAGGACAGTGGCTGAATCAGGTCTTCTGAGTTCCAGTCCAGTGTGCTGTCCACTAGGTCAGACTGCCTCCCATAGTTAATTTCATTTACTTTTAACTAACCCCTCCCCCATGCTTTTATCAATGTTTCATTCTACATTACAATATACTTAAACTGGCTTTATTTATTTTTTAATTAATTTAGTCCTCATGAAAGTTTCCAGACTGATAACACAGGTAAGTCTTCTATTTATATGTACAACAGGTGCATCATGGGCAGTGACAGGACAAGATTCCTACACTGCCCCACCAATATGTCATCAGTAATACCCTGGAAAAATCACTTTTAGGGCTAGATGATGGGAAGTTCGCTTATTGTGGCCTCTATTCAGTTTCACTGTCTCCCTGTTGAGATTGCCAGCCAGTGGATCAATTAGTATGAAATGGGGTGGTTCTTTTTGTAATATGGACACTTTTCTACTATGAATTGGACTGCAACTTCCAATTTATTTTACAAAGGTCACTAAACATATATTGGATGGTAAGAACTTTCAGTTGTTACCAACCTGTCCCAGACTGACTGGAACCAGAGACCTAGAGATTATGATGATAATAAAGATATATCCCAATTCCCAATGCCATCATATTCTCCAACTGACTTTACTTTCATTATTCCTGAGTTGGGCCAATGTACTCAAGTTTCGATGGCAAACATGAAGTGTTTACCTTAAATATGATAAATTTCACTGGCGTACTGACCTGAAATCTATTAGTCTAGCATGATCCAAACCTGCACTAATAACAAATTTAATTATATTATTGTAACCATTATTTAGTTGCTTAATAACACATAAGAACAGCCATACTGGGTCAGACCAATGGTCCATCTAGCCCAGTATCCTGTCTTCCGACAGTGGTCAATGCCAGGTGCTTCAGAGGGAATGAACAGAACAGGTAATCATCAAATGATCCATCCCGTGTCGCCCTTCCCAACTTCTGGCAAACGGAGGCTAGGAGCACTTCGAAGCATGGTTTTGCATCCCTGCCCATCCTGGCTAATAGCCATTGATGGGCCTATCCTCCATGAACTTCTTAACCAAAGCCTTTGTTATGCCATCTCAGGACTAGATAATGTTTTCAACTACAGGCTGTAGTTCCTTCAGCATTTGCCTCTGAGTCACAGTACACTTGGCATACTACTGAGGGTCTATCTATGCAGCAGTTGGAAGTGTACTTCCTAGAGCGGGTAGACAGCCATGCATTAGCTCTGCTCAAGCTCGCACGCTAAAAATAGCTGTGAGGCTGTGGGCTAGCTGCCCAAGCACAATCCTGAATGACCCCATGGGTACATGCTCAGATGGCTAGCCTGAGTTGCCACAGCCACACTACTGTTTTTAGCACAATAATGTGACAGTCAGGCCCTACGGCTGCAAGAGGGTCCTGGAAGGCTGATATATTAGCTCAGAATGTTAAAGGCCCTTTTCCCTACAAGCTGAGAAGGGGTTACCTCAGGTCAATTAGGGACACCTGAATCCAATTAAGTGCTGCCTGAGGCCTTTAAAAACCCCTCCTCTGGGGAGAGAGAGACAAGCTACTGTCAGGCTGCTGGAAGCAGGGAAACAAGGTCTTCCAGGCTGAGAGGCTGTGTTTCTTCCCATAGGAGAACAGCCAAACCCAAGTGCCTGCTGGGGGAAGGACTGACACCCCAGGGCAAGCAACAGGATGATACCCTGCCCCAGCGAGGAGGCAGGGAAAGGTATCCCATTTTGTTTTGTGTTTACGAGACTGTTTGCTTTCTGTTTGGTGAAGGATCACTCCTTAGGCTCACCCTGGCACCTACCCTGAAAACACAGCCAAAGAAGCACAGAAGGGGGAAGGCAAACACTGCCCAGAGTGGGGCCCGCCATTGCCAGAGGGAGAAGTGCTAAGTCTTTCGAGACGAAGGAGGTGCCTTGCCACAATAGCTTGAGCAGAACTAGCATGTGTCTGTCTACTGACACTGGGAAGCACTCTCTCAACTGCTATGTAGACATACCCTTCATGCCTTAAGAGGCACCACACTGAGCAGACATATCAGTTACACTACAGTCGTATTAATATTCTTATCTTCTGAGGTTTGTAGCTACATCGATGCTACCTCACTCACAGTCTTCTCCCCTTAGGTTTCCATATACTGTCAAGAGAATTTCTATGTGAAGTAGTACACCCTCATGGTCTAGACAGTATTTGGACCTGCCATGAGGGCAGGGGACTGGACTTGATGACCTCTCGAGGTCCCTTCCAGTCCTTGAATATCTACAATCTAACCTATTTCAATATATATTTTATAGGCAGGCATTACGGTATACTGTTGCTTATCCTCATCTCACCATTTTTCAGAAATGGCAACTGCATGTAAATCTTCTCGCAATGCCAAGCACTCCACCTCACCCATATTTGCATTTAAACTTCTTTCAACAGTGCATAGGCACATGGGTTGAAATTCCGGCCTCTTCAACCTCAATGGGGCTGGGATTTCACCCTTTCTTTTTATTTGTGAGAGGTGGGAGCACTTTTATGTATCCTTTTTTTCTGCTAACATGGTAAATTGCTCCTCCATATCCCCTTCCTGACTTTTCCTTCAGTGCAGCCATAATTACTTGCTATATTTCCCCCAGCAATTAGTTTAAATAATCCCCCCAAAAACCTTCTTAATTTTAATTGACAGGCCTTGGCAAGCTACATTTACCTTGATCCTTTCCAGCTTCATCTATGTAATGAAAGTCCTTTAATGTCTGAATGTTAAAGAGCCCCTCTCGACAATGCTGAATGACTTTCTTTGATCCATTCTTGATGAGATAATCCAAGAGTGTGAGGGATTTATACACATGCCTCCAGTTCTTTCCCTGGTCATTCATCCTGTGCCATATCATGTTCATAATCTCCAAAAGAGAAACTGTATTGTATGTCAGGTCACTGATCTCTAACATTAGTGAACTAGAGGGACCCCATGGGTCATTAGAGGTTGCTTCCCTGACTTTGATCTCAGAATCAGAATAATTTTTCACAAAGTTCTTCATGTGCCTCCTGAGTGCCATGGAGATGACAGGTTGTTGTTCAGTTGATAAAGTTGGTAAGAGATGCCTGTGCTGCTGTCCCTGCTTAAGTGTTTTTAGTCTCCACCTCAGCAAACCACAATGACTCTGCAAATAAAACAATACAAGGAATAGATGTAATTGTTATCAACTCAAAATTTTGGAGGAAGAGGGGAAGGCTGATATAATTCTCAGTTTCTTAACAATATGAGCCAGCCAACATTGGGAGCACTATGGCCTTGGCTACACTCGCGGATTCACAGCGAGTGTAGTCGCGCCGCCAGCGCTGCGAGAGCTCTCCGAGGGGAATAGCTTGCAGCGCTGCGAGTGAGCGTGCAGCGCTGCAGGCGCTGATTACACTGGCGCTTTACAGCGCTGCACTCGCTGCGCTCAGGGGTGGTGTTTTTTCACACCCCTGAGCGCAGCAAGTGCAGCGCTGTGAATTGCCAGCGTAGCCAAGGCCTATGATTGCAATCATAGGGCATTACCTAAGGCATTACCTTCTCGCCCTACCTAGCCCAAAAGGAAGACCCATCTTACTTTTCCTTAGCCAGAAGTATGGCAACTATGATTAATGGCCACAAGGGTGAGAATACAGTGAGAGGGATACTTAGGTTCTCCTTAGGAAAGACTGCAGTAGGGCAACAAACTGGAAGAAAGGTGACCTGGGTTCTACTAATGGCCTTGTCATTAATTTGCTGACCTTGGGCGAGTCACTTAACCTCTCTGTACTTCAGTTTACTCATCTGTATAAGTGTTAAATATAGTTATTAGTGATCATTATTTATTATTAGGTGTTTATCAAGAATACTAAAGTCACGGGAGGTGGAAGAAAGGATAGAATATTTCACTATCCAGCAAGTTTAATTAAATCCAGACCATACCTTCCATGGTTAAACCAGCGCTCCAGGTCGCCTGTATGGTGCTCCTGTAGTTAGTACTTTGCGCACACATACAAGAGACCCAAGTTCAAATGCCAGATTCAGACTTGGGCCTGCAGAAGCTAAATTATACTGACGGGGCAGTGTATGCGTGCAGGGAGGAAAAAAGAAAGGGTCTCATGTCACTCTGCAGCGACCCTTCTCTCTTCTGCTCCTCTAAATAGGAGAGGGAGGGTAGAGGAAGGAAGAACAGGGTTCCATTTGCCTGAGGACTGCCCTGCTAAACTGAATAGAGTTTCTCTACTGATCATCTTGGGTCTGTCAGCTTTCACAGCTGGCATACGCAACAGGGGGGTGCATTTTAGTTGATGCAGTGATAGCATGAAAAGGGAACAGAGCCTCCAAACAATTTAAACAAAGCCTGTGAATTGACAATTCACAGCTTTATGAGATGAACCCATCCCCCTCCCTTCTTTTCATTAGTTAGCATGAGGGTGGGTAGGTCTCTGCAGTTCCCGACTGAGTCACCAGCAAAGGCTGTCATGAGCATGTATCAAATTGATTTCAAGCCCTGACAAGTGCCCAGCCTCAATGAGGGAGACAATCTGTAATCAGATTTTATGTGCACAAAAGGCAAAATATTAAAATTCATAACAAATGTGTTTGTTTTCCATCTTGCTTCCCCCCCATCCACTAACACCGTTGTCCAGTCTGACCTCTATCTATTTTGATTCATTCAATGTTTGATTTTTAACACAAGGATAGGGACAGGCATGAATTTGAAGCAAAACACCAAAATGTTACCTTTTCAATTTTTAAAATAAAGAAGATAATTAACCTTTTTATCAAAGTATGCACAGCTTCAAGTAAGTTGAATAGAAAATATATTGGTTTAATTAAGATATTGTAGAAAGCGATAGCTGAAAATGCTGGGAACCTGGAGAGAAAAAAGAATCTTTCTGAGGAGGGTGCTACATAGTTTACAACTCCCTGCCTCTCTTTCTTGTTTGCACTTCAAATGGAGTCAATTTTTATCTGTCTCACTCCTGCAGAGAGAAAACTGATTTTATAATGTTTCAATGAAGCTATTAAATTTCAGTCATAGCAGGATTTCTCTTTTGCCTTTGTGTCTTTCTTTGTTTTGGTGCACTGATGCACTGTGACAGTGGTTATATAGCAGCACATATTGATCTGTTTTTTACAAGTTGATTAGATAACTCTATTAGAATCATAACCTGCTGGAGTGGAACACTTAGCACCCAGTGCCTTTGTCCTCCTGGACTGGGTCCCCACTCATCTTGATTTCCGTGGGGTTGATCTGATTATCGGCGTGGTGTTCTATGACTTCCAAGCTAGGCATGCAGATTATTTTTTTTTAAGTGAATTTACTGATAGTGAAAGGTTTAAGAGTGACAGCTTGAAGTCTTCTATTCACAGAACAGGAACATCATGGGCAGCATTAGTACAAACCTAACGCTCACATTAAATGTCGAGAAATATATCAGGGATGCAAAAATCAATGCAATGTTGGGTCACGGCATCACAGTACAATGTTTGGGGGCAACAATACATAGGACTCCTAGGTCTACATAATAAATATTATACTTTTTAAAATACATAGAATTACTTATTTACTCAACACCCTGGGTCATCTCTTAAAGAATAGTGTACCTGATTAAAACTATGTAACAATTATTTATTCATAATTAAACCCAGATCATTAACCTAAAATATATTCCTGCTAAAAATAGAAAACTTGATATGCACAATTTCATTTAAATAACATTAAAGCTAAACTATAAAGCCAGGAAATTAATAGCTAAGGACCAGGAACTGGATGTAGCTATGATTTTGTTTTTCTGTCTTTTGTTGTTGTTGCCAGTTCATATCATAAACATAATGCTATGTAAAAAACTACCTCATAGTTAGTCTTTTGTGCTACTAATCGAAAAATCAATATTTGGTTCTCGCATCCTGTCTCTCAGTCCCTGAGCCAGCCATCTCTGTGGTTAGTGTGTCTGTGCCACCACATGAATGAGACAGATTGATTTTGTCCCGATCTGCCAGATTGCTCCCAAACTCAGCAATGGCTGGGAGTCCTAAGAGAACCGCACTTTAACCCCTGTTGGCATCTGGGAGGTTAGGCTGAATGTGGCTCTGCAATAATCTATTTGGCCAAGCTATGAGCAGTGGTGATGAGCCCTGAAAAGGGATTCCCATTTAGAAACTAGACCTGAAGCACAAGTGTGACAGTGAGTGCATGAAATCCAGAAATCTGGGGATCCCACCTCAGGAACTTTTATGATTTTATTTCAGTTTCATCAAATAATGATTTTTTGGCTTATGGTCTACAAAAAATGTACAAGTTTTAAATCCTGCTATCAAGCCAACCTCTCACTAGCAGGGAGAAACTTCTCCTTATGTCAGATTATTCCATAAGTGCCTGCTGCAGGGTTTCTCTCACCTTCCTCTGGCACTGAAAAAGCTGGTACTAACTGCTGCCAGAGACAAGGTACTGGGCTAGGTTGACCATGGGTCTGATTATTCACTATGGCAGAAAGATCTTGGAGGCACTGTGGCTAGTTCTCTGAAAACCCACTCAATGTGCAGCGGCTGTCAAAAAAGTGAACAGAATGTTGGGAATCATTAAGAAAGGGGATAGATAATAAGACAGAAAATACCATATTGCCCCTATATAAATCCATGGTACACCCACATCTTGAATACTGTGTGCATATCTGGTCGCTCCATCTCAGAAATGATATATCGGAATTGGAAAAGGTTCAGAAAAGGGCAACAAAAATTATTAGGGGTATGGAACAGCTTCTGTATGAGGAGCGATTAATAAGACTTGGACTTTTCAGCTTGGAAAGGAGAGGATATGATAGAGGTCTATAAAATCATGACTGGTGTGGAGAAAGTAAATAAGGAAGTGTTATTTACTTCTCATAACAAAAGAACTAGGGTTCACCAAATGTAATTAATAGGCAGCAGGTTTAAAACAAACAAAAGAGAGTATTTTTTCACACCATGCACAGTCAACCTGTGGAACTCCTTGCCAGAGGATGTTGTGAAGGCCAAGACTACAACAGGGTTTAAAAAAAAAACCCTAGATAAATTCATGGAGAATAGGTCCATCAATGGCTATTAGCCAGAATGGGCAAGGATGGTGTCCTAAGCCTCTGTTTGCCAGAAGCTTGGAATGGGCGACAGGGATGGATCACCTGATGATTACCTGTTCTGTTCATTCCTTCTGGGGCACCTGGCATTGGCCATTGTTGGAAAACAGGATACTGGGCTAGGTGGACCTTTGGGTCTGACCCAGTATGGCCATTCCTACGTTCTGAGGTAGGTTCCATACCTGCCTGTAGTAATGGTGGTTTCCAGACACGTCAGCAGGTGTCTTGCCTGGAAGTTCAGTGAGACCTAGCTTTGGGTCCATTAAACCTGCCATTTAAGGCAGCCCATAGTTGACAGGACACCCCCACTTCAGGCAGATGGGTGTTACGACAGGTGACCGCTCAGCTGGAGCTGTGCCTGGCCTTGTGTGGTAGGAAAGTTGAGGGATGGGAAGGGAGGTATTGGGGGGGGGGGGGCTCTCCACTCCAGAAACAACCCCTGGGAGGGGCAGGTCCTCACAATCCTAAATCTGGCCCCGCTCCCTGAGGAGCATAAGGTTAGACCTGCCAGTCCTCTACCATCAGTGGCTGCTCCTGGTAACATGGCCCACTGAGGGGGTGGCTGTGAAGGCAGGTGACATCCAGGAGAGGGCAGCCACGGGGGGCTCCTGAACAGGGGATGCCCCCGCCTGTCCCCAACACACACAACTGCAGGTAAAAACAGGGCACGGCACGCGACTCTCTCTGGCCCTGGAGACGCCCCAGCAGGGGCAAGACAAGCTTTAAACAGGGAGAGGCCCCACCCCGCTCTCATTAACGAGTGGGGTTAACTGGCTGAGGGCAGCGGGGTTCGTGGGCACACACAGGCCCAAGCAGAGGCTTCATACTGCTGGGCTCGCACCCCACCTTCATTACCTGAGGAAAACTGAGCAGTAGCGACCGGTAGGCATCGTTTTCCCACTTAAAATTCAAACTGCCATCAATAAGCTGCAAAGGCCCGCCTCTCCCTGTCCTCCTCCAATCAGAATGCTCGTACCCACTGTTCTCCCCTCATCTTGCATTCAAACAGCTGTCAATCACCTTCCAAGCCCCACCCCTTCTTCACATCCAATCAGAATTCTAGCTACTCCTCTGCCTTACCAGCCCTGGGAATCCTGCTGAAAGGAGCAGGGAAAGCTCTGCCACATTTTGTAATGGTGGGGTGGGGAGGGGAACATTTGACTGACAGACCTTCAACCTCTGCTAGGCTCCACCCCTTAATTTCAGCAATCAGTAGATTTTCAAGTCTCCCTAATACAAGAGGAAAGCTTCCCCCTGCCTTTTTTATGGTTTTAGTTTTAGTTTTACAATTTTTATACTTTTTTTTAATCCATAAACATTTCAGAGTCTAAACAAAAGTGAAATTCAAAGGTGCGGAGAAGTCGTAGCACCAACTTTGGACCGTCACCACTGCTGCCTCCTCCAGATCTCAATCCCCTCCTCCAGATCTCAAAGTTAACACAATAACCCCTCCCCCAGTGCCTGAACTGATGCATTGATAAATGAATTAACGTGTTTTCCCAACTAGACCGCCACTTACGGGAAATGAGAGCTTTGCACCCCCTTGCACGCAGCCAAAACACACATCCCAAGTCACACTCATTTCAGAGGTTGCTAAAATCTTGGTCTATAGTGCTGCTGCTTTTCCACCCACCTATCCCTCTCACAGTGGTGTGCCCCCTTTGCCTCAGAGCTGCCTGTGAGTTCTCTCACTCTCTCAACAGAGGCGCGCGCACACACACACACACACACACACACACACACTGGTATCAAGTCAAAGGGGGAGTTTTGGTGGTAGACATACCCACAGATTAGACGTTGGTGACACTGTAGCTATCACATTGCCATGTTGTTGACTTGAATGAGAGGTGATCAGGCTAAATTTTAATAGCCCCACGTGGTTCAAAAAGGAGACTCGGGACCTGTCAGTCCTAAATTCAAACCCAAAGCAGTAAGTAGGTCTTGGGGTGCACAGGAGAATGCATTAAATGCAACTAGAGCACAGACCTGCAGTAGCATTCACTAAAACTCCTATGATATCAGTTTAGTACTGGCAGTGAAAAAACAAAACCATACTAAGCTAACTAAGCTCCACGCCCAGGGCTGTGAGCTGTCGTGTCTGCTAGTTCCTGCGTGGTTTGTGGTTTGCACATGACTACCTGATTGGCTGAACTTCATGGTGAAGAGAGGAGGGTGCACGGGGTGAAAGGTTTGTTGTATGGTCCTGAATGGCTCCAAAAGCATCGACCCTTGGTAAGCGCTTAATCTGAAGACAAGAACCGGCTGGCTTTATGAAGTGCAGACTGTTCAATATCATTTTATTTCATCTTAGATTCTGCAAGTCTGGAATATAACAACCAGAAGCAAAGCAAAGACTCCTTCTCAGCCTTCCCTACTCTCAAAGGTATGTGACTATTACAACATTTGCTTTCAGTTCTTTAACAACAAATGGTGCCAGTTCAAGTGAGGCTGGGACCCTTTGCCACATTATGCAACTGACACCCCAGCAGTAAGGCCCAAGATTCAGTTTGTTTACGCATCTGCCACACTTGCATCAAACTTCTAACCCTGCCAGTTTGGGGAGGGATGGGAATGTGTCCAGAACTGGTGTGTGTATTTGTTGAGAGTGTTGGAAGAATAGGGGCAGGAGATTTCCTTTAAATCAGAAGGGGAAAAAAACTTCACTGTCTTTCAGTCAGGGCTGTGATAAAAGGGAAAACATTCAGATTCCCCAGGGGCTTAAAGTTATCTTGATAGCACTCAGTCAGCCCAAAGCAGCTATTCTCTACAAAATACTCCACTGGAGCATCCCAGCTGGGATAGGACCCTCCATGAGCTAGATGCCCCCTGCAGCCAGAGTTTTGGCACTATTGTCTGAACTGCCCCCACAAATAGAACATCCATACTTTGTAATATCCTATGTGACATGAGCTGGGGAACTCCAACTCCTACATAACAGAACCGCCATCATCATTGACAATAAGGGCCATCTCCGCAAAGAAGCCAAGGTGTGAATGGGCCATTAAAATTCCCCCCAACTTCTCGTTCCTGGTTCATTAGTCAATAATTGTAAAGCATTTTGGAGATTCAAAGTGCTGTAATTGCTACATGCTGTATTTATTAAGAGGCACTGTCCCTTCAGGGCAGGGTTGAGGCACATGGTGATGGTAGTGTATGAGGAAAAAGTTCACACTGCTTTGCCCATGTGGCATGCCCATTCTGGGAACACCTGGAGGACTTCAGTATCCAAACTTTAATCCAGCATCTCTCATCAGAAGAAAAATTAATTAAAAAAAAAATTCCAAACCGTCTTTCAGCACCAACGGCGGGAACAATTTTGTTATTTACATTTGTCTGGAAAAGAACATTTCCCTACTGGCCAGGTTGCTGGTAAATGAATGGTGTGGGGTACAGACGAAATGGATCACGGGCTAGGTGTGGGGAAAGCACGTTCCTTATTATTTCAATGTAGGTCCAGGGAAGCAAAGCTCGTCCCTGGCCCTCTAACGCAGACCTGAGGTTTTCATTTACACTGACTTTAATTTGCATTTCTACCTTTCTTAAATCCAGCCTTGGCAATCACACCAGGTAAGGGAATTTAGGTAGGTTTGTGGGTGCAGAACAGAACTCTTGTGTCCTAGTGCTAGCCACTGTGTGTTACTAGAGAGACAAGGTGGGTGAGGTAATACCTTTTATTGGACCAACTTCTCTTGCTCTTCTTCAGGTCTGTGTAAGCTTGAAAGCTTGTCTCTCTCACCAACAGAAGTTGGTCCTATAAAAGATATTACCTCACCCACCATGTCTCTCTAATACCCTGGCACCAACAGAGCTAAAACAACCCTCCATACAACTATGTGTTACTATCATTTGTGTAAGTAGCAGAACAGGAAAGATTTGGACGGGAAGGCTAGGTGGACTATAGCACCTCTAAATCGAATAGTATTTTATCTAGATGCTCTCTACTCCTTAAAATGATTCAGTTTGAGGGATGTTCCTATGCAAGATAAAAATTGTCCCTCGCTCTGCCAATTCAAAGTTTTGAATATCTCCCAGTAGCCAGTGCCTCAGCTGCTCATCTCAGTTGTCCATCTTGCTGTTTTATTGCTTCTCTCTTTTCAGACAGTAAGAATGTCTTTCCCCCCAGCCAGCTGCTTTGTCTTGTTTTGTTACACTTTTAGTTGGAGGCAGTGTCTTCTGACTCTATTGTTATTTCTGGGCAGAATGAAAATAATTCTCCATCCCTTCTTCCCATTTCTTTCCTGTATAATGCTCCTATCCTTGAATTTTTCTGCTGGTTTAGATGTGTGTGATTCATGTCCAAATATTGATTTCCCTTATCTACCCTCATATTCCATCTCTGATGTACATAGTCACTGGAAATTTGGCACTGTTTGGGTTACTGTGGCTAATGTGTTGCCATTCACATAGTAGTATTAGCTACTGTTGATCCTTCCAGATATTTGGGATTTTTTTTAACTGTGTTAAGACTACAGTCCTCCTCTCCCATTTTTCCTTCTCTCCAGGCCTTGTTTGTGGTTTAAAAGAAACCTAACTTGGCAGTCCACTTTCAGCTGATTAAAATGGTATGAAGCGTATAATCATCCTCATTTGCCTGACTGGAGGATCGTGCATGGCCGCAGACACAGTCCAATCAATTTTTGTGCAGCCCCACAAATCCCATGCTTTCTTTCAGAATCTTTAATTTTGCAGCACACTTGAGAGCTATAGAAAGGAGACTTCTTTGCTCATTCAACTTAATTTTTCGTCAGTCCTAGTAAGCGTGCATTTCCATTACCATTACCCCTTAGTTCCAGTGGAGGCTATATTATAATAACCTTTTGTACTCACTGTGTATGCTTTTTATTCTAAAATCTCCAAGTGCTTTACAAAGGTGGGTAAATATTAATACCCCCATTGGACAGATGAGGAAACTGAGGCACACAGCAGTGAAATGGCTTGTCTAAGGACATGCGGTAGCCAGGCTGAGAAGAGAACGCAGTACCTTGACTCCTGATCTTGTTCTTTAACAACTAGACAATACTGCCTTATTTTACATTTTATATTGGAACTTTCATTTCAAATATTTTTTAAAAATGTATTAGGCATACATACAAATACAGATAGAATCTGCAGTGACAGTAGCTAGGCTAAACATCACAAGGGCTATTCCCCTCATAATTCAGGGCATAAACTGATCCCCCATGATATAGCTCGAGGAACATTCCAGTGTTTGATGCCTTCTTTAAATATTTCTGACTTTGGGGTCACTGATGGAGATGGGTTATCGGGCTAGATGGACCAACGTCTGTTCTGGTACAGCTATTGCTGTGTTCTCATTACAGCAGATGGGTAGCTGGGAGCGGGATGCATATTTTTGTTATGGCTCTAGCCCAGCTCCTTGTCTCTGAAGCAGAGTCACTGTAAACACTGTTTCTAGAAGGATGTTAAAAATAAATGAGCGAGAGAGAATGATTTTGAAAGAGTCTGATTTTTGGGGGGAAGGGGGATAAACTTTTTTTTTTTTTAATTATTCTGCAGAGTAGAGGCCCATGCTGTGCACCACGTAACTACTGTCTAACTAGAGGCAGTTAACTTCCGAGGAACAGGTTTGTTAAGAATGGCAAAATTATGAGGGTATTGACCTATGAAGGTTAACTCTAAGAAATGTTATGTGATGAGAGGAAATGACCATAATGCCTAAAGTCCAAACTGAAAACCTGGTTTCACTCTCTTAGGGCTGTATAGATGTGTCTCCCCCGCACCTTGCGCCCCAGTGTCTTGGGCCTCTCGGCCGCACAATGAACCCCCTGCAGCCCTGCTGTCAGCACTGCCCCAACCCTACCTCCCATAACTGTAAAAATAAAAATGGGGGGGGGGTATTTAAAATTGTCAAAATTAGAAAAAAATAAAAATCAAATTCTGCTAAGCCTAATAATAATCACTAGAGAAGCCATTTTGAGCTGGAGGATTCCCTCTGTCTCCACACTGTTGAAGAGCTTTTATAGTTTTATGCACTTTCCCAAGACTTATGGGGACATTTGGAGAGGTACCATAGTGGTAACCAAAGTTTTAGCTCTTTTAGGTACATTGTGAGTTCATCAGGTAGGATCTGGTCAGTCCTTGAATGAGGAAAGATCCAAGGAAACCCCAGCATTTCAGGAAACAGTGTTAATGATTTTGTGTAGTTGGCACATTTTCCTCCAAGTCACTACTGGACTGATTGCCCAAGCATCTTTCCTTCAAATGAGGGATAGAACTGAAGGTCACCCTATTATTATCAAATATCCCTTAGCCCTGTACATAAGAATTAAAGTGTTAATCTGTTTTCCTGGACAGATTTCAATTTAAATAATTACATTCTGGGTATCTAAATTTTAGTTTTATATGGGCATTTGTTACTTCTGCTGTGTGCTGCTAAAGAGCTGCTGTGTTCCACCCCAGGTAAAATGATATGTGCACAGAGGGGAAAAGAGGTCCCATGCAGGGTGCAACTAATGGTCTGCCAGTCACTTGCAGCCTCAGAGCGGGTGTTTTGAGGTGGAGGTAGTGGTCAGGGGACATGGCCAACATGTTGTAGCATGTATGCTGCCTGTCTCAGCTGCCCTACATCTTGGTCAGGTTACTTTTAGCAGGAATAATCTTGCATAAGAGGTATTGGGAGGGTACTATTCCATGTAGGGCTGACAGGCAGCATTTGTGTGGACATTTTTCCTAAGTTTGCAGCCCATCAGTGCCACAAAAATATGTAGGGCCTGAATTTAATCCATAATTTGTAAAAACGCTTTTGGGGTCTGTCAGGATGAAAGGTGATTTTTCTATTATTATTACTTTATTTATTATTGCTATATCAACCCACTCGCCTCTGGATTTTTATTTAAAATGGTTTCTTTAGATTTGAGGCAGAAGGGGATTCTTACAAGGATGTTTTCTCACTCAGTGTGAACAACAGCTGAGCCCACATTTTCAAAATTGGCCACTAATTTGGGGTATCTCACATTTTGGTGACCAGCCTTAAACACTTTGGGCTGATTTTCAGAAGGTCTGAGCACCTGCAGTTCACACTGACCATCTGGAATGGTGGTGCTCAACACTTGGGCAAAGTCCAAGTTGTCTCAGGTGGAGCAACTCAGAAATATGGTACCCAGAGTCAGTGCTTTTAGAGCTTTTGGCTTTGATATATGCTGCACAGATTGTTTATAAAAACTAATTTGAAATAGCTTCAGATTTTAAAAAATGCCTGCAAGATAATCACTTATAGCATGTTATACATGATATTGAAATTGACCATTGCACCTTTCCATATCTTGTGGCAGATAGATTAGGTGAGGGTGGAAGAAATGGCATTAGAAAATAGGAGAATTGAGACCAATGTACAGTAAGAGTAGGTTTTTGTTTTTTTCTTCTAGAATGCAGAAGTGCAATACTGTAGATGTTTTTAGATTTATTGCCTTTGGATGAAATTCACTCTGGTGTCAGGAACCAACATAAGTTCTATTTGCCACTGAAGTACCACTAAATCCTATTTTGAAGGTTGAAATGTCACTTAAATGGCCCATGGCCCTTGTGCTCGTTCAATGCAGAAGGGTGAATTTCACCCTAGCAGCATTTCTAAGACTCACTGCTAGTCTGTTCAGAGAGCCACTTGTTTGCGGTGTTGTTGTAGTTGTGATGGTCCCACGATATTAGCGAGACAGGGTGAGTGAGATAATATATTTTATTGGACCAACTTCTGTTGG
Source organism: Chrysemys picta bellii (assembly GCF_011386835.1). Lineage (NCBI taxonomy): Eukaryota > Metazoa > Chordata > Testudines > Emydidae > Chrysemys > Chrysemys picta. The sequence continues at coordinate 93,379,214 of NC_088791.1, read as the reverse complement.
TAAAAGAGACAAACTTTTGAGCTTACACAGCGCTCTTCTTCAGAGAGTCACTGGCAGCTATCCTGCTGCAGAGACCTTACCACATTTGCGATGCATCTTGAAAGGTACAGGCTGTTCAGCTTCTAAAGTTTGCAGCTCCTGAGGCTCCTTCCTGCAGACTTTGTAAAGTAGATGAGATAGGGCCATCTGGTGGTGCATCCGAAGAAGTGGGCTGTAGTCCACGAAAGCTTATGCTCTAATAAATTTGTTAGTCTCTAAGGTGCCACAAGTCCTCCTGTTCTTCTTTTTGAAGTCAAATAGTTTCCCATACTGGATTTTCCTTTTTCTTTCAAAAACTCGTAAGAAATTCTATTTAAAAAAAAAATGTTATATGAAAAGAGTGTTAGGCATTCAAACGTCAGGAAATAGTAACGAGAACTTTAGCCTCTTGTTCATATGCTGTATAATAGCATGTAATTGTGTCATTGAAGGCTAGTGGTTTGAGCATTGGCCTGCTAAACCCAGGGTTGTGAGTTCAATCTTTGAGGGGGCCACTTAGGGATCTGGGGCATAATCAGTACTTGGTCCTGCTAGTGAAGGCAGGGGGCTGGACTCGATGACCTTTCAAGGTCCCTTCCAGTTCTAGGAGATAGGATATCTCCATTTATTTATTTATTTATTTATTTATTTATAACATCATACCAGTGTTTTACAGCCTTGTAAAGTGCATCTCATAAGGTGCACACTGAAAAGAACACTTGCCTCATTTATTGATCATCTTATATATAAATAACTTTCAGGGACTCTATTTTTTTAATTTATTATTTTTATTACAGCAGTGTCTATGGACTGATCAAGAATGGGGCTCCAGTGTGCTCGGCACTGAGCAAACACAGGGGCAAATCTTCAGCTGTTGTGAAGTGTCATTGCTCCATTGAGCTAGCCCCATAGAGTAGTGGACAGTCCCTGTCCCAAAGAGCTTGCTATCTAAATAGACAAGACTAACACAGGGGAGGGGATAGGGATAGACCACAAAAGTAGAATCAATAGTGTGATGGGCTGCAAATGTCCGGTTAATTCCATGATTTGCTTTGTTTTTAATGTTTTTGTTTGGGAGGGTTGTTCGGAGGGGACTCTGGCAAACACAAAGTAGTGGAAGATGCTACGCATAAGTGATAAAAAAATGTATGATGTTTTGTTGCATTATTTGAGAACTAGTGTATGATCACCTAACTATATTGCAATTCATATGCACAAGTCACTAAAATTAAGGTCCCACGTGGTGAACATGTGGACAAAGACTGAATAAATGGGTTTTGCTCATATAACTGAGGGAGCTGTGGGGATGGAAACCTTACCCTATAAAGGAACTAACGCTCAGGACATGCATACAGCTGGGTCACATCAGGCTATTGCTGAGTATGTGGTAAGGTAGCAGACGTGATTCTTTGTCCTTGTGGATTTGTTCTATGGGTGTCTCTGTTGGTCATTTTCCCCCAACACACCCATTTTTGCCCCCTAAGTGTTGCCTGTGCGTTCTCATGCAAGGTGCACGTGGCTGTGTGGAGTTCCCCTCTGGGGAGACTCCACCGGTTTAATCACCAGCATGATGGAAATGCAGAGTTCCCACTGCTTTAAGGCCTTTATGTGCCTGTTGGATTTATTAGTATGGCTGTGTGTTTCTCTAATTGTGATAACCTATTGGAATTGGATTTACATCTCATTCCACTAAAGCCAATACAAGCATAGTCTTGTTGGCTGGTCTGCATTAACAATGAATTAATGTTTCTTGCTGCCACCCAAATAAATAAAAGAATATAATTTTTAGACTTTCTGAACCTGAGCTGAATGTGCCCTTTTACCAGCTTTATTTAATAGGATGCAGTCATCTTAAATTAAGCCCAATGTTTAGATGTGGGGAAAGTGGAGAATATGAAACTTAATATCAGAAGGAATGGCATGAACGTATATTTTAATTTCAATTAAAACCATTTTATTTTTGGATTTAAATATCCCCCTGCAGCACTGTGAACCCAAACAACAGCATTGGGCAAAAATGATTATAGCCAGAGTAGAGACGACCCGGCTAGTTCACTGAGCTGGTTTAATGAAATGCAGATTAAATAAACTGCAGGATTGATTGCGGGGGGGGGGGGACGGGGACAGTAAGACTTTTAACGATATTTAAGTCTTAACAACCAGAGATGATATTAGTTACCAGGAGATTTTAAAAATAACAATGTCTATCTTGACAGTGACCTTTGCCCATATAGCATGCTGCAAGTCTATTCCAGTGTCCCTGCAACCATTGCTGCCGGCACAAATACATTCTAAACTCTGTGCAAAAATTGATGTGGCTGTTTCTAGCCTGAGGCAGGATGCCAGGGTTCTGTCCAATTCTCACCACCCTTGCCCTGCCCGATCTGTTTGCGATCTAATCTCTTGGAGAATGAGTCCATGGATTTCCATTGAGGAGTTATTCTTCCCAATAATATTTTCCTTCTCTTCTTGTGACATATCCTTGATTAGACTCAAATAGGTATCTTTTTCCACTCACCTCCTCCACCCTTTGAAATTATTTCCTATGCAGCATTTCAACAAAGTCTTTATCTCCACCTTATCTATTACTTTTTAAAATTGGTACACATTCAATTTTTTTACCAGAATTTCAAACCTGAGGGCCTAAAGTTAGGTTCCTAAACCCATATTTAGGCACCTGGATAAAAGTGACCTTGATTTTTCAAAGGTGTTGAATGTCCACAGCTCCAGTGGACATCAGTGTGAGCTGCAGGGGGTCAGCACCTCAGGAAATCAAGCCACTTTGTTTTAGGAGTCTAACTATGAATGTAGGAGTCTAAATTTAGGTCAGATTTGGAAAAAAATTGGCCTTTATCCTTTCCTCAAGGGTCTTTAAATAGATTCCCATTGAATGTTCAGTTGGGACCAGATTTCAATGGGAGTTAGATGCCTAAACACCTTGGAGGATCAGGCCATAATGCCTGTATTCCTGACCATGTTAATACACACACACACATACATTCACTGTCCTCCATGTGCATGCACAGAACACAACTGCCCATGCTCATGCACACACAGGGCAATTCATATGCAAACTCTCAGACCTGTGCTTACACGTATGCAACACTTTGGCTCATAATTACTTGTGAAGTTGATTTATAAGCAAATTTACAGATGCACACTCATGCTCAGACACGCATGCATAACAGAACAGTTGCTCGCACACCCAGAGGCAACATCAAAGTCACGCACTGGCACTATCACACAAACAGATGCACTTGCAAGCTCACATTCTCACACATGCATCAAGTCATGCCTTAGTTGGTATCTCCTATGTGTCTTGCATACGTATTCTGTAACAGATAATTTCAATCTTTTTCTTCCCATTCTGTTTAACGAGCAAATGTGGTAGCACAGCAAGATCAGAAATAAATGTAGTGGAATGACTTCAGTCAACCTGAAATGTCAAATGACTCATTCACACCCTTTAAGCAGAGTTCCCTCTTTTGCCACATGCATTCTATTAAATAGGACTGGAGACCTTGTGGTTCCCTGGTACAGAGCAGCAATTGATTGCTTTCTCACAGATAGGGTAAATTAGCAATTATATTTGTATGTTATGCAGGGTGTTGCAGACAAGGCTTCAGTTAAACTGGCTGCTGTGATGGTTGCAACTAGGGTGACCAGATGTTCCGATTTTATAGGGACAGTCCCGATATTTGAGGCTTTTTCTTATATAGAAGCCTATTACCCCACCCCTCACCCCCGTCCCGATTTTTCACACTTGCTATCTGGTTGCAACATCACTGCTCACACTGTGGGAATGGGAATCATGGAATCTCCAAGGCCTGTCTCTATTCAGAAGTTGACCTGGTTTAAGGATTTATTCATATTTGGAATAATTCCAGATTAACTCCACATGTGAACACTCTTATTGCTCTTTAAATTCACACCCTCCCTTAATCCAAATTAACTTTCAAGTGTAGAAAAGTTGCCTAAATCATTGCCATGCCTTTAGTTAAATTGGTGTAATTTCTGTGTGTGGACAAACCACAAGAATAGTAACAAGAAAGTATCCACGTTTACCTTCTGGTCCAAAAGAAACTGGATTCCTTCTTGGAGCTGCACCTTTAATTTAAAAAAAAAAATCCATTATTGTAATTAATTACTTTAAAAACCCTGCACAAGCATTCACACATGCAAAAACACTCTCACAGGGCCTGATTCTAATTTCAACATATGGCCCTGTTACACCACTCTGGCATTGTAACAGGGCCTATACTTAAATGAGAATCAAGCCTTCAGACAAAAAGCAGTGTTAATGGAACACTGAGGTCCAGAATGTAAATATAAAAGTCAGAACGTTCATAAATTAAGGTTCCCACAGCAACATTAATTCTACCACTTGGCACATATCTATAGTAGCAGTTTTAGTTGCTGTTTTTGCAGTTCAATGTGCCCTTTTGTATACAGAGTGGATCAAATTCAGGTCTCAGAACAAATGTCACTGAGAGCAGAAATTGGCCTCGTATGTACAATGTTGCCAAGTTAAGATTGCTATTATGAATCTTAATTACGGGATTTCCTATACTTGTGCTAAATTCTCATACTTAACTTTGTATTGACCTAGGTTGTGGTATTTAATCTTATTTTAACTGTTATGTTAAAGATTAAAGAAGAAAGAATAAAATATAAGGAAAAAAGGTGAAAGAAAAAGAGAAAACTATGCAGTAATAAACCACAGCTTGTACAATCCGAGGCAATTTAATGCAAAAATAGAACTACAGTTAAAAGGATAAAGGAATGTTACATTTCCTTATTGTGTTAACTGTGCTTCCACTTTGTGCAAAATTATATCTCCTGGCACAGACTGTAATTTTAGTTGCAGAGTTACAGGTTTTTCACAGTTGTCTATGTTGCCAAACTGAATCTTATGCAAAAGTAAGGAAAATAGCAGTTAACTTACTGATATTCTGCAGGCACGTGCCTGTCTATATTAGCAGACTTTCATACCACATTGTTCAGACATGTCATACTCATGCATTCCTATATATCATGCTGCAATAGTAATACAGAATTTGTCTTACCAGATCAGACAATTGGTTTATAATGCCCAGTATTGTATTTTGTGTATGGTCCAGTACCTGAAATTTCAAAGAGAAATGAAATTCTATTTTGTACCCAGTCAGTTGTAGATGGTGACAGGAATTCTTTCCTGACCCTCATGGAGATCAACTTATGCTTTGAAAACATAAGATATGATTATCCTTATTTTAGCATTCCTAATTACAGATATTATTATTAGTTATAAAATAGAGACACATGCACAGACACAGTAAGGATACCATCCATGCACACATACAGTGCATATGCAGGTACAGACATATAGGCCAGAATTTTCAAAAGAGCTCAGTTCTCAGTTAGCACCAGAATAAGTGGCTATATTTTCAGAAGAGTGTAGCATGCTGGGTGCTGAGCTCTTTATCCACGAGTGTCACAATGGCAAGTACTGAGTTTTGAACACTTTTGAAAATCTGTCCCATATTTAAGTGCCTAAAGAGGAGCTGAGCTCTTTTTACAATCTGGACCCAATTATATCTTTTGAAAATCTGGCCCATCGGGCCAGATCCTGAGTCCTACTCTGGCCATTACACCATACCAGCAGCAGAAAGAAGCTCTAATGCTAGTGCTTCTGGCCCCTGAAGGATTTCCTCTGGATTGGGGAATCCTTGTGAGGTGTAGCATCATCTTTGACACCTTCCATTCCAGCCTCTGATATAGGGAGCACAGGAAGAATGCTTCTATGTCCAGCTGGTCACTGGTTGCCAGAATGGCCATTTGGAGCTGCTGTTTTAGAGCAGCCCTGGGGCTGGTCTAAATGTACATTGGGCTCAAATGTACCCTGGAGACCTGATTTGTGCTAATTAGCCCCAGGATCTACAGCAGTGGTGGGCAACCTGCAGCCAGCGGGCCGCAGGCGGCCCATCAGGGTAATCCGCTTGTGGGCCACCAGACTGTTTGTTTAAATTTGAATGGCCGCCTGCAACCCCCAGTGGCTCCTAGCTCTCGCCCACAGCTCTGCAAGGATGTGCTGACCGCCACTTCCCACAGCTCCCATTGGCCGGGAACAGCGAACTGCAGCCACTAGGAGCTGCAGGCGGCTGTGCAAATGTAAACAAACTGTCTGGCAGCCTGCCAGCGGATTACCCTGATGGGCTGCATGCGGCCCGCAGGTTGCCCACCACTGATCTACAGAGTGCAAAGATGACCAAATGACACCTTTCATCCCCATATTTCAGCCTTGTGCCACTAATCAGTCAGAGCAGAGGCTATGGCCCTTAGAGTATATACACAGGTATGCAAACCCATATATGCATGACGTGTATACATATGAAAGCAATCTCAGTCATACATTCATGCACTTATACAGTATTTCCTTACACATATCCATATGTACTCAGAGATATACGCAGTTTATTTCCACACTCGTGGCCTAACTGCACACTATCTAAGTGCAAACACCATACATACAAAAGCAGATTTACATGTGTGCACAGCACAAGTACAAATGCGTGCATGTTCACGCACTGAAGCACATGATTGGTATTCAGCTAACACTGACTTGCATTAAAATACATACCAGACTGTACTAAAACTTACAAAGAACCATGAGAAAAATTGAGAGGCAGTTAACTAGATAAGTTATGATGAGATCAAAAAGTCTCTAGAGTACAAGGAAGTGGCTACATTTTTCATACTTTATGTATTTATGTGGGGGGGTTGTGAGGGGAGCATGTCAATTTTGCAGAAAGAGATCATTCAGAATATGCTCATATCAGACAGTATTCCTCAAGTGCCTGCTCTTTAGGAGCAGTTAGGAAAAATTCATTCTGTATGAAGTTGTTAATGGGGGCTGCATTAGCAACCCCTTATTGCTCTGTCTGATAGAGAGACAGCATGTTCGCTATTGCAATTCCAGAGCCCTGATCACTGCAGATTAGGGGCGCATTGTCTGGCTGACTTAATCAAGCGAGTTAAAATATATTTATCATGATTAAAGGGAAGAAGCAGGGTGGGGGGAGAGGAAAAGGAGGGAGACATCACCCTTCCCTTGCTTCATATGGAGGATCAACAAAGTCCAATGAATCACAGGGCACTCATCAGGGATAATTTCAATCCTGGAATGGAATGTTTGCTTGAGTGCACTAGGCTTGGGTTCAGATCACCAAAGAAAACTGTCTCTCACTCGGTCTCTCTCCTGCAACAGTAGGGAAGAAAATCAGCCGCCCGTGCAGCACATTTTAATTTTGTACTGATGGCCATGCCGCCCCCGCTTAGCTTATCTGCAGTTCAAATTGATATCAGGGAATACTGCAGTGACAGGATCAACTATCATCATCATTGCTTGGATATATGAGTCTGTCACTGGTATTCGTTCATGTTTATCTTTCATTGCAAGCACGGGGCACCTTTTGCACCAGGCTCTGGGACTTTATAAGAGGCCTATAAAAGGGGGAGGGGGGGCTTCCTTCCTTGTCAGCAGCATCACCTCCCTCTCCCCTTCCACCCATATGCTGCAGATATTTTTCAGATTTTGAGCAGTAAATGAAAGAGTATTTTAAAACCACAGGGCCAGATCTTCAGCTGGTGTAACTCAGCATAGCCCATAGACTTCAACAGAGCTATACCAGCTAAAGATGAGGGTTTTGGTTTTTTTTAAATCAGTCTTGCTTGAATGTAGAATATGAACCTGTAAAAAATCATTAGGATTTCTGAGCAGAGCTCATACTCCAGAAGCCACAGATCCCAGTGCTGCACCAAACTGACCTGTCTGGCATTGATATTGCATTGTAGTCAGCTAAATATTAGGACAGAGATGGAAGATTTGGTGGCATGGTGGGTATATTTCACTCATCATTTATGTAGAGAATTACCTGGCACAGCAGGCCTGGTTTGCCTGGGTGTGTTCAAAGCATTAGGCAGCACAGCTGGTGCAATATGTTTGCTTGTGTCTGGACTATTGGGCAGCAGTGGAGCAGTTCAGTAAAGCTAACAGAAATACAGAAGGATGGTTGGGAACTAAAGGATTAGGCAGAAATGGGCCAAAACATCCCATTCTTCATTGTAGTTAGTTGCTGCCTCCTTCTCAGCCGATCCCCACTCAGTTTTGCCACGGTTCCATTTTTGTGATCTCACAATTGCTGCCAAGGTGATAAACTGTGATGTCACGAGCACAGTTCAGTGTAATCACCTTACAAATGCAGGAGGAGGACATAACTGATTAGGATGGATAAAGTTGCTAGTGAAACACTAATAACTCAGTAATCTGCTGTGAGGGGAAGGGAACTGTAGAAGAGGAACTTGGCAGGATCAGAGGGATGGAGAAAAAATATTTCATCTTGTCATGTTTGTCAATGGTTTGAAATATGTTCCTCTACTTGCATTTAAAAATGAAAGTAGAGGAACATAGCAACATATTATTGCAAAACAAAAATCTCTCCAACATACCAACATGGTCTTCAATTGGAACGGCAGGGGATATCTTTTAAGGTGGATTAACAGAGGAGTGGGGAGGGGCCACACGACTGGGATAGCAAATTGCTCTGCAGTTAAGGATTAAGGCCTTGTCTACATACAAAAGTTGTACCATAGTTATACTGGTATAGTTAAAGTTCTACAACCTCCCCCCGCCCCTCCCTGTGGACGCAGTTATACTGATATAAAGGTGCTTATACAGTTATAGCTTGTTGCTGTATGGGGAGGGATGCCATGCCCCTAAACAGCATAGTTATACCGGTAACAAAGTTTTGCATAGACAAGGCCTTTGTCATATCAGCCAAACTGAATGTGGATTATGAGTGTGATGGTGATAGGTCAGAATTAGAATAGCAGGGGATGTTTGTACTTAAGAATCATGGTGCATTGACTGAGCTGTTTGAGAATCCTAGGGCAGGAGTGCTTGCAGGTGAAGAATGAGGGGCAGGGCTTTTGGGGCAGAAAGAACCTAAATAGCAGGAGGTGCCACAGATCTAGGGTTACCATATTTTGTGCCTCCAAATGGAGGACACTCCACGGGGCCCCGGCCCCGCCCCCGCCCCAACTCCGCCCCCCCAAAGTCTCCGCCCCCTCCCCTGCTTCCCGCGAACATTTGATTCGCGGGAAGCCTGAAGCAGGTAAGGGGGGGGGGGAGGCGCGACCCCGGCCGACCACCCCCGGCCCGCCCAGCACTGCCGGCCCCCGGCGGCCCAGCGCACCCCCGCTATCCCGGATCGGCTCCCGGCCCCGCGGCCCAGCGCACCCCCCGGCGGCCCGCCCCGCGACCCCGGACCGGCACCCGGCTCCGCGACCCAGCGCACCCCTCCCCCGCTACCCCCGGACTGGCTCGCGGCCCCGCGGCCCGCGCACCCCCCCGCTACCCTGGACCGGCCCGCGGCCCCGCGCACCCCCGGCTCCCCGCCCGGCCCCGCGGCCCGGCGCACCCCCCCGCTACCCCGGACCGGCTCCCGGCCCCGCGGCCCGGCGCACCCCCCCCCCGCTACCCCCCCCGACCGGCTCCCCGCCCGGCCCCGCGGCCCGGCGCACCCCCCCCCCCCCCGCTAAACCGGCCCGGCTCCCGGCCCCGCGGCCCGGCGCACACACACCCCCCGCTACCCCGGACCGGCCCGCGCACCCCCCCCCCGCTACCCCGGACCGGCTCCCCGCGCGGCCCCGGCGCACCCCCCCCCCGCTACCCCGACCGGCCCCGCGGCCCGGCGCACCCCCCCCCCCCAGCTAAACCGGCCCGGCTCGCGGCCCCGCAGCCCGGCGCACCCCCCCCGCTACCCCGGACCGGCTCCCCGCCCGGCCCCGCGGCATCCCCCCCGCTACCCCGACCGGCTCCCCGCCCGGCCCCCGCGGCCCGGCGCACCCCCAGCTAAACCGGCCCGGCTCGCGGCCCCGCAGCCCGGCGCACCCCCCCGCTACCCGGGCCCATGGCCCGGCTCCCGGCCCGGCCCCGCGCCCCCGGCTCCCCGCCCGGCCCCGCGCCCGGCCCGGCACCATGCCCGCGACCCCGGCCAAAGAGGCCCCAGCCGAGCCCTCCATCCCTCCCTCCCGATTTTCCCGGACATGCCCGGCTTTTGGGGATTTCCCCCCGGACGGGGATTTGAACCCCCAAAAGCCGGACATGTCCGGGAAAATCCGGACGTATGGTAACCCTACACAGATCTGGACTGAAGTGTATCGGTGGAGTTCTGCAGAGGAGTTTGAATAACATCACCTGCTTTGTGCACTTGCTTCCCGACTGCAAAAATAATTGTCCATTAATGCAGACAGCCTAGCCAGCTGTCCTTGGAAAGGGAATTTGTGAAAGAGGATGAATTGCCATGTGTGGAACACATCTGACCATGGGACAGGAATAGATGGGAGATCAGGAGAAGCTGGACAGCTTCCATTCATATCTTTCAGCTCTATGTGGATTTGCAACCTGATGCTCCAGCATCCACTGCTGATGAATTATTATTCACTACAATACATGACAGCTGAGAATCCCCCTCATTTCCACTTACCTTCCTCCTCTATTTCTTGACAATGTTGCTTCTCTGAGGCTAGCTAATTAAGGATGGGGTGACCCAGTTTAGTTTAAAAGCACACAAAACCAGAACCGAACCAAACCAATTAACCTTTCCCAGAACATCAGATAAAACCATTTGGCGTTTGGAAAAAGTGTGTTTTTTTTTATTTTTTTTTAACACTGTCAAAGAAATTCTTTCATTTTTGTGATTGCTCCTGTGCTCCCTGGCTAGAAAGTGCAACTGCTGAAATGCTATGAAAAAGCTTCTTCACCTGACATTGCCATCCCATCCAGAAGCAAGAGATGATGAAAATGTTGTGAGAAAGCCTGTTCTTATGAGATTGCCAGCCCCCTTTTTGCCTACTCCGTTAGTTTGGATCATTCAGATAAGCACCCAAATAGATGCAAGTGTATCTGAAATCATACTTTTTCAACATAGGATTTTCCAGGCAGAATCACTCCCATAATCCATCTACTCCAGTATCTTGTCTGTAACAGTGGCCAGCACCAGACGCTTCAGAGGAAGATGTAAGAACCCCACAGTAGGCAGCTGTGGGATAATCTGTCCCCCACAATAGGTATCATCCTGGTCGTCATTATTATTATTTATTTATTATTTATTTGTATTGTGATAGTGCCTGGGAGCCCTAGTTGTGGACCTCCATTGGGCAAGGCACTGTACAAATTAGCTAATCCCAGAAGAATGCAGTTTAATATCCCTTCCAAAAAAGGTTGTTATCCTTAATTATAACTCTGGATAGTCTTCATGACCTTTAAATGTTCATCTCTTTCTAGAATTAAGACCAGGACAGCTGTGATGGGAGTGTAATCCACATGGGGAAAGGTTTAACATCTCAGGACAAGGGTGGCAAACCCTAGAAGGGAGTCCTACAGTGAAGGAATCTCTAGGCGATCAGAGAGGAGAGCCGCTTCCTGTTTCTCTCCTAGTTGGGGGTTTGCCACCACAGGGTCATTTTCATTTTTATTTATGGTGTAGAAAGCCATTTTGTTTTATGGCTAAACAATAAAGACATTTGAAAGCAGGACGTTTCCATGGAGTGCTTTTGGCTGGCTAACAGGAAGCCAGACAATTTTTTACATTGCCAGACAGCCGGGGTGAGTGACTGCTCACAGCAGGTCTCTCAGTGGGGCGCTCATTAGGTCCTACAGCAGTAAACATGGAGCAAACAGCTCACTCAATTTTGTAACGTATTCTCTCAATATCTCAGGCCATTCACAGGGCAGGAAAATTAATGTAGCGTAGAACAGAGAATCTGGTGACAGCAGATATGGAGCCACCCCAAAAGGTGGCTTGAGCTATTGGTGATGCACAGAAATGGCCACTGGTGAGATCTTCCACAGTATGAGATGGATAGACTGGTGTGTACAGTGTGAATTCATGCACTCACCACTGCCCCCTACTTACCACATATATACCATTTCTCAGCGACCTGACCTAGGGGAGCTGCTCCTTTAGGTATGGAAGGCACTTGTACTGCCTCCACCCTGACTGGATGGAATACACTGGGCTTTCCTTAAATTATGAGAGGAAATGGTTGGTGCACATATATATATATATGACCAGAGTCCACTGCTGTATTTAATACGTTCGTGTGTTTATCCATTTGTAATGAACATGCCTTGTAATGGCTGGAGGCACTAGCACCTCTGACAGTTAATGGAGCTGTTCTATTAATGCACTGGTGAGAGGCTTGCATTTTTGGAACAGAATACTTCCCAGTGCCTCTTGGATGTGGTTTAGCTGGTGACAACAATGACTGTATATATCATCGCTCATTCTAGATAATTGGCCCCTACTCATACAGTTCACCTCTCATTCCTGTACAGATGTTGAATATTGGACTCCATCCCTACTCACCATCAAACCTACACGTGGGCAGGGGGGCCAGGGTTCTGAGGTGTCACCAAGCGTCCTCCCTCTCAGCTGCTTGGCTGGCTGGTTCTTGCTCACATGCTCAAGGTTTAACTGATCGCCATCTGTGGGACCGGGAAGGAATTTCCCCCCAGGTCAGAGTGGCAGTGACCTTAGGGGATTTTCACCTTCCACTGCAGCATATGCATGCAGGTTATTTGCCAGGACTATCCAGGTATATCTCACTTAATCATTTCCCTGCTTTGAACGTTGGTGCACCTCACACTTTTAGTCTCTGTCTGTCGCATATAATAGACTAGTGTCCCATGGGTTGTAATATTTTGCTCTCTTTTTAGTTGTTGGGTTTAGTGCGTGGGTTGTGTTGGTGGCCTGTAATACAGGAGGTCAGACCAGATCAGTGATACGCAGACCTCAGTGGTTCAGGAGCCAAATTAGCAATCAACATTACCCAAAAGAGCCACAATAGTGTGAATTCATTGATTCATTTACTATATATTAGTCATGTTTAAACAGTATGACTGGAAATATTTTGTTTACATGTGTGTATATATGGAAATTTCCATGGAAATGTCCTGCTTTGAAATGTCTTTATTGTCTAGCCATAAAACAAAATGGCTTTCTACGCCATAAATAAAAATGAAAATGAGCCGCTGGTGGCAAACCCCCAACCAGGAAAGAGACCGGAAGTGGCTTTCCTCTCTGGTTGCCTAGAAATTCCTTCACTGTAAGGGCTCCCTTCTAGGGTTTGCCACCCTTGTCCTGAGATGTTAACCCTTTCCCCATGTGGATTACACTCCCATCACAGCTGTCTTTGTCTTAATTCTAGAGAAAGATGAACATTTTATATCTATATATAGATATATAGTTCTCACAGCCAATAAGTTAATAACGTAGTGCAAATTGATAACTTAATTGGTTAATAACATAGTAAAAGCATCCTGATTGGTTAATAATTGTAACATCATGTGCTGCAAAGAGCCACAGGAGACACATTAAAGAGCCACTTGCGCCTCACGAGCCTATCTGAGTACCACTGGACTAGATGATCTAGTGGCCCCTTCTGACTTTAAACTCTAACACCTGCAGTACCCAAAAAGGCAGAGCAGAACATGCCATTTCACATCTATTGATGAAAGCTCACTGGTTGAAGCTGTGGGTCTGATTTATATAAGTCACAGGCTTGAAAATCAAGTTCTTGTTAAGGTCGTCATCTTTGAATATGCACCCTGCTTGCAGCCATGCCCATGCCATCCTGTGATCTTATCACACTCAAAGAAACAAAGTTGAGCTTAGACAATAAATAAATGAAAGGCTGCCATAGAAAACCCCAGTGATGCAGACAGTGGTGTTGGTGTCTTAGTAGGTGGTGTTCTTCCTCTTGAGTCATTACTACCGAGCCAACACCCCAGCAAGGGGTTAGGAGGGATGTTCTATTATTGGAGTGCTGTATTTCAGATGAGATGAGATTTATCATCTGATCACTTGTGGTCATTAAATAGCCCCTGTCACGTTTCATAAATGTGGAGGTGTTAACCTCAGTGTCCTGGCTGAATTCCAACTCACGGAATTACGTATTCTACTGACCTAAAATATGTCCTGTGTAGTTTCAAATGGTGAAGTTAGTTTTCACTTCCCCTCCTTTCACTCTGGTGTAGCATTGATAGCACAGAATGGCACCTGCATTCTAGCCTAGATGCGTCGGCAGTTCAGTGATATAGGGGGTGATCACTAAAAGTAAAATTCATGTCTCTGCAGAAAGCCAGCACTAGATAATTCACATTCATGCCTTAAATAGGAGTTAAGCAAACATAAGAACGGCCACACTGGGTCAGACCAATGGTCCATCTAGACCAGTATCCTGTCTTCTGACAGCAGCCAATGTCAGATGCTTCAAAGGGAATGAACAAAACAGGGCAATCGTCAAGCGATCCATCCCCTGTCATCCAGTCCCAGCTTCTAGCAGTCAGAGGCCTTAGTGGGACTAAGTGATGCATAGGCCTTGAGCTTGCCCTCTGTACTGGGGTGCTTTTCACCCAATACAGTATATACAGAACTAAATTCTACCTTCAGTTCCACTATAGCTAATGGAGTTGTGCTGTGTAACTGAAGGCAGAATTTGGCTCACAGTCTGTAAAGTGTTCTGATATTCTTTAGGAGAAACGATGCCTGAGAAATGTAAGTAATGACAAAAAATCAAACATCTCTCTGTCACACAGGTGCTGATGGAAGTCATACACATGTAGAGAGGAAGAATGAGCACCTAGTGGAAAAGCTTTCTTAAAAAGCCCAGCACTGACCTGAACAGTATAAGGAAACTGGAGATACAAGAGAAGGGAGGAATAGGATCAGAGATGCAGGGCTGGTTTGAAGTTCAGGTGCTGAAAAATGCTAGGCTGGGGTTCAAAGACAGGATTATTGACCAGTGGTGCTTTAGTAGTTGGTGGGGAAAGAGTTTAAGGCCATGGTATTACTGCAGTATTGATTTATCAACCTAGCCAACACTGTGTATGGTATTTGAGTCACTCCTAAATCCAGCCTCTGGCAATGAAAAATACATTTAATCCATCTGTTAGATTGTTTGAAGAGGTGTCTGTGTCTCAGTCACTGCCCAAGGTTGGAATTGCTGGAATTGAAAATAAGTGAGAGATGAGCCTTTAACTATTTCCCCAACACTGCTCTTTTTTTTTGGGGGGGGGGGGTGTCAAATATCACATTTAACTGTCTGGTAGTTGAAAAATGAAATGAACACTCTCCCTCTTCATAGAAAGAATCACTGAGATCTCTAATTCCACCAAAGGGCAAAAATCAAAGCAAGGCTTTGTATTCCAAGAGGTTGTTATTTTTAACTGGTTGTCTCAAACTGAGATTATTGCTCTGCACTTAGGAGTTTGAGGATGTATTCACCCAGCCGTCTGTGATCTTTATAGAGCAGCCCAGTGCCTCAAGGTAAAACACTGAAAAACATGCCATACTAAAGCAACTCTTCTTTGGTTGCTGGCATTTTCTTTAGTTCTCTCCCCATCATTCTAAGTAATCATTATTAATAAGGGATGTTTACATGAAAACAAAATCTTTGTTTTTATGGTTCACACAATGGTTAACCTGCTGCTCCCCCATTTGAAATCCTAATCCTTCCCTTGTGACCTACCAATCATCGTCACCACATGCAGTTGTGTGACATTACAGGCTGAAGATAAGGAACTCCAGTGGCTAAAATAGCAAGGGGTGCTGCAGGTCAAGGCTGAGTTGCATCAGCAGAGCTATATTGGGGACCCAAGAATAGCATGGGACAATTGTAGCTCAGCATTGAGGTGCAATGGCAGATCGGTGTGAGGACCTGGGACTGGGAGAAGACAATTCTCAAAATCAATCTCTAGTGGCCCATCAATTTTAAACATGACATTTTTCTTGCATAATTCTGGGTCTTGTTCAGAGCTAACACTTTTTGGTCTTTCTCAGTTCTGCTAGGAAAGGCAGCTCAATAAACCAAAGTTTCTCTAGAGAAACTGTTGGTGAGGTTTTTTTCTGAGGTCCTCTGGATAATAGCTTTTCAGGTAAAGGAAGTTGGAGAGGCTTCCCTGCATGTACAGACTGGATGCCTTGGGGGAGTGAAGATGGGCTATGGAGCCTTTAACTTCCAGGTCATGATTGCAGTCCAGCCTGGGTTAGAAGTGCTGAAAGTTATTCCCATATGAGAGCTGTTTGGTGGCCTTTGTGAATGCACTTCCAGGATTATCTCCCACTGGTTTCTGGCAGGACATGTACCTACAGCATAAAAAACACTAATGCAATTGACACTAATTGAGCCACTTCCTACTCTGCCATTGTCAGCCTCAACAGGCAGGTCAGAGATTCAGTGAGCCATGGGAACTGAGCATTCCTTCGGATCCTAAAAATGGTCCTTCCAGCACACATCTCAGTTACGTTAGCAAGAAGTGTTGATTAAGTGAAGCTTGCACCGCTACTTCCCATGCTACAAAAAGGAAGACTTTGGTTTGCAGGGCTGTTGATGATGGTGTGGTACCTTTCACCGCCACTAAACACATGTAAGATGTGAATTCAGGCTCCAGAAATCTGGACTCTTTGGACACATATGTCGTACTCATGTGGCTTAAGCAGTAAGTACTACAATTTGGTTTTCTGCCACCTCCAAAACAGGGAGTACAACCTCTCTGTACACAAGTTCTTTCCCTCACTGGAAATCAAGGCTATCCATGCCGAAAAGCTTTTGTAGAGGAAGGTCTTTCTTTCATTCTTCAACATGGTGCTCACCGTCCAAAAAATATTTTTTTTTATTGCAAGATCCTCCTTTTGCCCATAGTTTGTGTCTCTCACAAGGATAATAAGTAGGCCACTGTGGAGGATGAGTGCCTTCTTCTGCTGGGTGAGGGGGTCACTTAGATCACAGGAAATAGCTAACAGAACAACGCTGTTATCACTTACACTGAGGTCATCCCTATTATCAGCCTGCTTGGGTGTGGGGTGCACATTTTCATCATTAGATTACTGGGTGGAGACAATGGCCTGTGGGAAACAGCGTCTGCATTGGTATGTTTTGAGCCCTCTTGATGAAAAGTGAACCACTAATCTGAGTCTAGTTCCGATGCCCATCAGCCATGCCAGTTAATGGGGTCGTTCCCAGCTGGTAACTTCATTCAATCCAATCCCAGGTTTGTGGGCCTGAACAAGAGATCACAACATTGGATACAGGCCAACTGCCCCTAGCAAGGGACTATTACAGATTAACCAACAGGCTGGTCTCAATGCCCCTGGTACCCTGAGTGAGAAGAGATCACAGACCCAATGAATAGTTCACAGTGTCCTTAGCAAGAGGAGATAACAACCCCTTCTATGAGCTAGATTCAGAGGTCACAGCTCCTCCCAGACATTGACATTCTTGTATCTCTTCCAGCTTTGCCCTGTCACCAAGGCACAGTATGGAAGCCATTGCCAAATTTGATTTCAATGCTTCTGGAGAGGATGAACTGAGTTTCCGTACCGGGGACATACTGAAGGTAAGTGCAGCCCGAGGCCCCACCAAAGGAGGACTGTTTAACCATGTGACTCCTGCCAGATCCCACTGCACCAGTGCCTCCCTCCATAACATAGGCCATCCTAGATGTTCACAGACTGTGGTCCAGACGCCACCAGTGTTCCATGGAGGGCTTGCTAGAGGTTCATGGAGAACTGGCTAGTCACAAAAGTGCTTGCCATCCTCCTTATTTCCAGCTGTTAGATTGCTATAGAAGATGGCTAAAGTACATTAAGTGACTTTCCTGATATTACTGTTCCCTGTAAGGAATTACTGTAGTTGCCACAGGAATATTATATAATTGCTAATGGAGGGGAAGTATCCACAAGATAATTTCTGTATGAAAAAGTATGAAAAATTTTGAGAACCCCTGAGCTAGTATAATACACAACACCCCCTTCAGAAATGAAGCAGAGGAATGCTAAAGTGGGCGTAGGAAGAAGTGGCGGGCAAACGTCAGACATATAGAATGTGAAACACAGACTATTTAATCTTTGTGTTTGTTATGGTAGCATTGTTCTTGTTATCAGCAATGAGGATGAATCCACACAACCCCACATAATATTTTTTACCCAATTCCTCAAACACCGTGCATCATAGTCACTCTGCTACAGCTGAAGATGCCTGAACATGACTCACATTGGCACTCACTGACTATACCCCTTAATTGGCCAAAAGGAGCATTGTTGAGTAGTGATGGCCCGGGCACCTCTGTCTTGGCCTGCAGCACCCCCTGTTATTCCAATTAATTATAATCTATTAATTCTCCCCTCTCAGCTTTCCTTAGGTCCAGACCCCCATTTTTCACTTTGCCTTCCCTGCCATCTGTTCTTGGGACTTAGGGCAAACGTGGCTCAATCCAAAACCCACCAAGGTCAAAGAGGGGGATCTTTCCAGAGTGACATGAGAGGTGCTATAGACAAATCCCCCTTCTCCCCTTTAGGATGGTTGAGCACTTGCCCTACACAGCACTCCTGATGTTTCCTCAGCTCAAACTCCATCCCCATGCCCCTGCTGCCTCCACCTCTGCACTGGATTGACTGTATCTCTCTACTCACTTGTTTATTGTCACTGGGAATTCACAACGAGAAAGCCAGAGATTGTCCTCTCATTAGATCTTTCTCTTTGAGGCAACGCAACTCCCTAGCAGCCAAGAGTCAAAGATCTGACAAATCGAAGCGTGTAGCATCACACGCACGCACACACACACATACCCCCAGCTGTCCTCCCCACCCGGTCTGTGCAACCTGCTGGGGTTTATCTTAACTGATTGGTGAAGGAGATAAGGTAAACAGTATTGATGTGGAGATTAAATGAACAGGAAGTGTGAGGCCCTGAACCAGCAGCGACAGGAGGAAATCCACCTCCCCACCACCCCTGCTGTGAGAGACTGACATGTGGACCTGCCCTCTGCGCACCAAGAGCTTGCAGGTGGATTGTGCCGGAAACCTAGCTGCTAGCAGAGCAGTCTCCAGGCAGGAGGGGAGCAAGGGTTGCTGATATGCAGTCATACCCTGTATAGGCGTTGAGCCATAGAGGAGAAAAGAGATGTATCCCATTTGGTTTGCTTGGAGCAGCACAAAGGGACCTCAAATCAGGCCCACTGTACAGGGAAATCAACTGGCAATAAGCCGGGGAATCCTCAGCTACCCATTCAGAAATCCTCAGCTGCCCATTCCCTCCCTGTGCATGGGTGTAAGGGCTACAAGGTAGTGGAGAATGAGTCCCAGAGGTCTCAGTACTGTCAACCCCGAATGTTTCAAAACAAGGCTTAACCCTTTTTTTTTAATTACATATTTTGGAAACTTTTTTTTTTTTTTTTTTGCCTTCTGTTTCCTGAGCCCCTAGGGGTCATACTTCAAGCTTTTCAACCATAAGGGCTAGAAACCTCCTTTTAAAAAAAATGAAAGCTGAGATTCTCACGGATTCACTTGCCTCCTGGAACTGGAATTTAAAAAAAAAACACCATATACCACAAAGCTTGCAATAAAATCATAGCCGCTGGCAACACAGGTAGCTATATGCCACCTGTTCCCTCACCTCCGTCTTCGGGCCATGTCAGGGGCACAATGGGGTAGAGGCAGAGCATAATTCAGTCCAGCAATCCTTGATCAGTGGAATGACCCTAATAGCGATAGTAGGCGTAGCCCTGAGGCTATTCCAGTTTGCATTACTGCTGAGGCTGGCCCCCTGCAACCTCCAGGATCTAGGGAGGCAGAAAACTAGCTTTGAACCAACTTTGCCTCCTCCCTTCAACTGCCCTGGTGTGAGCTCTGCACAGCTGAAGATTCAGCCCCCTAATTCTAGCACATGCAATGATACCCAGTAACACACAGTCAATCACAAACACACACATTCCTACATAGCAGAGTTTTTCAGAGCTTTTTCATCTCTTGTCAAATTGGGACACGCCAGGGCAAACTATTAAAAACAACACACACAACTCCTTAAACCCCCACTAAGTCCTTCATAGCGAACTCCTCCATAACGAAGGCATTAGAGCTGTGCAGCATACATTTCCCAGCCTCCTGGACATTTATCCAGGAATACAGATAAAACTAACAAGCAGTCCCTCTAATTCCTCCCTATCTTCCTCATTGCTTTATTTGCACTGAACTGGCCTTCAGCTACCAGCCCTGCTGCAGTGTGTGTATGTGGGGGGAAGAAAATGGGGGTGCCATGGGATTCCAGGGCTCTCAGCACCAGCAAACCCAATCTAGTCTGCTTTTATCCTTCCAAATAATTCCAAACTCTTTTTCTTTCTTTTGTCAGTAACTTCTCCTTCTGGTTACCTTGCCTTTCCTAAGGAGGTTTGTTCATTCATTCATTTATTCATTTATTCTTTCATTCTGTCTCTGCTGCAGATTTTAAGCTCCCAGGAAGAGTGGTACAAGGCTGAGCTGAGAAGTCATGAAGGATATGTCCCCAAGAACTTCATAGATATTCACATTCCCATGTAAGTACAACTGGGATCAGGTGCATTTCCCTTGAAAATTTCAGAGAATTTTGTCGTGTGTGTAAGTCTACACTTATGACAGCATGTACAGACACTGCACACCCAGCTAGCACAGGGATAAAGAGCAATGTAGAGGGTGAGACATGGCTTTGGTGAGGAGAGGAGAGTGTCCTACACGCCTGAACCTCCAGGGTGTATACCCTACATGGGCTCTCTACATAGGGTTACCATATTTCAAGTCCCTCAAATAGAGAATACTGCCAGGATCTAGGGTGGGGTACAGCTGCCACCGCTCTTCAGCCATCCTGCTATGAAGGCAGCGCCACCACCACCACCAGCACAAAAGTAAGGGTGGCAATACCATACTATGCCACCCTCTCTTCTGCGCTGCCGCTGGCAGTGGCACTGCCTTCAGAGCTGGGCACCCAGCCAGCAGCTGCCGCTCTCTGGCTGCCTAGCTCAAAATCACAGACATTTGTTCAGATTTCCAAAAATTTGCCTGGGCAGAGATTGGAGAACCAAAAAAGAGGTCCTATCCAGGAAAACCTGGACGTATGGTAACCCTATCTCTACACGCCCAAGCAATGCCTCCCATATCTACACTGCTGTTTTTTACCAGTGTAGTGTCCTGTTGCCTCCCGCGTGCCAAAGCCTTTCCCATAGGACATAAGAACAGCCATACCAGACCAATAGTCCATCTAGCCCATTGTCCTATCTTCCAACAGTGGCCAATGCCAGGTACTTCAGAGGGAATGAACAGAACAGGCAACCATTGAATGATTCATCCCGTCATCCATTCCCAGCTTCTGGCAAACAGAGGGTAGGGACACTCAGAGCATAGTGTTGCATCCCTGCCCATCCTGGCTAAAGCCATTGATGGACCTATCCTCCATGAAATTATCTAGTTCTTTTTTGAACCCTGTTATAGTTTTGGCCTTCACAGCATCCCCTGACAGAGTTCCATAGATTCACTGTGCACGTAGGCGCCAACTTCTCCTGACGCCAGTGGGAGCTCGCATCTCCCTGCCCCCAGACCTGCCCCACCCCCATTCCAACCCCTTTCCCAAAGTCCCTGCCCCTATTGGACTCCTTCCCCAAATCCCTGCCCCGGCCCCACCTCCTCCCCTGAGCACATTGTATTCCTGCTCTTCCCCCTCTCTCCCACAGCTTGTTACGCCACGAAACAGCTGTTTTGCGGCAACAAGCGCTGGGAAGAGAAGCGAGGACAGCGCGCTCAGGGGAGGAGGCAGAGGTGAGGTGGGGTTGGGCGGGGAGCTTGGCTGCCCGTGGGTGCAGAGCACCCACCAATTTTTCCCCGTGGGTGCTCCAGCCCCAGAGCACCCACGGAGTCGGCACCTATGACTGTACATTTTGTGAAGTACTTCCTTTTGTTTGTTTTAAACCTGCTGCCTATTAATTTCACTGGATAACCCCTAGTTTTTGTATTATGTGAAGGAGTAAACAACATTTCTTTATTCACTTTCTCCACACCAGTCAAGATTTCATAGATCTCTGTCATATCCCCCCTTAGCAGTCTCTTTTCCAAGCTGAAAAGTCAGTCTTTTTAATCTCTTCTTATATGGAAGCTGTTCCATACCCTTAATTATTTTTGTTGCCCTTCTCTGTATCTTTTCCAATTCCAATATATCTTTTTTGAGATGGAGCAACCAAAAATGCATGCAATATTCAAGGTGAGGGTGTACCATGGATTTATATAGAGGCAATATGATATTTTCTGTCTTGTTATCTATCCCTTTCCTAATGGTTCCCAACATTCTGTTAGCCTTTTTGTCTGCCGCTGCACATTGAGCGGATGTTTTCAGAGAACTATCCACAATGACTCCAAGATCTTTCTTGATTGGTAACAGCTAATTTAGATCCATCATTTTGTATGAATAGTTGGGATTATGTTTTCCAATGTGTATTACTTTGTATTTATCAACATTGAATTTCATCTGCCATTTTGTTGCCCAGTCACCCAGTCCCTGTTTCCTTCCCCCTTGCTGGAGCCTTTCACTGCAGTGTGCACCTACACTGCAGTGACAAGTGGTGTAGATGTGGACTGCTTTTCATGTGGCGTGCAGTTACCCTTGTAGTGCCTGTACTCTACATGCTGCCATAAGTATAGAGATTGGTCAGCACTTCCTCTCTCATGCTTTCTTAGAGCACGGTACAGTTTAATGCAGACAGGGGCTGTGGCAAAACTCCACACGTCAGCCTGTCAATGCACATTAGTCCTGCCCTGTAGCCAGGGCCGGTGCAAGGATATTTTGCGCCCTAGGTGAAACTTCCACCTTGCGCCCTCCCTCCCCCAAATAAATCACATACATTATACACAATACACGGTCACAGAGTAACATGTTATAATTTAGAATTTATGTTTCCGCGCTTTAAGTTTAGCAAATTTAGCAACAAGTTCCTCCAAGTCAATGCTGTGAGCAATGTCATGTTCCAGGGCCGCACAGAGGATTCAGGAGGCCTGGGGCAAAGCAATTTCGGGGGCCCCTTTCATCAAAAAAAGTTGCAATACTATAGTAACGTATTTGGAAATGTAAACAATAACTAGTGAAATACATTAAAAAATAATTTGTAATCATTTGAAAATACACTAAATACATTATTTAAAAACATTAAAAGCAGTAATGGTATGTATACATTTGCAATTACATAATGGGCTGTTGCTGGGTGATGGTGATGGTTGGTGCCAATGGGCTGTCGCTGCCTGGGGGTGGTGTTGCTGTTGCCCAGGGCTGGGTGGGGAGCTGGGCTCTGGGTTCGGGGGTGCCCGGCTCACAGGGGCTGGGCTCAGGGATGTGGGGAGATGGGATCAGGGGGGTGTCTGGCTCAGAGGGGCTGGGCTCAGAGCTGGGGGTCAGGGCTGTGGGGGGGATGGAGTCGGGGGGTGCCTGGCTCAGAGGGGCTGGGCTTGGAGCTGGGGGTCAGGGCTGTGGGGGGGATGGAGTCGGGGGGTGCCCGGCTCAGAGGGGCTGGGCTCGAAGCTGGGGGTCAGGGCTGTGGGGGATGGGGTCGGGGGGGTGCCCGGCCCCGGCCCCTTACCATGCCGCTTACCCCCTCTCCCAGGAGCCTCCGACATACTCACGGGGCAGGGGGAGCCTCCAATATACGCGTGGGGGCCCCTACAGGGCCCGGGGCATAGGGCAAATTGCCCCACTTGCCCCCCACCCTCCCCGGGCGGCCGTGAACTCAGATACCGGGCATGATAGAGGCTGGAGCAGGGAGAGGGTGGCACTGGGGCAGCTCAGCTCTGCAGGCTGCCGTCCTCTCCAGCCGCCCATGCACAAGGGGAGCAGGAGCAGGAGCAGGGACCAGCCAAGGACAAAGGAGGCAGGAGCACAGGCGCCTGAGGCCGAGCTGTGGGGAAGCGCTTACCTTGTCCAAGGCACAGGCGTCGGGGTCCTCTTTCTTCCTCCGCTCCACCAGACCGCCGCCTGAGGCTCTTTTCTTCTCCGTGCCCCCCGCTGAGGCTGACCGTGGAGGCTGAGCCAGGAGGCAGCCGCCCCTTTCCTCCAGAAGCCCTGCTGCCGTGCCTGTTGCCGGGCTTGTGCCACGTGCGCTAAGCAGAGCTGTGGAGCTCTGCCCAGCCACTGGCGCCCCCACCGGCAATGAGAAGAATAGAATAGAATAGAAAGGTAAAAGCCCTCCCTCTAAGCCAGGGGCAGGCAAACTTTTTGGCCTGAGGACTGCATCGGGTTTTGTAAATTGTATGGAGGGCCGGTTAGGGGAGGAGGTCATAGCCCAGCCCCCACCTCCTATCTCCCCCCCCCCGGACTCCTGCCCCATCCAACCCCCCCGTTCCCTTACGCCCCCCCCCGTGACCCCTGTCCCATTTTCCCCCCCCTGCTCCCTGTCCCCTGACCGCCCCCGGACCCCCACCGCCCCATCCAATTCCTCCTCTCATTCCTGACAGCCCCCTCCCGGGACCCCTGCCCCATCCAGCCACCCCTTCTCCCTGTTCCCCCCCCCCACTGCCCCGACCCCTATCCACACCCCCACCCCCTGACCACCACCCCGAATTCCCCTGCCCTTTATCCAATCCCCCCTGCTCCCTTCCCGCGCTGCCTGGAGCACTGGTGGCTGGTGGCATAACAGCCATGCTGCCCAGCTGGAGCCGGGTCATGCTGCTGCCGCCGCCACCACGCAGCACAGACACCGGGTCAGGACGGGCTCTGCAGCTGCGCTGCCCCAGGAGCTCACAGCCCCACCGCCCAGAGCATTGCGCCGGCGGCGGAGCAAGCAAGCTGAGGCTGTGGGGGAGGGGAGACAGCAGGGGAGGAGCTGGGGGCGACCCTCCTGGGCCAGGAACTCGGGGGCACGGCAGGACAGTCCCGCGGGCCAGATGTGGCCCGCGGGCCATAGTTTGCCCACCCCTGCTCTAAGCCCTGTTGTTAATACCCAGCCCCCACCCCCCACATATGTGAGTTTCATTCTATCCACTAGAGGTCAGTGTGATGCTATATGAAAAGCAATGTCTATTGTCTAAACCTTGATTGTCAGTGATGATAGGCCAGGCACATGTCATCCCCGCCTTGTCAACTCTTCCTGCTCCTTTGAAGACCCCCCTGCTTGCTCTAGATCACTGAGGAAGAGGTCTTTCCCACATTGCTCTCCACTGTGATTCATAGTATGTCAGGGTTGGAAGGGACCTCAGGAGGTCATCTAGTCCAGCCTGCTGCTCAAGGCAGGACTAATCCCCAGACAGATTTTTACCCCAGTTCCCTAAATGAGCCCCTCAAGGATTGAACTCACAACCCTAGGTTTAGCAGGCCAATGCTCAAACCACTGATGCTACAGCAAATTGAAGAGGAGCAGGATGGAGAGGACTGCAGTTGAGGAAGGATTTCTGTGAATCTAAATGCATAGCAAAATGCACTAGCCTGACATGCTAAATACTACTGTGTAACGGATTTACAATCCTTCTCTTTAGATTCACAGAAATCCTCCCTGAAGCTACAGGCCCCCCATCCCTCCTTCTTCGAAAGTGCTGCAGCAGCATTGCAGGAGAGAGGATGCTGGGGGCTTTTCCCCACACTGTCAAGTGTATTGCCAACTAAGATTTTTTTTATTATTATTATTTGCAGGGCCGGCTTTAAGCCGATTCACCCAATTCCTCAGAATCGGGCCCCGCGCCTAACAGTGCCCTGCTCCAGGGGTCCTCGGTGGCATTTCGGCAGCAGGGGGTCCTTCGGTACCCCCCGCGGCGAAGTGCCGCTGAAGACCCGGACCACCACCGGATATTGGAATCGGGCCCCGCGGGTCATAAAGCCGGCCCTGATTATTTGCATATTATTACCCTAGGGCAGATGTTAGAAGAGCTGCTCCTGTAGGTACTGGAGGGATTGTTCTCTCTGGGAATGCCTGTGTGCCACTGCCCTCTGTTGGATGGAATTTAGAAGACCTGCAGTATTGCCAGTCTCAAGAGAAAAATCACGAGTCAGATCCCTCCAAAAATCATGAGATTGGCCCAAAAGTTGTGTGTTTTGGTCTGTCTTTGATTTCTGAACTCCCCCTGCCCATCCCCAGGGTGTGTGAGACAATTAATGTTGCCCATGCTCTCAAATGGATTAGATAAGGTGATTTTGGCCCTGCTGCAGGAGCTCTCACCTCCATATCTGCCCATCCACTGCCCAGCAATTCCGTCCCCATCCCCATAAATTCAGATCTCCTCTGTTCAGCCCCTCCAGACCCACACCTTGTCAGGTCAGCCCCCCAGCCTCACTTCTTCTCCTCCTGGTGTTCTTCGCCCCCTTCTCCCAGGTCTGGGGGTCTGCCGCGGGGTTGTTGCTCCCCTATGCCCTTTCTGCTGCTACCAGGCTGGCGGTGGCAGGGGAAACGGGGGAGGAGCAGAAGCGCTATCCTGTGCCAGTTGCTTACAGGAGGGCTGGGAAGAGGAAGGAGTGGCACCATCCGGAACTGCTGGGGGCTTCTGCTCAGGGCCGGCTCCAGCGTTTTCCCCGCCCCAAGCAGCAGGGACAAAAAAAGGCGCGATTGGTGGCACTTCGGCGGCAGCTCTACCCTG
Organism: Chrysemys picta bellii; assembly: GCF_011386835.1. Classification (NCBI taxonomy): domain Eukaryota; kingdom Metazoa; phylum Chordata; order Testudines; family Emydidae; genus Chrysemys; species Chrysemys picta. The sequence goes on along the minus strand of NC_088791.1, from coordinate 93,352,746 downwards.
CCGCTTCATTCTTCGGTGGCAGGTCCTTCCCTCCAAGAGGGACTGAGGGACTCGCCACCAAATTGCCACCGAAGAGCCGGACGTGCCGCCCCTTTCCGTTGGCCGCCCCAAGCACCTGCTTGCTGCACTGGTGCCAGAAGCCGGCCCTGCTTCTGCTCCCTCCCCTCCTGTGAGAATGGCTTCATATTGCTATGGGGTGGGGGGTAGCTCTTCCTGTAGTAGCTTTGATTGCTTGCTCAGTATCAGGAGGCAGGCAAGTGGGGCAGGCAGCCAGTTGGAGGGCTTAAATTCACGCAAGGTCGTTGCCAGACTGGCTCCTCCAGCCCCAGACAAAATTATGTCGCTGGTGGAAAAAATCCTGAGAGTTGGTGATAATGTATGTATGTCATTATGTGTGAATTCCATCTACTGGCTGAGCTGTGGGACTTGCTCTGTTAGCTCAACAAGCAAATACAGGCCTGTATTTTTGGCGCCAAAGTTCTCTCCTTCCATGCTGCATGTACAGGGTTTGCTGAGGTGCCCCCAGGGTGTTACGCTATCAGCTTTTCCCTGGCACACTTGGAGCAGTGGAATCAGCCCATTCATTATGCATCTCACATAGGAATTACGTCTTCACTAACCTTTTCCTCTCACACACACAGATGTAATAGCTGGGCTGAAACATTTCCACTTTGATCCTTTTCTGAGCAGCAGCAGCTCCTCATTTTGAAAGTTGTTCAGGCTGGACACTGGGAAGGGGGAAGGAACTTGGTCTTCATAAAGGGCCATTTTCTCCATCTCTGTTTCTATACACCATACTTCGAGAACATGCATTGTTAGCAGGAGACAATCCTACCGAACCCTCTAGTCCCTTTCCCTTCTCCTTCCCCTACCTCTGCTCATTCCCAACCCTCCTCTCATCTCTTCCCTTCTTTTTCTCTAATCCATTTCCTTATTCACATGCATGTGATTTATTCCCCTTGACAGCTGGTTTAATGAAGGGATATCCCGCCATGAGGCAGAGAACTTACTCATGAGCAAGGAAGTCGGCTCTTTCATCATCCGAGCCAGCCAGAACTCCCCTGGTGACTTCTCCATCTCTGTCAGGTACCTGCTACTTACAGTATCTTTCTGCTGTTTCTGGTTAATGCTGCTGTCCTTAGCCTCCCCTTGACAGGATGGCAGTGCCTTGGGAAGCTTGCGTGGTGCCAGTCAATGGAAACAAGTGAGGCATCTGCTTCTTGGATGTTTCTTTTTCCATTAAAGTGACACAGCAAATACCCCATCCCAAAATCACAACCCCAGCTGTCCTGCTCCTTCTGAAGCAGAGCAGAGCGCATTCTGTGGGCCATCTCCCACCATGCAAAACGTGTGCCTTTCAGGTATGGGTTTTTTTTTTTTTTTTGCCTAATGGCTTTAGTTACTGGCCAAGAATGCTGTTTAATATCCATTAGGAGGTGACTTGCACCATTAATTTATTTCACATAGGCCACTGAGCAGCCACCAGACGGGAATGGCTTTCAATCGCTGTTGACCAAATTGCACAGGAACCAGCAGCTTAACAATTATGATAATAAAAATCCTTAGCATTTATGTAGCACTTTGAATACTGAAATGCTATATGAACATTGACTAATAAATCAAAAAGACTCCATTTCCCAGCCCCCTGGGCCTCTTACTCCCTATGCTTGTTTCCCTTTTCAGCCACTTATTCTAATCCAGCCATTCTCAGCCTTTGTTTCAAACCCAACACTGCCCCCTCCTGCGTGAACCCAGCATGGCCCTGCATGGCACTGGGACTGCAGACGGTTCTTCAGAGGGAATCCGTTGTTCCATTGGGCGCTGGTGGACGTTATGCAACAAGTATGAAGGGGTAAATCTCAGTCCTTTGCCCCATCTTGTCTAGGGATTAACCTGAGGAAAAATACCTCAGGTAAGGTTATAATCTGGTGGCGCTCTTTGCTTAGAGCCAACACAGGTCCACTTGTTAACGGGCACCGTGCTGCTGCCTTGCCCTCTTTTAAATAAGGTGCAGAATGAAGCTTCTAACCATTTGTGGTCATAAAAGATCCCATGACCCTTATTTTGAAAGTAAAGGTCTGAGCCCCAGTGCCCTGTACTGATTCTCCCATTTGGCCATGCATCCTCAAGGCAGCTGCATTTTTCTGGTTGGTGAGTGATTCCTTTACATACAGGGTTACGTTCAGATCCAGTGTATCCAGGTGCAATGCCACTGACTTCACTTTCCACGAGTCCAAATTTGGTCCAAAGTCTGCAAAGGGCTTTTGGATTAAAGGTATATGAGGAAAGTAAAATTATCGTCTGATGTTCATTTCTCCACTTGATCACAGGCATGAGGATGATGTCCAGCACTTCAGGGTGATGAGGGATACAAAGGGCAACTACTACTTATGGACAGAGAAATTCCAGTCACTAAACAAATTGGTGGAGTACTATAAGACCTCCTCTATCTCCAGGCAGAAGCTGATATTCCTGAGAGATGGGAGCCAAGAAGAGAAGGTATGCCCAGGGTTCTCAAACCATCCCTGAAAAACACAAGTGGAGAAAGCCATCTCATGGGATGAATTTAGTGCTAGAATGTTGCTTCTGGAGACCTTCAGTAGAATCCCAGTCAGGTCTCTAGATTGGAGGGCCTCTCAGCCTAGATTTTTGATTGATTGCATCATAAACACATTATGTAACTTAATGAGATTCGCTGTCTCCATTTACGACAAGCTGAAGTCTGCAGCAGGGAATGCTGCAAATCAGGACTGAGAGGCTTTGCCAGAGCTGTGTAGGGGCCCAAGGACTGGAACTGCAGGACATGCTGCAGGTCAGGATTGAGGTGCATCAGCATGAATAAGGGGAGCCAGGTCTAGCTTTAAGAAGGGGTGGTACAGAGTAGCTGCAGGAACACTGATGTGTTTAGGGGCTCAGGGATACAACAGGAAGGGGATCACAGGGCAAACTGAGTTTATTGGCAGAATTAAGAGAAAAAATTGAATTTGGTTTCTTTCCCTCCTTGAATGGACTTTGGGTGCTGCCACTGTTATAGCTGAACGTTTGACTGCATTGAGGAATTGCTTCTCTCTTATTAGTTACAGAACATAGCAGGGTATTGTGGAGGAATTGGGGACAGGAGGTAGAAGGGGTGGCAAAAAAGGGGCATAAAGTTGTCCCAGAATTCCAGAGATGTGAGCACAGTTTGTGAGTTCAAGGAAGAAGCAACAAAAGATGTTTGTGGAAGCAGGGAAATCCCTGTTCACCGAATGCCCATTTGGTGGTTCTGTGCCAGGAAAATGAGGGAATGACGCAGCACAGGCTGCCAGCCATTGCACACACAATGCTGAGAAAGAGAGAGAAAACACATGGTAACTACAGTAACGGAAGCACTGCTTAACCAGGAAGCGGACTCTGGCATTAAATTACCAGGATGTGTGGTTAGAGACAAGGCAGAAAATACATGACTTGTTCATTGTGGCAATAAAGTTTTATCAGCTCCATGTGGGACATTCTTTTCAGCTACAAAAGGGCCATAGGGTTTTTCAATCTGATAAAGGGTTCTGTGTTGTTGACTCCTTCTAGACCACTTATCTGGCTTTTTTTTAAAGCATTACCTAGCTGTAAGGGAGGCCACATATAGGAGAGAGCTGACAGCAGAGGAAGTCTGCACAGGGCAGGAGATATTGTATTAGTAAAACAATCTGTTGAAGGTGGCTCAGAGCAGGGAGAGGGAGAAAGGGGGATGATATTTGTGCCAAGATGTAGACAAGTAAATGAAAGAATAGGGGAGGGGAGGTTGCAGCCAATGCTCCACTGCATTACTGTGGTGATGAGGGTTTGTACAGCGCCTAGCACCATGGGGTCTTGGGCCACGACTGGGGCTCATAGGCAATACAGCAATGATAATAATAATTAATAAGTAGAGCCAGATGCAGAGACAAATTAAGTCTGAGGCCAGAGTTTTCAAAAGAGCTCAGCCCTTGGGGTGCATGTTGGATCCTGAGCTCTACTGAAAATCTGGCTTCATTGTGGGTGCTGAGCCCTTGAAAGTCTGGGTCTGGGCAGTTAACCAAACACAAGGCCTCACAACCACTTTTATTTACAGTGGGTAAACAGGCCCCAGACATGCTCTTCTCTTTCTGTAAAATGCCTCAGCCACACATGATTGTTTACTGGAGGGAACACTGGGGCCCAACTCACCTTGAGTGTGTAGTGAGGGGACAAATGCAGGCTCCAAACCCATCCATGTATTTGGGCTCACAGCCCCAAATCCCCACTTGCACTTCTGAGGGGGAGTGGCTGTGGTGAAGAGACAAAATCCAGGATCCCAGATTTGTCAATTTGTTCAGAGGAGCAGAAGTCCTCCTTTGCATAGGCCCTAGGATTAGGGAGAGTAGTGGGAAGACAGAGATCTGGGGAGGGAAAGGGACAGAGTAATGATTGCCAGAATACCAGCAAGGGCATTGTGGGAAGCAGACCTGGCCCAACCTTTATCATTCTCCCCCCTAAGGAGAGGCGTGGTGGGAGCCTGGAACGGGGGCTACAGGAAGGACTCCGCCTGAGTGGAGCAGCTGGAGAAATCCGAGCATCAATGTCCAAGAGATATGCAGATCCCTCACCACCCCTGCAGCAGCAGCAGCAACAGGTATCACTGGGAAAGAGGAGTTAGCTGGGATGAGCCTGGGCTGCAGAACATGCTGGTCTCTGCTCACTAGGAGCCGGGCTGTTTATCTAATTGTTTAAGTGCATCGCCATGACTGCTTCTTCACATTGTGATGTAGCATCAATGTATAGTGTCAGCATGGTGACATCTGGTGGACTGAAATAAATATGTGAACTTCTATTTTGTCCTCTAATATCAGAGTTTATGGGATGGACCTGCAAAAATCCTAACTCAACAGGCAAGTGACACTCTAACTGGAGGGCTGGGAACAGCAAACCCAGTCTTGCAAGAATGGCCAAGTATGGCAAAATGTTGAGCTTGGGACAAGACTGAAAGTCATATTGGGAGCACAGACCAACACTCACCCACACACCTATCTAGGAAAGCCTCTGAAGTCTCTAGGACAAGCCCAACTGTGCAGCCCGTTTCTTTTGCTATGTTGTGGTGATAAGATTCGGCACCATGGTGCATGTTGGGAATGGGAAATGAGTTGATTACCATTGGGAAAGTTTGGTTTCTTTGAGCACATTCCACATGCTCCCTGTTTCTGATGTGAGTCCTGGGTTCTCTCTTTCTCTGCTGGGAGTTCCCGGTGTGTCATCCTTCAGTCCTGGGGCTGGCCAGAGATGGTGAAGGTGCATGCAAAAAATGCTCTTATTGTAGGGATGGGAGGAAAGAGCAGTGCATGGTGCTGCCTCTACAATTGTTCCATATTAATTTGGGTGGGAAATGGCTACCATGGGGAGGAGGGGCTGCGTAGCAGGAGATGCTGCAACAATATTGGCCTCATCTGAGGAGAAGACTGTTCCCGCTAGGGGAAGAGATCCAAAACCAAGCCTCATAGGGCAAGAGAGTCCCAATAGAGGAGGGCCAAGGACACTCTGGGAGAGGCCAGTTCTATACCCCATCATTCAGGAGCAACGTTATATAAGAAGTGGACTGTTGGTAGAATAATACAACTTGTCACAAGATTGGAGCCTGGGCCCTTTGAGACAAATCTTCCATGAGTCATATTTGATACAGAGCAGAAATACTTGTAAGAGAAAAGTATACCAAAAAAAAAAATAAATGAATCCTGTGTCTCTGAGTTTGACTCACTCTGACACTTCCAGACAGGGACAATTGACATGCAAAGTTGGATCCAGTCACACTGACCTTTTAGGCTGACTAAGGTGCAGGCATGACCAAAGGGGCATTTGAAATGCTAGGTACTGAGAAAGGAAATTGGGAAGCTGTACCCAACTGCCCAGCTTGAGATTCTTGGTCCAAACCAAAGGGCACAGACTAAGGAGTCCTTTCCTGTTAGGTGTGTTGCTTGCAGCCCAATGAACACCTGGGAAACAAAGACCTAATAAATGGAGACAAGAAATTACTCGGCGGCATTAGGTGACATATGCACTGACTGGATCCTGAAACCCTGGTACCCAGTAACTGAATCCCCACCCCAGTCCAGTTGCACATCGGAGTATATTAATGGCTCTTCTCTTGCACCTCACTTTCTAGGACAGAGGTGGTGGGAGCCTGGACAGGAAGGATGGGCTTCATCGCCTCAGAGACCATGGAGAAGGGAGTGCAGCATCCATGTACCGGAGACAAACCGAACCATCATTTCAACAATCACAGGTAGGTGGTTTGCATTATATGCCCCTGTCATCTACCTGATCCCTTCTCTCAAGGAAACCACTATAGAGGCTAGGAGGTTTACTATTCTCTGGGAGAGGTCAGGAGGAGGAACAGTGTATTATACCTGATGTGATGTCGCACATCCCTGTCACTTTCGAAGAAGTTTCCGTGGCGTGTGCGCCATTCCTGTATGCCCCAGCCACTTGAGTTCTACTTTGGGGAGCGAATATATTGAGAGGGATACTGGGGATTCCTGATAACTTGAACCTACCCTCAGGTATCTCTCTTATTCAGGCTGTACTTTCTGGGGTCCTGATGGCTCTTCCACTGAATTCCATACTGGTATCATGGTTTCATATCCCAGCGTTGCATTTCTTGCTCTTTTTGGTTCGTGTTGTGGGGGAGATTCATAAGAATTGTGTCTGACCTCTCCTGTCTCCTCCTCCTCAGCAAACACTATGGGTCCAAGCCCTGTATGACTTTGAGGCATTGGAGTGTGATGAGCTAGGATTCCGCAGTGGAGACATCGTAGAAGTCCTGGACAACTCTAACCCGTGTTGGTGGAAAGGGCGCCTGCGTGGCAAATTGGGTCTCTTCCCTTCCAACTATGTTACACCAGTGACCCGGTGATTCTGCAGCATTCCAAGATGCGTTGGGATGGAGTTGCTCTGGCGTGTCGGGGGCAGAGAGAGCATCTGCCATGCAACCAGAACATACCACGTTTTTATTACAATAATAATTTATTGGCAGCTGATCCATTGATTAGTTAATATTAAAGGGATCTCTGGAGAGCGGTGGGGGTTTTCTCTCCTTTTACACTCCAGTGTTAGAGGGAGCAAGAATCCTGGATCATCCATGAGGTCTTGCTGGATCCTGCCTGCACTGCCATCATTTTGGCAAAATGTTGCTAACTCAGACTTTGCTAAATTAGATAAGTCACATGGGAACCCACCTCAAGCAAGCCAGGTTTCAGCTTGTAGGCAGCCCCACCTCCTCCAACATCTGAGCACTACCTTTTGGACCTTGCGACATGCCATCTAGCAGAGGAAGGGATATGGTCCTGTAAACTGGTGTACAGAGCAATCCAATGTGGAACCAATATGTGGGGGGAGAGAGAAACCAAGTTCTTTGCAGCTTCTTATAGACCTGCCCTCATGCACTCCTGCCCATACCACATGTACTCCTGTCCACTGTCCAAGCTGCCTTCCAAGATATGCTGCACTTTCCATTAAACAGTCCTGTAAGGGGGCCTGGCTTTTCAGACAAACCAATAGTCACCAGCTGGAAATATGGTGGAAGTCACCAATAGTTTTGTTAAATTGGATTTTTTTTTGTGGTATGTTGCTGCCTAAAAATCTTCCTCCTATATTTTTGGGAATCTGGAATCCCTGTTTATATAACCTTGAGTTGCTGGTAACATGCATCATCCACCTCTGTGTATCTATGTGAACACACACACACAAACAAATATACATACACACACTCTCCTGCAAAGGTATTTGATCATTGCGGGGTGGGCAGAAGACAACCATATATTGTCCCAATTTCACATCCCTGATTTTCCACCCGCCCCTCTCATGGCCTCCAGCTTCCCCATACCTAGCTTCTTTTTCACCTCTCCTGAGTATCCATCTCTTGGGTCTCTTGTTATGAATATTATCATAGTGCCAGAAGCAATCTCTAGCTAGCACTATTTTGATGCCAGATTCCAGGCAGGGCTACTACTCTACTTGTGGGAATGCAGTGAATAAAGTTGCAATCAAGAACAGTCTCCTCTATATACCTGTTTCCTTTGAACTAAATAAGGTAAATGCCCAACACATTGGAAACAAGATTGAAATTTTAAAAAAGGAGAGAGTTGTACAAATCACCAATTGTGATATAAATTAATTGCAAATACACATTTAAAATGATCAAAATCTTGAGCGAGAGCATTGAGTAACTGCTACTCATGCAAGTTGAAATTTAGCAAGCTGCCTGAATAAAATAGTTTCCTACCATGTTTAAGACCTCAGGAGTCAGCAAGGAAGTGCTGATTTCAGTTTATTTGGCATGAAAGAAAACACAAACCAGACCCATCAGTAAAAATGGACTTGATAAAGGATAAAACCAATGGGGGAAAAAAGAAAAGAGGAGCCAGGCTGAATGCCATCTAATGACATGGCATAAATACCATTGTCACAAGATGTGCAACATTTGCTGTTCTTGAGCAGTAAGGAGCTTTTCTGGAATGCTTGAGGGAACTGGAACAAATGAAGTACAGTTTAAAAAATATAAATATAAAGAAGAATATTGCTTATAAAGGCAGGAATAGGTATTGAGAGCTTAACAGGAATTTGGTCAGGGGCATCATTTAGGTAGGGTGGGGAGATGGGGGAGGGAGAGTTGAAATGTGTGAGCAGTTACCATGTGTGAACAACTCAGACACCAGATCCAGAGACCAGCTCTGCTCTCTGAAACCTTTGGTGTTTGGAGCCCCATGGGCAACCTGAAGCCTCCACTCCCCAACCTACGCAGCCCAGCTGCAGGGACCCACCTGTCTGACTGCAGCTCTGCTCCAACCTCATCCGCTGCCACACTCCATTGCCACTGACTGGCCCCAGCACTTGGGGCCAGAAGCTGTGACTTGCAAATTTGTGGCCAGAAGTATAGGTTGCTAGGGAATCAATGAAGCAGATGATCTGACATGGATCTTCTGTCTCACGTGTGACAAGTGGAAAGTGCTCAGTTTAATGGATGTAGGCAGGACTCCTCTGTTGTGGGCATGGTGAGAGGGCTGGCTCAGGGTACCGTGGCTGAGAGGAGCCCAATCACCTCCATAAACAAAGCCAACATTTCCCTTGCACCCTGCAGATTATAGGGCATGACTGGTCCCAGCCCCCCTGTGCTGCACTGCAATGCTCCAGCCCAGTAGTGGATTGGGGGCTGATGTCTTCTACTACAGAGTGTCAGCTTTTCCAGGAAAAGGACAATGAGGTCTCTCCCAGCTGTGAAGGGGACAGTCTAATTATGGATTTTTACATTTTATCCAAGAGTTTCAAGGGAACTAAGCAGTCCCTTGACCCCCACTGAAAGTTGCCCCCTCCCCTACTGAAATCTGAAATGAAGCCCCTGAATTTGGTTACCCAGGTTTAGAACAATGAGTTTCCGGAAACAGTGGGACAAGGTGGGTGAGGTAATATCTTTTATTGGACCAACTTCTGTTGGTGAGAGAGACAAGCTTTATCCAGTAAAAGAGATTACTTCACTCACCTTGTACCTCTAAGATCCTGGGACTGATATAGCTACAACACTGCAGGAAACAGAGGGACATGCTAAAATCTGTTGAGTGAAATTCAGCTGTGGTACAAATGGTTGCATTTCCGTTTTCCTCAATTACCTTGTGCTATATCTGGGCTGGCTTTGGTCCTGGTGGTTCTATATGGGCTAGATTCTGACACCCCTATGCAGAGTAATCCTTTCTCTTTGAGCAGCCCCCTAGAAAATCAATGGGACTGTTCATAGAGTGAGGTATCCTGTTCAATGGAAGGGTGTCAGAATCTAACCCTAAGTGACTCCACAGCTTCACAAGGTAGGGCCACCCAGAGGATTCAGGGGGCCTGGGGTCTTCGGCGCCAAACTGCCGCCGAAGACCCAGAGCGGAAGAAGCTCAGGGGGCCTGGGCCCCGCGAGACTTTTCCGGGGGCCCCAGAGCGAGTGAAGGACCCTGCTCCAGGGGCCCCGAAAAACTCTTGTGGGGGCCCCTGCAGGGCCCAGGGCCTGGGGCAAATTACCCCACTTGCCCCCCCGCGGCCCTGTCACAAGGTTCTTTTTAAGACAAGGAGTGGATTTGGAAGAGGGAAGGTTTAAGATCAAGAAAGAGAAAAGAACAAGGCAGAGGAAGATAAAAGAAAAAAATCAAAGACCAATAAAAGTAAGGAAGCAATTTCAGATTTGGAACTGCCTGAAGAGGATAAAATGGTTCTCTCAGATTTATCTCCACCATGTTGTATTATTTTTCAATTAATTGTTGTGTTTACATTTATTTTTAAAATTTAAACTGAGGATTTTTTCCCCTTTGCTCAGCCTCCTAAAGACTGTGTAGGTAATGAAGAAGTGGTTGCAAACAAATTAGATTGAGGATCATGTGCTTAGCACTCAAATAGCACTTTACATAGTTAAAGTCCCTTTACAAAGATTAACTAATTAATACTGGGCGGTAAATTGGAAGCACTCCAGGGTCAAGTGATTTCTTGTGTAAGAGAAACTCCACGTGTTTTTTAAATTGATGTTTCAAGAAATAATATGTAAGGCAATGAAATCAAAGGGATTATGCACATGCATGTCTTAGAATCTCATATGCTACATCTTCCTGGTGTTTGTCAATATTTTATAAACCAATAATCCAGGAATACAGTCTGGATGATATCCTACTGTGAAGCTGAAAGAGGGGGGGAAAATCCAGTTAAGTATTTGGTTTAGTATTTTTCACAGGCAAAAATGACAGCATACAAGAAAACAGATTATAAACAAGAACAGGAGCAGTGAAAGTGCGTGGAAAAGCACAACCATTTTTTAAGCAAATGATACTGAAGAAGCTGGATTGCATTTGGAGGTATAACAGAAGTGCAAGTTATTAAGCATAGCTCAGCTGGGTTCACTTTGATGGCTGAACTAGCTTTTTGTCCTCAGTATGGTGAAAATCCATATTTTATTTACAATGTCTCAGTGGTTAATAAGAATGAGTAAACACAATACATGAAAAGCTTTAACACAAAAACCAGAACACAGTGTTCTGTGTTACAGAGAGAGAGAGTGTGTGTGTGTGTGTATGTGTACACGTACACACACATAACCGATTCACTCACAATATAATGCATTAGAAACAACAGAATACAGATGGTTACATTCTGGCAGCTTCTAGAGGAAGGGCGCACAGGGAGACTGTGCTTGCCATTGCCCCTAGAGTCACCTGTGCAGAATGCCAGGACACTCGTCCTAAGTGTAACCTCTGAGAGGTGTACCATGGGCTTAAGTGACCAGATCTCCCTTTTCCCCCCCCAGTATCCAGTGGTGTTGTAGCCATGTTGGTCCCAAGGTATTAGAGAGACAAGGTGGGGGAGTAATATCTTTTATTGGACCAACTGCTGTTGGTGAGAGACAAGCTTTCAAGCTTAGACAGAGCTCTTCTTCAGGTCTGGGAAATGTACTCAGAGTGTATGTCTACACTGCTATTAAACACCCGTGCCTGGCCCATCTCAGCTGCCTCAGGTTTGCAGGGCTCGGGCTATGGGGCTGTTTAATTGCGGCGTAGAAGTTCAGGCTCTAGCAGGAGCCCAGGTTCTGGGACCCTACCCCTGTGTGGATTGTGAAGGGGTTTAATTTGCATGAAGCATGAAAGAAGTCACTTGCAGAAGCAGAACTGACAGTAGGAAAAGGTTGTGGACTTAGTTGTCAGCTATGGGCCTGGAGAGAAACAGACAGATGGGTAAAAAATGTGCACTGACCTAAGTGCAGAAGAGAGATTCAAAGCACATTTTATATTTTCATCAGTGGTTCTCAAACTTTTGTACTGGTGACCCCTTTCACATAGCAAGCTTCTGAGTGCGACCCCCCCCCCTTATAAATTAAAAACACTTGTTTATATATTTAACACCATTATAAATGCTGGAGGCAAAGTGGGGTTTGGGATGGAGGCTGACCGCTTGCAACCCCCCACATAATAACCTCACGACTCCCTGAGGGGTCCCGACCCCCAGTTTGAGAACCCCTGGTTTTCATTGTGCAAACAAAAGCCACTCGGCTGACGTAGCATGTGCTAGTATGAAAATGGAAAATTTCACAAATGGCAGGAGGCTAAGGACGTTGGCTGGAAATGCAAACAGAAGAGCAGCCTAGGTAATAAAGGGGATGTCTCGAAAAGAAGGAGAAACCAAAAAAATGTATGCAAAAAACAAAGTAACTTAAAAGCAAAAATAAAAGATATCAAAATATCTAACAGAGACTACAGTCAAACACATCACTGGCATAAGCAGGTGGAACTCCACCACAGTCTATGAAGACGTGGCCACAGTGAATTTGGCCCTGCAAATGAAAGTGAAGACAACTCTGTGAAGAAAGCGGTTCAGAACAGATGAGTTAGCTGTACATTTGAAGCATGTAAAACAGTAAGAACATTCTGAACTCATAACTGAAGTTCAAAGCCCTATTTAAAAAGCACTTCTAAGAAGATTTTCAATGAATCAGCCAAAGACAAATACAGTTTAAAAAAAAATAGACACCTGCCTGATTGCTCTAAAGGTTGTTCAGCCGGTGTATATTCTATGTCTATACTGTAGTGAATGTCTCTGACTCAGGCAAGCTCTTTGGAGTAGGGATCATGCCACCCTCTCTGTTTGTCATTGCTCGAATATTTACAAGTAATTATAAATGGTGAGAACTAGTCCATGGTAATGGAATTGGAAATGAACCTTGGCATGAGCTAATGTTTTTAGACGTTGCAGTACTGATTAGGCTATGCAATGTTGAATTAGAAGCAGAACATAATTCAACAATTTTGTACATGAAAACTGGATAAAAACCACAAATAAAATCACTTTGGCATAGACTCCTGAGGCCAGATTCTCCACTGCTGTGTGAGCCTTGTGCAGTCATTTTCACTAGTGCAAAGTGGATATAAAGTGCTGCAGCTGGTTCCTTCTTACACCCACTTTGCGCTTGTTTATATCGGTATACCATAGGGTGACATTTTGGTGCCAGCTGTTTTCCGGTCATCGATGAACAAAGTCTACTAGTGCAACGCTATGTCAATGACGTAACAATGACTAGGACAAATGAAGAACACTACCAGAATTTGAGGGATGGCTCAAAACATTTAGATGTATAGGAATAACATTTGAGAAGTCCAAGGATTTTGCTTAATAAAACTCTTCACTGATGATGTTGAATTTGCTGTAAATGCTGAATCAAAGAATCCACCCAACATCTCAGCAGTAGAAGCTGTGGTGAAAACTTGTCCATTAAAACACAAATATGAAAGAGCTACAGTCATTTCTTTTACTGGAATTCACTACAAGAAAAAGAACTATTTCTAGCATGTTCACACTGGTAAATCTCCTGAAGAAGCTATTATCAAAGAATGTTACCTAGGAGGTAAATTCAACATGCCCAAAAGTTTTCAGAAGAATTAATTAATAGCCAGAAATTTCTTGATGTCCTGTGACGCAGCTAAATTAGTAACTCTTGCTGTTGATGTGGCTTCTTTTGAGTTGGGTGCAGCTATCGCTTGTGTCAATCGGGTTTGGGAGCACACCAGTGCTAACACATTAAAATCTTCAACATCAGCTGACCAATTACAGCTAGAGCTTCTCCTTTGAACGTGCACAATTTTCGGAGTGCTGATGTTTCATACATACTTATAGAGCAGAAAATGGACACTAGCACTGATCACACACCTCTCTCTGATTTGAGGACAGAAAAAAAAAGATTCTAGTTACAGCACCATCAAGACACAGACATGGGCTGTCCAAGTTGAAGCTACACTAGAAATAAGGCACACTTTTTTTTTTTTATCAGTGAGGGAAATTAACCATTGGAACAACTTAGAAACAAGAAACGTGGTGGATTCTGCACTGCTAGGATTATTAAAGCCAGACTGGAAGATGTGCTCTAGTTCCACCACACAGGGCCTTTGTTCTGCGAGAGGTCAGCTGAGATGTGCATAATAGTCCCTGCTGACCTTAAAAACTTCTGAAGCTATCTGCAAATTGCAGCCCTATTAGTGCGATATTAAATAACCCTCGTTAACACAAAATACTCATGCTGGAGTTTGCCCTTAGAGGAATACATTTAAAGCAGTGGCTCTCAAACTTTTGTACTGGTGCCCCCTTTCACATAGCAAGCCTCTGACCCCCCTTATACATTAAAAACAGATTTTTATATATTTAACACTATTATAAATGCTGGAGGCAAAGCGGGGTTTGGGGCGGAGGCTGACAGCTCGCGACCTCTATGTAATAACCTCACAACCCCCTGAGGGGTCCTGACCCCCAGCTTGAGAACCCCTGATTTAAAGGTAAGTGGCCTAGTTTTTTGAAGTGCTGAGCACCCACAGCTCTAGATGAAGCCATCTCACACCAGGCCCCTTTTATGTAGGTGCCTAACTGTGAATTTACCTGCCCAGCTATAGGCACAACCAGGTTTGAAACGTGGGCATTGTGTCCTGAAGGACCATTGGGCCAGATCCCCAGCTAGTGTAAACAGGTGTCGCTCTAACTAAGTCAGTGGAGCTATGCTGAGAATCTTGTCTATTGTTCCAGAAAGGCGTCATCTAGTTTGATAAGATCTTCAGGTAAAGAGGCAAAGGGTGTGTGTAGCGCTTTACTCCTCTTATTTGAAATGACAATTACACACTTTATTTAAAGATCCTTATGCATGTGTGTAGAAGACTGTTTAAAAGGGCCATATCCTGAATGTTTTACTCTGTCATTACTCAGGCAAAACTGTCCATGCCACCAAAACTCTCATCTAGGCCCTCATCATCTCGTGCCTGGACTATTGTTCCCTCCTCCTCACTAGCTTTGACTTCTGCATCTTTGCTCCCTCAAGTTCATTCAAAATGCTACTGCTACAATCTTTTCCCACCATGGCTGCACTGGGAAAATGCAGCATATTGAAAACATGTTAACTAATGTATTTTAAATAATATGATGGTTAACACACCTTAGCACCTAGTGTAGACAGGGATCAGCCATGTTCAAACATGTTAACCATGATTAATTAACTATGGCACATTTTTAACACAACTGACTTTGTCCACACTAAGGGCAAAACTGTGCTGAACATCATGTTAGTTAAAATGTGTGTGTGAACATATTTTCCAATATGATGCATTTTCCTAGCGTAGCCAAGGCCTCGCTGGATCATCACTATGACCACATTAGCCCCCTCTCTGAGTCCCTCCACTGGCTCCCCCTTCACCACTGTTTGAAACAAAAGGGCTTTATGGCCCTTCACAACATAGCCTGACCTACCTCATGTCTCTAGTAAGTTAGCACAATGTTGACTTCCATCTGCAACTACCTAGGCATGACCACCTACCAGTCAGCTTCTCCCTCAAACACCTTTGGGCTTTCTTTTACTATTATTATTTGTATTATCATAGCGCTAGGAGCCCTTGTCATAGAATCGTAGAAATGTAGTCCTGGAAGGGACCTTGTGATGGAGTGTATTAAGCACAGAGGCCCCCTGCTGGAGGCCTCCCAGTCCTACCACACCCCGTCCCAGAAAGGGCAGTAGAGGAGAGTCCTCCAAGCTGTCTTGAGCAGCTGCATGGGAGAGGCTGCCAATTGGAGAGGCTGCAAGGAGCAGCCAATCAGAGCCCAGCAGGCTTATATAAAAGGAGCTGTAGACCCAGAGTCAGTTGCTGCCTGGAGGAGTGTGGATGGTGTTCCTGGCTAGATGAAGGAGCTACAGGACTGTGGACAGAGCAGTTGCTGGCAGGAAGCAGAGAAGGAGCTCCTAGCTGGCTGCTGGGACTGAGAAAAGCAGTTCCTGGCAGGGACCAGGGGAGCAAGAAGGTGCTTCTGGCTGACTGCTGGGACTGAAGCAAGAAGAATTCTCAATTGCCAGCAGGGACCCAGGGAGCAGAGAAGGAGCTTCTGGCTAGCTGCTGGGACTGAAACAAGCTGTTGTTCAGAGACTTCAGCCCTATGATAAGGGTGAAGCGTTTGTGAAGGTGCTTGGGCCACAGGGAAGTGGCCCAGGGAATCATAGCAGTGATGCAGTCTAGTTAAAGGAATGCAGCAGTCAGCTGCTATTCGTAGGGTCACTGGGCTGGGACCTGGAGTAGTGGGCGAGCCCCGGTCCCCCCA
The DNA here is from genome assembly GCF_011386835.1 of Chrysemys picta bellii. Taxonomy (NCBI): domain Eukaryota; kingdom Metazoa; phylum Chordata; order Testudines; family Emydidae; genus Chrysemys; species Chrysemys picta. The sequence goes on along the minus strand of NC_088791.1, from coordinate 93,336,627 downwards.
CCAGCCACTAGGGAAGTAGCTAAGCCCCAAAGAATCAGGCCCAGAGAAGAGGTCTGAATTTTAGATGGTGACACCCCACCCTCCCCATGGAAGGGGACCTGAACTGTTTAGTGGCCCAGCTGGAGAGTTGGGGCCAGAAAGGCCCAATGAGGTGAATAGTCTCCAGGGAGGAAGCCCTGGAAGCACAGCCCCATACCAAGGTAAAGGGACTATTTGAAGGCTAGCCCAGAGTGGCTGTGGGGCTGTTAAAAACCAAGCCTGGGGAGGGCTACAAAGACGTTCCAATGGAGAGGGTACTGAGATAGGCCCTTGTTTGACTGTTTACCCAGAAGGGGTTTGTTTGTGTTTCACACACAGATTGTGTGTGACTTGACCAGAGGGCTGAGTTCCTGAAGACCTGCTGCAATCACAGAGAGAGAGTGTATGCACATGCACTTGACCAGGGGGCACTTGTGCAGGTGGGTGCCATCCTGTTACAGACCTCAAAAGCTCATCTAGTTCAGCCCGCTGCACTCAGGCATGGACCAGGACCCGATTGTGATAGACACTGTACAAACACAGGACAAAAAGAGAATTCCTGACCCAAAGAATTTACAAACAAAGTATAAGACAAGCTAGGTACAGACAGGCAGATGGGGGAGCACAAGGAAACGATGAGACAGTATTGGTCAGCATGACAGGCAGCGGTACCAGTGCACCAGCTGCCTAACCATTGCCACGTTTAACCCCCCCCCCCCTCAAAATGTATAAACCCACTACTCTGTCCTCCTTCAAATCCAAGATACCCTTGCTGCGAAATCTACAAAGCCCTTCCAGTTGACCCTGGCTGGGTGTGACTATCCCTCTTTCTTTCCCTGCTCCCTTACTCTACCTCCCCTTGCCTCCCGCCCTTTTTCCCTAACTAGTCACAGACGAAACTAACAAATCTGTGCCAATCATCTCCATGTCACTTGCTGGAGGATTCTCTGTACCTTTAGGTCTTTAAGCCACGATTTGAGGATTTCAATAACTCAGACATAGGTTAGGGGTTTGTTACAGGAGTGGGTGGGTGAGATTCTGTGGCCTGCGTTGTGCAGGAGGTCAGACTAGATGATCATAATGGTCCTTCTGACCTTAAAGTCTATGAGTCTATGTTCATTGATGGTTCTGCTACATCTCTGGGCCCAACTCTTTATCTCAGGGATGGGCAAACTTTTTGGACTGAGGGCCACATCCGGGAATAGAAATTGTACCGCAGGCCATGAATGCTCAGAAAATTGGGGCTGGGGTGTGGGACGGGGGAAGGGCTCTTGTTGGGGATGTGGCTCTGGGGTGGGGCCAGAAATGAGGAGATCAGGGTGTAGGAGGGGGATAAGGGCTGGGGCAGGGGGATGGGGTACAGGAAAGGATGAAGGCTCTGGCTGGGGGTGCTGGCTGAAGGGTTTGGGGTGCAGGAGGGTGTTCCGGGCTGGGATCGAGGGGTTCGGAGGGTAGGCGGGGGATCAGGGTAGGGGCATGGGGAGGGGCTCAGGGGTGCAGGCTCTGGGTGGCACTTACCTCAAGCAGCTCCCAGAAGCAGCAGCATATCCCTTCTCTGGCTCCTATGTGGAGGCGTGGCCAGGCAGCTCTCCCTACTGCCCCGTCTGCAGGCACCGCCCCTTCAGCTCCCACTGGAGTGCTGGAGGGGGACCATTCCGTGGCTTCTAGGAGCCAAGTGGAGTGGCCCCGACCCTGCGTCCCAGCTGGAGTGCCAGAGCGGGGCAAGCCCCAGACCCCGCTCTCTAGCGGGAGTTCGAGGACCAGCTTAAAATGGCTGGCAGGTTGGATCTGGCCTGCAAGCCGTAGTTTGCCCATCCCTGCTTTATCTGTTCTTGTCTGTTAGATTGTGGGGTAGAGATTGTCCTTTCATTTGCATTTGTACACCACCTAGCACAACGGGGCCCCGATCTTGACTGGAACCTTTGGGCACCACCAAAATAGAAATGATTAATAATAATTAATGTCTGTGGTGGGATGACCTGGGGACCCTAAGGCTGCAGGTTTGGCAGAATTGTCTAACATGGCCTTGACATCAATCTATACTTTGTATGAAACAAACAAAGTATACTGTACTTGGAGACCTGGTACCCTGCAGCATTGCCCCCACTCCCAGAACCCCCCAAGAACTCCAGACAGTAATACAATGCTGACCTAGTTAGCATTATGCTACCCACCCTGAGAGAAGAAGTGGTTCAGGGACAGCAGCCAGGGAGAGCCCATGGGAGGATGACTCATTTGAGAACTTTGTTGCCTTGGTGACTTAGGAAGGCCAGGAAGCTTTGTGACTGCACAAAGTCTCTGGGGATCTCCTGAAAAATTTGCACAGATCTCAGAAGATTTTTCAGATTTAGGGGGCTCATTTACACGTTCTGGGGTGGAAACTATGTGTGGGGGAAGAAAGGAGCTGTCAGTCTCCTATGTGGGTGTGTCATAACTATAAAGGGAAGGGTAACAGCTGTCCTGTGTACAGTACTATAAAATCCCTCCTGGTCAGAGACTCCAAAATCCTTTTCCCTGTAAAGGGTTAAGAAGCTCAGGTAACCTGGCTGGCATCTGACCTAAAGGACCAATAAGGGGACAAGATACTTTCAAATCTTGGGGGGGGAAGGCTTTTGTTTGTGTTCTTTGTTTGGGAGTGTGTTCGTTCTCGGGACTGAGAGGGACCAGACATCAATCCAGGTTCTCCACATCTTTCTAAACAAGTCTCTCCTATTTCAAACTTGTAAGTAAATAGCCAGGCAAGGTGTGTTAGTTTTCCTTTGTTTTCTCAACTTGTAAATGTACCTTTTACTAGAGTGTTTATCTTTGTTTGCTGTACTTTGAACCTGAGACTAGAGGGGAGTCCTCTGAGCTCTTTAAGTTTGATTACCCTGTAAGGTTAATTTCCATACTGATTTTACAGAGATGATTTTTACCTTTTTCTTTAATTAAAAACCTTCTTTTTAAGAACCTGATTGATTTTTCCTTGTTTAAGATCCAAGGGGTTTGGATCTTGATTCACCAGGAGTTGGTGGGAGGAAGGAGGGGAATGGTTAATTTCTCCTTGTTTTAGATCCAAGGGGATTGGATCTGTATTCACCAGGAGTTGGTGAAAGGAAGGAGGGGGAAAGGTTAATTTCTCCTTGTTTTAGATCCAAGGGGATTGGATCTGTGTTCACCAGGAGTTGGTGGGAGGAAGGAGGGGGGATGGTTAATTTCTCCTTGTTTTAAGATCCAAGGGGTTTGGATCTGTATTCACCAGGAGTTGGTGAAAGGAAGGAGGGGGAAAGGTTAATTTCTCCTTGTTTTAGATCCAAGGGGATTGGATCTGTGTTCACCAGGAGTTGGTGGGAGGAAGGAGGGGAATGGTTAATTTTTCCTTGTTTTAAGATCCAAGGGGTTTGGATCTGTATTCACCAGGGAATTGGTGAAGGTTTTTCAAGGCTTCCCAGGGAGGGAAAATTGAAATGGTGGCAGCGGAACCAGAGCTAAGCTGGTAGTTAAGCTTAGAAGTTTTCATGCAGGCCCCTACATTTGTACCCTAAAGTTCAAAGTGGGGATCCAGCCTTAACAGGGTGTTTTCTGCATAAGGGATTATCTGACCCAAAGTACTTAGGCACAAGTGCCTAACTACCTAAGGATCCAGGCCTGACATCCTAGACCAAGTTAATTATCCATGTCTTCATTTTACTTCCATTGGCTCCCACAGCAATGTTTCTTCCTTGTTCCTTAATGGCTTTGTCAATGCAGTTGCCTAAGGTCAAGGAGGTGTACTATCTTTCCCTGGAGACAGATCAATGCCTAGGACTGGTTCAGAAAGGACACTTAATAGTAACTGCAGGGTAGCTGTAGCCAAGTCAGTGTTGTTGCTCGGAACACTTGTCTCTCTCACCAACAGAAGTTGGTCCAATAAAGATATTACCTCACCTCCCGTGTCTCACTTCAAGGTAAATCAATAAAACATTCCAATAGGTTAGTTGCTCTTTCACTTGTGTGTGTGAAAGGCAGGATTTTCCCAACTTTTTGACTAAACCAAGTGTTTGGATTAAACTATAGTGCAAGGCAGATCAACCATGATAATACTGCAAATGCAAAATCAAAAATTATAGATATTGTTGAAAATATTAGGATCTTTTAGTAACATCTCCTTCCTCTGCAAAGTAGCTATCTCTGTGCCTTCTTACACCACAGCCTTAGCATATATAGCTCTGCCCCCTTCCTTCAGGTGCCAGCATTCACATTTATTACCTCCTCTCTCCGCTCAGCATCCACATCTTCTATCACATCCCCTGCCCATCCCAGCTTTCTTAATCAGCCAGCAAGTTACTCTCTCCATGCACATGTCTGGTTTGATTTCCCTCTCAATAACCTGCCTATTGAAGCTGCTAGGCAGGAGATGCTCAGGTTATGTGGGACAGGAAGTAGAAATGCCCTGTATTTTCACTCATCAAGTGGGTGGGAAAAGTTATCAAATGTTACCCCATAAATACTGGAACAGGACTCTGGTTTTACCTGTGTGTTTTTGTTCCTTGACTCTACTGTTGACACGGATTGTGTTCTCAGGCAGCGTGCTGATAGCTTGCTGCTTTTAATGGGAGTAAACTGTAGACGTCCCCTTATTTTAAACTGAGCTGGCGAAGCCATTGTTTTCAACACAGGCTGGTATATGTTCATGTAGGCTGGGGGAGGTGTACTGGAGATAGAGTTCTTGTTTAGGTTTGTGGGTGTGTATTTGTCAGGAATGACGTAACTTCTGTGTATGAGTTCCTCATCTGTAGACTGGGGATAATAATACTTAATTTCCTACCTTGCAAGGATATTGTGAGGACAAATTAATAAACATTTGCACGGAGGGTTGAAGAAGAAATGCACTACATTAGGGCTAACTGTCATTATTTAATATCAGAGAGACAAGGTGAATATTTAATATTGTTGTGTGGGATGTTGTATTTGTTTTGATTTTAGTGTTTGACATGTGGTACGGGGGTGGCTGTGTTTCTGCAGGTGTGTGTGTGTGTGTGTGTGTTACAAGTGTTTGTGGAGCATGATGGGCAGGGAGAGGGGTTGTTTGTACTGGGAAAGGAGAGAAGGTGAACAGTGAATTTTTAACCTTTCTGTCTTCTGACTTTCAAATACTCCTAGCTGAAGAGAAGGGAAAGAGAGTGAAAAAGAGAGACGAATCATAGGGTAATGGAATGGAAAAGAATAATATAGGATAAGGATTATGAGTTAAAAGAACAAAAACATAAAAACTACAATGGAAAAGGACAAAGAGGAGAATGAGGGGGGGAAAAAAAGAAAAGAAACAAAACTTGAGACTCCAGCTGGTAGGGACAGCAGCAGCCAAAGCCGGAGCCTCTGGACATTCATAGAACTTTCTATAGTTTTGACTGGACTTTCACTTCTCTGTGCTTAGCTATTTGCTCCAACCCTCCCCCTCCAACACAGTCTCTTCACCTCAGTGTCACTCCTCTTATCTTCTCTCCTCAAAGCCCTTCTCCCTCCTTGCCCCCAGCAGGCCACTCTGGGGGAGCACTTCACTCAGCATGCCCCCCCAGGCATCCCCTGACTAGTCTGTGAAGCATTCTAAGCATACTATTCTGTGTTTGTTTTGTTTTGTAAGGTGCTTGCTCATTCATATTGGGGTAATCCTTTGGGGGCAGGGAGCTGTTCTTTATCTGGCACAGCTATTGTATAACTTTGCGTGAACCGAAAGCGATAAAAAAAGATTAAAATTATAAAGGTCATCTCAAGTGTACCATTTACTTACCTTTGAAGCGGAAGTAAGTGGAGGGGAATAGGGAAGGGCAGATCAGGTATCACCAAACATGGGTGAGAGAGGCAGGGAATCAGCTGTGTCCAACTTATTCACCAGGGTAATGTCTACGAACGTTACCTGGAGCTGGGCAAATAATCAAACCACACAAATGAGCCATATTCCAGTCAGTTGAATCAAACCCCAGCACTGCACATTCACCCGGAGTAGCCTTGTGACATTGTCACTATCTTTTATTGGACCAGCTTTTGTTGGTGAGAGAGACAAGCTTTCAGCTCTCACCAACAGAAGTTGGTCCAATACAAGCTATTACCTCACCCACCTTGTTTCTCTAATATCCTGGAACCAACAGGGCTACAACTACATATATCCATTGTGTCACTGTATCAGTCCAGAAACTGTTCTGTGCTCTGAGAGCCCGTTGCTGGAGCCCATCCATTTTCTGTCCTAATTTGTTGTTTAGTGTTGATATACAGTTGATACAGTATTTAAAAAGCTGGTGCCTTCCATTCTAGAGGCACTCGCATTGCATTGCTGGGTGAAAGGATCCCTATGCATCCCTTAGCAGGGCTGCTGTGCGATTAACATTCATGACGTGCTGTTAGTTCCTTGGCTGTAAGGTGCTACTGAAGTGCAAAGTGTTAAGTCACTAGTTCTGATCCTTCCCAGACCCCGCTGATGGCTTGTTCAGTTGCCTGCACTAAATGAGTTGCGCAGACTGAGTGCAATTGCCAAAGAGATAGGAGCCTACATCATAAAAACCACCATAACATTCTGCACTAACTGGCCTTCTTGTTGGCAGCTTCAACAGAGTGGCCATCGAGCCATGAAGGCTGAATTCTCGCCTCACTTTTTTCTCTGACCATTCAGGGTCATTTCTAGGGTATTACGGAGGAGTGGTGGGGCCTGTCATAGGGTAAGCTGGCCCTTTAAGAGTGTTGGGTGCTCAGCCTCAGCAGGTGTAGCTACCTCCCGAGGAGAAGGAAATGAGGGGGAGTCACATGACAAGGAGGAGCATGTGATTAAACCAGGCCTGCTGGGAGATAAAAGGAAAGGTGGTGGATGTTCTAGAGAAAGACTTTAGGACGGGTGGGAAGGAGTAAGTGAGGTGATCAAGCTGTATCTATAAGAAGAGGTCCTGAGAAGGGAAGATAAGGCAAATTGGGTTATAGGGCAGATAGCCCAATTGTTGAGAATCCCAGGGTTAGGAACACACAGAAGGTGGTGGTTTCCCTCATACTATTACCTTGTGAGGTGGTGCAGCCATCCCTGTCAACAGGGGGAAGATAGTGCTGATTGGAGCCCAGGATGGTTGGAAGCTGAACTCAGGAGAAGGGCTACAGACTGTTGTGGGACAAGACAAACTCTGAGAGGAATGGCTATATCTGCTAAGAGTCTGGGGTGGGACAGTTGTTTTTTATGATTAAGACTTTGATTAACTCCAGGAGAAGTGGACTCCAAGCCTTTGGTGGAGGGCTAAGTCACCTCTGCAACCCAGCAATGCTAGGAGCAGCTGGTGGTTCCCCAGGTCAGAGGGGAAACTGAGGCAATGGATGGGCCTGAAGTCAGACTGGGTAAGTTCCTGCTACAGATCCCAAGTATGTGTTAAATGGCAACTGTACCTGTTCTATGTGGAGGGGCAGTCTCCACTGGCTGTCAGTGTGGGATCTGTCACCAGCCCCCAAAATGAAAATCATGAGGAATAAGCTGTCTGAAGGATGTAACCATGAAGAAAGAACTCTCCCTGGGAAAAATTCTTCTTGTTGGACCAGTTTGTCAGTGTTAATGGTCACAGCTAAGATGCTTAGATACCACTGAGTTTGGCACAATTTGGTTCAATCTCTTAATTTGATGCATATTTGAACTCCACCAGCTGAAAAGCTTGGTCACTTTTTAAGACATATCACTTTCTTTAAAGAAAGATAACCAAAAAATCTGTATTAGTTGACATGCAAAGAGAGTTTCTGCACAAACAATCACAGGATGAACAGGATACTCCCAAATATATTCAAACGAGAACTTTGAAGGCCGAAGTGGAGAAGGGTTCCATGTGAACAGCAGTTGAACATGGGTCAGTCGGTCCTAAGAGATAGGATACTCCCAAAGTCTCTCAAGTCCATCAGCCCAGAACTCCAAAGGGATTTTGGTTTTCAAAGATCTCATAACCAGATCTTTCCACCAGTGCTGACCTGGGCTTAAACTGTCATAAGCCATAACCCACGTTGGGGTTTTATTGTCTCATGAGATCTTGGATGCTAAGCAGGGTTGGGTTGGGTTAGAGTTTTGCTTTTTGTGTATGGAACCATAACCTGGGCATAAGGTAAGATGTTCTGGCCACTGAGATCCCACTGTGCTAGCCATGGTGTCTTGTCCAAATTCTAATGACATTTTATTTACTTAAAAATTCCCTTGCAGTTTCTACTGCGGGAGGTTATCCTACAACCTATCTACCGTTGCTATGTACTGTTAAACAGCTGCTGTATTTCCATACACATATGGCTGCCTTAAGTGATAGTAGAGTGATCCTGATATAGCATTGTATTCCTGTGATGCAGCTTGACGCTCATGAAAGGCGCAACCATCTAAATTAATAAACAGTATTAGCTGTAACCCTTAAGGCCCTATCCCATGGTTGTGGAGTCTCTGAAACAGGCTTACAGAAAAACTTTAAAACTGTTGCTGCCTTTTCTGTTTGTTTGTTACTCAGGCATGATCTGCACCAACTCCCTAAGGTTTCTATTCCAGTCTTACCAGGGGTCCATAGTCTTCTCAGCTGGAGTGAGCAGTGCCTTTGATATGGTGATTGCCCTCATATAAATTGGCCAGCTGATTTCTTGTCTTTCAGAATTCCTCTTTGGCACTTTCCCTTTCAAACTAAACGGGTATCTCATGGGCAAAGTCTCTTGACACTGGTCCAATAAACCTGGTATGCCTCACAAAGCTGAAATACACTCCCTTGGCCTCATCTAGATGACAGATAAACAGGTTTAATGCTGATGACTCACAAATCTACCTCTCCACCCACTTGGTCTCTGGCCAAGCCTGTATTTCAGCATCTCTCTCGAATATCGCCTTTTGAATGGGTCTTTTTTCTTTCCTTAGAAAACATCCCTACATCTGGTATTCTTGATATCACCACCCTCCGGTCTGTTGTCTAGGGCTGTAACCTAAAGTGCACTTTTGACCCCTTCTCCCCACATATCCAGGCCATGTCATATTCTTACTATTTCTTCCTCTGACATTTTGAGGCTCTGATATTTCCTCGCTATCCTGAAAACCAACTTCCACATGTGCCCTGATAATCTCCTGACTTGATTTCTGCAGCCTTGTCCACTCCGGCATCCCCATTGCTCCACCTTCAGTCCATCCATTAAACATGGTTGCTAAAATTATCTCCCTCACTTAAGTCTGACCCCTTCACTTCTCCTTAGAATACCTCCACTAGACTACCTCCCCTTATCCATCACATAAACATTGGACTTCTGGTCCTTGCCTTTGGGATCCTACATAACTCCACCCTGGTTTATACCTTCAACCTACTCTGAGTGAATCAGCGCAGCCCCTTCTACTCCACTAATGGTGCCCCATTCATCCCCTCTTCCCACTCCCATCTCCTTTTCTCTTCCCACTCCCTATGAATGGAATGCCTCCACAACTCCTATTGCCCCAGATTCTATCCTCCCTACAATCAAATATCTCCTAAAGATTGAGTTTTTCAACAGTCAACAACTATATACATATCCCATCAAATAGCATGTATACAAGTAATTACATGATAACAGTCCTCTCTTCCCCAACCCACCCATTGGTTTTGGCTTTCTCTTATCTCCATTTAGACTGTAAGCACTTCAGGGAGGGATTATCCTTAATTTGTTGGTCAAGAACCTAGCACACTTTGTTACATTTAAATCCCTGTAGTGTCTGAGCATCTTCCAAATGTTTTTACAATTATCTTCTCAGCAGCAAGTAAAGCAGGAACATATTCTGATTTTACAGGTGGGGAACTGAGGTACAAAGAGATTAGGCCCAGATTTTCAGTGCAGCAATGCCCTAATGGATCTAGGAGCCTAAATATCACTTTAAAGTGATTTTAGGCACTTAAGGGCCTAAATCCCATCAGCTGTCAATGGGATTTAGGCTTCTAAATGCCTAAATCCCTTTAAAGATAAGCTTTAGATGCCTAAATTAGTTAGTTGCAACATTGAGCACAGCAATGCCTAAATATCTTTTTAAAAATTTGGGCCTAAGTGACTTGCCAAAGGTCACCCAGGATGTTTGTGGCAGAGCTGGGAATTGACATAACTCCTAAATCCTTGTCCAATGCCTCAGGACAGATCCATTCTTCTACTGCATACATGGGAGCAGCCAAACAAATGAGCAGGAGGCCCTGCTTCAGCCTTGTTCTCTGCTGGGGACTCTTGCAACTATTTGCTCTCTAATTGTGTTCCTGTTTAACCACAGAATGGGCAACAGCATTTCAGCCTCAGTTCCAAATGATGCACTTACCTTCCTGTTATCTCAGCTCAGGTTCTCCTCTCTATCCCTACTGCTCGGGAGGAGGGAGAGAGAGAGAAGCCTCATTTTTAATTGGGCTAAAAAGACTGCAAATCCAAGCAGAGCTACAAGAACTGCCTCCGAATTTTTCTTGGGAGAACTCTGGTGGGTGGTTTGCTACTTAGCTACATGGTAGGCAGGGCCTATTTACTATTTCCCTATATTTAGGAAGCTCCTCCCAGCCAAGCCAGGGTTTAGTTCTAGTTTATATTCCTGGTCTGGTTCCAAAATGTTATTTTTCCTCCAGGTCAATAAGCTAACCTTACAAGACACATTGCCTCTAAGTGAAATCCTCCCCCAGTTCCCATTATATTGTTTTAAATCTCCTTCAAACACCTCCCACATAGTCTTGTTACTCAGGCTTAATTGCTTCACTTTTCTGCAGTGTAATGCAGGTTATGTATTCAATAAAGATATGACACCTTATATTTAGCATTAATTGTAACTCTGTTTGCCCATAGCGCATATCCCTTGCCAGTCCCTCCTGTGTAATTTCAGTCCCTAAATAGCCTATCTCATGATATATTCTTAGATAAATTTCCCAGTAGTTTTTCCTTGTAGCAATTTATGTCTCAAGTTCTTGTTATAAGACTTTGAATGCCTGGCTCTATCTATATAATCCTCATTTGCTGCCTTCTCTTTTTTAAATATCTAGTTTCTCTCCTGCCATAAGCAATGATAATCAGTGCCCAAACTGAAACTTTGGATAGAAATTAAGTGAATTTTTAGAAGAAAACTGGATGACTCAAGGGATTAGGGATGCGGTATGGAAATTTTCATCTCTAGGGAGCCCAGCTCTTCAAGTTATTACCATATGTCAGCAGCTCTCTAGGCTGAGTTTTGGGAATGGAGAGATTCAGGTCAATTCCCAGTAAGTGAGCAGGTGCCTACATCATTATAGTTATTAAACACTCCCCTTGTTGGTAGTCTTAGAGATCCCAGGGGCTGAATGGGCAATTGAAAAGGAAGAGCAATTTCGATGTGCTCTCCAGGGCAGGGCTGGGGTCCAAAGGCTAGATCAAGAGAAGCTTACATATGCAACTGATAACACTATACTTGTCCTGAGAATAAGGATTTCAATTTGCCAAGCCAGCATGAGATTCACTATAGTCATGGGATCAGCAGGTTGCATTATAGTTGTATCCAAATTCAGGGCAAACCGGTAGAGCTAGGGAAGAGCGTCTTAAACAAGGTGGTTTGGGGGTGAAGAAGCACCCACCTTCACCACTCTCCCTCCAGCATCCTGGAGAGCTCTAGGAAGCAGAAGGTTAGTTGTGTGACAATATGGCTTCTGCAGCAGCCTGGAAGATTTTGAACTGGAGGAAGAAGTGCTGTCAAAAGCTTTCTGCCTGCCACACTGCACAGCCCCAGGGAGAAAAATCTGACTGAGTTAGAGAATTGCTTCCGCTAAGTCACAGCCACCTCTGTCCACATGCTCTTTTGCCTTCATAGCCCGGGGGGGTGGGGGGGAAATAGAGCTTTCCACTCCCTCCCTCAGCTGCTGAAAAAATGGGTAGGGGAGTCTTTTGTGCCGGAAACAGAAAAGGATCCCATTATAAGACACACACATACCCCAAGCCCATTTCCTCAGTTGTTCCCAAAGTGGGGTATTCCCATGCAAGGAGCAGAACACAATAAGGCATCCTGCTCTTCCCCTCAGCTGCTCCAAGCCCCCCACAAACTTTCCTCTCCAGTCCTGGAGAGGCCACCCTCTATGTCTATCCTGCAGTCACAGGGTCCAATAGCAGCCCAAGCAGACACACGTGAGCTAGCTATACTAAATTTAGCTTGGTTAGTGGAACAGAGAAGCTGTGTCAAGATGAGTTTCAGTGCGGGATGTATAAACCTGCCTGGAACCCTGGATAATTACTTGTGGGGCTTGTTCACACTGCCATGGCTTCACTATTCCAGGACCTGAGCTAGCCCAGGTAGGTCAGCTCCAACTGCAATCACACTGTCAGTGCAATATAGGTATATGTGACAGGAGAGGGGAGTTGGGCTCTGTCCCCCTTTCATTCAATCCTTAGCCTTTTTTGCTGGCTGCTTCACTTTACAACAGTAAAGATTGTTTTCATGATGTGGACATTCAACCTACTAGCAACTGGACTGAAAAGCCAAAAAGTCAGTGCTCATAATTTAGTTGGCCCAAGTTTGTTGGGGGTGGGAGATGGAATGTTGGAAGATCTCCCCTCCCCTTTTTTTCCATGACCGCAAAGCCTACTTTACCTTAAATTATCCCCCACACAGTATAATCTTTTAGTGTGATAGCTGATGGCTAAAGTTTTTATCACAGTGAAGTGGAAATCTTTAGCACTTCTAATATTTAAGAACTGGATAGTAGAAAAAGTGGCTTTAAAAACCAAGTAAAGCAAGATATATAAACTATTATAAGATGAAATTGTGATTCTACTGTTGCTTTCATGTGGGAACCTTAACTAAATATAGAGGATTAGCTTGTGCAGTAACAAATGAATAGAAATTTTTATTTAGCCACATGAAAAATGGTAGATTTGGTGGCAGACTGGTAGAGAAAAAGAAAATAAAAACCTGCAGTGAAATTAACTCTAAAAAAAGGAATGTGAGCAGCAGAAGAGTGCTTCTCTACAGTGCTATTTCAAAATGTTAAGTGATTTCATACTAGCAAAAGGTACCAATTTCCAGCCTGGAATAATAAACTCCTCTATTTACCTACAGCGAAGACACAGCACAGGCAGGGGCAGAGCAAGCAGCCCCTCCCCAACCTGGGATTTTCAAGTTGCCTCACCTCCATCATAATGGACCATTTCTGGGGGACAGGAGAGGGAGTTCAGCCTCCGTTGCCCCAGTCATGCAGATGCTGAACTTCCGGCATACAAGCCATCCCATGGACTTTAATGGGACTAATCATCTGTGTTAACTGTCTGCATAAGGAGCCCATGATTGTTTCACTGTTACCTTGTCCTCACCCTTATTTGTTTGTCTATCTCCACCTGTTGTTTCCTAACAGGGTTGTCAGGTCTTTGGAGAAAGAGACTCTTTAGTGTATATGTGTACAGTGTACAGCACAATAGGGCCCTGATCCTGATTAGGGCCCCTAGATGCTGCCACATATCAAATAAGGAAAAAAATCTGAACAAATTTAATATTATCACTGTCAGTCCAGTCCTTACTATCTCTTCTGATACTACTAGTAAAATGCACAATGCAGATTATGGTTTTCAAACTTGATTTAATGGGAGGCAGTATGGCCTAGGGGCAGAGCACTGAGCTGGGAATAGAACCCAGGTTTCCTGCCACCAGCCCACTGAGTGACCTTGAGCATGTCACTGTCCCTTGCTGTGCCTCCATTTCCCCATCTCCAAACTGGGGGCAATAAGACCCACTTCCTTTATAAAGCATTTTGAGATCTACTGATGAAAAGTGCTATTATAAGAGCCAGGTATTAATTTAAATAAAGCTAACAGAAGCGAATGCACAGTTTAGCTAAAAATACACATCCCACTTAAGTAGTAGTAATAAGCATTTAATACATGACAGAGCTATAGATGAATTGCATTTATTAGGAGCTTAGACTGCCTCAGCTGTACTCTGCCCCAATCTATCAGACCTTTAATATTCAACTTCTCTGAGCAGCTTTCAAACAGCCATTATATTTTTGAAGAAAAAATTAATAAAACCTGCCAGATAAATATTTTTTGACTTTCTCAAGGGTGGAATTTCTCTCCCAAAATTAAACTGGTCTATGGCCCACGATGGGCAATTTTCAGTCCAGGACTAACTTCAGTAGCAGGCTAATTCGTTGAAACTATAATAAGGAACAGAGTTATTAGACACATAGATGAACACAATATGCTGCGGAAGAGTCAACACAGCTTTTGTAAAGGGAAATAATGCCTCATCAAGTTATTAGAATTCTTTGAGGTGGTCAATAACTATGTTGATCCAGTGGATATAGTGTCAAAGACTTTCAGAAAGTGCAAGTACAAGGTTCAACACCAAAGGCTCTTAAGCAAAGTAAGCAGCCATGGGATAAGAGGGAAGGGTCTCTCATGGATCAATAACTGGTTATAAGGAAGAAAACAAAGGGTAGGAATAAAAGGTCAGTTTTCACAGTGAAGAAAGGTATAGCGGGGTCTCCCAGGCATCTGTACTGGGACCACTGTGATTCAACATATTCATCAATGATCTGGGAAAAGGGGTAAACAGTGAGGTAGCAAAGTTTACAGATGATAAAAAATTACTCAGTCTAAATAAGTCCAAAGCAGACCGCAAAGAGTTACAAAGGGATCTCATAAAACTGAATGACTGGGCAACAAACTGACAGACGAAATTCAATATTGATAAATGCAAAGTACGGCATGTTGGAAAACACAATCCAACTGTACGCACAAAACAATGGGGTCTACATAGTTGTTACCACTTAAGAAAGAGATCTTGGGATCATTGTGGATAGTTCTCTGAAAACATTTGCTCAGTGTGAAGCTGCAGTCAAAAAAGCTACCAGAATGTTAGCAACCATTAGGAAAAGAATAAATAATAATTCAGAAAATATCATGCATATAAATCCATGACATGCCCACACCTTGAATAGTGTGTGCAGTTCTGGTCACCTCATCTCAAAAAAGATATATTAGAATTGGAAAAGGTACAGAGAAGGGCAACAAAAATTATTAGGGGTCTGGAACAGCTTTCATATGAGGAGAGATTAAAAAGACTGGGACTATTCAGCTTGGAAAAGAGACCACTATGGGGGGATATGATAGAGCTGGGAAGGGGCGACAGGGAATGGATCACCTGATGATTACCTGTTCTGTTCATTCCCTCTGGGGCACCTGGCATTGGCCACTGTTGGAAGACAGGATGCTAGGCTAGAGGGACCTTTGGTCTGACCCAGTATGGCCATTCTTATGTTAGGTCTATAAAATCATGAATGGTGCGGAGAAAGTGAATACTTTACTCCTTCACATAACACAAGAACCAGGGGGCCACACAATGAAATTAATAGTCAACAGGGTTTTTTTAAAAAAGGAAGTACTACTTCACACAATGCAGAGTTAACCTGTGGAACTCATTGCCATGGGATGCTGTGAAAGCCAAAAGTATAAATGAATTAAAAAAATTAGATCAGTTTATGGAGGATAGGTCCATCAGTGGCTATTAGCCAAGATGGTCAGGGGTGCAACTCCATGTGCTGGGTGGCCCTAGGAATCTGACTGAGAGATGCTGTGACTGGGGTACAGGGAATGGATTTCTTGATGATTGCCCTATTCATTCTCTTTGAAGCATCCGGCATTGGCCACTGTCGGAAGACAGGATACTAGGCTAGATGGACCTTTGGTGTGACTTGGTATCACCATTCTTATGTTCTTAGGCCCACTGCCAGGTATAAGGTCTGACATCTTGCTACCCATCAGAGCTCTATGTCAGAAAACCGGGAATGCTTCTAACCCAGTTGTACAGGAGAATCACTTCCAGGCCTGGAGCCCAGCAGCCCTCCCCTTCCCAGCAGTGGCTGGAGGCAGAGTGAATGGTACGTAGCCATGGAGCACAGAGTGGCTGAAGAGCCCCAGTGGCGGCTGCCCAATGGCTGAGGCACCACTGGACAGACAGTGACTGGAGCCGAGGGGCAGACCCGGGTCCAGGGTATTGGCCGCCCCAAGCAGCCAAAAAAAAAAAAAAAAAAAAAAGACGTGATCGCGATCTGCGGCGGAAGGTCCTTCGCTCTGAGCCAGAGTGAGGGACCATCCGCCGAATTGCCGCTGAATAGCTGGATGTGCCGCCCCTCTCCGCAGTGGCAACCCCAAGCACCTGCTTGACTAGCTGGTGCCTGGAGCCGGCCCTGCCGAGGGGTGGCCAGTGAGTCCATGCCCTTATCTAAAGACGTGTGGCTTCCAGGGGGGCTTTGCAGGCCAGTCACAAAGCTTGCCCTGTCCCCCAGCTCCACGGGCACCCCTGCGTGCAGGCTGGTTGGTGCCCCGGGCTTTGGCAGGGGCTGGCCAGGCCAGCCCAGCCCAGCCCATCCCGGGAGCAGGCCCCGCGCTGCCCCGAAGGGTAGGGGTTGCAACAGAGCTAGGTAGCTGCGCGGCGCGGGGGCAGAGGCGCGGTGACAGAGGCGCAGGGACAAGCCCGCCCCCAGCCACCGCTCCACCAGCTGGGCGGGCGCCGGCCGCGGCCAGGTGAGGCGGCCCCGCCCCGTCTCCTGGCCCGGGCGGCAGCAGGTGAGCGGCGAGTATGGCGGACTCCCAGCTGATCTGCCTGGACGACACGCACGTGAACGAGAAGGTGACCGAGGCCCAGGCCAGGTTCTACTACAGCGAGGGGCAGCGCCGGGCGCTGCAGGAGCTGGTCGCCAACGGCGAGCCGGGCTACCGGGAGCAGCTGCAGAAGGGGCAGCTGCGGGACTTCCTCTCCAGCCGCGAGCTGCGAGCCCTGCCGGACGGCTGGCGCCGCTACGATGCGCACCTGGAGGGCGGTGGGGCCGGCGGCGAAGGCGTCTCGCTGGCCTACTGGCCGGAGTGCTCCGACACGGAGGTGCCGCCGCTGGACTTGGGCTGGACGGACAAGAACTTTTACCGGGGCATCAGCCGGGTGAGTCTCTTCACCCACCCCAGGAAGGAGGAGAACGCGCCGCACCTCAAACAGGTCATTCGGGAGCTGATCCAGCAGGCACAGAGGGTAGGTGTGTCCCCTCCCCCCGCTCACTTCATCACCCCAAAGCACTGGGAGTGGGTCCTTTCCGCCTGCGGGCTGCGGCATCACGCGCTCCCACCGCCTCCTGGTGCTCCGTCTCCTGCGGAAGCGGATCTGCTCAGTGGCTTGTTTCCATTGAGTTCCTCTTCTCAGAGGGCAGCAGCACTTAACTTCGCCATCCACTGAGACAATTTTCTCGCACCTCCTGTGAAGAGCGTGAATACTGCAGGAACAGGCGCTGTCCCATAGGCAGACAGAGCCTCACTGTAAAGGATTTTGAGAAGGAGCTTGAATTTGAGGATTATCATGGATGGAAAAAGGAGAGGGGAAAACACCCCCACCATCCCCACCCCAACAATAAATCGATTTTCTTTCCTTGCTGTGTCAAATAGGAGACAAAAACAACAAGGAGTCTGGTGGCACCTTAAAGACTAATGCATCTGAAGAAGTGGATTTTTACCAACACAAGCTTATGCCCAAATATATCTGTTAGTCTTTAAGGTGCCACCAGACTCCTTGTTGTTTTTGTGGATACAGACTAACAGGGCTACCCCTTGATACTTGACACCATGCAAGGCAAATAGGAGACAGTTAACTATGGGCCCCCAGGATTTACAACCTACTAATGTCCTATCCAGCATCTCATGATAACTTACTGCTAATCAAAATATAAGTTTTGCAGACGTGACTCCATCAAGAATCTATATCCAGGACTGGATACCCCATTGTTAATGGGCAGCTGATATAAAACCCCATTTTGTACTGTCAGTTTGAATCAGTGGCTCAGACGATCATGTATTTTGAGTCTGTTTCAATTGTCTTTCTCTCATATATAGGTAAAACTATTTAAACTCTGTAAATTTAGATAGATTTGTTTGTTGATGGATTTCTAAATCTATAGTTTAGTGGTTGAATGCTCTCTTAATCCAGTCTTGATTGCTAAACAGTTGGATTTGAGCCAATACATAGTTATATTTATCTTTTGGGGGCAGAGAACTGTTGTTAATGACGTTCTTCTCTGCCATGAAGACAAACCAATAGGAAGATTCCAAAAGTTTGCATGGAACACGGATATATCAAGAGTATTTCTCATGTCAGCTGAGCTGAGACTTCCAAGAAAGAGATTCCACTTAAAATGGCTTCTCTTCTTGCACAGGTTTCCATTGGTGTTGGCACTTTCAAAGGTGGCAAATGGGAAGGCTACTTGATCCCTCCCCTTCCTGCTGCTTTTTGTGGGTAATGGAAGCCATTTGTGTCTCCCCATATACACACACCTCTTGCAAAGATTTTCACTATGAATCTGCTAGGTGAGATAGGATAGGAAGCAGTTTTCTGAAAAGATTCCCTCTTCAAACTACATATTCCCCTTCTCCCCTGACCCCTTTCACTCCCTTTGAATAATGAAGGCCTAATTAATTGTTCACCTGCACCTTATGTAGTCACACACCAATGCAAAGTGGCTGTGAAATGTTTTTATTCTGAGTTAGTAGCATTTTACATCTATTTTGCACTGGGGTAAATGTCTAGACAAAGGACAGGATGGTGAGGAATTGGGCTGTTTCAGCATCTGTGCCTGAAGGCCAAAAGTTGCTGGGAGGTTTTTTGGTTTTGCTGACTTGGAGAAACTGAAAAACCTGTGCCACTCCCAGTTGGAAGGTGATTGCATGTTAAACACCCATTGAACATTTACTGACCCTATTTAGATAAACCTGCCTGTTATACTCATGTGAGCTGACCTAGAGAGCATTGTTGTAGCCATGTTGGTCCTGAATATTAGAGACAGCAGGTGAAGTAATATTTTTTTATTGGACCACTTTCTGTTGGTGAGAGAGAGACACTTTCGAGCTACACAGAGCTCCTCTTCAGGTCTGGGAAAGGTACTCAGAGTGTCACAGCTAAATACATGGTGGAACAGCTTGCTTAGATACTCTGAGAGAACCTACTTCAATACAGGGGGAAAAAACCCTCTATCACCCCTATTTGTCACCCTCCACCCCACACTGGAACCCATATCGGGTATCATTAAACAATTACAATCCATACTCAATGGGAACCACATCCTGAAAGAAATTTTTCGCAAGCCCCCCCGCCCCCCTTTTCTGGCCTTCTAACAACTTACCAAGCTTCTCAGAAGCAAGCTCACCACAGACCAGGACCCAAAGCACCACCAGACCTTGCCAGAACATCTGCAGGTTTTGCATCTATATCTCCACCACTACAATGAGCAGTACCCCCCACATCACACCTTTCAAGATCCGTGGGTCCTACATGTGTCTATCATAACATGGTGTACCTCATGCAGTGCACTAAATGCCCCCAAAACAACTATGTGGATGAAACCAGATAATCACTATGCTCTCAAATGAACTTTTTGCACAGAAAAATGATAAAAGATTAAAATACCAATTACCCATGGGTGAACACTTTTCACAAAATTATCACTCCATATCTGACCCCTCAGTCCTTGTCCTCAAAGGAAACCTGCAAAACACCTTCAACACCAGCTATAACATGAAATATATGGCAGAATGCAGGTAAAACAGAGAGCCAGAGACGTACAATTCTCCCCCAAGGAGTTCAGTCACTAATTTAATAAATGCATTATTTGTTATAACGAGCATCATCAACATAGAAGCCTGTCCTCTGGAATGGTGGCGAAGCATGAAGAGGCATATGACTGTTTAGCATATCTGGCACGTAAATACCTTGCAATGCTGGTTACAAAAGTGCCATGCAAACGCTTGTTCTCACTTTCAGGTGACGTAAATAAGAAACAGGTAGCATTATCTCCTGTAAATGTAAACAAACTTGTTTGTCTTAGCAATTGGCTGAACAAGAAGTAGGATTGAGTGGAATTGTAGGCTCTAAAGTTTTACATTGTTTTGTTTTTGAGTGCAGTTATGTAACAAAACAAAACAAATCTACCTTTATAAGTTGCACTTTCACAAGAAAGAGATTGCACTACAGTACTTCCAGGAGGTGAATTGCAAAATACTATTTCTTTTGTTTATCATTTTTACAGTGCACATATTTAATAAAAAATGATATAAAGTGAGCACTGTACACTTTATATTCTGTGTTGTAATTGAAATCAATATATTTGAAAATGTAGAAAAACATCCAAAATATTTAATACATTTCAATTGGTATTCTGTTGTTTAAGAGCGCAATTAAAACTGTGATGAATTGTGATTCATTTTTTTTTAATCACGATTAATTTTTTTTGAGTTAATCTCATGAGTTAACTGCGATTAATCGACAGTCGTACTGTTAACAAATGGTGTTTGGACTCAGCAGCACTCCCAGGCCCCAGGGGAATGAGCTGCCCAAACAAGGAGTGTGTGTGGCAGCATAGAGTACTTGCCCTCTGGCTACAGGCTTGTACCTGCAACACTCCATTTCTGCTGGGAAGTCAGAGAACCAAGCTGGAACGTGCGCCCAGCTTTTCTGCACAGAAGTAATCATTAGAGTCTAGTCCAATGTTTCTCAAGTGCGGCCATGACCAGGGCCGGCTCCAGGGTTTTGGCCGCCCCAAGCAGCCAAAACAAAACAAACAAACAAACAAAAAGCCGCGATCGTGATCTGCGGCGGCAATTCGGCAGGCGGTCCTTCGCTCCCAGGCGGAGTGAGGGACCGTCCGCCGAATTGCCGCCGAATACCTGGACATGCCGCCCCTGTCCGGAGCGGCCACCGTAAGCACCTGCTTGAGAAGCTGGTGCCTGGAGCCGGCCCTGGCCATGACAGCCTCCTGGGCCTTGATGGAGGGTGGGGGGGAATATCAGTCTCTTCCCCTCCCTTCCTCCCTCCCCTGTTGCTCCTGCATGCGCTGCCTGCAGCACTTCTGGAGACAGGTGGGGCACAATGCTGCAGAAGCAAGGTGAGTTCTCGACCCACCTGCGGGGAGTGGCAAGGCTCAGGAACTCGGGCTTCAGCCCTGGGGTGATTGGGCACCCCAAACCCCTTATCCCTGGCCCCACCCCAGAACCCGCACCCCCAGCCGGAGCCCTCACACCCCTGCACCCCAACCTTCTGCCCCAGCCCTGAGCCCCCTCGCACACTCCAAACTCCTCAGCCCCACAACATTAATTTTGTTATGTGCATCAATATGAAGGTGATGTCACACATCACCTTCATATTGGTGCACATAACAAAATTCATTCCGCATATGGGGGGGGAGCGGAGCGGTGGTGGCGCACTCAGGGGAGGAAGCGGAGATGGGCTGGAGCAGGGAGTGGTTCCTCTGCACCCACCCATTACTTGCTGCAGCCCTCCCTGGGCCCCCCCGCCCCAGCTCACCTCCGCTCCATCTCCTCCCACGAGCGTGCCGCAGCTCCACTTCTCCCCCCTCCCTCCCAGGCTTGCCGCGCCAATCAGCAAGCCTGGGAGGGAGGAGAAGCGGAGCTGAGCATTTATTTATTCTTTTATGTAGAGACTGGGGAAAAGCAGAGCTGTGGCGCGCTTGCGGGAGAAGGCGGAGCGGAGGTGAGCTGGGGCGGGGGGGTCCGGGGAGGGCCGCAGCAAGTAACGGGGGGGGGGGCGCAGATGAACCGCTTGCGGTAACACGAATTCAGATATAACGAGGTAAAGCAGCCCCATCCCCCAGAGCACTGCTTTACCACGTTATATCCGAATTCACGTTATATCAGACCGCATTATATCGGGGTAGAGGTGTACTATTAACCACAGCATGTAGTCTTACTCAGAACAGGTGTAATTGACAAGTTTGGTTAAAACTGAAGCAGCAATTGGCAGGCTATCTAACATAGGGCTCACAATATTGTTAATACTGGAGCTAAATCAGTGTCCACAACTGTGAGAAATCTGTAAAATGTTTCCCTATTATTAGCAGGACTGACAATGGCCAGGCATTGAGAGACTAGGAATGATATCTAGGTCCTCTGCATGATGGCACATAGCACTAACCCTCCTCCTTCCCTCCCCCCCAGCAGGTGAACTTTGGCTTCACCTTTGAACCAGGAACTCCAGCCCAGATCCTATCTGATGACAGGGCAGTGTTCTGCCACTAGCTGGCCATGTTTGGCCCCATGTCACAGAGGTGGTTGTGTGTATAGCTTATTCACTCTCTAATCACTGATCACCTGTGGCAAATACATGTAGCTAAGTATACTGGAAGCTGTCTCTCTTTTAAGAAAATGCTGTGTAATCCTCTGCTAACAGAACGGGTTTGGTGGAGCAATGGTCTTTGGCAGTGGTAAGTCCCTGTCTGTATGGTGAGGAAAAAGAGTCTGCCAATTCTTTGCTTCAGTCTTCATGGCTGAGGATGTTGGGGAGATTCCCAAACCTGAGCTGTCCTTTGTAGGTGACGAATCTGAGGAATTGTCACAGATTGAAGTGTCACTAGAGGAGGTTTTGGAATTAATTGATAAACTTAACAGTAACAAGTCACCGGGACCAGATGGCATTCACCCAAGAGTTCTGAAAGAACTCAAATGTGAAATTGTGGAACTATTAACTATGGTTCTTTGAAGGGGTCAACAAACATGTGGACAAGAGGGACCTAGTGGATACAGTGTACTTAGATTTCCAGAAAGCCTTTGACAAGGTCCCTCACCAAAGGCTTTTACGTAAATTAAGTTGTCATGGGACAAGAGGGAAGATCCTTTCATGGATTGAGAACTGGTTAAAGGACAGGGAACAAAGGGTAGGAATAAATGGTAAATTTTCAGAATGGAGAGGGGTAACTAGTGGTGTTCCCCAAGGGTCAGTCCTAGGACCAATCCTATTCAACTTATTCATAAATGATCTGGAGAAAGGGGTAAACATTGAGGTGGCAAAGTTTGCAGACGATACTAAACTGCGCAAGATAGTTAAGACCAAAGCAGATTGTGAAGAACTTCAAAAAGATCTCACAAAACTAAGTGATTGGGCAACAAAATGGCAAATTAAATTTAATGTGGATAAATGTAAAGTAATGCACATTGGAAAAAATAACCCCAACTACACATACAATATGATGGGGGTTAATTTAGCTACAACTAATCAGGAAAGAGATCTTGGAGTCCTCATAGATAGTTCTCTGAAGATGTCCACGCAGTGTGCGGCGGCAGTCAAAAAAGCAAACAGGATGTTAGGAATCATTAAAAAAGGGATAGAGAATAAGATGGAGAATACCTTATTGCCCTTATATAAATCGATGGTACGCCCACATCTTGAATACTGCGTACAGATGTGGTCTCCTCATCTCAAAAAAGATATACTGGCATTAGAAAAAGTTCAGAAAAGGGCAACTAAAATGATTAGGGGGTTGGAGTGGGTCCCATATGCGGAGAGATTAAAGAGGCTAGGACTTTTCTGCTTGGAAAAGAGGATACTAATGGGGGATATGGTAGAGGTATATAAAATCATGAGTGGTGTGGAGAAAGTGAATAAGGAAAAATTATTTACTTTTTCCCATATTATAAAAACTAGGGGCCACCAATGAAATTAATGGGCAGCAGGTTTAAAACAAATAAAAGGAAGTTCTTCTTCACACAGCGCACAGTCAACCTGTGGAACTCCTTACCTGAGGAGGTAGTGAAGGCTAGGACTATAACAGGGTTTAAAAGAGAACTAGATAAATTCATGGACTTTAAGTCCATTATTGGCTATTAGCCAGGATGGGTAAGGAACGGTGTCCCTAGCCTCTGTTTGTCAGAGGGTGGAGATGGATGGCAGGAGAGAGATCACTTGATCATTACCTGTTAGGTTCACTCCCTCTGGGGCACCTGGCATTGGCCACAGTTGGTAGACAGGGTACTGGGCTGGATGAACCTTTGGTCTGCCCAGTATGGCCGTTCTTATGCTGTGGCATGGTTTGGCGCATACAAGGGCAATCTCTTTCCCAGATTCAGTTTGCCTCTCTAGTGAGGATTATTTACCCTGCTGTAGTTACTACCCCTTGAAACCTGAGTTGGGCCCCTTCCAACCTTCAGCTGAAGGAAAGGGGCTCTTCTCTGCACTGAGCTGGGACCCATACTGCCTGATTGGTTTTTAAAAGAGTTTAAAATAGTTTCATGCTACCTCTGTTTAACACAATGCAGCTGGCCATTGTGAATGGCGCCCATGGAATTTAAACTTTATACAGACAACTCTGTTCCCAGCCTAGTGTAGGCAGGGGGCCTCTGACTGCCCAAGTTTACATGCCCACTGTAAATGAATGAGACTAGGAAAGCAGCAGCTTCCTGTGGTGATTCATTCACAGCCTTCCAAAGGCTGGGTAAAGTCTTTCAGGAAGAAGAGGCAAGTTGGGACTTGATATTTCTAGTGTTTTAAAAAGGGAGAACAGAGTAGGGTGTGGACCACAGAGAAAAGCCCTTTGAGATCACCTTCCTATATTGTAAAGGGTGCCAACAATCTTCTTGCTTTGTAATTACCTGTAACCACTGACTGTTCAGACTTTTGTGAGTTTAACAGCATGTTAATGTAGCTTTTTCCATTGTTTTTTATAAAGTCTGTGTTGGAAAAATGTATCCTGTTGGGCATTTAAAGTGAAAGGGGGTGGGGAGGATACTTGTAGCACCAACAAATGCAGAACTGAATGCCAAACCATCTCTGTTGTTATAAATATGAGCAGGTATGTTTGAACCCCATAGGTCAGATATAGATATGCGTTCCGTGTGAACCCAGCCCAGGTAGGAGAGTTCTCAGGGGAATCTGTGGAACTGGAAAACAAAATCCCCCTTCTCCCCACACCCTTAGTATTCTGTCTCCTCTGACCACAATTTCTTGGGTCCCTTGTGCTGAGCAGGTGAACCTTGGTTTTCCAGGGTCTCTTCACATATAGATAAATCACTGTGAGACACACATGGTGGAGAGGTCTCACAGTGGAGATGAAAACTGGGCAGCTGGCTGTGTTGTTTTTCAAGCCTCTGATTAATATGCAGCATTCCCTGGAAATGACAAGAGAGGTCCCAACAAGAACTAACAAACTCTTTCCATGTACATGTGCAGGCATTGGGAGCCATGCCATGAAGTAATGAGGTTACTAAATTGTGTTCAGGCATGTGTTTCTCTCACGCTTTAGTCTGCCTTGAGTATACTCTCTACCCAGCTGGCCGGGCACCCATACTCTTTTGTTTTATATTAGTGTGTTTGCATGTCCCCATCTCAACCCTATCTCTAATACTGTATTTTACTTGCCTCTCTTTCTGCCTGATCCTTGCTTCCAGATCATTGCCGTGGTAATGGATCTGTTTACAGACCGGGACATCTTCCAGGATATTGTGGACGCAGCATACAAGCGCCGGATCCCAGTCTATATAATCCTAGATGAGGAGGGTGTGAAGTTCTTCCTGGAGATGTGCAAGTGTATGAATCTCAATAGCTTCCAGATCCAGGTAAGATACTGTGGTACAATGGAGGCCATGTCTACGCTACAGATGTTCCGCTGTAATGCCCAAGTGTAGACACTTCCTACGTCGACAAAAGGGGATTTTTTTTGTCAATATAGTTCATTTTTTCAAGAAGCAGTAGCTAGGTTGACCGAAGAATTCTTTCTTCGACTTAGCCATGTTTACACTGGAGATTAGGCCAACCTAACTATGGTGTTAAGGGTGTAAAATTTTTCACGGCTCTGAATGATGTAGCCTGGTCGATTTAACTTTTCAGTATAGATCAGGCCAGAGCTTAAAAGGCCTTTGTGTATCCAGAAGGGGGCTGAGCTGCTGCAGTTCTGGGGTGGATCAGAGATTGTTTGGATGGACAACTGAGTCCCTTCTAGCTGCAATGTGCTCTGATTGGCAGAGGGGAGCTGTGGACTGGAGCCATATTGGAAAGCAGGAGAGTAAGAAAATGTTTTTTGGGGGCTGAGTGGAGCAGGAGAAGACAGAGAATAACCTTCGAGGGGGAGCTCTGAGTAGGAAGGGGCCTGAGGAGGGTTTGTGCCTGACTGACCTAAGCATCCCTGATTGGAGAGAACTTTGTCATGGAGAATCATGTGCCTCTGGAGCAGGGATTCCAGCTGATCTGGAACCGAAAGGTCTCAGTCATTCTCTGACTCTTATTTGGGCCTGTCAATTTTGTTTGTCTGACTGTCATCTAATTCTGTCTCGTTACTTTACTGAACTCACTTCTATTATCTCAGTCAGACTGGGACTAAAGCTCCCTGCTAATTTTGTGACCCCAATATGTGTGTGAGTGTTTTTCCTGGGTGAAGGCATTGCATGGGAGGTACCCCGGAGGCTCTCCTAATGGGAGTGCCTACAGAGCTTGCCTCCAGGGTTTGTGCGTAGAGGTCACTAATTTTTGTGCATCACTGCTCAGGCCTATATGCACCAAGACGATGTCAGTTACAGTATGTTCATGTACCGGTGTCACAGAACTGGAATAAGGGTCTGAGTCTAGTCTACCTGCTGAGGATTAGTGGGTAAGCAGTAGGAAAATTTTCACATTAAAGAGAGAGACACAGAAAGATCCCCTCCATGTACATACCATAACCCGCTGTGAGGCCATGACCAGCCTGCTTTGATTCCTAGCAGGAAATCATTGGTCATTGCTCAGGGTGAAAACCAGATTTCCTTTGGTTGAAGTAATTGCAAAGCGAATTCAAATACAAAGAATATGATTTTCTGAAGCCTGAGTGTGGTGGATAAAAACAAGGCTTCTGCAACCAGAGGTTTCTAAATGGATACAAAGTGGAGGGCTGCTTCTAGCTGAGGTCTAGACTTGTCCTCTGCTTTTTTTCCCCCCAAAAAGTGTTTAACGGCTACACTCCCCTTTTATACTTAGCTTCCTGCTGCCATTGGGGGAGACTTCAATACTTGAGTTCAGCCTTATTCCCCCATGAGTGGGCTTCACTGGCAGCCTTGCAATGCAGTCAGACCTCTGTTGATCTCCTTCTCAGGGATAGTAGTTTTTACTTTCACCCAGCTAAATAGCAGGTAGCCATATCACCTTTTGCTGGGTTTCCCTCAGATGTTACAGGTTAAGCAGGATCAAGCTAGATCAGTACTTGAATGGGAGACCTTCAAGGAACACCAGCATTCTGCAAGAAGTTGTGGTGCTATTGACTGAATAGATGGCACTTTCCCCTGTGTTCACATTGAACTAAGGTCCTGGCCTGGTAAGAGGGGGTGGTCTGCTGCTGGAAGTGCCATCTTCCAAGTGAGCTGTAACACCAAGACGTTGATTAGTTGCAATCATTAAATGACCCCATAGCACTCTGATTTTTTTAAAAACTCTTTAACTGTTCTGGCCATATTTTAATTTAGGTAATTGCACTCTGCTTCAACTGGATATCATATTCTTTCTCTTAGGGTACATTTACATTTGAACTGGGAGGTGTGATTCCTAGCTTAGGGGTTAGCACCTAAAAATAGCAATGTGTCCCCAGCAGCTCAGGCTAGTCGCCGAAGTACCTACCCAGGGAGTTGGGCGAGATTGTACTTGGGGCAGCTAACTTGAGAGGCCACCTAGGCTGCTGCCAACACACTGCTATTTTTAAGTGCTAACTTGATCATAGCTATCATGGGTACGTCTGCACAAACTGGGAATCACACCTCCCAGCTCAAATGTAGACATACCCTTAAGCTATTTAATAGCATGGTAGTACTCCATTCTAGAGGTGAGTGCATTTCAGTGGTGGGATCCTGTTCCCTCTGTATAGTTTATTTATCCATCTTTAAATGCTCTGAGATCTTTCAAAGTAAGAGACATTATAGAAATATAAGTTTTTGGAGGTAGTTGATGTGGTATATTCACTAAATTGCATGCTATTTGTGTTTTCTGCACATGAAGCCATATCGATATATCTTTGTCTCTGCACTGTTAAAGGATATTTGTGTGATTATTTTGTTGTATCTTTCTACTCCCTCTGCGCCCATGTAAAGAGTCATTTTTAGATCACAGTAATTAAAAGAAAATCAAATTTGACTTCTGTTTACCAAAAGCAGGAATTGCAATGTGCAAATCCAGTGAAACCTCCACTTTCTAAATACTGTTGTAACACGTCTGGCTTTGTGCTCACACAGACTGCTCTCAGTAGATAGATTGCTTCCTGGTAAAGAAGTCACATAACTTCTTGTACCTTTTTTTGACTGATTTGAAAAAATGAGGTAATTCTGTTTGCAGATCATGGGCTACTGACTGGCATACAGCAAAATCCAGGTTGGTTAAATAGAAAAAGATCTTCAGTGAAAAACCAGATGGATAAAAATGTTATAATAAACACCAAACAGGACACCCTGCTTCTGATGTGCTCTCCCTGACCTGCATTCAGCATCCCACACACATGACTCAACTATGAGGCCTTGAGCAAGTCACTTTGACTTTTTCAGGTTCCCCATCCATGACATAGAGTAATAATACTTATAGGGGTATTGTGATGGTTAATTAGCTAATGTCTGCACAGCACTTCAAACATACCAAGTAGTATATGATTGCAAGAATTATGATTATTAGTCAGAATTTGTACTGACACTTCAGCATTTCTATTGAACAGATTAAATACAACAGATATGATGAACAGATTAAAAATTACATATTATATTCAGAAAACTAGGATTTTAAAAGAATTCTGGATTCCTTTGGTCACAGTAAGTTCACCTATGGCTGGAAATCCAGTCTGGGTATAGCCAAGGCCGCGTGGTTCTTTAAACATATGACATAGGTCTAATCAGCAGAGCACTTGTTTGTGTACTCAAATCTCTGTTCTTGTATGTTATGTGCAGACAGATGTCTGACACTGAAAGGCATATAGCCTAAGTCAGCATTTTTCTAGTCTATTTAGGACTTAAATATAACTGACCCTTATACCACCAAATCTCTAAAACAGGATTCTGTGGTCTGTCATGCCCACTGATCTCTTTGCAGTGGCCAATTAGATTTCTGAGATGTCTGGGAATCCTTCCCAACCCACTGGTAAGGGGAGGAGTTCTCTTACTGTAGCAGGAGGAGACTAGGAGGAAACCTCCATTATGGGGGGCCAGGGGAATTTCTCCTATTGGAATGTTCCAGAAAATTGGGATGTTCTCTCCTCTTGTTGTCTCTGATAATAAAATTGTCCAGACTTTTAATTTCCCTCCCCTTACCAAGCTCTTATCACTATGACAACACAAATGAGACCAGTGCCTGAGGCCTCCATTTCAGGTCTCCATTTCAGCCCCTTTAATTTAACACCAGGTGGATCTCCCAGTAGGAGAATCTCCCTTCCCCCATCCTCCCAGCATAGGACTATGCCGGGGTTAGGAATTTATGTGGCCACAATGCACTGTGCTCTAGCTAGTCTCGGCTGGCAGAGTGGCTTATGGGTGACTGGGGTGGACCCAGGATTCAGAGAGTGCAAAAATGCCACTGTTGATTCACTCCCCCACCTGGGTTGGGTCTCCTGAGTCTGCAGCTCAGCATTGGGGACTGAGGATCATTTTCTTCCCTTAGATTTTGGAAGCTTTGTCCCACCTGCATTTTAGACTTCTGAGTGCTAGGACGAATAGGTGAGTGGGACAGGCAGAGTTGCAAGCACATTTAACCTATTGGACAGGCCTACAGATTGATGGAGGAGAGTGACCTGTATAGAAAATAAGTGACCAGCTGGGACAGACAGCAGAAGTACATTCTGCCTTGGATTATCCCTTCTGCAACCTTTCTGAATTCTGTTGGCCAATGTGAAATAAGCTCTACCATGGGATGAAGTGAGATGAGATGACTGGGGTGGTGGTGGCTGGAGATGGGGGATTATCTGATTCTCTATATGCACGATTTGTTATTTGTTTTTTCACCTTCCTGTTAGAACATTCGTGTACGTTTTGTGACGGGAGTTGGGTTCTATATGCCATCAGGGAAGATCAAAGGCACCTTGGCCTCCCGGTTCCTGATGGCGGATGGTGAACAAGTGGCCACTGGGTCCTACAGGTGGGTCACTCACCCAGGACATACCCATGTTCTTTGTATAAGGTCTACCCCATGCTTTACCTAGGGGAGGTAGGGAGCAGCCTCCTTCTTTTTGTATTCCCTAACAGTTGTCCAGTCCATTTCCTAGATAGGCTGCTGTGTCCAGTTGAGCTCTTTGTAGAAGTCTGATGTGCGATAGAGAACGCAGAACTGACTTTTGGAGGATAGAGTATCTCTGTGTCAACAGAACGTTCCACTGAATGAGATAATTCCTCCTCCTCACCAACCAAAGGCCAAATGGGATTCCCCAGCATCCACTTTGGCCAGTTTGCTATCTAGAAGAGGTTAGCTGGGCAGTATTGAGAGCCCTCCTGCCAATTCAGCAACAGCAGGTTAAGTGTGGATACCAGTGTCCTTGTACAGATGGGAGATGTGTACTTTAAGGTCACACAGCTTTCTTTACCAGATTTGTCCACCTGTACAATAAAGAACAGACTTAAAAATATTTACCGTGCCACTCAAGTATCAAGTCAGATACTCGTCACATGGTTGCAGTGCCATGTGTTTCTGAATGCTGAGAGTTCAGAGGTGGTCATTTGGGGGTTGGAGAGGTGTCAGGTCTCCCTATCTCCATGCAAAAATCTAACAGTGGCTTCTCTCTGCCAGTTTCACTTGGAGCTCATCCCACATCGACAGAAATATCCTCCTGTTGTTGACGGGGCAGAATGTGGAGATGTTTGACATAGAGTTTCGTGAGCTCTACGCCATCTCTGAGGAAGTCAATCTCTACAAGGAGCTGAACATTGCTAGCCCTTTTCATTCAGGAGCTGGGATATCGGAGTTTCGCTCCTCCACTGTGTCTCGTAAGGTGATCAACCCCAAGTATGGTCTGGTGACAGGGGCTGCCCCTGGTGAAATGTTCTGGGCTTCGCGCCAGAGGCAGGAGGCACAGGAGAAACTGGAAAAGAATGAGGAGGAAAGTGAGTCAAAGAAGCGGCTGAATCAGTTTCTGAATGACTTGATCACGGTGGAGCAGGTGCTACCAGAAATTCTGCCACCTCTCGAGAACTTGGGGAGAGTGAACCGGAGTCCCCAGAGATTGTTCTCCTTCTTCCATCGGGATCCGAAACGTAAGTCCAAATCCAGGGAGTCCATTCGTGACACCAAGAAGGATGAGGAGGCTGGCAGTTCTGTTGCCAACGGGGAAGCCAACTCCAAGCAGGGTAAGAGGTTTGGCAGCGAGTTTTTCAGCAGGAAAGCTAAACGGCCCCCAGTCATGAACACTGAGGCCAATTCTTTTGCCAGTGGGGGAATCTCAGGCGAAGAGTTTGAGATTGTGAAGACGACAGGTGAGGACCTGATCAGCTTCAGCCCTGTCAGCATTCGGAGTAGTGCGGGCACCTCAGGTAAACCTTCACCACCACGGTTCCCCTGGGCTCCCCCAGTCCAGGAATGTAAGGGCAGCTCCAACCATTTCTTTTCCTCTCTGCCTTAAAATGACAAGGAGAGCAACCGAGGCCAATGAAACAAAATCATCTTGCAGGCATTTTTAAAGGGAAATTTTGTGAGACTCACACTTCTCATGTGACTTCCTCTGATGGTCTCGAGGTGGGGAGGGTGAATCTCTTTCTCATTCCCCACCTCCCCATGTAAAAAGGTTCCAGGCACAGGTACTTTGCTTCCCGGCTGAAGCAGCATTAGTAGTTCACAGCCCTCCTAGATGCTAGCAGAGAACCCTGTTGTACTTCAGGGACCCTATTGGCAGCGCACAGTTGCACAGACAGGTTTTAGATGTCTCCTACCAGCTAACCTACTCAGCTTTACTTGACTGGATATAGAGTTACTATGACAAGGTCATGGTGGGAGGGAATACAGAGTGGGGGAATCCTACATAATCTACTCCTTCTCCATCCCCCCCCAATCAAACATTGGGGAGATCATCATGGAATTAGAACCTAGGGACTTATCACAACATGGCCATGATCAGTGCTTGCGACATGTCCTTTAGTGGCTTTGTCCAGGTTAGGTTTCAGTGACTCAAGTGAATTCAGAACTGGCAAATCCCCTTCACACACTAGTTCCTGAAAGGTTTAGATGTTGACATACTGGAACAAACCTATAGACTTTCCAGGCTAGTCTCCCTCTTTGACAGTGACCCATGCTGGATGCTGTGGAGAGAGTTGCAAAACCAGAACACCTCATATAGCAGGGGAATAAATTACGTTAGGGCAGTGGTCCCCAAACTTTTTCGGTCACCCCCACCCCCTGTTACCCAGTCTGCCCACCCGCCCTCCCCCATGGTTGGGGCTGGGGCCGGGAGCGGGGCTGGAGCCACGGGTCAGGGGCTGCGGTTGAGGGCAGAGCCCCAGGCACTGCCGCACCCCCTGAACATTCCTCTTTGCCCCCCCAAGGGTTGCACCCTACACTTTGGGGATCCCTGCTTTAGGGGAGTAATTTCTTCCTGACCCATCTTAATCAGGGATCATTCTATGCCCAAAAGAATGTGAAATGGGACATTTGGCGTGGGGGAAGAGGGGAGATTTGATAAGCCTGAAACTGCCATTTTTGAAAAATGGAAAGAGACTCAAGAAAATGAGGAGGGTATTGGGGAGAAAGATGAGATTAAAAAATAGTCATCAGTTGGATTCTTAGAAATATTTCTGCCTCAAGAGAGAGATTTAAATCCCAAAGCTACTTAAAACAGATTGAAACAAGATGTGAATAGTCTAGTCTGGACCACAATAGATTCATTTTGGAGGGCACCCTTAGAATTTGGGAAGTTGGGAGTGAGCCCTCCTCTCCCCTCCCCTCCCCCATCTCAAGTGACTGCATATTCTCTGCACAGCTAGTATATGTTAGGTACTCTGCTGGTCCCCTTCCACGGAGGAAGGAAATCTGTAGATTTATTGGAATCAGATGAGTTGACCTAAGGGCTTGCAGTACCCTCTAGTGACAAAACTAGAGAACTGTTGAGTCTGTTTTCCCACCTGTCTCTCTAAAGAGGCAATTCAAAGTGATAGAGACCCCATATTTCTAACCCCTGACTCTAGCTGTTGTAAAATACTTCTCCCACCACCCTGTCACTCCCACATGTTATGTCAAAATGAGGCTGTTGCCTTTCTAGGGCATGAGCTGTGTCTTCCTATCAGTACTGTAAGTCAGTGGTTCCAACCACGGGCACATGTATCCTGGGGGTACTCAGAGGTTTCCAGGGGGTACATCAACTTATCAAGATATTTACCTAGTTTTACAATAGGCTACATAAAAAGTCAGTGCAAACTAAAATTTCATACAGACAATGACTTGTTTATACTGCTGTATAGACTATACACTGAAATGTAAGTACAAGATTTATATTCCAATTCATTTATTTTATAATTATATGGTAAAAATGAGAACATAAGCAATTTTTCAGTAATAGTGTGGCTGTGACACTTTCGTATTTTTATGTCTGATTTTGTAAGCAAGTAATTTTTAAGTGAATTGAAACTTAGGGGTGCGCAAGACGAATCTGACTCCTGAAAGGAGTACAGTAGTCTGGAAAGGTTGAGAACCACTGCTGTAAGTCACCTACCACAATTTGGGGTAGTATATGAATGATGAGATGGTAAAAAGAAAACTCACTCGAAGTTTGTACTTAGTATCAATTTATAAAGTAAATGCAGCAAAAATCTTAGAAATCTCAAGTCAACAGTGAACTTGGTGATCATGTGAGTGACCTACATTTTGAGTTTGCGGGGGGGGAGATGAGTAGGGCAGTCACCCTGGGTACAAACTTCCAAGTAGCATTGTGCTGCTGGGCTTTTTTTACCTCTGCTATGATTGGCTGGCCTTTTTTGGGCAGGCAGGGAGTGGGTGGCAAAATAGCTAGGGTCACTTCTGCATGTGGGTCTCTTATTTAGGTTTATACAAATACTAAAGAGGTGCTGGTTCAAAAGTGTAGGTGACCTGACACCACAACAATGGGTGCAAGTGGATCTAAGAGAGTCTGAATATAAGGGTGGAGGAGGGATATAACTTAAGCATTGCCTTAGAATTTGGATCACAGTCTCTGCCCCAAGATGCTTATAGTCAAAGAGCTTGATCTTGCAACCTTCTCTAATCAATGTAGCTACTCCAAGAGTAAGGTTCAGGCCCCAAGGTAACACTTGAGAAGTGGGGACTAGGGGGAAAGAGGAGAACAAGGTTTACATTAATAAGATCATGTGGTTTCTTTGTTAGTAACATGCTGCTTGAGGGTTTAATAAAACTTCTTAGGCATGGATGTGGAGTGGCATTTGTGCTTCAAGAAAATGTGAGGCACTTCTTACTACTCAGATAATTTTGGGACTGGCTTCATTTTAAAACTCCAAGCTTGGCTCAATGTAGGCCTAAGTGAGGAATGCTGCAGTGCTAGGTTTGAGGCGGCAGGGGAAGGTTGGAATACAACAGGTGCTTTGAATGCAGTTATCCAAAGCTTCATACTTTGAATTAGATGTGTGTGTGTGTGTATATATATATATATATATATATATATATATTTTTAAAGATTCATGCAAGCATGTATTAACCCTTTGGGTTTACCTGTGCACACATCCTCTAAAGCAAGGATCTCAAACTGGGGGTCGGGTCCCCTCTGGGGGTCGCAAGGTTATTACATGGGGGGGTCGGGAGCTGTCAGCCTCCATCCTAAACCCCGCTTTGCCTCCAGCATTTATAATGGTGTTAAATATATAGAAAAATGTTTTTAATTTATAAGGGGGGGGGTCGCATTCAGTGGCTAGCTATGTGAAAGGGGTCACCCGTACAAAAGTTTGAGAACCACTGCTCTAAAGTCACTATTAATTATATTTAACTGTAGAGACACATGACATCATATAAATACATAGAAAGACCAGATTCCCATTGCTTGTGCTGATCACTATCTGAGAGAAACTGTCCTGGCCTCTAGCAGTCTATGTGACTCAGGTTCAATCAGTAGTAAGAGAAGACAGCGAAGAAGGGACAGAAGTAAGCTTTGTGGTAGGGCTTGAAAAATCGTACTGGCTGTTTACATTCCAGAAGACTATACCAGAATTAGATACAGCCAGAGTTAGATACAAAGCATGTGGGTTGTAGAGATCTCACCAGTGAAGACTGGGGGTAATGCCCTGATCAGAAGCCTGGCCGCCACTTACTGGGATTTCTGCTAGGGCGATGTTCCAATTTATAGTGCTTGAGAACTCCATTTTTAATAAATGTGTTACCCCTGGATCTTGAGCAGCCTCCCCCAGCAGCATCTTCTATGTTGAACGAAATACATCTAGTGTAGCTAGCCGCTGCCTAAGGGAGATGGGATAACTTTACAAGTATGTATTAAAGGATACAGACATCAGGGAGGAGTGGGAAAGAAGGAAACTGTTGAGGGTGGTGGCCAAGGGATGATTAGGAGTAATGGGATGAAACACAGAACATGACTATTTAGGCTAGATATCCCACTTAACTGTGGGATTATTACACCCCAGATTTGTGTCTCAAGAAAAGTTTTGGAAGGCCCATCACTCTGGACATTTGAAACTAGAGTGAGTAAAGCACTGCAGAACGTATTGTAGGGACTAAGGCTACACTGCTCAGGTGGACAAGCTGACCCAGTAGCCTTTTTTCATCTCTAACTCTTTGGAAGTGTCCCAAGCAAGCAGTGACCAGGTCTGGCCTTTCTTGCCTTCTGTGAGCTGAGGAGTCCATATTTCAGGCTGTCATGCCTACAGACCAGGAAACAGAGCTCATTTCTCTAGTCATTATAAAGCTTTATCACCTTTTGTTTCTGGAGTCTGCCTTTTTTTTGGGTGTCTCCTGATTTCACAGTTAGAAAGTGAGATGGTTCCCCCTTCTTCCCCCCCCCCCCCCCAAGAGGGGTGAATGTGGGTCTAAAACAAGCAATATAATGAGGGAGAGTTGAAAGTTGTGTGCTGAAAGTTTTTATAAAAATCTTTTTTTTTTTTTTTTTTTATTATTACAGGTAAAATGAACCCAAACTCTCTCACAGGGGATAAAACCAAACAGTCAGCCTGTGTGATGTCTTGATCTGGAAGGAATGTCAGGAGAATTGAAGACCCCAAAAGAGCATTTGATGGAACGTATGACTTCTTACCCATTTAAAACCTGCAGACTTGTTCTCACACAAATGGTCTTTCAAACCATTGTAATGTCAGGGATGCAGCTTGCACCTCCAGTGAAAGCACACGTGTTGCACAAAGCATAAAAATGTGGGTGCTTCCTATATAAGGATTAGCGGTGAAAGTGTTAATGTCAATATTTAACTGTGATAATTGAAACTCGGAGCTAAGCCTCATTGAGATGAATGCAGGGGAGCTTTCCACTTCTTAATGCAGCTATTTCAATCTATCTAGCTACAGACTCAAAAGGACAGCATTGCATCATTTGGGAGAAAATTGTGAAATCTGCAGATCATGTGGATTTTCCTTTTCCATGGATTTCTATAGATTTCTGTTATCAGCAGAGACCGCTAGAAGATTCAGTGGATGAAGAACGTGGATTTGGCTGGAAGAGACCAGGGGGTTAGTATGCTAGCTCTTCACTTCATGTCAACTGAGCTGAATGATTTGGTAATAATTTCCCCTAAGGAGAAGACAAGGTTTGGAATATAAGGGAATGCTTCAGACCAAGATCGAGGTGCGTGTGGGGTCCCAGACCTGGGATAGCAAGGAGTGCTGCAAGATTATACAGGGCCACAGGAAATGAATCATAAAATCAGTTTAATCATTAATTCCATGCCATCTTGATCTTAATGGAAAGTGAGTAGGTAAAGGGACAAGTCTTGAAGGCTGAAAAGACAAGGAGAGATGGGTGAAAGTTTTAAACGTCTGGCTTACTTTCCATTTTTAGTTAACCTCCCCCTTCCAAATAGAGGTTCCCATCCCATAAATATATGGAGACACCAGTTATTGTGCACACCCCCATTGGATTCATTCAATATTTGGACTAGCTTTTTGTCCTGACGTGTTTGAGTGAATTTTTGCAGGCAGATCACCACAATATGCTGCCTTCAACAAACCCTCAGTGATTTGTAAGAAAAATACATCATAATGGTAAATAACCACCTAAATACAAATAATATATTTGTACTAACACGTTATTGAACACAGCAAAGGAAATATGATTTCTTTAATGAAAATGAACAAAGTTCAGCACACATTCCGGTTGTACTTGGAATTTGTAGCAAAGAACACCCACCCAGAAATAAACTATCCCAAATATTCTGCTGGGTCTTTGATCACTGTGATTGTATGATGAGGGAGTTTCCTGCAATTGATAAAATCTGGTCAATTGAACATAAGAACGGCCATATTGGGTCAGACCAATTGTCCATCTAGCCCAGTATCCTGTCTTCCAAGAGTGGCCAATGCCAGGTGCTCCAGAGGGAATGAACAGAGCAGGTAATAATCAAGTGATCCATTCCCTGTCGCTCATTCCCAGCTTTTGGTAAACAGAGGCTAGGGACACCATCCCAGCCCACCCTGGCTAATAGCCATGGATGGACCTATCCTCCATGAATTTATCTAGTTCTTTTTGAACCCTATTATGGTCTTGGCCTTCATAACATCCTCTGGCAAGGAGTTCCACAGGTTGACTGTGCGTTGTGTGAAGAAATACTTCCTTTTGTTTGTTTTAAACCTGCTGCCTATTAACTTCATTTGGTGACCCCTAGTTCTTGTGTTATGAGAAGGAGTAAATAACACTTCCTTATTTACTTTCTCCATACCAGTCATGATTTTATAGACCTCAATCATACCCCCCCCCCCTTAGTCGTCTCTTTTCCAAGCTGAAAAGTCCCAGTCTTATTAATCTCTCTTCATATGGAAGCATTCCATACCCCTCATTGCGTCCTGTCCACAGCCAATGCCCTGCCTGGAAGTTGCTCATTGTAGCAGATTTCTTCCTATCACCAGGTCTGGTTCTCAAATACCATGATGGTGGATTTGGTATAAGAACATGAATGGAATTCTCTGTCTCTCCCTACTTTTATTTATAGGGACAGCAAACAGTCATGAGCTGCTACACTAGGCATGTGCAGTATATTTAATATCAATGACAAGTGAACTGCTTCTACTGCTGAACATGCTCACAAGAACCTCACTTGACCTTAAGCTAGCCATGGTATCTTTCCTTCATTCTACTAGGTATGCTCACCCCAATGTAAGTTGACAAAGTGATTGCCAGTCAGTATAGCCAGCCTGGGAACAGACAGTACCCCTACAACTGGTTCAACCAACTCTAACCTAACAGCAGCTCTTTATAAAGCTTCCCCTCCCCAGTAACACAGCACAGGTAGCAGTTTACACCATCACTTAAACACGTGAATAACTTCATACATGAGTAGTGCCACTCAATTAAGCAGGGCTACTCACATATGTGAGTATTTCCAGTATTTAACATGGCTTGCTCCTTCTAAACTGAGGTGGCTTCGTTTGTCTTGGTTCTATTATCTTCCTCTTCGTTTGGAGATTTTTCTCTTTTTACTTGTATTTGTTTAACTTCAATCTCTGATAAAGTAATTAAGTTAACCATGGCCAGGATTGCTTTTCATATACTTTCTAATTGGTCAGACGGTTGTCTGATTTCAAGCCTCTGGTGCTTCCCTATTCTCTGTGACCAAGTATTGTTTTTTAAAATGTGGTTTAATAAATACACTAGCTAATTCACCAAACAACAAGATGATTTAAATAGTCTTGTATCGGGTTTTGATCAATATATTTTAAAGGTCTTCAATACTATCCACATATCTTTTTCTTATTTTTCTAATTAAGAGAGACTTAAAAGGAAATCAATACCTCAGCCATTCTTTTGCTGTTAATGTCATTCCTGCCTCGGTTATTAATGGACTGAATTTCTCTTTGGTATTACTTGATATAAAAACCCTTATTTCTGTTAATCTCACTGGCTAACATAAACTTGATCATCTTGTTTTACTGTACTTATTTTTCCCTGCAGATCTTGTCTGACTGTCCATTTTTGTTTTGTCACACCCAGCTGCCACATACAATTTTTTGGTCTGTTTTTCTTCCAATTTTTAGTAGCCTCAGGAATTAGTTTTATGCCTTATCTCTGGAGTCTGATAGGACTCTTCAGCCTTATTATACAAAACTAGATTTTAATAATATTTATTAGATTTCTTAATTTACACTAAACTTGCTGTATTGCACTCTAATGCCGCATCTTCTGAACCCATTCCTTAACAATGTCAGTGGAACATTTCTGGGATGCAGACAGCCCAGCAGATCCATGCGATCTTCTCTCAAATGCAGAGCTGAATGTTTCAGCACGCCAGGTTCCTTACCTCTACACTGCAGATAAGTCTGGTTGTTCCCATAGCAATAGGTCTGTGCATGGGTGAGATAATCATGATTTATTCTGACCAGCCGTATTCACTGTGGTTCTCAAAGTGCTTGGGGAATTCAGGGCCTGCAACTTGTGAAATGGACCCTTGCCCCTCTGATGGATAAAATGTAGTTGGGAGGTGGGACGGGGACATGTGCAAAGATAGTCAGCACCTCGTTAAGGGAGGGCAAGATGGCAGCAGTTCTCAATGAACCTAGGTTGGGCTCTTGCTGGACAAGCCATCTTTTGATGCTGATATTGCCAATTAGAACCATGTGTCTAACCTTCCTTTTTGGGAAGATTACTTGAGAAGATTGTGAGGAAGCAACTCTAGCACTTTTTGGCCCCGGTCAATCCAGTGAGAGTGCCTCAACTTTGGAACTTGCTTCCCCTTTGGTCCAGCAGAGCCAGAGTTCACTGATCTTCCTGGCACATCATGAAGCCTATCTTTATCCACAGACTTTTGCTATGGGATAACAAAGTTGGGGCTCTCTCTCTTTTCTGGGAGAGACTGAGTCCTTTGGTTGACATTGTGCCAATTTATTGTACTTATTTGTATCTTTAATGTGTACATGTGCCAAGGAATCATGAAAGATGCATTTTATGAGTCAAATAAACAAATTCCTAACATGTTCCATTCAGGTAGTTTGTGTTCTTTGGTGTTGCTTTATTTATTCTCACAATTTCAATAACTTCCTTTCTATGCATAAGTTGATCAAAGCTGGGTTGTTTTTTAGTTTGTTTGTTTTTTGTCCCCACCTCCTTCCCCCCGGTCACGGCTACTTTCTTGGATCACATTTTATATAAACCCCACAACATCCTCCAAACTCTGCACTGCAGGAGAAAGAGCAGCTGTGTGAGTATCTGATAAAACTATACTGTAGTGTATTCTTGTACATAAGTTGTACAGGTAGCCATTATAACTACGTATATGAATTGTGCATTAGTGCCTCCAAGGTGTGCAGGTATCTGGAATAGCCACGCAGCTTCCCATGTGGTGTTCTGCCTAAGGCAAGTGAGAATCCACTGTGAGCATGTACCCTGTCGTGTGTTACTGTCAGCACAGACCTGGTGTTGAAATCAGAAATTTGTTTCCAGGAATTTTTTTAGACTCTAACCTTATTCCCAGAGGATCCTCTCTTCCTCCCCTCACTTCCCCTTTGTTAGAGATTAGACTTGCCTTCTGTGCAATGTAGGAAGATCTTTGACAGATGTTTGGCTGTATTTGTTAATGGATGTCTGAGCAGTTAAAATTCCCCATGAGTACAGTCCCCTGTGGTTTCGAGTACCTTGAGAGTTGCTCCATAATTTTTTCATTCTCGCTCTCTTCCAGTTGGGTAGGCTGTAGCAGATGCCCACTTCAGGTGTTTTCATTTTTCACGCTGCTCTCTTCATGGCTGAATTGTATCTTGCTGCTGTTGTAAATACTCTTGACAAAGTGCTATCCTTTCTTCCCTCTTCATCTCTCCTATGTAATTTGTACCCATCAATAATGACATTTAATGTGAGAGTCAATCACCCCCCATTGCCTTTCAGCTATTCACACTAGATCATAATTGCGGACGTTTAAGTAACTCTTCAACTTTTCTTCCTCACGAAATACTCTTTTTTTGTGTACATGAAATACGCTTTTTATTCCTGATTACGTTTTGCGATGATTCTATCGCCTGTCTGACTTCTGTATGTTGAAGGACATGAAAAACTACTTAAGATAGGAAAGGGAGGAGCTTTTGCTTATCTATGTTTTCAAGCCTGCTTAGCAATCATTGCCAGTTCACAGCTTGGGAGGTGTGCACCCCTTATGTCTAAATGGCAGTAGCCTCATCCAGTTTCCTTGTCATGGAGAGCATATCAATGCTCCATGAACCCCAAACCATCTATAGCTACTAGCAGTGCAGCCCTCCGTTGGTTTCCATTGTCAGTTTTCTTCACTTGCACTCTCCTCAGCGAGAATCTCGAAGAAAACCAATAATATTGACCTAGTCTTTCCTTTTCTTCCTCGATCCAGAATACCATTCTTGGATTTTTTTTTTTTTCCCCAAATTTCCTTAAACTTTTGGTAGGTGTTCTCATGTAATCAGTGAGCATTCCAGGAGTTAATGACCTGTTCATGTCACAAGATCCTATTTGTCCTCAGTCTGCAGAGGAATGCAGGACTATTCCATAGTGAGAGGTTTGGGAAAGGCTGGATCAGAGGTGGTAGGAGGCATGGGATGGAGAAACCTACAGCTGTAGCCGCAGGGCCTTTGTGCCTGCAGCCAGGCTGGGAAACATTTTACCTAACTCTTAGCACAGCTCTAACTTCTGATCTTTGTCTTAAGTTACAGATGTTTCTCTCTTTCTTCTGTTTCCTTTCCCCTCTGCACCCTACACATCTTTAGTAGTGGCTCCTCATGGCCCTTTCCCTTTCACAGGGAAAAAAGGCACTTTCTGCCAGAGGGCTGTATACCATTACTGAATACAGATTTAGAGGAAGGATGGTAATTGCCTATTATGGGCTGAATGGATATTGCTCTAGTTCCTGGCCCCATCAAAATTGAGTACCCATTACCAAAGGGATAGAATCTCCTTCAATCAGTTTAATAGCCATGACAGAGGGAGGACTAACA
Organism: Chrysemys picta bellii; assembly: GCF_011386835.1. Lineage (NCBI taxonomy): Eukaryota > Metazoa > Chordata > Testudines > Emydidae > Chrysemys > Chrysemys picta. The sequence continues at coordinate 93,294,840 of NC_088791.1, read as the reverse complement.
TCATGGTTCTGTTGCTCCCTGTTCTGCCAGGGGCCTAGTACCTACGGTTATAAAATGGTCAGACCAGCACTCCCGCTTGCAGAGTAGAATGAGAGACTCAGCTTGGAATAATTCAACTTACACTAGATCATAAGAGTGAATGTTCTTTTGGAACAATCCATATCAGAAAGTCTTTTTACACTGTGAGCCAGAATACAGATTGACTACCGTTAGGTAAAGTGTCCTAGTTCACTCCTTCCCCCAAATAATACAAATAAATAATGCCTATTTCTCATATAGCACGTCTCAGTAATAGGTCTCACAGTGCTTCACAATCTCTTAATGTAGTTATCCTCCAACAGCCCTATGATGTAGGGAAGCATTATTACCCTAATTTGACAGATGGTGAACTGGAGCAGAGAGGTTCAGAAGTGACTTGCCTAAAGTCTCACAGGAAGTCCGCAGCAGGCAGGAAATTGAAGCTCGGTCTCCCATGTCTTTAGGCCAGTGCCCTAACCCTTGAATGAGCCTTCCTCCAAGAGGTGGGAAAGTTCCAACATACAGGGCAGGAGGCAACTTGCAACATGTCAGAGCCAGCCCCAACACTAAACAAAATTAATTCAGGATGTGTGTGTGTGCCAAAAAGGGCGGTGGGATAAGTGCATCAACCACGTGGGTCAGCAGAGTTGGTGGCAATCTGAGTCACACACTTTGTTCATTTAGTAAACTTCAGAAAACTAACCCTATGCGTGGGTGTTATTTGTGGCTAGATTAAGCTGGTGGTATCTCAGATTCCTACAGGATAAGTTAAAAGGTCTAGGATAAATGTCTGAGCTAACTTCAGGAGGGCAGAACCAAGAATCCCCTTTCTGTATTAGGTCTGCAATTTTTTAAACAGTCAGAACCCAACCTAAGTGAACAGAAGGGCTATTTTCATTATTATACCTTCCTCTTTTTACATCACTGGGAAAGAAAGGACTGAGGAGCTCCCGTCAGAACCAGATGGAGGACACTTCCAGAGGGAAAGAATGAAAAGGAAAAGCCATCCCCTTAGAAGACAAGACTTTTGGTGAAATGGCTTGAAGTGCATATGTTAGATATCCTTATGAAAGGGTATTTACTACTTCAAGTATTTGAGGAGAAAGACTACTTAAATTTTCAAAGAACTATTCATTTTACTGTTGCAATATTTATGATCTTCTTTATAGAATTCAGATGCAAACATCGCTTTAGTTATCCCTAATCTTCCACCAGAAATTCTCTCTCTGGCAGTTCCCCCATGCTGACCACTTGCTGTTAGAGAAGCAGAAAATAACAAGTCTAATCAGAGTGTGAACATTTTTAGCCAGCTTGCTAAGTGCAGAACATTGCTGTAGACAGCGGTTCTCAAACTGTGGGTCAGGACTCCAGAGTGGGTGTGACACCGTTTTAATGGGGTTGCCAGGGCTGGCATTAGACTTGCTGGGGCAGAAGCCAAAGCCTGAGCCCCACCACCTGTGGGCAAAGCCTGAGCCCCACTGCTGGGTGCTGGGGCTCAGGTTACAGGCCCCCCACCTGGGGTTGAAACCCTTGGGCTTTGGTCCCCGCACAAGGCTTGGTGGGGCTTGGACTTCAGTCCTTCCTCCTGGAGTCGTATAGTAATTTTTATTGTCAGAAGGGGGTCATGGCTCAATGAAGTTTGAGGACCCCTGCTGTAGAACAGGGGTTCTCAAACTGGGGGTTGGGACCCCTCAGGGGGTCGTGAGTTTATTACATGGGGGGTCGTGAGCTGTCAGCCTCCATCCCAAACCCCACTTTGCATCCAGCATTTATAATGGTGTTAAATATATAAAAAAGTTTTTAATTTATAAGGGGGGGGGGTCACACTCATATGCTTGCTATTTGAAAGGCGTCACCAGTACAAAAGTTTGAGAACCACTGCAGTGTAGAAGGATCAGTTGCTCTGGTTTAGCATGGCCATTAGTCACAGAGTGCAGCTATTGAAAGAAAGGGAAATGGCTCCTTTTAGTGTACTGAGGGATAACTTGTTCCGTTGATAGAAATTAGAGATGGAAGAGACCACTGGGTCATCTTGTCTACTGCCCCAACCTGCTACAAGATTATTCCCTGTACTACATTTTCTAGTGCTTTGTAAATGATTCCACCACTTATCTTTGAGAGTCTATTCCCACAGGTTAATGCACCTTGTGGTCAGGAAGTTATAAAATAACGCTTCAGTAGAAATACAATCGGCAGAGGCTGATGGGCACGTCAGTGAAATAATGACCTTTCCTCTGGTATTTTAAAGCATTTATTGTTGCCCTTTCAAGGTGGAGATACAGTAACAAATAGAGTAAATAAAGTGAATATCTGATGAGCATTTTAATAAATCAAAAGTTTTCTGGGAGAAAAATTCAGTTCAGATGCTGCTGGTTTCTCACTAACTTCTTCTGCTACATGCCTAAATCATGCTCATTTACACTGGTGTTACTAAGGCCTGGTCTACACTAGGAGGTTATGTCAAATTTAGCAGCATTAACTCGAATTAACCCTGCACCTGTCCACACAATGAAGCCATTTATTTCGACATAGAGGTCTCTTTAAATCAATTTCTGTACTCCTCCCCGACGAGGGAAGTAGCGCTAAATTTGACATGGCCATGTTGAATTAGGGTAGGTGGGGATGGAATTCGATGCTAATAGCTCCGGGAGCTATCCCACAGTGCACCACTCTGTTCACACTCTGGACAGCAGTCTGAGCTCAGATGCTCTGACCAGCCACACAGGAAAAGCCCTGGGAAAATTTGAATTCCTTTTCCTGTCTGGCCAGTTTGAATCTCATTTCCTGTTTGGACATCGTGGCGAGCTCAGCAGCACTGGCAACGATGCAGAGCTCTTTAGCAGAGGTGACCATGCAATCGCTGAATAGAAAGAGGGCCCCAGCATGGACTGATCAGGAAGTCTTGGATCTGATCGCTGTGTGGGGCGATGAGTCTGTGCTTTCGGAGCTGCGATCGAAAAAACAGAATGCGAAGATCTATGAGAAGATCTCAAAAGCCATGACGGAGAGAGGATACAGCCGGGATGCAACGCAGTGCCGCGTGAAAATCAAGTAGCTGAGACAAGGGTACCAGAAGACCAAAGAGTCAAACGGACGCTCTGGATCCCAGCCCCAGACATGCCGTTTCTACGAGGCACTGCATTCCATTCTAGGTGCGGCCACCACCACTACCCCACCACTGTCCGTGTACTCTGACGATGGGGTATTGTCGACGGCCGCTTCCTCAGAGAGGTTCGCGGACGGGGAAGATGAGGAAGGAGATGAGGACGAGGCAGTCAACAGCGCTTTCAATGCTGATTTCCCCAACAGCCAGGATCTCTTCATGACCCTCACGGAGATCCCCTACCAACCCTCCCAAGGCGGTAACCCAGACCATGAATCAGGGGAAGGATCAGTAGGTAAGTGTTTTAAACATTTATTTTGAACAGAATAGGAATGGTATCTTAACAATGGGTTTTTCATGATTAGTTTGCCCTAGGTGCTTTAGTTTCTAGTCCTTGCCAGTGCAGCTACTGGAAAATTCTGTCAATATGTCCAGGGATAGAGCAGAAATCCTCCTGGGACATCTCCACGAAGGTCTCCTGGAGGTATTGTGAAAGCCTTTGCATCAGGTTCCTGGGGAGAGTGGCCTTATTGCATCCTCCATGGTAGGAAACTTTTCTGCGCCAGGCTAGCAGCAAGTACTCCAAGATCATTGCCTCGCAAAGCATGGCGGCATACAGCCCTGGTGCTTGCTGGCATTCACGCAGCATGCAGTCTTTCTCTGTCTCCGAAATCCTCATCAGAGTGACATCACTCATTGTGACCTGCTTTGAATTAGGGGAATGTTAGTATTGGGACTGATTGCCTGTTCCTTTACATAACTGTAACCGGCCGTTTACAGCCACGCGGTGGAGGCGTGACAGGGGCAGCATGCAGGTATCTTTCCCGGGGATAGTTGTGAGGGGGGTGGGACAGGGGCAGAGTTCATGCTGGACGGATTGCCGGCAGCAGGAACTGGCCAATGCTAGGAGCATTGCTTGGAACGTGAAAGGAGGGCACTGCTATAAATTAAGCTTTAAGCAGCCAAAAGTCTATGGCTTACCATGTCCGCCTGCTAGCCGAATTCCGTTGTCCGGCCCCGCTTGTGTGATCTGTACAGCAAGACCCCAAGCACTCAATGGGAAGGCCGAAAATTCAACCTTGTACTGAGTGCGCATGTGATAGGTGCTGTGCATGGTCTTGTTCACAGAGAAAGACTATATTCATTGTTCGCAAAACTGTATCTTTGTGAGGAATTCACTCCCTTTTTCCCATCCCACAGTTGCGAGTGTCTCCTGAGCTACCCTGGCATCCCCCTCCCAGAGGCTGGTGCAGATCAGGCGACGAAAGAGAAGGACATGGGACAAGATGTTCTCAGAACTTATGGGCTGCTCCCGAGCCAAGGCGGCACAGCAGACCCAGTGGAGGGAGAACATGTTGCAATACCAGTGTTGCCGTCTCAAAGGGCCTGAGGGGGCAACAGGGGGGTTCGTTGCCCGGTGTGCATCGCACCAATAGACACACCAGGGGTGGAGAAGCAAACCAACTTTATTCAAGAGCTCTGAATAGGCACTAGGAGACCAGCATGTCTCAAATCAAGTGCAGCAAATACAAGCAAGTTTTCCCTTTTATATTTCAAGCAGTTTCTGTAAGCTTTTGTTCTGTTACTTTTCCCCCCACCCCTCCTTCTCCTCCCTTCTCAAGCAGTTACAGTTAGAAAAATTCCCATTCGTCTACTATCTTCGGCCTTCGCAGGCTAAGACATAGAGGCTTCTCCCTCCTCCTTCCTTTTCCCCCGCTCTTATCTCTACTGTGTTTGTGAGCGAAACTACAGCTGTCTGCTAGAAAAGCTTACCCTTACATTTCTGCTTCAGCCTGCTTCAGCATGTAAGCAGTTAGCATAGAAGTAGGTGAAAGTTCACAAGATGGAGTCATTGTGGTTCACTTAGACCCAGAGCGCAGGAGTTTCATCGGCACTTATGGCCTTCCATCCCCCCGAGTTACCTGGTAGCTATGCCTAGTGACACTAACACCAGCGATCACACAGCAAACGGGAGGACAGGTGGAGGCAGGAAGACCAGCAGGCGACTCAAATGCTGCTTGGACTAATGAGGGAGCAAACAGACACGCTCCGGCGCCTTGTAGATGTTCTGCAGAACCGGAGGCAGGAGGACAGAGCCCTGCTGCATTCTCTCTCTAACCGCCCTCCCCTCCCACAAAGTCCCATCCCCCCCTCACCCAAAGTCCCAAGAAGGAGGGGCGGCAGAGGCCGTGAAAACAGTCACTCCACCCCTGCAGACTGCTCAAGTAACAGAAGGCTCTCATTCCCAAAGATTTGATAAGTCCTTTCCTTCACTCCAAAAGCACCTCACCCAAGCCCCCGTCCCACTTTCATCCCCTAACTGTATAGTTAATCAAAAATACGTTTCTGTTAATTACTGTTTCCGTCATGTTCTTTTAGAGGAGTGTGTGTTTGAAGGGGGTGGAAGGGGGTTGGTAATTGGAGAGGACAGTCACCTTTAGCAGGGTACAGACACGGGGGCAGGTTCAGCAGAAGGTCACACACACATTGCAGTCACTAGGCACCCTGGTCAGTCTGGGAGGTGGTTTTCATGTTCTGTGGGGGGGGGCTATGTGAGTTTGTGGCGGGGGAGGGCGGTTACAGATCTTATACAGTGGTCCTTAGCCTGGATGACAGAGCCATGCAGCAGGGGATCTGTAACCGCCCTCCCCCGCCGCAAAGTCACATAGTCCCCACACACAGAGTCCCGAAAAGGAGGGGTGGCAGGCTCCGTTGAAACAACCAGTCCACCACTGCGGACGGCTCTAGGAGCAGGAGCCTGTCATTCCTCGAGTTTAGAAGCGTTCTTTCCATCACTACGCCCGCTCCCCACCACAGTCTGCGTCCCAGTTTCAACACTTCACCGCGAAATCCGTAATAAAGAAAACGGTGTTCATTAACAAAATTCCATTTATTTTATTTTTAAAGGTGTGTTGGAAGGGGGGGAGGGGGTTGGTAACTGGAGAGGATAGTCAACATTAACTGGGTAAAGAAACGGGGGTAGGTTCAGCTTCTGTTTAAACAAACTTAATAGTCACAGGTTACCCTGCTCACTCTGGAACCTAGCTTTCAAAGCTTCCCGGATGCACAGCGCGTCCCGCTGGGCTCTTCTAATCGCCCAACTGTCTGGCTGGGCGTAATCAGCAGCCAGGCGATTTGCCTCAACCTCCCACCCCACCATAAACGTCTCCTCCTTGCTCTCACAGAGACTGTGGAGCACACAGCAAGCTGCAATAACAATGGGGATATTGGTTTCGCTGAGATCAGAGCGAGTCAGTAAGCTTCTCCATCTCCCCTTCAGATGTCCAAAAGCACACTCCACCACCATTCTGCACTTGCTCAGCCGGTAGTTGAAGAGTTCTTTTTCACTGTCCAGGGCGCCTGTATAGGGCTTCATGAGCCAGGGCATTAGTGGGTAGGCTGGGTCCCCGAGGATCACTATAGGCATCTCCACATCCCCAACAGTTATTTTGTGGTCTGGGAAGTAAATACCTTCCTGCAGCCGTCTAAACAGCCCAGAGTTCCTGAAAACGTGAGCATCATGAACCTTGCCCGGCCATACGACGTTGATGCTGGTAAAACGTCCCCTATGGTCCACCAGTGCTTGCAGCACCATTGAAAAGTAGCCCTTTCGGTTAATGTACTGGCTGGCCTGGTGGGCGGTCCCAGGATAGGGATGTGAGTTCCATCTATAGCCCCACCACAGTTTGGGAATCCCATCGCAGTGAAGCCATCTATGATCACCTGCACATTTCCCAGGGTCACTACCTTTGAGAGCAGTAGCTCAACGATTGCATTGGCTACTTGCATCACAGCAACCCCCACGGTAGATTTGCCCACTCCAAAGTGATTCGTGATGGACCGATAGCTGTCTGGCATTGCAAGTTCCAGAGGGCTATGGCCACTCGCTTCTAGGCTGCTCGCATCCGGGTGTCCTTGAGCTTCAGGGCAGGGGACAGCAACTCACAAAGTTCCAGGAAAGTTCCCTTACGCATCCGAAAGTTTCGCAGCCACTCTGATTCATCCCAGACCTGCAGCACTATGCGGTCCCACCAGTCCGTGCTTGTTTCCCGGGCCCAGAATTGCCGTTCCACAGCATCAACATGACCCATTGCCACCATGATGTTCACGGCGTGGGGTCCCGTGCTTTGTGAGAGGTCTGTGCCCCTCTCAGACTTAATGTCCTCACCACGCTGCCGTAGCCTCCTCGCCCGATTTCTCAGCATCTGCCTCTGAAAAAGGTGGATGATAAGGTGCAAGGTGTTGACAACGGCCATAACTGCAGCGATGATCGCAGCGGGCTCCATGCTCGCGGTGCTGTGGCGTCCGCGCTGTCAATCACCAGAAAAGTGCACGAACTGATTGTCTGCTGGCGCTTTCACGGAGGGAGGGTGGGAGTGAGGGTTGAATGACGACAGTTACGCAAAACCACCCTCGACACATTTTTTGCCCCAGCAGGCATTGGGGGCTCGACCCAGAATTCCAATGGGCAGCGGGGACTGCGGGAACTGTGGGATAGCTGCCCACAGTGCACCGCTTCCAGTGTCGATGCTTGCCCCGTTAGTGTGGACTCACAAAGTCGAATTACTGTCCTTAGTGTGGATACACACATTCGACTTTGTAATATCGGTTCCACAAATTCGCTTTAAGTAAAATCGAACTACTCTCATAGTGTAGACATACCCTAAGAGTAGGATATGACCCACAGTCTCCTATTTGCACCCAAAGAGACAGAGACACAAAGACAGAGACACAAGTAAGAGCTGGTTGCCCTTGGTGTATGCCCTGCAGCCAGTGGGAAGGTTCTGGCAGGCTGTATCTTGCTTTGGAATCTCTTATGTTAGGGGTGTTTGGTGTAAAAATAAATAAATATCGGAGGGAAACTTAACCCTGCACTGCAGCCTCTCTGTGATGGCTAAATCCTTGCAAAAGGGCTGTTCCTGGAAATATCTCTGCTGCAAGAGATACTCTGCAGGAGTCACAGAGCTAGCTCTATGCTCCCCTTACATCAGGCTCCCGTGTGCTGGTGTTCTAGTGTAGGCCTATAGCAGCCTGATGATTCTGTGCTCTACCAATGGCCCATAGAGGCCACTGAACAGGGCCACAAGTTAAGGTAGTTCCCAGGGCTCCCCTAGTCTGATCTGGGGGCGAAACAGTAGGCAATCTATCTGCAGCACAAGTCAGTGTGTGGGCCACTTGCTGAATAGAACAGAGCTGCTGAGGGCTGTTGGGAGTGGGCATGCTCTTTTCTGCAACACGCAATGAGAGCTACAGGTCTTTCAATCCATTCCCACCGCAGCAGCCCTCAGAAGGAAAGGACCGTCTCCTCTGCTGCTCCACGGGGGGTGGGGGAGAGATCTGGTGACATTCCCTAGGACTCTGGAGCAGTTTAGTGTAGGGTTATGGGAAAAGCACCTTTCCCCCTCCCCCAAAGTAAGGGAGAGACAACTGTGTGTAGTTATTAGTGCTGCTCTGAGCTGGAATACACCAACCCACTAAGGTACCAGTAGTGGACTACGACTTGGAGGCAAGGACTGTAGCTGCCTCAGCATAGGTTTGCCAAGTGTCTGGTTTTTGACTGGAACGCCTGGTCAAAAAGGGACCCTGGCAGCTCCAGTCAGCACCACCAACTGGGCTGTGAAAAGTCCGGTCAGTGGTGCTGTGGGTCTAAGGTTCTGGTTCTGTACTGTTCCCAGGAAGCGGCCAGCATGTCCTAGGCGAGGGTGGGGAACTACGGGGGCTCCACACATTGTTCCCACCCCAAGCACTGGCTCTGCACTCCCATTGGCCGGGAACCACAATCAATTGGAGCGGGGGGGGGGGATGCCTGCGGGCCAGAGCAGAATGCGGAGCCTCCTGCTCCCCCACCCACCTCTCAGGAGCCAGACCTGCTGGCTGCTTCCTGGGAACAGTACAGAACCAGGACAGGCAGGGAGCCTGCCTTAGCCCCGCTGTCCGGGAGCCACCCAAGATAAGTCCAGCCCCAACCTCCTGCCCCAGCCCTGAGCCCCCTCCCACACCCTGAACCTCTCATCCCTGACCCCGGTTTTGTGCAATTAGAAAGTTGGCAACCATACCTCAGCAGCTAGCCCCAGAAACCACTCGGACACATGGCTGAGTGAAAGGATATTTTACTTGGGTAGGCAGGAAAGGGCAAGGTTGCCGTCTAGATACCCTAGGTACAAAAAGCTTAAACAGTTACAGTTCACAGTGAGCAATAGTGGCTCTTGTTTAGGCTTGGGAGAGGGGAGGCAGTCCAATTGACAGGGCCCTTCAGGCACAATGGCTGGGGTGCCCTCTCCAGTCCAGTCTCTGTTCTAGCAAATGGGAACTTGCAGGCCAGGCTCATTTAGTGGTGTCTCTCTCATGGGGGCACCTCTGCACTGGCTATCTACTCTGCCGCTCCCCCATAAGCCCCATACAGACCTTCTCCCAGCTGTGGTGTCTGGCGCACTCAGCCTGTTCTACATGTGGCTCTGTATACAGTTCCTGGGGACTCCTCTCTGCATTCAGCTTCTCTCCAGTTCCGGGGTCATCATGTGGCTGCTGCTTCCCCAAGTTGCCTAGTCACTTCCTGGTTCAGGAGCCTTTCTCCTATCTGGGCAGGGGAAAGGGATGTACACTGGGAAGAGGGCTGGCAGCAGTTGTAGTCCCCAGTGTATGTTGCAAGGTTCATCACATGTGATGTGGGGAGGGGGTATTTGTGCAAGTCTCCCATCACACACTGGAAGCTGGGGCACTCCTGGAATAGGGATAGAAAGCTCTCCCCTTCCTCCCCGGGTCCAAAGAACGGGCCGACTGGGACCCTCTGTGTGGAGTACTGCATGGGTGAAGTCCAATCGGCCAGTTACTGAGCCAGCACCTCACCACTGACCTTCCTGCTCCTGTTGCTGCCTGACTGAGATCTGTGGGAGGAAGTGGAGAGAAGATGGGGCCTGTAAATGGCACCACACTGTTGACCCAGGACCTCTGACTGTGGGCTTCCCCTGCTCTCAGTGAGACCTAGTAGGTGGGGCTCCTATCATGTTTTCTCCTCTCCTTCCAAGCTTTAGGTCAAATGGCAGCCAAGAAGGGAGCTGCTGTCAGCTCCCAGTTAGGCAGGAGGTGCAGGGAGCTCAGCACCTGAGACTGGGGGATTGATTTAGCTGCCAACAGTCCCAGGATGCTGGCCAAGATAGCACAAAGAGTGAGTCACAAGTTTGTGCAGGGTGTGATTCAGGTAAGAAAGAAAAAACAAAGTAAACTCCAAGAACTTTGCTTTTACTATTTGCAGTATCAGCTTCAAATGGAGGGGTATGTCATAGCACCAGCCTTCATCAGCTGCCTCAGGGCTGGCCAACCATCCAGCATCTCGGCTGATGCCGCACACGTGGCAGCTTCCTCTTGCTTGCCCACATTCCCAGCAATTACTTACCCATCTGGTGTAGGTGTGGGCTAGTAGCAAGGTTCCCTCTCCTAATGCCTGTAACTCAAATCTCTTCCTCCTCTGTCTCTGGCATGCCTTCTCCAGCGGTGCCCCAGGCAGGAAGTACTAGCAGCTAGGACGAGATGGGGGGAGGGTGAGTGAGTGAGTGGAGGTTGGAGGCAGCAACAGAAGGGCTGGTGCTGGCTAGGGCACAAGGGAAGTGTGACAGAAACAACTCTGGCCCCAGGATCCTGCAGATGTTCCCACAGGCTGCCCCCTCCCTCTAACACTCCTGGACCCAGGCTGCCCTTTCTTCCCCCATAACCTCCTCCTTAGGCTTCTCTCACCACCACCCTGGTCTCTACTGGCTTTTTCAATCACCCCTCACTCATCACAGGCATTCCCCAAACCCCAGTTCCTTTCTGCCTCCCAATCTATTTCCTGCTCTTTTCCCTCCAGCTCCCTCTGTGTACAACCCACGCCACACCCACCCACTCCCCAAAGCCATTCTCTCCCCAGTCCCCTCTTTTTCCATCTCCCTGACTGGCTCTTGCCCGCTCACAATCCTCAACTACCCTAATCCTCTTAGTTGCTACAGCTCCCTGCTCCCTGCTTGTACAGCCTGAGCCAGGGCGACTGCTACAGCCACTAACAGTGGTCTCATGGGAAAGTGGGGAAACAGTAAAGAGATCCTTTTACTTTTATATACCCATTCCTACTAGTCTTCATTTGTATTTAGCTAGTCATAGTGTCATAGTAGATGCAGCTATTGGTGGTGAGCAGGATTTTATTCAAATTGGTGGGATTGGGAGGATTAAAGGATAAAGTAAAAATTTGTCAAAGATGTCATCTGACCTTTAACCCCAGCAAAACTGCAAAAGGACTACGGTTCCAGCTACCCTGCCCCTTGCAAATAATCCATAGAAATTAACTGATTTATTTTATTTCATTTATTGAAAATGATACCCTGTTTTAAACATTCCATTGGAAAACAGCAAAGAAAGAGTGCTAGGTTAAAGGAATACAAAATTGTTCGTAACATGTTCCTGGTTATCCTTTTTCTTTAAAAAAAAAAAACACCCTTATGTTGTTTTGCTGAAAAATTAAATACCACAATGATGGTGTGAAATTAAAAATGGCTTAAAATAGCATCTGAATGAAGTATTGTCTTAATTTTGTCTCTGAAAAATTGTCCATTTATATGCTTCTTAAAAGTGTCTGTTTATTTCAGAGTAATTGCTGTCTTAACACTTATTTTTTCTTTTGGTTTTAGGCTGGTAACCCTGTGCTTTTCACCCTCCCTCTCTCACTGCATTAAGTGTGCACAACAGCTTACTGCTAGTGAAACCACTACAAAGCTCTTCATATCAAACATGCTGTTTGTAGAGGGTCAGGCACTGTTCTTTACTCAGATGGCACACTAAAATTGGTGGAATTTAAAAAAATTACCTTCTCATATTAGAAATAGCCATGCAGCACAGGTTCTGAACAGTTGTGGTCATCAGACACTAAACCATTTTTGTAAGAGTAGAAGTGTTAATATTTCTGACTTGGGAATTTCCAATTTGGAAAATTAAATTTGACATTAGCTCCCTGATTTCCTCTGTGTTTCATTTGGATACAGTATTCTTCCCTTTTTGTCCTAAATTGTTCTTTTGTGTTGCTCTGTGACCTGAGAAGGACAATAATTGGGTATAGGCTTCTTTTCTTTGTTTCTTTATCATGAATAAAGGCCTGAAACATGCCTTTTTTTTTTTCCTTTTTTCTTTTTCTTTCTCCCCCCATCCCTATTCTTACAACTCTCAGGAATATCAAATCTTGTCTTCTCCTTTTTTGCTAGAAGTCTTCTTAGAGGCCCCAGGGAACTGGTATGAGAGCTTTCTCAGCCCTTAAACAAAGGCATAGGTGCATTGCTGAATCTTTAACAAAGATCTTTTCTTTCAGCTAATCTTTGGTGTAATCAGTGTCTGAATGAATTCCCCTTACAGCTAGCTGGGAGGGGAAGAGGCTTTAGGAGCAAACTGTATTTACATGAACACACCTACTCTGCTTAGATATCTAGCAGATACAGCGGTGTTGCTCAAAGTGATCAACCTTGTCTGGCGTTGGGTTACAAATAGGGTTACCATTCGTCCGGATTTACCCGGACATGTCCTCCTTTTTGTGTTAAAAATAGCGTCCAGGGGGGAATTTGTAAATCACTCAAAATGTCCGCGATTCCCCCCCAGGCAGAACGAGGTGCGGCTGGGAGGGCTGCAGGAAAGTCAGCCTCTCACCTGCGGCCCTGGCAGCCAGAGCCTTTCCCCCTGCAGCTTGCCGGGCTAGATTCCAGAGCAGCTGTAGAGCTCCTCCTCCCTCCCCCCCCCCCCCCCCCGCATTCTGAGCCGGACGGCCTGCCGGACCGTTTGCATCGGGCCTCGGCAGCTCCTCCTCCCCTGCAGCCCAGCGCCCTGCTCCGGCAGCACTGTGCAGGGGCAGGGACCGGATTGTGTGTTGCGCTGGGGAGCGCAGCCACGTGTCCGGCTCCGCACAGAGCCCAACACCATGTTCTGAGCGGCGGGGTAAGGGGGCCAGGGGGCAGGAGAAGGGGCAGGGAGGTTCTGGAGGGGGCAGTCAAGAGACGGGGGGGGTCGGGAGCCCGGGGGGGCTTTTTGGGGGGGTGGAGAAGGTTTTGGGCAGTCAGGGTACAGGTAGGGGGTAGGGTCCTGGGGGGCAGTTGGGGGGGGTCTTAGGAGGGGGCAGTTAGGGGACAAGGAACAGGGAGGCTTAGGTAGGGGGTGGGGTTCTGGAGGGCAGTTAGGAGCAGGGGTCCCAGGAGGGGGCAGTCAGGGGACAAGGAGCGGGGGGGTGGGGGGTTGGGAGTTCTGGGGGGGAGCTGTCAGGGGGCAGGGATGGGGAGAGGGATCGGAGCAGTCAGGGGACAGGGAGCAGAGGGGTTTAGATGGGTTGGGAGTTCTGGGGGGGGAGCTGTCAGGGGGTGGAGAGTGGTTGGATGGGGCGTGGGAGTCCCAGGGGTCTGTGTGGGGGTGGGGGTGTGGATAAGGGTTGGGGCAGTCAGGGGACAAGAGGCAGGGAGGCTTAGGTAGGGGGTGGAGTCCTGGGGGGCAGTTAGGGGCAGGGGTCCCAGGAGGGGGCAGTCAGGGGAAAAGGAACGGGGGGAGGGTTGGAGGTTCTGAGGGGGGCAGGAAGTGGGAGGGGCAGGGGCGGGGCTAGGGCGGGGCTCCTCCCGTCCTCTTTTTTGCTTGCTGAAATATGGTAACCCTAGTTACAAATCACTTTAGTACTGAATGCAGGAGTAGTGAAATGCTGTTACCAATGTTGTTTTCATTATTGTAGGAATACAGGGATGCAGGACTGTGCTTAACCTGTCCCAAATGAGAGGTGACCCTCAGCTGAAAGGACCTAGTTAATCCAAGGGCTCGAATGCCAGAGCCCTGTGAAAGTAAGAGGAATGGGGATAGGTGTCCCAGCTGGGAAGTATAGACCCTTCCCGAAGAGTCCTCTTTGGACTGGTTTAACCTGTTTTCTCCCCTGTGCCACCAACACACACACACACACACACACACACACACACACACACACACACACACACACACACACAGAAAGAGCTAAATAGACTTTGTTAGGAGCCTCTTTGGGCTTGTCTACACTACACTTGTTGACAAAACTTTTGTCTTTTGCAGGCACTTAAAAAGCGCCCCCCTCCCAAAAAAGATAAAATTTTTGCCGCACCCGATAGACAAACCTGCGAGGTGTAGACAAGCCCCTTGTTATTTTAAATGCTCAATCAGAGCTGAAATCAGTTGTGGTAGGACTGTGTTTCTGCCCTGCCTGCTAAGAGCTAAAAATCACTGCGAGCTAAGATCACTTGAGATGGGGCAGTGTTTCTGGCCAGCCTGTAACGAGCTGAAAATTACTAAGAGACTAATAGAGGGTCCTGTGGCACCTTTAAGACTAACAGAAGTATTGGGAGCATAAGCTTTTGTGGGTAAGAACCTCACTTCTTCAGATGTCTTGCATCTGAAGAAGTGAGGTTCTTACCCACGAAAGCTTATGCTTCCAATACTTCTGTTAGTCTTAAAGGTGCCACAGGACCCTCTGTTGCTTTTTACAGATTCAGACTAACACGGCTACCCCTCTGATACTTAAGAGACTAATGTGCAGAGATCACAGCAGAGAGGCAGGTGGCAGCAGACAGTTGGCTGGTGGTGAGTGGCTAGCAGGGCGGCTGGCGGAGAGGTGCAGCGGGCGGCCAGCAGGGGTGGCTGGCAGAGAGGTGCAGCGAATGGCCAGCAGGGCAGTTGGCAGAGAGAGGCAGCGAGTGAGTGCCCAAGCAGCGGAGTGAGTAAGGTGCCTCTTTACCCAGCCCCTCCACCCAGCGTGGGAGGTGAGCTCTGCAGATGCACCTCTGAACTCTGGATCTGCACTGATCAAGGACAGCAACTGTGAGTGGGGTGCAAAGAAGGGTTGGGCATATGGTGACCAGATAGCAAGTGTGAAAATTCGGGACGGGGGTGGGGGGTAATAGGAGCCTATATAGGAAAAAGCCCCAAATATCGGGACTGTCCCTATAAAATCGGGACATCTGGTCACCCTAGTTGGGCACATGAAAGAGACTTTTGGGTTGCTAACTTAAGAACCTGAGGGGAAGAGGACACTGCCCAACTTACTTGGGGGTGGATCTTTTGCTCATGGTTTATGTTTATGAACCCTGTTAGCGGTGTTTTCCCCAAATTAGTGCTGAGTTACTTCCCTCCCTTTATTAAAAGTTTATTTTCTACACTCAGACTCTGTGCTTGCGAGTGGGGAAGTATTGCCTCTCAGAGGTGCCCAGGGATGGTGTGTAATTTTCCCAGGTTACTGGGTGGCATCTTGAGCCGGTTCTGTGTTGTATCATTGGAAAGGAACCCCTAGATATTGAACTCGGCCCTGGTTGCTGCTGGCTCCACCTGGCAGAAGGGTTACATTGGGCTAAATAAATTTTAACAAAAAAAACCCATCAAAGCTTTAGTTGGACTCCAAATAATTCCCAATTATTCAGATTTACTTCCTTGTTACTTGTGATGTCATAGTCCTACTAGTTCTTCAGTTGTTTATAAAGTCTCCCATGAAAAAGAAGGGTAGGCAAGAAGTGAATTTCCAATGTTAAGAAGTAATCTGGGAAAAACACATCAGGCTGTATTTATACATAACAGGAGGGCACCAAATTCTTTTATTACCTTTTTATACGTCACTTTTTCACGACTGTCATGTTCTTTTCTAGCCTTGCCTGTATTTCATAGATTCATAGATTCTAGGACTGGAAGGGACCTCGAGAGGTCATCGAGTCCAGTCCCCTGCCCGCATGGCAGGACCAAATACTGTCTAGACCATCCCTGATAGACATTTATCTAACCTACTCTTAAATATCTCCAGAGATGGAGATTCCACAACCTCCCTAGGCAATTTATTCCAGTGTTTAACCACCCCTGACAGTTAGGAACTTTTTCCTAATGTCCAACCTAGACCTCCCTTGCTGCAGTTTAAACCCATTGCTTCTGGTTCTATCCTTAGAGGCTAAGGTGAACAAGTTTTCTCCCTCCTCCTTATGACACCCTTTTAAATACCTGAAAACTGCTATATGTCCCCTCTCAGTCTTCTCTTTTCCAAACTAAACAAACCCAATTCTTTCAGCCTTCCTTCATAGGTCATGTTCTCAAGACCTTTAATCATTCTTGTTGCTCTTCTCTGGACCCTTTCCAATTTCTCCACATCTTTTTTAAAATGCGGTGCCCAGAACTGGACACAATACTCCAGCTGAGGCCTAACCAGAGCAGAGTAGAGCGGAAGAATGACTTCTCGTGTCTTGCTCACAACACACCTGTTAATACATCCCAGAATCATGTTTGCTTTTTTTGCAACAGCATCATACTGTTGACTCATATTTAGCTTGTGGTCCACTATAACCCCTAGATCCCTTTCTGCCGTACTCCTTCCTAGACAGTCTCTTCCCATTCTGTATGTGTGAAACTGATTTTTCCTTCCTAGGTGGAGCACTTTGCATTTGTCTTTGTTAAACTTCATCCTGTTTACCTCAGCCCATTTCTCCAATTTGTCCAGATCATTTTGAATTATGACCCTGTCCTCCAAAGCAGTTGCAATCCCTCCCAGTTTGGTATCATCCGCAAACTTAATAAGCGTACTTTCTATGCCAATATCTAAGTCGTTGATGAAGATATTGAACAGCGCCGGTCCCAAAACAGACCCCTGCGGTACCCCACTAGTTATGCCTTTCCAGCAGGATTGGGAACCATTAATAACAACTCTCTGAGTACGGTTATCCAGCCAGTTATGCACCCACCTTATAGTAGCCCCATCTAAATTGTATTTGCCTAGTTTATCGATAAGAATGTCATGCGAGACCGTATCAAATGCCTTACTAAAGTCTAGGTATACCACATCCACAGCTTCACCCTTATCCACAAGGCTCGTTATCCTATCAAAGAAAGCTATCAGATTGGTTTGACATGATTTGTTCTTCACAAATCCATGCTGGCTGTTCCCTATCACCTTACCACCTTCCAAGTGTTTGCAGATGATTTCCTTAATTACTTGCTCCATTATCTTCGCTGGCACAGAAGTTAAACTAACTGGTCTGTAGTTTCCTGGGTTGTTTTTATTTCCCTTTTTATAGCATGGGCACTATATTTTCCCCTTTTCCAGTCTTCTGGAATCTCTCCTGTCTCCCCTGATTTTCCAAAGATAATAGCTAGAGGCTCAGATACCTCCTCTATTAGCTCCTTGAGTATTCTAGGATGCATTTCATCAGGCCCTGGTGACTTGCAGGCATCTAACTTTTCTAAGTGATTCCTTTTCTTTCTGGGGTAGGCAAAGTGATTCCTTCTACAGTATATAATATTTGTAAAGTGCTGTGACATGAAAGGTGCCATTTAAATATAAGACAAAGCATCAGTAAAAGAACATTGATATAGGCTGCATATGGTAGATATCCAAAAGGTAATCCATCTCTACTGGTAATACAAATATCTAATAGACTAATTTTCTGCTCACCTAGCTTTACTGCTGTTCAATGCAACTGGATTAGGGAAAAGACTCTTTGCCCCATGTGAGCAAAGAGTATGTTCGGTATAAATGGGTTGCATTTTACTAATCAGTGAGCTCCACTGAGTTTATCCAGGTAAATTAATAAAAAGCTTAGCAAATCTACAAAAATCTACAAATCTACCTTCAACTCCAATACTCTGATCTCCCCACCGCCTGTCAGAATCCCCAAGTGAGAGATGTCCCGTTTTATGTATACTTCTGTGTATAGCCCTTATATCATGGGGCTTGACTCTTGAACCATAGCTGTCTGTCAGATACTGTGTTATTGTGTGTTCTGTGACATTAAAAATCAAGTTTAATTAAAAAATCAAAAGTAAACTGATGAAAGATGAGGATACGTGTATTATACGGTAAGGAGAAAAGGTATGTGGCAATAGTCATACTATCACAAAGTGGGTGACAAAGACTAAAGGGTTTCTATGGATCCATATTCAGACTGTGGTCTTTCTGAGGCTTTACTTGATTGGATGATCAGCTTTAGGGTCCTATCCTGCTTCTATAGACGTCAACAGATGTTTGGCCATTTGCTTCAGTGAAAATAGGATTGGACCCCAACTAGTTTCCCATTGGACTTGTTTCTTCAGTCTTCCATCAAATGCTTTTTTCTCCGCATATAAAATCTTGCAATGAATTAATCAGACTCTAGAGATCCCGAAAGTGTTCACTTGTGAGTTTATCTTCCTTTCAAAATTCTTCTTCACTAGAAACAACACCTCCAAGAACTCCCGGGCTGACCATACATCTGAGTGGTGGCATGAGAGTGACACTCTGTGGCTAAAGAAGGAGAAATGCAGTTTCTTCATCCAACTTGATCCAATTTCTGTGCAACTGAGTGAAATAGAGCAGGAAGATTCTGTATGGCATGAACGTGACCCCAGCCGCTAGTGTGAGGGCTATCACCCCCAAAGTCCACTGAAAACAGGGGGAAAACCCAACAAAAGCCTATGTGTTTAATGTAATTCAGATCTGTCTTACAGACTGGAACTAGAAAAGGCAAGACAACTGGGTCTCTTTTACTACGCTGAAAAGAATGAAATTTACAGAGTCATAGAGTTTAAGGCCACAAAGGACCACCAGACCATCTAGTCTGACCTCCTGTATATCACAGACCATCAAAATCACCCAGCACTTGCATACTAAACCCAACAACTGAAATTAGACCTAAATATATAGCCCACAGGAGAGTAGAATATTGTGCCCATAGACAGAGATTAGGAGAGAACAAGGTGCACTAGTGGCCGAGGCCCCCACAATGGCTCTGGCTGCGCTGGGGAAGTGCCCGGCTGGGAGCGCAGGGTCTGGAGGTCTGGGGGCTGCCCAGCAAACCATGAAGCCGGTAGCGCTCGGGCAGCTGTTTTGCGTAGCTGGGTGGGAGGAGGGGGAATGCGGGGCACTCAGGGGAGGGGGCGGAGTTGGGCAGGGCTGGGGCGGGGAAGGGGCGGAGTTGGGGTGAGGAAGGGGCGGGGCCAGGGCCCCATGGAGTGTCCTCTTTTTTTAATGTTTAAATATGGTAACCCTAGTCTATTGCAAATCCAGCCACTATGTCCTGCGCATTGCTGTTCATGTCAGGGGCCTGTGAGTCAGGCTCATCAGAGGTATCTATGGTGGTATGTGGGGTTGAAATGGGATCTCCACCAAGTATGACTGTTGGCCTCCTTAGCCTTACGGTATGCCTATTCACTTCCTTCACTTTCAGGCAGCACTGCTGCTGGTCCTTGTTGTACTCCTTCTTCTGCATCCCCCGTGCAATCTTCTTATAGATGTCCATATTTCTCCAGCTGGTCCATAACTGTGCTTGCACAGCCTCTTCTCCTCACAGACCTAGGAACTCCAATATTTCCTGTCTACTCCAAGCCAGTGCACGCCTGGAGCATTTAGCCAGCATGGTCTGCTGGGCAGTTGCACACAACAATGGGGAGCTTGCTTGCCAAGCTGGATAATCAGGACAAGGCATTTCACAAATTTGTGCAGTTTTAAAGAGGATGTGGGGCTTCTGGTCTCCATGACCCCTGGGCAGTAGAGTTCACAACTGTGACCAGAGTAGTCAGTGTCAGGCATCGTAAGCCAGATGCTGGAGGACTGTTAGGGTCGACATAAGTAACGCAGTGTTTATATTTGTGCTGTGTTGACCTCAGTACATTGACCATGGCTCAACACTGGTTAGGGAGGTGGTGTAACTGTCACTGTAATGGGGTGCTTACATCAGTGGGAGACAAATGTAAGTGTAGACACATACACAAAAAGGTGACACAAGGTGGCTTACATCAACCTAACCTTGAAGTGTAGACCAGGCTTAAATCTCATGCTGATTCTGTCTGTTTGGCTATGGCTAAACTAGAGAGCTTACAGTGGCACAGCTGCGCCACCGTTAGCTCTCTGTATAGCTGCTGTAAGATGATGGGAGAAAGTTCTCCCATCTACTTAATTAATCCACCCACAATAAGTGGTGGCAGCTATGTCCACAGGAGAGGTCCACATTGGCGTTTAAGTCAAATGCAAATGAAAGACTGTAAGACTTGTAGAAAGGAATTAACAGGTAGGGAAACAGATCAGGGGGAGAGAAACTTATCCTGAGATACAACTTCAGAGGTATATTTGCAGAACGAAGAAGACATCCCATCATCTTGCAGCTAGGAAGTAAATGGGCAGTGTGTTTACATTAATGAAAATGGAATCTAAACCAGCCTTGGTTGGAAATGCTGCAGAAGACTTTGGGTGAGATAAGAATTCTTTAGGCAGGAGGTTAGCATGTTACATTTCGTTTCCAGACAGCGTGTTATGATTTTGTTTTATATGTAACTTTTTATTTCCATTATCCTTATTCATTATCTCTTGAATCTTGAACCTTTGGTAATACATTTATCCATTTTCACTATAAATATATCTGAGTGCTGTGATATTAAGCAAGGTGCTGATCCTGAGTTGAAGCATACAAGCTGGTGTGTACACTGTTCCCTTGCAGACAGCAGACCTGGTATTTCTGTGAGCTTCAGTAGATGAGAGACTGGATGCTACAGGTGAATGTATCAAAGGAGCTTGGGGAATAGAATGCAGTTATTTATAACCTGTAAAGCAAAATAAGGGCAGCATTGGCCTAGGGAGAGTGCTTGGGTGGGTAAAGGGCTGGTTTTGTCAGGGCGCTGACACCCAGCTAAGGACAAGCAAGTCTCTCTTATGCTGGAGGCAGGGGCGGTGACAAGGTGATTCTCAGTTCTCGGTACCCCTAGAACTGTCACATTATCCCTGGGCCTCTGCTGTTCCCTGACCCCTGCATAAACCCCCTATCTACGTCTCAGCTGGTATCAGGCACCCCTTTCAATGCCCTCTTCTAGGGTTACCATATTTCAACAATCAAAAAAGAGGACACCCTAGGCCCACCCCCATCCATTCCCTCCCACTTCCTGCCCTCTGATTGCCCCCCTCAGAATCCCCAACACCCCCCCACTCCTTGTCCCCTGACTGCCCCCTCCTGGGACCCCTGCCCCTAACTGCCCCCCAGGACCCCAGCCCCTACCTAAGCCTCCCTGCTCCTTGTTCCCTGACTGCCCCCTCCTGAGACTCCCCCACCCTAACTGCCCCCCTAGGACCTTACCCCCTACCTGTCCCGTCTGCCCCGACCCTTATCCACACCCCCGCCCCCAGACAGACCCCCGGGACTCCCACGCCCATCCAACCACTCCCTGTGCCCTGACTGCCCCCTCCCAGAACCCCCAACCCATCTACTCCCCCTGCTCCCTGTCCCCTGACTGCTCCAACCACTCTCCACACCCCTTCCCCCTGACAGGCCCCCCCAGAACCTCCAACCCATCCAACCACCCCCTACTCCCTGTCCCTTGACTACCCCCTTCAGAACCCCCCTGCCCCTTCTCCAACCCCCTGGCTCCCTTACCGTGCCCTTATCCTATTGCTTCCCAGTGCTGGCCTGTGAGGTTAGTAAAGTTTAACATGCAGGGGCTTTGATTCACTTTGGCCTAGAAAGGGGGGTTTCATCGACTCTCGGGTCTTCCAACCCCCCGAGTTACCTAGTGGCCTAGAGCGGGGGGGCTTCATCGACTCTCGGGTCTTCCAACCCCCCGAGTTACCTAGTGGCTTAGAGTGGGGAGGCTTCATTGACTCTCGGGTCTTCCAACCCCTCGAGTTACCTAGGGTGATGCCTAGTGACACCAACAGGGATGCAATTTGTCCTGACATTTTGCGATACTCCCCACCCCACCCCTTTTTTTGTGCTCCTCCAGCGCCCCCCCCCCATGTGTCCTTTTATTTTCTGCCTCTCATCTGGTCACCCTAGTTCCTATTCATACTAAAGGGTTTAGCTTGAAACCCGCGCCTGAGCGGCAGAGGCCACAAAGGTGATTTGCGCAGTATGGTGGCTGCAGAACACCACTGAGGTTTCTGTCAGGGCGTGACGCACCCCTCGCCCCCAAGGCGCAGGGCCTGGCTGGTGCTCGCCTTAGGACGTCACGCGCCGCGGCTGCCGGCAGGGCTGTACGGCTCCGCGGGGAGTCAGGCCGCAAGCATGGCAACGCCACGCGCAAGCACCTACAGTAGCACTGCGGCTGCGCACGTTCCAGGGCACCTGATCACATTGACCCCCTTGCTAAGCATGGGTGGGGGGCGAGGGTTTAGCGCTCAGTGGCGCATGACTATTGTCCAATCAGAGGCGCGGTTAGATGAGACCCAGGCTGTTAAATCATCAGTAGCTATGGTTGATGTGACCAATAGCATTTGCTTGTTGTTGCCCAACAGCTGAAAAGTTGGTGGGCGGGGCACCCCTAACTACTTCCACCAATGGCTTGCGAGCTTCACTAAGACTGACACCTCCCGTGCCAAATAGCGTTTCAATCCGTCTGACGCCTGCAGGGGGCGGTGCAAACGGGGGATGAATAGCATCGCATGCTACTCGCGGTGGGTTCTTGCGTCTCTGTCATTAACCAGTTGAAGGGCGGAGGCGAGCGGTGGTGCGTCGCGTCGCGTCGCGTTTCTGGATGTTTATAGCTGTGGCCCTATTAATAACCTGAACCCCCGTCACAATCTCTCCCTCTAGCTGGGCCCACACGGGAGCGGCGGGCGTCTCTACAGTTGATTGACGTAACTCTTCTAACCACCTGACATGGGCGGGGCTGCGGGCGCGCGGTGAAGCACCAACGGCGGGGCACTCTGAGAACCGCAGCCCGGGGGGGAGGGGGTACTCTGTTTTGTGACGGGCCCAATATTCACCCAATGGGTGGGAGAGACTAAAAATACAGCCCAATGAAGGGTGTGGAAGAGCAGGAGTAGTGGGCGTGAACTCATCCAACGGGCTGGGCTTGTAGCCAATGGGGAGAAGGGAAAAGAAGTGCCCAGCCAATTAATTATGTGGAGGGCACGTATCAACATATGACTGTCAGTGAATTTAGCCAATAGTTGGGGAGGTAGTGACGACGCTACCCAATTGGCGATGCGGAAAGGTGGGTATTGTTATGATAGGCAAGAGTTGTGGCTAATGGGTGGAGAGATCATCGAGGCAATACCCAATTAACAGTACTGAGGGGTGAAAAGGGGCGAGAACGGGTATGATGGGCAGGGAATGAGGCCAATGGGCGGGGAGGTCGTCGCAACGCTGTCCAGTGAGCGGCGCGGGGGGCGGCACGGAGGCGTGTCTCGGTGTGTTTGGGTTCGTGCTCCTGGGGGGAGGGAGACGGCGGCGAGGAAAGTTTTTATTTTTTAATTGTATTTTGTTTTCAGTTTCTGGGGTTCGCGCTTCCCCGGCGGGTGAAGCGAGCGGGCGGGAGGAGCCGCCCCCGGCGCCGAGAAGAAGGGGGCTACGCGCACCACGGCGGCGGCTCCTCGGCGGTGAGTGCGGGACAGGGCCCCCCGGGCACAGACACTCGGCGGGGTCTCCGCTAGCCTCTTCCCTGCGCCTCCCTGGGGCCCCGCGCTGCCTCTCTTCCCGCGGGCAGGCGCCTCCCCGGCACCCAGGGGCAGCGGGGGTCTGGCTGGACTCGAGACCGGCCCCGCCCAGGTGCGATCCACCGCCGCGCCAGGGGTCTCCCAGGGCCGCTCCCGCCTCGGAGCTGGGGGCGGCCCGACTGGGGACTGAGGCGCTGCCCTCAACGTGCGCGGGGCCAGGGGGCCGCTCGGGGGCGGGGGGTGTCTAGGCCGGGAGTTTAACTGGTGGCCGAGCCCCGCCCCGTGCGGAGGGAGGGGCAGCCCCGGGCTCCGCCAGGGGGAGGCGAAACGGGCCCGGAGCCCGTGGTCTCCTTCCCTCAGGGCGGGGGTTGGGGCCCTGTGTGCCCGCGGCCGGATGGGGCCTGTAGCGCCGCTCTCTGCCCGCTGCACGAGCCTCAGCATCCTCGGCGCGGCGTGCGAGGCCAGAGGGGACCCGCGGAGCATCCCGCCTGACCCCCGGCACAGCCCAGGCCGCCAGCAGCAGGGACTAGAGCAGAGCCCCCAGGGAGAGACTAGGAGCCTCTCTGAGCGCAAATGCGAACAAGCCGCTAATAAACCTTTAGTGGCTGAAATTCGCCTGCTCCGCTGAGTGTGGATAAACTCCCGAGGTTATTTTCATAGCACTACAAACCACATTGGATGTGTTTAACATGGTGCTAGTTAAAATGTGTGTGTAGGCGGGAGGAGAGACCGAACTTAAGAGGTGTGTCCCAAGCTCAAACCAGTTCTCAGAGCTGTTCGTTTCATAGGAAAATGTGAGAAGACAAATTGCTAGTGCTGCTTAATGCTGCCTGCAGGACGGTGCCCAGCAGACTCTCATGTGCCTGCTTTGTGATGCTCCATATGTTAATAATATATATTCTACATGACTATATAGGCATAGGACATAACTGAGGTCATCTAGGTTTGTGAGGTGTTTTTATTTTTTTTATTTTTTATTTTTTTATTTAACTGAACCTAGAGATAAGTGGTCATGCTGAGGCCCTGTATTGACATTCACAGTCAGACATGGTAGGACCCCTTGGCTTTTTTAATGTAAAAGTATATCTTGTTTTTTAAACTTTTGGTTTTAATATGCAGACTATTTTGAGCAGTCTGTAGAAATATATACTGCTTGCAGAGTATTGTCAGCTTCAAGTTTCTCTAGTCATCTGTTTATATTTAAGAAAGGAAGTTTATCTTTAATATAAACTCTTGTATGACTAGCTAAGAATCATGAGTATCTTGCCTTTGCATTTAACAAGACTCTAGATTTTCTTGAAAGATGCTGCAAAAAAATGGTAATAGTCTTTGATGGCTTGTATAGTCCCTTGATTTTGAAGATCTGTATGACTTCACAGTTGTAGACTAATGCACAAGAGCAGATGGGTATATGCATGTACTCAGAATAAGACAAATCTGTTTAGCCCTTAACAGTTTAATTGAATAGCCCATCAAGGGGTATAGGCTACAGCTCTAGTTAGTGCAACTCATAAACGGGTAAAATATATTCTGTGAAGTAAGGTAATCATTCTGTGTGCAGCTGGCATGGTACTTCACAGTGTGGCTCTCTCACTGGAGCTAGGCTAACTGGAGAGGAGTTAATTACGTAGTGATGACATAGCCTTACAGGCTTGCAACAGCAGTTTGGGAGGTCTCTTCACTGCCAAAAAGGTCAGCTGCTGCCCTTTTTTTACAGCTAGGTGTAGTTATCTCTAGGCTTGGAGGGATTAGATTTTTTTTGGGGAAATACCAACTTTCTCGTACACGTGCAAACCGTCAAAAAATATTTTCATCGATAATTGAAATTTAGATAGGCGAAGAAGAAAGTCTGCTTGAGAACTTACTAGAGTTCAATTTAAGGATATTTACTTTGTGTATTTTGACGTAATGTTAGACAATTTGTGGTTTAACAGTTTATAAAGCTTTGTTTTTTTTAATCTTGGCATCTAATGTAATTAAATTATTATTGTCTGACCCCCATATACTGTCCCAAATGTGTGAAACTTCAAATTGATAAAAATAAAAACCTTAAAAATAAAAACAGAAATTATTAAAAAAAAATAAAATAAAATTTAATTCTGCCAAGCCTCATTATCTTGCTGTAAAGTCCTCGTGGAGGTACGGTGCAAGCTATATAGCTAGGTGAGGTCAAGATTATACTTACCCCACCCACACACCCATCCAAATCTGGGTTTGACCTCGCCTACCTACATCCCAGTAAAAACTACATAGCCTTCTCATCACTAGGATTTTACAGCAAAATAGCTAATGGATCTTAGCTTGTAAAAGCACACCTTTTTCGTCAGTGAAGGCATAGCCTTGATTTCTAGTATCCACATGGAGATATTGATGGGAGGTCCAGAATTGGGAATCTTTTCAGACTATGGCTGTTAGGTGTGCACAGGAAAAATTGGGACACATTACCTACAGAATAATCAGGATCCTCAGGCACATATAGTTGCATACTACTGCAGATATTTTTATATTGCTGCATATTATGGCAGAAAAATCTAAGCTTTCATTTTAAAATTAAACCTTCAAAATATGAGCCAAAGTAATAGCTGAGTCTTCACACTTCACTGTTGTTTCAGGCTGTCTGACCTTTCATTCACCTCTGTGGAATATAAACCATTTAAATGTCAATGTTGTCTGTTTCACTGCTGATCACTCTAGCAAAAACATCAAGCTAAAATGTTTGTCATTTTTGCATAGTGGCAGATGTTTGGGCTATAGTGGGCCAAACTAGCTGCTGTTAAGGGTTTCTGAGGTGTGGAACTAGGAATCAACCCCATTTCGCTTTCCAAAGGGTGTTGAAAGAATTGAGGTCATTTTGCTAGTATCAGAATCATCAGTTACCTTGTGGATAACAGGAACTAAAACAAACTTGCATTCCTTCTTGGGTACCAAAAACCTCAGTTGTTCCCTATCCAGCTGTCAAAACCTCCAGTCTTCTCCCAATAAATCCTACACTGTTGTCAGTATAAAAATTTGCAGTGCATTTGAAAATTTAAAATTAGTGGCAGTATAAAATAAATTATACAAAGAACTCATGGGGGGTGGGGACAGACTTTGAGGCCAAGGGCGCCTTAGTGTGGCAAAACTGCCTCACACAAAAGGATTAGGAATACTTTGTTGTGCCAAAGATAGAAGCACACAATAAGGGTAAGCCAAAAAAGGATGGCGCACAATAGAAAGCTGCAATAAAATTAATTCAGATTTAAAAAAAAAAAAAGGAACCTGTTTAAATATTCTTATTCTAGTGAAATTAGAGTTACTGTTCACATTTGTAAAAGAGTTGGGTTTGTAATTAAGTTGTCAAACCAAGCTCATAAAATAATCCTTTCACACTGGTCATCTTCAATGTCTTTATAACAAAAAAAAAAAAATCCTAGTTATAGTATTCTAATGAGGTTGTGGAGAGTATTTTAAATGGTGAGGGTTTGTTTACACAGTGGGGTAATATGCACTAATGTGTTGCATGTTAATTGGTCTGTGTCGACCCTGCTGGTGTGCACTGAAGTTATCCTAGAATGAAGCCCTGAGTCTGTTTTGTTAACAGTTCAGCTACTTCGTTCTACAGTTCCTGTAGAACACTTGGCTGCACACCTGAGCATGATGACTTGTTGCTGTTTAAATTGTTTGTTTCATCACCACTTATGTTTATACATCATTCTGATTATTACCTGGTAAGTATATATGTTGCCCTGATTTCTTCTGTAGTGGAGTCTGATGCAAAGAAATCATTTAACTTCTCTGCAGTGTCTTTTATCCTCAGTTGCTTGCTATACTCCCTAATAGATCAACAGATCAGTCAAGGCTTCCGCAGGCTTTGTACTTCTGGTATACTTTAAAAAAGTTACAGATATTTTTGTCTGATATATAACTTTACTGTTTAGCATTTTCTCTACCTTTTTATTTCTGAATTCAGAATCAATATCTCTATCTTTGTTTGTGGTGCACTAGCATGGTCCATCTTCATAGTGATACTTTAAGAATATTATAACAAATGCTGCAGAGCTAATGTGAAGTATCTGACACCACCAAATGTCATTTTGTTCTAACACTGGCTATTTTTTAAAAAACTCTAGATTTTAGAAAACGTTCTCTACCTTATGACAATTGTGAAGGTCACTTTTTATGCCTAAATGGTCCATTGACATTCTTTTTTAATGATTATAGTATTGTTTTGAGAAATATTGGCATAGATTCCTGGGTCCCATGAGCGTATTCTCATGCGACAGGAATCACAAGAAAATAAGCATTCTTGAATTGTAATAATTTTTCTGATCATAAACACATGGATTACAGGCTGTATTAATAAAACATACTTCCAGTGATTGTCCCACTGAAGGACAATGTGATGTGTAATAGAGCCTACGGCTCAAGATCTTCTTCTGGAAAGAACAATATCTGTTAAGACTTCTGGCTGAATTGTGGATATACTTAGCCAACCTAACCTGAATTGCCTTTCTTCTTTGTTCTTCTTTTCCTCTCCACAAATTAATAAAAAAATCATTCTACAGTTCGTCTCCTAGGCTGTGTGTGGGGCAGTGAACAAAATGAATACTGCTTTTTGCAGGATTTGACACTAAATCTTTTTGTTACAGCCCAGCTAATAGAAATAGGGATGCTTTTAGTACTCTAGGCAGCTGTTACTGTCAGATGAAGCTGCCAGTAGAGATATTTCTGTTTAGGCCTTGACTGGTTGAGTACAAGTCAGAAATCTTCTGATTTCTCCACTCATAGACTTTAAGGTCAGAAGGGACCATTATGATCATCTGGTCTGACCCCCTGCATGATGCAGGCCACAAAGCTGTCCCTATCCTTTCCCTTGACTCTGCTGTTGAAGTCCCCAAATCCTGTGGCTTAGAGACTTCAATTAGCAGAGAATCCTCCTGCTAGCTATCCCTGCCCCATGCTGCGGAGGAAGGCGAAAAACCTCCAGGGCCTCTGCCAATCTACCCTGGAGGAAAATTCCTTCCCGACCCCAAATATGGCGATCAGTAGAACCCCGGGCACGTAGGCAAGATTCTCCAGCCTGACCCTCGTTAGCCATTATACTATTTATCTGCCATAGCACGGTATTCCTTTGACTAAAATCATGTTTTTCCATTTAAACCATTCCCTCCATAAACTTATCTAGCTTAATCTTAAAACCAGACAGGTCCTTCGCCCCCACCGTTTCCTTCGGAAGGCTGTTCCAATATTTCACCCCTCTGACGGTCAGAAACCTTCGTCTAATTTCAAGCCTAAACTTCCCCACGGCCAGTTTATATCCATTCGTTCTCGTGTCCACATTAGTACTGAGCTGGAATAATTCCTCTCCCTCCCTGGTATTTATCCCTCTGATATATTTAAAGAGAGCAATCATATCCCGCCTCAGCCTTCGTTTGGTCAGGCTAAACAACCCGAGCTCCTCTAGTCTCCTTTCATACGACAGGTTTTCCATTCTTCTGATCATCCTAGTGGCCCTTCTCTGTACCCGTTCCAGTTTGAGTTCATCTTTTTTAAACATGGGAGACCAGAACTGCACACAGTACTCCAAATGAGGTCTCACCAGCGCCTTATACAACGGAAGCAGTACCTCCTTATCCCTACTAGATATACCTCGCCTAATGCATCCCAAGACTGCATTGGCCTTTTTCACCGCCATGTCACATTGTCGACTCATAGTCATCCTGCGGTCTACAAGGACCCCGAGGTCTTTCTCCTCCTCTGTTACTTCTAAGCGATGTGTCCCCAGGTAACTAAAATTGTTGTTAGTCATCCCTAAATGCATCACCTTACACTTTTTACTATTAAATTTCATCCTGTTTCTGATACTCCAATTCACAAGGTCATTCAAGTCTTCCTGCAGAATATCCCTATCCTCCTCTGAATTGGCAATACCTCCCAGCTTTGTGTCATCCGCAAACTTTATCAGCCCACTCCTACAATTGGTTCCGAGGTCAGTAATAAATAGATTAAATAAAATGGGTCCCAAAACCGAACCTTGAGGAACTCCACTGGTGACCTCCCTCCAACCCGACAGTTCACCCTTCAATATGACCCACTGCATTCTCCCCATTAACCAGTTCCTTATCCACCTCTGGATTTTCATATCGATCCCCATCTTTTCCAGTTTAACCAATAATTCCTCATTTGGTACAGTATCAAACGCTTTACTAAAATCTAGGTATATTAGGTCCACTGCATTTCCCTTATCTAATAAGTCCGTTACTTTCTCGAAGAAGGAGATCAGATTGGTTTGGCACGATCTGCCCTTCGTAAAACCATGTTGTAATTTGTCGCAATTGCCAGTAACTTCAAGGTCTTCAACTACTTTCTCCTTCAGAATTTTCTCCAGGACCTTGCACACTACAGATGTTAAACTAACAGGCCTGTAGTTACCCGGGTCACTTTTTTTCCCTTTCTTGAAAATAGGAACCACATTAGCTATTCTCCAGTCTAATGGAACCACCCCCGAGTTTACAGATTCATTAAAAATTATCGCTAAGGGGCCTGCTATTTCCCGTGCCAATTCCTTCAATATTCTTGGATGAAGATCATCCGGTCCGCCTGACTTAGTCCCATTAAGGTGTTCAAGTTTGGTTTCTACTTCGGATACGGTAATCCCCCCTCCTGTATACCCCTCTGTGACGCTGCTAATATTCCTAATCCCTTCATTGGCTTCATTAAACACCGATGCAAAATAATTGTTAAGATATTGTGCCATGCCTAGATTATCCTTAATCTCCTCTCCAGCTATAGTCTTCAGCGGTCCCACTCCTTCTTTCTTTGCTTTCTTCCTATTTATATGGCTGTAAAACCTCTTACTATTGCTTTTAATTCCCCTCGCAAGGTCCAACTCTACACGGCTTTTGGCCTTTCTCACTCTATCTCTACATGCTCTGACCTCACTAAGGTAAGTTTCCTTACTGATCCCTCCCCTCTTCCACTCTTTGTACTCTTTCTGTTTTTTCCTAATCGCCCCTTTGAGACCGTCGCTCATCCAGCTCGGTCTAAATCTCTTGCTTACTAACCTTTTTCCCTTTTTCGGGATACAGGCCTCCGACAGCTCATGCAGCTTTAACTTAAAATAATCCCAGGCATCATCTGCCTTTAGATCCATTAATATGTTAGCCCAATCTACTTCCCTTACCAGTCCTCTTAATTTTGTTAAAATTAACCTTCTTAAAATTATAAACCCTAGTCTTTGATTTAATTCTGTTACTCCTTCCATTTAGTTTGAACCGAATTAGCTCATGATCACTGGAGCCCAAGTTGTCCCCTACAACCACTTCCTCAACGAGGTCCTCACTACTCACCAAAACCACTACTCCCTTTCATATCAATGTGTAGTAAAAGGTGCTCTCCTAATATAAAAAAAATAAAGTAAATAACTTTTAGAAAGGTCTGTTCTCTGTACCCTCCAGACAAATAGTGAAAATATTCTTAGCTACGAGATCCACAGAGCAGCAGATACACTTGCTTGCAAGCATTTGGTAGCTCATTCCATTTGTGAAGCAATGGACATATAATAACAATATACAGCATTTAGACAATGCTTTGTGTTTTTAAAGCAATATACAAACATCAGTCAGTCTTCACATTACCCCTCTCGCAGTAGCATACTGAGTGCAAGGATACTGTTAACTTTGTCCTATGGCATGGACATTGTGGGAGAAGGTTCTGAAGCTTTTATGTTTTCATGAGTGCAGGGGTTGTAATCTCATTTTGGATGAACTTTTTGTTTACAGTTTATTGAACTATGGAGATGACCTTTACTAGTTTCACCAAGTCTGTATGGATTACATTTCTGGGGATTGGCAGGCTCTGTAGTCAGAAATCAGATAAACCAGGAAATACATTTAAATTATTTTGCATAGATGAGTGAAAATGTGGTGGATTATTTAAGATGTGGAAAGAAAACTTTTTTTTTCCTGAGTGTGTTTCACTGTTAAAATAAATTAAATTTTAAATATCTAAATGACTATAACCAGAAACTGAAAAAAAAAAAAAAAAAACTCTTAACCAGTGAGGCCTTTTTATGTTGTGGAAATAGATATAATCAGATTAGAGAAGAGAAATGGAAGGTACTATAATGGAAGATGAATGCCATGAGAGAGAGTGGTCAAAATCAAAGTGTAAAGTATAAAGTGGTAGGCAGCAAGAAGGTCAAAATACATGCAGAGGATCAAAGGCCAAAAAAGCTAATTAGTGGATCAGAGGATAAGAAGTCAAAATGAAAAATAAAGGGGTGATAGTTTATTTTTTAGGCAGCTTGACAGAGTATTAGGAAAGAGGTGATACAACAATAGCATGTTGCTTGAAAGGGAAACTAAATAATTGAGTTATGAAGGAAGGCAAGATTCACTTACTCATTCTTTCATTTAAGTTTACTTTTTAAAATTCCATCTCATAATTCCTCACAGTCAGCATTATTAAGAACAACTGTAATGGAAAACAAACTGATAAGGTTTCTTGTAGAGTCCTGAACTGCTTGGAGGGTGAAGACTGATCTACTACGGAAGTCCTGATAATGAGAAATCAGTACCTTGATGCTAGTGAATCCAGCAGCACTCTACCAAAAAGATAATTCTTGTAGCCATAGAGAGCTTCCTCCTCTGTCTAGCTGACAAATTCCAGGTTCTGCCTTCTGTCTTAATAGTCACACATAAGGAAACCCTTACTGAAAGACTGTCTTCCTGTTCTTGCCTTACATAACTTATTTCTACTTCAAGACAGCCAGAACAGAGTGCATGTTAAGTCACCCTTCTAAGATCAGATACTATGTCCTGCAATTCTATGCTAACTTCCTTTGGAATTCAGTGTAGATTTAAACCTTTAAGAGAGCAAGTAACTCAAAGCATGTCTCTAAACCAGTTAAGTTAAACTGGCAGAAAACCCTGCATGGATGTTCTTGTTTTAAGAGTGGCTTATACTTATTTAGCTTGAGCAATAAAATAAGAGCATCTGGGTAGGGATTTGTACCAGTTTAACTGAATTGGTTTAAAGATATGCCTTTAAACTATGCAAGTTTGTGTGTAGACAGGGCCTGAGTTTTATATAATGAGAATATGCTTGCCTAATGCATGTGTGTGTATGGACTAGTTACTATAAAGCTTTTATTCTAAACAAAACACTAATACCTAGTCTAGGCTCAGATATTTGGACTAGTATAAATAATTTGGTTAGACATGTGATTTTTTCCCCCCCCCCCCAAACTAAGTATTATTTCTATTACCATAGTACCTAGGAACCCTAATCATGGACCTGCATCCCATTGTGATACGTACTGTACAAACACAGAACTAAGACTGTTTTGCCCCAAGGAGTTTACAATCGAAGTATAAGATGAGCGACAACAGCTGGATATAGACAGGCAGAGGAATACATGGAAACAGTGAGGTTGGCAAGCTTTTAGAACTATCTGCATCCCAATGCTGATCCAACAAGTTAGATTTGTTTGTTAGTTCCTTTGCTAGAAGGTGTCACCAATTGATAGTGTAGTTGTGAAAAGTTCTTCCACAGGGTTGTTCACTGTGTGTTTTTGAAAACCTTTTTATTTCATTTCTACCCTGGAATTGATCCTTTAACTTTTGCAAACAGTCTGCTTGCTCCTTCTGGAGAATCTTGGCATACCAGAGCACTTCTCATTTCTCCATGCAGCCGTCTGTAGAATCTGCTTCAGTACTCAGCAATTTGACATTTCTGTGATTTCGAAGCCTTCATAATGATACTCAACCCTATTGTTTGCAATAGAAAGAAAACATGGATTTACCTCCTTTAGCTGTACAGTGAAAACATTATTTCAAATGGCTGGGTTCATGTTCACAAAACAATGCCTTAATAAAGATATGCTAAAGTTAACAGTAGGTAAAAACACTTACTAGCTATAGCAGTGTCTTGCACAGACAGTCTTTATGATTCTTTAGGGAAAATAGTGTAGCTTTGAACTTCTACATCTGATTAAGTGCTGAAATTAGCCCTCTCTTTTTCTTCACTCCCAAGTGAATTCAGTGGCGCCATTGTCTCCATCAGGGTATCAGAGTCCATGACAGAAGCTGGCTTCTATAGCCTGAAGAGAAAAGAGCCTGTAGAAAGCAAGCAGCTCCCAACCAAGATACATACATTTGCAATAACTGCCAAAGATCATGCAAATCTTGTATTGGACTATTCAGTCACATGAGACATTGCAAACCATCTACATCATAGGCTGCAATTCCCACAGTCTGTCGCAGATAAAAGGATGCCAACACCAGTGAATTCAGTTGCTTACATTCAAGAATGCCCTGTAAAATTATTTCTAATAAGGTAGCATAATTCAGGCTCCGTTTTTGTCATGGAAGTCACGGATTCCGTGAACTCCATGACTTCTGCAGCGGCCCATGTGGCTAGCTCGGGAGCTGCCTGAGCAGCTTGGGCAGCCCCTGGGCCAGTCGCACCAGAGGCTCCTGGGGCAGTCTTGGGGCTCCCTGACCCCCAGCAGCAGGAGTTTGGGGGGACTGGGGATTGGGGTGCAGTGGAGTGCTTACCTCGGGGGGAGCTCCCTAGAATGGCAACAGGAAGTTCTTCCCCTCAGCTCCTAGTTCCACGTGCTGCCTCTGCCCGCAGGTACCACCCCTGCAGCTCCCATTGGCTTTGGTTCCCAGCCAATGGGAGCTGCAGAACCGGCGCTTGGGGCAGAGTGGAGGCAGCACATGGAGTTAGGAAGGTCACCGCTTCCCAGGAGCCAGGTAGGGAACCTGCCCCAGCCCTCCCAACCATGCTCCTCCCCCCCCCCCCCCCACCTGCCGTGCCCCCTGGGTCTCTCCCCACAGCATCCACGGTCCCCCAGAGCTGCCCCCCCCAGCTCCCCTCCCAGCCCCCCTCCCCAATGTTTTAGTCAGGGGTATATAGTAAAAGTCATGGACAGGTAGGTCACTGCCCGGGAATTTGTGTTTACTGCCCGGGAATTTGTGTTTACTGCCCGGGAATTTGTGTTTACTGCCCGTGACCTGTCCATGACTTACTAAAAATACTGTACCTGTGACTAAAACATTGCCTTAGCCGTAATTTGTCTCACATGAGATGATAGCTTCAGGACATTGCCACCTACTCTTTTTTTAAATAGTTTTAAATTTATCTTCATTTGTAACCTGTCTGAGGGCTTGTCTACACGATAATATATATATATTTTTTACAGTTATAATGATAGTTAAACTACTGCAGTTATTTGGGTGTAACTCTCCTATGTGGCATGCTTATTCCAGGATAAGAGAGGCTTTTTCCAGTTTAGTTTAAACCACTTCTAAAATGACACATGTTAACTGGAAAAAGGCACTGTTGTCCCAAAATAAGTGTGTCCACATGGGGAGTTATATGTATAACTGTAGCAACTTAAATTCACAACCCTTCCTCTATAGACAAGCCATTTGTCGGAAAATAAAATTCTTCATCAGTTTTGTTTTTTTCTATTTATAGTAAATGCTTAATTTTCCATTTGTTTCTTATGGAGCTTGAAATTAACACGACTTTTGTTAGTTCTTTGATAATGATCCTTATAGCATTTCCACATGTCTCCTGGTGGATCCATAAGGTCATTATTTCCATTTCTGATAGTTTGCCATTCTGGAGAGAAGATGTTGCAACATTTTAAAAAGTCCTACTCAAAGCTTGATAATAAAGTGTAAGTCTGGAGTTTTGGATGCAGTATTCTAGCTATTAGCATGTATCCCTTAATGTCAAATTATCCTTGCTTGACTGTGTCTGAAATCTCATTGTTGTCATTTAAAACAAAACAAAACAAAAAAACCCACAAAAAACCCCAACCAAACAACAAACCCTCAAAACAGAGAGCATGCAACAAATGTCTTCACAATCATACTACCACAAATGTCATGAGGTAAAATACAAGCTGGGGTGATAAAATTAACCATATAACAGAGGAAACAAAAAGAAGTCTGAAAAAATAGACCTCTCCTGCTGCCATTGCTATAAGCATGGAAACCTCATACTGCGGCTTAATGCAGATTAGCGCAAAGGATCTTTTATGGTGTATGTCAAGAATCCATTTTTTATTACCTTTTCAAGATTCACCTAAAAAACATATCTCCAAAGAAGAGTACACATGTACACAATAGACAGCGATGTTTTGTTTAATGTATATTTACGTGGTAGACTGTAATGGCTCATCCACTAGAGAAATGTGTTTTAAAACAGATTACAAGGACTTGGAAGCTAGCCATGAAAGGCATTCTCAATGATTTTAGGAATATTTACTTGATTAAAACATAACTAAGTTTATTATAGGTCTGTTTTGATAATCATTATGCAGCATATCTGCTTTTGGATGGATATGATGTTTACCTTACATACATAGAAAGTATCAATATTATATGCATAAGGTGGTATTTCTTTACGTATTGCGGTTTTTTGGTTTTTGTGTGTGTGTGCGCGCATGTCTTTTTCCTTGTCTGCTGTTTGGTCAAAGGATAGGCATGGTGCCAAATGTGCTCACTGGCAATTAAAAATGTAGATGAGTCTTTTTTTTGTGAGGAGGATGGGAGAGAAAGAAGTATTTGACAGTACCTGTGAGAGATCATGTATCAAGGCAGATGTGAATTGTCACTGGAGTCACAAATATAGATGAGGAAGAAAATTGTTGTGGTTCAAATCCTAGCTGCATTGGAGAAGTCTATTTCTTTAATGAAGGTAGCTCTTCCTTTGCTATCTTCCCCATCATTACCCTCTCAATATTAGGTCCATGTGCTTTGGTTGCGATTTTTAAATAGGTGAGAATTAAAGCTACTCTTGTTTGTATAACATTACATAAGCCCTCGAGAACAGGATGTGGTGCTAGGGTTTAAAAATTAAATTTAGAAAAAACAACCACCCCAAATGCTGTTCTTTAGGGATCAAACTTTGGTTTTGGGCCATTTCTTAAGCTGCTTGTCCATCTTCTGCAGATGTTACAATTGCCCTTTTCCTGGCACATTGCTATTGTATTTTCAGATGTCTTTTTTTAAAGTAAGAGTAAAGAATCTCTTTATGTATTTCACTAGGTGATATTCATTTTTTTGAATGAGACTTGAGTAGAAACTTGTGCTACAAATCCAGTCTTGCTCATCCATATATCAGAAAAAGATTTCCTGTGGTGCTAATTGATAACTACTCACAAGAATTTTTTTTAAAGAAGCTTAAATAAAAATTCAGCTTAATATAGTAGACTAATTTGGAAGGAAAAATGTGTACCTTTGGTGGAAAAGAAATGTACTTAATTTCCTAACATTCTAGCTTCCACCATTTAGAAAATACTGTCAAAAAATATTTTTTTCTGATGTATTAACTGTATAGTGGAGCCTAAAACTTTTGCCAACTCCAAATGTTAAAATGTTTGATTCTTATTTGCCTCCTTGTTTTCCGGCATTGAGTGTGCCCTTGCTTTGAATATTAAATCTTTTCTTGCTCTCATGGTTTCAGAGAAACTTTTTTCTTTTAACGAAAGCAGAGATTCTAAGGCCGTAGCATGATTCTAGCAGCTGGCATTTAAGAAAAACACAACACATTGCCATGCTTGTGATAATATCCAGCAAGTTGGCAACGTGGCAAAATATTCCATATTGTGGGTAAATTTTTTTGTTTTCTCTTGGTTTACCTGGCATATGTTCTAGTCTGACATAGCTATCTATTGCCATTGGCTGTTTGTGGCTGCCTCCTTTTGTGAACAGGGTTTGAAGAGGCTGATGGAGATAAAAAATACTCTTAATTCTTCTTTGGCGACTCCTCTCTTCTTCACCTTCCGCAGTTGGCTGGTGCCTCCCATGGTCCTTTCCCACCCCTTTGTTGGCTGCCTGATTCCTCTCTTCTACCTCCACCCTGGAAGTGACCAGCAGCAGGTCCAGCTCCTAGGCAGAGGCGCGCAAGCGGCTTCGCGCAGTTCTTGCCCGCAGGCATTGTCACCTCCCCTGTCCCCCAGCTTCAG
The DNA here is from genome assembly GCF_011386835.1 of Chrysemys picta bellii. Lineage (NCBI taxonomy): Eukaryota > Metazoa > Chordata > Testudines > Emydidae > Chrysemys > Chrysemys picta. The sequence continues at coordinate 93,257,376 of NC_088791.1, read as the reverse complement.
TGCTCGGGGCAGGGGCAGCGTGCGGAGCTCTGTGTCCCCCCTGCCTAGGAGCCGGACCTGCTGCTGGCTGCTTCCAGGGAGCAGTGCGGTGTTGGAACAGGTAGCGACTAACCTGCCTTCGCTAGGCAGCACAGCCGATAGGACTTTTAACAGCCCGGTCAGCAGTGCTGACCAGAGCTGCCACGAGCAGTGCCTTACATTCCACGTCCCAGTACTGGGTTGCGACCCACAGTTTGAAAACCACTGCCATAAGGCATGAATAAAATAACATAACAGGTCTCTTCTGTCTCTAAATTCTATGTTGTTGGTAAGCATGCTAGCTGAATGTTTTTGCTTAAAATATTAGTGAAATAGTTAACCTTGTTAGTGTCTAAATTGTGAATACCTCACTGAGATGAATGAGGCGGATTAAAAAAAATTAGGACTATTTAGAGGCGATTTATAGGAGCGGAGATAACAGGTATGTAACACCCTCTCTACTTTAAGGAAATGTACACTGAGGTAATTAAGTTTGTGCAAATCCCCAACATAGAAATGCTACACTCCACTTTGTGCTGGTGCATTTAATTAAGTGCAGTTTAATTTAAGTGCAGTTTAATTTGGTATGTTACTAGATTGAGGCCTGGGCTAAACACAAAGTTGTATCAGTTTAATTAAAAGGTGTGATGTTGCACCACTTTAGTTAAAACAGTTTGTGCATGAACACCCTTGCATCATTTGTTAAACCGACTAAGTCAAGTCTAACTTTCTCCTGTTTAAACTGATGTAAGCAGGGTAGAGCAATTTAAGTCCAGATGACTAAAATAATGGTTTGAAAGGCTTGATTCTTAAACAGTGTTGAGTCTTTGTAAAACTATCTCATCTTTAGGTTACAATTCATAATGAACTAAGGCCAAGGTTTTCAAAAGTGACCAGCAGTTTTGGGTGTCTCACTTTTTGGGGTCCAATTCTAGATACCTTAAAGGGGCCTGATTTTTCACAAAGCGCTTAGCACCCTGTCGCGGGATGTCGGGTCACGTAAGGTTAGCTGGAAGGGCGGAGGCAATTCTGCAGCCGGTCAAGTCCTACGCTGAGGACCCTTACTGTAACATGGGATAGTATTACTTAGTGATTAGAGTCAGGGAGCAGCCCTTCCCATCAGGGCAGCGTGGCCCAATGGCCAGATGGCCAGAGTCAGGTAAGTAGCCCACCTCTGAGATTGCATGGCCAGTTGACCTGTTGGGGGAATGGGGTGCCTCTCAGGGGTGTGTGGTGCCCTGGGTAGTGGGACTCAGGCCCTCCTTAGTAGTCTGGAAAGGTTGAGAGCCACTGGACTAAAGAACAAAGTGTATAAGATTGTGACTACGCCAGTCATGAAGTATGAGTCAGAATGCTGGCCAGCGAGGAAGAGAGAAGAACAACTTCTTTACATGTCTGAAATGAGAATGCTTAGGTGGACGCTGGGTAAGATGAGAACTGATAGGCTATTCAATGAAACTGTATTAGCCAGAATGCATTCCCCATTATGGAAAAGCTGACTGGCTATTGACTGAGATGGCTATGTCATGTGAGACGATGAGACATAAAATGTGTTGGCCAGAAGGTACAAGAACTAATAGTCATGGGACAAAGACCATGAGGAAGACGTAGAGAAAGGTGGTTCAAGATGCTGAAGGAGGACATGAAGATTGGTGTCAGCTTGGTAGATACACTTGACAAGACTGTTTGAAGATGAAGAACAAGAGCAGTCGACTCTGATTGACAAGATAGAGAAGCTCACTGTCCATCTGCAGTGGTACTCCTGAGCCGGTATTAGCAGCAGTATCAAAAAGCCTTTATATGACTGGAGAGCTAGTGACAGTATGACCTTACAAGAGCCAAGACAGTGAAAGTTAAAAGGGAATGGGACTTTTGGTCAACACTTTTCAGAACTTTGATTTTGTTTACACTTCAGGGACTAATATTATAGAGAAAGGAAGTCTCTGTTAAAGACCTTCAATTAAGGCAACAGAGCTAATGCTATATATCCACTGACACTCTCACCATATCCTTCAGCTAATCCAAGGAGATGAGTTGAAATTCTTGATATTTTTGAGGTTAAACAACAAGCAGGAAAAATCCTTTTTGGGTCTTCTCTGTGCATCAGAAAGTAGGAAAAGGGCACAAACCCAGATTTTTTTATTTAATTTTAAAAAGCTTTGCAGGTCACCTTTAACCCATTGAGAAGAATGAGGGCAGTTCATGCTTCTTAGTTATTATTCCAGGCTATCTAAAAACTCAGGAAGATGACAATGCATTGGTTTACCCTCAGTTTGTAATTCAAGGATATCTTCACAACCATGAGGGCTAGGAACAGTATTTTATTTTATTTTTAATAAAAGGAAAACTAATAATGGAGCAAATCTCTGCAGCCAAGTGGTAGATTCCTTGGCAAATTGCTGTTGAATACATACAGACCTGTCCACAGATCAGATTACAAATTTTTCCACCTTAAATTGTTATAGGTCAAGAAGTAATCCTTGATTCCCAGAAAATAGCTACAAAAATGGAATTTAAAAAGCACATTGCCTACTTCTTAATGTGGAGTCAGAAAAAAGGGGAATTCTGCTCATGAAATAAGTGTAATACCTGATCTACTGAGGTGCTAGCATTGTACTTTTTGTTTAGCGATCAGAAGTTAAGTCCTCGGCAGTGTTTTTCTGCATAATATGAATAGGCAGTACCATGTTCATTTTGGCAGTCGCTGATGTAAATAGCTCCGAGACACATGATCTGAGGGTCAGTGTTTTGTGTGTGTGGAGTAATGACACAGTTTTTATGTAGTCTTTTTATTCCTGCTTGGTGCCCTGAGAGATCTTTCAGTATTAACAATATATGTCTGAAGCCCTATCTATCCTACAAAATTAGTTTCTATATCGCTGTTGAAAATAGCTTTGTCCCATCTACATTAGCAGTTAGATCATTTTCAGTACCAGTTCAGAAAATGTGATTGAGGCTTGGTGAAAGTTCATATTGAACGAAATACACTGTAATTCAGTGTAAAAAAACAAAACCAAATATTTTTCTAGGCATTTTAGACTATGTCAAATTTAAACTTGCCTGCAGAGTGTAGTGGTGGTGATCTATAGAAATCAATAGAATATTGTTCTTCTCTCCTGGGTGCTGGGAAGGGCGGTGGATTTTAAAATTCCCTCCTCTCTCTTTCTATTTGAAGGGTGGTGCTTCCTTTCCTCCTGTCAGATGGTATGATAGACTATGGGAATCCTACTCCTCTGCTGCTAACTAATGAGCAGAGAGGGAGTTCTCTGTAGTGGGAGGAGATGAGGGATTCTAGCTCTTCTTCTGGCAACTGGCAGGAGTACTTTTCCCTCTTCTTCCTTACTCCTTCCCATCATCAGAAGTTCCATTTCTCTGTTCAGCCTTGTGAAAGCCAGACAAAGCAAAGAAACACTTCAGTGACCAGGGGATTGATTCTACAGTAAATTCTGTGTATTTGGAATCATGGCAACAATGTCCTGGATTATAGCTGACAAAACATCAGGTTTCTTGTGTTATCAATTTAAAATCATAAATGAGTTTGAGTCACCTTTGGAATATCCTAATCAGGGAAATGAGATTTTTCTGTGGCTATGTCAGCAGTTGCTTTCTGTGACATATCTTTAGGCAGCCTGAGGCCTATTGAGTATAGAGCAAGCTCACAGTTGCTTTGTTGGAATCATTCCGGCACATGAGTCAGGACTGAGATTCAAACTAAACTCCCTGCTGTCAAGCATTTACCCGCTTAGTAGTAAGATATTTGAGCCATGATGGCAGCAAAGACCCCTTTTTTGTCTCCCAATGGAGAGCTCCTAGCCAGAGATTGTTTGTAAGAAAACCACATCCCAGAATACTTTTAGTTAATGCCACAAGCTGAGAAGAAAACATTTCAGTTTGACAGCTAGTTCCATGACAAGAATGGTTTATTGCTTCACCGTGTTGCTCATTAACTATAAGCTGTAGCCAACCAACAAAACTGAATTTAAAAAACCGACAACCTGTTCAATCATACCTCTACAATAAACTCTGTCTTTTGTATAGTGCTTGAACTACTGCAACTGGAACAATTTCACTAAATTGCACAGAGCTGTTCAGGTTCCCTGTGTTGCTTGCTTGTTTTAGAATACTTTTAATTAGAAAGAGATGGTTGCATATTTTCATACCAGTTGGGGAGTGTGAGGCAATGTAAAAAAAACTGGTTGCCCCGAACTCTGAATTATTTGAAACAGATTTTGACACTGCCCACCTTTGTGGTGATAATGTAATACTGTTTCTCCTTCACCTTAGGATAAATATCAACCATACAATCCAAGAATCCATTCTCCCCATGAAGGAATATCTCACATTAAGAGTTTTTTAGCCTGTAGAGTTGTGTGTGTATGTGTGATTTACTACTCCATACCTTGCAGAAGAAACCATTTCTTCCTGCACAGGGAAGTTATGCTTTCAGGAGTTCCTGTTGCTGTTTCCCTGAAATCCTCTGTGAAGGATATTCTGTAGTCCAGAAAGAAATACAGCCACATGTTGAATTAATCTGTGCTGTTTTCTTTGATGGTTTGTTGTTTAGGAGTGAAGGGGATGAAAGAGGATCTTAGAGGAACCCAGATTTCTGTGTAACCATGTTCTGCTCCTTTCAGTTCTGCAAGCTGAAACCTCACAGGTCCCTGCTGAAGGATTTATGTGAGGTCACTAAAAGGGAGGCACTTGCTGGAAGTGTATTAATCTCTCCATATGTGAATGTAGAGTGCAAGGCCCTATATGAATAAAGTCTAGCGAAAAACTTAGCCAAGGGGTCATGTTATTGTACAGGTCCCTCTGCTGCTTCATAGATTTCCTAATCAAGCCAGCTGAACTGCTGTCACTTTGTATACTAGAATCCCCAAGAGAGAGTGTTTTCAGATTACATTATAGAGGACACACAATATTAGTCGGTTGGTACAAGACCTAATTTTTTTATGTCCACCATAAGTTGTTACTGAATGGTTTCTAAATGTTAGTGCTAGTTGACACCCTCTGGATCTGATTTTTTTTGCTTGTGATTGGATATTGAGAGGATAAGGAACGTACTTTTGTCATGATTCAGGCACATGAATGAAGAGCAGGTGTCTAGGACACTGCTGTATTTCCTGCCTTCCTTTCATTCTGTTAAAGAAGTGGCATTTGAGTCTCTTTGCTTCTTTCTTTCTCTTGTCCTTTCTGAGAAGGAATCAGTAGCAACCAAGCCCAATTCCAAGGCCAGAGGGGACCATTGTGATCATCTAGTCTGACCACCTGTATAATGCAGGCCATAGAACTTCTCCAAAATAATTCCTAGAACATATCTTTTAGAAAAACATTCACTCTTGATTTAAAAATTGTCAGTGATAGAAAATCCATCATGAGCCTGGGTAAATTGTTCCGATGGTTAATTACCCTCATTGTCAAATTTACACCTTATTTCCAGTCTGAATTTGTCTAACTTCAACTTCCAGCCATTGGATCATGTTGTACCTTTCTCTTCTAGATTATTAAATATTTGTTCCCCATGTAGATACTTATAGACTGTAATCAAGTCACCCTTTAACCTTCTCTTTAAGTTAGACTCACGGAGCTCAATCTATTTATCACTATATAAGGCAGAGATTCTCAAACTGGGGATTGAGACCCCTCAGGGGGTCGTGAGGTTACTGGGGGGGCTGCGAGCTGTTAGCTGCCACCCCAGACCCCGCTTTGCCTCCAGCATTTATAATGGTGTTAAATATATTAAAAAGTGTTTTTAATTTATAAGGGGGGGGGTCGCACTCGGAGGCTTGCTATGTGAAAGGGGTCACCAGTACAAAAGTTTGAGCACTTTGAGAACAGTCCTCTGGAACTTTCCCAGTGCTCCAGGACTTATTGAAAGTCAACATTAACAGTCCAGTGAACTTTTCAGTCAGCTCTTTTAAAACTCTTGGATGCAAGTTATCTGGGTTTGCCTATTCAAAAATGTCTAACTTTAGTAGCTTCTGTTTAACATCCTTCAGAGATTCTAGTGGACTGGATACTACTGCTTACCTGGGTAAAATTCCTGCTTAGGCAGGTGGATCTTTACAGCACCGACTAGAACATTGTTGGCAGAAATGGATGCTTAATCTGAAGGGTTGCATCATAAGGGGGGTGGTTTTTGTTTTTTATTCCTAGGTCATGGCTATGGTAGAAACTAAGGCCTTGTCTATACTGCCAAGTTTTTTCTGTGAAAGGCAACGTTTGTTGACAAAACAGTGGAGGTGTACGCACTGCAGTGCCACTTTCGGCAATGAAACGCCTCTGTTTCATTGATGAAATAAAGCCACCTCAACAAGAGTCATAGGGCTTTTTATGCAAAAGTTTCATCGACAAATTGCCACTGTAGACACTGCACTTGGACTTTTCTTCTGTACCATGATTTCTATGAAGTCCTTCTCTGCAGAGTTGCTCTAGATGGTGGTCTTTCTGATTAATCCAGTCTGCCTTCATTAGGTTTTAGTCTTTTAAATTACTTGGCTGACACTATTGGTCACATTCAGGGCTGTCTCTAGAGACCTGTGGTAGCACTATCAAAACAGAAGGGAGCAAATGAATGTCCAGTCTTCCCTGATTTTCATTCAGTGAGAGAGAGTAGATTCACTCTCTACAGGTCTTCTCATGCTGTGACTGGTAAAAAGCCAGTGGGGCATGCTGGGCAGATTATGGTGGTGATTAATTCATGCATCCCTGAGGACAGTGCTGCTAGCAACCTATAAGCATGCTGTAGTCTGGCGCTAGCTCAAAACACAATCACTTGACATTGGTGACATGGCAATTTAGGACTTATCTACAAGAACAATTAGTTCGTGGCAAGCTGGGGAGTGCATCTGCCATGTTCTCTGTGGACTAACTGTCCATGTGGATCCTACTGCAGAGTCCACATGGATGGTTAGTTTGCAGCAGGCTCTTGCATGGTAGATTTATGTCCCAGCTTGCCACAAACTAATTGTTCTTCTAGATAAGCCCTTAATATCCAGCTTTTAACCAATACCTTTCGGGGAAGGGCCACTGAAAAGATGGTCTTATGCCAATTCCAGTAGCATCTGCTATCCTCCAATTTTGGATCCCAGTCAATCAGGCTTTTAAACCTAGTTTTGACCCTGAAATTGAATTAGTCTTGCTGGTAGGTTGATAATACCATTGGACAGTGAATGGCAGTCAGACATGCATACTGATGCTTTTAGGTTTATTAGTAGCCTTTAATGTTTATCACTGTGTGCTGCTGTCTTGATGATGTTGCTTTGAAGGGGCTCCACAAGTTCATTTCTGAGAAATCCCAGGGAGTTGTGCAGGGTGATGGCTTTGTTTTCTGAGCATTTTCAGTACAGTTACTCCAGAAGATTCCGTTTTCACTTGTTCAAAGTGTACGTGAAGTCCCCGGGGTAGATTTGTGAGACATGATGGGCCACACCGTGGATGACTCTCTCATTTCTATGGATCCCTTTCATTATGTCCAGATGGAACCATTTCCCTGTTATCTTAATGTCTGGTAGAAACAAGACATTGGATGAAAGTCAGTTGGCTTAGATTTAGTTCAGATACGATGATGGTAATGTTTTAGAAAGGAGAAGCATTGTTAAGAAGTAGGAAATACTGTGACCTCTTTCTCAGTTGAGGGTATTTACTCACCTATTGTAGAAGTGTTTCACAGTGTTATACTAGACTCTGCTCTGGTCCTGGGTTCCCAGAGAGTAGCAGTAGTTCGAAACTCCTTTTATACTTGGCTAACAAAAGTATTATAATATCTCAGCATGGACTTTGTTAGTTATTGATTCCTTTGTCATCTTAGTGTTTTAGAACTGGACTGTATTCTATGTGGGTTTACCCCTGAAGAGTGAGTCCTCCGAAGCTTCAGGGAAGATTGGTGTGGAGCACGTTACACTTATGCTTTGGTATTTGCCCTGGCTCCTAGCTCATGTCTGGGTGAAAACTGGGGTGCTGTCCATGCAGCACTTTATCAATCTTGCAAAACTGTCATGAAAGTGTAGTTTCACAGGCACAGAATCCACTTGCACTTTCCATTTGCCTCAGTGATTGATAATAGTGAAAAAAGGATACTTTACTCACCTGTCAAAAAAAAAAAATTTCTCCCTGGGCCAGGGGTTCTCAAACTTCATTGCACCGCGACCCCCTTCTGACAACAAACATTACTGCACGACCCGAAGCCTGAGCCCGCCCGAGTCCCACTTCCCCGGGTTTGGGGGCCAAAGCCAAAACCTGAGCCCCACCACCTCAGGTGGGGAAGGGGTCAAAACCGAAGCCCAGTGGCTTCAGCCCCAGCCAGGAGGCCTGTAACCTGAGCCCCGCCACCCAGGGCTGAATCCCTCGGGCTTTGGCTTGGGCCCCGAGCCCCAGCAAGTCTAGCCCAGCCCTGGTGACCCCATTAAAATGGGGTCGCGACCCACTTTGGGGTCCTGACACACAGTTTGAGAACCGCTGCCCCTAGGCAAATGGACAAGTACAAATTTGTGAGGCCTGCCCTAAATGGTCCCAGTAATTTCAGAGATCGCATCTTCCTTATGTCCTGTTATGATCTCAGTTCTTCACAGAACACAATTAGTTATCTCTCCCAAGGGTGGAGTTTGCAGGAACTGGTTGACTTCTGTGACAGATCCACACTGCTGGAATATGTTGCTTGAAGTGGGTCTGAGCTTGCCCGCCTATGCAGGACAGTGTAAGATGCATCTTTGTTCAGGTTTTCCATTAATGTCAGGCTGTGAAATCCCTAACATTTGGTCTACTGGCTGGTTTTCCCAGTCAGAGAGAGAGAGAGAGAGAGAGAAAAGATTAAATGCTGTGGTGGGAGAAGGGAGGAGGTTTTACAAAGTATGAGTTCTCTAGTTTTAGGAAAATATGTAAAGGGCACTCAGATGCTCTGGTGATGTTATAAATGTGTGTAACAATAAATAATCTAGTATTATAGCATCAATATATGTTTAAGGCTGTCTGTTTGTAACCTGCATCTCCACTAATACGTCTGTACTTCAACTCCTATTCTGTGAAAGTCCATTATGGTACTCTACCATTATGACACATACTTTTTTGTAGCATGCAGTTATTGGTTCAGAAGAGCAACTTGCTTGGGGGCAGAGGAGCATGTTGACATGGAGGTGCAGGGGGCATGAGAAAAGTTTATTCCATTATTAAGCAAACAAAACTGAGAATAAAGCAAAAAGGTAGCTCACAACCTTTTTTACGGTCATGAGTTTTTACTTGTGCAATTGTTTTTCCTTTATAAGTAGGGCCCTACCAAATTCATGGTCCATTTTGGTCAATTTCATGGTGATAGGATTTTGAAAATCGTAAATTTCATGATTTTTAGCTATTTAAATCTGAAATTTCATGGTGTTGTAATTGTAAGGCTCCTGACCCAAAAAGGAGTTATGGGGTTGTTGCAAGGTTATTGGGGGGCAGGGCGGGGGGAGGAGAGGTGTTGCAGTACTGCTACCCTTACTTCTGTGCTGCTGCTGGTGGTGACTCTGCCTTCAGAGCTGAGCATCTGGAGCGTGCCGGCTGTGGCCAGGAGCCCAGCTCTGAAGGCAGAGCCACCACCAGCAGCAGCGCAGAAGTAAAGATGGCCTGGTATGGTATTGCCACCCTTACTTCTGCACTGCTGATGGTGGGGTGCTGCCTTCAGAGCTGGGCATCCGGCCAACAGCTGCCACTCTCCAGCCACCCAACTCTGAAGGCAGTGCAGAAATAAGGGTGGTAATACTGCAACCCCCCCCCCCCCCCCAAATAACCTTGCGACCCCCTTGCATGTCAGGACCACCAATTTGAGAAACGCTGGTCTTCCCTCTGAAATCTGTATAGTATAGGGTAAAAGCACACAAAAGACCAGATTTCACAGTCCGTGACGTGTTTTTCATGGCCGTGAATTTGGTAGGGCCCTACTTATAAGGTGGATAAACTTGAAAAAAAAAATCATTTTGGAAGTGAGGGGTTGCTTATCTTGTATATATTTTGATCTAGTGATTAACCACAGCTGATTACATATAATTTTTCTTTTCTTTTTTCAGGGTTTTGTTTTTGCACTGAATGTAGCCAGGACGGATCCTTGTGGGCTTTAGCAGCCCGAGGAAACTGTCAAAGGTAAAATCATCTAAACACCAACATATACTTGGAATTTTAAGGGAGTATAGAGTAGAATTAACCTATGGTAACCTTTAATTGACTGGTATAGCAATGCTTGTTGCTGTCTTAGCATACTTCCCTTTCTCTTATTTCTTGTGGGTTTGGGTGTAAGATTTTGGTAAATGCTTGATGATTTTAATTCTTGGATAAAGATATGTATATTGTGGTGTTTTTTGGCAAGTTCAGTTGCGAAAAGAGTATCAACCTTTTAGAAACAGTGAAAACTTAGTCCCATCTGATAATGCAGGTATACTCCCCCTTTTTTTTTTTTTACTCCTGAGGGAATTCAGCACAACAAATTAAAAATTCTGCACCAAAAAAAAATTGTGCACAATATTTTAAAATTCTGCAAATTTTATTTGTCAATAAATAAAGTGGAGCTCCAGCATAGCAGTGGGATGCAAGGGCCACTGGCTACATAGAGGTGGGAGATCACCCTGCAACGCCCGTCCCCGCTCCCCCTCCCCAGAACACAGACTGAGGGGTGAGGCTGCACCCGACTCTGACACAGCGCAAGGGCCAGGCCTGACCCAGAAACACCCCGGGGCCCTGCCCCTTCAAACCAAGAGTACCAGGTGTGGGCAAGCAGGGTCAGCCCGGCAGGATCGAAGTGTGGAGGGATCCAGGTGTGAGGTGAGAGGGTTCTGTGTGGGGCAATCTGGGAAGTTCAGTGGGGTCTAGGTGCAGGGGGGGATCTGGTTGCACAGGGGCTTGTTGGGGGTGGGGTTCTGGGTGCAGCAGCAATGGGACTCTGCAGGTGGGGTCCAGGTGAAGGTGGTTGGGGCTCAGCAGGGAGGTCTGGCTGTGGGAGGCTGGGGCTCGGCGGGGGTGTGTGGAGGGCATGGGGGGAGGGATCTGGGTGCTGGGGCAGTGGGGCTTGGTGAGGGGGTCCAGGTGCAGCTGGTCGGGGCTCGGTGAGGTGGGGGTCTGGGTGTGGGGTGCAGGAGGATGGGAGTATGGGGGGGGCAGTGGGAGCTGATCTGGGTGCATAGGTGGGTGATCTGGGTGCAGGGGGGTCCGGGTGTGGTGGTGGGGGCTCAGTGGGTGGGGGCTGGGTGCAGGGGGGTTCTGGATTCAGGGGATGATGCTCAGTGTGGGGGGCTTGGTGAGGGAGTTCTGGGTGTGGGGGGCTTGTTTTGGTGGGGGGTGTGGTTATGGAGAGGGATCCAAGATGCACAGAGGTTGGGCAGATGGGGGAGCAGCTCCCCATACAGTGAGCGCTCCCCCTGTGATAGGGGCAGGACGTGGGTGGTAGGGGGGTGGGATTTCCCATAGCTGGGAAGGTTTCTGGTCCCTGCCCCGGCTGCTGCTTGCAGGAGAAGAGTAAGTCCCGTGCTCCCCAGCCCAGCTGGGACTAGCAGCTGAGCCTGGTGCAGGGTAGAAGCCACCAGCTGTGGTGTCCCCAGCCCTGACCCCTCCTATCCACCCCGCGATTTATCTCTCTGCTGCCTGCTCCAGGCACCTGAAATGATGTGCCTGTGCTGCTGGGTTAGGGGTGCATCACCATTCTTGTGGCTTCCCATTGCTTTCCTGCCAGAAAATCATTTTTCTGTGGGGAAGCAAAGAAGTCTATGGGAGACATGAATTCTGCCTGTGGGAGTGGCGCAGAATTTCCCCAGGAGTAATTTTTCTGTTTCCAGGCACTTCTTACATTTTTTTTCAATAACCCTCAACTCCATCTTTAAAATGTGGAAATAATTGTCGTCTTTTTCATATATAAAAGAATGTTCTGAGTCTCTGCCCTTCAGAACAGTAAAATTGTAAGACTCTGTTACGATATAACAAGTTAGTTCTTCATCCGTTTTATTCCCTTAACATGGTGCAGGGCCCAGGGTTGGGGCTGGAAGCAGAGCTAGGTGGCACTGCCTTGCCGCCTCCACCCCCTTGGGGGTTAGCTTGCGGCCCCCCCATGCTCACCCTTGAATGGTCCTCCATGCCCCCTTAGGGGGGGCGTGCCCCACAGTTTGGGGACCTCTGCCCTAAGGTAAGAGTTTGCAGGTATGGTAGGACCACTGTCAAGCTGACAGTTTTTTGATTAGCCTAGTAACCAGGGTAATATCACGCTATATATATTTGTAAAGCTGGCTTTTGGTATTTGTATTTAGATTATTTTCTATTAAGAGATTTGTTGATCTCCAATCTGTGTAATTATTCTTTGCTGAGCACACCTTTTTTACGAATGAGTGAATATAATGATTATGTAAATTCTCAGCCATTTTCTTCTGACACTTTTAAATTTAAAACAAATAGTAATATGCTCCTACTAGACACATTGCTCTCTTTAGAAATAAAAAATGTCTCTATCTTCTTGTCCTGAATGCAAGTCACTGACTGAGGTCTGGCGTGTTGCATATAGTGTATTATCTGATTAAAGGCCAAGACTTTCAGTATTATTTGTGGTGTTATGAGATTCCAGCAAAAATGTTGAACATGGCCAACCCTTCCTTTTATATTTATTTTAAAATGTTTTTTCCTTCCCTTTATTTCTTGTAGGCACTATTTTGCATTTCTGCAGTTTTGCACAGATTCTGTTCCCATGCAAACCGATGAGGGAGAAATACTGGAGGAAGGCAGTCCCAAGGTCAGTGAGATACTGTAACTGAACTTTGCTTGAGCAGGAGCTTTCTTGCTGATACAGGGAACAGACATTGTGAACACTAACTTCTGAGTTGATTGTATTTAAAAAGTAGAATTGAACAAGTCTAGTATTACTACAGTATGTATATGATATCTGCATACACAGTAAAGGAAATGTCTGGGGGGGGGAGGGAAGAGGAAGCTCTTAAAAGAAACACTGAACTTTTTCATAATCTTATCCCTTTTACTGGAACTGGAAGGCCCTAAGAATTAGTGGTGGGGATTCCCTGGCCCCACTCCAGCCTGATTAAAGCATTAGACAGTTGGGCCCTCGGGTCCCAAAGTCACTATATATGTGTTGCAAGCTGATCCATGTGCTGGTGTTTTGATTCTTAAATATTCCTTTACTTGACATCTCACATCTTTGTCTCTATGGATTTATTCCACAAACGTCACATCCTAGCACGATACCCACCTTGGGTAGTAATTGATTCCAGAGATGCACCATTGCCTGAGAGGCTGTTCAGTGAGAACTTGAATGTTTCCAGAACAGTAATGCATGTAATTGACCCAGGCAGGTGAATACCTTGCTCAGAAAGATATTGCTAGTTTAGTAAGTTCACCGAGGAGATGTGAAGGGATACAGGATAGTGACTTTTTTCTTCAAAGAGCTATTTCCTTTAGCTTAAGATGTAATTGTTCCAATTTCACAAATGACCTTGGCTCTTCTGTGTATTGACATGGTACGCTGACTAACCTACTGCTTCACAGATGTTCAGCTGTATTTTACTGTCCTAAAAACTATGATCTCTACAGAAAGCTAATTCAGTATTCACTGTGCTACTAGTATGTGTAAATTGTATTGCATTCAATTTTAAATTTCAACCAAAACCAAATTCATATTAGCTTGTTTGTGCTAGATTTTAGACTTCTCACTAAGTCTGAACAAGACAACCCTATTGAGGATTGATAAAATCAGTCTAATTTTTTCAGGCTTTATTATTCCATTGAGACACATTCTTATGGTTTTTCTTCACATATCTGCATACCTTAACAGAATAACAAATTATCTGAGCTATACATGTACCTCAAGTTGATGGTCTGTTAATACAAAGAGAGCTGCTATGGTGAGTCTGTGGAATTTCTTGGAAAATGCTTGGGACAAAGAGCTTTTAAATGGTTTTGGGAGGAGGGATTGCTGAACTTCAGAGTTAGTCAATGAAAACCGTAGCAGGTTCCAAACTGTTGTTAGAACAGTGGTGCATGTAATTGACTCAGGCAGATGAATACCTTGCTCAGAGGGATTTTGCTAGTTCAGAAAGTTCGCTGGGGAGATGTAAAGGGAAAAAGGATGGTGAAATCAGCTACTAATTCTAGAAGCGCTCTAGCTTTGTTTGATGAGCACAGTGATTGGTGCTTATTTTTCAACAAAGTAAAAGAATGTATCTATGGGTTTTATTCTTTTGTGAACACATGAGGAGGCTGACTGGGAAAGAACTACCTAGTTTGAAAAGTGTCTTTGCCTCTATGAAAGCAAGCTTTTCTTTAGCACATTCAATTGTGGTGGTGGGGTTAGTAATGACTGCTTCCTCCCTGCACCCCCAAATATATTTGAAAAGGAAAGTTTGTATTTCTAGAGAGACTCAGGGTGGCTGGTATCCAAGGGGTAGCCGTGTTAGTCTGAATCTGTAAAAAGCAACAGAGGGTCCTGTGGCACCTTTGCAAGTCTTCTTGCATCTGAAGAAGTGAGGTTCTTACCCACGAAAGCTTATGCTCCCAATACTTCTGTTAGGCTTAGTCTTCACTTACCGGCTGGTCCGGCGGCACGCCATCGATGTTCTGTGATCGATTCCGGAAGTGCTCACAGTCGGCGCCGGTACTCCAGCTCACCGAGAGGAGTACGCGGCGTCGACGGGGGGAGACTTCCTGCCGCGTCTGGACCGCGGTATGTCCGGACTAAGGTACTTCGAATTCAGCTACGTTATTAACGTAGCTGAATTTGCGTACCTTAGTCCGAAGTCCGGACTAAGTGGGGACCAGGCCTTAGTCTCAAAGGTGCCACAGGACCCTCTGTTGCTTTTTTCAGGGTAGCTGAACATGTACATTGCTTGCTGAAACAACTGGTTACCATTGCAAGAAATTGGGAGATTTGTTAATGTGCATCTGCAGTCTGATTTTATTGTTCAGATAGCTGTACAGCACTGGCATATATCAGAAATGGGGGGAAAAAAACATTAGCACATCTAGAACATCTTCCTCTCATACACTGGGCTAGATTGTTTACTAAAATAGATTTTTCTAGTGCTTTGTCTAGTCTCATTTTAAATTATTGTAGGTATGAGCCTTCCTTCCCTCCCATTGAGAGACTTTTTTTTTAAACACCATTCAGTTTATATTTTGATTTAAATTTTCCTCTTGATTTCAGTCTGCCGTCCTCTCAGTTGTACCATCTTGTACGTATTAAACTTTTCTTAGGCATTTACAAATATTTGAATGATAGCTATTTTCTCTGACCCCAATTTTGTATTCTAGGTGAGCCATACATATTGTTTAGTTACATGTGTGCAGATGTAAAGGAACAGGGTTTTTTAAATTTATCATAAGAAAAAAAATTTAGTTTCCTAGAAAAATAAGTGTGTCCTTGTGGAAACAAAGTGGCTTTTATGGCCCTTTGTTCATTATTACTCTGGTCTTGTGTCAGGCTCATTCTCAGCGTTCTGGAGAAGTGTCCTCTTTCAAAATCATGGCATTAGAGTATCTATTGTCTACACTTGCTCTGGACTGCCTCTGGCCTCCAAGCATTTAGATATAAATAAAGGCTTATATGCAATACTTATGGATACGTGCAGTTCTTGGACAATAGATTTGGCTATCTTTTTTTCTTCCCTGTTTTGGTGGGGTCTTTGTATCCATATTTTGGAGTCTTTAGAATCCTTTCATTTCCTCCCACCATCCTCAAAGTCCCACATTGCAACTACCATTTTTCTGACTTAAAAAAGGATCTCTTCTGAGTCCATAAATAATGATTTTTAATTTCCAGAGTGGTCACAGTCTCCTGGCACTCGCCTTCTCCTGTAGGTTTGGAGAAAGGACTGTGAGTCATGCGTGTCAGTGCAGAGCGTATGTCATGCATTGATTCTTTCTTTGAAAGTACAATATTAACGCTGCTTCAAGTGAGGCTACACTGCTGCAGTTCATGGAGCTTACACCCAGTGTACCTTAGACCTGTTTTACACCAGTATAACTTTTAATTATTTCAGTGAAGATAGTTTTGATTTACCCCACTGTGTGTATGAGATCAGAATCAGGCCCCACTTGTTTAGCACCTGCTTAAAATATTAATTCACTTCTAGACAAGTTTTTTGTTCTTACTCCTGCACAAATGAGATGAAGGTATTGTAGCAAAGCAAGAGGAAGAGTCCAGAGGAAGCTGCAGGGAGTAGGGGACATCTGGAGCTTTTCACACTTGGAGTGATGTCGAAGGAAATTTCAATTAGTGGGATCAGTGTGTTAATTAGCTGTTTCTGGTATAAGGACTAGCAGTGAAATGGTTAAGTATTGACATTTACTATTACTGTCTGATTCATAGCTAATTCGTTGAGGTAAAGGGAAAATTTATGCTCGTCTGTGCTGTCACTCGCTACGAGCTCAGGAAGACTCATGGCATCTGTTTAAGCTTAGTTTTTGTTTGAGGTGATTTAGTAACTATCATGGTGTACATTTTTAAAAAAATGAAAGCTTAGATTCTGAAGTGCATACTCAGGACTCTGATGATAGAATGGGCTTACTTTAAAAAAAAATTGAATTTCATAAGAGAGAGAGAGAGAAAAATATAGCCTAATGGCATAGTGAGTGAAAAGATTGGACAGGCTTCCTTCCAATGCATCTTAATCCTGACCTGCAGAACCCCCTGCTATTCCAGTCCTAGGCTCCACCTGCAACTCTGCCAGGTTGACGCCTGTGACATCCACGCTTATTCTAGTCTAGTCTAATCTTCAGCGGGTTTCTGAAGCATAGAGACTAGTATATTTACCTCTGTTCCACCCAGTCACTTACAATATGCCTAAAATGACCTGCTAAAAAGAAATTGAAACCTGAACCAGACTGTATGGGACATTTCACACTAGACTATAAAATGTTTCTTATGTCCCACAAAATCCACTGGCCAGCTCTAAGTAGTTCTTTGTGTATGTGCCAGTGTTGCTCTTGCTGTAAGTGCTCATGTATGTGAGATAGGATTTTATTTTTTTAAATAGTAGCATTGTTTGGGGCTGTGCATATGTCCTGTGTCAGGAATCAATGCTTGCAGCAGAGCCATTCTCTTGGCAACCTAAAGGGTACAGCTGGGCTGTAGTAGACTGCCTGATTGGCTTTGTTGATTGACTGGTAGGAAGAGACACACCCTGTGTCTCCTTGAGCTCCCATTTGAGGCCATAAAGGGTGGAGTGGTTGTGACCCTCCCACAATTCCCACTCACCTCCTGTGGCAGCAAGATGGAACCTGGTTGAGTGTCTGATCCCTATTTCTCCTAGCTTCAAACTCTTCTTTTAGAAATACTTCGAAGAAATAATTTTTCACCCTTCTTATCTTGTATCAATTCTCTAATTTGACTGTTTCCCACACAAAAAAACAAACTCAGAAAAATTCCCCCCTGTGCAGCAGGGTGAATTGTCTTGTGCCAATTGCCATAGTGGACTCTAAACCTTCAGGGTTTAGACCTTGCCCCACATATGATGGACTCATTCACCTGGTCAATGCCCTTTATGCCAGGAGGAAAACCACATTCCAGGTATGTTTTTCTTATCAAGAACTCAAGCATGCAACTAAACCTTCACCTGCTCAAGCAATTGATTTGTGCCACCTTGGATCCAAAGGAGACTCCACCTCCAAGGAGTCCAAAGGGTTATCCTCAACAAGTGTACTTTTGAGCAGACACCACGACTGGGGTCTAGCAGCAAAAGAAAGGCAGGGAAGAAAACTCCATTCAAATGGACAAAGGTCATATTAATGCCGATCATCCTAGCATTGAGGCTGTTGGCATCGGCCACTGCTGTCTCAACATCCCTGTAGCCGACTACCACTTTTGCACTGGCCTTGGTACCAGCTCCTCCAGCACCAACACCCCAACACAAAAGTGAAGCCAAAAGAAAGGGCTGAGTGGAGATTAAATACGACTCCAAGCATGGAGAGAGATTGCCCCTTAGAAAGAATACCAAGAGAAGGTCAAGACACCATATAGTATCTTCCTCCCACCTAAGAGCACGGAGCTCTTTGGTAAGAGACCTGATTAAATGTTCTACTCCTTAAAGAACTCCAGGGCCATCATGTGATCACTGAGCTTCAACATACCAACCTCCTTTGGGAAGCCCTACAAATATCAGCCTCATCATAGACAGACAGCTCACATCTTCCCAGGATGGACAGGCAGGGTATCTATTACAAAAACAATCACAGTACTTGAGGAAATGTCTGTCATCTGCCTCTGTCACTCTCCCTGTCCTGTCATCCAGATGCCAAATTTGATGGGAGTGTCAGGAGCCATATGACCCCATCAGGAGCCAGTCTTTTGCAGGTTTGTATTTGCTCCCATTCCATTGGGGTTAGGCCAATATCACCTTGGACGGATGAGTGTTGGGGATAGTTGCTTGCAGCTACCCTATTCATTTCCACATCCCCCCTTTTACTACCCCTCTTCTCTGTCAGTCTTCAGGGACTCCTTCTCATGAGAGCAAATTACAAAAAGTGGCCTAGTTGTCTTATCTGGGAATTTGGAAGAGATTCCTTAGGAGTACAGGGAGGAAGAGGTTTTACTCCCCAAGTTTGTTTTCCCCGAAGAAAGGGGGCTTTCATCCTATCCTAGACCTGTGGAGACTGAACAAATACATACACTACCTCAGATGCAAGATGGTAATGCTTGCCTCAGTCATTTTGTGGCTTGAGACTAGTTTTGACTTGCAGATTGTGTACTTCCATATAGCAATTCACCTTGCCCACAGGAACTACCTGAGATTCATGGTGGTATCAAATATTAGTAGTACTAGATATTGCCATTCAGAATCTACACAACACCAAGAGTATTCACAAAGTGACCAGCAGTGGTGGTAGCCTCCCTACCTGAGAAGGGAAGGCAGGGCTTACATGTCTACTCCTACCTAGACGACGGGCTGCTCAGATCACAGCAGGAGGCAGCAGTGAGCTTGGAATGCACACTCTATCTGTTGATCCAGTTGGGCCTCCTAGTGAACTATGAACAATCATCTTTCCTCATCCCATAATGTAGAATTCATAGGATCTGTGATCGATTCCAGATCAGAAAAGGCTTATCTGCTTGAGGACAAGTTTGAGTTGTTACAGGCTCTCCTTCAACTGATAGACTGAGACGGTATGGAGTTGTTTTGAATGTGTTCGCTGACATGTGACCTAACACTACATGTTGGAGCTTGCTAGACTTCACCTTGGTCCTTCCAACTCTGAGTCAAGTCAGTCTGTTCTGAGAGACCTTGAATAGACAGGAATGTTTCAGTGCTCCAGCATGTCATTGCAGAGCTGGCTTGGTGGTTAGACCCCACAAATGCACAGAGACTCCACAAACATTTCCCTCCTTTTCAGTCATCTCCCTGACCAAGTCACTGTTCACAAATGTATCATGAGCAAGCTGGGAGCTCACTCGGACCTCTTTTATAGATTCAAGGGACCTGGTCCCTGGATGATATGGAGCTACAAGATATGAACATCCTGAAGCTGGCTACCAAACTGCTCTTTCCTATCTATCCTCTGGAATTCAATAGTGCAAATCTTCACAGACAAAAGCACTACAAAAAGAAACAAAGCCATCGGGTTCTGGACTTGGTGCCATCAGAGCGAGGTGACCGCCAAGCACTTCATGTCGTGGGACTTCCTGAGCAGGCAATCTGTGACAAACCTTAATTGGTCCCTGCACGGTTCTATAATGGAGCTCATATTCCACCTTTGGGGATTCCCACTGAAAGACCAAGGACAACACACATGTCAGAACTTCTGCTCCAGAGGTGGACTGAGACCAGGATAATTACCAGATGCTTTTCTCCTGCAGTGGAACAGGCCTGCTCTTCGCCTTTCCATCTATTTCCCTGGTTTCCAGGGTGATGTCCAAGATCAAGAGGCATTACCATAGTCATTGTCATTGGCTGAGGCAGTTCTGACTGACAGATCTCTTAAAAATGTCCATTCAGCCTCTGATCCAGTTTCCATACCCTCTGAACCTGATCTTGCAGCACCATAGCTAGATATTCCATCCATATCCAAAGTCACTAGACCTAACAGCATCAGGGATCGAGACTACTCCCTATAAGCCCAGGAAATTCTGTTTCACAGTACAAAAATATCTACCAGTCAGTCAAGCTCCTCTAAATGGAAGTTCTTTATGGGAGGCCCTGGCTTAGACACTGAAGATCTTCGAGTATCTGTGACACATAAAGCAAGCTGGTCTTTCATTTAGCTATAAAGTCCACTCAATGGTATTCTCAGTTTACCACCTGCCTCTGCAGTCATGCATGTTTTTTTCTCATCCCATGGCATCTAAATTTTTACTCACCAGTCAGGGAACCTGCTCCTGCCTTACTTTATTCCTCCTGAGACTTATGGAACCTCCCTTCAAGCTCGGTCAAAATGTTTCCTGCACCATCTAACTCTGAAGTTGGTGGCTATCACTTCAGGCAGGAGAGTGATAGAGCTTCAGGTGCTTATAGTCAGGCCTCCAATACAACATTTTATGAGAACCAGGTAATGCTGAAGCTTCACCCTCCCGTCCCCCCGAAGTTTATTCCTAAGGTGGTCTAAGATTTTCATCTAAACCAGTCAATCAATTTAACTGTCTTCCCAAAACCACACTCTGCAATGAGAGAAAAGAAACTCCACATACTCAATGTTTCCAGGGTTTTGCTTTTATTATATTGATCTGCCCAAATCATTGACTGTTGCCCTCTCTGTTTATTGGCATAGCTGGGCATTCTAAAGACTAAGTCATCTCTTCACAGAGAATATCAAAATGGATAACATTCTCACTCTTTTATCAGCGGGTTCGTGTATCTCTCCTACTAAACATACAGGCTCCCTCAATCAGAGTGCAAGCACCTTCCTTCACCTGCTTGAGGATGTGTCAATATCAGAAATCTTATAAGATGGCAATGTGGAGTAACCCAGTGACCTTGTCAAATACTAGGTCTTTGACTTAGTGGCTAATGCCAAATTTGGGATAGCAGTACTATAATCATTGATACAACTGGAACTCCTCATTCCCACTGTCTCAAAGGGATATTGTTTGCCTGTCATTTACTATACAATGGGATCCGCACTGATACATTCAAAGAGAGAATGGTTGATCACCCACCACAAGCCCACAGTTACTGTAGGGTAGCTTTTTTTTGTTTTGTTTTTTGTTTTGAGAGAGCGAGAGAGAGAGAGATTGTTGCTAGTATGGATCCCACAACCCATCCTCTGTCCCAGCTTGAGGAGTCCTCAACACCACATGCTTCGATTTGCAAGGGGACTGAGGGAGGGTCTCAGCCTCTCTGCCCTTTATGCCCTCAAAAAGGAGCACAAGGAGGTGCCCAGGCATATGCATGGTCCTTGTAGACACTGCTGGTCAAAAGACTCTGGTCTCATTTGCACAAGGTACATGAGCACCGATGATGGGCTCTACACTGACTACATTTTGAAGAACCACAGTTATAATAAGATAAGTAACTGTTCACTCTTAGCACCACAGAATACATCATTTTGGTGTCTCTCTCTCTCTCTCTCTCACTCATACCCCAAACTCTGTTGTAATGATAATCCTGCACATAAGAGACCAAGTGCAGTAAGTTACATTTTCACAGATGGTATTATTTTGAAGTTAGTTTTAAACTTTATACATACTCACACACGTTTCACATACGTAGGAAAAATGTGACTTGCAGTATTTGATAAGCTGGTTCAATGCTATAAGAGCATTTCCGATATCTGTGACATCCCAGAATATGGTGTATTTTGGGGTAATGAACCCAGTGCTGGCCAGCAGACTTTTTATATGATATTAGTTTATACTTATACTGCATGCCACTTATGGCGTTGATAGAATCACTTGCCATATATTTTTGTAGCAGGTCACTTTTAAGAGTAAATATGCATGCATTTCAAACTATGAATAACACTTCAGAGGGCATAAATTGGAAAATGAAATTCTGCAGAAGAGTTTTATCTGCTTGAGTCTTTCTGACATTAGTAAGTGATGAGGACATGAAATCACATTACCATGAAAATTGACTTTGAGGTATATATGTCTGCTTTTGCTTCCATTGGAGCAAACTTCAGTGGGAGCAGGTTGAGGTCTGAAATGAGCTTTAATATCACTGGGGTGCTTCAGTCTTTTCTTGTTTGCTTTCTCTCACTTGTTTCCCCATCACATTTTATTTCACTCTTTTCCATTTAATTTTTATAATTCTTTAGTTTTCCTGTTTTTTCATTTAGTGTTTCAGTAACTGATGCTACACATGTAAGGCCTCTAGCTGTATTCATGTGCTCCTGATGTCATTCAGACATCTGAGAATTGATGCTTTTACTTCATTTTCACTAGTGCTTCTCTTTGGCCTTTTTCTAGGTGTGTTCCTTTGGGTCAATGATTTTTTTTCAATGCTAGATATCTTCAGCAAACAGAATTCTTTCAAAATTGGCTGGTTTTGTTTTTGTTTTTTTGTAAGAAGTTGAATTGGTTGGAAGACCTCTGTCTGCTCTCTTTGGTGAGTTGCTGTTTAGCCTTAGTGTCTTGTGGATCGTCTCTGTTAATTCATTTGGTGATTTAAGTCTGTGCTTTTCTCCTTGTTTACACTGTCAGAAAATGATCTTTTTGTTAACATGGTATCAGGATTGGGAGGACAGCCAATATCTGCCATGATGTGCTGACGGTTCTAGTAGTTTTCCAATGTTCGTGCCATATAGGGAAAAAAGAACCAATGTAAAAAATCAAGGTTTCTAAATGAGCCTAACACTTGACATCTAATAACTGTTTTCAGGGAACATGTAAGTCTGATTTAACAGGAAGACTGAGTCCCTTTACACTCAGAGTGATCTCTAAGTCTGTATCAAGATAGTTGAGGGAAGTACTTTGCTTCACTACACAGAGGAGTTACCATAATACTAAGAGCCTGTCACCCTTTGAATCTTATGGAAGCCTCCTGATCACCTAAAACTATAATTTAATTTAAAAGAATGCTAACATTTTTACTGAAAAACAGCTCTTTGAGTTATACAACTATTTCTGCTTTATTTTTAAGGTGATGTGTTTATGCCATTAAATGGATACTCAGACGCTTTCCAGTAGAAGCCTCGATTTATTTAAAAAAATAAAAAATAAACAAGTACTGGACTACATGTTTGCAATTGATTTTTAGACTGTTTTAGTCAAGCTGTTCAGGATTACTGCGTAGACAAACACTTCTATTCTGTAATTCTCAATTGTTTTGCCGTAAAACTTGCAGGAGGAAACAAAAAATTTCCAATTCAAATTATAATATCTTTAGAGTATTTCCAGCACTGGCAGGAGATTTTTTGGTTGTACTACAAGTCTGTTAAGCAACAAAGTTTAAACTGTATATTCTGATAACTGCTGTAACCTTTTTCATGCTTGTAAATGTTGAGCCTTTAGCATTTAAAGCAAATTCATAATAAGAGTTTGAGATTTCTAAGGGGAGCAGGACACTTTAATTTCTACGAAATACAAGTAGTCCTGTGATGTGTAGCTGTGTGTTTCTGGATTGTGTTGATCCTCTGGGATTGTGGGAAAAGAGAGGAAAAATGCAAGTTCAAGCCATTTGTTGATTCTTTCTGGCTGAAATTTTAAGTGCAGGGCCTTCTAGGATCTGTAG
The DNA here is from genome assembly GCF_011386835.1 of Chrysemys picta bellii. Lineage (NCBI taxonomy): Eukaryota > Metazoa > Chordata > Testudines > Emydidae > Chrysemys > Chrysemys picta. Next base: position 93,233,743 of record NC_088791.1, on the reverse strand, counting down.
ACAGAGTGCCAGCTCAGTGTTTATGATGGTGGTGTGGTACTTCTACTGAGGGTAGGAGAGGAAGGGGAGAATGGTACATCTACTGCACTGTTGGCAGTTGTATGAATGTCTCATGATTCAGAGTTTTGCCATAAGTATTTACAAAATAGTGTTTCAGCTGAAGACAGAGAGAGAGAGGTGCTAATTGAAACTGTGATGACTCTAGGCAGCTTTTCAATGCACTTTCTCTACAGTTGCCATTTCCAGGCAAATGAAAGTGAGTATTAACCAAAAAAAAAAAAAAAAAAAAAAGGTAATCTGGAAATATTGACTTCCCTCTATTCTTGTTTTGGTTCTCTCTACAGTGCTGGACATCAAGCCCTCTTGAGAAACTTTCCTGTAGATCTTTCTGCTGCTGCTTTATTTCCTTTCCATTTACCCACCTGTTCTTATTTGTCAGCCTGTAATATTCCCTCATGTTGTCATTTTCCTGTCCTTATCCCTGTGATTCACTCCAGCTTTACTACCCTTCTGGCATCTGAGAGCTTGGCTACACTTGAAACTCCAAAGCGCTGCTGCGGGAACGCTCCCGCAGAAGTGCGAGTGTGGTCGCGGCACTAGGTACTCCATCTCCCCGAGGGGATTAGCTTACAGCGCTGGGAGCCGTGCACCTCCCAATCAGCTGTTTCATGGATGGCATGTGGGAGGGGAAGGGAGTGGGAAGGGGTGGGGAGGGGGCAGGGCCTGTGGCAGAGCCAGGGGTTGAGCAGTGAGCACCCCCTGGCACATTGGCAAGTTGGCACCTGTAGCTCCAGCCCTGGAGTTGGTGCCTATACAAGGCGCTGCATATTAACTTCTGAAGAGCCTCATGTGGTTCCGGAGCCACAGGTTGGCCACCCCGATGTAGGTGGATGTGGCCTAGATGACCTAGCACGGCTTTTCATTTCTAATGTCTGATACTTCATGTGTGGACATTGCACCAGTGTGCAGTGAAATGCTTGCTTTAGGGACAGTCAATAAGAGGAAGCTGCCATATATGGAGAACCTCTCAATTTGGAGAGGGAGTGATGCTCTGGAAGAGACTAAATGGGAGGGAAAGGAGCTGTTGGTTTGGTGACAAGAACAGGTTAGCAGCCAAATTCTGCTTTTGTTATGGTGAGCTCCAGGGTGGGGGACTTGCTTTTAGCAAGTCTCCTCCTCCTCCTTTATTTATTTGTTTGTTTGAAAAAATAAATGTTTTTCACTAGAACCATTGAGCCACATTTACTGTCTCTCTGATCCTCTATTGTATTGGACCCTTTGTTGTATTGGACCCTCTATTTAGTGTGACCCATTTTAATTGTGTTGGAAGGTGGCCTTTCATGTTTTTGTTGTAGTTGTACATCATCTTGGACAGAGTGCAACTTTGAAATGACTATTACAAGCCTTGAAGAACTGTGGCTTATATGGCTGCCCTGCCCTCCAAAATTAAGCTAGCACTGGATAACGAAATAATGACTTGTAGGAGGTGGCACTCTATAAATACTCCTGCAAGGTGCCCAGAGTTTTAAAAAGGGGGAAGGATGGGCTGAATCAGACTTTGAGGACTGAGAGGAGCAGTTTCTCCATCTTTGGGTACGTCTGGATTTACTTCCTGGTCCGGATGTAAGCGATCGATCTTCTGGGATCGATCCCGGAAGTGCTCTCCGTTGACGCCGGTACTCCAGCTCAGCGAGAGGAGTACGCGGCATCGACGGGGGAGCCTGCCTGCCGCGTCTGGACCCACGGTAAGTTCGGACTAAGGTACTTTGAATTCAGCTACGTTATTAACATAGCTGAATTTGCGTACCTTAGTCTGAAGTGGGGGGTTAGTGTGGACCAGGCCCTAGAGTTCACTAAAGCACGCTGTCAATTAAAGATGGTGTAGAAATTCAGATACTCATTACAGCAGGATTCAAGCAAGTGATTTTGAATATAACCAGAACCTGCATGGTAAAAGGCTTTAAAAATTTTTCCATCTTAATCTGCCACATTTTAGGAAATTAAAGCTTATGGGTTAGATGTAAAATGATCCTGATTGCTCAGACCAATGAGGAAATGTCCTGCTACATTCTGAACAAGCAGGAAGAAGCCATGATAGGAAGGGATTGCAATAACTTGAATTTTGTGATTACAAAACTCAGTATAGATTCCAAGGTCAGAAGCGACCATTGTGATCATCTAGTCCAGTGGTGTCCAAACATTTTTCCTCTCGCACCCTCCCCCCGCACGCCTCAGTAATGGCATGTATCTGCCCCCCCCGGGCGGAGTTGTGGTCAGGCCAGAGGTGGAGCGGGGCTGGGTTGCGCTCACTCCCTGCCTTCCCTGCGGGGGCTGGCCTAGCCCTCCCTGTGCTCCCTGCCATTACTCTGCGCCTCACAGTTTGGGGACCACTAATCTAGTCTGGCCTGTACAGCACAGGACATAGAATGTCCCAAAAATAATTTCGGAAGCATATCTTTTTAGAAAAACATCCAGTCTTGATTTTAAAATTACCAGTGGTGGAGAATCACAATGAGCTATGGTAATTGCTCCAGTGGTTAATTACTCTTGCCGTTAAAAAATTGTGCCTTATTTCCAGTCTGAATTTATCTAAGTTTCAAGTTCCAGCCATTGGATCATGTTGTATCTTTCTCTGCTAGGCTGAAGAGCCCATTATTAAACTTCTATTCCCCATGTAGATACTTACAGACTGTGATCATATCACCCCTTAACATTCCCTTTTTTAAAGCTAAATAGATTGAGCTCCCTGAGCCTGTCATTCTAACGGTTGTTTTATAATCCTTTAATCATTCTCATGGCTCTTCTCTGAACTCTCTCCAATTTATCAACATCCTTCTTGAATTGTGGACACCAGAACTGGACACAGTATTCCAGCAGCAGTTACACCAGTGCAAACTACAGAGGTGAAACAACCTCTACTTCTACTCAAGAGTCTCCTGTTTATGCATCCAAGGATTGTGTTAGCCCTTTTGGCCACAGCTTCACATGTTCAGCTGATTAGCTACCATTTTCAGAGTCATTGCTTCCCAGATAAGTTACAAGATGAGGGATTCTAAGTATAGCCTACATTCTTTTTTTTCCTAGATGTATAAATTGACATTAAAATACATATTGTTTGCTTGCCCCTCAGGTGAGTCCAGTTTACCGAGTGATCCCAATCTGACTATCCATGACCTGTCTCTTCATTATTTGCCATTTCCCCCAATATTTGTGTCACCTGAAAACTTCATCAGTGATTTCATGTTTCCTTCAAGGTCACTGTTAAATAGAATAGAGCCAAGAACAAACCACTGCAGGACACCATTAGAAACACACCCACGCAATGAAGATTCCCTTTTTACGGTTACATTTTGGGACCTATCAGTTAGCCAGTTTTTAATCCATTTAATGTGTGCTATGTTAATTTTGTACCAATATAGTTTTTTAATCAAAATGCCATCCGGTACTACATCAACACTATTACCTTTATCAACCAAACTTGTAATCTCATCAAAAGAAAATATGTGAATTTGACAGGTCTGTTTTCCATAAACCACTAGGTATTCTCAGAGGCTGGTTATGGGATCAGGCCTCTGCACGTGGCTTGGGCAGCTGAATGCCTATCTTTCGCAGTTTGTGAATCGCTCTGGGGCTTAAGTGGGAGATAGCAGTGTGCATGCCTGGAAGAAAAAGGCTTAGGCACAGGCGAGTTTAGGCTTTTGCAGGGCGAGGCAGCAGCTGAATGGGAGTTTTGTGGATTGCAGTGGTTCCTATAACTGGACTTAAGCACCTAAGTACTTCTTAAAGCCCTAGCCTGGTCCCAAAACCAATGATCCAAGAGACCCCTTCTTCCCCATCCCACACCAGGAAAGACTTCAACTTGAACATGAGGGAGCTGCCAGTAGGTACCTCTGTAGGACCCTTCACTCTGGAATCCTCTCCCCACTCTTTGGTCTGCCAGACCTACCAGGCAAGCTACAAAACCCATCTTCTCAGGCATTTGCGGAGATCTGGAGATGCCTTTTGGCAGCTTTTGTGGTACAGGCATATTATTAGGATGAAAGACCAACAAATTATGAAGCGTTTTCTCTAAGGAATTCTGCTACACATCCAGCAATCACCTGGTCGCCAAAAGCTTCAGTTGTCTCTCCCAAAATGTTTGCCATCTACATAGACAAAATACAGGTGAAGAAGAATAGAGAGGTAAGGCTTCTGGACTTTGTTTAATATTAAATTATTTTTCTTCCTTTTGATTCTGTCCCTACTGTTCCTTTTTGCCAGATTGTTTGCACTATCCTTCACCCTCCTCCTCTACACTCTCTTTTGCACCATCTTCCCAAACCACAGATATCGACCTTGATCTTCTGAGCTAGAATGAAGTGTCAAAGTAAAACTAATTACAATGATCTAGCCAAGAAACCACAGACATTCAGAAACCTGTGGAATAGGATAGATTGAGGGATGCTGTATATCCAGTCCTTCAGTGATGACAAATAACTGTCCACTATCGCTGACTGATTCTTATAGGTATGACTTGAACTGCTGGAAGGCAGACCCCAGCTACATCTATTAGTTACCAGAGCAACAACTCATGGTCCATGCTATCAAAAGCATCTGAGAGGCTCAACATGACCAGATTGGCCAACTGTTTGAACAGGGCTTGAAAAATTTGACACCTACTAGCCTGAGACCTAAGCCTATTAACTAGGGTGAAAAATACCATTGCTGCTTTGACCCCAGCAGTGTAAATGAAAAAAAATAAATGTGTAGTGTACAGTAGTAACTCCTCACTTAACGTCATCCTGTTTAACGTTGTTGCGTTGCTGATCAATTAGAGAACGTGCTTGTTTAAAGTTGTGCAATGCTCCCTTATAACATTGTTTGTTTGGCAGCCACCTGCTTTGTACACTGCTTGCAGGAAGAGCAGCCCATTGGAGCTAGCTGGTGGTGGCTTGGAACCAGCGTGGGCCGGCAGCCTCCCTATCAGCTCCCCTAAGTTCCCTGTGCAGCAGCCACCCAGCAGGTTATCAATTGCCGGGCACTTCAGCTGTCCCTCCCCCCACTGCCGTGTGCTGCTTCTGCCCTCTGCCTTGGAGCTGCTCCCGGGAGCCTCCTGCTTGCTATGCGTGGGGGGAGGAGGGAGGGAGAAAAGGGGTGCTAATGTCAGGAGCTCCTGCGCCCCGCTCCTGTACTTTATCTCCAAAGAGTGGGGTGTGGGGACACAACAGGGCTCAGGAAAGAGGGAGCTTGCTGTCAGCAGCTGCTGTCTCAACTTGCTGATCTACTTAAAAAGTCAGTGTACTTAGAGTGGGGGCAGTGTACTTAAAGGGTCAATACCACACACACACACACACTCACTCACTCACACTCTGTCTGTCTGTCTGTCCCGGGGCAGACCAAAGGTCCATCTAGCCCAGTATCCTGTCTACCGACAGTGGCCAATGCCAGGTGCCCCAGAGGGAGTGTACCTAACAGGCAATGATCAAGTGATCTCTCTTCTGCCATCCATCTCCATTCTCTGACAAACAGAGGCTAGCGACACCATTCCTTACCCATTCTGGCTAATAGCCATTAATGGACTTAACCACAATGAATTTATCCAGTTCTCTTTTAAACACTGTTATAGTCTAAAATACTACACACACACACACACACACTGTGTGTGTCTCTGTCTCTCACTCTCACTCACATGATGTGTCTCTCTGTGTCTCCTCCCTCCATTCGTGCTGCCTTGTACAGTGTGCGGCTACATTAACAACAATGTGTTAACCCTTGAGGGCTCAGCTGAGTGCTAGTTCATCATTTAGCAGTAAGACATTCCCTGGGAAATATCCTACCCTTTTCCGCCCTCCGACTCCACCGCCTCAACCAAGCTTCACAATCATCATTGCTATGTACAGTACTAAATTGTTTATTTAAAACTTATACTGTGAATATGTCTATATATAATATATATAGTCTTTTGTCTGGTGAAAAAAAATTCCCTGGAACCTAACCCCCTCTATTTATATTAATTCTTATGGGGAAATTAGATTCACTTAACATCGTTTTGCTTAAAGTAGCATTTTTCAGGAACATAACTACAACGTTAAGCGGGGAGTTACTGTATTGAATTGTAACATTGTCAATCAGCTTTCAGTTAAATTACTTAAAAGGTCACTTTTTCCATCTGTCTAGTTATACCTCATTTCTAGGCTTGGAAAGATTAGATGTTTATTGGTAAATGTTAATAAACATCAATTTCATAATTCACACACAAATTGACAAAATATTTCCATCAGTAATAATTGAAACTTATGGTTAGGCAAAGTAAGAAAAATGCTGCTTGATAACTTCTTATAAATTGATTTAAGGTTGTTTACTCTGTATATTTTGACGTTGACAATTTGTGTTTTAAAGGTTATAAAGCTTTAATTTTTTAATTTCACTGTCTGCTGTCATTAAATAATTGTCTGACCTCCCCCATCATTTCTTGCAACTGTGAAAATTTAAATAAATAAAAATTAAAAAAGCATAAAAATAAACATCAATGTTATCCATTGAGATTATAAAAAATAAAAACTTATTTCTCTTCCTGGCCTTGGTTCACTTTTTCTTCTTATAGAGCATGGTCTCTCAACCTTTCCAGATTACCTCTTTCAGGAATCTAATTTGTCTTATGAACCCCCAAGTTACACTTCACTTAAACTACTTGCTTACAAAATCAGATATAAAAAAACAAAAGTATCACAGCACACTATTACTGAAAAATTGCTGACTTTCTCATTTTTACCATATAATTATAAAATAAATCAACTGGAATATAAATATTGTACTTACATTTCACTGTATAGTATAAACAAGTATTCTATATGAAATTTTAGTTTGTACTGACTTCACTGGTGCTTTTTATGTAGCCTGTTGTAAAACTAGGCAAATATCAAGATGAATGGATTTACCCCCTGGAAGACCTCTATGTACCCCCAGGGGAACATGTACTGTTGGTTGAGTACCACTGTTATAGAGGGTAAATATTTCTTTTCCGGTGTTGTATTTAGTGTCTGTTTCTTCTTTTCCTGCTCTTTCATCCACACTTTATATCTCATTCTCTACCTCTTCCCTTATAATTGTGTGTGTGTGTGTGTGTGTGTGTGTGTGTGTGTGTGTATAAAAACAGAGTATTCCATAGAAAAATCTACATTAAAAGAACATTGTGTTAGATTGCAAAGTCAAGTAGTCAGAAATTGGGGAATTCCTGTACAACCTTAAGTCTGCTCCTTTGTGCATGTGCATATTAATTACATGATCACATACTGCTTTCTATAGGAACCCCCTTTACTTATTTGGTTCCTCAGTTGGATGGTGAAAGCGATAAGGTTTTATAATGAATGAGGCACAAGAGGCTACAGAAAAAGAGAGAGAGAATTGTCTTGTGGTTAAGGCATTGCATTGGGACTTGTGTGATCTGGGTTATAGTCCTGACTTTGCCACAGATTTCCCATGTGATGCTGGTATAATGATTTGCCCAACGGTTTTAGAAGTGGCCATTTGTTGGGTGTTCTTCATTTTTTGGGTGTCCAGCTGAGATGCCTGAAAATCATAGCTGCCCACAGAGTACTGAGTAGCCTCTATGAAAATTTGGTAAGATTTATCTGCTTTCACTCTGCTGCAGCTTGGTAAAACTGAGCAGCACTAGTAGGGTTACCATACGTCCTCTTTTTCCCGGATATGTCCGGCTTTTCGGCACTCAAACCCCCGTCCGGGGGGAATTGCCAAAAAGCCGAACATGTCCGGGAAAATGGCGGCTCTGCTCCTCCCCTGACTCTTCGGCTCTGTTTAAGAGCTGAGCTGCCCGAGCGCTACCGGCTTCGGGCAGCCCCCTTGCCTCCGGACCCCAGCCGCTGGCCGGGCACTTCCCCTCCCGGGCTCCGGCGGCGCAGGGTCCGGAGGCATGGGGGCTGCCCGAAGCCGGTAGCGCTCGGGCAGCTCGGCTCTTAAACAGATATATATATATAGTAGTAAGTTAACCTAGGCATGACCATTTGAAAAGAAAATGTGCAACAGTAACTAGACTACATCTACACTGCAAAAAAACAAACCAGAAGTGCCCAAAAAAAACCCCCGGAACAGTGAGTCTCAGAGCCTGGGTGGGTCAACTGACTGTTGGCTCACTCTATGGGGCTAAAGATAACAGTGTAGATGTTCCTGCTCAGGCTCTGAAATTCCGTGTGGGGGGTGGGTCTCAGTGCTCAGGCTCCAGCCTGAATGGGAACATCTACACTGTTAATTTTAGTCCATAGCATGAGCTTGGTGTCAGTTGACCTAGTCTCTGAGACTCACTGCTGTGGGTTTTTTGTTTTGTTTTGCAGTGTAGATGTATCCTATGTTAGAGGACTTTTTCTTGTCATCAGATAATTTGTTTGACAAATATTCATCAAGCTTTGTTTGTTTGTTTTTACTTAAGAAGGCAGCATGTATGCAGGAATGCACTCTGCAAAAAATGGTGATTACGTTATAAATTACACTTCACCCACAAGAACACCAAAGCAATATCAATTGGTCACCCACTGTTGAATCCAGCCATCTCAGGGATGGATTATGGCACTGTTATTCTTTTCAAGAAAATGTGATATAACAGTGTTTAGGAGGGAAGTGAAGAAAATAGCCAAGTGAAAATACAGAGAGAATTTTAGGTAGATAGAATGGTACTAAATTGGCCAGGTTCTTTTCAAAATTCTTGTGAAATGGTTAAGGTCTTGATTATTACTTCTGATTTGAATGAGGTCATCTTCAGCTGCGCATTTTGAGTTTGTGAATGTCTTTTTTTTTATACTAACAAAATATATGCATCCATCCACCCTAAAGTAACGAAATGTTATGTGTAGAGAATGGATTGTAAGCTATTTAGGGCAAAGACCATCTTTTTGTTGTGTGTTTTGTATAGCTCCTAGCACAGTGAGGTCCTAGTCCATGTCTAGGACTCCAAGGAAATACAATAATAATAATTATGTTAATGGAGAAGAGGGTGTCATCTGTGAAGGCTGCAGGAAATGGTGGGTCTTTTTCCTTACAGGCTCTCATAGTCAGCACACTTTTTGTGCCTTTTGTGGGGCAGGGGAGGAGAGGGTGGAAGTGGTTCCCTGAAATATTACTGAATGCTATCTGAAGTAACCTCGACACTGAAGCTTTTCAAGTGTCTTCTCCAGGTATTCAAACTGTAATTAATTTAAAATCAAAAAGCTTCTAAATTAACCAATTTAGTGGATAATGGAAAACGTTTACAGTATAATATTACTTTGCACTTAAGTAATGTGGACTGTAAACTTTCTGTGGCAGGGACTGTCTTCTTGTCTGTACAGCACTGTGAAGCCCTGAGTCTCTGTCGTTCATTCAGGGATCTCAAGGTGCTTAACATTAAACCTCTTAGTAGTCTTGTATGGTAGGTAAGTAGTAACGTATCCATTTTAGAGGTGGGACATAGAAGTTGTGGCTTGCTCAAGATCACATGGTGAATTAGTGACAGAATTAGAGGGAGAACCTAAAGTTCTAGTCCTTGATATAACCACTACACAATCCTTCTTCCCACTATGTTTTGATGTTAAACCCACTCACCTTTGGATTTTGCTATGTCTATTTCCGTGAGCCATACTCAGTCTTGTCCACATTAGAAATATTAGTACCTATATTACAGCAAGTGCCAGCTATAGTACAGCTTCACTAATACTAGAAGACCAAAGCTGTAGTATAGAGAGGACTTGCGCTTTTTTTTTTTTTTTTTTTTTTTGCCACCATGTCATGAAAACCTGCTCTGCATGAGCTTTTGTTAATATGCTGGTTAATCATAGTATCATAGGCCTGGAAGGGACCTTGAGAGGTCATCTAGTTCAGTCCCCTGCACTCATGGCAGGACTAAGTATTATCCAGTGTCTGAATCTCGTTTATACTAGCAACTTAGCACTGGTGTAGCTGTGCTGTTGTTGGTTGTCATAGTATTGGAACTAATTTTACGTTATTATTTTAATGTAGATGCACCCTCTGAGGATGCATCTACACTGAGAACTTTTGGAAATTTTCCCTCCTCTTTGGTCTGGCACTGCTAGATGATATGGGAGTGAAAATGCTTGTACTTGTCTAAAATTGTGCTTTCAACATTTCTACCACCAAAGCTAGGCAAATAAAGTGGGGGAAAATGTTAGTGTAGACAAAACTCTTTCCCCAGTGTAGATTATCCAAGATATCCCTGGGTTGGCCTCTGGTCAGGCCAGGTGGAGATAATATGCCAATATCCTCTTCTCCTTTATGATGATTCATAAGCTGTATCTGTATGGTGTTTTTTGACAAACTTTTCCACTATTCCTCTAACACTGGTGCAGTTCCATTAGTGATAGCAACAGAAGGCGCACTAGTGACCAGTTGCTGACATTTTAGTCAGAGCAGATCTGAGTAATGCAGTAGAGAAAATACTGGTGGCCCATCTACAATAGCACTCTTGCTGTTGCTAGTGCCTGGGAAGTGCACTGGTATTAGAGCAACAGTAGGAGAATTTGAGAGAAACCTCAATGTTGTAGACAAGGTTATAAAATTTAGAGCTTCATTAGATTAAAACAAATGTAAAACCTCGGCAGCGGTTTGCTTGCTGGACTCTTAAAAATGTTTATCAAATGTACCTGGTAAAGTCGTATAGAGATATAGTGATAGGTCAAATATGAAGCTTTTGGCTCATATGATTTTGAGCTATTGTTGCCTGAAAAGTCTTAAAACCTTTTCAAAACTCTTTCATCCACTTGTTTAATGCAAGTGGTTGAACAGATTTCCTCCATGGAAAATTAGAGCCTTACAAGAGGACTTTTTAGAGAGGTGAATGAGTGGGAACAGTTGTTGGGTTTTTTTATTGAACTCTGCAAGCAACCTTAACTATATATAAGAATATATGTTTTTCTCTTTATTCAGATATCCTTATTTTGTCTCCGCTGATTAAATAGCTTTTCATTGTAAGCCTAATGTTTGTGTTTGTTTTTTTAACAACTATCCCTTCCTCAAGTTCTTCTGAAAACAGCCCTTCCAGTTGAGATTTCTCATATATGCTCTCTAAAGTAGAGATTTAGGAGATTTCTTTTTGCAAGATGTTGAGGTTAATTGGAAAAAAGATGTCTTAGAAACATCAGAGTTTGGGAAAATGTAATCTTTGACTGTTGAAGTTTTCTTATGTTTTTGGTACGTTCTGTCTGCAACAACTTGGACTAAAAACTTCAGATTTATTTTATTCATTTCTCACCCTCAATGAGAACTAATGTAGGTAGCTTAAAGTTTCATATGAAATAAACTTTTGGAAAAACAATATCCATCTCTAGCAGAACTTGTTTTGGTTAAATCTTTAGATCAGCACTGACAGCTGAACTTTTTATGTTTTTAAAAAAATTGGTTTCATTATGACAATAGTCTTGAAGTAACCAGAATGCTAGACTTAAAAGTTTGTCACGTTTTTTCCAAAAAATAGCAGGTTATTAATATCTTGCCTCAGCTGCCTGAAGTCCTATCTCCTTGGCTGCTGGCATCTTCAAGCTTGCACCCATACCTCTTGCCATAAAGGACAAGCGGTGAATGTACTCTCTTCAGATTCCTGATCTTAGAATCGATGACTTCCCCTGCAGCCCTGTTAGGAGAAAATCCATGCCTCGGCCAGCTCCTGTGCCTTTCCTGCTTCTCCTCACTCCTCTGGGGGTGGAGTGGATGCAACTATGCTTCTTTAGCAGCAGCATTTGTAAAATCTTCAGTCCTGTTCTTTTTCCCACCACTCCCCTCCCCTTCCAAGACCCCCATTCACTCTCCACCTTTGACAATGGCACTTGTTACATCAGAGTCAAAAAAGAGAGAAAAAAGATCACAGAATCTTTTGATTTCTGAGAACTCCAAGACAATTTTCCATCCCTGCCTATCATGCAAGACAAAATTGTCTGAGGACTTAGAACGCACTATTATGTATGGATTCAAATGGTAGGTGTGTTGCTGCCACAAATCACATCACATTATATCATGGAAGCACAGGAAGGAGGCTGGGCTTCAGCTTCCTTAAAAGGAGAGGGCATAAGCACTGGTCTTGGCATTGTCAGGGCACAGTAAAAAGATTATTGAGAGGCTTGCTGGGGAGTAAAAGGAGGCAGAGTGAGTGGGGACACATGGGACTGTGGGTGGGATTTGGAGGCTTGGAGGGGTGAGTCTTGAAGCCTGCCCTCAGCCAATTGTAACCCAAAGGAGGAAATGGCATACCTTGTGCATCCATCCTTATCCATTCCATTGGTTTCACCCTTTCAATGACAGAAGGTAAACACCTCCTCCACGTTCACACCACAGCAGATATAACTATTGGGTGCCAGAGTGCATGACACAACTTCTTTCCCTTGGTCATGCATATGTTGTGGAATTTAAAAGCTCCACCAGCTGAACTAGTTGGGTTGCAGGAATTTATTATAGTGAAAATAAAACCTAAACAAAGCTTTCACAGGTCTGTGTTTCAAAATAATGTCTAAAACATAGGAAATCCAGTGACAAAGCTCTGTTAAAATAGAATGAACACATCTGTCCCCTGTGTGTATTCATAATGCTGTTGGTCTGCTTTGATGACAGATATTTTACTACGTGTCATCCCTGCAGAAACATCCCAGCTATAAGGATATGAACAAGAGTCTCTTCTAACTTTGCGCATAATCAAAGTTCCAATTTCAGAGTCTCCTGTGCACAACTTCATTGTTTTCAAATTATATGCTCAGTTACCTTTGTGCAAATCCCAATTGAAGGCAGATATAATGGAGGGCAGCATATGGCCTGCCAGAATTACTAGCCATGATGTATAAGCCATAAAGATACAGTGAGTGGGCTGGAGGAAAAATATTTTACTTGTGGAGTAAATTTGATCTGGAATTGTTCGAACACCACAAATTTGGAATTCCATAATGCCTTATTTTTTAACAAAGTCACTTTGAGTAGAATGAAGTTTCAAGGTTACAAATATATACCAGTTAAATGTCCATAAAATGTTATTTCAAAAAGCAATTGTTCAAAAGCTAAGAAATTTGGAGCCAAGGTTTTGCAAACTATGTAGGAACATAAAATTGCCAGACCAAATCAGACATGCGGTCTGCCTAGTCCAGTATTTTATATCCAACCATTGCCAGTAGTAAGTACCAAATGCTTTGGAGAAAGATCCAAGAAACCACCTACCAAATAACTGGAATGACCAGTTCATAGACCTTTCTAGCCCCTCTCAGAGGTTTGCTTATGTCTGAAGCATGGGAGTTATCCCTTCTATTTTTTTAATCATCTCTAACGTATCTATGATCTCATCCATATGAAATATCTAACTTTTAAAAATCCTTCTAGGCACATAACCTCAATGATATATTTGTAGCAGTGAATTTCACAAGTTTATTTTTTACACCATGTATAATTTCCTTCTCTATTTTAAATTGGTGGTTTTTCAATATAATTGAATGTCATCTTGTACTGAGAGGTAGTAGAAAGTGGCACCCATTTTAATTTCTCTACACCATTTATTATTCTCTCTCTCTCTCTCTCTCATGTGTCTCATATGTTTTGAGAGAAGAAAAACAATCCTAGTGTTTTCAGTCTTTCGTCATGTGGAAGTTTTCCCGTACTTCTAAACATTTTCATTGTGTCGCTAAACTCCCACTATTTCAGCTATGGTTTGGGGGTTTTTTTGATTGAGTGACCAGAACTAAATATAGTATTCCAGAAGAGGGCATACCATTGATTTACATAATGTTACAATCATGTCAGTGTTGCTTTCCAGACTATTCTTTATGCAACTTAATATTTGTCTTGCTTTTTTGATTATGCAGCATGCAGAGCAGAGATTTTCACTGAGCTTTTTACAGTGAAGTGGAAGTCCTCTTTCTGACCAGTTAATTTAAAATGCTGTGGTTCTTAACCTTTACTGCAGCCAGCACCCCTTTGATTCTCAAAATATGTTCTTGCACCCCTTAAACCTAAAATGTGTTCTCGCACCCCTTAAACCTAGATATATATTTTGTTTGTATATTACAATAATCATTAAAATGTGTAATGTTAATAAATACATAGGTTTGATGAAACAAAGTAGTTGTACTTATGTGCTTGTGCTTAATTTGTGTTTTCAATGATTTATCTTTTAAAAAAATCTGGCATGTCTCGCACCCCCAGGTTAAGAACCACTGGTGGCTACTTCCACCTTTTTATGTTCTCTGTACGTATAAATATCTTCTTTCTGTGTGTTCCATTCTATGCATCCGATGAAGTGGGCTGTAGCCCACGAAAGCTTATGCTCAAATAAATTTGTTAGTCTCTAAGGTGCCACAAGTACTCCTGTTCTTCTTACTGCTGTAATGTGTTCCTTCCTGTATGAACTACCTTGTATTTTTCAACACTGAATTGAAGTTGCCACTGTGTTGCCCACTCACACAGCTTTGTTAGGTCCCTCTGAAGTTCCCCCCCTAGTTTTCTCTAGTTTTGACTCACTTAAGTAAATGTCATCTGCAAACTTTGTCACCTCCCTATTCACCCCTTTTTCCAGTTGATTGATATTCAGTTTATATCAAAGAACCCCTATCCTTGTACAGATCCGTGGGGCATCCTACTTTTAACCTTTTGCTATATTATTTACTATTTATTCCTACTTTGTTTTGTCTCTTGGCCAGTTTCTCATCTGTGCTGTTACTTTATCTCTCACTCCATGACTGCTTAATTTTTCTAATAGCTTCTTGTGAGAAATTTTGCATAAGGATTTTTGTAAGTCCAAATAAATTGTTAGGCACTTCTTTCTCCATTATCTTGTGGACGTACTCAGAGAATTTTAATGTATCAAAAAGGCCTGATTTTTTTTCTTTAGAGAAATGATCCTTTATCATACCAGGCACCTCTAGGTATTTTATAATTCTATTTTAAATTACAATTTCAAACAATTTTCCTGGTACTTGAAGTAATGCTCAATAGTTGTAGGTCACTCCTGATGTCTTTTAAGCTTCCAACATTTGCTGCCTTTGACACTTCAGATTTCATTCTTAAATTCTTTCAGTACGTTCAGGTCCTTGAGACTTGCTGCTGTTTAGTTTAGAAAAAAAGTAGGAATTTACACAAATTCATAAAATGTCAGTTTCTGACCGTCACTCATCTTTATTACCTGAAAGGAGTAGGTCTAAGAAAGGGACCTCCCCAACATTCCTTTGGTTAAAAACTAATCATTTTGCTTCTATGAAATGTTCTTATCCTTCCTTTAATTGCTCATTTTACTCCTTCTCTCTCACAGGCTTCCTGCTTCTAATATATTTAAAGTCTTTCTTTTGTCTTTATTTGCTCTTCAAATTCCCACTTTTCTCTCCTAATTTCCATTTTATATTTTACCTGCGTTTGCTCCTTTCTATTGGCCTCTATAGGAGTAAATTTCAGTTTTTATAAAAGATGTCAGTTTAGCTTAACTCTGACCCTATATAAATATCTGTGCTATATATCCAGTCCTTCTCTCCAAATTACTATGCACTTATTTCCAATACCACAAACCCTCTCCTGAAATCTGTGTGTACAGAAAATGAGACTTGTCTCATATTGGCAACAGACCTTTCCCAATCCACCTGAACATATATAGAAAAACATAATAGAATCCCTCCTTTTGTTTCTGTATTGCATATGAATACCTTCTTCTGTGTGCCGTTACATTGTGCCAGAGAACTTTCACTGCTCTATAATAATAGAAACTCTACTGTATCTACCTCCTTCATCCATTCCATAGGTCTTTAAGACCCCAAACTCCATAATGGATGGAAATTATGCTTATTTGCAAAACTACAGTGCTGAATTTCCTGGCTTTCAAGCATTTTTTAAAAAATAACTACAATGTTTTGATAATGTTTTAAATAGTCACTGATGTAAATATGTATCAATCTTAAACACGTTTTGTTTGGGAATATATGTTTATTGGACATCACTACTTGCTTATAGCTCATTGATCTTTTACAGTGCATCTGTGGTCTTGTTCAGGACTACTTGTCTAGCCAGACAATAATGTTGCTTCTCTTGTCCCTGTAAAATGTCATCTTTGGATATTCAGACAGTGCCTCGCATAAGTGATTTTTTTTTTTTTGGTCACTGCTCGACAGTATTGAGGTACAGATCGGGAGAGGCCTACTGTTTTTTTTTCCCCAAAGAACTACCAAAGCAGATTACCCTTACCTCCTGTATTAATGCTCTTTTCCCCCTACCCCCAGTTTAAAACAGTGGATCACAGGTTTCTTTTTTGGGTATCATTCAGTTAATTTTATCTGTCATCTCTGACTATGGTGTCTACAAGCCTATATCAAGTATTGCAGCGTGGCTAGCTTACTTCACATGGTGTGCAAGGTTGCTAAATGTGCATGTATTGGTGTTTATATAGAGAGTCCTGCAAATCTGCAGATACCCGCTTTATATCTGCGCATGTGGATATCCACGGACCATTTTTGCAGATCACAGATCCGATGTGGATACAAATCCTGTATCCATGCAGGGCTCTAGTTATATATAATAAATTTATGTATGGTTTCATATAAAGGTGAAATATTCTGCTGCCAGTACAGGAAATTCTAGCTGAGGGAGGTAATTGAGTGGTGATTGTTTCACTGATGATGATTAGATGTAGTGTTTAGGTGCTCTGATTTCCTTGCTAAGAAATGGTTTAAAATACACACTGGAATTGTGGAGAAGAATATAAGATAATTAAACAGAAAACTTCCCTAGTGTCCCTTGAATCTTCTATCCTGAGAGCCAGAGGAAATGCCTACCTTATGCTATCACTGGAACAACATTTGTTTGAAGGCTCATTTAGGCTTTTTCTTCCGCTGGCCACAGTATGTGGCGGTATGCATATGGACAAGTCTTTTTTTTTTAAAAATACAAAAGTTATTTTTCACAAAACATACTCTGTTTTTACAGTACCCTCCATTCCTGGATCCCAGAGTCCTTTAAAAATGTTAATTAATCCTTAAAGATGTGAGGTAGATGAGTATTTTTATTCCCAGTTAACATATAGGGAAGCTGAAGTAGAAAGATGAAGTGCTTGGCCAAGGCTACACAGGAAGTCCATGGCAGAGCTAGGTACAGAATCCAGATCTCCTAACTACTGCTCTTTTGCTTTAGTCATTAAACCATCCTTCCTCTCTCGGAAGCTCTTTTTTTGTTATGCACACAGGCATTCTGGAAATTGTGCTGTAGAATGATACCACAATAAGAGGAATGAAGGTGTGCATTCATTGTTTAGAATCTAGATGGTCTGTTCTGGACCAGTCACTGAAATAAAGTGGCTACATTAAGTTGTGATATGTGGAAAAAGAACACTTTAGGGTGACATGCATTTTGCTTCACCAATTTCTGACCTGCAATGCTTGCCTTTGCAGATGGAACATGAGGATTTTGTAATGGAAGGGCATGGCAAGACTCCACCTCCTGGTGAAGAAAACAAACAGTGAGTCTCACGTTTATTTAAAAAGGGCCTTACCATAGTAAATGGTGGGAATCACTCTTGTTTAAACGTGCTGGAAGCATTGGTTGTTCTTGGGGTGCTCGCCCTTGGTTTCTTAAATACCCATATTTCATAGTAGCTAGTAACTGAAGAGTCAGTGTGCTGATTTGCCTTAAATTCTGAAACACAAAATTCTGCTTTGTATATTCTGCAGTGGGTTAATCAGAATTTGTAGTTAAAGGATTAATGGCGTTAGGAAGCTAGAGCTGAGAAAGTGAATTCACTTTACCAATGGAAATATGTATATGAAGCTTTACATGTTTCTTGTCTTGTGAAACAACTGAAATGCACCAAAAGAAGAGTTTGCCCATTGTCAACCCTTGGTGTGCATCTTGTAGATTGGTGCTCCCTGAAATGTGAACGTTGCTTATTTAAAATAAATTTCCAGAAAGGAACTGGAATTGTAAATGAAATGTCCTTTACAGGATGGACCATTTAGATGCTGGCCTTTTATAGTTTGAGGAAAGAGGAAATGTAATCAAAAAAGAAATTGACTCATTTCTATTAAGAAAGTGCATGGAGAAAAAATGTCTCTAAGTATTTTTGGTGGAAATATAGAAAACTTTCTTTGGTTGGGGGAGGGGAAAGCCCTCTGCTAATGGCACTATAATGATGGATGTCCTACGTATATCTAGTTTCAGAGTAGCAGCCGTGTTAGTCTGTATCCGCAAAAAGAAGAACAGGAGTACTTGTGGCACCTTAGAGACTAACAAATTTATTAGAGCATAAGCTTTCGTGGACTACAGCCCACTTCTTCGGATGCATATATGCATATATGCTATATGCATCCGAAGAAGTGGGCTGTAGTCCACGAAAGCTTATGCTCTAATAAATTTGTTAGTCTCTAAAGTGCCACAAGTACTCCTGTTCTTCTTTCTACGTATATCTAGATAATTCCTTTGCTCGAGCCAGTGCCAACATTATGGTGATTATCCTGTTCTTGACTTCTCTCTTTATAGAGGCTAGGAAGATCTTGGATCTTTGGCAGAGCCAGACCATAGAAACTTTTTTTAACATACAATTCCAGTGTCACTTCGTCATTTAAAGGAGGAAAATGATCTTACCCACCCCTAAAACACTGCCTTCTAGTTAATGCAGGGAACTGAATTGTTTAATTGGTTCTGGTCTTATGCTTTTAGTAGGCTAGCAACACAGGCTGCTACCTCTGTGGCCGAAGTTGTTTCTTAGATAGCTAAGATGAACTCAGGGAGGTTCTAGTACTGAGCAGATGCATTCTTTTCTATAGTGGAAATGAGCCAAGCTTTTCAAAATAATTGTTGCCATTTCTTTCTGTTCATACTAGTATGATCAGTAAATTGAAGAAGAGTTTCAAACTTGTGGTGATTGAAACATGTAGACAATTTTTTAAATGAAGCAGATAACATAAAAAAGTGGAAGTTAAATTCCTGCTTTAATAAAATTTCTCAGAAACTTGATCATGAAACTAAGTATGTGATTGCAGAGAATAACATGGAGGGGTATTATATTGGCCTCATTTAAATGGTGTGCTCTCTGCCTTTTGTTGCTGCATTTGTTTACTGTGAATAAAATTTGAGAATTCTTTCCCAGCTGACCTGATTTCTAGCTGCAGCTTTTCAGGTGACTTACAACACTATATTCTACCTTCCCAGCACTATTTTGACTGTAGAGAACATTCAAAACTTGGAGTGGGCAGAGTTCCTCACCAAATTATTTGTATTACTGTCCAGCGGTGTCCAGGGGTCCCAATCAGGATCAAGGACCCTTTGTGTTAGATGTTGTACAAATACAGAGTAAAATGCCAGAGCTTACCCTAAAGAACTAAGTCCTAGTTAGGTTACTAATAAAATTTGTACAAGTGTAAAACTACAGTTTTGATACCTCAGCTAAAATACAAGAATAGTCACATTATTCAGCTGTACTATAAACACAATACTTTGTTGAGGACGTTGCTTTTTGCTTGATTAGTCATCTGAATTTCTTTTTACCCACAATATAAATTTTTCATTTACCTAAGTGAATATACTATAGGTTACAGTTAATTTAAAAAAAAAAAAAAAAAAAAAAAGTTTGGCTCTTGTTGCTTATGCTTCATTGACCTGGTGACTGGAATTAAAAATTGATGATAGTCGCAAGACATTTTGTGGTTCCAATAACTTTTATTCTTATAGTAGTTCAAAAAATGTTGTTCCATTTTCAACTATGTTCACATCTTCAATGAGTATTTTATTCTATAAACACTTCTTTGGAGCTATTAGTACTTGGATGAGGCATCGGTAGACTTTACTGTTGTCCTCCCCATTAATATCAAATGAAATTTGGGCTAGTTATTGAAGAGTAGTAGATTGCATTTTGGTGTATAAGGGACTCGAATGTGGATGTGTAATAGGTAGATAGGGTTTGTTAGTGGATAAAGGGAGAGTGGAAATAGAAATATGCACTTATTTAGAGACTTATCAATAGGTGTAGTACTTGCATGGTATTGGTTAATGTGTGAAGTTTCCTTCGTTAGAGATTCCTGTGTACATAATGGTATACATTAGCAGGCTTTTGTAACTGTCAGTTGGCCTGAAGACTTTTTATTTCTGTAGTGGGATTGAATCTCACAGTTTATTTTATCAGGGGATAGAAACACCTTCACTAGAGTGCCTTGCGGGAGGGTCTAGTATTAAAAGAACACTGTCAAGATTGTTGAAGCATAGGACTGACCTACCTTCGTCTGTGATTCCATCTGGAAGGGTCCTGATTTCATTAACTGAACCGTCTGTCTGTCTGTCTGTCTGTCTCTCTCTCTCACTCTCAAAAATAATTTTTTTTTTCTAACCAATCTGTGCTGCCTCTGGAAATTTAAAAAAACAAATGGCAGTGCCATGCACAGGTTTTGTTACTGTTAGGAAATAGGCTGTGATAGTACTTGTTGCCGATGTGCTTTTGAAATATCAAACAGGATAAAAACCACTAAACCCATTATAGGGTTACTGAATTAAAGAAAAGCTGTAATGGAAGGTGTATAATAAATAAGTACATTGAAAAGGCTGTTACAATTCTTATGGGGTATGAGGGTATTTGCTTGTTAAACTCTTTGACCTTGGTTATTGAATATAAATAAAATGTGCTTCTCTTAGAAATCTGCTACTAGCAGTTCAGACAATAGATGTGACTGATATTAATTGAAATAAATTTTTAAAGAGAAAGAATTAGGACTTCTAAAGTCATTAGCTTAAATGAAATATTTGGTTATTGAGCTCAGTATTAGCCTCTATAATTGCAAACTGACCCCTGCAGGTGGTGGTGATCATCTTTACTGCTCATGTATTGACATCCATTGGTAAGAAACTGAGCTCAATTGGTGCGCGCAAGGAATAGGGAAGAGGCTTGTGTTCTTCAATAAATGTTTACTTGTAATTCAAATCTGCTAATCACTTCCCCTTGCTATTTCGCATCTCTTTCCTTCCCCCGCACAGTCTGTAGTATCAGGCATTTGCCCTCTCCCTGCTGGTTGGTGGCAGAGCAAAGATTGTCAGCTAGTCTGGGGCCAGGGCTGCCTGTCTGTGGAGAATGCCAGAATTCTCTGCCTCCATTCCTGGGCAGGTTGTAGACCAGGAGTCATCTCTTTTTGTAGTGGAGACTTTTTGGATAGGACTAAAAAAAATCTGAATTTGACTAGGGCTCTCAAGTGATTAAAAAAATGAATCGCGCAATTAAACAATATTAGAATACTATTTATTTAAATATTTTTGGATTTTTTCTGCATTTTCAAATATATTGATTTCAATTACAACACAGAATACAAAGTGTACAGTGCTCACTTTATACAAATGTAGTTATTTTTGTTGCATAACTGCACTACAAAACAATATTAAACTTTAGCGCCTACAAGTCTAATCAGTCCTACTTCTTGTTCAGCCAATCGCTCAGACAAACAAGTTTGTTTACATTTGCAGAAGATAATGGTGCCCATTTCTTGTTTGCAGTGTCACCTGAAAATGAGAACAGGTTTGCATGGCACTGTTGTAGCCACCGTTGCAAGATATTTACATGCCAGATGTGCTAAAGATTCATATGTCCCTTGATGCTTCAACCACCATTCCAGAGGATGTGTCCATGCTGATGACGGGTTCTGCTCAATAACGATCCAAAGCAGTGCGGACCAATCGATGCATGTTCATTTTCATCATCTGAGTCAGATGCCTCCAGCAGAAGGTTGATTTTCCTTTTTGGTGACTTGGGTTCTGTAGTTTCTGCTTTGGAGTGTTGCTCTTTTAAGACTTCTGAAAGCATTCTCCACATCTCCTCCCTCTCAGATTTTGGAAGGCACTTCAGATTCTTATATCTTGAGTCAAGTGCTGTAGCTGTCTTCAGAAATTTCACATTGGTATCTTCTTTGCATTTTGTTAAATTTTCAGTTAAAATGTTCTTAAAGTGAACAATGTGCAGGGGCATCATCCGAGACTGCTATAACATGAAATATATGGCAGAATGTGGATAAAGCAGAGCAGGAGGCATACAATTCTCCCCCAACGAGTTCAGTCACAAATTTAATTAACGCATTATATTTTTAACAAGCGTCATCAGCATGGAAGGCATGTCCTCTGGAATGATGGCCGAAGCGTGACGAGGCATATGAATCTTTAGCACATCTGGCATGTAAATATCATGCAACGCCAGCTACGGCAGTGCCATGCAAACACCTGTTCTCACTTTCAGGTGACATTGTAAACAAGTGGGCAGCATTATCTCCTGCAAATGTAAAGAAACTTGTTTGAGCGATTGGCTGAACAAGAAGTAGGACTGAGTGGACTTCTAGGCTCTAAAGTTTTACATTGTTTTGTTTTGGAGTGCAGTTATGTAACAAAAATAACTACATTTGTATAAAGTGAGCACTGTACACTTTGTATTCTGTGTTGTAATTGAAATTGATATATTTAAAAATGTAGAAAAACAGCCAAAATACTTAAGAAATTTCAATTGGTATTCTATTGTTTAACAGTGCGATTAATCGTGATTAAATTTTTTGAGTTAATCACGTGAATTAACTGCGATTGACAGCCCTAAATTCGACTGATTGGAGACCTTTAAAACTAAATGTAGAAAGAGGGAAGGTGCTTTCTTCTTTTAACCAGGAGTTTCTGAGCTAGTTTTGCCTCAGACCCTCTGCTGGGCTGTGGAGTAGAGTGGGGTCTGATTATTACCAGAACAGAGCTATTTTTCCCCTTTTTTATCTTGGCTCATGGCTGATAAGGAGAGAAAAAGGAGTCACAAATGTCTTCCAAGTCTTGCTTTTTATCCAGTGGCAGTTCGAACAAAGTGTCCCAGCAGCAGAGAGGAGCATGCAGACATACCAAAGGGCAACCTGAAGGTGCTAGAGCAGTCCAGGTCCCCTTGTAGCCTTCCAGACATGGGACCTAACTCCTGTGGCTGGTGCGATGGCTTAGACAGGGAATTGGGCCACCGAGGGCCTCCATCCCAGGGGGAATGCAAGAGACGGTTTAAGCAGATCCCATAATGGCACCTCAGCCTTCCAAGGGAGCAGCAGCAGCAGTAGCCGCCACCACTGCAGCTATGCAACTTGAGGGTAAAGAGTCCAAAGACCTACAAGTTAGAAAAAGCAGTAGGTGAACCTGAGCCCTCAACTGAGGTTTGTTCATTGAGACATGGAGGACAGCACAAACCCATCCCAGCCAGTACCAAAACAAACAAAAAAACACCTTGGTTTTTTCACTCCACATTCAAAAAATATTGGAAGCCAAGAATACAACTCCAGATTGAGATTCTCCCTCTGGACTCTTGTACAAATTCCCTAGACAACTTCCGTGTTGTTTCAGTCCCGAAGTGGACAACAGGATTATGGGTATGACTAGAAATACCATTCTCCTAGCAGACCATGTGACTATAACTAAGGGTTAGTGATCATGTTTATGCAGGTATCAGAGCTCTGATTTTTTTCTTCCTCTAGTGTGATATTGAGATAACAGGCACATGGATCTTCTGTTGACTATTAGCCAGATAAAGATTTGTTGAACTCCTAGCCCATCATGGAGTTAGCAACCTTTTTAGGTGGGTGATGCTTTTGACTATGTTAGTCTGACTCCATGCATAGCACCTATCTATTACAGCTTGTTGAACCTTCTGCATTTGTAGTTAGCTGATCCCTTTTCTAAGACTTCAAAAGGAAGGGCAGTTAGTGAAGGGAAGTTATTCAGAGAAGGACTAGTACAGATTTTCAGGTCGTTTCCAAAGATCTGTCCACAGGTTTCATGCATGATGGGTCATGTAGAAATATACAGTGACATTAGTAAGAAAACGCTGGGATCAGGTCAGAGAGGCCATCCGTAGGGGCCTTCAGTGCTGCTGCAGCCTCAGCACAGCACTCTCCCACACAGGGGAAATCCTCAGAGTCCTCTTCTAAACATCCTAAGAGGAGGAGTCCTAATTCCCCTCGCAAGGAGTCATCCTCAAAAATATCTTGTTCACCAACCAGATTGACAGCTTTAGAGATGACATCCTCAAGACTCGGTACTGTGAAGGCAACAGGCTCCTCCAGTACCAGTGTAGTGGGAAAGCCCTGCAGGTCTAATTCCAGTCATGGTGCTGGAAAGACCCCAGTACTGTAAGAACATAACGGCCATACTGGGTCAGACCAAAGGTCTATCAAGCCCAATATCCTGTCCTCTGACAGTGGCCAATGGCAGGTGCCCCAAAGGGAATGAACAGACAGTTGTCAAGTGATCCATGCCCTGTCACCCAATCCCAGCTTCTGGCAAACAGAGGCTAGGGACACCATTCCTGCCCATCCTGGCTAATAGCCATTGATGGACCTATTTTCCATGAATCTATCTAGCTCCCTTTTGAACCCTGTTATAGTATTGGCCTTCACAACACCCTCTGTCAAGGAGTTCAATAGGTTGACAGTGCGTTGCATGAAAAAATACTTTCTTGTGTTTGTTTTAAACTTGCTACCTATTAATTTCATTTGGTGGTCCCTTGTTCTTGTATTATGAGGAGGAGTAAATAACACTTCCTTATTTACTTTCTCTTTACCACTCATGATTTTATAGATCTCTATCATATCCCCCATTAGTCGCCTCTTTTCCAAGCTGAAAAGTCCCAGTCTTATTAATCTTTCTACGGAAGCCGTTCTGTACCCCCAATCATTTTTGTTGCCTTTTCTGAAACTTTTCCAATTCCAATATATCTTTTTTGAGATGGGGCGACCACATCTGCACGCAGTATTCAAGGTATGGGCGTACCATGGATTTATATAAAGGCAATATGATATTTACTTGGAGAATGCCAGAGCAAACAGAGTTTCGGTACTGTTGGACTTAACTTCTCTCCTGATACCCTACTGAGTTCTCGGTATTATGTAAGCCTCCAGCTGCACTGGTGCCATCTGTGAAGCATGCTAAGTAATTGGTACTGTTCAGCAAGGACAGGCGTAGTCCAACAGTACCCCTCAGTGTTGCAACATTTATTTGTGTCGCAACGATACTTGATACCGCAACATCATTCGATGCTGCAAGATTTTAGATACACAAAGGACTTATCAGTGACTGCTGAACCAGAGTCCACATTGCTGGTGGGTACCGAGCCCCTTTCATTACTGAGAGCCACTTGATCTTTGGAGCTCTATACATTCCTTGTACCATCACCTCCCTTTTTGATTTGCACTCCACCAATAGAAGAAGAGGAGGATGATAATGAAGATTTCCCTTCAGATTTCTGTACAGGATTTTTCCTTGTATTCATATATGAACCCCCTTTCTCGGAGGGGTAAGGTTGATACTCAAGGATCTCACCACTCCTGGTGGGAGCAGCCCTGAATGCCACCTGCTCCCCCGTCTGGTCCTCAGTGGCCATATTGGGATCTCTAGGCAGCTTATCACAGATACTTTTCCAGCGCCCCAGCCCTCTCCCATTGGGATAACAGGGAGACTCAACTCTTCTCCCCAACAACAGGAGGAAACATTTGAGGCCCAAGAAACTATTGAGGTTGAAGCTGTAATGTCTCTTCCTCCATCTGTGGCCAATGACTTTTGACAGTTCCAGGATCTCGTTAGATGGGTAGCAGAATCCCAACAGTTACTTCTTGAAGAGGTCCAAGAATCCCAACACAAGCTGTTGGATATTCTGCAATCTGAGAGACCATCCAGAATTGCTCTCCTGCATCCTGCAGAATCCATTTGGCAGTCTCCGGCTACCGTAATGCCCACGTGTAAGAGGACTGATTTGAAAAAAAAAAAAAAATTACATGCCCACTAAGGACTCAAAGTTCTTATTCTCCCTCCCTCCACCTAACTCTGGTTCTTGATATGGTTAATGAATGGGGTAAGCCACAGCGTTATGTCACCCTATATGACAGAGACCAGAAGTGCCAGGACCTGCTGGGGAGAAAATCCTATTAATCTAATCAGCAACCCTACAATTCCATATTGCGAATTACTAGGTGCTGATGGCAAAGTAAAACTACATGAACTATACAAAGTTGGATTGTTTATTGAATGGCTTCTGCTGGACCAAAGGGAACAATTTCAGGCCACTATAGCTGAGGGACAATTACTAGCCAGAACATCTCTTCAGGCAGCTCTGGATACTGCAGATACCAAGGCCCGCTCCATCTCTACGACAGTGGCGATGCACAGGGGTTTCTGGTTTATAGCTACGTGACTTCTCCAGAGAAGTCCAGAATATGATAGAGGAACTTTTGTTTGATGGACTGAAGCTGTTTGTAGAAAATGCCAGAGTCATTGCATACCCTTAAGGATTCCAGGGCCACGTTACACTTGTTAGGTACCTGGCTCCTGCAAACAAAAGGAAGTTTAATAGATCACAAATGGCTCACAGATCCTGTCTGATGCAATTCTCTGGATTTCAGAGACCAACAGAATCTTCCAGAGAGAGAGAGAAGTTCCGGAGAAAGCTACCTTTCTAACCCACTTGAGGCATCTATACAGCAGCCTTCCTCATCAAAGCCTCAGTTCAAGTGCGTGCTCATGTTGATTCCATTCTAGGTGTGTGTGCGCCCACGTGCACAGTCATTGGAGCCTTAGCGGTATCCGTAGGGTCGGCTGTAGCACCCCCTTGAGTGCCACGCTCATGCGTTGGTATATTAGGTGCTGCCCTCTCAGTTCCTTCTTACTGCCCATGACGGTTGGTCGAAGCACCCTGTCTTGCATCGCAAGAGTGTTAGCGGTTCTTAGAGTCCATTGTCCTGCCTTTTTGGTTGTTAATTGATAGGTACTTAGTTAGACCTTTCAGTTAAGTGTTAGAGTAGTAGTTTAGGAGTTAGAGTCCCGGCTGAGATTTCACCTCAGAGCGAGGCATGCCCCGTTCCCTAGGCTTTAAGCCATGTTCATTGTGCAGTGGGCCGATGCCCATTCGTGACCCCCACAAAAGCTGTTTAAAGTGTTTGGGGGAGTCCCACAGAAAGGATAAGTGCAGGATCTTGAAAAACTTTCACCCTCAAACTCAGAAGGAGCGGGATATCTGTTTGAGGGCACTCCTCATGGAGGCTGCGCTTCTTTGTCCTACCTCGGAGCCCTCTCGATCGGACTCCACGCTCGGCACGTCGATGCACAGAGCACCACCAGCACTGGAATCTACCCGGCACCATTCCCCCTCCCCGGTGCCTAAGAAAGGTTGAAGTCGATGGGCCCACTGGCACCGCAGAAGTAAGGGGCTTCTGGCAAAGGACTTGTCAGGCCACGTGCCTGCTCCGGAGCTGCTCAGCGGTACGCGTGCAGTCGGACCCCCCAACCCAGCCTGGGACCCGCCCCTGACTCCTGGAAGCAGCAAGGGTTCCTGGCTCCTAGTAGGGTCATCTGTGCCCGAAGCGGGCCTGACGGCCAAAGAGCAAGTAGGCCGACTGGTACCGCACATGCCTCTGCCAGGTGATGGACCCAGCCAAGGCCCTGGCATCTATGGGCAAGCCCATTATGGGACTGCCCCCTAAAGTAGTGGAGCATACTCAATCCCTGGACTGCAGGCATTGGTCCCCATCACTGCGTCCTCGGACCCCACCACCGCAGCCTCTGTCCTGGTTTCAAGACACAGGTCCCTGCGTCAAATCTCCGCCCAGAAAGCACGGGACACCTGAGTCACGACGCCGATCCCTGTACCCATGGTACCATTGGCCCTCTCGCCAGAGTTCGCCACGGTGCAGATCACCATCACATAGGCAATCTCCCAGGCGTTGATCCCCATGATGAGGGATCGTTCCCGGGTGTGGCACTAGTCTCCGGCTCCTGGTACCGCTCTTCAGGCTGGCACCGGTCCTTGCCCTCTCGTCCCAAGTCGCTGATGAGGATCAGTTGGCAGACTCAGGCATCTATGGTTCCGCCCTGATCACCGGAAGGGCAATGGTGCGAGCCTAAAAGGGAGTTCAGCCCCATACCTATAAAAGGTGAATCGCCACTGGCCTGTGAGACCGGCGTGGCTCCTGCAGCGGTGGCGTGGAGGCAGGGGCAATGGCCCACTCAGTGGCAGTACTGGAGGGTGTACCTGTTATGCTGGTCCTGTACTCCCACCATTCCTCCAAGGCTGCATCGGACAAGCTGCCCCCAGCACAGCTGGCACCCGAGTTGGAGTGACCCCAACGCCCAAGGAGCTGTCTCTGGACGAGGAAGGGGAAGCCACCCCTCTCCCTTCTGGGCAGTCATCTTTGTCATCTTCAGATGAAGTGGTGGCCGGCCCCTCACAAATGATCAGCCCCTACTTCCCCATGACTTCAAGGAGCACCAGGCCCTGCTCAATAGGGTGGCTGCCAACCTGAACTTGGAGGTCGAGGA
This sequence comes from Chrysemys picta bellii, assembly GCF_011386835.1. NCBI lineage: Eukaryota > Metazoa > Chordata > Testudines > Emydidae > Chrysemys > Chrysemys picta. The sequence goes on along the minus strand of NC_088791.1, from coordinate 93,205,477 downwards.
GCTAGCGGAGGAGTCCGATGATCTCTTTAATATCATACCCTCCCCCACCCTGGCCTGAGTCAGGTTGCCTGTCCACCTAGGGGTCCTCAAAATTGTCAAGTCTGCAATGCAAGACTTCCATTCCTCTTCCATTCCTCCTATCTTCAACATTGGCACTAGCCGTCTGTGTTGAAAGGACCAAACCATTCTGCAAGTCAACGCAATTGTTCATCATGATGGCTGACAGTATGAAAGAACGTCCAGCGTCCACTCAAAGAATTTCTTCTTGGATCACTGCCTGCTACAATCAGACAAAGCTGCCCCCTCCAGCAATCGTAACCTCCCATGCAACCAGGGTGCAAGCCTCTTCGGCAGCTTTCCTAGTCCATGTACCTATCTGGGAACATCTGTACAGCAGCCACCTGGTTGCCCATCCATATGTTTACATCCCATTGTGCACCTACTCAACAGGACCTGGTTGATGCTGGCTTCGGTAGAGAAGCTAGGCTATGAACTCCAAGCCCACCTCCGAGGATGCTGCTTGTGAGTCACCTAGAATGGAATCTACATGAGCAAGCACCCGAAGAAGAAAAAAATGGTTACCTACCTTTTCGTAACTCTTGTTCTTCGAGATGTGTTGCTTATTTCCATTCCATTACCCGCCCTCCTACCCCTCTGTCAGAGTTGCTGGCAAGAATGAACTGAGAGGGCGTAGGGTTGGCAGCGCCTAATATAGCAGTGCGTGAGCACGGCACTCAAGGGGGTGCTACAGCCGACCCTGCGGATACTGCTAAGGCAAAAATCTCTGACTGTGCACGTGGTAGCGCACATACCTAGAATGGAATAGACATGAGCAACACATCTTAAAGAACAAGAGTTACAAAAACGTAAGTAACTTTTTTTTTTTTTATTATGGGATGGACAAGGATTCGAACACCCCACCTCCGTTAGCTTGCCAGCTCCAATATTTTGTCCACCTCCTCCCATTTGTAGACCAACTCAGCCATTTCCAACAAGCACGGCAGGTATCACTTCAGACAAATGGGTGATGGAAGTAATATCATTTGGCTATACCATTCATTTTACCTGCCTGCTGCCTCCTCATTACCCTTCCCCACGTCCCTTCAGGGACCACTCTCATTCCTGCTAAGACAGGAAATAAACTCCCTTCTTCGTGTAGAAGCGATAGAACTGTTCCCTGCTCAGCACCAGGGGAGAGGCTTCTATTCGAGGTATTTCCTTGTACCAAAGAAAAATAGAGGATGGAGACCAATCTTAGATCTAAAACTGCTAAACAAATGTGTGAAGCTTCAAAAGTTCAGAATTGGGACTCCTGCAGCTATAATTCCTTCTCTGAGTTCAGGGGATAGGTTTTCGGCCTTGACGTTCAGGAAACGTATTTCCATATAGCGATACAACTGTCTCGTAGAACAGTGCTTCTCAAGCTATCTGATGTGGGGGACTGGCAATTTTCCCCCCCAATGTGCCAGGGACCGGTGCCATATTATTATCCTATTCGACGGTCTTATGAGGAAACTCGCCGCGGACTGGTAGCCGATGGCTCGCGGACTGGCACCGGTCCGCGGACCACCACTTCGAGAAGCACTGTCATAGAAAGGTTTCAGAGTAGCAGCCGTGTTAATATGTATCCGCAAAAAGAACAGGAGACTTGTGGCACCTTAGAGACTAACAAATTTATTTGAGCATAAGCTTTTGTGGGCTATAGCCCACTTCCTCGGATGCATAGAATGGAACATATAGTAAGGAGATTATATATACACACACACACAGAGAACATGAAAAGGTGGGAGTTGCCCTACCAACTCTGAGGCTAATTAATTAAGAGAAAAAACTTTTGACATGAAGGTGTGAGGATACTTAACATGGGGAAATAGAGTCAATGTGTGTAATGGCTCAGCCATTCCCAGTCTCTATTCAAGCTTAAATTGATGATATCTAGTTTGCATATTAATTCAAGTTCAGCAGTTTCTCGTTGGAGTCTGTTTTTGAAGCTTTTCTGTTGAAAAATTGCCACCTTTAAGTCTGTTACTGAGTGACCAGAGAGGTTGAAGTGTTCTCCTACTGTTTTTTGAATGTTATGACTCCTGATGTCAGATTTGTGTCCATAGTAGAGACTGTCCAGTTTGGCCAATGTACATGGCAGAGGGGCATCGCTGGCACATGATGGCATATATCACATTGGTAGATGTGCAGGTGAACGAGCCCCTGATGGCGTGGCTGATGTGATTAGATCCTATGATGGTGTCACTTGAATAGCTATGTGGACAGAGTTGGTAGCTGGCTTTGTTGCAAGAATAGGTTCCTGAGTTCTGTGGTGTGTGGTTGCTGGTGAGAATTTGCTTCAGGTTGGGGGGTTGTCTGTAAGCAAGGACAGGTCTGTCTCCCAAGATCTGTGAGAGTTAGGGATCATCTTTCAGGATAGGTTGTAGATCTTTGATGATGCGCTGGAGAGGTTTTAGTTGCGGGCTGAAGGTGATGGCTAGTGGCGTTCTGTTATTTTCTTTGTTGGGCCTGTCCTGTAGTAGGTGAGTTCTGGGTACTCTTCTGGCTCTGTCAATCTGTTTTTTTCACTTCAGCAGGTGGGTATGGTAGTTTTAAGAATGCTTCATAGAGATCTTGTAGGTGCTTGTCTCTGTCTGAGGGATTGGAGGAAATGCGGTTGTATCTTAGGGCTTGGCTGTAGACAATGGATCGTGTGGTGTGTCCTGGATGGAAGCTGGAGGTATGTAGGTAAGTATAGCGGTCAGTAGGTTTCCGGTATAGGGTGGTATTTATGTGACCATTGCTGATTAGCCCAGTGGTGTCTAGGAAATGGACCGCTTGTGTGGATTGGTCTAGGCTGAGGTTGATGGTGGGATGGAAATTGTTGAAATCATGGTGGAATTCCTCAAGGTCTTCTTTTCCATGGGTCCAGATGATGAAGATGTCATCAATGTAGCACAAGTAGAGTAGGGGCGTTAGGGGACGAGAGCTGAGGAAGTGTTGTTCTAAGTCAGCCATAAAAATGTTGGCATACTGTGGGGCCATATTGGCACCCATAGCAGTGCCGCTGACTTGAAGGTATATATTGTCCCCAAATGTGAAATAGTTGTGGGTGAGGACAAAGTCACAAAGTTCAGCCACCAGATTTGCCGTGACATTATTGAGGATACTGTTCCTGATAGCTTGTACATCTTTGTGTGGAATGTTGGTGTAGACGGCTTCTACATCCATAGTGGCCAGGATGGTGTTTTCTGGAAGATCACCGATGGATTGTGGAAGGTTTCTGTATTTTGTAGTAGGCCATTATTTTCAGTATCAGGTGCTTCCATTTAGTGTCTCCTTGGTGCTGAGAGTGTTTTAAAAGGTTTTAACAGTGGTGGCTATTTTCCTGTATTGTCAGGTAATCACCGTTTTCCCATATCTCAATGACTGGCTGGTCAAGGGTCAGTTGTACCAAGAGGTGTCATCTGTCACAGAAAAAGCGTTTTCCCTGTTTTTATACTTTGGGTTTGCAGTTGAATGTTGAAAAACCCACACCGACTCCCATTCAGAACATACCATTTATAGGGGCATCCCTAGATTCTTTAGCAGCCAGGACCTTCCTTCCCATGTTTGTGACATTATCGTTAGAGCCCTGCAAATCCACTGTATATACTCAGACTATTTTTGTGAATCGGATGCGGATACAAATTTTGTATCCGTGCTGGGCTCTAATTATCATACCTTGTCAGAACTGTTCAAGGGAGCTGACTTCAGTCAGAAACTATCTTCAACTCCTTGGTCAAGTGGCAGCTTGCACCTTTGTGACAGAACATGCAAGGTTACGCCTTCACTGTTTTCCAGTAGTGGCTCAGATCAGTTTATTCGCCAAACAAATGAACACCTTGACAAGCAGGTCTTAGTTCCCCATCCGGTGAAGCATTCCCTAGACTGGTGGAAGGTCCATCACAATGTAGGGATAGGTGTTCCTTTTCTTCAACTGATGCCAACGAGGCAGGGATAGTTAAGTTCAAAGCAGACTTCGAAGAGCTACAAAGGGATCTCTCAAAACCGGGTGACTGGACAACAAAATGGCAGAGAAAATACAATGTTGATAAATGCAAAGTAGTGCACATTGGAAAACATAAGTCCAACTATACATATAAAATGACGGGGTCTAAATTGGCTGTTACCACTCAAGAAAGAAATCTTGGAGTCATTGTGGATAGTTCTCTGAAAACATCCACTCAATGTATAGCAGCAGTCAAAAAAGCAAACCGAATGTTGGGAATCATTAAGAAAGGGATAGATAATAAGACAGAAAATATCATATCGCCTCTGTATAAATCCGTGGTATGCCCACATCTTGAATATTGTGTGCAGATGTGGTTGCCCCATCTCAAAAAAGATATATTGGAATTAGAAAAGGTTCAGAAAAGGGCAACAAAAATTATTCGGGGTATAGAACCTTTTCCGTATGAGGAGAGATTAATAAGATGGGGACTTTTCAGCTTGGAAAAGAGATGACTAAAGGGGAATATGACAGGTCTGTAAAATCATGACTGGTATGGAGAAAGTAAATAAAGAAATGTTATTTACTCCTCCTCATAACACAAGAACAAGGGGCCACCAAATGGAATTAATAGGCAGCAGGTTTAAAACAGACAAAAGAGTAACAGGAGGACTTGTGGCACCTTAGAGACTAACAAATTTATTAGAGCATAAGCTTTCGTGGACTACAGCCCACTTCTTCGGATGCATCCGAAGAAGTGGGCTGTAGTCCAAGAAAGCTTATGCTCTAATAAATTTGTTAGTCTCTAAGGTGCCACAAGTCCTCCTGTTCTTCTTTTTGCGGATACAGACTAACACGGCTGCTACTCTGAGACAAAAGAGTATTTCTTTACACAATGCCCAGTCAATCTGTGGAACTCTTTGCCAGAGGATGTTGTGAAGGCCAAGACTATAATGGGGCTCAAAAAATAACTAGATAAATTCATGGAGGATAGGTCCATCCATGTTTTTTAGCCAAGATGAGTAGGGATGGTGTCCCTAGACTCTCTTTGCTAGAAGCTGGGAATGGGCAACAGGGGATGGATGGATCACTTGACGATTACCTGTTCTATTCATTCCCTCTGGGACACCTAGCATTGGCCACTGTTGGAAGACAGGATACTGGGCTAGATGGACCTTTGGTCTGACCCAATATGACCGTTCTTATGTTCCTGTTTCTCGGCCTCCTCCCCTCAGAGCCCAGCAGGGGAGCAGAAACTTGCACCCTCCCCCACCTCACAGCCCAGCCCAGACACTCGCATCCCTTTGTCCCCAAAGCCCAGTCACCAGCCCCCTGCCAGTTCAGACACTCTCACCCCCTCCACTCCCAGAGCCGAATCGTGGCCTCCCGCCAGCCCAGACACTCACATCCCTTCCTTTCCAGTGTCCAGCTGTGGCCCCCTGCCATCCCAGATACTCTGCACCCCCTCTTCCCCAGAGCCCAGCTGCAGGATGCCCCCCAACCCAGAAACCCACTCTCCCTATCCCTAGAGCCCAGCTGCGCTCACCACCCCAGCCCAGACACTTGCATCCTCTTCTCCCAGAGTCCATGGATCCAGAGGAAGAAACAGCCTGATGCTTCCCAGGCTTCTCCATGTCAGGATAGGAGACAGTTCAAAATGTAACAAGAAAAGGGCTAGATTGTTTAGGAATTTGGAGGGGTGGGCGGTTTACTAATAACTTAGAGTAGGGTGTATATGTTAATAGAAAAAAGGCTTTATTCAAAGTTGGAGGAGTGTCTGTGTCTTGTTGTGTCCCACGTTTCTCTCTAGTCCTCATCTGCTTACTTGCTGCGTAGTTCTTAGGCTGAAAAATAGCTGTCTGGAACTGTTGATATGTAGGGGCTCAGTTTTGAAGTGGTAAAGGTGTGTCTCTTAGTGCTGCTGGCATTAGGTGACCAGATGACGGAAGAAAATATCGGGACACAAGGGGGGGGGGGTTTACCCGCAGAGAAAAAAAAAAAGCCGAGTGCTGCGACACAAACAGCTCCCTCTCCCAATTCCCTACAGTGGCCCTGTGCTGCCGGCAGTCAGAGGGGGGGAAGCCGAGAACAGCCGAGTGCTGCCGGCAGTCAGAGGAGATTATGCACCCCCCCCCCCCCTTAGCTATGCATACCTCCAGCGTCTGGGTGTTTACACCATGCTCAGCACCATAATGACAGAGCAGAGACGTAACAACCGCTGTAACTTTTCCTTTCACTCTGCATTCTGACATGCAAGTCTAGCTGGGTCCAGACTGGTAGCAATGTGTGGATCAGTTTACAGTGGGGGAGCCTCTGGTTTTCATGAGAGGGGGGAAAAAACAACAACCGAGAACAGCCGAGTGCTGCCGGCAGTCAGAGGAGAGGGGAGAGACAAAAAAAAAAAAAGCCGAGAAGAGCCGAGTGCTGCCGGCGGAGGGGGAAGAAAAAAAAAGGCGGAGTGCAGCGTCCCGACCGAAGATCGATCGGGTCGCGGGACAAACGCCTAAATATCGGGATGTCTGGTCACCCTTTACTTATTACTGGGTAGTCTTGCATTTTTAAAGCCAGATGGGGCCTTAATAAAGGGTCACTTCCTCTTGCAGGGGAATGTGTATGTGTGAGGGGGAGCAGACAGCAACTGCTGGGGCCATGTGCCCCAAAGTCCAGTATAGAAGACTGAATATTGTTGGACACTTAATTTTTGCATTTCATGTCTTTTCATCTGTGGAAGTTTAATGTTACATTAACACGATTAGCTGGTTTAATTTGTAGCTAGTGCAAAGAAAATAATAATCCAGATATGCTTTTATTTAGTTCTAGCCCCTGATCTACTGGATAAAGTCTTGTTCCTGTGTACTACTCTCGCATGATAAATAGATGAGAAGTAATGCAGATGCAAAGTATGCTACAGCAGCATTACACTATTGAGGGAAAGCAGTGCAGTGCGAAGTAGTCTTTTAGGTGTAAAAAAGGCTGCTTTCTCTTTAAGATTGTAGCATTCCACCCTCCTTTTCCTGATTGACAGCCTGCCCCGAGTCACGTGACTTGCCTCTATTTGAAGGTCACAAAAAGCTGCTTCCTTTAGAGAGACAGAGGGGGAGAGAGAGCGCAAGAGGGAGAGAGTGAGTTCAAGCCAAAATGGCCGACAGAGTCTCTGCTGGTTTCTGAACATTTAAAATTGAAAAAACAAATACAGAAATCATTTTTGGATCTCTTTTCATTTCCATTTCTACCTTGTATGCCTCAACTCGCTGGATTTAAGCACTGCTGCACTTTATGAGGTTAGTAGTATATTTCAGCTATTTTTTAACCTACTGATAGGTTGTATGTGGATCTTGTCTGACCGTTTCATCTGTGGTGTTGCACGGAGATGTTTGTCTGGCATAAACATTTGCTTCAGACGATTGTGAATCAGTGTGATCTTACAGCTAATGCACTCTGACAAAATTTTACGATTTGAAAAGCTGTGGCAGAAGTGTTTTGAAAAATTTGAAATGGTTTGATTGCAATTTAAATACATTTATATGCAAATTACATAATATTTCTGTTTTCCAAATAAGCGAGAGTGGCAGGGATTATTGAAAATCCTGCGTTATTTAAACAGTGGCCTCTTCCCCCCCCCACCCCTCGATTTTCTCCCCCAAGAACCTGAAGCTCTTAAATCTGCTGCAAAAATTTGCATAAATATAAATGGGTTTGCATTCTTTCTACTGCTAGGGCCGACAAGGGGAGTAGGGGGACTGGGACGAGTGCTTTTACTAGGCCATACTTGCCACAAAGATTTAAAAACTAAAATGATGCATCAATATGATTTAAATGTTGGGTTTGGGGAGTGAGTACTTGGGAGGTTTAGGATTTGAAGGATTCCTCTGCTTGAAAGCCTCATGTGCATCAGTGCTCACCCTCTTGCATGGCTTGCACTCCTCTCTTTTTCTCTCTGTCTTGTGCCGCCCTCTCCCCCCCCTCCCCCCCCATGCGTTTTTATTTTGGTCGCAGTTGGGACCAAATGGTACTGCCCCATAAACATGGCATTTAGAGTCAAATCAGTTGGTCATGCTAGCTTAGTGTCAGTTTAGAAGTAGTTTTCCCTACCCCCCCTTCTCCCCGAGGGAACTCCCCTTTATTGCACATAACAAGTTTTAGACCAAAAAAAGTTGTACCAAACCTTTTTTAAGGTATTTACACATTTGAGATATGGGACTATAGTGTGTGTGTGTGTGTGTGTGTGTGTGTGTGTGTGTGTATATATATATAATTTTTTTTGGCAGGATGTTTGCTTCATATCCAGTAGGAAGTGATCATTCACATACATAGTAAGACATGCAGTTCAAGAGCTGTCATCTTCTAAATCTTCAAATTTTTCATTGTTGAAAATGCTAATTGATTTTTACATCTCCCTCCAGAACCAAGCAGAATAGTACAGGGAAATAACTGTAAATCTTGCTTTCTGGGAACAGCCCCCTCCCCCTGCATTGTAAGAGTGTGATGTAATGCTCCTTTCTGTGGAGTGGAAGAAATAAGACAAAGTAGTTTTTGCTTTGGTTGTGTACATTCTCCCCCCTGCTCCCTTCTTTCTGAGAGGCCTTGTACTCTGTGTGAAATATTTTTGTAGTCAGCTAGTTAAGCAGCAGATTACTGTAGGGACAATCACATCCAGTTAATCTGAATCCATTTTCAGACTCTAATTTAAAAAAAAAAAAATCTAATTATATTCAACAAGTCAAGGATGAAAATCTTCTCTAATAGGGGATCACTCTGTATATCTTTTCTGAGCCCACATCTGCATGGTCAGAGCACAAACTGAATAGGCAAACCTGAATGTATTTGACAGAAAAACATCTTCATTTTTTTTCTGGTTTCATTCCAGTACATTATCACATGAGAATCTCTCCTGGGATAGGAGACAGTTCAAAATATAACAAGAAAAAAGCTATAATGTCTAGGAATTTGGAGGGGTGGGCTCTTTAGTAATAAGTTAGAGTAGGGTATGTATGTTTATTAGGAAAGTAAGCTTTATTCTAAGTTGGAGGAGTGTGTCTGTGTTGCTAAAAATTGTTTTACTTGTGGGGTTCATTAGGAAATGGGTGCTGTTGGATGACCTAGTTCAGTAACAAAGTAACCCTAAGTGGAAGAGAATGTTAATGAACCAAAGGTGGATTCCATCTTCTGCTGTGCGCGTGTAAGTGTCTCCTCTAACTGTGACCTGATGCTAAAAGATAGGAAAATATGGACTTAAATCTCTTTTTGTAAGCACAGTCTTGTGGGCTAATGAAGATATTACTGTAATCAAAATCCAATTAATACACCTGTTGATTAGGCCAATTCAACTAGTCTTGAGTGAAATATATAAAAAAAATTGTGAAAATGTAATGATACTTGTTAAGTAAAAAATACCAACTTGAGTATTTCATATGGTATTTGCTGTGGTCATTGGATGGTTGGCCTTGGGAGGAAGGAAAAACATGGACTTGGTTCTGGTTTGCTAATGGCACTGGAGTTGGCCTTGTTTTTGCTGCATATTTTAATTTCACTTTGTGCGTTATGCCATTTGATAATGTGTAATATATACATGTTACCATGAGAATCAGCTCTAATTCAGCATGATAGTACATTGGTTGAAAAACAGCAGGCTGTTTTCCAGTCTTGACTGCTCTTCACGACTACATACGGTAGATTGGCGTGGATAAGACAAACAGGAGCAAAATTTGGAAGTAGCAGTGATTACAGAACATAGTATGTGAACTCATGCCTAGGTGTACGTCCTTGAGGAGGTACACTGTGAATAAGGGCTTTAAAGGGGATTTTCTTTTTGCTCTGGACAAACATGAAAGGATGGCAGTGTAAACCTTTTAAGTGTTTTGACCCAACAGGACCTAGAATAGGATACACAGGTTACTTTGCAAGCTGCAGAATCCCAGCCACCATGTTGAAGTCTTGCTTCCAGAAGAGAGAGGAAACATATTAAATTTCTACTGGTTGGGACGGGGGAATTGACCTGGACAGTTCTCCATATTGTTAGTGTTCAAATATGCTTTTGCAATACAAAAGGAAAATTTAAAATTATTTAAAATCAATCTGAGGGAGTCCCCTCAGGAAGCATACATGCAAGGTTTCAGCCACAAGCTTGTGTACTGAGTAGTAGCATTTTTTGGAGGTGGTGCGGGGGGGTTTGAAAAAGTTCACCATACTTGGGTTTTTTTTTTTTAAGTGGTGACAGTGTCTACAAAACCTTTTGTCTGTTGGTCATTTATTGATATTCCCTTTTTAATTATTGCAGATATCTGCAGCAATCGGAAAGTCCCTTCCCAAGACAGACTCCCAACTTTAATAATTTAATGATTTTTTTGGGCGAGGGGCAGAGGATGATGGAGAGAAGATCAGGTTTCAATGAATTTGGACAGTGGCACTAGTGGTTTTGAACATAGCAAAAGTAAATAAATTAAAAACCATTTGGTAGGCCTCTTCTGCTGGCAACTTTTTCTTGCTTTACTACTGTAAAGGATTTCCAAGACTGTGCAGCTTAATTGAGGAAAGGAAATGTGCTGCTTCCAAAAGAGTCAGTTCAAGTTGGCAGGAATCTGTAGGTAGATGTTAAAGTGTGAGGTGAATATCCAGATTTACTGATTTGAAAGGTTAAAAAAAAAAGTTGAGTATTTACTTCATGGGACGATAAATATTGATCATCACTGAAGCATGAAGTCAGTGTTTTATTACATACACTATATCCTGAATATTTTAATCAGAACTATGTGCAAGTCTCTTCATGACCATGAAATTCTTAAAGGTAATAGATTTTTAAAAAATAGCATTTTAAATAGGAATGGAGTTAGATGTCCGGAAAAAAAATTGACTTCCGAGCCAATTGGATTACGGTTAGTTTGATGGGTTAATTTTGTTCTAAATCTCAGTGTTGTTGATCTTTTGAAGTAATAGGACATTAAGAACTTGAATTATCGCATGCCTTTTTTGAAAATTATGAGCTAAGATGTTCTTGTATGATATGTAATAAATCCAACATTACTTATCTCCTTATTTTTTTTCTTTGGGGTACTAATGTTGATTATTATTAATGATTATTATATATTCTTGATCTGAAATCAGGTGTCTAAATTGCACTTAAGACTAACTGGTTCCCTTTTTGGCAGTTCAAAGACAGAGGCCAAGGACTGAATGGTCTTGGAGACACAACTTTCCTGTCATTCATAGTGATGATGGTGCCAGAATAATGTTTGAGACATTTTGGGGGGCATTGAGTGACTCTTACACAAACAAAACTAGTTTCCTATTCTGTGGGCAGAGAACTTAAGGCCCAGGTGTGAACTGGAAGAGCTGGGTTCTAGTTCTGCCTCTACCACAAATTCTGTGTGCTTTTGAGCAAGTTAACCTTATGTGCCTTGGTTTCCCCATCTGCAGAATTAGAAGAGGTACGTTATTTACAAAGTGCTTTGAGAACCTAGGATGGAAAATGCCATAAGTACAAAGCACTTATAGTAGTTAAAATGGTAATATTAAATTGGGGGTAGATTCCAGAAGTTGAATTTGAGTTTTCAGTGCACTGTGGTCATAAAAAGACAGTGCAGTGTTAGGCTGCAAATATATAGTTACATGCCAGTAGGGAGGTAGTTCTCTTTTCTAGATGGTGTTTGTGAGTCTGCCTTTTGAATACTGTAAAGTTCAGGCTATTTGAATAACAGAAAGGTGATGATGAACTGGAGAGAGTTCAGAGAAGAGGAACAAAAATATAGAAGACTGATCTATCTAGATTTAAAAGAGATAAAATATATATAGCGAGACTATAAAAAGATGATATAATTAAACCTACAAGTAGTGAAGGGTATAAACCAGTGGTTTTCAAACTGGGTGTCAGGACCCCTCAGGGGGGTTGCAAGGCTATTTCGGGGGGGAGGCGAGGGGTGTCATGAGCTGTCAGCCTCCACCCCAAACCCCGCTTTGCCTCCAGCATTTATAACAATGTTAAATATATAAAAAAGTGTTTTTAATTTATAAGGGGGGATTGCACTCAGAGGTTTGCTATGTGAAAGGGGTCACCAGTACAAAAGTTTGAGAACCACTGGTATAAACTCAAAGGGGGGGAATGAATTGTTTAGCCAAAGTAAAAATATCAGGAAACAATTTGTAACCATGTTATAGCTGATGACAAGGCTGTATACTCTATAGTTAGGCTATTAATCTATTCCCATAATAACCCACTATTTTCACATGTTCGTAATTTAGCAAAGCATTTATGTCTTATTACAACAATCTGTTACCCACTAACCCCCCTTTTTGTTCTATGACTACTGGGTTGTTAAGGGGCCACTTCACCTTGAATGGTCCCTCAGAATATGTGCTAACTACTTATGCTATAAACTATCTGTTTGACCTTGTATTTAGCTGTGACACTCTGATTACCTTTCTAAGACCTGTGGAAGAGCTCTATGTAGTCCAATAAAAGATATTACCTCACCCACCTTGTCTCTGTAATAGCTCAGAATGCAAATTTTGATATGATATTGTCAGTGCCTTGACTTTATGAAATAAAGTCGGAGTGAAATCCCTTTGTGTATTTGAATTATGAAGAGAGGAAAGAAAACCTTTCTCCATTTGTCTTTAGTTGCAATACAATTAGAACCTTTCTTTAGGTACTGCTACAGGAAGAATGTTTGAAACTGGAAATGTGATATAGACTTGGTTCTCAAAGAAGAGTAGTACCTTTACATGTTGTGGGTGGGTTGGGAAGCAGGAAGGGGATAAAAATAAAATTGATGGAAAAATCATTTCATAAGATGTTTAGTAGCATCTCATAAGATTTTATTAGAGTTTAGTAAGGCACCACCTCTTTGTAATGTCACAGTAGCCTTTGGCGCCAATCCTGGACATGCCTATGTATGTGCACAACTTAGTACATGAGTAGTCCCACTGAAAGTCAGTGTCTAAAGTTATGCACGTGCTTATGTCTTTGCAGTTTTGGTGCCATGTTTTCTACTAAGCCTGACAGAATCCAGGTCTACACTACAGACCTATATCAGTATAATTATGTTGCTAAGAGGTGTGAAAAATTCACACCCCTGAGTGACATTGTTATACTGACACCCTCTCCTCCCTCCCCTGTATAAACAACGCTTTGTCGACAGTTCTCCCTACTGCCTGTCAGAGAGGTGGATTAACTACACAAACTGGAGAAGCTCTCCCATTTGCGTAGGAGTGTCTTCCTTTAAGTGCTACAGGAGTGCAGCTGCATCGGTGCAACTGTGCTGATGCAGCGTTTTAAGTGTAGACCTGTCCAGAGACAGGGACTGATGCTCTCCCTCAAAAGGGACAAGCAGTTTAACAGTAATGTTGTACATGGAGAAGGTTGCAAAAGTCTCATTTGTATATAATGTATGTGTGTGTATATTCTTGTGTTTATAGACACACACACATGCATTAGTATCCTCTAAAGGCACTGCGTTAAGTCAGGGACAGTAGAAAACCTCTGTTGCCAAAAAAAAGTCTATTCTGCAGTAGTAGTGTCTGCAAATTTTGTTGCTTTCTGAAATTTTTGCTGAATTCTAAGCTTTTTTTAAAGTGACGAAGAAGAAAGCTTTTCCTGTAATGAATATGCGGTAGTAAAATATAAATTGATAGAAAACTTTCCATCTAAACAAGAACAGCATCAAAGATTAAGATGTACTTTACTCATTTCAGTAAGATATGAACTCCACAGCCTAATTTGGATAAATTTAGATGCTAACATTATTAAAGATAAACAGTTTATTTACCTTTCTATTAATCCACAAAATTAGAAATTAATTAATTTTTTAAAAAAATCCTGTTAATGTACTGTGATGTTTACTCAGGTTAAAATAACAAAACATGGAATACAGCAGCATAATTTTCTTGGTCATTTTGCTTACACATAGGTACTTTTGAAATTTTTACCCCTAAGTGACTTACTGGCTTAAATCTCTGGAACATAAGCTCCAAAGTCACATAGGTACAAATATTATCTTCTGTTTTTATTTCATTTTTTCCTGTGAAAATATGTAGCTGGGTATATTGCTTTTTATAATAAAATAGTATGATATAAATTGTTCTAGATGTGCCACATGACAGAATTAATGTTATTGGAACCTTAATCTTAGTGTTCGTATTTTTGATTGTTTGTGATTTTAATTGTGCAATGCTTAATGTTATGTTACATTCAATAACCTGTGTTGTTAATACTCTTTAAATCTATTCAAATATGGAATAATCTCCTTTCTGGGAGGTTGGTGGAGGCACTTAAAAATTTACTGGACAAAATACTAGAGAATACACCATGAGGCCCAATCCTGTGTTGATAAGTGAATGGACAAGATCTGATAAGTCTTGTTACTAAGTCAAAATTCAGTATGATTGTTCTACAAAAGCAGAGCACAGACACTTTTGAATGATTGCTCATTTGATGATAACAAACAGCTGAAGCCCAGTACTTTATTGTAGCAAAATGTCTAATTCACTGAATCTCTGCAGTAAACCTTCAATAGTGCTACATGCCCTATTGGAGAGGGTATGGTTTTAAATGAAAATGAAGGCATTTGCCTTTATTTGCTTCTTTTAGATGTATAAAGAATGCAGTTTTCCCTTTCCCAATATATAATTTTTGTGCTGCTTTAAAAAAAAAATCATTAATGTTAAGTATTGTCTGTCCTCCTAAAAAGGAAGGAGGAAGGTGTGTATTGGTAGATCTTTCAGCTCTTCTGTGAATCCTTAGAGAATTTTTCTCCAGTGTTCTCGTTAAAAAGATGTAATATCATATTAATAGTCTGAATAAAAAACGTTTCTGCTCTCAATTAGGTTTCACATCCTTGGTACTTGAGATGTCGTAATCCTACTAGTTTTCCAGTTGATTATAGAATCTTCCAGGGTAGACGAGATTTACATTTTTAATGTTTAAAAAAGAGTAGAAAAGTTGTATACATGAGGGGAGAGAGACACATACAGGGAATGTCTAGATTAGGGTATTTTATATTTTAAAAAAATTACACGAGCTCTCTCCTGTCGGCATAGAGCATTTTCACTAGACATGCTACATCAGCATTGGTGCAGCTGCACCGCTGTAGCACTTCTAGTGTAGACTAGCCTGTAGACATAGCCTGCGTCTGTTGATGTAGCTAACATCGTTTGGAAAGGTGGTTTTCCTACACCGACAGAGGAACCTACTGTTGGTTTCGACCGCATCTACATTAGAGGGCGCTATGCTAGCATAACTGTGCAGGTCTAGGCTTCATAGTGTGGACACAGCCAAGGTAAAACTATAATGAGGACAATGTAGTTGTAGTTTTAACAGGAGTTAGCAGGTTCAAATAAACACTAGAAGGTAGTCTGGGTTTATCTTGACCTGCTAACTCCTCTTAAAACTACAACTATCTTGTCCTCACTAGGATTTTACCTTATGTTAATGTATGGTAGCTAACACCTTTTTTGTAGTGAAGGTCTTTGTGTAGACTTAGGCAGTGCCTTTGCCCCCCCTCAACCCCCCCAAAAAGTGTGTGTTCAGTCAGCTGTACTTAATGCACATTAGCTATCCCACTGTAAAATCCTAGTGGAGACAAAGTGCAGCTAACTTTTACTGTGATGTAGCTAGTACAGTTCAATACTATTACCTTGCTCCCGCCTGCCTTGTAGTTGACCTCTTCTAACTATGTCACAATAAAAACTACCTGGGCCTTTTCTCCATTAGGATTTTATAGTGAGATAACTAATGCAGGTTAGCTATCTTGGTGTAAAAAACACACACACACACAGACACACACACAGACACACACACCACCTTTTTTGGCAATGAAGACACATCCTGGTTTAAATTTCTTTTAAAAAAAAAAGTATTAGTTGGTCATGATATCAGGGGAGCCAGAACTGAGGGGAAGAGGCAGGAGGGCCATGCCTGTCCATTTTTTAACATGAGCATAGTTTGGGGGACATGGGGCCTCATTGCCTCCCCAAACTGCAAGCCTCAGGCATGCATGGAGCAGTGCTGTTGGGGGCTGCGCTTTGTGGGGGAGGAACTGATAGGGTGATCAGCTCCCCCACTACGGAGCACAACCCCTGCTGGTGGCGCCAGCCTCTTCGTGGCGGGGGTGCTGAGGTGGGCCTTAGCCCTCGCTTGCCATGTAACCCAGTCCTACTCAGTGGCCCTGCCCCAGTTCCGCCTGAGGCCCCGCCTCCTGGCCGGGCCGGAAGCCCCCAACCCTCCACCTGCCCTGGTCAGTGCACCCCAGAGGGACATGGGCCGGGGGCTGCTGTCAGGCCCCCGCCCAGGGCAGGTGGAATGTCCAGGGCTCCCAACAGCAGCCCAGGCTCCCTGGGCAGCTCTTATCACTGGTCAGCTCTGGCTTCCAGCCTGGTTGGGGATGGGGTCTTGGGGGGAAGAGGAGGGGCAGGGTCACGGAGGGGGCATGTCCTCATGCCCTCCCCCCCCATCTACTGAGATTCCAGCTCTCCTGCATGTTATATTTTAGGTGTGATCTACATATGGACTTGCACCAGTTTAATTAAACCAGTGTAAACCCCTGTTTGCACTCTTTTTTGATTTAAAAGTAGCTTCTTAATCAACTAAAGCTAAGTTGAAATAAGAGTGTTAAATCTAGTCTTTTTCAAATGTCTTAGATTAAACCTATGGAACTCTACATGAGGACAAGCCCTTCGGCGCTCTTCATTTCTTTCCCCCCCCCCCCCCACACACACACACTCTCCCCTCCCCCCCCCCTCCCCCCAGCTGGGGTCAACTTTGACCAGTGGACACAATATAAAAGGTGTTCAACTGTGTATAATAGGGAAATATAGCTCTCCTTGGGTCTATCTTGCCTAGCTAAATTGAGGTAAAAGTACATCTATACTAGGGAAAAGTTTATGGTCAGGTTTAACCAACCACACTTGGTGTCTTTTCCTAGTCTAGATAAAACCGAAGGTCCTAAATGGTGTTTCAGATCATGTTATCTAACTCAATTAAAAAAAAAATCACTTTTTGTCCTGTTCTTCACTAGGCCACTCTCCTAGGCCTTTTCTATAATTAGAAAGGTGCTTTGGTTTAACAAAATTTAAAAAATGTATCTAGTTGAAGCAGTGTAAACCACTAAATGGAGATTCTGTTAAACCAGGTGAACCCTTGCTCAAATCTGTTTAACTTGAACTGGTAAATTACCAACTTTAGCTAAATCAATATAAGCAAGATTTAAACTAGTTTTAGTTTATCTACATTGGGGTTTTAGACTGCTTTAACTTGGATTAGTTTGTGGTTAAACTGGTGCACTTTTCTAGTATAGATTAGGCCTAGTTTCATTGCTTGATTGGCAGTTTTCACTGGATAGAAAGAACCCATTATTTGCAATAATGGATCTTGGTTGTCACTCAATAATTGAGAAACAGGGTGGGTGAGGTAATATCTTTAATTGGCCAAACTTCTGCTGGTGAGAGAGACATGCTTTTGAGCTACATAGAGCTCTTCCTCAGGCCTGGGCAATGTGGCTCAAAAGCTTGTCTCTCACCAACAGAAGTTTGGCCAATAAAAGATATTACCTCACTCATCTTGCCTCTCTAATATCCTGGTCCAACAGAGCAACAACAACAACCCTGCATACACAATAGTTGATAGGTAAGAATTTTAATTCCCTCTGTTTCATTTCATTATTCTGCATTTTGCTATAAGGATTAATATAAATGCTGATACTTAATTAATATGGATTTTCTTAGTTTTGTCAATCTGTTTAGTTGTCCAGATGTCATTTCACAGTCATTGACTCTTACTGGCTGTAGTAGGTTGAGCCACGTGCCCTAAGCTTGTCGTACTGTGTAAACTGCTGTTTAATGCATAAACAAAAGAACAAGACAAATACTATGTTACAGTAAGTTGTGACTTGTGTAACATCTAAACTGGACTGCATTGGCACTTTCTTTCATAAGTAACTGTTAGCAAATGAACTAAACAGCTGTCTTAGGCTATTTCCTCCAGGTATAAAAGAGCCACAGTGAAAAGTTTGTGTTGTCTGAATTTACAGTACTTTACTTACTTGAAGGGTCTGTATAAACAATCTGAATGCTATACATTCCCATTTTAATGAGTGGAATATTCTGATAGAGAGGTTAAGTGCTTTGCCCCAGGTCACAGAGCAAGTCAGTGGCAGAACCAGGATGAGAACTCAGAGGTTCCTGGCTTCCTGTCTGAAACTCAGTCCAGGAGAACACAAATGCTTTGAATTCTGAGCAGAATGACAACTTTCTTCTCCTTTAAACTTTGGTCCCAAGAATGGTGTTTTCAGTTGAGAAACTGTAATGGCTGTGAACAGAATAGGCTTGCATTCCACCTTCCTCTGGCATGGCCCTTGGAGATCAAGTTTGCTGATACTGAGAGAGCTGTTGCAGGTTAAACTAGTACATAGTAGTTGCAGGCTTCTAGTTCCAAGGAGTTAGCTGAATATAGCTGGGTCATAAATTAGAACAATTTATTGCAGAGGTTTAGGTAAGGCTAAAGTGCAGTTGCTGAGCATATTATAAGAATTAGCAATACAAAGTTGCCTTATGTCAGGCCTTGAGAAATCTGAAAAACAATTTTGTACTGTTTAATGTAACCTGAAAAGTGGCTGACTTTCTTTGACTTTCTAAAATACAAGTAAGCAGGCAAAGTAGTACTGAGATTAACAGTAAACTGACTTTCAGTACTAATTGGTTTTATAAACTTGGATTCACATTCTAAACTTCCAGCATTTGGAAAGCATCTTTCTTAAAGTTTTATACTTATTTCTCTCACTGTGGTTTCTGAGAGCCTTCCATGTGAAACTGATAGAAATAGTGAAGGTCCCTAGTAGACTTCAGGGAGTTACTCTTGGGGGAATTCTGCGTCAAAAAGTTAAAAATTCTGCACATAGTATTTTTAAATTCTGTAAATTTTATTTGTCAAAATAATGCTATATAATCACACCAGTTTCAATTATTTTGGTAATTTATTTCAAAATACCTGTCAGCAAGTATGTCGGTAACAATACAGAGACACACAAAATTTCCTCCAGGAGTAGAGCGTTAAAGAAACCCCTACGACAATCCAGTTCCTGTGTCTCTGCTCCCTGCCATCCCAGAGCCCAGCTGGGGGACCCAGACATTCATACCTCCTACTCCCCAGAGGCCAGCTGCAGGCCCTCCCTTTCCCGGCCCAGACACTCTCATCCCCTTCCCTCCCGAGCCCAACCATGGCCAGCCCAGACACTCACCTTCTACTCCCCAGAGCATAGGGATCCAGAGGGAGAAACAGCTGGATGCTGGGTTTCCGGTGTAC
Source organism: Chrysemys picta bellii (assembly GCF_011386835.1). Taxonomy (NCBI): domain Eukaryota; kingdom Metazoa; phylum Chordata; order Testudines; family Emydidae; genus Chrysemys; species Chrysemys picta. The sequence continues at coordinate 93,186,215 of NC_088791.1, read as the reverse complement.
CACCACCTCCTTCCTTCAGGGTGTGCTGCGAACTGCAGCTGCTGGGAACCCTCCAGTTCCCTCCCTCTCCCCCGGCTTTGTCTTCTATTTGTTAGCTGGGCTTTGCTGGGTCCAGTGATCCCTAATGGTAGCCAATATCTCTGCAGCCCATTTTGGGAGGGGAGAGGGGGGAGAGGAAATTCTGCACACAGAACATTAATTTCTGCAAAATTCTGCAGTGGCGCAGAATTCCTCCAGGAGTAAGGGAGTCTCTGGCACTTCTTCCTTTCTGGGGCAAAAACTTTCTTTGGGGTAGGTTTTCTAAATTGTATAGGGGTTTTTGTGGTTGTTGGAGTGTTTTAGGTAGAAGCATTTGGTCTGATACTTTACAGCAAAATGAAAAATAACATGGGGTGCATCTCAGTGTTTAAAACCTTGTCAAGGATTAGTCAAGTCATTTTGACAACCAAAGGGAGTTTCTTTCCATGTAAAGCCCCTTTAGTCCGAGGCTCCAGATGTGAAGTAGGTTTTGCTTTTTCAGGAGCCACTCGGATCTTCCTGTTGTAAAGTGCCCTCTTTCTGAAAGTTGTTAATGTGGTTATGTGCAAATGCATGGTCAGGAAATTCTCCTAAAATATTACCAGAGTCTGCTCTACTGGCTAAAAAACCCCAAAACAAATACTTAACTACCCCTGGAAGTAATTTTCTTTTTAACAGTGGAAAATAACAGAAATGTCAAGTAGTTCCAAAAAGAAATCCAAGCATTGAAGACTTTTTAAAAATAAGTATTTTGCATTCCTGAGGGATGAAGTACTTTAGGGGGAGAAGAGGTCCAATGATCACTGAGCACCTATGATTTTGGTATGATGAGTAAGTAGTACATCTCACTGTCTGTTCAGGAGGAACTATTGTTGAATGACAGTGATAACCTTGGAACCATATTTGAAACTTTTCACCACCATTTAAAAAAAATTGGTGGTGATGTTAAACTGAACAATAAACCTGTCGCCTACACCTATGTTTTAGCCTCCAAGTAATTGTGCCAGACAGAAAACATTTTCTGCACTAGTTTCCCTTTCAGTTTATCAGCTGTTTTAATTTTTACAAGTCCCCAGTTCTCTTTGCTTGTGGCTTCAGAAGGCGTTTGAACTGATGTCTGAGAGGTTTATTACAGAGATTTGTGCTGCATGTCACATTAACTTTGTTTTGTTTTGGTGGTTCTTGCATTAAAATCAAAGCAATTGCCCTTTTATTTACCTATATTATTAGTGGCAGTATTATGCAATAAGTAAAATATATGGATAAATGTTGTCTAAGCCAAGGAAAAAATGCTGCTGATAGAGCCTGTTGGAACAGGCATCAATAATAGGATCTGCAGAAGAATTCTATTTTAAAATGAAAATTTGTGATAAACATTTTGGGTGAGATTCGTGACTGTTGTTTAAATGATACTCGGATATAGTGAGATATGGACCATGAGGGAGCCAGTAGCAGATCCTTGATCCTGAGTTACTCAGCCCCATCACCAACTAGAACAGCAGTTCTAATTTGTGCCACATCCCGTTCCTCTCCCTATGCCAGAAGTGCAAGGGGCGACTTGTGCAGGAGGCAGCAGTGCTGCCTCTGCCAGATTTATGTTGGTTGAGACCTCCCCTACAAAGGAGGAATTCTCTGCTGTCCCTCTCTGGCCACTTTACTTTGTGTCGCTTATGTAGCACAAGTTGATTGAGTGTACCTGGGAATCCCGCCTTGTATCAGTAGTTTCAAATGTAAAATATTGCCTCTTGGGACAACTAATCATAATACCATGACATGTCCATTACAAAACCATGCTAAATCTCTTCAAATAAATAAATGGGGATATCCTATCTCCTAGAACTGGAAGGGACCTTGAAAGGTCATTGAGTCCAGCCCCCTGCCTTCACTAGCAGGACCAAGTACTGATTTTGCCCCAGTTCCCTAAGTGGCCCCCTCAAGGATTGAACTCACAACCCTGGGTTTAACAGGCCAATGCTCAAACCACTGAGCTATCCCTCCCCCCTTACCCCTAAGCAGAGAAGCCCCGCCACCTAATCAGGGCTCAGCTTCTCTCCCAGCACACTGCCCCCTACCAGCCTCCACACACACAAAACTACAAAATACAAAAACCTTCTCCTCCAACAGAACTCCCACTGAAACTCCCCTGTTTACAGCTCTGTTTGTTGGCTCCTGTAAAGTGATCAGCACTTTTGTCTAGTTAAAACAATGTTAGCACAACTTGCTGAATGGTTTCTTGGAAAGATTGAAGTTTCACTCTGAAAACACATGCAAACATTATAAGATGACAAATTAGATTCAAGATTTTGGTGTTTGAAGGGCTTTCCTTCTAGCAGGAAATCATCTCCCACACTGGCTTATGCATTCTAACCTTCTGCTTAATATAGCAATGAAGAGTTGACCTGCTTTTACTCTGAGCCACCTTTCTTAAAGAGGATAGAGGGTTTTATCTGAACAGATTAAAGGGTTACATCTTAGAATAGTGGATACCTTATTACCCTGTTGGTAGCTGAAGAACACTCTTTTCAGTTGTTAAGAAATAAATAAAATTGCACATTTTACAGTTACACTCTGCTGATGAATAGAAATGAGTAGAAGTAAATTAGGGATAGAGGGAAATCTTCAGATACAAGCAAAAACAACGAGGAGTCCTTGTGGCACCTTAGAGACTAACAAATTTATTTGGGCATAAGCTTTCGTGGGCTAGAACCCACTTCATCAGAGACAAGGTGGACTGTAACCTTGTCAATTAAGAGAGACTGTTTCGTAGTCAGGGACATGCATCATTATCTCCTATATAATGAAAATCTTAATATTTTTATCTAGCTATGTACTGATATTCAAAAGTGGAGTGATCTATTTTCTACTGTGCAGAAAGAGAAAAAAGTTGTCTAATTTGAATATTGAAAAGGGGTGCATTTCTAGACTTACGTATTTCCTTGCATATATTTTATGAGTGATGACCGTTATAATACAATGCTGTATACCTAATTTTGGCTTCACTGAAGAAAAGCTGTTAATCCTATATGATGCAAGCAGTAATGAATGTAATGCTATTTTGTATTGGGAATTTACTTTAAAAGGGCAAATCCATTTAAAATTTGGAAAGTCTCCAGAATTATTTTTTAAACAGTGTCTTTCATTTATACTTCACTATTAGCACTTAGTTTCTCCTGTGTCACTGGCAGTCCAGTTTCTTCATTGTTTACTGTTGCTAGTTAGTTTTGGACCTCTTTCCCAAGTGATGCCAGCATGTTCAATATCCCCTGTCTCTGTCTTCTTCCAGTTCTTCCTTGGCTTTCTGTGCTTTTTCTTTCCTCTACTTTTCACTTTCCATACGTCATTATACTCCTGATAAACTTCTACAGTTGTGGGTTTTTTTTTTTTTCTGGAACTTTCATTAACTTGTCCATATCTCATAGTGTTGCTCTTCTGTATCACCAGTCCTACATTAGATCTAAGCATTGGCAGTTTCCTTGTGCTTATTTCCTGGATTACCTCTTTCTATACAGCACCTGCCTTCCTTAGCCAAGAAGGGAGCGAATACCTGCCTGGGAACTGAACCATAGCCACGTTGCAGATAGTTTGCAATGACTCTGCATCCCTGTTCTGAGCATGTTAAGACACCTTTCTGAGATGAGTTCCCAAATTGTGAATAAAGTTAAACTGGCCAATGAATATAGGTGTGTGTAGCTCTGGCTTGGCTTGCCAAGGGCAAAAATGTACCCTAAACCAGTCTTCATAGTAAATTTAAAGAAAAAAGTTTTGCCGCCCCCCCCCCCCTTTTTTTTCTGTATAAATGGCATTTAAATTCTAATTATGGAATATTTCTTGCCATAGGATGGACCTTTACCATTTTCTGAATGTTAGTAGTAACGCTTGAAACACTTTTTAGAACAGTGGTTCTCAACCTATTTACCATTGTGGGCCACATATGCAGCTCTCTCTGTTACGTGGGCTGCATCCACATAATATATATACTACCTGTATGGCCCTGAGGATGTCAGTGGGCCACAGCTGTGTGCTGATTGGACCACAAGCGGCCCATGGGTTGAGAACTACTGGTTTAGAAGCATGGAATTGGTTGTCTTTGTCTGAGCGAGGTGAGCAGCAACTAAATGTACCATTTTAAACAATAAGCTGCCCTTCCTGCAAAGAGGGGTCTACAAAATGTTCATCCATCAACGCTTGAAAAATCCACTCTCAGAATTTAAAGGCAAGTTTGGCGAGTGAGTGCAAGGAGTGGATAAGATATCAGTGCTGCAGAAATTAAGACTTGACTTTTTTAAAAAAGTTGTCCCAAGGTTACTGTCCAAATATAAACCAACACATTCCTGGTGGTGGTGGAAGCTTCAGCATTATTAAAAATATTAGATGCTAACAGCTGATGGAAAGATGGAATACAAGAACAGGGTAAGTACCCTTCTCAGAAGCAAGGGATGAAGCCAGGCTCCTCACTAGATTGTTTCCCTGAGATCTCATTGATAGGAACCTCTTCTTTTTTTTTTTTTTTTTTTTTGTGGAGGGGAGGGGGAGTATCTGAATCTGGCTGATAGGCTTTAGTCCTCTGAGAGGTCCGTGTCTAGTAACTCCCCTTCCCACCCCCCCAAGCTTCACTTCAAGTCACTGTCTTTCTACAAAAATATATTTCAGAAATATAATTCGTATTATAATTTAATGTGATGTTTGTTTGTTTTTTCTTCTACTTTCATTGCCTCGAGTAAAAGAAATGGTACGGTGTATATATAGTAAGGAGGAAACTGAGCTGTGGAAACCCTGAGCTGGCATCTTGTAGAGTTGGCAGGGTATAATGAGTGCTTTTTTTCCACTTTTCTTTCCCCTTTAAAGGCTTTAAAAAAAAAAAAAAAAGGAAATTGGTGTTTGAGCATAACAGTAGGTAAATTTTTCATGAGTATACTAAGCTGGTCTAATTTGGGTTAGTGTCTGGAGGGCATGAAATAAAATGAAGGGAAAAAATCTAGCTAAGAAGTACTGTGCAAAATCGGGGCACTACTCTATTAGTATTTAAAAACTGCTCATTTCCACTGATTTCTCACCCACCTTATTAAAGATATGAACTAGCCGTGGTCTCTTCCTAACAAATTCAGCTGGTTACAAATTGTTCAATCAAGATTTTATTGATGGGGCGGGCAAGCTTTTTGGCTTGAGGGCCACATCGGGTTTCCGAAATTGTATGGAGGGCCTGTTAGGGGAGGCTGTGCCTCCCCAAACAGCCAGGCGTGGCCCAGCCCCCGCCCTCTTCTGACTCCCCGTGACAGCCTCCCTGACTCCTGCCCCATCCAACACCGTGTTCCCTTTCCCCTGACGGTCCTTGGGGACCCCTGCCCCATCCAACATCCTGTTCCCTTTCCCCTGACCACCCCCAGACCCCTGCCCCTGACTGCCCCCCACCGCCCCATCCAACCCCTCCTCTCTTCCTGACTGCCCCCCCACTGCCCCATCCACAGCCCCACCCCCTGACCACCACCCCGAATTCCCCTTCCCTCTATCCAATCTCCCCTGCTCCCAGCCCCCTTACTGCGCTGCCTGGAGCACCGGTGGCTGGTGGTGCTACAGCCGCGCCGCCCAGAGCACTAGAACACGCAGCCATGCCACCTGGCTGGAGCCAGCCATGCCACTGCACAGCACAGAGCACCAGGTCAGGCCGCAGCTCTGCAGCTGCGCTGCCCGGCAAGAGCTTGCAGCTCTGCCGCCCAGAGTGTTGCGCGGCAGTGCAGTGAACTGAGGCTGTGGGCGAGGGGGAACAGCAGGGGAGGGGACGGGGGCTAGCCTCCTGGGCCAGGAGCTCAGGGGCCAGGCAGGAGGGTCCCGCGGGCCGTAGTTTGCCCACCTCTGTTTTATTCCTCTTCAACACTTTCTATTGTGGTTTGTATAATTTCAGTACATTGGTTGTTTTTTCAAACTGAATGACCAATCTACATTTCTGCTTTCTCCGTTTTGATTACGGTGCCTTGTACAGTACGTCTTGTGTTCTGGAGTTGAGATGGTCGTTTTACATAGCCTGTTAGAGTAAGATTGAATGATTTTCAAAATACTATTTCCTACATTTTCTCCTTTTAATATAAAAGGGGCACTTACATTTTTAGAAGAAATTATTACTGGGTGGATTACCATTTTTGAATCACTTGTACGGACCATACAGAAACTATCAGGTTTAGAAGGTCTTCTTATTCTCCTTCACCACGTGAGATAGAAAAACCTATCCAGATGGGGATGTATTGTAATCTAGTGACCACTTTCCATGGTAGTCTTGTTTAATGGACTTGTCTTTTTCATAATTATTTTGTAGTTAAAAAAGCTGAGTAAAGAATAGTAATTTTAGTTCTAGTTTTCACCTTGATGGAGGTGCTCTCTCTCATGCTCTGTTCCCTTTTTATTAGCATATTTATATCGAGGTAGTTCCAGATTTACTGTGACTATTTAAAGAGCCCTTTGCCGCATCCTAATGTTTGCCCTGTTAGCTTTTCCTGTCTGGTGTAGTTTACTGGCATTTGTACCTTACTGGAACATTGCATAATTGGATCTTCAAGTTTGTTCCGAAGAGTAAAAAGGTATGTATTTGGATCTCCCTCCATGTTGACACCCATAGTCAAGAAGAACTTGTATTTAGACATTGACCTAGAAATTCCTTTCCCTCCCAAATCACCTAAATAAACAGTGCCACCAGAGGAGAGAAACAGATTTAATGTAGGAATTAAAAATCAAGGGTCTGAGACTGCAGAAATAATAGGCCAGATCTTACTGCCTTTTGAACCATTCTTGAAGTATTGATATTTGCTAATATGCCGCTATGCTCTGCATGCCTACATGGAAACAAATCTAAAATTGGTGTTCCTAGGGGGAGGGATAGCTCAGTGGTTTGAGCATTGGCCTGCTAAACCCAGGGTTGTGAGTTCAATCCTTGAGGGGGCCACTTAGGAATCTGGGGCAAAAATCTGTCTGGGGATTGGTCCTACTTTGAGCAGGGGGTTGGACTAGATGATCTCCTGAGGTCCCTTCCAACCCTGATATTCTATGATACTTCACAAGCTTTAGAATGTGTGTTGGAGGGGATTTTAATAGAAATCATGTTTATAAACAAGTTGTATACAAGTTAACCTTTGTACTTTTATAAGTACTTTTTATAAGCTTGAAAAAAATGGCATTTTTATTCAGTATGTACTAAAACATTTTTAGCGCTCCATAAAATGTGGGTAAATACCATTAAAACGTACTTAGGAAACTTGAGCTTATTATTTGGCTCCATAAAAATTAATGCTTATCCCATGAAAATATTGCCCTAGCCATGCTGAATCGCCTCCTGTCTCAACAAACTTCTCTTCTACCAGTGAAGTCTTTTCTTTTAAAAAAAAAAAAAAAAAAAAAAAAAAAGGGCAATAGCTAGTGACACCTTCTCAGTTACAACTTAACTTTTTTGGGGGAAGGAATACCATTGCACGTGACGCTCGCATCTTTAGGAACTCCGGGCTGTTTGAGCAGCTGCAAGAAGGGACTTACTTTCCAGACCAGAAAATTACTGTTGGGGATGTTGAAATGCCAATAGTTATCCTTGGAGACCCAGCCTACCCATTGCTCCCATGGCTCATGAAGCCATACACAGGCAGCCTGGACAGTAGTAAGGAGCAGTTCAACTATAGGCTGAGCAAGTGCAGGATGGTGGTAAAATGTGCCTTTGGATGTTTAAAAGTTTGCTGGCGCTGTTTGCTGACTAGGTTAGACCTCAGCACAACCAATATTCCCGTTATTATTGCTTGCTGTGTGCTCCATAATATCTGTGAGAGTAAGGGAGAGACATTTATGCCGGGTTGAGAGGTTGAGGCAAATCGCCTGGCTGCCAATTTTGAACAGCCAGACATCAGGGCGATTAGAAGAGCATAGGTAGGCGTGCTGCGCATCAGAGAGGCTTTGAAAACCAGTTTCATGACTGGCTAGGCTACGGTGTGACAGTTGTGTGTGTTTCTCCTTGATGCAAACCCGCCCCCTTTGTTGATTTTAATTCCCTGTAAGCCAACCACCCTCCTCCCTTAGATCACAGCTGGCAAAGGAAATAAAGTCACTATTGTTTTGAAACCATGCATTCTTTCTTTATTAATTAAAAAAAAAGGGGGGGGAGGATAAGATAGCCCGGGTGGGGTGGGGTGAGGGAGGAGGGAAGAACAAGGCCACATTGCTTATTGTAGCCACACTACAAATCAAAACTGTTTGAATGACAGCCTTCTCTTGCTTGGGCCATCCTCTGGAGTGGAGTGGCTAGGTGCCCGGAGCCTCCCCCCTGCGTTCTTGGGCATCTGGGTGAGGAGGATATGGAACTTGGGGAGGAGGGCAGGCGGTTGTACAGTGGATGCAGCGACGGTCTGTGCTCTTGTTGGCTTTCCTGCAGCTCCACCAGATGCCTGAGCATGTCCGTTTGCTCCCCCATTAGCCTCAGCATTGCATCCTGCCTCTTCTCATCGTGCTCACTTAATGCTTTCCTGGACTCTGCCACTGAATGCCTCCATGCATTCAGCTGTGCCCTATCAGTGTGGGAGGACTGCATGAGCTCGGAAAACATGTCATTGCGAGTGCGGTTTTTTTCGCCTTCTAATCTGCGATAACCTCAGGGACCAATATGATGGGGGGAGCATAGAAACATTTGCACCTGTGGGGGGGGGGATAAAAAGGGAGAGTAAAATTTAAGATGATACATTTCTGAGAACAAAAGGGAGACTCTTTCACAGTGAATCAAGCAATTCACAGCAGACAGCACATGTGCTTAAGGTAGAAGGTCGCATTTTGCCTTTATATATATTGCGCGCCTGCTGGTATGGTTACAGTGTGGCTGGGCAACAGAATTCGGTTTCCAGGTAGCCATGGTAAGCCAAAGGGTACGTGTGTTTGGCTTCTAATGCCTTGATAACATGTGGGAATGTTTTCAAACTGCAGTGCCCTCCTTTCCCATAGCAAGCAATGCTGGTTGGGTTTGCCATTTAAAAGGAGGGGCTGCGGTTTTCGGGTGGATGTGCAGCACACACCTCCGCTTGGCTATTTGGGATGATCCCTTCACCCCTCCCCCCGCCATATGGCTATTCTCAGGGATGATCCCTTTTAGCCAAGCACAAACAGCCTAGCATGAACGGGGTCCTTTTACTGTTCCCTTACAAAAATTCCCCTATTTCAACCAGGTGACCATGAATGATATCGCTGTCCTGAGGCTAACACAGAAAGATATAGACTGAATGTTGCTTGAATGCGACCAAAACCCAGGACCATTCACTGCCATGCTTTGTGCTGGGCTACAGTCCCTCAGTAACATTAAAGTTCTCAGGAGGTAGGGTCCCTTCTTGGTTACCTGACTTAACACCACAGGTGCAAGTTAAAAATGTCAGTAAATGAATATTCACAATTTTTTTTAAAAAGCAGGGCATGATCAGTTGGCAGGATTTTACACACCCACACCATGAATGTTAGAATACACTTGATTTGTAAAAGAGCTATGTAAACAGGCTTGGCAGAATTTGTTTTTTTTATTATTTCAGCAAATGGTATTGATTTTTATTTTTAAGTATTTTTTTTTCAATTTTTATCGATTTTAAATTTTCATGGTTGCAGGAAATAATGGGTGATGGTCAGACAATTATTTAGTGACAGGAGAAGTTGAGATTCAAGAAATTAAAGCTTTATAATCATTAAAACACAAATGGCCAACATCACATGTCAAAATATATAAAGTAAATGTCCTTAGATCAAACTCTAATAAGGTCTCAGGCAACATTTTACTTATTATTGACGGAAATATTTTGTGTGTGTGCAGTGAAATCAGTGTTTACTAGCAAAAATCTAAACTTTCCAAAACTACATATAAACAAAAATAAAGTCTCTGTGCTCAGCCAGTCCTACCACAGAGTCAACTGTCTACCCAATGTGTGTGTGGTAGATCAGCCTGCTTCTCTGGAGTGGATGGGCTGCTGATCTTAACATAGAATCATAGAATATCACGGTTGGAAGGGACCTCAGGAGGTCTAGTCCAACCTCCTGCTCAGAGCAGGACCAATCCCCAGACAGATTTTTGCCCCAGATCCCTAAGTGGCCCCCTCAAGGATTGAACTCTCAACCCTGGCTTTAGCAGGCCAATGCTCAAACCAGCTATCCCTCCCCCCAACAGAATAGGGAATGGAACCCAGGTCTCCCATGTCCCAAACTAGAACCCTAACCATCAGGTCATCCTATTTCTTAGTCCTAAGCCTCCATGGATGAAAATGGGTCATTCCTCACTCCCCCTCCAACTTCTGTAACCAAAAAGGACAGCCAGCAATAACCCAGTTTAACAGAGTTGAAATTTATTTGGGTTCAGGGGCGGGGGACAGGGGACAGGTCTACACATAAAATGTGGCAGTGGTGCAACTGTACTTCCGTAGCGCTTCAGTGAAGACGCTACTACACTGGTGAGAGAGCAGCTACCGTCAGCATAGTTAATCCACCACTGTGAGAGGCAGTAACTTTGTCGACAGGAGAAGCCCGCCCGTAAGTATAGCTCTGTCTACACCAGGGATTAGGTCAGTATAACTGCGTCGCTCAGGGGTGTGGATTTTTGGTGTGTGAGCGATGTACTTATACCAATATAAGTTTATAGTGTAGACCTGGCCTTGTGTAACAGACTTCCCTCTGTAATGCGTGGAAGGAAAAAGTAAGCTACTAAACTGTGCTTTGTTACAAGAGCTTTGGGCTCCCAGTGGCTGTACTCTCAATTAATTCTGATAAGTATTTCTAGTACCTGAAATTCCTTGAAGCCTGTCACTTTTACTTCCAACCCTTGACTATCTCAATTGCTTTAAAAGAAGTGGTGTAGCTGTAATGTACCAGGTTGCAATGCCTGGAGCAGGGAACCGGGCCCAGCCTCACGGGCAGGGCAACCACTGCAGGGCAGGCTTGCTGTGTAGCCTTCCCCTCTCCCACCCGGGTGGGACGTGAGCCCCTTGTTTGGATAAAACAAAAGAACATGAAATTCCTGAGAAATTATTAAAAAATAAAAAAGAATTTCATGGAGTTCTGTGCATGTACCCAGGAAGTCTGATCTCTGTTCAGGACAAATGCTTGAATGATACTGCCAGCTGGATGTATTTGCTTTACCTCATTGTCATCCTGCATAAAATGGAAGACTTGCTGAGTGGTGAGATAAGAGGCATGTTTGTTTTCGTTTTACTTAATTGTTGACGAGGTTAGTTGTCCCGTAGGGAATCTTGGTGTCACCTTTGTCTAGACCCTTTCTAGAGAGAGCCATGCATTAGATATGGTTTGGGAGCGTGTTTTCCAGCAGTACAATGTGCACAGGCTATGTCCCTGTTTAACAGTAACTTTCACCTTCATAACCCCACACTCAATTTTGTTGCAGTACCTTAGTTGTGGTTTACAATAGAGCTTCTCCACAACTTGTTCAGAATGCAGCATCACTTTCTGCACCGGTTGGGGCAATTCTGGCATGCCTCTTTTTTTGTTTTGTATGTTGGCTGCCTAAAAAGTGGCGGCTTGGATTTAAGCTGACACTGTTTTAGTTTTTGGGCTGCTAACAGAGTTGGCCTGGCTTAAATGTACTTCCGCCATGAGCTTTGACCTGATAAATGTCTACATTTATGCTTCATCCACCTTGGAGGGACTCGACATTATGACTTTGTGTGGCTGACAGTCATGCTTTTGCTCTGTTGGGCCCGTCTTGACCCTCAAACTTGGTTTAATTTTAATGAGGGCATTTTTTACAATAATGTGTTGTGCTTTATTAATTAAATGGCTTTTGCAGTATTTTACAGTAAAGGGAAAAAGAGACACTTCTTAGGAAAAAGATTTACGTTTACTAAAAGATACTCAAGTATTTTAAAGTCTTTAACTGCATCCATGGTACTTTGCCAGGCGCTTTTCAGGCTTTCCTTATGTTAAATTGGGGAGGAGGAAAGAGTAATTATTTTAGGCAGAGGGCGGAGCCTTTGTGATTAGAAACGTATTTTCAAGTCTCCAGTACTCAAAAGCAATAATAATTTTAAAAAATTTCTTCTGAAAAATAGGCTTATCCAAACATAGTTGCAACTTCAGTCTGCTGTGAGCGTGAGTGTTCAAAGGAAAACTGCTACCACTTTGCTCAGCCTGTTAGTCTGAAAGTTCACAGGGAAAGAAGCACTTGTCACTATGAATAAACTGTTGTGTCTAAAAACAGTAATTACTATGGGCATTTCAGAGCCTTATGTAGGATGTGGCCATCTTGCTACTAGGTGATGTAACTTGTGTCAGTGAGAGTGCCCAATGGAGTGTGTTATCCAGGCTCCAGGCATTGGCTTAATAGACAAAAGAAAATATTAAATTTTAGATAATCATTATTATTCAGCCTATTAATATTTGATGAATCCTATATAGATGTTGTTCTTTTAATATGGGAAGAAAAACTTGAATTTGAGCTGTTAAAACCAATAGTAAAGTGGATTGAAATCTGGATTATATCTTCTTTTGGGTGCCTTTTTACTGTTAGTGTCACAAATGACATCTTTTTCAGCAAAATATCTGCCTCCAGCACAAGGCTCAGAAAAGCCAATTGTAATTAAAATCTTGAATAAACTATTAAATGGATTTTTTTTTTAAGTTTTTGATTACAGTTAGCATTTCTGTGCCTAGTGCTGGAGGGAGCCATCTTGCTGAAAAGCTGTCATTTGTAACCCTGACAGTCAGATCATGTACATTTGGAGAAGAGAGAATGGTGCTCTGTTTCTAGAATTAAATGTTTCAGCATTTCAGTGGGCTGCTTTCTCTAATTTAAGTGCTGAAAATGCAGTTCTAGTCTGAAAAGTGACTCACTAAATATACGACATGGTGGTCAGTGTTTGCATCTATTTCTCCATATTAAATGTGTTCAGTTTACAGATGCTTTTCTGACTGATACACCTGCAAACTCAACATGGACCTTGAGAATCAAGTAGGGTTCTTTCCTTTGCAAACCTCATTACCAATAATAAAGGTTTGGCAGTTCAGATTAGACTCCTGGTGATCAACAGGGTTGCACAGGTAAGTGCATAGTTTGATGAACAGAAAGTAATAGAATTCACTTCCTTCCCTCTTAGTTCTGGTGGCTCTGCAAAGCTACCAGGAGTAAAAACAGAACTAAAATCTGCAGCTATGACTTCACGTACACACAGAGAGCAGTTCTGTTGAGTACTAAATGCATTTTATCTTGGTAACTTTTTAGAGTTGTACTACACTCAGTATTCTGGGCTATTGACTCATTTTTTTAATTTTAGTGATCACTGGCAAGTGTATATATAGTTGTAACTGAATAATTTCTGTAGCAGGTTGGCTGGGGAAATGAAGGCGAGTGGAAGGCATAGAAGCTCTGACTGCTTGACTGGTGATGGCTGAATGTTTGTCTGTACCTTTTTGGAAAATAAGCTTGCAATTTGGTCTCACTCCTGTTCTTCCTTTTGGATGCAAGTATCAAGTTCTGCCAGGAGAAGGATTTAGCAACTGATGAGTTACTAGTTTAATTAGTCTGAAAATGGAGCATGTGATTGAACATGTTAAGAGATGCATCACTTTCACCTTGGAGACCTAGATTCATATTTGGATTATGTCTCAACCTATTATTGTTTACCAACATTAGGATGTTACCAAATAACTTGGCATGAATGTCAGTTTCTTCTAAGGAGAGTTCTTGGACAAGAATAGCAGGAATTTTGCAGGTCAGGTTTGAAGTATGTTGGCAGAACTGTGTCCTGTATGTGGAGGAAACTACAACTTCCATAGTGTCTGCCAGAGAGCACTGCCTAAAGCCAGACATGCAATCTCATGTTGCTGAAGTTTTGCCAACCTTTTAAAATTGTGTGTTGTTAATAAAGGGTAGTACTGCTTACACCAAAATATTTGAGTATTGGCTCTGTATCTAGTTCTGATGCAGTGTTCCCCAGTTGCAGGAGCAGTGGACTTGGAGTTGGGACATGGTCAGTTCCTTTCTTTTCCACACCACTGACTTGTCCTGTGACCTTGAACAGGTCATTTATTTTGTGCTTGGGTTTACTCATCTACAGAATTAAGTTTTTAATACGTAATTACTTCACAGGGGTGTTGCAATGTTTAATTAATGTTTGTAAAGCTCTTTGGCATCCTGTGATGAAAGAAACTATGTAAGTGTTAAGGTAATCGTAGTGTTTTATTAGAGCAAATGACAGGAGGAGTCAGAATACTGGGTTCTAATTCAGAATGAGAAATTGACTCACTCTGTAACCTTGAGCAGATCATTCAGTCACCTAGCAAGCCTCTCTTTGCAGTGTATTTCTTCTGGGAAAGCTCAGATCAGATGCAGCACTTGGTGATAAATGAGAGTTAGTTTTTACTCAGCTGGAAAACTGCAAAGAAGACAAATTTTTCAATAAACAATACACATTCTTGTGCATCTAAGCTGAGCTTTCCTGCAGAAATCTAAAAAAGGAGGGTTGCTAGGGCATGTCTTAAATTGTTTTTCAGGAATTTCTAAAATGGCTGCAAAAACTTGCACTGTACTGAAACTTAATGTTTGTGGTTTGGGCCTACTCTGAATTTTGTGTTTAACGAATGTTGAATGAGAGAAAATTTTGTATGTATGCCCTGACATTATTATAAAAACATAACTTGAGTGCTAAACATGTATAGTTAGAGGCTTTAATGCATAATATGACTCACTTGCTTTGTGTTTTTTAGTGACCATTTATGATATTTAATAAAAAAAAGAACCCAGACACTACAGTTCAAAAACATAACACCTGAATTTGGTTATGACCATGAGTTTTAAGGTTGGAGAGTTAATCTAGCTTTTGTGGAGTTAGATCTGACTCCGAATGCTATTGCATATTTTTTTTAAATGTAGTGTGAGAATATTTTGAGCGTACTTCAGGGAAAAGAAATTTTGGCATTGTAAAGCACTTTTTCTAGTTTTTAGGAACTTTTTGCATACATACTTGATCAGCTTCAAAAATTGCAATTCTTATACTATTACTTGACTCAAGGCTTTCCATCTTCAAAATACTTTATAAACTTCATAACATTTATTTTCTCCTGAAAATGTAGACTGGTAATAATTGTGACCTCTTAAGGCTGTAAGTGATCTAAAATAAAGAATAATACATTGTCCTTTTCATAGCTTGCTATCTCATACCAGTTGTCTGAGCATGAGGTCACCTTTGCTCTCAAGACTACTTTTTCTTCCACAGTCTGTTGGCTATTGTGGTATATAACCTGTTAAAACCAAAACATTGACAGCAGTGGCTTATGGGACTGGATCTCTGCTCCGTGCCTTTTGACAGAAAAGCCAAGTTGAGTCTAGATTTAGATCTTCCTTCAACTTCTCTGAGGCTGAAGGATCACTGACTTCTCCTTAGTATGGATTACAGTGAAATATCTTAAGCAATCTAAGAACAAAAAGCACTTTAAAGAAAAAAAATAGAATGTAGAAAAATGCCACATTAAAAACTAAACAGAATAAATCATATATGGTCTAATTCTAGGTAAAGTTTAGTTAGACGAAGGTATGCTCTTGTAGTTACAATGAGAAATGTCATCTGAAATTATATCAGGGTTCCATCTAGTCCAGTAGTCTTGTCTGTTAGTGGTCAGTATCCTTTGCTTCAGAGGAAAGTGCAGTAAATCATGTGCTGGAATAAACTAGCCATAAAGGGAATTTCTTCCTAATCTCCATCAGTTGGTGGTTGGCTTATACACTAAAGTATGAGGGTTTATAGCTCTTCTGAGTTTTTGTCCTACCTAATGTAATGTTGGATGTTTTCATTATTCATATAAATAAGTGCCTAAAGCTTTTTTTTTTTTTTTTTTAAATCTGTTGTCAATTCAGAGAATAAAATATTGCATTCTGGTTTGCACTAGGTCTTTTCTTGACTCTCCAGCTCTCTCTCAACTTTTAGCTCTGAGTCCCAGAATTTATCTTCCTCTTCCTTTTCCCTTGATCTCAATTTCTGCTACCTGACCCTCTCCTGTTACACTGGTTTACAATTTTTGAGAAGTCGTCTGCTTCAGAGATAAAATGTGCTATTTATTATGTATTTTGATGTGCTGAATTCAAATATGACAATTAAAACAACTGGCTACTGTTTCTAAGATATTTAAGTTTTTACATTTTATGTCTAAGTATATTGTATGGATAGTAGAGTTTTAATCATAAATTGTAAACCTAGGTCTTTTCATGTGTTTATGGTTGCTTTACATGATAATATTTCACCTGTCCTGTTTATGTAACGCTTTAAAAATCAGCAAAAGGGTTATATAAATAAAATTTATTATGAAACAAAAGGCAAAACACTATTATGTACGTAGTTTAGTCCTATTCAGTGTCTACTCGGCACTTTTTGGCTTGTCTCTTGTATTCATTAAATGGAGCGTCTCTTGTCACTGTCCAGGAATAGTCTGCAAGCATTGATGGGCTCCATTTGCCCTGATAGCGTTTCTCCATTGTTGCAATGTCCTGGTGAAATCGCTCGCCGTGCTCGTCGCTCACTGCTCCGCAGTTCGGTGGAAAAAAATCTAGATGAGAGTGCAAAAAATGTATCCTTAGTGACATGTTGCAACCAAGACTTTTGTATGCCTTGAGCAGGTTTTCCACCAACAACCTGTAGTTGTCTGCCTTGTTGTTTCCGAGAAAATATATTGCCACTAACTGGAAGGCTTTCCATGCCGTCTTTTCCTTGCCACGCAGTGCATGGTCAAATACATCATCTCGAAGAAGTTCACGAATCTGGGGACCAACAAAGACACCTTCCTTTATCTTAGCTTCACTTAACCTTGGAAATTTTCCACAGAGGTACTTGAAAGCTGCTTGTGTTTTGTCAATGGCCTTGACAAAGTTCTTCATCAGACCCAGCTTGATGTGTAAGGGTAGTAACAAAATCTTCCTTGATTCAACAAGTGGTGGATGCTGAACACTTTTCCTCCCAGGCTCCAATGACTGTCGGAGTGGCCAATCTTTCTTGATGTAGTGGGAATCTCTTGCACGACTATCCCATTCACAGAGAAAACAGTAGTACTTTGCGTATCCAGTCTGCAGACCAAGCAAGAGAGCAACAACCTTCAAATCGCCACAAAGCTGCCACTGATGTTGGTCATAGTTTATGCACCTCAAAAGTTGTTTGATGTTGTCATAGATTTCCTTCATATGGACTGCATGACCAACTGGAATTGATGGCAAAACATTGCCATTATGCAGTAAAACAGCTTTAAGACTCGTCTTCGATGAATCAATGAACAGTCTCCACTCACCTGGATCGTGAACGATGTTGAGGGCTGCCATCACACCATCGATGTTGTTGCAGGCTACAAGATCACCTTCCATGAAGAAGAATGGGACAAGATCCTTTTGACGGTCATGGAACATGGAAACCCTAACATCACCTGCCAGGAGATTCCACTGCTGTAGTCTGGAGCCCAACAGCTTTGCCTTACTCTTGGGTAGTTCCAAATCCCTGACAAGGTCATTCAGTTCACCTTGTGTTATGAGGTGTCGTTCAGAGGAGGAGGATGGGAGAAAATGTGGGTCCTGTGACATTGATGGTTCAGGACCAGAAGTTTCATCCTCTTCCTCGTCTGACTCAAGCGAGAATGATTCTGGTGCATCAGGAACCGGCAGTCCTTCTCCGTGGGGTACTGGGCGTATAGCTGATGGAATGTTTGGATAATGCACAGTCCACTTTTTTTTCTTTGACATACCTTTCCCAACTGGAGGCACCATGCAGAAGAAACAATTGCTGGTATGATCTGTTGGCTCTCTCCAAATCATTGGCACTGCAAAAGGCATAGATTTCCTTTTCCTGTTCAGCCACTGGCGAAGATTTGTTGCACAAGTGTTGCAGCATATGTGTGGGGCCCACCTCTTGTCCTGATCTCCAATTTTGCAGCCAAAATAAAGGTGATAGGCTTTCTTAACCATAGTGGTTAGACTATGCTTTTGTGATGCAAAAGTCACTTCACCACAAACATAGCAGAAGTTATCTGCACTGTTCACACAAGTACGAGGCATCTCTGCTCATTTTTGCTAAACAGAAATGTGTCCCTTTGCAAAATCAAACACTGACAAATAAGAGAGCACGACACTATGATTTCTAGAGCTGATATAGGGCAATTTGTTCAGCAGAGTGATGTAAGCTTCGTTATGATTGCATCATCCATGACTTCTAGGAATAACATGATGCAATTCATATCATGTATGACGCAATACCAGCTTCAGATTGCATCATTCATTGTTTTGCCTAAAAAGCAAGTACTGTCCAAACCCAGTCATAGATTTATTCATAGATCCAGTCAAAGATGTATTTTAGTCATTTCTGGTTTAAATTGAGATCCTTTCCCTTTATAACTCACTTATCCTCCGTCATTCCCAAGTCAAGGGTCATATATACTGACCCAATAGCATATCTTGAAAACTAGAGCCAATCAACAATTTTCAGCATCATTTTCGTTCTCAGTGACCCAGAATTAGTAAAGTTTGACTACATTTATTTCAGAAGCATTTTGGCTGTAGAGCAGTGTTATCTGTGGCAATGTGCCTATCCCTGTCCGTGTGGGTGTTCTTCCAACCCTAACTTCCTCATTATATCTTCCTGGACCCAAGGATTCTGAGCTATTGGTTTTAATGACTTCCAGTTACACTTTCAGGCTAGTCTACTGTTATATCATGTTGTTTCACTGCACAATGCTAATAGGTCATGATCAGGGCTAGATACCTTCCACCCCAGTACCAGGGAGTTATACAGCAATATAACAAAATCCTGAGCTATCTCACACACCACAAAATGCCCTACTATTTCTCTTTCAGCACGAGTTTCCTCTGAAGCTATCCAATTTATCAAATGGTCATTGCCCGCTTCTTAACCTCTTTTTAACCCATCTCCTTCACCTCCATCTCCTTTTCCTTCTCTGGGACAGCTATCTTTCAAAGCTGCATATCAGATGATAGGTAAATTGTAGCCCTTTCAGTCTCCTAGTGGAAACTTCTGTGAATTCCTCAGACTTTTTTACAAATCTAAATGTTTTCTGGGCAGCAGTGTGCAGCCAGAAAGGTGACTGTTAGAAGTTTCAGAATGGCTTGGCTAAACCTTTCACAGTCTAACAAACAGCTACAAAAGTAATCCTGATGGGAAAAATTGTGTAAACCAATTTATTTTCAGGATGGATAAAAATAAAATAACCAGATTGTTTAAAAGTCAAACTTTAAAATTAGAATTAACAACCATTTATCTTTCCTAAATTAGGGGAGGGAGAGCCCAGTGCATTTGGTATACTGGATCATGTACTTGGTATAATGCATTATCTATGCCACTATCATCACAGAAAGATTGCTTATGCTCAGTGCTAAGTTATGTCATGATTGTGCACATTCTTGGTGCATTCAGTTTGGCAAAAAAGATTTTGTGAACTCAGAGCATGTTTTACAGTTGACTGATTAAACAGAAAAGAAGTGCAATGAGAGTGAGAGGATTTAAAAAATCCTTTTAATTTAATGGCTCAAGTTTTCTGCAGCATGATGTATTCATCTGCCACCCAATTTTTATTCATTGCTTGAAATAGGAACACTAGCTTTCTTTCTTTTTCTGCTCTTTGTTGATTTCTTCCAAATGAAGAGAATATTCTTTCTTCCTCTGGAAAAGAGGTTACTGCAGTCAAAAACTTGTTTACTACTTCATCAGCCTATATCTTTGATTATTGTCCAGTGACATCTGCTAGTTCATTAGTTTAGATCTCATTTTAACTTCAGCTACAAACATAGTTGTGATATAGATTGACTCCAGCAATAATTTTTGTTCTTCGAGAATGGATCCCATTCTAGGGTGTGCATACATGCAAGATTGGATTATTTTTTAATAGTTGTCTTTCTGGGCCATGCATGTCTTATGCTTAAGGCTGCGATTTAGTCAGAGGTCACGGAAATCACTGAATCTGTGACTTCCAAAGACCTCTGTGACTTCAGCCAGCGCCAGCTGGGAGTTGCAGGGTCCCCTGCCACCTGTGGAGGCAGGAAGCTGGGGGGGCGGCGGGAGCCCCCCGCAGCTCCCGTCCACTGCAGGCAGCAGGCGAAGCTCTGCAGCTTCCCGCCGTGGCAGGAGACGGGGCCCCTCAGAGTTCTTGGCTGCCACAGACAGCAGGGGGGACCCCCAGAGTTCTTGGCTGCCGTGGGCAGCAGGGGGGATCCCCCTGCAGCTCGAAGCCGCCATAGGAGGGGGACCCTGTAACTCCCAGCTCCCATGGATGGTGAGGGCCCCTGGAGCTCCCAGGGCAGATGTCCAGGCTCCCCATTTTGTCATGGATATTTTTAGTAAAAGTCCAGGATCATTATTGCCCGTGACCTGTCCCTGACTTTTACTAAAAATATCTGTGACAAAATCTTAGCCTTACTTATGCCTCCTCATGTTCCTGTACAAAGGCATAAGGGGCGAGGCGGCCACAACTCTCCCTCAGTTGCATTTTACTGCCCATGGTAGTGAGATGGAACCTACCTGGTGACCAACCTGCTAGATTTTAACTTTGGTTAAACAACCTAAAATCTTCTGATACTCCTCAGAACTACCTTCATTCTTTGATTTTAATCACTGCAGTCTGTTCTAGCACTTGTTGAGCCAAAAGTTGCTGGATGGACCCCACTCTACAACCCTCCCTGTATGAGGATTGAGAAATGGTCGACTCAAAACCCACAGGCTTTAAGCCTGGGCCATTCTATGATGGATTAATTCTGCTGAAAGAGAGGGGTGATAGAAGCCTATTCTGTTTGGGAGATTTCCACATTCCAGACAGGTGAGGCAGAAGTTGAGAGATATGAGACTGCTCCAGAAAATGGAGTTTCAGTCTATGACAGTAACAATGGATCCACAAAAATCAAGCTCAAAGACCCCCTCTAATGGTCTCTATATCCTGGAGGTAAATGACCCAGCATAGAAGCCAGATTGGCTCTGGTACTTCCCCTAGTGTTGAAGCCATCAACAGTCCCAATGTTGAAACTGACACCTCAGACATCAAAGCAAGTGTTGAAAGGAGCTGCCCCAGTCACCGGTGCAGGAGCTCAGTGTCCACTTGTAGAGATGGGTGACACATCTGTGTTTTTCTGCAAGTCCCTCATGGCATCAAAGATGCGTGGAAAGGAGCAGACTGCAGCACAGAAGACCCCACTGGTACTGGACCAGGTACCAGAACTATTCCTATTGATGTCAACTCTGGCACCAGCAGGACAAACTTGACGCACACTGGAGCCACTCCTGGCAGAGTTACAGACCAACACTGATGTAATCCTTGGCATGGAAAATACCTTACCAACAGGCATCGCATACAAAGGAGGTGTACTTGTTGCCATCCTCAGTACACACCTTTTCATTGGGGTCCAGCAGGGACCTATGTCCATTGAAGACTCCCTTGATGCATTAGAGCTGAGAGAACCAAGGCTCTATCCAGACCTTGACCGTGGCCTGCTGGGAATAACACTGGTTCAGTGCTGACATATGTACGGAATAACACAGTGGCCCTACTAGGAGTCAGTGCCCTCATTCACAGAAGAAGAAGAGGCCTTCCTCTGTTGTGTCTTTGCTGGCAAGATCTTTGTCACCAAAATACAGAGGGATGAGATCCAGAAACTGAATGGTCACTCTCCCTGCTTAAGGACCTCTTCTCATCTTCCCTGGACAAGGCGGTAGCATCGACACCAACACAAGGTGATTTCAAGGCTTTTCAGGAGCTCCTGGTATGGATTTCGGACACCTTGGACATTGAGACTTCAGTCATCTCTGAAAAGTCCCGCAAGCTGTTAGACATTTTGTTGGCTGCTGGTCCTGCTGGGATTGCCTAGGTATGGCAAGGGCTAGTCACAAGGTTACTATAACACCAATGGTGAAACATGCTGAAATGGTGTCCGAGACCCTCATGGTTAGGATACTCTTAAACCCATCCTAACCTTGGTTCCCTAGTCATGTTAGCTATCAGAAGTCAAAATCTACCAAGATAGATCCCAAATTTAGAAGCATTTGGAAGAAAGGAGCTCTCTCTGGCTTCACTCCACTTAAGTGGCCAACTGTCAGGTATTGCTGGCCAAATGCATCTTAACGGGGAACACGGTAATGCCCTTCCTGGCAAACCTCCCTTATGAAAGCAGAGAGGAAGCTGAAAGTCCTCATAAAGGAAGGCTGACTAGTGGCCATGATGGCCTGGCAGGCAGTGATACACACCACAGCCTGATCTATGGACACTGAGGTGACAGTGCAGAGAGTCTGGTGGCTCTGATCTTCAATCATCCTTCATGGGGTACAAGCCACATGTGAGGACTTGCTCTCTGAGGGCTTGGAACTGTTCAGCAAATGGACAGATAGCATCCTACACTCACTGAAAGATTCCAAGGAGACTTCATGCTCCTTGGGAATTTATACTCACCTGCCCTATCAAAGGCGTATCACCTTCAACCATGCGCCAGAAGAGACAGGGTACCTCACCGTACCACAGACCGACAAGTACTATGCCAGGAAATGTCCGAGATACAACAGGGAGTGACAGCCTTCCTTGAACTGTTGTGATGACTCATCAGCAGAATTGATGAGGTGGTCATGAACTGCATGAGAATGAGTCCATGGATCTCAATATTCAGAAGCCGCCTCACCCCATTCCATCAGGCATGGTCTGCTGTAACATCAGATAGATGGGTGTTTGGACATTATTGCCCAAGGCTACCCCATCCAATTCCTCTCACTACTTCCTACCCCCATCACCATTCCTCTTCAAGGACCCCTCTTACAAGAGCCTATTACTAACAAAAGTAGTCTCTTTGGTTTGAATGGGAGCAGTAGAGCAGGCTGTCCAGGAATACTAGGGAAGAAGCTTCTTTTTCGTATATTTCCTCATTCTGAAAATAAAAAGGGAGAGAGCTTCATCCTGTCCTGGGCCTGAGTAGACTCAACAAATACATATGCAGTCTCAGGTTCAGAATGGTAATGCTTGACTCAATAATTCTGTCACTCCAAGCTCAAGACTTGTTTGTAGTGCTTAGCTTGCAGGATGTGTACTTCCATATAGCTCTCCATCCAGCCCACAGGAAGTACCTAATGTCCAGAATGGAGCCAAACCATTACTGATACAGAGTTCTGCCCTTCAGACTCCTTCATGACATTGAGACGTTTTCACCAATTGCCTGGGCATAGTAGTGGCACACACCTAAGGGATTCACAGGGATTCCATAGGGAATCCAAATTTGGTGATATCTGGACGAGTAGCTGATCAGAGGCCCGTCCTGGGAGGAGACTGGAACAGGCTTAGATTGCATCCTCTCTGTTCTCCCACTTGTGACTACTGGTGAACTATGAGAAGTCATTTCTTGCATCAACCGTGATGATAGAGTTCACAGGATCTCTGCTCAACTTCAGTTTGGCTAAAGCTTTCCTGACAGAGGACGCTTTGCAATCACTTCAATTGGTAGTGCATGACCTAAAGACAACACCAACAGTGACACTATACATGTCTGGGGCTCCTTTTTGCAAGTTCTTGAGTTGTTAGATCTCTTTTTAGCCAGTTTTCAACGTGACTGATTATATAATGCCTAGTGGTTTTAAAATAAGCTATTCACTTCTTCTCAAAAAGCAGCTTACCAGAGTTTGGCTCCATTTCTCTGTGGTCTGAGTCATCAGACGCTAAAAATTAGATTAAAAAACTACATCAAAAGAATGTTAAGGTTGCAAAATCAAGCACCTTAAAGCTAAGAAAAGCCAGAATTATGATTGCCTGTGCAACTTTAATTTGATCTTCATGTGAATTTGCATTGTAGTAGACTTTGATAGACTTTAATTAAATGATCATCTACTATTTTTCCCCACAGAACTCCGCCTTCCTTGTTTAGCTAATTCCAGTTCACCCTCCATCCAGGGTCCTTGTCCCAGTTTCCCCCTGCTGTGTCCCACTCTTGACTCAAATGTGGAGGGGATGAACATTGAGAGCAAATGAAGAAAGAATCTCCTTGCACTGTTCTGGTGCCCAACATCACAGTGGCCCGGCTTGCCAGGAGGAGCAATTGCAAGGAAAGTCCTGCTCAGCCTTGCAGCTCTGGTTTCTGGAGCATTCCCAATGCCAGAAAAATCTTAAGAAAATATAGCTGCCAAACTTTAACAAGCTATTACTGAGCATGTGCAAACGGATGTTTTTTAGAGCTTGTAATGGGGCCAAACTTGGGCAGTTTTTCACATGAATGACAAAAAAGCACATCCCTGGTCCCAGGGCGACCCCTACCCTCCATTGCCAAATTTAAATTCCCTGCTCCCAAGTCATGGAGGTACTACAGCTTCTCAATTAAATGGTTGTAATTTTTTTTAAACATGTGCAAAACAACATTTTCCCCCTAACTTCCTCTTCATAAATGGCAGGATCATTTTTGTTCAAAATTGTGGGGGGGGACCACCCAAAGCCCCCAAATCGGCTTGAGGCAAATACTCAGCATGGAAAATTTCAGTCTGAACAGTTTGCCCGATACGTTCCATTGAATAATTAAGTTTGGCAGTATTAACTAATAAGTGATGCTATGAGTTCTGCCTATAACAGATGAGTAAGGCTACGATCTAGTCACAGGTATTTTTAGTAAAAGTCACGGACAGGCCATGGGCAATAACCAAAAAGTCATGGCCAGTGACCTGCCCATGACTTACTAAAAATGCCCTGAACTAAATCTTACCTGCTATGGGGGGGTGTGTGGGGGTGTGTGTGTGTGTGTGTGTGCGCTCCAGCGGATGCTGCTGCTTCTGGGGGTGGGGAGTGGCCTGGGGCTGCAGCTGCGGAAGTCACGGAGGTCCCGGAAAGTCACAGAATCTGTGACTTCCGTGACCTCCGTGAAAGATTGGCAGCCTTACAGATGAGTAACAACCTTGTGGGTATGCAACAAGACAAAGATATATTTTTCAACTGATAAAATTCTAACACATTCTGGTTTTAGTGGTTTAGTGCAATTAAAATAAGTAATATAGCTTAGTCATATTTTGATAAATTAAATGTTATTGTGGCACCTTGAAGCCCTGTAAACGCATAATTTTTACCATAATGTATTAATCTGAATAAATATTCAAAGCTATTAGTCTCTCTGAGTAAGATATATTTTGGTTTTCATAGCAACAAGTTAGTGTAATGTTTTATTTTGCAAAGCAACTAAAAATAAACATTCAGATTAGCTATAGTAAAACCTGCACAATAAACCTTTAGTATGCAGCCATCTTAAGAGAGCACCCCAAAATATCCCAAACATATTGAGTACTGAGCAATTTGTATAAGGCTGTTTCATTAGCCAGCATACTTTTGTCTGACCCTTGAGTAGCTTGTCAAGAAAACGTTAATTATTTTTAAATAGCTCCACAGTGACATATTTTCTGCAAAATATGTTAGGTGTTTACATATTTCTGGTCTCAATTCCTGTCAGGTCTTTGCAACTCTTAAATATATTTTGTATTGGGTAAGAATGATAAGATACCACTTATGCTCTATGAGGCAGGGACCCTTTTTTTTGGGTCTCACCTAGCACAGTAAGGCACCAGTGCTGATAGTGGCATCCAGATGCTATAGCAGGGGTCGGCAACCTTTCAGAAGTGGTGTGCCGAGTCTTCATTTATTCACTATAATTTAAGGTTTTGTGTGCCAATAATACATTTTAACATTTTAGAAGGTCTCTTTCTATAAGTCTATAATATATAACTAAACTGTTGTTGTATGTGAAGTAAATAAGGTTTTTAAAATGTTTAAGAAGCTTCATCTAAAATTAAATTAAAATGCTGAGCCCCCCAGACTGGTGGCCAGCACCCGGGCAGTGTGAGTGCCACTGAAAATCAACTCGCGTGCCGCCTTTGGCACCCGTGCCTTAGGTTGCCTACCCCTGCGCTATAGGGATATAAATAATGATAATAGTCCTGTCTGAAGGAATATCTAAGATCATTTCAAACCAGATTAATAACTTGTAATAGCTTTTACAGACCAGTTTTTAACTGGATGTTCTGCTCAGAATAATATTTACAGTAGCACCTCAGACATGCATCTGACGAAGTGGGTATTCACCCACAAAAGCTTATGCTCCAATACGTCTGTTAGTCTATAAGGTGCCACGGGACTCTTTGTTGCTTTTTACAGATCCAGACCAACACGGCTACCCCTCTGATAAGTAGCACCTCAGTTACTGATTAGCAGGCATTTGGTTTAATAAAACGACATTACTCTCTGCTAGTGAACTTTTCTAATTTAATATCCTACTTTTGAATATGATATGCATAATAATTGGCCTGAGTGCTGTGTGATAATCACCACAAGTAGTATATCTCATCCCAAAATTCCTGAGTTCAGCAGTAGCATTGTTTAATATGAAGATTCTTGTTGTCCTACATCGGGCATTTAAAACATCCTTAGAAGTAACAAGTTTGTCATCTAAGGTAGTAGCCAGCATTAATTTTGCTACTGTGAGGTTTTACAGTATGCTTTTTAACTGCTGTCCAAAGATAATATTTAGCACTTACATATATCTTGATCCATAGATATTAGAGTGTTTCACAAAAGTTATAAGCATTATTGCCACTTTACAGTTGGGAAATCTGAGTCATAGCAAGGTTGTAACTTCCTAAAATCACAACTGAGTCATTGGCAGAGCTGCGAATAGAATTTAGTATTTGACTCAGTCTAATGTCCTACTCTCACTCTCCCCCTCCCTTTAACTACAGAAATACTTGCTCATTCTATTTGTGTGTTTCATGTTAAAATGCTTGTATGTTTCTTGAATCAGAAATCTGGAAGGGTAGCGTCGTATATAATAGGAAAAGTTTCACTTTCTTTGCATATTCTGAGGCACCTAACCAGTTAGAAATCCCCTAAAATCCTCAGTAAGGATGGGGCCAGTGAAACTTTTTCTGTTAAGTTTCCAGCTAATAGCTTTTCTACTGGTATGTGAACCTCTTGGGATTGTAAATGTCCTAAACCTTTCTAGTTTTATAACCCTTTAGTACAAAACCATGCTGGCAAATATTTATGCGTGCTATACTTGTAGGCTAATAAGAGATGTTTTAACTGACATCTGGCATTTTTCTCCGATTGCCTGCATTCATTTCAAGCCCCATGTTGTGTGGCAAAGTAGGATTCCCAACTTACTTCTGTATGCACAGTGAAATAGGTAAAATGTTTCTTTTGGATAGCATAGTGGAGAGAAGTCTCATAAGCGCAAAGGGGGAAAAATCTGCAAAATTTCTCTCAAAGGACAGAAATTGAATTTTAATTTCATAAACATTAATTTGGAAAACAGAAGAACCCAGAAAAGCACATATTATCTTAAGTCATGTCTACATTACAAAAATTACTTATTGGTTGATAGAGGTATCAATGATGGGTGCAGCTGAACTGGTTCACCTCTTCTCAAAAATGGATAACTTCCATAGTACAGTATATACAAGTGACGCTTCAGTCTATTCATAAATTGGATTCCACTGTGATAATCATTTTGATATAGGGCAGTTATCACCTCCCATATAAGTGTTAAGTTCTGTATTCCTGGAGGCTTATCACCTTTCATTCTTTTTCTGCTTTTGCTTGAGCAGTGGAGAGAGGGAGTTGATAAGTTGCCACTGATCTTTGGGAAGAGGTGTAAGGCAAAATCCCTGGCTCTTGGGCCCTGTCTACACTGGCAAGTTTCTGCGCAGTAAAGCAGCTTTCTGCACTGTAACTCCCAAGGTGTACACACTGCCAAGCCATTTAGTGTGCAGAAACTGCACAGTTATAGCGCTTTAAAAAAACCACCCCAACAGAGGTGTACAGCTTTCTGTGCCGGGGCTACAGCCCTGTGGTCCCAGTATAGACATCATGGTCAATCACAGCACTGCAGTTGTCCTCCGGGAGGTGTCCCACAATGCCTGTTCTCACCTCTCTGGTCATCAGTTTGAACTCTACTGCCCTGCCCTGAGGTGACCAATTGTCGGCCCTACCCCGTAAATTCCTTTGTAATTTTGAAAGTCCCCTTCCTGTTTGCTCGGTGATGCAGACAGTGGTCTCAGTGCATCTTTTCAGGTGGTCATGCCTGCTCCACGCATCAGGCAATCCCCTGCTTGGAGCAATGCCAAACTGCTGGACGCATCAGCATTTGGGGAGAGGAGGCAGTGCAGTCCCAGCTGCGCTCCAGCCGTAGGAATTACGATACCTACGGACAGATTTGGGCCATGACAGAAAGGGGCCATGACCGGGACACATTGCAGTGCAGGGTCAAAGTGAAGGAGCTGTAGAATGCCTACCACAAGACGTGGGAGGCAAACTGCTGCTCCGGTGCTGCGCCCACGAGCTGCCGGCTCTCAAAGAGCTGGACGCGATACTCAGTGGCAACTCCACCTCCACTGCGAAGACCACTGTGGATACTTTGGTGGCTTGCGTGCCAGTCGAGAGTGGACCAAACCAGGACGAGGAAATCTTGGACGAGGATGTGGAGGGGAGGGAGATGCAGAGGATGACTCGGAGGTCAGAGATACATGTAGCCAGGAGCTCTTTTCTACCCTGGAGGAGGCTAGCCAGTCACAACAGTCGGATCTTGGCAAAGTGCAAACAGAAGAGGAGGCCCCTGGGAAGTGGATCTAATTTTGGGAATAGCTGAAGCGAGTTGTTGGAGGCAGAAGGGTTGCAGAAAGCAGGCTTATCTCCCACCGAATGCCTAGTCTGAGCAGTGGAACAGGCTGTTGATTGACTCCCTCACTTCACGAGAATCTCCCTCAGAGAACTCCAGGAAACTCTCGTGGAGATGCTGGGCACTCCGCTGCTGCAGGTTCTTCAGCAGAGCTGCTTTGTTTCTTGCCCCATTAACAGTAACTTTTCTGTGCCGCTGTGCCGGCAGGGGAGGCATTGCTGCAGATAGGTGAGTCGCATAGGGGCCAGGGCGAAAGCCGCAGGCTTGGAGAAGACCCTCCCTTGATTCCCTGCTCACTCCCAGCAGCGAGATATCTTCCTTTATCCTGTGGAAAGTGGGGGGACAGGAATGATTATCAGGCCCTGCCCCCCAGTGCTGGCTCTTCCCAAGAGCCACTTGCCCAGTGTACAACAGGGACCGGGAACACTGATTTACCCTGCCCCTGTGGCTACTAACCATTTTGGGGGTCTTGTGGCTCGTGTGCTTTCCTGGGGTCAGCCAGTTAGTGACAGGTGTGTGAGTACTGACTGTGTTTTAAAGCAATGAGTCTCATAGACTCATAGACTTTAAGGTCAGAAGGGACCATTATGATAACATAGTCTGACCTCCTGCACAATGCAGGCCACAGAATCTCACCCACCCACTCCTGTAACAAACCCCTAACCTATGTCTGAGTTATTGAAGTCCTCAAATCATGGTTTAAAGACTTCCAGGTGCAGAGAATCCTCCAGCAAGTGACCCGTGCCCCACACTGCAGAAGACGGTGAAAAACCTCCAGGGCCTCTGCCAATCTGCCCTGGAGGAAAATTCCTTCCCGACCCCAAATATGGTGCTCAGCTAAACCCTGAGCATATGGGCAAGACTCACTAGCCAGCACCCAGGAAAGAATTCTTTGTAGTAACTCAGATCCCACCCCATCTAACATCCCATCACAGACCATTGGGCATATTTACTGTTAATAATCAAAGATCAATGAATTGCCAAAATTAGGCTATCCCATCATACCATCCCCTCCAGATATGTCTTTTGCCCCCACTACTCCCCTTGGAAGGATGTTCCAGAACTTCACTCCTCTAATGGTTAGAAACCTTTGTCTAATTTCAAGTCTAAACTTCCTAATGTCCAGATTATATCCATTTGTTCTTGTGTCCACATTGGTACTGAGCTTAAATAATTCCTCTCCCTCCCTGATATTTATCCCTCTGATATATTTATAAAGAGCAATCGTATCTCCCCTCAGCCTTCTTTTGGTTAGGCTAAACAAGCCAAGCTCTTTGAATCTCCTTTCATAAAACAAGTTTTCCATTCCTCTGATCATCCTAGTAGCCCTTCTCTGTACCTGTTCCAGTTTGAATTCATCCTTCTTAAACATGGGAGACCAGAACTGCATACAATATTCCAGATGAGATCTCACCAGTGCCTTGTATAACGGTACTAAAACCTCCTTATCTTTACTGGAAATACCTCGCCTGATGCATCCCAAGACCGCATTAACTTTTTTAATGGCCATATCACATTGGCGGCTCATAGTCATCCTGTGATCAACCAATACTCCGAGGTCCTTCTCCTTCTCTATTACTTCCAACTGATATGTCCCCAATTTATAATCAAAATTCTTGTTATTAATCCCTAAATGCATAACCTTGCACTTTTCACTATTAAATTTCATCCTATTACTATTACTCCAGCTTACAAGGTCATCCAGATCTTCCTGTATGATATCCCAGTCCTTCTCTGTATTAGCAATACCTCTCAGCTTTGTGTCATCCGCAAACTTTATTAGCACATTCCCACTTTTTGTGCCAAGGTCAGTAATAAAAAGATTAAACAAGATTGGTCCCCAAACTGATCCCTGAGGAACTCCACTAGTAACCTCCTTCCAGCCTGACAGTTCACCTTTCAGTATGACCCGTTGTAGTCTCCCCTTTAACCAGTTCCTTATCCACCTTTCAATTTTCATATTGATCCCCATCTTTTCCAATTTAAGCTAATAATTCCCCATGTGGAACCGTATCAAATGCCTTACTGAAATCGAGGTAAATTAGATCCACTGCATTTCCTTTTGTCTAAAAACTGTTACCTTCTCAAAGAAGGAGATCAGGTTGGTTTGTCACGATCTACTTTTTGTAAAACCATGTTGTATTTTGTCCCAATTACCATTGACCTCAATGTCCTTAACTACTTTCTCCTTCAAAATTTTCCCAAGACCTTGCATACTACAGATGTCAAATTAACAGGCCTATAGTTACTCGGATCACATTTTTTCCTTTCTTAAAAATAGGAACTATGTTAGCAATTCTCCAGTTGTACGATACAACCCCCGAGTTTACTGATTCATTAAAAATTCTTGCTAATGGGCTTGCAATTTCATGTGCCAGTTCCTTTAATATTCTTGGATGAAGATTATCTGGGCCCCCCGATTTAGTCCCATTAAGCTGTTCGAGTTTGGCTTCTACCTCGGATGTGGTAATATCTACCTCCATATCCTCATTCCCATTTGTCATCCTACCATTCTTCCTAAGCTCCTCATTAAAGACTGAGGCAAAGTATTTGTTTAGATATTGGGCTATGCCTAGATTATCCTTAACCTCCACTCCATCCTCAGTGTTTAGCGGTCCCACTTCTTCTTTCTTTGTTTTCTTCTTATTTATATGGCTATAGAACCTGTTACTATTGGTTTTAATTCCCTTTGCAAGGTCCAACTCTACATGGCTTTTGGCCTTTCTGACTTTATCCCTACATGTTTTGACCTCAATAAGGTAGCTTTCCTTGCTAATCCCTCCCATCTTCCACTCCTTGTAGTCAGTGTTGTCTGTGTTACAAACAATACTGCTTCTGTAAAATGTTGCATTTAAACTTCACAGAGATGACCTTGGGAGCTCAGCCTCCCTCTTTGTTATCGGTGGCTGAATGGCTGTGCAGAATTAGAAAGGGTCCAAGAAGAACTAAGGAGGATTTTCTGCATGATGTTATGATGCTTTCCACCGCCAAGCAACAGGAATTGAAGGAGTGGCGGGACAGTGAGAAGAGGGACCAAAAGGAGAAAGTGGCATGCCAGAATGGAGCCACGGAGTGGCTCTTAAAGGTTATGGAGCGCCAAGCAGACACGCTCCAGGTGATACTAGCTCTTCAAATCGAGCAGCTCTGCGCCTGCCCTCCCCTGCAGCTCCTGTCACAAAAAACTCTTTTCCATGCGCCCCCCAGACACCGCCAACACCCTTATCAACCTTCTGGCTCCAGTCTATACCCACGGCATTCCACTCCTCCCTCCTCACAGTCCAGCACTGCAGAATCCCACCACCCACTGCACTCAACACCCATCCCTCTGCAGTTTGACCCTGCTGAAATACAGTACCCGCTGCATTGTATTCCAAAGGAGAAGGTTGGATATGATCACTGGACATACACAAGTCTTTAGCCATCTTGGGATCTTCCCTTCCCCCATCCCCGTCACTGCTGATGGTTTTTCTGTTGTTGTTTTTGTTTGACTCTCTCCTCTGGTTGTGGTCTTTTAATAAAAGAATTGCGTTGGATTGAAAGCAATCTTTATTCTATTAATTGAAAGCAAAAAGAGCCCTGCAAAGCAACATACAATTATGTTAAACCCACATATTGCATCATGTGCACCAATCACCTCCTAGCATTACAAGCACTGCACTCCTGAGCATATCAACAGATATTAGTGGCTTTCAGCTTCAAATTGCTGCCTGAAGGCATCCCTGATCCTTATGGCCCTGTGCTGTGCCCCTCTAATAGCCCTGGTCTCTGGCTGTTCAAACACAGCCTCCAGGTGCTGAGCCTCTGTGGTCCACCCTTCCCAATATTATGGCGTGTACAGCACGCGGCTGTAAGCATAGGAATATTGTCATCGGCCAGGTCCAGCTTCCCATAGAGGCAGTGCCCGCGGGCTTTTAAACGTCCAAAAGCACACTTGACAGTCATTCTCTGCTTGCTCAGCTTGTTGAACCGCTCCTTGCTGTTATCAGGTTGCCCTATGTATGGCTTCATAAGCCAGGGCATTAAGGAGTTGGGGGGGGGGGTCTCCCAGGATCACAATGGGCATTTTGACTTCCCCTATGGTGATCTTCTGGTCCAGGAAGAAAGTCCCTGCTTGCAGCTTCCTGAACAGGCCAGTGTTCTGAAAGATGCGTGCATCATGCACCTTTCCAGACCAGCCTGCGTTAATGTCTGTGAAACGCCCACGGTGATTCACAAGCGCATGGAGAACCATTGAGAAATACCCCTTGTGATTAATATACTCAGTGGCTAGGTGGTCTGGTGCCAGAATTGGAATATGTGTGCCATCTATCGTCCCTCCACAGTTAGGGAAGCCCATTTGTGCAAAGGCATCTACAATGTCATGCATGTTGCCCAGAGTCACGGTCTTTCGGAGCAGGATGCGATTAATGCCCTGCACACTTCCGTCAACACGAGTCCAACAGTAGACTTTCCCACTCCGAACTGATCAGCGACCAATCGGTAGCAGTCTGGAGTAGCCAGCTTCCGCAGTGCAATTGCCATGCGCTTCTCCAACAACAGAGCAGCTCTCATTCTCGTGTCCTTGCGCCGCTTGGCTGGGGCGAGTTCATCCCACAGTCCCATGAATGCGGCTTTCCTCATCCGAAAGTTCTGCAGCCACTGCTCATCATCCCAGACGTGCATGACAATGTGATCACCACTCAGTCCTTGTTTCCGGAGCCCAAAAGCAACATTCCACTGTGGTCAGCACTTCCGTGAATGCCCCGAGCAATCTCGTGTTGTAGCTACTATGTGTGGCGAAATCAATGTCGCACTCCTCTTGTCTTTGTATTTTAATGAATATCTCCACTGCCACTTGTGACATGTTGGTCAGAGCGAGCAGCATACTGGTCAACGTTTTGGGATCCATTCCTGCAGCCCGAAGAGGCAGGGTGCACAATACGTGAACTGTTGAAAGATGGTGCCAAATGCGGACGGAAGCACAGGGATTGCTGGGATGCGAAGCAATGCCTCACAGGTCATTGGGACAGGACCCAGGATGCCACGCCACTTCCTCCACCTTCCCACAGCTCTTAGTGGCAGAAGAGGAAGAGATGCTCTGTGGATAGCTGCCCAGAGTGCACCGCTCTGAATACCGCAGCAAGTGTGAACACGCTATTGCGCAGGCAGCTGACAGTGTGAACACACAACAACGGTTTCCCTTCAGCGTTCTCTGAGCGGTGCTTTAACTCTGCCAGTGTAGACGTGCCCTTGGTCTCAGTTTAGCAGAATCCCCCTGAACAAGGTCGGCCTTACGGAGAGGTGGGCAACTGCCCAGGGCACTGTGATCAGGGGTCATCTGGTTAAGAGGCAAGGAATGGGTTAGGTCTGGGGTGTGAGGCTGTGGAAGGGAGCGTGGGGCAGTGGGGGAGACAGCGGGACCTGGGGGCAATGAGATGGGTAGGGGGCTGGTGTGTGTGTGTGTGTGTGTGTGTGTAATCCTTGGGAAGTAACAGGGGCCAGGGGAGACTTGTGGAGGTCAGGGGAGGCAGTGGGGCCCAGGGGCAATGGCGGGGGAGGCAGTGGGGGCCGGGGTGCCACAATACAAGTTCACCCAGGGCACCGTTTTCCGTAAGGCCAGCCCTGCCTCTTAAAGTGAAAATTCAGCCTTCCAAAGGCTCACCCTCAATTGTCACTGCAGGGCTGAAGGGAAGACTTCATCCAGAGTATTGTGGAAAAGAGAGAGAGGGATCTTTTGCCAGATAGACCCTCTCCTGTTACTGTAGAATTCTGTTTATAATAACATAGTTGGTTTTTTTGTGATGGGTGTTTTTGGAGGGAAGAGACTGCTTGTGGTTTAAAAAGAGAGATCTTAACTCTTACTTTCTTCTCTGAAGGCCACCAATGCTCACAGGCAAGCTTTTTGCAGCCTGATTCCCTTATCAGTCTCAGATTTCAGTGTGTTGAATTTGTTGTGGTAATTGAGTTACTCATTCTTCACTCTACCTATTGTTTGCGGGTTTCATAGCCAGAGAAGTTCTTTCTGGGTAAAAACTATCCATAAGATTTAGATAGTGTTGGTGAAAGCCCCATTAAGACCTCTTCTAAAAAAATCAAATCAAATTGTTTAGCTGATAGTTTTGAACCTTTGAAGTGCTGAACAGGTGTATACAGTGATGAGCTGCCAAAATCTTAACAACCGGTTCCCTACCGGCACTTCGGCGGCAGGTCCTTCAGTGCCTCCGAAGACCCAGAGCGAGTGAAGGACCCGCCGCCGAAGACTTGGAGCGCCGCTCGGTGAGTACAAGCCCCATGTGTTTTTTTACGTGGTTTGTTTGTTTTTTAGTCATCCCTGCCGGGGCCCTGTCAAAACTGCTCGAATCGGGCCCCGCACTTCCTAAAGTTCGAATCGGCCCTGCACATCGGGGTTGCAAAATTGTATCAGGGGCCGGGTAGGGAAGGCTATGCCTCCCAAAACAGCTGTCCTCTCCCCCCCCCCCCCTCCCTCCATCCGACCCCCCCCCACATCCTGCCCCCGATTGCCCCCCTCAGAATCCGCAATCCATCAGCCCCCCCGCTCCTTGTCCTCTGACACCCCCTCCCGAGACCCCCCCACCCTAACTACCCCCCCCCCCCAGGATCCCACCTCCTACCCAACTCGCCCCGCTCCCTGACTGCCCCAACCCCTCTTCACACTCCTGCCCCCTGACAGCCCCCCCCCCCCCGCCTGAACCTCACTGTTGAATAATAGCTGACTGTGTCTCCAAATATAATACGTATGTAGGCAATAAGTCAGATTTAATAATCTTTATTGGATTCTGATATTTATTGCAAAATTGAATTAAGTGCTTTGATGAAGCGGTTTTTACAAGCACTAGTATGAATTGAAGCTAGCAGTTACATTAATTTAATCTCTATTCTGTGGATATGATGAAAAGCTTGGCAAGAATTTAGACAGTAGCCATGGCAAATGTTACAGAACACCATTGTGGGTAAGGGATTATATAGCTACTGCCAGTGGCTGTAAACAAAAGAAATGATGTTTTAACAGTTAGCCAGTGAGAAACCATAGTATTTCCATTATTACACAAACAGGTCTTCAGGTCATTGCCTTTCTTCCTGATGTGTTAAAAGCAATTACATTGGTTAATAAAATTCAAAGACCAGTTTTATTTTTCCTATTCACAAAGTGTAACGGACCGATCCTCTTTAGAATGCTGGCTGATATAGTCTTACCATTATCTCTCCTGCTATTTTTCTAAGTAAAATAAGTTACATATTTAACCCTGTCTGAAACAGAGAGACAGTTTAACATGAATAGATAATACAGGCTTTAAAAACAGAACTATAAACTGGAGAAAATGAGGCAAAAATAGAAAGGAAATGTAGAGGAGAGGATTTTGCTAGGGGAACAACAGCTATTATTTAGAACACACAGACAGGCAACTCACTGCCCCCTGGGATCCCATGCCTTTCCCTCCCCGAGCCTCGTCACCCCCCAATTCCTCCTCTCCCCGTCTTACCTTGGGCTCCGGCAGGCTGCGAGCTGCAGTCTGATTCAATCAGCCTACAGCTTGCAGCCTGCCGGAGCCCAAGGTAAGAGGAGACTCAGAGGGGAGGAATCGGGGGGGGGGGGGGGGGAAAGGCTGGGGGGAGGAATCCGGGGGTGACAAGGTTCGGGGAGGGGAGGAATTGGGGGTGACGAGGCTCGGGGGGAGGAATAGGGAGGCTGCGCGGCAAACCAGGGGAAGGTAGCGCTTGGGCAAAGGACACTTGGCTCTTCAGCTGTACAGAGCCGAGATGTCTCCCAACAGCAGCCATGACGTATGGTAACCCTAACAAATGGTTCTAAACCGGCTTCTACATTTAGCAACCGGTTCCTGCGAATTGGCTTCAGCTCACCACTGGGTGTATAGTAGTGCTAGCCTTTTTTCAATAAATGGAAGTGATCAGGGTTTTAGTTACATAGACTTGTAACTGGATACTTCAGTAAATAATAGACTTTCTAAAATTATTTTTATCACCTTTTTAAAATCTGATTCATCTTATCGATGTTTTTCTATCATGAATGCAAATGCATGTTGACAGCTTCCACCACTCCCCATTTGCTGTTTAGGAGAAATAATGAATTCTATGTGGATTTTGCGAATTGAGACATGGAGGGAGAGGAGGAAGCATTGCTCAAATTTTAGAACTTTGATCATGTCTCTTTAATTGGCTGTACCTTGGCTAATTTAATCTACTGTGGATAACTTCTACAGGAGCTTTAACTCTGATATAATTAAATACAAATAGAAACAAATGCCCTAACTTTTTCCCCATGTATTTTTCCTCTCTCTTTGACTGTACCTGAAACATCATTATAATCCACATTTTAAAACTGTGACTTGCCCCTCTTCCTTCCAAATACCACTAATATCTTCAGGGCACATCAGACACCATTATTCTGCGACAGTGGCCAAATGAACAACTGTCCCTTTCAAATCAGTTACATCTGCTCCTTAATAGGCCTGATGACTTACTGTTGAGTAGCTCAAGGCACTTTCTTTCCTGAGGATCTGTGACCGTGCACAAACCATTGTATGGACTCTTATTTTGAGTGGCTCATTTCAATTTAGTTTAAACCTGTTCCTCATCGATTTTAAACTAAACCAAAATAAGCCTGATTTAAATTAAAATAAGAATGTCCACACAGCTGTTTGTACAGGTTTAACTAAATTTGTTTAAAATCACACTTTAGTTAAATTTGGAGGGGAAACTTGCTGAATTTTAATAATGGCCATTTATTACTTTTGAATCTGTTTTAATTTCTGCTGAGTTATGTTAGCAAAATCCCCTTTGATAACCCACAAGTGAAATTAAAACCAAACAAAACCAACTGTACAGCTGTGAGATTGAACCTTACAATCACTGGTCATCAGGTGTCTTGTGTATGAGTTGTATTTTCTGTCCAGTTTTTAAAATTAGAAGCTTCTTTGGGCAGGGACCACATCTTCTTGAGTAGATTCCCACAACTATAGGTGGTGCTCAATAGAGAATAAATAATACTCCGTTATTTGACAGGGACATTGAATAATAATGTCTGTGATAAGTCTACCTTTAAAGGGAAATACTCTGTTAGTAGTTTAAATATACTGTAGTCTGATTACGTTCTACAGCAACTTAAAATTCATGATGTTTTACTATGATAAAAGCATATCCGTTGTTCCAGATATGCTCTTTGGAAAAAGCAGACTCCTTACAGTGACATTGCTTTGGCTTTCAGCCAAGAAAGCAGGCTACTCTGACTGCCTGACTGACAAATAACTTTTGCTTCTGGAAAACACGAATGATAATTTTAAACACTATTAAAAATATCCAGTAAAAGCAGTATGAATATTGTTTTGTTTATGTTGATATATAATTTTACTTAATAAATGGAGTGTATCAATTTTTCTCTACCTGGTGATGAGATTTTATTATATAAATTCATACTCTACTTCTAACTTCTGGCTTTGTTGTCTCAGGTGTATTGAGCTAGTACCATAGTGTGACCTTGACCTTAAGTAATTTTGTAAGTGGCTCACTGTCCATTCAGGGTAAGAATAGTGCAATTGGACCACAGACTTACTCATTGCTCTTTCAAACTACACAGTTACTCTTGTATCTGGATGACCTGTTCCCTCAAAGATGCTGTTTCAAACTAACAAAAAGTGATTTGAATGCTTCTCATTCAATTTTTCTGAAACTCGATATGCTCAAATTGAGTTGGAGAGCTCATTTAAAGCATTTTCATGCTGAAGGATATCTGGTCTATTGTAAACATGACACTTCATTTGTCCTAAACAAATTATTTATCACCTTGAATGGGTCTGGTCTTTAAACTACTTTCTTATTGGTCTTTCTGTTATTTGACTTTAATTTCTGTACAGCCTTTAGTTGATAGGCTTATTATGAGAGTGTAGCATAACAACACATTTGAAAGAGTCTGCAGTGTTATGGGATTTAATCATGGTCTTTACACAATTAATGAAGTCCCTTTTGAGCCTCTTGGGGTTTGTCTACACAGGGATACAAGACCCGCAGCATGTTTTTAGCTGCCCTAGGTCAGCTGGCTCGGGCTTTGGGGCTAAAATTCACTGTGTAGACTTTGGGCTCTCTGGGATCCTGTACCTCACAGGATCCCAGAGCTTGGGCTCCAGCCCAAGTCTGAATGTCTACACATCTATTTCTCAGCCCTGGAACCTGACCCCCACAAGCCCAAGTCAACTGACCCAGGCTAGCTGTAGGTTTTTTTATCCCTGTGTACACATACCCTTTGATTTGCAAGACCAGGTTTCTTACATGGGTTGTGTTTCTGCCTAAAGTTCATTATGTTTAAAAAATTGATTTTTCAGAGATGCTGAGTTAGCTGGTATTTGTACTGACAGAATTCAGTGGAAGTTCTGGGTGCTTGGCATCTCTTAAAATCTAGCCACTTTTACTTAGGTGCCCTAGTATGGATTGAGTTCTTATTTTAGGCACTCAGGTTTGAAAATTATGGCCTGTTTCCAGTGGTGGTCTTGCATTTCCCATTGATTGTCTGGAACTGTCAGCTATCACTTGATGCTTGTTTTTGCTGCGCAGTTTTCTCAGATGTTACCTGTAATTCAAGTCCTGTCTGCACAAAAAAAAACATTTAACCTAAGTGGGGAGGTGTTTTTAACTTGAGTTGCCTGTCCTGTCAGGGGTAGGCTAAAGCCTGAGTTAGCACAGCTCATCAACAGCTAACTTGACCACTCTGCAGTGTGGATGCAGGTCTGCTCCACTTGAGTGCTCCAGCGCCTTTCTACAGTTCCCGTGTCCAGAAATGACAGACAAGTTCTCCCACAATTGATGGGAAAAGAATTCATGAAGTGGCTCAGCTTACTGCAGTGAAAATAACCATGGGATGTCCCCCTACAAGTCTTAATGTCACTCACGAATGTATGCAGCACCAGCATGGACACAGTAGCTTCGGTGGTGTTTTTGCATTGTAGCTGCTCTTATGGGAGTGTAGATAACTGACGTTAAATCTGTTGGGAAGATATACTGTTGGAAAACCTATTTTCTAGAAGAATGCCAGCATCCAAATTGCTCATCTTTTTTTAGAGTCTGCAGGGCAAACACAAAAAGCTTGCTTCATACAGTTATAAAGTGTTGCCTGACACTGCTAAGCGTCTATTTCTGAACTCCTAGAAATCCACCTTTCCTGCTTATGTATTGTGATGTTTATCTTCCATCTTGTGCATATTTTTAGTCATAGTTTTCACTTTAAAAGTAGACTATATAGTTTCTCCTTTATATAGAGACCAATATATAGCATTTTACCTATACATGTGCATATACATACACTCTTTACTGGTCAGAAGCTCTGACATAACGCACTACAATGCACCTAATTTTCTGCCTTGAGTTAGAGAACACGAGAACTTCTGAAAGCTTGTGTGATCTTTCTGGGTCAGAGGCAGTGTGGCTTCAACAATAAAGAATCTTTGGTACAAACAGATTTCTGAGAAATAAAAATAATTTTTTTCTGTTAAATCTAATAAAACCCATGATTTTCAAAACAGTTAAGTGATTTCGGATGTCAAACTTGAAACATACTAATAGAGCCTAAATTTCAGAGGATGGATGTTCAATGCTCCCTAATCACTTTTGAAAATCTGGACCATTCTTCCTTTATTGTTTGATAATTTAGAAGCTCTTAACAAAATAGTATAAAATAGTTGTGGACAGCTGGAGAGCTTGCCTTTCTTTCTGACTAAATAAATCCTGCTTCTCATTGCTGTTTTAGGCAAAAGTGGTTGTCCTCAAGACTTTAATAAGATATTGTGAATGTATTAAATCCCCATTATGATACTTCTTAAAAGCATAAAATGAAGTTGAGGGATTCAAACCCACAAATTCCCTTCTTTTAAAAACCGTCAAGATGAATTATGCTTATTTTTAAAGATGGAAAATGAATTTTATTGTAGGCCACCAAAATTATTTTCTTGACAATAAAAAGTTATGAATGAGATTTTGCAAAAATATTACAGCACAGCTGTTGGATTGATAGACCTTTTAGAATATACACAGGCTTTTGTAAAGGTGATGAGTAAAATGCTTGCCCTTCCTTGCAGCTTAGCAAACTTTCTTTTCAGAGATGTGATGTGTCGATCTACTGATAACTGTGTTGCAAACGAAAACAGGACCCCCATGCCATTGTATTACTTTGTTTACTAATTTAGAGCTAATACATTATCTTCCAATGTTGAACTTGTCAGTCAAAGCAGTCAGTCACTAGACATAATACATGTGTACTCTGGACTCCTAGAACGGGGGAAAAGCACTGGTAGGCAGGATTTCTGGGTTCTGTTTGCAGCTTTTTACAGGCTTCCCATGTGATCCTGATACGAGAGTTTGTAGGACACTTTCATTTTGAAAGTCACATTTGTATGAAATTTTATATCTATTATTGTTATAGCATTTAATACTATTGTACCAGAACACTTTCTTCAGTTTATTTCCTTTTTTTCCACTTTTGTGTGTTCGACAGCACTTGGTGTAATACAGCAGTTTCAGCTCTCTCATTGGTCAGTTTCTGTATGGGTCTTGGACCCAACTGCAGGAGAGAGAAATATGGTTTAAAATGGGAAAATGTGATTGTATAATCACAAAAATTGGCAGTGGAACTCAGAGGTACATGTCATATCTGAAACTATGTTTAGCTAATTTTTTCCTAATTGACTAGTTTTTAGTTAATGATGTCTCATTAAACTTTCTGTGCCTCAGATTCTCCATCCATTACATAGGGATAATTTCTTGCCTCACAGGGGTTTATGAGGCTTAATTCATGTTTGTCAAGAGTTTGGGATCCTCTGTATTCTGCATTAGAGGGGTAGCCGTGTTCTGTATTCTGCCTCACTTCTGCAAATCACTTTAGCAAATGCTTATGTCCCATTGAACTCAATGAAACTTAAGCACATGCTTATGCTTGCTGAATCAGGGCCTAAATAATTACAAAATATTATTTTTATTATATTGCTGCAGTTTTTGACAGATGTTCTGATAAGCATAATCTTTGTAAAATATCCTTGTAAAATAATTCATAGAATGAAAGAGAGGTTAAGTGAGTCAAAAACAGGAGATTCTCCACTGTCTTAACACTAACTCCTTTTGCTTAATTTCCTGGGTACTCCTGAAGGCAGGCATTTCCTGTAATCACCTTCCCTTCTGTATGTCGTCACTAAAGCAAATAACTACAGCTAGATCTTCAATTTATAATCTTCAAAGCTACTGTCCCCAGCTCTGTTTCGATTACAGCCTATCATAAACTGTATCTTCAGCTTTACGTGCCTGACTGCAGAGAATTCTTGTCCTGAGTTCCTTCCCTACACATTTAATTCTTGCCCGTCCACTTCCAAAAGGAGGGAAACTACTTTAAAAGAGGAAACTTATCCACGTGGCATGATGTTAGACCCAGCTGTCCACTACTGCTAAGTCTGGTGTTTTTGACATCACAAGTTGTTGTAATTTAATTACATTTTAGTGTCTCTTTCAGCAGATCCTTTTGTACAGCTCTTTAACATCTTGCACATACTATTAGAAATAATTGCTTTTCAGTAATGGTACTATTTATAACTGGCACATATAGACCAGAAAGCATACATAATGCTACATGATTTTAAAATATCTTTACAGCATGAAAGAACAAACTCTGATTCTGTTTTAATAGCTTAAAATCTGAGTATCGGAATAGAGTTTGATTTATATTTTGGTTACAAACACAGGCTCAAGCAAAAATGAAAATCTGTTTAGTTTTTACTTTTTAATTCCATGAAAGTATAGAGTAGGTGCTCCTCTTCACTCCCCATCATATGCATGTCAGTACAACTGAAGAATGGTGGGATTTTTCATTGCCATGGCGTAGAGCTGGGAAGTGCACTTTGACCTTTTGTAGAGCAAAGGAGAGAATAAGAGCTGAGCTGGTCTATAAACTACTAGACTGTGGGTGTGTAAAGTAAGCTGTTCAGAATGACCTGAAATACTTGCTTTGAATTCTATGAAATGGGGACCTGCCAGTCTGTGTGCACTCCATTTGCTCATAGACCGAAGGGGTGGATCTAGAGAGACCATGTGTCTCTTTTCAGCAGGATAGCCTGAGCTCAGGAGACCAGATAATTGTTTTGTTAATCTCCCTGGAACCCTTACGGCTGGGATGTGCAAAGAGAGCTGCTTAAACTCCTTGTCTAATCAGGCTTCAGAAAAGGATTTTTTCAAAAAAAAATTCTGATTTTATATGTGCAAATTCAGTGATTGGTTACACAAATGCCTTTCTGTACACACGAGTGTGGTAATAGCATGTGAGAGTGCAAATTTAGAAGCCGACTAAAGTAGGATAGTCTGTGGGAGGAAACCTCTGGAGTAGCTATCTCTGATGAAGGGGTACTAGATATTTTTTCAACTTTCTTGTTCAAACCTATTCACAAGAGAGGGCACTTTATTTTGGGTAGTCCTATGTTAAAGTAAGCTTGAGTTTTATGTCTAAAGTCTTGTACTTCTGTGCAATAAGCATTTCAGTCAACAGCAATGTGTCTTTTGCCTATTCCAGTACAATGTAAACACATCTATGTATTAACGGTTTTGCATCTCAAAGCTTTATAAATCTGACGGTGCTATGCATTAATCTACATTAAAATAGTTTGAATACTTTGTGCATATCTGCCACTTGAATCTTTCCTCATGAAGAAACACGGTAAATTATATATGTAAGCTACTGTCTATCTTCAAAATGTATGGGATACCTTCCTCCTGCTTCTTTGCACACCCTACCCCGCAAAAACCCTCATACCTTGATCAGCCATCACATTTTTTTTACATTAGTTGTCCTAACCTCCACCTAGTAGAATGAAATTATTCCAGGCAAGTTGAAATCTTGTTGGTCCAAATTCCCTTGGAGTGGATGAAGATTGCCAGTCAGATGAAAATGTGACTCACCATAGAAACAGCTCACCCTGTAGCATAGATATGGTGAATTAACCAATCACTTTCTGGCACATTCATATTTAATAGAAAACATAGCAACAAAGATGTTAGCATGACAACGGCAGCATCTGCCCAAGAGAAATATTTTTGGGGAAAAAATGCCTCTGAAAAAAGGATTCCCTGGAAAGTAATTTTTAATGTATGCTTCATCACAAAAAATGCTGTAGGTGGGTACAATATCCTAGCAATTAAAGTTGTGTATAATAAATTA
The DNA here is from genome assembly GCF_011386835.1 of Chrysemys picta bellii. Lineage (NCBI taxonomy): Eukaryota > Metazoa > Chordata > Testudines > Emydidae > Chrysemys > Chrysemys picta. The sequence goes on along the minus strand of NC_088791.1, from coordinate 93,142,356 downwards.
TGGTTTAGATTTGATATGACACACTTAATGGCTTACAAATGACATAGCTACAAGCAAATGAAGAATCTTCCACTTGTGAAGATAAATGCCATATGAGACCAAACCATTATATATTAGAATTACAGTTTCTATGTTTTGTCAGGGGAAAAATGCACAGGATTTTTCAGGAAATAATACAGGTAATACAGCCCAATTTCATGAGCATTTAAAAAAAATCCTCCTCGGGTTGTTGTCAGGCATGTACTTAATGTATACAAGGTTTGTCTTGAATGGGACATTCTGTAGGTACAGCGGTTTTCTCATGCACTACAAATTGCAGGATTGGGACCATATTGAGCTATCAAATACAAATTACAATCTGGGTTTGATATAAACCCCCAAGAGCAGATTCTGAGTGGACTAAAATATTTGCCCATGTTCTCTTGTCTGTCAGATTAGAGATGGAAGAGATCTAAGTCTGTTATTTCAGATCACTTTCCTTGGCAGAGGAATGGAGAGAGAATGAGTGTGAATGTGTGTGCGTGCGCACACTGTTTGACTGTGTCTTGATAAATTATTTGGTTTTGACAGAGAGAAGGAGCAAGAAAGGGAAGAACAGTTAATGGAAGACAAGAAAAGGAAGAAAGAGGATAAGAAAAAGAAGGAATCTACTCAGAAGGTAGGTTTGATATTTGAAGTCTCCCTACTCCCAATTGTTAAATATATAGAATCCTGTTCAGCAAGTGTTTTGCTTCTTTACTTACTGAGTCTTTGTGAAAATGCTTCATTGTCTGAAGTATGGCAATGCCTCATTGAGGTTTCTGGGTTTTGTGTTAGTTTGCTTAAAGTTTAATTGTATGGTATGGTTTGGATTTCTTTTGTTATTTTTAGAGGACTGGAGGGAGGAGGAGGATGTTATAAAGCAATATTGTAGGGGGACTGAATAGTGGTTCTTCTGATCCTTGCACCTCCAGCTGTGTTGTGCGTTTTTTTGGGGTTTTTTTTAATATATACTTCTCTCTGCAGTGAAATTGAGTGTCCGCTCAAAACTTACATTTGGGAGAGGAAAGATAAATAATGGGTTTTTTTTATTTTGAGGGGGCATAAAAGAGAAGGAATAAATGGATATTTAATAGTAAAGCCCCTTTTATGATACATCTTTTTCTGAATCTTCAGTCTTAGAGAAATGTGTGTGGTTGGGGGGGGAGGGGCATTGTAAACAGTTGTTGTGCCCAGCTAGAAATTCTGAGCAGGCAGTTTGCTAATCAAAATGTTACCTGAAATGGCTTTCAAGAAGTCTAGAAAACTGTTTCAGGAACTGACAAAAGTTGTAACGTGAAAAGGGTCTGTTTGAAACATTTCCATGGTTGTATTAATAAGCATCCATTTAAATCAGGAGCACTTCCTCATAAGTGAAGCTAACTGCTATCTGTTCTTATGATGCCAAAAAAGCCTATTCATGTCACGGAGTACTTCAGCTGGTATTGTTTCAGTTATGCTGTGTGGATTCTTACTGAAAGGGATACACTGAAATTCTCCCATGCCAGTTTCACTTTGGCCTAAAAGCTTGTCTAAATGCAATTGTTCTTTCAATTTAACTACCTTCGTTTAGGAACTGATATAGTTAACAGTGTAGCCTCCAGTGTGGATGCATTTATAGTGCAGTTACATTGATATAAAAGTATTATTATCAGTATAGCTTGTTTGAGTAAATTTACTAGAAGATCTGATTTGATTTATCCCAAACCTGTTACAAGAGAGTTTCTGAATTTGCTGATTGGGGTTTCTTTAGTCCATCTGACCACATTTCACTTCCCTATCCCTACTTAATAGTGGAATATAAAAAATAAAAGAACAGGAGTACTTGTGGCACCTTAGAGACTAACAAATTTATAAGAGCATAAGCTTTCGTGGACTACAGCCCACTTCTTCGGATGCATATAGAATGGAACATATATTGAGGAGATATATATACACACACATACAGAGAGCATAAACAGGTGGGAGTTGTCTTACCAACTCTGAGAGGCCAATTAATTAAGAGAAAAAAAAACGTATAAGTTTTATAAGTTTTTTATAAGTCTTATAAAAAAAATAAGAAGTGTGAGCTTCTTATCAAACTGTCTGTACTGGGCTATCTTGATTATCACTTCAAAAGTTTTTTTTTCTCTTAATTAATTGGCCTCTCAGAGTTGGTAAGACAACTCCCACCTGTTTATGCTCTCTGTATGTGTGTGTATATATATCTCCTCAATATATGTTCCATTCTATATGCATCCGAAGAAGTGGGCTGTAGTCCACGAAAGCTTATGCTCTAATAAATTTGTTAGTCTCTAAGGTGCCACAAGTACTCCTGTTCTTCTTTTTGCGGATACAGACTAACACGGCTGCTACTCTGAAACCTGTCATAAAAAATAAAATAACTGACATTCTTCTTTGAGTGTTTGTTCATGTCAGTTCCAGTCAGGTGTGTGCGCACAGTTGTCAGAAGGTTTTCCCTTAGCAGCTCCCGTCGGGTCAGCTGTGGATCCCCCTGGAGTGGCTCCTTCATGGTGCTCAATATATGACCCTGCCAACTCGGCCCCTCCTCAGTTTCTTCTTACCACCAGTGACTGTCATTGGAACTGTGGTCACTTACTTAGCAAGTGCTTCCCGTAGCGTTCTTCATATAATTAGCTTAGCCTAGTTTAGCTGTAGTTAATCTTAGTTATTAGTTGTATATATTGTATATAGTGAGGTTTGGGAACAGGTTTCCCCAATCCCAACCCCCCTTTGGGTTCTAGGGCATGCCGCGAGAGCCCAAGGCTTTAAACTCTGCAGAACCTGCAGTAAGCCTGTGCTAACGAGCAACCCCCAGGACTTGTGTCTGAGGGAGGCGCACCAGACATAAAGCTGCAGGATCTGCAGGGCTTTTCGCCCCATAACTAAAAAGGAGCGAGATTTCCGATTGAAGCAGTTGCTCATGGAATCCGCCCTTCGTCCCCCGTCTGCTGTGGACAGCCAGGACCCTGCCCTGAGCGCGTCCGTATGGAGTGCCCCGGCCTTGGTACGTAACATAGTGCTGAGGAAGGACTCTAGTCTAAGAGACCCTCGGCCCCGACACCGCAGGATGCAGAGGCAACCCGGCACTGCTCACATTCACCGATGCCATACAAGCGGCATAGAAAAGCCAACGGGGTGCTCCCCAGTGCAGAAAACAGCGGGACCTGCAGGCGTGGTACTGGGGTGTCCCATGAAGGAGCCCTCGGCGTCCAGGCAGCAAGAGTCTGCGACATCGACTTCACTTCCCACGGCACAGCGACTCCTGGGATGGGCAGTGCCAGGTGGAGGAGTTGGAGTTACCCTCCACCCCGGAGTTACCCTCCACTTTTGAAGCCGCCAGAGACTTAATATTGATGATGGCTGCTCAGCCCCTGGTGATCAGAGATAAGCCCCAGCTGCTGCCGCGACCGGCACCATCTAGAACAAGGGTGGGCAAACTACAGCCCGCAGGCCACATCCGGCCCGCGGGACTGTCCTGCCTCAGCTCGCTCGCTCCCGGCCCCTCCCCCACTGTTCCCCCTCACCCGCAGCCTCAGCTCGCTTGCTCTGCCGCCGGCACAATGCTATGGGCGGCGAGCTCCTAGGGCAGCGCAGTTGCAGAGCCGGGCCTGACTCGGTGCTCTGTGCTGCGTGGTGGTGGCAGTGACAGCGTGGCCCAGCTCCAGCCGGGCAGCACGGCTGTAGCGCCGCCAGCCACCGGTGCTCCAGGCAGTGCGGTAAGGCGGCTGGGAGCGGGGGGGAGGGGTGTGGATAGAGGGCAGGGGAGTTCGGGGTGGTGGTCAGGAGGCGGGGGTGTGGATGGTGGTCGGGGGGGGGGGAAACAGGGTTGAATGGGGGCAGGGGTCCTGGAGGGCAGTCAGGAAGGAGGGGGGGTTGGATGGGGCGGCAGGGGGGAAGTCAGGGGACAGGGAGAAGGGGTGGTTGGATGGGGTAGGGGTCCTGGGAGGACCATCAGGAATGAGAGGAGGGGTTGGATGGGGTGGCGGGGGGCCAGGGGCCGTCAGGGGACAGGGAGCGGGGATGTGTGGATGGGGCTGGGGGCCATCAGGGAACAGTGGGGGTTGGATGGGACAGGAGTCTGGGGGAGGCAGATAGGAGGTGGGGGCCGGGCCACAACCCCCTCCCCTAACCGGCCCTCCATACAATTTACGAAACCCGATGAGGCCCTCAGGCCAAAAAGTTTGCCCACCCCAGTCTAGAAGCTGCACAGTCTCAAAGACTCCCGGGTGACTATGAAGTTGTTGGATATGCACACCCCGGCAACCCAACAACAACATTTCAAGCCCCAACTGCAGCAACACTGTCCATATCCTCCTTGGCTGAGGCAGGATTTTTATAGGTGACTGGGCAGGAACGGCAGGCGCAAACCTTCCAGTTCCCCTTCTGGGCAGGGCCAACGCCTAACTGAAACTTCATCGGGCTCTAAAAAGGCCTTTTGAAGGGACACCCAAAGATGGCACACCTGCCATGACACCAGATCCTTCCCCATGTTTTATGAATCATCTATCCCATTTCTTGGTCCCAAATAACATCGGACCGCTGGGTTCTTTGCACGGTAGAAGTGAGATATTCTCTCCAATTCTGTTCTTCCCCTTCCCCATCCCTCTTCAGGGACTCTTCTCGAGAGCAACTCCTTATCCAGGAGGTGCAGGTGCTTCTTGCAGCAGGGGCAGTGGAGGAGGTCCCTCAGGAGCTAAGGAGCAAGGGATTCTATTCCCATTATTTCCGATTTCTCTGGCTTGTGGTTGACCAAAAACATTATCAGTTCACGGTCCTCCCCTTTGGCCTGTCAAAAGCACCCCAAGTGTTCACCAACTGCATGTCTGTCATAGCAGCCTTCCTCCAAAGGAGGCAAGTGCAGGTATACCCATACCTCAATCATTGGCTGCTCAGGGGCCTCACCAGGGAGCAGGTGGAGTCTCAAGTCCGATTAGTCAGATCTACTTTAAACAGACTGGGTCTCCTCCTCAATGTGAACAAGTCAACCTTGTCGCCGACCCAAAGAATAGAGTTCATTGGGGCGCTACTGGATTCGGTATGGGCAAGAGCGTTTTTGCTGGAGAACCGATTCCAGGTCATGATGGACATTATTCAAGGCCTCATGTGATTCCCGACCACCACAGCAAGGGGATGCCTGAGTCTCCTGGGCCCATGGCAGCCTGCACTTCCATGGTCCGCCATGGCAGACTGAGGCTCAGGCCACTCCAGTTGTGGCTCGCTTCGGCTTATTGCCTGGAACGCAACAGCCTGGACATAATGGTCACGGTGCCAGGGCAAGTACTCAAGTCCCTCCAATGGTGACTTGACCCTCAGGCAGTCTGCAAGGAAGTTCCATTCAACAGGCCCCAACCCTCCTTGTCCCTTGTAACAGACCTGTCACCTCTGGGATGGGGCATGCATTTGGGAGACCTCCAAACACAGGGCCTATGGTCATGGGAGGAGCTCCCCTTCATATCAATATCAAGGAGCTCAGGGAAGTATGGTTAGCATGCTAAACCTTTCAGGCCCGGCTACGAGGTCGATGCGTGACAGTGACGACGGACAACAGCACTGCCATGTGTTACATCAACAAGCAGCGTGGAGCCCGTTCCTTCCTCCTATGTCGAGAAGCACTCTGGCTGTGGGAATTCTGCATAGCTCATTCCATTCATCTGGAGGCATCCTATCTCCCAGGAGTTCAAAACAAACTAGCGGATCACCTCAGCAGATCATTCCGCAATCACGAGTGGTCTATCCATTCAGATGTCATCTTCGAAGGGTGGGGGTTTCCCCAGGTTGACCTGTTTGCCCCCGATCCGTATTTGCTAACACCATGGTAGGCCATTTCCTCAAGCGTTTGGAATGCCTACATCCTCAGACCAGAGAGCCTGTCTCAGCGTGGGATCTCAGTCTTGTCCTCTCAAAATTATTGGGACCCCCTTTTGAGCCAATAGTGACTTGCTTCCTTCTCTATCTATCATAGAAGGTAGCCTTCCTGGTGGCCATCACATCAGCTAGGAGGGTGTCAGAGCTAAAGGCCCTTACCTCTGATCCACCCTACACGGGCTTCCACAAGAATAAGGTGCAACTCAGGCTTCACCCAGCCTTTCTTCCCAAGGTAGTGGCACTCTTTCATACTAGCCAAGACATTTTTCTACCTGTCCTCTATACTAAGCCTCATGCCAGTAGTCGAGAGCAGAGGCTACACTCATTGGATGTTCGACGAGCGCTAGCATTTTACATGGTGCACACTAAGCCGTTCAGGAAATCGAACCAGCTGTTTGTAGAGGTAGCAGACCGGATGAAAGGACTCCCGGTCTCATCTCAAAGAATATCTTCCTGGATCATGTCCTGCATCCGCAGTGCTACGAGCTGGCCAAGGTCCCAGCCCTGGCACTTACGGCACATTCCAGGAGGGCACGGGCCTCGTCAGCGGCGTTCCTGGCCCACGTCCCGATACAAGAAGTTTGCAGGGCAGCAATGTGGTCCTCGGTGCATACGTTGACCTCTCATTATGCTATTACCCAGCACGCCAGAGATGATGCAGCATTCGGCAGAGAGGTGCTCCAATCAGCATTTCCTTAACTCCTACCCCACCTCCGGGGTGGAGGTTGGGAGTCACCTGATTGGAATTGACATGGACAAGCACTCGAAGAAGAAAAAACGGTTACTCACCTTCTCATAACTCTGCTTTGAGATGTGTTGTTCATGTCCATTCCAATACCCACCCTCCTACCCCTCTGTTGGAGTAACCGGTAAGAAGAACTGAGGAGCCACCTGGTTGGTGAGGTCACCAGAAGGCGCCACTCCAGGGGGCTCCACAGCCAACCCGACGGGAGCTGCTAAGGGAAAACTTTCCAACAACTGTGCATACAGTGCGCACACACCTGATTAGAATGAACATGAACAACACATCTTGATAAATAAGTTACGGAGAAGGTGAGTAATCATTGTTTTTTGTTCTTTTTTTTCCCAACTAATGATGTGCAGAGCCAAGAGCTGCTTCACTAGCACCCTCTAAGAAGACACTGGTGACCTATGAGGCTAGCACACTGGTATTTCAGTGATACAAGAGCAATTTGGAAAGCTTGTTACAGAAAATCAGACTGCTGTTGTAAACTTGTAATAACTCAAGTACAGGAGAAGGAAGCAGCAAGAAGAGGCAGCTAGCTCATTCAAAAGATTATTGATCATCTTGAAACATCACTGTTGGATCTTGTTGAGTGTTCAGAGTTCTGAATGTAGAAGTCAAATGCTGGCCACTTTTAGATCGTTGTCCACTGCCTGTCAAAGAATATACAACATGACTTTCTCCAGTAGTTTGCCATTGTGGTATCCACCCAAAATCCTGGGGAAGATGACATCTGTTTATCTTCTAGAGGCTCGTCTTGTAGTAATGTTTTTAGGGGAAACTATCTGGGGATAAGGGGAAGAAAGTCTTGATCAGCTGAAGAGGGATGAGAGGCTTTTTGCATTGTGTTCAAGAACACAAGGTGGTAAATAGGTTTTAGGACATCTACTGTTACATTTTAACAGAGTGCTTATAGATGTGAAGTTGTTAAAAATTGGTGTTCTGTGTCAAAGAATTTCTTCTTCATGTGCTTGTTTGTGTCCATTCCAATCAGATGTGTGCGCACGCATATGCACAATGGCTGGAAGATTTTTCTCTTAGCATCCATCAGGTCAGCCTGGGTGCCCCCTGGAGTCGCGCCTTATTGGCGCCTAATATATAGCTCTGCTGACCCGCCACCCCTTCAGTTCCTTCTTACCACCAGTCACAGTGGCTGGAACTTTCATTGGCTCTTGCTCAGCAAGTTTTCTTCTGTATTCCGTGTATATAGTTAATTAGTTGTTAGTAGTACTCCAGTTAATAGTTAGTAGTTGGGGGTCCCCCCCCCCCCCGCCACTCCAGCCTCAGCGCCGTGGCATGTCCTGGTCCCCGGGCTTTAAGAGCTGCTTGGCTTGCGCCAAGCGCATGCCAAAGAGTGACCCACACTCGTCGTGTCTTCGGTGCCTGGGGGAGACCCATCTGAAAGATTGTTGTAAGATCTGCTGCGAGTTCCGCCCGAGAACACTTAAAGAAAGGGAACAGTGGCTGAAGGTGATCCTCATGGAGGCAGGCTTATGCCCCCACTCTGACCCGGGCTCGAGAGACCAGACCCCTATGGCGACGTCCTCAACGTGGAGCGCCCCGACGCTGTTGGCGACTTCAGCGCCTAGGAAGGATTCCTCCAGGGATGCTCGGCACCGCCGCGGCTTTGTGGGGCCCATCTGATAATAGGCACCACTCCTATTCACCGGTGCCTCAAAAGAAGAAAAAGCCGGACGACCGTTTTCCTCAGGCTAAGCCTTAAGAAGTGCGACCCCAAGGGGGCCACTCCTTGGTGTCTCCTTCCGGGGCCGTGTCGACTCCGGTCCAGGTGAGGCTGTCGAGTCCAGCCCCACTTCGATCACCGGCGCCTACACAGCAGCTTCAGCTCCCATCCACACCGGAAGCATACCAGGCTACTAGAGATCTCCTCCACCTGATGGCACCGTTCTCGCCTGCCAGTGAGGAACCCTCAGTGCCGGCGGAGCCCCGTCCTCTGGTGCATTCTAAGGGAAAGCCGGCTATGATGTTGAGGCGCTCCCCTTCGCCTTGTCCATCGGTGCCTACATGCTTCAGCAGAGAGCCTTCCCGCTCCCTGAGCTCTCGACGTTCGAGGCACCGAGGATCGGCTCCTCCGTGGTCTTCAGTGTCTGAGACCTTGGAGTCGGAGCCTGACTCCTATTGCTTGAGTAGGAGCAGAAGCCATAGAGCGAGGTCTGGCTGAGACAGAAGGGAGCAGCAGGCGTGGCCTCCACAGTGGCAGAACCTGCCTCAGTGGCCCTTCTGGACTCCCTGAGCTTTCACTAGGGCCAGGGAGGAACCCAGGGCCCACGCTCAGTGACGTCTTCAGTGGCCTCTGCCACTTTCGTGCCGCCGTCCGCTGTGCATCCTCCCCGGCGCCTACAGTCCCAACGCCTTTGCCTCTGGCACCGTCGTTGACTCGGGCACTGTGCTCAGCTCCAGCTTCAGCACCGGCCTTCACTACGTCGACACACCCGTCTCCCATGCCTGCATCATTGTCGACCTTGATGCAGGCACCTACGGCTCTGGTGCTGATGTCGGCACCGGGCTCCCTGACCCCGGCAGCTCCTGTGAGCCTGCCAATGCAGCTCCCTCCAGAGACAGCGATGCTGACGTTGGCGCCGACGCCTATGGTCCCAGCACCGTCATCGGCACCACCTCCTCCAATGCTGCCCCAGGAGTCACGTGATCCATCCAGGGCAGGTGGTAGGGAGCTTCCACAACCAGCACATGCTTTTTCCCGGTCTATCGCCAGATGAAGCATTGGCAGGGATGACCATAGCTCCTGCATTAGAGGATAACAGAGTTTTACAGCAGTTGCTACGCAGGGCTGCCCAAGGTCTGGACATCAAGGCTGAGAAGGTCATAGAGGACACGGATCCCATGGTGGACATCCTAGCACCCTTGGGGCCTTCACGCATTACCCCTCATAAAGACGGTGGTGGACACCACCAAGACCTTATGGCAGACGTCAGCATCCCTGCCACCCGCTGCCAAATGTAATGAGCGGCAGTATTTCGTCCCCTCCATAGGCTTTGAGCATCTCTACTCCCATCCATCTCCGGATTTGCTGGTCATTGACACGGCTAACCAGCGGGAGAAACAAGGTTTCCAAGGTCCTTCCCCAAAGAATAGGGATGCTAAACACTTGGACCTCGTGGGTAGAAAAATCTACTCCACTGGTGGTTTGCAACTCCGTATTGCTAACTAGCAGGCCATTGTGAGCAGGTACTCTTATAACATCTGTGCTTCAGTGGCGAAGTTCACGAAGCTCGTCCCTTTGGACTCTCGGTCAGAGTTCACCGCCTTGGTGTAAGAAGGGAAATTAGTCTCCCACGCTTCATTACAGGCAGCTTTAGATGCTGCCATAAGAGTCATGGCGGCAGGGATGGCTATGCGGCAGGGGGCCTGGTTGCAAGTCCCAGGATTACCCTACAAAGTTCAACAAACAATTCAGGACCTCCCATTTGAGGGTGAGACTCTGTTTTCGGAGAAGATGGACAACGGCTCCACAGCCTAAAAGATTCCCGAGCCACCCTCAGATCCTTAGGCTTGCATATCCCTGCCACATAGCGAAGACACTTCTGGCCACAACCTCCTCAAAGGTTCCAGCAGCAGAACCTCCAGGACAATTCCAGGAGGAGGAACCGGAGAAGTAGGAGAAGGCAACATCCCTCCGCTAATCAAGGCCAGTCCAAACCGCCCTCTGGCCCTAAACCAGCCTTTTGATGGTGCGGTTGAGGACGGCGCACCAGACCAAAGACTGGATCTACCCCACCTTACCTTTTCCTCCCGGCTATCCCCTTTCTACCGTGCATGGGTTCTGTATAACTTCGGACTGCTGGGTGCTTCGCACGGTAGAGAAGGGATACTCCATCCAATTCTGTGCCCTCCTGCCCTTCTACCCCCCTTCCCCGTCCCTCTTCAGGGACCCTTCTCATGAGCAACTTCTCATTTAGGAGGTGCACTTCCTCCTAGCACTGGGGGCAGTGGAGGAGGTTCCACTGGAGCACAGGGGCGAGGGTTTCTATTCCCTCTATTTCCTAATACCGAAGGCCAAAGGCGGCCTCATGCCTATCCTGGACCTGCATGACCTCAACAAGTTTGTAAAGAAACTCAGGTTCTGCATGGTCTCCCTGACCTCCATTATCCCTTCACTAGATCTAGCAGACTGGTATGCTGCCCTCGACTTGAAGGACACGTATTTTCACATAGCAGTCATGCACACCCACAGAAAATTCATCAGGTTTTTGGTCAATGGTTCCCATTACCAATTTACTGTCCTCCCTTTCAGCCTGTCAGCAGCACCTCAAGTCTTCACCAAGTGCATGGCAGTCGTCGCCGCCTTTCTGCGGAGACATCAGGTACAGGTGTTCCCATACCTCAATGACTGGCTGGTCAAAGGCCGATCCAAGGGTCAAGTGGAAGCTCAGGTGGCATTCATAGAAGCATAGAATATCAGGGTTGGAAAGGAACTCAGGAGGTCATCTAGTCCAATCCCCTGCTCAAAGCAGGAGCAATTCCCAGCTAAATCATCCCAGCCAGGGCTTTGTCAAGCCTGACCTTAAAAACCTCTAAGGAAGGAGATTCCACCACCTCCCTAGGTAACCCATTCCAGTGCTTCACCACCCTCCTAGTGAAAATGTTTTTCCTAATATCCTCTTTAGGCTCATGGGGCACCTCTAACAACATGCTCCCTGCTCTACCTTTTCTACAAGGTTGCGTTCCTGGTGGCAGTAACTTTAGCCTGGAGGGAGTCTGAGCTTAGGGCTCTGACGTCTAAACCACCCTACATTGTATTTTTAAGGACAAGGTTCAGCTCCGGCCCCATCCGGCCTTCCTCCTGAAGGTGGTATTGCAGTTCCACATCAACAAGGACATTTTCCTCTCCAAGCCTCATGCGAGTAGCAGGGAGCAGAGTGCTGGCCTTTTACATTGAGAGGACGAAACTGTTCAGGAAGTCGGTACAGCTCTTTTGTCGCAGTAGCGGACAGGATGAAGGGCCAGCCTGTTTCGACACAGCGCATTTCATCATGGATTGTGGCATGCATTACCGAGTACTACAATCTAGCAGGAATCCCAGCGTCCCCGATAATGGCACACTCTACAAGGGCGCAAGCTTCATCAACAGCTTTCCTGGCTCAAGTCCCCACCCAGGAAATCTGCAGGGCGGCGACGTGGTCATCAATACACACTTTCATTGCACACTATGCAATTACTCGGCAGGCCAGAGATGATGCGGCCTTTGGTAGAGCAGTACTCCAGTCAGTGGACAGCTCCGACCCCACCTCCTAATTTTGCTTGGGACTCACCCGATTGGAATCGACATGAACAAGCACTCGAAGAAGAAAAAACAGTTACCCATCTTCTTGTAACTCTTGTTCTTTGAGATGTGTTGTTCATGTCCATTCCAATACTCACCCTTCTACCCCTCTGTCGGAGTAGCCAGCAAGAAGGAACTGAAGGGGTGGTGGGTCGGCAGGCTATATATTAGGCACCATGAAAGCGCAACTCCAGAGGGTGCCCAGGCTGACCTGACAGATGCTGCTAAGGGAAAAATCTTCCGACCAAGTTCTGGAATAGGCTTCCAAGGGAGAGTGTGGAAATCATTGGAGGCTTTTAAAAACAGGTTGGACAAGGGTGGTCTAGGTATACTTGGTCCTGCCTCAGCACAGCAGTCAGGAGCTGATGACCCTTTCGAGGTCTGTTCCAGCCCTACATTTCTATGATTCTATGAATAACTGTCTCTTTGCTAGATTACCGTATATACTTGATTATAAGCCGACCCCGCCCCCCCCCCAAGATGAATAAGTGAAAATGGAAAATTTTTATAACCTGTTCATAAGCCAACCCTATAATTCAGGGGTCGGCAAACTTTGGCTCACGGGTCATCAGGATAAGCTGCTGGTGGGCCGAGATGGTTTGTTTACCTCGAGTGTCCACAGGCACGGAGGTAAACCTAAGTAAACACAGTGTCCTGGTGTGCCAGCTGCTTACCCTGACAGGCCAGGACAGCAACTGGTGGGGAAATTTTGGGGGCGGGAGAAACCGGGAGTCAGAGGAGTAACCCCTGTGACCACCTCCCACATGATCCCACCCCTAGCCTGGGACCCCCACACTCTCCCCATCCCATCCCTTCCCACCTTATCTGGGGAGGGCCAGGGGAGGATGTATCTGACCTGGCTGGAGCTGTTTCGGCAGGCTGGACAGTGTGGCCACAGCCTGCTCCGGCAGGCCAGACGGGGTGGCACGGCCGCAGCATGTTCCAGCGGGCTGGGCAGCGCAGCCTCAGCCTGCTCTGGGGGGTGGGGCCGAGTGACACTGCTGCAGTCTGCCAGCCCTGGAGCTACAGCAGCTTCAGAGGCTGGGGGGGAGAGCTGCATGGCCAGAAGCGGAGAGACTCTGGCCCCGCCTCGTCCCTTCTGGCTGTGCTGCCTCTCCTTGCTCCCTCTGTTGGGGGAAGGGGCTGTGTCCCACTCTCCCTCTCTATACCCGTTCATAAGCTGACCCCCTTCTCTCATACTTCCCTTTTTTACTAAAAAAAAAATTCGGCTTATGAACGAGTATATACGGTAAGTTTCTTACAGGGAGACTTAACTGTCTCCCAAGTTAAATATAGTAAACCTAGCAGCACTACAATATGGCATTCATGAGTTGTGTTTTTCTTTTGGCTTTCCTTGTGTAAAAATGTCATAATTATTTCCCCATTTTAAAAAGGGGTGCGGGAAGGGAGTTTGGGGCATGGAGAAATGGGGAATTTTAGCTCTGTTTTTGAAACCGAAACTTGCACACGTGTGTGTAATATTTTACTGTCATCTCTCATGAATTAGGCTAACGTTGAAATCCCTAAAAAACGAAACAGTAAAAAGAAAATCTGGTTTGTTATGAAAAGCAGTAGATTTTTGCTGCCTGTCATGTAGTAAGACTTCGGACTTATATAATTGTGAGTGAAGTTTATGGAGCCTGGGGGGAGGGATGGCATTTTATATTTTGGGGTATGTTCTGTTTCACGTACCCCAAAGAGCATCTTTCCAACGTGGAATGATGCCAGCAGCAATTGAGTGGTTTGTGTTTCTTTTTATTATTCTTTACTTTGCAAAATCTGGCTAGGTTGGTGTAGACAATAAATTGCCTTTTACTTGTAGTACTTCTATTATTCTATATTGTGACTGTACCATCCAGAATTAGGGACTGGTTCAGCAATTTCTTTTAAGAAGAGGTAACACAAAGCCTGACACATGATGATCTTGGGATTTTCCCTTATTGTGTAGAGGAGCTCATGACCAACAAGTTCAAAACATGCCACAATACAAAGAATTCCAGAGAACATACCAGTGGCATATTTGGTTCTACTATAGCTGGAAATCTATACTGCTAAAAGAATGTAAAAGTACAGCAAAAGCAAAAATGGGGGGTGGGAAGGGGTTGACTGGTATGATGGTTCAATTCAGTAGGTCCATTATAGAGAGCCTGTTGCATTCACTGGATTTTGAAACCTGATGGTGCTGGAGGTATTTTAGATTCCCATTTGTGATTGTGATAATAAGATTGAAGTTGTCTTCTCCTGGGAAAAGAAAATGGCAGGGGAGGAAGGTGATGGGAAAGACGGCAAAGAGATGGGTTGGTGCTCTTCACTAAAGTTGTCCCTGTAGGCAGCATGAGATGTCATTGTAACAGTGCTCACTTATGGGGCTGTCTGTGACATTCTTTAGGTTTCTTTTCATTATGTTTTAGAGTTTAAGGTAAGGGTTTCCTCTAATGATATTAAAAAGCCATATTTTGAGTGACTACATATTTGTGCTTTAAAATGCTACAGTGGAAACGTATCTTACAAATTATCATAAATGAAGTAACTTCTTCCTCTTATTTATGTTTATTTGGACCAAATATGTCACAGAAGTGATGATAAATAGCCCTTGGTCCTCTTGAAAACTTTATCTTTACATATTTTTGAGCAGGGTACTTCAGCTTTTGATTTTCAGCTGATTTTTAAACTGAGAGAGCTGGTCTTGTAGTAATAAATGAAGGCTGCATTGTAGAGCAGCTGTTTTTTCTTGCTTTTATTAACTTCCTTGTTTTTAATTTGCAGGTCACAGATCAAAAAACCAAAGGTAAGAGATTTAATTTGTTTAAATCTATAGAGCATAGATTTATGTAGGCTCAGAACAGGCCTTTGTCCTTGACTAAAATTCTTGGTTAAGGGAGTGAGAGACTCATGTCACGTGATGAGGCATTTCTGCATGAGTAGTAAGCAGAAACAACTGCTGCAATGGTCAAAAAGAGAATATATAGGAACATTTTCAGTCAGCCTTCAAAATGTTTGAAGAAGAAAAGAAGGCCTTTTTGAATAAAATAATATCTTAGCTGTGATGATCTGTCATGAATTAGGCTAACGTTGAAATCCCTAAAAAAGTGCAGCTTTTCAGACGTGCAGCCACCAACTGACGGACTAGATGCATAAAATGGGAGTGAGAGAGAGAGAGTAGTTCTTAATGAGGGAACACCAAAATGAGTGGAAAACATTCTACTCTGCCTGAGTTGACTTAAGAGATGTTAAAGCTTCGAGACTTGAATGTCAAATGGAGACAGAAAGATGGTAAATAAGCATCATAACTTGCTCACCGGATTTAAAATATATTTGAACCTAATTTGCATCCCAGCATTGTGAAAGTAGTGGAGAAAACAGCGACTAAAAAGAGGCAGCAAAGGACAAATAGTAATTTGGCTTAAATTAAAAAAAAATCCTAATAATTTTTGGACAATGAAACTTAGGAACATAGGAAAGTTAGAAAACCCATCACCAGCTGTTTACAAAGATAAAAATGGGATATAACACATTCTGTTGTTCTAGAGGAATTCCTATTCTTGTGATATTCTACTGCTTTCCTAAAAAATGTCTCTGCTTATATTTAAAAGGTGAATAACATCAGTAATGTGATGTTTGGGAGAATAGCCCCTTCTAAAGCTGCTGTTACTTCAGTCCACAAGAGAGACTGGAGTAGTTAAAGCTCTAAAATGTGTCCTTAGTTTTGGAATCTGAGCATGTCTTTGTGAAATGTTTTGACTTCTAGCAACCTGGTTAGGATGTAACAAATTCTTCCCTTGTTTCCGAACTGTTTAATGTGTGAGTTTACTTTGCTTCATTTCTAGAAACGTGGAGAATAGAGGAGTGTAGATGTACTGTTTCTGGAATCTCCCAAGTAGATGAAGATAATTTTGTTAAGACACAAACTCCCCTAGGATTCCCTCATTTTCCCCCTCTTATTGCTTCACATCTACTCAAAGGTCCTCAGAGAGGCCCTTAAATACAAGCTCATTTTGGCTAGATCTCATTATAGAGTTTGTAAACAGCATTCCTGGGTCAGGCAGAGAGGGTTGTTCCAAAATGAAAGAAGGCATTTCCTTCCTCTAGCAGCTGTGCATACTACCTGGCTTAGGCTATATTGTCACTGCCCAAAATGATGTTTTTGTTTGTTTAGCTATCTCAGTGTTAAAACAAATGTGGGTTCGCTCTCTCGCTGTAAAACCCTCATGGAGATAAAGTACCAGGTAGTCTTTACTTTGGTGTAACTAGGTCAGTGCTATGGCCCCCACCAGGGATTGACCTCACCTGCCTACAGTGCAGTAAAAATTACACATTCTGGTCTCCACTAGGATTTTATAGCAAGATAGCTAACGGGGATGAGCTGTCTCCTCGCTGTACAAAACGAAACAAATTTTGTAGTGACAACATAGCCTTACCGAGCAAGGTAAAAGCTTGGGAAATAAATTCAGATTTTCCATATGGCAGCACACAACAGTGCCCCTAAGTGAACCAAAGATTAAGAAATAGGAAAAAATTACAAAATTTGTATTAATCATTGACTGTTTACATTTAAAACTTCAATCTGAGATTTCACCCATGATGTCTAAATCACTGGTGATGACAAACAAATATGCGGCTTCTGCTTAACTTGACTAGTTCCTTGATGGGGTTGAATTTGCACAGTATTCTGAGAGAAGTTCAGTTTCAGTGTGTTCTTATATCCATTTGTTAAGTTTTGTATCTTATAAAGTTATAATTTTCCTTCCTCTTGTGTTCCAGTGCCCGAAGTGACGAAACCAAGTTCAAGCCAGCCAGTGGCCGCCAGCCCAATTGGCAGCTCTCCATCGCCACCAGTCAATGGTGGCAACAATGCCAAAAGGGTGGCAGTGCCGAACGGACAACCGCCTAGCGCCGCCCGCTACATGCCTCGGGAGGTGCCGCCGCGATTCCGTTGCCAGCAGGACCACAAAGTGTTACTGAAACGTGGGCAGCCCCCTCCGCCATCCTGTATGCTACTTGGGGGTGGGGCAGGGCTTCCTCCCTCTTCAGCACCTGGAGCAAACCCAAACAACGCACAACCAGTGACAGGAGCACTGCTGCAGAGCGACAGTGGGACTGCAACAGGTAAGGAAGGCTTAGCTGAAGAAAGATCAGGTAAAATCGTTCACAAATGTGTTATGATACGTATTAAAACTTCTAACTTTTAGAAGTTATTTTACTTTACTTTTATGCTCCTCGGCACTGCTGATTTTTAACATTTTTAGAGTACTGATTGTTTTAAAAAACAAACAAACCAAAAAACACCCAAAACATTGTCATCAGAATTGCCACACTGGAACAGAGCAATGGTCCATCTAGTCCAATAGTCTCTCCCTGCTTTTGACACCGGCCAGTACCAGATCCTTGAATGGAAGGGTATGTCTCCCCTCTTTTCAACACACAATAATGCACCTCTCTAATTGGGTGGTACTGTGTAAGCTAGGATCAAATAGAAATCTCCCCTCCACCCCACCACCCCCACACACACTTATGAGCTGAAATATAAGGTATTTATCCTAGGAATTGTAGTCTTTCTATTTTGTGTAGTTTGTAATGCATAAAGAAATCCTCCTTCATCCAGGTTTTTGTCGTTAGGTATTGTGATATTACGTGCTAAACACATGTAAGAGCACTGTGGGGTAAGGGGAATACGGTGTTGTGGATCACCAACTTGGAATAACAGTTGTTCCTTAGCTAGCTGTTGGTGCAGCAGTCTCCAGTAGGCTCGTTAGGATCTTTGGTGCAATCCACCTCTCTTCCTGCTGCGGGCAGTTTTTTGCCTCTGTCTTTTCTGGCTCAGCTAAGGATAGTTACAACAACAGTGCTTTAGTTCTAGTCAGCATAAAACTAAAGACCAAATATATCAGTTCTATAGATATTAGCTGAAGTGAACCATAGCAGGTGTGGTCCATTTCTAGTCTCGGTGAAGTAGTAAGTTAGAACTCCTTCTGGTCCCTGACTGTCTGGTGACCATTCGTTTTGATTGTTCCTCCCAAGGTGGGACTTAGTTTCTTACAAATTGTGTGTTAGGAAGCTTTTTAGTTGTTTTCTGTAAAATAAATTTGATTTGCAGGATTTAAGTCATTTGTAGGAACTGGTTTTCCTAATGGTGATATCTTTATTTGTTTTTCTGTTGTGATATTAGATTCCAGAATAAAAGGTTGGTTTTTAGACTTGCCCTTCTTTTGGGACAAGAGGACTGTGACAGATTGCTGTACCCAGTATATTAAATGCTGAAGTGAGGGATATATGCCCCTACTGTCTCTGACTTCATTTTTTTTGGTCTCAGGACCAAGTGTCTTGACTACAGTTGATGATGGAAGAAGCTTTTTTATAAGCTTCCAGGCCATATGAAGAGTCAAGCTGACTTAAGTATTTCCTTTTTTAAGGTCATGTTCTTGGGAAAAATCAAACTCCATTTGAGAGATCTCCCTTCTTGGGTGAGTCCAAGAAGCAAATAACAGCTTCAACTGAAGCAATAAGGGCACCTTCCTTAATATTGGGAGGTCAAGGGAAGAAGAAAAGACAGCATCATCTCTTCTCCAAAGTGTACCACTCTTAAATCCATCCAGATCTGTTCACCAGGATTGTGGAAGCATTATAGCCTGAGGTCTCCATTGTTCAAGAAATGGGTCACAATTATTTGGTATCCAGAACCAACCTAACCTGGCTGAGTGGTGGTCATGCTTTTCAAAGAAGGGGCCCTTATGGGTTCTCTGAAGATGAGGAGGATAATACAAGTTTCTATCCCACTACTGTCTTTGCAGACAGACTAGTTATACCAGGTCCCTGTTCAAGGATTTGATTCTTTTTTTCCAATACCCCATCTCGTTATTTTTGATGGTTTATGTAAAAAGAAAAAATAGGGCTAAGAAAATACCATAAGCTTAAAGGTGCCAGGAAGATGGATAAACTCAATGAGAAGTGACCTTACAGATCAGACTGGCAAACTACAAAGCTTTTTGGGCTAGTATGACTTTATAATGTGGTATATGCTTGTTCCATTGTTGGAACATCTTCCTGAGGATCTGAAGAAGGAGATGAAAGAAGTAGTCACAGAGGGGGCTTATAGTAGCAAAGCATTCTCTAGAAGCTGCCTGTGATGCTTCAGGCATAGATTCCTATTCATTGGCTATACAGCTATTACTATGAGAAGAACTATTTGAAGTACTGTGGGTTGTCTTTGGATTTTGTACAATCAGTATAATCTCAGCCTCAAAACCCAGTATTTGTTTTCCTGAAGCTACTTGGGGATGATGGTTTCATCTATCCTTATAAGTCCATTTGCAATTTTAACACTGTTAATTATCCCTCAGGATGTCTGTCTCTTTTTGTATGGTGGACTAACTCGCACAGTATTTGCAAAAGGTATCCCTTTCAGATCACCAAAGGCCTTACTGAGGGATATTTCCAAGGCAGGGAGAGACCGAAATCTGAACCAATTGACAATCTGAAACTTTTTGAGACCAAGTTACACACACGTGCACTGATTGCTGAGAGTAATTCAGCCTTCATTCAAAATTTCTCCCCTATATTGAAAGGAAGGTAATGTGATGGTGGTGAAGATGAACACCTATGTTATGCTCAGCAAATTGCCAAGGAAGGGTTTGGTGAAATCTTCAGTGCTGAGAAGTGGTCCATCTTTGGAAATGGGTGCATCCACCAACTCATCACGTGTGTGGCAATCCATCTTCCGGTCAAGGATAATACATTTGTGGATGAAATAAGCAGAAAAAGCAACCTTCAACAAGAATGGGCGTTAAAAGAGTTCATTGTTAAGTCCTCTTCTGCGAATAGATCGGTTTCCACCACTCAAAATCTGCATTTTTCCACCAGAGGAGGGCAATGGTCTTTTGTTGACAGATACCTTCTTATTTAACAACATTGTCCTGCAAGCAAACATTTGTACTGTACCAGTGATCCCCATAATAAGTAAGAAAATCACACAGGACAAAGCTTGAATTTTTTGCTGATAACCCTGAACTGGGCCAGAGATTTTTGTCACATGGAGCTCCTAGATGTAGAAGTGAAGCCACCTTTTTGCCTTATGTTGGTGATAAGTGAAGATTCAGAAAGGAAACATTAAATATTTCACCAGTGTCCCTGCAACTAGTAAGGTGGATCATACATCTGTTATCCTAGATCAAGTCTTCTTACAGAAATTGCTGGAGATATTACTGAAAAGTCAGAAACCTTCAACAGCAAATCCTATGCTGCTGCATGGCAGAGACTATAAATGGGCAGCATAAAGAAATACACCTGTAGCAATACCTGTTAGACATTTTAGCCCTCAATGTCTCAAGAAATCAGGACTACTGTGTATTTTGTTTAGAAAAAATAACCACCATTATTAACACCAAGTCATCTGCTGTGGTGTTAGCAAAGATGAGAACCCTAGTGTAGACTATTCTCTAGCTCTGGCAGCTGTTTTTAATACCACAATCTAATCAGTTGACTAGATTTGCACTGAGCAAATTGAGTTAATACAGTGCAGAAAACAGCTGCTGGAGTCAGTAAGCAGTCCATATACTGAGGCGCCAATGTTGTCACACCAGGGTAGCTAAAACAATGGCAGCAACAGTGGAAGTTTTTGGTCAATAAAATTAGTAGTATAGGCAGAGCTTTAGAGTGTGCATCTCAGTTCCAGTACAAGGGACCTCCTGTGTTTTTACAAACAAGATGCTTTTGAAGGGATGTTTTAATGCTGTCCCACCTTTTTGGGAATACAGTGTAGTACTACCCAAGCTGATGGTTTCTTGATTTAAGCCTCTGGGATAGTATTCTGTTGTCACTCCTTGAAGACTGTATCTTGAAGCAACATCATCAGCCAGGAGAGTTTTTGAGCTCCAATTACTGATGCTCTTTATGCGCTATTATGTAATGATAAAAGCGGTACAGCTTTACATCTTCATTTCAAATTCATCTATAAAATAGTAATTGATTTTCATCTCAGATGAGAAACTTGCTTATCTTCTTCACATAATATTTGTTACCAGGGAAGGTCAGCTTAGAAGCAGGCCTTCAGCTATAGTCTTAGTAGGACAAAACCCTTCTGTAAATCCCCAAGACTATTTGTAGGGATTGGCATGTATGGGGAGAGGCAGTTTCCTTTCAACATTTGTCAAAATGCAGCAAAACACATTCTGTGGATTAGCAGGCACTCCAGTCCTGGATGATGTTAGAATACATTCAGGTAGATCCAAGGCAAATTATTCCTGTTGTAGAGCTGTTCCTGGGAGCAGAAACCATACCTTTGCATGCAGCATTATTCTCTTGAGTTGGTCTCAAGGTCTAAGGTGCAGTTTGGGAGAGCAGCCCTGCAAGCTTTAAATAGTCTACTCCTCAAATGCTCCCCTCCTCCCCCTGAGAGTTCTCACTGATCAGTCTTCCAAGCATGAGGATCTCTGCTGGTATTACCTGAAGAGGAAAGAACAGTTGGTCATCTGCAACTGGAATTCTTGTATAAGATTGTCAGTGAAGTTCCACACTCTTCCTATGACAGAGTCTGTGGTTGGGGGTCTAAGAAAATAGAAAGAAAACGAAGGTGCACTGGAGCCACATTTCCTTATACTCTTGCCTCGAACATTTCACAGCTGAAGATGAAGTCTACTCTGGCCCCCAATGGTCCAAGTTAACCAGAGGGTTCCATGCTTGGTGTGGAGTGTGGTTCTTGTACTGACAGTCAAAGAGTTTCATTTACAGATGAGCAACTCTTCTTCACTGAGGTTCTGGAGGTCAGCTGAGAGACAGAGAGAGAGACCATCAGTTCAGCTAGTGAACTGAAAAAGCATGGAACTTGTACTAACAGTTCTGTTTGTTTTTAATAAAAACATTAGTAACCGAATGTTCTAATTTTGTCACTTTTGAATATACAGTTAAAACAAAGATCCTGTGTGTGTGTGTTTGTGTATTAGTATTAGAAGTATCATGTTTTTAGATGGGTGTGACTTAACTTCACATGACACTAGCCAGTGCTGATGGTGTGGTAGCAGTGTATGTGCAGACCTGTTGCCCAAGATACTGACACAAATATTGTTGTGAACTTCTTTCCCCGCCATATTAGCTCTACTGGAGAAGTAAGATTACCAAATACCACAGTGGTACCAGGGCTCACTAGAGAAGAAATGAACATAGGGAGATGGAGAATACAGTCATCTTGGCAACATTTTTAGCAGGGCATCTTGAAGGCTCTGCAGTTAGAATTGGACAGAAAAATGGCAGGCACCTCCAAACAGAGAGAACATAGCATTAAATTGGGGACCATACTTGTTCTCCTTAAAGATTAGTCTGATAATATCAGTAAGGCAGTGCAAGGAGGATGGCAGAGGAGTGCTGCCAGACTACTATGGTACTAGCAGTAACACATCTGTGTACATGTGATAATCATGAAGGCAGAATTGACTGTCTAATATTATAGTAGATTGGATTTATAGCTGATGTAAACCCGTGCAAATTCCATGGATGTCTCTGGGCTATATTCAATGCAAGTGTGTGTGTCAATGTAGTATATCTTTGCACTGGTTTGGCATTCAGTGTCTTTGCAAAATTAGTGTAATATGCACACTGAGGGGAAGAAAGGAGTATGTAGCAAGAAAATGAACTTAAACTGTTTGATAAAGTGAGGGAATGGAGGGAGGACTTGTTAAATATTATATCCTTCTGTTAGGTGCTTTTTCTGAAACACTTCCCTTTCTTCCCTTCTGTGTGTAAGTTTTACTTGGTTGGCAAAGCCACTGAATGCCAAGCCAGTATAAGTATCAGAGGGGTAGCCGTGTTAGTCTGAATCTGTAAAAAGCAACAGAGGGTCCTGTGGCACCTTTAAGACTAACAGAAGTATTGGGAGCATAAGCTTTCGTGGGTAAGAACCTCACTTCTTCAGATGCAAGAAGAAGTTGCTACTTGCATCTTGAAGAAGTGAGGTTCTTACCCACGAAAGCTTATGCTCCCAATACTTCTGTTAGTCTTAAAGGTGCCACAGGACCCTCTGTTGCCTTTAAGCCAGAATAAGTTGCATTACTTTACAACATGCACTCGTATTTGCAATATTATTTTGTCAGTGCTGAATTTTGTCCAGTACACCATAATTTTAGAGCTAGCCTTAAAAATAAATAAATCTGAATTTGCATCAGCAGTGGCCTTTGTATTATTAAAAAAATTACTGCTTGAAGTTGAACAACAGGGCTGTTGGCAAAAGAAACCAGTCCTCAGTGAGGGTTTAAGTGACTACAAAATTGAATTGTGTGAGGATTTTTTTTTTTCTGGAACATTGAATGTTTTAATAAGAATAGCTCATATACCATTTTCCAGTGTAATATTCTGCTATAATTGGCTGAGTTTGTAAGTCTTTGAAAAACAAAGTTTATAAATGAAAACAATGACTGGTGTTGTCTGGAAATGCAATTTTTAAACGACTTCTAATTAGTAACCAGTAGTAATGACCTTCATCTTTTTAGATTCAACAATTGGAGGTGCTGCTGCTTCAAATTATGCAAATTCCACTTGGGGTTCTGGAGCCGCCTCCAACAACGGCACCAACGCCAACCCAACTCACGTCTGGGACAAGGTGATTGTAGACGGGTCTGACATGGAAGAGTGGCCTTGTATTGCCAGCAAAGACGCTGAGTCTTCTTCCGAAAACACCACCGATAACAACAGTGCCTCGAACCCTGGCTCAGAGAAGAGCACTGTGCCAGGAAGCACCACTAGTAACAAAGGAAAAGGAAGCCAGTGTCAGTCTGGAAGTGCTGGGAACGAATGTAATCTTGGGGCCTGGAAATCTGACCCCAAAGCTAAATCTGTTCAATCTTCCAACCCTGCTGCAGAGAGTAACAATGGACTAGGAAATTGGAGGAATTTGAGTGGGCAGGACAGAATAGGCCCTGGTTCTGGCTTCAGCAACTTTAACCCAAAAAGCAACCCATCTGCCTGGCCAGCACTGGTTCAAGAGGGCAATTCTAGGAAAGGGATTTTAGAGTCTGATAATGGTAACGCCAATGCACAGATTAGCACAGTAGGTCAGACCTCTAGGGAACAGCAGTCAAAGATGGAAAACGCGGGTGTTAACTTTGTTGTCTCTGGCAGAGAACAGGCTCAAATACATAACACTGATGGACCAAAAAATGGAAACACTAACTCCTTGAACTTAAGTTCGCCAAACCCTATGGAGAATAAGGGAATGCCCTTTGAAATGGGCTTGGGGAACCCCTCCAGAAGCACTGACACCCCTTCACAAAGCACTGGAGAAAGAAAGACTGGGAGTGTTGGATCTTGGGGTACATCTAGGGGGCCTTCTGGAACTGACACAGCCGCTGGACAAAGCAATTCTGGAAACCATGGGAACAATGGAAAGGATAGAGAGGACTCCTGGAAAGGAGCTTCTGTTCAAAAACCTAATGGGTCAAGAAATGATTCTTGGGATAACAACAACAGGTCTATGGGTGGTGGGTCTTGGAACTTTGGCCCTCAGCACTCAAATGAAAACAAATGGGGTGAAGGGAACAAAGTGACATCTGGGGTCTCTCAGGGAGAATGGAAACAGCCGTCTGGGTCTGATGAACTGAAGATTGGAGAATGGAGTGGTCCAAACCAACCAAATTCTAGCACTGGAGCATGGGACAATCAAAAGGGCCACCCCCTTCCTGAAAACCAAGGCAATTCCCAGGCTCCCTGTTGGGGAAGATCTTCCAGCTCTACAGGAAGTGAGGTTGGAGGTCAAAGCACTGGAAGCAACCACAAAGCAGGAAGTAGTGACAGTCACAATTCTGGACGCCGGTCATACAGGCCTACGCATCCTGATTGCCAGGCAGTCTTGCAGACTTTGCTGAGCAGGACTGATTTGGACCCCCGTGTGCTTTCAAACACTGGCTGGGGCCAAACTCAAATTAAGCAAGATACAGTTTGGGATATTGAAGAGATGCCAAGGCCCGAGGGGAAATCTGATAAAGGAACTGAGGGGTGGGAGAGCTCTGCCACACAGACAAAGAACTCAGGGGGCTGGGGAGATGCACCCAGCCAAAGCAATCAAAACAAGTCTGGATGGGGGGAGCTCTCAACCCCCACAGAGTGGAAGGACCCCAAAAACACAGGAGGATGGAATGACTATAAGAACAACAATTCTTCTAGCTGGGGAGGAGTAAGACCAGAAGAAAAGACCTCTTCCTCTTGGAATGACAATTCCAACAAAGATCAAGGGTGGGGTGGACGGCAACCTAATCAAGGATGGTCTTCAGGAAAGAACGGTTGGGGAGAGGAAGTTGACCAAACAAAAAACAGTAATTGGGAAGGTGCAGGAAACAAACCAGTGTCAGGTTGGGGTGAAGGTGGGCAAAATGAGATTGGGACTTGGGGTAATGGGGCAAATGCAAATACCGCTTCAAAGGGCGGATGGGATGATTGTAAAAGAACGCCAGCATGGAATGAGACTGGTCGACAGCCCAATTCCTGGAATAAGCAGCACCAGCAGCAGCAGGAGGCTTCTGGCTCCTGGGGTCCACCACCTCCAGGTAATGGGCGACCTCCAAATCCAAACTGGAACAGTGGGCCACAGCCAGCTGCCCCCAAGGATGAGGAACCCAGTGGCTGGGAAGAACCTTCTCCACAATCGATCAGTCGGAAAATGGATATTGATGATGGCACTTCAGCATGGGGAGACCCTAGCAGTTATAACTACAAGAATGTGAACCTGTGGGACAAGAACTCGCAAGGGGGACAGGCTCCACGAGAACAAAGCCTGCCTACTCCAATGACTAGCAAATCAACAGCATCAGGTACCATTTGGCTTCCTTCTCTTCAGTAGAGTATATGAAACTAAATGTCTAAACCAAGGGTTCTCAAACTGGAGGTTGTGAGCCCTCAGGGGGATCATGAGATTATTATGTAGGGGGTTGAGAGCTGTCAGCCTCCATCCCCAAACCCCACTTCATGTCCAGCATTTATAATAGTGTTAAATGTAAAAATGTGTTTCTAATTTATAAGGGGGGGAGGGGAACACACTCAGGGTACGTCTATACCCAGCCGCTAGTTCAGCGGCTGGCAATCGAACTTCTGGGTTCGACTTATCGCGTCTTGTCTGGACGCGATAAGTCGAACCCGGAAGTGCTCGCCGTCGACTGCGGTACTCCAGCTCGGCGAGAGGAGTACCGCGGAGTCGACGGGGGAGCCTGCCTGCCGCGTGTGGACCGAGGTAAGTTCGAACTAAGGTACTTCGAACTTCAGCTACGTTATTCACGTAGCTGAAGTTGTGTACCTTAGTTCGATTTGGGGGTTTAGTGTAGACCAAGCCTCAGAGGCTTGCTGTGTGAAAGGGGTCACCAATACAAAAGTTTGAAAACCATTGGTCTAAACAAATGTTGTGTGTAACCTCCAAATCTATAGCTACTTTTACCCCATTAGCAAAATTAAACTCTCATTTGAGTATTTGGCTTTTGCATGTGTTTATAACTTACCAACAGTTCTGTTCAGAAAAGTGACTGTAAAAATGGAACCACTGAGTGTCACCATTATTGTCCTTTAATGACTTCCATCTGAACATTGTTCGGTTTTACAAGTAAAAGGATGTTTTCTTTAGGTGCCTAGCCTGCAGACTCCACCTAAGCTCTGAAAGGCAAGATATGTTCTTATTAGTTTCTGTATCATTACCAGTAAAAGATTTTCCAGGCCAAATTCTGCCCTCTTTATCTCTGTAAAACCCCATTGTCTTCCGAGAAATTGCACATCTTCAACTTAAAACACGATTGTGCTCTGCATTTAGAATTTAGTTAATAATTGAGATCATATATGAGCCAGATTATAACCTGTTCTACTCTCCCATAGCTGTCCTGTGTCATCAAGAATAAAAAATAGGAATTTTTTTTTTTTTTTTTTTTTTTGCTTTTAAAGTAAGCAGCTAAGAGTTAGAATACACAGGAGTGGAATGATAAGGTGCCATTTTTACATAGTCACTTTTCTGACCATGTCATACTTTAAAGGATATTATTTATTTTTTGATGTACACTTAAATGTATCCTTGTTCTTCAATATATTAAACTTCCATACAGCCTGGTACTAATAACTGATCATGGGAAAAGTTATCAGAGTAAGTTAGCATCAGGGATAGGCTTCATATCTAACTTGATACCATAGTAATACTGTTTTTCATAGCATTTCTAAAGTGAAGGTCCTCTCTCAGTTCTAGGAATGAAAAGGAAGTCAGGTCCCTGCCCTGGGTGTAGTGTTTGCAACTGAGTAATCCCAATTTACGCTCTCTAATAGCATGAGGTACACCAGAAAAGAGGAAGCGGTAGGTTTTTTGGTGATGCTGTGCTGAATGTCAGTGAACAGTTTGTAAACTGTCCATAATGAAAACTCTCTTCTTTGTGCAGTCTGGAGCAAAAGCACACCACCTGCTCCAGATAATGGTACATCTGCCTGGGGTGAGCCAAATGAAACCAGTCCCGGGTGGGGTGAAGTAGATGATACAGGAGCATCGACAACAGGCTGGGGGAATGCACCCTCCAACGCCCCGAATACCATGAAACCTAGTGAGTATAGGCCAGTTATCAGCCATTTTTATAATGATGCTATAGATTTTAGTATCTGACTTCTGTATGTGGTTCACCTGCATATGTAGTGCATCCCCTTCAGGTGAGGACCAGAAGGGACACTAAATGGTTTCTAAGGTGCTGATGGTGGTGTTTGAGTAAAAGTGCTTACAAATGACTAAAAACTACCGAAAGCAAGACGGAATCTTAGTTTACAGTATAGGTATATGAACAGCTTTGATCTTATTATTGATATGACATTTGGGCTTCTCAACAAGGTGAATTAGTTGCTTTTTCTTTCTCAACAGGACCCTCCTCCCCATGCCACACACCCAAATACTTCATAGTAGGGAACTAGTTTCCAAGATAAATCCTCTTCTCCTGTAATATCAGAATTATGAACTTGCAGTTTATCCTTAGCCAAAAACTCTATATTGTAGATCATGGCTATATAGGCAGAAGTCTGTACACTGCAGTAGCAAGTCTTTTGTCATTCTAGTTTTATGGCTAATGAAAGCTATATTTTAAGGCTGAGAAGGCTGCTTTATTTTAATTTCCTGTTTTCACGTGCTTGTAACTTTCTGAGAATTATTTTTGGGGCTAAGTCTTCACATGCCTGGTCTTAACCCAAAGATTGATTGATTGATTGATTATTTATTTATTGAAAACTAGAGCGAAATAGGTACAGACTTTGTTATACAAGCATGAAAAAAGTTTTTTCATCTTTTAAAATAATTGTTCAAAGCTTTTTTGTGCTCAATCCAAATGACTAGACTTTTCAGCTGTTTACTTAGAAATATGTCCATTATTCACCAGTGAATGAGGTACTGCTGAACTTCTGAAAAACATGATTTTGGTAATTTTGGAATTAGAATGTCTGTTATATGATTGCACATATATAGGATTTTGTGGAAATCCTTTCTGCCAGCACAGGTAGTGTATTTTTAAGGGGGAAAAGTGTGTGTGTGTGGTGGGGGGGGGGGGTGTTAAAAGCAAAAAAGTGAATACTGCATTGCAAAATTCTTCTCAAAGCGAGTAACTCTTATTTGATGGACGAATAAGGGGTATGTCTGTACACACACTTTTTTCATGCTTGTATAACAAGCTGTATATACAGTAACTCCTTGCTTAACGTTGTAGTTATTTTCCTGGAAAATGCTACTTTAAGTAAAATGATGTTAAGCCAATCCGATTTCCCCATAAGAATTAATGTAAATGGTGGGAGGGGGGAGCAGAGGTAGGTTCCAGGGAAATTTTTTTTGCCAGACAAGACTATATTTTATATATGTACATACATACTTATAGATGTACACATACACACACGCGCACACACACACACTATACGTTTTAAACAAACAATACTGTACACAGCAATGATGATTGTGAAGCTTGATTGAGGTGGTGGAGGAAGAGGGTGGGATATTTCCCAGGGAATGCCTTGCTGCTAAATGATGAACTAGCACTCGGCTGAGCCCTCAAGGGTTAACGCATTGTTCTTCTTCAAGTGGTTGTTCGTGTCCATTCCAAGCAGGTGTGTGCGTGCCGCGTGCACGCCAGCCGGAAGATTTTCCCTTAGCAGCATCCATAGGGTCGGCCCGGGCGCCCCCTGGAGTGGTGCCACCCTATATAGGGGCTCGCCGACCCTCCACACCCTCAGTTCCTTCTTACCGCCGGTTGCAGCTAGGTGGAACTTTGCTCGCTCTCGCAGCAAGCCTAGCAGTGTCTCTGTTCGTGTATATAGTTCTCTTTTTTTTCCTCATAGTTTGAGTTAGCATTAGTTGTAAGTTAGTAGTAGTTGGGGGGGTTCCCCCCCCAACGTAACTCTTGCTCCTTCCTAGGGCATGCCCGGGACCCCAGGGTTTAAACTCTGTGCGGACTGCGGGAAGTTTATGCCGAAGAGTGACCCGCACTCTTCCTGCTTGAGGTACCTCGGCGAGAGCCACCAAAGAGACCGGTGCCGCATCTGCAAGGGGTTCCATCCCAGGACTCGCAAGGAAAGAGAGCAAAGACTTAGAGTGCTCCTGATGGCGGCGGCCTTACGGTCACACTTGGACCCCGAGCTTGTTGGCCGGGCGCCTGGCACCCAGCGCCTCATCCTCGGTGCGCAGCGCTCCGGCACCATTAGCTAGAGAGGAGGCCCAATCTAAGAACTCTAAGTCCCGGCACTGGAGAGAATCAGGATATAGGAAATCGGCCTCCATGCGGCACCGATACCGTCTCTGGTGCCCGCGAAAAAGAAGAGTCCGGTGAGGGGCCGATCACCCCACCAGGACCCTAGAAGGCCGGCGGCATCTACAAGTGTGGTGGGACAAGCCGCGCCTCAGGCACCACCTCCCAAAGTTCCGTAGTTTTATATCAGATCCTAGTAAAAATACAGTGTGAAGATGCATGTTGTATTTCTGTGGCAGGTTTTCCACATCTCAGATTTCTGACCAGTGTCTGAGAATTAAATCTGAGTTTTTCAGAGCAGAGTTTTATTGTCAACCATACTTAAAGGTCAACATACTAGCAGTGTGATAGAGAAATGTGGTGAAGTATTATTGGTGTTTTTTTCTAATAGAGTGAGGATTTTGAAGGGAAAAAATTTGCACTGAAAAACAGATTTTGATATAGGTTAACCAGATGGACTAATTTCCTCAATTGTATTAATTTAAGAGAGCCACTGGAATCCTTTCCTCTACATTGGAAATTATGAGCTCCTTTTAGGAGGTTAGTTTCTTTACTGCGAGAAGGGAAGTTTCCTCTGTAAATGTAAAGTCAAAGGCATTTGACATGTTTGAAGCTAAAGTGATTTTAAAATACAGAACACTTGAAAAATATAGCACACTACTCAGCACTAATAAATCTTTTAGGTGTTGTGCTTTGTGCAATTTTCTGCATTAGAATAAAATGAAGAAAAGTTTGGGGTTTTTTTAGATTGATAACAGCAGTTGTGTACTAAGCATCCTACTGATTTTGCCATAGAATGTCATAAAATCTGTCTGTTAGGAGTTGTATTGGCTCACTTGAATCCCCCCCCCCCCCCCCTTGAAGGTTCCAAATCTATGCAAGATGGCTGGGCGGAGAATGATGGGCCAGTAGCAGGAACACGTCATTCAAGCTGGGAAGAGGAGGAGGAAGGAGGAGTCTGGAACACAGCAGGCTCTCAAGGAAGCAGTTCCTCCCACAACGCAACAAGCTGGGGGCAAGGAGGAAAGAAACCACAAATTAAGGTAAGAAACCTCATGCTTGAATGATTTGTAACTGCCATATACTCTGAAAGCAGATATAACTAATGTGTTATGCACTTCCCTTTTATAAACAAGAACTATTGTATTGGAGAATTCATCTGTAGAGGTGGCTGCATTGCAGTGGTGGGTGAAATGACACTCTTGTTTTTATGAAATATAGATATTATGACTTGTAACTCCAACAGAGATTGCCAGAAATCTTTTGGCATGTGGGCTGCAGAGCCATTACAGAATGAGACAGCAACAAGTGTCCAAGGGTTATCACTCTCTTTGGGTGACACATCACTCTGCATTAGACTGCTGCTGCCTCTCCTTACACAGCCTGTTGAAGTTCTGATCCCATTCTCACTTCTGGTAGTAACACATTGTTATTTCTGCTTGATTTTGGGCTCCCGCCTTTGTTCTTATTAACTTGCGGCAGCAAACAGAAGTAAATGACTCTGCACTTGGGGCTGCAAAACTGTGTATTAACTGCTCTTCAGCGGATAGAGCACGTGAGACTTTCTGTTGTCATGTGGAGGACTGTGTTAAGATTAAGAAGAATACCTATAGCTGGGGCTGTGCTTTGGCAGCTCCTGGGCTAAGATAAGGTGCAAAACAAAACAGTTGTATTGTGGTGTTGTATGGGTTTGTCAGTTCCTGCTTTGGACAAATTGATTTCCCTTTCATTTCAATCAATCTTTTTATTCCTTCATTTTTTATCCTAACCACAAAAGCAATTGTCTGTAAACTTTCCTTTTCAGCCTTTTTTTTTTAAGCATTATACTGCCGATTTCTGTTTCAGTTTTGTTTTTGGTCATTCACAAATCACAACAGGACCAAATCGAAAGCCAATTGAATTCAGCACAGTGCTGACTGAGAGGAAGTTGCTGAAAGGAAGCAAAGCACAGCAGAGACCTCTACATAAAAGGAAGTGTGAAAATGGAGGAAAGCTAAGGAAACTGTTTAATTACATGTCTGCTCTTGTTTTTTAGTGTTCATTAAAAGGAGGAAATAGTGATTCATGGATGAACCCTTTATCCAAACAGTTTTCAAACATGGGATTGCTAGTAAGTGGCTTTTTAAAAATGTCATAATCTAATTGAGAAGCACTAACATTCGTGTAGTAAGCAAAATTCTAATTTCAGATATTCACCAGCAAGTGTTTATTAACTAATTGCATTTATCGTTCCCATTCTCTTATTCCAATACTGATAGTTGGTGGCTATTTCAAACTCCACTTACTAGTCAGAATATTTCTTTCTGGAAACTAAAATACTTCTAAAATCCGAGTGGATTTCATGGCTGCCACTGTTGTGGAGTTGCAATTCATTTGCAAACAATGGATGGTCTTGTACTTAAGGTGCTGGACTAGAACTCTGGACATGTGGCCATTAATTCCTGGCTCTGCCACAGACTTGTGTGAATTTGGGCAAGCCAATATCACTGTACCTCAGTTCCCTGTTGTAAAAAGGGGATATTTTCTTTATCCCACTCTTCGTCTTCTCTACTTAAATTGTAAGCTCTTTGGAACAGGGACTTTTATGTGTAGTATAGCACCTAGCATAGATATAGTCCCAGTAACGGGGCCTCTAGGTGGAGCTGTAAGACAAATGCTACATCATTGTCAATGGGAAGGTGCAGAGATCTGCAATGCCTTCTTTTCAGTGAAAATATGGTTCACCTATGAAAATGTGCAAGAATCCCAGACACGCCACTTAATGGAGAGCTTTGCATTTTTCAAAACGCTGTACACCATTAACTAATGTATCCTGTGAAGTAGCTATTTATCCTCATTATAGAATTGGGGAAATTGTGGTGCAAAGGTGCTGTGACATGTCTGAGGCCAAGCAGAATGTCGTTGACAGAGCTGGGATTAGAGTCTAGGAGCTCTTGGCACCCAGTCTCAAATTCAGTCCACTAGATCATGCTGCCTCTCAAAGTTATGGGAACACCCTGTCCCAGACTGCCAAGAGAAGAATAATTTGGCAGCACATTTTAAGATTTGATGACTTGACAAGTCACGAGAAGAGCTATCATTCTGGCTGCTACTCTCTTAGAATTTGATCCCTTGACATGAGGACAGAGGTTCATTTCTCAGAGCAGCTGTTCGGACATCTCTCTCTGTCTGTGGCATGATGAGTTCATGTGCCTAGTGGCATTTTAGGAAATTTAACTCCAAATACAGCTGGGATGAGGTGTGTTCAAGGTTACATCAGGATTGTTTTTCTTTGATATAGTTTAGGACATTACTTTCATTCACACTGGCACACCCGTCCACATTTCCAATACACATCTTTAACAAAGGCTGTTTTCTGCAGTGTTCTCTAACTTTGCTCAGGTGTCAGACCAGTGTCTTTTTTTGCTCTTCTTTCAGAGTCAAACTGAGGACACTCAAGGCAGTAAGATGGACATGTCTGTAGGTGCGTATAACTTCATTAAAATGCATTTGGCATGATGGCTGATATTATGCGTGTGATATGCTTATCTTTAGGAAGGGGCACTTTTCATTATTTTTGAGCTCCGTTCTTTAATAGCAGGATAGAGCAGCAGCATCCAGCCTGTTGGCTGCAGGATTTGTACAGATAATGCAGCTGCTGCTGAGAGACACTGGGCTGGTGGAAAAGAGAGAAATATCTGCATAGAATGGAGGGGTGCTTAAAAAAAAAATTGATGTAGTACTCAGTTTTGTTGCTTCAAGAAGGTGGAACATCCCTTATCACATGACATTACTAGGTGGAAAAGGGAAGTCTACTAGCTGTTGGCATTAGGACATCCCAATTACCAGCTCCTTAGGACTGATATGCAGGAAAAGAAAGTCTCTTTATTGTACTTCTTTTAACTGCTTGCCTCAGGCAGTTGAGCTGCTGCTGAGTAGGAATAGATTTATCACCCATGATGGCCTGACCACAAATATCAGGGATCTTAAATGGGTCATACTGTGTGAGGGGTGTCATCATAAATGATAGTCAGAAGTGATCTCTTGGATTATCTGGTCTAAGTTTCTGTATCAATTTTATCTAATCTCAGTTGATTGCGTCCTAATTTGCCATAACTTCCTTGTTAAGCAGACTATTTCACTAGACTAGATGATTGACTTTGTCATCAGAAATGCTTTCCTAATTTCCAAGTTGAATATTTACTGTATGTACTCGATCATAAGATGGTTCGTTTATAAGCCAAC
Source organism: Chrysemys picta bellii (assembly GCF_011386835.1). NCBI lineage: Eukaryota > Metazoa > Chordata > Testudines > Emydidae > Chrysemys > Chrysemys picta. The sequence continues at coordinate 93,108,491 of NC_088791.1, read as the reverse complement.
CTCCCCCCCCCCTCCCCGCACCCTCCCCCGATGGATAAGTAAAAATGGAAAAAATTTATAACCTGTTCATAAACCGACCCTATAATTCAGGGTCAGCAAACTTTGGTTTCCGGGCTATCAGGATAAGCTGCTGATGGGCCGAGATGGTTTGTTTACCTCGAGTGTCCTCAGGCACAGAGGTAAACCTAAGTAAACAAAGTGTCCTGGCGCACCAGCTGCTTACCCTGGTGGGCCGGAACAGCAACTGGTGGGGAAATTTTTTCAGGGGGAGAAGCTGGGAGTCAGGGGAGTAACCCCTGTGACCACCCCCCACATGACCCCACCTCTAGCCTGGGACCCCCACACTCTCCCTATCCCATCCCTTCCCACCTTATCTGGGGAGGATGTCTCTGACCTGGCTGGAGCTGCTCCAGCAGTATGGACAGTGTGGCTGCAGCCTGCTCCGGCAGGCCCGACCGGGCGGCGCGGCCGCAGCGTGCTCCGGCGGGCTGGGCGGCGCGGCCTCAGCCTGCTCTGGGGGGCAGGGCCAAGTGGCACGGCTGCAGCCTGCCAGCCCCGGAGCTGCAGCTGCTTGGGAGGCTGGGGGGGAGAGCAGCGTGGCCAGAAGCGGAGAGATTCTGGCCCCGCCTCTTCCCTTCTGGCTGTGCTGCCTCTCCTTGCTCCCTCTGTTGGGGGGAGGGGCTGTGTCCCACTCTCCCTCTCTATACCCGTTCATAAGCCGACCCCCTTCTCTGGTGCTTCCTTTTTTACTAAAAAATATTCAGCTTATGAACGAGTATATATGGCATTTAAATGCATTGTTCTTCTCCAAGTGGCCTCTGCGTATTCACACTTGTGGGATTGAAGTGCCTGCACCACAAGCTTCTGGAATCTTCTGGTGACTAGTGTCCATTGAAGCGACTCACATCCTCTCGTTCCCATTCTCAAAGGTTCCAAAGGTATATAAGAGGGAATGGCCCATTCGGTTCCTCCTAACCACCTAACTTACAGCAAGCTTGGATCACACATGTGTCCTCAGCACTTCGTTTCATAGTTTTTGTTGTTGTTGTTTTTTGTTGACACTTTGAAGTCTGTTTTTGTTTCCAGTTAGATTGTCAGTATGTTAGTGAGCTTTTCTTAAAAAGGGGGGGGGGGAGAGGAGGAGGAGGAGGAGACGTAGATAGCATGAGCATTGTGTGAACCTACAAAAGCAGGTGGCCCGCCTCATACCCCTGCTGACAAAGGAAGCTCTTCAGAGTCAATTGACTAAGATTGGCATTGTACATGTCCAGTATTGATACTGGAGATCAGCTCACCATAGTGGCTCTATGCCTATCAAAAATGGCACCAAGCTCCTTGCATCTGTCCTGCTCAACCAAGTCCAGTGCCAGAGAACCAACACCCCATGGCTCTAGAGCAGTGGTCTCCAAACTTGTTTGATCGCACACCCTTATCAGTAAAACATTTTGAGCACGCACTCCCTGCCACGCTGAAGGGAAAAAACAAACAAACAAACAAAAACATGCCGCTCGGACTCCCACCCAAAGTACCGAAGCGCCCAAAAAAAAAAAAAAAAAAAAACATGCTCGGACTCCCGCCTGATGAAGCAAAAAAACAAAAAAAAAGCACTCCTCCTGCCGCACATCCCCAAGGATCCTCTTGCGTGTGCCCTACTTTGGAGACCACTGCTCTAGAGAACCATGTGCCAAAGTAGTTCTGGTCACTGGATCCATCCAGGTCAGCAGATTCCAATGCTGAGGACTTGACACCATCAACTGAAGAATCATTTACCAAAGCAGTTCTGTGCCCAGCATGAGTGGCACTGAGTTCCCTGGATCCAACAATGGTGCATGAATCCACACCTGAGCTGTTGTGGCTCAGGACATTCAAGATATGCTTTACTGTGAAAGGCAAAAGAAGAACATACCCATCAGAAGAAGTCCCAGATGGTTAACTGGGGAACTCACCTTGATATCCAATCTCTTCAACTCTGCAGTGAATGAGCTCCACTATAATGTATTGGAGTGGAGAGCTATTTGTCTGGCCTACAAATTTTTCTCAAGTCCAGACCCCAGCTCAGTCTCTTTTCACCAGAAAGTGTTGATTTTCTCAAGCTCTACTTCAAGGATGAGCAAGACTCAACTTCACTGACACACTCCTTTCTTTTTCTTGAACTGGGTCAGGAGTTCCTCTGAGTTCTCTCTGAATCTGTTGATTCAACAAGTCTTCCTGGAAGGCAGTCAGGAAGGACCCAAGTTTCTATCAATAGCCCTGGCTAGGGCTTGGCGATTTTGTTGTTGTCTGACATCCTGGGTCTCTTGTTGACTTCTGCAAGTCCTGCTTTTCAAACTGCTGCATTTCCTGTCTCAGGGTTGAGATGAGTCTCCACACAGGTCAAAAGTTTCTCAGATTGCAACATGGACTTCTGGGAAGTTGGGATATTTAATGTAAAGTGTTCTGTTGAGGTTCAAAAGATCATATTGAAAAACAGGAGATTGGCCACACAAACTTACTCCAGTGAATTGGAAGAGATTTCTCATCTGACCAATTGAAAAGGCAATGGACCTGAGAGGGTCCTCCTATCTGTTTCACTTAGAAAAGTTGTGTGTTCTGTCCGGGTGCATTTGGCTGCCATCACAGCTTTTTTCCCCTCTGATGTCTGGATTGACAGTCTTCACTTACCCTGCAGAAACTGAAAGGTTTGATCCATGTTATGACTAAGGATGGTTGAGAGAGCTGTTTTGCTGCAGTAGTCAAAGGATACGAAACTGGATACTCCAGTGCAGTAGATAGGTTGTACCCTGGCTACTGTGATGAGAGAGATTCATTTGTCCCACCTTAGAGAGTATTCCCTTTGGTGCATGAGATTATACTCTTGTTCCCACAAACTTCATGGGGCCTCTGTTCAAAAACTGGGCAGACTTCTCTTTGTTCCATATATCTGTGAAAGTGCTGTTTATTATAATCATAACTTTAGGCTAGAGAGTTAGTGAGATACAGGCCTAATGGCTCCATAAACCATATTTTGTACATGTGCTCTTATCTGCATCCTTTCCATAGTGCCTGTCCAAAGAGGTCCTCTGATTTCCATCTCTTTCAGGCCACTAGCCTGTCTGAATTTCTCTGTGTACCATTCATATCCAAGAATTCAGGCCCCATACTTTAGATGTCCAGAGGGAAGTAAGTTTATATGGGACCAGACCTGTCCACAAGTTCCCAGACCTGTGGGGCATATTGGGGTGAAACCAAGGGACCGGCCAGCACTCCCCTAAAGCTGTCAAAATGACGGTTTAACGACTTATGACTTTGCAGTTGTTTGACCATCTGGAGATGGTAGCTTCCATAGCGTGCCTTCATGCTGTAATCTTTATAGAATGTTGTATGGCTGCTACTTACTGTGTTTACATAGAGGGTTTTTTTAGCCCATCTTCCTCAAGGTTCTAGTGCTTGCTAAACTCTTGGAAGCAGGAATATGCAGAGGCCAGTTTAAGAATTGGAATTATTTGATATAAGTGTTTGCGTATTCCCCCTCCCTGACTCCACCTTCCACATTTCTTTTGGAGTCATAAATTTAGGACTTCCCAAATTAGTAGAAGAAACTATGAATGTGGTTGAGGCCACTCCCATTTTTATATCATCAAAACCCTCCATGAAGGGCATGGTAACAAGCCCCAGTGGACATGGGTGACTAGAAGATTCTAGAAGCTCACAGCACAGGTGCTGGGATCTCTCAAGTGTGAATATTCAGAGGCTTATTGCACAGCAGCCAAATTTCTGGTAAGTAACCTTCATCTCCTCTCTTATTTCTAGATTCACTGTTGGGTTTTTGCATCCCTTTACATTTGTCCTTTCTGTATTGAAGTATCATCTTGTTAATTATTTATTGAACATCAACAATGTGCTTGATACTCTGAGAACCTGAAAGGAGACGCAGTCCCTGCCACAAGGAGTTTACAGTCTAGTACAGACACAGATTAAACTGCTGAGGCATCTGTGTGTGTGTGTATTTTTTTTATGTATATATTAAAAAACAAGAGGGTTTATATTGGGTAATCATATGAATATCAGGTGGCATTAAGAGTTTTATAGGGCAATTTCTCCAACGTACTGTGGAACAAGAAAAGTGTTTTGAGGAGACGTTGGAGAACAGACAGCATGAAAGAAGGCCCAAAGAGGAAATTTAAGGGTATGTCTACACTACGAAATTAGTTCGAATTTATAGAAGCCGGTTTTATTGAAATCGGTTGTATACAGCCGATTGTGTATGTCCACACATAAAATGCTCTAGGTGCTCTAGTCGGCAGACCGCGTCCACAGTACGAGGCTAGCGTCGACTTCCGGAGCATTGCACTATGGGTAGCTATCCCACAGTTCCCGCAGTCTCCGCCGCCCCTTGGAATTCTGGGTTGAGATCCCAATGCCCGGATGATGCAAAACAGTGTCGCGGGCGGTTCTGGGTACATGTCGTCAGGCCCCTCCCTCCCCCGTCACAGCAACGGCAGACAATAGATTCACGCCTTTTTATCTGGGTTACCTGTGCAGACAACATACCACGGCAAGCATGGAGCCCGCTCAGCTCAGCTGAGCTCACCGTCACCATATGTCCTCTGGGTGCCGGCAGACGTGGGACTGCATTGCTACACAGCAGCAGCTGCTAACTGCCTTTTGGCGGTAGACAGTGTAGCATGAGTGATAGCCGTGGGGCTGGCAGCCGTAGTGCTGCATTGCACCAGCCCCTTCCAGGCGATGGTATATTATGACTGGTACCCATCGTCGTCATACTGGTATGGCTGTCAATCATGGCCACCTGGGCAGACATGCTACTGTTTTGATGATGACGGTTACCAGTCATAATATACTATTTTCTGCCAATTGCCCAGTATTGTCTGCTAAGCACCCAGAAGAGGCCGAGGGCGATGCTGGGTGCTGGCGGACGTGGGGCTGGCAGACGTGGGGCTGCATTGCTACACAGCAGCAGCCCCTTGCCTTTTGGCAGATGATGGTATTTTATGATTGGTACCCGTCGTCGTCATATTGGTATGGCTGTCACTCATGCTGCAGCGTCGGCTGCCACCTTAAGATGTAAAAAATAGATTTGTTCTGTGTTCATTTGCTTCCCCTTCCTCCGTGAAATCAACGGCCTGCTAAGCCCAGGGTTTCCAGTTTAATCTTTGGGGGCACCATTCTGTGTGACAGTTGTTTGTGTTTCTCCCTGTTCCTGTACCTGTACGCCATGTCGTCACTCGGCCCTCCCTCCCTCCCGCCCTCCTTCTCCTGGTCCATCAGATACTACTTTCGCGCCTTTTTTCTGACCAGGCGCCATAGCTAGCACTGGGATCATGGAGCCCGCTCAGATCACCGCGGCAATTATGAGCACTATGAACACCACGCGCATTGTCCTGGAGTATATGCAGAGCCAGAAAATGCCAAGGCGAAACCCGGACCAGGCGAGGAGGCGATTGCAGCGCGGCGATGAGAGTGATGAGGAAATTGACATGGCCATAGACCTCTCACAAGGCACAGGCCCCAGCAATGTGGAAATCATGGTGTTACTGGGGCAGGTTGATACCGTGGAACGCCGATTCTGGGCCCGGGAAACAAGCACAGACTGGTGGGACCGCATCGTGCTACAGGTATGGGACGATTCCCAGTGGCTGCGAAACTTTCGCATGCGTAAGGGCACTTTCATGGAACTTTGTGACTTGCTTTCCCCTGCCCTGAAACGCCAGGATACCAAGATGAGAGCAGCCCTCACAGTTGAGAAGCGAGTGGCGATAGCCCTGTGGAAGCTTGCAACGCCAGACAGCTACCAGTCAGTCGGGAATCAATTTGGAGTGGGCAAATCTACTGTGGGGGCTGCTGTGATCCAATTTGCCAGGGCAATGAAAGACCTGGTGATAGCAAGGGTAGTGACTCTGGGCAACGTGCAGTCAATAGTGGATGGTTTTGCTGAAATGGGATTCCCAAACTGTGGCGGGGCCATAGACGGAACCCATATCCCTATCTTGTCACCGGAGCACCAAGCCACCGACTACGTAAACCGCAAGGGGTACTTTTCAATGCTGCTGCAAGCCCTGGTGGATCACAAGGGACGTTTCACCAACATCAACGTGGGATGGCCGGGAAAGGTACATGATGCTCGCGTCTTCAGGAACTCTGCTCTGTTTCGAAAGCTGGAGGAAGGGACTTTCTTCCCGGACCAGAAAGTGACCATTGGGGATGTTGAAATGCCTATCGTGATCCTTGGGGACCCAGCCTACCCCTTAATGCCATGGCTCATGAAGCCATACACAGGCAGCCTGGACAGGAGTCAGGACCTGTTCAACTACAGGCTGAGCAAGTGCCGAATGGTGGTGGAATGTGCATTTGGACGTTTAAAAGCGCGCTGGCGCAGCTTACTGACTCGCTCAGACCTCAGCGAAAAGAATATCCCCATTGTTATTGCTGCTTGCTGTGCGCTCCACAATATCTGTGAGAGTAAGGGGGAGACCTTTATGGCGGGGTGGGAGGTTGAGGCAACTCGCCTGGCCGCTGATTACGCGCAGCCAGACACCAGGGCGGTTAGAGGAGCACAGCAGGGCGCGGTGCGCATAAGAGAAGCTTTGAAAACGAGTTTTGTGACTGGCCAGGCTACTGTGTGAAACTTCTGTTTGTTTCTCCTTGATGAACCCTCCAACCCCCACCCCACCCTCCCCTCCCGCTTGCAGAGGCAATAAAGTCATTGTTTTTTCACATTCATGCATTCTTTATTAGTTCCTTACAGAGGTAGGGGGATAATTGCCAAGGTAGCTGGGATGGGTGGGGGAGGAGGGATGGAAAAGGACATACTGCATTTTAAAACTTTAACTCTTATTGAAGCCCAGCCTTCTGATGCTTGGGCGATCATCTGGGGTGGAGTGACTGGGTGGACGGAGGCCCCCCCACCATGTTCTTGGGCGTCTGGGTGAGGAGGCTATGGAACTTGGGGAGGAGGGCTGTTGGTTACACAGGGGCTGTAGCGGCGGTCTCTGCTCCTGCTGCCTTTCCTGCAACTCAACCATACGCTCGAGCATATCACTTTGATGCTCCAGCAGACGGAGCATTGCCTCTTGCCGTCTGTCTGCAAGCTGACGCCACCTATCGTCTTCAGCCCGCCACCTCTCCTCTCGTTCATGTTGGGCTTTTCTCATCTCCGACATTGACTGCCTCCACGCATTCTGCTGTGCTCTATCAGCGTGGGAGGACATCTGCAGCTCCGTGAACATCTCGTCCCTCGTCTTACGTTTTCTCTTTCTAATGTTCACGAGCCTCTGCGAAGGAGAAACATTTGCAGCTGGTGGAGGAGAAGGGAGAGGTGGTTAAAAAAGACACATTTTAGGGAACAATGGGTACACTCTTTCATTACAAGGTCGCATATTTCGGCTTGCAGGCAGCCATCGTAGGCCACAGTGTTTTGGCTTTTTTAACCTTCTTAACATGCGGGAAAGGTTGCAAACAGCAGCGCATTTCCCATATCAAGGATGAATTGGGTTGTCCATTTAAAATGGGGTTTCAGTGTAAAAGGAGGGGGCTGCGGTTTCCCGGTTAACATGCGGCACAAACACAAGTAAACCCCCCCCCCCCCACACACACACACGATTCTCTGGGATGATCACTTCACCCCTCCCCCCCACCGCGTGGTTAACAGCGGGGAACATTTCTGGTCAGAATAGCAGGAACGGGCGCCTCTGAATGTCCCCCTTAATAAAATCACCCCATTTCAACCAGGAGAGCTTTCTGGAGATGTCCCTGGAGGATTTCCGCTCCATCCCCATACACGTTAACAGACTTGCTTGCTTTTTTTTGTAATGTTTACAAATATTTACAAAGTTACACTCACCAGAGGTCTCCTGTGTGCCCTGAGGGTCTTGGGTGAGTTCGGGGGTTACTGGTTCCAGGTCCAGGGTCACAAACATATCCTGGCTGTTGGGGAAAACGGTTTCTCCGCTTCCTTGCTGCTGTGAGCTACCTACAGTACCTCCATCGTCATCTTCCTCGTTCCCCGAACCGTCTTCCCTGTGTGTTTCTCCAGTGAGAGAGTCATAGCACACGGTTGGGGTAGTGGTGGCTGCACCCCCTAGGATCGCATGCAGCTCTGCGTAGTAGCGGCAAGTTTGCGGCTCTGCCCCGGACCTTCCGTTTGCTTCTCTGGCTTTGTGGTAGGCTTGCCGTAGCTCCTTAATTTTCACGCGGCACTGCTGTGTGTCCCTGTTATGGCCTCGGTCCTTCATGGCCTTGGAGATCTTTTCTAATACTTTTCCATTTCTTTTACTGCTACGGAGTTCAGCTATCACTGCTTCATCTCCCCATATGGCGAGCAGATCTCGTACCTCCCGTTCGGTCCATGCTGGAGCTCTTTTGCGATCCTGGGAGGACTCCATGACGGTTACCTGTGCTGATGAGCTCTGCGTGGTCACCTGTGCTCTCCACGCTGGGCAAACAGGAAATGAAATTCAAACCTTCGTGGGTCTTTTCCTGTCTACCTGGTCAGTGCATCTGAGTTGAGAGCGCTGTCCAGAGCGGTCACAATGAAGCACTGTGGGATAGCTCCCGGAGGCCAATAACATCGAATTCCGTCCACACTACCCCAATTCCGACCCGCAAAGGCCGGTTTTATCGCTAATCCCCTCGTCGGAGGTGGTGTAAAGAAACCGGTTTAAAGGGCCCTTTAAGTCGAAAGAAAGGGCCTCGTTGTGTGGACATGTCCAGGCTTAATTCGGTTTAACGCTGCTAAAGTCGACCTAAACCCGTAGTGTAGACCAGGCCTGAGGAAGGTTACAAAGAGGTGTTATGCAGGAGTCTTAAGATGAATGAAAGGGGTGAATTGAAGGATGTGAGAACGGATTTGTGCAAGGGATCTTGAGGATGAGATGCCTGAAGTAGAAGAAGAGTGTAAGATAGTGAAGGGATTCAAATAGGGAATGACATGGTCATTAGTAGGAAGTTTCAGAAGCAGTATTTGGAAGGGAGGGGAATGAAGTCTGATACAGAGTGCAATAGTTGAGGAGAGATATAATTATGATGTGGATAAGAGTTCTAGTGGTAGGAATAGAGAAGAAAAAATGAGAGGATTTGAACAGGGTCTGGATATGGTGTGAGTATGATAGTGATACTTCAGAGAGTGCAAGTCTGGGGGCTGGTCTACACTGGGGGTGTGGGGATCGATCTAAGATACGCAACTTAGCGTAGCTGAAGTCGACGTATCTTAGATAGACTTACCTCGCGTCCTCACGGCGCAGGATCGATGGCCGCGGCTCCCCCGTCGACTCCGCTTCCGCCTGTCGCCCTGGTGGAGTTCCAGAGTCGACGGAGAGCGCATTTGGGGATCGATTTATCGCGTCACGCAATAAATCAATCCCCGATAGATGGATTACGTAGTGAAGATGTACCCTGGGTGACCAGACAATAATGGAGAGTAGTTGTCTGAGATAGAGATGGGAAAGAACAAGAGGGATTTGTTCTTTAAACGTAGCTTCTTTAAGCTAAATAAGAAATTTAATTCAACCTGTCTTCATAAGTCATATACTCAAATTCATGTCATTTTGTCTCCTTATGTTTAAATATTTTCTATTTACTGTTTTTTTTTAATGTGGGTTCCAGAACTCTGTGCAGTATTCCAAATAGTCTTATCAGTGCAGTGTAAAGTTTCACTTTATAGATTCACCTTCATGAAATTGCTTTTATAAATCCCCACTTTAAGGCCTCAGGCTTCCAAAATCATTCTGAAGTAGTTTAACTGTTATGGGGCATGTGCATGTTGATTGCAAATCTGGCATTGTATACCCTTTTCCTCCATGAACAGCTCTGACTGGTGCAAATAGTTTCAGAACCATCCTCTTTTCTTCCATTGCGCAGTTCAGTCAGAATCTGTAGAGGTAGTAGTTGGTTTTATTCATAGTGTGTGTGGACAGATACATGTTTTTAAAGCAAATTGGCTTGTTTAATCTTACGATAAAACTTAATCCCTGACTCTTTTACCAGGAGTGTAATGCTACATTATAAAATAAATCCTTGGCTGTACTATTTTTCAGCCTTCAGAGGTATTTTCAATCCATTTTTAGCTGTGAATCTATTGGAAAGAAAAGGTATGATTGTGGTTGTTGGCACTGATATTTCACACTCTTCCTTCCCTCTTATAGGTGGTCTCCCAGATAAGAAATTTGAGGTGGACAAACGAGCCATGAACCTCGGGGATTTTAATGATATAATGAGAAAGGATCGATCTGGGTTCCGTCCACCTAATTCCAAAGACATGGGAACCACAGATAGTGGGCCTTATTTTGAGAAGGTGAGATAAATCTGTATGGTTGAACAAAATCCCCCACTGCATTCACATAAGGTCCCAATTTATATCTACTCCTTTGGGGGGTAATAAAAATTCAAAATCATGGAAGAGAATCTAATAATATATTAAATAAGATAAGATAGACGTGTATGTAGAGTGAACGAAAATGAAAAATTGAGATGGGTTAAAGATATGCATGAATATATTAGAGAAGTCCTGAGAGTAATAGGTACAGCTCTGAAGAAAGATTATTTCTGAATACTACTTCAGTCTTTAGCTGAGGAGGGAGAAGTCCATTTTGAACAGGTGCCAGCAAAGTTTAGCGAAGAGGGCATCATAATGGTTCTTGTTTCTGTTTGGCTACTGACTATACTCCTGCACTCTAAAACTAAATTTAAATCTAAATATACAGACAAAATCACAATTTTCCAAGACTTTTTTTCTTTCTGCTTTCATGTCTGCAAGTTATCTGAAGCATTCTTTCTAGATTAGACTACCCCATGTGCTGTGTTTGTCCATTTACTGTTGGCTTCCCTTCATCTGTTGTATGTTGCAGTAGCATCTCTTTCATATCTTTAGCTGTTTTAAATGGGCACTGTCAACCTTTTTAGATTTCAGATATTAATTGCTTTAAATTATGATTTGGAGATGGTCCCCTGGATTCAAAATGTTTATTTTAAATGCAGTTCATTTGATTCAATAAAATGTAAAACAGGTAAAATATTGTTATATAAATGTTGTGGGCGTTCTCTGTCCAATAAACATTTTTTTAAAAGTGCATATTTTTAAATTATTCCATTTTCTGGTAACAGGCCAAACACCAGCTTTATGAACTCCCTCTGCTGGTCTAATTAACGAACACCATTTGCAGAGGTGCATACTGTGGACACAAATTGGTGTGTGCAAACAGAAGTAAATAATAGGAACTCATTCTAGCTGTATCTGCTGCTTTAGTGGAAATAATCACTATCAGAGAAGGACAAAATTAGTAAAGAAAGAATTTTTCTATGCATCTAAGAGGTTTTTTAAAAATAACCTTCACCTCTACAGAAGTTGTTGACATGGCTCCTTAACCAAAAATCTCCAAATGCCAGCAGTTAAACTGAGTCAGAAGTTTGCCCATGTAATTGCTATTACAAACTACCTTTGCTTATTCCTGATCACTCACAGTCCTTCTTTCTCTCCTTTTGCATTCTGTTGCTTCACTAACCAACTCCTGCTGATTGGCTAACTACTGCTTCAGCTGACTTTGCCTTTCTCCAATCAAGATGGGTGCCTTGGGGATGAGGCTCCCTGCTCTCCCTTCTCCCCTTCTCCCAGCTACAAGCTGTCTCCCTCTGGTTCCACACTACCCAACGTCAGCCTTGGGGCAATCGGCTCAGGGCTCAACCCCCAAAACTTCGCTGCTAGACAAGTAAGGAGGCCACCTTCTCAGATTTATTACTACGTGGCTGCAACGTAGGCTTAATTCTGGTCAGCTGGTTTTCTTACAAGATTTATTGATCACTGACTACACAGTATAATGTATATGAACATAGGTTTCAGATATGCTAGCGTATCAAAAATCCACCTTCCTTCCTATTGTCCAGTATATATTTTGTTTGTTTTGTTGGCCTCTTATTGCCTGCAACACAGGATGATTCCTTCTAGACTTTCATTTTAAGAGTGGTTTGCTTCAAATTTGTCTTGGACTTTTTTTACCCAGGTTTTATACAGTGACTTATATGTGGAAATATGTTTAAAGGAGTTAAACTTATTTTTTTTAAAAAGATCTGCAAGAATAAAAGGATAGAAGGAGACTGATTCCTAGTTAGTAACTACACCTCTACCCAGATATAACACTGTCCTCGGGAGCCAAAAAATCTTACTGCGTTATAGGTTAAACCGCGTTATATCGAACTTGCTTTGATCCGCCGGAGTGCGCAGCCCCGCCCCCCCAGAGCATTGCTTTACCGTGTTATATCCAAATTCGTGTTATATCGGGTCGCATTATATCGGGGTAGAGGTGTATTAATTATTAGTGAAGCTGGTCAGAAAATGGTAAATATTTTCCATGAACATTTTTGAAAAATGAAAAATATTCTTTAAAAAAAACCCAACACTGAATTTTTGTTCTTTGAGTGCTGGTCTCTGTGTGTATTCTACACATGGGTGCACATGTACTCCAGAGATTTGTAGCAAGTATTGTCCGTTGGTCCACAGCGCATAGTTGTTTTCCTCATTCTCCAAACTGAGGGCATAAAGGGTGGTGTGGCCCAACGCCTTTGCAGTTCCATTCATTCTTACTGTCAGATCATCTGAGTTGGAATTCTCTGTGTCCGCAGCTATGATTTTCCTATACTTAAGCACCTGTAAATACATATTGTAAATAGTTTTTAGTAAGTTTAGACTTAATGTTTTAGTATTTTATAATTAGTTTATTCTTCTTGTGCAGAAGGACTATGCCAAGAGTCCCAGGATTTAAAGAACTTTATCTCCTTCCCCCGTCCCTTCTCTATCAGCAATGAATACCAGAGCTGCATTTAGTGTCTTCGGAAAGCTCACATTGCCACCATGTGCAGCTTCTGGCGCTCCTTACTTCTTCGAACTTGTCATGGTTGAGAGCTCCGTCTGTGGAATCCCTCATGGAGTAGGCCATGAGGCCCTAGTCAGATCCAAGCTAGGGGGACACCCCCTCCCCCCCCATACAGTGGTCTCAGATTGCGAGCATTGCTCTTCTGGGTACAAGGTCAGGAGTAGACACCAAAACACTTAAGCCTAATAAACCCTTTCACAAGAGTAGGGACATGGCCATAGGCATAAGGACAGATCTCTGTCCGGATCTACCTTTAAGAAAAAGGATCCCTTCCTGTCTTGGTCAAAGTCGGGTGAGTCCTCGCATGTAGTTCCTAAGGAATTAGGTCCACAGAAATCTTCTGTCAAAGAAGGAAAGGCACGTAGGAAGAATGATCCATCCGTACTGATTCTGGCTCCATCCCACAGACCAAAAGATTGGCACCTGTTGCCCCATATGGGATCCTCTGAGTAGCAGACGGTTGGACACTGCAGATCTATCAGTTCCCATGTCAGGATCTCCTCAAACTCCAAGAAGGATGGCCATCTTTATGTCACTGAAGGATATTTTCATTCCGCCCTGTTCACAATCTCCTTTTCTATTGGGCCAAGTCCTTCTTACAGATATTTCTATACCCGAAGAACCCACCTTGAGGGGAAGAGGATCCTCCCATGCTATGTCCACAAGTTGGAATATTCTCCCCACTAGTGCTTCCAGTAGAGCAGGACCCTACCTTTTCAGAGTGAATGTACCATATGAGCCTGATGCTCCATATGATCCTCCCTATACCCTCCTCCACAAGGGAAACATGCCCAGACGGAGGCCTTGGAGCTGACTTGGATATGGCTACCCAGGGGACTAGTGATACCCTATTTCTTGCTCCCATCCCCTCAACCAGTTGACCCTTTCTACTGGCCATACTGTGCCCCATATAACAAATATCCTAGATTTGTGCAAGAATCCCACTGACCCTTTTCTCCCAGCTGATACCAACCAGCTCCTTTGGAGTTTGTGAAGTAAGAAGTCAAGCTGGATCTGCTGGTCCCAATGGATGTGTCATCCTCCTCACCTGATGAGGCCTCCTCCCTTCCCTGCCTGATGACCACAGGCAGTACCAGGAGCTGTTACAGAGAGTAACAGCCAAGCTCAAGATACCTCTTGAGGAGGTCCAGGACACAGAGCATGGTCCAATCAGACATCCTTCAACCTTCTGACCCTAATAAGGTGGCCCTCCCAGTCAACAAGGCCATTTTGGAACCCTCCAGATGTGTGGCATGTCCCTGCCACCTGTGCCCCTATGCTTGTGGGCTGAAAAACAATATTCTGTGCCAACTAAATGAGCAGTTTTTTTTATTTATCCACCCACAGCCTAACTCCTTAGTGATGCAGGCAACTATAGAGAGGTTCAGGTCACAGCACCCCAAGTCTACTCTAACTGACAAGGGCGCTAAATGCATTGACCTCTTGAGGAGGAAAGTATTTTCACCAGCTAGTCTCTAATTCAAAGTTGGTAGCTACCAGGCATTGTTAGGAGAGTATGATTTCCTAAATTATTGCAAAAATCTGTAATTTAGATACAAACATCCTGAGAAAGACAGGATTCCATTCCAAGATCTCATTGATGAAGACAGGCTGGTGGCTAAGACTTCACTTCAAGCAGCAGTGGACTCAGCTGACACTCGGTCTAAAACCGTTACCACAGCTGTAGTCATGAATCGTGTCTGCACTCTTCGGGGTTCCCCAGGGAGGTTCAGAATACCTTTGAGAATTTTCCCTTTGAGTCTAATCTCTTCAGTGAGAATACTGACAAGTCACTACACTCTCTTAAGGACTCCAGGATAACTCTCCACTCCTGGGCATTTACACCCCAGCTCTGAAGAGGAAACACCACAAGCAAACCAATAGGCCCAAATATCTTCCCATCCCCCCAGCATTTTATCACCAGCACCCATATGAACCACCATGCAAAACAACAGAGGGTTCAAAGATTCAGATGCACCGCTTCCTTCACCTCTGACTGCTGCCCAGTCCTGCCCATCGTCCAAGGGTTTCTTGTGATGTGATGCTCAAGGACTGCATATTGATACTGATGCCATGCCACATTGTCTCTCCCCCCCCCCCCGCCCCCCCCAAAATCTTTTGTGGCTGCCTTACCTACGTCACACACAACCGGAAGGCAATAACAGACAAGTGGATGCTAGAGATCATTCACTCCAACTACCCAGTTGAGTTGATCTCACCTCCCACCACAAAAACCCTCTTCTCAGGGACCACTTTCACGAGGAGATCTTTCATCAGGATGTGAACTCTCTCCTCCAAAAAGGGGTTATAGAGCAGATGCCACCTCAGCATTGAGGGGGGATTCTAGTTCCTATATTTCATAATTTCCAAGAAAAATTGAGGATAGGGACCAATTCTTGATGTATGCCAACTATACGCCTTTATGCACAATCAAAAATAATTCCCTCCCTGTAGGATAAGAGATGGTTTGTGGTCCTTGATATGAAAGATGCTTGCTTTTAGGTAGATATTCACCAGTCCCACAGAAGATTTCTTCAGTTCATTGTTAGGACAAGAGAAATACCAATTCAGAGTACTTCCATTCAGGCTGATGATGGCACTCAGGCCTTCACAAAAATCTTCTGTGTGGTGGCGGCCCAGATGAGACATGATGGCTACACTATCTTCCTGTATCTGCACGACTGGCTGCTAATGGGCAGATCAAGCCAGAAGGTCCAATCAATAGTCTTATTCTTACTCCACTTTCTGACATTTCTGGAGGTCTGTGTAAACAAGCACTTTGACTCCCACAGGGACTATAGATTTCATAGGAGCAACCCTAGATATATCCTCAGAAAAAGCCAACCACCCTATAGACAAATTTCAGGTTACGAATAACTTGATAAACCAAGTAACCCTCAGACCTTGCACCACATTCATGGTCTGCCTTTCCCTTCTAAGCCACATGGCTGCATACACGTACATAGTGCCATTTGCCAGACTCCACATTTGTTGTTTGCAGGCCTGGCTTCAGTCTGTCTGCTCACCAGACAAGGACAACATGAATACCAGGTAACAATCCCACTGAAAGTCAGAACCTATCTCAGTGGTGGACGAAACTGGACCAGGTGTGAGCAGGAGTCCCCTTTCTTCCAGCCATCCTTGATGCGTCCCTCATAGGATGGGAAGCACATACGGACAGTCACACTGCAAAAGGCACGTGGTGCCCATGGGAGGCCAGAATGCATATCAATCTGCTGGAGATTAGAGCAGTTCACCTAACCTGCAACAAATACCTCTCCCTCACATGATCCTGCCACATCCAGATAATGCGTGACCACATGACGACTGTCTCTTATATAAACAGGGTGAATAGAGACAATGAATTATGGAACTGGTGCATCAAGAACCACATCATACTCTTAGCAACCTACACTTCAGGTGTGCAGAATACTCTGCCAGACATTCTGAGCAAGCACTTTGCCATGGACCGTGAATGGGAAATATGCAATTGTGTCATAACCAAAATCTTCACCGACTGAGCAATGTTATCTTGTGGCTTGTTCACCTCCCAAACAAACAAGAAATTCAATCTCTACTGCTCCAGAGCAGCATTAGGCCAAGACTTCAGGCATGATCCCTTTCCGTTGTTCTGGGTGGACCATCTGAGGTACATCTTCCCTCCCAATGCTCAGCTACCTTAGGTTCTCTGCAAAATTCACCTTGACAGGCCAGGGTTATCCCTTATCACACCCAAATGATATAGCGACAAAGAGTCCTGTGGCACCTTATAGACTAACACATGTATTGGAGCATAAGCTGCGTCTGACGAAGTGGGTATTCACCCATGAAAGCTTATGCTCCAATATGTCTGTTGTTCTTTAAGGTGCCACAGGACTCTTTGTCGCTTTTTACAGATCCAGACTAACACAGCTACACCTCTGATACTTGACAACAAATTATATAGGCAGTTTTGGTTTCCAGACCTACTATAATGTCATCCCCTGTTCTCCCATCTCTATTTGACCCTTTCTGGGTCTGTTAACTAGGACCAGGGCAGGATCAGACATCCCAACCCAGAGCGTCTTCACTCACAGCCTAGCATTTGGATGGGCATGAGACCTAGAACGTTCATGTTCAGAGGCCATCTGAACTATCATCCGTCACAATGGAAAAACCTCCACTAGAAAATGCTATTTAGCTAAATGGAGGCATTTCTCTACCTGCTCACAACAGAATCAGTTATCACCAGAATCAGTAGGTGTCCGTGTCATTTTAGACTATCTCCTGTCCCTACCGGCACATTAAAAGTCAGCAATCAATGCCTTTCATCCTCTGGTGGAAGGCTGCTCTATCTTTACTCACCCTACCATAATTTGATTCTTGAAAGGCCTCATTAGGACCTTCCTGCCAGTGATGAAACGCGCACCACAATGGGATCTCAACTTGGTACTATGATCTCTTATCCGACCATGTTTCAAACCAATGGCCACATGCTCCATGTCACACCTCTCCATGAAAATTACCTAATCGTAGTTGCCATCACACTTGGAACACTTGTGACAGAACTCGAAGAAGAAATGGAAGTTACTTACCTGTAACTGGTAGTTCTTCTAGTTGTATGGTCCCTATCTGTATTCCACTACCCACCATCCTTTCCGTCTGCTTTGGATCCTATATGATTTGTGGTAAGGGAAGGAACTGGAGAGGCTTTGGTCTGTGCCTCATTTATGCCCTCAGTTCGGCACATGAGGGGAGCAACTATGCATCTGTGAACCAATGGTTATTTTTTTTTAATTTAAAAGGTTTGTTTGTTTGTTTTTTCATTAAAACCAAAAGAGCACACACATCACAGAAAAATTCAAAAGAAACTAATTTTCCATGACAATTTTCATGTAGGGGAAAAAAGGCCATTTTTTGGTCAAAGTAACTTTTCAGATGAAAAATTTGACCAGCTTTAATTATTTTAAGGCAATGGTGGACAGCTAAAGGCCTGTAGGTTATATAAGCAATAGACATACTTGTTTTAGTGACAACTGGTTCCTGAATCTTCAACCAACTCTGTCTCAGATCTTTCATAATGCAATAGCCAAGATGACTAAGTGACAAAATACTGCTTATCAACTTTTAAGTAGGAGAATGTTCTAGGACATACTATTTGTTTTCTCTGAGCCTCACTTTCCATATTTGTAAAATGGGATACTCAACTTTAACCAACTGTGTAAAGCAGTGGTCACCAACTGCTGGTCGATCCTGGACCCTCTGCCAGTTGCTTGTGATCTCCGGCTGCTAAAAGTCTGGTGGCGCAATGGGGCTAAGGCAGGGGCCGCAGAGACATGCCAGCCACTTCTGGGAGTGGAGTGGGACCAGGGCAGGCAGGCAGGGAGCCTGCCTTAGCCCCATTACGCCGCTGCCTGGGAGCTGCCTGTGGTAACCACCTCCTGGCTGGATCCTGCACCCAAACTCCCTCCCAGATCCTGCACCCCTCCGCATCCCAATCCCCCCCGACCCAGCCCTGAGCCCACACCCAAACTTCTTCCCAGAGCTTGTACCCCTCACACCCTCCCACACCCCAACACTCTGCCCCAGCCCAGAGCCCATGCCCCATAGCTCCTCCTGCACCCCAACCTCCTGCCCCAGGCTCAGGCCTGAGCCCCCTCCCGTACCCTGAACCCCTTGACCCCAGCCCAGAGCCTGCACCCCCTCCCACACCTCAACCCTCTTCCCCAGGCCAGTGAATGAGGGTGGGGGAGAGTGAGTGACGGAGGGAGGGGGGAATGGAGTGACTGGGGCGGGGTAGATCCTGGGTTGATATTAAATTCAAAAAGTGATCTTGTGCATAAAAAGGTTGGAGACCACTGGTGTATTGAGATCCTTGGATGAAAAGTACAATGTACATGTGGAGGAAGAGGTTGTATTTCAAAAACTTCAGTTTATAAAGAGACTTGGGGGGGATAAAGCGGATTGAGGTTGGTATCATCTGAATAATCAGGCGTGAGGGTATTCTTTGTAGTGAAATATTCTTGCGATACTCTTAGTAAACAGCCAACAGCACACAGAAATCCATTAGCCTAAGGGATTAAATTTTTTCATGACTCACCATTATTTTAATTTTATAGGCTGGCAATCATGGTTTATTTGGAAACAGCACAGCACAATCGAGGGGCATGCACACACCAGTGCAGCCACTAAACCCTTCCCCCAATATCCGGGCACAAGTGCCTCCCCAGTTTCTTTCCCCCCAGGTAAGTAGTTTAACATTTCTGGTTTCTTACAAGGTATAAGGCTTACAGGATTTACAGTACATGTTTTAAGGCTTTTCACATGCATGCTTGGTGTGGACCGGACATATTTTACTAGTGGAACCCTTAGATTTTGTTTGAAATTTTCCATCGTGATTTGGGATTTCAGTGCTTTGCAGACTGGAACCCTTCTTTCTTACATTCCAATGGGAGCTCAGTGTGAAAATGTTTACTGCCCTTTTTTTAAAAATCTTCAATGTAAGCTCATAAGTCCTAAGTTCCATACTGATTCTTTGCAAGATGATTAAAAAAAAATTGCTACTAGAGGGATGCACGCTTCATAGTTTGTGTAGGCTGAGCTTATTGCATGCACCAAGGTCTCCTTGCGTCCCTCCTCATCCCCTCTCTCCCAGAAGCTTCCTATTTGCCACCTTCTCATACTCCTCTATTTCAGGACTCCCTACAACTCTTCCCAGTTTCCCCCTTAGGGGGTTCTACGTGCCCCCATACCAGGGTTCCCCAGTCTTCCTCTTACAGGTGTTCCATGTGTGCCCTCATCCTCTCCTTCCCCCCCATGTCAGGGGCTCTGTGTGCGCCCCACTTTCCCTCTTCCCCCATATCAGTCTCTGCCATTCTCTCCCCATGGCAGGGGTTCAGTACAACCCTTACTACCCTTTTCCTGTGCATGCCAGGAGCTCTGTCTGCTTCCATTCCCACCTTCCCCTTACACTAAAGCCTCCCCCCAGTCGCCTCTCACTCAATGTTGTTTGCACCCTTTCCCTCTTCCCCCATACCAGGTTCCTCCATTCTCCCCTCTCCCCATGTCTGGGCTTGGTGCATGCTCCCATTCCTCCTATGCCACCCACCATCTTCCTAACTGATAAACAAGTCATTGAGGTCATGAATATGTTACAGTCTAGTGGGAAGATAAACAGAGATGAGATATATTATAATGCTGGGAGGGATTAATGAGTGCCATTAATCAGTTTGAAGTATAATAGTTGCAGAAGTGCTTGAAACAGTGGCTGTACTAAAGTACTGGCAGGAGCTTCTTGTCTCTCTCCCACCACCTTCCCCTTTTTGCCCCTTTTGGTTTTCCAATTTTCCCCAAAATCAATAAGGTTCTGGCCACTGATGCCTAGAACATTTCTTGAAATTTTGGAATTGATCAGATGTGGCATTCAAAAGTTCTCATTACATCCACACTGAGAAATGCCATTGAATCAAGTGTAGGGCCTTCTTAAGCTTGGCCAGTTAATTTGAGATACAAGATCAGCCAAACCTTTTTACTTAAGTATGAAAAATTTCTCTCTTCTTCAACCATGCTTGCTTTCCAGCCTCCTGAGTGTGTGGTTCAGTGAAGGACTGGACTTGAAGAAAACTGGGCAGTTTACTCATAGCCCAGATTTCTCAGGGCTCAAGCTTACCAAGCATGCACATCTCCTTTGTTCCCTTTGCTTTGGGCTCTGTTAAGGCTTTTTGGAAACTTTGAATGCTGTGGAGGAGATGGAGATCTTCCATAGATAGGGAAGTGAACTCTTGGCACCAGGTACAAAGTTATTGGCTCTCATGCCAACCTCAACTCCTTTTCCTTTTCACATGTCAAAAACCCCAACCCAGACGTACTCAGTTGTTGGAGTTCAATGTGATGATACAGTGTCATGGTTCCTGGTTGGTTACACATGTGCAAAGGTTTCCAGTTTAATGCAGTCTTCAAAACATACCTTCCTATTGGGTGTGTGTAATGTTACATATTGTCAGTTACCTGAATTATGAATTCTGTTCAAGCCAGAAGTTTACTACTTCTTCAAGTAACATCCCTATTGGTGTTCCACTTCAGGTGTGCATGGGTCTCTCAAGCTCTTGGTGGGAAATTTTCAGTTAGCAACGTCCATTCAGCCCATGCATGTGCCCTGTGACTCCTAGTACTGGATACTGAGGCTATATAGGGGTGCACAGACGAACCGCCCTCAGTTCCTTCTCAACCACATTGGCCTGAAAGAGAACCCTAGCATGTCTGCCTTGAGCGTGTATCGGCTTTTCTAATATTTCTATAGCGATTAAGATAGTTTTTGTAGTGTTAGTATAGTTATAGTTAAATAAGTACTGAGAAGATTGTTTTACTCCACTTTTTCCCCGGGGAGACTTCTTTTTTTTTTTCCTGCCAGGACATCTCTGGCTCTCTAGGAGTGGCAACGTCAAAACCTGCTGATGGCCACTCTATTTTAATGTGTCCATTGCTTGGGGAAGTCCCACGTCTCCCATAAGTGCAAATTCTGCCTTTCCCTGAAGTCCAGAGCAAGAAAAAACAGGAGATTAAACTCACTGCTAATGATGGAACACTCCCTTTAGCCAGCTTCTGAGTCAGGTCAAGAAGGCTCCCCCATTACATCAGTCTCTGGACAGATCCAGTGCCCCTTCTACTTTGGTGCAAGCTTCCCTTAAGAAAGGGAAGACTTTGCAGGCTTCAAGGAAGCTTCCAGAAAAAAGAAGTGAGGACTCTCACCTTAACAAGCCAACTCCGAAAAAGTCCAGGTACCCGGCAAGTTCTACAGTCTCCAGAGTGTTGACCTCTCCACTCAGTACAATTGAATCAAAGGCCTCCTCCTCCAATATTGGTGGAACCATAAAGTCCTGGAGCACGAAGGAGAGACACAGCTCCGATAGGGCCATGGTACTTTCTACCAGCTTGGAGGAGAAGCATAGATATTTGCGACTAGTATTGTTGAGGTCAGCCCAGCCATTGGTACCCAGGCATGCAGCACCCTCGGCACCAAGCAAGCAGTGGTCCTCAGACATATTGACCTCTACTTCAGTATGCCCACCGTCAGCAGTACTGTCTGCTTTGGCGACTTTGGCCTCGGCTAACACATTGGTACCGATCCTGTCTTTGGTGTCACAGGAGTTCAGATGTACTGAAGACCTCTTGATAACAGATGAACTAGAGTCCCCGCCCTTCACGGGTACTGAACATCTCTTGGTACCAAGACTCTGATCTCTGGACTACAATCTTCTAGTACTGCAGGACTGTCCACCTTTTTCTGCGGGTGTTCCTCCTTTGGATGAGATGGAGGAGAATTAAAGAGAGTTCCAGTTGGTCTCCTCTGTTTCTGTTTGGGGTTCTCTTAAGGAACCCATTCTCTGAAAGTCATAGGGAACATCAGGTTCATTATCAAGGGTGGTGGAACCAACCCTGCATGCTACCTCCACTTCTGTATGGGCCCCCTTAATGGCCACACTGGGACTCCTGGGCTACCTATTGATAGCAATTTGCCAGACCACTGGTACTGTCTCATTCGTAGGCCAGAGTTGTGCAATCCTCTCCTCCCCAACTGGCCCTCCCACAGGAGGAGACATTGGAGGAGCAGGAAGCTAGGGCGGATAAGGAGGCCACCCCCATACACATATTTCATCCTCATCTCCGGACGAGGCGGTTATACCTCTACCACCATCCATGGCCTTAGATGCTGCGGTGACACTGGTGCCAGGTCCATCTCCATGGCGGTTGTCATGCTCAGGGAATCATGGCTCCATCTTCCAGTGTTTCCAAGAGAAGTACAGAACACTGTGGATGACCTCCCCTTCGATGGTGGTAAACTGTTCTCGGAAACCACAGGAGTCCTTGCACACTCTAAAAGACCTCTTAGGACTGTTATACAATCTCTGAGCATATATAGACATTTGAATAAGAAAAGGTTTAGTAGGTCAAAGACTGCCCAGAGATCACATCTTACTCAATATTCCAAGTTCCATAAATCCACCATGCCCCTCGGAAAGAGAGCGAGATTTCACAGAAAGAGGGCTGCCCACCTACTCTCCATGACCACCCAGCTATCTTCAAGGCAACAGTTTTGATGGGTTGGTCAAGGGTTCGAATCTTCCCTCACCTCTGGATTTACACCTGTGCCCATTAACCCATCTCTTCCACCCCCATTCCCCATTGGAGACCTCCTTGCCTGTTGCCAACATGCTTGGAGGCAGATCGGTACAGACAAGTAAGTCATAACATTGGGTTATACCATCCATTTTACATCACTCTCTCTTTTCCAGGCCTCTTCCCCATGCCTCTTCAGGAACTCCTCTCAAGAGCTTTCATTGAGACAAGAAGTGAACTCTGTCCTTCAATTAGGAGCAATAGACCTGGTTCCTCCTCCTCCTCACAAGGGCAAGGGATTTTACCTGAAGGATTTCCTTGTCCCAAAGAAAGACGGAGGGTGGAGACTGATCTTAGATCCAAGACTTCTAAACAAGTTCATAAAGTCACAAGATGCCTATTTCCATAGAACTACTTCTATCATACAGGAAATACCTACACTTCACTATAGGCCACGATCATTTCCAATACTGATTCTTCCCTTCTATCTTTCCTTGGCCCCAGCAGTGTTCTCAAAAGTCCTGGCAGTAGTGGCTGCTTACCTCTGACAAGAAGCGATCCTAGTCTTCCTGTACCTCAATATCTAGCTACTCAAGGGCCATTCCTACAAAACAGTGCTATCTTCCTCTTAAATGGCCCTTGCTCTCTTCCAGAAGTTGGGTCTGCAGCAGAATGTAAAAAGGTTCACATTAGCTCCTGTACAGAAGATACAGTTTATAGAGGCATATTTGGACTTGCTGACTGCCTACCTTCCCTGAACCTTGTCAGGTCTGGTACAGGCAGTTCAGGGGAACCAAAATAAGGAACTGTCTTCAGCTCCAGGAACATATGGCAGCTTCCACCAGTGTGACCAATCACACAAGGCTACATCTCTGCTGCTTTCAGGGTTGGCTCAGAATGACCTATTCTTCAGTCAGAACAACTTGGACAGACAGGTGACAGTTCTACAAGCGAGTTACTCCTTAGACTGGTGGAAGGATCAGCTCAGAGTCTGAGAAGGCATTCCTTTCTGTCGACTAACCCCACCAGTGGCTTTAACAACAGGTGCAATCACTGTTGGAATGGGGAAACCACCTCAGTACCCTCATGACTCAGGGCAGATGGACAACCCAAGAAACAAGTCTCCACATCAGCCTGTGCTGTCAGAAACGCTTGCCTTCATTTCTTACCTCTCATCAGGGACAAATCAATCAGGGTCATGATGGACAATGTATCCTGCATGTTCTATATCAACAAGCAGGGAGGAGCAAGATTCCCCTCCCTGTGCGCTGAAGCCATGAAACCATGGAATTAGTGCATAGCTTGTAAGATCCAAATTTGAGTGCTCTTCCTCCCAGGTATTCAGAACACCACACCTGATGTCCTCAGCAGACACTTCTCACAGGATTGCAAATGGGAGCTAGACACTCAGATTCTCCACAGCATATTCCTGAAAAGGGCAACTGCCAAAGGTATATCTCTTTGCCATCTCCAGGAACAGGAAGTGCCCTCTTTTTAGCTCAAGAGGCGGTCTAGGCCACCACTCCTTGGGAGATGTCTGTCTTCTATCTTGGAAAAGGGTTTTGTACTATGCGTTTCCTCTAATGGTGCTGATACAGAGGGTGATGATGATGAACAAGCTGACAGGACAGAGCCAGAGTTATCCTTATAGTGCCAAACTGGCCAAGACAAGCTTGGTACCATTACTTGCTTCACCTGTGTCCAGACGTCATTCGAGCTCCTGACCATTCCTCATCGCCTGTCACAGGATGAGTGTTTTGTTCTTCATCCCATCCTAGCGGTTCTGCGCCTCAGGACATGGCTCCTCAATGATTCATGGGACTAGATTCCTCCTGCTCTGTGGAAGTACCACAGGTGTTACTGAATAGCAGAAAAAGATCAACCCACATTACTTAACCTGCAGAAATGGAAGAGATTCTTCCATTGGTATTGTCATTGCTGTCTCCTGCCTGATTCGGTGCCACTTTCAATCATCCTGGATTCCCTGTTGGATCTAAAAAAAATCGGGGTTATCAGTTAGTTCAATTAAGATCCATTTGGCCGCAATATCAGGCTTTCATCCTCTGGTAGGATTCCCTATATTTGCTCATCTGGTATTGTCTAGGTTTATTAAGGGTTTGGGGAATATCTGTTCACAGATTAGGAACCCTACCCCAACCTGGTACCTCAACCTGCTACTCAGCTACCTTATGAGACCTCCATTCAAACCAATGGCAGCCTGTTCTCTGTTGCATTTATTTATGAAGACAGCCTTTTTAGTAGCCATCACGTCAACCCATAGGGTTGGAAAGATTGGAGCCTTGATGGCAAATTCTCCTCCCTCACCTCCCGCCCACACCTTTACAATATTCTTGAAGGACAAGGTTTCTTTACATCCACACCCTAAATTCTTAGCTAAGGATCTGTCAGAGTTCCATGTTAATCAATCCATTCATCTACAAGTGTTTTTCCCAAAGCCTCGTAGTTCTCTCCTGGAATCCTATTTATATATGCTGGATGTTAGGTAGGACCCAGCAATTTAGGAAGTTACTTAAGCTCTTCATTTCCTTCACAGATAGATCCAAGGGGTCCTAGATCTCTACTCAGAGCTACTGAGATGGATATCTGGATGTATTATCACATGTTAAGATGCTGTGGGCGTTCATTCCTCCCCCCCCCGCCAAAGGGAGATAGCACATTCAACCAGATGAGAGGCAACATCTATGGCATTACTGAAGAATGTATCAGTATCTGAAATATGCAGGGCTGCTACATGGTTTCAGTGCATATATACTAAAAGAAGAAGTTACTCACTTTGGGCAGTAACTGTGGTTCTTCAAGATGTTTGTCTCTATGGGTGCTCCATTACTGGCTGCCTTCCCCCTGCTTCAGACTGTTCTTTAGGAGACGTTTGCTTGAAGAAGGAGCTGAGGGCGGTTTGCCTGCAAATGCCGATGTAGCCTTGGTATCCAGCATGCTCAGACATAGGGTGCATGCGCAGGCCCAAAGGACACTGTTAACTGAAAATCTCTGATCAAGGGCTCGAGAGGCACATGCGTACCTGAAGTAGAGCAATCATCGGGACACACATCTCAAAGAACTGCAGTAACCTCTTCATTTATGGATGTGTAAGGTGCCAGTTAAAATGAAATCTAGTGGCTTTCCTAAAATATCATGCAAACTTGAGTATATGCCATACTTGACCCTTTTCATAAATACCTCCTCCCCAACTTTCTTTATCATAACAATGCGTTTTTTGTTGAGCCATTTTGTATATGTTGAATCTTAGCTGTTTAAATTGATTTCTGCACAGGTTTCTGCCTCCGTGCTCAAGCAGTTTCCCAACGGTGGCTTGAACCCAGGTCTTTTCAATATATCTCCTCAACAGATTGCTATGCTGAGTCAGCTTCCAAATATTCCTCAGTTTCAACTAGTAAGTACCTGG
Organism: Chrysemys picta bellii; assembly: GCF_011386835.1. Classification (NCBI taxonomy): domain Eukaryota; kingdom Metazoa; phylum Chordata; order Testudines; family Emydidae; genus Chrysemys; species Chrysemys picta. The sequence continues at coordinate 93,082,115 of NC_088791.1, read as the reverse complement.
TCCTCTTGCACTGATAGATTGGGTTTCCTACAATCCTGGTCCTGTCTACAAACTCTGCTAAGACAGAAGTGGAACAAACCTAAAGAGAAAACAAGACTTGTTCTGCTGATTTTTGCATTATTTGTGTACAAGCACCCCTGCTCTTTTGTACAGGAAAACACATGGTTGTTAGGGGTCAACACAATCTAAACTTATCTGTGTAGTTAGAAGTTGGATCTCTATTTTTTGTTATAGTCAGTCGGTAATTAATCTTAGCAACAACTTTGTGGTGGGAAGCAATTGTGGACTGATATTTCAGTGATTTTGTTATTCGGGCTTGTATTTTTAATGACTTGAATAAAGCAGCTACTGGGAATACTGTTTCTAATTTCATTAGGTGTAACAGGAAAGCCAGATCATATTCTTCTAATTCTTTCATGGTGATTTTATTTTCTTGTGAAAAGCGAGGAACTGTTTGTCCTTACCAAAAGCTATTAATAAAGCATTTTCCAGTGATCAGTTCCACCAAGAATTTTTCCCCAAATGAGCCCATATCTTTTTCTTCTCCACTTGTGTTGTAGGCATGTCAGCTGCTTCTTCAGCAGCAACAGCAGCAGCAGCAGCAGCAACAGCTGTTACAGAACCAGAGAAAGATTTCTCAAGCTGTGCGACAGCAGCAAGAGCAACAGGTATGGCACTCTTAGTTCTGTCAAAGGCATGTGGGGTGCAGGGTGTTTGAGGAAACTTGTCTGTCTACAACAAAGACCATGCCATACTCCTTTCATCACTAGGTATCAGTTAAGCTTCCTTTCATTCTCTCAGAACTAACCGCTACTGCATGATTACCCAAGCAGCCAGTTTTAGTTGAGAGTAAATTCACTCATTTGTTTCCTTTGTTTGCAGCTTGCTCGTATGGTGAGTGCCCTCCAGCAGCAGCAAAGGCAGCCTGGCATGAAGCATTCTCCATCCCATCCAGTTGGGCCTAAGTCACATTTAGACAGCATGGTACCCAATGCTCTGAATGTGGGTCTCTCAGATATACAGACCAAAGGGCAAATACCCGGATATGGTTCTGGTGAGTACTGCTATGAGCTGGGGTTATTCGTTGTGTTGCCAGTAGTATTCCTCTATTAGTTTGACCTGTGATCCACCAGGAGTGCACTAATTCTCTGGTACTATAATTTCTGTATAGGCATTGGATTTAGGGTTTGTGTCACAATGTCCGCTCCATTGCTAAAACTGCATTGTCTTGCAAGTCTTCTAGGTTTGGCTTTTTTCCATACAGAGTGCAGCCCAATGGCATCCTGACTTACCAAGCTTATTTTAAGGCTGGCTGATAGAGCAGCATTACATAAAAGATAGGCACTGCCCCCAAAGAACTTAACAGTCTAAATAGATAAGGCAGACAAAGATTGGGAGAGGAAACAGAGGCACAGAGAAGTGCAGTGATTTATGAAAGGTCACAGAGCAGGTGGTAGAGTTGGGAATAAAACCCTAGTTTGATTCTTAGTACAGTAGCTTATCCACTAGATCACATTGCCTCTCAATTACTTTTTTTATAGACTTCCCCTTCAGTGCAAATAGATGTTATCCCTTCTCCTCCCCACCACCTCCACTCTCTACACACATACATTCTGTGTTAAAATAGGGACTGAAGCTGTGAAGATGCAAAGACATTTATCACTTGATTTAAAAAAAAAAAAAAAAAAAAAAGTCAGGAAAACTTGGGACCTATTGGAAAAGTGAATTGGACTCAAGTTGCTGAAAGCTGGACACTTGTAGCCAAGGCTTTGGAGCGGAGCCTGGAGCTGGAGCGCAGAGCAATAGGTTTGTGCCCGGAGATGGAGCGGAGCAATTGAAAAATTTGGTTGCTCCAAATCCCTGCTTGTAGCAACAGAATATAGTAATATCTTTAGGAAGTGGTGATAGGAAAAGGAGGACAGACAAAAGATATTGGACCATTGTATGTTGTACAATGGTCAGTCTGCCTTTTTGAAAACAATATAGCATTATTTTTTTTTATCTTAAAAATATAGCTGAACTATTCTGTTTTAGTTTATCAGCAGCACCTAGAGGTAATTAGTCTGTTAGTTCATTCATCACCATGTTTCACTACTTTCGCAGCCTTCTTTAGTCATTCTAGTTTAATTCAGTCTAGCTACAGACTTATGCTAAGATACAGTGAATATACTTGCAACCGTGTAGAACATGGCTTTTCTGAATATCAGACCTGATAGCATGGTAACACAGGAGAATCTGCTTGGCAGCTGGTAAGTTTAGTGGGAATGGCACAATGATGTGTCCTGCACAGATGTGGGGTTGGGAGTCAGATGAATTGCTTTCATACCACCTGAAGTGTAGCTGTGCAAAGGGATTTCAGTTACTACCATTGCATTTTATTTATCTTTATGATCACAAGTATCCATTTGGAAGGCGATTCAAACAAAAAGAGAGAAAATGGTATTGTTTTCTGTTTCGCAGGCTTTGGTTCAAGTGGCATGGATTATGGCATGGTGGGAGGGAAAGAAGCTGGATCAGAATCTCGCTTTAAACAGTGGACTTCTATGATGGAAGGGCTGCCCTCCGTAGCTTCACAAGATGCCAATATGCACAAAAATGGTGAGAGAGATTTGAGGTTATACTGCCTGAAATAGAAACATTTTTATACCATCACTTTTCACTCCAGATGAAAGATATTGATGGAGAAATCTTCATTCCAGTTGTATTCTCTTTGACAGGTTTTTGAACACATTTTCCTCTGCTAGTGTTTTTTTTTTTTTTTTTTTTTTTTTTTTTAAACCCATCAACTTTATCAGCTGCTGATAGGTAACATTTACTCCCTACACATCAGTAGTTCTGAAACTACAGTGAAACTGGTGTGATGTGCTTTAACTTAACTAATATCTTACTCCTTCTGTGGTGGTTTTAAATTCTCTTGGTTCCAGTTTTCTTGCCCCTTCCCAAACTCCTATATTTCCTCCATGTAAATATATCTTTCTCCCACTTCTCAGGCGCAATAGTGCCCCCTGGAAAAGCCCGTGGAGGATCGCCCTACAACCAATTTGACATAATCCCAGGCGACCCGCTGGGTGGCCATGCAGGCCCTGCTGGCGATAGTTGGTTACCTGCCAAATCTCCACCAACGAACAAGATCGGAAGCAAATCCAGCAATGCCAGCTGGCCTCCAGGTATTGCACAGGGAAGGATGTCACTCAACTCTTATAGTAAACTTGACGAGCATTTCTCTTCAGTCTGCTTTTTTTACTATCTCAAGAGAGTTATTTTTTGGGCCTCTCTACCCAGTCAATTAAATCTGTTGTCTTTGAATATTAAATAGGACTTGAAATGTTAAACCAGGGGTCGGCAACCTTTGGCACGCGGTTCACCAGGATAAGCACGCTGGCGGGCCGGGCCGGTTTGTTTACCCTGCCGCGTCTGCAGGTTCGGCCAATTGCGGCTCCCACTGGCCACGGTTCACCGCTCCAGGCCAATGGGGGCAGCGGCCAGCAGCGGCCAGCACATCCCTCAGCCCACGCCGCTTCCCGCCGCCCCCATTGGCCTGGAACAGTGAACCGTGGTCAGTGGGAGCCGCGATCGGCCAAACCTGCGGACGCGGCAGAGTAAACAAACCGGCCCGGCCCGCCAGGGTGCTTATCCTGGCGTGCTGCGTGCCAAAGGTTGCTGACCCCTGTGTTAAACTGACAGTATAAATTTAATAATGAATTAAGAACAGAATAACTATAGAGTGCCTAAATGATCCTTGATTTCTGACAAGTGAATTGTGACCTTTTGTGTTTGTGATGAGCATACAGGTGTGATTTGAATGTAGTTGATTAAATCTGCTCAGAAACACCTAACCACAGAATGCACACAAATCAGTTTCCCTCTTCTGTACTGCTTGCTGTTTCATTCTGTGTTATGCTTGCATGGAGGCTAAAAAAAATCCCACTGAAAGCACATCTGTCAGTGAAAGGTGTGGATGTTTGGCTTTCCAGGTGATTTTGGGATGAGGAAGGGCAGGATTTTTCTGCCTGGAGCTTATTGCATTGGTGACGCATGATGTAGCATGATCTTCTTTGGGAAAGGCTCCTGTGTGCCAAAAATATCATTGAAAAGGGTATAATGTAGTCAGCAAGGCTGAAGTCATTGAAGTCTAGTACAGTCTGAAATGAGAAAGGTGGAAGATAGTCCAGAGGGCGCCCCATATATTCAAGCCAGTTTTGGGGTAAACTCCCATGGACATGAACTGTGGAGAGCAATATAGTGAGAGGAGAGGAGTAGTACAAGGCATATTCTATATAGGAAAGTCTTCTCCTGATGATCCATTGAGGAGCCCTATAAAAGATAGTCATGAGCCCTTTCAAAACATCCTCAAATTGTTAATTTCTTGTAAATGGCATTTCTGTCTCTGCATCTTATTTTTATTCCTTCCCATCCCAGAGTTCCAGCCGGGAGTGCCATGGAAAGGTATTCAAAACATTGACCCTGAATCTGACCCCTATGTGACCCCTGGAAGTGTGCTGGGGGGTACAGCCACCTCTCCCATTGTAGATACTGACCACCAACTTCTGCGGGACAACACCACAGGTAAAACAGCAGACACCTGCATTCATTCCAATATCTCAGTCTTTTACAGGAGTAATTAAAAAAAAAAATCTAATTCTCCTCCCCACCCCCCCCAAAAAGGGTGAGAACACAAAAAAGCCTAGGCTGTATTGACATGTTGTGAGTCACTGACATTTAGTGGAAATGGAACCAATGGGGAGTGTTGGTATTACAGAAACTCTTATATTTATCTGCAATATTTTCTTCCTTTCCTTCCCAATTTGATAGGGTCTAATTCTTCCCTCAACACCTCGCTGCCTTCACCTGGTGCCTGGCCCTACAGTGCCTCTGACAATTCCTTCACCAATGTTCATAGCACTTCAGGTAAGTGGGTTCCAGATCTTGAAAAACAGTCACCAGCCAATCAGTATTCTCTGTCTGTACCCACTCACCTTGTCTCTCTACTTTGGGTGTCGTCTTGTAATGCTTCCTGCAAGCTAGGGAATTGAGAGATTTGATTGGCTGGTATGCTAGTTTTCCTCCTGATAAAATGTTCCATTACAATTGCTTTAAAACAACCCTCTATTTTTAATGAATTCCCTTTAAAATCCAAAATACAAAGGTCCAGCACATGGGTCAGGGGATGGAGTAGAAGGCAAAGAAGAGAGGATATAGGGAACATCCACAAAACTTACAAGCATTTCTCATACAAAATCTACTAGGATAAATAGTGAGGGTTTCATTTCTTTAATTTGTTTTTATGTGTACCTGCTACTAGGCCAAGAACTCTGAGATGTTAAGGGAGGGAAACACTATATGCAATCACCTTGCAACTTTCTAAAAAGGAAAAGCACTGTTAACCAGTGGAAGTGAAAATATTCTATTGCACCCTTCATCCCCCTTCAGGACTTGAGAGGGAAGTTATAGTGATTCTGGCAGTTTAACATGTAGACCAAAGCCTAGACTTTTGCCCTACATCTTTTCTTGGTTATAAAGACACCAAGCATTCCTATTAATCAATGGGCTCTATACTCACCACTGAGTAACCATTTGAATATCCAACCCAGGAAATCCAGTTAGATTTCCAATTTTTTATAAATCCCAAAGTTTTCCCTTGAGCTGGCATTGTTCTTGGCTAGTTCTTATAATTAAATAGGTGTGACTCTATAGGATGGCTTTGATTGAAGCAGTGTCTGAATATGTAGCTTTGTTCTACAAGGACATGTAAAGTTTCTGTTTCAAAGTCAACTGCTGGTTAATCTGAGTCTGGGAAGAGGGACACCAAACCCAGCTTTACCTCCTTTTAACTATATCTAGCATATAGAAAATATGGGAATGATTTAAAGAAGTAGAAATTAATAGGATTAACACATGTTCCTCAGCTTCAGAGCATTTCCCTAGTGCAGGAAAATGACTCTTTGAAAGTGGGTCCTCTAAAATAGGCAGGTTAGAATTCACTGATCCCTAAATAAAATTTCCAGATCGGTTGGGGTTTAGATTTTTTTGTACACTTCAGATTTACATGTGTAAAATTAATGCAAGCCATTGATACTTACAGACCCCTGGACTCCAAGCACTATGGAAGGTAGCGATCCAAATATGTTGCATTATAAATCATTTCCTTTTTGCTAACAAATCTGCATTTTTAATTCTCAGATTTGCACTTATTGTGCTACCTTGGGGAACTGGGAACCCTGATTGTTTGGTTTTTCTCCATTTCAAATCTACACTAACTTGACAATAGCTAGGACTTAAATGCATGTATCAGATGTGAGCCAGATTGACTAGACAAGTGCATTTTTCCCAGACAGCCCTGCCTTGAAGAGCAAGTGCTGCTTCAGGATTTTTGGATCTTATGCTTTATTGTTCATTTGCTATGTCCAGTCAGAAGTAAAATGCCAGTTACTGGAGTAATCTGCACTCTGCCTAGCAATCTTATACTGGGTGAGCAGTGTGTCCAGTAACTTCAAGAGAAACTGAAGAATGTATTACTGTCTTCTTTCTTAAGAAAGGGAGAAGAGGGAACCTCCCCCATATCCAGAATTGCAAGTATGAATTTTCCCATTTTTGTTAGCATACAGGGCTTCCTATTGGAGGTCTTTGAACTTCACTAGGGGAAAGCCATGTTTGGGATCAACCTCAGATAAACTGAATTCCTGTCATCAGGGATCTCATAAATCCAGATTACACAATAGCTCAGTTTCTTGCTTTGCACCTCATAATGAAACCCTTGTCTCATAAAATGGAAGTAATCCTACAAAAATAACACATCTTTAGGAAGCAACATAAGCCTAATATGTAGAGGAGGGAACAAGGAGCGATGAGACTTGGGTTTGAGTTCCCACTCTGCAAGTGTCTTATTTTCTGAGCCTCAATTTTCAATTTGTTAAATGAGGATAATACTTGCCCACCATTGTAAAGAGCTTTGAGATCCTCAGATCTGAATTATATCTCTCAATTAGATCTCCGATTATATTAATGTGTATAAGAGGTCACTATATGAATGAATGAGTTATAGAAAGCAGGGATTAACCAGGTCTGACTTTGCTTGTGTTTTAGTTTGGTACATGCTAACAGCTGCATGGATTTGAACATTGTGTGCCTGCACCTGATACAAGTGGTTTTAGCTTGCTACAATAGCTGCATAGTTACATAGACTGTGTTGTGAGGCTTAAATCCCATTAATCCATGCCTTTTATTTATCTATTTACAGCAAAATTCAATGATTACAAATCAACATGGTCCCCAGATCCCATAGGACACAATCCCACTCATCTCTCCAACAAGATGTGGAAAAACCATATTTCCTCAAGGAACACTACAGGGCTGCCCCGCCCACCACCTGGCCTGACCAACCCCAAACCATCATCTCCCTGGAGCAGCACAGCACCCCGATCGGTCAGGGGGTGGGGGGCACAGGACTCAAGGCTTGCCTCTGGTGAGAAGGATCTCCTGATAGCATCATTGCTCGGCCGTGAGGGGTGTGTGTTATACAACGCTAATGGTGTGGATATGATGCGGCCTTCACAAGAGAGGAAGTTGCGGTTGCCTGGTAAAGGAAAAAAATATCCCTTTTTAAAATGGAAACTTACTGTCAATGTGAGGGAAAGGTCCCGGGAGCTGCCTGGGGAGGAGTAAGGAGAGGGCTGGGAGCTACCAGGAGAGGATTTCTGCAGCATGGGCCTTTTGAAGAGTAATGGGTGGTGGTGGTGAAGTGAATTACGTGGTTGGGGAAATCTCTAGAAGACACAAACTGGCAAAAATTAATCCTAATGTTAAATGTGAGAATTGTTTTGTGTACAGTACTGTAAAGCATAGAATCCACTCTGTTAGTATGTCTGATATAGATGAAATTGTCTGAGAGACAGACAGACCTGAGCATAGTGCAGAGGAGGCATTTGTTTGTCAAAATGTACTCTCAATATCTTCTGACTTTTGTATTTCTCCCTCTGTTTAAATGTTTTCAGCCTCTACCTGGAGTGATGGTGGCTCAGTTCGTCCTAGCTACTGGCTGGTTCTTCACAATCTCACTCCACAGGTATTTCTCTTTTACTCCTCTTTTGGGAGGCGGGAGTGCTAAATTACAGAGAGCAGGATTTGTGGGCTGCTTTTCTAGTCCCATTTTAATGAAGTTTAACGATGCTGAATTGGCTTGGTGAGTCTGATGAAATACCCGTAGTCAGAGTAGCCTGCTTGACTACAGTAATCACATCAGCTAAATGTGTAGAGATCTCAGTTGCTTTGGTAGGATGATTGATATTTGCCATAAGACCATTGTAACTGTCCCCACCATTACCCAGGATATTTTGTGGAGGAATTACTCTCAAGTTTGTTTCATTCAGAAATGTGGATAAATTGTGTTGTGCATAATAGCTCAAGGCTCCAGTTTCTTTGGGACATTGTCAATAAAAGAGCTAGGGAGAACTGCCAGGTTTTACTCTGGGGTTTCCATAGCAAAACCTCAGAATGTTTCCAACACTGTTGCCAACAGCACAGCCTAGTTAAGACACTCCAGCAGTCGTCATTCTTGGAGCTTGTTTCCATTCAAAATAAATTCTACAGAGGTCCTGATTTCAGTAAGTCCAATTAGCCTGCATTGGAGCCTACATGATTATCGGCAGCATTTTGGAAACTAGACAACCACCCATTATCCAGTAGGATAATTTATCACACAGTACAGCTTAAGAACTAAGACCATGGAAAGGAGGGCTGGGATCTTCTCAGGTCGTCCAAAATGCCAAACTGCATCACTCACATTATAAAGAACCTTTCCCTTGATATAGAGGGCAAGAGCAGCAATAAGAAAAAGGTTTGTCTAGTTGCAATGAAAAAGCACATTTCTATGTTTCTCTTAATGCAAGGAATGTTTCATGCTGTTCTAGCAGTCACTGAATGGCAGAAGAAAAGATTTGGGAGAAGTTTAAATTACTGAAAAAGGATATAAATGGAACTGATTGTGATCAGAAAGGGGAAATGGCAAAGTGATGCTTGCTGATATAGAAAGAACAGAGGCAGCTGCTGCTGAAAGTGTCCAAGATGAGAGACTGAGCTCTGTTAGTCTGGCAGACTAGCAACAGTATTAATTGTTGTTCATCTCATAAACCACCAAAGTTAAAAGCAGATCCTTTGCACCATTCAAAAACTGAGATCCCCAGTTTTTCAGATGGTATAAAGTAGTAATCTCTAGCATTTTCAAATTACTGGCTGGTTTTAAAATTCTTTTGAAATTGAATCATTGGGGATGGGGGGAAGCAAATCAGGTGATCAAAATGACATGATTTTTTTGGTGCAATATTTCTTTCCCTAATAGGGTTAGAAATACAGTTTGTACTCCACTGGAAATCTGGGAAACACAGAGATAATCACAATTTAGTCATCTCAACAAGATGAAGGGAGAGAAAATTAGACGGGGGCCTAGAATGAGCTAAAATTTAAAACAAGCTAAGCTTAGTATCTAATCACTGTACTACAAAGTGAAGTCACTGTAAGATGCACAAAAGCCTAATGAAAAGAACCTATTTGAAAATAACATCCCATCCCTCTCACTGACCTTCTCAAGGTCCCACTCTTTTCCCTGTGACATGCAGCACAATACTAACTGATTTTTTTTAAATATAAATTTTTAATTACCTTATTTATTAAACAGACCTCAAGTTCTTCAGATGTATTCATATCATAAACAAAAAGTTCAGTGCCCCTTTCTTTCAGTAAACTGTTATTTTTCCTGACTATCTTCCTCAGATCGATGGGTCAACCTTGAGGACGATCTGCATGCAGCATGGCCCACTGCTGACATTCCATCTGAACCTGACCCAGGGCACCGCCCTAATCCGATACAACACCAAACAGGAGGCGGCCAAGGCCCAGACTGCACTGCACATGTGAGTTACCCCAGCAACATGCATATACCCCATTTCCTCTGTCACACAGAGCTGATTTTGTCTATTGATAAAAGTCCTGCATGCAGGAGGTGATTCAGTAAAACTTGTTCTTTGAGTGCTTGCTCATGTCCATTCCATGCTAGGTGTGTGTGCGTGCCACATGCACAGTTGCTGGAGATTTTTTTTTCCTTAGTGTATTCATAAGACTGGCCTTCGTGCCCCCTGGAGCCCCGTGCACATGCGCCAGTATAAGGGGCATTGAAGGCTCCACACCCTCTCAGTTCCTTACCGCCTGTCACAGTTGCTTGGAATGACCACCTTGCTCTTGCAAGGCTTTCCAAGTGGTTTAGACTCTCTGTAGTCTATCGTACACCTCTACCCCGATATAATGCGACCCGATATAACATGAATTTGGATATAACGCGGTAAGGCAGTGCTCCGGGGGGGCAGGGCTGCGCACTTGGCTCCCGCAGACAGCGTTATATCAGGGTAGAGGTGTACATAGTTTTTATAGTTAACGTTCTTAGTTATCCGTTAATATTAGTGTATATAGTATAAATAGCAGTCCTAGTTGTCATGGGACATCATTCCAGGGACTGGGCATGCCCCGATCCCTAGGCTTCAAGCCTTGTACCTCCTGCGGCAAGCCTGTGGCAGTGAGCGACCCGCAATTGAGTTGTCTAAAGTGCCTTGGGGACGCTCACGTTAAGGAGAAATGGAAGATCTGCAGGGGCTTCAGTCCATGCACTCAGAAAGACAGGGACATTCGTCTGAAGGCTTTGCTCATGGAGGCAGCCCTCAAACTGTCCTCAGCCGCTCCAAATCGACGCCAAGCACTTTGGTCTCCATGCGAAGTGCTCCACCGGCACTGCTCTTCCTGGCTCCATTCTCCATTCCCAGTGCCAAGGAAGAAGCATAAGAAACAGCGTGCCAAGAGAGGGCGCTCTCCAGTGCTAAAGAGGGACAAGCAGGGAGCAGCTGATAAAATGAGACCGATGCTGGGCCACTCGTCCTCCCCAGAGTTGGGCCCCCTCGACTCCGGAGGTTTTCCAGGTTACAAAGGATTTCATGTCTTTCCTGATACTTCCCACCCCCGAATGCCCCTTACCAACCAGGGATGGAACGGTTCAAGGGGCAGTGAGCTCCGTCGCGGAACTCACCGTCGTGTCACCACCAAGAGGAAAGCCCTCCATGGTCCTGCCGCAGCAGTCCCCGACCCAGCATCAGTCACCAATTCCCCAGCACTGCCTGGAGGCAGAGTGGGTATGGCTCTGCCATGGTCTCTAGGGGAAGAGTCCTCTTCAGAGTCTGGGGGGAAATCCTTTGCCACGCCGAAAAAGTACCAGCGGTCATACTTCCCAGTGGTCATACTCTGGTGTCCGCGGAACGAGCCACTGTTTCTTCCCGACCAGCACTGGACCCCAACTCTGGTACCCACCCCGAGGTCACTGAAGTGGCCCCAGTGGAGGTGGTACAGATGGAGGAGGAAGGACCAAACCCTCCTATGGATTTAGGGGGTCACAAGTCCTAGTAACCCTCTTCAACCAGATGACTTCAGGGCCCATCAAGAGCTCCTGAAATGGGTCGCTACAAACTTGGGGCTGGAAGCCAAGGAGCAGCAGCTCCCTCCAGAGTGGCCAGAGCCAGTCAATGAGGTTGTGTTGGGACCAGTCAGGGCACTATGGCAGACTCCTTCATCTCTGCGAGATTTCACATGGTCTCCCTGGCTCTATCATTCCCTCCCTGGATCCAGGAGACTGGTATTCCACCCTCGATTTACGGGAAACTTATTTCTACATCTCCATTTAACGTGGACACGAGATTCCTCAGGTTTGTGGTGAGCCAATGCTGCTACCAATTCATCGCGCTTCCCATCGGTCTGTCAGCAGCCCCATGAGTTTTTACAAAGTGTATGGCATGGTTGCAGCTTATGTCAGATGTCGAAGTGTACAAGTCTACCCCTACTTCGATGATTGGCTCATCAAAGGCCACTTGTGGACTCAGATTCAGCACAGCATTGGCTGCACATTTTGGGCACTGGGTCTGTTAATAAATGAACAGAAATCAACACTGGTTGCAGTGCAGAGAATAGAATTTATTGGGGTAGTGCTCGACTCCATCCAGGCCAAGGCCTACCTATCAGAGGCTAGGTTCCGAACTATGTCAGATCTAATCGCCGGGTCACAGCTCACCTGCTTTCAACTGCCCGGGTCTGACTCCAGCTGTTGGTCACATGGCAGCATGTACCTACATGGTGCAATACGTGCAGCTATGCCTCAGATCCCTACAGATGAGCCTGGCATTAGTCTAGTCCCCGGGCGGACACCACTTGGACTCGGTTCTCACGATTCTGTCGCCCATCTTAGCTTTTCTGATTTGGTGGAGAGACCCACGTTCTGTGATTAAGGGGGTGGCTTTCGCTGCCCCATATCCGACAATAACATTGGTTTTGGATGTGTCAAACCTGGGGTGGGGAGCCCACCTCGGCAGACTCAGGACCCAGGGGCTCTGCAGAACTCTCTACATATAAATGTCAAGGAACTCAGGGCAATATGCTAGGCTTGCCAGGTGTTTGTTCCCCAGCTCTCAGATCAGGTCATGCAGGTCTTGATGGATAACACGGCCTCAATGTTTTACATCAACAAGCACGGGAGAACTCGATCCTCAGCCGTGTGTCAAGAGACCCTCCGACTGTGGGACTTCTGTGTGAAGCACACCATTCACCTCAAGGCATTGCGCCTCCCAGGAGACCAGAATGTGTTGGCAGATCATCTCAGTAGGTCCTTTCCTCTTGCCACAAGTGGTCTCTTCACCCAGAGGTCATCGCTGTTATCTTCCACAAGTGGGGGACTCCCCCAAGTGGACCTGTTTGCCTCCAGACAGAACAGGAAATTTCCTGGTTCTGTTCTATGCGCGGGCTCAGCAAGGGTTCCCTTTCCAATGCCTTCCTACTCTTGCGGGCAGATGGCCTGCAGTACACCTTCCCACCGATCCTCTTGGTTCACAAGGTCCTCCTAAAGATGAAGAGGGACAAGGTGAAGGTTATCATGATTGCTCTGGTGTGGCAACACCAGCATTGGTTTGGCATGTTTCTGGATCTCTCAGTGGCAGCTCCACTAGTGCTCCCATCCCACCCTGACTTGATTTTGCAAGACCACAGCTGGTTGCTTCACCCGAACCTCGCCTCGCTATGTGTGACAGCATGGCTGCTGCGTGGCTGAACCCTGAGGAGCAGGCTTCCTCGAATCAGGTTCAAGAAGTCTTGCAAGGTAACTGAAAGCCTTCCACCAGGTTTACCTAATTGGCTAAGTAGAAACATTTCATTTGTTGGACCTCTGCACGGAATCTTTCTCCATCTCAGTTTTCCCTGCAGTCCATCTTGGACTACCTGCTCCACCTGAAACATCAAGGTCTGGCTCTATCATCTGTTAGGGTTCACTTGGCAGCCATCTCAGCCTTCCATCCTCCAGTACAAGGCAGATCAGTTTTCTCCCAAGAGATGAAAGTCAGGTTCCTCAAGGGCTGGAAAAGACTCTACCTGCAGGTGCGTGAGCTGATTCCCCCATGGGACTTAAAATCTGGTCCTGTCTAAGCTCACAGGGGTCCCTCTGCGAGCCGTTGGCATCTTGTTCCTTACTGCTTTTCTCTTAGAAGGTCGTCTTCCTGGTTGCGATCACTTTGGCCAGAAGGGTCTGTGAGATCAAGGCCCTGACATCAGAAGCCCCTTATATGGTGTTCATCAAGGACAAGGTCCAACTGCGCCCCAACCTGGCCTTCCTGCCAAAGGTGGTGTTGCAATTCCATAACAACCAGGAAATTTTTCTGCTTGTCTTCTTTCCAAAGCCGCATAGCACCGATGAGGAATGTTGGCTCCATACATTAGACATTAGGCAGGTCCTGGCCTTCTATATCAAGAGGACTAAGCCCTTCTGCACATCTACACAACTTTTTGTAGCAGAAGTGGAAAGGATGAAAGGACTACTGGTGTCATCCCAAAGAATCTCATCCTGGATAACAGCTTGCATCCGAGCTTGCTATAAGCAGACAAAGGTTCCACCTCCAGCCATTGTGACTGCTCATTCCACAAGAGGCCAGGCTTTGTCAGCAGCATTCCTCACACAGATACCAATCCAGGACATCTGCAGAGCTTGTAAAATGATCATCGGTTCATATCTTCGCATCCCACTATGCCATCACCCAACAGGCCTGTGATGATACCAGTTTTGGGAGAGCAGTGTTGCAATCAGCACATCCATGAACTCTGAGCCCACCTCCAGGGGTACTTGCTTGTGAGTCACCTAGCAGGGAATGGACATGAGCAAGCACTCTAAGAAAAAAATGTTATTAATCTTTTGTAACTGTTGTTCTTTGAGATGTGTTGCTTATGTCCATTCCATGACCTGCCCTATTACCCCTCTGTTGGAGTTATGGATAAAAAAGAACTGACAGGGTGCGGAGCCAGCGGTACCCCTTATACCGACGCATGTGCGCAGGACTCCAGGGGGCGCTAGGGCCAGTCCTACGGATACCACTAAGGGGAAAAAAAATCTCCAGCAACATGGCGCGTGCACACCTAGCATGGAATGGACATGTGCAACACATCTTGAAAAACAATAGTTACGAAAGGTCAGTAGCCATTTTTTTGTCTGTCCACTTCCATGTTTTAGAAACTCTCAGGTAGTAAGCAAGTTCTCGGAGGTAGGAGGCTCTTCCTTTACCAGCAGAAGATGGGGAATGATGCTTTGTTTCTGAATGAGATTGTTGGAACTGCTGCTGCAAAGTGACAATGGCACAACAAGGATTTTGCAATGGGTGGGCTGGACTGATGGGATCAGTGTGCAAATGAGTATTCAAATTCGGCTGTGTTTATGAAAATTAATAAATTGCTTCAGATGAGCATTAATCTGCAAGATTTTTGCAAAGTGATGAATCGCATTTTCAATCTGTAACAAAGTCCATGTGAGTACCAAAGCTAAATTCCTTTCCTCCTCCTGCCTCTTTAATAAATAAATAAAGAAAAAAAGGCGGTGGGGGGGGGAGTAATTGCTTTGTGAAGGAAAGCTTGTTTCCTAAAGCAGAAATTCTCAAACTCTTTCATAGCATGGACCACATTTTAGTAGAGGTTCTCACAGACCACTTGTCCTCTCATTCTTGGTTGTATGTATCACTGCCTCCTAGTTACGATGGTGTAAGACCCTTGTGGCAGCAACAACAACAGTTGCTTACATAGGAAAGTGATGGTAGGAAAGTATTTAATGTGTTTTAATAAGAATTTAGTAGCTGGAAATCAGGAGTGGGAATATGCAGCATTATATGACCCGCCAGCTCCCCTTGAGTCCCCAGCAAGTTCAACATGGGCCACAGTTTGAGAACTCTTTGAAGTAGAGGAAAATAAACTTTTATTTGGGTGAAAATGTTTTTTTAACTCTCTACAAAGATTTTTTTAAAACTTTTTCTTTCATTAAAAAAATATTTAAGAAAAAAATCAAAGTTTGGAACATTTTAATTAAAATGTCTCAAAGAGAAATGTTACCATTTCTGCATTTTTTCCCCATTGCTGGTTTTTACCCATCTGCAATGATTCTTCAGTTCTGTTCCCTTCTGAGTAATCTTTACTTCTTGGGGCACTGCAATGCAGAAAAATAGGGCTAGGAAAAGACAAAATAGACTGTGGTTTTAACTGAGAGGCACTTAAAATAAGTTTGCAGATCCCAGACTTGGTTTCCTGTTCTCAGGCCTCCATTAGTTTTCTTAAATTTGAGTGCGAGTCTGGCTTGCTTTAGAAGTGCATACAGTCTTGGGAGCAAAGACTTCTTCCCATGCTCCCAGTTACCTTTCAGAAATGTTAAAGCTTAAGAAAAGGTTGGGAACCTAAGAAATTCCTTTTTTTTTCATTCTGAAGTTCTTTGATTTCTAACCTTTTCTTAAGCTTTTGTGTTTTGGAAAGATAATACACACTGAACCTATTCATGTGTGTCTGCACCTTTATTTTGGCGGAGGGGGGGGAATTATCTCTTTCATGTGCATGTTTATGACTCTGTTAATGTTTCGTACTCTCTCTGTGGACTGGGTTTCCTATACAGCCATAAGAGCTGTAAACGTACTGTCATTTTTTTTAAAAACGGAAAGTTTGGGTTCTGCAGAGTCTGATTAAACGGGTAAAGTGGAGATGACTGCACCCACCTTCCTTGCTTAGTTCTACCACTGATTTCCTTACTGGTCTGGGCAGTCTTTGCCATTTTGTGTCCAAGGTTTGGAATCCTGTGCATGTACCCTGGTTTTTATATGAACTTCGTTTCTCGTTCACCCTTTTTTCTCCCTGTCCCCCCCAGGTGCGTGTTGGGAAACACTACCATCCTGGCTGAGTTTGCCACAGATGAGGAGGTTAGTCGCTTTCTGGCACAAGCTCAGCCCCCGACACCTGCAGCAACCCCAAGTGCACCCGCAGCAGGCTGGCAATCCCTGGAGACAGGACAGAACCAGACAGATGCAGTTGGACCTCCTTTGAATCTTTTTGGTGGGTCAGCAGGGCTTGGGCAGTGGAGCAGCAGTGGTGGCAGCAGCAGTGGGGGCGATCTCTCTGGCGCTTCATTGTGGGGGCCCCCAAACTATTCTTCAAGCTTATGGGGGGTCCCAAGTGTAGAGGATCCCCACAGAATGGGCAGCCCTGCTCCCTTACTACCTGGAGACCTTCTGGGAGGAGGGTCGGATTCAATCTGAACTTAGAACTTTCAACTCTGACCTCGTGACCTTTTTTGGAACAGCAGCAGCACTAACTTGACCTTTTCGTTTTTTTTCAACTTGCAATAAATACATTTTTAAAAGGAAAAAAGAAAACGGAGAGAGAAAAAAGGTGGGTCATTGACAGACTGTCTGAGCACATAGTTGCCTCCCTTATGTAACTTCAGTTTTTTCGTTTGGAATATGAATCCAAAAAGAGAACATATCACTCTTGAAATACTTGAATCATGAACGCCAACTTAGAAAGACAATGTGAAGCAAGTACACATACCATTTAAATTTAAACACAAAAAATTAAAAAAATTAGTTTCTAGTTTTTCACTTTTTCATGTTATACGGAAGTTGTTGCTAAGAAACATATATACTGAAAAAATAGCTTTTTAACTTTGTTTGCACTGGGTGTGTTTCCGTCCTTAGGTCTACCGTGTTGGGTGGGGTTGGGGGTGGGGTTCAAAAGAATTGCAGGGGTGGGGGGAGGGGAAGACTTGACGGAGCCTCACTTTAAAAACAAAAAAATTTGAAAAAAAAATTGAAAAAAAATCCCAACACTTTGTGATTGGCTGGTTGATAAATACCAGTGTGTTCTGGCACATGTAACTGCCCATGTGTGCTTGTTTCTGGTGAGTGCGCATTTTCTCCCTCTCTCTCTTGGCTGTCTCAGAATGCTGCATTGCTGATGGGTCTATGGGCTGGCTGGCCATCTGTGTGTCTTGATTCTGAAAACAAGTATGGGGGAGTCCCAGTGGCTGAAACAAAATTTTCTTGGGCTGGATTAAAATTTGTCAAGTCTTTTTGGTTTTTTTTAATTGCTTTTTGGAGGGTGCTAATTCAAGTTTGCAGATCATATTGAATGTGGGTTGTTGCTTCCTAGCCCTTGTTCTGACCCTGTGGTAGAGCAAAACACTGCCATGTCCGAAGGATTTGGTGAGAAGGGGAGCCAATGTTGTCTTTTGAGTAGCAGTGTATTTATTTATTTATGTCTGCATGTGGGGTTTTTATGAGTAAACCCTAGAATGTTTGTTTTATAATGCAAGCCATTCTTTTTTCTTCTGTGGAGGGTAAAACAGAGGATAGAAGACATCACGTTTATATGTGGCTAAGACCAATGTTCTTATCTAGTCCCTTGCAGTCTTCAGTATCTTTAGAAAATTAGTCTCACCCCTCCCCCAAACCATATACATATATTCATGTTCATTCATGAAGTATCCATCAAAACCTTGAAATTCCAGCCCAACCAACATTATTCTCTTAATTGATTTACTGCTTATATTAAAACTGACAAAACTAAGTTGTCAGCAGTTTGCTGGCCTGCCTGCCTCATCTCCTGAAAGCACATGCAGCTAACTCCCTTCTGCATCCCTCCTGATGAGTGTTACCTGTGCCAGGCCGTGGTGTATTACAGCACCAGACCATCACTGACAGAAACGTTTACTTACGAATGTTCTTAAACCAGTGTGTACTTCAAATGTTTCCTTTTGTTTCTCTGTGTTGTGTTTTTTCCTGTGTACGTGGTTTTGCTTAGGCAGGTATATAACTAGCAAAGACTTTTTTTAAAGTATTGCACCTTTTTTTGTTTTTACTTTTTCTGTACTGTTGCTTTTTAATTTCTGTATTTAACGAAAGATTTGTTTGGGATTTTTCGAGCATCAGTGTAGTAGTACTCTGGGCAGGATGGGGTGACCTTTAATCCACAGTGATAGCCAGTGTGTGCGTGCGTGTGCACGCTGGGAACAAAACTTACAACACTGCTTGTGAAAAGAGCTGTAGCAGACCTGAAGGGACATCCCTTTACACAAAGCAGGAGATATTTTGTGGGGGCAGGGAGAAGAGGGAAGAGAGATGATGGTACTCTTCTCAGAAGTGCCACCAGTAGTGTGGTGGTGTCAAGCTCTGTGTTATACTGTTTAGCATAAAGTGCTGACATTCTGTACCAGCAAATACCTACCCATTCCAACCCTGAGTGGGAACGTACCTCTGTTGTCCTTATTAACTGTAGGAGGTGGGGAGGGGAGGGAAATCTTTTCTTTAGCATCTTCACTGAAGGATACAATAGTGTCTAATGTATTTAACTCTTTAAATATTGGGGGGAATGGAAAAGGCAAACTGAAATAGTTTACGTGTGTGTGTGTGTGTGTGTGTGTGTGCGCGTGTGAGAGAGAGAAAGGTAGGGAAATTCTGTGATTTTTTTTTTTTTAATTGCCATATCTGTGTAAACCCAGTGTGACATTGAAGGCTGACTGAGGGGAATGCTATATCTACATATGCCTATAGATTCATATGCAAAGTGTTATGTGATCCAAAGTATGTTTGTGTATGTGTGTAAACTGGAGTCTGCAACATACTATGGTCCTTTTTTGAATATTATTTTTTTTGTTTTTGTTTTTGTTTTTTTTTTACTGTGCCCTCTCCTCCATCCCACCATACACATTGAAGCAGATATTTTTCTTCCAACTCCTACCAGTTAGGTTTGTTCCCTCCCTCCCCCCAGGCAGAGCTACATTGTCTCTGGTAGCCTCAACATGAAGACCAGCCATGCGCAGAGATGCAGGAGAGATAAAACCCCTGTGCCAGCAGTACTTTCAAATGAAGCACCTATGATGGCCTGAATAAGCCGCTATCCATTCTGTCACGTTACTCGTCCATGCTGGTTCACTGCTGTGTTCCACCCCCTCACTTCTCTCTCCCAACCTGCCCTAAGGTCCTTTTACCTGCACTTTGGGTTAGTTGAGTTAATTGCGATACTACGGTGAAAGCCGGGTGCTAGAGCCCCTCTTGTTTACAAGACATAATGAGGGATTTGAAATATTTAAAAATGAAAAGCTAAAATGTTCTTCCATAGTAAGCTTAAAGAGGAAAAAAAAATTAAAACTTACACACAAAAAAAGACCAAAAAGTGCACGCATGCATGCATGCATGCATGCATATATATTAGATGAAGACTAACTCTGGGAGCATTTAACAGTGTTTTTTGTTTTTGTTTTAACATTTATTTTCCTGCTTTAAATTTGCAAGCTTTCTCAGGAATTCTAGGGTAGGAAGCCAGTTTTTGAAGATGGTTTATTTAACCTTATCTTATCCTAGATAGATGGCTGTTTCTTTCCTGTTGATAAACTTTTACAAGTTCCTGAATCTTCAAAAACTTTGAAAGTTTTTTTACTTTAAAAAAAATTAAGAAGCAGAAAAATCTCCAAATGTTACTGTCATAACTGGGGATCAAGCATTTTAAAGACTGTAAAAAATAATTATTACAACAAATTCAGTAAGAGCAACAGAAATTCATTGTATTCTTAAAAACCAAGTTGCGGGAGAAAAGGGTTGTTCTTTGTAGAGCGCTGTTAGTCTCATGTGGGTACAGTTGCATGTGGGGGGAGGGGGGAGATGTGTGAATGGAAATATAATCACTTAGTTCTTCTGCAATGAAAATTAGACTGAACTATCCCTCCAAGCACCTTTTTAAAAGAAAGAAAACTGTAAACCTAACCCGTACCTATGGAATATCCTAGCAATGGAGCAGTTGTATCTTGTCTCCTTTTTAATACAGAAAATGATCGAGAGGGGAGAGAATTTGAAAATCTCCTGTGAAATGTACATTAGAGAACAAAAGTGATTATTTTTAAATTTCCAGCTACCCCTTAGTCAATGATAATCCCCATTATGAAGATTTGCTGCTTGCTTTTCTTTGTTTCTCACCCAGAAATGTACTTTAGTTTTAGTTTTTTTGAGGGGAATATTTAAGCTCTCCTGCTGACCCCACAGGTGCCAGCTGTCAGGACTCCCCCCCTGAGAACAACTTTGCTGAACTCAGTGTTGGGATGGATAACTCCTGTCTCCCACCACTAAGGGAGAGGGGCCTAATCTGCCTGAAGTTTTTAGGCTGAAACCACAAGCCACTTTAGTGCCTTTGTACATATACCCACACATTCTGCAAAAGGAGGCATATGTAGTCCAGACACTCCATGAAAATGAATGCACCTGCTGTTAGAATAGAAAACGAGCCTGCCGCAAAGGCATGCCATGCAGTGTGTTACATAACAGAATAGGTAAGAATGCTTTTTATGATTTGAAAAATCAAATGCCAAGTTTCTCTCCTATCACTTCAGTTGTGCTCTGTTTGTGTGTTGCATTCTTCCTGCAAGTGTGTGCATGCAAGTGCGTTAAAAACAATACACCAAGTTAATTTGGAAAATCGTAGTGTGATTGGCCAGTAGAGAGGGATTCTTTAGTTTCTTTTTCTTTTTTTAAATTGAGGGAAAGATATTTATCTGAATGCTTTGCCAGAGGCTGTGCTTTATCAATTGGCAGTGTACGAAGAACAGAAACTGGTAGGACTTCGTGAAAAACAACCAAGGCCTTTGCTGCAGTCCCTTGGCAACAGCCATGGCTGATGACTACTAAGAGGTTAGAGCACTGACTCTTTGGCTGTGTCATTTCATAAGGGCATCCTTCTCCTCTCCAAAAACACCCCCATCCCTGAACTCTGTGTAGGCTTTATCTTTGGCACTTGTATCTTGAGTCATCAATTTATAAGTTGCTTGAAGTACGTTAATGCCTCCCATTTTCCAGTCTGAAAAAATTTAGTTGTCAGTTTTGTTCCTGTCCAAATTTATAGTTGAAACCATGCAAGTAATACTTGTCTAATCACTGTGTCACTAGCTTGGTTCTATAATGGTTTTTCTGACCATTTTGAACAATAGTTTTGGAGGACCATGCTAGCCAGACAGCACTCTCCTACAGGCCAAATATGGCTTGCCTTTCTCAAACAAGAAGTTCTATTTGATGTCAGTGCTTGAAAGAGGCAAGTAGGATTTGGTACTGGGTAGGTCTGGCTTTTAGAACACTGTTCTTGAGAAGGCATTTGTGACTGTCCTGGTCAGGAAAAATGTGCTGCTAGCATTATTTCACATGAACACCATGAAAAGAAAACTAGGAAAAGTTTGTGAGAAGAGGTGGAAAGGGCACATCTTGGAATAGATTATGAATCTCTACTGCCAGTTGGGGGTCAAATGTCAAGTCCTTCCTGTTAGTCTCAAAAAACACATCTTCAGTTTCCCAAGATGTTCATGAAGAAACAAAGAATGCACCTTGTAGTAGTTCTGTTCTTGATTCTTGCTCCTCATGGCCATATAATCTAAACACATACATGTCTCAATTATTATTCCTTTCTTCCTGATTTCCTGTCTCCTTTGTTTTAATCCTCCACTGTTTTAATTGTTCTAATTACATCTTAGCATTTTTACGTTCTATTTTCTACAAATTCTGCTCCAGTACCAGCTGCTTCCCCTTCCCCTGAATGTTGCCTGAATTGTCTGTAGGCTTATTCTCTGAATTAGATGGGTTTGATCCTTTTTCCCTTCTGCCATAGTAACTTTTATTAAAGTGATAGTGAAGATTTCTAGTATGCAAAATGAGAAACACAAGCAAAGTAGGAAGTTTTAAAATATGACCACTTCTAGTGGAAAGCAGATTTAATTTCTTGAACTGGGTGCCCTTTGGGAAGACTTTTAGTCTTTTCCAATATGCCTGTGCTTTTCTGGACACTTTTCCATCGATGCTGAGGACCTCTACAATCAAATGGTGTGAACTTTTTCTTAGACTTTTGGCTTTCTGATGTTCAGGTTAAACAGACCGAAGAATTTATATATTGAACAGAGACCTTAAGCCAAACACGTTTTACTCTGAAGTATAAACAGGATGTTTTCAGTAGTCTCCAATATTAGAGAACAATTCAGCCTTCGTATTAAGTTGGCCTCTTTTTTTTTTTTTTAATTCATCTTGAAGCTTTTAAAAAATAGTACATTAGAAATCTTGGTCTTTCTACTTAATACTGTTTTTCATTGCAGCGATTTGAACTGGCAAAGGTGACTGGTGTAATACTTTGTAAAAGCCAACTTTCTCCTTAGTATATGCTCTCCTTCCTCATCAAATGCTGCCACATCTCCTCTGTTCATGCCTTGATTGTAGAATAATCTTCTGCTTCATCCCTCAGCTGCCTTTCCCTCTTCCTGGGTCTGATTTTGCTCTTGCATGTGGATCTCCCATTGACTTTAATGGGGGCCCAGTATGTGCATCTGAGATCCAGATTTGGCCCTCTGGGTCAGATCCAGGAAAACCTTATAGCAGTCATCCTTACTCTCTCAAGTTAGTGCCACTGACTTGAATGAGTAAGTGCTACTCACAGGAGTAAGGGCTATTTGTGTAAGTAAGCGGTTGCAGGATCAGGAGTTAAGATTGTAGCTGTGGAGCTATAGTGCTACCAATACAACCAGGAACACCTGCCTGTCCATGCATATATTAAATTCCCTGCAAACCATCTGATTTCATAATCCAGGACTTCTCCAGTGTTCTGAGATGCTCTTACAGTGCTTGGCAAGTAGTCGCTCAGGATATGAAGTCCTGATTGACTGGGGTGGAAGTTAAATTTTTTTATCTGCCCTGGGAAAAATTCCATTATAGCAAGGATGGATGTCTCCTTAACTGTAAATATGCAAAATAATAATGCAGAAAATACTCCCAAAAATACAAAGTTGAAATGATGTATAAGAAACTAAAAAATGCTGTCAGGAGAGTGTAATTTTATTAAGACTGAGTTTTGTCTTGTAGCTGAAACAACATATGCAGAACCTGTAGCCTTTTCTACACTAATTTTTCAAAAAAAGAAAAAAAAATCCACTGGTAATGTTAGTAACATTAGGAGCCCAACATAGAGGGGCCACCTGTTGCCTCTGGTGTTTTAAGCATCATGTGTATTATACCTACTCTGAACAGACTATAGATGACATGATGCTTACAACACCAGAAGTCCACCAACACTAAGGTTTCTTGGTGGCTGAATAAGTGTTAATAATGATGGGGAAACTTGTGCAAAATTTTCTGTAAAATTAGCTTAAATCTTTTAGCTAAATAGAGTTTGCAGCTAGGACTGTACCCTAGCTAGGGACTAACCTTTTAAGCACTGTTCTAATAAGTTTTGTCTCCTCTACAGACGTTTTTCAAAAATATCCCACCATTGCAAATACCAGCACAAATGAACTTGTATTACCAACAGTGGAGACATTTTGGCAAAATTTCCCTGAAGTAGATAAGGCCATACAGTTTAGTCCTTTTTATACTGATTGGCCAGGCTATATTAGAACCCTGTTTGTCCACAATAAAGTCCACAATGCTGCTATTAAAACTGAGTCAGTGGACCTCGTTACAACAGTTTGGTTTGTGGTGTAGATTGGACTTCAACCATGTTCTGTGGTTGGCTAAAACCTTGGATATGCTTTAGCCCCATTATGGAAAATGGTTAAGATCCCATCTGTGCCACAGAAAATGTTCTAATGGTCTCCAGACTTGTAGGGTTCTAAGCCTGTTTTTTAAACTGTGTTGTGAGGCCAATGGAGATGTAACCTAATCAGTGGCATGCAACAAAGCAACATTCACACGCTGACAGAATTTGTGTGTGTGTTGCTTTTTATAAAGGTATGCAGGAAAGTATCTGAAAATCTCCCAGAACCTTGGGTTGTGAAAAGAGCATCTTGCAAACTAAGTGTCCTGAGCAAAGAGCCATTTCCCGCTGTGCATGTGGCAATCAGTAATGGGGACATCCAGCAGTGTTAAAACCAGGTGGAATTTTAATTTTTTTTCTTAGCCAGAGAGTTGGAATAATTTTGACTTGACCCTGACAACCATTTCTATAAACACAAAACAGTGCACTCCAGGTAAAATGGTGGTAGAAAGTTTTGTGCCAGGCAGCCACTGAGTATTCTTTGTGGCACAGTCTCTTGGCTATTTGGTGGGCAGAGGGAGAAGAGGGGAGATGGGAAGAGTTTGCATGGACAAACAAGAGATAGGCAGTGTTTAGCAAGAAGTGTTTCTTTTTAAGCACTAAATGCCTCATCTTAGGTATTAAAGTACAAATCAATGTATTCAAATAACAAAATTCGTCAATTTTTTAAATGTTTTTAACCATGACAAATAAATGGAAGTTTCTCTCGTGTTTTAGATGAAACAACCTTAGATGAACATGGTTCCTTCTTAATACTAATGTTGAGCAGCAAGAGCAAGTTTCACAGCTTGCTGGAAATAGATATTTTAGTGACATGGTTATGATATTAAGTGCTTTTCTTCCCCTTCCCTACCCCTTCCAGAATCGGCTCACCCTCCTTATATAAGGTGCTGAATGTTTTGTATTTTTAGTGGTGGGTGCAGGAGGAGCAGAAGAGTGAAAAGGGAGCCAAGGTAGAACAGCCTTACTTTAGGGGGTAGCCTTACAACAGAGCTTTATATTGGGGGTGTGCTGTATTCCAAAACATGTAAGCCAAAAAATGGAAAAAAGCGTTCATTTATGCAACAACAACAACAAAAGGGGTGTTGGAAAACTTCTTTAAGAAATACGTACCTTCTGAAGGTAGAGGGGTGTCTCACCAAGTGATACGTTATGTGATACTTCTTGCTGGGTCAGTAGGGATGGATTGGGGTATAAGCGCTTAACATTTTCCCCTCTTTGTTGTTTTTACAAGCAGTAACTTAAATGTGGTATTTATGAATGTGCCTTTGTGAGTACAGTGACTGTCTAAGGAGACTACTTGGGCTGGAGTAGGGAGACAATGGTCAATTCTTTCAAGAGGTCAAATATAAAGATGCCAGCCCACTGGTCCCTTTCAACAAGTAGCATATTTGGGCTAGTCTCTACATTGCACAGTAATTGTAAGTGGTGTAGAGGTTTGGGGTGTGGGAAGGGACATGACATGATGCACAGAAGCTGATGATAGTTTTAGGCTAGTCCGCAGTTGCAGGTTGAATTTATATTTGTATTATGTAGCTTCTCTTTTGTTTGTGTGTGTGGCTTGCTTTAATTTTTTGTAAGCACTGGAGAATTGAAACACAGTGATGTTTGAGACACATTTATGCATGTAGAGAAGAAGGTGTTCTGTCGCTTCTGCCATTTGTGGGTATAGGCACACTTTTACCCTTTCTTTCTATGTCCTAATGAGAGAAACAGGAAAATTATATTTTTTTCAACCCTTCAACTTCCAGCACATTGAACGTTGCCATTTAAATTAACAGGGTATTACAAGAATAAAAAATGTTTTTGAAATGGTGAGGTAGAAGTGTTTAAAAAAGAAAAGAAAAAAGTCTGAAGTAATTTTTTGTTTCTTCGAAGCTGTTTGTAGCTAAACATGGGAATCTGCAGTGTCTCCTTCCATTTGTTTTTCCCTATTATTCCACCTCTTCACCCCAAATCTGAGGTGTGCAAGAGCTATTGCATTAGCCCCTTTCAGTCCTCACCCCAAAAAGAAACTCCTAGTGGGACCCTTCAGTTCCATTCAGGAAGACAAAGGGAGGAGAGACGCTGCAGCTTTCTTTGCTTCGCTCTCATTCCTCTCTAATGGCCTTGAAATGTATTATTATGCAAATGTGAATTTTGATACTGAACTTAAGAAGAGGTTTTTTTTTCTTTTTCAAAAAAAAAAAAAAAAAAAGGTCCCATATGTGGTCAGCATTGCTTCTTTAATTTGTAAGTGAATTGTAAACTATGCATTCTGCTGGGGGGATGTAGGGGAAGAAGAGGTAGCTTTGCTAAACTGTTCAGCAGTTTCTGTGTCCATGGTGCATCCATGTTGGTGTGGAGGGAAGGAGACAGAGTAATGAATTCTCCAAAACTGTCTAGTTATCAAAATTGCCAACTTCTGAAAAGAGAAGTTCCCAAGAGACTCTTTCGAAGTCAATTAAGATTGATTCCAAAATCCAGCTCAAATTCTGCAGGATTGTGAATTCTAGCCATGCAGTGTTAACCAAGGGCCAACAGTGTGACATGAGACCCCAGCATTCCTTGGGAAATGATTTGACCACCTCCTGTGTTAAGGCCCCTTTCAAGCTCAGGAAACAGAGTGCCTCAGGCACTATCTTTTGGGATTTACCTACTCACTTTCCATTAAAACAGCCTCCCTCTCAGGAGAATTGGAACACAACCGCTCCTTACTCATAAACTGTCTACATGAACCTTTTCCTAAAATTGCCACTGTTACGATCTCTGGTGCAGCTCTAATAGGTGGGAGCACTATTACAAACCGGGCGCTGGTGTTGTAGCTAACTTGTCTGCTAGCCCTAATCAGAGCAGGTGTAGGAGAACTTGACAGTTAAAACGCTAGTAACCACCAATATCGTGTCTATACTAGTGCTTCCACTGGTGATGTGGTGGTAGTGATGGAAAATTTTAGGGAACAAAGACTAATGTAGATAAAGCCATCTAAATTAAAGAAATTAGTCTTGTGTACTGGGAAGTGGCTGCTGTCCCAATGGGCAAAAGAGGATTAACTTTCTCACCCCCAAAATGCAGTTGATTTTGTCACTTACATGTGTACGTGGAGCTCAGTGGGCTTCTTGGAGTGGTCTCTTAGAAAAATGTAAATCTCACTGCCCTGTTCATTGTCTTAATAGGAGCCTTGTGTTGACTTGACTTTCCCTTGCCCATGGTGAACCATGGTACCTGCATTACCCTTGGCATTATTTTAGATAACAGTATCATAATTGAGAGATTATCTTGCCTGTATTCAGTGTTTTTCATGCAGAAATTTTATTTTTTGTTGACGTTCGCAGTACTGTAATGAGTAATAGACTTGATGATGACACTCTCCTCACATCTGTGCCTGCCTTACAGATGTGATCTTATCAGGGTTCCACTCTGTTGGATTGCCTTTTAAAAAATAAAAAAAATCCTGAAGTTTCAATTCTTCATCACAAAATACCTCATGGTACATTTCCCTTTTTAATGTAACCTTTCAAGCCCTGTGTTCTTTTCCAACCTTGGTGGGTTTATCCGCTTCTTAGATCTCCTCCTGGGAGAGAGGCTTAGATTAGTGGTTTGAGCACAGGTCTGAGAGCCTGGAACTCTTGAGTTCTAATCCTGGCCCTTACTCTTCCTCTTTAGCCTTGGGCAAGTCACTTAACTTCTCTGCCTCCGTTTTTTCATCTGTACAATGGGGATAATAATACTAACCTACCTCACAGGGGTTTTGTGAGGATCAGATAGTTCTTGTCTGTA
The DNA here is from genome assembly GCF_011386835.1 of Chrysemys picta bellii. Classification (NCBI taxonomy): domain Eukaryota; kingdom Metazoa; phylum Chordata; order Testudines; family Emydidae; genus Chrysemys; species Chrysemys picta. The sequence goes on along the minus strand of NC_088791.1, from coordinate 93,054,440 downwards.
AAGTGCTTTGAAGATGAAAAGCACTATATAAGTATTATGAGTTTAAACAGCAAGATAACTCATTCATAACATTGTTTGCTTGGGGTGGGATGGGGGGAACCTATAACACTTCTACATTTAAGCCATCAAAAAATCTAGATCCTAAATGACTTAACTAAGCAGAAGTCAATGGAGAGCTTAAACCATCCATATTGCTTACTTTCTCCTTCCCCTATCAGTCTCCTCCCCTGCCTTCCATATGCAGTAACGCTGTTTTTGCTATAGGTCACAAGCCCATTCTTTTAAGCAGACATTGAACCTGGTTGGATTGATGTACTTGCAACTTTCCTCCTCTTCCACCAGATTTCTAAATTGGATGCAATGTGTCATCTTTTCCCTGCCTTTAAACAGACTTTGGGTGGTGAAGTGTCATCCCTCCATGGACGCATCTCTTCCTGCCTTCAGGAAGGGAGGAGTATCTTGTAGATCTCATGGGGATTGTAAAAGGAAGAGCCTTGTCACTTTATGCTTCTCTAGGAATAGAGGACAGTGTAGCTCCCCGTAACTTATGAAAGTGGTGTTATACTGCCACTTCAAATAAGGTGTCCCCTTGTCCCTAATACACAGAAGCCATCATACACCAATATTACATTGAAACAGAGAGAATGACATTCAATAGTAGATGCTGCTTATGTATATGCCTTATAGCTCACCCAGAATCTCTGAGAGGGTGGTGGGGGAAGAGGTCTTTGTTGGGTAAATCCCACAGCTGTCAGGGAACCTCTGATACTTTCTCCCCTCTCCGATCATGTTGTGGTCAGTTTCTTCTCTCTTGGATGAGTGTCTCAGGGATGTGCATATGAGCCCATGCCTTTGGAATTTGGTCTTGGAAATCTTGAGATTTTGGTTTCAATTCTGTATTTGAAGCCTTTCTTTCTGACACTTCACTGGCCCTTTCCGTCCCTTGCATTGCTCCCTGTGGCCTTAGGATCATCTCTTCACTGCTGCCCTATGTAACCCTCTCCACCTCTGCCAGCACACAAGTGAAATCTGTCCATGATTCCACAAAGAACAAAACTGAAATGATGCATGGGCGCCCCTAAGATTTGCATGCAATTGCACACAATTTCTGAGGTGCAGACAGATGTGTTATTTCCTTCCTGTACAGAAAACAGAACAAACATTGCATAGCTCTGCTGATGGTAACTCTGCACGGTTTACTTTTTAATTAAATGTTATGTCTTTTCCCAAAAGAACCAAATAAATACCAAAACCAACCTTATTTAGGGGGAGGGGGTGAGAAAAGCAAATGGTGGGGAGGGGTTCCAAACTATTTTAGTTTCCACCATTTGGATGGAGACATGAAATGCTGCTTTGAAATCCACAGACCTAAGGAGCTATGTTTACAAAGACAAATGCTTTCTACCTGATCAGGAAACTGGCTAATGATGGGCATCCAAGGCTTGGTGAGGTTTTCCTCATTGCTAACAATCAAGTCAGGTAATTGGGGGGGAGGAGGTGTGTCTTGAGGAGGAATGGAGGAAGAGGTTAACTTAATCTAGCTGTGTTTCTAAAATAGTTTCCCCTTCCTCTCTTCCTTTAAATAAATGAGTGAGTGCAGAGTGGATAATCACTGATGTCCAAAACTGCTGGATTAGAAAAGGCAGCTTTCCTCCTTTGCACATAAATAAGGTAACAGGAAGGTACAGCTAAAGCCCTCTTGCTGAAACACTGTCCCCCATGAGCAGATGTAATAATAAAAATGTTGGATGCGCATATTGATGCTCTTTGCAAGTTACCTATGAGTGTTTTTTTTTCTTATACTTGAAATAGCTTCTTTATTAAAAACTCTTTGAATTCTGGTTTCTCTCTCTTCCCCCGCCCCCCTCGCCCCAAGATGGGCAGCAGAGAACGCAGACAAGGGAGAATTGAGAGGAGGTGACAATTCCTTTCATGCCCAGGTTTAATCTTAATTCCCATCCATACACCCTGGTGTTTGAACTTGCTTTCTATCCTAGTGGTTTTCCATGGACACAGAAACTCAGCACTTTGAGATGCTTTTGTATGGCAGGCTGCCCCCCTTCTCCTCCTCTTCTGTATTTTTATTTTACTTTTAGTATAGTGGTACTTAAAATCACTGGTTCACTTAAAAAACAATAAAATGTTTAAACTCTACTAATGTACAAATAAGCTGAAATGTTGCATTTTATGTGTATTTTTTGCCATAGCAGGTACTGTATTTCTCATGCTGGATTTCAAAAAAACAAACAAAAGGGTGATGTTTTATTGGAGTGTGACAAATTAAGAGTAATAAGGAATTAAGTCGTCGTCATTTCATTGAAACTGAGAGATGGTGTAATACATATATAAGTTTTCTGAAGGTTTTTTTGGGCTTTTAAACAGCTTTTTTGTTTTTATTTTATTTTTATGTTTTTTAAAGATATGATTGTATTATGTGCAACTCAGTTGCTTACATTATAACTACAAAATATTTTTGGGTTCCTGGAAAAAAAGAGACTAATAAATGTGTTTGGCTGCTAAGCATTGAATACTGTGGTATCCTGTCAGTTTATTCTGCCAACTGGCCATTCCCTACCCCAGCACAGGAGTTTACATCCCCCTGGCAAATCTATAGTTTATTTAGGAGAAAAAGGAAACCTACTCTACTTCCTCGGACTATAATGGTCCCAGAGCTGTCATGCAAAGATGTGCCTCTGAGTGACCAGCCCAGCCCAGTGTGGGGTGCTTTCAGAGAAGCAGAACTGCAGTTTCAGGGAGGATTTCCAGAAAACTAAAGACTCAGGACCAAATCCTGGCTTTGCTCATGCAAATAGTCCCATTGACTTCAGTGTGAAATGCAAACAACATTTGGCCCATGCAGTAGAACCTCAGACTTACAAACCCCAGAGTTACGAACTGATCGGTCAGCCCCACATGTCATTTGGAACTAGAAGTATGCTATCAGGCAGCAGCCGAGACAGCCCCCTGCCCCCCCAAATACAGTCCTGTTAAATGTAAACTAACAACAAAATAAAAGAAACTTTAAAAACAAAATTGACAAGGTAAGGAAACTGTGATTGGTTCATTTAAATTAAGATGGTTAAAAGCAGCATTCTTCTGCATAGTAAAGTTTCAAAGCTGTATTAAGTCAATGTTCAGTTGTAAACCTTTGAAAGAACAACCATACTGTTTTATTCAGAGTTACAAACAACCTCCATTCCCGAGATGTTCATGAGGTTCTACTGTAGTTTATATTTTGCACATTAGGCTGATACATTGCATTTTTATGTTAAAAAAACAACCTGAGATTTTATAGAGATCCTTTTTGAAGCTCAATCCCTCTTTTGCTCTTTTGAAAGTGCTGCTGCATATCAGCTTTCTGGGGCCTGTGTGTGTCTTCGCACATTGCTCGCTGTCGCAATACTAGGATACATTGAGTTGCTCCTGGGGGACTTCTGTGCCAACAAATTAAAAATTATTGGCACAATATTTTAAAATTCTGCATATTTTATTTGTCAAAATAACACTGTAATCACACACAGTTTCAATTATGTTGGTAATTTATTACAAAATACCTGTCAGCAACTATGTAACAATACAAAGACAACATTTTCCCGCAGGAGTAGAGTTAAAGAAACCGCTAAAGCAACCCAATTCCTGTTTCTCTGCTCCCTCCCCTTCCCAGATCCCAGCTGGAGCAGATACCCACACCTCCTTCCCCCAGAGCACTAGCGTAGCTAGTGGGGTGCAGGGGAAGCAGCCGCTTCCCCTCATCACATTTTTCAAAAGCGGTGCCTAAAAGGGCCCCGCAGCTGTCCACCCCTCCCCTAGCACACTTCCCCCTCCCCTGAACGCTCCGCCCCACTACTCCTCCCCCAAATCACATGTTCGCAAGAAGTCTGAAAACAAGCAGGGGCCGGCCGGCAGCAGCAGCAGGTAAGCTGGGGCGGGGGGGGGACCACGAGAAGGAGGGCTCTGGGGAGGTATGGTGCGGCCGGAGGAGCCATGCCGGGGGGGGGGGGGGGGGAGACACGCTGAGTGGCCAGAGGAGAAGCCCAGGGGGGTGCCTTTTTTAGGTTTGCTCCCCCTGCACTTAAGACCTGGCAATGCGGGGGCCCCTTACACCTCCTCCCTGTCCCAGAGCACACTCACACCCCTACCCCCAGAGTCCGTCACAGAGCACCCAGCCCAGACACTTGCACCCTCTCCCCTACCAGAGCCCAGGGATCCAAAGGGAAAAACAGCCTGATGCTGGCTCCAAGGCTTGTGTGGAGTTTCTTGCACACCACCTCCTTCCTTCACGACATGCCAGGAACTGCAGCTGCCCAGAACCCTCCAGCTTCGATTCTCTTCTCCCCCACCCCTCCCTCACGCAGTGTCTTCTGTTTGCTAGCTGGGCTCTTCTTGGTCTTCTGCAGCCCATTTCTGAGGGGGGAACAATTCTGCACAGAATGTTAATTTCTGCACAAACTCTGCATTGCACAATGGCACAGAATTCCCCCAGGAGTAATTCAGTGGAGATGGGGAGAGGAGAGTACGCTGCCAGCAATTTAAAAGGAACAGGGAAAAATGGGTAGAAGTATATGCATATAGATACCAAGCTGCTTTACTGAGTTTCCTCTATGGCAGAGGTTCCCAAACTTATTTGGCCTACCGCCCCCTTTTCAGAAAAAAAATTACTCAGCGCCCCCCTTTTCAGAAAAAAAATTACTCAGCGCCCCCCTGGAAATCTACCTTCTTTAAGTGAACAAGCAGAAAGATGCAGTGACAAATTTGTGTTCTTTTATGTATCTATATTTCTACCTACATCCTACAATATAGTAAAGAAAGATGTGTTATTAGAATATCGCCCACGACATCTGGTATACAGCGTTTTTTGCGTAATGCGGCAAAAGACAACCAAACTAAAATACTAATGAAACTAATAAACTGGGTTTTGTTCTTTGCTCAGCAATAGATATATGTATTTGATATTAAATTGTCAAATATCAAACTAAATTTATCAAGAAATAATTAATTAAAAATAATCAATATGCAATTAAAAATCAGTTAATAGTTTTAATTTAGTTTGCCCTTATTTAAATAACTGTTCCTTATTAACACATGCCTTATTTACCAATTAACACAGATGATTCGATAGATATAAATAAATGTTATAGTTAACAGTTTTTTACGATTTCATTCCCCTGTTTTCGTTAATATTGTAATAAAAAATTACAAATATATTGACTATACACTTAAAATAGTACTGTACCGACACAAGCCTGCTATGATTTTATTATTAGTAAGCACTAGAGACACAGAACCGTACGGTAGATATGTACGAAAATGTATAAAAATACTCACGTGTAAATTGCTGTTTTATTGAAACAACAATAATACAATTTGCTTTGTATGTGATCCGTAATCCGTAAAGATCGAAGGTATCGAATATGAATAAAAAATTTTAAATACTTATTGCACTATTGTTAACTGCTTTTTACACAATTCAGAAACAATCTAAATTAGATTTCATACATGTCACCTATTTATAGTATTGTATTGTAAACAAGTCATTACACGCACATATTCCTGCCGATGCATGCTGGACTTCCCGACAATGCGCGACACGCTCGCCTGCCAACACTTGCTTGTTAAGAGCTGTTGGTGGACTTGACAACTGATCGGTTATAATTTGTGAATTTATTTGGAAAATAAAGTAATCACTACAACTTTAACTCTATGTTACACAGCAGATGAAACATGTATGAATGGTTTTTCAAAATTTTCTTATATTCTCTTCTTTCTTTATGCTTCCACCGCCCCCTTATTTTTATTCAACGCCCCCCAATTGCACCCGAGGTTACTACTGCCCCCCTAGATCATTCCAGCGCCCCCCAGGGGGCAGTATTGCCCACTTTGGGAACCACTGCTCTATGGTATCAGTTCTTTAGATTTGAGAACGGGAAGGCTGCCAGTCTTTCTATTATGTGGTCTGTTGGAAAGAGTAGAACTCATTTGTTTTTAAAACAGGGCATCAGATATGCTTCCCCTCTGCTCAATCTGATCCTGTCAAGCATTGGTTGGTATTAAAGGGACATCAATGTAAAAGTGATACCTCTGTATAAAAATGTGTAGTTCTTAGAGTAGTGTCCCTATGGGTGCTGTCCCGTTGAGCCTGGGCATGTACTCTCCCTCCCTCGTGGTCTGCCTCGAGGCTATTTAGCACTGCAGGGGCGAACCTCCCTCACTTCCTTCTCTACTGCCTTTGGCCTCTGAGTGAAGGAGCAGTCATCCCTTCCTTGTCTGTCATTAGCATAAGTAGTGTTTGTTTTGTTACCTCTGTTCTCCTTAATAGTAGTTAAGCCCCTGTTCCTTTATTTTATTCCTTTGGGTTTAAAAAAAAAAAAAAAGGGAAAGGAACTTCAGTTTTCTGCCCTGCCCCCCATCTAGTAGATGCATATTTATTTAGTTTAAAAACAAAAAAAAGTAGACGTTCTTCTGCATTACCCCCTGCTCCAGGATGACAACCCTCTGCCCAGGGGCTTGCCTGGCGCTCTCTGCTCCAAGCCAGGCCTCTCCTGCCAGAAGTCAGTTCCTGTCTGACTGTGCCTGGGGGAGTCTCACAGAAGTGCTTTACCTGCCCCAGCTAACACGGCAGCCTCACAGGAGCTGAAGTTAAAATTCCTCCCTCTGGAGAAAACACCAGTCTGAGGGGACGCCGGTGGGTGCTGACCCTGGATCATCATAGATTCTAGGACTGGAAGGGACCTCGAGAGGTCATCGAGTCCAGTCCCCTGCCCGCATGGCAGGACCAAATACTGTCTAGACCATCCCTGATAGACATTTATCTATCACACCACCTTCTCATCTAAAATTGTCCTCCCAATTAATGAGGTTATTCTAGATCTTACCAAAGTCATCTGGCAGACACCAGCCTCCATCAGGTCAAAAGGGGTCTAGGCCTGAAGAGGAGAAGCGGGGGAGGGAGACCACCAGCAGACTCCCCCCGGAAAGGCTCCTAAAAAGAGCTCCTCCGAGTAGCTGGCCAGCCAGTGGGGCTCCCCAGAGCGGCCACCTCCGTAGGCGATACAGGCAGAGGGAGGGAGCGAGCTCCTGCTGTGAGCGCTGCCCTGCGGCACCGTTCCACAGACCCCGGGGGCCTCCAGAGTCAGGCTCGGAGGCAAGGGTACCGCCCCCGAAGGAGAGGGAACAATTACCGTACCATCTCTAAAAGAGTGGCACAGAGAAACCCTTTGGTACCAGGTGCAACAAAACTCCAATCTAGGAAGTGTTCTGCACCTTCCCAACTCTGGATACTGACAACATTCTAGACACTCCTGAGCCCATATGTGCTCTGATACTCTGGAGACCTGTGGCCTCAGTACCCAGGGAGAGACAATTGCAGTACCATCTCTAAAATAGTGGCAGCAACAAACTTTCTGTACTGGGCACAACAAAACTCGTTTAGGGAGTGCTCTGCGCAACTATCGGTACTGACAATGTACCACGGACACTCCTCTGTGGTACCAAATGAACCCATAGTACTGCATGAGCTCTGGTACCCTGAAAACCTGATGATTAGGGAAGAACCGCAATCCCCATTACTTGGTACCAGGACCCTGGTATTGAGCACATCCCAGCGCCCAGAATCGCTCTTGACACCGGGCTGTATAGTGCCAATACCCCAGTCAGCGGCACCCTTACCCACTGACGAATCTGACACTGGCCAGGAGGAGATCATTCCCTGGTCCCTCATCCTGGCCCACCATCACACTACAATGGTCCTCCCCCATTCCATCATGCCAACCTACAATCGCGGTACGGGCCCTCTGAGGTAAGCCCACCACCCAGGCCTGCCTTCCTCCCTCTCCCCCCCAGGGCCATATTGTAACTCTTCGGCGATGTACACACACATGTCGTGACCATCCCCGGTGTGTCTCAGGGAGAGTCCACCAGATGGTTTGCTACAGACTGGCTGTCCAGAGCACCTGACCCAGGGCAGGAGAAAGCTTTTTCAGAACAGGAAAAAAGAACCCAAAGAGGAAGCTACCTCCACTCCAGCACACTTCTCCCCATCTCTCCCAGATGAGGCTGTGCTACCCACCCCTCATCACTAGGTGAAGATTTTAAGAACTTTCTGGATCTTACCCAGGGGATGGATGGCAGACGAGCTGCAGATTCCCCTACAGGAGGTGGCAGATACACATCACAAGTTGGTGGAAATTCTGCACACCACCTTCTCATCTAAAATTGTCCTCCCAATTAATGAGGTTATTCTAGATCTTACCAAAGTCATCTGGCAGACACCAGCCTCCATCGCACCAACCTGCAACAGAGTGTAAACAAAAACAACCCTACATCTCTACCCAAAGAGGCAGACTTTGTTTTCAACGTCCGCTGTGGTTAATGCACGAAGCAAGCAACATAATGTCAAGTCAACTCCATACGATCAGGCTTGGCAAGACGGGGTATTCATCGACAACATTACTGTTTAGAGTCAAATTACCAAACTGTCATGGCCAAATACAATTTTATTAATTATGGGAAACCCAGTATGTTTCTGGAACATTACTGGAAACACAAAAAGAACAGATTCAGACTATTCTTAGAGATCGTCAGTTAATGGCCAGACTGGTCCTAGAGACACCACTGGATGTAGCTGTTACAGCTGCCCGCCTAGTGGTACTGAGGTGGGTTTTTTTTTGTTGGCTACACCTCTCTAGATTGCCCAAAGAGCTACAGACTTCCAGTTTGAAGGGCCAAACTCTTTGCAGAGAAGACAGACAGATTTGCTCTCCACAGCCTGAAGGATTCTCGGACCACATTACACTCCTTAGGAATCTACACTGTGGGACAGAAGAGAAGATATACCTCTCAACCACACCACAGGTCACAATCTTCTCAATACCCACCATCTCAGTGCTGTTATGAGCCACAGTGTAAGAGGCCCAGGGCTGAAAAGTGGGGGAACAGTCTGCACCCCAGTCCGCAACCGCTCAAACTGCCTCTTATAAGCACTTTTGATGAGCTGGTCCAGGGCCTGAATGATGATACCTTACAGCATCAGTTGCCATCTATACATCTGTCACACCACTCAGAAGTCACCTTACCCTACTTCACAGCAGTTAGGACCAGCTCTAGAGCAAAGAGATTGATTTCTAGCCCTGAACCTACATGGTGACTACTTCCATATCTCAATACAACCACCGTACAGATGATTTCCTACTGCTTACCTTTGGGGCAGGATCATTATCAGTACAGACTGCTCCACACAGGGTATTCTCCAGGTTCTCTTCATTGTAGTGGTATACTAACCCCGGTACAGTGACTGGACTTTATCAGCACCAACTTGATGCAGTACGAACGAGAGCGCTCCTCTAACTACCCACATTCACCATCCTGGGACACATGTCTCCCTAATACACTGGGAAGCTCACCTACACAACAACAAAGTTTAGGACAAATGGCCTTCCACAGAAATGACCTTCTATATCACTCTTTTGGGGCTAAGGGCTCTCAGGAGTGCCTGTGCGCACACACTGCCTTTCATCAAAAACAACACACACAGGTCATGATGGACTTAATGTGACCTATATGTTTTATATAAACCGCCAAGGAGCTGCCAGATCTCCCTCCCTCTACAAGACAGCACTCAAACTTTGGAATTGATGCACCCATCACAACGTGCTCAGCTCAGCTGTCTATCTACCAGGGATACAGAACGTGACAACCAACAGTCTCAGTTGGAATTTTCTCACAACAATGAGTGTGTATTGATTTCAGAGGTGCTTCAAGATATATCTGCCCTTTGGGGAACTCTGCCTATGGATCTCTTCGCTACTTAACGGAACAAGGACAAGAAAGGTCCTTGTTACTGCTCCAGGGCTGGCCTGGGGAAACATTCACTGGCAGTTGCCATCATCTTCCCATGGGACAGGTCCCACTTGTATGTCTTTTCCCAGTTTCCTACTCTATCCAAGATTCTGTTGAAAATTCAACGAGACAAAGCGAGAGTTATTCTGATTGCCACTCTTGACCATGACAAGTCTGGCTCCCTTACCTGATACAGATGGCAATATGCCCTCCTGTTTCTCTTTGCCCATTCCTCACCCGCTCTCTCAAAACAATGGGCTGACCCTTCACCCCAACCCATGGGTCCTCTGCCTCCAGGCTTGGCTCCTTCTTAGTTCCAAGGCTCAGAGGCATAATGCTCTGACAAGCTTAAAGACGTGTTGCAACACAACCACAAGCTGACCACTTGACATACTTATCTACAAAATGGAAACGACTCCAAGTTTCTGTCATTCCAAACACACAGACCCAATCTTATCTTTCCTCCCTCTGATTTTGCACTACATTTTAAACTCTCACTCAGCTCCCTTAAGGTACATCTCGTGACAAAAACGGCTTCCCACTTGGTGTTTGCTCACTCACTAATGCGTAGATTCTTTAAGGGCATTGGGAATCTCTTCCCCCGTGTGACATCACCCACTCCAGCCTGGGACTTTAACCTAGTGCTCAAGGCTTTGACTAGACCTCCCTTCGAGTCCAGGGCAACTTGTTCTCTCTTTCACCTGTCCATGAAGACAGCATTTCTAATTGCCATCACCTCAGCTAGGCACATAGGAGAAATAGCAGCCCTGATAGCACATCCATCATTCACAGCCTTTTTAAAAAAAAAAAAAAAAGACAAATTAATTTAAGGTCATATGCCAAGTTTCTCCCTACTTTTTCTGCACTTTCCATATGAATCAACAGATCCATCTCCCCGTCTTTTCCCCAAACCACATTGTGACAACTGGGAGAAAATTGTGCATATGCTAGATATTAGATGGACATTAGCATTCTACTTGGACTAAGGACTTCAGGAAATCCCTATAACTCTTCCTTTTGTCCACAGAAAGATTCAAAAGCTCTGTGATATCGCCTCAAAGACTATCCAAATGGGTCACTAGTTGCATTAATCACTTATCAAGGACGCAACTTGCTTCCGTCCAGAGTCCATACACACTCAACGAGGTCAGTTTCTACCTCAATCTCAGCAATCTATAGAGCAACGACTTGGGCCTCTGCCCATACTTCCGCAGAACATTATGCGATCACTGAAGATTTTGCCGATGACACCAACTTCGACTCCACAGTACTCTCTGTAATAAAAGACTCCACTCCGAAGTCCCAGCCTCCAGTGGTGGGTACTGCTCGGGAGTCACCTAAAATGGAGCACCCATAGGGACACTGCTCAAAGAGGAAGTTACTCACCTTGTGCAGTAACAATGGTTCTTTGAGATGTGTCCCCCCTCTGGGTGCTCCACAACCCACCCTCCTCCCCTCTACTTTGGAGTTCTCTATAGGCTCTGTGGTAGAGAAGGAAGTGAGGGAGGTTCGCCCCTGCAGTGCTAAATAGCCTTGAAGCTGAAAACCCATAATTTCATGCAACTGATAAAACTGACTAAAAAAAAACACAACAAAAATCCATACTGTCACAATTAAAAAAAAAAAAAAAAACAACTTACAAAGTAGCACCTTAGAGACTAACAAATGTATTAGAGCATAAGCTTTCGTGGACTACAGCCCACTTCTTCGGCTGTAGTCCACGAAAGCTTATGCTCTAATAAATTGGTTAGTCTCTAAGGTGCCACAAGTACTCCTGTTCTTCTTTTTGCGGATACAGACTAACACGGCTGCTACTCTGAAACTTACAAAGTGTGTCTAACCTGGCTCTGAGCAGCTCTCTCTGACACTATAGGCAGCTCAATACCAACGAATGCACTAAAGCTGAGTTATAAGAGCTGAATCCTTCAACTCACGAGGTTGGCGGGATGAACGTGAATGGAACTAAATGTTAAGAGGTGATTGTTCAAGGCTGTCCACGTTAGTGGCACTGGGCGTAAAGCGCCAGCTGTGGAAAGGGAGAACTAGTTCGCCATCGAATTGTTTTCTAACATTGCTCCGAAAGCTCTAGGCCTTGGACCATTTAGCTCAAGATGCAGAAGCTGCAGCCACCCAGTTTGCACTGACTGGGTCAAGTGGAGGTAGGGAGGAATGGTGAGAGTATCTGGAAATTGGATTTAACACCGCCCCCGTGTAGACAAGCCGTAGCGGGGTCGGACCCCTCGGTGGTAGCTGTTACCAGGCAGGGAGAGGAGCCGCTACTAGGGGCGGGCAAAGCCCAGGAGCCTCCAGGGAAGGCTATAGGGAGCAGAGACAGCCTCGCCCAGAGCCAGCAGCGGGGCCTGCCTCGCCTCCCCAGCCGCGCCCCAGAACCCACCCTCAGCCGGGGCGCATCCCTCGAACACGGGGCGCTGCGCCCTCCTCTGCCGCACTAACCTCCTGCCGTATTTCACGCTCGGAGGAGGACGAGACTGTTTTACGACGGTCAGCACGCTCTATCCTCCCGACCTCCTGCCGAATTCCACACAGAGGGGGCCGGCTCTCGCGCTCTTTCTCGAGCCTGACGTGCGGCCGGCGCGTGCGATTCCCGCGGAGGTTGTCCTGCCGCGCGCTGCTCGCCCGGGCCATGGCGGCGCCCGGCGCGGAGGAGGACGTGTTCGGCCGCTACCGCTCGCCGCTGGTGTCGCGCTACGCCAGCCCCGAGATGGGCTTCAACTTCAGCGAGAGGAGGAAGTTCGGCACGTGGCGGCGGCTCTGGCTCTACCTGGCCCAGGCGGAGAAGGTACCGGTGGGGTGAGACCGAGCCCGGCCCCGGGACCTCTGCCCCGCGCGCTGTGGGGGATCCCACGGGCCCAGCCCCACTGCTGAGGGTGCAGAAGCACCTGGCAGGTCCTCGCCGGGGGAGGGATGCGCGTTTGACAGAGGGGGAAACTGAGGCACGTGGCGGTTCGGGGACTGCCCTGGGGGCCCTGTGGCGGAGCCGGCGCCGCTGACTGCTCGCCAGACCCTGCTGCCGGGGGCGGGGCCATGCGGCACGTGGAGGGCTCCTGGCTGCCCTCGCCCTTTAGCAGCAGCAGCGCGGTTGGAGTTCCCTGACTAGGGGGCGAGGAAGGGGGAAAGCCCAGCCACACTCCTAACCGGGGTGGTAGGGGGTGTCCGCTTGTCCCATGCTTTGGAGCTGGGTTAGAGGCAAAGAGGGCAGAATCTCCTAATCTTGAGGGATGGGATTAAGAAAGAGGAAATGGGGAGGGGGGGGGTGCTAACGCTGTAGCTGATTTTGGCAAGGGGGGAAATGGGATCCCAACCTGAGGAAAAGAGAAGGTACCACAAAGGAGACCTTGGCTGACTGGGAAGGGTGCAAGGAGAGAAGACAGATTCTGGTTTTCAGAGGTTGCTTTCTTCACCTTCACTACAACTTTCCTGCTAGGTCTGATTGTGCACAAAACTCATGCAGGAAGCTAGTGGCTGAAGTTCAAATCCTTCTTTGTCATAATAAACTACAGAGGTATTGGCGAAAGTTAATGTAGTACATCATATGTGTCTCAGTTAAACTACATTGCCCACCCAGATTAAAACCCAAGATTGATCCTTACACTCCTCCGTTCTTTTGCTCTTCACTGTACATCTGTTGCTAAAGTGATCTGCAAAGTGAGAAGGGGGAGAAATGGATTTGTGCCCCATTTTGCATCTTTATGCTGTATAAAGAAGGCCTGAAATTTTTTTTCTGATGATATTTTTCATTAGAAATCTAGTCAGGGAGAGTCTTTGATAACTGAAGAGCTAGTGAACAATGACATCACTTGAGCAAGGGAGAAGAGATTTTTATTTGGACGGTTGAACATATTTTTAACATCTACTTAATTTTTATGACTAGCCTTTTAGTTTAAAGGAAGCCTTTATCAAAGATGCAGCATCTTCACCGTATCAGTTATTACGTTAGAGCTCACAATAAACATCCTTGCGGCCTCTCATGGGTTCTCCAGCAAGAGCAGGGAGACCTGATTATTCTTGACGTTTCTAAGCTAAGCAGAGAAAAACATAATAAAAAAAAATCATCTTTCAGGCCACCTATATACATAATTTAAAAAAAGCAAAAAAGGGCACAAGCCTAACTTCATATGTAGTTTTGTGCAGGTCATCCTCTGTAATGCAGCATGGTGCCGTTTCAGAAAAGAGGTTATTGACCAGGCTACCAAGCTGTAACTTTTTGTTTTACCTACACTCCCCCTGAACTCTCCATTCCTCTGTGAAGTGAGTTTCGTAAAGCTACTGTAAACAGTTCTTATGGAAGGAAGGAAGGGTTTTATCTTCTGAGCCCTTCTTCCATTAGTGAGCTGCTTGCCTGCCAGGGGACTTGGCTGACCTGGAATATTCTAATATTTAAAGTGTCCTCACCTTGGTGTAAATCTGTGCCATATGCAGTCATTAAAGTGATCCTCAGCCAATGGCTCTTATGGAGCCCATATTTCTGGGATTAGACTAATCTTGGGCAGAGTGAACAGAATGCTCATTCCAGGAGTGCTTGCCACATTGCCTGATACATACACAGTAGTACAGTGAAATTGAAAGAACAAACAAGCACTGAGAACGTAGAAATTGAAGGAAGAGGAGACTTACTCCAGGCTTTTTCCTAGTAACCATGATGGGGAGTGGTTGGAAAAGACAGACTGTGCTGAATGGATTTGCAGAGAGCCAAGACATTAAATAATCATAACAATGTAGGATCGAAAGGGACTTCAGTAGGTCAGCTATTCCAGTTCTCTGCACTGAGGCAGGACTAAGTATTATCTAGACCAGCGGTTCTCAAACTTCATTGCACCATGCCCCCCACTTCTGACAAAAAATACTACATGACCCCAGGATGGGGGACTGAAACCCAAGCCCACCATAGCCCTGCCACCCTGGGCAGGAGCGGGGGACAAAGCTGAAGCCCAAGGGCGTCTGTCCTGGGCAGGGGGCATGTAACCTTAGCCCCCTTTCCCAGGACGGTGGGGCCCAGGCTTTGGCTTCGGCCCTAGGCCCCAGCAAGTCTAACACCAGCCTTGGCAACCCCATTTAAATGGGGTTCCGACTCAGTTTGGCGTCCCGACCCACAGTTTGAGAACCCCTGATCTAGACCATCCCTGACAGGTATTTGTCTAATTGGTTCTTAAAAACCTTAAATGATTGAGATTCCACATTCTCCCTACATAATTTGTTCCAGTGCTTAACTACCCTTACAATTAGGAAGTTTTTCCTAACGTCTGACCTAAATCTCCCTTGCTTCAATTTAAGCCCATTACTTCTTGACCTGTCCTCGGTGGTTAAGGAGAACAATTTATCACCTTCCTCTTTATAACAGCCTTTTACGTACTTTAAGACTGTTTTCATGTGTGTCCCGCTCAGTCTTCTTTTCTCCAGACTACACAAACCCAATTTTTTCAGTCTCCGCATGGGTCATGTTTTCTAGACTTTTAACCATTTTTGTCGCTCTCCTCTGGATGTCCATCCAGCAAAAGATGTGTATTGACAGGCAGATTCCAGCCATGCAACAAAACATTGATCAGTACAGCAAGCTACCACCTTTTGCCCACTCCTCACCAGAACTGTGTGAACCAATGGCTTGTGTTTCTGCGCAACACTCAAAATGAGCCCATCCCAGATCCACTGGATCTTTGTGCTTACTGGAAGGGTGTGAAGGGACAAGTGCCTAGAGTGGCAGAGGTTGCCCTACCTTACATCTTCCTCCATCAGCTCTCTAGACACAGCGAGAATTTATTATTATTTTTTTTAAAGCTATAGTAAATATAAAAATCTACTTACAGACCAGAGGGAATCACTTTCTGAGGAAAACACTAAAAGGATAACCATAACGTACCACAATGGAGATGTCTGCTGGAGATGGCAAAAATGTTATTTAAGTTTGTCAATTTATAATACTACTCAGCAATAAACAGTTGATTGTGAAATTATTTAATCCAATTTGAAATTAATTTAAGCATTCTTTCAGAATATAGGAAGCTTGAAAGTAGTGAGTTTAATTTAGAACGGCAGCAATGACTGCTGCAAAGATGGATTATTTTATGTTTAGTGCATTATTTTTATTTTTTAATCAAATGTGATTTTAGTTAAATTTACACTGTTACAGGCTCTTACTTCTGTTGACTTCTTGTGTTACTGTACAGCAATGTCAGTTTGGTCATATGACCGAGTGCTACTTTAAAAAGTGATTTAAAATATGTTACTTTTACTGAGTAGTGTATATCTGCAGGATGTTTTGTTTAAATTGGAGGACTCCCAAACCTTGTGCTTATGGGTTTTCCTGTCTTCCCTTCTCTCTGCCAGCTCTCCCTTTTTCTTCTGCCCTCTCAAAATAGAATTTTGTTTCCAGTGAGTAGGAGTTCTGTCCTGTGATATCTTGAGTATTCTGGCCCCATTGGGAGGAGGGAGACTGTTATTTTTATCCATGTGTTCACATTCCTGAGGAGTTACAGCCTTATGATGTCAGTCCTGGACTGGAAGTGGCGTGGGAGTAAGCTACACTCAGCACTTGTTAGCTCGGTCATTTGTCAGTCGCAGACTGTTAGACACAATCACAAGCAATTTCCTCTGCACTCCATCATGGGAGATGTGCAGTATTTCTAGTTAGGTGCCTATAACAGGAGACAACTGATGCGGAAGTGAAGTGTGGGAAACGCGGCTCTTTAAGAACACAGGCCTGTTCAGAAAGCTCCAAGCAAGGACTTTTTCCCCACCAGCAGACTACCGCTGGGAATGTTAAAATGCCAATAATGATTCCAGGGACCCAGCCTACCCTTTGCTAACATGGCTCATGAAACCATACACCAGCCACCTCGTCAGCACCTAGGAGCGCTTCAGCTTCAGGCTCAGCAGCTGCAGAATGACAGCTGAACGTGTCTTTAGTTGTTTGAAGGGTCGCAGGCATTGTCTACTTAAAAGATTAGACCTCAGTGGAAAAAAATATCCCAATGGTTATAGCTTCCAGCTGTGTGCTGCATAATATCTGTGAAGCAAAGGGGGAAAAGTTTACCCCAGGGTGGAGGGCGGAGGTGGAGTGAATGGCTGTCTGCTGAATTTGAACAGCCAGATACAAGGGTTATAAGAAGAGTTCAGCACAGAGCTGTATGGCTCAGGGAGGCTTTGAAAGACCATTTTAATGGGGGCCAGAGTAGTGTGTGTTGCTCTACCTGGCCTTGCTCTTTTGCAGCCCGGTATGAATCTTGTAGTGAGTGCTGTGTGTGTAGTAGTAGAACATTGCCAATGCACCTATTAATATTGTCTGAGAATGATGTTGTGGGTTCTGTGACAAAATGAAGTAACAGTAAATTGTTGGGTGTCAGACATGTTCAGCACAAGCCAGCATATCTTGTGAACTAATAAAGTTGATTTATGTTCCAGAAAACAGAATTTTATTCTGCAGCATGAACCAGGAAAAAAAAAGTAGAACTTAATAAAACTTAATAAATTAAGGGAACACAACATATGAAGGGGAAAGAACAGTCAGATACACATACACTAACCGTGTCTTTCACAGTTCGGTGCATGTGCAGCTGTGATTGTCTTTAATGTCCCCCCAAATTGGATTGGTAGGGGTAGTGCAGTGTCCCTGATGCCATGTGGAATGTTGAGGGGTGCTGTAAGGTGGTCCCAACATTGAGTTGTGTATGGGTTGCAGATGGAGGTGAGCCTGGGATTCTTGGACCAGCAGGTCTACCAGCGTCTGCAGCAGGTCTGTTTGCTGCCT
This sequence comes from Chrysemys picta bellii, assembly GCF_011386835.1. Classification (NCBI taxonomy): domain Eukaryota; kingdom Metazoa; phylum Chordata; order Testudines; family Emydidae; genus Chrysemys; species Chrysemys picta. The sequence goes on along the minus strand of NC_088791.1, from coordinate 93,036,844 downwards.
GTGAAGCCCCATTATGTCACGATGCATCTCCCTTTCCTTGTCCTGCTTGGACTCCTGGGCCTTCCTCCTCTCCACTCTTTCCTTCTCCATGCTGTCATCCTCCAGGCCCTGGGCTCGTTCTCTGATGCAGCACAGGCTTGCAGCATCTTCTGGAATATGTCATCCTGAGTCCTCTTCTTTTTCCTCCTTATCAGGCTTAGCTGTTCTGTAGGTGTGGAGGGGGAGACTCTGGCTTTGTCTACACTACCTCACTTTTAGTGACACAGTTGTGCCGCCACAGCCGTGCTTTTAAAAGGCGCGCAGTGTAGCTGAAAGCTCTCCTGCCAACAAAAAACTTCCATCCCCCACGAATGGCAGCAGCTTTGTTGCTCTCCTGGCAACAAAGTGCTGTTCACACCGGCATTTTTCATTGGTAAACTTTTGTTGTGTGGGGGAGGGGGGTGTCTTTTAACACCCCTGAACGACAATGAAATTTCCAGTGTAGACAAAGCCTCTGAAGGCCACAATACCAGCAGCTGCAGACACAACACACCAGGGTACCTTTGTCAGAATATTCACAACAGAAATCAAACCTTAGGATACTGAACTCACACCCTTTGATCCCCACAAGTTGTAAGCACTGCGCTCTGGCCGGCCGGGGAGAGCAGGGCCGCAGCCAGGCTCGCCGCCCTCCCCCCGGCGCTCCGGCCGGTCGGGGAGAGCGGGGCCGCCCTCCCCCCGGCGCTCCAGCCGGTCGGGGAGCGGTGGGAGGCTTTTTTGCCGGGGGCGGCAAAAAAGCCAGAGCCGGCCGTGGTCTTGGTGACAGCACTGTGAAGCTAAGTGACTTTTTAGTTGGGTCTGGATACTCCAGGTGCTATTGCCCTTCCTGAAGCATATTGTTTTTAGTTCCATTTTGGTAGTAATTAGCTAATGGGTTCTCCAGGAAATCCCTCTGTCTCACCAGCTCTCCCCTCTGGGTGCAATAATACTAGATCCCCATATCTCAAAACACTTCAGCCAGTTGGATTCCTCCTCCTGGAAAGAAAACCGCTTTTAAAATGCTGTGTGCCATTGGAGCTTTCTGACTAGTTAGGGGTTTGACATGTTTCTGACATTCATATTTGTTAAATGCAAAAAAATCACATCTTCAGATTTTCAATGAACAAAAGTCAGTTGATTCAAAAATTAAGGCTTCTACATCTGAGTTACATCTGCTAGGTTGCAAATAAGGTACTATGTGTAACAAGATAGAAAGTTAAGGGCATAATCTGTTATGTCAAATATAGTTTCACAATCCATGCTTGAGTCCTCTAGGGTACACCCTAGGGTTGAGAAACAACAACATATTTAGCAAAATCAGGAGTTCTAGAAACCAAGCAGGGCTGAATGAAAAAGAACCTCTTTCATAGACTTTAAGGCCAGAGGGGACTTTCATGTTAATTAATTTGACCTCCTGCACATTGCAGGCCACAGAACCTCACCCACCCACTCCTGTAATAGACTCAGAACATCTGGTTAATTTATTGAAGTCCTCAAATCATGATTTAAAGACTTCAAGTTACAGAGAATCCACCAATTGCATTAGTTTAAGCCTGCAAGTGATCTATGCCCCTTGATGCAGAGGAAGCAACCTCTCCCCCTCCAAGGATCTCAGCCAATCTGACCTGGAGGAAAATTCTTTCCTGACCCCAAATATGGCAATCAGTTAGACCCTGAGCATGTGGGCAAGACCCACCAGCCAGACACATGGGAAAGAATTCTCTGTAGTAACTGAGTCCTCCCCATCTAGTGTCCCATCACCGGCCATTGGAGATATTTGCTTCCAGCAGTTGCAGGTCAGCTTCGTGCCATTGTAGGCAGTCTCAGCATACCATCATCAAGCTCAGTCTTGAAGCCAGTTAGGTTTTTTGCCCCCACTGATGCCCGTGGAAGCCTGTCCCAGAAGTTCACTCTTCTGATGGTTAGAAACTTTCATCTAATTTCAAACTTAAACTTGTCAATGGCCAGTTTATATCCATTTGTTCTTGTGTCAACATTGGTACTTAAATAACTCCTTTCCCTTCCTGGTATTTATCCCTCTGATGTATTTAGAGAGAGCAACTATATCTCCCCTCAGCCTTCTTTTGGTTAGGTTAAACAAGCCAAGGTCTTTGAGTCTCATCTCATAAGGTAGATTTCCATTTCTCTGATCATCCTAGTAACTCTTCTCTGTACCTGTTCCAGTTTGAATTCATCTTTTTTAAACACAGGAGACCAGAATTGCACACAGTATTCCAGATGATGTCTCAGTGCTTTGTATAATGGTACTAAAACTTCCCTGTCTCTACTGGAAATACTTTGCCTGATGCATCCTAGGACTGCATTAGCCTTTTACACAGCTGGCTGCATCACATTGGTGGCTCATAGTCCTCCTTTGATCAACCAGTACGCCCAAGTCTTTCTCCTCCTCTGTCACTTCTAATTGATAAATGGCCAGCTTATAGCAAAAATTCTTGTTAGTCCCAAGTGCCATGATCTTGTACTTTCCACTGTGAAATTTCATCCCAGAGCCACCTGGGGGGGGGGGGCAAGTGGGGCAATTTGCCCTGGGCCCCACAGGGGCCCTCATGAGAGTTTTTTGGGGCCCTTGGAGCGGGGTCCTTCACTCGCTCCGGGGGCCCCAGAAAACTCTCGTGGGGCCTGGGCCCCCGGAGCTTCTGCTCTGGATCTGCGGCGGCGGTGGGGGGTCCTTCCGCGGCAGGGCCCCCCACTGCCGAAGACCCCAGGCTCCCTGAATCCTCTCGGCGGCCCTGTTTCATCCTATTTCTATTACTCCAACATTCAAGGTCGTCCAGATCTTCTTGTATGATATTCTGGTCCTCCTCCATATTGGCAATTCCTTCAAACTTTGTGTTATCTGCAAATGTTATTAGCACACTTCCATTTTTTGTGCCAAGGTTATTAATAAAAATGTTAAATAAGATTGCTCCCAAGACCGATCCCTGAAGAGCTCCACTCCAGCCTGACAGTTCACCTTTCGTATGACCTGTTGTAGTTCCCTATTTAGCTAGTTCCTTATCCACCTTTCAGTTCTCATATTAATCCCCATCTTCTCCAGTTTAACTAATAATTTCCTGTGTGAAAATTTACTGAAATCCAGATAGATCAGAACTATTGCATTTCCTTTGTCGAAAAAAAAAATCAATTATCTTCTTGGAGATCAGGTTGGGCTGGCATGATCTACCTTTTATAAAATCATGTTGTATTTTATCCCAACTGCCATTGACCGCTATGTCCTTAGCTACTTTGTCTTTCAAAATTTGTTCCAAAACCTTGCATACAATTGAGGCCAAACTAACAGGTTGGTAGTTTCCTGGTCATATTTTCCCCCTTTCTTAAAAATAGGTACTGTATTAGCAGTTCTCGAGTCACAGGGTACGACCCCCGAGTTTATAGATTCATTGAAAATTCTTGCTATTGGGTTTGTAATTTTGTGTGCCAGTTCCTTAAATATTCTTGGATGGAGATTATCCAGGCCCCCCAGTTTAGTGTGTCATAACTATAAAGGGAAGGGTAACAACCCTTCTGTATACAATACTATAAAATCCCTCCTGGCCAGAGGCACCAAAATCCTTTTACCTGTAAAGGGTTAAGAAGCTCAGGTAACCTGGCTGACACCTGACCAATAAGGGGACAAGATACTTTCAAATCTTGTTACTTACAAGTTTGAAATATGAGAGTCTTGTTCAGAAAGGTTTGGGGAGCAAGGATTGATGTCCGGTCCCTCTTAGTCCCAAGAGCGAGCACCCACGAAAACAAAGAGCACAAACAAGATTTGAAAGTATCTTGTCCCCTTATTGGTCCTTTGGGTCAGGTGTCAGCCAGATTACCTGAGCTTCTTAACCCTTTACAGGTAAAAGGATTTTGGTGCCTCTGGCCAGGAGGGATTTTATAGTATTGTATACAGAAGGGTTGTTACCCTTCCCTTTATAGTTATGAAAAGTCCCATTAAATTGTTTGAGTTTGACTTCCATCTCAGATGTGGCAATTTCTACTTCCATATCCTCATTTCCATTAGTCACCCTGCTACTACTCCTAAGATCCTCATTACCCTTATTAAAAACTGAGGCAAAGTATTGTGTTGGGCCATGCCTAGATTATCTTTAATCTCCACCCCATCCTCAGTGTTTAGCCAGTCCCACTTCTTTCTTTGTTTTCTTTTTATTTATATGGCTATAGAACATTTTACTGTAGGTTTAATTTCCTTTGCAAGATCCAACTCTGCTTGGCTTTTAGTAGTTCTCACTTTTTCTCTATACTTCCTGACCTTCAGCAGGTATCTTTCCCTGCTGATCCATCCCATCTTCCATTCTTTGTAGGCTTCTGCTTTCTCCTAATAACCTGTTTGAGATCCTTGCTCATCCAGCTTGGTTTGCATCCCTTCCTTATGAATTTTTTCCCTTTTTTGGGGATGCAGGCTTCAGACAGTTTCTGCAACTTTGACTTAAAGTAATTCCAAGTTATTTCCTTCCTTCCCTGCTGCTGCCCTGCCACAGATCCATTTCTGTCCTGTCCCAGCTCTCCCACTGCAGTCCTTTCCTTCCTCTCAGTCCTTCACCAGGTGCAGAGCTTGATGCATCCTCAGGCGGAGCATCATCCACTACCAGCAACTCCTCCTAACACTCAGACGTCTCTGTTTAGTGCCTCCATGCAAACCAGCTGAGTTCTTGCTGTGATTCCAGGTCCACAATCTTTTGTTGCCCCAAAGAGTTGTGGGATTTGGATGAGTCCCAATCTGTGGATGGATTTTGGGTCGCAGATGGGAAAGGTTGAAAACCACTGGACTAAAAATAGGGTGCCTGAGCAGTGGGGCTGAGTTATTGTTAGTCTCAAATCCTTATCTTTTGATTATCCTGAGATGTGTTTAATCCAGCACTGACGTTGAGAATTCAGTGTATTTTGTTGCATTAATTTTCTCACCAAAAGGAGAGAGCTGCAGCGCAGTGCCAGCAGGTGCCATTTTGCATAAAAATGGAAGTACTGTTAAATTAGGAGAAACTACCGTATATACTCATTCATAAGCCGAATTTTTTTTAGTAAAAAAGGGACGCACCAGAGACGGGGTTTGGCTTATGAACGGGTGTAGAGAGGGAGAGTGGGACACAGCTCCTTCCCCCAACAGAGGGAGCAAGGAGAGGCAGCACAGAGACAGAAGGGAAGAGGTGGGGCCAGAGTCTCTCCACTTCTGGCCACCTTGCTCTCCCCCCTGCCTCCAAAGCAGCTGCAGCTCCGGGGCCTGCGGACGCTCGAGGTAAACAAACCATCTCGGACCACCAGCGGCTTATCTTGATGGGCCGGGAGCCAAAGTTTGCCGACCCCTAAATTATAGGGTCGGCTTATGAACGGGTCATAAAAAATTTCCATGTTTACTTATCCATCTTGCATGGGTTGTCTTATAAACGAACCGGCTTATGATCGAGTATATACGGTATCTTCTTGACCTTGATAACTTACACAATTCCATGTTTGTGAGATTTGTACAAAAGCATAATTGTGTAGACCAGACAATAAGGAATATAGCAAAATACCATCTGCCAGTTCAGACTGTGGGACATGCACTTTTGCACAATTGAAACACACAGTTACTTATGCGCATGTGCAAATACCTAGCTTTAAACCTTTAACTTGAAAGGAATGGTATCAACTTGCCAGCTAGTGAGTTTTGTGGGTTCCTGCTAACTCTTGTGGTTTATTACATTTTCCCATTTTAATTTTCTCCTGTTGCTGTATGAAAGATGCACACAAACAGAATGGGAATCCAACTGCCTAATTATACATCTTTAAACTATAGTATTCTAAGGTATTACTTGTAAAACATAGATAAAATAACTTTTCAAACAAGTGTAATTTTTTTAAGTAGCTGTCCCTCTAAAATGACTTCCATATTTTTTTAAGCACAGCCTTGTGGCTGTTCCGCATGGAATACTAACAGTTTGCCAGTCTGAAATCTGCTACTCCAGTTTTACGTAAATTAAGGGCGGGGAGCGGGGGGACAAGGAAGTGTAGCAATATTTTTTTCAAGTGGAAAATGTGCTGTTTACATCACTTGTCTAAGCGAAGTGACTGAATTGATTTACTCCAACTTCCGAGACGTTTTAGTTTTGAGCTAAGATGAGGTCTATGAAGGAAAAAATTTCAGAAATTTACAAGCAACAGAAAATAGAGGGTTTGGTACTTACTTAAAGCAAAGGTTCCCAAACTGTGGACAACTGATGGTCTGCAGAATTTTGCTGGCAAGTTCACATGGTGGTGCTTCTCCTTTCCAGCCACTAAACTCCGTTAAGAGAAGCTCTAATACATTACTTTCCTGAAAGTGCCTTTCCATGAAAGCAATTGCTGCTATTGTCACAAGGATGTTATGTAATTGTGTTTCGGAGGGGAATGGTGACCAAGAGACGCTAATATATAGGCTACCCTATTGAAAAAGTTTGAGAACCCCTGAACTAAATCACTTGCTACAACAGTCCCATAATGTGGCCTTTTACTCACAAGAATCTCTAATTGACAATAATCCAAGAGGAGTTACATGGGGATAAACTGTGTGTTGCTTCTGTCTCCATCTGGTTTGGGCTCTTTCTGTCAGAGGGAGAGAGATTTTTTTGTTTGCTTTCTTTTTCCCCTTCAGTCACTGGGACTGCCCATCACAGATGATCAAATCCAAGAGATGGAAGCAAACCTGGATAACATAGACTTCAAGATGGCAGCTGAGGAGGAGAAGAGGTTGCGTCATGATGTGATGGCTCACGTGCATACTTTTGCCCACTGTTGTCCAAAAGCTGCTGCTATCATTCATCTTGGAGCCACTTCCTGCTATGTGGGCGATAACACGGTAAAATAATAGAGAGTTTGTTCTCTAGAGAGCTGCACCGAATCCACCAAATGCTGCTCTCTTGATAATTTAAAATAAACTTACTTTTAAAAATAAAATCTCCAAATAGAATTTTTTGAAAGTTTTTTTTATTTATTTTTACTTCTGGAGCTAATTCCCCCTGTCCCAATCTCACTAGAGACTATTTTAGTCAGTGCTGGCTGGAGTTCTAGTTCTCCTAAACATACTGACAGCTGCAGAGCAATGCTGCACTCTTTTTGGCATGAAGCAAGATCCATCCTCCAACAACAGCACTTACTAAGCCCCATGTGTCATCTGTTGCTTTAAACTAGGGAAATTCACAATCATGTGAGTTGCGCAAAGAAAAAAAGTCTGTGAGACCAGTTGGTCATGCCAGTTGGTCACCAGTTCACTGATTTGAGAAATCAAGGCCACTTTTGACATATGCAGATCATGAGCTTTCAATTGTTGTATGGAAAATCTGGATTGTTCCAATAGGAGAAGAGCTATTCAGAGTCAATAGAATGGATAAGAATCTTGTATTAACCCCCCCCCCACACACACACACACACATAATGTCCTGCTCTTCAGTATTTGCTTCTGTCAAGGGTTGCGGGGTGGCCTGTACAAATCTAATACAAAATAGTGTTATTCCCCAGCATGTTGCTGTCTTCCCCAACCCCTCCCAAACTCATCATAACCACTGTTGTTCCTTTTGTTCGACGAGACCTCGTAGTGCACTTTTGCTCTTCTCCTGTGGCAGTCCTGCATTTTGCCTGGACTTTAGCAGCTTAGTAGCTGCTCTTCCCATACCATTTGGACTCAGCTATATTTGATTGCGCCAGAGAAGGGTAAAGGAAAGCTCTACTGGGCCAGCCAGCCTTTTTGAAGTGAAGTCTTGAAACAGCCCTGTAGATCTGTGGCAAGTAGTGCCTGCACTTTCATGTGGGGCGATTAGGATTTAGTCTCATTCCCTTAGGGCACTAGGAATTCTACAAAAGCATGATTTCCACCCAAGAGGGTTTGAACAGGATTCATGTTGCTTTGCAGGACCCCTTCTGGCTGATCTAGAAGCAATGACATTGATGGGCCCTGACAAATATCCAGTCCTCCTTGGCTTAAAGAAGGTCCTTCTGATACAGCATTTTGATTCAGGAAAGTGTGAGTTTTAGGATGAGAAATGGAGAGGCTCTTTCTTAGAGATTCCTTGGGAGGGAAGAGCAGTTTAATTATCCATGGCAGCTGTGTGTTCAGAGAGGCTAGAACTCCTCCCCCCCCCCCCCCCACACACACACACATACACACACACACACACACACACACAAACGAGAAAGGGGAGTGAGCAGGTGGCTGTCAAGCAGAGTTGAACTGAACTTTCTTTACTCGTTCCTTCCAGGACCTGATTGTTCTCCGCGATGGGTTCAACCTGCTTCTGCCCAAGGTGAGAGAGAGGTCGTATGCGCAGCATCCTGCAGGTGGACACAGCTGATGGCCTCTGGGTGAATGATGTTTATCCTAGTTGGTCTCTGGGTGAATGCTGGTGAGGTGGAGTTCCTCTGGGACTTAGACACCCAGGAAAAAGTGGCTGACTACTGTGGAGTGGGTGAGCAGTCCTTAGCTTCATGTGATCTCTTGTCTCTCCCCAGCCTCCCCCAAGGCCTCTTGCTTCCTGAGGGGCTGTATGGAAGTGGGAGGGTCTGCTGTGCCAGGAGTGGCTTCGTTTTACTTGTCCCAGTCCTGAAAAAGAGAGCACTAAATGGTTAATCACTCGCCCAGCAGGTGCTGGTGGAGATGGTAAACAGACTAGACTGGCCTGTGATCTAATCTGGTGTGACCATTTCTGTGTCTCTAAGTTTTATAGGGAGCAAAACTTGTGCATACAACCTCAAGTGACAAATAAACATGAAGCCTCCTAGTGGCTGTAGAAATTGAGCCAGTTAAGGTGTTATATGCTTTTTAATCCATACCCCACCGCTATCATGCTTAAGCATGGGTCAGCACTGTACCAAGACAGTTCAAGGTTAGCTTGTAACTTCTCTCTACATTACAATTCCTTTTCTGACTCTCTGCCTGTTTTCTCCCATCCCCCACTCTCATCAGCTCGCCACGGTGATTAGCCGGCTGGCTGATTTTGCTGAGCAGTACGCTGACTTACCTACCCTGGGTTTCACTCACTACCAGTAAGTAGCCCAAGAGCTTTTCCTTTAATTTCTGAGTCTACTCATTAGACGGAGGGTGCTGCTGCTGCCAGGTCTATCTCACATTTTCTCCGCCATCTGATCAGTTGAGCTCATCACCCTATGTCTCAAGATCCAGCAGCAGTGAGTTTGAAAAAAGGGATAGATGCTTAAGGCCTCGTCTCCTTTTACACTGGGCAACTGAACCGCAGCTGTCAGCAATTGCTCCATTTGAACCTGTGCTAGTAACAATGTAACTGCTAATGTAAATGGTACAAAACCACTGTTACAGAAAGCATGGTTGGGACTTATACCAAACTTGTGCTTGGATGCCAAGTTCCTTTGACACTTTCTGTCTATACTGTCACTTAATCTGTTTTCAACAACAGTTCAGAAAAACCTACTGCTGGCAGCTGTTCAATTCCTTAATGTAGAGAGGACTTCATATGAATGAGGCTTGCTTCTGCAGTTATAACTACAAGCCCTGTCAATTCTCATGTTTCAAGGCGGGGTTGATAAAAATCAATGCTTTTTTTTTTCTTCTTCTTCTTCTTCTTCTTCTTAAAGGTTTTTTAAATTATTTAAATCTAATTTTTTTATTTTTGTTTAAATTATTTTTCTTTTTAATATAGAAGATTTAATATGCTGAATCCATGAGCCTCTATCAAAAGCTTTGAGTTAAAGACTGCTTTTCTATATAAAGAAAGAATTGGGGCGGGGGATTAACTTTTGAGGTTAATATAGCAAAGTAGGTCATGTACTGTATTAAGGGCTTGATCCTGTGGGGGATCCGGGGGCTGTGCTACTGAGTGAAGAGACTGACAAAGTTATCACAGGCATTGGTCCCAGCCTCTGACTCCAGGAGACACCACCATGTATCTCATCATGCTCATCCACTGAACCCATCTGAGTGGTTTCAAGCTCTACTTTATAGCTTCTCCCCACCTGAGCTCTGTTCTCAAACTATGAATATTTTATACTCTGATCTGCTCAATAACTACCAGCCCTTGCTTCTAGACAGTTCTGGGTACTTCGGGTAAATGGCCTTGCTCTCTCTTCTTACATGTGCACATGGACAGATACAAACAGAAATCCATTAACTTCTCAACTGCCTCCCTGTCTGTCTCTAAACAAGTAAAATACTGCAGTGCAACAGGTTATGTTACCAGAAGTCTTGGATTGTTGTTAGTTCTTTTGTTTTTCTGGGATAGGAGTGGGGTAGAGGAGATATGTGACAAGAAGCAGAATATGCAGCCAGAAAGGCGCAACATTTGTCAAAGCAGGACACTGGGAAGAAAGGGCAACTTTCTTTAGAATGTAGCTTCTAGTGTTGATTTCAACACCTAGGAACTGGAAGGGAAAAAACTGCCATGGCTGCAAGTTGTAAAAAAGAACCTATTTGGGAATATATTCAAGAAATTCCTGTACTTCTGGGTAAAAAAGTAACTCATGGCAACTGTGAATGGTGCAACAGAGATGCAAGGCCTGGTTGCCAGAATGAAACAACATTATGAAAATTGCTCCTCAGAAGACAGTGACTTTGAAGATGATGTGCCTGAACAATCTGGATCAGCTGGTTAGTAAACTTATTTTTGCACCATTTTTATGGGCTGTCTTCCATGTCTCACTATGATAATAATGATAACTTAGATTATTGTCATAAATTTGTGGTTTTGGTGAATTACTTATGAATTTAAAAATGTTTGTTCAAAATGTAACTGAAGTTAGTTTGTTGTGGGAGTATGTCAATTACATTTTTACTATTACTACTGGACTTTAGAAAGGATTTTTATTGCTCCGTATAATCAAATATCCTAGGTGAAGATTTCCTCTTTAAAAGTAAAGTTTTATTAGGCATTTATGAATTTTAACATTTAAAATATGTTTTTCCCCTAAGTTGTTTGGTATGTTGCTAGAGATAAGGGTTTAAATAGTGTGACAGGGTCAGGCCAGATGGCTACAGAAGAGTGGTAGAAGGCAGATATATTAGTCCCAGATTAAGTAGGTCCCTTTTCCCTGGGTAAGGTAACAGGGGCAGTTCCAGAACAAGCAGGAACTTGCTGGAACCAGTTAAGGCAGGCAGGCTAATTAGGACACCTGGAGCCAATTAAGAAGAAGCTGCTAGAATCAATTAGGACAGACTGGCTAATCAGGACACCTGGTATAAAAAGGCTCTCACTCCAGTTAGTGAGGTGTGGGTGTTAGGAGCTGGGAGTGAGAGGATGTGCTGCTGGAGGACTGAGGAGTATAAGTGTTATCAGACATCAGGAGGAAGGTCCTGTGGTGAGGCTAAAGAAGGTGTTGGGAGGAGGCCATGGGGAAGTAGCCCAGGGAGTTGTAGCTGTCGTGCAGCTGTTCCAGGAGGCACTCTAGACAGCTGCAGTCCACAGGGCCCTGGGCTGGAACCCAGAGTAGAGGGCGGGCCCGGGTTCCCCCCAAACCTCCCAATTGACCTGGACTGTGGGTTCTACCAGAGGGGAAGGTCTCTGGGCTGTTCCCCAACCCACATGGTGAATCTCTGAGGCAAGAAAATCCGCCCAAAAGTGCAGGACCCACCAAGATAGAGGAGAAACTTTGTCACAATAGATTAAGATTATCCTTATAATTTACTAATTGTTTGCCCTATAAAACTGAGTTTAGAAATAAATACCATTTAAACAGTGGTACAGTCAGCTGCAGTAGGAGAAAATCTTTCATTTACAATCTTTTTAAAGCAGTGCCCTGAGTAATAACCAGTGACTGAGGGGGACTTTTTTATCTGTTGTTGCAGGGTCCCTGCTTAGACATAAGGAGTTGTGAATGTCCATCATTTACAATGTCCACAACATCAGAGTCATCTGCTGATACCACCAGCAGTACTGCAACTAAACATACTTCAGACAGTAAATTAACTGCATCAAAACAAGCTTTCTTCATCATAATCCAGTTAAGAAAGGCAGGAATTGCAATCAGGACCAGCAAATTCCAGGAAGACTCCATAAATGAAAAGATTGCACAGTTCTTCCTTTCATGTTGTTCAGAACAAATATTTCATTGACATGGTTCAATCATTACAAATATGGTACACTCCATCTAGCAGAGCAGACATTGCTGAAAGGTTGTTGGGAGAAGAAAATTGAACAGTGTGCAAAAAACAATGATGGGGAAATTCGTTAATCTGAGTCCTGATGTGTGGAACAGTGTACACAGTGCTCCAATAATATGTGCTTATGTGATAAGAGATAGGGTTGTCTCTTACAGAAACAATTGATACAACAGGAAATGCCCACGCCGCGGAATACTTAAAAGAACTGGCAGTAAAAGCTATAACAAACTATGAACAAAAATTCAAGTGTCAGGTATGTAGCTTTGTCACAGGCAATGAGGCAAATGTAGCAAAGATGAGAAGAAATCTAGAAGATAGTGATGGGAACCTGAAACTTACAACATATGGGTGTGCAGTGCTCATTTGATGCATCTTTTATCTAAAGAGTTGAGTACAACTGCAGAAATAAAGGAAAAAGTAGTTAAAGTTGCGAAATGCTTCCATAACAACCACTTTCCTCCAGCTTCACTGAAGAGAATAGATGTATTTAAACTAATTCTCACTCAAGATGTATGATGGAAGTCAGTGGTTGACTGTTTTGAGCTGTTTATTTAGAACTAGCCTATTCTGAAGATAATTTGTGAAGAAAATTGAGACAAAATAAATGGAACTCTCACAGCCAGAGTATTCAACATCGGACTAAACGGAAATGTAGAAGATATGATAAATATACTGAAACCTATTTTCATAGCCTTGGACGAACTACAGAAAGATTGCTGCTGAATTGCTAATGCTGTTAAAATTTGGAAAGAACTTTGAGATATTAATAAAAAAAGAAATACCCAGCACCAAAATTAAATTTTAGGCAGTAAAATAATCGGATGGATCAAGCACTTACTCCACCTCATTTTCTTGCCAGTATTCTGAACCGAGAGTACCAGGTAGATGCCAAGCTGCTGAAGAAGATGCTGCTATGACATGAGCATTGAATAATAACCTATCAATCTTGCCAACCATAATAAATTTCAGGGCTGGAAATGAACCATTCAAGCAGTACACGTTTGATGATGTTTTAAAGAAAGTCACACCACTGAACTGGTGGAAGGCACTAGCTAAGCACCTGGCGCCAGCGTTTGTTGAAGTGCTAAACCAGCTTTTGACACCAGTAGCCTCTTTTGCAGGCATAGAGGGAATATGTTCTTCATTTGGACTAATTCATTCAAAGTTGAAATTGATTGGGAGTTGAAAAAGCAGAAAAAATGGTCTTTCTCTTCCAGTCTAGGAATAAAAATGAAGATGGAGGGATATAAAATTTACTAGTTTAAAAAAAAAAGTTTGAAGGACAGCCTAAGTAACTTAGCAGATTGTCTCATTTTCAAGAGACTTAGGCTATCTCTATACTACAAAGATAAGTCGACCTATGTCAGGTCGACATACAGCCGCCGCATTAATTACTGCGATGGCTGATGTCCACACTACCCTTCTCGGATGGGTGGTGCGCGTCTTCACCAGGAGCACTTCCACCGACATAAGAGGGGCAGTGTGGGAATCTGAGAGCCTGGACACCCCACAGGCTCCGGACAGGTTGCCGCCTCCCCGTTCCTCACCAGGAGTGGGAGGAAAGCTGCTGGGGACTTCTCACCTCCCCATTCCCCGCTGGGAGCAAGGGGGAAGCCCCCTGGGGCTCCACCATGAAATTAACAAGAATGACAGCTAACAGCTGATCTAAGGAATGCAGACACTGCATCGCCTTAACCACACCGACTTAACTACACCTACATAAGCCTCTCGTTGAGGTGGTTTTATTATGTCAGCATAGCAGGGGAGTTACATTGGCAGGAGGAGCATTTTGGTGAATACATATCCACTGTTTTGTCAACAAAAAGCTGACTTTTCTCAACAAAACTGTGTAGTGTAGACAAGGCCTAAGGCAAGTAGTAATTTAATCTCCAGTCACTTACACTTCGGTATATTTGAAAATTTCCCCAGGCTGACTTGAAATACTCCATCTTAATTCACTGGCTACAATTAATCCCTCTATTCCTTTAATAGCTCATTTGGTTGTAAATGTGAAACTTGTTTTGATAAGAGAAGATTATGTATCCAAAACATTTAAGGTTTTATTTATTTAAATTGTATATGCTGTTTGTTTAATTAAACCAGTTACAATCCTAATGCAGCTTGACACAAATCATGAGCAAAAAGTTAAGCATCTAGTAAATAAGCAATGTATCATTTACTATTTTCTAACATACTAAAAATGTATAATAAGAATCTGAAAATATTTAAGTTTTGCTTAAATAAACACATATAGCTATGGTACGCCCTCCTAGGTAGCAAAAAGATGTACTGAACATAGTGTAAAGTCTCTATTTAGTTGTAAATCGACGTGTTTTAATGGCTGTATCAACCAGTGAGAATGCACCTTTCTTTAGAAAATAACAGAAGTACAAACAAAAAAGTTGATTAAAGTTGATCATTTAAATGGAGGCTTTCTACTTGGTGACTTAAATTGCTGATTTAAATCAATGCACCCTGTTTTAGGGCATAAGCAGATCACTAGCAGGAATCAGGAAATCTTTCTCCCATGTTATAAGTTTGCACAACATTCTGTATCATGGAAGGCGTAAGCCTTTTCTGTGGTACATCTGGCATTGGCTACTGTCAGGAGACTGGATTGTTCTATAATGGCAGTATCTCTCTGTTGCTCTTGAGAATATGGTTTATTGAAAAGGAATCAAGACCTGGACAAGAATGTTGCTGGAGATGTGGGTTAATTTGCTGCTGCCAGGGATGGCAGTTGTTAACTCTCAGGACTTTACACTATGGACCTTGATTTAAATCTTATTTTTCCACTAGTGGCAGTGGTGTGGGACAGCCGAGACTGGGAAGGTTCTGACACTTCGTACCCAGATCTAATGTCCTTGTTGCATAGGAAATCACTCCTGAAGAAGAGTGAAGAAAGCATCAATCCAAGTGTGACCCTAAGAGTCCCTTTATGCTAACTGGCAAAGGGCACACTCAACACACTGTGGTCAGAATATTTATTATTGTGTTGTTGAAATATGTTTTGGAAGCAATGAATAAACAAATCTGTCTTAGACAAAGGAATGTGGTTCTGCCTGGCTTGATTACAGGCAGATGACAATGCAAGTACATTTACATATAAGGTAAACAAAGCAATTGAGCTAACAAGTGGTGGAGGACACAGCGTGGTGAGTACATCAAGGGACACATAAGTCTGAACCCCCAGGAAGGTTTCTTGGCTCTTCAGGTAACGACCATAGACTTTGGGAAATATAAGGAGAGCAAAAAGACATATTTATCCATCACATAGGGAACAAAGGGGATAACAGAATCAGAGACTGTTAACTTTGCTTCCTCCTGCCGAAAGGGCTGAAGATGCTGGTAGCTTGATGTAAGTGAGAAAGCTGTTTAGACAAAGATTATAGCTTGCTAAAATTGAGTCTTGGACACTGAAAAGTATGTTTTGTTTTGTTTGTAACCATTTCCTTGTTTTCTCTGCTTAGTATCACTTAAATCTCTGTTCTATTTATTAATAAACTTAGTTTATAGTAAAACTAAGAATATCTCAGTGCTGTCATATTAAGGTAAAGAGTGTGTGTTTGGTGAGTGCTGGTGTGTAAGCTATCTCTTTGAAGGAAGCAAACGAAATCATTTCTGTGAGTGGCTAGTGAGAATGGACTGGACACTGCAGAGACAGATCTCTGGGGAACTGGGATTCACTGAATGTTACCTGCAAAGAGATTAAGACTGGCAGAGTCTCCTGGAGTCTGCTGGTGAGGGGGGCAGATTGGTGTGGCCGGGAGCTGACACAGTTTAAACTGCCATTGTGTTATTTCTCTGCCTCAGTAAGGGAGAGGTTTAGGATGCCCTGAGGAGAACCTCTCACACTACGTCCTCACTACGGGGGGGGTGGGGGGTCGATTTAAGATACGCAAATTCAGCTACGTGAATAGCGTAGCTGAATTCGACGTATCGGAGCCGACTTACCCCGCTGTGAGGACAGCAGCAAATCGATCTCCGCTGGTGGAGTAGACGGCTCCCCCGTCGACGGCGCTTACTCCTACCTCCGCTGGTGGAGTAGAAGCGGCGATTCGGGGATCGATTGTCGCGTCCCGACGAGACGCAATAATTCGATCCCTGAGAGATCAATTTCTACCCGCCGATTTAGGTGGGTAGTGTAGACCTACCCCAAGTCTCAGTCAGGGTACATAGATGGAAATAAACAAGACAGTGAGGCCAGTCAGCAGAATTTATTTAACTAAAATCCTAGTGCCGCCTCTGTCTGCCTTGCATATTGTCAGAGGAGCACAAAAAGCTGTGTATTCTTTACTGCTGTCGAGGAAACGGGTGAATGAAGAGATGTCTCAGATGCTGCAATAGGGCACATGATGTTTTCAGACTGATCTCTATTTTTGTTCTTGATTATGACAGATCTGAAACTTGGATTATTTTTCCCCAAGCTGTTGTGAAAGAGCTTTTGCCTGGAAAAAATGTGACTTGAGGATGCATATACTTGGCTTATTTCATGGGAGTCTTGATGTTGGCATTAGTTAACAAGAGATGTGGGTCACTTAAGTATTGTATATGTGCTCAGAGACTGTGATGAGTGTGTTTTATATACACATTAAACAAGTATTTAATCATGGTAATCCATTCCAACCCAAATTTTGTGTGTACCCTAACCCTTCTTGATTAAAAGAAGCTAATCATTTAATTGCTCTATTTGGAAGATCACTGAGCTCTGCAGTAGCCTGTATGTCATCGCTGTCCTTGAACATCAGAACTACGAAAGTGCCAGTGTGACTTCATCCCCCTCTCCTATCAACCCCCGGTCTCTTGTTTTTGCTCAGCTTAAGGGGTGTGTGTGTGTGTGTGTGTGTGTGTGTGTGTGTGTGTGTGTGTGTGTGTGTGTGTGTGTGTGTGTGTGTGTGTGTGTGTGTGTGTGTGTGTGTGGTTGATATCAAGCATAGTCCTGGGAATAGTTACTGAACCATTGCCACAGATCCAGCAGGGGGAGCACTCAATCTTGGGTTTGTTTGGTTTTTAATCTTCTGGAAATTGTCACAAGAAATGGAGACTTCACTGGATAGGTGGACTTAAGTATATATCCCCATCAGTACAACAGTATTTAAAAGTAGATCAAATTTCTGTGTTCAAGTAACTTATTGTGAATGGAAGACAGAATCATGAAACTGAGAAGATTCTTGGGAGGGTTGGGGAGGAAATCTATTAAGTTACATCTTGTCTGCCTTCTTATTCAGCTAATGCAAGATTTCTCCATACAGTTTATTCTCCATACCACTGCCCTGGCTAGTTTTAAATGTCACAAGCAGTGGAGTTTCAGTAATTTCCAAAGAGTGATCTAATAGGCCTTGCAGTTAGGAAATGGCTCCTGATAGCCATCCTGAATTTCCTCTTGGGTCAGTTGAATTCAATTAATCCAATTCATGCCCTCTTGTGCTTACAGTGAACCATTCTTCTTCCTTGCTGTCTGCTCCCTTCAAATTCCTGTTGGCAGTGATCATATTCTTAGTTGTCACTTAGTCAAGATGTATATTTTTAGTTTTTTCTATTAACTCTTTATTAAATTTTTTAAATCTCCACACATAGAAAAACATACAAACTATAAAAAAAGTCTCATAATATATTAACCGTTTGCTACCTAATCTTAACTATAATATTTAATTATATAATCTGAACAATTAAATTATAAATCATTTGTATTACACAATTTACAAAAACAACTTTGTTTATAAAAATCCAACTAGTTAAAGTAAAATTATTAGAATAAGGTAAAGAATAGAAGCAAAATTCAGAAGACGGGGATAGAGATGGTGAGGAGGGGGCCCATGTAGTTAATAGGATCATTCAGATACTTACAGGAAAGCATCCCATATCTGAGAATTTTTTCTTGGGCATTTCTGTTACAGTATACAATCCTTTCTGTGGTCGCCAAGCTTATTATGTCTGTGCTCTAGTCTTCAATTATTGGCTGCTTTTTGGATTTCCATTTTTGTAATACTACATGTTTAGCTTGTAACACAATTGTATTTAATAGGAAAAAATTAACTCTGCAGTTAAGTTCTTCCCAAAACATACAGGGATAGGAGCATTCCCAGAGTATATGGGTTAAGTTAGCATTTTATGAATTACAGTGCCAGCATTTGTCTGATTTAGCAGCACCTGTTTTGAACAGAGAGAGAGGTCCAATGCTGCCACCATTTTCTGCTGGATTAATCTTAAATGCAGGTTCAAAGAGCAGTTCAGAGCATTGGCTAAAATTTGTTTCCATTAGCAGAGAATAACTGGTCTGGTTCCTCCTTCCATTTCTTTTTTAGGGAATCCATGTTTAATTCAGATTTGCTGGCCAAGTGTGTATATATAGTGTTTCCATAGGTCTTGGTAATCTGGATAATATTTGGAGAAATTAAAGCAGTTCAGGTGGGTCAGGGTAGCTCAGGTATTGGGGCCAAACAGGTGGGAGATGGCATTTTTGAGTTGGCTACATTGCCACTTCTTAATCTCTAGACCAAAACTTCCTTTTAATATTGTAAAATGGAGGAAAGTATCATTTTCAATAAATTGATGGTCAAAATCCCTTTCCTAATCCTATCTGGCCAAATGATGAAGTTTCCTTTTTATACAGAGTTTCAAGTTACTTCAGATAGAGGCCTTGGTATGTAGAAGGGGGGTGGTCTTTAAATTTCAAAATAGCATGCCAAGTATTTCTGGCTGCCATAACCGTTGGTAATTGCTCTTTAGGGAATCTGTAGTAATCCAAGTGCACCGGATTGGAAAGGGGTAAAGGAGCAATCAATTCTGCCTCCAGTTGGAGCCAATCTGGAGCTGTACAGCACGAAGAACAAGCCACTGTGCTGCTTGGCTAAAAATTATTGCCTTATCATAAAGTGTGAAGTTGGGAAATCTAAACCAACCTGTATTGACGGGGCTGTAATCTTTGTAAGGGTGTTCTGGGCTTGTTACCAGCACCTACAAGAAAGACCTAAACATGTTGTCGATTTCAGTAAAATAAAAGGAATATGGAGGGAGGGGAGAATTCAGAATAAGAAGTATCCTGGGAAGGGCATTCATCCCTCGCCCGCCCGCCCGAAGAGAGAGGGGTAGTGCCTTCCATCTGTTTAAATCGTTTGCTGACTGCATGATTAATGGGGCTAGGTTAACCTTGACTATGTTTTTAATTTCCTTGGGGAACAAGATGCCAAGCTATCTGAGGTTTGTCTGATGCCATCTAAATGTCCCTATAGGAGAGCTACTTCCAGCTAGATCTAATGAGAACTTCATTGCTTCTGACTTACCCAATTAATCCTGTAGCCAGAGAATTTACCACTGTTGTCTATTGTTTGTAATATTTGGAATAGATTGACCTGGGTTTTTAATAAATAGGAGGATGTCATCTGCATATAGAAGGATTTTTGTTTGGTCAGAGTTCCTGATTTGATCCATTGAATATCTTGGTGTTCCCTAATTAGTACTGCAAGTGGTTCTAATGCTAGATTGAATGGGAGTGGGGAGAGGGGGCATCTGTGTCTACTTCCCTGAAACAGATCAAAGGTGGGAAATATTACACTGTTTGTTAGGGTACGAGAGTTGGGATTGAAACATAACAGTTATACCCATGAAATAAAGGATTTTCCCAAGCCAAATTTATCCAGGGTAAGAAACAGATATTGCTAGTTCATTCTGTCAAAGGCTTTCTCTGCATTGAGTGAAATGATTGCGTCGGAATTTCTAGCGTGTTAATGGAATGCCATAATATAAATCAACTGATGTGTTATCTGACCATGCCCTTTTTAATAAATCCCACCTGATTTGGGGTGAACCTTATCACTTGTTACTTTTTCAAGCCTCTTGGGCAATATTTTTGAAAGTATTTTTATATATCAGTATTGACTAAAGAGATGAGTCTATAGCTTTTGTGCTTCCTTACACGGTTTAATTAGTACAGTATTTAGTGCTTCCCTTATAGTAGGAGGTAATGTACATTTCTTTAAGGCATCTTTGTAAATGTAGAACAGCTGAGGGACCAGAATTTCTTTGAGACTTTGATTGAATTCTAACAGTAGACAATCAGGGCTCTGAGTCTTGCCGAGACCCATTTCTTTCCTGGCCTTGATTATTTCCTCTGATTGCAAGGGAGAGGTCAGTCTGGCCTGCTGCTCTTCTGAGATTTGTGGGAGGTTAAGAGTTTTAACAAAATTATTCAGTTCTTCTGGGTCAGGTGGTAAATCATTATTGTAAAGAGCCTGGTGGAATTTCAAAAATTGATCATTGATCTCTTTGTGATTAGCAATAACCCGCCCTTGTTCTGATTTGATTGATACTATTTGGGACTTTGACCTCTCACTTTTAATCTCTGTGTAAGAATTTTTCCTGCTCTCTCTCCCGATGTTTGAGTCTAAAAAGAGCAAATTTGGCTTCTGCTGAAGTCAGTCTATTTACTTTATGCTAGGGCTGCCAAGCGATTAAAAAAAATAACTGATTAATTGCACCATTAAAGAATAATAGAATATAATTTATTTAAATATTTGTGGATGTTTTCTACATTTTCAAATATATTGATTTCAATTACAACACAGAATACCAAGTGTATAGAACTCACTTTATATTTATTTTTTATTACAAATATTTGCACTGTAAAAAAACAAAAGAAATACTATTTTTCAGTTAACCTAATACAAGTACTGTAGTGCAATCTCTTTATCATGAAAGTTGAACTTTCAAATATAGAATTATGTAAAAAAAAAAAAAAAAAAAAAACCTGCATTCAAAAATAAAACAATATCAAACTTTAGTGCCTACAAGTCCACTCAGTCCTATTGCTTGTTCAGACAATCGCTCAGACAAACAAGTTTGTTTACGTTTGCAGGAGATAATGCTGCATGCTTCTTGTTCACAATGTCACCTGAAACTGAGAACAGGCGTTTTTTCACATGACACTGTTGCTGCCGGCGTCACAAGATATTTACATGCCAGATGCACTAAAGATTCACATGTCCCTTCATGCTTCATCCACCATTCCAGAGGACATGCGTCCATGCTGATGAAAACAATCCAAAGCAGTGTGGACCAAGGCATGTTCATTTTCATCATCTGAGTCAGTTGCCACTAGCAGAAGGTTGATTTTCTTTTTTCGTGGTTTGGGTTCTGTAGTTTCTGCATCGGAGTATTGCTCTTTTAAGACTTCTGAAATCATGCTCCACACCTTATCCCTCTCAGATTTTGAGTCAAGTGCTGTAGCTATCTTTAGAAATCTCACATTGGTACCTTTGAGTTTTGTCAAATCTGCAAAAGTATTCTTAAAATGAACATGTGGTGGGTCATCATCCGAAACTAGCATAACATGAAATATATGGCAGAATGCGGGTAAAACAGAGCCGGAGAAATGCAATTCTCCCCCAAAGAGTTCAGTCACAAATTTAATTAACGCATTTTTTTTTAACGAGCGTCATCAGCATGGAAGCCTGTCCTCTGGAATGGTGCCGAAGATGAAGAGGCATATGAATGTTTAGCATATCTGGCACGTAAATACCTTGCAATGCCGGTTACAAAAGTGCCATGCAAATGCCTGTTCTCACTTTCTGGTCACAATGTAAATAAGAAGGGGGCAGCATTATCTCCCGTAAATGTAAACAAACTTATTTGTCTTAGTGATTGGCTGAATAAGAAGTAGGACTGAGTGGACTTATAGGCTCTAAAGTTTTGCATTGTTTTGGTTTTTTGAGTGCAATTTTATGTAACAAAAAAAATCTACTTTCGGATGAGAAAAGCCACTTTCATGGGACTGTGTGAGGAGCTTGACCCCACCCTGCGGTGCAAGGACACGAGATTGAGAGCTGCCCTGCCAGTGGAGAAGCGGGTGGCTATTGCAATCTGGAAGCTGGCAACTCCAGACAGCTACTGGTCGGTCGCAAACCAGTTTGGAGTGGGAAAGTCTACCGTTGGAATCGTGTCGATGCAAGTTTGCAAGGCCATTAATCGCATCCTACTCAGAAGAACTGTGACTCTGGGTAACGTGCAGGAAATAGTGAATGGCTTTGCACAAATGGGGTTCCCTAACTGTGAAGGGGCGATAGCTGGGACGCACATTCCTATTCTGGCACCACCCCACCTAGGATCTGAGTACGTTAATCGGAAGGGGTATTTCTCTATGGTTCTCCAGGCACTTGTGGATCACCGTGGGCGTTTCGTTGACATTAAGAAAGGCTGGCCCGGAAAGGTGCATGACGCACGCATCTTTCGGAACACTTGGCTGTTCAGGAAGATGCAGGCTGGAACTTTTTTCCCAGAGCGGAAGATCACGGTAGGGGAAGTTGAAAGACCATTTGTGATCCTTGGAGATCCCGCTTACCCGTTAATGCCGTGGCTCATGAAACCCTACACAGGGAGCCTTGACAGCAGCAAGGAACGGTTCAACTACAGGCTGAGCCGGTGCTGAATGACTGTGGAGTGTGCCTTTGGCCGTTTAAAGGCCCGCTGGCGATCTCTGTATGGGAAGCTGGACTTGGCCGAAAACAGGATCCCCTTGGTTATATCTGCGTGCTGTGCCTTCCATAATATTTGTGAAGGGAAGGGTGAGAGCTTCACTCAGGCATGGACCTCTGAGGTTCAACACCTGGAGGCTGAATTTGCACAGCCAGAGAGCAGGTCTTCCCCCTCCTCCACTCCCCTGAACGCTCCGCCCACCTGCTCCTCCCCATCCCCTGCTTCCTGCGAATCAGATCTTCACGGGAAGTCTGAAAAGAAGCAGGGGCAAGCGGGAGGCAGCAGCAGGGAAGCTGGGGCGGGGGGGGGGGGGCGCGAGGAGGAGAGCTCTGGGGAGGCACGGCCCTGGCCAAGCGGCTTCCTCCGGCCCAGGCTAAGCGGCGCCCGGTGGCCCCAGCGGCTCCAGCCCCGGTTCCAGCCGAGCAGCCCCAGCCCAGCCCAGCTCAGGCCCCAGCAGCGCCGGCCCTGGTTCTGGCCAAGCACCTCCGGCTCGGCCCCAAGCCCCGCAACCCTGGCCGGAGTGCAGCCCGATTCCTGGGCTCTTTAAAGCCGGTCCTGGTCAGGGGACAGGGAGGGGGGGTTGGATGGGTCAGGAGTTTGGGGGGGGAGCTGTCAGGGAGGCAGGGGTATGGAGAGGGGTTGGGACAGTCAGGGACAGGGAGCAGGGGGCGTTAGATGGCACTGGGGTTCTGGGGGGGCTGTCAGGGGGACAGGGGTGTGGAGAGGGGTTGAGGCAGGCAGGTAGCAGAGGGGGTTGGATAGGTCAGGAGTTCTGGGGGTCCTGTCAAGGGGTGGGGAACAGTTGGATAGGGCATGGGAGTCCCCGGGGGCCTGTCTGGGGGTGGAGGTGTGAATATGGGGTGAGGGTGTGGATAAAGGTCGGGGCAGTCAGGGGACAGGTAGGGTCATAGGGGGTTTTCAGGAGGGAGCAGTCGGGACAAGAAGCAGGGCGGCTTAGATGGGGGTGGGATCCTAGGGGGCAGTTAGTGGCAGGGGTCCCAGGAGGGGACAGTCAGGGAACAAGGAGCGGGCGGGGTTGGGTGTTCTGAGGGGGGCAATCAGGGGGTGGGAAGTGGGAGGGAGTGGATGGGGGCAGGGCTAGAGCGGGGCTCTCCCTCCCCCCCCCAGTGTCCTCTTTTTTTGCTTGTGGAAATATGGTAACCCTATATTACAGGGGCCCAGCGCGGGGCTGCAAGGATTAGGGATGCCTTGAGGGAGCAATTTGAGGCTGAAAACCAGCAGTGATATATCTGGTGCCCTGTATGAGAGTGAAGTGCAGTAGTTCCAATCTTTAGGAATCAGTGTTTGTTAAGCAGACTTGCAGTGCCTGTTTATTTCCTGGGCTAAGGAGTCTTTTACTTTATGCAATAATAAAGAATGTTTTCAAAGCCAAAAAATCCATTTATTGAAAAGAAAAAAAATTATTTATTGAAAAGAAACAAGGGGGTGGAGAGGGGAACAGTACAATCACAGATTCGCGTATGTCCTGTCTGGTGTGCTGTGCAGTGAGTGCTGCACTTCAGGACAGCTATACTGCATGGTGATGGGGGTTGAGTGCAGAGGGTAAGGGTCGTGGTTTTCAGGGCTGGTTGGTGAAGATACTGGTGTTGGAGGCAGCGGGTGGCGTGAAGAACACGGAAGTTGGGGAAAGTGGATTGGATGTGACAGTGGGGCACAACGGAAAGAGATTTGGGACAAGGCTGTGGGGGGGTGGGGGTGGCGTTTGCAGTGCTGCTCCTCTTTCTGCATGGCTACCAGCTCCTGGATAGCATCTGCTTGGCGCTCCAGGATGCTTATGAGCCTATCAGTGCTTTGCCACCGGTGCGCTGCATTTTCCTGGCAGATTCTGCTTTCTCTCTCCCTCCAGTTCTGTGCTTTCTCATTCTCTTTAATAGATTGCCGCATCACTTCTTGCAGCATGTCTTTTTTGCTTTTTCGCGTTCTCTTCCTGAGTCTTTGCAGTCTCTGAGCAGGCGATAAGAGGGACGGCTGAGGTCTCAAGGTTGATGCAGCTGTATAGGCAAAATGCAACATTTAACAGAGGCAGCATTGTTTATACCAGACAGAGTAATGATTCCCCCCGCACTTAAGGAGTAGAAAACACACAGGGTCTACACAATAGCATAATTTTCCCGTCTGAAACAGAGCACACATATCCCACGGGAGCCTCAAAATGGTGACTAAGGGGGACTGATTGTTTCAGGGCTGCACTGTCCTCTGGGTTTCTGTGCCTTGGGGAGAGCTACCTACACTTAACAGTGTCCCAACATTTTCCACAGGAGTTCGTCCTGGGCGCTATCTCGCTACTGAGGGTGACCTGGGAAGCAAGGGAGGGTCTTCTACTGCAATGCGGCTTCCGCCCTGGCCCATATGCAGCTTGCCTGTGTGCAGCAATGGTCCCCCCGCCCCTCACGGCACAGTGGCGCGGACACGTTAACCTGGCTGGGACAAGGACCATGGTGGCTCTCCCGATAAACCTGTGCAAGCGCATTGCACATGTTCTGGATGAGACATTTGAGGAGATTACCGAGGCCGATTACTGCGATGTGATAAACCATATCGATGCACTATTCCGCATCTAGGCATGCATGCCTAACCCTCCTCTCCCAAAGAGCCCGCACTGAAAAAATTGCTTCCCCCCCCCAAAAAAAACCGCTTACCAGGAACCTGCTCTTCTGTTTGTCCTCCACCAAGTACCGGCCGCTGCGACTGGCTACCTTCCTCCTGGCTTGAGAAGAGCTCCTGGCTGCATGGGTCCAGGGATTCCGGGGTGTCTCCATCCGGCTCACCACCATCACTCCCGTTTTCTTCCTCCTCCTCTCCCCCCCCCCCCCCCCCCCCACCGGCTCTGAAGTGTCCATGGTGGTGCTCGGAGTGGAGGTGGGGTTAATCCCAAGTATCGCATCCAGCTCTTTGTAGAATCGGCAGGTTGCGGGGGGAGCACCCGAGCGGCTGCGTCGTGGGCTTTGCAGTAGCACTCCGCAGCTCCTTCACTTTAATCCTGCACTGCAGGGCGTCCTGGTCATGGCCCCTTTCCATCATGTCCTTTGATACCTTCCCGAAGGTATCGTAATTCCTACGGCTGGAGTGCAGCTGGGACTGTACAGCTTCCTCCCCCCAAACACTGATGAGGTCCAGCAACTCGCCAGTGCTCCATGCTGGGGCTCGCTTGGCGCGTGGAGGCATGGTCACCTGGAAAGATTCGCTGATAGCACTCCACACCACGCCGGGCTGAGCAAACAGGAACAGGATTTTTAAAATTCCTGGGGAATGTAAAGGGTGGGTCACATGGTTACTGCCCTGGCCTCAGGTAACCAGAGTTTGAACTGATGACCAGAGTGGCTAGAATAGGCATTGTGGGATACTGCCGAATACTTCTGGAGGCCATTCACAGTGCATTGGGCGGCCACACTGGCGCTGCAGCGGCAGCGCAATACTCGCTATTCCTCTGGGAGAGGTGGAGTACATGCAGCGCTGCAACCACAGAGATACAGCGCTGCAAATGCCTTGCTAGTGTGGACGGGGAGTGAGTTACAGCGCTGGGGGAGTCTTTACAGCGCTGTAACTCGCAAGTGTAGCCAAGGCCTGAGGGTGGATCAGGATCTCTCTGGCGTGTTATTTGTTTTGAAAAATAAAATTTCTTCAGTGACATAAACATTTTCAGAACTATCTTTCAAAAGACAAAAGTAGTCTCCATCTTCTACAAGTCCAGTTTGTGTTGGGAGGGGAAGATTGTAGTAACCCTGGTGTATGATCAGAGATCATGATAGACTTGATTTCGTTATTAAGTAGTGAGTGCACCAGAATCATAGAAATTATTAAGAAATCTGTGTGTGAATATGTGGAATGTGGGGTGGGGGAAAAAAGCAAAATCCTTCATTTTGGCATTCTGCAACCAACATACATCTTTTAACCCCAATTCTTCCATATAATCTTCTGTAATGTTTCTAGTATGTGATTGTATATGCTCGGGCTGGCCTCACTTATCTAAAAAAGTGTCCGACAGCTCATTAAAATCTCCTGCTATGATGATTGATTCTAGTGGGATATTAATTAATTTTGGAAAAAACTTGTTTAAAAACATTTGGATCATCTTTATTTGGTCCATATAAATAATCATACAATAATTAGGGTGTATATATAGAGAGTCAGAGATCATAGCATTCACCACCAAAAATCTACCTTCCTCATCTTTATTTACATCTAGAATTTGTAAATTGAGTCTTTTGTGAAACACTATTGCTAGGCCTTTGACTGTGGAGGAGAAATTGTTAAACATCCATTCTCTCCTAAATTTCTTTGCCTCCAAGCCATTAAGGTGGGTTTTCTATAGGAAGATAATATCTGCTTTCATTGTTTTTAATGAGTGATAATTCTTTTTCTTTTTAATGGATGACTGACCCTTTTGATGTTCCAAGAAACACAATATATAATATTAGCCACAAAGAATGCTTTTAGGTCAAATATCTCTCTATCGGGGGCCCGAATAGTGTCGTTACTTGGGCTATTGTTAATTCCAGATATCGGAAAGTTATATCTGAGTTCCCCTCACCGCACCAGGAACATGAAAGGGAATGGAAAGGGGACCGGGTGAGACAGATCAGGAAAGCTAAAAGATAGAAAAATTGAGAAAAAGAAATGAAGTGATCAATGTTTTCCAAGGTTAACTTAAAAAATACGTAACTTAGGTCCTGTTTCAGTTTGAATAAGTCCAGGAGGATTACAAGGGGGTGGCCTTGTCACTCACTTAACCCTCCCTGCCTCCAACAACAACAACAAAAAAACCACTCAGGATATAACCGGATTCTCTCTAATTCTTTTAAAGAAGAAATATTTCATCTCAAGGGAGGGCATGGTTTCTGAAACGGGGGGGGAAGGTTAGCATCTAAACTTAACAAGTCTATAGTAGATATATAAGAAAGTTATACAAATTGTTTAAATAATCATATTCTGACATATCTGGATTATCTGCAGATGAGTTCATTAGCAGGACAGTTCTACTTAAACTTTTCCCACTATAGCTTTGTCCACGTTGGATTATAGTGTGAATTCCATTGCCCAATAGTTAATTACATCAGCAATGTAAATCAGCATAACATGTATTTCAACTCATTTTCCAAAAATAAAAACTAAAGAAAAGAACTAATATTACTGAAAAAACTGACACTCATACTAACACATTATCAATAATTTGGTAAATCATACCCAGCAATAATAACTATTCTTGGATAGCATTTTAGAAGATCACATTTCTTTACAGTAGGGGAATTGAAAAGATTCATCATTAAATTGAAATCTTCATTACATTGTTTAGATCTGGAATCTCTCACAAGTGTAGGTTTAGGGGAAATGGATTGAATATTTCCAGATTTACTATAAACCTGAAATATAGAAAATTAGATGGGGATGAAAGAAAGTAAAATCGTTGAGGGAAGGGGGGGTTGGAAAAAGTTCCAGAGGGAGGGAAAGTGCCTCTAATAGAAAACAAAATCATATGTCTCTGTTGAGCCTTGCCAATCCACAAGTGTAAAGAGTTCCTGCATCTGGTGAAGTCGTTTACTTGGAGTCTCAAAGGTGGGTGTACCCCAGTGCACTGGAATCATGAGGGACGGGAGTAGGGTAGATGCAGGCAAAACAGGTGTGTCCCTATTGTAGCACTCCAACTTCCCAACAGCAGCAGCTGGAACCCAGCTGCTTCCTGAATCCAGCTGGAGGGCCAGCAGGGGCATAATTTAGTCAAAGATGAGATCCTTGTTCCCACCATCTTGCTCCCCAGCTGTTCCCCTGTGAAACCAGGGAACATCAAAGAAGTGACACCAGGGAAGGAGGAGATAAAATGGTGGATTTGCCCTGTACAGTTTGTTAGATTGAGAACTGAATTCCAACACTGCAGTAACTGATCTGGTAATGTTGTTTTATTGCATCCTGGCTGTATCTTCTATGGCGTATAGTGGGATCAGATACCTGTCAGCTGCTTCTGCTGTCACAAAACTAAGCATCTTATCTTCCCTTTTAATGTTGAAAGTAGCCCGGAAGAAGATGAAGTAGTCCAAACCCAATCCTTTGGCTAGTGCCCTTGATCTATTGAATGTAGTCATTTTTTCCACCATGTCCTTGGTGTAATCCAGGAAGATCATCAGCCTATGTCACTTTCATATTAGGTTTTTCAGTTCAGAGGCTTTTTTAAGAATGAGTTCCTTAATATTGCATGTTTAAAATCTTACAATTCTGGCTGGAGGCTTTGCATTTGGAGAGGGTTTGGATGCAAAGGAGAGGTGGCCTCTCAGTATCTAAGTTCTGATCAGGAAGAAGAGAGAGAAGCACTGGTAGCATGGTGGGTAAAAATTCCACAGGCCTCCCTTTTCCAGCCCTTGTGGGAAACCTACAGTTCTCAGGATTTTCTCCTTGATCTTCCCTTGAGATAATTAACATTATTTGCAGTGTGTTAATAGTTTTTTCCTGTTGCTTTGGGTTATAGTTGTACAGACTGTGTCTTCTAGCAAGGAGATTCTAGCTTCCTCTAGTCTTAATGCCAAGCTTTGCAAATTAGCTTGATGTGTGCTAGTAACATATTTGATCTCACTTATAGCTTCAGATAGGTTTCTTAAAATAGTCTGTTCACTCAATTTGTTTTAGCTAGTCCACAATTTCATCTCGTCTCAGAGGGGTGGTCTCTCCCTGGTCAGCCATTTTGGCTGCAAGAGGACTGTCTGACCGCTTCTGCTTTTTAGGATGTTACAGGAAGTCTGGAGGTGGACCAGTATCCTTAATGGTATTAAGTTTAAAGAGTTGTGGAATAAGATCTGATGAATATTAGATTTAAAGAAGCTATTCACTTGCTGATGGTTGTGTGTTTCAGGAGGTGGGACATGGTGTGGCATAGCTTTGCAGCTCCTTTCCCCTAGTGGCTCCCAGATGTCCGTATATTTAGCTTTTAAATCTCTTCGCCATAAACTGGGCCTTTCAGCTCCTTCGTTACTGTCTCTTCTCTCCGACCCTTCAGATTCGAAAGGAAGGAGTCGTGATGGTTCTCGTTACAGTGATATCTGAGTGCCTGCCTTCCTAGCGAGGCTGTGCGAAGTCTGTGTGCAGGTGGTGACACAATGACAATCTGCCTTGCTTACTCTCAGGCCTGCACAGCTAACCACAGTGGGGAAACGCTGCTGCCTGTGGATCCAGGACCTGTGCATGGACCTGCGGAACCTGGAGCGGGCTCGAGACGACTTGCGATTTCGTGGTGTGAAAGGCACCACTGGCACCCAGGCCAGCTTCTTGCAGCTGTTTGAGGGAGATCATGATAAAGTGAGTCATCAATCCAGGGATCAAAACTCCCAGTAAGCGGGTTGAGAAGATGACTTGTGGGGGAGGAGAGGGTCTGGGGTCGAATAAGCATGGACACTGTGGGTCACTATGAAGGTTCACTGGCAGAGCTCTGGGAGAGCAGAATTGTAATAGTGGGGGTTCTTTAGGACAGGGTTGAGGTGTGCTTGCAGAGCTCTTAGTGCGTTCAGAAGGGGGGGGGGGGGGGAGTTGAAGCCTTTACATTTTTGTTCTTTATCAGTATCCCTTAGCCCTGCATGTTTGACACTTCAGTCACTACGTTCTGAGGTTCCTATCTGTTTTTCTCCTGAGGTGGAGGAGCTGGACAGGCTGGTGACTGTGAAGGCGGGATTTAAGCGGTAAGTAAAAAGCTTACTTACCTTGAACTCTAAAATATGCTGAGGAGAATTAATAGCCTGACACCTTCTCCCGCTGTCCGCAGCAACACAAGTTCTTCTATCCAGCTAACTAATTTCCACTCTGTTGGGCTCACATTTAGAAAGCACTTTCACCTGGTTCTGTTCCTTTCCAACCCACACTCCACAATGCAGCTCTGTGAAGGAAACTCCACCTCTCGGCTAGGTCTCTGTTTCTACTTCTCTCCCTTACACTTTTTTCACCCTGTCAAAGTATGGGCTACTGTTCTTCCTCCCCTGTCTCTACATGCCTGCATGCCAGCCCAAGGAACACAGGAGTGTGAATCAAGTGTCCCACTAGTGTGAATGAGAAGCCAGGAAGTCAAGTGAAGTATTGCAGGTGTTAGCCAGGCAGAACTCTGCAACATGGTGCCCCTGCAGAGTGCAAACTCACTCAGTCCTATTTTAATGGTGCTTGTGTCCGGAGGGCTTTATCTTTGTTTTTGTTTCCAGAGCTTATCTCGTCACAGGGCAGACCTACAGCCGCAAAGTGGATGTTGAAGTCCTATCTGTGCTAGCCAGTCTAGGGGCATCCATACACAAGGTGAGGTCCCTGTCTCCAAACTCAGTATGGAAGGGGAAAGGAAACATTGTCAATCTGAGGAGGTTGGGGAGGGAGATCCTGGTGCAGAACACTTTCCGCAGGAAACATGAGTTGGAGTTGAGTGCTTAACTGTTCTCTGCTCTACCAGACTAATTCTTCACTGGATGTTTTGTCTCAGATATCAGAGCACCGGGAGAGAACCCATACCTGATTTCTTACTTGAGGGTGGTGCAAAGGGCAATTAAAATGAATTCACGTAGAAAGACCCTATGGGGGGAGATCCCAAGCAAGATAGCAATCAAATTTGTGTTAAAGCTAATCCAGTTAGAATAAATGCCCTCCCTAATGGAACATATTTTAAATGTTCCTCCAGTACGTTCCTCATGAAGATAAGTCCTTGTGGGATTTTTCCTCTCTTTGATTATCCCCACAACCCTCCTTTGCCTGCACTTCCGACCTGTGGTCTTATTTAGACTATGTTCTCTGGTCAGTGAACATTTCAGTGTTTAAGTACAATATAGACTTAAATGGTGTATCAAAGTTTACTAATTTATCTTCTCTCCCTTGGCTGTTTATGGAATCCTATCATATCTCAGTAGGACAAACATCCCTTCCCTCTTCCCCATTCTTTTGACTTGAGCTCTTTAAGTATAAATCAGGAAGTTTCAGAAAAATTGCAACCCTGGTGGAAATTGGCCTCTATCTTTTCTGAGGTGCTACCCTGTCAAGAAACCTGATTGCAGCTCTCTGGTTGTGTAATGTGGATACAGATGTGATTAATTTGTAATATAGATTGAACCTTAATTTTTTCATAAGAAGGCTAAAGCCTTAATTTTGGAGTTGCTCACTTTTTGAAGGGAATTATTCTCTCTTCCCCCAAGCTACTCCATGGACATAGACACACAGTGTCCCCAGGCACACTACCTAGTACCTGTGAGAACAGCTTTGTTCATTTGCTCTTGTTGATTTTTCTTAGATCTGTACTGACATCCGCCTTCTGGCCAACCTCAAGGAGATAGAGGAGCCTTTCGAGACAGACCAGATTGGTAAGGGTGGCAGACATTGGTTCATGATGGGTGTTCCAGTTAGCTTATCTTTTCATTTGCCTTGTGATCTCCTCACCAGCACCTTCTTCCCAGCAACAATAGTGATGTCACTGTCATAAATTGCTTTTAATTAAAAAGTTTAATTTTTTTAATCTATCTGTGCCTGCACACTTTAGGTCTAATGATTCATTAACAAACAAAATGCAATTTTGTCCCAAATAAGTCAAAGTGCAGAAATAATAATGCCCTTGCTCCCCACGCCAGCATAGATAAGGGACTGATTCTGAAAGGGGCGGTGCACTCTCCACTCCCATTAAAGTTAATTGGCTCAGTATTGCTGTCATTTGTATATTAACAAACTTGGAAGAGTAAAACCAGGCTGGAGCCTTGTACTGAAAGAGGTCCCTGATGTAGCTGTGATGTATATAGAGAAGGGGAGAGAATTCCAGACCTGTGAAGCCAGAACTGAGAAGGCCCGGTCACCCAAGTTGGTGTTGTAGGATGAGTCAGCATTTTTGATCCTCACCCATGTCAGTTACCTCAGCCATACTAGAGTGACAGGCTTTTTAAATATTGACAGGTCACTTTTTAAATATTGAACCCTCAGACTTTCAGTCACTGTCGCTGCAGGTTGCTAACTTTCATGGGTAGGCCATTGAGCAGAAGTGCGAAATACAGTACACTAAAATAGCTCAGCCTCATTTCTTTCTTTTATATTGATAAAGTAATCTTGCAGAGTTAGGAGTTAAGGCCCCCACTTTCTTCCCTGCAAGTACAGATACAGTTCTGGTTCGGTGGGCGGGGAGGTGGTTTCGAAAAGACCTGCATAGTATGATGCAGTGCTGGTCCCAGAATATTAGAGAGACAAGGTGGGTGAAGCAATAAATTTTATTGGACCAAATTCTATTGGTGAGAGAGAGACAAGTTTTCGAGCTTGAAGAGCTCAGTATAAGCTCGAAAGCGTCTCTCTTTCACCACACAAGTTGGTCCAATAAAAGATATTACCTCTCCCACCTTGTGTCTCTGCATAGTATGAATCAGACTGAAAAGTGAACGATGGATTTTTTTTTTTCCTCTTGGGAAGGCCAGTATCTTTGATTTCTCCTCTTCTGTGTGTTTTGTCTCCTGACCTCTTTTTATCATCTTCTCTTTTACCACCCCATATTTTTCTTGCCTGCAGGTTCCAGCGCCATGCCTTACAAGAGGAATCCAATGCGTTCAGAGCGCTGCTGCAGCCTGGCTCGCCACCTGATGACTCTGGTCCTGAATCCACTCCATACAGCCTCCGTGCAGTGGTTTGAACGCACCTTGGATGACAGCGCAAACAGGTCCATCCACGTGCTCCACGGCTGGCCGGGGGAGGGTAGTGAGCAGAGAAACCCTAGTTATTGATGAAATAAAGGAAGAGGCTGACTCTAGAGGGTTAAACTGGTTTGGGGTAAATGTTCTCCTCTCACTCAATGCAGAGCTTAGAAAGTGCTTGTAGGGAACAGCACACTGACATATTTAGAATATGGTATTTTTAATCTACACCCCTCAATTCTGAATCTCATGGTGGCAGACACCACTTTATGAAAAACAACATCATTAGAGGACATTGGGAGCCCAGCAACAGAGGCTGTAGACTGGCTTCTCTCTTTTGAGTGAGGCAATAATCAAAGTTTTACACAGGAAAGATCCTCTGAAAAGGAGAACAGCAGTACCTGGGAATGGTGCAGTAGCCATGGGTAAAGGTAACACACTGCTCTTCTTGTCCTGGCCTGTCCCAGCAGCACATGCTGTAGGTTGCTTCTAGCTTCCCCAGTTCTGGCCTATCCCAGCAGGAAGTGCCTATAAGGAATAGTTCTGGCTGTTGGGAGGGGGAGTTGCCATCTAGAGAGACATGTGCAGGTACTAGGGGTTGAGTTAGGCTGCCTCATCCTTTTTTGCTCACCCAGACACCCTGGTTACATCTGTTTCACAGGCGTGTGTGTCTGGCTGAGGCTTTCCTCACAGCTGACATCATACTGAGCACGCTGCAGAATATCTCCGAAGGATTTGTGGTGTATCCCAAGGTAAAGTAACAGAACTTGCATGCAGTCCTGAATCCGCGTTAGCACTGCGGGCCTGCAGAAGAAGCCATCCCACTCAGAGCACTGAATTCTTATCTGCTGGCTCAGTGAATATTCCTAAGGGCTGCAGAGCCAAGCTGTCCAGTTTCTCACCATGGCACTTTTCTTTGCAATACAAAAATCAGAGGGCTCTTGAAGAAATTAAAATGCAACAAACTTAAAACAGATCAAAGAAAATACTGTTTTCTGAGGTATACGATTAACTTGTGGAACTTGCTGCCACAGGATATGGTTGAACCAACCCTTACTAAGATTCAAGAAAGTGTAGGCAATTACATGAATGTGACTCACACCTGCAGTAACATTAGCTAGGATAAAATTTCAACATTTCAGTCTTACTATGTTTATTTCTAGACAGGGTCTGGAAAAGGTGTCTTTTGTTTTGTTTTTCCCCATTGTACAATTTGGGGCATCATGGGGCAAGGATACGGCAGGAAATATCTGATCAGATCTACTGATTGTCCACTCCAGTGTGGTGGTGCCTGTTTCTTTTCGTTTTTTTAGGTGATTGAGAGGCGGATACGACAGGAGCTGCCCTTCATGGCCACAGAGAATATTATCATGGCCATGGTGAAAGCAGGGGGTAATCGCCAGGTATGTACCCAATTAGGAGGGTCTGATGCTCACTGCCAGGCATCATACTCTTGAGGAATCGAGGTATATAAAAGTTCGGAATTATTTTCCCTCTCTCCCTTGTTGACTCCTTGGTCTACCAGAGCTGTTAATCTTATGATTATGCTGCAGGGCCAGTCTTCTCCCAGTTGTTTGGGAAGGGAGCAGCTTGGGGGGAATTCTTATTCATTGTTAGAAGCTCTGTGGGGGAGATATCTATCCACCTATGATATAGCGAGCTGTCCATTATTTATTACATTAGATTATGACAGCAGACTGTAATTCTTAATTGTTTGTTGCAAAGGCACCTAGTGCAGGATGGATGATTGTTAATGGAACAAGTTTGATAAATTGAATATCTTTTGTATATGAAAACACTGGGGGAAATCACTGCTATAATGAAGATGCTAAATAAGTCTGTACTGAATGCCCATCCAGGTGACACCTCACTAGCTACCTGTCCCACAAAATCAGTATGTGCTTTTTTCATTACTCTTTATGATCCTTCCTCCAGTTTTTAATCTAGGAGACAGGCTTCATATCAGACCCATTTGATTTGAGTCTCTGTCTCACAGCGAGTGTTACTGAATATTCTAATACAATCCAAGCACCAGGACTGTGTGTTCCCATCATCACTAGCTTTGGTAGTTCAGTCTAAATCAGGTAATCAGCTTGCTTGGCAGGATTAATTCTTAATAAATTCATGCTGCCTATATTTCCACTTGCCTATAGACAGTAATTTCCCCCTAAATATTAGTTTCATCGTTTTATTATTGACCGAAATTAGACTTGCAGGTTGGTAACAATGGGTGGGATTTTCAGGTTGTTTAAGTGAGTTTGGAGCTTTCAATTGAACTTGTGTTCCTAACTCACTTAGACACTCCTGAACACTCCTCCCCTTCAGTATAGCTTGGGCCAGTGTACTTGCTTTTTGTAACTTAAATTTGGTAACTTAATTCCCTTAAGAGGCTGTTTAATTGCAATGTAGACATCTGGGCTCTGGCTAGAACCAGGCTCTGGGACCCTCTCTCCCGGCAGGGTCCTAGAACCCAGGTTCCAGGCAAAGTCCAAACATCTACACTGCAATTAGACAGCCCTGCAAGCCTGAGTCAACTGACATGGGCCAGCCCTGGGTTTTTAACTGCAGTGTAGACATACCCTTGGAGTTAACTTTATTCTTATTTATTAGTGAGCCTTCCTTCTCTCTAGTATTATTTAGTTAGTTATAGTTAGATACAGTTATAATAAAATCTCCTGTTGTTCCCATTAACTCCTTTGACTAACTTTAACTTGTTCTGCTTTTGTGCTATCTTTAATCCAAATGGTCTCCCACAGATCCTACCAAGGGTGATCTTCTCTTTCTAAGCTAGAGGATGTGGACTCATTTGCTTACATGGTGTTGGCACCATCACCCTCACCTCTGGACCCCATAGAGAGTGCTCTATAGATCTGCGGTGGGGAACTGAGTGGTCCACTGGAGGAGCAAGTGGGCCTTTGGCAGCATGGGGGTGGGAAGGGCATTAATAAAAAATAATGCATTTTAGGGTTTTGGGAAACCACAGCCGGTGGAGTCTCTGTTGACATGGCTCCAGTGGAGCTACGTGGGTGGGGATCAGGGATCAGTGTGGAGGTACAGGGTCTTTATGCAGACACCCCTGCCTGCCATTGGTTTCCCTAGGTTTGGAGACTGGCTGGCACAGGCTTTTCCATTCAGGGGCATCTCTTTAAGGAAATCCTTATGGCTGTTACCTCCCCCAGTGCCCAATCCTGTAGGATTTTCCTTGGGAGGGGATATTTTGGGCCCTTGTTTTTTTCCAAATAAACCTTAATTCACTTCGGGTAACTACGTTCTCCCTGCTTGCTAAGCTGGACAGTTTTCTTCTCTTCCTTTCCAAACTTGTGAATGTTTTGTGCTGTTCAACTCCTGCAATGTACCCTGCACCTCAGGGGCAATTAGTGGTGGATAAGGAATTCCTGCATGCCCAGTTTATAGAATGCTTTGGGAACAGTCATGATGATTTTCCAGCAACAGACCATAGATGGGTTAGAATTACTAAAAGTATCCCACAGTGTGTCCCCAAGGAAGGGCTTGAGGAAGTGGAAAGAGTTCCACCATCTTATTTTGTGGGTGTAGTGTAATTAAACAAGGAATGTATTTATAATTCAGACCCTTAATCTCAGGGGGGAAAATTTAAAGGATGCACCATGCAGCACATGCGTGTGCACACTGTGCTGTGATGATATGGTGATGGGCCTCAAATAGCTATGATACAAACTTTAGCTGTTTCATTCCTATGCTATGCGATACAACAGCCTTTGACCCACCTCTACCCTCCATGTACCAGTGAGTCAGCTGGCTTGAGGTGTGCTGTCAGTAATGTGATGATGGCTCTCTTCCCCCTAGGATTGCCATGAGAAGATACGCATTCTTTCCCAGCAGGCAGCTGCTGTTGTGAAACAGGAAGGGGGGGATAATGACCTCATTGCTCGGATCCGTGCTGACCCCTACTTCAGCCCCATCCAGGGACAACTGGAGAGCCTCTTGGAGCCCACCTCCTTCACTGGACGTGCTTCCCAGCAGGTGAGGTTGCGGGAAGCAGCTTAAGATGTTATGGGGCATCATGCCATAAATTATCCAAACCATGTCCCTTTATGTGTCTGAGACAATCCGCTTTCTGTATCTCTGCCCCTTCCATTAAAGGATTGGATCTCTGCCCATTCTTCTAAAGGAAGGAAGGGTTACCATTTTCTTAGCTACATAAGGCATTCCTTCCCTTTTCTGTCCATCTCAATTGCCTTCTATCTCCCCCATAGTCTTCGATCCTTGATGTGCTGGGTGACTGGGTGCATCTGTGAGACTGAGACCCTGGGGCCACAAGCTGGAGCTGAATGAAGCACAGAGAAGAACCCATTTCTTTTTCTAACCTTCCCTTCCTCTTTCCCCTTGAGCAGGTGGCGAGGTTCCTGAAGGAGGAAGCTCGCCCAATGCTGACCCCGTATCAAAGCAAGATGGGTGTGAAAATGGAGCTGTCACTTTAGGCTGGGCTTCTGGATGTATAGGGGTGTGAGTGATATTAAAAGCCTTAATAAACCAAATCTATTTACTGTGTCTATACTTGTCAGTGTCTGTACCCTCGGTGTGACATAGCCATCCCAGGGCTCACACTCGCACTGCCCAGATGTGTGGTGGCACTGCTTGTTCTGGGTCTGCTGTATAGCCAGCCAGCCAGTTTCCCTCTCCTTTGTGTTGGGGTTGCTGGGAGGAGGTTGGCATAATGCCCACATTTGTTCTGGTTTTGCAATGACCAAACTAGGGTGACAATTCCATCACACACATTCTCCTCTCCTCTTATGATATGTTTCAAGTGGATTAAGTAGGCAGCCCTAGGGACTCGGTTGCATCTACAAATTGATCGTCAGTTGAAGGCAAAGGGAAACCAGCTTTGTTGTCTCATTTGTCTGCTGTTAAACTATTGTCCATAGTGGTGCCAAAGTGTTGGTAGGAGCGGTTTCCTTGAAAGTGGCTGTGGGAGGACTATGATTATGATTTAATCACACTTAACACCTCCTTTGGCCAGATGATTAGGAGTAGTGAAGAGAGAGAGCCTGGGCCTGATTACTTTTCATCATAGCTAGCAGTCCGTGACAATACCTGTGATACAACCCAGCCATAACATGTCTGTGCTGTATCAAAATCTCTGGCTGTAGTGCACAATAATCATACGTGAAAGATGTGGAGTGGGACCAACCAAGGTGATCCTTACTTCCAGGCCCAGGGGCTATTGGCTTTAAGGATGAGCAATGCTGCTCAGAATCGCTGGTTATAGATAGGAGCTGTTGTTGAAATGCAGCCAAGGGAACATACAAGGATACAAAAATCATTTGTCCACCAAGAATGTGTTCCTTTATGGTGAGGAAAGAGAGGGTAGGGACTCTCCTAGAGCTCATAGATGCAAAAGAATTTCAGGGGTTTGCTAGTTTTTTCTGAATCTGTATGTTTTCCTGTTTGTAACGT
The DNA here is from genome assembly GCF_011386835.1 of Chrysemys picta bellii. Taxonomy (NCBI): domain Eukaryota; kingdom Metazoa; phylum Chordata; order Testudines; family Emydidae; genus Chrysemys; species Chrysemys picta. The sequence continues at coordinate 92,998,201 of NC_088791.1, read as the reverse complement.
GTGTGTTTTTTATAGACTAAACTCCTTGATTTCAGAAAAGCTGTCTGACCCTCCACCAATTCCTGAAACATGATTCTGCAGCCCTCTCCTTTCTCTGCCACTTCATTCCTAGTCTTATCTTTCAGCACAGGGAAAGCCTCCCCTCTTTCTCTAATATATGCAGTCCCACAGAAGGTGTGATCAGGAGAGCTCAGATTTTTTTTGTTTTTATTTGGGAATCTGATTGTGTCCTGGCAGTCTCATGTGAGAGGTGGAGGCCCGGCTATTTTAAGAAACAACCTGTTCTCCTGGAGGTCTTTGTGATTTAAAGGACTTTCTAGACTTCTCAACATAAGATCTAGTGTTTAATTGGATACTACTATATTATGTATTCCGGGAAACTGGAAATCTCAGGCCATGACCCCATCACTCCTGCAATTACTTTGCCGCTGGGCTGAGATGCAGAATCTCTCTCAAACAGTTGTGATTTTGTGGTGTTATATATTTTTCCTGCTCCTACTATATTAAAATTTAATTGGCCATCTGTTTAGAAGAAGTTTAATTTGAACATCAGTAACTTTCAAACTGTTTATTCAAATGGATGCCTAAGAGCACATGTAGATTTGGAGTTTTCAAATGTATTTCCTCCAGAGATGAGGGGGAGAGTGTTAGTGGAAAGGTTTCAGAGTAGCAGCCGTGTTAGTCTGTATCCGCAAAAAGAACAGGAGTACTTGTGGCACCTTAGAGACTAACAAATTTATTAGAGCATAAACTTTCGTGGACTACAGCCCACTTCTTCGGATGCATACAGAGTGGAATAAATATTGAGGAGATATATATACACACATACAGAGAGCATAAACAGGTGGGAGTTGTCTTACCAACTCTGAGAGGCCAATTAAGTAAGAGAAAAAAAGCTTTTGAAGTGATAATCAAGCTAGCCCATATCAATTCCAGCTCAGCAGTCTCTCGTTGGAGTCTGTTTTTGAAGTTTTTCTGTTGTAATATAGCCACCCGCAGGTCTGTCATTGAATGACCAGACAGGTTAAAGTGTTCTCCCACTGGTTTTTGAGTATTATGATTCCTGATGTCAGATTTGTGTCCATTAATTCTTTGGCCAAACCGGACAGTCTCTCCGCAAATGTACATGGCAGAGGGGCATTGCTGGCACATGATGGCATATATCGCATTGGTAGATGTGCAGGTGAACGAGCCCCTGATGGTATGGCTGATGTGATTAGGTCCTATGATGATGTCACTTGAATAGATATGTTGCCAACTCTGTCCACATATCTATTCAAGTGACATCATCATAGGACCTAATCACATCAGCCATACCATCAGGGGCTCGTTCACCTGCACATCTACCAATGCGATATATGCCATCATGTGCCAGCAATGCCCCTCTGCCATGTACATTGGCCAAACCGGACAGTCTCTCCGCAAAAGAATTAATGGACACAAATCTGACATCAGGAATCATAATACTCAAAAACCAGTGGGAGAACACTTTAACCTGTCTGGTCATTCAATTACAGACCTGCGGGTGGCTATATTAATTACAACAGAAAAACTTCAAAAACAGACTCCAACGAGAGACTGCTGGAATTGATATGTAAACTAGACACAATCAACTCAGGATTGAATAAGGACTGGGAATGGCTGAGCCATTACAAACATTGAATCTATCTCCCCTTGTAAGTATCCTCACACTTCTTATCAAACTGTCTGTACTGGGCTAGCTTGATTATCACTTCAAAAGCTTTATTTCTCTTACTTAATTGGCCTCTCAGAGTTGGTAAGACAATTCCCACCTGTTTATGCTCTCTGTATGTGTGTGTGTATATATATCTCCTCAATATTTATTCCACTCTGTATGCATCCGAAGAAGTGGGCTGTAGTCCACGAAAGCTTATGCTCTAATAAATTTGTTAGTCTCTAAGGTGCCACAAGTACTCCTGTTCTTTTTGTTAGTGGAAAGAATCCCTCAAAGAGAAAGGGAAGAGAGAGCGCACAGATTTGTCCTTATCTGGAAACTAGATTTGATGCCAGTTGGGGAAACCCAGCTGTGGGATGTTTGAATGGGTCTCAGATTAAATCCTATTGTATTTTTTCTGGAAAACAAATACCACACAAGGAAAAAAGCCACCCTCCTTGGAAGCTTTGTGTGATACACACAAATCTTTTCTTGGGTCTCATCTGGGGCTTCTACTTGAATCTGTTACAGAGTTTAGAAGAACCTGGTTCAAGATTTTTCTCCATTACCCAACTAAATTAACAGAGTCCTCTGCATTATGTGGCTCTGCTATACCTGTCAGGGAATTATACCCCTTGGCCATTATAGCAGTAGTCCAATCCAGTGCTGCAGAAGCAGCTCTTCCAACAGCTCATAAAATGAATTATATTTTGGAGGGATTTATCCTGTTACATCTCGATAATCTATATTCAGCAGATATCCCAAACTAAGCAGGGATGGGTCTGATCACTATATGTAACAAGAATAATCACAGAAATGAAAGGTAGAAAAGACTTATTAGCTCAACTAATCTGTTACAATTACAAATACTGGATTATTCATTCTTCCCTGACTATTGGTTTGTCCAATCTAACTTTAAATGTCCTGAGCAATGAGTCTTCTAATACTTTGTTTGAGAGACTATTCAGCCTATATTTTTATTTTCTTAATTTCATCCTATTGCTATTAGGATTAAACTAAACAAAATAACTGATATTACTGTAATAATGTGTGTAAATGCACATTACTACAATAAGGAAAATCTGTTGGAGCTTTGCTCTTTCAAACAAAAAATTGAAATGATAGAAATGCAAAACTTAACACACCCTTAATTCTGCCTTTCTATCCTTGCCAATTTACCTTTCAAAATTAAGCCACTTTATGACTATGCATCATGGGCTTGGCAGGGGAGAGAGGGGCATGAGGCTTATAGAGTGAATACCAGATTGTCCAATACAGTACTAGAAATGTACCACCTATCCATTGTGTAGTTGACTTTGACATAACTACAGGCTGTCCTCCAATTCACCTCTGCTTGCCTGAACCCACCATCTCCCCTCTTACCCTTTATATACACATGCAAGACTAGTCGACACACGGCCAGCTTTCCAGTATAGTTCTTTTATGTCAGATATTGGAAACTGTTATCTTTTAGTGTTTTTCAATAGTCAGACTCCTTGGAGCTGCATACCTTGAAAATACTGTATACTGTTGTTTCACCTAGGTAGACCATGTTTAAATGATGATGGACCTAAACATAAGATGGCCACAGTTACAGTCATCTGAAGTCTCTGTGTGAATGGACAAAATATACCCAGTTCCATAGTCCAAGCAATAGGGGGTGAAAGTCAATATATTTGAGGTTTAAGATAACTCCCTGTGATACTTAACAAAATCATATATTTTCGGATGAAGCATAAAGCCAGGGGCCTGACATCTTGTAGAGAGACAATGCTGTTCATGTGGGACTGGGTACCAGGAAATCGTATGTTTTAATCCTGGTTCTGCCACTTTCTGTGTGACCCAGTCCAGGTCTTGTCCACTATGTTCCTCAGTTTACCCACCTGTAAAAACTGGCTTAATATGTACCTTACAGGTGGTATGAGACTTAATTAGTATTTCTGCAGTGCTTGGAAGATTAAAGTGCTAAGTTGTGTTATGGGGGCCATTAAAGGCGTCATGATACTTTTCACAATAGCTAAGGGTAGGAATGGAGGGGACGTATTAGCCTCAATTTCCAATGTGGGTAAATTACATGCTGCAGACCTAGTGAAGGCAGGGGGCTGGACTTGATGACCTTTCAAGGTCCCTTCCAGTTCTAGGAGATGGGATATCTCCATTAATTTATTTTACTTTTATTTATTTACAACTGGGGCTAGTGTTCAGTTTCACATTGTTTGGTACTGTTGTGTAGAGGAGGTGAAGGCTGCATATTAGTAGTGGGGTAATTAGTAGTGTGTGTCAAACACAGATTAAAAGAAGAACAGGAGGACTTGTGGCACCTTAGAGACTAACAAATTTATTAGAGCATAAGCTTTCGTGGACTACAGCCCACTTCTTCGGATGCATATAGAAGGTGCTGTATAAATGTAAAATGTTTGTTCTTAGTGCATACTGTTCACTATTCTTTCTCCATATGATCTTCATACCTGACTCCATTCACTGGCTGGCTGGAGTGTGACTACAGTAGAGAGCGATTTACCGCCCATCACCATGCTCTGGAGCCCTGACCCAAAGGGGGCTCCCCCTGCCCGCCTCAGGGAGCTCAGCAGTAGAGCGCGCTGCAGGGACAGGCTCTGCAGTCTCGCGCGTGCCGGCGACGGGGGAAGCGCTGGGGCCGTGACGAGCGGCCTGCGCGAGGCAGGCTTAGGGCGCCATGGTGCGCGCCGGGGGGAGAGCTCCGCCGCGCCGCCATCAAAGACTACATTCCCCACAATGCCCCATGGCGCCGCCCGGATGCCGCGCATGCGCAGCGGCGAGGAGACTCGGTGCTGCTGTCGGCGATTGAAGCGGTCGGTCTCTGGCGGCTGCCGCAGGGAGAGGGCTGAGGCGACTGGGGGGCGCCCTCCTCCCGGCCGGGGGGAGCGGCACGCGGAGCAGGTGAGCCGGAGGGGGGGGAGGCAGATGGACAGACAGACCGATGGAGACAGACGTGCCTGAGGCGAGGTCCGAGGGGCGGGCGGACGGACGGACGGACAGGAGAGGAGAGCGGGACGAACGCGCGGAGCGGGGCGGGGGGCAGCCGGCGAGGGACCGGCCGCGGAGCAGGGCGGGCTGGACCCCGAGAACAGCCCAGCCAGGGGCGGGGGCAGCCGGGGAAGGGCAGCGCCCTGGGCTCTGTGGCGGGGACGGCGCCTGAGGGACTGAGAGCAGCGCGGCTGGCCGGGCAGCACGGGCCCGGCGGGGATGCCTGGCTGAGAGCGCACAGAAAGCGGTTCTCTCTGGCGTGGGCCGGGGGAAGAGTGGCCAGATGGGCCACGCAGCCTCGATAAGGAGCCCTCTGGGAATGGGGCACGTAGTCTCTCCCTCTAGCCACGCTGCTGCTCCGCAGCTTGTCCCCTAATGCCTGTAACCCTGAGGGCTGGGCAGTGGGCAGGAATACCCTCTTATCTGGGAGCCCTCCACAGAGGTGGCTTATTCACAGAGACCTGTGTGTCTGTTGGCTCAGATGGGCACCCTTCATATACAGGGGTGTTTTCCTTTTCCTACACACCCACATTCCACTTTGGTATGCTTCCTCCAGATTTCAGCTGTGGTTTGCAGTTAAGAGAATTGGACCCGGAAGGTACGAATCCTACCAAATGGGTCGGTTTGAATACACCCACCTTGCCAGGAGCGGAAATGTTAACAAAATGTTCCCCTCCTATGTTTCTGGATGACCAAAACCATACTTATAATTTCTAGCAGCAAGGGGAGGGCTGGACCCTGGTCTGCTGGTAGGGTAGGCTTCTGTCCCGCCTCTGTATTCATATCCCTTCCCGCGCCACTGAGGTGACTTCAGGGTGGTCCCTTCTCTACAGCCCCTAGGAAGGTTCCATTTCACCTGATCTGGTGACTCAGGGGCTACACTGCAACTTTCTGACTCATTTTATACAATGATTCATGACTGGATTTAATTAGGTTTGATGGGGCATCTTCTCCTGCCTGCTCTCTGTCCATCTTTTCTTTTGGTCCTTTCTTGCTCCCTCTCTGTGCCCTTGTCCCTCTTCTATTTGGTTTTATTCAGACTTGCCTAGAGGCTGCTCATGAATTACAGGTATACTATTGTTTTCCCTTGGTTGTCGCTAATCCCCATTGGTCAATTTCTTGGCCTTTTTGCCACTAATCAGAGCTTGCCTGCCTTATATTTCCCCTTGTTCTCAGTTTCTGTTCAGATATGCTGAGAGGAGAAACTGACTCCTGTTCTGTCTGGTGTAAAGCTGGGGGGTGAGGAAAGAGGAAGACCAGCAACATGGCAATAGCCTCCAGGTTTTGGGCATGAATGGGTGTAATGCAAACCCTCTGAAGTGGCATGTCTGCTCATTCTAAATGGAAACACAGCAGCTGATGTTGGTAATGCAGCAATCTGGCTATTTAGAGAGTAGGGTTTGCCAACAATACCCCTAGGAAAGGTGAAAATAGACTTGACTTCTGAGACTTACAAACAAAGGAGATACCATGAGTATAACTGGTCTGGTTCATCACTTCCTACGACAGCATTATTGGGTCAGTCAGTCCCAAGTCTTCCCCTTGGCAGTGCCTAGTTCCTGATGCTTGAAAAATGAGTGGAGAAAACAATGAGAATGTAGCAGGCCAAACGTACAAAGTTGTAGTAAGGAAAAAGATCCTTTCTCATTCCCACAGGCATGAAATATGATCACTCTTACATCATACCATGATAGCTGTTAATAGTCCTAATATAGTCCAGCTTCTTTGAGAACATGCATATAAAGTTCTGGGCCTAAGTAGTTTAACATGTGGCATGTGTTATAAAGGAGCATTTCTAGCAGATCCTGGACAGTGGTCTGGGTGGGAGTAACCTTATATGTTATGTTTTTAGATTTTAGAAAAGCAGAGTTCTGAAAGGAGTCATCTGACTGTGGCCCTGAATACATCTCTTAAATTGCAGCTCCACTCAGCAGAGTGATGTTCAGCAGATCTGCTGCCTGGGTTTATTCAGAGTCACATCTGCTGAATCTAGTGCTGCCTTTTGCTCTTGTTAGCCCCACAGAGCCAACAAAGCTACGAGAGAGTGAACTGGATGGAATCTGTTCTTCCTTGTGCATTGTCAACAGACTTACAGGTCCAGTCAGTTAAATCTGTGCAAATCCATCAGAGGCCTTGGAAGGTACAAGTGTCACTAAGGCCGTAATTTGACTTGCAGGGCTTTTTATTACTGGTGATGTTGCGTGAGCAAAATAAAACACAGCTTGACCCTGGTGTCTCAGGGTGAGTTTGCAGGGCTGGCAGAAGAAAAAATCTTGTAGTCTGCAAATCCCTGGCCTGAGGTTTCCTTTCACAGAGCTGTCATTGTGATGAATGGGTGGGCTTTTCAATCTCCAGGTTTAGGGTGTGATAAATGATTTAGGCAGATGCTAGAGCCTCTCATGATTCTACCTGGCCAGCATGTCTCTCCTGCACAGAGTCATTTGTCTGCTTTGGAGCCCGGTAGATATAATATCACTCCTTTTTTTGTATTTTAAAATGAATGTTAAAGTGCAGTTCTGCTCTGAAAAATGACTATGTTGGCATCCTGGACTTCCATGTTCATTGTATCTCAATGGCTCCATAATCAGATGTGCACAGTGTATAATTTTTTTTTCTGTGCCAGCCCTACCATGTCAAACTGTGATCTGAAAGTCAAGCTAGGTTCTTCCTGGCTTATTCATTATCACCAGGCAACAAGATTCTGTCCTCTTCTGCGTTATATTCAAAGTGAATCAGAAGTTTGAATGTGGCCTTGCAATTAGAAATGTAATTAATCATTCTGTTGCCTTTGCATGAGCCAGGATGGGCTGAGTGATGAGCCTGCAGGGCTCATAAAACCTTTATTTTTCTTGCTATTATAATGAGACAACTGCTGCACATAGGGAGCAGATTTGTTGCATAAGAAGATGGCATTTTAAATTAATTACATTTTTGACCATAATTACACTTTCAAAGAGATGCATAAAAGTCTCTGGCAAACTTCTATAGTAGACTCATGCTGGGAAGAGACAGGGAGTTCCAGTTTGCCTTTCTTTGGTTGTTAATTCTAGATCTTGATTCATTCTACCAGCTATAGAGCTCTGGATTTGTGTGATAGGAGGCAAAGGAGAGGTCTTGTCTTCTCTTTACTTTCCTCCTGCGGCAAACATACAATCAGTCTCCTTAATTCACAATGATTTCAGTGATTGGGGACCATTTAAGTACTGAGTGTTTTCCCTACATTCTAGATCCTGGCAAGCCACCATCCTGCTGTGCCCACTCACCCACATAGCTCTGCCATGAAACCCCAATTTTGACCTGGCACACCTCCTGCTATTCCAGTCCAAGGATCCCTTTGGAGCAGTGACTTTTGTGAGGTCTGATGTGATGCATAGGGGGAACGAGGATGAAGCCTTTTAAACTCCTTTAACTGTTGCTCTAAATCACTTGGTCACTAGAGATAAAGTCAGAGGGTTAATCCACTGTCATTGCATCATTCCTGTCCTTATACTTATATTTACAGCAACCCAAAACACTACTAGGCTAGTAGGTTATAAACCTTGCAGAGATATTTCCTGGAATGAATCAGGTCTACAAATATAATAGAAACTGTTTAATCTGGATGTGATAAGGGACGAGATCCATGGAATTGTGCATAGGTGTAAAAACTTAACTGGGTGTCATGCTGCGAGGGTAGGGCAGCACCTTTCATTGTCTGTTACAGGCCCTCCCTGGACCTTGTGTTTCCTTTCTTCCAGTTGCTTGTTCCGCCTTCTTCAATTGCTAGCTTAATTATGGTTGGGAGGAAAACTCCGGTTCCACAGGCACTCACAGCAAATATTGACTTGAGGAGCAAATGGCACTTACAGATCCGGGATATGCTACTACCTGACCTGAGTGGGAAGGGGAGATGCAAGGGTGAGGATGGGAGTTGCTGTAGCGGATTTGATTTGGTGAACCCTGATTCAAATTCTAAAGCAAAAACTTTTTGTGAGGGCTGGAGGAGGTGGACTAGAACAAATACAGATTTTTCATCTCTCATTTCTGTGACGGGGAGGTTCAGTCTGGATGTTTGAAGTTGACACGCTCAACATGCAGTTTTAAAATACATACTGAGAGAGCTTTCCGGTTCCACATCTGTTTCCAAGTCCCCGGGCCAATGTTTATGTCTTTACAGTCACACTTTCCTCTTTTCTAAAATGTTTCTTTCTGTCCTGTTGCTGTATGAAAGGCTCACAAAGAACAGGGGAAACAGTGGAACTAACTATATGCAAAGTGCTGTCAAATGCACAAATTAAGCCGGGGGGAGGGGCATTTTTCCCTTGCTAACTTCTTTCAGTGATAGTAGATATTACTCTTAACACAAGCAGGTAAACAATAATTCCAGTGTTCTCAGCTGATTGTGTCGCTTTAACGATTTCCATTGATTGCTCTTTTTATTATGCTCTAATAAATGTGTTAGTCTCTAAGGTGCCACAAGTACTCCTGTTCTTTTTGTGGATACAGACTAACACGGCTGCTACTCTGAAACCTCTTTTTATATTGTTACCGAAAACCTAGGTTTATTGGCTTTTGTCTTGCTGAAGACTTGTTGGGAAACTTGCTAGATGGGATGCTGGTTTGTTACTCCTTTCTAAATGGATTCTTATTGTTATATATAAAAGCAATTGAGGAAGGGCACTCCTGAGTGGAAGTTTCCCTTCTTGTGCTAAAGACCCTGGGCAGCCAGTGCTGGAAAGGAGCTCATATCTGACTCTAGACCACCAGTCTGCTTCACATCCAACACTGAGCTGCTGTCATGTGAGAGTTAACTGGAGATCATATGGCAAAGGGGGTGACCAGGTAAAACAAACACACAATAGGAGACTGTTATCTGGGTGTTTGCATAAAACCAGATAATTGAAAGCTGTTTCCTATTGCAGCTGAGAGAGAGAGAGCAGGAATATTAACAGCTGGCTCAGCAACGTGAAGCGGAAGTTCAAGTGAATTTGCAGCTGTCTTTTCCACATCTCCATTTTTAAAGGAAAACTGCACTATTTAAAAAAAAAAATTAACTGTATACAGTAAAAGCTGTGTTATCCGGCACTTTACCAACCAGAAAGCTCTAGAAACGGGCATTTCTGATCTCTCCCAATACAAATCTTCAATCTAGTAACAAGGACCAATGCCGAAGCTAACCGGAATCGATGCCGAAGTTATTTGGGACCCAAGTATTTCCGAGAGCAGTCGGACTACGCTCGAGTTAGCCAAGAAGAGCTGATTGCTGTTCTTTCTGTTTGTATCCGCCATTGTGATTGGTCGGTTTATTACTCTGTGTATTGTCCTGTGTTTATCGTAAAATATCAACGCCACCCTACCATCATGGCATCCAAAATACCAGCAAAAAGCAAAGGAAAGAAACGTAAGAGAGTTGTGTTGACATTAAAACAGAAAATAGATATTTGTACACGTCTTGAAAAGGGCGAGAATAGGAATGTTTTGATGCAAGAGTACAATGTTGGCTCGTCCACAATATACGACATCAAGGCTCAGAAAGGACAATTGCTCAAATTTTTTGCTAGTTGTGAGTCAAATAAAGCTGTTGAACAACGCCATACTCTGCATATGCCTAAATTAGAGCAACTAGACAGTGTTTTATATGAATGGTTTTCATTGAAACGATCGGAGGGTGCCTCTATATCTGGTCCAATGCTCATTGAAAAGGCAAAAGATTTTTATAAGCAAATGCAATTGACTGAGCCGTGTGCATTTTCTGATGGATGGCTTTCATGTTTTAAACTTCGTCACGGCATTAGAAAGCTAGATGTACCAAGCGAACAAAAATCGGCTGACCGTGAAGCTGCAGAAAAATATTGTGAATTTTTTAGAAATTTAATTGCTGAACATGATCTATCCCCTGAACAAATTTATAATGCTGATGAAACTTGCCTATTTTGGCGATGCTTGCCAAATTCTACCCTAGCAGGTGCAAGTGAATCTAAAGCTGCTGGTTTTAAGCAGAATAAAGACCGACTAACTGTTCTTACATGTGCTAATGCTGCAGGCTCGCATAAAATAAAACTTTTGGTGATTGGGAAATATAATCATCCTAGAGCTTTCAAAGGTGTTGCACATTTACCTATTGTTTACAAAGCGCAAGGTAATTCATGGATGAACAAAGAAATTTTTTATGATTGGTTTCATCATGTTTTTGTACCTGCAGTGAAAGAACATTTTAGAAAAATAAGCTTACCTGAAGATAGCAAAGCTATTCTATTGCTAGACAATTGTAGAGCTCACCCTCATGAAACAGAATTAGTGTCTGGTAATATTTTTACCATCTTCCTGCCTGCTAGTGTTACTTCATTGATTCAACCTATGGACCAGGGCATCATCCAGAATATGAAATGTTATTACAGAAGAGATTTCCTGAGAGAGTTGATCAATCATGAAGGCACTATACAGGATTTTCAATCTCGTTATAATATAAAAGATGCAATTTTTAATGTTGCTTGTGCCTGGAATTCTGTTAAAAGTGAAACATTAAGGAGAGCTTGGATAAAATTGTGGCCTAGTGTTATGTTTGCAGAAGTGTCTTCTGATGAAGATGAATTTGAAGGCTTTAAAGTAAGAGTTAGAAAAAATACATTCGCACAAATTCTTGAAATGGTGAAGGATACTCCTTCTTCACACCCCATCAACAAACTTCATGAAAGTGAGCTAGAAGAGTGGGTTGAAGCTGACAAGGGGGTTGAAGTGACACATACTGTTGTTGATACAGAAATAATAGAGACTGTTTTGAATACTGAAAAGTCAAAGGACACTGATAAAGACAGTGAAGAAGATGATTTTAGTGAAGAGGACAAAATAACTTGGGGAGAGGCTGCTTCAGCTTTTGATACAATAATTAAATTTGCAGAAAGGCAGCCATGTTATACTGCCCAGGAGGTTATGCAATTGCACATGCTGCACTCTACTTTTATGCAAAAGAGGCAGAAGACAAGTAAGCAAGCTGATATAAGGGATTTAGTCAAAAAAGCAGCTTCCAGGGTGTGTCATGGGGCCAGTGCAGATTCAGCCCAATCTCCTACACCTTCTACAGCTACAATGATAATTGATGTTGATAATGATGACCCTGACGGCACTGCAAGATCCTGAAGTGCCTTCTGAATCGTCAAAGAAAGATTAAAGTGTGTTCACTATAGTTTTAGTTATTTTTAGTGATCTGGGTGTACGCCCTACGCTGCCCATAGTGATATGTAGTGTCATAAAATAACCTACTGTATAGAAAACGTTACCTGTATACACCTAAGTGCTTCAAGAAACCAGCCACTCTGCAGTGCAATACTACTACTGGATTGGGGAGTATCTGTATACTATTTTATACGTATATTTATATGTATATTAATTTTATTGTATTCTAATTGTTTGAACCTTGGTATTCCATTGGTAAGTATAATTCTTAGGGCATGTCTGTACTACCCACTGGATTGACGGGCAGCGATCGATCCAGCAGGGGTTGATTTATCACATCTAGTCTAGACGCAATAAATCGACCCCCGAGCGCTCTCCCGTTGACTCCTGTACTCCACCGCCGCGAGAGGCGCAGGCAGAGTCGCCGGGGAAGCGGCAGCAGTCAACTCACCGAAATGAAGACACCGCAGTGAATAGACCTAAGTACATCGACTTCAGCTACATTATTCACGTAGCTGAAGTTGCGTAACTTAGATCGATTCCTACCCCCCGAGAGTAGACTAGGCCTTAGTTAACCGGAATTTTTGACTAACTGGCACCCCCATTCCCCTAACATGCCAGATAACAAAGCTCTTACTGTATATCCTTGTATAGTGAATAGTTACACACTTGACAAAGGTACTGTAGCTGGAACACTACAGTCAGCTGTAGTTGAGGATGTTTGTTTTCAGTTACAACTTTCTGTTTGTCACACATATAACTGTCCATACTTTCACTTGGCAAGTTGGAATTTTCTCTACACAGAGATGACTTTTTTGTGTGTGTGGAAGTTTGAACAGAAGGGGTTCAACTGTTTTCAAGTGGCTGGGGGGTGACAGTCCGGGTCTGGACACCCCAAGAGGAGAGTAGGGGGTTAAATCTCCTCCCAAAATAATCAGTTGAATAAACAGATTGTATACAATGTCATTGTGCTATAAAATATGTTGAGTAAGGTCTTTTGTGAAAGCTTGTAATGTTCTGAACATGAACGTCATTATGATAGATATACACACACAGACTGTGGCTATGAATGTATGCATTTGTGTATATATAAAACTTTTCATAATTTGTGTTGCAACATTCAGCTCCATCTCGCAGTGGGGCAGTCAGGCAGGGAAGGGGCTGCCTCCCCACCAGACGAGACTAGCTCCAAGCACCTAGAATTGTACAACCCAGGAAAAGACAAATGATGGACCATTAAAGTTAATGGGAAAACATTGAAACAACCTGAAACTGAAAAGAAAACACCAGTCTTGGAAAACTACGGGCTAGCCTACACAGCCAATGTTAAAGCGCTGCCGCGGCAGTGCTTTAATGTGGCTGTGTAGTCGCACTTTACAGCGCTGAAACTTGCATCGCTCAGGGGGGTGTTCTTTCACATCCCTGAGCGATGAAAGCTTCAGTGCTGTAAGTGGCAGTGTAGAAAAGGCCTAGGAAACGAGGGAGTTTTTCCCACTTCGAATATCAATAGTGACTAAAGAAGAAAAGAAACCTGAAAACTTCTTAAAAAGTGAAGGGTTTGAAGTGAGGGCCAGTCACTTGGCAGGTATTGTCCATGAAATCTGGATCTTCTGAGACTGGGTACGCTGGGAAACAGTGGAGGCAATAGGTAACTTGTATTAGAAAAGGTATTTTTATCTAATTCAAAAGTATAAAGCCTGAAGTTGCACCTTTGTTTGTTTTCAGTGTAATTTGTGTATGTTTGCTCTCCCGCACTACTTCCATTTCTTGAATATGATATTTCTATTAAATACACCTTTTGTTTATTTTTTGCCTCCAGCGTGTCTCTGGTGTGCAAACTGTGTGGAGCGCATATGCCAAAGCAAGCTGCCAGCTGGGGATTAGTTTCACACCTTCGGGGGAGATGAACCAGAGGGGAAAAGTCCCAAGTGTCTGGTAGTTAAGAACTCAGGGTGGCTGGATTTGGGGAGACACAGGACTGGAAGTGCTGTTGGCGTCACCCTGCAAGGTGTAACTAGGCTGGTGGAAACCAGGGTGAGAATTTGAGTACATCTACGCTGCAAAATATTCCCGCATCAGTGAGTCTCAGAGCCCAGGTCAACTGATTTGTGCTCTCGCTGTGGGACTCTCAATAGCAGTGCAGGTGTTCCCTCTGGGCTGGAGCCCCAGCTCTGAGAACCAGCCCTCTCACCAGGTTTCAGAGCCCAGGCTCCAACCCAAGCAGGATTGTGAGCCCTGCAAGTCAGTTGACCCGGGCACTGAGACTTGCTGCTATAAGTGTGGGGATATTGGGTTTTTTTTCAGTGTAGATGTACCTTTTGTGCTTGTGGGCAGGCTACTGGTGTCAGGGCTCTGCACGAAAACTGGACAGCATAAAGGCACTCAAGGTTACAGGGCAGGCTGTGACAGAACACTACTGGTGTGGATGTTCCCGAAAACATCACAGGGGACTTCCATAGTATTTAACTATATCTGCTGATATTCTTGCCGTACGTTGTGGTTTTTTTGTGTTGGTCTTCTGGTGATAGTAGCTGTAGCACCAGAATGTCTAGACACTGGAAGTTGACTTTTTGCATGGAAATTGTTCTCAGATGGGACAGAGTGTGTTAGGTAAAAACTGGGTTTGATTTGAGAGAGTTCTGAGGGTTTGAAAGCTTGCACTTCCACGGATATAATTTCTTAGCGCTCCTTGCCGTGTTGTGGCTGTGGGAAGAGTGCATTGTGCGAATTGCATGGCTAACTTAGCTGCAATATTGAATGTGTGCATTTTGAACAAGCGCTGCAAGAGCTCTTGCTTTGTTCACTACCCGTTGTGTATAGAAATTATTTCATGGACCTGGTATACAGAGCAGTGGTGTCACTACAAGAGGAAACATGTATTTGGGGTAATAGGAAAAAATTGTATGGGACAGATTTTCAGACATGTTAATCACCTACAGTTCCCACTGGCTGCAGTTAGAATTGTGGGTGTTCAGCACTACTGACAGTCAAGCCTACATGAGAAATAGCATGCAATCATGTAAGGACTGTTATAACTCAGACTCTTAGGGGCAGAGTTAAGGTTATACAGACAATACCCTAACTTTGGGATGCTGACCTTGCAGCCATAACATTTTTTCTCTCTCTCTCTCTTCTTCTTTTTTTTTTTTAAAGGTAATTCATCACAGCACTTTTCCTGTAACTGGAATTTTCCAGTAAGATCCTTTGTATTTTCAGTATTCTATTACTTCTCTCTATAATGCAGGGGGCTCCACGGTGCTCAAATGGTATAATCCTCGTGCTCTTGGAAATGAGGACCCTCATCCTATGTTATCTTCACCGGCTTCTTAACAGTCTGTCTCACAGTTCATCCATTGTCACTCTAACTGGTTCATCCTGTCCCCTTCCTTGGCTTTCTGTCCATCTCTGAAATCCATTTAAATTGCACCTCCTGGTTTTGTATCAGCTGGAAGTTCCTTGGGCGTGGGGAGTACAGGCTGTCTCCTGGAAGAGGTGAGGGCTGCTTTGGCCCAACATCGGTCAGTCAAGGGAGTGCAGTTGTGGTATGGGGCCACAGGGAATGTGTAGAGCACGTTGACCTTGACCTTTCTCCTCCAGCATGTACCCACTCCCCACTGAGCCCTTGATGTGCCCCAGAATCCTTTGCCCCAGTTCCCTGTGACATTTTACTGGAGCTGGGGCAGGGAGTGAACTGAATTCATGTTTTAATCTCTAAAGCAGCTTCGTGCTATGAATGTTTTTTGGTAATATTACTACTGCTAGGATTCATCAAGATCAGGCAAATAGTTTAAGGGTGCCCCTAGCAGCTACTTGAGATGGATCAGATGAGCAGCTGTACTTAGGGAGTGGAGTTGTCCTCCCAAGACAATGCTGGACGCCCCCCTTGAGATCTGCTGGTGTGGAGAAATCTTTGCTCCACCAAGGTGGGGAGTCAGAGGGCTATTGTGGTATGGCTTTGGCACTTTCATGGTGAGACGCTTGGATCCTTGGACGGGTTCCAATTCACTGTCTCCCAGTGCATCAGCTGATGGCACCTTCCTGCTTTCCTGGCATGATTCATCCACCTCCACTCTGGCCTCTCACGCCCCTGGCAATGACAGGCCAGCAGCAGGGCTCTCTCTCTCTCAGGCAGGTCCCAGATGACTGCTTTCAGGAAGGTTTCCATAGCAACTGAAGTCAGGAAAAACCTGCCCACCAAGTTCAGTGCCTTACTATCCGGCCCATGTTTAGGGAGGGGTGCAGGCAGGAGGAGCGGGTGTGGTGATCAAGCAATTGGCGGGGAAAGGTAGGGTGACCAGATGTCCCGATTTTAAAGGGACAGTCCCGATTTTTGGGTCTTTTTCTTATATAGGCTCCTATTACCCCCTCCCCCACCGCCTGTCCCGATTTTTCACACTTGCTGTCTGGTCACCCTAGGGAGAGGGGACACTGTTAGACAGGACTGTTGTGACCGAGTGGGCAAGGAAAGGTGCTGTGTTCCTGTGTGGCTGCACTGTGATGAGGAAGGAACCCACAGCAGCAGGCCTCTTCCTCCTCCCTTCATTTCCTAGCAGGCTGGATAATTAACTTGGCTTCAGTTCACATTCTCCTCCACAGCTGTGCCCAACCCACTGGGCTCGCCCCTCGTTAACATGCAGCTGACGGGCTGTGTGCCCTGGGGCTGTGCCACAGGTTGGGCTGTGCAGAGTCTGGGACTGAGAACAGCAGCATTGTAAAATGCTCCCCACTCAGGTGCTTGAGGCACTGGTCAGTGATTCAGAGTGAATGTAACGTAAACCACAGTGTAATACCAGGGAGTCTAAAGAAACCTAAAGGGACTCAGAAAAACAAGTAGGGCGAGGAGCCAAATTCCACCATGACCTAACCCCCCTGCAACTCTAATTGGCTTCAGTGAAGCTGCCTGTGCAAAGGGTAAGGTGACCATATGTCCCGTTTTGGCTGGGATAAGTCCCCCTTTTTTTTTTAAGCTCTGTCCTGGCCATCCCGATTCCCCCCCCCCCCCCCCCAAGTTGGCATTTGTCCCGTTTGCTCTTGCTGACTTGATCAGTTGCCAAAACTAAACAGGACAAGTGCCCACTTTTGAAAAAAAAAGTGGGATGCAGTGCAGAGGAGGTGACTGCAGAGATGCCAGTCCCTGCAGGGAGAGGGGGCAGTTTTCCAGCATGTGGGCCCCCGCAGGGTTCCAGCGACCAGGCAACAGCCTTGCGTGGGGGGAGGGGGAGAAGTGCAGGGTTCCAGCGATGGGCAACAGCATGGGGCAGGGGCCCCTCGGGTGAGCAGCTGGGGGTGCCCGTTTTCTCTTTGGGAAATATGATCACCTTAGCAAAGGGTAGGATGTGGCCCAAGCGCTCTGCACCCGGGGCCCGATCACCTAAGACACGGTGGTAGCAACCTTTAAAAGGCAGTGTCAAAATGCGGCATGAGAGGGGGAGAAGTAGCCCCTATGGAAAGCTCCTAACCAAACCTATCTGCCAGGTTTGGATGCTGCTAAAGCTCACGAGTAAAATGAGTTTGGAGGTTCTAAGCTCAGTTTTTGGTGGTGGCTTATTCACATTGCATAGTAACTGCATAGTTTTCCTTTTAGCTGCTCAGGAAAGACCCAGCACTGAAAGGGGAAGAGGGATGCAAGGCAGAATTCAGGGGGTTTAACAACTATATGTGGGAAGCAGTTGAGGACAGCATGGACAAGTGCTGTGCATAAGTGCCAAACAAGTTCTGCTCCTGAGAGAGAAGTTGATAGGTTTTTCTCACTACAGGTGGTGGAAATAACCAATATAGGTAGGTTCAGTAGATGAAGTTCTGCTGCTAAATTTGATTCTGAGCTACTCACTGGTCATGGCATCTGATCCCATTTAGACAGCTGTTCAGATAAGGAAGGAAGGAGCATTGTCATATATGTTCTCAAACAGCTGCTTTCCACTCTGTATCAATGGCCTACACGCTGCCCAGCTAGGGATCCTGAACCGTTATAGTTCCAGTGATGTTTGTCACTTGCCATTGGAGTTCAGCAGGTGCTGAAGACATGAGTCTTAATGGACCAAGTCTCTGTTTGGGAGTCTGGTATAACCTGGGATGCTTTTAAACAATTTAAAGTCCCAAATCTAGATTTTAGTGGGCTTTTATACAAAAAAGTTTTATAAAACCTGACAACTAATGGTATGACTTTTTTTTAAATTCAATGTAACAAGTCTATTTCTGGAGTGAAATCTTTCCTGCAGTCCTGGCAAACCCTCTACAAACCTGCACATGCTAGAGAGCTGAGAAATGAAGCCGAATAGTCCGGCTTCACTGTCTGAGCTGATAGAAGAGACCATCTTCCAGCCAATCAGGATTGTTCCCTACAGTCTGTTCTCCTGTGCAGGGCCCAGTTCATCTTAGGCCATGTCTACACTATAAAGTTTTGCTGACCCAAGTTACATTGGCATACAGCCGCTGCAGTCAGTATATCACTTGTGCACATGCATACTTGGCTGCATGCATCAGTGCTGCTTGTATGCACCAGGAGAGGTTGTGTCCAAGCACAGTGCAGTGCACCAGAGATAGGTATCCCAGTATGCATCCTGCTACCATTCAGCACGCTGTCTTTTGGGTAGTTTTGGTAACTCGTGGGGCAGAAATAAGTTGCGCAGGGGTGACTGAGAGCAAGGAGTCAATTTCCCATAATGTGATGTTCTCCATCCCATAATAGCTCTATCCTGTAATTTCCACAGCTATTTTAAATTTCCCATGAATCCGCGCAGGACTTGTCACTGTCCACCATCTCTGACAGAAACATGGAGCCGACACAGCTCTGCACTATTGTCATGAGCATTGCAAGCACAAGACACACAATCCTCTGGTATTTGCAGAGCCAGAAGAAGAACTGTGGGAAACATTATGATTTCCTCATGGTCAGTTTGCTGTGGGACGTAGCGAGAACCAGTTTGGTGGCATTCATGGAGCAGCTGCCATGACTGGTGGGATCACTTTGTAATGCAGGTTTGGGATGATGAGCAGTGCCTGCAGAACTTTTGGATGCACAAGGCTACATTTCTGGATCTATATGCCGAGCCACTGCAGCCATCCAACACAGGAATATCAAACTGAGAGCTGTACTGACAGTGGAGAAGCAAGTGGCGGTCATTCTGTGGAAACTTGCAATGCTAGATTACTACAAGTCAGTGGGAAGTAATTTTGGCGTGAGAAAATCCACTGGGCTTGTTACTCTGTCTCTTCAGGGGCATCCACCGTGGTGTGACGGGTGGTGGTGGGGTCTCTGCTAAGTCTGGCATGCAGCTCTTTATAAAAGCAGCAGGTCGGGCGCTTAGCACCAGATTGACTGTTGGCTTCCCTGGCTTTCTGGTCTGCCTGCTGGTCCCTGTCGAACCCCTTCTCCTGCATCCCCGAGCAATCTGCTTGTAGATGTCAGTGTTTCTTCGTCTGGATCGGAGCTGTGTCTGCACAGCCTCTTCTCCCCACTGGTTCAGGAATTCCAGTATTCCCTGTCTACTCAGGCAGGAGCGCATCTGGAGCGTGTGGCTGGCATGGGCAGTTGCACTCAACAGTGGAGAACTGCTGGGTGTGCTCATCGAGCTAGGCAATCAGGAAAAGGCTTTTCAAAAATGCACAGGGCTTTAAGTGGGGGCGGGGACCTTCCCGTCAATGTAACCTCTGGGCAGTGGAGTTAACAGTTGTGACCAGAGCGGTCAGCAATGGGCATTGTGGACAGCTGCGGGAGGACTGTTAGGGTCGACATAGGTAATGTAGTGTCTACCCTTGTGCTGCGTTGACCTCTGCTCTGAGAGCTGGTGTTACTGTGTTGGCATAACAGAGCACTTAGATAGGTGAGAGACAAATTTAAGTGTAGAAACATGCATGATTAGGTCAACAGAAGGTGGCTTACGTCAACCTAACTTTGTAGTGTAGACCAGGCCTCAGACTTTGCTGAGTGGTGAGACTCCGACTTCATCCTTTGGGAAACTATTCCACAGCTTAATAGACCTCACTCTTATGAAATATTTCTCTCTCGCTTATTACTCCTAGTTATATCCCCTTGTACCACTCAGAACAATTCCTCTACAGCCTCAAGGTTTACACCCTTTGTATTGTGCAGATATTCTAAAGCTTTCCCTGTAATTCCTGGTGTACGGTTAGCAGTGTTCCCTCCAGTGTTGAATCATGCTCTGAATTCTTTCCAGGTCATGTTTTCCTAGTGCCCACCATTAAATGCAGGATCCTGAGTGTGTTGTAAAATTAAGCAAACAGCTTCTATGGTGAGAGGCAACTTGATTTTTGATGTTGTTTTCCCTTTAAATCTGACATGACTTTAGTATCACAAGGATGGTGTAAAGAGATCATTTTACCCTTGGTTGTGTCCCTTTGTCACTCAGGTCGGAAAGGAATTTCCCCCAGGCCATGTGGATAGGTCTTGGGTTGAGGGGATTTCATCTTCCTGTGGAAAATTGTTGGGGGGTTGTTCATTAGGAGCAACTGGGACACAGTTGACCCCAGATGTTGAATGAATACTCTCATGAACACTTATGTTTTTTCTACCTTATTTTTTTTTCTTGTAGCAGAGCAGTGACCTAAGACTTTTTGGAGGGCAGCACGCCTAGAGATACACGCCGCCCTTCATCACGCACACTCCTCCAGCACCATGTCAGGTAAGCAGAGGATGCCAGGCCTTGGAGCATATTTTCCTGCCTATGTCTGAGGGGAGGGCCAGCAACAATAAAGCTCTATTGAAAGAGCCTGTTTGTTCTTTTTCACACGAACTGCTGCTGGTAAGTTACTGTCTCAAGGAACCATTTCTCCTTCGAGTGATGGTCCCTATTGTATTCCATTGTGGGTTTATGCATGCGCCTGGAGTCAGAGAATCTGAAAGCAGTGTCCATTGGTGCGTGCATGCGCCCTGGCTAACCTCATGTCTCCGACCAACGGGATAAAAGGTGTGGCAGACCATCCACATCTCCTGTTCCTTCTTACTGCCACATGGTCTGGGTCAGAACCTCTCTGTGTTCATAGCTTTGGCGTTAGCTTACAAAATAAGATTTAGATCTAACATTGTTAATAGTTTTTAGCAGCTTATACAGTTTTATAATGTAGTGTTTTTATAGATGTTGGTGTTAGACTCTTTTCGAGGGGGGAACGTTCACCTCCCTGTAGCCCATATGGGTAGTGGACTACGCCCAAGACTCTGGGCTTCAAACTCTGCGCTTCCCGCCTGCAATCCTTCTCAGTCAGCAGTGACCACCAGCACTGCCTGTACTGCCTTGGGGAAGCTCACGTTGCACTGAATTGCAGTGTCTGCGGGTCATTCCCCAATCATATCCAAGAAAGGTGGGAACTTTGTCTTTGGAAACACCTCATGGAGAAGACCAGGCGTCCTCAATCAAAATGAAGGTAAGGAACCCTCCCATACATCAGCCTTATTCACCAAGGAGTACGCCTCCTGCTGCAAAGTCCAAATCTGGTGGAAGCTTGTCAGGAATCAAAGAAACTCTCATAAGCATGAGAGTAAGTCTTCTTCTAAATCCACTTCAAAGAAGTCGGATTCGGCTCGGAGCAAGCCCATCAGCTTGGCCTAAGGGAACTTGGTATGTCCTGAGTTCCAGATGCACGAGAAGAAAGCCCACAAACATTGGGCTACATCAGTACTGGACCGCGATTGGTCAGTACCGTCATCCTGGGCACCTCCCAAGCCCCAGGATCTGCTGGCACTGACTAAGACTGATTATCACCAACTTCGCCTATCCATGGCACCATCTTCCTCAAAAGTAAAACAATCTCCTCTGGCTCCAGCAGCTTGGACAGATAGAACCCCTTTTACACCGGGAGAACGGACTCCCTTACTGCTCCACCGGATGTTTTTGCTCTCCCAGATCCAGAATCTTGGGGCTCTGTTCACACATTTGTGAGATGTTACATCCTGGTGCAGGACTCCTCTGCTGATGCTTCCTTTGGGACGGCGATCCTTTACTCAGCTCTACTGTCTGCCTCCTTACACCCTTCTCCTACTTAAGTACTGCTTGTCAGTCACCTACAATGGAAAACAATAGGGACCATCACTCAAAGAAGGGGAGGTTACTTACCTGTAACTGGAGGTTCTTTGAGATGTGTGGTCCCTATCAGTATTCCACAACCTGTTCTCCTTCCCCTCTGCTTCGGATCTGATATGCACTAGAGAAGAAACTGGACAGATGCTCAGTCTGCCCCATGCTTTCGACCCTCTGTCGGAGGCACAAGGTGAGCCGTGGCACATGCATGGACCAATGGACACTGCTTTCAAGTTCTCTGTCTCCGAGTGCATGGTGTGCATACGTAAACCCACAGTGGAATACAGATAGGGGCCGCACACCTCAAAGAACCTCCAGTTAGAGGTCAATATCCAGAGAAATTAATTTATTTTAACGTACTGCTTTGGTTGGGAGACCAACTGTAAAAATGCCTCTTCCTTCCCCCCAAATGATCCTGCCCATGTTCAATTGGTATTAATCCAGTTCTCCCCACTATGCCACACAGAGCCCGGCAGAAGCTGCCCCAGCCATGGGACATAGAGGGAGAGAGGCTGGAATCTATTCTGCTTCATGCATCATCATCACCACTTTGCTCAGCTCTGTTCCTATCCAGGATCTTTCCCTCATGGTGGATTTGATGTTGTATGAAGCCAAAAAGAGGAAAAAGCTTTGTTCAGAGATGTGTAGTGGAAGTTCTCTCCCGCTTTGCTCCAACTACCAGCTGATCAGTCTGGGGTGGGAAGGAGGCTGCGGGGTGGTTCAGCCTTGGTCGTCTGATCCTTTCAGTCCAAGCCTTAGTAAACTATGACCATGTCTACACTCCAGGCGTGACAGTGGCACATCTACACTGCTGTAGTGTAGGCTCTTTCCACAGCGACTGAAGGGTTTTTTGTTGCGGTAGGTAATCATAGACGATTAGGGTTGGAAGAGACCTCATGAGGTCATCTAGTCCGACCCCCTGCTCAAAGCAGGACCAACACCAACTAAATTATCCCAGCCAGGGCTTTGTCAAGCTGGGTCTTAAAAACCTCTAAGGATGGAGATTCCACCACCTCCCTAGGTAACCTTTTCCAGTGCTTCACCACCCTCCTAGTGAAATAGTTTTTCCTCTTATCCAACCTAGACCTCCCCCACTGCAACTTGAGACCATTGCTCCTTGTTCTGTCATCTGCCACCCCTGAGAACAGCCGAGCTCCATCCTCTTTGGAACCCCCCTTCAGGTAGTTGAAGGCTGCTATCAAATCCCCCCTCACTCTTCTCTTCTGCAGACTAAATAAGCCCAGTTCCCTCAGCGTCTTCTCATAAGTCATGTACCCCAGACCCCTAATCATTTTTGTTGCCCTCTGCTGGACTCTCTCCAATTCGTCCACGTCCTTTCTGTGGGGGGGGCCCCCAAAAGTGGACGCAATACTCCTGATGTGGCCTCATCAGTGCTGAATAGAGGGGAATAATCACTTCCCTCAATCTACTAATACAGCCCAATATGCTGTTAGCTTTCTTGGCAACAAGGGCACACTGTTGACTCATATCCAACTTTTTGTCCACTGTAATCCCCAGGCCCTTTTCTGCAGAACTGCCGCTTAGCCAGTCGGTCCCCAGCCTGTAGCAGTGCATGGGATTCTCCCGTCCTAAGTGCAGGACTCTGCACTTGTCCTTCTTGAACCTCATCACATTTCTTTTGGTGCAATCCTCCAATTTGGTCATTCTGGACCCTATCCCTACCCTCCAGCGTATCTACCTCTCCCCCCCCAGCTTAGTGCCATCTGCAAAAATCCACCTCTCCGAGCAGAAGTAGCTAGATCAACAGAAGAATTCTTCCATGGACCTAGCTGTGTCAGCACAGAACAGCACTCAGGGGTGTGCATTCTGAGCACCATAGCTATGTTGACCTAACTTTTAGGTGTAGACCAGGCCTGTATCTAGCAGGGACAGTCTTAGATTCTCTCACCCCACATTCGCAGCCCTTCCCCATCTCACTTTTATTCTCCTCACAACAGTTCCTTCGGTGCCATCCATCCATGGGGGAGGTGCTGCTGGACGACTGCAGCAGTGCAAACCACTTGCCCAGAGCTGTGATGCTCCCGACTGAACAGAGCAGGGGGTTGAGTCTGATTAGTGAACTTGGCTCCTTTTTCTTTTAAATGAGCTATGGAATGGGACTAAATCTGACTTTAGGTTTTTTGTTTTTACTGTAACTGCAGTTTCAGCCACCGCTGTTTGAACTCCCACTACGAGCTCTGAGAGGAGGGTAGATTTATCCCAACCCCTCAGTTCTAGTGGAGCTGCCACCTCTTGGAGGAGACAGATTTGGGGGCTATCTAGATGTCATCAGCTCACAAGTTAAACTGGGTCTGGATGGCAAAGCTCCAGGAAATGCCAGGTGCAGTGGGAATTGGGACTGGTGACTCGGCAAGTGGTAGTCATTGCTCCATGAAGATTGAACGAATGCTCCAATGTGGCACATGGGGATGCTGTTTAGTTATGTTTCAGATGAGCCCTAAAATCACAATGAGACTTGATCATTTCACTTCCCTGAACACTCTCTCCATTATCCCTAGGGTACCTGATTTTGCTCTTGTGCACCTTTACTTAGTCATTACAATTTCTGAAATGCTGGTATAAAAAGTTTGCTTCAAGTTCCATTCTAGAGGTGCTTCCTTTTAGTGGGAGTGACACTTACTATTTTGAGTTCCCGAGGGATGAAAGATGCTACAGAAACATAAGCTGATCCTGTTTGCTTCCTTGGGCATGGTAGCACAGTTACTAAGGTGATGAGAGCTGTATAAATACTTAGCTGCCATTGTAGCCACCTGACATCTCACTGAATTTGTTGGCTGTCAGTATTAGGTGTTAGTTAATATCTGCTAAGCTGCTCCTTGTTCTTAATTATTGTGTGTGTTGATCCCTTTGTGTTTAGGAAACCACACCCCCTCTTCTGGGGGCCCCTTCTCAGCTCTCACCCCCAGCATCTGGCCACAGGAGATCCTGGCAAAGTACACCCAGGTACAGTGGGGAGAGGGGACAGAACACAGTTTGTCTGCTTTTTTTCTCTTCATTGGTAGAGTAATAAATGTGAAGTGCTGCTGCTGGCTTACTGGACTCTTAATGCTGCAGGGAAGGTGCAGACTTTTTCTTTCCCCAAAAAACTGTTCTAAGCAATGAGCTGACATTTAAATTCTGTGTGTTTGCAGCTGCAAACAGCTGGGATTTGCTGTTAAACTAAGTTTTGGGTAGTGAGTGCCGCCTCTGCTGAACAGAGCCAAGGGGACACCCAGAGCCTGAAGAAACCTCTGTGGATCCTTTCCCTGCTCTTTTGCAACTCTGTGGCTGCATTTTACGATGCAGAGAAGGGTTTTTCTAACCATCCACCAGTCAGTCATGGGTTCCATAGCCCTGTGTAGGCTAACGCATTGTAGGAGAAATTAACACCCCCTCTCCCCCCGCGACATGCTCTGGTTTAAGGGATGAGTGTAGAGCTTTGTAACCTGCCAGTAATGTTTGTTAAAGGCAAGTGAGTCACGGAGCCTAGTGGGATGGGCCTCTGAGCCCGTTTCTCAGAGACTCGTGCAGTGAAAGAGTATGTATATCTGTGGGGCTACCTGTGTGCCTTGGGGAGAACACACATGGGGAGCTTTGTTAGGGGTGCACTGACTGATGCCAGTTTGTGCTGTGGGAGGATGCAAGAGTGGCAGTGTTAGGAGTGCACATGTGGGCAGTTGTTAGGAGTCGGGTGGGTTAGGCTTTGTCTACACATGGGATTATCCCTGATTTCAGCCACCAGCATAACTGCACCTGTGCCAATCCCTGGAGCAGGGGTTTCCAAACTGTGGTACGCATACCTCTGGTGGTACGCGCAATATCTCTGGGGGTACATGAGAGTA
Organism: Chrysemys picta bellii; assembly: GCF_011386835.1. Lineage (NCBI taxonomy): Eukaryota > Metazoa > Chordata > Testudines > Emydidae > Chrysemys > Chrysemys picta. Next base: position 92,972,492 of record NC_088791.1, on the reverse strand, counting down.
ATTGTGTAATGGTGGATTTTATTTATTGCATTTTCAAAATAGGCTACTCAGCTGAAGCTTTAAAACTCTATGTGAATTTGTTATATAAAATACGGTAATTAATTTATTTCAAGATGTACCTATGAGAACACAGATCCCCAGAGACGCTGATGTACAGAGCCCTCACCTCCAATCACCGTACAGCATGGGCTCACTTGCCCAGCAAGTGTCCAGTCTAACTGAGCTCAGAACTTAAGGGGTTTGTTTTTGGTTGTATACGTCGCACTATATCTGAATGTAACAGTGAAATATGGACAAATGGCTAAGGACAGGTAGTGTTAAGAAGAACTCACAAAGTATCAGTGATGAGAAGGGGAGGGGCACGCGGGCAGCTGGTAGATCTGGAAGTGGACACGCAATAAGAGAAGTTTGGGAACCTCTGCTCTAGAATAAGCAAGGAAAACTGGTGTTTGTGCTGTGGAGCTGAAAGAACCTCTGACTGAAACCAGGGCAGGCTCCACCAGCTTAGCCTGCCTACCCCAACTGTTTGCACTGGTGCAGTTGCATTGGTGGCTGGAATGTAGACGGGGTCTTGGCGGGGCAGTGCTAGGGGTGCACACACAGGATAATGAAGGACTAACCATGTCTTAGAGGACCACCCATGTGGGGGCTGTGTTAGGTGCATTCCCAGGAGTTCCCATACACGTAGGGATGATCTCAGAGTAGTGATCCAGATCCACTGCCCCTCACAAGCAGATGGTGTGCCTCCTTTCCATAATGAGAAGCCAGGGGAGAGCGACATGGGTGGGGAATCAAGGCAGAAGCTACTGAAGAGAAGCCAAAGCCCTTTCCTCACTGTGTAGCGGGGCTAGACTAGCGTATTTTGCCTGTTGAACAGAGCAGTGTTCAGAAGGGGGATGAAGGTCTGAGTGTGCATCCCAGGAGCTGGGAGTGCTCCTCCCTTACTGGGGCCTAGGCAGTGTGACACAGCCTGGCACTCTAAGCAGGTGCCCCACCTAGTGGCCAAACGATGGAAATCAACGCTACCTCTACTTTCTACCTCTCACGCCCCCAGAAAGAAGAGTTGGTGGAGCAGCCGGAATCCCGGTACGATGAATTCGGCTTCCGTGTGGATAAGGAAGGTAAGGCTGCCCCCACCCGCTTTTTGGGCCCATTCTATCCCCAGGGTACCTCATGTGATAGGATCTCCCTTCCACTCTCTGTGATGTCTTCAGTTCCCAGCGCTATCCTGACTCCAGTTTTTTTAGGGATGTGCTTTAAAAGTGCTGGCCATCTTGGAAAGTGATATCTAAAATGCTGGAGCGCTGGCCCAGCACAGTCTGTGACCCCAGTGTAACTTTGCCATCATGAGGCGGGGAAGGCGTGTTTCACTGGTGCATTGTTGCTGCAGGAGGGGGAGGTACAGCTGTTACGATTCACTGAGCAATATGTGCTGCGGTAAATAGCACTGTAGCTTTTCAGCAGTGCAATGCAGAGCACCTACAGCAGATGCAGCGAAACTCAGTGACCTTTCAGACCTTCTATCAAAGCACCTTTGGTTCCCTTCCCAAGGTGGGCAACTGCGGTAGGCTATTCTGTCGTCCAGGTGAGGGGAAAGCCCCCACAGCTTGACCAAGGGTGCCTGAGTAGGGGCAGAACCAACAACCTGCTTTAGCTGCACACCTTGCAGGAAGGGAGGACCAAACAGAAAGGGTTAAAATGGCTGGAGAACCCATGCAGCTGGGCATTAATTATGGGGGCCAGCTGCCGTGGCTAAAGAGGAGGAAAAGAAAAGGAGTGTCTGGCAATGGGAAGATTCCTGGTTGCCATATGAGGAGATGTCACATTGCATTGCTGTACCCTGAAAAGGGGAAAACTGATTTGGACAAGATTAGCCCCCTGGAAAGGGCAGGAGGAGGCTGTGTTCTCTATGTCAGTGGTTCTCAACCTTTCCAGACTACTGTGCCTCTTTCAGGAGTCAGGTTTGTCTTGTGTACCCCGAGTTTCACCTCACTTAAAAATTACTTGTTTACAAAATCAGACATAAAAATACAAAAGTGTCACAGCCACACTAGTACTGACAAATCGCTGACTTTCTCATTTTTACCATATAATTATAAAATAAATCAACTGGAATATAAATATTGTACTTACATTTCAGTGTATAGTATATAGAGCAGTATAAACAAGTCGTATGAAATTTTTGTTTGTACTGCCTTCACTGGTGCCTTTTATGTAGCCTGTTGTAAAATTAGGCAAATATCTAGATGAGTTGATGTACCCCCCTGGAAGACCTCTGCGTACTCCCAGGGGTATGCGTATCCCTGCTCTATGTGCATGTGTGTGTGTGTGTGCACACTTGCGCTGAGTGCCACACTGAGCACTGGGAGGCACCCCAGGGACAGTGACATGGGTATAGGGGTGTGGCAAAGGGAGTGCCTGTTCCTCCAGAGCATATTATTGATTCATGGATATTAATGCCAGAGGGACCATTCTGGTCATCTAGTCTAACCTCCTGCATAACACAGGCCACAGAACCTCACCCCTGCAATTCCTGCATCAAGCTCATGTCCTATGGCTGAACCAGAACATATATTTTAGAAAGCCAGTCTTGAGTGAAGAATGCCAATAACAGTGAATTCCCGACTTCCCTTATTAAGTTTCTTCAGTGGTTAATTTACCTCAGTTAAAATTTTGCACCTTATTTCTAGCCTGAACGTATCTAGCTTCAGCTTCCAGCCATTGGATCTCGCTGTGCCTTTGTCTATTAGATTAAAGAGCCTTATTAAATACGAAGTTACAAAACCCAGTGGGGCAGCTGCTGCCAGGCTCTCATTTAACTTCGATTACCCGCTGTTTGGCTGGCTCACGTTTTGAATAGGCACATATGAGTCCCAGCCTCCTATATCTTGGGGTTTCAGTGCGGTTTGCTTGTGACCACACAAGTGGTGCTTGGTGGCAAGCGCAGTTTGAACCCAGGCTGTCATTGCTGTGATGCAGGGCTCATGCATCTGAATCCCCAGCGCCGCCACCAGTGCAGAGGCTCAGGTATTTTTGTCTGACTTTTTCAGATACAGAAGACAGATCTCTCCATTTCTGTCTGTCACTGGTCCCCACCTAGTCCCTTTCTTGTCTGTTTCCTTCCCACCTCTGCCTTCCCCTGTCTCATGATGCAGATGGCACTGAGCCGAACTCCAGCAAGCTGCTGGGGATTCCGCTGACGGAGGAGCCACAGCAGAGGCTGAAGTGGCAGGCCCACCTGGAATTCACGCACAACCACGACGTGGGGGACCTCACCTGGGACAAAATCGAGGTCACGCTGCCGGGTTCGGACAAGCTGCGCTCACTGGTGCTGGCTGGCATCCCACACAGCATGAGGCCTCAGGTGAGACCCTGGGGCACAGTCATGAAGAAGGGAAGCAGGGAGTATGAAATGAGAGACCAGTTCCTGTTGCTTTCACTTCTTGGTTTGTTGTGGTTGCGTTTTGACCGCTCGTCACCCTTTCTTTTCATGTCCCCGATTCTCCAGCTGTGGATGCGTCTCTCTGGGGCCTTGCAGAAGAAGAGGAATTCGGAGATGTCCTACCGAGACATTGTGAAAAACAGCTCCAATGACGAAACTATCTCTGCCAAACAGGTCGGGAGCCTGCCTGATGCCAACGCTCCAGTGCCTGGGGTGGAAACATGGGTGATCTGTTGCACTGGGGGGATGAGGAATTTGCTTAATGCCTGCAGGGACAGATGAGGGGGAGGGGAGAGGTTGGACTATGCTACTCGTTAATTTTTCTCATCCTTTATTTATTATTATTCTCATCCTTTATTGGTTTGAGGGGCTCACTTCACCTTCCCAAGAGGGGAGGGGAAAAGATTTAGTCTGCACCCACACTGTCCTCAGGCTGTGTTGGTTTCTGTGTACATGGGGCAGACAGTTCTGCTGTGAATATATGCATATGAATCATGCCTAGGTACAAACACTGACCAAGATACTAAGGAGTAGGGCCCTACTACTACAAATTCATGGCTATGAAAAACGCGTCAGGGACCGTGAAATCTGGTCTTTTTTGTGCTTTTACCTTTACTATACAGATTTCACAGGGGAGACCAGCATTTCTCAAATTGGGGGTTCTGACCCAAAAGGGAGTTGTAGGGGGTCACAACATTATTTTAGGGGGGTCGTGGTATTGTCACCCTTGCTTCTGCGCTGCCTACAGAGCTGGGCAGCTGGAGAGCAGCGGCCATAGGCTGGGCGTCCAGCTCTGAAGGCAGCGCCCTGCTCACAGTAGCGCAGATGTAAGGGTGGCAATACCATACCATGCCACCCTTCCTTCTGTGCTGCTGCCTTCAGAGCTGGGCGGTCAGAGAGTGGCGGCTGCTGACTGAGGGCCCAGCTCTGCAGGCAGCAGCGCAAAAGGAAGGGTGGCAATACCATACCATGCCATCCTTAATTCTGTGCTACTGCTGGCAGTAGCTCTGCCTTCAGAACTGGTCTCCCAGCCAGCAGCCTCCGCTCTCCAGCTGCCCAGCTCTGAAGGCAGCGCAGAAGTAATGGAAGCAATACCGCAAACCCCCCACAATAACTTTGAGACCGCCACCCCCAACTCCTTTTTGGGTCAGGATCCCTATAATTACAACATTGTGAAATTTCAGATTTAAATAGCTGAAATCATGAAATTTACGATTTTTAAAATCCTATGACTGTGAAATTGACCAAAATGGACCATGAAGTTGGTAGGACCCTACTAATGATGAAAGGGAACCCTGGGACTGAAATACCACCAGCAGGTGCATGCCCTATTCAAGTGGCAGCTGCTGTCTCCTAGGGTTTTGTCTTTCCTCCTGAGTCGTGAGAGCTCAAGGTGCCAGCAAGGCTGGGACAGGGAATTTCCTCCCTCCCTTCTTTTCTGTAATGCCGTCAGGGCCAAACTCTATCTCTGGGCCAAACTCGCCAAGCTCCTGGGGTAACAAACCAAAATCATCTGATGGAGGGAGGGACTGAACAGTTCAGGGGATTTGGCCTGTGATCTGGAGCCTTTATGCTCACAATTACGAACTACAGTCAAGCCCAGGCCCTTGCCATCGGATTGTGATTTGGTGGCCTGCCTGAAATGGGCGTGGTGGGGTGGCCTCACTCCAGATCCCGGTGGATAAATGTCCACTTTGCAGACCCCAGCAGCACAGACTGTACTAATTGGCCTCTTGCTGCCATTCTCAGGAGTGACACCAAGGACCGAATGGGTCAAGAAGTATGAAGTCCCCTCTCATCCCTCAGGGCAGTCCCTCTGAGGCAGAGTTTAGGTACCTTGGAGAGTGTGTCTGAGAAGTTGCTCTGTCCCTGGCTATGCTGTCCTGAGGGTAAACAGAGGCCTTCGGGCTCCAGATGGTGCCAGTCCAGTACCTTGCACTGGCACTAAATGTACTTTAAAAGGGTGTGGGGAAGGCTAGGGAGTGTGTGGCCAGGGCAGGGCATCAGGGAGGCCAAGGGAGTAGGAGGCTGTTAAGCAGATTACACTATCTGAGTCTGAAGCAATTGTTTGTGACGGGTGCTTGCCAGATCGAGAAGGACCTGCTCCGGACCATGCCCAGCAACGCCTGCTTCTCCAACATGAACAGCATCGGGGTGCCACGACTGCGCAGGATACTCCGGGGACTAGCCTGGCTTTACCCAGAGATCGGATACTGCCAAGGCACCGGCATGGTAATTCCACTTGCCCCTGCTTTGTGTTCCTTCATTAGGGATCATTCTTTCTGCAGCAGGTGAGTCAGCGCAGCTGATTTCAGGCAGCTGCAGTGCAGCTGGGCACCGTGCGAACCAAATTAGATCAGAGGAACAGACAAAATGGAGCCATTTCGCGGGGCAGGAGAAATGGAAGGAATAATTCTGCTCATGGACTAAACTAATCTGTTTGTGGCAGGAGAGTGATATTGTTTATTTGATTGACATGAGACTCGGCTGATGTGACTGAAATAGCAAAGAATCTCTTCGGGTGGCGTGTGAAAGAAATTCCACCAATAGGAGAAAGCAAAGCAAAGCTCCTGGGTGTGGAAATGAGGGATGTTTCCATCTCCTAAACTCTGGACTTTGTCCATCTCCCACACAGACCTATGGAAATGTTCCACTCCACCTAAGCACCAGTGAATGTCCCATTTAGTGCAAGCTTGGAATGAACATCTCTTCTTCCCCTTCTCACTAGGTGGCGGCTTCCCTGCTGCTCTTCTTGGAGGAGGAAGATGCCTTCTGGATGATGTGCGCCATCATCGAGGACCTGGTACCTGCCTCCTACTTCAGCACCACGCTGATGGGAGTGCAGACCGACCAGCGCGTCCTACGCCACCTCATCGTGCAGTACCTGCCACGGCTGGACAAGCTCCTTCAAGAGCATGATATTGGTAAAGGGGCCCCTCAGGTCATTGAATCTTCTGACCCAGGGTGCTGCTTTCAGCCTGCAGGCATGACCCAGGTTCATGCATATGTACATGCGTATGCGTGTGTGTGTGTGTGTGGATAAGAGAGGCCTTTGTACTGCACAGCACCTTAAACTGAAATGATGTGGTAGGAACCCACAATTGTGAGGCTGCTCCCACAATACCCCTCTCCCTCTCCAGCCGAATACACTCAGTAAAGTGTCCCTTGGTTCACGTGGCAGTGATGAATTCAGTGTATTCTTGTTGCGCCATACTCTGTTTGATATGCTGCAGGGCTTGACGATGCAGAGCTGCAGCATTGTGGTTGTGTTTTGGGAGAAGCTGTTGGTTTGAGGGTTGGACTGGACTTAATGGGGGGCTTTTCTCACCCAGGAATGCCTGGGAGTCTTGTGTTTGGGGTTTTTTGACAACCCAGGAGGTCATGGAGGCTTTGGCGCTGGGATGGGGAGATGCAGCATCTCTCCCTCTCTCCTGTTTGGGGGCCACAGGGAGCAGGGAGGGACATTAAACTTTTGAGGAGAGGGGAGGTTTGAATTCCTGGTGTATGGCTGTGGCTGTACGTACGCGCGCACAATGTCGCATGTGGTTTTGGACGTTCTGATTGAGTCTTGTTTAAAAGGGGCACTGTCATATCTTAGGTCCCAAGAAAATGGCCTTATTCCTATGACTGTTTTATTTTACTAAACACAACGCATGTGAGCCTCTCCCCGCCCCCCCCCGACGTCCCCCGGAGCTGTTCATGCGCTGACTGATGTCATCAGAGTTGTCCTCCTTTATAGTCATGGTGGCTGGAGAATCCCCTGGGAATGAGGAGTAGTTGAGGGTGTCCCTTTCAGGCTGGGAGTGCGGTTCTGTGTGGGCTCTCTTCCTCTCTGGTCACCCGATCACTTGTGTCACATTCCCTTTCTGTCTCTTCATACACAGAGCTGTCCTTGATCACCCTGCACTGGTTCCTCACGTGCTTCGCTAGCGTTGTGCATATCAAACTGCTGCTGCGCATCTGGGACCTCTTCTTCTACCAGGGTTCGCTGGTGCTCTTCCAGGTCACACTGGGCATGCTCAGTATGAAGGTAACAACCACCTCCTGTGCCCTGATTTCTAGCACCCTGGCTTTCTCTTCAGGAACGAGGAGGATTCTACGGGTGGGGCCCTCCTGTACCCCCTGGTTGTATCTGGTTCAGGAGTTCACTTTGGGGAGAGCGAGAGCTGCCATCTTGATTTCCTCAGAATCTGGGGCTGTGAAGGGCGTCCTGGCAGAAGGCAGTCAGCAATCCATTGTTTGAGATTTGGGAGACTCAGTCAAGAAGATGGCTTCCCTTTCCTGCTCTTTTTCCCCCTCACCTTCACGCCCCATGTCTCACCATCACCCTCCCTCATTTGCTACACCCCCCTGACTCCTGAGCCCAGAGTAACACAGACTGGAGACTTGTCCTGCCCTCCCTGGCTCCAGAGAGTTCTTGGTTTTTTACTATCTTTGGATGGAAATGTCAAACCAAGTTGCTGACCATTTGGGGATGATAAAAGATCCTTTGGTGCTGTTCACACAAGCCCCAGGGTGTTAGCCCTGTTGTTGTGGCCATATTTAATTTGGGTGATTACCCTAAACTTTCTCCCATTCAGAATTCAGAGGAAGTTATCCTGTGACTCTCTTGTGTAGCATTGCTGGTGCAAGATGGCGATTGTGCAGCACCTTGAGGTGCCTGCGTTTCTGTGGTGGATGAAGTGATTTCTGTATAATGTGCTGTGGGATCCTTTGGTATGAAAGTGCTAGAGCAGTGTGAGATGCTGCTGCCATCTCCTGACCAAACAGCTTGGACTTTTTCTTATTGAAACTTTTAAGAAATAATCTAGTTGCTTCCGGGTTAAATTTTGTGCCTAGACTGCATTCTGAGGTGTAAGCAGGGCTTTTAGCAGTCCTGGTGAGTGTCACTGACATCCTCAGCGTATTGTGTATGCGTGGTTTCTCCCCATTCCCGCAGGAAGATGAGCTAATCCAGTCGGAGAATTCTGCCTCCATCTTCAACACTCTCTCGGACATCCCGTCTCAGATCGAGGATGCGGAGGTGCTGCTGCGGGAGGCCATGCGCGTCGCTGGCTCACTGACAGACATGGCAGTGGAGACCCAGCGCCGCAAGCACCTGGCTTACCTCATCGCTGACCAAGGGCAGCTGCTCAACCCTAGCGCCGCTGTCAATAATCTATCCAAGGTGGGTGCACGGAGCCCTGCCCATTTGGACTGTTAGGGGCTGTAGATCCCCTTCGTGACACTGCCTTATGGGCTAGCTGGCCATCCACCCTTATAACACTCTGTTAGCACGAGGCCACCCTGCATTAGCAGGCTTTGACTCCATGATAAACTTCCCTTCTCTCACCTTCCCAGGGAGGAGGAGTGAGTGCTAGGACTGTGATGGGAATGTGACCACATGTACTGTTCTCACTGCCAGGAGGCCATGCTACCAGACCTCCCACACCTGCCACAGCCACCAGACCTCCCACACCTGCCACAGCCAGCCCACGCAAGAGGAATCTCAGCAACCGGCTAAGCACTAAACGCTGCCTTTCACTCTCTCCGTGGAATGAATTAATTTTGTGTTGCAATAGATCCATGGGTCATCTCCTGTTCTCCCCCTCACCAGCCAGTGTTTGACTGTTTTTGTGCTTTGTTCAATCCTGTTCTGAGTGTCCCTGATGGTGATCATCCACCCTTAGATTAATCCACAGCCTGATAGATCCCACTCTCTGAAATCATTCCTGCTGGTCCTCTTGCTCAGAGTGCTTTGGTTACTGCCCATTCTGTCTGGGACCACTCCGAACAGTTCCCCTCTCTCCTTGCAGTGTACACCCCTCAGAGACTTGCTGACGGTCGCTGTATCCCCTTGCCCTACTCTAGCCCCTATATGCCAATCTATATGTGTTTAGTTCTTCTAATGTCTCCTTACGAGTCCACTCTGTCTCACTCCCCCCCCCCCTTCAGATTGTGCGGCGCAGGACCCAGCGCAGGAAATCTGGCATCACCTCGTTGCTTTTCGGTGAGGACAAGTGTATTCTTTGCATGTTGTGATGGTGCTATCAGGGTGGAGGGTGAAAGAATAGTCTGGAGGCAGAGGAGTGGTTGGGCACGGGGAAATGGAGTGGGTGAAAATTCCTTCAGCAACAAGAGAAGATAAAGCAAGGGAAGAGATTGAATGAGGAAGAGAGAAGGGAGTTGAACTTGCTGAGTCTGCACTCCCCAAAACAAGAAGCAGACTTTTCCTGATAGCCCAGGAAGTAGCGTGCTTTGGTCGTTAGCCCTTAACCTTCTTGCTCCAGGTTCAGCCACCCCCAAAATATGAAGCCATTTAGGACAGGAATATCCAAAGTCCCTCTTTTTACTCCTGGGGGAATTCTGCACCACTGTGCATGCGCAGAATTTATGTCCCCTGCAGATTTCTTTGCTTCCCCGCAGAAAAATGACTTTCTGATGGGGAAGCAAAGGGAAGCCACAAGAGTGGTCGTACAACCTTCCCCAGCAGTATGCCAGGTGCCCATGGTAGCCAGCAGAGAGGTAAATCATTGTGGGGCAGGAGGCAGGACTGGGGAGGACTTGGCTGGGCTGGGGAGGACGGGATTTCCCCTTCCCCTGCATGGCATCTGGGGCTGTCGGACCCACCCCCAGATTTCTCCCCCAGCTATAGGAAGCTCTGCAAACTGCCCCCCTCCTCCTCCGCATGCGCTTCCTGCACCCATCGCTCCTCAGCAGCAGGGGGAGGGATCACTACAAGGAGCTGCTCCCCCATCCGCCCAACTCCTGTGCATCCAGATCCTCCTGCCGAGCCTCACTCCCTTCACACCCAGAACCCCCCCTGAGAAGCCCCACTCCCCCTGCACCTGGACCACCGGACAAGCCACCCTACCGAGCCCCAACCAGCTGCCCCTGGATCCCCACCCCACTGAGCCCCACTCCCCCAGCATCTAGGCTCCCCACACCCAGACCCCCCCACTGAGCTCTAACCTCCCCCGCTGAGCCCCAGCCCCCCTCACCCCCCCTGCAGAGTCCCATTAATGTTGCACCCAGAACCCTCCCACAAGCCCCTGTGCATCCAGATCCCCCACTGAGCTGCCTGTACCCATATTGCCTCACACAGAATCCTCTTAACCCACACCTGTATCCCCCACACTAAGCCCTTTCACACTTGGAGCCTGCCTTGCTGAGCCTGCCTGCCCACACCTGGTGCACCTGGCATGGAGGGGCAGGGTCCTAGGGTGTTTCTTGGACAGGCCTGGTCCTTGCCCTGTGTCAGGGCTGGGTGCAGCCTCACCACTGAGTCCGGGGGGAGGAGTAGGGGGAGCTGCACAGTGATCTCCCACCTCTGTGCAGTCAGTGGCCTGTGCTCCCCAATGCCATGCTGGAGCATCCACGTTTATTTGACAAATAAAATTTGCAGAATTTTAAAATACTGTCAGGCTGCATCCTTCTCCTGGATGCCACCAGGGGGAGCACTGAGAGCACAAGACAGACAGGCTCCCTGCTTTTGGTTCCTGTGCTTGGTGCCATGGTGGCCTCCAGCAGCTGGGAGTTCTGCTCAGCCCTGGTATCCCGGCGACAGGAGCCTGCTCAGTGCAGAGAGATTCTTTGGAGAATTTAGCTACCAAATTCGAGCACGTCTCAGCTGCGCATGTGTGAACTGAGACTTTCAGAGGCCAAATTTGAGAAGATTTTCACGGGGATGGCAAGAGACACATTCCTGGCACCAGGGCAACCCCCAGCCAAATTTCAAATCCCTGTTCCAGAGCGGGGAGGTGCCTCAGCTTCTCAACAAAATGGTGGTATGGGTTGTTGTTTTTTAACATGGACAAAATGTATTTTCCCATGTCTTGTTCTCGAAATGGCTAAACCAATTTTGCTGAAATTTTCCAAAAAAATTCAATCCGAGGCAGACCCTCGGCATGTGGGAAATTGCAGCCTGATTGAACGGTTAAAGTTTAGCGAAGTTATAACCAACTGAAAACAAGGTTGTGGGACACTCCCATTATAAGACCCTACTGTAGGCTCTGCTACCTGTGCTGCCTATAATAGAGGGCCTTCAGTGAGGTGTGTACATGCCCCACATTAAGGCAGGCAGGGAAATGGTTAATGAGGGCTCATTTAGGGGCTGATCCTGCTCCCTTGGAGTCAGTGGGAGTATTAACAGTGACTTGGATGGGAACAGGGCCAGACCCTTCGTGCAGGGGGATAGAGAGGAGGCAGTGGAAGGGCCCTGAGGGGCAAAGGAAGTGCACACAGTCCCCGTCTTTTCCCTGCCCAGGAAGCGCACAGACAGCGAGGGTGAGCTGAGCAACTGGCCCTCTTCAGATGGGGTCAGACAGCTTACAAGCATCTGTGTCAGCCGAGAGCTGTCTGCTTTCTCCCGGCTCCTACTGGCCTCCCCTTTATTGGCATGGGGAAAAGGAGGCTGAATCCAGCCCCAGTCCTGGTCTCCTGTGTGCTTGGCGTAGAGGTCCTTGGGCCTTAGGGTGACAGGATGCAGTATTTTGTTTCTCTCTGTCCCCTCATATCGCCTCCTTTCCTGTTAGCCATGAGCGGGGCCCAGATGTTCAGATGGGGCCAGAGCAACGGTTACAGTCTTGACCAGAGGGAGCTGTTGTAATTGTCTCTGCTCAGGCTGCGGGAGGGGACAGCCACCTTTTTTCCCAGCATGGGATTGGGGGTTTCCTTTGTCTTCACCCCCGTGTGTTCCACGTTCCCAGGTGAGGATGATTTGGAGGCACTGAAGGCCAAGAACATCAAACAGACTGAGCTGGTGGCCGACCTTCGTGAGGCGATCCTGCAGGTGGCACGGCACTTCCAGTGCGTGGATCCAAAGAACTGCAGCATTGTGAGTGGGGGCGCACTGCACAAGGCTAAACCTGAGTCCCTCGTGCTGCATGGCCAAGGCTGGGTCCCCCTACCCCTGGAGGAGCTGCCGGATTTCAGGGAGATCCCCCATGGGCAGGATCTCTGTGTCGCACGTTGCCTGTCCCAGGTGGAGGGAAAGGAGCCATGCTTGATCCTGGAGCTAGCAGAGCTAATCTGTCCACCAGGGGAGGGAGCAGAGAATGATACTGAACATGGGGGAGCATCCTAGCACATCTAGTCACCTTCTTACTGCTCCTCTGTGCTTCTCTTCCGCACAAACTCAGGACCTGACTCCAGATTACACCATGGAGAGCCACCAGCGGGACCACGAAAACTACGTGGCATGTTCCCAGAACCGCCGGCGCCGAGCCAAGGCACTGCTGGACTTCGAGCGCCATGACGATGACGAACTGGGCTTCCGCAAGAACGACATCATCACAGTACGAGGGCTGGGGGGGGGGCAGAATCCCGCGGCGTGATACACCCTCTCTGCCCCCTTTCAGAGAGGGCATGTTACAGGCACCCACCTCGAGCCACCACGTGGGGCGAGTGTTTCATCCTCCTTAGAGCCTTCTCCCTGAGGAGTCAGGCTGGGGTGTCCCTCCCAGAGCCCTGTGCTGGGTTGCTGGTTATGCAGTCTGTGGCTGGGGGTTCTGGCTGATCCAGGCAGGACACAGAATTCCATTGGGAACGCTTGCTGCCTCCTGCTGGAACTGGTTAGTGGGTCACCCTGGCTGTCAGAAAGCCCCCACTCCTCCAGAGCGAAAGGCAGATAAGATTTGAACTCCAATCAGAGTTAGCTCAGTGCTCTGTGCCACCAGGTCACTGGGCCAGCCCAGCCATCATCTAAGGGCACCCAATAGCATGGAAACCTTGGCACCACCTCCTTACACCCCAGGGTGGGCGAGGGAGGGAGGAAAGGGAAACCCGCTGCCCATCAAAGCGCAAGAAGCTGCTGCTCTGAATAGCTGTCCGATGTGGGGTGTGTTGTGTTGGCAGCATTGTCCTGCGCCCGCATGGTGAGTAGAACCAGCCTTTCACCCCCATGTATTGTGGGGCCAACAGAACCACCACTGGGGAAGAAAAAGGGAGGAGGGTGTTGGCACAATGGCTGATCATCATTTAACTCCTCTTCTCCCACCCTCAGGAACTCCTGCCACTTGCCCAGGGTGCCTGGGTAACCCATGCTAACCCAGAGCGGCCCTTTAGCCCCATCTAGTGGCTGAACACCTAAAGAGACTGCTACAGCCGCTGAGCTAGTGGACTTGGTCCTGTAGCTCAGATGGGAGAGGCTTATGCTTTTAGATTCAGGGTCCCAGGTTCAGTCCCCACAAAGAACACGGCTACGGGTGTTGTTACTTCTATCTCTGGTGTCTGGGCAGCACCCACCTGTAATGAAAGTTGGTTGGTGACTTGAATTTCAGTCAGTCAGTCCCCCCTGTCGACCTCTGATGGTTGAGAAGAAAGTGATTCCTTACCCCACATGCACACACTCTCACTCTCTGAGGTGACACTGTTTCCATGGCAATGCATCCCATCTCCCAGCTGTCCTGGGTGGGATGTGTGGAGAGGGAAAGCCTGACGCTGCACTGGTGCCAGCCCATTTTGCCTCCTTGCTCCCGTTCTATGGCCCCTGTGAGTCAGGGTTTGTCTCTCTCTCAAATTGCCATCTCTCCTCTTCGTTCTTTCAGATCATATCCCAAAAGGACGAGCACTGTTGGGTGGGGGAGCTGAATGGACTGAGAGGTGAGAACAGACAAGGCTGGTGGGTGAGGGGGGGCTAAGGGAAAGGTGAGGGGAGGGGCTCCAGAGACAGAGGAGGGGAGAGTGGAATTGCTAATGTTCCGCAGATGCTGCTGCTCTTAGCGATGGCTCTGGCATCTCTGCCCTCCCTGTCTCAGGGAGCCGTGTGGGTTTGCTTTTCATTTGAGTTCCTGCCTTTATAGCCAAAGGCTCTGCTGAGCCCCATTGGGGAGCTGCCTGGGAATGCACATCGCAGGAGAGAGGGGTGTGGAGGTGGGGTGGGGGCGCAGCTCCTTGCTAGGCAAGCTCATTATTCCCAGCAACTGAGGTGTACTTTCACAGTCAGGGTGAGGATGGGTAGGGGGCTGCTCTGAAGCATGGGAGCTGATGCTGTCTGTGGTGCTTATAGGGATAAGATAATAAGATAATAATGGAGATATCCCATCTCCTAGAACTGGAAGGGACCTTGAAAGGTCATCGAGTCCAGCCCCCTGCCTTCACTAGCAGGACCAAGTACTGATTTTGCCCCAGATTCCCAAGTGGCCCCCTCAAGGATTGAACTCACAACCCTGGGTTTAGCAGGCCAGTGCTCAAACCACTGAGCTATCCCTCCCCCCAATGCCCTTCGATGACATCAGGCTTGCAGCTGTTTGGATTTCCTGATACACACTGAAAGGCTCCAGTGCTGCTTGTTTTCTTCTCCAGGCTGGGCCCACAGGCCCCTCCAGGGCACACAGGAACCCACCTCTTTTCTCCTCCCTCCCCCAGGACCTGCAGCCAGTCTGGGTTTTCATTCATATCCATGTGAGGGTTTCCCGATGTCTCAGGCTCACCCTTTGTCTCTTCTTTGTAGGTTGGTTTCCTGCAAAATTTGTGGAGGTCTTGGATGAACGGAGCAAAGAGGTAAAAATTCCTGTATTTTCTAGGTCACCTTGCAAACCCCACTGTCCTTCTTACCAAAACCCATGCGTGTCTTCCCTGCTGCCATCACTCCTTCTGGCTATCCGTGTTTATATGCCACTTTTCCTCTGTCCCGCTGGCAGGACGTAGCGTAATAGTGTGGTCAGATGGTGGTAGTTTCCTTGGGCATTTGCTGAATGTTTACCCACAGGATGGTCGGAGATGGAGATCCACAGGGTGGGATGGGAGGGAGTCTTGTGCAGTTACTACGGTCCCTACAACCACAGTCTGGCTCAAGGAGAGCCCAAGAGGTGACATCCTGCAAATGTTGCAAAATATGAATCTTTCTGTAGCCCCTCCCACCCCAGAATCTGTGTTTCACAGCTGTGAATGAATGACTGACACACTCACACTCTCTCTCTCTCCCTCCCTCCCTCTCTCTCTCTCTGTGATGGCCATGTGAGATAGGGAAGTCTCTTATCCTTCCACATTACAGATAGGAGTCTGAGGCACAGAATGATGAATTGATTTGCCAAAGGTCACACAGGCAGTCTGTGCAGAGCCAGAAATAAGTCCCACATCTTCTGACCCAGAGTCTTGGGTGTTAACCTCAAGAGTATCCTTTCAGGGGCCCTGCGGATGCCTGGCTTCCCACAGTTTAAAGTCCCTGCCCGGAGAGAGGTGTATGGGCTGCACTGGGCGCCGAGTGTGGCCGGGGAAGGAATTAGGTCTGTGAATGAGAGAGCTCTCAGCTGTAGTCAGTGAGAGCATGCGGAGGGGGGCCTGCCAAGAGCTAAGTCTTGATGAAACCAGCCTCGCTCCCCACAGACCTGCTAGTCCGGACATCAGTACAACCCAGCAAAGCAAGTTCTGCGCTCAGGCACCAGCTTGCAGTCCCTGGGGCTGTTGGCTCTGAGTGGGGTAGGGGAGCGTCTAGAGTGGGTGATGAAAGGAGATAGAGGAGTCTGGGTGGGAAGGCCTGTCTGGAGAAGAGGTATGGCTCTGTGTCCCCACCCCATAGCTCTCTGCTCTGGGGGGCTGTCTCCCTCTCTAAAAGGCTAAGAGCTAACTCCTTTCATTCCTCAGTACTCCATTGCTGGCGACGACTCGGTCACAGAGGGGGTGACAGACTTGGTCCGAGGCACGCTCTGTCCAGCACTGAAGTCTATATTTGAACATGGGTTAAAGAAGCCATCCCTGCTGGGGGGGCCCTGCCACCCCTGGCTGTTTATCGAAGAGGTGAGAATGGCACTTGGGGACAGGGGAACAACGGGGAGGGGATGTAGGGATAACGGGGCTATGGTCCAGCAGGACTACAGGAACACAGCCTTCTCTCGGCTTTCTTCCCTGCTGGGCACCTTGGGGTCTGTCCCGCCTCTACTGCGGGTGGGGTGCTGCTGCTGGAGGTTCTGTATGTGAGGGCTGGGGTGCTATCAACGGCCTGTAGCTCTGACTACATCCACTTCCCCTCAGGCCGCTGGACGGGAGGTGGAACGAGACTTCGACTCGGTGTACTCCCGCCTCGTGCTCTGTAAGACTTACAGGTGAGGCTGCTCTAGTCATACTGACAGTCTCGCATCTTCCTGCCCCAAGTCCTCCTTGTCAAAGCTGCACTCCTCTCTCCCGCCTGGAAAGGTCGTTCTTTCCTTCTGGGCCATGACATGTTCCCTCTTCCGAATGGGCAGGGCCCTGCACTGCCCTGCCTGGGACGGCTATTGGAGCCATGCTGACCTGGACTGCACATGGGACTGACAGGTGGTTCTTGTCTCTAAAAACCCCCACTTCCTGTGTGGTATGGCTGTGGCTATATCTCAGCCCGTAGCAGTAGCCATCATCAGGGTCCCCAGCCCCAGTCTCCTGGTAGCAGTAGCTGAGCTGTGTGTTGCTCCGAGTAGCGTGGCTCCCATCTCGGCGTGCGCTCCTGCCGGACAGTGTCTTGTCTGAATCGGCAGATGGCTCTGTGGGGTAAATTGGGTCTCTGCTTTGGTTTTATAGGCTGGATGAAGATGGAAAAGTTCTGACTCCAGAGGAGCTGCTTTACCGGGTGAGTACCTTGCCCTGCCCGCACAGGGGCTAGATTAGGGTTGCCAGTTTTGGTTGGATGTATTCTTGGAGATTTCATCATATGACCTAATCTTGAATTCCTGGAGTCTCCAGGCCAAACCTGCCAGACCCACCTCTGTACCTTCCCCTGGTCTGTGCAGCCCCTTCAACTGCTCTCAGCCTCTCCCAGCAAGAGCCCAGAGCTACTCCCAGCAGGTGGCGCTGTAGGGAAGGCTACATGAGCTGTGGTCCTGGTGACTCCTACAGGGAGTGGTAAAGAGAGCTCTGTGATGGCGCTGAGCAAAGGGGAACTGCAGGGAAAGGGTGCACTAGTCTGTGTAGCTGTAGCGACTCTCCATGTGGGAGCCCCCCCGTGGAACATAGTAACCGCCTCCTCCCGCCCGGCAGGCAGTGCAGTCTGTGAACATGACGCATGACACTGCACATGCTCAGATGGACGTGAAGCTTCGCTCCCTCATCTGCGTTGGACTCAAGTGAGTCATTCAGCCCGTTTCCTTGAGCGTTGCTTCGATGATGAGCTTGGGGCGGGTTGGGAGATGGGAGTGAGTAGGAGGCGGGGCGGTGAGGTGAGGGGCTGGGGCCAGGTTGAGGTGGGCGGAGGGATCTGGGGAGGCAGACAGGGGGTTGTGGGGTGCTTGGAGCCATCTGGGTCAAGCTGGGAAGAAGTAGTTATTTAAGTCTCCTCCCCCCACACAGCTTGAGTCACCGAGCTCTGTCCTCTCCTAGGTGGCCACTAGGGATATAAATATTGGTTAAAAAGGTTAACCAATTAAACAATTAAAATTATATTGTTTAATCGGTTAACTGTTAACTGATGCCACTCCGGCAGCGGGGTGGCAGGGGCTGGGGGCCCGGTGTTGCCAGGGCTGCTCCAGCCCACCCAGCACTGCCCGGGCCGTGTCCCACCGGTACAGCGCGGCCGGGGCCAGCCGCGGGGGTTAACGGTTAAGTTCTGGATAACAGTAACCCTAATGCTTACAGGTTAACCGTTTAACCTTTTACATCCCTAGTGGCCACCACCAGAAGCCAGTGCCTTATTTTCAGGTACACTCGACCCAGACTGTCCCCTGAGGGAGCAATTCCCTGGTGTCCTCCCTGTTGCTGTAGAGGAAGAGACTGATGGGTTGTGGTCAGAGGCTGGATGGGAATCAGTGTCCCCCAGAGGGAGAGGCCACCCAGCCCTCTGATAACGGCCCTGGCTCCTAGTGACTCTTCCCCCTCCCTTCGTGCAGTGAGCAGGTCCTGCACCTGTGGCTGGAGGTGCTGTGCTCGAGCCTGCAAACAGTGGAGAAATGGTTCCATCCCTGGTCCTTCCTGCGCAGTCCTGGCTGGGTGCAGATCAAGTGTGAGCTCAGGTGAGTACGGCCCCCCTGTGCTCAGCCACGTGCTGCAGCGCCCTCTTGGCCTTTGCAGACCCCTCGCTATTGAGCATTCGGCTGGTTGTCGTGCTGCAGCGTACTGGTGGGCTGCCGTTTGTGTAACCTGCCACAATAACCATTTGTGTCACACCCACCTCCTCACACAGCTCTGCCAGCAGAGCTGCACCCCACTCGTGGGGATTTCCTCCCAAACGCCCAAGAGAAGCAGCTGCTGTTTACACTGTGTTTGGCGTGAATGGGACTCGCTCTCACTATCTGATCAAGAGCAGGGCCTGGTCAGGGTATGTGCGGGGAGCAGCATCTACACACAGGGCTGCTGCTCTCAGGCCTCTAGCTGCTTTGCACTGAGCCTGCTGTAATGGAGCAACCCCCAAAGCCCCTCCCTGCTCCAAGGACCCACGCTCCCCAGAGTCTAGCACAGGGGTGGGCGAAGTACGGCCCGCCGGCCATATCTGGCCCATCAGACCATTTAATCCGGCCCTCAGCTCCCGCCGGGGAGCAGGGTCGGGGGCTTGTCCCACTCCACGCAGCTCCCAGGAAGCAGTTGGCATGACCCCCCACTGGCTCCTACGTAGTACATGGAGGCGTGGCCAGGCAGCTCTGCGCACTGCCCCGTCTGCAGGCACTGCCCCGCAGCTCCCATTGGCCACAGTTCCCGGCCAATGGGAGCTGCAGGGATGGCGCCTGCAGATGGGGCAGCGCGCAGAGCTGCCTGGCTGCGCCTCAGAGCTGGAGGGGGGCGGGGGGGAGACATGCTTCCGGGAGCTGCTTGCGGTAAGTGCCACGCGGAGATGGCGAGATGGTGGGGGAACTTGGCTTCAGTCTAGTGGCAGAGCTGAAGCAAACTGAATAGCTTCTCTCTTTCCCCATCCACACCTGCCCTGCAGGGGGAGCAGCAGGTGGGCTTGGGCTTCCCCACCCGCAGCACTCCTGTGCCCCCCAACACTGCCCGGAAGGAGGGGAAATGAACCAGTTCCTGGGAGCTCTGCTGCTGGCTCCGAGACCAGCTCCAGGCCAAGCCTGTGTCAGCGGCACACCTTCTTCCATCACTGCCTCTGCCACTGCTGCCACCTCCCATCCTCCTGCTGGAAATGGCTTTTGCCCTTTCACTGGCCTGTTATTTCCATCCCCCTTTACCCAGGCTGGAGTGCGACAGGTTCCCATCCTGGGAGCTGGCAGCCGGCCTGGAGTAGCTGTGGTGTTACCATGGCTGCAGCTCAGGGTCCCACATTCTCCTTGGGAAGTTCTTGAAGCAGGGGGAGTGAATTCCCTTGTAGAGGCAGCAGTTGTCTGCATGTAGCTGCTTCTTTGCTCCTGATACCACCCCCCTGCACCTCACCCTGCTCACCGTCAGGACGTGAGAGCAGGTTCCATTGTAAACTCCAACCGTGCAACAAAACCGCCCAACCGATGGGACACTGTATGGAGAGAACTTTCCAGCCCTGACTGGGGCTCAGCTGGTCAAGTGCCGAGGCCATGTGTGAACGAGGAGAGTCACCACTGGGTGAGGCTGAGCCTGCCGGGGCATGGGTGGGATGCACTGTGGGGAGCTGAAGCCCAGGATCGAATGGAGGGAGTTCTCTGTTGCCCTGTAACGAAGGATTTGCCATGAACACCTTTACTGGCCCCCTGGGTTTGGTACGGACTGGGCGGGGAGGGGGCCCTGAGGAGCTGTCGAGGAACAAGTGAGCACCTGCAAAACTCTAATCCCAGCGCTGCCAGGCCTTGGCCAGCTCACTGGCGCTTAGTTTCTCCATCAGGACTGGGGGGTGGGGGAGAAGGCTCAGTGCTCTCCATACGCCCCTCGCTGGGCAAACAGCTGACTGCCGAAGGGTTTGAGGATCAGCTCCCATGCTTCTGTTTGACACTGGGGTGAGCTCAGCTGCCTCTGTTTCTCTCAAGGTGTGTGTGTGTGGTGAGATTCCCAGCCCTGGGGGGTGAGGGCAGGGCCAAATGAAGGTATTCCAGTGCCTGAGGGTTCCCCCCTGCTCTGGGCCCACTCACCATCTAGAGTGGCAATGGTAAGCGGGGGTCCCCACTTCCTGTCCCAGAGAGTTGGGGGGAAGTAGTCGTAGAAGTCCACAGTGTATATTGAGTTGGTCTGGGCCTGCTACACCCTCCTCCTCCTGTCACATGTAGTCCTCTGCTGGGTGGTGGGGGCAGGGCCCCAGAGCAGTGGATGTTGTTGTTAACTTCCCATTGAGATGCATGGGGCAGTTCACACCTCTCTGAACTGTTGTGTTGCAGGCTGCCTGCAGACTCAGGCAGACATCTCTGCATCAGTTGCAATTAGGTCGTGTTTTCAAGCTTTTTTCCACAGCCTGAGGGCTAGAAATGTGTGTCTTTTTTTCTAATAAAAGCTGCAAGTCTGCTACAGTCACATGGCAGGGATGGTTTTGTAAGGGCATAACCATTGCCTTGTTGTATTGCAGGGTCCTCTCCAGATTTGCATTCAGTCTCTCTCAGGACTGGGAACTTCCTATTAAGAGAGAGGTGAGTGGGCCTGGACCCCCCCCTGCCCCAGGAGTAGCCTGCCCTCCCCATTTCCTGGCACGTTGAACAGCCCCCATGCTGCAGACAGCACTTTATTCAAGAGGCCTTGATGCAAATTGGCATTGAACTTGATGCCTGGTCGTCTCCCTGCCCTGTGAGCCAAGGAACAGTCCCTTCCCGGTGGAGCAGCCTCCGCCTGGGTCTGAGTCTGGCAGAGCCAGGGCGAGGCCCCTCAACTGCAGTGTGGTGGGTTGCCAATCTCCTGAGAATCACCAAATTGAAAAGAGGATCAACTTCTGCCCTTCTGGTGGGGTTAGTGGGGGTGCAGCACACTGCAGGCTCTTCACACACCAGTTCTTATTCATACCCCAAGGGGTGTGGCTTTTCTGCTTGCTTCCTCCTCCCTTGGCTAGGAGAGTGAGCACTGGACCCCTGGAGAACAAGGTTCTGACTCATGCAGCTGCACCAGCAGCGAAGGGCCAGGGGCAGGTGTTCTCCAGGTGTTCTTACCTGTTCCCTCCATACCCCAACCAGACTGCAGGGTTGAGACGCTTGGCCTGGTAGGAGAGAGAGCAAGTGGGGTGGGGCAGCAGCTGCCTACAGAAGTCACTTCCCGTCTCCCCCACCTGCAGTGGTAAAGTCCGATGGCACCTGCATATGGCTGCTTAGTGACTCTTGGCCCTTTCCTGTCCTGCAGGAGAAGGAGAAGAAGCCGCTGAAGGAAGGCGTGCAGGACATGCTGGTGAAGCACCATCTCTTCAGCTGGGACATAGATGGCTGACCCCGCCCACTGCGGACCTTCTAGACTGCCACACTCAACACACACTCTCCTCCCTCCCCCACCCGTGGCTGCTCTCAGCCCAGCTGAAGCGACAGCCTCTCCAGCTCGGCCGGGCACTGCACCCCAGGCACTGGGTGGCTGGAGGGCTGTGTGTGGTCTTGCAGGCAGAAATCCTTCCCCCAGCCTGTGCAGCATACCCTGCACCAGCTGCCCAGCTCTCAGTCCCATGTGTTCCCTTGCCCCCAGCTGTAAGTCCTGCTCGGGTGGGGGGAACTCCACCAGCCAGATTTCTAGCTTCCCTTTTGGCCCACCCCGCTGCTCCTCTGGGAGAGGGTTCTTAATCTGCCTACTATCCTAGGGGTAGTGAGCAGATCTGTGTGTCTGTCCAATGTTTCCAAGTGCCGCTGGAGCCCAGAATGTGAGGGCAGCAGGTGAAGAGGCAGCTCCCCCTGCCTGTTTAGTAACTCCAGAGTCCATTGAGGGGGGAGGCTGAGGAATGCACAGAACCACCTGAACTTCCCTGTCTCTTGTGCTTTGGGAGCCTCCCTCCGTGAAAGATGTTTTGTCTTGTTGCTCTAGCAGTGTAATGGACGGATGAGGGTGCTGACAAGATGTGCCTAAGGGAGCAGCCAGTTACCAACTAGAACTGCCTTAGGGGATGAGGCTTTTTCTCAAAAGTGTGGAGGCAAGCCCCAGTTCTCCCCTAGCCAGAGGGAGTATCATGCTGTCGTTTTAGCCTCTAGCTGTCTTGTTTTAAATTAACCAAAAAGATGTAAATGATCTCTAGACATATCTGTATATTTTGGCATCATCTTAGCTCAGGAAGTGGGTTCAGGCCTGAGCTGGCTCAGGGAGACTAACTCAGCCCCTACCCTGTGGGAAGAGGCTGAGGACTATAAGCTAGGAGTGGACCAACACTACTGCTGTAGGGTGAAAGCACTTGTTTGTGAGCACAAACTACTCATGAAATAACACTAGATTCTTACTTTCCTTTAGTCTTTGGGGTTGTAAATAAAGTGCATCGTGGGAGAGCTTTGGTGGTTTTCTCCAGCAGGGATGGGGGTGGCGGGTGAGCCTTCCTTTGGTTTGCTGTTGCAGGTCTCTGTGGGGTTTAAGATGGATGCCTGCTCTCTGAGCTCCTGGAGGGAAAGAGGAATCCTTTACAGGACCAGAGAATTTGTCTTTATCTCACTCAGTGACCCTGAAATCACCTCATCTCTTTTGTCCCTGTTTCCAACTGAAATGGGTCTTAATCCTTTACGGCTTGGTTTGGAATTTAGCAAATGGGAGCAGGCTGCACTGTGCAGTGGGATTTAGAGGCACACAGAATTGCATCCCCACCCCTGCAGGGAAGACGGCCCCTCTCTATTGCAGAACAGAATATTCAGCTGTGGCTACGGCATTAGCGCCATTCTACAGCGCAACAATAGGGCCAGGAAAGACTAGGTCAAGCCTGGCTTGCTGACTAAAGCAGGTATCAGAACCAGCAGCACACTGTACTAGAACTAGTGAGAGCATGGTGGGATGGAATATTCAGGACACTTCTAATGGTGACATTTGTCAACAACAGCGTTTCCACTGTACAAATTAAAATCACATCCCCTGGGACTTATCAGTGTGAAAAAACACAGCAGGAAAAGCCGTTCTGCACTTTTTCGTCTGTCATGCAGTTTAAAAAAAAAATAAAGGTTCTTTGCAAGGCAACCACGCGCCTCAGCATAGGGGAGTGGGGAAGAGAGGCTGTCTCAAAACAGAGTTCAGGGCTGAACACAGTTAAGAGGTAAGGTGCCCTTTATACTTCCAGGAGGGAACCAAAGAAAACAGGAGAGCCTTGCTTGACAGCTCTTTAGGAATTGTGTACTCCTGTGTCCTAAACCCAACCGATGGAAACCTTGAGAAGGTTGGAGACAAATTGGAGCAGACACAGATGAGCACAAGGCATGCCAGCCTGTTTCTATTCAAGTGCTACTCTAACAGGAATGGATCCATTTGCAGGACACTTGCTCCCTGGGGATGCTCCACTGTAGGATGTGCACGCCCCATATACTTTTGACCAGAGACTGTAAACAACAGTGTTGCAGTGCCACACCTGGAGCTCCAGGTGAGGGCATACAGGGAGGTGTAGACCTACTGCTGCTCCAGTTCCTTCTCAACTATGAAACCTGGCAGATTCTGCACCTGAGGGGAAGAGCAGGAGGCAGAACACCCTGATGCATAAAACATCTTGAAGAACTCACATTACTGTACAGCTAGGTAGCCTCTCTATGACCTGAGGGATGCTCCAGTGTAGGAGATTCCTAAGCACTAGGTCAACACGGAGGTGAGTAGTGAATTGAAGACAGGTTGGAGGACTGTCACCCAAGGTCATGTCAGCTATGGATCCAGGTCTGATGGTGTAATGTTTGACAAATGTGTGAACCAAGGAGCAGGTCGCAGCCCTGCAGGTTTCTGAGATGGTGATGTCCTTAAAGAGGGTGATAGCAGTGGACTGAGCCTTCACTTGCTGAGGGGGATATTTCACAGCAGATCAAGATACAATCAAACCCTCTTGGACAGGCTTAGGGGAAATCAGCTGACCCCTCATCCTTTTTGCCAAGGATACAAAGAGTCTTAATGCTGGCAGGGTAGATGGCAAGAACCCTACTTACATCTAATGTTTGGAGACTAGCTTCCTCCCTCAAGGGAGGGGCTTAGCCATTTACTGGTATTTTAGCCTATCTTGGTTGGTGTGAAATTCCAACAAGTCTTTAGGGAGGAATCAAGGATGGGGGCGCAGCATGACCTTTTCACGCTAGCACGTAGTGGATGGTGGTTCTGCCATGAGCCCTCCGTTCTCTCATTCTGGCTGAGGTGACGGTGATCAGAAGCAAGTCTTGAGGATGAGAAAGCAGGGAGTTTGCAACTGCTGGTAAACCACTGAAGTATCTGTGTGAGGAGAGATGTACTAGTACCACAGCTATTCTGCACACGAGGACCAAGATCTTGCTCCTTCTCATCAGTTTACATAATACATAGCTGCACTGCTGTCCAGTGTCCGACAGAGGGGCCCTTTCTGTCATGAAGTAAGTGCTGACGTGGGTAGTGGCCTTCCCTTAGTTCCAGGATGTTCATTTGGAGTGAACTCTCTTGGGTGAGGACCATTTTCCCTGTGCTGTGGCACTCCACCCAAAAGAGGCATCCAGTGTGAAGATTTTTTGAGAATGGTATTTCCACACCAACCTTCAGAGGATCTTTCCACCTAAGAGAAGCTAGTACTCAGGGAGGCACAGTGATTTGTTTGGGGCATACATAATCCTTCGCAACGCCTGACCATCTGATATGCAGCCTTGCATCTGGCATAATGAATGTGGAGGCTGACATGGCCTAGGTGTTGGCTGGGGGGCTGTCTGAGTGGTTTCTGTGGCTTTCGGTGCCCTGGAGGTGGTCATCTTGGTCTTAGATGCATATGCTAGAGGTGTCAAATAGTACCAAGCAAGATGCCTCTTGGTGCTGCTTGGTTGAAGCCTTCTCTAAGTAGGTGGTGTTAGGCCATGCCAGAGTCTCTGGCAGAAGAAAGTGGCTTTCTTCTTTAGAGGCCTTCAGCTCTGAAACTGAGGCTGGAGGGCACTGGTATGGCCTGAGAGGTTGAGGCTAATGTTAAGGGACGTGTTCCTGCCGTTAAACCCCCCGCAGACTTTGCACGTGGATGGGACATAAGATTTTCTGAGGCACCACAGACAGCTTATAGGTCCTATCACTATAAGGAAAACAGTTCTGGCAGCACTGGAACCTTGGACTCTTAAGCATAATCTGGGTAAGTGTCATAGACCACAAAGGCTGAAGGGGCAAGAATTTCAGAGTGCCCCTCCCCCCCAAGTTGTGCAACAACTAAGGGGAAAAAAACCAAAACTAATAGGCTAGGAAGCAGCTGTCAATGCAGTTGCTCCAGCTTAAGCTGCAGGCAATTAAGAAGTGGAGGGGTGAGGGGTCTATATCTCCCTATGTCCTTTCATCTGAGAGCACAAGACCCTGCACTTCAGAGGCATTCACCGTTATTTACAATCTCTGGTCAAGAGTGCAGGGTGCATACATGTCCTACAGCAGAGCCCCCATAAGGGCATGTACTAAATAACTGGATCTCCAACTCCCATCCAAAGAGGGCAGCACCCTCCCCTCTACATTGGTAAAATGTCTTCCCCTTGGTTCAGTCGTGGAGAAATGGAGGTGGGTTAAAATCTGTCCTGGCTGTTTGGACAGAGAGAAACGTACAGTTTATGGGCATGCGGTTAGTCCCCCCACCCTGTATGGAAATGTCCCTATAGTGCCACTCACCAGCTTTACCCACTCACCAACAACAAAATGCTACAGCATTTAAAAGCAAGACAAAGCATGCTGGGAAGGGGAAGCTGCTGTAGGTGCAAATAATGCACTAGGAGAGTTAGGATTCCTCCTCCTCTTCTCACTTCCCATACCTCCATTTCAAAGACAAAAGGTGAAGGGCTCTCAGCCTGCGAGGGCAGGGATGTCCTGTACCAATGCCTACAAGACAGACCTTTTGATCATGTTTTTTCTTTATTTTTTAATAAAATGTTTTTTTCCAAGTATTTATAACTGAAAAAATAATTCAATGGAAGGATCCATTCTCTCACCCCTTAACTCTTCACTCTTGTCCTTTTCCAGTTGAGTGTTCATGCTGGAGCCTATTGCCTCAGACTGTGCTGATCCCCCCCTTGCTGGTGCTGCATAGTGGAAGGGAGAGTGCATGCTACTCAAATACACATTATCAACAAGTAGTGGTTACAGCAGAAAGATTTTCAGGGTTACATTCAAGATAGAGGCAGAACATCAGGCTTTTGTTTTTCCCTGTGAGACGCAACAGGGTCTCCCAGGAAAATCTCCAAGAGTACAGAGAAGTAGATGATCCTGCTTCTCAGCAAGGACCTAGGGCTTCTAACAAGCCACCTCCCCACCGAGAAGCACCACCAGCAATGGGAACCCAGCTCTAGTATTTCAGTACCAGCTACTGCACCCTCGCAGCCTCACTTTACAGAGGGCCTTAGGCCTCTTCCTATGCAGCAATAGCCCTCTGGATTTTGCAGTCCCCTGGGGAGTGGGGAGGAGTGACTTGGTTTACCCACCCTCTCCCCCACCCCACCCAGGGAACTGGTTTGATGCCACCTTCCTACATTGCACTTTGATCATTTGTTTTCTGCTTGATATTAACTCTTGTATTTAGGTTATTTGTACCCCCCCCCCCAAAAAAAAAAAAGCCGAGCCTCTGCTCCAGTGGGGCCAGGGATCACAGTGGTACATATAAAAGCAGCCTCCAAAGCCATACTGACAGCCTGGTTTTCACACAATACTGGAGCAGCTTAGGTCAGGCTGGAAGCCCCTCCAGCCCAGGTCCCAAGGATTATAGGACATGGGTTTGTTCTGCCTCATATACAATTTCTTTAGCCCCAGGAGCACTGAGTAAGTGATTCGGGGTGGGGGGGGGCAGGTACCCAGACACCTTGCTCAGACTCCAAAGGGTGACATGATATGTAGAGTTCTGGGCAGAACAGATGCAGCAGCCATGGTGGTGTGAGCCCCCTATGCAAAAACTAATTATTTTGTATCAGAAACAGACAGCCCAATTAGTGCATAGAGCTAGGGCCAGTCCAGGCCATAAGAAAGAAGCCCAGTTCCAGCCTCCAATTCAGCAGTCCATTCCTGCCCGGAGGGGGAGGAAGGGAACAACCAGGAACGTTATACAGCTGCTCTATTGCTCAGGACACATGGCTTCTCCAGCACACCCTTGGAGTAGGGAAGGAGAAGAATGCACAGCTTTGCACCATGGGAGATGGGCACAGCTTCACTGACTTGTGTGCACACCAGCTAAACACAGAATAGTAAAAAGAAGCAATCTCCTTTGAAGGGCACGTGCAATAAGACTAGAACAGCTAAGCCGTGGCCTGATTCCATCTCCTCCCCAAACCACAGAATTAAAATACCAACTCTCCTCCCAGAACAAGCAGAAGGGGCTCCAGCAATGCAAGACATGCTCCCCCCCCCCGGTGATTCAGGTACACCATGCCCAGCTGCCACTTATGCCTTGACATAGAGTAGGAGGGTGGCTGCACCTCCCCACTTTCCCTCCAAGAACAGCTAGCGAGGTATATACATAGACAGAGATTCTTCCTTAGCTACTAATGAATGGCAGATACCAAGAGGCAAGAAAGCAGCATGAAACCCCCTCCTCCACCCTGAGGCATGGCTCTTCCCAGGTACACCAGGGACAGACGCCAGACTGGTTGATACACTGACATATTCAGCTACTGGGGGCAAAGGGAACTGCTTACCCCACCCTGTGTCTGTCCTACCATCACACAAGTTGGGTGAGGGGAATTCACTTTTTCCTATTAAATTTTGTTTCAAAGCCAGTACCTCCAGCCCTGGTCCTCTGAAAGCAGCAGCACCACCACCAGCTTCTCCATAAGAGTCCAGTTGGCCATGCTGCCTTCTGCTCACAGCCATACACAGCAGACCGTCCCCGCTCCCCACAGGCTCAGCACCTGTCTAGGGCAGAAGAGGGGAGGCTCCAAACAGCATGGCTGGTTCACTTTTCACACGAGGTGGTGAATGACCATCACTGACCAGAGACAGAACAAGCTTAGAAGGGGACTAGGATGAGTAAGACGTATAAAGGCTTGAAAGCAGCCCCTTCCAAACTCAGCCATAATTACCAAAGTCGCTTGGGGTTGAGAAGGCCATTTCTAGGTCACATAAACTAAGCTAAAATCCCCACCCTGCTGCAGCCTAGGGAGCTTACAGGGGTAGGCCAAAAAGGGGATGGGAGGGAGACTGGGTGTTAAATTTCTAGTAAGAAATTTTTTTTTTCCTTTTACTCCTCTGGGACTAGGGTGAACATGGCACGGCTCAGCAGAGACCGTCCTGCCTTTGCATCTGCTTTAGCGATGCCTGAGAATAGCCTTCCACACCGTTCCCGCCTCCCGGAGGGGCCTGTGCCAGAGCCCTGCCCTGCAATGAACCATCTGCCACTGCTGCAGAGCAACATGAGCATGAGGCTTGCCCTCTCCCCTTCATTTCTGTGAAGCACTGCATCAGCTGTTTTTCCAACCCTTCCCCTGGGCAGCAGGGAAGTCTCCCTGTCCCCGCAGGGGCTCATGGCATGGGTGAGCGGGGGAAAAGCTGACGCCGGGAGACAAATCGCTCACCTGAAAATAGTGTCACCCTAAGTTGCTTGTCTCTAATAGCCCACAGCACAGAAGGCCACCTCACGCACGGAGAAGACATCAATAGCTGCCTCACCCCTGGCTCCAGCCACCCAATGGCTATTTTCCAGCACTCAGCCTCTTCGGGCTCTGGGCAGCTGTTAGGCCCAGACAGCCCAGCTGTGCCTAGTGAGCCACAGCCGTAGCAGGGCTTGAGCAGGCTGGTGCTAATGACCTGACAGCAGGGAGCTTGGGCTGCAGGCTGAGTAGGAACCCCAGGGGCAGAATGAGCAACGGGCCTGATGCAGCCTGTGTGCCGGGATTCTTGGCCCACCCCCAGCTCTGCGGGAGGCTGGGGCCCCAATCGAAAGAGCAGGTTTTTAGCACCGTCATGCAGGTTGGGCCAGTCTCCTTTTGTGCAATATGAACCCAGCAGCAGGCTTAGCCTTTCCTAAGCTGCAGCCATGACTATAATATCTGCTGCAGAGGGCCCACCTCCCCCTCCCCCTCCTCCCACCCAACACCCCATCCCGGATCAGCGGCTTCCAAAAGCCACACACACAAAGCTGAAGCCCGACCCTCCAGGATCCTAGGCAGGTACCTGCTCTACCACAAGTAACAGCACCTCAGAGCTGGGAAATGGAGGCCACGTAGTCGCCTTCCACCTGTGTGGCAGGAAGTTCATGCGCCCCTTTGACTGGCTCTCAGCACAGCCTGAGTTTTGCACTGCAGTGCCCTGCGCGCTCCTGGGGCAATAGTTACTCTACTTTGCTCATGGCCTTGGCCCAGAGCAGGATGGGAGGGCTGGGTTTCCAGTCATGAGCCCCTTCTCGCTGTTCTGGTTTCTCATCCTGGGTTGTGTGAAGGACTTAGTACAGGGCCCCTAACAAGCAACAACCTGATCTACTTGAGAAAGGGTATTTCTTTGGGCACTAGCATCTGTGGCTGTAGAACTCCCCCGAGTGAGGGGTGCGCTGCCTGGTCATTCCCCCCTGTACCTCTCTCTCCTCCAGCCAGACGGCAGATCGTAACCGAACCCGTCCCTTGTACTGCCCCTGGTAGAAGGTGGCTTATTGCTTGAGCGTCCCTTTGGCCTGAAGCTTCTCCTATAACTGAGACCGGCGTGACAGCTCTGGTCTGTAGGAAGAGCGGGGCCATGGCTAACTCAGTGCTCCCCCTTCCTTAAACAGCCGCTGGGAGGAATAGCTGAGCCGCTGCCTAACACGAGGAGTCCCTGTCAGTGACCGTTCACCCTTCAGCCCTCCCAGCACAGCAGGAACCCCTTTGTTTCCCAATTGCTTTTAGGTTGGCCCCTGCCCTACCCCTCTCCTGGCTCCCAGCTGAGCTGTTCCCAGTTGAGCCAAAGGAGCAGGGGAGGCCTCCCTACCCTGCAGCGGTGATATTTCAGCTTTAGAGCCAGGGTATAGGCAGGGAACCCGCCAGTTTCAAAACGTCTGCAGCCCCTGTCCCCTGAAAGCTATGGTTACTGCTCTGGTCTGACCTGCTGATTGTAGCCCCAGTGAGCACAATGACCCACCAACAGCTGTGCCAGCCCTTGCCAACAGTACGAGTTTCACTACAGGAGGTCACGACTGGGGGAAGAGTTTACACGCAAGGGGCTCATTTTTGGTTGATTGGGCCTCTTCCCGCCCCGTGCCTGTGCCCTCCCCCCCATTCCCTTCAGTGTCCATTCAGAGAGCTACAAGCAAGAATCCCAGTGCAGCTGTAGATCATGTCCATCAAGGAAGTCTGTGGAGAAGAGGCTGGGGACTGCAGTGCTTAGGGGAGCAAGGCTCATGACAGGGCCCCCCGAAAGCTCCAGCCAGTCCATGCTGTCCAAGTTACCCTCAGCTAGGTCCAGGACTAGTCCCCCAGTTGGCTCATGGGCAAAGTGCAATTCTGAGGTGTCCATGGGGGAAGGCGGGTGGTCCAGAATGGCTGAGCTGCTCAGCATCTCACTGTGAAGGTCATCGATCAGGGACAAGGGCTCAGGCCCATCGTGGCCTGCTGGCAGAAGGGGGAGGCCAGTGCTGCTCTCCAGGAAGTCCTCCAGCCGGCCTGCTAGGACAGGGTTAATGCAGCTGGTATGGCCAAGGGACATGTGCAGGGGAAGCTCAGAGGAATGGTGGCTGTTGGACGGCGAGGCGCATGCTGGAGACACCGATGTCTCCTTCCCAGCTGGAGAGGGCTGCTCCTTGAAATCAGCTGAAATCTCTGTAAAGAAAGAACACAGAGTCCCAGGGTGATGAAAGGCTCCAGTTAGTGGAGGTCAGATCCTTCAGATCCCTGAGCTAGAGCATCACCAATCCTGACACCGTGGGCCATATGCTGATCACCAACAGGGGTCAAGAAACCTCTCCCAGCTACACAGTAGGCTGGCTTAGGGGAGTTTTAAACCTGCCTTACAGAGAACCATCATGGGCCAGGGCCATGTGAGGGAGGCCAGCCCAGAGCAACCATAGGTCTGATGCAACGCAGCAGCTAGAGGAGTTTTATGCTATATTATACCAGTGCCTGACAAGTCTGTTTCATAGTGCCATACCATACCCTGCTTATGCTAAGGACAGCACCAAATGAAGAATAAGCAAGGGCCCAGGCCAGGGGATACGTACACTAGGGGCAAGATCAATCTCACCAACCCTGCGCCCTGTTGGGGAGCCAAAGGGTGGGAGTCACACTAGCACATGAGCTCAGTGCTACACAAGCCATAGACTCAAACCCAGAGGTAACCAGCCAGCAACCTCACTGATTCTCTCCTCACCTCCACTCTCTATGAGGATGTCAAACAGGTCGTCCATCTGTTGGCTCGAACAGCCATTCTCCTGGGAAGAGAGTGTGATGAATTAGACGCACACTTACAAGACACACAGTAACCACCAATCTGCTGGCCCGGTCCTTCTCCTTCTCCTTCCCGCACTGATCTGGTAGGATGGTGCCTATAGCACATGGCACCAATGACCTCTGTCACCCCAAGGTGTTACTGGAAGAAGGGTGTTTATAGCAGTGTGAGGTCCTACCACCCCACCATGCCCCTGTATTATGGGTATACCTACACTGCAGCTGGGAGGGGTAATTCCCAGCTTGGGCAGACGTGCTCTTGCTAGCTGTGATCAAGTTAGTGTGCTAAAAGTATTGGTGGGGCCACAATTGCATGGGCAGCAGGATCTTGGATGGGATTGTCCTCGGCAGTTAACCGAATCCCTCGCAGCCACACTGATTATTTTAGCAGGCTAGTTCAATAAGGCTAGCATGTGTACCTCTACCCGAGCTCAAAATTACACCTCCATCCGTAGTGTAGACACACCCTAAGCAGGAGGTAATCTTACCTCAGTCTCAACAGGCATATGGGTCAAAGAGTGAAATGGAAGGTGACTCCATTCCCACTGAAACACCACCAAGGAAATTCACCTTGACTCCTTGTGTGCAGCTCAAGGGCAGTTAGAAAAGGCCCCGTGTGTTTCAGTCTCTCCATTTCCTAGGCACCTGCCCCTGAATTCAGGGAGCAACATGGGTGTTGGATTTGCAGAGGGCAGCCAACCCACATGCTCCCCAAGACGTTCCTTGTGGAAGCACAAGGAAGTGGCTGCTCTTACCTCATGAGGCTTTGGCTGTTGCTTCATGGCCTCTTCATAGCCTGGTGGTTCTTTCATCAGCACCGAGGAGCCAGGGAGAGGAGGTGAAGGGGTCCCAAAAAGGGACGGGTGCTGCTGCTGCTGCTCAAGGTCCATCTGGGATGGGGAAGTGGCAGCAGGAGAACCTGGCTGTGAGGACGACTGTTTAGAATGAAGGAGAACGGAGTGAGTAGGTAGAAAGACCATTTCATCTCCCACATCATGGCTGCTCTCACATGTCCTGGAGAGGCCATCCCTTCTCTCCCCGCTAACGCTGGCCGAAACCACACTGCTTCTGCTCTTCTCTCAGTATCTCTGCTCTTTCTTGCACTGTGCGCGTAGTACATCCCCAGATCACAAATGAAAATCCTCTGCTGTAGCACGACCATGCCACAAACCACCACAGGACTGCACTGGGGTGAGGAGGAGCTCATCTGTTTGGGTGGGTGGATTCCCCCAGCACTTCACAGAGACACAGGACGACTATCCCCACAATATCAATGTAATCTGTGTGCGACAGCCTAGAACTGTTATTTTACCCTTTCCTCTCCATAATGAGTCTGCTTTGGAAACACAAAACTATTCACAAAACACAGGCTGTGGAGAAGTCCGCAGGCTCAGATAGTGTCAGATCTCACAAACTTAGCAGCGGGGGTGGGGACAGACCTCAGAAGAGAGCTCTCCAAAGGAAACCCAAGGTATTACAGGAAGTGGTGTTGGTGACTCAGCACTGATCCAGTACCGCAGAGATGTGCTAAAAATACTGTTAAGGCCTTAGCCTTTACTATGATCATTAAAGATCCATTCCACAGTTTGTTAAAGTAGGAATAATGGTCCAAGTACCCTGGAGGAACTCCAGCTCAGATAGTTATACATGCTGCCTCTCTAAATCTCTCTGGGAGTTTAATCTAGGAAGGTATTTTTCACTTTCCTTCACTGTAACGCTGTGGGCAGCAATGCGGGTGCAGAGAAGTGATCCCTGTATATCCAGCCTCCAAAGTCCCTTACGAGTCTGCTCTCTCAAAGTGAGAGAGCCTGAAACCTGGCACTGTGACATGGACTCCATGGGATATGCAGGGAAGCTACCTTTTTCGGCACACTGGGTTGGTTGGCTTTGCTAGGAGCACCAGTTTTCAGAGATCCTTTGTGGAAGCTGTTGAGGAAAAAGGGCTGCAGGTTTGGAGGTGCTGAGAAAGACAAAATTGTGTGGGGCAGCTGCCCAGTGACCACCTGCAGACCTGGCTTCTGAGCCTACAGGGAGACAAAAGGATGAAGAGAGCTACAAACCCCTGCATGGCATGTAAGCTAAGATCAATCACATATTCTGGCTGGCTTAAGGAATTTAACTCTTCAATGGAGAAAGGTGCCTTTGGTTAAAAAACATTCACCTCTGTATTAAAGGCCTTATCAAACCCATGTACTGACCCTCTTCAAAGATGGTCCCACAGCACATGGGTAAGAGCAACAGAACAAAGAAGTTTGATCACATCACTCAGACAAGGCCACTGCCTCCCCATTCATTTCAGGATCCAGTTCAAAAGTTACCCTCCTAATCCTTAAAACCCTTCATAGACTTGCTCTAACCTAACTGATGCACTAGGGAACACACTGAATTATCACCTCATCTAGAAGGGAGAAGATGCAGACCAGGAACTCCTGAGCGGTCACTGAGAAGGGTTATAACCTCTTC
Organism: Chrysemys picta bellii; assembly: GCF_011386835.1. Taxonomy (NCBI): domain Eukaryota; kingdom Metazoa; phylum Chordata; order Testudines; family Emydidae; genus Chrysemys; species Chrysemys picta. Next base: position 92,938,361 of record NC_088791.1, on the reverse strand, counting down.
ACACCTTGTTTCTTTATAGCATTACATCTCTGACAGCCAGACGCAATCCGTAACCAAAGAAAAACAGTTCGGGTGGGGGGCAAGGAGGGCATCTCAACATGGATAATCAGGACCCAGGTTTTAACATGACACCTATTATTCCGGAAGGAGATTTCTCAGAGTTCATACCCCACCCCAGGGTGCAGAGAAGCCCTGCCAACCCCAGTGCAGTAACTGCCTTTTGATTTCAGTGGGAATCCTCAAAGGGTAAGGAACTACAACATGAACAAGGAGGACACAATTCTGCCCTTTATTTGTTTACAATCACTTTGTAAGGACACTTTCACACAGTACTAGGTTGTTCAACTGCCGTGTGATTAAGGGTACATCTACACAGCAAAGAAAAATCTGCAGCTGGCCTGCAGCCGGCCTGCAGCTCAAGCCCCCCGAGCCTGAGTTGGCTGGCACAGGCCAGCCCAGGTTTTTCTTTGCTGTGTAGACATACCCTAGGGGCCAGAGCTAATACATTGTTAGGGATTCTCAACTATTCTTCATGCCATGAATCCCATGTTCAACCTCCTCAGATGCATCCCAGGATCCTTTACCCCAGTGCCTACTGCTCTTCTGTGGGAGTCACCATGGGAAATTGTCTCAAAGGTGTATGGCACGTCTGACACCCCGAGGAGGACTGGTTATAAGTGGCTGAGCAAAGCTGCTGCAGCAGAAGGCCGGAGATATGAAATGGGAGCATTGTGCGATCCCCATTCATTCCCCCCAGGGCCAGCTCCCAGGCCGAGAACCAATGCAACATGCATGGGGAAGGAAACTGCAGTGCAGTGGGGTCTCTCCCTCTGTAGTGATGGTCTCAGAACTGATTTGTCCACGTGCTCCCTTTCCCCTCTGCGACTCAGCCAACCACCAGACAAAGGGAAAACAAGGAAGGAATGCAAGCATGTGGTCAGCTACCTTCCTGACGGGCTGGTTCAGTAGCCTGGGAAGCTGCTGCTGTGAGTTGCTTGCAGGTAGCTGACACTGTGGTTGGCTGGATAGTTTAGTGGGTGACGACTGTACTCTCTGAGAAGAAAAAGAAGAATGAAAACAAAGCTATTCGCTGTACTATTTGAGGGGGTTGTGGAGGCTGGAGGGAGAAACAGGGTTTAGTTTTCCTGAAGCTAAAACGAAGTTAAATGTATTTCCCAACCCTTACATCTTTAGAAAATGCACTTGTTAGTTTCTCCTAGCAAGAAAATTGGAACACTGCCTACTATTAGGTACACAGGAATTGCCAGGCCGAATCAGGACCCGGTCTCTGAGAGTGACCATTGCTAGCAGTTTCTGAGGAAGGTGCAAGAAACAGTTCAGTAGTCAGTTATGGGAAGAACTACTCCCATTTCTTCCTAACCCCGAATAGTTAGAGGTTGGCTTATACCCTGAAACTTGAGGGTTTCTGTCCCTGACTAGACTTCTGGAGTCGGTGTTCAAGGTACTTTTGTTAAATGCGGACTTGTCTCCCACCAAAATCAAAGGGGAAAATTATCTGGGCTGGGCTCGTCTCTATCCTCTTCAATGAAAGGCCTTGCTTTCTGTCCGCTCCACTACAGAATGGCACATGGAAGAACAAAACAAAAGATCATTTAACAAGACACACACTCCTGTTCTCAGGGCTCTGATTTCAGCATTCAAACCTCAATTAGACAAAGTCATCTACTGGAAAACTCGAGCCACAATCTCTTTTCTCACCACAGTGACGAGTGGTGGAATTCCCACTGCCTTTTACTATAGCGTAGTAAAAACCTGTCTGCAGTGTTGTAGCTTTGCTGGTCCCAGAATATTAGAAAAACAAGGTGGGTGAGGTAATATCTTTTATTGGACCAACTTCTGTTGGTGAGAGACACAAGCTTTTGAGCTTACACAGAATTCTTCTCCTGGGGACCTGAAGAGGACCTCCGTGTAAGCTTGAAAGCTCCTCTCTCTAACCAAGAGAAGTTGGTCCAATAAAAGATATTACCTCCCCCACCTTGTCTCTATAGTAAAGACTTGTTCTTTCACATCCTTTTGGACCAGGAATCAGCCTTCCACATCAGACCGTTGGTCTGCCTAGCCCAGTGTCCTACCTGTAACTGTAACCAAAACCTGATGATTTGGAGAAGGCTAAGAAGCCTCTAATGTACCTAGTTAACTATGTAACACCGTACATGAGGTTTGTGTGCATGGAATTTCCTCCCATCCCCTGGCACTGATCTGTTTTTGCCCTGAAGCAGAAGATTAGATTACACTCATCTTGATTTCCATAGCTACAAATTTTAGAGCCAGTCATAAGATCATCCAACCATTTTAATTTGTAAAATTAATTTCCGAATTGTGATGTCACTCTGTGGTAAAATGAACCCCCCATAATAATGACCAGGGACTTGCAGAGCAGGACTAGACTGCCTAGCATGGGAGCGACAGTGCAAGCCTACCTGCAATGGTGTGCAGCTATTCCCCTGTGGTGAGAGGCCCCGCCTCTCAGCATTCTGATTGGTCACTGTAAGGACAATGTGGGTCCCTGTGGAATCTGTGATGAGGGTAGGGGGAGGGGCCCCCTTGATGATGTCACTCAGGGGACTCCCTTGCTGACCAAGGAAGAGCTGCGGGGTGTGGGACTGGCATGGTGGCTCTGTTTCTGCTGTCAGCACCTCCTGTTTCACCATCACCGCTTTCTTTGGCACTGAGCTTGGATCTGAAGTGTCCATTTGGCTAGTGGTGGACACAGGGTTGAATTGATCCGTTTGGCCATCAGGCAGCCCTGCAGACTGGCAACTCGGAAACCCGTTTTCACTCTTAATCTGGGTGCCAAGAGCCACTGGACTAGAGGCAGGGACTACTCCGGTTTCCATGGCTAGTAGTGGCTGCTGAGACCGTTTCTCCTGTTCTAGCTGCAGCCTCAGCATCTCCACCAGCTGCTGCTTCTGTTTCAGCATTCGGGTGAGTTCCTCAATCTGCCTGTCCTTCTCCTGCAACATCTGATCTTTATCCTGGACCTCCATATCCTTGCTGCTGCTGGTGCTGCACCGCTCCAACCTGGGTGCTGGATTTAGGCTGCAGGAGGTGGCCTTAGAGCTCTCTTCCTTCATCAGGAACTGCACTGGAGATGCCTGCAGGGTAAGCTGGGTCAGAGGCGAAGTCACCGTCTCTCCAAAGGCATCTCCAGTGGCAGAGTTCTCCTCCCCAGTGCTCATCTGTGAGCGCTCTGAGGGGGTGGGCGAAACAGGTGGTGTTGAGCCTGTGCTCCCAAACTTCATCATGCCATTGCTGGTGACGGTGGCCACAACTACCTCTGTTGGTGCAATGCCAGTAGTGACCAGGGCCGGCCCAGTGCTCAGCCTAGCAGCTGGGAAGGCTACCACCACCTCAGCAGCTTTTGGGAGGATGGCTGTTGCACTGGGCTTGGGATTGCTGGCTGTTTGGCTGCCATTCTGCTCTTGGTAAGCTCTGAGCCGCTCAATCAGGTCCGTCTTGGTGCCTGAGACAGGCAGCGCCCTCATCTTCAATTCTTGCTTCAGCTCTGCCACCTAAGAAGGGGAAAACTGTGTTACAACTAAAAGAAAACCCACCGCAACCGGACCTTCCTTTAACACATATGTGAGTCACAAGACAAGGGACTGAACTGACAACCCGGCAGACTCAGGGGTCCTTTATTCCCACACCCCAGGTACAGCAGCAATGCAAGCTGCCACTACATACTGCCCTCTCAGTGTGCCTCAGCCCAGCTCCGGAGCGGCCACCTCATTCAGTCCTTGCCTTCTCAGCTGACAATGCCAATAAGGGGCCAGTTAGTTTTAGTGCTGATGGCGGCATGGACATTTACCTTCATTTCATCTAGGTTGGTGGGGAGAGGGCCCGGTTTACCCACTGTGGCATTACTGTTTTGTCGCATCAGCCCACTAGAACTGGAGGATACAGAAGATGCGCTGCTGCCGGTAGCAGAGAGACTACGCATGGCAGGGGCACTAGTGCCACTCTGTTGCTCTCCTGGAGGCCTGCAGGAAGAAAAAGTGTGGATATCAGAATCAAGGTGGAAGGGATCCTCATAGCCCACCAGCTGTGCTGAGAAGCCAAACAAGGACATTTGCAGCACTGTGTGCCTGTGGAAACATCTAGGGCACCAGCACCCCCAGTGTTAAAGCACGCCAATAAATACCTTCTGACTGTACCGAGATACTCCACTCTGGCCACTGAAAAACCAACTAACTTCAGCTGCTCTTGCCTGACAGATTCACCCAACACAGACCACTTCTTGAGGGTGACAGTAACTTGACAGGATTTACAACTCCTATGCCTCACACCTTCCGAGCTCAATGTGCTTGGGATCTGATGAACTTACTAAGGGAGCGAGTCCCTCACAAGGGGTGGGGAGAGGCAGGAGAGGATCGTGGGCAGTGCAGTAAGTCCCGTCCTTTGGCAGGGAAGATAGGATGGTCTGGTAGCTAGTGCAGCTCATGGAGACCATGAGTAGGGATGGGAGGGCAGGGGGTTCCATACGGATGAGTAGAGTTGTGGGACCCGTACTTTGGTGGGGCTGGCAGGATGGTCTGATAGTTGTAGTGCTGCTGCTGCTGCTGGTTGAGGATCTGGAGCTGCAAGAAGAGCTGTTGCTGCTGCAGTATTTTGGCATAGGATGAGTCCATGGGGGGAGCCCCTTTGTCCTGCTTTTGGTCCGGGGGGATGTACTGGTGGTATTTGAGCTTCTTGACTTTCGGCTTCAATTCCTTGGCTTTTTTACTGCGCTGAGACTTCTCGCTGGCAGACTTGGGCTGGCTTTGCTATTCAATGAGAGAGGGAGGGGAGGAAGAAAATAAAAATAGATGTAGCAGATGCACTGGGATAGCATTAACATATAACCAAAACCTGCAGGCAAACCAGGCTTTTTACTTCAAAACTCTCTCCAGATTTGACTCCGGGGCCTTTCCACATTCTTAAAGCAGGAATAATAGTACACACTCAGCAGCTCGGCTAGCTCCAGGACCTTACACAGCACCAGAACAAGGGTACAGAGTCAAGAACACAAGAAGGATTACCACAGCGCAACAGACCATTGAACAATTAGCCCAGACTCCTTCTCCCTGACCATGGTCAAAGCTAGATGCTTCAGAGGAAAATTTTTATATCTAGGACCCTTGGCAACTGCACTATAATATGTTTGGAAGGGGGGAGACACCTTCCTGTCCTAATCCCTGTCTCAATGAGTTCCTCTCTAACTGAAGAAGATCTAGACATTGATCCATCTCAAGCCCGGGGAAGGTCCTACAAGTAGAAACCAGGGGGAGACAGTGAAAGATGAAAGATGTTCTTCCAGCACCTCAGCATCTCTTAGTCTAACACTCCCACTCTCTACCATCCCCAGAGCAGCCACATTAACGTCTATACAAATGGAGTGACATCCCCCACACTCCCATACCTTAATGAGTGTTGGTGGGGGCTTGGCAGCAGGAATAGCGGCTCTGTTGGCGAAGCTAGGAGGCAGCAGAGGTGGTGGTGGAAGAGGAGGGAGTGGCTGTTCAGGTAGGAAAGGTGTTTCATTGGAGTCTGCATTGATCTGTAACTGGGACACAACCTGCAAGGGGAAGAAAGAGCATCACTCAGACACAGACACACAGCTAAACGTTTTCTCTCCACTGTTACAATGTTGCCCTCATTTCAGAAAGCAGGGGGCTGTAGGAGCATTCCACTAAAGTTGCTATACACGGGTTACCAGACATTAAATGGCCACCTGGCTTCTTAATCCACTCCCTGAGATCCTCTTGTCCAGCTTGGGGAAAAGCACGCTTCAGTGGGATCAAAGCATCCTAGAACAAGGAAGGAATCAAAGCCCACTTCTAACTCTATGCCCCTCCTCCTTTTGCCTCCCAGGAACAGTCACATACACTTAATACACACGGCATTACCAAGCAACCATTCCCACTACCAATCCCCAACAGGGCATAACTAGGTGCCCTCTCCTATCACTTCTAGGGAATCACTGGAAGCCCATTCCCACTGCAGCTACCCACAGGGGCACCAGACACATGGTTTTGCTGGTACCACTTAGAACTTAGACATCTCATGTGACTTCAGTGATATCTCACGGATGTATTACTGAGGAACAAATCAGTCTCTTAGCAGTGACACCTTGTAGATATCTCTATGCCTCATCCCTCATTCAGGGATCCAGGCATTTGCACTGCCCCAATCTAATAATGGTTCTGAGGTGCCAGAGAGCAGCAAGAGTCAACACTCGGCATTGTTACCTGAGCTGTTGATGACACAGTGGTGCTGGGAAGCGGCTCACCAATCCGGGCGTCCATCGGTGATGGTACAGATCCCTGGGACTCATGGCTGGCTGGCTGCTCTGGGGACAGGGCATCACTGCTGTCCTCGTCAAAAGAGGAATTGTCTGCAACCTTTGGGTAGTTCACCTGCCCAACTGAAAACAAAAGGTAATTTCAAACACTGAATATATAACAGTCACCACTGGCCAGCGGGGGGCAGGCTGGGCTGTCTGTTTTAGCTTAAATCCCAAACCCAAGAGATAAGAGAATAAAGCACAGACCTGAGCCTTTCCAGGGTACTTCCCTTCTCTCTGCGGAATCAGTACTATTGGTCAACAGTATCAAGTGCTACAGAGTAGTCTCGCAAGAGTATGGAAACACTTCCCTTGTCTATGGACAGGGTCATCCACTAGAACAACTGTTGCTGCTTCTACCATACCCTGAGGCCTAAAGGCTGACTGAGAAGGATCCAGGGCAATGGCACCTGACAAGGGGCATTGGGGACTTGGTTTGGTGGCGTCTCAATGAGGGAGGTTAGGTGTTAGTTTGCATTATCTAGTCTCAAGTAATGATTTCTTTAGTGTTGGCCAGCTGCATGCTATAGGATAGGAAGGGGCGGGCAAACTTTTTGGCCTGAGGGCCGCATCGGGTTTTGTAAATTGTATGGAGGGCTGGTTAGGGGAGGGGGTCGTGGCCCGTGGCCCGGCCCCCACCTCCTATCTGCCCCCCCATACATGGGACTCCTGCCCCATCCAACCCCCCCCCCCCCCCCGTTCCCTGACGACCCCTCTGGGACCCCTGCCCCATCCAACCACCTGTCCCCTGACTGCCCCCGGAACCCCTACCCCTGACTGCCCCCTGCTACCCCATCCAACCCCCACTCCTTCCTGACTGCCCCCCGGGACCCCTGCCCTCATTCAACCCCGTTTCTCCCCCGACCACCATCCACACCCCCGACCACCACCCCGTACTCCCCTGCCCTCTATCCACCCCCCCTGTTCCCTGCCCCCTTACCGCACTGCCTGGAGCACCGGTGGCTGGCGGCACTACAGCCGCGCTGCCCGGCAGGAGCCAGGCCACGCCGCCGCCACAACACAGCACAGAGCACCGGGTCAGGCCAGGCTCTGCAGCTGTGCTGCCCCAGGAGCTCACAGCCCCACTGCCCAGAGCACTGCGCTGGCGGCAGAGCTGAGGCTGTGGGGGAGAGGGGACAGCAGGAGAGGGGCCGGGGGTGAGCCTCCCGGGCCAGGAGCTTGGGGGCCGGGCAGGACGGTCCCGCAGGCCGGATGTGGCCCGCAGGCCATAGTTTGCCCACCCCTGGGAAAGGAAGAGGGATCTTCCTCCTCAAAGGAGGTGTTGACAGTTTCTGTTAGTTGGGATCCCAGATGTTCTCTACTCTCTTTTTCCAGACACAAAGGGCAAGGGTCAATCACAAGAGGTGGCCCTAACTGTTCCTCGGACTTCTATCTGTACGTATACGGCCCCCTCCAACAATAGTATCTGTGAGTCCCACAAACATTAATTTATCCCCAAGACACCCCTGTGAAGCAGGGAAGTATGATCACCCCCATTTTAAAGATGACCAGATGAGGCACAGAGAAAATTAGTGATGTGCCCAGATCTCTCAAGCCCCAGCTCAGTTTCTTAACCACAAGATAATTCTTCCTCTCTTCCTTGACATGAAGCCAGGCTTGCTCCTACCCCAGCCCTGCACCTCTCAGTGAAACGTATACACCCTTGCTCATGAGCATGCCTCCATTAGTCTCTGAAGGAGGTGGCAATTCCTTCAGTGACTGCCCAAGGCTTCAGCAGGGTGCGGCTATGTTTCATACAGCCTGCCCAATTAGGAGTGGGGTGATATTCCTCAGCATTCCTTTTCACCCCTGCCATGGCACTGAAATGATTTACAGCCGTTCCTATTTATTTTCAAAGGAGTTGAATCCTCCGAAGATTTTAAACCAACAGAAAGCTTTTGTTTCCACACACCTGCTCACTCATGTGCCCTGTCTCCCCTCCCTGATCTGACTCAGTCATTGGGTTCTCTCTGACGAAGGGTTAAAGACATTTGTGATACAGACAGAGGGATTTTCAGGAAGAGAGGGAATGCACAAGTTAGGAAACACAATCGCACAACAATTCTTCAGTCCTGGGCTTTGGGGATCAATCTCATTTTATTCTGGGAGCCCAGCATTCCTTATAATCTAGAGTCTCTCCATTGCTATCCAGGCTGGGAAAGGAGCTTTGCATTCCAGAATCCTAGAACTGGAGAGGCTGAAGTTTTGGCATGGGAATGAAATCTCATGGTATTTTTTCCCATAGGGCAAAAGGATGGGTTACCTGAGAGCCTCCCCAGAAATACACATCCCCTACCACACTTACCAATGATGGCTTCTTTCAGGCTGGACTCCACAGGAAGGATGTTCTTCTCCACCAGCTCCATGGGACCCGGCCTCTGGGATATCTTCTCGTTGAGGTCGTCTGCCAGTCTGGCTCTCTTCAGCTTCAGCTGCTTGGCCTGCAGGGAGGGTTCAGCTGAGGTCTCTGGACAGAAAAGAAATAAAGAAGATGGGATCAATCCTGGGATGCCCAGTGTGAGCATGCTGGCATTACTATGCTTCCATTCAGGAAGAAAAGAGCCTTGCTCTCTGACACTGGATGGGAGACACTCCCTCCACTCAAATTGGTGTCATTCAATTCACGTTCATCTTTTCCTACTTGCCTTGTATCCTTCATATATGGAGTATGCTATTCCCTCCCTGACCCTGAAATTGGCCCCACACTCGCCAGCTGAACCTTCCATTGCCCCAATCCTTTGGGCATTTTAAACAAATTCTTCTCTGGTCAGCAGAACACTGCCCATTAACACGCTGCCCATTTCTCCATCCTTCAGCCCCAACTAATGGTTGTGAACAGTTGGGGTTCACATGGCATATCTCTCTGTAGACCAAATAAGCCATGTGAGAAGCAGACGAGTCCTTCCTAAACAGCCACAGAACTAAGGCAGCTTTAAACATAGCAGACGTGATTAGATGATTTTCTGGACTCATTACTAGGGAGTCCTAGACAGGCTACCTGCAGCTCAGCCTCTGGACTGGCACAAAAAGCACTCTTGAGAAGCTGGCTACAATAGGGGTTCCCCATTCCAGATGATGGTTGCCAGTTCTCACATCCCTGATCTCATAGGCCTCCCTCCCCCAATGCATTCACCCACTCCGGAACTATGCAACTGGTATGATCATCTGCCCACTCCCAGCTGAATAAGGGCTTGGGAGGGGGCAGACAGTAACTGTCTCAAGCTAGTAACTGTCTGGAGGGAGTCAGTGCTTGTTGTAGATCGCGCCACATTTGGAGTTTGTCCCTGTCACGGAGTATTGGGGGACTCAGGGCCCTGCACCCCCGGCTTCCTGCGATTCACCATGACTCTCAGCCAGCCAGTAAAGCAGAAGGTTTATTTGGATGACAGGAATACAGTCCAAGACAGGTCTTGCAGGCACAGACAACAGGACCCCCTCAGTTAAGTCCAGCTTGGGGTCCCAGGGCATTCCAGCCCACCCCCCTTTGGGGGGTCAGAGCCATCTCTGCCTCCCAGCCATCTCTCCAGCTCGCTTCCAGCACTCTTCCTTCAGCGACCCCTCCCACAGCCTTTGTTCAGTTTCCCGGGCCCCGGAGTCACCTGGCCTCCAACCCCTTCCTGGGTTCTCATGTTACAAGCTCAGGTATGTTCCCTCGGGCAGACTCCCCTCCCCCGATGCAGACCATCCTAGCCACACTCGCCTGTCAGCATTCACACACCCCAGCAAGAACAGTCCCAGTTCGTCACAGTCCCTTCAACATGTACCGTACCTTCCAGAATGTGCATTCTGACCAGCTCCGATCTCTCTGGCCGGGACCGGATCTTCCGTTTCAGATAGTCCTCTGTCTGCAGCAAAGACAGACAAGAATGCAGCGAAATCAAGTGATCAGACATAGCCTAGGAAGCACTGGGTATTTGGCTTTTCAAAATCCATCTTTTGTTGTTACTGACGTGAATGAACTGCACATAGAAGGGGATATATTCCCATCAAGATCTTATAGTATTTAGAGCCTCAAACACAGGATCAGTTATTCTAAGGGACTGCCTGCTGCTCTTCTTCCCATCCCTGAAAGTAAGAAGAGTAAGGATGCAACTGCTGCCAGTCCTCAACAGAATGGCGGGAAGCAGGAACTTCGAAGACCCAAACCCCTCTTTCCATACACAGCACTGCCACACCAAGTCAGTGTCAGCCTTCAAGGTGAGAGACTCAAGACAATAGGTTTCTGTTTATGATGCTGAGCACTGGGTCAATTGTTTGCAGAGTAATGCACACAAAAGTAATGTTGGAAGCTGGGTCATGATTTGGGCCCACAGCTGAACTGACAACAAATGGAGCAGTTAAACTGAAGACTCCGTCTAGTTCTCTGACCAGCTGGACCTAACTTCTGTGGCAAGCTCCACTACAAGCGCAGCATGCTTCCGACTCAGCACTCCCAGACAGCCCAGGAAAGAGAGACTGGGGTCAGTGGGTAGGAAAACGATAAGTGCTGACCACAGGAATGGACCCGTTGGAGGCCTTATAACGATTTTTTTTTCAAACATAAAAATGCACTCACCCACTGCCAAGACCCAAAAAGTAATTTAACAATTAATTTTTAGAAGAATCTACAGCCAGGGGGATGCTGCTCTCCAAGCAAACCAAATCTACGATAGTGGTACTTGTTTCAGTCTTTTCAGAAAGTTTGTAGTGGTGGTGTTGTCTGGGATGTTCCATCAGAGATGTCATTTCTCTAATTTTGCATTGCTTTCACTTTTGAAATAAAACTCAGCCCAACTGTCAGAGTAGGCGCCATTCCCCTGTAGGCTGCTCTGAAGAACATTCCCCAGAGGCCTTTTGGGGAACTGAAATCATCAAGAAACCCCACTGTACAAGCAGCTACAACATGAAGTGTGGTGCCTCTCTCTCATTCTTGGCTTCCTCTTTCTCAAGAGCCACAGGTTTGTGATTTTTAGTCTCTAACCAAGACTATTTGGGATCTCCTCCATCAAGCTGCTGGTTTTAAAGGGAAGATCGCCCAGGGTTTGGGAGCACTCCAGACTAACAAAAATGCGCACGTTGCACAGAAGTAACATCCTTTGTCTCAAAGGAAGCAAAACATACTTAGACTATTGCCATCCAAGGGTAGAAAAATGTCACAAAAATAGCTGCATCAGGTGTGCATGGGGTTATGAATAATGGTGATCTCCAGAAAGAAGAGAATGGGGAAACCTGAAGCATTGTCCTCAACTGGCATTTACTCCTGGGGAAATTCTGCATCACTGCACATGTGCACAATTCATGTCCCCCCCAGATTTCTTTGCTTTCCTGTCAGAAAGTCATTTTTCTGTGGGGAAGCAGACTTTCTGATGGGGAAGCAAAGGGAAGCCGCAAAAGTGATCACGCATCCCTGCCCAGCAGCACGAGCACGTCACTTTGGGCAGCTGGGGGAGAGGTAAATCACAGCGGAGGGGACGGGGCGGAGGGCACAGTGGGGACGGCCCAGCTGGTGGCTCCTACCCTGCGCCGGACTCAGCTACTAGTCCCGGCTGGGCTGGGCTGAAATGGGATTTGCTCTTCCCCTGCAAGATGGTGCTGGGGCAGACCCACCCCCAGAAACCTCCCCTGGCTGCAGGAAGCTCCACGCCTCCCATCCCTGTTTCCTGCCCCCATTGCTCCTCAGCTGCAGGGGGTGGGGTCACTTGTGGGCAGCTGCTCCCCTGTCCACCCAACCCCTGTGCATCTGAACCCCCCAACCAAGCCTCATCCCCCCGCATCCAGAACCCCCCACACTGAGCCCCCCACACCTGAAAACCCCCTCCCCCACACCTCACCCCTTGCGTCTGGAGCCCCCTGCACCCAGACCCCCTGCCAAGCCCCACCCCCTAGCACCTGGATCCCCACCTCTTCACCCAGACCACCCCTTGCTGAGTCCCCTGCACTCAACCCCCCACCCCGATGAGCCCCAACCCCCTGCACCAGGACCACCCTGATGAGCCCTCACACTCCTGGACCTCCACCCCACTGAGCCCCAACCAGCTGCACCCAGCCCCCTGCTGAGCCCCATCCCTCCACACCCAGACCCCCTGCTGAGCCCCAAGGACCTTCACCTGGACCTCCCTGCAGAGTTCCATTACCACTGCACCCAGAACCCCCCAATGAATCCCTGTGCATCCAGATCCCTCTGCACCCGGCCCCCCACTAAGCCGCCTGCTGCCAGTTTGCCCCACACAGAATCCTCTCACCTCACACCTGGAACCACCCACACTAAGCCCCTCCACACTTAGATCCTGCAAGGCACAGCCAGGGTAGACCTGGTTCTTGCGCTGTGTCAGGGTTGGGTGAAGCCTCACCGCCAAGTCCGTGTTCCGGAGTGGGGGGAGCACCTGCAGAGTGATCTCCCACCTCCATGCAGCCTGTGCTCCCCACTGCCATGCTGGAGCCTCCACATTTATTTATTGACAAATAAAGTTTGTAGAATTTTAAAATATTGTGTGCAGAATTTTTTATTTTTTGGCGCAGAATCCTCTCAGGAGTAATCTAGTCCGGATCAGGCAGAATGGGGGAGAAGTCACCACCACATACAAAAATGCATAGATGTGGGTGCATGTGCGATATAGTGCTTCCAGAATGTGGATGTATCCTTTGCGGTCTCATTTAGAGACATGGGGTTTCCAGGGTAATAAACAGAAAATGCCCTCCCACTCCCAATTTCCCTTAAACTTGAAAGAGTAAACTCTCTTACCCTGGCACGCTCCAAGCTCCTTCTCTGTTCATGAAATGCAGCTGGACTTTTCAGAGCTGTTGGGAGGACAACATTTATAGAATGAATTAAAATGGGGGAGCCCCCACCCTCTCCACTCCCATGTCACTTAGGGCTAGCAAACTGAAGTTACAAGAAATGCTCACAGCAGCTGCATTATGCATATGTTTAACACACTGGACAAAATTCTCAGCAGGTATAAATCAACGTAGCTCTACTGACCTCAAAGGGCGTTATGTCAGTTTATACCAGCTGAAGATTTGACCCTTTTTGATTTTGCTAAAATTCATAGTGTGGGCTAGATGTTCACTTGGATTTGCCTCTGAACTACCACATGTAAACTTAATCTGTTCATCTGCTGGGGCATACGAATGAGGGTCAAAAATTAGATATGGGGTTACAAAATACCCTCAGCAAGCTTTCCCATGGTGGTAAAATGCTCTGGACCCTGACTCCAGCGGTAGGCACTAGCATACCTGAAGAGGCATGTGAGAATGGAATGAGCCTCATGAATTGTAAAACCTCTCCATTGCCATTCAACATCATAGAAAGTCAGTTTCACCACCTGTAAAATGGGGATGGTACTGATCTCCTTTGTAAAGCGCTCTGGGATCAAGAGGAAAAGCACTATATATGAGCTAGGTATTACTATTAGAGGTTCAAACTTCAAAGATGAATAACTCCAAAATGTTGTATCCACACCTTATAAAATAGACCCATGCACTAGATTTCATTCAAGAATAGCGAATAAGACTAATTTTAATGTTTCTAGGTTAAGTTGTTTGGGAATACGGTTTAATAATGAAACATTAGAAAATTGTTCAAAATGTGAAAATCTTTGCTTAAATGTAATGTACAAAGGAGTTACTCTTAAATGTGTGTGGTGCACTAAGCTTTTGCCCGGGGGAAGGAGGAGTGGATGAGGTCTGGTGGGTAAAGATCAGAAGCTGAGGCAGCCATGTCTATGGTGGAAGGTGATGGAGTTACTTCAGATTTACATCAGTGTAACAGAAAGCACAATCTAGTCCATATACTGGGCATTTGAGGGGCAGTAGCCAATAACAGAAGAGATTTATATTGCACTAGCCAGAGTAGAACAATTTGTACAATAACTGCAGTTATTGAGAAATAACCACAGTGAGTATAAAAATACCTGCACTCTGATGGGCTAATAATGGCTCTGAGCCAGGCTAATGGGATTTTCAAGCTATCCGGTTATTGAGAAATAACCAAAAGGTATTGTGCAAGCTGGCAAGGGGAGTGCAGGGACTACGTATAGAATTGTGACCCAATAACTGTACAAAATCTCTACATTCTAATTGGCTGAGACAATTAAATTTCAGGGTAATTTATGACAGTCACTGATGAACAGCAAGAGACAAAGGTTGTTGGGAAAAGTTATTTTCAAGCCACAGAGAGGTGTTTGTGAACCCACACCCATCCCCCTTAACAAACACTAACCTTAACTTCTATTTTGCGCATGGCACATATGAATAAATAAGATGTTAACATAGGTTTGTATTTCTTCCCCCAACACATAATGATACTGTGCATCAGGCAACCAACTGAAGAGCCATTTGGGAGAGGATGCCAAAGCAGGACTTATCCTGAGTTTTCAGTAGCACTCCATGACTAATACTTATGTTCTGTAGTAGCTCTGCCAACTTTCCTTTCTGCACAGTTCTGCCATCCTACTGGAAGCAGCACGTCTCTGTGCACGTTGTGGGAGTTAAAAGAAATTTTCTTGACATGGTTACAACCATCTTTATGATGCAACCTATCTCAGTTTGGTTAGTTTCATGTGTAGTTCAGGGAGCATTCTGAATATAGACAAACCAAACAAGAGGGAAGAGACTTTCCTCATAAAACAAAACAAAACAAAAGTATGGCTGGATGGCTAAACAGTTACCCTAAAGGGCAATTTTAATCTCTCGTGGGTATTCCTTTGGAAACAAACACTGGTTCGTAGTTTGCTCTATCCTGGCAGCGAGACAGACAACTTCATATTTGACCTCTGAAAATGTCAAGGGGGCACACATCCTTCCCTGCTTTCCCCAGTGCTCTATCAGGGGGCTCACATATCAGAAAAGGGTGGCTGTCATATAATCTTACTCCATCCAAAATTAACCAAACCCTGTACATTTTTCTTGGCCTTAAAACAACTGTGTAACAATTCTGCTAACTAGCCACTGAGATGGCAAATGACTAAAGAGGAAGACTTTTTCCAGGTTAGAGCCATGAGATGCAGGCTAGCTGTTCAGGGATCCGGTTTATAGACATCAGTAAAACACTGTTATTTACTGGAACTGTTATCCTTCGAGACGTGAGGCAAAGGTGTATTCCAGGTAGGTGCGTGCCCGCCCAACGCACTCTGAGCCAGAGAACTTCGCCAAGCAGTACATGTAGGGGCGCTCTTTGCATCTCATGGCCTGAGCCCCTCCCCTGACCATATAAGGGGGGCACTGCTGTGATTTCCCAACACCCCCCCCCACCCCGTCAGTTCCTTCATGCCGAATATCAGAAGCAAAGACTGATGCAGAGGTGATGGAGGTTGGATTGTGAAATACACATCTGTATCAGATCTCAAAGAACAACAGTTACAGTAAGTAACTGTTTTCTTCTTCTCATAGATACAGTCATGTATTCCATGCAGGTGACTCACAAGCACTAACCGCTGGAGGTAGGGCTCGGAGTCTATTTAAACAAGGACTGCAGGATTGCCTTCCCAAAGTCTGCATCTGAGCAGAATGCAGTTGTAATGGCATAGTGGTTCGTAAATGTATGTACAGAGGACCAAGTGGCAGCCCTGCAAATGTCCAGAATGGGAACGTCACTTAGAAATGCAATCAGTGTTGCCTGGGCTCTCATAAAATGAGCTCGCACCCTGGGGAGGTCGGGGGGAGGAGGCATAGTTTAAGCTACTTCGTATGCAGGAAGTTATCCACCTGGAGATCATCTGGAAAGACTGCTCAACCCTTCATTCAGTTTGCACATGGACACAAACATATGATGTGAGGAATGAAAGGGCTAAATCCTGTGTGGGTAGAAAGCTAGATGTCGCCTGACATCCAACATGTGAAAATTCTGCTTCCTGGGGGTTAAATGCAATGTAGGGGAAAACACTGGTAGATATGTGACTTGGTTCAAGTGAAATGTAAGCAAAAACTTAGGGTGCTGCTGCAGGGTCACTTTGTCTTTGGAAAACGTTGTGTAAAGAGGTTCTGCCATCAAGGCCTGCAATTTACATACTTCCCTTGCAGATGCTATTGCAAGCAGGAAAGCAATCTTCTGAGACAGAAGGGAGAGAGAGGCTCAAACAGAGGCTCAAGACAGACCTAAGTGAAGCACAGTGTACTCACAGTGCTGGTCTGTCACAACAAACTGGAGAAAAACCTCCTGCGACCGAGCAGAATTGCTATATGAAAATAAGCATCCTGAAGGTCCAGGGCAGCAAACCTGCTTTAAGGGAAGATAGTTGCTAGAGCAGGGGTCGGCAACCTTTCAGAAGTGGTGTGCCGGTCTTCATTTATTCACTCCAATTTAAGATTTCGCGTGCCAGTAATACATTTTAACGTTTTTAGAAGGTCTCTTTCTATAAGTCTATAATATATAACTAAACTATTGTTGTATGTAAAGTAAATAAGGTTTTTAAAATGTTTAAGAAGCTTCATTTAAAATTAAATTAAAATGCAGAGTCCCCCAGACCGGTGGCCAGGACCTGGGCAGTGTGAACACCACTGAAAATCAGCTTGTGTGCCGCCTTCAGCAAGCGTGCCATAGGTTGCCTACCCCTGTGCTAGAGTGCCCATCTGGAATCTCATATATCTGACTGTTGATGTCACAGAGGTCGAGAATAGGTCTCACCTTCCTTGGGTTTGGAAACAGGAAATACCGGGAGTAGAATCCATGACCCCAACAAAGTAGGAGAATCTTCTCTACAGCGCCTAAAACTAGTAAGGACTGAACCTATTTGAGAATCAGTATCTCGTAGGACCGGTCCCTGAAGAGGGATGTGGTAGGGGGTTGGAGAGGAGGGATGGAGAGGGACTGTGTAGCATAACCCGATATGATGGTGTGTAGGACCCAGTTGTCCATGGTAGTTGAGTCCCAAACACTTCATAAACAAGCAAGCCTGTTCCCAAACAGGCTGGATGGGGAAGGAAAGGTCACCACTGATCACTACTCTGGACACAGAAGTCAAAATGGGTGCTTGCCAGATGCGGGGGGTGGGATAGAGGGGATTAGGCTGGCTGGGTGAACCCTGAATCAGAGGATCTCCTTATGGTATCTAAGACTCTTCCTTGGGTAATCCCCCTGCGTCACAGGAAAGGACGACTGGGAAAAAAAGCCCTGCAAGTGGTATTGCTGCTGCTGCTGCCTGTTATAGTGGTGTGTCTATATTGCTGGAGTACAAACTCCCAAGGAACGCAAAGTGGCCAGGGAATCCCTATTGGAGTCCTGTCTGAGAACAAAACCTGACCATCAAAAGTTAGGTCCTCAATGATCTGCTGCACGTTGGACGCAATGCTCGATTTCTGCAGCCATGAGGCTCATTCTGCAGCCTCATAGTTACAGCACAAGCCATAATTCTGGCCAAGGCCTCCAGCACGTCCAGAGCTGACTGCAGTGAAGTCTTGGCTACCAAACAGTCTTCTGTAACAAACGCCCTGAACTACTCTCTGGAGGCTTCTGGTAACTTGGCCGCAAATTTAGACATGGCAGCTCAATTTACAAAATCATTCTTAGAGAGTAGCGCCTGTTGGTTTGCAATGGACATCCAGCTACGGGAAGTGAGAAGGAACTGACAGGGGTCGGGCTGGTGCTACTCTTATATGGCCAGGGGAGAGATTAAGGCCACAAGACGCAAATGCTGCCCCTATGGGTACTGTTAGGCAAAGATTTCTGGCTCCGGTGCACTGGGTGCGCACACACCTATGTGGAATACACAGCTGCATCTACTCAAAGAAGAACCTATGCTCCACTTTAATGGGTGCATGGGAGAATCTCATCCACCTAAGGTTGTACTATATCTCCAGACCACACAGGTACATTTTATGTGAATATCTCCTTCCTTAAAAGGGAGGGAAACACCCAAACTCCTAACATTAATAAAAGAACATGTACAAAAAGGTAGCTGCCAAAGGCCCTGAAAACAATATGTAATAAGATTTCGTACTTCTACCAGGCCTTTCATATAAGATCTCTCAGTGCTTACAGACATTCATTAATTAAGCTTCAAACCTCTGTAAGGTATTATGCCCATTTTACAGACAGCAAACTTGAGGCACAGAGATTAAGTGACACTTGCTGAGCATCAATCATACAGAGAGAGTCCATGGCACACCTAATAATAGAACCCAAAAGTTCCACCACATTGCAGCTATACTCTTGTCAGTTGGTTGGTGACTAAAGCACTTCTCTGACTATCCCAACTTGTATGGAGTTAGGACACAACTACAAGGAGTCAGTTAGGAGCTTCAGGAAAGACCTAATGGTTGAATCTCTCTCTAGCCATTAGGACTCCCTTTACAAGATTTACAGTAGAAAAGTGAACTGTTACTGGCCGCACAGTTCCACAACTTGCCCTCTGGACCCATGTCCTTTCTGGCTGGTGAGGGCCAAGAGGGAAGACTTGATTTCACTGCTGGAGATGGTCAATGCCATCTTTAAAGAGAGCAGCTTATCAAACTCTCTTAAGTATAGCATTTGCTCAAAGAATCATCGCTTGAGGCTGACAACCTATTATCAAGAATCTAACCTTTTTGATTAAGCTTAAGAAGGTTGTGGTGGGAACTCTAGGAGCACCAGATGCTTCTGATTTCCTTGTCCCATGTCAATCTGGATTCAGACTTTGGTACAGCACACTAACTGCACGTTAATTTATCTTCTCTGGTGGCAGAAAAAGATTAGGTATTCACAGTTAAAGTGTTAGATCTATCAGTTGCCTTTGATACTATTGATCATGAGGAGATAATGACTTGCCTACAGACTGAAACAGGTGTGGACGAGACTTCTTTTGGGGAGCTCTGTCCCTTCTGTACTGAGCATTCTTAGAGGGATGTAGTGGATACTTCCTGGTCATCCCCAAGGGTTCTTTTGTGTAGAGTCCCATAGGTTCCATTGTGCCTCTCCTCCTACTTAATGTATATATGGGTCCAGAGAGAGAGGTAATGAGGAGACCTGGGCTGCAATGTTTTCATTACATTGAAGACAAACAGCTTTCTATTTCACTTGAGCCTACAAGTTATGTCAATTGCTTTACCCAGTGTTTGGTTAAGACTGGGGCATAGAATTGAGTTATCTTACTGAAGCTCCATCTGGAAAACATTAATGTTGGTGGGTAGGTGTAAGCAACTAGGGGATATGGCTGAAATTGTCCCCCCCACCCCATATTGAGAATACGTGTCCACCATTCATCAACAGAGTGTACAATTCGGGTGGTGTTACTGAATCCCCAACTGCTGGTAAAGGATCATACAGAAGTAGTTTCTAGGATGGTCTTTCTCCCCAGTCTTCATCTGAACAGGAGAATAGTATTTTTTTTCTACCACCATCCATGTCTAAGATTAAAGAGTGTAATGCTCCCTACATGGAGCTACACCTTAAATCAAACCAGAAACTGAAGCTAATGCAGAATGTGGCAGCCTACTTAATAAGAAATGTATCTTGCTAAGAGTAAATGATTTGTGCTCTACAATCTGCATTGGCTGTCTGAGAGTTTCCAAGTGAAGTTTAAGGTATTGATTTTGACCTTTAAAGCCCTAAACTGGCTAACGTCTTGGTTACTTGAGAGACCGCCTCTCTGTCCATGTATTAGTGTCACAGTTGCAATCAGTAGTGGTACTCAAGTTGGCACTCTCCTCCTATAAAGAAAGGGAGTTGCTGGCAGAGCACACACTAGCAGATGATCTCCACCGTGTCCCTTTGCTCTGAAACAGCCCAAATGATCTGACCGTCAGGACATGCCTCAGGCTCTATGTCTTCACCCAGGGTTTTGGAGACAGAGGCCTGGTCTACACTGCCGCTTAAATCGATGTAAGGTGTGAAAAAAATCACCTCCCTGTGCAACGTAGCTTACATCGACCTAATGCAGTGTCTACACCGCACTATGTTGGCAGGAGACACTCCCCCGCTGACTTACCTTCCGCCTCTCAAGGAGGTGGAGTACTAAAGTCAATGGGAGAGCGCTCTCCCATCGACTCATCGTGTCTTCACCAGACCCACTAAATTGACGACGCTGCATCAATCGCAGAAGTGTCAATTTAGCGTGCAGTATTGACAAGCCCAGAGAGTCATGATAAGGGCTGGTACTTATGATAAGGAAGGTATTATTTCTTGGATTTTATTTCATTTGTGGTTCATTATTTTCTGAGTTTGTGTTAAGGAACCACTGCTTATCCAATCCTTTTATATGACTATAATTTAAGTTTTTATGGCAACAGTCTCTAGAACCTGGGATTAATTCATTAAAATTGCAGTTTACATCAAAATAAATAATAATTGTGATGATTTGTGAATGTCTTTGTACAGCTTATGTTGCCTGCAGTATTGGTGTAGCTGTGCTGGTCCCAGGATATTAGAGAAACAAAGTGGGTGAGGTAAAAATCTTTTACTAGACAAACTTCTGTTGGTGAAAGACGAGCTTTTGAGCTACACAGAGCTCTGCTACACAGACACCTGAAGAAGAGCTCTGTTTAGCTCGAAAGCTTGTTTCTTTCTCCAACAGAAGGTGGTCCAATAAAAGATATTACCTCACCCACCTTGTCTCTCTATGTACATCTTATGAACTCCAGTTTGATTTTGTTAACTGTCTGTATCCTTATGTTTTTGACTGTCTTTTACTATATTCTTACATCAAAGCCCTTGTGCTGAGGAGGAAGGGAGGAATGCTGGTGTGTCTGACTTTGAAAAGGACAATCATTAAAGGTTATCAGCACCTGAATAGATCACTCCTAACAAAACAAGGGGTAGCTGCAGCCTGGATGGAGCTCTGCCCAGCTTGTCTAGACAGTGCTAGGATTTTGAGAACTCAGATGTAGACACTGGGGAACTCTGAGGGACTCCGAGCCAGAGGCAGCTTAGGCAGGACAGCACTGACTGCAAAGGTCAGAGAGAGACTGACTAGGATTCAGAGGAGAAGCCATATTCTGAAGCAGGGATTCTGGACTCCTCATAGGTCTCTGACCTAAGCCAAATAACATTCCAGAGGCGTAAGGAAACTGAGGCAGGTTAATGCAAGTATGCATTTGTTATTTTGTGTAGATCTGTTTAGTTCTTGTGCTAGCTAAAGCAATGAGTGATTGTTTTTTGGAATTCTTACAAAGCCTGCATGTCCACTTGCTTTCGTTAGCATCTGTCCCTGCACAGATGAAATGCAAAACCCAGAGCACCCATGATGTTGGAGCTCTGAGAAAGGGTGTGCATAGCTATTGGGGAGTCAGGGGGTGAGGGGTGGCTGCACTGGTGTAGGGGGTGCAAGGTCTCATTTCTACAAATGTGTGAGAGAACCTGTGCCCAGGAAGCATGCCAGTGTTGCCAAGGAAAGAGACAGTGCTGCAGCCTACTCAGAGCAAGGGAAGTTTAATGCAACATAGATCTAGCATGTTGGGACCCAAACACAGCAGCTTGGTGAGCTACAACAGGGTTGTGTGACAACAATACACACCAGAACCTTGTCATAGAGAGTCAAGCCCATTCTATTACATCCACTAAAAACATTCTTTTTGGTTCTGAAGTTTTCTGGTGCAGTGTTGCTCTAGATGAGGGAGTTGTTCATGGTAAGCCAAAAAACACAAGTTGTCTCTCATCCTGGACTTGCTTAACCTAGTGTTTGCTTCCTTTTGGAGCCCAATCAAAAATAAGCTACAAAACTACAGTGCCCTATCCCAACATGGAGTAGGTATACAGAGCTAGTCTGTGTAACCATGTTTTCTATTCATCCTTCCTCCCATGTTCCTTCCGTTTGTTAAACCCACTCACTACATCTTGTCTTATGTTAGATTGCGAGCCATTCGGTGCAGGGCATGACTATTACTGGGTCTCTGTGGTGCCCAGCACAATAGGGCCTTGATTCCGGGCTGTGAAAAAATAAAAAGCATAAGGCATCACTGTTTGTGAAGAAGTAGTGGAAAGCTCAGCAGATGAGAGGTAGGAGAGGAGTAACTCAGGCTGCAAGTCCCCAAGAACCAGCAGAACCAAGATTTTTCCCGAAGTGTTCAGTACAGAAATGTAAAAGATGTCCCCCCATAGGAGTCTCACTACCTGTACACTCAGTGGGACTATCCTATCAGGAAGAGATATGAACTCCCAAGTCCTTTCTTGATGGCTCCCAATAGCCCTTAGGATCTGAAACTCAGTGGCTGCAGATTGCCACATTTACACTCCAACCACATTAGGAAAATGCCCTGATGTTACCAATGATTGTCAGTAACGGGTCCCATTGAACTGGTATTAAATGTGATTTAACTGCTAGAATAAAGGAGATAAATCATTGTCAACACTGTTATAGAAAACATGTTAGACAGCACATTCCACCAGGTTCCACTTTCTGCAACAGAGTTGTAAATAGTTTTGTCCTATTCCCTCTAGTAAGTAACCCTTTTTAATATCTGTTGAGGGGAGTCCTGACAAACCCTTTGCTGACTACCACTAACAACAAGTCATTTTCTTCCTATAGATTGACTGGTGAGGACCTCAAGAAATCCTATACACAGACTTAGAGGTTTTCTTTGGCCTTTCAGTAGATGGGAGGGATGTTGGTTGTGGACAATTCTGATTCTTCCTGATCAATTCCTAGAGTTGAGATTTTAATTAAAAGCATTAGCCTCTCCATTCTTATACCATTAGCTCGGAGGAGAAATCCATTCTGGAGACAGAGAAGCACTCCAAGCCTTATTGCTTTCCAATCCCTCCCTCCTTCTCCCACCCTTGAGGCCATGCATTGCAGCTACTATCCTGACAGACTGATCTTCAAAAGTCCTGTCCTGCTCCTCAATTATCTGTAGTAATGCACAGAACTCCCCTCCCTGCAGCCCAGCGAAGAGAATCCATTTATCCCTCACTGTCTATCATGTCTGACAGTCTGTACCCTTATATTCATCACTTTTACAAGACTATGATAAATTTTGTACAAAGTATGCCTTGTGAGGTATCCTTTGCAAATCCATAATCTGCTGAACATTATCATCCTGGCAAAATGTGTGTGGAGACATTATATGTAAAGTTATAGAATTCTACTGTATGATGTTACTAAGATATCGTCTAAATCTCAGGAAACAGCCACAAACCAGTTCCTCAGAGACAAAAGGCAAACTGATACCTCAGGCAGGAGTCAATGAAATTAAATGGGCTATCACCTGGTTGAGTGGCCATTCTTTGGCAGGAAAAAGGGTTTGAATGAGAATTTTACATCTTGGCAACAAACAGCTGGAGATTCTCGTCTCCATAGACTGACTGTCTCCTGAACCTCAGCTGCAGATGATTTTCAAAGAAAAGAAAGTAGAACAGAGGCCCCAAAACACTCCTCCTTTCTCTCTATCCACAGCAACCACAACACCTGAGAAACTGTTTTGAACTGAGAGGGTGGGAATCCTGTCTGAAAGGATCCTGTCAGCCAGTAAGACTGCTACGGCATGTGGCGAGAGAAATCTTTGCTTTGAATTTACTTAACTTGATAAGTTAGGTATTAGTTTGGTTTTATCTTGTATTTCTTTGTAACCAATTCTGACTTTTATGCCTCATTATTTGTAATCACTTTCTGTAGTTAATATACTTGGTTTATTGTTTTATCTAAATCAGTGTGTGTTTGGATTGAAGTGTTTGGGATAACAAGATTTGTGCACATCATTTTCTATTAATGAAATGACGGATTTGATATGAGCATGTGCTGTCCAGAAAAGGGCTGGGAATACAAGATGCACATTTCTGGGTAAAAGTCTGGGACTGGGAATTTGCTGGTGTCACTCTGCAATATATTTCAGGAGTGACTGGCTAGAGCACTCATCACTCAGCTGGAAGTAATTTACATGCTAGATGCTGTGTGAGAGCAGGCCAGGAGTGGTTGCTCTCACAGCGAAGCAGAGTAAAGGGTACCCCTAGTTGGAGAATTGAGGGGACACAGTTGTTAAACAGCCCAGATTATACCACACTGGGTAATGTCACATCGTGTTCCTATGGAATCATACTAGGCTAGTATAGCACTCCTGACCTAGGGGATCAGGAATCAAATCTTTGTCTCCCATACAGCAGAGCAGACAATGAAAGTCAGGCATATCAGCTCAGACTCCATTTTCATTTATGTCTTACTCTGCAGACCTGAAAGTAAAATTCGGACTTGAAGAGGGGTCAAGGTCACGAAACAGAAAGTCATAAAAAAATAGCCAAGTTCCCGTTACCTAGTGTGAGAAATAAGTAGAACTGTGAACCATGTTCATTCTAAGAATGAAACAGTGGAGGAAGGAGTAGAACTGATCTAAGAAAGTAATAGACAAACATTTCTGTAGACATCCTGTGTTTGCATCTGGGGCTCACAGAGAGACACCGAAAGCCAACGTAGGCAAACAGCGAATAACGAAGGGTGTCAAGGTCTTGGATGGTACTCGGCACCCCGCCTGTCCAAAGAAATAGATATCCTGCAGCACCCCTCCACTCCTATGGTTAATAAGACATGCTGGAGACTCCTCACATTCTTGCGAGTGAAAACAACAGATGAAAGCCAAGACTGGTTTCTAGTCATGCCGCTCTGCAGCAGTGGAGAGGCACTGAATGCACATGCCCATAATCCCAATATCATGCTTGGGAGGGTGGGGGGCACCAGGGGGTATGTAGTAAGGTCTGAATCCAAAATCAGCTGACAGACAACTGGCAGAGTAAGAAGGAACTAAATACTACAACTCGACTAAAAACCTTGAAGTGGGAGTTTGAACATTCCGTTTCGCTGTCAAATCAATATGCGGGGGAGGGAAAGATTCAATCTCCCTTTGCTCTGACAAACAAGGCTCCCCACCAGCCATTTCCTAACACACGTATCTTGCTCTTGTGTCACACCCAAAACTAAACCTCAGACTTGCTGACTTAATTCAAAGCTTTAGGAGGACTAGTAAAGAGCGGCCAGCTGTTTACTTATCTCCTCCTCTAGGTATATCTCGAATTTTTCTCTTCTGTTTATTACCCTCTTGTAAAAAATGAGATAAGAGCCACAAACACGTTTGATGATTTCCTTTGTTAGCTCAGGGTGGGGTTCTCCAAGTGCCATCTGATCAGAAACAGAAATCTCAAACCAACCCTTGGGCAGCTGGCTTCTTCTCCTCAACCTCCATCCCACAAGGCATCTTACGTCAACCTAACTATGTAAGAGTACGTCTACACTGCACAGTTGTCACCAAAACTTTTGTCTTTCACGGGTACTTAAAAAAATACCCCCGCGAAAAACAAAAGTTTTGCTGACGCAAGTGGCAGTATGAACACAGCTTTGTCAGCAGGAGCACTCTCCTGCCGACAAAGTTTATGCCACTCGCGGGACTGGAAGTATTTTGTCGGGAAAAGTGCTGATAAAATACCGCAAGAGCGTTCACACTCGCTGACTTTTAGCGACAAGGCTGTGTCGACACAGCTTTGTCACTAAAACCTGCGTAGTGTAGACAGGCCCTAAGTATCTACACTAAAATTTTGCTCCCACCAAAGTAACTGTCCTGCTATGTTGACTTAACTTCACCTCCACAAGAGGTGTAGAGTCAATGTAGCTATGTTGTCTCAGGGCAGGTCTTCACTATGGGGGGGGTCGATTTAAGATACGCAAATTCAGCTACGCAACTAGCGTAGCTGAATTCGACCTATCGGAGCCGACTTACCCCGCTGTGAGGACGGCGGCAAAATTGACCTCCACGGCTCCCCGTCGACGGCGCTTACTCCCACCTCCACTGGTGGAGTAAGAGCGTTGATTCGGGGATCGATTATCGCGTCTCGATGAGACGCGATAATTCGATCCCCGAGAGATCTATTTCTACCCGTCGATTCAGGCGGGTAGTGTAGACCTAGCCTCGGTGTCAGTGTAGACACTGCGTTGCTTAAGTCTACTGTTACTGGCTTTCAGAAGCCGTCCCACAATGCCTCACACTGATGGAATGGTAGATACAAGCACTCCTGGTGAAGACACGCACCACTGACACAAGGAGCATAGTGTGGACAAGCAAAAGCAATTTAATTACTGCAGCAGCTGTATGCCGACATAGCTTAGGTCAACATAATTTTGGAGTGTAGACATGCCCTTACAAACACTATTTCTCACATTGTGGGAGCTTCAGCACATTAAGGACAGTGATCACAAAGGAACTCCCAAATCATCTTCACAGCTCATTTCCAAATACAAAGTTAGCAAAAAGACACTGGATAGCAACATGCATTAAAAACACCAAGAAAGTAGGGGGGAAAACAGGAGAGCTGAAAATGACAGAGCGGTCTACCACCAGTGTCCTGTCCCATCCCATTCCTGCCCCCTACACAACTGCAGGGAAATCAAATAGATGGGACACACACACAGTTGATCTTAATGGATAATTCCCATTCAGGACCTGATCTAAGGGCCACTGAAGTCAATGGAAAAAACAACAAGGAGTCCTTGTGGCACCTTAGAGTCTTGATGAAGTGGGTTTTAGCCCATGAAAGCTTATGCCCAAATAAATTTGTTAGACATTAAGGTGCCACAAGGACTCCTTGTTGTTTTTGCTGATACAGACTAACATGGCTACCCCTCTGAAACCTGAAGTCAATGGGAATCTTTGGATCACTGCTCTAGAAGAAGCTGATATAAGCAACTAATAAATGTATACACATTATACACAAAAAAACTGTTAAAATGGAGTTAAGGTTGAGAATATGTATCAGTAATTTAAGTGTAAAAACTATTTACAGGGATGTTGCCATTATTCCAAAACCAAGCATTATAAACTCAGGAAATTCAGAGTTATGGTTATACTTAAAAGAAATCCAAACATGTTAAGGTGAGAAACACACAATTAAGGCACCCAAACAGCCTTAACACTGCTCTTTAGCGTTGCCATTCAATAATCCTATGATTATGATTAGTGCATAATAGTAATTCATACCCTCTGATTAAATTTAAAGAGCTGTTCTTCCCAGCACATTTTTCCTTTGGTGGCATCACTACAGGACCAAGTTAACATTACAGTAGAACCTCCGAGTTACAAACACCTTGGGAACAGAGGTTGTTCATAACTGAAATGTTTGTAACTCTGAACAAAACGTTATGGTTGTTCTTTCCAAAGTCTACAACTGAACATTGACTTAATACAGCTTTGAAACTTTACTATGCAGAAGAAAAATGCTGCTTTTAACCATCTTAATTTAAATGAAACAAACACAGAAGTAGTTTCCTTACCTTGTCAGAAAAAAACTTTCTCTTTATTTTTTTTAATAGTAGTTTATGTTTAACCCAGTACTGTCCTGTATTTGCTTTTTTTGGGGGTGGGGGGTGGGAGGGGGGGGTCTCTGCTGCTGCCTGATTGCATACTTCTGGTTCCAAATGACGTGTGTGGTTGACCGATCAGTTTATAACTAGTGTTCATAACTCTGAGGTTCTATTGTATTTGGATACCTTAACTGTGCATTTCTTAGCTTAACATGTTTGGATATCTTAAGTGTAGCCTCAATTCTGCATTTTCTGGGTTTATAATAATTGGCTTTGGAATAACTCCGACATCTCCATAATGTTTTTTATCTTTAAGTTACTGATATGTACTCTCAAATTTAACTCCATTTTATCAGTTTTTTGTCTGGGAATGTACTTAGTTTTTATTAAATGTCATACATAAACACTAAATGATAAACTCAAAGAAAACATTACCGTGAAATATTTCTAATGATTTGAAGATGTGTAGTACAAACTTTAAATCTTTAATTTTAACTTTTAGGAGCAGATTCATCAACACACCAAGGCAGCACAAACCAGTCAGAGAGCACCAACCAGTTAAACTGGGTTTATAGCTGTTCCGCATTACCTGAGCAGCGCAAAGCAGGTAAAGCATATTAGTGAATCTGGCCCTTAATTTGTAACTATCTTACTGGTTCAGAGGGCTGGGTTAGTGAGACAGGCATTACATGAAGGGAAGACACGGGCTTGGGGGGAATCCACTCCAGAAGTCCCAATGTCTGTGTGCTTTAGGTGTTCCCCCTTCATTTCTCAGTTCCCCCAGCAATGCTGCCTCAATGTACAGTGTAGCTGAGCCAAGACAAGTGGCATCAGGAGCGGTTCCAGCACTAATATCCAAAGCTAGAATGTAGCCACGGAATCTTTAGACAGCAGTGACACTTGGGCCCAGTATTCTACTAATGAGAACTCGACACATTGTGTCCAGCTTCCCTTTATACCATATTATGTCTACACTGAAAGCACTACAGCAGCACAGCTGCAGATAATCTGCTGTAGGGTGGACACTTGCTACAACGATGGAAGGGTTTTTTCTGTTACTGTAGTTAATCCAGCCCCTCAAGAGGCAGTGCCTAGGACAATGGAGGAATTCCTCCACTGATCTAGCAGCGTCTATGCTGGGGTTAGGTTGGCTTAACTATATATCTTGGCCATATAGCTAGGTCAACCTAAATGTTAGGTGTAGGCCAGGCCCAAGTAATTTCAATCAACAGAATTGTAACATGCAAGTTAGCTGTAGAGGAAGGGTGGTACAGTAACTCCTCGCTTAATGTTCTAGTTATATTCCTGAAAAATGTGACTTTAAGCGAAACAATGTTAAGCGAATCCAATTTCCCCATAAGAATGAATGTAAATGGGGGGGTTAGGTTCCAGGGAAATTTTTTTCACCAGACAAAAAACTATATATTATATAGATATACACACAGTATATGTTTTAAACAAACAATTTAATACTGTTTACAGCTATGATGATTGTGAAGCTTGGTTGAAGTTAGAGGGTAGAAGAGGGAGGGATATTTCCCAGGGATAGGGTGACAAGATCACCCAAGTCAAATATCGGGATGCAGGGGGAGGGAGGGAGACGCGGGGGGGGGGGGGGGGGGAGGGGGCAAAAAAAAAAACCCCACCCTTCCTCCACAAGCGCTGGAGGGAGGCCCCGGAGACGCAGGGGGAGCGCGGGGCCAGGGTGAGTGAGAGTCCGGTCTGGCCCCGAGCAGGCAGGACTCAGTCGAGTGGCAGGGAGAGGAGGGGGAGGGCCCGTAGTGCCAGGTGGCGGCTGTTCTCCCCCCCGGGCAGCGGGACTTGGGAGCAGCCGCTGCTGCAGCTCCCACTGCCGCGGGGGGAGGAAGCGGCCGATGGCCAAGCTCGGCGGCTGCAGGTGCGGCTCTGGCGCCCGGGCCTGTTGCAGGGACCCAGCAGCGCGCACGCTGCGCCCAGCCCCTGGCCAGTCGTGTCTGGGCTGCTGCCCAGCTGGTGCAATCCCGCGGGCGGCCCCGGTGTGGGGGCAGCTAGGTCCCAGCCCCCCCGTCCCGCTCGGGTCCCACAGGGGAACGAACAGGGCTGGGCTGCCGATGCCCCCACACCGGGGCCGCCCGCGGGATTGCACCAGCTGGGCAGCAGCCCAGACACGACTGGCCAGGGGCTGGGCGCAGCGTGCGCGCTGCTGGGTCCCCGCAACAGGCCCAGGCTCGGGGGGTTCCGGCCCAGGCGCCAGAGCCGCAGCCGCCGAGTTTGGCCATCGTCCGCTTCCTCCCCCCGCGGCAGTGGGAGCTGCAGCAGCGGCTGCTCCCGTGTCCCGCTGCCCGGGGGAGAACAGCCGCTGCCTGGCCCCGTGGGCCGCCCCCCTCCTCTCCCTACCACCCAACTGAGTCCTGCCTGCTCGGGGCCAGGCCGGACTCTCACTCACCCCGGCACCGCGCTCCCCCTGCGTCTCCGGGGTCTCCCTCCAGCGCTTGTGGAGGGAGGAGGAATGGTGAGCCTGGGCAAGAGGCGGGGATTCGGGGAGGGAGCCAATCGGGGGAGGAGGGGGTGGAGTCGTGGCGGGGGGGGGGGGGAGCACTTCCGGGCTCTGGAGCATTTCCTTGTTTGTCCAGTGTCCCGACCGATGTGCGGTCAGGACACTGGACAAACAAGGAAATATCGGGACGTCTGGTCACCCTACCTAGGGAATGCCTTGCTGCTAAATGATAAACTAGCACTTGGCTGAGCCCTCAAGGGTTAACACATTGTTGTTAATGTAGCCTCTCACACAAGGCAGCACAAACACAAGGGAGGGGAGACAGCATAGCAGACAGAGACAGACACACACACACACCTTGTGCATGGGAGAGAGTGAGAGATGCACACTGCCCCTTTAATAAGGTTTCAGACTAGCAGCTGTGTTAGTCTGCATCCACAAAAAGAACAGGAGTACTTGTGGCACCTTAGAGACTAACAAATTTATTTGAGCATAAGCTTTTGTGGGCTACAGCCCAGTTCGTCAGGTGCATAGACTGGAACATATAGTAACAAATATATATACATACAGAAAACATGAAAAGGTGGAAGTAGCCATACCAACTATATGGCTGGAAAGATTAACAATATTGTTGGGTGGGTTAAGTATAGCTGGAAAGATTAACAATGACCCACTCTTAAGTGCATTGTCTTAAGTGGATCAGGAAGTTGAGACAGCAACTGCTGCTCCTGGCTCTCTCTGTCTCTCCATCCGTGTCCCCACCCTGCTCTATATGGAGAAGGGGTAAGCGGGGTGCAGGAGCAGGGGGGAGGGGGACACCCTGACATTAGACCCCCCTACCCCCCTTTCCCCTCTGCACAGCAAGCAGGAGTCTCTGGGAGCAGCTCGAGGGCAGGAGCAGCACATGGCAGTGGGGGGAGGGAGGCAACTGATAGCCTGCTGGGCGGCTGCAGCACAGGGAACGTAGGGGAGTGGAGAGCTGATGGGGGGCTGCCGGTCCACCCTGGTTACAAGCCCCCACCAGCTAACTGCAATGGGCTGCTCTTCCTGCAAGCAGTGGACAAAGCAGGCGGCTGCCAAACAATGTTAGAAGGGAGCATTGCACAACTTTAAATGAGCATGTTCCCTAATTGATCAGCAACGTAACAACGAAACAACAACAACGTTAACTGGGATGACTAAGTGAGGAGTTACTGTAGATGGCTGAGATACGTCTGATATCAATTAATTTAGTTGTTGATCTGAACCAGTCTTCAGTGTACACAATAGCAAATAGGTAAAATAATAATTAAAAGCTTAATTACAACTTAGTTTCTTTAAAAGATAGCCTACACAGGAGATTTCAATTCATTTTAACTATATGAAAAGTTTGATGTGTGTATGTTATTCCACTGTTAACATGATTAGGAACAAAAAAAAAACCTGACATGATGCTAAGTTTCTTAAAAAACTCAACTTTTAGTTACTTTGAACACAAATCAATTAACAAATCTATTTGTCAGTTCCCAGAAAATTCACTCTGTACTTTAAGAGTGCTGTAATTTGTTGAGAATATGCTGTATTTTTCCCCATACAAAACAAAGAGGTTGAATCCACATTTAAGTGCAAAACAGAAAACATTACCTATGATCACAACTAGACCCTCTAAAATGAGTAAGCATCACTTTAAACATTTCATCTCATTTATAGAAGAGATGCAGATTTGTAAATAAATGTCTGCTTCCATTAACTCTTGGTATGCAGTGTGCATTACTAAAAACCCTCAGAGTTTAAAAAATTAAGAAAGGGTCAGGAAGGACACCTATAGCTTTTCAATCTCCAAACGAAGGGGGAAGGATGAGGAGGATCTCTGACAGGAATCCTTTGATTCATCCATTCTTGGA
The DNA here is from genome assembly GCF_011386835.1 of Chrysemys picta bellii. Lineage (NCBI taxonomy): Eukaryota > Metazoa > Chordata > Testudines > Emydidae > Chrysemys > Chrysemys picta. Next base: position 92,906,495 of record NC_088791.1, on the reverse strand, counting down.
CCAGACTTCATGTCTGTCCCTTTGATGAATAATCTCTCCTCTGCCTAAGCAAATTTCTGCCAACTTGGCAAAATGCCTGGGCAAAAAAGTTCAAAAGACCATTTCCAGCCTCTGTCACAAAAAGCAAAGATCTGAACAAGCAACAAGAAAAAGTTTTGCTTGCAAAAGGACTGTTCAGGGGAGGAGTGGGCTTCATTACTGAGAATTCTGTCCAGTCCCTCGCGCAAAGGTAATTGCCATACATGATTTTATTGCCCTGGACTACGCCTCTTTGGAAAGCAGCCAGTATTTATACATTTATTGCTTTGTTACAGGAACATCTAAGTCAAATGCTGCCTGTGGAATCCTTGAATGCACACCCCCCCCCCCCCTTCCTATAACTCCAGTGAGGAGAAAGCTGAGTAAGTTGCAGGTTTTCACTGGCAGCAAACTAAATCAACAAGCATGTTTTATTAATCAAGGAAGATACAAATACAACCAAACATTAGAGTTGTATGCATTTGTTCAAAATGGAAATGAACAGGCACACCAGATACAGCCCTTAGGCTCCTGGCAGGTTGTCAATGTAGCTCTCAGTGAATGTACAGATTCCCCCCACATACCCAAGGTCAGACTCAGAGGCAGGATGCAGCATGTTTTAAGAGATGTGATCAGAGTCAGAGATATGGCAAAACTCCCCACCCCACTTCCCAAGAAGCAGACAAGCTAAAGTGAACTGCAGCACAAAAATTAAAAATGAGTTAATTCCAAATTTCTGTGCTATATGCTACTAACATGTTGAGGGAAGGGGGATTTCAGAATAGAAATAAATCTGAACTAGCCATTAAAAAATTCTTTTGTTGGGTCTGGTACTTCTTGATTCTTGCAGTACTCTCAAAATATGACATCACAAATACCAGCAGTCTCATTGCAACCTCTAGTATTTGTAATTCGGGGATACAATAAGTGAAGCAGGAAGTGCCAAGAGGATTTCATAGAACAAATAAAGCATTTTGAAAGGTTAAAACTTCCATACCATAGGTTCCCCACTAATAACATTCAGTGGATAAATCTGGGATTAACTCAGTTTTCATTTTTTGCTTTATACTCCACTTTAAGGAAAAGAAAGATACCAGCTTGCAGATCTTTGCAGCTCTCCTGTTTAGTGAGGAATGAAAGACAAACTAGGTGAAACGCTTAGGCGACTAACAAGTTTTCAGTGTGGCTCTCAGTGTAACATACAGATTCCCGCCACCGTCTCTTTAATCAGGAGAGTCACAAATGGGGCAATATGGTAGATACTTGTTTATTATCAAACTGTGGTTGGTATGCTGTAATACAGAAAATAAAGACAGCTCCTGCTTCAAATAATTTATATCTAATGTACTGGGTGTGATCAGAGCATGCTGGTTAGCATATGTTTCTAACACAGGCATAATCTACTTTCAGGGGATTAAAGCAGTTAATAATTCCTTTGGAATTTAAACTATAGTATTTTAGACTACAATCCTGCAATGAGGGATACAGTGTCCTACTTGCAAAATTTCCTGTCTCTGAGAATCTGGAATGGAGCATGAGAACACCCAGGGATCCATCCCTATATTCCAGAGTATAGATGGAAACTGGACACAGTGACACCAAAGGCCCATCAGCGTTAACCTGTAAACTGGATCAGAGTGGTGATGTTATAAATTACACGGAACAGAGAGCCAAGGTGCAGCAATGTAATAAAGTGATTGGAGTCACTCAGAACACACGCTCCTTCCATTCTGGATAAGATACGCCCAACACTCAATTTAGGGACTAGTGGGGACAGGGCTCCATTCTCAGTCAGCTTCCATAATCTGTGCAGACAGTTTGAAGGAGAACAGAAGGTGAACCAGTAGGCATCAGGATTAAGCCTGGTGGATGGGGAGTAAACGGATGTCAGACAAACTCCTGCATAAACTGTCAGAGGAGACCAAGAGCTGGTAAATCCCATGAATCTCTGTCCACTCACACAGTTGCCAGCAGTAGCTAGAGGGGGCATTAAACAGACATGGACGGATTATTTCTTTTGGGCTGGCCTGTCCTTACACCCATTCTATCCACGTAGACATTTAAAACACACCAATACACCAGTGGAACAGCCAGACTCGGGTGTCAAAGCTGGATGAAATAAGATCCCTATTAAGGAGGAGGGAAAATGAAAACTGCCCCCTTCAGGCTCTGCATTGCAGCTGTCAACCAGGATAATGCCCTCTCTGATACTAGGATATGTCTACACTGGCAGAGTTACAGTGCCGGCAGTTACAGTGCCTCTCAGAGCGCTGAAGGGAAACCACTGTTGTGTGTTCAGTCAGCTGCCTGCGCAATAGCGTGTTCACACTTGCGGCACTATTCGGAGCGGTGCACTCTGGGCAGCTATCCCACAGAGCATCTCTTTCTCTTCTGTCGCGAAGAGTTGTGGGAAGGTGGAGGGGTTGCGGGGCATCCTGGGTCCTGTTCCAATACCCTGTGATGCATTGCTTCGCATGCCAGTAATCCCTGTGCGTCCGTCCACATTTGGCGCCATCTTTCAACGGTTTGTGTACTGCGTGCTATGCCTCTTTGGCATATTTGGTGTGCAGGAACGGATCCTGAACTGTTGACCAGTATGCTGTTCGCTCTGACTAACACGTCACAAGTGGTAGTGGAGTTATTCCTTAAACTACAAAGGCAAGAGGAGTGTGACATTGATCTTGCCACGCGTACTAGCTATGACACGAGATTGCTTGCGGCATTCATGGAGGTGCTGACCAGAGTGTAACACCACTTTTGGGGTTGGGAAACAAGCACTGAGTGGTGGGATCACATCGTCATGCACGTCTGGGATGACTAGCAGTGGCTGCAGAACTTTCGGATGAGGAAAGCCGCATTCATGGGACTCTGTGATGAGCTCGCTCCAACCCTGCGACGCAAGGACACGAGAATGAGAGCTACCCTGTTGTTGGAGAAGCACGTGGCAATTGCATTGTGGAAGCTGGCTATTCCAGACTGCTACTGATCAGTCGCTAACCAATTCAGAGTGGGAAAGTCGACCATTGGACTCGTGTTGTCGGAAGTGTGCAGGGCCATTAATCACATCCTACTCCAAAAAAAGTGACTCTGGGCAACGTGTGCGACATTGTGGATGGCTTTGCACAAATGGGCTTCCCTAACTGCACAAATATTCCAATTCTGGCATCAGACCACCTAGCACATTAATTGCAAGGGGTATTTCTCTATGGATCTCCAGGCACTTGTGGATCACCTGACATTGACGCAGGCTGGTCCGGAAAGGTGCATGACACACACATCTTTCGGAACACTGGCCTGTTTAGGAAGATGCAAGCAAAGACTTTCTTCCCAGACGAGAAGATCACTGTAGGGGAATTCAAAATACCTATTGTGATCCTAGGAGACCCCGCCTACCCCTTAATGCCGTGGCTCATGAAGTCATATACGGGGCAACTTGACAGCAACAAGGAGCAGTTCAACAACAGGCTGAGCAAGTGCAGAACGACTGTTAAGTGCGCTTTTGGCCATTTAAAGGTCCGCTGGTGCTGCCTATATGGGAAGCTGAACATGGCCGATGACAATATTCCTATGCTTATAGCCGCATGCTGTACACTCCATAATATTTGTGAAGGGAAGTGTGAAAGCTTCACTCAGATCTGGACCGCTGAGGCTCAGTGCCTGGAGGCTGAATTTGAACAGCCAGAGATCAGGGCTCTTAGAGGGGCGCAGCGCGGGGCCACAAGGATCAGGGATGCCTTGAGGCAGCAATTTGAAGCTGAAAGCCACTAGTATTGGTTGCTATGCTCGGGAGTGCAGTCCTTGTAACGCTAGGAGGTGATTATGATTGGTGCAGATGATGCAATATGAAAGTTTAAGATAACTGACTGTTGCTTTGCAGGGCTCAGTTTGCTTTCAATTAATAGAATAAAGATTGCTTTCAAACCAACAGAATTATTTTATTAAAAAACAACAACTGGAGGTGAGAGAACAAAAAAACCACATCAGCACTGAGCGGGATGGGGAGGTCCCAGGAGGAGGTGGGGTCCTGGGAAGGTTAAAGATTTGTGTAGGTCCAGGGATCATATCCAACCTTCTCCTTTGGAGTACATTGCAGTGGGTAGCATACTTCAACGGGGCCAAACTGCAGAGGGATGGGTGTTGAGTGCAGTGGGTACTGGGAGACCGCAGGGCTGGACTGTGACGGGGCAGGAGTGGAATGCCGCGGGTACAGACTGCCCCCAACAACTCGCTTCAGCAATTCCCAAAATCATATCCACTTACCGGGGCCTCCTCTCCTATTTGTGCTTTGCCAAGATCCGACAGCAGTGACTGGCTAGCCTCCTCGGGTAGAAAAAAGCTCCTGGCTGCATGCATCTCTGACCTCCGAGTCGTCCTCTGCCTCTGGGTCCCCTTTCACCTCCTTGTCCAAGATTTCCTCCTCCTGGCTCAGTCCACTCTCGGCTGGCAACGAGCCACCGACGTATCCACAATGACCTTTGCAGTGGAGGTGGGGTCGCCACCGAATATCAAGTCCAGCTCTTTGTAGAACTGGCAACTCGTGGGCACAGCACCGGAGCAGAGGTTTACCTCCCGCGCCTTGTGGTAGGCATTAAGCAGCTCCTTCACTTTGACCCTGCACTGCAGTGTGTCCCGGTCATGCCCCCTTTCTGTCATGCATCGTGAAATCTGTCCATAGGTATCATAATTCCTACGGCTGGAGCGCAGCTGGGACTGGACAGCCTCCTCTCCCCAAATGCTGATGAGGTCCAGCAGCTCAACATTGCTCCAAGCAGGGGAATCGCCTGGTGCATGGAGCAGGCATGGCCACCTGGAAAAATGCGCTGAGACCACTGTCTGCATCACTGAGCAAACAGGAAGGGAACTTTCAAAATTCCAAAGGAATGTACGGGGTGGGGATGATGGTTGGTCACCTGAGGGCAGGACAGTAGAGTTCAAACCGATGACCAGAAAGGCAACAACAGGCATTGTGGGACACCTCCTGGAGGCCAATTGCAGTGCTGTAATCGACCAGGGTGTCTACACTGGCACCGTGGTGCTGTACCCCCAGCGCAGAAAGCTGTACGCCTCTCATTGGGGTGGGGGTTTTTTACAGCGCTGCAACTGCGCAGTTTCTGCGCACTACGTGGCTTGGCAGTGTGTACACCTCGGGAGTTACAACGCAGAAAGCTGCTTTACTGCACAGAAACTTACCAGTGTAGACAAGGCCTTAGTCACAAAGAGGGGCTACAGAGAAGCATGAAACACTCGCCCAGGGAAGGTGCTCTTTCTCTGCAGCATTGCTGGCTCTTGAATGCCCATCCTTAAAGAGGACAACAGACTGGTTTTCTTGAAGGATTGTGCAAGGCACAAGGCACAAGGCAACTGGTCCTGCTCTGGCTATAGTTTACAAGTGGTTTGTATGTGTTACTAGTAGCCAGAGATCAAAATCCACACTAATATAAATCCATGGTACGCCCACATCGTGAATACTGCGTACAGATGTGGTCTCCTCATCTCAAAAAAGATATACTGGCATTAGAAAAGGTTCAGAGAAGGGCAACTGAAATTATTAGGGGTTTGGAACAGGTCCCATATGAGGAGAGATTAAAGAGGCTAGGACTTTTCAGCTTGGAAAAGAGGAGATTAAGAGGGGATATGATAGAGGTATATAAAATCATGAGTGGTGTGGAGAAAGTGAATAAGGAAAAGTTATTTACTTGTTCCCGTAATATAAGAACTAGAGGCCACCAAATGAAATTAATGGGAAGCAGATTTAAAACAAATAAAAGGATGTTCTTCTTCACACAGCGCACAATCAACCTGTGGAACCCCTTGCCTGAGGAGGTTGTGAAGGCTAGGACTATAACAGGGTTTAAAAGAGAACTGGATAAATTCATGGAGGTTAAGTCCATTAATGGCTATTAGCCAGGATGGGTAAGGAATGGTGTCCCTAGCCTCTGTTTGTCAGAGGGTGGAGATGGATGGCAGGAGAGAGATCACTTGATCATTACCTGTTAAGTTCATCCCTCTGGGACACCTGGCATTGGTCACTGTCGGTAGACAGGAGACTGGGCTGGATGGACCTCTGGTCTGACCCAGTATGGCCGTTCTTATGTAATACAAAGTGCATGTAAAACCAGAGCTTTGACCCTTTTAGTAATTAAGAGATCCCACAGCACATTTTGCAAGGCAGACTGTTGGCTCAGGTATATTGGGCCAAGTATCTTCCCCATAACATTTTTGTTGTTTTAACTGATATTTTCTACATGTCCTCAGATACATAAAGTTGTTGGGTTCTATTAAGTAGATGCTGTTGTGACGTTGCACCCCATATTCTTCATAAAAATATGGTTATGATATGTATATGGCCTAAGGTATATTTTATGCAAGATGGGTCTTGTAAGGCATCATTGGAAAGGTTATGATTTACTGAATGTGATTATCCAATTAGTATGCATGTATCATTTCTGTATCTAAAGTTAGGAATACTGAATATGTAACAATTACAACTGTGGGTATTTGGGAGACAGCCAACAGGCCATCAGCTTTGATGGGCCATTAGGAAGAAACAATAAGACTTTAAAAATACTAAACACTATCTTGGGCTTGGTCTACACCGGGGGTGTGGGGGGGAAAATCGATCTAAGATACGCAACTTCAGCTACGAGAATAGCGTAGCTGAAGTTGATGTATCTTAGATCGACTTACCTCCAGTCCTCACAGCGCGGGATCGATGGCCGCGGCTCCCCCGTCGACTCCGCTTCCGCCTCTCGCTCTAGTCAACGGGGAGCATGTTCGGGGATCGATTTATCGTGTCTAGACAAGACGCGATAAATCGATCCCCGATAGATCGATCGCGATCCAGCGGGTAGTGTGAATGTACCCTTGGACTTCTAGTAATTTTCTACTAAACGGGGGGGAGGGGGGGAGGGAGGCTGTCAGGACTGGGAAACAAAAGATTCCCGCCTTATGTTAATCTTATTTAAGGCTGGGGAGTAAGGCAAACAGACTCTTCTCTATTGCCTTCCTGCCCAAGAAGAAAGACTGCTGAAAGTACCTGAAGAAACAAAGGAACTAAGCTGAGGGAAAGGCAAGGGTTGAGTCTAGACTGAGGCTACGGCTACACTACGAGGCTTTTAGCAACACGACCGTGCTGCTACAGCCATGCCGCTAAAAGGCATGCAGTGTAGCTGCTGTTTGTCGGCAGGAGAGAGCTCTACTGCTGACAAAAAATTTCCACCCTCCACGAGGAGCAGCGGCTTTGTCGGCAGGAGCATGCTCCTGCCAACAAAGTGCTGTTCACACCAGCGCTTTTCATCGGTAAAACTTTTGTCATTTGGTGGGGTGGTTTTTTTAACACCCCTGAACGACAAAAGTTTTGCTGACGAAGTGCCAGTGTAGACAAACCTTGAGACAGAGAAGTCTAGTCTGTGAAGAGAAATAACTGGAAATCTAAGCTACAAAACTCTGCATCCTGCCTAAAGTTAACATTTAGAATGAGAAATTACGTTTTGTAACCTGTTTCTTTAGTGAATCAGGCTTAGTCTGCGTGTTTTGTTTTATTTGCTTAGTAATCTGCTTTGTTCTGTTTGCTATCTCTTATCACTTAAAATTTACCTTTTATAGCTAATAAACTTATTTCTGGTTTATAACATAACCCAGTTTGTGCAATTTATAACTGGGTGGGAGGGGGAGAAACAAGTTGTGCATATCTCTCTTCACATTGAGGGAGAGGGTGAATTTTTATGAGATTGCGCTGTGCAGATCTTTTTATACAGCGGAAGACAATATTATCTTGGGTGTACTTTCCAGAGAGAAGCGGCACTTGAGTGCTCGGCAATTTCCTAGCTGAATCTTCCCATATTGCTGTTTGCAGATTCTGTGATTCTACAGCTGGTGCTCCCTACCTGTGTGTGTGCTGCCAGAGACCAAAGAGCCCGATTCAGCAAAACAGGGAGAGGGAGCTCAGGCTAGTGGAGCAGGCAGGCTCGATGAAATCCCAGTACCTCAGGAGGCATCCCAGAAGGGGGGGGGGGGGAGGTTTCTAACCCATCACAGCTGCATTCCACCCCAGAAGTGGCTGCATAGCTCTGGCGCAAGTGGTCATTTCAGGATGGAGGGAGACAGACAACTATCTTATAATGTGTTTAATATTCCAATGCCATGAAAAAATAAGTCATCTACACTAAGAATATGGCTTTGAACTCCAGAACTGCCAATTGGCAACATCTTCCTATTCCTTTTACACAGTACACCAGCTTAGAAAAGGGAGCTATGTTTTGTGTTCAATTTATATGTCAAGGGGAAAGGCTGATTCACCCTGTTCACACAATAATATTTAAAAAAAAAAACACGTTAGTACCCAAAAACTTGACTCTGGCACTAACTAGCCTCCAATAATAGCAAGGCCAAGAACTGAACAGACCATGAACACTGAATTCCCCTCATTGCTAGGAAAGATCCCACTTGGTCAAGGCTCAGGTATACAAGCTGCAGGCACAGTGTACTACTCATCCCCCCTGCTGTACGTGCTCTGGGGGCTATAGAAGATTTTGATCTCCAACTCTGACCTTGCACCAGTGGTAACCAAGTAAAAACAAAACTGAAAAAAACAAAGAAACAAGAAGGAATTTGAGCCTCTGGTGCCAACAGAATTAATGAAGGCACACCACCCAATTATTTTAAATCCTCTTTTCACATACCTAAAAGCTTTAGCTCTAACCATGAGACATTTACATCACACAGTAAAACGCATCCCTCCAACAGTAGATAGGCAGCCTTGAGAGGGCATTCAAGTGAGCTTAAGTGTACTTGATAACAAATGTTAAAATATGCCACTTTACTCTCCCTCCCCCCGCCAACAAAATTCCAGTTGGGAACAAGATGCTCTGCTCCCAACTCTGTTCTTCTGAGAAGAACACCCCACAAATGCACACCCCCGGAATAATACAACACATGCTGGCACTTTAACTTGAGTAGCAGCACCTTGACCTCCTCCAGGACATGGAGCCTAAGCAGTCTTTAGATAGAGGAAGCATGGGATATGAAATATGTAATCCTATGTCTGGAGCTCTCTGCACAGTCGAGGCTTTTAGTTAAATGGTGTTAGATTTGAGACTCATGTCTCAGACAATGGAATGAAGGGTACCGGAAGATGAGCCTGCACTACAGGCACTAAACAGCTGCTTCTATGCCCTGCACAAACAGCTTCTCCAATTCACATCACTGTTCAGCTGGAGGAACCAGGAACTGGAAAGTATTTCAGTTACCACTTTTCTTTCATGCACTGCCAAGGCCCTCCAGATGGCAAACAGGGGCTAGATGCAAACCAGAGTCTCAAGCAGCGTGAGGACACGAGATCCCCTAATCCAGCTCCAAGCTTCCTCCTGACTTCTGTGACTAAACAGCATAATCTAGGATGTCTGATGCCTGTCTGTCTCCTGGTTAAAGGTTTTAGGTGGGAGACATGATTGAGAGTATGGGCTTCTGCAACAGCAGGAGGAAGGGAATAAGACTGAGTACCTGAGCATTTTCACAGGCAAGGTGCATGGGGAAGAGGTATGGAGAGGAATAGGGAACCTGGACATTCCCAGTGTTAAGGCAGAGAGTTCTGTACTACAGAGCTGAAAGTAGACACTCGGAGCTGCCCTAAGTGTGAGCTCCCTATAGGAGCAGTGGCTGGCTATATGGCATGTTCCATTTCCAGAGCTAAAAAGGGAATTTTGTTTTGAACATCTTGACTTCTCATTTCACATTTGAACTTCTCATTATCATGCAACCCAGCTTAGGAACACTTTAAATGCTACTTTAAAACAGTTATGCCTGATTCATAGAGGACAGACAAACTATGTTGGCACTATGATTAGAAGAAACTGGTTTAAAATAATATTTAAGAACACTTCTGCTATGATGGTTTCTCTTCAGTAGACAGGGCCTTTCTGCATCCTGCCAATATTTTAACAAGGGGCCTCTAGAAGAGAGTTCTCCTTTAGTTTGTGATAAAAGCCGTCAAGTATAGGTGCTGCAAAGAGAACAAGTTTTTGCAAAGTTCACTTGTTTTACCATTTAGAAAACATGGTCAAGATTTCCAAAAGTGACTATAGAGGTGATCATTGTACATTGTCTGGTGCTATCAGTATTCTCAGTATATTTGTCAGGTTCAAAGCACATATCTGTTAGAAGTTTGTTTGTCCCATGGAGTTACGTCTTTCCTTGTCTGCAGTTGTGAGACAGCATTAAGTCTACATTTTCAAAAGTGACTAGCGATTTGGGGTGATCTGGAGACACCTCCCCTAAAGGAACATGATTTTCAAAGGGTTGAGCACCCACCCTTTGCACATCAGGTCTCTTTTAAGGTATCTCAAAAGTTGGACACCCAAAATCTGAAGAACCCCAAATCACGAGTCACTTTTGAAAATGTAGACTTAATGCTGTCTCACAACTGCAGACAAGGAAAGATGCAACCGCATGGGGAAAACAAACTTCTAATAGATATGTGCTTTGAACCTGACAAATATACTGAGAATACTGATAGCACCAGACAGCATTCATGTACGCAACTGAACTGGGGAGGTGAAGGCCCTGTATGGAGTATGGGAATGTTTTCTCCTGGGAAAAACTGTTGAAAATATCTGACTACTGGGACAATCTGGTTCCTCCTAAAGGCAACCAACTTGCTCTGTAGAATTATTTGTTCGTGCCACATGGATAAAAGTAGGTCTGTCAAGTGATTTAAAAAAATTAATCGTGATTAATCGCGTTGTTAATAGAATACCATTTATTTAAATATTTTGGACGTCTTCTACATTTTCAAATATATTGATTTCAGTTACAACACAGAATACAAAGTGTATAGTGCTCACTTTATTACAGTACAAATATTTGTAATCAGAAACAAAACAAATAGTATATTTCAATTCACCTAATACAAGTACCGTAGTGCAATCTCTTTATCATGAAAGTTGAACTTACAAATGTACAACAATTATGTACAAAAAAAAACTTGCATTCAAAAATAAAACAATGTAAAACTTTAGAGCCTACCAGTCCAATCAGTCCTACCTCTTGTTCAGCCAATTGCTCAGACAAACAAGTTAGTTTACATTTGCAGGAAATAATGCTGCCTGCTTCTTGTTTACAATGTCACCTGAAAATGAGAACAGGTGTTTGTTTGCATTGCACTGTTGTAGCTAGTGTCGCAAGATATTTACATGCCATATGCACTAAAGATTCTAATGTCCCTTCATGCTTTAACCACCATTCCAGGGGACATGCGTCCATGGTGATGACAGGTTCTGCTTGATAATCATCCAAAGCAGTGTAGACCAACACATGTTCATTTTCATCATTATGAGTCAGATGCCACCAGCAGAGGGTTGATTTTCTTTTTTGGTGGTTCGGGTTCTATAGTTTCCGCATCAGAGTGTCGCTCTTTTAAGACTTCTGAAAGCATGCTCCACACCTCATCTCTTTCAGATTTTGGAAAGCACTTCAGATTCTTAAATCTTAGGTCAAGTGCTGTAGCCATCTTTAGAAATTTCACATTGGTAACTTCTTTGCGTTTTGTCAAATCTGCAGTGAAAGTGTTCTTAAAATGAACAACATGTGCTGAGTCATCATCCGAGACTGCTATAATATGAAATACATGGCAGAATGCGGGTAAAACAGAGTAGGAGACATACTATTCTCCCCCAAGAAGTTCAGTCAAAATTTAATTAATGCATTATTTTTTTAATAAGCATCAGCAGCATGGAAGCATGTCCTCTGTATTGGTAGCCGAAGCATGAAGGGGCATAATAATGTTTGTCAAACATTGTTTGTCTGAGCGATTGGCTGAATAAGAAGTAGGACTGAGTGGACTTGTAGGCTCTAAAGTTTTACATTGTTTTGGTTTTGAGTGCAGTTACGTAACAAACAAACAAAATCTACATTTGTAAGTTGCAATTTCACGATAAAGAGATTGCATTATGGTACTTGTACGAGGTGAATTGAAAAATACTATTTATTTTATCATTTTACAGTGCAAATATTTGTAATAAAAATAGTATAAAGTGAGCACTGTACACTTTGTATTCTGTGTTGTAATTGAAATAGGTATATTTGAAAATGTAGAAAAACATCCAAAATATTTAATAAATTTCAGTTGGTATTCTATTGTTTAACAGTGTGATTAATCACGATTAACTTTTTTAATCGTGATTAATTTTTTTGAGTTAATCGTTTGAGTTAACTGCGATTAATCGACAGCCCTAGATAAAAGTAATCACAGGTAGGCATGAGTTACTAGTATCCAAGAAGAGAGCAAAATCCGTCAAATCAACCCAATCTTCCTTTTTAAATTTGGTGGTGGAATTTTAAAAATGGGGTCTTTCAAGCCGCCAGGAGCAGATCACTACCTTACATTGAAGTACTCCAGTTGACAAAGTGATGTTGACAGGTATTCATTACACAAACTTAGAGTTGACAAACTGTATTATTTTAGAAGGGGAAGGCACTATCATTTCAGTGTACACCCCAGGAAATCCCCTTCTCTACCTCCCCTGTCCAAAGAGATAGTGTAGCCCCTTTTGGTTTTAGCTGACACTAAAGAGGTGTGTGCGCTGGGGGAGGTTTCTTAAAGAAGGAAACAGTTTAACTGACCCTAAGGCGTTCAGGGGAAATGCAGAGAACACCAAAAATAACTCACACCTACTCTTTGGTGCTCCCTTGTTCGCTTGCTGCTCATGCACATGGAAAATGTTACCCGGTTCAGAAGTTTTAACCAAATTATTCAGCCCCATTTCTACAGGCATCTTTCTGTATGTTCAAAAAGCTGTTCTCCATGACTGGTATGGAGAAAGTAAATAAAGAAGTGTGCTTTACTCCTTCTCATAACACAAGAACTAGGGGTCACCAAATGAATGAATAGGCAGCAGGTTTAAAACAAACAAAAGGAAGTATTTCTTCCTACAATGCAGTCAACCTGTGGAACTCTTTGATAGAGGATGTTACGAAGGCCAAGACTATAACAGGGTTTAAAGAAGAACTAGATAGGTCCATCAATGGCTATTAGCCAGGATGGTGTCTCTAGTCTGTCTGCCGGAAGCTGGGAATGGGCAACAGGAAATGGATCACTTGATGATTACATGTTCTGTTCATTCCCTCTGAAGCACTTAGTTGGCCACTGTCAGAAGACAGGATACTGGGCTAGATGGACCTTTGGTCTGACCCAGTATTGCTGTTCTTATGTTCTCCAAACCTGATTTAGTCATGCACACATTGAGTTCAGTGTTGCAGTATACTTACCCCACCCATTAATATTATCACGTTACAGTGTCTGCAGATCTTTCTCCCTGCAACAGAATCTGCCGTTCCCCACAGATTCCTACTAAATGCGTTTCTAATAATCTGGCAAAGGTAGGAACAGAGCTGCCTTACCGTCCTGACATCTTGTATGCATGAGTAGAAATCTTACCACGTGTGTGGATATGGACAGACTAATTCACAACAGCCACATAAGAGTTATGGGGAGCTGACAGACAAGAATGGAAGCTCTAAAGGCAGGAAGCCTGCTAAGAGTGATTATCAGCATGTGCCGAGTATGTAAGGCACTTCTAATATGACACACACTCTCCAAAAGGCTTTCATAGCAAGCAATACAGCCATTGTATTTTGAGTACACTTAAAGAAACTTGTTGCCAACACTGCTTCTCGGTATTACAGGTAGCCCTAATACTTTAGAAGGCGGTCTGGTGAAATGGGGTGGGGCTCTCACATCTAGCATTTTTTATGCAGAAACAGAGGGTCAGGTGTTTCAACCCCAACACAAACCACCTCCCCTCATTCACAAGCAGGTGACAGAAATGCCCAGAGAGAAGAAAAAAGTTTAAATGGTACTTACGCGGCATGATCCCCTGGCTCACCAGTTCCTCCCGTGTCCGTCGCTGCTGGAGCTTCAACTGCAGCACTGCAGGGTGGCAGAGAAAGAGGAGAGAGGGAAACAGATCAGTTGGAGACACCACAACATTGGGCACATTTTCAAATACACTGTATTTTCCTCTTCTGACTCCAAAATAAGTGAGAACGGAAGAGAAAGCCCCCTCCTCCCACCTCACTCGTCTGCACTCCTGCAATTGCAGAAGTGGCCTTAAGCAGCAAGGTTTCCGTATTCGCTGTGGGTGACGAGGAGAGGAAGTTGCAAAGGGTCTTGGCAGGACGATAAAAATCCGCAAAGCAGAAAAGTCAGGCCTGTTTCTCAAGAAGCTGTAGAGCACCAAGTTCTCTCTCCAAACCATGAACATTTAAAAACAAACAAAATATGGATTGACTGTGCTCCAGTGGGAAGGGTCCAACACTAAAGTCCCAAACAGCTCCTAAAATTGTAATTGCCCATGTGCCTGTTATTTTTATACAATATCTTGGTCACTAAAATGTATTTGAAGTGCAAGATATATGACTATTTCTCCCCTCCACCTGCAAATTCTGTAGCATCCTCACATCGTGTCCTCAAGGTGACATCTAAAGAATATCTAGAGATGCTCCTACACCAGATTCACCATTACTGGGATTTTATTTTATTTTTTGGTGACACATTAAAATGTTTAGTACAAATAAAACTCCTTCAGTGTTTCAAACACAAACCTTCAACATACTTATTACAACCGCAGCATGCAGGCTGCAAAGGGTGTGGTTCGTCCCTTAAAACTATTCATTCATGAGACGAGTTGGGGGGTGTCCATCTAACATCAAAGTACAGCTCCCACAATAAGATCGCACTTGGAAACCAGAGCTAATACTAATAAGTATTGGGTCCCATCCTCTCTTCAAATTCATGCCTTTGTCAGGGTACTTGTATCATCTACATCCTTACAGTAGACAAACTCTTCCCATTTAAGAAAAGAGCTTTTGCAATTGTTCAAAATAGTTGATACACAATGTCACATGCTGAATGCCGTAGCTCTTTGGTCGGATCCAGAGAAATTGGAAGGCAAAGAAACTGACTTTTTCAGCATTGTCTGTGAGAAGACAGATAAGAAAACCCCCAAACAAATACAATGGAACCACTAGCATATGCACATGCCTTACAGGCTCATTCATTATTTTATCATAACCCTTATCCTTCCTCTTCCAATTGCCTCTTTTTTGCCCATCTATCTGAATTTAACCTGTGCACTCTTCAAGGCAAGGATTCATAGATTTTAAGGCCAGAAGGGACCATTAGATCACCTAATCTTACTTCCTGTATATTACAGATCATAGTCACCCAGTTACCCCAGTATTGAGCCCAATAACTTGTGTTTGGCTAAAGCACATCTACCAGAAAGGCATCCAGTCTTGATCTGAAGACTTCAAGAAATGAAGAATCCACCAGTTTCATTATGCTAACTGATAAAAATTTGTGCTTTGTTTCTATTTCAATTTGTCTGGCTTCAGCTTCCAGCCATTGGTTCTTGTTACACCTTTCTTCACTAGTTTAAAGAACCCTTTAGTACCCAGTATTTTCTCCCTGCAAAGGTATTTATACACAAATCAAGTAACCTTTCAATTTTTTTTGATAGGCTAAACAGATTGAGCTCTTTAAGTTTCTCAGTGTAAGGCATCTTCTCCAACCCATTAATCATCTTTTCTCCATGCCCTCCAATCTTTCACCATCCTATTTAAAAGGTTGACACCGAAACAGTATGCAGTATTCCAGTACTGTCTGATCAATAATATATGCAGAGGTAAAAATCACCTCCCTATTCCTACTCATTGCTCCCATTTATACATCCAATGGTTAGCATAGCCCTTTTAGCCACAGCATCACACTGGGAGCTTATGTTGAGATGCTGGTCCACTATGACCCACAGATCCTTTTCAGGACATAATCCTCTTTACATTCAGCTGCATTAGTACACATTTGTTTTGAATGGGCCCAACTTCACAAGTGACCCAGATCACTCTGTAGGACTATCCTATCAAAATTTATCCCTCTACTAATCCTGGTGTCATCCCCACATTTTTTTTTTTTAAATCAGCAGTGATTTTATATTTACTTCCAGATAATTGAAGAAATATTGACTAGCATTGGGCTGATTCCTACAGAACTCCACTAGAATAACCCAGATTTGATGATTCCTTATTGACATCTTTCAGAGAGCCAGTTAATCCATTTAACATGTGCTTTATTGATATTATATACTTTTATTTTTTTTTAATTCAGAATATCATGAGGTACTAAATCAAACGCCTTACACATGTCTAAGTATATTACATCTACGCAGTTATCTTTGTCAACCAAACTGGTAATCCCAAAGAATGAAATAAGGTTTGTTTGACAAGACCTATTTTCCATAAAACCATATTGACTGGCATTAATTATACTTCTATCCTTTATTCTTGAATGGTGAAATCCTGTGTCAGCTTTTCCATTATTTTGCCCAGGAATTATGCCAGGTTAACCAGTCTGTAGTTATCCAGATCATCCCACTTGCTCTTTTTGAATATTGGCACATTAGCCCTCTCTTCCAGTCTTCTGGAATTTCCACAATATTCCAGGATTTATTAAAAATTAACATCAGTGGGACAGAGATCTCCTCAGCCAACTTTTTTAGGCCTCTTAGGTGCAAGTTATTGGGGCCTGCTGATTTAAAAATGTGTATATCTAGTAGATATTGTTTAACATCCTCCTTAGTTATTAATGGATTGGAAAGTACTTCATCATCTTCATATGATGAGAGTACACAATCCTGCTTCCTGCCAAATCTGCAACTAAAATATTTATTTTACACCTGAGCCTTCTCTGCGTTATCATCTCCACCAAGTAATGGGCCTATACAATTTCTATGATTTCTTTTGTTCCTAATATACTTTAAAAAACCCCTTCCTTATTGTCCTTAGTTCTGTTAACCAGGGATTTTTCCCTGACATCTGAAGCTTCCCCTATCAATTTTCTACACTTTATAACTTCTAATTTATATGGATTGCTGTTTCCCCTTTTCTCCGTTAGTTATATATTGATTTTTAATCTCTAATTGTTGCCTTTATTTTGCCACTGAACCCAGATGGGCTTTTAGTCACAGTCATCCTGTTCCTTGGGCATGGAATTGGGACTTTTTGTCCATCTAATGGGCATCCAATCTTCATTCATATTGGTCTAAGTTTTTCCTCCCAATCAAGTTTGCTTATAATTTTCTTTATTTTGGGGGAAAATAGCCCTTTTGAAGAAGTGAACGAGGGTGTGAGTGAGTCACAGTATTGGTCAGATCTAGTCCATCTTTCTCCCATCTCCATGCTCTAGTTAATGCAGAATATTCCCAACAGTATGCTTTCCAGTGCCTTATCCCACTCTGTTTTAAAGTATTCAAGTGATGGAACTTTCAACAATATCTTTGGGACACTACTCCACAGTTCAACAATGGCTCTCACTAATAAGAAATATTTTCAGATATTCATTCTAAATTTTCCTTTGCTCAAATCTCATTCCATTACTCCTATTAACAAAACCTTGGATTGAACTGAAGAATTCTTCTCTCTCATTTGTTTACTGTATTCAAAAGGCATCATTTTACAGTAAGAAACCAATCATTGCCAATATGGTTGACTAGAAGGAAGAGAGAAGGAACAACGGGCCAGATTTTTAAAGGTACTTAGGCACCTAACTCCCAATGATTCCATTGTGACATAAATCCTGAAATACCTTTTAAAATCTAGCCCAAAGTCATTTACAGAGAAAAAATATCCTGAAAGGTACATCCCTTATCAAGTGATATCAACAGGACAGAATACTTTGTGCATGCACACAAAAGATTTCAAGGGTAAAACATTGCCAGCATAGAATGCACTTTTTCAAGGGTTATTCCACAGTTCACTATTTGAGGGGGATCGCGGAGGGAAGGACCCCTCCTCCAGACTCCTTGGGCTTAAATAAGTACTCTGGATTCCACGTGTTATTGAATTCCATATATTTAGGAGATCACCTGTTCACGTGTGTGACTCATATATATAGGGTAACTGATGTCCCTAGAGCCAATTCAAGGCTGCCATTCACTGAGGTCTGCCAAGAACGAGAAGAGTTTTATAAAAGCAATTTATGGCCATGGACTAGTTCACTCTGTTTTCTTTAATATTCAGAAAATGGCACTTCCCCCCTCTCCCCCACATATTTAAAATTAATTCAAAATCAAACATAATAGGAACTAATCTTATTCTCTGTTAAAGAAGAAAGTACATCTAGTGGTTAGAACAGGGGTTTAGGAATCAAAGCTCCAGTGTTCTATTCCTAGCTGTGCCAAAGACTGTACAACACTGAGCATGTCACTTAGCCTGTATGTCTTATTGTCCCTTTCTGTAAATTGGGAATAATGCTGCTTCCTTACCTCGCAAGGAGATGAAGTGAGGCTTAATTAAAGTTCGTAAAGGAGTCTGAAAGCCTCTGATGAACCAAATACAAAGTATTATTAAAAAGCTCCAGAGAAAGGGTGGGAGATGCACAGTGCTCTAGTGGAAGCAGTAGGTATGAGTGTGTCTATACTAACAAAAATCAGAGACAATTACACTACAGCTACTACCTGTGGCACTGCACTGATGGTAAAACATAGCACTTATATGTTCACTACTATTAATCTAACCCTAGAACTGCACCAGTGGAGAATTACACCAACACACCCTATTAGACCAGAGCTCAGTAACTCACCTACCAATGGCTGGTAGGAGCTGGGAGCTTAACTCACTGGGACGGCATCTATTTAGGGAACTCTCCTATTGTTATTCTAGCATTAGTGCAGAGCTGCATCAGCACTTACAATGGTGGGAACACTAGCAAAGGCTGAGCTCAGTTGCTTTTACCACCATGTCATCTAGCCCAGCAGTAGCGTTTTTCAAATGTGCATATGTGAGTCTATTTGTAAACTATATTTAGTGTTTAAAAGTATGACCAGAATTATAAAGACAGTAAATCCCCTGGTGTTTCACAATGTGAAACCACCAAAAAAAAGATGCTTTAGTCACAGGAGACGTTACACACAGTGTCAAAAGTTAAAAAAAAAAATACTAGGCTCTGAATTATCTTTTTCATTAGAAGAACCAAAGAAATATGTAGATTAAAAGTGAGAGCTATTTAGTGGAGAGGCCCCGAAATACCTTGGATATAGAACATTTATTGCTGAAATAATCACATTTCTATACTGCCTTGCATTCTGAAGGATCCCAAAGCTATAAAAATGTCACTCATCAAGCATCACAATAAAGTTTAAGCCACCTGTAAAGTGAATCAAAAAGGAAGGTTACGTACCTTACCTTATATTAACTGGAGTTCAAGAAGTATGGTCCCTAAGGGTATTCACTGTGGTTGCACATGCATTTGCACCTGAGGCTGGAAGACTCTTCAATAGCAGCGTCCATTGGTCTGCACCTGCATCCTATACCTCCTCATGCGCTGAATTGAGAGTATAAGGGGTGGTGCAGACCATCTGGCTCTCCAGTTCCTATTCTACCGTGAATCAAACAAAGATCTGAGCAGACGGGAAGGAGGGCTGGTCGTGGACTACCCATAGGGATCAAACATCTTGAAGAAGTCCATTTACTATAAGGTAAGTAAACCTTTTCTTCTTTGAGTACTGGTCCCTAGGGGTATTAGTTATGCTTACTGAGGAGGCGAGTGTGAGGAAGTTTTCTGCATCACAGATCTTTAGGATCACTGATCCAAAGGAAGCATCCCTCAGCAGACGCTTGAACCAGGGCATAATGCCGCCTAGTAAAGTTGTGAATGGAGACTCAAGTCACTGCTCTACAGATCTCTGGTCCAGAGAGTCCCTGCTCAGAGCACAGACCATCTTTAACAATACCTGGAGGTATCATAGGTGAAGCCTTGTGAAGGGGATCGTGTAGGTGCATGAAGCCATATGGTCTAGAATTACCAGGCAGGATCAGACTGTTATCTGGAGTCTGAGTCAAAGTTGGGTGATGAGGTCCTTTAACACGAGGACTCTGTCCTGAGGTAAGCAAGCATTGGCCACAGTTGAGTTCAGACTTATTCCAATAAATTCTATAACTTGTGTGGCGGTTAAAGTAGACTTTTGTGGATTTACCTGAAGTCCCAAAGAGTGAAAGAAGTCGGGTAAGGAAGTGACTGCTGCCTGCACTTCCTGCTATTATTGTCCTACAGCCTGGCCTTTAGGTAGGAAAATATTGGGCTTCCTTTTCAGTGCAGGTATACTGTTCCCACAGATAATACCTTCAAAAAAATAAAACAAAAAAAACCCAGGACTGTTGAGGCAGAAGAGGAACACTGTGTATTGAAAGCACACTAGGCCCATCTTAAAGTGAGGAATCTCCTGTGTGCTGGCTGAATGTCTATCTGAAAACATACATTCCAGACCCGAAGAAGATCTCAGTGATGCTCAAAAGCTTTTCTCTTCCACCAACAAAAGATGGTCCAATAAAAGATATTACCTCACCCATCCTGTCTCTTGCATGAAAATAGGCATTCTTCAAATAGACTGCCACAAGCTAGTTGCCTTCATTCAGGGAGGAGATTATTGAAGCCAAGGTAGTCATTCAGAATCTTGAATGCTGAATGAAGACATTCAGCTGTCAGAGGTCCAGGATATGTCTCTAGCCTCACCTTCTTTTTGGGGATGAGGAAATATAGAGAGAGTAAAAGCCCTTGCCCTGATGTCCAGAGATATGGGCTCTATTGCCCCTAACTGGATTAGGGAGTCCATCTCCAGTTTGAGACTCCTTTTGTGAGCGGGGTCCCTGAAGAGGGATGGGAAGGAGGATCTTGGAGAAGGGGCAGAAAGGAATTCTATCACGTAGCCAGTCAAGAAGATGTTTAAGATTCATTTGCCTGATGTGATATGCTGCCACATCACAAGGAAGTGAGGCAGACAGCCACCAAAGGCAACAGGGGGAAACTAACTGTGTGGGGAATGGTTGATGGCTCTTGAGCATCCCTTCAAAATGCCTTCTTGCTAGGTGGCTGGGATTGAAAAGGTGATGGCAGCGGTGTGGTGTGTCAGCTACACTGTAGCCTCTGGCTCTTCCTAGTGGCCTGATAGCCCTTCTGATGGTAGAAAGGCTGAGGGGCTGCACAGTATCTATGAAGAGGCACCTTAGAGTATTTCCTAAGAGGTTCCAGGGTGTATATCCTCAAAGAGTGGAGAGTGGCATGAGAGTCCCTGAGGGCATGATTTTCTCACTCAACAGGTTACCACCCTTGAAGGGGAGATGATCTCTGTCGCCTGAACCTCATTAGGGAACCCTGAGGACAGTAACCAAAAAGCTGCCTTATTACCACGTCTGCAGCATCGAGCAATGCCTAAAGGGGAAATCTAGCAGCCAGTTTCTCTTCATCCAGGAAGACCTGAAATCAGAGCCTGTGGTAGCTTATTAGCAAACTTTGACAGGTTATTGTAACTAATAACATCTATTTGGACATTAATGCCTAGGAGGATGGCTGATGAAAAGTTCTTTCTACTCAAGAGAGCTAGTCTCTTGGAGTCTTTGTCAGAAGGAATGGTCCTAGGCTGGTGCAGCCTGTTTCTCTCTGTGACCACCTGGACTACTAAAGAATTCAAATTAGGGTGGGAAAACAAATATTCCACCCCTTTGGAGGCAAAAAAAGTACTTTTTCTTAGTCCTCTTTGGAGATGGGAAAAAAGTAGCTGATGTGTATGCCAAACAGTCTTAGTGGGCTCCAAAATGGAGTCATTAATAGAGACTGCCACCTTGGAAGGAGCTGTAGGCTGGAGAATATCCAGGCATTCATAGTAAGATCCTGAACCTCTTCCAGTGAGATCTGGAGAATGTCAGCAATCCTCCTCAAGAGATCCTGGTATTGCCTGGTGGTGAGGGAGAGGCCAGTGTCCTGCCTCATCTGTAGAGTATCTTTGTTGAAAGTGGGACCCAGTGTCCTGATAGTCCAGCATCCATAAGTAGGGATCCCAGGAGCCCCAGTATGGCCAGTGGGTGGGATATAAGAGTACAAAGGCAGGACCCTCAGGGGTACTACTGGTCCCTAGCCCAATAATGTGGTTCAGGCGGAAGCAGAGGCATCCGGAAGGCTCTGTAAACCCTGCCCAGTCTCACCTCAGGCCCACCAGGGGAACCACTAGCACCGCTTCCTGTTCCTCCAAGGTATAGCAGTCATACAACTCTATGGCAGAGCTGATGGTACTGTCTGTATTGCGACAGTCTGGCTGGAGGCAGAAACCAGCAAATAGTTTACCAATAATGTTGGAGCCTCCACAGCACGGCTGGTGCTGGGAATCAGCGAATGATGTGATGACGGGGTAGTGACGTCCCTCGATAGTATGAAGTCTGAACGGATCAGCAATTGGTTATTGGTGTAAAACACCAGGTCCTCGAGAAGAGCTTATCAAGGCCTAGCAGGAAGATAGATAGTGTTGTGCTTTGAAGACTTGTGAAAGCCTGCTCCACACCTGGTCCCTCTCAGATTTTGGAAGGCACTTCAGAATCTTAAACCCTGAGTCAAGTGCTGTAGCCATCTTTAGAAATTTCACATTCATATCTTCTTTGCATTTTGTCAAATTTGCAGTGAAAGTGTTTTTAAAATGAACAACATGTGCTGGGTCATCATTCAAGACTGCTACAACATGAAATATAGGGCAGAATGCGGGTAAAACAGAGCAGGAGACATACTATTCTCCCCCAAGAAGTTCAGTCACAATTTAATTAATGCATTATTTTTTTAATAAACATCATCAGCATGGAAGCATGTCCTCTGTATTGGTAGCCGAAGCATGAAGGGGCATATCAATGTTTAGCATATCTGGCACGTAAATAACTTGTAATGCCAGCTACAAAAGTGCCATGCGAACGCCTGTTCTCAATTTAAAGTGACATTGTAAATAAGAGGGCAACATTATCTCACGTAAATGTAAACAAATTTGTTTGTCTGAGCGACTGGCTGAATAAGAAGTAGGACTGAGTGGACTTGTAGGCTCTAAAGTTTTACATTATTTTGTTTTTGAGTGCAGTTACGCAACAACAAAAAAATCTACATTTGTAAGTTGCACTTTCACGATAAAGAGATTGCATTATGGTACTTGTATGAGGCGAATTGAAAAATACTATTTATTTTATCATTTTACAGTGCAAATATTTGTAATAAAAATAGTATAAAGTGAGCACTGTACACTTCGTATTCTGTGTTTTAATTGAAATAGATATATTTGAAAATGTAGAAAAACATCCAAAATATTTAATACATTTCAACTGGTATTTCTATTGTTTAACAGTGCGATTAAAACTGCAATTAATCGCGATTAATTTTTGTTAATCGTGACTACTTTTTTTGAGTTAGTCTGTGATTAATCAACAGCCCTACTAATTATCTAAAATAAACTATTAATAACTCTATTTATAGAGCTGAAGTTCAATCGGGAGTGCTGGAAAGGCTATGGATACAGACGGGTTCCCTCCTAGACCATGAGCGGTAGAAAGGAACTGGAGAGTCAGTTGGTCTGTGCCACCCCTTACATACTCAGTGCAGAGCACACGGAAGTGTTGGAAACAGACACGGACCAACAGACTCTGCTACTGAAGAGTCTTCTAGTCTGAGGCGCACAGAGTGAATACCCAGAGGGACCAGCACTAAGATGAAGTTATTTAAATAGCACAAACAACAGTTTAGAACAGGAAGTGAAGAAAAGTATTGTAGCCAATTGAAACTATACGGAGAAACAGGGTAGGCAGAAGGCAATCACCCAAATTGGAATTTGGTCAGGATATCGACATTAAAGGCACACTGTCACATAATTTAGACAAAGAATTGTGCAAGCGCATGTTGGGCTGGGGGACGGGTGTGTGTTGCATGTTAAATTTCCAGAACCTAACGTAAATAGAAATTATTTCATGATTTTGTAAAATTTCAATCAAAACGGTTTGGATTTAAAAACTTTCCCTTGCAAGGGTATATTGGGAAAGATAGCTACAAAGAGACATTAGCACGAAACAAAAAAAGTGAAATTAAAGTCTATTTTTATTGTCGGAGCTGAGAAGAGTGCAAAGAAAAGTATAAAAAGTGAAAAGGAACTTAGATGTTTTACATTCCGTTTTAATTACTTACAATGTTAAGTCTTCTTTTAACTACCTTACTCCTGAAAAAAGTAACTTGGGACCTTTAATGACTACAGGTGCTCAATACCTCTGACATCAGATCTGCAAGTCAGTAACTCCAACAGCACAGTATCCTCTAAGGGTACGTCCAGACTACCTGCCGTGTCGGCGGGCAGCGATCGATTTATCGGGGATCGATATATCGCGTCTCGTTAAGACGTGATATATTGATCCCTAAACGCGCTTCCCCGTCGACTCCGGAACTCCACCGGAGTGAGCGGCGGTAGCGGAGTCGACGGGGGAGCTGCACCCGTCGATCCCACGCCGAGAGGACAGGAGGTAAGTCGAAATAAGATACATCAACTTCAGCTACGCTATTCCCAAAACTGAAGTTGCGTATCTTACATCGACACCCCTCCTCCCTCCCCCCCCCCCCCAGTGTAGACCAGGCCTAAGATTATGATGCCCCGTTAATGCAGTATGGACTCAGATGGAAAGCATCACCTAACTCTGCACCTCGCTTCATGTAGAATATGTTTTTCCTGGAAATGTGATATGGTCAAAGCACTGACCTGATTTGATTCTGATTAATTTGAGAGTTTCTTTAAAATCACAGTCTAAGGTGATCTGGCAGCAGGGCACAAATTGCAGCAGTGTGTGTTTTGCTAACACATTTTATAAAAATGAAAAAAGCAGTACCCTCTACATACAGCCATCAGACTACACCAAGGACATGTATATGATCAAGTTCATTGTATAACACATGAACACAGACTAACAGCATAAACAATTTTATTTAACTACATTCATTACTGTTTTTATACTTAGGGCTATCACTCTAATTAACTAAAACTACTGAAGCTAGCAACTGACTGATAAAAATCAGAGTGCTATGTAAACAATGATCTGAAAGGTAACGTCAACTGCATGCTCTTACCACTCACTCACCTGGAATAATTCTAATATTAAGATGACAATTTGCCTTTGAATTTCATATGTATTATACAGTAAGTTACTCTAGTTATGCACTCAATGCCAAAGTTAGCCTTTGAATAAATGGATGCAACTCATTCACTTCAATGGATGTTGCTTGCACCCTCTTAATATAGGGCTGAATGTATTCTTTAAAATGCAGATGTAGTCTAATAAGTTTCCTTCTTAATCCAGACATCTGCTCCTTGTGGATCTTTAAGTTATACCTGTTTATAAAAGCTAATTTTGACTCCTATTAGCCCTGGAGTGCCAAAACTGCTTTAGCCGAGGGAGACTGTGATACAGCAGGGCCAAGGATCAGTGGAAGAGTGGCCTTATTGGGTGCTGGGAAGTGCACGGGCATAAGCCCTAGGCTAATTAAGGCATGGTTCCCTGTAGACTAGGGAAAGTTACTACAGGTTAATTGGAGCACCTGTAGCCAATTAAGGCCCTGTCAGGAACCTAATAAAAAAACCCTTCTTCAGGCAGACAGGCGAAGCGAGGAAGGAGAGAGGATTGGAGTTTGGAGGTGTGTGGCTGAGAATTAAAAGACCAGAGAACCAGAGGAAGGGAGACTCCTTCTCCCAGCATCAAGGACTAAGGGTAACCCTACCCAAGAGGGAAGAGGGTAAGAAACCCGCAGGGGTCGAGAGGGGCTGGGGCTCAGAGTGAGGAGCAAACCCAGACCCCTTCCCTGCTTCCCTCCTGTACCACCTTCCCGGCCAGTAGCGGGGCCCTCGGCGCCCCAAGAGCAGGGGCAAGGGGTGGCATCCTAGCCCCCCGACCAAGAAAAGCACGGGACCCACCATATCAACATCAGCCATTTAGTCACAGAGACAAATATGATTCTGGCTCATGCATCAGCCTGGTCTGATAAGTTCCAACTGTAAAATCTTTATGGATGGTGAAGACAGCAGGGGCAGAGAGTTCAACCTGATCCAAGGGTTTTGTTTACATTAAAAAAAATTGCTAAGAAACCATTTTTTAAAAATGCTTACAGCTAGCAGGTGTTACCCTAATACGAGTAGGCAAAATGGTTTTGAAAACAATGCTCAGTGTTTGGCTACTGCCTAATGCTGAAGTCATCAATTTAAATTATTTTTTCCAACACAAACTTTTCTTGTAGAGTAGACAGGGCCTCAGATCCAGGTGGAGTTTCCCGCAGCAGTCGTTGGGGGAAAACATCATTTGCCTTGAAAACTGAGCAGTGTCTCTTTTTCAAAGCGACTTTTCTGAGCATAACATCACTTTAATCCACTGACAGCTGATGCAGGATGCACACTGGCTATGCACCTCAGCTGATTGTGCAGTTAACTGATAAGCATTTAAGTGAAGCAGACTGTAAATGACAACTGAACTGCAGGGATTACATGGATGAGTTTTCTATCTGGGGAACGGAACCTCCGATAATTCATATTTCCATGTGGGGACAACAGGAAGCAGACTGATCACACTGTCGATGCTCAGCATTTGCAGCTTTCCATTGCTACTGTTGTGAACAGTGTCCACATACTCACTCTACATAAACTTGTAAACTGAAAAAGAGTGGCCTGTAATGAGCCTGAGCAAAGAACCGGTAACACAGGAGCTCACCTCTTTTTACTATTTGAGACAATCATACATTCCACTACCGCTTTTTTCAGTGTGGCAGCAACGGCTGCTGTTAAAATGCAAGTGGTTTCCTCATCTCTTCCTTAGCAACCACACTAAGGAGATATGGGGAATCTGTTGTGTTAGTCTGTAAAATCATTAGGAGGAGGAACCTTTCACACCAGAGGCAAGTCACCCTTATTTATATTCATGCCATGGGCTCTTCTCATTGCAGAAGTGTTGGAGGAAATTGGCTTGTGAGCAGCTTCCCTTTGTCCAGAGAAAAGGCCTACAAAGCAAGAACCTATCAAGAAACAGAACTTGGATCACCAGTTGTTACTTGTGAATGATAAAAGTTGATTTCTTGCCAGCCAGCACTGTGGAAATCAGCACGTTCAGCCCCAGTGCAAGTGGGAGGACACTCCTCCCATTACTCCTACGCCACCTCCCACAGCTCTGCTCATCCAACACACATGGAAGATCACTGACTAGGGTTACCATACGTCCTCTTTTTCCCGGACATGTCCGGCTTTTCGGCAGTCAAACCCCCGTCCGGGGGGAATTGCCAAAAAGCCGAACATGTCCGGGAAAATGGCGGCTCTGCTCCTCCCCGACTCTTCGGCTCTGTTTAAGAGCTGGGCTGCCCGAGCGCTACCGGCTTCGGGCAGCCCCGTGCCTCCAGACCCTGCGCTGCCAGAGCCCGGGAGGGGAAGTGCCCGGCTGGGGGCGCAGGGTCCGGAGGCATAGGGGCTGCCCAAAGCCCAAGCGCTACTGGCTTCATGGTTTGCCGGGCAGCCTCCAGACCCTGCGCCCCCGGCTGGGCGCTTCCCCTCCCGGGCTCCAGCTGCGCTGGGGAAGCGCCGGCTGGGGGCGCAGGGTCTGGGGGCTGCCTGGCAAACCCTGAAGCCGGTAGCACTGGGGCAGCCCTTTCCCCCTGGCTGGGAGTGGGAGGGAAGAGGGGGCGGAGTTAGGGTGGGGAAGGGGCGGAGTTGGGGCAGGGCTAGTGGTGGGGAAATGGGCGGGGCCAGGGCCCGTGGAGGGTCCTCTTTTTTTATTTATGAGATATGGTAACCCTATCACTGACACACATGGCCAAACAGGAGAGAGACCCAGGGAACCCACAGCCAGGGGAAGCCTCGATAGCACAGCAGCACTGGAGCAATGCCACCTGGAAGGAGACATCCGGGTCTTTATGCAGAGGGTCCTTGCCTCCAAGGGATCAATAGAGCTTGGGATCTGAACCGCAACCTCATTCCAAACCCTTCCCACCCTCAACCTTGAATGCTCTGGGGAAAATTCCACAAGCTGCTCCTCAAGAGTTCCTTTCCTGGGCTCCTTTACTTGGTTTTTCCATGCCAGGGGACAAACTAGGGCCAGGTTAGAAACTACAAGCCAGTGGTTTTTCAAAGGGAAGGGGAAAAAAAAGTTTTTCAGGTTTCTGATTTATAAAAATGTATTTGAGATCCCAGCCCTATAAAAGGGAAGGTAGCTTTTAGCAAAGAGAGTGGTTTGGCAGAAGATACATCCTATAGAATTGTCTACACCTCAAACTTTGGTTGACGCAAGTTACATTGGTGTACGGCACCTAAGTTAGTATATCATGTGTGTGCGTATATACCTGGCTGCTTGGGTCAGCGCTGCGCACACTTACCAGAAGCATTTGTGTCAATGCAAAATCCAGTGCACCATGGATAGGTATCCCAGTGTGCCACACGCTGCCATCTGGCGCAACACCTTTTGGGAAATTTTCACAATGTGTTGTGGGGTAGAATTGAATCATGCAGGGATCTCTGAGAGCTAGGGGTCAAGTTCCCAGCATTCAACTTTCTTCATCTACAGTGCCAACCTAGGTCCCATAATTTGTGTCTCTTATTTAAGATCGTACAAACCCCTGCAGCACTTTTCAGTGTCTGACATCAGAAGGATGGAGCCTGCAGAGCTCTGCACTGTTCTCATGAATGTTGCAAATACAGGACATACGATCCTCCTTGATTCACAGATCTGCAAGAACTACCGCAACATGACAATTTCTTCTAGGACAGTGTGCTGAGGAACAAAGTGAAAAATGATTGGTGGTGCTACTGGAGCAGCTTAGGATGCTGGAGTGCTACCTCCGGGCCCAAGAAACAAGCACTGACTGGTGGAATCGCATCATAATGTGGATTTGGGATGATGAGCAGTGGCTGCAGAACTTTTGGATGCAAAAAGCCAGATTCCTGCATGTGTGTGCCTAGCTCATTATAGGCCTTCAGCACAGGGACATCCCAATAAGAGCTGTGTTAACAGTGGAGAAGTGACTAGCGATTGCACTCTGGAAGCTTGCACTGCCAGATTGCTACCAGTTAGTGCAAAGTTATTTTGGAGTGGGAAAATCCACAGTGGGGGCCACTGTCATGCAAGTGTGTAGGGCCATTAATCATCTCCAGCTACGCAGGACTTCGACTCTCAGAAATGTGCAGGACATAGTGGATGAATTTGCAGCAATAGGTTCCCAAACTGTGGTGGGATTATAGACAGCATGCATATCCCTATTTTGGCAGCAGGCCACTTTGCCACAGAATGCATCAACAGAAAGGGCTACTGTTCCACGGTTATGCAAGCAATGGTGGATCAGCAGGGGATGCTTCACCGACATCAATATAGGCTGGTCAGAGAAGGTGAATGTCGCTCACATCTTTAAGAACAAAGAGACATTATTTCCTGTCCAGCAGATTACTACTGTCAATATGGAAATGACAATAGTGATTCTGGGGGACCCTTTCTCAGGAAGCTGTACACTGACAGCACCAAGGAAAGATTCAACTACCAGCTCAGCAGATGCAGAATGACAATTAAATGTCCTTTTGGTTGACTGAAGGGATGCTGGCACTGCTTACTTGATTTGATCTCAGTGACAGAAACATCCCAATAATTATAAGCTACATGTTGTATACAGCATATCTGTGAGACTGTGGGGGGGGGGGGGGAGGGGGGGGGGAGCTGCTGCAAGGGAGGAGGTGGAGTGGCTATCTGCTGAGTTTGAGCAGCCAGACACAAAGGCCCTCAGAAGAGCTCAACACAGAGCTATTGGGTTGAGGGAGGCTTTGAAAGAGCACTTCAGTGGTCAGCCACAGTAGTGTTCTGTGCAGGACTGTTCTCTGTCCTTGAAGCTTTGGGTGCTGTTAGGAATTGTGAGTGCTTGCTATTATTTAGAATTATGACTGTGTTTTTACTGAAGCTCTGAATTATGTGGTGCTTGCTGTACATTTATAAATACTGTCTTTTAATGAAGCTATAAGTTCTGTGGTGCTGTTCATTTATGAATACTGGGTGCTTTGAGTACTACAATGCATTCTGCAATGTGTAGTTTTCAAAAATCAGAAATTGAGTGGCAAAAGCAGTGAAGAGAAACAATGTGCAAAAAAACAGTCAATGAAAATAACTTTGTCGTAAATGAACAGAATGGAACTTTAAAATTGGACAGGCAGCTAACATTTCTGTTCATTGCAGTGCACATATGTAGTCCATTTTGGCTACATACACACCAAGCAGGGCTCTCACAGCTCAGTGGTATGTGAAGCTGAGGTCTTCCTTGCTGTCTGTCCCCGCGCATGGAGTGGTGGGGTAAGGATGCGGCCCATGGTGCCATGTGGTGTGCTGGGTGGTGTAGAGAGCTGATACCATGGAATTCTCCAAGGACTTAAGTCCAGGATTTTTGGACCTGTATATCAACCAGGATCTGCAACATTTGGGTTTGCTGCTTGAAGATCCATTATGTCTTGATGCATCTCTCTCCCCTTTTCCTGGGCCTTTCTCCTGTCTGCTCTTTCTCCATGCCATTTGCCATGTCAGCTCCCTAGGCTTTTTGTTTGCAGTCTGTTGCAGCCCTGGCTTGCAGAATCTTGCTGAACATGGCCTCCCTTGTTCTCTTCTTTATCCTCATCAGGGTCAGGTATTCTGCAGGTATTTGAGATACTCCTCAAGGCCAAATCATCATCAGCTGCTGATAAAAACAGACATGTGTACCACTGGATTTAAAATCACAGCAGAAAGGGAAAGAGTTTCAAAACTCCCTTCCCTTATTCCCATAAAAACATTTAATATGCTTACTGACACTTTGGCTTTGGAGTGCTTTTTCCTAGCACTGCTCTCCAGCCCCAGTCCTGGTGAATATGGTCCACCAGAGACAGGAAGAGGAGAGGGAAGAAGTGGTGTCAGATGCATGAAACAATAACATTTTGGTCCCTATTCCATGGGCCTGAGTATAGGGCAATGGCACTGAATACTGGCACTGTTTTCCACAGGCAGTGATGATTTTCGCTGACATCTCACTCCCACAGGTAACAAAGGCACAGAGCTCAGCTACTACTGGAGTGCAAAAGTCACCTGGACCCATAAGCTGCTAGCCTGTTAATTGCAATAGTGTCAACCAAACTCCTCATGGAATGACGTGGGAAAGTGTCCTACTGCAGAGGAAGAAATAAGGCTGCCTTCCTCGAAGCCTTCAGGAGAGGATTGCGGTTTCATTGAGATCTCAGGAGGATTCAAGTGACATCCCCATGTATATAAACAAACAGCTCCACAAGGGCTTTTCTTCTTTTTTCCTACCTAACGCCACAAAGGAATGAAAAGTAGATACCAACTCTACCTCCATTTCTTTTCTTCTGCTACCTCTTCTCTTACAAGTAAAGCAACAAAAAGTCAATAACTTGTGTCTTGTTAACCTGGGGCTGGGCTCAGCACCACCTTTTAATTTACACTTGTAAGGGAAAATGTATGTACACCATTTACCCACGGAGGTCCCTTCCTATTCGTCAAGCTTGTCCATGTTCAGCTGGCGGGACAAGCTACACTGTGATAGATTCTCGAACAGAACCTGGCTCAGCACATGGCTGTACACCCTACCATCCCTCTCACCACATCTCCTCCTCCTTGCTGTTCACAGCATGGATCTCTGACACTGGCTTCTCTGAGGTATGCACAGTGGTTGGTGGGATGTTGGTAGGGTCTCCACCAAGTACAGCACCAGCTCATTGTAAAAGTGGCAAGTCCACATCTCAGCACCAGATTACGTCAGGCATACCAATCAGTTCCTTCTCTTTCATGCAGTACTTATGATGATCACTGTTGTAACTCTTTGCCTGTATTCCCCACGTAATTTTTTGTAGACGTCCGTGTTTCTATGGCTTGTCTGTAGCTGTAAGTGCACAGCCTCTTTTCCCCACAGGCCCAGGAGATCCAATAATCTCCTGTCTACTGCAGGCAAGAGTGCATGTAGTGCCTGGAGCTGGCCTGGGCAGCTGGGCCGTTGCACACAACAAGAGAAAGCTGCTAGGTGTGCTCACTGAGCTGGGCAATCAGGAAGAGGCATTTCAAAATTACACAGGGTGTTTCTAAGGGGAGAGGGAGGTAGCTTCTTGTCTCTGACATCCCTAGGCAGTAGAATTCACAATGACCGGAGTGGTTACTGTCACAGGGCATGGGGCATTGTGGGACAGCTGCTGGAGGACTGTTAGGGCCAACATAAGTCCTGTATTGTCTACACTTGCATTACATGGACAGCAACAGGTCGATCATGGCTTACTGCCATTAGGGGACGTGGTTTTACTGCACCACCATAACTGGGCACTTACGTCAGCCAGAGACAGATTTAAATAGATTGATGCAGTGTGACTTACATCGACCCAACTTTGTAATGTAGACCAGGCCTATGAAAAACAAGGTAACCAGAGCATTTCTTAGCATCTATTAGCTCAGATCCTCATCCTCAGAGCAGCAGGTCCCAAATTGTGGTTCATAGTACATGTTGCTGTTGATCCATGGAAGCCTGGATGATCACATGGTACTGGCTCTCCTCTTTTCCAGCTGTTTCTACAAGCCTCCAGGGTCTCCGATAGTAGAAACCTGCAAAGCAGTTGGAAACCGAGGAGCTACCAGTCTAGCTACTTCTGCAGTATTTGTCATTTCAAGTATGGAAGAGGAGGAAGGGAGAAAACAGGAGCTGCCAGCCATTATCAGGAGAGAAACCTCTAAGGGCTGGTCTACACTACTGGGGGGGGGGGGGAGGAGGAGGAGGAGATTGACCTAAGTTTCGCAACTTCAGCTATGCGAATAACGTAGCTGAAGTTGACGTACTTAGATCTATTTACCACGGTGTCTTCACTGCGATGTGTTGACGGGAGACGCTCTCCCGTTGATTCCCCTTGCGCTTCTCGTTGAGGTGGAGTACCAGAGTCGACGTTAGAGCGATCGGTGGTCAATTTATCACATCTATACTAGACACAATAAATCGATCCCCGTTGGATCAATCACTGCCCATCAATCCAGACAGTAGTGTAGACATGCCCTTAGATAGCAGGAGAGAAGAGGACCAGGTGTCTGGCAACATATGGGGGGTGGGGAGGGCAACAAGGAAACAAGGAGAGCAAAATCTACATATGGGAGTGCAGACAAAATGAAGAGCAAAAGTAGACAGCATAGGTAACTCTTTTCAGAGGACAAAGCAATTACTATAGACAGCTAAATACACACACACTTCCCCAATGCTACTTTTCCACACAAGCAACTGCTGTGCTTGCTGCAGGGATGCAAATACAAATGGGAAGGGAGATGGTCCTTATGACCACAAATATGAGCTGATACATCAGACAACCTTTATTAACATGGGATCTACACCGTGATAAGGTTTGGGGATCCTTCCCTAAAGTATCAGAAATATAGCAGAGCCTATTTTGTTGTTCAGGTGAAGCTACTCGTTTCTTGATAAAATACCCCTCCTCAAAGTTGTTACAGTTGTGGCTCTCAAAATATAATGCTCGGAGGTCATCCAAGGTCACTGATGTCTTGTGACAGATAGCTGTATTAGCAGGCAGGAGTCATGAAGTTATGATCTTAAAACACGCCTGACATTTTATGTAGATGGTTTTGTTCTAAAGAACTCGCTCATTTTTGAGACTGGAAGAGTTCCATAATTTTTGTTCAGTTGATCCAGAAGGGACCAGTCAGTCAATACCTGGCACACAAAAGGCCCCATCCTTAAAGTAAAATTTGGAATAATTAAGACTGATGGATGTGTGCACTATAGTGGAAGTGAGGTATAGATACT
Organism: Chrysemys picta bellii; assembly: GCF_011386835.1. Classification (NCBI taxonomy): domain Eukaryota; kingdom Metazoa; phylum Chordata; order Testudines; family Emydidae; genus Chrysemys; species Chrysemys picta. The sequence goes on along the minus strand of NC_088791.1, from coordinate 92,872,813 downwards.
GGGCAATTACGCTAAGTGCTGTACACACACACACACACACACACACACACACACACACACACACACACACAAAGAAGGCACAATCTGTCTGAAAAGCTTACAACTAAGTTCCCAATTCTGAAAATAGTTGTGTGTGTCTAATTTTGCATACATGAGTAGTCCCATTGATGTCAGGGGAACCACTCACATGCATAAAGCTAAGCATGTATGCAACTGCTCATGGTACTGGGATCTATAACAGCAAAACCCAAATGTTACCCTTGACTAATTTTTTTAATCATTTTTTTAAATACCTAATTTCTGTATATTTTTTTTCTATTTAATCACAGTTCTTTTCTATGTTGGTTTAAAATTAACCCTAGGAGATTCTGGTTGTGGTTTTGTTTTGTTTTTTAAACCCTTGCCTTTTTTAAATCTACTTCAAATTAATTTAAATTTTTGTTATTTTTGTTATATAGTTAAAATTTTCAATTTTTAAAAATAAATGTTAACATTTGCCATTTTCATTTCTATTCCTAGCTTTTGCCCTTTAAGGTTAAATCTTGCCTTTAAAAAAAATATTTTAACTCTTATGTACCAAAAGGATCTTCCTATTGATCCCACTGTAATCTGCTCTATGTATTCTAGTTTTGGTATGGGTAACAATCAACTTTTTAATACTCACTGGGACTGTAATCAGCATTCCCAGATGCAATCCCATAAATGTAATCTCATACACTTTGCAGCATATCAGACATGGAGACATCTGCAAAAATCCTGTCAATTGAAATACAACTGCTTTCAATCACTATAACTGATTTGCATTAGAATCCCTATGGCGCATGAAATCATTTATAGTCTCAAAATAAGGGTTAGGTGAAAAGTGTGGCTATAAATAACTATGTATGAACTGTATCTGTGGAACCTTGCTGATGTTCACAGTCCACTAAGGTGACATGTAAAAAGTTATCTAGAAACAAGGCCTAAGAAAAATGACACAGCAAGGTCACAAGACTACAAACAACCTACTCCTTCATGTCTAGATTTCTGTTGCCACAAACTTCTTTGAACACAACAGTTTTCATCCTCCTCCAGCTAAAGAAATTGACCTCACACAGCAGAAGTCAACTTCCGCTGATAGGCTCCCCGCAGCAGCTTGTGTTACAGTCTGCATTGAGCGATGAGTATCTATATGCCTCCATGAAGAGCCACACAGGGAAGGACTAATGTTACCTTGGACAACCTTAGGAAGAAGAACCTGCCAAGAAATTCCCCAAGACAATCTATGTCAGATGAATGTGTAAGATGGTGAGTTGGAATCATGTGCGACTTAGAGGAAATTTGTTGTAGCGGGTGGTAGAAAAGCTGTAACTAAGTGCTTCTAAGTACAGTAGAACCTCAGAGTTATGAACACCTGGGGAATGGAGGCTTTTCATAACTCTGAACAAAACGTTGTGGCTGTTCTTTCAAAAGTTTACAACTGAACATTGACTTAATACAGCTTTGAAACTTTACTATGCTGAAGAAAAATGCTGCTTTCCCTTTATTTTTTCTGGTCTCTGGTGCTGCCTGATTGCGTACTTCCGGTTCCAAATGAGGTGTGTGGTTAACTGGTCAGTTTGTAACTCTCGTGTTTGTAACTGAGGTTCTACTGTATGTGGATATAAACTTAAAATGACAATGTCTAGGGATGAAGAAATCAGCTTTTAGAAATCACATTGCAGCGCCTTTAAACTAGCTGGCTATAGGCTTTCATTTCTAGGTAATGTCTGTTTGATTAGCTGCACTGGCCGTTGTTCCATAGGATCTCTGACAAAGGCAGTTTTGACCTCCTCTAAACATTCACATTACAGGCAAATTAATGACACAGGGCTTCCTTATCTCATTGGCACTTCTGCCACTGGCTGCCATCCTATACCCCCGTCCTCTCACAGAAGGAAAACTTCAGGCTGCCTGAAGGGAATTACCCTGCACTCTTCATCCTGGCAGTAAGTTAACCTTCCTCATTGCATTTCCGGAGGTTGCGGAGCGCACAGTCTGCAGCTACAATTCAGAAGTTTAAAGGTCACTGCTGTTGTGCTGCAGTAGAACACCATCTTTCTTACAGTCTCCCAAAAGCAAATTCCACCACCATTCAGCTCCTGCTCAAAAAAAAGTTCTAAGTTTTTAAACCATGCTCATCACCATGTGACGTGATCTGAAGCATGCATCTCTGTCCCAGGAGTAATGAGGCTTCCACACACAGAGCAGCAGTAGACAGGATGGATCCCCCAAATTCACATATACACAACAAGCATATCAACTTCCCTGATGTGTGATGGGGGAAAGTATCCTATTCTTCCCATCGTGTTCAGCCTGGAATTCTTGAAAATGTATACTAACACATTTGTTTCTACTATTACCATGTGCTTGGGTACACACGTTCTATACCTTAGGATGAGAGCTCTCTGTGGCAGGGACTGTTTTGTTTGTTTGTACAGTGCCGAGTACAACAGGGCATTGATCCATAATTAAAAAACCAACATTCTGTGATGAAAGAATTTTGTTAACATCAGCAAGCCAAACTCAGCAATTCCGGATAGCCTGCATGACCACAGACCAAGTAAAGACAAGGTCCCTGCTCTAAAAAGCTTACAATCTACATAACACAAAAGTGAGGGTCAACAAAAGACATCAGCAACAATACACTCACATGGTTACTCGGGGAGCCAAAAGAGTTCCATTCACTTGGAGTTTTGTTTTGTTTTTCAGTCCCCTATTGCCCTCAGGCAAGATGGCAAAAGTAGGTTTAAGAGGGATTTGGATGAGGTGAGGGAGATGGCTTGGCAAATAGGTTTTGGAACGATGTTGGTGGACAGGAGCAGCACAGAAGGATGCATGGAGGCTTTTGAGTGAGAGAAGTGAAGAAAGACGCATGAAGCCTGGTATCATTTGTGAAAAAGGGGGACACAGCGGGATGCAGAGTTAAAGGCGACAAGATCAGAGATACAGATGGGGCTGGATAGTATAGGGCCTTGAATGCTGTTTGTAATGGTGATCAAATGATACAATAGTAGGGTGTACTTCTAAGCACCCTTCCAGCATCTACTGTGGGCTTTCCAATGACAAACAGCCAAGGAACAGTACTCCATTTGTAGCCAGACTTTACGAAATTATACTAATTATTTTGTCCAGAGAGATATTAGCCCCATGCAAGCATCATATTGGCATTGTAAAGTTAGGGCAAACTCCACACAGAGAGAGCTGAAAGTGGGTCTCCTCTGTTGAAAGGTGGTCAGCCAATCAGCATCATTCACTTCCCACACAACAGCATGGTTGTAACATAAGAAATTAGGCCAGGAACAGCTGCTAAATGTATGTATTAATGCAGGGGTCGGCAACCTTTCAGAAGTAGTGTGCCGAGTCTTCATTTATTCACTCTAATTTAAGGTTTTGCATGCCAGTAATAATACATTTTAACATTTTTAGAAGGTCTCTTTCTATAAGTCTATAATATATAACTAAACTATTGTTGTATGTAAAGTAAATAAGATTTTTTAAATGTTTAAGAAGCTTCATTTAGAATTAAATTAAAATGCAGAGTCCCCCGGACCGGTGGCCAGGACCCGGGCAGCGTGAGTGCCACTGAAAATCAGCTTGCGTGCCGCCTTCGGCACAGGTGCCATAGTTTGCCTATCCCTATGTTAATGGATAGTAGATGTATCATTGTCAGGTGAGCACATCAGAACTAGTTCATTAATATGTCCATATATGGAATGTGGATAACCCTTCGACTGTGAATAATCTGAGTTCTAATAGTTTGACTAGCCAATATAGATGCAAACCATAGGGCGAGATCTTTAGACTCACAGACTTTAAGGTCAAAAGGGACCATCATGATCATCCAGTCTGACCTCCTACACATTGCAGGCCAAAGAACCTCACCCCACCCACTCCTGTAATAGACAGACCCTTAACCTCTGGCTGAGTTACTGAAGTTCTCAAATCATGATTTAAAGACTTCAAGTTATCAAGAATCCACCATTTACATTAGCTTAAACCTGCAAGTGATCCCTGCCCTATGCTGCAGAGGAAGGTGAAAAATACCCCAGGGTCTTTGTCAATCTGACCTAGGGGAAATTCCTTCCCAAGCTCAAATATTGTGATCAGTTAGACCCTGAGCGTGTGGGCAACATCCACCAGCCAGACATCTGGGCAAGAATTCTCTGTAATAACTCAGAGCCTTCCCCATATAGTGTCCCATCACCAACCATTGGAGATATTTGCTGCTAGCAGTCGCAGATTGGCTACATGCCATTGTATGTAGTCTCATCATACCATTCCCTCCATAAACTTATCAAGCTCAGTCTTGAAGCCTGTTAGGTTTTTTGCCCCCACTGCTCCCCTTAGAAGCCTGTTCCAGAATGTCACCCCTCTGATGGTTAGAAATCTTCATTTAATTTCAAGCCTAAACTTGTTGATGGCCACTTTATATCTATTTGTCCTTGTGTCAACATTGGCGCTTAACTTAAAAAACTCTCTCTCCCTGGTATTTATCCCTCTGATGTATTTAGAGAGACCAATCATATCTCCCCTCAGCCTTCCTTTGGTTAGGCTAAACAAGCCAAGCTGAGTCTCCTCTCATAAGATAGGTTCTCCATTCCCTGGATCATCCTAGTAGTCCTTCTCTGCATCTGTTCCAGCTTGAATTCATCTTTCTTAAACATAGGAGACCAGAATTGCACACAGTATTCCAGATGAGGTCTCACCAGTGCCTTGTATAATGGTACTAACACTTCCCAGTCTGTACTGGAAATACCTCACCCGATGCATTAGCTTTTTTCATGGCTGCATCACATTGGTGGCTGAATAAGAACTGGGAGTGGTTGGGTCATTACAAAACCTAAACCTAATTTCCCCCACACTAATTTCCCCCTACTGTTACTCACACCTTCTTGTCAACTGTTTGAAATGGGCCAGTCTCATTACCACTACAAAACTGGTATTTCCTCCCTTGGAATCCTACTGTTAACTGAATTGTCTCGTTAGACTGACCTCACACTTGATAAGGCAACACCCATCTTTTCATGTCTTTATACCTGCTCCTGTATTTTCCACTCCATGCATCTGATGAAGTGGGTTCTAGCCCACGAAAACGTATGCCCAAATAAATTTGTTAGTCTCTAAGGTGCCACAAGGACTCCTCGCTGATTTTGCTAATACAGACTAACACGGCTACCACTCTGAAATTGGTAGCTCAGTCATCCTGTGATCAGTCAATACACTCAGGTTTTCCTCCTCCTTTGTCACTTCTGATACGTCCCCAGCTTATAGCAAAAATTCTTCTTGTTAGTCTCTAAATACATGGCCTTATCCTTTGTACTATTAAATTTCATCCCATTTCTATTACTCCAGTTTACAAGGTCATCCAGATCATCTTGTATGATATTCCAGTCCTCCTCAGTATTGGCAATACCTCCCAACTTTGTGTCATCCACAAATTTTATTAGCACGCTCCCTTTTTGTGCCAAGGTCATTAATAAAAATGTTTTAACAGATTGGTCCCAAGTCCAATCCCTGAGGAACTCCACTGGTAAGCTCCCACCAGCCTGACAGTTCACCTTTCAGTAAGCATTTTGTTCCTGTCCACTCAATGCAAGAATCCACTCTGGCCACTTCAGTTTAAACTCTTCCACAAACCCTAACTCCTGAGAAACACCATCCTTTTCAGTTATTAAACTTGAAGGATTTTATTTAAAAGAGGTTTAAGGGGATAAATGAAAGACTATCCAGAAAGCTATAATGCCGCCAGTTTTCACCTCACCCTTGGAGGAAAGCTATGCCCCAAGAGGGCTCCATCCCTTCCTGTTGTTAACACTGTTCTCCCTATACCTTCAAGTCAGTTGACCTTGCGTTAAATGTTTGGTCTCAATTTAGACTTCAAAACGGCAGATCAGGGAGCTCACCAGTATATTCCCTTGTAAAGGCACCTATTGCATTATATGGACAATAAAACCATGGTTAAGCATGATTGTTAAATTCTGTTCTATGGTTTGTGCGATAGGACTGTAGGTTTATAACAGTTTGATTAGCTTGATTTTTATCAGAAAAAAATCCCTGCACACAACAGTCAGGGAAAATGTTATTGTCTTTGCTAGCAACCATCACATTTAAACACATTTGTAACTAGCACAGTTCTGTTCTTGGTGTGAACAGAGCTATTTTCTACTACAGTTGGGCTAGAGATACTCCCCCACAGGGAATGAATATTGTCTCTCTCATTCTCCATTTGTCTTAGTGAAGAAAGGGGAAACTGGAAGTCTGGTTCATGGTACCCTAACAAGTTAACATGGCATCCACCCACTAGCCCCTATCAGAGATAGGGCATCAGGAAAAGAGTCTTCATCCACATATTAGTAATGCCTGTTCCACTTCCCATTCTTTACTACAGGTTGGCAGAGAGATTGCTCTTGCCAAGAGAAGTACTGCTTTGACATTTTGAACTGAAATTTATTGGTGTAGCAGGTGACAGGATCAGTAATTCAATGCTCAGAGAAGGCTGGATAGATGGAGTTTTCTGAGCAGGTCACTTATTTTTGGCATGTATTTCTTTAACATTGATCAATGACTTAAAACATATGAGAATGCTGAAGAACTTGGGGTGAGGGAAATGACAGACATTTTACACTACAATATAAATACAGAGATTAGATTTATGCAAACAGTCTGTGAGCTGGCTTTGAAGACATTGTAAGCAAAGACTATTGACCCTTTTGGCACCCAGCTATGTTGGACAGGGAAACCATGATAGAATCTTCTAGCAAGAACTGTGCTGAAGCACGTTTCACTAGAAAAGTAGCTTCTCTATGCAGTGCAGGCAGAGCGTCAGAGTTGAAGTATCAAAATGTGTTATACATGAAGAGCTCCTGCTTTTCAACACTTATCAGGCTGTCTGAAGCATCAGGCAGTTAGTTATCTGCCATTTAAAAGTGTATACATATACTGAATATATTTTTAGACAGCAAATAAATGCAGAGCCACACAAATGGTTTGCCAGGCAGTACTCACAGGGGTCTCTGATTCATAGATAGATCATTTTCCCAGCCCCTTCAACCCTGGTGAATTTGCTTGATTAAACTGTGAAGGAGATTCAGTTGATAGATGGGGGGGTTTCTACTGTAAATTTTACATGGTATCATTACTAGTACAAAGGTTGTTTGGATATTGATGCCTGCACAGAGTGCACCACACCCATTCTGTCATTTTGTATATGTATCTGCTTCCCCTGCCTCTCTCTCTCTCACATGTGGGAGCCCTACCGTGCTTTCATTTTAGTGTTACTTCCTGCTAAGAGGGTTTCACACTAGACTTTGAGAGCTCAACTAGATCACAGTTTAGTAAACAAGCCTTCCTTCCCTCTCCTCCTCCATTCCTAGCATGAAAATAGCTAGGTCTAAAGCAACAGCTGGGAACCATTATACTGACAGGAATAGTTCACTAGACTCCAACGAGAGAGAGAATGTCACATTAAAAAAAAAAAAAAAAACATTAGGGCAACAGGACAGAAAAATAAGAGAGCCCAGCTTTAAAAGTCTACAGCCTGGTCTACACCACAATTTTAAGTCGACATAAGATGCCTTCCATCGATCTACTTGTGTATGTGTCTACATTTAAATTCGTCTCCCACCTATGTAAGGACCCCATTATGCCAATATAGCAACACCAGCTCCCTGACAGCACAGAGCCATGGTCAATGCAGTGTAGACACTGTTACCTATATTGATCCTAACAGTCCTCCATCAGCTGTCCTACAATGCCCAACATTGACCACTGTGGTCAAAACCATTGACTCCGCTGCCCAGGGTTCATACATACCCTCCCTTTAAAAACCCTTGCAAATTTTTGAAATGCCCTTTTCTGGTTGTCCAGCTTGGTGAGCACATCACTATCTGCTCTTTGTGCTTGTGTGCAACTGCGCAGCTGACCACACTGGATTCATGTTCTAGACCCGTTCCTGTCTGGAGCAGACAGAAGATATTGGATCTCCTAAGCCTGCGGGAAGAAGAGGCTGTGCAGGCACAGCTTCAAACCAGCTGTAGAAACACGGACATCTATGAGCAGATTGCTCAGGGGATTCAGGGGAAGGGGTACAACAGGGACCAGTAGCAGTGCCATGTGAAAGCCAAGGAACTGCAGCAGGCACACCAGAAAGCCAAGGAGATCAAAAATCGATCTGGTGCCAAGCTGCAGACAGCCACTTTTACAAAGAGATGCATTCCATACTTGGAGGCTTTGGCTACACTGGCAATTCACAGCGCTGCACTTGCTGCGCTCAGGGGTGTGAAAAAACACAAGCCCCCCCCCCCCCCCCCCCGAGCGCAGCGAGTGCAGCGCTGTAAAGCGCCAGTGTAATCAGCGCCTGCAGCGCTGCACGCTCGCTCGCAGCGCTGCAAGCTATTCCCCTCGGAGAGGTGGAGTACTTGCAGCGCTGCGAGAGAGCTCTCGCAGCGCTGGTGGCGCGACTACACTCGCTGTGAATCCGCGAGTGTAGCCAAGGCCTTGGAGAAGAGCCCACCACCACAGCACACACCACAGTCAATACCTCTGGGGAGCCCAGGTTACAGGCCCCTGCTGTAAACAGTGAGAACGAGGGGGTGGATGAGGAAGAGGAATATGGGGGACAGGCGACCGGAGCCAGGCTGTAAGCCAGGACATATTTTTTGACTCCACCACAGCCTGTCCCTGCAGTCAAGCACGGGTGAGCACCAATGCAGGGGGAAGGAATCTTGAATAAGTGTGGAACTAAATTTCCCATTACACTGATGGCACCCTCAACTTAGCAGGACTCAGCCGTTGACTTTTCATTAATTTATTTGTACTAAAAGAGGTAGTGATATAACACAGAGGTTGAGTTGCTAGAGGCTTTTCATTGCCCTCTGAGTTAGGCGGGCAGAGGGGAATGCGGAGTAGTTTGTTTATGTAAATAGGGATGTCCCTTGAAGCCTTCTGAGAGATCTTGATGAAAGGTACTCTGCAATCCTCTCCAAACAGTTTCTAGGGATTGCAGCCTTATGTCTTCCTTTGCAATAGGACACTTTCCCACACCAGTCATTGATAACTTCAACAGACACCACTGCTGTAAACTAGCTAACAGCACAAGGGAAAAAGCAACTTTGGGAACCCAGCAGCTGATACAGAAAGAGCACAGCTGCTAACACCACCATCACATGTAGAAAATGGTGCCAGTATTCAGGGCCAGTGCCCTATACTCACTTTCATCCAAGCAAGCAATTCCCTCATCGTTTCCCTCACCCCTGGCAGGTCATACTCATCCTGGCTTGAGCTGAGAGGGGCATCAGACACAAGCACTCCAAAGCAGAAGTGTCAATAAGGATGTCTTGTTTAACATTTTAGGGGAGCAAGGAAAGGGGGAAGTGCTGAATCTCAAGTTTTGCTTTCTGTTCCTACTATATTAAGAATGGTACTGGTATGTTTTATCTGTTGCTGCAGCCATTGCACCCTTAAGGGGTACCCCCTCCACTGCAGCGGAACAACTGACCCAAATAAGGAAGAGGAAAAAAAAAGAGATTATGTAGGAGGACATCTTCTGCAAGATCCTGAAAGCCAGTGCTCCATCAGACCTTGAACAGCGGGCCTGGAGGGTGAATATGGCAGACTGCATGGAGAAGGAAAGAACAGACAGGAGAAAGGGGCAGGAAAGGGGAAGGGAGATGCACCAGGACAGAATGAGCTTCTCCATCAGCAAGCTCAGATGCTGCAGACTCTTGTGGACTTCCAGGTTCAACAATCCTGAGCTTGACTCCCATTGCAGTCTGTGGAAAACTGCAGCACAGCACCTCCCTACACCTCGCTCAGCATTCCACATGGCTCAGGGTCTGCACACCTACCCCACCACTCCACACTGGGTAAAAGCATGGATAACCACAACTTCACATACATGACCTGTGAGAGCCACAATTGATATATGTGTAGCTACAATGGACATCAAAGTTCATTCCTATTTGTTTATTGAGGTTCCCCCAAAAAATTAAGATAAAATGTGTTTAAACTTCTTCAGATTTTTTTAGCTGTTTTTGTAAATGAATAAAATTTGAAAGTTATTCATCTTTATTGGTTTAAAACACATGGTGCATAATGCCTGCTGGCTGTGAGTAGTGGTCTTGTACACTCACAACCAGTCCTAAACAGCGCAATCATCAAATGTACAGCAAGCACCCCTACAGTAATGGGTGCACAATCAGTTATATATGCACAGCTGTGCAGCAGCACCACACAATTTCTAATAGGTGCCTGAACTACAACCTAGGTTGAGCAAAGTACACCACAGCACATTAACAGCAAGTCACAGTAAAGTGCTCTTTCAAAGCCTCTCTAAGCCGTATAGCTCCTCATTGAGTTTGTCTGATAGCTCTTGCGTCTGGCTGTTCAAACTCAGACGACAGCCGTTCCTCCTCTGCCCTGACCACAACTTTTCTCCCTTTGCTTCACAAATATTATGTAGGACACAACAGGCAGCTATACCCAGTCGGATATTTTTCACACTGAGATCCAATCTGGTGAGTAAACAACGCTAGAAAACTTTCAAAAGCATGTTCAACTATCATTTTACTCCTGGGGGAAGTCTGCACCACTGAGCACACGCAGAGAGGCACTGCAGTTACACCTTTCACCCACCAGGGGCTGTGGTGCCAGAAATGAGGACGGCCAGCTCACCGGCTTAGCAGTCAGCAGCTGATAGGGAGGAGGAGAGGCTGCGTTCCTCAGAGCCCTGCCCCTGGGGCCAGGGGAGAAGGCATGGGATGAGGCGGGGGACAGACTGGGGCAGGGGCTGAATGGGAATGGGGGGAACAAGGACATATGGGGTGGGGGTGCCAGGGCACATGGGGACAGAGGCAGATGTGCCTGACTGAATGGAAGAGGCTAGGGTCAGCCAGAGTCTGCATAGAAGGGGAGGCTCTCCAACAATCCCTCCCCCCCCCCCCCAAAAACAACAACAACCACCCTGTCCCATACTTGTCCCACCCACATTCAATAACCCTTCAGGTTCACTCACAGCTCTTTCCCAGCAATTATTTTCCTCTCCCTCAACTCCTACATTACCCCAGACTCCCCCAAGCCTTTGCATTGCTTCTGAGGGGTGCGGGAAATACATTTCTGTGTTGTAGTTTAAATAAATTATTACTCAAAGTTCTGTATTAATATGCATAGTAAAGAATCTATTTGTTGAAAAATATTTCCTGAATCTTTTTTGTTGTCTGTATTGTTACAGGTATATTTGCTGATTGGTATTTTGAAATAAATTACCAAAATAATTGAACCTGGTATGATTATATTGTTATTTTGACAAAATATGCTGAATTTTAAAATACTGTGCACAGAAGTTTTAATTTTTTGGTGCAGAACTCCCCAGGAGTACGTTCTGCACCTGCTGAGCAGGTAGTTGAATGTTTCCTTGCTGCTGTCGAGGTGGCCAATGTACAGCTTCATGAGCAAGTGGAGTAAGTGGTAGGTTGGATCCCACAGGATCACTACTGGCATTTCAACAATGCCAATAGTAATGTGCTGGTCAGGAAAGAAGATCCCTGCTTGTAGCTTTCTGAACTGTCCTGTGTTCTCAAAGATGTGAGCATCATCCACCTTTCCCTGATGAGCCAACATTGATGTCAGTGAAGCATCCCCAGTGAGCCACCAGAAAAAGAGACAGTTACCTTTTTCTATAACTGGTGTTCTTCAAGATGTGTTGCTCATGTCCATTAACTTTGGCGTATGTGTGCTCGCCAGATGCACCAGTGCTGGAAGTTTTTCCCTTAGCAGTAACTGTAGGGGACCGAAGAATGCATCCGAAGAAGTGGGCTGTAGCCCACTAAAGCTTATGCTCTAATAAATTTGTTAGTCTCTAAGGTGCCACAAGTACTCCTGTTCTTTTTGCAGATACAGACTAACACGGCTGCTACTCTGAAACCTGTAGGGGACCAGTTCTGGCACCCCCAGGAATGGTGCGCGTATACCACGGCATATAGGGTGCAGACAGCCCCCTCCATCTTCAGTTCCTTCTTGCCAGAAACTCCGACAGTGGGGAAGGGGGGCGGGTTGTGGAATGGACACAAGCAACACATCTCGAAGAACACCAGTTACGGAAAAAGGTAACTGTCTTTTCTTTTTCGAGTGATTGCTCATGTCCATTCAGCTTAGGGGACTCCCAGCAGTACCCTGGAGATGGGTAGGAGTTCACGGACATGTAGATTGTGATACAGCTCTGCCGAACCCTGCATTGTCCCTGGCCTGCTGCGTGATGCCATAGTGGGCTGTGAACGTGTGTACCGACGACCACGTCGCAGCTTTACAGATGTCCTGGATCGGAACGTGTGCCAGGAATGCCACCGAAGATGCCTGTGCTCTTGTCGAGTGGGCTCTGACAATTGGCAGCCGAGGGACTCCCACTAACTCGTAGCAGGTCTGAATGCAAGAGATGATCCAGTTAGAAATCCTTTGTGTGGACACTGGGAGGCCCTTTATCCTGTCAGCTGTAGAGATGAAAAGCTGAGTTGACTTACAGAAAGTTTTTGTCCGATCTAGGGTAGAAAGCCAGAGCCCTTCTTATGTTCAAAGCATGAAGGCGCCTCTCTTCACTAGTCTCATGGGGCTTAGGGCAGAAAACTGGAAGAAAGATGTCCTGGCTCATGTGGAAAGCAGACACCACCTTGGGAAGGAAGGCCGGGTGGTGCCAGAGCTGGACCTTGTCCTTATAGAAGACCATGTATGTCGGTTCTGAAGTCAGGGCTTGCAGCTCGGAGACTCGACTCGCCAACCTCACCGCCACCAGGAAAGCTACCTTCCATGGTAAGTGAAAGGGAGCACGAGGCCAAAGGTTCAAAGGGCAAACCCATGAGCCTGGACAGAACCAAGTTGAGATCCCACTGAGGAGCCGGGGACCAGACTTGAGGAAAAAGCCTCTCGAGGCCCCTAAGGAACCTGACAGTCATGTCATGGGAGAACACTGTCTGCCCCTGGATTGGCGGATGAAAGGCTGAAATGGCTGCCAGGTGCACCCTGATAGAGGAGTGTGCCAGGCCCTGGTTCCTTAAATGAAGCAGGTAGTCCAAGATCGACTGCACCGAAGAATGCAAAGGGGAGATGCCCCGTTTGGCCACCCAGCGGGAGAACCTCGTCCACTTTGCCAGACAGGCTGCCTAGTTGAGGGCTTTCTAGTCGTGAGGAGGACCTTCTGGACCCAGTCTGAACAGGCCCGTTTATCCGGGTTCAGCCACGCAACATCCACGCTGTGAAGTGGAGGGACGCGAGGTTGCAGTGCAAGAGTCGGCCGTGATCCTGCGACAGCACGTCCGGTCAGTTCGGCAGTGGCCAGGGAGGGATCGCTGACAAGCTTGATAGCATCCCAAACCAGTGCTGGCGAGGCCACGCCAGGGCAATCGTGATAACCTGCGCCTTGTCCCTCTTGATTTTCACTAGGACCTTGCTGATGAGTGGAAGTGGAGGGAACACATACATCAGGCTTCCTGTCCACGGCAGGAGGAAGGCATCGGAGAGGGAACCCTTGCCCAGACCCCATCTGGAGCAAAACCTGTGGTACCTCCTGTTCTGCCTGGAGGCAAACTAATCCACTTGGGGAGTTCCCCACCTCTGGAAGACCATGTCAGATACCTCTGGGTGGAGCACCCACTCATGGTGAGAGGAGAAGTCTGCTAGCGTGTTCCTGGCCTCCAGAAGGTGACACGCTTCTAGATGGATTCCGTGGTCGATGCTGAAGTCCCAGAGACTGAGTGCCTCTTGGCAAAGGGCAGAGGATCGCACTCCACCTTGCCTGTTGATGTAGAACATTGAGGCTGTATTGTCTGTGAGGACTCTGATCACTCTGCCCCAGAGATGAGGTAGGATGACTGTGCATGCTCTGCGCACCACCCTGAGCTCTGACGTTTATGTGTAGCATTGACTCCTCTGGGGACCACATACCTTGGGTCTGGAGGATGCCGAGGTGCGCCCCCCCATCCGAGGCATCCAAAACCAACTCAACTGAATGAGGAGTGCTGACGAAGGGAAATCCTTCCAGGATTTTCCCAGGTTTGGTCCACCATCACAGCGAGGTAAGTACTGTCATGGGGATGGTGACGACCGTCTCCAGATGGTCCTTGGACTAAGAGTAGACCGTCGCTAGCCATTGTTGCAGGGGTCACATCCAGAGTCTGGCATGGCACACCACATATATACAGGTTTCAGGGTAGCATTCGAAGAAGTGGGTTGTAGCCCACGAAAGCTTATGCTCTAATAAATTTGTTAGTCTCTAAGGTGCCACGAGTATTCACATATATACATGCTACCAGGTGAACTAGTATGTGTAGGCAAACCCTGCCCATGGTCAGGGGAAAGGCAGAGACTTCCACAATGAGATCCGTCAGTATCCTGAATCTCTCAAGCTGCAGGAACACCCAGCTGCAGGTTGAGTTGAGCACCGCTCCGATGAACTCTATCCTCTGTACTGGAACTAACGTGGATTTTTTGTCATTCACCAACAGGCCGAGGCGACTGCACGCGGCTAGCAGCACCACAACATCCCCTTGGACCTGGAGTTGCCCTTGACAAGCCAGTCATTGAAGTACAGGTAGAACTGGATACCCCAACATCTGAGATAAACCACCACCACCACCACCACGCACTTGGTAAATACCCATGGTGCTGTCGCTAGGCCAAATGGGAGGACCACAAACTGATAATGGTAGGGACCTACCATGAACCGCAGGAATCGTCTGTGTCCCTTGAAGATGGTGATGTGGAAGTACACATCTTTCAGATCGAGGGCACCGTACCAGTCTCCCGGATCCAGGGAGGGTATGATGGAAGCCAGGGAGTCCATACGGAACTTCAGTTTCGCTAAGTAGCAGTTCAAGTCCTGCAGATCTAGTATGGGCTGCAGACCGCCCTTGGCTTTGGGGATTCAAAAAGTATCGGGAATAGGACCCCTTGTTCCTGTATTCCACAGGAACTACCTCCACCACACCCAGCTGTAGTAGACCCTCTACCTCCTGTACAAGAAGATTCTCATGAGAGGAGTCCCTGAAGAGGGATGGGGAGGAGGGGTGGGAAGGGAGGGTAGAAAGTAACTGAAGGGTGTAACCTTGCACCACCATATTGAGGACCCATTGGTCCGATGTTATAGATGCCCACGCGGGGGGAAGGAAGAAAGGCAGTTGGCAAACAGAGGGGAGAAAGGATCCAGGGAACAGTCCAGTAGGTTGCCCTCAGGCGTACCCTCAAAATCGGAGCTTACCCGTCTGCTTATTGCAGGTTGAGCCCGCCTGGGATGTAGATGGGGTTTGGTGTCCAGGGCGCTTCCGGGAGCCCCTGGATCTTTTGTGGGGAGGCTCCTGTCGAGGGTGGCTCCCCTGGCTCTGAGGCTGCTGCGGCTTAAACTACTTGCGGGCAGGGCCAGGAACATACAGGCCCAGTGTTTTTAGGATTGTATGGGAATCTTTCAGGCCATGGAACTTAATGTCTGTCTGTTCTGCGAACAGGGCGTGCCCATCGAAAGGGAGGTCTTGCATTGACTGCTGAGCCTCTGAGGAAAGACCTGAGAGGAGCAGCCACGAAGTCCTGAGCAACAAGATTGCCGATGCCAGGGTACTGGCGGCGGTGTCCACTCCGTCCGATGCCACCTGGAGGGCTGCTCAGGCTGCAGTCGAGCTCTCATCCAGGATAGCCCGGAACTCCTTCCTAGAAGCCTCAGGAAGAGCATTCTCAAACTTGGTCATGGCCTGCCACATATTAAAATCATAGCGGCCTAGTAAGGCCTGATGGTTGGCCACCTGCAACTGTAGACTGGAGGATGAATAAACTTTACACTCAAACAAGTCCAGTCTCCTTGAGTCTTTATTCTTAGGGGTAGCCCCCACTTGAACTTGTTTCTCCCTGTGGTTGACCACCTCTACCACTAGGTAATTGGGAATAGGGTGGGTATAAAGGTACTCGTGGCCCTTATATGACACAAAGTACTTGCGTCTTGGAGATCGGAGGCAAGGAAGAGGGGGTTTGCCAGAGGACATTTGTAATTTTAGCGACCCGTCATGTAGGGGCAAAGCTACGCTGGCTGGGGCCATGGGGCAGAGAACATTCAAGAGAGAGTGTGCAGGTTCCTCTAACTCCTCCATCTGCAGACCCAGGTTGGCAGCAAGCCTCTTCAACAGCTCCTGATACATCTTAGCATCATCCTGGGGCACTGGCAGAGGGGGCCCTATTATGGCCTTGTCTGGCGATGATGATGAAGAAGCTGGTACCCAGGGGTCCTCTGCAACCATAGGTGGTCTGGTGGCATTCTCGCCCACTTCCTCCTGTGCCTGCAAGGTGCCTGCAGCTGAGGCCTCTTGGGCTGGAGTGGGGCGGGAGAGGGTGGTAGTCAGTCTCTCTGAAGCTCCGGATACCGAGCGGACAGCCTGAGAGGGCTGAGTGAAACCCTATGGGTACCACTGTGCCGGCCACGGAGTCGGAGACCACGGAGTCTGGCTGCAGTGCCACTGACGTAGTCCGCACCATAGGTCCCGGAACCTGTCCTGCCGCTAGGGAACCTTGCTCAGAACCTGAGCAGTCGTTCTCCCATGAGCAAGACAGGGCTGATTGGTGGCTCTGTCCCAATCAGTACTGGTCATCCCTCCCAGAGTTGGATCTGGCTGACTTCAGTGAGTGTCTGGATTGGGGCCTCGGCAACCAGCAGCGCTCAGCGGATCCGCAACAGTCCCGGGCTGGCAATCTACGCCTCACACTTAATGAGCAGTACCAGGATGTGGAGTGGGAATGGCTACTACAGTAGGCTTGGCGTTGTGACGATGTAGCCGGATACAGGGACGCCGCCCTAGGGGATCGGCAACAGTCCGGGGTATCGTCGGTCCCTCGATCTGTCCCTGGAGAGGTACCGGTGCCGTGGAGATTCTGGGTGCCAACTCTGAAACTCCTGCCAGGGGGCGCATGCCTCCAGAGGTCTGCACCCGGTTATGGGCGAGCCGCACCTCGAGCCTCTCTGCCCTTCTCCTGGGTCCAGAGACCGAATGGGGCCATGAAGCTTCTGCCTATCATGGTCAGAAGCGTGTCAGCGTTGAGAGGGCGACCGTTGGTGGATGTCCCCCATGAGGGGGGAGCGCTGCCGGGAAGGTGGAAACTGTGGTGGTCCCAACACAGGTTTACCCTGGGCCTGGGACCCTGCAGGGACCGGAGAGGGCAGCACCGGGAAGGACAATGTCTTGCACTGCTTGGAGGGCCTCCAGCATGGACACCTGGAGCTGACGAGGACCTCTGCCGCTATCTGGGGTAGCCGGCAGGGAGTGGGCTGGGCTACACCGCTCAACCTGAGCTGGGGCCTGGGATCCCGAAGGGGGTGAAGAGGTGCCCGAGACAGAGGCTTGGTCCACCCCAGACTTGTCCTTTCCCTTGCGGGAAGCTGGAGACCTTCCTCACCCAGTCTTCCTGGGCTACTTGACTGGAGCCATGGAAGGAGACCAGTGCCAGCTCATAGACGGTACTGGCGGGGCACTGTGCACCGAGATCATGGTGCTCAGCACCGGATTGGAGCGCTGCTCTGGCACTGGGGTAAGGGCAGACTCCATCAGTAGCACCTTCAAGCAAATGTCACTTTTCTTCGTCCTGGACTTGAAGGACTTGCAGATTTTGCACTTATCACTAATGTGACCTTCACCCAAACACTGCAAACCACTACAATGTAGATAGCTAATGGGCATGGGCCTTTTGCAGCGATTGCAGGGTTTAAAGCCTGGGGTCCGGGATATGCCCCATCCTGAGGCGAAGTCCATTAGGGACCTACTACATCTCCAACTTAACAAATAGGTTGAACTAAACTAGAGGGACACTATATACAGTGATATTTGCAAGAGGCAAAAGAGTTCGAACGAATGAAAAGCAACAGCTCTAGCTGAAGCAGCACCAGTTTCATGCACCGTCACTGGTAGCAAGAAGGAACTGAAGGTGGATGGAGCCGGCGCTGCCCTATATGCCGCAGCATACGAGTGCCACTGCAGGGGGCGCCAGAACCGGTCCCCTATGGATACTGCTGAGGGAAAAACTTGCGGCACCAGTGCATGTGGCGAGCACACACACCTAAGCTGAATGGACATGTGCAATCACTCCAAGAAGAACTTGCATAACCATAGAAAAGTAGCCACTTCTGTTGAAGTACTCTGTGGCAAGGTGCTCAGGGGCCAAAATAGCAATGTGCATGCCATCTATTCCTCCACCACAGTTCGGGAACCCCATTGAGCCCCACACTACAAGAAGGATGTGGAAAAATTAGAAAGAGTCCAGCAGAGGGCAACAAAAATGATTAGGGGGCTGGAACACATGATTTATGAGGAGAGGCTGAGGGAACTGGGATTGTTTAGTCTGCAGAAGAGAAGAATGAGGGGGGATTTGATAGCTGCTTTCAACTACCTGAAAGGGGGTTCCAAAGAGGATGTATCTAGACTGTTCTCAGTGGCACCAGACGACAGAACAAGGACCAATGGTCTCAAGTTGCAGTGGAGGGAGGTTTAGGTTGGATATTAGGAAAAACTTTTTCACTAGGAGGGTGGTGAAGCACTGGAATGGGTTACCTAGGGAGGTGGTGGAATCTTCTTCCTTAAAGGTTTTTAAGGTCAGGCTTGACAAAGCCCTGGCTGGGATGATTTAGTTGGGGGTGGTCCTGCTTTGAGCAGGGGGTTGGACTAGATGACCTCCCGAGGTCCCTTCCAACCCTGATATTCTATGATTGCTGCAAAGCCATCCACTATGTTCTGCACATTACCAAGAGTCACAGTCCTGAATAGCAGGAGACTATTAATAATCCTGCACATCTGTATAACATAGGCCACCACACTGGATTTTCCCACTCCAAAATGACTTCGCACTGCAATCCAACATTGCTAGTTTCCATAATGTGATCGCCACTAGCTTCTCCACTGTCAGTGTAGCTTAATGTGGTGTCCCTGCATTGGAGGGCTTGGGCGAGCTTGGCACACAGATCCAGGAATGTGGTCTTGCACATCTGAAAGTTCTGCAGCCATTTCTTGTCCTCTCAAGCTTGCATTACAAAGTGATTCCAACAGTCAGTGCTCATTTCTTGAGCCCAGACACAATGCTCCATCTGCAGCTCCTTAATGAACACACCAACAGCCACCTCAAATTGTTTCTCACTATGTTCCGCAGCAAACTGACCACCAGGAAATCATCATGTTCCTCGCAGTTCTTCTGGCTTTGCAAATACTCTAGAGGACAGTGCATCCTGTGCTTGCAATGCTCATGACAGTGCTGCAGAGCTATGCAGGCTTCATGCTTCTGTCAGAAATGGCAGGCAGCGACATGCACAGGTTCGTGGGAAATTGAAAACAGGGATGAAAACTATGGGATAGATATAGTATTATGGGATGAAGAACACTTCATTATGGGAGGTTGACCCTTGCTCCTAGTCTCCGCTATATGACTCATTTTTGCCCCACTATGAGTTGCCAAAACTACCTATAAGACAGTGTGCTGAATGGTGACGGGTTGCACACTGGGATACCTACCCATGGTGAACCACACTGTACATCAATAGGCACTCCTGGTGAGTATGTGCAAGGAACCAAGCATGCACACAGGCAAGTGATACACTTACCACAGCAACTGTATGCTGACATCTTGCATTGGCAAAATTTGTTGGGTACGACTTTCCTACTTGACCTATGAAAACCTCTCAAAGAGCCACCAACACCAGCCCTTCTCACACAACTTCCAGTCCAACATCTTCATGTCCACAAGTTACCAGCTCCTTTGCAACTTCTCCAATCTGTATGGCCAAGGATGGCATGCTGAGGATTAGGAGAAAAAGCCTAAACTGCCAGTTTGCCTTTGAGCCACCTCACACTAGCACATGATTATCACAGCTTGTTCACTGGATAAGTTGGAAGCTGTGTCCTTTCTAAGTATAATCAGTCATTCTGTCAGCAATATTCTTCAGAAGTGTTTACTAATATTGTAGTTACACAGATTCCAGCTGCCTACATTGGATGTGCATTCTGATCTGCCACAAGAGGCTCCAGCCTATCTGCTCCTGATATAACAGATACTCTACACAGCAGCCACTTCAAGATTGAATCACTGATCCCAATAAGAAGAACAGGAGGACTTGTGGCACCTTAGAGACTAACAAATTTATTAGAGCATAAGCTTTCGTGGACTACAGCCCATATGCATATGCATCCGAAGAAGTGGGCTGTAGTCCACGAAAGCTTATGCTCTAATAAATTTGTTAGTCTCTAAGGTGCCACAAGTCCTCCTGTTCTTCTTTTTGCGGATACAGACTAACACGGCTGCTACTCTGATCCCAATAAGCAGTTCATTCAGTATAGTTGTGAGTATATTTCAGACACATACCTGTTACATCTTGTAAACCCAAGACAATAATACTGCCTAATTTCTCATATCTATCCATGCATTTATATCACGCATCATAGTGATATCCTTCACAGCCCCTTCAGGTCCATTTGTAGTCCATCTGAACTAGATGACACATACAATAGTTACAGAAAACATTCAACTCCAAGGCTGTGCTGTCAGACAAATCAAGGAACAAATATCCAGGAACAAACCCCTTGTTAGAAATCTGTACATTTTGCTTAGACCTTCCAATATTGTTAACATACCATATTTGTGTTGTATGTGCTCTTCTGCTCTCTACTGGATCTTTAAAATGTTAAGACCACCAGTTTGTAATACGTTTGCCCTCTGGTGGCTGGAAGTGTTATGACAACAAATGGAGACTTTCTTTACCTCATGAGTTGACCTGTGCATTAATAAACACACGCTTACGGATTTTTACCTCAAATCACTGTACAGATTAACAACTGTTAATCCCCCTACCTCTGAGAGGTTCTTCCTATTTTTATAGATAGGGAAAGAGGTTAAATTATTTGGGCAAGGTCACAGAATGGGTCATTGACAGAGTCTGTAAAAAAGGTCAAGAGTTCTTATTTACAGTCCCATGGTTAATCCCCTACACAATGTTAGCCCTCTCAATTATGGAAAGACTGTCTGCATAATAAAGGTTGTAACAAGGTTTCTATGATAAGGCACATTTTCACAAGCACCAACACTCCGCAATAAAAAGTCCCAGACAATCACCTTTTCATATGTGGTTTGTGACCAGGGAATCTATGGCAAAAACGGAGGTGAACTGTACAAGCAGTTTGAGATACAGGTCTTAGAAAAAAATTGATATAATTCACTATTGGAAAAGACTAAACCATTTTTGGCAAGTCATTTCTCAAAAATGAGTCCAAACAAAGTTTGTTTCATTCAAGAGCTCTTGGTGAGAGCTGTTGCACAGTCCTGGAGAAGTTGAGAAGTTTATTTTTGGAGCTATTCCCCTCAGAAATAGGATCTCATGAATATTATCAGCCGTTGACTGACTTTATGAAGTTTGTCAAAGCTAGTAATGTTCTCCTCCCACACTCTGTAAGGGCTTGGCACGCTTTGCAGTGTTCAAAGATCCAGGAGAACTTCTGTAGATGTTATGAGATGAACAGACATTCCTATAATACTCTGAAGCCCCACTCATTCCCAAGGAATCTTGAATGGAAAACATTGCTTGTAGACTTTCGAAATTTGCAACGCTTTCAGCCCCAACACCCACAGCTTTTACAAAATATGTATATGCCATCACCTTTCACCGGGTTTATAAGCAGGGCTGCCTCAAGTAGGTCTGGGACACCTTAGCTGCCAAGTCTGAAGTTCACTGTGGGACCTCCTCCACCATACCTCTCCCAAACTCTTATCTCCTCCCATATGACAGCAGAGATTCAGACCTACAGAGTCAGGAAGAGGGAATGTGTCCAGAACAGTGTTCTTGTGGAGAATGTGAGTGACAGTAAAGGGGGATATGTAAAATACTGAAATTTATTACTGACATGGAGTATATCATTGGTCCAGCAGAATTTTGAAAGTTAATGGAAAAGGTCCTAATGCAAGGACTGAGTATCAGGAGTCAGATGCCAGTGAAAATAAACTTTCAAGCACTGCTAAACTTCGCTGATTTTGTTTCTCCTCCTCCCCCACTTACTTTATCTTTATGTCACTGTTTTCACCTGTCCCTCTCTTAAAAACACCTACTTGTCCCTGCTTTACTTCCCTGCCTCAAACCCACTGATCTATAACACAAAAGTTTATTGGTTCACACACTGCCTTCACATCAACTTAAGAAATGAACTGACAGAAGTTCCAGCTCTCATACTACCAGTGGTTCAGGGGAAGGGAATGAGGTCTACTCCAGAGGCAGCTGCTTCTGAGTGGGGGTGGGGTGGGGGGGTTGCAAAGAAGGATGGCATGAATATCTACTAGATATGAACACTTCTTATTTTCAGGAATTTGCATTCACAGATTTCAATACAACCTAGCTTAGTGTGGGGGGAGACACTGACACCAACTCTCCAGTACAGATGCAGTGGAAGCGAGGAACAGAAATACCATAGTTTCCTGCTCTTTGTGGTAGCAGAATTCTGTAGATCACATTCCAGCAGGAGCTAGTACAATGTAGTCCATGTGGTATTGCAACTACATTCTACATCCCTGAGCTCCAGAACTTCCATTACACTTGAAATGCTGCAGCTGTGCCACTCTAACATTTCAGCGTAAGAGACAACCTATGCCAACGAGAGGGGTTCACCCTTGGTGTAGGTAATCTCCCTCCCCCTCAAGAGGCGATGGCTGTGTCAACAGAAAAATTCTTCCATCAATCTAGCACTGTTTACACTGCGGGTTAGGTCAATTTAACTACACTGCTTAGGGATGTGGATTTTTCACACCCCTGAGCAAC
Organism: Chrysemys picta bellii; assembly: GCF_011386835.1. Taxonomy (NCBI): domain Eukaryota; kingdom Metazoa; phylum Chordata; order Testudines; family Emydidae; genus Chrysemys; species Chrysemys picta. The sequence continues at coordinate 92,849,994 of NC_088791.1, read as the reverse complement.
ATAGCTGGGTAAACCTAATTTTTTAGTGTAGACCAGGCTTAAACTTTATTGCCTAGAGTGCAGTGTGCCTCCCCAGAACTCATGACAGTTGGCTCCGCAATTACAGAAATACAGTGCATGCTGGGGCATAAATACAGCTGGCATCCTGAGAATGCAGGAGAATGAATGGAGTGGCACTTAGGTTACTAGGTCATACCCCCCTTTTGCTATGGTAACAGCTATTTCTTTCCTTTCCTTTGACAGGAAGAAAGGAGTAAGCAGCATCCATTTCTCCTTCTTCCTGCCCCTACTAAAGGGTAGTTAGTGAAAACAGCCTCTTCCCATTGCATATGGTATTTGTATTCAATATTTACTGATTACTGAGAAGTGGTCAGCTAAACTACTGCTATCATCCTATACCTACACAATCTTTATATACAGTCTGCAATGCAATTTAAAGGATTAGAATTGCCCAGGAATTCAGCATTCTTAATTCATTCCACTAAAGATACATCTCTCAGTTGGGACAGTACCAGACTAAGGAAGAGATTACAGAATTCCACCTTCGCTCCATCTGAGCACTGATCACCAAGAGATCTATAACAGGACAGAATACACAACTGTTGTCTAGCTGTCTCCTAACAGAAATTCAAGACGTTCACCCAAGCCTCTCAGATTCCCTGAGGAATCCCCTCATGGAAACTAATGCCTTGGGAACAAAGGGAAAACTACAAGTCTTTTTGCAGATTAAACACCTTTTGTTAACTGGAAATGGGCGAAGAGGAAAGGGAATTAGTCACAGATTAGTTGAAATTAAAATCTCTGATCAGTGATTGAAACTAGAGGAGTGGCACAGTTATCTCCTCTGCCTCAGAGAGTGCCCAACACACCTGCATTGCAGAAAAGTTTTAAGTTTGCTTTTTAATACTTAATATAGGGGTTTGGGTAGGGGCTTTATTCACTTTGTGCTGGCAGCCTCTGCAGTCCTGGAGCGGGGGAGGAGGTGGAAGGGTGCAGGGAATCTAAATCCAGCTGCTAAAATCCTTTTCTATTCACTGGCCATCTCTCTCTCCTTAATTTCTGTAACCTTCTCCCATCTGGCTCCTTGCCTCTCAACTCTTCCTCACCCCGTCTGTCCAAAATGTCACTGCTAAACTCATCCTCCTCTCCTCTCACTCAGATCGTATCACTCCCCTCTTTGAACCCATCCACTGGCTTCCCTCTCAGCATGTGGATTAAAGATCCTGGTCTTCATCTACAAGGCTCTATTATAATCTTGCTCCTACCTAACTGTTCCCACTACTCATTCTGATCAATGTAACACTCTTATTTTCTTCATCCCATGTCCCAACTTTTGTTTGTTGCCTTCTATCATACTGCGTACTATGCCTGGAAAATTCTTCTTGCCCTCATCCATCAATCATCATCTTCCCACGCCTTCAAACCCACACCTTCAAGCAATCCCCCCAGCACCACTGCTCTTCATCCATAGTCTCCCTGCATACTTTTCCTCTCCTGAATCTTGTCCTGTGCTTTGTGTTTAGGTTGTAAGCTCTTTGGGATAGAGAATATGGCTCATCTGTTTGTTAAAAGTATCAAGTACATTTATAGCACAATAAAAATGTTTAAAATAAAATTGTAGTAGATATTCACGGAAAAGCTCCGTCTCAGACCTCCTTCAAACGTTCTTACCTTGTGCCTAAACCATTTCCTCTGAAAGACAGGGGGTCTCCCCTACTCCCCAAAATGTGCCACACCCTCCCACTCCAAGGCCAAGGGGCTTCCATGAAATCCAAGCCTTTACATTTCTCACTAAAAAGTCCCATCTCCTGATTACAAGAGCCCTCCATGCACATACAGTAATGAATTAGAACCTTAAAAGAAGACTGAAGCCATCCCCAGCAACTAAACGCTGGTGAAACACTCTATACTAGGGGTTCTCAACTGGGGGTCGTGACCACTCAGGGGGTCGTGAGATTATTACACGGGGAGTCGCGAGCGGTCAGTCTCCACCCCCAAACCCTGCTTCGGCTCCAGCATTTATAATAGTGTTAAATGTAAAGTGTTTTTAATTTATAAGGGGGGGGAGTGTCACACTCAGAGGCTTGCTGTGTGAAAGGGGTCACCAATACAAAAGTCTGAGAACCACTGCGCTATACATTGTACTAATACAGCTCTGTAAGCATGGCTATGGGTCTTCTGGGGTGGCAGAGCACAGGAGCCATCAGGAAACACCTGAGTCCGGATGACTGTCGAGAAATGTGAAGAGAAGACCAGAGAGATTCAATATACAAACAGAAAAGGCAAACAGGGCAGAGACCGCTAACCTTCCCGCAAGCTGTGGTATGAATCCTGACAAGTGTTTAAACAGCTCTTCCCCTGCTTCGACACAGTCTCTGCGAGTGGCACAATCCCAACATAGGCAGGCTGGAGAGTTTTGGCTTTATCCAACATGCTGGAGGACGTCCCAGGATCAGAAGGCAGATGCAGTAACAAAGAAGATGTCCTTTAGGCCAGAGGAAGGGCTGTTTAATCCTCAGAGAAGGCCCCAGTCACAATCTGTCAATGCACTGAGAAGGCTGCTTAATGATAGACTCCGAGGCTGAGCTTGCACAGGGACAGCTAGACAATGGAGGCAGTGACAAATCCTGATTAGAATCAACAAGTCCCGGCAAAAAAAAAAAAAAATTTCCTTCCTGTCAGCACCAGGCTCGGACATAGAAACCTCCCTGCTTCAACAGGCAGAGTGTGCACGCAGGGGGATGGATCTCAATTTGCAGTCTGCATAACAGAGGGGTGGGCTTCTTCGTGAAACCACTTGCAGTGACAGCCAACCTCATTCACCCAAAATAGTACACAGTTGGTTTCTCTACTCAGACCCCTAACACTTGCCAGACAAGCAACATCACGTGACCTTGTCCCATTCCTCTCCTCTCCCTTCTCTCTCCCCTCCCCCACCACCCCCACTATAAGCACAAAACTAGGAGACAAGGCTCTGGGAAAGGATCCTCTATTTAGGCCCAGAAAACGTGAATTCAGACAGTGAGAGTGCAGGCTTCCAAACACACACTGCCCCCATTAATATACCTGCACCCTGACCTGGAAGAACCACCTCTTAGCAGATGGTGATTGGCAGAGTTCAGTCTATGGCTCCTCTACTGGGAGTGAAAGAGAGGCTTGGAATTAGTGCCAATTTGGTGGTGGGGTTTGTAATGTGGACATTTGTAACACAAATCATCAAATGGCTGTCTGATGGTTAATGACCTTTGGTCACTACATACCAGTGCATGACGAACTGGCAACATGCAGAGGAAGACCCTGGATGGCTCAGGTGACTGGGATATGCAATGCCCACCCTCAATGTTTTTTACCATTGGCAGAGAATGCCTGTCAAGACAGATGGGACTGCGCGTGGGGAAGGCAAAGACACACCAACTACAAGGATATTCCAATATCTTTCCAAACAGAAATATGTCACTAGTAATAGCTGTTATCCTAAAGGGCTGAGGTACTGTATTGACAGCCATATAGGTGCTGCAAAAGGGTGAATAACCACTTCTAATCACCTGAAGGCTAATTAAATGCAAGGCTGGAACAGTTCAGTCTAAGCTTTCCATCTCCCAAAATCAAAACAAGAATTTCTCACCTCCAGGTAGTCTGGGGGTCATCCTATCACTGTGCTGAGCAAATGGAGTAAAAACCACAAGGAAAAAATCCATGTAATATTAAAACTAAATTCACTTAACAGCATGAGAAACACTAAAGAAAAAAAAATTAAGGTATGCCTGCATTAATGACCAAGGAACTTGATTTTTTTTTTTAAATTGGTCACAATTCTCACTGATCTCAGCTTGACTTTCAGACACATTCAAGCAAATGATGCTCTATGCTGGCAGAAATAGTTTTGCACAAAAGCAGAATCACAACTAAATCGACAGGAAGAATGGAAGATTTTCTTACTGATTTGGATTAGGTCATTGCATCTGCTACCATTAGATTGTTGTGTAATTTAAATTAGGCTGCTGCAATTGTATCTTCCTACCCGTGCTGTGGGGCTCATGCAATTCAAGAAGGTAACAAAAATTAGTACAGTGCATGTGATATCATTTATTTTTAAGCCTAATTTTAATTACTATAAGTCAGTTTCTTCCTATGCATTTCTAATGTATCCATATGCATGATGTCTAGACAGGTAGATCATAAAGGTCATGAACTGGAAGGTAAAAAAATAGTAAAACACAAAAACAAAGATATAGAAAAAAAAGCTCAAACTCTACATCTACCTCCATCCCTAAAAAAAATTCTGCACTTCTAATTTAGACAAAATAGGTCCTCATTTAACTCTTCATTAATTGGAGAGCTTTATGATGCCACATGAGGGTATAACCTTAGTTGCAGCTCTCCCCATTCCAAAACTCACTTTTGGGGAGCAAAGTAGTTGGACTGGGGTGGAGAGAGAGGATTGAAGCTCAGATTATGGCCCCATGCAACTTGAAATGAATAGAGCCCTGCAACTCTGCGGATATCCACAGATCATTTTTGCGAATTGCAGATCAGATGCGGATACAAATTTTGTATCTGTGCAGGGCTCTAAAAATGAAGGCCTGGTATTTCTGACTGAAAAAAAAACCCCAGGAAAAAATAAAAGTTGAACTCAGTCAAATATGAAAGAAACAATAAAAAGGAAATAAAAAAACCTTAATTCTGCTCCACAGTGACACAATAAGGAAAACACAAAGTATCTCTAAAAGGCAGTATGTGTTAATCATAATTGTATTGTTATTTCATAGTGTCACAATAGAACAAAGTTAAGATTTTTTGGGTGCCTTAGAGTGAATTTCTTACGTTAATGTGTTTGGATTTCCTTTAAGTTAAAGTCTGAATTTCCTGTGTTTATAATTTTTTTTGGGGGGGGGGGGAAGGAGGGGAAAATAATTACAAGATCCCTATAATGGTTTTTATCCTCAATTACTCATGCATGCTCTCAGCCTTAACTCCATCTTAACGGCGTTTGTGTCCAGAAATAATCGAGTTGTTCCATGCAGACAGGTTCCTGCACCTACAGAATCCCACATAAGTCAACAAGGCTCCACAAAGGCACAACGTAACAGGACCGCTTACAGGATCAGAGCCAGTTTCTCCCTTGATAAGAAGATGCCTATCAGCATCAGACGAGGAGGAGGAGCAAAACTTTCCTTTTAGTTTGTTTTTTAAAAAGAAAAACTTCAGCTTAGACTATTCAGCATTCTCTGTTGGAAACTGGAGATTTAAAAATTAGTTATTTTGAGTTCTTAACATAGTCTGCAAAAGGTATGCAGAGTGTCATAGCTAAATACAAGATGGAACAGACTATTATTCATAAGGCCTACTCTACACTACAGAGTTTGGTTGATCTAAGTCGCCTTGTATCAACCTAGCTGTGCAAATGTCTACAGTTAAATTTGTCTCCCACTAATGTAAGCACCGCATTACAGTAACACCACCTCCCCAAGTGGCACTGAGCCATGGTCAATGTACTGAGGCTGATGCAGCACAAGTGTAGACGTTCTGCTACTTACGTTGATCCTAGCAGTTCTCCAGCAGCTGTCCCAAAATGCCCAACTCCGATAGCTCTGGTCACAATTGTGACCTCCACTGCCCAGGGGTCATGGAGGCCAGAAGGCCCGCACCCCCTTTAGAGCCCCGCAGATTTTTGAAATGCCTTCTCCTGATTATCCAGCTTGGCGAGCACACCTAGCAGCTCTCCATTGTTGTGTGCAACTGCCCAGCTGACTATGCTGTCTGCAAGCTCCAGCTTGTAAGAGACAGGAGATACTGGATCTCCAGGGCCTGTGGGGAGAAGAGGCTGTGTAAGCACAGCTACAGACCAGCCATAGAAATGAGGACATCTACAAGAAGATTGCAGGGGGGTGCAAGAGAAGGGGTAGAACATGAACTAGCAGCAGTGCTGCATGCAAGCCAAGGAACTGTGGCAGGAATATCAGAAAACCTGGGAGGCCAACAGTTCATCTGGTGCTGAGCTGCAGACCGGGCACTTCTACCAACAGCTGCATGCGATACTTCGTGGAGACCCCCACCACCACCCATCACACCATTTATACCTCTGAGGAGCCTGAGTCACAGGACCCTGCTGTGAACGGCGAGGATGAGGAGGTGGTGGAGGAGTGGGGATATGTAACTTGTTGGTCCAGCTATGCCACAAGCCAAGACCTGTTTGAGACTTCACTTCAGTCCAGTCAGTCCCAGCAGTCGAACAGCAGGGGAAGAATCTTCAAGTAAGTGTGTAAATTTATTTTCTATTACAGTGATGACACCCCTGACTTCGCAGGACACAGCTATCAACTTTACATACATTTATTTGTACTAGAAGAGGTAACGTTTCAACTAAGAGGTAATGTTATTGGCTTTTCATTCTCCAGTAGACAGGTGAGCGGGGAACGCAGGGGCCATGCAGAGCAGTTTATGCACACAGGGATGCCCCTTGAATCCACCTGAGAGATCTCGATGAAATTTTCATGGAGGCACTCTGCAATCCTCTCCCCTAAGTCTCTAGGGATGGCAGCCTTATTTCTTCCTCCATGGTAGGATATTTTCTCAGGCCAGTCAGTGATAATTTCAGCAGGCACCACTGCAGTACCCAGGCTAGCAGCATAAGGGTCCAGGAGGCTTCGGGACGCCTACAACAGCAGGGCTCTCTCTGTTTTTGTTACCCTCAGGCATGAGATATCAACCACAACCACCTGTGGAAATGGTGTCAGTATTCAGTGTCAATGCCCTATACTCAGTTTTATGCAATTCAGAATTCCCTCCTCATTTTCCTCACCCCTGACAGGCCATACTCACCATGGCTGGTGTTGTGAGTGGCACCATGCACAAGCACTCAGAAGCAGAACAATAATAAGCATGTCTTCTTTAAAACATCAGGGGAGTGAGGAAAGGGTGTTCTGAATCTTAAACTTTTGCTTTCCATTGTGACTATATTGACTATGAAACCTGTGTGTGTTATCTGCAGCTGCTGTGGTTGCTGCCTTGAGGGGTTCCCCCTTCACACCCAAGCCAGATGAGGAGGAGAAAGGAGAGGATTCGACTCACATGTTCAATGCAATCCTGCAAGCCAGTGCTGCATCTGACCATGAGCAAAGGGCCTGCAGGGTGAACACTGAAGACAGCCTGGAGAAGGAAAGGGCACATGCGAGAAAGGTCCAGAAGTCCAAGCAGGAAAAGAAGAGGAAGCTGCACCAGGACATAATGGGGTTTCTCTGACAACAAATAGATGCTGGAGACTTTTCTGGATCTACAGGTTCAAGAAGCACAGGCTCGCCTCCCTTTGCAGTCAATAAAGAACTCCATTACAACATCTCCCTGCGCCAGACATGCCAAACCCATGGGGGGGAAAAAACACAGAAATTGGGCTTGTTTTTGGCTTAATTGGCTTGTGAGTTGCTTGTTGGCTTGTAGCTTGTTGCTTCTTTTTTTTTTGATTGGCTCGCGGCAAGCAGGGGCTGGGGGGGTAAAGGGGGAAGAGAGTCAGGGGTGCACAGTGGACCCACCACAGTCCCAGACTGCACGCCGGGGGGATCTAGTCAGAGTGTTGGGGTTCTTAGAGATTGGCTTGTTTTGAAATGGGATTAGTTTGATTTTTGGCTTAATTGTGAAAGTTGGGGTGCTTATTTACCATGTGAAAGTTGGCAACTGTGCCCTGCACCCGCCCTTAATATTCCATGTGACATCAGGGGCTACATCCCGCCCTGTATCACTCCACTCTAGGGGACATTAAGGACAACCACAGCTTCATCTACACTGACCTGTGAAAGCCATGGTTGCTGTATGTGTAGCTAAAATGGACAAGCATGTTCTTTCCCCTTGTTAAGTTCTGTTCCATTCATTTAAATTTTTTATGCATCTGCTTTTAAATTGCATGGATTTTTCTTTATACTGATTTTGCTACTGAATAAAATTCTATTATTTGGAAAATAATTCATCTTTGGAAAATAATTCATCTTTATCAGTTTACAATATAGGCTGCAAAGTTCCTGGCATCCATATACTTGTTACTGTACAGTGTGACACAACTCATAGGATCAATGACAGTGTAATAATCATAAATGTATAGTGAGCACCCTAATGTTAATAGGTGCATTGACTGTTATATTCACACATGTACACCAAGCATGACACAATTATTAACAGGCAACAAAAAAGCAAGGCCAGGCACAGCACAGCACAGCACATCGCAATGCATTACTGCGGCTCACTGTTAAAGTGCTCTTTCAAAGCCTCTGAGCTATATTGTTCTGCATTGAGCTCTTCTAATAGTCCTTGTGTCTGTCTGTTCAACTCAGCAGACAGCGGCTCCACCTCCACCCCAGCGGCAACTCTTCCACCTTTGCTTCACAGATATTATGCATGACACAGCAGACAGCTATAACCATCAGGGGTTTTCTTCACTGGGATGCAATCTTGTGAGTAAACACAGTCAGCGTCCCTTCAACTTACGAAAGATATTCAACCGTCATCTGACCTGCTCAGCTGGGTAGTTGAATCTTTGCTTGGTGCTGTCAAGGTGGCTGGCATACAGCTTAATGATCCAGGGGACTAACGGGTAGGTTGGGTCCCCCAGGATCACTATTGGCATTTCAATATTGCCAATGGTATATTTCTGTATAATATCTCCTTAAACAAAATCTCATTATTCTAATGATAATTGGTTTGTTTCTAATATTTACATGACAAGGATGTGTAAACCTGTTAATACTTCCTAAATAAATAGTGGAAAAATAAAATAGTCCTTTTAACTGATGAGGACTGCATTACATAAATTACAGTTAACTTTGGATGTTCCCAGGATTCCACCTCCCACTAATAAAGACCTTCAGAGAGAATTAGAGAGACTAAGTTGGGAACCCTGTCAAAAGCTTGCCTCTTTAGTTCTCAGGAGAAGCCTGCAGTTCATATACACTCATCCTTTCAATCATCTGGTCACAGCTGCTACAGCCAGCTCAGAATACTCCTACCCATGAGAGACAGGTGGCCAAAGGTAAAGCACAGTTGTGGATTCTCTGTAAGAGCAGGCAGGCCTGGGAATCTGGATCCTTGCCCAGTTGCAGAACTGCTCTGCAGCCCCTCAATCCACCCTGGGACATACCACCACCCCCACTTTTGGCAAGTTGGCTTTCACTGCCTGACAAACTGAGTTCTAAATGTTGTGAGCTAGAGATGTAAAAATAGCTGCTGAGCAGGCTGGAAAACCTATCAGATGATGTCAAAGTACACTGAGCCCTTCCCACTCCCCACCACTTCCTTTCTATGTCATTTTCTCATTACATCACTGTCTCCATCTCTGAGTGCTGCCCTCCGCATCTTTCAGCTGCTAAAGTATTTTACAAAACAGCGAAAGTTAAACAACCTCACCACATACAGAAACGCTCTCACCCTTGGAACACATCCAAGGTTTGCCAGCTTGCCTTTCCTTGCAGACATGCACATCAAATCCACAAGCCTGTTCTGTGAAATATACATGCAGGGGACAGCAATCCAGTCCAAGGAATGGATGTCTAACCCCACTTTGATCAGAGTTTGATTAACTTTCCAGGTCATGCCAAAGCAGAAGTATTATGCAACACAGTTTTCTAGGCACTGCTAGGATGAAATGCTACACCAGTTCAGCACATGCTGAGGAGTCTATGCAGTTCAAGAATTTAATGTAAACTTAAAAAAAAATAGACAAACAACCCAACTAAACCTTTACATTATTTAAAATAAAACTCCAGAAACATTTTTTTTAAATCCAGCCCGAGACAGTTTTGTTAATAGGGGGCCCAAGCAGGCTGTACATAAGCTCTACTATTATAAAATAATTATGTCTATGTAGAGCTTCCTATCCAAAGGGATCACTCCAGGTGCTGGTTGGGCAGAGGATCACTATAGAGAACTGAGTCAAATTAACTTATTCTGCTTTTCCTTAAAGGGAAAAGATATATTCTGGCTATGTCCCTTAATGCCTTTCCTGAGCTGGCTCATTCAGAAATAACTCCCGGTATATGCTATTTCAACAGTGCTCCCTCTCCCATTCCCACTCCATAGTCTACATTCTACTGTCTGATCTGGGGATGCAGCCGTTCCAGACCCTTGAGGAACCGACCCAACATAGGGTTGGCGAAGACAGAGCATCCAGACGCTGCCAGGTGGAAAGCCAAGATAGCAGCAAGGTGTACCTTTATAGAGGATGCTGCCAGGCCTTGCTGTTTCAGGTGTAGAAGGTACTCCAAGATGAGAGATACAGGTGCCTGGACAGGGGGTGTACGACACTGGTCACACCAACAAGTACATCTTTTCCACTTTGCCAGATATGTGGCTCTAGCGGAGGGCTTCTTGCTGCCGAGTAGGACCTCCCTTACCTGTTCTGAGCACAGAAGCGCCATGGGGTTCAGCCAAGAAGCTTCCAAGCTGTGAGGTTGAGGGACTGCAGTTTGGGATGATGAAGACGACTGTGGTCTTGAGTGATCAGGTCTGGGAGGAGAGACAACATGATTGGGGTGTCCACTGACAGTTCTAGGAGTGTGGTGTACCAATGTTGTCGAGGCCATGCTGGGGCTACCAGAATTATCTCTGCCCCATCCCTGCGGACCTTGAGTAGGACTTTGTGCACAAGTCGGAACAGGGAAAAGGGGTAGAGCAGGCGGCCTCCCCAGGATAGCAGGAATGCATCCATGATTGAGCCTGGGCTGTGTCTCTGGAAGGAGCAGAACATTGGGCACTTTCTGTTGCTCTGGGTGGCAAACAGATCAACCTGGGGAAGGTGAAGTGTATGACATCCGGCCAAATGGACCACTAGTGATTGTGGAAGGATCTGCTGAGGTGGTCCGCCAGTGTGTTCTGAACTCCTGGTAGATAGGATGCTTCCAGATGAATGGAGTGGGCTATGCCGAACTCCCACAGCCAGAGGGCTTCCCAATACAGGGGAGAGGACTGGGCTCCACCCTGCTTGTTGATGTAAAACATGGCAATTTTTCCATTACTAGGGACAAGGAGGGCTGAGGGCTGTTGAAGGGAACTCCTTCACACACTGTCCAAGGGTCGAGATACCATTGAAGGGACTTGAGCACCTGCCCCAGCACCGTGATCACTGAATTCAAGTTGTCACGTCCCTGGCAATAGGCCGAAGTGAGCCATGCCTGTAGAGGCCTGAGCCTCAGTCTAGCATGCCAGGTCACATATATGCAGGCTGCCATGTGGCCGAGGAGACTCAGGCATCCCCTTGCTGTAGTGGTTGGGTACTGCCTAAGGCCTTGAACGATGTCCATGATGGCTTGGAATCGGGACTCTGGCAAAAGTGCTCTTGCCTGAACCGAGTCCAACACCAACCCGATGAATTCTATTCTTTGGGTCAGTGACAAGGTTGACTTGTTCAAGTTGAGGAGGAGACCCAGTCTCTTGAATGTGGATCTGACCAGACTTAAGACTCCACCTGCCCCCTGGTGCAGCCCCTGAGGAGCCAGTTGTTGAGGTAGGGGTATACCTGCACCTGCCTCCGACAGAGGAAAGCGGCCACAAAGACATGCACTTGGTGAATACCCGGGGAGCTGTTGAGAGGCTGAATGGAAGGACCGTAAATTGAAAATGTTTGTGGTCGACCACGAACCGTAGGAATCACCTGTGTGCAGGCCGAATAGCTTTATGGAAGTACGCATCTTTCATGTCGAGTCTCCCGGTTCCAGAGAAGAGATAATTGTACTTAGGGAGACCATGCTGAACTTCAACTTTATCCCACCCCCCTCCACCTCTAATCAAAGATTCTTGCCACTGCCTGGACAGGATAACTATAAGATGAGATTGTGGATAACATCTTAGAGAAAGTCTCATGGACCATGCTTTGCAGCTGGCTGGCCTATCGCCTCACACATTCACAGTTGCATAACATCGTTGGGACAAATGCCCCAATTGCTAACATGAAAAAGTAGTATTAGGAAATTCTTTGTATTTTTTGTCTTCTCCAATGAGGCACGTATTCTCTTTTTTAAAAAACTGTCTACTAGATAGCTCTCCATTTCATCTATTCCTCTTTCTTGCCGCACATAAATAGAATCATAGAAATAGAGAACTGAAAGAGACCTCGAAAGGTCATCAAGTACAGCTGTGTGTGCTGAGGCAGGACCAAATAAACCTAGACCATCCGTGACTGGTGTTTGTCCAACCTGTTCATAAATGTTGGGGATTTCACAGCCTCCCTTGGAAGCCTATTCCAGAATTTAACTACCTTTATAGTTAGAAAGTTTTTCCTAATATCTAACCTAAACTTCCCTTGTTGCAGATTAAGCCCATAACTTCTGGTCCTTCCTACTGTGGACATGGAGAACAATTGATCACAGTCCTCTTTATAAACAGCCTTTAAACATATTTGAAAGACTTATCAGGTCTACGCTTGGTCTTCTTTTCTGAAGAAACATGCTCAGCTTATGTAACCTTTTCTCATACCTCAAGTTCTTTTATCATTTGTGTTGTTCTCTTCTGGAATCTCCCCAATTTTTCCACATTTCCTAAAAAAAATTGGATATAGTACTCCACCTGAGGCCTCACCAGTGCCAAAGAGAACAGAACGATTACCTCCCAGAGGCATCTTACATATGACACTTCTGTTAATACACCCTAGAATTATACTAGCCTTTTTCACAACTGCATCACATTGTTGACTCATTCAATTTGTGGTCCACTATAACCGTCAGATCCTTTTCAGCAGTACTAACACACACTCAGTTATTCCCCCTTTTGTAATTGGGAAGGAAAAATTCAAATGCACAAGTGTACTACTTTGCACTTGTCTTTATTCAGTTTCATTTTGTTCATTTCTGACCAATTCTCCAATATGCCAAGGTCGTTTTGAATCCTAATGCTGTCCTCCAAAGTGCCTGCAACCCCTCCCAACTTGGTGTCATCCTCAAACTTTCTAAGCATACTCTCCACTCCATTATCCAAGTCATTAATGAAAATATTGACTAGTACTGGACCCAGGATTGACCCCTGTGGAACCCAATTAAATATACCCTCTCAGTTTCACTGTGAACCACTGGGAACTACTCTGAGTAGTCTTTCAACCATAGAGCACCCACCCCACAGTAATTTAATCCAGACCACATTTCCCTAGTTTGCTTATGAGAATGTCATATGGGACTGTGTCAAAAGCTTTAATAAAAATCAAGGTATACCATGTCTACTGCTTCTACCTTCATACATACTCCTCTCCTTCTGAGCACAGTTCCCTGATCTGCTGAACATACTGCCCAGCCACTTGGTCCTGTGGACAACTGTCCTGTACATACTGCCCAGACACTAGTGGGAGACATGTCAAGTCCCTGAAGGTGGTTTCTATCCTTTCAAATAGCATCAGTGTCTAGTAGAGGCAGTTAGACCGGCTCCTTCTCATTTCTAGATACACCTCTACCCAGATATAACACTGTCCTTGGGAGCCAAAAAATCTTACCCCATTTTAGGTGAAACTGCGTTGTCGAACTTGCTTTCATCCACCGGAGTGCGCAGCCCCGCCCCTCCGGAGCATTGCTTTACCGCGTTATATCCGAATTTGTGTTATATCGGGTTGCATTATATCGGGGTAGAGGTGTATTTTTACAGGCCTCCAGACTCTTCTTTACCAGGTACAGTTTGGATATCTATAGTCACAGCTGAAAAAAAAGGAGGAGAAGAGCTTGCGCACTATGAACCACTAGCTTTCCACAAACCAACAGTGCTCCCAGGACCGCAGTCTAGGAACTTCAGCTCTAAAATGGTCTGGCAGGCTGTGCTGTGTTGCATTGCATCGTGAAACCATTAACACTGAACTCCATTAGTAATATTATGCACAGCCAGCCCCTTACACAAAATCGAAAGAGGAAAGCTTTAGGAAGTTATTGTGTGTTTAAAACAAAAGCAACAGTGCTAGAGTCTGCTCTTGAGTCAGCCACCCTCCTCCCCGAATATACCCTCCTTCCTCAAAAAAACAACATTCCTAGTTGCTGTTCATCTAGCACTGAACAGCCACCTTTCTCCACAAAAAAGTGCAGCTGCTCGAACCTCAAACCAAACTTATCTCACTGGAATCCCCTTCCTAATCAAATCAAGGGAGAGGGCAGCTTGGATAAGGAATGTTTTCAGACTCTAGTTCAAGCTTCTAGTTCTTGTCAGCAAAGTTTCCAGCCTCACTTCAAGGCCAGAAGGTTAAACATTTCTCAATGACGCAGGCTCCCTTTGCGAGGGAGTGATTCCCAGACACTAAATCAAAGACTGAAGCAAACAAGTCACTGCCTCTCTCTGTGGAAGAGTGGGAGGAGTACAGCACTATACCACTCACCCTGCCAATGTAAGACAGAGACCCAGAATGAAAGACAAAAGGAGAGAGAGGGATGCGAAGTGCAGTGCAGGAAGCTTAGCTTGATGTAGAATTTAAGTCTCAAACAAATATAAGCTGCTGCAAAATGCTGCAGCTAATTTTTTAAGCAGTGTTTCTCAGTGCTCCATGATCTGTGCTGGCTGCCTATTTCGTTTCCAAGTGAAGTTTAAGTTGGTGGCTTCAACCTCAAAAGCCCTAAATGGATTGACATTTTCCTAGTTCAGAGACCACCTTTCTCTACATGTCAGACTGCTACAAATGCAGTTAGCGGAGACACTCAAACTGGAGGCCTTTAGATGTAGGAGCAGTGGCTGGCAGGAGAGCTTTCTCTGAGGATTTGGAATCTGCTCCCCCTTGATTTGAAGTAGCTTGCGGTCCGTTGACTTTCAAGACATGCTGCAAAATGTATCTATTTGCTTGGGTTTTTGGAGAGGTAGCGGCTGAGGCTAGAAAGAGTTCTGTTGTAGGTCAAGCTTTAAGAGCGTTGTTAGCGGGATTAAATGCTGATTATAGTTTGACTTGGTTTTTGTAATTTATGTTCAAAGGCACTTACTTTGTGCATACTTTTATAAACAAAATTATAATCAGAATTTAAAGGGTAAAATTTACCAGGGATGACAGAGGTGAAAGCAAAATCCAAATCTAAAATATTGAGCAAGAGTTGAGATGATAGATCTAAAAGTGGAGAACCTGTAACAGAAATGGAAGCAGTCAGCATCAGTCCTTTCCCCAATCTCTGGGTGGTCAGTGACTTTTCATTATGGACTGGAAACAAGAGCTTGTACCATCTGTTTCAGAAGGGACAGCAGCTTCTTCAAAGATGATGTTGTGCCAAGAAAGTAAAAGGACCCCACAGGGCAGGAATAAGATGACAAGAGAGGATACAACAGCAGATACCTGTTTCTTAGTCTAATTTACACACTGGATAATCAAAAGGTTTCCTTTCCTCTGATCTGCATCAGAGGAAAGGGTGTGCAAACTACGGCCTGAGGGGCCGCATCCAGCCCTTCAGACATTTTAATCCAGCCCTCGAGCTCCCGCGGGGGAGCAGGGTCCAGGGCTTGCCCCACTCCAGCATTCCAGTCAGGGAGTGGGGTCAGGGGCTTGCCCCACTCCGCACAGCTCCTGAAAGCAGCGGCATGTCCGCCCTCCGTCTCCTACATGTAGGGGCAGTCAAAGGGCTCCTCATGCTGCCCCCGCAGCTCCCATTGGCCGGGAAGCACGGCCAATGGGAGCTGCAGGGGCGGCATCTGCGGACAGGGCAGTGTGCAGAGCTGCTTGGCCGCGCCTCTGTGTAGGAGCCGGAGGGGGGACATGCCGCTGCTTCTGGGAGCTGCTTGAGGTAAGCACTGCCCAGAGCCTGC
Source organism: Chrysemys picta bellii (assembly GCF_011386835.1). Taxonomy (NCBI): domain Eukaryota; kingdom Metazoa; phylum Chordata; order Testudines; family Emydidae; genus Chrysemys; species Chrysemys picta. Next base: position 92,834,271 of record NC_088791.1, on the reverse strand, counting down.
ACCCCTGACCTCCTCCCATGTCCCAACCCCCTCCCCAACCCTGATCCCCCTCCTGCAATCCGAACCCCTTGGTCCCAGCCCAGAGCACCCTCCTGCACCCCAAACCAACTCCAGCCCCACCCCAGCCCCTGCACCCCCAGCTGGAACCCTCACCGCCCCCCGCACCCTAACCCAGAGCGTCTTCCTGCACACTGAACTCCTCACTTCTGGATCCATCACAGAGCCCGCACCACCAGCAGGAGTCCTCACCCCCGCCTGCACCCCAACTCCCAATTTCATGAGCATTCATGGCCCACCATACAATTTCCATACCCAGATGTGGCCCTCAGGCCAAAAAGTTTGCCCACCCCTGCTTTGATGGAACTATTGAAAACTAAAAGGTACTGTTTATACTGCACAGGAAGTCTTATTAGCACCTATTTAAAACAAACTTCATGCCAGAAAGATGCTAACAAGTGTCCCCCAGACAACAGGAGACTGCACCCAAATTTAGGGCTCACCTACATAAAAAAATTGTTAAATTGGTGCAAGCCCCTTGTGTGAACACTTATTCTGGTTTAAGAATGCCTCGTATTCATTTAGCTTCATTCCTTGCCCATTAAATCTAGATCAATGAGCCATGCTTAAATCAAACTAAGATTGTTCACAAAAGAGAACTATTCCAATTTAATTAAATCAGTTTCTGAACCAATTTAGTTAAATCAGCTGTTGGAAGTCTGAATGGAAGGAGGAAACAATTTTAGCTTCACCTCCAAGGATTTGGGTTTAAATCTACCTTGGTCACAAATGAAAAAAGCGTTAGGCTTATCTCGCCTATGAGATGAGATTTGTCCAAATAAAAATAACGTAATTTGGCATGACTGGCAGTCTGCCTGAGAGCGCCAAAACTGGAACAGCAGAGGGTCCTGAGAACTGATGAGGTGCATCAGCAATGCAACACGGGGGGGAGTGGGAGGGACAGGGTGTCATAGGGTGTAGTGTAGATTATGACTGAGGTGCATGAAAAAATTTTCTGAGGAGCTTAAGACTAGAATAAGCAGGGAGTGTTAACAGTCAAGATTAAGATCTATGCTGGCGCTTTTACTGCAACAACCATGGTAGCTGAAACAACAACAGAGCTGTAAGACCCTCACATAGTTCCTGACTCCACTATAACTGGCTTCGAACCAGTACTAATAATAGTCACCTGTGATCACCAAGGACTTGCGTATACTAGGCACATTTATGTTTTTTATGCATCTCTGCCTGTGGCAGCAATGATAAACTTGGAGTATACAGGGCACAGACATTTTTACTGTATAATTTAAAAAAATAAAAGCTTCCATTGTAATTATCATGGGTGTAGCTACAGGTGCCTCCTTGACCTGAATAAATGAAGGGGATTTCTAACCAAACACTGGACAGAGACAAGTTGCTAGGTATCCAGGTAGGGAAAATGTCACACAAGCTTTTCAGAAAGGAGTTATTTATCCAGACACAGACAAACAACATAATGTACGTTCATATTGCGATCCACAGCCAAAAGCTAGAAGCATACCTCAAAAAGGTGATAGTTTCAGTACAATGCCAAATCCTCCGATTTGGCTGACACCAAAGTACAGAATTATCTGACTACTCAATGGTTACTCACAAGGATAAAGACACCAAAAGATTATTTTCAGTTCTCTCATTAATGGAATGACTTAGTATCTTTGTGGTTCGGGGTGGATTCCCCCAACTCCATTTCCTACAAGAGCCCAAACATATCCTCATTCAGCAAATAGCTCTGGCATAAAGATTTCCATATTTAAAGATTTCCTTCTAGAAAGTCCAATTTTCTGCTTCAGCACTGCATGTTGATGATGATGCTCACATGGCTTGGTTCAGTCTTCTGATCTCATACGGAATTCTGGTTATAGACCCGGGGAAGGGACTATGGTCTCATTTTACCACAACTCAAAAACACAGATCATAACCATCCACACACACAGCCCTCATGGAAGTCCATTGCCACCCTGTAAATTCTTATCCATTCCCACAAGCTTGCTATCAGGTGCAAAAGCACTGCCTTACGGAGGGCGCTGGCACCAAGCCCAAAATGTAGATTCTGTTTTAAGAGGGGACAGCTATTCGACCTGTACCAGCCAGCAATGTTTTCAGAATTTTTTACATTCAAATGAAATCAGGGAGTTTTTAGATTTAAGGGTCCCTGGCAACGTTGCAACCCAAACACTCAATTAGAATCATGAGATCCAGAAAGTGAAACCAATCAATCTAGTTTCACTGCTGATAACAAGTGAAATGCAAAAAGCGAACAAAATCCACTAGCAAGAAGTTGTATAACTTTAAAAAAATCCATGTATTAGTACCACAGGTAAAAAAACACTTTTCCTATCTAGAATTAGGATTTCTAACTTGACTGTGTCTTTCATTTTGGTGCAAGCAGAAGTGGTTATTTTTATTAAAAAAAATAAAACCACCATTTATTTACAAGGGGAGAAGAAAATGGCATTTCTAAGCATAGAAACTGCAGTACTGAGGTTGCTGCTTAAGAGGAAAGTGGGGGAAGACGGGACTTTCCTTCTTTGAGTACTCAGTCCCAGATGACACACCATTCCCTTTTCATAGGAAATGAAGAAAATTTAGCATCGGACACCCCACAGAGCAGCTTTATTTGACTTGTTTTAAAATGAGAGAAGGTTTTTTATTTTGTTTGGCTTGTTTTTCGGGAAGGGGAGAGGAGGAGCAAGAGAATTGGATCAGTATCTTTCGCTAGTATGACAGATTGGTATTTAATATATGCCCATTTAGGCCAAAAACAGTCTTCCATGGCAGTTTAATAAACAGTTATGCTCAGTTCAAGATGTCAGCATCAAGAAGTTCTTCAGTGAACATTCCACTCCTTCCTCCTGAGATGCTCAGACAGAGGATTAAACAAGGGAATTTATATTTTTTTAAACTATATTTTTCAAAAAAGTTTATTTACTCTACATTGAGTTTAAAACACTCGTCCATAGGCGTTTTATCCTCCAACTATATGGCTACCTCTGTTTATCTAAATCAGTGGTTCTGAAACTTTTGTACTGGTGTACAAACCTCTCAATGCGACCCCTCCTCTTATAAATTAAAAACATTTTTTTATATATTTAACACCATTATAAATGCTGAGGCAAAGCAGGGTTTGGGGTGGGGGCTGACAGCTCGTGACCCCTTCCCCCCCCCCGATGTAATAACCTCATGACCCCCTGAGGGGTCCCAACCCCAAGTTTGAGAAATCCTGATCTAAATTATATTTATAACAAAGTTTAGAATAATCCATTTCTGGTCTGTGAAACAGCATCAATCAATAACCGCAGCATATCTCAGGATAAGTAGAGAGGGAAGGGCTAAGTAGAGAAGTATAACATTCTCTATTTCCTAAACACCTTTTTGGGTGGTTTTCCTTAAATATCTCAGCAAATGAACAGGAGAAAGTATTAAAATCCAAAGGACAGTGTTCATTTGGTCATTCTGTGATAAAGTTAACTTTTATTTATTTAGCACTTTTCATCTCAAAGGCCTAGTCTACACTACGACTTTAATTCGGATTTATCAGCTTTAATTCGAATTTACCCTGCAACCGTCCACACAACGATGCTATTTATTTAGATATAAAGGGCCCTTTAAATCGATTTCTGTACTCCACCCCGACGAGCGGAGTAGTGCCAAAATCGATTTTAACATTTCGAATTAGGGATAGTGTGGCCGCAATTCGATGGTATTGGCCTCCGGGAGCTATCCCACAGTGCACCATTGTGACCGCTCTGGACAGCACTCTAAACTCGGATGCACTGGCCAGGTAGACAGGAAAAGCCCCGCGAACATTTGAATTTCATTTCCTGTTTGCCCAGCGTGGAGAGCACAGGTGACCACAGATAGCTCATCAGCACAGGTAACCATGCAGGCCGATAATCGAAAAAGAGCACCAGCATGGACCGTACGGGAGGTACTGGATCTGATCGCTATATGGGGAGAGGATTCAGTGCTTGCAGAACTTCGTTCTAAAAGACGAAATGCCAAAACTTTTGAAAAAATCTCCAAGGGCATGATGGAGAGAGGCCACAATAGGGACTCAGATCAGTGCCGCGTGAAAGTCAAGGAGCTCAGACAAGCCTATCAAAAAACAAAGGAGGCAAACGGTCGCTCTGGGTCAGAGCCGCGGACATGCCGCTTCTACGCCGAGCTGCATGCAATTCTAGGGGGGGCCGCCACCACTACCCCACCTGTGATCGTGGATTCTGGGTCGGGGATAGTCTCATCAGCTACACCTGAGGATTCTGCCGATGGGGGAGAGGAGGAGGAGGAGGAGGATGAGCTTGCAGAGAGCACACAGCACTCCGTTCTCCCCAACAGCCAGGATCTTTTTCTCACCCTGACTGAAGTACCCTCCCAACCCTCCCAAGCCAGTATCCAAGACCCTGACCCCATGGAAGGGACCTCAGGTGAGTTTACCTTTTAAAATATAAAACTTGTTTTAAAAGCAAACAGTTTTTAATGATTACTTTGCCCTGAGGACTTGGGATGCATTCGCGGTCAGTTCAGCTACTGGAAAAGTCTGTTAACGTGTCTGGGGATGGAGCGGAAATCCTCCAGGGACCTCTCCATGAAGCTCTCCTGGAGGTACTCCAAAAGCCTTGCCACAAGGTTTCTGGGCAGTGCATCCTTATTCCGTCCTCCATGGTAGGACACTTGACCACGCCATGCTTACAGCAAGTAATCTGCTATCATTGCCTGACAAAGCCTGGCAGCGTATGGTCCCGGTGTTTGCTGGCATTCAAGCAACATCTGTTCTTTATCTTGTTGTGTAATCCTCAGGAGACTGATATCACTCCTGGTAACCTGGTTGAAATACGGGAACTTAATTAAGGGGACAGAGGTGGCCGTTCCTACTGGGCTGTTTGCCTGTTGCGGAAAATAAATCCTTCCCTGCAGTTAGCCAAGCGCAGATGGGAAATTGGCCCTGAGCTTTTCGCATTTGGCTAGCAGGGATCTTCCCTGTTACCAGCCACGCGGTGGGGGGAGGGGTAGCGTGATCATCCCAGAGAATTTATGGCGGGAGGGGGGCGGCGGCGGGGGGGTGGTGGTTAGTTTGGTTCCTGCAGGGATCTTCCCTGATACCAGCCACGCGGTGGGGGGATGGGTACAGCAATCATCCCAGAGAATTCATGGCGGGAGGGGGGGGGGGGGTTAGTTTGTTTTCTGCTGCTGCTGAATGTTAACAGAAAAACCGCAGCACTCTACAGGCTATGCTTGGTATGTGGGAAAGGAGGGCGCAGAAGCTGTAAGACAATGGCTTACCATGGCCGCATGCAAGCCGAATTCTGTTGCCCGGACCTGTGATCTCTAGCAGCAAAGCCACAGGCACTCAGCATTAAGAGGCAAAATGCGACCTTGCACAGAAATCACATGTGCTATGTAATGTGAATAGTGTTGGTCACCGTGAAAGAGTATAAGCATTGTTCTGCAAAATGTATCTTTTTAAACAATTCTCTCTTTTCCCCTCCCTACAGCAGCTGCAAATTCCTCAAGCCTCCCTCCTCCATCCCGAAGGCTATCACAGATAAGGCGTCGTAAAAAGAAGACGCGAGACGAGATGTTTTCAGAAATTATGGAATCCAGCCGCAGTGACAGAGCTCATCTGAATGAGTGGAAGGAAACGGTTTCAAAGTATAGGAAAGAAGCCAGTGAACGTGAGGACAGGAGGGACCAACGTGAGGACAGGAGAGACGCTCGAGATGAGAGGTGGCGGCAGGAAGATCAGAGGAGACACGTTGCAACGCTGGGGCTGCTGCGTGAGCAAACAGACATGCTTCGGCGTCTGGTGGAGCTTCAGGAACGGCTGCAGGAAAACAGACTGCCGCTATAGCCCCTGTACCCCCCTCCCCATGTTCCGTATCCTCCTCACCCAGACGTGTAAGAACGCGGGGGGGGGAGGCTCCGTACACCTTCCCATTCCACCCCAGTAGACAGCCCAAGCAAAAGGCTGTCATTTTTTTAACCTTTTTTTTAGTGGCCTTTTCCTTCCCACCGATCCTCCTCCCAAATCCCACCCGGGTTCCCTCCCTCTTTTTCTAATCTATTAATAAAGAATAAATGATTTTTAAATGATAGTGACTTTATTTGGTTTGAAAGAAAGCTGGGGGAAGGGGGAGGGTGGGTTCCTTACAGAAAATGAGTCAATAAAGGGGGCGGGTTTTCATGAAGGAGAAACAAACAGATATTTCACACTGTAGCCTGGCCAGTCATGAAACTGGTTTTCAAAGCTTCTCTGATGCACAGCGCTTCCTGGTGTGCTCTTCTAATCGCCCTGGTGTCTGGCTGCGCGTAATCAGCAGCCAGGCGATTTGCCTCAGCCTCCCACCCTGCCATAAAGGTCTCCCCCTTACTTTCACAGAGATTGTGGAGCACGCAGCAAGCAGAAATAACAATGGGGAGATTTCTTTGGCTGAGGTCAGAGCGAGTCAATAATGAACGCCAGCGACCTTTTAAACGGCCAAATGCACATTCTACCACCATTCTGCACTTGCTTAGCCTGTAGTTAAACAGCTCTTGACTCCTGTCCAGGCTGCCTGTGTATGGCTTCATGAGCCATGGCATTAAGGGATAGGCTGGGTCCCCAAGAATAACTATTGGCATTTCAACATCCCCAACGGTTATTTTCTGGTCCGGAAAGTAAGTCCCTTGCTGCAGCCCTTTAAACAGAGTAGTGTTCCTGAAGACGCGAGCGTCATGAACCCTTCCCGCCCAGCCCGCGTTGATGTTGGTGAAACGTCCCTTGTGATCCACAAGTGCTTGCAGCACCATTGAAAAGTACCCCTTGCGGTTTATGTACTCTGTGGCTTGGTGCTCCAGTGCCAAGATAGGGATATGGGTTCCATCTATCGCCCCACCACAGTTAGGGAATCCCATTGCAGCAAAACCATCCACTATGGCCTGCACATTTCCCAGAGTCACTAACTTTCGTAGCAGCACCTGAGTGATTGCTTTGGCTACTTGCATCACAGCAGCCCCCACAGTAGATTTGCCCACTCCAAATTGATTCCCGACTGACCGGTAGCTGTCTGGCGTTGCAAGCTTCCACAGGGCTATCGCCACGCGCTTCTCAACTGTGAGGGCTGCTCTCATCTTGGTATTCTGGCGTTTCAGGGCAGGGGACAGCAAGTCACAAAGTTCCATGAAAGTGCCCTTACGCATGCGAAAGTTCCGCAGCCACTAAAAATCATCCCACACCTGCAACACTATGCGGTCCCACCAGTCTGTGCTTGTTTCCCTTGCCCAGAATCGGCGTTCCATGGATAGAATCTGCCCCATTAACAACATGATCTCCAAAGCACCGGGGCCCGCGGTTTCACAGAATTCTGTATCCGTGTCCATGTCCATGTCCTCATCATGCTTGTCGCGGCGCTGCCGCCGCCGCTGCCTCCTCGCCTCGTTTTTCTGGTCCTGGCTCAGCATAAACTCCACGAGAACGCGCGAGGTGTTTACAATGTTCATGACTGCTGTTTTGAGCTGAGCGGGCTCCATGCTTGCCGTGGTATGGAGTCTGCAGTGTTCACCCACCCAGGAAAAAAGGCGCGAAATGGTTGTCTGCCGTCCGTTGCTTTCATGCAGGGAGGGAGGGAGGGAGGAGGTGAGGCTGTATCCAGAACCACCTGCGACGATGTTTTTTGTCCCATCAGGCACTGGGATCTCAACCCAGAATTCCAATGGGCACGGGAGACTGCGGGAACTATGGGATAGCTATGGGATAGCTACCCACAGTGCAACGCTGCAGAAATCGACGCTAGCCCCGGTACTTGGACGCACACCGCCGAATTAATGTGCTTAGTGTGGCCGCATGCATTTCGACTTTATACAACCTGTTTTCCCAATTCGAATTATATAAATTCGGATTAATCCCGTAGTGTAGACATACCCAAAGATTAACAAGATTAGAATTTGTTTAGAGGGATCACTCACTCTCATTAACAAACAAACAGTCAGCTCTGGTGTGAAGCTAGCCACTTAGTGGACAGGAACAATATAAAACAGTTTAGGAGATGAACTGAAGAATACTACAGTAACTCCTCATTTAACGTTGTAGTTATGTTCCTGAAAAATGCAACTTTTTAAGCGAAATGATGTTAAGCGAATCCAATTTCCCCATAAGAATTAATGTAAATGAGGGGATTAGGTTCCAGGGAAATTTTTTTCAGACAGATGGCTAGAAATTACTTTATAGAAATAAGCTTTTTTGAACAGTCTAATCAACTTTTTAAAAATAATTTCACTTTCATTTGTTAAACAGCTTGTGTCCATCCTATAAAAAGTTCCCAGAGATTGAGTCAATTAAGACAGAATTTGCATGTGTTAAAAGATCTCAATCTTCCAAGAATGTCGGACAACAAAAACACTGAAGATAAAGTTTAATACATCTTCCAAAAAAGAAATGTGAAAGGGATTTAAATAAGTCAGGCTGTTCCCAGGGAATATTATTGCATGGATAAGCACCTCCTCCTTTTTAAACATTCTTAAGGAAAGTAAGATTTGAAGAACCCTGAAGTCAAGCAATCCTCCCCCACTCCCAATCAACACAAAGAATATACCAGGAGCTGCTACAATAGCTAGGAGTGCTCTTAAATAGGGAGGGTGTCACAAGTACGTTAAAGTATCCAAAATTATTAGATTTCACCAACCTTCCCTGTCTCAATTGCTGGACATAACTGTTACCTCACAGGAGTCATTTCACTACTGAGCAGGAGAAACTGCCAAAAGTAACCTGTAGAAGGCAACACAGGACTTACCGCCCAGCCACATTTGCTGGGCACAGTCACATTTTTATGGGATTGTCTGGATTTGCAAGCCAGACTCACAGGACACACGATAGGTATGTCTACACTGCAATTAAAAACTTGCGGCTGGCCCATGTCAGCTGACTCAGGCTTGGGCTAATGGGCTGTTCAACTGCAGTGTAGAAATTCAGGCTCAGGCTGCAGCCCAGGCACAAGGACCCTGCAAGGTTATGTCCCAGACCTTGGGCAGCCCAAGCCCAAATGAATTAAACAGCCCCTTAGGCCAAACTCTACAGCCTGAGTCAGTTGGCATAGGCCAGCTATGTGTGTCTAGTTGCAGTGTAGATATACCTTATATGAGTGCCAGGAGACTGAATTATCAATCCACTGGGTATTTATATTTTAACAAGTTTACAGGGGAGGATAGAAATGAGCTAAGATAGCAGTGGTAACCCTAACATCACTGACAGACAAAACTGAATTGCCTAATAAGTCACCAGGACCAGATGGCATTCACCCAAGAGTTCTGAAGGAACTCAAATATGAAATTGCAGAATTACTAAACGGTACATAACCTATCATTTAAAATCAGCTTCTGTACCAGATGACTGGAGGGTAGCTAATGTGATACCAGCTTTTTAAAAAGTCTCCAGAGGCAATCCTGGCAATTACAAGCCGGTGAGCTTAACTTCAATTCCAGACAAATTGGCTGAAATTATAGCAAAGAACAGAATTATCAGACACACAGATGAACACGATTTGTTGGGGGAAGAGTCAATGCAGTTTTTGTAAAGAGAAATCATGCCTCACCAATCTATTAAAATTCTTTGATGAGGTGAACAAACGTGGACAAGGGTAATCCGGTGAATATAATGTACTTGGACTTTCAGAAAGCCTAAACAAGGTCCCTCATCAAAGGCTCTTAAGCAAAGTAAGCAGTCATGGGATAAGAGGGAAGTCCTCTCGTGGACCAGCAACTAGTTAAAAGACAAAAAGAGGGTAGGAATAAATGGTCAGTTTTCAAAATGGAGAAAGGTAAATAGTGGTGTTCCCCAAGGACTGTGTTCCATCTAAGCTGCGTGGCCGCCCAGGAGTGATTGAAGTGTAGCGCACTGATTCGCAGAACCACGCACATCCGGCTTACAGAAGTGTTCTTGTCTTTAACACTCAGATGCCCAACTCCCAATGGGGTCTAAACCCAAATAAATCCGTTCTACCCTGTATAAAGTTCGCCCTCTGTAACACAGAGAGAGAGATGCACAGCTGTTTGCCCCCCCAGGTATTAACACAGAATGTTAGGGACCATTAGGAAAGGGACAGATAACAAAACAGAAAATATCATAATGCCTCTATAAATCTATGATATGCTCATCTTGAACACTTTGTGCAGATCTGGTTGCTCCATCTCAAAAAAAAGATATACTGGAATTGGAAAAGGTACAAAGAAAGGCAACAAAAATTATTAGGGGTATGTAACAGCTTTTGTGGAGGAGAGATTAAAAAGACTGGGACTTTTCAGCTTGAAAGAGAGACTACTATGGGGGGATATGATAGAGGTCTATAAAATCATGAATGGTGTGGAGAAATGTGAAGGAGTAAATAATACTAACACAAGAACCAGGGGTTACCCAATGAAACTAATATGCAGCAGGTTTCAAACAAACAAAAGGAAGTATTTCTTCACACAGCGCACAAGTCAAACTGTGCAACTCATTGCCGGGGCTGTTGTGAAGGCCAAAACGATAACAGGGTTCAAATATGAACTACTGTAGATAAGTTCATGCAAGAAAGGTCCCTTAAGGGCTATCAGCCTAGATGGTCAGGGATACAACCCCACGCTTCTGTTTGCCAGAAGTTGGGAATTGACAACAGGAGATGGATCGCTCAATGATTGCCTGTTCTGTTCATTCCCTCTGAAACACCTGGGACTGACCACTGTCAGAAGTCAGCATACTGTGCTAGATGAACCATTGGTCTAACCCAGTATGGTCATTCTTATGTTCTTTGGTAATTGTTTTCTTTTCTCTTGCAAATTTGCAGGTGTTCTTCAGAAGGCAATTTTCATAATTTTCACAAAAACAGCTATTAATATATGTATAGTTGTAGAGTGTACTGAAGTTCAGTGACTGGAAACCCCCTCCCCCTTTATCAGAAAGGGGTAGAAAACAAAAGGAGACAGGATCATTGTGTTATGAATATTCACAGTGAGCTAAACTGAGACTGTCAAAAGAACAGCCATACCAAATCAGACCATCCAGCCCGTACCCTGTCTCAGAGTGGCCGTTAGCAGAGGAAGATACTAGATCTACTAAAATGAAGAGTTATGCATTAATATGCCCATATTGATGAGGAATGGGAAAAGGGGCAATAGGGAGATGGAGATAGGACTAGACAGTGAGAGGGAGGCAGGGAGACTTTGAGGTGAGCAAGTAGATATAAGGAACTGGAGACTTAAGAGAAAATGTGAGGGAGTGAGAAACTGGGAGGCAGAAGAGTGATCATGGATGGTGAGAAGGTAAGTAAGAAGCCCTGCTCACAGGAACCAGCTGGTATGCCTGCATTTCCAACTGAATTTTCAACCTGCAATGATCACATGCAAATTGGTAGCAGGAGCCTCTTCCAAGACTCGCAAAAAATCAGAAGGCAGACCAAAAATAGTTTTATTTTATTTAACCTCGTGATTTTGTATCTGGACTAATGATTTTTACATGATTGGAGTTGACAATACTGTCTCTCTCTCCAATTGGCCTGTAAGAGAAGACCAATACAAAACTAATTTACCTTCTCTTCCTGTATACTACTTTATTTACCCACCACTTCTCTCACAGGCTTCTGATATACACTGTATTTATGTCTTTGGCTAACTGCTCTTCAAACTTGTTAACCCTCTTTATTTTCATCTCACATTTTACCTGCCTTAGTTTATGTTCCTTTCCACAGCCAACACTTGAGATGGATTTACACTCCGTGAAGGAAACCTTTTTGGTTTGAACAAGCTCTTGTAACTTACCCTTTAACCCTTAATGTTTTTGCTTCTCTTACTGCTTCCTTTTTTGTTTAGCATAAGCATAACCTCTCTGAATATGCTTAAGCAGCCTCCACACTGAATCTAGGGAGTTCAATTCTTAACTTCTTGTTTAATTTTTTTCCCCAAGCTTGCTCTCTCGCTAAAAAAAATGAAATAAGATAAAAATCCTTTCTTGTATTTAATATCACAATTGAAAATTTTGGTATGACCCCTGCCATTGAAATTATATTACTCTTACTTATAAGCTCAAGTAGTTACTTCTTGAATAGACTTGTGTTTGCCTCTGAGCACTAAATAAGTACTACCCTAATTTGTACTGCTCCACTGTTTTGGTAAAGCGAGGTGCCTCTGTGGTCTCCCTCAGCATTGAAGTATCATTCCCTGGTCTGGAGGCTGGTAATATATTCCCATTATTCTATCTGTATTTTTTTGACTTAGGCTATGTCTACACTGGCATAGTTTTTTCGGCAAAAGTTTGGTCGATGATCAAAAAGCACTAAAAGAAAATCATAGTTGCTTGTTCACACTATCTTCCTTTGTCAGCATAGCACACCCACACTTGGGGCAGTAGCTTGAACAGTGAGATCAATGCATTGTGGGAAGCTATCACAGTTCAGCTCTCCACCTTCTGCAGATAGGTCTTGAGGGAAGGTGGAGTGGATCACAGTGCATCATGATGCATTGCTTTCCATCCCAGCATTCCATGTGCTTCCATCTTCAGTTTGAGACATTTTTCAATATCTCGTTTTCTGCTTGCCCTGTCCTCTGTCTGAAAGAATGGATTCCACACTGCTCTCCAGTGCTCCGCTAGCTATCAGTAGCACAGCTTGAATGGCAGTGTAATTAATCTTGAAGGTCTGAATTCAACGGGCTTCACAGTTGCCTGATGTGCTATTCGACATGGATAGGATCAACATTTGATTACTTTTGGTTTTCACAAAACAGCTGCACATGGTGGACTAGCGCTTTTAGGCTCGGGAATCTAGCAGTGAGTGGTGGCATCACATCATTCTGCACATCTGGGATGATCAGCAGTGGCAGCAGAACTTTTGTATGAGGAAAGCCACCTTCCTGGAACTGTGTGCTGAGCTCGCCCCAGCCCTGCGGCGCAAGGATACCCAAATGAGAGCTGCCCTCTCGTTGGAGAAGTACATGGCAATCACGGTGTGGAACCTAGCGATTCTAGACTGCTACCAGTCAGTCGCAAATCAGTTTGGAGTTGGGAAGTTAACGCAAGTGTGCAAGACCATTAATCGCATCCTGCTGCGAAGGACTGCGACTCTTGGTAAATGTGAATGAAATAGTGGCTTTGCAGAAATGGGGATCCCTAACAGCAGAGAAGCGATAGATGGCACGCATATTCCAATGTAGGCCAAACCACCTTGTGACAGAGTACATCAATAGGAAGGGGTATTTCTCCATGGTGTTGCAGGCGCTTTTGGATCACTGCGGGCGTTTCACTGACACCATTGCGGGGTGGTCCGGAAAGGTGCATGACATACGTATCTTCAGGAACACCGGCCTGTACAGAAAGCTGAAAGTGGGGGCTTTCTTTTCAGACCAGAAGATGTTCCAGACCAATAGTAGGGGATGTTGAAATGCCCATAGTGAGCCTGGGAGACTCGGCCTACCATGGCTCAAAGCCTTACACAGGAAACCTGGATAGCAGTAAGGAGAGGTTCAACAATAGGGTAAGTAGGTGCAGGATGATCGTGGAATGTGCCTCTGGCAGATTAAAGGTGCACTGGCCATGTCTTTATGGCAGATTAGACCTCACTGAGGATAATATTCCCATGGCCACGTGTTGCATGTTGCACAATATTTATGAAGGTAAGGGTGAAAAGTTTGCTCAGGGATGGACTGCTGGGGCAGAATGTCTGGCAGCTGATTTTGAGCAGCCAGCTACCAGGGCTATTAGAGGGCCACAACAGGGGGCTATTCGAATCAGGGAGGCTTTGAGACAACACTTTGAAGAGGAGAACCAATAGCGTATGTTCCTATGCTCTGGACTACAGTGCTTAATGAAATCAAGTTTTGCAAGTAAGCACTTGTGATTTTTGTGGCCTAGGATTCAATGTAAGCAAATGATTTAACTGCTGTATTTGTTGATGCTATCTGCTATCACAATTTGCAGGAGACAAATAACTTAAAATTCAAAAAACTTCGCTTCTATTGCACACAAAAAAACCAGCACCACATACACACATATATCTTTTTTTTTTTTTTTGGGGGGGGGGGGGGGGGGAAGGTACCAGGGGAGGTCTGACTTTCAGAGCTGTGCTTAAGTCCAACTATCATTTGAAAAGGTGTCCATGGGAGTGGAGTGAATGGGATAGCAAGAAGTTCCACAGAGCGGGAAGGAACTTGCAGTTGGAGTTTGGGGAGGGCATGGGAAAGAGTGCTGAATGTGCTGAAGGGGAGAGCGGGCATGCATCTGCTCAATCTGGAGCATTATGAGGGACTGTAGCATCTCAGCTTGCTTCTCCATAACTTTAATCATTCTCTCCATTGCATCCCTAGCGTAAGTCTGATTTTCTTGTCTGTCTTGCCTTTTGATTTCCCTTCAGTGCTTGTGTTCCCTGTTTTCGACATCCGAGCATTGCATCACCTCCTGGAAAACGTCTTCCTTGCTCCGTCACGGGCGCTTTCTTATCTGGCAGAGGTGCTCCACCAGTGTGTAGGGGGTGCCTCTCAAGGCCACATCTGCAGAAACACAAGGAACAATACACATAAGCACACACACAGCATTGAAACAGTGCAGTAAAATACACCTCTAGTAACATACCAAATCACTTTCTGACTGACCCTAGACAAGCACACGATGGCGAACAAGCATGGTGAGTTTACCCGGGGTGGGGAGCATTGTACATGGGGAGATAATCAATATGAAAAAGTCGTGGTGCAGTCAACTAGGGATACTGTTCTAAATTTCCCCACCCTTTTCCACAGGTGGGTGTCATTCTGCCTGATCTCTCACTCTTGAGGGTAAGCAGGGAAGAAACAGTGCATCTACTACATTCTTGCAGCTTCTACCTTGGTCCCTATGTTGCTCGCCTGTGTGCTGCTTTGGTCCTTGCAGAAGTGATTGCAGAATGGCACGGGAAAGTTTCCTTTCAATGGGGGAAGGAACAAAGCAGCTCCGCCAAGGAACCTTCAGCAGAGGATTGCCAAATATTTGCAGGAAAGTTTCCTAGCGATCTCTCTGGAGGATTCCTGTGACGTCTCTGTGTGCATCAACACCCTGTTCCCTCGTACGGCTTAGCTGCACAGCGAAATGTCAAGCACATAGAAACATCGCCAGCCTTGTACATGTCTATGCCCTCAACCCACCTCCACACTTCACAAAGCAAAACCACTTACCAGGGATCTGTTCTCCTGCTTCTTGCTCGCTGGATTGCAACTGCCAAGTCATCTCTGGAGTGGAGAACAGCTCCTGACGGGACAAACCACTGGGCGATCCTGTTGTGGGCTGCACATCGTCGTCTGCTTCCACCTCTTCGTCAATGAATTCTACCTCAGGGCTAGGCCCACTTTCCGCTGGCTCCAGCCCCACCAAAATATCCACGGGGCTCTTGGCAGTAAAGGTGTGGTCGCAGCAGAGGATCGTGTCCAACTCCTTATAAAAACAGCATGTCTGGGACACAGCACCAGAGTGACGGTTTGCTTCCCTTGCGTTCTGGTATGCATGCCTCAGCTCCTTGATCTTTGCTCTGCAACGTAGCATGTCCCAATCATAGCCCTTTTCATGCAAGCTTTGAGAAATCTGCCCACAGGTATTGAAATTCCTACACTGGAGTGCAGCTGGGACTGCACAGCCTTCTCTCTCTCCAAATACTGCACAGACCCAGAGTGGTCTAAGCAGGAAAGCATTTTCAGCGTGGAGCCGCCATTGTCAACTGGGAAGCTGTGATGTAAGCTCTCCAGGAGCAAACAGGAAGTGAATTTTCAAAAATTCACAGGGCTTTAAAGGAGGAGAGGTGGACGGTTGCTTACCTGACTGCAGGGCAGCGGAGTTGTAACTGCTGACCAGAGTGGTCATGATGGGCACTCTGGGACACCTTCCGGAGGCCAATTACAGTGATAAAAATCAAGCATGGTGTCTACACTGGCACTCTGAAAACAAAACTTTTGCGTAAAAAGCCTTATGACTCTCGTCAAGGTGGTTTTATTTTGTTGATGAAATTGAGGAGTTTTGTCACCGAAAGTGGCATTGCAGTGAGTATACCTCCCACTGTTTTGTCACCAAAAGCTGCCTTTTGGCAAAAAAACTTGGCAGTGTAGACAAGGCCCTAGTCTTCATATCCCTTCAGATTTTACTCATGTTGCCCCCTCTCAGACATTTCATTTCTGTCAGTGGCTTTTATGCATAGTGGTAGTCTCTCTTTTGCACCTTACCTTAGGCTTTAGCAAGGGCCACACTACAGTAAGCACTGAAGTTCATCTGTGCTCTACCCATCCAAACCCTTCATCCTTTTGTCATTTCTCAGGCTCACTTCCACCACCCTTGTTTGTATGACCTCACCCCCCTTCCCTATTTCCTGCTTATCATTTTTAAGCAGTGATTGGCTGACCTGGCCAAAGGAAGGACTGCAATTTCGGATAGAATGGTGATTGGTTTGTATCCCTCATTCCATGGGTTAAGAACACCAAGGAATTGCCTCATCACTGCATGATTCTTTTGAGTGACCCAGGGGTATCAGTAGTGGACTCTGGCTTATGCCACATCCAAGACTCTTTAGATGAAGGAAGAATCATCATAGGAACTAAGAAAGAACAAAACATCCCAGAAGATTCTCATCATTTGGAACAATAGGAAGAGCCACCATCAAAGTTTTGGAAAAAGGGACCATTTCATCTGCACGCAGGGGTACTTTCCTCATTTTAGGAAGCTTTGCTTTATTCTGTGGATTTCCCTACAATGCTGATGCCATGCACAGATCCAGTTAGATGGGCTTCTAGATTGTAAGTTAACATGGCCCTTTGTCTTAACTACAAAAAAGAATGTAAAATCCTATTGGAAACAAGGCACAGAGTATTTTTACCTCAGTGTAGCAAGCGGAGGTCAAACTAGTGTCTTGTCTCCACTAGGATTTTACATCACGTTAGCTTGCTCGATATAAACACACTTTTTTTGCAGTGCCAAAACTGTCTTGCTATCTGTGTCCTGTATAGCAGTGGTCTCCAAACTTTTTTGATCGCACGCCCCATCAGTAAAAAAAATTTGAGCACCACCCCTTATATATACGTACTACTATACTAATATATTATGTACATTATAAAACATAATAAAAAATAGAAATTAAAAAAGGATGAGAAAGATGAAATAAACAATATTTTTAAAATAATTTTTATTGTATTTTATTTATTAATGGTACAAAAAACCTTTTTGCTCTCACAAAAAAAATTATTATTCATAATAATATTTTTAGTGAGAACAATGTGATTGAACATGCTTCATTATTTCTGAAAATCTGGGTTTGACACTGATACAGCGATTTGAAGGTCTGGATTAGGATTAGGGTTAGGGTGCGGGAGGGGGCTCAGGGTGGAGTGCGGGGTCTGGGAGGGAGTTAAGGTGCTGGAGTGGGCTCAGGGTGGAGTGCGGGGTCTGGGAGGGAGTTAGGGTGCTGGAGTGGGCTCAGGGTGGAGTGCGGGGTCTGGGAGGGAGTTAGGGTGCTGGAGGGGGCTCAGGGTGGAGTGCGGGGTCTGGGAGGGAGTTAGGGTGCTGGAGGGGGCTCAGGGTGGAGTGCGGAGTCTGGGAGGGAGGTAGGGTGCTGGAGGGCGCTCAGGGTGGGGGTGCGGGAGGAGGCTCAGGGCTGGGGCAGGCAGGAGGTGCAGAGCACTTACCTGGGGCAGCTCCTGTTTGGTGCAGGGGGTGTGCAGGTGGCTCTGCGCAGCGCGGCACCGGCCCCATGGCCGCGATTCTGGGAGCTGCCCCCGCCCTGCAGGCAGGGCCACCCGGAACGCAGGGGCTTTAGGGGCTGCAGGGCCCTCGGCTAAGGGCCCTGGGGCCCTGGCCTGCAGTTCTAAAGCCCCTTTCGGAATACGGCCCTGCGAGCACGGGCCAGAGGACTCAAGAGGAGCAGGGGCAGCCGCACAGCCAGCGGCCGGAGAGAAACGGCGCTTTCCCCTTCAAAGCGCCGCTACTCTCCAGCCGGCTTTGAAGGGGAAAGCGCCGCTTCTTTCCGGACGCTGGCTGCGCGGCTGCCACTCCTCCTCCACAGGCTAGAGGACTCAGGGCCGCATTCCAAAAGGGGCTTTAGAGCTGCAGGCCAGGGCCCTGGGGCCCACTTAGCCCAGGGCCCTGCAGCCCCTAAAGCCCCTGCGTTCCAGGTGGCCCTGCCCGTGGGGGGGAGAGGAGGGAGGGGAAGGCAGCTTCCCCGCTCGCTCGTTCCCTCCCTCCTCCAGACACCCTCCCCTCGCCCCCCTCCGGCGGCACTCCTCCTGCTGCGCCCCCCAATGGATCATCTTGCGCACCCCACTTTGGAGACCACTGCTGTATAGAACCAAGCATGTTGTTAGGGCTTAAATACCGATTCTAGGAATGGCAAATTACAAGTATATCACTAGAGAAGGGCCAAACAAGTATAGGGCCTAAAGCAACTTCTGTGCATTTAAGAATAAGGATAGTAGCAACTATCTCCCATAAGACAGCTCTCATAATTCCACCAACCCAGAGGGCTCCTCCTCTCTCTCCACCTCCCAAGGACATGCTGTAGAATCAAATCCCCTTGCTGAAGTGCCAGAACTGAAAAGTTCTTCCTTCATCTGATGGCCTTCCTCCCAAAGCGGGAAGATCACTCAATACCACTTACTCTTTAGAGAAGCTCTAAAAAACAGGAAGAGAGCAAACTATGATAGAAAATTAAAGCAACATGAGCTATTTCAGAAATTGCCTTGTATGTTTGTTTTTTAAAGTGTTTAACCAAAAAAAGCATGAAGTAAAACCGATCTATCTAGGTGTGACCTTAGATCGCACACTGAGTTACCATGCCCACCTGAAGAAGACAGCAGCTAAAGTTAAGACGCGCAACAATCTTCTTAGCAAACTGGCAAGTCTGTCAAGAGGTGCTCGTGCTCTAACTTTGTGGACATCAGCTCTTGCCACTTTGTATTTGGTGGCAGAGTACTGCGCACCTGTTTGGAGTCAATCGTCACACACCAAACTGGTGGATACACACAGTTACGTGCCACCATGCGTATCGTTCCTGGCACCCTACATCCGACTCCACTCCCACGGCTTCCAGTTCTGAGCAATACTGCTCCTCCTCCTATCAGACGAGAGGTTGCCACTGCCATGTTACTGGAGAAAGTATGTGCCAACTCAAGCCTGTCATTGCACAATGACCTTTTTAAACCACCAGCTGCACGTCTGCCATCACATCACCCATTATGGTCTCATCCGCCACGCCAGGATGTTAGGGTGGAAACACTCTGGCAAGAGGAATGGAATCTGTTATAATCCCCAACTAGTCCCTCACTGCCGACTCCACAATTTGCCCACCTGGTTTTGATCTGCCCTGTCGCCAGTGGTCCCTGTTGAACAGGTTCCAGACTGGGCAAGGTCTCTGTGCAGCCAACCAATATCACTGGGGCCTTCATGACAGCCCCTTGTGCAGCTGCAGCGCAACACAGACAATGACGCACATTGTCGATGAATACCTGCTGACTAGGTTCAGCAGTGGCCTAGAAGAACTGCATCACACCACTGAAGATGCCATCGCTTGGCTAGAAGACTATGCACACGCTAAATAAATAACCAAAAGATACATTTAGAGCCACTGCCAGACCAGAAGGTGGAAAAGGAAGAAGCTTTACAAAACATATTTAGAAGTGACCATTCTGTGTGTGACTTTTTTTTTTTAAATTATCTCTTCCCTCCTTTATTAGGAGCACTGCCTAAAAATTACTGTGAATCAAGACTTCTAGACTGTTCTTAACTGCCACTGATTCAGTATATGACCTGCCAAAGGTCACCATCTCCATGTCAGTTTCTCCATCTCTAAAGTGAAGAAATTTTACCTGACAGGCGTTCTGCAAGACTTCATATTTGCAAAGTGTTTTGAGATCCTCAAAAAAAGGTGTTGGAAGTGCACCATATTATTATGGATAGGTATCAAGTCTCATCTATCTGATGACTAATCCTCATCCCTGGAGTCACAATTCTGTACATCTGAAGGATTTCTAGCAGCCAACTGTGATATCACAAAAGGAATATATCATCTTGGAGAAAATGCTACAAGAACACATTAATTCTTAAGGAAACTAGAGATCCTGTAAGCTATAAAAGAAAGGTGAGGAGCAGTGCAAGACAGAAGCAGAGTTTTTCCAAAACAATGTGATTCAAAGTTTCCCAAGAGGTATCAACGGTACTTTCTATATCAGTCATTAAAATCAAGTAAAAAGTAACTGAAATAACAATCAGCTAACAGAGTGGGTGGGCTTGCCTCAAATGGAGTCTCTTTACTACAGAGCCCTAGGCTTGGCAGGCATTTGCTGATTCTCAAGAGCCAAAGAGCTTAATTTATTCAAATATGGAGTGGGGGAAGAGGAAGGAAAGATATTAGTTTCTTCATTTTAAAATCCTGAACTGATCAAAACGTAACATTCCATTTGCACCATCTTCAACAACACAAAGTCATCGCAATTCTATCTCTAGGTCTGTTTTTCATGCAGCATCATGCACCCTCTTCACACTCCCTAACTGACTACCCGGCACACTAGCAATGTTTAACAAATGAGATATGTTTGGAGTGTTACCTGATTGGACTGCCATCATCAGCTTTTCTGGTTCTAGTAGAGTCATGTTGGTCCCCTTCTCAACAGCAACAATGGATTAAAAATATAAATAAAAAATAGACAGAGGATGTCAGGCTTGTCCAAAGGTTCCACAAAGCACCCTTGAATGCTGTCAACTCTGGTGACTGAGAACTCAGTCCTTTTCCCTGTGCAGTTCTTGGCTTATTCACTCTACAGACAAGTTGGGACAGCCCAAAATCAATTAACTGCTAGGAGGAAAATGAATACTCAAGCTGGAACTTAAGATGTGTGATTTGCAACAATAAGCTCCGCCCTATGCTGCAGTTTGAGGGATGGGGGGAGAAAAGAAGAGACTCTCCAAAAAAGCATACTGAGAGCTTTTCCCTTTTGAGAAAGGAAGCTGAGATTTTATATGAACTTTGAATCCCCTAAGGGGATGTGATGATGAAGCAGTTTCGTTCCAAGAACAAGGAGACCCTGCTTTAACATAAGCACAGACATTCTTAACTTGGAAACAGTAAAGCTAAAAATAATACAATACACTGCCCAAGTCTGCCACATTATGTCTGATGATATTTACAAATAGGAAGACAAATCAATGAAGGAAGCTGGCAATGTTTCCCCCACTCCACCTTTCTGGCTTCTATGCCCAAGGCAGTAAAACTCCAGGGTTAGAACTTTTTAAAATAGATTTTAAAGTCAGTTTTTAAAAATGTGCTCTTCCCCCCCCCCCCCACCTCCAATATTTTCCATTCCAGACTATGGCCTTCCTTCAACCCTCATTTCCGCTGAAGAAGTAGAAAATTAAACCATGTTTCCCATGCTCAGATGATGCATTATAAATGGTCAGGGGGAGGGGAGGGTTGGGGCTTTTATAGTTGAATATTTCCTGATAATTAGGACAGTAGATTGGATAATTTTCACTCAGTGGGCAACTCTGGCTCCAAACCAGAAATGAACTTCAATTTTGATTCCGGAACAGTGTCTCAAGTAACTTGATAGATTGCTAATTAAATTATCTTAATGAACCAACTCCAACTCTTCTGTCCCAAAAGCAGCGATCCCTTGCTTCCCATCTTCATTATTCCCCCATAGCTTGTGGCGTTTCTCATTAGGTCTGTGACAGTGTACCCCATAAGGCTTTATGGGGAGGGGGTGCTTATAAATGTATGTATGACATAACTGGAATATGTTTTGTGCTGCCTGTGCCATGTAACATATCTCCGTAAGGGTTGTGATCTACTATATCTATTCATCCTATTTGTACGTATATATCATTTTCTACTCGAGCTTAAGAATATGGGCTGTATGCTTGCCTGATTTCTAAGTAAGCTTTGTGAGGCATTTGGTCAGCTTCTTTAGGAAGGAATTTGCCAGGTTAAGTACCTGATCAGGAGACACTTAGGGAACAATGCATCTTGGAATGCTCCAATCCACATGAGAAGTCTTCCTGGAGACATGCAAGATGCCATGTGGACAATGCAAAGACTGAGTCATGCAGGGGCATGTGACTTGCCCAGGTGACTCCAAAACTCCATCTTGGAGCTGGGCTTTGCAGAGGAGGGAGGTCTCCACCCACAAGAGAGAGTCTACTTAAACCTGTGGGAGACCCCTCCATTTTGTCTTCAGCTGGCTAAAGAAGGAGCCTCTCCACCCCCCCCCAGGATACTTGAAGGAGACTGAAACAAAGGACAGTAACTGCAGGGGGTGTGAGTGATAGCTGGACCCAGGCTAAAAGGAGATTAGCCTGTAAAAGGGAGCACTCTGGAACTGGTGAGGAAATTATCTGTATTCAGTTTGATTAGGCATAGATTTGCGCATTTTATTTTATTTTGCTTGGTGACTTACTTTGTTCTGTCTGTTACTACTTTGAACCACTTAAATCCTACTGTCTGTATTTAATAAAATCACTTTTTATTTAGTAATTTACTCAGAGTATGTATTAATACCTGGGGGAGCAAACAACTGTGCATATCTCTCTATCAGTGTTATAGAGGGCGAACAATTTATGAGTTTGCCCTGCATAAGCTTTATACAGGGCAAAACGGATTTATTTGGGTTTAGACCCCATTGGGAGTTGGGCATCTGAGTGCTAAAGACAAGCACGCTACTGCGAGCTGTTTTCAGGTAAACTTGCAGCTTTGGGACAGGAGATTCAGACCCTGGATCTGTGTCTGGAGCCAGACGGGAGTGTCTGGCTCAGCAAGACAGGGTGCTGGAGTCCTGAGCTGGCAGGGAAAACAGAAGCAGGGGTAGTCTTTGCACATTGGGTGGCAGCTCCCAAGGGGGTTTCTGTGATCCAACCCGTCACAGTGGCGTAGTCGAGCAGGATCTGTGCACAGTTGATTGCTTTGAGATACTGGTAGTGATTTTAAGTGAGTTTTAAGTGTGGTGGCTGGGGAACAGACAAAGTGGTTACTGGTTTGTTATTTTCTGTTTGCTTATTTCGGGCAAGGGAAGTAGGGACAGAAAAGGAAGCTCTCTGTTAACTAAGAATCCCCTGAGCTGAGTGCATCTCAGTTTCAGTGAACTGCAGAGGGGTTGTGGCCCAGCACAAGAAAGCAGGACAATGAGTACTAGTGATCTCAGTTCCAGTGAACTGCAGAGTGGTTGTAGCCCAGCACGAGAAAGCAGGACAATGAGTACCAGTGACGCTGCTATTAAACTAAAGCTGGCCAGGTTGGAAGCAAAAGAGAGAGAAAGTGAACATAAGAGACGGCTGGAACTAAGACGATTAGAAATTAGTGCCATGGAGGCAGAACATGCAAGGGAAGAGGCTGCCCACAAGAGAGCTATGGAGGTCGAGGCAGCGAGGGCGGAGGCAGAGGCAGCGAGGGCGGCAGCGAGAGCGGAGGCAGAGGCAGCGAGAGCGGAGGCAGAGGCAGCGAGGGAGGCAGTGAGGGCGGCAGCGAGAGTGGAGGCAGAGGCAGCTGCCCACGAGAGGGCTATGGAGGCCCAGAGGGAGGCCCGGAAGCATGAACTGGCTATTATGGAGGCAAAGAGACGAAACCCTCCCCCTGCTGGCTCCACTTCCCCAAAAATCCACAAATGGGAGCGGCTATGTCCACAGTATGATGAGTCCAGCGATATCGCCGAATATTTCATCACCTTTGAGAGACTGTGCACCCTCCATGCCATCCCTGAGGATCAGAAGATGACCACATTGATAGCAAAATTGACTGGCAGAGCTCTGGACATATTCAATAAGATGCCTATTGATGATGCTGCAAACTATGGTAAATTTAAGGAACTGGTTTTGAAACAGTTTCAGGTTACACCTGAAACCTACAGGGTTAAATTCAGGAGCCTTAAGAGGGGATCTGGATTAAGTAATGTGGCTTATGCCAATGAAATGAGAGATTTGGTAGATAAATGGGTGCGGGGGAGAGGCATTACCAGCTTTGAAGGGATGTGTGATCTAGTTACTCAGGAACATTTCCTGAATATGTGCAGTGATGAGGTAAAACAGTATTTGTGGGACAAAAAGGTAAATGCAGTGGGTGAATTAGCTGAGTATGCTGACTCTTATGAACAAGCCCAAGCTGCAATCAAACACAAACCACTGGCAGAAGGGTATAAGGTTGGGGGAAAGCAGAATCACCGTTTTACCCCTGGGTCTGGGAAAAAAGAGGCTGGGCGGTCACCTCCCCATTCCCCTGGTACTCGACCCAAATTTCCTGTGCAAGCAGAGGAGCCCAAGAGGTGCTATCATTGTAAGTCCACTGAGCACCTGAGGAATAAGTGTCCCTTACTGAGTGAAGCTGCGGCTTCTCAGAGCCAGGCTGTGGCCTCTTTCCACACAGGGTTTGTAAAGCTTGCTTCCACACAACCAAGCAATGAGCATATGCATGCTGTTAAATTGAATGGTCAGATGCTTCTTGGATTAAGGGACACGGGTGCTGAGATTTCTGTGGTCAGGAGGGACCTAATCCAGGAGAAGGATCTGTTGCCAGGTAAAATGGCAGAATTAGAGCTGGTCGGGGGTTACAAAGTCCTTGCACCTTTAGCTAAAGTACACATGCAAACTCGGGATTTGCAGGCTGAGCTGACTGTTGCAACGGTGGCAAACAATTTTGCACCATTTCTACTGGGGAATGATTTCTTTAGTGTGGCAGAATCGGTCCCAGGGTTGGTTAGCAGTGAGAAGGAATCTTGTGCTAA
Organism: Chrysemys picta bellii; assembly: GCF_011386835.1. Classification (NCBI taxonomy): domain Eukaryota; kingdom Metazoa; phylum Chordata; order Testudines; family Emydidae; genus Chrysemys; species Chrysemys picta. The sequence continues at coordinate 92,809,533 of NC_088791.1, read as the reverse complement.
AAGCCCCAAAGGGGGGGGTGAAGTCACACGGACTGCTGGGGGAATAGGAGAATGTCTCTTAGGTTCCTCTGCAGCAGTAAAGGATGCAGCTTCGGGGGCAGGGCTGGTTGTGGCCAGTTCCTGTAGCCCTGGGGCTCAAGGGAAGTTCCAGAGGGAGGAGCTGGATGAAGCCAGCTCCTGTCCCGTAATCATCTCCCCTGGGGAGGGGGATGTACCACCTTGTAGCAAGGAGGCCACCACAGCTGCTGACTGCCAGGAAGTTGCAGGTCAGCAGGGGGCGGGGCCTGCCCTGGGGTGCACAGAGGCGTGTGTCCCAAAGGTGGAAGTTGGGGTCCTGGGGACCGCTGTGGTGGGAACAGGCCCCAAGGACTCTATAGCTGAGTGCCAGCCCAACCCGAGTGGAAGGGGAGGGATTTTGCTGGCCAGCGAGAGGTCTGTCGTAGCTGGTAGCTGTGAGTCCACAGCTGGGGCAGGATCACCTTCCCTTTCAGGGGACACAAGAGTGTCGGACCCAGAGGGGAGATCAAAGAGGGAAGCCCAGATGGAAGGTCAGGGGGGGGCAGAGAGTCCACCCACCTTTTGTGGGGAGGGGCTTTCCCAGGAGGAGGGTGAAAAGTCTGCATTCGAAATGCCAGCCCCCTCTCCTGTGGATCAGGTTTTAAGGGAAACCTGGGGGTCAGGTCTCCAGGATGAGGGGGTCTATCCAGCTGACCCATTGGAAACAGAAAGTGGGGTGCCCAAAGGGGTCCAGAGCACCCCAGGGAAAGCTGCTGTTCTTGCTACACTTGCAAGAGATAAAACTCTCTCTCCAAGACAGGGGGGGGGGAATCTCTTCATGGGAGGAACTTCACAAGGGAGTGGGGCCCAGCCCAGAGAAACTCCAAAGGGAGGGGCCGAGGACAAGTATGGTTGTAGTACACCCTTTCCTGGCCAAAGACCCAAGCACATGCCCGAACTAGAAGTCTTCCCCAAAGAGGCAGAGGAATCTGCATCAGAGGGTCTACCAGAGGGCACAGAGAACTGGGAAAATGCAATAGATGCTAAACAAGTCAAATTGAGTGAACGAAGCCTGTCCACTGTAGATTTGCTGTTAACCTTGTGTCTTTTGCTAATTCACCTATGGGATAAAACAAAAGAATTCACACTAGTGGTAAACCCTTTAAAGATGTGGAACATATTTGATTTGTGGAATAAGCTGTTATACATGCTGGGGATGGTGACAGGACAGCCCCACCAGCGTGTTACTTTACAGCCCATACCTGTAAAAAGCAGCAAAAGCATAACAGGCCTATGCTGCTGTGTAGAAGGGGAAACTGAGGCACACCGCCTCATGGCATTGGTGGCTAAATGCCAAGATACCTCCACGTTAATGAGTATTGCTGCCTGCATTCTGTTAGCAATACTACATCCCTACCTGTTTGCAAGCATCTGGGGACCAGGGACCCCAAAACGGGCTAGAACCCCCAGGAGTGACACCATATGGTTTCAAGGTACTGAAAGGAAGTGTGACCAGAAACAAACAGAAATTTTACAGGTACTGCCTCCGCCATGGACAGTGTCCAAGTCTCTGGCAGTAAGTTCAGGGGGAGGGTGTGACAGTGTACCCCATAAGGCTTTATGGGGAGGGGGTGCTTATAAATGTATGTATGACATAACTGGAATATGTTTTGTGCTGCCTGTGCCATGTAACATATCTCCGTAAGGGTTGTGATCTACTATATCTATTCATCCTATTTGTACGTATATATCATTTTCTACTCGAGCTTAAGAATATGGGCTGTATGCTTGCCTGATTTCTAAGTAAGCTTTGTGAGGCATTTGGTCAGCTTCTTTAGGAAGGAATTTGCCAGGTTAAGTACCTGATCAGGAGACACTTAGGGAACAATGCATCTTGGAATGCTCCAATCCACATGAGAAGTCTTCCTGGAGACATGCAAGATGCCATGTGGACAATGCAAAGACTGAGTCATGCAGGGGCATGTGACTTGCCCAGGTGACTCCAAAACTCCATCTTGGAGCTGGGCTTTGCAGAGGAGGGAGGTCTCCACCCACAAGAGAGAGTCTACTTAAACCTGTGGGAGACCCCTCCATTTTGTCTTCAGCTGGCTAAAGAAGGAGCCTCTCCACCCCCCCCCAGGATACTTGAAGGAGACTGAAACAAAGGACAGTAACTGCAGGGGGTGTGAGTGATAGCTGGACCCAGGCTAAAAGGAGATTAGCCTGTAAAAGGGAGCACTCTGGAACTGGTGAGGAAATTATCTGTATTCAGTTTGATTAGGCATAGATTTGCGCATTTTATTTTATTTTGCTTGGTGACTTACTTTGTTCTGTCTGTTACTACTTTGAACCACTTAAATCCTACTGTCTGTATTTAATAAAATCACTTTTTATTTAGTAATTTACTCAGAGTATGTATTAATACCTGGGGGAGCAAACAACTGTGCATATCTCTCTATCAGTGTTATAGAGGGCGAACAATTTATGAGTTTGCCCTGCATAAGCTTTATACAGGGCAAAACGGATTTATTTGGGTTTAGACCCCATTGGGAGTTGGGCATCTGAGTGCTAAAGACAAGCACGCTACTGCGAGCTGTTTTCAGGTAAACTTGCAGCTTTGGGACAGGAGATTCAGACCCTGGATCTGTGTCTGGAGCCAGACGGGAGTGTCTGGCTCAGCAAGACAGGGTGCTGGAGTCCTGAGCTGGCAGGGAAAACAGAAGCAGGGGTAGTCTTTGCACATTGGGTGGCAGCTCCCAAGGGGGTTTCTGTGATCCAACCCGTCACAAGGTCATCTGCCAGAAAGTAATTATATTTATTTTTTATACCAGGATCAAAAACATGTTAGATACCACATATACAATGGCATGGTCCACCTTCAGACTTCAAGTTCTTTGGGTTATGCCAGAGTCTCTATTCTGGCAAAGTTTTTTTCAGCTGAGGAATACCTGGATTTGCAAAGGTGCCTTTGCACCTCCTACATTTTGGCCCCTTATACCTGTTGAACAGCAAGTCTACTTTGCCCTGCAGTTTGACCTAATACTACTACGCACCACAGTGATGTGCTGTAACTCCCCCGTGTGGACATGTGGGTACAAACTAAAAGGTTCATAGAGCACATTAACATAGTCCTCTTCAAACAGGACTATATTAATGCAAAGTAGGATCCTTGTAGTTTGTGCCCCCCAAATCCACATGGGGGAGGTACAGCGCAGCATTTTGGTACCCACTGCTATTCACCCCCACCTCTATAGACTGAACTGCAGGGCAGTGTAGACATGCCTAGACTGGCCTCAAAGCTGCTCTTACTCGCATGTGTAAGCTGAGGACTATAGTCCTCAGCTTAAACCTCTCCAACGCATCATCAGAGACCTACAACCCATCCTGGACAATGATCCCTCACTTTCACAGACCTTGGGAAGCAGGCCAGTCCTCGCCCACAGACAACCCGCCAACCTTAAACATATTCTCACTAGCAACCACACACCGCACCATAACAACTCTAACTCAGGAACCAACCCATGCAACAAACCTCGATGCCAACTCTGCCCACATATCTACACCAGCAACACCATCACAGGACCTAACCAGATCAGCTATAACATCACCGGCTCATTCACCTGCACGTCCACCAATGTTATATATGCCATCATGTGCCAGCAATGCCCCTCTGCTATGTACATTGGCCAAACTGGACAGTCACTACGCAAGAGGATAAATGGACACAAGTCAGATATCAGGAATGGCAATATACAAAAACCTGTAGGAGAACACTTCAACCTCCCTGGCCACACAATAGCAGATGTAAAGGTAGCCATCTTACAGCAAAAAAACTTCAGGACCAGACTCCAAAGAGAAACTGCTGAGCTCCAGTTCATTTGCAAATTTGACACCATCAGATCAGGATTAAACAAAGACTGTGAATGGCTATCCAACTACAGAAGCAGTTTCTCCTCCCTTGGTGTTCACACCTCAACTGCTAGCAGAGCACCTCACCCTCCCTGACTGAACTAACCTCGTTATCACCATACTGATTTATACCTGCCTCTGGACATTTCCATTACTTGCGTCTGATGAAGTGGGCATTCACCCACAAAAGCTTACGCTCCAATACTTCTGTTAGTCTTAAAGGTGCCACAGGACCCTCTGTTGCTTTTTACAGATTCAGACTAACACAGCTACCCCTCTTATACTTGCTAGCAGTAGCAGGCTATCCTCCATGTAGCTAAGCACTACAGAGGATGGACACTGCCAATGGGTTCCACAGATTTTTGCTGACAGCAGAGGAATGAAGACACTCAGGGATTTTGGATTTCATTCCAGTCTCCTTAGAGCAGAGTTCTCTAGTTGGCCAGACTCTTCTGCCCATCCCCCAAGCTTGACCTCTCTGCCACATCCCTACCAACCTGAGCCTCTCCTATCTGTACCCCATCATTGACTCCTCATCTATTCAGTCCCAGTCTCCACTCAAGGTGCTGATTCCAGACTCCCTGTCGCTGTAAGATCACTTGGGTACCAGCTCTATGGCTATGGGGTGTGTTTTTTTCACACCTCTGAGCGACATCAGTTTTGCTGACATAAGTGGTAGAACAGTCACTCAGAGGGACTGGTGTATGTATAGTCTGATCACACACAGAAGCTGTGAGAGTGGCTCAAGCATGCTCAGTGAGTATATTAGATTGTTAAACTCCAGCAAACCTCTACTGAGCACATGAAATCTGCGATTTTTCAAAGGCTTATAATCTAGTCATATTAGGGCAGATTTTCATGGAAATGGCAAAAAGGCACACACCTGACACACAGGCCACACTTTGCCAAATTTCAAGTCCCTGATCCAAAGCATGGGAGCACTACAGCTTTCCAAAGAAAAGGTAACCAAGAATTTTTTTTAAAACTTAAAAAAAAAATAATAATAATTCTCTAGCCTCATTCTCAGAAAGTGTTGAACATTCCAAATTCAGCCTGTGGAAGACACTCAGCATGGAAAATTTCAGCCTGGTTCAAATTTGGCAAAGTTACAGCAACAGAAAAAGTGTCTTATAATGGGAAGCATTGAGAAACCTTCATAGGCAGTGCTACCAGTCCATAAATAATGCAAGCCTTAAGGCTAGGATTTTACGTAATAAGCATACATAGTGAGGAGCTGAAGTAGGGAACTGAACCTTGACAATTTGTCCAGGGCCCACTCATAGAAGAGCATCTTAAACTTGAACATCCACAAGAGACACCTAGTTTGTCAACAAAAATGCTTTGTTCCCCCTTCTTTTTTGAGAAAGACGAGGGTAGAATGAGAGAAACAGTTCCCTTTCCCCCTTCAGAAAGTCCTGCCCTCCAATACTTAGGAAAAGCACTATTTTGCACCCTAGAAGTTACTCCACACTCAGGCGCCATTACTGGTGTTCACATACCCACACCAAACTAACACAGATAAGTAGTTGCAGGATGGACTGATTTAAAATCAAAGCGATTTAAATCACCAATTTTAATCAAGATTTAAAATCAGCAAGCAGGAAACTCTGATTTAAATTGTTGATTTTAATCATGTTTTGCATTTGTAATTTTTATTCTACTAAGGAAAGGCTGACACTCATTCGTGGGTAACCACTGAAACATTTTATTGGCACTTAATATAGCCTTTAGCAAAAAAGAAACTCTAAGTGTATCGTAACCAGGGGAATAAACTATGTCTATACACATTTAGACAAGCAATTATAAAGCCATGATTAACATGACGACTATGACGAAGAAATGCCCAAAATGACCAATTCCCAACTCTGGGCCTGGCTTATTCAGAGAGCCATTTCCATGTATTAACGAGGACTGTTTTAAATAACCACAGGGTTACATACAGTGTCAACTTGATACCTCAAAAAAAGGAGAGAGAAATAAATAGCATGAACCTGGGGAGTGCAGAGAGGTGGGGGGGGGGGGGGTAAAAAAATCATGCTGTCTTCAGTAGACAACAAAAGAAACCTGATGTTGAGAGTATGCTTGATAAAGAAGACAGCGCATGGTAAAGACAGCCTTCACATAACTACTTTTAACTGCCCATTTATTTTCCCTTATCACTATTTGACAGTATTTTTTAACCTTGATTTATTCCAAAAGACTAATTTCTGTGCTGTATGGTAATCCCCATCAATACTAGTCCAACATTTCCAGCAAGATCTGGGCCTCAAAGCAGCATGAGAAATCTTTGGGCAAGGCACAGTCTTTTAGGACATGTAACTGACAATTTCTCTGTTACATCTATCAAAGGCAGACTGATTGTTCTTATACCAACATACCATTCCTTTTACTCACACAACTGTGAGGGGACTTAAGCCCACTTGGAATGCGTGTGAAGGACAAATCAGACAGAGCTATGAACTTCCTGCCTTTCGTGTGTGAATGTTACAACATCCTTAGTGTACTTTCCACATTTAAGTATAAAATAAGGCAACAACTATCGCCTGATGACCAAATGCAGGGATTGAGGGCAACCCCCGAAGCACTACCCACCCTAGAACAAATAAATAAACGAGGAAAGACTGTTTTACAAAGACCATGTCCCCTGTAATATCATTATAGTTTTCAGTGTTAATCCCAATTGCGGTTGGTATACGCAAACTCCACCATTTAAAAACATGTTCACAAGCCTCATGCAGACTTGTTAAAGGGGACAGTTTATAGCATGATTGTTCTGAAGAAAATAATATCCATGTTGCATACTAAAACTGTGCTAGCTAAAAGTAGGTTGCAAAGCTTAACAAGGTGTTTGCAAACTATGCTTGACAACCATTTCTGAATCTGATTGTAACAAATATTGCTCTGATCGGGGGTAGGGAGAACGTTAATACAGGAACATCCACCAGCATCATTCCTTAAATGAAGTTGAACGCTATTCAGGACATCGGTTAAAATATTAACCCTGTAATTTAAAAACTGTGTAAGTGTAGGAACAAATGTGTTATGAGCTCCTTAAAACCATTTAGAGTGCTTGTGCTGCAGTGTCTAACAGAGTCCAGTCTGCATTAGCCAGTGTGGCAAAAATTTAAATTCCATGTTTTGTAAACCATTCACTATACTGCACAGTGAAAGCTCTCAGATACCTGAGGCACATGCCTGTTACAAGAATTGTAGTCACCACACATTCCAACCAGTAGAGTCTTTCCCCCCAGATGCCCCTGGCATTCTGTAGAGTGTAAGCATCCCAAACTCAAACCAAAAATATGACAAGCAGCTGCAAATTCTGTCCAAACCTGTAACGGCAGTGTTCTTCTGAATGACATAGCTGAATGCAGAGCCATTCAAACAATGAGAGAAGAAACCAGGACAGCCTCAGACTTATCAGAACACTTTACATGGCCTCAGGACAGAGAGATGACTTCTAGTGACAAGACTGGTCAGTGGGTAGAGGCCAAGGATAGGGTGAGGTAATCATCCTCATGTGACTGAAATTAAAAGCTAAACAGGGAGTTCACTTAAAAAAGTGACCAACTTGCATGAAATTCTTAAGTCTGATCTCTTGCCTTTAGGGTTGGAAAAGGCACTCAGATACCATGATTATGGGTGCTAAGACATTCAAGATCATCTCACTGTGAGGTTCACAAATATCATTTGTAATTGTAATAAAGTCCAGGGAAATCTAGAGAGGAACCCCTGGTTTGGAAAAAGTGAACGCAAACTGATAGAATCTGTCACACTAGAACAGACTGACCATGTATTTAGTCCAAATGCTTCAGCGAAAAGTGTAAACTCCCATTATGCATTTAAATTGTGCAGTATTATACTGTGTGGAGAAGACTCTTTTTGACCTCAACTAATAATCAATTTATGCCCTGAAGCACATGGACTGTTAGTCCTAGTAATGGTTGTTTAGTGTAACTGCAGATAGACATTTATTCCTATAAACATCTACTAGTAAAGAGAAGAGAGTCTTTTGTAAGCTAAAGGAACACAAAAGGCTTAATCTCTATTAGAAGGCCATTAGACACTAGTTAGCTCAGCTCTGAGTCAGCAGTGCCTGTCTGCAACTGCAAATGGAATACCCTTTAACAAACACAGGCACCTCCAACATTTCTCTGTCATGTTAAGATCTCTCCTCCACACCCTACACACCTCTCAATATCTTGGGTTTGGTCAGCTGTCACAGAAGCAGTTCCATTGCACAAGGCATTTTTCCCTAGTCAATTTGTTAAAGCTAAGGAATGTTCAGGCAATCAAATGTCAACCCAACTGGCAGAACAGCTGAGATTTTTGGATCAGTGTTTAAAACAAAACTGGAAATATAATCAGACCTACATAACAAACAACTAACTACAGTGGTCAATATCTATTAAGTTACCCAACTTCCGTTCTCATCAAGGTCACTAAGAACTCCATTTTAAATATCTTCTATAAAGACATTTTTAAAGAACAAATTTATTGATCTAAGATGCATTAATATATTATGTCACAAACAAAATTATTCATTGCAGAGACTCATGAACCATTAAACAGGATGTCCTTTTACATTGAGACAGTTTGTAGATAGTTGTATTTATGTGTAACAGCTTTCATCCTACAGTATCTTATAGACAGAATGGGTGTGTGTATGCATTAGTGTTAAATACACACCCAAATCACTTTGCCCACAAATGAAACAAAGCAGCTGTTCAGAAGCACCCAGCAACAAACCACAGCTTTAGGAGTGAAGAATACTCTATACATTTGAAATTATAAGAGGAATTTAAATATTTAGGTTACCAACTTGGGAATCTGACCTGTCACCAGGACTAACATTTGTAGTTCTTAGGAAAATATTACAAATTATCTTTAGTGACTATGACCATTTATGGACGCTGGACTTTACGTCTTGTCTGAAAGATAGCACCCTCCATCAACATAATTCCCCCTATCATGCTGGATACTGTTTTACTATCAGCCCTACAGAGAACCACTTAATCAATCACTAACACCATTTCCTGCAGTACCCTTAGTTTCCCCTTGAGGAAAGATGTGGGTGGAGAGGTGCTCCCATTCAAGTACTTTCCAGACCCAACCCTGTTTAACTTGTTTGTGCTAAGTACATGACAGCCCACAGTGATATGGCTACAGATTAAATCCTTAAGCACTACTGTAACTCAAGGAGATGTGCCTCAAGAAATAGAACATAACCTCCATTAGAATATATTCAACTGTGGACATTGTAACCACAGCATAAGGGGAAAGGGCTGGGAAGAATAATTCCCATTGCCTTCCTTCCTGTCCCATCTAAGAGATTTACTTTTGTAGTTCGGGAAAACCCCTCTAGGTGATACAGGTAATTGGGTTAGCCTCCAGGGAAAGGCATTCCCAGTTTTCCTGAGTCACAAAAATGGATAAGCCCAAAAAGCAGAGTACATTGACTTAAATCAACAATTTTAATCATGATTTAAATCAGCAAGCAGGAAACCTTGATTTAAATAACTGATTTTAATCACGTTCTGCATTTGTAGATTTTAGTTGTTTTTTTAAAGAAAGACTGATTATAACTGGTTGGTATCCATTAAAACATGTTGATTTGCAACTAAATAAAACCTTTACACTAAAGTTGGTGCTTCTTTTTGCTAACCAGGAAGATCTAGTGTATCTATACACATTTAAGCTATTACATAGCTTAATTTACATTTATTCAGATTCTTAAATTTTACATTTCATTACCTTAGAAAATGGTGAGTGATGCACATTTTCTTTCTTACTAAATGATTAATTTATTACTTGTGATTTGGGCCAAACTCTACTCGCATTAAATTCAATTCAATTTAAAAATGCATAAAAACATCATCTAAATTTTTGTATTAAATAAAACAACTTTAAATGTGATAAATACATAAAAATGTTTATCAAAAAGTTTATTAAAATGTTTTGTATTTAAAACAAACTGATTTATTCAACAAAGGAAGTATTTATAGTTAGAGAATTGTAAACTGTTTCTGGTTTACGATCCTTCAAGATTTTAAAACTAGTAGATCTCGTCTTCACACTTAGATTTTTAATTTATAGATTGGAAGAGGAAAACAAGCTTTCCTAGTTTTCAACATCCAATCAGTTTCTTAACTTTGGATAAACTAGTCATTGAACTGAACTAGTCCAATAAACTGAAATAAAGAAAATACTCTCTTGGCACCAGCAAAAAAGGCTACTGCGCTCAGAAGTTCATTTAGCAATTCAACAAACTGGTTCCAGGTGCTTAGCCAGTAAGTTCTTTATAACTTTGCAGAAAAATGTATTATTTTTTGTATTTCAATTAAATTATTTTAATAGATAAGCAGCTTAGATATTTAAATATAAGGTTGAAAACCTATGTAATTTTAAATATGTTTTTTAAATAAACCTGTATTTAATTTAAACCAAAAAATCCAATTTTTTCTTAAAACAATTTTTTTATCCATCCTGATGAGACATCTCCCTGCCCCAAATTAAGCTCCACAGTTAATTAGGAGTCATTTTCCCCAAATACTGAGCAATGGCCTCCATAGCCATTTCAAGTTTCCCAATTTGAGATTTGTTGGGTTGCAATTATAAACACAAGGTACCGAATGCTCAACCCTCACTGGCGTCAACTCTACCTTGCAGGATCAGGCTCTAGGTGATTTGTGTCCTCACATAAAATCAGGGTTAGCTCATCTGCTGTTTCTGAATTCAGGATCCTTCGCAACTTTAATAAATCTAACTGGCCATTTTAGCCAGTCATGGCAAGAAAGATTTCTCATTGACTGAACACAGGCGAACACGACTCATAGAAGAGTCACCAGCTCCAAGAGGATAGCCTAAAGATGAGATGACACTTCCTTTGCTTTTATCTTTTGGTTTTGCACAACTCTTAATCACCACACAGCATGTAACGGTTATTCTGCCAATTACACAGGCCAATAACCAACAAGATTCATTGTTAGTCCTTTGGGACTTCAAAAGCCAACACGAGTCACCAATCCTTCTCCTTAGAAGTCAATCTTCTTCTGCTCTGCATCAGTTTCCCATAGTTATACCTGCTCTGGATTACAAACTGTTCATATGAATTATGTATTATAAATGTAAGTGGCACTGTATTCAAAGCATGTGCCATGTCAACTTGCTGTATCTGCTGAAGCCTGGTTACCAAGAACAAGGACATTACAGAGAACTGTGCCACTTACCGTTCTTCCTCTCACTTAGCGGAGGGAGATTGGGGTTTCGGCCACGGTGAAGATTCAGGGTCAACTCGGGCTGCAGGGAGAGCTCCTGCAGCTCATTGGCAACAGCTTCGCTCTGGGGACTTGGCGCCGCAGAAAGCGACACCAACACCGGTTCATCATCATTTTCGCCAGCCCCTCCTCCGTCCAGCCCATTTCCAGCAATGGCGGAAGGGGGCAGGCACACCACACCGGAGAAATCCACTTTGGCTTTTGTGATGGCAACCTGCTGAAGGGACAGAAAACACAAGTTTGGTACTTATTATACAGTGAACTATCCCACTTCCCTTGCTGACGATGGTATCTCTACATTTAAAACCAATGTTATTTCTTGATCTTTGTTAGAATTCATTTTCAGCTGAGTTCAATTCAAACCCAACGCTAGTCATTCAAACCTAGTACACCCACTGGATTAAAAACTCACATGGCATTTTCTTCTCCTCAACACAATCATTGACGAGTCTGCTTGCTAGCCATGCTACTGAGCATGGTCATCCTTCTCCTGCTCTCTACCCATCTTCAAGGTCAGCATCCTCAACCTATTGGTAATTCAAATTCCCACATTTCACAAGCTTGATTCTGCTTACCTTTTCTAATCTTCCAGTTAACCACATTTACTCAGCTTCCCTGCTGATCTCTTTTTAAGGGATCTCCTTGTTTTATAGCAATATATGGTCTTAAAAGGTTAATTATCAACTTGAAATCTAGTCAGTTTCTTAAAACAAGTAAAGTAATTTCAGGGACTACATGCATGCATTCACCTGCCTGGTTTTACACACACATTTTCACACCTAAAAAGTTGCCATCTTCCCCCATTATGCAAAAAATCCATGTAAAACAGTGAAAGTTTACTATGGAGAAAACAATCTTAAAGTGTTGTCAACTACACAGAGTAAACAAACTGAGGAGTTTTCCTCTTTAATCTCTGAGCAATAGTAACATAAAGGACAAGATTAAGAGCCTCAATTATCCAAATAATTAACAGAATCAGATTAAATGTGAATATTTAAAACTCACAGCTGTACTTTCATGCAACTCCCTTTCAAATGACAAACATCCAAGACCCAAGTAGTCGTATATCCAGCTCCACAGACTGGAGCACGCTGGATGACTGGCTGGCTTCCATATGAGAACCATCAGTAAAATGGTTACTAACATCAATATTTACATGGTAATTGCAATTATGCTGGACCATTCACATGCAGTTGATGGCAAGCAGTGTCCTGCTCCTTGGCACTGCTTCTAGCCCTGCACTACTTTGGCTGTGCTTCAATCTGAATGCTTTTCAGAAGCTAAACTTCCATTTTAAAGAGTTGTGAGCTAGCTATGAAGAAAAGGTAAAATCAGCAGGAAATCCCAATCTAGTCTAGAAAACCCTCCAAACAGAGTAAAAGCCTAAATCTGGTGCAGAACTTTCTATTTTTCTTGATTGAACAGTAACTTTTTTAGTTAAAGATTTCCACAGCCTTCCTCCACTCTTGGCATTTATATCAACCCAAATGGCCAGCACAAACTGTTAACCTGAATCAGTTTGAAATTGGTTCAAACTGTTTTCCCATTCCCCTTTTGTAGGCAAGGCTTCAATTACTTTGCTTCCATTTCCCTTTCGTCCCCCATCTCAGAGATGATTAATGTTTGCAGAGCACTTGGAAAACACCAAAGTGCTAAGTGGTAGTACTTTTCTCAGAAGAATGCTCAGTAACTTGTCCACCTTGTCTCTCTCCTATCTTTGGACCAACATGGCTACAACACTGCATACTGAGTTATTTCAGATATGTTGTCATATATTCATCCCTAGGATCCCAGCTCATGATCGAATCAAGACAAGCAAGGGGAAGGAGGTGGAAGAAGAAAAGACTACGAAGAAGTCAAAGGAAATCAGTGCTTGTTCTGACAAGACTCTAGTGAAATGAAACAAGTCTGCTGCAATATGAAGTATTTGGTTTTACATCACACTTTAGTCAGAATATGCCTACACCTTCCTAAGTACATTTCCTCTAACAGAAACGTAAGTGTTATTGCTCATATCCATTTGAAAGTGAGGGCAAATGTGTTACTCTAAATCTGCCTGCACTGTATTTAATTCTTATACAGGGTGTCTCCCTTTTGGGGGGTTCTGTTCCACATTGTGGACCACTTTACAAATGGTAACTGCAAAGGAAAAACAGCAGTCTGACACAAATGCAGCAACCCTGACTCAATGCATCGTGAGTGCCCCAGACAGTCACTCTGCCCCTACAAGTCTCAGAGAAAGCAGATATTTTGTGAATACTAGGATGCAAAGACTGCTGAGATTCAACCATCACAGCAGGTGTGGTGTTTTGTTAAAAGTTAGTTTTGTTTGACAGAATTTGGTATGGTGCTTCAAATGCTGTATGCGAAAGATACTGAATCTTGACTTCTGTAGTCAGAAGCTTGATCTTTTCAGTAGGCTTCCGATATTGCAATCTGTCATGCCACATGCACAAGAATGACATTTTAGAGTGAGCTGTAAGTTACACACATTAATATTAAGAAGATAATTAAATATTTAAAATGTTTGTTGTGCTGTCACTCTTTTAAAAAAAATTAAGAGTATTTTGCACAGAGACAAATATACTATATCACGAAGAAGTGAATTCAGCCAGAAGATTGATGGAGAATCCTTACTTAAAAATAAGGAGCCAATAAGAGTTTTGGGGAATGAGGGTCTTCTGAGATTTTAACCTCATTTCCCTGTCAGTCAAGACTTAGGTCACAACAACTCTCCATTTAAGGATAGAAACAACTCTCTCTGGAATCAGGCAATTAAGACTGGAGTATCGGTCATGCGGTTAGCAAAAGAACTGAGAAATAAGAACAGGAGTACTTGTGGTACCTTAAGATAAATTTATTTGATCATAAGCTTTCGTGGGCTAAAACCCACTTCATCGGATGCATGCAGGGGAAAACACAGTAGGAAATATCATATATATATAGGTTTCAGAATAGCAGCCGTGTTAGTCTGTATCCGCAAAAAGAAGAACAGGAGTACTTGTGGCACCTTAGAGACTAACACATTTATTAGAGCATAAGCTTTCGTGGACTACAGCCCACTTCTTCGGATGCATATAGAATGGAACATATATTGAGGAGATATATATACACACATACAGAGAGCATAATGCTCTCTGTATGTGTGTATATATATCTCCTCAATATATATATGTGTGTATTTATATCTCCTCAATATATGTTCCATTCTATATGCATCCGAAGAAGTGGGCTGTAGTCCACGAAAGCTTATGCTCTAATAAATGTGTTAGTCTCTAAGGTGCCACAAGTACTCCTGTTCTTCTTTTTGCATATATATATATATATACACATACATATATACACACACACACACACACACACACACACGGAACATGAAACAATGGGTGTTACCATACACACTATAACGAGAATGATCAGTTAAGGTGAGCTATTACCAGCAGGAGCGGGAAAAATACTTTTTGTAGTGGTAATCAAAATGGCCCATTTCCAGCAGTCAAAAAAAATTTCTCTCTCTCCTGCTGGTAATAGCTCACCTTAACTGATCACTCTCGTTATAATGTGTATGGTAACACCCATTGTTTCATGTTGTGTGTGTGTATGTGTGTGTGTGTGTGTGTGTGTATATATATCTTCCTACTGTATTTTCCACTGCATGCATCCGATGAAGTGGGTTTTAGTCCACGAAAGCTTATGCTCAATTAAATTTGTTAGTCTCTAAGGTGCCACAAGTTCTCCTGTTCTTTTTGCGGATACAGACTAACACAGCTGCTACTCTGAAACCTGAGAAATAAGACACTCCTCTCCCACTAGGGGTTAATTATGCCCCATTTGCTCCTGGGTTTTGAATGCATCAGACCACTCTAAATTCAAGAGAGACTTAGCCTCTACTATAGGCTACACAAACAAATTTCAAGATTTAGGATCGTTACATAGATATCAATAATATTTTTTGATAAACTTGCTGGGGACTAACATACTGCCAGAGAGAAGTCGACTACTTGCCAGGGAGGTGGGAGAGAGATCAAGTGTTCCTACAGTCTCTGTAGTCAAATACATACACACATTCATTAGAGTCCCAGTGCTGTAGATGCTCAATGCATGTACCTTCCATGGGTTTCAGTGAGTTTCACATAGTAGGGAAGGAATTCAGCCCTTAACACTGAATATTTTAATTAATCAAAAAACAGCAATAGATTCCCCATATGAAATGCCAGTAAATACTAACAGAAACCCTCCAGGACAAAACAGATTTAAAAATGGGGGGGAGGGGAAAAGAGAAAGAAAGAGAAAAACCCACCACATGTTTTCCCAGTCAAGTGACAACACTGCTATGAACAGCGTTTCCCATTCTTCTCTCCTTGAAATCTGTTTGCATTTGCAGTGTTGCCAGGGTAATAGCAATTTCAACCAATTTAAGAATTGCTAAGCAACCTGGAGCAGCTAACAGCAACAGCATGCATGTGCAGCTGGGCTATTTTAGGAAGAAGTAGTCACTTTTTTAAAAAAACTTAAGAACACCCTTCTGTTAAATGATTGTGCCAGCTGTGATCAGCCAGCCAAAAGAAGAGGTAATCTTGGAGCAGAGTGGCTTTAAGTGGATCAGGTTTTGAGATGAATGAACAGAGAAGGAAGAGACAGAGTCATGTTGTGCCCAGAAGCATCAGTGCCTCCAGGTCATCACAACTCAGCAGAATAATTCAGGAGAAGGGAAATCTGAAGCAGATGGCAGCATCAGCAATATGTTAAATTGAGATGCTACTAAATACAATCTCGTGTGTGTTCTGCTTATTATCCACAAATATCAGGGTCTAATCATAGTAAATGTACTGGCCTATGGTTACTCAGCTGCTGCACTACAGAGTTCTGAAATGTCCGTGTCCCCTTCCCCATTAAAAAAACTGTACTTACATTGATAATTAACTGGCTAATGGCTGTCAAAGCCACAAAGGAGCAAAGAAACTGGTGAAGCTGAAGGCTGCTGGGGCAGAGGGAAGGATGGACTGAGCCAGAGTCTAAAAGGTTTTGGAAAGATTATATAAATTCCAAAAGCAACTGCCATTCAATATCTGATCACTTAGATTTCTCTAACTACACAGTCTTGTGCCAGATTGTTCAGGACTTCAGATAGTCACAGTTATAAAGTAAAATGCCAGGAAGCAGTTATAAAACAAAGATCATGTGTGCACTCTATAAGGAAGCACAGGCTTGTTCAGACACCACTGGAATCCCAGCCACAGAAGAACATGATGTTTACACAAAAACACAGAGCAAGAGTATATTATAGGAATTTAACCCGATCAGATTTTCTCCTCAATCCCAAAAATGAGAGACAGAGAAGTAAGGAAATCCTCTTTGGTTAAGAAAGTTGGGTGGGAAGCAACATTTCTGTTCCCACTTGCCTCCCCAATGTGTACTATACACAAATATCTTCAGAGGAGAGTTTTTCTAAAGACATACTGTGGTATCTTTCAGAGCTAATTGTCCCAGTTCCTGACTGCTTCTTGGTAAAAATACCCTCCCTTGCCCTGAAGCTGCTTGAAGACAGATATATGCATATTCATTTGAGTGAAACCAAATCCTAGTTTCCAGGATTTCTGTTAGCCCTGAAACACTGCTTTGTCCTTCAGATCATTAAACAATTAAATATACAAATTGTCTCCAAGAAAATCCCGATGGGACTTTTTGTGGCGGACAACAAATTCCGAATTTCGAACTCAGACATAGCATCCCTTAAGCCAGTGATCACTAACTGGTCGATCGCAATCGACTGGTTGATCCTAGAGGATCTCCCAGTCAATCGCGATCTCCGGCGGTGCAGCAGAGCTGCTGCTAAGACAGGCTCCCTGCCTGCCCCGGCCCCACACTGCTCCCAGAAGCGGCCAGTGCGCCCTGTGGCGGGGGGACAAGGGTCTCCCTCCACGCACTGCTCCTGCCCTCAAGCACCGCCCCCGCAGCTCCCATTGGCTCCCTGTGGCCAATAGGAGTTGTGGGGGTGGTGCTTGCAGAGAGGGGCAATGCGAGGAGCCCGCACCCCCTCCTGAACCCCAACCCCCCACCCCAGCTCGGTGAAAGTGAGTGAGGGTGGGGAAGAGCGAGTGACTGACTGAGAAGGGGGGGGAATGGAGTGAGTGGGGCGGGGCTTTGGGGAAGGGGTGGGGTAGATCCTGGGTTGCCCTTAAATTCAAAAAGTGATCTTGGGTGTAAAAAGGTTGGAGAGCCTTAAACAAATCAGATACAAGACTATCGTAGAGGGATTGGATAATGTTAGTTTGCTAGCTTACCCACTTCTTTCAATATGCCTCCTTCCACTTCACTCCATACTAGCCATACTAAGTCAATGTCAATCCATGACTTGCCCAGTAAGAGGTTCTCCGGGAATGGAGCATTTCTCAGTCTTTCCTTTTATCTTTGGATATGAAGGAAGTTACTGCCACAAAGGTCTCCAAAAGGATATATTAAGGAAAGTATTCAGTATACTCCCACTTAGGTTGCAAGTAGGCAACACATGGAGGCAGGACTATTTTTCCAGTAAATTTAGATCCTGGCTGATTGGCCTGAAGACTGACCCCATAGCTGTCTATACTATAGCATAGGCAGTAGTAGTGCAAGCTCCTCACAAACTCCGCATCTTTACAGTGTGCATCAGCTTTGACCTGGGAGAAATCACCTTAAGGTAAATGAGTTCAGATGTTCCTGCTGAGAATGCCCATGACATGATCCATTAATTAGTGCAATTTTTTTTATTATTATATGTAAATATAAAATTTAGACACTGGTCCTCTGGGAACTGGACTGTGATCAACTCATTTCACAAAAGCAAATGAACATTTTCAGTTACTATCAATCACAGGCTGGATTAGAACCAGTGACTCCAAGGTGAAAGGTTGTGTTTATCCCATTCCTGATTCCTTGAGTCACCATCCTCCAGGCCTTCATTTAAAAATCAAAAAAGAACATTCTTGCAACACATGCAGACAGAAAAGAGAAAAGTTAAAGGGACAGATGGGTGTGGTGCCACAACTGTATCCTGCCCCAATTACCTTAACGAGTAGGGGACAGGCCATCTTTGAAGATCACCTGAAATCTTTTCACTGTTGCCTTGAGCAAATCTGCCAATATAAGATCCAAAACAAAACATGTTGGGGCCAGCAAAGAAATAGCAAGAAATCTTATCAGACTAAAGGTCTGAACAGCTGTTTGTTAGGGCTTAGAAGAAGGAGCAAGAATGAGCATGTCTGTGTAATTACATCAAAAACAGCATCATCTGTACAATGGCTGATAAATCCATGTAGATAAAGGCAATTCCCCCATTAGCCTTAAAAAACCCACTCTCATCCAGGACCATATTTCTAATGCTCTATAGAAATTTTCCTCAAAAAAAATTCACATTCATTTTACTCAGTCCAGCAGTGATAAAGGTTTAAACAAAAGCTCATAAAAATCATTGTCAAGTGACCATTTCTTTCTTGAATTCATGAATAGCAGGTTCAGAAATACAGACCAGAATCCCAAATATTTTCAAATGCATTTCATAATCCAGTGCTTATAAGAGGCTTTCAAACTCTTTGAACATTGGAACGGAAGTCTGGGTGTGCATAAAAACAAAAAAGACAAAGGACTGGGGTATCAGAAGTGTCACTCGTCACAGTTTTAGGAAACTCATGGTGTGGTATTTACTAAACTAATCCTGCTCAAAAACATGAAAATAACCTCCTTTTCCCATCAAAGTCTGTACTAAAGCCCTGCAGTGGGTGTGAGGGGAAGAATTCCTTCCAATTTCAAGAGCAGCACTCTATTAAGCCTTGAACTGGTAAAGGTCACCAAATGAGCATCTAATCCCATTTATACCCTCCCCAAATATTGTTTGTGTACAATTTACTGTCCACTTTGTGCAATATTCCTTTAAAGGTTTCACCCACAGTATAAAATAATTTCCTCTGGCATTCTAGAGCAACCACTACCATCCAAGGGCAGAGCAAAGGGCCAGTTTTATTTTATTCACATAGGCTAGTGAAGTTGATCCAGCAGTTCAAAAGCCATTAGAGAGTTATTAATACAAGGCCTTTATTGTGGAAAGCAGAGGATTTGGAGGAAAACTAATTTACAGGTACTGAAGAGGTATATTCCCTGAAGTGTCCCCCCCCCCACCCCCCTCTTATCAGACTAACCCATCTGTGTGGGTCATGAGCAGAGACTGCCTGAAGTTTTCTAGGCCCATTCACCCTCTCCAATCATGAGAATCTCACATGCTCTGAATCCCCAGAAGTTACACCAATCTGAGTTTAACTTCCCTACCTTCCCCCTCAATGGTCCCCAATTTGGAATCCCAGTTTCTTCAATATGGTTTTCAGCTCTCTGAATACTAACATGACATCCATTTCAATGTCAAGGCCAGCAGATGATACCAAATTATTCAAGATCTTTTATTCCCTTTATTTTCATTGTGACACCTGCCTACATCAACCTATGGATTTCCAGCTGTTGCAAATATCTAGGCAGCAATGATCCTGGTATACTTTAGCACAGTGGTGGGCAATCTGTGGCCCGTCAGGGTAATCCGCTGGCAGGCACGGCTGCCCGCATCTCCCAGTGGCCGCGGCTCACCGTTCCCAGCCAACAGGAGCTGCGGGACGTGCAGGCCGCCGCTTCCCACAGCTCTCATTGGCCAGGAACAGCAAACCGCAGCCACTGGGAGCTGCGGGCGGCCGTGCCTGCGGACAGTCAATGTAAACAAACTGTCTCGCGGCCTGCCAGTGGATTACCCTGATGGGCTGTGTGCGTCCCATGGGCTGCCCACCACTACTTTAGAACATATTAACATTCCACCCAAGATGATTGGTTTGTTAGCCAAAAGTATTAAGGACAGAATAGGCAGGGAAATTTATTCTTCTCATCCCTAAACATGGCCCTATGACTTGAGACCTAAGGCACACTGGTGGAGAATAAATGGGTAATAAATAACGTGGGAGAAGTTTGCACTGGTGTTGCCCATGCTTTACCAGTTCTGCGGTAAAGGATTCAGCCTCCACTACAGTCAAATAGGCCATCTCTTTCCCCCCCTAACACACCTTAAGCCTGGCTTTACAGCCTGTCAGTGCTACTAGAATTGAACTAATGCTTTTCTGTCTCTTTGGACTCCATTACAGTCAACTTTTAACAAGTTAGTTAACCAGGCTGTAACAGATACAGGTGACTACACTTAGCCTATGGCCAAAAATGATTGTTTAACACATGGCTCCTGATCCTGAGGTCTACCCTGTATCATCAATTCTTTTGGGCAGGTTTAGATCACAATTGCCAGGCCGTAATTGAGTTCTAATATGGCAATTCTTCTGTGTAGACAGCATCGCCTGTTTGTGTATAACAGAGCGAGCCAGCCTACCTACCTTAAAAGCATTCAGATACAAGCATGGTATAAGAACTTATATAGAACAGTTTCAGTACAGGAAAACATCCCATATGAACATACTGTATTTAACACACTTCTCTGTACTGAGACCAGCAGCTGAGGCAGTATGGGTAGAAACAAGGTTGTTTCTACCAATATAATACAAACTGGGCTCTTCAGCAAGATACAAGCCAACTCTGACTTTCTTATGACTAGAAAAATGCTGCTACATGGATGCATTCAGTGTTGGATGTAACTACAACAGCGTGTCAACGTCTGTTTACACTTGCGATAGTACTAGTATAGATGTGTCCTGTGTTTTTCTCTCTTTTGGGAAGCTGTCAGGTCTCATGTCTATAGGGGTTTCCAAAATTCCATCTTCAGTGGAGTAGGGCAATGACAGTGATAGTGTCAACAAGGCAATGGTAAATTTAAAGCTATAGTACAAAAGAGCAAACAGGTTTGAAAACAAAGGTATGAAACTGCCCTCTCCAGAGGGGAAATTTGTTTATACATACCTTGCTTACAGTTCCCACAAACAAACACAGTTTGGTTCCATGCCAGCAGCTCCCTATGATCACTGAAAAGGGAAAAAAAAACAAAAAACAAAAAAAAAACACAAATTCAAGGCTCTTCATACACAAAACAGCCCACATCTGTTTCAGCATGATACAGAGTTCCTCCCAGAGGGTTTTTTGTCACTACCTTTGAGTATTTTGATACACACATTGACAAAAGTAGGATTGAAACAGGTAAATACCACCCCCATTTTGGCAGTTGCACCCTTAGCACTGCCAAGGTAGCACTTCTAGTTCAGTTTTGTTGATCTTTCAGTTCCAAGGACCACACTGTCTTGAGACCTCGAGTGCCAACAATATTCAGTACATAAACTGCCCCTCCCCCAACCAGCCCAGCCCTAAACATAGAATGAGGAATCTGGGAGAACATTATGACTAGTTTATTTCTTATGTTACCCATCCAAACAAAAGAGAGGACAAGAAAAGGCAACATACATGCCATGACTTTGCCAAGATTGCAACCGGAATCTCATATTTCTGCAGACTTTTTCTTGAAACCTTACGTGAGATGTTGAGTTAAACATGTAAGCATTAAAACCCCCTATTTTTGCTTGGTGCCATAGCCTGAATATGAACATATGCCAGAAGCACTAACTAAGGTGGACCAGAAACTAAAGTTAGTCATTATTTCAGATCCACCTTACAGCCTGCTATCTTAATGAGAAGACAGTAAGGATGGAAACAGGTTTCCAACCACTAACTGTGGGCTCTCCTCATTCACATCCATCCTCCATACAGATAACTTTCTTAATAAAATGATGAGTAGCCATACGAAGGACTCAGGCTAAATCTACACTACAGCCGGGATCGACACTCTGAGATCGATCCACCAGCGGTCGATTTAGCGGGTCTAATGAAGACCCGCCAAATCGACAGCAGATCGCTCTCCAGTCGACTCCTGTACTCTACCCCCGACGAGAAGAGTAAGGTAAGTCAACGGGAGAGTTTCTCCCATCAACCCCCGTGGTGTAGACCCCGCGGTAACTTGACCTAAGGTAAGTCGACTCCAGTGACGTTATTCACATCACTGGAGTTGCGTACCGTAGGTCGATTTACCACGGTAGTGTAGACATACCCTCAGATACAAAACTTTATTCTGCTTTCTACTCCAAAATACATTTCTGTTTATAGTAAGGGCTACATAATCATCATCAGCACCCCTCTAAAGAGGTGGAGGAAATCACTGCAGTCAGTGGCAGATTATCACATCATCTCTGGAAAAAAACAGCCTCTGCTTCCCACTGTATAGGCTTCAGCCCTGACAGTCCTGTTGCCATTATGAAGTAACAAAGCAACGCTGAAAAATGTAGGGGATGTGCAATAGAAAATATTATGAGCATCAGAAGGGCAGGTAGGGTAAAGAGGACTGAAGAAACACGTGACCCACACTTAGATGCTTGGACAGTTACGAAACAGGCCCAAACTTAAAAAAATTCACTCCACTGCCTAAAAGCTGAGAAGGGAAAGACATATGCAAGGCAACTGCAAAAATATAAATTTGTTAAAAAGAATTCCACTTCTACCTGGGCAACCATTGTTCTGGAGGCAGCACACTGCAAGGTGGTTAAACTATTACCACCCTAATCTAAACTGATGCAAATATTAAACTTGAAGATCTTGCCATTTTAAGATCTTCTGACAGAATTTGAACGGTCATTGTGAAAAACATATTTCTATCCTTCTTCACATGAACTCAGCATGCTGCAGCACTGTCCAGCCTTGCCAGTCTCCAGCCAAATAAATCAAGATGGCCCCCACTCCTTACTAAATTCAGCTCAGTGAGTTATTAACTTCTACACCTACTTCTGACCATTTAAATGTCAACACAAAATGCCTGCTTATGAAAATGGACACAGCAGAAGTCAAAACATCTTTTCAGAAAGATTTTGCCAAATTCATGGGATTGTACTTAGAACCCGACAAAGGGGGAGGGGGGTGTACATGCTTGTCTCACATCCACACTGCACCTCCACCATTGCTATCACTGGTGAGGCTACGCTGACAAACAGATCCTAATTTTCCTAGGCTAGGCAAGGCAAAAAAATTTATTCCTGAAGCCACAAAACACCTTGGAAAGTCTCCTACACACAAAGGTAGAGAATGATGGAAGATAAAAGTTTAGTCTCTCACTTTGCTGCATAAAAAGCCTTGTTATCTATTGATTTGCTAAAATGATTCTGCTAAACATCCTTATATTTTTTATGGAGATTGTGCCCTAAAAATTGGGTAATGGAAAGCTCTGAAGAACATTCCTGAGTGCATTTCCTGAGATTTTTTTCCATTTCCAACATATTGTATTGATATAAATTAAAGTAAATAAGAGTTAACTCCCTACTCTGTTTGCAACCTCCCTTTTTCTTTTACCAGTAGACTGTAAGTCACCTCTAGAGAAACTCCACTCGCATGAAAATTGAGAGGAGCTGGTGAAGCCTTTCAGCTAAATAACTCCTACTGGCCTGTCAATTTTTGGTCACTGGATAACACTTAACAGAATTATATGGCATGTCCTTTTTTGATTTTAAGAGCCTAAAGAGAGGAAGCAATGGAAAGAGATTTTCAGTGACTCAGTCACGGACCAAAGATTAATCTGATAACTGTTAATTATTGATGGAAAATATTTTAAATTACATTGCCTTTATTGCCTGTCTCTACCAGGACATGATCAAAAAGTAAGTACTTTTCCACTCCTTTTTGCCTTTAACTATAAGAAATCACTGCAGGCAAAATTCTACCACCTAAGTTTTCCTGAAGAAAAAAAAGTAGTGTTATCATCGCTAAGAAATGCAGAAGTCTCATCTTACTAATAAACTTCTCCATCCAATGGAAATGTTTATACACCACTGTTTACATGTTCAGGCCAAACTGCTGCTATTCCAGTGATTACAATGGGTTATTTGCCTTCGCTGGTGACTTGGAACTTGGGAGTGGCTGAACAGCATGGAAATTTACCAACTGGCACAAGTCTCTGATCTGAATGTGGCAACTGAGGTTCTGTGCCCAATTGTTCCTGCAACCAAACTGCCTTTCAGATTGAACCTATATCTTTTAAAAGCCTTTAAGTGAATTGTACTGGTGACTAGTACCAGATGGACAGTCATAAAACAGTTTCTCTATTTCTCCCCTGAAAAGGTAGAACACAAGGACTCAGTACATACTCCTCCTCCTCTACTTCCAGCCGCAAAAGTCCAGGAATCCCAATTTAGGTATGTTTTCACTGCAGAGTTAACTTGAGTTATCTAAACTCAAGTTATTCCTCTTGAATTAGTCCAGCTCAAGTGAGAGCAGACGTCTCAAAATAACACTCAAGCTGCTGTGCTCACACTGGCACTGATGTGTGTGGAACAGACTTCTGAGGGCATAGCCCAGGATTCCATGTACCTGCAGTAAGCTTAGCCACTTTATAAATTCTTTCCCATTGAACTGTGGGAGAATTTGCCAATCCTTTCTGAGCACATAGTGGGAGGAATTGTGGAAAGGCACTGTAGGATTAGTGCCACTTGAGTGGAGCTAGCCTGCATCCACATTTCAGAGCCATCATGTTAGCAACTAACCAATTCTGCTTATTTGAGTTTTAGCCTATACCCCCCGATTGGTCAGCCAAGTGGAGTTGAAAGCACAACTACACTCAGGTTAAGGGTTGTATGTGGATGGGACTCAAGTCAACCTTGCAGTAAAGACAAACACTTAAATGGACCAGCACAGAATTCATTCATCATCTATCAGTTCTTGGTCACTCAGACTGTCAACCAGGATGAAAAACAGAATTAAATGAGATTGTAGCAATTTGTGATGTGGACTCTTGTCCCACCATGAAATGAACAAAAAGTAAACCTCATATCACAAAGTATCATGCACAAAACCAAGACTAGCTTTCCAATTTTGATTTCTTGCTCCCCTAAACTAGAGAGTGGTGATGTGGAGCCAGCACATTCAACTCCCTTCTTAGACTGTGAGGAAACAGAGTTCTCTGCATCTCTCCACACCAATCTTTACTGGCAACTGATATTTCAGTTGCATAGCTACCCATCCTCACAGCTGCTGTCTTCCCTGCAGCTGTGCAATCCCTACTTTATGAGCAGCCCCAGGCTTGCTGCCCAATTGAACTGTATCTCAGCCCACTAACACTGTAAATTATCACAGCTCAATTCATAAGTGAGATAAATTCCCAGCTAATAAACTAGTAAAATCAGCTACAGCGCGTGTGCCACAGAGGTCCATTGGTACCAGTTGGGAAAGGGTTCACTACTCTATGTCACCAACTCACTACAGATAGGGTGACCAGACAGCAAGTGTGAAAAATCGGGATGGAGGTGGGGGGGCAATAGGAGCCTATATAAGAAAAAGACCCCAAAATTAGGACTGTCCCTATAAAATCGGGACATCTGGTCACCCTAACAAAACACTTTCTCAGTAATTACCCAAAAAGTGTCTTTTAAGATATTAAACGGAAGCAAATGACACACTGGCCATTAATATCACTGTGAAATGTACCTACTGACACTATATAAGGAAGTGTATATATACACTGAAATTATGTTTTAAAAGTCTATAACAAGGCAGAGTGAACAAACAGGTCTTCTGCCAGACATAAGCATAGCTATTCACCTATCCGTGTCTTTGATGTAAATTAAGCATGGTATAGCCAACACAATGGAGGTCCAATTTGCTCAGGAAGGCAATGGGAAAAATGATTGACGGGAGTATGTGAAACCAATGGGGTGGGGGGAAGCACACTGAACAAGCAACATGGGAGAAGAGTCTTATCTGGAGGTGCACTTCAAAAGGGACATTTCAACAGTTTACTGGACCATATGAGGAAAGAGAAAGGACCCCTTTCTTATCCTTCAATGAGGAAGCCAAAAGGACAGTGCTTTTTGGATTCATGAAAGTTGGATTCTGGTCACGTGGGCTAGTCAGGCTGAGAGGTTGCTTTAGGTGAGAAATTGCTTTAGACAAAGATTTTAGCCTGTCAGAATTAAGCTTAAACTCTAAGGCTAGGTCTACACTACCCGCCTAAAAAGGTGGGTAGAAATCGATCTCTCGGGGATCGAATTATCGCGTCTCGTCAGGACGCGACAATCGATCCCCGAATCGACGCTCTTACTCCACCAGCGGAGGTAGGAGTAAGCGCCATCGACGGGGAGCCGCGGAGGTCGATTTTGCCGTCCTCACAGTGGGGTAAGTCGGCTCAGATACGTCGAATTCAGCTACGCTATTCACGTAGCTGAATTTGCGTATCTTAAATCTACACACACACCCCGTAGTGAAGACCTGCCCTAAGAAACATGTTATTCCTTTTGTTTTACTTGTAATCTCTTAAAAATCTTAATCTTTATAAATAAACATCTGTGTTTTCATTATAAGTATATCCCAATGCTGTGTTATCATAAAGGACCTAGTCCTGAGTTGTGCCAGTCAAGCTGTGTGTGTGTGTACACTGTGTCTTTGGAGACCGCTTCCCAGGTTATTTCTGTGAGTGTCTAGTGACGGGCTGGATGCTACAGAAGGGGATGCTTTCAGAGGAGCATGGAGGTCTGCAGAGATCTGGAAGTCAGTTCTTGTCTGTGGCCAGAGGCTGTTAGTTTCAGGGTGCTAGATACAGCAGGTAAAACTGCTTTGCATTAAGGGCAGGTGGTGGTGAAGTACCTCAAAACCCTAAGCACCTCTGGGGAGCATCTCAGAGAGTAGAATGTCACTCCCTAACATTCTCTCAGATTTTATGGGTTAAACCAATCCTGGGAACTTCTAAATCCTTCTATATCATTTGTCACCCTACACTTGGATGCTATCCCCCACATATTGCCCACTGTTTAGTTTTTGAGAACACGGGCTCTCATGCAAATCTAATCCTTACTTGCTGCTTTTATAAACTAAATTAGAAAATAGAGCTGCTGGAGATTGCAAGATTTTAAAAGCGGTGCCACTGAAGAGATTACAATCAGTTACACATCTGTGTAGGAATGAGATTTTATCCCAACATTTCTAAAGAAAACAAACCCTCCTGGTTTGCATTTATATAAAATGGGTTAGAAAAATTAAGGCTATCAATCCCAAGCAAGTCAGCAAATGGTGCAACTAAACCAACCTGAATTCTGGCAGACTGCCAGAATTAGAGTCTTCACCCTCTTATACAGCTACTATTCTTGGTCATATTCTACCATACGTAATATACATAGACTATCTTTGGGCCAATGCACTAATAGGGCACAAGACAAATAGTTCGTTATACTCACGCTCACACTGGCTCCTGCTATGGGAAATCTCTCCACTAATACTACATCCCTGGAATTTATTTATTCTTAACAGATTAGGAACTGTTCCTAATACATGACAGAAAATTGACTCCCCTTTGGATTGTGCACAGCAGAGGAAGAAAATACGGGAGACCAAGAGTCATGACAGAAAAGGAACACTTTTCGTCAATAAGAAAAAGAGTGAACTGTTTGTTTGGTGGCCAAAACCATACTAGTGTTAGGCCTCAGTCCATAATAATAAAATCTTAATACTTTCATAGTGATTTTCATCTTTCAGGCACTTTACAAGCATTAATCTTTAACAGACAATAGGAGAGAAAGAATTCTCCATTTAAGGAAACTGAGAATTAGAGGTTAAATAATTTGCCCAATTCCATAAAGGTGGTTAGTGACAGAGCCAGGACCAGAAGTCTGGAGAACCTGGCTCCCAGTCCTATGTTCAATTCACACCTATATTCATCTTATCAAAAATTCACAAAATCACCACATTGGTGGTTTACTTAAGTCTGGTTTGCCAACAGAGCTGACTTTGGGCTACCAAATACATGCTACACATCCAGATTACAAAGTGATGCATTCCTTTATCCTGCTCTTTGCCTGCCCAAGAAGAGAAGCCAAATGCATGCGACTTCTATATGCAGTTCAAAACAATCCCCTCATATGTTTTGTTTCCTCCCTCTGATTAATTAATTGTGCACCTGAGGTCTCCTGCCAAAAGGGTTTTCATGGACCACAATTATTTGAATGCTATGGGACTGGAATCTGCATGCCTTTCCTATTACGAAAGGAGGACCAAACTGAAAGAGAAGGCTTGCCTACAAACAAGACTAAATGAAACAGGACTAGAATTCCACCCGAGAGGCAGCACATAACAGTACTTTACCAGCAGACCAAAAAGAAATCACCAATTAGCAACTCATAATTCAGTTTCTAAGCTTTAAAGAGCATATTTATTTTTAATAAATTAATTCCATTCTTAATTTTTAAAAGATTTATATAAAAAAATAACTAATTAATCTGACAATGCCTGAAACTACAGAGGTGGTGTAATGATAGATGAACACAGAAGAGAGCAAGACAGAAAAGAGCGTTATCCAGATTATATCCACTACTTTTGATTTCTTAAATATAAAACTGAACCTAGGATACAAAATAGAAGATAACCAAATTTAAGATAACATTTCCAAAGATAAACTAAGTGATCAAAATATAAGTTTGTCTCAAAACAGAAATTGATATGGATCAATAATGGGGCTGAAGAGGATGAACTACTGTTACTGCCATTTGTTTCTCACTGCCAAAAACATGACATCATGGCAGAAGGAAGGCTCCTGTATAAAGAATGCATGTCATTTATTTCCTTCAAGGACACACTGCTAATCCAACTTGCACTTAAAAATCTCAAGAGCATCAACAGACCAGCACCTCAGATAGGAGGCTGAAAATTAAAACTGTTCTCATCCCACTCCCAATCATTTTCCCTAAAGGAGCTGCACTCCAAAGAGGGAGGGGAATGGGGGACGGGGGAAGGGGCCAGGCAATGTACATATGTAATTAACCATATGTTCTCTTCCTGAAGTGCAGAATGGTACTAGCTGAAGGTAGCCAGAAAAGAAAATTCACCAAAGTGGCTGGCTGAGCAGACAATCATCCATTTCATATGCCAGTTTTAGTTTACAGTTTCAGATCAGATACACTCATCAATGCACTTCAGCAGTGAGTTCAGCATGAAACAATTACATTTCACTTGCCTGGAGCAAGGATTTGGTAGTTCCAGACGGATGAACAAATTAATTTTCCTATCATATAACACTACCCCCTCTTCAATCTCCCAGGAAAAGAGCTGAACGTCACCCCAACTCTGCTAAAAAAAAAAAAAAATCCTATTACACAGTATTCTTCCTTTAAAGACTTACTAAACACTAGATCTAGTTACAAGTAAACCGCCAAAAACAATGAGGAGCCCTTGCGGCTCCTTAGAGACTAACAAATGTATTTGGGCATAAGCTTTCGTGGGCTAAAACCCACTTCATCAGATGCATGGAGTGAAAAATACAGTAAGCAGAATATATATTCTAGAACATGAAAAGCTGGGAGTTGCCTTACCAAGTGGGGAGTCAGTGCTAATGAGACAATTCAATTAAGGTGGAAGTGACCTATTCTCAATAGTTGTCAAGAAGGGGTGAACACCAAGGGGGGGAGGGATTACTTTTGTAGTGCTAATGAGGCCAATGCAATCAAGGTGGCCCATGTAAATCACCAGTATGTTTCATAAGGCATCTTACACATAATAGTGAATTATTAGGAATGGAGCAGCTTGACAGCACGAGAGGCAGAAGACTCATCAAAGTTGTTATATCTTGTATTTGGGCATATTTGGGTAGAAAGCCTATATGAAACCACTTCAAACACATCAGATTCACTAAAGTGAACTAGAGATACATTTTTAACAGGTATAATGAAACCTTCTTATGGTGAAGCAATTTCTCCCCTTCCCGCCCTCACCCCAGAATTTCAATTTAAGGAGCATGGAATTCCTCTCCAGAAAGAGATGGGGCTGCAGAGTGAATATCCAGGCTATGAGCTGCCTCTCATTCTGGTCCCCCTGGCCAGGAGAGAGAGAGTGTGCTGGCCCGTAAGTTATAGGACTTTGCTGATGCTTAAAGCCAGCCCCGGCGAAGGGTCACTGCCACTCTAACTGCAATTTGTATAATTTTTCAAAACACTGAACAATTTGGAAACTTTAAAGGCCAGACAGGACTATTATGATTGTCTACTCTGACATCTCACACAACACAGACTACAGAATTTCAACCAGTTTTGCATCACTATAGATTTACTAGATACAATTTAATTTTAAGCAGGTTCCACTGTATTTCTAAAAACATTTTAGGCATTTGTTTAATATAGTGAAACTTGTCTGAATCAACCATTCAAGGGACTGATAAATCCTTAACTTATTGGAGATAATTTTCTATTATAGGTGCAGAAGAGTTGTCCTCAGGGTACCAGTGAATATTCTGGGGTAGTCTCTTGATTGAATATTCTCATAAAGGTGGTCTCTTGTATAGGTGTTACTACAGAACAATTCTCAAATATTTTCATAGTGTGGACCACTTATTAAGATAGAGCCCCTCTGTTGCACACCTCCTCTCCCAACCACCCAATTCCAAACAGTCCCTGTAAAATTTAGAGACTGATGTAATGAAAACAATGTTAGTATAGTATTAACGAGACAGGATGGAAAAACTCCCTTTAATGAATGGAAACAGTTGCTGAGTTACATTTCCCACCCCCCACTCTATATTTGGGCTGCTTATTTCCTCTATCTGGATGTAGGACTTCACTTTTATTGGGACCAGTCACCTTTTGTTGGTTACAGCTCCCATGACTCTAATCTCCATAGCTGACTGTAATCTGCTTCGGTTTTCCTGTATATCTATTATCCCTGCAATTGAGGGTAATCTGCAATATGATCAGAGATCAATAGTAAGAGAAATCAAGAAGTCATATTTTCCTTGAAAAGCAAGGATACTCTAACTGGTGGAAGATGCAACATTCCTGTTAGGATTTAGGGATACAAGGGTCTGTGCAAAATACAGATTTTTATGGAATAAACACAAGCAAAATGCACTAAGAGCCAAGACATCCCCCTGCTTTACAATCAAAAGCAAGTACAAATCTTTGAATCCAAGGATCTCCTGTTACTTCATATTTAAGGGGAGAAGCTGCCATATCGCTGTTATCATGATACTTTCAGACAACACCCACCCACAAACACTTTCTGAATACCATTTCTTTCTGTGTGTCATAATTGACAAACTGTTTATTGCCCTCTAAAAAAAAAGGTGTTGCCAACTTTCCCAGATGATAAAAAAAAGTGATTGGTCCAAGCTGAACTGATATTAATGCAACTACTGATTCAACCCACTAGAGCAGAGGCAGATTATTTACATATATTTTATTTGCTGCAGGAAAACTGTTGCAAAGGCAGCAATAATTAGCAATTAAAATGTCTTCTTTTTTTCCTGACAATTCAGATGCCAAAAATATTATGAAAGGGAATGGAAGGAGGAGGATGGGGCCTTTTCTCAGCAAGTTACTAAGGACAGAGATACCAAGTTTTCCTTTTTCTCTCAAGACTATGGGGCATTTATTTTCAAGTGTGATCAAGTTTTTCCTCCTCCTTTCAGCAGGAGTGTGTAAAGAACAGAAACAGGAGTTTAGAGTCAACATGCAGTTACACTGCTATTTTCTATCTTCACTTTGGTGTCCTAGACCACAACTGGTAGCTAATATAATTCCAGACAGTAAGAACCTTAAACTATTCCTTAATCAGCAGGAATGAGACACTATTACTATGGATTCCATTCTGCCACTCCCTCAAGTGCACTGGACCTGAAGCACTCCTACAACATGAATTATAACAATGCTTTAACAAATGGTCCATTTCCCTTATTAATGCTTTAGATACAAGAAAGAAGATACACTTTGGAACTGATGCTGCAGAGTTCATTTATACATATTTCTGAAGGTCAACACACCTTTCAGAATTACTCAGTTAAGAAACTGCACTTTACAGAAGTTAAAAGATATAATAGCAAGGTAAGCTTATTATAAAGGTGAAATACAAAGGTACAATAAAGGTTGAGTTTATCTCATGTGTAAATCCTGCCAAAAGCCAGGTTTGGGGGGAGGGGGAGGGGGAGCTAGCCAAAAATATTTTAATTTAACATTTTTAAGTTCTTTCCTCAGCATCCTCTAATCCTGTCACTTTCTTGTTCACTGAAGACAGTTCTGAAAGCATCATTCTGTGACATCACGGGTACCAGAAATCTTATTGCAATGATGCATTCAGGGACATCTTCACAAACCAGAAGTGACATGCACATTTCAAAGCGAAAACAATTATGGCTTAGCTAAAATTTATGTCTTAATGTCCCCTTCAGCATGCTTCGTGGAGGTAATGAGTACACACGTTTGGGTTTAGTTAGCTTTGCAATTTAAATTTTGTGTTATGGTCCTTAGCAAAGTACACAGTAAAAGTCCCCCATGTTCTGCAGGAACTTCCTCATCAAAATCTTATGGTGCACTGAATATCTGTTGGCTCACATAAAGACAAAATGCTTTGTAAAAGATCTATATAATAGTTTTAAACGGAAGCACTTTGCAACCCTTCAAAACACATTTCTTGTTGAGCACAGGCTGAGATGCAATTGCAAATGCCCTGCTACTTAAGCTATACAAGCATGATGAAGAAAAGGAAAGGCTGTAAACACAAGCAAATCCAAAACCACTAGCCCAGCCCAGCCCACTCAAGGTTTAGCATAGATAGAAACATGGGGGGAGGGATAGCTCAGTGGTTTGAGCATTGGCCTGCTAAACCCAGGATTATGAGCTCAATCCTTGAGGGGGCCATTTAGGGATCTGGGGCAAAAATCTGTCTGGGGATTGGTCCTGCTTTGAGCAGGGGGTTGGACTAGATCAGGGGTCCCCAATGCCGTGCCCGCGGGCACCATGGTGGGCACTGGACAACTAGCCGCCAAGAAGTGTGGCCACCAGACAAGCAGCTGCCGAAATGCCGATTTTCAGCAGCATTTCGGCGGCAACACTTCTTGGCGGCACTTTGGCAGCTGCGTGTCCAGCGGCCACGCTCCTTAGCGGCTAATCGACCAGCACCCACCACACGGAAAGGTTGGGGACCACTGGACTAGATGATCTCCTGAGGTCCCTTCCAACCCTGATATTCTATGATTCTATGACTGTGTCAGCTAAAAGTTTGCATGGTGCAGTAGGGAACACATACACAGATGTAATGCACAAAGGTCTTTGCTATATCTTTTGTTCACAAACATGATTTACAATACTTGTTGCACCACCAGTATACACTAATGCAAAAAATCAGTTTTCACATGTGATCACTCTGCCTACATCAGGACATACAAGTATTGCTCATTGAAGGTTCTACGGTTACCCAGGTGAAGAACTGGAGTCTTCTAGGTAGCTCCTGATCCACCATGGTGTTCGAGTTATTTTAAATATGCATTACCCACATAGTGAAAATCCAAGGACTCAGCTAGGGACAGGGTACACATCACTAAGGCTGGGTCTACACTACCCGCCTGAATCGGCGGGTAGAAATCGACCTCTCGGGGATCGATTTATCGCGTCCCGTTGGGAAGCGACAATCGATCCCCGAATCGACGCTCTTACTCCACCAGCGGAGATGGGAGTAAGCGCCGTCGACAGGAAGCCGCAGAGATCGATTTTGCCGCCGTCCCTACAGCGGAGTAAGTCGGCTGCGATACGTCGAATTCAGCTACGCGAATTTGCGTATCTTAAATCGACCCCCCCCTGTAGTGTAGATGTAGCCTAAGAAAACTAATCCAATGCAGGTGCAGACAGCATGGGGACTTTCTGATGCACACACCATAATATAAAAACAGCCCCCAGGACTGTAAATAATATGAGGAAACAGTTGCTAAATATTAAGTGGGGGTACATGGGAGGAAAGGGAAAGATACAGCAGATCATTATAGGAGGGGTTACGAGCAGTGGGGGAATTCAGCACTTCAGGTGTCTCAGGGAGGGAATTCTGCAGCATGCTGGAAGAGGGCTCATCCGGTGTGAGGTATTTCACGGATAGACTCATAGGCTGATGAGGTGTTTTATTAGAGCAGAGAGGCAGGAGGAGGAAATGAGGTGTCTCAACTTGGGGGGGGCTCACGAGGATGAGGTAGCGAGAGATGAGATATTACTGGGGGGGCGGAAGAGGCGTCTCACAGATGAAGTGTCTCTCTGGGAGGGCTCATAAGGGAATGGGGGGGTCTCACTGGGGCCGTGACTGAGGAGGGGAGAACGAGGGGTCTCAACGTGGGGGGGGGCAACAAAGCATGTCACTGGGAGGGCTCATGGAGGGGCCTGTCCCTGGGTTGGGGGCGGGGTGTCTCCCTGCGCTGGGGGATACGGGGTGTCTCCCTGGGGCAGTGTGTGCGGAGGGAAAGGCGCCGCAGACAGCGAGCAGGGACCCGGTCTCGGGGGGGAGGGGGGCGGGACGCAGAACCATCCGCGGCGCTAACAGGCGGGGGGCGGGGAGCGGGCCCCAGTGTCTCCGAGGAGGGCGGATCCCTCCCCCCTACATGGAGGGACCCTGCAGCGAAGGGGGGGGGGGTCTCGGTTCTCTCAGAGGCCCGAACCTCACACTCACCTGGTCACGGCTCCATCCCGGCTTCAGCATCGCCTCGTCCCCTTCCGGAGCCGCCCCCCTCGCCGTCGCCGCCCCCCGAGAATAAACTTCCCCGAACTGGTGGTAACCCTGCCTCGCCGCCGCCGGCTCCTCAGCCACGGAAACTGTCCCGCCCCACCCGCGCCTTGGCTAATGATTGACGGCTCCTGTTGCCAATCGGCATGCGCAGAGGTAGTTGAGTGTCACGAACGCCAACCAGTGACTGTCGAGTGGCCTGGGAAGCTAACGGACATGAATGGGAAGGGCAAGAGGGGATGGGGCGGAACTACTTGTGACTGGCTTACAACGCAGCCAATTAGATGTTAGAATTCATGTCCTCGACAGTTGACGAGGTTAGAGTGTTTAGCCCTCTGGGGAACGGAGATGTCTGGACTCTTAAAGGGATAGTACCCAGTGGGCCTCAAACTTCCCTCGAACTCCCTCAGTGTGTGCATGGGAGGCAGGGCACCGTCCGTGGGCGGGCTTACCAAAGGGAGGGCAGCACGATCAGTGCGGCAATGGAAATCGCGTTTCACCGACACTGTGCCCCACCCCCACACTGCAGGCCCAAAAAAGAGACGTCCCAAAATACTGGGTCAGCAACTTAGTATAAATCTGTGCAGGGAGCCCAGGACGGGGACAGCAGGGGAGCTGCGGGGCAAGAGCGAGGGGCACTGGCAGGGCTGGGCAGGGAGCCCAGGACGGGGACAGCAGGGGAGCTGCAGGGCAGGGTGAGGATCCAGCTTTCCACCATTCTGTAGAAAGCATTTTTTCAGCTGTCAAGTTTAGACTTGGCAAAATTCTAATTATTTTTAATAATTTCTATTTAAAATATCAATTTTATTTTTAAGCTTTTTTATTTTTATCCATTTAAATTTTCACAGTTGCAGGAATTTTCGGGAGGGGGTCAGATAATAATTATTTAATTACAGTAGAAATTGAGATTCAAAAAGCTAAAGCTTTATAACCTAACACACAAGTTGTCAACATCATGTCAAAATATACAAAATAAATACAGATGCTCTCCGGGTTACGCAAACCCTACTTACGCAAATCCGCACTTACAGAAAAAGTTCCGTACGTTCCGTAAACTAGATTTTTTTTATTTTTATTTATTTATTTTTGCGTAATGGTCGGGTATATGTTCCCGATTTACACAAAATTTGAGTTACGCAAGGCGTTCCGCAACGAAATGCTTGCATAAGTCAGTGAGCGACTGTAGCCTTAAATCAAACTCTGCTAAATTCAAAAGCGATGTTTTTCTTCTTTGCCTATGAGTAAATTACAATCATCATCTGTGGAAATACTGTTTCATTATTTGTTGTGTTTGGTGAAATCGACATTTACCAATAAAAATGGAATCTTTCCAAACCTAACCATATTTTATTGCAGACAGTCTATGACCTCTAGTGGTTAAAATTTACAACTCTGTCTCAGATTTAGCTACCCAGAAAAAAGAATGAGGAGTACTTGTGGCACCTTAGAGACTAACAAATTTATTTGAGCATAAGCTTTGTTGCAAGGATAGGTTCCTAGGTTAGTGTTTTTGTTGTGTGGTGTGTGGTTGCTGGTGAGTATTTGCTTCAGGTTGGGGGGCTGTCTGTAAGCGAGGACTGGCCTGTCTCCCAAGATCTGTGAGAGTGAGGGATCGTCCTTCAGGATAGGTTGTAGATCCTTGATGATGCGCTGGGGAGGTTTTAGTTGGGGGCTGAAGGTGACGGCTAGTTGCGTTTTGTTACTTTCTTTGTTGGGCCTGTCCTGTAGTAGGTGACTTCTGGGTACTCTTCTGGCTCTGTCAATCTGTTTCTTCACTTCAGCAGGTGGGTATTGTAGTTGTAAGAATGCTTGATAGAGATCTTGTAGGTGTTCGTCTCTGTTTGAGGGGTTGGAGTAAATGCGGTTGAATCTTAGAGCTTGGCTGTAGACAATGGATCGTGTGGTGTGGTCTGGATGAAAGCTGGAGGCATGTAGGTAAGTATAGCGGTCAGTAGGTTTCTGGTATAGGGTGATGTTTATGTGACCATCGCTTATTAGCACTGTAGTGTCCAGGAAGTGGATCTCTTGTGTGGACTAGTTCAGGCTGAGGTTGATTGTGGGATGGAGATTGTTGAAATCATGGTGGAATTCTCAAGGGCTTCTTTTCCATGGGTCCAGATGATGAAGATGTCATCAATGTAGCGCAAGTAGAGTCCTCGCCTACAGACAGCCCCCCAACCGGAAGCAAATACTCACCAGCAACCACACACCACCCAACAAAAAAACTAACCCAGGAACCTATCCTTGCAACAAAGCCCGTTGCCAACTCTGTCCACATATCTATTTAAGGGACACCATCATAGTACCTAATCACATCAGCCACACTATCAGAGGCTCGTTCACCTGCACATCTACCAATGTGATATATGCCGTTGTGTGCCAGCAATGCCCCTCTGTCATGTACATTGGCCAAACCAGACAGTCTCTACGCAAAAGAATAAATGGACACAAATCAGACGTCAAGAATTATAACATTCAAAAACCAGTTGGAGAAAACTTCAACCTCCCTGGTCACTCGATTACAGACCTCAAAGTCGCAATACTCCAACAAAAAACATTAAAAAACAGTCTCCAACGAGAAACTGCAGAATTGGAATTAATTTGCAAACTGGACACCATTCAATTAGGCTTGAATAAAGACTGGGAGTGGATGGGTCATTACACAAAGTCAAACCTATTTCCCCAGGCTAATTTTTTCCCCTACTGTTACTCACACCTTCTTGTCAACTGTTGGAAACGGGCCATCCTGATTATCACTACAAAGTTTTTTTTCTCCTGCTGATAGCCTACCTTAACTGATTACTCTCGTTATAGTTAGTATGGCAACACCCATTTTTTCATGTCCTCTGTGTATATATTTTTTCCTACTGTATTTTCCACTGCATGCATCCGATGAAGTGGGTTTTAGCCCACGAAAGCTTATGCTCAAATAAATTTGTTAGTCTCTAAGGTGCCACAAGTACTCCTTGTTCTTTTTGCTGATACAGACTAACACAGCTACCACTCTGAAACCAGCTACCAAGAAAGGAGACCTAAAGCATAATCAGTTGCTGAGACAAAGGGTATGTTTGCCCTGTAAACTTCAGATGACAGAACAAGAAGCAATAGTCTCAAGTTGCGGGGGGCGGGAGTGGGGGAGGCCTAGGTTGGATATTAAGAAACACTATTTCACTAGGAGGGTGGTGAAGCACTGGAATGGGTTACCTAGGGAGATTGTGGATCCATCCTTAGAAGTTTTTAAGGCCCGGCTTGACAAAGCCCTGGCTGGGATGATTTAGTTGGGATTGGTCCTGCTTTGAGCAGGGGATTGGACTAGATGCCTCCTGAGGTCTCTTCCAACCCTAATATTCTATGATTCTAATGCAGAGTAACAGCATTTTACTTTAGTAAGAGTCATTTGAACTACTTATACCTATTACTGGATTCTAAATTAACTAAAGAACCTGGCAAGGGTGAAAGTAAATTACAGGACTTACCGGTACTGCCAGAGCCCAGAGGCGTGGCCTCATCGGGAAGAGGCATGGCTGGGAGCCGCGGAGCTCCGGGCCCTTTAAATCCCCCCCGCAGCTCCGGTAGCTGGGCTGGGGCCAGGATTTAAAGGGCCGCCGGTGCGGGGAACTCTGAGCCCTTTAAATCCCGGCCCCAGCCCGGCCACCAGAGCTGCGGGCGGGATTTAAAGGGCTCTGGACTCCCCGCAGTGGCAGGGAGCTCCGAGCCCTTTAAATCCCGGCCCCAGCCCGGGCGCCGAGCTGCAGGCAGGATTTAAAGGGCTCTGGGCTCCCCGCCGCGGAAGCCGGTGCAGTCCGGCATGGCGTACTGGCTCTTGCCGGTATGCTGGACCGGACCAGACCGGCTTATTTTCACCTCTGGAACCTGGACATCATTATGGACAGCTCAAGGAAAACTTCTGCTCAGTGTGAAGTGGTGGTCAAGAAATCAAACAAAATGCTATGATGCATAAAGAATGGGATAGACTATAATACAGGGAATATTATAAAACCATTATACAAATAATTGGGACATCTGGAATACTGTGTTCAGTTCTGGTCATCCTATCTCAAAAAAGATATTTCAGAGGCAGAGTTGGGGTCCAGAAACTAGGAATGCAAATGCTTATTTTCATGGAATATCTTTCATATGATGAGACACTGAAAAGTATTGGGACTGTTTATCTGAGAGATTAAACAAATAAAATGGGATATGAAGTGGGTATAAAATAATGAATGGTATAAAGAAGGTAAATTGGGCATTCCTATTTACCTTCTCATAATACAGGAATGAGGGGACACTATACAAATGAAAGGTAACAAATATACAAATGATAGAAGAAAACATTTACACAATGCAAAATTAACCCATGGAGCTCATTGAAATTAATATAATAATAAAAAAGTGGGAGTATTCACAAGAATTGTAGCCTGATGCTACACAAACTTTACCTTACCCGAAGCCCAATCCTGACGCACCCAATTTCTTTGCTGAGGATCCAGTTCATGTTTAGCTATGTAAATAATCCTGACAAAGTAATTCCAGTCTTGAATCCTGTAACAAGGTTAGCTCCCTCAGTTAATTTAGTGAAAGGAGAAAAGTTTAATGGGTTGAAATATACCCAAGGATGAAAGTATTCTCAGGGAGTTTAAGGTTTAATGACAGGTTAGGAATAATACTTACTTTCCTGTCTTCCCATCTATTCTAAAAATTACACTGGGGCACTCAGAGCAGAGTTTCCAAGAGGAGGGAAGGTGATGATGTCCTGTTTTCCTTCATCTCATCATATAGTGATAATATTCTTTCTGTTCCACTAGTATCTCTGGGGGATGTTAAACAGATGCTATTAAAATTAGATATTTTAAAATCAGCAATTCCCGATAACTTGCATCCAACAGTCTTAAAAGAGCTGGCTGAAGAACTCACTGTATCATTAATGTTGATTTTCAATAAGTCTTGGAGCACTGGGAAAGTTCCAGAAGACTGGAAGAAAATTATGTTGTGCCAATTTTTAAAAAGGGTAAATGGGATGACCCAGGTAATTATAGGCCTGTCAGCCTGACATAGATCCTCGGCAAGATAATGGAGCAGCTGATACGGGACTCAATTAATGAAGAATTAAAGGAAGGTAGGTAATTAATGCAAATCAATAGATCTCAAACTAACTTGATATATTTTTTTGGTGAATTTACCTTTATCAACCAAAATTGTAATAGTGTTGACATAATATACTTAAGCTTCTATAAGGCATTTGACTTGATACCACACAACATTTTGATTACAAAACTAGAACAATATAAAATTAACATGGCACACATTAAATGTATCCCACAGGGATCAATTCTTGGCCCTATGCTATTAAACATTTTTGTCAGTGACCTGGAAAAAAAAAAATAATCACTGATGAAACTTGCAGATGACACAAAAATTGGGAGAGTAATAAATAGTGAAGAGGACAGGTCACTGATTCAGAGAGATCTGGATCACGTAGAAAACTGGACAAAGCAAACAATAACATGAACAAAGAATGTAGGCCACATTTACAGGAGGGGTGATTCTATCCTGGGAAGCAGTGACTAAAAAAAGATTTGGGGGTCTGTGACAGGGCACAGTGGCCCCGCACTGGTACCGCAGGGGTTAACCCTTCCTTCCTAGCAGAGGAAGCCACGTCCCTGGGGCTCTGTTGGGCATGCTCCAGCTGGAGAACAGGTATAAAAGCCTGCAGAGCTGCTCAGTCTGGACTGACTGCTGGAGGGAAAGGAGGCATACTGCCAGCTCCTGAGGAGGGATAGCTTGCGCTCCAGGATCTGGAGGCCAGCCAAGCTGGGATGTGCCCAGATGGAGTATGTCACAGAAGGGGAACAGACCAGAGGTCAAGACCCCCTAAAATGGAGGACCTGGAGGTTATGGTAGGAAGTGACCCAGGGGAACTTTAGAGGAAAAAGGTGTTAAAGCTGCCCAGAAGCTTGGTGTATTTTGGGTGGATCCCCGCCAAGCTGGTGGCAAGGGGAACTTGCCACTACCAGGGCCCTGGGTCAGGACCCAGTGGAGAGGGTGGGCCTGGGTCCCCCTACCCCTAACATGGGAATCATCTGGACTCTGGCCACACTTCCTGGATGTTTGAGGTGAGTTACCTGGACTCTGGCTGCTAGGCTGAACTACCCTGCTTGTGAGGGGGATTGTATGGACTCTGGCCATTGGGCTGCACTGCTCTGATGCTGGGAGTGATTTATATGGACTCTGGCTGTTAGGGCACACTAACCTGACCAAGAGGTGATTGTGTGAAGGGAGGCTATTAGGTTGCATCAGACTGCCCACAGAGAAGCGAGCATGTGAACTTGGGAGTGGTGAGGTTCTGACACCCCAGTCCCCCCCTGCCCCAAAGGGGTGGTGCAGTGCCAGGCCTGCCACAGGGTCATAGCAGATAATCAGCTGAACATGAGCGCTAAGTGTGATGTTGTGTCCAAAACAACTAATGAGATCCCGGGAAGAATAAACAGGGGAAACTCAAGTAAGAGTAGAGAAGTTATTTTCCTGTATATTTGGTGCTGGTGCAACTGCTGATGGAATACTGTGTCCAGTTCTAGTGTTAACAATTCAAGATAGGCTGTTGATAAACTGGAGCCGTTTCAGAGAAGAGTCACAAGAATAATTAAAAGATTAGAAAACATCACTTATATAATGATAGCCTCAATCTATTTAGCTTAACAAAGAGATGTATCTACATGAGGAACAAACAGTTAACAATGGGCTCTTCTGTCTAGCCGAGAAAGGTATAATATGATCTAATGACTGGAAGATGAAGCTAGACAAATTCAGACTGGAAATAAGGCATCAAATTTGAATGGTCAGAGTAATTAACCATTGGAACCGCTTACCAAGGGTTGTGGTGGATTCTCCTTGACGGACAAATCGCAAATCAAGATTGGATGTTTCTCTAAAAGATCTGCTCTCGGAATTATTTTGGGTAAGTTCTCTGGCCTGGGTTATACAGGAAGTCAGACTAGATTATCATAATTGTCCCTTCTAGTCTTGGAATCTACGAATCACTGGGGTTTATAACAACATTTCACCAGTAGATCTCAAAGCAATTTGCAAAGGAGACTAAATATTGTATCCATTTTATAGATGAGGCCAAGGAAAGGCAAATTGACCCTCCCAAGATCATGCGGCACATCAGTGGCACAGATGGAACTAAAGCCAGATCTTCTAATTACCAGTCCAGTGTCCTGTCCCTTAGGCCACATTACTCCTTGCTTACAGGAACCAGCACTCTTTGAGTGTTGAAGAGAAGGGGATTTTATCTTTGTTTTTGACCTTTGCTCATGACAGTAAGATGGGAAAACTACCTTATTATGGGTGACTTGGGACAGTGAAGGTTTTTTAACGTTTATGTATGCTGCCAGAGCACTGGATGAACATATTGTATAAAATGAAAACAACATGGTTCTACCACTTCACCCAGTTACTGAGATGCAACATCCCTGTTATTCAAGCTGTGAGCCTTTACTGGGCAGAGATGGCTAATTATATCTCATTGTGGCCCAGATCATCCCCCTTTCTGGTAAAATCTGTTTTAATGGAGGATATCTATGAGGATTCCTGCACTGGGATACACCTGCAGCATTCTATCAGGAGGACAGGGTCCAAAACCGGTGAATTACAAATGTACTGCAGGAAGTCAAAGCCATCCCCTCAGAGTCTCTGTACTTCTCCTACTGAGGCTCTGCTCCCTTGGCAGTGGCTTCCTTAGGGCACAGGTCCTCAAAAAGAATTGTTAGTCTCTGGAACTGACTTAACTTTTCTAGTGAAATTGCACTGGTCTGAAGGAGGGCATGGTGTGTGTGTTCCTTGACCTGGTTTACCATGACTCCATTCCTTCCCTGCAGGCAGACCCAGGCACCCAAGCCCCCCTTCCATGTGGAGGAGGATAGAGCCACATATGAAGGACTCCATGTGTTGATCTGTGGGAGGATGATCTGGCCCTATATGTTTTTGTGATCTGGAGCAGTGACCACCAGGGTGAAGGCTGAGACCAGAATGCTTAAGGCAGATTTGAGTCCATCTGGTCAGAGGAGAAATACATTAGTCCCAGATACAAAAGTATCAAGGTACTTACCTCCTATTGAAACCTTATTGGCTATGTCTATACATCAGTTTGAAGCAAGCCTCCCAGCCCAGGATGACAGACTTGGTCTAGCAGGGCTTGTGGGAGTGCTCTAAAAATAGTTGTATAGACAGTACATTGAAGTTGCAGCAAGGGCTGGAGCTAGGCAAGATGCAACTTGTGGTCTCTGTATGGCTGTTTTTAGAGCACTAGCAGGAGTCTGTCATCCCCAGCTAAGAAGCTTGCTCCAAAATGCTTTCTAGACATATCCACTGACTAACTAGAAACAGTCTTCTGGACAGGTCTGGTTGCCCCTCCAAAACTGTATTTTATATATATGATATGCACAAAATAAAACATAAAAAACAAAACAAAGATATCTGCAATGCTGATCCAAAGATTAGACCTTTCACTTGGGAATACCATTTGAATCTGTACTGGATTATTTGTGTCTGATTTAGACTAAGATATTGTCAGGGATTGTGTTCTTACATGTTCGTACAGTATCAAGCATATTGGGGCTGCTCAGTGTATAACAGTATACATTACTTCACTATTCATAAAAATGAAGTGCAAAAACTGATGTGAAAGTAACATTAAGCCTGAGAAATAAAGAACGCAAAAGTCAGGATATTCAAAAGTTAGTGTCTGATGCAAGTTTAATTTGACCACACTGCTGATGTTAACTATCATTATTCCTACACTTCCAGAGATATACATGGCACTTGACAGATATACAAGGGAAAGTGCCTGCCCTGAGGAGCTTACAGTCTTCATTAGGTGTAATACAAACAAGAGTGAGGAAGGTGTGACGTTGCACTCGATATGATTTTATAAAAGGATGCTGATGATTATGAATATAATGTAACTGGAATATGCTTCATGCAAAAGGTCTCTTGTAAGGTATCCTTACAAAGCTTATATTCTACTGGGTGTGGTCATCCTATTTGTATAAATGTATCATTCTTGTATCTGAAACTAGAAATATGAAATATAAGTCTGAGGGCCTATTTTAATTATGCAAAGTGTGGGAAATTAATGATGGTTTGGAATCTTGATGGCTCCCACTAACCAGGATAATTGTCTGTAGATGGCTCTGTTTTACTTGTGAGACTTCCTGTATGTGTGTGCTAGCAAGTGGGTAATGAAGTCTTACAGTGACATGTGATCATGTCACCTAAACTGGAATCCATCTTTAACCTGGTGCTTTCCCTATTGAGAAGGGGAGGGAGGTGGGAAGCCAGAGGGACAAAGGATTCCCACCTTATGCAAAAGATATATAAGTGGGTGGAACAGAGAAAAGGGGAAGCCATCATGAGAAATCCCCTACCTACCACCTGAGCTGGAACAAGGGCTGTATCAGGGGAAAGGATTGTGTCCAGACTAGGAAGGTGTCCAGTCTGTGAAAGAAACTTATTGAAACATCTCTGAGGGTGAGATTTTATCTGTATTCAGTTTTATTACTGTATTAAGCTTAGATTTGCATGTTTTATTTTATTTTACTTGGTAATTCACTTTGTTCTGTCTGTTACTACTTGGAACCACTTAAATCCTACTTTCTGTATTTAATCAAATCACTTTTTACTTACTAATTAATCCAGAGTATGCATTAATACCGGGGGCGAAGGGGGACAAACAGCTGTGCATATCTCTCTATCAGTGTTATAGAGGGTGAACAATTTATGAGTTTACCCTGTGTACGCTTTATACAGGGTAGAACGGATTTATTTGGGGTTTAGACCCCATTGAGAATTGGGTATCTGAGTGTTAAAGACAGGAGCACTTCTGTAAGCTGCTTTCAGTTAAGTCTGCAGCTTTGGGGCACGTGGTTCAAACCCTTGGGTCTGTGTTGGAGCAGACTGGT
Source organism: Chrysemys picta bellii (assembly GCF_011386835.1). Lineage (NCBI taxonomy): Eukaryota > Metazoa > Chordata > Testudines > Emydidae > Chrysemys > Chrysemys picta. The sequence goes on along the minus strand of NC_088791.1, from coordinate 92,764,907 downwards.
GTGTTTGGCTCAACAAGACAGGGTACTGGATTCCCAGTCTGGCAGAGGGAAAGCAAGGGCATAAGTAGTCTTGGCACATCAGTTGGCAGTTCCCAAGGAGGTTTCTGTGATCTAACCTGTCACAGAATGGATGATGCATACAAATCATATGGGGTGGGGGGTGCATATGCATATTATATGAATGTACAGTCTGACTTACAAGGAGATATGACAAGTGAGTGTGGCCAAACTATAGGAGATAAGAGAGGTGGTTAATGCATTTACAGATACTAGTATGTACACATCTTAGTCCCAAATTATGTTAAAGCTTTTTCCTCGGACCTAGCCATCATTAGCTGGCTGATTTCCTGTAGTCAAACCAGAAGTATGTCTTGAGGAGGAGAGGGTAGTGGCCTAATGAATTAGTTCAAAGGAGAATGTTACAAGCATAAGGGGCAACTGGTTTTCTTTGCTCACTGAGGACTTTAGAGCTAAAGCCAAGTTTGGAGTTTCTGGCTTCAGCTGTTAGGTGAACACCAATTTTTCAGTTAATGTAAGCTCTTCTGGGCAGGCACCATGTTTTCCTGTGTGTTTGAACAGAGGACAGCATAGTAGGGTTCTGAGCTTGAAGCTTCTGGGTGCTACTACAATACAAATAGGAAAAACGGGTTGTTTTGTTCACTTGCTTTTAACATTGACATAACTCAAGCAGCTCAAATCAATTCAGCTGAAACCTTCAAAAAAATCACCTTTGGGCAGAGACCAAGCCTGGGGAATTTGTTTTAGAAAGCTGAGTGCCTGAAAAAGCATGGTTCATCTGGAAAGTACAGCATAGGCTTACTAACTACAGTTTTTACTACCAGTAAACATATAAGCTATTTAAGAAATACTGTGGTTAGTGAATTTTTTACTCATGCCCCTAGATGGAGCCAAACTCATATTCCAGTTGTGTGGGCTTCCTGATGCCTGAACAAAGGCCTAGTGAATTCTAGACTGAGGAAAACAGGATTTTTCTTTTGCTGTAATTAATATCATCTGGCTTTCAGGAAATATTTCCTTCTCAAGCATGGCAGTGAGGCGGCTTTCGGCGGCACGCCTGCGGGAGGTCCGCTGGTAACGCGGATTTGGCAGCATGCCTGCGTGAGGTCCACTGGTCCCATGCCTTCGGCGTAACTGCCGCTAAATTGCTGCTGAAACCGCGGGACCAGCGGACCTCCCGCAGGCATGCTGCCGAAGGCAGCCTGACTGCCACCCTCACGGCGACCGGCAGGCCGCCCCCCGCTTGGAGCGCTGGTGCCTGGAGCTGCCCCTGGGCAGAGCTCTCTCAATTGAGGGAGCCCATCTTTGAATCCCCTCCCATTAGCAGTCTGACAGAGCCTGAGTCTAGCAACCTTCAGAGCAGCCTGAGATACATTTATTGTCTTCAGCACTTGTCTGACTGTTCTGGTTTTTCAATCCATTTTTTGTTTTATTCTTTGTAGTTGCAACCCCACGCTGCTATGGCAATGCACACTCTAAAAATTAGTAAATAAATACTTTTCCTTTGTAGAACCCAGTGTTGCAGTGAGTAAAAAGCTGTTGTCAGAAACTGTTCAGCTCAAGAGTCCGAGTCCCAAACACCTGGTGAACCTTTCTATGAAGGTAGGCAGATGAAGGTTAGCTTCTCTGGCTGGCCAGCACCTCCACAGATGAAGCAATACTAGCAAATGCAAGTTGCAGTCTTGGTATATCTGACAGGCAGGGAAAAGGTTAATTTATATCTCCTGCATTTTACTGTATCTAGGTGATGCCCGTGGGAACTGATGGAGAAGGAGGGAGAGAAAGTAGTTTGTACCAAATGTGAACAGTGAAACAGCAAGGCTGGGAGAGACACTCTCCGTTGGAATCAGAGAGGCTGTGTTACAAGAAACTGCTAGCACAGAGCCTGCAGTAATCTGCATGAGACCACAGGAGTGATCAGCTGGGGAAGAGTGAGATGTAGCCATGTATCTGCTGCCTCTAGAACTGAATATCTGCAACAGCTCTGAACCTGAAGTCCCTCTGACTTCCACCAGTGAGTATAGCTTTCTACCTCAGGGAGGCAGGGGTGTGGTGAGGGGTTGAATGGGTGATATAAATTATCCTTTTAACCAACCTGCTTGAAAAACCTGGAGGTTTTTGTAAGATTTCTGTAAGCTCTAAAGCTTGTGTCTCTAACCAACAGAAGTTGGTCCAATAAAAGATATTACCTCTCCCACCTTGTCTCTGTAAAACTTACGCAGGTTACTAGAGGTACAGAAGCCAAATGAACTGAAACCTACTAGTAACCAGCTCAAGGGAGGGTGAAGGGTAAAATGAAATGAATATTAGGAAACAAGTGTTTTGAAGCAATAAATAGATATTAGAAATCTGGGAACAAAAATCTGAGGGTGTGTAGAAGGTGCACAACGGCCCACAATGCCACCTGGTGGTCAGACAGGTCATCTCCCCATTGAAAACACCTGCCCTTCAGCACTCCCGCCCCAAGGGTTTCCAGCCTTCCCCTTCAGTACAGGGATTTGGGGGGCTGGGCCCTTGAGCACTAAAGGTCTATTCCAGCAGGCCTCTTACCTTAGGTGAAAGCTCTGGTGTTGTAATATCCTCTGGGCCTGCCCCGTCTGCAAGGCTCCAGTTCAGGACCCAATGGTGGACAGCTACACTTGACACTTAGGGTTCTAAGCCACTGTCCCCCAAACCACCTCCTACCCATCTCCTTTACCTTCCCAGAATAACGCTATGGCTACATTAGGGTTGCCGACTATCTAATCGCACAAACTCAAGCACCCTTGCTCTGACTCCTACCCCGCCTATTCCCCAAGGTCACACCCCTGCCCTGCCCTTTCTCACTCCATCCCTCCTGCCTCTATCACTCGCTTTCCCCCCACCCTCACTCACTTTCACTGGGTTGGGGCAGGGGGTTGGGGCGCAAGCTCTGGGCTGGGGCCAACGGGTTCAAAGTGTGGGAGGGGGCTCTGGGCTGAGCCTGGGGCAGGAGGTTGGGGTGCAGGAGGGGGTGCAGGCTCTGCAAGGGAGTTTGGGTGTGGGAGGGGGCTCATGGCTGGGGGTGGGGTGCAGGCTCTGGCCAGTCGGTGCTTACCTCAGGTGGCTCCCGGAAGCAGCCGGCACGTCCTTGAGGCTCCTAGGCTCAGGGGCAGCCAGGTGGTTGTGCATGCTTTTCTGTTGCTGTAGAAATACCACCTCCCCAAGCAATGCTAGCTAAGAGGTAGGTTTGGCATAACTATGCCACTCAGGATGTGGATTTTCACACCTGAGCACAGTAGCTATCTCACCCTAAATCTTAAGTGTAGAGTTGGCCTTAGACACAGAAATGCTCCACCCACAAAATAATAAACCCACCTGCTACCAGGGGCAGCTCTGTTTTTTGCCGCCCCAAGCACAGCAGTCAGGCAGCCTTCAGCGGCACGCCTGCGGGCAGTCCACTGGTCACACGGATTCAGTGGTGTGTCTGCGGGTGATCTGCTGGTCCCAAGCCTTTGGCGTGCCCGCCGCCGAATTGCCACCGAAACCATGGGACCAGTGGACCTCCCGCAGGCATGCCGCTGAAGGCTGCCTGACTGCCGCCCTCACAGCAACCGGCAGGCCGCCCCAGGCATGCACTTGCTGTGCTGGTGCCTGTAGCCGCCCCTGCCTGCTACCATTCTGGGGAAGAGAGGAAAGAATGAAGAAGCAGGAACAAGATTAATCTTTAAATAACATAGCCCAAACAGGAGAAAGTTGATTTCTTGGGTGCTGTCTGCAGGCTATTTCCCACTGTTTCTGTTCCACCAATTGTGAGAGTACTAGTTTGGTAGGCTCCTGTCATTTTAACCACCATGTCATCTACCCTGTTTGGAGCAGGCCTAGATGAGAGGTTTGGCAATGCTAGTAGCAGCTGGTACCTTGTCTACACAAGAACTTCCACTATCACTGCTACTGATGGAGCTGCACCAGTGTTACAACTGTGGGGAATTTAAAGAAAAATACCCAGTTTCTGGTATGTTGGAGCTGATTTGCACTGTCCATTGCTACAAAGCAGTACTAAACTGAGCATATCAAGCCAGTTGAAGATTTCCCAAGAGTAAAGGAATTCTTGGGTGACAGAGTTCCTACAGAGCCGCCTAGGGTGACCAGATGTCCCGATTTTATAGGGACAGTCCCGATTTTTGGGTCTTTTTCTTATATAGGATCCTATTACCCCCCCCCCCCCCCATCCCCAGTCCCGATTTTTCATATTTGCTATCTGGTCACCCTAGAGCCGCCTAAGGTATTCCCGCCACCCCTCCTACCCCCCAGCTATTGGTGTCAGGGGCATTGCTAGGGGAAACTGAGTGTAGCCAAGCTCCTTTATACTTTCTGATCTCCAGCTGCCATTGGTAGCCAATTTATCAGAACAGCCTGTGGGCTTTTAACATATACCAGGGACCAGACAGAGATGACCCCCAAGCCATTGTTGCAACTCCCTTCAGTGCTTGCAGGGAGGGCTCCTTAGCCATATCATAGGATCAGGGCTAAAAGTACAATGTAAAACAAAAAAAAGTTCTGTTTCAAGCTCTTTTCTCAAGAAAGGAGTAAAATACACCCTCACCTGGCATATTGGTGTATAGTTCCTGCATTTCAGGGTCAGAAGATCTGCTCTTGGCAGCACTGGGGACTCAGCATCTACATGGATCTATCACTCAGGCATCCTGGCTTGCAGAGGGGCAATTTAATATGCAATAGCTCAGGCCTCCTGGGTGTGGCTGGGCCAATAAACAGGCTGAGGCCTCTTGGCCTAGGGATTAGCACTCATCCAACCCTAAATGCAGGGCCAGGGGGTCCCAGCCCAGGGCCCTTTAAGCAACAGGTGATCCCATCACTGGGCTGGCAGGGAAACATGAAGTCACTGCCTTGCCTCCAAGCAACACAAGACCAATGTCTCATTTCCCTGGACTGCCTCCTATCAGCATCTGGTTGGATTGCTCAGCAGCTGCTGGGGCCTGATTCCCAGTCTCTCTGACGAGCAGCTCACTCTCCACTTTCTCTGTGGGTTTCTCAGCCTGCCTGGTCAGTGTCTTGCCTTTAGAGCCCTGCACAGATACAAACTTATACCCATGGATGCAGATATAAATCGGTATCCACGGAACCGCAGGGCTCTCCCAGGAACCACAGCAGCAAAAGGAGCAGAACGTAGGGCCGCCTCTCCCAAGAGCCAGCACCCCACACCAGCAGCTCCTCTGGCACAGCTGTATCGCCCCCAGCCCTGCCCACTAGGGCACACACCAGGCTGACCAGCAGCTGTCCCTAGTCATGCTCTTGTGTTCAAGTGGCATGCATGCCCCCAGACAGGAGACAGACAGCTGTGTGGAAGGAACAGGGGTGGGGCTGGAGGTAGAACAGCCATACCAGAGGTGCTGCCGGCACAGGCCACTGACTCCTGGGAGCAGTGGCCCCATGGTCTGCTCCTTTCACTGCTGCGGATCCCAGGAGAGCCCTGCAGTTCCACAGATACCAATTTATATCCACGGATATAAATTTGTATCTGCACAGGGCTGTACTTGCCTCATCTCCAGGCTTGTTCAGGAGAGACATTGCCTGCCACAGCCGGTCATGGGCTCCACAGGTGGTTCAGCTCCCTGGGAAGGATATCTGGCTCTTTCCCTGGTCTTCTCTCAACTGAGGGGCAGGTTCCTGCCCTTATATTTCCTGCTCCGCCCCTGCACTTCCTGCTAGGGGGAAAGGGCAGGGTTAGCTGAGCCCAACAGGGTGAGTTAACACCCACTGTGCAAGAATGAAGTTGTTCCACCTCATTACAATTGGGTTCAGTCTGGTCACTGAATCTCAAAGATACTGCAGAAATGGAGAGGGTCCAGAGATGGGTTTTAAAAACAATAAAGGCACAGAGAGATTTCCATGTTGAAACTGAAAAGACTAGAACTGTTTTAGAGAAGAGATTAATAAAAGAGAAAATAATAGAGGTATAGAAAATAAAATAGAGTACAGAGAGGGTAAATTGGATGCTGCTTATTGCTCCCTCTTCAACACATCAATAAAAGGGGCATTTACACAACTAAAAAGAGAGACGTTTTTATACAATACATGGTTCTGTTGTGGCAATGAATTTCACAAGTTATCACTGAGGCCAAGAGCTTATTGTGATTTGAAATAGGATTAGACTTCCTTTAAAACAGATAAGGAGAACATCTGCAGTTACATTAACTAGGATAATAAAGTATAAGGGATAAAATCCTACATGCTTCAAGGTATAAGTTAATCATAAAATGTCTGGATTCAGAAACCCTTTCTTGAAGGGTAAATTATTCCATAATTGTGCATTATGGGTTTTCTTTAATCTTCCCTTGAAGAATATCTTATTGCTCTCTATTAGAGATAGGATACTAGACTCCAGGGGCTACTGGCTTGATCTGGTTTGGCAATTCCTGTGTTCCTGTTGAGGTGTATTGGTAGAGCTGTGTGGCCCAGAACTGGAATAACAAAGCTGCTGCAAGTCTCACCCATTGGCAGAGTTTGTGTGGAACAGCAGAGAGTGTGATAGGGCTAGTCTGGAGGTGCATTGGCAGAGCCATTTTTCCAGCACCAAATTCTGTCACAAAGGTAAATGACAAGTCCACCTGTTAATGTTTCCTTTGTTTTCAGAGTGGCCACGACTGCAGAGCATTTCTTATACCAGCATCATCATGCCCTCTGTGTTTGGCATCATCTGTCTCTTTGGCATTGCTGGCAACTCTATGGTCATCTTTACAGTGGTGAAGAAATCCAAGTTCCATGGGTGCCACAATGTCCCAGACATCTTCATCATCAATCTCTCAGTAGTGGACCTCCTTTTCCTCTTGGGCATGCCATTCATGATCCACCAACTCATGGGCACTGGAATCTGGCACTTTGGTGAGACCATGTGCGCACTCATCACTGTCATGGATGCCAACAGCCAGTTCACCAGTACTTATATTCTTACTGCTATGTCCATAGACCGATATTTGGCCACGGTTCACCTCATTTCCTCTTCAAGGTTCAGGAAGCCCTTTGTCGCTATCTTGGTGATCTGCCTCCTCTGGGGATTCTCATTCATCAGCATTACTCCAGTATGGCTCTATGCCAGGCTCATTCCATTCCCTGGTGGTACTGTGGGCTGTGGCATCTGCCTCCCCAATCCAGAGACTGACCGGTACTGGTTCACTTTGTACCAATTCTTCCTGGCCTTTGCTCTTCCCTTTGTAGTTATTGTTGCCGCATATGCACAGATACTTCAATGCATGAAGTCCTCTGTAGCCCCAGCTAGCCAATGCAGTGTCCGGCTGAGGTTGAGAAGAGTGAGACGGATTGCCATTGCTATATGCCTGGTCTTCTTTATCTGTTGGTCACCATATCACTTGCTACAGTTGATACAGCTGTCTATCAGTCACCCAAGTCTTATCTTCTATTACACATATAATGCAGCCATCAGCCTAGGCTATGCGAACAGTTGCCTCAACCCCTTTGTGTACATTGGGCTGTGTGAGACTTTTCGCAAATACCCGGTTCTCTCTGTCACTCCAATGGCACAGGAGTAGCACAAGTTCATTCTGCCATTACCAGATAGCTGATACCTGACCTAAAAGGGATAGAGAATATGGGGATGGGCACCTTAAGTCCAGAAAGACTTTGAACAGCTAGAGAATATTCCAAGAACACCAACAACAAAAAGATGAAGAGCTTGATGCACAAGAAAAGATTAAAATAATTAAATATAAAACTTGATTGAACAACCACTACAGAGGGGAAGAGGATGACTACCTAGAAAATTGAAGGATGTAAACACCATGGAAGAAGGATTGATTGAAATAGTATTAGGGATATAACTCGGAGTAACTGAGTGAATCTGAGTAAAGGAAAATTTTAGCTGGATATAGGAAACAAATATAACTTTAACCCCCCCCTCCCCCGCACCACTCTCCCCCCTCCTAAAAAAAAAACAACCCAGAAACACATTGTGACGTTGTGCAGTCTATATGGTTTATAAAAATATAATTAGTGAATATAATGTAACTGGGATATGCTTCATGCAAAAGGTCTCTTGTAAGGTATCATTACAAAGCTTATAATCTACTGAGTGTGATCATCCTATTTGTATAAATGTACCACTCTTATATCTGAAACAAGGAATATGAAATATAACTCTGAGGGCCTATTGTAATTATGCAAACTGTGGGCCATTAATGATGGTTTGGAATCTTGATGACTCCCATTAACCAGAACCATTGTCTGCAGATGGCTGTGTTTTACCTGTGAGTCTTCCTATATACCTGTGTGCTGGCAAGTGGGTAATGAAGTCTTGCAGTGACATGTGATCATGTCACCTGAACTGGAATCCATCTTTAACCTGGTGCTTTTCCGGGGGGTGGGAGTGGGGGTGGAAACCCAGAGGGACAAAGCGTTCCTGCCTTATGCAAAAGATATAGATAGATAGATATACACATTCAGGGGTGGAACAGAACAAAAGGGAGACAGGAGCCATCATGAAGAATCCCCTAGCTACCACCTGAGCTGGAACAAGAGCTGTACCAGGGGAAAGAATTGTGCACAGTCTGAGAAAAATACTTACTGAAGCATCTCTGAGGGTGAGATTATCTGTATTCAGTTTGATTAGATATAGATTTGCACATTTTATTTTATTTTGCTTGGTGACTTTCTTTGTTCTGTCTGTTACTACTTGGAACCACTTAAATCGAACTTTCTGTATTTAATAAAATCACTTTTTACTTATTAATTAACTCAGAGGATGTATTAATACCTGGGGGAGCAAACAACTGTGCATATCTCTCTATCAGTGTTATAGAGGGCGAACAAATTATGAGTTTACCCTGCATAAGCTTTATACAGGGTAAAACAGATTTATTTGGGTTTAGACCCCACTGGGAGGTGGGCATCTGAGTGATAAAGACAAGCACACTTCTGTGAGCTGTTTTCAGGTAAATGTGCAGCTTTGGGGCAAGTAATTCAGACCCTGGGTCTTTGTTGGCGCAGACGGGAGTGTCTCGCTCAGCAAGACAGGGTGCTGGAGTCCTGAGCTGGCAGGGAAAACAGGAGCAGAGGTAGTCTTGGCACATCAGGTGGCAGCTCCCAGGGGGTTTCTGTGATCCAACCCGTCACACGCATCAAACTAAAAAAAGGTAAATGAACCCCATACCCCAACTAAAATTTTTGCCCCAAAGAGGGAGAAGTGGCAGCTACTCCATTAAGTCCAGTAGGGACTTCACTATTGCTATCAATTTTATTTGAAAGGTACTCAGATACCACTGTGGGTGGCAGTATTACATTTAAAATAGATCTCCTGTCAGTGATCGCCATTTGACTGGAATAATCTCCCAAGTGGACCTCGATGAGGCATAGGTGCCAATTCTGAGGGTGCTTTTCATGGAAAAAAAATAGTGGGTGATTAGCACCCACCAGCAGCCAACTCCTCCCCTCCCCCCACAGCACCTCCCATCTGCCAGTGGCCCTGTTGATCAGTACCTCCCCCTCCTTCCCAGCACCTCCCACCCACTGCGATAAACTGTTTTGTGGTGTGCAGGAGGCTCTGGGGGGGAATGGGGAGGAGAAGGGATGGGGCGCACCTGGGGGAGGGAATGGAACTGGGGGGAAAGAGCTGGGGTAGAACGGGGGTGGGGGCTTGGGGAACGAGGTTGGGGGGCAGGTCCAGGAGAAGAGCTGGGGGTTGAGCACCCCCAGGGCCCAGAGGAAACCAGTGTCTGTGCAATGGGGCATACAAACTGCACACTTGCCAGGAATGAGCTGCTGTGGTCTCAATCAGCCCCACCCCAGCATACCTGCAGTAGGTGGCAGGTTTAGAGGGAGAGGTTAAAAGGGGAGAGCACAGCTCAGTTGAGGGCTGACTCATAAGTAAAGCAGACCTTCAGCTCTCACTATGTGAGACAGATCTGGCTGGGAGGGAGGGGCTGTTTAAGAGATGGGTGCCTATCACCATAGTATGCCTGAGGGAAAGCAAGCCTGATGCAGGACTATAGTTGTGATGTCCTAGCTATGATGTGCTTGAGGGTCTACAGCCAGTCAGAGCATCTCTGAAGGGAAGGTAGGCCTGACATGTGAATGTCATACAACCTTGCTACCAATGACTTCCCTATGGCTGCAAAGGCAGGCAGTAATAGATGGTGCCCTGCCTAAAGGGGTGATAGCCAAATAAAACCCCTCTGGTTTCTTTACTCTTGAATGGCGACTTGGTAGTGATTTGGCCTGAGCCCAGGAGTGGCCTGAGTCAGTGTGCAATAGAAGCCCCACAGGAACTAAACAACACACTGGAATATATACTGTACTGAGTAATCTTTCACTGGTCAGCAAGCATGGAGGATGAACTACATCATGTTTTTTTTAATTTCTAACGTCTGTTATTATGTAACAGGTACTTTTGCCAATTCTGGAGATAATTCATTTGGCACCAGTGAATTGTTTTCTCCTGCTCCAGAATTGATTAGTTCTTTCTGTCCTCCTTCCCCAGAGGAACATGGCTTGAAGAGACAATTGTCAGCCCCTTTAATCACAGAGAAAAAGCTGGCAGGCAGAGGACAGTATGGCATGGAAGAAAAGTCTGAACTGGAGACTACTGTAGTAGTTTCTTAACAAGCAATTGCCTCCTACTCAGAAGTTGGGTATACTTTCTCCACTGGGATGTGTGATGGCATCCCCGGGATGCAGCCTGGGACTGTGGGACCGCTGTGCCCCCTGAACTCTCTCCAGTCTGGGCTGTCTCTCACAATGCCTTGCTAGTGACCAGCAGCAAACCAAACCCCTCCAGGTGCTGTTATCACTCAGCACAACTTTATGTGGAGCCCCAGGCCCAGCTAGATTGCATGAATGCTCCCAGAGCCACTCATGTATCACACAGAGAAAGCCACCAGAGCCAAATCCCACCAGCTCCCAGCACTGTACCTCAGGAATATATCATCTTGCACTACTCAAGATGAGCAATACAGATTTATTAATTGGTTCACCACTTTATCAATGGAAAATTAATATAAATCAGCCTTTGCAAACCCTGAGCAGATTTGCCACACACTTCATACAAACTCACCGGAAAAGATAAACAGTAAAATAAATTTATTGACTACAAAAGATAGATTTTAAGTGATAGGCAAAAAGTCAAAGTTAGTTACCAAAAGAAATAAAATATAAGCACACACAGTCTAATCTGTCAACCCTATTAGACTGGGCAACATCTAGATTAAGCAGTTTTTCTCACCCCACTGGATATTGCAGTTCATAGTGTTACACCCCAAGGACCCCTCCCTCAGGGAGTTCCCTGGGAAGGCAAATTAGCATTGTATATTGCTAACGCTGTTGCTAGCATTGCAAAGCATTTTGGGGAGGGTCAAAGGTGTGTGAGTGGGGAGTGGAAGATTCCTTTGCAGGTTGTGAGAGGCCAAGAGGGGGAAAGAGGAAGAGAGCAGAGAACGGGTTAACTTGGCACCTTAGCTAGCTCTGTGTGAGAATAAGACGCTTGCCCCGGCCCAAGGTCGTGGGGTCAAAAAATTAGCAGCTGCCCAGCCATGAGAAGAGAAGAACTAAGTTGAGCAGAGTTGCAGAAATAACAGCAAGAACAGTAAGAGCAAATGAGACATAAACCTGCAGAACTGCAATATCCAGTGGGATGAGAAAAACTGCTTAATCTAGATGCTGCCCAGTCTAATAGGGTTGAGAGTTTAGACTCTGAAGTTTGATCTATGTTTATAGTATGCTAATCTGTGTTTTCTCTAAGCTGCGTGGCCGCATTGCTGCCCAAGAGTCAATCAAGTGCCGCGAACTTGATTAGCAGAGCCATGCACATCTAGCGACGTGTGTTCAGATGTCCCTCCCACCCGTTGCTCTGCAGCCGTGTTGCTCCTACCCTCTGCCTTGGAGCCCCTGACCAGCTGCTCCTGGGACCCTCCTGCTTGCTGTGCAGAGCAGAGGGAGATAGGGGGGCACTGATGTCAGGGTGTCCCCTCCACCCATGTACCCCAGGGATCAGGGGTTTGAGGTCCAGGCTGCTTCAGGGCTACGGCAGGGAGAGAGGACTCCCCCCAGCTCTCTCTCCCTGCAGCAGTACCTGGGCTCGGGGTGGGGGGTAGAGGTGCCTCTCCCCACCATGGCTGCTCTGGGGCTAGTGCCGTGGGATAGGTGCCTCTCCCCCATCCGCGGCAGGTCTGGGCCAGACTGGGTTGGGGCCGGGGGAGGGGTGCCTCTCTCCCAGACGCAGCAGGTCTGGGCTGGGGCTGGATGCCATCTGCTGTCTTATTATATTACTACAGCTTAACTGTACTGGTTCTTGCCTATGTAGACAGAAACATGTTAGACTTTGTCTATGATAAGCAAACATTTCTCACCTTTGCTAACATCAGCAAAGTTCTACTGGTGATACTAATGGAAAAGTGCTAGCGTCAGCAAGAGTCCTATGTGTTTAGATCTATTTATGTCATCCAGACTCACTCTGAACAGGGCTGGATGATACAGTGGTAAAAATACCAGGCCACTGTCTACACTGGAACTTCCACTGCTGGTGGGACTGCAGCTGTGGGAAATGTTAAGAAAAGCTCAATGTAGGTAAGCCTGAGAGGAATAAGGGCACGTACATAAGCCACGTTTAAGGTGAGTAGTAGTTCAGCTGATTGTGACTGGATGGCTTACATTGTCTGTAGTTAGATAACAAAGAAACCCTGAATGTTATCAGAATTCCCAGAAAATAGTGCTAGAAAAATAAATCCTGGTCCTCTGCTTGATGGTGTTTATTTTTGTGTCTACATAGAAGTTCTCTGCACACGTAGGAGGCATCTGAGAGGTTCATGCAAGCAGTAACTTACTTAGCTCTGCCTGGGGGTGTTTTCTGTGTTTCCATGTGACCTCCGACAGAAAAAAAAAAGAGAGAATTTTGTGCTCATTTTTGCATCTTGATGATAAATAAAAATGACCTGAAAAGGGTCCTTTTCCCCGCCCATGGGATTTTTTTTCCTGCATGTCCTTTTACAGCAGAAATTCAGGCCTTGTCAAGCTTGTTTTTCTTGGAAGATTCTTCAGACAAATGGAGAAATAGTAGGCTCACAGATAGCTACAAGTGCAACCCGATGGAGAAGGGAACTGACTTTTATTCAGATCACTTGAAACACTTCTAATTTGTTTGCTTTTGATACAATTGTTTAATTCAAAACATTAGAAACATTTGGGAGAAACAAACTGGTGGTTTAAAAAAATGTCCTGAAGGAAGAAATTTATTGTATGAGATTTTACTAATAGGTCCACTTTGTTCTCTAATACAGAAACTCCTAAAAATTGATGCCAGCCTTATTATGAGCTAAACCAAGGGCTTCTTTTAACTGAAAGTCATAGCTCCCTGTGCCAATTACAGCCCTACCAATTTTACAGAGCTTCAGTACTTCCCATCACACTCTTACTTGACCACTAATTTTTATTCCCCTGCAGTTTAAACTCTACTTGGTTATTCAGAGAGCTAGATTGGTTGTATGTGTTTAAAAAGAAGCTTATATCCTGTGTGTGCTGCTTAAACAAGAGCGCTTCAGTGGCAGTCTATTGTTAGTAAATACTATTTTTTGTATATGTTTAGCATGTAAAAGAATTATAAGTTTACCAAAATCCTTTTTATGTTATGTATCCATATATTTAGTGCCCTATATCAATGGAAACTAAAAAGTTATTTGTCCATCAATTGAATCTAATGGATGAAAGGAAAATGAACTCAATGGAATGTGTGTAATCTTTTACTCCTGCCTTTGACCTTAATTTTACTAATATAGTCCAGGTATCCAAGGAAGAGACCTCTGACCAATGAAAAATGTCTGCACACGTATGTTATAAACAAAACTGGGTGATGGATCAGTGATACTTGTTGTAGATAGGTTCTGTAATAGATGAAATAATGACCCACTAAAAGATGTTTTTAACTCATTGAGAACTGTCAGTTGTCACAACTGTTAGTAATAATGACTGGATTAGAGAATCCTGTTTGCTTGTCAATCAGGTAAATTGAGGACCATAAGAGATTCCATTAGTAATTAGGAAAACAGAACACATGCTAAAACTAATCATGGGAAAGTATTTTCCATCCAAAAAAGAGTTTTCTTTGTTTCATACCTATAAAATGATAGAGGGTTTGGAAGAGACAAAGTGGGTGAGATAATATCTTTTTTTGGAACCAACTTCTGTTGGTGAGACAAATAAACTTTTGAGCCACACAGAGCTCTTCTTCAGGACTGGGCAAGGTACTCCTAGCATTACAGCTAAATGCAAGATGAAACAGTTTGTTTAGCATAAGTAGTTACCACGCTGGTGTTGTTCGTCCGTCGAGTTTGAAGATGACCATGACATCACTGGTTGGTTTGGTTTCTGTGTACACATGAGTGGCTGATCAGGCCAATTTGAGCTTTGAATGGTCTGTGGCACACAGAACAAGAGATGCCGCTATGGGTTACTTGATTAACAGCAGACATGTTGCTGTTGTGAGATTTACGCTGCTGGTGCTCTGCTCTGCCTCAGCAGTTCTCCTCTGCTCATAGACTGTAGCTCCAGTATGGATGAGGCTTTGCCAGGTAGAATGATCATGAGCTAGGTCTTCTCAAAACTCTGAGTCAATGTTGAAATGCTACAAGTATAACTTGAGGGACTCCTTGAAACGTTTCTTCTGGCCTCCCTGAGAACGCCTTCCCATCGTTAGCTCGCAGTAAAAGATTTTTGGCAGTCGCTCATCTGACATTCTGGTGACATGGCTTGCCCATCTCACTATGAATTCATCAGAGTATGGATGCTTGGAATATCTGCCCGTATGAGAACCTCAGTATCAGAATCTTGTCTTGCCATCATATCCTCACCAGTTTCCTCAAGCAGCCCCTATGAAAGTGATTCCGTTTCACAGCATGGTGTCTGTACACCATCCAGGTTTCACATGCATACATCAAAGTTGGCAACATGATGGCTTTGTATACCTTCAGTTTTGTTTGTTGACTAATGCCTCTACCCTCCCACACATTTGCAAAAGTCTGCTAAATGCCATACTTGCTTTAGCAATTCTGGCTTTGGTTCATCCATGCAAGATGGAACAGATTGTTTAGCATAAGCAGGGCCACCGAGAGTGGGTTTGGGCCCCGGTGAAAAAAAATTTTCGGGCTCCCCCCAGCAAGGGTGGACCGGCTAAACAGGGCCGACGAGAGGGGGGGGAAGCCAGGCCCCGGGCCCCTTCCGGACCACCGGGCCCTGGTAATTTGTATTGGCTTCCCTCCGCTCTCGTCGGCCCTGAGCATAAGTAGTTAGCACATATTGTAAGGGACCATTCAAAGTAGACAGGTTTCAGAGGGGTAGCCATGTTAGTCTGTATCATTCTCTAAGGTGCCACAAGGACTTCTCCTTGTTTTTATTCAAAGTAGAGTGGACAATTAACAGATTGTTGTAATAAACTATAAATCCAGTGTTTAGAAGTTATTGTGGGGAATGCGGGCTGAGAGAGGTCATCTCTTTACCTTACATTCACACCTTTGGTGTATCTATTCGTTTGTATTCTATATAGTGCTGTATTAATCAAAGATTAATAATCTTTGTCAAGTAACAGGCTCAAATGGAATTATTTAATCTCAAATTGTTATTAAATTCAAACACACAACAGTATGCACAAACATTTGCTGAATACCACGCAAAATTGATGCTAAATATCAAACAATAGGGAAAACTCCTACAATAGAGATGGAAGTAAGTGGCACAGTAGAAACAAACGTACAAACGTCAGTGATGGAAAGGAACAGTAAATTGAGCCTTAAGCACAATATGTTCCTCTTAAAGTTAATTTAGTGCTCAAGAAAAATGCTGTATTGACAACCCCTGGAGGCTGTCGCATTTTATCCACAGAATACAGCATTTGAAACAGTGCCTTTAGTTCACCTCCTGCATACGTGCTTTGTTTTGTGTGGGGCCATCTCTATGGGGTACAAATGGAGTTCAGTCTCCATTACACTAACAATCTTTGGCTTCTCTATCGAGATTGCCAACTTGGGTGTCAAGTACTGCCAAGTGTGGGGGTGGCTTTTATTATGTGGACACTTGTCTCTTAGGAACTGAAATGCAGTACCTTTCCTCTCCCCTACAACTAATTTCACATCAGGCCACCAAACAGCCTTCAAATTGTAATGACTCGGTTGCTCCTGACCTGGGATTACATTTGAGTTTCTGCATTTTTAACTAGATCAGTACAGCTCTGGAAAAAACATTTGTTAGTTGGCTGACTTTTTGATGCAATAACTTTTGAATGTGGCATCCAATCAATTCCAAAATCTCAGGGAATGTTCTAGGCATCAGTGGCCAAAACCTTATTGATTATTGGGGACATTTGGAACATTGGAAGGGGAAAGGGGGAACACATGCTGCCATCTGTTCAGTGGTACTCATTAACATCTTGCAACATAACAATAGCCCAGCTTATCCTCCCAACAGAGTTCAACATGAGAAATAATTGCTCTCTGCTGGGAGTTGTGAGGTAGATACAGTGCCAGCAGAGGTGATATGTGGGGGGGCATGCAGGGTCAAGTGCCCCCCCCCCACCCCGATTACAGGGAGTAACCAGAGGAAGAGGGGAGAGAAGGAGGTTTCATTCATCCCTTCCTACTATCCTACCTCCTCAAAGCCTGCTCCAGGTGAGGGAGGGAGTTCAAGGAGGCATTGCCAGAAGATGGGTGAGTGTAGCAGAGGTTACCATTGGTTGTGGACAGATATGGGGAGGAAAGTGAGAAGTCATATTTGAGGAGCATAGGGAATGCATGGGCTAGTGAACAGAAAGAGATGAAATTAGGAATGGAGGCAAGTAAGATAACATGTCATGATGCTGACATTGTCTCCTCATGAGTCACAAAACATCGACTCAGCCCCTCTTTTTGGGAGATCCTTTCACTTTCTCTCTCATGCATACACACAGTGTTTAGTTTCTGATTTAACATGAATTTGCCAACCCAGGGGAAGACATGGGAAATGCAGTTGCTATGCCAACCATCTGCCTTCTGAATTATCTTGTTGAAATGGTTTCAAATTGTATTCTATGCAGTGTCAAAGCAGCATGACCCCCTCCAGCTCATCTTTAGGGGGGGCAATAAAGGAGCTGAAAGACTGTCAGATCCTCGGTATCTGAATCGCTGTCCAAGGAAACAAAGAGGGAAGATTTCAGAGAGAATCTGTTACTCATCACCACAAGTGGAGCCTCCAGATGATACCAACACTAGGTTCACAGGGACAATCACTTTTACGGACAGGGTCCTGGTAATGTGTCAACCCACACAGAGGTTCACTGATCATAGTGATCTCATATTTGTATAGTGTGGGCCTTGTGATGCAGTGGGTTACTATGTTCACCTTTGACCTCCTGCCACAGGAGTTACCCAGCACATACATGGAAAGGAGTAAGAGTTGGATGGGGAAATAGTCTCTCAGTTCAATCTCCCATTTGCACACTTCACAGAATCAATATACAATTGCCAATCTCGGTTCAACTTAGTCCCAGGACTGGAATAGGCAGCAACAGAATTGGATGAGTTTGAATTAGTTGATACAAGATGTTGACAGGTCAGGGGGCATTGAATCAGGCAGTGTTCAAGTGTTTGCCTATGCTCTTCACATACATGTGGGGTCATTCCTCAGCTTCCACTTGGTCATATTGTCACCAGTCTTTGCCATCCCAGCTCTCGCTTGATTTAGAGTATGCCAGTGTTTGTCCATGTGCGGGGTGGTTACCTGCTCTTGCCCTGAGGGGTTTAAAACAGCCCTGGAGGAGGGCTGTGGGAGGAGAAAAGCAGCGAGGCTGACTGGGGGAAACAGCCAAAGCTGGAGGACACGCCCCAAACAGACCCAGCTGGCCCTATAAAGGTCAGGGCAGCCAGGAGTTCAGAAGGCTCTCTCTGGTCTGAAAGAGAGCAGGGCCTAGCTGCCTAGCAGAAAGGGTACTAGGAGTGAAGCAGGGCAGGGGAGAGCCAGAGGAGCAGGGGAGCTCCTGGCTAGCAACTCCCCAGGCTGCAAGGCCTGGTTTAAGGCCTAAAAAGGTACTGGGTGGTAGAGGAAGGCAGCAGGTCCGAACCCCCTTGCCTGTGATGAGTGGCTTATACTGCAGTCTGCCCCAGGGAATGGGGCTAGATGGTGACTGGCAGTAGCTCAGACTGAGGCGAGGTGGGGTTAGTGGGTGGGGGTTCTCCAGGGTGGGAGACCCAGAACCTGAGAGTGTGGGGGTACAGCCAGGGGGGCAGTAACCCAGAGAAAGGTGCACTGGGGTCTGTGAGGGGCATGGGGGGCCAGCGGTGAGCAGGACACTGGCCTGCAGAGGGTGCTCCAGGCTGGAAGAAAGCTAATTCCCAGGACACCAGCAGGAGGCGCCACAGGGGTGAGTCCCGCACGGCTACAGTCCACTACACCCAGGTGTAGCGAAGTGTAGAAAGTAGACTAGACAGGCCTCAACCAGAAACTAGCAAGATTATTTGTACTGCTGGGACAGTTACACCAGTGATCTCCACCAGTGGAGACCTGGAAATGGAGACTTCTCAATAGATAGCCTGGCTTGAAACAAGTGTAATCCAAATGATGGCTTCAACATCTGTGCATCATTGGGAACACTTGTATGAGGACAGATAGTGTGTTATAGGTGTCCTAGAGGGATCCCATAGTGATTAACTTTGTTTTTGTTTTTTTTAACCCTAGACAAGCCTGGATCAGCTTTGTCCCATCAAAGAAGATAGACAAAACTTTCTTGGAACAGAAACTTGTACTTGAATACGAACAGCCCATTAACAGCTTTACAAGTCACCCTGAGGGAAACTATGAAAGCTTGTTTCAGAGGAAGAAAAGCAGCATTTACATGCAATGAAACAAAAAACAAACAAACCCCAAAATCCCCCAGCAACTTAATTTTGACAGATTTCCCAATTAAATGGAAAGAATTAAATAGTTGTCCCCATTCCTGGAAAGCTTGTGAAACTAGATATTAAGTATAACACCCAGGCTGAATTAACTGCATTTAGGCTTCAGCAATCCTATTAAGCATCCAAGGAAAGGCAAAGAAACTTGTAACACATTGATTTAACAGAAAACAAGGAGAGCCATAATTACTACAGTCCAAGAATCCTATGACACATTTCACACTTCACAGCACGGATAGGAACCCAGGGTCAGATCCTCAGCTAGTATAAACTGTCATCAGGGGTGAAAGTAAGTGAGGCCATTTACCGGGCGGGGGGGGGTGTCTCCGGCCCCTGGAAGGGGCGGGGCGGGGGGGGGTCAGCATCCCCAACCAGCCCTTTCAGGTCACCTGGCCCGTGCCGCCCAGGGCTCCCGTGTTGATTTAAATAGCCCGGGGCTTCGGATGCCGCTGCTGCGTTAGTGGCAGCAGCGTTTGGAACCTCGGGACCTTTTAAATTGCCAGCCCCAGGGCAACTGCTCCCTTTGCGCCCCCCCCCCCCCGCCCGTCAGCCGCGGCAAAGGACCATCCTTAAAGCACTGCTGCGGCAGTGCTTTAATGTCCCTGCCCCTTTTGTTTCCCCTGTTGATGGCCCTGCCGGTACAGACCCTACTGGCAGGGCCGCCGACAGGGGGGAAGGGGCAGAGCTTTAAGGACAGAACTTTGCCGCAGCAGCGCTTTGACAATCCTTAAAGTGCCACTACAGCAAAGGACGGTCCTTAAAGTGCTGCTGCCGCAGCACTTTAACCTCGCTGCCCATAACTCCCCCCCCCCGTCGGCGGTCCTGCTGGTACAGACCCTACCGGCAGGGCTGCCAACAGGGGAGGCAAAAGGGGCAGGGACATTAAAGCGCTGCCAGAGCAACGCTTTCATGTGGGCTGGGTATGGGCCGGTGCAGGTTCTTACCGGTATGGAGTACTGGCTCACTTTCACCCCTGACTGTCATAGCACCACTGAAGTCAATGGAGCTAGGCCAGGTTACATGAGATGAGGATCTGGCCCTCAGCAGACTTTTGTACGGCATTATACCCAATTGATCCATTCCCCTCAAATGAGGACCTTGATAATGTTGTGGATATACTACCATGCTGTAAATTAGCCAAAGACTAAATGGATTTCTCTGAAGCCCCCACTGAATTGTAGGGAATAAAGAAGGCTTCTATTTTGCAGGGTTTATTTTGTAGCAATTTTTGAGTTTTATGAAGAGGCCCAAAAATCAGAAGGTTTGGGGGCTCTCCTTATACATATTGTAATGAGTAGTGCATATTATACACATCGCTCATTACTTATCACAGTTCATACAACTGTAATCTCATTGTAATGTTCACTAGCGCACTTTAATGTAATACTGTTTCAAACAGCACTGTGGTAAAGTGACTAGAGCAGAGGTTCTCAAACTGTGGTCAGTGGTCTGCGAGCTCCATTTACGTGGTCCGTGGATAGTTCCCTCTAAGGTGCGCGCCTGGGCAGCCGCACATGAGACTGAAGGGCTACCTGTCTAATTAGTGGAGCTGCGCAGGCGTTGCTCCACTAATTATGTGCCTGGACCCTGGAGAAGACACACATGTAAGATGAGGTGGTGACCTTGGGAAGAAATAGGGGGTCGGTGTGAGGGGGCAGTGGGGTGAGAAGAGGGGGTAGGGGGGAATTTGGGATGTGCAGGGCTGCGGTGGCCAGAGAAAGAAGCTACTTTCCCCAGCTCCAGGGATGCGGCTGCTGGGGAGAGACCCGCCTCCTTCCCAACCTCAGCTCTGTGGCTGGGGAGAGACCCCCCCCTTCCCAACCTCAGGCTGCCGTGGCTGAGGAGAGACCCCCCTCCTTCCCAGACCCAGCTCAGGGGCTGCCGCGGCAGGGGAGAGAAGGCATATCCATTGCATTAGAAAGGTAAGATTACTGATATTAAAATGAGTTGTGTGCTTTTATTTGTAGAACTAAAAATGTTTATATAGTGTTTTTATCCAAAGTGCTTTAGAATATAGTAACTCCTCACTTAAAGTTGTCCCGGTTAACAGTGTTTCATTATTAGGTTACTGATCTATTAGAGAACATGGTTGTTTAAAGTCGTGCAATGTTCCGTTATAAGGTTGTTTGGCTCGCCCTGCTCCGTCCACCCAGTGCTCCTGCCGCCTGCCCGGCATTCTATCTGGGGAGTGGGGTCAGAGTTCGGGGGCTTACCCCACTCCGCCCACCTGGCATTCCAGCCAGGGAGCGGGCAAGGTCCTGACCCCGCTCCCCAGCAGGAACGCAAGGTAGGAGGAGCCGGGCAAGTCGCTACGCCCCTGCCTCAACCAAGTTTCAAAATCATCATTGGTGAGTACAGTATTAAATTCTTTGCTTAAAATTATTTAAAACTTATACTGTATATGTATCTAATGTCTTTTATCTAGCGAAAAAAATTCCTTGGAACCTAACTCCCCCATTTACATTAATTCTTATGGGGAAATTGGATTCGCTTAACATCATTTCACTTAAAGTAGCATTTTTCAGGAACATAACTACAATGATAAGCGAGGAGTTACTGTAGTTAGCTAACAGTACAAACAACATTTGGAAAGATCATTAAGTGGTCCACCGAAACCCTCAGCAATTTTCAAGTGGTTCAGGAAAATAAAAGTTTGAGAACTACTGCTCTAGAGAACCTTTAGTGCACACCTGCAGGTTCTACACGGACCAATTAATGCACAACATGTTAGTGTGCTTTAGAAGTGACATCCCTGTAGTCCGCATTACTGCGCTGTGTTGAGTTAGATATAAGTAACCATTTCCAGTGCTTATTGGATAAGCACTGATTTATTTATTGCTGTATTGCATGTATTTTATTGGTTAAAACCTAAAATCAGAAGCTCTAGGAATAAAGGATGCCACTAAAAAATATGGAGGCAGGGAAGACCCTGGGATCTGATACAATTCTGTAGGAGAACTATCAGTCTCTTTAAAATCCGCTAGGCATGATGATTCTTGACATGCCAATTAGGCCAAAGCTACAGAAGAGTGCCCCTTACTGTACAGACAGCTCTCAGATCAGTTCTATTCAAACTCAACAAGCCTATGGATAACTCTGTCTGAAACACTCCCATAGCATTGATTAATTCAAACTGCAAAAATCTGTCTAAGTCATTAAAAGGTTGAAAGTTATTCTACACTGTATCATCCCATCCTAATCAAGTAGGCTTTATTGGGAGAAAGTATGAGGTGGGTGATCTTTGCCAGTTTATTGGTATTCTGGCATTAACACAAGAGGTTGTTGACCTCTGCGCTATCATTTTTCTCCATACTGAAAAGGCATCTGATAGGGGAGGCATGGATTCTTCACCCCTTCCCCCATCCCTTGTTCCCCCTAATACTTTAGAAAACAATTGGATTTGGTTTTAGATGCTGAATAAAATGACTATAGAAAGGTGTTGTGACTTCAATTAGTGTACTATGTTCAATGAGTGTTGCACTGCTCTGTGCATCGATGCAAGTACAGCTAGTGAGCACACACTCCACTGACACAATGAGCATGGACACGCATGACCGACTTAATTACTGCAGCAGCTGGATGTCAACTTACATTGTCAACTTAACTCTGTAGTGTAGACATGCTCTCAGTTCGGCCCCCTTCCATGGGTGTAACACAGTTCCAGATACTGCCCCTTTCCTGGGCTTGTTTAAACTCCTTTTCTCAGGGCATAGCTACTTCCACAATGGCTCTTGGGAGAGGTCGGGCCTACCCACTACTCAGAGTCTCAACCCAGGGACCCTCTAAGTAGCAGCCACATTTCATGTCCCTTTAACTAACTATGTTGCCCTGGGCCACTTCCCCACGGCCCGCCCTCATCTTCTTTGAGGCCAAGCAGCCAGCCAAAACTCAGAGCACCTTTGTTGCTCCCCCACTCCCTGCCAGCAGACTGAACTCACTCTGGCCCTGCAGCTCCTTTTATACAAGCTTGATGGGCCCTGATTGGCTGCTTTCCTGCAGCATCTTTCTGATTGGCTGCAGCCCACACAGCCCCTCTAGGCAGCTTGGAGGACCCACCTCCATTGTTCTTTTTGGGATGGGGAGTGGTAGGACTGTGAGGCCTCCTGTAGGGGACCTCTGAGACTCATACACCCCCTCACAAGGCCCTTTTACTTACTTTTCAGTATTGTAATGTAGGTTTTTTGGAGAGGGTGGGCATTGCAAGAAGAGGGGGGAATGTATGACCCCATTGATTCTATCTTCTTGTCTTCAATTGTATTATTTTATGTTTGTATTAATTTCAAGATAGTAATACAAATATTTAATTACACATGAAGAAACAGCCAGTTACCCTTGAACTGAACTGTAGTTGGTAAATGTCATCCAGTGAAGTGACAGAATATACATTTAAAGGAGCAAGACTAGCTTTGATAGCTAGAATTTAATCATTCCTTTTGTATAAATATCCTAGATTGGGGACAATATGTTAAAGACCTTTATAAAAATTAAGTTGAATACTGTTTAGAAATCTGTACATGTACTTAATAATGGACATAGTGCATTTTAAGTAGGGATATTTTGGCTAAAAGCAAAGGGTAATTTTATGGGGAAATAAATCTGAATATTATTGTTTAGTGTTAATCTCATGAATGGTGTCTTGGTTCAGAAACCAGTATTAAGAAACCCAACCACCTATGCTGCTGCCTAACTGCTGAGTCACATCTGCCACTCTTCCCAGCATTTGACAATGGAAGAGATCACCACAAGAAAGAAAAGCTGGTTTATCCTGGCAGTTGGTATATTGGAAAAGAATTATAAAAGTGTCATGATTAAAGAATGAACCCAGAGAGAAGGCACATAGCTACTATTAAAGGAGAATGATCTTTGGCTACCTTGAGAAACAATGCTCAGCACATCAAACAATGAGATTGGAATCTTCCTTTTCCTATCTTTCTATTCTAAGCGTGAACTGGTGCCTTGCCAAACAATGACAGTTAATTTCTGTGAGTTGGGTGTGTACCACCACAAAAATTTCAATCTCTTTATGTCAGACACGAGGAATGTCACCCCAAATATCCAAAACACTGTACAGATTTACAACGCCCTCTACCCAAAAGTCCCATAAGTAAAGAGTAGGTGATTCTCACACATCTCTCACAAGCTGGCTACAGAGAGTAGAGGGCTTGTTGAAGACAGAACTCCAGAATCCACAAAGGATGCCCTCAGGACATACCTTGTAAACCATCTTCAGAGAAATACATGGTTTCTTATCATCCACTGTAAAAAATGCCAAAGGGAGACAGGGATTTTGGTCTGGTTTCTTGAACAAATGTTCACTTCCCTTAGGTTACAGTCATTTAAAAACCAATGCACACTCAAAATACTTCAAAGGCAGATCACAACAAAGCTGGCAATTCAAGTGCCAAAATTTTTAAAGATAACCTCACATGATTCTAAATTCATGGTATATGGGGAGGGTGAGTGAGAGAAATGTGGAGTTTTATTGTTAGTTCTACATCCACCTCTTGATCAAAGTATTGCTTGCTTGAGATCTATGCTTTATTACAGGAGGAATTACATTTGGCAGGGGGTAGGGCATCCATTCCTCTCCTCCAATATCAGCAAAGTGCCAGCATCTTTTTCTGCTTTAACACCTCTATGACCGAGATCCTAGTGGAGAGCCAGCTGTGGTTACTCAATTAGAGTGAACTGCAAAGAATGGGGGGCAGACAATCCCCCAAAAACTAGTGGATCTTCCAGTACTTAGATTTACCAAGCCAGCATAAAACAGCTTATTTATTACCTTACAGGTTACTCAGAAGTCCAAACACAGTTCCCTTAAAGTGATCCAGCCTCAGACCTCCATCTAGGTACCTAAGTCACATATGATGTAAAAAGAACAGGAGTACTTGTGGCACCTTAGAGACTAACAAAGTCTCTAAGGTGCCACAAGTACTCCTGTTCTTTTTACGGATACAGACTAACACGGCTGCTACTCTGAAACCTGTCACATATGATGGCTTCTGAAAATCTTATTTCATCATATAAAAGAAAAGTTTCTACCAATCCCAAAGGATCGGACACATTACCTACCAGGTGATTGAATATTCCAGATCTTACCCAAACACGCTACAGCCAATTCTTATTAACTAAACTAAAATTTATTAAAAAAACAAAAGAGAGAGAGTATGGTTAAAAGATCAATATACATACAGACATGAGTTCAATCCATTTAGGTGCAGATTCATAGCAGAGATGGTGACCTTTGTAGTTGCAAAGAGTTCTTTTAGAAATAGTTCATAGGTTACAATCCAATGTCCAAATATCATATTCAGGGCGTACCAGCATAACTGGGACCTCAAACTTGTGACTCAAACTTCTCCTGATGAAGCTTAAGCAGATCTGAGATGACAGAATCAGGACCCAAGGATCTTTTATACGATTTCATGTCTTTTGACAAGTTGGGAGTTCAGAAGGTAATTAGCATGACTTTGAAGGAGGTCCATCACCGGTACTTAGCTATAGAATTAACATAAGGCAATTTGCTTGTTCCTCCGCCATTCATAGATTGTATTAATCTCTCTTTGAAATGTATAGCAAATAGACATATCCCATGTTTACAATTCATTTAAATGATAGGATGTTCTTTTCACCTCTGAATTATCAGAATACAGCACAGACAGGGACTGTTGATTACATTGTCCACCCTACTCATATACAGGTGAGTCTCATCTTACATGCATTTAACATGCGCGAATTCAGCTTTGTGCAGTCGGCAAAAACAAAAAAAAGGAGAAAAATAACAATTAAATACTGTACCTGTAGTGCGGGCGATTCCACCCGCCATTACGCTCAATGTAATTTTGACTATACGCGATTTTCGTTTTACGCGCTGACAACGGAACATAACGCCAGCGTAAGATGAGACTCACCTGTATATGTAAATACACAAAAACATAAACATCATCTCCCCACATGTCTTTTGAGGGTTATTTATTTTGCAGGATGTTTAACCCTTTCTAGCCATGTGTCACAACATCAATTGCACTGGATGATGCAGTCTCAAAGTATATTTGGTGTGATTGTGTTTATACCCTACCTCTCTGCCTTGTGCCTGAATTGAGGCTACCTTTGGGGAACCCCAAATTGAGGGCACTGCACAGGGTGCCATCCATCCACATCATATCCCATAACCTCCTTCCCCACTCTGTATGGCATCAGGCATGAAACAAAGTTGCTTGATACTGGTGCTGTGACAGTACCTTACCAAATTAGTAGCAGCCAGGGAAAGGTGGTAGAAATATGGCAGCAGTCAGTATGAAGTGGGGACAGGGAGAAACTGACAGAACAAGGGCCAGTAGCTGCAAAAAAACATGATTAGGGAAAGAGTAAAAGAGAAGGGACCTGCAGTAGGAAAACCTTCCCTCACATCAAGCTGAAATGGGTAAGCCGAAAGGTTATTCTGAGAATGAAGGTGTCTGCCTAACCCCAGGTTAGGAAAAACAAGATGCATGAACAGAACTTACCACACCTCTGCATCTCTAGTCTCATCCTTCAGGCAACATTCCTGATATCCTGCACTTCAGTAGAGGAAACTGTCTCTATCTCATTCTCCACTAAGGGCTTGGCTACACTTGCAAGTTAGAGTGCATTAAATCAGCCTTGGGCGCCCTAACTCCTGAGGTGTCCACACTGGCAAGGCACATAGAGAGTCCGGACCCTGCGGCTGGAGCGCTCCTGGTAATCCACCTCCACAAGAAGCATAAAGCTTGCTGCGCCCCGGCTGGAGTGCCGCAGTGCCAGTGTGGACACCCTGGTCTATTAATGCGCTCTGAGTGGCCTCCAGGAAATGTCCCACAATGCCTGTTCTAGCCACTCTGGTCATCACCTTGAAGTCTACTGCCCTGCCCTCAGGTGACCAACCGTCAGACCCGCCCTTTAAAATCTCTGGGAATTTTGAAAGTCTCCTTCCTGTTTGCTCAGCTAGGCATGGAGTGCTCTCAGTGCATCTTTCCAAGTGACCATGCCTCTACGTGCCAGGCAATTCCCAGTATGGAGCAATGGCGAGGTGCTGGACCTCATCAGTATTTGTGGGGAGGAAGCTGTCCAGTCCCAGCTGCGCTCCAGCCGTAAGAATTACGATACCTATGGGCAGATATCAAGGACCATGATAGAAAGGTGCCATGACCGGGACGCACTGCAGTGCAGGGTTAAAGTGAAGGAGCTGTGGAACGCCTACCACAAAGCGTGGGAGGCAAACAGCCGCTCCGGTGCTGCCCCCATGACCTGCTGGTTCTACAAAGAGCTGGATGAGATACTTGGGGGTGACCCCATCTCTACTCCGAAGACCACCATGGACACTTCAGAGACCGTGGCAGCCCAGGGTGCAACAAGGCAGGAGGAGGAAAGTGGGAGCAAGGGTGCTGAAGAGGGGGGCCCAGAATTAGAGGACGGCACGGCATCCCTAGATGCATGCGGCCAGGAGCTGTTTTCAAGTTAGGAGGAAGATAGCCAGTCTCAGCAGACAGTGCTTGGGGAAGAACAAACAGCAGATGAGGTGCCAGGTAAGTGGCTTTTATTTTGAGAAGGGAGTTGTTGGTGCAGGTTGTTGGGGTGAGGAGGGATTGGGGCTACGTGCATGATTGCAGAAAGAGGGATTGGGGCTACGTGCATGCCTAGATGCGGAATAGGGCGTTGATGTGCTCTCTCACATCGTGTAATTGGCCTCAGTGATCTCATCGAAGGTCTCATGCAGAAGCTGGGCAATCCACTTGCGCAGGTTCCTTGCCAGAGCTACTGTGCTCCTTGTCCCAGTAAGGCTAACATATCCGCGCCAATGGGGGACCATTACTGCAGACAGGCAAGCCACATAAGGGCCAGGTTGGAAGCTGCATTATTGCAAAAGACCCTCTCTTGCTTCCCAGGTCACCCTCAGCACAGAGATATCTTTCAGGACAAACCCATCCTGTGGAAAATGTGGGGACAGTGTTGAGTATAGGGGCCCCCTGCAGCTGTTGGCTCTCCCCAACGCACAGGATCCCAGAGTACAGTAGGGTCCTGGAACAATCAGTCCTCCCTGCCCCTGTGGTTACTCACCATTTTGGGGCCGTTGTGGGTTATGTGCACTTGCCTTGGGACAGGCAGTTTGTGCTATTGTGTGTACTGTGCTTGTCTATAAGTTCGGCTGAATCATTGCTCTGTCTAGTGTTAACAATGCTGCCTCTGTTAAAATGTTGCATTTTGGCTTTACAGATGCAACCTTGAGATCCCAGCCAAACTTGTTATCAACGGCCGAAAGGCTGCGAAGACTCAGGAAGCGGCCATGAAGAAGCAAGGAGGACCTTCTGCATGAAGTCATGCAGCAGTCCCTTACTGAAAATAAAAAAGCATAGGAGTGGTGGGAGACCGAAAGGAGGGTCCACCAGGAAAATGCGGATCGCCAGCAACAAACCATGGAGCGGCTCCTAAACATTATGGAGCGGCAAGTGGACTTGATGCAGGCGCTCATAGCACTGCATACAGAGCAGATCCGCGCTCCCCCTGTGCCCACCCTCCCCCCCCCGCAGCCCTTGTCCCAAAACTCTTTCCCTTGTGCCCCCATGTCACCGCCAACCCACTTTCCCCAACATCTGGTTTCTTATTGCCACCAGCTGCCTCCAACACCTTTAGCTTCACCACCCAGCCCTGCAAAACTAGGACCCTTACCCACTGCACTCAACCCCTATCACCATGCATTTTAGCCAGCCTGAAGTGCAGCACTCATTGAATGGCACTCCAGACAGGAAGGCTGACTATGATAACAGGACATACGCAAATCTGTGATTGAACTGTTCCCCACCCCATCCCCTTCCCTCCTCCCACACAGCACAGATGTGTCATGCCATGTGCGTTTCTCCAGCAGTTGTGTTTCTTTTCAATAAATTAATTTTTTGGTTTTGGAAACATTAAGTAAAAGATAGCATAGCACAGGAAAGCAACTGGCACTGCTAGTCAGTGCATCATACGTAGCAAACACAGATGCCTACTAGAATTGGAACCACTGCACTTCACTCCCGTGCAGGGCACCAGACATTACTGGTGGCTTTCAGCCTCAAATTGCTCCCTCAAGGCATCCCTAATCTTTATGGCCCTGCGCTGGACCCCTCTAATAATCCTGGTCTCTGGCTGTTCAAATTCAGCCTCCAGGCGTTCAACCTCAGCGGCCCATGCCTGAGTGAAGCTTTCACCCTTCTCTTCACAAATGTTATGGAAGGTACAGCACGCGGCTATAACCCTAGGGATGTTGTCATCGGCCGGGTCCAGCTTCCCATACAGATAGCACCAGCGGCCCTTTAAACGGCCAAAAGCACACTCAACAGTCATTCTGCACCAACTCAGCCTGTTGTTGAACCGCCTGACGGGACTAGCAGCTGGAGCCGGGGGCACAGTAGGAGCCCCCGGCTGGGGCGCCCCCAGCCCTGCCCCTCCCCTCCAATAGCTAGATTTCATAGAGAAGGTCTGATTTCATGATCCATGACACGTTTTTCATGGCTGTGAATTTGGTAGGGCCCTATTGATAAGCAGCAGGGAAATCACTCCAATTTTTATCATATTTTAAGCAAGAAGTTCCTGACATCCCACTCCAGCACATAATTGTAAGGTGCACAGGGCACAAAGTTTTCTGTCTCCATGAACCAAAGTGTCATCTATGAGGCTATGGCTACACTTGCAGATAATTCTTTTCTGACACGGATCCTTGCAACCCATCTTCTGCCCCTGTCAGAAGAAATTTTACCCGAGTCACAAAGTAGTTTCCGACCATGTCTTGGAACTGTGGATATGATCTTCACAGCATGGCAGCTGCAAGAGAAGTGTGGGGAGCAAAACCGACCACTGTACATAGCTCTTATTGACATAACTAAAGTCACATCTCAGTCACAGTTTGCTCAGACTACCTTTGGCCACCCCCACCCAATCCATCTGACCCTCCACAGATGATGGAAGGGGCAGGCTGCCCTCCAACCAGCAGTTCCCAGAGAGCACAGGATCTGCAGGACCACGTCATCCATCTGCAGGCGGAGAATCTTGCACTGCAGACCCATGCTATGCAGTGTCCACTCAAAGAACAGACCCTGCACGAGCAACTAGCCTGGTCGCAGGCTCAGGTGGCGCCACTCACTGCTGAAGTGCAGACCCTGCACGAGCAGCTTGCACACTTGCAGGGAGAAGCAGCGACCCTTTGTGCCCAGACAGGCCACACATCACTGGAACAGCCCCACAGTGGCCACTGCCCAGACAGTTCAACAGGGACCATTGAAAATTCTGGGGTTTCCTGAATGCAGGCTGCTCTTCCTGCTCTGTCCCTGAATGTACCCCACAGACCAGACTAAGGTAGGGCTGGTAGTCAGTCTGCTCTCTGGTGAAGCGCTTGATTGGGCCTCCCCCACTGTTGGAGCAGAAGAGCCCTGAGCTCTCTGTCTGCAATGCCTTCCTGCAAGCCATCCTGACGAACTTTAATGACTCACATTGTGTCTGCTCTGCAGAGGCTACCCTCTTGAAGCTTCACCAGGGGCAAGGGTTGGCCACCTCCTACACCATTCATTTCTGATGACTTGCGGATGATGCTGAATGGAATGAGGCAGCCCAACTTTACCAATTCCAGCAGGGGCTCAATGAGGAGATAAAAGATGAGCTAGCCCGCATTGAAACCCCACCCATCTAGTTCCCTTTATTGACCTCACTGACTCCCGGCTGCGTGAACAGACGGAAAGGAAGGGTAACCCAACACCTCCATGCCAGACTTTCATACCAAGGCCTGTAGAAATGAGTCCTGAACCCATGCAAGTCAACCTTGGAAGAGAAAGTGTGTCAACAACAGCTGAATCTCTGCTTTTACTGTGTAGAACCAGGACACACCCTTGCCTCCTACCCTGCTCAGAAGAACTTGGGAAACAGACAAGACCAGGCCCAGTAGGAGCACAGCCTGGGCACCACCAGAGCTCCATGCTCCAGAACCATCCTGCCCACCCCTCCCCCAAGTAGAACCTGACTTGGGAACCCTGGTGCCTCCCTGCACTTCCAATTGCTACTGCAGTTGCAGGTCTTGGGGCAGGTGCAGCAGATTCTCTCCCCTCCTTTGCCCCCCTCCCCCCCTAGCTAGCAATGATAGACTCTTGGACTGCTGCCAACTTTCTAGATATTGAGGCAGCCAACACCCTCCAGATCCCCCTCCAGTCAAAACCAACAGTGGGCCTGGTGGAGCTGGTTGATGGGTTGGGGTTGTCTCTGTTGTTGGGATTATTGACTCAAGAGACTGTCCCTTTAGAGGCCATAGTGCAAGAGCACCAAGACACAACATGCTTTGATGTGCTCCACTCCCCATTCTCCCCCATAATTCTTGGCATTCCTTGGTGGAAGTGGCAGGACCCAACAGAATAGAAACACAAATAAGGTGCTTTGCACGTTCTTGTCTTTTTTATTATTGTTTCTTTTGCTTTTTTTGTAAAAGTGGTTGTCTGTATAACAGTTCTGAAGTAAATTAAAAAATGCTTTGACCTAATAGAAGTCCAAATAATAATGAAAAACATATCTGGGTGGCTTGGGTCTGAGGAGGGGAGGGGAGGCATGGCTTTGACCAGCCCGGGGCTCCTCTAGGCAGGTGTGTGTGTGTGTGTGTGGGGGGGGGGGGTGGTCTTGGGGCCTCGGCCAGCCCGGGACTCCTCCAGCCACCGGGGGGTGGAGAGGGAGTGCTTCTCCGGGCGGGGGGCTTGTGGCTCCAGGTGCAGGGGGCCTCAGGTCTCTGGCTGCCAGGGGGGGAACGTGGGCAGAAGGGGTGGAGTTGGAGGCTAGCCTCCCCAAAGGGGAGCTCCATCCACTGTCCATGTGCCTGCCGCTCACCTCCTCACCCCCCCACCCTATGTCCCTCTTCAGTCCCCCACCCACTGCTCGTCTCCTCCCATCCCGCCGCTCGCCTCCTCTCTGCCCTGCCAGACACCCCCCTGCCTGATGCAAGAATTCCCTGGTGGCTCACTGCTCACCTCCTCACTCTCCCGCTTGCAGCTAGACCCCCTGCCTGTCTCCTCACCCTGCTGCTGGCTCGCCATTCGCCTTCTTACTCCTCCACCAGGGCCCCCCCCGCCACTCGCCTCCTCACCCGCTGCTCGCTTCTCCGCTTGCCTCCTCACCCCCGCCAGCTGCTCACCTCACTGCTTGCCTCCTCACCCCCTCCTTGCTGCCTCACCTTGCTCCTTAAGCATTGTGTGTCCCACCTGTGTTTCCAGAGAGGCGGTGGTGCATGCAGGAGCAACAGGGAGGAAGAGGAGGGGCTGATGCTTCCCCCCACTGCCCAGGAAACTGCTATGGCTGCAGGGAAACCCCCTAGTGGCTGCATGCGGTCATGGTGGCCGCATTTGAGAAACGGGGACCTAGACCACATGGAAATAAACACCACAGGAAATACCACCTGGGAAGGGTGAATATACACTTCCCTCATGGCTCCTAATTGGCCCCTTTATTTAAGCCTAAGAGAAGTTCCAGGAAACGTCTGTGCAAGGAAGTTGACTCCACTGCAGCCACAGTGATAGATTTGCCTCTCGGTTCACCCTCAGACCATTGCCCTCAACTCTGACACTTGGCTCTGACTTCTGGTTCCTGACCCCGTCTCTAACCTTAGGTGCTGCTCTTGGCCTTGGACTCCTCTACTCCGACCTGACAGTCCAACTCCTAGTCATGACACCTCCTGCATCTTTAAGAGATAATTTACAGCAATGAAGTGCACATCTGGAAGCACACATTGGGAAGACACATTTCTAATGAAAATCAGAAAGGTCAGGATGTCCTAGAGGAATCAACCTATATGTAGCACTTCAGTCCTTGGTTGCTAAATTCATTTTGTACTCAGGTTTGTAGTGACCATGTAATGGCTGTTTACTCTGTGAAATGAGATGGCCAGATGTCCACACAATATATAAATAAAAATCACCAATTCAATAGAAAGGCCAGTAACTGAATGGGACGGATGCCTCCAGGGCAAGGCTGAAGTCCACTGCCAGTGGCTACTAGGAGGTAAAAGCTTTATACTGCTGCTGCATGTGCTGTCCAAGTTTGATGGAAAAAAGGGAGACTCTGTAGCTGCCAAGGCAACACTGGTCACCAGCCCTTAGTTTATTTAAATTTAAATAAATCAATATATAAATCAAACTTTTAAATTATTAAAAAAAACGCTTCTGTGGTTGTGAAAGGAAAAAAGCTAGGACTAGCAAGCGTTCTTTTCAATACTGTTTAATATGCATTTAATCTAAGATTACTGAGTTACCTAGTGGGAGTTAAATGTCAGCTGGTTATTTACACATAGTATTTAATGAAAAGATTAACAACTGCTAAATATTTGCATTTCAATTCAGAAAATGAGTTGGGAATTTAACTGACACAGAGTGTGCTGGTCTTGATTTAAAATATTGACACCCTAAAGAACCTGTCTTTAGTTGTAGATTAAAGCTGGATCAGCCAATGTAATCCCTGTAACTTTTCCCAATGGGCCTTTCCAGTTATCTCTGAAGCCACTAAAAATTTTCATAGAGGATCCCAAATTTTATTAGACCAGCCTCAGCCTCAAAATGTGAGTCCCAAACTCACGAATGTTTTAGAAGAGGCCTTAAATTTTCCAGTTCCTCCAATACCCTCTCCCCATCTCCAGACACCTATAAAAAGGTCTTAGGAGCCCACACTCACCATTCCAAACATGGAGGTTTTCAGACCCTTTTGCAATGAAAATTCCTAGTCTACAGAAAAATCCCTACCTGACTGGTTGCTCTTCCCCAGACCCCTCAGCACAGGGAACAGGCAGAGCTCCCCCCACCTATGTAAACAGAGTGCTGAGCCCTTCAGCGGACTCTGTAGGTCCCCAGCCCTGCTTTGGTTCTTCCTGCCCACCTTGTCCCCAATGCCAGGGAAAGGGTGAAGATGCTCGCTCTCTCCCTCTTCCCTCCCCACACTGCAGCTTCTGGCCAGTGAGGCCCAAATTGGGAAGATCAGGCTCTCAGTGTCGTCAACCTCCTCCCAGAATTCCCACTCACCACCTGCCACTGCTCCATATGTGTTGCTGTACTCCATCCCCACACCTAACCCCAAGTCCCATCTCCCTTCTTACAGGTGCCATTTTGCTCTTCCCACTGGCTTTAGGGCAGCAGTTCTCAAACTGTGGGTCCGGACCCCAAAGTGGGTCATGACCCCCTTTGAATGGGGTTGCCAGGGCTGGCTTAGACTTGCTGAGGCTCAGAGCTGAAGCCTGAGCCCCACTGCCCAGGGTCAAAGCCAAAGCCCGAGGGCTTCAGCCTTGGGTGGCGGGGCTCAGGTTGAAGGCTCCCTGCCTGGGACTGAAGCCCTTGAGCTTTAGCTTTGGCCCCCTGCCCAGAGGAGTGAGGCTTGGGCTTTGGCTCCCCCAACCGGGGTAGTGGGGCTTGGGTTGGCTCAGGCTTCAGTTCCCCCTCCTGGGGTCGTGAAGTAAATTTTTTTTTTTGTCACAAGGGGATCGCGGTGCAATGAAGTTTGAGAATCCCTGCTTTAGGGGATGCCTCTCTCCCCCTTCTGCAATCTTCCAATCTTCAGAGAGCCACCAGGAGGGGCCACTGCCCTCGCCCATCCTGTAGAGAGAATGCACCAGGATCTTCAGGGGAAGGGATATAATCTCCTCTTCCTGCTAGCACAGGGCCCAGTCCCATTCACAGACTGGGCTTTGCTGTCCTGGGCCATGCCAGTCAGGGATAGCTCCATTCCTGTAGGCAGGGTTTGCCTGTGATAGGGATAGGGAATCTTATCCCCAGGGACTGAGGTCCCCTCAGCCAGCAGGTCCTGAACCAGCAGTGCTCAGTCTGAGAGTGGAGCAGCGCTTGGCCGTACTGGGTGGGAGGAGAATGTCCCCCTCCCGTGAATATCCCAGAGCTCTATCTATGGGATTTAGGGGGCAGTGGCCACCCCAAAAACTGGAAGATGCAGAGACAGAGTCTATTTTAAGGTCATTTTACATCACTTTATGGAGGGGGAAATGACCTCAACAGACTATAGAATTCAGACTGTTAGGTTTATCATGTATTGTCATTAAATAGTTACATCTTACATCATGAGAAAGAACTCTGAAGTATTTTTGCACTAGCCATTGGGTGCATTGAATAACGTGACTCACTCATAATCCTTGATAGTTCCTTTTCTCATAACCACATTGCTCCATGTGGAACCTTTAGCAGAAAAAGGAAAGTGATGTAGTGGCTTGTAACAATTCTGGAAGTGAGGTTCAAAATAGAACTCCCCTTGCTGTGCTGACCACTTGTTCAGCGTATACCCTATTTCAATAAAAATGTTTATGAATGATCGTACAGTAATTCCTCACTTTACGTCCTAGTTATGTTCTTGAAAAATGCTACTTTAAGTGAAACAATGTTAAGTGAATCCAATTTCCCCATAAGAATTAATGTAAATGTGGGGGTTAGGTTCCAGGGAAATTTTTTTTGCCAGACAAAAGACATTAGATACATATACAGTATAAGTTTTAAATAATTTTAAACAAAAAATTTAATACTGTACTCACCAATGATGATTGTGAAGATTGGTTGAGGGAGGGGCGTAGTTGGTCGGGGCACGGGGGCTCACCCCATTCTGCCCACCCAGGGCTCCTGCTGGGAAGTGGGGTCAGGGCACAGGAGCTCACTCTGTTCCGCCTGCCTGGGGCTTCTGCTCCTCTCCGCCCGCCTGGCATTCCACCCAGGGAATGGGGTCGGGGTGCAGGGGCGCCAGGCGGGGGTCCCTGGCAGGTGGCTGGAGCCAAACAACATTATAAGGGAACACTGCAGGACTTTAAAGGAGTATGTTCTCTAATAGGTCAGCGACCCAATAGCAAAACAACATTAACTGGGAGGATGTTAAGTGAGGAGTTACACATCTACCCCGATATAACGCAACCTGATATAACACGAATTCGGATATAACGCAGTAAAGCAGTGTCCGGGGGGTGGGTGGGGGGGAGAGAGGCTGCACACTCCGACGGATCAAAGCAGTTCGATACAACGCGGTTTCACCTATAACGTGGTAAGATTTTTTGGCTCCCGAGGACAGCGTTATATTGAGGTAGAGGTGTACTGTAAAATAAAAATTAAGAAGAGAGGAACTCACAAGATGTATAAGTAACATAAGCATCTCTCAGGGAATGTCTGCACTGCAGAACGAGCCCCATGACAGTGAGTCTAAGAGCCAGGGTTAACTGACCCGGGCTCACATGGCTCACGCTACAGGGCTAAAAATAGCAGTGTAAATGTTTGGGCTTGGGCTGAAGCCCACGCTCAGAAACCCAGGAAAAGGGGTGGATCTCAGAGTCCAGGCTCCAACCTGAGCCTGAAGGTCTACGCTGCTATTTTTAGCATTTATCTGCAGAGGCATGTGTTGGGGTGAATATACAATGAAAAAGGCTCATCTGGTTTACTATAAATGGATCAGAGGTGCTAGCCTTTACTGCAGGAATCAGCAAGGAAGTAGAGTGGGATCAGCAACTGACTCTAGTTTCCTTCAAAAGGGAGAAATGAGACATGCTCCTGTGCTGGCAGCCCTCAAATGGAGCAAGCCATTTTGCGATTGGGCAGGCTGAAGTAAACCTAGCTCCTTTTCCCTTGCAGTATGGTGCATCAGATTGAAGAGTTTGGTTGGTTTACTCGACTTAGCTGTTAGGAAAATGAAAGCTGTGTCCTGTTCTTGTTAGGTATGAGTAAGAAGGAGTTATTGACTGGAGAGCACTATCTGGTTTTAATTTTATTACCTGCAGCTTTCAGATAAGTGAATTCCAAAGCACTATACAAACTCACTGACTGTACAAATACTGAATATATGAATGTCTCTGTGTACCACTAAAGTACAGCCAGTTCTGGGATGTGCCACGACAACTGTTTACAATGCACAGCAATACTACACCATCATTTAATGCAGGAAGTGAAGATAGTGTCACAACCCAGTGGCCCCCTCCCTCAGGGGGTTCCCTGCGGAGGCAGATCAGCATTGTATGTTGCTAACGCTGTTGCAAGCGTCGCAAGGCATTTGGGAAGGGTTAAAGGTGTAAGTGTGGAATGAAAGGTTTCTTTACATGCGGCGAAAGGCCGGAGGGGGAGGAAAGGAGAAAAGAACGGGTTAACTTGATGTTCCAGCTACACCTGAAGATAAGGAGCTGACTCCAGCCCAAGGCCATTGCACACTCTGCTACCTGCCAAGAAAGAAGGGGGGAGTCAACCCCCCACAACCAGCCGTGAGAAAGGAGAGTGGCTGAATAAATTGCAGGGGGCCGCAAAAAAGGAGTGAGACAACAAGGTCAACAAGGGAAAAATAACTGTCTCACGGCTGCTGGTGTATTTTGGGGAATGCTGAGAAGGCCACAGAAAGCCAATTTGGACTAGTACAAAGAGCACCAGGAACAGAGGTGAACACCCCCAAAAGAAAAAAGGCAAACACCCCCAAAAGAACCCAGGACTTAAAAACCCTCCCGAGAGCCAAAGCAAGTTGGAGATCACAGCAGACCCTGGATGACCTGGGCCCAGGACAAGAACTCCTGTCCATCCCTCCCTCTCTTCTTCTTACGTTACACCCAGGCTTGGCCAGCCTCGGGTAGTGCGGGTGTGAGTATGAAAGTGGGTTAGGGCTTGGGGCACTAACGCCTTCTTTCTTCCTCTGAGTGACGTGGGGAACCCATCCCCAAGCACTCACTGCTGTTATTTTATTATTTTATTAATAAGCTTTAAATTAAAACTCAGACCCGTGGTGTGTTTCGTCATCTCCTCTCCAAACGATCCTGTGACCTCAGCCTGATCACGTGACGCCTCAGGCAGATTGGTAACAGCAATCTGTCACAATAGCAGTTCTCAAACTCTAACCTGTGGATCACTAGTGGTCCATTACACTAACAGGTGGTCTACAGGGAGTAACAGGTCACAGGGTGCTGGTTCTTCTCCTTGATTCCAGCAACTAAATTGCATTGAAAGACGCTTAAAATATTAAATACCCCACTAATATCACCTGCCTATGTAAGCAACTGCTGTAATTATCAGAGGGATGTACTATAAATGCAAACTGGAGTGGAAGTGGTCCCTGCAATCATGAATGGAAGGAGAGGTAGTTCATGAGATAATCATTATTAAGATGTTGTCCCACTGAAAAATTATCCACTTATAACTGAAGGGGGAATTTAAATAGGCAGAATAGAATTATCCATGTCAGAATTTGGGCTGGATTTACTCTACTACTCTCACAAGGAGTGCTAGGAAGTCAAGGCCTCAATTTTCACTCTCATCCATAAGATAGCAGATCAGCATTCCCCAACACTACAGGGATGGGATGAGTAATGCCTCAAGAGTGTGCCATTTACTAAATGCTACTTCCTGCAGTACCTGACTTTTCCCCAGAGGTCTTTGCTATTCAACTACTGACCCAGCATGATTTTACCTGGATTATGAGATCACATATTAAAATGCTATTGCTGCAAGCCTGGCAAAGGCTATAATAGGACTTAACAGACTTTCATGAACTAAGACTATTCAACAATAAAAATAAGTAAGAAGAGCACGTGCAGTTACACTAGCTGGAACAACAATTACCTCATCTCATGCTTCATGGCACAAGCTGACCAACCTGCAGAGGCCAGGAGAAAAACAACATTTACAATTAGGTGTGCTATAGGAGGGATTCACTCTCCTCCCCGAGGTACCTAGCATTGGTCCCTGTTTGAGGCACAGTACTGGATTAGATGAACCAATAATTAGTTTCAAGAGGGAAGGAGCTGGAGTACCAGACTAGACAGAATACATGCCTGCTACAGTATGGAAATCCCTATAT
Source organism: Chrysemys picta bellii (assembly GCF_011386835.1). Classification (NCBI taxonomy): domain Eukaryota; kingdom Metazoa; phylum Chordata; order Testudines; family Emydidae; genus Chrysemys; species Chrysemys picta. The sequence goes on along the minus strand of NC_088791.1, from coordinate 92,726,178 downwards.
TCAGTTAGGAATATTGAGAAAGCCAGATGCATTGCCATTCATACAGAATCTGTGTTTGGGTTCCAAGTTCACGGGGGGGGGGGGGGGGGGGAAGAGGGTGTTCCAAGGGACAGCACACTCAGCCCTTAAAATGAGCATTCTAGTTTCTCACAAGTCTCATCTTCTGATAGATATTTGGAATAACATCCAGTCATGCTCCAACAGAAAATAAAATCAGAAATTAAATGGGAACTATGCCAGAAACCCAGTTCTGCATGAATTATTTTAATGAACAAATATCAGGTGAGATGAACACCTGACAGGGAGCTGCTGACAACCAGTACAGGGAGGAGAATGGCTGACAACAAGTTGAAAAAAAGGAAAATTAAGTGCAGTAAAAGTACTCCCTCCCCCTAAGAGAGCCAACCAAACCACTCCAGTAATTAACAAATCTTCTTTTCCATTTAATTTCTTAACACAATCGGGTCGCAAAATGTCAATACAGTGAACAAGCCACCACAAAGAGAACTGGCAGAAATCCTACTGGACTTCACTCTAAATTTCTCCTCACGCAGCTTCCGAGACAGAGACAATAAGAATGGAAAGTAATGGAGAAGGAGGTGACCTTAGAGAGAGAATTCTTTGCTACCCAGCCTGTCCTCAGATTTTGGATCTCCCTCTCCAGACCCCCAGTTTATTTCCATGCTCATTGTGCTGCAGATATCACTTTCTCAGTGCTTCTGTGAATGCTTTAATCCCATGACTGTGAAGGTAGCAGCAGTCAGTTTTTCATAGACTAGGAACATGAGTGCGGCAGTGAGGACCGTCTGCAGGAGCTTTGCTTCAAGGCCTTTGTAGAGTCCCACCAATCCAAAACGCCTAAGAAGAAACAGGTTTGACAAATGTGAAGTTTTCTCTAAGCAAATTACAGCACTAATGAGAAATGCTGCATTGACAGCTCTGCATGCTGAAGCTCTTCTTTTATCCCTAGAAGAGGGATAAAGCATGGGAAACTGAACAAGCTTCTCACACACTCTACCCCACCAAAATACTTCATATTTTGTTGAGGAGAGTAAGTCAATTTCCGTGGCATAGTCAACTTTTGGCCTCCATGCAGAGATTGTTAGCAAAGAAGCCAGTTAGGATGCAGACATTTGCCTGTCAGACTTATCGGCCAACTAACTAACAGCCTTAGAACAGCATTGTCCTACAGTGACTACTAACCTATTACTAATTAAAGTTAGAAATTAAATTACAGACACAGAATTAAGATTCCTTATCCTATTCCCAGTCTCCTAACTACTTAGATTAGAAACATATGGGTTCAATAGAGAAGGGTAAGCATTCTTTGCAGGAAACTTAACTCTTTTCCAGAGGAGAGGCTGACTGAGTTGCTATCTATAGAATCACCTCACTCTGAACAACGTACAGATATTTAATTTGAAAGTAGTTACTTGCTCTCCCATCCCTGTTTTCAATATTCGACAAGTGGAACTGGGTTACTAGTTCAAGTGGGTGAAAATAAATAATGGTCAGGCCCAGCAATATTAACTGCCAATATGTTAAAAACCCATTCTTTTGTGGGAGTGTGCGTCATTAAGACAGAAACTAGAAAGCTCACCTTACTCTCTGTCGAAGAAGATAGAGAACATTCTTAAGACTGCCTAGTGTCCGGTTTTCGGGGTTCAATCTGTGACGTCCAAACTGAAAGGGAAAGGAAAGAAACAGCGTTAACAATTTATTGGGATTATTTCCTCCTAACCACAACCCTCATTACCAGACCGAGAACCCTGATGAACAGGTAAAATGCGCAGAGGCTACTAAATTCTATGGTAATTTCTAAGATTGATTATCCTATATCTATTTTCACATCTTCCAGCTTGTGCTGTTGTCAAAAGGTTGCAATAAGTGCAGAAGAGTGTAGCCAAAGCTTTTACTGCCCTGAGTTTTACTGCCCTGAGTTTATACTGAACTGATATCATACCTCCAGCAATAAATCTTTGTTTGCTAGAAGTGAAATCTTATTGATTTTAAACTCCAGTTCCATTCCAATCATAAACACGGAACTACACAATGCTATTATGTTTCATTCACTCCCTGGAAAACAATTCTCATTTTCAAGATTATTTTTTTAATTAACAGTCCTGCAAAAATCAATCTGGGATCCGAAATTCAAGCTGAGTTCTTTCTGACTTGTACATCACTGAGTTAAAGATTCACTAGGACAGATTATGCCCTCCCATCTATGCAAAGCTGTTAACTTCAGTGAAATTACACAGGTGTAAGCACGGGCAGAATTTAGTGCTAGCACTGGAACTTCATTTACAACTATATTGATGATTAAGGCTAAGATTTAATCACGGGTATTTTTAGTAAAAGTCATGGACAGGTCACCGGCAATAAACAAAAAGTCACGGCCCGTGACCTGTCCATGATTTATACCATAAATACCTCTGACTTAATCTTTTTTTTTTTTTTTTTTGGGGGGGGGGGGTGTGGGAGAGGGGGGGAGACGACGACTGTGGGGGGAGAGCCTGCAACATCAGCTGCGAGGGGGGCTAGGGGGGACCTTACTGCTGCTCTGGCAACGGGCGGGGGGGGGAGGGAGGGAAGAGAGGAGCCCCACTGCTCTGGCCACCCCGGGATCACAACGGTTGCTCCCGCTGCCACTGGGACTGCTGCTCAGGCAGTCCCCAGGGCCAGCCGCATCAGCCGCTGCTCGGGCGGTCCCGGAGCCAGCTGCCCAGGCCGTCAGAGCAACAGTTGGTATGGTTGGCTGTGAGGCCACCTGAGGGGCTGGCTGCAGAGCCACTCCAGCAGTGGCCATTGTAGCTGGCCCCAGGGCCGCCCGAGCAGCTGGCCACAGGTCCAGCTGCTCGGGTGGCCCTGGAGTCAGCCACACCGGCCGCTGCAGAAGTCACGGAGGTCACAGGAAGTCACGGAATCCGTGACTTCTGCGACCTCTGTAACAAACACAGAGCATTATTGATGATCCATGCTCCATGCAAACATCCAGCTAATTCTACCACATTTGGCTCTGCAGTGCTAACTACTTAGTATTAAAGTAAGCAGATATGACTTTGAATAGTTACTAAAATTTTTATCTCTGTTATAATACTACACCAATGTCAACATGTATAGTTACCCAAGCTAAAATAAAGGTATTCACATTACATGCTGCAAGATGAACTGACTGCTTCCAAGGATCAGGAGTGAGCGATTCCCTCACCACTCCAATTAGTGTACAACACTGGGCAACTGGCTAGGTGCATTATTTATGAGTTCACTTTCCTCTAATGCGTCAAATATTGGCCACCGCTGAAAGCAAGTAGTGGTCTGACTAAGTAAAGCAAACCTTATGTATATTATTTGCTTTTTTAGTTTACCTTCAATCATTTGCTCTTTAGTATTTAGTCTTTAAAATTTATTTTCCATGGTTATGGAACCTATTTTCTATTTATATTCAGAATCCACATTTTATGCAGCCTTTAAATCCACATTTTATGCAGCACTTAAATTGTAAGGTGCCTCAAGAGTTTTTGTGAAAGACACTACACAAATGTATTATATTGTAATTACTATTAGCTGCTTAGGAGACTGCCCTATGCCTACTGAAGTTCCGGCAGGCTCCATTGGCAAGGCAACAAAAAAGCCCAAGTCTAGGCCCTTACAAATGGTGAGACCTGCCAATGACCTTCAACATAATCAGCAAGATAAGAGAAGTCCGTCTAGCAAAGACTCATGAATAGACAGGGCTTGGGTTGTACAGTAGTGGCCTCCAGAGGCAGAGCTGCCTTCGCCTGGAGTTAGATGGACCTATTTTCAGCGTAACAAATACTCACCCGCAAAATTGATTGTACTGTCTGCATGGGGTAGGTGATGGTGGTGGCAACTGCCTTAGCTACTGCACCAATGACGAATGCATCCAAAGAGGTAAGCTGTTCAACAGTGTAAGGAAAATATTACTTGCATGAAGAAACAGATCAGATGTTACAGTTTTATACCTATCACCATAATGTCTGAGTGCTTTCCACATAAAATCAATAGCAAAATCCCTAGTGGACTTCATGGAATTTCTGATACTTCTCCCTTTTCAGGGTCAAAACTATAAATAAACCCACACAGTTAGAGAGAGGATTTACAACAACCTCTTTCATATCTAATATCTCCATTACTGAAACCCAGTGGGAGGAGCCACATGACTGGAATGTTTTAAAGTCACTGGATACACCCTATTTAGCAAAAAGAGCAGGTAGAAGGGAGGGGGATGGCACTCTACATGAAAGATACCATTATGAGCTTTAAAGTTATTGACAATTGAGAGGAACAGGATCTGAACTGCTTATGGTTCAATGATCTGATAAATCACAAGATGAGGTACTGGTGGAGATCTGTTACAGGCCATTAAAGCAGATAAGGGAATAGGATGAGCAGATCCATAAACATCTATCTGCAATCATAGAATCATAGAAGATTAGGGTTGGAAGAGACCTCAGGAGGTCATCTAGTCCAATCCCCTGCTCAAAGCAGGACCAACACCAACTAAATCGTCCCAGCCAGGGCTTTGTCAAGCTGGGCCTTAATGTTTAGAAACACTGAGTTATCAAGGGTTATTTCCATCATCGAAACATATGTTAGAGTTCTCATGCTGCCATTAGTAAAGCATCCTTGAGTTCTAAAATTTATAGATGGTAACTTTCTAGCACAAAAAAACAGTGTGTCAAACATACAGAATTACCCCAAGTTGGTTGCACTATTAGACCTCAGTCTAAGCAATAAAGATGAACTGATCATTGACCTAAAAACTGATGATTGCTCAGATGCACATGATCAAACACTAATTTCATTTGTTGTGTGCAAACAGAATGTAGTCCTGACCAGTAATATATACGTACTTGGTGCTTTAAAAATGAACAAATTGCTGGTGCTAAAAACAAACATGAGAAAAATTGAGTGGGAGAAAACATTTAAACATAAAAATAAAAGTGATAATGAAGAGTTAAAGAATGCTTTTTTACATGCCCAGGAAACCCACAAATCTGCAATCACATTGTGACATTCTATACTTTGTGGGAGCGTCCTGTAACCCCCATATTCCTCATTGATATATAATTGTAATCTTGCATATAAAGCATGCCATGTAAGATATCAGGGGAAAGGTTATGATCTGCTGGAAGCCATTGTTCTATCTAAATATGTATATCATCAATGCATACGAAATTATAAGAATTGTGTTATATGGTTTTCACTAAAATATGCTGTGGGTGTGGGAAGTGCCCAGATACTAGCTCAAAGGAGACAATGATGAGGGAAGAGGTAACCAACAGATGCTGAACAGATATCACCAGCCATTGTCCAGCAGAGGAGTTATAATTCAATGACTCACCCACAGGAGACACACCAGGGTATTGCTTCACCTTGTGACTCAGCAATGCCCATCAGACATGCCTGGACTTGTGTTCTCCAAGTACATGGACTAAGGGTATAAAACAGAACACAGGGGCCACATGCTTTGCCTTTCTCTTGCCCCCATCTATGCTGCAAGCAACAAAGACACTCAGAAGACTGGAAACTCCAACAGAAGAAACTGGCCCAGGTTTAAGGGACAAACCTGTATATTAAGGACTGCAATATCCAGCGGGGTCAAAAAAACTGCTTAATCTAGATGTTGCCCAGTCTAATAAGGTTAAGAGTTTAGACTGCGTGCTTATATTTTCTTTTCTTTTGGTAACTAACTCTGACTTTTTGCCCATCACTTAATATCACTTAAAATCTATCTTTTGTAGTCAATACATTTGTTTAGCTGTTTATCTTTACCCGTGAATTTGCCTGAAGTGTGTGGTAAATCTGCTCAGGTTTGCAAAGGCTAGTGTATATCCACTTTCCATTGATAAAGTGGTGAACCAATTAATAAATTTGCACTGCTCATCTTTAGCAGTGCAAGATGGTATATTCCTGAGGTACAAGGCTGGGAGCTGGGGGGATTTGGCTGGTGCCTTTCTTTGTGTGATTCATGAGTGGCTCTAGGAGCACTCATGTAATCTAGCTGGGTGTGGAGCTGCATATGCGGTTGTGCTGAGTGATAATGGTGCCCGGAGGCACTAGCAAAGCGTTTATCACTGTGAGTGACAGGCTGGAGAGTTAAGGGGGCACAGCGGTCCCATAGTTCCAGGCTGCATCCCGGGAATCCTGTTACACACATAAGAAGGCTTCTTGTGTGAAAAGAAATCCTAGTTAAAAGAGGAAATGGAAGTATCAATTAAAATAAAAAAGAATACATATAACATATGGAAAAATAGGAAAGTGGATAGCAATGAGTATAAATCAGCAGTTAGGAAATGCAACAGTTGACAAAGGAAAATAAAGGTATAAAAAAAATAAAAAAATTACTATGGCCAGTAGGATTAAGGACAATAAGGAATTCTTTAAATATATCAGGAACAAATGAAATCCTAACAATGGTATAGATCCAACAGTAGATAAGGATGGTAAAATTGTCAATAGCAATGCAGAAAAGGCAGAAATAGTCAATAAATATTTCTGTTCTGTATTTGGAATAAAGCAGCCTGACGTATTCATATCTTACAGAGATAAGGAAATACTTTCTATTCCATCAATACCTATGGCAAATATTAAAGCGCAACTATTAAAGTTAAGCATTTTAAAACTGTAAGGACCAGATAATTTGCATCCAGGGGTATTAAAAGAATTGGACCAGGGAGCACTCTGAACCACTGATGTTGATTGTTAATAAATCTTGGAATACTGGGGAAGCTCCAGAGAACTCAGAAAAAAGGAAATGTTCTGTCAATATTTAAAAAAGAGTAAATGTGATGACCCAGGTATAGGGTAGTTAGTCTGACATCACTCCCAGGCAAAACCATGGGAAGGTTGATATGGACACGATCTGTAGATAATTTAAAAAAGGAAGCACAGTGAATGCCAATCAACAGGGTTTTATGGAAAATAGGTCTTGTCAAACAAATTTGGTACTGTTTTTGAATAACTTACAAGTTTGGTTGATAAAGATAATTGTGTTGACATAATATACTTGGACGTCTGTAAGGCACTGATTTAGTCCTGGATGACATTCTGATAAAAAATAAGATCTATACAAAAATCAATGTAGCCTATATTAAATAGGTCATAAAAAGTAATTGCAAATGGGGAATCCTCCTCCTCGGGGGATTTCTAGTGGGGCCTTGGTGGAATCTGTTCTTGGTTCAATGCTATTCAATATCTTTGTCAATGGTCTGGAAGGAAATATAAAATCAAGGCTGGTAAAATTTGCAATGACACAAAATTGGTGGAGCAGTAAATAATGATGGAAATAGGTGAGTCATGCAGATGAGTCTGGATTGCTTAGTAAGATGGGCTCGTTTGAACAACATGCATTTGGCTATATTAAAATGCAAGGTTGCAGTGTTGTAGCCATGTTGGTGCCAAGATATGAAATAGACAAAGTTGGTGAAATATTATCTTTTATTGGACCAATGTCTGTTGGTGAAACAGACAAGTTTTTGGGCTTCACATTTGATGTGCCAGGAACAACTACGTTGGTGAAACCATATAATCACTATGCTGTTGAATGAACTCATATAGAAACATGATAACAGCCAAAAAAAAAACCCTATCACCCATGGGCAAACACTTTTCACAAAGCGATCACTCTGTATCTAACCTATCAGTCCTCATCCTCAAAGGAAACCTGCATAACACCTTCAAAAGACAAGCACAGGAATTTAAATGTATAACTCTGCTAGACACTAAAAACTCATGGTTTCAGCAGAGACTAGTTTTATGGTTCATTTCAACAATTTGTAATCTACTAACTCTCCTCTGTCCTGTGACTGCAGAGGTGTTAATTGCCCACTTCGTTTTAAGTGGTTTCTTGCAACATGTGTTAACCTCTTATACTTCATCTGTCCCATCTTGTATTTATTTATGACACAGCTATCTATTTCAGACCTGAAGAAGAGCTCTGGGAAGCTTAAACATTTGTCTCTTTCACCAACAGAACTTAGTCCAATAAAAGATATCTTATCCACCTTGTCGCTCCTAAAATGCAAGGACAGATATCTAAGAACAACAAATGTAGGTTGCACTTACAAGATGCGAGACAGTATCCTGGAATGCAGTGACAGTGAAAAGGGCTTAGGTGTAATTGTAGATAACCAAATGAACATGAGCTCCCAGTGCAATGTTGTCACTAAGAGGGCAAATACAATCCTTGGATGCATAAGTAGGGGAATATCAAGTAGGAGTAGAAAGGTGGCATCATACACAGCATTGGTGAGACCATTCCTGGAATACTCTGTCCACTTCTGGTGTCCACACTTCAAAAAGGATGTTGAAAAATTGAAAAGGGTTCAGAAAAAAGCTACAAGAATGATTTGAGGTCTTGAATATATGCCTCATAGTAAGCTTTAAGAAGCTCAATATATTTAATTTATCCAAGAGAAGGGTATGACAAATATGGCAATTTCCAGTGATATCCTGGACAAACCATATTGAAAAAAGCTAAACCTTATTAAATTAAGTTTAAGTATCTTAGGAGTTCATTGTATTAATAATACAAATGTTTATGTAATGTTGTGGAATTGTATTAACATCTCTAGAGGGAGAGACATGACTAATGTAGACCCTAGAGCTTCAAAAGTCAGATAAGTGAACTTTTAAAATTAAGTGGGTTTCCCAGGAAATTTCTGGGGAAGATGAATACATAAGACAGAAGAATGACCATAAGTCAGACTAATGATCCATCTACCCCAGGATCCTGTCTCTCTCAGTGGCCAGTGCCAGATGCTTCTAGCAAGTTGGAAGTTTAGGGACACCTGGAGCATGGGGTTATACCCCTGATCATCTTGGCTAATAGCCATTGATGGACCTATCCTCCATGAATTTACTAATCCTTTTTTTAAACCCAATTATATTTTTGGTGTTCAAAACATCCCATGGCAAGGAATTCCACAGATTGACTGTGCTTTGTGTGAAAAAATACAGTACTTCCTTTTGTTTGTTTTAAACCTGCTGCCTATTAATTTAATTGTGTGACCCCCTAAGTTCTTGTGTTATGTGAAGAGATAGGTAACACTTCCCTACTCACTTTCTCCACACCCTTCATGATTTTATAGACCTCTATCATGTCCTCTCTTAGTCATCTCTTTTCCAAGCTGAAAAGTCACACTTTTTAATCTCTCCTCATATGGAAGCTGTTCCATACCCTTAATCATTTTTGTTGCCCATTTCTATACTTTTTCCAATTCTAATATACCTTTTTGAGATGGGATGAAAACTGCACACAATATTCAGTGTGGGTGTACCATGGATTTGTACAGTGGCATTATGATATTTTCTGTTTTATCTATCCCTCTCCTAATGGTTCCTAACATTCTGTTAGCTTTTTTTGACCACCGCTGCGTATTGAGTGAATGTTTCCAGAGAACTATCCACAATGACGCCAAGATCTCTTTCAGGAGTGATAACAGCTAATATAGACCCCATCATTTTTTAGGTATAGTTGGGAGTATGTTTTCCAATGTGCATTACAGTAACTCCTCACTTAACGTCGTCCCGGTTAACGTTGTTTCGTTGTTACGTTGCTGATCAATTAGGGAACATGCTTGTTTAAAGTTGTGTAATGCTCCCTTCTAACGTTGTTTGGCAGCCGCCTGCTTTGTCCACTGCTTGCAGGAAGAGCAGCCCGTTGCAGCTAGCTGGTGGGGGCTTGGAACCAGGGTGGACCGGCAGCCCCCTATCAGCTCCCCGCTCCCCTAAGTTCCCTGTGCAGCAGCTGCCAGCAGGCTAGCAATTGCAACTATCCCTCCCCCCACTGCCATGTGCTGCTCCTGCCCTCTGTCTTGGAGCTGCTCCCTGTATGGGGGAGGGGGGAGGAGGGGGTTAATGTCAGGGTGTCCCCCTCCCCCCTGCTCTGACACCCCGCTTACCCCTTCTCCTCCATATAGAGCAGGGTGGGGACACAAGGGAGAGAGACAGAGAGAGCCTGGAGCAGCAGCTACTGTCTCAACTTCCTGATCCACTTAAAGACAATACACTTAAGAGTGAGTCAGCTTACTTAAAAGGGCAGTGTGCATTTCTCTTTCTCTCCCACACACGAGGTGTGTGTCTGTCTCTGTCTGCTATGCTGTCTCCCCTCCCTTGTGTTCCTGCTGCCTTGTAGAATGCGAGGCTACATTAACAACAATGTGTTAACCCTTCAGGGCTCAGCCCAGTGCTAGTTCATCAGGGGTTCTCAAATTGGGGGTCGGGACCCCTCAGGGGGTCACGAGGCTATTACATGGGGGGTCGCGAGCTGTCAGCCTCCACCCCAAACCCTGCTTTGCTTCCAACATTTAAAATGGTGTTAAATATATAAAAAAGTATTTTTAATTTATAAGGGGGGGGGTCGCACTCAGAGGCTTGCTATGTGAAAGGGGTCACCAGTACAAAAGTTTGAGAACCACTGATTTAGCAGCAAGGCATTCCCTGGGAAATATCCCTCCCTCTTCCACCCTCTAACTTCACCACCTCAACCAAGCATCACAACCATCATAGCCGTGAACAGTATTAAACTGTTTGTTTAAAACGTATACTGTGTATAGAGCTATATAATATATAGTTTTTTGTCTGGTGAAAAAAATTTCCCTGGAACCTAACCCCCCCATTTACATTAATTCTTATGGGGAAATTGGATTCGCTTAACATCGTTTTGCTTAAAGTTGCATTTTTCAGGAACATAACTACAATGTTAAGTGAGGAGTTACTGTACTTTGCACTTAACACTGAATTTCATCTGCTATTTTGTCATCTAGTCAAGAGAGATCCCTTTGCAAGTCCTCACAGTCAGTTTTGGACTTAAGTACCTTGAGTAATTTCATAGTCTGCAAATTTTGCCACTTCACAGTTTACCCCTTTTTCCAGATAATTTATGAATGTTGAACAGCAAAGGTCCCAGTACAGATCCTTTGGGGACTGCAGTCCATTGGGGGGAATGGCCCCTCCCCCTCTGGGTCTGTGGGTGGCCAATTCGCCTCACTACGTCTCTGGGAGGTCCCCTGGAGTGGGGAATCAGCGGGACGACGGGAGACGTGAGCATGGGTCTGTGATCAGGGCTGAACGACAAACACGGTTACAGAGCCCAGCCCCTGGTCAGGGTGGGGCAACAAAGAGTCTGAGAGCTCAGGCCTGTACTCAGGCTGAGCTGCAAAACAGTCGGGTCTCCTAACTCTAGCGGAGGGCTGACAAGCGCAGGCTTCTTGCCTAAGAGAGGGGGAGACTGCCACTCACGGATTGGGGTGGCAGGGGGGACGCAGGCCCACCCACTCACTGCGTCCCGGTCCAGGGCCCTAGCAGTGGCAGAGTGGTCTGCCACTGGGTCAGCAGAGATCCTGACCACAACACGGTGACTCATTCGCTGGCAGCGTTGCAGCCAGACAGGGGTCAGCTACCCCTGGGCCACTTCCTAACTCCCCCTCAGGACACACCTGGCTCTGTAGAGGGTCATCCAGGAAGAGGGCCTCTGTCAGGGTTTGGAGCTCCTCCATGTTCGGGTCTGTAAATGGCCCTGGCTAGTACTCAGCTTCCTCGGGGTCTGTGGCAGCATTCCAGCTCAGGAGCTTGCAGGAGGCATCTGGTTCCTCCGGTGGCTGGGCCCCAACTGAGTTATCTAGCCCGCCTTTTGTACTTCCTGCCCCGCCCCCTGAACGTCCGGTGGGAGGGTTGAGCATGGAGTGGCTCCGCCCACCAGGGTTCAAAGTGAGGGGCCCCTCCCCCTCCGGGTTTGTGGGCAGCCAATCTGCCTCACTACAGGGACCCTGCTATTTACCCCACTCTGTTGTAAAAACTGACCATTTCTTCCTACCCTTTGTTTCCTATCTTTTAACCAGTACTGAACCATGAGAGGACTTCCCTCTTAGTCCATGACTGCTTACTTTGCTTAAGAGCCTTTGGTGTGGGACCTGTCAAAGACTTTCTGAAAGTCCAAGTACACTATATCAACTGGATCACTTTTGTCCACATGCTTGCTGACTCCCTCAAAGAATTCTCACAGATTGGTGAGACATGATTTTTCCCTTTACAAAAGCCATGTTGACTATTCTGCAACATATCATGTTCATATATGTGTCTTCACAATTCTGTTTTTTACTATAGTTTCAACCAATTTGCCAGATACTTACTGGCCTGTAATTGCCAGGATAATCTCTTGAGCCTTTTTTAAAAATAGGTATTACATTACTTACCTTCCAGTCATCTGGTAGACAGGCTGATTTAGCAATAGGTTACATACCAGAGTTAGTAGTTCTGCAAATTCATATTTGAGTTCTTTCAGAGCTTTTAGGTGAATACCATCTGGTCCTGGTGACCTATTACTGTTTATCAATTTGTTCTGAAACCACCTCTACTGACACCTCAGATCTGTCACCTAAAAAGAATGGCTCAGGTGTGCGGATCTCCCCCACATCGTCTGCAGTGAAGACCTATGCAAAGATTCATTTTGTTTCTCCACAATGGCCTTATCTTCCTTGAGTGCTCCTTTAGCACGTCATCTGAAAGTCCCCAACTATGGGACAGTTTCCCTCCGCTCTAGCCTGAAGTTCTCCTTATCTGAGACTTTCATCCTCCATCATCCAGCAGAGAGGCTGTCAAACTGGAGTGAGACCGCTCTATTGTGTCCCTGAAAGTCTCCTCTATGTGGCTCTCTGTCTCCCTTAGCTCCTCAAGTTCAGTCACTTTGGCCTTAAGAGTCTGTTTTATATAGTGTGTGTGTGTGTGTATATATGTATATACACACACACTATATTTGCATATACACACACAGATTATGCAAGAACTCATCCTTTTGAAGTTTCACCATGAGGAAGGACCATCTGCTGATTACCTGTTACTTGAGGACAATATCAGAGGCCCAAACTGTACAAAGGAATGATTCACAGATTCATGGGGATTCTTGTTCTGAACTAACAGCTGTTATGAACACGTCAGCACAGAAACCCCGCTGGTGAGATGTGAAGGATTGATCACTTGCCAGAGCCCTTGTTGGAAATGAGGTTCTCTCTGGTAAGCTTATTAGCAACATATGTTCTTCTATTGTTTTTAATTTGTTTTCTCTATAATGCTTTCACCTTAAGAATAAATATGCTTGCTTAGGACAAGCTGTGTAGTACACTATGACTACGGGCAATTCTGCTGCTTATAGCGTCTGGCGAGAAAGCAAAGCAGGCTTGCTTAGAAAGTCTGACTTGCTGGGAAACCCAAACTGTAGGCAGGGAATTGGGCAACCTGCAAAATCCCTGGTCAGGAGGGAGAGAGACATGGGTCTCCACCCAAGAGAGGTGATGGCTGGGGAGCCAGGATCCTAATAGAGGGTGCCCTTCATGGACCACAGAGGGGGAATACACAAAGTATTCCTGTGACACAAAGTAAGAGGTGACTTGATTATGGTCTACAAGTACCCACATAAGGAAAAGATTTCTGACAATAGAATTTAAATCTAGCAGAGAAAGGCATACTAAGATCAATAGTTGGAAGCTAAAGCAAGACAAATTCAGACTAGAAATAAGTATTAATTTAATTTTTTTTTAAACTGAGGGGAATGAATTACTGGAACAACTTCCTTAGGGATGCAGTTGATTCTCCATCATTTGAAATCAGGAATGACGCTCTCTCTAAAAGATAAACTATAACTCAAACAGAAATTATGGGCTTCATCAAGAAGCTAGTAGTTGAGGTTGTATGGTCTGTGATATACAGGAGGTCATACTAGATCAGGATTTCTCAAACGTCATTGCACCCTGACCCCCTTCTGACAACAAAAATTACTACATGACCCCGGGAGGGGGGACTGAAGCCTGAGCCCCACAACCCCAGGCTGGGGGGCCAAGGCAAAAATCCAAGCCCTGCCATCCTGGGGGGCGCTGAAGCTTGAGGGCTTCAGCCCTTGGGGATGGGATGTGGCTCAGATTTTGGTTTCAGCCCTGAGCCCTAGCAAGTCTAATTAGCAAGACCCATTAAAACAGGGTCGCGACCCACAGTTGGAGAACCGCTGCACTAGATAATCATAACAGTTTCTTCTGATCTCAAAAATCTATTACTCTCACCTGCAGTCGTGTCTTCAAAAGCTTTCGTTTAAACCCTTCATAGAACATGAACTGTATGGCAGGATTGAAGACCAGCAGCAAGGAGGGGAAAGTACCATTCCACAAAGCCAAGACTCCTTCATCCCTTATTATCTGATGAAAGGCATCTGAAGTGGAAAATGGAGCGAAGCAACAGGAATTCTTAACATACAGAGTGACATTCTGATTGCAAAGGGTATGATTAATTCTACATTTTGAATATCATCCTCCATTGTGTACGGGTCATCTCAGCAGCCTGGACCCACTGCTCCCTGTGATACACTTCTTCTTTTGCCTTTTAAACTAATGAACAGTCAGCAGCACTGGGTCATGGTCATAAGGTCACTCTCTGGAGTTCTCAGGCAGCAAGAACCTCCCTACCCCCCTCCGGAATCATGGGATGTATATCCTACCTCCACCAATAGAACATTTACTATATAGGAGCTATACAGGAATAGAGCACTGAGGCCTATTTCAAAAAATGGAGACAGTTTGGAGGACTGGATAGCTCAGGAGATTAATGATGGTAAATAAAGTCTCATATTTCTAGACTGACAGTTCAAACTTTAGTCCAGTTCAGTGATGACTGGAAGCCACTGTTACCTCATTGGCTAGTCAATAACCTATATGAAATCAATTTGTGGGCCTAGCAGAATAAGTGTCCACAACCCTAACAGCTACAACCAGAACTGGCAAAAGTTGGCTTCCTTGCCAGTTTCTACAAAAAAGTTCAAGAACTGAATGGGTCAGGAAGACTGTACAACCCTCCTCCCTTAGGTGGGGCCCTCTTCAGGATCAACAATGGGCACCGTGCACACATACAAGGAGGGTGGGAGACTTACGCTACTGTGGATAAGGGTCTTTGGTCTTCAGAGCCATCAATCCAATCTTTTTCACAAACATGAAATTCACTGAGAAAAATGACTTCACCAGGTGCTTACCCACAATGCCCTTGTAGTTGGTTGGTACAATATCTTCATTTCTAAACTTTGCTCCCTGCAGTTTCAGTCGTGTGTTCACGACCCAGAGTGGAGTGGTCAAGAGTACGTTCACGACACCTAATACAAAAGCACCCCACAAGGAGAAGAAAATAAAACTTAACAAAAGTAAAACAGAAACAATGGGTATGTCTTTCTACATTTTTTCCTTCTTTAATTTCAATGTACAAACTAATTCAGTAGTAATTCACATAGTATAGAAAACTACTTAGCAGGAATTTTAAAAAAGATCAACACACAGCAAAGGTAATTACATAACTTCTAACTAAAATTATTTCTGTAGTTTCTCCAATGAGGCCAAAGAAGTCAAAACAATGGGTTTTTCAACAACTAATTAAAGGTTCCTTAGGTCAAGCAAATTCCAAGACAGTCTTCAATGGGGTTACTTCCGGGATTAATTTGGCCCAACATGTTGAAAAGCATATCTATTAGTCACCATCCAGCTAGACTCAGTTATAAGAGAAGTCATGTTGTTTACAGCTTTGGGAATTTTTAGAAACCTGACAAGTTTTGTTAAAACTCTTCCAATCTAGTTTTGTTGCCTGCAAAGGAAGACCTCTCATCTGTTAGGCCTGGTCTACACTAGGCGTTTATGTCGAAGTTAGCGCCGTTAAATCGAATTAACCCTGCACCCGTCCACACTGCGATGCTATTTAGTTCGACATAGAGGTCTCTTTAATTCGACTTCTGTACTCCTCCCCGACGAGGGGAGTAGCGCTAAATTCGACATGGCCATGTCGAATTAGGCTAGGTGTGGATGGAAATCGACGCTAATAGCTCCGGGAGCTATCCCACAGTGCACCACTCTGTTGACGCTCTGGACAGCAGTGCGAGCTCGGATGCTCTGACCAGCCACACAGGAAAAGCCCCGGGAAAATTTGAATTTGAATTCCTTTTCCTGTCTGGCCAGTTTGAATCTCATTTCCTGTCTGGACATCGTGGCGAGCACAGCAGCACTGGCAACGATGCAGAGCTCTCCAGCAGTGATGGCCGTGCAGTCTGGGAATAGAAAGAGAGCCCCAGCATGGACTGATCGTGAAGTCTTGGATCTCATCGCTGTGTGGGGCGATGAGTCCGTGCTTTCCGAGCTGCGATCCAAAAGAAGGAATGCAAAGATCTACGAGAAGATCTCTAAAGACATGGCAGAGAGAGGATACAGCCGGGATGCAACGCAGTGCCGCGTGAAAATCAAGGAGCTGAGACAAGGCTACCAGAAGACCAAAGAGGCAAACGGACGCTCCGGATCCCATCCCCAGACATCCCGTTTCTACGAGGCACTGCATTCCATCCTCGGTGCTGCCGCCACCACTACCCCACCAGTGACCGTGGACTCTGAGGATGGGATACTGTCCACGGCCGGTTCCTCAGACATGTTAGGGGACGGGGAAGATGAGGAAGGAGATGAGGAGGGCGAGGCAGTTGGCAGCTCTCACAACGCTGATTTCCCCGACAGCCAGGATCTCTTCATCACCCTTACAGAGATCCCCTACGAAGCGTCCCCAGCCATTACCCCGGACACAGAATCTGGTGAAGGATCAGCCAGTAAGTGTTGTAAACATCTAAACATTTATTTTTAACAAAACAGGAATATTAACAATTAAAAGAATGGGTTGTTCATGATTAGTGTGCCCTAGGCGCTTAACGGTTTAGTAAGGGGCAGTGCAAGTTTTGAAAAGAAATCTAGCAATGTCCGGTTTTCAGTGATTGTCCTGCACAAGCCGCTCTACTGTGTATTCCCTGCTACTGCAGCTACAGTAAAATGCGGTCTATATGTGCGGGGATAGAGCAGTAATCCTCCTGGGACATCTCGATGAAGCTCTCCTGGAGGTAACTTGAAAGCCGTTGCATGAGGTTCTTGGGGAGAGCGGCCTTATTGGGTCCTCCGAAGTACGACACGTTGCCGCGCCACGAGATTATCAGGTACTCGGGAATCATTGCTCTGCACAGCAGGGCGGCATACGGCCCTGGTCTTTGGAGGCTTTCCCGGAGCATTCTCTCTTTGTCGCTCTCGGAGATCCTCATCAGGGTGATGTCGGCCATGGTGACCTGCTTTTAATTAGGTAGGGGAATGTTAGTGTTGGGACTGCTTTCCCGTTCCTTTACAGAACTGTCACCGCTGGTTTGCAGCCACGCGGTGGAGGCGGGAGAGGGGCAGCCGAAAGGGATCATTCCCGGGGACAGCCGCGAGGGGGTGGGACAGGGGCAGAGTTCCCGCTTGCCGGATTGCTGGCAGCAGGGACTGACATTGATTTAAATGTGAAATGAGGCCAGTGGTAATATAAAAGTTTTAAACTGCCACAAGTGTACGGCTTACCATGTCTGCCTGCAACAGAAATTCCGTTGTGCTGCCTCGCTTCTCAAATGTGCTGTTCAAGACCCCAGGCACAGAATGCGAAGGCCGAGAATTCGACCTTGTGCTGAGTGCGCATGTGAAAGGTGCTGTGCATGGTCTTGTTCACAGAGAAAGACTATGTTCTTTGTTCACAACTACATTTATCTTTCAGAGGAATTCACTCCCTTTTTCCCATTTCCACAGCCCCGTCTGCGACTGTCTCACAACCTAGCCTGGAATCACACTCCCAGAGGCTAGCGCGGATTAGGCGTAGGAAGAAGAGGACACGGGAGGACATGTTCTCTGAGCTTATGGCCTCTTCCCAAGCCCAGGCAGCACAGCAGACCCAGTGGCGGGAGAACTTGACCCGAATGCACCAAGCCAACATGGATCGGGAGGAGAGGTGGCGGCAGGAAGACCAGCAGGCGACTCAAACGCTGCTTGGACTACTGAGGGAGCAAACGGACACGCTCCGGCGCCTTGTGGATGTTCTGCAGGAACGGAGGCAGGAGGACAGAGCCCCGCTGCAGTCCATCTCTAACCGCCCTCCCCCGCCACCAAGTCCCATACCCACCTCACCCAAAGTGCAAAGAAGGAGAGGCGGCAGAGTCCCTGCTAACTCTCACTCCACCCCTGCAGAGAGCTCTAGTAGCAGAAGGCTCTCATTTCCCAAAATTTGAAAAGTTCTTTCCTTCCCGCCTGACACAAGCCCACGTCCAAGTTTCACCTCCCAATGCCATGTGTAGTTGATAATAAAAAATTCGTTTCTGTTAACTACTGTTTCAATCATGTTCTTTTGGAGGAGGAGGGGAAAGGGGGTTGGAAATTGGACAGGACAGTCTCCTTTGGCAGGGTACATAGTCGGGGGCAGGCACAGCAGCAGGGCACATACACAGTGCAGTGATGCAGTGACTAGTTGCCCCGGTTAGTCTGGGAGGTTGTTTTGATGTAATGTTGGGGGGGGTGGGTTGCTCTGTGACTTTGTGGCGGGGGAGGGCAGTTACAGATCTTAAGCGCCGGTCCTTAGACAGGATCACAGAGCCACACAGCATGGGATCTGTAACCGTCCTCCCCCTGCCACAAAGTCAAATAGACCTCCCATACACACAGTCCCGATCAGGAGGGGTGACAGGCTCCGTTGAAACAAGCATCCCACCGCAGCGGAGCCTGTCAATCCTTGAGTTTAGAAGCTGCATTCGCATCACAACACTAGACCCGCCCCGCACCACAGTCTGCGTCCCAGTTTTAAAAAATTCCCGCTAAAACAGTATTAAAGAAAACGGTGTGCTTTAACAAAGTAGAACTATTTTTATTTCGACACGTGTGTTGGAGGGGGGGTGAAGGGGGTATGTAACTGGATAGGATAGTCAACATTACCTGGGTAAAGAAACGGGGGCAGGTTTAGCTTCTCAGTACACAAACTATAAAATCACAGGTTACCCTGCTCACTCAGGAACTTTGCTTTCAAAGCCTCCCGGATGCACAGCGCTTCCCGCTGGTCTCTTCTAATCGCCCGGCTGTCTGGCTGTGAGTAATCACCAGCCAGGCTATTTTCCTCAACCTCCCACCCCGCCATAAAGGTCTCCCCCTTGCTCTCACAGAGATTGTGGAGCACACAGCAAGCTGCTATAACAATGGGGATATTGGTTTCGCTGAGATCACAGCGAGTCAGTAAGCTTCTCCATCTCCCCTTGAGACGGCCAAAAGCACACTCCACCACCATTCTGCACTTGCTCAGCCGGTAGTTGAAGAGTTCTTTTTCAGTGTCCAGGGCGCCAGTATAGGGCTTCATGAGCCAGGGCATTAGCGGGTAGGCTGGGTCCCCGAGGATGACTATAGGCATCTCCACATCCCCAACAGTTATTTTGTGGTCCGGGAAGTAAATACCTTGTTGCAGCCGTCTAAACAGACCAGAGTTCCTGAAAACACGAGCGTCATGAACCTTGCCCGGCCATCCCACGTAGATGTTGGTAAAACGTCCCCTGTGGTCCACCAGTGCTTGCAGCACCATGGAAAAGTATCCCTTTCGGTTAATGTACTGGGTGGCCTGGTGGTCCGGTGCCAGGATAGGGATGTGAGTTCCATCTATGGCCCCACCGCAGTTTGGGAATCCCATCGCTGCGAAGCCATCTATGATCGCCTCCACGTTTCCCAGGGTCACTACCTTTGGCAGCAGTACATCAACGATTGCCTTCGCTACTTGCATCACAACAACCCCCACGGTAGATTTGCCCACCCCAAACTGGTTCGCGACTGACCGGTAGCTGTCTGGCGTTGCAAGCTTCCACAGGGCTATGGCCACTCGCTTCTGTACACTCAGTGCAGCTCGCAACCGGGTGTCACTGCGCTTCAGGGCAGGGGACAGCAACTCACAAAGTTCCAGGAAAGTTCCCTTCCGCATGCGAAAGTTTCGCAGCCACTGGGATTCATCCCAGACCTGCAGCACTATGCGGTCCCACCACTCAGTGCTTGTCTCCCGTGCCCAGAATCGCCGTTCCACGGCATCAACATGACCCATTGCCACTGTGATGTCCTCGGCGCTGGGTCGCCTGCTTTCTGACAGGTCTGTGCTACTCTCAGACTTCAGGACATCACCGCGGTGCCGTAGCCTCCTTGCCTGACTTTTCTGCATCTGCCTCAGGGAAACCTTTATGATAAGCTGCGAGACGTTGAGAGCGGCCACAACTGCAGCGATGGTCGCAGCGGGCTCCATGCTCGGAGTACAGTGGCGTCCGCGCTGTCAATGACTGGAAAAGCGCGCAAACTGTTTTCCCGCCGGCGCTTTCAGGGAGGGAGGGCGGGAGTGATGGACGGATGACGACAGTTTCCCAAAAGCACCCTCGACTCATTTTGTTACCCAGAAGGCATTGCCGGCTACACCCAGAATTCCAATGGGCAGAGGGGACTGCGGGAACTGTGGGATAGCTGACCACAGTGCACCGCTTCGAATGTCGACGCTATCACCGTTAGTGTGGACGCACAAAGTCGAATTACTGTCCTTAGTGTGGACACACACGTTCGACTTTGCAATATCGATTACAAAAATTCGATGCAAGTAAAATCGAACTACTCTCGTAGTGTAGACAAGGCCTTAGATATCTGCTGGAAGTTCTACTCCACATGATTCAATGATGGTGGTAAAAGCTACTGATTCAAAACCTAGTTAAAGAAGATTTAGTTATTCAAAATATTGCAAAAATCTTCTTTAACAAAGAACTCTAATATCAGTAGGAAATCTACTCCCACTTTGATCTGTCCTGGAAGATAATGGCATCTAAGTACCATGGTAATGGGTACATTACATAGAGAAAATGACTCAATATCGGATTTTTTTTTTGTCCGAGCGTTCAACAGAAATCATTTTATAATTGTGTGTGTATATATACGCCTACACCCATGCACACAGAGAATGTGGGGTGGTAGAAGACCTAGAATAAATATGTATGACAAATAAAGAGAGCCATAATATGAAGCGGTTCTCTATAAGATACAAAATACAAAACACCCAGGCAACATGACCTCCAATGGGCTTCATAAAGCATGGTCATTATGTAATTTGGTTAAAAATCTGAATTTCACAGAATCTCATGTTATGACATACTATGTCATCATGCCTTATAGGTTCCATTACCTGCAACAAACCCCAGGACCAAATCTTTTCCTGTGGTTGAATGTTGGCCTTTGACCCAGAGAGCTCTGAGACTGTTAAATGTATAAAAATAGACAAAATTGGAGCAGCAGAGGCTGGAAATAACAGGGAACCACCCTCGATATGGTGCCAGGCTGAGGAGAAAAAACAACAGGCAAAGTAAGGGTCAGAAAACTACCATTATAAATTTAAAGCATCTGGGATCTGACCCAAAGCTCACTGAAGTCAATGTGAATTTTTCCATTGGTTCAACAGACTTTGGATCAGGCCTCCAAAGAGAAAAAACATACTGGAAGCCATTGGTTAAACAGATCCACAGAGAACAGAGTTGTGGACCCAAGAAGGAGTTATACAGTGGCTTTCATCCACAAGGATCCCAAAGTGTTTTGCAAATCCATCAATAGAGGAATTGTTTATATGCTACTGAAATACTGTACCTTTGGGATAGAAAACAACATCTACTCTTTGCCAGGGACAGCACACAATTTTTAAAAATTGCGTTTATTTAATTTTCTTTGTATGTTTGTGGGAAGATTCACACAGCTGGCACTATATATAATACCATTATATTGAGACAATTTCCAACCAGTAACAATCACACTGACTCAATATAATTCTTAACTCTATTACTGGTTAAAATAAAGCACTCAATTCTTTGCTTATACTGATAACACTCATGAGTAATTCCACTGAAATAAGTGAAGTTACAAAGGCTGGTATAAGTGAAAAGAGAAACAGACTCGGGAAATCTATAGTCGGTGTATCTTCAAATTGTACATATCAACATTCCCCCATTTAGTTGGGAAAGTACAAAGAGTTAAGTTTCTAAAGTTACAGGCTTCCATGATTAACTATCAGTAGTACAGTTACTGGTGGGGAGAAAGAAGATGGAGAAGGAAAAACCAACTCTTGCATGTTTCTGGTCCCTTCTATCTCAGGAAAAATATATATACACCTTATATGAACCATATACTCTATTTAAAAACAAAATAAAGCCCCAAAGTCTTCATAAAAATCAGAGATACTTCCGATGATCTGATTACAAATATTTTTTCAGAAGAAACCTCCAGAAGTGCAAAACAGCAAACATCGAAGATAAGAAAAATCAGTTTATTTTAGTGGCTCAAGTTACCAGTACCCTCAATCCAAACCTGTTCTGGTGATAAGAGTAAAGTCCAAGTTACTGTTCTGAATTTTATCCAGGTGTTGAACTTGTCTCATCTAGTTCACATCAGCAAGATGAACTAGACCACACCAGCAGAAAACTGTTTTCAATGTCATTTGAGAAAGGTGGGAGTGAGAGGAAATAGATAAAGCAGTTTTTGACACGTTAAGAACAGTGTTTTCCTGGTGCAGACAAGAGCCTAAGAAGAAAACTTGTGTTAGCGAAACCGGTTTTTAAAAAACAAATTCCACTACCACAAATATTTGTATAGCGTGAAAGGAGCCTTTGCCAACTAACACCCACAGTATGCTTGGGATCTTGCACCTTTTATTGTTTTTCCAGTTGTCCCATCCATTTCTCCAAAACTAGCTTTATCTAGGGCTCTTAAGTGTCTTGAGGGAAATCAATAAGTTTCCCATTGCCAGGAAAAAAACAGTTACGTACCTGTTTGGTAACTGTTGTTCTTCAATATGTGAAGCACATAGCCATTACACTTCAGGTGGTGCATGCCTGTGTCGGAGATTTTTTTCTCCCATAGCAGTACCCATTAGGGCAGTATACGTGCCCTCCATATGCTTGTGGTGCCAGCTAAGGGTAAAAGGGGCGGAGCCCACCCCAAATTCCTACACACCAGCAGCCCATATTTTTGACTCCGATGTAAGAGGGAAAGAGGCTGGGTCATGGAATGGACACATGCAACTTATCTTGAAGAACAAGTTACAGAACAGGTATATAATTTTTTTTCTTCAAGTGTTTGCACATGTCCATTCCAGGTGACTCACAAACAGTATGAGATCAAGGAGGGTATCGGAGTCTAGCTGAACAAGGACTGCAACACAACTGTCACAAATCTAGCATCATCTTTTGGGGCTTGGGAGACAGCATAATGACTGGTGAAGATATGAACAGATGACCTAGTTGCAGCCTTGCAAATGTCACTGTTGGCTAAGAAAGCAGCTGATGCTGCTTGCAGTGTGCTGAAACTCTCTCAGGTGTAGAAAACGTAGTGATATCATAGCACAGTAGAATACAGGAAGAAATCCAGGAGGAAATTCTCAGAGGAGGAATGAGTTGACCCTTCATCTGTCAGCAAAGGAGATGAATAATTGACGGGACACTCTAAACTGCTTAGTCCTGTCCAGATAAACTAATGCCCTGCGGATGTCCAAAGTATGGAGTTTTCCCTCATCTTTATGAGAGTGAGGCTTTGGAAAAAAGGTTGGTAAGTATATAGACTGATTTTGGTGAAAATCTGACACCACTTTAGTTAGAAATGTAGGGTGTGGATGTAACCAGACCTTACATGTATAGAACACCATATGGGAGATGGAGGATCAGCAACTAAAGCCTGAAATTCTGTTGTGCTACTAGCCAAAGTAATAGCCACCAGGAACACTACCTTCATTGAGAGATGAGAAAAAGAGCAACTAGTCATAGGCTTAGAAGGGGGAGGGGAGGTCCCATTAAAGCTGACAAAATCAATCTTAGATCCTATGATGGTGTGGGATCTCTTACAGATGGGAAGACCCTGTCCAACCCTTTCAAGAATCTAACAGTAGTAAGGTTAGAAAAAACAGATCTTCCTTCTATAGGAGAATGGAATACGGAAACAGCCACCAAGTGAACTCTCAGGGAACCGACAGAGTTATTTTCTGTTAGGTGAAGCAGATAATCCAGAAGAAAATATATGGAAGCCTGCAAGGGAGGGGTACCCTTCTGTTGGACCACACAGAGAATCTTCTCCATTTCATGAGCAGGGTCCTGTGAAAATTCCAATTTCATGAACTGTGCAGAAAATGCTAAATTAGTCCAGTATCACTATTTTCCAAACAGCAGAGAGGTAGAAGTGGGCATTCATGCAAGCCAGTCTTGTGACTGGTATGGCTTGTAGTGTGTTCTGGGTAGTAGCTGCACTGCCTACTTTACGTCACATAAACCAGCTCCTGAGTCCCTCCCACAAACTATTGTTCTGACATGATGATGATGCCGCATGTTAGGAGCCGCACAGAGCACAAGACTGGTGCACATGGATGCTCATTTCCAACTCCCTGCTGTTGGAAAAAATCACAGTAGTTTGGAGGGGACTTGGCAATCATGCATATTCCACAAAATTCTATATTTTACCATTACACTGCCATGAATTTAAAAAAAAAAGCCATGATTTTCTCAGGGCCTATTCATGAGGTAAGTGCATTTGGTGGATGGCTTTCTGCTATTTAAAAGCATGTTTTGAATTTAAAGGAACACTCCATTTCCTGGGGAGTTAACCAAGGAGCATCCTCATAGATCTACTAATTGTCAGGAACCAGGGAGGACAAGTCAGAGACAGTGGCTTCATCAGGAGAAGGTGAGAAAGTGTTCAGTGAGGACATTGCAGTATCAACCTGTTCTGATGCCTGCTGAACCTCCTTACCACATGGGCCAGACACTGGAGATTTAAGTTCCACCACTTACCGGGTACTAGGATTGGCAATAAATCGAGTGCCTGGACAGAGACTTAGTAGTAGCAGGTGCAGGAGATGAGGACCTAGTGTCTGGAGGGACACCCTGAGGATTCCAAAAAAGCCATTACTGGATCTGAGATGGTATCAGAGACCAACTCCAAAGCATCCTATACCTGGACCTGGTCCAGTGAGAATGCCAGTGCCAAGACCTCAACTAGCAGAAAGGGAAATCTGAGACCTCCTGTAATGTATGATCCCACCTTCGACTCCAGGGAGGAGTAAGTATAATCAGAAAGCCAAGGTGGTGCAGTACCAGGCAATGCAGCAGGACATTGGGACCAGGAAGGACAAGAAGTAGATGGTAACATGGGAAGCATTAGCAGCTTTCTTGCTGATGGTACTGTTTGTCTTCCCTGCTAAACAGCACAGCTTTTGGCTACCATCAGTATCGATTGGAAGGCAGAAGCTTGCTGTGAATTGGGAAGCAGAGAGGGATAGGAGGGGAAGCAAGGGGAGTTACTAAGACTCAGAGGGAGGGAGTAGCCAGCTCCAGGATGGGATGGGGCATCCCAGCAATTCCTATACCAGTTCCTCAGTGGCTGGCACACTCACACCTGCTCTCTCTGGACTGGGTATCTCTATCAGCAATGGCTGGACGGTCAGACCCGGCTGGACTAGGGACTCACATGAGTGACCATCTCTCCCAGCCAGCCCTGTGTGGTCCCTGCACACTAATCCCAGACAATGTAAAAGAAGAAGAGGAGAGGAGAGTTATTGCTACCTGCTCCCTGGCGGCAAACCTGAACCCATGCACCAACACAACCATTCCAGACCCTCTCCAGATCCTACACTGGCCTTCGCAAGATAGTATGGGGGCAGAAAATATTGGGGGCCAGAAACATACATCAACCCTTGTAATATTTCCATTACGTAGGTGCTAGCCCTCACCACCTCCCAGTTCCACCACAATGGTACCAAAAACTGCGTAGCCCCTCATGGTGCCAAGGATGAAACAGGTACCAAAGCTTGCATTGCATGAATGGGCAATGCCATACCCCAATGTCTTGCAGCAAAGGTGAGTCTGGAACCAAGAAGCAAAGGAGGTCCCTCAGGTGTCATCTGTACCAAGAGGGAGAGATGTCCCAAAGCATTCACTGAAAATTAAGTTAATGCTGCAGAAGATCCTAACAACGCAGTCAGTCTCCATGGTACCAAAGGTGGTGCTGGATACAACAACTCTACATTGCTAGTCAAGTCTAGGATACCAGGGAGTTGCCTAGCTGGGCCTGGAGATCTAACCTCAGTTCCCACCTTTTTCCTGTGTGACGTAGTTGCGGTCCTAGCCCTCATGAACGAAGAGGGCTTTTCTGGCTAGAAGAACGCGAACTGTCTGATTTCTTCTGCCATTTGTGCAGTACCAGACAAGGAGAGTGGCATCTTTTCTCTGGCGAGGTGATACTGCCAATCTAGTAGTGCAATCCTGGATGGATTAAGTCTGAACCCCTGTGTACCGAGTGGCTAGGTTCCAGTGGAGGCATAAAGCAGTTTCCATGAAGAGGTGTCGAAGTCTTACTTCCTGTAGAGAAGTGAGCCGGGGCTCATCTCTCTCTGGGGTGGTGGGGACCCACACCACCTCACTAAATTGGGGACTAGGTCTTGCGGGAAATTAGTCCAGCTGCAGGAGTCGTACTCTGTGGCCACAGTAAGCCCAGGCCCTAGGTCAGGGAAGGGCAATGGTGAGTCAGGCCCTCAGGCAGAGGCTGAGCAACAACAGTATATAAACAGTAGGCTCAGGCCCTTGGTTCCAAAGGGCCTGGGAGAGGGGGAGACTGCCACCCGCGAGTTGGGTGGCCGGGGGGACGCAGGCCCTCCCACTCCACTGCGTCCGAGCCTGGGGTCCTAGCAGCAGCAGAAGACCCACTGCTGTGTCCGTGGGGATCCTGGCCGCAATACACTGACATGGGTTCTGGCAGTGCTGCAGCCAGATGAGGGTCGGCTGCCCCTAGGCTACTTCCAGACTCCCCCTCTTGAGGTACCTGGGTCAGGGTGGTGTCCTCAGGGGAGTCTAGCACCATGGGTTCCTCGGGATAGCTGGAAAGGCGTAGACTCGGCAACTCCTTCTGGTAGCTGGCACAGGGCAGGCTTGGCAACTCTTCCAGGTAGCTGGCGTAGGGCAGGTCAGGTCAGTCCTCGAGTTTACTGCAGGCCACTGGGGTTTCCCAATTGCGAGCTAGGCCGGAGGCGTCTGGCCTCCCTGGCAGCTGCTCTCTCAGTGAGCCCTGAGGTTGGGCCTTTATACTTCCAAGGCAACGCCTGACCCTCTGGGGGGGCGGGCTCAGAGTTCCCTGGCTCCGCCCACTCTGGTGTCCGGAGGGACTCGTCTCTCTCCAGGGCAGCAGGGAACCACACCGCCTCACTACACTTCCCTAGACTCAAACCCTTGCAGATAGGGCACCTATACCTAATAGGTCCTCCCCTCAAACCCTAAACAATGGGAGTGAGGATTTCTGACTACCATAGACTTGTTACAGCCAGAAAAGCACTTAAACCCTGGGGACTTAGGCATGCCCCAGGACTGAGCTTGAAAAGCTCCAACAAAAACAAGCAAAAATTTGTCAAAAGCAAGTACACTAACTAAAACTATGAACAATAATAATTTTTAGAAAACATTATCTCATAAGAGAAAGGGAAAGGTGTGATGAGTACACACATTCCAACCACCATGGTGAGAAGGAACTGAGGAGGATTGAGGCAGCTCTGCCCTTTGTACCTTAAGCTCACAGCGAAGCTTGCTGAGAGCGCATGCACCACCCTGACAGATATCAACATGGGGAAAAAATTGACTGCCTTGGGTGCACTGGCACACACACACTTGAAGTGAAATGGACATGTGCAAGCATTCGAAGAACTTGGATTTTCAATTTTGCTGTAGGTGTACAAAGTCTCATTTTTACAGTCTTTCAAATCCAACTATTACATCCTCAAATCTCTCTCTTATTGTGGGCTCCTTGATTTCTGTAACTGTTTATACCTTCTATAAATTCCTCAGAGTAGATAATGGAAATACAGAACTGTGAGCCAAAGATGGTATCAACTGGTTTACAAGTGTTTTTTCCTCCCCATGCTCACTCTTACTTTTTGGCATTTGCTTTCCCAGAGCCTTACACACATTTTATTGTTGATTCTGCATGATTCTCAGGTCACAAAATCATGCCATCCATGTCAGTGTATTCCTCTTTCACTCCTCTTCTATTTTTAGGGGGTAGGAAAAGTGTTTAACCTAGGCCTGGTCTACACTGGAAAAATAAGTCTGCCAGGGATGCAAAAAATCCTCACCCATAAGCGGTGTAGTCAGCGCTAGGTCAACAGAATTCTTCAGTCAACCTAACTACTGCCTCTTGGGGAGGTAGATTACCTATGTCAATGGGAGTTTTAAGTGTAGACAAACTCCTAGTTTCACCAATTGTAATTGCATGGGTAAAGTCTGAAAAAGGCAAAATGTTATTATGCAAACTGGAACCTGGCTAGGATAGACAACTCTACTCTAGTGTAAAATACCAGGAATTCTTGGAGTGAGCGCTCCAAGGGAGGGTTACATACACACCTACTTGTCAGTCAGTACTTTTCAACAAGGTTCTGCGGTCAGGCATGCAACTCCTACAGCATAGCTCTGTGCAAGGTCATGAAGGTTAACTTCTGCTACACAGGATCCTAATTCTCCATACTGGGTCCCAACAGGGGTTTGTGGGGTTCTCCAGGTGATGGGGGAGAAGAAAGAATGAACCTTTGACTGGAAAGCATATCCCAAAACAGCTTATTATTCAAGGTGGCTAGGTTATCTAAAAGGAGACTGCACCTGTATGATTAGAAACTGATGCCCCAGAGAATCCAGACAAATGAAGAGAATGATATATGGAGAGTAGTATATCCAGATATATGGAGGCTCACTGGATGCACATGCCCAGCACTTCTGAACGTTTACTTTTATCAAGATAATTGTGAACATCTGTACTTACAGGCCTTCTTCTTTGATTATCTCCAGTAGCACTGTGTGAGTTGTCTTGGACTTGCGTTTCTCATCAACTGGAAGACAAAAGACAGATCTAATTTTTAGCACTTTAAAAGTTGAAAGTACTCATCATCAGCTCCTTATTCCTCTAAAACTGCCAATTTCGCCTTCTCCACAAATGACTGTTTTCTCCCAGCTCCCTAGCCACCCCTGAAAGCATCTCTCTCTTTCCTCTTGATATTTAAGGTTTCCTGCCTCCTTATTTGTTTACTCCCCAACAACACTAAGGGCAGGTCTACACTACAGGGCTCAGTTGACCTAAGTTACGCAACTCCAGTTACGTGAATAATGTAGCTCTAGTCGACATAGCTTAGGTCGACTTTTTCCGGTGTCTACACCGCACTGGGTTGATGGGAGAAACACTCCTGTCAACTTACCTTATGCTTCTCATTCCGGTGGAGTATGGGAGAGCAACCAGCAGTAGATTTAGTGGGTCTTCACTAGACTCGCTAAATCGACCCCCATGGATTGATCACTGCACGTCGATCCCCTGGTAAGTGGAGAGAAGCCCTGAGATGTGCCCCCTGGGCAGCTGCCCCTTAACTTTTGTTAATTCCTGATCTGATAATTGGACCATGAATCGGAGATGGGGCTCACTTCCCTGTTTCACTGTCATAAACATTCCCTGACCCCCAGACCCTAATAAACCTGCCTCTTACAGCCAGTTTACAGGTGACCATGCATTGGGAAAAAGCCTTGTTTTCTAAGAGCTGAGGATTGCTGTACAGTATTATGGGGCTAATTCAAGCACACATCTCTGAAGATTTGTCAAATGATCTCATCCCAGTTCTTAATAAAGCTTTAGCCACAATATCAGATGCCTTCTGGTTCTGTAGTTTATAAGTAGGAAATACCCAGGCTTGACTACCCAGGGCTGTTCAGGAGTTTAAAGTTTAATTTTGGGAAACATGGGATACTTGTACTCCCAATTTCGGTCTCACTCTGTGCTTTTAAATTCCCCTGTGGCACAATGCCTTAGGCAAGAACATGCTGGTTTTACTCCTGCACATAGTGTTGTTCCCACGGGCTGGCAAGACCAGCTGCACAAAACTAATGCAATCCTGGGCAGTTTCTCTCTAACTCTCAATTTTGATCAACTCTTCTAAATCTGAGAATATTCCTAGAGAGAAGTACTTAGGACAAGTCTACACTTAAAATGCTGCATCAGCACAGCTGCTATAGCACTTTAATGAAGATGCTCTAAGTTGACAGGAGAGACTGTTCTCCCATTGGTGTAGTTAATCCACTTCCCTGAGAGGCGGTAGTTACGTCGATGGGAGAAGCAGTGCTGTCTACACGGGGGGTTAGGTCGATATAACTATGTCACTCAGGGGTGTGGATTTTTCACACCCCGAGCAACAAAGTTATTCCAATATAGGTCTGTAATGTAGACCAGACTTCAGACATTCAAATCTGAGCCATAAGTCACACAGCAATGACTTTTCAACTAATTAAAGAGTAAGTCAGTGCTGTTCCTAAAGGGAGAATCAGCCTCAACTAGAAGAATGTTGCTGGTGATGAGGAAGGAATAAAAGGAAAGATCCTTGTTTACACAGAGGAGATCCCTATAATGGGGGTGTGCCAGGCCCTTTGAGGCCCCCTGCTGGAGGCCTCACAGTCCTAACACACCCTGCCTCAGGAAAGGAGCAGTGAAAGTGGGTCCCCCAGGGCTGCCTAGAAAGGCTGCAGGGCCTGAGCAGGTCAGTTGCTAGCTGGGACCAGAAGGGTGAGGAAGGACTGGAAGACAAAGAGACTCTCTAGGAAGGAGGCCTGGGAAAGACCCTGCTCAAGCAGGGATACGACAGAGAGAACCCAAAGACTGTAACCCTAAGGTAATGGGCGAAGGTGATGGGACTCAGTGGGAAGCAGCCCAGGGAATACAGCAGCAGCAACTATTAATGGAAGCAGTACAAGGCTGCTGTTTATAGGGTCCCTGGCTTGGGACCTGGAGTAGTGGCCGGGCCTGGGTTCCCTGGGGAAATGGCCTAAGCCCTGAGAAGGGCTCAGAGAAGCTGGGAATGGATCACTTGATAATTACCGGTTCTGTTCATTCCCTATGGGGCTGTGGTGGGGCAGCTGCCCCACTCCCATGAGAGAGAGGGCTAGAGTAGGCCAGAGTGACTGCGCAGGCCGGCAGCCAATTAGAGAGGGGCCTACTGATTAGAGCCAATCAGGGCTAGGCTAGGCCCTATATAAAGGCTGCCTAGGAGAAGAGTAGGCAGTCTGTCCCAGACCTTCATGGGAGAAGGTCTGTCTCTGGAGCAGGAGGCCAGCACTTTGGACAGAGCAGTGCTGGGGAAGGGCAGAAGGAGCTGAGGAGCTCCAGCCAAGGAAAACCCCAGGCTGCAGGCCTTGCTACAAAGGGCAGAGCAGGTGCACAGGGCCGAAGGGGAAGAGGCCCAGGGACAAAGTCTGACAAGGGGAGAAACGGAGGGAAGGGAGGCTGCCACTGGAGGGTCCCTGGGTTGGGACCCAGAATAGCGGGTGGGCCTGGGTTTCCCCCCCCTTCCCCCTTGTACTACACTTGGTTGAGGAGGAGCATGGCCTGATACAGGCTGTGGCAGGCCCCTGTGACAAAGGGGCTAGACTTAGAGGCTGCAGCTGGCTATTAGAACAGGTGCAGCTGGAGGACTGCTGATAACACCAGACCCCTGGAAGGGGGTGAGACCAGAGCAGTGGGCACTGCCAGAGGGCAGTGTCCTGAAAAGGATGCCGTCGAGCGGGGAGCAATGCGGGTCCGGACTCCAACAGAGGGCAGACGACGGATGGGACACCACCGGCAGAGGGCGCCCCGCAAAGAACAGAGCTAATTCCCAGATACGCCAGCGGGAGGCCCTGCGGTGGTGAGCCCCAACCCTGTCACGGGGCACATGGTATTGGCGGCTGTCAGAAGATGGGATACTGGGCTAGATGGACCTATGGCATAACTGTTCTTATGAGTTGGGGCTGAAGACCCTGGAGAGAGCCAACCATTAGTGGGACTTTGTTACTCCAGAAGGGGACTGAACTTGAGAGATGATCTGACTGGATGGCTGGGGCAGCAAGAATGGATGCTTGATACCCCAGAAGGTGTTCATCCATTTTAGACTGTGATGTGAAGGGAGGACTGAGCCACTGAAGACATGCCCTGCAACAGCTGACAGGGCACCAGGAACAGAAAAAGAGTACAGGATCATACCCAGGTGACGGGGTGCACTCACCTCTTGTGAGTGCCTCCTATCACAATCCCCATGCAACTACTCCCAGAAGTGCCGAGGTTAAAAGGAAATGGAAACAAAGACAGGAGTCACAAAAATACTGGTGTTTACACACTTACCCTGAAGTCTAAGTCTAGCGGTATCCAAAGGAAAAAATACTGTCATTGCAGTCACACTGCCCTGAAAAATGATAGAACAGTTAATTAGATAGCATTTTTTTATATCTGTCTGTAATGAGTTACATACACAATCATTACAAGTTTCTCAGCAAAATTAGTCCACATAATCAAGAACTAAACTATATTCTTTGTTAAAAACTGCTTAACAATGACCTTTTGTTTACCCCTGTAAATTCTGTTCCCACCCAAAATCAAAATTTGCTGAATAAAGGTAAAGAGTAATATGCATATCAAAATTTAACAGAAAAAGAAAATGAACCCCACACATACCACTGAGAACTGGACACTTTTAGTCAGGGTTAGAGAAAAGACTTTCAAATGTGATTAAACAAATTATAAATAAAAAATGGAAATGATTGCAAAACTCTCCTTTAGCATAAGTTTTTAGAAGTCTGATGTCAGTAAGCATATAAAAGAGCACTAGTTTTTCTCCATTCTCACTTCTACCCCACCTATACAAGGCTGATAAAAGCTAATGAAGGAGGAATGTTAAAATTACATGGCATTCATCCCTCTAAATTAGGACCAAAACAGTGCCCTAGAGCACAATACAAGGGACCATTGTTTTATGGGAGGTGCTGCCTTCTAAATGAGACAAAATAGCAGTTCTCATGCTCATTAAAAATTCAGATGCAATTTTTGCAAGTCAATCCCAGTGCTTAGCCAAATTCCAATTTAGGAAATTACAGTCTGCTTCCATAAAATTCACCATGTAGTTTTAATTAGATATAGAGGGTGAAATCTTGGCCAATATTTTCTACTTCGTGTGCAGCACTGCCGTTGGATGCTGTAAACACAGGCACTGGTTTCTAATTTTCCCTAGGGGTGGTAAACCCTGGCTCAGACCAGGCCACGCCCCTAACTCCACCTCTTCCCCCAAGCCTCCACCCCACCCTGGGAGGGAGGGGGAGGAGTTGATTGGCAGGGGGGCAGCTGGTGGGTGGGAAGAGGGGGGCTTGGGTGCTAAGCACCTGCTAATTTTTCTCTGTTAATTTTTCTCCCATGCCTGTAAATATGGCAATATGTAAATATGGCTCCTCCCTCCATGAATCTTACTTTTAAAACTGTAAGCTCTTTAGAATGGAGCAGTCTTTTACTGTTCAGCACCTAGCACAATGGGAGAGATGCCCTATCTTCTCCGCTTCAAATTCCAGCTAATGTAGCTCTGTGGTATTGAAAGCATGAGAGCACTGGGCTTGAGTCTTTTGTTGGTAGAGATTGTTTAACGCCCTTTTGGGGAAGGGCAAGTTACCAGGACATGGGCGGTCAGACCTAATTGTCAGAGCAGAAGTCAGACCGAGTCTGGTACCGGGAAGTCAGAGTCCATGACAGGCCAGAAGGCAAAGAGAATCAAGTATCAGGAGGCAGGCAGGGTCAGAAGCCAGAATATAGTGTCTCTTGCGAGCAGGGTCTGGAGCAGAGGCAAGCAGGCAGTCTATGTTGTTGCTCACACAGCTCCCCTTCAGGGCTACCTGTTTTATATATTGGTATTGGCCAATCAAGGAGTTGTCTGAGACCGCCATTCTGGTTCTGCTGGGTGGTACTTCCTGCCAAGCTGAGCCCCACAGGGTCCTCAAGTAGGAGCAGAGTCTAAGCCTCTTGTGGTGATTGTGGAGGCATCAGTAGCCCTGAACCCGCCCCCCCCAGATACCAGCCTTGCGGGTTGTAACATCATCCCTGCCTACAGACCCCCCTTCGAGATGGTGTCAGTCCAGGCTTGTCAGGGTGAGTTTTGTGGAATTTCTCCACCAGGTCAGGGGCATGGACATGGGAGGCAGGCTCCCAAGCACATTCTTCAGGGTCGTAGGCTTCCCAATCCAGCGGATAGCACAGGCAACCACGTATCTGTCGGGAACTGAGGATGCCAAGCACTATCGTATTCATCGTGACCCTGGATTTCAAGTGGTTGAGGTAGTGGTGTGGTTTGGTTGGGGAGAGGGTGTTCATTATAGGACTTCAGAAAGGAGACATGGAAAACTGGGTGTCGAGAGACTGGGGAAGCTGGAGTTTTGAAGATAAATTGGTTAATCTGATGGCATATCGGGAAGGGTCCCAGGAACTTGTGGTCCAATTTGCAGAGAATCACCTGGTCTGGAGGTGTTTGATGGCAAGCCACATCTTTTGGTCTACCATAAATACTGGAGCTTCTTGTCATCAACAATCTGCATGCCGCTTGTATAACTCCTTCGCCTCTTCAAGGTGGTTCTTGAGCTTTTCCTGAATGAGATGGATCTGTTGGACCCCATCAGTGGCAGTGGGATTCGGAGAGATTGCTGGTAACACCAGGTGGAAATGGGGATGAAATCTATAATTAGTGAAGAAGGAGCTCCGACCCTTAGAGGCATAGTCTGCATTGTTGTAAGAAAACTGCATATGGCAGGAGTGTGGACTTGGTTCACCCATTTAGTTTGTCCATCTGTTTGGGAGTGATATGCAGGAAAAGTGGATATGCAGACCTCCAGTAATCTGAAAACTTCACACGAGAAGCAAGAGCTGAACTATAAGCCTCAATCAGAAACTGTGATCTGGGAGTCTATGGAGCTGGATCACATTGTGCAGTAGCCTCAGCAGAGGGCAGCCAGTTGCAGGGGATGAAGTGGGCTATTTTGGTCAGGCAGTCCACAACCGTTAGGACTACGGTGTGGTCATCAGACGGTTGGAGTTCTGTGGACCAAAGCCTAGCCAGTCTCCAGGAGTACTAAGGTGCCAAGAGGTCTGATTTGGGGTGTCTTGGTATGTGCACAGCACTTGCAGGAGTCTACATATGCTTGGACCTTTGCCTGCATGAAGGACCTCCAGAAAAAGTGGGTGACCATGCGGGAGATCTTCTAGTAGCCAAAGTGACCCACTGTTGAAACATCATGGCACAACTGTAGCAGCTCCAGTCATAGTCACCCTGGGGGCACATACATGTGCTTGTAGAAGTACATTACACTATCCAACACAGAATGATGCAACTTAGCCCCTAATGCCATGGGCAATGTCCCTTGGGCAACTAGATCTTCTTTCTAGGCGGATCAGATAAGAGAGCAGGTCTTGCTGAATTGTGGCATTAGCAAAATTACCAGGCTTGAGGAGGTGGGGGGCGTGGAAATTGGTTCTTTTCTTCCCTGGTTGTAATCTCTGTTTCCACAGAGCAGCGGTTCTCAACCAGAGGCCGCATGCGGCCCAATTAGCACACATCTGCAGCCCACAATGATAAATTAGTTGAGAACCACTGCCATAGAGCATCAACCTTCCCATTTCATTTTCCTGGGAAGTAGGTAATAGTAAAATCAAACAGAGAAAAGAACAAGGCCCACCTTAACTGTTTCTGGTTCAACACTTGGGCCTTGCGGAGGTACCTGAAGCTCTTATGGTCACTGAAGACCTGTAGTGGGTGCTAAGCTCCCTTGAGATGGTGACACATCTGCTTCTACTATACATGGACAGGTCAGGTCAGGGTGTGCCAGGATTGGGGCCATGGTGAAGGCAGTCTTTAGCTGGTCAAAAGCAAGCTGAGCTTCAGGCAACCAAGCAAATGTCACATCTTTGCGAAGGAGTGAAGTTAAGGGAGTTATTACTTCAGAGATGTTAGCAATGAGTCTCCTATAAAAATTCACAAAGCTCATAGAGGGCTTGGGTGCTGTCCAGCTGTGAATGGCTTCCAACTTCTGCAGATCCATTTGGATTCCCTCCAGAGTGATGATATACCCCCAAAAATTCAATGGTGGCCTTGTCAAAGATGCACTTTTCCAGTTTGGAACCCATGCTTCTGTAGGTCCCCAGGACAGACCAGACATTATGGTAGTGCTGCTCTGGGTTCTCTGAGAATACCAGTATATTGTTAAGATAAATAATCACATACTGGTCCAAACATATTGTTCACAAAATGCTGAAATGTTACAGGGGCAGTGGTTAAGCCACACAACATCACCAAGTATTCAAAGTCCCCATATTGGGTACCAAAAGCAGTCTTTTATTCATCCCCAGGCCTTATGCGTTTAACACAGTACTGTACTTGCTTTTTTTGTCTCTGCTGCTGCCTGATTGCATACTTCCAGTTCCAAATGAGAGGTGTGGTTGACTGGTCAGTTCATAATTCTGGTGTTCGTAACTCTCAGGTTCTACTGTACTTGTCAAGGAGGCTGAGGTTCTTGCCTGGGGCCACTCCTGTCTGGCTAGCCCGCATTGTAAAGAGTTCTGCTTCCAAGGGTCTCCTTCCATCCTGGGGACCCAGGTGCAGGTCAGCTGAGAGTTGGTTGCTTTGTTGGAGGTACGCTTTCTGAAAGTATTCAGGGAAGCTAATTTTCCTCTGCCATCAGGAGATACATGGCCGCTCCAACCAAGGAATTCCAAAGAATGGGGACCGGATCACATCGAGGCATACTGTTTCTTGGTGCTTCTGTACTACAGCCTCTAGTGTGGCAGCCTCTTGAGTTACTGGTCCCGATGATAGGGGCAACCCAACAATCATCTCCATAAGGTCCAGTGTGGGTTTCAGCCAGAAGGGGATCTGGAGGGTTTGCGCTTCCTCAGCATCTATAAAGTTGGCAGAGGCCCCAGAGTCTATCATTGTTAATGTGGGGGGATCTGCTGTGCCTGTTCCAAGACCTGCAACTGCAGTAGCAACTGGAAGTGCGGGGAGGCGCCATGGTTCCCAGGTCGGGTTCTACTTGAGGGTAGGGTAAGGAGGGGGTAGTGGTTATGGAGCTCTGGTGCTATGCAGGCTGTGCCCCTCTACTGGGCCTGGGCTGGTCCATTTCCCAAGTTCTTCTATTCTGGGCAGGACGCAAGGGCATGGACTGATCCCCTGCACTAAAAACAGAGGTTCAGCTGTCAATGACACTCACTCACTCTCTCTCTCTTCAGGGTCAGATGTTAGCAACCCAGGTTGACCTGCATGGGTTCAAGACTCTATTCTACAAGCCTTGGCATGGAGGGCGGGTGGGGGGGACTGTTGGGACACCCTTCCTTTCCTTGTTCCATTCATGCAGCCAAGAGTCAATGTTCAGGGCAAAGTCTACAAAGGTGCCTAGGTAGGTGGGGCTTTCGATGCAGGTTAGTTCATCTTTTACCTTGTCATTGAGCCCCCAGCAGAACTGGTAAAATTGGTCTGCTTCATTCCATTCAACATAGGCCACAAGTCATCGGAAATGGGTAGGGTATGAGGTGGCTGGCCATTGCCCTGGTGAAGTTTCCGGAGGACAGCCCCTGCTGCACGGATGTGAAGCAAGTCTTCGAAGATGGTCACAAAGGCTTGCAGGAAGGCATCCCAGTCAGAGAGCACAGGGCTGTTCTGCTCCAACACTGGGGAGGCCCAATTAAGTGTTTCACTGTTGAGTAGGCTGACTACTATCCCCACCTTAGTCCAGTCTATGGGGTACACTTGTGGGGCAGAGCAGGATGAGCAGCCTGCACTGGTTCAGGAAGCCCCAGAATTTCCAATGATCCTCACTGAACTGTTCAGACAGTGGCACTGCATGAACTGGTTCAGTCAATGCATGGTCTGTTTGGACACATAGGGCACTGCTTCTCCCTGCGAGCATGCGAGCTGCTTGTGTAGTGTTTGTGCTTCGGCAGTGAGCTGCGCCACCTGAGCCTGTGACTGGCCTAGTTGCTCGTGCAGGACCTGTGCTTTGAGTGCACACTGTGTAGCATGGGTCTGTAGTGCAAGGGTCTCTGCCTGCAGATAGGCAACTGGGTCCTGGGCCCTCAGGGACCCATGGTTGGGCGGCTTCCCCTTCTATCATCTCTGGAGGAGATAGATGCATTTGGGGTGGCAGCGAAGAGGGTCTGAGCAAACTGTCATGATCAGGATGTCGGTGGTCAGACCTAGTGGTCAGAGCAGGAGTCAGGCCAGGAGGTCACAGTCCAGGATAGACCAGAGGGGAAACCAAGAGTCAGGTGTCAGGAGGCAGGCAGGGTCAGGTTACCAGGAAGTCAAAAATCCAGGACAGGCCAGAGGGCAAACCAAGATTCAGGCATCAGGAGGCAGGCAGGGTCATGGGTAGGTATGGACCAGAGACAGACAGGCAGTCTGTGGCTCACACAGCTCCCCTTCATAGCTTCCTGGTTTACATACTGGTTCTGGACAATCAGGGAACTGTCTAAGGCCACCACTCTGGTCCTGCTGGGGCGAGTCTTCCTGCCAAGCCTAGCCACACAGGGTCCTCCCATGGGAGCCCAGCCTAAGCTTCTTCCTGTGATGCAGGGGCATCAGTGGCCCCAAAACCCCACAGTTCCAGGTTCCAGTCCTGCAGGTTCTAACAGCCTGATTTAAAAAAAGTTTGTGTATGACTTGTGCTCAAAAAACTATTTAATGCAAAAAACATCAATGCAAAGTTAAAATCACCCCGTGGTAACTTGTGGTCTTCCTGAACATCAAGTTTGGCAAAACTCAAACTTCTGA
The DNA here is from genome assembly GCF_011386835.1 of Chrysemys picta bellii. Classification (NCBI taxonomy): domain Eukaryota; kingdom Metazoa; phylum Chordata; order Testudines; family Emydidae; genus Chrysemys; species Chrysemys picta. The sequence continues at coordinate 92,687,661 of NC_088791.1, read as the reverse complement.
AAACCAGAAATACAGAGTTAAGGAAACATCCATGTAACCCATACTCTGCCCCTTGGAGCTGGCAAGAGACACTGGGAATTATCTGCATGTATTCCAGTTGCTTTCAGTGGTTTAGGTATAACTGTACTGAATGTTGGAAGCAGTAAGTGGGAAAGGTTGGCAGAAGAATGTTTGTGATGTGAGCAGATCTGGGGATTAATTTTGAGGAACTGTTACAGAGCTGTTGTTATGATATGAGGTCATCTGGGTCTGAGTCCCCACATGTGTGTGATCAAAGGAGAAAGATGAATATGTATCTTGAGGTTCCAGTCTGGGTCATTTCAATACAGAATTGTGTAGGTTGTGTCAGTAGCAGGACACTGAGGTCTTCTTGCCATGTGCATTGTCAGTAGTGAGGTGGGACATGAGAGCAGTCTGTAGATTAATGATAGGTTTAAAGGGTATTCTGTGAGTGTGAATGGGTTGTAAAAGAGTATGAACTGGTTGTTACATTTTAGAAGTGTGGTACTCTGTAGGGGAAGTAGGCTCCATGTTTGAGCACAGGGCAAATGCAGGTAGCACCTGTCAATTACAGCGAAGAGTGGAAATGTGTGTACTTGGGCATGGCTCAAAGAGGACAGAGTTATGGTTGTGTGGGCATTTACCTTAACTCTGTATTTCTTGGTGTTACACCCTGACACCCCAATATTCACCACTGTCATGTAATTAGGATATGTCTTATACAAAGTATGCCTTGTGAGGTGTCATTCTAAAAGTCTTGATCTGCTGGACAGTAATATCTCGTTGGATTGTATGTGCTATCATCATGTGTGAAGTTATGAAGTTTGGCTATGTATGTGTTGCTGAAACATGTCCTGAGGTTGAAACCACACACAAGCAGCCTTTCAGGTAAGAAAGTAAAAAGGCCAAACAATGTTAATGGTTTATTGAGGAAATGCACACGAGCACAAGGATTACCCCAAGAACTGTGTACAATAGAAACCTCTCAAAGATAGCACTACACCATGGCAACCAGGTCATAGCAAAAGAGCTTTCCAGCAAGTGGGGAGAAGATATAAAAGGGGGGAAATGACATGATGGGGGGAACCTCACTCTTCTTACATCACACCTGGAAACACCTGAGGAACAAAGACTGAACTGTGGGAAGTGATGGTCCCAGGCTAGAAGGATTTTTAGCCTGTGTATGAAAACCTGGGAAAGCCAAGGCAACTTGTGCCTTAAGAATCTGCCAGCCTGTTTATCACGCAGGGTGAGAATTTGCTAATTTATATCTTACCTATTTAGTATATTAAGCGCAGTTTGCGATTTTTATTTACTAAGGTAATCTGCTTTGATCTGTTTGCTATCACTTAAAATTTACCTTTTGTAGTTGTTAAACTTATTTCTTGTTTAGAACATAACCCAGTTTGTACAATTCATATCTGGGGGGGGGGGTGGTCAAGAAGCTGTGCACATCTCTCTCCACATTGAGAGAGAGGGCGAATTTTTATGAGCTTGCACTGTGCAGATCTTCCTATACAGTGCAAGACAGTATTATTTTGGGCTTATCTCCCAAAAGATAAGTGCACTTGAGTGCTGGGTGAGTCCTCTCATTCAGAGCTCACCTCAGTCTGTGTCTGCAACTGGGTATGGCCCTACCTGTCTGTGTGTGCTGCAAGAGGCCAGAAAGCCTAATTCAGCAAAACAGGGAGAGGGAATCCAGGCTGGTGGAACAGGCGAGGCTCAGTGAAACCCCAGTACATCAGGTGGCATCCTGGATAGGGGGTCCAACCCATCATGCTTGGTTTTCAGAATTTTAAGTTTTGCTGAACTGGATGTTCTGGAAGAGCACAAGTTACCACTTTAACTTTGCAAGAATTAATTTTTTTGCCAGTTAATTTCCTAGTTTTTTAAAGAGAAAAATGTTTGTTGGTAGGAGTTAGTGGTCATTCAGGCAGTTGTAGTTCTCATCCAAGTTCACAGTTGATATGCTGCAGTGGCTAGGTAATAATCAAGAGGCATAGTTTTTTATATAGTGCTTTTCATCAGTAGGTCTCAAAGAACGTTACATCATTATTCCCATTTGGGAAAGTGAGGCACGGAGAGGTGAAGTGACTTGCCCAAGGTCACTGGGTTACCCTGGCTTTGAGAGGTATGTGTAACACAGATTTTGATCAAGCTAACTACAACCATGTTATGTGCCTTCAGCCACCACGAATTAATAAAATAGACTACCACCTAGTTAAGAATTAATTTGAACAAACAGGGCTTCTGGAGGCAAGGTCAAACCCTTGCAGGCTTGCAGTTTCTGCTAATCAGAATGGGAGGAGGGAAGAAAGTCAATTTGAGACTGAAAGAAACCAAGTGGATAGGAACCTTGAGTTTTGGGCGTCTTTGATATAGAAACAATCATAAGAAGATTGTTAGGAATATTTGTTAAGTTTATTGAAGTTAGGAGAGGTAATGACCCAGTAGGGGTGACTATGAGCAGTGTGTTTTGTAAATGTTAGTTATAAAAGACTGGATAATAGAGTGTATTTTGGAGCAGTCCTCTGATGCTATCCGGAGAGAGTCCCACCCCCGACATTTTACTCCCCGATGGGGAAGAGACCGGCCATCACAGAACTGCTGAAAATTACTCAATACCCTCCCAGATTCTAGGTAATGATTTGGGATGTTCTAAACCTATTGCTTATGTCCATGTGTGCTTAAATCTTATAAATTGTAGTTTTAGATAAGAGCACGCTTACTTGTATAAATCTTTCATCAGACGGAATTGCTGTGTTCTCATTGATTTATTCCTTACACCGCCTGGAGTGAAATAGGTAAGTTACCACTGCCTTGGGTTCTGAAAACCCTGAGTAACAACTGAGCACGCCAGTGGCAGAGCTAAGCATAATTCCAGTCCAGTGGTCTTTCCACTAGGCCATACACAAGTCTTCAGTACTCTTCCCCCTCTCTCCCCTGAAATTTTGTTACAGTGGAATGGGGATAATGGTTGTGCTTAGAAAAGTTTGCAAGTTGCTAACAGGGACAGTGAGAAATCTCATCCATGGTCTATGTCCCGAAATCATGACAGTTTTAACACATGCTTAAAGTTACTGAAACAACCATGTGAGAAAAGATGGTCTCTCTCTCTCCCCTTCGCCCCACCCCATTTCCCACATGTAGTCTCCATCCCCCACCATTTCCAGCTCTCCCTCCCGTCCCATTAAGCCATTAGTTGGCACTGTAGAAGCCATTAACATGTAAGAAGTTGCACTTTGCGGTCTCCTGCCTTATGCAGTTGCATACGCATCATCACAGCCAGTAGCTTACTAAAGGGCCGGATGCTACCTTGGTTATGTAGCCCAAGCTACATATTGCCCTCACTCCCACTACCTACCTCCAGGTGAGACGCCTACCCCTGCTTCAGCCAGGCTTCCATAGCCAAACTTCAGGTCCACCCAGGCACTTCTCCTCCAAACCAGGCTGTTCCTCCACACATTCTGGCTAGCCCCTCCACCTCCACAGGGGTGATGTGCATATTAACTATTCATTTTCTGGATTTCAACTGTTTCAGTTTACCTTCTGACACAGAAACCCCTTGGCAAAGTCCCCTGTTCTTTGTAAACAGCTCTCACATCAGACCTGTCAAACTCATTACATCAAACACACACAGCAGGTACTGAGAGGGATTCAGACCCTGCAGAAAGGTAAGGCTTCCTTGTATCCCAGCACATAGGTGAAAAGAGAAAATTCAGGACTAATATGCCCTCCCAGCCCTAAACCCCCTCTGCTACCCCTCATTCTCTAACCTCCCCCATGTTAGCCCCTTCCCTGAGCCCCCCCAACCCTCTATCCTACCACCCATTCCTAATTAATCCCCCAGGCCCCTCCCCACAAGACCCCCGCCCCTCAGTGGAGCCCTACACCCTTCTGCTCCTATTACCACCTAGTCTTGCACCCCTAATCCCAGGTAGGGGATGGCAGAAAGAGAAAGGAATGTCTCATGTCCAGGGTAGCATTCAACTGTCTTGATCAAGTGGACAATATCCATGCCTCTGAGATGCTGGGCAAATCACAAACTATACATTTCACACATGGCCACTAATTGTGTGGTGTTCATTTTCTGGATGCCTAACTTGAGATTCCAAGCTTGGCTTTGCAGAAGTGCTGAGCAATCACAGTTGCAGCCAGTAGAAGCCCTGCTTTGAACATGCAAAATGCTATATAAAGCTAAGTACTGTGAAAAATCAGGTCCTAGACATGTCATATTGGGCACCAGGGTGGATTTGATTTAAATCAAATTGATTTAAATCACTAGGCAGGAAGACTCAATTTAATCATGGATTTCTACGTAAGTGCATTCTTGTTGATTGTTATAAGGTTAATACATATTCTTCACAACTCAATGTAGGTTTCATTTTTAGAAGGTACACACTATACATTTTTAAAGTGATTTATTTTGAAAACTTTTCAGATTAGTTTTACAGTTATATCAGAAAATGAATGATTGTTTGGTTATTTCATTTACCAACTGTAATTGAAGCAGATATTTATGACTATCTCCAATTCAACAGGCTAATCAATATTTGGAGGATTTTCTTGCCATGCTGTATTAGGAGGAGAACATCACCAGACAGGCATTTAAATTGTTTTATTTAACTAAAACAACATTATGTATTCTGGATTTTTTTTTCTTCAACAGCAAACAATATTTTAACAAAACAAGCATATGAATTTTTGAATTTACTTAAACATTCAAGTTTTTTAAAAATCAGGTTTGTTTTAGTTAAAATTGTCTAACTAAAATAGTTACATGGAATATATATATTTTTTTAAATAAAAATTAAATTGACCGTCAGCCAGGTCAACATGAGAAACGTAAAATATTGGCTTCTGCAGCTAACTCAGTCGTCTTCATCTTCATTTTCCTGTTTGTTCATAATCTGGAAAAGAAAAACAAGCTTTCCTGCTTTTTCAGGTCCCAAACGATTTCACAATTTGGAATGAATTAGTCCAAAGGAAGAAAATATTCTTTCTACACCAGCAGAAGAAGCTACTGCTGTTAAAAGTAAGATTATCACTTTAACAATCTTGGAATCCAAGTGCTTAAATGACTTCCACCCCTTCACTGGTGTGACTTTCTTTAAAACATCATCAGCAAACATATATTTCTTGAATAGTTCACCCTTAACGCTGAAGTTTCTTATAGTTGCATTATGGAGGGATGATTGCTTAGTGTCCATGTCATAGCCAACTCCTCTTCTTCAGCAGTTAAGGTTTGACCCAGATACCGAGTATTGAGAATATCTGCAAGAAAATGAGCTGGAGATAGAGTTAAATTACAATCATTAAAAAAAACAAAGGGGACAAGTACTGTCATCGCATATTTCTCTTTTTAAGATCTCACGCAGTTCCTTCCAAATTTCAACAGCATCAGCAATAAAACAGCTATTTCCCCACATTTTGTTCAAGGCTACAGAAATAGGCTTCAGGGTACTCAGCACGTGTTCAACATTTCTCTTCTTAAGCCCAATGTTGAGAACTTTGGCTGTGACAGTGCCATCTGTTTTTTCACGATTTTGTTCACAAAGTGTCATCAGATTAGGCCAGTTCTTGATATAGTGCTCAAAACAGTCCACTACTGAGTTCCATTGCACGTCTTGTGGGAGAGTGACCTTGGTTCCTTCCACTTTTTTCAGAGCAGCTGCTGCAAAGTGGTTGTTACGGAAGTATTTTGCAATTTCAACATTAGCCTTTATTTCTGGAACACTGAAGTCTTTGGCTAGGTGGTGCATCAAATGAGCACTGCAACCGTATGTTATTAGCTTGAGACTCTCTTCTAAATAATTTCTTATCTTGGATACATTTGCAGCATTGTCTCTGACCAAGCTGCATTCTAGATATTTGAATTTTTTCCCCCAGAGTTTGTTATAACTTTTACTGCTACTTCTTGTAATTCTGCTGGGTGTGCATTTCCTGATGTATCAACTGTTTCTGTAAGGAAGACATTCCCTTCTTCTGTTGTCACACAAGCACATACAACAGGATCATTGTGGGACATTGCTCCACCCGTCAAGACTCAGGTTAACAATTTTACCCTCTAGACCTTTTGCACACCGCTCAATTTCTTTCATACACTTTATCCAGCAAATTGCCTGCAACATCTGCTCTGTTGGGTGGACTGAATCCTGGTCTTAATCACTGAACTGTGTTAATGAAGTGTGGGTTCTCAATCATACAGAAAGGAGAGTTTGTTTCATAAACAAACCAGGCAATTTTTTCATCAATTACCTCTTTTTGTAATCTGCTGGTTCGTATCACAAACTTATCTATGGTTGTTCCTGGATGATGGAGATTTTTTTTTTCCTTTTTGCTACAGGTGATATACTGTGGCTATGATATACATGATGTGACTGAAACACTATCATTGGCAGATAACTCTGAAACTATAGAAAATGATGGTGATCTTGAAGGTGGATAGTCTTCAGAATCCTGTACGTTGAGGATGGATTCTCCTAAACAAAATAAATCAATGCAGTTATTTAATTATCATACTGCTCATTTAGCATTACTCATTGCATTCACTGACACTCAGTACTACTTTAAAGGTGAAATTGTAAAAGGAAGATCTGCCTATTTCAGCTATTTTTTAATCACTACTGCATCTAAAATGATAGTACCATAGAGTAACAACTATATTTTTTGCTCAAACATGAGAATTCAAGAATAGTCCAGAAGGAAGACAGGCAGTCCTTAAGAAAGAAGTATGAAATAAAGTTTACCAACCTGAAGATCCTGCATGTTCAGACCTGTTCCTTTCACCATCTTCAACGCAGCTTCCTCCTGAGAAGGAACACTTCTCATGATGATGTTTCATTCAGGCAACCAGGCCTTGCATTTCTTTGTTGCACTGTTTGCATTTTGCACGCATGCCTGTCTTACCCACAGGTAGAGGAACTTCATTAAAATATTCCTAAACTCGGTCTCTCTTATGGCCTGCTGCCATTATAGGTTTTCCCTTCTAGTGAGACAATGGTATGGTAGATCTCAAATCAATTAAGGCTACACTCAGAAAGACCTCAAGACATCTGGAATATGCTGCTCAAACAGTTTCACTTTTGTTTCTGCTCCGTCCCTCCCTTCTCACATTTATCTCCAGACTACTTCTTCTCCAGATCTATTCCGCCCCCAACAATCTTCTATTCAGTGAACTTTTTGAAACTTTGCACTTTTAGAGAGAGGTAAGGGATTGACTCTGTGTACAGAAATTTGCAGAGGGACAATAGGATTGAGGTCTTATTTCTCACCTCTACATATTTATTTATTTAAAAACATTTTTGCTGTTAACGAGCATTTTATCTCTGGACACACAAAAATCCACAGTTTGAGAACTGCAAAACTAAGCATTTCTGATGGTATCTTCTAGACTGAGCACTGAGTCCCATTGGGTAGATAGAAAGATTAACCTAAATAATCTATACAGAAGCCCCTGGAACCCCATAAGATTGGGCCCCTAATCCATGAACTATTGGAACTCATTTACAAAACTTTTCTTAAACATTACATGAATATATTGGCTCATACTATAGAGTTATAATTTATAATTCCTATTCCATGATGAGATATCTTTGAGCTATAATGTAGCTTAATTAAAACCATCTTTGGATAGGTTTTTTCCTCAAAGCATTTTATCAAAAAAATCTGATTTAAATAAAAAAATTTTTTAAATTTTTATCCACCCTGCTTGGCATCGAAAATTAGTCAACACTTGACTTCTCTCCCTATGCCTCAGTTCCCCATCTCTAAAATGGTTATAATACCACCTCACCAGTGTGTTTTGAAAATAAATCTGTTAATGTCTGTGAAGAACTCAAACTATAGTGATGAGTACCACAGAAAAACAAACTAAGTAGTTGATAATTCTGTACGGAAAGCAGGATTTAAACAGCATGCAGTACAGATCTAAAACCATACATTGTTCAGTGAGGAGAAAAAAAAATGAATAGCTACTTATTCAAGCCATCTTGTGTACCAAATGAAGCAGGGGCCTGTGGTTTATATAATTAAAGATCATAACGCATATGCACAATGTAGCTGAGGGTTGCATACACCATTCTTATGCCTTAATAGTCTTAACACGGGTTGTGTGCATAATTTTATGTTTATGTTGCTACAAGAGTAGTGCTCTTCCATGGTCAATTGTTGAGTCTACATATAAAATTTATTTGTAAACAACTAGTCAGGGATGCTAAGAACCAAGGAAGTAGGTTCTCTCTTCCCCCCTCCCCAGCATTAGTATAAATATCAACAAAATAATGAGAGACAGAGTTATACACTATTTTAGCTACAAGTATTTCATGTACAAAAATCCTATGTCTGCCAAGGAAGCAACAGCATATGCTGTGAGAAATTAATCCATATCCCTCATGAAAGCCAGGAGCTATGTCTCAGATCATTATTAATGGAGACCTCTAATGAATAGGCCTTCCTTAAGAGGAAAACACACTTGATGATGATCTTAACAATTGATACCTGGTCTTGAACTTTAGGCTTTAAGGATACGTCTTCCCTGCAGAATTAACTTATATGACCGGTATTTGTGTGCAACCACTAGAGTTGGCCTGGCCTATATAAGAGCTGCCACATTGCAAACCCTAATTCCAGGTCTGTGTCCATGCTGCTGGTGCCCTCTCCCAGGTGTAGCATTGCAACATCTGCAAGTGCATCCCATGGGTCTTATGCAGCACTGAAGCTAAGCCCCTCTGAGTTCTGTGTCGGTGTTAAAGTGAGACAACTTGTCAATCCTTCTGGCATACCTACACAGAATGGCCTTAACTTACAAACTTAGTAAGTAAAGTACTTGCAGTCTGGTGCACACTAGCATTTGGTCTATGGCCTTCATTCAAACAAGCAGCAAGGCATGGATTCAACTGAGAATGAGGATCTGTTCAAATTGATGGCATTAATACAACTCTCATTTCAGGAACAGGAAGCAGATGCAGGACAGGAGATGCAGTGGTGGATGATTAATCATCAGCTTTTTGCCAGAAGGCAAGGGCAGGTTGTTGCTGGGAGAATGCAACAGAAGACTATATGCAAACATAGTAAAGCAAAGACAGCTGATGCAGGCTTCAGTCATGTAACTTGATCTTGTAACTCATGTTAAGACAAACTACCTTGTCTTCACTACAATTTTATCTTAACTCAAATTAACACTTTTTTCCCCCGCAGTAGAGACAAGGCCTTATTCATCTATTCTGTTCTTGAACTATTGCAATGCACTCTATTGAAGGGGAAGGCTAACGTTGAAGGCACTTCAAAATGGAGATGTGTTGGGGTAAGCACATTAAACTAGTATTACATGAACTGCAAGGGGCTTTTGTCAGTTGCTTCTGCGTTAATTTAAGATATTTGTTCTAATCTATAAAAACCCTCTCATTTCTTCCCAAGTACTAAAATCTCTATGCACCTTACACTCACTGAAATTACATGAGAGGCAGTTGTTAAACACCTGCTGTGAATGCTTGAGAACTAGTGGATAGGCCATTTTTGGTGGAAGGTTCTAGGCTATGGCATAAGGTTCTTGAAAAGCACAAGGGGAAGCTGAATTTTTATAGCTTTCACATTCCCATGCAATGTCAAAGGGGAATAAGGTCCACATTCTAGTGGATGCTGTATAACAGAAAAGAAAATCTTTGCCATGGGAAACTTCAAACCTAAAAGGGTTATGGTATTACCTAGCAAATGGCTTATTATGAATAATTTTGTTGAATAGTCTATTAAGGAACATTTTTAACCCATGAAGTTGACATGGATTAAATCCATTTACTGTTAAATTATCACTCATTTTATTTAATGTGTGCTAACGGAGCTCTACAAAAATGAAATGCTAATTCATTGTTCCAGGGCAGGTAGGGTTTTTTGTTTTGTTTTTAACCCTTAACAGCTTTCAAAGCCCAGACCCACCCTTAGATGATCAGCTTTTAAAGTCAAAAGAGAAAACACTTTCTTAAAATGACTAGATAATACTTTAATCCTGTATAAATGAGGTTACTCCCACATAGGGTGACCAGATGTCCTGATTTTTGGGTTTTTCTTATATAGGCTCCTATTACCCCCCACCCCAGTCCAGATTTTTCACACTTGCTGTCTGGCCACCCTACTGTTTTTATGACAACAACCCCTAGTGCCTATTGCACGTGTCCTCATTTTCCAGTGACAGTACCCAAGCAAACAAACCGAACAGCCTGAGACACACACGGATACAAACAGGTATACACCAAAGTTTATGATTTTTCTATTTACAAATACTTCAGCTAAGAAAGTTAAGAAAACTACCAATTATGGCTACAATGAGACATTCAGATATATATATTAACATTGTAGGCATAAGTAAAAACCTACAATTTAATTTCCTGGTGCTAAGTATGTCTTGCTTCCTCTGGGCCTTCACTCTGCACACTTCTAGAACTCAAGCAGAACCCTTGTGGTACAGTAGTGTGTAACAGCAGTTCTGCTTTGGGAGACTTCAGACAAATAGGGCAGTTCCATAAAAGTCAGAGCACACAAATTTTCAAAGTGGTAACTATACTCCAGCAGGAGACAGGTATTCCTGTAAAAAGGGGAATACAGAATTCATGCCACGCCACCCTCCCCCTCTTTGCTTTCATTAAGCCAACGCTTTCTATCAGGGGAAGGACAGTAGTCTCCCTGGAGCTCATCAAGGCTGCTTAGCAAAATAAGAATACAATAGCCTTAAACTTCATTGTGCTGGCCCAACATTGGAACTCTCAACTTTGTTTACGCTGAGTCTCAAAAAAAAAAACACTTTTGTTACTATTGACAGAGATAACTTGGCATCTAAATTATACAAACCAAGCAGTTAACTCCCAAAGTCTCAAATGTCTATCAGGGAATACATTAATACATGTACAGCAAGCTCTTAGCCTTAGAGGGTCTTATCAGTGTTCGTTAACAAGACACATTTAATGAGTTTGGACTACACTATTCTGTACATGAACTAAATGGGAGAAGCCCCACTGCTTAAGGCAGCGGTTCTCAACTTATTTACTATTGTGGGACCCACACATGCAGCTCTATGCGCGCACACACACACACCCTGTATGGCCCTGAGGATGTCACATGGGCCACAGTTGTGTGCTGATTGAGCCACATGTGGCCTGCAGGTTGAGAACCAGTGGCTTAAGGTGCTGTGAACTCAGCAAACCCTTTAATATTGAAAGAGAACTCTCTCATATTTGTCAGAGATGATGAAGTTGAACAAGATGACTTTAAAAATCTATTCCAGATATAGTTTCTGTGGCAGATTATTTGGAACTGTATCATTTAATAATCAGTGTCTCAACTGTAAGACAAGACTGAGGAAGGAGCTTATAGTCTAAATAGACAAATTACACAAAAGTCAGATGTACTTGGGGAGCCAGGAGGAGACTCAAGCTATATTTATATTTGGAGTACTTTGCCAATATAAATCTGTTCTTACCAGTATTCCTTCTGCCAGTACAGCTGTGTCAGTCAAAGATTACATTACTTCAGACCCCTGTCTGACATAGCTGTGCTAGCAGAAGCCTATAGTGTAGAGACTGCCTTAGACCTTGTCCAAAACCCACATGCAGTTATATTATAAAGTGCTGATACCAATATAGCTTATTCTAGTTTGGGGAAGCAAGATGAGCTATACCGCTATAGTGTCTTATATAGATAACTGCATGTACACTAGACCTTTTACTGGCATAACTAGGTCAGGGGGAAATAAATCAGACTCCTTACTGACAGTTATTCCTAGTAACACTTCAAGTGTAGACAAGGTGTCAAAGTGCTCTTTAAATAGCAAACATGCATGACAACTTTTTCTAAACAGTGGTATATTTGTTGAAGTAATGAATTTTAAGGAGAGATGTAAATGGAAAGGGTTAACACCTAGTATATTCCAAATACACATCAAAAAATACATAGAAATACCATTACCAAAATAAGTCCCTGTCTACACTATTAATGTGAGAACTACTACTATAAATTAAAAAAAAAAGTAATGATGAATGCATTAGTCATCTAAGGACCCATTAATTAGACCAGAAAGTTTTGCCAGAATGTAAGAGCAGTATAGGTTACTAACACAGCTATTGCACATGTTTGAGTCTGGTTTTGATCTTGGGAACTGGCAGGCAACTCCCACACCTTGAGCAACCTCACAAGAAAACCTAAGGGGAACATCAGTTTGCTTGAAACTCAGGAAGGCCCTCTTCCCAACAGGGGAGGGTTAATTGATAAGATGTTGCAACAAGATGCTGTTGCTTACTTATAAACACTAGTTCTCTTCCACCCATGGCAGGCTCTACCAATAGGCCAAGGAACTTACACAAATTTGGTATTACCTCCAACAAGTTTATACCAATTTTCTTCCAAATCTCATTTAGCTGCAGTGCACTTGTTTGATATATTTTCTGATCATTCAAATATATAGTGGCTTTCATCTTTACAAATATGACAAGGCTAATTCTCAACACATAACTTGGAGGTAAATATTCTGATCCCAATTTACAGAATCTAAGATACATCTCAGCTTAAGGCTGACAAATAAATTTTGGGTGCTCAAATCAAGACATATAGGGTACACTGCAATATAAGCCCAAGCTCATGCCCAAATCTGTAGAGGCTAACTTTTACAGATGCTGAGAACCAGCAGCTCCCACTGCTTTGGTGGGAGCTGCAGGTGCTCAGCCTGGAAGTCATCCCCTAAGTGTCTCAAGTTGATCACTCAAAAAGAGAGACAAGCAAAATTAGTGGGCATTTTGAAAATTTGTCCCCAAGTGATTTGCCCAAAGAAATGAGTGACAGAATTGAGACTATGAGGAGTCTGGTGGCACCTTAAAGACTAGCATTTATTTGGGCGTGAACTTTTGTGGGTAAAAAATCCACTTCAGAAGAAGTTCTTCAAAAGAAGTTTTTTTACCCAGGAAAGGTTATGCCCAAATAAGTCTGTTAGTCTTTAAAGTGCCACCAGATTCCTAATTGTTTTTGTGGATACAGACTAACACGGCTACCCCTCTGAGAATTGAGACTGGAGTTCCTGGCTTCAAGACCTGTGCTCAGACCACAAAGATGTTGGTGTCCATATTACAGGTGCTATCTTTATAACCAGCGAGCTCTCACCGAAGTCAGAGTAGGTAAAGCTCAATCTGACATCACAACGTGCAGCTGTGGCGGCGTTACTGTCCTCACACACAGGTGAAGAAGGTGACAAGTCAGGGAGGAGGGCAGCAGAGAGGAGACGCCTGGTGTTTACCCCCCTCCACGTTTTGCTGTTCCAATAGGGCAGGAAGGGGAAGAAAACTCAAGCGGTGGGTGCATCAGCTGGGCAAAAACGCAGCCCTGACTCCTCCTTATATGCGATATCGGAGCAGTGGCGGCCCGCAGGGCAGTGAGAGCGTCTGACACCTGGCCCCCCTGAAGGGTTTCCGCCCCCCACACACAGCCAGGCGAGCAGGAGCCAGAGACGTGGGGCCCAATCCTGGGCGTTCGGGACCGCAGGATCGGGCCCACCGAGCAACTTCTTCTGGCCCTGGGAAGCCGGAGCCGCTCTCCGCCACCAGCCCTGTCCTGCCGCGCTGCCAGAACCCCTCCCCCCGCCACGTCCTCCCCCTCCCCCGGCGAGTCACCGTTCAGCTCGGGGCAGCGGCGCGCGATAGGGGCAGCTTGGCGGCCCCCTGCCCAGGACCCAGACCCCGCTTCCCTGCCCACTCCCCACCCGACCCCGGGCGCCTCGTCCCGCCCCGCACTCACCACAGCCCCGGCCACGGCATGGACCAAGCTCTCGTAGGAGGACACCGCCGCCATGGCTGCTGCTCCTGCGGGCTCAGCCGCAAACTTCGCCGGCGACCGAGCGGGACAGGAGTCAGCAGGCGAGAAGGGGAACCCCGCTCCCGCTCCCGCCGCCCCGTCCTCCCGCTCCATGGCTTCCCCCGCGCACGTGATCTCTGACCCCTCCCCCTCCAGGGGCCGGGCCAGCTGCCGCCAAACCCCGCCCACTCCAATCGCCGCGCCCAGCCACTCGGCTCCTCGCGCGCCGCTCGCTTTGCTCTCTGGCCCGGGCTCACGCGCTGCTGAGCCGCTGAAGCGCCGGCTAAGGCTTCCCCTTCCCCTTCCCCCCTCGTGGGCTCTCCCGTGGTCACGCGGGCTTTCAAACAGGGTTGCAGCCGTTGGGCTCAACGGCCCGAGGGTGCGCAGGGAAAGCCAGGGGGGTTCCCCACGGTCCTGCTCCCACCGAGGGTAAAGGGAGGGACATCGCCCCCGCCTCTCACTGCGATACCCTCAGCAGGGGAGAGCAGCAGCCATTTTTGGGGACCGGCTCTCCCACAACTGCTGTGAGTCGCTTGAGCTCAGCTCCTGACTGCCCACAGGGCCAGGCTCCCCCGACTTAGCTCAGTCTCTGAAAGGGCTGCCCTCAGCAGCCACAGACACAGACCATGCTCAAAACAAACGTTGGTACCCTCTGAGCGATGCCTGCCCCAACTAGAAGTGCAACCAGCCCCAGAATTGCACCCCCCACCAGTTACCAACTCTCAATTTTATGATCTGCCACAATATGAAGTGCTTCTTAAAAAGCCCTGCACTCGGAAGCTTATAGTTAGGTGGTATCTCAGGCTTTCATTTTAATTCTTGTGGTTGCAGAGAAGAGCTTGAAAAGCTGATCCAGGTGTGCTTTACTAGCTCAAAAAACAGAAGGCAAATAAGAGTATTAAACACAAAATGTTGGGTTTGGGGAGGGGGTTAAGCCTATTCGTTTAGGAGAAGGGGCAGATTCATGATTTTTAAGCATTTGGGTTTGGCAATGCTGAAAAAAACGTTCCTGCCTTCAAGATCGGAAATTAGCTTGACCAGATTTACAATGTCAAAGAACAGGCCACTTGTTGGAGAGCCAGGTAGGAGCAACAGTTTGTGGGATCCCTGTATAGGGGAGAGAGTTGTGGTATCAGTAAATGGGGAAGAAAGGGGAGGAAAAGGGTGCCAACTCCAGGTGTTCAAGAGTAATGAGTCAGGCTGAAAACATGAGATTTAAAAACAGTAGATGTAGGGTGTCTTATTTTGCGTTGTGTTTTTTAAACCTTTAGGATGCATGTGGTTCAGATTTTCTAGCTTTTCTCTGCAACCATGAGAATTAGATTTTTTTAAATGAAGCTGAGGTTTCATCTAATCACAAGCCTCCAGGAGCTGGAGCTTTAAGAGAAGCACCAATAAATTAGTTGGCAACACCAACTGGGTGCCTTTTCCTCCTTACTTTCAAGCCAGCCAATATTCCTTTTTGCCCATGACCACCTTCCCCGTTTAGAACAAGTTATAGTAAAGGGTGGGTTGAGAGAAAACGGCATTTATGCCTCTGTATTCCCTTTTGTGCTTTGTCCCTGTCCCAATACCTTTTCCATATTTTCTAGGCTGTATTTGCAAGCCCAGCTTGTTTATTTAAAAAAAGTGTTTCCTGTTTCAAGTCCTAAATTATTTCTTACTCTTGTAGTTTTGGCTCTCTCCTCTTGTTGCCTTCATCTACACTGTCTGGTCTTACATTCCTCTTTATATCTTTCACACTTACTCTTTTGTCTATTCCTCCCCCCTTCTCTCCTACTCCCTTTCCCATTCCCTCCTTATCTTGCTCACTCTTACAGTTGTTTTTCCACCCTGGAACAATCTCCTTTTTGTCCTCCTGTGACGTTATTGATATAATCTGGGACCATATAGATCATTGTTGCAACCAAGGTCCTGTAGTGGCACGCAAATCTTGTATAAAGGGGGTCAAATGGGGTGTCTAAGACAAGGTTATGGTTTACTGGTTATGATTATGCTGTCTATATGTGTGTATCACTTTTGTAGTTGAAGTTATGAATATTGGCTCTATACTGTCTGTATTTCAAACTCAGGCCTGGTCTACACTACGGGTTTAGGTCGACTTTAGCGGCGTTAAACCGAATTAAGCCTGGACACGTCCACACAACGAAGCCCTTTCTTTCGACTTAAAGGGTCCTTTAAACCGGTTTCTTTACACCACCTCTGACGAGGGGATTAGCGATAAAACCGGTCTTTGCGGGTCGGAATTGGGGTAGTGTGGACGGAATTCGACGTTATTGGCCTCCGGGAGCTATCCCACAGTGCTTCATTGTGACCGCTCTGGACAGCACTCTCAACTCAGATGCACTGACCAGGTAGACAGGAAAAGACCCGCGAAGGTTTGAATTTCATTTCCTGTTTGCCCAGCGTGGAGAGCACAGGTGACCCCGCAGAGCTCATCAGCACAGGTAACCGTGATGGAGTCCTCCCAGGATCGCAAAAGAGCTCCAGCATGGACCGAACGGGAGGTACGAGATCTGCTCGCCATATGGGGAGATGAAGCAGTGATAGCTGAACTCCGTAGCAGTAAAAGAAATGGAAAAGTATTAGAAAAGATCTCCAAGGCCATGAAGGACCGAGGCCATAACAGGGACACACAGCAGTGCCGCGTGAAAATTAAGGAGCTACGGCAAGCTTACCACAAAGCCAGAGAAGCAAACGGAAGGTCCGGGGCAGAGCCGCAAACTTGCCGCTACTACGCGGAGCTGCATGCGATCCTAGGGGGTGCAGCCACCACTACCCCAACCGTGTGCTATGACTCTCTCACTGGAGAAACACACAGGGAAGACGGTTCGGGGAACGAGGAGGAGGATGACGATGGAGGTACTGTAGGTAGCTCACAGCAGCAAGGAAGCGGAGAAACCGGTTTCCCCAACAGCCAGGATATGTTTGTGACCCTGGACCTGGAACCAGTAACCCCCGAACTCACCCAAGACCCTCAGGGCACACAGGAGACCTCTGGTGAGTGTAACTTTGTAACTATTTGTAAACATTACAAAAAAAAAGCAAGCGTGTTTAATGATTACTTTGCCCTGGCAATCGCGGCCAGTACATCTACTGGAAAAGTCTGTTAACGTGTATGGGGATGGAGCGGAAATCCTCCAGGGACATCTCCAGAAAGCTCTCCTGGTTGAAATGGGGTGATTTTATTAAGGGGACATTCAGAGGCGCCCGTTCCTGCTCTTCTGACCAGAAATGTTCCCCGCTGTTAACCACGCGGTGGGGGGAGGGGTGAAGTGATCATCCCAGAGAATCGTGTGTGTGTGTGGGGCGGGGGGGTTTACTTGTGTTTGTGCCGCATGTTAACCGGGAAACCGCAGCCACTCCTTTTACATTGAAACCCCATTTTAAATGGACAACCCAATTCATCCTTGATATGGGAAATGCGCTGCTGTTTGCAACCTTTCCCGCATGTTAAGAAGGTTAAAAAAGCCAAAACACTGTGGCCTACGATGGCTGCCTGCAAGCCGAAATATGCGACCTTGTAATGAAAGAGTGTACCCATTGTTCTCTAAAATGTGTCTTTTTTAACCACCTCTCCCTTCTCCTCCGCCAGCTGCAAATGTTTCTCCTTCGCAGAGGCTCGTGAACATTAGAAAGAGAAAACGTAGGACGAGGGACGAGATGTTCACGGAGCTGCAGATGTCCGCCCAGGCTGATAGAGCACAGCAGAATGCGTGGAGGCAGTCAATGACGGAGATGAGAAAAGCCCAATATGAACGAGAGGAGAGGTGGCGGGCTGAATCGCGGGAAGAACAGAGCAAGTGGCGGGCTGAAGACGATAGGTGGCGTCAGCTTGCAGACAGACGGCAAGAGGCAATGCTCCGTCTGCTGGAGCATCAAACTGATATGCTCGAGCGTATGGTTGAGTTGCAGGAAAGGCAGCAGGAGCAGAGACCGCCGCTACAGCCCCTGTGTAACCAACAGCCCTCCTCCCCAAGTTCCATAGCCTCCTCACCCAGACGCCCAAGAACACGGTGGGGGGGCCTCCGTCCACCCAGTCACTCCACCCCAGATGATCGCCCAAGCATCAGAAGGCTGGCCTTCAATAAGAGTTAAAGTTTTAAAATGCAGTGTGTCCTTTTCCATCCCTCCTCCCCCACCCATCCCAGGCTACCTTGGCAATTATCCCCCTACCTCTGTAAGGAACTAATAAAGAATGCATGAATGTTAAAAAAAAATGACTTTATTGCCTCTGCAAGCGGGAGGGGAGGGTGGGGTGGGGTGGTTGGTTTACAGGGAAGTAGAGTGAACCGGGTCGGTGGGGGGGGTTTGGAGGGTTCATCAAGGAGAAACAAACAGAAGTTTCACACAGTAGCCTGGCCAGTCACAAAACTCGTTTTCAAAGCTTCTCTGATGCGCACCGCGCCCTGCTGTGCTCCTCTAACCGCCCTGGTGTCTGGCTGCGCGTAATCAGCGGCCAGGCGAGTTGCCTCAACCTCCCACCCCGCCATAAAGGTCTCCCCCTTACTCTCACAGATATTGTGGAGCGCACAGCAAGTAGCAATAACAATGGGGATATTCTTTTCGCTGAGGTCTGAGCGAGTCAGTAAGCTGCGCCAGCGCGCTTTTAAACGTCCAAATGCACATTCCACCACCATTCGGCACTTGCTCAGCCTGTAGTTGAACAGGTCCTGACTCCTGTCCAGGCTGCCTGTGTACGGCTTCATGAGCCATGGCATTAAGGGGTAGGCTGGGTCCCCAAGGATCACGATAGGCATTTCAACATCCCCAATGGTCACTTTCTGGTCCGGGAAGAAAGTCCCTTCCTCCAGCTTTCGAAACAGAGCAGAGTTCCTGAAGACGCGAGCATCATGTACCTTTCCCGGCCATCCCACGTTGATGTTGGTGAAACGTCCCTTGTGATCCACCAGGGCTTGCAGCAGCATTGAAAAGTACCCCTTGCGGTTTATGTAGTCGGTGGCTTGGTGCTCCGGTGACAAGATAGGGATATGGGTTCCGTCTATGGCCCCGCCACAGTTTGGGAATCCCATTTCAGCAAAACCATCCACTATTGACTGCACGTTGCCCAGAGTCACTACCCTTGCTATCACCAGGTCTTTCATTGCCCTGGCAAATTGGATCACAGCAGCCCCCACTGTAGATTTGCCCACTCCAAATTGATTCCCGACTGACCGGTAGCTGTCTGGCGTTGCAAGCTTCCACAGGGCTATCGCCACTCGCTTCTCAACTGTGAGGGCTGCTCTCATCTTGGTATCCTGGCGTTTCAGGGCAGGGGACAGCAAGTCACAAAGTTCCATGAAAGTGCCCTTACGCATGCGAAAGTTTCGCAGCCACTGGGAATCGTCCCATACCTGCAGCACGATGCGGTCCCACCAGTCTGTGCTTGTTTCCCGGGCCCAGAATCGGCGTTCCACGGCATCAACCTGCCCCAGTGACACCATGATTTCCACATTGCTGGTGCCTGTGCCTTGTGAGAGGTCTATGTCCATGTCAATTTCCTCATCACTCTCGTCGCCGCGCTGCAATCGCCTCCTCGCCTGGTCCGGGTTTCGCCTTGGCATGTCCTGGCTCTGCATATACTCCAGGACAATGCGCGTGGTGTTCATAGTGCTCATAATTGCCGCGGTGATCTGAGCGGGCTCCATGATCCCAGTGCTAGCTATGGCGCCTGGTCAGAAAAAAGGCGCGAAAGTAGTATCTGATGGACCAGGAGAAGGAGGGAGGGCGGGAGGGAGGGAGGGCCGAGTGACGACATGGCGTACAGGTACAGGAACAGGGAGAAACACAAACAACTGTCACACAGAATGGTCCCCCCAAAGATTAAAATGAAAACCCTGGGCTTAGCAGGCCATTGATTTCACGGAGGAAGGGGAAGCATATGAATACAGAACAAATCTATTTTTTACATCTTAAGGTGGCAGCCGACGGTGCAGCATGAGTGACAGCCATACCAGTACGACGATGACGGATACCAATCATAAAATACCATCATCTGCCAAAAGGCAAGGGGCTGCTGCTGTGTAGCAATGCAGCCCCACGTCTGCCAGCCCCACGTCCGCCAGCACCCAGCATCGCCCTCGGCCTCTTCTGGGTGCTTAGCAGACAATACTGGGCAATTGGCAGAAAATAGTATATTACGACTGGTAGCCATCATCATCGAAACAGTAGCATGTCTGCCCAGGTGGCCATGATTGACAGCCACACCAATACGATGACGACGGATACCAGTCATAATATACCATCGCCTGGCAAGGGGCTGGTGCAATGCAGCCCTACGGCTGCCAGCCCCATGGCTATCACTCATGCTACACCGTCTACCGCCAAAAGGCAGTTAGCAGCTGCTGCTGTGTAGCAATGCAGTCCCACGTCTGCCAGCACCCAGAGGACATATGGTGACGGTGAGCTCAGCTGAGCTGAGCGGGCTCCATGCTTGCCGTGATATGTTGTCTGCACAGGTAACCCAGGTAAAAAGGCGCGAATCTATTGTCTGCGTTGCTGTGACGAGGGGGGAGGGGCCTGACGACATGTACCCAGAACCGCCCGCGACACTGTTTTGCATCATCCGGGCATTGGGATCTCAACCCAGAATTCAAAGAAAAGGCGCGAACCGCTTCTCGGCTCTCTGAGCTGTGGCGCAAACGTAGTATCTGACGGACTAGGGGAAGGAGGGAGGGGGGCCGAGTGACGACATGGCGTACAGGCACAGGGAATTAAAATCAAGAACGGTGGCTGTGCATCAGGGAGAAACACAAACAACTGTCACACAGAATGTTCCCCCCAAAGATTAAACTGAAAACCCTGGGCTTAGCAGGCCGTTGATTTGACGGAGGGAGGGGGAAGCAAATGAATACAGAGCAAATCTATTTTTTACATCTTAAGACGACGGTGCAGCGTGACTGATAGCCCTCGGCATCTTTCTGGGTGCTTGGCAGCAAATACGGGGCGGCGTATGACGATGGTCTTCAGGCCTATTGCACAATCGGCTGCTCGGGGAAGACTCTGCTAATGTGCGATGACCCGACTTGTAATAGGACGGCTAATAGTCGTAATACACCATTTACTGCCAAAAGGCAAGCCCCACGGCTGCCAGCACCCAGATCGCCGATGAAGGCTACCAGTCTACTGCACCGTCTACCGCCAAAAGGCAGTTAGCAGCTGCTGCTGTGCAGCAATGCAGTCCCACGTCTGCCGACACCCAGAGGACATATGGTGACGGTGAGCTCAGCTGAGCGGGCTCCATGTTGTCTGCACAGGTAACTCAGGTAACCCAGGTAAAGAGGCGCGAATCTATTGTCTGCCGTTGCTGTGACGGGGGAGGGAGGGGCCTGACGACATGTACCCAGAACCGCCCGCGACACTGTTTTGCATCATCCGGGCATTGGGATCTCAACCCAGAATTCAAAGGGGCGGCGGAGACTGCGGGAACTGTGGGATAGCTGTGGGATAGCTACCCATAGTGCAATGCTCTGGAAGTCGACGCTAGCCTTGTACTGTGGACGCGGTCCGCCGACTAGAGCACCTAGAGCATTTTATTGTGTGGACACACACAATCGGCTGTATACAACCGATTTCAATAAAACCGGCTTCTATAAATTCGAACTAATTTCGTAGTGTAGACGTACCCTCAGGCTATGCTGCTGGGTGACATCCCAGACAAACTGGTGTTAGCTCTGCCTAGCCTGCTTGATGGCCCATTAAGGACCATCAGCTATACAATGGACCCATTGAGAGAAGGCAGATACGCCTTGTAACTCAGCAAAGTATGCAGGGACTGGCCCATGTGACTCCAGACTCCATGTTGCTGTAACTTTCCACAGTAAGAACAAAGAGGTGTGCTTACACCTGGAAAAGACTATATAAGGCTGATGCCTCATCTCCATCTTGTCTTCAATCCTGCTTCTTACCTCTGGAGGAACTTTGCTACAAGCTGAAGCTTTGAACAAAGGACTGAGGACCCATCCCAGCGGGGGATGTATTCCAGAGACTTGATTTGAACCTGCAGTTTATTCCATCGCTGCTGCAAGCCTGAACCAAGAACTTTGCCATTACTGTATGTAATTGATTCCATTTAACCAATTCTAACTCTCATCTCTATCTTTTTCCTTTTATGAATAAACCTTTAGATTTTAGATTCTAAAGGATTGGCAACAGCGTGATTTGTGGGTAAGATCTGATTTGTATATTGACCTGGGTCTGGGGCTTGGTCCTTTGGGATCAGGAGAACCTTTTTCTTTTACTGGGGTACTGGTTTTCATAACCATTTGTCCCCATAACGAGTGGTACTGGTGGTAATACTGGGAAACTGGAGTATATAAGGAGATTGCTTGTGAGACTTGCAGTTAGCCAGTGGGGTGAGACTGAAGTCCTCCTAGTCTGGCTGGTTTGGTTTGCCTTAGAGGTGGAAAAAACCCCAGCCTTGGGCTGTAACTGCCCTATTTGAGCAATTTGTCCTGAGTTGGCACTCTCAGTTGGGTTCCGCCAGAACCGCATTGTCACACCTCCTTACCCTGACATGATCTAATACTCACCTCTGGCATGGAAAAGAGAAGCTTAGCCACTGGCCCATGCTGCATCAACAGACACAAATTACAAACAGAGCATCTATAGACTTACCATTTGCAACAACAGCTGGAGACAGAACAAATCATATTTCAAAGACATGACTATATTTATTTGGTGAGAATCAGCTTGCTTGAGGACTTGTGCAGTGCAGGGTTCACAGGGAGGGCTTGAAGGAGACATGGCAGCAGGACTGCACTATTGAACAGGCAATTTGGGAGGTGGTCCTTGAGGCTTTCATGCTTTTATCTGTTCCACTAGCTAGCAGCTTCCTCCGGTAAACCGATCCTGTGAGATGGGAGGAGAGGAAATAAAAAAATAGGACAAATTACTTTTTGTAGAATCAGCTAAACTGCTTGTACGTTTCTATTATCTCATGACCACCAACATTCCTCCAGGTTACATGGTCGCTCACTATTCTGCAATTGACTTGAAGTTTCTCCCTGACAATCAGTCTTTCCCCTCTTCTACCAAGGAAATGTCATTAAGGAACTTTTATTAAAGTTATTTACTTTACTTTTATATGACATTGCTTCTATTTTTATTTCCCATTTCTTTTTAGTCCATTTTCACTCTTCCCATCTCTTCATTCTCTCACGTGAATAACATTCTTCCTCACCCACTCAATTTTCTTGAATTTTTTATACAGTATTTCTTAGCACCTTATCCAAACCTCCAAAATTCCCCTTGCTTGAGGGCTCATCATAACACTGCTGCTTCCCCACTTAGAACCAGGTCCAGGGTCACCCTTTAACCAAGAACAGAAAACCAAAACACACTCACAAAACAACTTCCTGTACCACCCAGTTCTCCAGGCTGTATATCCAAAAAGAATCTTTAAGTTGCCTTCTGACAACTTGACAAGGTGGTTTAATCAAACAGTCAACCAAGATTTCCCCTCTTAGCAGAGTGACCCCAACCCTCCTTTGGCAGGGTGGCTATAATCCCAACCCTCCTTTGTCTAGAGGAATAAAGAGAAAGATCTAATCTGTCCCCAGCCTATGATCATTCCTGACTGGAAAGGAACTCTACTCTTTCCTAGTCCACTGCACTCCGAAACAACCTCCTCGCTCATGAGGTACAGCTGTTGGGATCCAGCATCTAGCCCTCTAATAGACCACAAGTGTTAGCTCCAATCTCTGAAGTCTGACTCCTCAGGCAGTCCCAATAAGAAGGGCTTTTCTCAGCCCAGTAAAGGGGTTTAAATCATCTCAGGGTTAAGTTATAGATAGAATGGGCTTCACAAAAGGACTTAGATACCATGATGCTCAGCATTACAACACCTAACTTTTAGAAACCTAGAAAAATCCCAGGAACAACACTGTGGTCCACAAAGCTGAGTTAGGGGCCTAAGCTTCCTATATGAAAGGGGAGAGAGAGGTGCTTAAGAATATGATCCACAAAATCAAGCACTTTAGGCAGGGAGCTGCCTAAACTAGCCAGTGGGAGATGCTAAGGAGAGGGATATGTGCTAAACCCCACCACTCTCTCAGAGATAGACACCTGAGTCCAGGCTGCAGAGAGGAAACATAGCTCAGCTTAGCATTCCACCAATTGGAACCCACTTCTTGGAGTCAGGAGGCTTAGATGCCTATGCTCTTTTTTGTGGGAATGGGTTAGGAACTTGCCTCATGCCACACGAAACAGTTGGAAGAGGAGGTGGTGCTTTTGACCAACTTAACACTTTTAGCCTAGTGATTAGAGTACTTGCCTGGGATGTGGGAGACAGAGGATGAGTTCCCCCTTCTCTATCAGACCAGTCAAAAGGATATGAACAGGCAGGGCCAGCTCCAGCGTTTTTGCCGCCCCAAGCAGCGGAAAAAAACCAAACAAAAACAAACAAAAAGGAAGCGATTGGCGGCAGCTCTACTGCCGCCGCTTCATTCTTTGGTGGCAGGCCTTTCCCTCTGAGAGGGACTGAGGGACATGCCACCCCTTTCAGTTGGCCACCCCAAACACCTGCTTGCTGCGCTGGTGCCTGGAGCCGGCCCTGTGAACAGGGCTCACCTAGCTACCACTGAGGCTTTGTCTACACTACAAAGTTTTGTCAGCAAAAGCTGCCTTTTGCTGACAAAACAGGGAAGGGGTACACGCTACAAAGCTACGTTTGGCGGCAAAACTCTGCTGTTTTAAACCACTTAAAGAAGAGGCATAAAGCTTTTTGTGGCAAAGTTAAAGCAACAAAGCATCAGTATAGACTGCTGTTTGTTTTGTCAACATAACTGGCTTCCACCAGTAGCCCACAATGCCTGTCCTGACCACTATGCTCACTGTTTTGATCTCCGCTGCCCGGTAGGTTTTCACCCCTCCCCTTTCAAAACTCTGAGAAGTATCAGACAGCTGAGCATGCTGTTCTGCTCCAGGAACAAAGAGCAAATCATTAACATGGAATGCTCCTTTTCTGACCTGTTCTAGGAACACTGGTGGCTTGCTGGGGGACAGACGACACGACTGTTATGCTGCTTTGACATTCCTCAGCACAGAGAGCTCACAGAGCTGCTCAGGATGCTGCTCCCGGAACTCGGAAGGAATCACAGTACCGCAGGCAGAGTGGGCTGATTCGGGAGAGACTGCCGTGATGAGCAGAGCTGGGGGCTGACCTCCCTCTGCTTCAGGATAGGTCGGTCAGCCTGCTGTCTCCCCCGCTCCAGATACACCACTCCCCTCTCCCTCCTCAGTTGAAAAAGCACCTGACAATCTACTAGGATGCCCCTGGAATGATGGGATTGAGAAACCTGCATCATGTGATGCTGTACCTGCCCCATGAGGCATTGCAAACCCTTCCCAAAGCACCCTGCGGCCAGCTGCACAGTGGGATATTACCCACAGTGCACTGCTCTGTGTTGATACAAGAGTTGCTAGTGTAGATGCACTCTGCTGACGTGAGCTAGTGTGGACATGCAACAGCGGTTTTAATTAAAGTGCTTTTATTAAAGTGGCATAACTTTTGCTGACAAAACTTTGTAGTGTAGACAAGGCCTGATTTAAGGGATATTCTGATGTAGGACTCCCTCAATCTCTCCTGTTGAAGCTTATCCACGGTTAGGGTTGCCAGGTATCCGGTTTTCAACCGTAACACCCAGTTGAAAAGGGACCCTGGCAGCTCCGGTCAGCACCGCTGACTGGGCCGTTAAAAGTACAGGTGGCGGCACAGCAGGGCTAAGGCAGGTTGGCTAAGACTGGGAATTGCAGACAATGGGAGCTGTGGGGGTGGTGCCTGTGGGTGGGGGCAGTGTGCGGAGCCCCCTGGTCGCTCCTCCACCTGGGAGCTGGAGAGACATGTTGCCACTTCCTGGGAGCTGCCTGAGGTCAGCACTGCCCAAAGCCCGCACCCCTCACCTCCTCCTGCACCCCAACCTCCTACCCCAGCCCTGAGCCCCCTCCCGCACTCCAACCTCTTGCCTAGGGTGACCATATTTCCCAAAGAGAAAATGGGTCACTGTGTGGGGCTAGCCTTCACCCCCCTCATCTTTCCCCCATGCGGGGCTGGTCTGAGCCATTTGTCTGAGCCTGCCCTCCCTCCCCCCACCCTGCGAGGCTGGGGTCGCTGCTCGCCCAAGCCCTGCATACCCCCCACATGCAAGACTGGGGCTGCCCTCACTGTTCACTCAAGCTCTGCCTGCCCCCCACCCGAGCCCTGCCTTTGCTCCCTGCATGGGGCTGGCATCGCCGCTCACCCCTCGCATCTGACTTTTTTGACAAAAGTGGGCATTTGTCCCATTTGTTCTTGCTAACTGATCAAGGACAAATGCCCACTTTTGCCAAAAAAGTCAGGACAGTCAGAACACTGCTTAAAAAAGGGACTGTCCTCGCCAAAACAGGAAATATGGTCACCCTACCCCTGCCCCATTTCTGGCCCCACTCTGGAGCCTGCACCCCCAGCCCAGAACCTAGGGTGACCAGACAGCAAGTGTGAAAAATCAGGACAGGGGGTGAAGGGTAATAGGAACCTATTTAAGAAAAAGACCCAAAAATCAGGACTGTCCCTATAAAATCAGGACATCTGGTCACCCTACCAGAGACCCTCCCACACCCCAACCCTCTGCCCCAGGTTGGAACCTCCTCCTGCATGTAAACTCCCTCCCAGAGCCCATACCCCCCACCTCTTCCCCCAAGCCCCTCAACCCCATCCCCCAGCCAGGAGCCTCCTCCTGCATCCCAAACCCCTCATCCCTGGCCTCACCCCAGAGCCTACACCCCCAGCTGGAACCCTTACTCCCTCCCACACTCCAACCCCCTGCCCCAGCCCAGTGAAAATGAGGGGGTGAGTGAGGGTGGGTGTGGGACAGCAAGGGACAAAGGGAGGGGAGATGGAGTGAGTGGGGGCAGGGCAAGGGTGTTAAATTTTCTGTAATTAGAAAGTTGACATTCCTACATGAGAAGTTTCCTCTGCTGACACACCTGGCAGACTGTTTGAAGCTCCTCTACCATGAGAAGTTTTCTTGCATCATTACCCAGGAGTGGAGTAAAATTCAGGCCGGTATAAACAGGATGCTGAACTAGAATGCAGCAGTATAGAACCTCCCCAGCTGTGTCTTTGCAACCCCAATCACTTCCACCCATGGCAGCTGGACCTGTATTTCCAGGAGACGTTATAGATACGCTCAGGACTTAATATCAACACAGGCTATGCAGTGGATTTGTTTCCTAAACCAGTCTTTAAGTGTTGACTGCTTCTAAAAATGCTATCTTGGTTGAGAAAAAGCCAAGTTATATGTGACTCCACAACTATGCTTGTCCCACTCCTGCAGCTCTTGGTTTGGAGTACTATAATAATCCCTATTTTGCACATATGCAGCAGTATACACCACTATAAGTCACCACTTGCCTGTTTAAAACATTTTCTTCCCTGCTTGGAATCTGTCTTGGACAGCATGTGCATGAGGGGAAGAGAGCAGAACGGGACAATTCTTTTGCCCTCAAAGTGAAGCAACAATATGCATTGCATAAAAAGTCCAGTCTCCAGCATGCAACATCTCCCACTCCAGCAAGAGAGTGGTCCCACACAGGTAAGGACAGCCCCCTTTTCTCATATTCTCCCACCCATAACACTAATGAGTCACTTTACTCAGCTGAGTTGATGCTGATTCCTCTGCTATATCCTCTCCCATGAGTTCTTCTACCTCCTCCCTGAAGAGGGTCTGGGAGGGCTAGGTGAGGTGAGACAGGCTATACCTAGAAGTGGTGAGCATCTGCTCTACCCTCAGCTGAGATTGGCCCCAGTTCCTCTGACTCAGCCCTTGATCACCCATGTACATTGCCCAGGACCCTTGAGATATCAAGGGGTATTCAGGAGCTCCATGCTTGAGGTACTGTTAATCTCCTGGTCCAACTCCTCATAGAACAGTGATATTCTAGGGGAGTTACCAGAACAAGAGTTGTGGTCCTTTGCCCAGTAGTACAGGTTCTTCAGAGATTTTATGTTTCCCTGGCAGAGGTCTAATGTTGTGGATCCCTTTGTCAGCTTGCTTCCTGGAGATATCACTAAGACTTATTTCTGGCCCCAGACCCAAAATCTTAGGTCTTGCTGGCCTCACACCAGTCTCACAAAAACTTTATCAGCCTCAGGCCAACTAGTCACCCACTGGGAGTATGCTCTCCCAGAATACCAGGGTAGATTATTTTAATCAAGGCCATTTAAATCAGCAAACAGGAACCTTGATTTAAATATTTGATTTTAATCTTGTTTTGCATTTGTACTTATTTCCCTTAAGAAAAGTGGATTCTTATTGGGTGGTATCCATTAAAATATGTTTTTTGCCATGAAGTATAGCCTTCACACTAACTTTGGTGTTTGACTGACCTACACATACATTGCATATATCTATACATATTTAAGCAGTTCTATAATTTAATATGCATTTATCCAGATTTTTAATTTATATTTAGTATATTAGAAAATCGTGAATGAGGCATTTCTTATTTACTGGATTTTTTCACTCATGATTTGCATTAAACTGTATCTGGATGGAAATTGAAATTAAATTAAAATTCACAAAGACAGCATTTTAAAATTGTTTATTATTTAAAACTTAATAAAAGGAAGCAACTGTGATTAGCTAGTTCAATTAATTGTTTCTGGTCACCCTATCCTTCAAGATTTTAGAACTAGTAGATCTCATCCTCTATTTTTATTCACAAATTGAGAGAAGAAAACAAGCTTTACTGGTTTTTCAACTCCCAACTAGTTTCTTAACTAGAATGAGCTAGTCACTGACCTAAACTAGTTGAATAAACTGAAATGAAGAAAATATTCGGTGTCTGCAGAAGAGGCTACTGCTGTCAAATGTTGTTTTAGCACTTCAGCAAGTTCTGGTTCCAGGTGCCTAGCACAGTGACTTCCACTAATTCAATAGTTTGACTTTCAAAGAAAGATCAGAAGCTACATGTACTCTTAATATTAGCTTAAATGTTGTTATAATAAATT
Organism: Chrysemys picta bellii; assembly: GCF_011386835.1. Lineage (NCBI taxonomy): Eukaryota > Metazoa > Chordata > Testudines > Emydidae > Chrysemys > Chrysemys picta. Next base: position 92,658,845 of record NC_088791.1, on the reverse strand, counting down.
CAGGCTTTAACATAGGTTGTCATAATTTCAATTCTAAAGAGGTTTCTCTTAAAAACAAAATTAATTTAAAATCAATCAGGTTGAAATAAAAAATTTTAAAGTGAATTTTTATCCACACTGCAAGATGTACCTGTTCAGATCAGAAGGCAATAAAAGTACTATATAAATATTACTAGTACAGAAAACTGCATGCGGAGGTGAGGTCTGAACACCAAAGCAGGCTAAGTAACTTCCGGTCCAAAACCAGGGAGTAGGTAGGTAGACAAAGGCCCCAGGACTTTTGGGAAGACAGCTGCAGGGGGGAAAGGGAGGGAGACTGTACTAAAGTGGACTCTATATGCATTCACACAGCATAGTAGCTTGAGCATCAGCAGCACCTGAGCTCAACCTATACTCCCTTAGGTTGCTTGATTTAAAGCACCATCACTCAAACCAGAAATTTTTGTATATGGACAGGAGCTGGGTTAGGGGCAACACTTGCACTATAATTTGAGTTAACTTTGCAGGGAAGACAAGCCCTTAGTCAAGCATTTAGTCCAGGCTGTATGCAGTTTAATCATAAACTGTGTGCTTACATTAGGGTTTCCACTTAATGAACAAGTTTTCAGTTACAAAGCCAAGCCAAGAAACTTAATTTTTCAAAACCATACTTTATTTTTTTTTTTTTAAAGGCAACTAGAAGTATTTCAGAACTATATTTCTTAAGCAAAAAAAGAATTCACATCTCTTTCCATTTTGCAGGGTTATTAGTATGAGAAATAAAGCATTTGGTGTGTGTGATTTTTGCATCTGTTGTTGAGTTCCTAAACAAGTCCAGATTTAATTAAAAACAGTGACATCCATTATGGCTTAAGACACAGAATTACAAGATCACTGAACAGAAAAGCTTTCAGAAGACCCAAATGTGACCAAAAGCTAGTTATGATAAACTTTCCAACATGAGCAGGAGGCAAAGTTTAGTAAAGACAAACAAATGGAAGCAGCAAGAACATACCAGCAAAGACACACTGTTCCAAAGATACCCATGCTGTAAATTCACAAAGTGTTAAAAAGTATGCGTCATCTGTGCCAACTAATCCACCTTCTCATATTTATCCCAAACCCCAAGAACCATGAATTGAATGGAAGTGTTGACCATTGGGACAGCATCATATTAAAAAAGAAAGTTAAAGATGGAAGACTGGGGTGTGCAATAGTAGGAAAGGACTTAACTGCTCTGACAAGAGGACAGAGACAAAAGTTGAAGACTTTGGCCAAGAGATTTAATCTATAAGCATATTAGGACTCAGACTCCCTCAGAACCCAGAGTTGCTCTATTGTGGGGTTTATTCTGCCTTTAACTAATAATAATAATAGCATTTTACACCCCATGTTCAGGATAGCTTGCCCACTTAAGGGGACAGAGGTGGTGGTAGGGATAAGTTTCCTTCCTTCTAATTTTCAAATGGTTGAAGCCTGGCAAGAGTTGCCTCATCAGAAAGAGTACAACTAGTTAAAGACCTGCCAATCAGGGAAGGAAAGGAGTGCACTGCTACAGACAATAGGGTGCTCTCCCTTATCCACCTGGACAGAGATAATACAACAGTATTACATAAATATGTTGGGCAAGAATATAGCAAGTAACCTACCTAACCTCAGTGGTATTTGCAATAAAATGTGTTTCATGCCAGAATGAGCAAAGGATAGCCACAGAGCAGGGGGCAATCCTAAGTTTTAAACATTGTTGGCAGTACTGCCAGAAGTTCCAGTGTATAAGTAGTTAGAATATTGGTGACCCTTATTGGTTTTGCTCTAACCACCATCTAAAGTCAGCCACACATCAAAATGTAAAGCAAATAAAAGGGTGTGTAACAGTACCTGCAGACACCTCCTTCATCCAGTTAATACTTTAAAATAATTGTCCCCACCATACCCTCTTCTACAATTAGACCAATTTTCCTGTCTCAGATGGATAATACAGGACCCTGGTGTTACAATTCCTGCTTCTTTACTTGCTGGGGAAGTGAAAGCCAGGATGACAGTTTGATTTAAAACTGCTTTTTGTTAAATCAGACTACCTATTGAAAGATTACAATCTATTAGAAGTCTTAATTCAAAGGAGACCGCATTTAATACTTGTAACAAATGGTTGCAACTCTGGGGTAGAGAGGGAGGATTGAAAGTGTATGTTACCGAGTATAATTTGAGTAACTAAACCAATCTTTGCAAAAAGTTTGATGCATGAGGCAGACTCTCTTTAGAGCACCCCAGTTCTCTTCATGAGAAGATTAGAGGTACAGTGGTTTGTGTTATTGCAACACCTGCATTTGTTAAGTAATCAATTCTTTTTTCCATACACTTATGATTGTATTAAAAGGGAATTTATGGTTGACTTCCAAATTTGGCTGACAGTTTGCTGATGAGGTTCATGACCTTGGGGTTGTTCTGGTACTTGGACATGTTTGCTGGGTTCTGGGCAACATCTTGGAATGCGACCATAACTTCCGGATCCTGCAAAAGCAGAGGAAAGATGTTATTGTAGCTTTATTCCAATACAAAAAGCTTTAAAACATTTCAAGTAAATTTAGCACTAGACTGACAGCTCTGGAGATTAAAGCCAAAGGTAGGGACACTCCTTAAGTCTATCTAGCTGGGTCTTGGATGAGAGACCTCTAAAGAAAAATCCAGGTGATACAGGATGTGAAGCTGGCAATTCATTAGGTAGCATGTGAGTCAGTACTGAGCTAATGCCACAACAATGTGCAAGAGATACTATATTTTGGATGAGATGAAATTGAGTCTGACTTGAAGATATTACTGACACCATGTCACTTGACATGGGTAAGGATGTCAAGTTTGACAGTATTTGAATTTCCATGACTATGTTCTGACTGAATGTTCCCTCTGCAGTTTTATTTAGGTACACAGAATATCTCACTTTCTTTGCTGAAAAGTTCTTTAAGTATGTTATTAGACAAAATAAAACTCCTAGAAGTTGGAAAAGCAAAAATCTTCCATGTAGATTAAGATTACAAATACCACACTTGTGCTTATGTAAAGTGTGTACTTCATAAAGGCACTGGTGCAGTATAAGAATCACACTGGAGGCCTCGATGAGGCACAGGAGCAGATTTTGGACCTTAACCGTGACCAAGAAATGAAAGCCATCTATTTTAATGTCCTAAAGACTCAGGTACTCTGGGGTGTAAAACCCGGAGCACAAGGAGTTTGAAATAAACGTGCAATCTAATGTCTTCATATTCCAAGGAGTTTGGAGTTAAAACACCCATATGAAGATGGCAAAGTTGGACAAAGTCGGTCTGCTTTCTCAGCCTATTCAAGAGGTGTGCAGACTTTCCCAGGGCACGTCTCCCAATCTCTCACCTCAATGTGGAAGTGCGATTTAAAACTTTTGGGAAGTTTCATAGTTCAATGATTCAACAGAACTTTCATATGCTAAACAGATTTTAGACCAATCAGTTCTATGTCTGAGGGCTATCTGCATGCTCAGTTTGACAATTCAAAGAGTCTGCCTTAGATTTTTCCCTTACAGCTGTAGGGATTTCCCTCAGATTTTCACCTTTGGGCTGAGATTGAGCACAGATTGTTTCAGCCCAAGAATAATGAGATAAAGTTATATATAAAAAAAAAAAACAGGGAATTTTATTAGAAGCTACTTTGCTATTTTAACTAGTGTGTTTACCGCTGAAAAACAAGAACAGGAGTACTTGTGGCACCTTAGAGACTAACAAATTTATTAGAGCATAAGCTTTCGTGGACTAGTCCACGAAAGCTTATGCTCTAATAAATTTGTTAGTCTCTAAGGTGCCACAAGTACTCCTGTTCTTGTTTTTGCGGATACAGACTAACATGGCTGCTACTCTGAAACCTGCTGAAAAACAAGATTTTTATCTACACCAATTTTAGCTTCACTACTTAGTATGGAGGAGTCATAACTAAGATATGTAAACTTTTCTGTACTGTGAGTGCAACAGCTTTGACATTTGCACTATTGGTCTAAGAGGCTCTTTTCACATTTAACTCTGTGGTGTGCTTCTGAATGATCTTACTGAGCATCTGGGCATGCACATATTACAGTCTGTGTGGCCATCAATGATATGGTTGGAAAGGCATTTCCATGATAAACTTCTTACACTTCAGCCATATCTGCACTAGACAACTGAACTGTTCTTAACTGAACTAGTGAGAACACCGGCTTAAATTCAAAAGCAGGAAGTGACAATGCCCAGATAAAGACAGTTATAAATACAAGAAAATAAAAATATGATAGCCACTCAAATGTAGCTTCAGAAAACAAACATTAGGCAAGCCACTTTCCTCCCTTCCCCTCAACACCCATCTCAGCTGATTCTTTCAGAGACTAAAAGCTCAACAGATGTTGGCTAAAATAAAGTTTATTAGAAACAATTTCAACAGGTTGTAACAGTAGACAAAAGGAAGGCCAACAAAGGTCTTGAAAAGATGAACACAGTAACAAGTTGGGGGGGGGGGGGGGAGAGAGAGAGAGACTGTCTGTAATATCACTCATTACAAAACTCAGATGAGGACAACTTCAACGGAGACCACCCTAAACAGGACTGGACTTTAGGGGCAATTACAGTTTATGACTTAACAGGAAACAGCTTCTATAAACATAGAAGACTGAACTCCTATCTAGGTGTCAATATTAAGCATTACCATTTGCTAAATGTATGCAGAGCCAGTCATTCCAGCTACTTTTCAAGTCACCTATACATTAGGGAAAGGCAGCCAAAGGCCTGCCATGTGGTACCGCTCAAAAGCCTAGGAATCTTTTCCCATTAACTTGCAGAGAATGACCTAAACAATCAGCATGTGAAAGATGACCATCACCAATAACTAAGGACAACAGAGCAAAGGCGTTGCCCTATTAAAGGCAGTGCACATTAGGAACTTAAGCCATTTTCAGCAATAAATCTACAGCACTGACAACTGTTTCATTCTGTCCACACTGGGAGTTAAATCACTTATCAGAGAGAAAGACTCTTTTAGGATTGAGCCAATCTCTTAAGGCTGTTTTTAAAAAAGTCCTTTCTTCTAACAGTTTCCCCATGTTAATTACACTGGAGTTGTGCCAGTGCTAAGCTGATCACGGCTACTAGCATTTTTACCATTAGAATATGCTTGTTCTGGGCAGAATTAAGCCACTATGGAAGAACACCCATGGCCACTGGTGCCGTCTACACCAGAGCTTCCCCTGTTGCTACCAGTGGAGTTACACTGGTATTAGCAACAGGTGGAAATTTAGGGAAAAAGGCTAGTTCAGACAAAAGCCTGGTATAGTCAGGGCTTCAAAATGCCACTAACAAAAATCTGAAACCATGTTAGCAACTTTCTAGCAAGAACAAAGGTTTAAAGACTCCTCTAGAAGGAAAAAGTCCTAAAAAGTTCCTCACTGTAAAACTGGTTTACCAGTGGTGCCAATTCAGATTTCTTGCCTGGGTAAGGGGACACAAATCCCCCCCCCCATCCCGGGCAACAACCCAGTTCATCTGATCCCATGCATCAGGTCACTAAGCTACTAACTGATTCGGCCCAGTCACATTGTCTGTACGAATGGTGACTGGGATAAATTTCAGAGGCATTACAACTGGAACCATGCTCTGGCAGCAGCCATACTGATTTATTACAGGACCACTGCTTAACTGTGGTTGAGCCATGCTCCCTCCCCGACTCCTCATGATCAATGGAACACTAAGGCCTGGTCTACACTAGGCGTTTATGTCGAAGTTAGCGCCGTTACATCGAATTAACCCTGCACCCGTCCACACCGCAAAGCTATTTAGTTCGACATAGAGGTCTCTTTAATTCGACTTCTGTACTCCTCCCCGATGAGGGGAGTAGTGCTAAATTCGACATGGCCATGTCGAATTAGGCTAGGTGTGGATGGAAATCGACGCTAATAGCTCCAGGAGCTATCCCACAGTGCACCACTCTGTTGACGCTCTGGACAGCAGTCCGAGCTCGGATGCTCTGACCAGCCACACAGGAAAAGCCCCGGGAAAATTTGAATTTGAATTCCTTTTCCTGTCTGGGCAGTTTGAATCTCATTTCCTGTCTGGACATTGTGGCGAGCTCAGCAGCACTGGCAACGATGCAGAGCTCTCCAGCAGTGATGGCCGTGCAATCTCAGAATAGAAAGAGGGCCCCAGCATGGACTGATTGGGAAGTCTTGGATCTGATCGCTGTGTGGGGCGATGAGTCCGTGCTTTCCGAGCTGCGCTCCAAGAAACGGAATGCAAAGATCTACGAGAAGATCTCTAAAGACATGTCAGAGAGAGGATACAGCCGGGATGCAACGCAGTGCCGCGTGAAAATCAAGGAGCTGAGACAAGGCTACCAGAAGACCAAAGAGGCAAACGGACGCTCCGGATCCCATCCCCAGACATCCCGTTTCTACGAGGCACTGCATTCCATCCTAGGTGCGGCCGCCACCACTACCCCACCACTGACCATGGACTCTGAGGATGGAATATTGTCCACGGCCGGTTCCTCGGACATGTTAGCGGACGGGGAAGATGAGGAAGGAGAGGAGGAGGACGAGGCAGTCGACAGCGCTTACAACGCTGATTTCCCCGACAGCCAGGATCTCTTCATCACCCTTACAGAGATCCCCTACCAACCGTCTCCAGCCGTTAACCCGGACACAGAATCTGGGGAAGGATCAGCCAGTAAGTGTTGTAAACATCTAAACATTTATTTGTAACAGAACAGGAATATTAACCAAAACAACAATGGGTTTCTCATGATTAGTTTGCCCTAGGCGCTTAACGTTTCAGTCCTGGGCAGTGCAACTACTGAAAAAAAATCTAACAATGTCCGGTTTAGCATGATTGTCCTGCCCAAGCCGCTCTACTGTTTAGTCACTGCCAGTGCAGCTAGAGTAAAATGCGGTCTATATGTCCGGGGATAGAGCAGAAATCCTCCTGAGACATCTCGATGAAGCTCTCCTGGAGGTAATTGGAAAGCCGTTTCATCAGGTTCCTGGGGAGAGCGGCCTTATTGGATCCTCCGTAGTATGACACGTTGCCGCGCCACGAGACAATCAAGTACTCGGGGATCATTGCTCTGCACAGCAGGGCGGCATACGGCCCTGGTCTTTGGAGGCTTTCCTGAAGCATTCTTTCTTTCTCGCTGTCTGAGATCCTCATGAGGGTGATGTCGCTCATGGTGACCTGCTTTGAATTAGGTAGGGGAATGTTAGTGTTGGGACTGCTTGCCCGTTCCTTTACAGAACTGTAACCGCTGGTTTGCGGCCACGCGGTGGAGGCGGGAGAGGGGCAGCCTACACGGATCGTTCCCGGGGACAGCCGCGAGGGGGTGGGACAGGGGCAGAGTTCCTGCTTGCCGGATTGCTGGCAGCAGGGACTGACATTGCTTTCAATGTGAAATGAGGCCAGTGCTAATATTAAAGTTTTAAACTGCCACAAGTCTACGGCTTACCATGTCTGCCTGCTACAGAAATTCCGGTGTCCTGCCCCGCTTCTCAAATCTGCTGTGCAAGACCCCAGGCACTGAATGCGAAGGCCGAGAATTCGACCTTGTGCTGAGTGCGCATGTGATAGATGCTGTGCATGGTCTTGTTCACAGAGAAAGACTATGTTCTTTGTTCACAACTACATTTATCTTTCTGAGGAATTCACTCCCTTTTTCCCATTCCCACAGCCACATCTGCGACTGTCTCACAACCTAGCCTGGCATCACACTCCCAGAGGCTAGCGCAGATTAGGCGTAGGAAGAAGAGGACACGGGAGGACATGTTCTCGGAGCTTATGGCCTGCTCCCGAGCCCAGGCAGCACAGCAGACCCAGTGGCGGGAGAACTTGTCCCAAATGCACCAAGCAAACATGGATCGGGAGGAGAGGTGGCGGCAGGAAGACCAGCAGGCGACTCAAACGCTGCTTGGACTACTGAGGGAGCAAACGGACACGCTCCGGCGCCTTGTGGATGTTCTGCAGGAACGGAGGCAGGAGGACAGAGCCCCGCTGCAGTCTATCTGTAACCGCCCTCCCCCGCCACCAAGTCCCATACCCCCCTCACCCAAAGTCCAAAGAAGGAGGGGCGGCAGAGTCCGTGCTAACTCTCACTCCACCCCTGCAGAGAGCTCTAGTAGTAGAAGGCTCTCATTCCCCAAAATTTGACAAGTTCTTTCCTTCCCGCCTCACACAAGCCCCCGTCCAAGTTTCACCTCCCAGTTCCATGTGTAGTTGATAATAAAAGACACGTTTCTGTTAATTACTGTTTCCATCATGTTCTTTTGGAGGAGGGGGGGAAAGGGGGTTGGTAATTGGACAGGACAGTCACCTTTGGCAGGGTACATAGGCGGGGGCAGGTCCAGCAGCAGGGCACATACACAGTGCAGTGACTAGTTACCCTGGTCAGTCTGGGAGGTGGTTTTCATGTTATGTGGTGGGGGGTGGGTTGCTCTGTGACTTTGTGGCGGGGGAGGGCAGTTACAGATCTTAAGCGGCGGTCCTTATCCTGGATCACAGAGCCACGCAGCAGGGGATCTGTAACTGTCCTCCCCCTGCCACAAAGTCACATCGCCCCCCCATACACACAGTCCCGATCAGGAGGGGTGACAGGCTCCGTTGAAACAACCAGTCCACCACAGCGGAGCCGGTCAATCCTGGAGTTTAGAAGCTTAATTTGCGTCAGTACACTACACCCGCTCCCCACCACAGTCTACGTCCCAGTTTTAAAACATTCCCGCGAAAACAGTAATAAAGACAACGGTGTTCATTAACAAAGTAGAAGTGATTTTATTTCTAAACGTGTGTTGGAAGGGGGTGAAGGGGGTAGGTAACTGGAGAGGATAGTCAACATTAACTGGGTAAAGAAACGGGGGCAGGTTCAGCTTCTCTGTACACTAACTTAAAAGTCACAGGTTACCCTGCTCAGTCAGGAACCTAGCTTTCAAAGCCTCCCGGATGCACAGCGCGTCCCGCTGGTCTCTTCTAATCGCCCGGCTGTCTGGCTGGGCGTAATCAGAAGCCAGGCTATTTGCCTCAATCTCCCACCCCGCCATGCGTACGTGGGGCGAAATGCAGCAGACGCCATTGCACACGCGCAGCAGCGGACTTTCCTGTCTTCCCCCCAGGGGCTGCTAACAGGGAGTTTCGCAAGGGAGTTCTCCAGGTGAAGGAGGAGCAATACAGCACCCTTTTGGGGACCGTGTGCTGTGGCTGGCAGTTGGAAGCTGTGAGCTTCAAAGGAAGGTTTGAAAGCTAGAAGCCTCTGGTAAGTGGCTGAGCCTTCATCAGTGGGCGGGGCATTCATACAGGCCAGGGCTTTATAAAGCAGCGCACAAGTGACCAGGGAGCTTTGCGAACAGGGAGTTTCGCAAGGGAGCAGGAAGGGGGCGAGGGTCCCTTGCCGGTTCCATCTGTTTTCTCTTGATTCCCCTTAATACCTATAAACCAACTACATCCAAAACTTCTTGCTTAAACAACCCTTTCAGCCGACAGGAGGCTGCAGACAGGAGTTTGACAGAGGGAGGCTTATGATGGTTAGGAAGACCCGCAACACCTATGCCAGCACTGCTTCTGTCTCCTCCACCTGTGCCTGTAGCCAGACAGAGCGCCTGAGCATGGATGCCTCTACCCAGATCCTGGTGTGGTTTTGCAGAGACTGTAACTTGCAATTTCCACTTACGGATATCCAGGCTGGGGGGACCATCCAATGTGAGAGGTGCCTGCTGGTGGAATCTCTCAGGCAGCAGGTGGGAGAGCTACAGGAGGAGGTGGCTAGGTTGAGGAGCATCCGAATCCACGAGCAATTCCTCGACAGTGTCCATGTGGAGACAGCTGAGGTAGCTGTCCCAGTACACAGGACTGTGGATACACCACTGGTGGAGGAGGAGATGGCTCAGGGTGGACACTGGCAGCTGGTTACTTCTGGCAGCAGGCAGTGCTCCACCCCTGCTCCAAACCCTCCTGCCGTGGTTATAGGTAACCGTTATGCTCTTCTTGATACAGGAAAGAAGGAATCACTCCCTACAGTAAAGGAGGAGAAGCCTCGTACCCCTAAGGCTGGGAGGTCTGCTGCCACCACTGCGAATAGGAAACGTAGGGTAGTGGTGGTCGGAGACTCTCTGCTGAGGGGGACGGAGGCGCCCATCTGTCGCCCTGACATTTCATCTCGGGAGGTATGCTGCCTGCTGGGGGCCCGTATCCGAGACGTTACGGAGGCATTGTCGAGGATTATCCAGCCCTCTGACTACTACCCCATGCTACTCATCCATGTGGGCACAAATGATACTGCGCGGTGTGACACTGAGCGGATCAAGAGTGACTACAGGGCTCTGGGAGTACGGGTGAAGGAGTTTGGAGCGCAGGTGGTATTCTCTTCAATTCTTCCTGTCAAAGGTAGGGGCCCGGGCAGAGACAGATGCATCATGGAGGTGAATGCCTGGCTGCGAAGATGGTGTCGCCAGGAGGGCTTTGGCTTCCTAGACCACGGGGTGCTATTCGAGGAAGGACTGCTAGGCAGAGATGGCGTTCACCTTTCGAGGAGAGGAAAGACCCTATTCGGACATAGACTGGCTAACCTAGTGAGGAGGGCTTTAAACTAGGTTCGACGGGGACAGGTGAGCAAAGCCCACAGGTAAGTGGGGAACATGGAGACCGGGGAGATGGGTCGGAAACGAGAGGGAGTGTGGGCTATATTGGCAGAGAGAAAGGAGGGTCAGGACAAAACTGGGAGGAAAGATCAAACCAGTATCTTAGATGCCTATATACAAATGCGAGAAGTATGGGCAATAAGCAGGAAGAACTGGAAGTGCTAATAAATAAATACAACTATGACATTGTTGGCATCACTGAAACTTGGTGGGATAATACACATGATTGGAATGTTGGTGTGGATGGGTACAGCTTGCTCAGGAAGGATAGACAGGGGAAAAAGGGAGGAGGTGTTGCCTTATATATTAAAAATGCACACACTTGGACTGAGGTAGAGATGGACATAGGAGATGGAAGTGTTGAGAGTCTCTGGGTTAGGCTAAAAGGGGCAAAAAACAAGGGAGATGTCATGCTAGGAGTCTACTACAGGCCACCTAACCAGGTGGAAGAGGTGGATGAGGCTTTTTTCAAGCAACTAACAAAATCATCCAAAGCCCAAGATTTGGTGGTGATGGGGGACTTCAACTCTCCGGATATATGTTGGGAAAATAACACAGCAGGGCACAGACTATCCAACAAATTCTTGGACTGCATTGGAGACAACTTTTTATTTCAGAAGGTTGAAAAAGCTACTAGGGGGGAAGCTGTTCTAGACTTGATTTTAACAAATAGGGAGGAACTCGTTGAGAATGTGAAAGTAGAAGGCAGCCTGGGTGAAAGTGATCATGAAATCACAGAGTTTGCAATTCTAAGGAAGGGTAGAAGGGAGAACAGCAAAATAGAGACAATGGATTTCAGGAAGGCAGATTTTGGTAAGCTCAGAGAGCTGATAGGTAAGGTCCCATGGGAATCAAGACTGAGGGGAAAAATGACTGAGGAGAGTTGGCAGTTTTTCAAAGGGACACTATTAAGGGCCCAAAAGCAAGCTATTCCGCTGGTTAGGAAAGATAGAAAATGTGGCAAAAGACCACCTTGGCTTAACCACGAGACCTTGCACGATCTAAAAAATAAAAAGGAGTCATATAAAAATGGAAACTAGGACAGATTACAAAGGATGAATATAGGCAAACAACACAGGAATGCAGGGGCAAGATTAGAAAGGCAAAGGCACAAAATGAGCTCAAACTAGCTACAGGAATAAAAGGAAACAAGAAGACTTTTTATCAATACATTAGAAGCAAGAGGAAGACCAAAGACAGGGTAGGCCCACTGCTTAGTGAAGAGGGAGAAACAGTAACAGGAAACTTGGAAATGGCGGAGATGCTTAATGACTTCTTTGTTTCGGTCTTCACCGAGAAGTCTGAAGGAATGCCTAACATAGTGAATGCTAATGGGAAGGGGGTAGGTTTAGCGGATAAAATAAAAAAAGAACAAGTTAAAAATCACTTAGAAAAGTTAGATGCCTGCAAGTCACCCGGGCCTGATGAAATGCATCCTAGAATACTCAAGGAGCTAATAGAGGAGGTATCTGAGCCTCTAGCTATTATCTTTGGAAAATCATGGGAGACGGGAGAGATTCCAGAAGACTGGAAAAGGGCAAATATAGTGCCCATCTATAAAAAGGGAAATAAAAACAACCCAGGAAACTACAGACCAGTTAGTTTAACTTCTGTGCCAGGGAAGATAATGGAGCAAGTAATTAAGGAAATCATCTGCAAACACTTGGAAGGTGGTAAGGTGATAGGGAACAGCCAGCATGGATTTGTGAAGAACAAATCATGTCAAACCAATCTGATAGCTTTTTTCGATAGGATAACGAGTCTTGTGGATAAGGGAGAAGCTGTGGATGTGGTATACCTAGACTTTAGTAAGGCATTTGATACAGTCTCGCATGATATTCTTATCGATAAACTGCGCAAATACAATTTAGATGGGGCTACTATAAGGTGGGTGCATAACTGGCTGGATAACCGTACTCAGAGAGTTGTTATTAATGGTTCCCAATCCCGCTGGAAAGGCGTAACGAGTGGGGTACCGCAGGGGTCTGTTTTGGGACCGACTCTGTTCAATATCTTCATCAACGACTTAGATATTGGCATAGAAAGTACACTTATTAAGTTTGCGGATACCAAACTGGGAGGGATTGCAACTGCTTTGGAGGACAGGGTCATAATTCAAAATGATCTGGACAAATTGGAGAAATGGTCTGAGTTAAACAGGATGAAGTTTAACAAAGACAAATGCAAAGTGCTCCACTTAGGAAGGAAAAATCAGTTTCACACATACAGAATGGGAAGAGACTGTCTAGGAAGGAGTACGGCAGAAAGGGATCTAGGGGTTATAGTGGACCACAAGCTAAATATGAGTCAACAGTGTGATGCTGTTGCAAAAAAAGCAAACATGATCCTGGGATGTATTAACAGGTGTGTTGTGAGCAAGACACGAGAAGTCATTCTTCCGCTCTACTCTGCTCTGGTTAGGCCTCAGCTGGAGTATTGTGTCCAGTTCTGGGCGCCGCATTTTAAGAAAGATGGAGAAATTGGAAAGGGTCCAGAGAAGAGCAACAAGAATGATTAAAGAATGATTAAACATGACCTATGAAGGAAGGCTGAAAGAATTGGGTTTGTTTAGTTTGGAAAAGAGAAGACTGAGAGGGGACATGATAGCAGTTTTCAGGTATCTAAAAGGGTGTCATAAGGAGGAGGGAGAAAACCTGTTCACCTTAGCCTCTATGGATAGAACCAGAAGCAATGGGTTTAAACTGCAGCAAGGGAGGTCGAGGTTGGATATTAGGAAAAAGTTCCTAACTGTCAGGGTGGTTAAACACTGGAATAAATTGCCTAGGGAGGTTGTGGAATCTCCATCTCTGGAGATATTTAAGAGTAGGTTAGATAAATGTCTATCAGGGATGGTCTAGACAGTATTTGGTCCTGCCATGCGGGCAGGGGACTGGACTCGACCTCTCGAGGTCCCTTCCAGTCCTAGAATCTATGAATCTATAAAGGTCTCCCCCTTGCTTTCACAGAGACTGTGGAGCACACAGCAAGCTGCTATAACAATGGGGATATTGGTTTCGCCGAGATCACAGCGAGTCAGTAAGCTTCTCCATCTCCCCTTGAGATGGCCAAAAGCACACTCCACCACCATTCTGCACTTGCTCAGCCGGTAGTTGAAGAGTTCTTTTTCACTGTCCAGGGCGCCAGTATAGGGCTTCATGAGCCAGGGCATTAGCGGGTAGGCTGGGTCCCCGAGGATGACTATAGGCATCTCCACATCCCCAACAGTTATTTTGTGGTCCGGGAAGTAAATACCTTGCTGCAGCCGTCTAAACAGACCAGAGTTCCTGAAAACACGAGCGTCATGAACCTTGCCCGGCCATCCGACGTAGATGTTGGTAAAACGTCCCCTGTGGTCCACCAGTGCTTGCAGCACCATGGAAAAGTAGCCCTTTCTGTTAATGTACTGGCTGGCCTGGTGGTCTGCTGCCAGGATAGGGATGTGAGTTCCATCTATGGCCCCACCGCAGTTTGGGAATCCCATCGCTGCGAAGCCATCTATGATCGCCTCCACGTTTCCCAGGGTCACTACCTTTGACAGCAGTACATCAACGATTGCCTTGGCTACTTGCATCACAACAACCCCCACGGTAGATTTGCCCACGCCAAAGTGGTTCGCGACTGACCGGTAGCTGTCTGGCGTTGCAAGCTTCCAGAGGGCTATGGCCACTCGCTTCTGGACAGTCAGGGCTGCTCGCATCCGGGTGTCCTTGCGCTTCAGGGCAGGGGACAGCAACTCACAAAGTTCAAGGAAAGTTCCCTTCCGCATGCGAAAGTTTCGCAGCCACTGGGATTCATCCCAGACCTGCAGCACTATGCGGTCCCACCACTCAGTGCTTGTTTCCCGGACCCAGAATCGCTGTTCCACGGCATCAACATGACCCATTGCCACCGTGATGTCCTCGGCGCTGGGTCCCGTGCTTTCTGAGAGGTCTGTGCTACTCAGACTTCAGGCCCTCACCGCGGTGCTGTAGCCTCCTCGCCTGACTTATCTGCATCTGCCTCAGGGAAAGGTGGATGATAAGCTGCGAGGCGTTGAGAGCGGCCACAACTGCAGCGATGGTCGCAGCGGGCTCCATGCTGGCACTGCTGTGGCGTCCGCGCTGTCACTGACTAGAAAAGTGCGCAAACTGATTTCCCGCCGGTGCTTTCAGGGAGGGAGGGCGGGAGTGATGGACGGATGACGACAGTTACCCAAAAGCACCCCCGAGACATTTTTTTTAACCAGAAGGCATTTGCGGCTCCACCCAGAATTCCAATGGGCAGCGGGGACTGTGGGATAGCTGCCCACAGTGCACCGCTTCCAATGTCGACGCTTTCCCCGTTACTGTGGGCTCACAAAGTCGAATTACTGTCCTTAGTGTGGACACACACATTCGACTTTGCAATGTCGATTCCAAAAATTCGATTTAAGTAAAATCGAACTACTCTCGTAGTGTAGACATACCCTAAGTAAATCCTCCCTCCACCCCTAAGTGTCACCACTACTGTCTACATTAAACAAAGAACGCTGTCCACATTACATATTTTTGCAATAGTTCAGAAGAAAGATCAACACTGGCAGAATCTCAGAACTTATACCAAGTGCTTCCAGGCTCTAAAATGCACTATCATTAACACCAGCACAGCTGCTGAGAACAGAGCTTCTATGTGATTTCAAAGGACTGGTTGGCAGTGTGAATTATGACAACTAGACGAACCAGTGAAGCTGAAATTCTTGTTTCTCACGTAAAGCTGTGTCAATAGCCGATTTTTTGGTTCACTGGCCATTAAAAAAAGAAAATAAATATTTTTGAGTTGACCTGAAAAAGTTTCTCAGCAAGCCAAGAAGTTGATTTTTTTTTGGTTTCAGATCAAACTAAACCAAATCTTTTTATTCAAGATTCTTTTAATTTTTTTTAAAGGGACAATGAAGTAGGTTTTTAAACAAAGGAGTTTTGAATCAGGAAATTGAAATGTTTAATATTTCCAAAATATCAAAATGAAATGTTTTAATTTTTAATATTTGTAGTTTTTTTGGTCTTTCAACCAAAAACACTGACCATTTTTTTTTTTCAAATCTATTAAACTTTTTGGTTGACCCAAAGCTGAATTTTTTGGCAAAGAAAGTTTTAATCTAAAAAATTTCTTGCAGTATTATTCATGCATGCCCTGGAAGCCATTACTGCAGATCTCACCAGTTCAGGTAAAGATTTGCTCCCAGGTATTGCTATCATTAAAATTAATGACGTCTGCATGGGCCAAAAGCATTGTACACATTTTGCAAGATTAAGACATTCCAAACAATTATTTCTTGCTATGCTTTTGCTTAGCATAGAAGGCTTCAAAACAGCTATGAAAAGCTGTTTCAGCAGGTCAGTGTGCCCAGGGTACTAAGTATTTCACACCTGAAAGCCATCC
Source organism: Chrysemys picta bellii (assembly GCF_011386835.1). NCBI lineage: Eukaryota > Metazoa > Chordata > Testudines > Emydidae > Chrysemys > Chrysemys picta. The sequence goes on along the minus strand of NC_088791.1, from coordinate 92,642,809 downwards.
AGGACTAAAGCCCAATTTACTTGTTTAAATAAGATCAATAAGACACCTTTATACCTGCCCATGTAGACTTTTCAGAGTCCCTCAGTTTTGTTTCAGCCCCACCCATAATTTTTCTTCGACAACTTCCAACAGATTTGCCTTAGGGCCCGCTAGTGGAATGCTTCTCCTCTGAATTCCGACACCATAACTGGTTTAACAGGGTATGGAATGGTCTTAGCATGGGAAAAATGGGCTTTAATATATGGTAATATGGAATTTGCCAGATCAGTTCATCCAGCCCAGTGTTCTGCCTTTCAATTAGCCCTATGACCTCACTCCTGTCCCTGTTTTATCTTTAGTTGTCCCCCGTACTCACTTGGAATCCCGGACCTGTGGATACTCCCCTTAGGCTGGGGGAAGGTCCTTTAGTAGAGGGCGGGCTTCCGCCCACTCACTTCCTGGATCCCAATAGGAACAACAAGATTTATCCATACACATTCAAAAGACAACAAGCCTTCCCATTCACAGTAGGGTCAGATCTCGTAGAAGTTGTGTAATGAGAGTCCCACAAAACCATGCAAAAAGAGAGAGAGAAAATAGCTCCAAAAAGCTAGAGTGCATGCTGTATTGTACAATTCTAGTTTTGTCTAGAATATCTTGGGGCAGTGGAAGGTCAGGAGTATTAGCCACAACCAGCTAGACAAATAGCCTATATGGTCATTCCAAAAAGAGTGATGCCACCCATGCTGTTGGAGAGGGTTTCACTAACTGCTTGTCATTTGTCTTAAGGGAAAAAAACTCCCAACTTGGATAAGAAAAAGATTTTTCTTCCCCCTGTAAGTGACAAGAGAACATATGTTGTGTCCTCATTTTGCATGTTTATGTTTTATCACTGCAAGTCCTCACCTGCATGGCTGCAAGAACCTCTGGGTCGCTGAGAATTTCATTGAGACCAGGCATCCCTGCCATGCCTGGCATACCTCCAGGCATACCTCCAGGAAACCCACCTGCAAATAGAAAAGACAAGAATACACAAAGGAAAAAGTTCAGTCATCTATATACAAGCACATGCACATAGCCCAGGACAGCCCATCTTTTACCAGTCCCAGCCAGGAAGGTGAACAAACAGGTCTTCCACAAGGCTACTGTTGTTCCACCAACTAGAAAGTAGGGGCTTCATCACCTTCTCTTCCTGTGAATATATGCATTTCATTTCATCCATATTTTGGGAATCTAAGGCAATAAGAGGCTCATAACAAAGGCTGCAGTTATTTCGGGTTAACTCACCAAACCAGGTAAAGCCTATCAGCACAAATCCAGTAGCATAAAAAGAGTTTAAGTGTCTGAGGCAGAAGTAACATGGGGCAGGAAGTCAGCAGAGACACACCTCATGAACAAAGCACACCCAGTAGAAATCTTAGGCTTAATGCTTAGTCATGTATTAACAAAATAAACAAAGTGCCATAAGAAATGCCAATTTTGGACACTAAACCAGAATACATCATGTGTGTTGAGCATGGGGTGGGCTCATTCATCAATTTCCTGGTAGAACTAGTTTGAAGCCAGCCTGCACTTAGTGTACCCCACCCTCCAGGAAAGTCTTCTCATGCACTGGCACAGAAGTCCCAATTTCTCCCCAATACTCATTGCAAACAAAATATAGTGCCAAGAGCATGCAACTATAGCAGGTTTATTATATCCCAATGCTGGGGAAGAGATGGGTTTCCTCTGAACAGTACAGAAATTAGGTCTTATTAAATGGATTCTACTATGTCTTTTGAGAAACTACTCAACTGAACCACATCTCACTCCCAGCACATATTTCCCAATATTCAGTCTGAATTTCCCTTCACCCAATCTCATCATATTACTCTTCAAGAGAGCCCTCCAGGTCACCTTGGTCAACTCCTTTCCCTCCTAAATGTATTTTTACAGAGTTCTATTCCTCACTCCTGGTTGGCTAAGCAATACATCATTTTTCTTCTCACACACAACTCTCTTCAACCCAACAATCTTCACTGTTGAGCTCTGAATCCCCTCACCTTTATTTACTATACACCATGAGTTATACTCAGTAGTTGGTAGGAGGAGTCCCTCTCCCCTTCATCCCTCCAAAATTAAAGGCTTCTCAATTTCCTGCTCTCTCAGCCTTGTCCTTTCGCTGAATGATATCGAGAAGAAATGAAAGCTCTGGCCCTGCCCCACATGGAAAAGCCAACCTCCTTCTGCGCCTAATTGATTATGATTCCCAAAAAATGAGGTACCTGGAAAGCCACCAAACTGAGCTCCTCCTGCCTGTTGCCGGGCTTCTTCCTCCTGCAAATGAAAGCACATCATTCCAGAAAGAGCAGTGAAATGGAAGACAGCCTCCTACTACTTAAGTGGCCTTGTGGGAAAAAAACAGCATCAGCTAGATTCGAGACACTGAAGAGCAGGGGTAGTCAATAGGCAGGACCGCAGAATGGACTGCAAAATCTTTTATTTACTTATTATAGTTTTTTGGGTTTTTTAAAAATGTTCTCTGGAGTCTGGACCCTGACTATACCTTGACCAAGAAATTTTGACCTAGCAAAAAAACTACTCCTGCTTAAGAGTCTAGTGATGAGGGCCACATAAGTACCTATATACAACAGAAGTGAGAGGAAAACCAGATGGCAAGGTGGGGAGGAGGGTACGTGAGAAACTAGAGAGAGAGGGAAAAAAGCAGGGGGCGGGAGGAGGAGGAAATCAGAATCATGTTCAGCAAAAAAACCCTTTGTGCTGAGATTCAACTTACTGCAGCTCAGCTGTGAATACAGGCAATTCATATGCTTTAATTACTGTTAAAAGTTAAATTTTTCAGAAAACCTTTGCTCTGTTGTGTGGTCAAAAAGGAAGTGAAAAGTTCAGCGGTGGTGAAACTGGTAACTGGATATTCCAGATTCAACAGAATCTGAGGATGCAGAATCCACCTCTGATTTCACTTCTCAGATAATCAAGTAACCAAGACACCTAGCACAACAACTGGGTCCTGGTCCATGATTAAGACTCCTAGACGTTATCGTAATACAAATACTATAATTCCATTTTTAAAAATATACATGAAAGGGGTTGCATACAATAGAATTTCTATCAAAAAAGCTAACCTTGCACTACTCCCAAGATTATGCAGCGCTTTTTAAAAAATGGTTTTGTATCAAAAGCTCACCCTCTGTGCTTTCTCATGTTCCTCTCGGGCCTTCTTTACTCTCTCCAGCCTTTCCTTGATTTCTTTTTCTTCACGCTTTCGCTCATACTTCCTGCGATGTTCAGCAATCTTCTGAGCCTGAGGCAGGAAGAAACAGTGAGTATTCTTGTGCATTTCCAATAGAGCCATCATAGTATGGATGTTTTCCTCTGAGATACAGCATACATTTAGCCACTGAACTAGTTTCAGTGAGTTTTTAAAGAAGTGTTGATGACTTCATCATGTAGCATTAACTGACTTTAGAGATTACGTTTACCACACGTACCTTACAAATAATGTCAGCAGTATTGGGGCGTAACAATATGACTGGACTAGTCAAAATATGCACTTCCCCAACATACTCCCTTTACATGAAACTCTGGGATTTACCATTCCCCTTATCATCCACATCATAGAGCTCCCCAAGCTAATACCTTTGGCCAGCAAGAACAGTAATAGAAAAGCCTGGACTCTTCTGTAGACAGTCAATACCAGTTGTTTGCCATACAAACAGGGAACTTCCACAAGAATAATAAAAACATTTTTGCTGCTTCCAAAAACACCACCGCTGTGCATGCAAAATTTGACAATTAGGGCAAAAGATCACTTCCTGATTCTACTTTTGTAAAACGTTGGGCTTTTTGTCTTCTAGATGTCTTCATATGTAAAAACACTTACATGCAAGTTCCTTATTAAACCAGAGCTTCCCTGAACTCAAGTAGGGAAGGAGAGGTGGAAAAGAAGTTGTTTCTCACAAATGTTCTCCAAATGTATTGCCTCTACAGAGTCCCACTGCAGAAGACTACCTACCAGTGATCTCCTTAAGGAAGGGAGCCAAGTGAGGACCCCTACAAGTGGAAAAGTAATTGAAGCACTGCCTTCCTGAAACCAGGTTCTGCTTTCGATAGTGTTGGGAAAATGGTTCATGTCTTAAGTCACTGAATTCCACATAACAACCCTGCAGATTTCAGATATTGGCATGCATCTGTAACAGGGGTCGGCAATCTTTCAGAAGTGGTGTGCTGAGTCTTCATTTATTCACTCTAATTTAAGGTTTCGCGTGCCGGTAATACATTTTAATGTTTTTAGAAGGTCTCTTTCTATAAGTCTATAATATATAACTAAACTATTGTTGTATGTAAAGTAAATAAAGTTTTTAAAATGTTTAAGAAGCTTCATTTAAAATTAAATTAAAATGCAGAGCCCCCCGGACCGGTGGCCAGGACCCGGGCAGTGTGAGTGCCACTGAAAATCAGCTCGTGTGTCGCCTTCAGCACGTGTGCCATAGGTTGCCTACCCCTGATCTATAATTTGCTTGAGGCGGTCATTCCTCTGTCTGAAAGCTCACACCCCGAGACTCACGCACAAGAACACTACCTAGTGCATAAATGACTGGATATACTCTTATCCTTTTAGAAAGCCTTTGAATTGAGATGGCTTGACCCTTATCTCTCTCTCTATAGAGGCTACAAAGCTTAGTTCTAAGTAGTAAACATTCCCTCAGAATCCAGAGTACACAGCCTTACCTCTCCAGGGGTTTCTGGGGCTTTGACAAATATACAGGCAGTAATATATTGATGTGGAATATGAGAATAAGTGTTTGCCATTGAGGCTGCAACTTCTAGACTCTCCTGCCATGGTAATGACCACTAAAAACAAGGGATAAGTTTTCAGCAGAACCCAAGTCTCATTTTCAAAAATGAAAGACACTTAGAGCCTAAATCTTGCCCCTTCAGCCAGAAGTATTACTGACTGCAAAAATCCATGGGCTCAAAAGGGCCTTTTCATGAATCTAGCAAATACCAAATTAGAGTCTGAAAGATCAATAGGCTTTTAGATGGGAGAGTATAAATTTGTAAAATGTTTTAAAAGTCTTAGGATTGACAGACGTGGTCTCTTTCACAGAGACACACTAAGCAGATCACCAGCCATGCTGCTGAGTAAAGGAATCTGAGGTCCAGAAGCGTAACCCTGTTTCTCTGCTGGGCGAAGGAACACTTGACTCATGAGAAGAATGAATGGACAGGCTGGAAACTTGGAGAAATAGGTTTGCCACGTTCAGAATGACATGATTAAGATTACTGTCTCAAAGCAGCTTTCCCTTAACTCTCAGTATAAAAGAAAGACATTCACTAAGCACTGTGGATCCTTGCCCGCTCAAGCAAAACTTCAGGCACTTATTGTATTGATTCGTAGCAAAGAAATCCATATCTGGATGAGCCCACAAGGCAGCTAAGATGAGCCACCAAGAGTCTGAGTCGCCACTGGTAATGATCAGTATCAGATATATACTTAAAAATGTAGCCTATAACCTAATAGGGCAGAGCAGACAGGTTCACTTCATTTTGGATGCTCAATTCCTACAGAAAGACTGCCTCCTCACGGAAGCAACTGAGTTTCACTTTCTCAAAGTAATATATTGTAACTAAGGCTGCAAGTCTTTCACAGAGATCACAGATTCTGCAACAGCAGTCCCGGGTTTTGCCCGGAGCAGCAGTGACAGGGCCCCAGGCTGCTGACACCCCCACTCCTGGAGGAGCAGTGGCAGGACCCTGCCCCCTGCCCCACAAGCAGCAGCAGCACCCCAAAGCCCCCCAGATTTAGTCTCAGGTATTTACAGCACAAGTCATGGACAGGTCACGGGCTGTGATTTTTTGATTATCGTCTGACCTGTCCATGACTTGTACTAAAAATACCTGTGATTAAATCGTAGCCTTAATCATAACCAAGTTATCAGTAGGAATCTACATCAATTACCCTTCAACCTCTGGAAGTAAAGTTTTATGAAAGAGTCTGATGGCTCCCAATTTGAGGAAGAGCATATGGAGTTTCATTCCTGAGGCTTCCACACACCATGGTAAGTTTGAGGAGTGCTTTTAGGATCTCTATTGAGACGAGTCAACCAAGACGATCATCTAATTAATCATCCAATTAAACCCTTGAAGATTGCTCTGGGCAAATACTGCCAAAGAGTGAGTACTGGACTTTCTGAAGTGGAAACACTCACGTCCAGCAGCAATTGTTTGAATCTGGTGTAAAAACCAGCCACCCTTTCAAGGGTTGTGCACCTGAAGCCTTGCAGAGTTGGAGACAAAAGTGCAGTAGACATCAGGCTCAACACTACCTCCACTCTCTGTATGAGTTCTTGGACCATTTCCCTAGGCAGTCAAGCTAGAGTTCTTGCAGAATCTAAGGGTGTCTTCTGTGAAGACTAGCCCTTGAGCTGTAGCCAAGATATATTCAGTTTACTGTAGAGATCTGAAGGAGCAGCAAGGTAACTCTTGCCTTGCAGGAAAGACTGATCTTTTAGCAGTCAGCCAGATATGGACACACCTAAGGCCCCCCCATACAGATTAACTGCAAAAACTGCCAAGCATTTGGTGAATACCGTTAGGGGTGCTGCCAGTCCAAAAAGTAGAACCTTATATTAGTTATTGCCAAACATACTTCCTGTGCTTTTGCTTTATCAAGGCGTGGAAGTAGAAGTCTTCAGAGCTATGGTTCCATACCAGTCCTGAAGATTGAGAGGATTATGCTCCCCAGAACAGACAGGTAGAATTTTGTTTTCCTTAGGTAATTTCTTCAATTTGCAGAAGTCTAGAACAGAGCCTTTCCCAATATGGTTGCCAGGACCTCCTTTTGCAGCAGTTTCTGAGAAGGATGCTTGAAAAAGTAAAGGGAGTTAAGATGTGGTATGGCTTATAACTGGAAGGAATACTCATTTATGGGATCTAGGACCCACTGCTCCAGAGAAACACTTCACCATGCCTAAAAAATACTGGGACAAAGTCCCCAAATGGAGAGGCAGGAGAAGAGAAGAAGATCTGATTTTTTTGGAACTGGTTCAGGATCCTTTACCACATCCTTGCTTTTGAGATGCAGCATATGTTAATGAGGTAGTCAAGGGAAAGGAGGAAGATCTTTGCCTCCCAATGGGGATAGAGAGATTCATAGACTGCCTGCGTCTATATTGGAGACCAATCCAGAAGCGGTCTGTTGAAATTCCTTTTTGAGGAACCTAGAAGATGACTTTATGAGGAACAGATTAACCCAGCCCCAGAGATCTGGCCATGGACCCCCTGGTTTTTAATTTTTAAGGCTTCATCGGTCTTAAAACAGAAAAATGGTCAGCTCCTTTCAAAGAGTAAATCTATTATTTTGGTTTGAGTCATTAAGAGATCTGAATGTCTGAACCAAGAGAGTGTCTGAGAAACAGCTGTGGACAAAAGCCTGTCAGCACTATTCAGTGTATCTTAAGAAGCCCTTAATTATTAGAGACCTCTTAGCATTCAAAACCCTATAGGAACTCCTGCTTTTTGCCTTAGGGGGATGATTTAGACTCATAAGACCATCCCAGGCTATAAGCTATGTCAGGCCACATAACCAGAGGCCCGCAGAATCAAGATGGAGAAGAAATAAGCCTTCAGGCCAAATATATTACTTTCTGGATTTTTTGTATTTAGGGTAAATTTTACTTTTTCAGCTTTTAATTTATCACTTCCATCTCAACTAAATCTAAAATACAACTCATCCCTTCCTCACAACATGACATGGGAACCTTATTTCCTGTAAAGTGAACCTCACAGGCAGGGGGGCTCCAGACCTACCTGACGAATTTAAACAGACACTTTTAGCTTCCTGGGCACAGCCACTACCATGTCCTGAAATCACTTGAGACCAGGAGAAAGCATTTGAAAAAGCCTCAGCTAGGGAATGAAGTAGAAGGGGGGGGGGGGGTGTAAATCGAATCACTGATTACCCTACACACCAGGCAGAACCAGTATAGAAGGCAGTAAAGTAAAGAAGGCAGATGGCAAAGGATCATGTGGGAAGCCTTCTCTGGAATATCACAGCTACCACTTTTCAAAAGAGCATTGATGCAGGAAGACCACCATAATGCCCAAGTGCCAACTTCCCCATACCCCCTCCACATGGATGAAAGCAAATTAGCTAAGTCTGAAGTTGTCCAAGCTGACATCTGAAGTGATAAGAATGTTCCTATGCCTGCACTAGCTTCTCCTTGAGGTGGAGCGGTTGTAGAATGGCAAGGAACCTTTGTAACAAGAGACAAGTAGCCCATGGCACCGAGCTTAGGTCTGGAAAGAACCATGCATAGCAAGGATGATCGCACCAGCTTGCTTCAGCAATAGTCTCACCTGAACCAACCCAGCAGACCTAAGGGGGAGTAGTTAGTGCAAAATCCCCTTCCGCATCAGAGCCTTCAAAAGATGCTTTTGGCAGACCAATCCAATTGGTGTCTTGATGCAAACAAGCCCAGATCTGAAGAGGCCCTATCCTTCCTTAGGATCAAGGAAAGCCAACTGCCTCACACTTAGCTAAATTTGACAATGAGATCCGTGGAGCACTGCTGTCTTACCAGGACTGGTTTTGGCACCACCGGCACTGTAAGAGGCGCTTTTCTTTGCCCCAATTTAAGAACTCAAAGCCTAAGAAACTGCCTTCTTGGTTCCTATGGCTTAAAGGGCACCTTTATTAGAGAATAACCCCTTTCAGCCTGGGATTTAGCACAGACTTCTACTCCAAGGATGGCCCACCAGACAAACTACTTATACCTGGGGAGACTTTTTTAGGAAAAGTCTCAGACTTGAGCTACCAGACCCTCTTGCATAAGCAGATTCTGAAGCAGAGATTTCAGGACCTTTTTGGATAAAGCCTTGTAGACATTCCAGCATTTGGCAGGGTCCCTCTCTGAGGCATTTCACGTCTATCTGAAGCAAGGAACAGTGTGTGCAGGGTCACAGGAACCTGCCCTACAGGATTCCTAAGTGGCTCTGTGATCTTGACCAAGACCCAAGGCAACTAAAATGTTAACAAAAAAACTTGATCCTATTCCATACCTATTAAAACTGCACATGACCTATTTACCACTATGTAAGAATAACAAAAGAGAAAGGGATAGAGTGGTCACAGAACCAACCTAACAGGTGAATGAAAAGAAACAGAGGAACTATTAGACAAGATATTTATACCATTAATTTATGCAATGTCTAACTTGGAGAAATATTACACACCTTCCAACTGTTAACTACTGCTCAGAAACTACTGATTACATGGCTCAGCATGGGATGTCTGCAGTGGTGTTCTGCAGAGGCAAATTCATAAAGGAGAAGGATAGCTGCTTTTAAGGAAAGCATATGCTTCCCCCCAGTGGTAGAGTAGTGGAAGAAATTTACTATAGAAATCATGAGTTGAAAACATTGCTTCTGCATATTCACACTATAAGAGGAGTCCCCAGTGTCTCTGAGCCTCAGGAACTTTCTGGAAAGCAGTATCCATTGCAGCTATTTGAGTGTCCTCAATTCTGAATACTCAGAGCTGGGGTTACAAAGGGATGCATGACCCAAACTGTCTCAGCTCCTTCTGCTAACCTCAGATTATAACCCGAAAGAACAAGAGGGAAAGGGGCAGGTAATTATAAATATGCAGAAGCACCACACTCAAAGATCCAGTTACCCACAACTGGAAATGGAAAGAAAATCAATGCAATTTAAGCCACAGAGTTGTTTTATAACCTCATCTCTGAATGTTTGATACTGCAAGAGCACTTATGTATTCCCAAAGGAAAATGTTTACAGCCTTCAGAAGCTTTCAGAAGTCTCTCTAACAAGCAAGAATAGGCAGAAGTCACCATGAAGAAGCCAGTTTATTCCATCATCCCACCCCACTTACTCTTGGCTGCACCTCCTTCAGCATGGCACTAGCCTCTTCATCATAATCCAGTTTACATGCCAATGCAAGGTCATGTGCCGCCTCCTCCCAGTGACCCAGGAGTCTGGAATTGAAGAAATCAATATGGGGTTAGTAGCGCTCTCTCTTCCCATCCTTTAATTCGCAACAGACAAGGTGGTAGTCAATGTCCCTCTGGATCCACATGAACCTCTTATAAGTGGACACACAAATGAGCACCTGAATGGTTACAGAAAAGTCCAAGACTTGATAATTACTGTAGATCATGGAAAAAAAGCCCCAAGAGCATGAAGCCCTCAGGGGATACTTCCCTGCTGCTTTATACTCCTACAACCCAACTACCACTTTTGCTGGCAGAGAAGCCAAATGAGTGCTGTGAAGCCAATTAGTGCCATTCCTCTGAACAGCAGAAAAGAGGTTGCTGTTATGAAAAACAAGGTACTCCCTACCCAAAGTGGAAAGGTGTATCTCAGTAACAGGTATTGTATAGTCAATTAAAATTTTTAAGTGACTAATAGTATCTATTGCCAAAGAGTTTGTTACTTCCGTAGGCTGAGCTGTACACCCAGCCAGGCCCTTGTCCGCTCACTCTGGTCAGAACACCTTGTTGATTTTGGTGAAAGTCGGAAATCCAAAAAAGCTTGCTTTTCCAGTTTTCACCAATATCAATATGGTTCTGACCAAAGCGGGGAGGGGCCTAACGGACCCAGCTTGAGGGACTTTCAGAAGCCGGATTTCCACTAAAATCAGGCCCACATAGTGTCCATTTGGTGGTGCAGGCAGAAGCAGCTCCCTGGCACCCTAACCACTATTTTCGAGCCCTGAGGTCACTGCCTCACCACTATATCATGAGTAACCAAACGGTGATTTTAGTAGAAGTCAGGCTTTTTCAATTTTCCCCAAAATCAATATGGTTCCGCCCATTGATACACAGAGAATTTCCTATAATTTTGCAATTGATCAGATGCAGTTTTTAAAAGTTATCAGACTACATACAGACAGAAAAAGATAGAGACATGCCATCAGTTTGAGTGCAGAGCTTTGCTTCACTTGGTCAATGAGTGTTGAGCCTCATTTTGCTTGGCTAGTTATATTAAGGATAATACCACCTGACTCTTACACAGCACTTTTTGCCTATAGATCTTAAAGTGCTACACAAAGGAGGCAAATATCATCCCCATTTTATGGATGGTGAAAATGGAAGTAGAGGTGCAGTGACTTAACCAGCAGGCTAGTGGCACAGCCAGGAATAGAATCATAAAGCATGGACATTCCCCGACTCTATCAGGCTCTAACAGTACTTTAGGGTGTATTAGAGTCAACCACACCAAGGAAAGTTTTAATATCATTTGGATATGTTACGATAAGGGCCTCCATGGTCTTGTAAGTAGTTCTCAAGTGAAAACACTGCAGATCGTGATCTAACTAGATCTCATATAATTTAGCACATGGTGCATTGGTAATGAACCAATGCCCCAACGTGATTCAAGGGAACACTGGAATCATGAGGTTGCTAGAGGTGCAATTTTTAGGATGATGCAAAACTCTGGTCCTGATTTCCAAAAATCCTTAAATATACTACAGTACACTTTCTCAAGAGCAGAGTTCCTGATTATTCACTAAATGAGAATACATATTAGACATTTTCAAAGTCCTTTAGAAAACGTTGCTAATGTTTCATTACCAGTTCTGCAAATAGGATTGTTATCCTAGTGATGGTCTGCTATCTTAAGCAGATACCACCCATCATGGACCCTGTTAAGGGATGTATGTAGAAAAAATAAGCTTGCCCAAAAGAAAGCAGCAAAAATTGATTTTCAATGTTAAGTAGCTTTTTTACTAACAGTTTAGTTTGTTCCTCCTTAACTGTTATATGCCTCCAAAACAAGTTTAAAAACTTTAGATCATCATTCTTGAGATGTGTGGGTGCAGAGAGAAGAATAAGACAGTTAACCAAGACAACACCATAGAAAGTAATTACAGAATTTACTAAACTTGGCTTAAAAAATCCAGTTTTCATTACTTTAATAGCAAAACTCATTCTATCCTATTCATAAGAAGGATGTCAGAACACCTACCCATTTAATTGTTAATTCCTTATTACATTTAATACTTGAAATACTATAATTTTTGTAAATTAATTTACTTTTTGTAATACATTACAGGTTTTTGGACATTTTAGATTGGAGCCTTCACTACTAGTCCTAAACAATTTACTTTTACTAGTATAAAGTGTGTTGGGATTCTTTGGCATGTGGAAGCAGAGAAAAATTATACCAGTTCACGAATAAAAATCATAGCCCTACAGTTAAGAATGTTCAATGACCAATCAGAAGATTTTGGTGATGGCTAATAAAAGGACATTTGGTACCAGAAACATTTACCCTCCCATTAAATTTCCTCCTCCTTCCCACAAAACATCAGATAAACAATTCACAAGCCATAATGGATTAGGGTAGAAAAAGAACAAAAATTGCCTCCCTCACTAATGAGTGAAGGGAGAGGTGAAACATGGCTGCAATTCTTTACCTGTGAGCTTTCCCTCGCCACTTGTAGGTCTGTGCTGAATCTGGGTTTATTTGAATGGCTCTGTCACAGTCTCTAATGGCAGCATTTGGCTTCTGTAGTTTCACAAAGACACTGACAAAAAAGGACAAGATTTATTGTACATATTTAAAAACCAATCTCCATCCAATGTCTTCCATTGCCAACTCTCACAGGCAAGAAAACTAAAAGGCATTGTAGCGAGGCACTGTGGTTCCCTGCCGCCCCGGGGACGGACAAGCCTCTCCGGACACCAAAATGGGTGGAGCCAGTGAATCCTGTGCCCGCTCCCCAGAGCTCACTAGAAGAACAGCCGCTAGAGAGGCCAGATGCCTATGGCCTAGCTCCCGGTTGGGAGACCCCAGCAATTGGCAGCTGACCTGAAGACTGGCCGATGCCTGATGATGACCAGAGCCTGGAGGAGCTGCCAAGCCTACCCCTCGCCAGTTACCCTGAGGAGCCCATGGTGCTTAACCCTTTGGAGGACACCATCTGGACCCAGGTATCTCTAGAGGGGGAGTTAGGACGTAGCTTGGGGGCAGTTGACCCTAGTCTGGCTGCAGCGCTGCCCGAGCCTGTCAGTGTGTTGCGGCCAGGATCCCCACTGACAGCAGCAGGCCTTCTGCTGCTGCTAGGGCCCAGGGCTGGGACGCAGTGGAGTGAGTGGGCCTGCGACCGCCCTCCCCCCCAACCTGTGGGTGGCAGTCTCCCCCTCTCCCAGGCCCTTCGGAGCCAGGAGTCTGGACTTGCTGCTTACCTATTTGCTCAGCGCCTGCCTGAGGGCCTGAGCCATTGACTCTTTGTTGCCCCACCCTGACCCAGGGCCGGGGCCTGCTCGTTATATAACAGTTGCTCTGCTCCTGTCTGAGGACCTGAGCCTGTGACTCAATACTGCCCATGGACCGGGTGTGAATAACTTATGTTTGCCTCTACTGCGGTCATGGCATGAGACCCCCACGGTCAGGCTAATTCCCCATCACAACTGAACGGAAGTAGTGAGGCGGTATGGTTCCCTGCTGCCCCAGAGAGGGACGAGCCCCAGCCAAACCCCTCTACAGGCATGTATTTAAAGAATTCTAAAGACAAAAGATTTTGTGCTGGTGAGAGTTCTATCTTGGTTACTGAAGTCTGCCATGTAGCCCCTGGACAGGTGAATCATGAGCTGGGACTGTGCAAGCTTTCATCAGTGTGTCTCAGTCTTGATCACCAAGAACCACTTGAGGGTGGAAGGAAGACAAGGAAAGACAAGGTTCAAGTTCTATGCAGAGTTCAAGTTCTATGTTAAAAAGGTTTACTAAGTCCTACACACACAACTCAGATGCACTGTAAAGTTGGGATCAGCAAGGGAAGAGAATTTCTCAATTGGTGGTAGAAACCAGACAGAGCTGGTGCTAAGAGCCAATTCATAGAATAGTGAACTGAGAGATTAACAGGGATGCTGGGTTTGAGGGTAGACTACATGGAGCATTGGCCAATGACCCAGACTGGACAGAAAGCTGTACTTGGATGAATCATTTATGGTAAGTCAGTGTCCTTAAACAACTGATGTTTTCTATGTGGTTTTTATTCAGAGAGTAATTTCAGTATTCAAGAACCACCCTGGATTTTGTTCACTCTAATTTTTCTTCTAAAAGGAACCAGACCAAAAAAAGCTTTTAGCAGGCCTATTCCAAATAGGCAGAAAATCATTAGTGACAGAAACAGCGGGTACAGTAACTCCTCACTTAACGTTGTAGTTATGTTCCTGAAAAATGCGACTTTAAGTGAAACGATGGTAAGAGAATCCATTTCCCCCATAAGAATTAATGTAAATGAGGGAGTTCGGTTCAGGGAAAATTTTTTCAATACACACATATATACACATACACACTTTTAAACAAACAATTTAATACTGGTACACAGTGATGATGATTGTGAAGCTTGGTTGGGGTGGAGGAGTCAGAAGGTGGGATATTTCCCTTACTGCTAAATGATGAACTACCAATTGGCTGAGCCCTTAAGGGTGAACTCTGTCCCTCTGCAAGGCAGCAAGAATGGAGGGAGATATACCCATTTCCCTTAAGTACACTGCCTTGTTAATTAGATCAGCTTGCTGAGACTGCAACTGCTGCAAGCTCCCTGAGCCCTGCTCTATGGAAGATGGGGGTAAGCGGGGTGCAGGGGGAGGGGGACACCCTGACATTAGCCCCCCCTCTTCTTTCCCTCCCCCCCAGCACAGCAAGCAGGCGTCTCGGGGAGCAGCTCCAAAGCAGAGGGCAGGAGCAGCACATGGCAGTGGGAGGGAGGGACACAGCTGAACGGCAGGCAGCTGCTGCACAGGGAACTTAGGAGAGCGGGGAGCTGATAGGGGGCTGCCAGTCCACCCTGGTTCCAAGCCCCCCCCACCAGCTAGCTGCAAGGGGCTGCTCTTCCTGCAAGCAGTAGACAAAGCAGACATTAGAAGGGAGCATTGCACAACTTTAAATGAGCATGTTCCCTAATTCATCAGCAACGTAACAACGTTAAACAGGACGACTTTAAGTGAGGAGTTACTGAATTTAAGGAAAAAAGGCCTAATCCAGGTCAACTTTCACATTGGTTTTATTATGGTCTAGTTTCAGAACATGATGTAACTTATAGCTTGTCACGTCAGTTATAACTAGATGGCTGTGGACAAATGAAGGGCTTTATTACCAGTACTGAATGTGAAAAGATGTTTTTGGCTAAATGGACATACCATGGGACCAAATAGAAACCTTGAAGATCATGTAACATTTTGGGACTCCAACATGGAAAGCTGGGACAGAAACCTTTAGTCTATAAGTACACAGGATATTTTAAGCTGTATACCATAGGTAACATTTCAATATTCTATAAACTTTAGCTTTGGGACTGCTTAGCAAAGCTTTTTGTAATATTCATCTAGGAGAGCATGTTTTATTTCACAATTTCTTCTGTTTCAATAGTTGCAATATTGTCCTGGACACTGCTGGATAAGTACTATGACTGAAAGGTACCTTGGACTAAAAATGACCTTGGGGAAGGCAGAATCACGAACATGCCAATGGCTACAAAATCCTTCCTTAGTGTCATAAGGAGGCTGTTAAGAACCAATGCAGGCAGGGGGAGAGACAATCATGAAAAGTAGTAAGTTCTCAACTGCTGTTAACAAAAAAGTAGTTTTCAAAAGCAGCAGCTTCTCCCTGTAGTCCATGCATCATCTAAAGTTTTAACCTTTATACTGCAGCTCGCTCCTATCCCTCCTCAATCCACCATCAAGAAATTCACCAACTCCTGCTAGTCTACTGCTACATCATGTAAATAATGATACATTTTATAAATGTAAGTTTTGTTATCAAAATAATTAGTGATTAATTAGCAAGGAAATAAGTTATGTGGTTATGAGCCACTTCAGCACTTCCACCCCTCACACCATTTTATCAAAAGTGTTGCAAGAAAATTTTTAAAGGTATTGAAGAATTAAGAGCATGTTTGAAGCTATACAATTCTGTGACATACTGACCCACATTTTCATAAGCTAGGTTGGAAATACAGTGCAAGCCAGATAGAAAAGGGGAGTTGCATTTGCACGATCAAGATCTGGTCTCAAACAACAAATGATGGAGGTACCTGGTAACCACTCCAAAGTTAGGGACTGTATTCTAAAACAGGGCATAAATCCCTTTATTTCTCCAGAAGTAGGCAACCAAGTGGTGTTACGTTTCACACTGTTTTTACGACCCTTTATATTTTCTGTGCAGTTTTTTTTCCTCGTTTCTCTCCATAAATTTATAATATGAATCTGGGCACTGGTTGAAATTTTTCCTTGTTTCTTACTTTTCATTGTTAATCAATCCAGACAAAAGCTTGATAGAGGTGGATCCTAAGGCTATTTAGTGCAGCAAGTAGCTTAAAACCCCCCAAATGTTGTATTTGGGGTCATCTTTAGCAGTTCCTCATGTTATAACTGGAAGTTTGTGGGCTACACACACAAACTTGATTGATATAGAGGTGTACAAAAGTGATTTTCTGAGATAGAGGAGACTGGGTGCCCAGAAGCCTGATCATTGAGGCTATGTCTATCTAAAACCTTCTGTCAGGAGGTACACTTTTCTGTCAGGTTTTACCTTACAGCAGAAAAGAGTTCATATGCAACTACTGACACAATGGTTAATACACACCTTTTGACAGAAAGTATTCTTCATCTTCTACCCACCACAAGTCTGCTCCCCCACTTTGTAGAACCTCACCCACAACATTAAAAAATATACAAAAACTTCATTGAGTAGTTAGGGTTGATACATCCACCATACCAGACAAAACCACCATGGTTTTGAGAGATGTGGTCTAGAACATATTATAATGGCAAGACATGCTGATGGATGGATGGATGAATGGCAGGTATGTACTGTTAAGTAATTTAACTTCTAATTTATTGATTCTGTATAGCAATCTCAACCATTTCACAATGAAGGGCCGCAAATATAGCTGTACACATGCACACAGAACAATGGTCAATTGGCCAGAACAGAAAGTGGAGGTTAGCTGGACTGGATGACCCAGGAAGTAATTTCCGTATCTAGGTGAGAAAAAAATCTAAACAAAGTTAATTGCAGATGGTCTTCTTGCTAACTATAACACAAGAAACTTTAGATTTTCCTTATAAGTAGGGCACTACCAAATTCACAGTCCACTTTGGTCAATTTCACGGTCATAGGATTTTAAAAATAGTAAATTTAATGATTTCAGCTATTTAAATCTGAAATTTCAGTGTGTTGTAATTGTAGGGGTCCTGACCCAAAAGAGTTTTGTGTGTGTGAGAGTGTGAGTGAGAGAGAGAGAGAGAGAGAGAGAGGGGTCACAAGGTTATGGGGGGGAGGGGGTTGAGTTACTGCTACCCTTACTATATATCACTCACCTGGCTCGCTTAGCATACAAGATGGCTAAATGAGGATTCAACTTGATTGCTTCAGTGAACAAGTTAATGGCTTTCTGAAGTTCACCTGAAAGGCAAGTACCAGTAAAGTTTCAATTACCCCCCAGTGAGATAAAATCCAGTTTTCCATCATCTACTGGGTGTTGTGTACCATCAACATAAGAAGAAAGTCACATTTCTGTCTTAAAGTTTACAGTATTGTTGAAAACCAACACCACCCCAAATTACTATAAAATAATCTATTTCAATGTATTTTGCATATCTGACTTTTTTTTTGACTAGTCATTTATGCAGTTTCCCCTTTTATTTATGTGGGTCTTCCACACAGCAACAGGGGAAAGTTGAAAATTGGAAGTGCAATGATAAAACAAACACATGCACAGGAACTCATGGACAGATGTAGTACCCAAAACCAACTTGAAATGTAGTCAATTTAAAAATAAAAGTTAAATATGTCCATTTACAATTCCCTATAGAAAATATAATGGCAGATATTTTGGACCAAAATTAGTAATTCCCAGAAAGACAGCCCAAATGTACTTTTAACCACGATTAAAATGGAGAATTTTAAATTTAATGTGTTTTTAGTAAGAAAAAAATATCCCCTAAAATACTTTTCCTAATCTTCAAAGGGTCCCTTTAAATAAGACTATTTGCATGTACGGCAACGCTGAGATTAGCAACAAAAACATTCCAAAACAGTGGAAGGCAGCAGAGCAAGGAAATCCTGAAGACATCAAGATTTTGAGCTAAAGCATGTGGACTGCCTAGGACACAACACATGCTGCTGTGAAAACAGACTTGGGCAAGATGGACACATGTTTTTTAAAATGGATAATCCATAGAGCCACATCAGGTTCCCCATCAGGCTGCAGAAATAATGTTCTATTCATCAGCTTGACGAGTGGCAATCTTACCAGTGTAAGAGCTTTGTTCTCTGCTGGTTTCCCCCCCCTGCCCCCAATCTCTTCTTTTCCTGGGCTATTCCTTTATTTGTTTATTTAACAAAGGTGTTTCAGAACACAATTTATACAGAATCTTATATACAAAATGAAGTTGTGTTGTGCCAGGATACCACTGAGGGAGTGGAGGGTGTAAAACAAGCAGCTTTGGCAGGCAAGAAGAGTGGTATCCATAACCAAAAAGCAGGGTGTGCAGACCAGGGCTCCCCCATTGAACTTCAGTATTACCATGCTTCTAGGCATCTCTCGTTAAGACTACAAATTATATCTGGAACTCAATACAAGGAATGAATTCCACCAGCAGAAGCTTTTAAACAGTCCACTCCCTAGCCCCACTCCTTCCTGCAGACTGGAAGAATTCCAGGACGCTTTAAGTCAGATTTTAACAGACTTGTAAGTGAAAGCACTGGCCACAACAGCAGATAACAGCTACACCCTCCAAGTATGTGCTAAGGTACAGAACCCCTCACCTTCACCTAGGGCATGAATGCCCTCCATCTTCTTCTCATTGGCCTCGTCCATCATCTCTTCAGTTACCTATGAAACAAAGGAAACAAAGTCGAGACCAAAAGCAGCAGACTTAGATGGAGGGTCAGGAAAGGGAACTAATGTTCTCTAACTCTAGGATTCTGCCTAATTTGGGCTAAAGATTCAGTTAAGCAAGCAGAGACTCCCAAGTGTATTTAAGTTCAATTTCAAAAAAGAAGGGAGGAGAGCAGCACACTGCTCATAAGGAATAGGAGGACACCCAAATATTATTTTTCATTTGTTAGTGAGGGATTTCTATATTTAGTTTTCAATCAGACATTTAAAAAAAATTTAGTTGCTAATTTTTATGTCCAGCCATGATTCTCACCAAAGTTAATGGGAGTTCTGCTACTGTCTCTGATGGAAGCAGGCTTTTAATGAGGAGAGATTTTAATTTTCAATGGATGAGTTTCCTGTTCAGAAGGGAAGGATGGGGGTGGGGTGGGGGAGAAGAGGGAGAACTGAAGGCATTAAAAACAATGACTGGCTGTCTAACCAATATATGTTTCCTTTGAGTTTAAACTTCACTCAAACCGCCCCCCCCCCCCAAAAAAAAAACCACAATCAAAACAAAACACCAAAAACTATACAGAAGCAGCAACTCCTCCAATGCAATGGAAGTTGAAGATGTGTTTACCTCCACATTTTCGTCTCCCATTTCTTGGGGATCATCCTTGTCTGGTTCAATCACTCCCTCATTGTCAATTTCTGCAAAGACAAAAGTTAAGGATTTGAACACTAATGTGGAAAATTAAATTCTTCCACCTACAAATACAATAGATAGTGCTACATTCATGTTCAAATTGATGAATAGTTGCAGTAACAACAGTTACTTCCTTACCCAAGTCACTCTCCTCACTCTCAGGCTCTGGTGGCTTAACTGGCTCCTCTGGCTGCTTGTCTGTTTTGTCCTAATAAAGGGAGGACAGAAATCTGTAGGTATGTGTAATCTATGGTCAAGTAGTCCATTTCCAGGCCAACAATCCCAAGGCATCAGAAAACTCCACTACAAAGTCTTCAGCAGCTAAAGGATATCCCACGTATGGCTAAGGAGATTTATTTGTAGTTTTAAAAGTATGACATAAAACCCTTCTCCTCACTTTCCTACACTAATGCCAACTTCTGACCCATAAATTGCTGTTTGTCAGACTTTCCTTCAGGGTTTATGCTTTAATAACTTTCAAGTAAATTGGCATATCATCCACATTACTAGAGCCAACATTGCAATGAACACTAGTTTGCCCCTTACTTCCAGTCTCAGCGGAACCAAGGTTTGAATGAACCACAGAAACTGGATTTCCCTTGCCCACAGATGTGCTGATTTGTGATCAGAGATCCTCTCTGCATAGTAGCTAAGAAACAGCTTTTCCTATCCATCCATACAGCTAAAACTCAGCTTGTGTCTCAATTACTGCAGCACCTTTTTCTATGGCCTTGACAACGTAATCGTGCTCCACTCATATCCATTCAGAATGCTGATGCATAGATAATTTTCTTAGTCTGTTGCTTAGGCCATAACACCTTTTTTAGCATCCCTCCACTGGCTTCCTCCACCTCTTACGCATCAAACATAAAAGTTGCTTGACTTCACTTTCAAGGCACTTCATGGCCAATTCTCTACCCTATCATATCTCCTACACTGTCCAGATGTTGATTCCAGGCTCCACTGAGTATAGTTACATTTTCCAACAAGCACCTTTGTGCTTTCTCCCATGCTGCCACTCATATTTGGGAAAAGCTTCCAATAAAAATCTAACAGCTACCTCATCATGCGCCAGCTCTCCTTTGCCATGATGACTACAAAAAACTTGACAATAGGTAAACCACTGGTGCACTGATACCACTGTCTATCAAGCTGACCAACATTGTCTCATTGTGTCCTACATTCCTGTATGTAGCCATTTGTTGCCTCATCTCTTATACTTAGATTGTAAACTCTTTGGGGCAGGGACCATCTTTTTGTTTGTACTGCAGCTAGCATACTGGGATTCTGGATCATGACTAGAACACCTAGGCACTATGGTAATACAAATAATAAGAGCTCAGGTACATTAGACAGAATGGCGTGTGGCAAGTCTGCAGACACTATTAACAAAAGGCTCCCTTCAGTCTCTGAAATGGTCACAATCCAGCACCAAATATGCAAGATTCCTCGATGTTTCCAGTCACCATCTTGAAAATTTTAAACAAACCCATTTCTCCCATTCTTCATGCAAATTCTGACAGCAAATTTAATTTTTTTTTGGCACAGAATTCTAATGTTTATAATTATAAATATCCCATCTCTTACCTTCATTGTTTCTGCAGAGGCATTGTCCGGAGCAGGTGGTATTGTCCCTCCCATGCTTTTTAAAAAAAGGGGGGAAACAAAAGTTATTGAAGTGCGGCCTTTTCAGCAGGGTTTCAATTAAAGAGAATGAGAAAGGACTGTCCCAAGAAAAACTGAAATGGAACCAACCCACCAGTCAACATCTGTCAAAGGGAAAGCATCCAACAGCAAAAAGCAGATGCACACCAGCGCTTTTATCTGGCTTAATGCAGCAATAGTTAGTTCTGACTCAGTTGGCCCCTGCATCTTAAATTCTCTATCGTAAGACACTCATTTTAAAAAAGAAATGTTGCTTTTTTTTAAAGCAGAAATTGGTCATGCTGCTCTCTGACCTATAGATAAGTTTTGGAGAAAGTTGGATACAATTTTGTTAGATCCTTTTCCATCTTTAGATAATGCAGCATTAAAAAATGCTAGCAGTTTTCACCCACTAAGAACAGACTTTCTGATGGAAGGAACCAGGTAATGAAAAACTAGCCATTTGAAAATGGTTTATGCTACAACCATTCATGTTCTGCTGTATAAAAAAACATTAAAAAAAGTTGTATGTGAAAGGTCCACACAAATAAAAGGCAAACTAACTACACAACAGAAATATTGAGTCTGCCATACACAAAATACTATCAAATGCAAATGAAACACTAGATAGTGATCTGTTTGAGTCCTCAAGTGTTTCTTTAACACTAGTAGATTAGTAGTATTTACTCGACAATATCCTTTTAATGCAGCATAAACACGCTGCATTAAGACTTTGGATGAGCAGCAGGGAAGGAGAACCAGTGTTTGAATAGCCTAGCTCAGTATTTCTCAACCTTTTTGTGCTGGCAACCCCTTTGGACTTAAAAAAAATTGTGACTCCCACCTCCCCAAAAAAACCTGCAACCCCCTACCTTAAGCTCAAGGTGCGGGGCTTCCGCCTTGCTCGGGGGTCCAGGGCTGTAACATGTAAATTAGCTTTGCAGGGTCCTCTGTGACGTGGGGATCCAGGCAATTGCCCTGTTTCCTACCCCCTAACGCTGGCCCTGCTTGCGACCCTCACCCCAAATCCTTCCATGACCACCCTTGGGGTCTCAACCCTCAGCTTGAGAAACACTGATTTAGCTCAATAAGAAGTAATAGGGTATGTAAGCATATTCTATAACAAACAGTGCTGCATACAGGGCCGCCTTTAGGGAAAATGGCACCTTGGGCAAACTTGCATTTTTTGGTTCCCCTGGCCCCCATGGGTGTGGTGCCCCCCCCAATGCTCCAGCCCCCAGAGGCTCCCCTTCTTCCCTTGACCCCAAAGGCCAGTTCCCACTCCTAGGCCCCTAATCCCTGCACCCCCTTCACTCCTAACCCCTGCATCCACCTCCTACACCCACACGAGCAAACTGACCTGGATGCACAAAGCAGCTGGCATTGCTGCTCGCTCCCCCCCAGACTACTGCTGCTCCTGTGCTCTGCACACCCCTGGGGCGGGGGTGGGGTGGGGGTGGGGGGGGGGGAGGAAAAGAGAGGGAGTGCGAGGAGCAACATCAAGGTTCCCTGCATTCATGTCACTTTCCACCTGGGCTGCATAAGGAGAGGGCACAAGAGAAGCATCTCCTGATGCCTCACTACTGCGCAGGCTGGGAAAGTGACCTGGATGTAGGGAGTCCTGGTGTGTGTGTTGAGGGACGGTGTGTGAGAGAGCGTGCGGGGGTAAAAACAGCTAACAAAAGCAAAAGCTGGCCAAAACACCAACCATGTGCTGCGCCCACTAAAAGGGAACCATCACACTCTCTCATCCTTCACATTTCTCATATGAACTACCAGGGCTTGAATTAAATTTTTGTATGAAATTGGGGCGAATTAAAAAACTGTTTAAAGTGTTTTAAAAATAAAAAAATATGAAAAAATTTAATACATTTTATTTACAGTGTCTTTATTCATACTAGTCTTGCTAGCCCTTCCCTCCTAGGCAGAGAGGGACAGAGACTAGGATCAGGATCAGCGGTGCCCCCAAAAGACCAGGTCAACCCTCCAAATTGGACCCACCCGCATCCCTCCCCAGACCGAACCCCTCCCACATCCCCCACCCAAACTGGACCCAACCCACACCCCTCCCTAGACCAGGGGCGCTGGTGGGGGGGATAGGGCAAAGGGACTCCAGTTGCTCCGAGGGGGCTCACCTGGAGCAAGGAGCACCCACTGGGTGCTGCTTCCTGCCCAGAATGGTCCGAGACCCCCACGCTCCCCAGCGTCCGCATTCAAATAATGGTGGGGCAGAGCTGCATGCGCAGCACCCTCCCACCAGTAATGCCCCAGGGCCAGCAGGAGCCATGCCACTGGGGGAGCCCACCTGCCTGCGGTGCGCAGCAGCCAGAAACCACCAGGCCTGTCGCTGAGCCCCCCTCACCCCCCCAGCGGAGCTGCAGCGCCTGAGGGCTCCCCCCCCCCCCCGAGCCCATAGCTGGCAGCCAGAGGAGCAAGTGGGAGGGGGGGGAGAAGGCAGCCCTGGGCCCACTGGCCGAGAAGAGCGGTGGGGAGGGGCTGGGCTGAGAGGAACAGTGGCCGCAGCACATGGTGCCCTCTTTGGTGGGCCGCTGCCCACCCCAAAGGCTGGCCCTGACTAAAAAAACCCTTGGGTGTAATTACTTTGCTCACTTTATGTTACAGGTGGGAATGCAGTGCACATGGCAACAGTTCCTTCTAAACTTTTGCCCTTAACAGGTTCTCAGACTTCAGGTGCAACTTCTAAGCATTTATTAAAGCCAACCCAAAGAGATTTCACGGTAACCCCCCCACCTCCAACAGCCAGCAGCTCAGCAAAAGTGAGCAACACTAATGACTAGTTGAGGCTACCCTGCATGTGCTTACAGCCCACAGGGATGCTTGCTCTTCTGCACAATCCATGAAAGGAAGCCATTAGTTGAGTTCTAAATAGCTTGAATATTTAATAGTTACAGCGCCAACATGGACCCTACCAAGGAATTAAGATTCACATGCATCCATCTAATGCTTTTAACAACATTTTAATGCCACTATTATGCTTAATGAGAAAAGGAAATGTGTTAGGAACGTTTTCAACAACTGGTTCATTTGCTCAACATATGGGGGGGAGGGGAGAGAAGAGGAGTGACCATATTCGTTTTTGGTTTTTACTCAGGAGGTTTTCAATTCATTAACCCTAAGAAGCCAATAAATGCTGGGATAGACACTTGTATTATTCTGAGATCTGCAACTAATACCCCTAAACAAGTGCTAAATCAAAGTTGGTCTGAAGGATGAGTGAGTTTTAAGTTCTGATACTTTGAACCATCTCAACCTGAAAAAAAATGCAATATACCGTACTGTTGATGGTGTGTGGAATTTATTTCTAGCCCTTGTGACTCAGAAGGTTCTGGACCCTAGGGTACAGGTAAAATGTGATATGCCTGAATTCAAGAAAAAGCTATATAAACTACCCAAACTTCAACACTCTCAATACATAAAAAGGGATTTGATATTCAACTCAAAAGATTCCTGTTCTCACGCACACAGTTGAAAGGAATATTCAACCTGAAGTAATCAGTTTGAAAAATTAATAGTTTTAGGCACTGCATCAGCCCCAGACCCCTGTCAGTTTTTGTTGTTTTGCAACATTTTGGGGGCTTTATTTTTCCTCCAATGTTTCTCTCCCATTTGAGACATGTAAGTAGTATATTAAAAAAATGTTTCTCGTTTAGTCTTTTACATGTGGTATCTTAGATGTTACCTACAATAGTGGGCAAAATATTCTCAAAAAAAGAGAGTGCGCTTTTTAAAACAGGGTCTTTTTTACTTACTGCCAGATTTCCAATTAATAATGCTTCCTTCCTCTCTGAGGAAAATATCAGCAAGGACTTATTTTCTCCTTCCCAAGTTCTTCTGGAACATCAAGAGGGAACTAGCTGTTGGAACCAAATGGGTGCATTCCATAGATAGATTTATTTGGATGGTAGAAGTCACTAGACTTTGGCAGACCTTATATTTCTTGTCTTCTGTTTCCAAACAATCAGCACTTGTATTTTCATTGTGAGAAGCACCTGTCTCAAATCCATGTTATTTCCAGCAAAAGCTACAGTGCACACATACTGCAAGTGTCTTACTATATGGAACCTAGATTGATGGTTGCGGAGGAATAAATCACATCTCACAAGAAGTACTTTGGGCACTTTGTATTGTAAGCCACCACACACTTCTGGGACTGTAAAATCGGATCACTTGGGCTTTCTGAACCAGGAGGCTAAAACCTGTTGGATGGTGGAGGACAGGTAAAGTTCGGACAGTAGGGTCTTGTTTGAAGGCGTTTAACACGTGCTATACGGTGGATGCCCCTTGCTGCTAGTTACTTTTGGGGCTCTGAACTACCGAGTTACATCGGGGGCAGATTTATTGAGACAGACGGACAATTGCTGCAGCTACGCGGGTCAAGACACGGGTCCTCCCACGGCCTGGTTTAGGCGCTAAGCTGAGCGCCCCGTGTCTGGAGGGAGCGGTGCCTCCCTGCACAGCGCCTCACGCCAGGCTACGCCATGGGCCGGGCAGCGCCCGAGACTGGCTACTGCCGAGGGTCCGGCCCCAGACCCAGCCCGGACGGCGCGCTGATCGCGCTCCCCCGCACACGGCTCCGCACCCGGGCAGCGCCGGGCCCAGGGTCCGACCGCCGCGCCCTGCCCCCCAGCCAGCCCCGCGACACCCCCCCGCGAGGAGGCCCCTCCCCCGGCACGCGGCGCCGACTCACCTCTCCACCCACTCGCGCAGAAAGCGCAGCTCCTCGCTGTGCAGCAGGCCCGGGTTCTCCTTGCAGAGCTTCACGAAGGCCCGCAGCTCGCTCACCTTCCGCGGATCCATGGCCGGCCGGACCCCCTCACCGCCGCGCTGGAACTTCCCAGCCCCCGCGTCCCGCTCCCCGCGCAGCTCCGCCTCCGGGCTCCCGTCCCTGTGCTGCTGCTGCAGCGGCCGCCCTACCCCGCGCGCAGGCCTGGCAGTGCCTCGGTCCCGCCCCGCGGCTCCGCCTCCGGGGTCCGCAGCCCCCCGCCCCCGCTCAAGCCCCGCCTCTCGGCCCTTCCGCTACGCGGCTGCCGGAACCTTCTAGAAGGCGAACGTGTGACTGTCCGTTACACGTCCTGCCTCCGCGCGACCCACGCGCCAGTCCGACACCCCCCCCCACACACTCTGTTACGTCATCAGCTACCTCCTCGAGTCACACAAGACCCTACTCGGCGTTGGCCGGGCAACCCCTAGCACTCGCCTGAGGCACCTCCTTTATAGACGCGGCGGTTTGTATCGCCACCTAAGGCTTGGGACACGCCAGGGGATGGGCGCTTGTAGATGACGTAATCAGCCAGGGTAGTCGGCTCAGAAGGCCCCGCAATGTGCAAGTGGTGTATGTGAGGCCGCTGGGGGCTGGGAGCGCTGCCACGCGTGGGGGTGGGGATGGCAGCCGCCGTAGAGCAGAGGATGTGGGACGCTGGTTTCCGTACAGAACAAGGCATCCTGCAGTAGCGCGATGCCTGCGGGGGGCGCAGCCATGCTCTGGCTCCCAGCGCAGAGGCTTATCCCGGCTGTGAAGGGCTTGTGCAGTTTATCAGGTCAGAGACTTTAATTCCTTTTAATGGCGAATCTCTCCCCCTCCTGGGGGCCTGGCACTCACTGCTGCGAGGTGCCCCCTTCCTCGCTCGAGGGCCTGTGTCTCTCTTCCCGCTGCCGCCTCCTTTTTTACTCCATGCATTTAAGGATCCAGAGACTATTTGGCCTTTCCTCTGTATCTTTAATAACCCAGTTCAACACATTTGATTGTCATGATAAAGTGTAAAATAGACCCTTGTGGGGAATCTAACTACAGTTAACTGTAAGGTCTGTGAGGCAGGGATCCCGTGTATTTGTGCTGCTGTATAGAAATAATAATCACTAGATGTTCAAGATGACATTAATGCACATGTTAATTCCCTTTTTGTGACAAATAATGTGAGTCAGATATTTGTTTCCTTTTTATTGGTAAAATTGATGTTAAGGAAAATACATGTACCTCACTCCTGCTTTCAACATTGAAAATTACAAGGTTTGTAAAGCTAGGATATCCACTTCAATACAAAACCAAGTATTGCTGAAAGCTTTTTAAAAATGTGTTTTACTTCTCATTTTAGAAGACAATTAAAACCAAGTATCAGTTTTTGGCATACTCCTGCAGCTGCACAGAGCTCCTTGAGGGATCTGGGCCTTACTTATACAGCACATGCATAAAAGGTGTCAAAGCACATTACGAGCACTAAAAGGCTGCTGGCAGGGCAAGAATCATATTTTTGAAAAAGGTATTTAGTAACATAGATAAGGAATGTGATAAGGATAGAACTTTAAATTAGTAAAATTGAAAGATTTTAAAAGTCAAATTTTTGTGTCCGCCCTTTATGCTTTATATTTATGTACATTTAGGTCCAGATCCTCAAAGGTATTTAGGAGCCTAACTCCCATTGAAACCTTTGAGAATCTGGGCCTTTGTGCTTAGCTTGGAGAATGAAGAAAGACTAGTTAGTTTTGCTTCCTGGTACTCCCACTTGCAGAATGAAGCAGTATTTAGTTTTGCAAAGACTGGAGCAGGGGTAGGCAACCTATGGCACGTGTGCCGAAGGCGGCACGCGAGCTGATTCTCAGTGGCACTCACACTGCCCAGGTCCTGGCCACCGGTTCGGGGGGCTCTGCATTTTAATGTAATTTTAAGTAAAGCTTCTTAAACATTTTAAAAATCTTATTTACTTTACATACAACAATAGTTTAGTTATATATTATAGACTTATAGAAAGAGACCTTCTAAAAACGTTAAAATGTATTACTGGCACGCGAAACCTTAAATTAGAGTGAATAAAGGAAGACTCAGCACCCCACTTCTGGAAGGTTGCCGACTCCTGGACTGGAGGAATAAGTCCAATCAAAAAACCAAAAGCTTTTCTTTCAGGGCGCAGCACAGTGTCAGAACAGGTAGAGACTAGCTTGCCTTAGCCAGGCAGCACTGCTGGCGGGACTTTTAATGGCCCGATCGGCAGTGCTGACCAAAGCCGCCGCAACCCAGTACTGCACTAGGGGGCTATTCCAGCATAGCTATGTAGAGGTAGAATCTGTAGTGTAGACATAAACCACATCTATGCTATGGGGAGTATAGTGGCGTAGCTACAATGCTGTAGCTATGATGATATAACCCAATAGTGTAGACACAGCCTATGGTGAGGGAAGGGGTTAATCCCATTGCTGTAGGAACCCCACCTCCCCACGAGCAATGGTAGGTTGATGGAAGCATTCTTCTGTTGACTTAGCTGCATCTACATGAGGGATTTGGTCAGCATAGCTATGGTGGTTGGGTCTGGATTTTTCAGACCCTCTGAGCGCCGTAGTTTTGTGAACCTAAATTTTAAGTGTAGACCAGGCTATAACCAAGTTCCTTAATACTACTCTAGCAGTATAATAGGACCTTATAATTGGCACTGCCTCAGGGCATGTCTACACTAGAAACTTACATCCACCTATGTTAGGTCGACTTACAACTACCAGTCATTACTGCGGTGGTTCATATCCACACTACCCTCCTTCTCTCAGTAGTGCACATCCCCACCAGAAGCACTTCCCTGACTTAAGAGGGACAGTGTGGGGGGCTGAGAGTCTGGGCTCTCAGCTCCACAGGCAGCTCCCTGCTAGGAGCCTCTTCCCCCTCTCCCCTTCCCCCCGGCTCTCAGCTCCTGCCCTCCCCTCCCCCCTGGGCTCTCCGCTCCCTGCTGCCAGGATTCTGACTGCCCCCGGGCTCCTGGCGGGGAACTCTTCACCCAGAGTCCAGGTGGTTCCCGGGCTCTCTGCGGGGAGCTGCCGGGAGGGGAGTCAGAAGCAGGGAGGATGCAACCTGGCTGCGAGTGGGGAGTCTGGGGGGCAACTGGCCTCTAGCTGGAGCTCCCACATGCCCCATGGTGACAGCCCGGCTTTCTTGTCAATTTCACTGTTCCATGGAGTTGTAAAATTGACAAGAATGACAGCCAACAGTCGATATAAGTAACCCGCAGTGTCTATGTAGACACTAACTAAGCCCTACGTCTCTCGTGGAGGTGGAGTTATGATGTCAGTGTAGTAGGGCACTTACATCTGCAGGAGCAAGGCTGTAGTGTAGACACTGATATAATTAGGTCGTCGTAAGATGCCTTACATCGACTCTGGTGTAGATCAAGCCTGAGTGATGTAAAGGAGAATTAAGGTCAGAGGGTCTAGTTACTGGGTGCAGGAGGTGGCTGTGGCTGGGAAGCTCAATTATTTAGTTAAGTCCCCACTAGCATTGGCAGTCTTGTAGCCAGGCACCACAGTAGTTATCCAGTAGTGAAAGACTGTGATACAGACTTGCTAAAATAATAATTAAAAATCCAAATCTAGAAAGTTGTTTTGAGGATAAATAGATGATGAGGGATATTCAATGATATTAAAGTTATCATGTTCTTGTTTTTCCCTTCCTATGCAGTTCCCCAACCTCTCTGCACACTGCTAGTTCTTATTGTAGTTGTCTGTTTTGCCAGTGTGACTGGCTCTTGGGATTGGGAATAGGCTATGGAGACTTTCACTTCTGAATGACTAGTTCCAGTTCAGTTTAGGATGATAGTAAATAACTTAGTTAAGTACTAACTGGAGACTCTGAGGCAGCCTCCATATGAATACATCTATCACAATCACACTCACTGGCCCTTTTGTTGGCAGTCTCAGTACAAAGATTGATTGCAAAGGCCATAAAAACTGAACTACCCTTTCCCTCATAAGGTGGGCCTTTGAGGACATGATCAAAGCATATTGGCAGGATGATGGGGGAGGTTGGTTGACAGTGCTGTGTAATCTATTTTTTCGTGGGTAAATTAAACATTTCATTTTTCCTGCATGCCCATCATGCACAGATAGAGGAGATTAATCACACACAAACCAGCACAACTCTCCTCTTTCAAGCATGCAGTCACTGGTTTGTCAATTCCAATGTACTTTAACTTTACGTAATTTATTCATCCTAGTCCAAGCTTATAACTTTGCTATATTTATTTCATCTGTAAATCAATCATTATTTGAGTTTGTATTTTAATGGTTTTATAGTCATCTATGCGAGCAACAATTTGAAAAGTGTTAAGAAGAGTTATCATTGCAAGAAAAGTGGGATGAACAGTGCTAAGAGTGAGATCTTTAGAGGGTATATAAATTTGCTGTATGATACCTGGAAAGGTCTTTCATCTTCATACCGTGCATTTCTTTTTCTTTAGGCTGCAAGTCCTGTTTCCTTCGGAGATTTTCCATCCAGCCTGCCCAGCAGAGGAAGATTCCAAACCGGTACCTGGGCCAGCCCAGCTCCTTCACACATCCACACCTTCTCAAACCAGGTAAGGATCCTGAGCCATTGGTAGTTAACTAGTGGCACCCATCATATGTTTCTCTGAGGAAGTACCTTAGTTGCCTGCATCATATAAAGGGGTCTGTAGCTTGGCTATCATTTATATTTACTTTATTCCAGTAATTTTATTCCTTGTGGAATTCTCTTGTTCTGAGACAGCATCTGATTCTAGAGAGAGGCTAGGTTCCTATACCCTAATCCATAGATTGACACATTCCAGATTTATTTTCCTTTCCGATGCAATCTTCCTCTTGCCACAGACACAAGTACTATAGACCTTTTCTGTCAGTGACACTTCCTTAGCTGGCTATCCTGCCAATATAATCTAATTCATTTTTAGAGTCCTTTTCACACTCCGTATCACAGAAATGTTTCATAGACAATACTCTGTGAATCAAAGAGAAAAGGAAGGTTTTAAGAAGTGAGATTTAAAGAGGGGATGTGGCTCAGAAGAAGGGGTTGGGAAGCAGAATTCCAGATAAACAAGACAGCACACATTTAAAGAGCACTTTCCTCCTTTCCCCCAACTATGGAGGGATGTGTAGAAGGAAGAAAGGAAGACACCGGCATAGGTGACTCTAAAATTAGAGAGGTACAGTAGGGAACAGGAGAGCAGATTAAGTTGGTGCACCATTGTGAGATCAGAAAGGTGTGCTGGAGATCAGTGAAAGTGAATATGTCAAAAAGTAAGGCATTAAGCAGATTTATAAGAGTAAAAATATATTTTTAATTTATTACAATGTAGAAAAGAGATGCTGTATAAAGCTAAGAATTCTGTTATTGGTTAACAATTCCCACATAATCAAGGCTGGTATTGGGAAAAAATAAGTTTATCGAATAGTTAAGAATTCACAAAACTTATTAAAACAGCTAGGATTGTAAATGGGTATTGATTTATTTAAAATAATAATTGATCATTTGCAGTCATTCTGAAAGCCTAAAAATGAATAGTTAAGGCTAAAGGAGTTTACAAACTCCGTTGGCACAGCTGTAATGCCAGTGGAACTCCCAAATTGCATTAGCCACTACAAACAACTTTTAAACATCACCAGATTTGCAGTGACATGTATGAAGCCCATTGGAATGAGATAGAGCATTCAGAATTTCAAAATTCCATAGTGGATAACTCCAGAATTCAGTATCTGACCATAAAATATATAGATCTGTGCACGTTGCCTCTTCTAGGGCTATAGAATAAAACAAATATGAAGTTTCTTAGACCAAACAGGTTTTAAGATATGTTTTTATTTTTTCTAAAAGTTAGAATTTAATTAAAGTGAAACACTAATTTTTCAAAGTCCATTTCCTCAGGAAAAATTAGTTCCCCCAAATTCTCCTCTGGCTAGAAACCACAAATGCAAATTTTTTTTAGAAAGGAAGGAGGCAGCCGAGTGAGCTAATACCTCACAACGAGTTGCAATTTTAATCATTGAGCCATTATTCCATAGTATAACAAACAGGAAAAGAAGTATGAAAATAGACATTAGAATATGAAAAATATATATGTCTCAAAATAGGAAGGACATTAGCCAAAATACCCTTTAAGACTTGCATTCTGTTAGTTGAAATCATAGTTAAACTAATCTCCGATATTTTTAAAATACTTAGGCTGTTCTTGTGTCCTCCCTCTGGTTTCAGGTTTCAGTGACAGTCTCTTGTTCTGTGTACAGTACTTCTTATTCTTTGCTAGTGAAGGATGGTAACATGTGAAGTTCCAAGAGAGAATTTGTATCGTTGGATCATTAGAAGTGTAGCTCCTTTTCATGTTCAACAGATCCCACCTTATTAATCATTGGGATAAATTAGGTCTTTTATGGAGGAGTTTTCTTTGCTCAGTCAAATACTCTGACATCATCCTGGAAGGCTTGGCTTGTTTCTAAATTGAGCCCCTTGATTGGTTAAATATTCAAGGACAATCTCTCTGTCTCTGATTGATCTCATGTGGTACCTGTAAAAATGACTTTGCCTTTTACACTTTAGAACTAACTAATATATGACTTGACATGGCACCAGAATGTCTGTCGAAATACAACCTTATCTGATGAAATTAACACTAGACTTAGCACCACAGTGTTCTGTTCAATGTCCAGATGCCATAAAAGCTGATGGTTTCCAACAGGGTTAAAGTTTAGCTTGTTTTGCCACCACTTTTCCCCCTCCCCTGCCCAGTAGTTGTTGTCTGGCTTCAGTTTGCTCCCAGAATGCTTTGAGTTTTTGTCTAAGGTTGCTTGATCAAAATCTTTGCCCAGAAGTTTTAGGGCAGTAAAGTTAATTGGTTTAAAACAGTCTTTTTCCCTGCACAGTGTAGGAACAGAGTGAACCAAGGATGTGGATATCTGAGATCAAAGAGGCAGGATGGAGAGCAGTGGAAAGTGGGTTCTGAGGTCAGAACGATCAGAGGAATGGGAGAGCAGTGTAGTGGGAGGTATGAGGTTAGCGAGATAGCATGGAGTTTTAAGGAGAACCTTGAGCAGGAGCGGGAGAAGGTGATTATGAGATCAGAATGTTACTTCATCCATTTTGTTTTTCATTCATAGGGGAGGTAACACCGGGATTGTCACAGGTGGAATATGATCTACGCCGACACAAGCTGATGACTTTGATCAAGAAAGAGGCGCAAGAGTGGGGTGGGGTGGACCACACAGTGATTCTGCTATCCAACCCCACTTACTACATGAGCAACGACATCCCATACACCTTCCACCAGGACACCAACTTCCTGTACCTGTGTGGCTTCCAGGAGCCTGACAGCATCCTGGTGCTGCAGAGCTTGCCTGGAAAGGCACTGCCATCCCACAAGGCCATGCTCTTTGTGCCACGGCGAGATCCAAGCCGAGAGCTGTGGGATGGGCCACGATCAGGCACCGATGGGGCAGTAGCTTTGACAGGAGTGGATGAAGCTTACCCCCTAGAGGAGATTAGACACCTGGTGACCAAACTGAAAGGTAATGGAAACGAGATGAGATGGAACCCAGGTTATAGGGACCACGTTCTCTGTCACTGGTTCCAACCAGACCCCATATTGGGAGGCACATGACACTGGGAATGGGAAGAGATTTTCTCGTCTAAGCTACTGGTTGTAATCTGGCCCCAGTTCGGTGGTGATAGAAAAAAACCTGTGTATGTGGCTCTTTAATGGCTTGTGGGTTAGTGGTCTGTATCCAGGTACTACTGAACTGATATCACTGAACACACAAGTGGCACTAATTGGTCCTTTGTTGTCAGTGTCATGAGAAATTAAGTAATCATTGGGCCACAGAGACTGACCTTCCTCCTCTCCCCTTAATATGGCCCTTCCATGTTACGGGGCAGTACGTTAGCACAGATGTTGCCTGTGGGATTCTTGCACTGCTGCTGCCCATACTGTATTGGTCTTTTACTAGAGGACTCCAGTCTCTAAAGGCTCTCAGCCCAGCATCTTCACCTGCATTAAATTCACTTTAAAAACCATATGTGGTGATACACAAATCCATCTTCACAACTCTTCATTTCCTGGATTGTGTGTGGTATATTTGCTGCATCATGCCAGATTCTATTACACAGTGAAGCTTATAAAAGATCACTCTTATTAGACAACCTCCTGATTTAACGTCCCCAAAATGTGCCCAAATATATTAAGTACAATTCTGCTCCACCTTTATTAGAGCATCGGTTCTCAACTGGGGGTCCGTGGTCCCCTGGCAGTCCGTGAGCCCTTTCAGGGGGACTGAGGGGCCCCATGGCAGAAACTCAGTGCCCTGATCCCTGGTGCCACTCCCCCTGGGCCTGAAGCCAGGAGTGGTGGGGTTGTAGGTGGGAGCCCCACCCCAGGGCTGAAGCCCTAAGCTCTCTTCCTCCCTCCCCCCTTGGCTGAATCTGGGAGCAGTGAGGCTGAAGCCCCAATGTAGCAAAAGCCCTGAGCCCATGGGCAGAGTTGGGAGGGCACAAGGTTGTTGCCCTCCCAAACTGCAGTGCCTTATCCAGAGTGGGGCAGTCTGGGGGCAGCTCCCCCCCCACACACACACACTACCTCCTCAGGCCCTGCCCTCTGGCCAGGTAGTAGGCGGGAAGCTGGAGCCAGGCAGTGTGGGGCAGCTGCTCTCTAGCTGGTGGTGGCATGGAGCGGGCAGCTGTGGCATTTCCCCGTCTGCTGCTGGTGC
The DNA here is from genome assembly GCF_011386835.1 of Chrysemys picta bellii. Classification (NCBI taxonomy): domain Eukaryota; kingdom Metazoa; phylum Chordata; order Testudines; family Emydidae; genus Chrysemys; species Chrysemys picta. The sequence goes on along the minus strand of NC_088791.1, from coordinate 92,608,121 downwards.
CTGGGGTTGCGGCTGCTCCTCAGCTCCCAGCCCTCTTTGACTGCTCATGCAGCTGGTAAGAGCCGCCCAGGTCTGGGGACACAGCTCTGGGGCCAGCAGAGCCTCGGGGAGCAGCCACTGCAGGGGGAGCAGCTAACGCAGGGAGAACCCTCCTGGCACACAGCCCCTAGCTATCCTTGTCCCTGCACCCTGAGCTACCACCCTGCCTGCACACAGCCCCTAGCTACCGCCTGTCTGCACCCTGAGCTACCACCCTGCCTGCACACAGCCCCTAGCTACCGCCTGTCTGCACCCTGAGCTACCACCCCACCCATACACAGCTACCTCTCTCCCAGCAATCTGAGCTGCTCTCCTACCCGCATATAGCCCCAGCTACCTCCTACCTGCACCCTTAGCTACCACCTGTCCATACACAGCCCCTGGCTGCCCCCTGCCTGCACTCTGAGCTACCCCCTGCCTGAACCCTGAGCGGTTTTCAGACTTTGAGCTGAGTTCCTCCTTTGAGTTATATTTTTGGTTGTGTCCCCTCCACATCCCAGACAGGTGGATGGCCTGTTGAGGTGAGTCAGGAAGTGGAGGTGGCGCTTCCTCCCTGGACCCTGCTATGCGGAGATGGCCCAAGCCCCACCAGTCCTTGCCCCTCCAAAATAGAGGTCAAACTGTGCCTATGCCCAATGGTCCTACCCCTGGCCTGGAGCCCCAAGTCCTCTCCGCTGGGCCCTGGATTTTTTTATAGCATGTTGAGGGTGGGTCTCAGAAAGAAAAAGGTTGAAAACCCCTGTATTAGATGACTATCTCTGTTAAGCAAATGTTTTTTGTTAATGTTTTCTGGGGTCTCCATAGAAATGTTTTGATGAAGATAAGGGGTGTTCCACTCCTATCTTAACCTCTCCTCTTTCTTTTTCTCTGTATACAGTAACTCCTCACTTAACGTTGTAGTTGTATTCCTGAAAAATGCGACTTTAAGTGAAACGATGTTAAGCGAATCCAATTTCCCCATAGGAATGAATGTAAATGGGGGAGGGGGAGTTAAGTTCCAGGGAAATTTTTTTTGCCGTACAGTACTATAGCGCCTTACCCCACACAGGCACAGCCCACTGGCGCTGGAGACAATGAGGCAGGTAAGGAGGCTGAAGGTGCTGTAGGCTAGGAGAAGCATGATGCGCAGTGGCAGCTTCCCCTACTCTGCAAGCACCAAGTGCCGCATCCTCGCTCCTCCCCCCTCCCTCCTGCCTGCAGCAATCAGCTGGCGCGCGGGCTCCCCCCTCCCTCCCCGGCCTCCTGCCCACGGCAATGAGCTGGTTTGCGGCGTTCGGAGGCAGGGGAGGGAGGGAGCCTGTGCACTGAGTCCTCGCTCCTCTCCCTCCCTCCTGAACGTCGCAAACCAGCTGATTGCCGTGGGGAAAGGTGCTGATCTGCTGGGTCTGCCAGCGGGCGGGAGGCACTGGGGGTGGGGGAGGGTTGGGGAGCTGATAAGGGGGCTGTCAGCTGTGGACAAAGCAGGCAGCCAGATGTTATAGCGAAGCATTGCACAACTTTAAATGGAGCATGTTCTGTAATTGAGCAGGGACGTAAGATCGAAACAATGTTAAGCAAGAGGACGTTAAGTGGGGAGTTACTGTATAACATTATGTTTAAAAAAACCTGAAAAAACAAGAGAAGAAAAATGGAATCCAGGAGTTAGACTTGTTGTCCGTCTAGTTCCTGACAGCGGCCAGTACCAGATGCTGCAGAGGAAGGTGCGGGATACCCCTTAGTGGACTATCATAGAATAAACTGCACAGAGAGAAAAATTGTTGTAGACTTCCCTTATGCCCCCATAGCACAAGAGTTTATTTCCCTTGTATTTTTTATCCTGTCTAGTGTACCTGGGTGGTAAGTACTTTTTTGGAATTAATCAAAGGGTTGCTGAATTGCTGGACATGTAGAGATGCAAATGTGAGGTCCTGACTTCTCATTGTCATTTAAAAAAAATCCCATTTCAAGACTAGGGGTGCTGCTGATACCAATGTTCTAGGCAGATTTCAATGTGGATAATTACATTCTTCCTGAGGAACTTCACTTCAGTGGAAGGACGGAGACAGGATTTCCAAACAATCCATCCCAAAACATAATTGTTATTGACTCCTGCCCCAGCTGGTCATGAACAAGAGGTGGATTTGTCTTATGGGTTCTCCGTTGTGATCAAACAGGGCTTCTAAGCTCAGGAATCTAAATTCTCATGCAATCTTGCAAGGTTATGTTTTTGTCATGAAACATTTTCCCCCAGTTTACTGTATCCCACTAGTGCAGCTTTCTCTCTGAAGAGGAAATGTATATGGGGAAAATAACTAATATTTATAGAAATGGCTATTTACTTATTGAGTGTACTCTTTTAAATTCATAAACTATTATTAAATCTACAAAACCCAGATAGACTTGTTTGCTTGTATGTTACTAACCTGCTAAGATATAAGGAGATCATTAGTATCATGTTACACTGAGGTCATATGTCAGGTATGAGGCCATATTACAAATCTAGGGGAAATTACCTTTCAGATGACATGTCGCATCTTCAACTTTTTCTAGTCTAGGAGGAGTTCGCTCATACAGTGACCACAAAATATCTTTAATATTAGTATGTGTCTGTTTTGTGTGTCTCAGGTGAATCAAACATGGTTTGGTATGATTCTGCAAAGCCAGTGCACACACAGCTCCACTCTGACTACCTGCAGCCTCTGGCCGAGATCAAAGCTGGAAGCAAAAACCGCATCCGAGCTATTCATCATCTAGTACAACAACTCCGCCTGATCAAATCCCCTGCAGAGATTGAGAGGATGAAGGTTGCCGGAAGGGTGACATCACAGGTATGGGATGTGACCCCATCAAGTAAACAAAGGCAGTCATTTCTTGAGCGTGGGGTAGCATGGACTGGTACGCTCATGTAAAAGGAAACTGGGTCGAATTCAGCTGGGCTGGAGTGGTAACTTTAGTATTGCCTGATCTCCCTTCATGGAGGCACAATTTCTTGATCTCTCTGTTAACCATACTCTACTTCCCTCCCCCATATCACAAGGGGTATGAGGCCTGCTGCTTGAACTGCTAGAGTGCTCAACCTTGACATAATTCCAGTCAAGACAACCAAGGAATTGTTGCATATTTGATGTCCTTTAAAAATGGTACCCACTCCAGAACAAGGATATTTCTTTGTGCTCCCACCATCTCCCCTGCTTCCTCATGCCATTCTTTCCCCTTCTTTTGCTATTTTCCTCTGGTTCCTGTATTACAGACCAGGGTGAGAAAGAGGGACTGTCCAGTTTTCTTTACATCCTCATAACCTTGAATATTTTTGTCAAGGAAAGTGAAGTCAAAGGAGACTCTTCCCTCCCCTTCAGATCACATGCTAATGAAAGATCTATATTGTTGTTTGACAGGCTTTTATAGAGACAATGTTTGCCAGCAAATTCCCAGTGGATGAAGCATTTCTCTATGCTAAGGTCAGTACCTTGTTGGGCTGTGGATGGTTCTGGGGAGGTAGAGAGGGCTGCGTATTGTTTTTCTCCAGGAAGAGTAAAAGGATCTGAGAGCTGCCTATGGCTGATAGGGGTGCAGAGCTGTGAGTGGAACCCAAGCCCCTTCTCGCCCAACTTTTCTGGTTCCTCTGATATTCCCCAACAGCTGCAGCTCTGTCAAGTCTACGCCTTTGAATTATAGCAACAGAACAGCAGAACGTTTTGAAGTGTACCATGGGCAATCAGCGGGCTTTCAACCCAGGACCTTTGATACTAACAGCTGGATTTTTTTTACCCATTGAGCTAAAGGAGTAACTCCCTAAGCTGAGAGATGTAGTAAACTCTTAACCTCTTATGTGGACTAACCACTAGAAAGTGACTGACGCTGCCAGTGTGGGTTACACATCTTTCTCAAAAGGCTCTTTGTTTTGGTGCCTTTGCTTCAGAAGAGCAAGATGAATGGGGCTGTAGCTTCTGGAAGGGTTACTGCAAATCTAAAGGGTGCTTTAAAAAATACTTGTGTAAGGAAGTGTCGGACATTCTATAAACTGGATCATGCATTTTTCAGAACCTCCCATACGTTTCATAAAAATTGTCTCTGAAGCTACAGCAGCCTATCCCATTCCTTTTAAAGTGCAGCAAGTGCTGTAGCAGAGCAGAGGGTATTCCTGGGGGTGACTTTCCCACCTGGGGAGTTGGGGTGGGATGCTAGTCGGGGTGGGAAGCAGCAATAAGGGGGGGAAAGGACAAAAAGATTCAATGAATAAAGAAATATAAACAAATAAAGGAGACAGAAAAGACAGAAGAAAATAAAAAAGAAACAAAACAAAATAAAAAATGGGGGCTGAATCCAGAGCCTGTGGTATGTGCTGTAGAGAAGAGAACTCGCAGTGCACGTGGGTGTAGGTGAATTGGGAGTGTGCATGATGAGGAGAATGTCATAATACACTTTATCTAAGTAATGTGAGATTGGAGGAAAGTCCGTCTAAGTGGAGAATTGTTGGTGTGACGAATAGGGAATTCTGGGATTGTGTCTGAGGCTTTAGTGAAGATCCACAGGCTCTTCCATTCTCCCTTCCTTGTGCAAGGTATGAAAAGCAAGTGATGAATCCCTGCCATATGACGTTTGTCAATTATGTGGAACTACTAATGCGGTTAGTACAGTATAGTACAGAGACAAGGCATTAGTGTTCTTTAAGGTATTGTTAACTATGAATGTCAGATATAGTCTGTATCCTAATGATTGTAATATAGGGTATCACTAAGGGGGAAAGGTCAGAGAAGAGCCAGGAATGTGTAGGAGAAGGAGGGAGAGAGCAATGAGTTTTCCAGTGAGGAATAAGGCTTTCCTGTTTAGATTTCATTGCTCTCCACACTGATGTACTTCCTGTTGTTGTTTTGGCTAAGAACTAAATTTCTATGCTTGTACAGCTCCCTCTTTGCATGTCTGGAGAGATTAATATTGGATGTATGCTACCCAGCTCTGCCAAGATCCAACCTCCATGAATTTCTGCTTTTACACTAGATTCAGTCCTGGGGGATTCTGAATATTTACCTCTCCCCTGCCTTGCAAGATGTAGTGAATATCCAGTTTGTCCACTGGTAATGCCTTTTCTCTAGCGTTTTGAACCCAGAATATACCCAAATAACAAGTGATGTGATCTTAAATCTTTTTACAGTTTAGTTTATTACCCCTCCACATATGTACAAAATTAATCCCAAAATAATTACAATTACAAACTGCCTGCCACAGTTCTATGCAAAATTACAATACCTTCTCCTCTGAAATAACCCTCTAACATACATGCAAAAAAAAATAGACCTTTCCCTGAAACAAATGTTTCCCAGAAGGATTTTCAGAATACCTATAAATTACAAATTGAGGACCGAATCCTGCTTACTTTTCTCATCCAAATAGTCTTAGGGATTTTAGCAGGACTGCCTCGTTGAGCAAGACAAGCAGGATGTGGCCTTTGATGTCTGAGTTGAGAGGGGTCTGTCTGTGCTGATCAGTAGTACAGACTTCTCCTAGAGAAGCTGATTTCATTTAAGATGCAATTTTAAAAAACACCCTCCACCCAGATCTGTACTATACAATTTTCTACCCAAAGCATTTATATTGTGGGTATCATGGAGCATTTTGTCCCACACAGCTTGGCAAATTTTAAAAGATGTTTGGTAATGGTACTTTTTGTACTTGTATAGCTGTTATGTCTGAGGACATTAGTTAATTCAGCTTCACTCTATTATCTACTTCAGCTTGGAGAAAGGTGAGGAGCAGGAATTTCTTTCATCATTGTGGCACAATAGTTAGGCATAACCTGTCTGAATCTGCTGATGTCTTCTGCTCTGATGGGCAATCTCTTAATCAGGTACTGAGACAGGGTCACAAAAATAGATATTGATCTAAAAGTTAGCTGGTATTTTGGAATTAAAACACCTCCCAAAGCTAGATAAAGAAGAGCTTCAAAAATTTGCTAAGTTGTATGAGAAGTGAGAGCAATGCTTTAAAAAATGCACAAAACCCCACAAAAAATGTATTAAAACATCATTGTTGTAGCATTTACGAACTCAGACAGAGAGCTCTTCTATGAGACCAAACACTGGGTTCCAGACACTTCCGTGAAAAATAACTATTCTGCGTCATCTTCTGCTGTTCTGTGGAACCCTGGGCTGTTTTCATTCAGGAAATGCTGTTCTCGGTTTCATTTTCTTCTGGGTTACTGCCTTCTGCATAGACAGAGAGAATGGCTGTGGGGGCAGGAGCTATGGTTGCCCAGCACAGTTGCTTACTGTGCCAGAACTAATGGGCTTCTCTCTGAATTGATTGTTCCAGTTTGAATTTGAATGCCGGGCACGAGGGGCTGACATCTTGGCTTACCCACCTGTGGTCGCTGGTGGCAACAGGTCCAACACCTTGCACTATATAAAAAACAACCAGCTTATCAAGGTAAATCAAATGCCTTCCATGTGTTTAAACTCCAGTGTACTGATATTGTGTCCATTTACCAGCCCCTGACCAGGCTCACCTGTACCCTCGGTGCCTCTGTTGTGACAAGAAGAGCTGAAACAAATTGGGTGGAATGAAAGAATATTTACACAGCAATGGGAGATGGGAACCTAATATAGTTATCTGTTGTTGGCAGTAAGGCCAACTTCAAATCCATCCTTACCTTTTAATGCACCCATTGCTCTATTTTCTAAAGAATGCTGAGCTTCTCTTATAGGATTGCAAATCTGCTCCTGTATCCTGCATTTCTGTAGTTCCTGTGCAGCAGTCTAGAATGCTGGGTGGGTTTCTGACATTGTAAAAGTGAGAGAGTAGCACCAGTCACACTGAAGACAAAGTTGTGGTAACAAGGATACTAGGGCCCCTCCTCTCTCATCTGAATTCTTTGGTCTTGCTTTACTTTGGTGCACAGTAAGCTGCAGCAGCAAATTTCTGCTCTTTTATGACAGAAAGAAGTCCAATTAAATCCATTTAGTGTGGCTGAGAAGGGAGAGGGAAATGTTTTGGGGTCTTTTTAACTTGTTGTTGGTGAATCTGTCTGCCTTGTTTTCCGGACTCCAAACCATTGACTCCTTCTCCAGCAATTCTGACAAAATAGTCTTAGCTTCATGCAAGTCTCTGGAGGAGGTTACTACATTATTATACTATATCTAGGACTCACTTTTCAGTAGAGCCTGTTATCTTGTCTCCTCATTTATGTAGGCATGAGCTTCCTTCCTGGCTTAATCTTTTGTTGGAGAGAGTGCTAGTTGGGTCCTTGAAATATTCTTCTCACACACATGCATCCAGGATAAGACCAGTCACTGTGGCAAAAAAGGCTTCTATTGTTACACTCCGGTCAAGGTCAGGCTTGCGAGCATAACTCAGACTGCTTCTGATAAAGTCAGTTCAGAGCACTTTTATTAGTTTTATGAGGAACTGATTATCATGAGGATACAATCATTAACAAGACCTTTGCTTTGCTTTTCCTCTGAGAAGAACCTTTCTGCCAACTAGCATGACAGTGTGTCTAGTTTGGAAGACATCCCCAAGGAAAAGCCTAACTCCTCTTGTCACTTCCTTCTAGAGGACTTGAATTTCCTATGTGGAAATGTGATTGAATCACTCTAGAATTAAGCCCCCCATTTCACCTACACTTTTGGAGAAGGCTCCCCCTTACAATGGAGGAAGAAGGCGGTCACTGTGTCAGGTAGCATTGTTAACACCTTGGCAGCCACCCGTGCAAAGCATGCCATTCCCACCAATTCTGATGAACTCAAAAATTTCTACTGATAATGTTAAAGTGTGGGTGGCTACTCCCAAGCTAGACTCCACAGTGACCTCTTGTTCCAGAGAAACTTCCCTTCCCATAGAATGAAAATTGAGTCCATTAAAAGATCCTATCGTCTCAGACGGCTAGGTTCTCTTCATAATGTCTTGGAGTTACTTCACAGAATAATTAAGTAGTGTCGTCACTGTCTCAGTCGCTACAGGAACAGGATGTTTGGCATAGTGAGACTGTCAGAGGGTGGCCCTGCCTGGAGCATCCTCCAGCAGCCAAACAGGTGCACCTGCCTCAGTTTCCCTTCCTTCAGAATCCCCAATAACTCTGTCATGAATCTCTCGCCTCATATTCCTCCTCCTTGGGGATGGCTTATAACAAAATAGTGCAAATAGTCCAAAACAAAAGACCCAAAATATCATCCATTTCTCACACAGAGTGTATATCGTTCTTCAAATCCCAAGCTCTTTTTCAATCCTCTCCTGTCCTTTTACCAAGACGGCCACCCATGTTTCCCAGTGGGAATTCCCACACCCTCTCTGCTAGGAGTTCATCCTTACCAGAGGAACATCCCTGACTTCCCCTGGTTCCAGCTGTTCAGTGTGGAGACATTTGTGGGTGAGCCCACCAGTGCTCCCCAGCCTTCTGTTGTCTCTGGCCCTCTCCTCCTTCTCTCCAGGTTAGAAGTCAGCAGACAACTCCCTCTGCTGCTTTCCAGCCTTCAGCCCTGTGACCCTGGATCTCTAGCTTGGGGAGGTCAGCCAGCAAACCTTTCTTGCTGCTCTTCTGCCTTCAGCCTTCCCCCAGGAACCTCCTACAGTTTCCTCCAGGGACCTCTTGATCTCTGGCTGTTCTGACCTGCCAAGCTCTCCCTCCCAGGCAGCTCTCAACTGCCTTTTTTCCTGACTGACTCGTCCACCCTCTCCGTTTCTTCCCTATTGATATGGCCAAGGTGCCTTCTCTTAATCCCAACTGGGAAGCAGCAGAGGAGTCGCAGGGCTTAAAGGGCCCGTGTCACCCTTTGACAGTGACATTTATGAGATATTCAAACCCTGATCTTGAGTGTCTTCAGCAAAACAAATTCTCCATCATTTACTCAGTTTATTTTATTATTCCCAAGAAAACAAGCAGGGGATCATCCCACATTGAACTAAAATAATTTAACCAATTGCTTACAGGAGGTTTAAAATGGAGTCCAAATGGAAGTCAGACTAGCAGTGAGTCCAAACTACTAATGTAAATGTTCATAATATTTATCTACCTATAGGGATAGCAGCTAAACACCAGGAATATCTAAGATTTTGCTTCATGGATTTCCCCTTAGTGCACAGAGAACTACACCCTCCCATTGACTGTGAGATCAGTGGTCAGGGGGCCAAGTTCTGTGCTGGCTGCCATGCTGTGGAATGCCACTAAAATCACTGGGATGACACTTATGTAAGTCAATACAGAATTTGGCCCAAAGTTTTTACAGAACTGACTGCATGGTTGGCAGCCCGTTTAAGAAAGGGGAGGGCATGGCAGTTTCTCCATACTTGGACCCTGGGCTTGCACATGGTCACTTTCTGTGGGAGACACAGAAAGCTATTTGATGAGCACTGGAACCATTTGGCTGAATTGGACTAAAGTGAATAGAAGGTAAAGTGGATGTGAATGTGTCCTAACGTCTCGGCTTCCCATGACCTGATGCACCTCAGAATCTCTCTCTGCATTGCTTTGGCAGTCCCAGTCCCAGGAGAGAGCAGTGAAGATAACAGAAATTGTTTTAAGACTTCAGTCCCAAAACGCTGCCCTGTCCGAGAGGGAGTACGCCTGTTGAGTCTCCTGATATCCTGTAACAAAGATGATTCCCTGGGCTAGAGCTCTTCAGCTGTCCCTTTTCCTCTCTGAATCCCATGCATGAGAGGCACTGGACAAATCCTTTCTCATCTCCTCTGTAAAACCCTTTCAGTACTGATTATTATCACAGAATTCCTGTTAAAAGAGATCTCTCAATTGGAGACAGTCTGATGCAAAGTGATGACCACAGACGCCAGCCTGTTTGGATAAAGGTGGCTCCTTCCGGGTGCGGAATAGTTCAGGGGAATGGAGTTCAGGCTTTCTAGGTATTGGCACCATTCAAGACTACCTGGCAGGGTAACTGAACAATTCAGCCATAGTTGCTTCTCTGAACATGGGGGACCTGGAATGCTTTTCTGTGAGGGGAGTCCAGTCTCCACTCCATCTTTGCAGAAAAAAATCCCCTTGTCCTAGGGGTCAGCCTCTCACAGAGAGAGAGAGAGAGACCCTTTCACAGAGGAAGCAGGAAGCTTAGCCGCTGGCCTGAGCCATGGTATATTTCTTCTTCTTCTCCAGGATGGAGAAATGGTCTTACTGGATGGTGGATGTGAGTCTTCCTGCTACGTAAGTGACATCACTCGCACCTGGCCCATCAATGGCAGGTAGGATGCCCACAGATGGAAATGTGCCATGTGTTACCTCTGAGAGCGCATGAGGATTGTGGTTGAGTGTGGGCATAGGTGCATTAATCTGTGATTAGCCATAAGTGTGTGTGTGTGTGTGTGTGTGTGTGTGTATACATTGTCTGTCTATGTAAGTATTTTAGTATACCCATCACTATGGTATCCCAGAGTAACCAAAATTACATAAAAGAAACATTTAGGGTGAGGACCTGTATTCCTCAGCCTTTCCTTATCAGTCACTGTAAGAAAGTACATGGTTATTGTTATTTTTTGATTTTCCCCCTTAGTGCATCTACCAAAACAAATCTAAGGTTACAGAGATGGGTCTTGCCTTTCCTTGTGCAGGGGCTGACTCTGGGCATGTGAGTGAGGCGTAAGGGAGCAGGTGTTTAGTCCATGTGTGAGTGGCTGCCAGTCTCAGGTCAGGAACGTTCCATTAAGTGTCCCTGTGATGGTTGGGTTGGTTCCAGTGTCTCTTTGCTCACGTCCTTCCCTTCAAACTGCAGCTTTGCCCTGCTCGGCTTCAGGCCAAAGATTCCAACCAAGAGTCCCCTCTCCACAGCCGGGAGAGTGCCTGACTCAGAACTGCGCCTGACCTGGGAACTTCCCATTTGAGACGTGACCGCCTTCGTTTTCCCCTGGCTTTCAGGTTCACTGATCCCCAGGCAGAGCTGTACCAGGCTGTCCTGGAGATCCAGAAGTCCTGCCTGAGCCTCTGCTCTCCAGGTGTCAGCCTGGAGAACATCTACAGCCTCATGCTGAGCCTTATGGGACAGAAGCTGAAAGAGCTGGGGATCCTAAAGAAAAGCACCACTGAGAACCACCTCTTCAAGGTACTTTAATTCTCTTCACCCTGGCATCCCCAAACCAGATCTGGTCCCTATCTCCTTGCAGGAAAGAGAATCTTGTATGGCAATCCATGCACAAGCCCTGGGGACCTGGGTTCAGGGCTCACTTCAGTATATGGCTCTCTCATGTTGTTACAGCCTTGAGAGGAACATGGCCAATAAAAATGTGAAGCAAGGGGAGACGATGCCTGTTTCTCTCAGCAGGTGGCAGCACGGCCAGATCAGATTGCATCAGCAGTTCTCAAGAAATGTAAAGGGGATGGGGTGGGGAACGGGAGGTGGGATTAGATGTTTTGATTCTTTCTTACAATGAGATCCTTAGGTGGGGGAGGAGATTAGGGTGGTGCAGTGGGGTTAAGCATTGTAGGGAGGGATGAAGTGCAGCATTCTAAGCCTAGTTCTTAGAGAACATTTTATCTACATCACAGAATCACTGCACAGTTTGCTGCAAATTGGCAGGCTCTGTTGATGAGAGTGATCCAGGCCTGGAGTATCCAAGGGATGCAGAAGGTCAGAGCGGAACTATATTAGCGGAGCTGTTTGGGGGGGCCTAAGACTGAAGTATGTGGTGTGTTCAGGCCAGGAGTGAAGAGATCTGGCTACTCTATTGAGGACAGCAGGGAAGCTGCCTGCTGTAGGCTTGGCTCAAGCCAGTGATCATCATTCGTTTTCATGAGCACCCAGTTCCCTCGCAAGTTAACATGAAATGGAGGAAAGCCCCCAGTGATCCTTTGGGCATGAGACTGATGAGCACAGTCCCTATGACAAGCACAAGCCATCCTGTTCCTGTACATCCCACCCTCCCTCTCTTTTCTTCATGATAAGTCTTCAAGTATGTAAAAGGTTGTTATAAAGAGGAGGGTGATGAATTCTTCTGTTTAACCACTGAGGACAGGACAAGAAGTCCTTAAATTGAAGCAGGGGAGATTCAGGTTAGACATGAGAAAACCTTCCTAACTGTAAGGTTATCTAAGCACTGGAACAAATTACCAAGGGAGGTTGTGAAATCTCTGTCACTGGAGGTTTTTAAGAACAGGTTAGACAAACACCTGTCAGGGATGGTCTAGAGTAGAAAATACTTAGTCCTGCCTCAGTACAGGGGACTGGACTAGGTGACCTATTGAGGTCCCTTCCAGTCCTACATTTCTATGATTCCGTGTTGGGATGGAGGATCAGGGGCCAGGTTCAGTGGCTGTAGTAACAGTGTTTTCCTTCCTGCTAGGTTGTTCGGAAGTACTGCCCGCATCATGTGGGCCATTACCTGGGTATGGATGTTCATGACACACCAGATGTGTCCCGATCGCTCCCACTCCAGCCGGGCATGGTGATAACCATTGAGCCAGGTAAAAGGACACACTTTCAACCCTAATTCAGTAACAAGTCACAATGTTGTTGATATAATGTACTTTTACATAACTCCCTGCAGATTCAGACTAAAATGCTTGAGGTGCTTTGCAATGGAGTTAAAAACACATACTGTACTAGGAAAGCATAGTGAATTATTATCCTCCCAGTATATAACCAGAACTAGCTAGTTGCAAGGGTGAGCTCTTAAAGCGTGTTCCTTAATCTTTACAAAGTAAGCATTCTACTGGGACACTTTCCTTCAGATCGTTACAGTTGGATTTGCAGCCCTCAAATAGAAACTGGTCTCTGACACTGACTTTCTTTTCTCTGCCCTTCTCCCCCATTGCCCAGAGCACTGTCAATGTCTCTTCTCATATGGGCAGCACTGACATCGAGAAATGCAGAAAGGCTGAATGGAAGCGTTAGGGTTTATATTCATATACGGAGGTCTGTACGCAGCGGGGAAGTGCTCTCTTCCCTCCCCTTCCTATAGAAGCTGCCCCAAACAGAGGTGAATGAGAGAAACTTTCCTTGACAAAGCTCTTCCGGTTTGACCCCCTCCAGTATTGCTCAGCGCACAGTCCTGCCCTCATCACCGTGTGAGCCAGTGAAGGGCGGGAGCATTCTGTGGTCTCATCCTGCTCTTCTGAGGGGTTTTATTCCCTCCTTTCCCTCAGGCATCTACATCCCCCAGGATGACATGGCCGCCCCAGAGAGGTTACGTGGCCTCGGTGTGCGCATTGAGGATGATGTGGTGGTGACGGAGGACGTGCCCCTGATCCTGTCTGCAGACTGCCCCAAGGAGATCTATCATGTCGAGCAGATCTGTGGCCGCAGCCTGTGATCTCTCTCCTCTGCCTTATACACCCTCCTTGGGTTCCTCAGGAAACATGCTCCCACACACACATGCAGTGATGTATATTTCTGTGAATGGACCTTGTTGCAGGGCAGTTGGGGAGGTGGGGGGTTGGGATGGAAGTTGTTGCTGGTGTGGGGACTCTGTTAGGACATGAATTGGATTGCTAATGGCTCAGGTAACATCACTGTTAGAAAGTGAAGAAACCATTTATTTACATAGTTAACGTCTGTTCTAGTTAGTGCTGATTGAAAGATCTAGAATGCAGGAGGTGGATCTCTCCGCTCCTGCTCTCATGCACATAATCTTGTTCATTTCTGTCAGCAGGACAGTAGTGTGCCCCTCACCCCCACCCCCACCCCTGGCTCGTTCTTCCTTGCGGGTCCTTGAACAGGGTGCAGCAGCTGAGTGCGAGGTGCCACATGTTGCCCTTTGTTGTCAGTTTCACACCAGCCCGGTGAGACACCGATTTAAATGAAAACGTTCAAAAGTTTGGGAGAGGGGGCAAGTGGGTTGTTTTGGGCTTCTGTGGAGGAATGACAAGAGGGGGTTTGGGAGACTGGAAGATGGGGTCGGGTTGTGGGAAGTTTGTATTGATGCAGAAGGGTTTTAGCATCTAGGGAAGAGACTATGTTAGGCTTTCTTTCTAGGAGGTTTGAGAAAGATTGGCAATAGTAAGGAGGGGTCATCTGAAGGCGTACAGCAGGGTTTGGTATTGGGAGAGGGGACTGACTGGGTTCATTGCACTTGGTGCGTGTTTGGATTGCCCATTCATCCGTCCTTCTGGTCTCTTTTCCCCTCCGCCCCCCCATATTCTTAGCTCCAGACTTCCACTCTACCTCCCCGCCACTCTACCCCCAATTCTTCTACCTGAGATCAACTTGACTGTACTGGTCTGCACTGATGAGCTGCTGTTTCTCTAGTTCAAATATGTGTACATTATTGTACAATTGTGTCTGGGACAGTCAAAATCCCATCCAGTGCTTGAATGGCAGGTGCAGGCAAGCACACCAATGCCCCTTGAGCAGCCCAGACGTATTTCGTAACTTGTTAAGAGAGAGAAAAATAACCTCCAGTAGGGGGTTCCAGTACTCTCCCCTTTGAAAGTTTTTTGAACATATACGGCACCTGCCTTTTGGTGATTTCCAAGTTTAAAAAAAAAAAAAAAAAAAGGTCTTTGACGATCTCTCTGAGCCAGGTATAAATGTGACCCCTTGCCTTCAAGGGTAGATGAATGAATTTGCAGGTTCTAAAGAAGAGGATGAATCCTAATTCTCCATTCCCTTCCAACATTCAATCCATTTCAAACAGTGGTAAATGTATCTATAATACATATATACTGTGTTTGGTTATTTATTGGTCATATTTTGGCAATTAGCTTTATATTTAATACATTGTGAAAAATATCACTTACTACAATGTATATCCCTTGTTTTATTTATACATTCTTTTGCTTCACTCCCTTCTTTTTTCCTCATGTAAGGTAGATCTCCCTGTATTTTCTCCTATGTTGTTTTCAGTGTAGTTGTTTTTTTTATTTCGTTCTCTCCTTTCCCTGTGCTTGCTTTCTGTCTTTCTTCTAAAATTTAACTTCCTAATCCCCGTGCTTCTCTTTTCTAATCTATCCCTCAGTCTCTCCACCAACTCAGCTCCATGACTCTAGCAATTAACATATAGGAATAGGAGTCAGGACTCCTGATTTCTGTTTCTGGCTCTCTGCTGATTTTGTGTGACCTTTGGCAAAACCTTCTATACCTCTTGTGCTTCGTTTTCCTCTTCTGCAAAATCGCGTACCTCTTTCAGGTGGGTGTTGCAAGACTTGTTTAATTAGGGCCAAATTGTGCACCCTAGTGGACATGTGCATCTCCCATTGCCTTCAAGGGGAGATGGGTACATGCATCCAAGGGATGAACTTGACCCTTTAAAGGCAGCTAACTTACCTGACCTGTTTTTTTTGTTTTTGTTTTTTTAAATAAGCAAGGGGAAAAAAGGTGAGGCTTTTAGTGAGTTTTACAGATCAGTCTATGCCTATTTAAAAGAATCTACTATATTTTGATTGTGATAATTTTGTTAGATCACAGCTACTACAGTGACAAGTACAATATAAATTGTTAGAAAGAAGGCGCACTAAAGATATATGGAGATACATAATATTGCTGCTAATGTGCTAACTGATAATCATTTAGCCTGTACTCTAAATCTGTTACACATAACATTGTTATTCCAAACATGCCTTTGGTGCTGTGCCAACCAATACCTACAGGTAGTAACTTTGGACTTTGAATCTACATGACTAGCTGTGAATAGCATTCACCGGTAAAGCTGTATTTTCCCATGTACCTAACTGCAGAGTTGATGATTGTGTATCTATCTGTAAATAAAACTTTGAAATACATAGTTATTTTTGAAAAAAGAATAATTTGTATTAAGTCGTTTCTCTGACCATAAAGTTACATAAGATCTAAGAACTTCCAGTAAGTACTTCCTTTTTCAGGGAGATATAAGCCACCTGTAAATAAACTCAGAATGAAATAACGTTCTTGTTGTTTTCTGTTATTGTAGCACCTATGAGTCCTAGTCTTGGACCAGGACCCCATTGTGCTTTTACTAGCTGTACAAACACAGTACAAAAAAATGGCCCCTGCCCCAGGGATTTATAATCTGAGTGTAAGACAAGAGACAACAGATGGATACCGACAGACAAGGGAATACAAGTAAACAATAACCCAACATTGGTCAGCATGATAGGCAGTGGTCTTTTATTGAATATTTTTGAATGCAGGCACATAGTAAATAGTTATCCAAGAAAATGGAGTGTGATTTTTCCTTACAGAGGTGGGTCCTGGGAATGTTGGAGTTTAATTTGTGTTTTAGTACAGAATCTAAATTGTTTGTTCATAGTTCTACTGAGTGAAGAGTAATGGATCTCCTGGAGCAGGGTGGGCAAACTTTTTGGCCCGAGGGCCACATCTGGATATGGAAATTGTGTGGCAGGCCATTGATGCTCACGAAATTGGGGGTTGGGGTGCGGGTGTGGGGTGGGGCTGGGGATGAGGGGCTTGGGGGTACAGGAAGGTGTTCCAGACTGGGACTGACCGGTTTGGAGGGTGGGAGGGGGATCAGGGCTGAGGCAGGGGGTCAGGGTGTGGGTGGGGGTCAGAGGTGCAGGCTCTGGGCGGCGCTTACCTCAAGCAGCTCCCAGATGTAGCGGCATGGTCCCCTCTCCAGCTCCTACGTGGAGGCGCGGCCAGGAGGCTTTGCTGCATGCTGCCCTGTCAGCAGGCGCTTCCCCTGCAGCTCCCATTGTCTGCGGTTCCTGGCCAATGGGAGCAGTGGGGGCCGTGCTTTGGGTGGGGGCAGCTTGCGGAGTCCCCTGGCTGCCCCTATGTGTAGGAGCTGGAGAGGGGACATTCTGCTGCTTCTGGGAGCCGAGCGGAGAGGGGCAAACCCCCAACCCCACTCACCGGCGGGAGCTCAAGGACTGGATTAAAACGTCTGGAGGGCCAGATGCGGCCCTCGGGCCGTAGTTTGCCCACCCCTGTCCTAGGCCTGTGTCTCCTCAAGACAGTTGTAAGATTGTCAGATTCAAGTTGATTTGCTCTGGATTCTATATTTCTTCCATTTTGTTTAGCCATTTCTTCAGTATAGGAATTTCTTTAGGAGCCCTAGCCCAGTAGTATATTTGTATGTGGCTGCAATTAGTTTTTTGAATAAGTGTTGCTCATTGTTGTTCTGAATGATTAAGGAGGGTTTATCCCCCAGAACATTGGTTCTCAACCAGTTGGGTTTACACAGAGGTCTTCCGGGGGTACAATAACTCATCTAGATATTTGCCTTGTTTTACAACAGGCTGCATAAAATGCACTAGCGAAGTCAGTACAAAGTAAAATTTCATACAGACAGTAACTTGTTTATACTGCTCTATATGCTATACAGTGAAATGTAAGTACGAGATTTATATTCAAATTGATTTATTTTATAATTATAGGGTAAAAAGAGAAATTAAGCAATTTGTCAGTAATAGTGTGGCTGTGACACTTTTGTATTCTTATGTCTGATTTTGTAAGCAAGTTGTTTTAAGTGAGGTGAAATTTGGGATACACAAGATGAATCAGACTCCTGAAAGGGGTACAGTAGTCTGGAAAGGTTGAGAGCCAGAGGACTGGGAAAAGGCAAATACAGTACCTAGTTGTAAAAACAGGGAATTATAGTCCAGTCAGCTTAATTTTTGTACCTGGAAAGATAATGGAGCAAATAATTACACAATCAGTTTGTAAGCACCTAGAACAGGGGTGGGCAAACTTTTTGGCCCGAGGGCCACATCTGGGTATGGAAATTGTATGGCGGGCCATGAATGCTCACGAAATTGGGATTGTGGTGCGGGAGGAGGTGAGGGCTCTGGGGTGGGGCAAAAATGAGGCATTCAAGATGTGGGAGGGGGCTCCGGGCTGGGGAGTGGGGTGGGGTGGTGAGGGCTCCAGCTGGGGGTGTGAATTCTGGGGTGGGGCTGGAGATGAGGATTTTGGGGTATAGAAGGGTGTTCTGGGCTGGGATTGAGAGGTTCGGAGGGTGGGAGGGGGATCAGGGTTGGGGCGTGGGGAGAGGCTCATTGGTGTAGGCTCCGGGCAGCACTTACCTCAAGCAGCTCCCGGAAACAGCGGCATGTCCCTTCTCTGTTGGAGCGCTGGAGGGGGCCATTGGAGCGCATAGGGGCTGGAGGCGGGCCATGCCGCTGCTTCCGGGAGCCGCATGGAGCGGCCCCTGACCCTGCTCCCGACAGGAGCACCGGAGCGGGGCCATGCAGCTGCTTCTGCGTAGAGTGGGTCCCAACCCTGCTCCTCAGCTGGAGCGTCGGAGCGGGTCAGGCCCCAGACCCCGCTTCCCAGGCTGGTGAGCTGGATCTGGCCCGCGGGCATAGTTTGCCCACCCCTGACCTAGAAGATAATAAAGTGATAAGTAACCATTAACATGGATTTGTCAAGAACAAATCATGTCAAACCAACCCAATATATGTCTTTGACAGGGTAACAAGGCTTGTGGATGGGGAGAAGCAGTAGATGTGATATCTGGACTTTAATACAACTTTTGGTATTGTCTCACATGCCCTTCTCATAAGCAAACTAGGGAAATACAGCTTAGATGAACCTGCTATATGGTAGGTGCACAACTGATTGGAAAATCATACTCGGAGAATAGTTATCAATGGTTCGCAGCCATGTTGGAAGGGCATATCGAGTGGGGTCCCACAGAGATCTGTCTTAGGTCTGGTTCTGTTCAATGTTTTTATCAATTATTTGAATAATGGCATAGAGAATACACTTATAAAGTTTGCGGACAATACCAAGCTGGGAGGGGTTGGATGTGCTTTGGAGGACAGGATTAGAATTCAAAATGATCTAGACAAACAAGAAATGATCTGAAGTAAATAGGATGAAATTCAATAAGGGCAAGTGCGAAGTACTCCACTTAGGAAGCAATAATCCATTACACAAATACAAAATGGGAAATGAGCATCTAGGGAGGAATACTGCAGAAAAGGATCTGGGGGTTATAGTGGATCACAAACTAAATAAAAGCCAATAATGTAATACTGTTGCAAAAAAAAAAAACATCATTCTGGGATTTATTAGCAGGAGTGTTGTAAGCAAGACATGAGAAGTAATTCTGCTCTACTCAGCACTTATAAGGCCTCAACTGGAGTATTGTGTCCAGGTCTGGGCACCACACTTTGGGGAAGATGTGGACAAATTGGAGAAAGACTAGTGGAGAGCAACAAAAATGATTAAAGGTCTAGAAAACATGACCCATGAGGAAATACAGGAAAAATTGGGTTTGTTTAGTCTGAAGAGAAGAAGACCTAGGGAGGACATAACAGACTTCAAGTACATAAAAGGTGGTTATAAAGAGGAGGGTGATAAAGTGTTCTCCTTATCCACTGAAGACAGGACAAGAAGTATTGGGCTCAAATTGTAGCAAGGGAGATTTAGGTTAGACTTTAGGTAAAACTTCTTAACTGTCAGGGTGGCTAAGCACTGGAACAAATTACCTAGGAAGGTTGTGGAATTGCCATCATTGCAGGTTTTTAAGAGCAGGTTAGACAAACACCTGTTAGCAATGATCTAGATAATACTTAGTCCTTCCATGAGTGCAGGGGAATAGATTAGACTTTCCAGTCCTATATTTCTATGATTCTATCATTGCGGTTCTGGCTATATGAAAGATGCCTCTCACCAAGCATTACTATGGCCGATGAGATCTGCTGAAACACTCAAGCTAACAGTCCTGATATGTAAACATCAGGGAATTCTAATAGTCCTCAGAGAGTAGTTAACTGCAGAATTCACTTCTCCTGTTGATCTATAGGAGCCTGAGTTTGATGACCCCTAACTTTAAGATATCTTTGCTCAGGGTTTTGGTTGAGGGAGGACTAGGGAACAGGTGCAAGTGTATTTGGAAGAGAGTTTTTGTTGAAATAACGTAACAAGTCTTAAAAGGAGCCAAGGTATAGATGAAGATTCTCAAACCCACGCAGACAATCAGAGAAGCTTTCTGAATTCCATAGTCCTGAAGAAGGCTTAGCTTCACATTCCCATTCTACTTTCCCACAGAGCAGTCCTCTGATTGGCAAATGGATGGCAGCTATTTCGAATCCAATAGTTACCATACAGTTTGGCCTGTGCTCCCAGCCTGTTTTCCAGGATTGTGTTAGTATTATGGAGGCACTGGTCACAGCTCCATTGTTAAGGTTGAGGTGAATTTTGCACTTATCTATGAAATATACAGCATATCCTCCCTAAAATTACAGCATGTATTCTGAGAAGAATGCAGGGGGTGCAAATTGGAGATACAAATTGAAGGAGAGGCAAATTGTGATCTGTGCATGCAAGGGAGAGCAGAGAACAGGAGAAGGGGAAATTGTGGTGTATTTGTGTAGGGGAACATGGAGGCCAGGTGTATTCTCTGGCTGCTTTGTGGTGTTCTAGTGACACAAAGCAGCTTATAACCTGGTCTATTTGGCCAATACACTATGGCTTGTTTATGCTGCTCCAGAGTGGCAGAAAGCAACGAGAGTGTATCAATGAATCTGGTCCTAAAAGTTAAAATTCAAAAAATTATTTAAGGCTGATATTATTTATCTTCCAATCATTAGAGATATCATGGTGCAGTTCTCTGTAGTTCTTCTTCAGTAGGTTCATGTATGACATTTTTAATAATTTTAAAATAAGTATATTCCCTACAAAACCCACATTAGGGTGGAGATAAGGTTGAGAGTATGTATCAGTAACTGGATAAAATACCTTATAGGGATCATAGAAGTGTAGGGTTGGAAGGGACCTCAATAGGTCATCTAGTCCAGTCCCCTGCACTCAAGGCAGTACTAATTAATAACTTGACCATTTCTGACAGGTGTTTATCTAACCTGTTCTTAAAAACCTCCAGTGACGGCAATTCCACAACTTCCCTAGACAATGTGGATGTTGTAATTGTATCAGAAACTAGCATTATAAAGCCAGGAAATGAAAAGTGAAGATCACACTTACAAGAAATCCAAATATGTCACTACGGGTCAGAGTTAAGGTTGTTTGGCTGCCGTAACTGTTCATTTCCATACCTTAAAATATTTGGATTTATTTTAAACTGTGATTTTATTGTATTATGGTTGTGTCTAGAACCTTATATAGGTGTCTTATTGTTATGTACATCTAAATTAAATTAACTTGGGTTTATAATGCCTAAGTTACTGATCTGACTTTCAGCCTTAACTCAATCTTAATATTGTTTTGTTTGGGAATTAATAATAGCTTTCAGCAAGAAGGGAATTAATTCCTATCTGATAATTCTGCTAACCAGAGCTTTGTGCAGAGAGAAAGCTGAAGTAAGAAGGCACTAAGATATGATAAACACAGAAGAAAGCCATACAGAGACAGGGAAGATATCAAAGACCAGGGGTGTGTGTGGTGGGGTGTGACATTTCCTGGGATATCTAGGGTTGTGAGGCACCTCGCTACCACCTGACCTTAGCGTGAGTAAGCCTTGTCTGGCTGGCATGGGTCAGCTTCCCTACTCCACTAGCCAAGGGCAACACAAGCACTTCCCTCTGAGCCTGCATAGGCTCCTCTGTCTCTCTACAGGTTAGTGAAAGGCACGCTCCAAACCCTGAGCTCTTTGAGAGTCCCACTGGAATGTCCAGCCCCTGGTCCACTGGATGTTCACAGTATTCCCAGATCTGCTGCTTCCAAAGAAACAGTACAGCCCCAGCTTACCAGTTACACCTCAGATCACTGCTCCGTTTACTGTTTATAGTGAAATCAGGAATAGGTTTAACAAAATATAGCAATTCAAAGTCATAGCAAGTAGAAGTATTGGGGGAAAAAATGGTTATGTGTAAAATTATAATACATTCTAGAGCGTAGACTTAATTAACAAGAGACTCTCTTGTCTAATAAAGTAGTGCTTACCAAAGCTTTACAGCCAGGCTCGCTGTGACCCCTCTTTCATGAGGCATAACATGCTGTCAGCTTGCCTCCTCGGTAATGGGTCCAGGGTGTTAATTGGTACCCCTAGGTACATCAGAACAATCCTTTGTCCTTATTCATAAACAGGACCTCACCCCCACTGATTGTTTCTTCCTGTGGCTTTCCTCTCTTGTGGATTTCTCAATCTCTCAAATGGCATCAGGGTCAGTATGCAGATAGGCGTACGCTGTAAGGCAGACAAGGAACATATCAGACCGGGAGAGAGGCACCTGTTATCACCTGCCTGAAAAGAACATTCCTGAGGTATGTTACCTCCTGGTGATCTGCCTTAATCCCAAGTCTTTAAGAACATACTTTTCAGTATAGATACATCACTTCTTAATAATTATCTGTACAGGCTTTTCCCACCCTTTGGTGAACTAATGTGCATATAAACCCTGTGAACCTCGTGTGCTCTCCGCCAGTTGGCTCCAAGAGGCCTTGGGTCACATGGAGGTGATAAGGTTACTATCAGGTACAAAGTGTTCTTTTCACAGGAACGTTAACGAAAGATGAAGATTGCCATAAAAAGAACAAGAAGGTACCACAGAAATAAAATCCAGTCTCTATTGGAGCCTAGTAGGAATGTTGATCTTATGCACAGATCTGCTCAAATTGGACCATAGTTCATGGGACTTTGACTACTGCCAATCGTCTGTTCTGCAGGCCCTCCACACTGTGGAGAATCAGACTTGTGGCTATGATAGCATGCCTGCTGCAGTTTGGATAAATAAAGTGTGGCAATATGAACAACCCTACACCAGCGAGAGGCTTAGAGCAGAGCAAGATTCCCTCTCTATGTACTGCTCATCAAGGAGAAGATGAGCCCCAGAGTTCACTGGTTTACAGGCAGAAGTTAGATTAAGCAGAGTAGACCCCAGCAAGTAAGTGTGGTAAGTTTGGGGAGGATATGCTGTATTCATATATAATACAAAATGTTGAATCCCAGCTTTAAGTGCAAGGCTCAGCTCCACCATATCTATTGAGATATGACCAGCACCTCCATAATTAGTAGGGTTACATCCTAATCTTGGATGTGCGCATGTTACTGTGTATGCTCAGAGAAACCATAACTGTAAACATCTGTGGACTCACAGGGGCAGGTTTTTGAGCCATGGTCAGTGTATGCCAGATTCAAGACTCAGTTTATAAAAACAGAGATTTTTTTAAAAGCTCCTGAACACCTTTTTATCTCTTCCTGACAAAGTCTGGCCATTTAGCAGCTTTGGTTTAATTCTCCGACTTAAGTCATTGATTTACACTGCTACACAGTTATCCTGATGTGCTATCAGGTTCCTGGTTGTCCCCGTTGGTGAATATTTATATATTGTTGCCCATGGGCAAGACAGTGGTTGATTCTAGGGCCTTGCAAGAGGTGGAAAGAAACTGATGTAATGGAGT
Source organism: Chrysemys picta bellii (assembly GCF_011386835.1). Taxonomy (NCBI): domain Eukaryota; kingdom Metazoa; phylum Chordata; order Testudines; family Emydidae; genus Chrysemys; species Chrysemys picta. Next base: position 92,584,929 of record NC_088791.1, on the reverse strand, counting down.
CAGTTCTGGCGTAACCTGTTTATTTACACCATATTTTTATTGACACAATGCACGGGAGCCCTCTTACTCTTAATCTGAGAGAGATTCACCTACACATAGGCAGCTCCAGAATTCTCAGCTCAGTCACCCTGAGCTGCTACCTGAAACAGCTGCCTCCATCACTGACTCTTCAGGTCTCCAACCATCCTCTTAACTACCCCAGACCTTCCCCACGTGGCTGCCCTGTAGCCCCCCAAACAGGATCCAGAATAGCAGCAGCAGCTTCATCCTCGGCAGATTCATCACACTGATCTACTCCTGGCTGGAAGATTCATTATAATATCACTGAGGCTCCTATTGTGCTGATCTCTGGTATGTATATTGTATTTTTTCTTTTTTTAAATCCAGAAGATGTGTTGGGGGTTTTGTATGTGTGTGTGGGTTTTTTTGTTTGGTTTTTGGGGGCTGGGGTGGCAGGGTGTTCATGGTTGTATGAGCGTGACCATGGTGAGTATAGCCACGCAAAAGACGTGTAATTACCACTGAGGTATTTTAAAGTTTGTGGACCAACTTTAGATTAAACTGATTTTTAAAGGCACTCCCCCCTCCTCCTTCTCTCTCTGTCCCCCCAACCTCCTATGGTGTCACTACAGGGCCGAGTTAAAGTTTTTGCTAAGGATAAACTTTTAGTTATGAAGACTAATAATGGGGAAATTTATCATTAATCTTAAAAACTATGTATTCAAAGATTGCCTATGCAATGAGTTTCAATTACACCTCTACCTCGATATAACGCTGTCCTCGGGAGCCAAAAAATCTTACCGCGTTATAGGTGAAACCGCGTTATATTGAACTTGCTTTGATCCACTGGAGTGCGCAGCCCCGCCCCCCCAGAGCACTACTTTACCGTGTTATATCCTAATTCCTGTTATATCGGGTCGTGTTATATCGGGGTAGTGGTGTATTATGAAATTTTGAAGGGTCTCTGACAGGGCAGAGTTAAGGTTGCTTTGGTGTCCTGTGTGTATTTTTATTCCTGATCATTTTTGGATTTTTCTTAAGTTTAACCTGATCTCTGAATTTCCTGGATTTATAATGCTTAGTTTTGGGATAATTACAACATCCCTGTATTTACCCTAAATTACTGCTAAGTATTCTAAACTTTAACTTCATCTTAAGGTAATTTTTCTCAAATAATTTTACTAAATAATGCATGTACATTTTGAGGAGTCTGCTTGCTGTGATTTTTAACCAAAAGGGTGCCCCCAAAAAGGTGAGACATGCTGCCTGAAAAAATGTGATTTAAAAAAAAAATGCTGTAATTTAAAAACTATAACTTTTGAACCCAAAAGTATTTTTGAAAATACAAGCATGCTAAGATTTATATTTCCAAATGTTTTTCAAAAATGATTGAAGACTGAACAGATAGAAAAGTTTACAAAAGTCCGATTAAAAGGAAAATTATGGGGCAACCTTATTTATTAACTTACACTCATGTTTCCAAAATAATCATAGCAGTGAGATACAATTACTAATTTTCTTCCAGTGTAACCTGTGGCCAAGATTTTAATGAGTTGGAATTATGTGGTAACTTGGAAAACTGTTTGTTTTATTCCATCATTAATTTTAGGACAAGAAATGGTCTGGCACCAAATGCAAAATTTCTTAAAGCACCCATTTTGAATGAATGTGAACTCTTAAACTAATAAAGAATTACTTGTAAATTCTCAGACAATTCATTCTATACTCTATTCATAGTTTTCATAGAGTGCAAGGCTGGAAGAAACCATTAGATCACATAGTCTTACCTGTATATCACAGGCCATTAAATTTCACCCAGTTATCCCAATAACTTGTGTTTGACTAAAGCATATTTGCCAAAAAGACATCAAGTCTTGAAGACATCAAGAGATAGAGAATCCACCACTGACCTCGGTAGTTTGTTCTAATTGCTAATTACCCTCACTGTTTAAAAAAATTAAAATTATGCCTGATTTCTCTTTTGTCCCTAAATTCTAATTAAAAGTAACTTCTCTAATTTTGGGGAGGATACATTGCATCACACCCCATGTCATGCCCACCCAGTTACTGATCATGAAAAACCATGAAGGCTCAAGGTGGCTGATCCACCTCAGCATCTGGCAGACCTCTGCAGTAAAAATTGTTTTGTGAAAAAGAAGTAGCTGTGTGATCAAAAAGTCAGCAAGGTTCAGAGGTAGTACATTGTATTCTTCCTGCGTAACAAAGAGGTTGCCTTATGTGCAAAACTCATGACTGGCATTTCCATAAAAAAGTATAAAACACTGAATTTAATCTCTGGCCCCAGTCACTTATGTTACTCCAGGGTTGATACCATGTCACATGACAAGGCTAAATGTCTTTTAAAAAAATGCAGATAAAACTTTTTCAACCAAACCAATAACTAACTAATCTAGCCGGTTATTTAAAATACACAAATTGAGATGTCTAGGACGGAGGCCAGGATAGACGACCTGAACCTGTTTGTCAGATGAGAGGATTATTCTGACTCTAAGGGCTGGTCTACACTGGGGGGGGGGTGGGGGGGAGATCGATCTAAGATACGCAACTTCAGCTACGTGAATAGCGTAGCTGAAGTCGAAGTATCTTAGATCGATTTACCTTGGGTCCTCACGGCATGGGATTGACGGCCGCGGCTCCCCCGTCGACTCCGCTACCGCCGCTCGCTCCGGTGGAGTTCCGGAGTCGACGGGGAGCGTGTTCGGGGAGCGATGTATCGCTCCCCGATAAATCGATCACTACCCTTGAGCCTTTGTGGTTTTTCATGATCAGTAACTGGGTGGGCATGACATGGGGTGTGATGCAATCAATTGTGGTCACTGTGACTAGCACAAAGGTCCTTAGTAGGCTATGCATGTTTGATGATGGTGAGCATGTGTTCCTTCTGTCAGTGTAAGAGCATTGTCTGTGCACTCTGGATGCCACCAAGACAGAGGACTAGTATCCTCCTTTGTTCTGTTCCACCTATAGGACTGACTCTCACCTCAGGGTGGTTATAATGTAACCTTTTAAAGGGTCCACTGTTTCAAGATGATGCCTCACCTGGGTTTTCTCTGAACTTTGTGACTGGTGCCTAACTGAGATTGGGGGTGGGGTCAGAAGAGGCTGCTGAACAGCCATTCTGAGAGATTATTTCAGACTCAACCCAGAGGGCAGAGGGGGTGGGGCTGTTTCAGGACAGCAGCCCTGTGGAACTTGGGGTGCTGGGAGTGCAGGAGCACCCCCTGGTTTGAAGTAGTAATAACCAAATACATGGTTTCTGCTTTCAGCACCCCCGCTATAAAAATTGTTCCAGCACCCCTGACTGTATCTGAATTTGTTTACATTCATATTGGTGTGCATGAGATGCTATTTTCCCCTGAACAGTTTTTACTGCACATATGACAAGAATATGGTTAACTGTTTTCCTCCTCTTTTCTTTCCAGTGATAAATCTGAACAGAGGTGGTGATATAGCTGTATAATAATATGCAGTGGTTACAGAACTGTACAGTAGGGGTAAGTCTCTATTGTTTATTTTGCAATAATCAACTGTAGTTTCCCGCTCCCTTTTGAACTGGTCTGAGTTCTGTGTTGCTCTTGCTGGGACTTGCTCCTTTATGAGCTTTACTCTGATCAGGGTCAGGTATTCAGCCTGTGGTGGCCCTGTTGCAATGCATCCCTGTTGTCAGGGTTGCATTTCTGGCTAGGGTTAAGCTAAGGACTCATATCCATTTAATAACATTTCAAATGCTTAGCAAAGCCAAAGGTGCGCCATTGTGTAAGAGCGACAATTGACAGTACCTCCTTTATTGTGTGTATTACTTCTGCCCCAAAAGTTTGTGTTGGTGGACATAAGCATATGGCATGAAAATAGAAGGAATCTTCTAATTTACACTTACTGCAAATGCTCTTTTTGACATATTGTCTCGTAGTTTAGGAGAAATAAAGCTCCTAAGGCCTATAAAGATCCTGGGAGGTGGCTGAAGTTGATTCCTTTGTCCCCCTTCCTTATTAAAAGGCAGGCTTTTAAAAAAAATCAGTGCAAGTTTACGTTTTTAGAAATTTCACCAAAATAGTGAGATTGACTTGTATAACAATATATATTCATGGTTTTTAAGAATATACTTTCCTGAGATGAAAGCAAGACCCCAAATCGCCATAGCATAATTGCCTCTTAATCTGAATAACTATTTGAGATTTGAAGATGTGTAAATGACAAAATCCTTCTCGGGTCATCCCAAGTGACTGTCCCTGTGATTGTTAAACTGTTCTGAAGTTGCTGGCACAAGCCACTCCCTGCCCCCTAAGCGTTATTTCTGCACAGTATAGTGCCACATGTCATACCTCGACTCCACCATCATAGAAACGCCAGCGCTCAGTGTTACCGGTATCAGGCTTATGGAAACATTGTGAGTTCCAGTGTTATCCCAACAACTTTATTACTAATGACAGGACCTTTACTTACTTAAACTCAGCTTTTTTATGCAAACAATGTTCAGGTCCTCTATTAAACTAATCAATATTTGAAACATCATTTTAAATATTGTTACATTCTAGCTACATGGAAAAGAACTCCTGGCCCTCCTGCACCCATCCCTTCGCTAGTTCCCCCCCATCCACTCCCCACAGGCAAATGTTTGGTGTAGTAGTTGGTTGTGTCGGGATAACAGACCATATAAACTTCCTTATGGACAGGCAGACAACACCAAATGATGCAGGAATTCTAGACCATGATGATGCAGGAATTCTAGACCATGATGAAACGTCCATTCTGTGCAAAGCAGAGTCTTCTAATGTAAATCCTTAAGAATGTGTCAGGAACAGTCAGCACTAACAACAAAAGGAACAATTCCTCGATTAATATTCTGTGTTATATTACTAAATAAGTGCATCTTATTTTACAGTTCCAGCATCAAAGCAAACAAGTGCAATGGTTTGTCAGTTCAGTAAACAACATTTCATTTATGGTGAATCAGGCATCTTTCACATTATATTTGCAATTGAATCTGGTCCCAGAAAAACTGAAAAATTTGGCCTTTGGGTATTTCCACTAGAGACTTCTGTGCATGATAGAGGTAAGCTGAAGGAAAACAAGATGCAATTTGTTTATTCTGTCAAAGTACTGGATTGCATCTTTTCAAATACCATTCGGAGGATGAAATACCCAACCCCAGAAAAAACTGTCATCTGACCCTCTCTGTTGTTCTTTTCCATGTCATTTGAATGTAGCATTAATATTTAAAATAGATTAATAAATAGCCATATATAATAATAGAAGTATTTACTTGCATACTTAGCCAGTCTAAGACAGATTCTTGTTCAAAAGAGAATTTGCAAAATGGAAGGTGGGATGGAGAGTGTCATGTGGCACCATATTGCGTAAATATCAAGCTTTGGATTTAGGAGTGGCATGTGCCAGCCATTTCAAAACAGTCTAATGGTCACAGGGACCTGTCACTTGGGGTGACCCAAAAAAGATTTTGTCCTTTATAAATATCATCAAATTTCAATTACTTATTCAAAGTAAGAGGCAATTTACACATGTGGGATGGAGGTCTTGCTTTCATCTCAAAAAAACCTATCTTTAAAAACACACACATTGCTATAAAATTCAATCATATTTCTTTTCATGAAATTTCTAAAAATTTAAATTTACAATTTTTTTTTATTGTGTACCTTTTGAATAAGGAACTAGGAAACAGGAATGAATAACCATAACCATCAATAACCGTAGATCTGGTTTTGCATAAGGTGTTTTATTTCTGGAAATACAGTATGTGTTTTATATAGCATCCAACTGCTGTTTTTGGTTAAGTTTGATGTTTAAATCTTAATTCCAAAGGGTGATGGCTCCTACAACGTACCATTGTGAAAGGTTAATTTGTACATTATAATCTGCTGAGATAAACCTTTGTGGGTTGTATTAAAAAGTTGATTATTACAACACTTGTTCCTGTAGACCTTTGTTGGTATTGAAATGTTTTAAAATGTGGCTTCTGAGCTGTAGATAGTGTTGCTTGTGCTTATTTAAAATTCCATGTTGTACATGTGGGCAATCTGCTATTTGTGCTTTCTATTTTTTTGCATAGTGCAATACCGTCGAAGGTCCAGAGTTCCAAATTTATCCATGTTTGGAATACAGGATCAATTAGTCGTTGTGAGAAACACAGATCTCCTAATACTGACAGCACCCATGAAGTTTTATATCTTATTCAGAGGCCTTTCTCATCTTGTGCCACATTTTGATTGTATCTTGTACCTGTATATGGGGATGGTTCACAGCTGTAACATACAAATAATCACTCTTGCAAAATCCAGCCTTTATTAAAGCAGCTAGAGGAGATGTAAATTATTGTATTCTCAGTCAAGTGCTATCTTTTGGCTCTTAAGTCTAATGTGCAATGTATTCTAGAAGAATCACCTAAAAGGACTCTTTGAAATCAGCCCATATCACCCTTCTCTTTTGGGCAACTGAATTTATTTAAAGCAACATGTGGTTTCTTACCCCTCCATAAGAAATCAGCGACAATTCTATAAAGGTTAACAAAAAGATTGTTATTTAAATTAAAGGGATATGTCTGGATTGGATATAATATCTTGGACAGGATATTAACCTATTCTACCCAATAACGATACAGGGAGTTTTTCCCCATTTAATAAGGTATTAACATCAATAATTATTCTGTGTAATTTTATATGAAAAATTGGCACTATCAAAACCCTCTGTATAGCCTATTTGGAAATGTAAAGCTTGGGCTTACATGAGTTTTATGAAGAAAGTGTATTCTATTTTGTGCACTATTATGTCACATCTGAATTCCTGAGAAGTTATTCAACTATCCATAGTAAATGGTTGACCATACCTATACGATGATTCCTCACCTATTAAGTCATTCAAAAAGCTCCTGATTAAAATGTACATGTTAAATATTGTGAATATCTGCAACTGTTAAACATTGAAATAAACTCCCTGTAACCTGGTACAACCAATATTTTCATACTTTTATATATCTGACCGAAAATAAGTTTCAACCTGTCCAGCTATTCTAAACAATACCATGATGCAAGAAAAGGCCTGAAGTCAAATTTGGAACTTTCCCTATGCTCAATGAGAAAAATGGATATGATTTTGAACTAAAACAATTCCCTGTGGAAAGATTAAATGTCGGGGAAGGAAGTGAAATATATGAAAGCTACTGAATTTAAATATTTGCTTTCTAAGTAATGCTAAAAATCAACCACTGGGTCTGACAAGAGGAGAATTCTTCCACCCCATCTCCCTCTTCTACTAGAGAATGGACCTACTGATTTTGAGTCAGAAATTTATCTCCCTTTTACAGTCCATATAACACTGCCTATGTCTAAATATGCTTTAAAAGTTCTCTGTAAACTTTTTTTTAATTATACACAAAACAAGTTAAAACTTCATTAATCTAGAACAAAGAAAAGATTAGCACAAAACTTTTAAACATGATTCCAGTTAAACCAACTGGAATGGAAAGGTAGATTTTTAAACATCTTGTTTACTGTCTGATGGTCAGACCTTAATTTTCCTGGAAGCTCAAACTACAATGAACAAGAAAACTGGGCTCCAGAGGAATGACACACTAACTAGATGAATGACAGGGGAAGGAAGACAGAGTTGGGGCATCCCCAAAGTTCTCCTTTGGCTAATCTAAAAGTGAGTTTTGTGGAACTGGGCACCGGAACTGTTTTGTGGACTTGGAAGTGAACGTGTGCTGAAGTTTTGGCTTCCCTTGACCTGGTGCACCTCAGAATCCATCTCAGCGCTGCTGAGGGCAGTGTCTCAATCCCAGGAGAGAGCAGGGAATAGAAAAAATAGAAATTGTTTTAAGGTTTCAGTCCCAACAATGCTGCCCTGTCAGAAAGGGAATACACCCATTGGGTTTTCTGATGTCCTGAAAACAAGGATGGTCCCCTGGGCTAAAGCTCTTTAGCTGTCCCTTTTCCTCTCTGTAGCCCACCAGAAGCATTGGACAAATCACTTCCCATTTCCCTCTCTGTAAAACCCTTTCTGTCCTGGTAATTTTCAGAGTCCCTCATTAAAAGGGATCTCTCTATTGGAGCCTGACTGATGTAGAGTGATGATCACAGATGCCAGCCTATTTGGATGGGGTGGCTCTTTCGGGGTGCACAAAAGTTTAGGAGAAATTATGTCTCTGCTCCTGTCACTATTTGGAGGAGATTATCAGGGCACTTAGTAACTGGGCAACCGTTAACTGCTATTCTTTTTTAAAGGAATGTGTCAGTTATAAGAGCCCAGGTAGACACATTGCTCTCACCTAGAGACTCTCTGGTCCATTCACCAAGCTTCCTTTGATCCTCTGAGCTCCATATTTATGTGACTGTCAATCCGTAGATCTTACCTTGGTTGCCATAGTTTCCATGAGGAGGGCTCAGGAGGTGGCTGTTGTATGTATATAGTTTTTTCACCCATGACCTTGGTGTCTGGGCCTTCTAGTGTCTTCGCCTCACTTCCTTGGTGTTTCACCAAGACAAAGTGGTTTTAAGAATGATTCCTTCCTGTGACGGGGTGCTTGACGCACCTCTAGGATGGTACCTCCTCCTGGTCACTCTGGGGTTAGCTTGTGATATTGACACCCCTTTCATGCAGTCTCTCCTCCTCTCTCTCTGGGTCTGCAGTCCCTTTCTCGCTCCACGAGCTGCAGCCTCCTCTTCGTGACTCAGCCCTCCGGGCAGCTCACTATCCATTTCCTCCTTCGGGAGTATCAAAATCTTCCTTCAGCAATCTTGGGCAGTAGTCTTTCCTAACCAGGATTCTCAGGCAGTCTTCCCAGTCACTGCTGCATAGTGCCACTCCCTCAGTGGCTGGCAGAGGAACCGGGGACTAACTTCTACTCTGGGTTGCAGCTCAGGGACCCTCTAACCACCAGGCCAGACCTGTTCCCCCCTGGACCTTACTGCCTTTCCCTGAGCCCTTTCCTCACCATCTGGCTTTCCTACCCCAGTTTGCTAGCTTCATCACTTCCTCCTCCCTGGCCGCTCCTTCCAGGGGAAGAGGAAATCCCGTCCTCCCCAGCCCAGCTGGGACTAGCAGCTGAGCCCAGCACAGGGTAGGAGCCACCAGACGGGGCATCTCCAGCTTTGCCCCCCACTGCCATGATTTACTTCTCTGGTAGTTACTCCAGGCACCAGAAACGACATGCCTGAACTGCTGGGGAGGAGTGCATGATCACTTTTGCAGCTTTCCTCTTTTTTCCTGTAAGAAGTTATTTTTCTGTGGGGAAGCAAAGAAATCTGTGGGGAACATGAATTCTGTGCACATGAATTCTGTGCACATGCAGTGGTGCAGAATTCCCCCAGGAGTAACTGCAAAATGACAGGGCATGGACCTGAGTCACAGTGGGACTCTGGCTCTGACCTACCCTCCTAGAAGGGTACTAGGACCCGAGTCCTGAGTACTTGCTGACCCAAGTCAGACTAACTTGTGTGTAGACGGGAGCAGGGCTTGGGCTCAAACCTGAGTCAGAGCCCGAGCTTAGCGAGCAGTGTAGATATACCTTCTGAGTATAGTGCTGAGAATAGGCTCTCTTTACTAATTTCCAACCCGTTCTCTCAATGTGAGACTGCTGGAGAGAGTGCTGCATTCCAGACCAGCATATAGGAGTTGTAGGTATTAGAATATCTCTAAACAGTTTTTTAGTATCTCCCACGCACCAGTCTGGAACGGCCTCCTCTTGTGTTACTGAACAGACATGGATTTCTGGAATCAGTAGGAGTTCATTGATTTTAGTATGCAGAAGCATTTGTGTTACTACTTTGGTAGCTTCTGCAGCTTTTACAGTCAACCTATTGTTCGCAGATTATCCATTGTCATTCAGGGACCAGAGTACAATACATGCTTTTTACTAATTTAACTGAATCTTTTTAACACTCTCCCTATTAACATTCTTCTTCTTTTTGAGGGCCATAAAAACTTCCTCTAAGCATTATGGGAGACACATGTTGGGAACTAGAGTCCTTGGCACCAAAATATTCCTTAAATGTGATTAGTGATACTGTGTCTTAGTCCTGTGATGTCACAAGACCCCTCATCATTCCATAGTGGTGTACTGGAGATGCAGAAATAGAATTTTTACCTGAAAACAGTAACTTCCCAGATTTTTGTCTTCCTGTTATTCTCGACTCCAGACCCATCTCCAGACCCATTCTGTCCACACTAAAATCTCAGCCTGTCTCTCTGACATCTCTTGGATGTCTAGCTATCAGCTCAAGTTCAATATGGCTAAAACAAAGCTCACAATCTCTCTCCCAATGTCCTTTCTTGATCACAATACTACCTTCCTGTCACTCAGGCCCATAACCTGGCACCATCTTCAACCCAGACCTCTCTCTCTGCCCTCACATTCAGACTATATCTAAATATTGCAGATTCTTTAAGAAAAACATTTTCCCATCTACCCAAGCAGCTAAAACTCTTGTCCAGGCTCTCTTCATTTCATTTTGTGATTATTGCAATATCCTTGTCTCTGACCTTGACAAATGCAATCCTATCCTGCTTCTAACCATTGAGAATGCTGCTGCAAAGATTGTTCTCCTATCCCAGGGGTAAGCAACCTATGGCATGCGTGCCAAAGGCGGCACGCGAGCTGATTTTCAGTGGCACTCACACTGCCCGGGTCCTGGCCACCAGTCCAGGAGGCTCTGCATTTTAATTTAATTTTAAATGAAGCTTCTTAAACATTTTAAAAACCTTATTTACTTTACATACATCAATAGTTTAGTTATATATTATAGACTTATAGAAAGAGACCTTCTAAAAACGTTAAAATGTATTACCGGCACGCGAAACCTTAAATTAGAGTGAATAAATGAAGACTCGGCACACCACTTCTGAAAAGTTGCCGACCCCTGTCCTAGCCTGTCACTTTGACCAAGTAACCCCTTTCTTTGCATCCCTCCACTAGCTCCCCCTTTTCTGTTGCATCAAATGTAAGATGCTTGTATTCACTTTCAAGACACTTCATGGTCTTTCCCCACTCTACCTGTCACCTCTCATTCAGTACTGAGCTGTCAACTTCTGTCTCCGATCAACTGCTTGTTAAATTTTCAAAAAAGCACCTTTGTGCTTTCTCCCATGCTGCCCTTCACACTTAAGAGGAGCTTCCTGTAAATAGCCACAAAACTAATGCACTATCCTCCTCCAAATACCTCTTTAAAACTCCCCTTTGCCATGATGACTACAAAAAAATTGACAACATTTAAGTCACTAGTGCGCTTTCTGTCATGTTGGTCAATATTGTCTCCTTGTTTCCAGATACTCCCCGTCTAGCTGCCTGTGTCCGTTTGTTGTCTCTTGGCTTATACTCATTTGTAAGTGCTTTGCGTCAGGGACTGTCTTTTTCTTCTGTATCTGTAGAGCACCTGGCACAATGGGATCTTGGTTCGTGACTGGAGTTTCTAGGGGCTTATTGTAATAAAAATAATACATTATTACTGAGGGATATTTGTGTAATGACACAACCTCTTGTGCTCTGGCTGCTTATTTCCCTGCATGATGTCACAAGTTTCAGCTCGTGACATGGCACGTGGTTGCTGTAGAGATGTTTGTAATCTCTAAATGGAAGACTGAAGTATCATGACTTGGTATTCAAATTGGGCAGTCAAGGTTTAATGACCCTGGCAGACAATCAAACCACTGACCCCTCCACCCCTGAACACACACTAGGTTGGCCCTGTGAGTAAAAAATGAAAGAGGAGGATTTGGAGAGTGGTACACAAAAGTACCCCCAGCCTGGTTAAAAGGGGCATGGAAAGGTTGTCATCGTGACCCCTTGTTGTAATGTGCTGCTCTGCACATTATGGGGCCGATGTTTGAATCCCACTGTGTTTTTCTTCTCTAGCACCATCCCCCAGACCTGTAATGGCAGAATGCCATAGCACTGGCATTAGTGGTGGTCCAAATTATACAAGGGAAGGAAGGAGGAAATGTGCGCTTGCAGTATGTTGACCCCCTACTAATTTGGGGAAGGGGTCTGAAATACTGGGACCATATGTGGGAGGTCTGGGTCCCCTCCTTGGCTAGGGGATACTGGCAGAGCATAGAGAGGGTTTGAAGGGAGTCAGCCTCCAACAGGAGCCAATAAGCAATGACAACACATCCTGGGGAAAAATTACTTTATAGTTTTACATTTTACTTGCTGTCCCTATATATGCATGTGAGATTCTGTACACAAACACAACACTATCTCACGTACACATACACACACACCACTATCTCACAAACATAATGCTGGAAAAGAGGTCGGGAGGAGAGAAGCCCTGACCCTTCTGCTTTTGCTCATGGAGAAATGGTCTTATTGGTTGGTAGAGATGAGCGTGCTTCTGCTACTTGAGTGAAATCACCTGCATCTGGTCCAGCAGAGGCAGGCAGGATGCCCATAGTTAGTAATACACCACACACCAGCTTGCAGAGAAGGTGAGGAATGTGTACCTGTGTTCATTTCTGATTAGCTGTGTGTGCACATGCAGACTTGCTGTCTAGATAGTTTTAATGTATCTAGATTGACTTTATGATTTCTGCGAGTATTGTTTTTTTATTTCCCCCTTAGTGCAACTGTTGGGGTAAATCTAAAGTCACAGAGATGGGTCTTGCTTTTCCTTGTGCAGGTGCTGACTCTAGGCATGTGTGTCAAGTGTAGGGGAAACAGGTGTTTAGTCCATGTGTGAGTGGCTGCCAGTCTCAGGTCAGGAAGTTTCCAGTAAAAGTGTCCCTGTGATGGTTGGGTTGGTTCCAGTGTCTCTTTGCTCACGTCCTTCCCTTCAAACTGCAACTTTGCCCTGCTCGACTTCAGGCCAAGGATTCCGACCAAGAGTCCCTTCTCCAAAGTAGGGAAAGAGGTGACCTCAGTAGTACCTTGTGTGCCCTTTCATATTGACAGCCATTGTGCTCTCTTCTCAGTGCTTCAGCACTGAGCTGTGCCTGACTCAGAACTGCGTCTGACCTGGGAACTTCCCATTTGAGACGTGACCGCCTTCGTTTTCCCCTGGCTTTCAGGTTCACTGATCCCCAGGCAGAGCTGTACCAGGCTGTCCTGGAGATCCAGAAGTCCTGCCTGAGCCTCTGCTCTCCAGGTGTCAGCCTGGAGAACATCTACAGCCTCATGCTGAGCCTTATGGGACAGAAGCTGAAAGAGCTGGGGATCCTAAAGAAAAGCACCACTGAGAACCACCTCTTCAAGGTACTTTAATTCTCTTCACTCTGGCATCCCCAAACCAGATCTGGTCCCTATCTCCTTGCAGGAAAGAGAATCTGTATGGCAATCCATGCACAAGCCCTGGGGACCTGGGTTCAGGGCTCACTTCAGTATATGGCTCTCTCATGTTGTTACAGGCTTGACAGGAACATGGCCAATAAAAATGTGAAGCAAGGGGAGACGATGCCTGTTTCTCTCAGCAGGTGGCAGCACAGCCAGATCAGATTGCATCAGCAGTTCTCAAGAAATGTAAAGGGGATGGGGTGGGGAACGGGAGGTGGGATTAGATGTTTTGATTCTTTCTTACAATGAGATCCTTAGGTGGGGGAGGAGATTAGGGTGGTGCAGTGGGGTTAAGCATTGTAGGGAGGGATGAAGTGCAGCATTCTAAGCCTAGTTCTTAGAGAACATTTTATCCACATCACAAAATCACTGCACAGTTTGCTGCAAATTGGCAGGCTCTGTTGATGAGAGTGGTCCAGGCCTGGAGTATCCAAGGGATGCAGAAGGTCAGAGCGGAACTATATTGGCAAAGGTGCTTGGGGGGGCCTAAGACTGAAGTATGTGGTGTGTTCAGGCCAGGAGTGAAAAGATTTGGCTACTCTATTGAGAACAGCGGGGAAGCTGCCTAGTTGCTCCACAATTTATCATGAAATGGAGGAAAGCCCACAGTGATCCTTTGGGCATGAGAATCACAGTCACTCCTTTACTGATAGACATAGCAATTAATGCAGGTGTAATATTGGCTCAAATCAGCAACAAGGCAGAGCAGCCTTACCTGGGACACTACTGATCATTGTCGCCCCTCTTCTGTAATGATCCCTAGAATGGTGCAGCCTGCTCCCCTCTCTGTATTCCCCCGCTTTTGTGGCTGGTGTGGTTGGAGGAAAAAAAAAAAGGCCCCATCTCTTTCTTCACCTTTTTGTGATTGGATTGTAATCCCAGTGGCATTAGGAGGAACAGCAAACATGCCCATCTGCTGCACAACATGCACGATGGGAAGAAGAAAGGATGTTTGCAGAGACTGAGGCACAATGTGGCCTATAACCTATTGAGCAACATATTCCATAAAATCTACGTGTACCTCTTTAGTCCTGCAGTTAGAACTCTGCCTTCCAATGCAAGAGTCATTGAGTGAATGGCTCATTCCCTGGGGTGGGAGAAGGCCCTTTCGCTTATTGCTTAAAAAGACAGCTGTTTTGTGGATGCAAATAATTGCTGACACTATTTTGACCCAATTATTATTTGTGGATTTAATGTGTAGTGCTTGGGCATCTAAATAGCAGATTGTACCTGCAAATCAGGTACTAGTATCTTTAGCTGGCCTCAGCTGCACCGACAGATTATGAGTGTGCAAATTGGAGGGGGAACCCTCAAAATGTTACACTTAATGTTTACAAACTAAACATGTTCCTTAAACAGTGAAATTTTCCTTCTGATTGTTACTGCTGGATTTGCACCCATCAAGTGAAAACTGGTCTTCAACACTGGTGTCTTTCCACCTTTCACTGCCCAGAGTACCATCAAAGTCACTCTTCAAGCCCAGCCATCAGCAGCAAGACAGCTGGCTGGAATAGTGAGGGTTTATATACAGTGAGGAAGTCCTCTCTTCCCTCCCCTTCCTCTATAAGCTGCCCCAAGCAGTGGGGAATAAGAGAAACTTTCCTTGACAAAGCTTTTTCGGTTTGACCTCCTCCAGTATTGCTCAGCGCACAGCCCTGCCCTCATCACCATGTGAGCCAGTGAAGGGGGGGGGGGGGGGGGGAGCATTCTGTAGTGTCTTCTCATCCTGCTCTTCTGAGAGGCTTTCTTCCCTCCTTTCCCTCAGGCGTTCATATCCCCCAGGATGACATGGCCGCCCCAGAGAGCTTCTTCAGTCTCAGTGCATTGAGGATGACATGGTGGTGACGGAAGATGTATCACTGATCCTGTCTGCAGGTTGCCCCAAGAAGATCTGTCGTGTCGCTGATCCTGTCTGCAGACTGCCCCAAGAAGATCTGTCATGTCGAGCAGATCTGTGGCCGCAGCCTGTGATTTCTCTCCTCCGCCTTATACACCCTGCTTGGGTTCCTCAGGAAATGTGCTCCCACACACACATGCAGTGATAAGTTGTTGCTGATGTGGGGACTCTGTAGTTTGGACAGGGAATTGGATAGTTAATGGCTCAGGTAACGTCACTGTTAGAAAGCAAAGCAACCATTTATTTACCTAGTTGACGTCTTTTCTAGGTAGCGCTGATTTAACGATCTAAAATCCGGGAAGTGGATCCCTCCTGCCACACAGATACCTTCACTTCTGCTCTCATGCCAATGGGAGTTCTGTCAGCAGTTCAGTTCTGTCAGCAGGACATTAGCCTCCTGGCTTGTTCTTCCTTGCAGGTCCTTGAACAGGATGCAGCGGCTGAGGGCCAGGTCCCACACGTTGCCCTTTGTTAACCAGCCCAATCAGATGCTCATTTTCAAAGTGAAAAAAGTGAATTTTTCAGGGTAATTGCGCAAAGGTGCAATCGTTTTTCCAGCAGCAGAGGTGGTGATTAGAGGGGGTCAGGCTGGAAGGAACTTGTCTTTATTGGGTGTTGAGAAGGTTTTAGCATTTGGGGCTAGTGTGTTGGGGTCTTGTTTTAGAAGACATGGGAGGGTTCAGCAATTGCCAGGGAGGTCAACTTGTGTTGAGGCATGGGAGAGGTTAGCAATTGGGTGTGGGGACTAATTTGGTTCAGGGCACTTGCCATGGGGTTTGGACTGCTCAGTATTTCTGCTTCCCCATCTCCTCAGCTTTGCCGTCTCCTTTCCTTTCCCTCTTCATCTCCCTGGTGATTTGAAAAATGATCCAATCTTAAAATCATCAGTGGTACTTTGGACTAACAATGTTTTATTTCTTCTTGGACTGATGCTTTGTACAGCAGCCAGTGCCACCTTCCTCCCTCTTCTGATAAAATAATAAACAACCTTAAGCAGGGGACTGGGCTTCTTCATTGAAGGAAGGAAATTAGATGGGGGCACCAAAATGAACTGAAAGTAAAGTTGAATCATTTTTAAGTAAACCAAGACTGATCATCTACTCTCTCAGCATTTTACAAAGTGAAGGATGGTTAGAAAAAACCCACCAATTACACTTTGTCTGTAAAGCACTTTGGGACCTTTAAAAGAAAGGTGCTATCCTGGATCTGTCTATGTATATATGTAGATATACAGATTATATATCACACATTCCATTCAGCACTGAGAGAAATGATGCACATCTCCATTTAGTATCTCTATATTGCAATGCCTTTTAATAAAGAGATTTTTTAAAATTACCTTTTTAGTACAGCAGGATTCAGTTAAAGATTTTTATTGCCACATCTTTTCCTTCACTGCCAGACACTGGATCATAAACCCAGACATACAAGACTGCTGATTGCATGACTTTTACCCATCAGCGGCCACCTCCCTGTAATGACAACAGCTGAGAATGGAAGGTTATAGTTTTCCATGGAAATAGTCATTTTAAATGAATTTAAAAATTCCTCCAATGCTTGCACCCTAATGTATGTTTTCATGTCTCAGATGTGCAGGAGTCTCATTTAATATACGGAGACTGATGCTCGTTATTTTAAAGGGACATTTGTCAACTAGATTTAGGATTGAATTCAGGTTGAGTAAAAAGAAGGGATTTGGCAAACTTAATATAATAGAGTTGTTTTCATGCAGGGATAATACATTTCTCAAAACTTTTCCCCCTTTTCTCTAAATGATTCCCTTGTGATGCCTAACACTGCACAGCATTAGGTTAGTGGTATGAGAATAAAGTGAAAGTGACCATCTAGTTTTACTATTCACACTGCATGATGTGCACATAAATGAATAGCATCAACATGGAAAAGCAACTTAGATGGTAAATATTTTCCATGTTGATAATTTGAGGTGTTGGTGTTAATAACACAGATAAGGCATTTTCATTTATTACGACTTTTGTCTTGACAGCCTTCGTGTAACTTGTAGACTTAGGCCCTGATCCTGCAAACACTTATGTATGTGCCTAACTGTAGACATATGAGAAGTCCTCTTGCTTTCCAACCTTTGTTCCATTGAAAGCAATGGTAAAACTCCAATCTGTTCAATAGGACCAGGATCTTGCCTTTAACTGGAAGTTTATGTATACCTGACTAAACACTTCCAAACAGCCTGTCCCAGCAAGCACTGCGTCTCAGTTAAAACCTAACATGAACGCTGTAGGGAATGGGGGAGGATATATTCTTAATTTTGGTAGTTCCAGAGTCCTGGTCAGGAACTTTTAGAGGGGATATTTTCCAGGAAACTACATGTATGTGTATATGAGGAAAAGCTTCCTCTATTCCTGTGCACCTTCACCGTGTCCTGCTCCTTCCTGCATCCAGGCAGAAACCCACTGTAGATTCCCTGAAGGGCTCTTGGCCTTTGGTGTCAGCGTAGACATGAGATGGCAATGTGACCAAGTGGGTAGAGCATTTGCCTGGGATTCAGAAGTTCTATGCTCAGCTCTGTCCCTGGTCTGCTGGGTGACCTTGGGCATTTCGCATCACGGTTCTATGCCTCAGTTTCCCCAACTGTAAAATGTAGATAATGATGCTGACCCTGTTGCTAAGGTGTCTGGAGATCTATGGATGGAAAGTGCTCCATAAGAGCGAGGAGTTGTTATTTTCAGTGCTGTCCCTTATGCCTGCCATTCTCACATTTTTGACTGAAAGTGGAGCAAGAGTTTATGCAATGCTGGCAACTTAAAATCGATGCTGGTTTTAACTATCTTTTTTACCTAACTGTTGTGTGTTAATATTAGGATATTGTATATTCAAGACTAACACATGGTGAGGTCCTGTCCATCAATTAAATTGTTACAGTTAGAAGAAAGTTTTAACTGCCAATAAAGGAATAAATCCCAACAATAATGTGTACAAGCCTGAGCCTGTCCGGAGGTAGATGGGGGTAAGAAGAGGTTACGATTAAGGAGTTAGGTCCCAATTCTGCCCTTGGATTGGCACAGGCAAACCTCAGCTGACTTCAGTGGGGCTCCACACAGGCCTGAGGGTTCACCTGTTCAGAGCAACTTGCAGGATCAGGGTCTAATTTGGTAGTGATTCCATAGCTAAGGTTCCTAACTTTCCATTAAAAACACAAGTTCCTTTGGCTCTGCTATTTCCCACATTTAGTCTCTGGGCAGAAGTGAACCTTATGTACAATTAAATTATTGATTAAAAAGAAGGAAATTCCTACACCAATGAAAAGTCCAAGGTTAAGGCTGAGAATTTTAAACACAAAAAGGTCAGGACCTTCTCAGTTAATATTTCAACACCACACTTACGTCTGCCACTTTCTATAGCTCTCCACCTCTCCTGGCATGGACCTGTGCCCCCTCCACATTACATTGCCCTTCAGCCTCCAAGTATAGACTTGAGATCTCTTCATACCACCACCCACACTTCACATATTAGCTGAAGAATCCTACGTACTGCCATTCAGCCTGCATCTATAGGTCACAGCATCATTTCCTTGCCATCCAGTGTGTACCCTCTAAATATCCCATCATCCCCCTCTTCTCTTTTGATAACTTTCACCGCTTTCTCAATTCTTATAAATATTAATGAAATCCCATCTGCTCTCCCTCTATGAAGTGGGTTATTGAGTTTTCTTATGTAATAAAAACAGTAGCTATGCATAAAAGTAAGACAACTCAGGCTTGTGGTAATAGCGTGTAGGATATGGTCTAGCCCTGGCCTGTATGCAAAGACTTAGGTTAAGGTTAGCAGCCTGCTTTGGGAAGATGAGCCTCTGGTTCTTATCGGGAAAACAGGTTGCAAGAATCCAGGGGAGAGAAGGGAGATGAGTCAGAATTGGCACTGAAATCTTAATTGAATAATTTAGAATTTTTGTTTAAAATTTTCAGCCTTTACTTTGTGGTAAAGTTGACTTTGCTCCTTTTCTGTATTTGCTAGCACCCTAATTTTATTATTTATACACAGTTTTCTTCCCATAATAATGGGGGCTTCCTTCCCCTGCAATCAACAGCTGGAGGTAAGGTAGATTGGTCATGGAATAGCTGGATTTGAGTTCATGTTGGCAAATAATTGATGGCAGACAGTACACGGGACTCGGATTACCCTATCCAGAGGCAATTACTTATATCACCAAGGGTGACCCTCTTTTTTGCATCCTCCCCCCCGTCTTCCTTCGCTGTCTCTTCCCACAGGACCAGTATGACTGAAATCCATACACTTGCTACTTAAGCACATCCCTCTGCTGTCAGCACAAGGAGAGGAAGGATGCCATGTTGCATTTATTCCCCTTCCCTTACCTGTATACATCCAAAGGCATTCTCTGCATTCCTGATGTTTCTCCTCTGCTAGGTATCACACCAGACTCTGGCCTTCAAGGTTTGCCAGCCACTGCTGATTTTTTAATGGATCTGTGCCAGCAGCCTTAGCTTTTTAAAGGATGATCATCCAATTTATTTCAAGAGCCAGAATGCTACAGCATATATGATGCAATATACCAGAACAGTAGGATAGCATTTGTGCTTTCAGATCGTAACAGTGAGCTGGGAAACAGCATTGTGATGTGATACAAACTATTGGCAGCTCTTTAGCTTTATAGCTAAAGAGAAGCAGCTGGGGTGTCATTCAACACTGCTCCTTAATCAGTAAGAAAAGTTACTGCTAAGCTACATGAGGTGCAATGCATCGTTCCTGGTGGATTTAAACATGTTGCCTCCATCAGCATTCCCAACACTCACTTAGCAAGGGAACAGGAACTGAACAGTTTTCCTGGCCCCAGGGGCAGTGGGCAAGAGCCTCAGGTCACCAATGTGGGATTTTCCCGTTGAAAACCATGCTTTGCAAATGCTTGTTAGGGACAGAATGAGCCTTGGGACAGGTCAACACTAACTGGTGGAAGCATCGCAACTGAAAATGAGTTGGACACTGTAGTCTCATGCATGGTAGCACAGAGCGCTAGCCGACCCGCATTGTTCCCTGCTGCCCTGACGACTAACACTATGAAAGACCGTGTCAAGCTACATTTGTTGGGAAGGAGACACTTAGTTTGAATTTCTGTAGCTGGAGGCAGCGGGCCAAGTCCTGCCTGTGGCTGCCCCAGTGCAATCTCCTGTGGGTCGCTGGGGTCACCGCCATGGAGCTGAGAGCAGCAAACAGCCGCCCGTAGGCGGCCGGCCTAGCCCTGGCTTTACGCGAGTCTAGCGGCACCCGGCCGGCACGGGGTAGCCACGCGGGGCTCTGCCCTGCCGCATAAAGCCCCGGCCGGTTCCAGCCCGAGCCACTGGGTCGAGCGAGGCCTGCAGCGCGCCCGGGCTTCGCGCACCTCGCGGCCTCAGGCCAAGGCTGCGGACGAGGCGCTGCGCGCGCGCCACGGGGCCGGACGGGGCCGCGCAGATTGGCGGGCGAGCGAGCGGGCGGGGCTGGCCCCCCAGCAGCACTCCGCCGCTCGGGAGAGAAGTCTTGCGTCTCCCTTTAAATGCTGCAGCTGCTGCTGCCGGACCCAGCCCCTCCCCCCATCGGGTTGCGCAACTCTGTCATGGGGGCGGGGGGAGGCTGACTCTGGGCTCCGCCCTGGCCGGCGCCTTTAAGAGACCAGTGTCATGTGACGCTTCATTGCTCTCATCTCCTCCCCCCCCCCCAGCATACACCTGTTTACGTGCGGGGAGGGGCGAGGGGAAGGGAAAAGGGAGGCTGTCGCGAGTCTTCGTCTCCGTTTCCAGCCCCGCGCATGCGCACGAAGGGGACCTGGAATCGTGTATTCAAAATGGCGGCGGCGATGGATGTGGACACCCCGAGCGGCGCCAACAGCAGCGCCAGCAAGAAACGCTTCGAAGTGAAGAAGGTGCGGTCTCTGGAGGGCGCCACCTTGACAGCTGCGGAGGGAGATGGGGGCGAACGGGCCGGTCACTCCGGGGCGAGGAGGGGGCGGGTTTTGTTCTCCTCAGGGGCCGGGTCTCCGGTTCCGCACTCCTCAAGCGGGGGCGGGGCTCTGGGTTTCTGGCGAAGTTTGGGGCCAATGGCTGAGGCGGGGTCGCTGTACGTGGGGGATGGAGGAGCCAATCAGCTGCGCTGTTGTTGCCGGGTGACAGCGGCGTGCGGGGAGGGGCGGAGGGGCGGGGCTGTGTCAGGGAGGCGCCCGCTCTCTTACAGGGGCCTGGGCGGTGGCATGCGGGGACGGATGGGGGCGGGGCGACGCTTCGGCTCAGCCCCCTCTGCCAGGGCGATGCTGCGGGGCGTGGCCGGGGGGGACACGGCTGCGTGCCGGCTGCCTGGGGCCTCTGGTGTGGCCCTGCCCCCACACGGAGCCACCCGTGACGGGGCCTCGCTGCCGCTTAATTTGGTGATGTCAGGACGTGGGAGCTCTCGCTTGGGTAGCTCTGCCGCCTAGCTGAAGGCTCCTTCTTCCTGACCCCGATCTAGTCTTCGGGGTGGCGCAGGGGGCCCTTGGACAGCGCTCCTGCTCCTCTGCCAGTGGCTTTAGCTCCTCTTCCCCACCCCCGGACTCTGCCTCGAAGCTGACTGGGGCCCATCCAGGAGGAAGAACGTCTTGTCTCATTTCCTTCTGCCCTTCAAACCCCAAAACGAAGGGTCAGGAAGCCAGGGGTGCGCTGGCAGCCCAGGTGCTGGCCCTGCGAGATGAGGCTTCTCCTGTCAACCCAGTGAGAAGTTTGCCCATGGAGACCTCCACTAGGCAAAAGTGAAAAGAGTGCTCAGGACCTCTCATAATCTCCCTTTGACACCTGAGTGACAGCAGTAGTGGCTGCCCCACGCCAGAAGTGTATGTGAATGTGTGAGTTTGATTGTGGGTCAGACTGTCTCATGCTGAGTGAAGCTTGTCCTACATGCTCTCCTCTGGCAACACATGATGTCAGAGATCTCGTGACTCTAGTCAGAGCTCCTAGTCACAGGCCTGTTGGTTACTCCAGCTTTGCCCAGTGGGCATGGATACAACATCACCAGAAATGAAGACTCTCTAACTGTAGCGTAGTTGAATGGATCATCATCTTCCTTCCCCTGTAGCTATATTGGCTTTACTGACCTAACAGAAGTAAAATAAGCAATAAAATCCTGATTTTCATCTCTAAATTTAATAGCTGTGACTTGGATACATCAGCTCTCCTGAGTTAGAAAGTTTTTACAAGCTTACATTGTTACTTCTCAGTTTAGAAAAACACTTTAATGGTAGCTGTGGTCAGAAATCTGGGCCTGCAGTTTATGCAGCATGAAAACACTGAGCGGGAGGGAAAGTATGTTGTACAAAGACCTATAATGAGCAAGTAAGGAGAAATTTAGGTTGAGTATCAGGAAACACTTCCTAATGGTGACATCTGTTGGTAGGATGGACTCTGAGGAAGTGATGGAAACATCACTTGATTTGCTTATATACAGGAAAATATATAATGTGGAGAACAGTCACTTACTGGAAAGGGAGTTAGACAATAATCTCTAGACTGATTATATTGCAGTAATATAAGTTAGAATTGCCACCCACAATGTCAGGCAAGCGAGTTCTGGTATCCTGTATAATTATGAAGTGTCTTCTAATTTAATCTTTTTGGGGGGCAGAGAAGGGGATGGGATGCACTTTCTGTTATAATTATGTATCATTTGGCTAAGGGTTCCAATCTTGTGTTGATTTTTCCCCCCCAAATATTGTCACTTTAAATGCATAGCAGACCCTCTTCTTGTAGGCTTTTGTGATCATGGAAGCCAGAGTCCCTTTTGGGGGGGGGGGGGAGCGCGTGACACTTCTTAAAAGATGAGATTTGAAGGATTCTCAGCTGCGCTCTTCCCCCCCTCCCCCCCCCCAATGTATTCAGACACCCATATTGGATCCTCAGATGTGCCCTGCAGTCCTTTGTGCTAGCTCCCATTGTGTTTGAAATAAGGGACTTCAATGTAGGGTGGCATATAAACTGTCTCAAGTAATTGGTTCTCATTGTTCCGCAGTGGTGACTTATTGGTAGGGCTACTGCTGATAGTGGTAGTTTCCATTTTTGTCAAGGACATCTGGCTTGGACTTCCAGTAACGTGCACACTTTCCGTCCAGTCCATCAGTCCTAAAGATATGGCTCTGGGAGCAAAAGACCCACCTGAATATGTGATTCAGGTCTCTTGAACAGAAATACGAACAGTTGCATTTGTTTTTGTAAAAATAAGGGACTTATATTTAAGAGTGACTGGCGTATGCAGGTAAATAAACCTCTTTCCTAACTAGGAGTCTGTTTTTATATTTATATTTCTTGTGTAATAAATAATTCCTCTTGTTTCCTGGGTTGGCAGGAAGTGCTTGGGTCTTGGGTGGATTCAGTAGTGTCTGATTACTCCTAAGCAACTCTACCTGTTCCAAAGAGTGGTGGTGGTGGGTTTTCAAGGAGATCTCCCCATCTGTGCTCTGAAGAGCTGTGATCTCAGGAATAGTGTAACAGGGAAGGAGGGCCAAGGAATCCTCTGACAGATACTGTAAATTCAACAGAAAATGTGTTCTTCTTTCTCTTTGTAGTGGAATGCAGTAGCTCTCTGGGCCTGGGACATTGTGGTTGATAACTGTGCCATTTGCAGGAACCATATCATGGATCTGTGTAAGTAAATGGAGTGGGGGGAAATTACAGGCACTAGGGCTATTCAGACATGGCAGTTCCCTCACAGATGTAATGCACAGCCAAAATCACCTCTTACAGTCAGATTCTTTTCAAAGCCTGAAATTGCAAGCCTGTGTTTTGGTAATGTCTAAAGGCCAGGATTCAATCTCTTACCTTCTTCACCACCACATTTCCCTTTTCCCCCCACTTTAAAGAGGGACGAATTGAGGAATTAAATTGGTATATCACTGCTACGCAGGAGCCAATGTTGGCTGGGCAGGGATTTGGAAAGAAGTGTGGCGAGGTGGAGTAATGTTGAGGGGCCAAAGGAGAGGTGAGATTATTTGGGGGCAGGAATCATGCATAAACTGAACTAGTTAGAAAACCCAAATTGACTGTTTCATTAAACCAGTGAAGATTGTGACACTCAATACTTCTACAATTACTGACACACCAAGAATCCAATCAGACCGCTAACTTCAGTTGATATCACTCCACAGAAGATAGCATTAGCTACCTCATGCTGTGTATAATAATCTGGAATTGTGTGGTGGCTATCCAGAGACACATGGATTGTTTTGTTATAGAATAAACAAACATAAATACTTGAACAATACAAACGTTACCCTTAAATGTCTGCTCTGCTTTATCTGGGAACACTTACAATAAGCTTAATTTTACAAATAAACATCAAAACATTTATTCCATATGAAGGGTATTAAACTGGAGTTCAGTTTTGAACATTTCAAACTTGAAATGTACATGCACACACAGATCAGTCACTGATATCAATTCTCCAGAGAGTTACACAATGGGTACAAAAACAGATTCTCAGAATCGAGAGTGGTACCAGAGGCACAAAATCTAACTGCTCCCCCCGCCTTAGTGTAGATGGACAAATATTTGGCATCCTCTAGGTGAATGTATGAGAACAGGTTTCCAAGGCTGGTCCTGCTTTGTTCATTACACTGGTCTACAATTTTTGAGAAGTCATCTGCTTCAGAGATAAAATGTGCTATTTATTATGTATTTTGATGTGCTGACTTCAAATATGACAATTAAAACAACTGGCTACTGTTTCTAAGATATTTAAGTTTTTACATTTTATGTCTATGTATATTGTGTAGATAGAGTTTTAATCATAAATTGTAAACCTAGGTCTTTTCATGTGTTTATGGTTGCTTTACACGATAATATTTCACCTGTCCTGTTTATATAACACTATAAGAATCAGCAAAAGGGTTATATAAATAAAATTTATTATGAAACAAAAGGCAAAAAACTATTATGTACATAGTTTAGTCCTATTCAGTGTCTACTCGGCGCTTCTTGGCTCGTCTCTTGTATTCATTAAATGGAGCATCTCTTGTCACTGTCCAGGAATAGTCTGCAAGCATTGATGGGCTCCATTTGCCCTGATAGCGTTTCTCCATTGTTGCAATGTCCTGGTGAAATCGCTTGCCGTGCTCGTCGCTCACTGCTCCGCAGTTCGGTGGAAAAAAATCTAGAGGAGAGTGCAAAAAAAGTATCTTTAGTGACCTGTTGCAACCAAGGCTTTTGTATGCCTTGAGGAGGTTTCCACCAACAACCTGTAGTTGTCTGCCTTGTTGTTTCCGAGAAAATGTATTGCCACTAACTGGAAGGCTTTCCATGCTGTCTTTTCCTTGCCACGCAGTGCATGGTCAAATGCATCATCTTGAAGAAGTTCACGAATCTGAGGCTCAACAAAGACACCTTCCTTTATCTTAGCTTCACTTAACCTTGGAAATTTTCCACAGAGGAACTTGAAAGCTGCTTGTGTTTTGTCAATGGCCTTGACAAAGTTCTTCATCAGACCCAGCTTGATGTGTAAAACAAGTGGTGGATGCTGAACACTTTTCCTCCCAGGCTCCAATGACTGTCGGAGTGGCCAATCTTTCTTGATGTAGTGGGAATCTCTTGCACGACTATCCCATTCGCAGAGAAAACAGCAGTACTTTGTGTATCCAGTCTGCAGACCAAGCAAGAGAGCAACAACCTTCAAATCGCCACAAAGCTGCCACTGATGTTGGTCATAGTTTATGCACCTCAAAAGTTGTTTGATGTTGTCATAGGTTTCCTTCATATGGACTGCATGACCAACTGGAATTTATGGCAAAACATTGCTATTATGCAGTAAAACAGCTTTAAGACTCGTCTTCGATGAATCAATGAACAGTCTCCACTCATCTGGATCGTGAACGATGTTGAGGGCTGCCATCACACCATCAATGTTGTTGCAGGCTACAAGATCACCTTCCATGAAGAAGAATGGGACAAGATCCTTTTGACGGTCACGGAACATGGAAACCCTAACATCACCTGCCAGGAGATTCCACTGCTGTAGTCTGGAGCCTAACAGCTCTGCCTTACTCTTGGGTAGTTCCAAATCCCTGACAAGGTCATTCAGTTCACCTTGTGTTATGAGGTGTTGTTCAGAGGAGGAGGATGGGAGAAAATGTGGGTCCTGTGACATTGATGGTTCAGGACCAGAAGTTTCATCCTCTTCCTCTTCCTCGTCTGACTCAAGTGAGAATGATTCTGGTGCATCAGGAACCGGCAGTCCTTCTCCGTGGGGTACTGGGCGTATAGCTGATGGAATGTTTGGATAATGAACAGTCCACTTTTTCTTCTTTGACACACCTTTCCCAACTGGAGGCACCATGCAGAAGTAACAATTGCTGGTATGATCTGTTGGCTCTCTCCAAATCATTGGCGCTGCAAAAGGCATAGATTTCCTTTTCCTGTTCAACCACTGGCGAAGATTCGTTGCACAAGTGTTGCAGCATATGTGTGGGGCCCACCTCTTGTCCTGATCTCCAATTTTGCAGCCAAAATAAAGGTGATAGGCTTTCTTAACCATAGTGGTTAGACTGCGCTTTTGTCATGCAAAAGTCACTTCACCACAAACATAGCAGAAGTTATCTGCACTTTTCACATAAGTACGAGGCATCTCTGCTTACATTTGGCTAAACAGAAATGTGTCCTTTTGCAAAATCAAACACTGACAAATAAGAGAGCACAACACTGTATGATTTCTAGAGCTGATATAGGGCAATTTGTTCAGCAGAGTGATGTAAGCTTCGTTATGATTGCATCATCCATGACTTCTAGGAATAACATGATGCAATTCATATCATGTATGACGCAATACCAGCTTCAGATTGCATCATTCATTGTTTTGCCTAAAAAGCAAGTACTGTCCAAACCCAGTCATAGATTTATTCATAGATCCGGTCAAAGATGTATTTTAGTCATTTCTGGTTTAAATTGAGATCCTTTCCCTTTATAACTCACTTATCCTCCGCCATTCCCAAGTCAAGGGTCGTATATACTGACCCAATAGCATATCTTGAAAACTAGAGCCAATCAACAATTTTAAGCATCATTTTCGTTCTCAGTGACCCAGAATTAGTAAAGTTTGACTACATTTATTTCAGAAGCATTTTGGCTGTAGAGCAGTGTTATCTCGTAATATAAAAAGTAGTCTTCCCCCTGCCCCCAAGGAGAGAGAAATCGCCCTGGGGTAGACACCTGCCATGTAAAATTTCAGCTTAAATGGGTAAGGTTTGGCAACGTTTATAGGCAACTGAAAATATAATAAGAAACGTAAGGCAATATGAATGATATGCAGTATTACCAGCTTCCTCCTATAATGAATATGCAATGTAATGCAGTAGCAAAAAAGTCTAGTGCAGTCTTGGGCTGCATACATTGAGCTATTAAAGAAGCCTCTCTCTGTGCAGCTCTGGTGACGCTGCACCTGCAATACTGTATTGGGTTTGGCCATCTCATAACCACAAAAATATATACAAACAAGATTGAGTCCAGAGAAGAGAGAGACAATGATTAAGGGGTTGAAGGGATTAATTTGAGAAGACTAAAAACTAATTGTGACTAGTTTGACTATGTGATAACTAAGCCTGGAACATAACTGTCTACAAATATTTGAAGGGTGTAAACATTAATGCAGGAAGGAAATATGGTAGAAGTGATTATAACTAGAAGTGATCATATGACATTGAGCAGAAGAATGAGGCTAAATATTGAGATGATCCAATAGAAATCTATGAAGTACTGCAATAGTCTTCCAAAGAGTGCAGTGGAATCCTTTCCTGTACCAATTTTTAAAAACTGGACTGGGGAAGCCCTAGAAAACTTTTTGTAGGAAACAGATCTGCACTAGTAATAAGGTGATTAGTTGGCTTGATTGTTTCTTCCATGTCTGACTTCTGATACAGTACAGTAGCTGAAGTCATGAATAGTTCTAGAAGGCAACTTCGCAGGGAGAAAGAGAATACCATGTAGTGTGTATTTTCACAATACTGTTGCTCAAAAAGGAGCCACTCTAAGAAGTGTCTCTCCTGGGTAGCCACACCTTAACAAGTATTAATTTGGAGGCCCATTAATATAGCTGCAAATAAAGGAGAACCATGCCTTATTTTCGGTCATCAACTATTAGGGAGAAAATTGAATCTTGGGTTACTTCTCTTTCCATATTAAAATTCCGAAGGCTGCCAGAATAGTGTGGGGAAACAAAAGCGGGGCTCTTCATGGAGAAATGCTGAAATACATGTTTACTGTGGGATCCTGACCACTCTCCTAGTGCAAGACATTTGGGCTGCACTTCTTTCAAATACTACAAATAGCTCATGCTTGTCCACAAGACTCCAGGTCTCTGCCACACCCCTTTTGCCTTCACTTCAAATTCTCTGCCACTAGCAGAGAGAAGTAGTTGAGCACTCCCAGGTTATCTACTATAATCTCTGCTTTTATAGTTTAATTTTGGGTAGCAGCCAGCAGATATCTCCTCTGCTTTTGGGGGGAGGGGGGCAGAATTTTCAGGATTCATTCCCTGAATGAAGCCACCCATGGAGCTCCTTCTCTTCCTTTGTTAACCCCTTGTCTGTCATGGTGGAGCTGGATACGTGGAGAAACAGAAGGTCAAGAGGTGATTCATCTGCAAGGACGTTGCCTTGGGAGCTAAAGAATGGGAGTATGTCTATGATTGCCTCCAGCCTGCCAAAACTTGCCCTATTAGGGAAGGAGTTCAGTCTGGATGGCTAGTTTGGGGGCCTTTGCATCCATCAACACCAGCTTGGGGCTCCCCCAGAGATGTCTCTTCAAGCGGTCTGCCCTCTTAAGTGTTTGGGACTCTGCAATATGGACCATACTTGCTGATCATCAATTCTTCAGGAAGAAGTCCAAAACTCCTTTCAACATCCTTCTCCCACCCCCATCCTGTCTCCCTCTAAAGGGAAAAGCTCCAGGATCCTACTTCAGGTATTTAAAGTGAGTAATTTTATTTGCCGAGGAATCTGGTGTCCTGTTTTGCCCATCCTATTCCCAAGCGGAAGATCTGGACGCTCAGGGAAGTTTTTCCCTACGTTTCCTCTCCAATTCGAATACTGAATGATGCGGACCACCAGAGCTCAAAACATACACATCCCTACAGATTAGCCTGAGACAGAACACCAGCTGAGACAGAACTTTGTAGATGACCATGATCACCTCAAAATGGCAAAAGTGTTCTAGATCCTAATCACCTTCCACAAGTTCTAACTTCTCCTTCGGAGCAAAAGATCATAACCCCAAGCCAGAGAAGCAGGATAGATTCTTTCCCCTAGAAATATTTGAAATGGCAAGAGGAAGAAAGAGGCCATCAAGATCAAGCCAGCAAAACAAGACAAACAGACTAAAACCAAGGATAAGTATCTCCTATCCAACACTAAGGAAGAGTTTGCCACAAATGACGACAAATAAAATAAATCTTTATACTGTGTTGATGGAACCATGGACTCGGGGGGGGGGGGGGGGGGGGGAAGGCAGAGCTGGGGAGGGACACACAGAGCTATGATAGCTAATTTAGTGAGCAGGTGCCAACTTTGGTCTAAGTCCTGGACAAATGGATAACTATTCAAAGTAAATCCTTTGTGCCTCAGAATTATCAGGTGGAATATGTTGAGAGAGAAGCTTGATGGGTTATACCCAATACTATGGACATACCAAAGCATTTTCTCCTCGCTTTTCAAAGTCTGGGAAGGAGCAGAAGTTCTTTTAATCCTTACCCCTAGCAAAGGTAGCAGAGAAGGGATGACTCCTGTTCTGGATGTAGGTATTACCTCTGGAATGTCTGAGGGAAGGTAGTACAGACCAAACCGTAAGTATGACTAGAGTCATCTTACCTCCATGCAGAAATAGGGTTAGGGCAAGATATCCTACTTCTCAGAGCGTAGGTCTCAGTTGATTTTGGAGAGATGTATTGGTGATTGCGCAATTCAGATGCTCTGTGGAACATCAGGCTCTTCCATATACCTTTACTTCATTTTTTCAGTCTCGAGAAATCTGCATACAATTATCCTGAAAGTAATTTCTCACCTCCTATAACTATGGGTGATTGAGCTTTTTCTCTCAAGATGAAAGGTGCTCAGAGATCTATTCAGTATCCATAGTAAGAAAAAGACCTTGTGGAATCTCCGCCATCTTAGACCTTGAGAGTCTAAACAGTTCCACTAAGAAGATAAAATTCAGGATGGATTCTGCCAGATTCCCCAACATAAGGAGGTCTTATGGAGACACTGCATCAACAGACTATCTGGAATGGTCCCCAACCCCCAAGAAGTAGACTAGCTGATATCCAAGCACCTACATTATTCCTAGGTTGACTTATTAATTTCAAGCAGGAATGCAAAGGCAAGACTCTTCTGCACGAGGAAAGCAGGCCAAAGATTACTAGGAACGGACACTGGCTCATAGATGATTGAATAAAGTCTGTGGTCCCCCCTTCTGCTCCTAGGAAGAGTGATTTTGATTAAAATATTATTGTTTTTTAAATTTGCCACCCCAAATTGGCCAAAGGAAAGCTGTTGCAGCTGTCTCTATTCCTGTCCTAGGATGTCCTCCTGCTTCCCAATTCAAACTATATAAGATTGAGTCTGGGCATTGAAATGACAAATTCCAAACCAGTGGGTCATTCTCCCAAGTAACAGAAGCTCTGTTAGCCTCCTGAATGCCTTCCATCTTCTTGAGCTACTAAAGAATTTGGACACAGTTCCATTGGTGTCAAGATTGAAAGGTCAGCAGCAAGAAGCCAGGTGTTCGGTTCTTCTGAATTTCTTATGAGATGGCCTAGATTTTGAACCTAAGACTTTCCACAGTCACATCTTTTCATGCAAGATGTGGCCAAGCTCTGTGCTACATGAATAAGTTTGCACAAGTACTGATAGTTACAAACCAAATATCTTGAACAAGGGGGAGAGGTCAGTCCCAGATAGAGAATCTTGAATAACAAATCTTCCTCTTAACTAAATCTTTTCTCACAATTTTGATACAATAACCCATAATAATTAATAAAAATAAAAACCCTTCAAAAGTCAAACAGACTTTGGTATGACCAAATTAGAAATATTTATCTTTACAATTTGGCAAGCAGACACATTTCACTGGTAGATGATATAGGTACTCCTACACAGTAACACCCCCCCCCCCCCAGTCTAAGAAAGTGGACAGAAAAATCTGTCTTCATTAATGAAGTCCCTAGTCCCTGACTAGTCCCTCCCTCCCCAATTTGAAAAAATCTTACTTAAACCCAGTGATTTCCAACACTTTGTTTGCTTGTAATAAGTCCAACAGAACAAAGAGCTTGGATATTTTTCCACATTTACTGTAGTAAAGAGGACTGTTTGATGTTACAAGTAGAAAGGGTCCCACTTCTGAATGTGTGTTTAATCTTTTTCTACAGGTATAGAATGTCAAGCTAACCAGGCATCGGCCACCTCTGAAGAGTGTACTGTTGCATGGGGTGTCTGCAATGTAAGGCAAACTGCTTTCACTAACGAGCTATTACGAAAAAATTAGGTCTCCTCTTTTCTATTACTCAAAATCAGAATAGAGAAAGTCAGCTAATCCATTAAGATGGTCTCATAGTCATTTATTAGGAAAGAATTTTCAAACCCTGGATGCTTCCTGGGACATTGAGATGACTAGAAGAAGGGAAGAGGAAAATGGAAAAATGAGAGTTGGGAATGTGTACAACAAGACAGACTGGGAAAAAGAGAATGCACAAAAGGAAGGGGTGAAGGCTAGAGATACCTCTGTACCTTGTTGCATGGCAATATTGTAGGAATTTAATTTTGAGATGTGAGTATCTCTGAATATTCAAGGGACAGGCTCATAGCTGGGAGTTGTCCCACCATCAGAAAACAAAGTGTTATTTGGATGCCCACACATTGATTGATTTCTCTTGATGTGCAAACCTATGTGAAGGGACAATTTTTGTTGACCGGAGGGTTTGTTTCTGTATTAAAAAGAGAGACCCAAATTGTTTGATCCAGTTAATTTCAGATTTTCCCATTTTGCTGAGGCATCACTGTCCTTCAGACAGGGTACCAGCCATGTCTCTAGACTCAAGCATGCAAATCAGCATTTCCCCACCACCTCGTGTCCTGGCAAGGGCATACTGTGTATGTATGCAAGGCATGCATTGCATGCCCGAGGACTGGTTTTGCCTGCAGAACAGTTCTGTCCAGCCCCCGAGCGCACATGAAGGATGCATTTTTGTAGAACAAAATGGCATCCTGCACACAGCGTGACCACGTGCACTGTATGTGTGAGGTACAACACATGCAGGATGCTATTTTGCCTGGAGGTGTGGCACGGTTTGCCTGACTTAAAGTGTCATGGCATGCCACTGTGTCCAGGGTAGCATTTAAAGAATTGCATGAAGAAACTACTCTTGCCAGACTTGGACCTGGCTACATTACAAAAACTACTATGTGGTGGTGGTACAACAAGATAGTGCCTCAACAAGGCTAAAAACAAAGTTGTATCTGTCTACAGAGCGAGATCAAATGATGGCTTTTAAACATGTTGAGGAACTTGAGTACTGGAACTGGGATTCCCAACATAAGCCTTTAATGGTACAGACAAATGGGACTCTAATTTTTAAGGAGCTGTATGGGGAAAGCAGGACAGTGTCTGCAGCAAATATGTAATAGAGCTTTCTCTCTGGCCTCCCAAAGTCACTTGTATTCAAACCTCATTTGGTTCAGAGTACTTGCAGAATGCCTCCTTCAGCCTGTTCCTTCATCTCCATCATTCCTGCCCTTCAGGACGTCCTCTGGTTCTTCATATATTTGTCCACTATGAAATTCCTCTTCTTTGCTCCATAGACATGTCTCTATCGGCCTCTGCTCTGCTAGTACTGACAGCTTCTGAACCCTCCTCTCCCTCCTTTGTCAGAAATCAATCATGTGCCTTGGCATCAGCTGTGAAACAGCCTCTCTGCTACTACTTCATTGATATTTCCCTTCCTTTTCTAAACAGATCAAAACCGTCCTCTTCCTTGCCATTTATCAGTGAGCTCAGTCAGGTCCCCACATCTTTGTTTACAAACACACTGTGTATCTTTTTTTATAGTGACTCTGTCATTGCTTTAATTTCTCTGTATTAAGAAATTCATGAACAGCACCTTATGAAACTATGTAACATGGACCTTCTCTTTCAGCATGCTTTCCACTTCCACTGCATCTCTCGTTGGCTTAAGACTCGCCAGGTGTGTCCGCTGGACAACAGAGAATGGGAGTTCCAAAAGTAGGTATCCTGTGCCTTTCCCAACATGGAACATGCTATTGCCCATCCATTGGCTCTTGTGATGAGTGCTAGGCATTGTTCATCTCTGCTAGATCTTGCTGATAGAGCACCTGGGTATCTTTCTCATTTCTGGGTCTGGCAGCATACTCTGTTCCTACTGGGAGGAGTTTTCTGTGGCACTGTACAGCGATCTTTGCTAACAGAGTTGATGGGCTCTGAAGGGTGTCCAGATAGTCCTGGTGTAAGTGAGAGCAGTTATAAACTGGAGCTCTACATCGACATTTTCTCTAGAGAGCATAGAGAAGTGAAATTCACTGATAGCAGAGCCCCACATGAGTGACTTGGGTTCAGAAACTAACCTGGGTTAAATCCGTTGCTCCAAAACCTGGGTATTGTGTTTGTCAAGATGCCAAAAATTGCATCAGGTCACTCTGACCTTGCATTGTTGAGTTTTGTTTTAAAACCCTATTAAGGTTACAGATGAATAAAACTAACTTAACTGTCTTGGCTTGGTGGATGTTTGCTTGCAGTGCTTGCAGAACCACCAAGTAAATGAGCCAGACTGATGGCCTTGCCTAAAGACCCATCATTAGAAGAGCCAGAGAAGCTGCTGATTAGGATTGAGGGGCATTGACCTATTTATATGGGGGTACAGATTGGGTTGGAGATGAAGTAAGCTGAAAATGGTATCAAGAAGCTTACCTAGCTCCCACCCCACTCTGTGCCTGGTTTAACTGAATCCTTTATCCATTAACCACTTACTTTGCTAGCTACAGATTCACCCAGATTTTTTTAAAAAGAGCATTCTCTTTAAACTGAGTCCTGACTTCTAAAGCAGGAGTGTTAAAATTTCTCAGTCCCATATTTGGGCATTAATTGGCACTCAGTTGTGTAAATGGCTGCTTCTGTGACAACTTCAGCACCAAAGTGCAGGATTTGAACATCTTAAGGCAGCCAAAATTGAAAACTGGACCCATGGGGCAGCTATTCTGTTTGGCTAGTGACTAAGATGCCTAGGTACCAGTATGAGACATGAACTGGCTTACATTTTACACAAGCCTAGTAATGTATAAGAGGTAATGACATGCTCCAGCCTCTCTACACCAAGGACAGACCTGAGAAGTGCAGTTTGGGCAGAGGATTAGGATGATAGGGTCACAAGTCCATGAAATGATGAGCTGTTTAGTCTCGTCCAATTAATCACTAATGTCTGGGAGGTTTAAGGAAAAAGTTAAATAGGTACCTTTTGCTTTTTGCTATTTCTACTGAGGTTGAAATATATATTTGTATGTTGCATGTTAATTGGATTAAATATTATCATGAGAGTAAAGCTGGTGCCAAAAAATCAACATTGGTATTCAATATAAAAATAACAAGCATGGTAACATAACAAATGTTTGTATTTTCAGGTATGGGCACTAAAGAAAGATGGTCACCAAGTTTACCATTCTGTCACCAACGTAATTGGCTCTTGTTAATGGGTCTGTTTTAGGAATTCTGTAAATCAGTTATACATACCGGTATGTCTTGTTTTTTGCTTTAATCTTAATGCTGCCATATTGTATACTCTTAAATAAAATATTGTTGGAACATCCTATCTAACTTTGTCTTGTATTCATGAATGAAATGATTGTGAACGGGGTGTGATCCTTTTCAAAGGGAAGCCAACTGGCTTTTATTAGTCAATTTAGTGTTAGTGACAGTTCTGGGGACTACCATCCTGTGTTCCACAAGACAGAACTTCCCATACAACTTGCCTTGTCAGTGTGCCTGATTTCTCACCAAGCAATTTTTAAAATTGTTTTCAAACCCACAAATGGGGCGGTGAATGAGCAGATTAAAACTGGGTGACCTTCACTTCTAGATCCCCAGTTGAAATCAAGCCTGGGGTCATATGACCCAAAGTCATTAATGTCTGATCACTACGTAGTGGTCTATGTTAAACTTGGTCTGTCTAGTTCCCAGTTGACAACCATCCATATAATAAAATCATAATGCGGCATCTTTATTTACAGTCTCAGCAGAAAGGCCAGGGACTCAAATGACCATAGAGAGAAAATCTTATCACAAAATATGGTCCTACCACATTAGAGTTAAGGCATATTGTGGTACTTTAGGAAAATTAGCATTCCTATGCTGTGCTAGATCTATAAATGAATGACTTTGGTTTCCAGGGCTGTTGGTTTCGTACCTTTCCCAAGTACTAAATTCCCACCAAATCTCTTTTTAAATTGACATTTTTTAGTCTCTCAATGCTGCTTAAAAAAAATCCCCTGCAGATCATTGGCTTCTCTCTGATTTCTCATTCTCGTGTAGTAAAATTAAACTATTGAGTCTCTGATAACCAGTAGCTTTGGCTTGAGGTATTAGTTTAATCATTGGAAGTACCATGTGCACAGTAGATCTATTCCAGTTATGCTGCCTTGGGATCTCTACACATCCTCTCTGGCCAGTTGTTGAGGCTGGTTAAGCTTAGTAACTAATGTGCTGCTGAGCACTAGAGCAGTGGTTCTCAACCAAAGGTACATCAGCTCATCTAGATAGTTGCCTGGTTTTACAATGGGCTACATAAAGAGCACTAGTGAAGTCAGTACAAACCTAAAATTTCATTCAGACAGTGACTTGTTTATACTGCTCTATATACTATACACTGAAATGTAAGTACAATATTTATATTCCAATTGATTTATTTTATAATTATATGGTAAAAATGAGAAGTCTGCAATTTTTCAGCAAGTGTGCTGTGACACTTGTATTTTTGTTTTTTTTATAAGCAAGTAGTTTTTAAGTGAGGTGAAACTTGGGGGTACACAAGACAAATCAGACTCCTGAAAGGGGTACAATAGTTTGGAAAGGTTGAGAGCCACTGCACTAGAGCACTATAGTGCTAATGAGCAGAAGGTTGCAAATGCAGGTCCTGGCAGTGACAAGTTTTTCAGTGTCTGGGGCCTTTTTTGAGCTGAGTGCAGATGTGTAAGAGTGGCAGAATTGTTTGTCAGCAGGTGTTGATACCTTATAAAGGAAGAAGTTACTTACTGCTGACCTACTAGGATAGGTATGGCATACTACTTTGATTTTTTTCCCCCCTGGAGGAAAGGGAGAGAGAGGGAGTTAAGGTCTGAGACAGATGTGTCCTAGAGAAGGAACCCTAAGAGCAGCCACATCACAAAATTCATATACTGTTTTGGAAATATTTTTTTCTCTTAATTGGACTGCAGTCTTTGACTTTGAGCGGGTAGATTTTTGTTTGCTCTGTATAAAGACTCATTTGAGAGCGGTTATTCTCATCAACACCGCAAACCCCAGATGGAGCAATGATCTAGGGCCAGTTCAAACTACTAGCCCCAGGAAACAGGGAGCTTTCACACCAGGGACATTGTGGTAGGATAGCAGAAATAGCATTATGGGCCCTACCATTGCAGAGGCAATCTTCATGATCCCTGTGGATTAGTTCTCTGGTCCCTCTATTATATTGTCCCCCATTTCCCCTTCAAGGTTGATTAATTTTAACCTTGAGGAGAAGAGAATGAGTCTCACATTTCAGTACTGTAGATGAAAGAAAGCTAGCTATCATTATTCTTGGATTAACAGATAATTGTTGTTGACCAACCCATATTGGGCAAGCCTGCCAATTCCAGCTGTTGCTGCTACAATAGCTACATTTCCTCCTCTTAAAAAGGCCTGTTTTGCCACCTTGACCCTGTGAGTGTCTGTTTTCTTGTGCAGAATCCTTCACTGGTTGAGGTTGCTAGGAGTCTCCTGCCTTGAAATAATTAAGCAACTG
Organism: Chrysemys picta bellii; assembly: GCF_011386835.1. Lineage (NCBI taxonomy): Eukaryota > Metazoa > Chordata > Testudines > Emydidae > Chrysemys > Chrysemys picta. The sequence continues at coordinate 92,547,709 of NC_088791.1, read as the reverse complement.
TTAATTATTTAATTGAACACATACATGGCTCTCTACCAACCATTAACTAACCAGTCTCTTCTCCCTGCACTACCCATGAGGCCCATGTTATCCCCACATTACAGATGGTGAAATTGAGGCATTGTTGACTGTCAGAAGAATTGAGCTTGTGGGATTTCAGGAGCTGGATTTGTGAAGGATCCTGACAAGGTGGAGAAGCTCTGTTTTGTTTTAAAAGCCAGAGGACGGAGAGTATGGACATAGTTTGAACACTTCGGCAGGCACCTTGGAAATTCTACATTCCACCCTATCAGCCTTAGTCACCAGCATTCTTCTGATCGAGGTGGAGTGGGTGGCTGTCCATCTCATGATTCTTCCTCCTCTGTGCCCTTCCAATATCTGCTGTTCTGCCAGCTAGCCAGCCAGTAGGAGAGAGGGGTTGCCTCAAACATCCATAAATCATGTTCCTCTGTGGTGTTCCCACAGGAGACCAACAAAGGAGGATGACAGCACTGACAGGCTTGTCTGTGAGCATGTGGCTCCTCCAGTAGCCTCCTGATGACCTAAAAATCTCCCTGCAGCAATCAATACCGAGGGTAGTCCAGAATTTTTCTCCTATTAGGTTTGTCTCAATTCTGTTGTCTCTTGCAAGGTGATGGGAATGGAATAAAAGGAGATGCCCCTCCACCTAGGTGAGGATGATGATGCACCAAATCACCCTTCCACTTTAGGCACATGGGAATACAGTTGAAGAGACTTTGTTCAGGCAATTTACCAATGCAAAAGTAGAATTATTAACATCCATGGGAATGTTCAGGAGTCTGTAGCTTCCCTGCAGGAAAACTAAACAAGCCAAAGTAAATGTGAATCAATCAGTCAACTGAGCTGTAAGGCACTTCTTGGCTTTGCTTCAGGAGGTTTCATCTTCCATGTTCACTGTGGTATTGGCTCCCATTTTGCAGACAGCCACCAACAGGGGATATCATGCAATAGCCTCCTTATCCCCTTTCAGTCTTGATTCCACCATCCTGAGACTGAAGATCCAGAGATGCAAATGTATCCTATGTGTACGCTTGACTTACTCCCCCATGACACCCTTGTCTTCTCCCCGGGGCATCTTTTAAGCATCTCTGCCTTTGGCTCCTACTCCAGGTACACTGACTCACCCACATGGCATGTGCCATCCAGTTTATGTCTGGGAAACACGGGCAGTGTTGAAACCTCCTCAAGTGGAATGGATACTCTCAGAAGCAGAAGATATCAAAGTCTTTAGACAATGGCATTATTGTAGCATCTCACAAACAACAGCAAAAATGTTTGTTGTGAGCTCTTTTTGAGCCTTTACCCTTTCTCAGTTGTGTTGATTTCCATAGCTGTTTATGTATTTTTGTGTTTGTACATGTAACTGACAGTGCTGTTGGCAGCCTCTTGTGTCCCTGGGGTTGGGCCCATTGGTGGTTGACCCTTCTCCCCAATGATGAAAACCACCTGCTGGGGACTTGAGCACACTCCCTCTGTCTCTCCCCTCAGTAGAGCTATCTCCTTATGCTGCTCTGAAAAATTGTAATGTGTTTGGTTGTCTTTTAATAAGTGTGTGATGGTGTCTTTTTTTGAGTGCTGCATCTTTGTGAGAGGTGTTTAGTTCTACCTGAAGCACAAATAGAGCAGAAGTCGCTATTTGTGTGTGATCACTGTTAGAGCTTTTGAAAATGCCAGATGAGCGCCCATGTGAGAGTGAGGAACAAAGAGGAAGGACAAAGGTGTGGGAAAGGGCATGGACACTCAGGGACCCTGGTGGTCACTTTCTGAAAATGCTACGTGTGCCCAGAAGAGTCAACAATCCTTTTTATACACTCAATCATTTTTGTCTGCACAGTCTTTTGAAAATGTTATCCTTAGCTTCTGTCTCAGCTGTCTCATTTATACAAGGGGGAAAATAATACATACAATCTCATCGGGGTGCTGTTAGAATTAGTCAATGTTTATATAGTGCTTTGAAGATGAAAAGTGCAGTATAAATATTTATGCGGTAAATGTAAGTGCTTTTTGTAAGTTTTGTTTTTAAAAAAATCAGTGCCTAATGAAAATGGCTTAAGAAGATGAGACTGCTGAACTGCGAAGTTCCTGTGGTGAGTTATAAAGAGATCAAACATAATCTGTCTGTAACTTCCTGTCCTCCAGTTGTCCATCCTGCACAGCCACTTCCTGTCCCACTGGCCTGATTCCAAGCAACAGTAAGCCCAGTGTGGCAACATTCAACATCTTCAGGGCAGATTGCATGTGATTTCACCTGTTCTCCAGAAGTCAGGAAGATTTTTTGTAAACATATGTACACCTCTACCCTGATATAACGCGACCCAATATAACACAAATTCAGATATAACACAGTAAAGCAGTGCCCTGGTGGGGCGGGGCTGCGCACTCCGGCGGATCAAAGCAAGTTCGATATAACGCGGTTTCACCTATAACGCGGTAAGATTTTTTGGCTCCCGAGGACAGTGTTATATTGGGGTAGAGGTGTATTCATTTTTTTTGGTGAATCGTGCAGTACAAGAGAGATTTATGCTGGATCTAAACTTTATGCTCTTCCATGAACAACTTGTACCTTTTGAGATTTCAAATTAATCTCTAAAAGAAAAACAAAATGCAAGTAGCCACCATGTCACATTTGCTGCCCTGTACGCTGTCTCATACAATGTTAGAAACAAAGTACAGGAATATTTGGCACCACAGAAAATAGCTAAAATATCTATGATCTATACAAACCAATGCTAGAGGCTACATGGTATAACTGGAACTTTGTTTAATGTTTTCTGGGATTATCCACTCATAGTAATTCTGCATAAAGATATTAGTGATGCAAAATATTACATATATTGCTGTTCTGTTCATTCCATATTGGGCAGGTATGTCTAACATTTGCAAAAATATTTTATGGTCTCAATCCACCACTGTTCTTGGATTCTTAGGGAGCAATGGGGTCCTGAAGTGCTTTCCATCTATGGTTGGTTTAAGAAGTTGCAATCTTTCTTCCTTAGAGTTGGATTAAGGCATAGGCGTTATAGGGCAGTGTCAAGGCTCCAGCTCCTGGAATCATGTGATGAATTCAGAATCTTAGCTCTTTTTTTTTTTAAAGAAATTAAAATGTCAGTCCTTATGATTTTGAAGAAAAGCTTGAAAACACAACCCAAATGTAAGTAACGTAGAGATGTCTGCATGAGTTTGCAGCTAGCCTGAAACAATAGCTTGGAGAGGTATGAGCTGTTCCATGTATCTCAAAGGAGACATAACTACAAGATCCACTGCTCTATGGGCCTCCTGCAAACACTGTGCCAGCAGAGGACCCCATGTGGCAGGAGGAGCACGGTAAGGAAGCCCGTCTTGCCCATCAAGCAGATAGCACCTAGCTGTTGGGGTAAGAACACAGGCAGCTGTTCTGCTCCCCTGCTCCTTCATACAGACCTTGACACAATTATCAAAGCCTTTGTCAGCTCCAAACTGGTCTACTACAAAGCACATTATGTAAGACTTCCCTTGAAGACCATCTGGAAGCTTTAGCTGAATCCAGAATGCAACAGTGTCTGCCTGCTTAATGGGGTAAGTCCCAGGAAGCATATAACAAAAGGACTGGATTCTGAGTGCTAGTGCATGGGAACATAAATCATGAGGTTGGCCCAAAAATCATTAGGGGTGTCAGGTGTTTTTGTTTTTTTTTTAAACCTGTTCATGTTTTGTAGTCTATCTTCTATCCCCTCTGTTCCTCTGCCAATGTGTGTGTGGTAATTTCAGGGTGATAAGTCAATCTTTAATGCACACAAACGCATGCCTCTCCCTGCCTGCTCAGGTGGAGACTCCATTTACCCTCTCCTCACCCCTAATATTGGGAAACTGCCATCTATTTCTTATTGCTGTCTTGGTCCAGCAGCAACTTTTCTCTTCCTCGGAGCCAGTGGCATCACTTCCCCAGCTCCCTAGCTCTGGGACTTCTCATCTGCCTGGGCCCCAGCAGCACCACTTCCCCAACTCCTCCCCTGCCTCCTGTTGCCCCAGGACTCGTTCACTCTTACAACTCCAACTTGCAACTTCAGGTGCCTACATATCTTTACAAATCTGGTCCTGGGTGTTCTCAGCAGGCTCCTCTCACTCTGGAATTCACTTCCTCTAATTGGACGTCAGAGCCTGGGTTCTTCGGCCTTCAGGGCACAGTGAAGGAGCAAGCATTCAATGGCAATCATTATGGAAATGCGGGGTGCTCATTTTGACAGAACCATGTAATCAGAGAGCAATGGCTGTGGTGATTCACCGAGTTACCCATGTGGGGTCTGTCTGGTATTAATGTCCTGGCACCCAGGTGCTTGAATGGAAGGTGATTCAGACGTTTCTCAAATAAACTAACCCTTTTTGGACACCACTTACATTTTCTTCTTCGCTTCCTCTTCTTGCCTTTTTTTTTTGACCAAGTGAAAGTAATGTGTATGCTGTGGTGAGATGTATTTTGCCTATCATTTCCTCATGAGCGACACAGTGGAGTTGGATTGCGAGGCAGTTGTGTTCTGGGCCACATGTGAATGTGACATGGTACCCCATGCAGAGTTATCTAGTTGAAGAATGTGGAGTGATAAACACAGTGAGCTAGATTGTGTTACATCTCTTAGGAAGCAACGCACAGAAGATGCAGCTGAGAAAGGGGATAAAGATGGCTTTAAACCTTCTGTGTGACTCCTGGATTCTGCCTGCCCTGGGAGTTGATATAACTCCTAGCGTAAGTTGGAACAGCCCTGGGGACTGCTGTAATTTATGGCAGCCTCCCCACTGCTGCATATGGGCTGATCTGCAACCCAAAATAGCTCTATTGCAAAATACTCTTCCTCCATGCCCGGGCGGCCCACTCTCACCCTTGGCAGGCCTTTATGCTGGGGACAGCAGGGAAAGGGGTAACATAGGGCCACCTTCTCCCTGGAGCTGCTGCAGCTCCTTTACAACCCTTATATATGCTGGAGTAGAGGCCAGACTCTGACCCGGTGACTCCATCTGTCATAGAGTGGAAATGACACACTGCATGAGGTGACTGTACAGTAAGGGGTTTTTTAGACTACAGTGGTTTACTAAATTACCCTTTTTAACATTTGGGAAACCTTGCAACAAGTTTGGTGGCTTCTCAGTCTAGTTCAGGGGTGGCCAAACCATGGCTCATGAGTCGCATGTGGTTCTTTTATAGTTAAAGTGCGGCTCTTGGAGTCCTCCCTCCCCCACCATTCTCTGCCTACCAGCCTGTTTGGGGGGGGGTCAGGGATTCTGCCCTGCAGTGGAGTGGTGGGGTTAGAAGCTTCTGCCCAGCAGGCAGGGCCAGGGGGTCTTGTGGCTTCAGCTCCACAGGAGGTGCCTGCCAGGGCTTGGAGCTTCAACGGGAGATGGGCTGAAGTCTTGTGCCCTGGCAGGCGTGCCCCACTGAAACCCCTTGACCCTGCAGGGCAAAAGCCCCTAGCCCCACCACCTCACCACAGAGCTGAAGCCCTGAGCCCCGGCAGGTGCGCCCCAGACTTCTGAAGATTGTATGTGGCTCGGAGGGTCAGTAAGTTTCCCCCCTCGCCCCCAGGTGTATTTTATGGTAAAAGTGTATCCACGTAACTAAACTACAGCATAATCTTTCATTTTTGGAAACTGTTGCTCTGAAGAGGCTCCAGACTGGAAGAGCATTATGTATGGAAGGCTGGGATTAAAGGACCCTAACAGAATTGTATGGAGATCCCCCCCCCCCCCAAAAAAAATGGAATGGAAGGGGCAACACTGCAGGGCTTGACGGAAGTAACAACACAGAGTGACACTGTTTTTCCTCTAGTGCTGTTCAAACAGAACAGAATGTTTTGAGTTGTCCTTTTTAGGAGCAGGGAAGGAATATTGGACTCAGAAGGTTTCATGGCAGCTGGAAGTGGGCAGTTCAGGGAGAGCAGAAGATAACTGAAGTGTGATGAGGACAGCAAGACCCCGTTCAGGAGGAGAGAGGCAGGGAATCGCTAGGGAGAGCGATTTAGGAGGAAGATGGCAAAAACGTCTGAGAGAACAGCAAATCTAAGGGGAGGGAATGTGAAATGAAGCATTTGTCTCTAGCCAGCACTATTGGTCTCTCACTTTTGTGAGCATCCTGGTCATACACTTTGGGCGTATCTACAACCACAAAAACTGCCATCTTGAGCGGCTCGTTTACAATGTGCTTGTCTGTCAATGTGACTAAAAGGTGGCTCTGTAGTAATGGAGATGGAGCATAACAACATTGTATTTGGGTCCTCAAGCCGTGATATGTGACCATGCCTGGTTGGTTTTGTAGTGGCAGACGGGCTCTTTTTAACAAAGAAAAAGAAAACAATCGATTGTTCGGTAATTAATTATTTGGCCCTGGCACTAAGTGTTGCCCTTTCAATGCCTTAAGATGGAAAATAAGTGTAAACAGGTATTTCCAGACACCCCGTCCCCCTTTTTTTTAACTGGTTCAAACATAATAGGATGTTAGCAGTGCTGGCCACTATACACTCAGCTCTGTCACATGATCAAGGAAAACTGAGATGATTAATAATTCCAACATAAAATGATGGATTGTAGACCTGCCTGCCTGACCAAGAGATGTTATGACATGTGCAGTGACAAATTCACACACATTGTCTCTGTACTTCAATTGCTTTAACAGTTTCAAAGGTGTAAAAAAATCAATCTTGGTCACAATGAGAGACCTCTAGTCTTATTTGGATAAATGTCCCTTGCAAAACTTTTGTAAAAGTGGGCAGCTATGCACAGATTCCCAGTACTTCTGCAGCCAAGGGCTGGATTGGGGGTAGCCTGAAAAATACCCACACCCACACACCCTTTGCTTAGGAATGTGATCTCGGTGGAAAGGAGTCAGTTTTGTTGGGGGTGCCCTGAGTGGATTTTTGTTCCTGAATGAAGCTGCCTTTTGTGACGAGCAGTCGTTTAAGTTCTTTGTACCAAAAGCTGGGATTTCTCCTGATGCTAGTAACCTTGTCACTAATGCCTACAGTCAGCTGAAATGTGTGGAATGGGCTTTGCTTTTCATGACACCTGTGTCTGCCCCAAATGTTTCTGGGATGTTTGTAAGTTTCAGGAACAGCTACCCTGCCCCCAAGAAAATCAGGACGGTAGCACAAAAATTGGGGAGAGGTAATCCATCACTAGATGTCTACATGTACAGTGCTGCAGCGGCACACCTGTAGTGATACAGCTGTGCTGCTGCAGCATCTAGTGAAGACGCCCTATGGAGCGATCTCCTGTTGGCATTAAAAAAACACCCCCGCGAGCAGCATAAGCTGTGTTAGCAGGAGAAGCTCTCCTGACAACGTAGCGCTGTGCACGTTAGCACAGTGGTTCTCAAACTTTTATACTGGTGACCCCTTTCACATAGCAAGCTTCTGAGTGCGACCCCCCCTTATAAATTAAAAACACTTTTTTATATAACACTATTATAAATGCTGCAGGCAAAGCAGAGTTGGGGTGGAGGTTGACAGCTTGCGACCCTCCATGTAATAACCTCGCGACCCCTTGAGGGGTCCTGACTCCCAGTTTGAGAACCCCTGCATTAGCACTTATATCGGTGTAACTCATGTCATTCAGGGGGGTGGAATGTTCACACCCCTGAGCGACATAAGTTTTGCTGACAGGTGGTAGCATAGACATAGCCTTAGGGTTTTCTCGTCAGGACAGGCCCAGTGTTACGCAGAGGCCTCTGGAATCATCAAATCAAGAGAGATACTTTGCACCCTCTTTGAGAATGTGAAAACTACCCTCACTTGAAATGCTTCTTCCAGAGATGGCCCTTGAGACCTGGAGGACTTTTATAGTTAGAGGTTCCCACAAATGTGCTTGGCCAATCCTGTCTCTGAGAGGTGCCTAGTCAGTACTGTCACATTTATGTCTGTAACATCAAGTAACTTGCAGGCAGTGTTTTCTGTCACTTTAATTGTAGCAATGAATAAAATCTAGGGTATGTCATTTCAGGAATAATTATTCTCAGGTAGTCACTGGCCTTAGTGGGAGGTGTGCTATAATCTCCCAGAAATGTTTGACTATTCCTTGTTTTATTGCTGAAATGTACAATCTCTTTTCCTGTCAAATTCCAAAAGCACATGAGGTGAAATAGATGCAATTTTGGTTTGTTCCTATTTCCAGGTGAGTTTTCTTCTGTACATGCACAGACTAAAGGGCTAGCTTCCACTGAATATTTCTTCATTGGTATAAAGAACCAACAGCTTGTTTTATTAGAGGAGCAGGTCTTGGCAGCCACTAACGTGCAATTAACCAGCTCCCTTTGGGAGTGTAATTGGAGCTTCAAGGAAAGAGCTGGATTGGCTGAGACTGAAATCACCAGTGAGCCAATTGTCTGGGAGTGAAATTGCTTGTAAATGGATTGGCTGTGATGAAAAGTGGTAAATTGCACTACCCTCTTGTTTCTTCCTGCCTTTCAGAAAAAGCCACTGGGAAACATAAGCACATCTGCTTCCTCCTAATAATCTGTGTAAGCATGATATGCCTCTCACCGCATACACATACAGCACTGGGAGGGAAGTGTGTGAACAAGGTGAGTTCACCAGACTTTGCATAGAAAAACAATGATGCAGGTTGACTGAACAGAGCTTTCTGATTCACTGGGTGCTGACTGCAACTTCCCCCACATGCACACACCCTTCGTGATTACATAAAAGAGAGGAGTGTCCATTTTTTTAAAGGGACACTGTCAAATAGCTTCCCTACATGTTGGTTTTGCAAATAAAAGGAAAGGGTTTGACAAAACTTGATATTAATAGGTATGTTTCTTCTAGGATGTACTTTTAAATGTTGATAGTTTTATGTAAAAAATCCACCACCCTTTAGAAGACCCAAATCCAGAGTACAGTGCTAGTGACTGTAAATGCAAATATTTAGAAACAGAAAGTGAAACGAATTAGATGTAATTGCCCAAGTTCAGTGAAGTCCAAAAAATAAACACCGTGTAAATTAATGGTAAAAAGTCAATTAGAGTAAAAAAACAAAAGACTTTTTAAGCTGGAATGTTAATATAGTTCAGGATATTTTTCACAAATCATTTTTCTCTTGATCACATCTCTTTACATGTTTATTATAAGTTAGTTGGTAGCTGTTTTAATTACTTGTTGCCATCTTTTATTATAATGCAAGCTCATATTGCTACACCATATGTTTTGTTAGTAGTTGCTATGTAAAAGAATTCATACCTCAGCCACAAAGACTTCATTCCTTGGTGTGACATGTTGCATTCAGGTCTCATGTTCAACAGCCATTTACTAGAATAACAATTACATATAAAAGCATAGTTCTGCTCTGACATGAACATTCTGGGGCTACATGTTTACTGTACCTCAGCTTCTGTCTCTCACCTGTTCTGTTTACTCCCTACTAGCCCTGCAAATGCATCGTGGGATTTGAGGCCAGACCTTTTGATGGAGCTCAGTGCCCACAATCAGGCCTAAATTTTCAAAAAGTTCAACACTTAACGTGTATTTTGAGTGCTGAGAATGTTTGGAAAATGGCCCCCAATAGTCAAACTGAGTTCTTTTCACCTCATCCAGTCTCCAGTAATAAGGGGACAATGTCACTTGTGCTCCCTCATTCTCTTTAGTGGGTTTGCATGGCTGTAACAGACTGGAAGATAGCGAGCAATTCTGTTTATGAACTAGACTCCAGCTCACACTTCCTAACTGTGTTTGACTCTGGAGCCAGGGTTAACAGAAGTAAAAAACAATGAAATCTTAGGCCTTGTCTACACTACCAAGTTTTGTCGCCAAAAACTGCCTTTTCTAGACCAAACAGTGTGTGTGTACATACCATGCTGCGACTTTTGTCAGGAAAGATGCCTGGTTTTGGCGACTAAATATGTCCACCCTGATGAGAGATTTACGTCTTTTTCCTCTACATTTTTCTCAACAAAGTGCCAGTGTAGACCTAAGTTCCCTGTAAGCTGTGTGGCCTCGCAGCAGCAGCAGCAGCAGCCTATTAAGCGCTGCACGGGCGCTCAGGGCTATGGTGGGGAGAGATGCCTCTCCCGCAGCCCCAGACCTGCCAGGGTGTGGAGAGGCACCTCTCCCCGCCGGCCCCAGCCCAGCCCTGGACCTGCCACGGCTGGGGAAGAGGCGCCCCTCCCCCAGCCCCAGCCCAGCCCAGCCAGTACCGGGTTTATAATGGCAGCAGGCCCCTGCTCAGCAGGGGCCCTGCTGGCTCGGGGCTCCACTTCTCGGGCTCCTCTCTTCTCCTCTCCGGTCCTTCCCCAGCGCTCCTCTAAGCCTGTGGGCCCAGGGCTTCTCCCCGAGCTTCCCCCCACTTGCTCCTCCCAGCTGGCCAGCTGAGGGCTCCTCTCTCCTCCCCCATCCTCTGTCACCGGCAGGCAGCCGATGGCTGCCTGCCAGTAACGGGGGTTGGAGGGCGGAAAGGAGCCCACAGCCGCTGCCACTCCTCTGGGCCGCAGTGACAGATGGTCTGTCACTTCAGACTCCCCAGGGAAGCCTGAAGCCATGGACCATCACCAGCGGCCTAGACTGCAGATGGACCTGCCACAACCAGGGGAGAGGCGCTCCTCCCCTGGCAGCAACCCAGCCCGGCCTGGACCTCTCACAGCTGGGGGAGAGATGTTTATCCCATGGCCCCAGCTCCAGAACTGCCACGGTGGGGAGAGGCGCCTCTCCTCCTCAGTCCAGGTGCTGCTGCGGGGAGAGAGCAGGGGGAGTCTCTCTCCCCACTGTAGCCCCAGGGCACCCTGCACCCCAAACCCCTCATCCTTGGCCCCACTCCAGAGACCGCACCCCCAGCCAGAGCCCTCACCCCCTCCCGCACCCCAACCCTCTGCCCTGGCCCTCAGCCCCCTCCTACACTCCGAACCCCTCGGCCCAACCCTGCCACGTGAATTTTGTTATGTGCATCAATATGAAGGGGATGTGTGACACAGCAACTCCATACTGGTGCACATAACAAAATTCATTCCACACATGCACAGGAAAAATTAGAGGGAACACTGCTGTAGATACCACACTTGATTTCATCGCTTTAATTGGCCTCCAGGAGCTAGGAGGTGTCCCACAATGCCCATCGTGATCGCTCTGGTCAGCGGTTTGAACTCCACTGTCCTGCAGCCAGGTAAACGACCATCCACCCCTGCCCCTTAGAAGCCCTGGGAATTTTTGAAATTCCATTTCCTGATGGCTCGGCATGGAGAGCTCATATCGCATCTTCCCAGGTGACCATGGTGGGTTATCGCACCAAATGCTCTCCTGCTTGGACCACTGCAGAGCTGTTGGTTCTTCTTCGAGTGCTTGTTCATGTCAATTCCAATCAGGTGTGTGCGTGTGCACAGTAGCCAGAAGATATTTCCCCTAGCAACAACCGTAGGGTCGGCCTGGGTGCCCCCCCTGGAGTCGCGCCTTCAGGGTGCCCAATATAGAGCCCTGCTGACCCTCCTCAGTTCCTTCTTACCACCAGTGACAGTAACTGGAACTTACTCTTGCACTTCTCTTGCTTCAGCAAGTGGATTAGCAGTGCTTTAGCTGTACACTGTACATAGTTCGTTTTCAGTAGTTAGTATAGTCTAGTAGTTCTTTATAAGTTTCAGTTCTGGGGAATTCCCCCCCGCCCCCGTTCCACCCCCGTTTCTCCCCCTCATTCATTACTGGGGCATGCCACGATCCCCCGGCTTTAAGACTTGCCAGATTTGCGCAAAGTGCATGCCAAAAAGTGACCCCCACACCTCCTGCTTACGGTGCCTGGGTGAGGATCACCAGAAAGACCGCTGCAAGATCTGTCGGGAATTCCGACCGAGAACCATTAAGGAGAGGGAGCAGCATCTCAAATTTTTTCTTATGGAGGCACCTCTCTGACTTCAGTCGGACCCAGGCGCCAGGGATTCTTCTCCCAGCATGTCGTCTTCAGCGCAAAGTGCTACGGAGCCATCTTTGAAGGATCCAGCGCCGAAGAAAGATGCTGGCAGGGAAGGTCGGCACCAGCATGGAGACTCTTGGGGACATTCCAGCCTTTGGCACCTGTCCCGATCACCGGCACAGAAGAAAAAGAGGTCAGAGAGAGGCCGATCTCCCTCAGCAAGTCCCAGGGAACAGCCACCAGTGGCACCTCAGTTGGGCGATGGCTTGGAGACTCAGAGTGGGGCCACGTTGACTCCTGCCCAAGCAACGCAGTCGAGTCCGGGCCCGTATCGCTCACCGCACCCATCGGAGCATCTACTGCTCCCATCCACTCCAGAGGCTTTTGTGGCGGCGCAGGACCTATCGAGGCTCATGGCGCCATTCTTGCTGCCGAGACAGGAGAGCGTTCCAGCACTGCAGGTTCCATCCCAGCACCCCATGCAGTCAAAGGGGAACCCAGCAACGATGGCATGCCGATCCCCATCACGTTTGCACCCTTCTACTCCTGCACCACCATCCAGGGAGCGCAGTCGGTCCCCTGCTTCTCAACGCTCTACCTCGAGAGGAGCAGTGCCACCCTGGTTCTCCTACTCAGAGTCAGAGTCGGACTCATACCGCTCTGACTATAGCAGGAGCAGAAAATCTTCCTTGCAGCACCATAGGTGGTCCCACCCAAAGCAGTGGGCCCCTGAATGGCAAAATCCACCGCAGGGGCCCTTTTGGACTCCGTGGGCTTTCCATCAAGACCAGGGTTGAAGCCAGGGATCCCACTTGGGTGCAGCATCGGTGGCATCCGCGATGTTCGTTCCACCATGATTGGCACTGGAGCCAGTGCTTGGTCATTAACATTGGCACCTGCGGTGCCATTTTCAGCACCGACTGCAGCACCGACATTGATCACTTCGGCACTGGAGGCATCAATGGCCCCGATTGTGGCCAAGGCACACAACGCACCCTCGGCACTGAGAACGGCAATGGCACCAACACCACCTCCGTCATTGGCGCTGGCTGCGACAGCGCCTACGGGAACCCCAGTGCACACGCTGCACCAGGCACCAGCACCAGCGTGGGGCACGATGTCGGCACCAACACCTGCACCTTTCACAGCACCAGGACCAGGCCAACCTATGGCAGTTCCCATGGGGACGGTAGGGAGCAACCACCTCCTCTGGTGGTCTCTTCCTCCTCCTCACCAGATGAGGCCCTAGCAGGCACTTCAGTAGCCCCAGCTCTGAAGATGCCAGGGTGTTGGAGCAGCTGCTGTGCCGGGTCACCCAGGGTCTGGGCATTAAGGCAGAGGAAGTTATGGATGATGCGGACTCTATGGTGGACATTCTATCTCCCTCCAGTCCTGCCCGTATCGCCTTACCGCTGATAAAGATAATCACAGACATGACCAGAAAAAAGAAGAACAGGAGGACTTGTGGCACCTTAGAGACTAACAAATTTATTAGAGCATAAGCTTTTGTGGACTACAGCCCACTTCTTCGGATGCATCCGAAGAAGTGGGCTGTAGTCCACGAAAGCTTATGCTCTAATAAATTTGTTAGTCTCTAAGGTGCCACAAGTCCTCCTGTTCTTCTTTTTGCGGATACAGACTAACACGGCTGCTACTCTGAGACATGACCAGGACTCTTTGGCAGACCCCAGCCTCGCTGCCATCTTCGGCCAAGTGCAATGAGCACCAGTACTTTGTGCCCTCCAAGGGCTATGAATACCTTTATTCCCACCTTCAGCCTGATTCCCTGGTGGTGGACACTGCTAACCAGTGGGAGAGGCAAGGATTTCAAGGCCCTTCACCCAAGAATAGGGACACCAAAAAACTAGACCTCTTCGCGTGAAAGGTCTACTCCATGGGGGGGACTGCAACTCTGAATATCCAACCAGCAGGCCATCGTCAGCAGGTACTCCTACAATACCTGCTCGGCGATGGCTACATTTATGGAGTTGCTCCTCTCGGACTTCCATGCCGAATTTTCGGCTTTGGTTGAGGAAGGGAGGCTGATCTCCAGAGTGTCCCTTCAGGCGGCACTTGACGGGGCAGATGCGGCAACCAGAGTTATGGCTACTGGAGTGGCCATGAGAAGGAGCTCATGGCTCCAGGTTTCTGGCCTCCCCTGTGAGGTACAGCAAACCATCCAAGACCTGCCCTTTGAGGGTGAGACTCTCTTCTCAGAGAAAATGGACAAAAGGCTATGTGACGTTCCCCTCTGGTGTTGTCTGGACCAGTGATCTGCTAGGCCACTCCAAACCTTGACTCTGGGAGCCAGCCTTACCCTGCTCCGCTGTGAGAACCCCCACTCCTAAGCTGCTCCTTGGATTGTGCAACCGAATGACACTAGCCAATATCTCCGGTCCCAGAAACTACCCTAGGAACCTCCGCAAGCTTATATAAGTTTGTCAATTTAACAAAGAAATTGATACGTACCAGGCTTGTTCTCCCAAGGGGAGTCTCTGACACACTGCAAACCAAATGCACTGCTTCAGGTAGAATAAACAAACAGATTTATTAACTATAAAAGCCGGCCAGAGAGAAGCGGCATTTTGAAGGGGAAAATGCCTGCCGGGAAGGAGGGCGGAGGCAGCTCCCAGAATCGCGGCTCCCAGAATCGCGGCCATGGGGGCGGTGCACACAGCCACCTGCACCCCCCTGCACCAAACAGGAGCTGCCCCAGGTAAGTGCTCCGCACCTCCTGCCTGCCCTGCCCTGAGCCTCCTCCCGCACCCCCACCCTGCGCCCTCGCACACTCTAATTCCCTCCCAGACCCTTCACCCCCAGCCCTGAGTCCCAGGGGTAAGCCAGGGGCACCTCCCCACCACAGTACAGTACAGTACTGTACAGTATATAATGCCTTTTTGTCTGCCCCAAAAAAATTTCCTTGGAACCTAACCCCCCACATTTACATTAAATCTTATGAGAAAATTGGATTCGTTTAACATCGTTTCACTTAAAGTTGCATTTTTCAGGAACATAATTACAACGTTGAGTGAGGAGTTACTGTACTCCTATTGGTGCCAAAATGGGAATATGTGTGCCAACTATCGCCCCTCCACAGTTAGGGAACTCCATTTCTGCAAAGCCATCCACTATTTCACGCACATTTCCCAGAGTCACAGTCCATCGTAGCAAGATGCGATTTATTGCCCTGCATGCTTGCATTAATGCAGCCCCAATGGTCGACTTCCCCACTCCAAATTGATTCGTGACCAATCGTAGCAGTCTGGAGTCACCAGCTTCCACACAGCGATTGCCACATGGTTCTCTACCAAGAGGGAAGCTCTCATTCTGGTGTCCTTGCACCACAGGTCTGGGGCAAGCTCCACACACAGTTCCAGCAAGGTGGCTTTCTTCATTCGCAAGTTCTGTAGCTACTGCTCGTCATCCCACACCTGCATGACAATACAATCCCACCGTTCAGTGCTTGTTTCCCAAGCCCAAAAGCGACGCTTTACCCTATGCAGCTGCTCTGTGAATGCCAAAAGCAATCTAAAGTTGCTCCAATCCATGTCACTCAGAATGTCAGCACCTGCAAGTCTTCTTCAGTTAGGAACTTGATGATTAACTGCACTGCCATCCACGATGTCTTCATGACAGTTAATAGAGCAGAGGAGAGCAGTGTGGGATTCATCCCTTCTCACAAAGATGTTGGGGCACACAGCAGAGAATGGCCGTTGCAAAAATGCCACGAAAGAAAGCCAGAAGCCCATGGAGTGCTGGGACACAAAGCAATGCATCCTGGGACATTTAGCCACGCCCCAAGATGTGCCGCGACCCACTCCGCCTTCCCACAACACCTAGCGACAGAAGGTAACGAGCTGGACAGTGGGATAGGTACCCACAGTGCAATGCTCACACTGTCAATGATGGTGCCCCCACCTGTCCCGCGATCTGCCGACAGAGGGAACAAGTATGAACATGAAATTCCGATTTTGATTATGTTGCCTTTTGGCATCACTTTTTTCGACAAAAATTGGTAGTGTAAATATGGCCTTATTTTTGTCAGGAGATAGTATGGTGACTACCCACAGGAAACAGGTCTGTTTGATCAAAAGCTGTCACTTTTACATATGTATGCAGTGGTGTTGTAGCCATGTTGGTCCCAGGGTATTAGAGAGACAAGGTGGGTGAGGTAATATCTTTTATTGAACCTACTTCTGTTTGTGATGTTCTCACCAACAAAAGTTGGTCCAATAAAAGATATTACCTCAACCACCTTGTCTCTCTGTTGTCAGTTAGCAGAACAAAAACAATCCAAAGTGCATGGAGCACATAAAAGATACTGGCCTATTTGACCTCTGTGGAGGTTGAGGGGTTCCACCATAGAAACACCAATGGCCAGCCTCCCTTTTGTGGCGGGGATGGGGTGCACAAAGGAACTGAGGTTTATGAAAACCTGGAGACTAATCCTAAAGGCAGGGGTAGGGGTGGAGATTAACAAAATGGCACCAGTGTGGGACACTGAGCAGAGAATCCCAAATGACACCCACTTCTCCAAGAAGGGACTCGTGGAGTCAGTGAAGATGAAAAGTGTCTGTCTGACAGCCCCAGAGACCCAAGTCTTCTGTTTAGCCCCAGAAAAGGTAAAGCAAAGGCAACGGCAATGTAAATTACACACGCCCATTCTGCTGATTTGCCTCTCCCCTGCCCTAAATGTGTCATCAGTAATGCTGGGCAGGGAATTCAGTCTCCCTAGCCCAAGCAGAGAGGCCAGCTTTGATGGTTGGCTTTATATGATCACCTGTCCTGAAGGGACAGTCTTTTTTTTTTAATATTTTTTTGTAAAATAAGTTTTGTGCTGGATGCCAGACTGGGAAGATGAAATCCTTGCTTTATCCACAGAGCAGGTAAAGCAGTGGTAGCAGCAAAGCAACCTGCCCTCCACTCCTACCCAGTGCTGCAGCCCTACTCTTGAAGAGATCATCACTATGGTGGGAGGGGAGTGTGTGGGTGGGGCGGGGAAGAGGGGTGATATTTGTCTTTAGTGAATTATGTAAAGTTAGCTCCTATTGTCAATCCACTTCCTAGTGTACAGGTGTCTGCATCTCCCTCCCAAAAACCAACCAGCCAACCAAAAACAACAACAAAAGCCTACAATTGGTACAGTCTAGCCCTAGCCCTCTTGCTGGCGTTCTCAGCAGAGAGGCCTGAGGATTGAATGAGTCATGGAGGCTAAACGTGCCTCTCAGCCTAAAAGTGGTATCTCAAGGCCAGACCTGAACCCCATTGATCTGTGTGCATGTTGTACCAATTCTGTGGGGCTAAGTAAAGAATTCTCTTTCTAAGAGCTGTAGCTCTGGAACCTACATCAGCATAAATTCCATTCAGCGTTTTTTGTTTGTTTTTTTCAATAAAGTGATGGAACATGCAGGTTTCTTAAAGTTTATCTTTGTAGAGTATCAGTATTCTTCCCGACACTCTAAAACACCTAATAAACAATGAGTTGAAATAACTACAAATGTAAAGCAGCCAGAATAATTTCTGACTGAAATAGGTGGACCACAAACAGACTGTCAAGCTGCATCCAGTCGCCATAGCGACAAGACTTCCAAAATGATGCAACGAAGGCTCAGCATCAAAGAGCATTGCTGGAGTCCCTGACAAAATGAGAGGCGCAGCCAGACCAAAAGAAGGGTTGAGATTACCTTCCTGAGGGAATAATCCTGCACTGACTTTACAATTTGCAGAAGGTAGGAGATTAGACAATGAGATGCTGCATTGCTGGTCCCACAGCCTAAGAGAGTAAATGGGCAGGTCAAGGAGTTGTGGGTTTGTCTGAGGCCTCCAGAAACATGGGGCCCAAAGCAGTCAAATTTGTTGGCAGTGTTCAAGGCAGACCCCGGGGAGAGGAAATGACCTACATGGTGTCCTAGGTCTTTTCCAGCTCTAATTTCTATTTGTGAGCAAGACCACGAGAAGTTTAAAAAACATTATGAAGCCAGCAAAAACAAACGCAACCCAACACAGGACTAGAGAATCTTTCCCATCATTCAGCCGTGAGAAAGATCAGCTAAACATAATGGCTACTATCTGTCACGTGGGGCTTCCTCTCCATTCCTCTTCTGGGGGGAAACTGCATAGGAGGTTTCTTTTTGAATGTGAGCGGAAACACTATGTGTTGTAATCTGAGAAGACGAGGTTGCAATAGCATGCTTTGCCCTGGACTAGAAAGGTGTGAGGTTTGTGGTAGTTCTTGCAGGAGTAAGTTTTATTGTCTTGGGCCAGTGCCCAAGAAAGCTCTGTCTCCTGCACACACAAGCAGCTCTCTTGCAGTAGACTGTGCCAGAGCTGTCCAGAGCAGCTGAAACCCCAAAGGGTGAGGTTGTCTCTCATGCATCCTGGACCCAGACTGTTTCATGTTAAGTACCAAGACCTGAGACTTGATACAGTATTGAATGGGATTTAGTGGCGTGAGTAGGATACGGAGTGATGGGGTTGCAGTAGCCTGTAGTTCTGATGTGTGCTGCAGCATCTGTACCAGTTGTAGCTGTCTCAGGACTGATGATTTCAAACCCAGGTCAATTACATCACTATAACTCAACAGGTGGTAAACAAAGGCATATATTACTGAGGCCAGAGCATCATCCGCAAAGCTGTGATGCAGTTCTCCTAGCCTCACCGAGATGATTGATCATGTTTCTCATGGATGTTGCTGTTTGCTAACTCAGTGAACCATGTAGAAGATCACATGAACTATAGCTGGCTTGACAATTTTGTGGGAAAGCATCCTTGGCTGGAGAAGACCACACTGTGGGCCTGATCCAAAGCCCAGGAAAGTCAATGGCAGGGGGGGAGGGATAGCTCAGTGGTTTGAGCATTGGCCTGCTAAACCCAGGGTTGTGAGTTCAATCCTTGAGGGGGCCACTTGGGGATCTGGGGCAAAATCAGTACTTGGTCCTGCTAGTGAAGGCAGGGGGCTGGACTCAATGACCTTTCAAGGTCCCTTCCAGTTCTAGGAGATGGGATATCTCCATTGACTTCACTGCGCCTTGGCTCAGGCTTAGTAGGAGCAAGCTCTTTTAATCAACTTCCTCTGCCTACAGCTACAACTGCTGCCTTGCTCTAGGCTTTAATGTCCACTAGCTCTTCCAAAGCTAGACACAAAAGGTATGTCTACACTGGAGCTGGAGGTGTAATTTCCAGCTTGGATAGCCATACTTGCTCTAGCCCTGATGGAGTGAGCGTGCTAAAAATAGCAGTGCAGCTGCCTAGGTGGCAGGACAGGCTAGCTGCCCCGCACACACTCCTTTCTGAGAGCCTCGGTGCACACTCACGGTGGCTAGTTCAGCCTGCCTCCCATGCAGCCACGGCTGCACTGCTATTATTAGCTTGCTTGTTCGATCAGCACTAGTGCATGTACGCCTACCCTAGCTGGAAATTACACCTCCAGCTCCAAGGTAGATGTAGCCTAGGAGAGCTGAGTGACAGTGCTGCTGTGGTAGGTTGCCAGTGACAGCAATAGTTGCACATCATCGGCATATTGTTGGCATCTGAGCCCAGTAGGTCTTACTAGTTCTCCTAGTGACTGTATGTTAATATTGAACAGGACATGTGTCATAACTATAAAGGGAAGGGTAACAGCTGTCCTGTGTACAGTACTATAAAATCCTTCCTGGCCAGAGACTCCAAAATCCTTTGCCCTGTAAAGGGTTAAGAAGCTCAGGTAACCTGGCTGGCATCTGACCCAAAGGACCAATAAGGGGACAAGATACTTTCAAATCTTGAGGGGGGGGAAGGCTTTTGTTTGTGTTCTTTGTTTGGGAGTGCGTTTGCTCTCGGGACTGAGAGGGACCAGACATCAATCCAGGTTCTCCACATCTTCCTAAACAAGTCTCTCCTATTTCAAACTTGTAAGTAAATAGCCAGGCAAGGCGTGTTAGTTTTCCTTTGTTTTCTCAACTTGTAAATGTACCTTTTACTAGAGTGTTTATCTTTGTTTGCTGTACTTTGAACCTAAGACTAGAGGGGAGTCCTCTGAGCTCTTTAAGTTTGATTACCCTGTAAGGTTAATTTCCATACTGATTTTACAGAGATGATTTTTACCTTTTTCTTTAATTAAAAGCCTTCTTTTTAAGAACCTGATTGATTTTTCCTTGTTTTTAGATCCAAGGGGTTTGGATCTTGATTCACCAGGAGTTGGTGGGAGGAAGGAGGGGAATGGTTAATTTCTCCTTGTTTTAGATCCAAGGGGGTTGGATCTGTATTCACCAGGAGTTGGTGGGAGGAAGGAGTGGGGGGATGGTTAATTTCTCCTTGTTTTAAGATCCAAGGGGTTTGGATCTGTATTCACCAGGGAATTGGTGAAGGTTTTTCAAGGCTTCGCAGGGAGGGAATCCATTGGAAATGGTGGCAGTGGAACCAGAGCTAAGCTGGTAGTTAAGCTTAGAAGTTTTCATGCAGGCCCCTACATTTGCACCCTAAAGTTCAAAGTGGGGATACAGCCTTGACAACATGGGAGAGAATTGAGTCAGGTGAGACGT
Organism: Chrysemys picta bellii; assembly: GCF_011386835.1. Taxonomy (NCBI): domain Eukaryota; kingdom Metazoa; phylum Chordata; order Testudines; family Emydidae; genus Chrysemys; species Chrysemys picta. Next base: position 92,527,325 of record NC_088791.1, on the reverse strand, counting down.
CTTGTGGCAGAAGTGCAATTTCCCATCATTAACCTCTGCATGTGGCTCTCCAGGAAGGATTCAAACCATTTTAATGAATTTTCTTGGGTCCCCTACACCCCTTCTCTCAATTAGGATACCAGGAGCAGCATCTCGTGATCGACCATACTGAATGTTGTGGAGAGATCCAGGAGTATATTTGGCCATTATTCTTCAACATAGGATGAACAGACATCTACCTTACAGAATCACAGAAATGTAGGGCTGGAAGGCACCTCAAGGAGCCATCAAGTCCCACCCCCTGTGCTGCAGCAGGACCAAGTAAACCTAGTCCAGTGGTTTTCAACCAGGGGTGTGTGTACCCCTGGGGAATCGCACAGGTCTTCCACAGGGTACATCAACTCATCTAGATATTTTTCTAGTTTTACAACGGGCTACATAAAAAGCATTAGCAAAGTCAGTACAAACTAAACTTTCACACAGACAGTGACTTGTTTATATTGCTCTATATACTATACACTGAAATGTAAGTACAATATTTATATTCCAGTTGATTTATTTTATAATTGTATGGTAAAAATGAGAAAGGGAGCAATTTGTCAGTACTACTGTGGCTGTGATACTTTTGTATTTTTATGTCTGATTTTGTAAGCAAGTTTTTAAGTGAGGTGAAACTTGGGGGTACTCAAGACAAGTCAGGCTCCTGAAAGGTTGAGACCCACTGACTTAGACCATCCCTGACAGGTGTTTGTCCAACCTGTTCTTAAAAATCTCCAATGATGGGGATTCCAAAACCTCCCTTGGAAGCCTGGTCAAGTGCTTAACCATCCTTATAGTTAGGCCGTGTCTACACTATAAACTTTGGTTGATGGAAGTAATGGCAGCATAAAGTTACTGGAGATACTATATCACTTGAGTGCATGCATACTTGGCTCCTTGTGCCGGCATTGTATGTACTCACCAGGAATGCATGTGTCGATACACAGTACAGTGCACCATGGGTACGTGTGTAACTTGCCATCGTCCAGCACGCTGTGGGCGATGCATGGCTGGGCAGAAACGAGTCCCACAGGGGTGACTGGGAGCAAGGGGTCATGTTTCCATCATGCACCCTTCTCCAGCCCATAATTTCTCGCCTTTTTAAAAATCCCACTAACCCAGACAGCACTTGTTGCTGGCCACCATCTCTGATAAAAGCATGGAGCCCATGTAGCTCTGCACTATTATCATGAGCCTTGCAAACACAGGAGGCACACTTCTCCAGTATTTGCAGAGCCACAGGAAGAACCACAAGTGTGGGGGACATGGTGATTTCATAGAGAACAGATGGCTGTGGGACATAGCGAGAGCCAGTTCAGGGGTGTTGGGAGCATTCACAGAGCAGCTGCAGATGGTGAAGCACCACTTCTGGGCCTGAGAAATGAGCACTGAGTGGTGGGAGTGCATTGTAATGCAGGGTTGAAATGACAAACAGTGGCTGCAGAACTTTCCAATGTGCATGGCCACATTCCTGGATCTGTGTGCCGAGCTCACCCCAGCCTTCCAAAGCAGGGTTACCAAAGTGAGAGCTGTACTGACAATGGAGAAGCGCGTGGCGATCACAATGTGGAAGCTTGCAACACTGGCTTGCTACCAGTCAGTGAGAAATCATTTTGGAATGGGAAAATCCACAGTGAGGGCCACTGTCATGCAAGTGTGTAAGGCCATTAATTATCTCCTGCTACACATGCCTGTGATGCTTGGCACTGTGTAGAACATAGTGGCTGGATTTGCAGCAATGGAGTTCCAGATCTGAAGTGAAGCAATAGATGGCACGCATATCCCTATTTTGGGAAAGTGTTACTTTTCTATGGTTATACAAGCATTGGAGGAACATCGGGGATATTTCACAAACATCAGTGTTGGCTGTCAGGGAAGGTTCATGACGCTCACATCTTTAAGAACACAGGACGGTTCAGAAAGCTGCAAGCTGGGACACTTTCTTCACCAGCAGATTACCACTGGTGATGCTGAACTGCCAAGAGTGATCCTGGGGGACCCAGCCTACCCCTTGCTACCCTCTCTCACAAAGTCATACACTGGCCATTTCAACAGCACCAAGGAAATATTCAATTACTAGCTCAGCAGGTGCAGAATGATGGTTGAATGTGCTTTTGGTAGATTGAAAGGATGTTGGTATTGTTTACTCACTAAATTAGATCTCAGAAAAATATCCCAATGATTATAGCTGCCTGTTGTATCCTGCATAATATCTGTGAGGCTAAGGGGGAAAAGCTGCTGCCAGAGTGGAGGGCAGAGGTGGAGCATTTGTCTGCTGCGTTTGAAGAGCCCGACACAAGGACTATTAGAGGAGCTCAACACGGTGGTATGCAGGTGCAGAAGGTCTTGAAAGAGCACTTTAACCGTCAGCCAAAGTAATATGGTATGGTGGACTGTGCTCTACCTGGCCCTGAAGTTTTGGAACCTAATAGGAATTATGTGGTGCTTGGAGTACATCAGGGGTCAGCAACCTTTCAGAAGTGGTGTGCCGAGTCTTCATTTATTCACTCTAATTTAAGGTTTTGCGTGCCAATAATACATTTTAACGTTTTTAGGTCTCTTTCTATAAGTCTATAATATATAACTAAACTATTGTTGTATGTAAAGTAAATAAGGTTTTTAAAACGTTTAAGAAGCTTCATTTAAAATGAAATTAAAATGCAGAGCCCCCCGGACTGGTGGCCAGGACCCGGGCAGTGTGAGTGCCACTGAAAATAAGCTCACGTGCCGCCTTTGGCACCCGTGCCATAGGTTGCCTAACCCTGGAGTACACGTATGAATCTAACACTGTCTGTTTGTGCACCTATTAATTTTGTGGTGCTTGCTGTAAATTTGTAATTATTATACTGTGTTTGTCACTGATCCTTTGAGTTCTGTCATCCTGTACCATAAGAAATGGGTGCTTTCAGTACTGCTAGGCATTCTGCAGCCTGTATTGTGAAGTAATAAAGATTAATTAATTTAAAAAAATAGAATTTTATTGAGTCACACAACCAGAACAAAAAAAAGTGCACTTTAAAAGCAAATACAATGGAAACTTTTGAAATAAATGAATGAAACAGAACTTAACAAGGGGAAAGAACATTCCTGTCCATTTCGGTTCATTTTGGCTACACTCAACATCAACCATAGCTCTCACAGGTCAGTTCTCCTCACTGTCCCCCAAGTGGAATCATAGGGGTAGGGATGCAGCCAGGATGCCACATGGAATGTTGGGATGGGGGAGGTGTTCAGGGAGGTGCTAAAATGGAGTTCTCCATTGACTACAAAGGGAGGTGAGCCCATGCCTATTGAACCTGTAGGTCCACAAGAGTCTGCAACAACTGTTTGCTGCCAGAAAAGCCCCATTATGTCCTGGTGCAGCTCCCTCCTCTTCCTGCAGGACTCCTGGGGCCTTTCCCCATCCGCTCTTTTGTTCTTCATACAGTCTGAAATATTCGCCCTTCAAAACTTCTGCTTACAGCCTGATGCAGCACTGCCGTGCAGGATTTCACTGAACATGTAATCCCAAGTCATCTTCTTTCTCCTCCTTACCTGGGTTAGGCATGCCGCGGGTGTGGAGGGGGAACCTGTCAATGCTGCAATGGCAGCAGCTACAGATAAAACACACAGAGGTGTTATTGTCAGTATAGTCGCAATTGAAAGTGAAAGTTAAGATTCAGAACTCCCTTCCCTTGCATCCCTGAAGTTTTAAACAAGACCTGCTTATTGACACTTCAGCCTTGGAGTGCTTGTGCACAACACCGCTCTTCAGTCCCAGCCATGGTGAGTATGGCCCACCAGGGCAAGCAGAGTGAGCAATGAGTAGAGAATTGTTCAGTTGTATGAAACATGAGTATAGGGCCATTGCACTGAATACTGGCACTATTTTCCACAGGTGCTGGTGATTTTAGTTGATATCTCACCCCGGAGAGTAACAAAGGCAGAGAGAGCTCAGCAGCTACTTGTGTCCTGAAGCTGCCTGGGCCTGTATGCTGCTAGCTTGTTTACTGCAATGGTGCCAGTTGAATCCATCATGCAGTGGCATGGGAAAATGTTCTACTGTGGAGGAAGAAATTAGGCTGCCATCCCTAGAAACATTCAGGGGAGGAGTGCAGAGTAGCTCCGTTCATCGAGATCTCTCATGAGGATTCAAGGGACATCCCTGTGTACATAACCAAATGCTCTAGATGCCCTCCTCCCACCTAACTTTACAGGGGAATGAAAAGCAAATAATAACTCTACCTCTGTTTGTAGTACCACTACCTCTTCTAGTATGAGTAAACTACTGAAAAGTCAATAGCTATCCGGCTACTTTGGGGTCAGGCATCATCAGTACATTTAACTATTTTAATTGGAAATGCATTCACACGCTTATCCAAGGTTCCTTCCTCTCCATCAGGCTTGCCCATGCTCAACTGCCAGGACTGTGGTGGAGTCTCTGCCATGGAACTGCCTTGCGGCATAGCTGGACCCTACAGTTGCATGTTTCCCATCCTCCTCCTCCTCGCTGGTTACTCCAGGGACCTGTAATTCGTGCTCCTTGGAGGTACCCATAGTGGTATGTGGGGTGGTTGTGAGGTCTCCGCTAGTATGCCATACTGCTCATTGTAAAAGTGGCAGGTCTGCAGCTCAGCACTAGATTGACTGTTGGCCTCACTGGTCTCCTGGTAAGCCTGCTGTAGTTTCTTGGCTTTCATGTGGCACTGCTGCTGGTCCCTGGCATAAGAACATAAGAATGGCTATACTGGGTCAGACCAAAGGTCCATCTAACCCAGGGGTGGCCAACCTGTAGCTCCAGAGCCACATGCGGCTCTTCAGAAGTTAATATGTGGCTCCTTGTATAGGCACTGACTCCGGGGCTGGAGCTACAGGAGCCAACTTTCCAATGTGACGGGGGGTGTTCACTGCTCAACCCCTTGCTCTGCCACAGGCCCTACCCCCACTCCACCCCTTCCTGTCCGTCCATCCCCCCAGCCTGCAGTGCCCTCGCTCCTCCCCCCGAGCCTCCTGCACACCACGAAACAGCTGATCGGGAGGTGTGGGGAGGTGCTGATCGGTGGGGCTGCTGGTGGGTGGGAAGCGCTGGGAGCGGGGTGGGGGAGCTGATGGGGGGCTGCTGATGTATTACTGTGGCTCTTTGGCAATGTACATTGGTAAATTCTGGTTCCTTCTCAGGCTCAGGTTGGCCACCCCGATCTAGCCAGTGCCAGGTGCCCCAGAGGGAATGAAGAGAACAAGTAACCATCAAGTGAACCATCCCCTGTTGCCCATTCCCAGCTTCTGGTAAACAGAGGCTAGGGATACCATCCCTGCTCATCCTGGCTAATAGCCATTGATGGATCTATCCTCCATGAATGTATCTAGTTCTTTTTTGAACCCTGTTATAGTCTTGGCCTTCACAACATCCTCTGGCAAGGAGTTCTATAGGTTGACTGTGCGTTGTGTGAAAAATACTTGCTTTTGTTTATTTTAAACCTGCTGCCTATTAATTTCATTTGGTGGCCCCTAGTTCTTGTGTTAAGAGAAGGAGTAAATAACACTTCCTTATTTACTTTCTCCACACCAGTCATGATTTTATAGACCTCTATCAATCATATCATATCATATCATATCATATCATATCATATCATATCATAAGTCATCTCTTTTCCAAGCCGAAAAGTCCCAGTTTTATTAATCTCTCCTCATATGGCAGCCGTTTGTACCCTTAATCAATTTTGTTGCCCTTTTCTGAACCTTTTCCAATTCCAATATAGCTTTTTTAAGATGGGGCGACCACATCTGCACACAGTATTCAAGATGTGGGTGTTCCGTGGATTTACATAGAGGCAATATGATATTTTCTGTCTTATCTAGCCCTTTCCCTAAGGATTCCCAACATTTTGGTTGCTTTTTTGACTGCTGCTGCATACTGAGTGGATGTTTTCAGAGAACTATCCACAATGACTCCACTCTCTTTTTTGTGTGGTAACAGCTAATTTAGACCCCATTATTTTATATGTATAGTTGGGATTATGTTTTCCAATTTGCATTACTTTGCATTTATCAACATTGAATTTCATCTGCCATTTTGTTGCCCAGTCACCCAGTTCTGAGAGATCCTTTTGTAGCTCTTCACAGTCTGCCTGGTACTTAACTATCTTGAGTAGTTTTGTATCATCTGCAAATTTTGCTACCTCACTATTTACCCCTTTTTCCAGATCATTTATGAATATGTTGAATAGGACTGGTCCCCATACAGCCCCTGGGGGACACCACTATTTACCTCTCTCCATTCTGAAAACTGACCGTTTATTCCTACCCTTTGTTTCCTATCTTTTATCCAGTTACCAATCCACGAGAGGACCTTCCCTCTTATCCTATGACTGCTTACTTTGCATAAGAGTCTTTGGTGAGGAACCTTGTCAAAGGCTTTCTGAAAATCTAAATACACTGTATCCACTGGAGTCCCCTTGTCCACGTGCTTGTTGACCCCCTTGGAGAATTCAGGTAGATTGGTGAGGCATGATTTCCCTTTACAAAAAACATGTTGACTATTCCCCAACAAATTATGTTCATCCATGTGTCTGACAATTCTGTTCTTTACTATAGTTTCAGCCAGTTTGGCCAGTACTGAAGTCAGGCTTACCGGCCTGTAATTGCTGGAATCACCTCTGGAGCCCTTTTTAAAATTGGTGTCACATTAGCTATCTTCCAGTCATTTGGTACAGAAGCTGATTTATATGATAGATTATAGACAACCATTAGTAGTCCTGCAATTTCACATTTGCGTTTCTTCAGAACTCTTGGGTGAATACAATCTAGCCCTTATGACTTATTACTGTTTAATGTATCAATTTGTTCCAAAAGCTCCTCTAATGACACCACCTGGGACAGTTCCTCAGATTTGTCACCTAAAAAGAATGGCTCAGGTTTGGGAATCTCCCTCACATCCTCAACCATGAAGTCTGATGCAAAGAATTCATTTAGCTTCTCCGCAATGGCCTTATCGTCGTTGAGTGCTCCTCTATCATCTCGATCGTCCAGTGGCCCCACTGATTGTTTAGCAGGCTTCCTGATTCTGATGTACTTAAAAAAAAATTGCTATTACTTTTTGAGTCTTTGGCTAGCTGTTCTTCAAATTCTTTTTTGGCCTTTCTCATTATATTTTTATACTTCATTTGCCACAGTTTAGGCTCCTTTCTATTTTCCTCATTAGGATTTAACTTCTACTTTTTAAAGGAGGCCTTCTTGCCTCTCACTGGTTCTTTTAGTTTGTTGTTTAGCCATGGTGGCTCTTTTTTGGTTCTTTTACTATGTTGTTTAATTTGGGGTATACATTTAAGTTGAGCCTCTATTACGGTGTCTTTAAAAAGTTTCCATACAGCTTGCAGGGATTTTACTTTTGCCACTGTACCTTTTAATTTCTGGTTAACTAACTTCCTCATTTTTGTGTCGTTCCCTTTCTGAAATTAAATGCTAAAGTGTTGGGCTGCTGTGATGTTTTTTCCGCCACAGGATTGTTAAATTTAATTATATTATGGTCACTATTACCAAGCAGTCCAGCCATATTCACCTTTTGGACCAGATCCTGTGCTCCATTTAGGTCTAAATCAAGAATTGCCTCTCCTTTTGTGGGTTCCAGGATTAGCTGCTCCAAGACGTAGTCATTTAAGGTGTCAAGAAACTTTATCTCTGCATCCCTTCCTGAGATGATATGTACCCAGTCAATATGGGGATAGTTGAAATCCCCCATTATTATTATTGAGTTTTTTATTTTAATAGCCTTTCTAATCTCCCTGAGCATTTCATAGTCACTATCACCATCCTGGTCAGGTGGTCTGTAATATATCCCTACTGCTATATTCTTATTATTGAAGCATGGAATTACTATCCATAGAGATTCTATGGTATAGTTTGGTTCATTTAAGATTTTTACTTCATTTGATTCTACACTTTCTTTCACATATAGTGCCACTCCCATACCAGCACGACCTGTTCTGTCCTTCCAATATGTTTTGTGCCCTGGTATTACTGTGTCCCATTGATTATCCTCATTCCACCAAGTTTCTGTGATGCCTATTATATCAATATCCTCATTTAATACAAGGCACTCTAGTTTGCCCATCTTATTATGTAGACTTCTAATATTGGTATGTAAGCACTTTAAAAACTTGTCACTTTTTAGCTGTCTGCCATTACATGATGTAATTGAACGAGACTTTTTTTCTTTTGACTGTTTCTCATTAGATCCTACCTGTATTTTATCATCTTCCATCCTCTCCTCATTAGGACATAGGGAATCTCCATTTATAGATCCTCCCCAAAGGGATGTCTGAACCATGTGCTCATCCGCACCTGTCAGCGTTCCCCAGCCTTTAGTTTAAAAACTGCTCTATGACCTTTTTAAGTTTAAGTGCCAGCAATCTGGTTCCATTTTGGTTTAGGTGGAGCCCATCCTTCCTGTATAGGTTCCCCCTTTCCCAAAAGTTTCCCTAGTTCCTAATAAATCTAACCCTCTCCTCCCTACACCATCATCTCATCCACACATTGAGATCCAGCAGTTCTGCCTGTCTAACTGGCCCTGCGTGTAGAACTGGAAGTATTTCAGAGAATGCTCCCATGGAGGTCCTGGACTTCAATCTCTTACCTAGCAACCTAAATTTGGCCTCCAAGACCGCTCTCCTATCCTTCCCTATGTTATTGGTACCTACATGTACGACAACCATCAGCTCCTCCCCAGCCCTACACATAAGCCTATCTAGATGTCTTGAGAGATCCACGACCTGCGCACCAGGCAGTCAAGTCACCATGCAATTCTTCCAGTCATCGCATACCCAACTATCTATATCAAATCCCTTTGCCTGCATCCCTTGTGCAATCTGCTCGTAGATGTCAATGTTTCAATGACTGCTTCATAGCTGTGCTGGCAGAACCTCTTCCCCCCGCAGGCCCAGGAGATCCACTATCTCCTGTCTACTCCAGGCAGGAGCACAGCTGGAGTGTGTATCTGGTGTGATTGGTAGGGCAGTTGCACACAAGGGAAAGCTACTAGGTGTGCTCACCAAGCTAGGCAATCAGGAAAAGACACTTCAAACATTTGTGGGGTTTTAAAGGGGGATGTGGGACTTCTGGACTCCATGAGCCCAGGCAGCAGAGGTCACACTTGCGACCAGAGTGATCAGTGTTGGGTGTTGGAGGACTGTGCGTGTTGGTATAGGTCACACAGTGTCTATACTTGTGCTACATCAACCTCAGAGTATTCACCATGGCTCAACACCATTTGGGGAGGTAGTTTTACTGTATCACTCTAATAGGGCACTTACATGGGATGAAGAAAAATGTAAGTGTAGACACATATACAGCTAGTTTGACAGGAGGTAGCTTACATCAACCAAACTTTGTAGTGTAGACCAGGCCTTAGAAAGATTTTTGTAATATTTAATCTAAGTCTCCCTTGCTGCAGATTAAGCCCATTCCTTCTTGTTCTACCTTCAGGGGACACGGAGAACAATTGATCAATATCCTTTTTAGAACAGCCCTTAACATATTTGAAGACTGGTAGTAGGTCCCTCCTCAGTCTTCTTTTCTCAAGACTAAACATGTGCCCCCCCCTTTTTTTAACCTCTTTCCTCATATGTCAGATTTTCTAAATGTTTTATCATTTTTGTTGCTTTTCTCTGGACTCTCTCCAATTTGTTCACATCTTTCCTAAAGTGTGGCACCCAGAAATAGACATAGTACTGCAGCTGAGGCCTCATCAGTGTAGAGTAGAGTGGGACAGTTAGCTCCTGGGTCTTACATATGACGACACTCTTAATACGCCCCAGAATTACATTTGCCTTTTTTGCAATTGCATCACATTGTTGACTCATAGTTAATTTGTGATCCACTGTAACCCCCCAGATCCTTTTCAGCAGTACTATCATTGTGTCAGTTATTACCCATTTTGTATCTGTGCATTTGATATTTTCTAACTCAGTGAAATACTTTGCACTTATCTTTATATACTTTACCTTATATATTATAAACCTAGGTCTTCCCACCACCTACATGTTCCATCCTTTGTAAGCGGAGACAAGCCTTTGCAAATATACATAATTGAAAAATTTTAACTTCACCTAGTTGAAATTTCTTTCAGAAGTGTTTCAAATGTACATGCCAACTGTGCCAAGCTGCAATAATACAGAATTTAACATCCTTAGTAAACAGTATTTCGTTCCCGCACTGTGTGCACAGTGCTACAACTAGTCAGGATTTAAGATGTCAGAGGCTGTGAAGTGCAGACTTTAAGTTGTTAGAAAAACATATCTGCCTCATGCATCATATGGGCAGAATAGTGGGGCAGAGTTGAAGCTGTTTTATGACTTTAACTGTCCATTTCCATACTTTTTGGCCTTTTCCCCCCTTAAAGTTGGTGTTCAGATAGGTATTTTATAAGGCACGAATCACATAGATTAGATAGAGGTGTAAGCAAATACCCTTAACTTTTAATTGCTTGCTTTACTAACAGTTGTTGTTTTAATCTATAATACTTACAAAGCATTATGTTCGTAGCTTTAAAAAAAAAGGTTGCTAAGAACTGCTGTGTGACAGGAGTCCATATGTCTTTGATAATGCCAGCATTAGGCTATGCAGGGTTTAGACCTTGATCTTCTCCCTACATAGATAACTCCTACTTTTCTGCTCCCCAGAACCCAAGCACCTCCCCACTCCACTGCCTGCCACATGTTTACACAGGCTAGATATTCTGCAGCAAAGCCCACACCTCCCAGCACTTCCCTGTGGCTCCTTGTTTCCCATTTCCCCCTTTTTCCCAGACTGGACCCACCGGGACACAGAGAGGCTGCTCTGAGTTAGGCTCCAAGGCCTATCAGAATATGCAAGGATTAGAATATATTATAGTGCTGTGTGGGTCCCTTCTTTCAATCCAGCTCTATCCACCTTTCTTAGGCCTAGATCCTACTGAAGGGCTCTTCAGTATGTTCTGTCCATCTATTTCTAGCAGCCATACTGAAGGACAAAGGTCTGGTATATCATGTCAATATTCTCAACTCCCTTGTGTGGCCTCTTTGGTGCTTCTCTTGCCTATCATCCTTTTCCTCTGCCATCAGTCGCACTACTGGGTAAAAGCTTTGTCACTGCTGATCCCATCCTCTCAGCTTCACTTCTGAGTGGCTGCCTCTTCATTGTTGCTCCAGCCTGTGATGATCCAACCATCTCAGCCCCAGTACCTGGCAGCAGTCTCTTCAGTGCTGTTCCTGTCCATCCACATCCATCTGCCCTTCTCCACCCCACTGTAGGATCCCTCTACATTGCTAGGTCTCAAACAAAAGGGAAAGTAGGTGAGTTTCTAAATGAGGTTTGAATAAACATTGCAAGTCAGCTGAGACACTAGGTCAAGGTTCACTGATATTGCTCCCATGCATTATCATTTTGCTGATTTCAGTCAGTCAATGGAAGAGAATTCTGTGGGGGGAAAGTAAGTGGCAGGTAGCCAGTAGAACTTGTGTCTTTTGGTTGCTGGATTGGTGACTTTTAAACAGTATAACAATATCCAGTTTTCATTCCCTTTCCAAGAGCCTACTTCCTTCCCTCTGGGACCCAATAGAGCATTTAGTAGTTGTCAGAACTCTAGTAATGGATGCAGCCTACAAGGTGTCTCAGAACTACTTGAAATACAAGGGCCTATAGCTGGCATGGGGGGGGGGGGGGGAAGGAGAGAAGGGGCAAATTCATGGCTATTGAAAGCTTGGGACTAGCAAAGAAAATTGAGTGAGGAGGAGATGAAAGGACAAAAGGATAAATTAAATGAGGGAGGTGATTAACCCTATTGTTTTAGGCAGAATCTTTGTGGAAGAATCAATGGGCTTTTGGTAGATGGGGTTAATCATTGATTTTTATCTGTGTGCAGAAGGTAAGTAGCAATGAAGGCATCTCCCTCTCCTTATAGGGCAAAGAGCTCAAGCATAGAATCCTGTAGAGAAGGGAGAGAACACCTGGGTGGGAGGGGTGTGTGGAGAAATCCTTCTATCATTAAAAGAACATGGGGTTTTCAAACCAGCTCAGACCATGTTCATTAGTCTGTTATCATACCTTCAATAATGGATAGTAGCTGTTTCTTCAGAAGAAGGCCCAATCGGACCCAAAAACATCAGTGCATCCATCTACTTCTTTACATGCAGAAAGAATTCCTTCCTGATCTCCAGGAGGTACTCACTTGGTGCCCTGAAGCCTGATAACAGAACCCTCACCTTACCTTGTTTATATTTTTCATGGAAAATTTCAAACATATTACACTTCAGCATCTGTAATATTTCTGTATATGCTGAATAAAAACACCTTTTGGGTTAGGAAAAACATACCATAATAAACACAACGAGAAAAGTGCATGGAACAAGGAAAAGAATTTACAACGTAAGGAAGGTAAAGGGGTAGGAATAGATTCAGAATGTTCTCTAGAAATCCTTAGCTTGTGACAGTGTGTCTGTGAGGGTGGGCCATGGTTCATCCAGATTCCGTATTCCTCTTGCCGACCGTTATCTAGGTAGTAGTCAGTCCAGGATCTGATGTTGCAGTCGGTCTGTACCTGGCGTTCCATCTGCAAGTATAGTAACACCATTGTTTGTCACCCATATTTTAAGGGGTAATTAGGTCTGGGCTCACTGCCTACAGTTCCAAGTTCAACCACTGAATTATTTGTTTACTATTTTTAATTTAATAAATTTTTGTTTCATTTCCCTAGAGATTAGTCATCTTTCCAGTGATTCAGAGGTGGGAGGGTCTTACAGGTGATAGATACTGAGTTGGGTTGAGCCTTTACCACATGTGGCATACCTTTAATGCTGCAGCTTCTAGCTATGCAATAGTTTATGGTTACCGCAGCTGGATTGAATGTTAAGACCAGTATGCCATAGCTGTGAGTCTACTGCTCAGATCTCTACTGGTCTCTGGCTTATGTCTGTTTTATTTATTTTCCTTTACTCATGTGGTATGAGCTTAGGTCCCTTGTGACCTGTGGGAGGTGAACATCACTCCCATCCTGGAGTGTATGTATTTTAGCGTGAGTGCCGGCTGCTGTTAGATAACAGGGTTGTGTCCTAGGCCTCTTGGTTTCCTGCACCGGGAGGCCGGGACTAGTGCCTTTCCAGCAAGGCCACATCTCTGGGTGGTTGAGTGTTCCCTTTCCATAAGCCAGTGGATGGGAGTGGGAGATATAAAGGATCCGAACCCATGGTCCCATTTTAAAATCCCTGCGTGACACCCAGTTCAGTGGTTGAACCAGAGGTGGCTGGTCTTGGGTGGAGAGTGGCAGGGTACAGCCTGATCTGGTGAGACTCTGTTTGGGATCTGTTGGATACAACAAGCCGTGTGGCTGTTGGAATAAATGTCCGACTGGGTAGGTGGCTAGTAAGGAGGCTTCTGTGTCTGAGGTATGGATGCCTTGGAGGAAGCAACAGCGGTCTGCCTGACACCAGTTGGTGGACACAGGCAGGCTTGGAAGTAGAGTGCTGTCTGGGGAGAGGAAACATTGGTTTCCCTGGGTGGGACCTGCAAAGTCACAATCCTCCTGTGTGAGTCGTGTGAGATTGTGGGTGAGAGCCCCTGGGGGAGCAGGACTCCCTTGCAGGACCCTCACTCAGAGTGCATTAGTAAGTCCCCCTTCCCCCACCTTGTTAAAAATACCTCCAGGGGTGTGTGTGTGTGTTTGACTTTTGTATTGCTTTATTTGGGAAGAATAAACCGCCCTGAGCCGATCCGTTCAATGGAGAGGATGCTATGGTTAAACTGTACAGAACATGGGAAAAGTTGGAGATGTCTAAGCATTCCCCCATTGAAAAGGCTAAGAAAAAAAAAAAAAAAAAGCTTTGCTCTACAGGTTGGGTATGACTGCGAAGGAGCCGGATCGGCAACAGACTGAAACAAGAAGCCGCTTCTCAAGCTGTAAATGTAGCTATTTCTCAAGCTGTAAGCTTCTGAAAAGGAAGCGGAGGTAGAAAAACTCAGCTCCCAGCAGGCTGCTGCAACAGCCCAAATTGCTAACTTGACAATGCAGCTTAACCCGTTAGAATCCTCAAGTGCAGGAGTTGAATGGTAACTTCCTGAAAAAGAAGAAAGAAATATATGTGCTGTCAAAAAAGTTACAAGGCTCTCAAGCTGCAACTAGAGAGTTAATGAAAGGTAAAGACTGTAAGACAAGGAACATCTATGAACCTTAATGTATGTGATCAAAAGATAAGAATGTTGAAGCAAAGGTTGCAGCGTAGGCAGGGTGTCATTAAGTGCCATAAAAACGGACCTCTTAAGAGTGCATGAGTCTGGTACATCTATTGACTTGGATGGGAGTGACAGAAAGAGAAATGTTTCATTCCTAGTATACCTAGAAGGAGGTGGTATCTGTTTCCTCCTCCCCCATCAGCACCACAGGAACCCCATTGGGGGTCTAGGGGAATTCAAGCCACTCTCCGATTGCTCCAATAACCACTACTGTGGTTCATTATGGACATGGCAGACCCTTGGAAACAAGGTATGAAATCCACACCCTGGGGCTGGAACAGGTGTGAGCTATGAGCAAGCACATGGGCCCCCTTTCTAAAGAAAATGCATTAGATTGGCTGGCAAAGCTTAGTGTGACTGCCAATTTAAGTTTAGAAGACAGTTGTGTTGGTAAAAGAAAGTATGAGTGCAGATGAGTTTGGGGCCCTACCTACAGAGGTTCAGATGGGTTGTGTTCAGGAATCTGTAGAAATTTACCTTGCCATTATGAAGCTGTACTACCCATACAGAAGTCTTAGGGGCAAGATGTACTCTGACAAACAGAGGATCTCAAAAAGACCACAGAAATTTCTTGCCAGGAAATGATTACCATATTGGCTTACAGGTCAGCTTCCGAGTTATGTAGAACATCCCTGAATTCTGGGAGATGTTTGTTCAGGGTTTGCTCCCTGCAATTAAAATGACCATGGCAGCTGCCAAATCCCAGAGTAACTAGTCTCAAAGAATTGGAAACCAGAGCTCAAGAAGCATATGAACTATATAGGGAAGCTTACCCTAGCAGCAATAACCTCCCAGGACACACACCAAGTGGGTGCCATAAAAGGTGGGAATGATGAGAAGGCTAGTTATAGAAAGAATAGCAAAAATAGAGATCCTGACTATGGGTTTAAGATTAGCCTTGTGGAGAAACTCTGCAAGTGCTAGCCTGTAGAACAACTAGATGGTCTGCCAACTTGACCCTTGCTGAAAAAGCTAGCACAGGATGAGGGAGAGGATTTAACAGGGGAGAAGGTGGTCCCTCGAGAGGAAAGAGCACCACCCCAAAGCTCCCTCTGAAACCACCGAGCTCTCCCTTCCCCATTGCATGTAGCCACTATTGTAAATGATAGGTGGGGAAGGCTGGCAACTAACATCTGTCAGAGGGGAATTCGGTAACATCAAGCAGAAAACGCTGCTGGACACTGAGGCCACAATGAGTATGATTTGCACAAAAGCAGTTCCTTCAATAAAACAGCTACCAATTACAGAAATCAAGGTACTTGAAGGATATAACAGGAAGAAAAGTCTAGTGCCCTTTTCAGAGCCAACAATTTGGATAACTGAGGCACTGATCACTGAAGCTTTCTTTGGTTTCCGGAAGCTTGATGGACCGGGTATATTAGGGAGGGATGTGTTGAGGCATGTGAAAGTAAAGTAGAATGAATTAAAGAAATGTTGTATGTTCCTTTAAGCAGGAATGAGGAATGTTGAGATAAAGTTGTCGGGAAGAGGAACATTAAGGTATTGAACAATGGGTCCACTTACGCTGATGGTGGGACATTAACAGGAGATTGGTGAGAGTTAATAAGGACATGAGATGTGTGTCTAGCCCCAGGTAAACTTATCAGTTCTGCTTCCTTTGTAATCTTGTTAATTTCGTGCCCCTTTATCTGTATAAATAAGGTGGTTTGAGCCTTGTATGGGGCTCACATTTTCTGGGTTTATTAGCAGAGCGCTTTTGCTAATAAATAGAGTGGTCTGACAAATTGCGAGTCCTGAGTCTGACTTTGGGAAGATCCACTATGACATCCAAGCGCCTGTCAATCAGAGGCTTGTTAAAGGCCAGGGTGAAGGAGGAGTCATACCATCAGTGCATTGAGTGTGCTCTCAGGGCGCCTACCAAACTCAAGTTGCCAACATGGGAACCAGACATCCTGGAAATCACTAAACAGATACTTGCAAGTATTTGCAAAGAATAAGTTAGACTGTGGATGTATTGATGTGGAGATTATGGTGGAAGGATCCTTGGCCTCAGCACCAGTACAAATACTGGAGAGAGGCCCCAGGAAGAAATGGGAGCACCATTGATGCTTTGAGATCCCAAGAAGTTCTGGTAGAGACAAACAGCGTGTGCAATGTGCTGATTTGGCCAGTGCTTAAGTCTGATCAATCAATGTGGAGGCTCACAGTTGATTACAGAGCTCTCAGAGTGTTACCTTGCAAGGCACCTGTTGTCACCAAGTTTCCAGAAATAATGTCTACCATTGAAGGTGGGGCTGGATGGTTCTCGGTCATTGATATCACAAATGTGTTCTTTTCTATACCACTGCATAAAAGTGCATGGTAGAAGTTTGCCTTTACATTGGGCCATCAGCAGCTGACTTTTACGAAAGTAGTGCAAGGTTATCACAATGTGCCCACGATATGTCATCTGCATGTTACCAAGATGTGGAGAAACCTAGTCCACAAGGACCGGGTTATCAGCTATGTGGATTATATATTGGTGGCTACAAAGACCAGGGAGGAGAACTTGCTTGTTTTGAGTGAGGTCCTGAACATCCAAAGAACCGGCTTCCTTGTTAGCCTGCAAAAAGCCCAACTTGTACAGCAGAAAGTCACTTACCTTGGAGTCGAGCTCAGAGTTGAAGGGCAACGTCCAGATACCGATTGAATCAATCTGATCTGCAAATTACCAGCTCCCAGGGACATAACTGAGATCTCGCCTGGGATTGGTAGGCTTTTCTTGGGATTTTATATACGATTATGCAGAGCTTGCATGCCCCTTATACATGCTGCTCTGCAAGGGACAAGAGTGGTCCTGAGGAGAAAGAATATGAAGCAGTGTTTAAGCTAAAACAGGCCTTAATGCAGGCTCCTGCATTGGCCTACCCTCAATTGGTTAAGCTGTTCATATTACAGCTTGCTACCACTGAGAAAGGCATCAATCTAGTTACAGGCAAGTCTCATCTTACGTGGGGGTTCCGTTCCACGATTAGCGCGTAAAGCGAAAACCGCATATAGTCAAAATCACATTGAGTTGAATGGCGGGCAGAATCGCCCGCACTACAAGTACAGTATTAAAATTGTTGGGGTTTTTTTGTTTTTGCCGACTGTGTAAAGCTGAAATCGCTCATGTTAAATGCGCGCAAGATGCAACAGACCTGTATTATGCAGTCAAGTGGCACCAGCACGAAGCTGTTGCATACAGTTCAAAACAGCTGACTGAAGGGGAACAGCGTTATATGCCCTGTGAAAGAAGCTTTGGCCATCAAACCTTGTATGGTCCATCAAACACTGGAATACATAATTGGAATGGCTCTGGTGGTGCTTCAAACATCGCACATGCCAGTCAGGTACTGTACATCTTATCTGGGAAGGCAAATGATGGCTGGGTGTCCAATCCCCATCTTGCAGGTTGGACTCTGCGCTTGTTAAACCGGGAGGTTATGGTGGACTAAGTGCAGTCTCGGTCTACTGTACCGTTTGCTCTATTGTTAGAAGGTGAAGACCACGAGTGCCTGCTTCCATTGGAGGAGACTAATACCATCAAGTCCCCATTCCAGCTAGAGACCTCATATGAAGTAGCTAAAGCAGTGGGCCATGACATATGGGTCATCAATGGGAGTGGTTTCCATCTAAAAGGCACCCCCCCCCCATACAGGTTATGCTGTACTCCAGGTAGCAACAGATAGGGTTTTGCAAGGCATTGTGTTGCACCATTCTGCCCAGGCAGCAGAAATTGTTGCCATAGTAGCTGCATTGGATGCTGTGGACAGAGACTCTGTGATAATGATTTGCTTGGATTCTGACTGGGTCCTGAGGGCCCTCATTTACTGGATGATGGTGTGGATGGCTCATGGCATGAACACTGCAGACAAGCCAGTTACTCATGCCAAATATCTTATTCATGTATGGAAACTTGAAGGCAGGAATCAGAGGGGTAGCCGTGTTAGTCTGAATCTGTAAAAAGCAACAGAGGGTCCTGTGGCACCTTTAAGACTAACAGAAGTATTGGGAGCATAAGCTTTCGTGGGTAAGAACCTCACTTGCATCTGAAGAAGTGAGGTTCTTACCCACGAAAGCTTATGCTCCCAATACTTCTGTTAGTCTTAAAGGTGCCACAGGACCCTCTGTTGCTTCTTGAAGGCAGGAGAGCTCTGACTTTCCTTTTTAAGGTATTGGCTCATTGGAAGAACATGGCAGAGGTATCCATGCTTAACAGGGTGGACAGCCTATTTAAAGAGGCGGCATTAATGGGCCCAGACACGTTGTGGGTAAAATTGGACAATATTATGTGCTCACTGCAACCTGCAGCTGTACAGCAACAACTTGATATTTTGCAGATACAAAAGGACAAAGATTCAGGATCTACTCTCTAAACATTGTCGTAGGGGGTACCAAATATTTGAACATAAAAGTGGACTGGTAATGGTAAATTGAGCAGAGGTGAAAAATGACCTTCCACTATTGGTAGTTCTGGGTTGCCTACATAAGGAACTTATAAATTTAGTGGATCAACAAGGTCATTTTGGCATCGAGAAGACAGTAAAAAGGCTCTTCACTGTTGGGTGGTGGCCAGACATCACCAGGGATGTAGAGTATCATATCTGGAATTGATTGGCATATGTGCAGAACCCAGACTATCGGGTTAGGAAGGGACTAGTCCTCCATCAGCCCATCAAAGGTCCCTGGCATTGGGTCCAGGTGGACTACATTGGCCCACTACTGCACACAGAGCAGGGAAACTACTACTGCCTTGTGGTAGTGGATCCATTTTCCATGTGGGTGGAGACCTACCCTTTGAAAAATACTGCAGCCACCACCGCACACTTTCCTGGTATGGCCTTCTGGAGGTCATTGACTCTGACCAGGGGCCCCACTTTGTGGGTGACCCGGTTAAGAACATTTACCTTGCACTTCTCAAACAGCATCTCCACATCGCTGGATATCCCAAGAGCTTGGGGATTGTTGAACAGACCAATAGGATGATTAAAACAGCATTAAGGAAGATCATAGAGCCCATGGGAAAGGAATTGGGATAAAAAAAAGCTACCCTTTGTCCTAATGGCCATCAGGTCCTCAATAGGAGCACATTGATTTACACCCCATGAGATCTTTATGGGCCAGCCAATGAGGACTCCCGAGATGTGGTGGGGGGAGTGGGGGCACCACCTGATAAGTATCAGCCCCAGGTACAAATAGACCAGTACATAACCCAGCTGTTGGTTAAAATTAGTGATGCTCAGAAGGAGGTAGCTACCCAATTAAAGTAGAACATATGTCAAATGGACAAAAGGCTGAATGCCGACCTTAAATTTCATGAATGGCAGGTTGGGGATAAAGTTTCATTTCAATTCTACTCAGAGAAACATCACCCTCTGAGTCCCAGCTAGGTAGGGCCTGTAGTTATAACCAAGAGGGCCAGTCCAACAATGTATCAGGTCGAGTTAAAATCTGGCAAGAGATGGTTTTTAAATGGTTCCATTTGTCCCAACTAAAGGAAGGGAAGGGTGGTGTTGAGCCATAATCAGTATCAATAACCTAAATCTCTGCTCTGTCTATTCCAGGAAATTCATCCAGCCACCTGGATTGGAAAATGTTGCATGTTAATATTATTGTTTGTTAGGTTTATAGACTCTTATTGTAAATAAGAACAATACAATGGCTGGGAGATGGGATATACCTGTAGGGGTTTATGAATATAATTATGAGTTGTTAGAATCCATGTATAATGAAACTGATGATTATGATGAAGATGTGGTGGATAATCCTAAGGGCAGAAGTATACTGATGAATGAAGCTGTCTTGAAAGGGATGATAGTGGTATATGCCTATGTAGATACAGGCTATCGTTATCTTGTATGGGCAGAAAAAGGGGTAACACTCGGTTAATGGCCTTCACAGCAGATGAACAGAAGCATGAGCTCATATTAGATAAGGAGGCACAAATTAAATCTAAGGAAACGAGGGGCAATTGTTCATGGCTCTTTGATGACCCTTTCCTAGATGGGTGCTCTAGGTTGATTGAGGCTTGGGAGCTGTCCAAGTGTCTGTCCATCATAAGTGACCTCCCTCTACAGGTAAAACCTGGGGATTTAAGTGTAATGGTTTCAGTAGGCATCGGTAATGTTAATCACCCCTTTATAAATGCTCATTTGTATTTGCCATCAGGTCATTATCTAGCAACTCTGAAATGCAGTCATTGTATAGAATCATGTGTTAGTAATTATAATGCCGGTATCATGAATGGGTTTTGTAAAAAAATTTACAGAATGTAAGTTTCCCTGTTGTATGTATTGTGAATGCTTGTTACCTGTGTCATTTGATGACACTGACTGGGTTATCACAAGTCTGTATAGAACTAAGGTCAGTGTAAAGGTATCTGTGGTACCTTGACCATACACAAGTCCTGTTGGACCAGTGGTGGTCAAACAAAATGTTAGAAAAAGTACTGATGATAAATCCAGTCTATTCCATCAAAAGGTTAATAGTGCCTCTACAAATTTCCATGCACAATGTTAACCAAGGAGGTTTTGCACACACTGCACCTCTAATTGTGGGATGAAGTGGTGGTTCCATCATCCAACTCTCTCATAAGGAAACCTGGGGATACCCTAGCTAAAATATTAGGAGGGGTTGGAACTGGACTAGGTGTGTTAAATACTATAGATGACTAGCTGATAAAATAGGAGCTTTGGGCCATGATGTAGCCTTTTTATCATACCCTCTTACTACCTCCTTAAATAGGATTAGTGAGATTGAGTATCATATAGCCAATTCCTGAATTTGCATCCAGGAGACAGGTCACCTCAACATCATAGGGGCCTTAAACATTCTTCAGTCTAACATCTCCCTTGCTTTAGCATATGTGCAAGTACAGCAATGGAACCTAGATGTGGCTAAGTCCATTGTGAGGGTTGGCCTGAATGGGCTTATTCCAGCAGAGATAAAACATGTTGTGGAACTCTCTCACTCCTTTTGAGCAAGAGCACCAAGGGTGGTGGAAGTTAATTAACTTCTTACCGCCACCACAACCACTCAATAATTGCTTATGTGCTGACCTTAAAAGCAGCAAACAAGGAATGGGTTTACCCTTTTAGTGCCCATAGGCTAAAATGTGGGACAAGCTGTACTTATTCCTATGGCTATCAGCAAATGGGTCCATCGGAAGGGTGAAGAATACCACACTGCGAGCCTCCAGCCTTGCCTAGAAGAAGAGGCCTAGGCTACACTTGTAACACTGAAGTTTTGGAAGGATCCCATGTATGTTTACATGCCCAAAAAGGAATGCGTCATTATAAAATGCACTCTTCAGATTTTAATCACTCCTCCGTTGTGCTCACAAATGTCCTTTGTTTATGCCTAAGGAGTTGGTGCAGTGAGTTTACTGTAACTAGTTATTATAGAATTACACAGGACCCCTCCATCAACCTTTGACTGAGCTCCATCTTTTCCTTCAAGGGTTGTGAGAGAGACTTTGTCTGGCATGACATCACCACCAAGACTATAGATGTACAGTATACTTTATACGACCACTTAGATCCAGTCCACCTTGGAGCAAATATAGCAGGCCTAAAGCAACTCATGTTCCACCCAGAAATGAAAGCCCACTTAGAGCAAATTGAGAAGGAAGGGAAAGATTGCGGACTGTGCATCGTGCCTCTAATCAGATTAAGCGGGTGTAAAAGCAAATCAAAGATCAGACTGCTTTTAGTCAGTGGTGGGAGAATCTATTTGGGGGACTGGAAAACTTTAATGTATGAATTATTATGTTACATCCTATTATTGTGGTCCCAATCATCCAATTTGTAATCATTAGATACTTGATCTGCCTCGCTGGATCAAAAGAAAAACATCTGTACCTATAGCTTCTGTGCCTGTTTCATCTTTCAAGTTAAGTAATGTCTATGGAATGTGACAGTTAAAGTTCTATGGGTATCCCTTTGCCGTCAAGGAGGGGCAATGTAAGGTGTTCCATGTCATTTGGTGTAAAAGAGCGGGAAGACCACTGGGTCTAAAGTCACGTGGTATGGCTGAGAGAGAGACTATATAAGGGGAGAACACCAGAAGTGGTGCTGTCCTTCTGAGCAGCAGCCCGTGAGATACATGCATTGAGAGGCAACGTACCATCAAGAGAGCTTATTTGATCTCCATCCAAGGTGCTCCATAGCCGTGGTTCATCCAGATTCCATATTCCTCTTGCCGACCTTTATCTAGGTAGTAAGCAGTCCGGGATCTGACGTTGCAGTCACACAGCCTGTCCACGTCCAGAGGTCCATCTGCAAGTATAGTAACACCGTTGTTAGTTACCCATATTTGTAAGGGGTAATTGGGTCCAGGCTCAATACCCACAGTTCCAAGTTCAACCACTGAGTTTTGTTGTACTATCTTTTGTTTAATAAATCTTCCTTCAGTTTAATTTCCCTAGAGATCAGTCACCCTTCCAGTGATTCGGAGGCAGGAGGTTCTTACAGGTGATAGATACTGAGTTGGGTTGAGCCATTACCATGTGAGACATACCTTTAATGTTGCAACTTCTAGCCATGTAACGCTCCCAGCGCCTACTGCCCACCACGATCAGCTGTTCTGTGGTATGCAGGAGGTGTTGGGAAGGAGAGGAGAGGGGATGGGGTGTGTTCAGGGGAGGAACTGGATGGGAAGAGGCAGGAGTGGAGTGGGGGCAGGAAGAGGCAGAGCAGGGGGTTGAACACCCCCAGGGCCTGGAGGAAATCAGTGCCTGATGCACCCCCTAGAACACAACTCATTTAGATATTTGCCTAGTTTTACAACAGGCTACGTAAAAAGCACTAGTCAGTACAAAACTAAAATTTCATACAATGACTTTTATACTGCTCTATATAATATACACCAAAATGCAAGTACAATATTTATATTCCAATGATTTATTTTATAATTATAGGGTAGAAATTTGGAAGTCAGCAATTTTTCATTAATAGTGTGGCTGTGACACTTGTCTTTTTATGTCTGATTTTGTAAGCAAGTAGTTTAAGTGAGGCGGATCTCGGAGGTACGCAAGACAAATCAGACTCTTGAAAGGGGTACAGTAGTCTGGAAAGGTTGAGAGCCACTGCTCTAAAATAGTGGGTTGAATTAATCTCTGGTATAACTCCATTGATTTCAGCGGAGTTACACCAGGTATGAATTTGGTCCTGTTGGTGACTATTCATAAGTAGTAGAATACCAAGTTTTGGCACTTTTCATTTGTTGATCTCAAAGTGCTTTATGAAGGCAGGGAAGTGTTGTCTCCATTTTACAGGTGGAAAACTGAGCCACATAGAGGTGAATTGATTTGCTAAGGTTATAAAGCAAGTCAGATGCAGAACTGGGAAGAGAATGTAGGTCTGAGTAACAACTTTCAGTTCATACTTTAATCAGTCGGTGAATTAAAACATGAAAAAAAAAAAAAGACACAGGGAGAGGTACTGGAGAAGTATTTAAAGTGTAATTTGTTATATTCAGGAGATGTCGAAACTGACTGCATTTCCTATACACAACCTACCCCTCACTCCTTACTAAACAGAGTGGCCAATTCCCTTTTGCTATTCACTCTTACCAGACAATAACATATGTTTGTGAGGATAGAACGTTGCATTTGCTAATGAAATAAAGTGTTTTGGAGAACTCCCTTTAAGCAAAAACATGTGTTCCAGGGAGGAAATTTTTTTTCTGGTAAACTGCTGAGCCCTACAGATTTAGCAACAAAACTCTGGAGATACTGAAAATACTGTGACTAAGCAAGATTGTGTTTCTGGGGCACAGCATTGGAAGTATTTTATTTGTTGCCAAAAATCCAACCTTTTTTATATAAGAATATAAATTTGGATTCAAGAACCAGTTTTTGGATGGTTATTTCTTATGTGTTTAATAGAACTTGACTCATATCAAAGTGCTCCTGGGTTTTAACTTGGATAGGCCATTCAGCGGAGTTACTTACTCCATTGTCTCTTGCCCTCCAGAAATAATTGATGGACACTGGCATTACTTTCTAGTTCAAGCCAGACCTCTCCCCAGATCTGTGCACAGAGGGGCCCTTCCATGCATGGGTCTCCTCATTCCTATGTGGAAGGGGGTAATTTCTCCTCCAGACCTCATGGGTCAGAGATGTGCATGGGAAGGTGGTGTAGAGGAGTGGGCTCGGAGCAGGAGGAGCTGACTGAGGCAGGACATGCATCATATTCATGCCAGCCACATGGAGATTCCCAGAAAAAATAATGCAGCTTGGGGCAGGAAGAGTCCCAGTAGCATGGCACCAATGATTCAGTTCGCCAGGGAGTTGTGGGAGCTCAATGGGAGCCAGATCAGCTGAGGCAGCACAGAGCCTCCAGGTACATATCCCTAGACTTCCACAGGTCCCTCAGAATCCATGTTTGCTTGGGTGCAGGCCTCTAACCTTTTCCATGGAGGCCAGCCTCCTCCTGAGCCCTATACTACAAGTTTTACCATGGGAGGGGAATGATCCTTGCCCTGGGGATTAAGGAGCTGTATTAAGTGATTACAGAATTGTGTCAGATTCCCTGAGGTGTCATGTTGCCTTGGATAACACTATATTTGCTAATAGTGCTGGAAATATTTATTTTCCTTTCTAAGTGAATTGAGTTAATAAAAGATGCTGGCCTGACAGCTTCAGAGACTGTCTTCTATGTGTCCAGAGAGCTTTAGCAGGAGCACCATAAAGCAAGTTACCAGAAGGCAGCAAATTAATTCTCTTTGTCCATTCAGTCCTTTGCCTTTCTGCTGAGTCTGGAAACATGACTGATAATTAGTGCTGATTATAATGTAGACACTTATAGTAGGAAGGGGATGTTGTCATCTTATTTTTCCACAGGCCACAAAATAGCTTGCATATTAACAGCTTTTAGTTACTACCAATCTCAGGCCAAATTAAAGCAGTGATATCAGTACAAGACTCCATACTCCTGTTCTGTTACCATTTCATCATTTCCCTAAACAGATTCTCATTCCCATTCCACTCATGGTCTAGCACCTTTCATCCAATGATTTCACACATTACAATCAGAATTACTAGTAATAAATTAATTACACTCTACAGCACATGTGTAGTAGTATTATCCCCACACTACAGTTAGAGAAATTGAGGCACAGTGGGATAGCTGGGTAAATAGACTTGATGTTTTTTATTGTGTAACCTTTCATTGTGTTTTGTGAAAATGGATACATGAAGTCTCTTTTTTGACATTGTATACGGTGTATTTTCTGATTGCTTTCTAATAGTGTACCTGGTTGTTTTGGCATAGGAATAGAATGTTTAGTGGGACCTGGCCAGATTGGTGCCATGTGTGAATACTTTAATTAAATAAAGCATAGGCATTTTAAGCAATAGAGAGACCCAAATATGTTCTCTCCTTTGGTTGATCTTAACCCTGTGTGGGGTTTTACCTGACTCCATAATCCCGGTCTTCTCCAGAAACCAGGGCTGGCGCAACCCATTAGGTGACCTAGGCGGTCGCTTAGGGCACTAACATTTGGGGGGGGTGGCGACCGGATCTTCAGCCACCCCGGGTTGTCAGTGGTATTTCAGGGGTGGGACCTTCCGCCGCCTAGGGTAGCGAAAAAGCGGGCGGTGCTCCTGCCAGAAACCAATAAAAGGTATCTCACTTTTCTTTTACTTCAGTTGCTTTCCCATGTAATTCAGTCCATATGTTTATTCCTCTGAGGGAAGCAGTTTGACCTGATTATGGAAAAAAAAAAGTTTCTACAGTGATAGAAATATTATAGGACATCATTAAGATTGAGGTGTTTACTAGCTTAATCCTATCAAGTCTAATCTATGGATTATTTTATTATTAATATTTTATTAGCATCACACTTTAGGAGCTACCACAATCTAAGCATTTTCCAGACATTCAAGAGGTCAGTCTCTCCCTGCCCCACAAAGCTTATGGTCTAAGGACAGACAGCTAGAGGTAGGGGATGGAAAGCAAATAGAGGCTTTTTGTTTTTTCTACAAGTCAACCTGCTATTTTACTTTATCTAGCTATCTTTTTGGAATGACATAACTCCACATTTGTTTTAGTCTTCTCTTCTAGGCCCCAATCCAGCAAACACGTATGTACTTAACTTTACTACCACAAAGAGTCGCATTAAATCAATGGGATTACTCAGGTAGTAAAGTGAAGCACACATGTACATGTTTGTAGGACCAGGGCCCTTGAGAACCAGAGCTTCTCAGAATTTTTACTTCTAACAA
Source organism: Chrysemys picta bellii (assembly GCF_011386835.1). Classification (NCBI taxonomy): domain Eukaryota; kingdom Metazoa; phylum Chordata; order Testudines; family Emydidae; genus Chrysemys; species Chrysemys picta. The sequence continues at coordinate 92,500,861 of NC_088791.1, read as the reverse complement.
CAACTTAGCTATGTTTGAGTTGGTTGGGCAGTAAGGGAGGAATTTTTAAAAAGGTATTTATGTAGCTAACTCTGCCTAAATATCTTTACAAATCTGGCACTAGTTCCTTACCAGATGGGTTCATGGACTACAAACTTTGTCTGTACATTTACTGAAGCCACAATAAACTTTAAAGGGACACGGATTGTAAACCCACACAAAAAATTCAGTATCTAAGACTAAATTAGTCTTAGATACTGCATGTGTCCCCGAGTACCACTGCCATTTTTGTGTGGGTTTACAAACAAACATTCTATTACAAAACATGTTTTTCTTTTTGCTGTTGCTGTGTGAAGGAACAACACAAGCAATCGGGTAGAGTCAGTTTCCCCTAAGTGCTGTCAAATACAGAGTTAACAAGAACAGAAAGTGTTTTTTATTCTCTGTAATATTTTAGTTATTGTAACCTTAGGAGTTATATTACCTCTTATTGCTACAAATAATGTGAGACAGGTGAGTTTTTTAAGGTGATGCCTTTAACTGACACTGACATAACAATGTCCATCTTTTATTTCCAACAACCCCTTTGGCCCACCTACCATATTGTCACAAAATACAGCTTCTATGTGTTTGATAAGGACTACAAACTCATCTACTACACTGTATATATAATTTGTGGACTGCTCTCCAACAATCACATAGGGACCACCAATAAAAACTCAAGCCCTCTTCCACAACTTCCTCCTGTACATTGGCAAAAAGAAGCCCTGACATATCCTCTGTTATCCAACTCATGTAGTCCAAAACTAACATTGTCTCAGATTTCTAGATTGCCTGGTCCATAAAGAATAATCTACCTCACCCTCCTTCCAAAGCATATAGTGGCTGTATTTAGTCTCAATACCTCCTTTACTCAGTTTGATAGGGCTCAGATGTTAGTCCATAAAGAAATTGTGTACCTTTATCCTTGCCTGAAAATATGCAGAAACCACCTAATAAGATATGTATCATATACTGAGACTGCAGGGTAAACAATATATAATACAGCAGTTGAGAATATGAGTTCAGAGAGCAGGTTGTTTGTAACACCAATGAATTTCAGACTTTTAATCTTTAAAAAACAAACAAAACTTACTGTAACAGGGCACTCCTCTCATGAGCACCCCCATCCCCCCCCTTAGCCAAGTGGGTGTGCCTGCACACTCTCTCTCTGTGGTGTGTCTTTGGTGACTCAGCCCTCCAGCCGAGTCTCACACAATCTATGTGATGGAAGCAAAGCAGAACCCCTTCCAGGGTTCAAGTCCACAAAGGGTCTCTTAGTGCCTCCTATAATGTCTCCCACAAGTTGTCCCTGCTCCAGGATAGAGCAGTGCCCCAGGGCTCCCTCCCTAGTGACACAGTCTTCACCCTCTTAGGGCCTTCCCGCCCACTACTCCAGGGCCCAGCCCAGGGACCCTATTGATAGCAGCTGTTTGCCATGTCCCTTTATTTAAGTCACACCACTGCTCTAATTCCCTGAGCCACTTCCACACAGCCCTGCACCCTCTTCACCCTTACCTCAGGGCCTTGTTCTGATGGAGTCATCACAACCAGCTCAGGGCTCCTTCTCAATCTCCCTGGCTTCTGGCAGCACTAGGTCAGCCAAGGTCCAGCAGCTCTATCCACACTCCTCCAGCTCTAACAGGGAACTGCTCTCAGGCAGGTCCTGCAGCTCTTCTTATAAGAACTAGCCTGCTGGGCCCTGATTGGTTGCATCCCACACAGCCACTCTCTGCAGCTTGGAGGACCTCTCTACTGGCCTTTTTTGGGGGTGGGGTGTAGCAGGGCGCAAGGCCTCCAGCAGGGTGCCTCAAGGCCTAGTCCATCCCGTCACACTTACTCTTAGCTTTGAATTTCCTGGATTTCAAAATATTAATTTTTCTATAATGTCAATGTTTTCATAAGGCTTTAGTCTTAGATAAATTATCTTTACAACCCTGCCTCTGCCTTAAAGATTTCTCTCAGAAACTAATTATATATGCGCTATAGAAGTAACTTTGGAAGAGTTTGAGCAAAACCCCATTTGCATAGTCCCTTTTGGTGCTGGGGGAGACACCAACAAGCTGCCTTAAACGCTGAATGAGGGAAACTTGTTGAGGTCAGCTAAGGGAAAGAATGGGAAGTTGTGGGGGGCTAGAATAAATGCAAGTTTATTTCTCTCATCTTTTTTCTGAAAATGGCTCTCTTGCTTTGGTGCATCTTCAAGATTACTCCTGAGGGCATTCTGCGCCAAAAGATTAAAAATTCTGCACAAAATATTTTAAAATTCTGCAAATGTTATTTGTGAAATAAATGTGGAGGCTCTGGCATGGCATTGGGGAGCACAGGCCACTGGCTTCACAGATGTGGGAGATCACTGTGCAGCTCGCCCCCAGGATATGGACTCAGCGGTGAGCCTGCACCCAACCATGACACAGCAGAAGGACCAGGCCTGCCCTAGAAACACCCCAGAGCTCTGCCCCTCCATGCCAGGTGTACCAGATGTGGGCAGGCAGGCAGGTTCAGCAAGGCAGGATCCAAGTGTGGAAGGGCTTAGTGTTGGGGGGATCCAAATGTGGGTTGAGAGGGTTCTGTGTGGGGCAATCTGGGTGCGGGCGGCTCAGTGGGGGCTCCAGGTGTGTGGGGGATCTGGATGCAAAGGGGCTTGTTGGGGGGTTCTGGGTGCAACGGTAATGGGACTCTGCGGGGGTTCCAGAAACCTGGGGATGGGTCTGACACCGCCCGGAATACCGTGCAAGGGAAGAAGTAGTTCTGTCCTCCCCAGCCCAGCCCGGACTAGCAGCTGAGCCCAGTGCAGGGTAGGAGCCACCAGCTGAGTCTTCCCGAGTTCCGCCTCCTGCCCCACAATGATTTACTTCTCTGCCGGCTGCCCTGGGCACCCAATATATACTGATGGGGAGAGCTGCCTGACTGCTTTTGTGGCTTATCTTTGCTTCCCTGTCAAAAAGTCATTTTTCTGCAGGGAAGCAAAGAAATTTGCGGGGGACATATATTCTGCACATCTGCAGTGGCACAGAATTCCCCCAGGAGTAATCTTCAGAGAATGCAGTTCTGGGTAGCTGAATGTGGATGGCGTGGGGAAAAAAACGGTTGAGAACCCTGGCTGGGATCCAGAAACAGACTTTGGCATTGCCATACTGGTCATCGTGATGGCACCTAACTTTTAGGCACCTAGAAAATCACAAGAACAACTCTGTGATCCACAAAGTCAAGCGAGGGGCCTATGCTCCCTATACAATGAATGGGGAGAGGGAGGTGCCTAAGAATGCCATTCACAAAAGCCAGCATGCTAGTCAAGGAGCCACCTGAGCTTGCCAATGGGAATTCTCAATTAGAGGCATGTGTGCTAAGCCCTGCCCCTCTCTGAGATAGGTGCTGAAATCCAGGCTGCAAGGAGGTGCCCCTCTACATTATCTTTGTAATCCATGAATGGGAACCCACTGCCTGGAGTCAGGTGGCTTTGCAGCCTAAGCTGGTTTTTGAAGGAATGAATTAATTAGGTGCCTGCCTCTCTCCACCTAAAATGGGGGTGAGATGAGGTGGCACCCACCTTGTAACTTTTAGCCCAGTAGTTAGAGCTTTCACCTAAGATGCAGAAGGCCCAGTATCAATTCCCCCCCCTCTGCTAGAGGCAGGAAGAAAGGATTTGAAGAGGGATCTCCTACCTCTTAGGCAAGTGCTTTAACCACTGAGACTGGGGATATTCTGATGTAGGGCTCCCTTAATCTCTCCTGTTGAAGCTGCTGCACTCTGGATAACTAATGAAAGAGTTCTGGAGCAGCAGGACTGGGCCCAGGGTCTCCCACCTCCGAGATGGGTGCCCTAACCACAGGGCTACAAGAGTCTCTCTCTCGCTAGCCCAATAATAGTTCCACTGTGAATAAGTACTTAATCATTGGGGGGCAGTAGTGCTCATGCCCAGAGGTAGGAACATAGGAATTGAGGGAACTTTTAATCTGAAAAGCTTAGGCACCAAGTGAGTTTAGGTGCCTACAAGGTTCAGTGGGAATTTTATGGATTTCAGTGGGGCCAAAACTGGGACTTACATGCCTAATCCCCAGAGTTAGGTGCCTAAATCTAGAATTTAGAAGCCTAAGTGCCTTTGTTCCCACACACGCACCCCTTAGAGCTCCCACAATACTCGCATACTGAGGAAGTAGGAAGAGGGTATTAACACCCCGCCCACAAACTCCCTCCCAAATTCATGTAAAGACACCTGCAGAGTACAAAAACACTCACGAAAAATGTAGTATTGAAAAATGATTCGTTGACAAGCTAACATAATAGGCATTAATTCTTCATAAATATCCCATGCAGACCAACTGAAACTACATTTCTATTTAAAAATATGCAAGCCTCTGCTTCATTTCCATTTTCAACTTTACAAAAGCAAAGCAAATAAACACAAAACAAAAATAAACAAACTACCCCCTCCTCTAAACCTTGCTGCAGGGTATTTCCTGGGTAATACCTGACTAGAGCTAAAGATTTTAGGAACTCTTGGCCAGTCAATAATCCCCATTAAACTGCAAAAAGGCTCTGTGACTGATGGTTATTAATTATTGTGTAACCTAGCGTATAACATAAGAGATTTGCTGTGGGTTCATACCAAGCCTAGAAAGGGGAATGTGTGTATATATTTGAAATACACCGTATAATTTTATATATATAAAATATCACCTTATATATGATTAAAATATTATAGTTCTGTATAATACATGTGGGCCAAATTCTGTTTTGTAATTTGGTGTAAATCTGCAGTAACTTCTATGCCACTGAGCTAAACTATGCATTATAGATGGTGGGAAGCAGTAGATATGGTATATCTTAACTTTAGTAAGGCTTTTGATACTGCCTCGCATGACTGTCTCACAAACAAGCTAGAGAAATACAACTTAGATGGAGCTACTATAAGGTGGGTGCATAATTGGTTGGAAAACCATTCCCAGAGAGTAGTTATCAGTGGTTCACAGTCAAGCTGGAAGGGCATATTGAGTGGGATCCCACAGGGATGGGTTCTGGGTCCAGTTCTGTTCAATATCTTCATCAATGATTTAGATAATGACATAGAGAGTACACTTATAAAGTTTGCGGACAATACCAAGCTGGTAGGGGTTGCCAGTGCTTTGGAAGTTAGAATTAAAATTCAAAATGATCTGGACAAACTGGAGAAATGGTCTGAAGTAAATAGGATGAAATTCAATAAGGACAAATGCAAAGTACTTCACTTAGGAAGGAACAATCAGTTGCACACATACAAAACGGGGAATGACTGCCTAGGAAAGAATACTGTGGAAAGGGATCTGGGGGTCATAGTAAATCACAAGCTAAATATGAGTTAACAGTGTAACACTTGCAAAAAAAATCCCAGAATTATGTTTGCTGTATTAGCAGGAGTACTGTAAGCAAGACACGAGAAAAAAAATTCTGCTCTACTGATTAGGCCTCAGCTCAAGTATTGTGTCCAGTTCTAGGCACATTTCAGGAAAGATGTGGACAAACTGGAGAAAGTCCAGAGAACACCAACAAAAATGATCAAAGGTCTACAAAACATGACCTATGAGGGAAGGTTGAAAAAAACAAACAAACCTGAGTTTGTTTACACTGGAGAAGAGAAGACTGAGAAGGGATGTGATAACAGTTTTCAAGTACATAAAAGGTTATTACAAAGAGGAGGGAGAATAATTGTTCTCCTTAACCTCTGAGTCTAGGACAAGAAGCAATGGGCTTAACTTGCAGCAAAGACAGTTTAGGTTGGCCATTAGGAAAATTTTCCTAACTGTCAGGGTAGTTAAGCACTGGAATAAATTGCCTAGGGAGGTTGTGGAATCTCCATCATTGGAGATTTTTAAGAGCAAGTTAGACAAACACCTGTCTGGGATGGTCTAGAAATACTTAGTCCTGCCATGAGTGCAAGGGACTGGACTAGATAACCTCTTGAGGTCCCTTCCAGTCCTACGATTCTATGATTTTCTTCTTTTCAATGCCTCTTGAAAAGCCACTTGTATCACAAGGCTTTCAAAGACAAACCCACATGTGAATATACTACTATCACCCTTCCAATTTTTTATTTCCTGTGATGGGGCAACCAGCTCCCATCAGGCATGTATGTCCCTGGCTGACGGATAGGGGAACATCCTGCAGAGGCAGAACAGCTGCAATTTTCCAGCTGCAGAGCAACTGGTGGCATCTCTTAGCAGGGCATGGTGGGATAGCTGGTGGTGTCACTACCTCTATCAAATGCCACATAGATCCTATGATAAGTATGTCTAAGCAAATAAACACAGTCTTAAAATAAGTTTTGCCAGGGCAGGTGAGGCTTGGTAGCCTTGACAGGGACCTAGGAGAAGGGAAACACCCATTTCAAACCAAGGGTGCCAGCTTGGACAGAGGACCCGAAAAGCTTGTCCAATAGATATGTTAATGTGAACTGATATTGATGTCACATAATGTCCATGTCAGATGGTTAGGGTGTTCCCTGCAAGAGACTTACAGTCTTATCTGACTATTGTAACTGGGCAATGGCCGCGAAAATTAAAGAAGCAAGTCGAGTGGAGTGATCTAAGATATGCAAGTTGAAATGCAGGAATGGTGACCGGAAGAAACTTTGAGGTATTTAAGGTCTTAAAGAGGAGAACAGTAAAAGTGGCACATGTACAAAAGACTAAATGGAAAAGGTGTAAGCCAAGATACTAGTGGAGGGTCACAAATCTACTATTCAGAGAGTTCAACCTCCTATAATGGTGTTGGAGTTATGCTGAATTATACCATGCACAGGCATATGATAGAGGTTTCCAGAAGGTCAAACCAACTAATGAGTGTTGAACTGTGCCAGGGAGAGGTAAATAGCCATATAAGTGGGAATGCACCACAGCTAGGATAGAATCAAAAGGTAAAAGAGGAATTTTTAGATGAGTTATTGTGCCTTATTGGAAAGATATCATCCAATGAGAGAGGAGCAGATCACAGTTCCAACATGTGCATTTAGAAGGATGGGTACGAAGCAGTCCACAGAGGGCATGGCATTGGAACCAGAAACTTCAAGGGGGAAACGGTCTTACAGACTTTTCTGCAAAAAGAACAGGAGTACTTGTGGCTCCTTAGAGACTAACTAATTTATTTGAGCATAAGCTTTCATGGGCTACAGCCCACTTCATTGGATGCATAGAATGGATGGAACACACAGAAAGAAGATATTTATAGACTTTTCTGGCATTGGACTTGGTGATTGCAAACACACCCTTTCTGAAGAGGGAAAGCCACCTAATAACCTATGCCAGTGGTGTCAAATTGATTTCTTTTTAACAAGAAGAAGAGAGAGATCATGAATAATGGCTTGTAAGGTAATACCTAGCTAATGACAGAGTGCTGGGAAACAACAGCTGAGCTAGCACTCTGGTCACTTCAACACCAGTTAATCTGTACCTCTCCCAGGTAGATCTGACAGGGCCCAATTAGTGTATTAGAACGAGTTGGGGAGGACTAATGAGCCAATTGGCCCATTAACACAGGAGGTGTAAAAAGGCATGGGAAAAGAGTGCAGGAGAGAGATAGGCAAGCTAGCAGAGCCAGAACCAAAAAGGATCACTGGGTAGAGGGATCTCTTCCCTTTTTTCTCCTGGTAGAGAACTGAGGAGAAACTTGAAACTGTAAATAATTATGGTGTATGGATCAGTAATGTGGTGGAAAGAGCAAATGTAAATAGACTGCACTGGGGGGCTTAACAACTGAAGATCTGAGTCTGCATAGAGAGAGCAGAAGACAAGAGCAGGACATCACCGTGTCACCCCAGTGAGTGTACTGTGAACCAGCACAGACTTTTTCTTATGGACTTCCATATGCAGAGTCCTCAAAACACCAGAACCCCTGAGCACTGGAAAAGCCTAAGTGGTGGAAACTTAAAACTGGAAATAAATAAATAAATACAATCTTTAAACAAGTAGTGATGGGTAGACTTCTTGACTACACACAGGGATGTGTGGAGGATAACTGGCACAAATTAAAGTTAACATTGCTGGAAATGGCACATGAAGTCCTTGGAGTGGTGAAACCAGTACCAAAAAGGATTTGAAGGGAGACTTAGTGGTAGAATCCTCAAGTTAAAGAATCCATTGAGAAGAAAAAGGGAACCTTTAAAAAATGGCAGGCCAGTGGCTTGAGCAATAAGATGGCATATATGGAGGAAAATAAAGAGGCCAAATAAGTATTGTGACAGCTAAAAATTTGGCTTGTGGCAAGCTAGATAACAGATTAGGAGGTTATGAGAGAGAACAGACCATCTACAAGCTTAGGCGAGAAAGAAAACGATAAGGGATGTAAAAGAGTTTGCTTATATTAGAAATTAACATGGTTATTGCAAATGAATGGTGAACCAATCAACAAAGTCTGGACTGATCATTTTGAAAGAGTGATCAATGAGGAGAATCCAAGAATCTGTAAGCCAACCTGTGGTGTGATAGATTGCATACAGGAGGAAGAGGATGTAGAGGCACTTATGAAAAAGAAAAGGAGAAAGCACCTGGGACTGATGAAGTACTGGTGGATGTGCTGACATCATTGGAAAGGGAAAGTGTCAAGTATTTTACAAGTCTGTTCAATGATATTCTCAAGAAAAAGAAATTGTTGGATGAATGGTGTAAAGTGGTGTAAATTGTCAGATGAATGGTGTAAATGGTGCCTTGTAGCAATGTGGTGACTCACCCCTGTGGCACCTCCTGTTGGTCATCCTGGGAATTAGCTCTTTTGACCCAGAGCACCCTCTGCAGGCCCGTGTCCTGCTTGCCACTGGCCCCAATGCCCCTCCCAGACCCAGTGCCCCTTGTCTTTGGGTGCTGCCCCCTAGCAGTGCACCCACTCTCTGGGTCTCCCCACCCAGGGGAACCCCCACCCACTATCCCCACCTCACCTCAGTATGGCCACTGCCAGTCATTAGCTAGCCCCCCCTCCCTGGGGCAGACTGCAGTGGAAGTGCCACTCATCACTGGCAAGGGGGGTTTGGACCTGCTGCCTCTGTCTAGCCTTGGGCTGTTCCCTACAACCCCAGTACCTGTTTGGCCTTACATTAGGCCTGCAGTCTGGGGGGTTTGCAGGCCAAAGCTCCCCAGCTCCTCTGGCCTTCCCCCAACCCTGCTTCACCTTAGGGACACGCCCCCTCAGTCAAGGCCAGCACCCATCTCCCTCCACAGCTAGAGGACACTGTCTGCTCTGGGGCCCCTGCCCTCTTATAAGGGCCAGCTGAGCCCTGATTGGGGCATGGCCACAGCTGAGCCTGCGTCCCCAAACAGCCTGGGAACTGCTTGCTCCCAGCCACAGCCCTCTCTTGGGCTGTTTTAAGCCCTTTAAGGCTGGAGCGGGTGACCACCCTGCTACATGCCTGTTTTAAAACATAAAGGAGATATTACACTGTATGCTAATTATTGCCCAATTGAGCTGAAATCACATCCTATGAAAATGTGGGAGAAGATTACTGAAAAGCATTTGTGTGGATCAGTTGAAAGCTGGAAGGATTAGTAGGGACTTATTTGTGGAAGGAGTAAAATTTATGCCATCATTCTATGAATCCTCAAGGAGAAGCTCAGAGAAAAAAGGGGTGGCAACTGGGTATAGTCTTTGTGGACTTGGAGAAGGCATATGATTATGTACCAAGAGAATGAGTTTTGTGGAATTTGCAATGGAGAGGTGTGCCAGAAGGATATATCCGTTTGATCTGGTTATGTATGATTGAGTGACTATCACAGTCCAAACCATATGAGGCTACAGCAAGCATTTCCAGTAAATGGCCTGCATCAGGGGTCAGCATTGGAGCCTTTTTTTGTTTGTGGTTTTCATAGATGTGATAAGTGGGAATATATGAAGGGAGTCATCCTGGAATATAGTGTTCGCTGGTGACTTAGTGATATGTGCAGAAGATTGTGAGACACTGGAAACCAACTTTGAACAAGTGGGACTTACAGTGAACTTTGGTGAGACTGAGGCTTTGATAACCGAGGGAGGAGGACCCACCACAAAGAATATTGCAGGCAGACAGTGTAGAAGAGTGAAATAATTTAAATACCTAGGATCAATGGTTGCTGACAATGGTTCCCTCCTACATGATGCCTGGCATCATATCAAAGCTGCTTGGTACAAATGGTAAGAGCTGACCTCAGTTCTCTGTGATAAAAATATACCAATACATTTAAAAGGTAGTGTGTAAAACTGTAGTTCAACCCATCCTAATGTACAGAACAGCATCCTGGCCCTCCACAAGAAAAGAAATCAGTATGCTCTCCATTATGGAAATTAAGATGTTGAGATGGTGAGATGACTGGACATTCCTTGAGAGGAAATGAACTGAGGTTGTAACGGGGCTAATGAGGGTTGTCCCAACTGAAGACAAGTTGAGGGAGGCTACGCTACATTGGTATGGACATGTTCAGCAGAGACCTGAGAGTTATATTGGTAGAATGGCCCTTGTGCTGATCTTGGATGGAAGATGACCAAGGGAGAGGACAAAGACATGGTACATGGACCAGATATCAGCAAACCACAAAAATACTAATTTGCTTGACAGCCAGGTGTACAGTTATGAGTTTGAAAGAAGGCAATAAATGTTGCTTACCCTGAACAGAGAAGTGGCAAGAAAGAAGAAGACACTAATGTTTTTATTTAACCAAACAACTCCCCCTTCTGAGTTATCACCAGATTTTGTATCCCTGGATACATTCTTGCCTGTCTTTTAGGCCTAGCTCTTACAACTTGTTTTGCATGCATGGAGCCCTCTGGCTGCGGGGTAGAGCAAAACACAATGTTGATGCATAGTAAATAACATTGTACAGTAGAGTAGGTGAGATCAGAATTTGTGTTTGTGAGAAACCAACCTTGCAAAATTGTCATAAAGGCATATCAGTCCCAGTACAAAAATCTATGAAGCTGTGCTCGCCGATGATGATAATGGTGGAGAAAAAAGTGTCCATGCCTGTATTTTAAATAAATAAAATTGCTTCTCCCAGGCAAGCAGGAAGGTGGGATTTTGCAAGGCTGGTTAGACACAGCTTTGCATCACACGCCTGCACGATGATTTTATCAACCATAGGTAGCACAATGATGTAATATACATATAGGTGCAGACAGTTTATCACACGTATACCCAGCTGCCTGTGTAGAAACCTACATAAAAAATGGGCCAAGTCCTGCTCTGCTTACACCTGAGAAATCTCCCCCCACACGCCCCTAAATCAGGGGCTTAGCTGTGGGGCCTTTGTCTATGCAGTGTATGCCGTGCAGGGGGAGCCGCGCCGCGGGCTGTCGTGTCCCCGCCCCGCTGTGCAGCAGAGGAGCTGCCTGCTCCAGGTTGCGCCCCCCCGCCCCGCGCCTCAGCTGTAGGATTACAACAGGCCTGTCCCAAGCAACCACCGCGCTGCATTTTTCCGCCGACTAATAATTCACGGTGTGGGTGTGGGGGGGAGAGAAATGTTTTTTTCCCCTCCTCCTCTTTCCCCTTTAAGAGGCGGAGGTGAGGGAGTTTGCGGAAGGGAAAGATGAGCAACGCACGCTGAGTGGTCGGCCTGGTCTCGTGACTGCAGCTAGCCACGCCCCTGATTCTTCCCCCCCCATTCTAGCCTCCACCCCCCGTGTTCCATTGTGAGTGCGAGCTCCGCGCAGCCCCGCCCCCACCCCTAGCCCCGCCTCCTTTTTTCTCTTGGCTCATTTCCGGCCGCCGTCGCTCGCTTCCCTGTGAGGACTCGGGAGAGTGAAGAAACAACAGCCGCCATTTTGTTTGTGTGTGAGCGACTGAGGGAGGGCGAGAGAGACCGAGCCGGACGGGGCGAGCCAGAGGGCGGGCAGCGCAGAGAGACCCAGGGGCCCGGGCGGGGAACGGGGAGAGAAGAGAGAGTCCGAGACCCATCCCCCACGTACATCACACCAGCCCCACAGCCAGCCGCCGAGAGCCAGGCAGGGGCACTAGGGGCCTCCTCGCTCAAAGCCCCGTCCTACCCCGCCCCGGAGCAGAGGAGACCCCCCCCGCGGTCTGTTTAATCCACAAGGGGAGATTTCCCCTCTTGGCCCGGTATTTTGGGAGGCGTCTGGACCCCCGTTGGGGCCCCCGCCCCCTATGGCGGAGGCGAGAGGGCGTCCCAGCAGCGCCTGAGCGGCAGTGGGAGAAGCGGAGAGTGACCATCGCCGAGCGCAGGGGGTGGGAGAAGAGAGGAGCCTAACACCCCCCGCCCTGCCCAAACCCAGCGCTAATAACCATCCTCAGCCACTGGGGAGGGGGAAGGTAGCGCGAGAGAAGGGGGGAGGGGCCGGCTGCTTCTTCCTCCTCCTCCTCCTCCTGCTTTGGGATCGGTCCCTCCGCTTGCTCTGGGGGGCACCCTGCTCTTCGGGCTGAGAGAGAGCGCGGAGGGGGCGCTGAAACCCGCCCCTGCACCCCCACCCCGAGATCGGCGCTGCCTCCATCAGGACAACAACCCCTCCTTCTTCCCCGCACAACAAGATGTGAAGCGGAGACTCCTGGGACTTATCCTCACCCTCCTCATCCTTCCAGCTCCCCTCTCTGCAGCCATTAGTGCCTGGCGAGGAAGAAGCAGGGGGCGCTGGGGACCCCGCACACGCGCTGTCTTCCTCCCCTCCAGCCCCTTCGCGGGCGGTGGGTTTTTTTTTTGTTTTTTTTTTGCAGGGTGGTGTTGGACAGGGAAGGAGCTGCTAGAGGAGGGTGATTTTTTCTCTCTCTCCTTTTTCCTCCTCCTCTCCCCTCCTTCGCCCGCCTCCTTGTGGCGATGAGGAGGAGGAGAACGACGCCGAGGAGGAAGAGGCTGATGGCGGCGGTGAGGCGGCAGCAGGAGGAGGAGACCCCCCGGAGGATGAAGATGATGGTGGCAGAGATGAGGAAGCACCAGCAGCACAACAGCCGGGATTAATTTGACTAAAAACCCACCAGCCTCTTCTCTCCCCCCCCCTTTTTTTTTCTGGCGGGGGCGCTTTCCGTGTTCTTCCCGTCCCCTCTGCCCGTGGCCCGGGGGAAAAGGCCTCTTCCCCACCCTACTCCCCACCTTTCCCCCCCGCTGAGCCGGTGCCACCCTACCAGAGACCAAACCCGAGGGGCAGAAAAAGGGGAACTTGGCCCCCCGCGTCCTCCAGATCCGTCGCTCGCTCTCCATAGTCTTCAGCTGCGTCGGGGGCCCGAGAGGAAGGCGAAGATTTTGGGGATCCCCCGTCTCTCTGCTCGTTGTGTTTGTCTAAAAAGAATTAAAAATGGCCGAGAATGTGGTGGAGCCGGGCCCGCCTTCAGCCAAGCGGCCTAAACTCTCCTCACCGGCGCTCTCCGTGTCCGCAAGCGACGGCACAGGTCAGTCTCAGGGGCCCAGACCCCCTCCTATATTCCAGCTGTACACCTAGAACCCTTTCTCTCGCCTTCTTTTCCCCATCTTTTTTTTCCAGCTCCACTTCTTCTCTCCCCTTACTGTCTTTCCATTTGTACCCCTTTTTCCTCTGCACCTATGTGTAATAATCTCCTCGGAGGGTATTTAATTGCTCTTGTCCTTTATTTGTTGGACGTGATTGAAAGGAAAGCTGTTTGGTTTATTATGCATATGGCCATTTGCAGAAAAAGACTAACAATTTTACCATTTTCATCCTTTTCGTTGTAATAATTATATCAAGCACTCTCTCATATATCTATCTAAATTCTGATTATATGCATAAAATAGTGCACACAAGCATCCTCTTAATCACTCTTAACTGTGTGTGTGTATATCCTTACATATAAGCCGACAAACATTGAGAGAGAGGTGTGTATATATACACACACACACACACCTCTCTCTTAATGTTTGTCGGCTTATATGTAAGGATTTTTATCACTTTTTTTTCTAAATAAGGGATTGAATTCTCTTCCATTCCTCATTTTAGCCCTTGTTTGCATTCTGGTTATTCTATTTACTTTTTTACCTTTTCCCTTCACCCTTTCTTACCCTATCTTTTCTCTGAGGAAGAGTGGTTCTGTTTTTTGTTAGAAATTTAGCTTAGTCTTAGTTTTTAAAGACCTAGATTGCAGATTTTAGTGATGTTGTAGGGCTTTTTAAGAGCCTTTTTATCTTGATGCAAACACATAGCGTTTCATCTTATTTGCATTAAGAATCAATATGGAGCGCAGTTCATTTTGCATCTCCCATTTCTTTGCTGTGAGGCCAAAATGTCTGAAATTCCCATGTAGCTTTATTGGGTTGTGAAGATGAAGGGGGCTTGTTCTTTGCAATCCTGCAAGGATTTTTAACAGTTTTTTTTTTTAGGGAGGAACAATCCATAGTTGCTTTGAAACCAAGCTAGAGGGTGTAAATTTTGGGTGTCCCAATCCCCAGCAAACGTAAACTGGTTGTACTGGAAATTAACAATAAGCTGTTCTTCTTTTCACTGCCTCTTATTAAGAAGCAGATAAATATTTGGTCATTTTGCTTTGAGAGTACTGAGCAGCCTGCCCCTAGTTGCTTCTCAAAACTCGCTTTTAGACTTCTTAGCCAAAAGAAAACTTCGGGGACTCCCCCAACTCTGTCTCCCCCTGCCATACATTGTCTAGTTAAGGTTGTTGTTCCTTGTAGGCACCAGTTTTCTTGTTCATTGTAATTGATTGAGCTGCCAGGAAAATAAGTAAAAAATGGCTGGCCATCAGACAGTAAACAAGATGTTTAAATGTCTAGCTTTCAGTTGTGCACTGGTTTAACTGGAATCATCTTAATTAAAAAGATTTTTTGCTGATCTTTTCTTTGTTCTGGATTAATGAAGTTTTAATTGGTGTATAATTTAAAAAAAAAAAGTTTGCTGAGAACTTTTAGAGCACATTAAGGCATAGGCAGTGTTACAGAGACTGTGAAAGAGGGGTAATGCATTTCTGTCCCAAAATCAACAGGTACAGTCTCTAATAGAAGAGGGAGATAGGAAGGGAGTTCCTCTTCCTCCACCTCCTCAGACCAGTGGTTGATTTTTAGCATTACTTAGAAAGCAAGTACTTGAATTCAGTAGCCTTCCTATATTTCCTTTCCCTGTCAAGTTGATCATTCAACAGGGAAATTGTTTTAGTTCAAAATCATACCATCCCCCGTCCCCCCCTTCATTGTGTGGAAAGTTCCAAATTTGACTTCAGGCTTTTTTGGGGAGGAGGGAATCAGGATACTGTTTAGAATAGTTGGACAGGTGGAAACTTTTTATGTATTTGATTGAAAGTATAAAAACACTGGTTGTGCCAGGCTACAGGGAGCTTATTTCTATTTAACAAGTGCAGATGCTCAATATATTTAATATAATGTGAGCATTTTAATCAGGAGCATTGGGCGACTTAATAGTTGAGGAATCATTGTATAGGTCGGATCAAACACTTACTACAGATATTTTAACTATTTCTTAGGAGTTCAGATGTGACATAGTGGACAAAACAGAATGTACTTTGTTCATAAGACTTGTATAAACTCAAACTTTACTTCATTCAACAGGTAATGCAGAGGCTTTGGATAGTGTCAATTTTTCATATGAAATTACACTCAATAGTTATTGATGAAGACTTCTTTACTCTGGGTTCTCATGTTAAGTAACATATTAACATTGCGGGCTTTGAGGCACAGTACTATGTTTGTTACCTGGGCATAATTATGCATTCATCTCACAAGCGCACTTATCTTGTAAAGTTGAATATTAGTGTTTCTTTAAGTCAAAACCCATCGTTTGCGGGTTATATTCCTTCACTTCCATTGCATGACTGTTTTTTGTCTCATGTCAACCTATTTCCATAAACACCACAACTTCAGTTTCTACTATATCTTAAGGCTTTTCCCCTTTCTTTTCCCCAAGTAACTTTGAATTAGTGATGTTGTGTAGTGTGGTAGGTCCCGGCTATAGAAAGGGGTGTGTTGCCCCGCTCCTAGGATAATTATTGCATTATGCTTTTGATCTTACTTTAATTATTTACTAGGAACATTACATTTTTTTTCTGCAGTAATCTAAATATTAGATTGCAAACTTCATTATGTGCTCATAAAGTGAGGAGTCAGAAATTTCTAAATTGTTTTGGCTATTTCACTTTGCTTGCAAGCATGAAGGGGATTCTTTTTGTATATTTCTCACTGTTGGCTTATTTGGTTCAGTGTTAATTTAAAATATGGATTTGGCAGGTTGGAGACCTAAGAGCAGTGGTGAGTCTAGTTGAGTTGCTAGAGCTGAAACTAGCAGATGTCAAATATTTTCAACATACAGAAGCCATAATTTATCCCCAATTGTGTTTTTGTTACGTACCAAGACTATATAGTTAATTGGTTTTCAGAATGTACACAAAAAAGGAAGTTATTGGGATTCACAAAATGCATTGGGAGAATTCAAAAGGTGTTCACCTGGGTTGCACTAGTAAACCTCATTTCTCTGCTCATCCATCCAGTAGCTTCTTGCCCACTGTGTCGCAGTGCTGGATCTCTTTCTAAGAAGCCTTGGCTGTTATTTCTTTCCTGTTTTGAAAGTAATGTTTGCTCTGAAGCCATAGAAAGTAGTATAACTTAAGAGCTTTCACAGTTTAAAAATAAATGCGAAAATAAATTCTAATAAAGGCTAAATTCCTTGTCCAGGGGAAGAAGAAGCAGGAAGGGAATACTGTGTTACCAGCCAGCTCAAGTGTTTAACTGCAGGTTCATATCATTTGCCAACACTAAAATACTGTTACTCCTCAGTATCCAGTAGGTATATCAGAAAATCTTGATGATGTGAATGGTTTTCCTTCTAGTAAACTAATGGTTAAACTTTACATATTGTTTTGTCATCCCTTGTAATTCTTAATGCATCCATTAAAAACTCTTGACTTTAGGAGCTGAACATCTTAGATTTTCTCAATAGTTACAAAAGTACTGGTACCACTTCAGTGTGAACAGTTGACAAAACTTGGTGGGAAGGAGGACTAATACCTGTCTGTGCATGTGAAGCCCTAAATTGAGTTCTTCAAAGGACACTAAATCGGAACACTTGAGCCAGGTCTATGCTAGAAACTTTTGCTATTATAAGCAATATCAGTTAAGGGTGTTTTTTGGTGACATTTATGTCCTGGCGAAAGCCTTCGTGTAGATTTGGTCATTCCTTCATAAAAGTGATTTAGCTGATGTAGTGCATTTCGTTTGGGGTCCTGGTATAAGCTATACTAGCAGAAACACTGCTAAAAAAAAGCGTAGATGCAGCTTTCACTTAGATTCTGTTGGTATATTTATACCCAGCAACCCTTTCTCAGTGTAGTCTAGGCTTTGGAGTAAAAGTCTACCATTTTCATTTTTCTTAATACTGTAATGAAATGCTTGACAAGAGCTTTATGTAAATTTAGCATCCCAAATAGTCTTCAAAAATACCAAATGTGTTTTTAAGTTCATTTTGGGCAAGACTTCCTTCCATTAATCAGGCGTGTTAAATGGTGTTATGTATTTGGAGAGGATATCCTGAAGTTTGTATTCCTTGATAAATGTCATAACATTGTAGTAGACAGTGCAAGATCTTTTGGTTGTTGGATATAAAAATATTGTTTGACATGTAAGTTGAAAAATATTGAACAACTCTATCATTTCCTGAGATAACCGTTAATATACAGATTTGTGGTAGAAGAGATCTGTATGTATAGTTGTAGTATGGAATTTAGCATCCTTCAGCTAGGCATATCCAAAAATCAGATTCTATTGATTAACAGCAGCCCTTAGAGCCAAATGTACATCCCCTTAATATCCCTTCCAATTGGTATCCATTTTTTTATAAATCTTGATTTTGTTCTCATCTTGACCCTTAATTCTTCTACATCCCTCATATCCAAGGTGTATACATTTCTCTATTGTATTGAAAAGCTTCAGGACTTGCTCCTCTTATAAAAAATGATTCATATTATCTTCTGTCATCTGGATTACTGTAATTCTTTGTATAGAAGATGTAATTTTCATTGATTTTTAAAATGTGGAGGATTGTTTCTTCATTAGGAACACATCACCTCAAATTTTAACCTGGCTCCCTATCTATTTCAGAGATTAATACAAAGTCTCGACCCAGTTTTCAGGCTCCTTCTTGGAGTTTCTCTCCATTTGTTTGACCTCACCTTTTTTCTTTCTAGCCCTCTCTCCTTTCAGGTCTGACTCCTGGCCCCTTTCTTGCACAGCAATCAGATCTCACTCCTGAGTTCCCCTCCCTTTCAACTTTACATGTGCTCTTTCTCTCTGAAACTTGGGTGAGTGAGTCTGTTGCAGTTCACTTTATTTTCATTTGCTGCCTCTTTAATAGATAACTTACAAAGTTTTTGTATTATAGCAAATAAAACTATTTTTACTTGTATTAATTATAGTTGTGCAACTGAGACTGTGCTAGACATTGTATAGACTCGTAGTAAGTTATAGTTCTTCTCCAAAGAGCTTACAGTCTCAATAGACAAGATATGCAAAGGATAGGGAGAGGGATCAGAGGCACGGAGAGGTGAAGTGACTTGTTCATGACCATGTAACAGGTAAGTGTCAGAGCCAGGAATAGAACCTTGGTCTCTTGACTCATGTTCCTGTGCCCTATCACAAAGTCACACATCTTCACACTCCCTTTACTATGAAATACTGTCCGTCAGCAACCAAGCTGTAGGCAACTGTCAAGAATTCACTTGGAAATCTTTATTTTTATAACTCAAATGTATTTTTCACTAAAACTGCTTGTTCTGGTACCTGAAAAAATAGAGAATTAATTAAAAAAACCCATAGGCCTGAAATTATTACATGTATTTAAATATTAGAAATTATTTAAAAACGAGATTTATTACCTTTTCTGGTGAGACCCAGTTCTAGTTTTTTTTTCTCTTCACTGTTTTTGTTTTTTGAAGTGTTAATGGTGTCAGTCGTTACAAGAGAAACAGAAAACCCTTAATTTGGGGGTTGGACAGGTAGAAAATAATGTAATACATACTGTATTGTTACAGTTGGCAATTATTATTTTAATTGACACTGAATAATTGGTGTGAGGGAACTGAAATAATTTCTAGTTTGTAGTCAAGTGGACTGTCAAAAACCCTATGGTTAGAATAAGATTTTTGAGAAGAACAGTAACTTGATATTTCTATGGTGGTTGATTCAAAAATCAATGATCCTGCAGACTTCACAACCTTGCATTCCATTCCTAATCTTATGATACCTATAACTATTTATTTTTCTTTCCTACACTCACTGAATTACGTATGTAAAATTGCAATGTTCTACACATTTTAAAAATAAAAATATATACACATAAGTAAAGCTCTATGGAAATATAAATTTTATGTGTGTGTATGTATGTATATTATGCAAACTACAAGTAAAAACTAAGTCCTGGGCACTGTACAGTGTAAGACACCTGAGATCAGAAGGGGGTGTGTACTACACCTCTACCCCGATATAACATGAATTTGGATGCTCGGGAATGGTGGGGCGCTGCGCACTCCAGCGGATCAAAGCAAGTTCGATATAATGTAGTTTCACCTATAACGCAGTAAGATTTTTTTTTTTTACTCCCGAGGGCAGTGTTATATCGGGGTAGAGGTGTACTTAAAAGTAAATAGCAACTAACAAATGGATGTCTGAAATTTCAGGAGAAAACCTTGCTGCCGAATTCAGGAATTTTAGATGCTAGATTCCAACAAACCCTAGTTAATTTTAAGTAGATGCAATTGAGATGGTCTCTTGTTAAATGATCTATTTCAGGCTGAAAACTTAACTCTGCCTAACAGGAGCCATCAGTTCAGATCCTTAATCAATTCTTTGTTAAAACACTTGTGTAGAGAATTTTTTTGTTTTTTACTAATGCTTGTGGGTTGGGTGGAGGGAGGAGAGATTAAGCATATTACTGGAAGAATTCTGGCTCTTTTCTATGGATTGCTATGTTCTCTGCCAGTGGATTTAATGGGATTTATAAGTATATCTATTGCAAGTCCCCCCCCCCCCCCCCCCACTTCTGGTTGGTTGTCTCTAGTCTCTCCTCCATGACTTGCTTGTATGCTTCAGTGGGACAGTCTTCCAGTGCATGCTCTATTGATGTAATGATCTTACTTTAACCATTCTCTGCACATTAACCAGTGCCCCTCTGTGGAGATTGAGCCCAAAGTCATTTAGTTTGTCAGATAACAAATCTAAGTAATTTTGCTGATTTGTTTACCTGTCAGCTTAAACTACTTATATGGGTCTCCAAGGATTTGGCTTCTCAGGCTTTACCAAAACTGTAGCAGCAGGTTGAAGTAAAATACATCTGTCTCTGCATATGGTTGTATTCAGTGACATGCAAAACATCGTGATCCCACTGAATTTGGATACATGAATCCGACAAGCAAGACATAAATCAGCTATTTTATACACAGGAACCTCCTTATTTGCTAAGCAGTAAGCAACATGTCCATGGGCATGATCCGATATTTCTTTCTTAAAGCATGTTTCCTGATATTAGGTTGTTATGTGAATCACAGCACAAAATAACAAATGTCACTTAACTTTTCTATGTATTTTGAAGGCTTTACTTTGTCATATACAAATAACTGTCTTCAGATATGCTTTTGTTGTAGGATTTTTTTTAAAGAAAATGTTGACACTTTTTCATTTTTCCAAGAATTCCAAACAGCTCCCATTTTTAGATGGGGGAACTGTAATGGGTAACTCAGCCAGTTGTGTAGTTCTCAGCTACATTTGCATCAGCAGAGATGTGGAACTGATGTGGCACTAGTTAGATTCTCTCCACTTCTGTTGTGAAAATACTATGTGCAGGAGCAGCAGTAGTACAGGTGATTCATCACTGCTGGTGTGAGGTAGAATGGCAAGAGAAGTTTTTCTCTTTTGTCCTCCTGTCCTTTTCCACAGCACCAGTACAAAACCATGCCTATATTAGCTCTTTCTGCTTTTAGGATTTTTTTCAACAGGATGCTGGAGTTCAGGACCACATCAATTACAAGTCTCTGCTGGTGTTGCTGGGAAGCATGAGCGAGAGTGAGCCATGGTGATTCTCCTACAGAGGAATTTCTAAAATCTATAGTGACTATAGATCAGGGGTCGGCAACCTTTGGCATGCAGCCCATCAGGGTAATCCGCTGGTGGACCGCGAGTCATGTTTATGTTGACTGTCCGGAGGGAGGCATGGTCTGTTGCAGTTCACCGTTCCCAGCCAATGGGAGCTGCGGGAAACGGCGGCCAGCACATCCCTGCAGCCGATGCCGCTTCCTGAAGCTCCCATTGGCTAGGAACTGTGAACCGCAGCCACTGAGAGCTACGGGGGGCCGTGCCTGTGGATGGTCAATGTAAACACAATGTCTTGCGGCCTGCCAGCGGATTACCCTGATAGGCTGCGTGCCGAAGGTTGCCGACCCCTACTACAGATTGTTTTCAACCCAAGCCGCTGGCTTAGTTTTTCTCTTTGTAGCTCGTAAGTATGGGGTGAATAGGTGGGCTGTCCTAGTAAGTTAGAGTACCTTGCAAATAGGCTGTAGACTGCTTAAACCAGGGGTCGGCAACCTTTCAGAAGTAGTGTGCCGAGTCTTCATTTATTCACTCTAATTTAAGGTTTCACGTGCCAGTAATACATTTTAACGTTTTTAGAAGGTCTCTTTCTATAAGTCTATAATATATAACTAAACTATTGTATGTAAAGTAAATAAAGCTTTTTAAATGTTTGAGAAGCTTCATTTAAAATTAAATTAAATTGCAGAGCCCCTCGGGCTGGTGGCCAGGACCCAGGCAGTGTGAGTGCCACTGAAAATCAGCTCGAGTGCCGCCTTCGGCACACGTGCCATAGGTTGCCTACCCCTGGCTTAAACCAAAGGTCGCAAAGTATTGCAGGGCTAGTGATTTTTTTTTTTTTGGTATTCTAGGTAGAAAATTCATCCTTTTTTGGGTTAATAGTGAATGGTTGCTTCATTGTGCTTTCTTCTGGTGGTCCACAATGTTAGTATGCTAAAATAGACTCATTCACCTCTAATTGCAACTTGTACTAGGGCCCTTAGTGCTCAGAAAATTGAGACTCTTCAGTAATACTTACATATTTGAAAACTGCTATACTTTAAGGCTGGGGTTAAAACTGTACAAATGAAATTCCTGTCTGAAGCTTGTATATTTTTCTTAGACTGAGTATTATTTTGAATCAGTCTAGCTTTACAAAGCCTATGCTATATAAAGGTGGCACATCCTTGGCTGGGGAATGTACTAGGCAAGAAGTTGATTAACAAAATGTTTCAGTTGATATTAAGCTAGACTCTTACCTTGGTATATTGGGGGCCATTATTAACTATTAATGTCCAAGGCCCCTCATGTTGTTTATAACTTGGGCCAGTAGTCGCTGAGCAAAGGCTTTGCATTGTGTATTTTTAAATCTGGTTTACTCAGATAACTTTTTTTAACTTCCCCCTTTAGTTATTGTTAATCGCTTTCAGCATGGTGAATGAGCTGAAATGTCTCCCTAGCTCATGTTGGTGAATAGCACTCTTGATCATTTATAAATCTTAACATTTTATTTCAAAATATTTTAGTGACCAATTAGTAACAAAACTTTAACTTGTTAATCAGTTTAATGTTAAAGCAGTAAAGTTCTCCAGATGTCAAATCCAGAATAAAAACAGGATGGAAACTGGGTTACAACCTCTCTGAATCAGATGGCTCAGTTTTAGTGCTCTTGATTGTGGCACTGATCCAAAGCCCATTTTGAAGTCAGAGTCCTATTAACTTCAGAGGGCTTTGGATCAGGCCCTGAGTGAACTTTCAGATCACTATTCTGAACAAAATGGAATGTTTGTTCTTTCTTTTGAGGAAGAGCGGTGTGGTGCTTGGCATAGAATCTGCACTCTGATCAGGGAATGTGGGGTGTATACAAATTACACGGTGTAAGAATTTGCACAAAGAATGAGCACCCCAAGATAGATTCTTTTCGGATTGGGCTAGAGCAATAAATGGTCTTTTTTATAACATTTACTTGTCATCTTGCCCTTTGCAAATTAATTATATCAAATGTGTGACAATTCTCCTCCCCCCTCTCCCCAACTGGTAGATGAGGTAATGTGTATGTCTGCCACTGCGTTGAACATTTTCACCAACAAACTTTGTTGGGTTGCTGCTACGAGCCTCTGTCTGAAACACTTGCTTTACTCTCCTAAAATGGCTTACAGGCTTCCATTTGCAGACTTTCAATGATTCTGATCACTAACATGAGGTATTGAAAAGTTGTTCTGGTTAGGCACAGCTGTTGGGTAGGGTTTTGCTGGCAGTCCCAAACTTTGAATTCAGGCATCTTATTTTCCCTTTGAGTTCCTTGAGGCAGAATGCACATGAATACTGCATTAAAGTGGGGTCTTCAGGGTGTGAGGTGGTGGTGAGGGGAAGCAAAAACCACAATTTCTTACAGTGAGGAGAATTAAAAACCTAATGCCAGAGGCTCTTGGAGTTTCCAAAACACACATGGTGTATTAAAACAAAAAGGTTATAGCTTCCTGAAACAGATGCAGGGAAAAAAATTTGCAGCTTTGGATCAAACTTTCGTATTCTAGACACAAAGAGGTGAAGTTACTTCTGGTTGTTTAGGGACTAGCATCCTAGGATGTTGTGAGGTTTGATGTGTAACTGAACTCAATAGCTTTTGTGGCTCTGAATCTTGTACTTTTTTAGGTCTTGTTTGAATTTCTGCCTTTATTTGATCTTAAATCAGATTATTGGATTCTGTCTGAATACAGCAGTGGTATAGTTAATTTCTGTTGCCCTCTAATTAAAAATGGCTCCACAATTTAAAAAAAAGTAGGAAAAACTATCACTAAATTTCACCTTGAAGGGGATTGTTGCTTCAGAAGTGTTTACAATGAAAATGCTATTGGACCTTGTCATAAGCCCCATTAAGGGGAAATAAATCTGACCTTCTCTAAATATCATTTGTTAGAATCCTCACATTTGAATGTTTCCTAGACAGAACAGGGTGGAACTCTGCAAGTGTTAAAGGTTTGTGTTTGTTGTTTTTTTTTGTTTTTTGTCCCCAAAGAACAGCAGAGCATCTACTGGCGGTCACACTCCACCTGAACTTCTAACGGCTGCCATCTGAAATTTCCAGTCCTTTCCTTGATCAGTCAGTGATGGAGCTCCCCACAGGAGCTTTGCCCCTTCAACCAAAGTAGTGACTCTTCACTGCAGTCCAATTTCTTGTTGCTTCAGTTTTCCTTTTTACTTCAGTCCCTCCCTGGCTGAGGTTCTTTCTGTGTCACATCTCTCCTTGGAAGAGTCATTTTGTCTCCCCATCAGGAGACCTTTAGGCCCTAATATTGCAACTTTCAGAGCTTGTTGGTAGTTACTTTTGTTTTACCTCCTCCTTAGCTTTATTTGACATTTTATCTTTATCTTTGTTTCAGGGTATTGAACTAAGTTATTCAGGGCATCTAAGTGTTTTGCCTTGTGAGGATCCTTGGCTCATTGTCTTCTCAGCTTATCTTTTTGTAGAGTACTTTAGGTCATGAGCCTCCATTCTTGGATCCCCAGTGTAGCTGCTTAACTGTGAACCCAAATAGCTGGTTACGCTATGGTGCTTAGTTGTGTCCTGTGGGTTGGTCTTTTCTTTCTTGCTTCTAGGCCTTGTGCTGGATAGCTTTCAGGTCTCTCTGCAGAGAGTATCTTGATCTCAGCATTTCACGGCCATTGCTTCTGCCTGAAAGCACAAAAGGGATGCCATATGTTTCATATGCAGTAGCCTGCATTGTGTGGCACCCAGCAGTCAGTGTTGATAGTAAAGCTTTGAGGTGCACCTGTTAATGCTTGCAGGGCTCTAGGGTTGGAGTCCTGATGAGGTATGTTGCATGGAATGTTGAGTGCTTGTTGTTAGTTTTGCCTGATGTGGAAGACTGAGTGTGCCAAGTACAAGACAGTGCTGCTTGAAGTGTCTATTGGACAAAGCAGAGAGAAGCGCTGGTATCAAGCCTTGGCCACTCGTTAATTCATTTTGTACATCAGACAGAGCTATTTCATGGTCTGATTTACTGATGCATATCAGGGCTGCTGATGGGTTGTTCAGAAGGATGATCGTTCTTTGAAGTCCCACTTTGATTCATCTCTCTTCCCATTGCAGTGCTGTAAAGGGGGATCTAGACTGGAGCCTCAAGGCCCTGTCTTGCCTGCTATAAGAATCTGCCTCAAGGCTTATTTGGCACGTTCTGTCATCTTACACAGCTTCTGTGTCAAGATCCTTCAGGCATTTCTGTGCATACAAAACTGTCATTTCAATTAAACATCTATTCTTTGAAGATTGACTACTTTGAGGCCATTGTTCCCATCTGCAGAACACATTTAGGCAATGAGGTCAAAAACCTCCTTAGGTATCTGGAGGCCTCTGGAGCAAGTTCCCAAAAAACTGGGATTATTCCATCCTCTGTTATTAGAAGCGAACTACCCAGAAACTTAATATACTTTCAGAAACAAGTAATACTGATCTTAATTAAGTGAGAACTTCCTCCAGTTTTCTAATCTGAATGAGATTCACCTGAGCTAGAAAACATGAAAGAGGGACTAGCATTGAGTGCCTCAACCCATTTGCAAGTTTGCTTCTCTGCTCTGTAATAGGTAAGGATATATTTTGCCTAGAATGTCAACTTCTTGTGATAGGGACCATTTTTTGTTTTCTGTTTGTAAAGTGCCTTTTCAGTGTGGTCCTGGTCCCTCACTGGGACTCCTAGGCATTACTGCAGTATAAATAATGTTAGAGAAACTGTTTTCCACCTTAAATAGGACAACTTTGAGATGCTAGGGCATTGAGTTCCTAGCACATTAAAGGTCAGATTCACCTTCAGGATCTTGATTAGTAATCATAGAACGCTAAGGGACCTCAAGAGGTCATCTAGTCCAGTCCCCTGCACTCAAGGCAGGACTAAGTAATAATCTGCTCTTAAAAATCCCCAATGATGGAGATTCTACAACCTCCCTAGGCAATTTATTCCAGTGCTTAACCACCCTGACAGTTAAGGAAGTTTTTTCCTTATGTCCAACCTAAACCGCCCTTGCTGCAATTTAAGTCCATTTCTGCTTGTCCTATCCTCAGAGGTTAAGAACATCAATTTTTCTCCCTCCTCCTTGTAACAGCCTTTTATGTATTTGAAAACTGTTATGTCCCCTCTGTCTTCTCTTCTCCAGACTAAACAAGCCCCGTTTTTTCAATCTTCCCTAATAGGTCATGTTTTCTAGATCTTTAATCCATTTTTGTTGCTCTTCTCTGGACTTTCTCCAATTTGTCCACCACATCTTTCCTGAAATGTGGTGCCCAGAACTGGACACAATACTCCAGCTGAGGTCTAATCAGCATGGAGTAGAGCGGAAGAATTACTTCTCGTGTCTTGCTTACAATACTCCTGCTAATGGATCCCAGAATGATGTTTGCTTTTTTTGCAACAGTGTTACAGTAATGTCTGACAGTAATGTCTGAATTTGAGTAACTTAAGGCCACCTAGGTGTCAGGTGAGTCTCCAAATGACTGGTAGGAGGAAAACTACTCCCAGGCTGAATGCCTGGACATGTTGCAGGCTGGAAAACCCATAAATCCCATGCAGTACCAAAATGATCTGTGTTAACACAGGATAGCCAGGGTCCCCAGAAAAGCTGGCTCTCACACTATGAAAGTAAAAAAGCACCACATTCAGTGCATGACTGAGACCAGCTGGTCTATACCTTGCTTAGCGCCAGCAGGGAATAACCACTATCCCGTTGTAAGGTCAGAAGGCTTCATCTGACTTGAGTTAACACATGTATCCCATGGTGTGCAGATACTTCCAACAAGTTGAGATCTAAGGAAGTTTAAGGTGAGCCCTAGCAGTGCAAGTTCTTGATGGTGTCACAAAATAAATCCACAAATTAATAATGGACCAAGATAGGAGAAGACTGTGTACTAAGGGTAGTGCAGGAAAGCTGTGTCTGCTGTAAAGAGGTGTGTTAGCAGCTGGCAGCATGGGTGAGAGGTTAGGGCTGTTATGTCCCATAAGGCAAGAGAACACACAAGGGAATTGTGAATTGAGTGATGAGACAAATTGGCCATTGTTGGTTTATGAGGGTTATGATTTTGTCCGTATTATGTCTGTGAAAGACTGTAGGATTGAAGCAACTTGTTCAGTCTGTACCTTGCTCATGATGTGGTTCCTGATAGGGTAACATTTCATGGGGTGTTTTCTTTCACAGATGAGTTCTATGGTTGCGTGGGCAGTAGCTGACAAAGGGACTTTGGGCATAGCAGAAGTATCTGCTGGTGGCGCAGTTGATAAGAGAACTGTTGCATATCATCTTTGCACCTTGAGGCTATTCCACACTAATGCTATTTTTGTGGGTAACCTTTTGGATATGGCCTAATTAAAAATAGGTCATTTGTCTCAGTAACCCATCGTCAGATACTTAGGGTGAAACATTCCCTCCTCTCTACATCTTCACTTTACCTGTGAACCCAGGGTATTAATGGATCCCCAGATTAACCTAATGTAGGATTCTTCTGAACCACCCTAACACTGAAGGTCGCTTCCTGGGTATTGGTGACTTCTGCGTTTTACTTCAGAGTTTAAACCAGAGTGCCTATTTCCCCCATGTAGTAACTCTTCTGTATTTGGGAGGGTGCCATGATGTCTCTAGAGATCATAAATCATTATCTTGATGATCAAATGTCTGCATACTCCCTTACTTTGGTCAGATCTTCTTTGGTGCATTCTGGGTGAAAGAGAGAGGTTGCAGAAGACTCTGTGTTGGAAAGCCGACACCAGGTTCTTGAGTAGCTGGTCAGTGGCCAAGCCATGCTAGTGCTGATTTGGTCAGAGCCAAAGCAGCCTCCACACTCTGCCTCAAGATGCATATTGTCTGCAAATAAATATGAATATGAAATAAGCTGTGACTCTATCATGTACGTAAGTACACACAAAGCAGTACTGCTGAAATCAATTTCCTGAGGCTGTTCATATTTTGATCCCTCAGTCCAACGGGATCTGCCTGTAAAATGTGGGAATGCAAACTCGTTGCTGGTCTTCAGACTACTAGTTTGGTTGACTTTGAAAGGAAAATCCTACAGTTTGAACATTCTGTCTGGTATTTGTTTCCTTTCCTTTGGCTGTAAAAGACTTCGTAGATTTGGGTTTCAATTTGACTTTACCTGTCATTAAAAACAAAACAGAATACCGTTATCCTTGCTCAAGTTCACTTCATATTTTTGGTTAATACTTACTGCTATTCTCCTGAGACAACCATTTTGTACTCTTCAGAAGTGAGAATCTTGGCAAATGATATCTTTCAGGGTGGATTTGGTTTAAATCAAATTGATTTAAATCATGATTTAAATCACTAGTCAGGAAGACTCAATTTAATCATGGATTTCTACATAACAGTGCATTCTTGTTGGTTGTTATAACCTTAATACATATTCTTCACAGCTCGGAGATAGATGAAGGTTTCATTTTTAGAAGGTACACACTAGATATTTTTTAAGTGATTTATTTTGAAAAGTTTTTTCAGAGTAGTTTTACAGCTATATCAGAAAATGAATGATTGGTTATTTCATTTACCAAAGGTAATTGAAGCAGATACTTCACCTCCCAGTGACTTAATAAATATCTCCAATTCAACCGGTTAATCATTAATATTTGGAGGATTTTCTTGCCATCCTGTATTAGGAGGAGAACATCACCAGACAGACATTGTTGTTTTAGTTAAATAAAACAATTTGAATGTTATGTATTCTGGATGTTTTTCTTCAACAGCAAACATATAATATTTTAACAAAACAAGCATATGAATTTTTGAATTTAGTTAAACATTCAATTTTTTTAAAATCAGGTTTGTTTTTGTTAAAATGACTTTTACTAAAATAGTTAATGAAATATTAAACAAAAATTAAATAGACCGTGTCAGCCAGATCAACATGAGAAACTTAAAATATTGGCTTCTGCAGCTAACTGTCGTCTTCACCTTCATTTTCCTGTTTGTTCATAATCTGGAATAGAAAAATAAGCTTTCCTGCTTTTTCAGGTCCCAAACAATTTCTCAGTTTGGGATGAATTAGTCCAAAGGAAGAAAATATTCTTTCTACACCAGCAGAAGAAGCTACTACTGTTAAGTGAGATTATCACTTCGAGTCCCTGAATCCAAGTGCTTAAGTGACTTCGACCAGTTCACTGGTGTGACTTTCTTTAAAACATCATCAGCAAACATATATTTCTTGAATGGTTCACCCTTAGCTCTGATGTTTATTATAGTTGGCATTATGGAGGGATGATTGCTTAATGTCCATGTCATAGCCAACTCCTCTACTTCAGCAGTTAAGGTTTGACCCCAGTACTGAGTATTGAGAATATTTGCAAGAAAATGAGCCGGAGATAGTGCTTGTCCCATTTGTGTTTTTTTAATGCTTGTAATTTAACTCTGTTATTGCATATTTCTCTTTTTAAGATCTCACTCAGTTCCTTCCAAATTTCAGCAGCGTCAGCAATAAAACAGCGATTTCCCTGCATTTTGTTTAAGGCTACAGAAATAGGCTTCAGGGTACTCGGCATGTGTTCAACATTTCTCCTAAGCCCAATGTTGAGAACTTTGGCTGTGGGTGCCATATATTTTTTCATGATTCTGTTCACACACACACTCATCAGATTAGGCCAGTTCTTGATATAGTGCTCACAACACTCGACTTGTGGGAGAGTTAGCTTGGTTCCTCCCACCTTTTTAGAGCAGCTGCCGCAAAGTGGTTGTTACAGAAGTATTTTGCGTTTCAACATTCTCTGAACACTGAAGTCTTTGGCTAATGGGTGCATTGAATGAGCACTGCAACCGTATCTTATTAGCTTGGGACTCTCTTCGCTCCTAAATAATTTCTTCTCATCTTGGATACATTTGCAGAATTGTCGGTGACCAAGCTGCGTGCTAGACATCTGAATTTTTTTTTCACAGTTTGTTATAGCTTTTACTGCTACTTCTTGTATCAATTGTTTCTATAAGGAAGACATTCCCTTCTGTTGTCACACAAGCACATACAACAGGATCATTGTGGGACATTGCTCCACCCGTCAAGACTCAGGTTAACAATTTTACCCTCTAGACCTTTTGCACACTGCTCAATCTCTTTCATATACTTTATCCAACAATTTGCCTGCAACATCTGCTCTGTTGGGTGGACTGTATCCTGGTCTTAATGACTGAACCCTGTGAATGAAGTGTGGGTTCTCAATCCTATGGAAAGGAGAGTTTGTTGCATAAACAAACCGGGCAATTTTTTATCAATTATCTCTTTTTTTTGTAATCTGCTGGTTCTTAATCACAAACTTGTTTCTGGATGATGGAGATTTTTTTTTTCTTTTTGCTACAGGTGATATACTGTGGCTATGATGTGACTGAAACACTATCATTGGCAGATAACTCTGAAACTATAGAAAATGATGGTGATCTTGAAGGTGGATAGTCTTCAGAATCCTGTATATTGAGGATGGATTCTCCTAAACAAAATAAGTCAATGCAGTTACTTAATTATTATTACTATACTGCTCATTTAGTATTACTCATTGCATTCACTGACACTCAGTACTACTTCAAAGGTGAAATTGTAAAAGGAAGATCTGCCAATTTCATCTATTCATTTTTTATCCCAACTGCATCCATAGAGTAACATCTATATTTTTTTTTTTGCTCAAACATGAGAATTCAAGAATAGTCCAGAAGGAAGACAGGCAGTCCTTAAGAAAGAAGTATGAAATAAAAAAGTTTACCAACCTGAAGATCCTGCATGTTCAGACCTGTTCCTTTCATCATCTTCAACGCAGCTTCCTCCTGAGAAGGAACACTTCTCGTGATGTTGTTTCATTCGGGCAACCAGGCCTTGCATTTCTTTGTTGCACTGTATACATTTTGCACGCATGCCTGTCTTACCCACAGGTAGAGGAACTTCATTAAAATATTCCCAAACTGGGTCTCTTCTACGGCCTGCCCCTATTATAGGTTTTCTCATCTAGTGAGAGAATGCTATGGTAGATCTCAGATCAATGAAGGCTACACTCAGACCTCAAGACATCTGGAATATGCTGCTCAAACAGTTTCACTTTTGTTTCTACTCCGTCCCTCCCTTCTCACATTTATCTCCAGACTTCTTCTCCTTGTCCAGATCTATTCCGCCCCCAACAATCTTCTATTCAGTGAACTTTTTGAAACTTTGCACTTTTAGAGAGAGGTAAGGGATTGACTCTGTGTACAGAAATTTGCAGAGGGACAATAGGGTTGAGGTCTGTTATTTCTCCCTCTATATATTTTATTTAAAAACATTTTTGCTGTTAACAAGCATGTTATCCCTGGAGAGACAAATCCACAGTTTGAGAACTGCAAAACTAAGCATCTCTGATGATATCTTCTAGACTGAGTATGGAATCCATTGGGTAGATAGTATCAGGGGGTAGCTGTGTTAGTCTGTATCCACAAAAACAACAATCTGTTAGTCTTTAAGATTGGGTCCCTAATCCATGAACTATTGGAACTCCTTTACAAAACTTTCTTAAACATTAGATAAATATTTTCTCATACTCTAGAATTAAATTTATAATCCCTATTCCATGAGACATTATAGCTCAAAGATATCTTAATTAAAACTATCTTTAGATAAGTTTCTCTTCAAAAAGCATTTATAAAAAAAATCCGTTTTAAATAAAAACCGAATTTTTTGATTTTTTTAAAAAATCATTGATTTTTATCCATCCTGATAGATAAGAGAATATTTATAATTCTGTATCTCTGAATGTTTAATGCCAAGAGGATTATTTCCCAGCCACCTTCCCTCAATCTAGTATGATTTTGTTCTTGTTTTTTCTGCATGTACCTGTTCATTTCTTGCCTTTTGAGGGAACATTTTTTGTTTGATTATTTTGTTGGTGTATTTTCCCTGCTGAAAGGCTCATTTGGCATGACTACCAATGAGGGGTAGGGGTTGGCTTACATTTCTGGATGCTAGAGTTGTTCTTAGAGACCAGAAACCTTTAAAGCTTAGAATTCTGCCCTCATGTACTTAGAAGTGGAGATCTAAGAGGGAGAATCCCATGTGATTGTTAGATCTTCAGAGACATGCTAAGTGATCTTTTCATTACATGAGGAAAAGCAAATATGGCTTTAGAATTCTGAAAACAAGAATTTCATACTAGTTTACAGGATTGGCATATACTTTAAATTCCTTACACAAGCCTTTCCATGGAAATGATGTCCCATCATATTTTGAAGAGGGAGTTGAGAGTTCTTCATGTTCAGAAGTTTCCTTATTCAGTGACTTTCTGACTTTTTGTTCTCTGACTTGCTTAATAAGATGCACCATTCATGGACCATGTTCTCTTGCAAAATTTCACTGCTTTAGTTCTCAAAGTTTTATTCCGCTAACCACCAGGAATGGCTCTCCACATCTTTGCTGGACCATGGACTGTAGCTTGTGAATCACTTTTCTCTTGTTTCTGACCTTCCTTACTGATCCTCTTAGTCTGACACTACTTAACCTGAGTCTGATAGTCTCTGAACGTTTGACATGCTTTTTAGTCTTTTCAGGGTACCACATGTCCCTTTTATTGCTTTCCCATTTCTCTTGTCCTCCTGCTATCTTTAAGATGCTTCTCCATTGTAATCCTTGCTGTTTCCTTTCACTCACTGATTTGTTTAGTTCTCAGGAAGCAAGTGAAGTCTTTTCTATTCCTTCTGATGTGAAATTATATGAAGTTTAGGCCTGCCTCCTGGAAACTGTATGCTTAGCAGAATTAAGGGCCCCTTTTTTCTCCTCTTCTCAACTTCATCTGTAAATAGTAACTAAATTACAAGACTGTCGAAAGGAAGCTGCTATTGGAAGATCCACTGTTGAAGTATAATGCAAGGCCTGTCCTTTGCACAAACTTCCCCCAAATAATGGAGGCTAAAGGATGGTCTGTTTACATTTTACTGAGGCAAATGACTGCAGCAATTTATGAAGTAATAAGGGAGGATTGGAAAGTAGGCCTTTTGGGCAAGAATTTTGTTTGTATAGTTTTATCTGTGGTGCTTGGATACTGCAGTGTTGGGGGCATTAAAATTTAAATAGAATTGAAATTGCTTCATCTTAGTCTATCCAACTAATTCTTCTCTTGCTAATCCCCAGCAGCAAAACTTTCAGAAGGCTTTTTTTGGTGATTTACTTTTCATTTCTGAAGTAATGCTTACTTCCAAGACTGCAGATACTAAGGTCTTGCAACTTGGTACTGTATCATTGTGATCCCTATTGAGCAAATATCTAATGGAATTCAGACTTAACCTGCTTCTTATTTCTGATACTAATTCTTTATCTTCAATTTTAATATTTTAGTGAGGACTACTGTGGTCATACTCTTTGACTTTCAGTAGAGTTGGCACTTCCCCTTAATCAGCATTATAATAGTGTGAAAATAGTGTATTGGCAGCAATGTCAGTTGTCTAACAAAGTTTTGAATAATTTCTCTTTGAAAGTAAAGTAAAATATCTGCTATAATAGAGCATTCATGAAATGAAAGTTGTTTTAAGAAAGGTTAAAATTAAACTTGATCACTAACTATTTTATGTAATATAGTGTCCAACTGTAAACATTAGGCAGCATGCTCCTTAGTCATTAAAATTGTATGAATTCATAATATAGTAGGTGATCTTTTGTGGAAACACTTTTTGGTTTTATATTTAACTGTAAAAATAATACACAGATAACTGACTCAGTACAGATTAAGAGATGCACAGTACCTATGGCATATCTCTTAAGTATTTGTGATCTTCCTAGATAAGAAAACTTGGGGCTGTTGCAACGTATCTTGCCAATGACATTCCAAGCATCTCCACATGCAAACTATCTGAAACTATGCCAGTTTGTTACCTTAGTGGTGACACTGCATAGCCACGTGAGCTATGGGTTTAATTCCTGATCCTGCTGTCTTTTACTCTCGTATTCTTCCTGTATAGGGAAGGAATGGTTTACATTGCTTATAATTCTACTCTTTGCAGCCAAATAGGCTCATAGTGGGCGTTACCCAGTGAAGATTCATTGAATTTTGTAACTTTGTTTTGGGTCTCAAAATTGGGATAATATTTTAAGGTGATGAGCAAAAGAAGGGAAAAAGGACCTCTCCTTTTAGCTACTCCATGATTTATAAAGGAAGTCTTCTGTTTGCTTTTACACTAGAAACGCAGGTCGTACCTGTTCAAAAAATGACTGACTTAGGCTTTGTCTACACTGGCACTGAAAAACAAAACTTTTGTTGTTCAGAGGTGTTACCTCCCACCCCCGTAAGACAAAAGTTTGCCAACGAAAAGTGTTGTTGTGAACAGCGCTTTGCCGGCAGGAGCGCTCTCCTGCCGACAAAGCTGCTGCTGCTTGTTGGGGGTGGAAGTTTTTTGTTGGCGGCAGAGCTCTCTTCTGCCAACAAACAGCAGCTAGACTGTGCGCACTGCTGTGTCACTACAAGGTGCGTAGTATAGACAAAGCCTTAGTTAAGTGAAAGCTGAGAAATTGAGGGGAAGGGATTTTTAATGATTCAAAACTTTATTTTTTGATAATTAAAACCTATTTAACTTCAGTGACCAGCACTTTGGAAAAGGACATCATTGTTAAAAATCTAAAACTCCCTCACTTACGGTGCAAGAGCTCATAAACATGCTCTGAGACATCCAATAGCTCCTCCAGCAAAATTGGTGTATGTGGGGTTGGGAGTGAGGCATTTTTCATGTATCATAAAGAAACAAAAAAGGTGTAATCTCATTAAGTTTTTGCAGTTGAGGTGGTCTGCATGAAGGCGAGCTGGCTAACTTCAAATACTAGCTGATGCTGTAATAATTGCTTGAATAGTTGATGTGAAGGTGTGCTATTCATCTGACATAGACGCTTGATTATTTTGTTCTGGTTTATCTTCAGATCTCATTAGTTGATCTGAATTTTTTTTAAAACTTCTTTTTGTTTTTCCTTCTAGATTTTGGATCCCTCTTTGATCTGGAACATGATTTACCAGATGAACTAATCAGCTCCACAGATTTGGGACTTACCAACGGTGGTGACATTAATCAGCTGCAAACCAGTCTTGGCATGGCACAAGATGCTGCATCTAAACATAAGCAGCTGTCTGAACTGCTGCGGGCTGGTAGTTCCCCAAACCTCAACATGGGGGTTGGGGGACCAGGCCAAGGCATGGCAAGTCAAACCCAACAGAACAGTCCTGGAATGGGAATCTTAAACAGCATGGTTAAAAGCCCCATGGCACAGGCAGGTTTGACGTCTCCAAATATGGGGATGGGTACAAGTGGCCCAAATCAAGGTCCTTCAGCCCAGTCAACTGCAGGAATGATGCCCGCAGTAAATAGTCCAGTTAATCAGCCTGGCATGGGAATGAACACAGGGATGAATGCTGGCATGAATCCTGGGATGCTGTCTGCAGGCAATGGACAGGGGATGATGCAAGGGCAAGTCATGAACGGTTCAATTGGAGCAGGAAGAGGGCGACCCAACATGCCATATCCAAATCCAGGAATAGGTAATGCTGGTAACTTGTTGGCTGAGACACTGCAGCAAGGTTCTCCCCAGATGGGAGGACAGACGGGACTGAGAGGGCCACAACCTGGAGCAATGAACAAGGTAAGGAAAGCTTGGTTACTTTACTTATTCCATGTGGTAACTTTGACATCATTTATAAGAACTAGGGTAGAAAACTCATTCTTGACCTGTCTTCAAAACCCGTATTATAAGGGAACACTTCCTTCTAGATAATTTGGTACAAAAGAATTGGCAGCATTCAAAGGAGTTATATAAAGGTGAGAATTACAGATCTTATAAGAAGCTACATTCATTAGAGACATGTACCAAAATTGCTGGATAAAGGTCTGTTACTTTTTTAAAAAACCTGTTAATTTTTTACATTGTCATCACTACCACTCTAAATTAAACTAAAGATTCTCTGATGTATTTTGATCTGAGAATGTAGTTTTTATTACTGTCCATAAATACGTTCCTTGGTGGAACAAGTGGATTTGAATCCTTTTTATTAAACATTGACTTAAATTTCTATGGACCCATATTGGAATTCTTACTGGGTAAGTGTTAATCTGCCAAATTTGGTATAAAATTTGGAAGACTCATTCCAAGGTGAGGGAATAAAGAGGAAAGAAAAAAGAATAGAAAATATTCTTGGGTAATGGGGAAGGAAATGAGTTTTTAATATTGGGATGGGGAAAAGAGTAAGGAGGAGTGGTACTGGGGCATTTTGAAAATGGAAATGATCTGGCATGACAGAGTTGAAACTACAAATACGCATTCCCCTTTTCAGAAATAGTCTGACCTGGAATATTTTTCCAAGCTTTGGGTTCAACTCTAAATCAAAAGTCAGAACAATCAGTCAACTATTATGCAATTTCCATCCAGAGTGAATTATATCATGTCTTGGTCAAAGAGGGAAAGTTATTCTAAACAACACTTTAAAGAGAGATTTATTCAGATGCTGTAATCAAAATGAAAATTTTGGAAGCTTATTGGGTTGGGATGCTTTTTTCCAGCCACCTTATTCCATAAAAAGCACCCTTAAACTTAAAAAAACCAACCAAACAGATTTAGAATATTAGTCTGTAATGTGGACTAGATCTTAACTAGTATTAATAAAATGGTCTGAAATAATTGCCTTACAAATATCCTAAGAAATAAACTTTAAAAATCAAAACTGACCCTGTGAGCTTGATGTAATAGTAAATATGGTACCTAGTGGGTGGAAGCATATCTAACAATGAACTGGCCTTTGATTGGATTGATTGTTAATATTAATCTGGTAGACTACGATCACTTGGACTGTTTGGTAAACATGACCGTTACAAAAGGATGTGTTGCAATATATTGTTCAAATGGTGCTGTAAAAAGGAAATTAAACATAATTGTTCAATGTAACTGAAATTTCTCTAAGGGCAGAGTCAGAAGCATATCAAAACAACTATACAGAAAGGAATTTTGATGCATTGTTCTCTATAGTCCAATGTGGAATTTTATTTCAAGTTAAAAATTGACACTAATTTCAAGATTAATACATTGCAGTTCAAGATGGATTTTAATTACTAGATTTAAGTATCAATAAAGCTGATCAAATTTCAAAACATCTGTTTAATTTGGAGAAAATCTTTGCTAAGATTGCAAGGTCAGTCTTTGAATTGATATAGTTAATTTACACTGTCCCCAACCTATTTCAACCTAAGCCCTGAAGTGTGCCGTGTGGATCCAAATAAGGAAGGAAAGCATTTCAAATTTGATCTAGTTGCTTGCTTTTTGGGATTTCAAATCAAATACATGAGTGCAGTATGTGGAATTTTTAATTTGCTATCTGAGTTGATAGAAAATATATTTGAATAGGGTTTAACGTGGAGAGAGAAACCTTAGCTATAAAGATGCATGAAATTTTGTTTGAGCCTATGTTTCAATGTCGTATTTGATTGTAATATACATTGCTCATAAAGTAGCTGAACTGCCTGATGAGAAGGAACAGTCTGAAATGGAGGCTGAAATTCCAGAATGTCTTCATTTGGTTTAGTTGTTGGCAGGGAGCCGATGTTTCACTACTTGCAGTGGAGTTAGCAGAAGCTAATAACAGTAATATCTCTGACCATTGTATCTTTCCACCCATCTGGCCTCATCATTCCCACCTCCAAATTTTCAAAAAATAGATGGAAAAGGAAATTAAACATAATTGTAAATATAACTTTTTATTGGCTGTTTAAAAATATTTTGGTAAATTACAGTGGTAGTTTTTTAACCTGGGAGCCTGGATTTACTAATGTGTAGTGGCTCTTCAGTTTGAGTAGCAGAAATATGCTTTGAAGGCCTATTGTTGCTCTATGGAGTTAGTGAAACATTTCCTCGGTGATGTTTAACTGGTGATGTAGTGGATCGGGGTGTGCCTAAGAGGAGCCGGCAGAACTTGAGAAGTGGGAAGGGAGCTAGCGCAGGGTGTGCTTTGCCTGAATGAGCCTGCTGCTAGCTGTGTTTGATTTAGGTTAAGGTGGGGGGTGGGAGTTCACCTATTGTTCTTGCAACAGGAATTTGAAGGCCATCTGTTCTGTTTACAACTACTGAGACTGTTTCAAATGTAAGCATTTTAAGGACACTTTCAAGTTAAAATTTTGATTGTGTTGATGAATGAAGGATTTTAAAAAATACAGGAAATAGGTAACATTTTATTCATTCGTACTGCATAAGTCCTGCAACTTAAGTTAGGTGCATAAATATAAAATTCATCAGTTCTATAAATAAAAACCCCACTTTGTTAAAAGTCCTTATACTTGTTTTGCAAGGTAGTATCTTCATGTCTGCATCAAACTTATTTCTAAATAAATTCCTTAGTTTCAGTATGAAGAGGAAACTTTTATTACCAAGGTTCCATGATATTGAATATGCAGGGTGCCGGCTTTGCAATCCAGTGGAAGAAAGCCTGGCACACCCTTGAGGACAGACAAATCTGTTTTAAAAATTTTCCTGAGATGAGCTTTATTGCATGTTGTTACCAAGCTTGTTGGGATGCTTATTTGGAGATAGGATTGTGTGCTTGGAACAGAATTGCTCTAAATTTACAGAGGATTATCCTTTTTGATAGCTACCTGGACTTTATCTTCATGACCAAAGGTTTAGTCTCACCTCCTGAATAAAGCTGGACTTAGGAGTAAGATGGTTATTTGAGGCTTATTTGTCTTTAGGAGCCTAGAT
This sequence comes from Chrysemys picta bellii, assembly GCF_011386835.1. Lineage (NCBI taxonomy): Eukaryota > Metazoa > Chordata > Testudines > Emydidae > Chrysemys > Chrysemys picta. The sequence continues at coordinate 92,462,167 of NC_088791.1, read as the reverse complement.
ATACTAGCCTCAAATTGGACAAGTTTCCAATTGGTATTTTATAAATTCACAAGTCAAATAATATCTATACTATCCCAACTCCATCAGCCCTGAGCCAGTTAATCTTCAACAAAATACTCATTTTATTCTGCCTCTTTGGCTGTTCAGCAGCTTGCTGTTAGCACCCTCTGGTTACTATCATGTTGCCTGGTCTACTCATGTTCTTCAGAATGGGAAGGTGTTTCATAAACAAATATGATAATTTGTGTAATTCTTTGGTGGTGGTTGCACTCTGCTGTCCTGCGTGCCACAAATCTGAAGGTAAAGTGACGCCAGCCATTTGAAATAAATATTTTTAATGTCTGTTCTTCCAATAATTTTTCTCCTAGTATGAAAAGGAGAGGAGACTAGTCAGTCCTGATACATCATGGACACCAATCAGAACGCTTCATTTCTATGTAAAGCTTTAAATCTGTTTGAAATATTTTTAAAGAATTGCAGTTGAGCAGTCCTCAAATCATCTGATTCAATACATAATTTTGGGAGTATACAAAGTTCAGAAGTTAGGCTGTTAAAAACATGGGGCAAACTTGTTCAGTTCACTTTGTAAAAATCTAGAATTGGTTTATATTAGAGGATGGTAACTTGGCTTGGTCCCTACCTTACTGTAGTAAGATGAGGCCCTGAAACATAAACTCTTGTGTCAGAGGCCCAGTCTGAGGCCTGAACCAAAGTACTTCCAGGCATTGCTAAGCAAAAGTTGGGCTGGGAGCCAGAGGCAGGCCCCACTCACAGAAGTTGGCGAGAAGAGGGCTGCTAGAAGCAGGTGCATCCACACATAAGTGCTAATAAGAGGAACTTGTGCCAAAATGGCATCAGAACACTCCACAGAGATAACGAGGAACAGGCAGGTGCATCTTAAAGACAGGGTCAAAAGGACAGCATGATGGATAGATCATGTTTGAAACAACATGATCAAAGGGGGAGACAGCACCCTAATGAGTCTAGGGGCTGTACCTCAATATGTCAGTAGGGATGAGTAATCTGTCCTGTAACTTGTATAAAAATAGGTCCCGGAGTGCGCATCTTTGTCCAGCCTAGGGGGCAGTGGAGTGTCCCGCCACTGACTGAGCTGTGTCCATTGCCAGGGGGCACATATTCGTAGTATGTCCTGTAGAGTCTATAGGAAACTATTACTGTGCTTTGTTTGTTTAACAATAAACCTGGCTCGGGTTCCTTCGTACCCTACTAGAGTCTGTGGTCTTTGGAGGTTCTCTTGGGGTTTGCTGTGTCGGCTATCTGCGCAGAACTGGGGTAGCACACAGAAGGAACATGCACGCAGCCGACTGTTATCATCGAACAAGAGCAGAGCACCACACCGGTAGCCACTGACAACACTTACCAACAAACAAAACTTTTAAAAAGTAGAATTCAGTTGTAACTGAATGAAGAAAAGATATTCTTAATTTTGTAGAAAGAACTTTTTTTTCCCTTCACAACTTCAATGCATCCCAGCTGAAATTATGCCAAATTAGAATCCTCCAGGTAGCTTAATTTTAAAATGACTTGAGTCTTATGAATTGTGCTGCCCAAGGCTTGAAGAAGGGGAAAAATTAATTATTGTAGTAGATATGGAACTTCTGAAGTTGGTGCAGTTAAGGGACATAATAGAAATGGTCTTCTCTTTGGCATCATTAAATCACACTTTTAGGGGTGATATTTTGGCCATAGTATTGCTATGCATTCTTTAAATAGCTGCTGTTTTCCATCCCAAATGTGGACATTTCAGTGGTGGGTGGATTGATGTGTGTGTAAAGTGCTTTTGGATGAAGGGTGCTTTTATGATTGTATGTTGTTCTATTTAAAGAATTAAAATTCACTTTTAGCTGGGTGTATAACTTTTTTTTTCCTGGGTGGGGAGGAGAAAAATCTGACTAATAGTCTGCTTTTCCAAGCAATATCAGAGGTAGACAGGTGTTCAAGGGGGAGTATTGGAGCTGTGGAGACCCTTGCTTTTGCTGCAGCCAGTAGACTCTTAGGGTGGGTAGGAGAGAAGCTCTTCCAGCAGTCACTGGTGAGGTAGTGCTAACATTTATTAGGCATGTACTACCAGAGACTGATATGAAATATGAAGCACAAGAGTAGTGTCCAAGGTCAGCAGCCCAGGATAAAGAGTAATGCTAAACGTCTCATCAGTTTTGCCATTGATACTTGCTGGCTGTCTATTCATATTTTGTATTGGTCTTTCAGGATAATAGGTATTGGATAAATGGACTTTAACAGACCTCTGTGACTTCTTTGGCCTCAACCCCTGCCAGAGTGGTGGCTGGTGGGGCTTGCGCAGTGGCTGGTGGGCAGCTGTCAGGGCTTGTGACAAAACTTTCTTACTCATGAATAAGTGGCCACAGAAGTTCACCAATATGCGAGTGTGCTAGGGCATCTACTATAGCTACCACTAATGGAGGTGCTTTCAATGATAGTACAATGGTGGGAAATTAAGAAAAACGTGAGTGTAGACAGCTTCTTTCCCTGTCCATGCTTCCTTGCTGACTGGCTGATGTCTACATTTTCTGTGACTGCTGGTAGGAGGTAGCTGTGGTAGTCCTCATTTTCAGCTAGGTCTGTAGATTCTTTGAAGTGGTCCCTCGCTCTCAAGTGGGGAGGGAGGCCACTCCGCCTCTCTGTGTCAGGTAACAGCACTTGGGCTCGGGTTCCGCTGGTGGGGCCAAGCAGTACGAAGTCTATGGCTCTGAGGCCGCTTAGCAGAGGCAAACAACAAGTAACAATTTGGTGCTCTAGTCCCCTTGGGCTGGGCAGAGCAATGAGCAGTCTTTAGCCCACAGCCTCCTGTCTGAGGCTGGCAGTAACTAACAGCCTAAAGCTCTGGCTCTTTGTGCAGGGCAGAGCAGGGAACAGACATTAGTCTAAGCCTCCTGGCTAAGGCGGCCAGCACACACACACTAAGGCTCACGGTCTTCTGATGGGGGACAAGCCAAGCACAGGCCTTCTGGCCTAGGGGTGCAAAGGCTGCCACCCCAGGGGTGGGGTTGGCATCAAGGGGGGTAGGAGGACCTCAGGCCCTAACAGTGGCGGAGTGTTCTGCCACTGGGTCAGCAGGGATTCCAGCTGCAACGTGCTGACCCCTGCTCCAGCAACAAAACTGGAGTAAAGTCTGGTTTCCCTGGGCTACTTCCAGCCACAGTCTGGAGACGGGGTTATGTAGTCCAAGTGTCCTCTGTCTCCTCAGGGTCTACTGTGGATGGCAGTCCTGGCAACTTCTCTCCAGGTTTTGTCTCCTCCAACGGCAGGGCACTGCGCAGCATGGGCTCATCTGTGACTCCTTCCGTGGCTTCTGCTCAGCTGAGCTGTAGGTCCCTCCCTTGTACTTCCTGTCCTGCCTGTCTGGCGAGCTGGGGTGGGGGCAAGTCTGGCTCTGCCCGCCAAAGGGAGGGTAGTGGTCCCTCGCTCTCCAGTCTGGAGGGAGGCTACTCTGCCTCCCTACAGTCTTCCATTGAAGAGCTTGGCTAGCTAGAGAAGTAGCTGGAAACAAGAACAATGCAGTGCTGTTTCTTGATTATGGTAGTGTCTACTATGAGCAAACGTTTCAGAAGGCTGGTCCATGTTCCAAGGAGTTTACAGCCTAAGGAGCCTCTTAATATCTAACTCTGCTTCTGCTTAACTTTCATGAGCAGCCACACTACTGGTAGGCACAAGGCACTCAGTAGTGCCTGCTGCACATTGAAGATTCCTAATTTTAGAGGCATCTGCTTCCCAGTGTGAAGTGGTAGTGTTGGAGCTCCTTGCAGCTGCTGTTGCATCTGGCCAAAGCAGCCTTTTTTGCTGCTGTCTTTTCCTGAGAAGGAGGGGATGCATTTTCTGTGCCACTGCTACTCCTGGCTGAGAAGAAGGGACTCCAGGGTCTTCACCACCTCTCCCAATCCTGGTGGCAGCTTGCTGCTGCTTGCATTTTGGGGCAGGGAGGGAAAGCAACGCTGCCTACTTCTCTTCCCTTATCTGTTCCTCTTCAATTTGTGTGCAGAAGAAGTGACTACCTGAGCTTAACTTTAAAACCTGTGACTTCATTTTCTCCCTATTCCTCTTTTACTCTATCCGTTTCCCTCATTCAGTCTACTTAATTCACTTACGTTTTTCTTCCTTCATTCATTCCATAAACCACTTTTATTATATCTTCTCCCCTTCCTATGTCTCATTCTTCTCATCACATGCACCCTCTCCCCTGGTTTCCCTGTACATGTAACCTTTCTCACACAGTGAAAGTGAGGAAGAGGGTGTGTGAGATCAAGTGTTATTTACTCCTTCTCATAAAACAAGAAGTAGGGGTCACCAAATGAAATTAATAGGCAGCAGGTTTAAAACAAACAAAAGCAAGTATTTCTTCTCACAACGCACAGTCAACCTGTGGAACTCTTTGCCAGAGGATGTTGTGAAGGCCAAGACTATAGCAGGATTCAAAAAAGAACTAGATAAATTCTTGGAGGATAGGTCCATCACTGGCTATTAGTCAGGATGGGCAGGGATGATATCCCTAGCCTCTGTTTGCCAGAAGCTGGGAATGGGCGACGGGGGATGAATCACTTGATTACCTGTTCATTCCCTCTGGGGCACCTACATTGGTCACTGTCGGAAGACAGGATATTGGGCTAGATAGACATTTGGTCTGACTCAGTATTGCCATTTTTATGAAATGGAAGAATGGGGGGAGGAAAGTGAAAGGAGAGGAAAATATTAATACGGGCTATGGCATGAATATGGAAAAAGTGGGAATGAGAGAATGAAGAGGTTAGTGGGAATTGGGAGAGGAATTGAGCGAGGGGGAGAGTATGTAAAACTGTATTCACTGATTTTTAAACTTGCTCTCAAACAGTTTAGTTATGTACACAGATTAAAATTAGAGGAAATATTGTCTACAGCCTCTCCAAAGATCACTATCAACCGCGGTGTATAATTGCTAGAGAACTGCTGCTCTAAAAGACTGCAGCTATCTTGCAGGAGAATTCCTTCTGCCTTTCAAATGAATAAGCAGTGGGGACCATGATGAAAACAGCTCCAATACAAAGCCCCAGTTCCAGTAACGCAGGAGAAACTGGAATATTTTTGGTGAGATTTGTAGCTGACATTCTCAAGATGAAGATGCCAGCCTGTAGGCTTTTTTTTAATGCTGGAATGATGGGGACATTGTCTAATTCTGGTTAGGTATGTTTTTATAGGTACTAGATGAATACTAGATCACTCCAAAACTGCTTTAAGACAACACATGCTGGCTATTTATATACAGGAAGCTGTTGGCTCCCATGATCAATCTTTTTGTGTTTCCTATATAAAATCCACTGTTCGAATTTAAACGTAATATACTAGAGATGTTCTGGATTGAAAAATTGCATGTGGGCTTTATGCAAGGATTACTAATTCTTCATGGTTGTCCTGGGTGTCAGAGTGTACATGTCCTGTGTTTCTAGAGCTTTTCTAGACTGGCTTACACATCCACAGACTGGTGTGATCCAGTGTTAGATCTGAGGGAATCTTAAGCTTTGGTTAAAAACTTTTGTTTTGCCATTAAAGCACTGTGATGCAGTGTGAGTGCCTAAAGTTAGTTATTTAGGAGGTATGAATGCTGTTTGGAAGAGTCTTTTTTCTGTGAACTTGATCTGAGGAATTCTTCAACCAACAAATTCAAGCTCATGGTCATCCTATTCCAGGATTCTTGGGTTGATTAGGGATAAACTAGATACTGTTCTGAAGGAGAATATTAACTTTTTGACTGCCCTAGGACATGTCTTCCTTGCAATGTGCAACACAAATATTCTTTGTATGAGATGATTCACTCTTGCGTCTCAGAGAACAAAGTCCAGGTCAAGCAGGCAAGGGGATTGTTTTCAGTTTATCTTCCATTCACCAATAGATGGAAATGTTGAATTCCCTCCTACAATGGGGATCTGCTGCATCAGTCTTGAAACTGGTCTCCCCCCCAACCCCCCACACACTCTTTCTCAAAGATAGGTAAGTGGTTCTTCTCTTTCTAGTGCAGCTTGCCTGTCCATGCTTTCTAGAAGCATGCTTAGTGAACTATAGCGGTGGTGGTATTCCTGCAACATTTTGTCTTTGTGCTCTGAGGCAGAGGTTTTCTCTGTGGGTTTTCTTCCTTAGGAGTTTTTCAATCTTTACCCTTTTCCAGCTTAGACTTACAAAGGCAAACTTCTTTAGGCACACTTTGATGGAATGAAACTCTTAAGCAAGCTTCTCCTGAAAGCTGTTAAAAATTCTTCAGGTATGATTTAAATTGTTCCCAGCCATCCATTTTTGACAGATACTTGGGGAACTTCAGGTTTATTTCCCTGCAACTGTCAGCTATACAAGAATTGTCAAACTCTCGTCTTTTGATTTATCAGGACCAAGAGATTATTCTTCTTTGAGTAGTGTCCCTGTGAGTGCTCCACTGTAGGTATATCTGTGCCCCTGTGCCTCTGATCAGAGATTTTTAGGTAGCAGTGTCCATTTGGCTTGCACATGCGCTTTCTGCCTCGAGGCTTTCTAGTGCTGTGTGGGTGAACCTCCTGCAGTTCCTTATCAACTGCCCTTGCCCTGAGACAGAGCGAGTAGCAGTCCGGTTTTCTTATCTCATGTTTCATTATAATAATGTTTTTAGTCTTATAGAGTTTTATTTTTGTAGCATGCCGAGCTTCCATTTTTAATTTAATTTTTTCTCCCTATTTTCCCCCCCCCCCTCTTTGGGGATCACCCTATGGAAGGGGCATGCTTCGCTACCCTAGCTGTAAACGGTGCCTCTCCTGTTACAGATGGACACGTCTGCTGCCTCCCATCCTGCAGAATTGTCTCTTCTGTCAGCAGTTGAAGGCTAGATCCTGAAAAAATTGAGTTTTAAAATTGAAATTCCTCCTTATGGAGGGGTTCTTAAACCGGTATCCGACCCCAGTCCTGAATCCTCTCTGCGGCAAAGATCATCCCTAGAGCCTTCAACTTCTAGGGAGAAAGAGCTGACGAGACAATCTTCTGACTCCCCTCGCAAAGCTTCCAAATAAAAAGAGGGCTGCAAGCCCTCAAGCTGAGCTCCTCACCAGCCAGAGGAGGTCCTGGCACAATTGGTCACTTTGGCACTGGTGGCTTTGAAACATGGTACCCAGAAAACACAGGGACCCTCGGGTACAAGCTCCGCTGTAATGCATAAAGACATGAAGGGCACAATCTTTGCAAAACTGGTACCACCAAAGAAATCCTTGGGCACCAACTGCCTCAAAGCAACGTTTGTTTGGACCGCGACGCCCATAAAAGATATCGGTATTGATGAATCAGCACCGATAACCCCTGATGATACCGATCGCAACCATACCCTTACAATCACAGAGATACCAGTACTGAGTAGCGGGAACTCTGGCATCAAGCATGTCCTGGTACCCAGAATCACCAGAGGTTCTGGTGCGTTCACCTCCCGCTTCCCTGTCAGCCCCACCCTATTCCAGCAGGAGTGACCTGGTGGTTGTGACGACAACCTCTCTCTGGCCTCTCACCATCCCTCATAATTACAACAATCGGTACCTTCCCAACTACACCCACGCTCCGGTCCCCAACCCTTCTTATATGGCCACCTGTGGGTGCTGCCACTCGTGTCCTTTCCTCCTTCCCAGCGGCCGTACTGAGATCCGTGGGCAGCCTACAGGCACCATACTACTTGGGCATCCAGTGTCTCCTACAGAAAGTCTACTAGGAGATCTCCTACAGTCTCTGAATCCAGAGCCCCAGAATGTCAGGAGGAAACTTTTGAGGAACAGGAGGCCAAACTAGAAAAGGAGACTATACCCCCAGCAAATATCTCCTTCTCCTCACTGGATGAGGCAGTGATGTCCCCTCCATCACAGGCCAATGATTTTAAACGTTTTCAGGATCTCGCTAAGAGGGTTGCTGACACACTGAAAATCTCCCTTGAAGTGAAAGATACCCACCACAAATTGCTGGACGTATTACACACCACCTCCTCTTCAAAAATTGTCCTCCCAGACAATGAGCAGCTTTTAGATCCTGTCAAGGTCATCTGGCAGACAAGAGCCTCCACTGCACACTCTTTTTATGCATCCTCAGTCTAACTCTGTTGACATGGATGCTGTTAATTTTCAAGGAAAGCATCACTATGCTAAATCAAATCCTTATGATAGAGGCTGGAAAAGGCTGGACTTATTTGGGAGGAAGGCATACTCCTCAGCAACTCTGCAATTCAGGATTTCAACCTATCAAGTTTTAATGGTGAAGTACGAACACATGAATTATGGAAAACTCAGTGCCTTTATTGACCACTTGCCAGAAGCACAACGAGAATAGTTTCAAGCAGTCATCCGTGAGGGCCAGCTGGTAGTGAGAACAGAGCTACAGACCACATTGGACACTGTGCCTACAGCAGCCTGCTCAGTTTCAACGGCAGTGGTAATGAGGCAGGCTTCATGGTTACACCTCTCAGGGCTGCCTAAGGAAGTACTGACGACGATTGAGAACTTCCCTTTTGAGGGCTCCACTCTTCTCTGACGAGACTGACACATAGCTTCACCCTTTAAAGGATTCCATAGCTACTCTGCACTCTCTAGGAATGTACTCATTAGTTTACAACCAGCTCGCAGAGTTCCCCCCCCACCACCACAGTGATGCTACGAACCACAACAAAAGACCTAGGATGCAGAAGCGGAAACAGTCAACCTCCCAATCTTCAACATTTCAGCCCTCAACGTCAAAGCACCGGTTTTGAAGCCTTGGTCAAGGCCCTGAGCAACCACTCCTTATAATAGCTGCAACACACAGACCCTTCCACATCCCTTTGGATATTGCCTAGCTTTCTTCCCCCAGAATTGGGAAAACATCACTTCCGACAAATTGGTCTTGGAGATCATTTCCAAGGGTTACTTAATCCACTTCTCCCTCCCTCCCTTCTACCTACCTTCTCTCCCCATCCCTCTTCAGGGATCTTTCTCACAAGAGACTCATGTCAGGAAATAGCAGGTGATCTGTACCTAGGGGCCATAAAACCTGTCCCTGTTCACCTCCAAGGCAAAGGCTTTTATTCAAATATTTCCTGGTCCCCAAGAGAAAAAAGGAGGTTGGAGACCCATATTAGATCAAAGAGCACTAAACAGATATGTGAAGGTGCAAAGATTCAAGATCACACTAGAAGCAATTATTCCATCTCTAGAGCAGGGAGATGGGTTCTCTGCCCTTGATATACAGTATGCCTATTTCTACATCTCAATCCTACCGTCCCACAGAAGATTCCTTTGATTTACCTATGGGCAGGACCACTGCCAGGACAGAGTACTTCCATTCAGTCTCTCACTGGCACTCAAAGTATTCTCCAAGGTTCTCTCTGTCGTAGCAACACATCTACGAACACTGGATATCGTAATCTACCCATATCTGGATGACTGCCTTCTCATTCCTTCAAAGATGCCCTATGAGCCACCCAAAGGACACTTTTGCGCAACTGGGTCTACAACTCAATACCCAGAAATTAGCCTGGACTCCAGTAAAGCGTTTGGAGTTTATAGGGGTTGAACTCGACGCAGTTTAAGCAAGAGCATTCCTCCTGCTGCACAGATTCAACACTCTGACCAGTCTCCTAGAGACAGTTCAGGCCAGCCCACAAATGACAGCCAGAAATTGCCTTAATTTTCTCCGGCACATGGTGTCATGCATATTTTTGACATCTCATGCCCAATTACATATGAGGGATCTACAGACATGGCACAGATATGTTTAGAATCCAAACAAGGACAGGCTCAACAAGCTGCTGTCGATACCCTCCAGAGTCAAACACTCCCTAAAATGGTGGAAAGACCCATCCGATGTATGTGCAAGGATCACATTCACACCACCATCAGCAGCACTGATTCTAACAGCAGATGCCTCTCTGATAGGCTGGGGAGCCCAACTCAACAATCATAGAGTTCAGGGCAAATGGTCCCCGTGGAAGCTGTACTCTATATCAACCTTAGGCTTGTGCGCACTTTCTCCCATTCATCAGGGATACTCTTTCGAATATCATGACAGACAAGATAGTGTGCATGATTTACCTAAACTGCCAGGGGGCTGCCAGATCACCTTCCCTTTGCACAGAAGCACTAAAACTCTGGAACTGATGCATGCACTACAGTGTATTCATATCAGTCGCTTGCCTGCCAGGGATACAAAATATAACAGCAGTCAGTCTTAGAGGTAATTTCTCTCACAACCATGAATGGGAAATGAACCCAAACTGTGCTCCACAATGTATTTGGTCATGGGGAACCCCAACAATAAAACTGTTCACTACTTACCAGAACAAGAAATGTCTCCACTACTGCTCCAGAGCCAGATTTGGGAAATAGTCCCTAGGTGATGCTTTCTTTCTTCAGTGGGGCAGAGAACTGCTATACGTCTTTTCTTCATTCCCTCTGATATCAAAGGTCCTATTAAAATTAAGGTGTGAAAAAGCAAGCATTATACTGATTGCTAGCTGTGTCAGGTATGGGTAACACACTTTTCTCTGTCAGTTGGGGGGCAATGTGTCCTCCAATTCCTCTTCAACCCAGTCGTCACCTACTCTCCCAAAATGACTGACACATCAATCACCCCAATTTACAGATCCTTCGGCTCCAGGCTTGGCTGCTTCATTGTTCCAACACACCAAGAGCTGCTGCTCTGAGGAGCTGAAAGAAGTGTTACTACTCAGTAGGAAATTAACGACTTGTTGCACTTACTTGCAAACGTGGAAATTATTCCAAATTTGGTCCAATTCCAAACAAGTTGCCCAGACAGCTTCCTCCCTCCCTTTGATCCTAGACTATATACTCGTTCTCAGAAGGGACTGGTCTCTCACTCAAAGTACATCTCATGGCCATGACAGCCTTCCTCCAGCGGATGGATGGCTATTTGATATTTGCCCATCCAACAACACAAAGATTTCCTCAAGGGCATGGGAAACCACCTCCTCACACCAGATACCCAGTTCCAACATGGGACCCTAACTAGACCACTCTTTTAACTTTGTTCTCTTCTACACCTGTCAATAAAGACAGCATTTCTAGTGACCATCACCTCAGCATGACGAATAGGGGAAATAAGTGTTGATGGTGCACCCACTCTTCATGGTTGTCTTTAAAGACAAAATCACTCTAAGGCCTCACCCAAAGTTTCTCCCCAAGGTGGCCTGGTCCTTCCACATGAGCTAGCTCATTCATCTCCCTAACTTTTTCTCAAAGTCGCATTGTGACAACATGGAGGCAATACTACATATGCTTGATATTAGGAGAGCTGTAACATTTTATTTGGACAGGTCAAAAGGGCTTTAGGGAACCTTCTAAACTCTTCCTCTCAAATGCGGACAGATCCAAGGGCTCCACAATCAGCTCAAAGGCTCTCCAAATGGGTTTTGAACTGCATTAACTATTGTCATGCCCATAACCTGCTACCTCCATCAGAAATTCGCGCACACTCCATGAAATCATGTTCCACCTCGGCTGCATTTATTAAAGATGTTCGCATCTCAGAAATCTGTAGGGTAGAAACTTGGGCTTCTGCTCGTACTTTTCTGGAACACTACGCAATTACTCGAGACTCAGCTTCTGATGCCATCTTCATCTCCACAGTATTATCAATAATAGATTCCACTCTGAAGCCTCAGCCCTCCATTGGGGGGAGGAGGGAAGCGGGAATGCTGTGAAGTCACCTACTGTACGGCACCCATAGGGACACTATGCAAAGAAGAGGAAGTTACTTACCTTGTGCAATAACTATGGTTCCTTGAGATGTGTCCCCCTATGGGTGCTTCACGACTCACCCTCCTCCCCTCTACTTCAGAGTTCTCAACAAGGGGCTCTGCGGTAGAGAAGGAACTGAGGGTGGTTTGCCCACACAGGGCTAAATTAGCCTCTAGACGGAGCACGAAGGAGGGAGATCATAAGTGTGGGCCGAAGGAGACTGCTACCTAAAATCTCCCATCAGAGGCATAGGGACACAGATACATCTACAGTTGAGCACCCATAGAGAGAGACATCTCAGAGAACCATTGTTACTCCACAAGGTGAGTAACTTCCAGTACTAACCAGAGAAGTTGTCCAGAAAGGATTCTCTGCAAGACAGTGAAGGTCTGCTGGCATGGGGCCTATCTTCACCTGGGAGAAAGGATTAAGAATTTCTTTTCAGTCTGGTCCAGTATCACTTCTAATAAATTTCAACTCCATTTTCCTTGGGATGATAAAAATTCTGGAGTGGTCCATCTGTAACCTCTCCATGTGCATAACCGATTCCAGGATAGAGACCAGCTCTTCTTCTGAACCAAAAACTAGCTCTGAGATTTATATTACACGGATCTCAAGGAGCTTTATATTTCCAATGTGTCCGAGCTAACAACTTATGTTTTGCATTCTGGAACAACCGTAAGTTTCAGGTAATGACCTTTGGTTTGGAATCCTCTCATCTCATGTTCAGACAGTTTATTTCTGGTAGATAGCCATAGACAAGAGGGGATTCAGATCTACCACTGTCTGGACATTCTGATGTTGAAGGTGCAGTCCTACAAGGTCACACTTGCCAAGCTGCTCATTGTTTTGTTTTTAAAGCGTGGAATTAGCAATGAACCATCAAAGCTGCCATATCCTGTCTCAGTAACTCTAAACCTGTGAGCTCTCTGCATAACCACTCTGAGCCTCTTAATATTTCCCAAGGAAAAGCTTTATAAAAATCAAGTCCTCCTCAGGCTGTTCCTCAAGCACTCTCCAGGCATCAACAGACCGATGACTTCAGCTGGTCAGCATGGGGGCGTTTTTTATGTAAACTGTTCCATAGACAGTGCTTCATCTTCACCTCTTCAGAAGTTCTGAACACTGGGTCTCTACTACATAATATCTACCACCACTTGACAATCCCTTCAGATGTTTGATGGGTCCTTCGTTGGTGGTGATCACGTCATCTCTTCCAGGGCAAACCTATGACAATATTGAGAGCAATTCATATGACTATCACTGCAAGCCTGTTGTGGTGACTGGCTCATATGGGACTCTGTGGCTCAGGATGAGTGATCCAAAGATTTCTCCTCCACATTACATCTTGTATTAAAGTTGTGCAGTCTTTACATCATTATCTAAAATGATGGAAGAAAATATTTAGAAGGGAAAATTTAAATACCCAGACAGGTCAGTCTTCACCTCACTCACACTCACCCAATGCATCGTTGCAGTATGAGAACCTACTCCTGGATGAATGTAATCCACGGAACAGGGTCCAAAGAAGGCAGTAGCAACTGTCCAAATCCCAAGGCAGGCCTGTAATTGTCTCAAAGCACTAAATTCATTGCCAACATGCATATCATGAGCTATACTTAAGGAAAAAAAAAACAAAAAAACAGGATCACTTTGTATCTCTCTGCTCTTCTGACTGGAGAGGAACCACTTATTGATATGTTCTTTTGTTTCAAGGGGGATATATGCTCTTTGTACCAGAAGCAGACTGCCTCAAAAGATCAACAGAGTAGAGCCTCCAGTTAGATAGTCTTGCTACTTATCTAACAATTTGGAAAGATAGAAATGGACCTATTTGCCTTTAAAATGAAGATTCTCTGCTACTTTGTCAGATAGAGACCTAGGGGCCAAGATAGAGGCTCTTTCTAATGTGAGTGCGCCCCCCCCCCCCGTTCTCTGTATTCCTACCACATAATTTGTATTATCACAGGGATCAGTTCTGCACCCCAAACCAGACAAGTGTCAGCTAGCTTCTAAGTATTTGGCAAGTATCTAAAGAGAGCTACTTGGATAATCTCACACTGTTAACGTCAATTAAAAAGTTGTCAAATCTGTTCTAAGACTTGAGTGAGGTTTAGATACTGGTGAAGAGACCATGAATTATTTATCGCTGTCAAAAGTGAATCATGTCCTAGAATTCATTTGGAGAGTCCTAACTTGGGCGTATGAAGGCTGCTATGTTGTATGAGACCACATCTTCACTTCGTTAAGTATTCTCTGTGCATCTGGCAAGAAGAATGTATTTGCATCTGGGCTCTATGATGCATCCTCTGCAAAAGACCATGACATAACCCTGGAATCTTATCTCCTACCTGTTGCACTTGTGGTATACTTGATTGAAAGCTGGAGAGAGATGTCTTGTACTTGCAGTCCATCCAGGTGGACTTCCTGGTGGTGGTGGTCACAACTGCCAGATAGGTGTCAGACAGGAGCCCCCTTAGTCTTGGTATTGGGTATATATGAAACAGATGTTTCTGACTGAACTACTATTTATCCCCCCAAATATCAAAAAACATATCCTTGTCTCAAACCTTCACACTGAGGAAAATTTTTGGTACATCTCTGCCCCAATATAACGCTGTCCTCAGGAGCCAAAAAATCTTACCGCGTTATATGTGAAACCGCATTATATCGAACTTGCTTTGATCCGCCGGAGTGCACAGCCCTGCCCCTCCAGAGCACTGCTTTACTGCATTATAGCCAAATTCGTGTTATAGCGGGTCACGTTATATCGGGGTAGAGGTGTATATGCGGGACATATATGGGGCTACCAGAGTCTACATTGAACTAAACTAGAGCCTCTAAATCATCTATTAAAATTGAGATGGAGATCAGATGGAGAACTTCAGAGATTTAAAGGTTTTTACGAATATGTTAAACCTTAGAATCTGTTTCTTTAATACTGTTGTGATGTCATGGGCAGAAGTCCTATGCTTATCAAGTGCATTATAGCCGCATTCATCCATATTTCACCAAATTCTACAAAGTAAACATCCATTCCTCAGCTGATGGGCTCTTTGGGTGTTAATTGAGTGAATAGGAAAAATTTATTTGCTTACCTAGAAATGTCCTTCAGGTAATATCACTGTATCTAGACAGAGGATCACTCCTGCTTAAAATTAATACCAGTTTTTATTCCATTATTTTTAAAGATCCATCCCATGCGCGGCAGTAGGTGAAACTATTAACTAGTGTGAGGTTTTTGTATTAAAAGGTTGGCTTTTCTCAGAGTTTGGTGAAATTATCTTGCCTGGTAGAAGTTCTCAAGTGGCAGGCTTTTCAGTAAGAGAGTCACTCCCCTTCTGCCAGTAATAGACCAGTCTGGTTCTGACCTAGAGATTGCATACTGGCTGAAGAACCACTGTAATGGATCATTGAAAGCTATTACTTGAAGAAAAGAAGCCTTTAGATAAGCACAGGTAATCTCACGGCAGTAATTAAGTTGAGAAGCAGGACGCTTTCACTCTGCAGCTTGAGAAACTTATGAACAGTAGAAGCAGCCACTTCAGTTATTCACTCTAGGAAGAGGACCCAAGAACAGCCTAGGCGAATGGTAATGGAGGAGACACAAACCTATCACAGCTGCCAATAAGCTCTTTTATTGAGTGGGGAAACAGAACAGCCAAAGGAGATTGAGTGGCTTTAAATTGACTAAATACCTGCTAATCAGAGGCCAGTATATAAAATGGAGTTTCCAAATAGATGTCCAGAATAATATTCTGATGCATATTTCAGCATCCTCTTTCCCAAGTGCTATGGGATGGAAGGATGTTAACATCTCACCTGGATAATGGTGAGAACTTTTTATGCTGACCTTTATTGTATTTTTAGTCTTCCTGCTGTTACATTCCTGGAAAACATTTCCAAATTGTCTGAGGAAAAAAGTGAGATTTTAAAAAAACGAAGATGGATGCTTGGAGTTACAAGGATGAACCGTGTTAGAATGAACCAAGGTTAGAGGAAGTGTGAAGCCAGTACCAATTATAGGAAAAGCTGAGGAAATTCAGGCTTAAATCGTTTGTCCATGCAAAAAATCAGATATATAGGAAACAGGGTGTGTTAAAATTGAAAAGTGGAGCTAGATGAATGTCCTACAAAAGGATTTGATTAACTGCAGGGTTTTGAGGAACAGACTGGAATGGTGGTCTCCAAGAGCTGAACCTATCCATATAGATGGGACTAAGGCTAGAAGAAAAGAGACGTATAAGAGCTTTGTGTGGATAGGAGGAAACCAAAGGAGGAATGGAATATTGGGGAATAACACAGTATAGGGAAAGAAATTGGTGGAGGGGGTGGAGGAAGAGAAAGGGCGGGGGGACACAATGTCCTCTATACTTCGTGGGAATGTTGACCTAAATTCTGAGGCAGGTGTCCTGGATACTGAGGCATACCCAGTGCAGCAGATTGGAAATTATCTGGCATCTTTCTGATGCGCTGAAAACAGAGGATTTTACTGAATTAAATATATAAATGAGTAATGCATCTGCTACAGTGATAGATATATAACAAGAGAATCCATGGTGATGGTAGAGTAAGGACTTTAAAACCTAGAAAAACTGCTTTGAAAAGGATATAAATTTCAGTGCGGGATAGGAGGAAATATCCTATAGGCAGATTTCATAACTTCATACTGCCTGCAGGGTACCATGCTACACCTTCCTCTCAAACATCTGGGACTGGTTACTTTCATACAGGGTACTGGACTACCTGGATCACAGGTCTGATTCGGTATGGCATTTCCTGTGTGTCTATGATATTTAATGAAATTTTATACTGCCTCTTGGTTTTGTATTGAAAGTACACAATTGTAGAAGGTGTTTAGTGTGCAGAGTACTGGGGCTGGAAGTTTTAACAGATGGGTAAGAGTTATTTGGGTTAAGCTCCATTGATGAAAATAGTGGTATCGCTTGCACTGATGCATCTATGCAGGTGGTTGACCACTGATTGCTGTAATTGGAGCAAACAAAGGGCTAGTCTACATGGAGACTTGGTGCATAGCAAGCCAGGGTGTAAATCTACACAGCATACTAGCCTGCCATGCACTAGCTGGCAGTATGGACCCTGCTACCATGCACTAAAAGTTCCTTAGTGTACTTTGATATACTGATAGCAGTATATCAAAGTGCATTATAGAGCTTCTAGTGTGTGGTAGCAGGGTTCACATAGGAGGCTACTGTGGGCAGCTATGCTTGCCACTCACTACGTCTGTGTAGACAACCCTTCACTATAGATGAGATCTTAGTAAGTTTAAACTTTTGTCCTTCTCTTCACTGGACTCAACAGTGCTAGCTATAACTGGATATAACATGGTTATTGCTAGCAAGACTAGCAATGTTTCCAGGACAGGTTTTCTTTTCCAAGAACTCTGCTAGCCAAACCTGCTATAGATTTGTGTGTGTGTGTATTTCATAACATTGTTCTGGGGGCGAGGAGAGAATATGGTCTGGAAAACAGTGATAGAACACAAACTGCTCTGTAAAAATGACTGTGACTAGCTCAGTTATGTCAGAGTGGAGTGAGGCCGTGTTTGATTAACTTCTAACTGGGAACGATGTTGTGGTTAAGGCACTGTACTGGAACTTGAGGTGTCTGGGTCTGTTCCTGCCTCTCCTACTGTCTACTTGTATGACCATACGCCAGTCATCTAAGCTCTCTACTATGCTTGAGTTCTCCAACTGTAAAATGTGGATGCTTTTTTACCACACACTGATGCTGCAAGGATACAGTCGTCATTTGTAAAGTGCTCTACTACTATATAGTGATGAACACCATAGTAAGGAATAATAAAAGGAAAGATAACCTTGAGTGATAAACTTGCTGGACTAAATGCTTTACAATGAAAATATTGCAACAGTTCTAACCAGACTAGCATAGGTGTCAACTAGTTCTGTGGAACTCTTAAAGAAGACAGCCTAATCAGTGTGTTAGTCTTGCTATGGTAAGGGTATGGAGGTACATAAAGTGGTTTTGGAGGAGGAACGGGCAGCATGTGTTAGGGCCTCATGTAGCAGACTACTTTTGGTTCCTGGCTCTTGATGTGCCAGCTAGTCTCTTCTTGTAGTATGCTGTATGAAATAGTAAGCTAAGTAAAATTAAATGGAAACACATCTTCCTAACTAAACCTAGTATAACTTTTTAAATTTCTTCTTAATTCCTAGATGGGAATGATGAGCAATCCCAGTCCTTATGGCTCACCGTACAGCCAGAACACTGGGCAGCAGATTGGAGCCAGTGGACTTGGTCCCCAGATGCAGAATAAGACTGGGCTACCAAACAGCTTACCCCAGTTTCCAATGGACAAGAAGCCAGTTCCCGGGGCAGGAATGCCTAACATGGTAGGTAGAATTATAGGTTCCACTTTCAAATGGTAGCAGATCAAATATGGGCTTCTTGCAATATTCTGCTTGTGGTACTTTTGGATTTTATAGCTGTCAAATACCGTGGGCATTCTCTTTGTCCCCTTGTGTCATGGGTATGCATGGAGGAGGATCTAGCTCTCTCTATGAAAGATGGAGCCGGGAAAGGAGGAAGAGAGTGAGTGGTACCGTAGTGCAATCTCTTTATCATGAAAGTTGAATTTACAAATGTAGAATTATGTACAAAAAAACCTGCATTCAAAAATAAAACAATTTAAAACTTAACGCCTACAAGTCCACTCATTCCTACTTCAACCAATCTCTCAAACAAATCTGGTTACAATTTATAGGAGGTAATGCTGCGTGCTGCTTGTTTATAATGTCACCTGAAAGTAAATACAGGCATTCATATGGCACTGTTGTAGCTGGCATTGCAAGATATTTACATGCCAGATGAGCTAAAGATTCATATGTCCCTTCATGTTTCAACCACCATTCCAGAGGACGTGCGTCCCATGTTGATGCGGGGTTCTGCTCAATAACGATCCAAAGCACAGTGGACAGACGCGTATTCATTTTCATCATCTGAGTCAGATGCCACCAGCAGAGGGTTGATTTTCTTTTTTGGTGGTTCGGGTTCTGTAGTTTCCGCATCGGAGTGTTGCTTTTTTAAGACTTCTGAAATCATGCTCCACACCTTGTCTCTCTCAGATTTTAGATGGCACTTCAGATTCTTAAACCTTGGGTCGAGTGCTGTAGCTATTTTTAGAAATCTCACGTTGGTACCTTCTTTGCGTTTTTGTCAAATCTGCTGTCAGTGTTCTTAAAACGAACATGTGCTGGGTCATTATCCAGGCCTGATATAACATGAAATCTATGGCAGAATGCGGGTAAAACAGAGCAGGAGACATACAGTTCTACCCCAAGGAGTTCAGTCACAAATTTAATTAACACATTGTGTTTTTAACGCGCATCATCAGCATGGAAGCGTGTCCTCTGGAATGGTGGCCGAAACATGAAGGGGCATACAAATGTTTAGCATATCTGGCACGTAAATACCTTGCAGCACCGGTTATAAAAGTGCCACGTGAACGCCTGTTCTCACTTTCAGGTTACATTGTAAATAAGAAGCAGGCAGCAGTATCTCACGTAAATGTAAACAAACTTGTTTGTCTTAGTGATTGGCTGAACAAGAAGTAGGAGTAAGTGGACTTGTAGGCTCCAAAGTTTTACATTGTTTTGGTTTTGAATGCAGTTATGTTAAAAAATAAATAAATAAAAATCTACATTTGTAAGTTACACTTTCATGATAGAGATTGCACTACAGTACTTGTATGAGGTGAATTAAAAAATACTATTTTTTTACAGTGCAAATATTTGTAATCAGAAATAAAGTAAGCACTGTACACTTTGCATTCTGTGTTGTAATTGAATTCAATATTTGAAAATGTAGAAAAACATCCAAAATATTTAATAGATTTCAATTGGTAGTCTAACAGTGCGATAAAAAAATCGCGATTAATTTTTTGAGTTAATCGTGTGAGTTAACTGCGATTAATTGACAGCCCTAATAAACACCTTTTTCTTACTATTATGAACATACTTGTTTCTAATAGGTTCATCCTTAAAAAGAAAAGAGATTTCTCCTTTCTCTTAAGCATTAGAAGCTAGGCTTTTGTTTTAGCAGATGTTTGTGATCCAAAAGCCACTTCGAACTAGTTTTCTAGAATTAAATTGGGGATATTAAAGCACTCTGAATTTAGTTTTCGTTGATCTTATTTATACAGTGTTCACGCAGAGGCCCTAGGGGTGCTACACAACAATTTAAATCCAATGCAATAAAAAAATCTTGCCATTAAAAAACAGGAAAGGGAGAATCCCATACAGGGACTGAAATTACTGAAAAAAGTTCTGGAAGGAGTGGCTGCTGATTCTTTTGAAAAACGGGAAGGGTGAATGGAGTGGATGTCTCAGTGATGTAGCGCATGGGTGGCCAACCGGAGCCTGAGAAGGAGCCAGAATTTACCAATGTACGTTGCTAAAGAGCCACAGTAATACGTCAGCAGCCCCCCATCAGCTCCCCCACCCCGCTCCCAGCACCTCCCACCCGCCGATCAGCACCTCTCCCTCCCTCCCTGCACCTCCCAATCAGTTGTTTGTGGTGTGCAGGAGGTGGGGGGGAGGGAGAGCGAGGGCACTACAGGCTCGGGGTGCGGGGGCAGGAAGGGGTGGAGTGGGGGTAGGGCCTGTGGCAGAGCCAGGGGTTGAGTAGTGAGCACCCCCTGGCACATTGGAAAGTTGGTGCCTATAGCTCCAGCCCCGGAGTCGATGCCTATACAAGGATCCGCTTATTAACTTCTGAAGAGCTGCATGTGGCTCCAGAGCCACAGGTTGGCCACCCCTGAATAGTGTACCACAACAGCAAAAGTGTGATGATGAAACTCTTGGTATGAGATTGGTTACCTGTCAAAATAAGCAACAAGAAAAGGGTCCTTAGGGTGTCCTGGTCCATGATTAAGGCTGCTTGGCACTACAGTAATATAAATAATATGAGGTCCTACAGTCTTTCAGAGCTCTAAAAACCAACGGGACTATCTTAATCAGTTTGTCACTAGCAGGCAGGCAGGGCTTATTCCTTAAGCAACAGTGTTGCTGCAGTCTGTAAGTGAAGAGCCCTGCTAAAAGTTCTACTAGGAGAAAATTATAGTCACTAAACTTTTTGTCTTGGGAATACATTGCTGTTACAAAAGTTGTTACAGGATAAGTCAAAGCGTGGCTGGTACAAATTTAGTCGAAAAACACTTTTGCTAGATGCTAGAGTTCTAGCATCATTCCATTTAACATATCCCCTCAGAAGATGGGGAGGAGAACAGGAGGCACCAAAGAAGGGGATATCCTTGTACTGACTACCACTATATATTATTAAACGTTCAGTCTTCAGAGGTTGAGGAGGAGATAGCATTAATGGCTTTGGAGATCAGTATTGACCAAGCACATCTCCAAAGCAGATATTGATCAAACAGGATCCAAGGGTCGAAATACATGTGATTGTTTGGCATACTCATGATACTCTACCTCATGTTTAGAGGCGATCTCTGTAAGAAACCTTATATATACATTGAGTATGGATGAAATAGGATAAAGTCCTGAACACTGCATATCAGGCTATTCTGAAGAACGGTTGTTCATCACTAAGTAATTCCAATCCTTTACTCATACATCCAGAGGGTAGTTCCATTCACAGCACCGTAGACATAGTTTCTGAAACAACCTCTTGTACTCACAGAATCCTTGGAAAGGTCCAGCATGACCACTATAGCCATGTAACCCAAATGTCAAAACATCAGGAAGTTGTGCTAGTCAGGGTCAGGAACAATCTCCTCTTCAGAAAGCTTCAGTTCAGACTTAAACCTGCTTAAGATGACTTATGCATCCAGGTGCACCTAGAACCAAACAAACACCACTTTCCCAATTCTCCTACCTAAAAAGGAAAGGTTACAAACAAGCCAGTAAATGGCAGCACTTGAGCATTAAGACTTAATGGTGCCCTTAACCTGGCTCTCCTCCTTTTGCGGAAGGAGGATGTTGATGATGCTATTCAAAGCAACTAAAAGCATGGGGACAGAATCAGACAGTGAATCTCAGAAGATCCCAGAAAATATTCAGTCCTCGTCAGAAATTACATCAAATTAATTAGAAGTGGACAGTCCATCAGAAGCCTCAGGTTTTCACATTGAAAAGGCACAAAGAGCGGCCCCGAGCCCCTCAAAGAAGTCATCACAGGCCATTTGAAGGTAATACTAACTGGAACAACACAATCTAGGCTAATTATACTGTGCATTACCTGGAAGTTGTGTGGCATCTCTGGTAGAGAACAGATAAAAGCTTTGTGTTCTGTATGCCTGCATGAAATCTTTGTGACCAGGCAACTTCCCAACCATCTCCTCTCCAATTCGACTGTTGCTTTCGAAGGTGGAGGACTTTTTTGGTTAGTACCTCTTTAAATAGTGGTACAAGTGCTACAGGAGTTCTGTCTGTTAGATTTATCTTGCATTTAAACAGCTGCACCCACAGCTCTTTGATGTTTTAAAAATGAAGTCATATTTAATGAGACTTTAAATAGTGTGGCCTCACAAGTCAATCTGAAAGCGAGTGTGAATTGAAGTGGTCTTAATTCATATAGAGAAGGTAGGAAAAAAAGGAAAGGGGGGTGAGGGAGGAGGAAAGAGGCTGAAAGTACTGTTGTCAGCAACAAGTTTCAATACCAGCTTGCCACAGTGTTAATAAATATTTAATTCTGGTAATCCGTGGTTAAAGGTAAGTGGAAGGTATAGTTCTCAATGCAAAATTGTATTCATGATCTGTTTTAGCAGATGTGATTTTGTGTATAATCCTAGCTAATCAGAAAATTGACCCTTTTTTAAAAGGGACTCGATTTTAATTTGTGTTTGTCTCCATCACTTCCCTCAAGGGCCAGCAGCAGGCTCCTCAAGTTCAGCAAGCTGGGATGGTGCCAGCTGCTCCCCAGGGAATGGGGTCAGGTGCACCCACAGCAGACCCAGAAAAACGCAAACTCATTCAGCAACAGCTCGTTCTCCTCTTACATGCTCACAAGTGCCAGCGGCGGGAACAGGCAAATGGTGAGGTGCGACAATGCAACCTTCCTCATTGCCGTACCATGAAGAATGTCCTCAACCACATGACACACTGCCAGGCTGGCAAATCCTGCCAGGGTAAGTAGAGAGTGAGCATTTGAGTGTACTTACAAGAATAAATATAGGATTGGACAGGACTCCATGAAGGAGATGATGCAGAATTTTTCTCACTTCTAGATACTGGGGAATTTAGCTTATAAAAGGGTTTTGACAACAGGATGCCTCCATGATCACGGAATCTGCATGCTAAGAAAAGAAAGGGTTAAGCACCTTTTGTGATGCAGAGGCATAGCCACTCAAGTTTTACCCCCATTCTGAAATACAGTAAAACCTACCAAGAGTGATTACTTGTGAGAGTTAGCAAAAGTAGTTGCTTGTAAGAGGTCTCTTTTCAAAGGTTTGCACACCAGAGAGCAGTGGTGTTCCATGGCCTCGGCAAGAAGCCACTTGTGACAAGTGGTCTCTCGTTAGAGATGGTCTCTAAGGCAGGTTTTACTGTAACTGCAGTATCTGTTAACAATGGCCTGCGGCCATTTGACCTCTGGCCAGGATATTGTCAGATCTCACATGGTAGAGGGTCAACTTTGACAGTACTTGGTTTGGAAACTGCCAAGGGAAATCCCAATGCTGCAGTAGCTGGTGTTGGGGGTTCAGAGGGGAGAGTGCTATATATAAAGTCATTAAGCATCTAATGCCTCATATGCGTGTTTGGAGACTGGTGCTGGAAGTGACCGTATTTAGAATGACTAATAAAAATTGAGCTTCTGACCACTTCTTTTATTAAAAGACCTCCAATGCTAGTTTCCTAGAGAGTAAAGTTATTGGTCTCTGTGTTCTGCCCAGCTTCCAGTATGGATAACTATTGTCTGACCTAAAATTCTTCCTGCAGTTTTAGCTAGATTCGGTGTTCTTTACTTGTCTCTTGTGACTGTTTGTAGGATTTCTATTTGCTGGTGAACTGCCTTAGTCAACTTAGAGACATTTGTATTTCAGTGGTGGCAGAGTGATCCCTGTGTATGCAATCTGTAAAACACTTTGGGATGTCTCAGGAAGAAAGCGGGCTATATAAACATAAGCCATCAAGGAATACACTTTTTTATATGCCCCTTTTGGCAGTGGAGCAGTTGTCTTTCATGTTGTAGTTAATAATGAGTCAAAATGGACCCCATGTTTTGTGGATACTTTGTAGTCTTGTTTTAACTTATTTACAGTTCTACACAGTTCATCTTAAGTTCTGCAGTAAGTCTTAGGCAAACACTCTTGAATTTTTTTCTCACTGAAAGTATAATTTAACACCTAGGAAAATTGATGATTTGGGATTCGTTTAATGGCACTGAAGCCTCTTGTCTCTGGTCTGTATTAACCTGGGAGAAAGTTGAAATAGTGACAGTTGTTGCATATTTCTGGCTATTTATTGGCTTTTGTACAATTAGTTGATGGAAAAAAGACAACATCAAACAGTTTCTAGTGGCTAGTGGGCAAGTGCACACTCTTCTGACACCTGTACCTCATTTGGGGATGCTGACAAGGACAGCAAGCAAACATGAAAAATCCCCTCTGCCCCAAAAACTGGTTCCTTCAGGTGAAGCATGGGTCTGTTTGGCTAAGAGCACTTGGTATGGATGGATGCATGTGTGTATAAGTTTGCTTAGATTTCCGTTTGCTATTCTGGAAATTCTCACCTGCACTAAATTCAAATTTAAAAGCAAAAATGAGTAAGAAGAGCAGGGTGGCGCATATAAACCTAATGGAAAAGACCTTAACTTTCGTTTAACAACAAAACTGAACTGTAAGACCTCTTGATTATTATCTTCTGCTACGAAAATACTCTAAATCCTGCCCTGGTGATAAGAGATTAGACCAGATGTCTTAATAAATCTGTCATCTCTGATTAAGATATTTTGTGCTATTATACTTCATAGAGCCGTGACTTGATGGTTCTCGTGTGTGCATGCATGTGTGCGTGAATGAGAGAGAGAAGAATGTGGAGAACTGAACATTTAGAATTCTTTTTAAAATGTTTTTGTTTCTCTTCCCTTCCCTAGTGGCACACTGTGCATCTTCACGACAAATCATCTCGCACTGGAAGAATTGTACAAGACATGACTGTCCTGTGTGTTTGCCTCTCAAAAATGCTGGGGACAAAAGAAACCAACAATGTAAGCCTCATGTGGTCTTTTGCATAAAATGTCATGTTTAGTGTTAGATCTGTGTTATTGTAAGCCCCTAAGAATATGGATCAGAGCAGAGCTGCCATGTCATCCAGGAACTAACGTGAGGATAAGGGTTTTCATGTTGCTTTGGAAGGATATCCCCCCTTTCTCTAGTCAGTACCCAATATAATGTTGAAAGACCCCTTAGATCACTTAATTTAGCTCTTTTTAGCTGGAGAGAGGAGGCCAGCATGATGCTGGGCCTAAGGGCTGGTAGTTCTGAGAGAAGAAATGTTGGGTGTGTCCACTTTCATCCTTGTCAAAAGTGTGAAACTGGAGTTTGCACACTAAAGATTAAAAAGTGGTGTGTTCTAAAAACTTTTGCCTGCTCAGATCAATATGAAAGTATTAAATGATATTAGTTATTTATGCCAGGTTATATACTACTTGAATTCAAAGTCCAATTTTGGAATTCTTAAAATTTTTGGTTTATAAATGCCCTGATAACAGCACACTATATGTGTAGTTAGAGCAAAAGATTTGTAGGGTTTACCACATACTCTTGACTTTCAGCTAAGGTTGAATGAAAGTAATTCCTGCCTCTCACCTGACCAGCCCCTCTTCTTCCCATTCTAAGCTGACACTTTTCTGCCATGTGAAGAATATTGTACATAAACTTTTTTTTTACCCTGGCAGCTTCTGCATTATGTCCCAGCATGCTTCCCCCATCCTTCTCCTAGTATTACTTGCCCGAAATTTTTCTTGCTGCCTGACTCTCCCTTGTGTCTAAATATCCCGATGCTTCTGTTTCCCAGTATTCCCTCCAGGAAAAAAACCCCAAACCATTCTCCTTGCTACTTTGTGCTTTGCTCACAACTGGTCCTCCAGGCTGTTTAACTCTATTCTGAAACTATATATCGAGAGAGAGAAATAAACAACACCATGACCAATCTGAAGGACTCTGCTCCTCGGGCCTTTAACATCTGATTATGTGCTGCTTGAGCTTTAAACTGTTTAAAGCAAACTGACATGTCCTATACATTTAATAATAGTGTACATTTACTGTTCCCAGTTCATAGTGAAAGTAGTACATTGTGGTAGGATAAAATTCCTCAAACTTCTCATTGTGGACTCTTGACCAGGGTGCTCATGTAACTGCTCTTCTAAGGGTATATTTTGGTCATACCAACCACTGAAATTTTGTGCACTTTTACCTTTTTCTTTGGTCTCAGTTTCTGACATTTTTGTTAATATGGAATCTGTCTTTTCCAGCATTACTGGGGGGAGCTGCTGCAGGACTTGCAAATACTGGCTCTGTAGGGGTAGGGCAACAGACTACGCCCTCTATAAACACTACCAGTCAGATTGACCCTAGCTCCATTGAGAGGGCGTATGCAGCCCTTGGACTGACCTATCAAGGGAACCAGATGCAGACGCAATCCCAGGCTCAAGTGAAGAATCAGCAGCAAGGGCAGTCACCCCAGGGTCTGCGCCCTATGAATCCCATGAGTAAGTTGACACTCAAGTGTTAAAATATAAACTATATACAGCTATCTTCTGTGCTTTGTCTAATGCATGCTTCATGTTATGAAAATGCTTCAAGAATTCCTTAAGTATTTTTGTTTCCAAACTGTTTTGTGTATATTCACACCTGGCACAATACTGGAATGCAGGTATGACTTCATGATCAGATGCGGATTGAAGCATTTTACAGCATTGTCATTTGTTTTGTAGTGTTTGCTTAAAAATTTGAAAGAGCTAAATAGGGAATTGCTGTCCTCAACTCATTGTTTAGATGCTTAGAATCATTCTCTGTCTCTATGCTTATTTTAGAACCATCAAAGAATACTTAGAGGTCTTACCTGGTATCTGAACTACTCAAGGAGTCAAACTGGAACCGGAGAACCAGTTTGAACCAGTATTTTTACTTGAACCAGAACCAAACCTGAACCATAATTTTGTCCTACCTCCTGAACCGAAACTGAACTGGGGGAAAAAAAATTGGGGTTACTGCTTAAAATACATTTTCAGCAATTTTAAGTTCAGTATTTTAAAAAATTCTTCTGTGATCTTATTTTCATTATAAAACAAGACAAAATAATATAAGCGTGTGATTGCTACCAGAAAGGCCTGCCCCAGTATAATGGGAAGGGTAATAGGAAGAGACCAGCCCAGAAAAGTAGGAAAGGAGAGGGAAAGCAGGGGACCCTAGAGTGAGATGAGCTTTCTCCTGAGACTCCCCTCTGGGAAGAGAAGAGGTAGAATGTTCCCTCGTCCCAGAAGTTAACAGTAACTCTTCAAGCCCAGGGAAAAAGGTAATGGCTCCCCAACTCTTCTCCCTCTTCTTCCCTGTGGCTCCTCCCTCCAGTTGCCCCAAACTCAGAGTGCTTTCATTTACAACTTTAAAAAAATACATAGCTGTGTATCTTTAAAACACTTCAGAACACCTTTTAAATGTGACACACTGAGATGAGATTCTCATGTGGCCCTGTAGCAATCCATACACATTCATGCTTGCTGTAAGTGCAAATGCACAAAAGTAAAATATTCCATACCACTCCAGTGTGACTACTCTTGGCAAATAAAGATGGTGCATTTGAGTAACCTCATTTAACCAAACAAAATCTAATGCAAATTAAATGGATGCTTTGAGATTAGCATAGCCATTCTTTGGGTGGTTTTACCCAGATGAAAAGCCCAGAATAAGCAGAATTTTATTAATTGTTTTCTGTGAAGTAACCTATGTGGTGCATTTAAGGTTCAGTTTGTGGATATCAAGGGCTTCCCAACCCATTCTGGTTGATATGGCTTTCCTCATGTCTCTAGACTATTTTCTGGAGAATATTTTCCTATTCTTTAGTCATAGGAGAAATGTGTGCTAGAGCTAAATCCTATTTCCAAGGACAGTTGCTCTCAGAAGTTTCTGGAGAGCCTGTTGAGATTCATGTTCTTTATTATTGGGTTAGTGGAGAGAAATTAGACTGCACTACCTCAGTGTGGCTCCTTTTATCCTCAAATTCTCCATTTTAGCGAATCTGTGCTATTGTCATCTCTGAATATGAAGACTGTAGATAACATCAAAGGACACAGTTCTGCCCTGAATTAGTGTTGATTTTCCTCAACCTTGGTCTGCTCTTACTCTCATGCTTGGCCTTGCTGTTGATGTACAGTATCAATTATTATGGTCAATAGCTTCATCAGAACAAACCTTTTCCTCTCATGCTTGTTTCTATAAATGCAAAATGCTGCTGTAGTTTGCAGATGGCTGATGGATACTTTACTTGACTTTGAAGGTAGCCTGCAAGAGTGTCCCCTTTTTTTTCCAGTTTTGGCTATTATGCTGGAAGAATCAAGCCTGAATGACTAGTCTCATGTTATCCTACAAGAAACTGAAACCTGAGCAGTTAAGAGAGGAAGAGATTTTTAGCGAGACAATAAAACTCATCGTTTTATAGTACCTGTTTGACTCAGATTCCCATCAGACTTTTGGAAGGAAAGCTCCTTGTGGAAGTTTTGAGTACCACAACCCCTTTAGATGAGAGCTATGACTTTCTTCAGTTTTCCGATTCTAAAAGAGAAAAAAAAAACCTCCAACAAACCAAAATATTTTGAAGTAAAACAACCAACCATAAAACCGTAAACTTCCAAACCTTTGTACATCATGAAGATAAAACTCCTCTTTCCCCTCCTCCACTAGTATCTTGAATACTTGTGAATGATTTTTGCTGTTGTCTAGATATTCTGCCACCGTCTGTAAAGAATAACATTTATGAAGACTAGCCAGTTTGGAGCTGATCAAGAGGGGGGAGTAATTCTTATCTAGATTGTGCTTGATAGGTAAAATGGTAAACTTCTGAAAATCTCTTCCCTTGGTGGTGTCAAGAGGTACAATTTCAAAGGTCTCCTTGAGAAATTGGCCCATTGAATCATCTTCAAACCAGTTGTCATTGATTTGTTCACCTGTGTCCCTCTCAAGCACACCCAAATTTGTAGGAATACACCATTCATAGTAATAGCATCATTTTTAAAGAGCCAGCACTATGATGGGAGCCTGATTGGACTTGGGACTCCAACTTTATGTAGTCCTTTGTGATTGTCATCCTTCTTTAGATACTTATTAGCCTCTCAAATCAGGGATTGTCAGTTTCTGGTATTCTTTCCTCTCCCAACCATAACTTATGAGCAGCCCGACATGCCTTCTGAATAGCTTTGCAAGTTAACATGGATTTTTTTTCTGACTTAGCCACTCATTGAGGTAAATACTGATGTTCATGTAGATTTGTCAGATTGGTTTGACCTCCCCTCAAATGCTGTGCTGAGTTTTGTCAGAGAAATAGTAGAAATAGAATGGGTCTTTAGAAGGCTAACGAATTCATGCCTTGGCATGAGCGATGGCAGGTGAGGAATTGAGAAATTTAAAAACTTGCTTTTTACTTGGAGAGGATAAGAGAAATGATGGCAGTAAATAAAAATAGACTACAGAATGCCCAGGGGGCACTCCTGTTAACCAAATGCCTTTCTGTTATGGATAAAGGGTGAAGTTAAAGGCAACAACAATAAAACCAAGAAGAAATTTTCATTGTGTGAAGAGACTTCTGTGGGTCAAAGACATAGCACAGGAATAACTTTACAGTGGAAAATAAAGCTGCCAGGGCTGGGAATCTGAAATTTCCTTAAATCAGCAGGATCACTGATCATTCTCTTTTATTGCAGGCTTCCTCACTTCCTTGATTTTCCCCACATAATCCCATAGGTGGAAGTCTCTAGTGAAGAACATTGAGACAGATCAAAATAGCATTACACAAGTGATTAAAACTGGTATCTGCAACTAAATGTTAGAAAAATTACAACCTTCAGGCCTCAGGGCTGATCACCATCTGAGATTAGAAAGAAATGTCCTTTTTTCCATGCTGTAGTATTCCACTATTACAGAAACTTTTAACTGATTAGAAGAGGAGGAACTCTTCCTCTGACAGCACTAGCTCTTGTCAAACAGTATACCAGTGTAGATGGACCATGGCTTTCTTTGGTATGGCAGTGTGTGTCTTGTAACTCTCTCCTGTCTTAGATCTGCCATTATCACCAGATGAATTGTCCATGGAATTGTAGCTTATCTGAATAGCAGAGTTTAGTCCTGGGACTATGACACACAACACACTGTATAAATTAGTGGAGGGAGTGTGGCTAAAACAGCAAACAAGATGGTGCCTAACTCCAGCTCTGCAATAAAGAGGAGAGGAAAAGAAAACAATTTAAGAAGATAAAAAGAACAAAGCCAGTCTGAATCAACAGTTCTGTGCCCTAAATATGAATAACCATCCGTGGAGCTAGTTTTGGAAAGAGAAAAAGGGTGAAGAGAGTTGGCCAGATCCCAGGCCCAGAAAGCCGCTTCTGAGGGAGAAAATCCAGCAAAAGAATCCAGTGCCATCAGCCTGCAGAACTTATTTAAAAAAAATTGTACTAGTGTAGCTCGGGGAGGAAGTGTGGCAGTGGCCATTTTGGAAAGGGGGAGAGTGGTAGCAACCATCTTGGGGGAGAGGCACAATAGGCAAGGAGGAAGGATGATCTAGATGTCTGGGAAGGGAAAGGAATCCTCCAATACAAAGATCTGTTCTCCCCCCCCCCCCCCCCCCCAGAACAAAGACATGTCCATGGAAAAGAGTAACTCCACTTCCAGCAAACAGACTATGGAGGTGGGTAGCAAAGCCCCAGTCACAAAGGGTGACCTGAAGGGCCTGCTGTTAGGAATCAAAAGATGAATAAGATGATGAGGGAAGAGTTCCAGGCTTTCATTAAAGATATCAAAAAATGAAATGAGATTAATAGTAAAATATTCCACATCAGATGTGGAAGCAGGATTAAATGAGTAATTGGACAGCACTTTTAATCTCGATGAAAGAATCAGAATTGAAAAGAGAATAAAATTAAAGCTAGAGGACATGGAAAGTAGAGAACACAGGAATAACATAAGGATTTAAAGGTATTCTGGACACATTGGGTGATATTTTCCATGACATACTAAAACTGGGCAATAAGAATTACATTCATATTGAAAGGGCTCACAGATCCCTTTCCCCAGGCTTC
This sequence comes from Chrysemys picta bellii, assembly GCF_011386835.1. Taxonomy (NCBI): domain Eukaryota; kingdom Metazoa; phylum Chordata; order Testudines; family Emydidae; genus Chrysemys; species Chrysemys picta. The sequence continues at coordinate 92,431,151 of NC_088791.1, read as the reverse complement.
CAGCAGGCTCCAAACCAAGAGATGTGATTGTCAGTGTACACTACTATCAAGACAAGGATATAATACTGAGTTACTATTTTTTGTTTCTCTGCATCCCTGTTGGTATTCCTGACATGACATTAAAACATGGTAGCATGCACTATTAAAATTTTATAGAAACATAAAAGAAAAAGGGTGAGAACATAAAAGAAAAAGGGTGAGTTCTAACTTTCTGGATAAGCCTACCAAGTGGGGTGGGTTAGCTTTCCCTAATTTGGCTTATTATGAATCATAATTAAAATACGATCAAGTGGGTTAACAATAGACCATCCAAACACTGAAACTTGAACAAGACTGGACCCCAATTACAGCTGTTAGTTTAAAAAAAGGTTACTAATCTTCTCTAACTGTTGTTCTTCGCCACCCTCTCAGTTCCTTCTTGCTGGCTAATTCTGATAGTGAGGTAGGAGGGTGGGTTTTGGAATGGACATGAGGAATACATATTGAACAACAGTTATGGAAGGTTAGTAACTGTTTTTTCTTCAAGTGCTTGCTCATATTCATTCCAATGTAGCTGACTCCCAAGCAAGTGTAAGAGCAGGGGTTCGGAGTTGATTGACAAGCAGACCATAGCACTGCTCTGTCAAAAAAAGCATCTCTGGCCTGCTGAGTGATGGCATAGTGAGATGCAGAAGTGTGGACCGAAGACCACATTGCTGCTCTACAGAGGTCCTGGATAGGAACCTGTGTCACAAATGCAGCTGAAGATGCCTGTACCCTTGTGGATTGTGCCATTAGGGCCAGAGCCAGGACTTTTGCCAAGTCATAGCGTGTGTGGATACAGGAGGTGATCCATGATGAAATTCTCTGGGTGGAGACTGGGGAGCCTTTCATCCTGTCTGCAGTCACCACAAGCAGTTGAGTAGTTTTCCTTTCTATGAAGACCAGCGCCTGAATTTCCAGGTTCTGAGATACCCTCCTTAGGAGCTCTTGCTGTGACTTATAATCCTCCTACAGGGGTGCAACATCAGTCTCCATGACCGCCTCATCTGGGGAAGAGGAGGAGGATGCTTGGACTGGCACCGGGCCTTACTCTTTATCCTCGGCACGAGCCGAATTCCGTAGTGCCATCTCTCGGCATATGGCACCGGCCTTGGTACTGGATTGTGCTCTGGTGGTGGAGGCAGTCTGGGCTGTGAAGCCACTAAATATGACCACCTGGAATGGGACCTTTGTTGCGCTGGAAATGCTCAGGGGTTCCAAAAAGGTCACTATACAGGGAACTGCCACTGTCCTGGTGGCCACACCGCCAGTGGGACCCTTTGGCTCGGGTCAGCAGCGGGATAGTGCCTAGACTGGAATTGCTGGCTCCTCCGTGAGACATAGAACTCCACCTCAGAGTCCATCTCCAAGGATCCCTCTGGAGACAGGGATAGAGCAGTCCCAGCCAGCACTGATGAGCGGTGCTTGGAGGGATGGGACGGGACTGGGCTGTGCTATCATGGCTGGTTTCCCCTTCGAAACCATCTTCAGACTCGAGCCTGCAGAAATCCTTTGTGTCGGTGTCGCCATTGACGGTTCTTGTACAGCCAGGAACATCGGTACTGACATCGTAAGTAAGTCCCTTACTGCCGTGAAGGCCTCTGACATCAACGACACTGGCAGGGTTGTGGGCCTCCAACTTGTCTCACGTTGAGTCTATCAGTGCCAGATTGAACAGCTCACATTCTGGGACCGGAGTCAATGTCACGGCATGGGTTGTCGGCATCACAGGGTGGCCCAACCTGGGTCTCACCCTGGCAGTGTCCCCTTGTCCTGCCGATCTCAGTGTTGGAAATCAGCCCGTCAGTCTTCCTTTGTTTCTTCATAGGCACTGGCGATGGTGAACGGTGCCTAGTGTCTTGCCAGTGCATCTTTCTTTGGCACCGGAGATGTTTGATAGTACCGTGGTTTCTTAGATGCAGTTGTAGCGTCTTGCCTCCGTGCCGGAGACTGGAAACTCTGCTGGGTGTCTCAAAGTGAGGCTGGGGCACTTCTACTGAGGCCAAAGTACTCGGCGCCAAGTCCCACTGGCCTGGCTTTGATGGAGGTCGGAGCGCTGCCTCCATGAGGATAGAATGAAATCTAGCATCTCTATCCTTCTTGGTGCGGGCTTAAATTCTCTACAGAGTTTAGAGAAAGTCCACTGAGGAGTACTTGCAGAAGCAGGAACGAAATGCAGTTCCAGCCACCGTTACAGGTGGTAAGAAGGAACTGTGGGGGGGAGAGTCAAGAGAGCCCTTTATAGTGGCGCTATGAGAGCAGGACTTCAGGCGGCATCAGAGCCGACCCAAGAGATACCACTGAGGGAAAAGCTTTCTGGTGGCAGTGCTCGGGGCAGGCACACACCTACATTGGAATGGACATGAACAAGCACTCGAATAACAAAATTAAAATTAAAAAATCACCCTTTTATCCAAACCACCTTAGCTTTGGATAATTTTTTTTAAACACCTGTTATCAAGGCCTTTTCCCTTAGCTACTTTCACTAGTAATCAGGAATTTATCTCTAGAAAATATCAAAGTGACTATTCATTGTGGGTAAGAGCTGAGATTACTCAATTTGGAGAGCTGTTCCTGGGTCCTGATTTGAAATCATACCAACAGATGCATAATAATGTAAATAATATGAAGATCCCACATTTCAGTATTTACAAATCAAACATTTTATTGTGAAATCTGCATACAAGATTGTTCTATGTAGACCTTTTAACCACATTTGAGGAGCTGAACCAGAAGCAAGTGTGAACAAAAAGTTCAGTTTCTAAGATACGTACAATTTTGATTGAAAAAGATGTTGATAGGAAAACAACCCCCATGAAAAGACAGGAGAGGGATATGGTAAAGGAAATTGATCTAGGTGAGAGGTGATGTACATCTTCAACTTTTGTAGCTCACAAAGAAATTTTTTATAAATTACTGTATAGATAACATTTGACTCCAGTTAAGATCATCATCATATTTTTGCTACCAGGGATGTACTCTGTTGGAGGGATTGTGGGGAAAGGGGAACATATTTCATATGTGGTGGTTGTGTCCGGGAATTAGATGGTTTGGGGAGGAAATTATTAGTTTCATTTTGCAACAAAATGCCAGCTTCCCTGAGATCCCCTAACCTGAATACTTTATATTCCAGTAAAGGAGCTCCATTTTAAAAACAGAATGACAAATTAATTTTTTGTTAGCAACAAGACTTTGTATTGCATATTGGAAAAATAGGACCTCTTTAGAGTTGTGGTACGGTAAAGTCTGGACAGTCCTTGGTGTGAAAGCTTTCACACCAAGTATATGCACAAGAGAAGTGCCAAAAAGAGGAGATAGCTATGTAGAAATTTGGTCATCCTTTTTTAGCATACTCTGAGGAAGAGGCTCCCCAACCAGTAATCTGGAATCTTTAGCCAGGTTCTTTGACTATTAAACTGATCCTGAATAAGTACTGTATGATGTTGTATGTTAACATTTTACTGTAACTTTGCCTTAATAGGTATTTAAAAAGAGTGGAAAAGGAGTATAGAAGAATTCGTTATATCCTGAGCAAAGGAATTTCCCTCAATTAGTCTCAATTTTAAACCGCACGTCCCCCTGAAAAGTCACTCTTGACATGGTGAACTGACTAATACTTTCATGTCCTCTTGGACACAAGTGATTCACACTAAGGGCTTGTCTATACTTACGCGCTGGTTCGGCGGCAGGCAATCGAACTTCTGGGTTCGATTTATCGCGTCTTGTCTGGACGCGATAAATCGAACCCAGAAGTGCTCCCCATCGACTCCGGTAATTCTGCTTGGTGCGAGGAGTACGCGGAGTCGATGGGGGAGCCTGCCTGCCGCGTCTGGACCGCAGTAAGTTCGGACTAAGGTACGTCGACTTCAGCTACGTTATTCACGTAGCTGAAGTTGCGTAACTTAGTTCGAATTGGGGGGGTTAGTGTAGACCAGGCCTAAGAAAATTTCCCCTTGGTATTTCAGAGGTATTTTTTGTCAACAAGCAATAAGAGTTTGTGACTTGGATTGCCGTTTTGTTTGGAATAGAAACAAATGATTGTATAAGACTTGGTTTTGGAAGCAGATAGGTAGTTGACTTCTGCAATAGTGACAATAATTAGCACTTATTGTACTCTGTCAGAAACTTTTGTACTCATTTCCTACTTGTGCATGCACCCTTTCTCTCACATGGAGGCCTGCTTTTAGGAGAGCCTTCAAGTGATGTTCAAAACTCCTCCTATAAGGAATTACTTTGAGCTGAAATATTACTGTTGTTTCCCAGAAATTAGGTTGCAGGAGGTAGCATCTAAAATTTACTGAAGCTGTTCCTATTAAAACTCCTGAAGGAAGTTAGATTTTTGTTAGAGACTTGTACCAGTCTAAGGGATTGATTTCTGCCATGGATGTCAGTAATTACATCTCCTCTATAAATGAGCCATTTTCTATTGAACGATGTGGCCTCAGTTGCCCAGCTGCTATTTAAACCATAAGGCCATAGGGCTTAGACAGTGACATTTTTCATGAACAGGTTTAAATCACTTAAAGTCTTGTCATTATTATTGCTGTAGGATGCTTTACAATGTGTAAAGCACACTAAACAAAATCTCTGCTTCAGAGCTCGCTTTTTAAGTGAGAGTTGGTATAAGAGTGGAAAAACATGTTTTCTAAGAGCTAGTGTATTTTGCAGAACAGGTAGATTTTCAGAAGTTGTTAATGAAATGTTTTGGGGCTGAATTTAAAAAAAAATTATAGATAGAAAGTAATTTGTCACCTAATCCATCTTCTTGCTAGTAGATTGTTTCCTATAATGTGTTTTCTAGTGCTTTGACTACTTTTAAACTGGAGAGGAAGGGGACTTGGTGTGTGTTACTGGGAAACCATCCCAAGAGTAGAATTACTATAAATGGCATGAAGTGAAAGAAAAGACAAAACAAGCAGTGAAAACTATGTAGTGTAGGAGATGCGATGTTATGAAACTCTGAAAGTGAGGCGCTTGAGCTACATGTAACTGCTACAAGAAAGGAGGCGATGATAATTCTTTGAGTAGCGTCCTTGTGGGTGCTCCACTTGAGGAGCACATGCTCCTTCAGTCGGAGATTTTAAGTAGCCATGCCCATTTGGCTTGCACATGTGCCCTATGCATACTTGTGTTCCTTACCGAGGAGATATAGGGCACTACTGGCAAACTGCCCTCAACAGCCGTGGCCTGACACAGAGCAATTTGTAGCACCTGCCTAAGCATGGCTTCTATTTTGCTAGTGTATTTTTTAGATCTTTTCTTACCTTATTACTACTTAGTTTTTATTTTGTTCTTGTTTTGGTTTTTCCATTTTTCTACGGATTGGGACTTTCCTCATCCTCCACCCCCCTGTACGGGGGTCCTTCCTCAGAAATCTTTTTTCTTCTGTGATATGCCTATATCCCAAGGTTTCAAAAGTTCTCACTTGCCAGAAACCCTTCCCAGTGAGTGGCAGCCATTTGTGCTGTATTCACTGCTTTAGGGATACGCGTGTACTATCTAAGTGCAAGTTTTGCACTAGCTTCAAGAGCCACTCAAGAAAAAACAGAGATGAAAGCATTGACTCCTTTTGATGGAGCTCTGTCTTTGTCTCACTTCAGATCCAGGCTCAGAAATGGGGGCATCAGCCTCTGAGTGACTAGTATTGCAACAACTCCTGTGGGTAGCTCACCCTCTAGGACTTTGAGGGACAGACCTATGAGTGAATCTGGAAGACCATCCTCCAAGAGGAGTGTCAGGTCTCCTCACAAAGACTATTCTAAAAGGTCTACCAGACTGCAGACTTTGCACCCTGCAGAAACTTCAAGTGGTCTTGGTACTGAGAAATCATCTATCCTAAGTCCTTGTCAGTTTTTCAGAGTGCACAGTACCCACCACTCGGTACAGAAGCCATCGGTACCATTCAAACTTGGGTGAGACTACTGATCCTAAGAACTCTAGTAAGAAGGCAGCACACTCTTCATCTTCCACTGTCTTGCTCATACCTAGAGCATCAGTGCAGCGGGTATGAATACAATCATCTGACCCTGGATACCTCTCATCTTTGTCGCTGGGACTCACTATCTCACCACACTGGCTCACCTGGTATTGCAGGAATTGAAATTCTCAGAGGACCCATTTATTTCCAGGGATCCAAAGTCTCCTCGGTGTTTGAGACTCCAGTACCACAACTGGTGTTATACTTCATATCCCACCTTTTGCAGAGACTGTCTATATCACCAGTACTGGCACTTTCTGAAAGATACCAGTTACTTCTCTTTCCGTCTGCCTCTCCACTAGACTATAAAGAGGTGGCGAGTACTTTAGATTCTCAGATTTCTGCACAGGATTCTGCTGACTACCTACTATGTTTGACTATCCAGAAGCTGACCTATGGGGAGAGAGACTCCGGCTTCTACCATTAAAGCCCATCAAACATCTCACCTGGTACGACCAACCCAGGATGTCCCCTCCATTCTCTCTCTCTCTCACACGTCTTCCCAGTGGACATACTGGGATCCCTGGACTATCTACTGGCAAGAGTGTTTTTTAAAGTGCCCAGTGCTCATGTGGATTACTTTTCTACAGTTTTACAGCAGAAGCAGGATGCCTGTGAAACAATCAGTGGGGCCACTGGATGATAGTGTGCTAATAGAGCACTCAAAAAATGAAAGGCTGCTGAAGAGAAGCTAAATGAATTCTTTTCATTGGTCTTCACTGCAGAGTATGTGAGAGAGTCCCATACCTGAACCATTCTTTTTAGGTCAGAAATCTGAGGAATTGTCCAAGATTGAAGTGTCCGTAGAGGTGGTTTGGGAACAAATTGATGAAATAAACAGTAATAAGTCACCAGGACAAGGCAGATGGTACTTGCCCAAGAGTTCTGAAGGAACTTGTATATGAAACTGCAGAGCTATTAACTGTGCTATGTAACCTATTGCTTAAATCAGCCTCTATACCAGATGACTGGCAAATAGCTAATGTGATGCTAATTTGTATTGTTTTTAAAAAGGCTCTGGAGGCAATTCTGACAGTTACAGACCGGTAAACCTAACTTGAGTAGCAGGCACATTGGTTGTTACTATAGTAAAGAATAGAATGATCAGTCACTTAAATGAACATGATACATTGTGGAAGAGTCATCACGGCTTTTGTAAAGGGAAATCATGCCTTACTCTCACAGAATTCTAATAGATTGGTATCAACACCCATTTAGACATGGGTGATCCAGTTGATATAGTGTACTTGAACTTTCAGAATGCCTTTTAAGGTCACTCACCAAAGGCTCTTAAGCAAAGTGGGCAGTCATGGGATAAGAGGGAAGGTCCTCTCATGGATCAGTAACTGGTTAAAAGATAGAAAACAAAGGGTAGGAATAAATGCTGTTTTTACAATAGAGAGGTAAATAGAGCAGGGACCCCAAGGATTGGAACTGGGACCAATGGTGTTCAACATATTCCTAAATGATCTGGAAAGGGGGTAATTTAATGAGGTGGTAAAGTTGCAGACAATACAAAATTACTCAAGGTAGTTAAGGGAGGGATCTCACAATATTGGGTGATTGGGCAACAGGATGACAAGTGAAATTTGGTGTTGATAAATGCAAAGTAATGTACATTGGAAAACGTAATCCCAACTATCCATGGAAAATGACAGGATCTACATTAGCTGTTACCACTCAAGAAAGATCGGAGGCATTGTTAATAGCGCTCTGAAAAAATCTGCTCAGTGTGCAGCAGCAGATAAACAAGCAAATAGTGTTAGAAACCATTAGGGAAGGGATAGATAAGAGAAAATATCATGACACTATATAAATCCATGGTACACCCACCCCTTGAATTCTGCATACAGTTCTGGTCACCCCCTCTCAAAAATATATTAAATTGGCTAAAGTACAGAGAAGGACAACAAAAATAAAAATGATTAGAGGTATGGAACAGCTTTCCTATGAGGAGGGTTTAAAAAGACTGGGATTGTTCATCTTAGAGGTGAGTGAGAGAGAGGATATAATAGAGGTCTGTAAAATCATGAATAGTGTGGAGACTGTGAATGAGGAAGCGTTACTTATTCCTTCACATAACGTACGAACCAGGGGTCACCAAATGAAATTAATAGGAAGCACGTATAAAACTAATTTTAAGGAAGTACTACATCACACAATACATAGTCAACCTGTGGAACTTGTTGCCGGGGGATGTTGTGAAAATCAAAAGTGTAACTTAGTTCAAAAAAGAATTAGATAAGTTCATGGAGGATACCTCTGTCGGTGGCTATTAGCCAAGATGGTCAGATGTGCAACCCCATGCTCAGGCTGTCCATAAACATCTGACTGCCAGAAGGTGGGAATGGACAACGGGATGGATCACTTGATCAATTGCCTGTTCTGGTTGTCCCTCTGAACCATCTGGCATCAGTTCCTGTCAAAAACAGGATGCTGGGCTAGATGGACTATTGATCTGAACCAATATGGCCGTTATTATTGTGTCCTTATGTTAATTCTGAATTGCTAACTTTCACGCAATTGTAGCAAAATAGTGATACTAATTATACCAAGTTTAGTTTTTGTTTTTTAAATTTAACATATACCACAAGTGCAAAGAAAAACTTCAAGCCATTATTGCAAAAGGGCAGCTCTTGGCTATAGCAACCGTGCAGGCTTCTCATTCCATTGGTATGGTAGTGGTAGTAATGCACAGGGTATCGTAGCTTCTGGACATCACAGGAAATCGTGATGACTGAACACTGTAGAGGGACCTCCTTTTTGATGTTCTAAAATTATTCAGTGACACCACAGACAATTGGCTGCATACTTTGGAGGACTTCAGGAGGACCCTTCACTCTCTAGGTATATCTATGCCTGCAAATAAAGAGAGGTTTAGTCTATCTCAGACCGCTCCAGAGATCACGCCCTTCTCAATTCTCTGCTTTCCATAGATTCAGTGCCACCTAGAATAAACCCCAGATTTCATAAGGAAAGTTATTTAAGTTAAGTGCCAGTGTGGACACAAGAACAAATGGATATAAATTGGCCATCAGCAAGTTTAGGCTTGAAATTAGGCAAAAGTTTCTAATTCTGAGGAGTGAAGTTCTGGAACAGCCTTCTAAGGGGAGCAGTGGGGGCAAAAAATCGAAGCAAGCTCAGTCTTGAAGCCAATAAGTTTATGGAGGGGATCGTATGATGAGACTGACTACAATGGCATGTAGCTGATCTGCAACTGCTAGCAGCAAATAACTCCAATGGCTGGTGATGGGACACTAGATGGGGAGGGCTCTTATTATTACAGAGAATGTTTTCCTAGGTGTCTGGCTGGTGGGTCTTGTCCATATGCTCAGGGTCTAACTGATTGCCATGTTTGGGGTCGGGAAGGAATTTTCGCCAGGGCAATATTGGCAGACATTCTGGGGTGTGTTTTGCCTTCCTCTCTGCAGCATGAGGAACAAGTCACTTGCAGGTTTAAATTAGTATAAATCGTGGATTCTCCATAACTTGAAGTCTCTAAACCATGATTTGAGGACTTCAGTAACTCAATCAGAGGTTAGGGGTCTATTACAAGAATTGGTGGGTGAGGTTCTGAGGCCTGCAATGTGCAGGAGGTCACACTAGATGATCATGATAGATTCAGAAGGTTGGCAGAGACCATCTGCTACAGCAACCTCAACTCAGTAGCCCAATGATAGCCAAACGTTCTTTTTGACTCGATTGAGGAGCACGAACATGCCGATTCAGGCCTCTTGCTGCATCATGTTACCCTACCCAACTTTCCACCCTTTGGAGATCATCTCCATTTTTCACACCTCATGAGAGCAGAGTATCTTTGACAGATGAGTGTCGAAGTTATAACAACTTTGGGTTACTCCATTCAGTTCCATTCCATTCTCCCTTTCCCTTCACTTTGGAGGGACCCCTCTCATGAACCTTTTCTGAAGCAAGAGGTTCAGTCCCTTCTCTGTTCAGGAGCAGTTCCTACTCAATACAAGGAAAGGGGGCTCTATTCCAAGGACTTCTGTTCCTAAATAGAAGGGTAGATGGAGACTGATTCTAGATCTATGGGCCACCGTTCTCTGGGCAATGCCTTTCTCCTTTCCTGGGCAAAGAAACTCCTATGTGTTTCCTCCAATGACACTGATTCTCAGGGTCTTAAACAAAATCAAGCAGGACAAAGCCACGGTCATCTTGTTTGCACCAACTTGGCTGAGATGACAAATTTGGCTTCCTTTTTTTCTTCTCCTGACCAGCTATCAATCTTCTGCTGATGCCTGGTCTTCTCACACAGGACTCAGGGAGTGTCCTTTAAACCAACCTGAACACACTGCGGCTCGAGGCCTGATACCTAGATGGTTCCCGGAGCTAGTACTATCTTACCGCCATAAGGATTCAGGAGATTCTACTGAACTGTAGGGAAGATTCCATCAGAAAGACTTAAAAACCTTTTCCATTTCTGAAGTTGTCATTGATGTGTTCACCATAATTTGTCTCCTATTGATCTCCCACTTCGAAGTATTAGAATACTTATTTACTTTTTGAAGAAAGCAGAACTTGCTTTGAGTTCTGTTAAAGTTCACCTAGCTGCCATCACAGTATTCTATTTTCCAGTACAAGGCTTCTCGATATTTATCTTGCAATGTCAAGATTTATACAGGATCTGTCAATCCTCTTTAGTAGTAGACACCCTACTCCCTCCTGGGACTTAAATTTAGTTTTCAGTGCTTTTGATGAAACCACCCTTTATAGTGTTAGTGATCTGCTTGCTTCTGAACCCCTCCATAAAAGCAGCATTCCTAGTGGCTATTATCTCTGCCTAAAGCAGTGGAGAATTGGGAGCTTTAGTGGCTGACCCTCTATATTCCATTGTTTTCAAAGATAGTTTCTTTGACCATTCTATGCTTCTTACCCAACATTTCTTCAGATTTTCATGTCAATCAATCATTTCATCTCCCAGTATTCTACACCAGTCATCAGTCAAAACAGGAAACTGTTCTTCATATCAGATGTCAGAAGAATGTTGGCTTATTATCTGGGCAGGTCTTGACTTTTTTCAATCCCTTCCTGAGATTGTTTTTCTGTTGTGGACAGAGCTAGCTGTGACAACCCAGTGGGTTTTTGGTTTCATAACTCACCTGTTATGTGGCTGCTAACATTCTCTCCCCCTCTAAAGTCATTGTCAGTTCTACAAGATCATACTCCATGTTTGGGACTCTGCTAAAGGACTTGTTTATTATGGAAATATGCAAGACTGCTATGTGAGCTTCAATTCACACTTTCTCTAGACACTATGCCTTGGTTGATGCTTCCTACATAGAATGTAGACTTTGCTGTCTTACAGACAGCCTTAGGGGCTTCGGCACTCAGTCTGTCTCCTTCAGTGGGTACTGCTAGGAATTCTGGTGCTTGATGCCCACAGAGAGACTACTCAAAGGAGAAGAGGTTACTTACCTTGTACAGTAATTGGAGTTCTTTGAGATGAGTCTCTCTCTATGGGTGCTCCAGTACCCTGCCTTCCTTCCTTCCCCTCTGCTTCAGAGTCTCATCTCTTTAGGGCTTTGCGGTGGAGGAGGATGTGTAGGGCACATGCATTAGCCTAACAGGCACTGCTACAGAAAATCTCCTATGAAGGCGCATGGGGCATAGACACATTCAAAGTGGAGCACCCATAAGGACATATATATTGAACTCCAGTTACTGTAAAAGGTAAGTAACTTCTCTCCTCTGTTCTTTTCTCCTGCCTCTCTGGTCTTGGTGGCATTGATGGAGAGGAAAGAGGAGGAGATTATAACAGCCGATCCAAGAAATTATCAGAGCTGATACACACGTTGGCCTCTGATGACCTAGTAATATACAAGTCGCAATGTACACGGATTGGCAAAGGAATCAGTATTTGCTTAGTGAAAAATGACTATTAGTGGAAAATGTCTTGAAAGCCTCAAGTGAGTATTTCATAACTCTTCAGAGCTATCCATATTTCTTTTTTTTAACCAATGTTTTTCCCTCTCTTGAGGGAGGAGGATTGAGTACAGAGCTTGTGTGGTGGTGAGTCATTAATTTTAATATATTCTTCCTTTTGCTATCTAGATGCTAATCCTATGGGTGTGAATGGAGGTATGGGGGTTCAAGCCCCTAATCTGCTGCCTGAGTCGATGTTGCATTCGGCAATGAATTCCCAAAAGTAAGTTGAACATTTTACATGGATTAAAAAAAAGTCTGAAAATACTGAACAGAATTCACTTCAAAAAAACCTGAGGGGGAGAAATCCCTACTCCCATGTTGAGAGATTTATATAATCTTTGCAATTAAGACTGGAAAAAAGGAGTATCCTTTGGATTTGAGGGCATTTTTGGTATGGTTAAAAGAACATCAGGTCTCATGGATTACCACTGTTAGGCTGAGTGAGTTTTTTGCTAGACCTCAAACATGCAGGTGTTACTGGATGTGATGATGTATTGCAAATCTGTCATCCCTCTGCCATGGGGTTAAGAGCCACTCTGGTGCCTCATCTTTCAGATGAGATATAAAGAGGTAATTACAACTTCTGTCAAACTTTTTGCAAGGGAAAAGAAGTAAACCCCAGTGTCAGGGCCAAATTCCTTTTAGGTAGTTGCTGTGTTTTCCATTGGATTTGGTAGTGTTCATGTCCGTCTCCTAAATAGTTTTGTAGTGCTGCTGCATACTACTAAACATCCATTTTGCCTCACTCCAGAGGTGGGTGTGCGTGCTGCCTTGATCAGTGAAGTGATTCTTATATAGTGTGTAAATCAAATAGTAAATAGTGATTTGTCATCCTTACGTATAAAATAGACTATTCATGTAAGATCATAAGTTTAGCACTTTTTCCTCCTCTAACATCATCTTCTTCTATTTCAAAGTCCCATGATGAGTGAAAGCGCCAGTGTTACCAGTTTGGGAGCTATGCCAACAGCAGCACAACCATCCAACACCGGAATTCGAAAACAGTGGCATGAAGATATTACTCAGGACCTCCGAAATCATCTTGTTCATAAATTGTAGGTATTTGGTATCAAAACAAGGTCTCCCTCTGCCAAGGAAGGTTGGGAGAACTGGAAGGGTTGTAGTATTTTTCTAAGATTAGGAGGCTAAGGAATCAGTTGAACTTAAAGAAGTATAAACACAAACTTTTTAATGTTTTGTAGTTGCACCCCACTCTGCTCCACCCAAAAAAGTAGAGAAAGAGCTACTAGTGAGTAGCTTAAGCTCTAAAGTTGAAGAAGCCTGTTGCTTTGAGCAAGATAGGACATGGAAGTGGATTTCGGATGGGGTGAAGGTCAGAAGAAATAATGGCAAAAATATGGGATTACTTGCTTTCCTTGTGTTAAATCTTAAAATTATATCAGAAGCTACTTTAGGTCTGATCCTATTGTATCAAACATGCCCCTCTGTGCTCCAGATTGGCAGTATTGGGGGAGAGATCTGGAAAGCAATGGGGTTATAGAGACCCCTAAAACTGCAACGTATGATGATCTCTAACTTTCTTTAGATGCTTGAAATAGAGATTAAAAGTCCTTTGTGTTTGAACTTCATTTGGGGCCATTTATTTAAATTCAAAAGATGCATCTTTTTAATCTGTTTCATGGTTTTTCCCTCTTCAGAGTCCAAGCCATATTTCCTACCCCTGACCCTGCAGCATTAAAAGACAGGCGCATGGAGAACCTGGTGGCATATGCGCGGAAGGTAGAAGGTGACATGTATGAATCTGCAAATAGCAGGGTGAGTTGCCATATTTTCCCTCCAGAGCTGCAGAGAGCCCGCATGAGTTTGTCAGTATAGTGAACAGAACTCAAAACTGCTATGGAGACTAGGCAGCTTCTAGTATTCATGGGGTCAGTGTTGAAATACTGTCTCAATGCACCATTCATAAATGAAGTGGTGTTTGTGGGGTGGGAGTAGAGGCCTAACTGACAAGTTGGGTCCCAAAAATGAATAAAAGTGCAGAGTTTTTTTTTTTTTAAAGGTGATGCTGACATACACAAGGGCCAACAGCAAGCTCCAATCTCTTCCTAGTTTCAGATCTTGTCTTTTTGCTTGAGACTTGTTTGTGGTCTGAAAGCTTTTTATCCTAATGTGCCATGCTTGAGGTTTCTCATTTTCTCCCAAATACAGTATAAACCAGAGTTCACCCTTTACTGTGATGTGTGTCAAATAAATGCACAATATTGGTAGAATAAATCTCCACTGTCAGTCAGTCTTCAGTTGCAGGAAATACTGTGGAATATGCTCGCCTAATCCTATGGGAAAATCACTTCTCAGCACTCTAATATGCAGGGGAGAGACGGAAGTTTTTCCCAGCCCTAAACTTGGTCATCAGTTTTTAATCTGTAAACTTTACTTATTGTATGTCTCCACTATCTCTTGTCTCTTTATACCCCAACAGGCGGAGTACTACCACTTGTTAGCTGAGAAGATCTATAAGATTCAGAAGGAACTAGAGGAAAAGCGAAGGACCAGATTGCAGAAGCAGAACATGATACCAAATGCACCAGGCATGCCTCCAGCTCCCATGAATCAAGGGCCCAACATGGGGCAGCCACAACCAGGGATGTCTGCAAGTAAGAACAGTTGGGTTAGTTAATAAAAGGGAATAACTTGTGCAGGGGAAATCATTATAGTGGGACAGAATGGGAGCCTTTCTCCCCCATTTTACAGCTAATCTTACAAAATTATAATTGCCTAATTCTCTAGAAGAACTTGAAGTGGCTCAGTGTGTAATAGTATGTGGTACGGTGGTGAGAGCATTTTCCTGTTGTTGCCTATTCACTATGTGAGATTTTGCAAGAACTCAGATTTTGCAAGTAGTTAACTTGCGCTCAATTGGTGGAGAAAATGGTGTTTGACAAGACAAAACTTCACATGGGATCTTGTGCACTAACTAAACTTGCCACTATCTGTCTGTTTTGGAGAGTGTAAGCAGAGCTGTCCTGTATTGTGTCCTAAAAGTGGCAAGACTTAGATTCTGATGGATCAATTGAGTGAATTCCAGAGCTGAGGCTATTTCTGAGAATACGCAACCACAGTATGAATGAAGAATTCAGCTCTGGGGACTGAAGTCAACCGTTACTTGGTTAACGGCAGTTGTTATAGCGGCTATGGGAAAGGCTCTGAGATAGCTGGGTCATAAACCATTTACAACTTTAAAAAAAATAAAGAATTGGAATTGTAACCAGTTTAGAGCATTGGTGAGATGTGCTCTTGACAGCCTGCCCTTACCTATAAAGTTGCCATATTCTGCACTTTTTGCAGCTTCCCAGTGGCTATTTAAAGGTAATCCAAAGTGGAGAGCACATTGCTGTAAGCTAGCCTGGAGCTACATATGCCTAGAAGACACTGTAAAGGTTGTCATTGGAGAGAAAAGGATGTATATTAATCTCTTGAAAATTCAGAAGTAAAAAAATATTTTTGCCCAGAAATGCATTTGGGAATTCAGAATTAGAAGTCCAATAAGACCCCAAAAAATGCATGTGACCTTGACAGATGAACAGATGCCTTCAGTTGTGGGTGAAGTCAAAATCTCAGTGTAATTCTCATAATGCTTCTTCCTCCTTCACAATAATCACTTCCATGTTAACCAAATGGAGTCCCTAAGTGCTGTGGATGCAATGGATTTTGTCCAGGTTTCTCCTTCAGCCAGGTGCTGGGATATCAGAGAAATAATAGTTTGGTCTTGATGGGGGGGGGAAGTAGAACTAGATATTAGCATGCTGATGTTGAAGTCTGTAGTATCACTCCAACAGTCCCCCAGACATCATAAATAAATGGGGTGACAAGGCCAAATTCTACAGGACTGCCTGGATATTAGCGTGTTTAATGTCTTTAAACATCATCAGGTACAGTGTGCTTCATCTGGGTAATTCTAAGCAATAACTTAAGGGCTTGGATTGATGGATGGTTAAATTTCCAATCATTTCTTGCTCAGATTCTCACATTACACTTACAATGTTATAACTCCCACCACCAATCCAACAACAAACAAATCTGCTCATGGCCAAGGAATATTAGACAATGGGTGTAGAAATGTCAGCTGTGGTGATCAGTGTGATATAATAGACTGGGGGGTAGGGTGGGGTGGGACAGACACCATCCTGTTCTGTCCTCCTTTCCCCTTCCGGTTGGTCTGTCTTTCTTTTTTATATTTCTGTAAGTAAAACACTTTTACAGTAGTAATGACAAATTACTTGTGCTAAAACATACTTGTTTAAGATTAGTTTTGTGTTGGTGCAAGGTGCTGAACTGACAGCTCTGGAGACTGAAGTCCTCTAAGTACAATTGCAGCTCTGTAAACTTATTTCACAGAGCTATTCCCCTTGCTCAGTATGGCCATTCTCCTAACAGGCCACCTACCTCTAAGAATGAGGGGATTTTTTTTTTCTTGTGCTCATTCAGTTCTTGAGCTTTAGAAGCACTTTACAAATAGGAATTTAGTTAAATATTGAATTTCATGCAGGTGAGCTAAACAGCCATCATATTGTAATGTGTTTTGCTCACCAGACTGGGGTTAGATGGAATTAGTGATGTAGAGGCAAAAAGCTAAACATTTTTCCCAATCCCCTGAGCCATCCATTCACCTCAGAATGTCACTGTACAATTGGGTTAGTCACTTTTAAAAGAGGATGCATTTTGATAAAAAAGTTTGAACTTGATTTCGGTGTGAGATACAGGTCCTTTCAAGGTTGGTACTCTAATTGAATTTGTCAGTCTGCAGTTTAACCTATACAGAACAGTGTTAACACTGCTTAATAGTGCATGAGACATTTTAAGCCTCTGGCCATCTAGTCATTGTAAGTGGTTAATATGCTGTAGATCAGTCCTCAGCTTCACAAAGTTCAGAGGTCTTAAACTCTTTTTGGTTAAGAAATAGCACACGTGTTTGTATTTACAAGTTTTTCCATCTTTGTTCCATTGAGTCATCTTTTAGGGCCTAACATGGTCTCACTGTGTTTGGAGTTAATTTGAATATTTCCCAATAAAGTAATTGTTGTAAAAGTGAAGTTTGAGAGGGTGGACTGTTGTCTTAACTCCCTAACCTCTGTTTCTCCAACTCTTTTTCAGATGGTCCCCTTCCTGACCCAACCATGATTCGTGCCAGTGTGCCAAATCAGATGATGAATCGCATGCAGACGCAGCCGGGTAAGTGTCCAAAGAAAGGAAGCGCATGTAATTCCAAATGAATGTGCATAGAATCTTGGATTCTGCCTTCCTCAATGGCTATATGACATCAAGCAGTCCTCACTGGAGTCTATTAGAATGTAGTTTTCTCTGCTCTTCACCAAAACTCATACCTGAAAGCAGGGACATGGATACACAAGTCTTTCAGGAAAGCCTAGTTTTCATTCTGAAGGAATGTGAAGGAGTTTGGGTTGACATATTAAACTTGATTTCAAACTCTGCCAAGCAGCTGGTTAATGTAAAGACAGATTTCTCTTAGCATATTGGAGTTGTGTGTAAAATACACTTTGTAAACAAAAAAAAATCCTTTCTCTTCAAAGCATGCTCAAAAACAATTCCTTTGACCCAGAAACTTATTACTAGGTTTATGTGCATTGCTTTCGAAAGGCTTAAAATACCTAAATTAGAGCCTGAAGTACATTATGTGGCATACTCAAAGATATGTGTTGGTAGAAATAAAATTAGGAGAGTAGAGGCAATATTTGTTCCTGTTCAAACATTGAATGATGTCCAAATGAGAACTGAAACTTTTGTTTTAAAATCTTTTTGGGGTAAATACACAGGAATGAACCAGTTTGGCCAGATGAACATGCAACTGCCATCCATGGGTCCCCGGCAAACCCCTCCTCTTCAGCACCCTGGACAGCTAAGCCAGGCTGGGGCCATGAATCAGGTCAGTATGTTGAATTCTTTAGGTTTGATGTTCCTGTTTAACTATGGTTATCCAAACAGTAATTCTTTGCTTGCTCTGTGGTCCCGTTGTTTCTCCCATTGCATCTCCACTATGAGTAGCCAGTCTTTACAAATCAGTGAGGGAACTGCTAATATTGGCTTAGATTTAAGACGGTGTGTGCAGTAACACCCTTGAAACAGAGGAATTTATCAGAAACTAGCTCAGAAACTTGAGGCATGATCTCAGTCTGAATTCCTGAACTCCTGTCCTAAACTGAATTAGGAAGTAACTAAAAATATATTCCTGCTTTTAAGCAGAGTATTAGCATATTTGCCATGCTGCATCACATCACATGCTGCCAGATGTGTCAATTGCTCTGCCTTGCACTGGATGTTACTTTGTAGAATTTTACTTTTAAGGGTGAGTGAGTGGGTATGTATACACTGTGAAATAAGCCTTTCCTTTTTCCCAGCAGATGGGATTTGCTTCACGTATGCAGCAGCCGGGGGTTGGCCAACCTTCCAGCCAAAGTCAGTTTCTGCAACAGAACCAGTTCCCTGCTTCCTCCCCAGGAATGAATGCGACAAACATGCCTATGACCCAGCCTGGCAATCAGACGCCAGTGTCTCAAGTATGTTCTTCACTTAAGGGAGCAGTTTCACTGACAGGCTCTGCAAGCTGGTTTTACTGTTCTTTTTCAATTGGGTAGTTGGATTAATAGGGAATGTTGTTCTTTAATGCTTATTTAAATATCAGTGAAAACTAGTTAATTGTATTTACATTTTTCTTACGAGTTCTGGGAAACCTAAACACTGCAGCATTGTGCATGTGAACAAAAATGTCAAATTGAACAATCCTGTTCTGCTCACTAAAGTAAATGAAATGCAAAAAGTCAACAGTATTGCTAGTCGTACTTTTAAACTGATAGGTGTTAGTAACTCAGGTAAAAAGTGCCCACTTGAAGGTAATCCCTTCCCTCTTCGCACTTACTGTCTCAAGTCATTGTATATATCTACTTGTTTTCCCACAGGCACAAATGACCAGCTCTTCCTGTCCTGTGAACTCTCCTGTAATGGCTCCAGGTTCTCAAGGGAGCCATATTCACTGCCCACCTCTTCCACAGCCTACCTTGCACCGAAACTCTCCCTCTCCAGTACCTAGCCGTACCCCAACACCTCACCACACTCCCCCAGGTCTGGGATCCCAGCAGCAGCAGCCGCAGGCAACACCAGCAGCAGCCGCCACCACTGCCCCCACCGCCCCCACCCCTACGGCAATGCCACCTGGACCGCAGTCACAAACTATGCACCCCCCTCAGAGGCAGACTCCAACGCCTCCACAGGCACAGCTGCCTCCACAAGTCCAACCTCCAGTTCCAGTCACCCCTTCGGCAGAGCAACAGCAGCAACCCCTGTCACAACAGAGCACGACTGCATCTGTGCCCACCCCAACAGCACCACTGCAGCCTCAGCACCCCACAACACCTGTAAGAAAATATTTTTATTTCTATGCTTTCCCCAGGGATACTCAGATGTGAGACTCTTTCAGACAGGAGCTTTGTTTATTTGTTCTATGTCCAAGACAATGGTGAACAACCTGTTTAAGAGGCATCTGAACCAATATGGGTATGCATTACATTTGAGAAGTACATTTTTGTGTCTGAAGACCCAGGACCAGTAAACTGGACACTGGAACACCTGACACTTCCATGTTGGAAGGATTTTAGAGAATTTTAGTGCACATTTAGGAGTCTACTGCAAAATATAGTAGATGTCTCTCATAATGCATTTATTTCCATGCATGTGTAGGGGTGGGATTGTACAGTAGGCATATAAAATTGTTAAAATGCCATGCTGTCCAAAGCAGATTTCAATAGCATGTTTCCTCAGACCACAGTTGTGCAGAAGTCAGTTTTTTTTCAAGGGAGGGGAATAAGTAAGGGGAATAAGTGAGGTGTAGTTAAATTTGAGGAAACATGACAGCAAATGAAGTAATAAAGTAAACTTGGCAGCATAATTGCTTGGCCCTTTTTAGTCACTGTGAGTTTCCCCGCAGCTTTCGCAGCCGGCTGTAAGCATTGATGGGCAGGTATCAAACCCACCATCCACCAGCAGCACAGAAGTGAACTCTCAACAGACTATCCCTGAGCAGCAGCAGCCACTCTTGCAGGAAGTGAAAATGGATATTAAAATGGAAGAAGAGGGGTCAGAACAAACAGAGCTCCAGATAGAGGAGAAACCAGAGGTAAGAGGATAGTTAATTTTTCTGGTATGAATTGATTGGGCAAGGTCAGTACTTGGATGGGGGATTGAAGAGAAATGAGTGCTGTGATTCAGAAGAGGGTATTCCCTCTAGGACTCTAGCTAAGCTAGTTGTAGATCCCAGCTGCACCATAATTTAGGCACTCTCTCCTAGACCTGGTTTTGAGCCGGGGTAGATGGGTGCTTAAAATGGTGGCAGCAGCCAGTAGGCTCTCAGCACTGAGGTCCTCAATTTTGCTAACCCGGTGAGAGCTGAGCATGTGCCTGCAACTGGTTTTTTTCCTCTGTAAAATGTTCCCTAGTGTAAGCAGTCACTATAGCAGGGGTGGCCAGCCTGTGGCTCCGGAGCCACATTCGGCTCTTCAGAAGTTAATATGCGGCTCCTTGTATAGGCACTGACTCTGGGGCTGGAGCTACAGGAGCCAACTTTCCAATGTGCCAGGGGGTGCTCACTGCTCAACCCCTGGCTCTGCCACAGCCCTACCCCATTCCACCCCTTCCTTCCCCCTCCCCTGAGCCTACAGTGCCCTCACTCCTTCCCCCCACCCCCCCAGAGCCTTCTGCATGCCACAAAACAACTGATTGGGAGGGAGGGGGAGGTGTTGATCGGCGGGGCTGCCGGTGTGTGTGGGAGGCACTGGGAGCAGGGTGGGGGAGCAGATGGGGGGCTGCTGACGTTTTACCGTGCCTCTTTGGCAATGTACGTTGGTAAATTCTGGCTTCTTCTCAGACTCAAGTTGGCCACCCCTGCACTGTAGGTTTGATTCCCTATAATAGTGAATTGTGCTCCTGTGGGTTATATCTTTGAGCTGAAAAACTAAGGTCCTAATCACTTTTCATTAAAGGAACTTGTGGCTTTATGGGAAAGTAGCTTCACTTTTTGTCTTGCGGGGATAGAAACTATAGTGTCCTCACATTAAAAGCCAAAAAGGAGACTGGATCCTAGTGATCAGGGAGGTGGGATTCCTCACCAATTGGATGAGATGGGGGAAGGGAAGGTGGAGGTCAGTCTTCATGATTTAGTGTTAAATAAATTACCCATAGAACTATTTGAATCTTGGCAGAGACCATATGGGGAGGAGTGAAGAATAGGCTTAGGTGAGAGCCAGGATGAGTGAGCAAGGGTCATTTTTTCGTAGGAAGTAACGACAGGCAAGCTGTAGCTAAGCCCAAAAGAGACACTATCTTACTATATCCTCACAACAAGAGCAAGTGAGGGGCTTATATTGAATTAAGTGAAGGGAATCTGATCTGCTTTTCAGATTAAAGTGGAATCAGTGGTGAAGGAATGTATGACAGAACCAATGGAGCAAGAAGAGAAGAAACCAGAAGTGAAGTCAGAAATGAAGGAAGAGGAAGAAAGACCCAATACTCCAGCTACTCAGTCTTCTCCAGCACCAGGACAGTCTAAGAGGAAAAGTAAGCAAGAAAACTGTTGTGGTCTTGGGATTCAAATCTCTGGGGGAGTGGGGATATCTAGGCAGAAGCTGAACTTTCTTCAGTGTTTCCATTTTGCATATATGAACTCTTCTCTTTGTAGCTCTTGGACATAAGTATTAATATTTTAGTAGTACAAAAGTGGTTCTAGTGAACTGTTCTCAAATGTTATCTGACACTGAATCAGGTATTAGACACTCTCTGTAAAATAAGGATCGGAGACCCTTTCCTGTTTAATAGACGTCTGTAGGAAATCATCTTACATAAAAAGGCTGTATTCTGAGTGTATAAATTGGCTCTTGGAAGAACTATAATGCAGGAAGACCCTGTTCTCCTTCAAGTGATTGTGAACATGTACATTCCACTGCAGGGGCATGCACCCCCCCACCCCCCCCCAATGCACTCAAGTCGGAGAATTTGCCAGCTGTATAACCAAGGCAGTGCATGCGCCACTGTTGTCTTCATGATGGGAGCTGAGGGCATGAAAGGGGAATGGCCGCCACCACCTCCCACTCAGTTTCTTCATGGTGCCTGTGGTGAGAGTTGGACTCTGTCATTGTTTAGCTTTGATTATCCAGCCTCTAGAAAAAACTTCTGTTACTCATAATTATAGTTACAGTTTAGGCTTCTTATAGTTTTCTTAGTCCTTTCATTTGGAGATTTAATATGGAAAAAAATCCCCAGGATTCAAATAAACAGGGCCATGATCTCTGTTATGGACAGTCACAAAAGCTGCCTAATTTGCCTGGGGAGGGGGATGGGCATGGCATGGGGAAGGGTCAAATGTCTTATTAGTGCTTCTTTTCCAATGTGGACGAAGAAACAGGAATTTCTGCCTTAAAATCCATTTTATGGAAGAGGCAATGCGTTCCTCTTCAGAGTGTGACCCTAATCACAAGAGAATGGACAGCTTGTCCACGAGGAGTGTCCCTCCTGCTGTCTCAGCTTCTGAGCCCAGATTTGTTGAGAAACACCGCTCTTTCTCTTCTCTCGCAGCCTCCTCAAGACATTTTAACCATCTTTGTCTTCTGAGACTGGTAGGGAGTTGAAGCCTCACTCTTTAGCTCACAGGAAAATATCAGAGAAGATTTCCAATGCCAGGTCAAGGTCTAGTTGCACACTGATTCTCACCAGTACTATCTGAGGCAGCACCATCCCCTGGGGCCATCAAGACCAGCATCTCTACTGTTATCTAGAGCATCCTCATCCTCAGCATTTGGGTCCTATACATACCATAGGCAGTGAGAACAGAACATTTGCCTCTGAGTTTGGTGCCACCAACACTGCAGGCCTTACTTGCAGCAAAAGGACCTTTTGTATCTTTCCCCTACTGGACTCTCCTTTACTATATCGTCCAGCATCAGTCTTGACCGGTACTGTTGGCCGTGACATCATTTACAATCATGGCTCCATCATTTTAATTGGCTTCTTGAATACAGCCCTTGGTGACCGCCTCAACTTATCCTTTTGCCTTCCTGTCCCACTTCCATGACTGTTGGATACATCCTCCATGTCGGTACCTTTAGGACATGATCCCAATTTTGATGGTGCTGAGATGCCCACAAATGTCAATTGGAACAGCTCCTCCATTCACCAAGGGGAGCCATATCTCCTTCAGACTTTGACCACGGTAGACCCATATCTCCACCAAGGAGGGTTCAGGTCATGCTCTAGAGATGCCTGAATCAAGGGGCAAGATTGGCATTCTTACAAAGCGGCCCCTGTGTGGTGCATACCACCATGTGTGGTTCAAAGATTGGAATGGAACACCTACACCCACACCCCCCAACTTTATTAGGCATCTTGGACTGATCCAAGAGAGTCTAGACGCCTGTCAGTCTGAGGAGATTCCTTTCTCTCATACTGGGAATTTCTAGGGAAGATTCTACAAACCCTCAGCCCCTTCTTTTGTTGGAGCAAGCAGAGGAAGAGGATGCAAGGGAGGAAAGCCTAGGTGATAACCTCCCCCCGCCCGATTTAATCTTCCCGGATGAGGCCGTCACCCCAGAATCGATGTTACACCCCAGTAACAGAAAAAACAGCTTATGCCTCAAACATGTTACAGACCATTCTGTTAGCTAAGGTCTCAGGAGACCTCTAAAAGAAGGTCTAAGCATGCTAGACGTTGTCAGTTGTCATTGTCCATGGCAGCCTCTTCTCACCAGACCTCTTAGGGCTCCGATGATAGTTTTGATTACTTGATTGAAGACAGCACACCAGCTATATCTCATCTCCCACTATTTAGAAAGCATGTACCTCTCTTTTTTATAGTTTTTGGAGAAAGATTACGTCAGACAAGTGGGCACTCAAAACAGTAAGGGAGGGATTCATTATCGAGTTCAATTCCTTTCCCTTCCCCAGCCCACTTTTCCCATCCCTTCTTCAGGAAGTAGTGTCTTTTTCCAAATTGGGAGCCACAGAGCAGGTTTTCCTTATCAACACAGAATGAAAGGTTTCTTTTCCCTGTACTTCCCAATTCCCACCAAGGTGGTCTTTGATCCAGTCTAGACCTTTAATAAAAAAAAAAAGGTTAGAAAATCAACTTGCTTCAGTTATCCTTTCCTTGGCGATCATATGCTGCCCTCAATTTATAGGATGTTTACTTTCATGTGGCAGTACACCCTGGCTACTGAAATTATTTTCAGTTCATAGCAGGCAGCAAGAACTACTAGTATGTGATGCTTCTCTTTGGGTTATCGTTGGCCCCATGGGTATTCACTAAGTGCATGATGGTGGTAGCAGCCCACTGCCTAGGTATACAAATGTTTCCTTACCAAGACAGTTGGCTAGTTCAGGGAAGATCAAGTACCCATGTCCAAAACAGCATTCTCATCTGATATCTGTTCTCTCATCTGGGTTTAAAACTAAATGTAGAGGCATCGGAATTGTGACAAGACAATGAATAATCTTCAAAGGAGCAGTCCTCTGTGCACCATGGCTTACTTCTCCACAGACAGGTTTCAGTCCATAGTCTCTCTGTCCAAAACCCTCAAATCCAACCCAAGGACAACAGAGCATTTGTCTACAACTCCTGGGTTACATGGCCGTGCACATGTATATGACTCTGCATGCTAGACTTCACGTCAGATGTCTGCAGACCTGGCTCCACTTAGTATATCAGCCAAGCAGACGTTCACAAGACATGCTCATTTGCACCTGCCTGAATGCTTTAGTCCCTGGATTGTTGGTTGGACCATCAGAACATATGCAAAGGGGTTCCCTTTTTCATACCAGAACCAACTGTGACTCTTGTAACAGACACATCTACCAAGGGTTGCCGTGGCAGGATGTGTATGTGGAGGTGGGAGGGATCTCAGTCAACTTTAGGCTCAAGTACTTAGGTTGCTTCAGGAGGCTTCACTCCATATAAATGTGCTGGAGCTTCAAGCTATTTGTCGGACCCGCAAGATGTTTACGTCAACCATTAGGAATCAGGTGGTTCAAGTTCTCAGACAACACCACTGCTATGTTTTACCTGAAAAAGCATGGAGGTGCAGTATGCTAGGAAGCGATCCACTTGTGGAACCTCTATATAAAGAAGGTCTCACCAGAAAGCCTTTCACTTTCCAGGGGTGAAGAATGCTCTTAAGGATTCCTTCAGCAGGTAGTTTATAGACCAGCACAAGTGGTCAATAAGAAAAGACATTTTGCTCTAGGTCTTCTGCCAGTAGGGTTACCCAGTAATAGACCTTTTTGCAGCCAACCTGAGCAACAAATACAGGAGATTCTGCTCCAGAACAGGGTGAAGCCCAGGGTTCCATGACAGACGCCTTTCTTCTTTGAGTACTTGCTCATGTCCAGTCCATTCTATTCTAGGTGTGTGCGCACCCACTCGCACAGTTGTCGGAGACTTCTGCCTTAGCAGTATCCGTAGGGTGCTGTGGCGCCCCCTTGAGAGCCATGCTCATGCGTCGGTATATTAGGCGCTGCCAACCCTAAGCTTTCTCAGTTCCTTCTTACTGCCCATGATTATTGGTTGGAGCGCCTTGTCTTGCAGATCGCAAGAGCATTAGCGGTTCTTTACAACCTTTATCTTCTTTGTATATAGTTTGTAGGTACTTAATTACTAATTAAGTATTAGGTTAGTTGGTAGTTAGCGTCCCGGCTGGGACTTGGTCCTGAAGTGGGGCATGCTCTCCCAGCTTCAAACCATGCTCGACATGCAGCAGGCCAGTGCCTATCAGTGACTCCCACGACAGCTGCTTGAAGTGTTTGGGGGAATCCCATAGAAAGGACAAGTGTCAAATCTGTAAAAACATTCGACCTAGAACCCAAAAGCGGGATATCCGCTTGATGGCCCTCTTCATGGAGGCTGCGCTTTGTCCTGCATTGGAGCCCTCCCGCTTCGGTATGGAGAGAACCGCTGGCACCAGGCGCCGACTAGCACTATTTCCCCCTTGCCAGCACCTAAGAATGCGGCAAAAGAAGAACCCCTGGCACTGGAAGGAAAAGGGGTTTTGGGCGAAGGACAGATGTCAGGCCAGGTGCCGGCCCCGGGGCTTCACCAGGAATCCAACTCCGGGGAGAGGCAGGGGGCCCTGGTCTTGGACCTGCGTCGTCTCAAGTCTCTCAAGAACTTGAAGTTTCACATGGTGTCCCTGGTCTCTGGCATCCCCTCCCTGGATCTGGGAGACAGGTACTCCACCCTCGACTTGAAGGACACGTATTTCCATTTTCCGGGGGCGCAGGCGCTTCCTTTGTTTTATGCTTTGCCAGTGCCATTTCCAATTCATAGCAATGGCCTTTGGTCTCTTATCAGCCCAAAGAAAGTTCACAAAGTGCATAGTGGCAGTGGCTGCTTACCTCCAGCATCAGGGCTTTCAAATTTACCCATACCTTGATCGCTTGCTACTAAAGGGCTGGTCCCAGGATCAGGTGCGGTGGCATCTCAATCTGTTTTTTTTCACCTGTCATGACCTGGGGCTGGTAATAAATGAGAGAAAGTCAACCTTAACCCCACTATAGTGCATAGAATTCATTGGAGTGGTGCTCAACTCTACTCAGGCTAGACCCTTCCCGAGGCTCGGTTCCAAGCCATGGCGGACCTCATCTCGTGCATGCAAGCCCACCCTCTCACCACCACTCACATGTGCCTGCAGTTGAGACACATGGTGGCTGCAGGTACGTGGTCTGTCACACATGGCTTCGCCTTAGGCCCCTGCAGGCGTGGCTGGCATCTGTCTACATCCCCAAAACACACAGCGTGGTCAGGGTTCCAGATCATGTACTGTTGTCACACACCTGGTGGCAGAATCCTGCATCAAGTTTGGAAGGAATCCCTTTCGCTGCTTCATCCCCATCAGTAATCCTCATCTCTGAGGCATCGGACCTGGGGTGGGCAGCCCACCTGGGCAATCTCTAAATGCAAGGTCATTGGTCCAGTCACTATTGCTCCCTACATATCAACATCAGGGATCTCAGAGTGGTTTGCCTGGCCTGCCAAGCCTTCCTACCTCACATAGAAAGCAAGGTGGTTCAGGTCCTAACGGACAGCACAGAAACTGTTCTATATCAACAAGCAAGGCAGAGCCAGATCATCTGCCCTTTGCCAGGAAGCCCTTAGGCTCTGGGACTTGTGTGCAGCATGACATCATCTCTTAGTTGCTCACCTCCCCAGGGCCAAAAACGCTTTGGCAGATCGCTTTGGCAGATCTGGAAGTGGTCAACTTCCACTTCCACAAGTGGGTAACTCCCCAGGTGGACCTGTTTGCATCCAGACAGAACAGGAAATGACATATTTTCTTCTCAATTTGGGGGATCAACAGGCTACTTGTCAGACGCTTTTCTGCTCCTGTGGTCGGGGGCTCTGTTTTATGCCTTCCTCCCATTACTGTTAATTCCAAGTCCTCATGAAGATCAAGCAGGAGAGGGTGAAGGTGATCCTCATAGCGGCGGCTTGACCATGCCAGCACTGGTTCAGCACGGTGCTGGATCTCAGTGGTTGTTCCATTAAAGCTACCGCTCCCACTGGACCTGCTGTCCCAAAACCATGGCAGTCTTCTGCATCCGAACCTGGCGGCGCTGCACCTGATGGCATGGCTGCTGCATGGTTGAATGAGCAGGAGCAGCAATTCTCAGCTGATGTCCAACAGGTCCTATTGGGTAGTAGAAAGCCCTCCACCGGAGCGACTTACCTGGAAGCGGTTCGCCTGCTGGACCTCAATAAGGGCGTTCAGCCCAAGTGAGCCTCGCTGCAGTTAATCCTGGACTACCTTCTGCATCTCAAGCTCCAAGGCCAGTCCCTTTCATCTATCAAGATCCACTTGGCCGCTATTTTGGCCTTTCGTCCGCCGCTCGAGGGGAGGTCAGTTTTCGCCCATGACAGCCAGGTTCCTCAAGAGTCTTGAGCACCTCTACCTGCATGTCAAGGACCCTGTTCCTTCTTGGGACCTGAATCTGGTGCTGTCGCAGCTCACGGGGACAGCCCCCGCGCGCCCCCCCCCCCCCCCCACCTGCCCTCCCTCGGAGCCTCTGGCTTCCTTCTCTCTTCTTCTCCTGTCCTGGAAGGTCGCGTTCCTGGTTGCAGTAATATCTGCTCGCCAGGTCTCTGAGATTAGGACACTCACCTTGGAACCGCCCTATACGGTCTTTTACAAAGACAAGTTCCTGCTGAGGCCACACCCGGCTTTTCTGCACAAGGTGGTCTCTGTTTCATACGAGCCAGGACATTTTATCTCTTTTTTTCCAAAGCTACATAAGTCGGAGGAGGAGCGTAGGTTGCATTCCCTAAATGTCAGGAAATCGTTCGCCTTCTACATTGAAAGGACCAAGCCATTCTGCAAGTCGGTACAATTGTTCGTTGCGGTGGATGACAGGGTGAAAGGTCGCAGTGTCTGCTCAAAGAATTTCTTTTTGGATCACCACCCACATTTGCTACTGCTATGATCAGGTGAAGGGGGCCCCCTCCAGCAATCGTAACCGCCCACTCGACCAGGGCGCAGGCCTCTTCAGCAGCTTCTCTGGCCCAAGTGCCTATCCAGGACATCTGTAGGGTGGCCACCTGGTTGTCCGTCCATCCATACGTTCATGTCCCACTATGCACTTACCCAGCAGGCCCGGGACAATACTGGCTTCAGTAGTGCAGTACTACAAGCTGCTAAACTGTGACCTCCAAGCCCACCTCAGAGGATACTGCTTTTGAGTCGCCTAGAATGGAATCCACATGAGCAAGCACTAGAGGAAGAAAAAAGTTACCCACCTTTTGTAATTGTTCTTCGGGATGTGTTGCTTATGTCCATTCCATTACCCGCCCTCCTACCCTTTTATCAGAGTTTCCGGCAAGAAGGAACTAAGAAGGCGTGTGGTTGGCGGTGCCTAATATACCGGCGCATGAGCGCGGCACTCAAGGGGGTGCCACACCCAATCCTACAGATACCGCTAAGGCAAAAGTCTCTGACAACTGTGCAAGTGGGCACGCACGTACCTAGAATGAAACGGACATGAACAACACATCTCGAAGAACAGTTACAAAACGTAGATATGGTAACCGTTTTTCCCCTGATCAAGCCATCTGCGGTACACATTCTCTCCAGTCCCTCTCATTCTGAGGGTGATCAGGAGACTAAAGAGACAAAGCAACCTTCATTCTTGCAGCACTGGCCTGGCAGGGACAACATTGGTTCAGACCTTAATTAGCTCTCCACTTGGTCACCCATAACTTTGTCACTGACTGAGGATCTTCTGTCTCAAAACCAGGACAGGTTTCTGCATCAAAACCTGCAGTCTCTCCACCTCACCACATCGATGATCTCTGGTTGAGTAATCGTGAGCAATTATGCATCCTGGATGTCAAAGCCACCTTGGTGAGCAGCAAAAAAGGATTCCACCTGAGCCATGTATGCAGCAAAATGGAAAAAGTTTTCGATCTGGGTGGAATCTCACCATTTACCACCAAATCGCACAGAGATTATACCTTTATTGGACTATCAGCTGTATCTAAAATACTGATTTTTTCAATTATTTGTTAGCACACCTAACCTGCATCTCTATGGTGCACCCTCCCATGGTTAGCTTTTCTGTGTTTTCACATCCCGTGTTTTCTAGATTTCTAAGGGATCTTGTTAATGCGTACCCGCCTGTGTCTGATCCGGTACCTTTATGGGATCTGAATCTAGTACTGGCTTGCTTAATGGCACCCCTTTTGAG
Organism: Chrysemys picta bellii; assembly: GCF_011386835.1. Classification (NCBI taxonomy): domain Eukaryota; kingdom Metazoa; phylum Chordata; order Testudines; family Emydidae; genus Chrysemys; species Chrysemys picta. The sequence goes on along the minus strand of NC_088791.1, from coordinate 92,401,462 downwards.
CCCCTGGCAACATCATTTCTTCTGCTGTTCTCAGAAACAGTGTTTGTTTGTTTGGTTTGTTACCAAACAAAAAAAACAAATTCATGTGTTAGGAGAGTTTGAGCTTCAGGCGCTTCTGGCTGATGCTCCTTTCACAGTTTTCCACAAAGATAGTTTCTCTTAGGCGCAGCCTCAATTTATGCCTTATGTAGTATCAGTATTCCATCTTAATCAGACAGTCTCCAGTATTCTTCCCAAATAGAGCCCTGTGCAGATACAAATTTATATCTGCGGATATAAATCGATATCCGCGGATCTGAAGGGCTCTACTGGGAACTGCAGTGGTGAAAGGAGCAGCACTGTTGAGCCGCCACTCCCAGGAGCTAGCGCCCTATGCTTGTAGCTTCTCTGGCATGGCTTTACTGCCTGCAGCTGCATCAGGCTCACTGGCTGCTATCCCTGGTCACACTAGTGTGTTCAGGCGGCTCACGCCCCCTGGACAGGAGATGCAGACCACTGCGTGGAAGGGACTCTTATCTGGGAGTGTGCGTGACGCTTGAACGCACTAACGCGACCAGGGACAGCTGCTGGTGAGTCTGGTGCCCACCCCAATGGACAGGGCCAGGGGCGGTACAGCCACGGCAGAGGAGCTGCCAGTGTGGGGTGCTGGCTCCTGGGAGTGGCAGCCTGATGTGCTGCTCCTTTTGCCACTCCTTTCACAGCTCCACGGATACAGATTTTATATTCACGGATATACATTTTTATCCGTGCAGGGCTCTATTCCCAAGCCCTCATCTTCCAAGACTTAAGAAAAGCTTCACTTCTCGTGTGTTTGCAGTGCTTTGTCATTTTACCTGGACTGTGCAGTTTTTCACATAGTCTCGCAGACTGTTTATAGCCTGTGCTCAGCATCTCATTGGATTTTTGGACTGCCGATTTTGCTATGATCTTGGTCTCTCTTCCACTATGGGTAATGGCACACTCCACTAGAGCTCATTCCACTTCATCAACCTCTCTGACCAACATTCCTGTAGTGGATACCTGCAAAGCAGCAGTGTGGTTGTTGGTACATGCCTTCTCCAGACACTACTCTACATTAACATCAGCAAGTTGGTGCTTCAGTTTCTTTTAATCTGAAGTCCCTCCACCTGTAAGAAAACTGCTGAGGAGTCACGTGCAGTGGAAAGTATATGTGCATAATCATTGGAAGAAAAAATGGCTCCTTAACTATACAGTAACTGTTCTTTGAGATGTGTTGTGCACATATACACATATACATTCCCTGCTAATTCAGGTATTAGACGGCAGTGCAAAAGAGCAGAGGGAGGGGGGCAACCATGCCCCTTTTATGCTCTACCTTGTGGTGCAGCTGGTAGAGATCTCAAATTTAAGTGCATTGGGTGCACACACACTTGCAATGGAATGTATATGTGCACAACGCATCTTGAAGAACAACAGTTAGTGTACATGTAAGTAAACGTTTTTTCTTTATTTAGTATGTCATTTCACATTATGGGCTTCCAGTCTAATTTCTGTCTTCCACAAAACCCAGCATTGCAGTGAGTGGTGTAAGCGCAATATGTTTAAGTGTCTTGTATATACAGTGTGTGTAGTGTTTTCAACAGCATTCAAATTTTACAGCAGATTTCTTGCTTCTGGCTGTTACTCCATCTTTGCGTGTATTTATTTTTCAAAAGTTTTCAAACCAGAAGAGTTGCGGCAGGCACTTATGCCAACATTGGAGGCGCTATACCGGCAGGATCCTGAGTCCCTTCCTTTCAGACAGCCTGTGGATCCCCAACTACTAGGAATTCCTGTAAGTTTATTATCAAGCTGTTTCCCTGTTTTTTAACTTATAGCTTCAACTCCAGGACTTGTCTGCCCGAGGAGACCAGATGGCATGCTGTAATCCTGTCTCCATTTTTATATAGATGGATTGGAAGAGCTTGGATTTGGGATTGGCTTGTACCACATCTGTGGCATAGAGAAACTTATTTTTAAGGCTTGTTTTTCTGTCTTCTGTTAAAGAGAAAATAGAAGAATGGGAAGACATCAAATTATTCTTATTGATGGAATCCTACATATACTGGCTTTTGCAGGACATTTGCATACTGTCCTGTTTCTGCAGTGTCACAAAGTCCTGGGAAACCAGGGAAGCCATTCTCACCCGAAGTGTGTGGCAACAGTTTAGTTTCTCAACTGTTCAGGAAGCTTATCAATGCTAAAATTTTTGGAAAATTCATTTAAACAGTAACTGATATCATGCACTGCTAAATACTATAGAAGCAAGTAAAACAAAACCCAGGTCAAGGTGGTTGGATGTAGCCAGTGCTCTTTGCAGCACATGATATTAAAACACTGTGTGATTTAATTATTAACCAATTAGGGATGCTTTTACTATTAACCAATCAAGTTATGAGTTTGCACTAAGTTATTAACTTATTGGATGTGAGATTTGTATATAACGCTATAATAAATATTTCCCCTCTCATACTGTTCAAATATGAACAATACTATAGTAAATGAAACTATTAATTCACACAACTATGGCTCCTGGGTAATGCTGATTGCTAATTTGGCTCCTGAACCAGAGGTCTGAGTATCATTGCCATAAACTAATTTCAGTTCCTTGGTGCACACAAATGAGTGTATCAAAAGTTAAAATTCATGACAGCAACCTGATTCGGGTGCTTTGGTCCACAATTCCTGCAAAGACCTGTTTGGTATGTACAGTCATTGTTGTTTTTTACATGATTTCTATTTCAGTATGACACTTTCAGAACAATACTAAATTATATAACTGAATATCAAACTAAATAGATACCTAGTGAAAATATGTAATAGAATAATAGTGATTGTAAATGTGAGCTTCTAGTCTCCCTGGCCATCTTAGTCCTTGTTAACCAATAGCAAAGTGGTTTTATTTGGCCAAGGTTGGAAGGGCAAAGTAAAGTATCCAAGAAATGTGGTGAAAATAAGGGAAGGAAGGCCTTGCATGGGAGAGATGCATTGCTAAGGGAGAGCACTGTATGTCACGAACAGTCCATGTTTGGCATTACATGTTCTAGGGTTGTTACTTCTAATGCTTGCAAGAGTATTGAAGAAGAATCTTGTCTAAAGAACACACATGCTATCACATTGTAATACATTTTCTCTGATCTTGTTTGAAATGCCCCTCATTCTTGCAGGATTACTTTGATATAGTGAAGAACCCCATGGACCTCTCTACCATCAAGAGGAAGCTAGATACAGGACAGTACCAGGAACCTTGGCAATATGTGGATGATATCTGGCTCATGTTCAACAACGCTTGGCTCTATAACCGCAAGACATCCCGCGTGTATAAATACTGCTCCAGACTGGCAGAGGTGTTTGAACAAGAAATTGATCCAGTTATGCAGAGCCTTGGTTATTGCTGTGGGAGAAAGGTAAGGAAGGGCAACTTCCTTATAGACTTTTTCCCATCTCCATGTGTAATATATAATATGAAAGAGCATAGGAGCAGCAGTCAGTGGGAGCTGTTGGGTGCTCAGAACTTCTGAAAATCAAGCCACTTATTTAATTATTTAAGGACAAAAAAATAAGTGTCAGTGAATCTGAGGCCGGTCAGCTGGCTCAGGCTTGGGCTATGGAGCTTAAAATAGCAGTGTCAATGTTCCCACTCAGGCCTTGAGACCCGCTCCTATCACCAGGTTTCAGAGCCTGTGCTCCAGTCCAAGCAGGAATGTGTGTGCTGCTGTTTTGAGCCCTGTACCATGAGCCCAGGTCAGTTGAACTGGGCTCTGACACTTGCTGTCATGGAATTTTTTGCTGTTAGATATGACCTTAGACTCTAATTTTAGGTGTCCATTTTAAAATCTTGGTCATAAAATGTCTAATACTACACAAACTGCTTAAAACCAACATTTTTTTAATATAATGCACCAGAAGCAAGCTTGTGAGGATATGTATTACGGCTTAATGTAGTTTGAAATAGGTACATCAGCTTTTCTGAGTGTTATAACAAAGTGATCGCTCTGTGGTATTATATAATTGACTCACCCAATCATAGAACGGGGAAATAGATTCCCTGTTGGGAAAAGTGTATAAAGAAATGGCTAACTTGTAAATGACAGCTGAACAGAACATTTTTATAGTGTTAACATTCAGTATAGACTCTCATACTGTACTGTTCAGATTTGTGCACATAATGGTGCAATCTTAGTAATCTAAATGATCTTCACTGTAAGGGTCATACCCACTTCTCAGGGAGAGCCAGTGGAAACATGCATGAATACTAAGAAACTAATTTCTTTCTGCAGTTGGAGTTCTCACCACAGACTTTGTGTTGCTATGGCAAACAGTTATGCACAATCCCTCGAGATGCCACTTACTACAGTTACCAGAACAGGTAAGTAAAACTGGTTACAGCATGCATCACCAATCAGTCTATGGGCAGAGGCGTGCCTGTATATGTATGCATCCTTCATACATGTGTATACCTTCACGTCACATTCTAAATTTCTGGAAACATCCTAAACAGCTTACATTGTGTATTAGCAAGCTGCCATTCTGCAAAAAGGCTTGTTGCACCCTTTGCTCTTACTCCTTTGTCTTAAAAAAAACCCTGTGGTATTCAGTAGACTTTTATCCTGTAGTCAGATTTTGTTTTCATCAGTATATTATGCTATAATAAATTATATTGCTCCTTGCCAAACAATACACAACAGTCCTTCAGCAGATAAGTTAGTAACTTTCTTTTGTGCAGTGAACTTCTGATCATATTCAGCAAGTAACTGGTTCTCTATGCTATTGTTATGAAGAATTTTGCAGTGAATAATGTAGCTGTCTTTGACACATACTTCATTAATTATTCAAATCTTGCTGAGGGAATTAGTGCTTTTCTCATCACAAGCCCCCTTGAGTGAATTGTTGCGTTTCTGTGGCTGTCAACAACAATATAAAATACTGTCACTTCCAAAATTCTCTTCCTGGCTAATATGTTTGACCTGCAGTTTATTAAAACCTATTTAACTTCCCAGGGAGGGTTTCTTGCTAGATATTTCTTCTTATCCTGGAAGAACACTGTGCTGTGCTTAACATTCAGGGATGGCAGCCCTTGGTTTGTTACTAAACACTTCAGTCTAAACAGAGGGATGGAGATATCTTTCAATTATGCCACCTTTTATTCAGTATGGTTCTTGCTTTCTGTTCTCCGGTCTGGCACCTTTCAAAGAAAAGTCTTTCATCTTGAAGCCAGCCAGGTCTTTCAGGAGGAGAAGTGTATTCAGCCTGTAGGGGTGGAAAGAAGCATTGAGAATCTACAGAACAGTGGTTGCATCCAGCCCTCTTTGACTGCAGGAAGAGGATTGCATTGCACAATGCATGAAGGGAGTTTTTATGGGTGGGAATGGAGGAGTGGGGAAAAGAGGCCATAGTGTCTCGTAAAAAGAAATTTGAATCTGGATTTTCAGTGGTTTTATATGCAAGAACATTTCATGCCATGAGTCAATAGTTTCTCCTCATGTGCCATCCTTTGGTGAGCACTAAATGGACCAGAAGAATCTTCTTCCTAAACTTGCTTCCATAACTTGAGTATCATTCACTTCTGATCTTTAAATATATGTGTATGTAATATATAAACTGTGTATATATAATATATATTTAAGTAAAATCATGATTCAGCTTCCATCTATAATGGAGGGAGCTCAGAGGATAAAGTGACTTCTTTAGCTTTACAGATCCCATAGTGTTGGTTTGTGTTGCTTTATGATAAACTGTTGCAACTTTTTATTTTTCTTTCTTTTGTTTTTAGATGTTTTGTGCACTCCAGTTAACATGATTAGTAATGGAGAGACTGTAGTTTCAATAGACTTTTGAGGGGTGGGGAACAGATCTTGAATAAAACACTAGTTTCATTCAAATGCAAATAAACACCACAGAACGGTTTCATTTTGTTGAAATCTAAAGTATTTTGTGTCTCAAAATTGGGGTATGGCAATACTGTGCGAATCTAGAGCAGTATGAATGCAATTAATATATTTCAAATACCTGTTTTACATGTAATTTGACAGACCTAAAACAAATGGATGGTGGTTTTGAGGACTGATTACTGTCCCTTTAAATTGATGAAAATGAGAATCTTGTAGCTTATTGCAAGCCATGGAGTCCACTTCAGTGAGGAGAGAATCCTGTGGCCCTTCAGTCTGAGTGTTTTTTTTTTAAGGTGGAAGATTCCCCCTTCCAGTCATCTCCTAGCAGATGCTCTTGCAGACAGAATTGCTATCCTGATATAGTTGCCAGAGTAGCAATCCTTCCGTCCTTCTACCCTCTTCCCTTTCCTCATTTTGATTCTTTGCTTTATATTGCGTTGCTTTTTAAAATGAAGAGAGTGCGGGTATGCTAAAATGTAATACTCTTTTGTTTTATTTGCTATAATCATTTGCTGCTTGTGATCCCATTTGAGATTTAATGCTAATCTGTGCTTTGCCTTGGCTTTCTGCTTTGTGTTGTCTTGTCCTGCTTTTGTGTTTTTTGTTTTTGTCCTACAACCCCCATTTCTTTGTTTGTTCGTGTGTGTGTTATTTTTTATTTCTCCTTCATGCTTGTCGTTGTCTGCACTTGGCTTTGATTGCAAAAAAACCAAACAAAAAAAAACAAACCAACCAAACACAAACTGTGGGGCCCATAAATCTACATCATTGAATATCCCTGTCGCCGTTGATGACCTGCTCTCTGCTCCCGCCCCCTCCTTGGCCTGCTGTGATTGGTGGCTCCGTTGCTTGGCTTGGGCTGTTGTGTGTGGACGGAACAGTTCACCCAAATATGGCCTTCTTGCTGACAGGTATCATTTCTGTGAGAAGTGCTTCAACGAAATCCAGGGGGAGAGCGTTTCTCTGGGGGATGACCCATCACAACCTCAGACGTGAGTAGCCATATATCTGCTTGGGATAGTTATTTATATATTTTTATTTTTGTGATTTCTGATCTATAGCATGATCTAAAATGCACTCTCAAAGATTAGGAAATACCTAGGCAATAAAGGGGTTTGCTTTAATCTTTCTTCAAGAGTTGGACCAAATACTGAGTGGGGGGAAATTTAAAAATCTGGATTTTATCTTAAGTGTGAGTGGGGACATCTGTCTTTCAAATCCTGGACAATACTAAGAGGTCAGGATATATCTTCACGTGAAAATTGACGTTTTTTAAAGGGTAGGGTGCATAGCAAACATCCTTCTAGATCTCCGCTGAATCTATGCCCTTCTGCTTTAGGGAGTTTTTCTGTTCACTCTTCTGTCTTCTGCCTAAAAGTACAAGCAAGAACAGCTCAGTTTTGCCATTGAGCTATTTAAGACCCTTTTTATTGGAGCACTATCTTGTAATCATATAAGACAGAGGTGGGCAAACTACGGCCCGGGGGCCACATCCGGCCCTCTAGACATTTTAATCTGGCCCCCGAGCTCCCGCCGGGAAGCAGGGTCTGGGGCTTGCCCCGCTCTGGTGCTACAGCTGGGGAGTGGGGTCGGGGTCTTGCCCCACTCTGCACAGCTCCTGGAAGCAGCGGCATGTCCCCACTCCGGCTCCTATGCGTAGGGGCAGCCAGGGGTTCTGCATGCTGCCCCCACCCCCACAGCTCCCATTGTCCAGGAACCGCAGCCAATGGGAGCTGCAGGGGCAGCACCTGCAGACAGGGCAGCGTGTAGAGCGGGCTGGCCGCGCCTCCGCATAGGAGCCAGAGGGGGAACGTGCCGCTGTTTCTGGGAGCTGCTTGAGGTAAGCACTGCCCAGAGCCTGGCCCCTTGACCCTCTCCCGTGCCCCAGCCCTGATCCCCCTCCCGCCCTCCAAACCTCTTGGTCCCAGCCCGGAGCACCCTACTGCACCCCCACCCCTCATCCCCAGCCCCACCCAAAAGCCCACCCCAGCCAGAGCCCTCACCCCCTCCCGCACCCCAACCCCCATTTTCGTTAGCATTAATGGCCCACCATACAATTTCCATACCCAGATGTGGTCCTCGGGCCAAAAAGTTTGCCCACTCCTGATGTAAGAGATGCTGCACAGTTGCTGATGGGCAGACGATTTGGAGAGCTTGACATGGATTTAATTGTTTTTTCTGTAGTAATAGTAGTGGAAGTGATGCTCTGACAACTGCTAGGACTTTGTTTGCTTCCTCATGGCTTGCAACAGAGAATTCCAGTGAGGAAGGAAACCAATAGCATGGGCAGATGAGTGCACGGTTGTTAGTTTGCAGATTAGGGCCGATATTGGACTCTCCAGGGAAACTCCTTGGAGCATAGATTCTACAGGGGGAAAGAGGTAGGGAACGCAGAAAATTCCCAATCTGGGTGATTGGAAACTGGCATATAGGAAGGAAGGTACAAGATGATGCCTTTGACTGGAAACAAAGGTTATCAGAAGCACAAAATGGCCAAATCTTGGTCACAGTAAGGGATATGCTACTATCTAGAATAGCTGCAGAGGGATCATTTATACCTTGGATTGCTGTGGGAGCACTTGTCAATTTTCTTTGGGGCAGAGAGAAGTGGGTGTTGTGGCCTTGGTATGCTAGTCAGCATTTCCAATAGTGTCCCTAGAATCAAAGGTCACAGTTTACTCATGTTAAATAGTTTTATGATCTGAGATCTGTAAGACTTCTAGACCATATGAACTGCCACTTGCCAATCGGCAATGTATAAACCACATTGCACATAAATTAGGCAAGTGAATAGCACAATTTGCAACAGCGTCAGGTAGAATGAAGAAAGGCGGCCCTCTGTGGTGAGTGCTGCTTAATTTCTGTATACCAAATTTTGTACTATAATTGCAAATACAAATAGTTGAACTGTATTCATTATTAAATTTAACTAGTAAATGGTGTTGAAATGTCTATTAACAGTAGTAAAATGAAGAAAATAATTCCTAATATGTGGTGTACTCCCCCCCCCATCCTATAAATAAGTGGTTACTACATAATGAATTTGAAAGTCTCCTCCTTCAAATGAGTCAGTAGTTAATTTTTTTGGTATGCCACCACCCCTTGTTTCATATTAATTTTGGTGCAGCCTGTAAACTCATAGGCCCCATTACCTTGAGTCCAGTCTTCTCACTCTGACAGCATGTTTTTAGAAGAAAAGGGTTGGGAGAGAATAGTAACAAAACCAGAACTTTTTGATGTGTGAGATGAGGAATAGCATGTAACTTCTGAGATGATAGGGAGGGTTGGCCCTTTTATATAAATCTCATATTTGTGGGGAAGGATGACTGCATCCTGCAAAACCCAGGCTGAACCCTGAAATAGAGGGGATAGGAAGGGGAAGCAATCCCATGCAACTTGGACTGATTCTCTGTTCCTGTGATAACTTCAGTGCATGCTTCTCTCCACACGCTCAACCCCTCCAAATCTCACAGCTCTACCTACTGTCATTTAGTGTAGTTTTAGGTATTGATAGTTCAAAGCTGTTTAGTTCTTTGAGCCAATGTTACTATGCCATAAACCACATCCCAGATATCCATGGCTGGGACCCCATCACCAAAAGACTCATAAAGGTTGGAGGGATTTTTCTGTTAAATGGGGAAAAAGATAGTCCAGATTAAGTGAGAAGCGGTACAGCTGGGTACCAGGGCCAGGCTGCAGGGGGAAGCAGAAGTTTTTTTTCAAGTGTTACTCCAGGAGGAGGCTATTATAACTGGTCTCATTGTGAAAGGGTCTGAATAATCCAGGTTGTTTTGAGAATAGAGTATTCCCTCCATAATAGCTTATACCAATTTTTCCATAGATCCTTGTAGGAACTATCTCTCATAGAGGAAAGGTATGTTTCATAAACTAACCCAAAACTAAATTTTAAAAGGCTTTCAAAAAAGAAATATAAAACTAATGAGCCCCAAATTGAGATAGCTATATGCCATTCCAGGGTGTGCATTTAGACTACTGGTGCACTTCTCCGGTTCAAATCTACCTGAGGCATGCACTAGTAATCTCATTTCTGGGAGGAGCAAATGTCTGTACAAGTCACTCTCCAATAGAACAGCATCCTTGCCCCAGGGCAGGAGCAAGCACATACTTTGTGCTCAGCCATCTCATTATGAACTCTTTCTTACTCCTATACCCACAGCATCGTAAACACTTAAGAAATCCAGTTACAGTGAATGTGCCTGGGCATGCTCGAGATGCGGGAAATTAGTATACTATGAATGCTTATCTTATATCACAACTAAGTTTTTATCACCTGTCTCTTTCTCCTTAGTACGATAAACAAAGAACAGTTTTCTAAGAGGAAAAATGATACACTAGATCCTGAACTGTAAGTAATACTCTGGCAACTCAACTTATTTATTTTTAAATCTATATCCCCAATCTCCTCGTTCACCCCCTGTGAAAAAAGCCATCACTTCATAGTTTTCTTAGCTTAATGCTGCTCCATTAATTGGCCAGCAGGGGCTGGTGTGCAAGCACTAAGTTTTGCATTCTGTCCTGAGACTCCAGATCGTCACAGATCTGCCTGAGAAAATGCGATCTTGAGGTTATGGGCTGCTGGAGTTGCAGAGTCCATTTCGTTCTTCTTGAATTCTGATGTTTGATAGAAAACTGCAGTTAGCTGTGCTACTTGAAGCTCTTTCTTTTGGTGTAGTGCGGGGTGGCCAAACTTACTGACCTTCTGAAGATTGTTGTATGCGGCTCAGAAGTTCGAGAGCCATGGCACACCTGATGGGGCTCGGGGCTTCAGCTCCGTGAGAGGCACCTCATGGGGCTCGGGGCTTCAACCCCGCTCCTGCCGAAGCCCTGAGCCCCGGCAGGTGAACCCAGTGGGTCTAAAGCCCCGTGACCCACCTCCTCACAGGGCAGAAGTCCCTGCAAGGCAGAGGGCCAAACCCCTCTTTCCTCCCCCCTCATCCCCCGTAGGTGGAGAATGGGGGGTAAATAGTGCGGGGGGCGGGGGCTCAGTGAGCCACACTTTAATGGTAAAAGAGCTGAATGTGGCTCACGAGCCACAGTTTGGCCACCCCTGGTATAGCGTATGGAGAGGTCAAAATTTAGTTCAGATCATTCTGCAGCAGCATTTTTCTGCTCTTGGTTTCTGTAATCTTCCTACTTTGCAGGCAGCTATACCAGGATGACAGAGTATGTTAAATTATACAGAGTTGGCTGCTATTCTGTCCTTCTTACTGGAGAAAGAGTAGTGGACATTCAGGTGCTGGAGCCAGTGGTGACCAGATAGCAATCTGCTTCCCCTACATCTCCCCAATGCTTTTTTATCATCTTTTAGCCCTTAATCCAGTCCCTAATTCTGCCACCCACATTGCAGCTGCTAAAATGTCTTAATTCCTAATGAATAGGTCAGAGGGGCTCATTCCTACCATGGGATCAGTCAGTGTTGCTTTTCAATTTGGCAAGGGTCATGGAAGGAAAGAATGAAAATATGGCTCATAACTCTATCCCTTCCATCGTTGTTGTAGTGCCTCTGCAGTCCAAAGAGTAAAATTCAGAGGCTGCTTCTGATCCCAGGCACCTAGCACAAATGACACCGGTCCACCCTTAAATCTCTGAACTCTCAAGGAATAGGGTCCCTGTCTCCCTTTGACTCTGTGTGTTAGGGAAGGCATGAGGTACGAGTCTTAGTACACATTTATCTTTGAAACATTGTTAGCTTAAGTAACCCTGTAATTAGTGTAGTTGATTTAATGTGCTCTCTACACTTTTTTTCTGACATCCAGGTTTGTTGAATGTATAGAGTGTGGGAGAAAAATGCACCAGATCTGTGTGCTTCATAACGAAATAATCTGGCCATCTGGGTGAGTTTCTTCAGCTTTTGCTCCCTTTCTTGAATAGATGACATTTGGTTGGTGTACAGGTGTTGATGTGTATATACCTACATTTTGATACGTTACGTTTTATATATATGAAATCCTATGTCTAAAAAAACTTGATCCAATGGGAGACATTCCATTAGCTGTTAACATTTTAAACAATATCCAATGTCCAATAAACTTAAATATTGGATGGTGTCTTGATTAAAATGTTCTGCATTTCTTACCATTGCTGATCACTAGGATACCTTTATGTAAAAGAAGAACTTTTAGATATTAGTTCACTGAAGTTACGATTGTCCTTGACCAGGAGTGCTGATGTCATAATTACTAATTGCCATTGCTTTATATTGGTCTGTTTTCCTTACTCTTTGGGATATGTATTTCTGTGTAATATAAACTTCAGTTTAAACATTTTGGCATCACTGAAGAATTGAACTGGTAGACTGCATCTTCTTGACCCCAGCTACGAACTGTTTACATCCTGAAAGGCAAAGGTCTAAACCTCCATTTGTATCTTGGCTGGACTTGCTGTAGATCTTTCTTAATCAGGAAACTCAAAAGTACAAGAGACTTTAGTAAATTTAAATTTTATTAGTGTTTCCTAATTATAGTGATTAAGATAACAAATGATCAATTATAATTCTGCTGTAAGTAAATTTCTGTAAAAAGAACTCGTACTTTTTGCTGATTGCACAATTTGGGGATTTGCCATCTTGCTACTCCTATTCCTGTTTTTATAAGGGTGGTTGGCCCTTAACTGCTTGGGGAAGAATCCTAGGGTTGTCCAGAATTTTTTTTGTGTACTAGGATCCTAGAATTTTCTATATTCCCATCAGACCACTAGTTCCTCTAACCAGGATCCTGTCTCCATCAGTGGTAATACCTCAGGTTTCAGAGGAATAAGCCCATATTGTAAAGATCAACTGTGTTCATGCTCTGTTCATTCAGCTTTCTCATGTTCTGTCTTGAAAAGCTCCAGATGTTAAGATGACAGTAACTTTCCACTAGTAGAGTTACTGCCATTCTCTTCCTCCTATCCTGTTTTATCCAATATTTTCAGTGTGGCTGTTCCCTAGTCTTTTACATCTGGTAGAATGTTTTGTTCCTGATGTTTCAAACCTATGTTGTGAATCTTACTATGAGTACCTTAGCAGCATTAGGTATGGGGTTATTCATTCCTTTTTCTTGTTTCCACTTCAGCTTTGTGTGTGATGGCTGCTTAAAGAAAACAGGACGAACCAGAAAAGAGAACAAATTCTCTGCTAAAAGTAAGTCCTCCTGATACTTGTTTAGAGAACATTTCAGGTGTATTAGCTAGATTTTAACAATGTATTGGGGGAGAAGGGGAACTTTCCTGTTCCTCTTTTATTTTATTTTTTTTAGCATTTTAAGCTTTTACTTAAATTCTGGGGTTCCATGTGTTTTGGGATAGAGATGGGAAGATAATTTCAGCCAGATCACTTCCCTCATATTTATTCAAAATGCACACATCCAACTTACTAATCAGTACTGGGTTTATAATGGCAGGCGCCGGGCCCATGCTCAAAAGGGGGCCGGGCCCCCTCCACTTGCGCTGCGCACGGAGCAGCTGGCTCCTTTCTACCCCCCGGCTCACCAACACCACCATTCACTCCTCTCGGCCTGCCGGCCAGGACATCTCTCTGCCGCTGGCCCCACCTGCCGGCTCCTCCCCACCCCCGGCCCCTCCTCCCTGCCCCTGGCTTGCTCCTTTCAGCCAGCTGAGAGCTCCTTTCTGCCCCCGTCACCAGCCAGCAGCCGCCAGTGGATATAGGGGCAGAGGGGAGCCCGCTGCCGCTCCAGTCTGGTCACCGTCCACTTTGGGCTCCCCTGGGCAGGGCCCGTCTCTCCCTGCTGCTTTGTGGAAGTGTCGGGCTGGGGAAGTTGGAGGCTGCTTCACCCCCACCCTCCTTGCCCATGCAAGGAAATGTCTCCTCCACTGTGAGCACCATCAACACAGGCGGGTAGGGCTGGGTGGGGCCCCCAGGGCACGGGGCAGCTCTGTGCTCCCGAGTGTCAGCTGTCCTGACTCCTAGCACTGTGCTGGGAGGGGGGGATCCCTGCTCTGCGCTGGCGGGCCAGGGCATGGGGGAGTGGGTCTGTGGGGGGCGGGGGAGGGAGGGATGCTGAGATGTGAGGGGGTGGGAGGTGCTGGGCAGTGGAGGAGGTTTGTGTGTTTTGGGGTGCTAGGCAGTGGGGGTCTGTTGGGTGGGCACTGTGTAGTTATGGTGGTTGGGGGCTGTGGGGAAGGGTACTGGGCAGTGGGGGTGTGGAGATCTGTGCATGTTGGGATGCTGGGCAATGGGGGGGGTCTGTGGGGTACTGGGCATTTGTAGTGGGGCTGAGTGCGGGGGAGAGGGTGCTGGGTAGGGATGGTGGTGTGCAGGGCACTGTATTTGTGGGGGGGGGGGTGCTGGGTGGGCGGTTGTGATATGCAGCGTGGACCCACCCCCACGGGGAAGGGGCACAGGGCTGGGCGGGCCAGTATGCATCTGGCAACTGTCAGTTTGTAAACAGTGCCCTCGCGCTGGGCGGAGTGGGGTCGTCCACGCCGTGCCTTGCCCCGGCCAGCCGCTCGCTCTAAGGCCTGACCGCCCCATGCCATGTTCCATTGCCCCCATAGGGGCCCACAAATATGTTTGGTGCCAGGTCAACAAAAGATTAATCCGGCCCTGTTACGAATGTATTGGTTTAGGGGACTGTTAATGTGGGATACAGAGCCTTTTACCCCAGTCACTAATACTACTAGTGTTGAGTGGCTCCTGTATGATTGCTGTTTTGCTTAAATGTGAAGATAACACATTCAAGTCATCCCCACAGCTGGGACCTCTAGAAGTCTTGGCAGAGTAGACTATTTGGTTTGACCACAAAAACAAAACCACTCTTTCTCACTACTAGAGGTGGCTTCTCCTTGGGCAGGATTGATATCAGGGTGAAGGCAATGTGTAGGAAGCTTCTACTGTCATTGTCTGTTCTTTAGACAAAGGGATTATTTTTAAAGCTTTTCAATCTGACACCTTTCACTCTGCTTTAAAATGCGTTTAAAAAGTTGAGTAAATAGTTGCATTTCATTTTGCTCAAACAGCCCAAACAAAACTTGACTGACACTGGGGTGTTAGTAATTGCATAGTATAAAAGTTCTACCTTTGTAGTGAGCTTTTCTGACAATGGGCAAGGAGGCAATTTAGAGAACTGAATTGTCTTGAAATGTTGAAAAAATAGTTGGGTTTGCATCTTAGCCATCCCAGAGCTTTTCTCTTCAACTGCATTCTCCTAAAATGGAAGCCAAACCACTTTTAGACTAGTGCTTCAAATTAGACCATCTGTATGCTTTTTCCATAATCCAAGCGTCCTGGATTTACTGAGAGGAATGGGAGGGCTGCTTCCAATTTTGTTCAATTAGCTGGGGTTTCCAATTACTTACATGCAAATTTTACTCACGATACTATTGTATAGTGGGGATTTTCAGGAATGTGCCAAATGTGAAAGTTGGAGGCTGTGGACAAGAAACTGTTAATATTACAGGAGTGTCTACAGGCTCAAAAAGAGATTGGGGCCTCATTGTGTTCTTACTTACATGAACTTCCAGTTTCAGCTATTCCTTCAGATGCCTGTATACTTGCTCTTCCTTTGTTTAGGTTTCCTTTGAAAGGAGAGATGACTGTAATCCTTGTGGATATAAGTGGAATAGTTCTATTTAGTAGGGGTTTTATTTATCAAAAAAATGGGTGAATTTGTCTTCAAGAGAACGAAGGTATTGACAGTATTGGCTAGAACCTGACAGGGATAGGCAGCCTGAAACTTCCACATGCAGCATGTCCTACTTACTCTAATCCTGGGCCCAGTGCCCTCATTCATAATCTAATACATAAATAGAGAAATAGAATTTGAATGTCCAGTTATGCATATGTTAAGAGTTTTATTGTTTGTGCAGGGTTGCCATCTACAAGGCTGGGTACCTTCTTGGAGAACAGAGTGAATGAATTTCTGAGAAGACAGAATCACCCTGAGTCAGGAGAGGTCACAGTCAGGGTGGTTCATGCCTCCGACAAAACTGTAGAAGTAAAACCTGGAATGAAAGCAAGGTACATCCCTTCAAGTCCTAATGTTGCCTGCTCCCAGCATCATCCCAAAAGATAGGTGTTTGAGTTTTCTACATTTGCTGCTATTTGGCAACTGCAAAGTGTGTGTCTAGTATTCAGAACACCACCAACAGAGCTTTCTTGATTGGCTGTCAGTGATGTCACACCCACCTGTATTATATTGCATGAAGTACATTAAAGTTCTGGAGATTAAAACTAAACAATTTTAAAATAAAGCTGTGTTCCATTGTATTGTAGCTTTGATTATTTGTATTTGTTGCTCTCTAGTTTTGTCCTTTATGTAAACACTAAAATCCCTCCACTCCAGAAAGATTGAGATGAAACATGAACAAACTTTCAGGATAACTTGGGACACTTTTCCTTCTCTGGGATCTAGTTGTCAGGGTTGGCTTTCCCATTGCCTGTGACAAATGGCTCTGACCATGCGTTGCAAATCCTCTCTTAATTACTATCTTTATGTATCACCATGTGGTGTTCTCTGTCCTGATGGAATGAAAGTATTTATTACTCTCCTCTTTATCTTATGATATCTGCAGGTTTGTAGACAGTGGAGAGATGGCAGAGTCCTTCCCTTATCGAACAAAAGCCCTGTTTGCTTTTGAGGAAATTGATGGTGTAGACTTGTGCTTCTTCGGTATGCATGTACAGGAGTATGGCTCCGATTGCCCCCCGCCTAATCAGAGGTGAGGAACTGCAGTGCCAGTCATGGGAGGTTAAATTTTACTTTGCTCAGAAGTCTCAGTGGGATGAACCTTCTGAAGTCCCAGATTTAAAACTTCAGTGTAGCATAATTAAATTTTTGTTGTTCATAATAGTATATCCCAACACAAAACAGTTACAACAATAAGGTTATAGTAAGTAGGAATTGAAGACAGGTGGGTGACAGAATGGGCATCTGGTTGTGGTGTTCCAGCAGCAGGAAACAGATGGATTTTGGGGTCTAGTTTGTAAAGAAACAGGGAGTCAGTGAGGAAGAGGGAGCAGACTGTTCTAGAGAGTGGGGGAGGTCAGATTTTGCAGACCAGAGGTGATGTAAAGGAAGGTGAGTTCCTGGAGGTAGATGGGACCCATAGCCTTTGAAGACAGTGGCTTGTGCATTAGGTACTTCAAGGACAGAAAATACCATGGATGAATGTATATAAATACTGTGAAATATTTCTGGCCTTCTGTTCTGTAGTGTCATGTATTTTTTTCCCTGTCTTTGTCTAGGCGCGTATACATATCTTACCTCGACAGTGTTCATTTCTTCCGCCCTAAATGCTTGAGGACTGCTGTCTATCATGAAATATTAATTGGATACCTAGAATATGTCAAGAAATTAGGGTAAGCCTTTAATCCTTCTTCCTAATTTACAGCATCCAGTAGTGTGCTAGGCACCTCGCAGTGCAGACAAAATGATATGGACCCTACCCTGAAGAGCATGCCATCTAATTTCAACCAGTAACTTAATGAAAGGGGCAACAAAACCGTGGGGGATAGGTTTAGGAGGAGGAAGGGGATATGACACTGCAGTGAGTTGTGGTTTCTCAGCAGAGACTTGTGGAACAGTTTTTTAAAGGTATAAAAGACTTGGAAGCAGGCCCCATGTATTATGCTATGTTCCCACCATGGAATTTCCTTACCCCAGTATCTGTTAAACTGCTATATGAAGCTCAGTCCACTACTTTCCTGGCATGGAGGGGAGGACTGCTGCTAGCTAAGCTTCCGAAGGCTTGTCTTCGCTACTGTGCCAAATCGGCGCCACTGTGATTTAGCACATCCGGTGATGACACTGTACATTAATGGGAGCTCTCCTGTCAACGTAATTAATCCACCTCAACGAGAAGTGAAAGCTATGTCGCGCAAGAAAGCATCTCCCACTGACATAGCATGGTGTAGACACCACCTTAAATCTATATAAGTTACATTGCTGGGGAGTGGCTTTTTCACACCCTGGAGGGATGTAACTTAAGCGGTAATGTAGACAAGGCCCTAAAGTGGGATGGGGGATCTGCAGAGACTGTTCTCAGTGAAGCAAGGAAGGATACTTATAACTGGAATTTTGAGTATATTGTCTACTCTCTTTTCCCTGGTTTTGGGCGTCTTTCAAATTACCAATAGATGGAAAGGAACTGAGGGCAAATTTGGCTTTGTGGTCCTATAGCCTTTCACAGTTATTAATTTCTAGATGATTTCAGGTTTCATGGTACTGAAACATATGCTCCCTAGGAGCTACAGAGGAAATATACTTGGAGAACTCCCAGGTATAGAGGAATTTTCTTCCTTTAATTGGCCTTGAAGGCCAAGGGAAAGGAATCAATGCTGGGAAAGTAAAGTAGGTTTCAGAAGACAAGGTAGTTTTTGGAATCTCATCTGGTAAGCAGTTCATCTGTCTTGTTGGGGAAGGAAAATCCTGGCTCCTAGTGCTGAAATAATCTGTTTCTTTGCTCTGAGAATTTACACTTCTCTCATCTAATTATAATGCAGTTGGTAGATGACCGTTGCAAGTGTATGTCAGGCTTTAGTGATTTTACCTGTAGATTGGGGGAAAATGCTTTGTTGCCGCACAGTGTAGGTCTGTGCATTAATTAGTAAAAATATGCATGCCCATATTGTATGCACGTGCCAATCAAAATACAACTCAATGTTTTTATTAATGGTATCCATTGCTTATATATAGCGACTGCTCTAGAATTTAGATCAGGAAGAGGATTGCAGTAGTTGTCCATCTTGTAGTACCAGCAGACTTTGTGCTGGCTCCACCTTGTGGCTGAAAGGAATAAAAGACCCTAGTGATAAACATCAGCATTCTGATGTATTGATGTTTTTTACAATGGCAGATATACAACTGGACATATCTGGGCCTGCCCACCTAGTGAAGGAGATGACTATATTTTCCATTGCCATCCTCCTGACCAGAAGATACCCAAGCCCAAGCGACTGCAAGAGTGGTATAAAAAGATGCTGGACAAATCTGTGTCGGAGCGCATTGTCCATGACTACAAGGTTGGTTAAATGTAAACTAGATGCAGTCGGATTTCATGAGCAGTCTCTTTTGGTTCTCTTCCCACCGCTTGTCCTGCAGTGTGGGATTATTCAAAGAAATTTGTAAGGCATTAACTTGTGTTTTAGAACTGGCTTGAGTATTTAGCAGTCTGGGGTTAAAATACGTAAATCCTATCTAAATCACACATCTTTTGAAGCCATTTTAGTAAAAGAGGTATGAGGTAATGTCACATCTTCCTTTGCTCCCAAAGAAATAGAAAATCAAAGCTATAGGCCATGGGAATACTAAAGAACAGCCAATATGGAGTTAATCTTTTGGGGATATCTTAGCGATTTAAAAAAAAACCAACCCTAACATACATGGTTGGGCTGCTGATGCAGTTAGGACCTCAAGTCTACAGGTTTATGTTGACTTGAGATCAAGGACTGTAGGAAGTGGTGTGATATTGCTGTTCTGTCTAATAAATGGGCTTGCAGTGAGTGGCTAGCAGTCTACTAATGGGGTTTTTTCCCTGTGGGGACTAAATGTCTGAATCATCGGCCCAAACTATCCGTAATTGAAGCACCACTAAATGTGTCTTAGCTTTTTTGGATGCTGTCTTCAGTGCTTTTTTTGCTGCCTCTGAGAAGAGGGTGCCCTGGTTCGCTTGCATAGTTATGATAGCTGTAACCAAGTTTGTATGTTTTTATAGGATATTTTTAAGCAGGCAACAGAAGATCGTCTAACAAGTGCAAAAGAGCTGCCTTACTTTGAAGGGGACTTCTGGCCCAACGTGCTGGAGGAGAGCATTAAGGAACTAGAACAAGAGGAGGAAGAACGGAAGAGAGAAGAGAACACTAGCAATGAGAGCACAGATGTAAGGAGACTCCTTTTACCTAACTCTTCATGATGTTTCTCCATCTTTTCTTATATCTTCATTTAGTTTCCCTAGGTCCCTGGTGCAGAATTAAATGTTAAGGTTTAAAGCTTCCATTTGGGGGTGGAAATAATTGTCTTTAGGTTTATCTAAAATGCATGTTTATTTTGAGACTCAGCTCTCCCACTTTCCCAGGTGCTGCCCATTTCCCCCTCCTGTTTCCCTACCTGTAAGTTGAATTCTTGCTATCATTCTACTTAATTGGGAGCCAGAAAATCATTGTGTGGGAGCCTTGGAAACCATTATCAGCCAGCTTATCTTCAGATTCAGGTGGACACATTGTGTCACTGGACTTTAGCCTTGGTTTGTCTTAATTGGTATGAGAGTGCTGAGTAATGCAGAATGAGCATAACAGTGAGTCCATTACTGACATTTTTCATAGATTACAAGGCCAGACAGGATGACTCTGGTCATCTAGTCTGACTTCCTATATAACCCAGGCCATAGAACTTTCCTAAAATAATTCCCAGAGCAAATCTTTTAGAAAAAATCCGAACTTGATTTTAAAAATTGTCAGTGATGGAGAATCCACCATGGTCCTTGGTAAATTGTTCCAATGGTTAATTACTCTGACTGTTAAAAAATGTACACCTTGTTTCAAGTCTGAATTTGTCTGGCTTCTACTTCCAGTCATTGGATCATGTTACACCTTCCACTCCGAGAGTGAAGATCCCATTATTAAATATTTGTTCCCCATGTAAATACTATAGGCTGTAATCAAGTCACCCCTTAACCTTTTCTTTGTTAAGCTAAATAGATTGAGCTCCTTGAGTCTATCGCTATATAAGGCATGTTTTCTAATTCTTTAATCATTCTCGTGGCTCTTCTCTGAACCCTCTCCAATTTATCAAGATTCTTCTTGAATTGTGGACACCAGAACTGGACACAGTATTCCAGCAGCAGTCGCACCCAGTGCCAAATACAGAGGTAAAATAACCTCTCTACTCTACTCAAGATTCCCCTGTTTATGCATCCCAGGCTTGCATTTGCTCTTTTGGCCGCAGTGTTGCACTGGGAGCTCATGTTCATTATCCACCATGACCCTCAAATCTTTTTCAGTCATTGCTTCACAGGATAGAGTCCCCAATCCTTTAAATATTACCTACATTCTTTGTTCCTAGATGTATACATTTAGCCGTATTAAAATGCATATTGTTTGCTTGTGCCCAGTTTATCAAGTGATCCAGATCGCTCTGAATCATTGACCTGTTCCCAGTTTTTGTCATCCACAAATTTTATCCGTGACGATTTCATGTTTTCTTCCAGGTCATTGATAAAAATGTTAAATAGCATAGGGCCAATAACAGTCCCTGCAGAACCCCACCGGAAATGCACCTGCTAGATGATGATTCCCTATTTAGTTATATTTGGAGACATATCATTTAGTCAGTTTTTAATCCATTTAATGTGTGCCATGTTAATTTGTCATTGTAGTTTTTCAATCAAAATGTCATGTTACCAAATCAAATGCTTTGCAAAAGTATAAGTATATTACGTCAACACTGTCTTTATCAACCAGACTTGTAATCCCATAAAAAATACCAAGTTTGACAAGATCTGTTTTCCATAAACCCATGTTGAATTGCATTTATTATATTGCCTTCCTTTAATTCCTTATTAATTGAGTCCCATATCAGCCACTCCATTATCTTGTCTGGGATTGATGTCAGCCTAACAGGCCTGTGATTACCCGGATCATCCTGTTTACCCTTCTTAAAAATTGGAACAGCATTAGCTTTCTTCCAGTCTTCTAGAACTTCCCCAGTGCTCCAAGCCTTATTGAAGAACATCATTAATAGTCTATCGAGCTCCTCAGCCAGCTCTTTTAAAACTCTTTGGATGCAAGTTATCTGGACCTGCTGATTTTAAAATGTCTCACTTCAGTAGCTCCTGTTTAACATCCTCCAGAGATACTATTGGAATGGAAAGAGTGTTACCACCATATGTTTTTTCCTCAAATACAGAACAAATATTTATTGAACACTTCTGACATTTCTGCATTATTATTGATGATTCTACCATTTCCATCTAATAATGGACCAATATCATTGTCCGGATTCTTTGTCCCTAAAACATTTTTACAACTCCTTATTGTCCTTAACTCTGCTGGCCATAGATTTCTCCTTGTGCCCCTTGGCTTCCCTTATCAATTTTCTACAATTCCTAACTTCTGATATATATTCATTTCTATCTCCTTTCCCTTTCTTTCATTTGTTATATATTATTTTTTATACCTGCCTTCATTTCCCCTCTCAGGTCGTTTTTTACGCAGTACAGCCTTGTTCCTTGATTGTGGAATTGTGGCTTTCTATGCATCTAGTAACCCTAGTTTCTTAAATGATTCCGAACTATCATTCACATTTTTCAGATTAAATTCTTTCTCCCAGCTGAGTTGGCTCATAATTGTGTTCAACTTTGTGAAATCCGGACCAAGTGTATACATATTACTGGTCTGGCCTTTATTCTGCTTGCATATTATAAATGGGATCAAGTCATGATCACTTATGCCTAAGCTACCATTATTTTTTAGTTCTGTGATCACTTCCTTTTTTTCTGTTAAGATGAGGTCTAATAAATAATTCCCCCATGTTGGCTTGCAACACTTTTGAGTTTGGAAATTGCCATCTATAATGTTTAGAAATTCCAAGGATGTTTTTAGTACTGGCAGCGTATGTCACTCAAGACCTCCAGCATATGTCACTCAAATTGAAGTCCCCCATGATCACACAGGTTTTTTTTCGCCTACAGATCATAGAGAGGTACATAAGGAGGCAGTCATCCTGTTCCTTAGTGTGATTTGGTGATCTGTAGAAGACACCAGCTGATACCCCATTTGTGCTTTATCTGTTAGGATATTGACGTATGAGCATTCAGGGTCACTTTTGTCCGAGTTATGAGTGACTCGGAAACAGGTAATGCCATTTTCAACATAGGGTGCCCCTCCCTCTCCCCTTTTGCCCACTCAGTCCTTCCTGAATAGATTATAACCATTCATTTAACATTCCAGTCATGTGAATTTCTGCGGTTATATAGTCTTTCAATCTCTAACAAAGCTGGTCTAAAAGTTGAGAGTCAAAGATCAATTGGGGGAGGTGATCAGGGTTTTAGCTTGACCAGCTAATATCCATCCAGGATATTCAAGGATTCTGGATCCTTGTTTTGGGTTGGGTTTTTTTGTTGGTTTGTTTTTTTAAGGAAATGACTCTGCATCAATTTTATACATTTTATTTAATCTATTAAAATAAAGAAAGCATATCATTGAAACTAAGTTGCAGTTAGCCATACTAAATGAAACCTAAGGATAAAGCAAAAAGATCAATCAAGGCTAAATCAGCAAGTTAGTAGATTTGAATTAAATGATCAAATTAGTCAGATCATCAGATTAATTCAACAAATAATTAGTCCTTATAAATTCAAAGAAGGGAACTAAGGAGGTGGCTGTCAGTTCAGTTACAAACACCAACTAAGAATTTTACCAAGGTTAGTCAGTCTGAACTTGGAGCTGGTTAAATATTTGATACTGAAAACAAACTGTATAATTTCTAAACCACAACCAAACAAAAGCTTCCTCTTTAGATTTCAGTTCTCATGTGGTAGCTAATCCTCCTTCCCTCCCACTCCCTCCCCCCCCCCCCCCCAAAAAAGCAACTAAATACAGGTCTCTACAGAATACTTTGATAAGCAGAAGTCTGACAACCCTGACTTAGCAGTTTACATATCCTAGTTTACAGCTGACAGTTTTAAGTTGCTTAGGATTCAGAAGACGTTGCTTTAATGAGTATTTTTGAGACTTTGTTGTGGGGTTACGTAAGCCTGTGGAACTTACTTTCTGGCAGCTTCCCAGGGTGGACTTTACTGATGCTTATATTCTCAACCACATTTTTACACCCTAAAATTAAAGAATGAAAGGCTGGGATGTCACCCAGCTAATAAAAGTAAGACAAATAGAAAAAGGGAAAAGATACTTAAGATAATAGAGGGCTTACGTAGTATTCTAGGCTCTTTAGAAATAGGAACGGGAACTTCAGTCGAGCCAGACAGCGATGTTGCTGACAGTGCTGCTTGCTAGCAGGCTTTTTCATGTGCAGGTAGACTGGCCAAAGCCTGGCATAGCCTATTTGTTGATGTTGTGACTTCCTCCCCCAGAGGTGATCAGTCTTGGGATTCTAGAACTTTAGACTTTCCTCAGTGGCTTGCTGATCCAAAAGGCAAAACTTCTCAGTCTTACCCTTAATTCTTATGGTATTCCTATGCCGCCTTGCAGCATCTTCCTCCAAGGCCTTTGGACAAAGCGGATGAGAGTCTTACCTTGAAGCCATGAAGCTTGATCTGATTGTGTTTGAGTTAGGTCATCTTTTTGGCTAGCATTGGGGAGTGGAGGGGGAGAGAGTCTTGCTAAAACCAGCAATTTTTTTTTTAAAGTATTCAGTATTTGCATTCAGGGAGTATTTTGAGACCACCAAAAATATCAAATACACTTCTAAGGAAGCTGACATGGCCTTGTCCAGGTGAAAGGGTCTTGAAATGGCATTATGCCAGCAGCTTATGGAAAGTTCAGCACAAAATAAGTGTGATCATTTTAGGATCAGATGTCACCATTCTTCTTGCAAACAAGACAATTTAGTAATCTTTATTTAGGAATTGGGGATTATATCAAATAGCTTCTTTTTGGAAATTTTCATCTTGACAAAGTTACTTTAAAGTTTATCAAAATAAAGCCCACTGAAGAAATAAACTTTAAGGTCTGTATTCCCATACTCAATTTATCACACAAAGTACATAAAAAGCATCTACAGAAGGGACTGCTACTTTTGTCTGTATCAATTGAAATTGTTACCCCTTCCAGCTACCATTATCCTCACATACACATGTTAATCAAGATCAAAGTGGGACTAAAACCCATTTCTTGGCCATAAAGGCACAACTTGGTATAAACCTCCGTTGGAGGCAATCTAGAGAGATGAGTTAAGCTGGAATAAATGGTTAGGGAGGCTGTGTTGATGGGAAGATAATAGAAATGAGAGATACTTATAAAGTCACATGGACTGTCTACTCCTTCCCCAGGTCTCTGGACAGTGCACTCTCATTCCTTATGTGTTCTTCAGTGACTTCTCCAGGTTTAAATGGATCAAGGTTGTCTGTTACATCCCATGGAGATGATTCCACAATCTGAGAGCTCACCATTAGAGAACCTTTTTCTGATTGCCAGTCTTTGATGAATTTTATCCCTTTTCTCTGTTTTACCCTTTCAGTCCAACCTAAACAAATATCTCTTTTGGGTGTTTACATTCTTCAAATACCTTTTAGATGGTTATATTGCCACTTTGGCATCTTTGGAATGACTGATCAAATTAATTCAGACTTCCAGGACAGTTGGTAAGAACATTTTCCTAGCTTCATAGTAAATTATTGTGAAAGCTTTTCTTATAGTTCTCCAATGACTGGAGGTGCTAGCCTAATAAAGTGCTTTAAATTTTGATATACTGATTTACTGTCTTTTTAAATAATTGTAAGAGGCACCTAAACGCCTCTTATTATTCTACAAATTCAAAGTTATTGGCTTCTCTGGCAGGTGAGTAAGGGAGACAGCAAAAATGCCAAAAAGAAGAATAATAAGAAGACAAGTAAAAACAAGAGCAGCTTGAGTCGTGGCAATAAGAAGAAGCCTGGCATGCCCAATGTCTCCAACGATCTCTCCCAGAAGTTGTATGCCACTATGGAGAAGCACAAAGAGGTAAAAGCCGTTGGATTGAGAAGTATCTACTCTATTTGAGCAGCCAAGTGTCCCCTCTTCTTATGTTCTATGTTCTAACATTTAATATAGAATTTAGCAAGAGAGTACGTATTTGTAGATGGAATCCCGATCTAGACTCTTTCCTATCAGGGCTATGGGAATAAATACAGATCACAGCTGTGCTGTGTAGAGAACTTTCATAAGTAAAAGTCTTTGCTGTGCCAGATTGGACCATTGGTCCATTTAGTTCAGTGCTCAATATTTGCATCAGAGGAAAGTGGAGGGGAGGGATTCATAGTGCACTTGGTGAATTATGTAATGTTGTATGTGCAGAAGTGGAAATTCCTTCATGACCCATGCAAATAGTCAGCTTGATGTGAAGCCACCCCACCCATCACAGCATGCTAACATCAGTAGCCATGGAATGTCCTATACTGTGTAGTTAAGGTTTGTCAATGGCTGATTTTAACTTCTGCTTTACTTTTCAGGTCTTCTTTGTGATCCGTCTCATCGCTGGCCCTGCAGCGAACTCCCTGCCTCCCATTGTTGAGCCTGACCCACTCATTCCATGTGACTTGATGGATGGGCGTGATGCCTTCCTCACCCTTGCTAGAGACAAACACCTGGAGTTCTCCTCACTACGAAGAGCTCAGTGGTCAACCATGTGCATGCTGGTGGAACTGCATACCCAGAGCCAGGACCGCTTTGTTTACACCTGCAATGAATGCAAGCATCATGTAGAGACTAGATGGCACTGCACTGTCTGTGAGGTATGCCTGATAAGATGTTTTTCCCCACTAGCTCTGGACACCAAGGTTAAGGAGACTCTTGACCTGAAGTCACTTCTAAACCTACATTCATAGCAATTTCTGTCCAGTCTACATTGTGGCAGTTTGGAATGGGAGGTGTTAAGTGTGCTAGCCTGACTAAAGTAGCTGTGCTGCTCTGTGCCCCCAAAGGTCACAATCACCTTAACCATGCCTGTTTCATTTAAATCTTCACTCCTCCACCAGTAAATTAACTGTGCCCTAAATTCAGTTCTGAGAAACTGCAAATAAAATTTAACATTCTGCCTCCCACATACACCTAAGTAAACAAATTCTGGGTTCTCCAGTTAGTGAATTTTGGGAGTTTTATTTTCTTCACTAATTTTAGGAATACCAGGTCCCCTACCGTTTGGCAGGACTTCTGCCCTCCTCAGAATTTCAAAGCCGCCCAGCCTCCCATCTGTTCTCCATGTGGCCCCTCTGCTCTGTGCTCCCCTTCCGCACTGGGAAAAGCAATTTGCTCCTCCCTCTCCCCTTCTTAAAGAAGTGTCACTATAGTGTCCCACTCCTCTTTTGAAGAAGAGCAAGCAGATGAGTGGCTACTCTGTTCCCTGAGGTCCTCCTTCCCTCCAGGGGAAGGAGCCAGTGGTCCCCTGACCCCACTTGGTCAGGTGAAATTTCTACTGGCTCAGGGCAAACAGGTTTTCCAAGCCCTGGCTAATCAGTCTGTATAAATGTCAGATACTATTTTGCACCCACACTTTTCACTGTTAGTTGTTTGGACTTCTGCCAATACCTGGGCCCAGAGGACATTATAAATTACCTGAAAGGAAAATATAAAATTATTAGTGATACTTTTCAGATGATCCAAAGACTGGGAGAGTGGTAAATAATGGCCAGCACTGGTCATAGGGGACTGTATCTTGGGAAGCAGTCACTCTGAAAAAGACTTGGGCGTCGCGATGGATAATCACTTGAACATCAGCTCCCAGTGTAACGCTGTGGTCAAAAGAGCTAGTGTGATCCTTGGATGTATAAATGGGAATATCAGGTAGAGGGAGTTTTATTCTCTCTTTGGCACTGGTGGGGCTGCTGGAATATTGTATTCAGTTCTACTATCCACAATTCAAGAAGGATAGTGATATATTGGAGAGGGTTCAGAGAGGAGCCACAAGAATGAATAAAAGATTGGAAAACGTGCTTACAAGCAGCTCAGTCTATTGAGCTTAACAAAGAGATGTTTAAGGGGTGACTTGATCAGTCTAGAGCTACCTACGTGAAGAACAGAAATGTGATGAGGGCCCTTCAATCTAGCAGGCAAAGATATGATGAGATCCAATGCCTGAAAGTTGAAGCTAGAGAAATCTGCACTAGAAATAAGATGCCAATTTAAATGACAATAATTAGCCATTGGAACAATTTAGCATGGGTTGTGATAGATTCTCCATCACTGCAAACTTTGAAATCAAGACTGGATATTTTCCTAAAATGAGTGGTCTAGTTGAATAGACATTAATCCAGGGAAGTCCTATGGCCTGTGTTACACAAGAGGTCAGACTAGATGATCACAATGGTCCCTTCTGGCTTTATAATCAACAAAAAGGCCAATTTTTCCCCCTCCTCCCAACCACAATCCATATCCCTTGTTAGTGACATGACCCCATTTGTATATTTATTGTGCCAGGTTATGTAGACAGCTGTTTAATTTTCAAAATGGTTTGTCTCTTTGCAGGATTACGACCTGTGCATCACCTGTTATAACACTAAAAACCACGACCACAAGATGGAGAAATTGGGCCTTGGCCTAGACGATGAGAGCAACAACCAGCAGACTGCAACCACCCAGAGCCCTGGTGACTCTCGCCGCCTGAGCATCCAGCGCTGTATCCAGTCCCTTGTCCATGCCTGCCAGTGTCGTAACGCCAACTGTTCACTGCCGTCCTGTCAGAAGATGAAGCGAGTTGTCCAACATACCAAAGGCTGCAAGCGCAAGACCAACGGAGGGTGCCCTATTTGCAAACAACTCATTGCTCTTTGCTGCTACCATGCAAAGCACTGCCAGGAGAACAAGTGCCCGGTGCCCTTTTGCCTCAATATTAAACACAAGCTTCGCCAACAGCAACTTCAGCACCGTCTGCAGCAGGCCCAGATGCTCCGAAGGAGGATGGCGAGCATGCAGAGGACCGGTGTGGTAGGTCAGCAGCAAGGATTGCCTTCACCAACCCCAGCCACACCAACAACTCCAACAGGCCAGCAGCCCCCAACACCACAGACCCCACAACCCCAACCACCACCCCAGCCTGCCTCGCAACCCCAACCTGCACCTCCCAATACTATGCCGCCCTACACCATGCCGAGAACTCAGCCCCCTGGTGCTGTGTCCCAGGGCAAAGCAGGTGGCCAGATAACTCCTCCAACTCCACCTCAGACTGCTCAGCCACCAGTCCAGGGTCCTCCTCCAGCTGCAGTAGAAATGGCCATGCAGATCCAGCGGGCAGCAGAGACTCAGCGTCAGATGGCACAAGTTCAGATTTTCCAAAGGCCAATTCAGCACCAGATGCCCCAACTGAATCCGATGCCACCAATGGGGATGAACCCTCCTCAGATGGCTAGAGGGCCTGGCGGTCACATAGATCAAGGGATGGGGCCAGCGGGAATCCAGCAGCAGCCACCATGGGCCCAGAGTGGGTTACCCCAACCACAGCAGCTCCAGCCAGGAATGCAGAGACCATCCATGATGTCAGTAGCCCAGCCAGGGCAGCCTATGAACATGGCGCCTCAGCCAGGAATGGGTCAGGTTCCTGGGGCGCCTCAGCCAAAACCAGCATCTCTGCCCCAGGCAGCCTTACAAAACTTACTGCGGACTCTCAGGTCTCCCAGCTCCCCCATGCAGCAGCAGCAGGTGCTTAACATCCTCCACTCCAACCCTCAGCTACTGGCTGCTTTCATCAAGCAGAGGGCTGCCAAGTACGCAGTGTCTCAGAATCCACAAGGTATGCCAGGGCAGCCTGGAATGCCACAGGGTCAGCCAGGGCTTCAACCACAGCCAGCCATGCAAGGGCAGCAAGGAGGGGTGCACCCAAACCCAGCCATGCAAAATATGAACCCCATGCAAGCCGGGGTCCAAAGGCCCAGCATGCCCCAACAGACGCAGCAGCAGCAGCAGCCTCAGCAGGCCATGGGTGGGATGAATCCTCAGGCACAGCCGATGAACATGAATCACTCTGGGATGTCTCCGCAATTCCGGGATCTTTTAATGAGACGGCAGCAGATGATGGAGCAGCAGCGCCATCAGCAGCAGCAGCAGCAGCAGCAGCAAGGAGCCGGTCCGGGATTGGGGCCTGGGATGGCCAACCATAATCAGTTTCAGCAGCCCCAGGGTGTCGGTTACGCTCAGCAGCAACAGCAGCAGCAACAGCAAAGGATGCAGCATCATATGCAACAGATGCAGCAAGGAACTATGGGACAAATGAGCCAGCTTCCACAGGCAATGAGTGCAGAGACAGGAGCCAGTTTGCAGCAGGCTTTCCAGCAGAGGCTACTTCAGCAGCAAATGGGATCCCCAGCTCAGCCCAACCCTATGAGCCCCCAACAGCACATGCTCCCCAGTCAGGCCCAGTCCCCACACTTACAGGGCCAGCAGATCCCTTCATCGCTCACCAATCAAGTGCGTTCTCCACAGCCTGTACCCTCACCACGACCCCAGTCCCAGCCCCCCCATTCCAGCCCTTCCCCTCGGATGCAACCTCAACCTTCTCCACACCATGTCTCTCCGCAGACCAGCTCCCCACATCCAGGACTGGTAGCTGCCCAGGCTAACCCCATGGATCAGGGGCACTTTGCCAGCCCGGACCAGAGTGCAATGCTTTCTCAGCTTGCTGGCAATCCAGGCATGGCAGGCCTCCATGGTACAAGCGCCACGGAACTGGGGCTCAGCTCCGATAACTCAGACTTGAATTCAAACCTTTCACAGAGTACACTAGACATACACTAGACACATTGTAGCATTTTGGGAGCAAAAAAAAAACTTATTTTCTCAAGACTTTTTGTACTGAAGACAAATTTTTTTGAATCTTTCTTAGCTAAAACAACATTTTTCCCTGGAACACATCCGAACTCTGCAGCAGTAATTTGTGGTTTTAAAAACAAGAAACCAACAAAATGAACCTGAGGGACAATAGAATACAAAGAATATATTTTTGTTATGGCTGGAATCATAACCAGTCCTTTTTCTTGTTTTTCCTCGCATGCGTGCGTTGGGAGGTGGAGGGGAAAAGGGTGGTCTTTTGGCCACTGACCAAATTGGCCCCCTTCTCATGCCTCCAATAGGTTTTATTTTTTTTTAAATTAATGAAAATATGTAATATTGATAGTTATTATTTACTGAGGCAGATGGTTAACATTTTCCCTATTCTGGTTTTTCCTCACATCATTGCAAAAAACCCACAGGAGAACATTTCCTAAAACCGGAGGACAAAAGGGGTTAATGTTGCTTTAAAAATACATTACATATATATAAATATATATTAAAAATAAATACCAGTTTTTTCCTCTTTGGTTGGAAAGATGTCAATTCTTTGAAAAAATGTAAAAATATTAAATAACCCATCCCCTCCTGAAGTCTACTTTTGTCCTCCAAGAATTTTCTATACAAGAGTCTGAGCTTAAAAAAACTTCAAGTATTAAAATAATTTGTACATGTAGAGAAGACAACATTTTTGCAAATACACAGGGGCAGCTGCCAAATGGATGTAGTATATATATTGTGGTTTCTGTTTTCTTGAAAGAATTTTTTTTTGTTATTTTTACATCTAACAAAGGAAAAAAATAAAAAAGAGGGTAAGAAACAATTCCGAGAGGATGATTTTAACCTGAGAAAAATCCCTGGGGTTTCTTCTTTATGCTTGCTTTCTCTCTCTCCCCTTTCCCCACCCTCTTCCACTTTCTGTAAAACTTGAAAATAGAAAGCAAAAAACCCTCAAATGTTGTAAATCATGCAATTAAAGTTGATTACTTATAAATATGAACTTTCGATCACTGTATAGACTGTTAAAATTGATTTCTTATTACATATTGTTAAATAAACTGTGTGAGACAGACAGCCTGCTTTTTACTGCTTCCCTTCTCCTCTCTCTCACCTATGGTGCTTGTTTTTAAAATGGTGAGGACAGCGGAGTATATGCTGCTTAAACTTTTGGTGGTCAGAAGTTGGAGAATTATTCACTGTATTTGGTTTTTGCCATTGCTTTTAAAAAAAAACAACTTACAATCTGGAGTTGTTTATAATTAGCATTAGAAATGCACATTTTGGTAAGACTCTGTAATTGCATCTGCTCACTCTAATTTACCAAAAAACAAGGCCTGGTCCCCCCGCCTTACACAACTGCCATGCCAGTCCGCTGGGCTCCAGTCGGTGTGTTTTAGCATCTTGAGTTCCAAGGGCCGCTCCTTAATATGAAACCCAAACTTCTGCTTGGGTGATACAAAATTGAAAGACCACATTCCTTCTGGAGTACCCTGTAGAGCTTTTTGTGCCAACCTTGTGACTGTCTACACTCTGAGCTGGGTGTGTGATTCTCAGCTTCGTAGATGTACCCACAGTGGCTCTACTCAAGCTAGTGCACTTAAAATAGCAGTGTACCAGGGCAGCACAGGCTGCCCAAATACATAGCCAGGAGATCCTGGTGGGGACATCTTCAGAGCAGCTAGTTTGAACAGTCACCTCTTCTATCCTGGCTGTGCTATTTTTAGCATGCTAGCTTGAGTATAACTATGTGAGTTGGGCGTTGCAAACTCAGCTCCAAGTGTAGATGTAGCCTCTGGGTCAAACTGGAGGAATAAGGTTTTGTGGTTATTGATTTGTGAAAGAAGACTGAAAGAAGGAACATTGTTTGCCACAAACTATGGGAAGGGAGGGGAATAAGATAGCTACTTGGAAATATTTGAAAGGTCTAAATACTAAAAAAGGAAGAGAAATATAGTGTAGAAATGACAGCTTTCAGAGTGGTAGCCGTGTTAGTCTGTATCAGCAAAAACAACGAGGAGTACTTGTGGCACTTTAGACTAACAAATTTATTTTGGCATAAGCTTTCGTGTGCTAAAACCCACTTCATCAGAGGCATGGAGTGGAAAATACAGTAGGAAGATATATATACAGAGTAAATGAAAAGTTGGCAACCCCCATCTTTTCGTGTGTGTGTGTGTGTGTGTTCCTACTGTATTTTCCACTCCATGCTTCTGATGAAGTGGGTTTAAGCCCACAAAAGCTTATACCCCAATAAATTTGTTAGTCTCTAAGGTGCCACAAGTACTCAGTGTAAAAATAAGTATAACTTGGGCTAACAGACAAAAATACACCTACTAGGTAGAGACTACATGAAAGCTGGTGGGGAGCCCTCATTAGGGTTTATGGAAAGCACTCCAGTGAGAAGCTTGGGATTCTTTCAAGTATTGTTAATACAGATCACCACTCCTGACCTGTATCTACACACTCCACACCAAGCCAGAATTCTCCAGCCCATTAATGCAGGCTTTCTGTTGTGCCATGGAAAGGAACAGGGCCTATTGGAAGGAACTAAGGATGCATATACATACATCAGAACTCCTCCTCCTCCCTCAGCCTCTAACCAAAAGGTCCAGTTTGCTTCCCCCTCCAGCTATGCCTAGTTCCACTGTAAATAGATAAACTCTATTTAGTGTTGATTTGTATTTCTTTGTTAGGGATTTTGGTTCCAAGAACTATTTCGCCTGATACCAACCTTCTTCCAAGGATGGAGGCTCTGGCAAAAGTTTAAAGACTGCCCATTTTCTAACCTTAGATTTCCAATCTGTCCCACAGACCCAGTGCCTTTAGAGGCTTGAGTGAAGCCTGTTTGCTTAGCTAGTGCTAAATCCGCCCTAAATTTACACCCTGAGTATGCAATGATCAGCCTCTAATCTCATCCATGCTGAGGGAGGAGGCCCCAAGAGCTTCAGGTGGATTTGGAGTTGTGACCAGCTTTGGCTCTCCTTCAAAATCCCAGCCTCAGCTTGTCACAGTCATGGATCTACAAGGTTTGGTGTCTGCCCCAGAGTGTAACCAGCTCCTTGGGGGCTGAAGGGGTAACTCCCCAGGATCCAAACAGTTCCCCAGGGAAAGGCCCATAGCCTCCATGACTCCGAAATGGCCTTTGGGGGCCAGGGATCCATATTTTTCTGTGTGGCTTCCTGCACCAACCCCAGCCAAGCTAGGCCCCTGTGAGAGACTTGTTCTTCACCCCTGGAGGGAGCAGTGCTTTGATATTTGCAGCAACATCAAGCCATCCCCTGGCATACCGCATCTGAAAGCCCAGAGGTCAGCATCAAGAAGCAAAGATTAAGACAGAGTTCAGATGCGAGCATCAGGGGTCCCTGAGTCATGGTGCTCTAGGAACCATCTCTGCTTCTTTCTCTCCCTGTTCTTTGTTCCCATCCCAGGGGAGAGCACAGCCATGTGGTGCCTTTCCCCTTTCCTCTCCAGCATGGGGCCAGTTTGCCACCCAGTGGAAGTGGGGAGAATGGTGGTGGCTAGGTGGGGTTTCCTTTGTGTGTTCTGCATCCTCCTGTTCACAGGTGTAGCCTTTATTCAATTTAATGGTGGTTATCTCCAGACCTGGTCCCTTCCCTTTGCACTTAGTGCATAGCACTATAAAGTCCAGAGAGAAACTGGTGTGTGCATAGAAATTAAAAAAAAAAAAAAAAACCCAAAATTCCCACATTCATCAGTCACCAAGTGTGGCTGTGGGCTACAGGGAGCTTTGGCTTTACTGCCATGCAGAATCGCATCTACCTCCCTCTTTCCTGGATTCTAACCCAGCATGACGGTTCTACTTTGCTAAGTTAGTAGTACAGGAGGTCTGGCAGATACTACTAGAGAATTGGAAACCGTGGGTAGGAAAATCCTGTGTAGCAGCAAGGGGAAAGTTTTCTATTTGGGCAGCACAGATAGAAATAGACCATCTCTTTGTGTCAGCACCTGTCCTGGGCTCTATGAACTGTAAGGCAATAGGGCTGCTCAGTAACTTCCCTTAAAGTTAATCTCTCAGTGACTGGCATATTGTATTCCAGGGGAAGAAGTTTCAGTTTTTCCATGCTTGCCTCACAGCATTTGAAAGGGGCCATTTAAGATCCCGCCTCTGTGTTCCCAATGCCCTTGAAAGGCTTCTCCCTCATCCTAGGCAAACTTCTGGTGTCTATTTCAATCCCAAGGAGAATGTTCTGTCCCTGGCTCTGAAGGCTGCATTCCTTGTGACAGCGCTGGTCAGGAGAGTCCCAGAGCTCCAGGCTGTAGTGACTAGCCCTGTTTAGGGAGTGCTTCTCAAAGATGCAGTGGTGCTGCAGCCTCCTGCTGAAAGTGGCCTCAAACTTCAAGCTAAGTAAGACCAATGTACTGTGGGGTTGGTCAGGCTGTCAAGGCTAAGATGCTGGAGGTGCCCTTTTAGCTACTAACCTAATGGGACAAAATCCTTCATTAAATCTCTCAGAAAATTCTTGGGCTAGTCATGGGTGGAAATATCTCGGGAGAGAGGGTATGTATGGGCCATCTACAGGAGCTGTCCTGTATTACTTCTCCTGACAAACTCCCTGCTATTCACCTGTTGCTGTGAAGAACAGGGGAAGGGGTCTGTTGGAATTACTTAGAGGGGTATCATCGCAATCAGCCTCATCTGCTGCTGAACTTTACTGTTTGATTGCTGAGAAATGGTGGGGAGAATTTTTCCTCTTCCACCTGCTGCTTTTTGCTTCATGGCCCTGGGATTCCTGTAGTTTTATTGAAAAGTGAAATGTTTGGTGGTGTTACCTGCCTTCGCAAACATGGCTCTCCTTTTGGGGTTGCTCTGGTATGATCACAACCAGCGTATCAGCAGTAACTGCTGGAACACATCCATCCCAGTGCTGCACCTTTGAGCACTCAAGAACACACTGAAGTGGCCTGATCTTCAGACGTGCTGGTCACCAGCATCCTATACATCTGAAAACCTTGGCCCCAGGGTATTATCCTCCCTGCTTTCTACTTGTCCCAGATGGGTTGAGTTACACATTTCATTAGTTTAGAGCTAAAGCTGTTTGTCAATAAGCCATCTCCCCTCTAATGTCTGAAACTATTTTGATGTATATGTCATTAGGAATCCATTTAATGTGATCTTCAGGACCATTATTTTTTTAAACTCCACTAACATGCATCAGTGCTAATCTGTAGTCACCTGTGTTGGCTGCATGCCCTAAACTAACCCTAGTTAGAGTATATACACACAGTGGCCTTGGCTACAGTTGGGGATTCACAGCGCTGCGAGAGAGCAAGTACTCCACCTCTCTGAGGGGAATAGCTTGCAGCGCTGCGAGCGAGCGTGCGGCGCTGCAGGCACTGATTACACTGGCGCTTTACAGCGCAGCACTTGCGCTGGGGGGGGGGGTGTTTTTACACCCCTGAGCGCAGCAAGTTGCAGCGCTGTACAGCGCCAGTGTAGCCAAGGCCAGTAACACAATAACATGCTTACTTCTCTACCAAGTGCGAACCTCTGCTGTGTAAGTCAGACTCTTCCCAGAGGATGTATTTGCAAGTGACTGTGCTTCACTACTCACTTTGCTAATCATTCATTGTTGTGAGCTGGAATAATAGCCGGAGATGCAGTCAGGCACCCATGAGGTGCAGTGGGGTATCTTGCACACTGACTGCTCTCACTGAACTTGGTTTTGTTCAGAGTCAATATTGTATGAATGTTAACAATCAGTTTAAAGAAACAGGTTTTAGCTGAATTCAGAGTTATAAGGCTCTTCTATCACTGCCTTTTAATTTTGGCCATGCAAGTGTGATATAACATTTTTCAGTTTCTTTGGGGGGGAGAGGAACGGGGATTGTTGTAGGGGTGGTGATACCTGGCCTTGTCAAATACCAAAATAAGGGCTTTTAAATGCATGCAACTCCCCTTACAGAAGGTGAATGTGTTTGTTTCCCATATAACGTATAGGTGGAGAGGGCTCAGTACACATGGCCAAGAAGCCCTTTGCAAAAAACTTTTGCATCTTCTCTCTGCATCTTTGTTCGGTCAGCTTCATAGATTTTTTTTTTTAAGGCCACAAGGGACCACATTGATCATCTAGTCTAACCTCCTGTATATCACAACTTATAGGATTTCACCCAGGAGTTCCTGTATACCACCCAATAACTGCTCTTTGAGGTAGAGAATAGAGAGAGAGCACACGCGCCAGTCTGGATTTAAAGTTGTGCAGTTTAGCACTTTCACTGCACATTAAACAACAAAGGCCTCTCCAGGGCTGCTAAGCCTTGAAGAAGGGATTCATGGGGTTTGTTTAGCTTTCTAGTTTTTTACGTTAGTAACTTGGATGAGTGGGTACCATTTTTCTGGAAGGATACTGTGCCTGAATGAAGAGCTTTTTATTGTGTTAGTAGCTAGAGGTTTCCCAGCATGGATCAGGGCTCTATTGGGCTAGGAATGGGATGTTTTGTTTTTTTTTTATATTCCCATCCCAAAGAGCTTCCAACCTTGGCATATAACGAGACAACCGGTGTATTCAACAGACAAATGAAGAGGGGGACGACGTGACAATGAAGAGACTTTGTTTAGTAAAATGAATGCCACTGACCGCACCCAAACTGTCTAGTGGAGCTAATCTGCTGGAGGAGAGGGGTTTAGGCTCAATTTTTTTTTTTTACTCCATCATTTAAATGCCTAACAAACACCACCACACCTTAGACTAAGGGCTAGGAGAGCGGCTGCTGGCTTCTTCAAGGCACAGCTGCTATTTCGAAAGTTTTATTAACAAAAAAAAAGGTGGAATGTCTGATGTTTCTGAGGCGGTAATGGAGGAGAAGCAATCACTAACCAAATGCCTCTCTTCGTCCCTTGGTAAATTACTTTTTAAGTAGAGCCTGTAAAAGCAGCTGGTGATGAGGCGTCACTGTGACTTCCTCCACTTTAGTCCAATGTGGAGGAGAGGAAACAGACACCAGCCTCAGGGAGTGAGAGGCCGGGCTGGATTTAGGGACAGGCAACCCAGGTGGCCGCATGGAGTTCCAGGCTTGGGGGGCGCTGGGCTCGGGAAGCTGTTTCTGGTGTTAGCAACAAAAGGGAAAATAGAATGTTTGAAGTAACATTTCAGGTATTCTGTATGTGGATCAACTTTTTACTAACCACCTAGAATGTTCTGGACCTTTGTAGAATCTCATGGAACCTTCCAGACTGTGAGAACTACATTTTCCTGGAGCCTCCTAGAATGTTGTCAGCCATGCCCTCGTGGGTATACAAGGGGCAGGGCGTCGCCAGTCAGTGAGTAAGAACAAACTGAAGTGAGAGCCCAGCTGCAATATTGTGAACCTTGTGTAATTGTGAAAGCATACTTGTGTTTTAAGACTTGAAGAGTGCAAGTAGTGACTATATGACAGGGATAACTCATACATGCAAATTGTGCATCAAAGCCATGAAATGGGCTACAAATGCAATAAAAAATAAGGTATTCAAAAGTTTAACAAATGAAGCGTGGGCCACTGAAGACGCTCCTCGCCTGGGGCACCATTTGGTCTAGGGTCGGCCCTGGTGAGAGGAAAAGGGAACCAGCCGGCAATTACACCAGCTAAGAGTGGCCCATCCAGCTGGTTCTGTCAGTCATACTAGTACAAGCCCTATGAAGGCAACTAGGAGCAAAGTGGTGAAGGTGGCATAGATGTCACTGAGGATTTCACTTGGGCTGCAGGCAGTGCCAGTGCTAGCCCATTGGTGGCTCTAAGCAGGAATACTTTTGGGGCCACCCCACCCACAACACATACTATTAATTAATAGGGGTCCCCCGGGGGCCCTAAGCAATGTATCGTCTGCTTATGCCTAGCACTGGCTGCAAGACCTTTTTATTG
The DNA here is from genome assembly GCF_011386835.1 of Chrysemys picta bellii. Taxonomy (NCBI): domain Eukaryota; kingdom Metazoa; phylum Chordata; order Testudines; family Emydidae; genus Chrysemys; species Chrysemys picta. Next base: position 92,363,287 of record NC_088791.1, on the reverse strand, counting down.
TCTTCCTTTGGAGTTAGATTAAAATGTTACCTCAGATAGATCAATGTTAGCCAAAGCAGAAGAGACAGGGGCTGTAACAGAGCCATTTTAATTCATTTTGCTGTGGAGAAAAGTCCTCAAAACTACATAGCAGGTGAGAGAATGAAATAGTTAAACATCTTGTCTATGAATACTGAAATAGGACACTCCTATTCTTGAAATACATGTCCACATACTGACTTGTGGCTAACAGTGTAAAGCACGACCACTTTAGTTTTTGGTTCCAGTTTGTGTGTAGACAAGGCTTGACAAACACTTACTCATAAACCCTTATGCCTATTCTTTTGTGTCTGCTTTGAACATGGACCTGGAAAAGTCAGGTTTCACATCTGCTCTATCTCAACTGCTCTTGGTCTATTGTGCAATAAAATGTTATGTTGTTTAAAGGATGCCTCTTCCTTCAATTCCATCCCCTCCAACATGTCTGCCGTGTTATGCACACCATCCCTGTAAGTCTTCTGACATGTGGTCATCCTGGGGGACCCCAAAAATGTCCTGGGAGCCTGGTAGTTCCCTGTCATGCTCCTCCGCATCCTAGTCTTCCCCACTACCCCTCCTTATCATCCAGCATTAATGTTGCTGGCCTCTCAGTGTCCTTGAGTGTTGGTTGGGCTGGGAGGAGAGGCGCAGCCTCAGTGTTGAAGGGGCCTGTCTTCTGCCCACTCTGGACTGGTTATTCTGGTCCTTGATCATATAATTTTGTCTTGCCATCCTTAGTTTTTGCCTGGCATTGCAGGCCAGTTGGATGATAGTCTTCTCTGAGATGTACTATTTAAATGCACCTGTAGAAGGGGAAGAGTTGCTTGTTATGGAGATTGCCAATGAGCTGCGGTGTGTTTGCAGCAGTATTTGTATGACTAAGTGACTTCCAGCCAAGCTGCGCCCTGGGCAGTGGAGTGCAGAAAGTACACCAGATAGCCCAACTGGAGAGTGACTAGTGCATTGTGGGACAGTGCTTAGCAGACTTTCTGAACCAGTCACATTAATCTCTAACTGCACTGGCTTAAATGGGCAACTTTAGGACACCATTAACTTCCCAGACAATTGATGATCCTCAAAGGCATTTTTCTATGTGTTTTTATCAGAGGTCATAAGCTTTAGACAGTTATGTCAATGTTAGATTTCTCAAGTCCAGGCCTCCACACACGATCCCACACTGGCAGAGGGCTTGCCTGGCATATAGACCCTAGGAAAGTAAAAAGATGGGGGAAGGGACTGTCTGGTGTATTTTCTGCATTCTGCTGCCAGAGCTAAATCAGACCGTAGCACACACAAAGCACCCAGAGCAGCACGGAACCATTTCCAAGACCAGCTTCTCTCCAGCAAGCTTAAATTCTGCCTAAATAACTGGGTCAGCAGAACTCTCCTGTCCATAATAGCATCTGTACCACTAGAAACCCCAAGATCATGAGTCAGGCCCCTCACAGTGTGAACTAGGCATAAGGCAAAATAGCTAAAGCCACCTCTGTGCTGCATGAACAATCAGAACATTTTTGTTTTTTTTAAAGCACAGCATTTTCCCCAAGCAAATTCAGCAGGTTGCATCAAGTCTACAGAGTCGAATACCTAGAAATGAAATTCATGCCTCCTTTCCCCAGAGAGCTGCGTGTGTTCTGTCAGTCACAGGATGTAGCAACTGCCTTGTGGTGGGGAGTGGGAGATGCATGACATCGATTCCAGGAAATGGCTCCATCCGGCCAGGCCTCTGCTATTCCAGCACAGGCCCGACCACTGCAGGGATGGACAGGGGCAAACATGTCCTCCTCTTCCCCCAGCTTTTGACTCTGCCAGGATTTCTCTCCCTCAGTGCTGTTACACAGCCTAGACCGTCTTAAGCAATGTTTTAATGTGTCTGCACCACTGCATTCCTGGTCTCCCATAGCAGCAGGGGAGGTGTGGTTACTTCGATGCCCCTCTGTAGTGGGCTCTGCGATACTTTCCTTAGGGTTACCATATTTCAATAGTGCAAAAAGAGGACACTCCCCGGGACCCCACCCCAACTCTGCCCCTTCCCTACCTCTGCCCCCTCCCCTGAGCACCCCACATTCCCCCTCCTCCCTCCCGCCCTCCGGCTGCTGCTGCGCTGGGGCAGTTTCTTCGGCCCCCACCGCGGTGGAGAGCGGCGGGAGCCGGGAAAGTTGGAGCCCGGGGAGGAGGCGGTCCCCTTACCATGCCTCCCTATTTTCCTGGACATGTTCGACTTTTTGGAAATTCCTACCGGACGGGGATTTGAGGACCAAAAAGCCAGACATGTCTGGGAAAATCCGGACGTATGGTAACCCTACCTCTGACACTCACCTCTCCCTCCACTGGAGGGACTCCCCTGTCCATACCTGTCCCGGGGCCTTCCTTTAAAGGGGCATCCCCATATCAGCGGGGTCTACTTGGAAAAGATAATATTTACTCCCTTGTGTGGCTGAGCTGCGCTGTGACAATCCAACCCATCGTGAGTACTGTGAGAAATGGGGCACAACACTAACCAAGGCAGTGTCATTTCAGGGACTGTATGGGCCTCAAAGTTCAAACAAACAAGCTATATAAACTCCTTTTCTTTACTGGGAAGCCAAATGGAAGTTTTTCTAGAAGGGTATTTTTAGAAATCTCAGTATAATGACAAATTTCAAGCTCAGTGAAATAATTTTTTTGTGAAATGATGCAGAGGACAATTAGTACAGAGACATGAATAGTGAGAGATCCAAGCTGGTTTGCCTGATACTGTGTAAAAATGTGTGTACCTTTGATATAGAAGGCCTTGCCAAACTAATTATCGAAGCATATGCAACCATCATCGTAGACAGTGACTTGTTTATACTGCTCTATATACTATACGTGTTTCTCAATCTGGGAGTCGTGATTTATTTGATAATTTATATGGTAAAAATGAGAAAATAAGCAATTTTTCAGTAATGCTGTGATACTTGTATTTTTATGACTGATTCTGTAAGCAAGTAGTTTTTAAGTGAGGGGTACTCAAGACAAATCAGCCTCCTGAAGGAGGTACAGTAGCCTGGAAACATTGACAACCACCGCTCTAATTGACCTGGATCAAGAATGTCTTTGTTTTACTTTCTATTTCTATAGTAAGGCTATTGGGATCTCAGCATTAAAATACAGTCTCAGAAGAATTTTTTGAATCATGTTTTTAAGATATTTTATAAATGGACCACTGCACTTCCCCCAAATTAATGAGTCTGATGGTTCGTTTTTTAAGACCAAAGGTCCCTGCATCTTCCAAGTATTAGAGCGAGTTGTTTTCCAGAAACCCAAAGGTGGAAGTTCATTAGCAATCTATTTGTGTGTAATACATTTTATAGTAACAAATAAAAAGGAAGTCACAACTGGTCTACTCAAATTTGCTTCCTGCCCTCTAGTCAGGGACATATCTCCCTGCTGTCAACAGTTCTCTCCGGAAACAGCAAAAGAAAGATCCCAGATCAATCTATGAAACTGTAAAGGGTATTCCCAGAAACACTGAGAAAATGAATGCCAAGGGCTTTTGTTACACTTTACCAGGAAGATCAGGAGTGAATGCACCAAACCGAAAACTCATTGCTGCAGAAATAAACACTCAGGGCCAGACTCTGCTTGGAGACAGCAGAATCTGCTACCATTTGCTGCTCTGAGATGTACAGTGCCTCACAGAGCTGGGGAAAGGAGGCAAGACTGTGGCTGGCAGTGCAGGAGAGAGTAAGGTGCATCGCTGGCCTCCCCTCTGCGCTGCTATGGGGCCGAGCACCCCCCTCACGGGGCCCCCCAAGCGCGGGGTGAGGTGACACCCCCACGTGCCCCAGGCCGGGCCAAGCCAAGGTAGGGTCCCTGTCCCTTTAAGAGCGGGGCTGGGCTGAGCCGAGCCGGCGGGTGGTGGCTCTGCTCCCGGCTGCAGCCTGATGCCGGAGCCAGACTCGTCTCCTGCACCAGCTCCGGGCGAGGCTTTGCTGCGGCTCCCCCAGTCCCCCCGGGCCGCCGCACGCCAAGCGGGGCGGGGCGGGGGGGGGGGTTGCTTGAAGCAGGGCAGGACCCGGTGGGGCTGAGGGCCGAACAGGCCCGGCAGGGCGGTGCGGGGGCTGCTGGAGGGGGAAGCTGGGGAAGGGGTGGCACGGCCTCAACCCCCCGGGGCTGCCTGCCCCGCGGAGGAGGCAGAGGGGCGCAAGCCGCAACAGGACCCCAACCCCCCGGGGGAGGGGATCTGGGGCCAGTCCAGGGAGGCAGGAGCAGCCCCGGGGGTGCTGGGCACGTGCAGGGCAGAGCCCCGGGAGAGCCCCAGCCCCGCGGCGGGCAGCGCTGCAGAGGGGGAGCCCCAGGCAGGGGGAGCCGGGCCGCCCGCACCCACCTCTCGCGGCCGCTCCATGCTGTTCCCAGTACCGCTTTCTGCCGGCGCGGCTGCCCTGTCAGCCGCTTTTGGATCTTTAAATAGCCGTCGGAGGGAAATCCCGGACATTTTTAGCTTTTTACAAATTCCCCCAACGGCTATTTAAAGACCCAAAAGCCGGACATGTCGGGGAAACCCGGAAGTATGGTAACACTATACGGTAACCCTACTTTCCTTTGGGTAACGCACTCTATGTTAATGAGAATGCTTGCAGGGATTTCCTTACTCCCTTCCCCCTCCCCCCCAAGTTTTGTGAACTAGTTACTGTTGCCAATTTAGTGATTGTTTGGAAATTTGAATTGAAATTGAAACATGAATACACACTTTCATATGATAAATACATGTATCTGAAAAAAGTAGAATAGATTTGAAAAGTATGAATATAGACTAGCTTCCTTATACGGCTGTTGTTTTTATGACAATGTCAATGCATTCATGTTGGTGATGGTGGCCGACCTAATCATTTCAAATGATGATTTGTGAGCAAAGTCTAAATGAGCTCTCCCTGACAGCTAGTGATGAGCTGGGGGGAAAGGCTTCAGGACCAGATTGTATTTACATTCACACCTAATCTACCTCGGTATCCAGCAAACAGAGCTGTGTCACCCAAGTGATAGATTTTGGCTGGGGTTGGGTTACAAATCACTTAAATGCGGCAGGGGGAATGGGGGGGAATGAAATGTTGTTGTTCTTATTGTATGAGTAAAGGGCAGTAGAACTGTATTTAGCCTGTGCTGATTGAGGGCATCAAGGGACAGGTGTTTTGATTGATGGTCTGCCTGAGTCACAAGTACTATTTGACCTGCCCCTCTCCACTGTTTAAAGACAGAGCTGATTAGGCTCCATAGATCAGGGGTGGGCAAACTACAGCCCGGTGGGCACATCCAGCCCTTCAGATGTTTTAATCTGGCCCTTGAGCTCCTGCCAGGGAGTGGGGTCAGGGGCTTGCTCCACACAGCTCCTGGAAGCAGCGGCACATCCCCAGTCCGGCTCCTACACGTAGGGACAGCCAGGGGGCTCTGCACGCTGCCCCCACCACAAGTGCTGCCCCCACAGCTCCCATTAGCCAGCAAACGGGACCAATGGGAGGTGCAGGGGCAGTGCCTGCAGACAGGGCAGTACGCAGAGCCACCTGGCTGCACCTCTGCATAGGAGCCGGAGTGGGGACATACTTCAAGCAGCTCCCGGAAGCAGCGGCAAGTGCCGCCCAGAGCCTGCACCCCTGCCCCCCTCCCGTGCCCCAACCCCCTGCCCCAGCCCTGATCCCCCTCCAAACCCCTCAGTACCACCTTCCTGCAACCCAGAGTCCTCACCCCCCACCCGCGCCCGGAGACCCCTCCCGCACCCTGAACACCTCATTTCTGGCCCCACCCCAGAGCCTGTACCCCCTGCCAGAGCTCTTACTCCCTCCTGTATCCCAACCCCCAATTTTGTGAGCATTCATGGCTCACCATACAATTTCCATACCCATATGTGGCCCTCGGGCCAAAAAGTTTGCCCACCCCTGCCATAGATAATCTTTTGTTTTAAGTGACCACTACAGCTGAAATCACTGATAATCAGGTCTAAGCACTTAGACCTGCTGTGGGACAGTGTTTCTGTGGAAAAGGCAGACTAGTCTGCACTAGCAGCGAGGTTCCCCCACTGAGAGCTCAGCTGAAATCACTGAGAGCTGGGTGGAACCTCAAAAGACCAACTCATGTGAAAGCACCTCTGAACTCTGAGTCTCCACTGACCAAGAACAACACCGGTGAGTGCTAATGAGGCTCTTAAGAATGCTGGAGACACAACACAGTTCATGTGAACAAACATGGCTGTGGCATCATACTTTCTATTTAAGCAAAAGATACCACACACTACAAACTGGAGGCCAATGTTAAGTGCATTTTCACTTGCTCATCCTGAAGTTGAACACTGGTTCTGAACAAGACCAGCAAATGCTCACTGTCTTTCTGCAAGAAACTCAACTGACTGGCTAGGAGCATGTGGTGCAACAGTGAAAGACTCAACAGTTGAAAAAGTGAAGAACTCTCTCACCACATTAAAAAAATTTGCATACATGGCTGATGAATGCACCAATGCAAATGAGCATCGAGTATTAAGTCATTGTGTAGGTTATCTTGATGTCAGTGGTAGGCCAGTAGATGCATTTCTAAATGTTCAAGTTGTAGAAGACACATTGGCTGCATCTGTGACAACCCACATCTTAGAAGAGTTAAATGCTTGTCAATTGGACCCCAAACAGATGGCTGCTTGTGCATTTGATGGAGCTGCAAACTTCTCTGGAAGACATGGTGGAGTACAAGCTTTGTTCAGAGAAAAGTGTAACCCTAATCTCTCCTATACACACTGCAGAGGCCAGCTACTCCAACTAGCACTAATACGAGCTGCAGACTCTTCAAAAGACATTTAAAAAGCTATACATTTGCTGAGTCCAAATGAAGACATGAGAGCCCAAAAAGACTGAATATCTTGGAAAATATAGAAGATAGACTGGGACTGAAGTTCAAATTAGTCCAACCAGGGATAACCCTCTGGCTTTCTCATGAGTGATCCTTGGCTGTTGTCTTAAAATTACTCCAGCCATTATTACTGACTTTCTGGAAAGTATCTACCAAGATGGGATGGATCTAAGTAGTGAGGCTGGTGGATTACTTTTGCTACTATGTTCAGAGAAGACTATTGCCATTCTCTCCCTTGTAAGTCTACTGTTGAAACCACTTGGGTCACTAAACAATGCCATCCAGGCATCTGCTACAACAGTAGTAGATCTTTGATCCAAATGTAGCTTCTATTGCTGGACAATCAGAGAGCTATCAATTGAAAAAGTACTGGAAGAAACAAAGACTTCAGTCCAGAAGTTGACTAATGAAGGCATTTATATTGAATCCTGAAGTGAAGAGGACAAGAAGTGTTTAAGACAACTGAAAAAGTACTCAGACTTGATTCTTAAAAATCGACAACAGTGACTTCTAGATTCTACTCAACCTCTACGTAGCTTTTACAGATCCCTGTCCTATAAAACACCGACAATTGAGCGGAGTGAGGCACCACCAGCAATGGGGCTGCCGTGTACCCAGGACAGAATAGCAAATTTGAACACAGAGTAGAATATCATACGATGAATGAATGTTTGACTTCAACTTCTTTTTTATCATCACTAATGGCTCGAATCGATCTTTGTGTTCTGTTTCCTGGGATGAAAGAAGTAGGAACTCATCTCTTGCTACTCCCAGTCACAACAGCTACAGTTGAGCATTCTTTTTCATCGTCGAATAGAATTTTGTGTTCAGGCAGAAGGCGGCTTCTTTCAGATCATGTGAATGAACTAATGAGCATATCAATTGAAGGAATGAAAGTACCGGACCTACGAGAAGCCACCAAAGATGAACGCATTGCATTCAAGAAGTTCATTAACAGAGTTGTGCAAAATTATAACAAGAAACCAAGAAGGATGTGCTTCATAGAAGGCTTGAGTAGCCAACTTTAATTTGTGTGATGATTTTGAAACATGAGTTAAATTTAATAAAATAGTCATGAAACATTTTTTAGTTTTTACTATGGTGCCATAGTACCATACCCCCCTCCCTGTAAAATCGAACATCCCCCTCCCCCCCCTAATTTCAGTTCCTGGGGGAAACACTGCATGCTTGAGTGCAGTCTGTTGGGGGTAGGAGGGAGCACGCATCTCAGGGCTTGTTTTAATAGGAATGTGCTGCATTGGGTTTCAGTGAGGGCTCCCTCTGCGATGGTGGTGGAGGTTGGTGGCTCCCGTCCCCAGGGTTGATTGGCTGCACACTGTCAGGGGCGAATGCCCATTGGCTGTGCAACCTGGGGGTGAGTGATGGGGCTGTGGTGGCAAGCTGGCTGGTGACACCGGCAGGGCTAAGTTGAGAGTGTGGCACTGATGACACCTGGGTGTGACACAGCACTTCTGCGCCTCTCCCCGCCCAAGAGATGCACATGGCCGGGAGCAGCCGGATGCAAAGGGGAGAGGTGAGGATATTGAGGGACCCCCTTTCCATTGGAGGAGACAACCCCTGCCTTGTCAATCCTGGGAGAAGGGGCAGGGCCATCTACCCACAGAGAAAGGGAGGGACCCTGGGAAAAATCCATATCCAGTGGGCTGTTGGGCATTCCCTCCGCCCCACAGGACCCACACTTAGGGCAGCACAGCGGAACAGAGGGTCCAGAAGATTTTTTTTTTTTTTTTTTTATTTAACATTTGGTGTTTTGCATTTTCCTGCTGGTTTCTGAGCCTGGTGGGGGTTACACTCCCATCACCTGGTCAAGCTTTTTTCTGCACGTGGGAGGCTGAGGAAGTTCCTTTTATGTTTGTTTGATTTTTAAATGAAAGTGGAGCCCCTCGGGCTTCAGGAAGATCACCAGATGTTGCCAGAGCCACCAAAAAATTGCAGGAGTTGGCAACATGGTTAACTCCCATTTGTACCTTTTAGAAATCTCCCCACCTGTGTGATGGGGCCTTTCTCTCACCCTGCAACCTAACTCTGGGGGTTGGATTTAGGGAGGCGGATGTACCATTTAAAGTGTGTGGGGGATATAAATTTGCCTCCCTCTGCCTGACCTGCCTTTTCCCCTCTCCAGTGCACCACCACCCACCCAGAATCCTGACAGCCCTGGCCCAGGAGCCACTCCACCCCTCCCCCTCCTCCACCTCCTTTAGTGCTTCCTTGCTAAATAAGCAAGGAATTGCTGAGCCAGTCTCATTGTTTAGATGCTTAGAATCACTCTCTGTCCTACTCCCTGTGTTGCGTATTTTAGAACCACCACAGAGCACTTAGACGTCTTACCTGGTATCTGAGCTGCCCAGATAATCTATTCTGCCCAGGGAGTTGAACCAGAACCAGAAACACAGTTCAAACTGGTGTTTAAACTGGAACTGAACCGGAACCATAATTTTGTTCTACCTACTGATCTGGAACTAGAACTGAACTGAAAAAATATTTGGTTTACTGATTAAAATAAAGTTTCAGTATTTTTTCAGCTCTATATTTTAAAAACTACTGTGAGCTTATTTTCATTATAAAACAAAACAACAACATAACAAATAGGCGTGTGGTTGCTACCAGAAAGGCCTATACCCCAGTATAATGAGACAAGAATAGCTGTGCACAAACATTTCCCCCCCCCCCCCAAAAAAAACATTAATGGAATCTGTCTGCACCTCTCCCCGCCATTACTGCCCAGCCAAGGATTCCTCAGCAGCGGAACTTGGGCTGAAGGTGGAGCTGGGGATGGGGGAGGAGCTGGAGCTAGAGGTGGATCTGGTCAGGGGGCGTAGAGAGGAAATGAGGGCAGAGCAGGGCTGGGGGTGGAGCAGGGAGCAGAGTGGAGCTGGGGATGGGGGTGGATCTGACCTGGAGGTGTAGCATGACTGGGGGCTGAATCGGATTGGGGATGCAGTAAGGCTGGGAGCGGAGCAGGTCTGGAAGTGTGGCACTCCCTCCCCACCCCCAGTAGGGACTGGCCTAGGCCCCGCAACACACCACCCTGCACGCCCTCCCCCCCCCCAATATTCCTACACACCAGCCTAGGGGGAACGTGCCTCACAGTTTGGGGTCACTGGACTAGAAACAGGCCAGCCCACAAGAGTAGGGAGGGTATTGCTTGATTTTAGGAGGTTCATATTATTAATTTGGATATTATGGGTTATAGGCTCGTCAGATAATCTGATCAGAAGATAAGGTTCTTGTCCCAAAAGCAGGCTACATAGAATTTGCAAGGACCCTCGGGATGTAAGACAGGACACTCATACTGAGACAAATGTAGCCTTTCATTGAGCTAAATGGAATAATAATCAAATAGTAATCAAATGGTAAAATAATCAGAGTTACAAATGCAATAATATAGTCCTAGAAAGATGTGTGATATTATATACTGTAAAGTTTTTGATTACTATACTTACACCCATCCCTGATAACCTGGCAGTAAGAGACAAAGGACCAGCCTCACCTCTGGCATGCCAAGAGCGTTCGGGTCCAGGTTCCTCAGTTCTTGAGTGGGAGGTGCAGAGCTTAGGAGATGCTAAAGACCTAATTGCTAAAGAAGCTAACTTAGTTCTTAATTGTAAGTTTAAGTCAGTAAAGTACGTTAGTTAAGTAAAACATTAACAACTAATAGACAAAGAACTAACGAAGCTGCCTTGGCCCGGTGGGTCACACCTCTTATAGGGCTTGAACACCTGAGTCCCCGCTTCTATGTCCAAACTTGGTTTCCTCAGCCACAGTACATTAGGTTACACTTACTCCATAGGCTGGCATGTTTGTACATATTGATGACATATGCATACATATTAATAACATTAGATCATTCTCATATTTGTTATTTCTGTCCTACTCAGTTATATCAGTTATTTCCTTGTGGTGGACCTGTTACGTTTAAAGAGGATATGAACTTAGGAAGCCCCTTATGCCAACCTGCTTCAATGCATCTTTTATCTATCTATGTTAAAGATCACAGCCATATATGGACCTTATGCTTTAACTCATCACCACCTATCTGGGTGAAAGATCACAAACAGATGTAGGCTAAATTTGCCTTAGCTCAACACACAGGATGTGGCCTGTAGGTCCCTTGCGTTACAGCCAGAATACTTTAATATAAACCTATTATAACCTGTTATAAGAAAATAATAGGGACAGTTACAATGCCATATTCCACATCGTGGGATGGAGGAAGGGTATCGTAAAGGTGAGACTCAGAGTCCTGATGTGTTTCCGGAAGGTACCCCGGTACCATGGATATATTTTCGCCATCATTAATATTTGGTACCTGTCTAGGTCTTTGCCTATACTTCTTGGGTTTATACTGCATACATCCTAAAACAATGCAAATAACCCCTATTGCAATTCCTTGGGCAATAACCCACCTTTTAACCCAACATCCTTCCCGGGGGTTATTGAAGACTCATCACCTTCATTAATTAATTGAGTAATAGCTTAGCTTTAGCCATATTGTTAGTAATTTGTCTGAGGTGGGTCTCCTTACGAGCCAGTAATGCCTTTAATTGTAAGCTTAGCAGAGGAATATAGACAAGAAATGTGGGTGTACTTTGAATAGTTAAATCCTAATAGGCTGGGTCAGACTGAATGATGGTGATGTTTTCAAAAGTGGGAACAGGGGAAATTGCTTGGTTCCCTATCAAAGTAGGTTGCTTTGGAGTAAAACAAAAATTTGGGTCTGTGACAGGACACACCAAGGGACCATATTGGTACCTCTTTTGATTGGTTACCATGCAAAATTGGCAATTTCCAGCATAGGTCACCCTCTCCATCAGAGTCTTCCACTTGGTCAGCGTCACCAGGCACGGCGATGATGATGAATTATTCCGTAATTCTTCTCCCTGTAGTCCACAAAGGACAGTGTCTGTCTCAAACACATAACATCTACAGATGTACCAAGGTCCTTTTTCAGAGCAACAGGCCATCTATGGAATTTTCCAGGTTCAAGCTGAAGTGTGATGGACCACCAAGGGAGCCACATTGACACGTTCACTGTAGATATCATCTTCAAAGTGACTTATAGAATGAACAGCCACCAATTGCCTGTACACATCCTTGTCTCGGTCAAACACTGGTAACGAGATCATGTATGAGACATACAAGGATCATGTCATTATACAATCTTTAGAAAAAGAACACCTCTCTCAGTTGGGGTGAGGTGTGTCAGATCCCAGCTGTCTCATTGTACCTACTGATAAATTCTGGCACAAATCCAAACACATGGATCGCTCCTTTCCCAGCCTTTGAAACATTTGGGGCAATACCAACTCAACAACTGGTCATCTTTCTTTATTACGTCAGGAACCTTTCCCAATCTTAGAGATTGTACTGCATCAGTGATTGTAGTTACAACATACGTTCCATACGCAGGGCAAATAATCTCTTTCCCTATATATTGATCCTTGTGCTGATTGTTGTTTAAAATGACTAGCTGGTTCATTTTAAATTGTACTTCTGGAGGAATTATGTGCCATTGCACATGTGCAGAATTTATCTCTCCCGCAGATTTCTTTGCTTTCCCCCAGAAAAATGACCTTCTGACAGGGAAGCAAAGGGAAGCTACAAGAGTGGTCACATGACCCTTCCCAGCAATATGGTTTGTGGGCCCAGGGCAGCAGGCAGAGAGGTAACTCACTGTGGGTCAGGAGGCAGGACTGGAGAAGACCCAGCTGGTGGCTCCTACTCTGCACCGGGCTCAGCTGCTAGACCTGGCTGGGCTGGGGAGGATGGGACTTCCTCTTCCCCTGCACAGCATCCAGGACTGGGTCAGACCCAGATTTCTCCCCCGGCTGCAGAAAGCTCTGCAAAGTCCCCGCTTCCTGCTGCACCCATCGCTCCTCAGCTGCAGGGGGAGGGATCCCTGTACAGGGAGCTGCTCCCCTGGGCATCCAGACCCCCTCATACCCTGGCCCTCCTGCCGAGCCTCACCCCACACACTCAGAACCCTCCTGCTGAGCCCCACTCCCCCTGCACCTGGACCACCTTGATGAGACACCCACACCCTGACCTCCACCCCACCGAGACCCAACCAGCTGCACCTGGATCCTCACCCCACTGAGCCCCACTCCCCCAGTATCTGGACCCCCCACTGAGCTCCCCACACCCAGACCCCCCTGCTGAGCTCTATCCCCCCCCCCACCATCAGACCCCCCTCATTGAGCCCCAACCACCATCACCTGAACGTCCCTGGAGAGTCCCATTAACATTGCACCCAGGACTCCCCTGTGCATCCAGATCCCCGTGCACCCAGATTGCCCCACACAAAACCCTCTCAACCCTCACCTGGATTTCCCCCACACTAAGCCTCTCCATACTTGGATCTTGCCTTGCTGAGCCTGCCTGCCCACACCTGGTGCATCTTGCACAGAGGGGCAGGGCCCTGGGGTGTTTCTGGGCCAGGCCTGGTCCTTGTGCTGTGTCAGGGTTGGGTGCAGCCTCACTGCTGAGTCCGTGTCCTGGGGAGAGCTGCACAGTGATCTCCCACCTCTATGCAGCCAGTGGCCTGTGCTCCCCAATGCCATGCTGGAGCCTCCACATTTATTTGACAAAATTTGAGAATTTTGAAGAATTTTAAAATATTGTGCATAGAATTTTTATTTTTTGATTATTTGGCACAGAAGGCCCTCAGGAGTATACGTTGGGTCTCATTAAATAGTTGGGTTATGTCATGCATGTTGTAAACAGTAAATCACTCTTCTTCTGCCAGGTTTCAGAGTGATAGCCATGTTAGTCTGTATCAGCAAAAAGAACAGGAGTACTTGTGGCATCTTAGAGCCTAACAAATTTATTTGGGCATAAGATTTCGTGGGCTAAAACCCACTTCATCGGATGGATGCAGTGGAAAATAGAGTAGGAAGATATAGATGAAAAAATGGGTGTAGCCATACCAACTGTAACAAGAGTAATCAACTAAGGTGAGCAATTATCAGCAGGAGGGAAAAAAACTTTTGTATCAATAATTAGGATGGCCCATTTCCAACAGTTGACAAGGTGTGAGTAACAGTAGGGGGGGGAAATTAGCATGGGGAAATAGGTTTTACTTTGTGTAATGACCCATCCACTCCCAATCTTTATTCACGCCTAATTTAATGGTGTCCAGTTTGCAAATTAATTCCAATTCTGCAGTTTCTCGTTGGAGTCTATTTTTGAAGTTTTTTTGGTTGGGGTATTGTGACTTTGAGGTCTGTAATTGAGTGACCAGGGAGGTTGAAGTGTTCTCTGATTGGTATTGAATGTTATAATTCTTGACGTCTGATTTGTGTCCATTTATTCTTTTGCGTAGAGACTGTCCGGTTTGGCCAATGTACATGGCAGAGGGGCATTGCTGGCACATGATGGCATATATCACATTGGTAGATGTGCAGGTGAACGAGCCTCTGATAGTGTGGCTGATGTGATTAGATCCTATGATGGTGTCCCCCAAATAGATATGTGGACAGAGTTGGCAATGGGCTTTGTTGCAAGGATAGGTTCCTGGGTTAGTGTTTTTGTTGTGTGGTGTGTGGTTGCTGGTGAGTATTTGCTTCAGGTTGTGGGGGCTGTCTGTAAGCAAGGACTGGCCTGTCTCCCAAGATCTGTGAGAGTGAGGGATCGTCCTTCAGGATAGGTTGTAGATCCTTGATGGTGCGCTGGAGAGGTTTCAGTTGGGGGCTGAAGGTGGCGGGCTAGAGGCGTTCTGTTACTTTCTTTGTTGGGCCTGTCCTGTAGTAGGTAACTTCTGGGTACTCTTCTGGCTCTGTCAATCTGTTTCTTCACTTCAGCAGGTGGGTACTGTAGTTGTAAGAATGCTTGATAGAGATCTTGTAGGTGTTTGTCTCTGTCTGAGGGACTGGAGCAAATGCGGTTGTATCTTAGAGCTAAGCTGTAGACAATGGATCGTGTGGTGTGGTCTGGATGAAAGCTGGAGGCATGTAGGTAAGTATAGCGGTCAGTAGGTTTCTGGCATAGGGTGGTGTTTATGTGACCATCGCTTATTAGCACTGTAGTGTCCAGGAAGTGGATCTCTTGTGTGGACTGGTCCAAGCTGAGGTTGATAGTGGGATGGAAATTATTGAAATCATGGTGGAATTCCTCAAGGGCTTCTTTTCCATGGGTCCAGATGATGATGTCATCAGTGTAACGCAAGTAGAGTTGGGGCATTAGGGGACGAGAGCTGAGGAAGCGTTGTTATAAGTCAGCCATAAAATGTTGGCATACTGTGGGGCCATGCGGGTACCCATAGCAATGCCACTGACTTGAAGGTATATATTGTCCCCAAATGTGAAATAGTTGTGGGTGAGGACAAAGTTACAAAGTTCAGCCACCAGGTTTGCCGTGACATTATTGGGGATATTGTTCCTGATGGCTTGTAGTCCATCTTTGTGTGGAATGTTGGTGTAGAAGGCTTCTACATCCATAGTGGCCAGGATGGTGTTTTCTGGAGGATCATCAATGGATTGTAGTTTCCTCGGGAAGTCAGTGGTGTCTCAAAGATAGCTAGGAGTGCTGGTAGCGTAGGGCCTGCGGAAAGAGTCTACATAGCCAGACAATCCTGCTGTCAGGGTGCCAATGGCTGAGATGATGGGGTGTCCAGGATTTCCAGGTTTATGGATCTTGGGTAGCAGCTTGGGTAGTTGGGGCTCTAGGGGTGTGTCTGTGCAGATTTGTTCTTGTGCTTTTTCACTGGGGCAAACTGCAGCCTGTAAAAGGCCACTCATCATTGGCAAGGAGGTCGGACCAGCTGCCTCTGCCTAAGCCCAAGCTGCACCTCTGCAACCTCAGTACCTGTGTAGGCCTTCACCAAGGCCTGCGGCCTGGGGATTTCCCAGGCTGGAGCTCTCCAGTTCCCTTGCCCTATTCCCCAGCACTGCTCCAGTTCAGGTACCATCTCTCTCCCCACCTAGAGAGAGACTGCCTCCAGCTTCTGGCCCACACCCTCCTGTCAGGGCCAGCTGGGCCCTAATTGAGCTGGCCACAGCTGTGGCTGCTACTCCAATCAGCCTAGCTTGGCTGTTTTAACCCCTGTTCTCCCGGAGTGAGGCAGCCGCCCCACTACACTTACCCTTAGAGCAATGCTAAGGGGGCAGCAAATCAGAAAGATCAGTGTCCATTTCATGGTTGGGATCTGCTGAACTACAGCTATTGCAATTCTGCTGGGTGTTGCTCACCTGGCTCCTGAGGTGAAAGTTGCTCCTGTGACCTGGATGATCGATACAGCTTTAACGAGTTAGCATGGTAGATTCTGTCTCTATTACACTTGCCTCCTGTTATCCTAAGTTTATACACTGCTGAACTGAGATTACTGATGATTCAGAAGGGTCTGATTCATCGATTACACAGCCCATGCTCTGGTGCTTTGTAAGATAACAACATTATAACATTGTAACCTTCCAAGTATTCTCTCTCTGGTTTTTGTCAAAGTAGGCCTTTGACTTTCCCCAGTTTAGCAGCTATCTGCAAGTGGACCTGATTTAAATGTTCTTGCTGATTCTGCAGGTAGGCATCCATTTTTATTCCCTCCAATTGAGTGCCACTGGTGTGGCTGGCACGGAGCTAGAAGCAGGGCAGCAGGTCCCTGAGGACGAAGAGGGTCCAGAGGACCCAGTTACCCCACTAGTATCCTCATCATCCTCCCCGGACAAGGCGGTGGTATAGCCCAAAGGATTACTTTGTTAGCTACTATATCCTACTAATCCAGCCAGCCATATCAAATAATATGTTTCTCTTTCTGAATTAATCCATTTCATACATGATCCTTATATTTTATCAGTATGAATTCCTATGAAATTGGGATGTGTTGAGGCATATGATATGTGTTTCCTAATAATTATACATAGATTAAGTTTTGCTGAAATGCAAGAAGCCTACGGGCCTGTATCTGGTAAAATCAGCTTAATAGCTAAAAGTATGATCAGTTAATAGTAAGTCAGCATAAAGGCTGGCAACCAATGGCACAGATAGAAATGGTCCCTGAACTTTGGGGAACCGAAGGGAGGAACTACACCCAACACTGAACAGGTTTATCCGGCGTCTGCAACCGGTTGGTAACCGCAGGGTGCACCACAAACCTGGAAGTCGCCAAGAGAACCTAGCTTGGCAGTTTTTGGAGTGAGACAATCCTTATTAATAAGTGGAGAGTACGTGTCATAATCCACTAACCTATAGGAGAAGGGTACCCATAAATTTCTTAGGGTACGGAAGTAAGATTTGGGTATAGTAGGTTGGGCCTGAATTACATAGTGTCAGGATCCTATAAAATACCATGTAAGAATATCTTAGAGAGCTTTTTTCTTCTCTTTGTTCTATAGACTATCTTTTTATCTACCTATCATTCTATCTTCCATCACGCTATCAGCTCAGCGTGTGTAGTACAGTATAACTATGCAGCATTCCTAACTATTGGGGAAGCCAGAACCATTGTGTTATCGGGCATGTCAGGAGTAAGGCTGGTCCTTCACCTCCTATTTCCAGGTCCTCGAGGAAGGGTGTGAGTATGTTAGGTTAAGCTATTTATAATAGGAATGTTACCACCAGGAGTTGTGGAATTCTTTTACTGTTTTGCAGTCATGAGTTTCATAGCATTTATTATTCTTTTGTTAATCTCAAAATTTTTATCAATGTAACCCCCAAGGAGATTACATAGATTCCTGGAGCTCTGTCTGCCGGCAGCTCAGGGAGGAGGAGCCAAGGCAAACTCAGAGTCTGCCTGGCAACCAATAGGGAGTGAGATGCTCCTCCCAGGGAGTTCAGGAGAGGGGAGAAGCCCTTTTGGAGAGGCTGGAGCCAGCCAGGGCAAGGGCAGGACTGGTTGTGTGGGGAGCTGGTGAGTCCCAGGCCTGCAAGCAGGGTTCCCCCTGAGAACTGGCCTCTAGGGACCTGACAGCTGATCCCTCACCTCGGTTTTCTTTCCCCACGGGTGAGTCCCAATTGGTAGTGTTTTTTGAGAAATTTCCCCAGCCAGGCTCCAGCTCCCTAGGTGAGACTAGTCACCACATGGTCAGCTCTGCTAGTCCAGGGAAGCTGCCTGCTGAGTGTGTGACTGGAGGCTGGGCTAGGAGGCTACAGTTGGGATGTTAGGGTAGTTGTATAACCTACACCTTGAGCCCTGCACCCCTTTGTGGTGAGGGGAAATCCTGGGACCAACGCAGCCTGATTCCTGCTTGAGGAGGATCCCTGACAGCAGACAGCAGCCCTTCTGCAGTGACTGAAGAGCCCAGCATCATCTTCAAACCTGAAGATCATTCATGGAGTTCGTGAGTGCACCATCTTTTAGTTAGTCAGGGAATTTGTTTTGGGGACCCCCTACTCCCTGAACTGTGTCCTCAAGCCAGGGAGTAAGGGTTTGAGGATTTTATAACCTGCTGCTTATTATACCTGTGGAGGGATTCACCACCTCCTCCCACTTGTGGGTCCTTTGGGCTGTACTGAACCCGGTCAGCCACACAGCTAAACCACCACAGAGAATTGTATAGGTCATCAAGGGCCCCAGCAAAGTACCCGTACCAACAGGACACTAATTTTACACTTGTTACATCAAGTCACGGGTATTTTCAGTGTGGGCACCGGTGACCCTAAAAATAGTGTTTCACCCTGTTATGTTGTATTTGTTGCCTGTTTAATATCATTATTGTGTTGAATATATTTTTATGTGTTGTGTTATTTCTTGGAAGTCTCCAACTATCTGGCAAGTAAATGGGGATTACTCTGTAGTTAGAATTTTCCGCCCAAGCTGCCCTGGTGATCCTGCCAGGAAGGAGCGAGGGAGGTGGAGTCACTGCCAAATAATTTCATAGAAAAAAAAAGAACAAAGATTCACCCTGATGAATGGGTGGCGGGATCCAAAAGAACCCAGACCTGTCCATCAAAACCTGTAAGCAGATTTCCATTAAAGGAGGTAACCAGGTGGAGAGAGGCACTACATCAATTTGGTATTGTCCTCAGTGTACGTGTTTTTGCCAAGCACCCCGACAGTCCTCTCCCGATATAGAACTCTCTGAGTTCTCGGACTCTGTAGTCTGAATTGGACAAGAACCTATAAATCTTCTGGTCGGATGCGAACAGTGGCAAGCCATAACAGCTAACCCATCAAATTCAGGTCAACAGTGGCGGGCACCTCCGTCTCGGGGCCGCCCCCTCTAGATAGTCGTGCCCACCAGGAACTCCTGTGTGGGGTGGCACAGAATATGAACCTGCAGGCTGAGGCGGTGGTAGAGTCGGAGGACCCTATGGTGGACATCCTGGCACTAGAAGGACCATCCAGGGTCACTCTACCTCTCATCAAAACTATACAAGCCAATGCAAAGACCATTTGGCAGACCCCGGCCTCCATCCTTCCCACTGCTAAGCAGGGCCGGCTTTAGGCCGATTCGGCTGAATTGGGCCCCGCACCAAGAGGGCCCCGCGCTGCAGCTGTCCGCCCCGCCCCCAGCTCACTTCCCCCTCCTCCACGCCCCGCCCCCTCCCCTGCTGATTCGCGGGAAGTCTGAGACGAAGCAGTGGCGGGCCAGCAGCATGAGGTAAGCTGGGGTGGGGGCGGGAGAAGGGCTCCGGGGAGGTGCGGCCCGTTCCCGCGGGCCCCAGGGGCTCTGGCCCGGCTTGGCTCCAGCCCGGCCCCCGGGTCCCAGTCCCGGCCCGGTCCCCGCGGCTTGGGTCCCCCCCCCCCGGAGCGGCTTCCGCGGCGCGGCTCGGGTCCCCCCGTCCCCCCCGCTGCGCGGCTCGGCTCCCCCCCCCCCCCGTGGCGCGGCTCGGCTCCCCCCCCCCCCGTGGCGCGGCTCGGCTCCCCCGTCCCCGCGGCGCAGCTCAGCTCCCCGTCCCCGCGGCGCGGCTCGGCTCCCCCCCCCCCCCGTCCCCGCGGCGCGGCTCGGCTCTCCCCCCCCCCCCATCCCCGCGGCGCGGCTCGGCTCCCCCCGTCCCCGTCCCCGCGGCGCGGCTCGGCTCCCCCCCCCCCGTCGGCGCGGCGCGGCTCGGCTCCCCCCCCGTCCCCGTCCCCCCCGCGGCGCGGCGGGGCTCGGCTCCCCCAGTCCCCCGTCCCCCCCCGCGGCGCGGCTCGGGTCCCCCCGTCCCCCCCCCGCGGCGCGGCTGGCGTCGTCCCCACAGCGCGGCCCGGCTTGGGTCCCCCCATCCCGTCCCCCCCCGTGGCGCGGCTCGGGTCCTGGGGGCGGCTCGGGTCCTGGGGGGCGGCTCGGGTCCCCCCTGTCCCCGCGGCGCGACTCGGGTCCCCCCGTCCCCCCCCGCGGCGCGGCGGGGCTCGGGTCCCCCCCGTCCTCCCGCGGCACGGCTCGGGTCCCCCCCGTCTTCCCACCCCCCCCCCGCGGCGCGGCTCGGTCCCCCCCGCGGCGCGGCTCGGGTCCTGGGGGCGGGGCTTGCAGCAAGCCCCGCCCCCAGGAATCGGGCCCCGCTCTTGCTAAAGCCGGCCCTGCCGCTAAGGGTGTGGAGAGGAAGTACTTCATACTCTCCAAAGGGTTCAAGTACCTGTTCACACACCCACAGCCTTGCTCGTTGGTAGTGTCGGCAGTAAATGAGAGGGAGAGGCAGGGTCAGCAAGCAATCTAAGGACGCCAAGCACCTGGATTTATTTGGATGCAAAGATTACTTCATGGGGTACTTCCAACTCAGGATTGCCAACCAGCATTGGGTCTTTGCTTTAGGTTAGACAGGATGACCACTCCAGCTTGTCCTGTGTGCTAGTTATGTTCCAATAGGGCTACTGTTTCTTTAAAAGATCTCTCTCCTACCATATCCTCAGGGAGTAAGGTACTCCATAATGCTCAATTCACTGTGAGCTGTAGGATTTTAACCCAGTCTTCCCTTGGTAAGCCAAATACTTTAACTGTTTCTTGCACATGCTGTGCATGCATCGCAACCGAAGAATCCTCCATCATCCCTACTTGCTTAGCTATCAAATCTAGGGTCTTAATATCTGTAACAGCTGCCACAGGACAATTTGAATCAGAATCTGGGGTTCACCTCCCTGGATCAGGATGTGGGTGTCTTCTGCCTGGATCTGAATCTATGGTTTCTGGGCCTTGACTCCTCAATACAGGATATGGGGTTCTCTTACCCGGATCAGCACTTTCCTCATCAGAGCTATCAGAACTTTCCCCTGCCTATAATCCTGCGTGAGCAGGGTAACTCTCCATAAAACCTCTACATCCTACACTTAAGGCATCTCCACACTGACACAGGACATCCCTCAGTCCATTAAGACTGGGTGTTACTGGGTGTTCTACAGGTACACCAGGTGATACCAGCATATACCAAGGGGGTGAAGATGGTCCACAAAATTCTAGGGACCTAGGCAGTGCTGGTGATCACCCAAATGTCAATAAGTGCCCACCCGAAGGGGGTGGGTCTCTTGACCTATATGGTGTCAATATAACATTGGGTGGAGGAGCAGACATGGCATCCCTTGGATGTTGTCTCTCTCTGTGTTGTAACCTAGAGATTACTACATCAGAGGCACTAGCTACTTGTGTCACCTGTGACACCGCATCTTCTAGTCCAGAGGATCTCAAACTGTAGTCCGCAGACCACCAGTGGTCTGCGAGCTCCATTCAGGTGGCCTGCAGATAGTTCCCTCTAAGATGCATGCCTGGGCGGTTGCACATGAGAGAATGAAGGGCCACCTACCTAGTTAGTGGAGCCGCACAGGTGTGGCTCCGCTAATTAGGTGCCTGGACCCTGGAGAAGACGCACATGTAAGGTGAAGTGGTGGCCTTGGGAGAAGTAGGGGGTAGGTGGGAAGGGGTAGTGGGGTGAGAAGAGGGGGTGGGGGGAATTTGGGATGTGCAGGACTGCAGCGGCCAGAGAAAGAGGCGACTTTCCCCAGCTCCAGGGCTGCGGCTGCCGGGGAGAGACCCCCCTCCTTCTCAGCCCCAGCTTGGGGGCTGCTGCGACGGGGAAGAGAGGGCACATCCATCACATTAGAAAGGTAAGATTACTGATATTAAAATATCAGTTGTGTGCTTTTATTTGTAGAACAAAAAAAGTTTATTATTATTACGTTTTTTATAGCACTTTTATCCAAAGCACTTTACAATTGTTAGCTAACAGTATAAATAACATTTGGAAAGATCATTAAGTGGTCCGCCGAGACCTTCAGCAATTTTCTCGTGGTCTGTGGGGAAAAAAAAAAACTTGAGAACCACTGGGCTAATTCCTGAACAATCTCAGTCTCTAAAAGCACCCCCTCTTTGCTAGTAGGGGCAGACACTAACAGAGGAGAGGATGGCTTCTCCCCCTTTGCTCCGCTCATCTTATCCTGACCTTTGCACCCCCAGTCACTTCCTCTGAGATGACACTTGACCCCACCTCCTGCTGTGCCACTCTGGAACTTCCCCTTTCTGTTTGCAGACTACGCCCAGCTGCTACTGGTAACTGACGGTCCCTGTGGCTCCTCAGACAATCTCCGTCTCCGCTCCTGAAGGTACCGTGTCAGCCTGTGCTAACTCTCCCGCCCTGCTTCTAGTAATTGGCCCCACAGGTTGCTCTATCTCTGTTGGCTCCACCATACTAACGGGAATGGGAACCGATGCGCCGGTCCTCTGATCTCTCTCACAATCTGTGTCACCATCTGTACCTCCGTGCTTGCTTCTTCTCTCAAGAAGCTTGCAGCGGCAGGCATTTTGTAGCCCTGCTATACTTGGCACTGTGTCCCTGGTCTGTCTCTCTAACACATCACAAACACTTTCCAACTCCCCGATTCTCTCCAAAAGCCGATCCCGGTCTGATTTATAGCCCTTCAGAGATCTTCAGCTGGCAGCCGCTTGGTCCTGCCAACAGCGTGTTTCCTCTCTTACTTTCTGTACCCGATACCTACTCTCTTCAAACTTCTCCTCTAACTCCTGCATCTTTTGAAAAAGTACTAATCGCTCCTCTGACACTGAATGTAGCCGATTTGTTAACTCCTTAATAGCCTTCTCTTTCTCCTCCAAAGCTTTCTGGGCTTTTCTGAGGGCCCGTCTACACTGGCAAAGTTACACTGCCAGAAGTTACAGCGCTGCTCAGAGAGGGCAGAAGGGAAATGGCTGTTGTATGTTCACACTGACAGCTGCCGGCACAATAGTTAGAGGGAACCATGAGCGGCGTATGAACCGCTGGCTGAGGGAGGCTAGCCCCTAGTCCTGCCCCTTCTGCTGGAGGCCCCAACTCTTCCACCCCTGCTGGAGCCAGCATGCCCCCCGACCCCTGGAACTGCCCCCCACACACACAGCCACCAGCCTAGTCCCGCAGCTAGACCCCAGCCCCAAAGGAGCACTGGGAGGGTGAGCGGCGCACGGCCTCAGTCTCCCCAGCTTTGGAGCGTGGGAAGGTGGCTGGCCCCACCCCCAGACCACTGGGGTCTGGACTCGGAGCCAGAGGACTGGAGCCACAGCCGCACGCAGGGAGCATCATGGCAGGGGTATGCCTGGCTGTTTGGGGAGCAAAGCCTCCCCCAGCCTATGCGACCCCGCCACCCATGGACGGAACATTGCAAGGCCATGCAACACTGGCTAAAAGAGCTAGTGTGATCCTTGGCTGTATAAAAAGGGGAATATCAAGTAGGAAAAGAGCCGTTATATTATCTCTATTTGGCACTGGTGTGACTTCCACTGGAATATTGTGTTTGGTTCTACCGTTCGCAATTCAAAAAAAATTTGATATATTGGAGAGGGTTCAAAGAAGAGCCACAAGAATGAATAAAAGATTGGAAAACGTGCTTATAAGCAGCTCAGTCTATTGAGCTTAACAAAGAGATGTCTAAGGGGTGACTTGATCAGTTTAGAGCTACCTACGTGAAGAACAGAAATGTGACGAGGGTCCTTCAATCTAGCAGGCAAAGATATGACGAGATCCAATGGCTGGAAGTTGAAGCTAGACAAATCTACACTAGAAATAAGGTGCAAATTTAAATGACAGTAATTAGCCATTGGAACAATTTAGCACGGGTTGTGATAGATTCTCCATCACTGCAAACTTTGAAATCAAGACTGGATGTTTTCCTAAAAGCAGTGGTATAGTTGAATAGACATTAATCCAGGGAAGTCCTATGGCCTGTGTTACACAAGAGGTCAGACTAGATGATCACAATGGTTCCTTCTGGCTTGATAATCAACAAAAAGGCCATCCCCCTCTCCCCAACCACAGTCCATATCCCTTGTTAGTGACATGACCCCATTTGTATATTTATTGTGCCAGGTTATGTAGACAGCTGTTTAATTTTCAAAATGGTTTGTCTCTTTGCAGGATTACGACCTGTGCATCACCTGTTATAACACTAAAAACCACGACCACAAGATGGAGAAATTGGGCCTTGGCCTAGACGATGAGAGCAACAACCAGCAGACTGCAACCACCCAGAGCCCTGGTGACTCTCGCCGCCTGAGCATCCAGCGCTGTATCCAGTCCCTTGTCCATGCCTGCCAGTGTCGTAACGCCAACTGTTCACTGCCGTCCTGTCAGAAGATGAAGCGAGTTGTCCAACATACCAAAGGCTGCAAGCGCAAGACCAACGGAGGGTGCCCTATTTGCAAACAACTCATTGCTCTTTGCTGCTACCATGCAAAGCACTGCCAGGAGAACAAGTGCCCGGTGCCCTTTTGCCTCAATATTAAACACAAGCTTCGCCAACAGCAACTTCAGCACCGTCTGCAGCAGGCCCAGATGCGCCGAAGGAGGATGGCGAGCATGTAGAGGACCGGTGTGGTAGGTCAGCAGCAAAGATTGCCTTCACCAACCCCAGCCACACCAACAACTCCACCAGGCCAGCAGTGTAGCCCATAGAGCTAGTTTAGCCTTTTATTATATTTAGCAGTAACGCAAGGAACCTACAGGCCTGTACCCTGTAAGACATTACCTTAAGCAAGATAGAATAAGAATAGCGTAGCATAGTAGGCCTATGTCCCTTGGCATAGATAAAGGGCCTGACAAGGAGAAAGTTTTCTATATGGGCAGCATGGATAGAAAGAGACCATCTATCCGTGTCAGCACCTGCCCTGGGCATTATGAACTGTAAGGCAATAGGGCTGCTCAGTAAATTCCCTTAAAACTAATCTGTCAGTGATTGCAGCATATTGTATTCCAGGGGAAGCAGTTTCTCCATTGAAAGGGGACATTTAACATCCCTCCTTTGCGTTCCCAATGCCTTTGAGAGGCTTCTCCCTCATCCTAGCCAAGCTGCTGGTCTCTGTTTCAATCTCAAGGAGAATGTTCTGTCCCTGGCTCTGAAGGCTGCATTCCTTGTGGTGACAGCGCTGGTCAGGAGAGTCCCAGAGCTCCAGGCTGTAGTGACTAGCCCTGCTTAGGGAGTGCTTCCCGAAGATGAAGTGGTGCTGCAGCCTCCTGCTGAAAGTGGCCTCAAACTTCAAGCTGAGTAAGACCAATGTACTGTGGGGTTGGTCAGGCTGTCAAGGCTAAGATGCTGGAGGTGCCCTTTTAGCTACTAACCTAATGGGACAAAATCCTTCATTAAATCTCTCAGATAATTCTTGGGTTAGTCATGTGTGGAAATATCTCAGGAGAGAGGATCTGTATGGGCCATCTACAGGAGCTGTCCTGAATTATTTCTCCCCACAAACCCCTGGCTTTCTACTAGTTGCTCTGAAGACCGGGGTGCTTTGGAGGGGAGGTTGGATTTAGTGCAGCATATGCCCCCTTTAAAGTTGGGGGAAATAGATTTGCCACCCTCTGCATGACCCTCTTCTTCCACTCTCAGGTGCCCCACCATTCCTGAGAACCTGAAATCGCTGGCCCACTCTACCCCCTCTCAAGAGCCTCAGCCCCCTGGAAGCCCCTCCCCTCTACTGTTCTCTCCCAGGACCCCATCTCCCCTACTCCACACCTGACCCCCTCCCTGCTGGCGAGCCTGGCCATTGGTGATGTCTGTCTCACTTCCCGGGTGGCCCTTGGTGCTGAGAGGTGCCATCGTGGTTTTGGCAACTGTCAGGTGAGGCCCCGGTCTGCTGCGCATACAGAGTGGGACCTGGGTGGCTTCTGTTCCAGCCATGATGAGCATGACCACTAGCTACAAGATCACCAAACAGGCATCAACAAAAAGAAGACCAGCCAATGACATCTCTTAACTGGCAAGAGAGTAGAAAACCCAGCCCAGTCAGTGGCAACCCTATTTTCCATGTACCTGCTTAAAAGTGGTCAGGCGGTGGCCCAGGTGTCATGCCCCCCCTCCAGCTCTGCAGCCTAGGGCACAGGCTCTAATCTACCTTTGGTAGTGGGGGTCGTCGCTCAGTGATTAGTGGCTATTCTGGGCTAGAACTGTTCTGTACTCCTGGTTGTGAAAATGCTTTAGGATATTGTTTTCTTTTCTGGTGCAGTCAAACTATTAAACAATGTGTGTTCACCACTGTTATTAGAGTATGTGATTTTAACACCCTTCCCACTGTACTGCCAGTACCAAGTGTTCGAAGAGCATGAGTCCCAAAAAATCATGTGATTAAATAAATATAGAACATTTTGGGTTCTGTGGGTTTGTCTTAGGGTTTTGAGACACGTTTTCATGCTTTTTTCTGTACCGATGCAGGCTCGAAACAATTTTTTTTTTTAAATGAAAGCTGAAATTCTCATTAAATCACCTGACATCTGGGGCTAGGGTTTTAAAAAACGTACCAAATATTGTGAGACTTGTGTAGCCCCCCCTTTCCTTCCTGCGTTACTCGGGAGCAGGCAACACTCACCTGTGTGCCTGATATTGTTGACATTAAAGAAGATCCTGAGTATCCCAGTGGTGCTGTTGGATAGATGGGAATCCTCTATCCACCCCTCTGCTGCAGTCCCTTTACTCCTAAAGGAATTTAAAATTGGCGGTGCCTCCACCTGGCTGGGCCCTGTACACACTCAATGGCGTGCCTTGGGAACCTCCAGGAATAAAGCTATTCTAATAATAAATAATTATGACATAATTTGTGGCATGGGTGTAACTCAAAAATACCAATTATAAATAATATACATCCAATATATTTACATTAGAGTTAACATACCTTTACTTAACAACTTAAAAAATCAGTGTCTAACCGACTAAGATTACATGTCACTACTAATTTAAATCCACAGGGGGCAACTGAATAAAATCAATTAACAAATATAGTATACAGCAATAAACGAAACTTATCTAACTGGCATTTACACTGCCACCATTGACCCCACCCCGCAGTGCACACTCCTCTGGATTTCGGAGTCCTAGACGCTTGTGTGGGCGTGCTGGAAGATCTACAGCTGGAGACAGCACTCTGTCGGTTCTGTGTATCAGTCCAGCCAAGGCAAGAAACTGCACAACCCCTCTGACGATTGGAGCTGGCTCCACCAAATGTCAGCAGCTCTGGGTCCTGGTTCGATGGGAAGATCACTCTGCGTCTCCTCAGACTGTCTCTCTGCTGTGCCCCTTCCCTTGCAAATACTTTCCCAAACCAGGGAGTTTGGAGAGTGGGGGTTACTTAGGGTTACCATATTTTAAGTGTCCAAAAGGAGGACACTCCCCGGCCCCGCCCCAACTCCGCCCCTTCCCAGCCCCGCCCCAATCCACTCCCTCCCCTGGACGCTTCGCCCCCCCCCCGCCCCTCCCGCTCCCCTGCTTCCTGCGAACATTTGATTCGCGGGAAGCCTGAAGCAGCAGGCAAGCTGGGGCGGGGGGGCGCGGCCCAGTCTGGCCCCCCTGGCCGAGCGGCTTCCTTCGCCGGCTGGCCCAGGCCAAGAGGCTCTGGCCCCGGCGTCTCCCGCCCGGCTTGGCTCAGGCCCTGGGGCGCCGGCCCCCAACCCTGGCCCTGCACCGCCGGCTCCAGCCCCCGGCCCCGGGCAGAGCACCACTGCCCCCGGGCCAAGCACCGCCCGGCCCCAGCTCCGCAGCGCCGCCCCCCCGGCTCCAGCACCGCCGGCCCCGGCCCCGGCCTGGCCCCCGGCTGAGCACTGCCGGTCCCTCCCTCCCTATTTTCCCGGACATGTCTGGCTTTTTGGGATTTCCCCCCGGACAGGGATTTGAGGCCCAAAAAGCCGGACATGTCCGGGAAAATCCGGACGTATGGTAACCCTAGGGTTACTCTCAGTTCCTTCACTGCAGGCCCACCACCTCAGTCAGCGCTAGGCACAGCAAACGTCTCTGACCTGGCTCCAGTGAAGCCACCAACAGCCTCTGAGGCTCCCTGCTTGATCAAAGCCCCTGCAGGCTCTCAGCAGCAGCTCCTGGTATGGACAGAGCTCCACAGCTGCAATCTCACTCCTTTTCCCAAAATAGAGTCTGATGCCTTCTCTCCCTGCACGAGGTAGTCTCCCCCTCTTTCCCCAAGGCATCATGGGAGTTGTAGTCTCTAAGGCTAGATTGCAGCACACAGGCTTTTCCCCTGGAACACTCCCAGTAAAGTTCAGAGGCCCCTCTAGTAAAGGGTGCCTATACTTGCAATTAAAATCATGAGTTGGCACCACTGCTCACAGCACAGATAAAAAAAATGATAATCCCTGCCCTAGAGAGTTTGCAGTCTAATTTCAGATCATGATAGACTGAAGGGGGTCACAGTACAGTAGGGTGGGGTGGCAGATGAAGGATTGGGTGACAGCAGTTAGATTGCAGGGTTCCTCAGTGACATTGTATGCCGAGAGTGACGCGTTCCCAGTAGGCCTTGTGATATAAGTGGGTCTTCCCAACAGATGTGAATGAGGAGAGGGTGATGGCCTTATGAACCAGCTTTCCAGGGCTAGAGGGCAATGTGGGAAAAAGCCTAGAGCTGGCTGTGGGAGAAGTGACAAAGGGAGCACCTAGGCTGGCATCAGTGGTGGGATGACATAAAACAGAAGGTCAGATTAAATAGGTGGATGGAGTAATGCAGGGCCTTGAAGGCAAAGAAAAAGGGCTCAATTCATCAGTGTGCTTGCTGCTGCCGGGACAAACTGCTATTTTTTTCCAGCACTAGCTTGAGCAGAGCTAGCATATGTACATCTACCCAAGCAGGGAATCCCATCTCCCAGCTGCTGTGGAGCCACACCCACAGGGCACTGTGATGGGGCCCCTCCCCTTCATTTGACAGAAGCAGTCAGCGCCTGCAGTGCATTCTGGGGCATTATGCTGCAGTGCTGGTGTTACGCCAGCAGACCCCGGTCACCGGCAGGATCGATCGAACCGGGGACCTCTGGAGCTTAGTGCATGAGCCTCTACCGCATGAGCTAAAAGCCAACTGGCTGTTAGCTAAGCTGTAGAGCAGACTCTCCCCCCGTCCCCCCAACCCCCACTCACTCACTTACTGGGACAGAACACCACACCCACAAGGCGTGGGTTACACAGGCACTACCAAAGGAAGGCAGTGCTGAGGGGCCCCCCTGGGATCTGCCTGTGTGGAGTGCTGAGGCTTTTCTCTGCCAGTTTTAAAGAGACAGGATTCTAACACCGCCCCCCCCCCCATATTTTTAAGCTGTGCGTGGTTGGGGGAAGGGGCCTCCTGGGAGATTTCCCAGTACCCCAGTGTGCTAGACTGACCTTAGGTTGAGGTGTCAGTGATTGAGCGCGCCAGGTGGTGGTACAGCTCTACCAGATTATTGCCCCAATGGTATGACAGTCTATGTTATTGTCTCCCCTTGGTTGCTTAGGCACTGGCTTTTAAGGCCTTCTCTCCAAGGCTGATGAAGGCTGTTCAAAGATGATCAAGGCTGATCCAGGGAACAAAGGCTCAAACAGCCCCCAAACACACACTCCCAACTTACCCTGTAACTTTAAATAACCTGAAAGAGAAAGAAAAACAAACAGCCAAAAACCAAAAACAGCCAAACAAGCTCGCTCACTCAGCCCGAGATTAGTACGCGCACCTTGTTCGTTCAGCAGGGGAATCCCCTCTCCCTCTTAAATGCCCCTGTTTGCGGTTCCTTAGTTGCTTAGCCTCTGGCTTTTAAGGCTGTCTCTCCTAGGTCAGCCCGACCCCCTACTAACCAGTGTGAATTGACTTGGTCTTTAGGAAAATACACCTCTACCCTGATATAACGCTGTCCTCGGGAGCCACAAAATCTTACCACGTTATAGGTGAAACCGCGTTATATCGAACTTGCTTTGACCGCCGGAGCGCGCAGCCCTGCCCCCCCTCCCCCGAGCGCTGTTTTACCGCGTTATATCCGAATTCGTGTTATATTGGGTCGCGTTATAGCGGGGTAGAGGTGTAGCTAAAGGACAAATTAAAATATGATTAAAATCAGTGATTTTAATCACCTGTTTCCTGCTTGCTGATTTAAATCATGATTAAAATTGATTTGCATAGCTTTGATTTAAAATCTAGCCAGACTGTTTGCACCTACTCACTAATGTGTATAGCAATAAAGAAGCTGGAGATAAATGAAGGGGATGGGAGTGATTTTTAAACTACATATCGGGAAGTGGTGTTGGGAGCACATATGCGGGAGCGCCGCCAGCTTTTCCGCCCCAAAATGCCGCCCCCCCACAGAGGCGGCGGAAGGTCCCGCAGCTGAAATACCGCCGCGGTCGTCGCCCCCCAAATCGCAGCGCCCTAGGCGACCACCTAGGTTGCCTAATGGGTTGCGCCGGCCCTGCACATATGGCAGACAGAGCAATATGCAGGCTCATTCAGCAGCAGCTC
This sequence comes from Chrysemys picta bellii, assembly GCF_011386835.1. Lineage (NCBI taxonomy): Eukaryota > Metazoa > Chordata > Testudines > Emydidae > Chrysemys > Chrysemys picta. Next base: position 92,332,823 of record NC_088791.1, on the reverse strand, counting down.
GTTCTCCTCTTACATGCTCACATGTGTCAGTGGTGGGCAGGGCCGGCTTTAGGCCGATTCAGCCAATTCCCCTGAATCGGGCCCCGCACCTAAGAGGGCCCCGCGCCCTTGCCGCCGCCAGTACGCGTACCGGGGTGGCCCGGCTTCCCCAGGGGGCAATTTAAAGGGCCTGGGGCTCCCAGCAGGGACAACCTAGACTGGGCTTTAGGCAGTAGCGATCATTCCCGTGCAGAAGAAATTGAGGAGAGAAGCATAAATGATGGAATTCCTATTGCTAAGGAATTAGCAGATTTACCTGAAGATAAGGAATGGAAATGTGAGGAAAGTTATGGAGAATTGCCCAGTTTTCCTGGCGGCATAAAGGAGAGTGATGGTAAAGAAGAATGTGGCTCACATGAAAAGGAGAGTAATGAGAAAAAAAATCTGGTTTACATGAAAAGGAAAGAAACAAAGAAGAATCAGCCTTTCATGATGACAGAAACAGCGGTGAGAAAAATGGCACACCACAAATCAATGCGTCAGATCCTGCTTTATGGCCTGCAATCCTAAACGCTGCTCATAGTGACCGTACAATTTTGAACAAACGGGGCAAATACAAGGATATGACATTTCCAGTAAATGAGTGGAAGTGACACTTCTCAAAGTCACACTGTGAAAGAGTGCTTGACAATGGTGAGATGCTGAATCGGTGTTGGCTAATTTACTTGAAATCAACTAACAAAGTGTTCTGTTTTTGTTCCAAAATATTTGACAAGAATGCAAATCATTGCTTGTGCTTTCTGGGTACAATTATTGGCATAATTTCTTAGCTGCTGCACTGAAGCAACATGAAAAGTCACCCAGCCATTTTACAGCCTACTCCAAGTGGATGGAGGTAGAGTCCAGACTCAAGCTGAATAAATGCACAGACATAGAAAACCAGCTTATTATTAATGTAGAAACCCAGCATTGGAGGAACGTGCTTGAGCATCTGATCTCAATTACACTCTTCCTTGCAAAGAATAATTTGGCTTTCCAGGGCTTGTCAGATAAGTTGTTCACTGAACATAATAGTAATTTCCTCAGTTTGGTAGAGCTCCTTGGGAAATACAACGATGTTATGCATGAGCACCTACATCGAGTAGTTCTTAAAGAAGCTGTGGACCATTACTGCAGCAAAACAATTCAAAACAAATTGATTGACCTTATAGCAAGGAAGGTGCTTGATAACATATTGATGTGGTTCAGCAAAGCAAAGTACTACACCGTAATAATGGACTGCACTCCCGACATTAGTCACAGTGAAAAGATGTCATTTACAGTAAGATTGGTTGATGACGAAGATGGCTGTATCCAAGTAAAGGATTTTTACTGGTTTGTGGACAACTCTACTGGATAAGGCCTAACAGGACTGTTTACGAACATTTTGAATGGGAATAAAATAAAACTTCAGGACTGCCGTGGCCAAGGCTATGACAACAGCATGATCATGAAAGGAAGAAACAGTGGCAAGGATTCTTGTGCTGAATCAAAGACCTTTCTTTGTGCCTTGCAGCTGCCATTCCCTCAACCTGGTTGTATCAGATGCAGTGTCATCTTTTTTAGATTCAATATCGCTCTTCTGAGTACTGCAAAGGATATATGTCCTGGTTTCAGCATCAACTATCAGCTGAAAGATCCTCACGGACAATGTTTCAAATCTGACCGTGCAGCCACTAAGTGACTTTCTGGAAGAGCTGCATTGACAGGATAAGGCCAGAGAGATACCAAGTAACTGAGGTTTACGATGCCCTGGTGGAACTGGCGCTGTTGAGTAAATCCAAGGCCAGAATCCGACATGAGGCGCAAAACCTGGCAAACTAGATCACTACCTTCAAATTTCTGCTCTCAGTTTTGGTTTGCCACAATATCCTGTTCCAAGTAAATGTTGTAGGAAAGGCATTACAAACTCAGTCGATGGCCATCGCGACTGTTAATACTTTGATGAGAAGCTGCCTTGATTTCGTTATGGCCTACAGAGACAATGGGTTTGAAAATGCCATCACTGCTGCCAAAGAAATGGTAGAGAACTTAGGAGTTGAGCCTGTCTTCAAGAAATCTCATATTCAGCAGAAGAAGAGACAGTTTGCTTATGAGGGCAGAGATGAGGTGATGGGAAGCTCGGAAGAAAAAATCAAGAGGGATTTTTTTTTGCTTGCTTGCTGACACTGCTCAAGTGTCCACTGAAGTAAGGTTTGGACAAAGGAAGCACCACAAAAAGACCTGTGGGTTTTGTATGACCTTAGTAAGCTGCCAGCAGACAGGAAAACACTCTTGAACAATTGTACAGACCTTCACCAGACACTGACACATGGAGAATGTTTGAACATCTTGATGTCAAATTGGACATCATCTGTCACATTTTGCCATGTGGGAGGCACTCTCCACTCCTAGTTCTCCAATTCATTCATGATGCAAAGCTGAAGGACACTTTTCCTAACGTGTGGATAGCTGTGAGGATTCTGCTCACGCTGCTGGCCACAGATGGAAGCGGTGAGCACAGCTTTTTGAAGCTCAGGCCCATTAAAACTTATCTTTGATCGACAATGACCGATGAGAGACTGACATTGATTGCTATTTTATTGCTTGAAAATGCCATTGGCCAATCTTTGGATCTCTGATGCTGTGCTTCAGTTCGCGAGGACAAAGGCGAGAAAAGCGACCTTTTGAACTAAAGGACTAGGGTTAATGTTCTAAGGCTGTCACCTACTGTAACACTATTTAATACTGGTCCAACTAATGTTGGTGCACAGTTCAATTTCTTAATATTAGTACATTTCAGTTATTCCTAAAATTCAAAAGTTTCTATAAGCTTAGAGGAAACATATTTTTTATTTGTTTATATATGGCCTGAATAAATACAGATGTACAGATCCTAGCATGAAAATTTATCGTCTTGTATGACAGGGATAAACATGCATCAAAGTCGTAAAATTAATTACAAATGTAATAAAAAAAGGTATTCAAAAGTTTAACAAGTTGGGGGGGAGGTGCACGGAAGATGCTCCTTGCCTGGGGTGCCATTTGGTCTAGGGCTGGCCCTGCATCCGTCTATGCTGTATTTTCAAGAATAAATATATGATGAGGGAGAACTCCATGAAGGAGACAGTGAAGAACTTTTCTCACTTATAGACACTGGGGAATTTAACTTATGAAAGGGTTTTGACCAAAGGATGCCTGCGTGATCCCATCTACACCCTAAGAAAAGAAAAAGGTAAGCCCCTTTTGCGACATGGAGACTCAGTCACTCAACTTCTACCCCCATTCCAAAATAGTTAATTCCGGCATCTATTAACAATGGCCTGCAGCCATTTGACCTCTGGCTGTGATATTAAATTCTACGGTAAGTCTCAGGAAAACATTCTTCCATTTTTTCCTAGTTGAAAGTACAAAATAATAAGAATTAACATATATGGCAATAAATGACTCAGGGGATTGGTTTTGTGGCATATGGAGTCTTTCATTTTGGTCATTGGCTGAAATTTAGTCCAAAAGATAGTGACCCAAATTGTTGCCATTTTGTGTCTGTTTGCAAAATTGGTTGGGGGAGAAGAGGCTTCCGTGCAGTGGTTTAATTCAAGCCCCTACTGGAGAACTACCCACATCACACAAACCACAGTAACAGCTGGCAATATTTAGTACCCTCATTGGTTCTTTCACATTAAGGACAAAGGACCTGATCCAGATCTCATGAAATCAATAGAAAGACATCCCAGTAACTTAATTGGATGTTGGTGAAAGCCCTAAATGTGACATTTAGATTCAACTTCCCACCCATCCCAAAAGGAGGACCCTCTATTTCAAGCCTGAGGCACATTGGCAAGGGAATGGTGTGTATGGGAAGCTTGCACAGGCTTTGGCTTGTCAATCTGGCGTATTTCACCAATGCTGAATTCAGCTAGGTCCTCGAACCTCAGAATGTGTTTGGGGGCATTGAATTTGTCTCCTTCCCTAGGTCTAGTACAGACCAGCATCTCAGTGTTGCCAGATCTGACTTTTGTACCAGCTTGTGTCAGAGCTGAATTTGATCCAATATTTAACTTTCTTCTCCCTTTTTGAGAGGATGGTACCTTGCAGCACAGTCTCTCAGAAAACGAAGCAGGAAATCAAAAGCGTTCACCACACTGTCAAGATTTCTGTGAAGAAATATTATGTAGCCTTAATCAACCATGTTACCCAGTTTAAGGGCCTGCCATCTGTAGCTACTACACACACCTACTGCTAGCGCCTTTCAGTATTGTACTGACACATTAATAATGTGCATTAAAGCAAGTTACACACTATTTGCCCAGCATGTTGTATTCAAGTTCAGGTCTTATCACTCAGCATTGCAGAGGTTTGCAGGTGTCAGGGTTCCCCCCCTCCCCCCCCCACACACTCTGAACTCTGGGGTGCAGATGTGGGGACCCGCATGAAAGATCCCCTAAGCTTATATTCTACCAGCTTAGGTTAAAAACTTCCCTAAGGCACAAATTTATTTCCTTGTCCTTGGATGGTATTGCTGCCACCACCAAGTGATTTACACAAAAATTCAGAGCAGGGTCACTTGGAATCCCTTTCCTCCCAAAATATTCCCCCAAGTCCCTTCACCCCTTGCGGAGGCTTGAGAATAATCTACCAAACAATTGGCTTTAATGTAAGTACAGACCAGACCCTTTATCTTTAGGACACTAATATCAATCAGGTTCTTAAAAGAAGAACTTTATTATAAAGGAAAAAGTAAAAGAATCACCTCTGCAAAATCAGGATGGAAGGTAACTTTACAGGGTAATAAAAAGATTTTAAACACAGAGGACTCCCCTCTGGACTCAGCTTCACAGTTACAAAAACAGGAATAAAACTACCTCTTAGCATAGGGAAAATTCACAAGCTAAAACAAAAGATAACGTAACGCATTTCCTTGCCTAACTTACAATTTTTGTAATCTTAGATGGATCATTTCAGGTATGTTTTCAGGAGGAGATGTACCTGCCTGGTCTCTCTCTCTCTGTCCGGATGGGTAACAAACAAAGAGAGCACAAACAAAACTTCCACCCACCTCCAGATTTGAAAGTATCTTCTTTTCTTATTGGTCCTTCTGGTCAGGTTCCAACCAGGTTATTGAGCTTCTTAACCTCTTACAGGTAAAACGATTCAGTACAGCTGCCAAGGAGGGATTTTATGCAACTCTTTCCTTTATATTTATGACAGCAGGTTTAACCATTCTTGTTACCCGAAATTGGGCCAGCTAGTAATCTTAGGGAAGACTAACGACCCACCAGAATTTGGCAGAAAGTAGCATGTTTATTATACTGATAGCTAAGCTCAAAAAAAGGGGGTGGGTCACACTCACACTCGCATACTCACGCTCCCAGGACAGGCATGGCACTGGAGATGTCAGGATCCTTCACGGTAAGTGTCCCCACAGCACAGCGATGGATGGTTGGATGAAGGTAAGTCTTCCCAAGGCACGATGGAATGCAATGCGGCGAACCACTGGCCAGGCGGTCCGGGTGAACGGCCTTCACGGGAGGTGCAAGCTTGTGAGTGTACTGCCAAGCACATGGCCCCTTCCCCTCTTAAGGACCTGCTCCTCATGGCCTGCGACTAGAGATGACTTGGCCATGTCTGGTTAGTCACACTCCACCTTGGCCAGTGTCCATGCATTGGGTGTGTGAGTGCTGCCTAATTAGAGTCCCAGACACCTTGTCTACCTGGGAGTTCTTCTGATCTTCCAGCTGTTCAACCAGCCCATTCATCCCACAAGCATTCCAGGAGGGAGGGGGAAAGCCACTTCACAGGTATTCAAAGAGGGAGAGGAGACAAAAGGGGGTGGGGAAGTGTAACGTACCTTTTGAGCATACAGGTTATACATAGCATAGTCATACAGATCACTGCTGCTCCTACAACAATTCTGACATTGAGTTAGTTGGAGTGTCTTAACTGGACAAGAGGGTGGGAGTGCCTTTACTTCAAGTGTCTTGACTTTACCTAGGGATGTAACATGGGAGACTCTTGGTAGCCATTTGACTTCAGCAGAATCAATCCTTCCTCCAGCAGCATGAGGAGGATTTCTTCCCTGGTGAAGACAGGTGGTCACAGGAGTCTCCATAAGTGCATGTCAGAGGAATTGAAGGGATCTGTGCTAATAAGCCTCTAGCACCAAATGTGATTGCAGAAGGATAATTTCCTATTAATTGTATTACAGTAGCACCTCGAGGCCCCAGTGGACATCAGAGCTCCATCCCATTAGGCACACTACAAACATGTAGTAAAAGATAGTGTGCGCAACAAAGGGTTTATGTTCTAAATAGACCATGGGTGGGAAGGGGAAAGAGGTGAAGCGACTTGCTCAAGATTAGAGCAGGCAAGTGGCAGAGGTGGGAATAGACGCCAGGTCTCCTGCTACCTAGTCCAGTGCCCTATCATTTTCCAAAATCCCTACAACTTGACTGTCCCACTGTAAGTGCTTAAAGGAGTTTTCATGTCAAGCTGGGAGAGTGTCCTTGCAGGTGGTCTAGGGGGGCTAGTGAATTTCCAGGGGTTCGGCGTACATTTTTCATTTTAACTCTGCAAGTTTCTTAGGGCTTGTCCACATAAACACTTAGCTCATGGCAAGCTGGGAGGTGACTGTACGGCACACTAGTTTGCGGTGTACTAAGGGTCCGTGTGGATCCTGCTGCCGTGCATTAAAAGTTCCATAGTGCACTTTGATCTATCCGGCTTTGAAACGGGAGTAGGCTAAAGACACTAGGGAACGTGTAATGTGCGGGAGCATGCCCCACTCAGACACTGTGTCCATAGCATGCTAGTGCACCGTACATTGACACTCAGCTTGCTAGGAACTAAGTATTCATGTGGACAAGCCCGCTAGTTTCCCTACTGAACTATACCCAGAAGGACTAATTTGGTTTCTCTGCCTAAGAGATGGAACCTGCTGTTGGCATATCCAGCAAAATTTGCAGATAGCCCAATAAATGTGAGTTAAGGCCCCCTGTGTGTGTTTCCAGTGGTCCTGTACAATTCCCAGAGAGGCTTTGTGTGCCAGTACCATGAGTTTAGACTTCTGTATAGAATTCTCTGCTTTTATTCCCCCCATGATGTCTGTCCATCCCCTCCCCTCCATACTGTCCAATTTGTTTCACAAGCAGCAGGAACATACCACTCATCATTTATCATTAAATATTTAAGGGGTGCAAGACGCATGTCGTCATATATGGCCACTGCATTCAAAACACCCAGTTCTATAGTCTCTCTTTTTTTCAGTTTGGAATTGAAATGTTTCATGGCTGAACTCAGACCAGGGCTCAAAAACTTCAGCAAGGTCTGCTGAGCAGGAGCGCCGCCAGCTTTTCTGCCGTCCTAGGTGGCGGAAGGTCCCGCCCCGAAATGCCGCCCCCCACAGAGATGGCGGAAGGTCCCACCGTGGAAATACCGCTGTGGTCGCTGCCCCCCAAATTGTAGTGCCCTAGGCGACCGCCTAGGTTGCCTAATGGGTTGCGCTGGCCCTGCTGCTGAGCCATTCTGGAGTTACGAGAGCCAGGTAAAAACACATCACTCTAAAAAGCACACATTGTTTGGGGGTCAGATAATTTTATCCATTGGCGCTCTTGCCCTAATTTTAATCTGTTGGCTATTGTGGGGAAATTCATATGAACACAACTAAGCTTGCTGAAATTGATTCTCTACTCTGGATTTAAGTAGGCTAGTTGGTTAGGTTTATAAAACATCAGTAAGCACTTTTATATAATTTAATTTTTTCATATCACATCACATGACAGACCAGTCTCTTCACCTGAATAAACATCCACTAAAATGCACTATTACAAACGGCATCTCCACCATCATCATGGCAAATCCCATAGCCTCCTTGGAGATCGAGTGCCACCTGGATCAATTTCTAGCTAGGTCCTTAAGATGGTCTGGCTGGAGGTTCAGTTTATTTCCCTCACTGGTGATTTTATCATGCCACTGCAGCTTTTGGTGACCATGTGATTTCTGGCTGTGTAGCAGAATTTCCTTGGCAAACATGCATCATAATTTGTTGGTCTTCCATCCTAATAATATGTCCATACCACGAAAGCTGCCAAAAGGTATCTCCAGACCTCCACAAATGCCTGAGAAGAGGGGTTTTGTAGCTTGAAGGGTCCTACAGAGGTATCTACTGGCAGCTCCCTCATGTTCAAGTTGAAGTTTTTCCTGGTGTGGGATGGGGAAGAAGGGGTCTCTTGGATCATTGGTTTGGGGACCAGGCTAGGGCTTTAAGAGGTACTTAGGTGCCTAAGTCCCATTTTCAGGCACCGCTACAATCCACAGAACTCCCATTCAGCTGCTGCCTAGCCCTGGAGAAGCCTAAACTTGCCTGTGCCTAAGTTTTTTTTCTTTCGGGCATGCACACTGCTGTCTCACTCTAGCTGTCCGGATGCCTACCTAAGCCCCAGAGCCACTCACAGCAAAAGACAGGCATTCAGCTGCCCAAGCCACATGCAGGGGCCTGATCCTGTAAACAGCCTCTGAGAATGTCTACTGGATCGGGCCCCTCAGGTGAATCTGCACAAAGCCCGTGAAGGAAAGGAGCAGCAGCCCCTTTATCATCTTAAACCTAGTGGATAGGGTCCCAGGATGTGGGAGATCCTTGGTTCAAGTCCCCCTTGCCTGATGAGGAGAAGGGATTGGAACAGCCATCTGCCACCTCTCAGCTGGGTGCCCTAACCACAGAGTTATAGAGTCGTTCTAACTCTGTCTCAAAGTATTCCACTGTTTCATTAAAGTGGCACAACTTCAGTAGGAGAGATTGAGGGAGCCCTGCATGAGAATATTCCACAGCCTCGTGGTTAGGGCATGCCTCTGAGAGATCCCTGTTCAAATCCCTTCTCATCAGAGGGAGGGGGGACTTGAACTGGGAGTCTCCGACAGCATAGGTGAATACCCTAGGCTGAAGGTTATAAGGGAAGGCCTCCTTCTCTCTCCCTGCCCCACATTTTGTTTCAGGTCCCACATGCAACTTAGGCAGCAGAGTGCCTATCTTCCCCCATTTCACAGATCACTAGCACAGCTAGGTGCCTCCCTGCAGCCTGGACTTGGGCACCTGTCTCCAAGAGAGGGGCAGGATCAGTGGCGGATGAATGATTTTGCCGCCCCTAGGCCCTGAAATAATTGCCGCCCCCGGCCCAATATGAACTTGTTTTTGTTTTTTTACAAATTTGTTTGAACTAAAATGAATCTAAATATCATGAAAAAAATTGAACATTAACAAGTTTTCTTATAAATAAAATTACAAGTACAGCGGACCCTCGCTTGAATGCGTGTCTGTATAGCGCGATTTCGCTTATAGCGCGGGACCGCGCATGGATCCAAAACTGAGAACCACTTAATTTTTTCCTTCCGGTCATATTATTAACGTTTAGGATTCTCGTGAGTATGTTTACTAAATGGTGTTGCGCCGTCATTGGTGGTTTCAATACGCGCTATGATTGGTAGAATCGCAGCGTCACTGATGCTGCGATTACAAAAATGCTGCTATTATACATTTGCCGCCCCTGCAGATTTGTCACCCTAGGCGATAATACGCCGCTGGGCAGGATTGAGCACACATCCTCTCTGGTCAGCATCTCCTATTGGATAGCTTAGCCACTTAGCATGCCCGCTTTGTGGACCACATTCTGAGATCTCTCTCTCTCTCCCCATTCAGTGTTTAGGGAGCCCAGCCTAACTCAGGCTTTGTGGACTGCAATGCTGGGGTTCTAGAGATTTTCTAGGCACCTACGGTATAAGTTAGGCATTGCAATGCTGAGAGTCACAGCACCTCCGTCCCTTCCTGGATCGCAGCTCTGCTCAGTTCAGCCTTCTGAAAGACATGGCTTAACCCAGCAAGATGATGTCTCTTGGCAGGAATCACTTGCACAGCTCACACACATTGCTGGCTTCTCCATTAAACTCTAACTGCTCAAAAGAGACACCCAGGCATCACTCAATGGACAGCTCAATGAAAAGCCTCTGCAACAGCAGTCAGAAAAACAAAGCTAGGACGTGTTAAGGCTGCCTAAGGAATGAGATGGAAATACTGAAAATGTCGGTATAGAAATCCTTGATTCACCCCAGATCATGTTGAGGTTTAGTTACCCTCTCTCAAATCAAGGGGGTGCAGAAATTGAAGTCATTCAGATACAGGCAAGAAAAGCAGTTAGAAGGAGGGAAAGACTTGTGTGTGAGAGGATAGTGCAGAGACTGGGACCATTTAGTTGAGAGAAGGGACAGAATAGAGATCTATAAAACAGGACTGGCCTGGAAAAGGAAGATCAGACACTCTGGTTTACCCTGTTCATAATATAAGAACAAGCAGACAGGCACCAAAACTCAGATTTTTTTTAAACACACACACACACTCTCTACAATATTCTATCACAAAATACAATTTAATTCAAAAGCTTAAGGAACAGCCATTTAAATGGAGAATGAGGACAGACACAGTTTATGTTAAAAAGGAAAACAGAGAATTAGCAATATAATGAACGCTCATATTTCAGAGCACAAGCCAAACTAGAAGTGACAAGGGCTAACACACAATTTATCCTATGCACAGATTAGTCCATAAGGGTCTACTAGAGCAGTGGCTCTCAACCTTTCCAGACTACTATACCCCTTTCAGGAATCTGATTTGTCTTACATACCCCACGTTTCACTTCACTTAAAACCTACTTGCTTATAATATCAGACATAAGAATACAAAAGTGTCACAGCCACACTGTTACTGACAAATTACTGACTTTCTCATTTTTAATCATATAATTATAAAATAACTCAATTGGAATATAAATCTTGTACTTACATTTTAGTGTATAGCACATACAGCAGTATAAACAAGTCATTGTCTGTATGAAATTTTAGTTTGTACTGACTTTGCTAGCGCTTTTTATGTAGCCTGTTGTAAAACTAGGCAAATATCTAGATGAGTTGTTGTACCCTGGAAGACCTCTGCGTGCTCCCAGGGGTACATGTACCCCTGGTTGAGAACCACTGTACTGGAGAGCTTTTTGCACCATCTTCTGAAACATCTGGTGCTGACCAGTCAGAGAGAGGACACTGGACTAGATGGACTGGTGGTCTGATGTGCTATGGCAATTCACATGCCCCTACCTTTCTCAACTTCAAATGCAGGTTTCTGCCAATGCTATGCAAACATGTAAAAAAAAGAGTGAAACTTTTTGTAAAAATACATAACAGAAGACTCACCCGTTTTATGACTTGTTGGGTTTATGCCTTAGCTGCTGGTATTGGGCAATGGAGCCAGCTTTTTGAAGTGCTTGGAAAAACCCCATCCCTCCCAAATGCCAAACTTTCTTCTCTATAACAGAACATTCACCAATAAACTTAATGCTAAGACTAAACCGTGACTCAGCATTGTTGACCCAGGCAAGATGTATGTCAAAAATACACCAAGGCAGCCCCTTAATATGGCTACAAGGAAATCTTCGTATGTTCTCAAACAGTGGCTCTAGAGAAGGGCTGCTTTATATTGATTTATTAAAGGCAGCACCTTCTAGCCCATCCCTCCAGGATCATGGAAAGCCTCATCTTAATTCCTTCCCCTTCTAACCCACGTTGAAGTGGCAGCCCAGCTAATGTTCTGTCCTACCAAATCCCTCACTTTGCTTAGGCCCTGGTCCTGTCATGAGCTCTGGGCAGGTAAATCCTTGCACCTGTGCAGAGCCCCAGGGAAGTCTCTAGGCCTGGGCATTAGCACAGACGTCCACCTTCAGAGAGCTCATTGAAACAGGGGAGGGGGCTTTATTCATAGCAGTACAAAAACTCTGCACTCTCAGCCAATCAGAATTGTCTGGGAGCCCTTTCATTGATCAGCCACTGACACAAGGTGTAGCTGAGGAAGATTCAAAGGAGGATTTGCCATTATATTAATAATGTGGAGCAGATAGTTAATCTGGTCTATAGTTTAAATGTAAAAATTACTCACTCGGTACAGTCCCTTTTATTACCTTTTCCCCCAAGCAAAACTGATTGTGGATAGGTAAGCTGGGACTCCTGGGCAGGACAGACTTAATAACATAGTTGTATTGGCTTCAAAATAGGTCTGTGGGTGATCCTGTGGTTGTGAGCCTTTAGCTAATGAGATGGTAACTCCTTTCTACCACACCCTCACCCCAATTATTTATTGATTGGGATTAGGATCATTTGCTAAAGAGGGGTAGCGCTAGTAGCAAAGCTAACTGGTATATAAAGAAAGCCAGGTCTCTATAGTTAAGCTTTCCTGGAGGGAAATACATGTAAGTATGGGAATAAGGAAGTGTGTAGTAGGGAAGCTGCTATTAAGTAAACTGTTTACTCTGGCATTGTGCTTGAAAGCTTTTGATTTTTGTGATCTTCCTTAAAAAGTGGATGTGATTATTTAACAGTTCTGTATAGCAAGGCTGCTAAGTACTGTTCCTCCATCCTCTTAAACCTAGGCTGTTTTATGTTGCTAGGCTGAAAGAGAACTTTCTTTCCTTAAGCTTTAAAACTTCACTCATCCCTATCAACTATTTAAATGGACCTCCTTAGCCTGCTCCCTCCAGGTCTGTCACTCCATGGAAAAAGCTAGTGTGTCAAGAATGAGAACAGACAATATCTACAACTACACTAAGTAGGAGACAGCCACAGGATAGTAGAAAACTGGTGGTGATATGTATGTATCTTGTCTCTCTCCCTTTTCTATGCTCACAACCACAGAGGGGGAGAGACTCTAACTTCTGGTAAAAGGTGACTCTGCTGTTGACCGTCCTAGATGTGTTGCTGCTACTTCTCCATGCTGCCCTGTTAACGTTGGGCACCTGGGGTTTTTCTCTTTTGCTTGTACCACCCTTACTGTGAGGCAAAGCCCTATGTTGGTTTCTACAGACATGTGGCTTAGAAGACACTCTGACCTCCCTAACAAATGTTGGGAAAGATATTTTTCTCCTTATGTACATCCACTAACACTTTATTGCAGCCTTTTCTCTGGCTGCTGTTTGTGAAAACTGTAGACTTTTTTTACTACACAATTGCATTCTCCTCAGGCAAGAGGAAGAGGCTTCATATGTTATTTCTACGTAGTCTAGTTTTCAGATTGGCTAGGGGATGGGTTTTCAAGGTCAGTATGATGAGGGTGATTAGCTCTGGGGGTTGGGTAAAGTGGAAGAGGGGCCCCTGAGATGAACAAAGGATGTGAAGAAATGGGGAGAAAGCAGCGAGGAATTGTATTTTTAATGAAGGTTTGTGCTTCAGATCAACAACAAATAAAAAAAAATTGTCAATTTTAAGGCTGTAAGAGCGAACTATCCCAATGCAAAGGAAACTTAAGCAGTATGGTTAGAGACCATGTTGGCTTAACGAGGAGATCTTCAATGACCTGAAACTCTAGTCCTACAGAAAGTAAAAACTAGGGCCAATTACAAAGGGGCAAAATGAGATTAAACTAGCTGGAACATAAAATGTAACAAGAAAACATTTTTATAAATACATCAATTGAAGACCAAGAACAGAGTGGGGGGCCTTTGAGGGGGCAGGGCGACTTTAGGACCTGCAGGGCCCAATTTGAATACCCGGTCCGGGTCTTCGGCGGCACTGAAGGCCCCCGTGCTGCCGAAGACCTGGAGTGGACCGCCGTCAGGTGAGTAAAACAAATTAAAAAATTTAAGACACCTTAGGTGCGGGACCCAATTTGGGGGAATCGGCCTAAAGCTGGCCCTGTGAGGGGGCTGCACTGCTGTACCGCTGCAGTGAAGATGCTTGATGCAGACAGAGCTCTCCTGTCAACTTAGGCCATGTCTACACTAGAGACCTTACACTGCACAGCTCTACCACCAAGATTTCCCTTGTAGCCACTCTATGCTGATGAGAGAGAGCTCTCCTGTTGACCTAATTAAACCACCCCCAAAGAGGTCTCCTGCTGACCTAGTGCTGTGCACACTACCACTTATGCTAGCAAAACTATATTGTTCGGGGGGTGTTTTGTTTTTTCATACCACTGCGCAACATAGTTATATCAATGTAAGCTTGCAGTGTAGGCCTGGCCTTAGACAAATTAGATGTCTTCAAGTTGGCAGGGCCTGATGGAATGCATACTAGACTACGTAAGGAACTGGCTGAAGAGATCTCTGAGCCATTAGTGATGACCTTTGGGGACTCCTAGAGGAAGGGGGAGATCCTAGAGGACTGGAAAAGGGCAAGTTACCCATCTATAAAAAGGGAACAAGGACAACCCTGGGAAATACAGACCTGTCAGCCTAACTTCAGTACCTGGAAAGATAACAGTGCAAATAATCAAACGATCCATTTGTAAGCACCACAAGATAATGTGATCAGTAACAGTCAACATGGACTTGTCAAGAACAAATCATGTCAAACCAACCTAATATCCTTCTTGGACAGGGTAACATCCCTTGTGGATAGGGAGGAAGCAGCAGATGTGATGTATATCAATTTTAATAAGGCTTTTGATACTGTTTCACATGCCCTCTTCAGAAGCAAACTATGGAAATCTAGCCTAGATGAACTTGCTATAAGTTGGGTGCACAACTGGCTGGATAACTACTCAGAGTAGTTATCAATGCCTCAGTCAAGCTGGGAGGCCATTTCACGTGGGGTCCCACAGGGATCTGTCCTAGGTCCAGTTCTATTCAATATATTTATACCATTATCCAAACTGAGAGTGCACTTAATTTGTTGATACCAAGCTGGGAGGGGTTGCAAATGCTTTGGAGGACAGGATTAGAATTCAAAATGTACTAGAACTGGAGAAATGGCCTGAAACAAATGGCCTGAAATTCCATAAGGACAAATGCAAATACTACAGTTAGACAGGAACCATCAATTGCCCAAAAACAAAATGGGGGAGGGGGGGAATGAGCACCTAGGAAGGAGTACTGCGGAAAAGGATCTGGGGGTTACGGTGGATTGCTGCTATATTGTAGACATCTGTAATTCTGTTTCTTCCCCCCTCCCCCCCCCCCCCCCCCCCAAAAAAAAAGTGACCATCATTCTGGGATGTATTGGTATGTTGTAAGCAAGACACACTACTCAGCACTGGTGAGGCCTCCGCTGGAGTACTGTGTCCAGTTCAGGGCATCACACTTTGGGGAAGATGTGGACAAACTGGAGAGTCCAGAGGAGAGCAACAAAAATGATTAAAGGTCTAGAAAATGTGAGCTATGAGGAAAGACTGAAAAAATTGATTTGTTTCTTCACGAGATGATTGAGGGGGCACATATAAAGAGGGGGATGATAAATGGTTCTCTTTATCCACTGAGGACAGAAGTAATGAGCTTAAATTGCAGAAGGGAGGCTTAAGTTCGACATTAGGAAAATTTTCCTAATTGAAGGATGGTTAAGCTGTGCACAAACTACCTAGATTCCACAACCTGCCTGTCACCAGAGGTTTTTAAAAACAGGTTAGACAAACCCCTGTCAGGGATGGCCATGAGGTCCCTTCCAGTCCTAGGCTACATTTCTACAATTATTGATCTAATTTGTTTAAACTATAAGCTTTCTAGAGCAGGAACCGTTTTCTTCGTGTCAAGCACCATGGGACCCTGATATTTGTTGGAGGGTCTCTAGGTGCTACCACAATATAAATAACACCAAGCAGGTCGCATGTCAGCAAACTGACATGTTAGATTCCTCTAAAGATAAGAATTTCTCTTTCGTCATACTGTTGAAGGGTAAATATAAAATGACGCTGCACTTCTTGTCATACATTGCTTCATACAGTACTTCCAGTTTGGAAGGATTTTTAGTGTAAAATTTATCTCTGGCAGTTCCAGTGGAATGAGGGGGGGGGGGGGGCAGGGGCAGGCTTCACAGAACAGTGTTCCTGGGCAGATTCCAATCTCCCTCTCCTATGAGAGGAAAATAGGACAGCCATGTGGGGAGGGGTTGGGATAGAATGAAGATCAGACCATGTTCTTGTGGCCACGTGGGAGGAGAGTGCATGCCTAAAACCAGACATCTAGTCTTGTGCACAGTCTGTGTGTGTGTGTCTCTCTCTCTCTTAACCCCCCTCCCCCCCCCCCCACCTTGGTAGTTACTGATGTTTCCATCCAACAGTGCTGGAAGAGAGCTGAGGTAGAACTTGGAAATTCTCTTTGTAGAGTCTGGAGTACAAACTACTATTTGATTGACACCAGCTCTCTCCACACCTACACAACAACTTGGCCAGGCACCTCAAGATGGAGGGATTACCTTGGCCTCAAGCAAATGGTCAGCGGCCAGAACAATCTCTCCAGGGGCCATCTCCCAGGAATCCACAAAGTAAGGTCACATTCCAGCAGACAGTATATTGTCCAATGTCTCATGTTCTAGTGACCTAAATCTTTAGTCTAAATGCTGGAAAAGAAATGCAACTGGATTTGTGGCTGTCTTCCGGACTAGAACATCTTCCAACAGTACCACTTGAGTTCCTGAAATATTTACCTACAGTTTCCTTTGGTTAAGGAATCGTCTGAATCTTGCTGCTCAAATCTGATCATCTGCCTTCCTGAATTACCCAGTTTGTGAACATTCACTAGTGGTTGCCTGCTATGCCGCTACTAGCGGCAAGAACTAGGAGAAGCTGAAGGAGGTTACTGCCTGCTGGGGGAGCATCCAGCCAAGGCTTTGCTTTTATTCTTTGCTAGTTCAACAAATGGCTTGTTGAAACCAGCCATGGTCCTTCCTGGCAGTGATCTAGGAAGGGTTTCTTGTGATAACAAGAGCTACCCCAGTGGCTGGTCTGCTCTTCAGAACAACTCCAAGTAAGCCCTGTTTTCTCTCCTCTCATCACTCTTCCAAGATAAGTTGTAAAGGATTTTTCACTTCCCAGATATTAAATTGGTTTTCTAAATGGATAGTTTCTTTAAAATAACTGTGCAAAGCCCAGTAAAAGTGTGGCAAACTATTAGTCAAGATGCAGCAATTTTTTTTCTTGATCTCTAGATCCCAACACTCTGAGAGTGAATGCAGGTGTAGAGGTTCCACGTCCCAGTCTCCCTCCTGAATCTGTGTTTCCTTTGGGTATGAACTTTGACAAGTAAGTTCTTGTCTCCTAATTCACATGTCTTGTCTACATGAAAAAAAACTATATTCTTCCTTAAATTCCCTTCTCTCCCCCTCCCCTGCCTTGCCCCAGACATAGATTTAAAAAAAAAAAATCCCAAATTGGAAAAGTTGTACCCAATATTGATCAACCTATCCCCTCTTCAAACTAAGAATTGAGCATCTATCCTTGGATGTGAAGACACTCATGGTGCAGCTACACAGGCTTCTGTCTTCCAATTCTATGCCTGGACTGCAAACTCAGAATCCTCTGGACAAGTTCATATAACTCTGTCTACAGACAGACCATGACAAGCGGTGATCTTTGTCAATGCTTGGACAGGCTTCCAGGGAATACCAAACTATGGCAGGCAGTGGAGTGAGTTGTTCCTGTTGGGGGCACACTTCCTGTGGTGGTAGGGGCCTTCAGGAGGTGCGATCCTTTAATAGTGCTCATGGTCATTAAATCCCTAGTGCATCTCTCAAAAACAGGTGGCTGTTATTCCTGGAGTTGTCCTGGCCATACTTCTGTTTGGCAGAGTTCTGCTGACCCAAATTCCTTGCATGTCTCACTGGCGGTGATGGGATTTGCTTCCTGGGCTAAATGAAGGTGTTGCCTCAGACTTGGGTACAGCCACCTCCTCGGTATGTTAGAGCCATGGTTTTCCCTCCTTGGCACAAACCCAAGGCAGGTGGTGTGTAGCTCAAATATCCCTTAAATGGTGAGCTGCAGACACACATCACTGCAGTGTCACGTCAGGGACTGTTCTGAGGAAGTCTGTGCAGAACTGAACAACTGCTGGGCAACCTCCTCTGAGTGGCTCCCTGGCTGCATACAGGTCTCTTCAGGGCTCCATTCTCACTGGCTCTTCCTGGGCAACGCTGCTACCCCAATGGACAGGTGGCATTGAAGATGATAGGGACTTGCTTTGGGTTCATGCAGCAGAATAGACACCTGTAAATCTGTGCTCTTGAGCGAGGTCACAGGGCATCCCCTAGCCCTGCCCAAGCAGAACATTTGGGGAGGGGGGGGGGGGAGAATATGCCATGGAGGTGTGGCTTGCCAATAAACTTTAGGCTTTTTGTCCTGCTTTACACCCCGTGCACCAATGATCCCCATGTGCTCTGGTCTAGAAACCCATTGCAAAAGGTGTTAAGATGAAAGCTGCTACCTAAGACTTGGAGTTACAGTTAAGATCTTAACAATCTCTTCTCTCCCCCTCCCCATTCTTATTTTTAAGCCCAGTGATGGGTGAAATGGCAGCTGTTGCCAACCTAGGTCCTTTGCCAAGAGCACCACAATCCTCCAGCACTGGCAGGAATAACCAGTGGCAAGAATCAGTGAGTCTGGCACAGCGTGAGCATGTTGTACAGAGGATGTAGGTATCTGGTGTCAAAATGGACTTCTTCCCTCTTCTTGGAGGGAAAGGGCTTCTGAATTAAGAAGCAAAAACTTCAGATGTCCATTGCCCTATATCAAAGAACATGGGATTTCACATGAAATCCCTTCTCTGCCTCTCTTCACCGCCCTTTTCTACCCTTGCCAAAAAAAGGCAGATGGTGGCTGATGCTCCAAGTGGCTTGCTGAAAAGTAAAAAGAAGGGACCTGTAGGCTTCAGTAATGTGTGGGTGTGTTGGTTGGTTTTTAGGGGAGTGAAGACCATAGACTGGAAATACTTGGGTTCTATGCAATATTAACTTATAACCAAGGAAACTTTGTCTTCATATTACAGTAAAGCAAAGATCTCCAATTGAGATCAGAGCCCAGTGAGCTCTGCTCTTTACCAATAAGGGACTGCCTCATTACTTCCTTGGAGCTACTGAGTTTCTCAGTATGACAAAATGCTTTCCTGGTCTTTCACCTTTTTATGTGCTGCATGACATGTTGGGCTGGGGTGAGACTAGATACATGGTTGTCAGTCAAAGCTTGCCCCTCCCCGCCCCCCAAAGTGTCCTGCTCAAGGCCTTAGAATTACTTTCCTGAGATTCCTGAAACAAAAACCAAAAGCCCATCACTGACTGAGAAGCAATCTTTCAGTTAGATGAAACTGATTAATCTGTTGCATGGGTGTCTTCCTGTTTAGAGTCCAAATGATTTATCCCAATCCTGATCCTGCCGTATTAGGAGATGAGCGCACGGAGAGGCTGATGTCATTTGCTCGGAGAGTGGAAGGGGAGTCATATGACCAAGCAAACAGCAGGGTAAGTGGCGTTATCTCTGCTACCAGTACTCCAGATAGTACAGACCAAACACAAATCTTACTGTATTGGTGACAGCTTAGGCTTGTGCCAAGTCTTCCTCCACTGATCCAGCCCTAATTAGAGTCCTAGTTAGATGAGGCTGCCAGCACTCTTACTTAGGCCTGCTGCCAGCACTCTTACTTAGGCCTGCTCAATACCATCAAGGTGACATAGCAAAAAACCTCAATTACCACTCCAGTGCCCCTGGACTGGTGATAGCAACAAGGGAGAACTCTGACCAAAAACAAGTGTAGAAAAATGGCTTCCAGCATTCCTTAAACCCTGAGGCTTGAGACCAATCTGAAATAGAGCTGTCCTGAGAGCCATGAATGACCAGAAGGTCCACAAAATGCAAGCTAGTATGTCACAAGCTGTGTTTTTTTGTTTGTTTGTTTTTTTGGTTTTGGTTTTTAAGGGAATGGGGAAGTGAGTGGAAAGCATGTGTCCTTCTTGCTTAGTATTTGCATTTGTTCACAGCAAGGAAACTCTCTTCCCATAGTGCCATACTTCAATGTCTGCTTTCCTCGCATGCAATAAAGAATGGATGTTGAAACCTAATTCTTAGACCTCAACAAAAAAGCTTCTTAGTGGTGGTGGTGTTGCATTTGCAGGGAATCAGTATAGTATCTGACCTTGACTCTCCTTCATTGCATAATTTAGGATTGGGACAGCTTCTGCACATGCACAGCATATTGGTAGGGGGTTCTTTATGCAATCTGTCTAATCTATAGATTTTTTTCCTTTCTCCCCTGTTCCCTAAAATCAGGAGGAATACCACCATCTGCTAACTGAGAAGATCCATGAAATCCACAGACACATACAGGAAGTACAAGAGAACAGGCTGCTGGGGCAGCAAGGACTTGGTGTACTGCCAGCTCCACAGCAGCAAGGACCTGGCATGGGTCAGCTGTAACCAAGACTCTCTGCTAGTAAGAACAATATGGGTCTTTTAATGTTTCTTGATGTATTACAGCGAGTCTAACCAGTTATCCATACCACCAGAAACTAACATGACTGTCATACATCTCTTGCTAGTTATAAGACTATAACAGTAGTGCTCATCAAGTGAGATGAGTCTCCTTTCAAGTTGCTTGACCTTATTAAATCATTCTGCTGCCTGGTAGGATGCTTTCACCACTTGTATTCAGGTAGCACCAAGAAGCCCCATTCAGAATCTGGGTGGATCGTACTGTGCTAGAAGCTGTACAAAGTATGAGACTAGATATATCACTTTTGGACATCTAAGCCACATGCCCTAATTCACTGGATACTTCTTAAGAGCACTCTGGTATTGGCTGAGAATAAATGTCCATAAATGAGCACTGATCATATTGTGTCTCATTCTAGGTCCAATAAAGGACTAGGTCATTGGTGGGGGAGAAGTGGTTTGCCAAGCCCTTCTGATATGTGTGGGCGTGCTCTTGACAGTACCCAAGTAACTTACAACCAAACTAGAACATGGGAAGAGCATATCTTGTTGATGCTATACCTGATGACTCTGCTCCCTAGTCAGCTGCACAATAAAACTGTATTGTGCCCCTAATAAATGAATCCCCAAAGTCTCTATCTGGCTGCCCCTTAAATGTTTCTATATCATACAGGACTAAAGTGTCTCCCTGGATCCCTGTTTGACTACTGTGCCATGTGCTTTAAATGCACCCTTGTTAACTCTGATAATACAAGTGAGGATAGTCTACTTAAAATCTACCTGTTTCCCCTGCCTGGTGGTGAAGATGGCTTTAAGAACTTGTATTTCTGTATCCTTGGTTAAAATCCATCTTCAATAGAGGAATGGAAATGTTACCCACTATTGAAGAACAAATGCAGAATAACATGGCTTAAGCTGTATGTACCTGTTAGTGGCTTCCTTGTCCATGAGTTTACCCTAATCTTTGATCTAGATATCTGAAGATGGCACCCCTTCAGCAATCCACATGGCTTGACCTGCCTTCCCTCTAGGAGGGGCAACCTAGCTCCTATACCAGACACTCTGTCCTTGACATGACTCCCATGATGGATCTGCTGGTGACATGAGCAGCCTTTTCTGAACTGCCTCTCTAGTCTCCCCAAGTGAGCTTTTAGAATTTGGAGCCTAAGGCTCCTTGGTAATGGCATGTAGGAAGCCTAATAGTGCATGGAACCTGTCCATTCAACTCCATAGTATTTCTGACCATTCTGGCTACTGTAAGAATGGGTGCAGCCCTTCTGTATCAAACTGGAGGGCTTAACTGTGTCTAACGAAGTTGTTGGCAAATGGGCAGTCTTCCTCCAAGAACTTTACTTCTAACTATTTTTGTAATAGGCTTTGTGGAGAGCTGAATGGTAGATCCCAACCTTCAGGAAGAACTGTCTGTCTGGACTATCCTCATCCAAGCTGCCTCCTCCGGGCAAGATTAACAAGTGAATACAATTTTAGTGTATACTTGGTGTTATGGATTCAGATTTTTAAACGCAAAGTAAGTTTAACATGCTCTACTTCCCTACAAGCTTATTTTAATAAAACTCTTATTAAATCTCTAATGCTCTCTGACTCTGTACAGCTTGGAAGGCTTTTTTAATTTTTTTTTTTTTTTTTTTTTAATTTTTAAAAGATCTCCACACATTCAAATTTGAGTTCAGGTGACTGGAAAGGTGTCCAGGAAAACCTGGATCTGAATCTCTTCTGAATTAAATGGATGTAACTCACTGAAGTCACGGGTCACTTGCTGGAAGATTCTCTGCACCTTGAAGTCTTTTAAACCATGATTTGAGGACTTTTAATGGCTTAGACATAGGTTTGATACAGGAGTGGGTGGGTGAGGTTTTGTGGCCTGCGTTGTGCAGGAGGTCAGACTAGATGATCATAATGGTCCCTTCTGACCTTAAAGTCTATGATTCTAATATTGTACTTCTGGTGTAAACCCAGAAGAAAACTCCACCAGCATGTCTGGATGTCTCCAGATAACTGCTGCTCCCAGCACCTTTTATTTAAATAATCCCAAAACAACTTCCTGTTACCACAGCTGAGGTTCTAGGGTTATGATTGTGGAATCTTTCCCCTTTGTCTTACCACATACCACCACTCCACTCAGGATGCAACTCCTTGAGACTGTTTTGCTAAGCCCAGGTTCGGAAACTAGCAACACCCAAAGGTGACTAGAGCAGACACACATGGTCTGCCTCTTTATTTTACTGCTCTGAAATGAATGAACCACTCTGAAAAGGGGAGAGAAGAGAAACCTTTCACTCTCCCACCCCTACAGAACAGGCTTCCCTTCCCCTCCCCTCCCCTCCCAAGCTGGGCTCGAAAAGTTCAGATCAACTTTTGCTCTGGCATTGGCTTGGGGTCCAGCCCCACCACCTCTAGCCTATGGTTTGCCTGAGTCAACTCCGACAGTGTGTGAAACTAATTCAGAGCAGATCAGTTTTGCTAGAAGGAGTAACTCCCCCCCTCCTTTTTGTCCAGCTACAACTGTCCCTGGGTGGGCTGTGGAACTGGAGTCTTTGCAACATGATGCACAGTAGGGGACCTACTTACTTCTGGCAGATGTTGCCAGTCTCTACTGACTAATTGTCAAATAGTAAAAGCAAAACACTCCAATGTAAAGGGGCTGGAAACCTCCTAAGCTTGGTTTGTTTGTAGAAATAAATGGGCTACCAACATCTCTTAACTTTTTCCCCCACACCCCTCTTACTGTTCCATTAATGAAATGGTAGCAGTGTGCTGTGTCACTTCTACAGTGGGGTTTTCTTTATTAGGAAACAAGGCCACTCTCAAATTGTCATTAGGTAACCCCCAGCTCACTTAAGGTTTCCCTGATTTGAAGCAGAGTTCAGCAAGACTATAATAAGAATTAATGCTGCACTTCCCATTCATGCCTGTCAAAGGGTTTGAAGGAGTAGCATGGGTGAGATGGACATATATGTCAAATGTTCTCCAGAGCCTGTGGTAGGGGGTAGGGTGTGTGGTGTGTGTTTTTTTTGTTTGTTTGTTTCTTTCTTTAGCTACTATAGTGGTGGTGGAGGGAAGCCCCCCCCCGCCCCCCCCCCGCCCCCCCAACACACAGCAGCATAATTCAGCCAGAAATCCATGCAGACTCAGAACTGAACCAATAGCTCTGAGGTGTAAACTGATCATTCGTTTCACTGATGCTAATGATATCCTTCAATGTAAGATGGGTTAATTATTTTGCCATTTTATCAAATGAAGGGCAAAGATGTGGATCATAAAAATGTATCTAAATCTGTGTCCCAAACTGTGAGGGCAACTCCTTTTTCCTCCAAAGAAGATCCAAATGAGGAGCTGTTGCAGGGAGAGCTGTAAAAACTCAGCTGTGTAGGACTTTCGTAAGGGGGGAGGGGGAATGGCTAACCTTCCTTCAAAGTCTCAACTTTTAAAGAATCAGGACAGGAACTACAGCGCTAATGATTGCTACCACTCTTCTCTGACACACAAGTTACCCCAGTAACCTGCCATCTTCCTAGATTTTATGACTGGCTGTATTCTCAAGTAAACCAGTGTGTGTAGTACCTAAGTGCTGAAATGAACAAACAAAAGCTGGGACCAAAAAAAGCTGCACTCTAGCCCACCACAAATGTTCATAAGAAAGGCCATACCAGCTCAGACCAAAGGTCCATCTAGCCCAGTATCCTGTCTACCGCCACTGGCCAATGCCAGGTGCCCCAGAGGGAGTGAACCTAACAGGCAATGATCAAGTGATCTCTCTCCTGCCATCCATCTCCACCCTCTGACAGACAGAGGCTAGGGACACCATTCCTTACCCATCCTGACTAATAGCCATTAATGGACTTAACCACCATGAATTGATCCAGTTCTCTCTTAAACTCTGTTATAGTCCTAGCCTTCGCAACCTCCTCAGGTAAGGAATTCCACAAGTTGACTGTGTGCTGCGTGAAGAAGAACTTCCTTTTATTTGTTTTAAACCTGCTGCCTATTAATTTTATTTGATGACCCCTAGTTCTTGTATTATGGGAATAAGTAAATAACTTTGCCTTATCTACTTTCTCCACATCACTCATGATTTTATATACCTCTATCATATCCCCCCTTAGTCTCCTCTTTTCCAAGCTGAAGAGTCCTAGCCTCTTTAATCTCTCCTCATATGGGACCCATTCCAAACCCTTAATCATTTTAGTTGCCCTTTTCTGAACCTTTTCTAGTGCCAGTATATCTTTTTTTTGAGATGAGGAGTCCACATCTGCACGCAGTATTTGAGATGAAGGCATACCATTGATTTATATAAGGGCAATAATATATTCTCAGTCTTCTTCTCTATCCCTTTTTTAATGATTCCTAACATCCTGTTTGCTTTTTTGACCGCCTCTGCACACTGCGTGGACGTTTTCAGAGAACTATGCACGATGACTCCAAGATTTGTCCTGACTTGTTGTAGCTAAATTAGCCCCCATCATATTGTATGTAAGTTTGGGTTATTTTTTCCAATGTGCATTACTTTACATTTATCCACATTAAATTTCATTTGCCATTTTGTTGCCCAATCACTTAGTTTTGTGAGATCTTTTTGAAGTTCTTCACAGTCTGCTTTGGTCTTAACTATCTTGAGCAGTTTAGTATCATCTGCAAACTTTGCCACCTCACTGTTTACCCCTTTCTCCAGATCATTTATGAATAAGTTGAATAGGATCGGTCTGAGGACTGACCCTTGGGGAACACCACTAGTTACCCCTCTCCATTCTGAGAATTTACCATTAATTCCTATCCTTTGTTCCCTGTCTTTTAACCAGTTCTCAATCTATGAAAGGACCTTCCCTCTTATCCCATGGCAGCTTAATTTACATAAGAGCCTTTGGTGAGGGACCTTGTCAAAGGCTTTCTGGAAATCTAAGTACACTATGTCCACTGGATCCCCCTTGTCCACATGTTTGTTGACCCTGTCAAAGAATTCTAATAGATTAGTAAGACACGATTTCCCTTTACAGAAACCATGTTGACTATTGCTCAACAGTTTGTTTTTCTATGTGTCGGACAATTTTATTCTTAACTATTGTTTCGACTAATTTGCCTGGTACAGACATTAGACTTACCGGTCCGTAATTGCCGGGATCACCTCTAGAGCCCTTTTTAAATATTGGTGTTACATTAGCTAACTTCCAGTCACTGGGTACAGAAGCTGATTTAAAGGATAGGTTACAAACCTTAGTTAACAGTTCTGCAACTTCACATTTGAATTCTTTCAGAACTCTTGGGTGAATGCCATCTGGTCCCCGTGACTTGTTAATGTTAAGTTTATCAATTAATTCCAAAACCTCCTCTCGTGACACTTCAATCCATGACAGTTCCTCAGATTTGTCACCTACAAAAGCCAGCTCAGGTTTGGGAATCTCCCTAACATCCTCAGCCGTGAAGACTGAAGCAAAGAATCCATTTAGTTTCTCCGCAATGACTTTATCTTCTTTAAGCGCTCCTTTTGTATCTCGATCATCAAGGGGCCCCACTGGTTGTTTAACAGGCTTCCTGCTTCTGATGTACTTAAAAAACATTTTGTTATTACCTTTGGAGTTTTGGGCTAGCCATTCTTCAAACTCCTCTTTGGCTTTTCTTATTACATTCTTGCACTTAATTTTGTCAGTGTTTATGCTCCTTTCTATTTGCCTCACTAGGATTTGACTTCCACTTTTTAAAGGAAGTTTTTTTTTCGCTCACTGCTTCTTTTACATGGTTGTTAAGCCACGGTGGCTCTTTTTTAGTTCTTTTACTGTGTTTCTTAATTTGGGGTATACAGTGAAGTTGGGCCTCTATTATGGTGTCTTTAAAAAGCGCCCATGCAGCTTGCAGGGATTTCACTTTAGTCACGGTACCTTTTAACTTCTGTTTAGGGTTACCATACGTCCGGTTTTTCCCGGACATGTCCGGCTTTTTGGTAATCAAACCCCCGTCTGGGGGGAATTGCCAAAAAGCCGAACATGTCCGGGAAAATGCCGGCCGGGCACTTCCCCTCCCGCGGCTGCTCTGCTCCTCCCCGTGACTCTTCGGCTCTGTTTAAGAGCCAAGCTGCCCGAGCGCTATGGGCTTCAGGCAGCCCCCTTGCCTCCGGACCCCAGCCGCCGGCCGGGCACTTCCCCTCCCGGGCTCCGGCGGCGCAGGGTCCGGAGGCATGGAGGCTGCCCGAAGCCGGTAGCGCTCGGGCAGCTCGGCTCTTAAACAGAGCCGAAGAGTCAGAGGAGGAGCAGAGCCTCCGGCCGTGGCGGCTGCTCCTCCCCGACTCTTCGGCTCTGTTTAAGAGGCGAGCGCTACGGGCTTCGGGCAGCCCCCGTGCCTCTGGACCCTGCACTGCCGGAGCCCGGGAGGGGAAGTGCCCGGCTGGGGGTGCAGGGTCCGGAGGCATGGGGGCTGCCCGAAGCCCGAGCGCTACCGGCTTCACGGTTTGCCGGGCAGCCTCCAGACCCTGCGTCCCCGGCTGGGCGCTTCCCCTCCTGAGCTCCAGCTGCGCTGGGGAAGTGCCGGCCGGGGTCGCAGGGTCTGGGGGCTGCCCGGCAAACCGTGAAGCCGGTAGCGCTCGGGCAGCCCTTTTCACGTGGCTGGGAGTGGGAGGGGGGCGGGGAAGGGGTGGAGTTGGGGCAGGGCGGGGCTGGGAGTGGGAAATGGGCGGGGGCGGGGCCAGGGCCCTGTGGAGGGGTCCTCTTTTTTTATTTGTTAAATATGGTAACCCCAGTTTAACTAACCCCCTCATTTTTGCATAGTTCCCCCTTTTGAAATTAAATGCCACAGTGTTGGGCTGTTGAGATGTTGATCATGACTCATAAAAACAACAAAGAGTCTGGTGGCACCTTAAAGACTAACAGATTTATTTGGGCATAAGCTTTCGTGAGTAAAAACCTCACTTCTTCGGATGCCAAGCTTCATGACTCATGCTCATCCAAAATCAAGAGATTGGCTTTAAAAATCATGAGATGATGTAAAACAATTTGGTGGGTTTTTTATTTACCTTCTGCTGTTTGAGTCTTTAGGCTCTAGTGTGTGTGTCTGTGGGGAGGGGAATATCACATTGTGACACTTTCTCCACAGCCCCAAGGGCTAGAAGCTTACTGCTTTAAGAAGGAAGCCTGAAATCATCACACAGCCCCCTGGCTCCAGGCGCTGAAGGTAAACAAGAATCCGCATCAGGGCTGGCCCCACTGGGTAGCGCCTGGCTCCCTGCGCGGGGTAACACCGGGCAGGATTCGCTGCGTGCTCCAGCGCAGGAGCGATCCCTGCTGCAGGTTCGCGCCTCCCTCCCAGCGCAGGCCGCCCCGCCCCTGGGAGTAGACGGAAGGCGGCTCGGTGTGAGCCACGCCGCCCCGCCCAGGGCTGTAGCGAGAATGACGCAGGCGGAAGGACGGAGCACGCCAGGAGCCACCTGCCTCAAAGGCGGGGCTGTAACCCCCCCACGCGGCCGCCTTCTGCCAAGCTACCGGGCCCTGCGAACTGCAACTCCCAGAATGCCTCGCGGCGGGAGGGACGGGTTCCCGGCTGTTTCCGGTTGTTAAGCAATCTCTCCGGGGATTGGCCCGGAGCAAGGGGCCAATAGGCTTTTCCGGTACATGGGGGACGGTGAAGCTAACGCGCTCATGGCTGGCGTGTGACGCCCTGCCGGGGGCGGGGCCTGATCAGCAAAGGCAGCCTGTGCCTGGCGGCGGCCTCCAGCTGTTAGCTGGGCCGGGCGGGAGCCATGGAGCAGGAGAGGGGCGAGGTGAGCGGCGGGGTCCCTGGGGGCCGGACAGGGGCCGAGAGATGCTGCAGCCTCCGATCCCTTTGCCTTCCCCGGGACCCGCCACCGGACACGGTAGCTCCCGCCTCCCCCTTCTCGCCGCGGAGCTGGCCAGGCAGGCGCTGCCCTGCGGGGCTCCGGGGGCCCTGCGCTGCAGCACGGTGGGTCTCACCCAGCGTTATAGTGGCAGGCGCTTTGGGGCGCCTCGGCCACCTGTGGATGAGAGGCCGCCATTCAGAGCCCTGCTCCGCCCAGGGGAGTGGCTGGGAAGCCCGCCCCGTCCCCTTTGCGGCCCCCGGCCAGCCCGCCGCAGCAGGGGGACGTACGTAGCCAGCGGGGCTTGGCAGGGATGTGGGCAGCCAGGGAAGGATCCTTCGCAGAGGGTCCCCTGGATTCTGTTTGTAAAAGGGCCTGGTTTGTGGTGCGGTAACGGGCCCCCACCTGCCTGTGGGTAGATAAGGCTCCTTCAGTTGAGGTAACGCAATCAGTGGTGCCTGGCTTTGGGGTGGGGTGTAGTCGCTGAGCCCCTGGACTTCTTTGCTGCCGGCTTTTGGCTCTGGCCCGTGCCCAGGGCTGTGAACAATATCCCGTTTTCCTGCTGCTGCCTCGGCGGGGAACTGTTCAGGTTCGATGGGAGCAGCTGGAAGCCCCCTGTTCTTTAATGGGAGTTGGATCTGTTTACACGAGGACCGAGCCTGTTTCACTGTGTCCCAGTATGTCTGGCTGCTCTTGTTTTGAGGAGGGAGGAATGAAGAGGGAAAGCAGTATGGAGTGCAGGGATTGGAGACTGAAGGGTATCTCTTGCCCTAAAAGTTTGTTACTGTATTGCCACCTGGGAACAGTAAAGGACTAGTGACTTTGAAGTAACCAGTCAACCTCCAGTGTGACTACTGTATTGTTGATCTTTCCTTGCTATGTGTCTCTGTGAACTGATCTCTCCTTATACCGCCACTGTGGCATTTCTGGCCTCTCCATCCTTCTGCCACACCTCACCATGCACTACCTCATGGAGGCTGATGCTTTGCTGCAGTTGCATGATCTCTTAGGAGCAACTTATCCCCTAACTTCCTTCATCCCTATCCAAAGCCCAGTTCAAACCACCTCTTACCCTACATTCTTGCAGTCATCAACCCTTCCTGTCTTGCCTTGTTCACTGTCCCTTTACCCTCTTGCTCCTCCTTACTAACAATCCCATTGCTGTAGCAGCTTCGGGTCTGGACATAGTCATGAACAACTCATGATGAAATTAAATGTTAAACTCTTTCATTCATACAAATCTGTCTGTCCAAGGTTTAATATGTGAAAATGTGACTTGTCCTGTTTTCCTGCCACTGCGTCTGCTGAGCCAAATTCAGCCCTGACATAAGGCAGTGCAGTTGTTCCTTAGGAATTGCACCTCCTTGTTTCAGGACTGAATTTGATCCCCGAGTCCCAGGCTTTATTGGGGAATGTTGGGGTGGCATGGAGTTCAGTGACTGAAGCTGAAATGTCTCCTCTGTGTTAGACATGTCAGTGCCTTGCCATGCTGCACAGAAATATCCAATGCTGCCAGTGAACAGGTTCAACTATTGGGAAGAAGAATGGATGAAAGGACATGTTCTCTACTCTTCCCCCCCCCCCCCCCCCCAACTTATTACTACCCTCTTCCTTTAATATGGCTGTAGGTCTCCTACATTCTCACTCCTGATATCCTTCCTCCACCCTCCACTTTCTGCACTTCTGAGACTGAGTTCTTCTTCTCTGGGAATGCTGAGTATGATGGGTAAAACATTATAAGAGAACTCACTGAGCAGATGGGAGTCCTCTTCCCCCCCGCCCCCCACACTCCCAAGTGAGTTGGACACACTTGCTCTTGGGTCTGCTAGATAGAATCCTTAACAGCCACACCAGGTTTCCCCTCCCGAAGCCTTGTGGGACAACCCTGCTGTGCTGAGGTCACGCTTACTGCATAAGGGTATATTGAAAATCTTGGGTCTGAAGAGTTGTTCTCTCCGCTAGTTGTCTTCCTTCTGCCACAAGACGTCATCCTTGGAGCGGATGGAGGAGGAGGACGACGAAGAGGAGGATGAAGATGACGACGACTTGGACTTGTTTGGGGGTTATGATAGTTTCCGGGGTTACAACAGCAGCATGGGCAGTGACAGCAGCTCCTGCCTGGATGAGTCTAGTGATAATGATGTGGCAGATCGTGAAGCTGGGGAGCTGCCCACCTCCCCTCTGCCGCTACATCCGCCCACTACAGGCCGATTGATGGAGGACAGTGGCTCTGAGCCAGGTACTGTATGCGCTGCATGCAACAAAGAGGCACAATAGCTGATTAGAAACCGATATGGACCCATTTGAAAGCAGTACAGTGCTTCAGGATATGTGTGGTGGTTTAGCTTAATACTCATGCCCTGGGAGTGGAACTGCCCAGTGATTTAAAAAAAAAAAAAAAAAAAAAAAAGATTGTGTTCTATGCTCTCTGAGTTCTGTCAAGAGGCTCTCAGGGTTCTGCTGGGGCTAGTCAAATTAGTTACACTTCCCAGTGCTGTAGCATTGGTGGCCTGGGCTTGGCCCTTGCAGGGTTAATGCTGTATCCCCCAGCTCTCGTTCTGTGCATCTTCCTCTCCCCCAGCTGTGTGTGAAATGTGTGGGATCGTGGGTACAAGGGAAGCTTTCTTTTCGAAGACCAAACGCTTCTGCAGTGTCTCCTGCTCCAGGAGCTACTCCTCAAACTCCAAGAAAGCCAGCATCCTGGCAAGGCTGCAGGTGAGTGACACCCACCCGGTGGCCTTTGAAATCAAAGTGGGAGTAGCCTGTAGGGGGAAGTGTCAACCATCTGCTGATAAGCCTCTAGCAAGTGCAGTCTAGTCCTTATTGGTGCCTCCCTTCCTTCCTTGAGGGGCACTAGGGCATGCTAAGGGTCCCGCTCTCTGCATGGGTGGGAAAAGATGGGGAGGGCAGAACTGCGCTGTATCCATGGTGTTTCTGGCTCTTCATGGCCCAGTGAGTGTAGAAGAATGTCATGACCTCTGAAATCCTTCAGCCAGAGATAGGGAGGTGAGTCTGCACCTTGCCTTCAGGAACACATTATCCCTGTGCCTCTGGATCCCAACTTCCTCTTCTTTTTATGCTTCCACAGGGCAAACCACCTACAAAGAAGGCTAAAGTCCTGCACAAGGCAGCATGGTCTGCCAAAATTGGGGCATTCCTCCATTCCCAGGGGACAGGGCAACTGGCAGATGGAACGCTGACGGGCCAAGATGGTAAGTGCAGGTTGGGGTGGAGAAGAAGGAGCTGTGCATTAGACAGGCTCTGCATACTCTTCAGAACCAGCTCACCTTGATGCTCTTCTCTTGTGTCCTCCTGTAGCCCTTGTCCTGGGCTTTGACTGGGGAAAGTACCTGCAGGACCATGGTTACAAGGCTGCCCCCGTCAGCTGCTTCAAACACGTGAGTTTTCCTTATTTTCTGTGCCTTTCTGCCTGTGTGTAGTGTCATGTCACCTGGGCTTATTGGCTTCTTCCTGTGTGCATGAGGTGAGTGAGGAAGAGGTTTGGAAGCCACATGGTATAGAAGAGCTTGATATCAGACTCTGTCTCTGAGCCTTGCTGGTCATGCTGGAATCCTGTGGAGGGAAATGGGCAGGGATCTTGGTGTTATCTGAGATAGAAATGTCATTGAATGGCATCAGCCATTCACAGCTGTAACCAGTTCCAGCCACAATGACTTGGGGCCTTTGGAGGTGGTGGTGGGGCATGGGAGGGAAGTGGGACTCTGTCCTCCCAAGTTGTGCTGGAGGGAACCCCAAACTTTTTAGAAATAGAAACCGTGTCTCTGTCGGTCTTCTCCCCCTGCCCCCATCCCCACCTGAGCTGTGGGTGGGTCTTCGCACTATGCCTTTAGTTTTTCTGGTATTACTTTGTTCTTCTCACTCCATGGTCATGTCGTGGACTAGGGGAAATGGCCGTGCTATCTGCCATGCTGTCCCCTAGCATGCACATAGCACACATCACATCCAGACACAGCACTACTGCTAGTGCACCAAGGCCATGGTCATCTGGATTAGCTTGCTTTGGGTGAAGCTAACAGCCACTGGTTCTCTGCTATGCCAGTCTCCATCAAGACAGGGCCATTGTGGATGGAGCTTGCCTGTTGTCTTAGCCCTGCTGATGCCAATGGCCTTCCCAATAATTATCCCCATCACGCTTGTCATTGCCTGTGAGATCCACATTCTGCTGTGTAAAACTTTAGTTGGCTGGAATCCACCTGTCCATACAAGTAGCATCGCACACACCATTACCACGGAGCTCTGTATTCTCACAGCGAGCAACATCATCTGCTTCTGCAACCCAGCTGATTCTATTGCCAGCATGTCTCAGAGGAGACCATCTTACAAGGTTGCTGCCACTGACCTGAGACTGATATATGGTCTATGATGCCTGTCTGGGGAGAGGAAGAGGTCCCTGGCCAGCTCAGCCTGGTTTAGTGTATAACTTGGCAACTGAGTTCAGACTGGCCGAGATGGACATTTCTTGGCGTGTCAGATGGTGCTGTGAGGAGATGGAGGCAGGGAAGATCTAGTATGAACGGTTCAGAACACCCTTCCACTCTGCCTGATTTGCTACTAACTAGCATGGAGACAACATGCAGTGCTTTGTTGAGGGGACTCGAAGGAGAACTCTCAGAAGGACAGTAGATCCATGGCCTAGCAGGACAAGGAGCTGGACTGGAGCTGCTGGTTGCATTTCAGGAATCCTGAAACTGGAGAAGACAGCCAAGTTGAACTGGCAGAACTAGGAATTGGGAGATATGTACAGCAGCAGGTATGCACCTTCTTACTGTTTTATGTACTGATTGGGGAAGTGGGGAGGTTGATTTCACAGGGGTGGGGGAAAGGGTCTTCTGGATGCTGTGGTTAGTGTATGTAAAAGGGCAGTTATAACCTTGCATGAGGGTGGAAATATCCCTTTTCCCCCCCTTCCCTTATTCTAACAGTCTCCACCCACATGCCTCTGCAGCTCTTGCCAAATCCCTCATCAGCTCAGCTGTTTTGGTTGCTCTGTCATCTCCCAGGCTCTCTACCTGTTTGTGCCCCTCCTTCCTTTCGGCTCATAGACCACTGTTCCCAGTCAAGGTGGAAATGCCTGCATTGGCCTGCACAGGGCCTGGCTGAGCCACACTATGTGGCTGGACTCAACTTGGCAGATCTTTGGGGAGATTGCAATGTAAAAAGTCTTAAAAACAAGAGACTTTTTAATTGCAGGAAACTACTGGCTGGGCACAATGGCCACAACATTCATGTGAGATTATATCCGTCTGCCCCATTTGCAGTGCTGGCTGTCTAACCAGATTGCTGCCTCTATCTACCTGCAATCTCCCATCAGTCTGCCTTCCTGTTAAAAACATGGAAAACACTCAGGCATATTTTATTGGCAAAGGGGTAAGCAAACAAAAGAACAGCCCATAGGTTTAGGATACAATAATTGCACTGCCTATTCCCGACTGTCTGTTGACATGCAGTAAAATCCTTTACATTTATCAGACACTAATTAGTCTTGGCCCTTGGCTTTTCCCACACCTGGAACATTTTATTTGGAAAATCTCTGAGCAGGTCCTTCAATCTTGTCATCCAGTATTAGGGCAATGATAGTTTCCCTTCTCCCCCACAAAAGCTCTCACAAAGCTTGGTCCCCCCTCATCTGTGTGAACCAAGTCTCCAAACTTACCAGCTTTCTCCCTTGCTCTCTAAAATGGCTTCTTTCCCTTGACGGGAGCCCTGTAAAGAGATGGTTGGCAGGATCCTTTTTGGCCCACAGTAAGGATGGCTCACAATATGTGCTGACAGACATACCCTGGTTGAGTTAAACTAGTGCAAGCCCCATGTGTGGGCACTGCCAGTTTTAAAGTAATGTATCTGTAAGCCAGGGTTAAATGGATTTTAAGGAGTGTCAACGCAGAATTGCACTGAATTAATGGAAGGTGCGATTTAAGCAGATTCAGTTAAACTGGTGCAATTTTGTGTATAGGCCAGAGATCTAAGCCACCTTTCCTAATTCAGTTAGGATCATTCCTTGCTCTTCTCCCTCTAGCCTATCAAGTAGCATCTTCACCCACCCTTATTCCTAGAAGTGATGTGTGAATACCAATGCTATGTCCTTACTTTCTTCTGAGACTAGAGATGACATCTTGCAGGAAGGAACTAGTTTGAAACTGAAGTGAAATTATTACTTTTATCATGTTGGTTGGTATATTGGATGTGCTGTTGCTTTGGCTGTTAACTCTCTCTTCATTTCAGTGACCATTGCCCCAGTATAGACCTCCCAGAGCAGGCTGGGAAGAAGCTGATCAGATCCACTGTGGTGAAAAGGTTCACAGACCTCGGGGACCAGAAGAAGAGCGGACAAGACGTGTTCCAGAACATGTGCCAGGGTTCTGAACTCATGTATGAGTTTGAGAAGGTGGTTAAAATGAGGCTTGCCTATGAGAGACAAGGGAAGGTTCTACGAGGAGGACAGGAAAATGAAGCAGAACTCTTTCTGGAATGAGAAGTGCAAATGGAAGAGATGGTTCCTAAAGAAAACACCAAATCAACAGTCACTCAGGAGAAAATGGCTGCTACATTGACCCAACATTAGGCCTCCTGGCCAAGGCTACAGTGTAAATGTGGCTCCAACAAATCAGTCACTGTGATCTGTTGCACTGTGCTGTTATGTCTTACTCCTGCAGCTGGCCTATAGCCTTTAGTGTTCAATAAAAATATTCCTGGATAAGAGAGCCTCTGGTGCCTTAGACAGCCCCCCTCCTCCTCTTTAATTGTAATACTGCAGTGAATTATTCCTGTTTACAATTCCCTCCCCCTACCACCTCGCTCACCCAAGCAGACGTTATATACATGCATACAAACAAGGATGTGCTCCCTCCACTCTAATGTTGCAGAACATCTCTTAATTGCAGCAGTTGGCCCATCAGTACACCCCCCCCCCCCCCAATGCTTTCTGCCATAAACTTCCACACTGTATACATGAAGGGCCTAAATCTGTCACCTACATTGTTTTCAGGGCAGATACTAGGCAATGGGGCTACTACTAGTGAAAGCTGCTAATCAAGGTGGCAGAGCTGAGCTCTAAGCTAAGGGGATAATGACTATACATCACTTCTGCCACTGACGGAGAAACTGAACCCCAGTGCAGCGGAGTCCTGGTGCAAAAACTGAATCCCCATATCCATTAGCACTTTGAAGGTGGATGCACAGAGAGCTTCTATCTCGTACTTCACCATTGTATGCAGTACTAATATAAATAACTGCTTCAAATGCAGCAGTGTGCCCTATCAGCCGCCTGTAGCTTGCAGTCAATTCTGCATCATAGACGTCATCTCCCTTGGTTTCACATATGCAGTAAACAGATGTTATAATTGCTATGCTTGTCCCTGTGCTGTCATTGCAGGTCAGTGGATAGCTCTGCCTTGCTCTCAGCCCCCCCAAAAACCCATTCTACCACCTTCCTGCTAAATATATAGCTGAAATGGCATCCTCTGAGTGGGTGTGATTAGGAAGTGGCTATGCACTTAGGACCCCACTGGGAGTGGGGACACCATTCATGTCAATATTTTATTATGGGAATAATTTTCCCTCCCTCTGGTCCATTCTTAAACTCTAGACTTTTTCTGTATTGTGGCATCATGTGCTTTGGGTGGTCTTCCTATATACGTGTTCAGGTACCTGCTATGCTGCTCCACTGGGGCTGGTGTCACTATAAGGCAGTGCTGCTGTGATGTACTTGTGGGAGAAGAAGGGCCAAGTGAGTTCTATTGATAGCTCCTAAACCGTTTGGAAAGTGTAATACTTCAAGTCCTTCAGTGATTTCTGGCACGTTGGCCACCTTGCTCACGCACCCCTACAACACTGTACTGCCATGCATGCAGCCCATGAAATAACAACCATGATAGTAGCACCTACTGTGGTCTTCATGATCTCAAACTGGTGTCCAGCTGCTGGGTGATTGTCTGGGGTAGCCAGCTTCCATGGGGCAATTGCCTCTTTTTTTTCTCCTGGTGATTAGCACGCTTGTCCTAATGGACTGGCACCGCAGGGTCATAGTTAGCTCACCAGAGGTATGGAAAACTCTTCTTTCTCATTCTGAAGTTATGCAGTCACTGTTGCTTGTCCCAGAGCCAGAGAACAGCTTGGTGGTGTCAGTCTTGTTATGATCTGGGCGCTAAAGCCATCTTTGGATTTCAAAGTCAATACCCCATTGGGATGAACTGAACAGTTCAGAACTTGCTGTTTCAGGGTGTGTGCAGACTTACGAAGGCAATTGTACCTCATTATGCTGGGTTCGTGTTGTCATAGTTTTTCTTTACAGCCCTAAGGGCTAGAAATACCTGTGGTTTAAATGAAAGCATACATTTTTGGAGCACAGCTCTGTGAGCAAGAGGCAGATTGTGTCTGCAAAATACCATTCCCTTCTCTCCTCTCCCTTCATTTCTGCCCCAATCTTGCAGGTGCCGCTGTTTGAGCAGTGGGAGGACGTGATGAAAGGGATGAAGGTGGAGGTGTTGAATAGTGATGCTGTGCTCCCTAGCCGGGTGTACTGGATCGCCTCTGTCATCCAGATCGCAGGTAGGTCTCTGAGAGGCTTATCAGGAACTGAGAAGGATTGGCGATAATTGAGGAATGTTTAAAAGAGCTAAATCTATCTGGCCTGGCCATATGACAACTTAACGGGGCTATGGGAGCCATCCAGGGGTCTTTGAAAGGGGGAAATGCCAGGAGGGAGAAGAGTTGTTTAGGAGTAATAGATGGAACCTAAACAAAGGTAAACCGGCAGGACTCGTGGAAGGACTTTGTTGCTGCGCTCCATTAAGCTGTGCTAGTCTTCCAAGGGAAGTGGAAGTCCTTTTGCTTGAGTCACTGGAAGCCAATTTCCATGTAGTGCTGGAGAATGTATTGTAGGGAACAAAGTAACCAGTGCAGAGAAACCGTCAAGATTTAATGCATCTCTTCCCTCTCTTGTCTCCGGCAGGATATAGGGCGCTGTTGCGCTACGAAGGCTTTGAGAATGACTCCAGCCATGACTTCTGGTGCAACCTGGGCACAGTGGACATTCACCCCATCGGCTGGTGTGCTATCAACAGCAAAATCCTGGTACCCCCCCAGAGTGAGTGCCTGTCGGGTGCCGTGCTGAGAGGAGGTGCCAGTGTTTAATTCCACATGTAGCAGTCTTGGTTTCTCTCCTAATTTAGTCTTGCGATGTCCTGTTTGTAACGCTTGGGAATGCAGATCTGCTGCTGTCTTCTGTTTATGAAGTGTTCATTTCTCTTGGTCCTGAGAAAGCAGCTCCTTGCATTGCTCTCTCTGCAACTCCCTCTGGTTGATTAGGAGTGGTGCTGGAGGGTGATGGGAAGAACTGTGTCTATCCATCCTCAACCAGAAAGCTCACTAGAGGTGCTGGTAAAAGAGCAGAATTCTGGCACATTGGGGGGGAAGGGGGAGTTAAATGCTACTTACATAGTTTGAAATTGACATATCTTGACTTACATGTCTTACTCAGATGATTTCCATTTCCAAAGCCTATTCCAATCTTCCCCCCCGGCCCCTATGACCTTGGAACAATTTACCAAGGCTCGGGGTGGATTCTCCATCCCTGATCATCTTTAAATCAAGACTGGATGTTTTTCTAAACTATCTCCTCTAGGAATTATTTTGGGGAAGTTCTATGGCCTGTGTTTTACATGAGATCAGACTAGAGCAGAGGTTCTCAGCCAGGGATATGCATACCCCTGGGGGTATGCAGAGGTCTTCCAGCGGGTACATCAACTCATCTAGATATTTGCCTAGTTTTACAATAGGCTACATAAAAAGCACTAGCAAAGTCAGTACAAACTAAAATTTCATACAGACAATGACTTGTTTATACTGCTCTGTAGTCTATACACTGAAATGTAAGTACATTTATATTCCAATTCATTTATTTTATAATTGTATGGTAAAAATGAGAAAGTCAGCAATTTGTCAGTACTAGTGTGGCTGTGACACTTTTGTATTTTTATGTCTGATTTTGTAAGCAAGTTTTTAAGTGAGGTGAAACTTGGGGTACACAAGAAAAACTTGGGGTAGTCTGGAAAGGTTGAAAGCCACTGGACTAGAGGATCATAATGGTCCCTTCTTGGCTTTGGAATCTATGAATCTATACAGCCTCATGTCCCAAATTAGGCCCTGGTCTGGCAATCATATCAGCATGGGCAGACTCTTGCTCCCAAGTGAAGCCCCTTTGAAATTAGTGGTGCCCTGCATGGATACACAGGTTCATGTGTGTCAATCCAGTTGCAGGATTGGGATCTTAGTTTGTAAGTTTTCCAAGGCACAGATCATGTCTTCTAGCTCAGTATCCCACCTCCAACCGGCCTTTGGGTTGAGGGGATTTCCTTTTATCCATTCTAAATTTGGTGCCTTTTAATTTTCATCAAGTGCTCCCTAGTTCTTGTGTTAGGGGCTGACTGACCTCCTCTGTACCAACCACTATTCTAAATATGTATACACCTAGCACAATGGGATCCTGATCTGTACTGGGGCTCCTTGGTGCAAAGATAATAGAATAATAACAACTAATTTTCTTCTGCTTTCTATGCCAAATGGTTGCAAAGCCCCTCGAGCTCATCAGACACCTGACATTCTGCCGGTGCATAGCTGCAGTGTGGCTGTGAATGTGTGAGTGGAAAAACTAGTGATCATTGGTGTATCTGAATGGGAAGAACATCTTGAATTGAGACCGGCAGTTCCTGGAAAGGAGGGAAGGGGTCAAATGCATTGTTAACTTTGTGCCCTCATGAAGGTGCAACGGACATGTAACATGAACTGTTATTCTCTGTTCCTGCACAGCTATCCACGCCAAGTACACAGACTGGAGGGGGTACCTCATGAAAAGGCTGGTGGGAGCAAGGACCATCCCTGTGGATTTCCACATCAAGGTAAAGGGGAAGGTTCTACCATCCATCCAGCTCACAGAGGGAGACACAGCACTGTGGGGGGAGTCTCTCTCTCTCGGTTCAAGCTCTGTTCACCTCTCCTGTTGCTCGTTGGCACTGGGAGGGAGAACAAGTATAGTGCAGGGTGGGGGAGGGCATTTTTCTTTAAGGGCTGCCTGACATACCTGGAAAGTAGGACAGAATGCTCCTTTGGCAGTGCGGGTTCTTTGACCCAGTCAGCCTGATTGCTTCTCTTTCAGGACAGGGCTTAAAAGGATGTTCTTAAACAGTTGAGGCCCAAATATTGGTGGGGGTTTTGTTTCCCTTTGTGCGTGCGCACACAAGCAAATCCTGCTGTTAAATGTGAATTGTTTTATTTCAGTGAATGAGTTGTTTGTTTTGAACAGAAACATTCTTCACTTTTGGAAGCACAGCAACATGCTGGGGAATGAGAGAAAGACCAAACTGACTAGACTAGCGTCACTGGCTCTCCTGAAATGCACAGAGTCAGTAGCACTGGATGTGAAAAGTCATTTAGATCTTGACAGTTCGGCAGATTTTTTTAATAATCTGAAAGGATGTTAGTAGATGCGACTCGTCAGTCGAGCGAGAAGGCAGGCTCCCCCTGCTGGCAAGTTTTGAAAAGTTTCTTTCTAAATTTCTGATGGGGAAAATAATACCATGAAATGGCAGGCAGAAAAAGAACTTGACGGGATTCACTTATCTGCAGAATCCAGGGTAGTCAGGGACATTGAACTGGAGACACTGAACTAGAGTCTTCCATGGTTTCTGAGGCGGTTGTGATTACAATGAAGCTGTTTGTTCATGGGATAATCTGTCAGACCCACTGAGCCGTGGTGGAGACAAGCTCTGGTGAGAGTTGCCACTGACTAAGGGGAGAGTTGGCAGTGAAGTGCTAGAGAGAGACTGGAATGTTACCGTGTCCAAGGCGTTTCCAGACAGAAATACTCTTTCTCCTCATGCCCAAGTCTGGAGAAAAACTTCTACAAGGCACATGTGGGGTTGTGGCCCCATAGAGATGTTGCTAACGTGCATTTTGCCACATGGCACTAGATCTCCCTGCTCTCTGAGCCCCTGGGCTCTGATATACCTACTTTATAAATGCCTTTGAACGTTCTCAAGGATAGGTTGGGTTGGGCCTGATCAAAATTTGGGAGTCCCCCAAAGGAAAAGCCAGGGTGATGCGGGTGACTCAGTATGAAGTCCCTTAGTTAGTCTGTACAAGTGCTCCAGGATAGTGGTGGGATTGGAGGGTGTTGCTGGAGGTTCGGTCTTTCTAGGAAGTGTGAAACAAAGGGCTTGATCCCACGCCCCTTGAAGTCAATTGAGAGACTCCAATAAGTTTCTGACCTGAGGTGGCTATGGAAGACCTTTTGGCCACCTTCACCGGAAGTGAGGAGTGAGACCCCTTGCCCTGGCCCAGTTTGGGTTGAAGCAGTTGCATTCTGCCAAACTATAATTATCACAGGGATTTCACTAGGACTGGTTATTCAGCCCTTCTTGTCCCCAGTTGTGCAGCGGCACGGTCTCAGAATGGCTGCTGTGTCCCTCCCTCGAGGTGTCTGTTCCTCCCAGCGCTGACGTGCAGCCAAGTGATCAGTGTGCATGTGGAGAGGGTCATGTTGTATAAAGCGTTTGGGGACGAAGGGCTCTGAGAGATCCTGTTTGTTTGTTGTCCTCGCAGATGGCGGAGAACATGAAGTACCCATTCCGTCAGGGCATGCGGGTGGAGGTAGTGGACAAGACCCAAGTGTCTCGGACGCGCATGGCGGTAGTGGACACGGTGATTGGTGGCCGGCTGAGGCTCCTCTATGAGGATGGGGATAGCGATGATGACTTCTGGTGCCATATGTGGAGCACTCTGATCCACCCAGTGGGCTGGTCACGTAGGGTGGGTCACAACATCAAGAAGACAGGTACAAATCCATGTGGCCTTTCTCGGGACTCTCCCAGCCTGCTGTCTATTGGTTGGTCCCAGGGAGACACTGACACAAGATTAGAGTTGACCCTAGTCCTGGGTTTTCATGGAATGGTTCTGATTCTGACACGGCCATCCCGTGTCCTGCAAGCTGGGCCAGCAGTGATAAAATCACATCATCTGCTTCTAGCCGTAGCAGACCAGTGGTTCTACCTGCCCATGTAACCTACTCTCTAGTATCCATTATGAGATGTTGCAGAGGCCAAACAACCCAGTGTAATGCACCTGGCCAAATACGCTCTGCTGCATGTCAGTGGTACAAGTGTAATTTCTTATTCGATTCCTCAAGAGGCAGTCAGTTTCTCCCCGTGAAGTGTGAGTACACTGTACCTTTATGTTAGCCTGCATAGTTACAGATGGTATTAATGGCTATACATTTATTGAGCCTTATGTGACAAAGCTTGCTGGCCCCTTTAAAAGCAGGTGACATTAGGTCACCACTTTCTGGGGCTTGGCCTTTTAAGGAGAGGAATTTGTGGGCAATATAGTTCCCCAGGGGAGTCCAGAGACCAAGAGGCATCATATGATCTTGGACTACTCTTCCCATCAGTTCCTAGAATTCTTTTCATTATTATTAAGAGGCAGGCTAGCAGCACCCACTCCTAAAGGGGCCAGCATGCTTTGTTATGCTTTAAAAAAGAAATCCAAGTTCAGCGTAGGTGTCCTTCCCTTTCTCCTGCTGACCCCCCAGAGCACATCTCCGCCTGGTTATCATATATTGTGTATAGAAGTTTATATCCGTGATAAATCTACCATCCTTTGAGTTCAAGGGACCCTTTATTTCCATAATACAGGATATAGTAATACAAAGGGACTGATGCATTTTCCCTTTGTAATTTTGAACATCCCCTTCCAGCCCTTTCTGACTACCTGGTGCCTTCCGGTTTCTTATCAATGCTGACCTCTGACCTTAGCAGGGCTCCCCCTCTGTCACAGGAGATCTCTCATTTCTGCTTCTCCTTCTTGTTTCTCTCCCCCGGCAGAAGAAAAGCGCAGTGACATGGCGAACCATCCCACCTTCCGGAAGATCTACTGTGATGCCGTCCCCTACCTCTTCAAGAAGGTAGGA
Source organism: Chrysemys picta bellii (assembly GCF_011386835.1). Classification (NCBI taxonomy): domain Eukaryota; kingdom Metazoa; phylum Chordata; order Testudines; family Emydidae; genus Chrysemys; species Chrysemys picta. Next base: position 92,290,817 of record NC_088791.1, on the reverse strand, counting down.
GAGCTCAGCCCTCGCGCCTTGAGACTGCCACAGCAAAGAGGGGTGTTAGCGAAGGAGCAGGAGGACCCAGAGGCGGATTGAGTAAACGGGTTTCTTTATTGCGGTACTTGTTCCCCTTGACCCAGTTGTCGAGTAAGCACTGGAATAGTTACAGCACACTCCTTTTATCTAAGTTAGTATGTAAATACTTACATTCACTACAATGCCCCCCAAACCCTTATCGAGTAATATGAATGCCCATATAGTGAATATTAATAGCTATATACTGAATATAATTATCCCAGCCCCTGTTTACTGTTTACAGCATTAAGCATATTCTACAGACATTTTATCTTGAAGATACATTTTTTTGCAGTAATTGCAGCCAAAAGTTCCCTTAATCAGCAGTTCTTAGGGAAGGGAGGACGGGGCCATGACCCCGAGCTGGTTTATGTAGCTGGGAAATGAAGGGAGGGGGAGATAACCCTGCTTTACACAAAGAGTATCCCTTAGATCCCCACAGTCCTTATGCAGCTGCAACGCTTATCAATCCTTAACAAGCAGAAGGGAAGGGAGAGGGGTAGCACTTTATCAAGTTCAGAAACTGTGCCTGCCCGTGCCTCTACTCCCTAATACCATGTCAGCACACCAGCGGTTTCCCAGGTCTCTACTTAACCCTTACATATCCCAACAAGGGGGTGATGGGGGAAGCTTTGCCAGGAGATGGTGGGACCCATCCCGCACTTCCGCACTGCTCTTTGGACTCTAACTCATGTAGATGCTGAGCTCTCTTCCCCCTCGCGGCAGCAGAGCAATGTCTGGCCCACAGAACTCAGCACGGTGGGCTTGTTTGGGGCTGGGATGAGGGGGTTCACTTGCCCTGAGGCTTTGCTTGATGTTGGGGATGTGGGGGCTTGGAGCTGGAATGGGGGATGTTTGAGGATGGGGTGGGGGACGTGGTCAGGAGCCGGAGAGGACATTTGCTCATTCAAGGTCAGGATGGAGGGACTTGAGGATGCAGGCAGAACTAGGAACTTGGGTGAGGAGTAGCTGAGAGGCTCGGTTGGGGACAGGGCTTGCGTGGGGGTCGGGAGGGAGGTGTTCCTGCACTTAGATCAGGGGGTGGATGCACAGTAGTCGTCAGCCAAGGGTGGAAGGGGATGCTAACACGAGGGAGGTCTGAGGGAGCTCAGGTCAGAGGCTTGTGTGCTACAGAGGCTGGGCTGGAAGGAAGGGCTTGCTCCATGGGAGGCTTGTTGGCTCTGGGTTGGGGATGGCATTGGGGTGGCTGGCTCTTTGATTGATTTATTGATTGATTTTATGGGGGTTTCTCTTTGTTCCATTGGGCTTAGTTTGCCTCTGTTTTAGAATCAAATTAGCACCTTCCCCCCTTCTCCCCCCCCCATCGTGTTTCAGTCATTTGGTTTTCTGCTTTAGGGCAACCTTTCCTTCCCCTTCTTCCACCCTGCTGTGCCCCTCTGGGTCTTTGAATCCCCTTTGCACTCAGAGACGGGCCATGGTCCTGACGGTGACTCCCAGTTTGTCTTTTCCCCGCGGTCTGTTTAGGTGCGGGCTGTTTACGCTGAGGGTGGCTGGTTCGTGGAAGGCATGAAATTGGAAGCTATTGACCCCCTGAATCTGGGCAACATCTGCGTGGCTACTGTGTGCAAGGTAACCTGGGCTGAGAGGGGACAGAGCCTACGGCATTGCTTAACGACACCCAGTCGAAGCTGGTGACATCCGAGCCTCTGCTCAGCATCCTTAGAGGGCAGGACGAGGTAGGGGGCCTGTCTGGGGCTTGTGAGAGGAGTCAGGGCTCCTGTTTTGGGAGGGTTCTGAGGGAGTGAGGCAGCAGGGAAGGAGGTTGGGTTGGGGCACTTGTTCAGGGGCCAGCAGACTGCCGGCGGCTTCAGCAGTGGGGGCACTCAAGGCTGGGGTCAGTTTACAGGTGTGTATATGCTGCCTGAGGACAAGTGGACTTGCTGCAGCTGGTTGAGTTCCTTGCCAGTGCAGCCCATGTGTTATGCACTTCTCCCACATCCTCTGCCCCTGGATAATCAGAAGGGAGGATCTGCTTTCCCAGAAGATCTCAGCAGCTCCTGGAGGGTGTCAGCACAGGGTACAGAGCATGGCTTTGAGGAGTAAGGGATGCAGGGAATGTTAGGGGGAAGGGCTGTGTGTATTCCTACATTCTGCATTGCCTGGCTTCCCAGTCTTGCTTTCTCTCCCATCACTCCCCGCTCCCTGTGGAGCGCCTTGCATCACTTACCAGGGCGATGGGCGATATGATCCCCGGGAGCCTTTTCCTTCTCTAGACTCTGTAGTCCACTTTGCATAACTTGAGAGGCAGCATCACCAGGGGCTTCCAATTCTCTCCCAGAAAATCATCGTCTCCTCGCACAACCCAGAGGGGAGGGACTTGAAGCAAAAGGTTGACTAGAACTTACAGGAGGGCTCTTTATTTGTCCAGAAATGTTCCCCTGAAGCCATGTCTGGCACGAGCCATTTTGAAGGATTGGAACTGTGGGAACGAATAGGCGACTTTGTTAACTCCTGCATCATGTACGCCTGCTATATTTTATAGGTTAAGCAGGGTCAGGCCTGGTTGGTGATTGGATGGGGACTCCCAAGGCACAGAGTGGTGGTGGTGAGACAATGGGTTGTGCTGTTCCCTCTTGAGTCAGTAGTGAACCAGTGACCCATCACTGCCTTGAGGGGGCTCTGAGCTGCTGGAGGAGGCACTGTCCTTTGAGATGGAAAACTGAGCTCCTGACCATTTAAGGTTATGGCACTTTTCACAAGAGCGTTGACATCAGCCCTGTGTCCCTGTCAAATTCCATTCCAGGTCACTAGGTCCTGTTGACTAAAACTCCTGCTGCAGTTTCAGCTGGAGAAGCTCCCACTCCTCCATCTATGATACAACATTTCAGTGTATTGCTGTGCATTGTTTAGCACCTACCATGCTCCACCCCAGAGGTGGCTGCATTTCACTAGCGAGGGTATGATCCTCCGATAGACAAACCATAGAGGCCTTGGGGATCTTTCAGGATGAAAGGCTTTAGAGCAAGCTGAGCTGCTCTTCTCATGCCCTCCCCTTGTGTTGTCAGGTCCTGCTGGATGGTTATCTCATGATCGGCATTGATGGGGCAGCATCTGCAGATGGCTCTGATTGGTTCTGTTACCATGCCTCCTCACATGCCATCTTCCCTGTCAACTTCTGCCAGAAGAACAACATCGACCTGACCCCTCCAAAAGGTGAGACTCTGAAACCTCCTACCCCCACCCCGAACTCTGAGGTCCTTGGGCTACACCGCTCCTTAGGGCACATGATGACTTAAATGTGGCTCGGACTGACCAAAATTGTGGGGCCCAGGCCTGCTTGCTTCTTTTTTGAAGAGTCAGGGTTGGTGAGGTTGCAACAGCTGATCCATTCGAACTGGCCTTACTCTCACGTCTTGCTCCAAAGAATGTTTAGTATTTGATGGCTCCTAATCTGAAATAAAATGGAAGTCTGATCTGAACTTGCCTTCTCTATCACTGCCAGCGGATTCTAGACCCCCTGGGTTGTCTGATCCAGAAAATGAGGGTCTCCTCCTGCTTTCAACACTGCCCTTGACATTCCTGGTGGCAGGAGAGAGATCATGCCTAGTAATGTGTTTAAAGTCCATTTCCTCCTGCATGTGGTGATTGACAGGGGCTGTTTAATTTCAGCTGAGTCCCTGTTGGATACATGTTTGTCCATGTCTCAAAGCTATTGTACCGCTTGATGCTGTTCCCAATCTGTGCTCAGCAAGGGAGTCCCGGACTGCTGTGCATTGGCAGAGCGGTGCAGTTCCTCTTACCTTCCTTTGAGCTGCATCCTGGAAGTGCCGGGGGATAGTTGTGCAGCCTTGTGAGCTACTGCTCCTTCCTTGCACACTCTCTCTTTCTGCCGGCTCTTATGCCCTGGGACCTTTCTACTTTTGCAGGGTATGATGCAAAGAATTTCAATTGGACAAGTTACCTGGAAAAGACCAAATCAAAAGCCGTGCCAGTGCGGCTCTTCAACATGGTGAGTGCCGGCTGGGAGGGGGGCAAGGCAGACACACCGGCTTGGACCCAGCATGCTGGCAGGAGCAAACACACCATGAGAGTTTCTGAGCTGGGCTGTTCTGGGAGGTTTCACTCCCGTCAGTGGATGTGTCCTGAGTTCTTTCCCATAGGCTCCATGAGGATGGCACTTGGTGGCTGGTGATGACAGCGGGTGCTGTCTTGCTCTGAATTTCATAATGGAATGGGCTTTTGATTAGGGCGACTTGCATTTCTTTAAAGCTCACACGGGTCTCCAAGCTCATCACAGATTGTCCATACAGGGATCAGTCTCTGCACTGAAATGCAGCCCTCTCTGGGAGGGGGAGGCAGGAGTCATTCCACACCAGCAAAATGGCATGATGGTGTCATGGGACAGTGCCACACCTGTCTCACTTCCTCGGTCCCCATGACTGTGCTGGCTCACGGGGCTCAGTCAGACGTCCTTCGAACCCTGCAGAGCTGTACCCCCTGGTTTAGCATCTGGCATCTCTGTGGTCAGGCTGAGCTTCGCTGGGGATTGGGGCTGTTTGTATGGGGGTAGCTGAAGTCCCCCATAGGTATCCTGATATGGACTTTGTTGAGAGACACCAAAGAGGCATCACTGTGCTCTGTCTCCTTTTCCTGAACTACAGGCATAATCACACCGGTGTATTTGCATTAGGACTTGGGATTGGCCTGGATGTGACTGGGTTGGGTTTTTCCTCTTCCCAGGACTGCCCAAACCATGGCTTCAAGGCCGGCATGAAGCTGGAAGCAGTGGATTTGATGGAGCCGCGACTCATCTGCGTGGCCACCGTAAAGCGTGTGGTCCACCGGCTCCTCAGCATCCACTTTGACGGCTGGGACAGCGAGTATGACCAGTGGGTGGACTGTGAGTCACCAGATATCTATGCTGTAGGCTGGTGTGAGCTGACGGGCTACCAGCTGCAGCCACCAGTGGCCCCAGGTTGGTGAACGCTGATTGGTTCTTCTGCCCCGATTTGTGGTGACGCTGAATTTGGTGGCAGGTTTCTGACCCACTGCTTTGTATGTCCTGCTCTTCTGTGACTTGTGGGGAAGATAAACCGTCTCCCTAGTCCCACATGGACTCCATACACCCCTCACCCCCCTCTCAGCTCATTCACTGACCAGAGGAACCAGATCTGCGTGGTGAGGAGAGAAGACTGACAGTTTGAGGTGGATTTTAGTCTCCCTTGTTTTCCGTCCCAGCAATCAATGGGGGATTGCTCCTGCTGAAATGGGGCATCACGTGAGCACTTCCATGCCCCCTTCTAGCTGTACTCTCCCTCTTTCCTTACCCCACCCAACCTTGCAGCAGGTGCAGCTCTACCCCCCTCCCTTTCCCAGGCCCTGTGATGACACGGGTGTCACTCCTCTCTTCAACTAGCAGGGGCTGCCACTGCTGCACTTCAGATACCTTCCTTTCTTCCATCCCAGAATCGCTAGCCTCATCCCTGCACTACCCCATCTTCCCTGGTGTACCACTGCGCCCCCAGCTATGCCCAGCCTGTCATGCTCACCTCACATCCATACACCTAGCAGCACCACTATAGCCAGCTCTTCCCTCTGCTTTTGTGGCAGGCTGGCTCAGGGAGAGGGAGTGGGTCTTGTATCTGCCTTATAACGTGGCATTCCAGTTATCTGCTGGTGATGGAGCCCAGCTTTCATTTCCCTCTTGTCGTGATGACAGAGCCCACGACGCCAGTGAAGGTCAAGGAGGTGCCGAAGAAGAAGAAGAAACCCTATGGAAAGAAAAGTGAGTGACAGTTTGATTAGCCCCGCCTCCACAGCGCCCTCCTTTTCCCCCATTGGCTGGAAACTGTTAAAAGAACCCTCTCAGGTGTGACTCTCCGCAGGCAGGAGAAGGGCCTTTTTTGACTCTGGATACACTTGGCCCAGTGTGTGTTTATAGCTGCATTATTCCTCTTTGCATCTCGTCATGCTGCTGTTGCTGAGGAGAGACCTGGGCACTGTGTGGGGGGAGGATGCTAAGCTGTGTCTGTTGGCTCCAACATAGACTAGGACTGCCTGCCTCTTGAGAACTTTCATCGGCAACGTGCAGCTTCCCTGTTGTCTGTAGAATGACGGGGAGCCCGGTCTGGGTAGCTGGGATCAGTCCATGATGTGAGCTTCTAACAATTAGTGTTAGGGGATGAGGATGGTTATGGTGATGGACCAGAAGCTAATGGACTCAGACCATGTTGTGTGTGTGAGAGAGCGAGAGAGAGAGAGAGCACCTAAAATCAACAACCCCACGGTGCTAGGTGCTGTACAAACATAGTAAATGACATTTCCTGTCCCACAGAGTTTATATTCGCCATAATGCCCTAACTAACATTATACAGACACCAAATACAGGGTCACCCCTGCCAGTTTTTCAGGATCTAGGCCCTGAGCATTAAGCAAAGCACTTACTGAGCTCAGTGGGCCTGCTGAGGTGCTTAAGTGCTTTGCTGAACCAGAGCCTTAATGTGTAAGAACTTGCAGCTCGATATTTAGGATGATGGGAAGAGTGGTTATAGCCATCTTCCACTGCCTCTCTTCGGAGTGCGTTTATGTGGAGTGCGGGGAGTTAACCCCTGCAGACGCTCCCCACCACTTCAGAGCGAGCAGCGAGTTGGGAGTGTGTCTGATTGGGAGAAATATCATGACCTTCCAGCCAATCAGAATGCATTTTGCTGGTCAAGTGTGCTTAGCCCCGCCCTGTGACGCCTCTGCGCCGGGGAGGTTGAACACGGTGTTTAGTAAAAGGACAGATTTCCCCAACACTCTTTATTCTTCTTTGTTAAGGGAAAAAGATGTCTGCCAAAACCCGGTCCCTCAAGCAGGCAGCCAAGAAACCAGCTGGCCCAAAAGCAAAGCGAGAAGCAAAAGCTGCAAGCAAGGCCTTACTGGAGCCAGCACCTGATGAGAGTAAGGAGAGGGAGTCGCTCCAGCCTGCAGCCCCTCCCCTTCATGCTGGGTGCCATTAGCAATCCTGTGGCGTGCTCCCCTTCCTAGCAGACATGGCATGGGGTCCCTATGGCCTGGGCTGGGGAGACAGCACAGCCAAGACTTAACTGTCTTCCACAGGGTTCTGGGGGGTTGCATAACTCCATGGCAACGAAAGCCGAGGGTTAGCGCAGCCCCAGCATACACAGAGCAGCCTCTAAACAAAGGAACTGACTGCTGCATAATGCTGTGAGCAGCTGTATGTGAGACACGCCTCGCTGCTGGGTCCCTCATCGGCCTCCGCAGGTCCCAGTTGGGGGGTGATGCGTTTCTGACTGTGTGAGAGAGGGAGAATTTCTCCCCAGAGAACGGTCCCAGAATATGACAGCTGCTTCTGGAGGCTGACTGGCCCTGTTTAGTCCCAGAACAGGTACAGCACCCATAGCATGGGCTTCCCCTGACCTGGAGGCCTGAGATGGGAGGTCACTCTGTGTTCTGCTCCCATCTTGGTCTCTGCTGAGGCTGCCAGTAAGAGGGGCCAATTGGGCTGGTATTTGTATGTGATGTGGGCACCTGCTCGCTGGGAAATGGGACTGATGGGACCCCCAAAGCATTTGTCACTGGGTGTCCGTATGAACAGAGTGGGCCCCATGGAGCTGTTGACACCAACTGTTAATGAAGCTTTCTGGGTGGACTGATTTATCCTCTTTCCGTCTCTCAATAGTTATCACTGTGCAAGTGAAAGAGGAAACTATCGACCCGTCAGCAGTGGAATTCGGAGCCCCAGAACTTCCCATTCTGATAAGCAGCATAAAGCAGGAGGTAGAGGACTAATCCCTGCTCCCTTGGGTGGGACCTCCTGGCCTTGAGCAGGGATGTGCACTGCACTCTGGGGAAGCCCCAAGTAAAGCTGTGCAGGAGACAAGAAGGGGCGTCGTTCCTTTGGGCTGGGCACTCCCCAAATGTGTCAAAACTCCCTTTTGTCCTTGCCAAAGAACAACCCCCAGTACCTGCAAGCTCCATTTTTTGTGGGGGGTTAAACCCCAGGTCACAGCTTCCAGAAAAGGCACCAAACTTTGAGAGCAATACAGCCCATACTTAGCTGATGGGCTGGCATCTGAGGGTGGATTTCTGAGTCTGGGAAATCCTATTAGCCCACAGACATGACTCTTTCTGAGCGCTGTCGGAAGCTGCTGCTGCATATGGGGAATGCTAGCATTTCAGGCTGGTGTCTGGAGCCTGCAAACTGATCTGAGGAGCATCGAAATTACAGAATCACAACCACTGTGTGCGGTCTCAGGGGGAGCAAGTAAGTCAGAAACATGGCTGCTGTCGCTAGGGGAACCACCATGATGTGCTGCTCATCCCTCTCTCCCATCCTTTCTGGGACATGGACATGGAACCAAAGAGGGCTCTAGAGAGTAGCTGGGAAATGGAGGCGATAGAAAACAAGTTACAGCAGGGAATCTCTCTCTTGGTTTTACTCATAAATTAATTTTTTCACCTGCTGTGAGATGAGCTAAATCTTATCCAGCCCAGAAGAAGACAGCAGGGTATTTATGTTGGCTCTTTTCCCCACTCCAAGACGCACAATACTGCTGGATGATTATTATATTTTTACAATCCCAGAGTAAATTCCACCAATGAAATGTACTGTAATGCTCTGTAAATAAAATGTAATAGAAGGTCAAAGACTTGCCGCCTGGTTTCGGGAACTGCAAAATGCCTGCGCTGATCAAGAGGTGAGAGGGGAAGTCTGAACACGAAAGCAATGAGGAGGGTGTGGGTGTGGTGGTTGTATTGTAGCCCTCAGGTACCCACCTTTGTTTGTAAGATCTGCAAAGAGCAAGTGCCAGCTGCTAGCAACATGGCACAGTAGGGGAGGCTCCTTGTCAGCTGCTCTGGTAGAATTACTTTCTAGGACTCTGCAAGGGTCCCCAAGTCAAGTCCTCAATCATGGTAACATGAAGGATGTGCATGTACTCCCAGCAAATGGAGCCGCCAGCTAGGATGGAGTGTGTGTAGGGGAGGTGAACTTTGCCTGGCACCAGTTGGCACAGAAGTGTTTGTTCTTGTGGCGTTAGTCTGTCCCCCACCCATGCTGAGCTCTGACTTTCATACAAGCCGATGCTCAGGTGTGCAGTAATAGATGTTCTAGCTCCTTTGTCGAGTTAATTTTTTTTCAGGGGGTTCTGGCTTTTTCCTTCCATTGCTGCTTTCCTTAAGCTGTCAAGTAACTTTAAACCCCCAAATACTTAATATTTATATAACTGCTTTCCTGGAAATTGTTCCTAATTTTAATAAAATACTTTTCATGTAAAAAAATTTCTCTGTTCCCCCAATGTGTGGGGAAACCAAACTGCAGCAACACTGGGCTAGCGCGTAAGAATGGGCCAGTGAAACTGGTCAATTTCACTTTTGTTTTACAATCTAGTTTGATAAGTGAAATGTAAAAGGCAAAAATTCTGTCAGTGGTGATTAACATGCTACATTTTAAACATTCTTTTAATTTTAATTCTCTGAAGGTGTCAGTGATACAGGTAAGAACAGTTTGCTCTCATGTCATTTAAGTATATGATACAGGAGAATAAGATAGTGGAGAATACTGTTTCAACGTGATTTTTACTTCCACTTAGAGTCCTTAGATGCTGTTGAATCATCTCTAAGGTTCCCTTTTCTGCTCTGGGGGCAGGGCATTTTGGAGTGTTTTGCTGTTCCTTGTGCCCTCACAAGCCGGCTGTTCAGTGTCTGCCACAGGAAGCAGTGGTTGGAATGGCAGGACCCCACATCCTGACTTAGGCCCTGCCTACACTAGAAATAAAGGTTGTGACTGAAAGACATTTTCAAAACATGACCTATTTCCCAATCTAGACGGGCCTATAGTGCAAGAAAAGGGTTCTCCGTCCTCCCTCCCACCATTGGAAAGGGTGCCAGGCATGGCAGATGTATTTTATTGGTCATGCTGCATTCAGGCACCAGCCTCTCATACTGTAATGGACAAATATGCTGCATTGAGCACTGCTTGTTGGGGCTGCAGAGGTGTGAAACTCCAGCCCCAATGGAAGTGTATATTGAGGTTTGTTTTTCCTCCTAACTGGAATATTAGTTGTGAGCAAAGGGGCGGGAGCATGTCCTCTAGGATAACACACCTGCCATTTCTCCTCACCACCCATTCACAGCAATCCAGAGAGCCCATGCAGCATGTGATACTGAAGGGACATGACTCTTTGAAGTGCTGAGGAATGACAACGCCAGTCCTTTCCTGCCACTCTCTTGCCGTATAATACATCCATATGGGGTAGGCTCTAAGCATTCTGCTGCTGTAAGTGAACTAGAGAATGAACACACACACACACACAGCCTCGAGTCACTTACTCAAACAGATGTGAAACACGTTTGCTGTCCTGAGCAGCTCTCTGCCTCTTCCCTGTGATTCTTGCATGGCCAAAGGCAAACAGAGATAGCTAAGGAAGTTTAGGTCCCTGCAGAATTCCTTGTAACTGATCAATACCTTCTCCAGTTCCCTAGAACATCTCAGTCTGCACGAACAAAGTCTAGAGGCCAAATTCTCAGCCAGTGTAAATCAGTGTAGCTCAAGGGCAGCTACACCAATATAAACCAGCCAAAGGTCTGGCCCTAGGTGTTGAAACAATACATGAAACTTGGTGATGGGTTTGCCATTGCAAAGGATTGTGGGTAACTGACACCCCCCTCTAACAAGAAACTAGATGACACCAGCCCTTAGAGTCTTTCACTGTCTAAGTGTGTTTTGGAAGGGGAGGGGGCAGAAGGGGAGGCGCTGAGTACGTCTAATTGCTGCCAGCATTGGGAAGGATCAGTGATACATATATTATGGATAAATGTAGCTTTTCCAACAGCATGTAGCTAATCACATTGGCTATAGAGCCTTTCTTCCCTACGGGGCTACAGAGAGCATTGCCACCTCGCTAAACGTAGACCAGGCATCAGCCAGTGCGCTGTGAGCGGGACCTACGTGCTGCAGCGTGGCTTCCTTTTGTCTGGCGAGATGGGAGATTCTGCAGCCCCTTCATGTAAAATAAAATAGGGGCTTTACTGAACAAAAATAAATAATACACTCAGTACAGTAGCCCCCTGTGCTGTTTATTTTGAGGTTTAAATCCATACATTTTCAATTTGATGCCGATGCTTGTATTAATGACGCAGACCTGCAGGGTGGCAGTGTGAGGGAGAGATCTGGGAACTTGGGCAGGGAGACAATTGGAGCTGTTCACACCTGGGAAGGTACAGAGAGTGGTTGGGGATTGTGGGATACGTACATTTACTGGACTTTTCTTCTGAAACCATCAGCAGTGGAACAGTTAGCAATGTTGGCATTTCAATATTCGTCACGAGGTTTGAGACCTGACACTCCATTGAGATCAATGGGGTGTGTTTCAGCCCCCTCCCACACACAAGTTATTGTTTCAGGGTCTCTGCAGACTCACAAAGTCAATACTGCACGTGTTACACTCGGTTTGTGTTTCCAGTGTTACCTGCTCAACCAGGCGGGCTAGAAATGTATTGTTTTTGACTGAAAGCTCCAATTCTGCAGCACGGGCTGGATTCCACAGCAAATGGCTGGCCATTGAATCAGAGATGACATGAAACCCTGTCTGTGGACAGCAGATTGTTCCCCCACCACTAAAAATCAGCCACCTCTGGGGTGAAACATAATGCACAGCAGCGCTTTAGGGCAGGAAGAGAACAAGAACATGTTCCACTGAAACTGCAAGAGGAACGTAGGGAGGCAAAATGGAATTGTTCAAGCTATGATTTGGCACAGAAGCGGGGGCGGGGGAGCAGGAGGGGATGCTCCCTCATGAAAAGCACCATGGGATTGTCAGAAGGAACTCTCACATCTGCCTTTTCCTCTCAATGCGATTTCCTCTTTGAATTCCCTCCCCTGCAACACACACTGCACACATACTTCCCTTCCAGCCCCCATCCCGCCAGAACCCCAGAGCTCAGTCTCCCATAGCTACGGTCAGGTCTGCTCCTTTCCGCTGTGCAATGGAAATCTCACTGCAACGTGGATAAAAGCCCATTAAAGCTTCTCTCTCACTAAGCGGCTTCCTACTAGCTGGTCGAGTGCCTCCACAGCCACACACTGCTGATAAGACACTTCAGCAGCTGCAGCATGGCCACTCCCTCTTACGCTTTGCTCTTCTTGGTGCCTCTGGCTTGTGCTTTTCCTGACCTCTTTTCCTTGCTGGGGCTTCTTTCTGCTTTGATTTTGGCCTTAACTTTGTCTGGATGGGCCCTTCTGCCTTTCTCCATGCCCCAGCCTGGGCAGCTTTTGAAGACAGCAGAAAGCTTCACCTTCTGCCCGCGGACTTCTGCTGGGGACCCACAGGTGGCTCCCACGCGCAGGTTCAGTTTGTCAATCCATCTGAAAATGGGGAAAGAGACAGAGGAAGGAGATGAGAAAAACTCCAGGTGGACTTAGCCAATTACTGGCACAAATGGCTGTGCTGGCAAACCAGGGCATTTGCTCTCTGATAACAAGTTCAAAGGGAGTTTGGGGCTGGCTTGACAGCCCTGGAGAGTGATGCCCTCTGTGTACCCCTGGAACGGGGACAGCTCAGGCAGGGCACTTCAGTCTCCCCACATGTGCAAACAGTTTGGAAAGTTTTAACACCCCAAAAATGCAGTTGTAGAGAGTAAGAATCGCAGCCGCAGTCACCCCAGCCAGGACATAGTTCAAGGGTTCCCAGTCCTCACACTTCAGGGTATAAGGTGAGCAGCAACTGAGGTCATGAAGAAGTACATGGCAGGCTACAGCACAATGAGGTGCATTATGTGGCGTTTACACCTCCCTTGGAAGCATCAGGCATTGGGAATTGGGTGAGACAGGCAACCAGAGGACCTGTGGTCTTTTCTGATCTGCCAGTTCCTTTGCTTTTCCTCTTTGCCCTCATCTACCCATATGCCTCAGTCCTACTGTGGAGAGCTCCTCTCTAGGCAGGAGGGCCCAGATCCTCAAAGGTATTTAGGCACCTAATTCCCATGGATTTCAATGTTCTCATGGATTAGCCTCCCTGCTAAGACTGGCAGCAAAGTTGCATATTGGTCCCCATTGCAATGATATTTTCAATGTGTGAACACCTCCCTGGCAGGAACTGAGCAGAGATCCACACCCTCTTATCAGTCAGACCCAGCCAGGCTGCTGGACCTAAGCAGTGACTCACCTGCGCAGTGGGAGGAGTTGGCAGTCGCAGTGGAAGGGGATGTCTCTCAGGTTGATGACCTCCAGCCCTGTGAAGCTGCGCAAGTCAGGCACGTTATACATGTTGTTGTTGTCCAGGTACAGACTCTTCATCCTGGGACCCAGACCAGCAAAGGCCCTTGAGGAAAGCTGCAAATGGTGAGATGGGGCTGATGAGTCAAAGGAAAACAGCTGTGGATGATTTTAATAGGGAGTTAGATATCTGCATGCACTTTCTGATTGTGTGTGTGTGAGAGAGAGAGAAATAGCTCTCATTGGTTCCTGTCTCCACGGTGAATGGGGCTTGTGTTACTGTCACTTCGTATCAATACTTCCCAGCACGCAGGTCAGTTTGATGACATAATTTGAGACAAAGGAAGTGCAGGAGCTTATTGTGAGAGAAGCAGAGACTTTCAGTAAAGTGAGTTCTCTGTCTTTATTGGTTAATGTAATTGTGGTACTTAATATTTAGTGCTAAATATTAATTCCCTTAAATAGCTCTGAAAGCCTCTACTTGCTTGACATATTGAAATATTGCACTTTGTGTCTCTTAACCTGCATCAGACTCAAGTTGTCAGTGTCCTATTTCATTTTGCATTATTTTCTGGATTGTAAACTCTTTGTAGCAGGGAATTTCACCTGTTCTGTGTTTGAAAGTGCAGGGTAAATGTACGGTGTTCTATACATGTGTGTGTGATTCTTAGTAGCTATATTTAACACCCTTTTCAATTTGATATTTTGTTCTTTTTGGCAACGGGGTGTGTTACGCTTAGTATAGCTTTTCACTTTGCCTCAGGTTTTCCTTTAACTAATGGCAAGGCACTGAACTGAGCAGATTGTAGTGGCTTTTTCAGTCCCTGGGTAACTGATTGTCATCTTATTTTTTATCTCAGTTTAAACAGGCCCCAGTCCAGCTAAGCATGTAAGCATGTGCTTAACTTTAAGTATATGAGCAGTGTCATTTTCAAGGTCGCTACTTGTGTTTAAGTGCTTAGTTGGGTCAGCGCCGTAGAGTACGTGCTTTCTACTTGCAAGACTTTGTGGATCCGATTCCCCTTTTTAATTTAATCTCAGTGGCAGAGATTGTCAGTTGCTGTGACAGTCACAAAGGGAAAAGCCCACTCCGCTTTCCCCCCTCTGGTTTTCAGGTTTGGTTCAGTCCCGCATGCTCAGGATGGTCTCTAGATTCCAGGAGCACCTCAATAACCACCATTCCTGCGGCACTTCCTTTGAGGGGCTGTGAAAACCAGCACTGAGGATTCTGGGGTCACATGTGAGGAAAGATTCGGTTACAAGTAGCTGAACAAGGGTTTCATGCTATGAAAAGCTAACAAGACCCCTTTAATTTACATAACCAGTTTGGGTTGCATTATTGGGACCTCAGAATGTACTCAAATTTCCTTTGAAAGGGAAAGAAGAATTTGGCAGGGACATGTTCCACTTCTCTGCAAGCAGGAGAAACGCTGGGCTCTGTGGTGGCCTCATTCTGGGTTTTGAGAGTAAAACCGATCAGGGTGGTTGAATGGCCAGGCAATCTCCCTGGACCCAAGTTTGGCGCTCTCCTTCCCCAGGGCTGGGAGATGCTGTGAAAGCAGCGTGGGAGGCCCTGGATGTGGCCTTGTTGAGCCTGAAAGGAGCCTTGGCTGGCAGGAGGATAGTGGCAATTTGGGGTGCTTGAGAGGAGAGAGAAACAGGTGAGTAGCAGAGGGGAATCCCTTGGAATAGGTCTTCACAGGACAAGAAGAATTATTGACAAATTGGAGGAAAGAGAAATATCAATTATTAGGACCCTGGGGGGAGGAGCTTAGGGCAGGGTCTACAGCCCATTGAAAGAAACAGGAATCTTTCTATTGACTATCCTTGGCTTTGGATCAAGCCCTTAATGAGGACAGATGAAAGGAATGAAGAGCCTGTAACCTGGCTGGGCTATGACATGGGGAGGATCTGGCACCTGTGAAAGGTGCAATTGCCAAGGAGGGGGAGAGAGGGACTGTTGGGGCAGGCCGAGGGGGCATAAACACTAGGAGTAACAGGATAAAACTGAACAAAGGTGCAATTCAGGCTAAATATCGGGAAGCTTTTCTTCCAAGTGAGGTCTCAGGCTGAGCAATCATCTCCCAAGGGAAGTGGTGCAAGTGCCAGTGTTGGGGCCATTGCTTTGGGTTGGAAGACCCTTCATTTCATCCAGAAGAAACATTGGAACGTGCTGCAGGGAAGCGCCCTGCAGTGGGAGCAGGGAGGAGAGGTGACCAAACAGTAACTTGTATAGTAGGATTTAGCTTTATCAGACTGGGGCACTCGCCCTTCTCCCTCCCTCCCTCTCACCTGTTCTAGCCCCATATTATCCAGATACAGGTGCAGCAGGGACCTGGCTACAGGGAGGAAAGCTCCATCCCCAATAGACTTGATGGGATTCTTGGACAGCTTCAGCTCACTAAGGACAGGCAAACCCCGGAGGGACCCCGTGGGCACTTCCTGCAATAGGTTCTCATCCAGGTGCAGCTTCTCTAGCATCTTGGCAGGGCTCAGGGCCCTGGGGGACACACGAGTGATGCGATTCCCGCTTAGGTAGACCCAGCGTAGCTGCCCTGCCCCAGCCAGGTCATTGTCTGACAGCTGGCTGATGGAGTTATGCTGCAAGTGGAGGGAGAAGAGGTTGGGCAGGAGGCTGAAGGCCCCCGTGGGCATCCGAGTGAACCCATTGCGGTCCAGGTACAGGTAGCTGAGCTGGGGGGCCCCATCAAAGGCAGCAGCATCTATGGCAGCAATGTTGTTGTTAGACAGGTAGAGGTAGACCAGCTTCTTTAAGCCCTGGAAGGCCCCCGGCTGCAGCTCCGTGATCTTGCAGCTTTGCAGATGGAGCGAGACCAGCTTCTTCAAGCTGGGGAAGGATCCCTTGGGAATGGAGTGGAACTCATTTTGGCGCAGGTCCAGGAGCTGGGTATTGCCTGGGAACCCCTTGGGGATCTTCTGGAGGCCTCTGTTCTCGCAGTTGCTGTGTTGGAAATCAGGGGAGCAGGCGCAGACTTTTGGACACCTCGTCTTAGCATCTCCCTCTGGCTCCCTCCTGGGGGTGGCTGGGCTGGGGAGCCGCTTCTCGTCCAGGGCAGGGCCCCCACACTTCATATCAATGGACCTCAGCGACTCCAGCTGCTCACCTCTGAAGGCGCCAGGGCCTGCACATGGCACATCGGCCTGGACCCTTGCTTTCTCCATCCACTCCTTGAAGGGCCGCATGTAGCAAGTGCAAACCACGGGGTTTCCTGTTAAGTTGATTTTCTTCAGGTGGGCGGCTTCTGTCAGCGGCTGCAGCACCTGCAGCTGGTTGTTGTGGAGGTCGACTGTGTGCAGCAGGGGGCTCTTCACAAAGGCTTTGTGTGAGACATCCTGCAGGGCCATGTTGTCCAAGAACAGCTGCTTCAGTGAAGCCATCTCAATGGCCTCCTCGCCGATGTAGGTGACAGGGTTGTGTCCCAGGTCCAGCCATGTGGTACCCGACAGCCTCGACAGGGCCTCTGTGGGCAGGGACTGCAGTTCATTGTGGTCCAGGCTCAACCTCCTCAGGGTCAGCAACCCACCAAAGGCCTCCGTGGCTATGACATGAAGTGCATTATGGGACAGGCGGAGCCACTTGATCAGCTGCAGGCCCTGGAAGACCATATCAGGCAGGTAGACCAGGAAGTTCTCGCCAAGGTTGAGGAAGTTGAGGAAGCCCAGTTGGCTGAAAGCCCCTGGCTTTATCTCTTCTATGCGGTT
Organism: Chrysemys picta bellii; assembly: GCF_011386835.1. Classification (NCBI taxonomy): domain Eukaryota; kingdom Metazoa; phylum Chordata; order Testudines; family Emydidae; genus Chrysemys; species Chrysemys picta. The sequence continues at coordinate 92,273,854 of NC_088791.1, read as the reverse complement.
CTTCTCCAGGATGAGCTGCTGAAGAGAAGACAGCCCATCCAGGGACTCCTGGTAGATGAAGGCTATGTTGTTGGAAGCCAGGTTGAGGTAGATCAGTCGTCCTAGTCCCCTAAAAGACCCTTCCTCAATACTCTCCACGTTGCATCGCTGCAGGTTTAAGTGGGTGAGGTATGGGATAGGGAGGAAAGCTCCTCCAGGGATGACTTTTATGTTGTTGCCACGGAGATCCAGTTTTTGGGTGACCTGTTGATTACACAAGCATCAGTTATTGAAGATGGAATCCACAACCTTTCCCACCCCTCTGCAGCAGAGTGACGGGCTGTCCCAGTCCTCTCTGCAGCCGTTATCACTGTGACCTGGCCAAATCTCACAAGCAGGCTCAGTATTGGCTCATGCCTGGTCAGTACTTGGAAGAGACACTTCCCAGAGCACCTCCAGTCTGCTGCAGAAAGTTGTGACGGGGTCTCAATAGGGACCGTTCATCCTGCTGAACCAGGCTTCCTGCAATGCGGCAATCGCTAGCATCCTGAGTGAGCCTTAGTTCAGTGCTGACTCAGAGGGGAAAGTGCCTCCTACACCAACATCACCTTCCTACAGCCATCTGGGTTTCCCTTGTTTCCTTATTTCACCGTCTGACTCTGCTTTAGCGTATGGCCTGTAACAATCACCACCTTGGAGGGACCTGACTGTGTATTGCCCAGTAAATATTGTAAGTGTTTTTTTGTCTCGATCAGATGAGTTATTTTTATGTTGTTGTTCGGTAGAAGAGCTGACCCTGAGCAGACCAGCTCATCTTGCATATGGATCAAACCCCCCCTTCAGATTTTCACATCAACGGCATTGAAAAGCTGTGAGGTTACTGCACAAATCTTTCGGAAACCCAGATATCTGCACGAAGTGAACCACACCTGCCTGCATCTCGTTCTGCCTCTTCTCCCCTGTCCTACAACAGCCTGTGTGGCTCAGTGCTGTGCAGGGAGAGAGAGGATCAGACTGGTGCCCAGATGCCCCAGGGGGTGAGGAGCTTTGGTGGTGGTGGCAGCGGCAGCAAGTGAGTGGGGAGCAGTTTAAGAGCACTTTGTGCTGTGTTTGCCTCTGACTCTTCCCTTTCCCCGCTGTGCCCAGGGACTGACCTGTGGGATGGTGATGGGCACCTCTGTGAGGTTCTTGTTCAGACACATGACGTGATGCTTTATGTTATCGCAGATGCAGATCCGTGGGCAGCGTTCGGCAGCCGCTCTCCTGACAGGGAAGAGAGCTGACACCAGGAGGAGGCCCAGGGAACCCCACATCCTGGAAAGCAGCTACAGGTGAGAGAGAGAGGGAACAGGCACTCCAATCAGACAGAGACATGCATTCCCACAGTGCTTCTCGTCCCCACGGACCCTAAGTGCTCTGCAGGCTGCGTCCCTTGGGATGGCGGCGGATTGTGGCAGCTGTTTCACGGTGCATTGCAATGCTCCAGCCCCGTTTGAGAGACAGGGAAGGGGATAGTGTGACTAAGGGAAAGTGCAGCGGGAAGTTTAGATTACTTAGGTATGAGCCTAGTTTTAAGCAGGTGAGTTGTCCCATTGAACTCAATGGGAGCTGGATTAATTCTGGTTCCATTCTTGGACTCGAGGGGGTGGGGCTACGACTCTCATGCTTAAAGCTAAGCACATGCTTACGTGCTTCACTGGATCAGGGCTTTAGAGGGAAGAGCAACCTCGGCTAAATCACCAGTACCTCCTCCTGCAGCACTTGGACTTTCCTTGGAGGTTTCCTTTCCAAGTACGGACCAAGTCCAACCTGCTTCAGCTTGTGAGATCTGATGTAATCTCACTCCAAGGCAGAGTGGCTAAAGGACAACACTGGTGCTGCCAGAAAAGGAGTGGAGAGCATTCTGCAGACACAAGAGCATGTGCTAATGTGAATGTGACAACACGCTTTACCGTTGCCATATATCCCAAGAGAAGGAGGGTAGGAAATGGCAGTAACTCATCGCCATTCTGAGTAAATCACACTAGCAGTAGCACTGTTCCAATGCAGCCTTGCTCGTAAAAGATTGTAGTTGTACCGCAACTTCCAATTGGTAGCTGAGTGCTTTACAAATGCTAATTAGCTTAGCCTCACCCCACCCCTGATAGGCGGATCTGTAATGTCTCCTCATTTTACAGAGGGGTAACATTATTATTATTATTATTATTATTTTATTTTATTTTATTTTATTTTATTTTATTTTATTTTCAAGTGTCCCAAATGTGCAAGGTACTTCCCCATAACAAGTAAAAGACAATGATCCCTGCTCCAGCAAGTTTGCAATCTGTGTTGGAGTGGACACACCAAGGAAGGGGTCAGAAGAAGGCAACAATGGGAGGTGAACAGGAGGACAAGGTTGTCCATAATAAGATCAGGTGGTTTGGAAGTGAGGTGTGGACCCATCTGGATGGCTCATCCAAGCTGAGTCTGTGTTTGGTTTGTTACTTCCACCTTGTTTCCCCATAGACTTCCTGGCAGAGGTGGGTTCTTAGAAAAGGCTTGGATGAGGTGAAAGGAGGTGGGCTTGGCGACTGTATTGTGGGGGGTGCCCCAGTCATAAGGGTCAGCAGGGAAGAAATCATGGGGATGGGGGTGTTTGTGAGAGGCTGGGAAGGAATGCTGAGGCTGGTCGCACTGGCAGAGCAGGTTGGATGTGGAGGTGGGACATTTGGGAGGAGACCATGTCTGAGAGGCCGGGCTTAGGAGCAAAGACAAAAAGGTTGTATTTGCTGTTCAGGAGGGTGCGGAGCCAGTGAAGTGACTCAGTGGGAGTTGATGTGGTTGGAGCAATTAGTGAGAGAGAGGTGGTTTTGGCAGCAGCATTTACAGATGGATCAGAGGTGGTTAAGGCTGGTTGACTGAAGAGGGATGAAGACAAGCGACCTGATCCTCAGGGCAGAAAGGAAAGTGTGGTTTATTTGAAATATTGTGACGGAATGAGTGACGGGAATAAGTAATGGCCTGGATATGTGGGGAGAAGGAGAGACAGGAGCCACAGATGTCCGCCAGGTTATGGGCCAGGATGATGCAAGAGATGATGGTCTGGTCAGCTGTAACCCAGAACAAAGTCAGTGAAGATGTTTGGTAGGGGAGACTGTAAGCTTGTTTTTGGCCATGCCGAAATGGAGTTTACAGTGAACTGCCCAAGAGGAGCTGTTGGAGAGTCAGTGAGAGAGCGGTCCATGGCAGAAAACTGTATCTGAAAGTCATCAGCACACAGGTGACAGCTAAACCTCTGCGAAGAGATGAGGTCACCCAATGATGGGATAGAGAAGGAGAAGAGGAGAGGACACAAGATGGAGCGCTAGGGAGTGTCCATAGAGAAGTGGGAAAGGAGGGGGGAAGAGCCATCAGCGATGCAGGAGAACCAAGCAAGGTGAGAGTCACAGGTCAATGGCAGCAGAAAGGTCAAGGAGGATGAGGATGGAGGATAGGCTTGAGATAAAGCCAGGAAGAGGCCTCTAGAGACCTTGGAGGGATAAGAAGTAAGGCCTGGGAAGGTTAAATGACTTGCCTGAGGTCACAGAGTCAGTGGCAGAGCAGCCCGAGAACCCAGGGGCCTTACTCCCGACCCTGAGCCTGCCCACAGGCCCGTCCGTCCTGCCGGGGGTTACACAGGGCAGGAAGCAGCCAAGGCTTTGTGAGGCAGTGAATCCGCTCTGAGCGCTGGGGATGTGGCACACCCTGGGCCGGGGCCTTCCAGCTGCTGTTTTAGCCTATTAGTGTAAGCTAAGAATGTGGCTAGAAGCAAAATGGGCAGCATTAGCAAAGGCGTTTTGAAGGGTCAGTGGAGTGGCAAAAATGTATGTGGGAGAGTCCAGAGCTGGGGGAAGGGGGGAGGGGTGATCTCAGGGGGAGGGGGGCGAATAGCAAATGTCAGCGTTCACAGCTCTGTCTGCAGTAGGGCTCCCACCCTTGCAAACCCCAATGGAGCTGAGCTGAGCCGAGCCGAGCGTAGACAGGGCCCACGACGGTGAGTCTCCTGAGCCGGGTCAGTGCCGGCTTTCCAGCCATTGTTCTGTTAATGCATTTCCCTTCTGTGGCAATCCTGTGCCCCCACAAACAGCGCTGCTGAGCCTGTCCTCCAGCACCCCCGGCTATTCCACGCCTGGGGGTCCCACTCACTCCTCTGCTAGTGCGCCTCACTCCTGGCCTGCGGCATCCCCTGCCCTGGGCCCCACATGCACTGCCCCTCCCAGCCCCCCTGCAACAGCCCCAGCTATCCCAGCCCTGGGCCCCACACAGCCCTGCTGGCTCACCTCAGTGCTGACCAACGGCACCCATCCCAGACCCCACTCACACACACACATGGATTGCGATCCCCCTTTACTGCACCCCTGGCTTATCCCAGTCCTGGGCTCTGCCAGTACAGCTCAGTCCTGACCTGCAGCCTTCCTGGACACTGAATGCCAAGTCTCTCCTGAGCAGGGAGCGCTCAGCATACTGCTTGTGCAGTGTGGACAAACCTCCAGTACCAGGAGCTGCATTAAGATCCTTGAAATCATTTTGGCTTAGTATGTGAAAGTCGCTGCTGTCACAGCAGTGAGAGGCTGCAACCCAGCCTCGTCGTCCCCCTGTCCAAGCCCCCAACAACTTACCCAGCTGCTTCCTCCTGTTTGCACAAGGCAGATCCTGCCCCAGGAAAGCACGACTAGGGTAACGCGAAACCGAGGACAGTGAAGATGGGAATGGCAAAGCCAAAGGGACTGAAATCCTTTCACCCAGCAGCTTCCAGAGTCCTGTGAATTCTCCTGGTGGGACTGGGTGTGTGTGGTTTCCTTTACTCACAGAAATGAGGGCTGAACGGAGCTTTGTGTTGCTTTCCCAGCCTGGCTCATGCTCACACAGAGCTGGCAGGGGAAAGCAGAAGTGAAGTGAAGCGCAGCCTTTGGGAGAGCAGCAACTAATCCAATGCATCCCTCCCTACTTGCTGAGAAAGCCTTTGGTAGAGGAAGGGCTGAGGAATTTAACCCCCTTGTCTTGAATGTCACAATGCCATTAAAAATAATATCTGTGTTAGAACTAGACTGACTCCCTTCCCCCATGCCCCTCCTCTCCTCTCTCTGTGTATACGTGTGTGTAGACAAATGATCTGTAATCTAAAATATAGACATGACATTAAAATAAATAAAAACCTACTTCTCTCTAATCCAGCATGAGGCTTTACCTCTGAAATGCTCATAGATTAAACATTAGCAGCTTCCACTATAACTAATTTAGCCATTTTGTGCACATTTATATATTTGTATTACTATAGACTTAATGCTTTCTTATATACATAATGCTTTCTTTTAAGTCTACAGTAATATACATTACTGGTATGTGCTGAGTGACAGTTGATGTAGGAAACAGGTTTCTGAATGTCCTGACTGTTGTGCATTTAAAACCTAACCTTAATGCTGCATTCATTTGTTTTATTAAAGGAAGTGCCTGTGTCTCTGTGTGCATGTGTGTGGTGTTTTCGCTTTGCAGAAAGAGTTGGGAGGATGGATGGGTAGTTTTGCACCAGTGCTTTCTTTCACGACTGGAGTTTTAGCTTCTCTGGCAGTGGTGGTGTCGCCTATGAAATCTGTGTGAGGACCCACAGTCAGCAAGAGCTTAGGAACATAACCCTGCCATCTTTTTTTTTCTTTTAAATCTTCCAGGGCCCTGATCCAGTGACTTGCTGAGAAACTGATATTCTTTGATTCCAGTGGGAGTTGCTTGTTCTCTGCACCTCTCAGGAACTAGGGTGACCAGATGTCCCGATTTTATAGGGACAGTCCCGATTTTGGGGGCTTTTTCTTATATAGGCTCCTATTATCCCCCACCCCCATCCTGATTTTTCACACTTGCTTCTCTGGTTATCCTACTCGGGAACAGGCCATTAGTTTGCAGAGAGCTTTAGCTGTCACCCCATTGTGATGCTCAGACTCCTGCCAGTCAGGTACAATGCCCTGGATTATTCAGGTGGAGGGGAATTTGCATTTAAGCCTTTTTCAGAAAAAGGTTGAAATGTAATTTTCATAAAGGAAAATGCTGATTTCTCACTCACAAATGTCTCAGCTATTTAGGTCCCTGCTCCTCCTTAACGGATGCATTAGCATGTACCCCTGTGCCGTTATAGCGTCACATTGACATCAGTGGGATTCTGTGTGGGTGCAGGAGTCCCCAGAGTCAATGGAATCCCACGTTGAGAGGCAGGGCTAGTGCATCTATTTGCAGGATCAGGGGTCTACTTCTGGTGCTGCACCCTAATCTGTCTGAATGAACGTCAGCACTGGGTCTACTCGGACGGACTCTGGTTCCTAGGCTTGTACGAGTGAGGACTTGCTGGAGGGGAGATGCTTCAACTCTCTGGGTAGGCTCCTTGCTCAATGTGCCCCACTAGCATTGTAAGGAGAGTGAGGATGGCAAACGTAGCTGTGGTCACCTGAAAGGGGGCCGTCTTTCTGACAGGAGCGCAAAGTATTGCTCTGTGGGGATCATTAAAACGTTCAGGTGACCACAGCGTGCAGAGCCGGGCGTTGTGATCGTCAGCTAGACAACATCTGCGATAAACTCTTGGCTCCGGAAACGCAGACCTCCCTGCCTGCGGCTCAGAAGGCGGCAATGCCACTATCTCAGGGCCTGATACTGCTCCCATCTGGGCCCAGTGAGGGCAGGGTTGGGGGCTCGGTCACAAGCTGGACCAGCTAGGGGGCCCCATTGTTGCACGTCTTCCTCACCTGAGTGGTCCCACTGACTCAGATGTGGCTGTTTGTGTAAGAGCTGCAGGAGCGGGCTCAATGTTTAGTGCCTGATTGCCCCAGAGATTTGGACTGTGCACGTTGTATTGTTATTGTAGGGTTGCTCAGATGTTGGATCATGCTGGTTTGTGGCTGGGTACGGAGTTTACTTGTCTTGCTGAGCCAGACTCCATCTGAGAGATCTTTGGGAAAGGATTGTCCTTGAACCAGTGCACGGAATGGCTCAGCTAAAACTCTGCTCCTGTTTGAATTTAACAAGAAGACGCGTTGCAGAGGGAGGGGGCGGAGGCTGGGCAGCGGGACACAGGAAAGAGAAACACAGGCGACTTGTTTTGAATGTAAACGTTGTATGCACTGGGGAGAGGAGGGTGGAATTTTCCACTGTGCAGTGGAGTCTCTCCTTCCTGTGCGCACAGCGGGGAGTGGGGTGAAGGGAGGAGGATTTCTGTGTAGGGAGGAGACACACAAGACTCTGGCTTTTTCTGTCCTCCTCACAGACCTCAGCCTTGGAGGGCCTGCCCCTCCTCGCTCTCCCAATGACACTGGCTTCTTTGTGTGGGTTGGGTGGCCGCAGAAGCCAGACGATGCTGCTGCTCTTTGATCCAAGTAGAATGGGGCTGGCTTGCGGTAAATGTTAGGCCTGCGTCCTTCTAAGCGACAAATGCCCCAGCCTACCTGCCCCTGTGACCTCTGCCCTAAGGGAGTAGCCCTCACTCAGCAAGCCGCCCCTTTGGCTTCGCTAGGACGCCTTGTGTGAATGCGGCTGTTGCAGGATCGGACCCTTTGCTTTGAAAAGGAAACATGGCCGGGTTAAAGCTGAATTAATCCCTCCTTTGAGAGTGGGGGGCAGGGATGCCTTGCGATTGCTCAGCCGCTTAAAGCCAGCTTTTGGGGGGGATAGAATAACCATTTACCGCTCGGTCTCCAGTTCTGAGCCAGCCACAGGTCAGTAGAGCCCCAAACTTGATGTTTTCCTGTGGTTGTTCAAGGGCCCTTGTGTGTGGAGGGCTCAGGTTAATTTCTTGTAGGACAGGGATCAAATCGGGCTGTCACCTTTTTGAAAGTTTGCTTCAGGACAATTCCATGATACAAACCGTATTAAGGGACCCAGTGGCTGCCTGTTCTCCAGCCCCGTCACCACAACTGCCTAGAGACACCAGATTCCACAAGATGTGAATCCAAGTAATTTCCTGCCTGAATTATTGCAGACGCTGACATCAGCACAGTCATATCATCTGTGTGCACTTCACCAGGTAGATGTACCATCACAAATACAGTTCCAGAAAGGAAAGCATCTGTTTGGCAGTATCAAACAGGGAGCAAACCAAGCCAGTCAGCTAAACAGATGTCAGACTGCAAAAAATAAGCTCCATCTACAACCCAACCTCTGTCCACCTGTGATACCAAACTGAGATGCCATTTGCAGGAGATTGCACAAACCTTCATAATGTGATTCTCTTGCCTCTGATATGAAATTGTTAACAACACTGTTGACGTTCAAATGATCATCATTAGGCTTCAGAGTGTACATCATATTGAGATGATTGAGGCAGCTGATATTTCTCTCAGGCCTGATGTCAGGAAGACATTGCTGCCTCAGTTCATATCCAGTCTGATTTCACTTTTTAAGCTTAGGTTCTAGAGCACATGATGTAACCTCCAGGGGAAGGTATCAGTTTGTGAAGCTGCCATGAGCCAGCCAATGACTGGAGATTTCAGAAACTGCATTTCATGCAAAGCCTCAACAAACTCAGACGTATTCCCAGCGGAAGAAAACGCCAGAGGCAAGGAGTTGCTATTGACACTTCTCTGCTCCCCAGTGCCCACAAGTTTCATGCTTCTCTGCTCCCCAATGCCCACAAGTTTCACGCTATGGACAAAAAGCCAAAACTTCTGGACTTGGTGGGACATCACAGGAGCTCTGTGCGTACTGGGGTGTGGCCATTTCAGGCTTTATAGACAGGGACCAGCACCTTGGTTTTCACTTGAAAATGGTTTTCAAACCTGGCTCATTTCCTAATGCGGAGGGGGACAAAGGGCCTGAAGGAGGGCTGGACAGGCTCAGGTGTTTCAAACACTGATGCATGCTGGGTTCCAGACTTCGTGGCTGTATTTTTTTTATTTGTTTTTTATTTTTTTTGCTGCCTTTACTTTCTCCAGCTCATCTGTATCCTTTCTCCCTGCAGACAATAGGAGGAAACAACTCATGTCCTAGCACCGCTTCCTCCATCAGGTTATGTGACTTGTTGGATGCATATGAGCTGAAAGGGGGAAGAGTCACCAGGACAATCATTCCACAGCACATGGCGTGTTTGGAGAGGGGCTAAAGCACTGGAGCTGCGCAGCAAATAACCCCCAGCAGAGCCGTCTCTCAGGACAGGTAAGGGAGATGGAAAGCGCCAGCAACATTGAGTGTCTTTGTCAGTGAAGGGGTAGGGGGAGCCCCGGGGAGGCAGGGCAGAGCAAATGAGAAATGCTGTGCATTTGGAAATAGCTGCTGCAAATGGGTTATTTTGCTACATTCACTGGTTTGGAAAAAACAGTGAAAACATAGGTTTCATAGTAGCAGCTGTGTTAGTCTGTATCCGCAAAAAGAACAGGAGTACTTGTGGCACCTTAGAGACTAACAAATTTATTAGAGCATAAGCTTTCGTGGGCTAGAAGTGGGCTGTAGCCCACGAAAGCTTATGCTCAAATAAATTTGTTAGTCTCTAAGGTGCCACAAGTACTCCTGTTCTTTTAGTGAAAACATAGAGCAAGTACTTCTAGCTGAAAGCAAGCAAAATTGCTGCTCAGTGGAGGCTAGATGGGAGCACGAATATGCAGCCCCAAAGGAAACCATTCCTACACTATTATTAGTCACTTATAGATAAGCCTAGAGCTTCACAGAACTGCCCCCACAGAGTTTGCAGTGTTGACCTGAATTTTATGGGTTAGCTGTTATGGCTTGCCACTGATCGCATCCGACCAGAAGATTTATAGGTTCTTGTCCAATTCAGACTACAGGGTCCGAGAACTCAGAGTTCTATATCAGGAGAGGACTCTCGGGGCGCTTGGCAAAAACACTTACACTGAGGAAAACACCAAATTGATAAAAGCTTTATTGAGATTAACAAAAGAATAATAAATGCTATGAAACTTTTGACTGCAAAACAGTAAAAGAATTCCACAACTCCTGGTGGTAACATTCCTATTATAAATACCTTAACCTAACATACCACTCCCTTCCTTGAGGAACAGGTAATAGGAGGTGAAGGACCAGCCTTACTCCTGACATGCCCGATAACACAATGGTTCTGGCTTCCCCAATAGTTAGGAATGTTGAGTAGTTATACTGTACTACACACGCTGAGCTGATAGCGTGATGGAAGATAGAATGATGGGTAGATAAAAAGATAGTCTATAGAACATAGGAGAACAAAGAAAAGAAAAAAGCTCTCTAAGATATCCTTACATGGTATTTTATAGGATCCTGACACTATGTAATTCAGGCCCAAACTATTATACCGAAATCTTACTTCTGTACCCTAAGAAATTTATGGGTACCCTTCTCCTATAGGTTAGTGGATTATGACACATACTCTCCACTTATTAATAAGGATTGTCTCACTCCAAAAACTGCCAAGCTAGGCTCTCTTGGCGACTTCCAGGTTTGTGGTGCACCCTGCGATTACCAACCGGTTGCAGACGCCGAATAAACCTGTTCAGTGTTGGGTGTAGTTCCTCCCTTCGGTTCCCCAAAGTTCAGGGACCATTTCTATCTGTGCCAAAGGTTGCCAGCCTTTATGCTGACTTACTATTAACTGATCATACTTTTAGCTGTTTAGGTGATCTTACCGGATACAGGCCCGTAGGCTTCTTGCATTTCAGCAAAACTTATTCTATGTATAATTATTAGGAAACACATATCATATGCCTCAACACATCCTAATTTCATAGGAATTCATACTGATAAAATATAAGAATCATGTATGAAATGGATTAATTCAGAAAGAAACATATTTGATACAGCTGGCTGGATTAGTAGGATATAATAGTTAGCAAAGTAATCCTATGGGCTACAGCAGTAACACAGGAGACAATAAACTCAGAACAAACACAGACTCGCACCCAAAGGGTGGCAGAGAGACACATCCTGGGTCCAATCCAGTGGCTCAATGGGAGTTTCCCAGGTAGAGGGCTACAGGATCAGGCTCCCAGGTTAAAGAGAGAGAGTTGCATCCTGGGGAAGAGTGAAAGAGACAACATCGAGAGGCGGAAGAGGGGATTGGTAGGCGGGAGTCATACTCAGCAGAGGTAGATGGGGAGAAGTGCTGGGGGAGGAGAGACATGCAGTGTGAAGAGGAAGAGAGTGCAGAGATTCCCACTGATGGATAAGGTACAGAGCGATGAGAGACAGAAGATTAGCTGGTTTAGAGCTGGCTGTGCCCTATGGGGAGAACAGTGACATCTTAGGGGCCATGAAACGCTGAGCGCCTCTTTGCACACGGCTGTAGTGCAGGGTGGGGCCACACTCCTGTTGGCTGTGGTCTCCGTGCTTCCCTGGCCTGTGTTTCTCAGACGGACACTCTGGTCTCCTCATCCCGGGGAGCTGCAGCCGGGTCACCAGCGCGAAATAGAAAGTGGATATTGTTTTTTCTTTTTCATCGTGTCCCCAGCCTAGCCCCTAGGAGTGAGCAAACACAGTCTCCACTACACATTAACTCCACCACCCCACTTCTGTTACCAAGACAGAAAGAGACAGCAGCGAGATTCCATGGGACAGGGCAGAACTCTACAGGTGCCCAAGCAGCAGTTACAGTATATTGAAATGGAAAGAGGAGGGTTGTCCCTGCACCAGCTAAGGCGGAGGGGGGAGTTCTCCCTCTGATATAGCAGAGTGGGGTAGCTCTGCTTCCCCCTGTACTTTAACCCCAGCACCCAAGTGGCACAATCATCACTCTGGCGAAGGAGTGTCTGCAGTCAAGAACGGTGGCTTTTTTTAGGTATGATCTTTTTATTCTACACTAAATAAAACAGAACAGAACAGGAAAAGGACAAGCTGTGACGGTGGTTTGCACCATCATAAAGTCTTATGGGTTGAGGGCCTTACTGCAAAGCACAGGGCATGTATCCAACGGGGCCCGGGTCTCAGTGGTGCTGGTGTGAGTCCAGAGTAACTCCACAGATGTCGGTGGCGTAACTGCAAACTTACCCTGGTGTAACGAACACCAGAATCTGGCACATGGGGCACCGCCGCCGTGTTTAGGAATCTGGATGTCCTTGCAGTGCATATAGAGACCCATCGGAGGGTGTGAGATGAGCATCCTAGGACATTGGTTTCCCATCAGTTCAAGCAGCTAAGTCCAGTGATGAGTAAAAGGCTGCCGGGGAGGGGAGGAGAGATGATCTCAGACACCCCGTTCTTGGAGGATTATATTGCTGATGTCAGAGAGTGTTTAGTGGTGCAGGGAGACAAGTGATTTGATCAGGAACATCATCCTGTAGTCCCCTCTAGCTCCAGTGGGTCCAGTTCAGTTTACAGCTCCGACCATGATAATGGTTCTACCAGCTCCTCCCTCAGCACCCTGGGCTCTGGGTTGCTCTGCTCTCCCTGACCTGCCCACCAGGGCGAGGGATTCTGCCAGTCAGGACTGCTCTGCTCTAGTGGCACCGACTCTGCAGGGCAGAGCCTGGTGGCAGCTGGGACATGGAGCTATCCAGCTAGAAGGGGCCATGTTCCAGCAGAGACTCCCCTGACTGTAGCCACACCTTAACCAAGGAAACCGGGGCCGGGGGAGACCGCAGGGCTGCGTTTCCTGCCGGTCAGATTGCCGAGTCAGCGTTTCTCTAGAAGTCTGTTTTGTCGTGAGTGAACAAAAGGAGGAAGCCCTGGCTCTCGGCCGTTCCTGTTCGCTCCCTCGGCTTTGGGCTACACAAACTTGATTCAGGAGGAGACGGGAGAGAGAGTGTCCCCCTGCCATGGAAGAGAAAGAAAGGGAGCAAGACCAGGGCAGATAGAACGTAGAGGAAAACAACAGGAGCAGTCACAGAGACAGTGGGGGTCAGATCCTTTGGTGGTGTAAAACCGTTGCCTTCAGTGCAGGAAGGCTGATTGACACCACCTGAGTCTCCAGCCCTGGGAGCGGGAGGGAATCCAGAGGGAGAGGAGGAAGTAGAGGCACGTGGAAGCAGAACAGGTGAGGAGAAGAGAATAAAAGAAGGCAGAACAGCGAAAGATAAAGCTACCCAACCGTAGAGCCAATCTGACTAATAGTACTCCTCTTTCACCATGTTGTCCTGTTGCCCTGGCAGGAAGGAGAACGTTGGTATGAACTGGTGAAAATCTGTTGCCAGCCAAAGCCAGACCTGGTGATTATTCCAGACCACTTGAAGCCCTAGAAACCCTCCAAACTTGTGGAACAAAATATCATTAGAGGTGAGAAGCCTAATTCCCTGCTCTCCCAAAGTGGGAGCCCAGAGCAGTAAGTGTTGGCCACCGTGCTGATTTCTGGAATGCCCCTGGTCTGCCCAACTCTGGGCAGCAGGAATGAAATTTGAGTCTCCTCTCTGGCACAGCAGTGTCCCCTGGGAGGGCTCAGGGCAACTGGGAGTCAACCCTGGATGAGGATCTTCCTCATGGCAGGGTAGAAACCAGTTCGGGCATTGGGCCTGCTCTAGGACAGGAGAGTAGGAATCAAAGCCAGGTCTGCTATGTGGCACAGCATTGATCCCTAGGGGCGGTGAGGTGAGCAGCTTCTATTCAGAACATTTCAAGAGAAAATGACAGAGGAGAATGACCTGGGTGTATTGATTGATCACAGGGTGACTGAGCCACCAATGTGATGTGGCTGAGAAAAAGGCTAATGCAGTCCTAGAATGCATCAGACAAGGTATTTCTAGTAGAGACGGGGAAGTGTTACTGCCATTTTACAAGGTATTGGTGAGACCTCATCTGGAATAGTGTGTGCAGTTCTGGTCTCCCATGTTTAAGAAGGATGAATTCAAACTGGAACAGGTGCAGAGAAGGGCTACTAGGATGATCTGAGGAACAAAAAAGCTACCTTATGAGAGGAGACTCAGAGGTTGGCTTGTCTAGCCTAACCAAAAGAAGGCTGAGGGGAGATATGACTGCTCTCTATAAATACATCAGAGGGATACACACCAGGGAGGGAGAGGAGTTATTTAAGTTAAGGGCCAATGCTGGCATAAGCACAAATGGATATAAATTGGCCATCAATAAGTTTAGGCTTGAAATTAGATGGAAGTTTCTAACCATCAGAGCAGTGACATTCTGGAACAGCCTTCTGAGGGGAGCAGTGGGGGCAAAAATCCTAACTAGCTTCAAAACTGAGCTTGATAAGTGTGTGGAGGAATGGTATGATGAGACTGCCTACAATGGCATATGGCCCAGCTGCATCTGCCATTGTAAATATTCCCAACAACTGGTGATGGGACACTAGATGGGGGAGGGAGGCTCTGAGTTACTACAGAGAATTCTCTCCCAGGTGTCTGGCTGGTGGGTCTTGCCCACGTGCTCAGGGTCTAACTAATCACCATATTTGGGGTCAGGAAAGAATTTCCCCCCAGGTCAGATTGGCAGAGATCCTGTGGGGTTTTTCACCTTCCTCTGCAGCATGGGGCATGGGTCACTTGCAGGTTTAAACTAGAGTAATGATGGATTCTCTGTAACGTGAAGTCTTTAAATCATGATTTGAGGACTTCAGTAACTCAGCCAGAGGTTAAGGGTCAGTCTATTACAGGAGTGGGTGGGTGAGGTTCTGTGGCCTGCAATGTGCAGGAGGTCAGACTAGATGATCATGATGGTCCCTTCTGGCCTTAAAGTCTATGACACTATAGCAGCTGCTGACACAGCACAGTGAGTCTTTAGACTGTGGCACTGGAAACATCTGGTCCTGGCCACGGTTGGAGGCAGGATACCAGACAGGATGGAGCAATGGTCTGATCTGGTTTCAGCAGTTCCTTTGTTCCTATGGGTCTGCCGCATAGAAATGTAAGGCCAGAAGGGAGTTTGAGAGGTCATCTAATGCAGCCCCCTGCGCTGAGGCAGGACCCAGACAGTACATCATCACATGCAGCTGGCAGCAGATGAGCCATGTCACTGGTTCCGAGAACTTCATTCTCTGCTAGCTCTTGATAACAGAAACTTATTGATAAAGTGACGGGAATCCAGAAATGAGGATCTAAAATCAACGAAGGGGCTACAGGAAATGACCTACGGAAAGATTTAAAATAACAATATTCCCGTAGCTCAGCCCAAGCCGAGTGAGGTGACAAGCACATACACTGTCAGTGGGGTAAAAACAAAGGGGCTAAGAACAACTGTTCAGATTGATTCAAAGGTTTAGTAAACTTGGAGTGATAGGAGCATGTTGGCTGCATTATATTACATCTCCTAACAGTGAGATCTGCTGGGCTATGGAACAGTCCTCTGTGGACAGTGGGTAATTTAAGAGTGGTCTGGACAAATTCCCTGGAGAATATAGCATAGGGAAGGACAGTCTCAGGGAGGTGTGGACACAATGTGATCTATCCTGTTCCCAGCCCTTTTACAGTATGTATGAATCTGTTTCACTCACTGCCTGGCTTGTCTTGCAAACAGAGACGCTATGTCGAGGCTCTGGATTATGGTCCTTGTTCTGCTGTGGATTCCAGTCATGGCCATCGCACAGCTCCCAGGCAATGTCCAGTGCCCTGTGAATTGCTCCTGCTTCTTCTCCCAGTGGTTTGTCCGGTGCTCCAATGCCAGCTTATCCTCTCTTCCCCCTGGCATCCCCAATGCCACCGTGGAGCTCGACCTGCAGCACAACCAGTTCAGCACCCTCTCAGCAGGCTTCTTCCCAGAACTGGCTGAGATCAGCATCATTTACCTTGGCAGCAGTGGCATCCACCAGATTGAGCCGGGGGCTTTTCAGGGGGTCAAGAATCTGTACCATCTCCACCTGGACAACAACCTCCTGGAGCAGGTCCCAGAGGGTGTCTTTGAGAATCTGACAAATCTGATCTTCCTGCACCTGGAGCACAACCAGATTGCTCACCTCCTGCCAGGTATTTCTGGATGGATAGGCCTCCAGCTAACTGAGCAACCAGCATTACCAGCCCCATGCCTCTTCTCTACTAATCCCTGCCCAAGCCGTAGGTCTCCTGAAGACCCCACGCTGCTGAGAGGATGGGGGCCAGAACTGCCACCAACGGGTCCTGCATGTCCATGATACAAAGTCAGCACCTCCTTCTACCCAGGGGAAAATGGGAGGGAGTAACTCAGGGCTGCGGGAGAGGAGGTGCCTCATGATCAGAGATTATTGAAGCACAGAACATTTGATATTGGCTTGACCTGGTTGGGGGGTCTCTCTCTCTCTCTCTCTCTCAGGTGGGTTCTCTTCTCTGAAGCAGCTCAGTGTCCTGGACCTGAGTAACAACCTGCTGCTGGAGCTCTCCGACCAAGCCCTTCATGGCCTCCCGCGGCTGCGTCGGCTCTACCTGAGTGCAAACCATATTACCAATGTCTCCAGCAAAGCCCTCCCAGGCACCCTGCGGGCCCTCAGCCTAGACGGGAACCAGCTGGCGAGCGTGCCCGCGGCCATCCGCACCTCTCCCATGCTCTCCACTCTACAGCTGAGTGGTAACCCCATCCGGAAGCTGACGTCTCTCTCCTTTGGGAGGAGGCTTCGGTCCCTAAGGCAGCTGTTCCTGGACAGCCTGGCCCTGGAGCAGGTCACCAACTTGGCTTTCACCAGGCTCCGCTGGCTGGAGCTGCTGAGCCTGAGGAACAACAGCCTGGAGTCGCTTCTGCCTCTGTCCTCCCTGAAGTCGCTCTCCACTCTGTATCTGACCGGGAACAAGTGGCGCTGTGACTGCAAACTGATCTGGCTCCGCACCTGGCAGAAGAAGGTGCTCCGGAAAGAACGCAGCCCCGTGGAGTGCAGCTCCCCGGGGGCGCTACAGGGACAGCTCCTGGTGGACATAGAGGTAACGGCCTGTGGTTCCAGAGTACATGAAAGTGGTGGGCTGGGGCCAGGACGCACTGGATTTCCAGTCCAAGCCTCTCTCCCCTTCCGCCCCAAGGGCTGGGAGTGCTGTGAAGGGAGCCATGGTTCATGGCACCAGTACTTTGAAAGGGAGACGACCAGTGTAACCAATGCCCTTGCCGATCTCATGGCAGGGTGAGGCCTGGCCAGTATGCGGATGGGACCCGGACAGTTCCATACTTAAATAACTCCCACGCGCCTCATTCCCCTGGGAAGCTGAAACTCGGTCCTTTAGCTTGAAAACATGGGCCCCTTCCGCAGAGTTGAAGATCTCTCCTGGTTGGAGCTGATAGCAGCTCCCTGACCCTCGGTGCTGTGAGATAGCCACTTTCAGGCTCGGCCCCCACAGCGCTGCTAGCTGGAAGGTAGTGCTTTTTGGTGGAGGGGCTGGGGAGATCACAGGAAATCAGAAAGCAATTGGGGTGTGTGTTAATAGGTAGGCCTGGCATGGCATTAATGTGTTTCAGTGGTTGGGGGGGAAGGTGCACACAGGATGGGTTCGGCAGCCTGTGAAGGGAAGAAAGAAGCAGATGCGCACTCTATTTTCTGTGTGTTTTGTCTTCATTTCCTTCCTTTCTCCTCTGCTCAGTCCCTCTCTCTCCCCCTCCTTTTCTCTTTCCTGCTTCCCCCACCCTCCCTAGCTCTTGTGGGGACCAGGAGGGGCTGCTGGGCTAGGGTGTGGCTGCAGAGGCCATCCTGCAGTGCAGAAGGCGCTGGGTGTCAGCGCTCGGAGCAGGCCGCAGCTTATGGCAGGCTCTGGGTCCCATGTTATGTGAGGCGTGAATAAAAAATAATAAATTGTTCAAATACAAGCTCATGTTGGCTTAATGCAAAGACCAGCACAGCTCTTCCCTTCCTCTCTCTGCCACAGCCTTCTTCATCCTCTGTCACATTCACACTCAGCCTGTCCCTCCCCTCACCCCTCTCCTTCCGTGTCCTGCTGCGATCCGTTCACCTGCAGTGCAGGGAAGGTGAACACAGCACACAGATGCCTTTCCTGGTATCTGTCTGGGGGAAGTTGGGCCACAGCCGTTCAACCTGCTATCAGCTTTCCCAGCTCAGTTGGCTGGTGGTCTCCTCGGGGGACCAGAATAGTTCACAGAAACAGGACAAAATGCCACTGGAAACTGAGCCAGTCCTGGTTCCGAGACACATGGTCACCTGAAATCAGAGCCACTCTGACATTCTTGCCCATAAAAGACCCCCGGACTGATTGTGTAAGAGGTATTAGCTTATATCAGAGAGGCAGCCGTGTTAGTCTGTATCCACAAAAACAACAAGGAGTCTGGTGGCACCTTAAAGACAAACAGATTTATTTGTTAGGCACTCCATGCATCTGAAGAAGTGGATTTTTATCCACAAAAGCTTATGCCCAAATAAATCTGTTCAACTTTAAGGTGCTACCAGACTTCTCGTTGTTTTTTGAGGTATTAGCTTGGTATCCTGGGACAGTTCTAACCTGAGTAATTTATATCCTTCCAGTCTAACCGATGCCTCCACTACAGTTTTCACTGGAACAGGCATTCTCCACTTCCTGTCCTAAACCCCTCAAAATAATCTCCCACTCCTATCTGGGATTGGGGTGCAGGATGGCTGGGCTGTTCCTTCCCAGAAGCTTCTGCCTGTCAGTGGGGAGGAGTTATCCCTGCTGGTGCTTCATCCAGGCCCTAAAGAAATGGAAGACCTGATTCTCTCTCATGTGGATTTTTTTTTTCACCTTGCCCAGTTACAGAAGCTGACTTGCCCACCTTTTGGGACGGACTCCACCACCCTCAGCCCCGCTGAGAACACGAATACACCCATGGCCATTGCTCCACCCAGAGACATACCTCTCCCAGGGGCTGCTACTACAGCTACTGCCATGACCTCTGCCGCCCTGATCACCACGAGGAGGCTCCCCAGCTCCACCACGCGCTCACCTACCTCCCTTCACCGTGTGCCGGAGAGGTGGGACCCATGCTTAGCCGACCACATCAGCAGCGTCAGCATCAGGACAAAGGGTGACACCTCCCTGGTGGTTTCCTGGTCTTTCTCCGGTGACCACGACCAATTTGAGGTGCGGTACACGGCCAGCCGGGATGAGCAGGTGCTGCGGGTGGTGGGAGGGCTGGCCGAGGTGACGCTCCATGATCTCCTCAGGGGGACCGAGTACAGAGTCTGCGTCATCCCCCAGAATGAGAATCTGCTGGAGTGCCAAGCCCCTGCTGCCCGGCAGTGCACAGCAGAGCGCACTGCCGGCCTTCCTAGTGACACACAGCCCATGCATGCCCCGCTCGGCCACAGCCACTCAGCCGTGGGTTTCGGCGTCACTGTCGCTCTCCTAGCACTCGCAGCACTGGCCCTGGCTGTCACCTACAGACTGCGGACGCGGCCGATCCAATTCCAGCGCTACTATGATGAAGATGGGTCACCCCTTCATCGCAGGAGCAGCAACCAAGCCAAGATGACCACGGACCCAGTTGACGAGAGCATGGAGGACGAGGACTGGCACAGTTATGTGACAGCTGCCGGCCGGTGCCCAGAGGAGAAAGTAGACTGCACCGTGTCTGCCCCACCCAGGTTCACACTTACATCCACACCCACGTATGTGACTCTGTGATTCTAACTGCTTCCCAGCATCCTACGGCTGAGCAGGAATTGCCTCATGGGATCTGCCACTCACCCAGGGACCTGACACCATAGAGCCCCGAGGAGTAAACCAGACAGTTCTGTAACCGCCCCTTATGACTGACATGGACAATAAAACCGAGCCCTAGAAAGTTGAGATGGGAAAAGCCTGTGGCTTAGGGCCCTTTTTGTCCAGCCCAGTCCATGCCCGTTCCAGCCAGTGCAGGGTTGCTCCCGACAGAGAATCCCCAGGGAGGGTCTTGCACAGCCTCATGAATAGTTTTGAAGTGCTGGATCTCCATTGGGGTACCCATGTGATTCACAAAGCCTTTCACAGCCGGGGTGATGTAAAAAGGCAGGGTTGGTGACTGGTTTCCATGACAGGCAACTTCTACATCGCTGAGGGGTTGCTATTTATAGCAAAGCTGGACTGGAAATCGCAGGAGAACCCGCTTTTGGAGTCAATTCCCCCCCTCCAGGGTGGATTGTTTACAGCTTCTGCCACCCTCCACCCCCCAAAAATAGCAGCTCTCTCTCTTGCTCGTTGTTTTGGCATGTAGTTTTGCATTTGTGGGGGTGGGGTGGATATAAGAAGGACCCAGAGAAGGGGAAAGGCAGAAACAATGTTTGCAGCTCAAGTTTGACCAGAGCGGAGGCCCACTGAAGGCCAGGGGGGAGCTGCAGGAGCGGAGAAGGAATTTGCACCAGTCCTGCCTAGCCCATATGAAAGGCAGGGGAGGAGAGTTGGGTGTTACGCGATGGGGCGAGCGAGGAAAGAATTGAGTTTCTGGTGCAGTATAGGGTTCAGGTCAGTCGGTGCATCTAGAACCCTGACATCATGGAGGATGTGAATTCCTAGCCCAACAAGCCGTTCAAAGCTAACAGTCACTGTCCTTTGCTGGTAGCATTTAACCTTCCCGCCCACCCACCCCCACCACTGTCTTGGTGCAGGTTTTTTAATGTTCTGTTTTATCCAAAATAAAGGTGGGGGGGCTTCCAAGCTAAAACAAAACATCGTATTTTCCATTCTGTGCTTTGAAGCTCGCCCATTTCCTGGGGCAAAGGCGAGGTTCCCTAAGACCTCTCTCAGCATGAATGCCTTCTATCAACCAAGGCATCTTCCTAAAACTGTTGGAGGGCCGTGCAGAACACTGGAAAATACTGACCTTGCTCTGCTCTCCTCTCTGCCTGGGCTGTCTGCACCCCCCTTCCCGATCACTGGGCATTGGCCTGGCCCACACATTTCATTCTCACTCTGGAACAGCATTTGAGCCTCTTCTGGACTCCATGCCACTTCTGATTGCATTGGATTTGCCCCAGCCCATGAGGTGTAGAATGCTGTGGAATAATCTCCCAAGCCAAGTGGCGAAGGCCTTTATAGCACATTCCATTTCCAAAGCACCTAAGCACCATTCTTCCTTCCTCCCACCCACCTGCTCTGCGTCACTAACTATTTGACAAATGGGGAAAATGAGGCGGATGGTGAGTGGCTTGCTCAGTGCCACAAAGCAATTGAGCATAGCACTCTGAAAGTATGTGGGGCAGACAGACAAGATGTTAGGTTATTTCATCTTTACTCTCTATTAATCTAGAAACAAATAGGACAAAACCCTCATCATTCATCTCCCCTTTGTCTATGTGCAAAGTCCTGGTCTTTTTCTACTTGCCCCTCCCTCCTCCTTTTAGAAAGAAGTGATGTATCACCCACCTGGGCTCCTGGAGAGCACTGTGGCCTAAATAGTACATCTCTGCCTTCCCTCTGTTTGCTGGACTAATAAAGCACACGGTAAAACCGTTTCATGCAGCTGTGTTGCTCTTCTGTTGTTAGATGAGCTGGCTGCAAGAACAGCTGGTTCGACAGAGTTTGGAACTGGCGAGGGGATACAGACACTCTCCACTCCAGGGCACCAGTTGGGGGCCAGCCTAGCATTGGTAGTGCCCAAAAGGCACGACTGGATGAGACTCAGCCAGCAGCCTCCGGGGAGTAGGTGGCCCTAAGGACCATGGGAGTCAGATCAATGGTCCGCTGAGCCCAGTATCCTGTCTTCTGACAGTGGGTGGTGCCAGTTGCTTCGGAAGGAGTGAACAGACCAGGACAATTTATCATCCCTTGTTGTCCAGTCCCAGCATCTAGCGGTCAGAGGTTTTGGGCCACCGTGAGCATGGAGTCGAGTCCCTGCCCATCTTGGCTCATAGGTTCATGGACGCTAGGTCTGTCAATGGCTATCTAGTTTTTTTGAACCTGGTTATACTTTTGCCTTTCACAATATCCCTTAACGAGTGCCACAGGTTGACTGTGCAGTGTGTGAAGAAGTACTTTTTTGTTCGTTTGAAACCTGCTGCCTATTAAGGTCACTGGGTGACCCCCTGGTTCTTGTGTTATGGGAAGAGGTAAATAACACTTTCTCCACCCCAGCCATGATTTTATAGACCTCTATCATATCCTCACGCAGTCTTTTTTCCAAGCTGAAGAGTCCCTGTCGTTTTAATCTCTCCTCTTATGGAAGCTGTTCCATACCAGCCTCTGCTGGTGAGAGGCTTTTAAGCATCTTGAAAGCTTGCCTCTCTCACTAACCGAAGCTGGGCCAATAAAAGCTATGACCTCACCCACCTTGTCTTTCTAAGATCCTGGGACTGGCTACAACACTGCATTCAATAGTCAGTTGTCCGTCTTCATATGCTGTAATTGAATGGGTCTTTTGCATTTATTTCTCAGTTCCCACCTGCACATTATCAACTACTAGCCTCTGCTCTTTACTAGGATATAACAGAGTATCCACTTTGGACAGCCACATTCCTTGGGGGAGGAGTTGTTAAACCATCAGCTCTGCCGCACCTGTCAGCTTCCCCCAGCCCTTAGTTTAAAAACTCCTCTCCGATGTTAATTTTGCATGCCAGCAATATGGTGCCATTCGCGTTTAGCTGGAGCCCAGCCTTCCAGCGTAGGAAGATGCTGCTCCAATGGACAGGTAGCCATGTTCAAATAAACCTGTACCAACAGCCTGTCAGTCTTAGCCGCAGGCCATGGAGGCTGAACTTCCCTATACCTGGACCCAGCCTGAGGCTCACTGGCAGGGGAGGCAACATGTGGGAAACTCCTAGTGCCTTAGCCGAGAATTAACCTAGAATTCCTCTCGCTTCTCTGTGACAATACCAGGCACCTCCCCTCAGGCTGCCTCAAGCCATAGGAAGACAGACCGCTTGCAGGGAGATGTAACAGCTCTAGTCTAGTAGGAAATAAAGATCATTCAATTTCTCACTCTCCACGAGTACGCTTGACACCGAGCCCCCAAATATATTGACCTACAGGCCCCACTGCCAGACACCTGTGGTTTCTGAGTCTCACTGCAAGGGGATGGGTGGGTTTGATGGGGTGAGAGAGGCGAGGCTTACGCTGGGTGGGGTTTAGTTTGCAGGCACTAGTCCAGGTTGTACTATTTTTTTATAGTCTGTACATGGACCTATAGGCCCATTTTACATACACACAGCCTCTTCTCCTCCCTCCCCCCATGGAGCTGGTACAAGAAACGCTGGCTTCACTACCAGGAAGTGCACTTTCCTCATGGCATTAAGTGCCTTAAGGCCAGGGTGAGGGAGGGGGCAGAGCTATTACAGGAAGCCCAGAGCCACACCTGGGTGGTGAAGACACATGCCAGGCACTCCCATCTGAGAAACCTTAACCCACAGCAAGGGTCTAGCAAGCCTCCCGCAGACACACACACCGCCTTGCCCCAGTGGCTGTCTTGAACAGGACTACAGCATGCAGGGACTTCAACACAGAAAGTGGGTGTGGCTAGAGGCCTCAGGAAAGCCACACCCCCGCTGCATGGTTCAGGTTGCTCAGGTGTGCCCCACCCCCTTGCTTACCAGCCTGCTGGCAGAGGTGCATCACAGCCCAGTTACTTCCTGGGTTTAGTTCTCCCCACGGTCAGAGTAGGCCCAGCATGCCAAGGGCTACTAGCAACAGTCCACCACTGTAGTGCTTCCTCCACCCAGGGCTATGACTAACCTTTCCCTAAAGCACCTAACAAGAGCCGGCTTGCATCCCATCTGCAGCATCCCGCAGCCATCGGCCCTGTGGTTCCCACAAGCTGCGGCTGACTCCACCATGCTGCTAGAGGCCCAAGCTGAAGGCACGCATTTGTCAGTGCCTGGAAACCTACCACACCCTTTGCAACAGCAGCAGGCAGTGTTTCACCCAAGAGTGTTGGCTCTGCCTTGTGCAGATGGCACAGGACGTTGGCTCCCGCAGGAACTGGCGCAGGAAGAGAGCTCACTCACCCCTAGGCGTATGGGGCACCTCAAGCTGTACTATAAACATGAACCGGAGCAAGGTAGGAGCACACACCAGCCAGGGGTGAGATGCTACCACCGGTGGTGCTGGTCACACACACCAGGTCACTGGACTAGGGCAGCTCCAATCAAGGCCACACCCCATGCAGCAGCATGGCAGGGACAGCCAGCAAGAGTGAGCTGGGGTAAGAGTGACCACTTTGCCCCATGAAGCCTGTGCAGGGCAGAAAGGATGGAGTCCCTGCCCCTCCCCCAAGACTGCATGCGCAAACACTGGGCTTTCCTACACGCTAGGTTCAGCCTCTGCCCTTGGCAGAATGTGCTGCTCATCAGCAATCACGTTACAGCTGCTTCTCCCTCAGAGGCAACTGTGTTTTTAAGGCCAAGCTGGGCCCTTATCAGCTGTGGTAGAAGTGGAGGGGCTCCTTGGCCCCCTTTCCACAGCAAAGATTTCTGACAAAACTCCCAGAACTGCACTACCGTAATAAGGTAGCTGGGGAGCAGGGAAGAAGGATGGAGAATGAGCTGAGAGGCACCTTAAACTAGGACATCTCCTGTCCTCTACTACCCCTCATGAACCAGGAACCCATCCCTGCCCTTCCCCCAGACTTCAAGGTGCATATGTAGGGTCAGCTGGGGTGACAATCAACAGGAAAAATTCAGACTGGCAGGGGCAGTTGTGGGTGCAGAGCCCTCACCCATATTTTAACATGCTTAGAGACCCTCGGCTAATTCTTGGCACTGAAGCTGCTAAGTTTGCAGTGCCCAGCCCTGAGACGCTCTGCTGGCAAAGTATTCCAGCCCCCAAATGCCATTCCCCTTCTTCCTTTACTGATCCCCAGGGCCTGAGTGCTGAACATGGACCCCCCCCCACTCGATTCAATTGATTCTACTCATTTCTAAACCAAGCCTATTTTAATGGGGAAATGGGGGTGGGGGAATGCAGGCTATGGCGGTATCACAATGAACAGGCAAAGACCACCAGGGCCAGCCCTACCCGAGGGAGCTCCACTCTAGCATAGCAGGGGAGTAGCAGATTAAAATACCGATCGGCCTCTCCCAGTTAGATTGGGAATACAAGAGCAGGGGGGAAGCATCCCCCTCTCCCAAGCCTGGAGCAGCAGGAGGCAGCTGAGCAATCCGATGCTGCCATTTCCAGGTGCGTGGCTCAGGGCAGCGTGAGATGGAAGCCACAGCACCATGCAAAAGCCCTGCTTGATTCAGCTGCTGCTACTGCTTCAGAGAAAGCCCGTGTCCAGCACCCTCTGCAAGACAGCAGCTTGGGCACAACCCCTTCCAGCAGTGCTGAGTTTAATGGGGCCCTCTTTCCAATTCATGGACAGCCCCAGGAGGACTAGTTCTGGCACAACTGCCGGCGCTGGAGCCCAGGGATGCACTTTGGAAGTGGGGCCTTCAATTAAAAAAAATGGAAAAACAAAGTAAAAAATATCAGCAGGATTCCTCCGAGTTTGTTAAAGCAGAAGGAAAGATGGACATCCCCGTGAGACAGACAGCATGTTTCCATGGGCGCTGACATCCTCTCCTGCCAGCTGGCTAAGAGCTCTCGCTGATAAAAGTCCTATGAGGGGGAAGGAGCAGAGCTGCGCTTCTACTACAGCTGGTGGAGGGTTTGCAGCAGCATGTGGCGGGCAAAGGAACAGGAATCCAAAGCACGGTTGGGTCTGGAGAGAGGAGAGAAGAGACAAAGTTCATTTAAAAGCTACCCCCTGACTGCGCTTTGACTCACTGAATGCCAGCTCTCCGTGGGTTAAGGGGCTCAGTATGGTGCCAGGAACTCAAGAGCCAGCCAGCTGGAGTATCTACCTGCAAGGGACTTCACTCTTACTCAGAGACAGGGTCGGACGAGGTATGGGAATCGCTGCACTGAATCAGCCTATTGCTCCGTCTAGTCCTGAATCCCACATCAGACAGTGGCCAACGCTAGCTGGTTCAGAGGAAAATACCCCCCCACCAATGCAGTGCATTGTGTCACACTGTATTAAACAAGTGATCTACTTGTGCCCTGAAGCATGAGGATTGATTGGCCCTACAATGGTTCTTCTAGTGTAACTACAGCTATACTGTGCTTCCTCAGCTCTCTCATCCTTTCCTGAAACTTACCAAGCCAGCTGGCCTCTCTTACTACTGTACAGAGCGTAAGGGTAGAGGTTGCTACAGTTACAGCTGCGATAGGTTTCCGCTTTTCACAGGCTCATCCTTTGAACACATTCACTGCTTAGGCTGAAACTTTCCATGCTTTGTGCCCACCCCAAGGTGATGTTTCCTGAAGAACTTGAATCCAATACCACCAATGAAAAACATTCTGACCAGCTTCCCCCCCAAGGACAGAACAGCAATATGTGCGGTGCTCCGTCTGAGGGAGAAGTGGGTTTCAAATGAAGCCGGAAACATTGAAATATGGGACTGAGCAGTATTTCCTTGTTGCTAAGCTGTTAGCTGTGCACTTTACGGTATTTGCTGAGAGACAGGACCCCGTATGCTCTGCAGTCCAATGGACCAAATTCTGTAGCACTGTTAATGGATTGCATCTCCATGCCCTACCCTTCATTCCCATCCTTCCTGCCCCCAAGTGGTTCATTGCTGAAGCTGCACACTGATGGACAATTCATTACATGACTTTGGATGATGGAGTTTTCACCAGGTTCTCCAGCCAGCCCAGCTCTGCAGGCTTCAGCTATGATGTTATGTGTGGGGCTTAACTTGGAATCTCCTTTCCAGGCTTTGTGCATGAGAGAAAGAGGGGAGCTTGAACTAGTGAAGTGAACTGTATCCGAGTTCCCTGAACCTCTGCTGCACTAGCCTGCACTTCTAAGGCTCCCTCTTCTCCTCAGCTGGATTCTACCTTGGGCTCTCTGCAGCCCGGCTCTATAGAATAGTGAAGGGAGCATGCACTGTACATAATCAGTTTCCCTTTGTGGGGAAAGGAGCTGAGAGAGGCAGCCGCAGGCAAAGCTCAGCAGAGCAGGGACACAAAACAAAATGGTGGGGGCCTGTCTGCAGCCAGCTAATGAATTCTGCAGCATCTGTGGGGGGTGGGGAATTAGAAATTCCAGGCAGAGAACCAGCCCTAAGCACCCCCATCTGAGATGATCAGGGCCACTGCATTCAGGCCCTTTGCAGAGTCAGATGGGCATCACTTACACTCACTACTTTTTTTTTTTTAGGTTCTTACTCAACAATCGTAAGGCTAGAAACAATTTAAAAGGAAAAATTCTGTCACACTGAGTGAGTTCTGTGGCCAATTCCTCGCCCCCAGAGGGCCCTGGCTATGGGCATTTATAACTTCTCCTACTGAGCGGTAATGGAGCTTGGAGACACAGTAAGCGACAGCTGCCTTGCCTGAAGCAGCTCACAAGAACTTTGTAGCTCCACAAGCCCATTACAAAGGAGCTGATAGTCTAACAAGGCCAGGAGAGCTGCTGGAGTGGCTGGATTATTGTACCATGGAAGCTCAGGCCAATGAGCTGAAGGGTCTGACTAGATTCCCAAGGGAGGCTGACCAAGGCTGTTACCTGAGCACTCCAATGAGCAAAAGTTGGCTCTGTAGTGAGCTGGACCAGCCCGTTAGTTTTGGACAAGAACAGGACAAGCTCCTCAGCATCTGAGCTCCAGGCAAACAAGGGACACAGGTGACCTTGGATTACCAAGAGCTTTGGTGAAGTCCTTTGGACACATAAGGTTTGACTGCAGGAGCAGCTGAAGGAACATAGCAAATCACTAGAGAACTCTGCAAAGTTTTCAGCTGCATAGCTCGCGATTCCCTCTAACACCCACAGCCGGGAGTGAGGTGTTACGGCAGAGAGAGCAAGCCCTGAAGCAGCAAATGTTGCCTTGGGCTTGTCGCACATCCCCCACCCCATATTACTGCCCCCCATAGATTAGCATTGGGAAGGAAGTTCTCATTTGGACAATGGCATGGCTTAACTGCTTGACTCTGCAGCTTCGGTACTAGCTTGTTTTTTCCTTTTGCTCTCACCATGTGTTAAGACATTTCCTTTGCTAAAGTCACTGGGCTATTTTATGATTTGACACTATATCACTGTAAGACACACACATTCCTCCCTCTAGCTTCTCCTCCTCCCCTCGCCGCCACCGCCTCTCCCCCCAGCAAAACTAGACTTCTCTGCTTCCCTATTCTTAAGCAAAGTTGTGATGAAATACTGCTACAGCCGCAGTCAGGAGTTTTGCCACTGACATCAGTGAGGCCACGTTTTCACTCTGGAAGCGCTACCTATCTACACCATGCCTGTCACTGAGGTATCCAAACATCTAGATCAGTAGTTCTCAACCTGCGGCCCACTTACAGCCCTGTCAGCACACAGCTGCGGCGCATGTGAGACCCTCAGGGCCATACAGGTAGTATGTATATAGCGTGGATGTGGCCACATAATACGGAGAGAGGTAAATCGGTGGAGAACCACTGATCTAAATGCAGCAAAATCATGGCTGCCACCGTGTTTAATGCGCTATGGGCACAGCTCCGAGAGCAATACGTAGGGTTAATTGCTGGCCCAGAGCCTAAGAAAGGGGTGTACACACACCCAGGGCAGAGTGTGCTGTGAATGAACTTCTCAGAGTACGCAGCCACTGGACACTCTCAGGTCAGAGGTTATGCTGGAGGAAGAGCTCGTTAATGGTGCACCTGACTCCACAGCAGATCACTAGAAGTGAATGTTACAAGTAGTCCTCAGCGTGGCCCATCGTCCAGGTCAGTTTTACTTAGACATGTTTTTGTCACAGGCAGTAGCACACGGCTTGAAGGTCTGGGATGGGAACGCCTCTCCCTTGAACATTTCGTTTACATAGTGCAGACAGATCCAGTGATCTGGGGGCTTGGGGACAGCACAATTCCTGCTCTTCTTTACTTGGGGAGGGACTGCTTCAGAGCCAGCAAGGTGGTGAGTGGGGCTACAGGTCAGGCTCTGGGAAAAGGAAAGAGAGCTAACAGACAGGACTGCTACGGCAGCTTGTTTATTACATCCTGCCCCCCTTCAGCAGGAACTACTACCAGCCCCATTTCCCCATCCTTCCTTTGCGGACTGCAACAACAGTGCACAGCATGTTTGCAGGAGAGATGTGAATAGCTCCCATAGTCTCTCCCCCTTAGGTTAGGAATCAGGAACTCGAATTCTAGCCCCCGCTCAACCTGCAATACTGCTACAGGAGCCAGGTTTGATCATCCTTTGGCAGCTTCATATCCAGCCAGCTCTGCAGCTATAGCCATACTGTCCTTTGCATGTGGAATGAGCCCCTGAACTGGCCCTGCAAGGCCAGCTATCTCCACCTTCACATCTCTGCTGTGACGGCTAGAGGGCAGCCAGTTAACTATCAGCCCTTCCATTTAGCTATTAAGTAAGGCCAGCTATATAGAAGTGTGCACGACTTACAAAGGGCTGGGGAGAGGGACAACTTTTAAGCCAGTGTCTTTCTATGTATTTGTATGGTGACCAGCACAATGGGATCCTCACCTTCATGACAGCCTCTGAGTATTTTGGGAATACATGGAATAAATACTGTACCTGGCCAATTTTAGCTTTATGCCTGCCCCAAGTTTTAGCTTGGTTATGGAACTTATTTAAAAAGGTGTCCACTGTTCAGTGCAGTCTGAACAGGATATAATCAGATTAAGAAACCCACCAAACTCCCTGACATGGATCCTAACTGTGTGTTGATTTGGCAAGTCACAGCCTTTCGGACTCAGTTTCCCCCTCCATTAGTGAAGAGACGGATACCAACACTTATCTACAGCAACGGAGTGCGTGGGGACTCACTGGTTTGGTTTTTCTAAGTGCTATACAAACATTAAGTTTCCACTGTGGCTTCCATGGTTAACTTGTTGGGGGTGGGCGGGAGATAGAGAATAGCTCTGGAGACCAATGCCCTATCAATCTGTAACTTTGCCCCAGGGCTAAATTTAAAACTTTCCCTTTTAATGATTTTAAACAACATTTGCATAAGTATTAGAAGGAAACTGTTAAAACTGACACTCTAAGCAGCACTGCCTTATCTGTGTTATAAGAAATATTTTAGTATTAAAAAGAGAATTTAAAAAAAGGAACAAGGCTTAAAATTTTCACTATTCATGATCTTTACTTTCTGCCGTTCTCTCCAAAGATAATTAACAGACTTGTCAATTTTGTTTTTATTTCCCAGCTCTCATGCCCTGTCACAACAGGGCAGTGTTCATTTGTAAATGCAATGCATGGGAATTCAAGAAGTTTCCATTGGAACTTGAAGTCATGAAAACTTTAATATTAATCTTGGATGTTACTTTTGTAATGGCCAAGCTATACATTTGGGGCTAAATCTGATTCAGCAGCGTCCTTTTAACTCATTAAACTTGTGACTGGAAATTAGATCCTAGTCTTCCTTTGGGCTAAGACACTGCTATGGTCACTTGATATCACTATTCATTAACTTGCCTGCCTCTGCATAAATGTCAGTTTTAAGACCACTTTTAGAAAGTCAGTTTCCCAGTTCATTCCTCACGATCAGTGCTTCTTACCTTGTAAGCTTTGAATGTTGGACTAAGCAAGATAGGAACAGCTTTCCTTTAAGCTGTTCACATTTTTATTCTAGAACCCCCGCCCACTGGAGGCTCAAAGGGAAGAGTATGTATTTTTCTTTTTAACTCAACCATATGCAGAGGTGTCTAACTTCCTGTAGAACAGGATTGCTTGGCAAGGGGCAATACTCACTTTGTCACGAAGGCCAGGAGAACTGGGGCCAGGGATTTGGGGAAATAATCCTGCTGGACCATATGGTTCAGGGTCATCAGAGGACCATAGAGGCTTGGGACAGCCTTGATCTTCTCTTCACTCTGCCAGACGGGGATGAGGAAGGACAGAAAAATCAGGCACATAGTAACTGCCACACCAAACGCAGTCCTCACTCCATCTAATCCAGTATGCTGTCTGACTGACCGACCCCTGATGCCTTTAAAAGGCAAGCGACCCTCCACAGCACAATACACGCAAAAAGGGAGAAACCTGACTCCAGCTGAGGCTCAGCTTCCGTACTAAGTCATGGAAAGGACTAGTTCTGGAGATCATCTTAGTTTACATCATGACAGATGCTACGGTTATTCACACAACTATCTAATTCTTTGCTGGAATTAGCCTTTCCCTCGGCAGCAGGAGGGAGAGCTGGCCCCTGTGTTATACACATTGGGTTATTTAGGAGATGAGCAATCAACCTGAAGGGAAATGTTTCCACCACAGGCATCAGGAAGACTCCAGTTTGTTTCAATTAGGGCTTGACAGTCTTGTGAGGTGCAAGCAATTTAGACAGTGCACATGCATGTTTCTTCTAGACCTTCCTCTGCATAGACACCCTGTCAGGACCCTCCCTCCAGCTGAGAAGGAAGCCTACAGTTCCTGCTAGATCCAAAGGGGCAGTTATTCCCTCCTGTAGGCCCCTCTCTCACCCAAGCATGCTGTTTCCAGTCGCTCCCAGAATGGATTCCAAGTTTAAGCCAGAAGGAACCACTAGCTCTCCTAGTCCAACAACCCATTTATCACAGGCCACAGAATTTCACCCAGTAGCCCCTGGATGGAGCCCAATAATTTGTGTTTGGCTAAAGCATGTCTCCCAGAAAGGCCAAAGGGTCTTGATTGGAAGACACCAAGAGATGGAGTATCCACCACTTCCCTTGGGAGTTTGACCTAATGGATAATCACCCTCACTGTTCAATTCAAACTAGAAACAAGGCACACTGTCTGTCTGACTTCCAGCCACTGGTTCCTGTTATACTTCTCGTCACTGAATTTAAGAGCCCCTCCGTGCACAGTGTTTTCTCCCTATCAAGGTACTTGTACATGAATCAAGTCTCCTCTTAGTCTTCTTTTTGATAAGCTAGGATTGAGCTCTTCAAGTTGCTCAATATAAAACACTTTCTCCAGCCCTTGAATCATTTGTGGTTCTTTTCTGCACCCTCTCCAATTTTTAACACCCTTTTTAAAATGCTGACACCAGAAGTGTATGCCGTATTCCACTGACGGTCTCACCAGTGCTGAATACACAAGTAAAGTCACCTCCCTACCTCTACTCTAGCCCTTTTTGCCACAGCATTGCACTGGGAGCTCATGTTGAGTTGCTTGTCCACCACAACTCCTATATCCTGTTCAGAATCACAGCTTTCCAGGATGCCCTGCATTCCCTGTTCCTGAATGGATCCCTTTGCATTAGGGTACGCTGAAAGTGTGTTTTGTTTGTACGACCCTAGCTATTGCTTCGAGTCTCGAGTGAAAAAGAAGTATGGAAACAGCCTCCCTCTCCACCCCAAACCTGAGCCATAGATGCACATGGATCACAATCAACAACTGGTCAGCCAAGAAAGGACTTGACTGTTGATACTGCTCCCCCAATCAATTCTCTACTTTGAAGCCCAGCCCCAAGAAAGTTCTACCCTCCAATTCATCTCTGCATCTCCACAGTGATTGCAATCTGAGGCAGGGTGGGAAAGAAAAAACCCTGTCCATGGAGCAGAGGACTAGACCAGGCCTCATGTGAGCGGGGGACCGAGGAAGAAAGAACAGAGTAGAACATCCAAAGGAAGTGTCTTAGTCCCTAACCCATGTCACAGCTGTGCATTTCCCCAGGTTCAGAGTCATCACTGAGAACCCCAGAAAGCCACATGATCGAAAAGATGATGCAAGTTTTGTGGCTTTAGAGTATTCCAAGTATTTCTGCTGATTTTTCCAGACTTTATTTTCAGATGTTTCTAGTCCTTGAGGCTCCGAGATGCTTCAGACTGATCTATGACGACAGAACAGCCAGACCACTGAAGCCTATTCTGAGCTTGCCGATGGAGACAACTCCAATCCCCCTTCAGCTCAGCTCATGCTGTAGCCTACGTGCAGGTTCTAATGCGGTTAGCTAATTTGCAACTGATTCTCAAAAAGAATAATTCTGCTAACAGGTTTTACTGTATTCTGTGCAGCCACAAACTGGACGCTCCAGGCATTAGCAAGGACACTGGATAGAATGAAACTGAAAGTGTCAGTCAGATGTCTTTCATTTATTCTTGCTGTGGTCCTTTTAAAAGAGAAGATGGCCCTTTTGGATACCAGGGTGAAGAATAGATATTCATGAGGCTACACCCAGGAGTCTGACAACCAGTAACTCCTAACTCTATAAAAGCTTTGTCCAGCAGCATCCCAGTTTGTCTGTATGCCCCTTCCTGCC
Organism: Chrysemys picta bellii; assembly: GCF_011386835.1. NCBI lineage: Eukaryota > Metazoa > Chordata > Testudines > Emydidae > Chrysemys > Chrysemys picta. Next base: position 92,240,973 of record NC_088791.1, on the reverse strand, counting down.
TTATAGAGATATCTGATCGTGAATATACAAGATAGACCAAGTAGAACAGAATTGGGAACAGCTAATCCATGCCCTCCACCCAAATATAATCCCACTCTGGAATTTGTTATCCCTGCAGTTTTCTATTGTCCCTAGGCATTGGGCATACATAGGAGTCTTACTGTTGCCATGGAGACAGGAACATGATTACCCACAATCCAGCAAGCCTTAGCTTTTAACCAGAAATGTAATCAGAACTCAGCCCAGCTCACCCATCACAGCCCACTTTTAACTCCCGCCTGCCCTCTCACCTTGAGCAGGCCCATGTGGATCAGCAGGCTGGTGATGAATGCATCAGAATTAAACGTTGCAGAAGTGAAGGCTTTTCTCATCAAGGCATCTAGAGAGAGAAATAAAGGTGTAAAGCTGAAGAGCACCATGAGATACTGTGGTGACTATTGTTCATTTCACTATTGGATTCAATTACATTCAGCTTATCTGAAGCTGCCTCAATCTCCAGTCTACTGCACTGGGACGCCACACAGACCGGGGGCTCAGTGCAGAATTTAGGTCGAGTTTGCCATTGAGTACATGAGACCTTGACTATAATCAGCTGTTAGATGGGCCGTGGGAGGCCACACCCCTTTATATACCCTGTTTGTCTCTGGTGCCAGAGGTTACTGCAGTCCACCAGTGAGTGCTGGGAGTTGAAAGAGATGAGGCAGAGAGAAAGCCAAGAAGTCACATGGAGTTCAGTCTTTAGTATGGGGGCTGCATAAAGGCCTAGAGAAGAACTATGGCTGAGGCCAAGAAGTGTTAATTGACCTCAGCCAGAGACAATGCAAGGAATGGTCGATCTGGATGCGTTTGGGTAGCACACAGCCTCACTCTCGCTGTGATGGGTTTGACAATTTGGCTGTGAGCTGGTCTCACTGGCCTTTAAAATGACAAGAGCAACAGGCTCCCATGGGACTGTCATCCACTGGGTGTGCATTTGGTTTGGTTTCCAGTGAGGAGGTCTGTGGTTTTCAGAGTTCCTCAAGATCAGCCACTTGTGGCTCTGGCCCTCGCCCCACTTGTTAACTTAAGGAAAGCGGAGTGGCTGCGGTACCCTGTCAGACATTATCAATGTTTCCCTCAGGAAGGGTCAGCCCTCCTTCAACACACAGATGCCTCACCCTGAAACCGCCATCTCTTGACACTGCAGCAATTGCCAGATATGACCTGAACTTGCTAGAGAAGGCGAAGAGTATTCAGTTCCAGGTGCATGTGGACACTAGTCACATCGTGGGTGTCAGTCACCCACAGGAGCAGAGGCAGAGATTAGCAGAGCCATGCGTGATCTCCTGCTGACCTCAGAGGAAGCTCAGCTGGCCATTTTGGTCGTGCTGAACCTTGCAACAGCCTTTGATACAATCAACCACAGATTGTTGCCTCAGTGACAAGGGACATTATTGGTGTGCACAGAACAGCCCTTTAGTGGTTTCTGTCCTGCCTACCCACTAGGAGTCTGTTAATGGCAATAGCTAGTTGTGTAAATCAGTATAAGAGACTTTAAAGGGATGCCAGATGGGAGGGGCCAAATCCTGAACCCCGCACACAGCTCCAATAAGCAGACTGCATGTAGGTGAATACGGCTACTGGGGATTTCGGGAAGAATGGATGGAGAATTCCTCCTCCTCAACCCCGCGGCAGTACACCGAGCACCTTCACATACCTTTTGCAGCCACAACAGCAGCCTCAGGGCTATGGAAACATCCACACTTCCACAGGAGGGTTTTGCTCAGTGGATTCACACAGTCCATAGGCCACACCCCACCCAAATCTCTCCTCTACTATTCTGTGCACCAGTGCTGTGCGCCACAGCATACAAAGGGTACATGGTCCCCCCGCACTGCCTCTGTGCCCCGCCCCACACCTTTCCAGCCCCAGTCCTTTTGGAAAGAGACGAAAGATCTAAGACAGTTACTAGTACAAAGAACACCAAATGGGTGCTCTCTATTTACACTGTTCCCAGATACAGGAATAGAGGGGGCACTTTCTATTTACAGTATCATTAATCTATGGAACTCACTGACAGGATATTGAGGCCAAAACAAAACCAAAACACCTAATAAATCCCATCTCCCCCACCAAAAAATGCCAGGAAGAGTAACACTCACAGCCATACTAATTAAGCTATAAGGGATATTGATCGTCATGCTTTGGGGGCATAAACAGATCTATTGAGGTTTCACACCCTCACTCCCCCCAAAACAGCACTGCACAATCTGGCACAGTACGGAGACAGAACCGTCTTCCTCTGGCTGCCATGGGAGATCGAACTACCAGAAAAATGGCATGGTCCAGGGAGGCCATCCCTAGGATCTCTTTAGAAGCCACAGGTGCAAGTTAGGCTCCTTCAGCCCACACCTTTGCATGGAGACACTGACTGCATCACCTGTTGTTTCATGCACTGCTGTTTTCACTGTGGTTTCATCTTTGAACACAGAAGAGATCTTCAGGAGAGCTGTAACCACCTTCTCCATATCAGATGTGTCTGTCTGTAAGAGACAAAAAGCAGGAGCCATTAAGTGCATGGCAGAGTGAGGGCAGAAGAGACACGATTGTTACAGAAGCAACAATGAGTAGTGCAACAATTGCCTCCAACTGGCTGGACATGACAGGAACTGTCATGGCTGTATCAGGATGCTCGTGGAGGCATAAGCCATGCCATGAAATGCAGCTGCTAGGCTGGCACCATATCTGCTTCATAGACATGCAGCTTCAAGTTGAGTGTCAGCCTCCATTCTGTTCATTTGGACAATGGGAGGACCCTAATCCAGGTCACAAGACTCCCGGAAGAGATCACCTCTGGCGGTTAAACAATTTATCCCAATACATGTCGTACCAACCACACCATCAGAAAGCCACTGACCCACCTACCTGCTGAGCTATCAGAACAGAGCACTTGGGCCCTAGTCGCAGCAGTTTCTCTGGAGATGGGAAGGCGAGGAACGTGGCAACATCCACAGGAGGAGAAGGAGACACGGGAGTAGAGTCCTGAAAAAGAGCAAATCAGATCCCAGCTCATTCTGCAGAGCACCAGCAGAGCTGTGGGTGCATGAATGTGTAGGAAAGGGCGATGGTGCTGCAGGTCAGTACTTATCTGCACAGTCAGAGCTTGTGAAGGGGTGGGAAAAGTGAGCCCAGGATAGGAATGGCACTAGCTAAGCTGTGAGGAGAAAGCTTATACTGCAAACCCTATGACTATCTGGCTCCAGGCAGTGCTGTCGTGGCTACAGAACGTGACAGAAGAAATAAGATTTTCCTGCTAATTTTCTTCAGATCACCACCAAACATTCCTGAGGAATTGTTCTCCCCTCTCCTCTCTTACTCCACCCATGCTCTGACACATCCCTCCGATCAAAGAAGAGGTATGTGAACCCCCACTTGTTCTCTACAAGTTCATAACAGCCTCCCCCCATTTCAAACCTCCTTCCCCTACTCCCAATAAAGGATTATTGGCTATCCCTCAAAGCACATTTACATGTGAGTCAAGAATCTTCTTAGAAGGCAACGATTCCTGTTCTCCCTGCCCCCTCTCCTCCAGCTGTTGTTGTTCCTCCTCGTCATCCTCCCCTTCGTCATCTTCATCCTCTTCGTCCTCTCCTTCGTCATCTTCATCCTCTTCGTCCTCCCCTTCGTCATCACTAAAAAGGATTAAGAGAAGAGTTCACATGAAAAGCAGCCCCGCAATACGGACTTCCTGGTCATGCACTGGCTCCTGAGAATAGTTCTTCAGGTCATTACAAAATGCAGTAAGACCCTTCCAAGCCTTAAAACACTAAGGTGACTGGCAGCAAATCACTTCTAGGGCAGTGAGTGTGAGTCTTTGGGGACTGCAATGGATTATGGGGCCTGGCATGTTTAGGTCACCTGTTCTAATCTGGCCTCAGACCAGCAGGGGCAGATTGGTTCCCATCGGACAGCCCTTTGGCAGCGGGTAAAATGGAGGTGAGAGTCTCAACCTAGTTCCTAGTGGACAGGTGTCCACAAAACACCAGAGCAGGCTGCATCAAGTGTGGGCAGAAGAGTCAAGAGCGGAGCAGGCCACGAAGACCGTGCTCTCATCTCACCCTTATGGAACTCCCTCCAGATGAAGGTGTGAGGTACACTGAGGGGGTGGGACTTGCATATATACTGGGGATAGAAATTTTCCATCTCCAGTCCTGTTAATCCAACATCTCTCAGTAGTGCCAGACCCCATAAAAACAGGAACTCGCATGAAACAGATGTAAAAGGCAGACAGCCAGAGCTCTGACATGAATGGTGAGCAGACCCGTGCCACAGCCATTTCTCATGGCCTACCTCAGGGACCCCAGTACATCTGCCATGTTGAAACCTTCAAGAATCTCCTGGAGCTGTTCACAGCCTTCTTCCCCCAGAGCATTACCTAGGATGCAAGAGAGAAGTCAGCTTGGGGGTGAGGACACATTCACAGATCGGGTGCTGAATTTGTCACGAGAAAAAAAAAGTTTAACTAGAGCACTCAGTGAAGTCCATAAATCCAACCTGTGTCTGGCTGGGAGGACGGCGGCTTGATTTGCATTTCTATAAACACTTTTCACCCAAAGAACTTTATAAACTGCTCGGACAGCAGACTTGTCATTGAAATCTATCAGCTGTTTACCAACTCAGACACCACACAAGAGTTTGAGACAAGGAGAACATTACAGAATCCAATTGCAAGGGAAGTTCAAAGAAGGAAAAATGTAATTAACCAGAAGAGATTTGAGTCTTGGAGACTGCCCTCTCTGTACATTTATACAGCTCCTTTAATCCTGGGTGATTCTGAAGCACTTCTCAAATTATATATGTATAGTACCATAGAAATGCAGCCACCTCTGGGAGGGAAGGCAACAATCAACACAAGGAGCGGGAAACTGTGACCAAGCACATAGAAGCAGACCTCGATGCAAAACTAATAACATCAATGGATCTTTAATACCAATACAGAGCAGACAGGACCTTGTTTTTAAATTCTCACCCTAGAGAGGCACAGACATATGGAACCCAGATTTATTCACTTCAGGAAGTGTCAGGGATAAGCAGTCAGGATTTGAAACTGTGGCTCAAGAGGTTTAAGTATAACCACTAAAGCCTAGGGGAAGAGGGAAGAGCTTATTCACTTAGTTGGTTCAGCTGCTCTAAGCAGCACCAATATTTTATTCAGAGACACTTCTGGCAGCAATACAGATATTTCAATCCCACAGGCTTCTTCCCAATGGTTTCTAGAGTTTGTCATGGACTGGATAAGCTTTGATCTAACTTCATGCTCACGTACCATTGAGATCCAGTTTCTCCAACTCAGACTTATCTTCAGTAGCTTCTGCAATAGTCAGGGCAGCATCTCGTTTGATTTCACAGAAGGACAAATTCAGTTCCTGAGAAGCAGAGGAGAAGTTGCTTTATAGGGACACTGTATGCCAATTCTCCATTAGAAATACCAGCTTGGCATGCTCAGAATTGTTTAAGGAATTCTCTCCTTTGGAGCTGGTCTCAGCACAGAGGTAATATTTTTTTAAGTTATAAAAAGACTTGGAAGGGACTCAGGCAGTGAGCAAAGACTAAACAATATGGATAGGCCAACAGGCTAATAAGAACAAATTATTCAACGGGCAGCCACCTCCCTTGAGACATATTGAATGAGATGATCCCTGAGAAGGGATGTAATATTAAACAGCTGAAGGGAATTTGTTCTGGAATGGATTATTTTGGTTTGATGTCCTCCTCCCTTCGCCTATTATTAATCCTGGGATCCTTTGATCCGGGAGAAAGGATGGCTGTGTTTTACTTTAACAGGTGTATTCATGAACGAACCCCATTGTTTTTAAAATGTGACTTCCACTGGGCACAGTACAGGCCTGAGCTATGGGTACTACTACAGGGTGGACACTTTTTTTCAAACTCACAAGGCAAGTTGTTATTAACTCAACTCTCTGCACTAGATGACCTTGCGTAGCTAATATGGTCTCACTGTTTTCTTTCACTTGCCTGTTGGTCTGTATCCATTTGTTGTCTCTTATTTTCTATTTAGATTGTAAGCTCCTTGGGACAAGGACCAATCTTTTTGTTCTGTGTTTGTACAGTGCTGAGGCCAAAGGAGCCCTAGGCATGGACCAGAACCCAAAAGCGCACTGGTAATACAAGTAAATAATAATGCAATGGCTGGAGTTAGAGGAACACCAAACACCTCACAGGTGACTGAGTAAGATACACCCTGGAAAAGGCTGACAGAAATGCTAGTACTGTAGGGACAATGAAATAGTAGGGTATGGTACTGGACAGGAACTGCAGTCAATATGGGGTCCATAGGTGCCAGGATAATACAAATATTAGTGAACTGGGGTCTCATCCAAGATGTAACACGGAGATATAGACACTGCATTTTATGAACTTACTGTAGTGGTCACTCATCCTGTACCCCTCCTGATTTATGCTGTCCCGTAGTTTAGAACGGCTGCTTCCAAACCCATCCAAGAACCTTGTTAGCAACTTGCAGAGTAGATGAGACAAGTGGCTTTAAATACATTGTTCAACCTGGGTCTGAACAGACCACCACTTAGCTCATGCTGGAGCACTGCATGCTGTGAGGTGTAGTTTCCACAGATCACATCTCTGAGATCAGCAGTAGGCAGAGCTGTAGAACTAGACGGGCCTGCACTTGGAAGTACTGTGTTTTAGGATTACAGGGTGGCGCGGGGGAGTGGACATAGAACAAGGGAGGGGAAACATACAGGGTGTTTTGGGAAGAGATTTGAAGATGGAGCAGCAGAATGTGATACCTTTAGTTTAGGGAGCCCCTCTTTGACTGCTTCAGCAATGGCGATGGCACCCTTTGAGCGCACCAGGCAGTCCCCAAAGTTGATCACTTCCACCTGTCGGAGAGTCTTCAGCGTCTGCAGAGAGTGAGAGTGCACGTCCATGAAGGCAGAAATTCAGGTGAGGGATAGAGGGAACGATCAACTCACTCATACTCAAAGAAGAAAGAGCCTCTTCTCCCTCCCTGCTTCACAAGGACATTCGGTCCCAAAGCACTGAAGAGACCCTTCCATTGTTAACCGGGAGTGGGGGGATGGGGAGGGAGCAGAGAGAGACACCCAATGCAATTGCTAGTAACTCACCTCTGCCATGGCCACAGCCCCCTTCTCTGTGAAGGTGTTGTCGTTCAGATTGATAACCCTCAGCAAAGGGTTGGCAGCAAAGGCCTGGGCCAGAGCTGTAATGCCAGGATGGTTGATTCCATTCTGTGGCATATGGACCTCTTCCAGTGTCCCGATGAGCTAGATTCAGACAGGATTAGCCATTAGAAACGACACTTTAACACAGGCAGAGACAACCACCATCCCATGGGATTACCTTACAAGTTGCTTCTCTGCCACCCACAGTGAGGCCACTACATCACTCGCCAGAACCCTTGCAATCCTGTTAACTGCTACAAATATACTCCTCCTACCCCAGCAGCTATGCCTCCAGTGACAAATCAAGGTAGGAAAGGATGTTTTTATTTGGTGTCAGGGCTTAGGATGTCATTTTCCATCTGTTCTTTGGCCAGAGACTGAGCCTTGGGGCTATAAGCCAGAAGTGTCTGAAGAAGCTGCTTTCCAGGTCAAGGCACATGACCACTTGGCAGAATCAAAATCTTTTGCTTCTTTTTAGTTCTGCTTCTGGCCCTTCTGGTCGCAAAGGAAACCCTCCAAAATGGGAATTAGTGCAGTAGGGCACATACAATATATAACACGAAAATAAGACACTAGCCCACACAAGTCTAAGTGCCTTGCTATATGGAAAAAAAACCCCAAACCTGTCATTGTTTTAGGGATTGCACGCAGGTTTAGCGCTGTTATATGTGCAGAATTCTCTTTTGTCCACACACCTAATGGCATTATATAAATATGTAAGACAGGCCTAGGAAGATACTTATATAATATCCAGAGATAGAGAGTCTCGTTTATTTGTAGTTGTTACACAGGCAGGATCATATCTACCTATTTAAATGCAACAATACACATATTGATGGGGTCACCAATAAGTAGATTCTGCAACACTATTGCTGGCACATTTGACAGCATGCAAGACAATTAAAAAGTCACTAGGTGATGGAAAATGTACATTTGCAAGACATGAGCCAGAGAAATAACAAGTGCCTACAACTCCTGTTGCCTTGGATTGGGAGTTATGTGGTGAGCAGCTATGGTGGGATCCAAGAAGATACTTCAGCACTTAAGTCCCAGTTTTGGCACCACTGTGGTCCACAAAACTCCTGCTGAACCATATAGGTGCCTAAACTGACTCAGTGAATATGTTTTTCAGAGTCCCTCAGCACCTATGTTCCTGCCTCTGGGCACACGCGATGCTGTCTCCCTCTAGGCAGACACATAACTCAGGCTGCCTAAGCCCCAGAGCGATTCATGAACCAGGGGAAGACAGGCATTTGGCCCCTGAAGTCAGGTGAAGGGCCTACCAGATCAGCTCCCATTCCAAGTCTGGAGGAGGTGGTACCCACCGTATAAAACTTTTAGCTCAACAGTTAGAGCACTTGCCTGGGATGTGGGAGATCCTGTTCAAATCCTCTCAGAAGAGAGCTCTACCCGGTAAGCTAAGCGATATTCTGATATGGGGCTTCCTCAGTCTCTCCCGTTGAAGCAGTTGCACTCTCGATGAATAATGGGAGAGTGATGGCAGCAGGGGGACTGGACCCAGGGTCTCCCACCTCCCAAGTGGGTGTCTAAACCACTGGACTACAGTCAGTCATTCTCACTCATGTACTTGCTCTATCTGGCCCAGTGACTGTTTTAAGTATTTATCCACAGACAGAATGAGCAAGAATGGGAATGACTCTGTAGTCCAGTGGTCAGGACACCCACACGGGAGGCCCGGAGTCCAGTCCCCCTGCTCCTATCACTCTCCCATTATTTATCCAGAGTGCAACAGCTTCGACAGGAGAGACTGAGGGAGCCCCACATCAGAATACCCCCTAGCTCAGTGGTTAGAACACTCAGATGATTTGAACAGGGGTCTCCCGCTTTTCTCCCTCTCTGGCAGGTCAGTGCTCTACCCACCGAACTAACAATTATGAGGTGGGCCCCAGCAGCACCACCCTGTTTTGCACAGGACAGGCATTTAACTCATTCCTGCAAGAAAAGGCCTTAGATGCTTGTCTCCAGGCAGCGAGTTCCATTGACTTAGGTGCCTATTTCTGAGACCTAGGTAAGGCTTAACACACACCCCTCTTCTTGGCATCTCCTGTTCGCTAGCTTAGGTAGCTGCTCAGCTAGCATGTTGGCTTTTGTGGAACAAGGTGCCCTGGGCTCGTGGGACCCCCACAACGAGCTGGTTCTGAGAGCGTGCGGAGTCGGTTGACGCTACGCCCGGCTCATGAGACAGCTCATGGTGTCCGACACCATCAGGTGGTCCAGAGACATTTATACGGAACACATCACAGGACACCGCCAATACCACACTGAGTAACTGAGACCGCCGACCAGGGAAATAACCCACTTCCTTCCCTGACGAACCAAGGGACGCACCCCACCCATGTACTCATTTGCTACACCGCTACTGACTTGGACTCTTTATACATTCCATGGGTGGTGTACCCGAGCCCACTTATCCACTGACACTGGAAAAACTCTTGCACCCCAATCTGGGTCTATGCCGGTTATGTGATATGTATATATCTCTTCACCCTTGCAACGGATACCTGTAATCCCTCATAACCCAAGCCTGACCCCAGATGTACAGTACCTTCCCTCCTAACTTATGTATATTTAATTTTAAACATTCACTTTAATAAAATTTTTAAATCTGTTCTTTTATTGGGCCAACTTCTGCTGTGAGAGAGACAAGCTTTCCTGCCACACCGAGCTCTTCTTCAGGGCTGGGAAAGGTACTCCCAGCCAGCAACACAGCAAAATGCAAGGTGGAACAGATAGTTTAGCATAAGTAGTTAGAACATATTCTAAAAGGGACCATTCAAGGTAGAAAGAACAGGAGTACTTGTGGCACCTTAGAGACTAACAAATTTATTAGAGCATAAGCTTTCGTGGGCTACTGCCCACTTCTTCGGATGCAGTAGCCCACGAAAGCTTATGCTCTAATAAATTTGTTAGTCTCTAAGGTGCCACAAGTACTCCTGTTCTTTTTGCGGATACAGACTAACACGGCTGCTACTCTGAAACCATTCAAGGTAGAGTGTCCCATTAACACCTCTGCAGTCAGAGGACAAGAAGAGGGCATTAGTGGGTTGCAGGTGGTTGTAATAAGCCACAAATCCAATGTCTGTTCAGTCCCTAATTTTTAGTGTCTAGCAGAGTAATGAATTTAAGCTCCCAGGTTCAGCTTTTGAAAGTGTTGTACACCTTTGAGGATGAGGACTGATAGGTCAGATATAGAGTGATTGTTTTGTGAAAAGTGTTCACCCACAGGTGATATGGTGTTTTTGTCTTACTTTCCTGTGAGAGTTCATTCAAGACCATAGTGATTGCCTGGGTTTCACCCACACAGTTGTTATTGGGGCATTTAGTGCACTGGATGAGGTACACCACATGTTGGGATAGGCATGTGTAGGACCCCTGGATCTTGAAAGGGGGGTGGGGGGGAGAGGAGGAGGAATGATCATTGAAGCAGTGGATATATGTCTGTAGGTTTTGCATCTGTTGTTCTTGCAGGGTCTGGTGCTGCTCTAAGTTAGCGTAGTCCTGGTCTGTGGGGAGCTTGCTTCTGATGAGTTTGGAGAAGTTTGGGGGCTTTATTTGGAGGCCAGAGGAGGGGATTCAAGAAAGATTTCTTTCAGGATGGATCCCCATTGAGCATAGGTTGTAACTATTTGATGATACCCCATATGAGTTCCAGTGTAGGGTGATGGGTGACAACTAGCGGTGTGCAGTCAGAAGGGGTTTTATTGCTGTATTGAAGCACGTTCTCTGGGGCTATTGTGGTGGCCCGATCCAAGCTTCGATCTCATTCTCTGGTGAAGTGTTGTTGTTTGGTGAAGGCGGTTTTGAGTGTGTCAAGTTGTATATCCCAGACTTTCTCCTTAGAGAACATTTTGTGGTATCTGAGTACCTGGCTGTAGATAACAGATTCCTAGGTGTTTTGCTATGTGGGTTTCTTGTATATGGTTGTCTGCAGGGTTGCATTGCTGAAGCTGATTGGTGTCCAGGAAGTTGATGCTAGTGTGGGAGTGTTCGAGGGAGAGAGTTTAATAGATGGGTGGTGGTTGTTGAAGTTATGGTGGAAATTTATGAGGGAGTTTAAGCCCTCTGTCCAGAGGATGAAAATATTAACAGATCTCAGATATATCGTCATCGGTTTCATGGTGCATTTACTTTTGTGGATCACATGCTTAGGCATCTCACTCTCCCCATTCATTGTGTAGGGAGCCTAGGCCACTCACTTGGTTTTGTGGAATGCTGTGTTATTCCTGTGACTTTCTAGGTATCTAAAATTTAGGCGCCGTGATGCTCAGTGTTGCGACACCTTGTCCCTTCCTGGATACCACCCCTACTTAGTACTCATGGCTGAAAGAAACAGGATGAAGACAGACATTCTCTGCCTAGAAGAGCTTTCGGAGGGCAGCCCATCTCTCTCAGGATAATTTCACCCTTTAAGAGTGTATCTCAAATTTCCATGCACTGAATTTAAATCCTAATTTTTATGTCAGACCTGTATATCATCATTATGGGTCTTTTTAGCTGAAAAGCACAGTGTTCTGAGATCTGGCACAAAGGATTTAGGATATGGAGGTCACAGGAGGAAAGAGGGAGGCAATGTACGGTTTGCTGGTGAGGAAACGTTGAGACTCCTTGTCACTTAGTCCCCCAAAACTAGCACAAGTCTAAACCAAATTCCAGTCTCACTCATTCTCGCTGGATAGAAAGGTGGGCATGGGATAGCCCAATTTCTATTCCCCCACCCAAATGCAGCACTAGCAGCTTGATCAGAACAGGGGCTAAAGGAAGAAATGAGACCCCAGTTGGTAGTGTCCCCTGCAGGAGATTTATGAGAGAGAGATAAAAGCTATGCCTGGGCCAGCTATCATAGCAATTAGAGATAGAGATATAGAGAGATAGATTAGAGATCTAACTGGTCAACTGGCCCACCCCCTCCCAGTGCCAGATTAACTTAATAGCGTACAGAACAAGTGATGCAGTTGGAGATACTCTAGCAATACATCACTTCACCTAACAGTTAGCAGATTATAGTGTGGAGTAGTTACTCATCATGGAAACTAATCCTGTTTTCTGTGCTCAGTCTTGTCCCATTATTCTCAGTTATGCCTCCTCTAACCAAGTCTTCTCCTTTTCTTGGTGTTACCATCCTCAAATGCTTGACTGTTTTAGCAGCATACAGATTGCTGGGGTAAAGATGAACTGAGGGCCAGTACCTTATGGACACCCTTCTCCTCAGTGCACATTTCTTTAGCATACATGTCTGAATACACACTGCTCCCCCCTCACTCCCAGAACCAGCGCCCACATACACTTGACACACCTGTACCCCATCTCTGAGGAAGTCCTACTTTGGAGCTTACCCCAAATGCCTCAGCCAGTGCAGTGGCACCATCATTCTCCAGGCGGTTCCTGCCAGCCACGAATACTTTCAAAGCCAGAGGTTTGCCCACAGCACTTGACTTCCTGTGACACTCTTTCAGGGCAGCTGCTAAGATCTAGAGACAACATTAACAGCTTTACATTACTATAGCATCTCATCCTGGAGGATCCCAGAAATGTTTTATGAACTGGATATATAGGAAGCATTTAGGACACCACTGAAGTGAAGCTGCTTCAGGTGTGGGAAACAGGAACCATTCTACACCACCACTATTACACAATATTAACAGTGTAGTCATACTTGAGACCATAGAGGGAATTTTATAGCACAGAAACGCAATAGTCCCTTTGCCCTGTCTAAACACAAACTTGGGTAAACAACCCTGGCTCTTTAGTGACCATGAATTGTCAAGGCCTTGGTTTTACACTTCAAAACGACAGCCTCCATCAGAGCCAGGCTCAAGCACTGGGTTCAGACAGAAGAACATCAGAATACTCTTGATGGGGGACTCTCCTGTCCAGGTACTGGGATAGGCCAACTCTGCTCATCTTGGACACTTCATGAGATCAGTCTGAAGTATGATGGTAATCAAGACAACAAAGAGGGAAGTTGGAACATAAGGCCCCCCGCATCCAATCTTTATAGGATGACCAATGCAAGCGAGCTGGGACTGAGAAGTGTCACTTACCTTGCCGCCTCCAATGCCCATGCCACAGTTGTTCAACTTGAGCTCCTGCAAAGTGAAGCAGGCAGGACTCTTCAGCAGTGCCTCAAAGCCACGCACGCCATCTGGCCCAAAGGCATTGTCACTCAGGTCCAGCTCCACCAGCTGGGAACCTGCGGTGATAAGGGCCTCCCCCAGGGCAGTCTGTGAGGAGATAAGGGATTCGGTTTTTAGTAACATAGCTCCACAGGCCCATTTAGACCACTACCCAGTGGTTCAGAGGAGCCCCCCCCCCCAGTATTATGCAGTGCTGCATGAGGAAGAAGGAATCTTTTCTGATTGCCAAGGCAGTTAGCTTGTGCCCTGAAGCATGGGATTTGATTACTATTAGCTGAATGTGCACAGCTCTAAGTATTAGATACCATGAAGTTATCCAGGTCTTTTTAAAAGAAGGCCACAGGAGCCATACACATTTCAGTCACCTGCCCAAGCACCAAGTTTCACAGATCCAAATATATGCTATTTAAATGAGCAATTATTCTTTTTGATTTTAAGATTACAGAAGCCACCTCCTGATTCATCCCAGAATCATTCCAAGTTGCTGCTTTAAGAAGGTATCCTTTTATTCTGGAGTCCTAGTTTCCCACCCTGCCCATCAGATGGCCATACTGCTGATCCTCCTCCGGGGAAGAACTGCTTTACTGATCCAGCCAGAAGGTGTTATGCTATCACTTCTTCCCATCATCCCAGAGGCTGAGGAAGAGGGAAAGCCATACATGCTCATGCTTTATCAGCGAGGTTATGTTTGTATTTGGGTCTCTGACAGCACATGGATCCATGGAAAGGATGGATAATTTTAAGTGTAAACATAAGGAGCGAGAGGAGATTAGGGTTAGGAGTAATCACAAATCTGAAACTTTAACCCCCAATTCTCCCACTTACCAGAGCAAAAGGGATCTCAGACCTCAATCTCCCTGTGAACATGTCACTCCAGTGACATCTCTAAAAAGAGAGGGATGAAAAGATATGACTGTCAAATATCAGAAGCACACACAAAGGTCCTCTAGCTCCCAGCACTCGACAGGGGACATGATATATTACAATTTACACTGCTCTTGTGCCTGTCACCTAATTATGCCAAAGAGCTACACAAAACTATAATTCACTTCACTCACCAAGGAAACGCAGTAATTTCTGGGGTAGAATTCATCAGCTGTTTAACAGTGCACAGCAACCACACACAAGAACTGAGGACATAAGTGAAGATTACCACACCCAATGAAAACTGAAGGATGCAGAACGAGAATTTCCTCAGGATAGGAAGCCTAAACTTATGAGAAGGGCCATAGAAACCTCAGTGACCACAAGCAGTCAAGGCTTCAGGTTTAGGTTTCATTCAGAAGATAGCATTTCCAGTGGCACAGTACCCACCCACCTCAATACCAGGCTAGAGTCCTGGACAAATAATTCAGGGGGTAGAAGACATTGTGGTAAACCTCCATCACCATTTCCTGCAGCACTCTGGGCTTTGCTTGAAGTCTCCTACCCAAGCAGGAGGTCTGACTCTGCAAGATCTGATGAGATCACAGCCCTAAGGGGCTACACTGCATTACTGGAGCGCTCCCCTCTGGTTTACAGAGGCTTACCCTAGTGTGAGTCTTCTCTCATGGCTTTCTTGTCTCAGCCAGGGAGCGCTGCCCAAGGCTGAAATGCAGTATTTCAGCAAATGCTACTCACAGGGCTGTTAAGCCAAGTTATGAGGTCCTATGGGTTTGCCACCACTTATTCATACACAAGCCCAGTTTCCTGGGTCTATTCTTATCTGCTGGTGGGACAAGGAAGGAATTTGAAGTTTGTATTGCTCCTGCAGGGACCTGTCCTGGGTCAGTGCTCAAAAACAGACAGGCCTTCAACATCTCATCAATATATCCTCCCCTCCCCTTCAGTACTACTAAAAGATCTCACCTTGAGTTCAGCTTTCTTCTCCAGGGCTTTGGCAATGACCTTTGCTGCCTCCACACCCACGGTGTTGCCTTCCAGGCGCAGGGCTTCCAAGCCATCAAATTCCTCAATTTCCTTAGACACCGCTTTGGCTGCACAGAGCAAGCAGAGCCTTACTCTCCTCCTTTCTAACCCAAGGTCATCTTAGGTTCCATACAAGGGCAGGTTGCAGAGTCGCTCTTCCCACCACTACTCATTTTTCCCCAGCCTCTAGGTCTTTCACCCACAACTAACGTGGTTTTGCACTACCAAGGAGGGGTAAGAGGGAGAGCATCGCCATGCAAACTAGTGGGAAAAGTTAGTCACGGGTTTGAGAACAACCTACTTCCAACTGTGATTCAGGGATTTATTCCCCCACGCGCCACTGCAAGACAAGGACACCACTGCCCAGCCAGTGCTTTATCCTAACAAGAGATGTGCAGGGGGAAGAGCACCCCAGGCAAACAACAACAAGCCTGTCTAGGACTGAGGCACTCTATCCTAGGGCAAGGGGGATTGAGGAGGCAGGCAGGAGAGACTAACCAATCCCTCTGCACGGAGCTTGTAAAGCCTTGCTAGCATCCCTTGGCATTTCAATCATTCCGAGTTTTACTAGGCTTCCTGAAGCGTTTAGTGTAGGAGGAAAGTCTCTTGCCTCTAGCAATTTAAAGCGTCAGTGTGTGTATTAGAAGTACAAGAGACACTCCCAGAACAAAATCGACATTTATAAGTCAGGGAGAGTCAAAACCAGTTTCTCCAGTTGTAGCAGTGATGCTGGGATAGTGTGGTGGGGGAAAGGTGGGGAGGGGTTACTTCTCTATCAGAAGTCCCCATTTCTCAGATGGCTGACCCTTGTATCCCCCTGCCACATTACATAGACTCTCACATATTGGAGTCAGCTGTGTCCAGACACCTTTAGTTAGGAGGAGGTTCATGAAACACAGCTCTGGGATGGCACTAACATGTACCCATGGGGAACGCTGCCCCAACACAAGCGTTTTCTCTTACCATCTTCGGCGGTGTTGAGTTTTAGGCTCTTTCCTTTGAAGCTCAGCTGCCCTCCACCCACTTGGGCTTTGGCAAGTGACTCCGCTAGTTTAGTAATGTCCTCGGATGCCATTTTCTCCACTTCACCAACCTCCAAGAACTGTTGATTTAAAGGGAGTACACTGTCAAGATAAACAAAAAAACTTTGACTTGAAGAAACAGGTTTAATCTGTATTACAAATAGCATCTCAGGTTATCAACACTGATTTTTTAGAAATCTAGTTGATTCAGCTATTAAAAAACCCCCAAACAGTAACAATCATGACAGTGAGACTAGATTGGTCAGTTTCAGAATCTGAAAGTGTGTTGCAGGGAAAGTTTTAGATTTTAATCTAGTCATTACTGTTAATCAACACGACTGAATTGGGCACCTGAACTACCTGACAACATCCCATAAGACATTACTCTGTTTGCAATACTGTTAGAACTGCAAAACAGTATTCCTTTCTCCCCAAAATCATGGCCTTTAAACACAAGCCATGATCCAGCCCTGTGAGTTTCCCCTCCTCTGCAAGCTGAGCCAGAGTTAAACACAACTGTTTTTCCTTTTCACTTACATCCTGGCTGGTACTCACCTGTCAGCACAGTACTGGAATCAGATTGTAACAAGCAAAGGGGTTTTCCACCTCTTTCCCTGATATAGTATTCCACAGCCTGACACACCTGGTAAATTTTGCAGACAGTCCAAGATTTCCCTTTGGCTAGTTCGTTCTTCTGATCCTGGCTGGAAATATTTTACATTATACTAGATAATCCTTCCCCCCCCCCACTTGGCAATTACACACCATGTTTTTGTGGATTCTTAGGCCACCCATTAGTCAAAGCTGAGCTAAGCGATCTCTGAAGCTTGTCTCTCTCAGGCTATGTCTACACTACAGTGGTACAGCTGCACTGTAGCTTTGCTGCTGTAGCACTTCTGGTGAAGATGCTCTAAGCGGATGGGTCCTGCCTCCCTGAGAGGCCGTGGCTATGTCAGCGGGAGAAGCTCTCCCACCAACATACCGCAGTCCTCACTGGCACTTAGATGGATATAATTAATGTCGCTCAGATTATTCACACCCCAGAGTGACGCAAGTGATACTGAAGTAATTTGTAGTGCGCGCATAGCAGCATTAACAGAAGTTGATCTGGTAGTAGATATTACCTTGTCTCTCTAATATCCTGGGACCGACAGGGCTACAACAACACAGCTAGCTGTTTGTCCTTCTGTCTATGTCAGACGCTCCAACCCCCTGATCATGCCTGCCGCTGCTCTCCATCGCGCTGTGATTAATGGCTCTCTGGCGAGGCGGCCCGAGCACAGCACACCAGGTGAGGATGTAAGAGGGAGAGGCGGGACTAGCGCCTCCTTGCTCTGTGATGCAACAACCCTGCCTACGCAGCGCACAATTACTCACCCGCCCGGCCCGCTGGCGGAGCCCAGGGGAGGCGGCAGGCACAATAGCAGGGCGGCTTCAGTTGTGCAACGCAGCAAGAGAGAGAAACAACCGGGAGGGAGGGATGCGGAGCCAGAGGCGCGTCTCCCGGAGCGCATGGCCCGGGGGACGGGACGCAGGACCAGCCGCACGGGGCACCCCCCCGCCCCGGGGCAGCAAGGGGTTACGGGGGGACGGGGCACACCCACCCCCTCCAACAACAACTGTTTACCTGGGAAACCCGGCAGGGCGGGGGCCCGCGGAGATCGGGCTGGAGAAGCGCCAGGACCCGCCCATCCCCCCGACCCCGTCAACTTCCGGCCGACCCTACAATAAACAAGCCGCGGCCCCGGGCCCGCTCACCTGCGCGCGGTGCCGCCGTGTGTGGGTCGGACGCGCCTGGCTCTGGCCCGTCACGCCGAGGACGATGGCGCAGGGGGGAGGCGGAGGATTTCAAACCCGGCAGTTTTGTTTTGCCGGCTCTGATTCGCTCGCCCGGGCGCCGCGGCGGCGCTGACGCCTGCCCTTCCACGCGGGGCACGCTGGGAACTGTGGTTCCCCTGGAGACCCTAGCCAGGTTCGCCGAGCCCTTGGGAAGACTACGAGTCCCGTGGTGCACCGCTCGGGGGCTCGCTGTGCCGCGAGGCATACCGGGAATTGCAGTTCTACAAAGGAAGAACGAGGCCTTCTGGTGGGTGAGCCGTGCGCGTGGACTGTGCTTCCCAGGATGCCTCGCGCAGCGCCAGCCGCTAAAAGGGGTGTGGGAGGTAGGCGAGGATGGGTGCAGAGCTGGAGGTCAGAGGCCTGGCAAGCTGGGGGCACGCGGGCGCTGCCAGGTTCTGCACTGCAGCCTCTAGACTAGCGAGTGGACTGAAATGGCTGAACCAGCCTCTGTGGGGGCTTGGCGCCAGGAGGCCGTTTTTGTTCAAAGTTGGTAACAACTTTTTCTAACACAGTGTGAATCTGCTGGTTTCAGACCTGGTGGTTGCCAAGCCCCAGCTTTGACATTCAGACCCTGCAGGTCGCAAACACATACGGCTGCCAAAGTTCAGCAGAAACGTTTGGTATGTAAACAGCGCATGCATGAACTTGTCAGTGCAATCAAACGCTTTGATGTAATTCATTAGAGAGATGAGTGGGTGAGGAAATATCTTTTATTGGACCAATGTCTGTTGGTGAGAGAGACAAGCGTTCAAGCTAACAGGGTGACCTGAAGAAGAGCTCTGTGTAGCTCAAAAGCTTGTCTCTCTCACCAACTGAATGAAGTAGGTCCAATAATACATAGTGCCTCACTCACCTGATCTCTAGTATCCTGGGACTGACTACAACAACATGACGTTCCTTGTCAGTCTATTAAGAACAGAAATGGTTTAAACACTTACTGCACCCTAATGTTCAACTTTTTATAGCATTTGGTTATTCATATGTCATAATATTGTAAGTAAGTTAATCATAACTTATTTTTCCTGTAATATGTGAAGCCATTTTCTTGCACACTTTGTATTTGTTTTATAGTATATAATGCTTTGTAGTTAGAGTAGAATTAACATAGAAATGATAGTGATGGCATTTTTTACAGAGAGAGAAACAGTGGTTAGATGAGGTGATGTTTTATAACACTCATATTGATTACGGTTGTAGGTAAACCATGGAACCAGTAGTAAGGCTCAAGAGATCAATACTGGTTTTCCTACAGTTTCTACATTATTTGTGAAGTATTAAGTAAAGAAGATGTGCATAAAACAGGTGAACAAGGATTGTGTAGAATAAAGGGAGGCAACAGCCATTAGAAAGAAACTACAAGATGTCAAATACAAAGAGGCCAGTGACAGAATTGAGTCCACCTTGCAGAACTGAGTCATGTACTCCTGGGGAAATTTTGCGCCACTGCACATGCACAAAATTCTTGTCTGGCACAGAATTTTTTTTTTTTTTTTTTTTGCACAGAAAAAAAAAAACATTGTCTGAGAAGTGCTGTCGTTCTGCCTTTTGCCCACCAGAGGCCACTGTGGTACCAGAACAGACAGCAGCAGCTGACCAGCAGTAACAGACAGCAGCCGGCTGCATTCATCACAGCACCCTGACCATGGAGCCAGGTTAGGAAGCACAGGATGTGGGAGGAGAGACAGAACGGGGCACATGGGACTGCTGGGGAGGTCACAGACTGGGGCGAGGGCACATGAGCTAGTGGGGTAACAGCACTAAGCCAGGGGCTGAATGGGAGGGGGGCTGTAGGCCCACATGGGGATAGGGTGGGGAAGGGGGCTGCAGGGACACACAGGAATGGGGGCAGATGTGCCTGACTGGGAGAGGCTAGGGGTCAGTCAGGGTCTGCATAGGGGAGGCTCCCTAGCTTCCCCTCTCCCCAAAAAAACAGTTCCATACTTCTCCCATCCACACCTAGCAACCTCCAGGTTCACTCCCAGGCTCCATCCCTCTCCCTCAGCTCCTCTGTTACCTCTCACTCCTCAAAGCCTTTGCATTGCTTCTGAGTGATGCAGGAAATATGTTTCTTTATTGTCGTTTAAATAAATTACTTAAAGTTCTGTATTAATTTGCCTAGTAAGGAATCTATTTGTCCAAAAAAAAAAAAATCCTGAATTTTGTTGTCTGTATTATTAGAGACATATTTGCTGACAGGTATTTTGAAATAAATTACCAAAATAATTGAAACTGACGTGATTATATTGTGTTATTTTCACAAATAATATAGGCCGAATTTTAAAATATTGTATGCCGAATTTTTAATTTTTTGGCGCAGAATTTTAAATATTTGGCCCAGAATTCCCCCAGGAGTACATGTGGCACAGAAATTGCTGTGCCCAATAAACTGACAAAGGCAAAATCCATAGGATATAGAAAGCAAGACCATCTGCAACTGATGTATCATGTGTGGCAAGCTCTAGTGATCCCAGTAAAGACACCACTGTCTGCAAAAGAAGATAGTCCAGTTCTGTGAAACATATGGACTGAAGATGCTGCATGTTCAAGAAGTTCCTGCAAGAAAACTTTGTTTTCAAGAGATCATATGAGAAGTTAAAACAAGTGGACCCTGATCAGAGCCCAAGAGTGGCTTAATGGCATAGGAAAGAAAGGAAGTGGAAGTGTAGGCATCACCAAGTCTCTCTCAGCAGATCAGCTTTGTCTTACAACTGGAGAGCCCATATTGCAGCAGACACCAGAACTGTGTTTCATGTTGGCTTGGATAACCAACTTATTTGCAATGAGTCAAGAAAGGCCGGGAAGCAATGTGACAATGAAGAGGAGGATGCACTCTTACATACCTTCAAAGGTTCAAGGTTTTCTCTGGGGATGTACCACCCACTTCATTGCCAAACATTGCAACAAAAGAGCTGGCTGCTGAAGCCATACAAGACACACCGTTGAATGTAAATATCCTAGGAAAAGTGCAATTGGACAATTTTATGGAGAAACAGTTTGACACAAGAGGGGGAGCCTGGATGTGTATATGTTCATGATCCACTGCCAAACAATAATGCTCCAACTTTTTCCATGATATATGAGGTGGGAAAGAGGTCAAAGGAAAGACCTCAACCATGAAGGCAGGCAGAAATATTCTTCAGCAACTAATCACGGCCTATGAAGCTATCTGGGCTGTGAATTTGCAACAGATTTTGAAACATGAGTTAATGCCTGTCCCTTTGGCATTAGCACAAAGAAATGGCAGTCTAAGAACAGGCACAAAAGCAATACTGGGTGCTAGTCTGACAGCAGATGTCCATTGCTCACCCACCATTACCCCTGTTGAGAAGCTTTAAGGAGGACCGTAGAATATTTTATCTAAGCAACTAATGACACAAGCACCACAAGGTAAAATCATTGTTCTGGGTAGTGGCTTTCAGGATGAAGCTGAAGTCTGGTGCTTGACAGCAACCCATCAGCTGTGTGCTCATCGGGAAGAAGCAGACATAAGAATTATTTTACATTGTGTCCACAGTGAGTGCCATCAGTGTGGTTGTTGAAGCCACAGCCAGGAACACCGCTGTGCTTATTCTTTTGCTGGCTCCCTATAGCTAAATGGCATATAAACAGCTTTGGATGAAAGCTGGTACATCAAAGGAGCCAGAGTACTTTCCTATTCATGCCATTTGTGAGAAACTACAATATGGACTACTGTTCGGAAACTCTGCTCCCATTTCATGCCCTGACTGGTTGTGATGCTACGTCTTTTATTGCAGGACCCAGCAAAAAAGACCACATGAAAAGTTATTCAGTGACACCATCAGCTTTTAACACACCTTGGACAGGGTGGCCTGGACTCAGAAAAGACTAAAAGTGCAGAGTTTATTTGTAAGATGTATAGCTTGCCAGAGGTCCACACCACTGACAAAGCACATGCCATTTTGTTCACATACTTGTGGTCATCAGAAGCTGTACTCCCAACAGGGGGTGCTCTTTTCTTCCACAGATAGAGCTCATTAGTAGGCACTAGTTTGGAGACGGGCCCACTGTCCAAATTCAGTACTTCCTCTTCCAAATCCAATGCTTTGGAAACAGGAGAACAAAGGTCTGTTGCTATAGCTTATGTCATTGCCACCAATACCAGCAGACTACATGGAGGCAGTATTCTGTGGCTGCACAGGGTGCGGAAGTCAGCAATGCCACTGCAAAACAGCATGACTTGTTTGTATAGAAGCATACAAATGTAGAGCACTGGAACAAGGTTGTGTCGATGTACCTGTACCTTAGTGCTTAAGGACAGTATTATCAAATTAGTAATGTCACAGTAAGTGACCAAATACACTAAGGGTATGTCTACACTACGAAATTAGTTCGAATTTATAGAAGCCGGTTTTATAGAAATTGGTTGTATACAGCCGATTGTGTGTGTCCCCACATAAAATGCTCTAAGTGCTCTAGTCGGCGGACCACGTCCACAGTACCGAGGCTAGCGTCGACTTCCGGAGCATTGCACTATGGGTAGCTATCCCACAGCTATCCCACAGTTCCCGCAGTCTCCGCCGCCCATTGGAATTCTGGGTTGAGATCCCAATGCCCGGATGATGCAAAACAGTGTCGCGGGAGGTTCTGGGTACATGTCGTCAGGCCCCTCCCCCTCCGTCACAGCAACGGCAGACAATAGATTCGCGCCTTTTTACCTGGGTTACCTGTGCAGACAACATACCACGGCAAGCATGGAGCCCGCTCAGCTCAGCTGAGCTCACCGTCACCATATGTCCTCTGGGTGCCGGCAGACGTGGGACTGCATTGCTACACAGCAGCAGCTGCTAACTGCCTTTTGGCGGTAGACGGTGTAGCATGACTAATAGCTGTGGGGCTGGCAGCCGTAGGGCTGCATTGCACCAGCCCCTTGCCCTTTGGTAGAAGATGGTATATTATGACTGGTAACCATCGTCATCATACTGCAGTGGCTGTCAATCATGGGCACCTGGGCAGACATGCTACTGTCTCGATGATGATGGCTATCAGTCGTAGTATACTATTTTCTGCCAATTGCCCAGTATTGTCTGCTAAGCACCCAGAAGAGGCCGAGGGCGATCTGGGTGCTGGCAGACGTGGGGCTGCATTGCTACACAGCAGCAGCCCCTTGCCTTTTGGTAGAAGATGGTATATTACGACTGGTATCCGTCGTCATCGTACTGCAGAGGCTATCACTCATGCTGCACCGTCGGCTGCCAGCTTAAGATGTAAAAATAGATTTGTTCTGTATTCATTTGCTTCCCCTTCCTCCGTGAAATCAATGGCCTGCTAATCCCAGGGTTTTCAGTTTAATCTTTGGGGGGACCATTCTGTGTGACAGTTGTTTGTGTTTCTCCATGATGCACAGCCACCTTTCTTGATTTTAATTCCCTGTACCTGTACGCCATGTCGTCACTCGGCCCTCCCTCCCGCCCTCCCTCCTTCTCCTGGTCCGTCAGATACTAGTTTCGCGCCTTTTTTCTGACCAGGCACCATAGCTAGCACTGGGATCATGGAGCCCGCTCAGATCACCGCGTCAATTATGAGCACTATGAACACCACGCGCATTGTCCTGGAGTATATGCAGAGCCAGGACATGCCAAGGTGAAACCCGGACCAGCCGAGGAGGCGATTGCAGCGCGGCGAAGAGAGTGATGAGGAAATTGACATGGACATAGACCTCTCACAAGGCACAGGCCCCAGCAATGTAGAAATCATGGTGTCACTGGGGCAGGCTCATGCCGTGGAACGCCGATTCTGGGCCCGGGAAACAAGCACAGACTGGTGGGACCGCATCGTGCTGCAGGTGTGGGACGATTCCCAGTGGCTGCGAAACTTTCGCATGCGTAAGGGCACTTTCATGGAACTTTGTGACTTGCTTTCCCCTGCCCTGAAACGCCAGGATACCAAGATGAGAGCAGCCCTCACAGTTGAGAAGCGAGTGGCGATAGCCCTGTGGAAGCTTGCAACGCCAGACAGCTACCGGTCAGTCGGGAATCAATTTGGAGTGGGCAAATCTACGGTAGGGGCTGCTGTGATCCAAGTTGCCAGGGCAATGAAAGACCTGGTGATATCAAGGGTAGTGACTCTGGGCAACGTGCAGGCAATAGTGGATGGTTTTGCTGAAATGGGATTCCCAAACTGTGGCGGGGCCATAGACGGAACCCATATCCCTATCTTGGCACCGGAGCACCAAGCCACCGACTACATAAACTGCAAGGGGTACTTTTCAATGCTGCTGCAAGCCCTGGTGGATCACAAGGGACGTTTCACCAACATCAACGTGGGATGGCCGGGAAAGGTACATGATGCTCGCGTCTTCAGAAACTCTGGTCTGTTTCGAAAGCTGGAGGAAGGGACTTTCTTCCCGGACCAGAAAGTAACCGTTGGGGATGTTGAAATGCCTATCGTGATCCTTGGGGACCCAGCCTACCCCTTAATGCCATGGCTCATGAAGCCGTACACAGGCAGCCTGGACAGTAGTCAGGACCTGTTCAACTATAGGCTGAGCAAGTGCCGAATGGTGGTGGAATGTGCATTTGGACGTTTAAAAGCGCGCTGGCGCAGCTTACTGACTCGCTCAGACCTCAGCGAAAAGAATATCCCCATTGTTATTGCTGCTTGCTGTGCGCTCCACAATATCTGTGAGAGTAAGGGGGAGACATTTATGGCGGGGTGGGAGGTTGAGGCAACTCGCCTGGCTGCTGATTACGCGCAGCCAGACACCAGGGCGGTTAGAGGAGCACAGCAGGGCGCGGTGCGCATCAGAGAAGCTTTGAAAACGAGTTTTGTGACTGGCCAGGCTACTGTGTGAAACTTCTGTTTGTTTCTCCTTGATGAACCCTCCAACCCCCCCCCCCCCCCCCCGGCCGGTTCACTCTACTTCCCTGTAAACCAACCACCCCACCCCACCCTTCCCTCCCCAATTCGAGCACCGCTTGCAGAGGCAATAAAGTCATTGTTTTTTCACATTCATGCATTCTTTATTAATTCCTCACAGAAGTAGGGGGATAATTGCCAAGGTAGCCTGGGATGGGTGGGGGAGGAGGGATGGAAAAGGACACACTGCATTTTAAAACTTTAACTCTTATTGAAGGCCAGCCTTCTGATGCTTGGGCGATCATCTGGGGTGGAGTGACTGGGTGGCCGGAGGCCCCCCCACCGTGTTCTTGGGCGTCTGGGTGAGGAGGCTATGGAACTTGGGGAGGAGGGCTGTTGGTTAAACAGGGGCTGTAGCGGCGGTCTCTGCTCCTGCTGCCTTTCCTGCAGCTCAACCATACGCTCGAGCATATCAGTTTGATGCTCCAGCAGACGGAGCATTGACTCTTGCCGTCTGTCTGCAAGCTGATGCCACCTATCATCTTCAGCCCGCCACTTGCTCTTTCCATCCCGCCATTCAGCCCGCCACCTCTCCTCTCGTTCATATTGTGCTTTTCTCATGTCCGACATTGACTGCCTCCACGCATTCTGCTGTGCTCTATCAGCGTGGGAGGACATCTGCAGCTCCGTGAACATATCGTCCCGCGTCCTCAGTTTTCTCTTTCTAATGTTCACTAGCCTCTGCGAAGGAGAAACATTTGTAGCTGGTGGAGGAGAAGGGAGAGGTGGTTAAAAAAGACACATTTTAGAGAACAATGGGTACACTCTTTCATTACAAGGTCGCATTTTTCCTCTGCCTGCCGGTTTGGTATGAGAGATCACTCACGCAGTGCCCCAGGCAACATATTTCAGCTTGCAGGCAGCCATGGTAGGCCACAGTCTTTTGGCTTTTTTAACCTTCTTAACATGCAGGAAAGGTTTCAAACAGCAGCGCATTTCCCATATCAAGGATGAATTGGGTTGGCCATTTAAAATGGGTTTTCAATGTAAAAGGAGGGGCTGCGGTTTCCGGGTTAACATGCGGCACAAACCCAAGTAAACCACCCCCCACACACACACACCCGATTCTCTGGGATGATCACTTCACCCCTCCCCCCACCGCGTGGTTAACAGCGGGGAACATTTCTGTTCAGAAGAGCAGGAACGGGCACCTCTGAATGTCCCCTTAATAAAATCACCCCATTTCAACCAGGTGACCGTGAATGATATCACTCTCCTGAGGATAACAAAGAGAGATAAGGAATGGATATTGTCTGCATGCCAGCAAACACCGGGACCATACGCTGCCATGCTTTGTTATGCAATGATTCCAGACTACGTGCTACTGGCCTGGAGTACATGAAGGAGAGCTTTCTGGAGATGTCCCTGGAGGATTTCCGCTCCATCCCCGTACACGTTAACAGACTTTTCCAGTAGATGTACTGGCCGCGATTGCCAGGGCAAATTAATCATTAAACACGCTTGCTTTTAAACCATGTGTAATGTTTACAAATATTTACAAAGGTACACTCACCAGAGGTCTCCTGTGTGCCCTGAGGGTCTTGGGTGAGTTTGGGGGTTACTGGTTCCAGGTCCAGGGTCACAAACATATCCTGGCTGTTGGGGAAACCGGTTTCTCCGCTTCCTTGCTGCTGTGAGCTACCTACAGTACCTCCATCCTCATCTTCCTCGTTCCCCGAACCGTCTTCCCTGTGTGTTTCTCCATTGACGGAGTCATAGCACACGGTTGGGGTAGTGGTGGCTGCACCCCCTAGAATGGCATGCAGCTCCGCGTAGAAGCGGCAAGTTTGCGGCTCTGCCCCGGACCTTCCGTTTGCTTCTCTGGCTTTGTGGTAGGCTTGCCGTAGCTCCTTAATTTTCACGCGGCACTGCTATGTGTCCCTGTTATGGCCTCGGTCCTTCATGGCCTTGGAGACCTTTTCTAATACTTTTCCATTTCTTTTACTGCTACGGAGTTCAGCTAGCACTGATTCATCTCCCCATATGGCGAGCAGATCCCGTACCTCCCGTTCGGTCCATGCTGGAGCTCTTTTGCGATCCTGGGACTCCATCATGGTTACCTGTGCTGATGAGCTCTGCGTGGTCACCTGTGCTCTCCACGCTGAGCAAACAGGAAATGAAATTCAAACGTTCGCGGGTCTTTTCCTGTCTACCTGGTCAGTGCATCTGAGTTGAGAGTGCTGTCCAGAGCTGTCACAATGAAGCACTGTGGGATAGCTCCCGGAGGCCAATAACGTCGAATTCCGTCCACACTACCCCAATTCCGACCCGCAAAGGCCGATTTTATCGCTAATCCCCTCGTCGAAGGTGGTGTAAAGAAACCGGTTTAAAGGACCCTTTAAGTCGAAAGAAAGGGCTTTGTCGTGTGGACGTGTCCAGGCTTAATTCAATTTAAAGCTGCTAAAGTCGACCTAAACCCGTAGTGTAGACCAGGCCTAAGACATTAATTCAATCTGCCACTGTGTTTCAGGGTTTCTTGAAATAGTACAACATTAACATGTGCTTAACTTGTGTGCATTAAAATGTTAACTCAATGTTTAGTTAAGAAAATATTTTCACTTATTTTAAAAAACAGGTGTTTTCAGGTTGTGTTGTATTTCTGATAGAAAATCAATTAATAAATCAATTTGTATACGTTTGTTTCAAGTTGCTTATGCTCAAGTTATAAGAGCCATCTAAACGTGCTCTTTCATGGTTGTATAACATATTACAATATTTACAAATAAGAAATTGAAATTCAATAGCTTTATAAAAAAGTTGTGCATATTATTTGATTACTTTTATTACGTCCCACAGCCCATTAAGATCCAACTTTGTTTTCTTTGTAGAGGCCTTTATACACAACGTGCAGTTTGCTAACAACCGTATTTGGATTCAGCACACCCTAAATTATCTTAAAATGACTTGTTACCAACTTTAAACAAATAATGCCTTGTAATGGGGTCAGTCAGGAGAAGTTGAGGCCCCTAAAGAGATCATCCCCAGAGGCAGTGACATGCCTTTTACAGTCTGACTACTCAGATTTTCAGAAAAGTTATGTTATTCAGTGTCAACTTGTCTGTCACTGAAGCTGTATGTGCTGTGATCTTCTTCTCCACCCCACATCACAAATGCCCCTTGAGCCCATAGGACAAGTTGCTTGGGTCATCAAAGGCCCCCAAACTTATGAACTCCTCCTGAACTGTGTGTATTAGTATAGTGTGCAGGTACCCAAATGATTTTGTTCCTTGCTCACTGCCAGCCTATGCCATGCACAAGCACTCAGGAATCCCTTGCGGTGGTTCCTCCTGCATGGCTTCCGTTAGCTGTGCTTTGTACTTAATACAGAAAGAATCAGCGCAATGGTTTAGAGGCTTTCCAGATATCTGGAGGGAAGGATGTGCATTGGTAACTGATTGTCTGCTTTTGTGGAAGATGAGATAATATGAATTATGAACAGGATTGCAAACATGACTTATGCAACTGCTAGTGAATATACAGTTGCCAGCCCTCCTGATATTTCCAGAATCATCTCAGTTTTGTTAGATAAGTGGCTCTCAGCCTTTCCAGACTTCTGTACCCCTTTCAGGAGTCTGATTTGTCTTGCGTACCCCCAAGTTTCACCTCACTTAAAAACTACTTGCTTACAAAATCAGACATAAAAATACAAAAGTGTTACAAGCAACAGAGGGTCCTGTGGCACCTTTGAGACTAACAGAAGTATAGGGAGCATAAGCTTTCGTGGGTAAGAACCTCACTTCTTCTTGCATTTGAAGAAGTGAGGTTCTTACCCACGAAAGCTTATGCTCCTTATACTTCTGTTAGTCTCAAAGGTGCCACAGGACCCTCTGTTGCTTTTTACAGATTCAGACTAACATGGCTACCTCTCTGATACTTGACAAAAGTGTTTCGGCAATTTTTCAGCAATAGTGTTGCTGTCTTTCTCACTTTTACCATATAATTACAAAATAAATCCATTGGAATCAAAGTATTGTACTTACATTTCAGTGTATAGTATATTGAGCAGTATAAACAAGTCATTGTCTGTATGAAATTTTAGTTTGAACACACTTCACTAATGCTTTTTATGTAGCCTGTTGTAAACGCAGGCAACTATCTAGCTGAATTAATGTGTCCCAGGTGAAAAACTCCAGTAGGGGGTACCCTACTGTAGGTGACCCCCTACTCTGTGAATTTTCACTAAATTGTCATTTAAATAATATTATCTTTATAGATCTCCCTTGTCTTATATTTTGCTGTCACACTTACCTAATGGGAAAGATGGCCATCCTACCAAGTGTTAGAGATTTTATGTTATGATTAAAAAATACATGCTTTTGGACTGTGACTGTATATATTTGTGTGATATTTTCCCCTATCAATAGAGCCCAATAAAACAAAAGGCATGAACTGTACGACAATGTAAGCTATGCAACAAACTACTCCCTGGTGGAACAAGCTTAGCATAGCTCCTCTTGGCTTGGTCCAATAGGGACACAGCTGCTGCCTACTGACGCTGACCTGGATTTCATTTCAAATTACAGCTGGAGCAATCTGTACAATTAATCCAGCTGTTGGATATGAAGACTTTAAGGGGTTGAGTTTGGTCTACTGGTTGGCCCTGCGGCACAACAAGGACACTCATCATTTTCAGGAATGTAACATGTAACTTAAGTAGTCTTGACAGAATTCCATTTTTATTAGTCTGTAATTTTGACATATCAATATTTATTTTTAAGTATTTTTTCAATTTTTATCAATGTAAATGTTCACAGCTGTGCAAAATTATGGGTTTTAAGCATTTTCCCCAATTGTTATCAATTTTAAATTTTCAAAGTTGTGGGAAATTATGGGGGTCAGACACTGTGGGGGGGGTCAGATAATTATTTAATGACAGATTCAAAAAGATAAAGCTTTATAACCCTTAAAACACAAATTGTGAACATCACATATCAAAACATACAAAGTAAATAGTCTTAAATCAAACTCTAATAAGTTTTCAAACAGCATTTTTCTTACTTTGCCTAGCTGTAAACGTTTATTACAATTGATGAAAATATTTTTTGTCGTTTTTCACTAACATTCTAGAATGTTCTGGACCTTTGTAGAATCTCGGGGCACCTTACAGACTTTCTGAGAACTATATTTTCCTTGAACCTCCTAGAATGTTGTCAGCCATGGCCTTGTGGGTATATAAGAGGCGGAATGTCACCCTTCAGTCAGTGAGATATAAAAGGGAAGGGAAGTGAGAGCCCAGCTGCCATATTGTGAACCTTGTTTTATTGTGTAATTGTGAAAGCGTACTTATGTTTTAAGATTTGAAGAATGTAAGTAGCGACTAATAAAGGACATATTTAATGAGACACCAGAGATACCTATTGAGCTGATGCTCTGAAGCAACATGAAAAGTCACCCATCCATTTTATGGCCTACTCCAAATGGATGGAGGTTGTGTCCAGGCTCAAGCTGAATAAATGCATAGATACAGAAAACCAGATCATTATTAATCTAGAAACCCAGCACTGGAGGAATGTGCTTGAGTGTCTGATCTTAATTACCCTCTTCCTTGCAAATAATTTGGCTTTCCGGGGCTCGTCAGATAAGTTGTTCACTGAACATAACAGTAATTTCCTTGGTCTGGTAGCGCTCCTTGGGAAATACGACAGTGTCATTCAAGAGCACCTAGTTCATAATGAAGCTATGGACCATTACTGCAACAAAACAATTCAAAATTAATTGATTGACATGGCAAGGAAGGTGCTTGATAACATATTGATGTGGCCTGGCAAAGCAAAGTACTAAACGGTAAGAATAGACTGCACTCCTGACATTAGTCACAATGAAAAGATGTAATTTACAGTAAGATTGGTTGACAACAAAGATTTATCCAAGTAAAGGAACACTTTATCTGTTTACAGTCTGTGGACAACTCTACTGGATAAGGCCTGACAGAACTCTTTATGAACATTTTGAATGAGAATAAAATAAAGCTTCAGGACTGCCGTGGCCAAAGCTACAACAACAGTATAGATATGAAGGGCAGAAACAGTGGCGTCTAGGAAAGGATCCTTGCACTGAAGAGCTTTCTTTGTTCCTTGTGGCTGCCATTCCCTCAACCTGGTTGTGTCAGATGCATCATCATCTTCTTTATATTCAGTATCTCTCTTCGGAGTACTACAAAGGATATATGTCCTGTTTTCAGCATCAACTATCAGGTGGAAGATCCTCACAGATAATGTTACAAATCTGACCATGAAGCAGCTAAGTTAAACATGCTGGGAGAGCTGCATTGACAGCGTAAGGACCAGTGAGGTTTACAATGCCCTAATGGAACTAGCACAGTTAAGTAAAGCCAAGGCCGGAATCTGACATGAGCTGCAAAGCCTGGCAAACTAGATTATTGACTTTAAATTTCTGGTCTCAGTTGTGATTTGGCACAATATCCTGTTCGAAGTAAACGTTGTAGGCAAGTCATTACAAACTCAATCGATTGACATTGCAACCGCTAATATTTTGATGAGAAGCTGCTTTGATTTTGTTATGGTCTACAGAGACCATGATTTGAAGATGTCATCATTGCTGCAAAAGAAATGGCAGACAACTTAGGAGTTGAGCCTATCTTCAAGGAAACTTGTATTCACTGGAAGAAGAGACAATTTGTTACGAGGGCAGAAATGAGGTGATGAGAAGCTCGGAAGAAAAATTCAAGAGGGTTTTTTTTTGCTCCCTCATTGACACTGCTTGAGTGTCCATCAAAGAAAGGTTTGGACAAATGAAGCACCACAAAAAGACCTGGCCGGGGGGTGGGGGGGAGTTGTATGACCTAATAAGCTGCCAATGGACAGGAAAACACTCTTGAACAATTGTATGGACCTTCACCAGATGCTGACACATGGGACTGTTCGGACATCAATGATAAAAACCTCTGTGTCAAACTGGACAACGTCCGATACATTTTGCCAAATGGGAAGCACTCTCCACTCCAAGTTCTGCAATTCATTCATGATGCAGAGCTGAAGGACACTTTTCCTAATGTGTGGATAGCTTTGAGGATTCTGCTCACGCTGCGGGTCACAGTCACGAGTGGTGAGCACAGCTTTTCAAAGGTCAGGCTCATTAAAACATATCTTTGATTGACGATGGCTGACCAGAGACTGACATCACTTGCTATTTCATTGCTTGAAAATATTGTCCAGTCTTGGGATCTCTCTGATGCTGTGCTTCAATTTGTGAGGGCAAAGGCGAGAAAAGCGACCTTTTGAACTAAAGGACTAGGGTTAATGTTCCAAGGCTGTCACCTACTGTAACACTATTTAATACTGGTCCACCCAATGATGGTGCACAGTTCAATTTCTTGATGTTAGTACATTTCAATTATTCTTAACATTAAAAAGGTTCTATAAGGTTAGAGGAAATAATTTTTTTATTTGTTTATATATGGCATAAATAAATACAGATTCACAGATCCTAGCATGCAAATGTATTGTCTTATATGACAGAGATAAATCGTCCATCAAAGTCGTGAAATGGGCTACAGATGCAATGAAAAAGGTATTCCAAAGTTTATCAAATGGAGGAGCCAAAGACGCTCCTCACCTGGGGTGCCATTTGGTCCAGAACCAGCCCTGCTGATATTCCTACATAACCAAACAACTTCAGGATCTGGGGCTTTAAGAAAAAACAACAAATATCATAAGATCCATGATAAAAATCACCAGAATTGGCACTGCTGCATGAACTTGCTACGCTCCTGAGAGCCATACTCATGTCTGAGCAGTGTCAACAAAGGCCTGGTATATTCACTATTTTTATACCAGTTTAACTATTTTGATTAGGGGTGAAATATTTCTACCAAAATTATTAAAATGGTACTGTTATGCTAGAGAGTATCGGCAGTTACTAGCAAATGTGTAACTAGCCATTTCATTTAAGCTGATGGGCATGCTAGCTGCTCTTCATTCTGTCTAAATGGAAGATGCAATTAAGGGTATGTCTACACTATGAAATTAGGTCGATTTTATAGAAGTCGATTTTTAGAATAGCACTAAGAAATGCACTAAGTGCATTAAGTCGGCGGAGCGTGTCCTCACTACTGTGGCTAGCATCGACTCACGGAGCGGTGCACTGTGGGAAGCTATCCCACAGTTCCCGCAGTCTCCGCTGCCCATTGGAATTCTGGGTTAAGCTTCCAATGCCTGATGGGGCAAAAACATTGTTGCGGGTGGTTTTGGGTACATGTTGTCAGTCTCCCCTCCCTTCCTCCCTCCGTGAAAGCAACTGTAGACAATCATTTAGTGCCTTTTTTCCTGGGTTACCCATGCAGACACCATAGCACGGCAAACATGGAGACCGCTCAGCTCACCGCTGCTGTTGCGAGCATTGTAAACACCTCACGCATTATACTGCTGTATGTGCAGAACCTGGCTAAGAGACGGCAGCACAAGGATGATTGTGAGGAGGACATGGACACAGACATTCCTGAAAGCACAGGCTGTGGCAATTGGGACATCGTGGTGGCAGTGGGGCTAGTTGATACAGTGGAACGCCAATTCTGGACCCAGCAAACAAGCATAGACTGGTGGGACCACATAGTGTTGCAGGTATGGGATGATTCCCAGTCGCTGCAAAACTTTCGCATGCATAAGGCCACTTTCCTGGAACTCCGTGAGTTGCTTTCCCCTGCCCTAAAGCGCAGGAATACAAAGATGAGAGCTGCCCTGACAGTTGAGAAGCGAGTGGCGATAGCCTTGTGGAAGCTTGCAATGCCTGATTGCTACCGGTCAGTCGGGAATCAATTTGGAGTGGGCAAATCTACTGTGTGGACTGCTGTGATTCAAGTAGCCAATGCAATAACTGACGTTCTGTTATCAAGGGTAGTGACTCTGGGAAATGTGCAGGTCATAGTGGATGGCTTTGCTGCAATGGGGTTCCCTAACTGTGGTGGGGCAATAATGGAATGCATATCCCTATCTTGGCACCAGCAGGGCCGGCTCCAGGTTTTGGCCGCCCCAAGCAGCCAAAAAAACAAAAACAAACCGCGATCGCGATCTGCGGCGGCAATCGGCGGAAGGTCCTTCGCTCCGAGCGGGAGTGAGGGACCATCCGCCGAATTGCCGCCAAATAGCTGGACCTGCCACCCTTCTCCGGAGTGGCCGCCCCAAGCACCTGCTTGCCAAGCTGGTGCCTGGAGCTGGCCCTGTGCACCGGACCACTTTGCCAACCAGTACATAAACTGCAAGGGGTACTCCTCAATGGTGCTGCAAGCATTGGTGGATCACAAGAGACGTTTCACCGACATCAACATGGGATGGCCGGGAAAGGTGCATGACGCTCGCATCTTTAGGAACTCCGGGCTGTTTGAGCAGCTGCAAGAAGGGACTTACTTCCCAGACCAGAAAATTACTGTTGGGGATTGTGAAATGCCAATAGTTATCCTTGGAGACCCAGCCTACCCCTTGCTCCCATGGCTTATGAAGCCATACACAGGCAGCCTGGGCAGTAGTAAGGAGCAGTTCAACTATAGGCTGAGCAAGTGCAGAGTGGTGGTAAAATGTGCCTTTGGACATTTAAAAGCTCGCTGGTGCTGTTTTCTGACTAGGTTAGACCTCAGCGCAACCAATATTCTCATTGTTATTACTGCTTGCTGTGTGCTCCATAATATGTGTGAGAGTAAGGGGGAGATGTTTATGGTGGGGTGGGAGGTTAAGGCAAATTGCCTGGCTGCCAATTTTGAACAGCCAGACACCAGGGCGATTAGAAGAGCCCAGGTAGGTGCGCTGCGCATCAGAGATGCTTTGAAAACCAGTTTCATGACTGGCCAGACAATGGTGTGATAATTGTGTGTGTTTCTCCTTGACGGAAAGCCTTTGTTGATTTTAATTCCCTGTAAGCCAACCACCCTCCCCCCTTCGATCACAGCTGGCAAAGGAAATAAAGTCACTATTGTTTTGAAACCATGCATTCTTTCTTTATTAATTAAAAAAAAAGGGAAATAACTGATAAGGTAGTCCGGGTGGGGTGGGGGAGGAGGGAAGGACAAGACCACATTGCTTATTCTAGCCACACTACAAATCAAAACTGTTTGAATGACAGCCTTGGGCCCTGTTGCTTGGGCCATCCTCTGGAGTGGAGTGGCTGGGTGCCCGGAGCCTCCCTCTCCCCCCACCCCCGCGTTCTTGGGCATCTGGGTGAGGAGGATATGGAACCCGGGGAGGAGGGCAGGCGGTTGTACAGTGGATGCAACGGCAGTCTGTGCTCTTGTTGGCTTTCCTGCAGCTCCACCAGACGCCTGAGCATGTCTGTTTGCTCCCCCATTAGCCTCAGCATTGCATCCTGCCTCTTCTCATCGTGCTCACTTAATGCTTTCCTGGACTCTGCCACTGAATGCCTCCATGCAGTCCGCTTTTCCCTGCAGCGGCTTGGGGTCCGGGGAGGGGAGGTGCGGCATGGCTGCTGTGCTGTCTGTGAGTACCAACAAATTCTGCCTCTTGATATATAAAAGGAATGCCATGCAAGGTAAATGGATGGCTGGAAGCTCTGTGATATTTATATGGAGACTTAGGCCTTGTCTACACTACAGAGTTTTGCTGAAAAAAGGTAGCTTTTCTCAATAAAACAGTGGAGGTGTACACACTACAATGGAACTTTTGGTGATAAAATAAAACCACCTTGACAAAAGGCATAGAGCTTTTTGTGGCAAAGTTATATCGATGAAGTATCAGTGTAGATACCGCGCTTGGTTTTGTCGCTGTAAATGGCCTCCATGAGATGTCCCAAAATGCCCATCCTGACCACTCTGGTCAGCTGTTGGAAATCCTCTGCCCTGCAGCCAGGTAAACAGGCCAAAAACCAGTACTGCAAATTGGTAATAGGATCCATTGACCGTGAATCTGATAAATTTTGTGTGGCTCTGGTGAATCACCATGAGAAAATAAGCGTCCTTGAAGTTGAGAGCAGCATACCAGTCCCTGGGATCTAAGGAAGGGATAATAGATGCTAGAGTGACCATCCAGAATTTTGTTTTCTTTAGGAACTTGTTTAGCTGCCTTAGATCTAAAATAGGCTTTAAAATCCTCCAAACCCCTCCCCCCCCCACACACACACACATTTTTGCCTTTGGGATTATGAAGCAAAGGAAATAAAATCCCTTCCCTCTGAATGACATGGGAACTTCCTGTGTAGCTCTCATGAGGCGGAGAGAATGGACATCCTGAAGTAGCATGGTCTTGTGAGAGTGGTCCCTGAAGAGGGATGGAGAAGGGGATTGGGAAGGGAGGATAGAAATAAATCAAAGGGTGTATCCCCGTTCCACTGTGCTTAAGGTCCATTGATCCATGATGATGCAGGTCCAAGCACTTAAGAAATGGTTAGCAAAAATTGGGGTGTGGAAAGATGGTACTCTGGTCAGTGGTAGACTGCTCACAATGATTGTTTAGAATATCCAGTTTGTCTAGCTGCAGAAGAGATGGGAGGAGAAGAATGATGCCTCTTGTAACTTCTGCTCCTCTCTTTGGACAGGTCCTGGGTTTGTGGCAAGAAGGGCTGAAACCCTTGGGACTGCCATGGACGGAACAGCTTTCTTTTTGCCACCGGTGTATAAATCCCCAGGGACTTAAAGGTCACCCGTAAATCCTTAAGGCTCTGAAGCCTCTTCTGTGTCTTATGAGAAAAGAATGAGTCGCCTTCAAATGGGAGGTCTTGAATGGTTTGTTGCACCTCCGGGGGAAGACCTGACACTTGCAGCCAAGATGAACACCGCATAGTGATGGCAGAAGCCATAGCTCAAGCCATAAAGTCTGCCGCATCAAGGCTCACTTGTAGTGCTGCTTTTGCAACTACTTTGCCCTTCACCACCACAGCAGTCAACTCCTGCTTTGCCTCATCAGGAAGCTTGACTTTGAACTTCAGGATATTATCCCACAGGCTGAAGTCTTATCGACCCAGCAGAGCCTGCTGGTTTGTGATCCCAAGCTGTAAACCTTCTGTGGAATAAAACTTCCTGACAAATAGGTCTAGCTTTTTTAATTCTTTATCTTTCAGGTAGAGGCCTGGTGTCCCTGCCTCTCTTTTTCATTAGCAGCAGTGACTACTAAGGAGCCTAGAGGAGGGGTGGTTCTAGACATGTTCAAATCCTTGTGAAGGGACATAATGTCTTCTCTCCACCCTTTTAGCAATGAGAGGAAGGGAAAGTTTGCCATAAACCTTTGACAGGCTCCAGGATAGCATCATTAACAGGGAGAGCTACCCTAGAGGATCCTGTTGGCTTACCCTAGGGCTTAAATGTCTATGAGCCTGTGTGACCTTACCTGCACCTCTTCTGGTTAGATAGCCAGAGCTGCAGCCACCCTCCTCAACAAGACTTGATGAGCTTTGAAATCATCAGGAGTGGAAGAAGTAGGTACCACCTCATCAGGCGACGAAGAAGAAGAGGCATAGGGTTGTTGAGGACCTTCCTCCTCCAATTCCTCCACAGGTGAGTTGTCAGCATGCAGTTCCCCATGCATGGTACCGGTCCCTGTACTGGGGGAGGGAAGACAGTGACATTGCTGCAGATGCTCCTGGTGCCTTGCCAATGTAGAAGGGCAGGAAGGGAGCATAGAGGCTTTAGAATGTGGAGGGAAGCCCCAAAGGGCCCAAAAGGGCCATTAATATGGAGATGGGACCCAGTTATGTGCAGGCCATTGGTCCTTAGAGTACTGAGGCTGTGGCCGGTACCACAGTGGTCCGATGCCCCACTGGGGCTACTGGGCATTTTCAGGTCGGGACACAGATGATCCGACCTTGGGGTCTGATGTAGAGTCCACTTCTCAGACCATAGGTGAGCTGACCCTATTGGTACTGGGGAGATTGGCTCCAAGTTTGGAGATGGCAATTCTGGCGAGATCATCACTGGCTTCCCTCTAGGTGGAACCCTACGGAGAGGAGCATAAGTGCTGGAACTAGGGGTGCTACCACATCCCCTGTCTTGAAGTGGTTTCCATCATATAGAGGGTTTACAGTTTGGTTCAATGGCTCTCAGAACCCCCACTATACAAATTGTTCTAGCACCCCTGGCGAGGAGCCGCAACTGTAGAAGCCCACCGAATGGTGCTCTGGGGCTAGAGCTGGGACCATGGGGGCATGCACTTCCAATTCCAGTACTGGTTGAGATTCCTGAACAGCAGGGGAAGCTGGTACTGACAGGATAAGGAACTCTCTGGCTGCCTCAAAAGCTTCAGGTGTAGACAGCACCAGAAAGGGCTCCTGAGTCTGCAGTACCAAAAGGTGCACACCGGTCCTTCAGGGATTGGTATCAATGGACCCTTCCTGGACTCCCAAGTCAGCAATCCCCCCCTGGTTTATGGACTGTGTCTAGGAGTGCCTCTTCTTTGAGTGCACTTCTGAGATATTGCCTCTGCTTGGTGCCTTCACTGTCGACTTCAAAGCCCCAGTACTGAGCCTATGGGAGACTTTACATTGTCTTGTCTTAGGTATCGGCAATGAGGATCTGCCTCTGGATTCAGTCAGAACAGGAGGAGCACTCCTAGATGATTTGGATATGCTCAGTACCTATTCTGAGCAGGTTCCTATGGCAGGTGAAGCACAGACACCATAAGCGGGTACTTGAGTCTGCCAGCCTCGTCCTTTTTTTATCAAAGTTTGACCCCTCTATAAATGTCACATTTGTCACTCACATGTGCCTATCCCAGACACTTAAGGCGGCTGGAGTGTTGGTTGCTCACTGGCATAGACTTGTTACATGAATGACAGGCCTTGAAGCCGGGAAAACAATGCATTAGTCTGGTACCAAGCCCGGTACCTAGCCGCTAACTGATAACTCCACTCTAGAAAATTACTATCCTTAACTTATTCTTATATCTAAATAGTACAAACACATTACCCTAGACTGAAAAGTAACTCTGCGGGTACTATATAGACTGAAAGAGGGAAGACTTGCAGATACAAATATTGGAACTCCAACAAAGCAAGGAACTGAGGGGATCTGGGGCAGCACAGCCCTTTATACCTCAAGCAGTTGTATGAGGCACCAGAGGGCACTCATGCTGCCCCAACAGGTACCGCTGAGGAAAAAATCTGCAGCAACTGTGCATGAGGTGTGCTCATATCGACAGTGAAATGGACATGTGCAATCACTCGACAAAGAACTCACAATTCTGGGAACCCCAGCAGATTGTCACAATGGGACATTGATTGGATTTTAGCCATATGAATGAGAAGTATAAAGCAACCAGGAAGTCAGGATCATATAGCAAGAGAAGCATTGGTAATGCCGTCCTAAGAGGAAACCAGGAGAGAGGGCTTATTTTGGACGGAATGCTGGCTGGAAAAGCAGACTTGGAAATTGTGAGCAAGGAAACTGCCTACTGTTGTTTGATCTTACTGTGTTGAGAGAAACAAGATTTTGTGAACATTCTTATATAACTGTGTTAACATTAGGGATGGGGGTAGGGGGCTGTACCACTTTAACTGCATTGTTATAGATCGAGCAGTACAACCTTTGTGTGTATAGATAATGCCTGAATAGCCTTCCCGGCTGACTGCTGGTGGTAGAATCTTGGGGTTAACCAATGGGGAAAGACATGATTTGACCAAGTTGGAGCAGTACACATTAGGGCATGTGACTGTTGGATACACCTTGCTGTTACAGGCAAGGGTTGTTGCAGGAGCAAGTTAGGACTCCCACAGATTGCAGTTGTGTATTTCCCTCTTGAAACTGAACATTCTTATATGAAAAATTTAGTCCTTATTCCAACCTAGTGCATGGGCAGCTGGAGGATGAGTTTAAACTAGATTAATTATTAGGCAGGTTGTCCTTTTCTTTCATATGGGTCGCAAGCCAATATCTAGATTGTTCAACCATCTTACTGCTGCATCATCAAGGGCAGCAAGGTGTTGCAGTCCACCCTCCAATCTTCTAATTGTGCACTTCTCCACCACATGTGTGGCCATTTGCACCGCTGCCCCATGGTCACACTGTGAAGATTGGACTAAATCAAATTTCTGCATTCTGGCAGCCGCTCTAGCTGTTCCAGTCAGCAGTCTGTGAAGCCTAGTTCAAGATCTACATCCCTGGTTGCAAACAGGTGGCTGTAAGTAGGGGCTACTGAAATTCATCAGTATGCCTGTCTCTCTATCCCACAGTTGCTGCCACTCTGTGAGGACATAGTTGTTGGCCTTGATATTCTGTTGTTCATCCAAGATTGGCACTGGCAGGCAGCATTGGCTATGATGCATTGATGGCCACCACAAAAGGATGCTGCAAAGTTAGTTGTGCCAAGTCAGCAGGAACTTCAGGTGTAGGTGTTTTCTTCTGGAAGTGGGCAGATCTTCTGTGTTGCTTATTTGCGCCTATTGGGACCACTGTCAGCCTTGTGTGCAGCAGGTTGTTTTCATCCACCACAGTCCCTCTGTGCAGTTTTAAGGGTGATGGCATCTTGGCAAAGTTTTGGGGGAGCTATATGAGCCAACATATAAATTAGATGTTAATGTGTGGCTAAATCAGCCACTAATGATATGTGTTCATCTCCGAATCAATGAGATGTGTAGCCAACTTCTGCCCCAAACTGCTGCACAAAATATTCCGCTGGAGCAAATACCAGCACCAAGAGGGACTGAGGTTCGTAAAAAAGA
This sequence comes from Chrysemys picta bellii, assembly GCF_011386835.1. Taxonomy (NCBI): domain Eukaryota; kingdom Metazoa; phylum Chordata; order Testudines; family Emydidae; genus Chrysemys; species Chrysemys picta. The sequence goes on along the minus strand of NC_088791.1, from coordinate 92,200,362 downwards.
TTCCTGCTAGCTTCTGGATCAAGACAGTGCAGATCTTTAAGTGTTCTAGATGGAACAGGTATCATAGAGTGTGGTCCAGTTTGACTCCTAAATAAGTGACAACTGATTGGAAAGGGAGTAGACAATCCACAACACAGGCTGTAAGTGGTTGATTAGCCAGGCAATTGTTCAGATGGAAGGTTGTGGCCACTGTCTCAGACTCAATGTCAGTCGCCCGAGAGGCAGGTGGTGAGTTGGGAGTACTGCTCCTGACTGGCTAAGAACTGTGCACAATCCTTTAGGGTTTAGGCCCTTAACCCTGCTTCTTTAACCCCCACCCTGTCCCTCTTATTGTTTTACCCACCTGTTATGTCTTGTCTTTTCAGAATTGGTCCAAAGAGAAACATCTGCCATTAAACAATATTGTTGAGAGGAAAAAAACGCCAGCAATATTAGATTAAGCCCCCATCCTGGAATGGGATCCAAATGGAATTCATTGTAGATAGTGGTGCTCCACATGGATGCAGGGTTCTGCCTGCCTGGAGCTTTATGTGGGATCAGGGCCTAAACTGGAAATATGTATGGATTTTAAAAATCAGCAAAAAGTATTTCACAGCTGATATTTCTAGCAACAATCAGTCCCCACCAGAAGCCAATTAGAAGTTTGAAAATAATTGAAATTGGATATGTTGCTTGTGTCTTTTGTACTGAGATAAAGAGTTTAAGAGTGTAGTGTAAAGGAGAGGTTCTAAACATTTTTCTTTCTGAGCCCCCCCTCCCTCCAACACACTATAAAAACACCATGGCCCACCTGTGCCACAATAACTGATTTTCTGCATATAAAAGCCAGGGCTGGCATTAGGGGGTAGCAAGCAGGGCAATTGCCTGGGGCCCCATGCCACTGGGGCCCCCACAAAGCTACATTGCTCAGGCTTCAGCTTTAGCTGCGGGCGGTGGGGCTCAGGGACCTGGGCTTCAGCCCCATGTGGTGGTAGGGCTTCAGCTTTCTGCCCTGGGCCCCAGCAAGTCTAATGCTGGACCTGCTTGGAGGCCCCCCGAAACCTGCTTGAGGCCCCCAGACTCCTGGTTATGAACTAGGTAATTGCCATCTCTAATTTTCATGACCCGCATCCTGCAAATAATTTAGGCACCTGCAGTTGCTTAACTTCATGCATATGATAGTCCCAGTGCACACAGATATGTAGTGATGGTCCTTTTAGGTGGCATTCTCTCACTGATGACTTCAATGTGATGCCTTACTTGCATAAAGTTACTCAAGTGTGTATGCAAAGATTCCAGGCCTATGTTATTGTACATATATTTACTAAAAAGAGCAGTAAAAACTATTGAAATCGGTGATCAAAATAATATCAACCGTAACAAACACTGCGATCATTTGCGGTAGCAAGAAAGTTGTCTTGGTAAAAATCAAATGACCGATTTCCAACGCCATGAGGGAAGGGTCTATTTAGGCGAACCCGGTTATCACTAGGACCTAGAGGAAGCTCAGGGAAGCTGCTGTTACTGCTGAGGGAGGGAGAGAGAGAGAGACCTGGAAATGAAAGTAAAGAGACCAGGAGGCACATGGAGGGAGCTGCAGGGGCAGCAGATCCGGAAGCAGAATGCTTCCTTCTGTAATTAAATAGCATTTACTATTATTATTACTAATTGTAATAATACTCTAATAATATCTCTATTAATATAATACCATTTATCAAGGAAAGTTATACATAGTGTGAGTGGGGGAAAACCCAAGCAGAGGTGAGTCCTTTATTATATTTTTGGATTTTTTTTCTCTAACTCTAGACATAAAAGGGACAGGTCTGAGAACCAGGAAGAAAAGCTAAATATTGTTTACACTAGCAAAATCCCCCCTTCCTAATAGTAATTAAATAGAGGACATCTTTTGCAGTAGCAAAAAATAAGTAGAGAAAACGATTTATTTTCGAGGCCACCTCCTACCAAAAATGTGGGGCTTGCAGGAAATAATTGTCAAAGATCCTAATCCCCTCCTTTGGAGAAAAAAAATGCAACTGAAGTTTAAAAGTTACTAGCGAGCTAAAAAAGCCCCTAGGGTTGATGTGAACACTGGATAGTAATTGGTTTTATGTTGGTGTGGTTTTAAGATTGCAAAGCTTTATCCGTCTCTGTGTTTTGCCTGCAGTTTCCCCTCTTGTGGGTATAAGCCCCGTGAAACAGCAAAGAAATGCTTGTGAAATAGCTTTTCAGATGTACGTTTCTCAGGGGTTGGAAAGTTCATCAAATAAGAAAGGTTGTTTTTATTCTTTGATCCTTTTTATGGTTTCTGGGCGGACGATTGGTTTTAAAAAAGGGGGTTAAGTTGTCTCCCAAAACTCTTGGAAATAGGTGATTTTTTTGTTATTGAAATTTTCTGGGAGTTGTTTTTTAAGTGGGTGGTGGAGCTGGGCGATATTGGCGATGGGAGAAACCTCCCAGCAATAGGGAGAGCTGACTTTGGGGTGATCAACGCCTGGAAGACTAGACGGGAGACGTTTGTTGCTGCCAAAGGAAGGCGGCGCTGCCTTAGCGCATGTCCCCGGCCGAGATGCTCCTGCCGCCCGTTGCTTCTGCCAAGCGAGCCCGGGGATCGGCGGCCTACGGCTGGTGGGGGAGGGGAGAGGCGATGACTTTGTTCCTGGGAGATCAAACCAGGCTATTTTGCTGCTAGGGCCCTCAGTGGGGCAGGGGAGTGACACCGCCCCGAGGAGCGGGGAGAAGGGCTGCAGCGCCTGTAATACAAAGAAATGGCTGGGGGGAAAAAACCCCTGCCCCTTTGGGTGCCTGTTGCATTGAAATGTCACCCCCTCAGGAGATGCACGGACCCACCGACTGGGGGAAACACTCAGTGCAGGTGGGAGCCTGCTATAAAGTGGGGCAAGGCCCGAGTAGGGGAGGGGGTGGCTTGGTGCGCTGGCTGCCTGTCCAGCAGTGTGTCTAAATGGCATTATTGTGTGTGCTTTTAAATATGGGGGGAGGGTGCACTCAGGTGGTAATGATGACCTCGGTGGCTTGCAGCATTTCTAATGGGCATGGCAGGAAGGGGGATGGAGGGGTGGTAGGGTGAGAGAGGGTGGCCAGGCATATGGGATGGGCATGTTAGAGGGGATGGGGGTTAGTCAGACATGGAGAGTGGGGCATGGGATGAGGTGGTCAGGCTTCCAGGGTGGACATGGGGAGTTGTCAGGCATGGGCCAGGGTGGAGAAGGACTGGGGAAGAGTTCAAGCACATGGAGTGAAGGACAATCAAATGTGCAGGATTGGGGAGAGCTCTTTGGTGTACTGGATTATGCAGAATCTTCCGCATTTGAGCCGAATTAGGGTGTCTGTTTTGCTGCACCAAATCTGGTACAGTTCTGCAGGTTAGCGACTCCTTATCTAAATACTCTGTGCCTACTGAAAGCTGGGAGTGAGAAGACCATGAGTTCTGATCTCCTCTCTACTGATTGCCATTTATATTTCAATGCATTTATAGCTCATAATACTGACCAAAGCATTGTAACCAAACCCTGGAAAGCAGTCAAGTATTAGCCTTCTCAATCCCCATTTTTCAAATAAATTCACAGAAACTTTGCACAGACAGAATTGGGAATAAAAACCAGATCTCTAATATGGCAGACTCAAGTCTTTTCTTGTCATACTGTCTTTCAGACTGAATGTGCCAAATCTGTGTGCTTGGGTTACCCTGTCTAACCACTAGACCACATTTCCCTCCCAGAGCCAGGGACAGAATTTAGGATGTGTGGTTGGCAATGTTTTGCTGCTGTCTAGTAAATAGTTTGTAACTCCTTGGCAAAATGTGTGTAAAGTCCCCCTCTAGTGGTTAATCCACACAGATGGAAACAGTTAACTTCTGTGTCTCAAGTGGTAGAGGTCTGTGGTGGGGATGTGAAGGCCCAGGGTTTAAACCTTGCTTCTGATTCAGTCAGAGGGAGTATTGTGTTGTTGCACGTGGTATAGTATGGTTTTCCATTTTTCTTTAAAAAAACAAAACTAACTTATTTAATTAAGATGGTGTGACCACATCCTTTAAAACAGGTTTTATAATTAAAAACAGTTATGTGTCAGTTATGGTATGACATGCCACAAAATCCAGGTGCTTCACATATTGCTTGTTTGTCATGCATTTGGATTGCTGGTGTTCCACATTAGCCGGTTTGAAGTTTGTGAGGCATAGGATGGGATGTGGCAGGGGGGATTGGGGAATAGTCAGGCTCCCAGAGTAAGTAATGACAGCGGGAGATGGAGAAGTGGTCAGATTTGCAGAGTGAGGGGTGGCAGAAGGGGTTGGGGGTGTAGTCAAATGTGGGAATAGGGGAGTGGTCAGGCAGGCAGGTGACAGCCATTATGGAGGGAGAATGGGGGAGCGGTCAGCTTCATGGAGTGGAGCACAGTGGAAAATGATGGTGATCCTTGTGAAAGATAGTGGAAGGAGATGACATGTCTGAGATATGTAACGGAGTGGGTAGTATTGCAGGGTGATGGGCCACAGGAGGACTGTTCTTGTGTGTGGGGTTATATAAAGCAGGGATGGAGGCGCATGAAAAGGTGTGGGTGGGCTCAACAGCAAAGGAAAGTCATCAGGGTCAGCAGTAAAGGAGGTTGGTTAATCATGTGGGATAGGAGGGGTACAATTAGGCATGTAGAGCACAAAAAGGCCAATGAAAGGGCTGGCTATGCCTGCAGTACAGAGAGGTAAGAGCACCTCTCAGGTACAGAGGATGGTGCAGAGGAGACAGTATGCAGGATTCAGCTGGAGATAGTAGTCTTTTATGTGGGGTTATGCAGTGAGGATCAGTGGTCAGGTAGAGAGTCACAGCAGGGATAGATTAGGCTGGTGAGTCATCAAAGTGAGGAGCTCTGGAGGGGAGGTATGTGGGGTGTGGCAGGTTAGATGGGTGTGGGGGAAGCAGGGGTGGTGAAAATCTGAAATGAGCTCCAAGGGGAGCTTAGTGAGTCTGGGGGATCAGAGAAGAGTTATGGAGCCTTTTCCCTGCAAAGTCAGTGGCTCCAACCAGGCCTCTGGTCAGTAATGACATGAGGTGCAGATTTGTTGTGGCATTTTTAATCAAAAATCACAGAGCAGTCATAGTAAATTTAGTAAAAATCATGGGTTTAAGGGGAAATGGCATGTAAAGTCCTGGATAGGAGTCATGAGGTATGAGTCATGACAGAGCAACGGCCAGACCAAACCTGAGCGGTACTGTGGCTCTGTTTCCCAGGTTGCAACACCCTGGAGCAGGGAACCAGACCCAGCCCTGTGGGACAGGAGCTGCTGCTTCAGAGTGAGTGTGGGGCAAGCCGGCTCTGCAGCCCCTGTGCCTGAGACCTGGCCAGGATTAGGGTTGCTGTGCCAGGACGGAGGATGCTGCTGTGTGTTGTCAATGCCCCCTCACTCCCGTCTGAAAAGGCACAGTGTCTGTCACATTGTCACCACCGTAACAATCCTGCAGCCCTCGTAGTGACTGAAAGTCATTCTCAGTGTGAAATAGGTCAGGAGTCCTAGTCCAGTTCTTGTTGTAACCTTTGGCCACCCCCCATTTGGCCATTTTGTGGGGTGTCTGGGCAGGAAGGCTAAGGATGTAATAGAATGGAGGCTGAACTCCTCTTCCCCCGCCAACTCCTACTGGTCCCTTGAGAATAGGGTTGATGCAAGTGGCAGAGGTTGGGTTAGGTGATGTGTACAGGAAACTTTCATAGCTGCTGCTCATGCTGTACTCGGTGTGTGGGTAAACAGGAGTTCAAAGCGCTGCCACAGCATTTTTTTGGCTTGTTGCCACTAGCTTTGCAATGACCTGCCAATGTTTGATTGCTCTCACCATGGTCCCCAGTGGGCCAAGTCTATGGGCAACTGCTTTATTTTCATATCCTTTGCCCACCCCTGAGATAGAACAAACTCTTTGGCCTGAGGGCCACATCTGGGTATGGAAATTGTATGGCGGGCCATGAATGCTCACAAAATTGGGGGTTGGGGTGCAGGAGGGGGTGAGGGCTCCAGCTGGGGGAGTGGGCTCTGGGGTAGGGCCAAAAATGAGGAGTTCAGGGTACAGGAGGGGGCTCCGGGCTGGGCAGGGGGTTGGGGTTCAGGGAGGGGGGTCTGACTGGGGGTGCGGGCTCTGGGGTGGGGTTGGGGGTGCAGGAGGGTGCTCCGGGCTGGGACTGAGGGGTTCAGAGGGCGGGAGGGGGATCAGGGCGGAGGGTTGGGGCACAGGAGGGGGTCAGGGGTGCAGGCTCCGGGTGGTGCTTCCCACAAGGAGCTCCCAGAAGCAGTGGCATGTTCCCCTCCAGCTCCTACGCAGAGGGGCAGGCAAGCAGCTCTGCGCACTGCCCCATCCGCAGGTGCCGCCCCTGCAGCTCCCATTAGCCATGGTTCCAGGCCAATGGGAGTTGCAGGGGCGGTGCTTGGGGCAAGGGCAGTGTGCAGAGCCCCCTGGCTGCCCCTACGTGTAGGAGCCGAAGGGGGGACATGCCGCTGCTTCCGGGAGCCACGTGGCACCATGGCACATGCAGAGCGAGGCAAGCCCACGACCCCGCTCCCCAGCTGGAGCGCCAGAGTAGGACAAGCCCTGGACCCTGCTCCCTGGCGGGCGCTTGAGGGCCAAATTAAAATGTCTGAAGGGCTGGATGCGGCCCCCGGGCCGTAGTTTGACCACCCCTGTTCTATCTGATATGGCCAATAACTCCCTCTTCCTCTACATTCTCTCCTCTCTGGATTTTTGTGATTCTGTGTTCTCTTGCCTTTCTAGCCTTTCTTGTTGCTGCTTCAGTGTCTCTGGTGGTAGCTTCTCCACTTCCTCTCCCTCTCTTTGTCATGTCCCCGAAGGTTCTTTGGCTAGGGGTCTTTGTCTCCTTCTTTACTTCCTCCTTGGGTTACCTTTTTCTTTCTCATCACTTCAACTATGTGGATCATTCCTAAATCTACCTCTTCCTGACAACAAACCAAACTCTTTGGTCAAAACTCAAGTCCATATCCTCCCCTCTCCAAGCCTTCCCTTCTCTATCATGGTTGATCATCCCAGCCTTACAATTTCATTGTTACATTTATCTCCTCTCTCTCTTGACCTACACCCAGGTTGTTGATAAATCCTCCTGGTTCTTCTATTACAACCTCTCTGATATGCGTCCGGTCTCCTCCATCCCTTCTGCTAAAAGCCCTTGTCTGTACATTGATAATCTCTTGCCTCGTTCATTACAGTGGCCTCCTCTCTGGCCTCGTTGGTTCTTTCCTCCAGTCCATCCCAAATGCTGATGCTAAAATAGTCTTTTTCCACTTGTTGCTCGGACGATGCCATTCTTCTCTTTGAACTTGACCTCTGGCTTCCCATCACTTGGGGCAGGTACCTGCTTCCCAACCTCACCTTCAAGGCCCTGCCCAGTTTGGCACCTCCCTGCATTTCTTCTTACTCTCCCCCTGGCTCCTTTTGTTCTGTTCAAGCTTCCTGTTTCACTGCTCTCTTTGTAGCCATCTCCAGCTCTAGCTTTCATACCTTCTTCCACTTTCCCCTGGAACAGTCACCTCATTTGCATCAGGCATATTCTCCCTCCTCATCCAGATCCCTTATAAAGCTGACCTTCTTCCACGGGTCCTAATAAAGAGAATCCTCAAAGAGATTTAAACTATCTGCCCCACTTTACCCCCTGATCCCTGGTGTGTTACATATCTGAGCACTAGTGTCTATCCAGTCTTCCAAGGAAAGACTCCTTGGAGTAGGGGCCATGCCTTTCTCTGTTTCTCTATGTACAATGCAGAGCACGGTGAGGGGCTTCAATAAATGATAATGGTTAGATTCTGCTGCCATTTCTTGCTTAGACATCAAGGGTTTAATTCTCATTTACTGTAAGGCTCCTTCAACCTGTTCTGGTTTTAATATAAAGAATACAGTACTTAAATGGGTGGAAATGGCCTTAATGTAAATAAGAAGTAGACCATATCTCTTGGAAGTTTTGGTGTGGACTTGGAGGGGTGACCCCCCCCCCAACCTTTTCAGTGGCAACCCTAGACTGGGAGTATAAATCATGCCTTGAAGAACGTGGTGGCTTGAATTCCACCTCACTTCCCTGTTTTTGCTCTCACTCTGTTTATCTGCCTCTTCCCCTCCCCCCACACACCAGGTTGAACACCTTTCATGAACATGGCTTCTCTATGTCAGTGTGGATCTGTGGGCTTTAACAGATCTTTCCTGGCACAGAATTCCAGGGTGCCTCCTATCTCTCTCTGCTACTCCTATGCACTTGCTAAGATAGCAGTGTGGGTGTGGCGAGTGGGCTATTCCTGGTTTTGCACCAAAGCTGCAGCAGATGGACAATGCAAATGTAACTGTTTGAATCTAACCCATTTCAGTTGAGAACAGGGCCTTCTAAGTCTCACTCCTCACAAATCTAAGGTAGGGGGAATATTGGCCCCTTTGTATGGTTAACTTGCTTGCATTCATAGAGTCATGGAAAATAGGTGAAAGAGAATGGATCTGGTCTTTTTCCATCCTTGGCCAATGAAGGATTGTTCTCTACAGTGTCTTCCCCTAGGCTCTGTTCATTCCATGTTAAATGATGGGGCTTTCACCACTTTCCTTAGGAGAATATTCCATAGTCTAACAGGTGTCCCCGCTAGGAAACATTTTCCAATAGTCAGCCTGAAATTCTCTTTGCCCAGTTTCATCCTTGTACTTTTATTTGTAACACACAAATCAATTCCTCAGCTGCCATGGTGCTCACATCTCTCAAATACTGTAGACAGTTTACCTATATTCCCATGGTATCTGAACCCCGCATCTTACACCAGGTTAAAATCTAACCCAGATAAGTAGTGATCAAAGTTGCTTATCATCTGATGGTGGCTTGGTAGCCTGCATTAAATTAGTTAGTGGGGGGAAATTCTGAGTTAATTTTCTATTGAACATCTGCCATCACAATTTTCACTAATTGACTTCCATGCTGGCCAATGGCATACCGTGACATTTTTAGTCAGGCAGGCACTTCTACACTTGCATGCAAAATTGTATCCTTGATGTGGCGTGACCTCGCACGTACGGTACATACAGGGTCATGCTGTGCAGAAGATGCCATTTTATTCTTCAAAACGGCATCCTCCATGTGCATTTGGGGACTGGATGGAATCCTCTTGCAGGCATGGCTGGTCCTGGGGAATGCCATGCATGTATTGCGTGCACAGACAACATGCTACTCTTGTTGGCAATCTAAGCAGAGAGCTTGGACTGAATGGGCCAGTGGGAATGAATTCCTTTTCACCCCATTGGATGGTCTCCTGCAAATCAACATTGTGGCATATAGGGAGGGGGGAGATGCATGGGTGGCAAGTTTGCATTGCTGCTGCCTCCCACGATGTAGGTAAATAAAATATTTTGGTGTCTAAGGCAGGCAGTCTGGAACATTTTGCTAGTGCTAGATTCACTTAAATACTGCACTGCTACTTTGACAGTAAGATCTGTAATAATTGGCTTTGTCTTTTTCTCTCTGCAGACGCTATAATGGAGAGACAGAAAAGGAAAGAGGAAATAGAGAAGGGACTTCAATTCATTCAGTAAGTCAGCAGGTTCACTGCTATTTTCTTTGGACTTTGGAGATAGTTCTTACAACATATGGTATAAGGAGAAATAACATTTTCTTTTAATTCTGTTCACTAGTCCAGGGCTGATGCTCGGAAAGGTCCAGAGAGCATTTATCCTGATCCTTCCAAGTGTTGCTAGTCCTGCAAGATATCCAAACTTAAAATCACGTCATTCCAATTCCCATCTTGGTTTTGCCCACTACTGGTATTCCAATGTGATCTTAATAGCCAGTGTAGCAGTAATAATAATAATAATAGTAACGCTCTGCACTTCTTCAAAGCCTTCCATCTGAGGATTTCAAAGCATTGGTCAAGCATTGATAATTTAAGCCTTTCACTCCCTCAGTGAGATAAGTAAGTAGTAGTATCTCCATTTGAGATATGAGGAAACCAAGGCAGAAGGGGTGCCAAATGTCAGAAAAAGAATTCCGATCCCTTAACTGCCAGTCCTGGGATTTAATTTCCAGACCATCCTTATGTGACTATCCATGGACTGCTAGAGTTTGAGATGAAAGTTTGTACAGTGTTTGGAAGCTAGGAGTCTTAGTTGCTTTTACATGGAATACAGCTTTGTATTCTTTCGCCAACAGTTGAGTTAGCAAATGCTGTAAACTCAGGTCAAAATTCCAGTGTGTGTAAGAGAGAAGCAAGGTGGTAATGAGAATTGTGTTGGTGTAATGGAAAGCTGAGAGGGCTAGTTCTCCAATAGCATGTAATGTGTATTTGTACTTCCAATGGATCAATTTGTGAGATATAGGACTTTAAAACCATCGCTGGTGCCTTGGCCTTACAGTGCTATTTTGGCCCTAGTTCTGCCAGACTCAGTATGGGGGGCTAATGATGCTTTCCTGCTTCACAGGGGAAGTTGTGAGGCTTAATTTGTTCATATTTCTAAAGTGCCTTGAGATCCTCATCTGGAAAGTGCTGAAGAAATGTGAAGTAGTATTCCTGAATCTTGGAGCAGTGTAAGTTTTCATTTAATGGCTTGGTTCGAGGGATCACTGCGGAGGAGGGGCTTTCAAATTTTAGTGGCCTGATGATTCCCTCGCCCCCACTTTACTTATGAAGTCCATGCAAATTCTTCTGGCTAATTTTAAGGCGCAATAATTGATGAGCTCTAGAAGAGAGTCCGGTGTATCTGGCTAATGAGATGATTATGATGTAGTGTTCCAAGGGTGGACAGGGGTTAGAAAGGTATGGGGGAAATTATGGGCTTTTTGGGGGACTTGGCATTCTCTTCCCTGAAGAAAAGAAACACTGTGGATCTGGGCTTTGGTGCGTTGATCAAGGGGAGGGAACATGGGTTATCCTGTGATGGTTAAACAAAAGACACTTTTTATTGAAGGTGACTGGATGAGCTAAGGATTGGGTTTGGGATATGGAGTCTTTCACCTCTGGGTCACTTGTTCTAGTCTGGTCCGATCTTGAGAGTGACCAAAAGTCCTTACTGTCAGATTGCTGTTTGGTCTGTATGAAATGGCATAATCTCAGTCCTGTTGTGGGACATGTGTTCTCACCACATTAGCCACCCAGCACTACTGGCCCCCTGGCTGATGGTCTCTGCAGAAAAGGCAAGGATTGATGGCCTATGGAGCCAGAGCTCCTGTGAGGTGCTCACCCCTGGGGAGGGTTTAGATCAGAGTTCCCACTAGGAACTTTTCTTGTGGCCACAACCTCCTGGGCTTGGGGTGGGGTGGGAGGGAGGCAAAGTAGCGGCCACTCCCCCACCCTATTGCTCCTGGATGCCCTGCCTTGGTGTTGGTTGCTGGGGCCGCCAGCAGGGGTTGCGCCCTGCCCCCCTTTGGAGACACGGGGTTGGGCCCTGCCCCCCTTTGGAGATACCTGGGACAAAACACTGGAGGAGCATTTCTCCACGTTCCCAGGGGTGGTGGAGCTCAGTCTTTGGGGTTCAGCCCTGGGGAGGTGTGGTGGGTGAGGGGCTTAAGATTCCAGTTCCGGGCTCCAGCTGTGCAGCAGTAGGCCCCAGACTCCGGCAGCTGGGCTTCAGGCTCTAGCCCCCCCGCTGCCTTCCTTGGCCCCCCCATCCAGGGATTAATCAGTCTCTGACTTGCCAGGGCTGAATAGGTCTGCTGTGAAAAGTGATACTTGTATGTATGTTAATATCACTTTTCACAACAGACTTACTAGCTAGCAATAAATAAATTACAATGATTTGGATGTGTATATGTGCATATTTATTTGGTTTTCCTAAAGCTAATTAAGTATTTTAGGAAAAAGTGTGAGAGAGGCCACCAAATATTTTGTCCTGAAAAACCTCTGGTTTAGACCCTTTGTCAGGGGGAAGCGTGGAAGAAGCTTGCTGTGCTCTGGCCTTACTTGTTCTGTTGCTAAACAGAGGAATTCAGCGTTCTGAGACTACCGATCCAACATCTTTCACTGGTGCCAAATTCTCTTAAAAATTGATGTTGTTTTATAAAAACGTTTTATCATGACAATATCTGTTTGGATCACAGATTGAAACCTGGCTGTCTGAATGCAGCCCCCAGAGCAGCTGGTTTGCATAGGGAATAGCCATGAAAATGCAGTCTCCTAAATTAGTCAGATTGTAAACTCTTTGGGGCAGTGACCATCTCTTGTTGTGTGTGTCCGGTGCTTAGCTCGGTGGTGCACTGATCTCTAACTGGCCTTCTTGGCATAACAGCAGTACGAGTAATCGATAGTAAATGTGGAGTAAATGCGTAATGAGATCCATAACGCAGAGCCAGAAAGACTGCCTCTTTAGTTGAGGGAGATGCATGTGCTTGCACAGATCCATGTTTCATGAAACCTTCCTCTTCTTCTCTTCAGGTCCACATTACCCCTAAGCCAAGAAGATTATGAGGTAATTTAAGATTTGTTTTTCTGAAGGCGTTTGAAACCACATAATGGTAGCTTTCGGTCAATACGTGTTGCCCTCTTGCACAGATGTTATAAATTCATGTCCTTGCATTTGAGAGCCAAGAGGGGCTAGTTATGTGTGGGAGTGGTCTAGTGCCATTTGTCTATAGTGGAAGATCTTTAAGGGGGAGAATACTGGGAGGAGTTAACATCTAAGAGAGGGGGAATTTGGATGATGGCACTTAGCCTTAAGAGGGAAGGAGATTTGGTTGAATTAGCCTCCCCGCTAGGTGACAGATGGAATTTGAGGATGGGGAATTAATTTCTTGACAGGAGGACTTGACTTGAGGAAACACGTGAAGGTGAATGAGGGGTTGGGGAAACCCCTCTCAGTTTTTGGGCATGTTGTACAGGAGGTCAGACTGGATGATCACAGTGACCTGTTCTGGCCACGGAATCTATGAATTTCTACTCCACTCTGTTTATATTCTCTCTCCACCCAGGCCTTTTTACAGAAGCTGGTGCGGAACCTTTTTGCAGAGGGGAATGACCTGTTCCGGGAGAAGGACTTCAAGCTGGCACTGGTGCAGTACGTAGAAGGGCTGAACGTGGCGGACTATGCAGCCTCGGACGAGGTGACCATCCCAGTGGAGCTCCTATGTAAGCTGCACGTCAACCGGGCTGCTTGCTACTTTGCCATGGTGAGCACCTACCAGAGCCATTCCCAAGAACTGGACAAAAAACCTCAGGAAGTGGGGAGACCCAACAGATGGCCATGCATAAGATGGGGGTTTGGACTGATCCCGTCCACTCTTCCTGCCTCCAGCATGGGAGGAGGAATGCAGAAAACTCGGAACTCTTCTCATTATGACATAGGTGTCACAAGATAAAGACAGAATACATGAGGAGGTGCCCTTACAGGCCTTGAGAGTGCACTAATATAGATCACAGTGCTGTGGGAGAGGTTGAGGTGCTGTGGAGTTCTGAACTATAAAGGGCCAGTTCCTTCAGGTATTTCATGATGATGATGCAATCTTGGGGAGCGTTGCTCTGTAAATTATTCTTTCTCCTGCGCTTGAGGAAAATACATTTAATCTAGATCTGGTATGAACATGGTGGGTGTGGGGGTTTCCATAGAAAATTTTGAATTTGAAATATTTCAACCAAAAACTGAAATATGTTCATTCTGAAATGCTGCAGTAGTAGCTCATGGGAGCTGTAGTTCAAGGGCCTCATTCTCTATACACCAGGTTCCCTGGTCAGACTACATCTCCCATAATACACCTCAGTCTCCCCTCTTGGTAAGTGGAGGTGGTGCATCATGGTAGTGTCATGATCACAATGAGTCATGGAAGGTGAAGTCTGCCTGGGAACTCAACCCAGAGAGGAGTATAGGAACATGTGGTACCCAAACTACCGCTTCCATGAGGCATTTCAGAACTAAAATATTTCATTTTTTGTATGAAAAACAAATAAATATTTTAGATTTCAAATGTTCAATTTTTCAATGGGAAACATTAGAGTTTTCTGTGGAAATAGGACATTTTGCAAAAGTTTTGTTTAGTGAAAACCTAATTTTCTGTCAACACCCCCCCCCCCCATCCCAAATCAGATGAAAAAATTTCTACTAGCCCTAACTTCATAAGTCTCTCAGCAAAGTATGCCATGAGCCCCTGGTCCCCTCCTAGTTAAATTGCTGGCATCCATTATAACTCCTTCTCCTAAAGACAGATTTAATAAAACATTACAGGTCAAGAAAAGGGTTATTAGCTGCAGTGTCTCTGGAGATAAGATGAAAAATGGAGGCAGTTGTGGGGAAATTTTCTCTTCTTATCCCCTGGCTACAGGGCCACCTTCTTCTGAAGTATCAAGCATTGGTGGAGATAAGCTCTTGAACTAAATAGACCAGTGATCAAAGCTGGTATGGTAAGTGAAAGGATGCTGGATTGGGTGGACTATTTATTTATTTGAACTGGTATGGCAGGATATTGTACTAGATGGATCAGTGCTGTGATCTGGTATGGTAGTATATTCTATATTCCTGTCTAACTGGTTTTAAACGTTACCCTTCCAGGATCCCAATGTGGTCATACCAGATACTCTTGCAGTAGAGGTTTCAGTCAACCAGTAGGATTTCTTCCCTTCAGATGCCCATTTCAAAGTTGTTATAGGTGTGGGACTGGTAGGCACCCTCTATTATTAAGGTTGCTTCCATCCCGTTATAAGATCCTGTTTCAAGTTGCTTATAACTTTGCCAGACTAACTGTTCAAGCTGAAATTTTCCACACTGGGTGTCTGCCTTTGGCTGAATGTTTTGGGAAAACTTCAGCTCAAACGGTGCAGCTGTTTCCGAGAACAAGGCGAGGGGAAAAATTATGTTTTGCCCATGTTCAAAATTGCTGACAAGCTTTTCTTTAAGATGCTCTTGCTCCCTTGTGCTTTGGAGCGGGGACTTAAATTTGGCAGCGAGATGGCCTTTGTGACAGGGAGGTGTCTTTTGCCATCCCTAGGAAAATCTAGCCCACTTTTAAGCTTTTGAAAAATTCTAAGTTTGCACATACCCAACTGAGACATGCTGAAACGTTGTAACAAAATTCCCAAAGGTTCTGTGGGCACTGAGCTTGCTCTAGCCTAGGGCTGAGCAGGATTTTACCTGTAATTACTGCTCCTTGATGCTATGAGCTAGTCTGGAGCCAGGCACTGGAGCAAAGGGCCTGTCTCTCCTGTGCTAACACTGAACCCTCTTTGCTGGGCCCATGCAGTGTGGAAGAAGCTGACTGATTCAAATACAGAAGGAACAACAGCCCGACCTGGGGTGGGGGAAGGGAGAATAGATTGGGACAAGGAGCCTGATGGGAGGGAGACTGGGACTGCAGGCAGGTGAGGTGGGAGAAGGAAACTGAGACTGGAAATTGGGGTAGAGAGAGACTAGTACTGGCTGTGCAAGTAGACCGGAACTGTGAACTAGTGGGTTGAGGGGGAAGTAGCTGTGTGAGGAGAGGAGACCGATCTGACAAGGAGCCAAAGTGCAATGGGAGAACCGAGATTGGCTGGGTAAAGAGACTGGAACAAGAAGCTTGTGGGGGATGATGCTGTGATTAGTCTAGGAATTTGGGGTGGGAGACTGGAACATGGGTGGGAATGACTGGAGGCCAGCATGTGGGAGAGACCGGATGAGGAGCTTGGAGGGGGAACTAAGACTCTTTCAGCAAGGAGACTAGGGACAGTGATCTAGGGGGGCTCTGGGATTGGTTGAGCAGGGGTGGGGGGAGATTGAAAGTTGGGGGGACTGAGACAAGGAGTCCAGTGGGAGAGACTAGCACTGGCTGGGCAAGGAGGTTGGGATGAGAAGCATGAGGAGTGGAGACTGGGACTGGCTAGGTATGCAGAGAATGGGACTGGGATGAGGAATGAGGGGTGAGAAAGAGACGGGACTGGGCCAGGTGTGGGCTGGAGGGGCCAGGGGCAGAAGGGGTTAAGCTTGGAGGAAGTGGGTGGAAAAGTCTGTGCTTGCTAGATAATACTCCCCTCCAGAGCCTGAAATGGAACGTAGGATTCCTGAGTCTCAGCATTCCTCTGCTGTCAGCAAATATCTGTGAAATCCACTGACTGTCTCATCTCCCTGGAGTGCTGGTACACAAAGAGGATGACAACCTACTTCTGCTATCAGTTACTCCACTAGCTCAAGTGGCAGAGGTCTGTGATATAAATCTAAAGTTTCCAACTCTGCTGATGACCCTTAGATACCAAGCTCAGAAGGATCCACTGTGATCATCCAGTCTGACTTCCTGAATAACATAGGCCGTAAAAATCCCCCAAAGTAACTCTATTTGAACTAGAGCATATCTTTGGAAAAAAATCAAATCATGTTTTAAAAATGCTCAATGACGGAGAATCCATGATCCTTGGTAAATTGTTCCAGAGGTTAATTACCCTCACTGTTAAAAATTTATCAATATGATGCCACATGATAGTATTTGATTTGCCTTTTTTAAACCTAGGAAATTACACACACACATGTTAAAAAAAAAAACATCATTAAGTGGTTAAGTCAAGCATTCAAAAGTTAAGAAATACCTGACTTATGGTTGCTTGTGTGATCTTAATTTGGCCCCCGTGTGCCTGGCATTATTAGGCAGTCTCTAGTTACATGTTTGCATACTAACTTTTCCACACAACTCCTGCCTCATTCAGTGTGTATGGTGCACAGAACAGGCAGCGCTTACTGAATGAGTGGCTAGTCAATATATTGTTTTCTCCTCATTGGACAGAGTGAGGCCCCAGGCCTTATTTTAATGTTCACTAGTCAAACTCTGCTCTGAAGACAGAGTTGTTAATTTCCCCATAGGCTATTCTATGGCACTCATAAGTACAGTATCTGAGTGCTTCACAACCGTTAATTAATTTATTCTCACAACACACCCCTGTAAGATGGGCGGAGGGGGGTTATCTCAGTTTTACAGATGGGGAACTGAGGCACAATGATTAAAGTAAAAAGTTCTACTAATTTTGGGTGCCTAATTTGAAATGCCTAGGATCTGATTTTTTTTCAGAGTACTCAGCATTACATAGCACTTTTAATGTTCAGATCAGGGTTCTCATTGTGTTCAGTTGCAGCTCAGCACTTCTCCAAAATGGATCCCAGGGTCTCAGGCACCAAGAAAATGAGGAACACATAAGTAGTGACCACCTGTAAAAAGTCTGGTTTAAGTGAGTTGCCCAGCATCACATAAGAACTCATTGGCAGAGGCAGGGCTAGAATCCCATTCTCTAGGGCAGCATTCACCTGTCTTAACCATGAGACCATCCTTTCCCTTCCTTCGATTGCCGGCCTCTTACTACACACCTTCCAACTCCCTACATGCAGGAGTCCTACATACAATAGGCCCCTTCACTACACAACCCTTATTCATTCCTAGAGCAGGGCCATCCTGTGCACTGAATGGTGCAGGGGTCCTGTGGAAAAAGTAGTATGGGATCACAAAAGACTACTGTATACACAGAAGGGGCTGAATTAAGATCACACAGACACCCTTAATTCTGGCATTTCCTAACTTTTGAGTGCTTGACTCTGCAACCTTTATAATCTTTTAATGCAGTTTGGTGTGTTGTGTGTAATTGTATCTAATCTCCAATTGCTTTTATATTCATGGGTTTTGATGACATGTTTCCAGTGAACTGCAGTAAATGGTTGGGCAGAACTTTCAAGTGGGGAGAGGAGGTGGATTCCAGTGTGTGACACACCATTGCCTGCTCAGGTGGTCTCTTTCTTCTCATGCAGGGCTTGTACGAGAAGGCATTGGAAGACAGTGAGAAGGCTTTGATGCTTGACAAGGAGAACATCCGTGCCCTCTTCCGCAAAGCCCGCTCCTTAAAAGAGCTAGGGAGGCACAAGGAGGCGTATGAATGTAATAGCCGCTGCCTGCTGTCCCTCCCACATGTAAGTGTGTGACATGCTTGTCTACCCCAACCTCTGAGGCACTTTTCCGTCTTTCCTTTCCCGCAGTCCAGTGCGGTGTGAATGGTGATGGTAGTGGAAGAGAGAAGCTGGCTGTTCTATATGATACACCCGTTCCCAGTAATCTCATCTCTTGGGGAGTTCTGACTCCATGTCCTTGTCAGCCCAAGTCATCTCTGCTGAGGCTGCCAACAAAAGGGCCACCTCGTTCCAGTTGAGCTGGCTTTGTGATGTGAAAGCCTGTCCCACTTGGAACTGAGCTGAGATCAACGCACTTCATGTTCATGTTGGAACAGCTATCGGGTGGGAATGACTGTCAGTCACTACCAGTCCAGGACAGATGGGAACTGGAGACATGGAAGAGAGAGACTCATGCCTGGTCTACACTACACAGTTTACATTGACATAGAACAGCTTATGTTGGCCTAATTAGGTCAGTGTCTACACTACAGCCTTGCTCCCGTCAATGTAAGTGCCCTACTACACTGACGACATAACTCCACCTCCACGAGAGGCTTAGAGCTTATGTCGGTGTAGTTAGGACATCACAGTGACTGTGAAGACACTGTGTTACTTACGTCAGCTGCTGGCTGTCTTGTCAGTTTCATGGCAGGAGAGCAGGGGCAAGAAGGGATCCTGCTCCCAGCTGGGAACCGGGGAGAAGCCCAGGCAGCAGCTCATCTCTGGACTGGAAATGTTGGCAGTCTTGTCAATTTCATGGCTCCCTGTTGTAGCTGTAGCTGTGAAATTGACAAGGCTTCCTGACTCCTGGGGCAGGGCAAGAAGCTGGGACAGCTGGATCCCACTCCCCAGAGGTGAGAAGCCCCAGATGGCTTCTTGTTCCATCCAGGAACGGGGAGGCGAGAAGCCCCAGTCGGCCCACTTGGAGTCCAGGAGCCTGTGGGGCAGCTGGGCTCCGGGCAGGAAGTTGCAAGTGGAGCTGAGAGACCGGGCTTTCATCTCTCCACGCTGCCCCTCTTAGGTCGGTGGAAGTGCTCATTGTGAGGATGTGCACCACCAACCCAAGGAGGGTAGTGTGGACACACAGCCAGCGCAGTAATTACTGCAGTGGTGCAAGTCGACCTAATGTAGGTCGACTTAAGTTTCTAGTGCAGGCATACCCTTAATACCCTATTCCTAATGCCTTGAGTCTCAGTAGAGCACCATACATATGTTTTAAGTGATAAATAGCAGTTGTTTTACCTAATAAGAGCAGAGTTCAGGTCCTCAGGGGCCAGTGTTTCTCGGGGATGAGAGGTGTCAGTGTGTGAAAGGGGCTTTAATATGGGTATATGGCACTTCTGTTAATATGTAAGACACTGGAGATAACTGTTCCACTTTGCTTGGCACAGATGAGGCCTCAGCTGCAGTACTGTGTCCAGTTCTGGATGCCACACTTTAGGGAAGATGTGGACAAACTAGAGAAAGTCCAAAGGAGATCAGCAAAAATGATAAAAGGTTTAGGTCAGGTTTTCTATGAGAAAAGGTTAAAAAACAACAGGGCATGTTTAGTCATGAGAAAAGGAGACTAAGGGGGGACCTGATAACACTCCTCAGATATGTTAAGGCCTGTTATAAAGGGGACTGTGATTGATTGTCCTTCGAAGGTAGGACAAGAAGTAATGCGGCCAGGGAGATTTAGGTTAGATATTAAAAAGTTTTTCCTAACTATAAGGATAGTAAAGCTCTGGAATGGGGATTCCATCCCTTGGAAGCCTGTCACTGATGGTTGTTAAGAACAGGTTGGACAAACAGCTGTCAGGGATGGTCTAGGTTTACTTGGTCCTGTCTCAGTGCAGGGGGCTGGACTAGATGGCCTCTCAAAGTCCCTACATTTCTGGGATTCTGTAATGTTGCTTTGATGTCCTAGATTTTAAGGCCAGAAAGGGACTGTTGTAACCATCTAGTCTGGCCTCCTGTATAACCCAGGCCAGAGAGCTTCACCAGGAATTCCTGCATCAATCCCGTATCTCCTGTTTGAGCTATAGACTATCTAAAGACTTCAAGTGATTGACTGAGTTAATTTGGTACCTGGTTCTGCTATTTCCTGCTGCTGGCTTGTGTGGTTAATACATTACCACTATGATGATGATATTGATTTTATTTGTATCGCTGTAGCATCATGGATCAGGGCACCATTGTGCTAGGCCCTGTGCACCTACTTGACAAAAAAAGTTCTATCCCCCAAAGAGCTTAAAATATAAATAATAGTAAATAATACTGTGGTGCTATATAGTATTTAATGCTTCTGTGTGTTCCTCGTTGTTGTAATGTTAAGGAATTTTTAGGGCATTTGGTATGGGTATTATTTAAATTGTTTAAATAAATCATTAGATTCAGTGTAGGCAGCATGGCAGAAGTGGGTCTTTAAGAGAGACTTAAATGTGGACAGAGTAGGGGTCTTGTGGCTAAGGTCAGGGAGCTGGGCCCATGTATAGGGGGCCCAGGAGGCATTTGTGGGATAGACTGACAGGGGAAACAGAGTTTGAGAAGGGAGGATAATTGGGGCAGGGCAGAGTCCCCTAGAGCCTTAAAGGTGGTGACCTGCAGATTGAATTTGCTATAATAGCTTATGGGCAGCTGGTAGAGGAATCTGAAGAGGGAAGAGACTAAACAGATTGAGTAAAGGAGATGATTTTAGCAGCTGTATTATGTATGGACTGAAGGGAGCAATGCATGGTTTGGAACATCAGAGAGGAGTGTGCGGCAGTAGTCGAGATGGGATGTAAGGAGGGCCTGAATGGAGGTTTTTACTGTGGGAAATGGGAAAACAAAGGAGCTGTTAAGGAGGGAGCAGTAGCAGGATTTGGCTATGGCTTGAGTATTAGTGGCAGCGGAGTGGGAAGCTAAAAAAGAAACCCTCAAATTGCAGGCCTGAATGACAATGACAGGGGTGTGTGACAATGACAGGGTGGTCTGTTTGACAGAGATAAGGATGGGAAAGTGGAGGAGGTTTGGGAGGGGAGAGAAGTTCAGTTTTGACCACATCTATTTAACTGACGCTGGGACATCCAAAAGGAGATGTCACAGACAGGTTGGGAAGCGGAGTTGGACAGAAGAAAACAGGTCAATAAGCAGACAAGCTGGCCCTGTGCTGTCCTCACTTTACATCCTGTCTCTGGGCCATGGACAGAGGCCTGGGGAGCCCCCACCAGGAGTGGGAGAGGGGAGGAGGTGGCCCCACTGAAAGAGAAGCTGAGGGAATGGACAGAGAGGTAGAAGGAGAACCAGGAGACAGTGGTATCTTGAAAACCCAAAGAGGATAAGATGTCAAGAAGGGGAGGGAAATGGACCGTGTCAAAAGCGGCACAGAGTTGGAGGCCCTGAGGTTTGGCCAGGAAGAGGTTGTTGGAGACACTAGCGAGAGCAGTTTCAGTAGAGAGGAGAGGTGGGGGCCAGATTGGAAGGGGTCCAAGACAGAGCTAGAGGAGAGGAAGTAAACATGTTGGTTTTAGATTGTGCTCAGTGAGTTCAGAGACGGTGAGGATGGCGACAGGGCAGTAGTTGGAGAAATAGGTCCGGTTGAAGGATGGTGCTCTAAAGAGAGGGAAAAACAGGGCATACTAGTATCGTGAGGGGGAGGCAGGGGAGGAGCATGGGGGCAACGTAGGTAAAGAGCCAGGCAGCAGTGGACTCGCTGGGGCAGGTGGAGGGGTTAGTGGTGGAGAGAAGGCGGCAGACTTCAAAGTTTGATGATGAGGGAGAAGATGTTTCAAGGGAACGAGGCAGGGGGTGAATCATATAGGATTTAGTTGATTTTTTCCCTGTGACAAAGTTAACCAAATACTTTGCAAGGAGGGAAGAAAGGGTGGGGAACAGGAGGCTGAAGGAGGCAGTCAGAGGGTGAAAATAAGTGTTGGGGATTGTGCTTGTGGGACTCAGTGAGGAAGGAAGCCTGTTTTTGTTTGGCCAGGGAGATGAAAGAGCTGAAGGAAGAGAGAATGAAACTGTGGTGGGGGATGCAGTGTGGTCATGGGCCACCCTCCAAAGGTGTTGAGCAACATGGGAGCAGGAGTGGATGCTCGGAGTGACCTAGTGCTGTGGGTTAATAGGACTTTAACAGGAGAGAGGGGCAGTGATTGGCTGAATTTACATTGTGGATTGTGTAGTTCCAGGAAGTAGCATCTATGTGTTGTGTAAATTGGGAACTTTTTTAAAGAGAGAAACTGAGAAAGTGAGCACAGACTGGACGTGATGAGCTAAATCATTAGCAGAGCTCAGTGCAGCAGAGGGTGGGGAAGGTCAAAGGTGTCTCGGAACCAGTGTTCCCACCCAGATCCTGGGATTGGAGGGGCAAGCAGGGTTGAAGGTGGGGCCATCGTGTCAATAAGGATCACTAGCCCTGCATTTGGAGACTCGATACTTTGTTGGAGAGAGGATATTGCCTCTCCATTTCCGCAGCTTTGTATCTCTGCAGGGCTGAATGACTGATGTCTTAGATCTGCACAGCCTCTCCTGGAATGGAGTCGGGCAATTGGCTACCTCTCGTCTTGCATATCAATAAGAATACTAGCATGTAATTCAGTCTGTGTAGCTGTAACTTGTGGTCTGTTTGTATAACTTGTGGTCTGTTTCTGGTTGATTATTGTATGTGCAGTAAAATAAAACCACATGCTTTAAAATGACAATGTCCTTGAATTACATTTTCTCTAGGATGAGAGCGTTACGCAGCTTGGTCAGGAGCTCGCACAGAAGCTGGGTTTAAGGGTTCGGAAAGCATATAAGAGGCCTCAGGTATGACTCTTTCTAGACTGTCCCTTGGATTCCACTGATATGTTTCTGTAAAGGCTACTGATTCTGAGCGGCTGCATTGCCATAGGTACAGCCTTCAGCACCTCCTGCTATTCCACTCCTGGGAATGCCCCCACTCCCAGATCTGCCAGTCATTCTTCAGTCCTGGCCTGCAGCACCCCTGCAGGTGCATTTCTGGCTTGGAGCCATAAGCATCTTGGCTTGGTGCGCAATCTCATATCCCAAGCTAAGCAGAATGAAGCCTGGATGTTGTTTGAGGGGATAGCGCTAAGGCAGCAGTTCTCAAACTGGGGGTCGGGACCCCAAAGTGGGTTGTGACCCCATTTTAATGGGGTCGCCAAGCTGGCTTAGACTTGCTGGGGCAAGGGGCCGAAGCCTGAGGGTTTCAGCCTTGGGCAGTGTGGCTTAGATTACCCAGGGTGGCAGGGGTTGGGCAGGCTCAGGCTTCGGTCCCCCCTTCCTGGGGTAGTGTAGTAACTTTTTTTTTTTTTTTTTTTTTGTCAGAAGGGGGGTCACAGTGCAATGAAGTTTGAGAACCACTGCTCTAAGGAAAACCCTAGTGCTGCAATAAATGGATGTGGTGGTTCAAAATGGAGCATTCTTCTGTTTATCAGTATGAAACATACGCCCTAGGGTTGTGCTAAGGGGTGCTGAGCTACAGATGGGAGTCTCCTTTAGATAAGGCAAAACTACTTCTGGTCACTGACGCTCCTGTGACACATTTCTCAAGAATAGGAATGTTAGCCCCAAGGCCCTGGCTGAACTCCAGCTTGAGTGATTGATATTCTGTGTCCCTCAAATTCCTCTCTGCAGTTTTATTTAGATGCAACATTCTTCTTCAGTTCCTGTCTCTAACTCTTGTGTAATCTTGCTGTGCAGTGTTAAACAGCTGGCACATTCCAGCTGAGAAGTGGCTGCATTTCTGTGCCAAGTGAAATGATTTGTAGTAGTTGGTAAAGTGCTTTTGGGTAACGGATGCTATGCTATATAAATGTAAGCTCTGCATGTTTTGCAAGTGTTGTTGGATTAGAGGAAAATCCTCCACTTGCTAGAGCTCTAAAAATGTTGTAATTATTGAATCTTGAGAGAAGGGAAACTTTCCCTGAAATACTTTTCATACTTACTCACTCCATTGGCCCTCTGCACTTTTCCCTCTACCTCGTTACTCCGCAGATGAGTCTAAACTGTGTCTATGCAAGCAAAACACAAGACTCCCTTTTTTAATTAATTGAAACCTTTTTAGTAGCATTTTGCTGCAGTTTACTCTAGCTTCTGTTTTTCATTCCAGTGCTTTAATGCACTCCACAACTAATTTTTTAAATGACAAGGTTGAATGTGTCTGTCGTGGGGTGGGGTTCAAACTTACCATCTCATGATGCAGCATTGTACAGGGGTGTTTTCACATTGGGATATTGCATCGATGTGCATTTTGCACCAGGATGGCTGGACTGAATCTGGGGCTCTTTCATAATCCTGCAAGCAACAGGCTTCAGGTACAATCACATGAATTTTGGGATGATTGGTGTACACTAAGGAAAAGCAGGTGGTCCTGATTTCTCTCCCTATGGTTTGTGGTTGTAGAGAATGCCTGATAGGGAAGTGTACCGTTGGATAGCAGTGGCTGACAAGATCCAATCAGTCACTACCTAATTTGCAGGAGTTCACGGAATCCCTGTGTCATGAAATCTCTCTCTTCCTTGCAGCAGGAATTGGAAACTTTCTCTCTACTCAGTAATGGCACATCAGCCAGCTTAGCAAATCAGGTACAGTTCCTGTCTGACATTCTCAATGTCCATACGTTATTTTACATGAGAGTTTCTATATTTTATTTCATGCAAGTTTATTACCATCTTTTAGGAGTAAAAGATCAGTGTTTATCTATTTTTCCCTTTTCAAGGAACAGTATCAAGAAAATCATTTATTTTTTAAATATTTCCATTGCAGCAGTGCTGATAACATTATTAAAGCAGAAAAATTCTTAATCTAATTTTGCTTTTCACTGTCAAAGCTTACATTTCACTTATCTAGACTGGATGACTTCACTTTCTGTTTCCCTCTCTGGTTCTGGTACAATTACAAAGTGCTAATATGCAAGAACCAGGAAATGAAACAGATGAAGAAACTTATAAAATGAAACTAGACTGGAGGATTTCACTGTCCAAGCCGAGTGAAGCATGCAAATTTAAACATTGCTTAATTTATTATTTACTCTTTTGTATCGCCGTAGCACCTAGGAGCTCCAGTCATGGACAAGACACCATTATGCTAGGCACTGTACAAACACAGAATGAAAAATAATCAGATCACTGATTTCATTGCTGGTTTTTAAGAGATTTCACTAAAACGCTTCATATTTAAAAAAAAATATTTGACAATCATTTTAGGCTCTTAAATTTGGGACCTAGCACTATTTGACATTATCCCTTTTTAAATGAACCTAAAAACCCCTTAAAAGATACTAGAGCAATACAATTTGAAGTTTATGTTGATGAGTGACTTGCCTTAATATCTGTCTAGCAGTGAGAATCAGCCTAAGATCATTTCTTGTAGCCACCCATAATCTTCTTCCATTGAAAATTTTCCCTTTTATGGAAAATTAGAACACTGCAAAAACTGAAGTTGTAACTGATGGAGTTGCAAATGTGTAATCTCAAATATTTGTTGTGCTGGTGTCTATCATTTTTAACTGAAAGCAGGAAGAAAAATGTGTTTGCACTGTTGGAATATAGGCTCACATTAGACCAGGGTGAACTGTGGTTTTAACTTGAGTTTGGATCTTAGCATAAGGAATAGGTCCAAAGCCTGTGATTTTTTTAAAAAGAGTCAGATTATGAGAAGGATGAGTTGTTTGTGTTAAACTTGTGGTGACCCTTAAAATACTAGTGTTATCTTATTTAAGGTTTGGGCTGAGGTCATAGAAATTTTAAAAATATTATTATTTGGGTACCAGGTGCAGTAAATAATTGGTTGAGTTGATTATAGAGAAATGCTTAGTTTAGTAATGAGAGCAAAATATGGTAAAATGAGGAGATAAGAAAACCTCGAGGAAAGAGGTTCCCAGTCATTAATCTTGTCTCGACCAGGGCAGAGGATAGAGCTCGGCTCTAAGCTGCTTCATCTGACCTTAGCCAAGGTCCGGTAACCAGCAATGATATCACTTGTTTGTTAGAGTGCATATAAGGCAAGGTTTTCTAGGGGTTCTTTGTCAGAGTGATGCCATGATGGGATGGTGTCTCCCGAACCGGAGCCTGTTTGGCCAAAATACTTAGAACTGTATTGTTGCTGGCGTATAGAATATAGGTATATTTGCTTATCTTTGTATTTTGGATATAACCAACACCAAGTGGCCTTTGGACTAACACAGGAATGTTTGTGTGGAAACGGAGTCATGGTAGGCCTAATACAATTATTAGGAAAATGTATTTCCAGTAGCAGCATTCAGACTTCTGTAAAGTTGCTCATTTATTCTTTGCCTAGGGCTCACAGTCAGCAGTTGTTTTGGTGGGAACCTTTTCCTGTTTTTAGTCTTGCTGTAAAAATTAGTGGTTATTAAATGGAAAGATATGTAAGCTAAGAAAGGCTAGTTATGTAAGATAAGGCTAATCAGATCTCATGCTTTGTGGGGCTAGCTGATTGGCTCTGGGAATCAGGAAGGAATATTCTCACCCACATGAAATCCCATGTGCAGAATTACTGAGAAGGTCGGGTATTATGGGGGTTTATTACTTCAGAGGAATACAGGTTTTGGTCACTGCTGAAGGTGAAATACCAGGCTTGGAGGAATAGTGGTCTAACAGTACATCAGTTTAATGGTTCCAGCACTGAAAGGCGGGGGCGGGGGTGGGGGGAGAGGAGGGAAGCAGCAGCAGACTGCACTGAAGATATTTGGGAGGGGAGATTTGGGGCTGTGAAGCACTAACACCTTTCAAAAGATGTCTTTGTAGTGATGAGTTCTTCTCCTCCTCCCTGCCTTACAGATGACTTCCAATGGGTTGGGCTCCATAGATGATATTGAAACAGGTAAAGCTTTCTCCTTTCTGTTTCTCATGGCAGCCGTAAGGCACCTGCTCAGGTTGGCTGGACTAATAGTTGCTTTGTCTTCATTTGGACCTCTTTTGCTTCCTGACTTTGGAGACTGGAAGAAACCAGCCTAGCGGGGATGGGGGCAGGAGGTGGTATGGAGCAGGAGTATATGGAGGTGCTGTTCTTTATATTGGTTTCTCTTCACTTCAGAATCCTCAGTAAACTGTTAAGACACTGATAGAGGGGGAAATCAGGTTAAGAAGGCACTTGCTAGGAGAACCTTGTACAACAGAAATCTAGCTATCCAAGCAGAACAAGGGACATGTCATATTTTTGGATAAATGGGGACTAATCAATGCAAATAACAAACACATGGGGACGTAACCTATTTTCAGCTCTAAAGCCGGGTTTGAACACATGCGATTCTGCTGTACATTCCCAACCAAAACAACTTTAAAGTTAAGACTGTAGATATGGAGCCGTGCTTTGAATACACTCTCCCCTCCAGAGACATTAGAATTGGAGCCTTCTATGTTTAGAACCCCAGGAAACGCAGAGTGAAAGTTGCAAGGTTGCCCTCTTCCTGCCAGGGACTAAACTACCTTAACTCTATTTCCCCCCCCCCCCCCCCCCCCCCCGGTAGAAATGCCACTCCGACACTCGCCCTTCTTAACCGCGTATTGAAAACCATGCTCCACAGCACATTGGTTTTTATTTGTTCCTTGCATAAATGTCTGCAATGCTAACTATGGCTGGGCCCCATTAAAGGGCTCCATTTTCTGATCTGGGTGTATGACGTTTGTATGTGGAAACACATTAGCTCTGTGCTTAATGACTCTTGAATAATTGACTATCACATGGAATCATAAGACCCAGACCTGTGAGGTGATGAGCGTCTCTTATGAGCCTTCAGGACGTCGCAGAATTGGGCTGTTAATGCAGAGTGAGGAATGATTGCTTTCGCTTTGCTATTTGTCTGCTCAGGAATTGGTATATGTACTGTGTACGACCACAAAGCAGCCCAATCACTAATCAGAGGAGATGAAGGCGTTCTAGTTTTGGGGTTGCTGATAATGTTTTGGGGAGATTCTATGGCCTGTGTTATACAGGAGGTCAGACTAGATGATCACAGGGGTGGGTCCCTTCGGGCCTTGGAATCTCTGAACATGGAACTCTTTAGAGTGGATGGAGAAGGTGGTAGTATTTTTCTGATTTTTTTTCTTTTCAGGGCATCGCTACAGGGGCAGAATGAAGGTAGTTTGGGTGCCTGGTTTGAGACTTACATGTGTAACTCTGCATCTCCTGGGGGTCTAACGTTTGGACTGTTTCTTTTTAAATTCTAACAGTTTTGCAGGATGGAGCGTGCTCAGGTGACAAACGTGTGCTTGCCACCTTAACTTCACCTTAACAGAGTATTTGGGGGTGGGGAGATGGGGCGGGGGGAGAATTGCCTCATTTTCGAATAGTCAGAACACTGGGCCAGAGGGTGAAGGAAGCTGTAGGGAAAGTTGTCTCTCCTTCCCCCCCATCACCCCTACAACTATTGAGGGAAGCCTCAGTAACACAGTAAAGATCTTTAAGCCTGTCTCCTGCAGACATCGAGGGGAGGGGTACTCAAGAGTTAGGCACCACTCTGGCAAGGGCATCTGGTGAGTCTTCAAATGTATGTTTGGGGACCCAATATTCTGTATTCTTTGGGAGGCTTGTCTGGGCTTCCTTACCCTGCTCCCCTCCCCAGTCAGGGTTTGGGTGTCTCCCTCCCTTCCCCAACAGGGAAGCTCAGAACTTAGAGAGCCTGAGGAGAAGTGGGTTTTAGGGGGGGGGGGGGGAGCGGGCACAGGGACAGCAAGGAGCAGAGGTGCTGGGAGGACAACTGAGCTCTGCAGGAGGAGGCAGTTCAGAAGCATTTAAAAACCACCGGACAATGGGGTATAGAGTAACTGGACTCATGGGGTCACGACCGGACACCACTGAATTCAATAGCAATTTTGCTGTTGACTTCAGTGAGACCAAGATTTGGCCTGCAGACACTTCCCAGGCACCATCATGGGAGGTGAGCATTGTCTGGCTATTCACGAGACATTCTGCGAAGGCCTTTGGGAGGTCTGAGACAAAAAACAAAGGCCAAGAATCCCTGAAACTGGAGCTGCCAATCTATAAAGGTTTCACCTGCTAAGTGCTTGAGGTCCAACTAAGTTGTACATCTTGTGTTCTTTGGCCAAGCTGCACTCGGCTCACCCCCAGGCACCATGTGACTGGCTTTGTGTCTTCCCCCCCCCTCTCCCCCTTGCAGACTTCTCCATGGACCTGCAGTGCATCCCTGCTCCCCTCGCCACCTCCATCCCTGTGAGCGAGGGTGCAGCCCTTTCAGCTTCTGACATGGATGCAAAGGGCCTGCCCACCTCTCTGCCTGCCGCCCCACTGCTCCATTCTCCGGATTGCGTATCCCTGCCCGTGCCCGAGAGTGTGGAGGACTTCACAGATGGGGAGGTTATTGGGGAAGAACTGGACTCTCTTCTGGATTCCCTGGCTGACGGGTCACAGTACCCTCTAGTAAGAGCTCCGGTCGTGTTCTGAATCCATCCTTTAGAGCATGTTCTCTCTCTCCTCGCTGTCACGTGTTCGTCTGGCAGTGTGTGCTCAGTCCCTTTCTTTCTTCCCATCGCTGGCTTGTGTGTCTCTAAGGAGCCCATCTTAGATCTTGACTCATTGGACGGCCTAGTGTGAGTGGAATACATAAATCCAGATGGAGGGGCTAGACCCCATGGGAATGAAGAGAGCACCTTTCCCCCTTCCACCCCCTGCTTTTCAGTGTTTGGGGGTGAAAATGGGCCTGGAGGGTAGAGGCTGGCTTATTGCTCTGAACTGAAGTTAAGTGCTGTGCACTCTGGAGTGGGAGACTGTTACACTCGCTGCTGTAGTGCGCTCTGTCCATCCACCCATCTCTCTGAAACATGCTTCCTCCAGTCCTTTCTCTAATATGATTTCTCTGCCCCCTTTTCCTCACAACTCTCAAAGTCTCTGGTCCAGGGAACCATTCCCACCAACTTGCCTACTGAGATGCCCCAGCTGATCCCTGTGTTTCCGGGCGGAACCCCTCTGCTGCCCCCTGTGGTGACAGCCAACATCCCGATTAACCAACATCCACTGCCACCTGCCTCCTTCGGCCTGGTGATGGATCCCACCAAGCAGCTCTCCTCTTCTGTCCTGGATGCCTTTGAGCCCACTGGGGGCAGTGGTGGCTCCCCCTTGGATTCTCTGGATTCACTGGACCTGCTCCCGTACACAGAGCCACGGCTCGATGCCCTGGACACCTTTGGGACTAGCAGGGGCTCACTGGATGCCCTGGATTCCTTTGCTATAGGTAGGTGCAGGGCACAGAGGAGTCGGGGTTGCAGGCATTTGTGGCTGTGACAGTGCCCCTAGAACACTGTGTTTAGCTCTGAGCATCTCCACAGCAGACAGATGTCAATGCCAGAGAAGAAAGAGACCAATAATTAAGCTTCCAGATAATTGATTGAGATGGAGGAAAGATTAAAAGAACTAAATATCAGCATGGCTTGTCTGAGCGATAATGGGGGAGTGGTGGGGTGTGACCGCTGATTACAAGCATCTGCAGGGTGTAGACACCAAGGAGGCAGAGCTGTTGTTCAGGGTTATCCCAGGGGGTAAAGCTCGAGTAATGAGGGGACATTCAGGCTTCATATCAAAGAAACATTGCCTGACACTGGTCTCCTAAGGGAAGTTGTGGGAGCCCTTTCATGCCAAGTCATTTAAAACAGACTTTGGCAAAGTCTTGGCAAATCTACTGTAGGGCAGGATTTTGCATTGGGCAGGGTGGGATGGACTAGATGGTTTAGTCAGTCTTTGCCTCCTTTGATCTCTGTGAGCAATAAGTGTCATAGCCCAAAGAGCACTCCAGTCATGTTCTGTGGAGCCGGGCTCTGGAGGGAGATCAGGTAAGGAGCATTTCAGCCCCTTGGGGCATAGGTAGGCTGCATGGGGATGTTACAGCAGACTGAATGCTGGAGCATCACAAGCGGAGAAGAGGTTGCCCAGTGAGGACTGTGCTGGAACCTAGGCTCCCGTCTGCGCTGAATTCCTTTGGTCTCTTGCTGTTTGTGAAAAGTACCCTTCAGGCAGCTGGCAGTGGGGGTCTGTTGCCTTTGGGGATTTCAGAAAAGGGGAGGCTCTTGCAGAAGTTTTCAAGTCTCTGCCCTGGGTACTGGATGTTCCTGGAAGATAAAAAGAATTAAAAAACTGTTGAACAAGCTCAAATCTCTGTCTCGGGCATCAGAGCAGCTTCTGAAAGTGAGATGTATGTGTTTGGGATTTTTCTTCCTCTGCCCAGAAGAAGCTGGTCCTCAGGAACTGCGACACACTGCTGGCAGCCAGAAACCATCTCCTGCGGTGAGTGAGCTGCTACCCCTGCTGGATGTACCAAGGTGCCCATGTGCCATGGGAGTGGGGAGGGCACGGGGCTATTCTTGCACTCTGGGCCCTTTCTTAATCAGTTCCAAAATCTGGTGGCTTCAGTTACCCTGCCCTGTGTGCGTAACCTCCTTCCCACTCGCCCCGTGTGGTGGCAGGGCTGTGTAGAGGCCTTTCTCCATATGTGGTCACACAGCATTTTCCCCTTCCTTCTTTGTCCCCTCCCCCACTGTATCACTAGGGTCTGCATGGAGTTAAATGCTCCACTCCAGTCTCCGTCATGCATGGGATTGTACATTGGTCTCACCGGGTCTGAGGTTGGGCTGAGGCTTTTCCCCTCAGGAGCTCTGTGGGTAGGATGATCTGCCTCTATCTAAACTAGGTTATTGAGTGGGACTGGGACATCGCTGAACCTCCGTCCTTCCTGTTTTCTTTCTGTCTGACACGTTGCACGGCAGGGTTAGTTCTTTTGTTCAAGTGCCGTGGAATGCACAACTCATTGTGCTGGAAGGTGGGGGAGAGAAGCCCTTCCTTCAGGGATGAAGAAAGAGCTGTTGTCTCCTGAGTTGCTGGCCCTTCCGTGGGGAAGGAGAGGTCCTTCTCTGCTGCAGATAAATTGCTCATTGATTGTATTTGAAAACACAACTCTGGTGTTCCTGTTGCCGTTTCTGAACCGCCTGCTGCTGGTGGCAGCCATCTTGCTGAGGCACGAGCTCTGTTGTGTGTTTGCATGGTCATGAAGGGGCCCAGTGTTAGTCTGGGGGCCAGTTTCGGTCCATTGGCTGTTAGGTTTAGAAGAGGGATGTGTGTGGTTTTTTTGTCTTTCAGGTCAGCCTCAGTGGGGTGAGTCACCCTACCATCCCCAAGGGGGCAGAGCTACTGCAGTCTCAGCCAGAGGCGGTGATGCCCAACACTGCCCTGCTCGTGAAGAACCCCCTGGCGTCCACTCATGTCTTCAAGCAAGCCTGCCACCTCTGCTACCCCAAAACAGGTGATGTGCTTATGACATCAGCAGCAGTTCGAGGGCTTGGGGATTGTTTTCCCTCTTGCTGATCGGGTCCTCCTTTCCCATAGGCCCCAAGGCTGGTGACTACACTTACCGGGAAGGCCTGGAGCACAAGTGTAAGAGGGACATATTGCTAGGGAGACTGCGAAACTCTGAAGACAAGACCTGGAAGAGGATCCGGCCCCGACCCACCAAAACCAACTTTGTGGGATCCTATTACCTGTGCAAAGGTGAGCTTGGAAGGGGGGCTGTGAGGCATATGCCAGCAGAGGTAGCAGGGGAGCTTGCAGCAGGGATCGCGTGCTCCCTCTGGAGGCTTCTCGCTCCTTCGTGAAATGATCGCTGGGGTTGGGGGGGGGGGGGGGGGAATGAGAACCAGAGACAAGACAGATGAACCCGTAACACATGGTAGAAAACGGGAGCTTCGCACAGCGGAGCAGCAGCTGGTGCTATCGCTCTGGGTACAGGATGGCTTGGAAAGAGCGATGCGCCTGGCCGCTGGAAATTTCGCAGGGTGGTGGGAATGGCAGGACTGCAGCCTGCTTCTCTCAAAGCAACCAGTTTTAGGTGCCCCGCTGAGACGGAGAGCCTGTCTCCCGCTGGCACTGAACTACTAATACTGCTCCCACCAGCACGTGCTGGGACTTTGGTTCTGGCCAGAGCCCTCCCTGCTGAGTAACCAACCCTGCTGCGGGGCACTGGGGCTTTCCCAAGAAGTTCCCCATCCTAGGCCAGACCAGGCCCGACCCTGCTCAGTGTATGAGATGTAACCAGATTAATCTCTGAGGTGGTGTAACTATAAAGTGTCTAACGAGGGGCCAAAAGCTCAGGCTTTGTGTCTTTCTTAACTCTTCAGATTTAGCTCCTTGTGAGTTGTGGGGAGCAGGGCGAGCTGACAAGGGCGAGCTCAGTTTCTGACCTGGCCCCCCTCCATGCGGGGTGCTCTGCTCTTTGTTGCTTTGTAGATATGATTAACAAGCAGGACTGTAAGTACGGGGATAACTGCACCTTCGCGTACCACCAGGAGGAGATCGACGTGTGGACGGAGGAAAGGAAGGGAACACTCAATCGTGACCTCCTCTTTGACCCGCTGGGAGGGATCAAGCGGGGCAACTTGACCATTGCCAAGCTCCTGAAGGAACACCAGGGCATCTTCACCTTCCTCTGCGAGGTAAAGGGAGGAAGAGGAGGGGGGAGCACCGTTTTCTTGGGGAATGAGCTGTAGGCACAAACTTCACACATTCCCTGTTGTTGCAGATATAAGTGCCCGCGTTAGTGGTGCAAATCCAAAATGTAACTCTACTGTAAGTGCGTGAAAGAGGCAGGCTCCCTTCTGCTTCATCCCACCCTAGATCAGCTGTCGGTGTGCAGCCGGACCATTGGTCCATCCTGGCCAGTATCCGGCCTCCAGAAGCAGCTGTTCCCTGTTGCTTCAGAGGAAGGTGACAAAACGGAACAATCCGTGATGTACCTGAGCAACTGTGCGATGCTGTAGGTGTGGGGGGAGTAACTCCTCCCTGCCCCCTGCAGGTGGTCAGCTCACGCCCGCAGCATGCAGTTTGACTACCTTGGGTTTTCATAGCTAGCAAGGTAGTTTAATAATCATAACTTTGACCCGGCTGTTTGACAAACCATAACCATGTGATGGGAAAAATCCCCGTCTGAAGCAAATTAGTGTCACTTGTTTATAGATTCTAAGGCCAGAAGGGACCATTGTGATCATCTAGTTTGACCTCCTGCACAACACAGGCTGTTTTGACACCAGTAGAGCTACCTTGATTTACATCAACTGAGGATCTGGCCCTCTCTGTCTTGACCTCCTGCAGCAGCATGTTCCCCAGGGTGACTGTGTGTGTAAAGGAACATGACTTTTGTTTTGGACGTACGCGGCTTTAATTTCCCCTATCGTTTCCCCTTGCTTTTGCATTTTTGGATAAAAAGAAGGGAATTATAGGTTGACCTGGTTGAAAATTTTCCAACTGTGATGAAAAAACTGTTGGAATGTCAAAAAAAAAAAAGCCAAAAATTCTGTTTGGAAATGTTTGCAAAATGTGTTTACTGGTTTCCAAGCAGCTCTACTGCTTAAGTTTCCATCAGGCTTGTTCTAATTTTTGGACCTCTCGAGTAAGTTCCCTCTGGCTCTTCTCCCTTCCAAGTGAAATGATCCCAGTCTGGGTGAGATCTCTGGCAGCATCTCTCCTTTTTCCTGCTCTCTGAGATTTCCTAGTGTGCTGATTGTTCCCTTCTCAGATCTGCTTTGACAGCAAACCCCGGATAATCAGCAAAGGGACCAAGGACTCTCCAGCTGTCTGCTCCAACCTTGCTGCCAAACACAGCTTCTACGACAACAAGTGAGTGAACTGGCCCGTGCAGTGCCTGCCGGAGTAACCCCGCTAGAGCCCAGCCAGCTAGCTCATGTTACTTGCCCATTTCTTCCTCTCATCCCCAGCACATGAAAGCACAAGGTGTGATATGTTGCGCTGCATGTCTGACCCCTGGTGCCAAGGGATTTGGAGCCAGATCAGAGCCCATTGATGTCAGTGGCAAGACTGCAGTTGACTCCAATGAGCTTGGATCTGGCCTATGCTGCACAGGGGTTCAGAGGTCAGATATTTTAAACAAGGTGGTGCAAGGTGTCTGCCTGAAGTGCTCCGGGGTTGGGGACAAGGCATGACCCAGGACTTCGATCCACCCAGATTGTTAGTGACTCCTAGGATCGGCTTTAACACCCACCCGTGCCTCAGCCGGCTCAGTGAATGCGGGGAGGAGGAAGGGTGAAGAGTCAATCCGTTGATCCTTGTGTTTCTCTGGCTCGGCCATTTCCCCACTGTAGGTGTTTGGTTCATATTGTGCGTTCCACCTCCCTGAAATACTCTAAGATCCGCCAGTTCCAGGAGCACTTCCAGTTTGACGTGTGCCGGCATGAGGTGCGCTACGGCTGCTTGCGTGAGGACAGCTGCCACTTCGCTCACAGCTTCATCGAGCTCAAGGTCTGGCTGCTGCAGCAATACTCGGGTAAGCGTGCCGCTGGGTGTGGCTGTGGGGTGGGGAGGGAAGGGAAGAGAAGCAGAGAGCATGTGCTTGTGCCTTCTCCAGCCCAGGTACTGTGCCACTGGGGACAGAGAGAGGGCCTGGCAGGGGGCTCTGTCAGAGTTCAGGAAATTTTATGTTCTCTCTCAATACACGCACTCTCTCCCCTCCCTTCCCTCTCCCGGCTTGTAGGAGATAGAGATGGGACCGTGAGAGGTCGGCTCTTCCAGTGCGGTTGCCAGGTTTGTCTGTCTAGGGGCAATCCTGGGAATTCTAGCCCAGCGAGCCTTTACCTCAGGACCATGTTTGTTGGAGGAAATGCTCGTTAGAAGCAGAGTCCTAGAACAGCTAGGTGATCGGGACATGGCAGGGATAAGCTGGTGCAGCTGTAGTGAAAGGAAAGTGGGCCCCTCTGATGTTTCGCTTCTTTGTACACCGTCACAAAATAGTGGTAACCAATGGGATTTCTCTGAACGTTCAAAAAACTTTGATAAAGCCACTCCCAAGAGTGTGTTATGGAAACTATGTAGTTGGCAATAGGCCGTCCGCCCCCTCTTGGAGCACGCTCTTCAATTCAGGTCACTTACATAATGGCACGGAGATCTCTTCAGTCTGATTTTTCTCTCCCCTCCAAGTGCTTTGTCTGATTCTCTGACTCACTGCATGCTGAGCAGAGATTTTCACTGACCTGTCCCAGGATGAAGCCCGACTCTTTTTCTTGTGTTGGAGCAGTTGACGGAGAACCCAGCAGTGTGTTTGGAGGGGTTCGGTCGAAATGAGAAGACCTGTTTAGGCAGGCAAAGGCCATTTAGGCAGGCTCCTAAACCTGTGGCAGTTCCACTTGGTGCCCATCCGGAGGGGAAAGCAGAGAAATATCTGCCTGCCTCTCAGGGTGCTTGTGTGGCCTGTCGTACTCATGGCCTCTGTAGTATTTAAGCACCTCCTGAGTACGTAAAAAGAGAAATAACGGATATAATCTCCATCCTCCTCCTCAGCCTGGGTGTGAGTGTGTGTGTGTGGGTTTTGCATTTAGTTGCGCAGGGGACTCACTCCATGCTCATTCCTGTCTCTGCAGGACTGAGTGCCGTTATCTAGGGGCAGGCCCTGGGAAAGCTTTGTCTCCGGCTCACTCCAGACCCTGCCCTCCATGGCTGACGGTCCCAGTGAAATGTAGCTGCCGTGGCAGTTCATGGTTATGGAGGGAGAGAGGCTCTCTTGGGGACCTAGGCCAATCCCATGGAGAGCTTTGACCAGCAGGGCTGGGAGCTTGACTTGGACTCTGTTCACTGGTGAGCCAGTGCAAGGGTGGTTGTACTGGAGGTGATGTGTTCACAGTGACCTGTGTTGCTAAGCAAGTGGGCTGCTGCGTTTTGAAGCCACTTGAACTTTCTCAGGCTTTGTTCTAGGGCTGATGAATTGCACTCATCAAGCCTGGAGGACACACATGCCTGGGCCACCACAGCCAGATGGGTGCAATCTTCTGGCGAGTAGCAGATGGTAGTGGGCATTCTTTTGCCACTATCCAACACTTGGGGTTTTTTGGACTCCTTGGGCAGTTGCCCTACATACCGGGGGATGGTACAGAGGAAGGTGACAATGTCGAAATGTAAATAGTTGGCTTTAGGTTTCACATTCCTATCCCATTGAGATGCTTGGGCAGTTCACATCTCTCAGGGTATGTCTACACTACAAAATTAGGTCGAATTTATAGAAGTCTATTTTTTAGGAAGCAATTTTATACAGTCAATTGTGTGGCCCCACTAAGCACATTAAGTCGGCAGAGTGTGTCCACAGTACCGAGGCTAGCGTCGACTTTCGGAGCGTTGCACTGTGGGTAGCTATCCCACAGTTCCCGCAGTCTCCGCCATCCATTGGAATTCTGGGTTGAGCTCCCACTGCCTGACGGGGCAAAAACATTGTCGCGAGTGGTTTTGGGTACATGTCATCAGTCGCCCCTCCCTCCGTGAGAGCAACGGCAGACAATCGTTTCGTGCCTTTTTTCCGCGCAGGCGCCATACCACGGCAGCTCAGCTCAGCCGCCGCTGTTGTGTTCTGGATGCTGCTGGCAGCAAACAGTACAATAGGGCTGCAAACCATCGTCACGCTTCCGCTGCCACTCTGCTCTCCTGCAGATGCCATACTACGGCAAGCATGGAGCCCGCTCAGATCACTGCGGCGGTTATGAGCACTGTAAATGCCTCGTGCGTTATCCTGCAGTATATACAACACCAGAACCTGCAAAAGCAGGTGAGGAGTCGATGGCAGCGCGGTGACGAGAGTGATGAGGACATGGACACAGACTTCTCTCAAAGCATGGGCCCTGGCAATTTGGACATCATGGTGGTAATGGGGCAGGTTCATGCCGTGGAACGCCGATTCTGGGCCCAGGAAACAAGCACAGACTGGTGGGACTGCATAGTGTTGCAGGTCTGGGATGGTTCCCAATGGCTGTGAAACTTTCGCATGCATAAGGGCACTTTCATGGAACTTTGTGACTTGCTTTCCCCTGCCCTGAAGCGCAAGAATACCAAGATGAGAGCAGCCCTCACAGTTCACAAGCGAGTGGCAATAGCCCTCTGGAAGCTTGCAACGCCAGACAGCTACTGGTCAGTTGGGAATCAATTTGGAGTGGGCAAATCTACTGTGGGGGCTGCTGTGAGCCAAGTAGCCAATGCAATCACTGAGCTGCTGCTATCAAGGGTAGTGACTCTGGGAAATGTGCAGGTCATAGTGGATGGCTTTGCTGCAATGGGATTCCCTAACTGTGGTGGGGCAATAGATGGAACGCATATCCCTATCTTGAGACCGGAGCACCAAGACAGCCAGTACATAAACCGAAAGGGGTACTTCTCAATGGTGCTGCAAGCACTGGTGGATCACAAGGGACGTTTCTCTAATATCAATGTGGGGTGGCCAGGAAAGGTACATGATGCTCACATCTTCAGGAACTCTGGTTTGTCTGAACGGCTGCAGCAAGGGACTTACTTTCCAGACCAGAAAATAACCGTTGGGGATGTTGAAATGCCTATAGTTATCCTTGGGGACCCAGCCTACCCCTTAATGCCATGGCTCATGCAGCCATACACAGGCACCCTGGACAGTAGTCAGGAGCTGTTCAACTATAGACTGAGCAAGTGCAGAATGGTGGTAGAATGTGCATTTGGACGTTTAAAAGCGTGCTGGTGCAGTTTACTGACTCGGTTAGACCTCAGCGAAACCAATATTCCCAGCTTTATTACTGCTTGCTGCGTGCTCCACAATATCTTTGAGAGTAAGGGGGAGACATTTATGGCGGGGTGGGAGGTTGAGGCAAATCACCTGGCTGCTGATTATGCGCAGCCCGACACCAGAGCGGTTAGAAGAGCACAGCAGGGCGCGCTGCGCATCAGAGAAGCTTTGAAAACTAGTTTCATGAAACTTTGTGAAAGCTCTGTTTGTTTCTCCTTGATGAAAACTCACCCCCCCTGGTTCACTCTACTTCCCTGTAAGCCAACCGCCCTTCCCTCCCCCCTTCGATCACCGCTTGCAGAGGCAATAAGTCATTGTTGTTTCAAATGAATGCATTCTTTATTAATTAGTCACAGAAATAGGGGGATAACTGCCAAGGTAGCCCGGGAGGGGTGGTGGAGGAGGAAAGCACTGGGTGCAGTGGTGGAGGAGGGAAGGACAAGGCCACACTGCACTTCAAAACTTATTGAATGCCAGCCTTCTATTGCTTGGGCAGCCCTCTGGGGTGGAGTGGTTGGGTGTTCTTGGGCATCTGGGTGAGGAGGTTATGGAACTTGGGGAGGAGGGTGATTGGTTACACAGAGGCTGCAGTGGTGGTCTGTGCTCCTGCTGCCTTTCCTGCACCTCAACCATAGTCCGTAGCATATCAGTTTGATCCTCCAGTAGCCTCAGCATTTGCTCTCGCCACCTCTCATCTCGCGCGTCCCTCCTGTCCTCGCATTCATTTTGTGCTTTCCTCATTGTTTGCCTCCACGCATTCTGCTGGGCTCTTTCAGTGCGGGAGGACTGCATGAGTTCAGAGAACATTTCATTGTGAGTGCAGTTTTTTTCGCCTTATCTGCACTAGCCTCTGGGACGGAGATGATAGTGGTAGCGTTGAAACATTTGCAGCTGCGGGAGGGAAAAAAGGGAGAATTGGGTTGACCATTTAAAATGGGTTGGCCATTTAAAAGGAGAGGCTAAGGTTTTTGGGTTAACGTGCAACTAACCCCCTCCTCCCCCCACACACACTCCCAATTCTCTGGGATGATCGCTTCCCCCTTACCCCCCACCGCGTGGCTAACAGCGGGGATGATTTCTTTTCAGCCACAGGCACACAGCCCAGCAGGAAGGGCCACCTCTGAATGTCCCCTTAATAAAATTCCCCTATTTCAACCAGGTGACCATGAATGATCTCACTCTCCTGAGGATAACCGAGAGATAAAGAACGGATGTTGCTTGACTGCATTCCAGTATCTGTACTGGCTGGGAAAACATCCCAAGTCTTCCGGGCAAATTAATCATTAAACATGCTTGCTTTTAAACCATGCATTATATTTACAAAGGTACACTCACCAGAGGGGCCTTCTCCGCCTTCATGGTCCGGGAGCCCCCCTTGGGAGGGTTGGGAGGGTACTGGGTCCAGGGTGCTAAACAGTTCCTGGCTGTCGGGGAGACAGTTTTTCTCTGCTAGTTCTGCGGTGCGCTATCTTCATCCTCCTCCTAACCCTCATCTTCCTCGTCCCCCAAATCCTCATCCCTGTTGCATGAGACTCCCTTGCAGGTGTCCACGGACGGGGTGGGGTAGTTGTAGGGGCATCCCCTAGAATTGCATGCAGCTCATGATAGAAGCGGCATGTCTGGGGGTCTGACCCGGAGCGGCCGTTTGCCTCTTTGGTTTTTTGGTAGGCTTGCCTGAGCTCCTTAAGTTTCACACGGCATTGCTGCAGGTCCCTGTTATAGCCCCGTCCTTCATGCCCTTGGAGATTTTTTTCAAATATTTTGGCATTTCGACTTTTGGAACGGAGTTCGTATAACACGGATTCGTCTCCCCAGACAGCGATCAGATCCAGTACCTCCTGTTCAGTCCATGCTGGAGCTCTTTTGTATTCTGGGACTCCATGGTCACCTCTGCTGATGAGCTCTGCATGGTCACCTGTGCTGATCAGCTTGCCACGCTGGCCAAACAGGAAATAAAATTCAAAAGTTCACAGGGTTTTTCCTGTCTACCTGGCCAGTGCATCTGAGTTGAAAGTGCTGTCCAGAGCAGTCACAATGGAGCACTCTGGGATAGCTCCCGGAGGCCAATACCGTCGAATTGCATCCACACTACCCCCAAATTCGACCCGGCGATGTTGATTTCAGTGCTAATCCCCTCGTCGGGAAGGAGTACAGAAATCTATTTTAAGACCCCTTTAAGTTGACAAAAATGGCTTCGTCGTGTGGACGGGTGCCGGGTTAAATTGATCTTATGCTGCTAAATGCGACCTAAACTCATAGTGTAGATCAGGGCTCAGAGCCATTGTTTCAGGCTGTCTTCATACACAAGAGGACAGCACTGTTTGTACTTGGTAGGTTTTTTTTACACAACCACAAGGTCAAGAAATGTGATTTTAAAACTAAAAAGATTTTTGAGCAGGATCTTCTGGTAAGAGGTTGGTTTTATCCTACATTCTGGAATTGCCGAATGCATGAGGGCTGGAAGAAGTGAACCCAGAATGACATTATGCAGTCTTTCCTGGGGGCTAACCCCACATTCTATCAACAAGGAGATAACCAACAAAACACTGGTTTGAGTACCAAACATAGGGCAGCTGCTGCTCCAGAGGCATTTCTGGGTGTGCTTGAATAATAAAAATGCTTACCTAGTGCTTTGGATTTCCTCAACACACTGTACAGACTTTAACAAAATGAATGCCCCAACATGCTTGGAAAGCTGCCAGATGGTATTATTTCATGGATGGGGAAACTGAGGCACAGAATATTCTGACTCGTCCAGGGCCACGCAGCAGGTCATAAGTATAGAGTTTCCTGGCTTCCGACCCTCAGGACTACACAGGCTCTCAGAGCCAAGAGAGCATTCACGTGGTACTCTGTAATAGCAAAGCTAACATAACAACAACAGCTTTCAGTGACTGTAATATATACAGCTTTGCTGCCTTTCTGTATCAGTGGGGCCTTATTAAAGCAAACTTCTGGTGTTTTTGGTTTCAATGAGCTGGAAATTGGTCAGACATCTTAAACATCCTTCATACGCCATCTCTAAACTGCACAATAATGAGATAATTAGGCTTGGCAGTAACCCAGCTAGTTAAAGATGTCTCACCACATAATGCTCCACTGACTACATGCTTGTACGCCTGCTAGAAAATTAACAAGTTCTCACTGTTCGGTGCTCTGAGAATCTTAATGCTGGTTGGTTCTCTCCACGCTGGTAGTGTAGGCAAAGGCTCTGGTTCAGATCCTTGAACCCATCAAGGAGTTAACTCCTGAGATAAGTTGTGACCAAGGCAATGTTTCTGTAAGAGTCTTTTTCTTACCAACTTTAGCAAAATTGAAATAGGACATTTACTTTGAAACAAGAGTGTCTACACACAGACTTGCAGGAAAGTATGACAAGGTGTGAATTACACCTGATTTAGTTATTTAGTGACAGTTTGTGTGTAGCTCAGCCCTTGTGACTTGTCTACAGGCGCAAGTTGTATACGGGACACAGTTTTACTGGTATAAATATGCTTATGCCTCTTCTTGTACAGGAAAAGCTATGCTGGTATAAGGTATCTTTATGCCGATATAACTGTCCACACTAGGAGCTATACTGATAAACAATCATACCCCTAACCAATATAGCTATACTGGTACAAAAACTGTAGACCTTTATCTTCAACTAAATATGTGAATGTCTTGTTAGTGGGAGGAGCCATAGTTGGTATCCAGTAAAATGTACGGCCCGCTATTTGGGTTTTTGTTTTGAGTGGATTTGTTAAGTCACCCAGTTTTGATTAGGGATTTTCCATAAACAGACAGACTGAATCTGGGAGCCAGGAATTAGCTTAGACTTTCAAGATCGATCAGAGACTGGTTGACTCAGAGGAATGTGATATACAGCAGAACCTCAAAGCTACGAACACCAGAGTTCTGGACTTACCAGTCATCCGGACACCCTCTGGAACTGGAAGTCATGAGGCAGCAGTGGAGAGACAGACAGACATCTTCTCTCCCCTCCCCCCAAATATTTACTGCCTCAGGGCTTTAGCCCTGGGGCTCAAGGCTTCGGGCGGGGGATGAGGTTGGGGTTGCAGCTGCATGGTGGGGGGGGGGGTCAGGACTCTGGGCAGGGGGTGGACAGGGCTTCTGACCCACTGGAGCACCAGGGTCAGGGCTTTAGATCAGGGGGGTGCTGGGGTTTGGTTTTGTGGGGGCGCTGGAGCTTGGAGCTTTAGCTACGGGGGGAGTGCTGGGGTTGAAACTGGCCCCCTTCCCGGGCCCCTTGTAGCTAAATCACCGAGCCCCAGGGCCCCCTGCATGGCTGAAGCTCTGAGCCCCGGTGCTCCTGAGGATCAGAAGCCCATTCCCGAGGTGTCCCTAACTCTGACGTTCTACTGTATGCAGCCTTTCATCTTAAGGCACCAGCTCCAACCCGGCCGCAGGTTGGTAGTAATGTACAAGACCTCTGCTGACTGGTCAGTGCTCTGCGTGAAATCGTTTGGTGGGTCTTTGTCAAGATTTTGTAGGACAAG
This sequence comes from Chrysemys picta bellii, assembly GCF_011386835.1. Classification (NCBI taxonomy): domain Eukaryota; kingdom Metazoa; phylum Chordata; order Testudines; family Emydidae; genus Chrysemys; species Chrysemys picta. The sequence goes on along the minus strand of NC_088791.1, from coordinate 92,157,535 downwards.
TGTCCACATCTTAGCCACTGGCTCCTTTGTTGGCAATTTCTGTCTCAGCAGGCAGGCCAAAGACTGACTGAGTCATGGAGACTGAATTCTTCTCTCTCTTCTGGGGTGTTGATTCACATGGGCAAGAGAGAGAGTGAGTGTAGAGGAAATGTGAACTTCCTCGGCCTGTGGTGAACCTGTTCTGGTGATAAGTAAAAGGCCGGAGTCTCCAGGGATGTGACTCCAGCACCTTTTTAGCCTGTAAACTAAATATCCATGTGATTCAGACATGAACTGCAGCATTACTAGAAGTGGAGTCTTGGGCTGGTGATGGGAAAGGAGCCACACCACCCTCCTTCCCTCCCTCCTCGGTGCCTGGGTCAGCAGACTGGTGTGGGGATGCTCAGTCATGTCTCTGCTTTGTCGTTTTCAGGGATGACCCATGAAGATATTGTCCAGGAGTCTAAAAAGTACTGGCAGCTGATGGAGCACGCCAGCAAAGCCACCAGCAGCACGGTAAGAAGCCACGGAGACCCTGGGACTGGTTTGTGGTTTTGGAGCTGTTACTCGCACCTGTTCTAGCCAGTTCGGTGCCTTCCCCTCCCACTGCCGCTCTCCACCTATCAGAGAGAAAATATGGCGCCACCGGGGCCCCTTTGCCTCCTGTGCACCATAGCAAGCAGGGTGGGAGTGAGCGCCTGACAGCGGCCCAGGCTGGACCTGAGGTGCTCTGCAGGGAAGGGTGAAGCCCTGCTGTTGCCACACTCCAGCGCGAATGGCGCTCTGCACGGCCATGGAGGAGATGGGACCGCGCAGGAGCTCGCTTCTTCTCTAGCGTGAGGCATCACTTCCCGCATTCTCAGTCACGGTGAGGGCTGCCTTCCCCCCTGCTGTGTGCCTGGGGTGGAGCAAAGAGGATGGTGCCTGTTATGATGGTGGGGGGGGGGGAATCAGAGGTGACACATGAGTGTAGAGGGGGGGGGGCGGTGTCACACAACTGAAAGGTTCTGTGGGGGCATGTGACCACCCTTTTCATGTTGCCTCTGCCTCCATCCCCTAAAACTTGATCTGTATGTAGACAAGATACGCCAGCAACTTCCTCTTCCTCCTGCTCTCTGCCCTGTGGCTGGCCTGCCCCTTGCAGAGCTTGAACACTGATGGGATGCGCAGTCCGGGATGGGTGGCGCCAGGGTGGGACGGTGCTTGGGGCTGGCTTGTCTCAGTTAACAAGAAGCTGCAGAATTATCAGCCACTTTTGGCTGGAGTGGGGATGTGACACCCACAAATCGCCTTCTCCTTAATAGAGACATTGGAGGCTGCTGCTGTTTCAATGCACTCCCAGCAGCTGCAAGCTGCTGCTGGGGGTGCATTGCAGCAGCAGGGTCAGCCCCCCCTTTTCTCCCCCAGCCTGCTCCCTTCACTCACCCTGGGGCACTCGGGCTGGATGGGGCTCCACCTGAGCTGCCTGGTGCTGGGCACCAAGTCGCAGTTCCTCTTCCCGATTTTGAAGATGCCCCTGACTCACCTCAGCAGGCGGCCTGCAAAGCAGGCGGCAGGAAGCGCTGGGACTCTAGCAGCAGAGAAGGAGAAGCAGCCCCATGTAGTGGGTGGGGGAGCTCAGCCAGCCACAGCCGCCCTGCTGCTTCCTCCCTCCCTCCCTCCCTCCCCGCGGACACATGGTGAGCACTGCTGCCTCCTCACTGCTAGGCATCCCGGCAAGAGGTGGCTTGAGAAATCTGGGGGGGCATGTGACCCTGTGTTCCCCCCACCCCCGCATTGCCTCTGCAGGGAAGGAGGACATCATGCTCATGCAAGCCAGATCCCGTGGGGAGCAGTAACTGTCATACTGGTGCCGGGTTCAAACACACCTGTTAGGATGGAGGAGCCCATTTAAAAACAACTCCAGGGGACATGCAAGCTCAGGTGCTGGTGAAGCTGGTCATGCCAGGCAACCAATCCAGGGGAAGCTGGGGGACAGAGCAGATGGAAGGCATTGCCTGACCCCCTGGTTGTACTCTTCCCCCCCCCCCTTCCCCAGGCTTTCAAGGCAGCACTGACCCTGGAGAGGAGTGTTTTAAGCAGAGGCCACATTTACCTCCTTCTGAGCTGTAGGGTTTAGGTGATGTCAGGCAGCCACAGCCCTAACCACTTGCTTGCTTTCTTGGTGGTGGTGGCTTGCATTGTGGAGCAGAGCCCAGCTGGTGATTAACCGTCTGAGCCCGGCCCCGCCCTGGGGTCAGATTAAAGCTGCTCTTGCATTAGAACACAGAGTTCTCTCTCCTTTAATTGCCTGGTGCAGCTGACAAGGTGAGAAAAGTAGGAGCAGAGTTTCTTTATGCCTCCAAGCAAGGCCTTGGCGTGCAAACCCCACCGAGGGGGCAGGGGAGGCCTTGTTAAACCCTCCCACCACAAGGGGGTCTTTGCTTCCGTCTGCCACATATTGAGGAGTTGAGTGGCTCAACCAGGATGTAGAGGCCGTGCCTGGGTGGCAGAGCAACAATACTTTGTTGGCACTGTAGAGACCACAGGAGCCAGTTCCCTCCCTGCAGAGCTGAAAATCTAGGATCCAGTCCTGTGAGACACTGAGTGTCCTCTGCTCCCATCAGAATCACTGTGAATTGAGGTGCCTCGGCCTAGCAGAGGGATCAGGTCCTAAAATGGACAATGTACAAACAATAAAGACAAAGGTTAGGGAGTAGGAAATAACACCTGAAATATGGGTTCCCCTTATTGCTAAAGGCCTGTAGCAGCGACATGTGCAGTGCCAGGATCAGGAGGACATCCGTGCCTGTGGGGATTGAAGACTGAGCTGACAGTTTCCAGGCCCCTTTGCTAACATTCTCATAAAGCTGCATGACAGCCAGGCACTGAGTTTTGTGGTGCTCTGCAACATAACAGAGCTGCAGGGCCCATGTCCCCGCGTTTGTCGTGGGACACGTGGGATGCATTGTCAGTGTGGCTGGAAGGTGCTTGCTTATCATGCCGTCCCATGTCACGAGCATGGCGCTGGTTGGCCCCCAGCCTGACGCCAGTGCATAGCATTGTTTGTCTTTAAAAAGAGAGAGAGACTCCTGCAGTCAATTAAAGCCACATGTGTGCCTGGCAGCACACCACAGCTCTGGCACCAATGAGTGTTCAGACAATAGGCTCAGGAGAGTCAGCAACTCGCTGCTGCAGACTGCAGGGCAGGGCTAGCCCACTCGGCAGAGAGAGGCTTGTTTTTGCCTTTATTTTTCTCCAGCCTGAGCAGGCTAATCTGGCATAACATCCGCCCAGCTTCACAACTCGGCTGCATGGCAAAGACAACTTCCCAGGAGCACTGTGCAAACCAGCCCCTTCTCCCACCCTTAACTTAAACAGCTCCAAGGTCAGCTTCTCGGGGTGTCCTTCAGATAGCAGGAACAAGGCATCTCCTATACCAGTGGTTCCCGAACTTGTTTTGCCGCTTGTGCAGGGAAAGCCCCTGGCGTGCCGGGCCAGTTTGTTTACCTACCGCGTCCGCAGGTTCGGCCGATCGCGGCTCCCGGTGGCCGCGGTTCGCTGCTCCAGGCCAATGGGGGCTGCTGGAAGCGGTGCAGGCCGAGGGACATACTGTTCGCCGCTTCCAGCAGCTTCCATTGGCCTGGAGCAGCAAACCGCGGCCACTGGGAGCCGCGATCGGCCGAACCTACGGACGCGGTAGGTAAACAAACTGGCCCGGCACGCCAGGGGCTTTCCCTGCACAAGCGGCAGAACAAGTTTGGGAACCACTGGCCTATACGGTTAGGAGCAACCTAAACTGTCACAGCAGCTAATTGAGCCCCAAAACGAGCTAGATGCCTCTGGTTGGAGAAGAACAGCGTAAGGCCGCAATACTGGGCTGACTCGAAATGCTGTGCAGACGAGGAGGCTCACACAGGAGGTGCCACATGCCAAAGGCCTGCTCTTCAGGCTAGTGCTGGAACTCAGCTCAGTCCCAGAGGACGTGTGGATCTCAGGCCATTCACCCAGAGCTGGTCAGAGGAGTTTCTGATCAGAGTCTGCTGCAGTGCAGAGGCAAACCGCTGCTGGACGTGGGTGGGAGAGGAGGTGGTTTGGGGACTCTGCAGTAGACCTACCCGGACTCCCGGAGGTCTCTGTGACTCCAGAAGTTACTGTGCCACATCACAGTAGCCAGCTGCTGAACAACATCTGAGGTGAGCATCAGAGTTGGTAGCTAGGCACTGAGGGAAAAGGTGGGAAGGAGAATGTTTTTACCTCCCTTATAATGTGTCTGGTGCTTTATTTAGAACGTGAAGCTAAGAACGGCCCTGCCAAAGTCTTGATTCATTTGGTTGCTACAGTTTAGTAGCTAACTTTGTTGTAGTGTTCTGTGTTGGCTTCATAACAATGGGTGCTGTTGTATTCTGAAGGCCCTTTGACTGACTTAATGTGTAGCAACCTCCCGAGACCCTAATTTCCATGTCACGGCGATTTTGTTTTATTACCAGTCTGCCAGGCGTGTAGCATGTCCTTACAAATATAGCTGTGTATAGCAGCAGCTGCTTTGACTCTACGCCCAGTCCCCTCTTGAGTATGCGTGCATGCCGGATTTACTGCACGTGGTCAGTGTGACGTTCTGGGGATCCACCCGCCCGGTTAGGGGTTCTATCACTGCCTGCCCTGTAACCTTGTGTCCCTGTGCTGGTCAGCTATGGTTTAATCCCCTGACACTAGCAGCCTGCCCACAAGCACAAGGTCTCACCCTGGCTTTCACCAGCCTAGGTGCTACTTACAGAGAGACACCACCTGACTTTCCAGTCCCAAATCCATCCTCCCCGAGTTCTTAAGTACTAGATGCTCAGACTATTCCCATCTGGTTCCTCACCCCTAAAGGCATGAAACCGGCTCCCAGTTATCAGTTCACTTTGGCCCCCATGCTCCACCCAGTTTGCATGCTAGAGACCTGCTTAGGGTAGAAAAAAAACACCGGTTCAAAGATGAAATCGTAAAGGTGTGAAAACCTGTACAAGTTGCATAGTACATAAACGTAGACGCAGCCTCCGACTTTACACTTCTGTATTAGATAAAATCCCTTTTCAAATACAAGTTACCTATTGCCCTAAAACAGTTTCTCCACATACCTTCTAGCTATAGGAGGGATCCAGCATTCATGGGCAGCCTCCTACCTCTAGAGACTGTCCCTCAAGTTCTGGATAAAAAAACCTCAGACCTGGTCTACACTGGAAGACTAGGTTGGTTTAACTGCATCGCTGAGGGGTGTGGAACGTCTACGCCCCTAAGCGGCATAATTAAGCTGACCTAAGTTGCTGTGTAGACCGCCCTCGGTTGGCAAAATAATTCTTCTGTCAGCCTAGCTACTGCCTCTCGGGGAGGTGGGTACCTAACCCAACGGGAGAACCCCTCCCGTCTGTGTGGCTGTTGTCTACACTACAGCGGCCGAGCTGTGTCACTGGAGCCTTTTAAGTGTAGACAAGCCCTCAGTCTCAAGCCTGTTCTTAAAAGGTTTCCCTTTTATTTTTCTCTCTGTCCATGATGACTCTTGCTTAGCCAGAGTGGAGAAATTCCTTCTTGGCTTGATAGCCCGGCTGTCTCTCTGCCTTCCCACTAACACTAATGGTCCATCGTTGCCTTTTCCTGGGTTGAAAAAAAAGCCGGTTTCATGTAAAAACACCTGGCTTGGGTGGTGTCCCCCTCCCTGCATGACTGCTCACTGCTCTACTGAGAGATGTAGTTGGAGTCGTAGTACAGATTCTGAATGCAGTTTTCTATACACATAGATTCATAACCACCTTCTGTATACATCTCATACTGACCAGCAAGTTCAGACAAGCTTTCGTGAAAGACCTTACTCGATATATTTTGTGTACTGTATTATGCTATAAATCAGTTAGTTTAACTGCTCATTTTGTGGGTTTAAACCTTCTGTTCTCCCTTTGTATCAGAGGGGTAGCCGTGTTAGTCTGGATCTGTAAAAAGCAACAGAGTCCTGTGGCACCTTATAGACTAACAGAAGTATTGGAGCATAAGCTTTTGTGGGCTTATGCTCCAATACTTCTGTTAGTCTATAAGGTGCCACAGGACTCTTTGTCGCTGTTCTCCCCTTGGGGTGTCTGGACCCTTATTCTCACAGTAAATATGCAAGGTCTTTGCACTACTCACGTCAGAAAACATGTTTGGTTAGTTCCTGCCTGAAGTTCTCGGAATAGCAGCCAGACGCTGTTAGGAATTTTTCAGCTAATCCTCTTTGGTCCCTCAACGTTGTCATGCTCTGGATCTGACACATCAGTATGGCCTGTCAGGTAGAACTAACCTGCATCTCATGGTTATGTTGTGAAATACACCACATGGCAGGATAATACAGCAGACCTTGCAGGGCTGGTGAAAATGAATATGCCACCAGATCTGCCTCAATCAGAAGAACTGAGTCTGCCAACTGGAGGCCCGTAGGTCCCTAACTGAGGCAGTTGGGCTCTGCATTGTCCATTGGACCTTTGGCCTGCCGTCACAACCTGCCAGATATTGGCCCAAATGTCCCTAGGATCCACATTGTGTTGAGAAAACTGACTAAAACCTAGACTAGATTCTTGCCTGCATATTTGTACCTGCCGCTGGAAATTTCCACTACATGCATCTGACGAAGTGGGTATTCACCCACGAAAGCTCATGCTCCAATACGTCTGTTAGTCTATAAGGTGCCACAGGACTCTGTCGCTTTTGACTAAAACCTGCTGCTCATGGAGATTGTTTGCCTCTGTCTGCTCTCTGGTAAATGCCCAGCATAAGAAAGTCAGTGTGGGACAGCTGGTGCAAGCTGGTTAGCTGGCACAGGCAGACAGTCACATGTACTGGCACAAAACCATTGGGCTCTCACAGCCTGCTCGCCTCCAGGTGCGCTCCTTTGGAAATTTCGCCTTGGCTCTGGATTCTTGGCTGCACCCCATGTAGTTGGCTGCTGAGTGTAGCTCCTTGCATCTGCATTTGCTTTTTCCTTGGGAAATGAGCTGTGGACTCAAACATCACGTGTTCCCTGTTGTTGCAGATCTAAGTGCCCAAGTTAGTGGCGCAAATTCAAAATGCAACTCTGCTGTAAGTGTGTGGAAGAGACAGGTACAGAATTCAGGCCTCCTGATTGCAAATTATGTATCTTAATCATATGACCGTCCTTCATCCCTCGAGAGCATATGAAAGGACTACGGACATTTTGTGACTCTTACATCACGATCCGTAGCTGAAAGGGCTGTGAATTCTCAGGCTTCGGGTCACATGTTGGTTAATAGGCTGGTGGGTTGAGTCTGGTTCTGCAACTCAGGGCAAAGGAACCTCAGGGGTGGAAAGTCTGCCCACAATGGAGTTTAGAGGCACAAGGTGGGGCCTACATCATCCAGCTGTGACCCAAAAGTGGGTGGCAGTGGCTGGATGTAGTGTGGCCAGGAGACATGTTGATTCAGTGCAGCCCGGGGGTGCCTCCTCTGCTATCAGAGCTCCTAAGAGGCCCAAACTGTGACTTTAAACTGCTTTCTCCAGATAGACAACATCCCCAGGAGGTTCAGTGCAGATGCCCCCCTACCCTCCCTGCGAATGAATCCCCATCCCTTGTCTGCAGCTGCATCAGTGGGCCTGGATTGAACCCTCAGTCAGTGCTAGTAGTGTGTGTGGCCTGTTCATGTGCATTGTGAGGTGGTTGTGTCTTCCTCTGAAGACCTGGATTTGGCCACTGTTAGAGGCTACAGACAGGACGGATCAATGGCCCCATATCATATGGCAAGAGGTAGGACACCAGACTAAACGGACCAGTGGTTTGATCTAATCTGGTATCTTGATGGACCAATGGCTTGTACTGCCAAATGAGAGCTCAATCTGCCTCTGTCTTGGCTTTTATGCTATGCACTTTGCTGTAGTGTACAAGTGCCTATGGGGAAAGGCATTTATCCCAGGGCAAACGCGTGCATGACCCTGTGCCTGTACACAGTACTGACTGGGGCAAGGTGTTGAGGTCAATTTGCCTGAATCCTGTTTCTTCATGTGATCCTTCACAGGCTGCCCCCCGGGCTCCGACATCAAGCAGCTTTGACCTCCAGATGAAATTTGTGTGTGGCCAATGCTGGAGGAACGGGCAGGTGGTGGAGCCAGACAAGGACCTCAAGTACTGTAGTGCCAAAGCCCGCCACTGGTGAGTGCTCTTGTCCTCTCTTCTGTCTCCCCCTAGCCTGAGTGCAGGATTTCCCCCTGCCATATATTCATTCTCCAGTGCTTTGTACAGGCTACTTTGAAATATCTGTGAGGGCTTCCATCTTGGCAGACTATTCCCTTGGGGAGACTCTTCCAGTTTTATAGACATCACCATTAGCAAGCATTCTTCTTCGAGTGCTTGTTCGTGTCGATTCCATTCTAGGTGTGTACACACCCACGTGCCTGGTCGTCAGATATGTTTGCCTTAGCAGTATCCATAGGATCGGCTGTGGCATCCCCTTGAGTGCCGCGCTCATACATCGGTATATCAGGTGCCACCAGCCCTATGCCCTCTCCGTTATCTTTTATTGCCCAGGGTGGTTAGTTGGAGCGCCTTTCCTTACATAGCAAGGGCTCACAGTTATGTTTCTTCTGACTTCGAGCCTTAGAGCCTTTAAATAGTTGTTCATAGTAGTTGGTGTTAAGTAGCTGTTAAGTGTAGTTAGAAGTTAGAGTCCCAGCGGGGACTTTGCCCCAAGCGGGGCATGCCCCAGTTTCCAGGGTTTAAGCCCTGCATGGACTGTAACAGGCCTATGCCTGTAAGGGACCCCCCACAGCAGCTGCCTCAAGTGCTTGGAATCACATGTGAAGGACAAGAGTCATATTTGTAAAAAACTTTGACCCAGGACTCAGAGTGGGATATTTGTTCGCGGGCTCTCCTCATGGAGGCTGCCCTTCATCCGCTTCCGAGCCATCCTGCCGAGACTCACCTAGTACCTCGGCCTCAGTGCACCCCTGGGACCGCTCCCCGTTGCCGGTGCCCAGAAAGAAAAAGAAGCAGCACGGCTCCCCGGCACCGGGCAAGAAGGGCCATGGGGCCTCTGGCAAGGACCCAGTTTAGGCCACTCTGGAGCCATGTGGATGTGCCCTCCCATGCCACAGGAAGCAGCAAAGGCTCCCTACAAGAGCAAGCCAGCCGCTAAGACCCCTCAGGGGGCAGTGGAGCTCCACCAATGCCCCGAGACAAGGCAGCGCTCTCCATCTCCGCGCTGCAGATCTCTGGCATCGCAGCCCATATCCTCTGGGGCTTGCCCGCGGTCATCGGCACCACGATCGCGGTCCCCACCATCTCAACGCGGATCGCCTGAGGGAGGAGCCGGTCTCCATTCTACCGTCACCGTTCACCCTCCTGCCAGTCATCCTCTCGGCACACATCTTGGTTGCCTACCCCATGGGAGTACTCCCCATCGCGATTCCGATCCCCTCAATACCGGCACCGATTCTTCCCCCACCCCCACTCCAGACACCGGTCTCCAGCGGCGACGGTCAGCAGGCAGACACAGGCAGTGACGGCCCCCCTGTGGTCACCGGAAGGGGATTCCTCCGACACGGAAGGGCAGTTCAGCCCCTCGTCAAGACCCCACCAGCGCGTTTGGGCACTTGAGGCTGCATTGACATCTACAGCGCTGCCTTGGCAGCATGGCCAGTGCAGTGGCCTTATTGGAGTGCGTGGGGCATGCCAGTAATGATGACCCTTTTGCACTGCTCATCTGCCGCCACCTCAGCACAACAGCTGGCGGCACTGGGTTCGGTGCATGAGACCCGCTTGGAGGTTGGGGTAGAGGAGACAGCGTCCACCCCAAAAAAAAAACCCTCCCCAACGGGGGGATGATGCCCTGGAGCCTTCCCCAGCAGTACAGTTGTCGTCCTCATCCCTGGACGAGGCTGTTGCGGGACCCTCGAGGGCCAGCCCACCAGACAGTTTTAAAAGAACACCAAGCCCTGCTTCAACGGGTAACCGAGAACTTGGGCCTAGAAGTGGAGGAGATGGCCGGGCAGGTGAACACCTTGTTCAATATCCTCTCAGCCTCTACCTTGGCACAGGGTCCTGAAAATTGCCAAGGCCCTCTGGCAAATCCCATCGTCCATCCCTCCCACTCCAAAAGGGCCAAAAAGAAGTACTTCGTCCTGGCCAAAGGGTTCAAGTACCTTCATACCCATCCACCTCCGGGCTTGCTGGTTGTCTCTGTGGCCAATGAAAAGGACAAGCAGGGACACACCAATTCAACTCTCAAAAATAAAAAGGCCAAAAGACTGGACCTTTTTGGGAGAAAAATTTATTCAACATCCAGCCTGCAATTCCAGGTGGCAAACCAACAGGCCCTCTCTGGCAGGTACAGTTTTAACTTGTGGGACTTCCTCCATAAGTTCAAGGAATTTCTCCCTTAGGGTTTGGCCCAGGAATTTGGCACCCTGGTGAAGGAGGCACCCTGGTGGCGGACTCAGCAGCTAGGGTGGTCGCGGCGGTCATGAGGCGCAGCTCCTGGCTTCATCTCTCGGAACAGGCCGGCAGTCTGCAGACCTCGATTCAGGACCTTCCATTTGATGAGAACAGTCTCTCTTCGAAGCAGACTGCTGCGAGGCTGTACATGTTAAAGGACACTTGGGCCACCCTTCGCTCGCTGGGCATGCATATGCTGCAGTCTGCAAGGAAGCAGTTCCAGCTGCCCCCATCACCAAGGCCTTGGCAGCCTCATCAGGGGTGTGCAAGGAGAAGGGATAGAGACACCAGCTTTAGTCGTCGCCGCCTGCTCACCCGCGCAGCCCAGCCTGGCAAAGCGTCCCAGGGCCAGAAACACTCATTTTGAAGGTGCGCTCGAGAGCAATGCCCCAGTCAATTCCCTGGATCCACCTTGTTCTTTCCTCAACCATCTCTGTCCCTACTGTTCAGTCGCGGGTCACCTCAGACTGCTGGGTGCTGGACATAATATCTCAGGGCTATACTCTGCAACTTTCTTGCCCCACCTGAAGGGCAGGGTGGTGCAGATCCTGACGGACAATACTGCTGCGATGTATTATATCAACAGGCATGGCGGTGCCAGGTCTTCGGCCCTTGTCAAGCAACTCTCCACCTTTGGGATTTTTGTGTGTGGCATGCCATTCATCTGGTAGCTGCGCACATGCCCAGAACCAGGAACGTCATAGCAGATCACCTTAGCAGGATTTCTCGTCCCGCCATGAGTGGTCACTTCATCTGGAGGTGGTCAGCATAATCTTCCGGAACAGAAAATGCCACATGTTCTGTTCGATCCGGGGGATGCACAGGGGTTCCTTATCAGACGCCTTTCTCATTCCATGGTCGGGGGCGGTGATGTATGCTTCCCTGCCAGTGCCGTTGGTTCCCAGGGTCCCTGTGAAGATCAAGCAAGACAGTGCAAGAATGATCCTAATAGCCCCTGCGTGGCCTCGCCAGCACTGGTTCGGCATGTTGTTGAGTCTTTCAGTAGCCACCCTGCTGCAGCTGTCCCTCTGGCTGGATCTGCTGTCCCAGAACCACGGCAGCCTTTTGCGCCCAAACCTGGTGGCACTGCACTTGACGGCTTGGCTACCGCATGGCTAAGCGCGGACAAACGGGCAGGTCTTTCTGAGTAGCGGGAAACCCTCCACCAAAGCGACTTACCTGGCCAAATGGAAAAGGTTCACGTGCTGGGCTTCTGAACGGCGTATCTGAGCCGAGGAGGCCCCACTGCAGGAGATCCTGGATTATCTGTTGCACCTCAAACTCCAAGGTTTGTCCCTGTCGATCAAGATTCACCTGGCTGCTATCTTGGCTTTCCATCCTCCATTCCAAGGCAGGTCGATCTTTGCTCGTGACGTGATAGCATGGTTTTGAAAGGTCTGGAGTGTGTCTACCCGCACATCCAGGATCCCATCCCTCCCTGGGACCTGAATCTCATGCTGTTGAGGTGGCCGGGGCCTCCCTTTGGAGCTCTGGCTTCCTGCTCTCTCCTGCTTCTCTCCTGGAAGGTTTCATTCCTGGTTGTGATAACGTCAGCCCACAGGATTTCCGAGATCAGGGCCCTTACTTCAGAGCTGTCCTATACGGTCTTCTACAAGGATACGGTCCAGCTACGACCGCACCTGGCGTTTCGGCCTAAGGTAGTTTCCTAGTTTCATACTGGCCAGGACACACATTTACCCATCTTCTTTCCAAAGCCTCATACGTCAGATAAGGAGCCCAGGCTACACACCCTGGATGTCAGGAGGGTGCTGGCCTTCTACGTAGATAGAATGAAGCTGTTCCGTAAGTCAGCGCAGTTGTTCGTTGCGGTGGCAGACAGAATGAAAGGTCGCCCAGTGTCTGCTCAGAGGATTTTGTCCTGGATCATGGCCTGCTTCCACCACTGCTATGAACTGCTGAAGGTGCCTCCGCCAGCAGTCGTGACGGCACACTTGGCTAGGGCGCCAGTGTCGTTGGCCTTCCTGGCACAGGTGCCAATCCAAGAGATCTGTAGGGCCACTACCCAGTCGCCTGTCCACACGTTCGCGTCTCACTGTGCGCTTACCCAGCAGGCTCGAGATGACGCTGGCTTTGGCAGAACAGTGCTGCAAGCTGCAAGACCTTGAACTCTGAGCCCAGCTCCATTGATACTGCTTGTGAGTCACCTAGAATGGAATCTACACGAGCAAGCACTCGAAGAAGGAAAAACGGTTGCCTACCTTTTTGTAACTGTTATTCTTCGAGATGTTGCTCATTTCCATTCCATTACCCGCCCTCCTACCCCTCTGTCGGAGTAGTCGGCAAGAAGGAACTCAGAGGGCATAGGGCTGGCGGTACTTAATATACCAGCGCATGAGTGCGGCACTCAAGGGGGTGCCACAGCTGGCCCTACGGATACCGCTAAGGCAAAAATATCTGATGACTGTGCATGGGGTGTGCACACACCTAGAATGGAATGGACATGAGCAACACATCTCGAAGAATAACAGTTATGAAAAGGTAGGTAACTGGGTTTTTTCTGCAGTCAGGTTCTATTATTTATCATTTGTATGCAGGGCCCTCTTTGGGCATGGCACTTTGCAGAGAGAAAAAAGACAGTCCCCTCTCTAGGAGCTTACAAGCTAGGGTAGAGGGAGCCTCCATTTTCCCTTTGTTCAATTCATCCCATCTCTCCTAGCTATACTCAACTGGAGCACCCAAAACAGTTAGGATATCTTCATTATTTATTATTATTATTATATCTCCTAGAACTGGAAGGGACCTTGAAAGGTCATCGAGTCCAGCCCCCTGCCTTCACTAGCAGGATCAAATACTGATTTTGCCCCAGATCCCTAAATGGCCACCTCAAGGATTGAACTCACAACCCTGGGTTTAGCAGGCCAATGCTCAAACCACTGAGCTATCCCTCCCCCCAAGTTTCTTCTCCAAACTTGTTTCCAGACATCAGCTGTTTGTAGATGGCAATCCTATCCCTATTGGTTGTAATTTTAGCCATGGTATGTACTTTACATCCTTTTTAAATGAGCCCTTTGATCATTTTTGTTGCATTTCTCTGAAAGGCATCCAATTTGTATGCCTTGTTCTGTGAATGTGGTGCTCTAGGAGAGGTCTCCTCAGTGCCACATAGAGAGGGACGGTTACCTTCCCTTCCTGGGATGTCATTTCTCTGTCTGTGCTGCATTGGCCTGGATTTTTTTTGCCACAGTACCCTCTTCAGATCCTTTTGTAGGACACTGTGGAAGAGTGATCTGCCTAACTAGGATCTGGTTCACAGTGCCGTGTCTGTGTGTAAGGACCTGCAGTTCTACAGCAGCTCTCGCCCTGAAGGGTTCCGAAGTGTGGGGTGTTTTTTTTTTTTTTTGACAGACTCTGTAGACCAGGACCGGTTCAGCCACCCCTGGGGATGGAATGTGGGAGGTGTTCAGCACCTCACAAGAAGTGGGGGGAGCGGGGGGAAGCAGGAGGAAAGGCTCCCTTTTGACTCACCCTGTAGAGCTACAGTCTGTTCTTCTAGTGTGTCTGCTGTAGTTACCTGTAGCCCATGGCTACCAGCCAGTGCGAGGGGCAGGCTGAGTGACGGTTCTGGTGTGGTGATGGGATATTTTAAACCCCCTTTGCTTCCCCTCCTGCCTTTTTGTTTTAATCCCCCCTCTCCCCGTTTCCTAGCTGGACAAAGGAGCGTCGCGTCCTGCTGGTGATGTCCAAAGCAAAGAGGAAGTGGGTGTCCGTCCGACCGCTGCCTTCCATCCGCAACTTCCCACAGCAATATGATGTAAGCCCTGTACCCCTTCGCGGCTCCAGAATCCTCTCCCTTCCTATCGCAACGCTGCATGCACCGAGCACGGAGCCAGTGCTTCGATGCTCTTGGGGCAGGTGCTTTTGTATATGGACAGGTGGGTAGGTAGACGTAGACTCAGCTGAAAAGCAGAGACCAACTGAAAACGAAGAGAGATCAGTTCCATCTCAAACAGTCAGCTCCGTGGCATGGTATGAAAGGACCCCTGCAACCAGGTTTTTGACACTGTTCTTAACACCATCACCACCTATAGGACTGGCCGGCTCAGGGGCTGGGGATGGGGTCTAGCCCTTCTCCTTAGGTCACGCCTTTCCAGGCCAGGTCACAGGTGGGGCAGCAGGCACAGGATAAGCTTGTGTTGTCCCTGCTTTTGCTGTACCTGTTCTGCTGGTAAACTGAGCGCATTAGTCTCCTAGGCTTCCAATCCAGCCACTTCCACCAGTTTTTACAGCTCACTTGAAAGGTGATTTGGACACCGATATTTAAAAAAAAAAACCCACACACCTTAAATTAAAACCCCAGAGCGACGTGAAAAGCTCTGAAGCCCAGTCCCAGCTCAGCATGTGATAGGAGGTGGGATAGCGCTCTTCTCCTTTCTGCCTCAGGGGAGGAGGAGGAGATCGGGACAGGCCCCAGCCATGGTTAACAGAGAGCTCCCCTCCCTTCAGTGAAGAGGTGTCTGCCATCTCTTAATCTAGAGCCAGAGGGGAGCCCATGTGAAAATGCTGGGGGTCCCCTTCTCCTGCTCACAGCCAGGGTAGCTATAAAGCACCTGCGACCTCTCCGTCAGTCGGATCACTCAGCTGCGTGAGTGTGTTCCGTTGCCTCGCAATAAAAGATTTCCGTGTGCTGCCATGGCAGTCGCAGGCGGTGCCTGGGGGAGTGGGAGTTTCTTCCTAGAGTGGCTGCTGACTTCTGGGAAACTGCCCTGGGTTTTTCAGTCTGTTTCTAATCAGATTTTGTGTCTCTCCCCTCTCAGCCCAAAGCCAAAATCATGTGTGTGTTGGTGGCGGGAGGGGGCGATAGGTCAGACTAAGTTGCTGCTGAGATGTCACCCAGGGGAGATCCCAGCTGTGGGGTGGGGAGAGGGGAAGGGTGTGGACTCGCAGCTTAGCTTGGGTTTTTTGTTTTGTTTTTAAGATTCCCTGTAGTGCAAAAGGAGGCATGAGCGCTACGGGAAATGGGAGCCAGTGTCTGGCAGAAGAAGTAGCCCTTTGTTTTCTCCACCATGCCTCCATTAAAGAGCCTGTGACAGGGAGGCACGGCCAGGGGAGGGCTAAGGCCTGCCTGTCACGTGGCTCAGCAGGGCTTTTAGAGGAAGGGGAGGTGCCCAGTGGGAGAGCTGCAGAAGGAAGGACCCCGGGCAGGGGCAGCACATGTGCTCTAGGGCGACAGCTTTCGTTTTGTGAGTCTGTAAACTGTGTCCTGAGAAAAGGGCCTGACAAGAGCCTTGGGTGTGGCTCATGAGGGAGTCATGGACCTGTGGCCCCAAACGCTGCCGCTGGCACTGATGTCACTGGAGTGTCTGGGGGGCTTTTCCCCTCTTTCCTGTGTAGGTGCATGTGTGTGGGCAGTGTTTGCTGGGGAGTGAACCCTTCGGTTTGTTCCCACAGTAGGCAGTGCATGGGCAGCAAGAGTGCAAGCTTCCCACCCCGGCCCTGCTGCTGTCTCTCTCGCTTCCAACGGGCGAGAGAATGGCTACGTCTCCAGTGACGCCTTCAGGCCCTGGCCCTTCTGCTGAGGCTGCAACAAGGGAGTCAGTGTGTGTGTCAACAGCGGGGGAGGTTTTTGCAAGGTAGACGTGCCCTCATCCTCCCCCCCCCCCCCCCCGAGGGCTGCCGTGTCAAAAACCTCTGCATTCAGGTGCTTCCGAAAGGCAATTTCCCTTCTTCATACCATGCCGTGCTCATTTCATGTGGGGCCACATTGCAGCTTCCTGGTGGGTCACAATTAAGGGTCACTGCTGATCTGGGCTGGATTCCAGCCATCAGCTTAGTCAGGGCTAGCTTGACAGTTTGCAGGGCCTAAGCTGCTGAAATGGGGGGGAACCCAGCTGTAAGTTTTCTCCACTTCTGGTCCAGTTGCTGGAAGAGGAGCCGGGATCTGGGAGAGAGCTGTTTCCTGGTGCTGAAGTGGGAGATAAGGTCAGCCGGTGAGTTGTGAAGGAGGCAGGGCCCCAACCAGCTGCTTGCTTTGGCTGTGCATAAGGACAGCCATGAATGGAGAGGAGAGGCTCTGTAGGCCACCCTCCGTTTGCTGACTCTCCTTGGTAGGACTGTTTACAGGGAGAAAGGGGGAGAGTGTGTAACTAGCAAAGGGTGGGCTGGACGTGTGCAGGGAAAGCTCTTTGCTGTTCTTACTAGAGTTTTGTCATTAGGAACTTTTGCTGTGAATCAATCTTAACTCGCCTTGGGCATCTCTCCACTTCCCTCTGATAGCCTCTCCCCCCCTTCAAGACCTTCATCCATCAGGCTGGAGAGGACACGGGTGAGAGTCCCCTTCAGACGCCGCTGATGGGTTAGCAAAAGTTGCTTTCCACCACCTCACCTGGCTCCATGAGTAACCTTACCTGTAAGCGGGCCAGCCGTGGGCTTGGTGGATAGGTAGTGAGAGGACAGTCACTGAACTCAAGCCTCCTTTACGTTTATACAGAGATCTTATCCCTCAAGTCTTAGGGGACCCAGGGAGAAGAGGCACGAGTGATCAGCATCACTTGCTCAGTGCCTTTGCTGGTTGGTCTGCCCCTTTCTCTTTCCCTAACCAGAAGGGTCTGGGTGGGGCGGGGGCTGTGTTTTCTTTTCTGTCTCTTGACAGCTGTGTATCCATGCACAAAATGGCAGGAAGTGCCAGTATGTTGGGAACTGCTCCTTTGCCCACAGCCCTGAGGAGAGAGACATGTGGACCTTCATGAAAGAAAATAAAAGTGAGTGGTGAGATGGGGGCAGGAACAGGGATGCTGAAGAGCACAGGGTGTGTTACGGCTCTTCTCCCCAGCGTCCCAGAGCTGGAAAGGACGTTGAGCACCCCCGCCTTTCCAGGAGGAGGGTGAAATTACTCCGAAAAATGAGGCTCTCAGAGCGTGGGCTAGAGCTGTGCAATCACCCTTCCACCAGCGCACCCGAGTCCTGCACCCAGTGCTATTCCATTTTCGCCTGCCCGCTCCACAGCTCTGCTCTTCCTCTGCTAGGCTAGCCCTGGCTCCATACACCTCACTCCTCCTGACCTCTGTGCCTGTCCTGGCCTCTCACCTAGTTCTGCTAATGTCCCTCATGCCCAGGCTGCAGCACTCCCTGCTGATTGTGTGAAAGGTCGTACACAGGTGTGTGAACTTTGTGTGAGGACCCAGTTGGGCAGTGCCCCTTACAACCAAGCTTGTCCTCACTTGTTAATAGTTCTTGGAAGTATAGGTGGGCACCACACCCCATGGTCTTGGCCAAATTTCTTCTCCTCCCCTTGCCACCTCACTCTCCCACCAGTGTCATGAGTTGTAGAGCTGGCCAAAATGCTTTGGCTAATGGAAATTTTGCTTAAAAAAATTAATTTGGGGGGGGAGGGGGTGTTCAAAAACTATTCACAAACTTGGGTCAAATTTGGTGAATAGTTGTGGCTAAAAAATAATGTCCTCCTCCCCCATCCCTCCTTCCCCCCCGGTCAGTGTTTGGATACTTTGTTTCTGAAGAAAATGTCAGTTTGAATTAATATTTTGTTTAAAAATCACAACATTTGAAACCCAAACAAACTACTACTTTGTTTTGTTTCATCTCCTGCTTTGCTGCAGCAGGAGGTGAGCTATCCAGTGAGAGGGACCAGGCTCAGATCTGATCTGTAGGTTTCAGAACTCTGCCTCCCTCCCCCAGACCAAGGGAAAGAGATTTCTCTACCCAGCCTCTCACCTGAGGAGGTAACCGCACTGGAGAAGGAGTGTCTGTAACTGAAGGAAGCGTGGGCGGGGGAGGGCTGCACACTCAGAACACCAGATCTGTACAGGTCCCTTGTTCTGAGTGTGTCCATAGTGGGTGGGTAGGTGAGTTGCCTGGCTGACCTGGCTGATTCCCTCCTCACAGTATTGGATATGCAGCAGACCTATGACATGTGGCTAAAGAAACACAACCCTGGGAAGCCAGGAGAGGGGACACCACTCACGTCGCGTGAAGGAGAGAAGCAGATCCAGATGCCCACTGACTACGCCGACATCATGGTAATACCTCTCCTCCCTTTCCTCATTCTGACATCTCCCCCTCTTTCCTGTGCTTCCCTGCAGGAGTCTCCTGAGAGGAGACTGTGCTGACTGGAAATCCAGTGAGGTTGGAACGCTCCCTTGGGAAAGAGCCTGTGATCTTTGCCAGCTAGGAGGAGGGCAGCTGGGGTAGCAGTGATGAGGCGGGAGGGCATAGGCCTGGGTCAGCAAGGCTGCTCCAGGACTTTTCTGTCAGTTAAACATGTTTTTATCCAAGAGTCAGCTGAAACTGTATCTTACGCATCAACTCCTGCTTCCTGGGCTCCCGCCCTTCCCTGGAGCCCTGGAACGGCAAAGCCACGGCTGGCCATTTTGAAAAGAATTGGGTTGGGGGTGAGAGATCTATGAGGGTGTAACTGGCCCACCAATGGGTGGGAAGAGAAGTAGGGGGAGAGTGCAGAGGAGAGGTATGGGAAAGGCGGATGGGCAGGTCACTAAGGTCTGGAGAAACGATATCTAATTGCTCCACAATCCCTCCTATGGCTGTTCTAAGGAGTGATACTGGTGGGCTCAGACAAAGAATCCAGTCCTGTCCCCTGTGGCCAGCAGTTTGATGTTCCCAACACTGATATGTATGGAGAGGGAGGTGCTGGGTGGGGTGGGGAGACCCTGGATGCTCTGGCAGAGAGGGGGACAGCCCTTCCTTTCCACTCCCCAGTGCTGGGAAGGTCAGCGTAGGCACTGCTAATGGGCTGCTCGGTCTGTGCTGGTTAGATGGGATACCACTGCTGGCTGTGTGGGAAGAACAGTAACAGCAAGAAGCAATGGCAGCAACACATCCAGTCAGAGAAGCATAAGGAGAAGGTTTTCACCTCTGACAACGACTCTAGCTGCTGGACCTACCGCTTCCCCATGGGCGAATTCCGGCTCTGTGACAGGTACCGCGTGCGCCACACCTCCGTTCTACACGGGTTCGCTGCCGGTGAAAGGAGAGCAGATCTGGTACCGAGTCGCTCTGCTCCTAAATGGGGAGCCCCAAGGAACTGCAGCTCGGGGGAGTTCTGGGAAGGTCAAAAAGTGGGAGACGTTATTGGGAACACCCCCTCCGATAACGCTTCAGAATCAAGCTCACACCCCCTTCCCCCACCTAAAAGTGATAAACTACAAAGCTCAAAGGCATGAATGATGCTTCTCCAGTCTCACACGGTCTGTCTGTACTTTGGGAAATGAAAGAACCTTTAACCCAACAGCCATGCCACCCATGACTGTGGTGACGTCAGATCTCACAAGCTAATCAGAGCCTGGCTGGGTCCTTGCTTGCATGAGACACCTCTTTGGGAAACCCAGCTGCTTCAGTAAGTGGGTTTAATGTCTCACTAGAGTGCCCCTCTCTCTTTTGTCCATGCCTCAAGATGATGATACGAGGCATTGTGCTGCTGGAGGTGAAGTAGAAAACTGAGGTCCTGATCACTCATGTCTGTTTCAAGATCCCATGGCATTTTTTTCAAGAGTAGGGCTGTCCAACCCTAAATGTTAGCCCAGTTCTAACTTGGCAGTCCTAAATCCCCCTTTAGTCTCAGTTGGGTATGGGTATGTCTCTTCTTGGCCAAAACTGTTATTGCTATACTCTGGGTACGTCTTCACTACCCGCCAGATTGGCGGGTAGTAATCGATCTATCGGGGATCGATTTATCGCATCTCGTCTAGACGTGATAAATCGATCCCCAAATGCGCTCCCTGTCGACTCCAGAACTCCACCAGAGCGAGAGGCGGAAGCGGAGTCGACGGGGGAGCTGCGGCCGTCGATCCCGCGCCGTGAGGACCCAAGGTAAATTGATATAAGATATATCGACTTCAGCTATGCTATTCTCATAGCTGAAGTTGCATATCTTAGATCGATTCCCCCCTCCCAGTGTAGACCAGCCCTAAGTTAAACAACCTCCAGGCATCACCCCAGAGGTGGTGGCTACATTTCTGCATTCAGACAATGAGCCCAATACAGGTAGAGCGTTTGTAAAGTGCTTTAGAATCCAGCACAATGTCAATGCTAGAGAAATGGAGCAACCCTTTAAACCCTGCCCCTTAAAAATAAAATAGTCCAGTGAGTTGTGTTTCTCTCCTGGCAGGTTTCAGAAGACAAAGGCCTGCCCTGAGGGGGAGAAATGTTGCTATGCTCATGGCCAGGACGAGCTGACCGAGTGGCTGGACCGACGGGAGGTGCTGAAGCAGAAACTGGCCAAAGCTCGCAAGGACATGCTGCTGTGCCCCAAGGATGACGACTTCGGCAAATACAACTTCCTATTGCGGGACGGCGTATAGTGGGGTGGGGGGACCCATTGACTGGAGAAACAGAAGCAAGTTTTCAAAGGGTGAGGCTGTGGCAGGGCAACTGAGAGACATGTATCACAAGGAGAACTTTTTTTTTTTTCCTTTTGTTTCAAGATTACCAATATGATTTTCCGGTGGTGAATGAAATTGTGAAAATTGTGACCTGATTCCTCTGTGGCCAGTGAATGCCGAGCTCATAAAGTTTCTTTTCTATCTTCTTTTCTTTCCTTATTCTCTGCCCACCTTCCCTTTTTTTTTTTTTTTTTTTTTTCCTTCCTAATTGAAAGGAATGAACACAGTTGGGCATGAGAGAGAGAAAATCTTTTCCTTTTAATTCCCTGTCTCTAGACTCTAAGTGTGGCTGGGAGGTTTTTTGGGACATCGCAGTGTCATGAATGCAGCTGAGAGAGGGGACAGGGTTACTGGAGCATAGGTGTCTGCAGTCCTCTGTGCTCATTCTCCTCCGTATGATGGAGCAAATTCCCCTTCTCTTTCACGCTGTCCTGGAAGAACAATGTAAAAAACAATTGTAGCTGATTTAAAATGTTGTTTTAAAACACCTGGCCTGTTAGCTGCTGTGGATGACCGCAAAGGAGCAAAATTACATCCCAAGTCTTCCCCTGAGGCACACAACTGCTGAGGAGGGTAATGGCTGTCTAGCCCCCCCACATACATGGGTGCAAGGAGCATAGCTGAGAAAACAACCAAGGTGCTTTTTGCAGAAGGGGCAGTTTGAAAGTGATCATGGATGACTTTTTTGCTGTTACTATTGATTGTATCCAAAAAGCAAACTAGTAATGGGTCATTTGACTTTCTCATGGACAGAAGAGAGTGCAGATTTTTTTTTTTTTAAACTAGTGTGATTATGTAAGTAAGACTGAATCTGTCCACAGGGTATAGCTAATACTATGGTGCTGTTGTCATCTGTGTGCTCTGGGCCTTGGGATCAGCCAGAAAAAAGGAAGTAACAGAAAAGGAGCTTGTATTTGTATTTGTCAGCAGTGTAAAGTCAGTCAGCTTCTGCTTCGGGGATTATGTCTTTAAATAGTCTATATACTTGGTTACTTGGATACGGGTTTTGTCTGTAGAGGCTGAAGGTGCTGTCAGAGGAAGTGGGCATAAATCAATTCAAGGACACTATCAAGTAGCATAGGCCCAAAATTCAGAGTCTGTGTCTGACAAAGAATGCGTTTAGAAATGATTTCGCGATTGAAATGAATACAATGTGGTTGCTGGAGGGGGTTGAAACCTTCTCTTGCAGTGTTGCAAAATCAAACTCAATAGCATTTGACGAGTGCCTGGGAACCAGAAAACAAAGCTAACTAGAAATGGAAGACAAAACTGACCAGGGTAGTTTGGAGCTGAGTGATGTGCAAAACACAAACCAATAGCGTGCTGAAGAGACCAATTTTAAAGGCTCTTTTAGATTATTAAATTGAAGCCAGTTATTAATGCAAGTAAGGAGAATGTTTGTTCTTAGCGTGTGATTTTACTTTGACTGTGTCTCCCCTTGCAGTCTCCCCTCCCGGAAAAGAAAAAGGAAATTAACTCTTCCTGTATCCCTTGTCAGACAGAGGACAAGATGTCCAACAACTGTCTGGAAGAGAAAAGGAAAATCATATTTGTAATATGAGAGTCCCTCTGGGTAAATAGAAACACACAACCACCCAGCCCCAGTGTCCCCATCAGGTTACACCTTGGTTTTTTGGTGGGGAATGTTCAGCAGTGGGAAGTGTGGTTTTTTTCTGATTGTTTTGGTTTTTTTAAATCATTATAAACATTGCATTTAAACTGGCTTCTAGGCTTTTGTGCCTCCCTCCTCTCACTAGACTTCCAGTGTGGCAAGTAATGTCATTTTCCAGCAAGCTGGCCCCTGCTGGCAGGAAGAATAGAGGAGTGCCTCTTTGCCATGGGAACATTCAGGTGCACAGGGGATACAGGAGCCTCTGATAGAATCACCCCGCCTCGTGGAGCAAGAGAGGCAACAGCTGTCAGGTCTGCTGCTGGTATTGTGCTGACTTGCATTTTGAATTAGGTCAGCTCTAGGGGAAGCAGTTGACACTCAAGGTATGTCTACATTGAAAATGCTACTGGGGCAAAGTTGCAGCTGCGCCGCTGTAGTGCTTCAGTGTAGACACTACCTACGCTGACAGGAGCAGTTTTCCCATTGGCGTCGATAACCCACCTCCCAGAGAGGGGAGAGCTAGGACAGTGGAAGAATTCTTCTGTCGCCCCAGCATTGTCTACACCAGGGCTTAGGTTGGCATAGCTGCTTTTCTCAGGGGTGTGGAATTTTCACGCCCTGAGAGTTGTAGCTGTACAGCTGTATGTTCCCAGTGTAGACCAGCCCTTAGACTGTGTCAGCTGTAAGTGAAGCTAGTGTTGCCAAATGAAGTGGCCCCGCTGAACGCTGTTCCTGTCAGAGTTGGTACCATTCTCCGTTGAGCCCGGCTGAGGGGATTCATTAGTGCATGTGGCATGTGTGGCTCCAGAGGGAAGATCCGTGATGTGGCCCAACACGTGCCATCTGTCAGCAAGTTGGCGGGGTGATCTCTCATCATTTGGATGGGGTGGGATTGATGCAGGGATATGTTAAGAAGATGGCAGAGACTGTCCATAGTGCCTACTATACCACCTGCACTGTTGCCTTGTTTGTTTGAGGAGTGGTGGTAGAAAATCCTGCGAGACATCCTATCTCCAATACTGGAATGATATAAATTGTGTTAAAATAGGGCAGCTCAAATGGAGGAACCCGATTGGCCGAACCGGGGTGCGGAGTAGAGTCTCAAATATAACTCCGCTGAGTCAGGATCTCAATATTTCTAATGGCAATAATGAGCTTATGCCAACACCCCAGAGTTTCTCTGGGGTCAGCTTTGTGCCTCATTCTGGTCCATCTGTCACTGGGGAGTGGGTACGCTGACATCTGCCCCCTTTGTCCTGAGCCTCCCTTTCCCTCACTCTGATTACAGTTTAATACAGTGTGCATGTGTGTACATAGTTTGATACAGCACCGTCGGCTGAAGAACAAACAGTCCCACCTTCTTAGAGCAATGTGTGTGTAGTTGTGTTTTTTTTTAATAGGGTCTTATGAGATTGTTTTGCCTGTGAGAAGTCAGAGCCCTCCAGTGCTGTACGTACAATAAATAAAACATGGCTGTATTTTGCATGGTGGTTCAGCAGCGTTGGGTCCCCTTTTCTTCTCCCCACCTCTGAGAACACCTGTGTCCCCTAGACAAGAGATATTAGGTAGGAAGCAATATGTGGGAGATACTGAATTGGCAGCTGGCATCTTTATTTACAGACCTAACTCTGGATGTACACCACTCATAGGCAGCTGGCTCAGTTCTTGCATAGTGGTTAGAACCTGGGAGTATTAATGAGGAGACCTGGGGTCTAGTCTTTCCAGCCACTGCTGTTAAGTCACTGGGTCCCCTGGACAAGCCGCTAGCCCCTCCATGCTTGTTTTCCTTGCTGCCAAATTGCGATAATAACAATATGAGGCTTAATTCATTAGTGTGTGTACAACTCTTTGGGGTCCTGGCCCGGAAGTGGCACTAGAAGCACAGAGATTGAGTATGTATTCATTGTTTATGATAGAGAGGTGGGAGAAGGGAGGATGCTTTTTCTCGCATGCCCCAAGGGGACGGCTGAGCAGCTGGAAAGATCCTTGCTCCACTGATCCGCCTCCCAATCCCAAGTTTTATTGGATGCCCATGGTTTATGAGCAGGCTGATGCTGTATTTGTTTCCACCGATAGGGTGAGGCGCGATTTCTGTTCAGATTTGAAACTGGGCATCTCATCTCCTAGTACGTACATTTCATTGTCTCAAGCACTGAAATTGAAAGGCTAGATGGCAAGGGAGAGGGATGCTTGTCTCTATTTTGCCAAGTATACTCATAATGTATAGAATTGCTGTGACACTGGATTAAGCAAAGTAACAGGAACCCAGCTGCTGCTAAATGAACTAATCCAGCCTTCCCTTCACACACCCCTTTTTGTAGCTGTTTAATCCCTGCTTTACCAACACGTGTTCAGCCGGTTGCTCCCTCTGCAGAATTTACCAAAAAAGTGATATTAGCACCAGTGCGTAGGCTTGTACCATGTTCATTGGAGTGGCGGCAGCGACGTGTGCAGGGGAGAAGAGAGGAAAAATTAATCAAGGGAGGGGGAATGCTTGTTTTTTAGTTTAAAAACAAATCTGCATTTACAGTGTAATTGTCGCGTTTGCTGCACCAGGACTTAAGAGTTGATCATTATGTTTAGATTATGGAGCGGGATGATGTCCCTTCTCTTTAATCAAAATAACTGCTCTGCACCCACTCTTTTCCAGACTGATAGTGTTAGCTGGGGGGAGGGGCTATTGTTATGGGGGCAAAGGGGGTGGGGATGCTCACGAGCATTGCGTATCTATTTTTGTTTTCCCAGATATGATAACCTGATCTGTGGTGTTGCAGTATTTTGTCACAGACTTGTTTTAGTGTGTATATATGTGACCCCTGTGAAGCATATATACACAGGTATTAAATATATCGCTCTATATAATATTATATATGTGTGTGGTATCGAAGGAATCTTTTTTAATGAGGGTAAAGGAAAAGGACTCAGTCCAGGAAATGCAGCATCTCCTGTTTAAATGTGAAGGCTTTTTTTTTTTTTAATTCCTGGCTGGGGTGGCAGAAAGGAGGAGGAAGGGAGGAGTTTATAGACAGAAATAAAGTTCAAGCTGGGACAGGTTTTCCTGATCACGCCTCTGAAAACCCTCCGGTGATGACCTTCCTACTCCACCCTAGTGAAAGAATATTCAGGTGCTTCGCTAATGAGTAAAGTTATGATTAAAAGCTTTGCTTATATGTATGTTAAGGGCAGGAGACTCCAGATTTGACCCCTCGTTTTCTTTCACTATAGCTTTTTTCAGTATGATATTTCATCTCACCAAAATACACCGCACTAGCAGCTCTATGATAATTTAAACCATAAGCTCCAGTGTTCTAAAGGAACTCTACAACGAACCCAGTCCGCTCAGCCCAGCACGCACTCCTCCTACAATAACAATCTAGCCTGTGCAATGTGGGGGCTAAGGGGAGGATTTTCAGCAAGGAACCAAATCTGAGGGCTAACGAGCGGCGTTAACTTTTTTTTTTAACGTTACGAAAAATATCTTGTCCCTTTATTTATAAAAACCAAAACCCTCCAACACACACACCAGACTTTGATTTAGTTCAGCTTGTTAAATGCTGAGGGATATAATACAAATCCTTCTCCTGATCCTTTCAAGTGAAGGGAGGGATTTGTGAAGTTGGTGTCAGAAGTAACCAAATGTTTGAAGCAAAAAACAACAACAAATCAGTTCATATGAACAGTGTGTCAGAAATGGACGTGCTTTTGGCATGTGAAAGGGGAAAATTGCAAGGGGCTGCTGCAGTTCTAAGCTGGATAGTAATGAGATGGAGTCCTTTACAATGTCTCTGTATTAATATAATTTAAGAATACCACGCTTTACTATTAAAGAAAACCTTAGTACCTTTCATAAGGTCTAGTACCAAGATAATAATGTAGATGTTTTAACAATTTTGTTTTTGTTCTTAAAACAAACTTGCTTCTTTTAGCCTTTGTAATAGAAAATAAAAGTGTGCACTTTAAACCCTCTCCAGATGACTTGCGTGTCTGTGTTGCAAAGAGTTTGTGAAAGGCATTATCCGGGGCCTCAAGGCCGCCTTTGATAAATGGCATTGCTGCTACAGGGAGAGAGTGGTGTGGGAGGGGTGAGGGGATGGGATTGAAAGACACCTGCTGTGGTTTATATCTAAGTAATTCACTAGTATCCACTTAATAGTCATTCATTGCTAGTAGCTTAACAACAGTCGTTATTAGAGATATAGTTAACTTATATATAGAGCATCTGAACTCCGGCCAATCTATCAGTCTAACCTAAGACCAACAGCCTTCTCCAGTAGTCCCTTCCACACCCTGAACAATCTATTCACGCTCTTAAATCCAGAGTAACACCACATCTGTCTTGTAGTTTTTTTAATACAAATGTATTCATATCAAAATTGTCTTAACAGATCTTCTTTGACGCAGTGGCCATCTAAATTCTATTTTTGCTGTACAGTAACTCCTCACTTAAAGTCGTCCCGGTTAACGTTGTTTCGTTGTTATGTTGCTGATCATGCTTGTTTAAAGTTGTGCAATGCTCCCTTCTAAAGTCGTTTGGCAGGAAGAGCAGCCTGTTGCAGCTAGCTGGTGGGGGCTTGGAACCAGGGTGGACCGGCAGCCCCCTATCGGCTCCCCGCTCCCCTAAGTTCCCTGTGCAGCAGCTGCCCAGCAGGCTAGCAATTGCAGCTATCCCTCCCCCCACTGCCATGTGCTGCTCCTGGCCTCTGCCTTGGAGCTGCTCCCTGAGCCTCTGCTTGCTGTGGGGGTGGGGGGAGGGAGAGGGCTAATGTCAGGGTGACCCCCTCCCCCTTGCTCCTACACCCCGCTTACCCCTTCTTCTCCATATAGAGCAGGGAGGGGATACGGATGGAGAGAGACAGAGAGCCTGGGGCAGCAGCTGCTGTCTCAACTTCCTGATCCACTTAAAAAGACAATGCACTTAAGAGTGGGTCAGCTTACTTAAAGGGGCAGTGTGCATCTCTCTCTCTCCCACACACAAGGTGTGTGTCTGTCTCTGTCTGCTATGCTGTCTCCCCTTCCTTGTGTTCCTGCTGCCTTGTAGAGTGCAAGGCTATATTAACAACGATGTGTTAACCCTTGAGGGCTCAGCCCAGTGCTAGTTCATCAGGAGTTCTCAAACTGGGGGTCGGGACCCCTCAGGGGGTCACGAGGTTATTACATGGGGGGGTCGCAAGCTGTCAGCCTCCATCCCAAACCCTGCTTTGCCTCCAGCATTTATAATGGTGTTAAATTAAAAATACTTTTTTATATATTTATGGGGGGGGGGGGGGAGTCGCCCTCAGAGGCTTGCTATGTGAAAGGGGTCACCAGTACAAAAGTTTGAGAACCACTGATTTAGCAGCAAGGCATTCCCTGGGAAATATCCCTCCCTCTTCCACCCTCTAACTTCACCACCTCAACCAAGCATCACAACCATCATAGCTGTGAACAGTATTAAACTGTTTGTTAGTTTTTTGTCTGGTGGAAAAAAATTTCCCTGGAACCTAACCCCCCCATTTACATTAATTCTTATGGGGAAATTGGATTCATTTAACATCATTTCACTTAAGTTGCATTTTTCAGGAACATAACTACAACGTTAAGTGAAGAGTTACTGTATTATTGAAGTTGCTCTTATTATTTAGAGGAACGAGGTCATTTTCTGCTTTGTTTACATTTTTCTATGCCTAAATGTCCCATGTGTGTGTTTCAACATCTCTGCTGTTAACCCTAAAAGGAATTACTACTATTCCCTTTAAACAGAATTCCTTCAATTACTGGTAAACCTTGAATAAATTGATTATATGGCTTCAGTATCATTTTATTAGTATTAGCTTTTCAATAGCTGTAATAATCTTTATAAATTCTCATCCTGTCTAGTTGCTTGTACAACTTCTTCCCAGACGTGTGACAGAATATATTCCTGTGTTCACACCCTACACATTACTGTATTAATGTTTGTACAAGGTATGCCTTGTGAGGTATTAAAAAAAAAAACTCAATAATGTCATGGCAAAATGCACATAGCAACATTATATGTAAAGTTATGAACATAAGCTGAAGTCATGACTGAAGTGTGTTTCCCGGATAAGTCTGGGGAGTGACTAAACCAGTTCCTCAGAGGCAAAGGGCAAGCTGATGCCTCAGCCAGTGTCAATGAGGCTGATGGACCATTACCTGTGAAATGGCCATTTTTTGGCAAGAAAGAGGCAGGCACAAAAAATCTACATGTTCACAAAGAAACGGCATGGAGTTTCTTTTCTTCACCAGGCTACCCGTTGCTAGGGTTGCCAATTTTGGTTGGGCATATTCCTGGAGGTTTTGTCACATGGCAATTTTTAATTAAAGATTAATCTGGAAGTGCTTCTCAAAGGAGGGCACAGGACTATAAAAAGAAGGGGCAGCCACCCTTCTCTCCCCCTGCCCATTGCAGTGTCGGCACCTGAGAAGACAAAAGGAAACACCTATTGGACTTTGGTGGCGGGGTCCTGACCTGAAGAGTTTGGTCAATAATCATGCTGGAAGCAGGTGCTGAGAAATTTTGCTTCAATCTAATATAGTTAGGCACTAGTCAACATTTTTTCTATTTTGTCTTGTAACTACGGTTTTCAACCCTACAGGATTGTTCTGGAGTCTCCGGGAATTAAAGATTAATCTTTAAAGATTATGTCGTGATGAAATCTTCAGGAATACATCCAACCAAAAAATTGGTGACCCTACTTGTACTCACTTAGTCTGAAGTGGTTACAAGTAATGAGGCATAAAAGTCAATCTCTGTGTAGTTAAACTTGTTTTACTGTTATCTAATCCAGCGTGTTTAAGTGGGAATGTCTGCGTACTCTATTTAAAATAATAAGATGGCATATTATTCCCTTTAAGGATTAACAGACTTCATATATTTGTACTGTCCAGCACAGGGCTGGGCACTACAGGACATACACTTCTGGGGAAATGCTGGGGTCACCGTGCAGTATAACCAAGGCTGGAGAGAGCCAGAGTGTAGCTGACAGGCTGCAGTTATACACAGACACTCAGGGTATGGCTTGCATGCTGGAAGGCTGTTTGTGAGCAGACCAAGGGGGAGCTACTACAGCAAGGTATTGTAAGGCACCCAAGGTTGCAGAACAGGGGTGACATAGCTCCCGCCCCCCGTAGTCTGGACTGTGCACTCCAATATAGAAAACAGTTTAAGTACATTTACATGTACCACGTCCCCCTTCTTCAGTTACATTGGTTATACAATAAGCTCTAGAAAGAGTATCAGCAACAATGAATGACTTGCTTGGCTGATACCCTCATTTTAAATAATTGAAAAAATAATATTTGGAACCGAGGTGGTATGTCTATCGTGTTCCTTTTTGAAATATTAACTAATGGTTTGTGATCTGTTTCTGCCAATACAGGTCTACCCTATATAAACGTGAAACTTTTTGCACGTCAAAACTAATGTCAAAGCCTCTCTCTTTGAGCATACTGACATTCCATTTTTGATATGGCTCTAGGATGCATAAGAGAGTGGTTTCCATACATCAGCCTACTTTTGTAATAGCACTGCTCCTAGGCTTTGTTTGGAGGCATATGAAAACAATTTTATAAGTCTGTTACTATAAAATAGTTTTAATGTTGGAGCTGTTTTTATTAGTTGGTTCAGATGCATAAATTCTGGTTGCTGTTGACAGTCCCATTTCCAATGATTACTTTTACAAAGTAAAGCCCTTAAATATGGTGGTGGTGGTTCTGCTAGGCTGGGAATGTATTTTCCTATCAAATTAACAATATCCAAAATTTCTGCAATGACTCGTCTTTTGGGTAAGCAATACTCTCAATGGGTTGTATTCACTGTGGATCAATCTATAATCCCTGAATGGTCAGTTTTTCCTTCTAGAAATGTTAATTCTTGCACTCTGAATTTACAGGATTGAAATTTAATAAAAATGTAATGATCCACCTTTATTTTCTACTGTTAATAATGAATTCACCTACTCTAATTATATCTAAACTAACTAACCCAATTTTTTGTATCCTATTTCTTAAAGCTAAGGATATCTTTCTAGTTGCATGTATTACTGGTTTGTTTCATTTAACTTTTTTTTTTTTTACACATTATATTCAATTTACCAATGCCAGTGAATAACTCTGTAAGCGGATGTTTTATTTCCAGTGTCTCAGAATCCTGAATAGTCTGAATTCTACCAGGTAGATTTATTGTTAAACATTGTTTCTAAATCTAATACAGAAATGTTGTCCCTGTACTACAAATCTTGTTTTCTAAATTACCTTTAACTATGACCTGTAATTCACAAATAGCCATAACAAGAATTTTTTCACCCCTATAATATTGTAAGTTAATATGTATTTGTTATAACTACAGGTTTTACTTTTAGACTTTTTACATTTTTTTCTGAAATTACATTAGCTTGTGGATACGTATATATTACATAGGAAATAGATGTTCCATTAGTAGATAGTGTAATTGACCAATCCTCCTTGTAGTTCAAAGTGACTTTCAAAATACCTAGAAACAAGTTTCTTCATCTGTCATGTCAGCTTTGTTGTCCTTATTTGGTATTGTTCTAGAAATATACATTTAGTTCAACATTCAAAAGTTGAAGTTTTTCCAGACTTCTGTGTGTAAACTTTTGTGAAATGATTGTTTGTTTCTTGCAGATATGAGAAGTTTGACCATATGTTGGACGTTGCCTAGGTTGGTACACCTCTACCCAATATAACAGGAATTCAGATATAATGCGGTAAAGCAGCGCTCCGGGGGGTGGGGGTGGGGCGGTGCTGCGCACTCCGGTGGATCAAAGCAAGGTCGATATTACGCAGTTTCACCTATAACGCAGTAAGATTTTTTGGCTCCCAAGGACAGCGTTAGATCGGGGTAGAGGTGTACCTCCTTCCACATCTAGAACATTCTTTCATCTGCTCATATGTTTTAACTTTAATACTTTCATTCTGTGTTTTTTTTTTTATTTTTTTTATTTTTTATTTCTCTATTCAACAGTTTGTTTTCTTTCTTAACTGGGCAATCACTGTTGATGAAGTTCAGCAGTTTGACAAATTCTTACTGCTTTTTCCAGATTTAGATCTGCCTCTAGCCGTCTTTCTTACACGGAAATCTTTTATGTACCCATCACAATTTCATCTCTCTCATGGACTCAAATTTTGGAAATTATATGTCTGACTTATCTTTAGATCTGTTAAAAATGCTTCAAAAGTCTCTTCCTCCATTTGATTTCTTGAGTGAAATCTTTCAGGTTAAGACAAACTCTTAGTACATTCTCTAACCTTAAGCTCAAATGAATTATATAATGAAATTGTCATCTTTTTCAATATTGCAGGTATTGAAGCAATCTTTTATTCATCTTCCTTATGAGTAGATCCCAAGGCCCTCAAATCGGTCAAGTTCACGTTTAAGCCTTTTCCAATTTTCTGCAGCATTTCTTGACATTTTTAGGAATGGGGGTGCTCTTAATTGATCCCTCTTATTTCAATCAAACTTGTTTTTCACTTATGAGTAACTTTTACCTCAGGGTTGTTGTTGTTGTTTGTTGTTTTGTTTTGTTTTAAACTTCTTCTAGTTATTTTTATCACTACTTTCACTCCTGGTACCCTGTGTTTTATATTCATGTAATTCACCAGTCTTCATAATTATTCATTGCTAGTAACTTGTCTTTTTTAGATACATAGTTAACATACACAGAGCATCTGAACTCAGGTCAATCTATCAGTCTAACTAAAACCAACTGCCTCTTCCAACAATTAACTTCCACACCCTGAAGAATCTGTTCATTCTCAATGCCACGGTAACATTGAACCTGGTACCTTTCATAATATAGAGCTGCCCTCTTGTATGGAAAAGTGTGTGTGTGTGTGTGTGTGTGTTGCAATTCTCCACCAGCCATGCAAATCTTTGTGTAAGTGGTCCATCTGAATGACATTTTTACCAAACATACGGAGCCTGAACAAGGTCACTCTGCATTAACACATCTGTCCCCTATGTATATGGGGCACCCATGTTTCAAGGCTGCTGGTGAGCAAGTCTGTAACTTGATTGTCAGGCTCTTGTAGAGTTCTGCTGTGTAGACTGGTCTGAGTAACTGAATCTGTTTAACTGCGTTAGCCAGTTCTCCTGCCTCCCATCTTTCACTGTAAGAGGACATTCCAAACCTTGGGACACCCCACAGTCCCCTGCACCTAGTACCAGCAGCTAAGGCAATGCAGAGTAGTTGCTCAGACTTCCCTCTATAGAGAACACTATCTAGTGGAGCACCACAGGTGAGGGGGAAAGGTCAAGATTGGGACACCTGCTAAATATTTTTCACTAATGACTTATCTGAGATTTCATTTCTTGATTACACCAAAATATCGAGATGTGGCAAACACAAGAAACTCAGCTGTTCAGATACTATGGTGATGGGTACCGTATAAATACCCAGTCGCTTATTGGAACTGTGTGCCTTATGCAATGAACAACTAGCTGAGATTCATTATTGCAGTCTTGAATGCAGGGGGGATACAAGCAACACGATGTCTATGTGGAAGGGGAGACAGAGGATGACCTACTGGTAGCCTGCCAAGCTAAACATGAGCCTGCAGGGCAAAGCTGTAGGAACAACAATCCAATGCTGTTTTAAGATGTCTATGGAGGTAGCACACAGTTTTTACAGTTGATAAGTGTCACTCTATAGAACTAGTGTAAAAACTTTGCCTGGAATACGGAGTGGAGTTTTGGTCTCCACGCTTCAGACAAAAGCTACATAAAATACAAATGGGAGGATAGGAGGATTGGAGGACAACAGGAGGAGAAAGAGCTGGAGCTAAATGTGCGGTGTCGAGAAAGGAGAACCTCCCTGGAGATAAGACCCAAAGCTATAAAATGAGCACTGTAAGAAGGGGACTCTTGTGTTCTGACGGCAGCAGAACACATGATGACTAAAGAGCAAGAAGTTCAAGTGATGACATAATGAAAATTTAACAACTGAGCAAGCCGTGATGGACTCTCAAGGCCAGGTGGTGGAGGCCCTGGTAGTGCATCACAAGCTAGATATGGAGGATGGAGCTGAAAAAGGCAGTTATGTGGTGACCATGCACTCTCTAAAACCTGTAAACAGGGTTCCTAGCCGAGCTGCATGATCACTGATTATAGAGCAGCATCAGGCCATGATGCAACATGAACATGAAATGTCATTGTACATGTGATGCTAAACCTGTGGGCCTGCCCAAAAATTGTAACTCTTAATGCTTGGGAATTACAAGCTTGTAGGCCAAACCTTTGAAAAACAGGCTGTTAGGTACCAGATGAGTGGAACTCCTAAATAAAGCTCACCTAGGCCTGGAAGGGGAACCTCTCAGACATGACTCCTATCATGGCCACCTCATGCTCAGAAGAGGGGGAAACATTTAATATTAAAGGAACCCTGAATAACTCTTACTCCTATAGGTTCCCTCAGTCTGCAGTGACTATTAACTTTCTGGTACCTTACAGGCAGACGCTGGGAAGGGGTAGATAGCCATGTGTTGCTAGAACTAAACACCTGGTAACCACATGCACCCAATACTGCTTGTGCAGTAGAACTGGAAATCCCTGATTGCGTGGAGCGTGTGGGTGACTGCACCAGTTTTCATAAGCTGAACAGCATCAGGCCCAATGAGACTATCAATAGGAGACCTCTAAGGAAATGCATGGTGCGGCAGGAAGTGGTGTTAGTGACTCGTGCAGGGGTGTTTTGAGTCAGTAAGGAACCAATATTTCAGAATGATGGCAGGGAAATCTGTTCAGCTGCAGGTGCCATCTTTCTTTTGAGACCTAAAAATGGAGGCCCTGACCATCTGGCGTCCTCAAAAGCTGCTTTCCCTATGAGGAAGTGTTACCTCTATCTAAATTCCAGTTTGGGTAATTATGTCCTTCTGACATACATTCTCCCTACCCCCGCCTGACACACACACAGACAGTTTCAGTCACATAGTGTTCTTCCCTTGCTCTTCTCATTTGCATTGCTCCAGGGCACATCACCCCAGAGGCCCCTACATTTCAGTGGTGGGTGAGTGATTCAGTCTGTAAAGTGCTTTGGGATGGGGAGGGGTGAAAGGTGCTGCTAGGGAAATGTCCGCTGTAACGTAAGATGTGAAGAAGAGCTCCAAAGCTTGTCTTTCATCAACAGAAGTTGGTCCAGAAAAAGATATTACCTTACCCAGCATGTCTCTGCTGTAACATAACTTATCTTCTTAATTTCACTGCTGGTCTCACTTATTTTTAGAGGAAGTACAAAGAGCTGCCCTGAGGGAATCAGTGTCAACTGCCCTCCTTGTCTCCCCACCCCGAAGGCTTCTGCTGCTCCCTATGAGATTAACGATTTTCACTCCTTCCATTCTCCTTTAAATATAGTAGGACATGTCTACACTAAAAACAGTGGTGAGTTCAATCCTTGAGGGGGCCACTTAGGGATCTGGGGCAAAAATCAGTACTTGGTCCTGTTAGTGAAGGCAGGGGGCTGGACTCTATGACCTTTCAAGGTCCCTTCCAGTTCTATGAGATAGGTATATCTCCATATATAAAACCACTGCAGAAGCACTTCTACCAACCTAGGAGGGGCAGTGTGGAGAGCTGAGAGTCTGGTGTCTCACCTCTGCTCACCAGCTCCCTACTGGGAGCCCGGCTGCCCCACTGGCTTCTGGCTCTCTGCTCCCTGCCAGTTCTCTTCTCCCCCCCCCCCCACCCTGCCTGCTCTCTGTTCCATGCTCCCCACCGGGAACCCGTCTGCCCCTCCCTCCGCTCCCTGCTGGGAACCGGTCAGCCCTCCCAGCTTTGTGCTCACTGCCAGGAGCAGGGCAGCTGCCCAGGCCCCCAGCAGGGAGCCAGGAGCCTTGGGGAGCAGCCTGGCTGGGAGCAGGGAGAACTTTGTCAATTTCACAGCTCTATGCTGGAGTTGTTAAATTGACAAGAATGACAGCGGACAGCCGATGTAAGTAATGCAGTGTCTACGCAGACACTGCATGGCCCTAACTACACTGCCATAAGCCTCTCGTGGAGGTGGAGTTATGTCGGTGTAGTGAGGCAGGCACATCAGCGGGAGCAAGGCTGTAGTGTGCACACTGACATAGTTAGGTTGACATAAGCTGCCTTATGTTGACCTAAATGTGTAGTGTAGACCAGGACTCAGTTTAGTGCAGTGATACTCAGACTGAGGCTTGTAAGCTGGAAGTGGCTCTTTGCACCACATATTAATACTGTTATTTAATTATTGAGCAATCTAATTCATTAACCAATCAGGATGCTTTTACTATGTTATTAACCAATTGTAGCTGATAAAATAATAATACTTGGTCATTTTGCTGTGGAGAATTATATATAATTATTTCCCCTGTCATACTGTTTTAATATGAACGTATAGTACTATAGTGGATGAAACAATTCACACTACTCTGGCTCTTTTGGGTAATGTTGATTGCTAATTTGGCTCCTGAACCACTGAGGTCTGTGTATCACTGGTTTAGTGCATCTATGTAGTTTGCAAGCACTGGTCACTAGCAGGGGTGCTACAAGCAAAGGGCTCCTTGTGAGAATTCACCTTTGGCACTTCTTAAGTTTGGCTCCACTCGGGCACCCAGATGTTTCATAACAACTGAAGAAATACAGACACAGCCCAAGATCTGCCTGTGTGTGCCTGGCAGGAAAGAGCACTTGTGGTGACACTCTGGCCCCAGCAAGCTTGCTCATGTTCCCCGCCCACTCTCTTTGGTTCCCAGGGGGTGGCAGCTCACAAGGGATGGCCATGTGCGTGCAGAGCTGTGGTGAAGCCAGCTGCCACGTGAGCTCTCCCAGAGGGGGAGGGGGCACAATTTTGACTTGAAGCAAAGCTAATTAGTTTTTGGCACAGACAGGTGTGAAAGGAATTTCTTCTGCCTCAGGCAGGAGGTGCCTCCTCTCCCCAGGTGATTCCTCTCCCCAGCACCAAAATCAGTTGCTCGTCCAACACAGGGCTCCATAAGTAAGGCCTGCTGGCTTTACACAGTTTGGGGGAAGGGAAGGAAGGTGCCAAGGACATGCTGCTGGGACTTATGAATGTTGCCCATGTGCAGTTTGGTTCCATTTAGGCTGGGACTGGGGACGGCAGGCTAAACCCATGGAGACTGTAGTGATTTTAGAGGAAGAGCTGCAGGCTCCCACATGCTGATGACGATTACAGGGGTGCCAAGCTGGGTGCTCAAATTACTGATCACAGCAACTCCTTGCTGGGGCTACAGGGATACTGGTCACAGTGATGCCAACCTAGGATACCTGGAATGCTGCTCTAATCATTGCAGGAGGATGTCTGAGGGGAGCATTTTCTGCCCACATAAGCGAAAACCATACCTGCTTCTTTCCCTGCTAAAGTAAGGGAGTGCCTCCCCCTTCCCTTCCTCCTTCAAATAACGAGGTTGCCCTTCCCTCCCTGTCTCAAGGGAGCTGAGCTGAAACTGAACACCCACACCATGCTGTGCCCAGTGATCAAGGGAAGGGATTAAGGAGAAGCAGTCAAGCTGCTGCTGACACCAGGCACACCTCCCTGGAGCTCTTCAGAGACCTGCTGCTGGGTATTAACTCTAATTCTCTCTCCCGTGGCTGCTGTGACAGGAGCACTTTGATTAATTAGGCCGGGCCTTTCCGCTGGCTGAAGCACTGAGGTGGGAGGTCTCCCTTAGCTCCCAACTTGAGGAGATGTTTCTTTAGTGCTGGTGAAAAGGGGTGAGATTGATTGCTGGGGGCATCAAATTCTGTAGCCATAACATAGGGGCAGCACGCACAGTGCCAGTGGGTAATCCCCCACAGACTACCCTGCCATGACTGCTCCCAGAAATACAGAGGAAGTTCAGAGTAAGGGTCACCTGCCTCCTGGGCACTCCCTCATGGCCAGGGGTGCCTGGACATTGCCCTGCTAACAATTCCTCCCCCTTTCAGGACTCTCCCATAACTTCCACATCAAAGGGACAGTCTCACCAGCTTCTTATCAGGCTTCAGTCCCCAGGCACCAGCCCACCAGGCTTGTGCTTGGGGCAGCACCTGGAGGGGGGCGGCGTGGTGCGGTGCTCTGGCTCTGGCCACCGGCGAGAGCGGAGCCGCGGTGGGCTCACTGCCCTCCCTGCAGCGCTCCGGCCGCCGGGGAGAGCGGAGCCGCAGCGGGCTCGCCACCCTCCCATGGCGCTGCGGCGGGCTCGCCGCCCTCCCCCCAGCACTCTGGCCGCCGGGGAGAGCGGAGCCGCAGCGGGCTTTCCGCCCTCCTCCCGGCGCTCTGGCCGCCGAGGAGAGTGGAGCCCCGGCTGGGCTCTCCGCCCTCCCCCCGGCGCTCTGGCCGCCAAGGAGAGCGGAGCCCTGGCCGGGCTCTCCGCCCTACTCCCGGCGCTCTGGATGCCGAGGAGAGCGGAGCCCCGGTCGGGCTCTCTGCTCTCCTCCCGGGGCTCAGGCCGCCAGCGGAACCGCGGCGGGCTCGCCGCCCTCCCCCCGGCGCTCCGGCCGGTCGGGGAGAGTGGCCCGCGGCCAGACTCGGCGCCCTCTCCTGCCGCGCTCCCGGGGGCGGCGGGAGGCTTTTTTTGCCTGGGGCGGCAAAAAAGCCAGAGCCGGCCCTGCCAGGCACTTCTGGCCAGGTTTTTAGTCCTCTTCCATTTTGTTAGTTCAGCAAACGAAAATTGAAAGCAACGCTACCCTGCCAGCATTGAATTCTGGCCTCAGGGTGTCTCTCCCACAGCTTCCTGCCTCTGGCAGTCTCACCAACTCTCTCAGTGCTCTTGCTACAGCTTTTCTCTCTCTCTCTCTAGCTTCCTGCTGCTCTGATAGTGGAACCACCTGATCCAACCCAGGGGTGGCTCCTTCAAAATCAGGGTTGGCTAGCTTTAGGCACTCAAGCCCCTATGGGAGAGGTCCCCTGTTACAGGCCTATTCAATCCTTGGCTTCTATGCTGAGAACTAGTGCCAGTAATCATGGGGCTTTTGCCATGTGGGCACGTACCTAAGAGCTCATCTAGATGAACTGTTAGTGCGTGGCAAGCTGGGGTATAAATGCACAGCACACTAGTGTGCCACACACTAATTGTCCGTGTGGACCCGACTACCATGCACTGAAAATTCCCTAGTATACAGTAATCTACTCCTGTTTCATTGACTCATTTCACAGTCACTGAACTGGGTCACTAGTCGTCTACTTGTGGAAAAACTCCACTCCCATTCTCAGACCTCTGAGCCATCCACCCCCCTTTGATATCTATTTTCCCTTTAAAAAAAAAATCACATCCTGTATGATACTTGAATGAAAGATCCTCCAATCTATGGTGATATTTGTCTATAATGAGCAATATCATCACCCAGGTAATTTAGGGTGGGGGGCAGTCAGCTGCTAGGGATAGGCTGAAATTATGTCCCTACAAAGGTACTGGAGGGCAGCACAACGTGGGCATTGCACTTCAGGTTTATGTGGCAGCTATCTCACCAGCCCCCACAAGTACTGAGCTCCGCAGCTCTACCAATATGGGTCGCCAACCCTCCAGGATTGTCCTGGAGTCTCCAGGAATTAAAGATTGTAATGTGATGACACTGCCAGGAATTGGGGCTGTCGATTAATTGCAGTTAACTCACGTGATTAACTCAAAAAAATTAATCACGATTAATTGCACTATTAAACAGTAGAATACCAATTGAAATTTATTAAATATTTTTGGATTTTTTTTCAATTTTTAAATATATTTATTTCAATTACAACAGAGAATACAAAGTGTACAGTGCTCACTTTATATTTTTATTGCAAATATTTGCACTTAAAATGATAAAAGAAATAGTATTTTTCAATTCACCTCATACAAATACTGTAGTGCAATCTCTTTATCGTGAAAGTGTGAACAGGCGTTCGCATGGCACTTTTGTAGCCGGCATTGCAAAGTATTTATGTGCCAGATATGCTAAACATTCGTATGCCCCTTTATGCTTCAGTCACCATTCCAGAGGACATGCTTCCATGCTGATGATGCTCATTAAAAAAAAAATACATTAATTACTTAGTGACTGAACTCCTTGGGGGAGAATTGT
The DNA here is from genome assembly GCF_011386835.1 of Chrysemys picta bellii. Classification (NCBI taxonomy): domain Eukaryota; kingdom Metazoa; phylum Chordata; order Testudines; family Emydidae; genus Chrysemys; species Chrysemys picta. Next base: position 92,118,104 of record NC_088791.1, on the reverse strand, counting down.
GTCTCCCGCTCTGTTTTACTCGCATTCTGCCATAGATTTCATGTTATAGCAGTCTCGGATGATGACTCAGCACATGTTGTTTGTTTTAAGAACCCTTTGACAGCAGATTTGACAAAACTCAAAGAAGGTCCCAATGTGAGATTTCTAAAGATAGCTACAGCACTCGTCCCACGGTTTAAGAATCTGAAGTGCCTTCCAAAATCTGAAAGGGATGAGGTGTGGAGCATGCTCACAGAAGTCTTAAAAAGAGCAATGCTCTGATGCGGAAACTACAGAACCCAAACTACCAAAAAAAAAATATCAACCTTCTGCAGATCGCATCTGACTCAGATGATGAAATTGAACAGGCATCAGTCCGCACTGTTTTGGATCGTTATCGAGCAGAACCCGTCATCAGCATGGACCCATGTCCTCTGGAACGGTGGTTGAAGCACGAAGAGACATATGAATCTTTAGCACATCTGGCACATAAATATCTTGCTACAACAGTGCCATGCAAACGCCTTTTCTCCCTTTCAGTTGACACTGTAAACAAGAAGTGGGCAGCATTATCTCCTGCAAATATAAACAAACTTGTTTGTCTGAGTGATTGGCTGAACAAGACGTAGGACTGAGTGGACTTATAGGCTCTAAAGTTTTACATTGTTTTGTTTTTGAATGCAGGTTTTTTTATACATAATTCTACGTTTGTACGTTCAACTTTAATTATAAAGAGATTGCACTACACTATAGTGTTAGGTGAATTGAAAATTACAATTTCTTGTTTTTTACAGTGCAAATATTTGTAATCAAAAATAAATATAAAGTGAGCACTGTACACTTTGTATTCTGTATTGTAATTGAAATCAATATATTTGAAAATGTAGAAAACATCCAAAAATATTTAAATAAATGGTATTCTATTATTGTTTAACAGGGCGATTAATCGTGATTAATTTTTTTAATTGCGTGACAGCCCTCCCAGGAATACATTCAACCCAAATTGGCAACCCTACTGCCTATGCACTTCAAGCCTGAGCCTCAGCTTCCCCTGGTGTTGCAGTCCTGAGGTCCGATACAGTTCTGCCAAATGCCCCTCACTTCTGATCTCCAGCTCTCTCTTACTTCATGAACTACTGTAATTCAGGGGTGCTGGAAGTAGGGGTGCTGGGGTGTGGCAGCACCCTCTGGCTTGAAGTGGTTTCCATCATATACAGGGTTTAGTTTTGTTCAATGGCTTTCAGCACCCACACTATAAAAATTGTTCCAGCGCCCCTGCTGCAATGGGTTGGATAAAGGCCACCAGTAAAGGGGGAGCTGGGATATGGCACAAACATGCTTTTTCAAAAGGTTGTGGTGAAATTTAGGTCATCAGCAGAGAAGGTGGCTCTTATCAAAAATCCCCAAAGAAGGCAAGTTCAGTCCTCTGAAGGAAGTAGGCAAAACTCCCATTGACTTCAATTGACTACCTCGCCCAATTTCTGGTTTAGACAAAGAAAAGAAGAAATATGTGGATGAGTTACGTGGAAAGGTCATTGCCTGGCCTCCAACAAACTTTTCTAATGGGAAAGTGGGGCCAACTGCCAGTGCTGGGTTTTTCCACCCTCAGGGCTTGGAGCCTTGATGGAGAACGCTATGAGTCATCTTGATCCACAGGACACACGGCAGAATGATGCGAAGTCTCTGTGAGAGCAATTGTGACATTCCAAAGCAAATGACGATGCTGCAAAAATCAGTTGTCTCAGCTGAAGAAAAAATAGCATCTGTTTACTAGAGGAGACAAGCTACTGGATAACCAAGTTAATTTGAACAGAGTTTTGCCTCGCCCACACAGAGGCGGAGAGATAGAAGAAGCATTAATAATAACTGCACTCAGGATGCTCTGCTGTACGCTTTAAGCCATTCCAACATGCAATAAAACTCTATAGAAAAATACCTTCTTAAAATGTAGAATTAATAAAGCAATTAATTAGTTGCTACTGGGAAAAAGGACCTAGCTCAGAGTAGGAATGGGTTGTAAAGGAAACAAATATGTATTCGCCATTAGTTTTATATGAAAAGCCAACTTTGCGGTGAAAGCTGTAACAGTGGGAAGAGATGTACTAAGATAGATGTCCGGGGAAGAATATTCCACATGTTAGGGCCCAGTGCAGTCATGCCACCATTGCATACAAATTTAAAAGGCAAGATTAACAGGCTGATTACCTCACAGCAGGTGGTGTGTGTGATCAGATACCTGTCCCGATGAGGCTTAGGGGAATGGTTTTGCATGTAACTCAAGCCTACACCACAGAGGGCTTTAAAACCCAGGAGTACCCGTTTAAAATTAAGTTACATCTATGTACAGCCAATATAAAGAATGCATGGCAGGCGTAATTTGATCCTGGTTGTTCAAACCGGTGAGCAAACATGCTTCCAGAGGCTGAACAAGTTGTGAATGATGGAGAAGCCCTGCTGAGAGCTCCACTCAGATGGAATTACAATAATAAACCGCACGGGAGCATGAGGGCCTGCAAGGTCAATGCAAAATAGATAAAGATGCGACCAGGACAAACTGTGCATCTGAAATAAACACTTTATTACGATGTCTGACACACAGCTTACCATGGACAAAGATAGAGCCAGTGTTTTAAACATCATTCACTATCCCAGAGCAAGCCCCCTCAACAGCAGGGGCACAAAGGAAGAGAGAACCTGTTACTATGAGTTCCCACTGCCATGATTTTTGATACCGCAGGCCTTGAAAACAAGACAGCTTGATACATCCTTCTTCTGAAATCAGCCAAGCATTTCTCCAGGGCAGGGACTACATTTACATGGTCGATGAGGCATGAACGACATAGTCTTGGCAAGAGGCCTCATTTATATGATGAACACATGGTGGGGGATACTACTTATTAGACCTTTAGTGAATATCACATAAATATCCATTACCACAGAACAGCCCCTGTTTTCTATTAATGGCTCAAACCACGGGATGGCAATTTCAGACACCAGCAACTTCCTTCTTTTGCTGAAGCAATAACCCACGGGCATTTGTTCCATAAATTACTGAGAAGTCATCTATCCCCCAAATGACTAGCTATAGCCAATCAAAAACAAATAAAAAACCATTCCTGTCCCTGACCAGTGTAGTTTCACCTTCAAAGAGAGGTTGTAGCCCATGTGGAATCAACCCAGGATGTCACTGGGTGTAAAAGTGCACCTGGAACTGACTAGCCACTACCTGCTCAATCACTTTCTTTGAAAGGGAATAAGTTAGACTTGGTGATAACCGGCAAGCATGCCAGTGTCAATAAATGGGTCCCCGAGGAGGGGCAGGACTCCACATATTTGAGGATAGTCTGTCTCCTCCCTTTGTTAAACAGACATGAATAATGCCTGATAATAATGAATGGCCCCCACAGCTACTCCACTTGCCTTAAGCAACCAAGATAGACAAGGTTTGGAACCACAGCTGGTAAGTGTCAGAAAAGAACATGGGCAACCTTCTTGAGAGAGAGTCTCCCTGTACCATACCGTAACAGCTGTGATCAGTGGAGGCTCTTGAGCTGGGGCTGTGTCAATATAAAAGAAGGGGCTGCTGGCAGGTTGTACTCCATGGAGGAATGCTGACTCCCCTTCTGCTGAATCAAAAGAGCCAGAAACTGTGTCCTTCAGGGAATTCCACAAAGCCTCTCTCCTTCCCTCTGGCCTTTTGGCAGGAAAGGGGCACAATAAAGGCCAGTATTTGTAGCTGTGATGGTGTATTTGCAGTGTGTTGTTTGACTGGTTGGCTGGCTGGTTATTTTCTGGTTTTGGGGAAGCTGCTAAGGTTTTACGTCATTAAATTTTAATTAAGAATAATGTCAAAGGCACCTCAATTGAAATTTTCAAAGCCGATTAGGGTATTTAGCTCCACAGCACCCCTAATCTCCTTTCAAAATCTCAACCCTTGAGTCCAGAAAAAGCACTTCCCCCCACACTTTTTTGTTATATATCTAAATAAATCTAACCCAGTTCATTATCACTCTGAAAAGAAACATATTATTATTGGAGAACAAAAAAAAAAATCAATTTTCAAGAATCTGGACCCCAGTAAAGCAAAGCCCTTAAGCTAAACCTCACAGATGTGAGCAGTTTCACTGAAGTCAGCAGGCTACTCACGTGAGTAAATGTTCACAGGATCAGGACCTTAGTGCCCATAAAATCAGCATTCAGGGATGAGGCAGCTCAGGTTCCCATTTTATCTCTGAAAAAAATTGTGGCACTTTTGAAGTCAAATTCTACATTTTTGGGGATGCAAACTTGGCCAAAATTGTGGTTGGTAAGATTACTAAGAAAAATGTCTTACATTATTATAGGTAATAGCTTATTAAGTATAGACAGTGTACATTGTACAACATATGAAGACAGTTTCAAAGAGCCTACAAACTGAAAGATGGAGACATACACATTTAGTGTCTCTGTGTGTGTTTGTATGGTATTAGTACGTGTGTCTGCTATCAGTGTTTGAGTGCCTCTCAATGTGTGTGTTTCAATGTGAGTTTTTGCTGGATCTGTGGTCTCGATGTGTATGTGTATTTGGATCCATGTGTGTATTTGCCGTCAGTCTGTATGTATGATGTCAGTGGGCATGTGGCTCAGTGTGTGCATTTACTGTTTGTGTCTCTGTGTGCATTTGCTGATAGTGTGTAATGTATGCTCTTGTGTGTGTGACTGTGTGTATTTGCTGCCTGTTTGTTGTCCGTGTGCTCTGTCTCTCATAGTGTGTATTTGCTGTGTCTCTGTGTGTCTGCTGTCAATGTATGTGTGCTCTCAGTATGTGTGTTTGCTGTCAGTGTGTTTGCGTGCTGTATCTGTGTGCATATGCTCTGAGTGTGTTTGTTAGCAGATGTGTGTGCTGAGTGTCTGCTCCACTGTCTCTCTGTGTGTGACTGCGTTTGCTCTCAGTGTGTGTTTAATCAGTGTGTATGTTTGACTTTCTGTCTCAGTGTGTGTGACTGTAGTTTCAGTGCATGTTTTCCCACTGTGTGTGTTTGCTCTCAGTGCCTGTGATGACCTGCCTCTGTGTGTGTGTTTGCACTCAGTGTGTGTGACTGGCTCTCAGTGTGTGTATTACTTGTCCGAACATCTTTCCAAGCAGCGGCTGACTTCTTTCCCAAAGTTAGGTAACAGGCCCAGTTCTTTGCAGCCTGGTTGGCTGCGGCGGGTCCTATCAGCCAATCCTGCCAGGCGGCCCCGGCCCAGCCAGTCAGGAGGCCATTTCCACCAGCGGCCAGGAGGGCGGGGAGCGGGAACGAGGACGCGGCTCGGAGGCGGGCTGGGCAGGGTCGGCTTGGGACTGGCTGCTGCTCTCATCTGCCCAGCCAATCCCGCGCCGGGCACGGCCGCAACTTCTCTCGTGACTCCCATTAGAGCCATCTGCGCTCTGCATCCCCCGGGCCCCGCCAGGACACGGCATGTCCGGCTGCGACAACCTCGGCGTCCCGCCTGCCATGGACTTTCCCGAAGTGCTGAAGTCCCTGCTGGAGTACTCCTTGCCCTGGGCCGACACGCGCTCAGGTAGGCGGGGGTCCCCTCCCTGCCTGGCTCCCCCCGGCGCTTGGCTGCGCTCCCCTGGGGGTGGGGGGTGCTGGTAAGACTGATCCCCAGCCCTAGGAAAGGGGCTTGGCTGCCGAGCCTTTGGGGCTCTGCTCCCAGCGACTCTGGCGGGCTTTGCGCCGCAATAGGCGCAGGTGACCCCCCCCGCATCTCGCCCCGGGCCGAGCCTCTGCCCTGTTTGTCCCGTTTCACAAGAACCGCCGAGCCTCCGGGTGTTGCTGCTGCTGCCCCCATCCCCCAGGGGTCCACGGTGGGAACGAGTCACCCAGGGGGTTGGATGTTTGTGGGGCAAACTTTGCCTCTGCTGCGGCAGAGGGTTACTAATGTAAAGCTGGGCAGGGAGCAAGACCGATGTCCCACCCTCTGAACACGTAGCCTCTTCTTTTCTGGGCTTTCCCTCTTGCTGTGTTCCTAGTACAGTCCCGCACAAACCAGATGCAAAAAACCTAGTAGGTCCCCTAGTGCAAACTCTTGTCCTTCCCGGAGCAGTGCAGGATAGATCAAGTCACCCTTTCTTGATACACTCCAAGGATTGGGGAATCGTTACACCCAGGGACCTTTCCATTTTCAGCTGGGATAGTTGCACTCCCTTGCAGGCTGCTTTGTGGTTGTTTTAACTCTTTCCTGCCTGAGCAGCGTTCTGGGTGGGAGTGCACGTGGAAATGCCACGGCACACCTCAGTCATGTTTGGACATGTGCCTCCTTACCTCGCAGACTGAGGTTCACTGAGCTATATGTTCTCCGGAAACTGCTGCCAGGACACAGATATGGTTCTGTGGCAGCAAAAGGGGCTAACATGGTACAGGAGAGGTGCACCAGAAAAGGCATTAATGAAAGACTCTCATAGCCCAGGAGAGAGGCTAATGGGATATAAGTGGGGGCGGGGACGCTGGTAGTAAGTGGCTTATGGCACAGAATAAAGGCAGCTGAAAATTTAATTAGAGACAAGAGGACCTATGGCATTAGGAAGATGGGTGATGACGAAAGGATTAATGTAGCTCCCCACCTCTCTGATTGGATTCATTTTGTCAAGTCCCTGTAGCACAGTCCTTCTGTTGTTGCCTGTAAATTCACTCCCTCCCTTGCTGGGACCCTGTACAATAACCAGACTGTTATATAATATGGAGCTGGATGGCTGGTCCTGGACGTGTTTCTGAGATATCCAGTGCCATGGTGAAAAGCTGACTGAGAGGGGTGGGTGCAGTTGTGGCAGAGCAAGGAAAGCAGAGTCACTAGTGCAAGTCCTGGATGTTGCTCTGGCCAAGGTTGGATTAAAATTCCTTAGATCCTTGGTATCCAGATTCAGCAGAGTGAAGCAACTGGTTGGAATCCATCTAACCTAGGAGAACTGGGAAGAATTTGTTGATGGGGCTAGAGAGGAAATTGGATTATTGATTGTTATGATTATTGGAGGGAAGCATTTAGTCTTAATTGGACATGACTTTCTTTGGCTGCATGGGGGTATGGTACCATGACAACTCCCTCCCTTTGCCTGGGGACCTCCCTGCACATTCCCGAAGTCTCTTTTAGTTAGTTCCCTCTTAGTACACCTCCCTGCCAGAGCCAGCCTCTCCAACCCCCTTTTTCAGGGACCAGGTCTGTCATCACACATACACACCCCTTCTCCATTTTACATACACTCTGCTATCCTGCCGCAACTCTCCTAGTGGTGCTGATTGCACACATACACTCTACCTGGTCATCGGCTCCTTATTACATATCCTCCCGCCACATCAGAGCTGTGCTTCTCCTCATCCCCTTTGGAGCTGAATTCCACATCACAAGCTTCCCAGTGTAAAAGCTAAGCCCCCTCAGGATTCCCATCTTGCGTGTTCCAATTCTTAGTACCAATGTTAGGGGGCTTATTCCTTCACCCTCTCAATTCCCTGGTCCTTCTCGCATGAACAGAGAGCAACAATACCTGAAGTCCAAAGGCGCAAACATTTATTGGGGTGAACTTCCAGCAAGCATGATTCCAGTTTCCTTCCTCAGTGTCCCCCTTCCCAGCTCTGACACCCAGAGCCATCCCTGTTCCCATTCCCCCCCTTACTTCCTGATTGACTGCAGACTATATAGTAAAACTTGAGTTCTGCTTAGCTATACCTTAACCAATCACTTTACTGAAATTTAACTAACCAATCCTAACATACTGTAACATGGTTATTTAACCAATTATATTCCACCACCTTAATTGTTTACACCCAACAAAATTAATTATACAGCAGACAGAAACAATTACAGAACCAGAGACCATGCAAATAAACATACAAAACAATACAGAAGTGAGGATTTCACAACTACATCTATACAGACATAAGGGTTTTCCAGCTGTGTCTATTGATAAGTTTTTGCCAGACAGAAAACTATCAAACTAAATTTCCTTTTACATGTTCTAGGCTCTTTCCTTTCTCTGGAGGTGATAAGAATACAATTCTGTCCTGATATTCCTAACAGCCCAATAGCACCTTATTTCCATGTGACTCGTTTAGAATGTGAGGATGTGACCGTTCACTTCTCAGCTTATGGCTATCTCTGCTGCATAGCCGAAGGCCTTACTTACCCTAAGAACAGAGCCTCAGACTGTCACAGTATGAGAAGGCCCTTTAACAGACAGACAGTGATTTTGATTCTTTCTTTTATACCTCTATAACTAGCTAAGTGATAATACACCTAAATTCTTAAAGTATAGGCCTTTACAGACAGACCTGAATATCTATATCCTAACAACGAGAGCTAAAGAGAAACTGACAATTACATTTGCAAAATCTAAATAAAGCAGGAGGGTGCAGCTGATGTTGCAGTTTCCAGTGACCTACTGCACCCATCCACTTTATTCCATTGGTGACTAGACTCTGAGTGTCTAATCCCAGGAAGAGTTCCCAAACCAGCCTCTCATATCACTGTCTGAGGAAGAGCCAGCAGAGTGCATTGTGCAGGATCCCACAAGAAGCTCCCTGCAAACTCCTGTTAAGGCCTATGCAAAAAATCATCTTTGTGTAAAACAAACACTTCCTGTGCACAGCCACATGCCTATGACTGTACAAAGCTAATCCTAATGTTCAGCATCTGCTAAACTCATCTGGGAGTAAGTCAGGGAACAAGGTCAGCCTTAGGCACAAGCACTGCACCGCCACCAAACCAGCTTCCACTTTTGGGGCCTAGAGGTGAGGGAGACACTGTTGGTCTAAATCACTGCCTCAGTACTGTAGTTTAGATTCCTTACAGATCATAAAACCAGCCTTGCCAGGGAAACTGCAGTCTTGAACAAAATGGTGGGAAGCAGATATGAGGACTGTAACCAGTGACAAGTACTGGTTCCTCCACTGGTTAGAATATATTATTTATTCATCACTGCCGATGTGTGTGGCACTTTTACTGTCAAGTAAAAGACAGGTTTCAGAGTAGCAGCCGTGTTAGTCTGTATTCGCAAAAAGAAGAACAGGAGTACTTGTGGCACCTTAGAGACTAACAAATTTATTAGAGCATAAGCTTTCGTGGACTACAGCCCACTTCTTCGGATGCAAGAAGTGGGCTGTAGTCCACGAAAGCTTATGCTCTAATAAATTTGTTAGTCTCTAAGGTGCCACAAGTACTCCTGTTCTTCTTTTTGCGGATACAGACTAACACGGCTGCTACTCTGAAACTCTTATCTATGTGCTTATCAGCTTTGCTAGCTGAGCTACTGGAGATACTCCTTTAACGCCTGGCTGGGTAGAGATCTGTGTTTTTTGAAATGGAAGATTGCAGGATGTAGTCCCTCCACTTATGCATTTAGGTGGCAAGTGTCATGTATGTATTTGAGTGATACAAGAAACATTCAGCAGGAACAGCAGTGGGAAATTGGTAAAGACAAGATAGGAAAAACAAAAACTCATAGATCACCCCATCCACACCCTGCCAATGGCAGATTGTAACTCTGGGTAGTTTCTCACCAACTTCACCAGTATAGTTATATTGGGTCTGCACTTCTAAATCGAGCACCATTTTCCTTGTTTGTTTGAGGGCTGGAAACAACCTCAAAGTTTCTTCCTTCTCCTAGGGGTTTGACATCACATAGGACACACAGCTGCTATTGTCATGATGCAGGACAGGATGAGATCATATCTATGTCACATAGTATCCTATCTGGAGGTTGTGTTAGATTTGATCTCCCCCGATGTTGGCCATAGAGAATGTTTGTTTGCATGATGATATTTGAATTTAAGCAGAATGGTAGTACTATAGAGTGCTCTGCCTCTTTACATTGCCTTTCACCTAGTTTCCTTATGCCTGTCAATATACCTGTGATCTGATATAACACGAATTCAGATATAATGTGGTAAAGCAGTGCTCGGGGGCAGGGCTGCGCACTCTGGAGGATCAAAGCAAGTTCAATATAACACAGTTCCATCTATAACGCGGTAAGATTTTTTTTTTTTTTTTTGGCTCCCGAGGACAGCGTTATATCGGGGTAGAGGTGTACACTATGGTTCCCATTAATCTAAAACATTTATCACTAGATTTTACTTATCTTCCCTACTCTCCCCCCTAAGAACAAAAAAAGCTAAAGAGATGGAATCTCCACACACATCTTTACTCAGCAATATTCCCTGGATGGAAAAATAAGGAATAGATTTCCCAAAGTACTCATGGCCAGACTTTCAAATGCTCATTGCCTACTATTGGGGCAAGATTTTCAAAAGAATGGTGCATCCAGCAGGTACTATTGTGATACTGGCAGCCAGATTTCAAGAGCTCAGCTCCTAGCTCGCTGAGCTCTCTTGAAACTCTGCCCCGATTGTGTTCTTTTGAAAATCTTCTCCAAGAAGTAGAGCAGGTGCTGGTCAAGCAAAAATGATAGATGACTTTTGTGCCAGGAGAATGATCATACACATCACTTCATCAGACCCATGAAGGAAGAAGGGGGCTGAGTCTGATTTCACATTTTTTCACTGTGATGACATGATCTCTTTGGCAACAGACAGATAGACGCTATGTTTGTACAGTGCCTAGAACAGCAGGGAAGGGTTCTTGGTTGGCCTCTCAGCACTAACATAATAAAGATAAAATGGAACCACGAAATGATACCACTGCTGGGGAGAAGCAGAGGGCGGGAAGGGAAAAGGAAAGAGGAAGAAATTAATGTATTGCTAGGGTGTTTTGCTGACATTTAGCAGCTGCATACAAGCGGAGCCCGTATCATGTGATCAGCCTTGTCCTCACTGGTAAGGTGACCCGCTATCAGCCTGCTGGGGCCAACCCGGAGTGAAGCTGAAGTAGTGCGACCTCTAGTGTAGACAGAGGCTGTGTGCCTGAAACCAGGCACGTCGCAGCCTGGAGTCGTTTAGCATGTGCACACGCGAGGCACTGGCACTGGGGGAGGCCAGCGGGACACAAGTGGGGAAAATCCCCCGAGCGCTGGCAGCAGCCCGAGCTGGGATCTCCCAAATCCGGCCCCCCCGCCTCCTCTGAGGCCGGGGCCGATGGGGGTAGGCGGGGCCGCGTCCCTGCGAAGGGCAGGGATTATTAGGGAAGCTGGGGGATCCGTTGCGCGCGCCCCGTAGCCCCGCCCCCTCTCCTCCCGAGCGGGCACAGCGGCTAATGGGCTCGCGACTCCCGGCCCGCACCGCTACGCAACTGCAGAACTCGGAGCTGGCCAAGCCCGGCCCCAGTGCCTCCTCCCTTCCAGCGACTGGGCTCGCGCGCTCTGCTGCGATCGCCGCAGCACTAGTGTGCGCGCGGCTGTTTTCACACCCCTCCCTCCGCGCGCGGTTTTGCTTGGAAGGGGCGGGACTAACATGCTAATAAATCACACTCCTTCCTTGCTCTTTCCTGGGGTGCGCCGACCGAACGTGTCCGCCTATGGCCAATGGGAGCGCCTCCCTCGAGCAGCGCAGCCAATCACAGAAGGCGACCTGGGTTGTGGGCGGGAAGTGAGGGAAGCTCGCGCTCATGAATAAAGAAATAAGGCGAGGCTGGCTCGTGGCGTCAGCTGCTGGCGCGTGCGCCTTGGTGGTGTCTTTCCGGGAGCTGCTGGCGCAGCCCTAATTCTTAGCCTTCCCCTGCGAGGGTCTCGGCGTTGACACCGCTCGCCGGACAGCGGGGAGCATGCCCGGCCGCGCCGCGCGCCAGGAGGCAGCAGCGGGGAGCGCAGGGGCGGCCGCCTCCGCGCAGCAGGAGCGGAGCCTGGCGGGAGCCTTCCCGCTAGTGCTGAAGAAGCTGATGGAGAATCCTCCGCGGGACGCGCGCCTCGGTGAGGGCGGGAGCGCGCACGCACGGCGCGACCCCGAGAGCGGCCGGAGCGCGCGTGTCGAGGGGCGGGGCGAGTCCCATCTCCCTGGTTCCCGGGCCGGGTCCAGCTGAGCCGGGGCCCGCGAGTGCTCGGCGCTGCACCCAGCCCCGCTCGCCGGCTGCATGCTAGGGCCGGGCCCCGGCCTGGGCTCCAGTGGCTGCTGGCGGGCGGCGGCAGCAGCTGGGGGGGGGGATTCCCCCTCCTTAGCCACAGGTCGGGGCTGCCGTGAAAAGACTTCTGGCCTCGGTGACTGACCTGCCCGGAGTCTGGCTGCAGCCTCGGGGCTTTTTGCCAATGCAAAATAGAGCAACATCAATCAAAAAAATCTCCCCCGAACAGCGCGGCCTGTGCCCCAGGGCTGGGCTTTGCTCCCTGCTCCAGGCGTTGCCACCTGGTGCATGCGAGTGTCCAGTTGCCTTACAGCTCCAGCCGAAATCAATGTGATTTACAAAACTAAGTCATCGGTGTCATTTGCATTTGGTTCACTAATATATACTTATGCTAGTACTCAGAGATCTGAGGCAAGACTGGCTCTATTATGCTAGGCACTGAACAAATGCATAGAAAGACATAGTCCTATCTGAAGAGCCTATGATCTACTATCAGCATGTGTGTTCCTGCTAGCTGTTGAGGAGTCCCAAGCCTCTGGCTGGTGAAGCAATTACTTTCTCATCCAGGTTTTTTCGTTCGCTATGAAATAAATTTCTTTCTATGCTTTTAAACGTAATGTGCAAAATACAGCAGGTTGAAGTAACAATGGTACCCTGTTATCACAGTGCTGTCCTTTTCAACAGAAATCTCATTCATGCCTTGAGACTTCCGAAGGCATATTCCACTTTGATTCTGTTCCTGCTAAGGAAGTAGTTTGAAGTAATGTCTGCCAGAGTAATTGGGGTAGGGTTTTCTAAGGGTTGGTATGCAGGATCTTCTAAAATCATAGCAGGGCTAAAAGGCTATCCTGGTCTCTCTGTGTGGTTGACCCTACTGACTGATCTATTCCATCTGCTTTGGAACAGCCCAGTGTTCTCAGGTTTGTGCATTGTGCTCTTTGCCAGGCTTCCCTATGTGAACAGTGAAGAGCCAACCTCTGATCCAGTAGGATTTACATCTCTCTGGAGTGTGTCATTCTGGTGACTGTTGTTTTATTCAGAATCAGAATGATGGTGCTGTCTATTTCTACATTGCAGCATGAGGAAATTTAGTTTACAATTGCTGAGCATTCTTGCAAGTATATATTTATACTGTGATCACACTTGCTGCATGAATTTGTACTGCTGTATACACTTCCCACACAATAGCCTGTATGTAGACTTCCAACCCCAGATGAACATCCCATCAAGCAGTAATTACCTGGGGTTCCTGGTTTCCACAGAGCAATCTTCACTGTGTTGCCTAAAGTAAGAGGAACTCTCATCCAGGTGCTCTTGTGTGGGAGTGAGCACCTCACAAAAATTGAAAAAATCTCATTGCTCTGCAGCCATTCCTCCTCATCCCAGGTCTTGACCATCACGCTTTCACCAGTCAGCGGATGTGCTTCTGCCCCCAAAATGGTACTCAGTCCAGTAAGGTCTAGAGGTAGGCACCTGATCTGAGTATGAGTGAGGTGTGATTTCATGGACAAAGTAGTGTCATTATTTAAAGCTGTCTTCTAATTCTTATGGGCCTCATTCTTTGCTGAGATTCTACTCCGTTTATCTATGACCTTCAGCAGTCAGTTGACTACGCTTCCAGGAATTCAGTCAGAAATGGGCTTTGCTTAGCATAGAGACAACTGTGCTTCTCCTGTGTATGACCTATAGTGTAGTTTATACAGAAAATTTTGTCAATCTCTGGGGAAAATTCTAAGATGTTCTCCTACAGCCTCCCCTTTTGGGGAACTGTGTGATAGGTACTTTGACCTATAACAAAATGTTAGAGGGAGTACTGTGTGGGGACACTGAATTTTTTCAGGAACAAATACTTTTATAAATGCTTAGCTGAACTGTTACAATTAGCATTTAATGTAGATGAACTTTGTGTTATTTCCAAATCAAATATGAAAATCCCCATTTCCACCTCTCCCCCTTCTTGTACCTAATCTTTCCCTCTTTGCACTTCTCTCCCACCTTCAGGATAAACGTTCTTGTTACCTCAAAGGCTTCTTAATAGTTTCCATTGTAACCTGACCCTTCCACATGTACTTTTCCTGTCTTCCAGGAAAAGCCTGGGAGAAACAAAATATCTGTTGTAAATCCTAAAGATAATCAAATCTAAACTTCGGTGAATCATGGTGCTTAGGAGCATGTGTATTATACCACCCCTGGGTGGGTTGTTGGCAGTGTGGATTAAACAGAGGACCTCTATGCTAAAAGACCCTGCTCTCTTAGCTCCAAGACTTTAATGTACCTGTAAATCTCTGTGGCCTACCTATTAGATGGAGACCGACAAACTGTTAAGTGTGGGTTACACATGGAGATTGGGCTGAGTAAATTGATGTAGAACGTGTCAAGGAGTGAATTTCCTTGCTCTGATGGAGTCTGTATTGAACTCTTACCATTATTTAAACCTAGTCTTTAATCTTCTAACCCATATTTTACACAGTGACCTTTATGTTTTTGTCTTTTAGATAAAGAAAAGGAGAAGGAAAAACTTGAGGAGGATGAAGCAGCAGCTGCCAGCACTATGGCAGTCTCTGCCTCCCTCATGCCTCCCATTTGGGACAAAACCATCCCTTATGATGGGGAATCTTTCCACCTGGAGTACATGGATCTGGATGAGTTCCTCCTGGAGAACGGAATCCCTTCTAGCCCTGCTCACCTAGGCTTGAACCAGAACCCGCTCCTGCCTGTGGCTGAGCTGGAAGGAAAAGAGCCTGCCAGTGCGGCTGCTGCCTCCCCTCCCTCATCATCTTCCACTGTAGTTTTCCAACCATCTGAAGCTGCCTCCGGCACAGGTAGGTGAAATACTTTGAAGCCATATGGACAGTTTCTGTTGCTATTATATGTAAAGAGGCCTCAAACCTGGGGAGAAGCATTACCACCCTGCTGAGATTAGCTTCAGAAGCTTAAATAGCATAAATGTGTTTAGCCTATACATTTACATTCATCTGTAAATTCCTGCTAATCTTTATGAAGAGGTCTTTCCCACTCCCAAAATAACGTAGGGCTTGTCTACACTTATTGCTGCGGCACGATCAACGCTTCGGTGGTCAATGTAGCGGGTCCAATGAAGACCCGCTAAATCGACCACTGATCGCTCTCCCGTTGACTCCTGTACTTCACCTGATCAAGAAAAGTAAGGGGAGTTGATGGGAGAATGTTTCCCGTCAACATTGTGTAGTGTGGACCCCACGGGAAGTAGATCTAAGCTATGTTGATTTGAATTACGCTATTCATGTAACTCAAATTGCATAGCTTAAATCGACTTTTCCCTTAAGTGTAGACAAGGCCTTAGTGCCACTGCCGCTTAGCCACTTCTCATTACTGTATCTGATTGCAAATCTTGTGGATGTTGATGCTAGGGAATGAGCCCAGCTAAAATAAGAACCAGCACAAACATTCTCCCACAACTGAAGCAGGACTTTTTTTGAGGTTTTAATATCTGTCTTTTAAAAAAAAAAAAAAATCACATTGCTTCTGTGCTGTTTTGTTTCTAGTTGGAATTGGAAAATCTGAAATACCAATAAATTTAGCCTTTCTAATTGGTACTTCTAACCTAGCAAGAGTCTGGAATTCCTTGAATTCTTGTGGAAAAATCTGTTACTATAAGATCTGCAGGCTTGATAGGTTCAGATAAGCTTTTGAACACCTTGGTGGTTCAGTCCGTTGAGGTAAACCATTAGTAGTTAGTGTACATCCAATGAACTTTGCTTTATGGAAATGTTATAATAAAGCTTGTGAAATGTGACAGCTACGTTTTTTGGACAGAGTCTGTTTTATATTTTAGTTTTGACGCTCCAAGGAATGCTTGGAAATCTCTTGAGTACCTGAGATGAGAAAGGAGACACACAAAAATAAAACACATTTCTGGTGCCTCCACCTTAGCTACCCGTGACCTGATCCTAGATAGCGGTGTGCATATCTGGAGAGGAGCTTCACTTTTCAGTTTAGTGTTGGATTTGGGAACTCCACACAATAACACTGCGCATATTTAATGGCTCTTTTGTGAGAAAAGAACCTGCAAGAAGGCCTTATGGAAAGGGCCTGAACCCTGACCCCCTTTCCACAAACCTGGTAGACAAATGCACAACATGGAATACAAGGTTTTTCAGCAGGAGGGAGGAAAGAAACCATGCATCAAGTGCTCACTTGTGGACTCCATGTTTATATATGATGTGTTTTATGTTATCCTTTGGGTATAGTTTTTTGTTGTTTCTCCTAAACTCTTGTGTAGTGTTGCTAATGTTTTACTGCCCAGATATGTGGCTGCATTTCATTAGTGGAAGAAGAGATTCATTTATCCCTGCCTATATTTCACTTTGTGCTAAAATTTGCAGTTCATCTGTATGAAAGATGTTTATAAACATAAGGTTACTGTAATGTGACTTTTAACTTGTCTTTAAAGGTCATGCTACCATTCTGTTTCTGTCACAGTACACATCTCTTCCACACTGGGCCCTCTGTTATTACTCTTCTATTTACATATAACAAATAAGGAAGAACATGATGTGTGGATTTTTATCAAACCTCTATTTTTCATGCTGAAAATTAAATTTTGTGTGGTCTTCAGTGGGCTGAGTGAGAGAAATCTCCAAGCCAGCTCATGCTTCTGTGGGAATTTCTGAGCCATAAATGGCAGGGAGCTAGAGCTCTGAATTTCTGATTTAACTCTGTTGGAGCAAATACTTCTTATATGTAGCGAGGTGCACAAGGGAGAAACTGATATCTTTCTGCCATTTTTATCTTCTTGTATCTCTCATTCTGGGCATGCATTTCTTCCATGGTGAAGGAGGTTATCCAGCATTTCTGTGTAAGGCTGAGATGTTAGTTCCATCCCCTGCAAGAGATATCTTGTACAGTACTGAGTTGACTATTAAATAGAAGTGATAAATGTGGCATACACTAGGACAGTGAGCAGAGATGCCCATATATGGGTACCTGGATTTATTTTCTTCGTCATGCTGATCTCCTATTGTGATGTTTACTGCCTTTTACTAGAATCCTCCCCAGAGAGTGAGAGAGAGACTCCGAGCCCTGTTGATCCAGACTGCATTGAGATTGATGTGAACTTTAATCCCGACCCTGCTGACTTAGTGCTCTCCAGCGTGCCCGGTGGTGAGCTTTTCAATCCTCGCAAGCACAAGTTTGCTGAAGAGGACCTGAAACCACAGCCCATGATTAAAAAGGCCAAGAAGGTTTTTGTCCCAGATGAGCAAAAGGTAACAGACTTATTATATCAGACTGATGAGGCTTTACTCAGGGTTGTGGGGGGGTCTTTTTTTGTATGTTGAAATAAATTTGGGGCAAGGCCAATGTGCCATACCTACAGAGTTGAGTGGAGAATGTTTCTCAGAAGAGGGTTGGCAGGCTGATTCCTATTCAGCTGAAAGGCCCTTACTGCTTTGTTAACTTGGAGCAGTGAGTGAATTGTTGGGCAGGAGTGACTTGTGATGGTAGACACAAAAAAGGATGGAAAAACTAAGTTGTCTTAGCTCATTCCTCCCTTCTCTTCCTCACTAATGCAAATTTGCCCCCCACACTGTATACAGTCTTCATGGTCATGTTCTCATTTGCCAGTGCTTTTTGTTTAGTCCAGTTCTAAATGCCCCGGACAATGAAACATTAATCACTTTCATTGGGAGACTGTTCCACAGGCTAATAGACTTAGCTGTTAAGAAATTGTTCTTGATGTCCAGCTGAGATGTTCCCTTTGTTTAATTTCATCTCGGTTTTAGTTCCCCACCCCACCTTGGACTATCCTAAATAGGCTTCTTGTGAGGAGACAATCTTCCAGTACCAGGTTGCCTAAACTTCAGTTAGTATCTGAGCCTAGCCAACCCAACAGCTTCCTGCATGAGCTACAGGAAGAAGTCCAACAGCAAGTAGGATGGCTTTTTTTGGATAGGATGACTCTTGTGGTAGGGCAGGAAGGTAGCTGTTTGACACTGGATATGAAATACTGAGCTGTCAGATTGGCATCTTTTTTTTTTTTTTTTTTTTCCTACAGGATGAAAAATATTGGACAAGGCGAAAGAAGAACAACGTGGCAGCAAAGCGTTCCCGCGATGCTCGGCGACTGAAAGAGAATCAGATCACAATCCGAGCAGCCTTCTTGGAGAAGGAGAACACTGCCCTCAGGACAGAGGTGGCAGAGCTGCGCAAGGAAGTGGGGAAATGCAAGAACATTGTCTCTAAATATGAGACCAGATACGGACCCTTGTAAGCACACTTTCTTTCCTTGCTAGGGCTCCTTGTTTAGCTCTTGGACTTCTGTAGAGACTCCCAGAAATAACATGTGTGGAGGCTTTGTCATTGTGCATCTATAACAAAGATCTGCTTCTGATGGCACAACTTGGTCAGGTCCTTTCCTGACCCTTGTGGTGCCAGAATCTAGGTTGTGTCCATCTTTACAGCTTTGTGTTAACACTGCTAGAGCAGTTGGTGATGCTAATCTAAGAGAATGGATTCATCCATCCAGGGGAATAAAAGTGAATCTGATTAGATTGTTGGACAAGGCTTTTGCTTTCTGTTCTAATTTCCATTTTAAATGGAAAGAGAGCTAGCTGAAGTGCAAAAGTCTCCTGTCCATTCGTTCTCTCTCTCTCTTGCTTTTAAAACTTAGTTTTATCATTTGGGTGCTGCGGGACAGCATCATAAAAAAAGTTCCTTTCCCAGTTCCTAGATATTGGAACGTAGCTGATCAGCATCCGTTGTGCAGGGCTCTGTGCTCCTGTTCAGGAGGAACAGGGAAACCACCTGGGCCTGGGAACCGTCTGTCTTCTGCAGAGGTGAAGATAACATTCTGATGAATATGCATTTGTGTAAACCAGAGTGCAGTGAAAACATTGTTTCTAAACAATACTTGTACATTTTTCTTTGGCTAGCTCCCAGATCCATAGGATGAGGTGCAGGGCAGAGAGCCCCATACTTCTCCTTTACTAATGTGAGGTAACGCTTTTTGAGTTCACAGCAATGGATTTTAGGGGGTGCATCGCTCTCTTCTTCCTTTTCCCTAATACAGTTAGGGGACTTCTTTTCTTGAACAACTAATTATGCAGCACGTGACTCTTCATTCAGAAGTGAAGGAGAAGGGCACCACCAAACCTTGAGTCATTCACCTGTGGCCTCATCAGATCAAACCTTAGGTCCATCTCGTTTGGGAATCACCAGCACTTTGTGTTTTGGGCGGGGGGAACAAACCCAAACCACCACTCTAATGCATCTTCCCAGTTGTACAAGTGTTGGTGGGGGATTTCTTGGTCCTTTTGAGCAAGCTGGGGGCAGCCACACCCACTCTAAACACGAAGAATTTCTCTCACAACCTCTTTGGGTGGCAGTCTCTCCATACCAGCTGGTTTTCTCTCAAGCACATGACTTGCCCTCTTGGTGCTGAGAATGGATTACTTTCCAGCGCTGCTCCTACAATAAATGGTGCTAAAGAAAAATGCATTCTTGTGTAACGTTGGAGGCCTCCTCCACCTGCAAGAATGGAAAGCTTTAGTAAGATGTCTGGTACAAATGTAGACAGTCATTGTCATATGTATTTTATCCCAGGTTTATGGCAGTGAATATGTTAGAACTGGTGGGGTTAGATGTCTGGGGATGGTGTTTGTATTTGGGAGCAAGAGGAGCGTGGGAGATAAAAAGATTTTAGGATAGATTTGAGTGAAGGAATTACAAACTTATAAGAGCATGTAGAAGTTATGGGGTTTCTTTTTCTGTAACAGAGATTTTGACTAGCTCAGCTTTGCGAGCTCAATGTGAGAATAACGCAGCATTTCTAAATTCATATGTTAGCTCCCTAATGGAGTGGGGAAGGAGGCTAATCCAGCATGATGAAAGTTAATCTGTACAGGAGCTGTTTTTCCCCCTCCATTATTACCTGCTTGTCTGGGCTGAGCTGTTTTTTTGTGCAGCGCCAGTCTGATTCCTCCTGAACGTCAAAGAGGGAGATAGAAAAAACCCAGTGGTGTGGGATTCTTTCACAGAGTGGTATGTAACGGTGATAGGAGGAGTATATTGTAAATAAATTGTCACACTTACTGCTTTGCTTTATTTAAAGTGACTTATCTGATTCCGAGTGATGCAACTTTAAAGACTTCTAAAAACAAAGAAACTAAAAAGCACACATGAAACCATCTGTCTTCAGAGTGAGCAGTGAGATGTGTGAGAGGTATCCAACACAAACAACTGACGGGGGACACTGCCTGCAAGTACCCCATCTGAACTGCCCGGGGGCTGGCATGATGAAAAGTGCAAGGTCTTCTTAATGCTGTGTATGGCTTTCTTCTCTTTTTTTTGTACTAATGTTTGTCTTCTCTCTGTAATCAAACTACAGTAATGTTACTTACTGACACTTGTCAATTACACTCACAGCTCATGTCTTTCAGTCCAATCTGTTGATGACTTGTGTGAATGGTGACTCTGTTTTGATACTTGAATGAAATGGGAGAAAGGGGGATTCTAACTTAAAATGGCTTAAAGGATATTGTCACCGATTTTTGGGGTTAGGGGGCAGTGGAATAGGTTTTAGCTACTGCTGCAGCTGGATTCTGACAAGCGTAGCATCTTGAGGTACTGCTCGGGGTGCTGAACTAGAGGCATCCAGGGAAAATAGTCTAGGTGTGCAAGAAAATGTAACAGATTTGTTGAAGTAAACTAAAAAGCACCATCGAGTGTGCTGTACAAAGGGTAACAAATAAATCCTGTTATATACCCCAGATGACAAACACAGCTCCTTAACTACTTCCTCCCCTGATATGTACATTGTGGGGAGCCCACCCCCGTCACCTTTTACTTTTAAGGGGCTCTTTGTATCCCAGTAAAACAAATTACATCCATTTTCCTGTCTGCTGCACCAAAATAGGGGAGAGGTGTGTACCTCTGAGCTGCTGAGCCCTGTATTTTGCTGCAAGCCAGACCAGTCAATCTGTATTGAAGTCCCAGGGGAACAGTGGCTAGCAGCTACTATGCTCTGCATCCTTCTCTTTTTTTCCTACTGCACTCTAATTCCCCAAGCACCTCGGAGAGTACGGCATACATCTGTCTCATGGACCCCAAATATCCAGCAATGCCATTGTCCTAATGGAACAGCTTTAAAAACAAAGACCCTGGGCATGTATGGAGGTAGATGAGGCACTTAGAGAGCATTGCAGGGATGTTGGCCCTGTGTAGAAAAGGGAGGCTGTCCATGGAAGGAAAGGTGCCATCAATACTGCAAAAGAATCCTAACCAGACATCATAACCAAATCTATAGGTGAAAGAACAAATGGAATGGCTTATTTCCAGTAAAATATTGTAGGGCTGCACTTGTATCCAAGGTTCTGTCAATAACATAGAAATGAAGAGAGGAAGTTTTTTCTATGTGTCTATATGACAAACTCTCTGCCAGGTGGCTGATCAATAGCAGACACCTGGTTGATAAAGTGCTCTTGAAAGCCTGCAAAAGGAAAAGGACCTAAATGGGAGGCTCAGGATCCATTACAACGGAAACTTATGAAGTATGGTTTAATACTGTACAAATACTGTGTCTTCATCTTCCCCAGAGGGATCCTGCCCTCAGGACTTCTTAGTAGGAAGGAGAAAAGGAAAGGGTGCAATGGGGAGAAGCAGACTGCTGCAAACTTTCTTTAAACAAAGTTGTAACCAATTCATTTTTCAGTGTAACCTGGCAACGATGAACGGGCTTTATCCATCAAGTGCACTGCTTGATCTAGTCTTGCAAGTGGACCATGTTTTCAGTGTTAAAGAACATGCTTTAACTTTTTTTTCTAACCAGTAAGAAATGTTATTAATATGTATATAATAAGATTCCAGGATTGTCACTCTGAAGCCTATTATGTCTGTAGAGTCAATGTGAAGCGATGGAAACAGCTACACAGGTAGTTGAGAGCTCTTTTTGTTCTGAATATCACCAGGTGCAGTCATTGCTGTGACTTGTGATCTGTTACTGTCATAAGTTCACAGCCATTTTTGGCTTTTTTGCGCACACACACAACTTTACAAATTACATTCATGGAACAACAAAACTAGTACTTTTATAAGTTGGAACTCTTAAGATTCGCTAGGATAGTACATGAAAGTTTCCAAATATCTGCAAATGGGTTACTATTCCAGCATCAAATTCCTAAAATGTCAAGGATATATTACCACCTGTATAAAGTGCTGCAGGCTTACACCTTGTACTGCAGATCTGAACAACCCTTTTTTTTTTTTTTTTTTTTTTTTTTTTTTGGTGGATTCTTTTTTTCGTTTAAGGGCCTTGATTTTAAAGATGTTGAATGCATGTAAATGTATTAACATCTTCTAGCATATATTTCCAATTACTTAGTTCTGAATTATTGTTTTTCACAACCATGTTAACCATTTGAGGAGAGGTGCTACTAACTGTGCCAGGTACATCTTAAGGTAGCAGGTGCCGAGGAGGTCCAGCAGCTCCTGGGTTTAGGAATATTGTAAAAGTACAATTGTGGCAAAAATATTTTGTGTAGTCAGCAGGAGATCAGTGCTGCTGTGGAACTTCAGATCTGCAGAGCTCCTAACCTTTACAGAACTGAAGCTCCTGGTTATCAAAAGTCCTGATTTTACAAAGTGTTTAGTTATCTCAGAGCTTTGTAAAACAGGGTGTGTCTGTATTGTTTTCTCCTGGCTGTGGTGGGTGAGCCCAAGACAAAGGGCAGATGCAGAGGTGATCTGACCCATTAACTTCATATTGTACAGTAACCTAGATCTAAATATTTACTGAGGAAAGAACATTTATTTTAGTATCTTCTTTTTTTAAAGGGCTTTTCCTCTCACAGAAATACAAAATCTTGACCAGCTTTGTTGGTCTTAAGTAATTCTTCTGTTGTGCATCTACCAAAACCACCACTAAAGGTTGGGGGAAGGGACAACAAAGCTAATAAAGTTCCTTGGAGATCGTCAGTATTTTTAGCCGGATGGTTCATTATTCTTTATTGTGCGGCTTTTTTAGAATACAAACATTTAAAGTTCAGGCTGTCACAATGGAGTGGAGAGTTGTGAGGGAGGTAAAAAAAGTAAGCGGAGGATAAAGAGGAGTGGAAAAAACAAAAGATAAGATTAAGGCAAAATACTAGCCTGAGCCAGAATGCTGAAACTGAGGCCGACCTGCTTCTAACTTTTGGGGCAGTTCGGATCCAGATCTCAACCCCACAGCTTGGGCTCTTACCCAAGATGTTTACTTTTTTTAAGTGATGGGCGCCTCCTTTTCTTCGCCATATTTTTTATGGCCTGAGATAGAGCATGAAGGTGAAAAGAACTTGGGAGAGTGAGGGAAGGTGCTATTATTTCTAACTACAGTAGTTGTTATATTAATGTACTCACTATATGTCCATTCAATTAAGGCACTTGATTCTGACTTGCAGATGGCAGTATTACTGCCCTTTGCTCATGTGGTGGCCTGAATTGTTTGACAGAGCTGCATCCATATATGCAGCTGAAGGTGAGGTGAGGATTTGTTTACTTACCTAAATGGAATAACAGGTAGCTGGTATCTGTCTTCTAGAGCAGCGATGATGTATCTGTTTGCTACTGGTCAGGATAATGGAAGGATTAATCTTCTACACTCGTGATTTATTGGAATATTGTATTTTGTATAACTTAGAACATGTAAATACACTTTTAAAATTAATTGTCCTATGAAGTAATAAATAGCACTTCCATTGTAACACCTGAAAATTGTTAAAAGTGCTTCATGTCGCATGACTTGGGATTTTTTTTCCTAGAGAACTGCAGAAATCAAAGTGAGATTGATGTTGTGGAGTTTTAATTTAATTGTGATGCTTCCTGGTAACACAAATATTTAAAAATAATAAACCACCCAAGCCGAGAAACTTCATTTTATTTTTTTACAGTAATCACTTAGGTGACATTCATCACTGTACTCAGACAATCCCATTTTCTGGATAGTCAGTTTTGTTGTTGGCCAGTAACATTTGGAAAGCACTCCTATTGGTCAGTTTCATAAAAAGCACTGTGCAAGTCCAGAAAAACAGTAACTTGTTTTTTAAATTGGTTGTGGCTTAAATGTAGCCCTCTAACCAGACTTCAATGTCATTGACTGTTACTGCAACTCATCCATAACATAAGTAGAATAAACCTTCATCAGTCATGTTGTGTACACACAAATATACGGTTATCCTACTCGCACACCTTTTGGTGCATGAAGAGATCCATTGAATTTTCAGTGCATTTTCACTGGATACTGCACAGATGGAACTTCCAGCAGCCAGTCAAATTCTTCTTTTTGTGTCAATTTTAGACTAGAGGAAAACAAAATTAATGGTTGAGAATCATGGTCAATGTGTTAGGAAGTAACTTGTCCTTGTCCTTCAAACTTTATCTAGCACTGGGGCCCACAGCCCTGTGATAAAACCTTCCCCCTGACATCTCTTCAGCTCACTGACTTTAACTGATGTACAGCAGTGGCCTCCACTCCAGTATCTGCTGCTGCAGCATTCCATTGAAATAACAATGGAAAATTACACATTTTTCATAGTGGGCAGAAATGGTGGTACATTTTTGTATTATGTTCCCAAGCTGTTAAGTAACTGTGAAGCAGCTAAGTTTTATGTGCAAGTTATTCACTGGAGTTCTGCTCCTGTCAAGGTTTTTTGGAGAAGAGAAGAGAGTCTGTTTTGATCTCATTAGTGTTTCTGGAAGAATCTCATTTGGTGTGTTTTGGTTTACACTACATTTTAATGCCAGAAGCAAGAGAATTTTGAAGTGTCCTTTATTTGGATCTGCAGATGACACCACTCTATCCCACTAAATAAGGAAAAATTTAACTGCAGAACGTTTTATTAACTGCAAAATATTTATATAGCTTTTGCTTTGTGTCATTAAACAATTGCTGTATTTCACCTCCTGGGTGTCTCCGTTTTTGAGGAAGGCAAAGTAATTCCTGTATATAGTTTTGTAAGTCTGTAAAATGCTTTTCGGATCGTCCTGGATGAAAGGCCCTATAGAAATGTAAAATTGCTACTAATTTACCAGATACGATCATGTTTGTGAAATAGGTGGGTAAAGTTGTCTATTACCATAAATAATCAAGCTTCGCTATTAATCCTGTACCCAAAACTGCTCATTTTGTATACACACTCTTGCCAGCTGATTGGAGAAAATAAAGGTGCCTGAATTGCAGTCTAATGAGGAAAGGGCATTTCACTGTACACCTGGTATCCTCCTATATTTCCACTTCTGACACTTTTTTTTTTTTTTTTTTTTTTTTTTTTATGAACAAACTGGATTTGAAGTTTCCAAGTCTTGAAAAATCACTTGGAATTTGTGGGTAGTTGAAATCCTTTCTGTTCTTGACAACTTTTTTTTATGCTTTTTTTTTTTTGTTTAACGTAAAGTTTTGACTGTATGAAATTGTTAGTATTTTTCCTTTTTAAAAAAATAAAGTGTATATTCCACTATAATAAGATCTAGTCATGTATTTTTCTCTCTCTCTCTCTGCCAGCGTTCTGCCTGATGCTGATCCTTCAATTGTTATGGAAAGGGGCTGCATCTTCCAAAATTAGGTCCTACTGGTCTACTTGTATGCTTATATGGTGTACACGCAACACAGTTTCTCATCTTATGTTTCCTTTATTACATTGGGATTATAAACTGACTTCGGAAATGTCACAAGGTTTCATACTTAGTGTCCCTCGATCACCTCCAGATCAAACTTTCACTTTGCAAGGTCCAAAGAAAACTTGCCAATGCCGCAAACATAATCTGTGCTCTTTCTGCCTCAGCACTATAATGACACAGTTAAGATTTAGTTGGCAATCTTGTGGACGAAGCAGAATTTTATTTAGGACTCCAGGGAGCAAATATGTTGAAAATGATGCCCCACCCCCGCCTATTTTAAACCTCAACCAAACTTTCTAAGAATGGTGCTGGTGAAGAGTGCTGGATTATTTACCCCCCCCAATCGGGTAAATCCTACATAGTAGTAGCACATGGTTTTTACTACCCCCTCCATCCCCACGCTGTGCTTCAGTCTTAACTTAAAAGGACCACTCCTAGGGAAAGGCCTTCGGTGTCTTTGGCCCCATTCAATCCTTGGGGGCCAGTTGTGACTTTAGTATGAATAATGAAGGTGCTGTAGATGTACATGGTATCACAGGGGTAGCCATCACATTGTAGTAATCAACACTTCATATGCATGGAGTGAAAATTACAGATACAGGCATAAATACATATTGGCACAATATAAATGCCTGTATCTTTAATTTTCACTCCATGCATCTGAAGTAGGTTTTTTTTTACCCACAAAAGCTTATGCCCAAATAAATGTTAGTCTTTAAGGTGCCACCAGACTCCTTGTTTAAATGTATGTGGTGCTTTACAAAACAAAGCAAGCCCTGTTCCATGCACCTAAAACTGTAATGAGATTGTCTAAATTTACAGTCCCGTAAAAGGGAAGGCTGGGGGAGGACTACGTCTACGAAGAACAATGTAGAAAAAATTATGTGAGTAACTCTATACTAGGAAATGCACTGAGGCGTCTTAACCATTTTTCACAGTGAATGGCCGTAGGATAGTAGCAGTGGTTTCTAATGTCTGCTGCTTCAGTCTGATGAACTAGAGGTGTAAAGCTCCTTTTCTCATGCCTGACCCTTGAGTCATCTGCTTCTAACTCCCTTTTTTCTGTAGTTGTGCTTAGCAGGACTGAAGTTTGCAAAATGTCAGCAAATCTCTCTTTTGGACTCAAATCTCCCTTTATTGAACAGCAGCACCATCTCCTGTCAGCTTCATATACAGAAGGGGAGGTCTGGGGGAAACACTCAAAATCAAATTTCCCCAGGTCTCAAGCAGTGGTGGGAAGGGCGTCTAAATGTGACTGAACAATAAACACAAAATACACGTGGAGGCAGAAGGTTTCATACTCTGCTGTTCAAATTAAACCTTGGGGAGCCACACGGAGTTGTAAGAATGGCCTTGCAGTCTGGATGAGGAGGGGCTTGATGATGGGGCTATTGCTTGTTCCGATCACCCCCAGGTCTGTGGCGAGCCAAAGTTACTGTGGTGAAGTTGGTTTCTCAGTCTAGCTCTGCATGAAGTGGCTGCTCATCACTGGTGTCAAGTGGCCTCCTTGTCAGTCTCAGCAGAGTCTCCGAGGACTGAACTGACATCTATCTCCTCCCCAGAGCGTCCCAGCAGAGTCGGACAGAGGCGCAGCTGCAGGGACAAAGCTTGCACTGCTGATACTTGTCACGTTATACCTTCTCTGGAGAATAAAGGGAGCACTGAAGTGCCCCAAGCTGTTGCTGTAGCTCCTTTTACCAGCAATCAATTCATTTGCTTGGGCACTAGAAGGAACTGCTGAAAGCTGAAGTGGAATTTCTATCACTGAAGGTACTCCAGGGGTCAGACTAAATGCCCGTCTATCAAGTGTGGATTAAGGGATAATGGAAATGGTAGAGTCATAGAAGATTAGGTTTGGAAGGTCAGGAGGTCATTTAGTTCAACCCCCTGCTCAAAGCTAAATCATCCCAACCAGAGCTTTGTCAAGCTGGGCCTTAAAAACCTCTAAGGATGGAGATTCCACCACCTCCTTAGGTAACCCATTCCAGTGCTTCACCACCCTCCTAGTGAAATAGTGTTTCTTAATATCCAACCTAGACCTCCCCCACTGCAACTTGAGACCATTGCTCCTTGTTCTGTCATCTGCCACCACTGAGAACAGCCTCGCTCCATCCTCTTAACAGAACAAGGAGTAATGGTGAAGCACTGGAATGGGTTACCTAGGGAGGTGGTGGAATCTCCTTCCTTAGACAAAGCCCTGGCTGGGATGATTTAGTTGGGGATTGGTCCTGCTTTGAGCAGGGGGTTGGACTAGATGACCTCCTGAGGTCCCTTCCAACCCTGATATTCTATGATTCTTTGGAAGCCCCCTTCAGGTAGTTGAAGGCTGCTATCAAATCCCCCCTCACTCTTCTTGTCTGCAGACTAAATAAGCCCAGTTCCCTCAGTCTCTCCTCATAAGTCATGTGCCCCAGACCCCTAATCATTTTCGTTGCCCTCCGCTGGACTCTCTCCAGTTTGTCCACATTCTTTCTGTATTGGGGGGCCTAAAAGTGGACACCATACTCCAGATGTGGCCTCACCAGTGCCAAATAGAGGGGAATAATCACTTCCCTCAATCTGCTGGCAATGCTTCTACTAATGCAGCCCAATATGCTGTTAACCTTTTGGCAACAAGGACACACTGTTGACTCATATCCAGCTTCTCGTCCACTGTAATCCCCAGGTCCTTTTCTGCAGAACTGCTGCTTAGCCAGTCGGTCCCCAGCCTGTAGCAGTGCATGGGATTCTTCTGTCCTAAGTGCAGGACTCTGCACTTGTCCTTGTTGGACCTCACCATATTTCTTTTGGCCCAATCCTCCAATTTGTCTAGGTCACTCTGGACCCTATCCCTGCCCTCCAGCGTATCTCCTCTCCCCCAGCTTAGTGTCATCCACAAACTTGCTGAGGGCACAATCCATCCCATCATCCAGATCATTAATGAAGATGTTGACCAAAATCCCTACAGTGTTGCAGTGAGAATAGTCTAAATGACTGGCTAGAGCTGTCTCCTTCTACCAGTTATTTACTGCCACTTCTCTCTGGTCACCTCCCTGAGAAATACCTGATTGCCAATGACCTGGGCAGCATGGGGACTCGGGCTAAGAGCGTAAACAAACTCTCAGTCGGTTAACTAGAAATAAGAACCTGACCTATTTAACATTAAAGGCCATGTGCAGCCCATGGGCTTGGTAGCGCATTTTAAGAGGAACTGTATGGGTGCAGTGAGGTTTGTGTGTATGGGTCTCATTCGGAAACAGATTAACATCCCAGTGAGAACACTTGGGGTTGGGGCCTAGCAAGATGGCTGCTGCCAGCACTAGAAATACCTGTTGATGCTCCTTCCCTCCTCCCCCCCCGACCCCCAGGGTCAATGTCTTCTGTGGAAACTTACAGACTCGCTAAATAAGCAAACTTTTATTACCTGTTCCCTGCAGGAAAGTGCAGTGATGCTCAGGAGAGTGGCAATGTAAAACTGGCAGCCTGCTTCCTGTCTGCAGTGGAGTCCGATCTGCTGACTTCAGTGACCAAAATAAACCCTTACTCTGTTTTGCTCCTGCTGTCTCCACAAAGCCTGCAGAGGTACAGGAGCGTGAGCTAGAATCTGTTCTGTTCTGTGTTGGCACTGCACTGCAGTGCACTCCAACAGATTTAATTTTTCTCCCCAAGCAGCCATCTACGACAAATCGACAGAATTGCTGTGTTTTCAAAACGAGGCATTTCGCTTCTTTCATATTACTCTGTTAGCCCTTGTTACTGGCTAGCACATCTTGTGAAAAATATTTCAAGCACTACACATGGTCTTCAGATAGGGTGACCAGATGTCCTGATTTTATAGGGACAGTCCCAATTTTTGGAGCTTTTTCTTACATAGGCACCTATTAGCCCCCCTCCCCCCGTTCCGATTTTTCACACTTGCTGTCTGGTCACCCTATCTTCAGAGGGTGTGCTAGGGCATAGTCTATTGAGCGGGAGCTGCAGGTTCTTTCACCAGCAGGTGCCTACTTTGCATATGTGATCACAGCTTTACTGTGACACTGAATTCCCCTTCAGAACTGCAGTTAAGTGTGGAGGTGCCATGATTATTTGAGAAGGGAGAATGGCAGAAGCTAGCCATGGTGTGTCAGGAACGAGGGGGAATAGAAGGAAGCGGTGGGGGCACGTATAGAAAGGAGCAGAATTTCAAAGTTTGATCTGAAGAGACAATTACATCAGGAGGAGGAAGGGGAGGGGGTCCTGGGTAGTGCAAGTGAAAGAAGAGCCAGTGCCCAGCCTTTCTCCTTTGTGGAAAGGGGAGAGGACAGCGAAAGCTGGGATTGGAGGGACTGAGGGAATGAGTGGCCAGGCAGGAAGAGCAGGATAAAGGCAGAGACTCTGGCAACATTCCAGGTGTGGCAATAGGTAGCTTTACGCACCTTTCATACGCATTTGCAAGTTCAGGGTCAAAAAGATGACTCAGCTTTTCTAGTCCTGGACTTTGCTTCCAGAGAGAGAGAGAGCAGAGTCAGCACCCTGAGCTGGTTGACCCAAAAGCAGCACTTTTGCAGTCTCCTACAGTGAATCAGAGTAAGACTTAAACAACTAATCTATTCAGTTCTGTCTAGATTCTTACACCCTGTCTATCGCCATAGTTTGTGAGCATCCTCCAAAGTTAAAAAAAAAACAGGTGACCACCATCAGTCAGAGAAAAGGTTCTTCTCTCACAGGGAAAAGTTTCATGCGGGGGATGATTTTTTTTTTTTAAATCATACATGAAGCTTAAAGCCAGGTAAAAGAAGTGAGCTTTGCATTAGAACCTGAAAGTGGTGATGTTTGTGTTTGTATTTACTTCCTTTGGGAGGGCGTTCCAGGCCTAAAATATAAAGTTTCTGCCTTCAGGTAGACAGCTCCGCTGGGTCTGAGCCATGGGCTCATCTGGCTCTCAGAGCATGAGGTGGTCCTTCAGGCAAGCTTAGGGTGACCAGATCGCAAGAGTGAAATATCAGGACACACTGGGCAAGCGGGGGAGGGGAGGGGGGAGGGGGAGGAAGAGAGCCACAGCTGCTCAGCACCCCACACAGAATGCCCCAACTCGCTAGTTTCCCAATACACACAGATTTCTCCTCCCTCCTTCCCAGTGCCCTTCCCCACAGCCCCACCACCACAACTAAACAATGCCCCACACAGACGCCCCCACTGGCAACCTTCTTCTGGAGTCTAATAAGGACTGAAATCTTAAATGTGAATTTGTTCTCTAAGTAGCACATGGAGTTAGCAGAGTACAGGGCTGAGGTTTGCGGTAACCTGTGTTGCTGAGAAGAGATGCTGCTGCGTTCGGCACATTTCTTTTCAGGGCTGATGCTTTCAAGGCCATGTAAGTAAGGTGAGCAGAGTGTGTTATTTTAACTTTTATGCTTACAACATGGAAGAGAACCTAGGCAGATATACTATAGCCAGGGCCGCCCAGAGGATTCAGGGGGCTTGGGGCAAAGCAATTTTGGGGGCCCCTTCCATAAAAAAAAGTTGCAACACTATAGAATACTATATTCTCGTGGGGGCCCTGGGGTCTGGGGCAAATTGCCCCACTTGCCCCCGCCCGGGCGGCCCCGACTATAGCTTAGTGGCATGACTTTTACTCCTGAGGAAATTCTGCACGAAAACCATTACAAATTCTGCGTGCAATGTTTTCAAATTCTGCAAATATTATTTGTCAGTAAATAAATTTGGAGGCTTCAGCATGGCAGTGGGGAGCACAGGCCACTGTCTGCACGGAGGTGGGAGATCACTTTGCAGCCCCCTCCTGACAGCGACTTGGGGATGAAGCTGCACCCAACCCTGACAGCACAAGGGTCGGGCCTGCCCCAGAAACACCCCAAGGCCCCTCTATGCTAGGCACACTAGGTGTGGGCAGGCAGGCTCAGCCTGGCAGGATCCAAGTGTGGAGCAGCTTTGGGCGGGGGGGCAGATGTGGGATGAGAGGGTTCCGTATGGGCAATCTGGGTGCAGGCAGGTCCATGGGGGGGGGGGGTTGCAGGAGGGATCTGGATGCACAGGGGCTTGTTGGGGAGTTCTTGGTGCAGGTGCCATGGAACTCTGCAAGGGGGTCCAAGTGAAGGTGGTTGGGGCTCATTGAAGGGTCTGACTATGGGGGGGATGTGGCTTGTTGGGAGGGTCTGCATCTGAGGGGCTCAGCAAGGGGGTCCAGGTGCTGGAGGAGTGAGGCTTGGTGGGGTGGGAGATCTGGATGCAGCTGGTTGGGGCTCAGTGGGGTAGGAGTCCAGATGGGGAGGGCTTGTTGGGGTGATTCAGGTGCAGGGGATTGGGGCTTGTTGGTGTGGGGGTTCGAATTTGGGGGCTCAGAAGGGGGTGGTCAGGGTGCATGGGTGGGGGTCCAGATGCAGGGAGTGCATCTCGGTGGGGTGGAGGGTTGGGTGAGTGGGGCTTGGCAGGGAGTCTGGGTATGGGGGGTTGTCAAGATGCATGGGGGTTGGTGGACAGGGAGCAGCTCCCCCTGCAGTGATCCCTCCCCCCACAGCTGAGGGATGATAGAGGAAGGAAGTAGGGAAGGGAGTGTGGAGCTTCCATCAGTCAGGGGAGGTTTCTGGGAGTGGGTCTGACCGGGCCCTGGTCACTCCCTGCAGGGGAAAAGGAAGTCTTATCCTCCCCTATCCCCAGCCCAATTGGGACTAGCGCTGGGCTCAGCTGCAGGGTATGAGCCACTGGCAGGGGTATCCCCAGCCCCCCTTCCCCTACAGTGAATTACCTCTCTGTCAGCTGCTCCGGGCGCCCAAAAATGACACGTCTCCACTGCTGGGGAGGAGTGTGTGACCACTCTTGCGGCTTCCCTATCAAAAAGTCATTTTTCTGTGGGGAGGCAAAAAAATCTGGGGGGGGGGGGGACATGAATTCTGCATGCATGCATTGGCACAGAATTCCCCCAGGAGTAAACCTTGATTGTAAATCCAAGGTAAACTACATAACAATAATCCAGTCAGAAGGTAATGAAAGTGCATATGACTGAGACCAGGTCATCATCAGCAATGATGAGATCTAAGGTAACATTTTCCAAAAGTGTCTAAGTGACTTAGAAGCCCAAGTTCCATTGAAAGTCAATGGGATTTAGGCTTTATGTAACTTAAGTGCTTTTGAAAATGTTACTGGCAGTCTAGTCAGAAGTCATTGAACATCTATATAATTCCCAGATAAAAAAAACTAGAACATAAAGTTTTAGGTACTGTAAGTAGCAGATATTGGAGAATATAAATACCAGGAATGTTGGTATCAAGCAACCTTAACATTAAACAATATGGAAATACATTAAGGGTTAATGTGAATCAAGAGTCAAATACCTTTACAATTCATACATCCTCTAGGAAAAAATCTTGATATGTGAACATCATCATTAAACAATAAGCACCTGAACTCTGACCCCCAAAGACATAGCTTCTAAAAATATTGTTTTTCAGCTTACAAGTTCTAGAAAGGAAAAGAAAAAAAAAAGAATTTTCAACACATAATACACCACCAGATCTACAGTACTTATAACTGTCTTTCACCCACCTCCATAGACAATACATCTCCATACACATCTTCTAATTGTGGAATACTAATATTAATTAACAATTCAGATATGAAAAAAATGTATTTAATATTGATTTGTTATGTGTATTCTGGTAGTGCTTAGTGGCCTTGCTCAGAGAACAGGGCCCCATTGTGATAGGTACCGTAGACCAGATCCTCAAAGGTAATGAGGTGTTTAACTCCCATTGAAATCAGTGGAAGAGAGGCACCTAAATACTTTTGAGGATCTGGGCCTGCGCATACAGCCCACCCTCCCATGCTGACCGACCACACACACACACACACACACACACACACACACACACACACACACACACACACACACACACACACACACACACACACACACACACACACACACACACACACACACACACTCACTCTCCTTGCTTTGAAGATCTTGTAATCTAGATAGTAGTAATTATAAAAACCTCTCAGGACTTTTGGCCCTGATCTTGCAAACTGCTCTACACAGGCAGATCATTGCATAGAGCAGTTTGCAGCATCAGGGCATTTGTAAAGATTAGTTGGCTAAAATAGTACTTTGAGTTTATTTTTGAGTGATGATCATCTCTCCCTCGGGGAGATTGTAACCAGCCACCTTATAGCCCCCCCTTGTGAGCTTGGCAAAGAGGTTTTGTCACAACATTTTGGTGAAACAGATTTTTTTTTTCTATTCATACATTTCAAATGATTTTATTAAATGTTTCTGAAGGGGCAAATTATTCTCCCCATTTAGCAGGTGGAGAAATTGAAGCAGGAGGAGGTTTAAGTGACTTGCCCAAAGTCAGACAGGGATTTGAACTCAGAAGTTCCTGATTCCTAGTCATGTGCCCAGACCATGTGGCCTGAAATGACTTCTGGGTTAGTGATATCAGATATAATGAGGCAGGAAGAGCCCCATTTCTCTGTCGCTCGCTCTCAGAGAGAACTTCGTCAATATCTGTGAAGTTCCAATGGCATCAACTACCAAATGAACTGAAGCTCCCTACCCCAATTTTCTGCTGTTCTTTTATTTGGAGGAGGCTTTCAAAGCCCTGAAGACAATTGCCCCTGACAGCTTGGCTCCCTCTTCCCCTCCCCAACCCACTCTGTTCCACAGCCCATCTTCAAGCTCCGGGAGGACTTCAGTGCTGCTGGAGCCAGCAGGAGGGTGAAGTCCTTGCAGTGTGGAGACACTTGGAGTGTGTCCTTCCCTCCATGCTTCCCACCCACGCAATAGGGGCTGAGTATGTTACCTCCACAGTGCTTCCAAGGTCTGGTTTGCCCTGCTTGTTGTTTAGAAATGGAGAGGCTGATTCGGGTCTCACTTTCTAGGGTATGTAAATCTGAAGCCTGCGGGGTTACACTGCTGTAACAGGAATGAGCGACGAGATCAGAAACTGGCCTGCTATCCTTAGAACATTGCAAGGGCTACTTGCTTGTAAATGAATACATGTGCCCCATGTGCAGGCACATGCACCCCTGATCTCTACCCTCTTTCTTCCAGCAATATAATTCTCTCATCCCACCGGTAACCCCCAGCAGCCAGACCTCAGTACCAGCTACAGAAACTGCTTGTGGTTGCTACCCTCTTTTAAGCTTCCTAATCCTACAGCTGCCTTCCACTTGGTGCCTGTTTTCCAGACCCTGAGACTGCCTAGGGTGACCAGACAGCAAGTGTGAAAAATTGGGACAGGGGGTGAGGGGCAATGGGAGCCTATATAAGAAAAATACCCAAAAATTGGGACTATCCCTATAAAATGGAGACATCTGGTCACCCTACTGCCCACTAACTAGCTTGGCAATTCCTTCGGAGCTGCTGAATCTGCCCACATCCTCTGTATGACCATCCTGATCCCCTCTCAGCTGCTCAATGCTGAACTACTCATCCCAAAACCTCAGCTGACAAGACCTCCAGCAAGTGCCTTGATGATTCCACCCTGCCTAAACCTCTTGCAATCCCTGCAGTATGCCCTCTCCTCTCCCTCCATCAGCCTGATGCTCCTGGTTTCCAAGCGTCTGCCACTTAACCCTTCGAACCTACCAATTCTACTTTATTGTTTTAAATCTCTTTTTAAGGCACATCTCTCTGTGTTTCCAAAGGCCGGTCACTAGATGGCTCTGTGGTAGCATAACAAATGGGGTGACCTTGTCTCTTTAAAAAAATAAGTAAAAGCCCTTCAAATTCACGATTGCGCAAGGATCCCAGGGTTATTCATATTGGATTAAAGTGAAAATGAGAGTAAAAAAAAAACCTCCTTGCCCAGAGCTATTAATCCAGGCCAAAGTCAGCGGGCTGCGTGGGTTTTTAAAGGAACAGGACGCTCCCTTTAAAGATTTCATTTTCTTTCTGTTCTTGGACCTGTGTGCTGGGTTATTATTGGGCAAGAGTCCAAATGCACTCTGATCAAATTCTTTCCCTGATTAATCTCATTCAGATGAGTAGGCAACCCTCAGGAACGTGCTCGCCTGAGTGAAATAAGCCTTTTATGTCACACGCAATATGAACTGGGAACATACCAATTGCTATACCTGTTTAGACCAGAGATCTATCTAGTCCACTATCCTTTTTTGGCCAGCATCAGGTGCGTCAGGAGAAGGTGGAAACTCCCACCGTCCATGGACACTTATCGAATAACCTGCCCATGGAGGCAGTTTCTTCCTAATCTCTGTCACAGACTCATGGCCTGAGGCAAGAGCATGTCTATCCCTTCCCACCTTTTGTATCTTATCTAATGCACCAGTGGCGAGGGGCAGTGCCTTCAGCTGAATTCATTCAGGCCCGGCTAACAAAATTGGCAGTGGCCCAGTTTTTGTGCACTGCCATTTTTGGACCATGTGTTGACTCTCTGATTTGGACTCTGCACCCTGACTATTTAAACAGGGAGACTGGGATGGGGCTATGGTATCTGTGTATTTCACAGCACGGCCAAGTCTCACTGGGTGACATTGGGCTGGTCACTTAGAACAAAGTATTCTGTAGTCTGGGCAGGCCCAAATGGCTATTTGGGCCTGTGAGTGGCTATCTAATGTATATAGATAGGGTGCTTCATGGCCCCTATCATTGTAGTATCTGAATGCCTCACAATACTTAATGGGTTTATCCTCATAATGCCCCTGGGAGATAGGGAAGTGCATTGGACAGATGGCAAACCGAGAGGCTAAATGAATGGCCCAAGGTCCCACTGACTATCTGTGTCAGAGCAGGGAACTGAACATGGCTCTCCCAAATCCGAGGCTATGGGATTTTCAAAGCTGGTGGCAGGCACATCCAAGTTGTCTGGGAACCTGGGGGGTGAGCGCTGTAAGGGGGTGTTAGCACTTTCAGAAAAGCCCAGGGGCTCATAAGGGCTGCTCTGGGTGCTCAGAAATAATGGTGTTAGAGCCACAACAGAGTCTGGAGGCCCATGTTCAAGTGCTCAAGCAACAGTCCCTCTATTGGGGGCTCTACAATCTATCTCCCCTGAAAACAACCTGGGGATGGACAGATAGACACATAAATGGACACACTCTGTGTGTGTGTGTCTTTTAGGACAGGGAAGGAGGATAGTTGGGATTAGGTTAGACTTAGAGGCTCAACAAGGTGAGGGGGAGAGGCAGAAAAGGTTGTGACTGGGAAGGGGGATCACTAAAGGGTTTGGAGAACAGGGGGACAGCATTGTGGGGAGAGGCTACAGGACAGTATCTGGGCAGGGGTGGGGTGGGGTGGAATTATGTACATCCCTTCCCACCTTTTGTATCTTATCTAATGCACCAGTGGCGAGGGGCAGTAAAGAATACATGAGAAGGGGGTGGTAGGCAAGGGAATTGGAGGCTCAAGAAGGATGGATGCATCATTACCTGCCTACCAAGGTCAAGGACCCTCTGAGAATGTTCCTCAATCTCCCTGAGGTCATACAGAGGTGCTGGCTCCCCATGAAACCACCCCTCCATCTCTGATGGGCTGAAGGGGGTGCGGGAGAGGCTGAGCCATAGGAGCCGTTATTATAATTTGTTATTTGTGTCTCAGGGCTCTAGTCAGGGACCAGGACCCCGCTCTGCTAGGCACTGGACAGTGTCTCTGTCCCAGCCAGGGAAAGCACAGCCCTCCCACAGACTCCGTATGCTACATTGGTACTTGCGTCCCATTGCTCCTTTCTGATTCACCGTGTTAGGGGAAGAGAGGCCCAGAGTTCATCACTGTGCCTGAGCAGAGCTGGGTAAAGGACATGGGGAATGGGGCAAGGTGGATTTATGCAACCTTTGTACTTCCCCTAGTCTGGAGGCTGGTCAGGGCCCCCGACTGCAGGTTAGATCAGCCCCAGGGCTGCCCTAACTTGTGCTTCCGGCCCTGAGGGGCTGTAACAGCAGCCAGCACTGTTCTGGCTATGAACCCATTCCCTGCGAGAGCTCCCAGCAGGCCCCTTACACCAGGGACTGTTATAGGGTGGTGTAGGGCTGTTGTACTGGCTTTTTGCCACTTGAAAAATCTCCTCCCCCCTCCCATGGAGAATTCCCTGGGGTCCGGATCTGCTAGGGAACTAGCTCAGAGGCACCCCAGCACTGTGCTCAGTCAGGCCTGTGGTGCCTCATGGGAGACCTGGATGTGCCTGGCACACACCCAGCGTTCTCTGCTCTAGACCCTCCGTCTCTTGACCTCATGTTCTCACATGACACTGCAGTTTTCCCTCGCCATCCTTCTGCTCAGCCCCCAGTGATAACCCAGGAGAGGGAGTGACCTTTCTAATGTTACAGCAGGAGAGAATGGGAACTGCCAGTACTGCTGGTGAAGAGGAAGGGGATGGGGGGGAGGGAATGCCAGCTGAGGGGGACGGGGCAGTGGAGGGATGG
Source organism: Chrysemys picta bellii (assembly GCF_011386835.1). NCBI lineage: Eukaryota > Metazoa > Chordata > Testudines > Emydidae > Chrysemys > Chrysemys picta. Next base: position 92,080,184 of record NC_088791.1, on the reverse strand, counting down.
GGGAAAGACAAGGAGGCCAGGAGACAAAAGGCAAGAGGAGAGGAGGGCTGGAAGCAAACGGGTTTGCAGCTAGACCAGCAGTCTGAGTCAGAGAGCTCTCTGGAGTGGCTGAGTCTGCAGCCCTGTGGAATCCTCCTGGCTCAGAGGTGCTGTTGAGATGAGAAGTAATTATTATATTCGCATGGGGGAAGGCCTGCTGTACCTTGTATCTCCACTGGGTGTGGGGTCGGGAGCGGTGAAGGGACAGCTGCACATCATGATGGGGGCTAAAGGGGAAAGAAGAGATGGGGGAGGGGAGATTTAAAAATAGCCCCTTCTAATTTTTGTGGCTGTCACTCACAATGTGTAATCCACCCTGAGGCATCCCAGCGCCGGTATATACCATGAGTTACATAAGGGGAGACACACAGGCGTCACTTCAGCCTCAGAACAGGGACAGACGTGACATTTACGCTGCGTGTTTCCCAATCTGTCCCTCCAGCCTCTGCCCAAGCCTGTGTATATGGAGCAGATGCCAGGTGCCTGACACCTGGAAACTGGCTAAGGGTTTGGGAGGCAGGATATGGGGGCAGTGAATAGCAGGAAAAGGTTCCAGCAGCTGGGATGTGGCAGGAGTGGGGCTAGGGAAGAGGCAAAGGTGGGCGTATTGCTGCCAATGGGTGTTGGGGGATGGGTGCAATGGGAGAGTTCTGGGAGCGGGAGAGCAGGTTGAAGTGTTTGGGGGGTAACATTGCAGGAAGTGGAGTGATCGGGAGGGGATCAGGCTGCTTTGTGGGGGAGCAGGAAGCTCAGCTGTGGTGGAGGTTGGATTTCTTGTCACGAGGTAACGAGAGGCTCCATTGCATACGGGGAAAGGGTGGAAGAAAAGGGAGAGAGCCGCAGTTGTGGGGAAGTTTGTTGGAGTATCAGGGTATTAGCCATTGAGGGGCAGGCCAAGGCACTATTGGGGAAGCTGAGAAATCAGCAGTCAGAGAGGATCGGGTTAGCGGGCATCAGAAACTGAGGCGTGTGGGGAAGAAGGGAGAATCAGCAATTTTGGGGAGGGTCAGGGTGCTTGGGGAATAGCGTGGGGGGGGTCAGGGTTTATCAGAAGACGACTAGTGGTCACAAATGAGTGCATTCATCGCTGGTGTGGGAAGGGCTAAAGGGCCAAATGCTCCCACTTCTTGTGAAGGAGAAAAACGACATTCCATTCTCCTCATGCCAGTCATTCTTGGGCTGGGATGCTGCCCTGCTGTCATGTGCTGCTTTCCCACCCTCCCAGCTTTACCCGGAGCTGTGTCTATTGATGACTCAGGAAATTCCAGAGCAAGTAGGAGATGCACGCCGTGCAGCGCAGGTTGTGAGGACACATGGACAGAAGCAGGCTGGCTGGGCAGTGGTGGGGAAGCGAGGAGCCTGGTACCATCTAAATGTAAAAATGAGCCTCTCAGACCCTCTGTGTGGCCTTGAAACACTTTCACAGACGCCTTCTGCCCCAGAACAGTGCCACATGTCTGCTCTCTTCTTCCAAAGATCACCTGCTCCTATTCCGTACTCATGCAGCCAGCCTGCCTTGGGTTGCTGACTCATTAGTATGTGGTTATACCAAGTGTGTTTGCTGAGCTCAACTCTGCACAGGCTTGGAAGAAGAGCCAGTTGGTCCCTGGAGTTTACAATCCAAGGGCCAGACACAGGGGAATACTGAGCTTTGCTTAGCATTAGCAACGCCTGCTGGTCAATGGACACTGCAGGTGCTCTGCACTTCACAGGCGCTGACCCAACACGCAGTTCAGTCCAGTCTCAAATGGTGCTAGTGTTCCCTGCTCACACACACCAGCCAGGCCTCCCGGAGTATTATCTTGCTGTGGTTTACAAAAGGAGCTAGTTGGTAGCAGCTGGTTTTCTTTGCCCTGGTCACACCCACTCTGCTATGGTGGTGGGGGGAGGGGTGGCATGAAGCCACCGGTCTGGCTCAGTGCTACCTGGGGATCCCACGTCTGCTGGAGTGGGGTTCAGGAGCTGGCCTCAGACATCAGCACTGCTGCCAGTTTGGGCTTTCTAGGAAAATTCATACTTTAGTTTGTAAACAGCTGTGAAATCTCCTAACTATTCTCAGCAGTTTTCCTTTCAACCCGACTTCCCAGAGCAGTGAGTAAGTCCCAGGCTGTGTACTCCCTGGTTTGGCAGCACTCGGTAGGGCTGGCTTTAGTGGCCTCTATTCCATGAATGATCACAGGCTAGGAAGTTAATTCTGTGGCTGCAGAGCTAAGCACTTTACATTAGCATCAGCAATAAACAGGATTGCTCAATCTCCAGGCCAGCCCCAGAGCTCCCAAGGGCTTGAGTCAGAGGAGATCACAAAACCCTCTGTGGTTGGCCTTAGCACACTCCCTCCTTCCCCCACCTCATGCCCTGCCCCGGAGAAGGTCAATACTTCCCCAGGAAGTGGCCTGAGCATTCACACTTGCTGAGAGCCAGAGGAAATCACAGCATCCACTGCAAGTCTGCCCGAGGGCCTCTGTGAGACTGGCCAAGCCGGTAGTAAGAATGAGGAGGTGGAACTGGGAGGTGGATACAAGTTTTATTATAAAGGAAGGAGCAGCTCTAAACAGAGAGGAACTGTGTGTAGAACAGAGGACGAAGGATGATCCTTTGCAGATAAACTTGACTAGGCAGAAACCTTTTGGGCTAGATTTCCTAAGGAACAGGGCTGGCTCCAGGGTTTTGGCTGCCCCAAGCAGCCAAAAAAAAAAAAAAAGCCACGATCGCAATCGCGATCTGCAGCGGCAATTCGGTGGGAGGTCCTTCGCTCCGGGCGGGAGTGAGGGACCGTCTGCTGAATTGCCGCCGAATAGCTGGACGTGCCACCCCTCTCCAGAGCCGCCGCCCCAAGCACCTGCTTGCCAGGCTGGTGCCTGGAGCCGACCCTGCTAAGGAAGGACTTGCTACCCAGGAGCAGCCTCACAGCAGGGGAAATGTCCACTGAGGGGGGGAGTTCCCCAGCTCAGGGAGGCATGCACACAGGATCGGGTCACTCTTACTATCTGTACGCAGGGTTGCCAACTTTCTAACCGAACACCCTTGCCCTGGCCTTTCTCCAAGGCCCCGCCCCATTCACTCCATCCCCCCTCCCTCTGTTGCTCATTCTCCCCCACCCTCACTTATTTGCTCATTTGCACCAGGTGGGGGGCAGGGTCCCTTTTTGACCAGGTGTTCAGTTTAAAACCTGACACCTGGCAACCCTATCTGTAGGGCCTTAGCTGCCACAGCTGAGGCTCTGGCCATGAGTTTCCTCTCAATTGTTCTCACTGCCAGAGAGAGAGATAGTGCCAGCACCATTCAAATGTGTCACAGGCCTTCCTAAAGAGCTTGGCCCCAGATGACTACTTGCGTACAAGGCCTGCCCTGCATAAGCACCTGCCACCATAAGGGTCTTCTTCGGGGAGCTCCGATCCCTCCCCAGACTCGCAGGAGGGAAGCGGGTGGTGTGGAGTTATGTCCCTCCTGAATATCATTGCCTCATGTAATTATAAATAGTCACGAAGGTGTCAGGGATGTTATTAGCACAATTGCTCATGACACATTTACAGGAAGAGACAAGTGTTTGCCAAGAAGTGATGACAGTGGCAAGAGAGAGCCAGGCCATGCTATGGGAGATGTTCTTCTGGCCTCATCTTTAGCTCTCCCTCCCTCCTTCTGTTCAGTCGTTTTCCTGCCGTCCTATTTGAGGCTGAGAGTTGCTGATGTTCCTTCTGCACCTCTCCCACCTTCCTGCTCTTTGGCTTCCTCTTCTCCTTTGCTTTCCTTCATTCTCTTTTCTTTCTCCACAATCCCTCCCTCCTCAGAGACTCCCAGTGGTGGCTGGTGCCCACAATAAATGCTAGGGCTGCAGGTACTAGAGTCCCTCAAACACACACACACACACACACACACCTCCCTCCCTCCCTGCCCTCAACCCCACCAAATAAAACCTCCTGTACTTGCTGCTGCAGTGCAGCTGTAAAAGCAGGGTCAGAAACAGCAAAGGAGGGACTGTAGCTGCACGGAGCATGTGTGGGAAGCCTTATACCCTGCTCCTGGGAAGGGGAGAAAGGGCTAATCTAAATTAGCCCCACAGAGGCCTGTGTTTTCTGCTCTGCATCTGTTCCCCCTGCTGCCTGAAGTCCATGTGCTATAGAAATGCCTGCTCACGCGGGAATCTCCAAGGTCTGGAGTACCCCCTGCCCTAGGAGGAGTCTTCCAATGGTGGTAAGTTATACTGCAGCTGGCAGTACAGCAGCCAACATTATAGTCGCTACACAGCATTCATTGTGTGGCTGACGTAATATCCCCTACGTAACAGTCTCCCAAGCATTCTCCAGACACTCTGGGGTCCTTCTCTGATCTTCTTTTTCATTAGAGACTCGTTTTGTTTTTCTGAATTACTTTAGGGAACAGCATTTACAATGGTCTCAGGATAAGCAGAAGTGGGGGGCGGGTATATAGAGCATGGTCTTTGGGTACGGTCTCCTCCTGCTATTTTTCTTTACCCTGCCTCAAGCTTTGAACTCAAACTATACAAACTCAAGCTATGATCGCAGGTGATTTTGCAAGCTGGGAAGAATTGGCCTTAGCCAATATTTGGATGAGACTTCAAAGACAAGCCAGTAGCTGCTGGAAGTGGTGCTGATCGCTCACTTGGTGATTATATATGCTCTCTAGGCCTCAGTGAATCTGTGCCCAAGCATGGTGATGGGGGCTCATGAGCTGTTTTCAGATGAGCCATAGAACTGAGCTACTCGCTCCTGGTAATTAAAGATCCCATAGAACGTTTCTCAGTAGCAGAGCTGTGAATCCCTGTTGCCTGGCCAAACAGCAACTGGCCAATTACACTCTGCTGACAAACTTCTCTTTGTATTTTCAATTAGTCATTCTTTATTTACCTCCTCTGACAGTGATTATGGGTACAAAATGGCTGCCATCTCTCTCTCTCACACACACACGTAGCTCCTTCCACTATGCAACTACATTTCAATGGGGGATGCATGTCTTTAAAGTGCTTTAGGATCCTTCAGAATGAAAAGTGCTAGTGAAATTTAAGGGATTGTTAGTAAGACGCTATTTAACTAGACCCAGTAGTAAATGTGGCTGCCTAATTTGCCACTCAGCCCACTTCAGTCCTATATCTCTGTGAGCACACAGGAGCCAATCTTCCTGCCATTTAAGTCAATAGTAAGGGTTGCCAACCCTCCAGGGCTGTCCCGGAGTCTCCAGGAATTAAAGATTAATCTTTAATTAAAGATTATGTCATGTGATGGCACCTCCAGGAATTTGTCCAACCAAAATTGGCAACCCTAGTCAATAGGAGTTTTGATATTGACTTCAGAGGAGGCAGAATCAAGACCTTGAGGAGTATGGAAATGATGGGAACTTGGGAGGGACGGGACTTGGAGATACGTCTGTGTCTGCTTCACATAGGCAGCCGTTTCCTGTGAGTCTCGAATGCAGGAAAAACAGAGAGTATTTGCCTGATTTTCAGAGCTTCAATAGGATTCATTTTTTTACTTCAACAGAAACCACAGGTGTTCAGCATGTTTGAAAATAAGGCCATATATGTTGTGGAAGCAGAGAAAGAACTGACAGGAAGGAACTGCTTCCACAATGTGCAAGTGTAATTAATACTATTATATATACACCACTGGCTAATAAGAGGCTATGTTTTTTAATCAAAGATAATGAGCGACCACAAACACAAGAGATTGGCCAATATTTGGGGTCTTGTGAGTTGTTTCCATTGGGAGGAGAAATTGATGGTAGACAGAAAGGTATTTCTTTGACACAGTCCTGTTCAGTTACAAAGAATGTACGAAGTTCTGTTTCCCTGAACACAGTAGGAATCAAACAGCAGGTGAGAGGTTTTTTTCTCACAGTTCCAAGCATCTTTCCGGACTGCATTCTACCCAAAAGCTAGCCCTCTTAGTTTTACTCGGGGCTGTAGTTTTATGCTACAGGTGCGTCTCTGGGACTTCCTACTCTGTTTGTTTCATTCTATGGTGTTTCTGCCTCTCTCTCTCTCTCTCATATACACACACAGTTCCATCAAACAATACCCAGTTCCCTCCATTTGCATTCAGCCCTCAGGGAAAACCCATCAGGCCACCTGATTCAACTCCTACTCCAGCCTTGCACGTGGCCTGTGTTTTGGGCAGTGGCTCCTATTGTTTCAGCTACACTGTATCTGTCAGAAAGGAGCTCAATTGTTTTTTCCATCTAGTCTCAATGAAGGGCAGCTGTTACACCCACCAGCTTCAACCTGGGTTCACCCAGCCAGCAGTAAAACAACAACAACCTTTCACACATCTATGGCATCTTCCATAGTAGCCTTTGAAAATTATTTCAAAATATCAATGCTTAATAGCACTCCTGTGCTGCAGCATGCCAGTGACTTTGATAGGCCTTAGTATCCTCATTTTGTAGGTAGGAAAACTGAAGTACAACGAAGTTAAGTGACTTGTCCAAAGTCACACAGTGACAGGGCTGGGAATAAAAATCCAAGAATCCTGGTCCCTACTTTACCACTGGCCAGAACTCCATAAACTAGAGATTATCTCAACGGTGTCCAATGATTCAGAAGATTCAGCTGCGTAAGAGGGGATGGACTGCGGAGAACTGGGGTGGGCTATACATTTTCTTGGAAGGTCTGGCTAAACTCATCTTACATGGTCACCTGAGGATCACAGCAAAGAAAGTGCTGCTGTAGCTTGCCATCTAGGGAGACTTGTACAATTAAGGGTGTGTTGACCATCCCCTTGCTTTTCCTGTATAACTTCATCATCCGGAACCAGTCGGGGTTGGTTGTCTGACATTATATTGCCTGATCATCTTGTAGCTATACATGCAATAGCAGACCACAGAGTCTACTCTATGCAGCTCAGATTGAAACGGCTGGTGGCAGCTGCTATTATTATGATACGTCCATGGCATCAAGGAGGACTGGCCTAGAATGAGGAGCTGGGTGTAGTCTGGCCATTAGAAGGATCTCTAGAGGAGTTATTTCCCCACTGTTCTGGAGCCATTCCAGTGAGTTCATTACGTCTGCCCTGGACAGTACAACTGTGTTGACATTGCTCCCTCATGATTAAGCTTGGGCGCCTAGGGATCTATATCCTGTCCAGATAGGCTATGGGGCAGAGATCTGGCCATAATGATTTTACAAACAAAGTAACCAGGCCCTCCCTGAGTTTTATTCCACAATTCCCACTATTAAACTCTCTACAGTTATAAAGTAGATTCCTGTACCAGCTCTTGGCTCCCAAGCTTCTCCTTAGTCTTCCCATCACCTCCTGATGTGGGCCACAAAGAGAATATGGTTCCCCCAGAAGCTCGCTTCATATAACAAACTAGTGTTTCATGCCACATATTTATAGCTGACCAGACAGCCTTCATGCTGGGCTGGGCTGTCATCCATGACACTCTTGTCCTTCAGGATGTCTCAGCAGCTGCAGGATTGAAGTGACCCTCCTCCACACAGCCTCTCTACTGCTGCTGCTTCCATGTGGCACGTAGCTCCTCCCTGTTGATGGCCCTCAGGCTTGCTCTGCCTTGCCTCTACAGGGGGCTCTCCACTTGCTGCTCAGGTTGGATTTCCTAATCCTAGCCACTTCCCAATTGCTGGTTCTTTCCGGCTAGATGTGGCCGACTCACTGTCCCCTGCCCCAAATGTTATGTCTTCATGGTTTCCTGACGCCTGCCAGTTCATCCAGCACCTGTTGTCCCAGGGGGAATGTTGGCTTCACTACAGCCTGACATGCAAGGCTGATAGTGCCTCAGGCAGGCGGTGAATGGGCATGCACGGTTCCCGAAGCAATCCCTAGGGCAGTGTGCCCTCAACCTGGACAGGAGGGCTAATGGCTCTAGCAGCATGTATAGAATGCCTGTCACTGCAGTATCTATGCGCTGTCAGGGGTTCTCAGGAAACACCCTGAGAACGGCCCAGGGAGAAACGTGTTTTCACCTTCTTGGCAACAAAATGAGAACGTGCCAAGGCAAGAGCCAGGACTCACCAGGTGGTGCCAGAAGTTCAGCCCCACAAACCTTTCCTCCTCTAGTCCCCACGCGCTCCACCTGCTTTTCCCTTTTCCAAAACCTCCCACACCTCCAGGAGGAGACATGGAGGAAGGGACCTGAAAGTGGCACAGGGCTCCCCACCCATGAAACCCTCCCCTTCATTTCACACACATCCACCCCAAAAATCTACCAGAGGGAACCCCACACTGGCAGAGGATTCAGGGGGCCTGGAGTCTTCAGCGGCGGGGGTCCTTCCACTCCGGGTTTTTGGGGCACTTCGGCAGCGCGTCCCGGAGCGAGTGAAGGACCCACCGCCGAACTGCCGCCAAACTGCCGCCGAAGACTCGGAGCGGAAGGGGCCCTCGCCCCCGAATTGCCGCCGAAGACCCGGAGCGGAAGAAGCTCCGGGTTTTTGGCAGTGGGTCCTTCACTCACTCCGAGTGTGTTCGGTGGCACTGAAGGACCTGCCGCCGAAGACCCACTGAAAACTCTTGTGCGGGCCCCTGAAAACTCTCGTGGGGGCCCCTGTGGGGCCTGGGGCAAATAGCCCCACTTCCCTCCACCCCTGGGCGGCCCTGTGCATGCTGACCCAATGCTGTTCAATCTAAAAGGGCCCCTATAGTTATTGGGGGCAAACCAGAAAGCAGTGGTGTCACCTAATCTGTGCTTCCAGTCTGAAGGGTATAAGACATGAGTAGTGATGTGCTGTGGGGCGGAATTTGGTTACTCAGACGAGAAGCCTGGGTTATTACTAGTGACTTGTGTATTGGTGTATAGGGCCTGGGATATAGAAAACAAACTACACAAAATGGGGGCAGTGGGGTGTGAATTTATGTTTGAGTTGGGGGGTCTCATGGTGCAGGAGGAGTCTCTGGGGGAACCCACTATCTCCTGAATGCACAGGGAAGTTTTGGTAGCCAGGGCTTAGTCGCTGGGCAATAAAGAGGTGCCTGTGGCTGTTTCAGGTTGAAGTCAGGTCTCTGTTACCCTGAATGATCACTGTTGGGGGATGCTGGACAGTCAGTGCCCACCCCCACATCCATTTGTAGGAGTGAGCAGCCTGCGAGGCATAGGAAAGGTTTCATTCCAATCTCTTCGGGGCATGTGAAAACGCCTCTCCCCACTCAGCCACTTGGGCGGGCAGCACAGAGCAGTGTGGAGAGCAAAGAGTTAATGCAGGTAGCCAGAAGTCTGAGTGGGGCAGAAGCCAAAGGATAAATGTGTGTGCCATGCAGATCACTGAGCAGGTGGCAGGTGAAGGGTTAATCCGCACAGCAGGCTCCAGCATAGGGCTCTGCCTGCAGGCTCCTGGAGCCCAGCACAGAGGTAAGGAGCTGGGACTCTGACGTCAAGGGGGCCAGAATAGAACACTCTATTTATAGGCCTGTTCCAGGGGACAGCAGAAGCAGGCCAGAGATTGCACTCATCATGCTTGCAGCCTTCTTTTTCCTTTTCTAAACGGATCAGAAGGCTGTCCCGCCAGCTGATGTCACCTGCTAAATTTGGGAGAGAGATTCCCCCCTTCCCGGTCACTTCCAAACAGTGCAGAACACCAGAGCATCATGGCCCCTCTTCCCCTAATACTCCCACCCCCCACAGCCACACACTCCCTCCTCTCCTCTTCCCTCCCCACCTACCCCCACAGCCACACACTCCCTCCTCTCCTCTTCCCTCCCCTCCCCACAGCCACACGCTCCCTCCTCTCCTCTTCCCTCCCCTCCCCACAGCCACACGCTCCCTCCTCTCCTCTTCCCTTCCCTCCCCACCTACCCCCACAGCCACACACTCCCTCCTCTCCCCTTCCCTTCCCTTCCACCCCCACAGCCACACACTCCCTCCTCTCTTCCCACCTACCCCCACAGCCACACACTCCCTCCTCTCCTCTTCCCACCTACCCCCACAGCCACACACTCCCTCCCCTCCCCTTCCCTTCTCTCCCCTTCTACCCCCACGGCCACACACTCCCTCCTCTCCCTTCCCCACCTACCCCACAGTCACACACTCCCTCTCCTCCCCTCCCCTTCCCTCCCTACCTACCCCCACAGCCACACACTCCTTCCTCTCCCCTCCCCTCCCCACCTACCCCCACAGTCACACACTCCCTCTCCTCCCCTCCCCTCTCCACCCCCCCATGGCCACACATGCCCTCCCCTCCCCTCCCTACCTACCCCCACAGCCACACACTCCTGCCCCTCCCCTATCCATCCCCCACTAATTTCCCTGCCCTCCCCTCCCCTAATCACCCCCCCCCCAGCCACACACTCCCTCCCCTTCCCTCCCCCATGGCCACACACTCCATCACTCCCTCCCCTCACGCCCCTATGGCAACACAGACTCTTTCCTATTCAACCATTGCTTGGTTCGCGCGCACACATTCTGTCTCTTACACACACACACACACACGTCCCTCCAGCAATTTCAGTTCTATTCATTAAAACCTTATTGGCACGACAAGCTGTACAAGTGGTGCCAGTGTGTAGAAGAGACAGACTCCTCAGGTCTTTGTCAAAGGAAAGTACCATCTGCCCTGGACACCGTGTTCGGGGTTTGATCCCTGGTCTCCATTTGCTCTTCGTGCCCATGTCTGGTAGCCAATTGCTACAGAACGTGACACCGTCTCTGAGGTTCTCCCTGGGTTAGCACAGGTTCTCCATTGCTTTAAGAGAAGTCCTGACTATCTGAGGAAATAGCTTTCTTATGCTCCTTTGTATTTTGGACGCTGGAGTTGAATGTGTCTCTTTGGCTCAGCATCTCCTCTGTTGCCTAGGTCAGGGGTTCTCAACCCTTTTCTTTCTGAGCCCCCCCTTCCCCCCCGCGCTATAAAAACTCCCTGGCCTACCTGTGCCACAATAGCTGGTTTTCAGCATATAAAAGCCAGGGCTGGCATTAGGGGGTAGCAAGCAGGGCAATTGCCTGGGGCCCCATGCCACTGGGGCCCCCACGAAGCTACATTGCTCAGGCTTCGGCTTCAGCCCTGGGGGAGCGGGGCTCAGGGCCCTGGGCTTCAACCCATGTGGCAGGGGTTTGGCTTTCTACCCTGGACCCCAGTGAGTCTAATGCTGGCCCTCCTTGGTGGCCCCCCTGAAACCTGATCGCGACTCCCCCAGGGGCCCCTGGACCCCTGGTTGAGAACCACTGGCCTAGGTTGTACTGTTGCTTCTCCATAATCTCACTGATTCTGTATTTGCTGAGAGCCTGCCTTAGCTTTGCACATTTCACCATAGTGAGGCAATCTGATAGTTCTGTGCAGGAATCTACGGCAGTAGCTCACTGCTCATTGTTTTGGATTTGTTCTTCCCAGTGACTGGTATATTGGTATTTGAAGTACTGGTTTAACTTCCTGAGCATTTTTCAGTTTTGGGTGGGGCTGCTTGCTCCATGAATTAGAAGACTAGAGTTGTGAGGCTGAAGAAATGGTGACATTCAGGAGTGTATCATGCTTTCATTTGGATTTAATTTCTGTTCCTGTAGTGCTTTGTGGTGGAGGGGGAGTTTTTTAGCTCTGGCTGAGATGGCCCCAGAAATGGAACGTTCTTTTTTGCATGTTGATTAGCAGTGGGGTTGACTCAGTTCTGCTCTGTAGTTATTGTTGGTGGAGTTCCCGGATACATGGAGTATTTGTTTGCAGAACTAGATATGCAGGTGTCCTACTGGGGTATTGTCCTGATGGTGTTATTGACTGTTAAAACTGGTCCCAGGCTTCACTTCTATAGAGCAGAATGAATTGAATTAGGCCTTGGCTACACTTACCGGCAAGTTCGACGGCTGGAAATCGAACTTCTGGGTTCGACTTATCGCGTCTAGTCTGGACGCGATAAGTCGAACCCGGAAGTGCTCGCCGTCGACTGCGGTACTCCAGCTCGCCGAGAGGAGTACCGCGGAGTCGACGGGGGAGCCTGCCTGCCGAGTGTGGACCAAGGTAAGTTTGAACTAATTCGAAATAAGGTACTTCGAACTTCAGCTACGTTATTCACGTAGCTGAAGTTGCGTACCTTAGTTCGAATTAGGGGGGGTAGTGTAGACCAAGCCTTAGATTGTCATGTAGTTTTAGCGTAACTTTCTTGGAAGGTTGTATCTATTCTAGCAGTTCCTTAATGGTGTTGAAGATCTGCGTTTTCTTGTTTGTTTGTTTTTCCCCTTGTAATGCTTTTATAGCCAGTCAAAGCTCTCTGATGCATGCAGCATGCATAATTTAGGGTTCAACTTCTATGTCTCTGTATAAAATGTTAGTTGGTTTTGGTCATTTGGGGGCATTTTATGACACATCATGAATTTAGTTTTTTCCAGGATGATTTGTAATGCAATAGGTTTCTAGGAGGTGTAAGTTTCTTGGGGGAACCTTGTTGCCTAAGTAGTAATATGACCAGGTCATTGATATACAATAGGCATTTTATCTCAGTAGAATTCCTGGGCTTGGAGATTTTTCCAGTAAGATTTCCAAGTCACGGGTGTGTATATTGGGAAGGCTCAAGATGAGGTTATGGCCTCGATTGACTCCCTCTTCTTGCTTGGAGGTCTCTGTTCACACGTTGCTTATTTACATCATACATTTGATGGACAATTAGTTCATATGTTGCTCCACCAATTCCATTTCATAGCAGTTTATGGTTCACACTTGAGCGCCAAAAGCTTTTCTGAAATTCTACAAGGCAGACAAAGCGCTTCCCCTGATCTGTGTTTTTTTTTTGCATGTTGGTTAATGAGCATCAGTATGATCAAGATGTGATCAGTGGTTTGTTAGTCAAGGAGGAATCCAGTTTGACTTTCATGGATTACTTTGTTGTGGTTCAGATACTATATTAGTCTTTTACTGAACTTGCTACAGAACAGCTGGCTGGTGTTCCTCCAAACACCTCTGTAACTTCTGGGTTTGAGGGCATCTCCACTTCTGTGCATTGGGCAGAGTTGATCAAAAATTTCCCATCAAAACTTGACTTTATTGGAAAAGGCATTTTCCCTTGAGGAAAAAAAATGGGGAAAATGTTTGTTGTTTAAAGAACAATTGTTTTTGAACAAAAAAACGTGATTTATTTATTTCCTATGAAGATAAAATGACCTTTTTCTATCTGGCGCTAATATTGGATTGATTCATCCATATGACCAAGTGTCCAGACTGGAGGATTAGGGGAGTCATTTTGGCAGGGCTTCCTAGACATGATCAGTGCTGTGCTTTAGGCCTTACGTAATGTTTGAGCCACGTGATCTCCTTGCTTGGAGTTTTGGAAGGTTAGGAACCTTCACTTCCTGTTCTGTGATATGTCTGTCCACAGGGTTAGGGGGCTGTAGTTTTTAATGATATCGCCAAGGGCAATTGTTTTTGTAATGATGCTGTTTTGCTCTCAAGGTTGGATTCCTCTGTTTAGGCCTCTGGAGTGTCCTGTCCCGATGTTACCTTCTCATGTTTGTCTTCTCCCCAACCTCCCCTGCACATGCTCCTACCCCAATCCCTTTCCCCCCAACACGCTTTCCCTCCGACTAGCTTATGGAGGCTCATTCAGTCATTCTCCCTAGGACACTACTGATTGAGATCAGCCATGTAGGAGACTCCTGCAGCAGGGTGAGGGGGGAAAAAAGAGGGGCCCAGGCAGGGCGGGCGTAACCCATTAGGTGACCTAGGCGGTCGCCTAGGGCACTGCGATTTGGGGGGCGGCGACCGCGGCGGTATTTCTGCGGCGGGACCTTCCGCCATCTCTGTGGGGGGGCGGCATTTTGGGGCGGGACCTTCCGCCGCCCTGGTGGCACTCCTGGGCCCAAGATGGCACCTGCTGCCCTCTACTGGAGCACAGGTGGAGTTCCAAAAAGCGGAAAGCACACAGCAGCATCACTGCCATTCTATAGCTGTCCAGTGGGACGGATACACAGAGCACTGGAGTCTCCACACCTCTCAGCCTTTCATCAGGACTAAATGCACTGGTAAGCCGGAGACTGTGCTCCCCCAAGTGCTGATCAGTTCACTTCTCCCCAGTTGCTAGGTAATCATGCCTGGCTCTGAGGATATGTTCCAGCCCCAGAGTATTCTGGAAAGGCTTCTCTCTTGTGTTTCATTGGCTGCCTATGTTGTCACTCACTCTCCTGCTGGGGCTGGGAGTGGCACAGGCTGACTCAGAACACTTCAGTGCTCCTGCTTGCCTATCTGAATTAATCTCTCTGCATAAAGCACTAGCTATTTTTCCCATTCACCTTCAGAATTGCTAGCATTACTCCATAATGCTGCAGGTACGTTTCTTCTGCATCCATGGAGTGAACAGTGCATGAAAGTGGAGGGCTGCTGCTGCTTTAAGCTGCAGTGGAGACGGACGAACTGTAGAATGTACTGGACTGACGGATTCTTCCAGGGCATGGTGCATTGCTGTGATTCCCATTCAGCCCCCCTGTTCTTTCCTACCTTAAACATCAATGACATGCCAAAACCTGTACTAATGCAACGTGCAGCAGCACAGATGAAGACATGAACAGCAGGAAATACAAAAGTTAATGCTGCTGTGGGAACCTTCATTTGCACTATGCGAGACTTAAAGCATTTAACATGGAGAGACAGTAACATTATAGGGGGAACCATTTCCTGCAGCTGGCTCAGCCAGCCACATGACCCGCACGCTGTATCCATGCTATCTAGGGCATTTAATACATATGAGCTTGGATTTCTTAAAGAAAGCCCAGCCCATCCTCTCCAGGCTCTTGCTTGTTGATTCCTTTCAGCTGAAAACATTGTCCTTGCTTTAAACTCCCCGCACAGCACCCGTGGTGAGGGAGGTGGTGGCGGTGCCTCCTTCCATCTGAACGCCATGCCAGTACCACGTCAGGGGCTGCCAACAAAAATAAAATCACTCAACTGAAAAACAAGTTCCCCTGGCATTAGTGTTGCATAAACTCCAGCAGAGCACAGGGACCTTCTATTCACTTCCTTCTCCCTCCCCGAAGAGGGAATGAATCCCCCCCTTCAATGGCGAAGTGAAATCCAGGACTGAACTCTTCCCACAAAGGCCTGAGTGTTGGAGGTGCTGAGTACCTACCATGCCTGCTAAAGGCAATGAACACGGCAGCTGCTTAGCGCCTTTGAAAGTCAGGCCATAATACGTCTGCCTCCATGCATGCACTACAGAGTCTCCTTTGCTGTAGGCTACAGGCATGCCTGAGTCTGCCACTGCATTACGCACCGCCCCAGCCCGATCAGCAATAGCAATAATAATAATAATAAGCAGCAGTATTAATTCTAGCAGGGCACTACACTTAATAGTGGCACTGGGGACAAAGTCCATTTGTCAGTTTAAACAAGCACCAAAGGTTTCTTGTGGTGAAATCATTACCGTCATGGGGTGTGTGCCTGGGGGCGGGGTTAGTGAAAGGGTAGCCCCATAAGCGGGCAGAGGCAGGGGTCAGGGTGAGCATGATCCATGCATTGTTTGTGTTGGAGCCCGCCCAGAGGGATTGGGGGAAAGTTGCACGCACTGACACAGCAAAAGTTTTCACACATTGCTAAGTAGGGCTGAGCTTTTCTGACTTCTTAAGTTTGTGCTCTGGCTTAGCAAACCAAACCGGGGCTGAGCACGGAGGAAGGAACTGGTGAGGATAGAGCGTGCACGTAGTCCTCCGAGGCTTTGGGCTTATGGACAGCAGTGCATGGAGAGCGAGGGTGAGAAAAGAGCTTAGAGGGCAAGTGGTAATTCGAGTCAAACTGAGGAGAGTCCTTGATTTTCTAATCTAGTGAGCCAGCAGCTGAGGAGAGGAATGGGGCTTGCCAGGAGACCTAGGCTATGCAGCCTTTCTCCTCTTGCTGACCAGTTCCAACCCAGCCCCCAACCTGAACGCAGTTACCATCTATGCACAACAAGGGAGCAGGTGTCCTCAATGCAGTCCCTTGTGCTGTTTTGCAGACACATAGGAGACTCTAAAGAGGCCAAGGACTGAATAGGTCATAGGCTCTTCCTCCGTTTTTCCATGTTAGGGCTCAAGCACATTGGCAAGGGAAGGGATGTTGGGACCGTGCCGGCTGCCACAGCCTGCGCTGTACCCGTTATATGAATCCAATCATCTAAATAACTGAGAGGCTTCAGGGCAGTCATACGCTCCCTGCCTGCAGAGCAAGCCTAACCCAGCGTCCCTGTGCTCCTACGCACAACCAAATCCCAAGTGCTACTATAGCACAGTCTGATTTTCACACCCATGAGAGACAGCCGGCTTTCCTCCTCCTTCCCCCGCCCCGCAGCCTGACATGTCAGAAATTACTGCTGCCAGAGGCTGACACACACCAGTGGGAAGCTTGGCATTTTCTATTGAAGCTGTCACCTCCGTTCAGGTGGGAACCCTCCTTCTCGATGACTCAAGCTGTAAGCTCCATCTTTTAATAACGGAGTCCCCAGTGATGAGTGTCTAAACACGGCCCCACACCCATGCTTTGGAGAAACTACCCAGTGATTTCAGGGGACACGTCCCATCTTGTTGCTGTTCCCACCCAGTAACCAATGTCTTGCACTTGGGGATCTAGCTATGTTATTGGCCCATATGTAGGGTCAAACTCAAGGTAATCATTCCCCCTCCTCACCCCCAAGCACTGCCCCATTCAAGTGATCACTGCACTCACACTGTCTTCTTAGTACCCCTGAGAGGCAGCTATCTAAAATGCCAGGAGGGAGTGTGAAATTTTCTCTAATCCAGCATGAGCTGTACAGCACGCACTGCCTCTGGCACTGCACCTCAACCTAACCTAGAGGGACCACAGCTAGGGCAGGGTTGGGAGTTTGGCCCCCTCAAATCATTCAGGCCCTGGCCCCATTGCTGAGAAAGCCAGTGTGGGCTCCTGTCCCATTAGAAGCAAGGTGAGACAAGCCCTTCTCCCCATCCACATATAGGCCCAAAAGCTAGCGGATGGCAACTACATTCAGCCCCTGCCAGCCTGGGGCTCCATTTGAACCTGTTGCCTAAAAGTGAGAGGTTCTGTATTTCCTGCCTTGCCATCACCTTGTCCCCTCCACCATGGGTTATTCACCAGACATTATGTGGGGGTTATTAGGGTCACCACCCCCTTCGCTCAGCCCCAGTCTGCAAATGTATTTTAAAACATGATTGCAAGGCTCAAACAGACACACAACACGCCCCCCATGGTCTTGTTACTTGGGTCTGTGTCCGTCCCCCAGTATCCAGACTAGGGAAGAAAGGAGCTTGACTTCTAGAGTCTGTAATTGAAATGCAATGATCAAGCAATGTGCACTCCGTGCAGTCTCACAGACCACCAACCACCATGGGGGGGGGGACCCCAAACAAACCTGAGTGGCATTGCAAAGCTGTGTGTCAGGTTGCAACACCTCTGCCACCTGTCTCTGCCATGACAGAGAGGCAGCTAGGCCAAAACTGGCACTTACTCCATCCCCCACGCTCTTCTACCATAACCACCCAACCTTCAGAAGGCTCGCCCTGTCCCCCACCTGAAATGTGGGTGGCTACAATTTCCATAGTGTACAGATCCCCACAATTCTTTTACCTGGCACTAATCCAATCAAGAGTTCTTAGTGAGAGACTCAGGTAGTCAGATCTGTGGGGAAGAGATCCTAGCAGGAGCAGGGAACAAAGTCTCCTTTGACTCCATTCTTCCAACAGCTTTTTGAGGGAGGGAGGTAGGGAGAGGTCGCTCTGCGTGTGCCATTGCATGGGACTAACTCCATCCCCCTCTCTGGTGCAGAGGAAAGGAAGAATAAATTAATTAGGTTCTGGTAAACTCAGGTGGTGGGCAGTTTCACTAGCCCAATTATGTACCCAACAGATTCAAGTCACCAAAGTATCGTAAGATTATGCAGCTCTTTACAATTAAAAGGATCCACACCATATCCAGGGATCAGCTCACCTTGTCTCACTGGTATGGAAAGGAGGAACTGTTTAAACATGTTGCAATCCCACAATATACTGACTCCAACTGGAACCTGAAGGGTGGGTTTGAGGTAAGCAGACTACAATTAGCTCCCTCCTGGAATCAGACCCATACTGTTCGGAGAAATGCCACAGGCTCTTGAACAATCTTACAGGGTGAGGATTTAGCCTGGGTGCTCTTTGCTTCAGAGACTTTCTTCACTCATGTTTGGAGACTGTCTAGCACATTTTGGGTGCTAGACCAACCAGTTTTACTTCTCTCCAACACAGTGTACGCTGGGGCACTCCATCTATACTACCACTTCCTGCAGCAACCCAAGTTCTTTGTTGGAGGCCTCTCAGCCCAACGTGAGTGGGGCTGGGCCTGCTCAGTCCATGAAACCAGGGAAGATTACAGCTCAGCGTGATATGGCTGCAGGCCACGTATGTACTTCTGCACTTGTCAGTCGAGGGGAGCCTGTATTTTTGACAAACTTCAGTGTTGATGTGATATTGATTCACTAGGAGGAATCCTAAGTTTGAGTGGGACAAGGGGCCCCAGGGCACTGTGGGCTAGAGGCAACATAGCATTCACTCCCCATCATCTGTGAGAGGTGGCTCCTTTTGCTGATCACTAGTGACCCTTGTTGTGGCACTGATGGATCTAGAAGGAGATGTGGAAACCCCTTCACAGCTACTATGGAACAGAGACTTCAGGAAGCACAATAGGGAGCTTTACTAGAGCTTTACCACCAACTGCACCGGTTGAGAGCCAGAGCTTTTATCCAATGTAGCATCAGATGGAAGATGGGCTGAGATGGACCAATGGTCTTTCTAGGAGGGTGTTAGCACAATAGCAATTTTGCTGTCTAACATCAGACCAGAAAGCAGGGACTTCCTCCATGCACCTCCCCCCTCCCCCACTGAGCGCACAACGCAACACAACACAGGACGAGAGGCTATTATATATCATGCTTTTAATACAAACTTAAAAAAATCTGGAACAATAGAAACTGTACAGATTTGATCAACTTTTTGTTTTGTTTTTAACTAAATCTCTAGACACGCCAATGTCCCGTTCCAAAATATTGCACAACATTCTGAATACAAAACTCTGATTGTATTCCTCCTTCGCTAAAGAAAAAAACAGCAACCCCCTGATCCCCCTCTCAGTAGACCCCTTCTCATAAAAACAAACAGAACAAACATAGGAACCTTCTACATTAAGAAACATACATAATTCTGTCCTCTTTGTGTTCACACATTTTCTCTCTCTGTCTCCAAGATCATACAGTTGTTGATTCTCTCTTCACAAGGGGTTAGGGAGGGGGAAGGAGGGAGCTGGGGGATGGAGAAAGGAATTTTCACTGCTTTTTTTTTTTTAAAGTTTTTTTTCCTGAAAAAATATTTTCTCTCCTCTTAAGAAAAAATCTCAAAGAAAAAATTACATTTTTTACGTTAGAAATATACATATATTATATATACCTCTTACATTTTACAAATGTAGCAAATTATTCAATACAAACGGACATCAACAACAAAACACAAACCCATAAAAAATAAAAGTTAAAAAAAAAATCTCTCTTGCTCTCTTTTCCTAAGAAACCAGGTTAATTAGTGCAGGTTTTAAAAAATAAAATCGAAGCTGAACGCCTAAATCCAAGACCAGACCAAAAAAGGCCATTAGTTTAATTGCCACCAGTGCTGGAGAAACGCTTCTGAAGCACGCTTTTTTTTCCTTTAAGATACAAAGAGGTTGGTCCCCTCCCCTTTCCCTCCTCGTCTTTGCAACACTATTTTTAAAGCAGTTACAATACGTGTAAGCAGGTTAAAGCAGCGTCAAAGCTTCACACACACATAGCAGGTGGCTGGTGATGTTCCATCTCTCCCTCCCTTCCTATGCCATAAGAGGGTGCACAAAGGCAGTGACTTGGGGCAGCATTTTGCTGAAGGATGAGAGGGGTGGAAACAACAAAGGAAACTGGGCTGCGAAGCCAGCCGGTCCCCTGAGGTGCGGAGAGTTATTTAGTCCAGTGCAATAGTCTGGCAGTCTATAGTACGCTCAAAGGGGAGGAACTGGGTGGCAGTAGTAAAGTTGGTGGGAAAGAGGATCAGCTAAACAGATCCCCCGAGTCTCAGTCTAGTTTTTCCATCTTCAACCCTGCAGGTTTCACACCTCATGCTAGGATAGACTGCTTAGTAGTGGCTGCCCTTGCCTCCCACCCACCCGCCAGTTGGGTCACAGCCAATAAGTGGCAAGCAGCCTGTTTTGGGAAATGGTGTGTTGGGATTCAACCCAATCAGAAGAGTGCTCTTCCCATTAATGCAATAGTGATGGGGATTTAGAAACAAGCCCCCTAGTGAGACCAGGGTAGTGTCAGTTGTGGCAGGGCAGTCTCCTTAACCCAAATAAGATTCATTCACAACACACACACACACACACACACACAAAGACATGAGAGCTGGAGCGTCATCAACTCGGGGGTTTTTGGGGGTGGGGAGAAATGGGAGTTCAAAGCCTCCTCCCACTGATAGACAGTGAAGTCTTGGAAAAGTAAACTGGATCTTATCCCTTAATTACTTGAGGTGAGTCTCGGAAGAAGCTCCAGAGACAGGTTTAGTTAAAAACAAACATGGGAGACAGCAGAGCTGGAAAAGATTGTTAAAAAAGGAATGCCCCAAAGCTAGATGCATCTGCTTCAGACCTTTCCTCTTCACTGTCTTCCTAGCCCAAGGCTGACACCCCAGGAGGCAGTCTTCCCACCTGGAGTCCCCAATCCCAGGGGGTTCTAGGTTGCCCCACCTGGGAGGAATAGGGATTCCCACACATCATGGAGGCAGGCTATGGAATAACAAGATGCAGAAGCAGACTATCAAAGGCCACTACTGTCCTACTCCTTCCCTTGTTCCAGCATTTTTTTGGGGTGTGTGTGAAGGGAAAAACTAGGGAGCAGCTTTAGGATTCCTAGCTCTTTGTTACTCCCAATAATGAGGAGGGGACAACTATTCATCTAGGTCCTGGAATATCAGTTTCTTCTCCCCACACCATCAGTCATTTCAAAGTATTAGTCCCTATTCTGCAGCGAGCCCCCTCTAGACTGTGTCTCTCTGCCTGGATTGATCAGTTAACACTAGGGGCTGAGTACAATCCCCCCGGGCATTCCCCTCTGTACTAAGTCACCTGCCCCTCCCACTCCCCCCCCATCCTTCCAGAAGGAAAGCAAAGGGGGTTTGGTCACACTTTATTATATCTTTTAATAAGAGAAAACAGGAAGTGACATCCCTCAAGCTATCAATCAGGAAAGCAGCCTGGGGGATGCAACCCCCTGCTCTCCCCAGAAAGCTGTGCTGCCTCTTCAAAAGCAGGAAACCCTTTCCCCCCCGAAAGCCTGTAACCAAAGGTAGCTGAGAGTAAGAGAACTCAAAACATTTGGAGACTGCTCCAAAGGAACATCAGTGGATGCTGCTTACATTGGAGGGGAAGAAAAGCACATAAGAATGTGAGAGGCAGCATATCTAACCATGTCCCCTGAAAGAGAAGTGCAATACATAAGGACTGATACTTCCTCCCTATAAACAGCAGTGGGTGCACCTACTGTAGTGCTTGTATATAATAGCAACCCTATTGAACTGACACTGGCTCTGACCAACTTGAAGAGACCAGCTCAGACAAGATCCTTCGTGCATGAGGGTGGGAGTAGGAATCATAAATGGACTCACTGGTATAACACAGTGCTGTTCTTCTCCAGCATTCACCTCTGGGTGAAAGTGTAGAGAGGGAAGACAGCAGGAAGCAGCCGTTTCATATAGTAGTGCTCCAACTTACCCGCCTGCCAAGGAAAAGGAGATTGGGGGAATCTTATTCCAAAACAGAGGCTGGCATCAACTGTGGCAGTTTTGAAGGGTTTTGGATGACAAGATCATAGCAGTCTAAAGCAGGCAGGGTAAGGGGAACTCGGTAAACTCACCCTGTCTGTTCCCCGGGGGAGGAGAGGAACTGACTAATCATGGTAAGAAGCATACAGTGCCCTCCCACCTCTCTGGGAAGCATACAGTGAAACTGTGCACCTCTTGCCCGGCACTGAAAACCAAACAAATACCCTCGCCCCTCTCAGCAAGGCAGCCTAGCACCCAAGGATATGGGAATGCCCAGAACAGGCCATCTCTACACCAAAGAACAAGATACTAAAGCCCAGCTCTGAGGAGGAAGTTGGGAGACAGGAAGATAAAGTGACCTTTGTTTCCACCATTTCTGGATCAAACAAACCCATTACAGGAGTAAAAAAGTGGGTAGGAAAAAGCACGGGGATTGAGTTAAAAAACAATTCAGTGCTTCAGGAGCGCTGCCCGGCACAGCACAACGACTCCGGGGTTGTCTCTCTTTCCAAGAAGCTATATTTATAAGATTTCAAATTTTTGTATATTTCTATTTTTCATTTTTCTTCTCTTTTTTTTTTTTTTAATTCTTGTTTTCCCCAAATACTCTCCTTCCTCCCGGTCAGTTGGCCAGGACGACAGGCTGGAAAGACTGGCTGGGATACTGCATGGCGTTCAGGTTGTAGCTGAGTCCTTCCACAAAGGGAGACTTCTCCAGAAAGAGGCTGTTGCTGCTGCTGCTGAAGACCTGAGCCATGTCAAAGCCGCTGCCGCCGCTGGTGCTAGTGTTGAACTGGGAGGCCGGTGGGATGCTGCCGCCCTGATTCTCGTTGGTGACACCCTCAAAGAAGAGGCCGCTGGGTCCGGACGATCCGCCATTGTAAACAAACTCCTTGGCATTGGGGGAGAGCTGCGACTGAGGAGCTTGACTCCCCCCGCCCCCGATGAAGTTCAGAGAATGCATAGAGAGGGAGAGGCCCTTGTGCTTCAGCAGGTTGTTGGTGGGTGACCTGGCCATCCTTTGCTGCTGCTGTTGAGCTCCTGCTCCCCCACCCCCACCCTTCTTCATCTTGGTGGAGCCAAACTTTGTGGCAGCAAACGTGGCAGTGGTAAAGGTGATGGGCTGGGCAGAGCGGGGGATGAAGGTGGGGCTGGGTGACTGGCCAAAGGATGGCGATGGCGAGTTGGACAAGGAGTTGTCCTGGCTACCAATGGGGACAAACACCTGGGCATCAGGGTTGAAGCTGCTCTTGATCTCCTTGTCCAGCTCAGCTGCACTGCAGCCCTCACTGTCATCCAGATACAGGACCTTGACAGACCCTTTCTCGCCAATCTGGTAGGAGACCTCAGAAGGATCGATCCAGACGCTCAGTTCTTCAGGCACATTGGCCCGCACATCCTCTACGGCCAGCCCGCTCCGTTTGGCTGCCAGTTCCACCACCGGATCCACCGTTTCCCCGATGTGGACGCAGCGATAGCCAGAACCCTTCAGAGGCTTTTCCGGGTACCAGTGGCCCTCATATTTCTTCTTCAGCAGGCGTTCTAGCTCTTCACCAAACAGGTCTGCCCGCCTCCGGGGAAGCTTGTTATACAGGTACGAGATGATGAAGTTCAGAGCAACTTTGATCTCCAGATGCATACTCCCTTCACAGCAAGCAAGTCAGGGCAGTGTATTGAAAGAGACAAACAACATACACAAGATTTGGCTCCAAGCGATCCTAGAAAAGAAAGAAGAAAAAAAGATGGATGAAGGGAGAGAAGAGAACGTGGCAACTTTAATATTGTTGAGGCAAACAGCTTAGTATATTTACAAAAAGATTAGACATTTCTACAAATAGCATTTGCAATGCTACTTCCTAGAATAAAAGCTACACGAATGTGATCAATCCTTATGCTACATGACATAAGTGGATTGCTAGAGGAGGTCAGGAAGAAATTCTGCCCTACTAAATGGAATGAGTAGTACGTTGAACAGTACGTGCATATGATGCCATTCTCTCAAGTTAGCCAACACTGATCACCAATGGAGACAGGATACCAAACTAACTGGACAAATAGTTTGTTTTGGTACAGTGGTTAATATGTATTTTAGGCCTGGTCCACACTAACCCCCCACTTCGGACTAAGGTACGCAAATTCAGCTACGTTAATAACGTAGCTGAATTCGAAGTACCTTAGTCCGAACTTACCGCGGGTCCAGACGCGGCAGGCAGGCTCCCCCGTCGATGCCGCGTACTCCTCTCACTGAGCTGGAGTACCGGCGTTGATGGCAAGCACTTCCGGGATCGATCCCAGAAGATCGATCGCTTACATCCGGACCAGGAAGTAAATACAGACGTACCCGTAATACATCTCTTTTTGCTTCAACTCTTATTTATTTCCTTTCACCTCATGTGCCTCTGATTTAAAAAAATTACATCAAGGCAGAATCATGAGAGTCTTTCCCCATCCTGAGTGGAGATCAACTCCTGAACTCTGTATGGCAACACCAGCCTCTCTGCTGAGGAACAGCAACAAGATTCAGTTGGAAGGCAGTGGCTGCTGGTGGTTTTTGGAGATTTGCATTCTCTGGTCCTGCTGGCTCAAGGATGAGAGAGTGGAGGTGAGGGTATGAGGATAGTGAGGCACTAACTGCCAGCCCAGTTTTACTATCTCCTCAAAGTGGACAGTTCATCTGACATTCAAATACTCACTTGCCCCCGACAGAGGATTTGTCTGGCTAAATCAAGCTAAAAAGCTTCATGTCTCAGTTTAATTCAGATCAGTAAATAGTGTGGGGTGTGCACACTACATACATTGCTGGCCACCTGTCATGCATAGTTCCCAGCCCTGTTGTCATTCCAGCAAAAAAGGGTGTATGGGGAGTATTGTAGGCCCACACAACTTTTAACTCACTTGCCAAAACAGAAATGAACAGTCTTTTTCCAGCTACCAACAAACTCTCTAGGTGGGTCATTTCCTCAAAGAGAAGAGATGGGAAAGGACAGAGAATCTCAGACTTTTTAAAAAAGAAGTATACCACTATCAACTCCTGCTCCATTCAGCAGGGAAGCGGCACATCCAGTTTTTAATTGATAGCTTAGTCAGAGGGAAGTCAGCTCTCCACTACTCTGGGCTCTGCTCAGACAAACATGAACACACCACATTCATCCATGTTGGCAAAATGGGCTTAAGGGACACTCAAACCTTCAGCCCAAGCATTTAGGTTGCAGGCCAAATGGAGTGAGTGAGTTTGTGTAGCACAGAGTTAAGACATAAGCCTTCCCCTGCAGAACTAGAAACCCAGGCAACACTGGCCTAGATCAAGAGAAGCAGAAAGGGAAACTGATTAGGGCTAGTTTACCTATCCTGGTTGCGTGGATGGCAGGGAGTAAACATGCAGCATTAATGGTGACATGCACAATTTGTTTTTAAATGAAGACTGAGTTATGACAAAAGTGACAGTACGAATTCTACATTAAAAAGATATTACACTGGTAACTTATGTTCAGGGAGGTTTATTTCCAGGAGTAAAACAACAGGCAGTTGGAGCTGTAAACACCTCAAAATCAGCTAGCACAAGAAGCTACAAAGTTCTAGATATAAACCCCTTCAGGTTTAGCCTCGCATGGAAGTGAATAGAGGCAGAGAGTGACGGCTGAGAGTTGAAAAGGCACCGCCAGCCTTTGGAGCTTGGATTTCAGGAGTTACTGGACCATGAGAAGTTCGGCGAGTTCCCAGGGACCTGACAGAAGTTCAAATAAAATAGAAACATGCCAAGAAGATCTGAACAAGGCAGCTTTCTGAAAGGCCAACTAGGACAGGTCATTCTTAGGCTGGTGTGTAGGTGGCACTCAATAGCTTGGGATGGAGGCTTTCAATGACTTTCAGAGGAAAGGAGAGCCAGTGGACCTGTGGAATACACGCTGAAATAACAGAGGCCTAATCAGCCCATGTTATCCCAAGTAGATTGCATAAAACTAACTTCTGTTACTATGGCCTTTTTTAAAAAAAAAAAAAAAAAAAAAAGCACCCAGCCTGGTTCACTGGAATCCTAGCAAGATTGGATGTTGGTGGGAAGATCCCTCTGGGTCACAATTCTGATCCAGAGCATTAGAGACCAAAAGTTAAGTGGGTTAATAAGAGGATCTTGCTGTTCAAATTTTGACAACAACTTCTGTAGAGAAACAAGCATGTTTTCAAGAGAGTTCCAAAAATAAGAGACGACGGTATAAAAATACAAGCTACCTGAAAAACTGTACTTGAGAAGGGTCCCTTTAACAGAACAAGGACAGGAGGTAATAAAGAGTTTTCTTGCAAAGAGAATTGATATAGTGATCTTTAACAGAAATTGCCAACAGCTTCAGTGATCCCCAGCAACCACAGGCACACTGGAACTGACAGATGGGATCAATCAGTGGTCCATTTAGCCCAGTATTACTTCTCTGACATGACCAGCGCCAGATGTTTCAGAAGAAGGTAAGGGGGGGGAGAAAAAAAAATCCCAACACTCCAGGGACTTGATTTATTATCATCCCCAAAACAGCACAAAGCCTCAATGCTTCTCAGCAGTCCTGCATCTTCACCAACAAATCAGCACAGTACTTCCGTGGGAGGCAAGGAGAAGGAGGGGTAAAATGCAGCAACCAATTTCAGTATCAAGCTTGCAGAGGAGTTATAAAAATGGAGTACTTTTTCTTTTTTTTAAAATGGAGAATACTCTGAGTGTGGCGTCTGTGGCTTCAATTTAAAAAAAGCCATTAACCAAATAACAGCATGCACCAAGACAGCTACACACAACAGGCCTTGGCAGATGCCTTCAAATGTAAGAGAGGGTTCCAAATGAGCAAGAGGCAACATTTATTCCCGACATTGTTAGCACAATAAAATGTATTCCATTTGGATCCCTTAAACCCAGGATTGCCAATACGAGAACCCGTATGGTGGAG
Source organism: Chrysemys picta bellii (assembly GCF_011386835.1). NCBI lineage: Eukaryota > Metazoa > Chordata > Testudines > Emydidae > Chrysemys > Chrysemys picta. The sequence continues at coordinate 92,053,512 of NC_088791.1, read as the reverse complement.
CTGATTACTAGTTTTAAACCATAAAGTAGCTGCAGCTGAATCTGCACATCTGCAGTGAAAAAATATATTTTCTTTTACATACCTAGGGGGCTTTTGAGAGGGGGTGGGTGGGAAGCAAAGGTCTTGAAGCTGATGACCAAGGTAGAAAGCGTCATAGCATGTTTTGCAAATGATAAGGCCAGTCACAGAAAAATGTACATATTTCCCCCCATCTCCTGCATATATTTGCTGGATAAATATTTTATGGTGGAAGGAAGGTGGGGGGAAGGGGGGGAGAAAAAAAATAAAAAAGAAGAGGTTATGTTGCAGAAATGCAGGAGCTCTGGAGGTCAACCCTCTCTCTTTGTTTTAACAGAGCACAGATTTTAAAGAAAAAGGGCAAAATGACTGTACACATTAGATGAGAATGAACACTTTAAACATCTTCATTCCTCCCGGTTATGAAGATACTAGGCAGTGACCTTGTAAGACAAGTTTCAATCTGGAACAAGATCTATTTTTTTAAACCTATAAAGAGCAATTATCCCTCTGAAAACAGGTCCGCGATTCTGCCCCCTCATTAAGTGCACACAGTGACATTTCAAAGGGCTTAAAAAAAAAAAAATCAAGGCCAGTATGATAGGATAACCTTCTATGTTACTTTGCAGGCCACACCCTACCAAAACAACAGCCTTGTCTCTAACCATCCTCACTCACCCCCACCCACAGACTATAAGAGGCAATCCAATTATTTTCTATGTTTAAACAATTTTAAGGCACATAATCTCCAAAATGGGGAGAGAGGGAGAAATATTTTTAAACACTCAGCTATCCCTGCAGACTGTGTGCATGGGGAGGAATGGGCCCTATGGACACACATTCTAGACACCAAGATTGAAAAATCTATGATCGCCTCTTCCCCTTATAAACACTATCAAAACCACTGTTCCTGGGTGTGGTGATGGTGGGTGTTGTACAGAGGACACCCCTCCCCCCCCCCAAGCAAAATTATACATACATTAGGGGGCCTGTTCTCCAGATCAGCCTCTCTCAGCTGGGAGTCCAGCTCCCCCCACCCCCCTTTAAGCACAGCAGCCAAGGCTCATAGAGGATGATGCATTTCCAATAACCCAGCCAAGGAAATTTCTACAAACACTCTGAATCCGCCTCCCCCACCTTACTATATCTAACACACAGGATCCTGGGAGTTGCAGTCCTTCACCCTCCACTTCTCCAGGCCCTCATCTGAGCCAAGCCGAGTGACCTACTTTGCCGCTGAACTACATTTCCCAATATGCCGTGCGCCAACCCTGGCCCAAAGAACCAGCGCCTGCTCAGAGGAGCAGTGTAGAAAATTTTCCATGGCACATGCGCTCTCAACCCTCCCAGCCAATTGCCCAATGCAAGAAACACACCCCATGTACCGTGTCATCGGGAATTGCTGGGTTATTTTTAGGGGGTCTAAGCGATCTCTCGCGTTCCGGGGGCGGGGGGACAATGAGGGCTATTTACCCGTCACCTCCCCATACACACCCTGGAAGCCCCCCACACGGATTAGCAAACATCCCCTTGGTTGGGGGCTAGGAGTGAGACTCCGAAGTGGGGTCCTGGAGAGCTCTTTGATGGTATTATCACAATTGCCTTTAAAGACTTAAGGCTACACCTGTACCCCCCCCCAAAAAGCCACCCAGCTTGCTCCCTTCTCCCCATATTGGTCACCACTGCTGTGGGACAGGGATAAATAAGTTAAAGGAGTGAGGAGACAGAGGTCCCAATATTAGGGACTTTGTCTTGTGTGCATTCCTCCCCTCCCCTCCCTCCCCCACAAAAAAAAAGTGTCCTGATTTTTCACATCTGCTATCCGGTCACTACCCACAGCTACCTCGCTGTTGGGGGAAGAGATCAGCCACCAAACCAACAGATCCCAAACAAGGCCCCAGGAAGAGGCCTGCAACTGGGTGGCAGGGATGAGGAGACATAGGGTGATTCCCCCCAAGGCAAGGACATTTCTCTGCCTCAAAATGTATTGGGGGAAAAGGGTGCGTGGAAGAAGGGAAACCCTAATAACCCTCCATGAAAGGTGCCCAGGCCCAGAGGCTTTGGGGAGGCGATGGGTGTACAGCAGACCCATGGGAGAAGGGTGCTTAGGCCTCGCATGACCTTTACTTCTGCCAACATATGGCAAATGACCCCTCTTGTTCTCCCCGGGAGAAGGGGGGCCAGGCCAGAGACCTGGCTTTGTTACAGGTGCCCAAGCCCTCCAGACTAGACACTAGCCCCCATCGCCCTGAGCGTACAGGTCTTTAGGCCTGGTCCTTTGTTGGGGACTCCCCCTCCCCACCCCGCAGCATAAATATCCTTAGTCCTTCTTAGAGGGGGGCAAAGAGGGAATAGATCTGACCTGATATCCACCCCCCTCCCCACCAACAACAGGGGATCCTCCCCACAGATCCTCCTCAAAGGGAAAGGAAATTATTCAACCCACGAAGGGCACGGGGATTATATTTCTCGGTCTCATCTCTCCTCCCCCCGCCCCCAATCTTCCTGGTCTGCGGTGGAGGGGTCGTTCCTGCGGTAGGCCACCCTCGGGTGGCCTTTAGGACCCCATCCCATGCCGGGGAGGGGTGCGACAGAGCATCAAACAGAAGCGTCGCTTGGCCCAAACACAATGCCCGTTGTCAGCAGTGCTGAAGGAAGCGAGACCCGCCAGAGAGCAGCACCCCCCCCCCGGCACCCCCATCCAGCCCCCTCATTTCTCCCTTTTGGCCAACGGCAGCTGCTTCCACAAAGGGGGAGGGATCCAACCCCCCCTTCTTTTTCAGGGATCAAATAGCTGCCTGCCCCCATCCCGCCCCCCCCAGCCCACACCGCAGGCTCATTTTTCTTTAGGGGCCGTCTCCGGACCTTTCATTTTTAAATCCCCTCGCAAGAACAACAACAAAAGCCAGAACAAAATGGTGAACTCGGGCATTTCAAAGCGTCACAAGCCAAAGGACTGTCACCCCCCCGCCCCCGCCAATAAAGATCCCACCGCTCCCAAGAAGCCACCAGCACCAGAAACGCTTTGAAGGGTGAAAACGACGGGGGGGGGGAGCTAATGTCCTACAAACGGGGACCCCCCCCGCAAGCCAAGGCCGGATTTGCTCCCAGCCGCCCCGCATGCTGCAGAGTGGGAAGGGGCAGGGTGGAAACTGAGGCAGGGGGATTTCTCCCCGGCCAGTCACGGCTCCGGGAGCCGCCGCTCCCCGCTCCGGTGGAGCCCGGGCGGCGCTGAGCGCACCGACGGGGCAGAGCAGCCAGCCGCAGTCAGACAGCGGGGGCTGGGCGGGGGGGAGATACGGGTCCCAGGCCGGGGGTGGAGGGGGGAGCGAGGCAGGGCCGCTCTGTGCCCCCGATCGCCAGCGAGCGCCCCAGCCCCACTTACTTCGTCCTCAGCTGCAGCGCGGGCGGCTCCTTGCTCCTGCCGGGGGTGGGTGTTGCTGGAGGGTTTCTCTGGCGGTTTCTTTTTTCTCTCTTTTTCGCGGGGTGCGGATGGGGTTGGGGTGGGTGACTCCCCCCTGCTATGGCCTGGGTGGGAGGGGTTGTTTGGGGCGCCCCCTAGCTGGTTTCTCCCCCCTCCTCTCCCTCGGCTGGGATCCGGAGCCTCCCTCGCCCTGGCCCAAAGTGAGCAAAGTAAATGAAAAGTTTCACCCTTAGCAACCCTGCGCAAGGATCTCCTCTTCCACACCCAGCGTGACGCGTCCTGCAAAGGACAAGGGGGTGGGGGAGAAGGGAGAGCCGGAACTACTTCCCCAAACCCTCGCTGGAAATTAACCCTTTTGTCCATGCCCGTCCCCAGCCATTAACCGCCTCGCGCCTTCTCCAGGAGGGAGTCCCTGCGCGGATCGCCCTGGGGCAATAATCTCTGTGTGTGTGATTGTCTTTTCTCTCCCCTGCTCCAGGTTGTAACTTCGCTAAAGCTTGGAGTTTTTTTTCCCTCTCTTTCCCTGTCGTGGTCTGTTCATGGTGGATCGGGATCATCTCTGGCTAGGCAGCTATGCGATAGGACAGTGTTGCAAACCAGGGGCAGCTCAGCTGGCTGTTTTTGCAGTTTGTGGAGTGGTTTGTAACGCTGTGGCGTATGCACCGGTTTAAGAGACGAGAAAGGGGCACGGAGGGATTTGGAAGGGATCAAATAGCCAGGCTGGATTGACCTGAGATTTCCCCAAGCTCCTTATCGCTTCAGGACTTGGGACAGAGCAAGAGCATCAAAAGGGAGGGAAAAAAACGATAAGATTTTTCTTTTATCCCACATGCATCATTATCTGACGTCTCCCACCAGCAGCTACAGCGAATGGTGTTAATGGGGTTTGTGTGTGTTTTAAAGGGTGGCTAATCATCGTAGACATCCATCTCTTTGATGGAGAGCGAGGAATCGCTTCAAAAATGACCTCAAAGCAGAAGAAAGGCTCTTTGAACAAACGCAGTCACACTCCGAAAGAAACGAGTTAAACCCAGGATACAATCTCAGCATCAAATCTGTTCAATTGAAGGGATAAAAACAACCCTCTTTTAAAAGGTGGTTGATAGAAATCCCCTATCCTGACCATTCCACAGGCTGCTGTGCAAAAAAAAAAAAAAAAAGTCCCCCCATCAGCTGTGAGAAGATAGCTGTGTTACAACGATTCCCCCCACGCTGCTCAATAGAAACCCCATTTTCCAGTCTCCTCCTGATCCTGCCACTGCAGATCTCCCCGCGAGTCCTGGGCTGTTGACTGGCTCGGTTAGGAGTGGGACACGCGTGGGTGCGCACCGGCTGTTTGGGTACGCAGACGGGACTAGCGGAGGGTGCCCCCACGCTGCTAAGGAGGGGGCACAGGAGCGGTGGGTGACATCAAGGCAAGACGAATGCAGGCTGCGATAGCAGCACCGCCCCGCCCGCCCGCGCACACCCCTCTCGCCCAGGCACCCAGCGCCCCTCTCCCCAGGGGAGCCCCCCGCGCCGTGCCCGAGTTCACAGGCATTAGCCGGCCAGCTTAGCCCGCGCTAGCGCGTGTTCGGACGGGGAGCGAGGGAGGGACGATCTGCAACGCGCCGCCACCTCCCCTCGCTACGCTTCACAGCGCTGTTCGCACTGAGGCGAAGTCCTGCAGCCAGGATCCTTGTTGGCGCAGTGTTACACCCCATGACACGGAACCAGGAGGCCAAGAGCCTTTTAAACCAGCAGCCCCCCCGCACCTCGAGGCAGGGATGTGACTTTAACTGCCCGCTGGGACGCATTTCCCTCCTCTAAGCCTCTGGTTGCAACGCCCAGCTCAGGGACTATTTTTTCCCCTACGCGCTTGCGCATTGACTTCATCATCACCACTTCAGGCGCAGGCATTGACACACTGCGAGCAACCTGCAAGGTGCACACGAGAGCAGACTGTGCTAAAAATAACAGCGGCGTGTTAGCAACAGCCTCCCCATTGGCTGGCAAGGTTAGGAGGCACCTCCGGATTGGTCTGTTGCGTCAACCAGTCAGCTGAAGGGGGCGTGTGCGAGCAGGGCCGTCTCAGCCACGGAGCAGAGGCTGCTGGGAGGGGTAGTTTTCTATTCAAAGGTTCTAGGAGGCCTTACAATGGGGCCTTGTGTGTCCAAGCCCTCCTTGTGGAGATGAACAGCTATATTGTTTTAAGGTTTAAGTAGGCAGGGCTCACCTTAAGCGCAAGCAAGATAAACGATTACCTAAGACTGCCCTAGCCTCGGCAGCTCCTGGCCCGAGTCCCAGCCTGGGGAGGAAGGCAGTGCAGAGCTTGGTAAAACTATTTGAACTCCAATTGATGCATCATCTACTAGTTGCACTATGACATACCATATATTTACCCTTTTCAAAACGGGTTAGATCCCGAGAAGAGGCGCTGCAGTGACATTAGCGAGCATACAAGGGCTTGTTCTTGATGTAGTGAATATTATTTTCTTGAAAATGACAGAATATATTACTAAGAGTTATGGCCCTGCTGCTTCCAGGTTGAAGCCAATTACCAGCTAGGGTCAGGAAGGCATATTCTCCATAATGTAGCACTGCACAATAAGGCACGTTATAGGGGATTTGATGCAGAAGCAGTGCTATTTATATGCATTTATAGGGCACCAATCACTATTGCACTAGCCCCACTTTCTATGTTTTAAATTGGGAACTGTTATCAATTCCAAATAACAAGAACAAATACACAATAAGCTCTTGCAGGCCCTTAACTTTAAGCACTGAGAACAGGAAAAACTACAGCCAATTACCAACCTTTAAGGGTATGTCTACACTACAATAAAACACCTGCAGCTGGCCAGGGTCAGCTGACTTGAGCTTGCAGGGCTCAGGCTATGGAGCTATAAAATTGCAGAGTAGGGTCTGAGAACCCAGGCTTCAGCCCAAGCCCAAATGTCTACACTGCAATTTTATAGCCCTGGGGCCCGAGTCCTGTGAGCCCAAGTCAATTGACCCAGGCTAGTCATGGGTGTTTTATTGAAATGTAGACATACCTTTACCGCCCAGGATTCTGAATAAAAACGTGTCTTGCAAAGTGTTCTAGATGCATCTATGTAAGAGACATTTCTTGGGGGAATAAACTCCAGAAATGTGAACCACTACTGAAAATAGCCTGCTTCCATCTTTTGCAAGCTTTGCCTTCAGGCCAGTTGGGTTCAGAGTGAACACAAATGGATGATAAGTCAGCGAAAGAGAAAGAGAGCATGCACCAGTCTTTTAGATAATTAACCACCAGCATCACCATTGGGAGAGAAAAGGTAACTGACTAGATTGGCCAAAGGTCTGGCCCAATTAATCTGTTCCCATTTTCCTTTCATCCTAAAGCATCCCCCAGAAAAGGTAGCATAGTAGATTAATATGTAACCTCATTATTGGATCCTCTTAACTTGTGGAGTTACACTTATTTTTGAATCATCTCAGAGCTTCAGACTACAAAAGACTATAAATCCCTTTGAAACAGTTGTAATTCTTTCAGGTTAAATTGCTCTCCCCAATGGCTATTGCAAAAAAATATTCATCCCCAACACTGCTTTCATGAGGATACTCTGTGTTCCCCAGGATCTTTCTATGGATCCTTTACACTTCACCCCCTTTTCCTCACAACCCTCTCCCTCCAGCCACCATCTCTGCAGTCAAAGAAGACTGAATGAACTCAGTCAAGAGTGTATCTTGAAAATCTGTTGTGGCAGTTAGTGTTGGATACTACACTGCAGTAGGCATGGCTACTAATTCTTCTCCCCTCCCTCCAAAAAAAATGTGCAGCATATGTGGTTTGTTTTTGTTTTTGGGGAGGATAGGTTGAAAATGGGTGGCCATTGGGAAAATTATGAAACCTATAATGAACAGAAATATCTCCATTACTTTTCATTTAACAGCAATTCAATTAAAAGAGTGCATTAAGAATTTAAACATTCCATTGCTTTGCTTCAAACAAAATCATCCTGCCAGCCAAGCATCAGGAAATGAAACTGACCAGCCTAGGTTCAGTATCATTAGTAAAAAAAAGCCAATTACATTTCTGAAATTCTGTTTTAGTTTTAATAAGATGTTACTAATAGCACATAAGGACTCTTAAAATATTTCTCTCTTGACTATGTTCCTTTAATTATCCAGAGGTGAATACACCCACAGGGAGAAAGAGAGAGTGGAATTCTGTCGTAAGGATCCATTTATGCATTCTTGACTACTTGGCTATTACGACAAAGGAGAACTATTGAATCAGACACATGCACGAGAGGGAAGGAATCTCCAGGTTGCCAGAACAAAGCTAGTTTTGCTAGGTTGTTTAATGCCAAGGAAGGTCAGTCAGGGTATAATTGGGCATAATTAACACTTCCATACCAGGAACATTCTTTACTTTCAAGTCACATGACACTTAACTAAACCCAAAGGAAATGAGAAATTCTTTCCTGCCTTAGAAATGAAAACATTTGCTAATTTGAACATGTCAACAAAAAGTTCCCACCAAGCACCATAAAGAACAAAAACATGGCTGCTCCTATTAAGTAAAATTTCAGATAGTTAAAATCTGATCCCTGTAGCCAACACTCAGAGAGAGAGCACACTAATACAATCCAGACATTTGCCAACATCCAATTTTTAAAGGCAGCAACATTTCAGGTTCAGAGGGGCTGTCAAGCAGTGGACCAAATGATTCACGGGACTAGGGCTGGGTTTTAGAGCCATTTACCGGTCCAATATGACCCTGTCCCAGCTTATTTGTAACCAAAAGTTATGACCCCTTTTTGGTAACTGATATGAAATAAGGTGACATTGTGCATGTAGGGGGGAGTGGGGAAAGAGGACTCAGGATATGTGTCCATGTCCCAGAACACTATAAACACCTCATTAGCACTGTGAGCAGAGAGGCTAAGTATTGAATAGGCCAGGAATTCTCCAGTTTTTTCTAGTGTGGAGATTGTAAATACAGGGATTTTCTTGCAGAAACCTCCTCTTCCATTTACAGAAGCATAGCATCCCTGTGGTAATTACAGCAATGACATATGTGGAAAAGGAATACCAGGCATGCATATTTAGCTTCCTTTAATTCAGTTTAGCAGTGTGCCTCCTAGTTGTTCAACTACTATAGTGATGAGTGCCATTATAAGACCACACTGTTCTCTGCAGACACCCACCAACCATCCCACAGATCAGTTTGGGAACCTCTGAATTAGGCCATTTGAGACTGAACTACTTTCTGAAGTCCTGCCAGAGGCCCCTCCAGGGCAGGGCTGCGGCACAACAGGAGGGCAGCATGTGGGGGAAGCTTGTCCTGCCAGTGCCCTTGCTGAACCGGTTCTGGGCTTAAAGAAAGGACTTTGATCTTCACAGCTGTCAAGGCAAGCACTTTCTACTCATTTCAATGAGTTTTAATTTTTTTTTTTTTTTAAAGACCCTGCAATTAACCTCACAGTTCTCATCACACAGAATCTGTTTCAGAGAGCCTGTCTTTTCTAGGGTCCCTGTCTGGGGGATTAGAAACTAATGAACACAAGACAAGTAATCACATAAGAAAGACTGAATCTTCACTGCAGTGCTACCCTTCTGTATCTCTTGCTCTGCTTCACAAGGGAGGGCCTCATCTACACTAGCAGTTTTAGGGCAATCTCCCATCCTTGCGGTCTGGCACTGCCACTGACCTAGGCTACACACACTAGTGGCAGTAGAAGTCTTCTCCAAAGTTGCCTGTGTAGACAAGGCCAAGGAGAAAAGCAACCCTCTTCCTTCACTCGACCAATGGATGAGAACCACTAGATAAGGCAGTTTAACTCTTTCACAGCTGCCAGAACATGGAGCTACATACCCAGTAATCAAAGTTCTGATCTTAAACTATAAGCCCTTGATTCCCTACAGCAGTAGCGAGACTGGGAGTGCTGAGGCAACAGCAAGCACAGCTGTATGGGGGAAAAGGAAGGGAAATTCCTCGTCTCTCTATAGCGATCCCTGTCTGGATGGTACTGCTAGTTGTGCCAACAGGCTCAGATGTGAACACTCTGCATCCCAAACTACATCTTTGTTGGGACCTTAGACCACAAGTGGGAAATTCTACTGTACCCCAAATCCAGCTTAGTTTCTCTCTGCCCCTCCTGCTCACCAAAGCAGCTCCTTAGAAGTTAACATGATTGCAAGCTCCTGGTCAGGAGGGAAGGGGAAGGTGTGTACAACCTGTACATGAGCTGTATCTCCTTCCCCAGATCTGTGCTGAGCAGCCTAGGAGTCCACAGCCTCTGCTGGTATTCAGCAAACAAGCAGGCTCTAGTTTTCAGTACATGGCTATTAGTCTGGAATATAATAGCTGGTTTCCAGCTACAGCACAGAAGGTTCTAACTTCCTGCAGCAGGATAGTCAAGCAGCTCAGGAGGTTTTAGAAAGGGATTGGATGTTTGCATGGTGAAACAACATCCAGACACATTAGCAAAGGCAAGGGTTACACAAAGCGAGCCGTCCTCCTGCTTCAGGACATAAAATTATCAATGGCTGGGGTGAGAAAGCAAACAGCGGTCCTTCCCCAAAGCATCTCACAGAGAGGTCAGCATAGCCATGACTGGCCATTGTCAGAGAACAGATGGCTCATTGTTAATTTCTAGTTTGGCAACTCTTAAGTTCTTAGTGTCCCAATCACCTTACAAAAGGAAACTCTGGGAGGACGATGGGTGAGATGAACTAGAGAGAAATCCTTGTTAGAAAAAGAAAAAAAAAAAAACTTTATTGGTTTACATTTTGCAGAGGTAGTTACAGAAAGGGCCTTCGGTTAATCGGTTGAAGAAAACATAGGGACATGTAATTGTTGTGCTCATATGAAAAGGGCATCAGTCATGAGCATGCTAGCCTCCCTGTATAATACATAGAGATTTTCGGTGGGTCGGCAATCTGAACTCATTCCTCAGACTTTGGGGGTGAGGCCAGGGGAGAAGACTTCTTATCAACTGAGAGGGAGAGCATGGAAAGGAGGACTGCAGGTGACCCCCCGATTCCGAAAGTGGGCAAGACGTGTAAAAACAGTGCTACACCTTGATAGGAGAGCAGATCCCCTTAGAATGTAAGTACTTGCCCACCAGGCATTTTGCAGAGCCATATGGCAGACGGTAGCCATGCTTGGGAGATGGCAAGAGTCAGTAGCCTGCTTTTGCCATCTCAGTTCTCAGCTATTATCAGGTTCCAATCCCCAGTTGATTTTGTTTCTTCCCCCACACATAGTTTAATTTGTAACATTTTAGAGAAGATTAATTGGTTCTCAATAACAGTGAAGTCCAGAGATGCTTTAAGACCCTTTCCCCAACCCTGCAGCAGGTACAGCAGCACCAAGGGCCGATCACCTCTTCTTGAAGCCGTACTTCTTGCGCTCGTAAAAGAGATCTGTCTTGGAACTGCCCAGATTGACTATCTTAGGGCAGCCATCCCTCTGGAAACATGCAGAGAGAAAAGGACATGGTTAGAGCAGAACAGGCTCGAGTGGGGTATGAAGAGTGACCACTATCTTCCACCCCAAAAGACACCTCCTGGAAACACCCATGCAGGAACACTTCCCTTCTACTCCATTGGCTCCAGCCATCAAAACTGAGAAAGTGGAGGGGAGGAGGGAAGCCTTGCTAACACTAACTAGGGCATTCTCTTCCTCAGGGGAGCATGGAGAACAGTTTGAATAACATAATCACTTTAATGAAAGAGAAGTATAGTGCCCCGAGACTGGATCCTTCTAAGCTGACTTATGACATGACTTATGGGGGCAAGGGGAACAACCTTTCCCCACCCTGAGTTAAGAGGAACCTACTTCCATTAGGTGTCAACACATATTCCTTGTGCCCTCAGTTCCTGCAGCCAAAGCAATTCCCAGATTCCCCACACTTTAGACACATCAGAATAGAACTTGATTCACTGTAAAGGTCACATGCCCATTTTGCAGGTACAAGGGTACTCATAGCAAGCGTACGTGGGGAGGCCTCCATATCCCAGTCCTACCAGCTGGAGGGAAAGCCAGACGTAAGTGGAGCAAGTTAGGGAGAATAAATCAAGGGTGTAGCTGTGAGTTATGGGAGATGGAAAAATTTAAATACAAATCAGAACATGAGCCAAAACCCTCCCTGATAATGGGAGATGGGACATATGCATGTGCACGCCAGAGAACGTTTGCCCATGGGTCACTCAGCCTGGCATCTGTGCGCCTCTTGAGGGCAAAATGCTGCTGCTGGAGTTGGCATCTGTGCTGTGCTGAGGGGCCCAGTGGGCATTGGCACACGTGTCCCTGGTTGTTGCGTAATCCTGAGTGGATTAGACGAGAAAGCCTTTGGGCAGGTGTCATCCACTGCAGAGACCGCACCCAAGCTGCGGCACCAAAACTTGCTGTTATGGGGGAGAAAAGAAGAGGTGGGATGGGCAGGATAGCAGAGATAGAAGAGGGGAAAAAATTAAATCATTCTCTCCTCTCCCTTCCCACCACACCCAAATATATGCCTACACCAACCAGCCTCTAGCTCTTGTCTTGTGGTTTCACTTTGAACCTCCAAGGTGGGGCCCTTCCAAACCTTCCCTCCCACAATTTAGGGCATCTGTGATAAACCTGGCAGCTTCATTACAGGTGTCTGTTCATTCCTCCACCCCCTCAAAAGGATTTGGCACATGCTCATACTTCTATCCCCAAGAAAGAAACCCTCCCTGCAACCCACAGCTTGCCAGGATGACATGGCATGACCCTGGCCTGTAGCCCCAAATGGGGCATGTGTGGAACCAGAGCCCCCCACGAAACAGGAACCAGGCACCTTTGCCCCTTTACATGAAGGATGTTCCCTCCAGCCCATCTCATCCATTTTTTGCTTTCTTGCTTCACATTCTAATGGAAGTACGTTCCTCTTGACTCTGTCTGGGGCTGAATGTAGAGCATTTGGGAAAGTAAGATTAACTCATTTGACTAAACTAAGGGAGTGTTAAAGCTTTAGACACAGAGCTCTGTCTGCAGAAGCAGTACTGTGGTCCTGATCATTCGTGTTCATTTAAAAAAAAAACCCTCAAGACACTTTTCCACAGGAAATGGGTGTCCATCTTTAATCACTGCATTCTGTCTCTAAGTTCCACCTGCTGTTTCATTTCATTCATTCACATCCTGCTCTAACTGGATGTAGTGCTGCTGTACACGGTTATACTGCCATGTTTCACCTCAAAGGTGGCTGTGTTCCTGTGTGCAGAGATCATTCTCACACCACTGTCATTAAGCACTATAGGACCCTGCTACAGAAACATAAGGGAAGAGGACCACTAGAAAGAGGCCACTTCTAGGTTGGAATACGTTTACCAACAGTACATAACACCCCACAGCAGTGAAAAATTCATATCCAAATAAAATGGGAAAGGGAGTTTTAGGTCTGTAGAGTGCAATTACCGGAGTTGGAATTTGGTCAGGACACCAGAGCCATAACCCATATTCTTATGAACCCCCCCACAGGATTTTAATGGCTACAAGTGGCCCATGACTTTTGTTTTTCGTCTAACTCAGAGGAAAACACCAGCAGTACTGGATGTCCTACAGCACCACACATACACAGGGCCATTGATTCAGTGTTGACTGGAGTAGTCACATGCTTTTTGCAGCATTTGAGAATTTCTAAGCTAGTGACCTGACCCTGATAAAGCTTAGCTTGTGAGACCTAGTAAGATAACATCTTAAGTGGTAATGTTACAGGCAATGTATGGATGAAGTGAATCACATACATGCAGTTTGTAAACTATTTTTCAGTCCTGTGGGATGAAAGGCACGAGAGAAATATCACAGGGCTTATTTGTAGATCTCACAGCATTTTACAAAGGTGGGTAAGCACCACTATCCCCAGATGCATAAAAGAGAGGTGAAGTGACTTCCTCGTGGTAACATAGCAAGCTAGTGGCAGAGTTGGTACTAGAGCTCAGGTGTCCCAAGTCGCAGCTCCATGCTCATTCCACAAGACCACAGCTGCCTTTAAAGATAAGCATGACTGTTAAATAAAAACCACATCTGTTCAACAAGAGACAGAAAGACAACCTTGAGGCACTGTGTCCAACTTACATCTTTCTCCTGGATGGTGCACTCCTTGCAATAATAGGCATCAGAGACTCCTGGACCTCCGCAGATCACACAGCGGCCTTGGTACGACCCATAGTTACACTCGTCACATATGCGCACAAGTGTGCAGGGTCGCACATATGAGTCACAGATCACGCATTTACCATCACCTACAAATAGAGCACAGTCCTTAGCTAAAGAGTTTCCTTCTCCACCATTCCCACCGAGAGGGGATAGCTCCCTATCCAAACAAGTCCCCCATACACTCTAAAATAGTGGGACTGAGCTTGGAAATTCCTTCTCGCTGACATATGAAAGCCATTTTATTTCTCTGAAGTGAATGAGCAAGTAGAAGAGCCAGTATCTTGCAAAACTTCATTTTCGAGTCTTTTTGCTTTGCAATCAGAATCAGAGATGAGGGCCAGCACTCTGCTCAGCCAGCATTTTACAAAACTCTTCATTACATCATCCCACCACTGTGTCGTTAAACTTTCTGACGAAATTTAGCACTTGTGAGAATTTGCTGAACTGACAGCACCAGACAGTCTTTTAACTACAGGAGAGGTAGAATATGGGCAGCAGCAGTGCAAGCTTCTCACACACCACCACATAAACATGAGACTAGAGTACTACCTCCAAAGGATGAAAAGGGAGGTTCAGTCTTCATGATCCTTGACTTCTGAGAGGGCCAAAAAGAGGGCGAATTTGTGTAGACAGCCACAACAATTTCTGTGGTGTGGAAACCTCACAAAGAATTGAATGAAACCTAACAATTCATTTCACAGATGCCATATAGTCATCAGATGCCAGTGACAGTCTGTAGTGTCCTGGACTATATCCAAATCAATGACCAAGAGCTGAAAGGTTCATATCCTATTACCAGTCCCCTTGAGTCATCTAATCCCTACCGCCACTAAGGATTCTTATCTCCATAGTGATGAGGCTTCAACTACTTCCTGTGGAATCTATTCCACTGACCATATACTCGTAAAACGCTTCCCTAATGTCAGACTAAGGGCTTGGCTACACTTGCAGATGTAGAGCGTTGGGAATTAAATCAGCCTTTGGAGACCGCAGCAGGGAAAACGCTGCCATGTGTTTACACTGTCAGCTGCAAGCACACGGGCATGGCCACATTAGCAGCTCTTACAACGCCACAAAGAGCAGTGCATTGTGGATCTATACCAGTGTGCAAATGGCTGCAATGTGCTTCAAATTGGGGGTGGTGGTGTGTGACAGGGAGTGTGTTGTGTGTATGTGGGGGGAGAGACAGAGTGTTTTAGGGGGCAGAGAGTGTGTCAGCATGCTGTCTTGTAAGTTCAGAGAGCAGCAGACCTCCCCCTCCCCCCGCCACACACACACACACACACACACACACACACACACACACACACACACACACACACACACACACACACACACACACACACAGTTTGCTTTGTCCCAGAGCAGATAAGCATGCTGGCTGTCAGTAATGGAGCTTTGAAAGGGAATATCTGCATGTCTGCAGCCAAGTTCAAAACAATGAGAAGAGCGGCCACTTGACTTCAGGAGATTATGAGACATTTCCGGAGGCCAATCACAGTGCAGTAATGCATCACGTCGGCATTTCAGCCAGGGTGCAGCAAGCTTTATGCTTCTCATGGAGATGGATTACCAGGAGTGCTCCAGCTGCAGAGTCCAGGCGCTCTAAGTGCCTTGCCAGTGTGGATACGTCAGGAGTTAGGGTGCCCGGGGCTGCTTTAATGCGCTCTAACTTGCAAGTGTAGCCATGCCCTAAATTTCTCCCTCCTTTGCTCCTTTTCCCACTGTTTTCTGAGACACAGGCTAACACCCTTATTTCATTTATACTGTGCCCATGAAAGGACCGATCATACCCTCTCATTCTCCCAAGTCTCCTCTTTTATAGTAGGAGAAGAATGTATTTAGTTCTGTGTCTCTTCACATGTCCTAGCTTCAGATAGTTTTTGCTGTGTATTTCCCACACTCAGAATTATGACTTGAGCCTTTATCAAATTGTGTAACAGGCATTTTTGGAAAATGGATTTTTTTCTTTTTTAAATTACCAAGTTATCTTTTTGCAATACAAGTGGATCATCGTGAACTGATCAGTACAACCCCAGTTCCTTAAACTCTGGCCACAAACCTGTTTTTTTATCCACAGGTAGGACCCTCTCCCTGTACTTTTCCATGACACATACCGTAATGCTTTGTGCTTGTATGGCATCTTCCACGTAAGCCTCTCAAAGTGCTTTCCACATATTCATCAACTTAACCTCACAACACCCATGTGGGTTTTCCCATTTCAAAGAGTGATTTGTCCAAGCTTACACACACAAAAAATCAGTGGCACAGCTGGAAACAAAATCCAGGCTAAATCCCAGCTGTGTACTCTAACCACAACAATGCTCTCACAAAACACCACAAGCAGATGTTATACTTACATTTTTCACACAGTCTTCCAATAGCTGCAATAAGTAAAGCAGAAAAAAGAAAATTATTTTTGACAGAGACAATTCAAATAAAACTTTTGTTTTAAATAGGTGAACTGCAATTTAAAAGTGAATTAATGTTTTTTTAAAAAAATCTGTTTAAAATCTAAACTAATTTAACAAAGTACAACGGCAGCCTTAACATAGCAAATACATACATTTTAATAGTAAACAGTAAGCATCCTTCTAGACATACATTTGCCAAGACCAGAGCGTAGAGTTCAATGTTCCCCATGAGGCATTCAATGGCACCATTCACACTTCCAGCACAGCGCTGCATTCGCTACACTGCTTCAGGTATTAACAAGAGCACGGAAATAACAGAGCCCAATACACAGGCTATGGCAGAAACTTTCCATTGCATTAATGGGAGCTGGATGAGGTTTTCAGAGACGAAATTATTTTCAAATATTTTGTTTGAAGTCTATGTTTGATTTTGAAGGCTACTAGCATATTCAGGTCATGTTCAGGATGTTATTTGAATTAACTGAAAAAAGTATTACCATTTGTCTATAAGATTTTTAAAAAAAAATTAAATAAATAATACCGTAGATGAATGTATGCAGTGTTCTTGGAGCCATGTTGGTCCCAGGATATTAGAGAGACCAGGTGGGTGAGGTAATATCTTTTATTGGACCAACTTCTGTTGGTGAGAGCTCTTCTTCTCCTTAAGCAGAGCTCTGTGTAAGCTCAAAAGCTTGTCTCTCTCACCAACAGAAGTTGGTCCAATAAAAGATATTACCTCACCCACCTTGTCTCACTAGTAGATGACTACAGTAAGTATCAAGCTATAGAGAGTTGTATACCCTAGTGACCACCACAGCAAAGACTCAGTCACCACTGAGCAGATAGATACCCACCAGGCTGGAAGAGTAGATTTCAGATAGAGTGAGGCCTCTCACCATAAAAGTACAGTTCTACGCTGAAAAATGATTCTTTAAAAACAGCACCCAGGTTTCCATGTTTCCCTTGTCTCAACAAGAACAGTTCAAATTTGCACTTGCAAGCAAAGATTTTTTTTTCCTGAGTCAGCCAGCTCTAGATCCAAGAATCAAGCTAGTCTCTTTCTCTCTCATGCCCCATCACCACTATATAGATTTAGCAAATCAACTTCTGTCCTCAGTTACACCATCTATTGCACAGTTAACTGAGGGCAGAACTTGGCCCTACAATTGGAAAGAATGAAGCAGTTCTGATGATAAAATATTCTCCCACTTGTTCTCTTGGCACTATCAGGATAATAGGAGTAAAGAGCAAAGATATTTGGTCACTAGCGTGAGCAACTATGACTGCTTAAGCATACAAACTAGTCTGTTGAGTAAGTAGATATTATATTCATTTTTCTAATAATTGAGGTGCAATTAAAAGTATTTAAAACCGGCCACTTAAGAGGCAACTAATGCAGAAAACAATCTACAAATATAGAATTACAATAACAGACCCTTATGTTCTTTGTAGGTCACAAGCTGGCAATCACAGAGTGAGGCATTAGGTTATATGGGAACACAACATGCATGCTGGAGCACACAGGTGAGGCACAAGGCCAAGAGCCCTGGCCTACCTGGAGAAGGACAGGTGACTGGGGTAAATGGGAGGACAAGGCTGTTTCTAAAAAGTGTTTTGGATGCGTTTTTGTGGGAGTCACCCCAACGTTAGTAACAACCCACAGCACTGACAGGACACCTCCCAGCCAGAAAGCACTTCATAAAGCGGGGGGAGCGAGAAACATTCCTCCCAGGCTTACCCAGCCAGTCTGTAGCAGAGCCAGAAACAGAACTTGGGTCCCTCTGACTCCCAGACTCATCCTGGTACCACAGTTCCAACGTCCTCCCCTCCCCCTCCCCGGTGCCCCTCCCACCCGCTGCCAACGTGCCCCTCCCCGGTGCCCACTCGCTCGCCGAAGTGCCCCTCCCTCCCCGCCGGGATCGGGTGTGTGGGACGCTCCGCCCCTCCCCGCGCGGAGGCCGAGGTGACCCTGGACAGTGTCGGGATCCCCCACCCAACGGACGCGGGAAAGAGGGAACCAGGGACATCCGGGTCTCACCCACTCCCGCCTGCTTGCGGCAGAAGATCAGGTCCGGATGATGTTTGGCCATTTCTCGTCACCGCGCGAGTTAAGTCGCGTGGTCACCGTTGAGTCCTTTCACCCTTGACCTTTCACCCCCAGGTCCTGGCAGGGTCTATGTGATCTTCTCCCACAAAGCTGCCCGAGCTTCCCAATGACAAATGCTAAATCACTCCACAGCCGCGTGCATAAAGCACCCTTAGACCACGACTTTCTCCCCCGAGACCGCCCCAGAGTCCCCTCTGTTAAGCCGGATAACGCGTCCCCACTGCTTGGGATACTTTCCTTCCAGGACCTGCAAACCCCACCCACTCTCCTTCTACAGGCTCAGTCGCTTGTCGGAGCCCCGCCCTCTCTGGGGCCTGGCCCCGCCTTTTCGCCAGAGACCACGCCCACTTTCGGACATTATTTAAAGGCTGCGCGTGACGTAATTAGAATGCGACATCATCTTTGTCAGTGAACAAAATGGCGCCGTACTGTGTCCTGGTGACTCGCCTGCAGGTGACAGTGCCGCAAGGCGAGCGGGGTGCGGTGGTGGGGAGCCGGGTGCAGTTGGGCGGCCCGTGGCGGTGGGAGCCGGCTGCAGGTGGGAGGCTTGGGGTGGCGGTTTGAGGCCGGGGCGTCCTGGTTCTCCCTGTAGGTCAGCGTGTCCCTCGCGCCTGCCCAGGCCCTGTTCCCATAGCGACTGGGGAGCGGGGTCCCTGCAGGGCGGGGGCAGCCCGGGCTCCGCTGTCGGGAGGTGACACCCCGGCTGCGCTCCCTACGCACGCCCGGGGGGAGCCGGGCAGTGGCCTTTGCTCAAGGTGAGGACAAGGTGAACTGCGAGGTGGGGCCCAGAGGGGACAGGGGTCGGGCCGAGCCCCTCGGAGGCAGACTGCAAACCTGCTGCTAGTGAGCCAGGTCCTGTCTGTGCTGGCCTCGGTTCTCCCCTCTCTGGCCCCGGGTGTTCTGCAGTGTGTGTGTTAGATTTAAACTCCTGTGAATAAACCAACTTCACCCACCCTCCCCCCACATCCCAGCTAGGGCTGCAATTTGACCTGGGCCTCTGGGACTGCCATGCAGAGGTTATTTGGGTTGCAATCTGTGCCAAGGGCTGGTGGGTGCACCTGCATTGACTTGTTAGAAATAAGTGATCATAATTTTTTTTCTCAGATTAAATTTTGTTGTTTCTTTTCTCCCCTTGTTTGAGATATAGTGAAATAAAATACAACTCTTATTAATGTATATGTAAACCATCTCTAGTGGACTATACCTCTTGACACTTCCGTTTACCTGTTCTCGAAAATCACCAGTTGCCACTGGAGCATTAGCATACAAGACTTCAAGTGGAGAATGTGTATGTACATGTTTAGGCCTAAATACAGTAATTACAGGGACTATGCAATGAGACATAATGAGGGAAGAAAGAGATCCACCTTCCCATCCAAGTTCTATCCAACTAGAACTTGAATAAATTTACACTTTTTAGAAGAGATGCTCTATGTGTAATGATCTCTCAAACTCATACAAGCTTGCAACATTACTTCAATACAATCTGATTCTTGTACTTCAGGCATATTTTTGTGTCTAAATCTGTAATTTAAGAACTCTAGAGTTTCTCATTATTCTGTTGAGGACATGTATATGGATATAACTTTCTCTTTTAAAACTAAAATGTTCATGGAAAATCATGCTCCTCATTTAAAGCATGGAACTGGGAGTCAGGAGATCTAAATTCTGTTCCTCATTTTGCCTTAGACTTTACCTGACCTTCCCTAACATTTTTCCTACTTTGCTTCAGTTTCCTAATCTGTAAAATAGTATTAATTTACCCATAGTACTACTTAAGATGTTGTCATCTTAATTCACTATATATTTGTAAGTGTTTCATCTTAGGTGGAGGTACTATAGAAGAGTATATTAATTTTATGCTTAAAATATAAAGGGTCCTAACTGCAGTTTGATTTATAATATGTCAAATTATTTGAAATGTTGCTTCAGTAACCTTTTCTAACTGGAATAACTAATTTCACTGATTAAAAATGCTTCTACATGACTATTTTCGTAAAACAGGGGAAGAATTGCTCTTACTGTAGATAAATAGGACAGCACAAAAATAAGGAACAGATCCATCATGTGAGAACAAGGGGTCAGCTGATGGAATGAATGGCAGGTCAGTTTAGAAGAAATATAAGGAAATACTTAGCATATAATGTATTGGAGCTATGGAATTCACAGTTCCCAGAGGCTATCTAGTATGATGATTAAACTAGATTTCTTTAAAAAGGATGAACAGTTATAATGTATACTAACAAAGCTAAAGGTAATCACTAAGGCTACGATTTAGTCATAGGTATTTTTGGTAAAAGTCATCGACAGGTCATGGGCAATAAATAAAATTTCACTGCCCGTGACCTGTCCATGACTTATACTATAACTACCCCAGACTAAATCTTAAGGGGGTTGCTGCTGGATGTGTGTGCTGGGGGCTGTTGCCGGGGGGGAATCCCAGGGAGGCGGCTGCTGCTGGGGAGGCGTGGTCAGCTGTGGCACCAGCTGCCAGGGGCTGCCAGCAGTGGCTGCACTGGCCACACAAGGACTGCCGCCAGCACTAGCCACTGGGGGGCTGCCTGGGGAAGTGGCTACTCCGACCGCCGCTAGCTGCCGGGGGCTGCCCGAGCAGCGTCTGGTGCAGCCGGCTGCAGGGGTGCCCCAGTAGCTGGCCGGTGTGGCTGTCCCCGGGGTCACCTGAGCAGCTGGCCCTGTAGCCAGCTGCTTGGGCAGCCTTGGGGTCAGCCACACTGGACCCCGCAGAAGTCACGGAGGTTGTGGAAAGTCATGGAATCCGTGACTTCCACGACCTCTGTGACAAACTGGTTAAGCACTGTAGGTGACAAGAAGGAATTTTTGCACATATATAGCATTACACAGACCGTGAAGGACCTATATAAGTATCACTTCACCAACCACAGCAGCACCTAGAATATCTGCCACATTAAAACAGCATATGGTAATTCTGTACAACAATTTTAGGACAAGAAGTAAAGAATTGAAACTGCAAGGGGGAACTCTATTTGCCAGAGCTAAACTAGAGTGGAAATTGCGCTGTGCTCCTGAGGTCTGGACAAAGCCAGTCCTGATGATCTAAACCAGGAGTCGGCAACCTATGGCATGCGTGCCAAAGATGGCAAGCAAGCTGATTTTTAATGGCACGCTGCTGCCTGCCGGGGTCCTGGCTGCCGGCTCCGCTCAGCCCGCTGCCGGTTGAGCGGGGCCAGCGGCCGGGACCCTGGCAGCAGCAGCATGCCATTAAAAATCCTGCCCGGCCCGCTCTTCTCCGCCCCTCCCGCCGGTATTTGCACATGCTTTGCTGACCTCTGTCACTTCTGGCAGGAGGTTGTGTTTCCAGGTTAGCGTGTCCGGGAAGCGGCCCCGCTGGCGGGGGCAAGA
This sequence comes from Chrysemys picta bellii, assembly GCF_011386835.1. Taxonomy (NCBI): domain Eukaryota; kingdom Metazoa; phylum Chordata; order Testudines; family Emydidae; genus Chrysemys; species Chrysemys picta. The sequence continues at coordinate 92,032,012 of NC_088791.1, read as the reverse complement.
AGAGGGACTCGTCCCCACAGGAGTCGCGAGGCCTGTAAGTGGGGAAGGGTCTTGGGTCCCAGCTCCGCCGCCCGCCCGCCCCAAGCGTGGCTGGCCCCGCTCCCTGGACTCAGGCAGGCTTCCCCGGGGTTGGAGCCCCGGTGCCGGGATGAGCTCGGCTCTGTACTGGGGCAGGCTGTGTCCCACAGCCCGAACCTGAGCCCGGAGGCTGCGGCTCGCCGCCTGCTGGACTCTGGGAACAGCTGGGTCGCGCTTCTTTCGCCACCCCAGGTCACTGGATCCCGCTCCCCTCCGGCATTGAGGGCAGAACCCAGGAGTCCGGAGCCCTAGTCTCCATCTGCCCCCCACCCCCTCGAATAACTAGAGCCCAGCTGGAAACCTAGGAATCCAGAGTCCTCGCTCCCAGCACTCCTCCCCCGAGCATCAGACACCAGCCCCTTCCCGGAGCCCGGGAGTCCCAACTACCACCCCGCTCCCCGCCCTACCCCCCCTCACACACCCCTAGCCCCCTGCCCTGACTCCTGCACCCCCCCACATCCCCACCCCCATCCTGAGCACCAAATGAGAGCTCCTGCACCCCTCGCACCAAATGGGAGCTGCCCAGGTAAGCACTCCACACCCAAACCTTCTGCCCCAACCCTGAGCCTCCTCCTTCATTCTAGCTCCTGGCCAGACCCAACACCCCAACCCCCAGCCTGCTCCTTCACCCCCAGCCCTGTGCTCAGTGCACTCCCACCCTCAGCTCAGTGCAGAGAGAGAGGAAGAAAATGGGCTAAACCAAGGGAGAAGGTAGGTACCCACTCTGTGAGTAGGGCCGGGACCCCAGACCGGCAGCGGGCTGAGCAGCAGCAGGCTGAGCCGCTCAGCCCACTGCTGGTCTGGGGTCCCGGCCGCCGGCCCCACTCAGCCCGCTGCCGGTCTGGGGTTCTAGCTGCTGGCCCCTTGCCAGCCGGGGTCCCGGCTGCCAGTCCCACTCAGCGCCTGCTGCCGGCCTAGGTGAACGGAACCCCAGGCCGGCAGTGGGCTGGCGGCGTAAGATCAGCATTTTAATTTAATTTTAAATGAAGCTTCTTAAACATTTTAAAAACCTTATTTACTTTACATATGACAATAGTTTAGTTATATAATATAGACAGAGAGAGACCTTCTAAAAAAACGTTAAAATGTAGTAGCAGCACGCGAAACCTTAAATTAGAGTGAATAAATGAAGACTCGGCACACCACTTCTGAAAGGTTGCCGACCTCTGATCTAAACATTAGATACAGGAGAGGAGAAGACTCAACAAACCATTTGAGGGCCCATCCCCCACAAGTTTTGAGAATTGTCTACATGGGGCTGTTATTTGCGAATGAAGTAGGGTGTGAATCCAAAGTTCTGTAGCTATTCCAGAATAATGCCATGTATTCAGAGTATGTCTACACTACAGCAGCTCGACTGTGTTGCTGTAGTGTGGATGCTTCCTACATAGACAAAGTTTTTTTTTTTTTTTTTTTTTTCAGTCCATGTAGTTAATTCATCTCTCCTAGAGGCTGTTGATGGAAGAATTCTTTGATAGACCTAGCTGCATCTTCATTGGGTGCTAGGTCTACCTCACTATGTCGCACGGAGTGTACAGTTTTTCACAGGCCTAAGTGATCTAGGTAGGTCAGCCTAAGTTTTAGGTGTTGACCAGGTCTTATCCCAGTCAATTTTCCCATGCAGATAAGCTCTTAAACTCTTCAGGTATTAGCAAGCCTACTATTTTGGGTAACTGAGCTGAAGCCTCCTAAAGTTCCCAGGGTTGGGTTTAGGGACCATTGGTTACCTCCTCCTAAGGCTGTTGGGTGTATGATTTCAAGGGAGACCTTCCCTGGTCACTAGATAAAGCTGCTCAATTCTTATAAGGAGGAGGGGTGGGAAGGTGTGTGGTGAAATGCACCCCTGTATTCATACCCTACATGCTATTGTAATAACCTTTGTGTACTAAATATGCCTTGTAAGGTATCATTTGAAAACTAGTAACTTGCTGGTCAATAATATCATGATAAAATGTCTGTAGCAACATTATATGTAAAGTTATAAACATAAGCTGAAATAATGACTGAAGTGTGTTTACCAGACAAGTCTGGGGAGTGGGTAAACCTGTTTCTCAAAGGACAAGTTGACAACCCTAGTCCAGTGTCATCAAAGCTGATAGGCCATCACCTATCAAGTGGCCATCCTTTGGCAAGCAAAGGGGGCAGGAACAAACAGACTGGCATTTTAGCAAACTACAGCATGAAACCTCTCCCCCTCCAGACTTCACGTCTTCTTGCTCTCAGCTGGAAAGAACTTTATCTAGGGGTCACTCTCTGGAAAATGCATTTCAAAGAGTAACTGAACTATACAAGTGAGGGGCAAAACACCCTAAGTTCTCTCCCTGTCCATTTCTCTCTTGTCCTAAGAAGACAGAAGAAACAGCTCTTGGACTTTGGAAGCAGATCCTAGCCTGACAAGTTTGGTCAGCTATGTTCTGGAAACGTAGTAAGGGACCTCATTTTGAACCAAGTCTAGTGTAAATTTAGAAAGCATTTTATCTTGTAAACATTTCTGAGTAAAATGCCTCATTACTTCTACTCACCTAAAACGTATCTCTTTGTAGTTAAATAAAATTGTTTTACTTTGATTAAAACTAATCTAGTGTTTGTGAGTTGTTTGGGTAACTCCATTTAAGGTAGCAGACTGTTGTGGGCTGATCCCCTTAGAGGGGCAATGCACCCAATATATCTGTACTGTCCAGGATAGGACTGGACAGTGCAGAAGACACATTTTGGGTGGAAAATCCAGGACCGGGAGTATTGGGGTCACCCTGCAAGTTGTAACCAAGGCGTCTGGAAGCCAGAGTGCGGTTGGTGTTTGCTGACAGGCTGCTGTGCTCAGAGCAGCTGGACTAGCACTGTGGCTATATGCAGACGCTCAGGGTGTGACCTGCATGCTGTTTGGCTGCTTATAAACAGCCCAGGTTGGGAGCTAGAGCAGCAAAGTGTTGTGAGCACCCAGGTTGCAGGGCAAGTGGCGACGCAGCCCCTCTCTGGTCTAGATTGTGCCTTGGAATGTCAAAGGTGGCTCAAGGAGGGAGTTGGCTTGGAAGCTATCAGGGACTGAAGGACAGGCTAAGGTTCAGGGAAGGCCACAAGCCCTCAAGATGGGGCTCAGAAGCCTCAAAGTACCACCAGAGTGTGAAGGTGTGAGTGGGGCCCTATATAAACTTCCAAAGGCTTTTGTGAGGTGGAGGTGGGCCATAAGCCTCCAACAGCCCTTGAGGGGGGCACATGAGGTCCCATGAGCAGGACCCATGAGCTTCTGACAGGTTGGGGTCTTTGAGGCTTGCAGGAGGTGAAGGCTGTCAGGCTGAAGAGTGTACAATGGCTGGGTGAGGGTTTTTTTCCTCTGTGTGAAAGATCCACATAAACAGGAAACTGATAAGAGTATTTGACAACGATTTATGTATAAAGTAAGCAAATAGGAGAGAACCACTGCTAGATTAGAGAAATATTCATCCTAGGTGTTGCTTGTTAGAAACTTATAGTACAGAGGATAAGGATGTGTGTACTAGTCCCTACTGTGTTATTGCATAACTTTGGGCAAGTTACTTAACCTGTGCCTCAGTTCCCCCTCTTATAAAATGGTGACAGCTCACCTTAGTAAATCACTTTTTTGATTTTTTTTTAATTACTAATTATTGTAAGAGTAGTAGGGAGAAACTTTCAGAGAAGTAAATTTAAAATCAGCGCTGTCATGTTAATCATCTTCATATGTGGAAAAGATGAAATGGTTCACATCATTTCTCTTCTTTGGTATGTCTCTTGTCTTTACTAAAACCTAAGGTTACATCTACACTGGGGGCTTTTGCCAGCATAGTTATGTTGGTCAAGGATGTGAAGAGTTGTGGATCCATGACCAACCCAGTTGTGATGCAGTTGTGGTGGCAAAACACCAATTTTACCTGGTATAGCTTGTTTTACTTAGGGATAGGAGTGGAATAAACTATACTAACAAAGCTGTGCTTGTCCGTATAAACTGCATCCACACTGAGTGCTTTGCTGGCATAGTATGCCGGAATCCCCATACAGTGTTCTGAGTGTAGAAATGGCCCAAGTGGAAGTGGCTTAGAAGCCTGTTCTCCCTTGTCTTACTGGCAACTTCCCCAGGCTGGATACCTTAATCTCTGAAATGTTTCCATTTCTCTCCTCCCTCCTGGTGAGTCTGAGAGGTTGTGGCAGGCTTCAAGGAAGGGTTTACTGCCTGATATTGATGGCCTTAGTTACCATCCAAATATTTATACCTTCCCTAGGACTCTTTGCCAACCGTTAATTTAGTGTAAGGCCCTACTGAGGCAAAAACTTAAATGTTTTCTTTTACTTCCAAAATTTAGGGTTCACACTGAGACAGTCTTGACCCTTCCCTAAAACCTAAGGGCAGGAGAGCGCTGCTTCAGATTTTGTTCATACCAAAGTCTGCACTCAAACAAAAAGAGTGGACTGTTGTGGAGATGCTACCATTATTTTAATTTCCAGACATAATCTTCTTAGGCAGTGTTCTTTGGTCTGTTACCAGTTCACTGTGTAAAAATGATGGCTGTTACTGTAGTTCCATTGTTGAAAATTCCTTATGTAGACAGTGAGCTAAGTGGATTAAAACTCCTAATGTAGACCCATTCCACTAATACAAAGCAGAGTTTATGCTGGTGTAGTTTACTCAACAGACCACCTCCACACCAATCTGTAACGGTCTTATTCTTCCTTGTACCTATCAGTCGCAGTTCTCCTTGATCCATCACCTACTCTCATGGTTGAAGTGGAGCCTCGACATAAGTTACAGGATGGTGGGAGGAGTTTTTACAGACTCCTTGTTACCAACTCATAGGGCCTTTTCAACTTCTTGTTTGTGGTATCCAACAGAGGGTGAGGGTCCAATAACAGAATTAATAATTACAAGTTGCATGAGAATGAAGATGAGTTAAACTAATTAAGACTTCAGAGAAGAATTCTTGGGCATAAATCCAGAAACGGGGGAGGAGACTGGGATTACGGTGAGAGTTCTTGCAGTATATAGTAAAATGCCTTTACTAATTTGGGCTTGGAAAGTGATATTTCTTCCATGGCATGATGGTGGGATCTTTGAGGTTTATCCTTCCTCTACAGCATTAAGTGGAGGCTTTCACAATAAGGTGGATATACCTTGAGTGCAGACAAGTCAATAACAGAAAAGTGAGCTTGAACTGGGCTGAAGGAATTGTGAGAAGTCACATGACTGATCAAAGATCAGCACATACACTTTGAACAATGAGTTAGCAGGGATCTAAGTCAGTGGTATAGTGAAATGTTTCATCTCTAGTACTTGCGCTTTGTTCTGTGGTTGAATCTTAAACCACATCCACCAAAATGTGGTGAATTATTAACCAAAAAAGAAGAGTTGGAGCTGATGCATTTTAATGAATAGCTCTGTGACTTGCACCTTTTGAAGTTGCGTTCTCATTTGTACCTTTTATGTTGTTTCCTAACTGGCATGTGCTTTAACGATCTGAGACACTTATTTTTTTTGTATTACAGTAGTTCCTAGAAGCTTTGATTGGGATCCCCTCCACCACATGGCAAAACTAATAGTTCAGATTTTTTTTATAAAAGGACAAATTTATCTTGTTGGTAGTGCTGCTATTACAAAACTGACTATACAACCGAATTAAATGTCAATCCCAATCTTCCTGGATTTCTCAAACTTTTTTCATACATCTGCTATTGAGAGGGCAATATAAATAAGATTCAGAGCATCCAAATATTGTCATGATCTTGCGTCGTTAGCTCACAGTTCTTTAGTCAATATTTCAGAGGCTGGTGTCAAGATTATTTTGTGAAGAACACACCAGAGAAGAAAAAAACGAGGTGGTGGGGTTTGGAGTTCTCTGCCCCTCACCAAAAAAGTCTACTAATGAATGAATAATTAAGGATAAAGGGGAATGCCAGGAGTAAGATTAAATGCTTAGATATTACAACAATGAGAGTTTATTACAGCTTCAGCCATTGCTTTTGTCTCCTCTTTACGTGACACCAATGCTGGTGAAAGTTGCCAGATTTCTAGTTCTGACAACAGGTGCCTAAGAAGTTTGGATACCCAATTCCCATTAATTGTAATGTAAATTGGATATCTATTTACCTTATGCATCTTTGAAAAGCTCAGCCAATGGCCATCTAATCATGAGTAAGGTTAAGATTTTGTATGGTTATTTTTAGTAAAAGTCAGGGACCGGTCACAGGCAATAAACAAAAATTCACGGAAGCCTGCGACCGGTCCTTGACTTTTACTAAAATAACTGTGACAAAATGGGTCTGACGGTGGGATGAGAGCCCGAACCCGCTGTGGAGGTGGGGGGCACACTTGAACATGCTAGGTCTTTATTTTCTAAAACTATCTCATAGAACTGGAAGGGACCCTGAAAGGTCATTGAGTCCAGCCCCCGCCTTCACTAGCAGGACCAAGTACTGATTTTGCCCCAGATCCCTAAGTGGCCCCTTCAAGGATTGAACTCACAACCCTGGGTTTAGCAGGCCAGTGCTCAAACCACTGAGCTATCCCACCCCTGTTTAATCAGTTTTTGTTGCTCATCTCTTAGAATTAGTGTCCTAGAAATCAGAGCTGGAAAACACACGTTATTACCTTTTTTGTGGGAGATCACTTTGCTACAGATGTTTGATAGATAACCAATATAATCTTTGTCTCTTCCTCTTCCAGCAAGTCCTGAGTAAAGGGGTACGGCGGTACCATGTAGCTCCCGTCCTGTGCCAGAGGGCCAAGGTGGCCATGAGCCACTTTGAGCCTAATGAATACATAAATTATGAAATGCTTGAGAAAAACATCAATATCGTCCATAAAAGGTAAGGGTGAGAGGTGATTTGGAGAACCCACCACCACAATGAGGGAAGGAGAGGAAAAGACTTCAAGGGGCTATGGTAGCACAAGGAGAATCTAGTGGGGAAAGAGTAGCTTTAAGTGGCTGTGCTGTAACATTGAAAAATGAAAATTCTATGTGCTGGTGGCTCCTATGTGGTAAAGAAGAAGTGGGGGGCAGGGGGGGGAGGAGTATATATATATTTTTTTATATATGCAACCAATCAGGCCACTGCAGTGGAGGAGATGCTGAAGAAGTAGAAGTATTGGCATTGGATTTAATACCAGCTATTGGAGATTATCATATTGATTTTTTTTGCTTAATGTCAGGTGTCAGATGGGAGTCTTGGTGTATCATGCCCTAGTCTGTTTGTACTCATGGGAAACAATATGTGATTAGTACAAGTAAGACGCTTTAAAAGTATCCCCATCTCTTCTTTGCACTTTGTTTCCATAGTGAAATTATCATTTTGTATTCACATGTCCAGATACCTACAGCAAAAGGTGGCCTAGGGATACCTTGCATACGTAATTGTGAACTTAGTTTGCTGACACAGAGATTAGTGTGATCTCAGGGTCACCAGTTTTACTCTAGACTCACCTTGGCAGTGGTTGAAAGTCATTCCCTTGTGATGGCCATTCTGTATGCTTTGTGAAATTAATTGGCTATCTCAGTTCAGTCCATTGTAGCCAAGTAGCTTCATCACAGAAAACATCACCATTGGAATTAACCGGGGTTTCTGTTGAGATTGTCTGTGAAGAAACCACTGACTGAAAAGGTCCTGAACTCCCCACTTGTTTCCTAGAGCTGATGGATCCTCACTCACTATGGGGCTTGGCACATGTAGATTTGATGACGTGTGTGTGTGTGTGTGTGTGTGTGTGTGTGTGTGTGTGTGTGTGTGTATACACACATACCTCTACCCCGATATAACGCTGTCCTCAGGAGCCAAAAAATCTTACCGCGTTATAGGTGAAACCGCATTATATCGAACTTGCTTTGATCCGCCGGAGCGCGCACCGCCCTGAGTGCTGCTTTACCGCATTATATCCGAATTCGTGTTATATCAGGGTAGAGGTGTTTATACATTTTTTAAAGTTTCCTGCAACTGTACCATTGTGGACTATGATCTCATAAGCTAAGCAGAGTTGGTTGACTGTTGCTTGTACTGCACCCAAATGTATGCATTTGGAAACTTCTGGGGGAAAATGTGGATGCTTCAGGAAGGGGTGCTGATGGCTCTTGAAAGAGTGCTCATCCTTCTGAGTCCATACTGAACCAGGGCCTCTGCACTGTTTCATGTTTGGATCCTTTTAACCAGCTGTCAGAAGTAACTGCACTTCAGTGTTGTGGGAGGAGTGAGTGGTCCCTCTGTGTATCGTGTAAAACGTGCCTTGGGAGTCTGGTTCTTCTGGATGATGTGTGGGGAAATGTAAAGGTGTATCCTTTTTCATTTCAGATGCACGTTTAAATGGGGCAAAAGGGCTGGAAAAACATGAGCTGACGTTGTTAAAATTCCTCCCTGTTGTCTTCCCCGCAGGCTAGACCGTCCCCTGACCCTGTCTGAAAAGATTGTATATGGGCACCTGGATGACCCTGTGAAACAAGATATCGAGCGTGGCAAAACCTATCTGCGCCTGCGGCCAGACCGCGTAGCCATGCAGGATGCGACTGCTCAGATGGCAATGCTGCAGTTCATCAGCAGTGGCCTGCCCAGGGTGGCGGTGCCCTCCACAATCCACTGTGATCACCTCATTGAAGCCCAGTTAGGGGCTGAGAAGGATCTTCGGAGAGCTAAGGTCATTATTGCACCAAGACCCATGAAATAAGACAATTCTTTCCTATGTTTGGAACACGTGGTCCCCTCTAGAGAACAGATTTTCAGGAGAACAATCACAGGAATGGAAATCGCACCAGATTATGTACTGTATAGCACCATATATGTACCTGGTGCAGTACAAAACCAAAGTTGTGACAGGTCCAAGCCCCAGGGAGCTTACAATCTGAACTAGACAAATCCGTCACAAACCGTTTAAAGGGTGAGGCATGATGTTGAGAAAAGACAGTCTTAGTCGATCTGCTTTGGAAACCAAAGCAAAAGGTGTATTCTGGGCATAGGGGAAGAGGGAGGCCATTTAAAAGGGGTGAAACATGGAAATAGCTGGATCTAGAGCACTAGAAATTTTCTTCCAGCAGTGATCAAAACCTGGTGTGTCAACCTCCAGAATATGCCTGGCCAAATATACAGCAGTCTATCGTGGGGTGGGGGAGAAGCATTGTCCTGATCTCTGCAAGTAATCAACTAAGGGTTGCTCTCCCTTGTCGCTTTCTGGGGTGGAAATCCTGCAGGACTTCTGCTTTCCTCCCCTACAACCTCATGAATGATAGAAACATACAATAGAAGATGGGAAGACTGAGGTCTACTGATGCCTTTCCCTCACTCTGAGAATGTAGGATAGATTGTGGGATAAGCTCCTCTAGTTTTAATGGACCATTCTGATTGCAGTGCTTGAGAGTAGCTGGCCCTTCCTGGAGGGCAGGAAGAACTTTTTCCTTGATAACAAAACTGGTGAATTAGTTTTATCCTGTATACATGGGATGAGCTGTAGCTTAATCATCTAGTTTAATTTATATCCCAAGATACTGGCCCAAGTAAGTGCAACCATATTTTCCCCCCTCCCCCGGAAATGATAGTAAGGTGGATTATGGCACTCATGAAACTGAGGTCAGGAGCAAATTTCCCCTCATTAAGAGTATTTGTCCCACGCTTTGTGCCTCAGGAAGCTTGAGAGTTATGCAAGAGGTTCAGAATCTGGAGCCTTCTTACTAGACTGTTTGTTCCCTTTCTTCCCTTCACCCCTTGCCCTCCCGCTGCTCTTGCTCTGGGCACCGAATATGTGCTCTGTAGTGTGATTGTATTCTTTATAGCAGTTCTGCTGTAGCTCTGGGCACCCCCTCCCTCCCCATCCGCTCTGGGATTAGAGCAAGTGAAGGTCCTGCTTGCCTCTGACTGGGTTTCACTCTTGATGTTGCCAGTTGGCATGGAATGAATGCTGGCAGGGCAGAGAGAGGCTTGGATCTGCTCCTGGCACATCAACATGCTTCGTTTGGGAGAGAGCGGCACAAACAGAGTGAAGTGACCTGACTCCCAGTGCAAACAAAGCTCAAAGAGCTGTCGCCGCCTCATGGGAAACTTCAGTAAATGTTCTGTGCGGAGACAATTACTCTATTATCTCCACATAGTCCCCCCTTTCTCCTTATTCTAAAGTGTTTGCATGAGAACAGAGTCTCTAAGTCATCGTCGATTCCTGTTCCTTATCGTATCTACTCTCCAACTGCTCTGCCAAGAACATCTCAGGACATCCTACAGTCTTCTGCTTGTGACAATAAGTGATTGCCCTGGAAGCCTTCATAGTTATGATCCTACAGATGATTGTGATGTCACAGCAAGAGGCAGCATTGTATAGCTGGTAGAACCGGAGACTTGGGCTCTCTTTCCCACTCTACCACTAACCTCGTCTGGCCTTGGGCTAGTCACTTAGCTTCTCTGACTCCATTGCCCTATCTGTAAAATGGGGCTAACATGCTTATCAAAGCACTGAATAGAGCAAAGAAACTAGGAAGGAAGCAAAAGAGAAAAGTCCATGAAATGGAAGCAGGATGGTTTATAAATAGTTTGGGTTTTGTTTTATAACTTAAAATAGTAATTCTAACTCAGCCTTGAGATGCTTTAGTGGTGTTGCAAATTGTTGAGTTCAGTGCTGGGATCACTGTGAAATTCTATGGCCTGTTGTGCTAGAGGTCAGACTAGATGATGGCTGTGGTCCCTTCTAGCCTTAAAATGATTTCCTGGAAGTCAGTGATGCTGAACTTCATTCTCCCCTCCACTGCCTATAAAATGTCCAGGAAGCAATGCGGCTGAAGGGTGGCTGAACTCTGGCTCTGTGGGGAGAAAACTGAATGTAATGTCTTACTAATGCTTTATTTAACTGTATGAATAGGACATTAACCAGGAGGTGTACAACTTCCTAGCAACAGCAGGTGCCAAGTATGGAGTAGGGTTCTGGAAACCTGGATCGGGAATCATTCACCAGGTAAAGAGTGCGTGACTGCAGTATTTGAATGGCAAATGGCTCACCACCTTATGGTGGGGAGAGAACACGAGTGCAATTAAAGGCATGTCCCCTCCTTCCATGTTTAATCTAGACTGGCTGTGTTTGTCCTGCAAGGTGACCTCTTTGTACCTCTGGCTTATACCACTACATTTCTCCAAGGTTATGCTGGTCAAACTGTAATCTGATGCTTGATGGCCTATTGTTGACACTAACTGTAGTGGGAAGGGGCAGAGTTTCACACCTTCATCAGAATGGTTAATTGGCTATTTTAGCTTGATTTGGCTGGGGCACTAAAGTGATGCTGTGAAGTAGCTTAGGCCCAATGTAAGTTGTCTTTATGGGGAGGGGAAAGTATATTTTTAAAATCTAAAGAGAGATGTATTTATGATCTTAGCTTTAATAAAAACAGGGGTTGGGATGGGGGAGAAGATACCCGTACACAGTAGCACTGTCTTATTGCCTGAGAATAGCAAAGCAACAACCAGTCTAGAGCAGAGGTGGGCAAACTATGGCCTGCGGGACTGTCCTGCCCGGCCCCTGAGCTCCCATCCAGGGAGGCTAGACCCCAGCCCCTCCTCTGCTGTTCTCTTTCCCCTCTTCACCCCCCCCCCCCTCCCCCGCAGCAATGTGGCCATGCAAGCAGAGCAGCTGGTTCTGGCTGGGCGGCGGGGCTGCAAGCTCCTGCCGCTCTGAGCGGCATGGTAAGGGCGGGGGTGGATAAGGGGTGGAGATCCTGGGGGGTGGTCAGAGGATGGGGAACAGGAGGGGTTGGATAGGCGTGGGAGTCCTGGGGATCTTGTCAGGGGATGGATAGGGGGCGGGGCAGTCGGGACAGAGAGCAGGGGGGGTTGAATAGGGGGTGGGGTCCCGGGAGGGAGCAGTCAGGGGACAAGGAGCGGGGGGGTTGGATGGGTTGGAGGTTCTGAGGGGGGCGGGAAGTGGGAGGGGGCAGATAGGGGGCGGGGACCAGGCTGTTTGGGGAGGCACAGCCTTCCCTACTCGGCCCTCCATACAATTTTGCAACCCGGATGTGGTCCTCAGGCCAAAAAGTTTGCCCACCGCTGGTCTAGAGTCACTATGCAGACTTTGTGAAATGCAAAAAGTAAACTCCACTGAGGGTGAAAGTATCGTTTTTTAAACAAAAAACCGTTTCTAGAATCTCATGTTCCATTAGCACTATAACAGAATACAATCAACTTAAAAAATCACAATTCTCTCAGTCTTTTTAACCTATTTTATAAATAATACTTACGATGGGTGTAATTAGGATACTGGAGGGGAAAGCCCATGTTGCTTTTAGTTTGTCTGTTTTGTGTATTTTGCCCTGTTTATTTTGTGAATGTCCCACACAAACAGGGAAAAGATGGGGGAGGAAGGTGCAATTGTAAAACTAAGAAGTTGACTGGAGGGTCTGGGGACAAGTGCACTTAAGATGTGCCTTAAAGGTCTCTTTGTTTTTGGAACTCATCTTTTAGCTGATATGTTACCTTCAGCCCATAATGGGCCAGCCTAGAAGGGAAAGGGGAGTGTCACCTGAGCCTGCGCAGGAAACTGTGGGAACAATTCACTTCTGCCACTGCTCTGGGACCATATGGTAACTCTTCCCATGTGGCCATCTGTCTATGGTAGTGTTTTCTACTACCATCACTAGTATCTGAGCACTTTGTGTGTAATAGCAGTAGTGGCCTTCACAGAGTTTCTGGCATTTCACCCTCTTTGGGGTAAAAGCATCGCTTGGAGTAGGGTTTGTCTTTGGTTGGGGTTTTCGGGCATAAGGGAATGTCCGTGCTGCATGCTGTTCTTTCTGTTTCTCCCCCCACCTTAGTAGCATTGGGCAGGAGCTCTGGCTTATTCATCAGCTGATAAAGCTCAAGGGTTTCTTGGGTGGGATCAAGGCAAGTCTGCTCCTCACCCCAGTGCCAAAGGCATTGAAAGTATAACCTGGGAGGAAAAGGGGTAGTTCAGGTGCTGTTACTGTTTTTATTCTAACCCTGACCTGTTTGCCACCCTACCCCCAATGACTGAGGTGCACTTAGGGCAGCCTTCTTTGGACCTGATGGAGAGGGCTTGGAGAGGAGGCCTGATGAAGGAGGGTCTTAGGTTAATGCATGAACCTTTGTTTTCTGTCATTGGGGTCACCTGAGTGGGTTAGCTGGGTTTTTATGAAACAGATTCTGCCTCTGACACCTGTCTGTGTGGAGCCTTCTGACTTCACGCGGATCCCATACAACCCTGTACCATGTTGTATTATCACTGGCTTCATATCCTCTTCTCTGACTGGACTGGTTGAGATTCATTCCTGGCATCTGGTGAAGGGCTACTTGTGGCTGACTGGACAAATCTGCTTTGGTGGGAGATGCAGTTGGAATGGCAATGAGCTTGCAACCTGAAATAAGCTAGAGACTGTCTTGGGATCACGACCTACAAATTAAATCACTGATCTGATCCTAAGGCTCCTTCTGCTCCTGGCTCTCCTCTTCACTAAGTTTCATCTTGTTTTGTTTCTCCACTTCCGTTTGTTTCAGATCATCCTGGAGAACTACGCGTACCCTGGGGTTTTGCTCATCGGTACGGATTCCCACACCCCCAATGGAGGTGGCCTGGGTGGAATCTGCATAGGAGTGGGTGGAGCCGATGCAGTAGATGTCATGGCAGGCATCCCCTGGGAGCTCAAATGCCCAAAGGTGAGATGGTGGGGGAAAGGTTAATTCCAAATGGGCCAGGGGCTGAAATAATGAGAAGGGGAGCTTGAATTTCCCAGATAGATGAGGCACTTTGAGCCACTATGGCCTTGGGAAAGTAGACTGGTCTAGAAGCAACTAAACCATGCTTCACTGGCAACTCTGAGTCTCCACTCCCTGCATTGTTCATTTTTGTGTGTGTGCCTCAAAGGATGCATCAGCAGGAACTTCCCATTAATTAGCCATGCAAAAGGATTCAGGCCTCCTGGCAATAGAGGCTTCCTGGAGCATTGGTTTGATACTTCAGGATTTCCTTCCTTGCCCCACATTCTGATTCTGGGCACTGATGCCACTCGAAAGTGAGGAGGAATGGGATCCATGTAGATGCTCATTGGCTTAGCCAGCAGAAGATAAAATCTCCATATTTTAGCAAGCTTTCTCTTGGTGCTTCTCAGGTTATTGGCATCAAACTGACTGGCGAGCTGTCAGGCTGGAGCTCTCCTAAAGATGTGATCCTGAAAGTGGCTGGCATCCTCACTGTGAAAGGTGGCACAGGTGCCATCATTGAGTATCATGGGCCTGGTGTGGACTCCATCTCCTGCACTGGTGAGGCAACACCATCTCATTTATTGGGAACATAGATTGCTACTGGAGGCTGCGGTCTCTGGACAGTAATGGGCAGACTGATGCTGTTTGCTGTTCTGATGATCATGGGGATTGACTGCTGGTGGACTGAGCGTGGGAAAGGAATGTGATGGGAGTTCTTTAAAAGAACCCAACCCCTGAAACTGGCCTGGTAGTTAATGTGCTGCTTTGGTGTCCCGGAGACACTGACTCTAGTTTTGATTTCTTGCTCTGCAGGCTGACAGAGCAAGGGAATGCTGCATAAGCACAGAGCTCCCGCCAGGGTAGGAGAGATCACTCAACTGTGACTCCTGCAATTCAGGAGCATAGAATGGCTGGCTGCAACAGGGGAGTCTTATTAAATGGCCAGCCGGCAGGATGCAGGGGCCTCATCTATGTTTGGAGGAGGGAGAGAGAGATTTCTTCATGGTTCTGACAGGATACAGGTGGTAGTTGACCTTCCTGTGCCTGGGTTTGGACACCTGATCAGGCCTGTGTAACTAGAGGGAGGAAAGGGAAGCCAATGATTGGTAGTGAGTGTAAGTATATGCGCTGGTGCTGCAGGAAAGGCCACTACAAGAGCAGGTGAAGATAACTGGAGTGGGGAAGAGATGAAAGGCGATTGGTCAGTGGTCTTTGCTTCTAGAGCCCTAGACAGAGGCTTTGGGCCTGCCTGTGAGGATGTGAAAAGTGGCACTTGCATAATGAAACTTTTACCTAAATTTAAAATGCTCTTAAAACTTCACCACTGTGCTTTTGAAATTCATGGCAGATCCCAGTGGCATAAGAACATACTGGCTTTCCATGCTCAGTCAGTGAAAGAATAACTTTTACTCCATTTAAATCCACCTTTGTCATTTTTCAGTTGACAAGATCAACATACTACTGGCTCTTCTGGCTAGAGAAATGCTGTATAGCTGGGGAGGAGTTTGAACCCTGCCCCTAGTATTGTGCAGGTAGTAAAGAGACTGCTGCAAAATATGCCTGGTGGCTTCAGCAGATACAACCATATTAAGGCATTATTTCCTATCAGCTGTGTTTTACCTTCTAGAACGCCCCAGCCCTGATCTCCACACTTAAAGCTCTATACAGTCATGTGCATTCAAAAGGTCAGAAATATCTGACATTAAAAAGATGGAATATTGGATCAGATGGACCTTAGACTGAGCTGATGTGGACTTGTTTTCCTGTGCCCACCTCCCACATTTTGTCCTGGTCTTGCTGTCTCCAAACAAAAGCAAATCTATGGTGAAGAGCTGAATGCCTTTAAATCCTCTGTCACTTAGTTTGTGGGTCTTTCCTCTGGCCCGTCTCTAGGAATGGCAACTATCTGTAACATGGGGGCGGAGATTGGTGCCACCACCTCCCTTTTCCCATATAACCACCGGATGAAGAAATACTTGAGCAAGACTGGACGAGCTGGTAAGAGGCTTGGGGAAGGCTGGTGGCAGGGTGCCCATCTCCTCTAGCTTTGGGTGCTCTACCATGTTGCACAGGGGTGGTGCCTATGGCAGTCAGCACCGTAGAGGTGGCACACTTGCTCGCCCTTGGGCGATGTGGGGATCTCTTGTGCTCCTCACCAGCACCCCCAGAAAAACCGAATTCAGGAGAGGCTTCATGGGCTCTACAGAGGGCTCTTGGTCAGACAGAAGAGTGTTAGAAGCTTTCGCCCCCCCATTAGATTACCCTATTGACTCTTGATGTCAGACTCTTCTGGAACCTGTTATTTCACATGCTACTCACGATGGGGTTGGGTGGAAATGCAGCTAACTGGTACAGTAAGAGGGTGCTTTATGGGCACGCCGTCCCAGGATGCCAGGTGTCTGAGGAGAGGTCAAAGGTGTGCGCAATGTAAAAGGCCAGATCAAATCTGTTCACTGAGTGGTGGTCACCTGGGTTACATGGTGCGAGAGGGGAGATCAGCAGGCAAGGTACCTGGTTAATGCTGGGATTGGGAATAGCCTGAGTGCAGTGTCCCTTAGGACAAATGGTGTACAGCCTCTCCTGACCTCTGAATTTTCCAGCTTTCTTTTCTTATTTCAGAAATTGCTGCTTTGGCAGATGAATTCCAGGCACACTTGGTGCCTGATGCTGGCTGCGAATATGACCAGCTGGTTGAAATTAACCTCAGCGAGGTGAGGCTTGTTTCACTACCTCGTTCTTCTTGAACATTTAGATGTGAGTTGGTCCTGAATGAATAAGGAGCAAGAGTCTAACATGAGATACTTCATAGCCCTACGGAATCATAGACACTTCATAGCTGACATAAAAAGACACAGTGCCTGCCCAGAAGACCTTGATCTCTTACACTTAGATATGACACAACAAACAAGGGTGACAGACAGTTGGGGAGGCGGATGAAGCAAGGATGAGGCTTGACAGCAAAATGCTCATGTGATGACTCAATTCAAGCAAGTGTCCGTCTTGGTGATGCTATAAATAAATAAATTCCAAAGCCTGTCTCCTGACTAAATCTTCAGAGCTGTCTGCCTAGTAAATTCAGTTCCTTGTGCCCTCAAGTATTTCCTTCACCAGAATTTAGGAGAGATCTCTTCAATTTATTGACTTCTTCCTGTTACTGAGGTGCTCGTAATGGAGAGCTCCATTTTAAAAGGACTTTCCAGGTCAAGAGTAAATTAATTATTTTGATTATTGGGTAAAACAGGCATTTTATTTTATTGAGTTTGAGGGGGGAGGGGTGCGTGCTAAACATTACCTTTCTGGCCTTTGTGTAATCCCTCAGCTACTTGTCATTGTTTCTTAAAGCTGAAACCCCATATCAATGGGCCTTTCACGCCAGACCTGGCGCATCCTGTGGCAGATGTTGGCACTGTGGCAGAAAAGGAGGGCTGGCCAGTGGATATTAGAGTTGGTGAGTAGCCTGTTTCCTGGTCTGCATTTTTCCTTGCGAACTGACTGCTCTTGCCTCGAGAGGAAGTGGCTTGCCATCTCCGTTCAGTCTGGGCCTGCTTGACTCTCTCAACCATCTCCTGTCTTTCCTTTAAACTTGCCCTTCCACAGCCTGGTCTCCTTTGAGCCCCAAGAGTTGGTCATTGCCCCAACTCAGCATGACCGTTCTAACACCTGCTGGCTGTAAAGCAGAGCTGGAGTCTTGTACTCTTATTTTCAACATAGTAACACACTGGCTGTTTCCTCTGTCACTCAGACTGTGGCCTTCAAAAGATTACACTTCAGTCTGGAGAAGTGTTACAGTGATCTGGGGTGTTATCTGTAACTGAGAGATTGGGAAAATTTCCCCTAATTTGTTTACTTTGTGCATTTGACAGCACTTTGGTGTACAGTCTGTTTCCTGTGTTCATGTGATTCTCTCGCATAGCAACAGGAGAGAGACAAACACAATTCAAGAGAATCAAGGAAGACCCAAGGAGAAAATGCCATATAATGAGACTTAAAAATCTCAATCTGTTCAGTTTATTAAAAAAAACTTGACAGGTGACTTGATTAGTGTATCATTTCCTTCACAAGGAGAAAATCCTGGGTACGAAAGGGCTCGCTAATCTACTGGGGAAAGGCACAACAAAGCCTATGGCTGGGAGCTAAAGCCACACAAATTAAAACTAGAAATAAGATGCAGTGAGGGTGATTAACCTTTGGAACCAACTCCCAAGGGAAGTGACGGATTCTCTCGTCTTGAAGCCATCAAGAGACGAAGTTATGCTTTAGTCAGATGAGTTATTGTGCTCAATAATGGGGTAACTGGGTAAAATTCTGTGGCCTGTGATAGACAGGCGATCAGGTCCTTCCTAGCTTTAAACTATGAATTTTAAAGTGTTATAAAACCAAAGAAATTGGCTGGGAGATTTGGGGTAGGTGCAGTACGTGAAACCACTCCTAGCTCTTTTGTTTTTGTATGTTGGAGCTTTAGATTGGTGTCCCTGTGTTTTCTGCACTGATGGGTAGGTCTGGAGGAAAGGAACCTATAATTGGTAGTGAAATAACTGCTTCCTGTTTATCCATCAAAAATCACACAGGTCTGATTGGCAGTTGCACCAATTCAAGCTATGAGGATATGGGGCGTGCTGCTGCAGTGGCAAAGCAGGCACTAGCACATGGGCTGAAATGCAAGTCTCAGTTCACTGTCACACCTGGCTCGGAGCAGATCCGAGCCACCATTGAAAGAGATGGCTATGTGAGTATGCACGCCCCCCCACCCCTTCGGCACTTAACTGTCAGAGGAATGAGTCTTTCGAACTATTTTCCGGGAATGGCTTTTTTCCAAAGAATTTGAGGGTCTGGAGGCAGGTGCTGGAGAGTTTAAAGTCTCTTCTTGCTGATCTCTAGAAGCCCTCTTGCTGTGATCTCCCCACTGGTGGGCTGGCTGCCTTTCCTGCTCCCAACTACACGTAGGGGTTAGCTTCTGGGCGTGGGCCAGCTGCCACTACCCCACTATCTCAGCATGGTGCTCCTGTGCTCAAAACAGCAGGGCTGGAACTGTGAAATTGAAGCAGCCAGTAGGGATTGGAGCTGCCTGAGGAGAGACAGCAATGTTGCAGACACACAACCACTTCCCACTGCCAGAGTCCCAGCATAAAAGCTCCCCAAGACGGCTTAGTAAGGCTGACTGAAAACTTTCCATCCAAACCAATTGTGATGGGGTGGGGGGAGAAACTGATTAGGCATGGGGGAGAGGGGGGACAATCCATGTTCTGACCAGTTCCACGGCTTAATAAAATCCAAGGCTGTCCCATCCAAACTGGGACTACTAGTGAACCTGCCACATCGGCCTTCATTTTTGAATGTGTACAACTCCACACACCTGATACCTCTCCCAACACTTCAGTCTTCACACTGCCCATTGCAGTCTCTTGATGGGTATCCCAAGCCTCTGCATAACAACTCTGCCCACAACCGCTGGCTTTTGAACTGGTCCCTTGTTTCCCACTCCCAGTGTCTGTAAAATGCTTTGCTCCCAGATATCCTATATCTGGAAACTAGGGAGTGTACTGACAGTTAAGGGTTGGTTTCTGGTCAAGTGAACTTAGTACTTAGTGCAAGGTATGGACTGGCAGGCAAAACCTTCTAAAACCAGTACAGGATGGGCAGCAGCAGTACAAGTGCCCACCTCTCCTTCCCCAGTACTAATTTACAGCCTTTCCTGGATGAAACTCTCTCTCTTTCAAAATGACTCAAATGAAGTACACAGGAATTGAAAGGGGAAGCTAATACATGGCTTCAGGCTGAGGTGCCCTAGTTAGTGACATCTCTCCTGCCAGAAACATGGCAACTGCACGTTGAAAGGCTGGAATGCAGACTACTGGGTTGCTTTTTCTGCTGAGTAACTTTGTTCTTCCTTCCCTCCCCCAGGCTGGAATCCTGCGGGATGTTGGAGGAGTGGTTCTTGCCAATGCCTGTGGGCCATGCATTGGGCAGTGGGACAGGTAAGGGGGAATGAACATGAGGAAATCCCTTCTACAGCTTTATTTCATATCTCACTTTTCATACAAACTGGCATCCTGAAACGCCCAATAAGACTGACTGGCATAGCAAAAGCTCTCAATATTAAGAGTACCAAGTGAATAAACTGGTGCATTTTGGCCACAGATGATCAATAGGAGAGAAAGGAAGAGTTACAGGCAAGAGAACGTCTCAGCTGAGATTTAACATGAGGTGGGGGGATACTAGGAATTGCAGTGGGGAAGACTCTTGAGAAGAGTGGCCATATTTTAGGAAGGGACAGAGGAGGTGAATAAAGAGAAAAGGTATGTGTGAGAGGATGGAGTTAAGGCTCTGCTGGGTTTTTGGTTTTTAAAACCAAAGGGTGACATTTGACCTGGATCCTGTGTTGTATAGGTGGGGACAGCCAGTGGCACAGGGGTTTGGAGAGTCTTGTGTTCACAACTTCATTCCGAAGGGTTGGAGTAGCGTTGCGGCCCATTCTGGACACTGTGTGCTGCTAGACTATCATTAGAGTAGCACAGAGATGTGGAGAGCTCAACCTCCCGTAAAATATCAAATATCACTGTTCAGCAGTGGCTCATTCAGTGTTGCCACTATAACCTATACTCCTGGGAGGGAATGTTAGGTCAGAGCACTGACCTGATCACTCTCAAAGTACTGTGTGATCTCTTCCATCTGGAAGATGCCACAAAAGCCAGACCAAGGGGATCTTTAACATCTTGCTGATTCTAGAAGAATCTCTAGAAGCAACATACCATCTGGTGACATTAGCAAAGCACATTTGTTCCTCTGCATTTCTTTATAGGAAAGACACCAAGAAAGGAGAGAAGAACACAATTGTTACATCCTATAACAGAAACTTCACAGGCCGCAATGATGCTAACCCAGAGACGCATGCATTTGTGACCTCTCCAGAGGTACAGTACACAGGCTGGCAGGAGGGAGCTGGACCCGTGGAATAACTGTGGGAATTCACTTCCTGGGACTACATTGTCTTTAGAGAAGGTCCTGCTTTCTGGGTGGGGTTGGGAAGAGAAATTGGCAGCCCTGATATGGACTGGACTTAACCATGTTCCAAATGCTCTGGGATGTGAGAAGAGGCCCCTGAAGGCCATTGTAAACTTTGGCTTTGATTCTCTCAGTATAAGATGCTCACTGAGAAATCAATAGTCTGATTGCCCAAAGAGCTATCAAGATGAATTCTTGGACCATCTACAATCCCCAAACAGATTCTAAATCTTGCTGTAATTCAGGGGTGGTAACTTCCTACTCTGCCTCATAACTACATTGTTCAATTAAACATGTTTATGTAGTCCTTTAACGCCAATCTCTTCAGTAGCCCCAAAACTAATTTGTCTTGGCCTGATTTCATTTCACTGTGATACCCAAGACAAATACATTTGAGTTCCCATCTCCCTGCAGGCACCGCCCCTATTGCTAGTCTTGGAAGCACCATGACTTCTGGGTCTGAGACTTTAATGTATGGCAGAGTTGGGGGTAGGACTTTAAAATCAGAGAGATGAAGTGAGCAAAATGTACTTTCTCAGATTGTCACAGCCCTGGCTATTGCTGGCACCCTGAAATTTAACCCTGAGACGGACTCCCTGACTGGAGCCGATGGGAAGAAGTTTAAACTAGAAGCACCTGATGCAGATGAGCTGCCTACACTGGTAACATTTGTCTTGTAGACTGACTTTCCGCCAAGTGGGGATGAAGGGGGAGGCATGTAACATCAGTGGAAATGTATATTACTGCTTGATTAGATGTAGTTTGGGGGGAGGACCACCCTGCTGTGGGATTAGAGGGTGGCACAGAGGAAGAAAACTGGGTGTTGCTCATGGAAGACTTCTCATATACAAACAACCACTTGATTCCCATTGTTGAAACGCAAGTTCTGGCCTTATGTGAATACAAGAACTTTGCTTGTTTTTGTTTCAAATGCTGTTATGAGTGTGGTTGAACAGAATGGTAGTGAACTCTCGATCTTTCTTCCCTGACAGGAGTTTGACCCAGGCCAGGACACCTATCAGCATCCCCCCAAAGACAGAAGTGGGCAGCATGTAGATGTAAGCCCCACCAGCCAGCGCCTGCAGTTACTTGAGCCCTTTGATAAGTGGGATGGCAAGGATCTGGAAGACATGCTGATCCTCATCAAGGTCAGGAATGGGGGGTAGATTGGGGCTCAGATTTGAAAGGACTCCAGGTAGTTCTAGAACAGATCCATAAAGCAACTGTGGGATTTGGGTGACCTGACTTGGTAGAGAAACTGTGCAAGGTTCTAATGACGCACTCAGATTAGCAGTTTTGACAAGTGTATAAAGCTGGTGTTCACTCCATCACAGAAAGGGTGGGTGAGTGATTTGTTTTCTTTGTGCTGATTTCCCTTCTCCCTCTTCTCTCTCCCTCCCTCCCCCTGTTAGTTTTGCAAAGTTACTTTAGAGGAAGTCATACAGCCCCGTAATACATTTAGCTGCATAACCATGGGGTGGAGATGTCGTCTTGACTGCCAGCTGCTCAATTCATATCCTGAAGCATAAGGCTATGTCATTTATTAGCCTACCTCAGCTAGTGCCACTTTTATTTACTATTCAGAGAAGTGTCTGATCCTCTTCTGAATCTCGCCTCTGTTTGCACCTGTAATATCCTGCCACAGAAAGCTAACGAGGGCACTTCTGTAGCGCGTTCCATCTTTCCTGTCGTTCCTTTCTGGGAGAAGTTTTTATGCCTCGGGCACTTCCTCCCCTCCCCACCACAAACACTTTTTTTTTTTTTTCTTTCTATTTCTGCTTTTCTTGTCCTGCATGTCATGGATAGAAGTCCCTTCACAAAGCTAAACGTTGCTCCTATATTTTAATCGAGTGTGACAGATGGAGCTTTTCATGATTGCTCTAAAGGAAGAGTGAACACCCCCAGTTAGCAAGGGGAGTTCTGAAATGCAGTCCTTTACGATCTGTGCACTCCTTCTGGAGCATGTTCCCAATTCCCATTGCTGCAGGAAGTGAAAGTTGGGTTCCTTGGCGGCCAGTGTTGTGGTATAAAATGCTACCATCAGGTTGTGCTGTTCTTGTTTCATCCCAGAGCTTTTTGATGCTAGCCCTTAAAATCTGAATCATGAAAGGGTTCCTTTGACTAACACTCTGGGAGTCTGAGACCAGAAGCAATATTAACAATCTATCTCGGAGCTGTGAGCTCCATCCTTACAAGCCAAGAAGGGTTGGACTGTTTCAGTACTTGGATTGGAGACCTTCATAGAAAAAACAGGTGCTGTGGAAAGTGGGGTTGGTGACTCAACAGGTGGGCACTATTCCTTCTAATTCCTTACTGAACCAGTGCCCCACTATGAAGTTAAGGGACGCTGTGCTGCCTTTTGGATGAAATGTAACACTGAGAACTTGATTGCTTTTGGTTCCTAATGAACCCACTGCTGTGTGAAGTGTGAAAAAGTGGTTGGGTCTGTTGTCATGGCTCAATTCCAATTTGGAATTCTGCCTTCCTAAAATTCTTCCAGCAGTTTCAAATAGAGATGTTCTTCCCTTACCCTCCATTGCAGATGCAGAATGATTGTTGCATTTTGTCCCAGAGATGGCTGTGATTCCATATCAGGTGTGATGTCCTCACATACATGGCTTCTAAAGGGCTTTAGGATCCTTCAGAATGAAAAGTGCTCCAGAAATGCAAAGTCAGTCCTTACAGCATCCTTCCCTGAGTGAGGAAAGACTTTCATTTAGTTTCTTTTGCTGCACTCCAGGTGAAAGGGAAATGTACTACCGACCACATCTCTGCAGCCGGTCCATGGCTCAAATTCCGTGGCCATCTGGACAATATCTCCAACAACCTGCTGATTGGAGCCATCAATATTGAGAATGGCAAGGCCAACTCAGTGCGGAATGCATTAAACCAGGAGTTTGGGCCAGTCCCAGACACAGCCCGCTACTACAAGGTGAGAGTTCCTACCTTACCCTCTGACATTAGAGGTGGATGTATCTGGATGTGTTATGGTGAGAGATACTGGTGACTGCTTAGATCTCAAACATAGCTAATATAGCTGTCACTTTAAATTGATCACAAGCCCCACAGCTAAGCCAAAAGGAGGTTGTGAACTGACCTAGGAGTTTTTGGACTGAGTGGGTGGAGGGGGTTTGCTGAGTAGTGAAGGCAGTCAGGGCAGAAACAGGCAGCAGGAACGAGCAGCTGAAAGCACTGTCTCTGGCCCTGGAAGAAACCTAGGGAGAAGCTTTTGTGTAAGTGGTGCAAGCTGAACAAGTGGCATTGGTGTGGTGAGCAAAAGGTGTTCCCTGCAGCTTGATTCCCTCTGCATTCAGAGAGACAGGATGCTATAAATAATGTACAAAACTGCATCTAAGAAATCCCAGACTATCACCAGTTTCTGCTCCTAACCGGAACCTCTCCAGCTCTCAAACTTTGACTAGCTGTTTGGTTTGAAAAGCTACAGAGAGGGTACTATGCTTCATGCTATTCTGTAGTAGAGGTCACACAATACCTCACCACTGAATTGGCTCTTTACTAGTCCTCTCAGTGTTTGGGCTGTCTCCAGGGATCCACTCTAGTTAGATTGTGTGGGGTAACTACCATTTTCCTCTCCCTCCCTGGAGGAGAGAATACCTAGTGACCCAGAACTCTCAAACTGAAGGGGGAGACTGGAAATGCTGCTCAAGTCCCTGCTGCCCTTATGAGCAGAGTTGTGCCTTCAAGCCAAGGTGGAATCTCTTCACTGGAGTTTCTTCCATCTGTATGATCATCTGATTGATATTATTTAGAAAATTATCAAACATTTTGCCCCCTCCATTCTTTGAAAACTCCTTGCTGAACTTGAGGATGATGGAAACTGTTAGAGAAAATGCCCTTACCACCCTATTCCCCACAGCTTGACAAGTGCCCATGGGTTAATTTCCCATCTGCCAGAAGAATCATGGCTCTCAGGAGCAGTTCCAGGAACGTGCCATGTCTACCTTATGTTGCCTCTGCTGGCAGGGTGGCTGCCACAGGACAGACAATGGCATTGGGGGACTATTCAGGAAGAGTCTGTGGTTGAAACTCCACTCTGGAGGCTAAGCAATATCTAGGGTCTCCAAAATCCATTGTCCAGTTAGTCCTCCATGGCCAAGGATGACAATACCTAGCTCTCTATATAGCTCTTAATAGGATGGGCGACAGATAAATGTGGGAGTTAAAGGAGCCCTCTGGAGGACACTCGTTAGCAGATTTTTTAATCCATAGAGCACTAAGGAATGGAAGATGAGTGTGACCATGCACAGGTAACCTTTATTTTGGCATATCTTAATTTCTGAGTGCTTGGCTTTGCAACCTTAATGCTTGCAACATAATTTCTGTGGGTAATACAAAATTATTTGCATTGCTTTTGGTCACAGAAAAATGGCATCAAATGGGTGGTTGTTGGGGATGAAAACTATGGTGAGGGATCGAGTCGGGAACATGCAGCATTGGAACCACGTCACCTGGGAGGAAGAGCCATCATCACAAAGAGCTTTGCCAGGATTCATGGTGAGTAACACCACCAGCACCTGGATACCGTGTGGTGTATAGGAGGTTTCCTTATGGCTTGGAAGACCCTATTTCCTTGACGTGTTCAGTACTGGGGGCAGGAAAGAAAACAGGATTTGCTGGAGCAAATCCATTGTCCATCTAGTCTGGTGTCCTGCCTGCCATTGTCTTACTATACGGTGTTTCTTTCGATCTGTTTAGCTTACCAAAACAAGGACTGAAGTGATTTTGATAAGTGTGTAAGTACCTTCATGAGGGAAAAAGATCACATACTAAAAGACTAATCTAGCAGAGAGAGGCTTAAGAATCAATGGCTAGAAGCTGATCAAACTAAGAAAGGCATAACTTTTAACGGTGAGGAGGATTAATCACTGGAACAAACTACCAAGGGAAATGGTGGATTCTTCATCTCTTGATGTCTTCAAGAGTGGATGTTTTTTTTGGCAGTTGTGCTTTGACTAAATACAAGTCATGGGGCTTAATACTGGGGTAACTAGGTGAAATTCTATGGCCTGTGCTATATAGGTCAGACTAGATGAGTTCATGGTCCCTTCTGACCTTAATCTATGAATCCACACCCACACTTACACCTCCCTGGGGAAGCTCCATTGAAGTCCACTCCCAACAGGGATAAAGATGACCCAAAAAGCTTACAAACATCCATCTTATTATAAAGTCTCTAAGTTATTGCATTCCCATCAGTTTCTTGCCTGGAAAGCCATTAGAAGTATTCTTCTTAGAGGTGGCATATAAGAAACACATGCCACATGCTTCACTGCTCGGCAGACTCCAACAAAGGGGTGCAGGGGGTGAGGTGGGATAGCAGATAGTGACTTCTAGATCTTTTGCAATTGGCTGTTTGAGGAGAGGGAGTTACTGAACCAATGGTGGCAGATAGAATGCAATCATTCAGAAAGTTGTGTACTACTGAAACTCCACTTGTGTCTGTTGTTTGTTTTTTGAAAATGTACCTTAAACGGTCTCAGCTTTTTCAGTAGGATCTGCAATGGAACAGAGTTGGGTGTGTCTCTGGATGCTTCCCTCCCCAACTGCTTCACAGTGTGTGCTGGATCTTAGATCTGTGACCGTACTCTTAAAGACCAGATAAAATGTTACCACGCTGCCCCTAGAAAAGCCAAGAATAGTTTGGGGCAAACTTATAGAAGGATCGATGTCCTGTTTAATCAGGATACACCAAGGCCTCCAAATCTGAACCATGCATTTCTTGGTCAAGCAACTTTTTGTTGTGGTGGAAACATCTGCGAAATCTCATTACTCACAAGATCTGGAAGTCCCTATATACTTAGTATCCATATTTATTTGTACTCTTGTAGCGCCTAGGGGCTTCAGCTGCATTGTGCAAGGCACTGTAGAAACACATGACAGCTGCTGATTGTGATATTCAAGTATCAAACAGTATGGTGGATGTTCTTGTACCTCTGTGATTCTGAGCTTATTCATCACGTTCCCTGCAAACTTCCCTTCCACCTAACAATGCTCCTCCTTGTCCACTTGCTAACACTGTTGAGTGAAAGGGGGAAATGAGGAAGATACCTTCCTGAAGCTTGGCGGTAGACTACTCCTGTCCTTCGTTTCATTGCTCAGAAGAGAGAAGTGAGAGCTGCTGGATAAAATGAGCACTGGCTATGGAGCTACCATTGCCTGAGGGGCAGCCATTGCATTGTCAGTATATTATGCTGCAATACCTAAAATGTGGGATGTTATTTATCCCTCATGTCAGGCTCACTAAACTCTCCTATACCCTTTTGTGGTGGGTGGTGAACCCTTGCGGTCTTATTTACAGAAACCAACCTCAAGAAGCAAGGCCTGCTGCCTCTAACTTTTGCTGACCCAGCTGACTACAACAAGATTCATCCTGTGGACAAGCTGAGCATTGTGGGTCTGGCAGACTTTGCACCTGGAAAGGTAACTGGTTGGATTTCCTATTGCAGCAATGACCTGTATTTTGCTTCCACTGGGCAAACTCCCAGGGATCAGAGAGATTTCTAGGGGGAGGGAGGGTTATGACTAACTCTGCTCCTAGAGCAGCAGTTCTCAAACTGTGGGTCAGGACTCCAAAGTGGGTCACAACCCCATTTTAATGGGGTCACCAGGGCTGACTTAGACTTGCTGGGGCCCAGGCCCAAAGCCCGAGTCCCATCGCCAGGGACTGAAGCAGAAGCCCAAGAGCTTGGGCCCTGAGTGACAGGGCTCAGCTTACAGGCTCCCTGCCTGGGACTGAAGTCCTGGGGCTAAAAGGGGCTTGGGTGGGCACAGGGTTCAGTCCCCCATCTTGGGGTTGGGTAGTAATTGTTGTCAGAAGGGGGTCACAGTGCAATGAAGTCTGAAAACCCCTGTCCTAGAGGGAGTGATGGAAGCCAGGCCTAGTGTTCTGAATGGAGTACTTACAAATATACGAATTGCCAACCAGATCTGAATGGTCCATATAGTCTAGTCCGGTATTCTGGATTTACTGGTGGTCCAGAGAGCTGACTCTCACTCATGGTGCTGGCCTCAATTCCTGCTGCCTCTCTCCATTGAGGATGATGTAAAAATAAATTACTTCAGTTACTGCTATTCAGTGGCAGCTACAGCAGTCTGTTACAGGGGAGTGTTATGGGATTGCAAATGGGACAACTGAGCTTCCTGATTGCAGATGGAAGAGGCAGTGTCTATAGGGCACTTGAGTTAAAGGACCCCTGAATTAGAAATTGTGTTAAACTGAAGGGGTCACTCATTCCTCTATCATGGGCTCAGTGTTCTCCTTTAGGTGATTCCTTTTAACCCTTTCAACAGGGTAGGGTCAAAGACTTTCTAGTGAGCATCCTGCATTCTCTTATAAATGTTACTCCAGGAAAAGAGAAAATGTAAACTCCAATCTTTTGCTTCCCTCCTCTCCCCTCTATAGCCCCTGAAATGCATCATCAAGCATCCCAATGGGAGTCAGGAAACAATCATGCTGAACCACACCTTCAATGAGACGCAGATAGAATGGTTCCAGGCGGGCAGTGCCCTGAACAGAATGAAGGAGATGCAGCAACACTAAAACAGCTGCACATAGGACCCAGTGGACTTGGCTCTGACATCTTAATAAAAGTGCAATTCCATGGCTGTTGGACATAAATGTCTGATCAAATGTAACCATAGCTTCTTTTTCATAGCTGTATTAGTTCACTGACACTGAACAGGGAGTGCAGCTCAGCTTGCTGCGTCTTGGTTTCCAAATTCCCCAGCTCTTTGGTTCAGATTTCACTTGTATTTATTTTTGAAGATAACTACTCAGTTGGCTTTTTCTGCCCAATCATTTCATGGATGGCTGAAGAAATTTAAAGTAGGACTTTTTGGTTCTTGTGAAAATATAAAATCCAAAATAAAGATTGTGTTGGACATCTCTGGTTTGAACTGTTGTATTGATATTTCTGATCACGGACCACACTCTGCCTGCAAGAGGTTGAAGGTGGGGCTGTGTGACTCCAGAAACGCTGTTAACTTGCCTTCACTACACCATCCTCTACTCTCAAGGGCATCTGCACTCCAATTGTCAGTACACAGCCTTGGTCTCCTCTTGCACTTGTGAATGTCAGTTTATGCCCTAAAAGCCCACTTCCATCTGTGACTGGCCAAATGATAGGATGGAGAATAAGCAGACAGCTGCACACTGTGATCCATCTGTGACACCTCCCAACTGGCTATTGCACTTCTCTCCTAGGAATAAATTCATCCACCCTGCAAAAAGCTGTTACAGGCAGAAATCTTGCTGTTCAGCAATTCCAATCTCCATGAACTACACCTTCCCCCTGCCCTAATACTCCACTTCCTCTTTGCAATTGGCCTAAGACCTCATCTCTCTGACTTCCTACACCAGCTATAGTCCACCAGAACAATGACATAAATGGGGGAGGCTTGTGAGGAGAGCAGCTCTTTCCCAGGACCTAGAGTAGTACATCACACTCATCCAGAGGAGACAAGAACAGTGGATCTTGCCACTCACCCCTTACTTACATGCAAATCTTCACCCAGTGAGTGAAGAATCAATTAGTTAATAGGTCCAGAGATCACTTGTATTTAAGTAGGTGAAAGGCTTTCAGATGGTATGAGCATAAGTACCTAGGACTGTAGAGGAGAAATGGTATGTGTCAGGTAGTCAGCATATAGAAGCAGAGTAAAAGTATACAGGCGCTGCCAAGTGGAAGACTTTTTTTTTTTTTTTTTTTTTTAGAATGGGGTCTGAAATTCACTTACTGGGAATAGAAGGGCCCCCAACTGCAGCAAGGGTTAGGGGGAAGCAACTCCCAACTGTGTCATTCCAATTACCTCTTTAATTTATTGCTGCCCTTGAAAGGAACAGCAGTAGTACATAGCTGGGGTGAAAAGTTCATGCTAGGACTCTGGGAATTGCTAGGTGTATGCTAGCACATACTACCTCAATTTCATTCCAAAATACTGAAAATTGGAGAACTCTTCCATTTCTCTAACACTGCACCAATGCAAGCTTCAATCTGGCCTCATAACTCAGAGGGGTATAATAGGCAAGACAGCACTGCCAGTGCTGTAACTTGCTAGTTGTTCATGGCCATGTGTGCATAGATGCCACAGTGCAAAAACTAGTGTATGAGACTGACACTACCAGTAGTTTTTATTGGTCAGACTTCAGCTGCTTGGAATCCATGGTTTTCACATAGCCAAAGTGCTGTAAAATATAAAGATGAGTCTGTATGAAGAGCATCCTCTCCTCCTTGAAGCCTATTCCTAGAACATGCCCAAATCTGCTCCTCCTGTGCTCCAAGCTATAACGTTCTGTAAAATATCCATACCTTTCTTTCCCCTTAGCAGCCCTGTTAGAATCACACTAACCTAGAGCAGTGGGTGGTCAGTGTTGCTATACTTATTAGAGAAGCTGGTGACAGCACAGAGGGGACTTTATGAATTCAAATGGCTGAGAGAAGATGAATTCTAGACTTTTTGATTAAATCTATGAACCAGCAGTAGCCAAGCTCAGCACTAAGGAACTGTAATTATATTGTAAGAATAGTTCCAGTGACTTAAGCTTTGCATTCATGGTTTAGATCAGCAGAACCACCATCCAATGGAATTCTAGCCCCCAAAAATGGCTGCTATTTAATCATGCAAAACACATCACAGTCCTGGCTCCCTCCCCTGCACAGACTCCCACTAACTTTTTGTTCCCTGCTTTCCTTTCATTGCTGGCAGCAAAAGTAATTTAGTTTGGTTCCTGTGTGTTTAATGCTGTTCCTCAAAGTAGAAACCAGAAAGTATCTGCATCAAGATGGAGTAAGCATCCCAGGCTGCAGAAGCCTGGGTTTGTCTTTTCCTGATAGAGAGGAAGCAGGGTTGTGTATGGCCAGTAACATTTATTCATCTAATATTAAAACCAGCCTTCCTGCCCCCTAAGGGATTGGAAATATGGCTTTACTCAGCAATATGGCCTCTCCTCTAAAATTAAGTGACCATTTCAGCCAAGCCACCAGTAGAATTGAGCTTGTTTTGCATAAAACCACAGTCCATCCACTGTATTTCAGCACCATAGCAGGTGGTTGTTTTCAGAGGACAGCAAAGGATTAGAAACAGAAGCTAAATTGCTTCCTAGTAAGCGCTCGCCCTTCCATCTTCATGGCAATTCATGTAATAGAACTCTAGCTCCCTTTTACAGTGAAGTGAATCCTCTATGGCCAGGATTCCCATCCTTGCCCCAGCTCTCAAAGCCTTCCCCATCCTTTCATCACCAAGGTTTACAAGGGTTTAAGAGCCAACGTATCCCTTTCCCATACTTTGCGGTTTTCTCTCATGTTGAGACAGCAGCAGCACCTTGTTTTGTGCCAAGGAGATATGAACACTTCCACTAAAGGAGAGACAGGCCTTTGCTTATACCTCTCCTTACATTTCTCAAGCCAGGAGACTGGGTGTGGTAGAAAATTACCAGTTTCTTCTGGCCAGACAGCACCACTTGTCCTGCCACTATAACAACTCAGATTGCTCTTTTTCAAGACAGAGACTTTCTTTGGCATTTGAACCCAATTTTGCTCTGCTTTCCAGGATGTCAAAGTCCCAGATGGGTTTGTGGCTGCTGGGTTCATGTAACAGGGCAGCCCTTCCATGTCTGTAGTTTTACTTGTACAGTTCTAACAGAGGTATTTCTTGGCAGTTGTCAGCTCAAACTGGTGGGGAGCAAAGACAGGAACATGGAAGCCCTGCTTTCTTGTCCACTCCCTGGAGGGGAGCAGAGCACCAGCTGGCTTCTGCAATCCCTGAAAGCATCCATCCTGTAGGGGCCATGCAGAACAAGTTCTGACTGCTGCTAACTGTTTGTCCACCACGAGAGGAGGCCCAGGCCAGGCTCACTGATAGATCCCTGTCCAGAGAGAAGGAAAAAGAATGAGATGAGAATTTAAGAAGGTTCACAGGCAAGTAGATAAGAGTGAATGTTTGATCCAACTTAGCGGTCAACTGGGGGTGGGTGGGTGGGTGTATTCAAAGGAGGGGGAATATCTGAGTATCTACTGGAATCCTCCTTTCCTCCCTCTCTCACAATGACCCTCAGAGGTCCAGCCTCCACACACAAATACCCCACTCCATCACTGGGAAGGTGCAATTTAAGGGAGCACCAGCACTAATTTAGAGTCTTGCCTTTCTGCTGTGCACAGGCCTTTAGATCAGAAGTTCTTTAGGGGAAGAGATTGTTTGGCACAAGGCTATTGTACAGCAATAGGTGCACTTCTATTCCATGTGCACCAGGCAACCTCACTTGCTGCCTTCAGCCCCCTCCTCAGAACTTCATCCCAATGTTTATTACAATGACAAAGACACCAGATACATATTTAGTAAAGCTGATCTCAGTAACCTCCTCCCCCACCTTTGTCATCCTTCACTGTGTTATCTCTAATTTAGACAGTAAGCTATTTGGGGAAGAGGCACGGGCTCTTTAAAATGCCATGCACATCTACGGTGCTGTATGAATTATACATAGTTACCACTAGAGTGTAGGGTGCCTCCTTCTTCTGTACCTCCTCTGTGGCACCAGAGGTGGAGGCCTCTGTGGAGCTTGGACCTGTAGGAGATGTGTCAACAAAGCTCTCATCCACTATCCGGAAGCGGATCTCCTCCCCCGTGTCCATGTACAGGTCATGAGCTCCTTCTTCTGTCTCATACTCCCACACCCAGACCTGCTCTGCTTCATCGCTGGCCAGCTCAAGTCAAGGCAGTAAAACAAATCATGAGAATCCAGTGGTTTTCTTTCACTCAATAGACCATTCTCCCCAAGAGCCCTCTGAGCAGGAGGCTCGTGGTTTGAATCCCAGGATTCACTCTCTTCACCCGTTCTCAAACTGCACCACACTTCTCCAAGCAGCTCTAAAACCCAGGCCCTTTTATCTTACCTTTACAGCAGCAAAAAGGATAATCAGTGCTCATACTTCAAGGCATAAGATAGTCACCTGGGATGGAGTCCAAAAAAAAAAAAAAAAATTCTCCCACCATGTACCGATTAGGCCAAGTGCATCATGTTGGGCAGGCCACTGATGGAGGCAAGTTACAAGACTGGAGAATGTCTATGCTGTAGAACCCCCCCCCTGCCCCCCAGCTGTTTAGGTGACTTTGCCATTCATTTCTAACAGGTGGCAGAGTAACCCTACAAGACCCACGTGGTGTGACCCCAAAGGGGTTAGCTGTTTAACTCCGATACCTGACTGCATGGGACTCTGGACCAGGCATGATACTCCAGCTGCTGTCCCCGAGTCTCTTTATAGTACAGAAGGGGGCATGCAAGGGTTAAGGTGACAATTAAGAACTGTAGCCACTTCCCTCCTTTCTTTAAAAAAAAAGAAAAGAAAAAAGTCAATGTGAAAGATGGTTAGAGGATACAACTTAGCTGGCTGCTGCAAGGACTCTGGAGGGATGACAATGTCATCGAAGAAACCAAGAGAAACTGCAAAGCAAAGAATCGAATTAGGAAGAAAAGGATCTTGTCATCAGTGATGGAGTACATTAAAGTGGTATAATGTCAGCTTGACGTCTTTTTTTTTAAAGTGTGAAGTACAGCAAATCAGTTGTTGTGCCTGCCTAAGTCCCCCTAGCAGATCTATAGCTCTACAGTCCCACTCTTCTGTTAAGTGTTTCTCTCTCTCAGCTGCTGTGAGAAAGTCCCTCAAAACAAGAAAGGATAGTGACACCCTGACCATAAACTAATTACTGTCAAATCCACAAAGTAAACAATTTTTTCCACTAACTTTAGATACAGGGAGGGGTCACAGACACTGCACATAATCATAGAAGGCAAGAGAATTCTGACCAATGTGATTTACGGTGATAATATACCCCTTTTAACCAAATGACTCTCAGAAGCCATGCTAAAGGAATTCAGACAAAGCAAACCTATGCCTCCATCCGCCAGTGAGCTTTATCCACCTGCACAATCTAGTGGATCCAAGCTCTTCTGGGATGTGCACATACAGGACTGAATAAAGGAGATTTGTGGGTCTGGGCAAAACCCTCAAGCAAAAGGGCCCACACCTGCCCCCAGTCTGAAACTAGCAATTTAACTAAAGGCTTGTCTACACCAGCAATTTACAGCGCTGCAACTTTCTTGCTCACGGGTGTGAAAAAACATCCCCCCCCGCCCCCAAGCACAGCAAGTTTCAGCGCTGTAAAGCGCCACTGTAGACAGTGCACCAGCGCTGGGAGCTATGACACAAGCCACGTTAAAGCGCTGTCACGGCAGTGCTTTAGCGTTGCCAGTGTAGACTAGCCCCAAGATTGCTCCCACACTCATTTCACTCTTGTTCCCTGTCAGGTTTTTGCTGGAATCCATATTTTGACTGGAAATCCACCCCAATGAGAGTTTTTTTGCTTTTTGCACTGATGTTTTTGCGCTGATGTGCCAGTGAAGACTCTAGATTGCTTTTACGGGTCTAATTGCCTTCTGGAGCTGTACCACAATGCAGAGAGGGAGTGGTCGCTCTTTGAAACTCAGCAGTCCTGCCTGCAGGTATACGTCCCTCCCCCTTTAGCTCCATTCTGACAGCCTGTGCTCTCACTGCTCCGGGACACAAAACAAATCATTTTTGTGGAATGCTCCTGCTGCCTCCCACAATGCGAACAGAGGCAGGCAGACAGAATGTGCTGTGCAGAGTCAGGGAGGGAGGGAGGCAGGGGCTGAGATTGGGGTCTCTCCCTCCCCCGCGACTGGTTGCTTCAGGCAACTGTCACACACACACATATCCACCCCTTCCACAATAATGATTTGCTTTGTGTCCCGGAGCAGTGCATAGTGGGACAGCTACCACAGTGCACTCCTCTCATCTGCGATGCAAGTGCTGCATATGTAAACACGCTCTGATGCCTGTGGAAAACAATGTGAACACAAACCAGCACTTTTCTTTTAGTGCTCTTCTATCACCGACAAAACTGTCAGCGAAAAAACTCTGCAAGGGTAGACCTAGCCTTAGTTACTGTTGACCCAAGCCAAACTAGAAATAATGACTTGGGGTTGAACATCTCTGTATCTCAAACCAATCTCATAGCCTAGGATGCTGGATTCAACACTGACAGCTATAGTCTCCCTAGTATTAGGGGTTGTAATTTACCATGAACTCCATCCTGACTGCAGCCTTTAATCTCCCCGATCAGAATCTCATCCAGAAAGGGATGGAATACCACATACCGGAAATGCACTGGAAAGAAGCAAAGATACTAGGTCTGAGAAAGTCACGTACTTAATTTCCTCTGGGTGACAGCCATTTAAAAATAAAATAAAATAAAAAATCTACCCCACACCCCTCAAATCTTGTATCTGATGTTTCTTTAGCAGCTTTTATCCCCATGCCAACAATATCAGCACACAAACTCCCACAATACTTTTAAGTTCTCAGGAATCATGTGGTGTGCATATAACTAGTCTAAGTAATTGCACAACTTTGTTACTGTAAAACTCACCGGCCTATTGTTTGCCACACTTGCTTGTTATTTTTTGTATTGGACTGTAAACTTCTTAGAGCAAAGACTATTTCTTTCTGCCTAATACAATGGGGCCCTGCTCTTCCTATTGGGCATTACTACAGTACAAATAAATAATACCACCAAGATCCTATCAGTAGATCTCAGAGAACTTCCCAAAGGTCAGTATCATTATCCCCACTTTACAGAAGGGGAAACTGAGACACAGAGAGTGGAAGTGACTTGCCCAAGCAGGCCAGTGACAGAGCTGGGAATAGAACCCAAGTCTCCCGAGTCACAGTCCAAGGCCTAAGCCACTAGACCACACTGCCTAAATAATGCACTTTGCCATTGAAAAGCAGCTGCCACTGAGCTGGACTGCAATACACCTCTACCCCGATATAACGCGGTCCTCAGAGGCCAAAAAAACTCACTATGTTATAGGTGAGACCGCGTTATAGCGGGGTAGGGAGAGTAACTGCTCCCTGCCCCAGCTCACCTCCGCCTCCTCCCTAGTGCGCCGCCGCCACTTCGCTTCTCCCTCCCAGGCTTGCCGCGCCAATCAGCTGTTTGGGGGGGGGGAGGGAAGAGAGAAGCGGAGCAGTGGCGGCGGCGTGCTCAGGGGAGGAGGCAGAGATGAGCTGGAGCAGGGAGCAGTTCCTCTGCACCCTGTTACTTGCTGCGGCCCTCCCCAGGGGCCCCCCACCCCAGCTCACTCCCGTTCCGCCTCCTCCCATGAGTGGAGGCAAGCCTGGGAGGGAGGAGAAGTGGAGCTGAGCGGCGTGCTCATGGGAGGAGGTGGCAGCAGTGAGGTAAGCTGGGGTGGGGAGCAGTTCCTCTGTGCCCCCACTTACTTGCTGCGGCCCCCCTGCCCCAGCTCACCCCTGTTCCGCCTCCTCCCATGAACGCGCCGCAGCTCTGCTTCTCCCCCCTCCCTCCCAGGCTTGCCGCGCCAAAGAGCTGATTGGCGCAGCAAGCTTGGGAGGGAAGGGGGAGAAGCGGAGCTGTGGCGCGCTCGTGGGAGGAGGCGAGCTGGGGCGGGGGGGCCCTGGGGAGGGCCACAGCAAGTAACGGGGGGCGCAGAGGAACCGCTTGCACTAACACGAATTCGGATATAACGAGGTAAAGCAGCCCTGTCCCCCGGAGCGCTGCTTTACCGCATTTTATCTGAATTCGCGTTATATCGGACCACATTATATCGGGGTAGAGGTGTAGTTGTATGACAATGCACAGAAATGCAACATAGCAGAGATGTTAGTGAGGCTCAATTTTAGACAAATTCCCATTTTGATTACAGAAGTAAACTTCAAAATATTATCTTTGAAGCTGCCTTTTATTTATTTATTTATTTTTATAAAAGGTGTTTCTCCAGCCCAGAAAGGGATGGGAGTAGTTGCTCCAAAGTAGTTACAACCAACAGACAGAATTAAAGTTATCACAGAATTTCTGATAGCCCGCCCCAGCAATCTCTATACCAATATTTATTACTATATATTAGATTGTGGGGGTACTGCAAGTATGCTAGACACTCGACACAAAGAGACAGGTGCTTGTCCCAAAGATCTTATGACTTAAAAAACTAGAGGAGGCGATGGTGACAGAGATATAATATACAAGCCAAGTGACCAGGGTGGGGGATTACCTGCTGAGACGGATTCTCTTTCTGCTTCTTAGGTCACCCCCCACAATAAAGCTCCTGGAATCCAAACCCCTGGCTGGTTATTCTGATGATTGGCAAAGCAGAACGTAACCCAGCTTTGCTCTTCTGAAGGGCTGATACTAACCAAACCAAGTCTTTCTCCAGTGTAAGTTAAACAGATAAGACTGTGGTGATGGGAACAAAGGTGGACACACATCTGGAAAGGCCAATTTTAGACAGTGTCACTTTTCTCACCACAAACATTTTGATGTCTCAACCCTTTGTTACAGATTAGGAACCTGCCTGGCTACTGGGACACTGTGGGTATCAGAGGGGCACTGCAGATGCTTTCTGTAATAGATGGTATTTACCTTAAGGAGTGGCTGAGATGCAGGCAGCAGGATAGCGGTAGCGAGCGATGCTCAGAAGCATTGTAAATTCTACCGCTTACAACATGCCCAAGAGTCGTATACATTTTCTACGGCAGGCTACCCAATGCTCAGGGACAGATACTGAAATAGTTTTCTCTGTCCAATGGAAGGGTGGGGGTAAAGCCCACTCCAGTGACTATTCTGGAACACAGGTGAATTGGCTTAACTAGTCACAGGCAAAAATGCCTTTGTTAATACAGAATTGAGGTTGCAGGTGCTCAACACTCTCCTGTGCCCCTCTTGCCCTTCCAGTATGGGAGAGCTTAAGTTCTGAAAATGCAGGTGTTGCAGAACAAGGCAGTGTGGTGCTAATGTTAGCACTACAAGAGAAAATCCTCAAACATCAGAAAGCCAGGAAATGCAATTAAGGCCATACTTCCCACACAACATAACCTTCACTCCACCCCCTTGGATCCCCACAGTGAGGAGTCCCTCATGCAAATCTCAAGAGGAGGCAATGGGGTTGGAGGCCTCCCTACACATTTTTGTCCAACTAGCAGCAAGTAGTTCCCACAGCAATGGTGCTGCTCAGAGGGTATGAACAGGTGAGCCAATTTAAAGTGCCGTGAGCACACAGAAAACAACAGCTTTTGACAGGGACAGATGATGTCCTGTGATGCTCCTCTTGGGACCTCTACCCGGGTAGAATTGAGGTTGTGAGGCTTGAACCATTCCTGCAGCCTTCCTAGGATGATAATTAGAGAGCTGGAAGAATCCTGAGAACCACACAGGTTAGGAAAAGCAGTAGCAGACCTTTAGTGTGCGATGCACCATCCCCAGGAAATATGTATGAGTCTTCCAGCTTTGTGATGTCATACAGACAGATGCAGAGGCCAACATTGTACACAACCTGTTCAGAGAAAAGCCAATGAGCAATAAATCCCTGGAACCTGAAGTTGTAAATCCCCTCAAATCTCTTCCCCACGCCACTCTCACACACAAGTTTTTAAAGCAGGAAGCTCATGCAAATGGCCAACCAGATGAACTGCCACAGGAGGAACTGGACAAGAGACCCATGTGCATCAGATAAGAGCACTGTAGAGGTGCAGGCCTCAGCTCTTGCAGGGAAAAGACAGCGCACACTCATCATCACCTTCTAGGGACCCCTCTGGCTTTCTCAGAGGCATCGGAGGGCATGTGTTGACCTACTCCAGAAACAGCACTGCTGCAACCTGAGCCTTTTAGGAGGTTGTCAAAGATGGGAAAATGGGAGAAGTGAGCCCTGTGAGTGGCTTAAATAACCACCACCCCACTGAATGAGAAATGCAGCATTTCCAGAACTAGCTGTTCCAAAGGCCAGAAACTCCCCTTGCTGGGTAGTCATGCCCTGGAATCCCTTTCTGTAAGAGACATGCTTCACTCAGAACTCATGAAGACAGCGCAGGTGAAGAAAGCCGCCCCCCCATCCCCCACAAATCAGGCTACACCCACCATTAACTCTAGACCCATCAGTTGATACTCAGGTCAGAAGGAGCTTGCCTATATCATACAACATAGGTATTTTCAAAATACTGAAAATACTAAAGATGTCAGTATACCCTATGGGCTTGGGGCTGCCTCTCAAACCAAATTACAAATAGAAGAGACCTAGTAGGTCCCAACTTGCCCATTCATCTCTATCAGTGGAAGATGATTCCCTACAGTGTATTAAAATGTCCCAACAACGGGGCTTCTGCCATTCCTTTAGGAGATTGCTCCTCAGCCTATCAGAAATCTTTTCTGATGTTCAGTTCTGCTTAGTTTTATCCTAGTCAAGTCCCCAACCCACAAAAGACCCTGAACCACGGCTTTGGAGCGGAGCCTGGAGCTGGAGCACGGACCAGTAGGTTTTTGTCCGGAGCCAGAGTGGAACAATTCAAAAATTTGATTGCTCCAAATCCCTGCCCTGAACATTCCCTCTCTTTCTTGGTTGTTCAAACACTTGTAGACATCATCCCATCTCAAGTCACTGGTGGCCAACTGAGACATGTTTAATAATCTCTCCACATAAGTCACTCTTCATAGCCTCGATCATTCTTGTTGCTCTTCTCTGAACTCCCTTCAGTTTATCAGTTACCTGTGTAGAACTGAATGCTGCATTCTAATCATAGTCCCAGCAGTTCTATATACAAGGGGCGGTGACCTCTCTGCTCTGTGGTGTGATGCCTTTTTATATGCTGTACCAAATCTCATCAGCTTTTTTGTTGCCAGATCACATTTCAGATGCTTAGTGCACAGCAGTGAAATACTATCACCCCGTGATTTCTTTCAACATTACTGCCTTAAAGGTATTTCTCCCTCCAAGATGTGTAAGTTTGCATTTTTCCAGGCTGAGTCTCCTATTGCTACTTCCTACTCCTGCGAACTACTCTAAGTTCCCTTCATTATTTCTCTGCTTCACCCGGCATCCTTCTCAGTTCAGTATTCCCTCGGAATATCATTACTGTGCTCTTTACCCTCCTTCTTCTACATAATTTGAGATCACATTAAATAACGCAAGAGCCATCACCTTCTCAAACTCTATATTTTTGATCATTTACCCTTTGTAGATGGTCCCTTAGGTAGTTTTCAGTCTTTGTAATCGTCCTCATATCCAAACCATTCTGAATTTAATTTTTTGCTGCTTACGCAGTCACCCACAACTGCACAACAGTCTGGTTCATGTGTTCAGTGCTCTAAGCTTTACCTTATTAGCTAACTTCTTATTTAGCTCTTCGGCAATGGAGTCATTGAGTTTCATTTCAAACTGCCACGGAGGAATCCGTACCGTATCCATCATCTCCACTAGAACAAACATAGTGGCTAGTAGCAAGTGTCCCTGGAGAAAGAGAGCAGAGGGCCAATAAGGCCTGGTCTACATTACAAAGCTATGTTGGCTAGGAGTGGGGGGAGGAGGGAAATTAAAAAAAAAAAAAAAAAAAAATCACACACATCCAGCTGATAGAGATATGCCGGAAAATCCACCAGAATGCACGCAACTATGCTGACAGAAGCATGCTTCTGTTGGCATAATTAATGTTGCTTGGGGAGGTAGTGTAGCTATGCCAGGAAAACTCTCTATGCAGGCCAAGGCTCTGTACTGTAGATAAACCCTAAAAGCAGAAGGACCCTTTCAGATCAGGGGTGGGCCTAGGATCCTCTGATAGCTTGGTTGGGTGAGGTGTCTGGGAAATCATTCAGTTCCTGCACTGTAGGCACTTCATTCGCATGGAATGTCTATAAAATCTGGCAGGTTCAATCAAAAACTCATGTGATTCAGCTATGGAGCAAAATGATCCTTTAGGTTCACTTTGCTAGAGGTCCTGCCCAGTGAACCCCAAATGGTAACTTTCTATTTTTCCATTCAAGTCTCCAGCTCAATCCTCTATAATCATGAGCCCTTTGGGACAAAGATCATCTCTTCTTTATACACATGCACAGTGCCTAGCAACTGGGCTTCTAAGTATTACCCAATATGACAGCTAAGAAAGGGATCATCATCATTGCTGAGGGCAACTCCACAAGACAAGCCCAAGTGTTAGTGAGGATGTGTCCCCCCTACTGGCTGTGAAAGGAAGGGCTCCTGAGAGAGCATGACTGACGGGAACTCTGGTTTTTAACTTATCCAGAAGATTCTGCACCACTCCACTACTTGCCTAAAGGAAAGATTAGGCCACTGTCAAAGATGCCACCTGGCCATTGTCACATAAAAGTGATCTTCAATTGTGGGTTGGGGGGAAAAAATGGCATTCATTCGTGCAAACTCAGGAGCAACCATTTGAACCCACACTGTCTGAGGCCCCCCACCCCACTAAAATATGATCCCCCACATATAGGAACAAAGGAAAATCATTTGCTTTTTTTTTTAAAGCAGTTGGAAATAGCTATTAAAGTGATGGGCACATTACAAATCCCTAAATTAGATACTGTAGTGAACATAAATTGATCCTTAATTACAATATGCCAGATGCTCACATGCTCCAATGTTAGGTAGTTAACAATTCTGGCCTTTTTTCCACATCTGTAGAAATGCCAATCATTTGTAATACAGTACTTAGAGGCTAGTGCCAACCAACCTCTGCCCCTCCCCTCAGAAAGAGATACATTCCCTACTACCTACCACCACGAAAGCTTAAATACAGCTCCAAACACAGGAGAGAGATGGGCTAACCTCTTAAAATGTCATTACTGAGCTAAGCAGTAGGGTGATAGATTCTTTTCTCCTGCTGCCATCTGAGGTCCCCTAAAGATTTTTCTTCTAGCGTTTGACTTGCCATAGGAGAGAAATGAGGGTTATATGTATTTTAAGATTTCCCTGCTGCACCTGGATAAGTCAAATCTGACAACACAGGAAAGGGACTTGGACAAAAACTGAGTAGCACGGAACAGGACAGGAAAAATCAGTTTGGATTAGTTACTCCACGGATAGTCAACAGGCGGACTGTGGGACACATCCGGACTACCAGTCACCTTTGAACAGACCTCCAAAATATTTTTTATTTATTTATCATTATTGGGGATTTATTATTTTCTTCTCTGTAATCTGTATTTGGCTATACCTTGATGAAGAAATTTGGACCCTGACAAAAAATAATGGTCTACCCCGAGTTACTCCTAGCAGAGCCCAACGCGAGTTTTTGTATCAGACACACGAACTCTGGGCCAGCAAAGGGGCACCGAGCTCTTCCCCTTGAGGGTGATGGCTTCAGTTCAACCTCGGGTCACATCTCACAAGCAGGAAAAACTTCCCAGCTGCACCCGAGGGGCAGCCGGGGCAGGACAAGCTTGGGAGAGGCCCCTCAGCTGGGGAACCCGCTAGCGCCGGGGGATCAGCGCAAACCCGGATCGCACACAGGCCCGTCGCTGTCCCGAGGCCATTTCCCCCCTAAGGGAGCTGCCAGCGGCCTCCCACCCGGGCCGGTCACTGCGCGCTGCCCCAGCGCTCTCGTTCCCCCGCCCCTGGCACTAGCCTCACCCTCGCGGGCCCGGATAGCGGCGCAGGGCAGCGCAGCATCCGCGCGGGCTGCGCTCGGCCCCCCTTTCCCCTCCCCGCGCGGGACAGTCGGGCTCGCGCAGAGCCGCCCCCCCGCCCCTGGGGCAGCGGCCCAGCAGAGCCCCCCCTTCCTCTCTTCTCCGTGCCCAGGGGGCTAATGGGCCCGCGCGTGGCCCACCAGCAAGTGAACCATAGAGGGGGGAGTGGACGCTATGGTGCCGCAATGCATGGCGGGAAGGAAACGGCTCCCGGAGGGCCAACTTGATTCCTCCCCAGGCAGCTGCCCTGCGGCCTCTTTAGGCCCCCCGCACGCACCTGTCCCGGGTGCAACGCGCACGTGGCAACAGCAACACCGGTAGCAGCAGACAGTCCTGCGCCGCGGCAGCCTCCTAGTTACCGGCCACGTGACTTCCGGTGGGTAGGCCAAACGCCTTTCAGGGGCGGGTCGAAGGGGTTGATTGACATATGGACTCTATCAGGTGACCAGGACTGCCCCAATCCCCGAGCGAGGAGCGATACGGGTCTCGCTCTGTGGTGGGGGCGGGCGAGTTGCTACAGGCTGCGCCATTTTGCTCTTGCCAGACCCCCTCCCCCGTCCCATTGACTCCCGTGATTCCCCCCAGGCTCGCGGGGGCAGCGACGTCCGGTCCCTGCCCAGCCCCGCGCCGGCCTGACGCGCTCTGCCCTGGCCGCAGAGCCGACTCCTGACGCTGGTGCCCGAGAGAGCCCGGCTGGGGGTTCCGCTCCCCCCGGGCCCAGGGCCGAGCGAGCCGGAAACGTGCTGGGGGGAGAAGGGCTCGGGCTCGCTCGGCCCCCGCCTCGGCAGCCAGGCCCGGCTGGGGGACGGAAGCCGCTGCCGCCTCAACCAGCCTCTCGCAGGCAGCCACCGAGCAGCTGGCATGAGAAGTGGCTGGTGCCGCCCCCTCCACGCCTTGCCCAGGCCCGGCTGCCAGGAACGGGCTGGGGTGCAGGCACAGCGGGAAAAGCACAGAGCCCCCTTCATCCCCCCGCCAGGCCAAGCAGAAATGGGGGGCGGGGGCTTGACCCTGCAGGCCCTGCCTACGCGTCACCTATGCCTGGCAGGATGTGGTGGGACAGCACCTTGGGGAGCCAAGCCAGGGCCGTGACTGACCCAGCCATGAGGCTGCCAACACCCAACCATTGGAGGGCCTGTGATGGTCATTTTGTCCCACCTTTATGCCATGCCAGAGCAGCCTATTGACCCATCTAGTCCAGTATCCTACCTCTGTTGTTTATTATCATGTTTTTTTATTACAGGAGCCT
This sequence comes from Chrysemys picta bellii, assembly GCF_011386835.1. Taxonomy (NCBI): domain Eukaryota; kingdom Metazoa; phylum Chordata; order Testudines; family Emydidae; genus Chrysemys; species Chrysemys picta. The sequence goes on along the minus strand of NC_088791.1, from coordinate 91,988,493 downwards.
CTAGAAGCCCTAACTGGGCTCAGGCTCCCATTGTGCTAGGCAGATGCAGTTCTTGCCCCAGACAACTTATTAGAAGATGAACAATATACAAAGAGTGGGGGAAAGGGACATAATCAAACACATAGTTGTTAATAACAATATTTTGTAATAATGTCAGTAAATATCAGATTTTGTAGCAACCTTGCATGGAGCTTGGAGGGAGGAGCACAGCTTGCAGGAGGAGGTATCCGGAAGTCAGTCTGGGTGCACGTGGCTGGAATGCTTCTCCCTCCTGCGGTTTCAGCATCTCTGTAAATAGTTCTTTGAATAAAAATCCAATTTAATTTTAGAAACTTGGATCCTCTGCTGTTACTAGGCCGCGTGCAGTTTCCCTATTGTTCCTCAGCAGCTTGCTCCAATTATCCTTGGTCCCCTCCTGTCTGTGCTACCCTGGTACTGAATTCTAGGGCAGATTCAGGTAAAATGGAAGTTGAAAACAAATCATACAATCAGTGCAGTGTCCCTTTGTATGATTTATTTTGCTAGTAAATTCAGTTTATTTTATTTATACTGCCATAACTTTTCAACATGCCACAGTGTTTGCTACTGATAATGCCTATTTGCATTGCAGTTTTCAGGGGAGAGCTGCGGGTTTGACAGTGCAGTGGTAGAAATTTGGTATCCAAGAAGGTATGCGAGTCAGTTTATGTTTTTAACACGCAGGCAGCTGTTTTAAGCTTTTCATACTGAAGATAGGCTGAAACTTCTTTTTACCTTCCCCTTGTAGATTGGGACATAGGTGACCTGAAACTATGGAGGGGCTTCAACTCCTAGTTCTCCTTCCCCAGGAACTCTTGACAACCATTAGCCTTCCCATTTTCCCCTACCTAATATCTGCCATTTCATCCAACCATGATGAATATCTACATTAGCTGGATGTTTCTGCTAAAATGATCATCTGGAAAATAGTTAAGTGTTCTCATTTCAAGTGTCATTGTTAGCCTTTGATGTTAACATTACTATAGAGATAACAGTTCACACCTCTCCCAGAGCTGTTATTTCAGGCTGTTTGCATGTTCACATCTGGAAGGTTTTCTTCAAAACTACAACAGCTAGAAACTTAGGACCAGATTCTTAGCCAGTATAAAGTGGGATAGGTTGTAGCTGTGACAATTAGGCCTTGTCTACACTACAGAGTTTTTTCAATGCAAATTATGCTGACAATCAAAAAACAGTATAATTACATCACTTCTTGTTAACACAATGCGCCTTCTGTTGGCAGAGCGCATCCACAGTTGGTGCTTTAGCATCGACAGAGAGCAGTGCACGGTAGGTAGCTATCCCACTGTGCTACTTGCCACCTTCTGCAGCTAAGAGTTGTGGGAAGGTGGAATGTATTGCAGTGCATCATTGGAGCAGGCTCAACATCCCATGGTGCAGTTTTTTCCATCCCATCATTCCATGGGCTTCTGACTGCATTTCACAGCGTAGAGTCACACACAGTCTGCAAGCGGCTCTCTATGGGGAGATTAAGAACATAAGAATGGCCATACTGGGTCAGACCAAAAGTCCATCCAGGCTAGTATCCTGTCTGCCGACAGTGACCAATGCCAGGTGTCCCAGAGGGAGTGAATCTAATAGGCAATGATGGCTACCACTCTTCTCTGACACAAAAGTTACCCCAGTAACCTGCAATCTTCCTAGATTTTATGACTGGCTGTATTCTCAAGTAAACCAGTGTGTGTAGTACCTAAGTGCTGAAATGAACAAACAAAAACTGGGACCAAAAAAAGTTGCTCTCTAGCCCACCATAAATGTTCATAAGAAAGGCCATACCAGCTCAGACCAAAGGTCCATCTAGCCCAGTATCCTGTCTACCGCCAGTGGCCAATGCCAGGTGCCCCAGAGGGAGTGAACCTAACAGGCAATGATCAAGTGATCTCTCTCCTGCCATCCATCTCCACCCTCTGACAAACAGAGGCTAGGGACACCATTCCTTACCCGTCCTGGCTAATAGCCATTAATGGATTTAACCTCCATGAATTTATCTAGTTCTCTTTTAAACCCTGTTATAGTCCTAGCCTTCACAACCTCCTCAGGCAAGGAGTTCCACAGGTTGACTGTGTGCTGTGTGAGGAAGAACTTCCTTTTATTTGTTTTAAACCTGCTGCCCATTAATTTCATTTGGTGGCCCCTAGTTCTTATATTATGGGAACAAGTAAATAACTTTCTCCACACCTCTCATGATTTTATATACCTCTATCATATCCTCCCTTAGTCTCCTCTTTTCCAAGCTGAAAAGTCCTAGCCTCTTTAATGTCTCCTCATATGGGACCCATTCCAAACTCCTAATCATTTTAGTTGCCCTTCTCTGAACCTTTTCTAATGCCAATATATCTTTTTTGAGATGAGGAGACCACATCTATACGCAGTATTCAAGATGTGGGCGTACCACGAATTTATATAAGGGCAATAAGATATTCTCCCCCTTATTCTCTATCCCTTTTTGAATGATTCCTAACATCCTGTTTGCTTTTTTGACTGTCGCTGCACAATGCATGGATATCTTCAGAGAACTATCCACGATGACTCCAAGATCTCTTTCCTGATTAGTTGTAGCTAAATTAGCCCCCATCATATTGTATGTATAGTTGAGGTTATTTTTTCCAATGTGCCTTACTTTACATTTATCCACATTAAATTTAATTTGTCATTTTATTGCCCAATCGCTTAGTTTTGTGAGATCTTTTTGAAGTTCTTCACAGTCTGCTTTGGTCTTAACTATCTTGAGCAGTTTGGTATCATCTGCAAACTTCGCTACCTCACTGTTTACTCCTTTCTCCAGATCATTTATGAATAAGTTTAATAGGATTGGTCCTAGGACTGACCCTTGGGGAACACCAATAGTTACCCCTCTCCATTCTGAAAATTTACCATTTATTCCTACCCTTTGTTCCCTGTCTTTTAACCAGTTCTCAATCCATGAAAGGATCTTCCCTCTTATCCCATGACAACTTAATTTACGTAAGAGCCTTTGGTGAGGGACCTTGTCAAAGGCTTTCTGGAAATCTAAGTACACTATGTTCACTGGATCCCTCTTGTCCACATGTTTGTTGACCCCTTCAAAGAACTCTAATAGATTAGTAAGACATGATTTCCCTTTACAGAAACCATGCTGACTTTTGCCCAACAATTTATGTTCTTCTATGTGTCTGACAATTTTATTCTTTACTATTGTTTCAACTAATTTGCCTGGTACTGACATTAGACTTACCGGTCCGTAATTGCCGGGATCACCTCTACAGCCCCTTTTAAATATTGGCATTACATTAGCTATCTTCCAGTCATTGAATACAAAAGCTGATTTAAAGGACAGGTTACAAACCATAGTTAACAGTTCCGCAATTTCACATTTGAATTCTTTCAGAACTTTTGGGTGAATGCCATCTGGTCCCGGTGACTTGTTACTGTTAAGTTTATCGATTAATTCCAAAACCTCCTCTAGTGACACTTCAATCTGTGACAATTCCTCAGATTTGTCACCTACAAAGGACGGCTCAGGTTTGGGAATCTCCCTAACATCCTCAGCCATGAAGACTGAAGCAAAGAATCCATTTAGTTTCTCCGCAATGACTTTATCGTCTTTAAGTGCTCCTTCTGTATCTCGATCGTCCAGGGGCCCCACTGGTTGTTTAGCAGGCTTCCTGCTTCTGATGTACTTAAAAAACATTTCGTTATTACCATTTGAGTTTTGGGCTAGCTGTTCTTCAAACTTCCTTTTGGCTTTTCTTATTATATTTTTACACTTAATTTGGCAGTGTTTATGCTCCTTTCTATTTATCTCACTAGGATTTGACTTCCACTTTTTAAAAGATGCCTTTTTATCTCTCACTGCTTCTTTTACATGGTTGTTAAGCCACGGTGGCTCTTTTTTAATTCTTTTACTGTGCTTTTTAATTTGTGGTATACATTTAAGGCGGGCCTCTATTATGGTGTCTTTGAAAAGTGTCCATGCAGCTTGCAGGGATTTCACTCTAGTCACTGTACCTTTTAATTTCTGTTTAACTAACCTCCTCATTTTTGCATAGTTCCCCTTTCTGAAATTAAATGCCACAGTGTTGGGCTGTTGAGGTGGTCCTCCCACCACAGGAGATTCAGCTAGGAAATTGCCCAGGACTCAAGTGCAGCTCCCCTTGTGGATTTTTGGAGAGGTGGAGCCCCCTGATGTGGGGTTCTGTCTCTTCCATTCCATTATGGCCAGTTTATGCTTCATTTCTTTGTCTTTCAGTTCCAGGGCTAACTTCTGCCTGGCTGCTTCTGCTTTCATTTCTTTGTCAGCCTCCAGCTGTCTCAGTTCCATGGCTCTCTGATGTGCACCTTTTGCCTGGCTTCTTCTGCCTTGGCTTGCATCCTCATGGCTAGCTTCTGGGCTTCCATTTCCTTATCAGCCTCGAGCAGTCTCAGTTCAATGGCTCTCTGGTGGGCTGCTTTTTTCTCGTCTGTTTCCTTGTGTTTTAATTCCACCTGTGTCTTATTCATCCTTTCCTTTTCTTCTACTTGCAACCTGTGGAGCGCCAACTTTTTGGTAGCTTCACTTTCACTAATTTCCTGCTTCTCCTGTCCCTACTTCCCTTACCCAAAATAAGCAAACAGAAAATAACAAACCAGTAACCACTTTGTCTGTTCTCCAGCCACCCCACTTCAAACTCACTGAAAATCATCACCAGTGTCTAAGAGCAACAAGCTGTGCACATCACCCTGCTTGCCGCGCCACTGTGCTGGGTTGGACCCCCCTTCTGGGATGCCCCCAATGTACTGGGATTCACTGAGCCCGCCTGTCCACTAGCCTGGTCCCCCTTTCCCTGTTTTGCTGAATCAAGCTCTTTGGCCACACACACAGATAGGGAGCAACAGCTGTAGAATCACACAGCATCTGCAAACAGCTCTATGGGAAGATTCAGCTAGGAAATTGCCCAGCACTCAAGTACAGCTCCCCTCTGGAAAGTACACCCAAGATAATATTGTCTTGCGCTGTAGAGAAATCTATACAACGTAAGCTCATAAATTCACCCCCCCTCAATGTGGAGGAAGATATGCACAACTTCTTCCACCCCCGCTCCCCCCCAGTTATAAATTGCACAAACTGGGTTTTATAATAAAAACAAGTTTATTAACTACAAAAGGTAGATTGTAAGTGTTTATACGAGATAGCAAACAGAACAAAACAGATTACTGAGCAAATAAAACAAAACACGCAAACACGGCTTAATACACTCAAGAAACAGGTTACAAAATGTAATTTCTCACCCTAAATGTTGTTTTAGGCAAGTTGCAGAGTTTCTGTAGCTTAGAGTTCCAGTTATTTCTGTTTACAGACTAGACTCCTGTCTTAGGGTATGTCTACACTACCCATGTTACAGCGCAGCCGCAGCAGCACTATAACGTGGGCAGTGTAGTCATGCTGGGAGAGCTCTCCCCCAGCGATTAAAAAAACCCACCTCAAATGAGCAGAGGTAGCTTTCTCGCCGGGAGTGCGGCTCCCAGTGATAAAGCACTGTCTATTTTGGCGCTTTTCAACACAAAAACTTTTGTCGCTCAGGGGTGTGTTTTTTCAGCCTCAGGCTAGACTCATCCCGTGCCTTCCCCTCAGCTCAGTTCCTTTGTCTCAGGTACTTTCAGCAATCTTTCTTCTTGGGTAGGAAGGCAATGGAGAAGAGTCCTGTTTGCCTTACTCCGTAGCCTTATATAAAATTTACATAAGGCAGGAAGCCTTTGTTTCCAGTGTAAAAGTACCAGCAATGTCCAAGGTGGTACTTTTTACCAGATGAAATTATCACCTGACCTTGCAGTGTCAAAACAACCATGAAACCAGGTTTATTTGCAATCTCCACAGGAAGGAACTCCCGAAAGATGGGGGATCCACATCTTCTAAGACTCATTGTCGTTTTCCTAATAGCCCATTAAGGCTGAGTGCTCACTGTCTGGTGGGCATCTCCTAGTATAACCACAGTTGTAATTGTTACATAGTCAATATTCCTAACTCCAGATACAGAAATGATACATGCATACAAATTGGATAATCACATCCAGTAAATCATAACCTTTCCAGTGATATCTTACATGAGCCATCTTGCATAAAATATGTCTTAATTATGCCATATTCATATCACAAGCATATTTCTATAAAGAATATGGAGCGTCACATCACAGAGAGTTTTGTTGGCGGAAGGAGCATTGTAGTCTGTGCACCTCCACTGTTTGGTCGATAAAAGCTGCCTTTTATCGACCAAACAGTGGAGGTGCACAGACTACAATGTAGACAAGGCCTTTACGCCAGCTGAAACGCTGACTCTTAATTTTAAAAAATCCTAGTTTCTGCTGCACAATTCTTCAACAGTGGATTCTGCAGTAAACTGAGTAGTTGAAGAATTGTGGAAAACAAGGGGCTCTGCTAATGCCTGAAACTTGCCAAAGCAAGATGAAAAGAGAAGGCTTGAGGCGTTTAAAAAAAGCTTTAAGGAAAACCAAGCATCTCAGCAGCTGCCAGTCAAAACCACAGTCAGTGCAATCGCTTTGATGCAAACACTAAGTTCTTCCCAGTAGTATGCAGCAGGAGTGTTTCGGAATTATTAGATACTGTACTGTCTTGGGGAACACAGGTGGGAGTAGGATTGGGACTAGTGTTTCTAGGCTTTATTAAGATGTTATTTTTCTGTAGTTGGGCTTTTCTGATCAATTATGCTCTCTCACTTAGTAACTATCCTGTTTCACTGGATTTTTTTTTTTTTTCATAAATACTTGTGGTCTGAATATTTTTGTTTTTTTAATGGGGGATGATGAAGGCTAGAAGCGTGCTTAGTGGGGACATGTACTATTCAAGTTTCCACCTGCCAGGTGAGTACCTGAGTCCTTAGCTGCAGCACCCCCTGCTATCCCAGTCCTGAGCTCTCCACACAGCTGTTAATGTACCTCAAGCCTTATATGCAGCACCCCTTGCTATTCCTGTCCCAGCCCCACACAGCTCTACAAATGGTACCTTCCTGCTGCCCTACAGCACCAGCTATCCCAATCCTGGCCCCACAGAGCTTAGCTAGTACACCTTGATTGAGATCTGCAGCATCCCTTGCTATTCCAGTCCTTGCCTTACATAGCTCTCAATGCACCATTGTTAGGATCTGTAACTGAGCACAGTTGTTTTGTTTCCGTTGTCTGTTAGTTTTGCTCCATCACTATCTTGTGCAGGGGTCTGGCCCTTTTCTCCATCTCCCCATGCTCTTGCCCACATCCTTCTCCCAACGGTATGGAATAAAACATTTCTACCTCACAAGAGGAACTAGAGGTATTGGAATGGCAGAGAGAGAAGGTCACTCTGGAGAGTTTTGTATAAGAAACAAGACAGTTAAGTGGGGGCAGCAAAGGAGACAGGAAGGTGAATTAGGGATGGGGAAGGAAAGTGAATTAGGAGCATATTAGTCTGTCAAGCCTTTCAGCTCTAGATCACATTTGGTCTAATCAGGCCCATGTTGGTAATAACCAAAAATGGTCAGTGTGCAAAGTCTGCTCAGTGTCCTGTAGGAAATGGGTTTGTGGGTCTCAATTCAACATATCACAAAACACACCACCACGGTTGGTACCAATTGACAAGTTGGCACCCTCTGCCAAGAATGGGCTGGGGCAGAGAGACTGATCTCTTCTTATCCATTATGGTTGGCCCCTCCAATAATTGGGTGTGCAGAGGGGAAATGCCATGTGGCAGATGCTTGCATTGCTTTAGCTCTTCTGCAGGTACACAGAGGCACTCGGTGCTCCCAGCCATCAGTGCAGCACCATTTATAACTAAGGCTAAGATTTTGTCATGGATATTTTTAGTAAAAGTCTCGGACAAGTCATGGGCAATAAACAAAAATTCATGGACGCCCGTGACCTATCCGTGACTTTTCCTAAAAATAACTGTGACAAAACAGGAAGTGGGGGATCCAACACCACCACCACTGCAGCTCACGGCAGCGGTGGGCTGTGGGGTCCCCCCGCCACCAACGGCATCTTGGAGCCCCGGGGCCAGTGATTAGGAGTTGCAGGGTCCCCCTGCTGCAGTTTGGAGCTCTGGGGCTGGTGGCTGGGAGCTGCAGGGGGCCCTGCCACCCAGGGCCGGCTTTAGGAAGTGCGGGGCCCGATTCGAACAGTTTCGACGGGACCCCGACAGGGATGACTTAAAAAAAAAAAAAACACGTTAAAAAAAACACGTGGGGCTTGTACTCACCGGCCCGCGCTCCTAGTCTTTGGCGGTGGGTCCTTCACTCACTCCAGGTCTTTGGCGGCACTGAAGGACCCGCCGCCAAAGTGCCGCCAAAGACCCGGAGCAAGTGAAGGACCCGCTGCCAAAGACCTGGAGCGCCGCCGGGTGAGTAAAAATTAAAAAGGTGCCTCTAGCCAGGGAAGGGATTCTCTGCCACTTGCCCCCCACTCTGGGCGACCCTGCCACTGGGCGCGGGGCCCTCTTAAGCGTGGGGCCCGATTCGGGGGAATTGGTGGAATTGGCCTAAAGCCGGCCCTGCTGCCACCTATGGCAGCTGAGACCTCTGAGGCCCCCGCTGGCTGACAACACCAGTGCCCCGGCCCCTGGGCTGAAGTAGAAAATGTCACGGAGATCTCTGGAAGTCACAGATTCCATGTCTCCTGTGACTTCCCTTACATAATCATTGCCTTGTTTATAAGCAATACATTCACTTTTAAAAATGTAAAAAAAAAACAGTCCCTTGCCTTGCAAAGTATTTGGGGTGTCTTTACCCATATTCTGGTAGCACCTGAGACATGTATAGTATTTAGTTTCTTGGCTAAGATATTGTTATGTTGGGGGTTGGGTGAGATCATAGAATCATAGAACTGGAAGAGACCTTGAGAGGTCATCTAGTCCAGTCCCCTGCACTCGTGGCAGGTCTCGCTGAAACTGGTGGATGTATCACCTGGGCTTTATTCAGGATAAATGTAAGAAACAGTTAAGCTCCTTTTGGAATAATATAGTTAAAACACTAGGAGCCATAGCCCAAAACACCAATCACATGCAAGGCCAGTCAGAAGGTGAGTGATGTGGGTAGAAGGGTTTCACTGGGGGCTTATGATGGGCTGTACCCTTGTGCATCCTTTTTACAAAACTATGTTAAATCTTGTACAAAGTATACCTAGTGAAAAAGGGTGTTACTCCTGTGGGAACTCTGCGCCAAAAAATTAAAAATTCTGCACATAATATTTTAAAATTCGGCAAAACTCTGCCTATTTTATTTGTCAAAATAACACAATATAATCATGCCAGATTCAATTATGTTGGTAATTTATTTCAAAATACTTGTCAGCAAATATGTCTGTAATAATACAGAAAAATAATTCAGGAGGTTTTTTTTACAAATAGATTCCTCACTAGGTAAATTAATGCATGACTTTGAGTAATAATTCATTTAAATTACAATACAGAAACGTATTTCCTGCACCACTCAGAAGCAGGTCAAAGGATTGGTGAAATCTGGGAAGGGAGGAGCTGAAGAAGAGGGAAAGAGCATGGGAGTGAACCTGGAGGGTTGTTGGTGTGGGTGGAAGAAGTATGGAACAGTTTTTTTATGTGGGGGAGAGACTGTTGGGGAGTTGGGGAGCCTCCTCCATGCAGACCTTGACTGACCCCTAGCCTCTCCCATTCAGTCAGGCACATCTGCCCCTGTTCCCATGTGTCCTTGCACCTCCCTCCCCCCTCTCCCCATGTGGCCCTGCAGCCTCCTCCCATTCAGCCCCTGGCGCAATGCTGTCACCCCACTAGCTCCTGAGCCCCCTGCCCCAGTCTGCTAGGAGAGCTGCTCGGACTTCTGTGATCTGAGATGGGAATCTGACCCCAGGGAATACCCTGCCCTAGGTGCCTTCTCTGTCCTCTTTGTCCCTGCGCTGGGCTCAGCACCCGCATAGGGATACATTCAGCCCAGTGTGTCTCGCAGCACGCTGAGTAGGGCTAGTGGTTTGGTATGGTCAGTTGTATGGAAAGCCATAGTCTGAACATAGGTAAAAAAGGCAAAAGTCACAAATCTATGGTTTAAAAAAATGCCCAAGGGATGGGCTGCCTCTCTTTAATCCAAAGAGGTTTTATTTTAAAGCCATTTAATAGTATATAGATAGTAGCTTAAAAACATTTTGGACCACGGTCCCAGTGTCTCCTGGTTCAGCCCTGCAGCAGCCGCAGAACAAGGAGGAAGGTGAGAGTCCACAGCTCTCCTTTCTTTAGTGCTGCTTTGCTTCCTCAACTCCTGCCAAAGCAGCAGAAGCAGCAGCAGGTGCAGACACCTCCTACCCAGCCATATAAACTTGAGGACAATGAGATTTGGGCTCACTCAGATTTCCTGAGGATGCCTTATAAGCTGAGCTTTCACAAGTAGAAATCTAGGCTCTGCCCACTGAAGTGGCTCTCTTGGGCATAGCAAGATTGGCAAAATGCCGAAAGATATGGCCCCTAAAGTAACTGGGGCCTCACCCAGCCAGGCCTTTGAAGAGGGGGACCTTGAAATGCACCTGAAATGCAAATGGCAGCCAATACAGAATGCCAAGCCTCTGGTGTGATGAACAGATGTCATGTAGCTCTGCTTAGAAGGCATGGTGGACCATGCAGCTTCTGGGTATCTCCGGGGGTTGTCAGCTCCAGGTGGAGCGAGTTGCAATAGTCCAGCCTGACAGTGACAGGGTCTTAGATCTCTGTGGCTAGGTGTCTAGCAATGAGTATTGGTAGTTGGCCAGCTGAAAGTGAACAGAGATATTTCTGGTTACTACATCTACCCAGGCATCCTGGGGCAAGCAGGCCCCTGAGGCTGTGTATGCCCGACCACAGCAGCCAGCACCCAGCGTCAGGGAAAAAGGAAGTCTTCCTTTCAGTTAGTTCCTCAAACTGCTTACTCGGTTTTGAACAGCATTATCTCTGTCTTGCCTGGTTTAGTCAGCTGCTCTTCATCCGGGTCCCCACTTCACTCATGTGCTGTGTCAGGAGGGAATCACAGCACCCATGATAAAGGTTACGTTTATGTCATGGAGGTCATGGAAGTCATGGAATCCCTGACTTCTAGAGACCTCAGAGACATTTTCTGCTTCAGCCCCAGGGGCTGCAGGACTGGAACTGGCAGCCAGCAGGGCCCCGGCAGGATTTCAGTGAAGGTTGAAGGTTGACAGCCTCCTCAGGGGGCACGCCTCAGGGTTGCAGCACAGGGGCGGGGGAGGGGAGGAGAAGGATCTCAGGCCAGCGGCTGGGGTGTCCCATTTTCTCTTTGGGAAATATGGTCACCCTGCAGCTCCCAGCTGCCGTGGGTGGACGGGGAACCCTGCAGCTCCCAGCCACCACGGTGGTGGGGGAAACCATGGAGCTGCAGCAGCAAAAGTCACAGACAGGTCATGGCTTCCATTATTATTATTTTTTTTTTATTGCTCATGACCTGTCTGTGACTTTTACTAAAAATAACCATGACAAAATCTTAGCCTTACCCATGATTGTCGAAAAGATCACATCAAGCAGAGTGTCATCTGCCTACTGAGAGCAGCAGAGCTTATAGCATTTCACAGGGGGCAGGGATTGAGGAGGAGGCACGATAGGGCAGATAGGACTAAAGGCCTTGGGGAAGAGAAGTTACCCTTCACTACTCTCTGGGGACCTAGCCAAAAGGAATCATAGAATCATAGGACTGGAAAGGACCTCGAGAGGTTATCTAGTCCAGTCCCTTGCACTCATGGCAGGACTAAGTATTATCTAGACCATTCCTGGCAGGTGTTTGTCTAACCTGCTCTTACACATCTCCAAAGATTTTTAAGAGCTGATTATGCCTGGGAATGACTGGAAGCAGCTTAGAGCAAGGGTATGTCTACAGTACGAAATTAGGTCGAATTTATAGAAGCCTGTTTTATAGAAATCGGTTTTATACAGCCGATTGTGTGTGTCCCCACATAAAATGCTCTAAGTGCATTAAGTTGGCGGACCGTGTCCACAGTACCAAGGCTACCGTCGACTTCCGGAGCATTCCACTGTGGGTAGCTATCCCACAGTTCCCGCAGTCTCGGCCGCCCATTGGAATTCTGGGTTGAGATCCCAATGCCTGATGATGCAAAAACAGTGTCGCAGGGGGTTCTGGATACATGTCGTCAGGCCCCTCCCCCTCTGTCAGAGCAACAGCAGACAATTGATTCGCGCCTTTTTACCTGGGTTACCTGTGCAGACAACATGGAGCCCGCTCAGCTCAGCTGAGCTCACCGTCACCATATGTCCTCTGGGTGCCGGCAGACATGGTACTGCATTGCTATACAGCAGCAGCTCCTTGCCTTTTGGCAGTAGATGGTGTATTATGACCGGTATCCATCGTCGTCGTACCCCTCAGTGAGTTCGGTCAGAGGCACCTGGGCAGACATGTTTTGTCTCCTGGAGACTCAGTACTGCTGGCAGTCCTATTGAACCATCTTGACAATGATGGCTAGCAGTCGTAATACAGCATTTTCTGCCAAGCACCCAGAAGATGCCGATGGCTATCAGTCATGCTGCACCATCTGCTGCCAGCTTAAGATGTAAAAAATAGATGGACCAGATTTGTTCTGTATTCATTTGCTTCCCCCTCCCTCCATGAAATCAACGGCCTGCTAAACCCAGGGTTTTGAGTTCAGTCTTGGGGGGGGGGGGGGGGGGGGCATTCTGTGTGACAATTGTTTGTGTTTCACCCTGTTGCACAGCCACCTTTTGTTGATTTTAATTCCCTGTAAGCCATGTCGTCACTCACCCCTCCGTCAGACAATAGTTTCGCGCCTTTTTTCAGCCCAGATGCCATACACTGGGATCATGGAGCCCGCTCAGATCACCACGGCAATTATGAGCACTATGAACACCATGCGCATTGTCCTGGAGTATATGCAGAGCCAGAACATGCCAAAGCAAAACCAGGCGAGGAGGCGATTGCGGCGCGGCCACGAGAGTGATGAGGAAATTGACATGGACATAGACCTCTCACAAAGTACAGGCTCCAGCAATGTGCAAATCATGGTGTTACTGGGGCAGGTTCATGCCGTGGAACGCCGATTCTGGGCCCGGGAAACAAGCACAGACTGGTGGGACCGCATCGTGTTGCAGGTGTGGGACGATTCCCAGTGGCTGCGAAACTTTCGCATGCGTAAGAGCACTTTCATGGAACTTTATGACTTGCTTTCCCCTGCCCTGAAGTGCCAGAATACCAGGATGAGAGCAGCCCTCACAGTTGAGAAGCGAGTGGCGATAGCTCTGTGGAAGCCTGCAACGCCAGACAGCTACCGGTCAGTTGGGAATCAATTTGGAGTGGGCAAATCTACTGTGGGGGCTGCTGTGATCCAAGTAGCCAACGCAATCAAAGACCTGCTGATATCAAGGGTAGTGACTCTGGGAAACGTGCAGGTCATAGTTTATGGCTTTGCTGCAATGGGATTCCCAAACTGTGGTGGGGCGATAGACGGAACCCATATCCCTATCTTGTCACCGGAGCACCAAGCCACGGAGTGCATAAACCGCAAGGGGTACTTTTCAATGCTGCTGCAAGCCCTGGTGGATCACAAGGGACGTTTCACCAACATCAACGTGGGATGGCCGGGAAAGGTACATGGGTTTGCAATGTAAAAGGAGGGGCTGTGGTTTCTGGGTTAACATGCAGCACAAATCCAGCTACCCCCCCCCCCCACACACACACACCCAATTCTCTGGGATGATCACTTCACCCCTCCCCCGCACCGCGTGGCTAACAGCGGGGAACATTTCTGTTCAGCCAAGCAGGAACGGGCACCTCTGAATGTCCCCTTAATAAAATCACCCCATTTCAACCAGGTGACCGTGAATGATATCACTCTCCTGAAGATAACAACGAGCGATAAGGAATGGATGTTGTCTGCATGCCAGCAAACACCGGGACCATACGCTGCCATGCTTTGTTATGCAATGATTCCAGACTATGTGCTACTGGCCTGGTGTGGTAAAGTGTCCTACCATGGCGGACGGGATAAGGCAGCCCTCCCCAGAAACCATTTGCAAAGGCTTTGGGAGTACATGAAGGAGAGCTTTCTGGAGATGTCCCTGGAAGATTTCCGCTCCATCCCCATACACGTTAACAGACTTTTCCAGTAGCTGTACTGGCCGCGATTGCCAGGGCAAATTAATCATTAATCATTAAGCACGCTTGCTTTTAAACCAGGTGTAATATTTACAAAGGTACACTCACCAGAGGTCCCTTGTGTGCCCTCAGGGTCTGGGAGCACGACTTGGGTGAGTTCGGGGGTTACTGGTTCCAGGTCCAGGGTGATAAACATATCCTGGCTGTTGGAGAAACCGGTTTCTCCGCTTCCTTGCTGTGAGCTATCTTCATTATCTTCATCATCATCTTCCTCGTACCCTGAGCCCGCTTTCCTGTTGCGTGATTCTCCATTGATGGAGTCAAAGCACACGGTTGGGGTAGTGGTGGCTGCACCCCCTAGCATCGCAGAAGCGGCATGTTTGCGGCTCTGCCCCAGACCTTCCATTTGCCTCTCTGGCTTTGTGGTAGGCTTGCCTTAGCTCCTTAATTTTCATGCGGCACTGCTGTGCGTCCCTGTTATGGCCTCAGTCCTTCATGGCCTTTGAGACTTTTTCTAATATTTTGCCATTTCGTTTACTGCTACGGAGTTCAGCTAGCACTGATTCATCTCCCCATATGGCAAGCAGATCCCGTACCTCCCGTTCGGTCTATGCTGGAGCTCTTTTGTGATCCTGGGACTCCATCATGGTTACCTGTGCTGATGAGCTCTGCGTGGTCATCTGTGCTCTCCACGCTGGGCAAACAGGAAATGAAATTCAAAAGTTTGCGGGGCTTTTCCTGTCTACCTGGTCAGTGCATCTGAGCTGAGAGTGCTGTCCAGAGCGGTCACAATGAAGCACTGTGGGATAGCTTCCGGAGGCCAATAATGTCGAATTCTGTCCACACTACCCCAAATCTGACCCGCAAGGCCGATTTCAGCGCTAATCCCCTTGTCGGAGGTGGAGTAAAGAAACCGGTTTAAAGGGCCCTTTAAGGCAAAAAAAAGGGCTTTGTCATGTGGACATGTCCAGGCTTAATTCGATTTAATGCTGCTAAATTCGACCTAAACTCGTAGTATAGACCAGGCCCAAGTCTAGCTACACCTGCCAGAGCCAATGAAATAAATGTCTGCCTCCTCCTTGAATCCCAGCTTCCATCCTCTGCTATTCTTGGGTCATTCTCTATTCCTCATAATCAGCCTCTTTCCCGGCAGTTTTCAAGGCTCCCCGTCTTATGTCATGTGTCATCTCTCGCTCTCACACCCCCAGCACGAGTCATGTCTGAACTCTTGAGAGATGTGCTCCAACCCCTTCTCCCCCCCCCCCCCGCGAAAAAAATACATGTCTCTTTAAATCCAGAGTAGCAGTTATCATCATAAATCCCTCCCGCCTCCCCCTCTCTCAGCATCCTGACGTCAGGAGGAAGGAGTGTATAATGTGCGAAGCTCAGGGTACAACATCACACACGCCAAACATTTTCAATTCATCAGGAGCTGCCAGCAGCCCGACAAGAGGAGAGAGAGAGGGAGAAGAAAAACCCCGTAGTGAGGCTGAGTGTGAGAGGACCGCTGCTCCCCGCAAGGTAATAGCGGAGCCTTCATCCCCTCTAGGCACTGAAGCTTTGTAAATTACAGCTGCATGAGGGGTGGTAATTGACTAGGAGGGGAGGGGAGGCAAAATGCATTTGGTATCCTCTGGAATCCTGCCCTAAGAGACGTAGGTGTGCAGTGACTCATTCTCGGAGATTAAACAGTTGTCCTGAGATTGAGAAGGTGTAAAATTAAATGTGAATTAACTTTCCCCTCCTATTTCTCTCTCTCTTCTCCCCCTCCCATACCTTTAACAAAATAATCCTTTGGCATCAGCAGTAATATTGTGTGTGTGACTTTTTTTTGCTGTGGGTGAATAGCTGTAATTTTGCTATCGAAGACTGGGATCAGCTGGGCTACGTCTCTTATCTATTCTGTCATTTTCAGAGGGAGGGGGGTGCGATTTGTTAAAACCTCTCCTTAATGATGTTTTAAAGAGGTTTTGTTTTGTTTTTTGACTGACTAAAATTGTTTCTTGCAAACAGCAAGTCCAATCTCCAAAGGAGGAAGGAAGAGGGTGTATGGAGACATTAGCTTGAGGTATTAAAACAGCCACTCTTCCCATTAAAAAACAAGCTGGGTATCTTTTGTTATTATGATTTTTTTTTTAAAGGCTAATCAAGACTCCATGATGGCTTCTCTTTCCAACCCCCACCCCTTTGGCACTGGTAGCTTGTTTGTTCTCTCTCCCATCACCAGCCCCAAATTCAGTAGCCAAGCACTGACTAAGAAGGCTTTTATAATCTAGCTATGAAGGTGACATTTATATTTTACCACTAATCGGGCTGTTCTGTTGTAGACGTGGCTGCTCCTCAGAGGGGTAAGTGTGATCAGCTCAGGGAGGGGAGGTTTAAATATCTAATCCAGTAAATGGTTTATTTATTTATCTTATTGTGATTCATCTCCCTAAAGGAGCATTTAACATCTAGGACATGTAAGTGAAAGTGCATTGCTTGTGATGTGATTTAACTCTTGGTTGCAGGACACTGTAACCAGCCCAGGCAGGGATAAGAGGCTTTCATTAGCATTGGATAGAGACAGCATTTATAAAAACCTGCCAGACACCAGAGCTCTGATCTGAAGAGGAGGGAGAAAGGAAGAAAGAATAAGGGTAATCTGTAAACCAATGCAGCAGACCTGTTTATAGTAACCTATTTATTTAATCACCGCATTTCCCAGATGAATATCCATTAGAATAATCACCCATGGGAGCAGCCCATTCCGACTCTTGGACCAGTGACCTTAAGTGGGTGTGTATATAAGGGGGGGAGGATTAAAATATAATTTTGTTACTGAACTCTGAGGACAAACTAATTTTATGTGTGTGTAGACCTATATTGAGAGAGATCTGTCTGTCTAGACAATTTGGGTTTTGGGGGTGTTAGACCAGCTCCATGTGTGGCTACAGGCCAGAATGCTTCTTTCACTTTTCTCTGCCCATACTACCGCTATCTCCTTGCCTGAGGCCAGGGTGTGCCAAGAAAGCTTTCTAGGGTGAAGGAAATATACATGGTGGTCTGCAGTTTGGCAGCATGCTCCCTTTGATGCAGTAGTTGGGGAGGGAGGCTTTTCAGTGAAATGTTGCAGGGATCAGCCCCTTTCTTAAAATGTATCATCTTTATTCATGATCTGGAAGAGGTGGCAAATAGCACAAGGAAACTCGCGATGGTTCTAATCTGGGAGGAGTTGCAAACACTAGCGACCTAGATAAGTGAGAGAGATGGGCAGGAAATAACTAAATGAGATTCCAGAGGAAAAATAATCTGAAAGCAGCTAGTCTATATGGAAGGGAGAAACTAGGGAAGCAGGAATGCTCAACAGATCAAGGTGTGAGAGTGGACAGCACATTAGACATGAATTTGTGATGGCCTATACCCACTGAAAAAGCTGATGCAACTTGGGGTTGGATGTGCAGAGGCATCCAATTAGAGAGCAGGAATGTAACAGTCCCATTTATTAGATGTCTTTTGGTGCAACCATCCCTGAAATATTATTACCTTCTGGGCACCTTCTTACCTGAAAGGTCTTGACAAATTGGAGGAAATATGAGGAAGAGCAACAGAGATGATTAAAGGGCTGGAGGCATTGATTCACAGGGGTAGATTAACCAAACTAGCAATGTATACTGTAGCTTGGCTGAATGACATCTGAGGGATTTTCTTTGCTCTGTACTGAGGGGAGGGAGAAAGGGGGCTATTATCTCTTCAAAAGCATCCTTCCCATATTTGGAGGCACCCAAAGGGTGGTTAGTTAAAGGAGGTCACAGCCAGCTCCCAAATGAATGTGTCTATATTTAAAAGAGAGATTTTTGTTTGATAAATTGTGGGCCCTTCCGATGATCTGGATGAATGGGGCACAGGGAGCTCTGAATGAAAGCTCATGTGTCTAGAGCCTGTCTTGAATAATTGAACTAGGTTTTTGCATATTCTTTGGTTTAAAAAAAAAAAAAGACTGTTCTATGTCAGTGATGCTTGGAAATGTTCCTTTTTTCTTTCTTGAAGTAGCTAAGGTAGCTGTCACTCATGCTGCTGCAGGAGAGAGTAAAACTGCCGGCTTCTGGACTATTGCAGTGCTTTTAATGACATATACAGGTTTGGTGTTTTGAATTCGAACACAGATTGCTGCGCCTGCTCCCCAAATGAGCTCAGAGTGTGAGGCCTAGACACTCAGGTCCTGGCCTCACATGGCTTTCACCTACTCCTACTGTCCAAGCAAAGCCACTGAGCTGCTGTCCTCCTCCAAAGGGAAATGCCTGGGGGGAATGAGTCTGTCAGCAATAGGCAGGGGCCTGTACTGGAAAACCTCTCGACTTCTTCCATTTCGTGGCACTGCATTGGTGCACACAGCACTGTGCCATGGGAGCGACCTGGATTCCCTCCCCCTGGGCAGATCTGTCATTCAGATTTCCATTACCAAGGCTGGGAGAGGTTGAAACACTTGTGAAGGAAGCACTCTTAGCCCCATGGCAGAGGGGAGCATGGCTGTTGGGGGTATGGAAGAGGAGCAACGCAAGGTGCTTTTCTCAACAACCCTCCTCCACCTTGCCTGATACAGCTCTTATCCGTAAGAATGTGGCTACTAGGATCCAAAGGGGAATCCTTCTGGGGAGGGGTATGAAATAGGCTTTCTCTGTGCTCCCAAGCCCCTCTGCATCTCCCTCTGGCCAGATGGGAAGAGCAAGGACTCTTGTGCTGATCCATTCACAGCTCTTCTCATCCTCTAGTGCAGGAGTTCTCAACGTTTTTCTTTCTGACAACCCCCTCCCCCCAACATGCTATAAAAACTCCACAGCCCACCTGTGCCACAACTGGTTTTCTGCATATAAAAGCTAGGGCTGGCATTAGGGGGTAACAAGCAGCCCAATTGTCTGGGGCCCCATGCCAGAGGGGCCCCCACAAAGCTAAGTTCATCTTCAGCCTCGGGTGGTGGGGCTCATGGCCCCGAACTTCAGCCCCATGTGGTGGGGCTTCAGCTTTCTGCCCTGGGCCCAAGAGAGTCTAAAACACTGGCCCTGCTTGATGGATTCCCTGAAATCTGCTCATGGGCCCCCACAGGGGGCTCCAGACCCCTGGTTGAGAACCACTGCTCTAGTCCATCTTTGCCATGGCTTTAATTTCCTCCTTTCCTTTGTTTGTGGTGAGGCTTCCAGGGCCAGCTCCAGGGTTTTTGCTGCCCCAAGCAGCCCCCGCCCCTCCACAAAACAAAAAACAAACAAACAAAAAAGCCGTGATCGCGATCTGCGGCACTTCGGCAGGAGGTCCTTCGCTCCGAGCTGCCGAATTGCCGCCAAAGTGCCGCCCCTCTCTGGTGTGGCCACCCCAAGCACCTGCTTGGTAAGCTGGTGCCTGGAGCCGGCCCTGGAGGCTTCAGATTAGGTTGCTGTCAGTATGACTATCCCATAGTGACCCATTGTGCTAAGGTTTCCACGCTGCCTGACTTTTGAGCAGACTATCCCATGTCTTGGGACCCTTAACGGGTCTCTGGAATGGGGGAGGGCTCTCCTGTCTCTCTGTTTCAGAGAGTGTGGATTGCTCCCTTGCAGCAGAGATGGATGTGGAAAGAAGGGTCCCTTCCCTGCTTGTGATGCCCACAAGACAAATACTAGGACTGTTGTCATGAGGTGTCTTGGCATCAGTGGGGCCTGAAATAAATTCGGGGCACTTGAATGGGCCAATGGGCATTAGCTTCATGGCACTGCTGTGTGAAGCTGGATGCTGCCCTGTGGATTTGGGAATGTACGGGGAACACCATATGTAATTGCAGATGAGGTGTAATGTAATCATACCTGGTATTCCCACCTCAGCCCTGCCAAACACACACACTCCTCAAAAGGAGACCCTGAGATGCAAGCTCTAGTGGTGGGAAGGCTGGACTAGGTGATGCCCTTTGGGCCCTGTCAGTGTTGCTATTTGACTAGCAAGACACCAGGGACAATCTCAGGAGCTGGTGGATTGGAAGTTGGTGGGAGCTGCACAGGACACTGGCTGGCTGCCTGGCATCCCTCCCTGCCAGACTGCCTCTGCATGGCTGGGCACTCCCCAGGTAGGGCAGGCAGCACAGCTCTGAGCTGCACCCAGATGCATTTTTTGCCTCTCCCTGAAGGAGCCCAGCCCTGCCTCTGGAGGCAGGCTCCAATGAGATGCTCCCCGCTGCCCTGGTGCTCCTGACTCTCCTGCTGCTCCTTAGCCCAGAGGCAATGGGTGGGGTGGTCACATGCCCCTCCCCCGCCCCCACCTTGAAATTGTGCTCCCTCCCATCATTGAGTTACGTGTCAACTCTGTTGGCAGATTACGCCTGGGGGAATTCTGTGTGTGCGCAGAATTCATGTGCCATGCAGAATTTTTTTCCCCACAGAAAATACATTCTGCTGGAGAGGTGCTGTAGTTATGCCTTTCACCCACCAGGGGCTGCTGTAGCACCAGAACAGAGAGCAGTCACTCCCCGGCCAGTCCCAGCTGTGGATAGGGGAAAGAAGAGGTTGCCTTCCTCACAGTGCCCTGCTCATGGGGCCAGGTCAGGAGGCACAGGATATAGAATGTCAGGGTTGGAAGGGACCTCAGGAGGTCATCTAGTCCAACCCCCTGCTCAAAGCAGGACCAATCCCCAGACAGATTTTTGCCCCAGATCCCTAAATGGCCCCCTCAAGGATTGAGCTCAAAACCCTGGGTTTAGCAGGACAATGCTCAAACCACTGAGCTGGGGGGGGGGACAGACAGCATGGGGCACATGGGGCTGCTGGGGAGTCACAGACTGGGGTTCAGAAGGGCTAGTAGGGGCAGTGGTGCTGGAACAATTTGTACTATGTGTGTATGGGCAGGGGGGGGGGGGGAAAGAGCTGAGAGCCATTGAATCAAACTGTAAACCCTGTATATGATGGAAACCTCTTCAAGCCAGGGGGTGCTTCAGCACCTATGTTTGAGCACCAAGGGGGGGGAAGGGGGGAAAAGACTGGGGTGGGGCCTGAATGAGGGTGCAGGGACACATGGGGCTGGGGCACTCTGGGGCTTGGAGGGGTGGTCACATGCTACCTGACACTCAGGGGTGGGAGGTGGGGGGGGCTCTGGCAGGGTCTCAGGCAGGAGGAGCGAGGCCTTGGGTGGGGGCTAGCCTCCCTGAGCAGGCTGGTCACCTGCTGCCCAGATGCAGATGTGCCTGACTGAATAGGAGAGGCTAGGGGTCAGCCAGCATTTTCACAGTGGAGGCTCCCTAACAAGCCCTCCCCGCCCCCCCCAAAAAACTGTTCCTTATTTCTCCCACCCATATCCAACAACCCTGTAAGTTCACACCCAGGCTCCTTCCCAGCAACTACTTGCCTCTCCCTCCGCTCCTCCGTTATCCCTGACTTCCAAGCCTTTACACTGCTTCTGAGGGATGCGGGAAATGTGGTTCTGTACTGGAGTTTAAATGAGTTATTACCCAGAGTTCTGTATGAATAGGCCTAGTAGGGAATCTACTTGTCAAAAAACATTTCCTGAATCTCTTGTGTTGTTACAGATGTACTTGCTGACAGGTATTTAGAAATAAATTACCAAAATAATTGAAACTTGCACGATTATATTGTTGTTTTGACAAATAAAACATGCAGAACTTTGCCAAATTTTAAAATACTGTGCACAGAATTTTTAATATCTTGGCGCAGAATTCCTCCAGGAGTAGCAGCTGTAGAATGCCAGGGGACTGCTGAGCGCTACTTTACATCCCATCAGCTGCCTGTGTGGCTCTTTCTGTGACGGCCTCAATCTCTGCCTCCAGTGGCTCTTCCTTGTTCTTACAAAATGTCCCTTCAGCCCATCCACCTAGGCCAGGGACAAGAAGGTTGCATGGGAGAGTCCTGGTTGTCATGGGTCTGCCCCACGGGCTCATGAAACTACTGAAGAATCCCAAAGAAGTGACAACACGGAGATTGAAGTGTCGCATGACGAGGCGTCAAGGAACAGGTGGGAGATGCTAATCGAAAACAGCGTTGGCTCTGCCAGCAACTTCCTGTGTTTCCTTCCCAGCTAATGCAGATATTTGTGTCTTTTGGAATGAGATTTTTTCCTCCCCAACACTTGGCTTCTCCTTCTGCCGGAGCTTGCTTGTGATGTTCCTCTCTCACGGCCACAGAAGTGGTCGTGATGTTACAGGCGTTGTGTTGGGTGACTGACTGCCCTCCAGGATTGACTGGGGGAAGGCGGAGAAGGTGGGACCCCCAAGGGAGAGGAAGAGACTTGGGCGGTGGGGAAGATGATCCCTTTAGTTTCAAATGCCAATATTTGAGCAAATGTAGCAAAGGGAAATGATGCTACAATAATCCCAAATGCCGAGCAGGCGGAATATACAGAGATTGGCTTTAGATAAATGTTAAGCTTTGTCATTCTATCGGGGTGGGCGTTGCGTGGCTTGAGGAGTGTGACTGCCAGTGACAATCCAACAATGTCTTAGGCGGGGGAGTGACAATTAGAACCCACAGGAGATGGGGTTGGGCCAACAGAATATTATCTGATTTGGAGTCTGGCCAGGATCTTATTGTGAACAACCCTAATTTTGAGACGTGCCCTGGGATCTGTAATGACCGCCAGTGACCAGAGCCCTGGCTTCCCGTCCTTTGTAAAAGACTGGGGCAGAGGTGAGCAGGCTTCTACTGTGGTCTGGTCCATTTTGGAGCCTGTCTCTTGAGTCCCCAACCCCCGCCTCGCTGCGTGTTAGGTGGCAGCAATCCCTGGCTGTGTCACGCAGCGGTGCGGCTGGGGGGTTGGCACGGATTCCCCTCCTTCAGCCTTCTGTGTTGTTTTGCAGCACGCTGGGTGGTGTTTCACAGAGATAGGAAGCAGTCCCTCTGCCAGATCTGTGCTCAGTGCTGCGTGTGGAAGGGGAGGGGAGCACACATAGGAAGGGTGGAGGGGCCGTCCAAGGCCACGGGAGCAGACAGGAGAGAGGCAACGCTGTTGCTGGGGCACAAACCAGCCTGGGGGATTGACCCTTGGATCCAGCAAGAGCCTGGCAGAGGCAGAGGAGGTGAGAAATCACTGCAGCGGGGGCTGATCTGGAAGCTGGGGTGGAGGGTGGCGGGGGAGAAAGGCAGGTGTTGGCTTAAAGTCTAGGGACAAAGTGGATCATCCAGTGAGGCTTGTTTGCAGACTCCCTTAGGGATGGAGTCTCCAAGTATAAGTGTCTGATAGACAATTTGATGGCACCCCTGTGAGACTCTTGGCAGGGAGAGGGCAAGCCCTCAATGGGAGTGGGTCACTGGAGGGCACAGACCGTCCAAATGAGAGCTCAGGGACAGTTCTGAGGCAAGCTGTCTAAGCTGGTCTGTGGTACAAAGTAATGAAATGCCATTATCCAGCAATGAGAGACAAGCCAATTCTTGGAGATCACTGTACATCCCAGGGGAAATCCAGCTTGCTCTTCTGATCTCCCCTCCCCACCTCTTCCCGAGTCTGAGGGCAGGATCTGAGTGTGGGGGCGGAGGGAGCCCTCGGACATTGTTAGAATTCAGATGCCAGAAGAAGGGCAGGGTGGGGCGGGAGCCATTAGTTTATTTCAGACTGATCTGAGTGATCTCCCATTGGGGGAGATCTTGTGGCACTCAAAGGTCCTTCATTCAGTCTGACATCCCCCATGGGGCTGCTTCTTGCCCTGAGGGACTTTGGAGGGGGGGTGTGTGCGCCCAGTCCCTGCACCTGCCTCCAGTTAGTTCTGGTCCCGGCATGCTTGAGGTGTGCCTGACTAGCAGAGGGTGGAGGGTGTTGTCTGTATGTGCACAACACTATTTCAGCCTTGATTACTGCACTGCCTTGGTTCCTGCAGGGATTAGGGCAGGCAGGGAAGGTGCTTTGTTGGGGCTGCGCACGTCCTCTCCGTGACGTAACACGGCTGTTTCTGCCTCTGCTGCCCAAAGAGCAGGTCACATGTCCTGCAGGCCTGGATGGCTGAGGGGACTGATATGACACCCAGCCTGTTGCTTCTCAGCTGTTGGCTCAAGTGACCCCTGAACTGGCAGTGACTCAAAGCTGCTGACTGTTCTATGGTCCATGTGTAAAGACTTGTGGTGGGTTGGAGGGGGTGTCAGCGAATTTCCTAGCAGACAGGGGTCCTTGTTATAAAGAGCCCCCAACACACTTGGCTCCCTTCTTGACTATTTGAGCAAAGAGGCCAGAGATTGAGGGATGAGTCCTGCTCCCATTGCCATGAACAGGGCCAAAACTGAGCATGGAGACAGACCTCTCCTCTACCCCAAATCACGAGGAAGGCCTGCTCCGTGTGGGTCGGGAAGCCAGCAGTGCCGCTCCCCACACTGTATCTGTTCTGTGGCTATACAGGATACTACTCCAATGCTACTACCCCAAGTGCTCAAAGCAGGAGCGTGGCTTAAAAAATTCGAATAACATAGGGTTACCATATGTCCTCTTTTTCCCGGACATGTCCGGCTTTTCGGCAGTCAAACCCCTGTCCGGGGGGAATTGCCAAAAAGCCGAACATGTCCGGGAAAATGGCGGCTCTGCTCCTCCCCGACTCTTCGGCTCTGTTTAAGAGCCGGGCTGCCCGAGCGCTACCAGCTTCGGGCAGCCCTCGTGCCTCCAGACCCTGCGCCCCCAGCCGGGCACTTCCCCTCCCGGGCTCCGGCGCCGCAGGGTCCGGAGGCAAGGGGCTGCCCGAAGCCGGTAGCGCTCGGGCAGCCCGGCTCTTAAACAGAGCCGAAGAGTCGGGGAGGAGCAGAGCCGCCGCGGCTGGAGGCTCTGCTCCTCTTCGGCTCTGTTTAAGTTAGGGGACAAGGAACAGGGAGGCTTAGGTAGGGGCTGGGGTTCTGGAGGGCAGTTAGGAGCAGGGGTCCCAGGAGGGGGCAGTCAGGGGACAAGGGGGGGGTTTGGGAGTTCTGGGGGGGGGCTGTCAGGAGGCAGGAGTGGGGAGAGGGATCGGAGCTGTCGGGATAGGGAGCAGAGGGGTTTAGATGGGTCGGGAGTTCGGGGGGGGGGCTGTCAGGGGGTGGGGAGTGGTTGGATGGGGCATGGGAGTCCCAGGGGTCTGTCTGGGGGTGGGGGTGTGGATAAGGGTTGGGGCAATCAGGGTACAGGTAGGGGGTAGAGTCCTAGGGGGCCAGTTAGGATGGGGGGAGGGTTCCAGGAGGGGGCAGTCAGGGGACAAGGAGTGGGGGGAGGGTTGGGGGTTCTGAGGGGGGGAAGTGGGAGGGACAGGGGCAGGGCTAGGGCAGGATGGGGCGGGACTAGGGCAGGACAGGGGCGGGGCTCCTCCCGTCCTCTTTTTTGATTGCTGGATTATGGTAACCCTAAGTAAGGTATTGTGCCCTGATAGCCCCAGGCCACGGGGCCTCTCGGATCTCTGTCCCTGTGGCTCCACCCCCACTTGGATTGGTGATGGCAGGAGGACCCCCGCTCCCTTCCCAGAGAGACAGGGGCAGCAATATGGGGCCTCTTCTTCCCCGCCCTTCAGAGGACAGCAGGGATTCTGTCTTCTCTGCCCTCTGGAGAAGCAGGGGTGGCAGACTGGGATCCCCCTAGTACTTAACTCAGCAACTAGGATCTACCTGCTTGGGTGAAAGGGCAGGGCCCCTTACACTCTTCCCTGTCATACCCATAATCCCTTATTGGGGGTGATGTTAGCAGGGTTCTTCCAGAGCCAGATAAGAAGCCAGGGGCAGTTCACACCTCTCAGAGCCACTGTTCCAGGCTGGCTGCAGACTCCAGCAGATGGCTCTAGATTGCTAAATGTGACACAAGCATAACCAACCATAAGGGCTAGAAACTCTTATTTACAAAAAGCTGCCCTGCTGATGTAATCTTGTGACTCCAGAAACTGGGGGCCCTAGATGCACCTCTGTAGTGCTGCTGGCTTAATCCGGCTGTCGGGCTAAATCCAGATCTGATCCAGTTTCAGAACTGGTGTGCTCTTGGGTCTCTGTGTGTGTCCTGCAGCTCTTAGAATGGAGCGGGCCAGAGGAGGCTGTACAGCACCATTTTGTAGCAACTGCTGCTTCCCCATAGGGGAGAAGGAAGTGGAAATAGTCCCCTCTGCCGAATGTAGGAGCCAGAGGGCTCTGGTGCAATCTTTGGAGTGATGCTGCAAGAAGTTACCTAATCCTGACGTTTCATTTCAGTGGAAGTAGATGACATTCTACAAACGGTCAAAAAAGTCCCCCTCTTCCCCCCTCCCCCCATGCTATGATGTGAGCCAGTTTGGTTCCAGTGAGAGGAGAATGGTAGGAGGCAGGAAAGGTGGATGGGGCTGGGAGAAGGGACAGGATAGCAAATTTGTGGCCATTTGGAACTTTGTTGTCTCTCTGCTGCACACTGACTAGGTGGAAGGGGTGGGGGGATAGCTAGGAAGCCAGGGAAGGACCCAAGGATGGTTTGAAGTGGTTAGGAACATGGCGAGGAAGCCACCAAAGAGGGTGGGAGTGATGATGAGTTGTGATCTCTGCCTGTCATAGCTGTGCTGGCAAAAGCCTCTCTTATCAATGTGGCTATACCAGTGAAAGCACAGCTTTGCCAGTACAGCGGTGCCCACGTTAGAAGCACTTTGCTGGTATATTGGGAAAGCGCTCCTAGCATAGACCAGGCCCACTTCCTAGAATGAGAGCAGCATGGCCTCAGTATTGAGGACCCAGGGAAGCTGAGTAAAGGGTTTGGGGGGATCACAAGTGGCAATGGCAGTTGTGCAGATGGGAAGTGGTTAAGGCATGGATACAGGTGACGTCTGGGGCAGAGCCAGGATGAATGCTGGCAGCGTTCTGGGCTCAGCAACTTGCAGAGAAAACAAAACCTGTGGGAGGAGGGTGGGAGTCTGCTCGACTCGGCTTCTTTCTTCCTGAAACTGGAACTGACCTAGAAAACTTCCCCAAAGCCCTCCGCACCTTCTCTTTTCAGAGTGGAGGGGAGGGGACCCTCTTTGTCCATGCACCAAGGACTCTGTTCCTATCTCAGGAGGCTACGCACGAGTTTGGAACTGAATTTTAGATCTCTGGCTTTCCTGGGGTGTTAAATGAGCCCAGCTGGAGGTGGTGCTGGTGGTTTAATTACAAACTGGGGGCATGGAGCTCAGGTAGCCTTTCAAAGCTTCGTTCCCCAACACACGCAAACCGCATCTACCCATGAGCCCCACCAAGGCAGGGGGTATCTTTCTCTCACCCCTCCCCTGGACAAAAGTTACTTTTCCTTCTGGAACCTGACAGCATCCCGTTCGCAGCCTCTGTACAACTGCCCTGCTTCCCATGCCCACAGCATGGTGCAAGTGCTTTGGAGGATAGGATTAACATTCAAAATGAACTGGACAAACTGGAGAAATGGTCTGGAGTAAATAGGATGAAATTCAATAAGGACAAATGCAAAGTACTTCACTTGGGAAGGAACAATCAGTTGTACACATTCAAAATGGGAAATGACTGCCTAGGAAGAAGTACTGTGGAAAGAGATCTGGGGGTCATAGTGGACCATCAGTCAACAGTGTTATACAGTTGCAAAAAAAGCAAACACCATTCTGGGATGTATTAGCAGGAGTGTTGTAAGCAAGATACGCAAAGTAATTCTTACGTTCAGTTGAGGCCTAATCAGAGTGGAGTTGGAGTATTGTGTCCAGTTCTGGGCGCCACATTTCAGGAAGGATGTGGACAAATTAGAGAAAGTCCAGAGAAGAGCAACAAAAATGATTAAAGGTCTAGAAAACATGACCTATGAGGGAAGATTGACAAAAAATTGGGTTTGTTTAGTCTGGAAAAGAAGACTGAGAGGGGACATGATAATGGTTTTCAAGTATGTGTAAAGCTCTTACAAGGAAGAGAAAGGAAAAATTGTCCCATCCTCAGAAGTTAACCAGAACAAGAAGCAATGGGTTTAAATTGCAGCAAGGGAGGTTCAGGTTGGACATTAGGAAAAACTTCCTAACTGTCAGGGTGGTTAAGCATTGGAATAAATTGCCTAGGGAGGTTGTGGAATCTCCATCATTGGGGATTTTTAAGAGCAGGTTGAACCAACAGCTGTCAGGAATGGTCTAAATAATTAGTCCTGCCACAAGTGCAGGAGACTGGACTAGAAGACCTCTTGAGGTCCCTCCCAGTTCTATGATTCTATGGTGGACAGCTACTCGCGTGGAGCATGTCCTGGAAATCCACTTACCCGCACTGCATGAGGGCATGGTCACTTTTATCCTAGCTGGTGCCAGTTAAGTTCTGTTTGGGATGATTTCAGGCATGTGATTAGATAAAGCTAATACAGTCGTCTCTGGCATATCCATAGAGCGGCTACCTCTGAAGGGGTCTGCTCTGCCGCACCAGAGGCCTAGGAGTCACTCATTCACTGCTGCAGTGAAAAGCCTTTGAACTGGACCATGGCAGCGGTTTAAATGCAGAGTCATAGAACAGGCTGAGGTGTGACATAAACCCCAGCTCCAACTGAAACTACCATTGGGATTTGCCCAGGACACCCCTCCATTTGGGAAGTGGTGAGCTCTCCCCACATCTTAAAGTGAATGCAGCTTAAAAACAAAACAACCCCCAAAGTGATGCATCCACAACAGCTGCCTCCTGGTGACATCACATATACACATCAACTAGAGGCCACTGAATTGCCCAACAGGATAGCAATGTACAACAAATAACCTCTCTAAACGCCTCTTGCGCCATCAGAGCTAGCGTTACTGTGCAACTGGGCCAAGTGCCAGAAACAGTTGAGATCACACTCACATGGTGATTTCAAAATGAGTAAACAACTAGCTCTGGGATTCTGATAATGCAGGGGTGGGCAAACTTTTTGGCCTGAGGGCCACATCTGGGTATGGAAATTGTATGACAGGCCATGAATGCTCACAAAATTGGGGGTTGGGTGTGGGAGGGGGTGAGGGCTCCAGCTGGGGGCTCTGGGGTGGGTTTGGGGTGCAGGAGGGTGCTCTGGGCTGGGACCGAGGGATTCAGAGGGGGATCAGGGCTGGGGCCAGGGGTTGGGGTGCAGGAGGGCATCAGGGGTGCAGGCACAGGTGCCAACTTCTCATGGCGCCAGTGGGTGCTCACGCGCCCACCCCCGGCCCTGCCCTGCCATGACTCCACCCCTGTCCCACCCCCATTCCAACCCCTTCCCAAAACCCTGCCCTAACCCCGCTCCCTCCCTGCCCCTATTGGACCCCTCCCCAAATACCCATCCCGGCCCTGCCTCATCCCCTGAGTGCGCCGTGCTCCCCCTCCTCCCAGGCTTGTCATGTGAAACAGCTGTTTTGCAGTGGCAAGCAGTGGGAGCGAGGGGGAAAAAAGCGGCCACATGTCGTGCTCAAGAGGGGAGGAGGAGGCAGAGGCGGAAGTGAGCTGGGGCAGGGGGGTGCAGTGGGGAGCCAGCCCCGGAGCACCCGTGAAGTCGGCACCTATGGGTCCAGGCTCTGGGCAGCGCTTAGCTCAAACAGCTCCCAGAAGCAGCAGCATGTCCCCGCCCCTCTGGCTCCTATGCAGAGGCGCGGCCAAGCGGCTCTGCACGCTGCCCTATCTGCAGGTGCCGCCCCTGCAGCTCCCATTGGCTGTGGTTCCCAGCCAATGGGAGCTGTGGGAGCAGCGCTTGGGTCCAGGGCAGCATGCAGAGCCCCCTGGCTGCCCCTACACATAGGAGCCAGAGGGGGGACATGCCGCCGCTTCTGGGAGCCATGCGGAATGGGGCAAGCCCCAGACCCTGCTCCCCGACAGGAGCTCGAGGGCTAGATTAAAACATCTGGGGGGCTGAATGCGGCCCCCGGGCCATAGTTTGCCCACCCCTGCGATAATGGCTCTGATTCTGATTTCAGCTGAGGCCAGAACGCCCACAACAGTATCTGATTTCTCATTCTTAGCGTAAAGTCCGGCACCTGAGTGTTGCCAACTCTTACAATTTAATTGCTTGTCTCTCTGAATTTGCTGTCTGTCTTAAAGCCCTAGCTTTATTACGTGAGACTTTCTAGCCTTCCTGGCAGCAGATAGAAGCTTGAGAACATGAACCCTAAAGGTTCTAAAAACAGAAGGTCCTCACCCCCTCAATTTTTAAACATCTCATATTATGCCAATCTCACAATTCCTGATTTTTGAATGTGTGGGGTTGGCATTCCTGCATATATAGAATCATAGAACTGGAGGGGACCTTGAGAGGCCATCTAGTCCAGTCCCCTGCACTCAAGGCAGGACTAAGTATTATCTAGACCATTCCTGACAGGTGTTTGTCCAACCTGCTCTTAAAAATCCCCAATAACGGAGATTTCACAGCCTCCCTAGGCAATTTATTCCAGTGCTTAACCATCCTGACAATAAGGAAGTTTTTCCTAGTATCAAACCTAAACCGCCCTTGCTGCAATTTAAGCCCATTGCTTCTTGTGCTATCCTCAGAGGTTAAGAAGAACAATTTTTCTCCCTCCTCCTTGTAACAACCTTTTATGTATTTGAAAACTGTTATCATGTCCCCTCTCTGTCTTGTCTTCTCTTTTCCAGACTAAACAAACCCAATTTTTTTCAACCTTCCCTCATAGGTCACGTTTTCTAGACCTTTCATCATTTTTGTTGCTCTTCTCTGGACTTTCTCCAGTTTGTCCACATCTTTCCTGAAATGTGGCACCCAGAACTGGCCACAATACGCCAGTTGAGGCCTAATTAGTGCAGAGTAGAGCGGAAGAATTACTTCTCGTGTCTTACTTACAATACTCCTGCTAATATATCCCAGAATGATGTTTGCTTTTTTTTTTTTTTTTTTTGCAACAGCGTTGCACTGTTGACTCATATTTAGCTTGTGGTCCTCTTTGACCCCCAGATCCCTTTCCGCAGTACTCCTTCCTAGGCAGTCATTTCCCATTCCCATTTCCCATTATGTGTGCAACTGATTGTTCTTTCCTAAATGGAGTACTTTGCATTTGTCCTTATCGAATTTCATCCTATTTACTTCAGACCGTTTCTCCAGTTTGTCCAGATCCTACGTCTTTCTGAAGAGCCACCTGACATCAGCAGGCACAGAGGAGCTTAAAATCTGCATGGAAACCTTTACAATGGGAAACTAGAGAGAGAAACTACTTCTTCCATCCGTGCAAGGTGGATTGGGAAACAAACTCTGTGCTCCCAAAAAAGGGCATCCGGGTGTTGAGTCAACTCTCAATATCCACTTCTGCTCTGTGGTTCAAATCAAAATTAATTGTTAGCGTTAGCGTTATGTTAGTATCTAGTGCCCTGATTGAGATGGGGGGGCTCAGTTGTGCTAGACACTGTACAGCAGCACAGAGTCCTTGTCCTGAAGAATTTCCAATGTAAATGGCTGAGGCAAAGGGTAGGAGGGGAAATGGAGGCACAGGGAGGTTAAGCGACAGGCAGGTCAATGTGCTATTGCCAAGTCCCAGGACAAGCACAACTTTTCTAAAGCAATAAACTGATGGGTTTCTTTAAAAGTTGGACTCTCTCTGGCTCAGTGAAGATGTTATGTGCGTGGGCATGGCCAGGCTGAGTGGGGAGTCTGGTGAATAGTCACTCTGCAGCACGTTTCCCTCGAAAAGGCATAGAATCACAGAAATGTAGGGCTGGAAGGGACCTTGAAAGGTCATCTAGTCCAGCGCCCTGCGCTGAGGCAGGACCAAGGAAACCTAGATCACCCCGCCAGGTGTCTGCCCAGCCTGTTCTTAAACACCTCCAGTGATGGGGGTTCCACAACTGCATTGTGACTTTCTATTTCTATTGCCTGAGTATCCTTGAGGGGTCCCTCCAGGGCTTTCCAGCATCTGGAAAGTGTCTGGGTAAGCCCCTGGTAGATGAGGAAGGATGGGGCACGGGTACCTCAGCTTACAGAACCATCACTAGATACCGTTCTAGCTCTTTTTCTTTCTGGTCTGGGGAAAAAATAACTTGAGATGATTAGCTTAGCTATAGGAGATTAAGTGGGAAGGCAACGGAAATGGAGAAGACCGTTAAAAGAAAGAGGTGGTGACAACAATGTAGTCGACGTCAATTCCAGTTTGTGAGGCACAGCGTGAATCTGGGATGACAAGACAAAAACGGAGACGATTCTATTCAATAGAACAGCTTCCATGGGGTTCACTTTCCTTTGGCTAATTTTGAGTTGGCCCATTCTACATGTCTTGATGTTCACAAAGCTTACGGAGATAGGTTGGGAGGGAGGATAAGGGTTTGTTTCCTCCAACGGCAGATACATTTCTGAATGCTAGTATAGAAACTCTTATTCGTATTCCAGTAGCACCTAGATCCCAGCAGAGACTGGGGGGTAGGGGGACATTGTGTCCATACTGACCTCTCAAATCTACTCGTGGGATTTAGAAAACAATGGGAGAGAGTTTCAAAAGGGCCAAAGAGATTTGGATACTCAACACCCACTGAAAACCAATGGGAGTTGTGCTCCTTAGGCTAGGTCTTCACTAGAAAAGGTGTGTTGGTATCTCCTGGGGTGGATGCAGCTTAAATTGGCAAAGGAGTGTTTTTGCCAGCAGAACTATACTGGTTCCCAAAGCAAAATAAGCTACACTGATAAAAGTAGTTTGTGGTGTGTTGGAATGTAATAACAATGGAAAATGTCAGAATAACTGGCTCCAATGGAATTATTTAATCAAAGATTCATACAGCACCGCACAGGATACAGAAAGAAAACATGTCTTCCCACACCCTGTAGATGATGTGGAGAAGGTAGTTTGGGCCCTTCCTCTGTACCTGCTAGAATGCTGGCAGCGTTCATTCCCAATCTAACTCCCCAAACCTCTGTCCCTTTATATGGTGTGAGACAAAGAAATGCCTTTTTGGAGGGAAAAATACTTTCCATGATTAGTTTCACCCTGTTTTGCTTTTGATACCTTATCTTACCTATTTACTTATGGCATTTCTGTCATGGCTGTCCCAGGTTCCATGACTGAGTTAGACTAAAGGGCTTTCTGATCCGGTCACACTGGTCTACAATTTTTGAGAAGTTGTCTGCTTCAGAGATAAAATGTGCTATTTATTATGTATTTTGATGTGCTGAAGTCAAATATGACAATTAAAACAACTGGCTACTGTTTCTAAGATATTTACGTTTTTACATTTTATGTCTCTGTATATTGTGTAGATAGTAGAGTTTTAATCATAAATTGTAAACCTAGGTCTTTTCATGTGTTTATGGTTGCTTTACATGATAATATTTCACCTGTCCTGTTTATGTAACACTTTAAAAATCAGCAAAAGGGTTATATAAATAAAATTTATTATGAAACAAAAGGCAAAAAACTATGTACATAGTTTAGTCCTATTCAGTGTCTACTCGGCGCTTCTTGGCTTGTCTCTTGTATTCATTAAATGGAGCATCTCTTGTCACTGTCCAGCAATAGTCTGCAAGCATTGATGGGCTCCATTTGCCCTGATAGCGTTTCTCCACTGTTGCAATGTCCTGGTGAAATCGCTCGTCGCTCACTGCTCCGCCGTTCGGTGGAAAAAATCTAGATGAGCGTGCAAAAAATGTATCTTTAGTGACATGTTGCAACCAAGGCTTTTGTATGCCTTGAGGAGGTTTTCCACCAACAACCTGCAGTTGTCTGCCTTGTTGTTTCCGAGAAAATTTATTGCCACTACCTGGAAGGCTTTCCATGCCGTCTTTTCCTTGCCACGCAGTGCATGGGCAAATGCATCATCTCGAAGAAGTTCACGAATCTGAGGACCAACAGAGACATCTTCCTTTATCTTAGCTTCACTTAATCTTGGACATTTTCCACGGAGGTACTTGAAAGCTGCTTGTGTTTTGTCAATGGCCTTGACAAAGTTCTTCATCAGACCCAGCTTGATGTATAAGGGTGGTAACAAAATCTTCCTTGATTCAACAAGTGGTGGATGCTGAACACTTTTCCTCCCAGGCTCCAATGACTGTCGGAGTGGCCAGTCTTTCTTGATGTAGTGGGAATCTCTTGCACAACTATCCCATTCGCAGAGAAAACAGCAGTACTTTGTGTATCCAGTCTGCAGATCAAGCAAGAGAGCAACAACCTTCAAATCGCCACAAAGCTGCCACTGATGTTGGTCATAGTTTATGCACCTCCAAAAGTTGTTTCATGTTGTCATAGGTTTCCTTCATATGGACTGCATGACCAACTGGAATTGATGGCAAAACATTGCCATTATGCAGTAAAACAGCTTTAAGACTCCTCTTCGATGAATCAATGAACAGTCTCCACTCATCTGGAGCGTGAACGATGTTGAGGGCTGCCATCACACCATCGATGTTGTTGCAGGCTACAAGATCACCTTCCATGAAGAAGAATGGGACAAGATCCTTTTGACGGTCACAGAACATGGAAACCCTAACATCACCTGCCAGGAGATTCCACTGCTGTAGTCTGGAGCCCAACAGCTCTGCCTTACTCTTGGGTAGTTCCAAATCCCTGACAAGGTCATTCAGTTCACCTTGTCTTATGAGGTGTGGTTCAGAGGAGGAGGATGGGAGAAAATGGGGGTCCTGTGACATTGATGGTTCAGGACCAGAAGTTTCATCCTCTTCCTCGTCTGACTCAAGTGAGAATGATTCTGGTGCATCAGGAACCGGCAGTCCTTCTCAGTGGGATACTGGGCGTATAGCTGATGGAATGTTTGGATAATGCACAATCCACTTTTTCTTCTTTGACACACCTTTCCCAACTGGAGGCACCATGCAGAAGTAACAATTGCTGGTATGATCTGTTGGCTCTCTCCAAATCATTGGCACTGCAAAAGGCATAGATTTCCTTTTCCTGTTCAACCACTGGCAAAGATTTGTTGCACAAGTGTTGCAGCATATGTGTGGGGCCCACCTCTTGTCCTGATCTCCAATTTTGCAGCCAAAATAAAGGTGATAGGCTTTCTTAACCATAGTGGTTATACTGCGCTTTTGTGATGCAAAAGTCACTTCACCACAAACATAGCAGAAGTTATCTGCACTTTTCACATAAGTACGAGGCATCTCTTCTCACTTTGGCTAAACAGAAATGTGTCCCTTTGCAAAATCAAACACTGACAAATAAGAGAGCACGACACTGTATGATTTCTAGAGCTGATATAGGGCAATTTGTTCAGCAGAGTGATGTAAGCTTCGTTATGATTGCATCATCCATGACTTCTAGGAATAACATGATGCAATTCATATCATGTATGACGCAATACCAGCTTCAGATTGCATCATTCATTGTTTTGCCTAAAAAGCAAGTACTGTCCAAACCCAGTCATAGATTTATTCATAGATCCAGTCAAAGATGTATTTTAGTCATTTCTGGTTTAAATTGAGATCCCTTCCCTTTATAACTCACTTATCCTCCGCCATTCCCAAGTCAAGGGTCGTATATACTGACCCAATAGCATATCTTGAAAACTAGAGCCAATCAACAATTTTAAGCATCATTTTTGTTCTCAGTGACCCAGAATTAGTAAAGTTTGACTACATTTATTTCAGAAGCATTTTGGCTGTAGAGCAGTGTCATTATTACTGACAGCTCTGGTAGCTGGCAGTTCTTAATGAGTTAAAAACACCTTTCAGTGGGTCATTATTTCACCCCTTACAGAAAACATTTGCAATCACAAGTACCTCTTATTGTTCAGAGAACATAATTAGATCATAAGCATTCCTTACAAATTACCCAGTCTTATTTATTATAACATACTTCTGTAAGTACCTTTCATTAGTTTTGAGGGGTTCCTTCCCTGGGTGTCTGGCTATATTAGTAAGGTCAGGGTAAAAGATTATACACATTCCATTACTGAATTCAGTGTTTCCTTCACCCATTAGGTTCAATTGAAGGACCAAGTACTTTTCCATTTCAGTAGATATAAGGCACTAAATATTTTGATTCACGACATAAAAAGGACTTTGGTTAGCATATAACAATGATGAGAGTTTAACACTATAAATCATAAAGCTAATATTTACTACCAACTTTTATGCTGGTACAACCACTGCTACACTAGGCCTTTTGCTGGTATAGAAATGTCTCACAAAAATCCAACCCCAACTGAATTTACTATACCCGCAAAAGTTTCTAGCATAGCCCTGCCCTAAACCACATGTGAAAAGTCCCACCCCATATGTCTAACCAGTGGGAGTTACCAGTAGCTCTGTTCTATAGGATGAAATTTTCAAAGCCTGCTATGGGATTTAGCTGCACAGCTCACATTCATTGCAATGGAGGTAGTGGAGCTAAATCCTCCTAAATTCACCAGGCAAGTTGTCGGGAAAATTCCGCCCCAGCCCCTACATAGAGAATATCTGAAGGTTCCTTCAAGCAGAAGTAACAAGGTTTTGATCCCTCCTGCAGCTCTGACTCTCAGCAGTAAAGGGATTGGAGACGGGTCCCTCAAGACGACAGCAAAGTCAATAAAATTGAGTCAAATGGGCAGCCAGCGGCAGTTCTTGCAGCTCTATCTAGCCTAGTCGCTTTCTGGATGGGGCCCATCTCTCCAAGGACATGGGTCCCTGCAGCAGCAGCCACAGATGGATATTTTCTAACCACAGGAGGGGGAAGGGGGGAGAGATTACCTTGATTTCCCCCCCCACACACCTTGGATTACAAACTGTACCCAGTGCTTAAGTGATCTGACAAACGTATGTAGGGGGTCTCATCACCCCCATATGTGTCCATTCACCTGCCCAGCAAGTGATTCTGGCCCCACCAATTCTGTCCCCAGCCTCACCTCTGCTCCTCCTGCAGCTCCTGGGGTTCTTTATCTCCTTTCCCAGGCCAGTGAGGGGTGGGAACAGGGTCCCCTCTGCCCCTTCCCAGGCTGGATGCTGCAGGGAGGGAGAGGGGTGGAGCCATGACCGTC
This sequence comes from Chrysemys picta bellii, assembly GCF_011386835.1. NCBI lineage: Eukaryota > Metazoa > Chordata > Testudines > Emydidae > Chrysemys > Chrysemys picta. Next base: position 91,951,619 of record NC_088791.1, on the reverse strand, counting down.
CTATTGCTCACAGGAGCAGAAGAGGATTTGGGACTACCCAGAGCCGATGGCTGCTTTCCACTTTCTCCTTTGCCCTCCCCTCTTGTGAGAACAGTGTGGGTTCCAGAGGGAAGGGGCGATATTGGGGGGGGGGGGTGATGAGTGGGTTGTGCTTGCATCTGTGGGGGTGTGGAGCCCAATCTGGCGGCTGCAGGAGCGATATGACACAGGAGCTTTTGTAAAAAGCTGTGCTTAAAGCATGCCCCACTGTGACTCAGCTTGATTTCAAAAACAACCAGCACCCTTGTCCCCAGGTCTGCGACCCATTCCCACCCTGCCCGCACCTCCATGCTGTTACAGCGCACTGGGGCTTTGGGGTCTGTACAGACTCACAGGGAACACTACCACCTACCATGTTGCCAACATCACCTCTACAGCACCCAGCTTCTCCTTGCTGATCTCCAGCTCAAGCACTGGCCAGGCCTGGCCCTGTTCATCCTATGAGATAGGATGCAATGAGAGAGAGGGGGGGCAATTGGCTGCAGAGCACACAGTCTGTTCCCTGTATGTTAGACCGTCTTTCTCTGCTTTGTACTATAGGTTGAAGTAAGAGCCAAAACTGTGAGCTCGCTCTCTCCTTCCTGTTGCCACTTTCCCCTCCAAAAGACGGATCATCCTGCCAGCCACGCCATGTCGTCAGACCCAACCACCCCTCCGACAGTCCCAACCCTCCATTCCCCGAAGTCGCCTGTCTGGCCCACCTTCCCCTTTCACCGGGAGGGAAGTCGGATCTGGGAGCGGGGCAATCTTCTCCTCCGGGACCTGCCCAGCCCCCTCCCCACCAAAAGAACCAGAACATACTCTGCGTAAGTATCTGGCTTATGCTGCTGAGGGTCGGACGGGGTGGTCACTGCACAAGGGGCAATAGGGCAGAGTATAAAAATCTTGTGAACAGCTCCAATGTGGGGGAGCAATGGGAGAGATTGTAGCTGCTGTTTGTGTGTGATCACACCCAGACACCCACTGGGGCGGTCTCCCTTTGCTGGTTCAACCACAGTAGCTCACAGACAAGCAGGTATTCCCGGAGCTGTGCTGATCTGGATGATGCATACACACAAGGACTAGGAAGCCAGGGGAGGCACGGCTGTGAAGAGTGTGTTTTTGAGTGTGTGCTGCAGATGGGGGAACAGCTTATGTGTAACTGAGCTGGCACTTGCCCTGTGGTCTCTGCGAAGGGGTACGTGTGCATGTATTGTTACACCCCAACAATGCTCATGGTGAGCAAACTCAAACCCGTGTCCCCGGGTGCCCTAGGCAAGGAGGGGATCTGAAGCCTCCACAAATAGCTCCCTTACTTCCACCCACCCAACTGGTTCCCTATTGTCATCTCCTCCTCTAAACAGAGGTAGCGGTACCCACTCAAAAGCACACGGCAGGTGCATCTAACTTCAGCCCCCCTCCCTCCTAGAACCCTCTGCACTAGTTAGTGATGGTTCAAAGGAGGTCCTGAGGTAACGGATGCAAAGGATTCTAGGCTGCCAAGGACCCCTCCCCCACATCCCCCTCCCCCTCAACTGAATAAAAATGGGAGCTGCCCCTTAGCAGGAGTGGGGGAGCAGATAGGCAGACTCTCCAGGGCTGGTGAAGAGCTGTCTGGGACTGGCACTTTGGTGGGTGATTGGCACTCAGAGTGCTATTCCAGTGGTGCCGCTGTGGCAACATGGGCTGCTGCCTCCCTAGCTGGTGGCCACCTGACATGGTGAGTGTGTGGCTGAGGCCCCCCATGTGCAGCACATGGAGCAGAGGTTGAGAGAAGTGCTCTGTGTGGCATAGGGGGTCCAGCCCTTTCAGTCGCGTAGTGACTGATCTGCCTGCCCCCCTTGAAGGGAGGCTATTGACTGGCTATGGTCTGTTAATTTTGTAAATAGCTGCCTGATTTCTGACCCAAGCTTTTCCTCTTCCACCCCCTACCTCTCCGCTGCAGCACCAGTAATACCTGGGTCTGGCTGGGTTTGGGATTGTCCGTTGTGGAAAGCCACTTCTGGCAGATGAGGGCCCTAAAAATCTGCCTCCTGATTGTAATTGCAACCTTGATCTTCAGCGAGAACGTGATTAACAGTGTCTGTCCTGCTAAACTGAGTGGTGTCCATGGCAACCAGAAGACCCTGTAAACAACTGATACTTTCAAACAAACTCTCTTCTTTATCCCCAGTGTGCGGTTCTAACTCTGGTATTAAGAGCACCAGTCACTTTAGTATCTAGCTTCTTGGCAGATGGAATATATAAAAGATACTCATTACCCCCTGGACTGCCAGTTCAGTGGTCCTGGGAACACAAGACCATGATCCTAATGGTAAGGGACACCATGTTGTTTAGAAAAGTGGTGACACAACCCTCTCCTGGGCTAAAGATGTGGTGAGACTGATTGGTCTGGCTCCTTTAAGTGGCACTGCCCAATGGTGTCTCTTGAGGTGCCAACTGTGAGACTACTTCACCTCTTCTCCACTCCTCTCTCCTTCCCTAGGACGGCTCGTGCCTCTGCTGGCCCTGTCTTCAAGGGTGTCTGTAAGCAGTTCTCACGCTCCCAGGGCCACGGCTTCATCACTCCAGAGAACGGCACAGAGGACATATTTGTACACGTGTCTGAGTGAGTCCTGTGGGGAGTGGGATATAGAGCCTTTCACCTTGAGGGCATTGCTAGGTCTGGGAGGACTGGATGTCTGAGGGGACTGCGAATGGGACAGGATCCTTTAACTTGGAGGTCACTGGTAACAATAGATGGGAATGACCAGAAATTGTTGCCACTTAATGGCTGTTTGGGGCCTGTGAGAAGTGAGTTTGGGCTAGAGGGGCCAGGGAGATCTCAGGTAAGTTTGTTGTGGAGATGCGTTCACATCACACAAATAGCTTCGATGATGGGTGTTAACTGAGGCATGAGGGCTAGCTGATGAGATTGGTTATGGAGGCCTAGGACTGGCCAAAATCTCCGGGGGGAGGGACGGGAGGACTCTACTTTGCCCTGCCCCTTTCCAGAACTGGGCTCTCTAGGTTGGAGGCATAGTGTGTGGTGGTGAAGTGCACAGGCTGCTGCTGGCTGGGCAGTATCTGTTCTGGGGATAAAACCTTCTCCAGGAGTCTGAATCCTGTGTCCCACTGCAGCAAAACATTCACTAAGGCTGGGATTTCCAAAGGGGCCCAGGGAGTCAGGGGCCCGAATGCCACAGGCGTGAGCTTGCTTTTGCCCTATTGAAGGACCCCAGATAGCGGGACTCAGCCTGGTGCCAGAGCCCCTCATGGCATCATCCTGTAGCCAGGGAGAGGAAGGGCTATCACTGCAGCTCTGCCCACCCCTATAGAAAGGGCACACTTGATGTCAGGTCTTCAGGAATGAAGCATTTGTCCCCACTTCCCCAAGAGCAGCCTGTGACCAAGGACATCATTAGTTCCTGATTATTTTTTTTGGCTTATGTCTCGTTTCAGCCCCTAACGATCTGCCATGTCTTCCTCTCTTCCAGCATCGAGGGGGAGTATGTCCCCATGGAAGGAGACGAGGTCACATACAAAATTTGCCCCATTCCACCCAAGAACCAGAAGTTCCAGGCTGTGGAGGTGGTGCTCACCAACCTGGCCCCGCACACAAAGCACGAGACGTGGTCTGGCCAAATAATCGGCTCCTAGGCTTTGGGTGGAGTCTACATGGGTCGGCTCAGTCTGGAGGCAGGGTGGGGGGTGGTGACTAAGTCTGAGACAGATGGCTTGGGGGGGAGAGGGGCGGGATCACATTTATTGTTTGCAAAGTGACATGTAGCCGTATCCATTCTGTGTCTTTTATAAGATTACATTCTTGTTTGTAACCGTGTCTTCTTGGGGGCGGAGGGAGAGGCAGAGCTGCTTTGGGGCGGATTCCCACTTTCCTACATGTCATGAGCTCGTGTAGTCTCTCCTCAGGGACATGTGCAGAAACCCCTGCTTTGTGTTGGGAGAGGAGAGGTGTGAACCCAGCAGGAGTTGATGTCAAGTTTATCCTGCTGCCTATGCGATCCAAACTCACCACTCTTCCCTGATCCCAACTCCTTCAGGAAGCTCCAGATCGCCCATGCAGGGGGCCAGGACAGCCAGTGTTCCAGCCCCCTAACTCCCCCAAAGCAGGCGCTAAGGAGAGCCGGGGGAATGAGGGGTGGGCAGCAATATCCCCGGAGAGAGTGGGCAAGGAGGCACTCATCATTTGAGGGGTAGGGCAGCCCCACAGAGTCTTAAAGAAGCATGTAGATTGAAAGCTCCAGTTAGGTGTTCTAGAGTCTTTCCTGGGACTCTCTCACCTGGCAAGAGATGGAATTTATTCCCCCTCCTGTCCAGCCAGTGAGGGGAGAAAAGAGGCAAAATGGCATGTACCTCCCCCAGGTCATTTCATACACCTGCCTCTTGGCTCTGAGCAGCTGTGCTCCATGGGCTCTGGATCTGGCCACTGCTCTAGTGAGGCTCATTTGCACCCCCTTTGCCGCCTCTCTCTTTAATTTCCCCCAAATACTGGCATCCTGAGCCTAGGGAGTAATAATATACCAGGGGGCTGTTTTTTTTTTTTAAGGCAATGGAATGTACCACTGTGCAGGGGGACAGGGGAGTCTTTTAAAATATGAATTAAGTCTCTCTCTCTCCCCCCAACCCTTCCCTCAGATCCCCACACGTGATTGAGATTTGCCAAATCTCATTAGTGTGGAGGAAGATGTCCTAAAAACAATGAGGTTAGCTTTGAAAACCTCTTCCTGTCCAGAGCACCAGGAGACTTCGGCTCTAATCTGTATAAACTCACGGTGGGGCTTCGGGCAAGTCACTTGGGGAACAGGCTCAGAAGGGATCTCGGATTCTTATTTCTTGGTGCTTCAGATTTCAGTGGCCCACTTCAAATCATCTTGGATCTGATGCTCAGAGGTGCTGAGCATTCACAGTTCCCAATCACTTCATCTGGAGTTGTGTGTGCGTGGCACGTCCACAAATCAGGGCCTTGGTGTCTCAGTAGATGCTTTTCTGAACCTTCATCTCTCAGCCTCCATTTCCCCATTGGGATGATGAAGTCGGTTCTCCCCCAGTCCTACCCATTTTGAGGCCTGTGCTTTGTAAGTCGAAGTGCTAGTTGGTATTTACAATCTTACTCAGACTCCTTTAGAAATCTTCCTCCTTCAGATGTTCACAGGTCAAACAACTCTGTATAGACGTTGTTGTGGTGATTATTGTTTTGTGTGTGAGAGAGACCAGGAAAGAGCATAACGAACCAAGAAGGCAATGGGAATAAATCTAGACTCTAGTTACTGATGTGCTATCCAGTCATGCAGACTCACCAAATTGTAGGCTAGATGCTGTCTTTAATCCTCAAGAGTGGTCCTCACCAGCTACACAGCTGGATAAATAGTTTCCTGCTTTAGATTAAGTTGATTAACTTATTTAAGCAATTTAATATAATAAATCTTTGCAAATGCAAAATGTAAGATTTTTCTTTTTTAGGAGGCACTCATCTCACGTTTCCTCAAGCGTGGTACATTCTGGTTCCTATTCCCCCATCTCACACACACACAAATGCCCATGGTTTGCTCCTGTCTTTAAGTGTCCTAGTTGTTTTGGCAACTCTCTCTCTCTGTCTCTCTGTGACCCTGTGGATTTCCATGGCATAATTGCTGTGGTTGCTATGGTGTGCTGTATGTACAGGTCACGCTCCTGGGACAGGATAGGGAGGATTGTGCCAGGGGTTGACTTAGGCTTGATGGTTGAAGAAGGAACTCTTAATATCCTGATCACACATAGCACCATAGATGCTGCAGATGGAAAAGCCCTGCTATGTTCACCCCCCACCCAGTGATTTCTTGCACTGATAATAGATGGATAGCAGAGCAGAGCAGAGGTCTGGGCTGGTAGCTACTGCTCTATGCTGCTGCATGGCCAGAGACCTGGGGTTGAAGATCTCTCTGCACTTCTGCTGTGTTTAGAGATGTTGCAGGTGAAGAAGCACTTTTCTTTGGATGGAGCTGACCTGAGTTTTGGGCTACAGCTCCCCTCCCCTCTTGCTAATGTAAATTCCCTTTATGTATGTTTGTGTTGCTGGCTGTGGGGCAGGAAGTGAGGGAGATGGAGGAAGGGCATAGGTAGCAGTATGTTCTCAGGGGTAGCAGTTTAGTTGGCTATGCAGTTCATGGTGGGAATTCAGCTGCCTAGGTGTGCCTCCACAGTTACTGCTTCCTCCAGAATACATGGGTCTCTCCAGGCACCTCCCCCTGGAGCATATAGGGTCACTGCTACAACACAAACTTAATTTCTGGTCTTCCTATAAATATCCTGAGTAGGCAAATCTCCCAATGCAGCTGGTCAGGAGTGGGGAGGGGCTCTGTGTGCAGGGCGTGGCTGGCATGGGTTTGCATATTATGGGCAGGGCTGCAGCTCCATGCACACTGATACTATCTGCTCCTCGACCTGAATTAACCCTTTGGAGACTCTGTAACTGAACATGTCCTCCTGAGGACTTATTTGGGATGGTCCTCTGGAAAATACCAACATCCTAAGGGCTAAGCTGCTCGAGCTGAGTGGACATTGCCCAGGCACAGCAACAATGGTGGCGTGGGGGGGCAAAGTCAGTTTTGCTGAGTGGTAGGATGCCCTCGGGTGGAGTGTATGGGCTGCCTGGTCCAGAGAGCAAAAGCACACGTGCATGAGCAGCACCCATGTTAGGAGGCAGTGCTGTCAAGTGGCTTTATATGGTGGTTAGAGGGTAGTGTTTGCCCCTCTCTTGCTTCTATTACCATGGGAGTGTGAGTTCTGCCGTAACTCAGAGAGGGGACACCATCCTGCCAGGACTATGCTGAAGCCTAAAATGCCTGACCCTGATATGCTTTGGAGCCTGGCCCAGTATCCATGCATAGCTGAGGTAACTGGTGAGATTGGTGGCCCATCAAGTCTGCTTGGTACACCAGCCCTCCTTTTGCCCCCTATCCAAATGGGTTCAGGCTGTGCCACTGCTATTCTATGGGTGCAGTGTTACACTACCGGGAGCAAAGTGGGAAGTCCTTGTGAGTCACCAGAGCCGCACTACTCCCCCGCTGAAGCTGAACTGTTCAAAGACTGGGGGTTGTTGGAGCCCCAGCCTTCTGAAGTCAATGGCAAAACTTGTATTGGTGCTGTTGGGAGTGGGATCTGGCCTATCCCAGAGTGATTCATAACAGGGCTTAACACCCTTTGGAACCCACTGGGCTGTGAGGGGGGAGGGTGTGTGTGTGTGTGTGTGTGTGTGTGTGTGTGAGAGAGAGAGAGAGAGAGGTGGAGGAAGGAATGCTGTAGTCTGCTCATTTCATCCAACACTTGCCTCAGCCCTTGAGGACAAACTAATCAGGGGACCAGGTTATTCCCTCTTCCTCACTGGAAGCTCTGTCCTGAATACTGAGGTAGCTCCACCACATCCTCACTGCTGTTCTTTGGTTAAACAGCAGCAGCAGCAGCAGCAACCCATGTCTCCTCCCCATGGAGCAACAAATGCCAGAAACTGCAGCTCCCTCTTGCATCCCGCCTGGAATGGGCAGCTGGCTTGGCCACGACTAACTCTTTGGTTCTTTTGGAAGTAAACTAAAAACTTAGAAGTGTTTTTTGTGTTTTTTACAACTCTGGCGTGGTTCCCGCCTGTCTGACCTTGTGTCGACTTCTGTAACACTGGCAATAAACCATTCAAAGTGACTTTCCCATGAGTCCTGCCTCTCTCGTCTCTCTTGTGTGGTGGCTCTTCCATCTGTCTGACGTGGGCAGGGCCCTCACTGCAGGACTGTCCCCAGGATCCTCAGAGCTGCAGCAGGAGAGAAGTATCTGGCCCCCCTTCTGTTACTAGACCCTGCTAGCTGTTGCTGGGCTTGGCCACAGTGGGTTGCACGAGTACTGAGGTACAAAGCACACAGTGCTCCATGGCCACATTTAATATTTTAATGTTTGTTAAATAAATTTATTTTAAACACTTGGGATCAATTGTACAGGAGCTGCCTGGCTCTATTGCAGATGTGACCAGAGCCACCTGTCTCCTTGGTCACTGACACATCCATCCATGTTCAAACACACACAGCAATAACTCTGAGACACACATTCCTGCTTAATCGTGGTAGATATCAGCTGTGGACAGTACAAGGAGAGTCCTCCTGCATCCCAGGGCAGGGGGGGAGGCAGAGGGGAGTGCTAATAGGTCCAGCCACCTCGTGGCTAGTCAGAGGTATAACACAAAGGAGGCATACTACCTGTTTTGTAGCCCTTCATGGGCTACTGAATGCTCTGTCTCCTGTTGTTGTGAGAAGGGAGGGGGGTGGGTTCCCACTTCATGCCCTCTCCACCTGTCACAGTGAGATCAACCCAGCAGGGTTACAAATACAGGGTTAGGAAACAGATATGGAAAAAAACCAGAGATGCTAAATTCTAGACCAACAATTATTCCCATCTTCCCTCTCACATAACACCATCACCCCCAGTGCACTCTGTGCTAGGGCAGTGGTGACGCAGCTGGGATGGGGTGCTCCTCATGCTTGGGTGCTGATACAAGCCACACCAAGGCATGGTGGTCAGGACTCAGATGGGTGGATTCCCCTTCTTGGCTCCTCCTAGTGCTGGCAGAGTAGCCCTCTCAGCTGCTATGTGCCCTGGGGTGTGCAGACCCCCCTCTAGGCCTCTGGGAGGGGTCTGACAACTAGCACCTGGTGAGTATTTCCAGGGTGCAGGAAGAGTGACTACATGGCTCTAGGAACAGGGGGTGCACGCAAGCACTTCCTAGGAACATACCCATGGGGTGTGGTCAAACAGAGGCTCTTCCTCTCCTGTAAGGTGCTGCTCAGGCAGAGCGCAGGCTCTCACCCACCCTAACCACTGCCAAGGAGCCCAGTCCTGCCCCTTCCCCCCACACTTGCATTTGGGCCCTTGCCCACATCAGTGCAGGGCCAGCGGTGCCAGTGCTAATGGGAGGCAGCCAAGTTAAGTCACCCGGGGCCTGCTTCTCTGAGGCACTGAGCAGGTGCAAACCATGCGCTCAGCCCCTCGGCACAGCAGGGCCTGGGGGATTGGGGTTAGGCCCTCAAAGTCAGAGGTGACTTTTCAAAATGGTGGTACAAGCCCAAGCCCAAGCCCATCCCCTTCTCCCTCCCCCTCCCATGGTGCTGCCTCCCCACTGCTGCTGTCGCTGCCAGGCCAGGGGGAGGCCTGGCTCAATCTTTGCTTTTGCCAAGGATGGTAGCAGGGTGGGCTCTGCTCTACCCCAGCCAGGCTGACTGCTTAAAGCCAGCCCAGCCTCTCCACTTTACACAGCACCAGAAGCAGGGCTGTGACAGCCCCAGCATTGGCCAACAGTGCGGTTTGGAGGAGGGGCCTCCAGAGCAAGTCCATGAGCCTTTACAGCCAGAGCTGAAGAGCCTGGTGCTGTGGCTGAGAGGTGTAATGGACTCCCCTCTGCTGCGGACTGGCATAGGGGGAAGCCCACCACATGCTGACCTGGCCCCTAATATGGTTTGAGCTCTAACAAAAGGAGGCCTAACGGTAGCCTAGAGCTGGCATGGCATCACCTACTACAGTGGTTCTGAAACTGTGATTCATGGAGCTGTATCTGCTACCACAAGGAAGTGTTATTCAGACGGCAGGTGCTGAACTGTGCATTAGCGGGAGGCCAGGGCAAGCCCCTGTTGGCCTGGTTTTCAGCAAGGCCAAGCACCCACAACTCCATGTGAAGCTTAGTACTGCTGAGGAAACGCCCTTTGGGTTCCCAGCTGAGTAGGGAAGCCAGTGTTGCCCACCTTGCAGTAGTGGGCCCCTGGGAAGGTGACCCCAGGTGAGTCCCAAGTGGGTGCAGGGCAGAGCACAACGGGGTGGGGAAGGTGTGTAACCCTGCATGGATGGCACAGACAAGCTCCTGAATGGGGAAAGCTGTAGCTGGTTCCTGTAAAGTCACCCACTTTCCATCTCTGCTCCCACTGCACCTATCCCCAGGAACAGTCAACATGCACAGAGCGGCAACCTCAGGCAAGTTCTTCCAGCCCCCTTCATCAAATGCTGAGCTCAACCCCACAGGGCCACCAATAGACATCCCATCCCCAAAGGAGCAAGGGCCCCGTTTTCAGGGTGTCTGAGCACTCAGAGATCCCGTTGATTTCAAAACTGGTGTCACAAGGTGCTCAGCCTCTCTGAAAAGCAGGCTGCCCGGAGCCTGCTGCTGGGTGAAGCAGAGTAGGGGAACCACACAATAAGTGACCCCCTAGCTGAATCTGTATGTTCAATCCCCAGACAACCTGGGCTCTAAAAGGATGAGCCCACCCCTGCCGCCTGAGCTGAGACCTGGACATTGGGAGCCTGGTCTGTTAGCTAAGTAGCAGGAGGAGACTCTGAAACTGCTATGTGTGGTCTAGCCACTAAGAAGAAGCAAAGAGCCACTCTGGTTTACAGGGGCAAGACAGAGCAGCAATCGAAGTGAAAAGCTAAAGAGGGAAAGAAAAACAAAAGTCAAAAAGAGCAGGAGAGAGAGAATGGAAAGAAAAGAAATAGCAGCATGCCCTGAGGAGCCCGAGGCAGATGGGCACCTGCTTCCTTAAAGGTGACTGGCAAAAGGGGAGAGGGCAAATTAGAGCTGTTCCGTGCTTTGTTTCCAGCTGGATAAAGAACTCTTGAAAGGGCTGGGCTGGTTTTTTAAACTAGAAATTCAGCTCTTGTCTAGGCTGGCAGTCCCAAGGGGGTCTGGTGATGTCATCACTTCATAGCTTCTCCAGACAGGAAGACTTGAGCAATTGTGGGAGGAAAGGGCATAACACTCAGACTGCTGAAACTGTGAGAGGTTTCTTTCTTTTTTTTTTTTATTAACTTAATACCCACCCAATTCCAATGCCTAATTAACTCTTGGTTAAAAGAGTGTCTTTGTTAAAGTTTCCACTTCCCAACCTCTTCAATTGAGGTGCTAAGGGCAGAATAAAAACTCCCATAGATCTCCCAGAAGTCCTCCAGCAAAATCAGAGATCAGCCACAGCATTCCTGATATTTCTAGTGTAAACAAAAACCCAGTGCACCCTTTTATACATATATGAACCCTAAAGAAATAATGACCTTCTTTATACACCTGACCAAGCTGGAAAGGGCACAAGCTCATAAGAACAGCCATACTGGGTCAGACCAGTGATCTTAATCTAGCCCATTATCAGGTCTTCTGACAGTGGCCAGTGCCAGATGTTTCAGAGGGAATGAACAGAACAGGTAATCGAGTGATCCATCCCATCGCCCACTCCCACCTTCTGGCAATCAGAGGCTAAGGACACCCAGAGCATGGGGTTACAGCCCTGATCATTTTTTAAAACCCTTTGCAGGTCACCTTTAAGGACTGGTCTGCTGTGTGAAGTGGTCTGAGAACACCAGACTCTGCTTCCTATTTAAAGGTGCTAACTGATGAAGAGTGCATCCCTTGTGCAAATACGTTTAGAGAGTGAGACTGTAGTGACTGGCCCCCTACAAATGCCTCAGATCAACAGAGGCATTTGTAGGGGGCCAGTCTCCCACCAAGAACTGAACGTTCACCCGGAAAAGGAAGAGAGTCTGTTTGGTGGCAGGGAGGAGTCTGGTCCCACACAGCCCACCTGTAACTGGGGGTAGTGGAAAGTTAATAACCCCCATCCCTATCCCCTCCGCCAGCTCAGTTTAAATCCTTCCCTCACAACCAGTTCTGGAAAGCTTTCTTCAAAGGGCCCTGTGCAGAGTCCTCGAATGAAGGTGGTTTTCATGATGTGGGATCTTGGAAGGCAGGGTGCTGGAGAAGGGGTATCAGAGTCACGATTCATTAGCTCTCTCTGGAAAAAAGATCTCACGGCACCTCCTGACTGTGTCCTGGGGAGACTGGACGCTGTGGCCTACTGTCCGGGGGTCATCATAAATTTCATAATCATTCCCTCCCTGCAGGGGGAAAAGAAAATAGGGATGAGGGTAGTAATCACAACCATAACCCCCTCTCTAGCTATAGCTTGCTTTATCTTACACAACCCCCAATGCACTGGAGACTCTGTAGAAGGGTTGTTCATCTGCCACTGAAATGCAGCTACCTCTGCTGCTGGAGGGGAACATGGCAGCTCATAACAGGCTACTAGCGTTTGCCTGAAACACCCGCCTCACGTTGTTAGCAGGTTTTGATCCTGCTGAGAAAAGGTTCCATGGGGTTTGCTGATTCAATGAGGCAAGTGACTCATTGCCCCATGTGGCTCTAAGGAGCTGGGAGCGGCTCTAGGGAGAGAGAGGATTTAGGGTCTGGTCTGAGGCGCGACTGTCAAATCTGTAGCGGGAATGGAGCTAATTTTTATCATCTTGCTGCTGCCAACAAAAAGCCAAATGCAAAGCCCGGGAAACAGGGGAATATGGGTTGCTGCAGCGTGTGACCTGTGCTAATGGAGTAGGGGGGAAAGGTCCCTGCTTACACCGCTGCTCTGCAGCTACAACACTCTGGAGTAGTTTAAGACAGGAAGTGAAGAATACCACATCCATCTGAAACGACTGGAGAATTTTAGAGCAGTACAATGTAGTTACCCAAGCCGGAGCTCGGCTAACACCCCTCCCCCTACGTCGGTGGAGATGCCCGAGTCAGCTTATTGCAGCAGGTACGGCTCATCCTGTAACTGACTCCAGAGAGAAAGCAGGGCCGTTCCTGTTTACACGGAAAAGCCTCTGCGGAAGTGGGCGAGGTTTTGGTTTACATCTCATTGGTTACATGGCACCTTCAGCAGCATAGCCCTTCCCAGACCTGTGCTGGGCCACTAGGTCAGTAATGACTCAGAAGGAAGAGAGCCACCCGCTGAATCCCCAACACCACTTCTTACAGCACTCACCCCTGGAGATGCAAGTTCTGCTGGGACTGCAGCCTGCTATGGTACAGTTGCAGGCCCTCATTTGCACTAGAGAGACCTCCCTCTCCCCACTAGAGGGCAGTCTTGCTTGATACCAATTCCAAAGGGAGTTTAGGTGAAGTCCCATATAGCTGGAGAAGGACCCCCTGCCCTCTCCTCGGACAGGCTGCCAGCCTAGAGGAGAGAAATGCCCCCCCCCAGTATACTCACTGGGGTTGTCTCGTTCCCGAAGAAGTGGATGGTGTCGAACTGCTCGTCATTGAGGATGTCGAGGCAGTAACGCTTGTCCCAGCCCTCAGGGAAGACATCAAAGCTTATCATACCACCTGCCAGCAGGAGGGAGGTTGTTAGGCGATCTGGCTGGTGTTGGAAGGGTGCGGGGTGAATTCCAGACCTCGCTACCCTGGAGCAAAGGGCAATGTCTGTCCATGTGGTCCAGGCAGGCACCAACCCAGCCATGCTGATCGAGTCTCTAATGCATTATCAGGATGACAGCAGCTGCTGTTTCTATGGCAATGGGCTGTGATGGCATCAGCAAGGCCCTTGTGATTCCAGCCAAGGGCACAAGCAGGAACCAGTGAGGCTTGTGTGGGTGGGGGGAGGTCCTGCTTTGCTCCAGAGAAATCTGCCAGAGGTACTGTACCAGAGAGGTCTGTCCCCTTTCAGGTGTAGTGGGATCTGGGGCTAGCCAACCCTGTTCCATGACATGGCCCCTTTAAACAACAGCTGTTTAAGGAGGCAGCAGAGAAGCTGGGGAATGGGGGCCAGGTGTTAGTCAGGGAGCTACCTCCTGATCCAGGATAAAACCCAGCTGTTGGCTGAGATGGGTGGAAGAAGAGAGACTCTGTGGAGTGAGCCTGGATCCTAGCAGGCAGGGGCACTTGACTCTGTGCACAGCCCATGGAGGAGCTGTGAAATCCCTTGGCCAGAGGAATGGTGCTGAGACACCAGGGCAAGAGAAGGCTTGGGGAAAAGACTCCCCAGAGGAGCCAGAACAGAGGTGGGCAAACTACACGGGACCATCCTGCCTGGCCCCTGAGCTCCTGGCTGGGGAGGCTAGCCCCCAGCCCCTCCCCCATGCCCCCCCCTGTAGAGCTACGCTGCTGTGCGGGCAGCGCTCTGGGTAGCAGAGCTGCGCGCTCCTGCCGAGCAGAGTGGCAGTGTGCCTGGCTCCAGCCGGCGCAGCAGCCAGACATGCTGCTCTGCATGGTAAGTGGGCTGGGGGGTTGTATAAGGGGTGGGAGGCGGTCAGGGGATGGTTGAATGGGGTAGAGGTTCTGGGGGAGCGGGGTGGTCAGGGGAGGGGGTTGGATAGGTGTGGGGTCCCAGGGGGCCTGTCAGAGGTTGGGGGTGTGAATGGGGTTGGGGCGAGCAGCGGGGTTGGATAGGGGGTGGGGTTCCAGGGGGTGGTGCGTCCTGGGAGGGGGCAGTTAGGGGACAAGGAGCGGGGGGGGGTGTATGGGTTGGGAGTTCTGAGGGGGGCAGTCAGCAGGTGGGAAGTGGGAGGGGGCCAGGCTGTTTGGGGAGGCACAGCCTTCCCTACCTGGCCCTCCATCCAGTTTTGCAACCCCAACATGGCCCTCAGGCCAAAAAGTTTGCCCACCCTTGAGCCAGAAGCTGCAGTGGGAGTGACAGAGCTCCCTGGCACCAAGTTAATTGGAGGGGGAACTGGGAACCTGAAGGCCTAGATGGAGGGTGAAACTGGAAACCCCAAGAGGAAAGGGCTTGGGCCTGAAAGGGCCAAAGGAGACTAACCATTTCCTAAAGCCTTAACTGATCCCCAGGAAGGGGAACATTACTGCAAGTATTCTGGTCTGCGACCATGTGCTTGGAAGAACTAGGAGGGAACTAAGGGCTGGGCGCCTGCAGGGTCATGCTGTGCCATGACGGGGCGTGCTCTGGGACAGGCCCCTGCCGCAGTACTTCCATGGCCCCATCCCCACCGTATCCAAGTACCTCACAACTCCCCTACCTCACAGGGGTGTTGAGAAAAGTGCTAGCATCCCCTTTTACACAGGGGAAGCTGTGGCACAGAGATACTAAAACAACAAGGAGTCCTGAGGCACCTTAAAGACTAACAGATTTATTTAAGGCATAAGCTTTGTTTTTTTTACCCACAAAATCTTATGCCCAAATAAATCTGTTAGTCTTTAAGGTGTCTCAGGACTCCTTGTTTTTGTGGATACAGATTAACACAGCTACCCCCTGATACTTGACAGAGACACTAAGTGACTTGCTTGAAGGTCCCACAGAAAGCCTGGGGCAGACTAGGAATTGAACCCAGGTCTCCTAAGTTCCAGGCTAGAGCCCTCCCATAATCCTTTCCTTTAATACATCCATATGTATTTAGATATGGAAAATATTGTGTCAGCATGCTCTGTCTCTAAGCAGAGCTGGGCAGCGAGAGTGGCTCCTGGCACTGGCAGGGCTAGAAGATCAAATGCAGAGGGAATGACAGATGGCACTCAAGGACAGTGAGTTCTGTCTCGTTGTTCAGTGGTGTGAGCAGGGGACTTGGTGCCAGGAGCTCCTGAGGCCTTCTGCCACTCTTCAGCTCTGTGCACACCCCTTTCAGAAGGAGTCCTTAATTTGTGTGTCTCCATTTTTGGGTACTCCAATCACTTTATGCCTTATTTTTAGAGGGGCTGAGTCCCCGCAGCTCCCATTATCTTCATGTGCTCGCTTACAATCCTAGTCTACTGCTGGCAGCGTACCAAAGTCATGGGAGAAAGGACCATTGTTCTGTTCTCATTCCATGTGCATTTGAGGAGGAGAACAGGACTGCAATGTCTTTGCCCTTCTCTGCTATGACAAATGGTCTGTGCCAATGCTGGCAGGGATCACGAGATGTTCTTACTGGGGCAGCGAAAGGGGATGCTGCCTAGAGATGCAGGCTCCTTGGAGTGCAGAGTGTCGGGGAGTCTGAATTACACAGAATGGCCAATGATGTGCCACCTCCACCATGCCCCCCCCAAATCACTCATCCCTGCTACACTCCTAGTAACAGGCTTTCTTTTTGAGGGGAGCCTTCCATTTTTAGTCATGCCTACCTTCCCTGCGGAATGGCTTTAAAGAATTCAGCCCTGTCACTCACCCAGCCTGATGACCTTTCACTTCAGTGAAAAGACCCAAGAGTGCTCCTCTCCTGCTGTGCTCCATGAGGCTGGCTGGGGGTTGAGCACTCCTGAAAAATCTGGCCATTAAAGTGCAGTTTCACTCTGATAAGTGACTGCATAAAATGGCATCATGGACTCCACATTTACTGCCTCAGTGACTCCAGATGTAGCTTTTCCTTGTAAATGGAGTAAAGGCAGTTCTCTTACCAGTCACCCCTGGAGACACAACCTGGGAGCTCAGACTCAGGCTGGGCTCTTCCCCTCTCCTGCACCAGTGGGTTCAGTGGGGTTACGTAGGTGGGACTGAAGGTAGAATTTGGCTCTGTAGTTGGAACTCGGTTAGCAATCCTGTTGCTATTGTTTGAAACAGAACAAATTCAAGCTCTCTCTCCCATAACTGTGTTGGCTCAGTACAGCTAACAGGAGTAAAATATAGTAAACTTAGTGTGTCACTAAAGCCAGCACATCTGAGTGATACCAGGGAAGCATATCTACGGTTTTCGGACCATAATCACACTTTAAATAGGAAACAGGGTTTGAGATCCCTCCCTAGGGATGAACACGGGGAATACACCTCCCAGGGATCTCCATTGGGAGTACACCTCTGCCATTCACTCAAGCAGATGCTCTCCCACTTTTAAGCAGGAAACAGCCCGGCATCCTTCCCTTCCAAGATCCCTACAGAAAATTCATCACACAGGGAAACCCCACAGTAGCTGTGATGCACTCTGCTCACCTCGAGAGAACCGTAGGCCTTTGCCAGCAAACTCCCTCTGCAGGGCTGCCACAAACTTCTCTCGGATCCTCTCTTTCTGCAGATGGGACAAACAGAAGGAGAGCAGGTTTTGAATGACTGTATCCTTGATAGGCCTCATTCTAGATTCACCAACAGGCCTCTCTCTGTGCATCACCAGGTTAGTTTCTCTGCTCTCATCCCAGTTTCCAGGCCAGAATTTCCTTGTTACCCCAGCAGCAAGTACAACCTCCTTCCTCTGTCTCCTGTACTGAGCACCTAGGACAACTGCTGGGGAACAAGGGGGGTATTCAGCATGGGCTGTGAGGATTCAAAATGGACTCTGCTTTCATGCTACTTTAATTTCTCCCTGTATATGATCCCTGCCCCGACCAGTCTCGCACTGCTGTAGCCAGCCCACATTAGCCTTGGCCATGTCAGCCTAGAGGACCCCAGGTCAGGATGGTCCAGGTCAGCTGTTGAGCAACTCCAAACCAAAGCCCTTTCCTGCACCCCCCCCCCCCACACACACACAATGAGCTGATGCATTTCACCATCAATGTTATTCCCCCTTGAAGGTTCAGAGGCCCAGTTCAGGACCCAAAATCCATAGTTCCCCACTTATACATCTGCCTTCATGTCTTGACATAGTCTGACCTCTTCTGCCCTTGGGGAGGGTAGAAGGAAGCCACCACAGATAGGTTGGTTCAGCCGGTATTTGCCAGGATCTCAAAGCTCTGTAGATCTGTTTAGGAGACTGGTCCTGGTCTGGAAGGCCCATTGGGGAGACACCTGCTCTATTTGGGCTGGGGAATTGGGCACAGTATTCTTGCCAGCAAGTTAAAGAAGTATGGATTGGATGAATGGACTATAAGGTGGATAGAAAGCTGGCTAGATTGTCGGGCTCAACGGGTAGTGATCAATGGCTCAATGTCTAGTTGGCAGCCGGTATCGAGCGGAGTGCCCCAGCAGTTGGTCCTGGAGGTGGTTTTGTTCAACATCTTCATTAATGATCTGGATGATGGGATGGATTGCACCCTCAGGAAGTTTGTACATGACACTAAGCTGGGGGGAGAAGTAGATATGCTGGAAGGTAGGGATAGGGTCCAGAGTGACCTAGACAAATTGGAGGATTGGACCAAAAGAAATCTGATGAGGTTCAACAAGAACTAGTGCAGAGTCCTGCACTTAGGACAGAAGAATCCCAGACCCTGCTACAGGCTGGGGACTGACTGGCTAGGCAGCAGTTATGCAGAAAAGGACCTGGGGTTTACAGTGGATGAGAAGCTGGACATGAGTCAACAGTGTGCCCTTGTTGCCAAGAAGGCTAATGGCATATTGGGCTGTATTAGTAGGAGCATTACCAGCAGATTGAGGGAAGTGATTATTCCCCTCTATTCAGCACTGGTGAGGCCACACTTGGAGCATTGCGTCCAGTTTTGGTCCCCCGACTACAGAAGGGATGTGGACAAATTGGGGAGAGTCCAGCAGAGGGCAACAATAATGATTAGGGGGCTGGGGAACATGACTTACAAGGACAGGCTGAGGGATCTGGGGTTATTTAGACTGCAGAAGAGAAGAGTGAGGCGGGATTTGATAGCAGCCTTCAACTACCTGAAGGGGGGTTCCAAAGAGGATAGAGCTAGGCTGTTCTCAGTGATGGCGAATGACAGAACAAGAAGCAATGGTCTCAAGTTTTAGTCGGGGAGGTCTAGGGTGGATATTAGGAAACACTTTCACTAGGAGGGTGGTGAAGCGCTGGAATGGGTTACCTAGGGGAAGTGGTGGAATCTCCATCCTTAGAGGTTTTTAAGGCCCAGCTTGACAAAGCCCTGGCTGGGATGATTTAGTTAGTGTTGGTCCTGCTTTGAGCAGGGGATTGGACCTCCTGAGGTGTCTTCCAACCCTAATCTTCTATGAATGGGACATGTCGTCAGTTGACATTGCTGCTTGGCTGTGACTGGAGATGGACCCTGAGCTGTAAGTTCACTACCTAAGTTCAGCGCTGCTGACTTTGGGGTTCTGGTCTAAGACCATCTCTAGTCATGACAGTGAAGAAACACCATTGAAAATGAGAGATTCTTCTTGGGACAGCTTCTCCAGCACAAGGTTGTACACAGGGAGCCTGCACCCCTACTTGATCAGTGGCAGCAGATTAGTTCAGTTCTTTTATTTAGGCCTGGTCCACACTAACCCCCCACTTCGAACTAAGGTACGCAAAGAATTTGAAGTACCTTAGTTCGAACTTACCGCGGAGTACCAGCACGGCAAGCACTTCCTGGATCGATTTATCGCGTCTAGACAAGACGCGATAAATCGATCCCAGAAGATCGATTGCTTACCGCCGGGTCCGGTGGTAAGTGTAGACCTACCCCTCACCTATATATTTCCTTTGGTTTCCCATCCTTATCACAGCCTCAGCCTCCAGAGCTTATACAGGCAAGCCCACAGCCATCAACACAGTCATGGGCATGGATATAAGATGAGACCCAAGTGCTGTGGTGTTACATGGCCAGAAATGGTCAACGCCCCACAATGTAATGCCCAGTCACGGAGGATGGATCTTGGCCAATTACCTTGTCCAGCTCGGAGAATTCTATTCGCTCCTCCAGGGTGCAGCTTCGGCCAATGGGAGAGATGTTCAGCATTCCATTGCGGAATTCTATGAAGGTCCCGCTGTGCATGTGTAGATGTCCAGGTTTTTGTGTGTTGTTGTTTTTTTTTTGGGGGGGGGGGGGAGGAGGAGCAAGGGAAAGAGAGAAGGAGCCATTAAAATAGGAGTGGCTGTAAAACGTGTAATGTAAGGAATGTCTGCAGGGACACTAGGTAGGCTAAAAATGACAACAGGATTATCCTCATGCTTCAGGTATCAAGTGCTCACGCTCTAGCCCAGAAATAAACAAATCTCCACTTTTGCTGCTACAGTGCAGCAAGGCACATCACTGCGATATTAACCACAGCCAAGCTTAGCTGATATAGAGTTGAGGGGAGTTGCCCCAGAATGACAGCATGTCTTTAGAGAGAAGGAAACATGTCAACCCAATCTAGTCCAGAGCTCAGGGGGAGGGAGCAGTGTCTCGGAAGCTTAGATAATGCGAGCGCAAAGTGATCTTGTGGTTAAGGCACTGGGACTCAAGTGATGTGGGTTCAATTCTTAGCTCTGCCACAGACTGTGTGTGATGCCGGGCAAGTCACAATCTTTGTGCCCCAGTTTCCTATCTGTAAGAAGGGGATAACAATACTTCCACTCTTCCATCCACTGGTTTGTCTACTTAGATTATCAACTCTTTAGAACAGGGTCTGTCTCTTAAATTGTGCATTTGCAATGCCCAGCACAACAGGACTCTGCTCTTGGGTAGGGCCTCTAGGTGCTATCAAAATACACATAATGAGACCAAGAACAAAGCCAGTGGATCTGCAATTCTAAATGGGACCGTAACGTCCAAATGCCTGGATCTGAATGGTACAGAAGCAGCAGTTCGGTAGGAGAGGATCATTACCGTTTCTTGGGCAGCTTCAGGAGAGCCATGTAGTTGAGACAGAAGTTGATCAGCTCCTGCAAAAGCTCCTCCCCCAGGTGATTCTGGATAGCCTGTGGGGGCAGGGGGAAGAAAAGGTCAGTTGAAGCCAAGGCTACCATCAACTTGCCACAAATCACATGGGCTACAAAATCCATCCAGGATGCCCACTAGGATGATGACTGGACAGAAGGAGCAGGGTGGCTTTGGTAGGTGCTGGGGGGATTGGAACTGGCAGACCTCTGGATGGTGGCATATGGCTGGTTTCATCTGGTGCTGATGGAACTGAAGACGGACTTGGTGGAGGGGACAGAGAAAGAGAGCCCCTGTGGCTTGGTGGGAGACATAGCAAGTGAGTTAGGCCTACCTGTTTGGCGACCAGCTGCCCATTCTTGTACTGCACGGTGCCATTCTCCGCAAAGACGTAATCAAACTTGTCGATGACTGTGGGGAATGGGTGTGTGGGGCAGGGGAGAGCAGGGTGGGGAAGGGAGATGAAGGCGAGAGAAAAAACATTAGCACAACCTCGTCCGCCACTTGGAATCAGAGCAGTGCGGAGTGATGGACATTGGCTGGATTCAGAGCTCTTTGAGCCTTTACTCCATGGCCGTAGGCTGAGCAAACAGGCCTTGAGCCTCACAACTCCCTGGATGTTATGCCCATTTTACACATGGGGAACAGAGGCACAGAAAGGGGAAGTGACCTGCCCAAGGCCCTGCAGTGAGTCAGTGACAGAGTTCAGATTAGAGCTCAGGAATGCCAGACTCCCAGCCATGTGCTCATTCTCCTAGAGCATCCTGCCTCCACCCCTTCTCATCCCCACCCCCACCCTCAGCAATGCACTTAATGGTTATCTAACCGTAGCTTCTCCTCCAGCAACAATCTGTTTATTGCTGACTCTGCAATTAACTTCATGCTCTCTTGAGCGGTGAGTTGTGTCACCAGGCAGCCTCTCTTTGCTAAGGAGCTAGAAAGAGGATTTCAGAACTCTGCTGTAGATTTTATGCTGATATTAGAAAAGGGGAAAAAGGAAAGTGAGAGGACAGGACATCTGTCCCTTCCCCAGTCTTTCCTTCTCATCCAAGCACTCTGTCCAATTTCCCGCTGCTATTCAGGACCTTCAGACCTCCAAAACATAGAGCATGTCCAAGCGTGGGAGAAAGTTCGTGCACATTCCCTTTCCATTTACTCGGGCTGTCAATGGGCTATGGAGTTGAAGATGGTAGGACTATATTTCTCATGGAGGTGGGGAAGAGGAGAAGGTAAACTCTAAATGGGCCTCTCTCTATCCTCCCATGCTCTTTGCAGGCCCATGACAGCTAAAAGCACATGCTGCAACTGCTTGGAGCTGAAGACTCTACTCATGGGCTCCACGGCTCAGGCACAGAAGGAGACACAAACATGGTGGGTTACATGTGCACCTCTGTTCCGTTACAAAGATCAGCTCTGCTGATGTGGATAGCTGCCGTTCTGGCTGTCGGCTGAGCTGCTCCTGCTCTCAATGGCAAAATGTCTGTTGGCTCCAGTGACTTCAATGGGAGCGAGAGCAGGCCCTTAGGTACAAGCGCTCCGCTTCTAGCAAAAGTGGCTGCCTGGGGGCGACTCTGAGCTCAGTAGCACGAGTGGCAATGGTAGCAGTGCAAGCTCTCTCTGTGGGTATGATTTTTATCATCTCTGTGGGTGGAATCAATCTCAGTGTTCAGGTGTCTACAGCTGCATGTAATTACCAATAGCAGACAAGGCAAATTACCTCCCGCCCCGCAAAAGAGAGTAGCCTCTCTCTCTCCACCCTCTGTTTCCCCCACCCCTTCCCACACTCTCCTGATCTGGGATAGGGGGAGATTCTCACCTTCATCCCCTTCCCCCAGCTGCTCAGCTATCTTGGAATAGTCAGAGCCTCCCACCACGCCGATCTGGACTCTCTCACGCAGCTCCTGAAGGAACTTGTCCACTTCGGGCTCAATTTTCTAGAGGGGCAGGAGCGAGAGGGCAGGTCAGAATACAGCCAGAGTAATGGACAAGCTCGGGCCCCACTTACAGCAGGGTCTCCAACGGAAGGCCATTCCTAGCCGGTAGTGACTGGTCTTTGACAGTTTTTCCCTGCTTGGTGAGCACAACTTTAGTCCAGGGTGGGGAGGTACACTGGAATTGTGAATAGCTGCATGACCCCAGATCTGTCTATCATCCCCTCCCCCTGCAGATGGGCTTCCATGGCTCTGAACGAAGTGGCAAGGGATTCTTTGAAAGCCACCTGCCTTCTCTCTTCTCTCACAGCGGCTTCTGTGAGCGGGATGTGGGAGCTGCTCACACATAGAGCTGCAGGCAGCATCCCATCAACCCACACTTCTCTTCTTTGCTTCTGCGGCGTTCAGCTCAACCCTGGCAGCATGTGAGGCCTAGTCCCACGGCGATACGAATGGGTGCTGTCATCTTCCCAAGCCCAGCAGCACACAGTCATCTGGGGGGGAATGGGAACAGGAAGGGGGTACCACCAGGGAATGGAGGAAAAAATACACTGGGAGGGGTGGAAAAATGACATGGAGGAAGGAAACAGCAAAGGTCTGATGGAGGGGGAAGAAACACACAAGGAAAGGAGTGTGTGTGTGTATCCCCCCCCCACTTGTGAGGAATTATTAGTAAATTGGCACCCCATTCCCCCATGTCCTGTCGCTCCATGTCTTTCCCCTCGCCCTGACACACACAGTGGTAACATACTCCCTTTTGTGTATTTAACTAAGGGGGTGGGAGGTGCCTATCCATCAATAATCCCTCACAAGTGGGAGAGATCCTACCCAGAACATTTGGGAACCAGGCAGAGAAATGTTCTAAGGGATGGCTCCCCATGGGGACAAACCAAACTGCATCACAGAATTCACTGTAAGGGAGCTGGAGATAAAGCAATGACAGCAGGGGCCACAACGAGTCTCAGGAGAGGTGGCAGTCAGGGGCCTGCTCTTGCTCCCTTCCCCTCCCACTGAAGGGCTGCCCCATTACTGCCTAATCCCATTAACAGAATGACAGCTGAAGCAGCATAGGTCCCATCAACCTTTAACTTCCCCCTGCTCCTTGCAGGTCTGGCCAGAATAGTTACAAGCCATGCTGCTGCAGAAGAGGCGAGGCGTCCCACTGTTGTAGGGTTGGACTACATGTGTCTGCCAGGAGCAGACTCTGTCACCACCCTTCTGTTTTATCTTCTCAAGATAAAGGTAGTTTGCTAAGGCTGGAGGGCTGACTCCACCCAGCAACAGCGCCTCCCCTCCTCCCCCTTCCTTTGGCCTGGGGACTTGTGTTCTCCTGTATCACTCGCTGACTGATGGGGAGATCCCTTACAGAATAACTAGCTTTAAAGGTCAGTGTCATTAATCACATGGATACTTTGCCCTCCTGTTCAGCACCTTCATGTGAGGAGCCCAGAGAGCCTGACATGACAAACACAATTCTAGCCTCACAAGCCATCTGCAAGTAGGGTGACCAGACAGTAAGTGTGAAAAATCGGGACAGGGGGTGGGGGGGTAACAGGAGCCTATATAAGAAAAAGATCCAAAAATCAGGACTGTCCCTATAAAATCGGGACATCTGGTCACCCTATCTGCAAGGTAGGGAAGTGTTGCTGGTTTGTACCTATAGGTCATGTCTCCACTAGAGAACTGCGCTGGTGGGATGAAACTGGTCTAGACACAAACATTTCAACATGTCCATTCAGCATTGCATCCACACTGGTGCTGTTCTAAGCCACTTCCCCTGCAATGTCTTCTGGGTACCTACCCCATAGTTCCCAGCTCAGCTGCCAACAGCAGTGAATTCTAGGAGATCTCAAAAGGTCACTAGTGGACTGTGGGCCAGTAGGGAGAGGACTGTGTGATCTGTTCTGGTGCTGTCCACACTGCTATCAAACCAATACAGGCTGAAATGATTCAGGGTAAATCCAATATTGTGCCCTGCTTAAAGCAAGTCATTTCTTGCTTACGTGTTGTGGGCCCAACAGGTTTTACAAGCATGCAAGGGGGCCACACAGATCTTGGCCTGGTAAGTCCCTTTAGTGTAGACAAGGCCATAACATACAGATGGGTAAACTCAGTCCCATAGTGGACAAGGTCACAGTAAAAGAAGAAGGATGTGGGGTTAATCTGTGTGTGTGCAAGAGGCCTTCACTCTGCAGTGGGGCTCAGAACAGTTTATATGCGGATGCAGGGCCAGGGGCAGCACTTCATCCTGGAGTGGCTAACAATGAAGGGATGTGGAGTACAGGTGGGATTACACTGGAAGAGCCAGATGCTTCTAGGCTTCGCCAGCTAGGCCCACCAGACCTGCTCTTGTTCCTTGCAAGGCTCCAGCATCTTTTGCAGACTGTGAGGAGAATGCAGGTCTCTCCCCTTTCCCTGCTTCTAATACTGAGCAGATGCTGTAAACTGGTTATTGCATAACTAACATACAGCAGGCAGCAACTGAAAGGAACTTTGACATATTAATCAGAGATTTTTTTTCTATTTCCCCAAAAGCCAAAATAACTAGGATGCAGGGAGGAGATTTAACCCCAAAAGATACGTCTATGCTGCAATTAAAAACCTGTGGATGGCTGGTGCAAAGTGACTTGGGCTCAAGGGGTTCAGGCTAAGGGTCTGTTTAATTGCCGTGTAGATGTTTGGCTAGAGAAAGTGGTAGGGTCCCAGAGCTTGGACAACCTCTACACCACAATTTAAACAGCCCCTTAGCTGGAGCCCTGTGAGTCTGAGGCAGTTGGCACGAATCAGCCCAGGGTGTCTCACCACAGCGTAGACATACCCAGTCCCTAAGAGGCTGTTAGACCCTGTCATCTAGCCTGTTCTTGTCTCTAGGTGATGTAAAAATCTTGTCCCAGATATAACCAAAAAGGTGCCCCTACGTGGGCTGTGGGAGGGGCAAATGTGCAGGTCACTAGGATGGTGGCCAGATCTCCTTCATCAAATATTACCAGAACAACCCTGTGTGTCCAGCCAGCTGGGGTGACACCTTGGGGTGGTTGCCTATGAAAGGAGCTTTATGGTTTAAGGTAAGGCTGAGAGACGTCAGTCTGTAGCACAATATAAGCATGTTGACTTGGCAACTTTGAGAAACCTCTGCTTGTGGGGAGGCCTGGGATGGGAATAGCAGGGGATGCAGCACGTTCAGCACCATGGTGCATTGGAAGAACAGTGTGGGAGGATGCAGGGATAGCAAAGGTCGTAGCAGGGCAGGAGTGAGAGCACCGGCAGAGCTATGCATGTCAATCTAGAACAGCAACAGCAGGACATTAGCAGTGCTATGGGATCAGGAGTGAAACAGTAGGGGCTGCTGCAGGTCAGAGCGGTGCATTCGTAGAGCTGCATGAGAGGATGCTTGTCCAGCCCTTGCCCATAGTGTGTCGGCCCCTTCCCAGGACCATCTGCCCCTCACTTTTAGAAGCAATAAATGCTCTCCATGTTAAATCACTCTACAACACAGAAAAGCTACAGTTAAATCCAAAGGGCCAAGGCAAAGAGAATCCCTGGTGCCAAATGGTTACGTGGCCTTGCACAGTCTCCTTCTTCCACCCACAGGATATTTCATAGAAAGGCAGAGCAGGGCTCCAGACCTGCTAGAACAAGGCCCTGAGCGTGCACAACTGGGCTCCAACACATGGCAGCACTGGCTGGGGAGCATTAGCATCCCTGACTCCATCTAACCAGCCACTGCCAGGCGGGGCTTAGGGGACTGTTGCCCAGAAGAGATGCCGCAGGAGGCAGGTGGTGACTTCCTCAGTGGAGGGCAGCAGGGGCTGGGAGTCCGGGCTCCCCACTGCGCTAGATCCCACAGGCTCCGAGCTGGGCCATACAGCGCCTCTGCGCGGGTTCAGCGCGGGGCACCGGGCAGGGACTCCGCTCCCGAGCCCCCTGCGCGCGCCGCACCCGCGGGGGCGCGGGGCGGACACCTCCCCGGCCGGCTCCTTTAATGCTCAAGGACGGGCAAGGGGCGCGGGGCCCGGACAGGCCGCAGCCCCGGGGCAGGAGGGAGGGGCCCACGGGGGGTACCTGGCGAGCCGGCGTGAGGGTCCCATCCACGTCGAAGAGGCAGAGGACGCGCTCCCGGCTCGGCGGCTCGCTGCCAGCCATCGCTGCGGCGCCGGCCGAGCCCCGCGCTGCAGAAGGCGCGCAGGGAGGGCGGGCGGGAGGCGTCGCCCCGTCCGGGCCAATCGCGGCGCACGGGCGGGATCCGGGGGGGGGCCACAAGCCTGGCAACACGTACACCCCGGGCCTGCCGCCGCCTGCGGGCGCGCCCGGCCTGGCCGGTTCCCTGCAGCCCCTCGGCGGAGTCCGCTGCGGCCGCCAAAGGAAGGTAGCAAACCCCCTGCCCGCGCAGGACGGCCACGAGCGGCGCGGGATGCGTTGATCGCGCCGAGCCCGGCGAGGAGCCCTCGGGGAGGAGGGACAAGGCTGCCAGGGCCTCCTGCTGCCTGGGCGCCTCTCCTGCCGAAGGCTCCCACAGCATCTCAGAGACCATGGGACGTGTTTTATCCTCGCTCGCCACGCAGTGGAACCCCCCCCCTCCGCTTGGGTGGCATGGCAGGAGAAAATAAGGGCAGAATTTGGCTCGCCCACCACTAACGTGCAGCCGTATCTGGGGTGGAGCGCGGTGGCTGCTGAACAGCCCACAGCAACGCTGCACAAGCTTTCCGACAGTAAATGAAAACGAAAGTTACCGATTTTCCTCTCTCTCTTCCACATCCGTTTATTCAAAGTCTTTACGCAACTGCACATACGGTAAATGCAGCAGCTGTTCAGAGCTCAGCAACTGCTTTCACCGAGCAGCAGATTTAGAACCTGTCTTTGCCATGAGAGGGAGTGTTAGAGTAGACATCAGTGTCATTTTTGATCCTTTCTGAAAAGTACCCCTGGGGATAGTATCAGTTACGTTTAAGGTCACCCCTAGCTAGTGGCTACAGTTGTGTCACATATTCTTGGGACTAGGGGGTTGGTGGAAAGAGGAATCTAATCCCGTGATGATCATGGAGGCTGGAAAATAATGGGGTAGGGATGACCAATCACTTATTCCGATTACAGTTAAATTAACTGCATTTGTAAACTGCGCAAGACAGCAGCTGCTGTGGATGCTATGATGAGCCTGACGTAACCAGCCTTGTGCTTTACAGCCAAGCAGCTCCCTCAGTGAGGAAAGTAAATCAAGGTTTCGTCTTAAAAAGCTACCCAATCTCACCACTTCTGGGGTTTGACGTAACACCTGTCGTCATGGTATCTATGTGCCACACCAAAACCCTTAACAAAAGGTGTTTTGCCTCTCCCAATTCCAGAGAAGCGTGACTGCGTGTTTGATTGGATAGTATCAGTTCTGAGGAAGGCTTTAGCAGGGCTTTGGAGCTGTGCTCCGGCTCCGCTCCAGCTCCAGGCAAAAACCTGCAGCTCCACTGTTCCAGAGCTGCTCTGCGTTCCAGCTCCAGGCTCCGCTTCAAGGCCCTGCTTTATGGAAAAGGCACGGTTTGATCAGAACAACACCTGGTTTGGCTTCAGTCTGGTCTCTGACAGATCTGCAGCGGGGGCTCTGTCACCAATACTGCTCTGTTCCCAGTGTCTGGGTTATCCATCTATACAGATACTTACACAGGACTGAGTCACACTAGGAGCGGAGAACCTCACAATAATTAATGAAAACAACAAGGAGTCTGGTGGCACCTTAAAGACTAACAGATTTATTTGGGCATAAGCTTTCGTGGGTAAAAAACCTTACTTCAGATGCCGGTGCCACCAGCGTTCCTCAGAACATCCCTGTGAATTAGGGGAGCACTAGCCCCATTGTACAGTTGGGAAACTGAGGCATAGATGGATTAAGTGACTTGCCTAAGATCACACAGGTAATCTGTGTCAAATCTGGGAATTGAACCTAGAGCTCCTGAGTGTTTATGTAGTGCTGAAACCACAAGGTCATCCTTTCTTATCAACAATACCCTTTTGGAATGTAGCTGACTTGGGGGATTATGCAGGATAAAGCATTCTTTGCACTAACTAAATCCAAGTATGTTCAGTGCCTTGTAGATTAGGATCAGGACTTTGCACTGTGCTCTGAAACAAATGGGGAGCCAGTGGTATTCACAAAGCCTGGTTGTTGTGTGTCTGTGTTGGCCTTTGCTGCTAATGAAGTGCATGGGGTTAGGGAACAGCATGTGGACTGGCAGTGCCAAGGGAACTGCAGGTGGTGTGTCTGTAGCTCATCGTTACTGGCCTGGGTCTTTCTTCTACCTCAACCACTGTAACAGAAGCAGTGGATGCCCAAGAAGACTGCTCTGCCCTACTCTTGAGTGCTGGCTCAAGCCATGCCTAGACTTGGCAAATTAGCTAACACGTTAACAAACGTTTTCACTTGGGAAGTACAATTTTCAGTATCAATTCTTCTTTGCAAAGTCAAGTCTGTTTCTTCCAGTCATATTGCTTTGACCTGGTTATCAGTTATACCACAAATAATTTGGTCCATCTGGAGTTCATGTGACTTAGCATTATTATGCAGGCCTGTACATAATGGTCAATAGTCTCACCTCACCCCCGGCTTCTTTTAAATAATATGTCTTTCCCAAATTGCATTCTTACATGGATCACAGTGTTGTTGACATTTCAGAATATTTGCTCTCCTGCTCTCACTGGAATGTGCTGTTGGGCTTCAACATCTCTGGACCCACCACATTTCACACTTTCTGATTTATCTTCAATACTTCTTGCTTTCAGTAAAATCTGCAACCATTTCTTCCAGTTCTCTACCAGATCTCCTGCCAGACTGAGGGATTCAGGTGACGTCACTTGCTCCATTTTTGTCAAAGATTTTGTTTTCTTCTGATACTGTGTTAATACTGTGACCCACAGAAGTGCTGGTAAAAGACTATCACCTGGCCTGGTCATACAAAAGATAAAACCTTATCACACAGCAGGGGGCAGTATCCCTAATGTTACCAAGGTGACTATTACTAGGGTGCAGTGGTCCACTTCAGTGGAGATTTGCTCCATGAGTTTCTACCACTCCTCCCCACCTGCCAGAGGAGATCATTCATAAGCTGTTGTGCCAATTTCCATAGCATCTCTGGTGCAGAGGATCCTGGAGCACCTCTTTGAAGAGGCAATTATTGCAGGTGGCTACATGGGGGAGGGTCTGGAAATCTCTTTGGGGGGGGCGGGACCATCTTTTTGTTCTGTGTTTGTACAGTGTGACGGGTTAGATCACAGAAACCCCCTTGGGAGCTGCCAACTGATGTGCCAAGACTACTTCTGCCCCTGCTTTCCCTGCTAGCTTGGGACCCCAGCACCCTGTCTTGCTGAGCCAGACACGCCCGTCTGCTCCAACACAGACCCAGGGTCTGAATTACTTGCCCCAAAACTGCAGACTTAACTGAAAGCAGCTTATAGAAGTGTTCTTGCCTTTGACACTCAGATGCCCAACTCCCAATGGGGTCCAAACTCCAAATAAATCTGTTTTACTTATGAATTGTTTGCCCTCTATAACACTGATAGAGAGAGATGCACAGCTGTTTGCTCCCCCCCCCCAGGTATTAATACATACTCTGGGTTAATTAATAAGTAAAAAGTGATTTTATTAAATACAGAAAGTAGGATTTAAGTGGTTTCAAGTAGTAACAGACAGAATAAAGTGAATTATCAAGCAAAATAAAATAAAATACGCAAATCTAAGCTTAATACAGTAATACAATTGAGTACAGATAATATCTCACCCTGAAAGATGTTTCAATAAGTTTCTTTCACAGACTGGATGCCTTCCTAGTCTTGGCACAATCCTTTCCCTTGGCACAGCCCTTGATCCAGCTCAGGTGGTAGCTAGGGGATTCCTCACAATGGCTCCTTCCCTTTGTTCTGTTCCACTCATTTATATATCTTTTGCATAAGGCGGGAATCCTATGTCCCTCTCTGGGGTCCCACCCCCTACTTCTCAATGGAAAGACTCCAGGTTAAAGGTGGATTCCAGTTCAGGTGACATGATCACATGTCACTGTAAGACTTCATTACCCACTTGCCAGCACACACATATACAGGAAGACTTACAGGTAAAACACAGCCATCTGCAGTCAACTGTTCTGGTTAATGGGAGTCATCAAGATTCCAAACCACCATTAACGGCCCACACTTTGCATAATTACAATAGGCCCTCAGAGTTATATTTCTAGTTTCCGATGCAAGAGTGGTACATTTATACAAATAGGATGATCACACTCAGTAGATTATAAGCTTTGTAATGATACCTTACAAGAGACCTTTTGCATGAAGCATATTTCAGTTACATTAGCATATTTTCATAAAATCATACAGAGTGCAACGTCACATACAGCACCTAGCACAGTGGGGTCATGCTTCAGGACCATGATTCCTAGGCACTATCACAATACAAATAAGTGGTATGAACATACATGGAACTTTCTGTAGAGGTTCTTATACTGTGCTCGTATTTGTGCGCCTGCCAGTGGTGCGTTAAGCAATGTGACTACACATCTGTCATGTTGTTTGTTCTCTTATCCTTTCCCCAGCAGGAGAAGTGTGTGTAGTGGAGTGTCTTGTTTTTGGTAGGTTTTGTTTTGATCTCTATATACCTGCTGCTATGTGTTTGTGTTGGAGAAGGCAGGTCAAAGAAACAAACCGGTCACTTGGAGCAGAAGATATAGAGGCTTGTGATGGTCCTTAGTTCCTGGGGGAGTTTATTCCACAGTCTTGGACCAGCCCCAGGAGAAAGGGCTGGCTCCCAGACAAACAAGCTTTACTCTTAGTGGGAGAATCCCAATAACACTGAAAGTCTGACCTTGCCCCTTTACTAAAGAAGACAGAACCTTGGTAATTAGCAACCAGGAGAGAATGAATCTCAGGTGCTTTCAAATGCACTTTGTTAACTATCCTGTACAACTGACTAATGAAGAACTCAGGGTCCCTGGGCTGCTCTGTATCCAAGGAAACAGAGCAAGGGAAACAGAGACACACCCACCATCTTCATACAGAAGGCCTTGGCTTGTGCAAGATGTGTGTGCATGGGCTTTGTTCTCCCTCAGTTTACCCTGGGCCACAGCTACAGTTCTCTCCTAAGGAGCAGGAGGTGAGGAGGTCAGATTCTGAAAGGTGAGCTTGGTCGGGGCTATTTGCTTATCATTTTGGTGATACTGGAATAATCCAGGTGGGCCTGGAACGAGCTGGGAGGGTATATGGGTAGGATAGCCGCCAGGCGTCAGCATAGAATGTGACACTCCCCATCTGATTTCCACCCCCCTTTGCATTTCCAAGAGCCCCTCCCTACATCATCCCCATTAACGTCTTTGTGTTCTTTAATCTCTGATCTTTTAATCACTCCCTTGGAGGAGTCTATTCTACTCTACTGTCCGTTTGCTCTGACTGGTAAAGCGGGACTGCATATTAGGTGACAGTTAGATGTGAGCAGGACTCCTCTGTTCCAAACGCTGGGGAGTGGAGTTGCAGGGGGTTGGGTCATCTACTGTATTTCCCCAGGCTTTGGTGCTGTCACAGTTGATTTATGTCTGGCCTACAGGGTTCTCTCCGTTCTACTTGTGCCATAGCTTGCTTATGACAAATCACATTCTACAAGGCTGGAGATATAGGTTTAACTATAGGATGTGATCCCCAGGTACACCTGTACACAGGTACAGATGTTTAGTGTGGCTGGCATGCAGTTAGGTGGCTGAATGTTTATATAGGTCAAAGAACATGCCCTAACTATGTTTACACGTGGAGTTATTACTGATGAACTTTCTGTGTGAACACTGTTATTCCAGAATAAGAATGCCTTGTTCCTGTTTAGCTTCACCCAGTGGGTTAGATAACTAATGCACATAAGCTATCTCACTGTAAAATCCTAGTGGAGACAAGGTTCTGTTGTTCTCACTGCAGTGTAGCTAGGCAAGCTCAAGGTGGGTGGAGGGGTATAGTGTTGACCTTCCCTAGTTACATCATGGTGAAAACTGCCTGCCCCTTGCCTCCACTGGGATTTTACAGCAAGATAACAACTGAGTTATCTTATTATATTAAAAAAAACCCCAAACAAACAATGTGTGTGTTTTGGTAGTGAGAACGAGTGCATGTCAGGCAAGTTCTAGAAGAAACTAGCTTTGCACTGATGTGGCCTTCTCCTACAGCCTTGGGGGAATTTAGATGGAAACACTCATATTTAGAATCCTCAAACCAGGTTGTTTGCCAACATTATCTGTTGGGATTTAAGGTTTGTCTCTCTGTAATTAAAGGTGATCTGCAAAGAGGAAAACAATAAATAGAGTTCTGCTTCTTCCCTGGGCCCCTTTTTTATGTTCCAAATGCAGACCTGCTTATGCTTTACCATAGACGTTCAGGGCATATCTAAGCTTGAAGAGAGTATGTCACCTCTGCAATGGGAGGTGTGATTGCTGCACATGTAGGCATACCCAAGCTAGCTTGGATCTAGCCAGGATGAGTCCTTGCTGCAATGACAGCACCATGGGCTTCAATGCAGGCTGTACAAACCCATCCAGGATTCTGGCTAATTACTCTGGTGGCTAGCCCATGCTGCTGTGACATCATTGCTATTGGTACTCACGCTAGTTAGATTAAAGCTACCTCAGGTTTGGCTGCATGAGGCAGTCACACCATGTGATTGCAATGGGCACCTATCCTGAGGTGACTGGAGAGCTAGGAAAATGGTGACATCCCAAGCGAGTGACAGTTGAGCAACTGAGAAACCAAGGGATTTTTTGTCAGACTGTTGCCATCTCTTTGGCTGAGACTCTCAGAGCTGTGCAGAACATTTAGCCCCACACCTGCGATTAGTTTCAATGGAAGAGGTGTAGCTAAGGCTGTCCCCTTGGTATAGCCACCAGTGGCCAGCTACCAGTGTAACTGCATTAGAGCAAACCCCTTGTGTAGCCAGGCAAAGCCATGATTTGACAGATACTGTTTTATTTCAACATAGCCACAGTGTACCTCAGTTGCCCCCTCTCATCATAGTCCAAGCAGTTCGCACCTTCTCTCACTAATTCTAGCATTGTCTGATTCGTTATCAGACTTGCTCAGTTTTAAAAGATGCAGTTCCTGACTGCCAGCCCCGTCATCTCAACCTGCCCCTCTGAAAGCCAAGTCGGACTCTCTTTTGCCTGTGCTGTGGCATCACTGCTACAGATTCTGCAAGTTGTACTCTGCTCCACACTTACATTTAGCCTTCAGATCTTAACCCTTTTGGTCCCAACACTCTTAAACATCAGAAAATATTTTGAGGTCTGCTCAGACTGAGTTGGCTTTCATTTATTTTTGATTGGTCTCCTCACAACTAGAAACCTCCAGAGAAGCTTAATGCGATGGCAGAGCCACGGGCAGGGGAAGGGAAGGGAAACAAGTGTGGATGAAAGAACAAAGCTTCCTCACACCCTGTGTGAAACCACAGCCTTCTCGGTGCGTTAGAGTAGCTGGCAATACGTGCTCTCCAAGTTCTTGCAGTTGTCATTTCATTTCTTCTTGTGCTCTTTGCTTTCAGGAGGAAGTGCTCAGCTACTGTTCTCCAGAGCCTTCCAGCCTGGGTTCTTGTAGATGCTTTGGATCAGCTTCCAGGCCAGCAGGTGCGTGGTGGAACATTCTAGGCTTGTGAGGCTTGCCCATAATCCAGGAAGCTGTACTTCCTCTTTGTAGCATCTTACAAGGATGAGAAACTGGTTCCCCCATAAAGATCACTCTTACAAAGTGAATCTTGCATAGATAAGAGGGATGTGGCTTGGGAGACTAGAGACCTCACTTTACTCACAAATTAGTACAGCAGCCGCAGTGCAGGGCCACAAATGTGTCTTGGCCCTAGGTTTAACAGGAAGAGGCTGCCTCAGGATAAACTCAGGCTCTATGCACAGGCTTCATTCCTTGGCATCTGAGACGAAGAAGCGGGCCTGCGGTGAAGTGTAGTTTGTGTGGAGACCTGTCCTTCTAGGAAGTGGACTGGAAATTCACTACCTTCAATCACACAGGCCACCAGATAGCCACTGGATGGTCATGACCTTCAAGCACTACTTCCCAATTGGCATTTCCCAGTCTGACTTTGCAACAGCAGCATAATGAGACCCAAAGTGTTTGTATCAAATGCGAGTTACATAACCATGAGACAAAATAGCAGTGCCATCTAGAGGTAGCTTGTTGTAGCAACTGCCAGTGAGTTGGCATTTTCTCAGGATTTTGCATCTTTCACTCCTATAAACAGATGTCAGACCGGCTTCACCCCTCAAAATTGGTGGTCACACCAGGGATGAATTTGGCCTGTTATGTTCTTCCAAATCTGTCTTCCTCATACTGTTTTGGACACCTCTTTGCAAGAGCCTGTGGAGAGTCCAAACCACTCTTTAACCGTCCTGTGTACTATTTAGTACCAGCTGGCTAGGAGGAAGGCTCACATCCCTCTTCCCCCTGGCAACAGGAATTTGCCCTCTGGGCAGCAGCAATATGTTTAATCATTCATAAGTCATCTGGGCTTGCTGTAAGGCTGTACTTGCCCTGGGCAAACTGTCATTCCATAGTTACTGAAAACTTTGAAGCCCCAACCAAACCACCTGTTTGGACTATAAGCTAGAGATCCCTCGATACATTCCCTCTACAGCAGCTGCTGCTGACCTAAAAGCATTGCCCTGGAACAAGCAGCCTGGACTATTTGCTGGCATTCCCCTTTTGGAATAGGTGTCTGCTCTCCTTAGACCACTGCTGATAGCTAATGTCTAATGTCTAAGACCAGCTTTCCCATGCATGAATCTAAGTTTGGAAACTATGTAGCCACCGATGCAACTACAATCCTGACTCTGACCCTGTTTGAAATTCTTTGTCCTTTAAAATATCAGCAGAATCCAGCTTCTTAGCATTAAGGGGGAGAGATGGGCATAATTACTCTGTCATTAATGTGCTATGAATTTATGTGGACAGATGCTGAAGCATGATAACTTGCTTGCATTCTGAGGGTTGAACTGATAGCTAACTAAAAGTGGGAAGGAATTTTTCCTTTTTCCCCAGAGCCGTGTTGATGGGAGCACAGGAATTCCTATAAAGCAATGAATGTGTTAGGATGAGGTGGGTAGTCTATGCAATCTCTTCCCTGCTTCTGCAAGGAAAGCCAGGCCTTGGGCCTTCCTGTTATTTAAAAAACACACAAAATACTTGGTGGATATCTTCCATTCAAAATGCTGAGATAACTAGTGTGTTCAGGGAGGTTCCAGCATAGGCTCCCTCACTGCCCAGACCCTCTCTTCCTCTGTCTTAACTCAGCTTACCACCTCCTCTAGCAGCAAAGATTAGGAGGTTTTATTGTTCCCCACCCATTCAATGTTATGAAGGCATCTTACTCAAGTGAGGGCCAAAGAGCACCCCCTCCATCCAGCCATCTTTCAGCAGCACTGACAGACTCTTCAGAGCTCTGTCAAATGTCAAAGAAAGTAGCCCTGATGCAGGAGCAGGGTGTGCATGGAAGCACTGTCCCCAAACTTGATGCTGCTTGTGACCAGCTCTACCAGAGTGAGGCAGCCAGTACTCCCTTCAGTATCACCAAATGGCATGAACTGCTGGGGCAGTTTCCCAGCCCACATCTTGGTATTGATGGATAGGCCCTGATGGGGCTCTAGTCACTTGCTTCTGTTCAGGCGCTGTGTCAACACATGAAGTAACACAGAACAACATACTATAGTTCCGTTTATTGTAATAGGGAAAAAAACAGAATAAACCAAACACCACTTTCTGCCTAGAGACATCATTATTGTAATGTAAAAATGCATCCCCTCTGTCCAGACATTGTTCAGCAGCACTGAGGGGAACCCCAGAAATACAAGACAGAAAACAAGAGTTGTGGCAAAGGGGTTCTGCTCTCTTCCAAGATAAAAGGTTAGGTTTCCCTGCCCCTTTGTTAGTCAACTCACTGGAAGTACTTTACTTACATACATTTACATATTTATTTCTCATTCTATCATATATACCTATAAATAAGTGTTGGTGGGTGGAATGCTGGGTATACGCATCTGCAATTTATACATAGCCCATCTGAGGAACTGGGCTACTAATAAGCCTACAGAGCATCGGGTGGGCTCACTACACAACCATGTTAATTGGTTGGGGTAGAGGGGGCTCACTTTCATGTAATTTGTTTATCAAGGAGCCCAGTGTTAGTGTTGAACTCAGGCCCCTTTCTGGGTCCCTCCCTACAGTGGGACTGTCCCATGGTGCCTGCAAACAGAAGCTGCTGCTGAGTAAAATTTTATCCAGTAACTTTTTTTTTTTTTATTAAAGTAGCAGCACTATCTGTCCTGGGATTAATGGGGTGGAGGGACGGCAGATTCCAAAATACATGAGGTGAATCTGTTCCCCTTCTTTCCTCTCTCCCAGAAAAGATGTAAAAGGTCCTGAAGTTTGGTGGGCAGTCAAGTAAGATCCAGGCTCAAGCCTAATTAGTGGGATACATTGCTAGGGTGTATGCTGGTCTCCATTTATACAACAGGAGATGGGAAAGGACAGGACAGGATGACATACAGAGTATAGGAAAGCAGAGGAATGCAAAGACCTGTTTGGTGGTACTTCTGGAGGAACAGGGAAAGAAGGGCTCTGAAAACAACTCACTTTAGAACAGTTTCTGCAGACTATGCATTTTCTGGGTTCTGGGAATGTTTGTGCAAACCAGGAGCTGCTTCTAAAGGGCATCTGCTCCCACTGCTTATGTTCTACCGCACCTGGAATCCAGATTCATCACAATGAAGGGCTGAGGAAGAGGACTGTTATGTTACAAGGAGAAGACGACACAATGGAACACGTTCTGGATTGCATTGACCATTGCCCTGCACCTTGTGTAGTTATATACACTTTATCAGTCTGACTTGATAACACATTTTACCCCCACTATGTATTTGTGTAAAGGATTACACAACATGCAGGGCAACATCAAACTGAAACTAAAATCATCCTCTTCCTTCTAAACAGTGTGCACCACTTTTAGTTGTTACTGAATAAGCACAACAGAAATTGCTCTCCAAAGGATATCCTTTTGGAACTATTAACAAGGGTAGAAGCTTAACAGAGCAAGGTCACAACTGCTTTAGGATCTTAGGAAGTGTCCTGTGCACTGGTGCGATTAGAGGTTGAGGCAGGTCTAAACTAAGCTTGGAGCAGTTCTTAGCACAACAAGACACTGGGCAAAGGGTTCTGCACATGCAAGGTCCTCCTGTTGGCAGGATCTGGGGCAAGTACTCCCCGTTACAGAGTATCAGCAACACTAGTGGCCATGGGGGAAGTTCCCACTGTCCCGTGACTATCTTTCTTTCATTGTCTCTCCTAAAGACAGTTGCTGGAGAATCAATGGGGGGAGGATAGCTATACTTGAAGGAAAGATAGCACAAAGTACCCCTTCTTTCCTTTCCCTAACCTCCTACCCACAAGAGAGTTAAATGGAGAGGCCGCAGTAATCTTTAATCAGGGGAGGATGCTGTTCTGACCCAATCTTTTGCCTATTGTTCAGCCTTACCCACTTCCAATGATAGGCACGTGTATCCCTTGAAGTGTCCCTGATAAAAAGTGGAGAAATTCTATTTAGAGACTGTTCTGCTTTTGTCTTGCTCATCCCTCTTCTTCTTTAATTTGGGGAAATTTACATGGAAACCAGATAGCAGCTTCTGCAATGCTGACCCGCTGTTTTCTTCACACATTTAATCAGACTCATCTGTGACATCACACTCAACTGCCTTAGTGCTTATGTTGTGACTGCAAACAGATGCTGCAGACTGTTTGCAAACCTTAGATTAATGTGCAGCTGCCATGCTGTTCTTTCCTCACTGTGCATGCAACACTGGCTCAGCAGGGCAAGAACAGGCCCCATGCAAAGGTAGTCAGTTTCAAGGGGTTTTGCACAGGAGCCTATGAGCTTGCTTGCTATGGGGAGAAGGAAAAGTTTCACTTCATTTTGCTTTTACTTGACCCTTATTTTCCCCTGACTGAAAGGGATACTGATCTTTTGGAGAGGTCCTGTCCTCCACCCCTTAATTCTTGGATCTAGCATTATGAGGCTGGTGGTGACACTCTGGTGCAGCCACCATCCAACTCATACCTAATGTCACTGAAAACCTTAACACTGAGAGGCTAGCAGGTTTTATTCAGCTAGGAGACCTTTCCCCTGTAACTATCCCACTGAATGTTCTGACTAGGCTAGGTTAACTTCTCCACTTGAGCAAACAATACAACATTAATGGAATAGTGAGAAGGTTTTAATATTGGGGACCCACTGCAGTATTACAAAACTCACTGTATTTTCCTATTACAGACTGCAGCAAATATCCCATAATATGGGCAGTGAAGAAGAAAAAAGATGCAAGTCTGGCAAGGGATTGCTAGGACTCTTAACCCAGTGCCTCCCCTTGGGTACCCCAAATTGAGTAATGGGCTCTCCAGTCTCCATAGAATGAATTCCCACATCTCCAGCAAGAGGGTTATTTAGAAAGTGTCAGTGTACACAGACAAGACAGCCTTAACAAGTTAGAATAATGCTATTAGAAATTATGGCAATCTTTTTGGTAGCATTGTCCTACATGCAACCCGATAAGTCATCTCCCTGGGAAATCTGAAAAAACATCTTGTTATTTCCTTGGAGACAATGCTGATGTGAAATTATAAAATAGAAATCTGGTAGATTTGTGTGTTTAAAAAGGAAAAGCCTGGTGAGGCTGGGCACATCCATCCATTTGTGTTAGCTCTGTCCATTATGTCTGCGGAAGGTATTCCCACCAGGTGGCTGGATCTGGATGGAGTCCAGGAGAGGCCTCAAAGCTTGTCCAAAGGGTCTGAGGTGGCAAGGAAATTAAAAAAAAAGAAAAAAGGACATTTATAGATCTTAAAGTGATCATGCTACATATATACACAAGGATTTCTCATGCACCCTTGAAATGTAGCCACCTCTGAAACAGAATGAGATGGCCTTTATAATGGCAACTTCGTAAAGTCCTGTTCTTCAATGAGTTACTTTATATGGTTTAATTTAACCAGTTAAATAAAAATTGCTACAGCAGCAACTTTAAATGTTTGTTCAAACTCTAGTTTTCATGAGCCAGTTCCTTGAATCCTAACATAAAGTAGTGTCAAGATAGCAGTACCCTCTCTGATACTAACTTTTAGTAATTTATCTAGTTACCTGAAGTGATCAGAATATGATTTTGCAAAGCAGTTTTCCATTAAGTGTCAAACATCATTAAATAGTGGAGTAGTAGCTATCCAACTGAAACTCCTAAGAGAAAGTTAGGGAGGCACAATGTCAAATTTGAGCTAAATTCAAACTTGGCCAGAAAAATAGTGACTATCATCAGTAACCTTGGAAAAAGGGCCATGGGATCTCTAATGATCACAAGTGTCCAAACCTTAGTTTAATAGATGGCATCTCTGGCAGCAGAACCACTTCTGTGCAACTCTGGATCAGTATTCACTGAATAATTCCTACTGAGTCCTGAAGCATCTGAGTTTTCCTTGAAGGTCTCCTATTCAAGTATACACTGGATCGGACTTTGCTTAGCTTCATCTTACAGCCCAGTACAGGAGAAACATTTCTACCAACTGCCCTCGCGTGTCACAGTCAGGTACAGTGCTGTTTGTGATAAGAGGAGAACTGGATGGTGCAGCTCTCCTTACTGACTCAACTGAAAGTGCATACCAAAGGAGGCTTAGCTAGCCAGTGAGATCTACAAACCTCAGTTGTGATGAGAAGGGATGTTATAGAACTTTCACTTATTTCCTCCCTTCTGCATCCTCTCCTCCCATCCAGCCCCTGCTTTTAAGTATCTCAAAAGCAACTTCAAAGCTTTACCTCCATAGGGCAACATGGCAAGCCTCAACACAGTGATGGCCCTCTGGGGCAGGAAAGGTGACTCATTAGCGATGCCCACACCCTGCCCTGAGATGAAGACATTGCTTATTTTAATTTCAAAGAGGTACTAGTATCCTTAGCCACTGGCCTTTATACGGCTCTCTGACCTCTTTTATATACATCTTGTCAAGTGAAAAAAAAAGCCTAGGGAGGTAGTTAGATGACATTCATTGATGGTAGAAGAAAATAATCTTCCACCCTTCCCTCATCATGATAGGGCCAGTCATGGTGTGGAGACTGTCATTGCATATAAAGGCCCAAATAAATGAAGTGGCATCCTCTCCCTGATCTCATGAGGTACAGCAGGTACCAGTCCCCACCTAGGGCTTACCAGATGTGGCAGCAAACATCCAGGCATCAGCATGAAGCAACATACTACAGATAGAAACAGAGAAGATTGTACTCACGTGGAAAGGACTT
This sequence comes from Chrysemys picta bellii, assembly GCF_011386835.1. Taxonomy (NCBI): domain Eukaryota; kingdom Metazoa; phylum Chordata; order Testudines; family Emydidae; genus Chrysemys; species Chrysemys picta. Next base: position 91,911,112 of record NC_088791.1, on the reverse strand, counting down.
CGGACGGAAGGTCAGTAATGTAGGAAGGGATCTTTCTTCCTGTCAGGAACTGCGCCACTTCGTTACTAAAGGTGTTGCAGTTATGTTCAAAGAGATTATAAGACTCTCCTCTGTGCCCAGGAGAGGAGTTCAAACACAGAAGAGAGAGAGTCAGCAATAAATACCGCAAGAAAAGGAACTCAAACCAATAATTAATTACATCAGCACCATTCATCCTAAAGGACCCTAACACGATTTAGACAACACACTAGTCCGTTCTCTCTCCAAAACTCAGCTGAGTTGGGGATGGAACGTGGCAGCCATTCTGCACTACTGACACTACACAACAGCCTTTTGGAGGAGAAATGAGTACCAACTTCTTCACTTGAAATTACAGAAGAAATAGTAGATCCAAGTAATTACTGAGGTTGGAATTTCACCGGGACACTAAGTAAGTATTATTGTTAATTACTTTTGTGAGAAGTGCCCTTGGCTTTCTAATGAACACAGGAAGTCAGAACCTTGGTTTTACATATCATCTGAAAGAGGGCAGCTCCAGCACAGTGTTTCAGTACTGGCTCTCATAGTAAAGTGCCCCTATTGAATGAACACTATTTCTTCCATCATGTAGGTCTTCCATGAAGGTCTCTCATCCAATACATACCGGGCAAAACCCTGTTTGCTGTCAATATTCAATGTGGGCTCAAGATCCAGTGTTGCAGGCATCCTGACAGAATTCTTTTCCAGCCTTGATCAAGGCCTGGGTCCACCCAAGTGTTATATAGCTTGCAGTTGATCATGTGCCCGTTCTAGCCCCATTATTCCTTATTATCTGGTTAGTACTAAACAGTATACTAGTCAGATGAAGCTTTGTGTTAGTGAGACAGGCCCTGGGACCCCCACCCCAATTTTCTTTTTTTTTTTTGGCAAAGAAATGTTAAAAATCAAATAAAAGTTATAACTCACCGGAACATGGATTCTCCCAGCGAGGACAAGTATTCCAGGAAAATTTCTTCTGTAACTTCTGTGCTCCCCAGGTCTACAACTGAGTCTGGGGGCCCGAGCAACGTCCCTCCCTGTGAAATGCACAAGCAAAAGAAGATGCTAAATGGACAGAATGGATTCTGATCGAGCACTCCAAGGGGTGGGGATTCCTGCAGTCCAGAATGCTGCTGACATAAACAAACTAACATGGTTTGCCCAGGAGCAGGGAAAGGGGCTTACAGTATCAGATTCAGAGCAAACTATTCTGTCCTCAGCTCTCTCCAGTTAGAGAATGAGAGGTCCAAGACACTTCATGTGACTTATTCTGCAACTTGCTGCTGTGTTCTCCATGCTGTTCCAGAACTGTGTGGCAGACCTGTGTTTTAAGATGCTTTCAGAGGGTGAACTTTGGGCTAAGACTACCCCAAGAACTGGAGAGGATATCAAGGTAGTCAATGTGTGTGCATTTTAAATACCGTGAATCACCAAGGTATAAGTATAAAAATCCTCCATTTAGTGCCAACCATGGCAGCCAAGGGGTGGCTGAGCTGCAGGAAGCTTCTTTCTTTTCAGAATGCTGAGCACAGGAAGCCCCATAGTTTGTTTTGAACTCTGGCTGATGTAAACCTTAACTTGTGGTTGGGACCAAACCCATTGTGCAGGATCCCTTTTCCCCAGCTGACCAGCCATCATGACCCTTAGTACCTCACCTGGCTGAATCTTGCAATCTCTTAAGACTAAATACACTTGTACACTTTTCCTAAAGGGCAAACACAGGGCACTCCTGATTAGAGAAATTAATCATCATCAAGAAACCATATGGGAAGAGAAAAGAGTAGAGCTAGGAAAAAGTCCCAAGAAAGCTAACTTACAGGTGCACAGCTGGAAATCCCACCACTGCCATAGAAGAACTCATCCTTATGGACAATTATGGAGGTGTGCCTGTTGAGGGAGAGCAAGGAGACATGAAAAGGAAGCTATATGAAAGAAGAAGAGGAAATGTTTAAGCCAGCATATAAACCACTTATATGAGTGGATGAAAGACTAGAACTGTAGTACATGTTGCCTAAGGTATTATTGAGGCAAATAACTTAAAGTCAAGAAAAGACTGAGACCCTTCTATGAGTAGGAATAATGTCTGCTGGGACACTAACCAGAAGAAAAATAGTCACACTGGTTATCAAGCCTCATGCTACACTGCAGGTGGGAGCGAATGGCTCAGCCAGGATCACCACGGTACCTAAGACACCAGAAAAGGTGGGAGAAGAACCCCCAATAGCTTTCCTTCTCCAGCCATATGCACTGAAGGACAAAACTTCTCTCACAGGCAGTTAGAAACTTGGGAAAGTTTGGGGCATGAATTACCCAAGGTCACCATATGGACAATGGCTGGATGATTGGGACTGGAAAAGAGTTGGACAGTGAGTGGGATAGTTGGATGAGGGAGGACAGAGTGGTTGACTGGTGAGGGAGGATGAAAGACGTTGGCCAAAAGGCCCGTAATCCTGAATGGGAGACTTTGGCGAGTTGGGCATGATTGTGCTTTATCTATTGGAGAACATATTTTCTAACAAAATGTACATATAGCTACTAAGTAACCATGTGGTGGTATTTTTGTAACCTTTGTCTGCAATCCTCCTATTTTCACCTGCTGTTGGTGCTCTCATGTTCAGTCATGTCTGCAATTGGAAGCTATGTTGTTTGGGACAGAGACAGTATCCTATGTTTGAAAAACGACTAGTACATTTTGGGTGCTGCTGCAATAAAATATGTAATAATAAATTATTGTTGGTATTGAGGTCCATTGAAAAGAACTGAAAGGAGATTTGCACAGTGCCTAATTCAATGCTATCAATCTTCCTTCTAGTAACTCTAAGAACATTCAGAAAGTACCTCAATCTCTGTTCAGTACCAATGTGTTCCTTCAGATCTAAAACATTTATAATGCCATATTGGAAATGCTACCCAACGTCTAACACACATTATGCAAGTTAAATCTAGTCACTTACCAGATCCCATCCAGCTGTTTCCCTGTATGTAGAGAGAAGGAGAGAGTCATCGGCAACTTCCTTTACACAGTTCAGTCTACTTGCTGTCACTCACCTATGCATCTCTCACCTATTACCACATCTTGCCTTAACCCCAAGCTGCAACCTTAATGTCAAAGTTGTATCTTTCTAAAGCAGTGGTTCTCAACACGGGCTACATGTACCCCCGGGGATACACACAGGTCTTCCAGGGGGTACATCAACTCATCTAGATATTTGCCTAGTTTTAATAACAGGCTACATAAAAAGCACTAGCAAAGTCAGTAAAAATAAAATTTCATACAATGACTTGTTTGTACTGCTCTATATACTATACACTGAAATGTAAGTACAATATTTATATTCCAATTGATTCATTTTATAATTATGTGGTAAAAATGGGAAAGTAAACACTTTTTCAGTAATAGTGTGGCTGTGACACTTTTATGTCTGATTTTGTAAGCAAATAGTTTAAGTGAGGTGAAACTTGGGGGTATGCAAGACAAATCAGACTTCTGAAAGAGGTACGGTAGTCTGGAAAGGTTGAGAGCCATTGATCTAAAGCAGGGATCGGCAACCTTTGGCGGGCTCGGGCCGGTTTGTTTACCTGCTGCGTCTGCAGGTTTGGCCGATTGTAGCTCCCACTGGCTACGGTTCGCCGTTTCAGGCCAATAGGGGCTGCGGGATGCGGCAGCCAGCACATCCCTCGGCCTGCACCACTTCCCACAGCCCCCATTCGCCTGAAATAGCGATCCGCAGCCAGTGGGAACTGCAATTAGCCGAACCTGTGGACGCAGCAGGTAAACAAACCAGTCCGGCCCGCCCGGGGGCTTACCCTGGCAGGCCGCGTGCCAAAGGTTGCCGATCCCTGTTCCAAAGGATCAGGAAAAATAGCTTTTTTTCATTTAGTAATGAACTGTAGTGCTAGTGAATGGTGCCACACTGTCTGCACTGGTGACTTAAATTTCTCTGTTTACTTGCATGAGGAATTGGTCGTGCCAGACTTCTCCGCCAACATACTCGTCCTAACCCTGAATGGGCCCACTTCTAGGGAGAAGAAGAGAGCACCATTTCAGTGGCCCAGTCAGTCCTTGGCTTCTAAGCTTACCAACAAAGGTGCTCAGTCAGTACCAGGTGTACTACTAGTTTCATACTAATTTCACATAATCCATTATACAGCCATCATATAATAATGAATTTCCTTTTCAGTCACTACAGATAAAGGGCCAGATTGGAACTTGTGACCTAGAAGCGAAGGCTCTGTAGCTCATTCTCAGTATCTCTTCTTAAAAATAAAGTATGGGGCTGAAATGTAAATAGGCTTTAAAATTATAACCTACCAAATCTGAGTTGTTGTTTTTAATCTACCACCTTATCCATTTTGTGACTTCAGCCAGCAGCAACAGTTAAAGACTTGTTGCAAAGATCACTGAATTCAGAAGATGAAACGAAAAAAGCCACTTTGGTTTCAGCTCATTTAGAAACATAGAAATCTGCCTCATGACACTAAACTAATTAGAAAGTGACTAAAAACCAATACATGGAAATTGACTTGAATCAGTGGAAGAGGAATTGGAGACTGGACAATGGAGAATTATACATACAGTGTCTATTCTTATGTGTTTGTACATCACCTAACATAACTGGACCCCTATATGCACTATTAGAATATAAATAATTTATTTGAAAGAGAACCCAATAGTGTCTCCCTTTCAAAGATAACCTGTAGGGCTTTTAAAAACAGGATTGGGGTAGATAAAAAAGTTACAAATATTTACACCTTGAAACGAAATGTGAAAATAGCTTCCTCCTTCACTCATCATGTCAAGAATATAGTTCAGAATTCAGTGTTTTCTCTGGCAACAGGTGATGACTCTGTCTAAACAGTACAGATAAAATAAACTTCAGCTGCTAGTTTATAGAGACAGACTCCTGGCAGCAGGTTGGAGAGGAAGGAACTAGTTTTCTAAAATTTGATTTTCTACGGTAATTCTCTCTAAAAACGTATTATATTAAACAGGGAGGATGTCAAGATAAACTGTGCTTTAAAGCATTCCTTTACATGTGCCAATGCCTAAGATTCCTAAATTGGAATTGTTTTTAAAATCAAGGTCTCTTCACTATTTCTGCTGTTAGTTTTTGTACTTCATTCATCATAGACAGTGAAGCTCTACTAGATAGTTCCACTGACTGATTATAATTTATTAGTAAAGAGAAGTTGTGTTTGGATTCCCAACGCTGCAGGGGAATATCAACATTAAGATCAAGACATTTTAAGTTGCTTTTTACAAAATCTACGACTAAGCTATTTGATAGCCTTTAGGCCTTGATTCATCAAGATACTTAAGCATATGCATATCTTTAAGCATGCAAGTAGTCCCATTAATCAGATATTTATATACTTTGCTGAATCAGAGCCTAAGTGATTTGGGAGCCTACACGGGTTTTTTTTGTTACTTTAATTTTTTAAAAAGATTTCTGTTTCAAATAGTTATCTTGCCAACCTAAACACTATTTATGGGGGCAAGAAAATAGGTTAAAGCTCATGGGAAATAATTCCACTGCCTCCAAATTAATTGTGGGAATTTGAAGAATTACTAGACTTTATTTACTTGTTCTGTGACTAAGTTAGGACACAGGTTCATAGTTAGGATACAAGGTCACTTTTAGACTAGAAACTGAGCCTGTATAATTTTAGAATCCAATCAAACCAGATTACTTCCATGCCTGGGTTTATCCAGAAGGCCATGTAGTGGGAAGATTAGATGGCTGTGAATCATCCATCCTGTTGGCACAGTTAATTTATTAATCTAGAGGGTTAGGGGATGGAGTGTATGCATGTGCAGGTTTTTAATCTCAAATAAAAGTGGAGTTTGTAGATGGATCTGGATTAATCAGATCCAAGAACAGTGTACTAGTGATGCATGAAGGGATTATATAAGGAAACAGCTTCTACTCAGGATATCAAATACTCTGACTGGGATGCAAAACTGGTGCCTACACTGGCACAAAAGTGAAAGCAACACCTGTTCCCTCAGCTGGGTAGCAGGGAAATAAGGTGCTATTAAATTTAGCATTTTTAGTCACTTAGGATGACACCTCATTGCTGAAAGAATATTGCCCTACTTAGTGAAACTGCAGCACTATGCCAACAGAGTCTGCATCTGCGTCTCAGTTCCTCATTCCCAGAGGTGGCTGGGAGTGTGCGGAGATAGGGTGTATGGGGCAAGGGTAGAGTATTTCATTTTCAACCAAACCTCTTTAGCAGATGCTTTGGGGGCAAAGCTGATTCAGTCTTGCTCTGGAACCATCCTGTTCTCTTATTTAAATCATGAGGCGCTGGATGGGGGATAGAAGGAAAAAGGCAAGAGATAATTCAAGTAACAGTTATCCCTTGCTCTCAGAGTCTTTATGGGCTAGTGGGGGGGGAAGGATGGTAGTGCTTGTTGAATATTCCATCAAGAACTGTTCCAACAAATGTATTCCTAATTGATTGACTGATTCGCAGTGGCAGCTTTTGCCTTATACTGCAGTCTAGGATTCCACTCATACACACATCTGACCCATGAGTCAGTGCCATTGGCTCAGGTACATGAGGGGAGCAAGTTAGAAGAGGCCCTGAACATTTCATTTGCATATCACCCTGGAAAACTTGTGCCAGCACTGAAGTGGTGGTACATTAATCCTCACCATGGATCTCTCTTAATATTAGGGTAGCTTGTTCACAATCAGCTTCCAATTCTCATTTGCCCCCACCCTCTCCTGGAAGAATAAGACCAACATCCTAAGAATGGAACTTCCACTGCTTTCCCATTGGTGAATATTTATTATTTTACTGTTTTAAAGCCAGTTTAGTTGGACATGCTAAATTAGTCAAAGCCCATCCCAAAGGCTGAAGGGTAGAGCAAGTTAGATAAATGCCACTGCAGTTGCACATATGACATCACAGACAAGGAAGGTGATAGTCCCTAGATGCAGTAGAGACTAGTGTTCAGTAGTGCATACCTCAATATCAGAAAGATGTCTGGTGTACATTGGAAGGAAAATTGAGGGAAGAGTTACACCAGAAAATGGATTAGGGGGATGGAAGGAAAACTATATGTGGCCAAAGGACATGATTAAGTCACTATAACATCTGTTTCGACAATGCTATAGAAATCTAGAATTGTCCAAGTTCAGCATTCAGCTACTGTGGTGATGATCGTTGTAAAGTTACCTTATAGAACTTTCTACAAGTATTTGCGGGATGAGAGGACTGATCCTTGAGCTTTGTACTGACACATATTAACACAATACCCATGACTACTTCAGGATTCCTCTAACCTATCTGAAATTGGCAGGCAATTATGCCTTTGCTGTGGTGGGTCCTATGATGTGGAATCTGCTTCCCTTTGATACACATCTCATTTCATTCTTCCCCTGCTCTAAAACACCTTAAGAACCTTCTGGTCCTTTATTTGTCACCTTCCTTTCCAATCTTTATTTTAAGTGCATTTGCATTTTAAGAAGGTGGCATTATGAGGAATTATCACACCAAAGAAAGAGTCATATTGTTAGAGCTAAACTGGATAAAGCAAAGAAGAAGATACTGTAAGGAGTAATCCTGGACTGGCTAGGGATGACAAGGGTTTAGAACTAAATCATCTAATACATTATTTCCCTATCTAATTTTTGTATTCCACGAAGCTTAAGAGTCTCACAGCTGAACTGCCTTGGGCTCCAAAGGAACAAAAGCTATTGGCTGCATGAGATCCTTATATAAAGCCAATCTATGGAGTAGTGCCAAACCGCTTTTGTGGCCACTTAAAAGGGAATGGGATGTATTTGGCGAAAGAAGGTACTTTTCCCATCTACCTACTTTGGGGAGATCTGTGGAAAACCACTGAGGTCAGATATGGCAATGGGGAGCCCACACTAGAGATTTACTGTCACTCAAAGAATAAAAACCAAGATCTATCTTTGGGACAGTCCAATCACCAAATTCATATGATCCCAAATATTCTGAAGTTTGCTTTGTCACTGTGACAAAGCAAACCAAGTGGGCATTATTCCCAGAACTCATGACAAGTTGCCCAATCTCAGATGTTTATTAACCATCACTAGCAATCAGTATTTCCCACACAACTGTGGACTCTGATCCAATTTGTTAATTTTCTCTTTCTTTCTGCAGATTCCTATAAACTTAGACCTGTGCACTGTTTTTCAAGCACACTATTTTGCAATTATTGGGTATTGTAAAAATCATAGCATGCTTATTACCATTCAGAAAACAATAAAGAAAGAATAAGTGCTAAATGTATCATTCAGGAACTCATAAAGCAGCAAAATATAAGACTGGCATCTTATGTCATACCAGAACTAGAATGCTTTGGCTTGGTCTGCATATGAATTTGCATTGTATTAACAAAAGATGTGAATGAACATTAGTTTAGTTTTCAGTACAAGCCTGTGGATGGACACTTATTCCAGAAGAAGCATGGCTAAGGTTGATTTAGCTAAACTTTCTCACATTTAGTTAAATAATTACAAATTTGTGTGTAAAACAGGCTTTAGAGTCATATTGATATTTCCCCTCCAGCCCAAGATAAAACTTAGTCACAAAAACCATTACAAGAGAAAGTTACATCCTTGCCAGTACAATGGAAAAGAGCCTGAAGGGAGAAATAAGTATTTGTAATTATTTTGAAATTATCCAGCAGGGGGTGGAATAGCGGCATGCACACCTCTCAAAGCTGCTACTTCTGTCTATCTGTCATACACGGAATTAATCGCTTAGGGGGGTCTCAACAGGAATGTTTTCTTCTCAAACTCACAAACTCACTGTTAGCATAGATGGGCCTTCATGCGGAGTATAATTCAGGCTTTCATTTTTATTTTTAAAAAGCCACAAGAAAGCACAACATCTTTCTCTCAGGACAGGCAGATGAAATTACTGCCAGCAGTTCACAGTCCATAGGGCCATCTACTCAGATACTGGGAAGGCTGATATACATTGTTAGCCTGACATGGGGCAGACAGTTACAGGTCTTCCTCTTCCTACAAGGCCACTTCACACTTCAGAAACCATACACAAGAGACACAATTCCTCAAAGTCATCAAACTTTTGATCAGTCAGTTGACAAAGGACAAGTTCTTGGTAAGAGAGTTGATAGTGATATGCATAAACTATTGTAGCCAGATTGGTAGGATACATGGCCTAGTCTACACCACAGACAGTACACAGTAAGTACAGAGTCACAGTACAGCATCAACCTATTAGAGATATGAGTGACATTGCAATGGGTGAAAAAGCTTTGTCCCCATTCAGTCTCTCTCATAAGGAAAATCATTATGGTCAAGAACCAGTTTTCTACTCATACCCAGGGGAGACTGAAATTATCTCTCATAGCCCCATTTTAAAAAAACAGTTTCAGACACAGGATAAAACACAATCCTCCTTCATACAGAGCTGCTACACCTGACAGATCTTATCCAGCTGTATTGTATAGGGTCCTAAAATAGTTTGCTACCAGGATAGAAAGTCAATATACTTCAAAGTTCAATCTCATGGTCAACAAGTATTTTTGCAACCTCAAAGTAAACGGAAATTTCAGAGAAGAAACTACTAAAGACAGCATTAGTTCCATAATCCCAACCAATATTCAGTTCCTTTCTGGTACCAGATACCCACCCTGTACATCTTTTCAAACCCTTCCAAGAAATGCTTTCTAGCCCTCAAAATAATTTGTCTAATTACCAACACCTAAAACAGAGAAATTTCTTAGTGGAGAGCTCATGTAATAGGTCTACTATTTGGCATATTCCACAAGGACAAAGTAATCCTCATAACAGTCAATCTTAAAACTGAAGATACGTTCTGGGTATTTCCACACATATTTTAAGAAATAATTACTTTTACTTATGCCCCTAAATCCACCATACCCGGAAGAAAGTGATGGTATATCTTGGGTGTCAGCAAGGTGGTTACAATCTATCTGATCCAGGACAAAATCCATCCAAAAGTTTGACCTCACTCATCAGCCAAGTTATGATTAAATCTGCCATATTAAAGTTGGTAATAGAGCATTTCAAACGATTAGCAAAGGGGCCTGCACCTCCTTTACTCATGAAGTTCACCCATTAAGATCCTGGACAGAAAGATCTATCTCTTGTGAAAAATCTGTAAAGTGGTAATAAAGTCATACACTTCCAGGAGTTGCTCTTTAGATGCCCAAGTGTCATGTAGTGTAGCATTGGACACTGGAACGCTGCCCATGGTAATATTCAGTACTTCTACCACAGATATTTATAAACTGCTTGAAACAGGTATCTATTCTAGCCTATTTCAAAACAGGATCAGTCCCACCCTAATGGGATTTTATCACCAGTGTTGCACTGATCTGTGAACCCTACTGTACCGTGTCAAACGGGAAAATGTATCCATCTGCTTTGAAAATCTCTTTTCTCTTAGATAAAGGGCCAGAGCTCCACTCCACTACGATACAATGACTGCGAGCGAGCCTTTGTCCCCCCGGGGAGCAGTGTGTGGGTTTGCTGGGGGGCTCGGCAGTTCCCAGCACTCTGGCGGGACACATGCTACTTTGCACCTTGGGAGCCGTCCCAGCGTCCGACTCCCAGGAGTGACTTGCATCCAGGGCAGCAAAGGGGGAGACCAAAGGGCCGCCGGGGGCAGGATCCGGGACAATCCTCCCCGCAAGGGCCCGGCCCAGCGCTCCCCCCATCCCACGGCCTCGCAGGCCCCTCCCGATCCCAACCCTCCTCACCCCACCGACCCTGCCCCGGGGCCAGCTCCCTTACCCAGCATGAGGGGGCTGAGGCGCCGGGCCATGCCCTTGGACAGGTCGTAGACATAGAGCTTCACCAGGTGCAGGGTGGGCGGCGGCTCCATGGGGGGACGGGGTCCCTGGGGGGGATAAGGGCCCTGAGAGGGAGTAGGAGGCTCCTTGCCCGGGGGACGGCGGGCGGGTGCCGGTCGAGCGGAGGGAGGGGGGAAGGGAGAGCCCGGCCCGGCCCCGCTACTTCTGGGTCCACAGCAGCGGCGGCGGCACCAACTGTGAGGTCACAGAGGAGGGGGGAATGCTCCCTCTGCGCATGCGCCACAGCCATAGACCGGCCGGGCGGCTTGTCACTGCGCCGCTATAGAACCCGGCGCCGCTGCTGGGGCGGAGCTACAGCTGGGGCGGGGTGGGGCTGTGGCGTTAGGATGCGGGGCTTTTGCTGGTGGGAGGGGTTATTTCATGAGGAGGGGGTACATGAGGTAAGCGAGCAGGACTCCATCTTGTGGGCGGGGTTACGGATGGGACCAGCTATTGGCTGGAACGCGGTGATGCCCTGTGAAGGTGGCTCTTTGTGGGTGGGGCTGTAACCTGCAGCTGAGCTGCCGGCTCTAGAGGTGGTAGAATGTAGGGGGCGTGGTTTCCCTCGGGCCGCCACGGCTTTCGCAGGATTGGGTGGGATTGTTTCCGGGGGCGGATTTCCGGTTTCGGTGAGCTGCTACCGGCTCAGGTAATGGCGGGAGTCACTTCTTCGCGCGGAGCCGGGCTGCCTTAGGGGCTGTTGGGGTCCCGCCTCGTTTTCTACCGATCCCCCCCATCTAGTGCCCATGAATTCCCCCTTTCTCTCCCCCGGGCCCCGGCCTCCCATTGCCAGGGCGGCGCTGAGCTATGGCTGGCCGCAGATGTTCTCGTCGCCTCTCGCCCCACAACCCCGGGGTGGTGTCCTGTCCGGCCTCCTACTGCCGCTGCAGGGACAGGCCGGGCCCTTGCCCGAGATCGGAGGGCGGGTCGCGGCTGATGGGCAGCTCGGGGCTCGCTCTGTTGCGGCGCCCCACGTGAGGGCGCGAGACGCTCGCCGCGGCTGGAAACCAGCGAGAGGGGGCGTGTCCTGTTCGCTTCCAACTGGCACGAGGCCACTGGGGGCGGGAGCAGCAGTTCCAGCCAGGCCGTTATCCCGCCAGTGCTGCTTCGCGCGCCCGCGCCCTCCCCCTCCCCCTCGCGGCCCGGGATTCTCCAACCGCTCCTGGCGTGGACAGAGGCTCTGGGAGCCCCCGCTGCTGACTCCGGCCATCGCTTCCGTGGCAAAGTAACGTTCGGGGGCGTCTCTGGTGGGTTAGGCGGTGGCTGCGCTGCTGTGGCGTAGGCGCTTCCCACGTAAGGTGACCAGACAGCAAGTGTGAAAAATCGGGACGGGGTGGGGGGTAATAGGCGCCTATATAAGACAAAGCCCCAACTAGTCGATCTAAGTTAAGTCAGGGTGCAGCCACTGCAGTAATTACTCTGGGGGTTCGTGTCTGCGCTGTGCCCCCTCTGTTGGCGGCGCGCTTCCGCTGACTTCACCGGGTGGGGCATTGTGAGCCCCACACGGGCCTGACACTGTGTCTACGCCATCATCCTAACTATATCGACATCCTAACTATGTGCCTCTCGCGGAGGTGGCGTTATTAGGTCGGTGTAATGGGTGACTTGCATTGATGGGAGCAATGTTGTAGTGTAGACATGTTGACGTAAGCTGCCTAACTCTGTAGTGTAGTTCAAGCCTTAACTGTATCTATATTGGGGGTTAGGCCTCCCTAACTACCGTGCTCGGGGCATTACATTTTCCCCAGCAGTGTAGCTAGGTTGATCTAATTTGTAAGTGGACCAGACCTTAGCAACTGAAAACAAGTGCCCAAACCATGTGACCAGCTATTTGGAGGGTCTTCAGACTGAAGGTCAGTTCAAACCACCTGCCTCATCTGCTCTTTTTAGCAAACAGTGGCAGCCATGTCAGAGTGGATGTCTTACTACAAAAATGAGGAGGATGAGGAAGAGGAAGAATATCCTGAAGAAGTTGAAACTGGGGGTAAGAATTTGACCTTTAACCAAAAAGTGTTCTGTGAATGTGATCCTGAGTGCCTGCTTTCTTTCCCTTAGCACGGGGTCCTCTGCTCCAGACATATTTCTGAGGATCTCCTTAGGTTCTCTTTTTTTTGTTCTTTCAAGCATCTGTATTGTGAATAATCTCCTGTGGATGAATTTTGGCTACTCAAACCACTCCCTACATTTGCTTATATTACAAAGCGCAAATAACATGGGTGGGTGCATTAAGTGGGGGAAAAAAAGATACAGCCAATTATAAGACTATACTTTTTTTTTTTTTCCCTTCAGGGGAATATAAATATGCAGGTCGAGACAGCCTGATTTTTTTAGTTGATGCTTCCAAGGCCATGTTTGAATATTATGATGATGATGAGTGGACTCCTTTTGATATGACAATTCAGGTAAGATCATGTGTTAGGTCATTATTAATCTCTATCTTGTAGACTAAAAGATCTCAATGTGCTTTATGAGTTGCCTATATACATATTTCTTCTTCACTATAATATAGCTAATGTAGGTAGTTGACTGCCTTATCTATTTATGTATTTCTCATCGCCATAATATGAGAGCACCATATCTCTGGTGCGAAAATCAGAACTCATTCTGCAGCAACAGCAGTGGTTGTGGGCTGGAGAGGTCTGATCTGTAGTAGTGATGTAAAATGTTAACCGGTTAATTGATAATCATTAGTCTTAGCCCCAGCTGGGGCAGCCCTTTAATTAGTTAACCATTTAAACGATTAAAAATATTGAGTTTAAACGGTTAACTTTTTAAACGATATTTGCATCCCTAATCTGTAGTCAAACCCAGACATTTTGGTGGTGATGGTGTTTACAAAATGAGGAATAAATTTGCCTTATAGAGTAGTATCTCCAGGAAGTGTTTCTTTTGTCCTCTTCTGTAGAAAATGTGTTATAAAGAAAAGTATTTAATGTTCAAATGTAATCATAAACATCTTGTACTTAACTTGTTATGAAATAGTGACAAAGAGTCCTGTGGTACCTTATAGACTAACAGGCGTATTGGAGCATAAGCTTTTGTGGGTGAATACCCACTTCGTCAGATGAATGAATGTACATTCATCTGACGAAGTGGGTATTCACCCACGAAAGCTTATGCTCCAATACGCCTGTTAGTCTATAAGGTGCCACAGGACTCTTTGTCGCTTTTTACAGATCCAGACTAACACGGCTACCCCTCTGATACTTATTATGAAATGTGGCTCAAAACATTGTGGCAGCCCTTGGCGTTGCCATTATGAAGGGCTGATTGCCAAAGAGAGAACTCTAGCACCATTTTTTCAGCTAACTTTCTCCCTCCCTTTTCCCCTGATTCTGCTGTTTTCTCTTTCCAGTGCATCCGGAATGTGTATACCAGCAAGATCATTAGTAGTGACAGGGACCTCTTGAGTGTTGTGTTTTATGGCACTGAGAAACACAAGAATTCTGTGGATTTCAAACATGTGTATGTTCTTCAGGAGCTGGACAATCCAGGTAAGAGATAATAGGCATATGAGGCTTAAGAGGAAATGGGGAAGTTTGTACAATGCTTTTATCACCATTTGTCCCCTTTGGAGAGAGAGGCCTGTTACTGTAGCATTTTAATTTCTTTTTCTGTGCTGGGATTTTTGATAGGTGTAGCAACTTCCCTGCTTAGAATTTCCTTATTGAATCAAGTAAAGAACACACACTATCAGTGTTTTATTTCCTTTATGTGTGGGGTTCCATATTTTTCCGTACTTTAACACAAGGCCCCATTTTATGGCCACTGCCCCCTTTGATTAAAGAGGACTTCTAGCACATACATGGTACATTTTAGCAGTACAGCAGGTGCGTGACAGGCTTTCAAGAGAGTCCCATCCAGACTCTTAAAAGCTTGTCAGGCACCTGCTGTACTGTTGAATTTACCATGTATGTGCTGCCATACCTTTTGATTGCAAAAGGAGATGGACAGGATGACCTGCTAGTGGTATTTTGTCTCAGACTTCCATAATAATGTTCGCAGCACAGTAACTCTGGTTGAGAACCAACAGCAGGAGTAAAGTTAATGTGACAAAGTGTAGAAAGCAGAGTGAGATGTGGGAGGCTCTGGGGAGAGAGAGAGAGAGAGAGAGAGAAGATATTGTAATTTCCTTGTTTGAGGGAGGGGCAGGAAATAGAAGGTGAGTGCTTCCAGCCAGAGTGATGTTAATGGAACCAAGCGCTAATATCTGTCATGGCAAAGTGGCATTTTATCTAAAAGCTATTGCTTGTAAATAATGGGAATATTCAATAAATAGGAGTGGGAGAACATGCAGATGTTTCTCCAGAGGACTTGGACTGTTAACTTTTCTTTCTCATTGAGACTTCTTAGCCTTCGTGCTGAAGTACTTTTAGGAGAGTAGGATGTTGTATAGAGAAAGAAGGCCAGCTCTGTTTTAGCTACTGTACTGGCAGGGTAGGAGTGTGTCTGACGTCTGATTCCCAAACTACTCCTTGGAAGCACATCTTATAAGCAAAGTGCATCATGGTGGAAGTTCTGCCTACCAACCTCTAATATATCACACCTCCAGAGCCGGACGGGGTTATTGTTCTCTTGGCCCAAAGGTGCAGATGAAAGGTGTGGGCCGTTAGTGGGGAAAAGAATTGGGGAAAGACTCCTGCCTGCTGGAGATACAGTGTACCCTGGAGGGGGAAGGGTTTATGTAATCTAGTTCTTCTTGTATAGCATCTTCTCTCAGAACACTAATTCTAAAACTGTTAGTTAAATGGGGTTAACTGTTAGTTAAATGTTAGATGGGGTAGGAAATTAAATAGTGAATAGGATCCCTTTTCAGGTGAGATCTTAAGAGATGGAGAATCCAGTGAGGGAGCAAGCTACGAAAAAGCTGATCAAATAGCAGTGGTTGCAGAGTAAAAGGTTCTTCCACTATCACTGGCAAGATTGTGAAGAGAGAGAGAAGCTGTCACTAGACAAGCAGAAGGGGAGCCGTTGGTCAACTTGAGCAAGTCCATAGTTTGAAAAACAAGGATGGTTATCGATGGGTCCATACACCTAAGGATATGTGTATACAGCAGGTCGGAGGTGTAATTCCCAGCACAGATAGACATATATGTGCCAGCTGTGCTTGAGTTAATGCCTAAAAATAGCAGTATGTCTGCAGCAGCTCGGGCTAGCTACATGGCTAACTGCTCATTTACAATCCCACCCGATCCCCTGCGTGCGTACGTGGGTGGCTATCCCAAGCCACCGCCTGTGCTGCTGTGGCCACACTGCTATTTTTAGGCACTAACTTGAGCAGAGCTAATGTGTATATGTCTACTCATGTTCGGAAGCATGCCTTTCAGTTGCTGTGTCGACATACCCCAAGACGCTGAACACTTTCCCTACCCAACTACTGGAAGGGCCATGCTGTGGAGATGCTGTGAAATGTTAGACAAACATCAGCTGTAGGGAGCAATGTGTTTTCTCTGGCTGGAAAAATGGTCAGCAGGTTTTGGCTTTAATGTGCGAACTAGAACCAGTAATGCCCTTGCTGTCTTTCCATCTAGGTGCCAAACGAGTGCTAGAGTTGGATAAGTACAAGGGAGATCAGGGAAAAGCACTCTTTCGTGAGTCGTTTGGCCATAATGCTGACTACTCACTGGGCGAGGCACTCTGGGCCTGCTGTAATCTCTTCAGTGATGTCCAGCTCAAGATGAGCCACAAGAGAATCATGCTGTTCACCAATGAAGACAACCCTCATGGACATGACAGCACTAAAGCTAAGCTGGCCAGGACCAAAGCTGCTGACCTTCGAGACACAGGTGAGCATTTTCACCTTTAATTTAGAAATTGAGCCTAATGAAGAGTAAGTGATGCTTCCCTGCAGCAGACACCAAGTAACTGCTTTGTACAATCTTGGAGGAAAGTGAATGATGTGATTGGACTTGGGGAATTGCTAGGCGTAAACAGGGCTTTGGGCTGCTACATTTCTGGAGACAATTCTTCAAAATATTTGAATCAAAACATAAAAATCCTTTCTAAATTAGAGGTTCTCAGTCCAGTTTTTTTGTAGTTAATAGGCACTAATTAAGCCCCTTTTGTTTGTCTTGGCTTGTAGTCAGGGATTGAATGGGCCATAGAAATTAAACCACCCTCATACTTCCTCGTTTCCCCCTTCTTCCAGGAATGGAGTGACATGATCAAATTGACAGGCAAAGAGGATTACTTTAGCAACTGTATCTGTTTCCCTCTCCGTGGTTCAACAACAGCACACATTCTAGGTTCCTGGCTCCTCAGCCATCACCTCCCTTTGGTGTCTGTGCTTCGCTTTCTCACCGAAGGCTATGAACAGCTGTAGTTGCCAGCAGTCACAAGTTGGCACACAGCTTTTTCTAAGCAAACATATTTATTCTTAAGGTGAAAGCATTACAGAGAAAATTATATTAAAAACGATAAAATCTACATACATTCTAATAAGTTTACAAGAGATCACCCCCGAGCTCTAGCTAGGACTCTGATAGGAATCAGTGTTTCAAACTCTGCAAAGGGGTTTTTCTGTGGTTACAGGTTCATAGCAGACTTAGCTCAGAACTAGCACACCCATGAATAGTGCAGTCTTTCCTTTATACAGCTTGGGCCTTTGATCTTGAGATTCTGGGAAGAGGTAATCAGTAGACAATGGTTCCCTTCTCAAGCCATAGCTTGAAAAAGCTGGGTTTTTGCGTAACTGGAAGTGGGAATTTGCATTCAGCGTCGTCATGTGTCGTCCCTCGTCCCCCCCCGAGATTTCCCCAGGCAAATCACTTGACACTTAGTCTCCAAAGTCCATTCTTGCCTGGCACATTGTTGAATATAATCCTTTGACATTCACAACACTTTCTGGGGTTCACATCACCTCTCTTCCCTTCCCTCTCCCCCTCCAGACAGGTTACATACAATCTAAGCCAATAATAACATTTAATACAATGGACTCCAGAGATACTTTAACTTAATTCAGTAAGGTTTTTCAAGGATATTGCAGAAATTGCCTTCGGTCACAGCGGTATTTTATATGAATTGAAGGAAAGCAATATGTTTGGAGGCCAGAAAGGAGGATATTGCAGTAGTCACAGCAAGTGGTTGAGACAGCCAATTCCTTCAGAATTCAGTTGGTGTGCTAGAGCCTAAGGGTAGTCAAGCATCTTTAAGACCTTATCCCTTATACCTGACAAAAGAGAATTTTGTGGGGGATTCTCTATAATCTTCCATCTTCTCTTCCTCTCCTCTCCCTATGGACAAGAATGGGGTGGATGCAGTTTCTTCTGGAGCCTGTCAGTGCTGCTTTGAGCATTGGCCACAGTGGGTCACTCCCCTCCCAGGCAGGGGCTGAGCATGGTCCCTCTGCTGCATTGCTTGACTAGATGCAAAGAACTATCAGGCCCGTTCTCATTAATTACTTTCTTACAAGAACCAACACTTAACCAAAAAGAAAAAAATCTTAACAAAAGGACACCTCTTTGTTCTTGGACGACTGTCCATTTTGACTTCCTTTCCCATTTAAAGGAATATCTGAATATTGTATGAACATGCCAGTATAAGTAGAAATCAATTTGTATGATCCTCCCCACATTTCTACCTTGCCCCCAGGTATCTTCCTTGACTTGATGCACCTGAAGAAGCCTGGGGGGTTCGATATCTCCTTGTTCTACAGGGACATCATTAACACAGCAGAGGACGAAGACCTTGGGGTCCATACTGATGCCTCAGGAAAGCTGGAACATCTCATGAAGAAAGTGCGAGCAAAGGAGACAAAGAAGCGTGCTTTGGCCAGGTGCGTACCACATGTCAACATTTTGAAATAGCATCAGCAGCCTCTGGAAGGGGTTATATCCAGCCTTCTTCATGTGGATGGATTGTTCTATAAAGACACAATTTGAGCAGTATTTTCACTCCTGGGCCTTAACTCTCTAGCACAAGACTAATGGAACTCTCCTAGCTCGTAGACCCTTAAGGATCGCAGTAGTGGAAAATAGAATGTGAACTAGGCCCCTTCTGGCCACCACATGCCTCCTCCTATTCTGAGAGTCTGGCCTGAAATCATCCTTGCTCCATCCTGGCCCCAGAGCCCTTTTCTTGACATGGTAGTCTGAGTATGGGGCTCATGTCCTCCAGGCATCTCAGAAATCATCTACTGGAAAAAAAATCTACAACTCAAACCAGAAAATGTTAGTGTTTGTGGTAAAGTCAGGCTGAAGTGGGCCTTTGCACAAAAACTGCTCGACTGCCTTCACCTGTCTGAGTTTAGCTTACTGCATTCCAGCATGTTTGGTAGCTATTTCAGTTTGTCGCACCTGCATTAGTCATATGTGGGCCAGTGTCTTTACAGGCCCTTGTTTTCTGGTTCTTATGGGGATTAACAATTCTGAAAACTCACATTTTAAAAAGTGTTATGGGATATTAATGTGCTCTTGACAAAGCTGCTGAAAATTCCTTCTGAACCATCCAGTTTGTGTGAGTTTGTTTCTTACAGGAAGTTCATTTTCATGGTGGCAAAGATTTCAGCTCAGAGTGAGTTCAAGGGCCTAGTGATTGATTCTTCTTATGCCATGCTTTATAAAGATAAGGTAATGCTGCAGACTCATCCGAGCTTCCTTTTCAAGGTGGTGGTAGACTTCTACCTATCCTTCTGCCAACATTTCCCTTCGGACTGTGTGCCTGTCTGGGGAGGCCTTTCACCGTATGCTAGATGTCAAAACGTCCCTGGAGGTTCTGTATGGAGCAGACTGAAACCCTTAGAAATTTTACCACAGGAGAGAGTCCCTTCTTAGGATGTCATCCCAGATTTTCAGGTTGCCAGTTTTTACGTGGGCTTTTCTCACTGATTGCTATTCCTTTTTGCAGACTGGAACCTCTGACATAGTACTTGGACAAGGTATGTTACTCCTTTGTTTCGTTAATGCTAACAGCAATAAGGTCAATGCCGACAGTGTGAATAAGGAAGGATATAATTTATATATATATTTTTTATATAACACCTCCGTCCTTATTCACACTGTTGGCATTGCCCTTGTTGCTGCTAGTTGCAGCAACACTTTATTGCCCCCCTTTGGGGACATCCCTCAAGCTCTTTAACTCTTGTGGAGTGAGAATCCTATACTGACATTATCTTTAGAGGAAGGGAAATGTCTTGTTTCACCCTCTCGCTGTTCTACTCAGTTTGTAGGTTACCGTCTCTCTCAAGCCTTGTTTCTTTTTCCCCCAGAGGCATGTTTTTGCTATTGCGTTGTCTTGAATTGGCTTTTTCTGGGAGCTTTACCTCCTGTTGGCTCAAAGGAGCTGGTTAAGAGTTCAAAGGGCAGCATTTATGTTCAGCATGGGAACGGTGCACAGTTGTCAGTAGTGGGTCTGCCTTGTGCTCTACCTCACTGTAGCTGCCTTCGAGGGTAAAAAGAACGGAGAAGCTCTGAGTTCTGCTAAGTGGTTTGTGTTAAAGAACTATGACCCAGGACTGAGAATCCTGCACAATATCTTCAGAGAAGCAGAATTGCAAGGTAAGTAATATTTCCATTTCAGAGATGCAGGTGGTGTTGGAAAGTGAATAAAGGCGAACCTGAGGGAATAGACTGTCATGTGAGAGACCTTTATGAAAAGTGTCCATTTAGAAATTTGAAATAACCTATCTGTTATTTCCACACAGGTTAAACTTCCATCTGGGCAAAGACCTGTCCCTCACTGTAGGTGTTTACAACCTGGTCCAGAAAGCTTTCAAACCATCTCCAGTGAAACTTTATCGTGAAACCAATGAGCCTGTGAAAACAAAGACACGGACATTTAACCGAGAGACAGGCAGCTTGCTTCTACCTAGTGATACCAAGAAGGCTCAGGTAACGCACTCCCTACACATTCGTTCTTCCTGATGCTGGGGGACCTGCAAGGACATTAAGCATCTGAATAAACCTGCTGCTTATTTTTCTGTTGGCCTTTTAAGATGATCTGCAGAAAAGCACAGTACCATTTGTTCGTATTGTTTGCACCTCTGTCCTCTTAAGGGTCTTTGTCACGTTCATAAGTTAAGCAGAATTTGAGTGGGTCATTGCTTGGGTGAGGCTTTCAAGGGAGAAAACAGCTATTTGTGGAAGTGAGGCTGGGGCTTTATAGGGTGTGCTCTCCTTTCGGAGTCAGAACTGTCTCATCCTGAAAACATGACACTAGCAGCCCTTGTTTTATTGCTGGTGCCGTTTCTTGATGATCTAAACACAGATCATGTTTGACCGTGGTTTGAGCATTGGCCTGCTAAACCCAGGGTTGTGAGTTCAATCCTTGAGGGGGCCACTTAGGGATCTGGGGCAAAAATCAGTACTTGGTCCTGCTAGTGAAGGCAGGGGGCTGGACTCGATGACCTTTCGGGGTCCCTTCCAGTTTTATGAGATAGGTATATCTCCATATATTATTATTTATTAATATCATGGAATCATTAATTACCAAAAGGTCAGGGATATGAATCCCAATGTCTAAGTTAACTTCCAACCTAGGTAATTGCATTCTGCATCCCTAAAATTCCCTCTTTATTCTGCACTCCCCCGCTGCCATGTAGTGTTGCTGTTACTGAATGATTGCCATGCTCAGGTGTAGCTGTATTTCAGGGCCAGATAAGTGATTCCTATATACATGGTCTGCAAAATACTTTGAGGCTCCAGGATGGAAGAAGTTATAGGACTATAAAGTTATTTTGTGTCCATCCTTCTTTTAGCTGAAGATGTTGGGTTTTATTGTCATGACCCACCAATTGCTCAGAGCAGAAGGTGTTTGGGAGAAGTACAAGGCTGTAATCCAAACATCTCTCTCCTGTCTGACCTTTTGTAGACTGGATGAAAGTACGGAGATTAAATACTGTTCTGATCAGATCTTTGAAACAGAAGAGTACTTTCAACCACCAGGTTGCTAGCAGATGTCCGCTTAGAAGCAAGGGTTGTGAGCACACTACCATTACTGGGAATTTGCTGAAGCAGATTTTCTTAGTCATTCACGCCCAAACTTCCTCCATAAACCATCCTGCCAGGTCCTACACTGAATGCCATGGAGTACCATGGAAACTAGTGCAAAGGGATCCAAAGTGTGTCTGAGGGAGACTGGTGATGAATAGATAAAATTAAACTATTGTCTGAATGGCTGATTAAAAACCTGGGATTAGAGAGATCGAAAGGCGCATGAGAGATGCTCCATTATGGACATAGCAGGACTGTTCTTTACGTAGACTGGCTATCAGTCCTTTTAAACTGCTGGCGTTGTCAACGTTGAATGTATTTGATTAGTTCAATCCTGTGTGTGAAACCAATTTGGATTTTGCTTTAACCAGCAGTGAGCTGGTTTCTCCTCATGCCAGCATGGAACTACATCTCGCAGATCTTTCCTTTGAGCTGGAAAATATCTTCAGTGGGTAATCTAGTCACCTTCCCCATTCCCACAGTCCTCTTTTTGCCACTCCCCCATATGTTTCATCATAGGAGAATGGATTCCATTGTCCCTTATGCCCTCTCTGCTGAATGGGTGAGCTCTCCATTCTCATAATTGTCTTTTTTCTTCTATTTGTTAGACCTATGGGAACCGTCAGATTGTACTGGAGAAAGAGGAGGTAGAAGAAGTGAAGAGATTTGATTCCCCAGGTTTGGTCCTAATTGGCTTTAAACCATTGGTGATGCTGAAACAGCACTATTACATCAAGCCCTCCCAGTTCATCTATCCTGAAGAGTCCTTCATTAGTGGTAAGCAAAACTGGGAGAGATTGACCACCTGGCAGTGCAACAGCAAACTAATTGACAGAAGAGTGGAACAGAGCTATCATTTAAGAGGGACATAGAACATATAGAGTTTAGATTGCTCCCTTGCCCAGTACAGTAACTCCTCGCTTAACGTGGTAGTTCTGTTCCTGAAAAATGCTACTTTAAGTGAAATGATGTTAAGCCAATCCAGTTTCCCCATAAGAATTAATGTAAATGGGGGGAGCTAAGTTCCAGGGAAATTGTTTTTGACAGACACACAGAATAAGTTTTAAACAAATAGTTTAATACTGTACACAGCAATGATGATTGTGAAGCTTGATTGAGGTGGTGGAGGAAGAGGGTGGGATATTTCCCAGGGAATGCCTTGCTGCTAAATGATGAACTAGCTCTCGGCTGAGCCCTCAAGGGTTAACATGTTGTTAATGTAGCCCCTCACTCTACAAGACAGCACAAATGGAGGGAGGAGACACAGCATGGCAGAGAGAGACAGAGACACACACCGTGTGTGTGTGTGTGTGTGTGTGTGTGTGTGTGTGTGAGAGAGAAACACGTGTGAGAGAGATGTGCTCATTGCCCCTTTAAGTACACTGACCCCACTCTAAGTACACTGCCTTTTTAAGTAGATCAGCAAGTTGAGACAGCAGCTGCTGCCAGCAAGCTCCCTCTGTCCTGAGCCCTGTCATGTCCGCCCCCCCCTGCTCTGTGGAGATGAGGTACAGGAATGGGGGTAGGGGGACACCTGGACATTAGCACCCCTCTTTCCTCCCCCACTCCCCCCCTTCCACAACAAGCAGAAGGCTCCCGGGAGCAGCTCCAAGGCAGAGGGCAGGAGCAGCACACGGCGGGGGGGGGGGAGGGACAGCTGAATTGCTCAGCAATTGGTAGCCTGCTGGGCTGCTGCCGCACAGGGAACTTAGGGGAGCTGATGGGGGGCTGCCGCCCCACCCTGGTTCCAAGCCCCTACCAGCTAGCGCCAATGGACTGCTCTTTCTGCAAGTAGTGGACAAAGCAGGCGGCTGCCAAACAACGTTATAAGGGAGCATTGCACAACTTTAAACAAGCATGTTCTCTAATTGATCAGCAACTTAACAACATCAATCCGGACAACATTAAGTGAGGAGGTACTGTACAAAATCTTAAACCCACATTATTGCTCTTAACTGCCACTCTCTGCTCCCCCAGTCACAACTAATGTTCTCTTCCTTCCCCACTATGCTTCTGAACCTGTTTTTTCTTTTATTTCCAACCTACAAGCAGCTGATCAAATGTGCCCCCAAAAGGTTTGCTTTTGTCATTCACAGCAGTGTCTATATTTGAAACCTGTGGTATATTGGAAGGCAGGGACCAGAATAGAGAGCTCTAGGGTCATGGGTAGGAAATCTAGATTCAAAGGTGGCAATTATATCAGCTAAGCACAACAAAGGCAATGCCAAGGAGGGATGTATTCGTTAGTATTTGAAGGTTCTGGATTATTTTATAAGCAGATGTAAACTGTAGGGGGTGGAACCTGGGCCTTTTTTCTCTTCCGTCACCATGTTATGTGTGTACTTGGGGTGGGGAGGTAATACTGTAACATGTAAGTGAACAGTGCTTAAGATGAAGTAGTTAATACTTCTCTCACGTACAGAGTAGGCCATGAACTAAAAAGGGCTCTGTTAGGACAGGGTGCCCTTCTCCCTCAGCATCTGAGACAATGCTCCTGGTATGGGGCATAAGGCATACTCCCTTGAGTGTTGTGCTGTTGGGGTGGATGTTTAGCTAACCCCTTTACTGCCTTACAGTCCATTTAGGTCCAGCAGAACAGCACCTGCATGACTCTTGACTACATAGTCTGAGTTAGGTGTCCGGTGAAAATAAAAGCTAATGTTTGGTCTGGAAAGAGGATGGAGTTTTTACAACCTAGATTCTTAGTACCCTGCCTCTGCAGTGAGGGCCTTGGGTCTACCACTGCTAGGCCTCCAAGAGAGTGTCACTAATATATATATCCAAATTGAAGGGGGGGCTTTGCCAGATGTCTCCTTCCATTTTCTTCCCCCATCTCCTGTTGCAAATGTTGGTGAGTCCAGCAATCTCACCAGCATTCTCTTGCTCTTCTGTTCAGGTGAGACCATGTTGTCATCTCAGGGTTTTGCCCTGTTAACGTTATTTTTCTGCCTCCTGTTCTGGCCTCCATCTGCAATTTTGCAGGTATATTCAAAAAGTGGCAGATGCTAAGGTCTGTAATGCTTTGGGTCAAGTGTCTGCGTCCCAGGAGGGAGCAGCGTTCTTAGTCTGACAGATATATGGCTTTTGTTGCACAGGGAGTACGACTCTGTTTAATGCCTTACTGACCAAGTGCCTGGACAAAGAGGTGATGGCATTGTGCAGGTATACCCCCCGCCGGAACACTCCCCCGCGTTTTGTAGCCCTGGTCCCACAGGAAGAGGAGCTGGATGAACAGAAAGTGCAGACAGTCCCTCCAGGTATGTGAAGAGACTGCATTTTTTCCATCTTGCAGCATGAAAAAAACTGCCAGCTAGAGAACATGCACTATCCCTGCCAGATACTGCCTGCTGCCAAGTATAAAGATTGGGGAGAAAGTGTCTTGCAGAAAGAGGAGATGGGCATGTCAGGAATCTGACACAGAACAAGGAGCTCATTGGTCTCTAGCCACAGTTGCTCACCTGAAATATTTACTTTGCACAGGTCTGCCACAATTTTTCGGTTGAGGCAATTTAAAATGAATGCCTGCTACTATGGATTTCTGATGCAAGGCTGGTATTAGCCTTGTTTAGCTGTGCCATGTTGCACCTGTGTAGTGTGCCCTGCTACACATTTTAAAAGCCTACATTTGTGTCCGTTCTTGCCCTGGATAAAATAACATGCAAGTCCAATGTGGCTGCAACAGTTTCCCTCCCCTCCCACATCTTTGCTAACTGCTTCAGGTAGCCAACATCAGAATGGAAAAATCTCTCTATTGGTTATCTAGAGCTCTTATGCCTCCTTGAATTTTGTTCTGTCCCTGGGCTCTTCTGAAGGTTGTGAATAAATGAAAATCATCATCATTGTCACCGTGTACCAATTGAGTGGGGTGTTATGAAAGAGCAGTGGTAAATTATTTTCCTTCTGCTTTTCCTCACTTTTATAATTGGAGAGCCCTGGGTTGAGAAGTTTGGGGAGAAAAATAATGCTCCATGCATGTAGTGTGTGATTCTGTCCAATCTTTTCATAAGCATTAATTCCATTGTCGCAACACCACTGTGAGATGGATCAGTGTTCTCCTGATTAAAAGATGGGATGATGCAGAAAAGACAGGTGTGACTTGCCCAACTCCACTGAGAATCAGTGTCCGATGGAATTACAACTCAAGGATCCCTAGTGCCTGCTCACACACTTAGATCGTATCTCTCAAAAGTCAGCAGCATTAATTATTATTGATACGGATTTATATTATGGTAGTGGCCAGAGATTCCAGTCAGGATTGGGGCTTCACTGTGCTGTGTGCTGTTTGAATACCCCTGAAGATATTGTTGGCTCTTCAGAAAAGAGACTGCCTAAGAAATGTCTGAAAAGGGAAGCGATGCTAGTTAATTGTGCATTATTGACAGATTGTATACAATAAGTGTCTGGCTAGCATAGATAAATTTTCTTGCCAACCCAACTGCAGAGCATTTTGGGCTTGCCCTTGACATGCTGTTCTGAGGTCAAGCTTTCAGATAACTGCTCTCTGGTCTCTCTTTGGTCTAGGTTTCCACCTCATTTTCCTGCCTTATGCAGATGACAAACGGAAAATTGACTTTACAGAAAAGGTCCCAGCCAATGATGAACAAGTAGACAAAATGAAGGAAATAATCCAGAAGCTCCGGTTCAAGTACAGGTGAATGGAGGTCAGAGGCACGGGGCATGAAAACGCAAAGCTATCACCTGCTGTGTTGTACGGTGTTCAGCGGCAGCTGTGGTATGCACACAGAATCAATCCTAGACTTCAAAGCACTAGGTGCCTGAAACTGTGCAATTTATAATGCAACTTGAGTGCTTTTTTTTAACTCTGAATGAATTTGTTCAGCTGTCTGGTGTTCCAAGGACATGTCTACCCTAAACATTGTATAAAACCATTATTTGAAATGCTTTGATCATGCAACACTTTTACAATATGGTGTCCACATACAACAGCTAAGCCAGACGGCTTCCAGGTATTGATTATAATGGTTGGCCACAAAACTTGAGAGCAGATCTTTAGGTCAGGTCTGGTTTATCTGGTGCAATCCACTGTGATGTCTGCCCCAGTGGTCAAATCTCCAATACACGTATAGCTGCACTGGTTCAGATACCATAATGATGGGTACAGTGTAAGTCTAGATAAGATGAATTAGTCCTAACTCCATCCCAGGGTGCAATGTCTCACATTTGGAAATTACCCCAAAGCTCCTACTTCTAGGGGCCAAAATTGAGCTGCTAATTGAAAATTAGCTGTGGTATAGGTCTCCAATGCACTCTGCTTAGGTGTGTTTGCACTAAGCTAGGAGACTGTTGCAGGGAGATTGATTGATTGCCTGAACTAGTTTGTTATATTGTTTGTCCTTGCAACAGTTTAAGGCATACATTCACATGAAGTGGGCTATGGCTAAGACACTATATTAATAAACTAAAAACGAACGTGTAGCAACACTTACCGACAGAGCTATTTTGACACCACCCACACGCAGCATGCCTTAAACAGTTGTACCAGTACTTTCTGGAACTCCTTTAACACATGTCCCATAGAGCAGGGCCATTACACCATGTTCCAGAGGCAGTATGTTTCAGTGACAATGAGAGAACCCATGTCTGATCTATCTGTAAGTTAAGCATTTTAGGATGTTTACATGAAAAGTACTACAGAATAATTGTTAAAGGGAGTTGTGCCTCTCCATCTTGAGGAGGATCAACTTCATAGTGTTCACATTAAAGGGGATGTGTATTCAGATAAAGGGGCAAAACTGGTTTTGAAGTGTGGGCTGATGCCATCTTCATTTTTCACATATACACATCATGCTTATTAATAAGCTGGTAGCTTATTAAGCTAGTGACATGGTCATTACTTCTGCAGGCAGTAAACCTGAGAAAACCAGTCCTCAGTGAAGCACCATTGGTGATGGAGATGCTTAACTGTGCAGGGGAGGATGGGGAAATGATTTCTGAACTGGGGGCTCAGTAGCCCTATTTATGGGCTCAGCTTACTGCTGACGTGTGTTGAATGTTTCTGGGTTTTGTTGGCAGGAATGACAGCTTTGAGAATCCGGTTCTGCAGCAGCATTTTAGGAACTTGGAGGCCTTGGCACTGGACTTGATCGAGCCTGAACAAGCTGAGGATCTGACACGTGAGAACGATGAGTGGATGCAAAGAGGGTGGGGGTAGAGGCCACTTGATTTTTCACTCTAGGTGGTGGTGTGTTTCTAGAAAACAGAAATGGACTTCTTGTGCTTTTAAACCAGTTAGCATTGTGCAATGCTAGGACTTAATTCAGAGTGTGTGGTGGTAGTAACATACTTCAGTCTCTTTAATTTTGTAATTCTGGTTCTGTTCCCTTCCTCACGCACACCCCTTCCTCCCCAATAAGTACTTGATAAAATGTCCCTTTCAGTTTTGTTGAAAAACTGCTAACTTTGTGCAGTGTACAAATAGCCACTTGGACTAAATTAAGACCAAACTCATGTCACTTGTGACTTAGAGCTAAATACTACCCTTGAACAGACCTGCAGTTCTCAAGTCAATGAAAGCTGTAAGTGCTTACTGAAGGCAGAAACTGGCCCTAAACCTAGATTTTGAATCTAGGTATCTAGATGTCAGGAGCAACTCTCTTCTCCAAAAATCCCTCATTAGGTCTTAAAGTCATGGCCAATGAAAGTAAAGAGGAGACTGAATAACTTACCTCTTTGAAATGAAGATTGAACAGTTTTCCTTACTGGCAAACTGCTGTTTTCCCTGAAACTCCCTTCTTTAAAGGTCTAGTTAGCTTTTAACTCTGATAAATTAATGGAATGAATGACTTGTCCAGTGGATTTATGGTGGCAGAATGATGCCACCTTGTGGTCAGTAAGAGCATATATATGAGAATTTTCCCAGGAAAAGCTGTAACTTTTTCCCCTGTTTTTCTGTATGTTTGGAAAAGTGTTAAAATTAGCTTGTATTGCAGTAGTGCCTAAGGATCCCATTCGACAGTCAGGACCCCATTGTGTTAGACAGTGGATACACATGGCAAAAATGATTTCTGCGCTGAAGTGCTTATAGTCTAACACAAGAGACAACAGGTGAATATAAAAAACAGATAGGGATAGCCCAACATAACAGTGAGATGAATTAAAAGCTGCAGCATACTTATTTCTCTAGCATGCTGTTATATTTTTTTTTCCCCGTTTGGTCTGTGCATAAGCATGTTTGTCCTTCCTATTTAGGTATACGTACAAATCTAATTAGTAATAAGATATTACACATGGGCAATATAAGTTAATGGTATCATCAGAACCTCACTTCCTGACTGTTGTGCATTCAAAATTTCTAACTACCATTGCATTAACATACCTTTTTGCATTTAATTTCTCATGTTTGCAAAGCCTTTTGGAATGATAGTTATTCTGAGGACAGTCCTCTTTTGCGATACACAGGAATATGGTGGTGACATTTTCAGTCATACAGGTTTCCCTGTGCTTGGTTATGTTTTTGAGAGTATGAATTTCTCTTCTGTCAGAGCCCAAGGTTGAGGCGATGAACCACAGACTGGGTGATCTGGTGGAGCAGTTTAAGCAGCTGGTTTACCCCCCTGACTACAATCCTGAGGGGAAGGCTGTGAAGCGGAAACAAGGTGAGTAGTGGTGAGGAGACTGCACTGTTGTGACATGCAGCATTCTGTCCATATCAGCTGTGTGCTGAGAAGTCTGCATTTCTCAGTTTCTCATGGTTTAAAGAAACCAGTTATGAAACCGCTCTCACTGATACTGTTGGTTGGCTTCATGCCAAAATGAAGTCATACCACCTTGGATTGTGGCCTCATTAGAACTCTCAAGCTGAAACAGCGTTTGGTCAAATTGGATCATTTCTTGAATGGGAGATCTCTTAAGGAAAACCCAGCTTGCAGCAGGAAGTAATGTGGGTCAATAAATAGAGCAACCTTGAAATGTTTTTGCTCATTTGGCTTGAGATGATTTTTTTTTTTTTTTTTTTGGACAGGCCAGCAAAATCATTATTATTCTTTCCCCCCCCCCCCCCCCCAATTTACCCATACCACGAATAAGACTCTGCCTGGGCTGCTAAATTTTTTTGTAAGGCTGTAGTAGGCGATTTCTTCCCTCAAAGTAATGATGCAGTGTTCCACTATGAACTTGTCTTGAATTAGCTGTACACCGCAATTGTAATTAAGATTCCATGGGACTTTTCATAAGAGTGGGGTGTTAACAAAGGTGTCCTAGCTAAATTCCATGTTGGGATTTTATATTCTGCTGTGCTATCCCTGTGAAAATCCCCCATAGTGTCATTTGGTTATGGAGTCTTTCCCATTAAGCCACAAACTGTTCCAGCCAGCATATATTAGTCAACAGCATATAAATATGTATATATTAATATGCATTAAACACCAGTAATATTAAGCACAAATATTGTGACAGTGATATAACCTAAACTGGTCGATACCCTAATCCTGTTCACTTATGCTAAGTATCCTATATCTCCTTGAATTTGCTGAAGTAAGCATTTGGCACAATCAGATAGAACAAATTTCCTATGTCTTACTAAAAACTAGGGAAGTACCTTCACAGATCAGTACCTGGAATGCTAGTATTCAAAACCGAGATAGGGGAGGAACAGAAAAACAAGCTAGGGACCTGAAACAAACTGATGGGTTGTATTTTAGTGACATATAAAGAAATGTGTAACTTGTAAAATCATATAAATAATACCAGCTGAAATGTGTAACTTGAGGCACACACCTTCTGCATAAGGCGAATATAATACCGCTGCATGGGACTGCTCTTCAGAGACTGGTATTGTATAGAACCTTTTTTTCCTGTACCATCTCAAAAAACCAACTGAGATTGGTTATTTGATCTCCTCTGATCACTCACCAATTAAATACAGCTGCTTCAAAGATGAAATGCAGAATCTAGAAATTTGCCACATAGCTATTAAGCCACTGCTTACTTATCGGTTACTAGACTGGCATATTAAGTGTTGCAGTGTTTTCTCTATACATACAGTTCTTTTAATGTCGTGGTCCAAATTTCTTTTTCCTAATAGGAGAAGGTGCTGGCCAAATAGAGAAGAAGCCCAAGATGGAAGTCTCCAAGGATGAGCTTAGGAGCCATGTACAGAAGGGCACTCTGGGCAAATTCACCGTGCCTGTTCTGAAGGAAGCATGCAGGGTTTATGGGCTAAAAGGCGGTGGGAAGAAGCAAGAACTTCTAGATGCACTGACTGAGTATTTCAGCAAGTTCTAACCAGGAACTGAGGACTTTGATGACAAAGGGGTGACTCCCTTCTGCTTAAAACTCACTCTACTCACCTGGGTGTTGGGTCTGAGTTCAGTTTTGATGCCGGTGGAAGAGGGGGTGGGGAAAGAATCCCTTCGCTACATCCAACACTGCGGACTCCAGTGGGAAGAAAACTTATTTCTTCCTTTTGGTGACAATAGATCCTCTTAGCAATTGTCTTCTGCTGGTGGTAGCAGAGGGCAAAATAAACCCCATCCCAACTCTGGTCTTACAATTCAAATGAACACTCTTGTGCCTTGTTGGTGTCTGAATAAATGCAAGTTTGTTTTGGAACCCTTACTTCTTTGGAACAGCAGGAATGGCATAAAAGAGATGCTGTCATGTACAACAAAACTTGCTCATTTTAAATAAGGAAGTGGAATAATCTATGGTGGTGGATGAAATGGTGCTATATTACTATCAGGCTCACCTCGCAAATGTGTGCGCTTACAAGAACTACAAAAGTGGCACCTTACTGTACTGATTAACACATTAAACATATCAGAACCAAAATCATTATGCAAGAACAAGTTGGATTCTATTCTGCCTTAAGCATAATCAAAGTTGTCAACATATACTGATAATAGCATAGGCAGAAAACTATTTAGTGCTCAGTAATAGCAGTTGTTTAAACAAAAAAAAACAAGCCACCTGGATCTTTTCCTTTTTGAAAGCTAAATTGCCCAAGGAAAAAAAAGGCTAAGGATAACTAGTTTCCTCTTAAACATTAAATATCAGGTCATGTGTTCCCTTTGAGGAGGGAAGAGGGATAATGACATCCCATTAGGCCAGTGTTTTCAAACTTTTTTTTTTTTTTTTCTGGGGACCCAGTTGAAGAAAATTGGTGGTGCCTGCAACCCAATGGAGCTGGGGATGAGGCAGTGTGAGGGTGAGGGAGTCAAGGTGTAGGAGGGGGCTCTGGGCTGGGGATGAGGGGTGCAGGGGGCACTCAAGGCAGGGGCAGGGAATGGGGGCACAGGCACAGACTTACCTCGGGCGGCACAGCCGGGGTGCACTGCGGACCATGCTGTGTCCCGGAAGCGGCCGGCAGCAGGTCTTGCTCCTAGGCGGAAGCGTGCAAGCAGCTGGCTGCTTTCTGGGGCACAGCACGGTGTTGGAAAAGGTAGGCACTAGCCTGCCTGAGCCGGGCAGCAGTGAGAACGGGACTTTTAATGTCCTGGGCAGAAGTGCGGACCAGAGCAAGGGAACCCAGCCCCTTACATGCTGGGGTCACGACCCACAGATTGAAAAACACTGCATTAGGCATTAACCCAGAGACTGCTTTTCCACTCTCGAAGGAGGGTGAGTCAGATGCCTGAAAGCAGAGAGCTGTGAGCAATAACTTGAAAAAGGGCATGTTGTGATGGTTCCTCTTCATTACTTCCAATGATTTTTGTATCAAAGTGGGACATATGCCATGTAAATGTGTTTGAACTGCCAGCACTAGAAAGTGTCAAGACTAGTGAACACATCCTTTCTATGTAGTTAAAGAAGCAGGTCTTGTTCTAATCTAGAAGACAGTGTAACTACACTTTCATCATTGTTTTCATCCTATAGTCTACCCCTTTCTCTATGTATAACAGGTGCATGAGCTTGGCTCAGAAGCAGGGCTAAGCTGTTGTAGGCAAAAGGGGGTGATGTTTTATGGTGTAGTATGGGCCTCCACACCACATAATAGTGATGTGGGGGAGGGGGGGATTGCTCTGGACCCTTTTCCTAGTGAGCCCTGACTAGAAGGTTAGCAGTCTACAATTCTGGAAAGAGATTCTGATGCTGTCACATCCTTACTTTGTAATTAATATGCACATATCTCAAAGGGTTTTCTGGTGTACTCTCTAGTACAGGAGTGGGCAAACTATGGTCTGGGGGCCACATCTGGCCTTTGAGCTCCTGCTGGGAAGCAGGGTCTCGGGCTTGCCCTACTCCACACAGCTCCCAGAAGCAGTGTCATATCCCCCCTCTGGCACCTATGTGTAGGGGCAGCCAGGGGGCTACACACACTGCCCTGGTCCCTAGTGCCATCCCCGCAGCTCCCATTGGCTGGGAACTGTGACCAATAGGAGCTGCAGGGGCAATGCCTGCAGATAAGGCAGCATGCAGAGCTGCCTGGCCCCACCTCTGCATAGGAGCCGGAGGGGGGACGACATGCCCCTACTATTGGGAGCTGCTTGAGGTAAGTGCCACCCAGCACCTGCACCCTGACCCCGTCCTGCACCTCAACCTCCTTCCCCAGCCCTGATCCCCCTCCTCAGTCCAAGCCCAGAGCACCCTCCTGCACCCCAAACTCATCCCTAGCCCCACTGTGGAGCCCCCCTGCATCCCAACCTTGACCCTGCCCAGAGGTCTCCCCCCCAACTCCTCATTTCTTGCCTCACCCCAAGCTGGAGCCCACACCCCAACCTCTAGTTCTGTGAACATTCATGGCCCACCATACAATTTCCATACTCAGATGTGGCCCTCTGGCCCAAAAGTTTGCCCACCCCTGCTCTAGTATGGAGGTGCTGATTAGGTAAGTTACATCTTCATAGCACTCAAGTGGACTTCATGGTCTATTTTGCTTTTAGCCTTGCCTCAGTCATGATTTTAACAGACCCTTTCATTATGTAAAAATTTAGCAAATAATGAAAATGGGGTTAGTTTAATTGCCTCTGCTCCCTTTAACAAGCAAACTCTCCCTTCACTCAAGAATCCTTTATTCCTGGTGTTCTTGTACAGTGTTAAAGGAGACAACTGTCTTGGCATGCTGTGAAGTGTCTAGGCCCTTTACATAGTGGTGGCTGTGAATACATTCAGCTATCATAGTTGAGAAACTCTTATAAGGAAATGTTTCAGAGTAGCAGCCGTGTTAGTCTGTATCCGCAAAAAGAACAAGAGTACTTGTGGCTCTTGGGACTGAGAGGGACCAAGGTGCCACAAGTACTCCTGTTCTTATAAGGAAATGACAGCTCTACTGTAGTTAGGGTTGAGAGGTTTACTGTTTAAAAGAAACTATTCAAAGGTCTCTAAAAGCCCCCTGGTAACGCAGATTGCCTTGTAGTGGTGTGGGATAGGGTTAGTGGTCCACACTTGGGATCATCTGAGCCTCAGATCCAGTCTCCCTAAAAATCAGCCAATGGCTTTTAATGTATTCTTGTGTACAGGTGGGGGGTCAGGTAAATCCTAAACAGCTGAGATGAATCTCACCTATGGCAAGCTTACAATTCCAGGTTGGTGCATCATCAGCTTGAACCAAAGCAAATGAAACATGCATGCAGCTAGAGTAGGACTTTGCTAACAGCCACAGGGCTTGCATGTAATCTCTTGCCACAGTAACTGGGTGACTCAAGGTGACATGCTGTGGTCAGTGAATTTGACACCCCCCCCCCCAGAGTAAATTTGAGCCTTACTCTGGGCAGTTTTCAGAGACTGTTCCTTATGTGGCTCTTTTGGATAATTTTGTCCAGAGCCCAAACTGTCCAGTTTGAGAGATTTTGAAGTGCTCTAAAATCCACATGCAGACTCCCCTTTTATTTTAGAAGTATTAAGAAAATAAGCATTAATCAAATAGACAGAACAGGAAAGGCTCCAGTAAGTAAATGGGACTGTGTGAAAGCACATCAGTGGCAAGGTGTTCTGATACACAGCCCCCCCTCACAAACTGCTCAGAAGTTTGATTTTTATAATTATGGAACAGGGAAGGGACTCTGCCCCTTTAGGCTGTTATGGTGGCAGTACTCCCCACCTCCTGACCTTTAGTGGTGTAAGGGATCATTCAAACCCTGTTTCTGAAAATCTCATTTGATGAGCTGGGTTGTCAAAATTTTTTTTTACAATCCCTTAAATCAAGTTATGTCTATACTATAGGACGGGGTGGGCAAACTTTTTGGTCTGAGGGCCACATCTGGGTATGGAAATTGTATGGTGGGCCATGAATGCTCACAAAATTGGGGGTTGGGGTGCAGTAGGGGGTGTGGGCTCTGGGGTGGGGATGAGAGGTTCAGAGTGCAGGAGGGTGCTCCAGACTGGGACCAAGGGGTTTGGAGGGCAGGGGAGGGGGGAGAAAATCCAGGTTGGGGCACAGGAGGGGGGTCAGAGGTGCAGGCTCTGGGCGGCACTTACCTCAAGCAGCGGCACGGCCCCTCTCCAGGTCCTACCTGGTGGCGCAGCAAGGCAGCTCTGTGTGCTGCCCTATCTGCAGGCACTGCCCCTGCAACTCCCATTGGTTGTGGTTCCAGAGCAGCATGTGGAGCCCCCTGGCTGCCCCTATGCATAGGAGCCAGAGGTGGGGACATGCCACTGTTTCTGGGAGCCGTGCGGAGTGGGGCAAGCCCCAGACCCCGCTCCTCGGAGGGAGCTCGAAGGCTGGATTAAAACATCTGGAGGGCCGGATGCAGCCCCCCAGGCTGTAGTTTGCCCATCCCTGCTATAGGAGCTACAGTGGCACAGCTGTGGCATCATAGCTATGCCACTGTAGTGTAGACATTTCCTACAGCCACAGAAGGGCTTTTTCCCCAGTAGTATAGCAACACCTCCCTGATTAACTGTAGGTATCAATACTGCCACATCTACAGTGAGGTCGTCATCAAAAAGGACATTTGCTCTCTGAGGCCTGGTCAACATAGCTAAGGTGGTCAGGATGTGAAAATCCACACCCGACCTACCTTACTATGCCAGCCTAACAGTGTAAATGTAGCAATGTTGATGGGAGAATGCTTGGGGGGGGGGGGGGGGGGGGGAGGTGTAGTGTTCCCACATTGCAAGAAAAAACACACCTGGTCAGCATAGCTTACTCTACAGGACTACTCTTGGATTCCTTACTGACACTGGGCTCTCCCATCATAATGGCCATGACTATAATGCTTTCTACCATCAAAGACCTGAACTTAGGTATTCATGGCTTTGTCACCTCTCAGTTGAACTACAGCAATGAGACATACCTAGGCACGATACCTGCAGCACTTAGGGAAACTCCAACTAGCACAAAACATTGCAGCACATCTCAGCAATACATGCAACTGTGAGCACACACCTGTCCTCTGCTCTACACTAGCTTCCTACAGAATACTGAATCAAGGTCTTAGTCTCCTGGGTCCGGGCCCTTGAGTGCTTTGAAGATAAAGACTATTTAAAGTTCCAGGACAAAGTGTGATTGACTGCTTTGCTCCTCTCACACAGTGGAACTTTACACTACAGATTAGCTTTCCTCTTATTGTTGAGACAGAACTTGTTCCAGAGGCAGTTGGAGACTATGGAACCAACACTCCCCAGGAACCATCACAAGCCACCGCTTTCTGTTCCAAATGTAAGGCATTTCTTTGACCTTGCTTTCTTCACTATAAAGCAAACACCCACCTTACCAAAGACACTCCACTGCCTATGCTTCCCTTGTGGGGAAGAGGATGGGAGAACATAACAGTGTAGTCATGTTACTTAATACACTATTAGAAGACGCCAAGAGATACTAATGAGTGTGGTATAAAAACCTAGAGAGACTAGACGACAGCCTGGTATACATCGGATATAGCCTCCAGAACTCAAATGCTGAAATAGGGTATACTTATCCCTCAACATACATGCGCATCTCTGTATCACAGCAAGAGCCCTTCCTACCTGGCTCCAACTGATCCCACCATTCAGTACAGCTACACCTAACAGTTAACACAACCAGAGTGCATCTAGATTAGCATTAGAATTCAAGTCTGCGTAACCCAGCCCGGCCAATGGAAAATTTGTTCATGTCCACTTATGGCACCCTCCCCCACCAGTGGTAATGCCAATTACAGGATTGCCGTTAATACGGCGTTGTAGGGGTGGCACCTATCTTAACTTTTGGACAAAACAGAAGATTTACAGTTAAAAAATAAAATTAAATTAAAAAAGCTGGTGTGGGTGGTAGGCAAAAGATCCAAGAGCTAGTGTGGCCAAAAGAAACAGCATTCCAATGAGGAAAGGCCACGGAGAAGTTCAAGGGTGTCTCTATTCATCAGTCTTGTGTCTGATGAAGTGGGCATTCACCCACGAAAGCTTATGCTCCAATACTTCTGTTAGTCTTAAAGGTGCCACAGGACTCTCTGTTGCTTTTTACAGATTCAGACTAACACAGCTACCCCTCTGATATCTATTACACAAGCCTCATTTCACCTTTAAAGGTGAAAAGAATAGACAGACTTTCTGTTTTCATGTTCAGTTCTAAAGCTAGGCCTTTACTGATAGTAACAATACACCTTTGGGAAGAGTCTGAATACTTACACTGTTCCTTGCTATCCTTATTTCTCCTTCACCACATGTGGGCCTTGATAAGCTTCTTCCTACCAGGAAGTAGCAAGCTTATTTTCTTCCCTGGTGTGTGCAGTTTTGCTTTGGTGGGGGTTTTTTTTTTTTTTTGGGGGGGGGGGGGGGATTAAACACCCTTGAGAACCAGCCTTTTGTAGATCACAGCAATGCTGCAGACAGACGCACCACTACTAAACAAAATGATAGAGGGCAGCTCTAATATGCTGCATTAGAATGCACAGCATTAGCCCTGGGGGGCAGGGGTGTCTCTAATTCATTTTTAATTGTAAAAGGCTGTTAGCAGCACATTCCTATCCAAGACAGGCGGAGAGAAGTCACGTACATGAGTTGACAAATCTGGGAATATATGGATTTATTTAAAAAAATACCAGTTTAAAAAAAAAAACAAAAACAAAAAAAAAAAAAAACCACCAAGCAAGGTTAGAATTATCACCCATAGCATTGTAGTAGGATTTCTCCTCCCTCTACACCTCTCATACAGTGGCCTCTTGACCAAGTCAGCAGATATGGTGAAAATGGACTTGGCCTGTATCCTACACTACATAGTTGCCACTGTCTTTGTCCCCCCGCTATTATTTGCCTCTCCCTTAAAGCAGCAATTGCTGAATATACATCATTACATGGCAGATCCACCGTAATTTTCCTCATTGGACCAAACCGTCTAGAACACATACATTAAATTATTCATGTCTGTTACAGGTCAAACTTATCACAGAAGACTTTGCTGCAAAATGAAGGAAGCTAATCCATTATTGGGGAAGAAAAAGTGTAGGTTAATCATGCCCTCAAGTGGGGCAATATGTTATTTTGCATATCACACAGGAGGAGCTACTCTCACTCTGTTGAGCAGAGTTTTGAGAACTAGTACTGCAAGAATGTCTTCTGAAAGGCCGGCAAGGGAGAGAGGGAGAAAATCTAGACTCACCCACAGTGAGAGTTGAAATATATAATAGGAGCAAGCCACTGTAAAACAAACACCTGGCATTTTGAAACAAGAGTTTGGTATCAAACTATTGTATTGTCTAACTATCATTAATTTCCTCCCCAACTTTTTTTTTTTTTTTTTTTAATTATGGATTTCAGCTATTGGGTTTTAGGCAGATTTAAACCAACAGTCTCTCTATAGCTTGCTGGACCGATTGAATCTGAGGCTTCAGTTGTGACCCTTCCTTGATGGTAATTGAGCAGGCAATGACAGGCCGGGAGACACCACATGCCCGGCCCAGGGCCTGCTTGGAGCGCACAAAGACATAGGGCACATTCTTGTCCTCGCACAAGAGAGGGAGGTGCAGGATGATCTCCAGGGGCTCAGCATCTGCAGCCATCACAATGAATTCTGCTATTCCTCTGTTCAGTGTTTTAGTGGCTGGAGAGAGAGAGAGAGAGAAGGAAAAGGATTAGGTGGAGGTCTTGGTGTGGAGCATATTAACACAAGAGAACGTTAGGAAACACAAATCTATTTAGTGAATCCATTATAGGCAGATGCCACAGTAATGCTACTAGGAGCCCTAGTCAAGGACCAGGACCCCACTGAGCTGGGTGTTGTACAACCAGAACAGAGATAGTCCTGCCCCAAAGAGCTTGTGAAAAGTCTCCTGAGGAAAGTGGTGGATTTGGTATCATAAAAAAAAAAAATTATATTATATATATATATATATATATATATATATATATATATATATACACACACACATATACACACACACATATACAGATTGGACAAGGCTGTTGGGAACATATTCTATGAATCAAACCTGTATTGTTTGACAGGGAGGGAGTGAAGGAAGGTGATATATGCGATTGTATAGATAAAACTGATCCAACAACTTTTTTCATTCTATTTTTTATAATTAGGACATAGGAGTCTGGTTTGTCTGTATCCTTGCCCAAAGCCAGTGGTGCCCAAACTTTCCCCCTCACGCACTGCCTTACCAGTAATGGAATATGTCTGCAGCCCCCTGGGCTAGCAGCGAAGTCACAGCTGGGCCGAGGACAGAGTGGGGGCAGGTGGCTGAGCTGTAGCCAATACCCAGGAGGGGAGCCAGGTCTGGACTGGGCCCCCCCGCCCCCTCGGACATTCCTCCACACCCCCCAGTTTGGGGACCACTGCCCTAAACACTATCAGTTCTTAGGCAGCACAGCAACGGGCACTACAGACAAATATTAAGGATGTAATCCTGACAAATTAGTCTCACCACCAGCCAGCCATCTTCTAACACACTCTCCCCTGCTACCCATCCCCAAAACACACAATACCACACAGGAACAGTTATACCAACAACCCTATTTTGTGCAGTTAACAGAGAGGCAGGTGGCAGCTGCACAGTTTTGCTGAAGAGGTTAGTTTTGTTCCTGCTAGAATATTCTGTAAGGGAAAAGAAAAGAAACCCCAAACATTTGCATAGGCCAGAAACTGTATAAAATAAACAATGTGGATTTGGAAGGGTGAATAACCAAACATCCCAATTCCACAGCTGGAGACAGGGGAAGACAACCATCATCTGTAACAACTAGTGTGGTAAACTATATGCTCTAGGAATTATCTGGGGGAAGTTCTCTTGCCTCAGAGGTCAGACTTAGATCATCACAGTGATCCCTTTGGGCCTCAGAATCTATTAAACCCTTTCTTTACTTTCAGCAAACACAGCATGTTTTATAACAAACAGACCTCACCTTCATTGGCACCCTTGCGTAGCTGTTTGTAGTTGCAGGACTGCTGTACAAGGTCCAGCAGAGTTTGGTGAGTTGTGCATCAGCCAGTGGGTAAGCTTTGGGGTTCACTTCTGCCTCAGTCTAGAAAAAGGCAAGAATTACAAGAAGCAGAGAAAAGCTTCACTTGGAACATTCACAGGCAGATACTGAGTTTAACACATCCAAACTCCTTAGAACCACTGCTTCACATCCTGCCAGGATCAACTCAGTCCCTGACTCTTCTAAAACACCTACACAAAATCTATCCACAGATGAGACAGGAAACACTGAGGTCCTGTCTGCTCTGCATGGACACTAAAGATTGCATGGCATCCCAAAGTTACATACACACACAGGTTTGTTCTCAGTCCTAAACCAAAGTTCCCCTCCACATGCTTTTGTTTCACATATACCATGCCAATTCCAGCCCAGACATAGTTCAACAATGAGCCCTTGCAATTTCAGGTGCTATGTTAATATAAAAGGTTTATCTGCCAACATAGGGACAGCAATTGCACATTTTTAGATCTGAACGTATAAGAATAATCCTGTAAAGAGAGTCAGGCACCAGGTTTATTTTTGAAAAGGCATGTTTTAAGAATTAAGAATGGAATTTTCTGAGAACAATTCAAAAGGAAATCTACTTAACACTTCTCCCCCCGCTCCAAGTGTTGGAACAGTTTTGTGCTAGCGCCTAACAAGCAGGAAGTAAAAATCAACCAGGCTAGTTTGTGTCCATGATAAGTGAAAACAAACAAACAGCATCAATAGGAGAAGAGTTAGAATTCTTTTCTGTTTTAATGAAGGCTTTTCTACAACCTTATGTTAACAGTTAAACTGTTCTAGAGCTGCACAAACAAGTGACAGAATTTGAGGCCCTTCTGTAACAGGGATATGCTTCTGCTCAGGGTCAGCTCTACTATATAAGTAGCCAGACACATAGTAAATATTCAGACAGGTGATTGTGGAACTGAAAGGAGAGGGAACAGGTTTGTCTAGACAGAGACAGCTCTGCTTCTCCAGTTTGAGACATTCTTATGCCTTAGAAAGGCACAACAGGATACCTCCTAGGAGACAGTGTGATCCTGCTGGGAGAGCAATACAGTGGCGCACAGACAATCCAGGAAGTTTTTGGAAAGTGTAGGGGACAATTTCCTGGTGCAAGTGCTGGAGGAACCAACTAGGGGCAGAGCTCTTCTAGACCTGCTGCTCACAAACCGGGAAGAATTAGTAGGGGAAGCAAAAGTGGATGGGAACCTGGGAGGCAGTGGCCATGAGATGGTCGAGTTCAGGATCCTGACACAAGGAAGAAAAGGAGAGCAGCAGAATACGGACCCTGGACTTCAGAAAAAGCAGACTGACTCCCTCAGGGAACTGATGGGCAGGATATCCCCTGGAAGAATAACATGAGGGGGAAAGGAGTCCAGGAGAGCTGGCTGTATTTTAAAGAAGCCTTATTGAGGTTGCAGGAACAAACCATCCTGATGCATAGAAAGAATAGTAAATATGGCAGGCGACCAGCTTGGCTTAACAGTGAAATCCTTGCTGATCTTAAATGCAAAAAAAGAAGCTTACAAGACGTGGAAGATTGGACAAATGACCAGGGAGGAGTATAAAAATATTGCTCAGGCATGCAGGAGTGAAATCAGGAAGTCAAATCACACTTGGAGTTGCAGCTAGCAAGAGATGTTAAGAGTAACAAGAAGGGTTTCTTCAGGTATGTTAGCAACAAGAAGGAAGTCAAGGAAAGTGTGGGCCCCTTACTGAATGAGGGAGGCAACTAGTGACAGAGGATGTGGAAAAAGCTAATGTACTCAATGCTTTTTTTGCCGCTGTCTTCACGAACAAGGTCAACTCCCAGACTGCTGCACTGGGCAGCACAGCATGGGGAGGAGGTGACCAGCCCTCTGAGGAGAAAGAAGTGGTTTGGGACTATTTAGAAAAGCTGGATGAGCACAAATCCATGGGGCCGGATGCACTGCATTTGAGGGTGCTAAAGGAGTTGGCGGATGCAATTGCAGAGCCATTGGCCATTATCTTTGAAAACTCATGGCGATTGGGGGAGGGTCCCGGATGACTGGAAAAAGGCTAATGTAGTGCCCATCTTTAAAAAAGGGAAG
The DNA here is from genome assembly GCF_011386835.1 of Chrysemys picta bellii. Classification (NCBI taxonomy): domain Eukaryota; kingdom Metazoa; phylum Chordata; order Testudines; family Emydidae; genus Chrysemys; species Chrysemys picta. Next base: position 91,868,978 of record NC_088791.1, on the reverse strand, counting down.
AAGGAGGATCCAGGGAACTACAGGCCAGTCAGCCTCACCTCAGTCCCTGGAAAAATCATGGAGCAGGTCCTCAAGGAATCAATTCTGAAGCACATAGGAGAGCAACGTGATCAGGAACAGTCAGCATGGATTCACCAAGGGCAAGTCATGCCTGACTAACCTAATTGCCTTCTATGAGGAGATAACTGGGTCTGTGGATAAGGGGGAAAGCAGCGAATGTGTTATTCCTTGACTTTAGCAAAGCTTTTGATATGGTCTTCCACAGTATTCTTGCCGGCAAGTTAAAGTAGTATGGGCTGGATGAATGTACTACAAGGTGGATAGAAACCTGGCTAGATCATCGGGCTCAATGGGTAGTGATCAATGGCTCCATGTCTAGTTGGCAGCCGGTATCAAGCGGAGTGCCCCAAGGGTCAGTCCTGGGGCCTGTTTTGTTCAATATCTTCATTAAAGTTCTGGAGGATGGCGTGGACTGCACTCTCAGCAAGTTTGCAGATGACACTAAACTGGGAGGAGTGGTAGATACTCTGGAGGGTCGGGATACAATACAGAGGGACCTAGACAAATTAGAGGATTGGACCAAAAGAAATCTGATGAGGTTCAACAAGGACAAGTGCAGAGTCCTGCACTTAGGACAGAAGAATCCAATGCACTGCTATAGAGTAGGGACCGAATGGTTAGGAAGCAGTTCTGCAGAAAAGGACCTAGGGGTTACAGTGGACGAGAAGCTGGATATGAATCAAAAGTGTGCCCTTGTTGCCAAGAAGGCTAACGGCATTTTGGGCTGTATAAGTAGGGGCGTTGCCAGCAGATCGAGGGACGTGATCATTCCCCTCTATTCAACATTGGTGAGGCTTCATCTGGAGTACTGTGTCCAGTTTTGGGCCCCACACTACAAGAAGAATGTGGAAAAATTAGAGAGTCCAGCAGAGGGCAATAAATATGATTAGGGGGCTGGAGCACATGACTTATGAGGAGAGGCTGAAGGAACTGGGATTGTTTAGCCTGCAGAAGAGAAGAATGAGGAGGGATTTGATAGCCATTTTCAACTACCTGAAAGGTGGTTTCAAAGAGGATGGATCTAGACTGTTCTCAGTGGTACCAGATGACAGAACAAGGAGTAATGGTCTCAAGTTGCAGTGGGGGAGGTTTAGGTTGGATATTAGGAAAAACTTTTTCACTAGGGGGGTGGTGAAGCACTGGAATGGGTTACCTAGGGAAGTGGTGGGAATCTCCTTCCTTAGAGGTTTTTAAGGTCAGGCTTGACAAAACCCTGGCTGGGATGATTTAGTTGGGAATTGGTCCTGCTTTGAGCAGGGGGTTGGACTAGATGACCTCCTGAGGTCCCTTCAAACCCTGATATTCTATGATCTAATGGCTAGAACACAGAGTGGACTTGGGAGACCTGGGTCACGTGCCACTGGATGGCTAGGTGAGCTTTGGCAAGTCATGTCACCTCTATAAATTTGTTAGTCTCTAAGGTGCCACAAGTACTCATCGTTCTTTTTGCTGACACAGACTAACACGGGATACTACTCTGAAACCCCCATATCTCAGTTTCCCTCTGCAAAGTGGTTTGAAATCTACAGACAAAAAGCAGTATAAGAACTAAATATTGTTATTGCTACAAGAATTTTTGCTGTACCTTACCCCTTTGTATTATGGTCAATTAACATTCAATAAACGGAGACTCATGTTGTGAAATAAGCAGCAACATCCTATACTGTTCTCTTACCTCATCACAAGGCAGAGGACAGGGAAAGCATAGCCTCCATGTGCTCCCACCCAGCCCTGTACTCCCCCACACCGAGATGTGGGGAGGTAGCTATCATCCTGCTGGTCTTCGCAAGCTCCCACCCCACCCAGCGGAGGCGTACGTAGGCAGCGAAGTGAATGAACGGGAATCGGGACACAGCGCTCAGAGGAGGGCGAGCAGTTGCGCACACAAAAGCCACAGGACATGACCGCAGTTGCTGTGACGGGTCAGCTGCCCTGTGCGCGGCAGTAGGAATCATGGACGGGTGTTCAGATATACGGGCGCCCCAGCGGCCTCTTCCCCCTCCCACGTGGCGGCCCCTGCGCTCCACGTGCCCCGGCCCAGGCAGGGCTCCCGGTAGCCAGCCCGGCGAGCCCCTTCCTTGCGCACGCTGCTTGCAGAACGCGGAGTGTCCCAGCGTTCCGCCCGCCGCCCCCCACGTGCTTAGCCATCAGCCCACATGGGCCACCCCGGCCTGGGCGCCACTCACCATGGCTGCGCTGTAGGCGAACCGAGCCCTTCCCTGTGCGGAGCGGAGCGATCCTCTCGGCCCGAAAGCTTCACGGAGGGAAAAAAACTAAAACGCTCTAAGTGCGTCGCGCCCGGAAATGAGGTTTAGCTGAGCCCGGCCGGGCGGGGAGCCAGGAGAGACTCATCTTAAAGGGCCAGCGCTGCTCTTTTTAAAAACCGGCCAGGTCTAATCTGGATATACGTGGGTTGTGTTGTGCATTGCGCCCCCTGCGCGTGATCAGGTCCCATTACAGAAGCAACAATTCAGGAACCAACAAGGAGTCTGGTGGCACCTTAAAGACTAACAGATTTATTTGGGCATAAGCTTTCGTGAGTAAAAACCTCACTTCTTCGGATGCAATTCAGGAACCAGAGACCAGCTTTGCTTGCAGCGAAAAGGGATTTTGGCGGAAACATTCTTCAATATCCTGCTCAGCCTGGGGTTTCCATATAGAGATTGTTATGCTGGAGGTTAGAGGCAGAGCTGAATTCTGATTTCAAATGCATTCTGAATGGAAAGACAAACCTACTCACACTAGACAAGGCACATAAATTATTCAGGGTAGTTTGGAGTAACAGGGTGAGATTTTAGCTGGGCATCAACATATTTTTCTAACAGTGCGATCTTTCAGACGACTGAATCCTCTCCCAAAGAAAGAGGTGGACGCTTTGTTGACAGTATACTGATACAGTTCCCTACTAGCCAGGGTATGGAGAATGAACAAGATGTGTCTGAAAAGTACGTCATTACAATTTTAATTTCTGTTGCTTTAGACTCTAAGGACTTGCTTTTCAGAACAGCTGATAATCATAATTCTAGTTGAAGGCTCTAAGAGCTATGGCACTTTGGAAAACTAGGCTCTAAATTCTGTATCAGCTGATTGCCTATCTTGATCCTTAGTTCCTGACTTTCATCTATATTGCCCTGGATTTCCACATGTAAAAAATTGAGAGAGATAACGTGTTATATTTCTAGGATATACAGAGGCATACAATTATATTCCTTTTGCTGTAACTCCACCTTTGTTCTCTTTTGTCTTTCCATATTTCATTCTTTTTTAGTCTTTGTTCCATCTTCCCTATTCAGAAAGAGATGCAAATGTTTAACTCATTTTTAAAACCTTCCTAGTTCCAAATGCAAAAAAACCATCATGATAATTTTCTGGACTTGGAGAGACATAAGCAAATATTGTGCCTGCTAATGTCATTCATCCGAAGAAGTGGGCTGTAGTCCACGAAAGCTTATGCTCTAATAAATTTGTTAGTCTCTAAGGTGCCACAAGTACTCCTGTTCTTCTTTTTGCTGTAATTATAGTTCTGGAGACTACTATCTCTTAGGTATTCTACAATGCAGTTACTGCACTACAGCAGCAGTTCAGGCATCTCAAACACACACAGCTGATGTTTAAACTCTGACTTGAAGGGCCCATCTCTAGGGGTAAGAAAAGAGATTGAGGCCTGATCTACACTACGAGTTTAGGTCGAATTTAGCAGCGTTAAATCGAATTAAGCCTGGACACATCCACAGGACGAAGCCCTTTTTTTCGACTTAAAGGGCCCTTTAAACCGGTTTCTTTACTCCACCTCTGACGAGGGGATTAGCACTGAAATCGGCCTTTCTGGGTCGGATTTGGGGTAGTGTGGACGCAATTCGATGGTATTGGCCTCCGGGAGCTATCCCACAGTGCTTCATTGTGACTGCTCTGGACAGCGCTCTCAACTCAGTTGCACTGAGCAGGTAAACAGGAAAAGCCCCGCGAACTTTTGAATTTCATTTCCTGTTTGCCCAGCGTGGAGAGCACAGGTGACCACGCAGAGCTCATCAGCACAGGTAACCACGATGGAGTCCCAGGATTGCAAAAGAGCTCCAGCATGGACAGAACGGGAGGTACGGGATCTGCTCCCCATATGGAGAGACGAATCAGTGCTAGCTGAACTCCTTATCAGTAAACGAAATGCCAGAACATTAGAAAAAGTCTCAAAGGGCATGAAGGATAGAGGCCATAACAAGAACGCACAGCAGTGCCGCGTGAAAATTAAGCAGCTAAGGCAAGCCTACCACAAAGCCAGAGATAGGGTTACCATATTTCAACAATCAAAAAAGAGGACGGGAGGAGCCCCGCCCTAGCCCCGCCCCCGTCCTGTCCCAGCCCCGACCCCGTCCTGTCCTAGCCCCGCCCCTGCCCCTTCCACTCCCTCCCACTTCCTGCCCCCTCAGAACCCCCAACCCTCCCCCCCCACTCCTTGTCCCCTGACTGCCCCCTAGGACTCCACCCCCTCCCTAAGCCTCCCTGCCTCTTGTCCCCTGACTGCCCCCTCCTGAGACCTTCCCCACATCCTAACTGGCCCCCTAGGACCCTACCCCCTACCTGTCCCCTGACTGCCCCAACCCTTATCCACACCCCCACCCCCTGACAGCCCCCCCCAGAACTCCTGACCCATCTAAACCCCTCTGCTCCCTGCCCCCCCCTCCTGGGACCCCTGCTCCTAACTGCCCTCCAGAACCCCACCCCCTACCTAAGCCTCCCTGTTCCTTATCCCCTAACTGCCCCTTCCTAAGACCCCTCTCCCTAACTGCCCCCCAGGACCCTACCTCCTACCTGTACCCTGACTGCCCAAAACCTTATCCACCCCCCCAGAAAGGCCCCCCCCGAACTCCCGACCCCCCCCCGCTCCTTGTCCCCTGACTGCCCCCTCCTGGGACCCCTGCTCCTAACTGCCCTCCAGAACCCCACACCCTACCTAAGCCTCCCTGTTCCTTGTCCCCTAACTGCCCCCTCCTGAGACCCCCCCACCTGTACCCTGACTGCCCAAAACCTTACACCCCCAACCCCCAGACAGCCCCCCCGAACTCCTGACCCATCCAACCCTCCCCCCTGCTCCCTGTCTCTTGACTACCTCCCCCCACCCCAGAACCTCCCTGCCGCTTCTCTGGCCCCCAGCCCCCTTACTGTGCTGCAGAGCAGCGCGCTCGGAAGCGGGGGAGGGGAGCAGGGTCGGAGCTCCAGACGGCGAACGGCCGGCGATCTGTGAATGCAGGGAGGAGGGAGGGGGAGGGAGAGAGAGGAGGGGAGTGGTGTCAAGTTTCAGGAGAGAGGAGGGGGAAGTGAAGGAAGGGCTCGGGCTCTGGCTCTGGCTGCCGGAGCCCCAGCTGCTCTGTAAGCCGCGTGCACGCTCTGTATGGGGGGGGAGGAGGGGAAGTCCGGACATTGACAAATTCCCCCCGGATGCTATTTTTAACTCGAAAAAGCCGGACATGTCCGGGGGAATCCGGACGAATGGTAACCCTACCAGAGAGGCAAACGGAAGGTCCGGGGCAGAGCCGCAGACATGCCGCTTCTACGAGCAGCTGCATGCCATGGTAGGGGGTGCAGCCACCACTACCCCAACCCTGTGCTTTGACTCCATCTATGGAGAATCACGCAACACGGAAGTGGGTTTACGGGACGAGGAAGATGATGATGATGAAGACAATGAAGATAGCTCACAGCAAGGAAGCAGAGAAACCGGTTTCCCAAACAGCCAGGATATGTTTATCACCCTGGACCTGGAACCAGTAACCCCCGAACTCACCCAAGCCATGCTCCCAGACTCTGAGGGCGCACAAGGGACCTCTGGTGAGTGTACCTTTGTAAATATTACACATGGTTTAAAAGCAAGCGTGTTTAATCATTAATGATTAATTTGCCCTGGCAATCGTGGCCAGTACAGCTACTGGAAGTCTGTTAACGTGTATGGGGATGGAGCGGAAATCCTCCAGGGACATCTCCAGAAAGCTCTCCTTCATGTACTCCCAAAGCCTTTGCAAAAGGTTTCTGGGGAGGGCTGCCTTATCCTGTCCGCCATGGTAGGACACTTTACCACGCCAGGCCAGTAGCACGTAGTCTGGAATCATTGCATAACAAAGCATGGCAGCGTATGGTCCTGGTGTTTGCTGGCATGCAGACAACACCCATTCCTTATCTCTCTTTGTTATCCCCAAGAGAGTGATATCATTCATGGTCACCTGGTTGAAATGGGGTGATTTTATTAAGGGAACATGCAGAGGTGCCCGTTCCTGCTCGGCTGAACAGAAATATTCCCCGCTGTTAGCCACGTGGTGGGGGGGAGGGGTGAAGTGATCATCCCAGAGAATTGGGTGTGAGGGGGGGAAGGGTGGATTGTTGGGTTTGTGCAGCCCCTCCTTTTACATTGCAAACCCATTTTAAATGGCCAACCCAACGGGTGCTGGGTATGGGAAATGAGGGCGCTGCTGTTCGAAACCATTCCCACGTTATGAAGGTTAAAAAAGCCAAAAGACTGTGGCTTACCATGGCTGACCGCAAGCCGAATTCTGTTGCCTGGCACTGCGTGAGTGATCTCTCACACCAAACTGGCAGGCCCTCAATATAAGAGGAGAAATGCGACCTTGTAACGAAAGCACATGTGCTGTGTAATGTGCACAGCAAAATTTAACGTGAAAGTGTGTACCCATTGTTCTCTAAAATATGTCTTTTTAACCACCTCTTCCTTCTCCTCCACCAGCTGTAAATGTTTCTCCTTCACAGAGGCTAGTGAAGATTAGAAGGAGAAAACGGCGGACTCGGGATGATATGTTCTCGGAGCTCCAGAGCACGCTGACAGAGAACAGCAGAATGCGTGGAGGCAGACAATGTCAGAGTGCAGAAAAGCACAATATGAACAAGAGGAGATGTGGCGGGCTGAATTGTGGGCTGAAGAGGATAAGTGGCGTCAGCTTGCTGACAGAAGGCAAGAGTCGATGCTCTGGCTGCTGGAGCATCAAACTGATATGCTCCAGCGTATGGTTGAGCTGCAGGAAAGGCAGCAGGAGCAGAGACCGCTGCTACAGCCCCTGTGTAACCAACAGCCCTCCTCCCCAAGTTCCACAGCCTCCCCACCCAGACGCCCAAGAACGCGGTGGGGGGGGCCTCCGGCCACCCAGCCACTCCACCCCAGAGGATTGCCCAAGGATCAGAAGGCTGGCCTTCCATAAGTGTTAAAGTTTTAAAGTGCAGTGTGTCCTTGTCCTTCTCTCCTCCCCCACCCCTCCCGGGCTACCTTGGCAGTTATCCTATTTGTGTGATGAATTAATAAAGAATCCATGAATGTGAAGTAACAATGACTTTATTGCCTCTGCAAGTGGTGCTCGAAGCGGGGAGGGGAGGGTGGTTAGCTTACAGGGAAGTAGAGTGAACCGGGGGGGGGGGGGGGAGGGGGGAATTCATCAAGGAGAAACAAACAGAAGTTTCACACCGTAGCCTGGCCAGTCACAAAACTGGCATTCAAAGCTTCTCTGATGTGCACCGTGCCCTGTTGTACTCTTCTAACTGCCCTGGTGTCTGGCTGCGTGTAATCAGCCGCCAGGCGATTTGCCTCAACCTCCCACCCCACCATAAATGTCTCCCCCTTACTCTCACAGATATTGTGGAGCACACAGCAAGCAGCAATAAAAATGGGGATATTGGTTTAGCTGAGGTCTATCCAAGTCAGTAAACTGCGCCAGCGTGCTTTTAAACGTCCAAATGCACATTCTACCATCATTCAGCACTTGCTCAGCCTATAGTTGAACAGGTCCTGACTACTGTCCAGGCTGCCTGCGTACAGCTTCATGAGCCATGGCATTAAGGGGTAGGCTGGGTCCCCAAAGATAACTATAGGCATTTCAACATCCCCAGCGATTATTTTCTGGTCCAGGAAGAAAGTCCCTTCCTCCAGCTTTTGAAACAGACCAGAGTTCCTGAAGACACAAGCATCATGTACCTTTCCCGGCCATCCCACGTTGATGTTAGTGAAATGTCCCTTATGATCCACCAGAGCTTGCAGCAGCATTGAAAAGTACCCTTTTCGGTTTATGTACTCGCTGGCTTGGTGCTCCGGTGACAAGATAGGGATATGGGTTCTGTCTATCGCCCCACCACAGTTAAGGAATCCCATTGCAGCAAAGCCATCCACTATGACCTGCACGTTTCCCAGAGTCACTACCCTTGATACCAGCAGGTCTTTGATTGCGTTGGCTAGTTGGATCACAGCAGCCCCCACAATAGATTTGCCCACTCCAAATTGATTCCCGACTGACCGGTAGCTGTCTGGCATTGCAAGCTTCCACAGGGCTATCGCCACTCACTTCTCAACTGTGAGGGCTGCTCTCATCCTTGTATTCTGGCTCTTCAGGGCAGGGGAAAGCAAGTCACAAAGTTCCATGAAAGTGCCCTTACGCATGCGAAAGTTTCGCAGCCACTGGGAATCGTCCCACACCTGCAACACGATGCGGTCCCACCAGTCTGTGCTTGTTTCCCGGGCCCAGAATCGGCATTCCACGGCATGAACCTGCCCCATTAACACCATGATTTGCACATTGCTGGGGCCCGTACTTTGTGAGGGGTCTATGTCCATGTCAATTTCTTCATCAATCTTGTTGCCGCACTGCAATCGCCTCCTCGCCTGGTTTTGCTTTGGCATGTTCTGGCTCTGCATATACTCCAGGACAATGCGCATGGTGTTCATAGTGCTCATAATTGCCACGGTGATCTGAGCAGGCTCCATGATCCCTGTGCTATGGCATCTGGGCTGAAAAAAGGCATGAAACTATTGTCTGACGGAGGGAGGGAGGGGCGAGTGACGACATGGCTTACAGGGAATTAAAATCAACAAAGGTGGCTGTGCATCAGGGTGAAACACAAACAACTGTCACACAGAATGCCCCCCCCCCCCCCCAGGATTGAACTCAAAACCCTGGGTTGAGCAGGCCGTTGATTTCACGGAGGGAGGGGGAAGCAAATGAATACAGAACAAATCTGGTCCATCTATCTTTTACATCTTAGGCTGGCAGCAGACGGTGCAGTATGACTGATAGCCATCGGCATCTTCTGGGTGCTTGGCAGAAGATGCTGCATTACGATTGCTTGCCATCATCGTCAAGATGGTGCAATAGGACTGCCAGCAGGACTGAGTCTCCAGGAGACAAAACATGTCTGCCCAGGCGCCTCTGACCGAACTCACTGAGGAGTACGACAACGATGGATACCAATCGTAATAGACCATCTACTGCCAAAAGGCAAGGAGCTGCTGCTGTATAGCAATGCAGTCCCACGTCTGCCAACACCCAGATAGCCGATGACGGCTACCAGTCATACTGCACCGTCTATTGCCAAAAGGCAATTAGCTGCTGCTGTGTAGCAATGCAGTATGTCTGCTGGCACCCAGATGACATATGGTGACGGTGAGCTGAGCTGAGCGGGCTCCATGCTTGCCGTGGTATGTCGTCTGCACAGGTAACCCAGGAAAAAAGGCGCGAAACGATTGTCTGCCGTTGCTCTTGGGGTAGGGTGGGGGGCCTGATGACATGTACCCAGAATCCCCCACGACACTGTTTTTGCCTCATCAGGCATTGGGATCTCAACCCAGAATTCCAATGGGCAGCGGAGACTGCGGGAACTGTGGGATAGCTACCCACAGTGCAACGCTCCGGAAGTCGACACTAGCTTCGGTACTGTGGACGCGGTCCGCTGACTTAATGCACTTAGAGCATTTTATGTGGGGACACACACAATCGACTGTATAAAAACGATTTCTATACAACCGGCTTCTATAAATTTGACCTAATTTCATAGTGTAGACATACCCTGAGTCCCCATAGCTAATTCAGTCTTTGACTTCTCTGAGGCTGCCAACAAGGGGCTGGTATTGGGAAGAACATTAGTACCAGTTGTAATTGTGGCTTTTGTGTTGCAGACCTCAGTAGGAACAGGAGTGAGCCAAAAATGATTTCACATAGATCACCAAAAAACCATCAACTATAGGGCTTGTTTTAAGTGCAGTGGTATCCTCGGTCAAGGACTGATTATTCCTCCACATTCTAAGTACAAGAAGGAAAAGGCTGGCTTGGCTTTTATGTCACCCCAAAACATAGGTTGCAACCAATGAAATGTAAGGTTCTGGGTTTTCTCCTTCGGTCTCGCTTATTTGTCATCCCTCAGTTTTCTCTTTCCTTTCTGCACATTATTTCCCCTTCCCCATTTATTATTTGGAATCCCCTGTGTCTTTCCCCACCCATTTCCCTGCTCTCCCATCTTCTCTGCCCCCCCCCCCCATCTCTCCCTCACTGTTTCTGATCTTTCCACCTGGATCCCTGCCCAAGGTTCTCATTTCCCCCTTGTTACCCCCCTGGACCCATATCAGCTTTCCCTCCCTCACGAGGGCGGGGGTTCTGCTCTAAGGCTGCCCCCCCCCCCCCATGCGGCGTTGCTCCAGGAACTCGCTTCTTTTCCCCTTCTAGGTTCCCCAGCAGATCCCTTCTCCCCTCTTGGCCCCCCCCAGCTGCCCATGACGCCAGGCAGGCACCAGGCGCATTGCATGGGTGCCTCAGTCCGGCCGGCAGTGGCTCCCCTAGGGAGCGGGCTCAGACTGGGGATGGGAAGAAAGGTGCGGAGGGTGATGTGTGTGGCCCTTTAAGAATAGATTTCAGAGTAGCAGCCGTGTTAGTCTGTATCCGCAAAAAGAAGAACAGGAGGACTTGTGGCACCTTAGAGACTAACAAATTTATTAGAGCATAAGCTTTCGTGGATGCATCCGAAGAAGTGGGCTGTAGTCCACGAAAGCTTATGCTCTAATAAATTTGTTAGTCTCTAAGGTGCCACAAGTCCTCCTGTTCTTCTTTTTAAGAATAGAGAGCGCCAGAAAGGAATCAACTGCCTCCCTCCCCTGGGCCCCGCCCTCACCTCCGGGATGCACGTGCTCGGTACGCACTCGGCTTCTCCCCATGAGCCAAAAATAAACCCCGCCCCCCCAGTTACGCATGCGCAGGACTTTCCCCGCCAATTCTGTGCTTTTCTTACTCCTAACCACGTGACGCCTACTCGCTGCGAGGCCCGGGCAGCGCGCGATGGAAGCGGCTGCGGAAGCGGGGCTGCTGGTCTGCGAGCGGCTCCACGCGCGTCACGACCCGCGCTGGCTCCTGCTGCTGCCCCCGCCGCTCTGCCTGGCCTGCGTCATCGAGACGCTGGGGGACAGCAGCGCCTCGGTACGGAGCCCGGCCGGGCCCTCCCCGCGCCAGCGCGCCCCGGCCCCGCCTGTCGGGACCGCCCGCTGGGGGCGGAGCGGGGTCTCAGGTTCCACATCCGCCCCCTGCGCGTCCCCACACGGGTCTCCCAGCCGGTCCTGGCCCGGCTCGGCTCCCCGCCCCGCCCCCAGCCGGTCCAGTCCCGCCCCCAGCCAGTATCGCCCCGGGGCCTTGGTGGCCCGGCCCGGCCCCGCCCCCTGCCGGCCCATTCCTCCCAGGTGACTTTAATATGGGATGGTCTCTGTGTCTTGAGTCCTGGTCTCTGGTGTGGGAATAGGTCTAGTGCCCTGCCATGCTGCGTTTCTGGGTTCCAGCTCGGATCGCTCGGGCTGTTGTCCCCTTGGCCTAGTGTCTTCTTCACCCCCCTTTGCATGTCATGAAGGAGATCACCAGTGATACTTTTCATTCCATCTTTAACTTTCAGCTGGTGCGCAAGAAGCATGTGCTGTCTTGCTTCCGTGATGTCCTGGCCTGGCATGCCGTGCCAGTCATTCAGCTGCTGGCACAGGACGAAAGGGTATGTGTTCATTTCATAGGAACCCTCTTTGGTAAGAGCACCCCCTTTATTTTAACTAATACAGCTCATGGGGGAAGGCAGTGCTGATCTTTACTTTTCTGGGATCCCTCTGCCTCAGTGTTCCCTGGTTCTATCTGCCCCATCTTGACTTTCAAAGCTCTGTGTCATGAATACTGCACTACCAGAGAAACACTATACCTGTGCCAGTTCATATAGAGCATGTGAATTTTTCTCATCCAGCTGGAGCCAGAACCAGCATGTCAGTGTGGATTGTGCTCCTCTTCTCTTTTGTCTCCTTTTTAAAGTCTTGTTACAAACAGAGCTTTTGGGGGGTTATGTCTCTTCCCAGAATGCACTGCTGTTCTGCCACAGCACTGTCAGAGGTATAGAATAGGTGGGACTGCAGCTTTGGGATGAAGTGGTACAAAACCAAAGAGGGGCTGGGTAGAAGGAACACATTGCATGGTTTAATAGCACAATATCCAAAACACTAATCTACATGATACCTTTGCAGCCCACATCTCTGAATTTGTAAAAATTCTCATTGAAGGTTTAGGGCCATTCACCTGCTCCTTTCCAATCAGCTTCACAGTAGAGCAGCATATTCTAAGGGATTAGGGGAGGTGTCTTTCCAGCAATGATCTTTGCTGGCCAGAGCATATGCGTGATCAGTTTTTGTTTGCATCATAGCCCTTGCAGGAAGAGTTGGTATGGAATGTTGGCCCATGGAGCAAGGAATAGTAAGGGTGGGGGATGCGGTGAATAGAAGTCCCAAAGCTGGTTGTTTCAGTGAACGAATATATTGGATTCTCTGTTTCTGCCTGGTTACTCCCCAGATCTCCTTTACACTTGAGATTTTTCTTGCTCTTTAGGGGAAAGTACCTCTCAAGATCCCTCCCTCTCGTTCTTCTATCCTGACACATTGAATAATTTCAGTGGTGTTTTCCCATTTTGTTTGTACATATGGTGCTGTGCGTTGTTAGGAACACAGCTTTGTAGATTTTAATAATTTTATTCACAGAGGTTATACCAAGCACAGTCTGCATTTGGCCCAGTACAAATGTGAAGGAAGCACCCCTTGCCCTGAGGAGTTTACAGACAATTCAGACCTAGCTAATACAGTTCTAACACTAAACACACATGGATCCAATAACTTAGGGGGCCAATGCGTGCTTTAAAAACAGGCAATAGCATGAAAAATACTCCTTCTCTATATTTTGGAAGGCTTACTGTAGAGAGGGTTTTGGGACAGGAACTGTCTTTTGTTGTATGTTTGTACAGTGCCTGGCACAATAGGGTCCTAACTGTGGCTTCCGGGTGTCACTGTAATACATATAATCAATAATAATAAGTATTAAAGAGGGATTGGAATGATCTGATTTTGGTTTTTTTGGTACACTAGCTGTGGGAGGGAGGTCCAGAGGTAAGGGCAGCAGCATGGGGAAGGCAAAACGACCAATGTGGTGTTGTAATAATTGGCCCTACAAATGTACATCATGAAGAACTCAATTGTAAAAAGTATGTGAAAGTTCCTAAAATGTCACAGTAACCTATCAAGAACAAATGTTAATGGGAAAAGGTATGAAAGGGAGACAGAAAAACGGAATTATTCTAAACTGAAAGGTTACTGATGTAACTCAAGGATGGTGTTTAAAAAAAAAATGTAAAATCAGTAAACCAAAATTGATGTATCAAAATCTAGGTCTAATTGGTGGACAAAATAATGATGAGATAGGCTATTCTGCCTACCACTCGTGATGTTTCCCTGGTGTTATCCAGGGAAATGATTTGCTAGCTCACGCCAATCCTTGACTCTGGGAGCCAACCTTACCCTGCTTTGCTGTGACAACCCCCACTCCTGGACACTAGCCAATATCTCTGGTCCCAGACACAACCCTAGGAACCTCCGTCTTGCAGTGTCCAGTTATGCCCGCTGGATGCTGCAAGCTTATATGTCAGTTTAACAAAGTGATATGTACCAGGCTTGTTATCCCAAGGGGAGTCTCTGACAGGCTTCAGACCGAACACACCGCTTCAGGTAGAATAAACAAACAGATTTATTAACTACAAAGATAAATGTTAAGTGATTATAAGTCAAAGCACAACAAATCAGATTTGGTCAAATGAAATAAAAGCAAAACGCATTCTAAGCTGATTTTAACACTTTCAGTGCCCTTACAAACATAGATGCTTCTCACCACAGGCTGGCTGGTTGCTCTTCAGCCAGGCTCTCTCCTTTGATCAGCGCTTCAGTCGCTTGGTGTGGTGTCTGTAGATATAGGTGGAAGAGAGAGGAAGAGCATGGCAAACGTCTCTCCCTTTTATCATGTTCTTTCTTCCCTCTTGGCTTTGCCCCCCCACTTCAGAGTCAGGTGAGCATTACCTCGTCACAGTCCCAAACTGACCAAAGGAAGGGGGGTGACTCACTTGAGAGTCCAACAGATCCTTTGTTGTTGCCTAGGCCTGTGTCCTTTGTTCCTGTGAGGCTGGGTTCATCCCATACATGCCCTGATGAGGTGTGAACTGCCCCTCTGCTTTTGGAGAGTTTTTGTCTGGGCTTATTTTAAGCTATGAGGACACGTTTTCAGCCTCATAACTATATACATGAAATTACAACCTATAACATTAACAATAATTACTATAATCACTAACAACAATGTCAGTGCATCATGAGCCTTCCGAAGACGCCTGACATGACAAACTTTGCATTAGATGCCACACAGTCATATTATAAGGATGAACATGGGGGTGTAGGGTGTTCCCACGAGGTACAGAATGTCACACACTCCTTATGTGGTCCTTAAATTAAAACACTTTGGAAGAAAAATTGGCTACTGAATGAAGCTTCACCATCATGGCTGCCACTCCGATGCTCTACAGGGATCCCGGGCTTTCATCGTCCATATCCTAAAAAATGTCCTGACCAAACCAGGCCGAAAAAGAGCCCCAAATGACATTGCCACCTCTACTGGTTCCAACTAGATCCCAAACATCACCTAAAATAAAACAAAATCAAATGTTAACAACAACAGCAACACCAACAGCTTACGCCTCTCTCACCCAATTTCTTCTCTTGTCCCTAAAAGGACAGTTATTACCATTTAAAAAACTGCCAAACAAAGGGGTTTTTTTTTCCTTCTAAAAACTCTCTCCAGCTAATTCCCCAAACAACAACAAAAGTTGTTTAAAATAAACAAGGTCCCCAGATTCCTTTCCTTGTTTAATACTTTACCTTTCAAATCCTTTAACTGTTTTCTTTTCTTTGCTTTATCTTTAATTTAAAAGTTTTTTAAAATGTAATGGTATGTTTGCCATGGTACTAAGCAGGCTGATGTCTCTGTATACCAAACCCCACACCTGGTTTAATACTGTTTAATGTTGGACAGTGACTGGGTTATGTTAACACCTTTAGCCCATTTATTTAATCTAAATCAATACAACATTAGAAAAGGATAAAAAAGGAGGGCGTTTTGGGAGGAACATAGGCAGAAGAAAGGGAGGTTAAAAGTGAAGAAGGGAAGAAATACAGGCTGGGGTATTGTGAAGGGCCATGGTGGTGGGCATGAATAGCCTGAATTTAACTTGGAAAGTGAAAGGAATCTAACTCTACAATATTCAGTAATAAAGGTAATTGATCCTATGATGTAGAGGGGATGGGATGAGGCAGGAAATAAAACTGCTTTCACCAGACCCAGTGTCTCAATATTGTTCAGTTGATCAGCTGTTTTATGTGGAGGGTTTTTGTCCTTTTGAACCATCAGAAGCAAAATACTGAACTAGAAATGTTGGTGGAACAGGCCTGGTTTGGCAGAAGAAGGGATTGTGGTGGACCAATGCTCTGATCTAATGTGGAAGGAGGTGGGAAGATTAGTAGTCTGATCTGGTGCAGCAAAAGGTGGGATGATGGCCAAATCTTATGTTCTGGTTGTGAAAATAAAAGATTATGATAAACAGTTTTGTAACAATAGATTCAGTTTACCTCTGGAATAGTCTCAACAGGAATGACTTCTAATACGGGTAGTGTTTAATTTTAGGCTAAATAATCTGTTTGGCAGTGTTCACTGCTGTGAGGGAACAGGAACAAAACTGTTCATGGCAGGAGTGGGTAGAACATAAGAGACTGATCTGACAGTCTGTAACTTCTGGGATTCTGGGTAGTGTGCTGTGAGTATTCTAGAAACAGACTTTTGTGAGGTGGATTTAATAATACCAGTCACAGACACTCAGATGCACTGGTGATGGGGGTTGTGTATGTACTTAGGTGGGTGGAAACAATTATTTTAGCAAAAAAATATATCTATCTATCTCACTATACCCCCTAAAAATAAAAACACAGCAAGCAAGTTAAAAGATTACAAGTTAGGCTGTATGCTTCAGCCTCTTGTGAATTGGATACAGGGAGCATCTTGTATCCTGCTCCCAAAGAGTAATGTCCTCCCATTCTTGACCAGAAAGACAGGTTGGTGTCACATGAAGCAGGGCTAATAAATTGGGAAAATGCAAGAGTCCCGAAAAGTCCCCAGATTCCTTTCAAAATCAAGCCCCAACACTGATGATCTCAAATGAGGGACATATTACGTAATTGTGGTTTATATGTGAGTTGATCTTTCAGGGATGTTGCATACAGCAGAAGACAGCAGTGCACTGGATCTACCCACTGAAGGTGAGAGGGAGGTTCTGAGTCTCACTGGCAGGTTGGGAAGAGGAATCTACTGTATCTGGTTGGATGCAGATAGTGAGAGTCTCAGCAACTTCACAAATTGAAGAGAACAGCTGTTCCCTCTCCTTGCCAGGGTGCTTTGCATGCACAGTGAGAGGAGAAGTCTTCTAAGAGTTGTTTTTGGGGGAAGCACACCCACAGCTCATTTAATCTTTGGCATTTCTGCTACCACTGGTGTCTTTCTCACAAAAATCTTAAGAGCTGAACTGAAAAATAACCAGCTCTTTTCAGAGAGGGTATAAATTTTCAGTCAGTAGGAATGTGGGCTGGATTTGACATGGTGACAGAGGTAAAGTGTCTTTGTCACATTACTAATCCTCTGAGATGTGCAGACTCCCAAACCGTAAAACAGTTTAACTTATTGGTGCCTCATACCTGAAGGTTTTCATAGATTTTAAGGCCAGAAGGGACTGTTAGAACATCTATTCTGAGCTCCTGCATATCGAAGGTAAATTTTACCTGTTACCTCTGCATTGAGCCCATAACTTGTGTTTGGCTAAAGCACATCTTCCAGAAAGGCCCAGAGTCTTGATCTGAAATCATGAAGAGATGGAGAATCCACCATGTTCCTTGGTAACTTATTCAAAGGATTAACCACCCTTCACTGTTAATGTGTCACTGAATACCCTAACAATATAAACAGAAAAAGTATGTTCCATAAAAACATATTCCCTAAACAAACTACACAATGGGAGCAAGATAAACCCACAACAACCATTCATATAATATCAAACAATATACCCGGACTCCATCTTCTTTGTATTACCCTCATAATAGTTTTTTTGTCTGTTTGGTTGTCTGCTGGAAAACTTTTACCTCTTAAGTCAGTCTGAATGTTCCTTATACCCATGAAAAGCCTGTGATCTAAACATGTCAGAAATTGTTTTGGTTCTTCATATCAGGCAAGAGGTGACCAATAGGCACAAGAGGTTATATAGAGTTTTTTTTAACTGGGAAAGCAGTTGTCTTGCTTCATGCAACTCACTGGTTGTTTTGTTAGTAAAGCCTAAAATGATGTGCAAATGGCATCTAGTGAACCTAGTTTCTTGTTGATTTCCATTATTCCACCTCCTCGTCACTAGAGCGGATGGAATAAGGTTTTCTTGCAGTTACTGTGAGCAAAAAATAATAGGTCTTAATTGGTGCTGAGGTGGTGGCAAGGTACAATTGGAACATCAAGCAGTAGAAATAGGACTCGATACGCAGAATAATCACAACAGGTGTAAATAGCTCTCAAAGCACTTTACAAAAGAGGTCAGTTTCATCATCCTACATTTGGGGAAATGGAGGGAGAAAAGTGGCTTGGTAGCACTCACCCAGCAGCAGAGCTGGGACTCAAGCACAGGTCTCCTGAGTTATAAGTCAGCCCCCTGTCCACTGGGCTATTACAGCTTGGGCTGTAACAGGCCCTCAGGTACTAGTGAAGAGCCTAGTAGTAGATGAGGGCCCCTCAAATTATATCTGGTCATCAACTGTGTTCTGATCTAATCTCAGAAAGGAAGTGTGGGAAACTTACCCTATGCACTACTTATTGAGTGTATTTGTGCTTTGAACAAGGGACTAATTCTTTTCCAGCCTGATATCTCTTCCTTACTTGATAGCCTGACACTGAATTGGTGACTGGAAGTTAATATCCTTGTAAACAGATGGCAGTCACTAATGCAGGGTTTATTATGACTTCACTGCAGAACGATCAAACTGGGTCAGGAGGGATATCAAATAACAGCAAAGGGAATATCCTGCTTTATAAGCACCCACATATGCGTTAAACAAATACTCCACCTGCTCAGTAAAGCTCTGTGGAAGATGTGTTCTGAGTAAACTCTGGTGTGTGTTATTGTTACTGATCCTGTTTCTTCTGCTCAGTTCTGGTGCGACTTGTGGCGGAGCTGAAGTTGGAGCAGTATGTACACTGTGTGTTGGATGAAAGCCAGAAAGAGGTCAGTAAAGATTATTTCCTTGCTCCCTTTGGTCCCCCAAGTTTGAAAATATGGAAAGTTACAAAATATTCTGAATGAGCTCTTGTGGAATGTCCTAAATGCTGCCACTGCCTTTATGACTTTGGCAAGGTTGACATCTGCCCTGGAATTTTTACCATCATATCCCCTCCACCATGGCAACATGGCATCCTCTGTGTTTTCTCTTTTCCCTCCATTACTGCAGCAATAATATGGGCAGCTTTTCAGACCTGGAGCTGCTTGGCAGGCCTGCTCCCTTCGCTTGTGCTCTCTTCGTTGCCAGGTTCATCACAAAATGTCAGACTTCCCCAGAGCACAGAAGCTTGGGAGACAGTAGAGATGCGGAGAGGGTTAGCCAGCTCCCCCATCCACCTACCCATCAGCTTTGGGGGTGCAGCAGCAGGGCAGAAACCAGGAGGAGATTACTGCCGGGAGATTTGGTGGATGTGTTTAAGGACAATTATCTGGACAAACAAATATGAACAGTTAAGGGGGTTCCACTGTCTTAGAAGGTCCCATTTTGAGGGGTTCATTGCACCATGAGGGGAGTTCACCATTTTGTGTGTGTTTCCCATTTTGGGACACATCCTTATTGGTGGTTTGTTTTCTTCCCTTCCCAGTTATCTAAGGCAGCCACCATGAGAGGGAGCCTGTCTATGTTTAATCTCCTGGGCAAACTGGCAGATGCCATCCCGGGCTTAGCTGATATATTGGTGATTGAACACGGTGAGTCATGCTTCATTATATCATGGTAGCATCTAGAGGCCCTAACTGAGAGAGTGAGACAGACACTAAAACAACGAGGAGTCCGGTGGCACCTTAAAGACTAACAGATTTATTTGGGCATTTGCTTTTGTGGGTAAAAACCCACTTCTTCAGATGCATGGAGTGAAAATTACAGATACAGGCATATATATACACTGACACATGACTAGAAGGGAGTTGCCTTACAAGTGAAGAACCAGTGTTGACAAGGCCAATTCAGTCAGGGTGGATGTGGTCCACTCCCAATAATTGATGAGGAGGTGTCAATACCAAGAGAGGGGAAATTGCTTTTGTAGTGAGCCAGCCACTCCCAGTGATCTTCCTGAAAACACCATCCTGGCCACCATGGATGTAGAAGCTCTTTATACCAATATTCCACATGAGGATGGACTACAAGCTGTCAGGAACAGTATCCCGGATGAGGCCACGGCACGCCTGGTGGCTGAGCTTTGTGACTTTGTTCTCACCCACAACCATTTCAGATTTGGGGACAACTTATACCTTCAAGTCAGCGACACTGTTATGGGTACCCGCATGGCCCCACAGTATGCCAACATTTTTATGACTGACTTAGAGCGACGCTTCCTCAGCTCTCGTCCCCTAGCACTCCTCCTCTACTTGCGCTACATTGATGACATCTTCATCATATGGACCCACAGGAAGGAGGCCCTTGAAGAATTCCACCTGGATTTCAACAATTTCCACCCCACCATCAACCTCAGCCTGGACCAGTCCACACAAGAGATCCACTTCCTAGACACTACAGTGCAAATAAGTGATGGTCACATAAACACCACCCTATATTGGAAACCTGACCACTATACTTACCTACATGCCTCCAGCTTTCATCCAGGACACATCACACGATCCATTGTCTACAGCCAAGCCCTAAGATACAACCGCATTTGCTCCAATCTCTCAGACAGAGACAAACACCTACGAGAACTTTATCAAGCATTCTTAAAACTACAATAGCCTCCTGGGGAAGCAAGGAAACAGATTGACAGAACAAGATGGGTACCCAGAAGTCACCTACTACAGGACAGGCTCAACAAGGAAAATAATAGAACACCACTGGCCATCATGTACAGCCCCCAGCTAGAACCTCTCCAGCACATCATCAACGATCTACAACCTATCCTGGAAAACGATCCCTCACTCTCACAGACCTTGGGAGGCAGGCCAGTCCGCACTTACAGACAGCCCCCCAACCTGAAACAAATACCAGCAGCTACACACCACGCCACAGAAACACTAACCCAAGAACTAATCCCTATAACAAATCCCGTTGCCTACTCTGTCCCCATATCTTCTCTAGTGACACCATCAGAGGACCCAACCACATCAGCCACACCATCAGGGGCTCATTCACCTGCACATTTACTAATGTGATATATGCCAGCAATGCCCCTCTGCCATGTACATTGGCCAAACTGGACAGTCTCTATGTAAAAGAATAAATGGACACAAATCAGACATCAGGAATCATAACATTCAAAAGCCAGTAGGAGAACACTTCAATCTCCCTGGACATTCAATAACAGATTTAGCCATCCTTCAACAAAAAAAACCTTCAAAAACAGACTTCAAAGAGAAACTGCAGAGCTACAATTCATTTGCAAATGTAACACCATTAATTTGGGCTAGAATAGGGACTGGGAGTGGCTGGCTCACTACAAAAGCAATTTCCCCTCTCTTGGTTTTGACACCTCTTCATCAATTATTGGGAGTGGACCACATCCACCCTGTCTGAATTGGCCTTGTCAACACTGGTTCTTCACTTGTAAGGCAACTCCCTTCTCTTCATGTGCAAGTATATATATGCCTGTATCTGTAATTTTCTCTCCATGCATCTGAAGAAGTGGGGGTTTTTAACCCACGAAAGCTTATCTTTCCAAATAAATCTGTTAGTCTTTAAGGTACCACCGGACTCCTCGTTGTTTTTGTGGATACAGACTGACACGGCTACCACTCTGATACAGACAGTAAATCACTTTCCCAAGGTCACAAAGCGAATCTGTGGCAGAACTAGGCATTGGACCCAGATCTCTTGAGTCCCTATCCAGTGCTTAGCCACAAGGCTGCTCTACCTCTCCTGGCTAGTTCGGCCTGTTGAAGACCAGCCTTAGTGGACTGGAATTTGGAGCTCTGTTTGCCTCTTGGGAGATATGCATGTGGTTGCACTTCCCCAGGTCTCCCTTTCCCCAAGGAAGGAATGTTGGTGCGAGCATGCTCAGCCCCTGAGTAGAGGGGTGGGTGGGCGCGTGTATTGTTATGTAGTTTAATTGTGAGCCCCTCTGAACAAGTGTTACAGCATCACTCACTCCTCAGAGAATCACAGCAGGTGGCCCCACATCTCTAAATAAAAATGTAACCCTTCTGCCCGTCTGAGTTGGCAGCAATAAGGGCCGGGTTCAGTATCTAGGGGTTCCGTTTCAATAACACAATGCAAAACCGGCTCAAGCCCCCATCCAGTGACCTGGGACAATTACATATCACATCCCGGGCGCCTCTAAGAGGCAATACTTCCCCTCTCGCAAGCACAGAGTCTGAGTGTAGCAAAATCCTTTTAATAAAGGAGGGAAACAATGCAGCATGACGTTGGGGAAACACCACAACCAGGATTCATAACACAAACCATGAGCAAAAGGCCCACCCCCAAGTAAGTTTGGCAGTATCCTTTTCCCCTCAGGGTCTTAAGTCTAGCAATCCCCAAAAAATCACCCAAAGTCCAACAACCCAAAGTCTCTGTCCCTGGTCAGTGCAGACCCAGAGTTAAAAAGTTTATCTGCAGAGTTTTACCTCCCAGCCGGGGGGGGGGAGGGGAGGTGCGCAGTGGTATGAAGGGGCACCTTACATGGTTGGAGGCCAACTGCTCCACCTCTCCATGGAGTTCTGCTGCAGCCTTTACCGCGAGCCACTCTACCAGCCGCTCCGCTCCACCAGCCGTCCCGTGAGCCGCTCCAGCCATTCCGCGAACTACTCTGCCCTGCCAGCTGCTCCGCTCCACCAGCTGTCTTGCAAGCTGCTCTGCTCCACCAGCTGTCCTGCAAGCTGCTCTGCTCCACCAGCTGCTCAGCAACATATTTTCAGGTCCCCCCACAGCCCTCAGTGATTTCAGATCTTTAGTGATTTCAGCTTGTAGTAGGGGAGCCTCAGTACTGGTGCACCATTGGCCCAAAGTGAATTCAGCTCAGCAGCCTGTAACTAGACACCTAATAGAATTAAAATTAGCTCTGATAGTCCACAGTAGAGAAAGGATGAGGTACAGTTGGTATTTTTGGGCCCACACCATCAGGTACAAATACCTGTCCCCAGCTACTCTCAATTCACTAGGTTTTGGAACCCATGTCCCTTGTCTAGCAAGTGTTACTTAGTTGATGGCAAGTCCCTCTGTCATAAAACAGTTCCACTGGCCTTGATTCACATAATCAGGGTAACAACACTTTATTCTTCCTTCCCCAATAACAGAGAAACTGGGGATCCCACAGCAGCCAAAGTGCTCATGCTAGGCGGGGTGGGTGTGCCTATGCAAACAAGATCAGCCCCTGGAGTTCTTTTCCACAACTCGCCACAATTCACCACCAGATATCAGGGTAGAGCTCATCCTGACTTTGCTTACATAAGGCTTGATTAGGAAAAGAGGGAAAGGTCAATTAACATGCATTAGCTAATCTCAACCTAACCTCAACCTCTGTTCCTAGCCTGCGTGGACAGGTCTGTAAAGTGTTTGTGGAGGCTTTTGCAGGGAATGTGCCTCTGCCGGATGACTTAGAAATGTCTGTTACCAGTGTTTTCTCTCAACAGCGGTCATTGTTGTTCACCACTCTAGGTAACTTAATGGAACACCTGCTGGCAGGCTTGATGTACCCCAACGAAGGTGTAAAGGCTGCTGTCTGCTATCTTTACGGCAAGCTGTACTCTTCCCCCATTAGTTCAGAAAGGCTCTCAGTGCATTTCACAGAGAGGCTGTGTGACCTCTTCCTGGCTACCCTAGGGAATGCACAGACAAAGGAACTGCAGGTTAACTGCATGGGTAAGACACCTCAGAGAAACAAAAAGGTGGGGGGTTGTTTTTGATAGTTTGGGAGTTCTAATGTGTGCTGGACTCTGGATTGTTCCTCAGAACTCTGAACTTGCAAACTCTCAGCTGGTTGGACTATTTCGTAGGTAGTGAGCGTACTTGTCCACAGTTGCTGATCCCTTCTGTTACTGCACAACAATTGTTCATCCTAGCCCCATTGCCAAACCCTCCTACTATAACCAGGGAAGCAACACATCCTGTTGCTGGAACCCCAGTGGTACCTGCTGAAACTGTCTCTGAAGGCCTCCAGCTTGCACCGTAGCTTGACCTGTCCCAATTTGACTGTGTCATCTTCCTGGAAATCAAGTAATCCCCTAAAGTTAAAGTGACTGATTCCAACCTCTACATACAATCAGATAGATTGGATTTGTAAAGTAGCTGGATTTATTCTGGAGATATGAAGTGTCTCGTAGTTCAGGCTGAAAAATAAAAATGGAGATTGGCTTTCTCTCACAGGCGCCGACTTTCCAATATGCCCACCCTCACCCCACATCCTGCTCTGTCTCTTTCCGCCCCCTCCCCCGAGCATGCCCCATCCTCACTCCTCCCCCTTCCCGCCGAGAGCCTTCTGCATGCTGCAAAACAGCTGATCGCGGCGGACGGGAGGCAAAGGGTTGGAGGGGGAGGAGCTGGTCGTCGGGGCCCACCGGTGGGTGGGAGGCACTGGGGGAGGAAGGTGGGGCTGATGGGGGGCTGCCAGTGGGTGCTCAGCACCACCATTTTTTCCCCTGTGGGTGCTCCAGCCCCGGAGCACCCACGGAGTCAGCGCCTATGCTTTCTCTAAGCTTCTGGGTGATGCAGTCAGGACCATCGTTTTGCATAGAGCAGTGATGTCATGCAATACATAGGATGGCTTCGGCTTCACTCAGACAGCTCAAATGCACACCACACAGCGATCTCTCTCTTTACTGTAGAAGGGGAACAGTAGTCTGCTTGCTTTTCACATCCAGCAGTCAGCCATTTGTAACAGATGGCTCTTTTCAAAAGTTCACTCCAACAGCCCTGCTACATCACTTCTGAACTTACATTAGAGTGTCGCCTACAAAATCTCTTGTTTATGATTTGCATCAGTGCATGTAACAATGTGCACTGTATGTTTATAATGTGCTGCTTGTGGTAGGATCTTTAAACTTGTAGCAGTTACAGAAATGGGATTATTAAATGGGTAGGTGTGAGAGCAGGTCGGGAGAATGGATAGCAAGAGGTGTGAATGGTTGGCACTAGTAAGTACCTGGGGGAGAAACTGGTGGTTGAGTCCCTGGCTGGAAGCAGCAGAGAAGTGGCTGGTTTTGAGCTGTGCTTTAAAAAGGGTTTGGAGGTGAGGAATCAGAAAGGCAGAAGGAGTGGATCAGGTTGTGCCAGAAAGCTGGTGCAATGGCAGTTAAAGGATCCAGCGATAGAAGAGGGAACGGGGAATGGAGAGAATCAGAAATGGCAAAGAGGAGAATTGGGGATGGGGTGTGTGTTGTAAAGCATTGATGGACGGTGGAGATACATGAGGGTATGGCCCTGAATGTAAGCAGAAGGGTTTTGTCAAGAATACAGCAGTGGGTAAGGAGTCAGTGACATGTTTCAGGACAGGATGTTGTGAAGCTCCCAATCCTCCCCACTTCCAGCTTGCTGCTTGTTCTTTCTCTCCCTTTGCAGGTTTGCTAAAGGAGCTGCTGAATTCTGACCATTTTGTATCAGTTATTATGAGCAATTCAAGAAGAGGGGCAGATTCTGAGAATACTGAGTTGTTGGAGGGAGAGAACCTACTGCCGCTAGTGCTCAAAAAGGTAATTGCTAAAGGGGTTACCACATCTCTCAACATGCCTTTTACAAGTGGCCAGTCAAATTATCCCTTACGTGAGGTGATTTATAAATAGGAACAGTTATTTGCTGCACTGGTTCAAGTAGTCTCATATTATGACCCCCATACTGATCAATGTCAGATGCAGCCTAGGAAGGTGGAAATCCCCCATAATGCACCACTTGTTCAATAGTGCACCAGTAGTGAGTGGAATTTCTTCCTGATCCCAGCTTTGTTTAGCTTATACGCTGAAGCATGAGGATCGACATAGCTCTTGTAAGCATTAACCTGGCTAGTGTGATTACAAAGCTATTCTCAGTCATAGGCGTCTTTAATGTTTTTCTTAATCTTGCTAAGTTACTTGCCCTGGTATTTATCTTGCCATAGCAAGTTACGCTAGGGAATTATATGTTGCTTAAAGAGATTTCTTTTTGCCTGTTTTAAATTGGTCTTTTTCAAGCTCCCTCTAAGGAATTTTTTCCTAATCAAGTCTGTGGTTTTGATTTTTTTTCTTCATTTTTGTTTCCACACAGCTGTTGCTGTCCAGAGACGAGATGCTACAGGTGGCAAGTGTTCAATGTATGACTGCTGTGCTTGTGCATTCTCCTATCAAATATGCTCCTGCCTTCATTCATGCAGACATCCCAGGTGAAGAAATACAATAATACCTTGTAGTTCTACAGTGTCTTTCCCTCTGGGGGTACCTTAACACTGTACAGTTTATGCACATAGGTTATCGGCCTCAATCCATGTAATGCATCCACCTCTGGGGTAGTCACAACAGCCATTCTGCATCAACAAAACCCACCAACAGTATTATAGGAAGAGAAGTGAAAAATAAGCTCCTAGTTGAAATTGTAGGGGGAGTTTTATGTAGACCGAATGTAATGTCCTAAATTGGAATTTGGGCAGGTCATCAAGTTTAAGACTCCTCTTGCAAAAAGTGCCAATGAGGATACTTATTATCCGTAATTGGTGTAAAGACAGCACTTCCAAATGCATAGCACTTCTAGGAGGCATTGGTCCAGTAGCGATTCAGAGCATAGACCATCCTTTACCAAATTACTAATTACTTCCTGCAGCATTTGAATTTTCCTTTGAAATCTCCCATCCAAGAATTAACCTGGCCTAACCCTGCATAGATTATGCGTTCTCATGGCATGCTTAACTGCAGAACCCAAACAATCCAACTTCTAGCCTGAATTAACCCTATATCATCCCCTGACTTCAGTGGGGTTGCATAGGATGTAATTCAGCTCAGACTTTGGCCCAGGAAGATGTTAAATTTTCATTTCCCCTCCGCAGAGGAATTAATCACTTTGGTTTTGTGCATCCCCTACTTTGGATGTGTAAGAGTTTGAGAGGGGGGGTCACAGCTGCTGTGACAAAGCTGGCTTTATAGCCCTTAAATCATGTCAAAATCTATAGCCATATTTCAGCTGCTTGCTAGCTATGTACTGGAAGGAGAGCAGCCCACTTGCCTTCAGGACCCTCCTGCTCTTTAGTCACTTTATTTTCAGGATGATGTATCCATCATTTTTCTCTGCGTTCTCCCTATCTTCTTTAAGAGACCTATTCCACAGTAATCCTCGCTTTGGCTGAGCAAAGCTGGAATCCCTTTTTCCTTCAGGACTCATCAGTGCTCCTGGACACCATCCAGAGGTAGTCGGTGGTTGTCTCCTCTTCCCTAGGGACTATTATTGAGTGTTACTGTTAAATTAGTATGGCAGTAGGGTGGAAACAAGAAGACATTGCTCCCTGTTAAAGCCTCTGTTGTTCTCCCTGGCCCCCTAGGGGCAGTTGTGCCATGCATGGTGGAGATGCTGTTTTACTAGGATGGTTTTATTTGTTTGTTTGCAGAATTCCTGTTTGAGTGTCTCTTCTGCACCAGTGAAATTCTCCTCTGGTCAGTTTATTGCTGCCTGCTACTCCTAACTGAGGAGCGGCTTTTCTTTTCCAAGTGTCACACAGTCTATGGTAGGTCCCAGTCCTTCCTAGCCTGTCAAAATTGCTTGAGTAATATCACGTGGACACTGAGGATGTAGCTGGGATTTCAGAGCCTTTTACTGCAAGGTCACTGGTCCCAGATTGGTAGTAACTGAAAATTATTCCCATATGATGTTTGTCTGGAGACTTCCATGACATGGGTTTATGGTGCCTGAATCCAGTTCCTGGTGGGCACGTGTCCACATTACAGAAGCCACCAGCACTGTTGACATTAACTGGCTTCTTGCTGGCAGTCTCTACAAAGAGGCCAAGGACATAGGAAGACAGAAGCTGAATTCACCATTAGGGTGTGTCTATATTTGAACTGGGAACATGATTCCTGGCTTGTGTAGACGTACCCACCCTAGCTCTGTTCAAGTCAGTACCTAAAAACAGCAGCGTGTCTGCGCTGGCGTAGGCGATGGCTTGGGATAGCCACCTGAGTGTGTACCCAGAGGAGTGGGTGGGATTGTACTTGGGGTAGATACCCCAAGCAGCCGTCTGGGCCACGACAGCCGCACTGCTGTTTTTAGGTGTTAGCTCAAGCAGAGCTAGTGCAGGTATGTCTGCATGAGCTGGGAATTGTACCTTCCAGCTCAAATGTAGATGTGTCTTTACAAGTGGAAGCTGAGGCATGTTGGCAGGGAGCAGAGTATATGGGGAAGTTTTTGCTGCCGCTGCCTATGCCCTGCCAATGTCAGCAGATCCTCCAACCCCCGTCACCCTTTGAAAATTAATCTCCCACCCCCATCATAACTCTTCTTGGGTTTTTGGTGTGTGTGTGTTAAAATCTCCCTGATGACATCTTGTGAACGCATGCCCCTCTGCAGGCATCGAGTCCGTGGTGAGGAGCCTGAAAGGGATCCTGCAGCTGAATAATGTGGAGCTGCACAAGCAGGGACTTTTGCTGTTCACTGAAATACTGAAACGGTAAGGGACCTCCTGCTCGCTCACACATCACTGAGTTGGAGGACATTGCGAAGGCAAGGGAGAGCACCTGTTCACCAAAGACGGGCCTGAGGGCAAGTTTCAGATAAAACTGACTCATCCACATCTCATGCACCACCTACCAACAACTGCCCCTCAGTAGCTCCCTTGGCAGTGTCAGCAGAGAACTGAGGGACTGAGTGAACTGTCCTCCCAGCCTTGGGAAGGACACTTCCAGGGTAGGACAGAGGCACATTGGTGGGGAAGAGGACGGGGGAGCCAGGGGATTGTGTCAGCGTATGTGAGCAGCTCTACATTGCCTGTGCTGCTCTATGGCTAAACTGAGAGCACAACCTCCAGGGCTTTCAGTCCAACACCTGTCACCTGGGTTAAATTTTACAAAGAAAAGAAACACTAGGCTGAGATATTAATTCGTTTCCCATCACTCTTCTTTTCTGCAAAATAGGAGAATTCATGTACAGGGCCAGCTCCAGGCACCAGTGAAGGAAGCAGGTGCTTGGGGTGGCCAATGGAAAGGGGCAGCGGGTCCAGGTCTTCAGCAGCAATTTGGCGGCGGGTCCCTCAGTCCCTCTCTTCCTCTTTGTGCTGCTGCCGAAGTGCCGCCAAATAGGAAGAGAGGAAGCGAAGGACCTGCCGCCGAATTGCCGCAGAAGAATGAAGTGCCGCCGATCAGCTTTATCTTTTTTTTTTTTTTCCGTTTTGCCGCTTGGGGCGGCAAAAAAGCTGGAGCCGGCCCTGTTCATGTAGTGTCTGGTTTTAATCCCCCACCCCCCCTTATTTCTTTGCCTCTCTATCACCCCAGTATCTCATCCTTTTTTTTTTTTTTTTGCTCAGTTCCCCAAGCTGAATTTCTGTGACATGATATTATAGTCATTTCTGTACCAATAACAAAAAATGTGATGCTGTTGGCACAGGATGGTGCTGGCAGTGCAGGATCCGTCAGAAGGAGAGAAACCAGGATATGGGAAGAGAAAAGTTCTTGCTCACAGTACACATCTCTGCATTAATCATTGCAAATGGAAGAGAGGATAATATCTTGCCAAGCTAATGGCATTTTTAGTATGTGTTCTTGTTTGCTGTGCTTTGAAGTACAGTGTTTCTTTCAGATCATCTATTTTGTGCTGGGGAAAGGGATCCCATCAATGATCCTCTAATTTTTTCCCCTTCTACTTGCTCTCTAACTGAGGGTTGCTGCATTGCAGTAACACCTCCTCTCCCCCACACAACCATAGTCACTGGCTAAAGGGGTGGCTGAACACAGGAATCCATCCCTTAGGAATCCAGTCACTTTTTGAAAGGGTCAGGTGGTCTGGGGTAACTCAGCGCACTCCATCTGCAGGAGTGTCAGCACAGGAGGAGCAGTGGGCATAGTTTGGGACCCAAACAGAGATGCTGCCATTTAGACCTTTCCTCCAAGGCAAGGTTACATCATAAAGTGCCCTACTGCAGTGATGTTTGTGCCCCCAGTAAGTAGGGAAGCGTTTCTCAAGGATTAGTGTTTCAAACAAGAAAGTAAAGTTAATTAACAAAATAAGAAAGTAAATAGAAGAAGGTGGGGTTTGATGCATGGAGACCAACCTTTCCAACAACATTCTCCTCACCCTGTCTCCCAAGCAGCTGTTCCAGTTATTCTTTCAGCTCTTACCTCAAGCATCTGGGCATGGGGTGGGGGTGGGGTGCTGAGCTGGAGTTAATCCTTTCTTGACCAAATACTACTTCTGCACCCAGTCATGCTTACTCCTGGCCTTTCCCCATTGGTAAAGGTCCCTGAGGGATGAACGCTGTGGCACTGAAGACTCTAGTGTATTCTGCAATGAGAAGGTCAGGTAACCAAAGCTCTCATTTTCCAAGAACCAGAACCTTTTCTGAGGCTTAAAAAGTGGATGTATCCAGTCAATGGAGTTCTCCCTGTGCCTCTGCAATCCAGCTGCTGGACCTGCTGGTCAGAGGCTAGAGATGATTTAAAAAAAAATTAAATATATTGGTCAATGTGGTGCTCTTATTTAAAAGATTATTTTTCAAGTTCATGGCAGCATCCATGCTTCCTGGCCCCATTCAGCATTAGAAGTGCCACAGTACTGCAAGATAAGCTCTTTTCATGGCATTTCCAGCCTCTCTGGAAGCAGGGTATTTGTTTCCTTATTTAGAAATGTCTGTGTTCAGGTAGACATTCAGGTACCAGAGTGTTGAGCATGGTGTGAAATCCTAGGTAGGTGAGTTCTTTCTCTTGTAGGGAGGCTGTTTGTCCTGAAGTTTTCAGACCAGTGTTTGCTGATCCAATCAGTTAACCATCCACACACTTAGGTTTTTCTCCAAACCTTTTGACATTTGCCTGTCATGAATGGTGCTGGGATCCAGCCATAACAGACTCATAGACAGCATGAATGTTTTGCTTGGAGACTACATGAAATCCATGGAGAGTCACTATCTTAGTACAAAGCTAGGACTTTGCTGTGTGACGTCTGGTAGCATGGCCTGAAGCTGCAAGACTTAGCGTCTTTTGGGGAATAAGGACAGAACACTGAGATGGTCTTATTTTTCAGACTCTCTTTTCAAGCAGGGGTGGTCACAAAGCTTTACTCATTTGCTCTTTGTTTCCCCTTCTCAGGCAGCCAGTGGAAATCAAGTTATTCTCAAATCTAGCCATGTGTAAAGATGCCATTGGTGTTCTTGTGGAGGCAGTAAAATGTCCGGTGCTGGAGGTAGCAGCAGAGGCTGTGAAAGCTGTGGCAGCTATTCTGAGGTAAGCAGGAAGGGGTCTGATAGGCTTCTTTCAGGAGAGATGTATTTTGGATGTGACACATCTGTCTTATCTATATTGGCCTCTTCAGATCTACTCCTGTCTGTCCAAATCCATCACAGTTGTGTAACCCTTCTGACAGGCCGAGTTGATAGCAGCAAGGGCCAGGTTCAGTACATAGGGGTCCCCTCCCAAAAACGTAATGCAAAACCAGCTCGAGCCCTCACCCAGTGACCTGCGAAAATCTTACACACACCCCTGGGCGCCTCAAAGAGGCAATTTCCCTCTCGCAAGCACAGAGTCTCGGTGTAGCAGAAATTTTTTAATAACATGAGGTAAATGACATCAGTATTAAATTGGGAAAACACCACAACTAGGGTTCATAGACGAAACCATGAGCAAAGATCCACCCCAGCAAATTGGGCCGTGTCCTTTCCCTTTGGTTCTTAAGTCCAGCAACCCAAAAATCACCCAAAGTCCCAAAAGTCCAACAACCCAAAAGTCTCGGGCGCAGGGTGTTAAGGGGCACCTTACGTGGTCCGAGGCCAACTGCCACGCCTCTCCATGGGGTTCTGCTGCAGCCTTCACCGCAAGCCGCTCTAGCCATCCTGTGAACTGCTCTGCCAACTGCTCTGCTCCACTCCACCAGCCGTACCATGAGCCGCTCCAACTGTCCCACAAACTGCTCCGCTCTGCCAGCCACTTAGCAATATATCTTCAGCCCCCCCCACTAGTTAACACAGCATTCAGTGATTTCAACTCTTAGTAATTTTAGTTCTTTAGTGATTTCAGCTTGTAGTAGGAGAGCCCCAGTGCTAGTGCACCATTGGCCCAAAGTGAATTCAGCTCAGTAACCTGTAACTAGACTCTTAATGGAATCAAAATTAGATCTGATATTCAACAGTAGAAGCAGTGCTATTGGTGTTTCAGGCCCTCAAATGGCACCCACACCACCAGATACAAATACTTGTCCCCAACCTCCCTCAATTTACTGGGTTTTGGAACCCATGTCCCTTGTCTAGTGAGTGCTACTTAATTGATGGCGAGTCCCTCTGTCATAAAAGAGTTCCACTGGCCTTGATTCACATAGTCAGGGTAACACCACTTTATTCTTCCTGCCCCAATATCAGAGAAACTGGGGATCCCACAGCAGCCAAAGTGACCATTTGAGCTGCTGTGGGCTCATGCTAGGCGGGGTGGGTGTGCCTATGCAAACAAAATCAGCCCCGAAGTTCTTTTCCACAACTCACCACAATTCACCACCAGATGTCAGGGTACAGCTCATCCTGACTCTGCTTACAGTTGCTTTCAGCCCAGTTACAGATTGAAGGCGGGAGCGAGTTGGTGAAGGTGTGCTGCTGTCAGTCAAGTCTTTCTTCATGCTGACCGTGCTACGACATGTGACCTTCTAGGGAGTTCTGTCTCCAATGGGGAAAGTTCAGAGGCTTCTTCCAACTCCCAGCTGCTGTTGTTCTTTCTCCCCGTCTCCACAGGAAGGACCACTTGAGTTGCCCCCCAGTGCAGTATGTAGAGTTGCAGAAACTGATTGAGACTATGCTGAAGCGGTGCGCTGACCTCTCACTGCCACCCATTAACAGGAGGCCTGCAGTAAGTCAAGGAGGAACATGCTGCTTCTCAGCAGGCCTTGCGGATGATGGCCTTTGTATATAGCTGGGCATATGGATTCCGCATACACTCACAATTCCCCCTTCTTCCATGGGTGGTGGGTAGCCCTCAGGGATCCCCTCAGTTTCCCTTTATTCCTCCTCCTCTGGAAAGGCCTCCATTCCTCTCTAGTTGAGGAAGACTGGGTATGGGTCCCTCTGGAGGCCATTCTTGCTTCTGCCAGATCAATGGAAATGTGGGGAGGTTTGCTAAGAAGTGGTGCAAGGCATTCCTTCCCTCAGGGCTGAGTTTGCTCCTGCCATGTGTCCTCAGCTCCAAGAGCGTTCAAGCTCCCCATGTTCAGGCTCCTTCACAGCATGCTTCCTCTTTCATGTTTATTACCAGTGATGTTTCTCACTCTGCCTTAAACTCAGAGGGTCACATTTCATGGGCTGTGACCCCCCTCTCACCAAGAGAGCTGCCAGCAATCATTTGGATTGCATATCCGATCCTCTTCTCATGAAGGGGAATTGGGCAAAGATCCAGAGGTGTATCTGAGGAGGAGGAGCGATAACAGGTGGCTGAACACAAGCACAAAGGTTAAGAACCCCTGTTTTAGATCTATATGCACGTGTGTTTATGTCACAGATGTGTCTGTAATAGAAGAAGCACCTGGCTAATGTAGGGTTGTGCAGGTAGCTGCTGAATTTTCTCTGAAAGAATTGTGTATGGTCTGAATCATGCAGCATCTGTTGTTTTTGTTTTAT
This sequence comes from Chrysemys picta bellii, assembly GCF_011386835.1. Classification (NCBI taxonomy): domain Eukaryota; kingdom Metazoa; phylum Chordata; order Testudines; family Emydidae; genus Chrysemys; species Chrysemys picta. The sequence continues at coordinate 91,835,772 of NC_088791.1, read as the reverse complement.
CTGATGGGGGACTATGAAGTTGTTTCATGCTGCTTGGTTAGACCTTAGATGTCAGTCTATTTGCTTTTCCTTAGCTCCACTAGCACTAGTGAATCTCTAATAGAGGGGAACTGGGCTGTGGAAAAGAAACCAGGTGTTGACTTCTTTTGACTCAGGGAAAGCAGAAAATGGTTATTATAAGGTGGAAGTTGTTTCAGATCAGATGGGAAAGTGGCTCATGGACACGCAGTTTTCAGACTGCTAAGGCACCAATCTGTAACTGTTCTTAAATGTGGTCCATTCGGAGAGAATTCAGAGAGGAACAACTCAGATGATTAAGGGGCTGGTGGGTTTGACTTATGAGGAAAGATTAAAAGAGCCATGTATGTCCTTCCTCACCCAAATGACTAGCACCCTGGTCTTACAACTGAGGAGATGCAGGCAGGCTCCTGTGCTCCCATGAAGCCACATTGAAGTCATGGGACTCTGTGGGAGCTGGTGTCTGCATATTCAGTCAGCTGCAGGATTGGGGTGTAAGGAGGGATATAACAATCTACAAGCAACTTGAATGATGTAAACACTGAGGAGGAAGAGGAATTGTTCAGGGTTGTCCGAGAGGTAATGAGATGAAACTGAGTTAAGAGAAAATTAAAGCTGAATAGTCTGCCCAGAGAGGTGGTAGAAGCCTCATTACCTGAGCCATTTAAAACTGGACCAGCCAGACCCATGGCAATATATTGCATTGTCCGGTGGGCAAGGTATTATCTAATAGACCTTTTCGGTCTCTAATCTCAATGAGGGAAGTGCAGATGGGTAATAACATTGAACAGAAAGGAACCCATCTGTGGATGAAATGCGTTTGGCTCCAGGTTTTGTCCCACACCTCACCCCTGGTTGGTTAGATGATTTTAGGGGAGAGCGTTAATTTGTTTCACATATAAACACAAGCTCTTGGGGACATGTCCCTGCTTCTGTCCTTTAACGGGGTGATCTTCTCTTCTCAATCTCTCAGAGTCACCTGGGGCACAGCACTCAGAACAAAGCGGTTTTGCGACAGGGGCAGTTCCTGCTCAGCACTGTGGAAGGCTTCAGAAATGCTTGTAGGTGAGGAGATAAGGGGATTTCTGTTGGTTCTGGCTCTGTCTAATCAATTGGTGAGTGAATTCCCCCCTCCCACACACACACACACACACACCCTGTGCCCAGCTAACATTCCTTACAGTCTCTCTTCAGCGTGATGTGAAAGTACAGTATATGCTCTGTCAGCTCAACTTGTGGAAGGGCTGCTCTTTGGTGAGTCTGCCAGCTGTTAGCCAGATGCTAGGGCAGACCAAACTACTTAGAGGAATCCTTTAAGCCACTAGAGTGGATGTATCCAGTCAGTGGAGACCTCCCCTTGCCTCTGCGATCCAGCTGCTGGACCTGCTGGCCAGAGGCTAGAGATGATTTTTTAAAATTAAATGTATTGGTCAATGTGGTGCTCTTGAAACTGGAGACGCAAGTTGTCTGTTTAGCCACATAACCTGTAAACTGCAGGAAGTTGCAAAGTAGAGTCCCCCTCATGGTGACTCTACCCAGATCTGGAGGGACTCACTTCTAAGAGTGAGAGAAGAATCTCCAGCTGCCTATTTAATCCTTGGTGGCTTCACTGAGATGCCAAAAGAAGGGAGACCCAGTACCAGTTTTGATGGTTTTGTGATGCACACCTGTCCCATTAGAAACTTGCCTGAGACCCACTAGCTCGTTCCATATAGATCCCTGAACAGCTGTTGGAAAATAACAACTTCTGGTCACTAACCAAATTTGGTGGCTAAACTTGAACTACTGGAAGATTGTATTCCATTTCCAGTCCCCTTGTTTTAGTCTGTGCTGAAACAATGTCTTGGTACGGTATTAGGGGGCGCTGTGATTCTATAATACTGTCTTGTATTGCGATGCAAAACTGGGTTCATGGCCACTCATGATCATTAAATACCCTATGGCATTTTTATAAAATTTGAGGCGTTAGCCCTAGTGGTCAGGCCAACTCCAAACTGGCTAAGTACATTTAACCAAATGATATTGTCTCCTCGCCCTATAGCAGGAATTCCATGTAATTCTTTCCCCTCCTGTGATACTATTGTGTAGTGTCACTGGCTCAAAATGGCTGTCAGGTTTCACTTGAGACAGCTCATTTCACTGACTGATCCGTGCACATACAGCGTGTGACGTGCTCTGGGGTCCGTCGGGTTCTAGAGGTGTAACACACTGTAGGTTCTGCAGAGAGCAGGAGAGTGCATTCTCTGATATCCATGTGTATGTTTCTAGGTTAGCTGTGGAATGTCAAAGCGACCCCTTGGCTCAGGAAAACGTTTTCACCGCTCCCAGCTCGGAGAGCGAGAATACTCTGAGCAGCTTCTCTGAGTTTCTGCTGAGGATTTGCGACAGCCTTTGCATCCCCATAGTCCTGGTAGGGTTAGTTCAGAACCCACGCTGTCCCTCAGGCATAAGGGACACCCAAGCAGTAGAGATGCTTATGGGAGATTGTTGAGAAGAATTTGTGTGAGAGAGGAGAATTAGGGATAAACCAGTGCATCAAGTGTAGTTGTGGCATATTCTGTCTCACGTTGGGCAATCCTCAAATTATTTGGCTTATGGGAAATGGAAGAGAGAAGTCTAGAGGTAGAGTGTACGAACTCAAAGCCCTGCCTGCGTTCCATAGAGAGGACAGCAAATGTCTCCAGACCACAAAGTCTCTGAAATAGCATCCCACCCAAATGATATAATAAATGACAGGTTTTGCCACTGCTGGAGGTGATGTATGTATGAACCACTCTCCCTCTTCTCCTCTCTCAAGGCCTGCCACTGACCTGGCAAGCAACAGAACTTGCAAGTTCCTTTTCATATAGGCTTATACAGTATATTGATTAACCTGTGGAACTTGCAGCCACAGGACACTATTGAAGTGCATAGCTCCCTAAAGCAAAGAATAAAGGTTAAAAAAAGGAGCAGACGCACATAGCTTTGTACTGTATTTCTTACAAATCTATCACTACACTCCTTACAGACGTAGGGCCATAATGAGCAAAGCACTTCAGTGCTTACATCTGTCTCTATTCAGCAAAGTGCTTAAGCACATGCTTAAGTCCCATTGATATCAAAGCACACGCTTAAGTGCTTTGGTGCACTGGGTCCTCAATAGCTGAACAGGAATACCATTTACTGTGATTTTGTGTAGAGTAAAAATGACAGTATCAGTCTTATGCTTCAGGGCAGAAGCTGATTAACAACTGCAACCAGAAAGAATTTTTATCCTTGGTGTAGAATCTTGCAGTTAGGAACAATTGTTCAGAGAGGGAAGTTGTTAAATCTGCCTCTGAAACACCTGGCATAGGCCACCATCTGAGGCAGGATACTTGCTGTCAGCAGTCTTGTTGGAACAAGAGCTGTTTGACTTCAGTCACATTTGCCTGGCTTTGTAACTGTGTGAGACTCACTGGAAGATCACTGATTCCTCCTGTGTGTGCTTGCATGTTTCTCACCACAAAGGCATACGCGCTGACTCCATGGGTGCTCTGGGGCTGGAGCACCCACGGAAAAAAATTAGTGGGTGCTCAGCACCCAACAACCACAGCTGTTTGGCAGGCCCTGCTGATCAGCTGTTTGGCGGCTGGCAAGAGGTGCTCAGAGGAGGGGATGGAGTGGGGGAGGGAAGAGGCAGAGTGAGGGTGGGGCCTTAGGGGAAGGGGTAGAGCAAGGGTGGGGCACTGGAGGGGGGGTGGAGTGGGGGTGGTACCTCAGGGTGGAGCAGGAGTGGAACACCCACCCAGAAAAATGAAAGTCAGTGCCTGTGCACAAAAGGATACGGCATTTGCTTGCTGACCATTTCCTCTCCCCACAGAAGCACTCAGAAAGGACTTCCAGCCCAGCTCTGATGGAGGTTTTCATATCCTCCCTCAGCACCCTGTTCACTGTTGTGCCGAGCATGCATGAGAAATTCTCTAGGAAGCTGGGTATGCAGAACTCTGACATCGTAATTCACTGTGCTTCTTTACACAGTGAATAATCTGATTAACCTGGGGAACTTGCTGCTGCTGGATATGATTAAAGCAAGAGCTTAGCAAGATTTCACATAGAGCCATTTATTTGAGTAAGACTAGCATCTGCACTTATGTTAACCAGGATAAAACCCAGGGTTAAAAACAAGATCTGCTGGGTGCTTGAAGGAGTTTACCCTATAGCATAGCACTTCAGCTAGGTCCGTTATGGGAGCTTTGTACTTTTCCTCTAAAGCCTCCAGAATTGGCTACTGTTGGAGACAGGAGATCAGACAAAGTGTTTTATTTCCTCTATATCGTCTGTCTTATTTACTGCCTTCTGGGTCAGAGATGAAGAGGAAGTCACCCTCACCCTGAGCTAGTACACCTGGCAGTGTTTAACTCTTCAGTGAATCACAGATATGCTCTTCTCTCCAAAATCTGGAAAAATAATTTGCCCATGGAACCTAAAAGAGAATGAGCCTGGCAGATGTATTCTGTCTGGGGTGACCTGTCTTGTTTGCCAGCTGTTGCTTTGAAAAGCCAGGGATGGTTGTTTGTTACATGAGGTCCTGCATTCTGTGCTCTCATGATGTATTTATCTTCCCTCCTGCTCTGCCTTCTCTCTAGCATCCTCTTCTTTCATCCGACTGGCACTGGAGCTGAAGGCCAAATTCTGCACTGGACAAAGGTACTGTCCTCTATATTGAAACTAAACCAAGAGTTTCCATTTGAGAAAAGAGGAAATGTCCTATTCTTGCAGCAGAATTAAATGCGAATGGATCTGAAATACCCTCTGCTCAGTTGGGCCAGCACCATTTCCCTTCATTTGTTGAAAGACCTAAATAGTAATTGAAAAGGAAAAAATTAGATGGATGGAGGTGGGATGAGAAACTGATGGTGTAATGGAAAAGTGAACTCCAAATTTTGCCAGAACTGTTTTAAAAGATCCCCAGTAAGGAACATGCTATGCAGGTTCAGTAGAATGGTGCTGCTGTGATGGAGTGATGACACTGGATGCCATGGAGAGGAGATGTTACAGCAGGTTCCATCTCACTGGCGCTCTGGCATTTCCGTAACAGAACATATCATCTGTATAAATACTGGTGCAGAGATTAGAAGGGATGGGGAGGGTAAGAACGCTAACAAAATACATTATGCTAGGTCATTTCTAGCAGAGCTTGGAAGCTTATGGATAGAGCCCCACGTGCATAGGCGACACATAAGGGGATGTGTGGGGTCAAGTGCCTCCCTCCCCCCCATATTTCTGTTTGGCCTGCCGGGGCATGGGGAAGGAGAGGGGGCTCCCTACTCCCACTGCACTTGCCCCCTGCACACTTAGCCCCTGTCCCTAGCAGCCAGGCCCAGGTGGGGAGCAGAATGGGTGGGATCAACCGCTGCTCTGGCAGCGCAGCGGCAGCTGCCTGAGAGAGAGCCTGGCTTGGGTGACAGTCCTCCCCACTCCTTCTGCTCCTTGTCTGGGCCCAGCTGCCAGGGACAGGGGCCGAGTGAGCTGGAAACATGCTGAGGAGGAGGAGGGACTCTGGCTCACTCAGTCCCTGTCCCCGGCAGCCGGCTAAGGTGGGGAGCAGAGGGGAGGGGCAGGCAGGCCACAACCCCACCAGGCTCTCTCTCAGGCAGCTGCTGCGCTGCACAGATTCGGCAACCCAGAGTGGTCAGCTTCAACCAGCATGAGAAGTGGCTCCCTCCTGCCCCCCCGCCCTGGCCCAGCTGCCAGGGAGAGCGGGCGAATGTTGTGGGGAAGTAGAGTGGAAGAAGGACAGAGCCCCTGCCAGGTAACTCTAGTGGGGGAGAGCGTAGCGGCCCCGGGCTGGGCACCGGCAGTCGCTGGACAGAGGAGACATATGGGGCGGTCATGTGTCCTCCCCTTTAGGTTGTGTCATCCCCCCCCTCCCCCAGATTTGCAGGGTTCTACTTATGGAGCACTTGCTAATAGTTTGCAGCAAGCAGGCTAGGTATTGGCTCTCCTTGTATCCAGCTGCTACATCTCATTACAAGAGCAGTTAAAAATACATTTGCTGTGATCCTAGTATCGCTTGTCCACATGAGCAGGTGTGATAGTTAAAACGGGGATGTTTTGTGATTGCGATTGGGCAGGGAGGTGGTCTGCGACTGGGAATAGATGGGCAGGCTGCCCAGGAGACACTGGGCTATAATGTGATGGTCCTGTTCTATAGGGGTCTCTGTGAGAAGTCCTCACAGCCAGGGAGGGAAATGTCTGGGATTGTGTTCTTCTCACTCTTTTAGGTAATTTTTTTGCCACTCTTCAGCGTTAACCCCTGGAACATAACTTCTCTGATAGCTCTTCACTGCCGTTTGCTATTCATCCCAAAATGTCTGAGGTGCTCCTGAGTCTCCTGGAGCCCCAAGCTCTGGGTATCATGTCTTGACAAGGGAGATGTTGTGTGCAGTTAGTTGTTTCCCCGTAGGCTGATGCTCTCCTGTCAAATAAACACGAAGAATCCTGAGCCTGGAGAGGATGCATCAGCCTAGATCTCCATTCTCATATCTTTTTGTTCTCCCTTCAAGTAACCCTGCTTTGAATCAAGCCTGTTCCAGCTTCCTCTACACCATGTGCCTCAGCCTTCATTCAGCTGCAGAGAAGATGGAGGACTCTTCCCAGCAGGGCAAGTTTGATGAAGGAGACAATTTAATCTGGTTCAGATTGGGTGGACCCAGTCTGCCCCTGATTTAAAGGTTTTTCAGCTGGTTTAGCTTGTCTGCCAGGGAGGCAAATCGGGCTTTTCTAAACATATTTACTCCATACTCAAAACCAAGCCTTGAGCCATTAAAAATCCATCCCTGTTTCAGCAATCTCTGTGGCTTGACTGCATGGGAAATTTACTGGCATAACATTGCTGGTATAATTATACCATGATATGCCATGTCGGCACCAGGATATTAGAGATACTGTGATAGTTATGCTGATATAACTCTCAGTGGGGACCCCATTCTCCTGGAATAAGAGTGCTTTTTCCCAATTTAGTTGCACCGATAATTTCAAGCCCTAAGTGAAATGAGTGTGTCGGTTTCTCACTCGAGTTCTGGGTGGGTGCAGGTTTCTACACAAAAAACACTCTCACAGTTGGCACTAATTAGTATCTCTCTTGATGGCCTCAGCAGAGAGCCAAGGACTGAATGGGCCATGAAAGCAGAACTCCCTTCTCATCTTTAGATATGGTCTCACTAGGTTGGGTTGAGGCATGTACAGCAGATCTGCACCAGAGAATCATGCTTTGCTGTTGCTTGTACTATATCTGCTCTGGGGATAAATTTATCAGCCAGATCCCTCCCTGATTTTATACTCCTGACTTTGGGGTGGGGAACTATGCACCCCTCGCTCCAGACCTCTCTGCCTTTGCTCTGGTATTCCTGTGTCCTTCCTGCCCTTCTCATGCTGGTTTTGTTTCTAGAGCGAGAGATGTCTGAGCTCCTGCAGAGGAGTCTGCCCCAGTTAAACTGCAGTGTGCCTGAAAGCCTCACCCTCCTGTCAGAAACCCCAGATCCCTTCTGTTCAGATGAAGCTCTTCGTAGCCACCAGTATTGCCTCCTGCTCCTCTTGTACTGTGCCTATGCCCTGGAAGACAGGTGAGCCAAGCCGTGTGGTTGAGGAGGGGGCAGCACTGTACACAGATACCAGAGGGTGCAGCCTGTCATCCTTACTGTTCCCCCTCCCCATCCTCGTTTGCAGGTTTGTTCCAGAGGCAGAATTATTCTCAGCCATAAGAAATTTCCTTCTGTCAGTGCAGGACCAGGGAGACTGTCCCCCTCCTTACGTCTTCAGAGCCGTTCTTTACCTTCTGGCTGTCTGTCAAGACAAAGGCGAAGCCTTAGACTCGGTAAAAGCTGATTTCATCATCACCAATCAGAGCTTCTTTAAGTTTTTTACTTTCTCCCCTCCACCCCAGAAAAGTGACTGTGTGTGATGGTCAGTGAATAGACTGGGGGAGCTCACACCATGTGTACTCTCAGGTTATTTAACTGTGACAAACACTTTGGGATAGAGATTGTATTGAATAAAGTTGTGTCCATGTGGGAAGGTGTTTGCATGATGGGTAGTCCTGGGAGTGCACGTGAATGCTGTTATAAATTCCATAGTTTCAGTCTTCTGAGAGCATCAGCAGCTTCTGCAGCAGGCTTTCTAACATTTCCTTACGGCTTTTTGCTGGGTCAGAGCACTGAACAGAGCTTACAAGAGTTTCTTAGACTTTGTGATTCAACAGCTTTCACAAGGACTGTATTTAGTTGGTATTGATAGGCTGCATAAACAGGGCACATAATTGCACTTCTCACAATGGGGTCTCATCACATCATCTTCATCTAATGGTAATATCTCTCTCTCTCCACTCTTGTCAGAGTCCACTATGTGCCATAAGGAGAGTCTTGGAGAATACATCAGATCTAAGCTTGGTCTATATTCATCATCCTGTTCTGCTTAAATTCTTCCTGCGTTACTCTGAGCTTATGGGCAGATTCGGTCGCCGGATCCTCCAGCTCTGGTTTTCCTGGGAAGACTACAGTCAGATTGAGACTGAAGATGCTGTCTCTGGGCTCTCCTCTGGCTTGCCTGATTATCCGAACAGCTTTACCACTTTGCTTCACATCCTGAAGGGCAATTCCAGTGTTTTACTCATTTTACTGGTATGTGACTTTCACAAGGACAGTTTGCCATCTGTGGCCCCGATTCAGGAGAGCACTTAAGCACATGGATAAGTGTTTTCTTGAATAGGGGCCTAAGTGAGCAGTCTCACATATGCATATGCAGTCACAGACAGTGTTTGATTTGTAAAGAAAGAGGTGCTGGGGCTCAAGCAATAACCATAATACTGTTCCTAGAACAAAATGGCACCATTCGGCAAGGTCATCCTGCGTGGAGGAGGCTGTTTTGCAGAACAACATGGTGTCCTCCGCGCAGAGTGCCCTCTGCACACACCATACAAGCGAGGCCATGCCTTGCGTGCTAGTGTAGTATTACATGCTTTGCTATAAATGTCACAGCCCGCCACTGACAAGAGAGGGGCCAAGGCTGTGCCCCGGCACAAATTAAGCTCTGGTCACAAACCAGACATGCATACCTGACATGGGAAATGGGATTGTGGGCCTTTGTACCTGGGCAACCTGCCCAACCTGCCTGGAGGGCCTTCGGCAACCCAGATAGGTAGTGAAACCCATCACAAAGGTGCTGCGTAACTGCATTTGTTTATACATGGTACAAAAAAATTCACATGTACTGTGAGCTCCTTGCACACAGCTGGTTAATCTCTTCAGTGGTAGCTTTGCAAAAAGCTGCTCTGTTAACGTGGGGACCGTGATAGGCTATTGATGGATAGGAAAGAAAGGGAGGAATAAAGAGCTTTAATAATGGCATGTAAAGGCTAGAACTGAGGGAGCGTATTTATTAACTGGGAGGTGTTTCTTTGTGCTACTCCCAGGATTCCCAGGACAGTAAATAGCACCCTGTGCTCAGGGCCGGCTCTAGCATTTTTGCTGCTCCAAGCAGTGCAAAAAAAAAAAAAAAAAAAAAAAAAAAAAAAAAAAAGCAAGCTGCGATCACGGCGGCAGCTCTACCGCCGCTTCATTCTACGGCAGCAATTCGGCGGCGGGTCCTTTGCTCCCAAAGGGAGTGACGGCTCCGCCGCCGAATTGCCGCCGAAAGGGCCGGACGTGCCGCCTCCCTCTTCATTGGCCGCCCCAGGCACCTGCTTGCTAGGCTGGTGCCTGGAGCCGGCCCTGCCTGTGCTGCTCTTACAAAACTGAAATCAAAAGCCTTTGGGATCAATGAGGCAAGGTCCTCCCAGCAGTTGGAATAATGAGCCAGACCCTCAGCTGCTGTAAATCAGTGTAGCTCCATTGAAGTCAGTGATTTGTTGTTATTTCTTCCCAAGCCTGATAAGGATACTATATATTTTTCAGAATAGAGACCTATTTCATTACTAAAACTACTAAGCTTTCAGATCAAGTAATAACACGCTCTTGGATAAGCAACCTCCCAAAATAATTATGAAATGAGGTAGGTTTTATTATGAGTAGGCACACACAAGGCAGCATACACAGGGCTTGCAGTGCTGGTACATCTGGCCTGGTCTAGGAGATTGCAAAATATTTGTTTCTCTCCAGTTACTGAAAGGGCCAACAGACAGAATGGCCATTTCTTAGAGAAATCCTTCACCAGTTGGGACTAGGTTCCAGAATACTAAACCATATTCAGGCGCTTGATATTTCCAGAGCATCAGTGAAAGTGAATGATGAGCTGACAAATCAATGTGAATTAAAAGGATGACTTACCTACCCCATTATCTTTCACAATAATTTTGAAACCTTTCATCCAGCAAACTAAAATCAGGTTAAATATTACAGGTATAAACAAGTAAAAGAGAAACAAATTGCATCATTTGTGAATGATACTATGTTCCTGTTTTCCCATTTTCTCATTGCCATGCACTCCTACAGAAGGAAATTAAGTTAGCTCTGTTTCAGGCTTTAAAGTAAACTACAGTAAATCACAGATATTGGCAATTCACCTCTCTGCAGGGGTACAGCATGATCAGTTTGAATTTAGATAGGCTAATAAAACAGTCCAGTGTCTTGGCATAAATATTCCATCAGATATAAACCAAGCTTATGAGAAAAATAACCACCGCCTGTTAGGGCAAGTTAAAACTCTTGTAAAATGAAAAGACTTGTCACAGGAAGACACAAATGAATATCCTTCCCAAAATGTTTTATTTGCTTAGCTGTTCTTATTAAAACTCTGGATTAGATAGGACAGATGGTGCGTGGCTTCATTTGGGACCGTTAGCTCCTGAGTAAAAAAAGAAAAATTTTAACACATACAGTGAAGACATTCTGCCAACTTTAGATTATATTCCTGTCCTGCACAGATGAAGGCCACCCTGGAGTGAATTCAAGACTAAATATAAGCAGTAGCTCATAGGAATGGTGTTGTATTGCATTAAGAACAAAGGACTTTTTGGGTCAGACCACTGGTCTATTTCTTGTGGTGATCAGTATCCTGCACCTCACAGGAAGATGCAAGAAACCCCATAATGGAAGATTACGGAAAAACTTGCTCATAAGGGAAGTTTTTTCCTAACCCTGGGAAATAAGTGGTCAGCTCATGCATGTAAGCCTAAGGGTTTCTATCTCTTGGAAATATTTTATCCTGTAATGTAATTGTGGATGTTCTCATTATCCATATAAATATCTAATCCTTGCTTAATAGAATTCACATCTTTATATCTTGTTGCAGTGAGTTCTGCAGGGCAATTATACATAATTGCGTGAAGGATTTCCTTTTATCACTATGAAATATGTTGTCTTTCTGTTTCACTGAATGTCCCCTTGTTCTGTATTACGAACTAGGGTAAATAGAAGCGCTCAATTTACCTTCTCTGAAGCATTCATTACTTTTATACTTCCATTGTGTCTCCTCGTACTCCTCTCTGAACACTCCCCATATTTTCAGTCTCTCTTCATATGGAAATTTCTCTATCCTTCATATGGCCTGTCTCTGAATCTGTTTCTTTGTAGGTCCCAATTCACCAAAGCCCTTAAACATAAGCTTAACTTTAAGCACATACTTAAGTCCTTTCCTGTTCAGCAAACTCTGAAGTACATGCTTAAAGTAAAGCACGTGCTTAAGTGCTGTGCTGAATCTTTGCCAGAGTTAGTGGGAATTTAGCTATGAGACTCCAGGAAGGGCTATTCTTGGGGAGGGGCCGGGTGATGGACTAGATGATCTATACATGTCTTTTCCATTTCTAATTTCTGTGATTCTAGGAATATTTGGTTTATGTATCACACAATTGATCACTTTTATCCATTATGTTGCTTCTATATGTGCTAGGCTTCTAGGTCAAGAACTTTAAAAACAAGTGCCTAAAGTTAGGCTCATTAATCCATATTTAGGCACCTACCATAAGTGGCCTGATTTTTCAAAGCAGCAGTTCCCCATGAGAGTGGCAGGCTGCTCAGCACTCTTGAAACTCAGGCCACTGATTTGGGTGCCTAACTTCAGGCACTTGTTTTTAAAATTCTTGGCCTTCAGCTTGCACTACTTCCTATGCCCATGCACTTGATAGCCACATATCAATACTTTAATTCTAACAGCCCACTTAAAGAAGGTGTGTGGCTATCAAAGAGGGGAGCCTTCCTGTGTTATACAATACACTCTGGTTAATGGCCAAACTTAGTTTGGACATCCACATCGCTAGGGTGTCATTTTAGGAAACAGTGTAGCATAATGATAGTGAACAGCAATGACTTCTGCTTAATGAGGACAGAAAGGTAATGTCTGCACTTCTTCCCTCTCAGGACCTGGTCTGCTTGAGCACCACAGAAGTGGCTCACAAAGTTTTGGTGACCTTGAGTATGTTCCTGAAAAGAAACGAGGATGTTGTTGTCTGTGACCTCCTTCGGAGTCAGTTTCTACAGATCCTGCAGAAGCTTCTAGTGGAGAGCAGCTCCACTACGTTACAAGGTGAATCCGACTTGTAATTAGGGACCCACACCCTGAAATTTGTGAAAGGACTGGATAGCTCAAGGGGGTAACTCTAGGATAAAAAGCCTTTGATTTCAGAGTCACTGGTTCTAATCTAGGCCTTGCCCACGTAGGAAACCCTCCTAGTGGAGATCTGAGTTATACCAGTTCCCTGAAATACATAGCACCTACATTAGGGCTCATGCTAGTAAAAAAAATCACACCCATAACTGACATAGCTTTGCTGGCATAAGATTTAAATGTAGACCAGGCCCTAATTGCAGGGCTTGGTCTACATGCAGAAATTTACTGGCAGTACTGTACCACTACAGTTACACTGATATAACTCCTCGTGTGGACACACTTTTATTCCAGAATCCATGTGCCTTTTCTGGTTTGCTTATGTCACTGTGAAAACAGTATAAATTAAACTTAAAAAGGGCATTCTGATTCTGGGGTAAAAGAATGTGCCCCTGGGAAGTTACATCAGTATAACTAGAGCTGTAGAGTTCTGCCAGTAAATGTCCTCATGTAGACACATTCTCAGGTAGCTAGTGGCTGAAAGTCATTCCTGTCTCTTTTCTGTTCAGTTCTCTATGCAGCATGAGTTGGTGGGGCTCAAGACAGTTCCTAGTGCATAGGCAACAACATGAGTGCAGGTTATCCCACCTCTGCCTACTGTGGGGTTCTTATACCTTCCTCTGAAGCATCTGGTGCTGGCCACTATCAGAGACAGAGTATGAGGCGAGATAGACCTGAGGTCTGATCTACCTACCATTGCAATACCTGTATTCCTAACATCACAGGCACCTGCTTGTGTTGCGGTTTATGCTAGCTGTGGCCCAGTTATTCATAGTTTCATCTGGGAAGCCAACGACCGAATGAGCCTTGGAGACTTGAATTCTTTCCTCCCACTGCAGGTGGCCCCTTTGACAAGGTCTGTGGCAAATCAGGGAAGGGGCAGTGTATCTGGAAAACTTGTATAAATAACCAGAGGGCTTTGGGCTCAAGTTCTCTGAACCCCAAGTGGATTTTAAAACAGCAGTTAAACCTCCCCTCCCAAAAGGAAAACCCCCTAAGCAGCATTGGGAAAAGTTTTTCTAAGGCTATGGTAATTTATCCTGCATATATCACTCAGACACACATACAAACACACACACATATGTAACTATTCACCTGTGTGCTGCCCAGCAGAGAGAGGCTCAGGTGGAGGCAGGGGAGGAAGGATGGCTTTGTGGTTAAGCTTGAGGACTGAAGCTCTGGAGACATAGTTTCAATTCCCTGCTCTGCCCCAGCCATCCGTTGTGACCCTGTGCAAGTTGTTCAGTCACCACGTGCCTCAGGTTCCCATCTGCAAAATGGGGATACTAATGCTCCCTTACATCCCAGGGGCATTGTGAGGATTAATACATTAGAGTGTGAGGTGCCACAGAATTGGGTTTGTTTAGTTTGGAAAAGAGAAGACTGAGAGGGGACATGATAGCAGTTTTCAGCTATTTAAAGGGGTGTCATAAGGAGGAGGGAGAAAACCTGTTCACCTTAGCCTCTAAGGATAGAACAAGAAGCAATGGGCTTAAACTGCAGCAAGGGAGGTCTAGGTTGGACATTAGGAAAAAGTTCCTAACTGTCAGGGTGGTTAAACACTGGAATAAATTTCCTAGGGAGGTTGTGGAATCTCCATCTCTGGAGATATTTAAGAGTAGGTTAGATAAATGTCTATCAGGGATGGTCTAGACAGTATTTTGGTCCTGCCATGCGGGCGGGGGACTGGACTCGATGACCTCTCGAGGTCCCTTCCAGTCCTAGAATCTATGAATCTATGAATCTATAATTACCTAAGACGGATAACAGTTTGGATAAAAAGCATCAGAATGGAAAGAAATGCTTTCCAGCTTCTCAGAGGGTTTTGGACCCTTTTGTAAAAATGTAGGTGAGAGAGTCCCTTAAATGGCTCACTAAGAAAGTGAAATCCAAGTTCTGTGCTGAAGGGGCTCTGGCCTCCTGGGAGAGGAAGTATTACCCCCTATCCCATCCCTTTTTCTCTTCTCTAGCTAATCTTGAACAGTGTTGGTGGGACCAGCTGTTGAAGGGAAGGAAGCTCAGCCCTGATCTAGAGTGAACAAGGGGGTTGGGATGGCAGAGATGGTGGGAGTCAGTTTACAACTCCCCACCCCCAGCTCCAAAATGTGCAGTACCTATCAGACAGCAGGAGGATGGAGCGCATCGACCAACTCTTCATATCCTTTCTTAGCTAGCAAGAACCTGCCTCTGTTGCTGAGACTTCTCTTCCTGGTGCAGCTGAGGAATGAGGCTGAGAGAGAGCTGGACAGCACAGACTTCAAGCTGCTTCACCATGGTAAGCCTCTGCATCCATTTTTTTCCTGTTGGGATGTGATTCTGCATTCCCCAGGGTGCTCTAACCCAGCGGTTCTGTACTGAGACCAAGAGCCTGGTTCTTATTGGAGTGCAGGTCCCGTTACTCTGCCCTGGCAGTAAATTACATCACATTTACAGTCACTTAAAGGTCCCTTTCCACTGCCAGAGTGTGGTGTAAAGAGTCTGTACTATATAAATGAAGATCAAGCTGTGAGACTGTTTCCTCTGCTTCCTGCCTTTAAAGCACCTTTGTTGCCTGAGACCTCACATCAAAGCCAAAGTTTTTTTCCCTTTGGGTGGGACTGGACTGGATGCGAATGGAGTCCATCATTGGTGCCCTTTAGGCGGCAGGAGTGGGTTGCTGATGTGCAATGCATTGCCTGCCTGTGTCCTGCACCAGTGGCTGAGCAGATGGTCTCTGCCGTACTCATAGTCCTGGGAATGAGGTTTGAAGTGGAGGATACGTCTAGTCTCCAGCAGCCACAGGGAACCAGAGAATGAGGCTGGGTATTGTGCTTAGCTCTCACATGTAGCTGGAGGGAAATGCAATAGCCAGGGCTTTAGGCAGCTGAAAATTACTCCAGACTCCTTCAGACAAGATTTTGAACCTCTGATGCTCCTTTTTGCCTATGTAGTTATGTCACATCTCTCTTTCCCTTCTGAAACCCATCTGTGTACTTCTGTATCTGTCTCCACTCCTCAGGAGCAGAAAATCTCCCTCCCCCTTTCTCAGTTTATTCCAGTTCTCCCTCTGCAGACAAGGCAGAGAAGGGGAAGCCGCATGTAGGAAAATGAAATCAGATGGGCCTTTTCATGGCAGGCCTCAAAGATGTGCTTTGGGCTGCTGGAACATACCCTTTCACCTGTCTGTGCATGTGGGGACAGCAGATGGATGTGTCATGCAAGCTGCTCAGTGATCATAGACATTAGAGATGGAAAAGAGGTTACTAGATCATCTGCTCCCTCCTCTCCTATTCCCCACCAGGGCCAATGCAGGGATATTCTTTACAGTGTTCTTCAGGTGCTATCCTTTCAATGGAATAGCGCTGCCCGGGGGTGCTATTCCATTGAAAGATCCACATTTTGGTGCTTCCACTACTTTCCTTGTGACTATTCCACAGATTCTCAAGTAGCAGCTAACTAAAGAGGTCAGGAAGAAGCATCTCCTTTAGTCTGTCAGCTTTTCTGAGTAGGGGACTGTCTTTTTGTTATGTTTGTACTAACCTAGCATACTTGGGTTGGAGCCGCCAGGCTGTACTGCAACACAGGCAGTAAATGGGCAGGCAATTCATCATGGTGTTTCTTGCACTTTCCTCTGAAGTATCTGGTGCTGGCCTTTCTCTGAGACAGAATACAGGACTGGATGGACCATGGTGTTGGTCTGATATGGCAGTTATAATAATATATGGAGATATACCTATCTCATAGAGCTGGAAGGGACCCTGAAAGGTCATTGAGTCCAGCCCCCTGCCTTCACTAGCAGGACTAAGTACTGATTTTGCCCCAGATCCCTAAGTGACTCCCTTAAGGATTGAACTCACAACCCTGGGTTTAACAGGCCAATGCTCAAACCACTGAGCTATCCCTCCCCTCAGTTCTGTGCTTAGCCTTTCAGTCCTTGACCTTCTCCCAGGCCTTCTTGATAGACACCATCCCCAAATGTTTGATGTTATGAACAAACAATATACACACGTAACAGTTTATCTCCCAATCCATCACTATTGGGCCCCTCATCCTCCCATGCTCTCTGCCCCAACCCTTTGTTTTGCTGTTGTCATCCGTTGCTGCACTCTGTCTAGTATAGAACATAATCTCTTTGTTGCAGCGGCCAGTCAGTCTGTATGTGTTACGCACCATGCACACCTGGGATGCTGCATTAACTTGTACTCTTTGTTTAGCCAAATTATTGTGTTAGTTTTGTTAATTTTCCTCAATCCCTCCAGCCCATCCATCATTTTGTTGCTCTTATATGAATTCTCTCCAGTTAAATGTCATCTTTCTTGTAGTGAGCTGCTCAGAATTCTCTTTATATCAGATATTTTTGAGGGTGCTGTGTATTGATATATATTGTTCTGTCTTCCAGTCAGTAACCTCTGTGGGAAATGCAGACCAGGAGATGTTGAGCTGCTGCAGCCTTCCTTAAACTTCCTGTATTGGAGCCTTCACCAGACAACAACATGTAGTCAACAGAGAGGTGAAGTGAAATTGTGTCAAATGATGTGGGGTTGGATGATTTCACTGAATTAGTCTCATCGTGGTTGTAGCTGGGCTAACTAAGGTAATAAGGGCAATCAGTGACAACTGATCACCTCCATGGGGAAGTCAAGAAGGAGTTTTTTCCTTCCATTTACAGCATTATGCAGTTGGCCAGGTGCATTATGGGGTTGGGGCATGGTTTTTGTTTTTTGCCTCAGGGTTCAGGTATTGGCCACTGTGGAGCAGGGGACTAGCTTTGTTTTACTTGTTCGTACAACAGCTAGCTAGCACAATAGGGCCCTGATGCCTGAATGGGGCTTCCAGGCTCTACCCTAAATTAAATAATAATAGCAGAGAGAGGAAGATCAAGATGGCCACCGTACTATATTATTTTAACGCTGTTTATTCTATTAGCTGTATCAGAGATCACATCTGTGTGGCAGAAGGTGGAATGTCAGACTAGACTGACCACTGGTCTGAGGTGCTGTGCCCTGTGGGTTTTTTTGGTTGCCTCTTGAGTGTAGTGGCTTGCTTAAATCACTTGTGTCACATACATGCTGATTCCTTCTACGCCATCCCAGCAGACTCTTGAAGCCTGTTGTACCCTTTTCTCCTGCATAGTGGTGGCTGTACTGCTCTCTAGTGTGCCTTTGTTGGAGTTGCTCCAGAAGGTTTTGGAGCTCACCTGGATGTGGCCCTGTCGCTCTGGACCTGCTTTATCTTCATCCGAAGAGGCACTTCTCTGCTCTGCTTGGCTGTTGACTGCTTCCCTCTTAGTTCATCAGCATCGTTACAACTCTGAGGTTAGAACTTCTGTCAAGCCAGAACCCAAGCTGTGAGAGAACAGTCATCATGCTAAAATAAAATCCCGGTTCACAGGCAGAAATGATTCACATTGGCCTGGATTCTGCTGGCCTTTGCAGTTACTGCACTGTTCTGTGCAGGGGATTCCTAGTTCTGGTCTCCTGGTCTCCCAGCCTGGCAGAGGGCTAGGAATCCTATCAGGTGGTTAGCTAAGGCCTGGTCTACACTAAGGGGTGGGAATCTATCTAAATTAGGCAACTTCAGCTACATGAATAACATAGCTGAAGTCGACGTACTTAGACCTACTTACTGGGGTGTCTTCACTGTGGAAAGTCGATGGCTGATGCTCTCCCGTTGACTCTGCCTGCGCCTCTCGCCCTGGTGGAGTACCGGAGTCAATGGGAGAGTGCTCAGTGGTCGATTTATCGCGTCTAGACTAAATGCGAAAAATTGACACCCCTCCCCCAACCCCCCCGCTGGATCGATCGCTGCCCGTCGATCCAGCGGGTAATGTAGACAAGCCCTTAGATGTAAACCATTTGAGGGCTCAGGAGAAGGGTGGTGATCCTGGGGAAAAATCTCCAAACTCCCCTTTCCCCCAAAAAAGCTAAATTCTCTGTGAGAGAGTGATACATTTTAAAGGTGCTTTTCAGGAGGCTAACAACCATTCTGTAAATTATAAACCATTTTGTTGGTGCTCTCTATTGGACTTACAGGTAACTGTGAATGGAATATTCTCTAACACCAATGCAAGGGGGTGACCTTCCCCTCTAAATATATATGCCGGTGCCTCATACCATTCCTTGTGATAAAATGGAGTTAAAGCCTCAGGGGCATGAACTTAGGCTCTGATCCTGCAAACACTCACACAAATGCTGAAATTGACTCATGAGTAGTCCTATTGAAGTTAGCAGGGCTACTCATAGTCAGTGAAGTTACCCAAGTGTGTAAGCTTGTGCAGGATTGGGGCCTAAGTCTGTATGGCCAGGAAAGGATGCACAGTTTTTGGGCCTCCTTAATGGGTATGTAGCCCCTTGTAATTCCTTGCAGCACTGGACTTTACCATAGAAAGACTGATGTGTTTCTAACCTGTCCATTGGATATTTCTGTAACCTGCAAAAGGCTCAGCTTCTCAGGGCTTACAAACCTAACATCATGAGATACTGGGTGAGGAATAGAGGCCTTGAGACAAATCAGTCACAGTTTGTCGTCTCACGTACACTTTCTCCTCTGAAACACACTCTTCAAGGCTGTGATGTTGTGAAGGCTCTAGGGACTGTGTTATCCTGGTGACTACTAATGTTGTGCTGTGTCTTTCGGGATACCCAGGTTTGGTTTTCCCAGCCCAGATTGATCACTGGGATGTGAGCATTTACTGTCTTGTAAGCCTATCTCTTAAATTCAGCAGTACTTGACTGGAATGACAGCCTACACGGGTACTGCCACAGAGAGCTTTCTAGTATCAGTCAGAGGTAATTAGGTGGTGGACTTAGGAATGCCTCAGGGATCAGGCTGAGCAGTGAGACTCTTCAGTGGTATTTCTCTGGAAGTCCCATGAGTTTCTGAAGAATTTAAGCTTTCCTTAAAAATGGGGGGGAGGGATAGAGCCATTGTTGTTCTCTGGCTGCTTTCCACTGTTCCATTGCTGCTCATGCAGTACTTCTGGAGTGTCACAAAGCAGCCACATCTGGCCCAGAGCTTTTTGCCTTTATGGTTGTGAATGAGAGCTGATGCCATGCTGTCTCCCCAAGTCTGCAAATATTTAGATGGAAAGAACATCTTAGAAAAGTGTGAACTGCCCTCCATGGGGTGTTAATGAGTTTGCTTTATCTGCCAGCATCAGGTTTGGTCATTATCTCTTTTACTGCTGATCATTTAGTAGAAACAACTAGCTCAGGGGTGGGCAAATTATGGCCTGTGGGCCGGATCCGGCCAGTCAGGGCTTTGGATCCGTCCCGCAGGATTGCCATCCCTGTGGCGCCGCGGAGCCTGCACCACTGCTGGAAGTGGCCAGCACCAGGTCCCTGCAGCCCCCGGGGGGAGGGGGAGCAGAGGGCTCCATGCGCTGCCCTCGCCTGCAGGCACTGCCCCCTGCAGCTCCCATTGGCCAGGAACAAGGAACCATGGCCAATGGGAGCTTCGGGGGAAGTATCCACAGGCGAGGGCAGCACGCAAAGCCCTCTGTCTCCCACCCTTCCAGCGGCCACAGGGACGTGGTGCTGGCTGCTTCTGGGAGTGGCGCGGGGCCACAGCAGGCAGACAGGGCGCCTGTCTTTGCGCCACTGCTACCCCGGAGCTGCTCCAGTTAAGCAGCACCAGGCCAGAGCCTGCACCCCCCACCCCAACCCCCTGCATGACCCTCCTGCACCTCGCACCCCTCCTACACCCCAACCCCCTGCTGCACCCCTCCTGTACCTCAACCCCCTGCCCTGAGCCCCCTCTCTCACCCCGCACCCTCCTGCGTCCCAACCCCTTGTCCTGAGCCCCTTCCTGCACACACCCCCCCCTCCCACACCCCGCACTCCCTCCTGCACCCCAACTCCCTGCCCCAGCCCTACATTCATGGCCCTGCATGCAATTTCCCCACCCAGATGTGGCCCTCGGACCAAAAAGTTTGCCCACCCCTGAACTAGCTGTTTGGGGAAACCAGGCAGAGTGCAGGATAACAAGTGGAGCTTGGGCCCCAGTCATTCCTTCTCCAATCTGACCCCTGAAATCATGTCATCTTTACCTAGTAACATATTTCCAAGTGTTCAGTTATGGACACTGTCTAAAGAAATAATTGATTACAATCTATAGGTACCTTTGTGGGGAACAAATATTTTGATAATGGACTCTTCAGTCTATCAGGGGAATGGTCTTATATGATCCAGTGGCCGGAAGTTGAAGCTAGACAAATTGAGACTGGAAACAAGGCATACATTTTTAACAGTGAGTGTAATTAACCATTGGAACCACTTACCAAGGGCTGTGGTGGATTCTCCGTCACTGGTGATTTTTAAATCAAGACTGGCTGTTTTTCTAAAAGATCTGCTGTAGGAATTATTTTGGGGAAGTTCTATGGCCTGTGTTATACAGGAGGTCAGGCTAGATGAACAAAATGGTCCCTTCTGGCCTTGGAATCTATGAGAATTAAGAGCATTTAAGGGGACAGTCTTCCACCTGATAACCTGTTGATTCAACACCAGAGACAGGCTTTTATTCATTCTTCTTTCACCCGGTGTTTTATTCTCCTAGGTTCACCAGATGATCTCTCTGGATGTAGAAAAGGTCCTGAATGCAGTTATCTTCAGAAGGAAGAAGCCTGCACTGCTCTTAGGTATGCAGAGGCTGTCTAGGGTCATGTTCCTGCTGCCTGGGAACAATAACTGGCACTTGCCTAGTTCCACAACTGTTTAAAGTAGATCGGGAGAATGTTGGGAGAGAAGTTGAGACTATTCGAAGGCAAAAAGAACACAAATAAGAGTGACCGATGTACTGGAGGTGAACATGCAGGTGGGAGTTTGGCACCTTTGGTGCATTTATCTTTGTCCACATGGGTGGCGGGTATCATAGGCTGGGGGAGGCTGTGCCTCCCCAAACAGCCAGGCGTGGCCCCGCCCATGCTCCACCCACAGGTCCCCTCCTCCTGCGTCCCGCTCTGCGGCTCCCCCTGTGCAGTTGCCGTGCTGCCTGCCCTCCCGGCGCTCTGGGGCTGGGGGAACTAGGGCCGCGCCGCCCATCCTCCTGGACTCTGGTCCTGAGGGCACTAGCTTGGGGCAGGGGCTGGCGGCTCTCGTGGGGGAGGGGGTGCAGAAGGGGCGTGGCCTCAGGTGGAGGGGGCAGGGCTGGGGGCTAGCCTCCCCCAGCCGATGGTTCACATGCCGCCCATGTTTGTCCACTACAGATTTGGGGTACTTGAGGCAAAGGTAAAATGAGTTTGGTGGTGTTCATCCCTGGTGGATATTTTTTCATTTCTTGAAACTACCATAGAGTTAGGTAACAGGGCTTGAAACTGAGCAAGAGTTGGAATAACAAGTGAGGTGGTGCTGCAGGGCCGGGTGTGTGGAGACTTAGTTTAGTGGCATTCATGCCTGCAGACACTAGCCAGTGCAATCTCCCTTTAATAGGTCCTGAAAATAAATCCACCCAACTTTTCCTTCTCTCCTCTGTCAGGCTTTGCTCTGGGCATTCATGTGCAGGGTTGGGTTCCTTGGTGCTGAATGGTTTTGGTTTCATGGGGTTGGGGTGGGGAAGGGAAATGCTGTGTTGTAATAACAAGTAGTTGTGTGTGCAGTCAGTATCCTTCAGTTTCTGCGAGCCATCCTCAGACAGAACTTCTCTTCCTCGCTGCTGGTGCTCGTAGTCCAGCCTACAGCCCAAAGCAGGATGGAGCCATCATTGTCAGAGGACGATGCCTCCCTGTATCCACTGGCCACGTGGCAGGTGCTCTCGCTTGTTGTCAGTCTGCAGAACCTTCTGGTCCAGGTACATTTACAGACATAAATAAACACAGATTAGTCTGAGGAAAAACACCTCAAATAACATGGCCCAAGGGAATTTCTCCCCTTCTTCACCCCTTACAGAATGATAGAAATTTGATCTGTAAGGAAGCATTAGACCATATTCTCCCACCACAGCCAGTGCAGGGCTGTTATATACGGTATATCCTCCAGGACTTTGACCAGTCCAGCATGCTTTCACCATTTCCCTTGGGACACTGTTCCTCAGTCTTATAATTTCTGAACCAAGTTCTGGCCTCATATGACTTTATGGTGAACTGAGTACAGAGCTGGCTTTGTAAGTGCATTGTATATTGCATGCCCTGAGGACGATGAAAAGTGTAATTTGCCTAAGCTACACCTTTTGCACCTCCTGTCTCTTGAATTTTCCTCTCTCAACAACATCGCCCTCATTCTTTTCTCTGTGTTTTCAGAAAGACCTATTGCTGTCTCAGACTGTTGTTGCCTGCCTGGAGGTCTTGATGGAGTACCTGCATAAGAGGAACCAGGGCATCGGTAAACCTGCCCAGTCCTTGCTCATTTGGGCCTCAATCCTACTGAGCCTTCTGGCCCTGATCCAACAAGCACATGTCTGACGTCAAGCCCATGGCTACAGTCCCATTGAAATCAAAGGAACTACTTGTGTGTCTAAAGTTAATCACGTGCTTCAGTGCATTGTTGGATTGAGGCCAGAACACCCAGGCCTGTGCAGAATCGAACCCTTGCTGTGGTCACGAATCCATCCCATGGTTGGTTTTCAAAAGAACAAAAATCACACTCCCCATCCTCATGTCTGCTATGATTGAAAAGACTAGATAGCTTGGGAATGGGATTCAGAACCTTTCACCTGCTGGTCATTTGTTCCACTCCTTGAGGCCAGAACAACTAGGTGACTGAGGGGCCGAGAATGGATATGGAACCTTTTACCTGTAGGTTGTCAGTTGGACTTTGGTCCCAGGTTAGGGGCACAGGGGAATGGGATATGGAAATGGTGGCATTCCCAGAGACCAAGAGTTCAACACAGAATTTGAACTCAAGAACCCCATGTCTCAGTGTGCTCTGCTGGCGTGCAGAAGATTTCTTACAGTGGAGCCAGTGGAATAGAAGGTTTCCCTTAGTTCCAGCCTCCTGAATCAAGGCAGTGGGCTCTGTCTTCAGTCTTGAAACAGAAAAGTTCCCTGCTCCATGACCCATTCGAATCAGTCACAGAGGGTACGTCTACCCAGCAAGGAGGAGCCCACAGCAGTAAATCTCAGACCTTGGTGTAACACACTGCTGGGGACAACCAGAGCTGTGAGTCACTGCGTTACCTCTCTGACTCAACAAAAGTGAGCTTTGCTGGAGGTTAGATTATGTCAGCTTCCTGCCCCACCAATCTGTCTTCCTGACCAGCAAACTCCTCAAGGCTCTCCCAGTCCAAACCTTGCCTCGCAAGTAATGATCAGTGAACTCCAGCCACCCAGCTCCTCAAAGTGACGTTTCTCTGCAGTGCACAGCAGCTATCACTGTACATTCACCAAGGATATTAAGTTTGCTGCTCTGTTAAATAGTCAGTACATTACATCTTAATTTAACTGGGGTAAACACATCCTTTCTTCTACCACAGCACTGAATGGGTTTATAGTAAAACAAGTTTATTAAACAAAAGTTATGGTTAAGTCAGACCAAGTAAAAGGCATAAAGGTAGAAATGGTTACAAGCAAATAAAAGTGAAAACAGGCCTCTAAAAGACTAAAACTTAATCTAGCAGGATACAGTCTTTGTTCAAGGTAGTCTCTCTCCCCCACAGTTGTCTTTCCAGCTTTTTCTGGCAGGATCCAGTTGGTTCCTTTGTCTCCTAAGGTGAAGGATATGGAATCTTTCTATGTTCCCTATAGCCTCAAGGGGATTGTGTTTGTCTTACAAGTCAGGAAGGCCTCTTGGCGATTCAGTCTCCTGTCTTTCTGTGGGATGCAGGAGCCATCTTAATTCTCTGTCTCTTGAGTTCATGATCAGGATAACCCCCATTGGTTTAACTTGATAGCTTTGTTTATTGCTAATATCTAAATTGAGGTAAACCCACATTCCTTTGTCTAGGACAGACCTGTTTATTACCTTTCCCTGGGGTAGGCTGTCTGGTCTTAATCATGTTAGAGAGAATTCATAACTTCACATAGAACATTAATTCATGCATTTTACAGTGATAGTAATAACCAGCATGTTGTTAGCTTTCATATGATGCCTTACACAATATCTTTGGATAAATATCATGATGACAGTTTTGGGGGTAGTGAGTTAAATCATAGAATATCAGGGTTAGAAGGGACCTCAGGAGGTTATCTAGTCCAATCCCCTGCTCAAAGCAGGACCAATCCCCAGACAGATTTTTTCCCCAGATCCCTAAATGGCCCCTTCAAGGATTGAGCTCACCTCCCTGGGTTCAGCAGGCCAATGCTCAAACCACTGAGCTATCCCTCCCACCAGAATTGGTTGTGTCTGATGAGAGACAATGTACCCTATGTCAGTGGGCATTAAGGGCTGTTCGGGTCACTCCTAGATCTACAGATTCCGGCTTGCGGGGCTCTCACTACAGCGCTAAACATAATTTTGTAGACCCTAGGCGTCAGGCTGGAGCTGAGGATCTGAAGCCCACTGCCATCCCTAGGCTTCAGAGCCCAAGCTCCACCTTGAGCTGCAACTTCAAAGCAGGCTACACAGCTGTTTTTAGAGCACTAACCCTTGGCTAGGAGGCTTGCTTAGATCCATTCATAGATTCCAAAGGCAAAAGGGACCTTTGTGATCATCTAGTCTGACCTCCTGTATAACCCAGGCCAGGGAATTATTTTGGGGACGTTCTTAGAGCAGATATTTTTGAAAAATACCAATCTTGATTTACAAATCATCTATGATGGAGAATCAACCATGATCCTTGTTAAATTGTTCCAATGGTTAATTACCCTCACTGTTAAAAATTTACACCTAATTTCCAGTCTGAATTTGTCTAGCTTCAACTTCTAGCCATTGGATCATGTTACACATTTCTCTGCTAGATTGAAGACCCCATTATTAACTATTAGTTCCCCCCTGTAGATAGTTGCAGACTATGATCACGTCACCCCTTAACCTTCTCTTTGTTAAGATAAATAGATTGAACTCCTTGAGTCTATCGCTATAAGGTATGTCTTCTAATCCTTTAATCATTCTCTTGTCTTTTCTCTGAACTCTCTCCAATTTATCAACATCCTTCTTGAATGGTGGGCACCAGAACTGGACACAGTATTCCAGCAGCAGTCGCACCAGTGCCAAACAGAGGTAAAATAACCTCTCTACTCTACTGTACTCTACTCACTCAAGATTCACCTGTTTATGCATCCAAGAATCACATTGGCCCTTTTGGCCACAGCATCACTGGGAACTGACATTCAGGTGATTAACCACCACAACCCCCAAATCTTTTTCAGAGTCTCTGCTTCTCAGGATAGAGTCCCCCATCATGTCGATATAGCCTACATTTTTTGTTACTAGAGGTATACATTTACACTTAGCCATATTAAAATGCGTATTAAAATGGTTTGCTTGCACCCAGTTTACCAAGCAATCCAGATCACTCTGGATCAGTGACCTGTCCTCTTCATTATTTATCACTCCCCCAATTTTTGTGTCATCTGCAAACTTTATCAGTGATGAGTTTGTTTTCTTCCAGGTCAATGATAAAAATATTAAATAGCCTAGGGCCAAGAAACCATCCCTGCAGAACCCCGCTGGAAACACGTCTACTTGATGACGATCCCCCATTCAGTGGCGTAGCCAGGATCTAAGAGCAGGGGGAGCAAACATAAAAAGGGCGCACCCCCTTGGCTCCTCCTCTGGCCACGCCCCCCTTGGCTCCTCCGGCCACTCAGTGCGCCCCCGCCCTTGGCTGGCTCCTCCGGCCGCGCTGCCCCTCACCCCATTGGCTGCTGGCCATGCTGTGCGGGCCGCCCTGCTGCAGGGAGCGCGGCTTGGGCGCCCGGGGACGGCTCCACAAGGCGGGGTGGCAGGGGGTTCCGCAGCAGGCTGGGACCAGCAGGGCTCGCTCGCAGAGGTGTCGGGGCTCGCCCCAAGCGGGGCTGTTCTCCCGTCCCCTGGGCAGGCTGGGAGCCCGGTGCCGAGCCCGCGGTAACGCTCCCTCCCGCTGGCGCCCAGCGCCATGGCCGCACATCCCCCCAAACTTTGCCTCGGGCCGGGCACAGAGACGCAGCTGGCTCCCAGCCCGCCACCCGCGCCCTGAGTCCCACGGCCCCGCCGCGCCTGGGCGGGAGCTGGCGGCCACTCTCCGCTCCCCTTCCCATGCGGCGGCCAGCATGGACGGGCCCCTGAACCTCTCCACCACTCTGTGGGCAGCAGCAGCCAACCGGAGCGGCGGTGGCCCTGCCTGGCCGGGCCCCGCTGTCGGTGTTCAGCGTGCTGCTGCTTACCCTGCTGGCGCTGCTGGCGGCCGCTGCCTTCCTGTGGAACGGGATGATGCTGGCCGCCATCCTGCAGGTGTGCACCTTCCACCGCGTGGGCCGTCTAGTGCTGTCCTCCACCCCGCTCCTCCGGCCGCGTTGTGCAGCCCGCCTTGCTGCGCCTTCCTCCTCCGGCTGCGGCTGCTAGCCGCGCTGCGGGCCGCCCTGTTGCGCCCTCCCTGCCCCCTTCTCCCGCTCCAGGGGCAGCCGAGTGCCCCCTCCCCTCCCCTCTCTCCTCCTCTGCTCTGCCCCCTCCCCCGCTGCGGGTGCACTGAGCCAGGACGTTCTCAGTGGGGCGGCCGGCAGCACTGAGTCTGAGCCCAGCCAAAACGGAGCCTTTCCCTCCCAAGGCTGCTGCGAAGGCACCCAGCCTCCTCCCCCATCACCACTTCTCCCCTGGCCGCTGGCCCCCCTATCGCCGGGCAGCATGCACCCAGCCCAGCCCTGCTGCCGCGCATGCCCCGGCCCGGCCCGAGCGCTCCGGACCTGAATGGGCCCAGCAGTGCAGGCGCGCGCAGCCCGTCTCCGCTCTTTACCTGGCCGCCTGGCGTGCTCTTCCAGACGCGCCCGCAGCCCCCCCTTCCATGGCTCCTCCGGCCATGCTGCCCTTCAGAGAGGAGCAGGCTCCGCCCGCTGGCACTATATAAGGTAACTCCTAAGACGCCGCTTTTGAAAAATATAGTTAAAAAAACTCCTTCTTATTGACCTTCTCTCTGGTGGCTACAGATTTCTCCTTGTGTCCCTTTGTTTCCCTTATCAGTTTTCTACACTTCCTAACTTTTGACTTATATTCATTGCTATCAAGCTATCAAGTTCCCCTTATAGCTGCTTTCACTTCCCCTCTAAACCAGGTTCATTTTTAACCAGCACTGGCTTCTTCCTCAATTGTGGCTTTTTAGGCATCTATAGTAAGGTGTTCTTAAATGATTCCCAATTATCATTCAAATTTTTCTTATTAAATTCTTCCTTCCAGCTGGTTTGGCTCGTAAGTGCTTTGTGAAATTGGCCCTAATAAAGCACCAAGTATATATATTACTGGTCTGGACTTAATGCTGCTTTCCCATTATAAATGCGATTAATTCATGGTCACTTGTACCTAAGCTACCATTAATTTTTAGTTCTGTGATTTAGTTCTGCTTCTGTGGGCTGTGTAAACATACCTAGAGAGAGAACACCAAAGAATGAATGAACATCAAACAAAAGGGTAATTGTTGGCAGGGAGGAAACTAGTAAATGAAAATGTGATGTTACAGATGAATGCCACTCGATAGCCCAAGTTTGTCTCTGATAAAGTCCCCATAGAACAAAAGAGAGAGCAGATTAGTAGGAGGTTCCACTGATTCAATATTAAACAGATCACATGCTGTTTCAGCATTTCAGCAGCAGTATAATATATCACAAACTGTGGAGTTTGGAGTATCCTAGTTTGGAATCCTAAGAAAAGGGGAAACAGTATGGATCTGTTTTTATGGCCGTAGTGCCCAGAACCCTAGGTCAGGATTGGGGTCCCATTGTGCTGGGTGCTATAGAAATACACAGGAAGATATGCTCTCTACCCAGGTAAGAGCTTACAACGTAAGAAGGTGAATGACCTACAAAAGGTGGGGAGACAACCAAATGGGTACCGTTTTTCTATACACTCTCAGCTTGTTTACACACCCAGTTGCACCGGTTTGATTTAAGGTATGATTTTAAACCGATTTAGCTAAAACTGGTACAGAAGGCTATGTGGATGCTCCTTTTGGTCTGAACCAGGCTTATTTAGCTTAAAGGCAGATTAGGAAGGTGCTTAAGCAAAACTGAAATAAGCCACTCAAACTGAAATGGGAGTGTCCACAAGGGTTTTAGTCAATTTAGCTAAACTAGTTTTATTAAACCCTTACAAACTTTTGTGTAGACAAGGTCTACTCCTTTGGGAATTCTGCACCAAAAAAATAAAAATTCTGCACACAATATTTGAAAATTCTGCAAAAATTTGTATATTTTGTTTGTCAAAATAACACAATATAATCATGCCAGTTACAATTATTTTGGTAATTTATTTCAAAATATCTGTCAGCAAGTATGTCTGTAACAATACAGACCAAAAAAAAAAAAGATTCTGGTAATTTTTTTTTGACAGATTCCTTACGAGGCATATTAAGACAGAACTTTGTGTTATTTATTTAAATTACAATACAGAACTGTATTTCTTGCATTTGTCAGAAGCAGTGCAAAGGCTTGGGGGATTTGGGGTAATGGAGGAGCTGAGGGAGAGAGAAGGAGCCTAGGAGTGAACCACGAGGGTGTTGGGTGTGGGTGGGAGGTTTTTCTTTGGGGGTGGGGATTGTTATGGTGTTGGGAAGCCTCCCCCATGCAGACCCTGGCTGACCCTAAACCTCTCCTATTCAATCAGGCACTTCTGCTCCTGTCCCCGCATCCCACATCCCCATGGGTCTCTGCAGCCCCCCACCCCGTCCCCAGGCTCAACGCTGTCACCCCACTAGCTCCTGAACCCATGCTCCAGTCTGTCCCCCCCCCCAGCCATTCTGAACCCGTCTGTGACCCCCCAGCAGCCCTGTGTGCCCCACTCTGTCCTAACCTGGCTCTGCAGGCTGGGTGCTGTGATGAACTTCTACTCCTGGGAGAATTATGCAGAAATGGGCATAGAATTTTGTATTTTCCCACATAAAATATATTTTGCCTAAGAAGTGCTGCAGTTCCGCCTTTTGCCCACCAGAGGCCGCTGTGGCGCTAGTACAGCTGGCATGAACGCAGCTGGCTGTTCTGGTACCACAGCGACCTCTGATGAGCAAAAGGTGGAACTGTAGCACTTAGGCAAAATGATTTTTATGCGGGAAAATACAAAATTATGCAAGACAGATGAATTCTGTGCATCCACACATGCGCAGAATTCCCCCAGGAGTAAAGGCCTAAATGTACATACTGAGCTCTTGTTTTCATTACTAAATGCCCTTCAAATCTAGCTGACTGCCCCATATCCTATCCTTAATTAGTTGGCCTAATCACTGTGGGCATCACAAAAGAAATGGGCCTTGCAGAAGAATTTGAAAGAGGAGAAGATAGTGGCCCTTTGGATGAGGCTGGGGAGAGACTTCCAGAGGTAGAGGCAGTGTGGAAGAAGGCATGAAGATGGCTGTGGGTGAAGTGGGCAGACAAGGCTAGTATAAGTTGCAGAGCAGAGGGGAAGGGGTAAGAGGATTTCTCCATGATAATATAATGGGGTGTAATTATTTATAGGTGTACAATATTAACACACGGCCATATATAGGTGATGATAATATCTCTCACAGTGAGAGCAGAACCTAGATTTCCCTTGTAGTTCCGGGCTAGGGATAGCCCCCTCCTCTTTCTGAAAAGTGCCCCTGGAGATCTGTTTAACCATTGCTTGTACATATGCCAGAGATGGGGAGAAGGCAACTGGGTTTACTATCTCAAGACGATTGGCTCATCTGATACTGCAGCCCCCACTCCCAGTACTTCAGTGTTTGAATTAGATATGAGCTCAAGTCCTGGTGTGAGGCCCCAAACCAGAAAGCAGTGGTTGAAGAAGAGGCTACACCTTTGGCCTCCTAGCTGATAAACCCTCCCCTGATGAAGGGATATAAAACAAATACCACTTTTGTCTCCTGTGGCTTGGTGTCTCGCAGGAAGAACAGAAGGATTTGGCATGAAGGACTCCTCTTACCTAAGAGCACCCTGCCACTGCGGTTTTTAAAACCACCTGTGATGGATTTCTCTTCTTGCCCCTCCAGCACTCCATGTCGTCTCACAGCCCTGGAATCGACTCCTGCTTTTCACACTACTGGATGGCGGCGAGAACTCCTTCCTTCGTCCAGAAATTCTCAGGCTGATGACTTTGGTGAGCAGGGGAGGAATAGACAGTTCTGCGAATCGATTGTGTATTAGTACAATGCAGGTGTGTACGTTATTGGATGGTACATCATAAGTTTACCTCCCAACATGCACACTTCCATTGCTTTCACTCTGTAACTGTATTCTTGACCCATAATTGGACAACAAACTAATAATCTTGAAGTGCAGAAGGGAAGTCCCCTATACATTTTGACCTTTAGGTGGATACACCCTGTTCTTCCTCTGTGTAACATTCCCATGATACGTGGGGACGGGGAGAGAAAAGAGAATATGTGGTTTTCTTTACTTTGCTGCATTGTTGAAGCACTGGTCTCACATGTCAAATATGTGTGAAGATATTGTTGAACGAAAGATGATGGCAGCTGATCTAAGACTCTGCCCTTCCCTACCTGAGGTCTTGCCTGCACAAGAAAGTTGCATTGGTTTAACTTCAGTTTCAACTGATTTAGTTAAACCGGTGCAAACCCCTGTGTGGATACTCTTATTTCAATTTAAGGATGGCTTATTTTGGTTAGGCTTCAACTGATTCTTAATTGACTAAAGCTAAACTGAATTAAGCCTGATTTAAATCATAAGTAGAGTGTTTGCACAGCTTTTTGCATCGGTTTGACTAAATTGGATTAAAATCTCACCTTTGGTTAAGTGCAGCTTCCTTGTGTAGCTGTAGATGAGTCACCGCTGGAATCAGTGTGACTTCTGTTATTAAATGCCCCTTTTTCCTGTTGGTCAAGTTTGTGAGATACCGGAGCAGCAATATTATTTCTCAAAGTGAAATTAGCCAGATACTCCAAGAAGCAGCAAAAGCCAAGTTAGCAGAGCTTCCTGGTGCCACATCCCACGCTCTACGCCTCTTTCTACTTCAGGTAAGAGTGCTGGCAAGGCCCAGGAGGAAAAGGGAAATGGGGGCATGTGGGAAGAGGTTATAAGAAGGGGATCCTGCAAACAATCTCTTCTGTTTTTGCCATGAGACTTGGGAAACGCTTCGGGTTCTGTGAGGTAGAAGATAATGGGGTGGGGAGGATCCTGCAGATGATCAGCTTGGCTGTTTGTGTCTGGTGCAGTCAGGGAGGTACTGTGGAACACGAAAGCAAAACGTTTCGAGCAGTGCCCAGATTGTTTCGTTTATGTTCCTATGAGCCCCTCTGCCTATTGAATCTCAAGCTTTGTAATAAGAAGAGCGTGGGGTTCATTGCCATGGATGGGAGAGTGGGGGAAGTAAGGGATGGAGATGTGAAGGAACAAACAAGTTAGTTGCCCTTTGGTCTGGAAATCATCCCTTTCCTTTGGTATTCAGCTTCAGAATGGGAGTTGTGAGAGGGAGCCAGCCCAGGAAGGGACCATTCAGACCTTGCTGGAGAGCCTCCAAGCCAGGACCCGGATCCGGACCCATCTAAGCCCACAGGACATGGTGTATCCTTTTGCAAGACACACATCCTTGGTAAATGACATTGCTAACCAAGGCGTAGCAGTTGGACTAGGGGTGATATTTAATTTGTTGCTCCATGCCATCTTCCAGCTAAGACTGAATGAGAGTAAGACTGTATTCAGTACATCTCCACTTGTTGCAGATGCCAGGACCCTCATGCCAAGAACTGGCCATGGGCATCGTGTGGTGAAAAAAATCCTAATTGTGCAGAAAAGGTATTAATGATACTTAGCCCCTCGCTACCTGTGCTGGGAACGGTGTCCTGGTGGGATGATGCTTGTCCATCAGAGACAGCTTGAGGAGTGAGCACAGGACTTGGAGCCAGGAACATCTGATCATGGCCCCGTCACTGACTCCTCCCTAGGATGAGTGATTCACTTAACTTCTCTGTCTGCCTGAGTTTTCCCATCTGTTAACTGGTGCTGCTACTCATTTTTCCTTCCTCACAGGGTGACATGGAGATAACTGGATGCTTGTAAAGCACTTTGAAAACAACCACCATTATGCAAGGACTAGGTATTATTGTTAGCCCTTGTTAAAAGGGCAGGCATGTCTTGTAGCATTGTCAAGTATCTCCCCCACCCAGCCTGGGCTAGAAGCAGAGTTGATGGGCACTGCTTGCAATTACAACTAGCTCTTCTCAACCAGAAGGGTCATTTAGCCCAAAGTTGCCATTGTTGGGGGTTGGGAAATAAATGAGGGAGCCTAGAGTATATGCCTAATTAAGTGGCTACTTCTCTCAAAAATTAGCTGCTTTAGCCTGCCTGGCTTCTTTGCACTGCATTGTCTCAGCCCCAGACACTGTCTCTTTTCTTGTGCCTGTGCAGGGGACTCTGTCCAAAGTGCTGCTGAAGCTAATGCTGTTGCGAGCCACCTGTAGTGCAGTGACTGTGAGGCATCTCTGTTGCTTCTGACAGTCACATGGGAGTCACCCCTTAACGATCTATCTTTTAAGTAAAACCCCCATTGGGTGGCTGGCGCCACCCTCAGGATTCCTGCCAGAGTGGTTTCACCATCATCCCATGTTGGGAGCAGAGGTTTGCTCCAGAACAAAAGTTCTCAACCTGCACGTATTGATCCCATTCCCCGTGAGGTTCCCTGCAATTGTCTTTTTTGCAGGTAGAGGGGGTAGCACCCTGAGCCATCTCCCTTATTCCTTGCCTCTGGGCTGTTGCAACTGGTCTTGCCATGCGAGGGAGGCCCATAAAGCCTTGCACTGTTTTTTACAAAGGATTAAGGATGCATCTGAATAGGAATGGTGATGAATGACTGCATGTGAGGGTCACCATATGGAAGAGTGAGAATCCTCTAGTTGAAAGCCAGGTTTTTAAGTTTAACATGGTCTGGAAAGCCGTTCCGCTCCCCACAGCCAGAACCCAGTTTTAGGGAAAGGACAGTGTAGTAGCTTCTCAGCAACATGTGTTGAGCACTGCCCAAACAGGAAATGACAACAGCGAGTTGGGTTTTCCTGGCTTGTCCTTCCCTTTGGTTTTCCATTCATGCCATTAACATCAGATGCCTGGGAGGAGTGGCAGTGTCTCTCTCGCACATTGCAGACTGAAACAAGAGGAGGGAGCACGTGGAGCAGAGAAATAAGAAATGGACAGAGAAAAAAAACATTCCTACCCTTTTTCCCAGACAGTGGCTTAGAGAGGAGCAATAACAGAAATGGTTGGTAGCTGGTTTTCAAAAGTTATGTGTTTACTGTTGTTGAAAAGCAGTCACAAAATAAAATCTTTCATTCCCTCTTTTTTCTATTCATTTGTTAGAAATGGCTTGGCTGAAACCTGCCCTTCAGGTCAGACTTGCATTCATTGGGAGCACACCACAGCACTTCCCAGGTGGTATGTGTGGGGGGAGGGGGTGTCTCAGCCTGTAGCAACACTTAAAATAGATTGAAACAGAAGGGGGAGCTCTCAGCACACTAACCAGCAAGGAGCATGAGCGCTGCTTACCTAAGCCAGAGCATGGCAGCTCCTCTCTCCTTATAGTGGAGATGGGGGATCTGTGTCACAAACAGACACAGGTAACCCCTTTACATTAACCCTGGCTCTGCAGCCTCCTCTCAGAGCCCCTTCCTTCCACTTGACAGACTTGTAGATGCAATGAAATAAATTCCCTACTTCTCTATATTAGACTCACTTCTCCAGAACTGTGGTAGCATCTGAATGTGTCATGGATCATCACTCTCATTATCACGAGCCTCCAGCTACTCCTGCTGGCCACAGCCAAACCTTTTATATTAATTGCTTGTTCCTGAAACACCTCCAGTGGTATACCATCCATTTTCTTTCCCATTCAAATGCCCTCTTCTCATCCTCAAACACGTTTACAACTGTCGGTGAGGGAAAGGTCCCAGGCAGGTGTTGTGGGAGGAGCTGTGTAGCCCCCAAAGGGGGCCTGCTGGGCAAGCGGATGTAAGGAGGGAGAGGGCGTTTCCCAGGGCTGTTGCTGCAGCCAACCAAAGCCTTTAGGAAGGAGAAGAGAGCAAGCGGTGTTGTTGCCCGCTAGGGCCAACGGTGTGGTGTCCACTGGCCATAGGTGGTCTCCCGCAGCTTCATGCAGTGCGCAGCCCAGCCCCTTTCCTCGTTAGTATAGTGGGGAGTATCCCCGCCTGTCACGCGGGAGACCAGGGTTCGATTCCCTGACGGGGAGAGAGCACTACCTTTTGAATGGGGAGAAAGAAATGCCTTGCCCAGCCAGCACATTCCTCATCTCCTCCTTGTATAGCGACTTCTGCTCACACTTCCCGTCCCGGTGCTGATTTTCACCTCCAGAGAGACAATTAGCCCACAAGGCCACCCCTGCCCTAGCGAAAGCCTCTACATTGCCTCCGGCCACTGGGCCCAGCTTCAAGACCTGCACGTCGGGGCACGCTTCATAGTCGCAAAGGGAAATACTGTGGCCAAGGGCATGAGGACAATCGCCTGGCCTAACGGGGTGGCAGCTGGTCAAGGGGCAAGGAAGAGAGAAAAGCGGACAGGCAGCAGGCTGGCCTCCTGTCTTTTTTCCTTTTGTTACGATTTTAACTGTGACAGTCATGGGGAGACTTGAGAAATCATAGAATAGAATAGAATCATAGAATATCAGAGTTGGAAGGGACCTCAGGAGGTCATCTAGTCCAACCCCCTGCTCAAAGCAGGACCAATTCCCAACTAAATCATCCCAGCCAGGGCTTTGTCAAGCCTGACCTTAAAAACCTCTAAGGAAGGAGATTCCACCACCTCCCTAGATAACCCATTCCAGTGCTTCACCACCCTCCTAGTGAAAAAGTTTTTCCTAATATCCAACCTAAACCTCCCCCACTGCAACTTGAGACCATTACTCCTTGTTCTGTCGTCTGCTACCACTGAGAACAGTCTAGATCCATCCTCTTTGGAACCCCCTTTCAGGTAGTTGAAAGCAGCTATCAAATCCCCCCTCATTCTTCTCTTCTGCAGACTAAACAATCCCAGTTCCCTCAGCCTCTCCTCATAAGTCATGTGCTCCAGCCCCCTAATCATTTTTGTTGCCCTCCGCTGGACTCTTTCCAATTTTTCCACATCCTTCTTGTAGTGTGGGGCCCAAAACTGGACGCAGTACTCCAGATGAGGCCTCACCAATGTCGAATAGAGGGGAATGATCACGTCCCTCGATCTGCTGGCAACGCCCCTACTTATACAGCCCAAAATGCCGTTAGCCTTCTTGGCAACAAGAGCACACTGTTGACTCATATCCAGCTTCTCATCCACTGTAACCCCTAGATCCTTTTCTGCATAACTGCTTCCTAGCCATTTGATCCCTAGTCTGTAACAGTGAATGGGATTCTTCCGTCCTAAGTGTAGGACTCTGCACTTGTACTTGTTGAACCTCATCAGATTTCTTTTGGTCCAATCCTCTAATTTGTCTAGGTCCCTCTGTATCCTACCCCTACCCTCCAGCATATCTACCAATCCTCCCAGTTTAGTGTCATCTGCAAACTTGCTGAAAGTGCAGTGCACGCCATCCTCCAAATCATTAATGAAGATATTGAACAAAACCGGCCCCAGGACTGACCCTTGGGGCACTCCGCTTGAAACCGGCTGCCAACTACACATGGAGCCATTGATCACTACCCGTTGAGCCTGACAATCTAGCCAGCTTTCTATCCACCTTATAGTCCATTCATCCAGCCCATACTTCTTTAACTTGCCGGTAAGAATACTGTGAGAGACCGTATCAAAAGCTTTGCTAAAATCAAGGAATAACACATCCACTGCTTTCCTCTCATCCACAGACCCAGTTATCTCCTCATAGAAGGCAATTAAGTTAGTCAGGCATGACTTGCCCTTGGTGAATCCATGCTGACTGTTCGTGATCACTTTCTTCTCCTCTTAAGTGCTTCAGAATTGATTCCTTGAGGACCTGCTCCATGATTTTTCCAGGGACTGAGGTGAGGCTGACTGGCCTGTAGTTCCCCGGATCCTCCTTCTTCCCTTTTTTAAAGATGGGCACTATATTAGCCTTTTTCCAGTCATCCGGGACCTCCCCCGATCGCCAAATAGCTGTGGCCATAGGTGAGGTCAGTGGCTGCCCCAAGAGCACAGAAGTGGGCTGTTCCCACTCGGCTGCAGTGTCACCCAGCGGCTGGCCGTGATCATCTAGTGGTCAGTAATCTGCACTGTGGCCGCAGCAACCTGCCTTTGAATGCGAGTGGCGTCTTTGTTTTTGGTGGGGGATCTCCTGATGCATGCCCAGTGGCTCAGCCCGATTGCGTCCATTTGCAAAGAGAGCCAGCAGCTGGTGCCTAGTTTCCGCTTGGTAAAGGAACGTCAATGAGGTAAATCCATCAGAAAAAGAGTAACGGGGATGAGTAGCGGGAAGTTTTCCTGGGCGCCAATGTCCGGAAGCAGCGTATTCCATCCTGGAAAGGGCTGAGTTTGGAATGTGCGGCCACTGCGCGTTGAAGGGAAGGATCTTGCGGGCCTGAGAAGCTACAGCCCTCAACAGGGGCTTCTAAAGCCAAAGGAAGCTTGGGTGAGTTTGTGATGGCGTGAGTTTGAGGAGTGTGTGAAGTGTGGAAGGGGGAGGGTGGAATGAAAGGGTTGTGAGAGGAAGAAGGTGCTGAGCAGCCCGTTGGTGACGGAAAGGTCCCAGGCAGGTGTTGTGGAAGGAGCTGTGTAGCCCCCACATGTGGCTTGTTGAGAGACTTTTCCCTGCAGCGGGATGGGGTCTAGAGATGGGAGGTGCATCATGGCTGTTGCTGTCCTGGGGTACCCGTGGGCAGGCCGGGGTGGCTCCAAGCTTCAGCTGGTCCTGGTCTCCTCTGGTCGTGGGCAGGGGGGCTTTTGATCCTCCAGCCAGTGTTGGGCTCCTCTGGCCAAGAGGGGGGTGCTTGGAACTCCTCCAGGCAGAAGGGGACTTGTGGTCCTGGCCGTGGGGAAGGGAAGGGGGCTTGGGAGTTCTGCTGTGGAAGGGGAGGTGCAGGTGGAATAGGCAGAGCCGGGGCTAGCCTCCCCTAAGGTGGGCTCCACCTCCCGCCTATGGTGCTCCTCTTCTCTCACTTTCCTTCTTATCTCTCTGTAAAATAGAACTATCTCCAGACTCACCTCTTCCGTGGTGACCTCACCCAGTAACCCAACAAGCACTTTTTCCCAATCATGGTCCTTAATATTGGTGGCCCATTAGCTCTTTTCTCGCTGACTCTCAAGTACCTACCTAGCCCTTCTTTTTGTAATATATCCAGAGCCATAACTTTTCTAGGTTGGGAGATATTAGTGTGACTGTGGCATTATATTACATATATACTGTGCTTTTTAAAACAGTGATTGAGTGAAATTATATTATTTTCAGAACAAAAAGTCAGATACAACTTCCTTTGTTTTTCTGCTGGGTAGTCCTCTTTCTTTAGCAGATCTTTTCTGCATCCCATCTATTTCAATTTGCTTGTCGCACTCAGAGGTCTTGTGTACAGTTTCTTTCTAGAAAAGTTCCCCACTAGTGCTGAATGTTGGTTCAGCTTCACTGGGGTTAGCTGAGTTGGGTAGACTGCTGCAGACATTTAACTGTGGATCATGTCTCCCTAACCAGAACAGATCTAAATAACATGGTGTTACAAGTGCCTACAGTGGGACTCCCAATGTTGCTAACAGTAAGACCAATGACAGTTGCCCCATGGTGGATGGTGTTTCTTTGAGGTCTGCCATCTAAGTACTGGCCCTGCTTAGCTGATGGATCACAGCACTTGGTGGTGCAGCTGCAGGCGTTCACACTTTAAGGATTTAATCCTGCAAACATTTATGCAGATGAAGTGACCCAATTTTATCCATGTGAGCAGTCTTACTGACACTGGAATGAGCAAAGCCATATATGCAAGCACTGGCCTGAGCTAGCCTTTTGCCTGTGCATATTTAACACTTTAAATCTACACATTTATTTTGAAGGTTATCTTTTCATTTTCGTCATTTAGTTTTGATCCATTTCCACTCCATGTTCTGTATGATTCATAGATTCTAGGACTGGAAGGGACCTCGAGAGGTCATCGAGTCCAGTCCCCTGCCCTCATGACAGGACCAAATACTGTCTAGAACCATCCCTGATAGATATTTATCTAACCTACTCTTAAATATCTCCAGAGATGGAGATTCCACTACCTCCCTAGGCAATTTATTCCAGTGTTTAACCACCCTGGCAGTCAGGAACTTTTTCCTAATGTCCAACCTAAACCTCCCTTGCTGCAGTTTAAGCCCATTGCTTCTTGTTCTATCCTTACATATATACTGAGACTAAGGTGAACAAGTTTTTTCCCTCCTCCTTATGACCTTTTAAATACCTGAAAACTGCTACCATGTCCCCTCTCAGTCTTCTCTTTTTCAAACTAAACAAACCCAATTCTTTCAGCCTTCCTTCATAGGTCATGTTCTCAAGACCTTTAATCATTCTTGTTGCTCTTCTCTGGACCCTCTCCAATTTCTCCACATCTTTCTTGAAATGTGGTGCCCAGAACTGGACACAATACTCCAGCTGAGGCCTAACCAGCGCAGAGTAGAGCGGAAGAATGACTTT
Organism: Chrysemys picta bellii; assembly: GCF_011386835.1. Lineage (NCBI taxonomy): Eukaryota > Metazoa > Chordata > Testudines > Emydidae > Chrysemys > Chrysemys picta. The sequence goes on along the minus strand of NC_088791.1, from coordinate 91,796,629 downwards.
TTGTGTCTTGCTCACAACACACCTGTTAATACATCCCAGAATCACATTTGCTTTTTTTGCAACAGCATCACACTGTTGACTCATATTTAGCTTGTGGCCCACTATAACCCCTAGATCCCTTTCTGACGTACTCCTTCCTATACAGTCTCTTCCCGTTCTGTATGTGTGAAACTGATTTTTCCTTCCTAAGTGGAGCACTTTGCATTTGACTTTGTTAAACTTCATCCTGTTTACCTCAGACCATTTCTCCAATTTGTCCAGATCATTGTGAATTATGACCCTGTCCTCCAAAGCAGTTGCAATCCCTCCCAGTTTGGTATCATCTGCAAACTTAATAACCGTACTTTCTATGCCAATATCTAAGTGGTTAATGAAGATATTGAACAGAGCTAGTCCCAAAACAGATCCCTGCGGAACCCCACTTGTTATGCCTTTCCAGCAGGATTGGGAACCATTAATAACAACTCTCTGAGTACGGTTATCCAGCCAGTTATGCACCCACCTTATAGTAGCCCCATCTAAATTGTATTTGCCTAGTTTATTGATAAGAATATCATGCGAGATCGTATCAAATGCCTTACTAAAGTCTAGGTATACCACATCCACAGCTTCTCCCTTATCCACAAGACTCGTTATTCCTATCAAAGAAAGCTATCAGATTGGTTTGACACGATTTGTTCTTTACAAATCCATGTTGGCTATTCCCTATCACCTTACCACCTTCCAAGTGTTTGCAGATGATTTCCTTAATTACTTGCTCCATTATCTTCCCTGGCACAGAAGTTAAACTAACTGGTCTGTAGTTTCCTGGGTTGTTTTTATTTCCCTTTTTATAGATGGGCACTATATTTGCCCTTTTCCAGTCTTCTGGAATCTCTCCCGTCTCCCATGATTTTCCAAAGATAATAGCTAGAGGCTCAGATACCTCCTCTATTAGCTTCTTGAATATTCTAGGATGCATTTCATCAGGCCCTGGTGACTTGCAGGCATCTAATTTTTCTAAGTGATTTTTAACTTGTTCTTTTTTTATTTTATCTGCTAAACCTACCCCCTTCCCATTAGCATTCACTATGTTAGGCATTCCTTCAGACTTCTCGGTGAAGACCGAAACAAAGTAGTCATTAAGCATCACTGCCATTTCCAAGTTTCCTGTTACTGTTTCTCCCTCTTCACTGAGCAGTGGGCCTACCCTGTCTTTGGTCTTCCTCTTGCTTCTAATGTATTGATAAAAAGTCTTCTTGTTTCCCTTTATTCCCATAGCTAGTTTGAGATCTTTTTGTGCCTTTGCCTTTCTAATCTTGCCCCTGCATTCCTGTGTTGTTTGCCTATATTTATCCTTTGTAATCTGTTCTAGTTTCCATTTTTGATATGAGTCCTTTTTATTTTTTAGATTATGCAAGATCTCGTGGTTAAGCCAAGGTGTCTTTTTGCCACATTTTCTATATTTCCTAACCAGCGGAATAGCTTGCTTTTGGGCCCTTAATAGTGTCCCTTTGAAAAACTGCCACTCTCCTCAGTTGTTTTTCCCCTCAGTCTTGATTCGCATGGGACCTTACCTATCAGCTCTCTGAGCTTACCCAAATCCGCCTTTCTGAAATCCATTGTCTCTATTTTGTTGTACTCCCTTCTACCCTTCCTTAGAATTGCAAACTCTATGATTTCATGATCACTTTCACCCAAGCTGCCGTCTACTTTCAAATTCTCAACGAGTTCCTCCCTATTTGTTAAAATCAAGTCTAGAACAGCTTCCCCCCAGTAGCTTTTTCAACCTTCTGAAATAAAAAGTTATCTGCAATGCAGTCCAAGAACTTATTGGATAGTCTGTGCCCTGCTGTGTTATTTTCCCAACATATATCTGGATAGTTGAAGTCCTCCATCACCACCAAATCTTGGGCTTTGGATGATTTTGTTAGTTTAAAAAAAGCCTCATCCACCTCTTCCACCTGGTTAGGTGGCCTGTAATACTCCTAGCATGACATCACTCTTGTTTTTTACCCCTTTTAGCCTAACCCAGAGACTCTCAACACTTCCGTCTTCTATGTACATCTCCACCTCAGTCCAAGTGTGTACATTTTTAATATATAAGGCAACACCTCCTCCCTTTTTCCCCTGTCTATCCTTCCTGAGCAAGCTGTACCCATCCACACCAACATTCCAATCGTGTATTATCCCACCAAGTTTCAGTGATGCCAACAATGGCATAGTTGTATTTATTTATTAGCTCTTCCAGTTCTTCCTGCTTATTACCCATACTTCTCGCATTTGTATATAGGCATCTAAGATACTGGTTCGATCTTGGTTCAAAGACATTTTGTTTTTAAAAAAATCCTCTTAGTTGTCACCTTACATTTCTAGGGTCTTTCTGGCTGAAGGATCCAAAAGATTTTACAGAGTGAATATACAGCAAATACTCCTCTGCCCCCAAAATGCAGCCCTTGTTGGTCTGGCATCCTACGGCACATGTGTGTTATTGAAATTACCGTGTATGGCTGTGCTAGGGTGACTCAACAAGAAGTGTGAAAAATCAAGAGGGGACGCTAATAGGGTCCTATACAGTGCTTAATTTGTGCTGAGGCAGCCATGGCACCTCTCGGCTTTGCAGTTCAGAGCCCCAGCACCTCTGGGTTTGCCCAGTCAATTAAAGTAAAACAACTGCTTGAGCCCCTGCACCTCTTTCATTACAAATTAAGCACTGATCCTATAGAAGACAAAGCCCCTTTCAGCGGGATGGTCCTTTTAAAATCGGGACACCTGGTCTGTCTCTCTGTGTGTGTGACACCAAATTGTGGACCAGATTCAGTGGCCTGTGTTGTCACCAGGTTGAAGTCCAGAGAACAATATGATTGTAGCTGTGCAGTGAAACCGGGCCAAGACAGCACCCTGCCCTGGTAACCTGCTGCTCCGCCGCGGCTGAGCCCGAGCGCCCTGCACCGGCCCGGCTCGTGGGGCCGGCGGCGGGCTCAGGAAGTGACATCGCCGAGCGGTGCATGCTGGATCGTTCTCCGCACGGCCGGCCCGCACAGCCCGCTCCCGGGCAGGAGAAGAGCGGCGGCGGCATGACAGCCCGGTGCCAGTGAGCGGCGGCCCCGCAGGCTGGAGCCTCCCGGAGGCGGCAGGTGAGGGCGCGGGCCGGGGGGAGGCGCTGCTCGGCCCGCGCGCGGCAGGTGCGATCGCAGCGCAGCCCGGTCCCGGGGGAGCGCGGGCTGAGCGCTGCCCGCACGTGCCGGGCGCGGGGCCAGCTGCTGCCCGCCGCGGGCTGCTCAGCACCGGCCGGCGGGGAGAGAGACCGGCTCGGCACAGCGGCCAGGCCTGCAGGGTGCAGTGGCACCAGCCCCCAGCGCCGGGGAGGCTCGTTGCTCTCTCGTGGGCTTGGAACGTGGCTTTCTGCTGTAGCCCGCCCTCCTGGCGCTGAGCTGCCCTGGGGCCCTGCGCCAGCCCCGCAGCGCTTCTCTGACTGAAATCTCCTGGTTAACAAGCCACCGCGCCGCCTGCGGTGTAAGGAGCAGGAACCTGTTCCTTCCTTTCAGGGGCACCACCGTAAGTTCCCGGGATGGATCATCCCTGGCTTGTTCTTCATGGCTAGGCACAGAGCGGTTAACGGAGAGGAGGGGGTGGATTGCTGGAGAATGACGGTAGCCTAACTTCAGACTGGCCACAAGACATAGCCACCCTACTAGACTAGGCAATGCAGAGGACCTGTCCTGTGCAGGGAGCTATTTTGAGATCAAGCTAATAAAATGCAAGCAAATAACTGGGCTGGATGGTCTTCTCCATGTCACTTAGAGCATCTTTCATCAAAGTATCTCAGAGTGCTTCATAGACCAGCCTCACAACACCCTGTGAGGTAGCTGTGTTGTTATGCCCATTTTACAGATGGGTAAACTGCAGTACAGCTAAGTTGAGTGCCCCCCCCCCCGCCCTCCATGGTCATGCAGGCCATGAGTCATAGGCAGAGCTAGGCATAGATCTAGTGCTTAATTTTGTAATGAAAGAGGTTTTGGGCTCAAACAATTAGGTGCCAGGGCTCAAGAAATTTTTTTTACTTTCATAACTGACGGGGCAAGCCCAGAGGTGCTGGGTCTATGAACTGCCAAGCCTAGAGGCGCCGGTGCTCATCCATGATGCAAATTAAGCACTGCATAGATCCCCTTTGTCTTTCAGTTCCTTGCTCACACTACTAGCAATACTTAATTGAGGAGTCTGGCCGGTACCTGGTACGGTTTTGTTCCTGCCTAAGAGGGTAACTTTCTGATTAGATGTTAGTCTGATATGTTGTGTGCAAAAAATGGTGTCCTATTTATAACTATGGAAAGGATTGTGATATTAGATCAGCCCAATGACCTTGCTGATCTATTATCCTGTGTTTCTGATAGCGGCCAAATCTAGATGTTTCAGAGGAAGGCTTAAACTCCCCATAATGCCTCTGACTTTGCATTATTATACCACAAAGGAGGAAGCTTGTTTCTGACCTCATACACCTCTCTCTTAAAGTCTGCTTCTCTGCATCTCTCAGGAGCAGAGGAGTGCAAGAAAAAGACATGAGGGACTGAAGGCCACCAGACCTTCTTCCCCCCTGTCCATGGCACCTATTGCCTCTGGTATAGGCTACGCCTGCTAGACTCCAACAGATGATCTCTGCTGAATGCCCCATAGAAACGTGGAATTCACAGGGTTGTTTGTGATGCTTTAATTAATGTCTATAAATCACTTTGATCTTTCCTGCAGTTACTCTTCGATGTATCCCAATAGATAATCCCTCTGACATGATTAGGAGAGGTAATTTTCTTTTCCCTTTTTCCAGTGTTGGAAGCATGTCACTTTTATAAAAGACTCTGTTGCTGTCAAACACTGACATTTTCTGTAATTGGATCTCTCCTTCACACCCACCCACACATGGCACCTATCCTCATATCATCTATGTGCTGGACAACAATTACAGGGAGTATGCACATTCCATAAAGGGACTCTCTCCTCTGTCACATCATGGTCTCATTTCCTCCCTCCCCCTCTACTCTTATGCTCCTATTCTATTAAAAAGGACAGATACCTTTCAAGATTTTTCACAGCCTGCATTGAGACAGAATTATGTCCTACTTGTGTGATGCTTGCTGTTCTGTAATTGATGTGTGGATGACAATCAGATGGATGGGTTTTTCAGAAAACTGCTGGGGAAATGAGAGCTAATCCAATTTCCACACCATTACCACCTTGTGTGATAAAGACTGGCTCCCGCAGTGCTTAAAGGGAAGCTCCATGGGTTAACCGTACCACACATGAGCCTTTTAAGGTGCTGCTGATTTCCCTCAAGTGAACACAAGCCACTAAAATTAAATATGCTGGGGCCGGATCCATAGCTGGCGTAAATCATGGTTGCTCCATTGACTTCAATAGGAGTGATGCCAATTAACACCATGTGATGATCTGCCCCAGAATATTTAATCTATCTAATCTGCATTTTAAGGGACCATTGAGGTCATTGTATTTAATTATTCCATACCTGTGTTACTAATAATATCTTGCGTTGTTCAGATGTAAAGAAGTGAGAATATCTTGTATAGTTTCCACCACTGATGCTGTTTTGTTTTTTACATTTTGTTCAGCTCGGACAAGGCACCTAAATCGATCCATTTCACCAAAGAGGTCTGTGGTTAAAGCAGAGGGCTAGCCAGAGACTTCTGACGATTCCATTCACTGCTTTGCAACAGACTCTCTGTAGACCTGGGGCGAGTGACTTAATTTCTCTGCCCAATTCCTTATATGTGTGTGTATTTTAAATTCAAGTGGGAATAATGATACATCTCTACCTCCTGGAGTTGTTGTGAGAATAAATCCCTAACTGCTTGTGAGGAGCTCAGATACCAAGGTGACACGAATCCGGAAGCTGTAGGTAGATTGCAGATTTTCTTCTCATGCACTAGCCAGATGCTGTGGATTTTGAGTTACCGCAGGAGAATATTTACAGCTTACTGCCCCCCTCTAATGGAATTGAAAATGGTAACCATTCTTAAAGCCAGGCTATTCATAGTGACTTTTTAAACACAATCTAAATTGGGAGATTCAGGCGACCAATTCAGACAAATGGATTTTCTGCTGAACCAACCAGCTGGACAGAGCTGGCAGAGAATATTAGTGGCAACTGCTTCCCATCTGGAACAACATAGGCCTTTGCTTCCCAACCTTCTCTCTGCCGGAGGTTGTGGCAACAACTCTGCGTCAGCAAAGATTGTTTCAGTGGGAGGTGGGGAATGTGTGTTTCAAATTTCTCCCTCTCATATGATCCCTAAGATGGTGAAGAGTGAGGCAAAGATTCCAACTTCCAAGGGGAATTTTTTCCTAGAGAAAACACAGAAGAGCATCACCTGAAAATTTCCACCCCAAGCCCTGTAAACCAGTGGCCTGGTCTGGGTGGGAAACATGTCCACAGAATTCTAACCGACTTGAAACGCAGGTTAGCTAATGTGATTGTAAAGCCCCTTGGAACTGCAGTGTGAATCATGCTACAGGTGGCCTAAACCATTTTCAGAGCCTGCTGAAGATGGTGGCTCAGTACAAATGGTCCAGATGACCTGGAGCCTGGTTTACAATACAGCTCCATAGATTCCAAGGCCGGAAGGGACCATTGTGATCATCTAGTCTGACCTCATGTATAAGACAGGCCATAAAAATTCTCCAAAACAATTCCTAGAGCAGATCTTTTAGAAAAGCATAAGATCTTTCTTGATTTAAGATGACCAGTGGTGAAGAATCCATCACAACCCTTGTGTAATGGGGTCAGCACCTACCTCTCATGAGCACCCCCCGTGGTTGACTGTGTCCGCAGTCTTTAAACCAATCCCAACTCTGCCATTAGGCCATACCCCCAGGGCTTCCTCCCTGGAGGCAATGGTTTTGCCGTCTTAGTCTGTTTTGGCCCTAGTCTTCAGTTGGGCCTCTTGAGAGTTCAGTCCCCTTCTGGTGGTTTACTGATATCCAATTGTAGGCCCTTCCCCAGTGGCCTGTGGCGGGAGGGCAGCCTTCACCAATGCCTTACCCTTAGTTCAGGGCTCTTCTAAGCTCAGGACCAATAGTCAGCCAGGAGCTCTTCCTTGCTTCCCCAGTCCCTATTAGCACTGGGCTGTCCATTGTGCTGCAGTTCCCTCAGCCATCCACACTCCTCCAACTCTAGCAAGGAACTACTCTGTCTCTGACTGCTCTGTAGCTCCTTTTTCTAGGGCCCTCCTGGGCCCTGATTGGCTGCTTCCCCTGCAGCCACTCTAGCCTGCTTTGAGGACCTCTCCACTGCTCCTTACCTGGGACAAGTGTGGCAAGACCCCGAGGCCTCTAGCTGGGGGCCTGTGGGCCTAGTCCACCCCGTCACATCTTGGTAAATTGTTCCAATGGTTAATTACTCTCACTGTTAAAAATGTACACCTTATTTCCAGCCTGAATTTGTCTCACTTCAGCTTCCAGCCATTGGATTGTGTTACACTTTTCTCTGTTAGACAGAAGAGCCTATTATTAAATATTTCCCCCCCATATAGGTACTTATAGATTGCAATCAAGTCATCCCATAACCTTCTCTTTCTTAAGCTAAATAGATAGACTCAATCACTATATAAGACATGTTTTCTAATCCTTTAATAATTCTCGTGGCTCTTCTCAGAACCCTCTCCAATTTATCAACATAAAATTGAATTGTGAACGCCAAAACTGGACACAGTATTCCAGCAGCGGTCGCACCAGTGCCAAATATCAGAGGTAATATAACCTCTCCATTTCAAATCGAGATTCCCCAGTTTATGCATCCTGGATCGCATTAACTCTTTTGGCCTCAGCATCATACTGGGAGGTGATGCTCAGTTGATTATCCACCATGATACCCAAATCTTTTTCAGAGTCACTGCTTCCCAGGGTAGAGTCCCCCATCATACAGTTTACCAAGCAATCCAGATTGCTCTGTATCAGTGACCTGTCCTCTTCATTATTTACCACTCCCTCAATTTTTGTGTTATCTGCAAATTTTGTCAGTGATGATTTTATGTTGTCTCGCAGGTCACTTATAAAAATGTTCAATAGCATAGAGCCAAGAACTGATCTCCACAAAACCCTACTAGAAACACATCTTCTCAATGATGATTCCCCATTTACAGTTATATTTTGAGACTCATCGATTAGCCAGCTTTTAATCCATTGAATGTTTGCCATGTTAATTTTATATTCTAGTTTTTCTTCAAAATGCCACACGGTATTAAGTCAAAACTTTATAAAAGTCTAAGTATACTACAGACAATCCAGGAAGTTTTTGGAAAGTGTAGGGGACAATTTCCTGGTGCAAGTGCTGGAGGAACCAACTAGGGGCAGAGCTCTTCTAGACCTGCTGCTCACAAACCAGGAAGAATTAGTAGGGGAAGCAAAGGTGGATGGGAACCTGGGAGGCAGTGACCATGAGATGGTAGAGTTCAGGATCCTGAGACAAGGAAGAAAGGAAAGCAGCAGAATATGGACCCTGGACTTCAGAAAAGCAGACTTTGACTCCCTCAGGGAACTGATGGGCAGGATCCCCTGGGAGAATAACATGAGGGGGAAAGGAGTCCAGGAGAGCTGGCTGTATTTTAAAGAATCCTTATTGAGGTTGCAGGAAAAAAACATCCCAATGTGTAGAAAGAATAGTAAATATGGCAGGCGACCAGCTTGGCTTAACAGTGAAATCCTTGCTGATCTTAAACGCAAAAAAGAAGCTTACAAGAAGTGGAAGATTGGACAAATGACCAGGGAGGAGTATAAAAATATTGCTCAGGCATGCAGGAGTGAAATCAGGAAGGCCAAATCGCACTTGGAGTTGCAGCTAGCAAGAGATGTTAAGAGTAACAAGAAGGGTTTCTTCAGGTATATTAGCAACAAGAAGAAAGTCAAGGAAAGTGTGGGCCCCTTACTGAATGAGGGAGGCAACCTAGTGACAGAGGATGTGGAAAAAGCTAATGTACTCAATAATTTTTTTGCCTCTGTCTTCACAAACAAGGTCAACTCCCAGACTGCTGCACTGGGCAGCACAGTATGGGGAGAAGGTGACCAGCCCTCTGTGGAGAAAGAAGTGGTTCGGGACTATTTAGAAAAACTGGACAAGCATAAGTCCATGGGGCCGGATGCGCTGCATCCGAGGGTGTTAAAGGAGTTGGCGGATGTGATTGCAGAGCCATTGGCCATTATCTTTGAAAACTCATGGCGATTGGGGGAGGTCCCGGATGACTGGAAAAAGGCTAAGGTAGTGCCCATCTAGAAGAAGGAGGATCCGGGGAACTACAGGCCAGTCAGCCTCACCTCAGTCCCTGGAAAAATCATGAAGCAGGTCCTCAAGGAATCAATTTTGAAGCACTTAAAGGAGAGGAAAGTAATCAGGAACAGTGAGCATGGATTCACCAAGGGCAAGTCATGCCTGACTAACCTAATTGCCTTCTATGAGGAGATAACTGGGTCTGTGGATGAGGGGAAAGCAGTGGATGTGTTATTCCTTGACTTTAGCAAAGCTTTTGATACGGTCTCTCACAGTATTCTTGCTCGCAAGTTAAAGAAGTATGGGATGGATGAATGGACTATAAGGTGGATAGAAAGCTGGCTAGATCGTCGGGCTCAACGGGTAGTGATCAAGGGCTCCATGTCTAGTTGGCAGCTGGTTTCAAGCGAAGAGCCCTAAGGGTCGGTCCTGGGGCTGGTTTTGTTCGATATCTTCATGAATGATCTGCAGGATGGTGTGGACTGCACTCTCGGCAAGTTTGCAGATGACACTAAACTGGGAGGGGTGGTAGATACGCTGGAGGGTAGGGATAGGATACAGAGGGACCTAGACAAATTAGAGGATTGGGCCAAAAGAAACCTGATGAGGTTCAACAAGGACAAGTGCAGAGTCCTGCACTTAGGACGGAAGAATCCCATTCACTGTTACAGACTAGGGACCGAATGGCTAGGAAGCAATTCTGCAGAAAAGGACCTAGGGGTTACAGTGGACAAGAAGCTGGATATGAGTCAACAGTGTGCCCTTGTTGCCAAGAAGGCTAACGGCATTTTGGGCTGTATAAGTAGGGGCATTGCCAGCAGATCGAAGGATGTGATCATTCCCCTCTATTTGACATTCGTGAGGCCTCATCTGGAGTACTGCGTCCAGTTTTGGGCCCCACACTACAAGAAGGATGTGGAAATACTGGAAAGAGTCCAGCGGAGGGCAACAAAAGTGATTAGGGGGCTGGAGCACATGACTTATGAGGAGAGGCTGAGGGAACTGGGATTGTTTAGTCTGCAGAAGAGAAGAATGAGGGGGGATTTGATAGCTGCTTTCAACTACCTGAAAGGGGGTTCCAAAGAGGATGGATCTAGACTGTTCTCAGTGGTACCTGATGACAGAACAAGGAGTAATGGTCTCAAGTTGCAGTGGGGGAGGTTTAGGTTGGATATTAGGAAAAACTTTTTCACTAGGAGGGTGGTGAAGCACTGGAATGCCTAGGGAGGTGGTGGAATCTCCTTCCTTTGAGGTTTTTAAGGTCAGGCTTGACAAAGCCCTGGCTGGGATGATTTAGTTGGGAATTGGTCCTGCTTTGAGCAGGGGGTTGGACCAGATGACCTCCTGAGGTCCCTTCCAACCCTGATATTCTATGATTCTATATCAACACTATTTTAATCTTTATCAACCAAATTTGTAATCTCATCAAAAAAGATATCAAGTTAGTTTGACAGGATCTATTTTCCATAAACCTGTGTTGATTGTCATTAATAATATTGCCCTCCTTTAATTCTTTGAGTCCTGAATCAGCTGCTCCATTATCTTGCCTGGATCGATGTCAGAAAGACAGACCTATAATTACTTCAGTCATCCTGTTTACCCTTTTAAAATATTGGCACATTAGCTTTCTTCCAGTCTTCTGGAACTTCCCCAGTATTCCAAGGCTTATTGGAAAAATCAACATTAACAGTCCAGTGAGGTCAGCAACCAACTCTTTTAAAACTGTTGGATGTAAGTTATCCAGACCTGCTGATATAAAAATGTTTAACTTTAGTAACTGCTGTTTAACATCCGCCTGAGATACTAGTGGAAAGGAAATAGTGTTATCATCACCATGATCTGTTTTTTTCCCAAATACAGAACAGAAATATTTATTGAAGATTTCTGCCTTTTCTGCAGTGTTATTGATGATTCTACCAATTTCATCTAGTAATGGACAAATAGCATTATTAGGATTCTTTTTGTTCCTAATATATTTTTAAAACTCCTTATTGTCCTCAACTCTACATAGAGTTCTCTTTGTGTTCCTTTGCTTCCTTATCAATTTTCTACAATTCCTAGCTTATGGTTTATATTAATTATTATGCGACTTCCTTTTTCTTCCATTTGTTATCTTTTTTTTTTTATAGCTGCTTTCACTTCCCCTCTAAACCAGGTCGATTTTTTTAACTCATACGGCCTTCCTCCTCAATTGTGGCTTTTTGGGCATCTAGTAAAGTATTCTTAAACAATTCCCAATTATCATTCAAATTTTTCTGATTAAATTCTTCCTCTCAGCTGATTTGGTTCATAACAAAGTTTTCAGCTTTGTGAAATTGGCCACTTTTAATATTGATTTAGTGAACCAATTTTAGAACCTGTTAGAATTTGGGGGGGGGGTAAATTTCCCAGCATAGATCAGACATGTGTGTGCACGTCAGTCAGACAGATTTAATGGGGTTTATTAGGCTGGAAACGCAAATGCAAAGACTTAAGCCATCTAACATATGGGACTAGTGTTCTTTAAACAACAGCTCTTTATGCGGTAGTGTTAAAGGTCAGAAGTCCATTGGGAGCATTCAGGAGCAAGAAGACCTGCTGGCAAATGGGAGCATTGCTCACCTTCTTGTTAAGGGCAGTGAGCAGCTCCAGCTTTCGTCAGCTTCTCTGACACTATGGGCTGGTCCACACTAACCCCCCACTTCGAACTAAGATACGCAACTTCAGCTACATGAATAACGTAGCTGAAGTCGAAGTATCTTAGTTCGAACTTACTGCGGGTCCACACGCGGCAGGCAGGCTCCCCCGTCGACTCCGCGTACTTCTCTCGCGGAGCAGGAGTACCGGCGTCGACGGAGAGCACTTCCGGGATCGATCCCAGAAGATCGATTGCTTACCACCGGACCCGGAGGTAAGTATAGACGTACCCTAAGAAATGTAACCATGTCTCAGCGCAGTTGTTGGCAGGCTTGTTAGCCAACCTGGGGCTGAATGCATGTAGACAAGTCAGCCCCGGGTCAGTGAATGTGATGGCCGACAGCCATGTTCAGACACAGTTACCTTTTGCACCGGAGACCTGCCCAAATGCTCTGACTCCTCTGAGGCTCTTGTGTGATTTTGCTTCTCTGGGCAGGCGAAATGAGGGTCTCTGCTACAGGATGAGCAGGACTTCAACCTACTTGTGCAAGTGACCTCCCCCGTCAGTGCTGCTCCCTAGTCCTGGCTGATTCGCTTATCTGAACCAGGAGGGTCTAGTCTGGGTGGATCTGTGCTCTTTGTAGTCTCATCTTCACAAGAGAATTGAACCTGAGCAGGTGGGATCACAGCAGTGTGAGCTGTAACTGTGCAATATGTCCCACTAGCCTCCTATTTCACTGGATCAGTGTGATGAGGCAATTTGGCCTCTGGCTCCCTGTTTCTCTTTCCCCCTTGTTTCTCCCCTCAGGTAGCTGATGAGTTGCTCCCAGTCCCCATCAACTCCTCTGTTACCTATGTGTGCATCTGCTTACATCTCTCCGCGGCAGTGCTGCCCGTCTGTTGGTTCAGCACTGATGGCTCTCCACTGCCCCAGAGGGGGCTGCTGCACACTCTATTTCCCTGTTCTCCCTTCAGCCAGCCAGCGTCTCTTCATACTGTGCCCCACTTAAAAGGAGTCTGTGGTTTTGGAGGCCCTTGTGAGGAAACAGTCACCACAGATTCTGCCCAAGACTTCTCAGCAGCAGGAGAAGGAGGGCCCAGCCGAGCCACCTTGGGCAGCAGAACAAAGCAGTTACAGGCAGGAATTCTTCCCATCCCCTTTCCAGAGAGCTGCTGTCAGCCTGGTCATTCACTGTACAGCTGGGCTGGAAGCTCCCAATGGACTGACTAGCTGACTCCAGCTGCCACAGACCTTTCCACCTAGATCCCTCTGACATATCAGTCTGCTCCTTATGGTTGTAGCATCACACGGGAGCAGACAAGGATGTTGGCTAAGGACACACACACACACAGTCGCACACAAACAGGTGTCTGAATCCCAAGTGACAGCTGATGATCTTTCAGTCCACAGGCTGTTCCTTTTCCTTCGATCCCAAACCCTTAAGGAGAATCACCGAGATTGAGCAGCTGCCTCTGGCTTGGTGAAATTTGCGTCTACTTATCCCAGCTCTGTTTTGGCCCTCACTCTCATTTGCAGGAGGCTCTGCAAACGCTCTGTTTGAGCCCATAGCTTTGATCTCCACTGTAAATTTTTCACAAGGACTAGGCTCTTTGTTGTGTATTGTGCAGTATTGTGCCTAAAGCAGTGCATCTACTTTTCACTGGGACCAGAACATTTCTCCTTGCAGCCTTTGCTCAGCTCCTGAATTGGAGAGGGCCCATGACGTTCTCAGGATTTGAAAAAAGCACCTTACATTTTATAATACTGGATGTGATCACTTTGATACTTTAGCTCCTGGAAGTGCTGCCCTTGGCCATAGAGGCCTCAGAAACATAGCAAAAAGCATGCATTTGATTGCAGCCTTCAGTTTGTCTGCTCTGTAACTCTCCCTCATGCTGCGCTCAGCGTCTCTGAACCTGGTAGTCTGGCGTGGTGGGACTCTGACTCCTATGGGAGAGAGGTTTACCCAATGATTCATGTTCTGGGATTTGCAGCTACCAGTGCAGATCCCCTGTTTCAGTTGGACAAATTACCTATTCAGAAAGAATTGACTTGCAGTGTTTGTTACATTGCAATAAAAACTTTAGTCCTGTCAACTGTGAGCCTTTGTCCCTGGAGGGAGTGGCCTGGAGGGGGGTGGTTTGGGTGGCTCTGCTGCTCTCCATAAGTAATGTTCTTTTCCCTTGGAGAAGCAGAATAGACTCTTGAGAGTGCTCTCAATCCCAGCACCTGAATAACCAGGGACTGTTTTTCTTTGTAGACCGTATCTATCCTGATATGTGCCAAGAAATCTGTGCCTGGAGAGAAGGCACATGTTGACTTATATGTGGACCTCTCTGACCCTCCTTGACGTCTCTCTCATCCCCTACTTGAGGGATTACTGTAAATCTAGCACTCCAGGCAGGACCACTTCTACCTGATATGGTGGCGTTCTCTTTTCTTGTTCAGGGACTGGATCCCCCACGCAGAGCGATTTCTGTTATGCAGATCCTACAGTGCCTGTCTTTATTTACCACATACACTAGTGCAGTGGTTCTTAACCGGGAGGGGTCTGGGGTCCGCAGGCTGTTTTCAGGGGGGCGGCGAGGCCACAGCTGAAGTCTGGAGCCTTGGTGCCCCCCGTGGGGCTAAAGCTGGGAGCCATGAGCTCCAGAGTCCTCCACGGGACTGAAGCTGGGAGCCGTGGCACTCCCTGTAGGGCTGAAGCCGGAAGACCATGGGCAGATTTGTGGGGGAGGGGCCTCGGGAGGGCGTTGTCCCCCCCCTCCAAACTGCAGTGCCTTATCCAGAGTGAGGCAGTCCTGAGGGCAGCTCCACACCCTCCTGCCCCCACACCCACATACACATACACACTTTCTTCTCTCCTGCAGTCCCCCTAGACCCTGCCCCCTGGCCAGGTTGGAGGCTGGAGCTGGGTAGTGCCGGGCAGCTGCTGCTTTGGCTGGTGCCATGGAGCGGAAAACTGCGGCATTCCCTGTCTCCTGCTGCTGCTGGTCACCAGAGTTGTGGCTGCTCCCCAGCTCCCAGCCCCCTTTGACTTCTCGGGCAGCTGGTAAGACCCGCCCAGGCGGGGGTCCCGGCTCCAGGGCCAGCAGAGCCCTCGGTGAGCAGCGACTGCAACAAGGTGTGCCCGCCCCAGCACACAGCTCCAGATACTCCTCTCCCTGCACCCTGAGCTACATGCTTCACTGCACACAGCTCCTAGCTACCCCCTGCCTGCACACAGCTCCTAGTTTAGTGGTCCCCAATCTTTTTTGTCTGGCGGGCGCCAGACGACGAGCCATGGAGGACTGTGGCGGTGGACGAGCATCCGCCGAAATGCCACCGACAAGCGGCAACGTCAATAGGCATCAGCGGCATTTCGGCGGTGATCCCTCTGGATGACGCTGCTTGTCGGCGGCATTTCGGCAGATGCTTATCTGCCAGCCAGTACGCGGGCGCACTTAGACGCCCCGGTGGGCGCCATGGTGCCCGCAGGCACTGCGTTGGGGACCCCTGTCCTAGCTACTCCCTGAGCTACCCCCTGCCGGCACACAGCTCCTAGCTACCCCTCTCCGTGCACCCTGAGTTATACGCCTCACTGCACACAGCTCGTAGCTACCCCTTGAGCAACCCCCTGCCTGCACACAGCTCCTAGCTACTCCTCTCCGTGCATCTTGAGCTACATGCCTCACTGCACACAGCTCCTAGGCCCTAGCTATCCCTCTCCCTGCACCCTGAGCAGTTTTCAAACTTTTTGAGCTGAGTCCCCCCCCCCTTTGAATTATAATTGTTGGTTGTGCCTCCCTACCCTGCTGAGGTGATTAAATGGGGGGATCCTAACAGGACAGCATAGATAATACCCCCAAGGAGCTAATGCCGAGGCAGGAACGGGAGTGACATCCTGCAGTGAAACATAGAACTGTTTGGGCTGGAAGTTCGGAGGAAGTTCTTACGGAAGTGGCTTTAGGGAGTAGCATAGAACACCATTGCTAAAGGCAAGTTTGAAGAGTAGGTTTAACGGAGTTCAGACTTCATTGAGAATAACTGGATTTGGTGAACGGGGTCAGAGCCCTGTCCCATATAGTCTGATATCCGTCTCTTGTGCTGGGCAGTCTTAAGTTCCTGATGGATCTTGACCACCATCCTGCTTCTGCCAGTAACTATTGGATGAAACGTAAGAGGAAATGGCAGCCCTGCCTCCCCCTATTAATGCACTTGTTGTGCAGTGGGGAGAAGACAGGGAAATGGATATAAGACTGATGAGGAAGGAGCCTCTTCAACAAGAACCCTGTCATCTGTCCTGGGGATGCTATTTGGCTCCGGATGTCAGAGGGTTGTGTGGCACGTGGCGCTGGGATGTGTGGGGAGGTTTGTACATCTTACCCAGCTCATGAAGTCTTTGTTGTTGTTTTGTTCTGATCCAGGACTTCAGACATGGATCTGTTCCGGGTCTGCACCTTTCTCTTCACACTGATGTTGTCCAGGGGCAGCTCTTCAGACACAGAGAAACAGAGCATAGACTCTGGGTTGGAAATCTGTATCCTTCTCTCCAGGCCTGCGCTTGGGCTGTGAGTGAGGGCGGGCGGAGGGAGGACTGCAAGAGCAGTTGACAGGTATTAGAAGGATTAAGCACCGAAGAGGGAAAGGAGTTATTGAGGGGGCCTCAGGGTTAGAATTACAGATAATGTGAACTAAGGAAAATGCAGACTGAATATTGGGAACTATTTCCTCACTGTGAGATCTAACACACTGGGGAACAGTCTCCAGGGGCAATGGTGGGAACTGCATTAACTGAATCAGGTAGAGCTGGGCTGAGAAGAGGAATTGCAAAGACCAAGCCTGTGTTAGCCAGGCGATAGGTGATGAACTAGATGACCCTGACTCTGATTTCTCTGATTATGGGATAGCATCAGAACTGCTGAGCTGGCACATCTTTGCTCTTCTGTAGGGAGGATTTATCTAGGCTCAGTAGTTTGCTTATATAAGACCCATTTCGCTTCATTCTTTTATCCTTGGTTAGCATAGAGGCAGATTCTCAGCTTGGCGCAGAGTAGGTACAGATTGTATTCTAGACAAGAGTTTCAGCCACAGTGTGGTGACCTGTCCTGTGCTCCCAGGGAGAAAAGTACAGTGACCCATAATACACTTTCTCTCCCTGCTTCCAAATACTCTCAGTGAGATTCTTGCAGGAATTGTCAGGGTTTGTCCTGTCTTAGTCCATATGAATTCTCCAAAAATAATCCCAAATCTCCCACAGGGCTGGGATCAAAGCCAAAAGGTCCTATTCCTTCCAGGTCTTAGAGATCAGCCGGGCAATTCTCTTACCAATCAGCATACACCACCCAGTCGCTATTGCTTACTTCTTCATCAGGTAAAGTGACTGATCATGCACTGGTGAGTTTGGTGCTGCTCCATTGACTTCCCTGGAGCTATGCCAGTATACATCAGCTGAGGACCTGGACCTTACTTCTCTCTTCTTAGCTTGGGGGAATCACACTGGAGTGTGACAATCTGGAGTGCTGTCCTTTAAGTGAACCCTCAAGGAACCAGTCAAAATAATTGCCTAGTTGAAGTGACTTTTAGCTTAAAACTTTAACCAACTTACACTATGAATGCATGGGGCTATCTCACCATGATTGCCTGACACTGTTGCTATTGGTGAGGGGCTGCTTTGTACATGATTTCACTCAGCCTGGTCTATGTCTCTTCTGTGTTTATCATTCTTACTGGGCATCAGCAGCTGACATGGATCCTTCCTGTCTGTGCCAGCCTCTCCTGGTGAAGGGTTAATCAAATTGGCATTGCAGGATGCTCAAAGCCCCTGGTGTATTGCAGGAGAGGTTGGGAATTAACATGAGTTCAGAGTGGCTGTTCCGGGACTGCCAGTCATATCAGAGGGTTGTAAATGTTAAGCTCGATATAAGTGCTTAGTATTTATTAAATGCCCCAAGGGGGTTGTTGGCAGATGTCTGTGTTGCAGGGTTGTTAAAAGCCTGCTCCTGTTTCCCATCTATGAACTGATGGAGCGGATAGGCTCAGTCACTTACACCCTGCCCTCAGACACCATGGAGGCCCCATAAGTGATTGGTTGTACTGGGCTGGGCGGTCTCTCTTCTGGAACACTGCATGGGTCAGTGCATCTCAGCTGGAAATCGTTGAGTTTGGAGTTGTGGGAGAGAAAAACTGTTACAAGTCCGTAAAATGAGATCGTGGGGCCGAGCCCAGCTCTGGGAAAGAGGGAAGTGGCCTGTCTGTGGGAGACTATGGGCGGGTGTGTGTGTGTGTTTCCTAACGGTGTATCTACACTGCCTTTGGGAGTGAGCCTCCCATCCCAGGTCCACAAATGTGTGCTGGCAGGGCTCGTGCTAGTGCATTAAAAATAGCTGTGTAGATGCTGCAGTGATGTTGCAGCTCAGGCTCTCGAGCATAGGAGGGCGGGGAGGTTCTGCACAGCTATTTTGAGCACAATAACGCGAGCACCGCCAACACAACTATGTGCTCCCGGGCTGGGAGACTCGATCCCAGATGCAATGTAGACATAACCTCAGAGGCCTCAGTGTTGGACTCTGCGATGCTGTCAGGAGGCAGGGCCTGGTCCAGCAGTGAAGTCTGGGCAGTGGGCGCGATCCTTGACAGAGCTGCAGATAAGAAGCTGTTTGAGGTGAAGCGCAAGGACCAGATGAACGCTCTGAAGAACCTGATTGAGCTCAACGACGTGAACCAACAATATAAAATCATCGACATCATGCTCAAGGGACTCTTCAAAGTGAGCGTCACCCACTAACTGCCGCCCCCATCCCTCCTCCGGGGCTTTGTGTGCTGCTGGGTGCTCTTTGGGAGCCCAGCCCTCCCACCAATGTCTGAGCAGGGAGGGCTCAGTACAACTTACCCTTATCCCATGTTCCTGAGGGTGTGTCCCAGCCCAGAGCACCACAATGGGAACGTGACAACGGGGAGGAGGGGAGAAGAAGGGGGTTGATAAGAGTGAGCAGTGGGGTTGGGAACTGGACCAAGGTCACTGGGCGTGAGAGGGCGGGGCTATGTTTTAAAACAGGGTGGGAGAGTCGGGGCAGACTGCACCAGCAAAAAGGAGGAGGGGGAGTGAGAGGAGCCTGGAGCTGGCAGGACGCCTGGGGCAGGCAGGAGAAACATCAGATCTGGGAGGCAGATGGATTCACTGAGTTCACTTTCTGAATGTTCAGGTGCTGGAGGACTCCCGGGCTGTCCTTATAGCCGCAGATGTGCCTCCAGATGGGCCCTTCCCTCAGGACGAGAAGCTAAAGGATGGTAGGACTTCCTCTCCTTTTAATCCCAGTTTACGTTTCCAGTGCTCTTTCATACTTCTCTCTCCCTCTCATTTGCCATTTCAAATGGGCTCAGTACAGGAGTAACGGGGGAAATTTGATGGCCTGTGTTGTCCAGGAAGTCTGACTAGATGATCTAATGGTCCCTGCTGGCCTTAAAAATCTATGAAAATCTGGGAACCCTTTCTCATCCACTTGGCTCTTTGTCCTGCTTCCTGCATCATTGTTGCCAGCATTTAGAAGATCCTGGGATGGGAGTGGAGCCAGGGGACTCTCCCAGTGATCTGTGAGGCAGAACAGAATCTGGCTGTTTCTTCTGCATGGCTGATGAAAAGTAAGCACTTGGCATTCTGTCCAGTGTGCTGAACAGGGAGGACATTGGAGACCAAAAAAATTGATTGGGCCACCTTGTCTGGTATCCTGTCTTCAACGGTGTTCAATGCTGAATGATTCAGAGGGAGGTGTAAAACCTCCCGTAATGCATCTCTTTATGCAATGCTATACAGAATGTGGAGGAAGAAATTTCTTCTTGACCCCACCTAATGATTAGTTTATGACCTGAAGCATGAGGATTGAGAGCCCATACATTGTAGAGGAACACAAGAACTTCTGTCAATTACCCTCTTTTTAAGCAGTTGCTGGCCAGTAATGGTTTCAGAAGAGAAAATCACTCCAAGGTTGGGGAGAGTTGTATTTTATCCTGTCCACAGCCTATGGGCCAGTATCTATGATGGCTGGAGGGTTGATTTATGAAGGAAACAAAGACCATCAGACAACTCCCACCCAGAGAGAGATGCATAGATTGGTATCTGAGGGATGAATTCAGCCCTGTGGGATGACTGAATTGTCTTTGAGAATTTGGCCAAATGATGGCGGGAGGGAGGGTGGAGGCTATGCAAACCTTCTAAAGTACCTGTAGGCTGTAAACGGCAAGCGGAGGGGGAAGATGAACCAAGGGGGTTTATAACTGACTTTAAAAGCAAGAAATGGACCAAGGGAAAAGTTGGGCTGAGTATAAAAACCCACTTCCTAACACCTAGGCCTATTATACAGGAGAGCAGTCTCCCAAGGGGAATGAGTGCTGGAGGCCACATCACCTGAGTTATTTAAAACTAGACTAGACGAGGCCCCTGAAGTTGGTAGAGTATGGAATAATCCTGCATTGGCCAGGTCTGAGGAGGGTGAGGCTCTTCCATCCCTCATCTCTGTCAGTAGGAAAGCGCAGTCTTCTGCCGTGTTTATTAGCGCCCTGCTGAACCAAACCCAGCCAGGGGTGCCCACTCGTTGGGACGTCTGCTGACTGGAGCAGACGTAAACAATTAGAAGTCTCCAGTCACCCAGGGCTTGCTGTGTTTGAGGGCACATCCTGCATGTCACCACTTAAACTGGGACTGTTATGCAGTCCTTTTGGCAGCTTAAGAGGAGGGCTTTCCCCCTGGCCTGGCCACGCAAGTAGGGGCCACGCCAAGAGTTTCTTGGCTGGAAGGCGATCTCTGCTGGCTTACATGCAGAAGGAAGTGGACATGTGTATGTGCAACAAGACCCTCTGCTGACTGTCCCTGTGACTCCGCCCCTAGCCTATTCCCACGTGGTGGAGAACACTGCTTTCTTTGGAGACGTGGTTCTGCGCTTCCCCAAAATCGTCCACCATTACTTTGACCGCAACTCCAACTGGAACAACCTGGTCCGCTGGGGCATCAGCTTCTGCAACCAGACGGGCGTGTTCGATCAGGGACCTCACTCCCAAGTGCTCGGACTGGTAAGGCTCTGCGCTTATCATCCTGACTCCCGGCATGGCTGGCCCCCCTGGAGGCAGGGAACAGGCCGAAGGGAGGGGGGATGACTGCGGGTATTGGACTGGAGAAATGGGTAGAGAAGGGAACTGAGAGAAGAGAGTCGAGAGGGGGAGAGATGGGGCTGGAGGAGAGGGAGGAATAAGAGACGTGGGGCAGGGCATGGAGCAGTAGGGTGAGAGATGCTCTCCAGCACTGACTTTCTTTTGATCCACAGATGGCTCAGGAGCTGGGAATTAGTGAGAAATCTCCGGATTACCAGAATCCCTTTAAAACCGACCATTCTGAGGTAAAATGGCAAAACCACAAGTCAATCCCTGTGCACGTTTCTTCCTCCACCTTTATCCTCTGCTGTCAGGGTTCCCTCCTCACTCTGAACTCTGGGGTACAGATGTGGGGACCCGCATGAAAGACCCCCTAAGCTTATATTCCACCAGCTTAGGTTAAAAACTTCCCCAAGGCACAAATTCCTTTCCTTGTCCTTGGACAGTATTGCTGCCACCACCAAGTGATTTAAACAACCATTCAGAGAGGGGCCACTTGGAGCCCTATCCCCCGCATAATATCCCCCCCAGCCCCTTCACTCCCTTTCCTGGGGAGGCTTGAGAATAGTATACCAACCAATAGGTCAACAAAGTGAGCGCAGACCAAATCCCTGGTTTTTAGGACACTGAAAATCAATCAGGTTCTTAAAAGAAGAATTTTATTTAAAAAAAAAAGGTAAAAGAATCACTCCTGCAAGATCAGGATGGAAGATAACTTTACAGGGTAAATAAAAAGATTTAAAACACAGAGGATTCCCCTTTGACTCTGCTTCCCAGTTACAAAACAGGAATAAAATTACCTCTGAGCATAGGGAAAATTCATGAGCTAAAACAAAAGATAATCTAATGCATTTCCTTTCTATTACTTACAATTTCTGTAATATTAGATGTATCAGTTCAGGATCTGTTTAGGAGCTGGGTTACCTGCTTGGTCTCTCTCTTTGTCCCGAGAGCGAACAAAACAAAACAAAAAGAGCACAAACAAAACCTCCACTCCCCCCCAGCACGGCCTCAGAGTTGAGGGCCCCTTCTGCAGTCTGTGTGGCTAGGAGAGTCGGGACTCTGAGCTTATGGGACTGCCTTGGGCAAGTCGCTTAATCTCTCTATTTCTGAATGTCCCCATCGATAAGATGGGGGCAGTCATACCTGCCTCACAGAAGTAATTGGGCTCGATTTGCCTATAGCTTAGTATCTGATCTAAAGCCCACAGGAGTCATCAGGAATCTGTTCATGGGCTTTGGATCACCTGATTTCTCCACTGACGTCAGTAAGGCTACAACTGGCAGAAGGGAGTGGAGACTTTCCCCCCTTTACGGATTAAGAGATTTAATTAATGAACATTGTCAGGCTTCCCGAGACCACTAAGGCACTGGGATTGCTTTTCTTGTCTGCAGCCATGCGGAGCTGAGCTCCTCCTTGCGCTCTCAGTTTTTCCCCAGTGCAGACACGTTCCAGAAGGCCCTGCGAGAGGAGGAGAAACGGAGAAAGAAAGAAGAGAAACGGAAGGAGATCCGCAAGGGGCCCCGCATCTCACGCTCGCAGTCGGAGTTATAGCGCTGGCACCGACCTCGTCGCTGAGACCCCTGCTGGCGGGAGATGCCGCGCCTGGAAGCAGAGTGTCCTACTCCCTCAGCAGCCTCAGGAGAAGGCTGGGCGGGTCACCTTTAATTTGTTTAATAGTTTTTGTTTTCCTTTTTTCTGTTGTGTATCGAACAAGGACTGGATTGAATCCTGAGAAGGGACTGGACACAGCTCCTGGATACAGCCCCCCCGTGGGGAAGCTCTCCATAGTCATTGGCACACAGAGGGTCCAGCAGAGAACATCCATTGGGTGCATGCATTGTAGGGCTTTGTTGATATTAACAATGAGACTGCATGGAGGCAGGGAGGGATTAGAGTGGTACCTGCCCCCCTGGAACCACAATGCAGGATACAGGGCATAGTTATACTGGGCAGGTCTCTGTTGCAAGCTGCATAGTTATACTGGTCAGAGGGAAAGCATGGTAGGGTGTGTGGTTAGACCAGATACCCACAGGCCTTGGGAACCTTCAGTTACTGGAGAAATACAATGTATCATGTATTAAACATGCTCCCTTCCCCCTGGAAATGGGGGTGTAACTCAGCGGCTCCAACGGTGATGGCACTTTTGTATGGTTCAATTAGCCAGCTAGTCCCTCCCCTGCCACTTATACCAAATCTTGCATTATTGGAACCTCCATCCACCAATCAGATCTCTCCTTTCTAATGGCTGTTTTATTAAAGAAACATAATTTTAAATCTAAACAGACCATTGGCTGATTTGGATTTGAGAGAGCCAACGGGGTGAACCCCCACCCATGTAGGGGGAGGCAGCCCGCTTTCACAGGGCTGCAGGGGGAAAGGTTGTCTGTTTTTTTGGGGGGGGGTGAAGGAGAGGGGGATTGCTGTGCTTGCAAGGACAGACTGAGCGGGCTCCCGAGAGTGTAACGTCACCATAAGACCTCCCAGCAAAGGATCTGGGGTAAAGACTCAGCCTGAACTGTCCCCGCCCCAAAAAAAGTCTCC
Source organism: Chrysemys picta bellii (assembly GCF_011386835.1). Lineage (NCBI taxonomy): Eukaryota > Metazoa > Chordata > Testudines > Emydidae > Chrysemys > Chrysemys picta. The sequence continues at coordinate 91,773,095 of NC_088791.1, read as the reverse complement.
TTATGCTGGTGGTTTGCATGAGCTGAACTTGTGGTTTCTGGTCTCGGCTCAGTTCCTGGGGAAACAGGTGCCCACATGACAATCACTATGGCCACTGGCACTCAGTGGGAGCCTTGACAAAAAGACCAAGGCAGAACGCTTCTTCCCCACCTTCCCCCTAGAGAATCCCATTTGCTCCAGATTTGAGGCACGTTGTTGTGGGGGATGCAAAGCCCGTGCTGTGACTATCTTTACTGTAGTTGTTTTGTGGATAAAGAGGGGACCTCAAACTCCATGGGTCCCAGTTTGGCACTTTCAGTCTCACTAAATTCACCTAGTGCTTTGGGTTGTGGATTTTTTTTAATTACCTTTATTTTGCTGTGTTCAAATGAAAAGAGACCCACCTACTAGATCACCGTGGCAGGCTGACCTGCCACTACATAAACAGTGGGAAGAAAGAGATGATGATCATGTGTTCTGTCAAAAATGGATTCTTTCCATTGGACCAAGCAACCGACTGTAGATTTAATCATCCAATCAGAGTTATTGTGAGTGCACTGTTACTGACCTGCTGCCTTACTGGCTCAGAGCAACAAGCCTTCTCTTTTGCATGTGCAGCTATTCCATACAGACATGTTCTTGTAAGTGTACTAGAAATATGCTGGCTTCTGACTGATGTTCATTTCGATAGTCATCAGTAAGGTAAAGGTTAGTGATCCAGCCTTGGGCTCAGTTCAGCTAACGCTGTAGTCCAGATCCAGAGCTGGTTGCCAGTTAAATGAATTTGATGGATCTCATCCAAGTCCCCAGTGGATGTTTGCACGTGAGCCAAATTGCGTGGAGGCTTTGTATTAAGTGGTACTCACTGCACAGGGGCTCACGACTGGAACAGCCGGGGATGCTGCAAGTTGGGATTGATGGCCGTTGGCAGAGCTGTGCATGAGTAGCTTGTGCAGCATTCGCCTGGCTCCAGCTAGCGCTATCAGCCCCTCGCTGTCTTGAGCATGAGAACTCAAATTTACTCTCTCAAGATTTGTTTTTGATGTATTTTCAGTCGCTGATCAAATCGCACAGCCCTAGCTTGTTCTTGCTGGGGGATTATCCATCTGTGGGGAATAAGGGACTCTGTCAGGGGACGCTGTAGTCTGACTTGCTGCCTTCAGGCTATTTTACATGGCCAGAGATGGGAAATGTCATTTATTTTTAAATGAAGAGCCAGTTACATTTGTTTTGTTCCTTGGACATGCATTGAAAGGGGAAACCATTTTTTTTCTTGAATAAATCAGAATTTTTAAAATCAAACCATTGTATCTTGTTAGTGTTTCAATGGGAGCTGTTTTGAATCAGGGCATGCCGGGGGTGTCTCTGTGGTGGGAATGGGTATTGGGCCTGTTGAGAACCTCCTACATTTTAGGAGGCTGGATTGGTGCTGAGATACAATTGGAAGAGTTCTCTTGATCCTGTCTGGTTACCTGCTAAATTAGTTACTGTAGCACTTTAAAGACGAATCTTCCTCTAAAATATACTGTGTCTATATTCCAAAAATTCTGTCCCACAACTACCACCTTCAGACTGACACAAATACCCCTGGGATGTCTCATTTAACATACGCAGTACTATAACTTTGAACTTTTTAATGGTACTCTCTTCCCACAAAAACAACAAGGAGTCTGGTGGCACCTTAAAGACTAACAGATTTATTTGGGCATAAGCTTTCGTGGGTAAAAACCTCACTTCTTCAGATGCAACTTCCCTCACTCCACCAACCTTCCTTGGCATCTAGGGCCAGATTTTCAAAGGTATTTAGGAGCCTAGTGGGATTTTCAAAATACCCAAGCAGGCTAGTCACCTAATTCTCATTGGTTTCAGTGGGAGTCAGGGGACTAACCTGCTTAGGTGCTTTTGAAAATCCCATTAGTGCCTACCACCTGCATCTTTAAGCACTAAATACATTCTAAAATCTGCCCCCTTGTAGCTGCCATGCTAGATCAGACCCTGTTATGCACCATCAGACCTCTCCTGGGGAAGACATAGAACCCACAGGGCCTGCACTTACCCCTGCTCCTTGCTGGCTTCTCATGCAGTTGGGGAGAGATTTGTTGCTTGCATCTCTCCTTGTTCTGTTCTCCTTCGTACGTATACCTTTGCTCCCTCTCCCAAAGAAAGGATGGGGCTCCAGGAACCAACGTTCAGGTATTATTTTGTACTGCAGTCATGGACTAGGACCCCATTGTGCTAGGCATTGTACAAACAGAAGAAAAAAAGATGGTCCCTACCCCAAAGAGCTTACAATCTAAGTATAAGACGAGACGATGGGTAGAGAGAGAGGGAGAGGAATACCAGGAAACAATAAGACAATATTGATCAGCACGACGGGAAGTGTTCTCAGCTCACCAGCAGCCTGTTGGCAAGTTTTTTGTAGGCAACACAGCAAAAGAGTTTCCAAGAGGGAGCTGGAGGTGGACAGTGAGGTGACCTTGCAGATGTTTATGGGGCACTGGTCCCAAATGTGAGGGGCAGCATAGGCGAGAGCAAGGATGTGATTGTTTGAAAATGAAACAAGCGGACAATGAAGGTTGGAAGAATGGAAGCAGGAGCTAACATCTCAGTAGTGAATGAGAGATGATAGCAAGGGTGGGGGTAGGCTATAAAGGTATTATGATGGTGCCCAGCTGCTGTAGCACCTTGGGTTATGATTGCCTCAGAGCCCACAAGTGAAATAAGACTATGCCAGATCACTATTAGCCTGATTTGTCAGAGGTGCTGAATACCCACAACTGGCACTGATTCAATGGAATCTACAGGAGCTCAGCACCTCTGAAATCCAGGTCCTCTATGGTTGGGACCAAGGCAAACAAAGTTGGAAGTAGTGCTCTCCTACCTGTGCTTGGTACTGACCTTGTCCCTTCCAGCATGGTGCTTTGGTTGTGCTGCTGGAGGCACCATCTTTTGAATGGATAATGAAATGGAGACCTGAGTGCGGGGTCATTGAAGATCTGATAACTCTTGCAAAAGCAGGGATACAAATCCCTGGTCAAGTTTCAATTTGGGCTAATTTATGTTTGCCTCTCAAGCCGCTCCTGGCATCTGAGTGGGACACAGGTGGCCTGATCCTTCAGAGCCTGGGTGCGAGGGGGATGGAGGAAGACTTTCCCATGTGAGGTGGGCCACTGCTTGCACCAACTTCTGTACTGCAGCAAAGATGCAGGATTTGATACAACAGACAGCTTCATGTATGCCAGCCCTCTGAATGCCAGCTCTTCCCACAGCCAAGCATATGGCCAGCTAGTTCTATTGCTTGCTGCTTCTACTATCATAGGTGGAGATGGAAGGGGGCAGGAAAGCCTGACAGAGTATTTGCTTACCAAGAAGGTATAGAAGCTAGAAAGGAATGAGCAGGACCAACAGTCAGCAGTGATGGCACAGCCCCCCCTTCTTGAATCTCAGCTGGCTAGTTGTGATCCTGTCAGCTATCCCACAGTTCCCGCAATCTCCGCTGCCCATTGGAATACTGGGTTAAGCTCCCAATGCCTGATACGGGCAAAAACATTGTTGCAGGTGGTCCTGGGTACATGTCATCAGTCGCGCCTCCTTCCGTGAAAGGAACGGCAGACAATCGTTTCGCGCCTTTTTTCCTGGGTTACCCATGCAGATGCCATACCACGGCAAGTATGGAGCCCGCTCAGCTCACCGCCAATGGAACATGGGGAGGCGGTTGGTTATACAGTGGGGGTCTGTGCTCTTGTTGGCTTTCCTGCCGCTCCAACAGACGCTTCATCATGTCCGTTTGCTCCCCCAACAGACGCTTCATCATGTCCGTTTGCTCCCTGTAGAGGTACGGACTCACCCCTGCAGCGCCTCCTGCTGATCGTCTCCGGGAATTAGCTCATTTCAGCATTGGGGCACCCCCTGTAGGCCAGTGGTCCACCTGTCCTCTGGCCCCTGTGTCTCTCCCGGACCCCAGAGCCCTTTTATCTGGGGTGCTCCCCCTGGCAGTACACCCCTCAGTACTAGGGTCTCCCCTCCCCAGGGAACCCCCACCCACTATCCCTACCTCACCTCAGAATAAGGCCACTACCAGTCACCAACTAGCCCCCGCTCCCTGGGGCAGACTGCGGGATAGGCCACTCATCACTGGCAAGGGGGGTTTGGACCTGCTGCCTTGGCCTACCCCTGGGCTGCCCTCTGCAATCCCCAGTACCCCTTGGCCTCCTACTGGGCCACAGCCTGGGACTTTCCAGGCTGGAGCTCCCCAGCCCCTCAGCCTGTCCCCCAGCTCCACTCAGGTATTCTTTCTCTAGCTTGCTGCAGTCAGGCCCTTCTTTCTCTGAGTGCAGAGAGAGACTCTTGAGCTCCTGGCTCCCAACCTTTTTATACAGGCCAGCTGTGGCATGATTGGGGCATGGCCCAGCTGTGGCTGCTTCCCCACTCAGCCCAGCTTTTAGAGCTGCAGCCCTCTGCCAGGGCTGTTTTAAGCCCTTACAGGCAGGAGCAGGGGACCACCCCGCTACACTCCCCCATTAGCCTCAGCATCGCGTCCTGCCTCTGCTCTTAGCACTCACTCAATTCTTTTCTGGCCTCTGCCACCGAATGCCTCCATGCATTAAGCTGTGCCCTCTCAGTGCGGGAGGACTGCATGAGCTTGGAAATCATGTCATCGCGAGTGTGTTTTTTTCCGCCTTCTAATCTGCGATAACCTCAGGGACGGAGATGATAGGGGGAGCGTAGAAACATTCTACGCTCCACGATTCTGGGGGGACTGCATGGTCACCTGTGCTGCTGAGTTCGCCACGCTGATCAAACAGGAAATGAAATTCAAAAGTTCCCGGGGCTTTTCCTGTGTACCTGGCTAGTGCATTGGAGTTCAAAGTGCTGTCCAGAGCAGTCACAATGGAGCACTTTGGGATAGCTCCCGGAGGCCAATACCATCGATTTGCATCCACACTACCCCAAATTCGACCCAGCAAAGTCGATTTTAGCGCTACTCCCCTTGCCGGGGAGGAGTACAGAAGTTGATTTTAAGAGCCCTTTAGGTCAACGGAACGGGGTTGGTTGTGTGGACGCATTCATTATAAAATCGACCTAATGCGGCTAAATTCAACCTAACCCCATAGTGTAGATCAGGCATCTGTATCTGACTTTCCACCAACATGCATTTGCTCAGAGGATGCCATGAGCAGCATTCCACAAATCATTGCACCTATTCCCTCATCGGAATCCAATCTCTTATGGGTTGGTAACTGGTTAAAAGATAGGAAACAAAGGGTAGGAATAAATGGTCAGTTTTCAGAATGGAGAGAGGTAAATAGTGGTGTCCCCCAGGGATCTGTACTGGGACCGGTCCTATTCAACATATTCATAAATGATCTGGAAAAAGGGGTCGACAATGAGGTGGCAAAATTTGTAGATGATACAAAATTACTCAAGTCCCAGGCAGACTGAAGAGCTACAAAAGAATTTCTCAAAACTGGGTGACTGGGCAACAAAATGGTAGATGAAATTCAATGTTGATAAATGCAAAATAATGCACATTGGAAAACGTAATCCCAACTGTATACATCAAATGATGGGGCCTAAAGTAGCTGTTACCACTCAAGAAAGATCTGAGAGTCATTGTGGATAGTTTTCTGAAAACATCCACTCAATGTGCAGCATCAGTCAAAAAAGTGAACAGAATGTTGGGAATCATTAAGGGATAGATAAAACAGAAAATATCATATTGCCTCTATATAAATCCATGGTACCACCACATCTTGAGTACTATGTGCAGATGTGGTCATCGCATCTCAAAAAAGATATATTGGAATTGGAAAAGATTCAGAAAAGGGCAACAAAAATGATTAAGGGTATGGAGTATCTGCCATATGAGGAGAGATTAATAAGACTGGGACTTTTCAGCTTGGAAAAGAGACGACTAAGAGGGGATATGATAGAGGTCTATAAAATCATAACTGGTGTGGAGAAAGTAAAAAAGGAAGTGTTATTTACTCCTTCTCATAACAAAAGAACTAGGGGTCACCAAATGAAATTAATAGGCAACAGGTTTAAAACAAACAAAAGGAAGTATTTTTTCACACAATGCACAGTCAACCTGTGGAACTCCTTGCCAGAGGATGTTGTGAAGGCCAAGACCATAACAGGGTTCAAAAAAGAACTAGATAAATTCATGGATAGGTCCATCTATGGCTATTCACCAGGATGGGCAGGGATGGTGTCTCTAGCCTCTGTTTGCCAGAAGCTGGGACTCGGTGACAGGGAATGGATCACTTGATGATTACCTGTTCATTCCCTCTGGGGCACCTGGCATTGGCCACTGTCTGAAGACAGGATACTGGGCTAGATGGACCTTTGGTCTGACCCAGTATAGCCGTTCTTATGTTCTTTTTGCCTCCTGGGACACAATGCAGAGGAGTTGGGAAAACAGATGAGAAGGAGAAGTTGCAAATGACTGAATATAGGATCACCCTTTGATAAACATTCAGTCCCTTTGTCTTAGAGGGTCTCATTTTTGCATAGCTACTCATGTTACAGATTGGTTGCTCCACTCTGCAAGGGAAGAGGTTTGCCTGGTAAGATTTCGGTCTCCTTGCTCTGGTCAAACATGGTCCATCTGCACTGCTGAGAATCCATGGTAGGAATTCATTTTGGAAATGTCTCCATTCATGTGTCTTGTGCTAACAGCTGGTCTTGCAGGGTTAAATTTCAGCTGTGTCATATACAGGGAATGGGGTGGCTGTGCCACCTGGTGGTGTGATCACCTCACATCTTATATTATACTAAGCAGAGTTGGGTCTGGTTTGGAAAATAGTTGGATGGGAGACCAGGATGCTGCAGGATAAAGATAAAAAATCCATTACAATCTACATATCACACAGACTATGCTGAGAGACTGTGTCACACACTCTCAAAGAAACTGCGAAACCACCTGATCAGCATCCTATACAGCAAACAGGGAAAGATTAAGAATGAGCTCTCAGAACTGGATACTCTCATAAGAAACCAACCTTCCACACAAACTTCCTCATGGATAGACTTTACAAAAACTAGACAAGCCATTTACAAGACAAACTTTGCCTCTCTACAAAGGAAAAAGGACACTAAACTATCTAAACTGCTACATGCCACAAGCAGCCACAACAGTAGTTCCCTTAACCCACCCAGCAATATTGTTAATCTTTCCAGCTATACTCTTAGCCCAGCAGAAAAGTCTGTCCTATCTCGGGGCCTCTCCTTTTGTCCCTCCAGACCCATGAATATGATACAGTTCTGCGGTGACCTAGAATCCTACTTTCGACGTCTCCGACTCAAAGAATATTTCCAACATACCTCTGAACAGCATACTAACCCACAGAATCCTCCCTACCAGCACTACAAAAAAAAGGATTCTGCATGGACTCCTCCGGACGGTCGAAACAACAGACTGGATTTCTACATAGATTGCTTCCGTCGACGTGCAAAGGCTGAAATTGTGGAAAAGCAACATCACTTGCCACATAACCTCAGCCATGCTGAACACAACGCCATCTACAGCCTCAGAAACAACCCTGACATCATAATCAAAAAGGCTGACAAAGGAGGTGCTGTCGTCATCATGAATAAATTGGAATATGACCAGGAGGCTGCTAGACAGCTCTCTAACACCACATTCTACAGGCCATTATCCTCTGATCCCACTGAGGATTACCTAAAGAAACTACACCATCTGCTAAAAAAACTCCCTGACAAAGCACAGGAACAAATCCGTACAGACACATGCCTAGAACCCCGACCAGGGGTATTCTATTTGCTACCCAAGATCCATAAACCTGGATATCCTGGACGCCCCATCATCTCAGGCATTGGCACCCTAACATCAGGCTTGTCTGGTTATGTAGACTCTCTCCTCAGACCCTACCAGCTACCAGCACTCCCAGCTATCTTCGAGACACCACTGACTTCCTGAGGAAACTACAATCCATCGGTGATCTTCCAGAAAACACCATCCTGGCCACTATGGACGTAGAAGCCCTCTACACCAATATTCCACACAAAGATGGACTACAAGCTATTAGGAACAGTATCCCTGATAATGTCACAGCTAACCTGGTGGCTGAACTTTGTGATTTTGTCCTCACCCACAACTATTTCACATTTGGGGACAATATATACCTTCAAGTTAGCAGCACTGCTATGGGTACCCGCATGGCCCCACAATATGCCAACATTTTTATGGCTGACTTAGAACAACGCTTCCTTAGCTCTCATCCCCTAACGCCCCTACTCTACTTGCGCTACATTGATGACATCTTCATCATCTGGACCCATGGAAAAGAAGCCCTTGAGGAATTTCACCATGATTTCAATAATTTCCATCCCACCATCAACCTCAGCCTAGATCAATCCACACAAGCGGTCCATTTCCTGGACACTACTGTGCTAATAAACGATGGTCACATCAATACCACCCTATACCGGAAACCTACTGACCGCTACACTTACCTACATGCCTCCAGCTTCCATCCAGGACACACCACACGATCCATTGTCTACAGCCAAGCTCTAAGATATAACCGCATTTGCTCCAATCCCTCGGATAGAGACAAGCACCTACAAGATCTCTATCAAGCATTCTTAAAACTACAATACCCACCTGCTGAAGTGAAAAAACAGATTGACAGAGCCAGACGAGTACCCAGAAGTCACCTCCTACAAGACAGGCCCAACAAAGAAAATAACAGAACACCACTAGCTGTCACCTTCAGCCCCCAACTAAAACCTCTCCAGCGCATCATCAGAGATCTACAACCTATCCTGAAAGATGATCCTTTACTCTCACAGATCTTGGGAGACAGACCTGTCCTCGCTTACAGACAACCCCCCAACCTAAAGCAAATACTCACCAGCAACCACACATCACTGAACAAAACCACTAACCCAGGAACCTATCCTTGTAACAAACCCCGATGCCAACTCTGTCCACATATCTATTCAAGTGACATCATCATAGGACCTAATCACATCAGCCATACCATCAGGGGCTCGTTCACCTGCACATCTACCAATGTGATATATGCCATCATGTGCCAGCAATGCCCCTCTGCCATGTACATTGGCCAAACCGGACAGTCTCTACGCAAAAGAATTAATGGACACAAATCTGACATCAGGAATCAAAATACTCAAAAACCAGTGGGAGAACACTTTAACCTATCTGGTCATTCAGTGACAGACCTGCGGGTGGCTATATTACAACAGAAAAACTTCAAAAACAGACTCCAACGAGAGACTGCTGAGCTAGAATTGATATGCAAACTAGACACAATCAACTCCAGTTTGAATAAGGACTGGGAATGGCTGAGCCATTACAAACATTGACTCTATCTCCCCTTGTAAGTATTCTCACACTTATTGTCAAACTGTCTGTACTGGGCTAGCTTGATTATCACTTCAAAAGTTTTTTTTCTCTTAATTAATTGGCCTCTCAGAGTTGGTAAGACAACTCCCACCTGTTTATGCTCTCTGTATGTGTGTATATATATCTCCTCAATATATGTTCCATTCTATATGCATCCGAAGAAGTGGGCTGTAGTCCACGAAAGCTTATGCTCTAATAAATTTGTTAGTCTCTAAGGTGCCACAAGTCCTCCTGTTCTTCTTTTTGCGGATACAGACTAACACGGCTGTTACTCTGAAACCAGGATGCTGCAGGAAGTATTATTTGTAACTGATGGTGGTCATCTTCTAGGGTCTATACTAAACCAATGCCCCAGAATAGTGCTAGAAGAGCAGTGTTGTGTTTGTCTTTTAGATGACACACAAACAAACAGAGAGGCTCTAACTTCTAATGATCATCAGAACTCTAAACAGAGCTCATGGCACTTTCCATAAAAGTAGGGTGTTAGCCAGATCTTTGGGGCTTCATTTTAATGAGAAGTTACATTCTGCTGATCAAAACTCCCCCTGAAATTTCAATTGGATGCTATTGTCTTCACTCCTTGTCCTGAACTGTTGTGTAAAGCTGCTGTTAAATGCCTGCTCTATTTCACTTCTAATTATTGTTACTATTTTTTCATATAGAGTTATAAGCTTATGCAGCACTTTACTCCTAGATCTAAGTTTTCTATCCCACAGAACTGACTCTCAAACTATGACCAACACAAGGCACGGGCAACGATTCAGGATGGGGAGGATGTGGGGATTATTAATGAGGAAAAGAGGGAGGAGAGATGGATGGACAAAGATTTGGAGGAGGATACCTGACAGAGGACGACCGGGAGATACTGTAGTAGGAAAGAAGGATATAGAGCTGAGGGAGGGGGAAATGCAGAAAAAAGGAACAGTAAAGTAAGAGGACTGGGAAGAGTTTAGATGGTGGGTGGGTGGGGAGTTGCTAAGGGAAAGTGAGAGCAGAGGTGTAGGTGGGGAATTACATAAGGCCTTGCATATTAACATGAGCTTGAATTGGATGTGTTGAGGCAGGAAGTCACAAGCATATGAAGGTATCCCTATGGAGCAGAAGGAGACAAAGACGACATTACTAGTGGTATTTTGGACAGGTTGAAGAGGAGAAGGTTACAACAATAAGGGCAAGAACTGACCATGGTTTTAATGGTGGGAACAGGAAGGAAAGAGTGGATTCTGGTGATAATTAAGAGGAAGAAGAAACAGGACTTAGCGAGAGCCTAAGTGGTGGGGGTGTTCCTGGGAACATGAGGGAAAAGGCAGGTTAGAAAAGATCAGAGGCAGCGAACTGAATGTGGTTAGACTCCACAGAAAAAGGGGTCTTAGCAAAGAAGATGATCCAGTATGGAGTGCTGAATTAGATAAAAGAGGAGCTGTGACAGAAGGGAACAAGAGATGACTGGAGAGCTAGGGAGAAGAGCCAGGAGAATGGAGTGATTCATAATACAAAGGCTGCGGTGAGCCTGGAAAGGGGTTTTTAACTATATAGAGAACGTGTATTTCAGGACCTATGGGAGGCTCATGTGGAATTCACCATGAGCAGGTGAGGCACAGGCAGCTGCATGAAGCTGGTTTAACCTTAACCAGCCAGAGGGCCTAATGTTCCTTTTTATTTTACTCTAGTGAAACCCCAATGTACTATTGCCAGCCCCAGGTATTCAAAGATCATGAGTCAGGTCCCAAAAAAAATCACAGAGATTGGCTTTAAAATCATGAGAATTTAAAAAAAAAATTAATTTGACTTCTGGTTTCTGAGCCTTTAGGAGCACTCAGGCACAGGTGCCAGCTTCCTCATTTCCCCCAGGGGGGCTAGATCCTTGCTCTGCCTCAGGCCCCGCCCCACTCCACCCCTAGCGCCAAGGCCCCACCCCTGCCTGCCCCACCTCCTCCCCTCCAGCATCTCCTGCACACTGCTGTTTGGGAGGCACAACTGATTGGCAGGGCCACCAGTGAGTGCTGAGAACCCACTATTTTTTCTCCAGGGTTTCTCTAGCCTCAGAGTACCCACGGAGTCAGCACCTATGCACTCAGGTCACGTTTGCAAGATTTTCTCTGCTACCAGGAGATCTAGAAACTTACCCTTTTTATATGAAAGCTGAGATTCTCACGTAATCACTTGCCTCCAGGATCTGGGGCAGTAAGTAAAACACTAAATATTAGGAGACTCACGATAAAAATTGAGAAAATTGGCAACAACAAGACCTCTGACTTCACTGGAATTACTCTTCATTTTGGGTCGTTTTCACTGCAGCATTAACTTGGTGATTGGCACCTGAATTAGCCTAGCCTGGGCATGAGCAGCCATGCTGAAAAACCATATCCAAGCTACTGTGTCCTTACTGGGTGCTGCACTGTGGTAGCTCTTGCCATGAGGGCATGCTACTGGGCCAAAATTACCCTGTTGTCATTATATTGGGGGCCTCACTTGAGATTTTTGAATGCTTCAGATTGGCAATACATCTGTGCTTCTCGCTTGCCTTGCCATTCCCCCGTCCCTCTCCCACCCCTTCACCTTCCCTGTCCCTTGCCATCACCACACCCGCTGTCCTCCCCCTCCCTTGCCATCACCACACCTGCTACCCTTCCCTACACTCACTACCCACCCCCTCCCTTGCCATCACCACAGCCACTGTTCCCCTCCCTCCCCTTCACCACACCCGCTACCCACTCCCTCCCTTGCCATCACCACAGCCACTGTTCCCCTCCCTCCCCTTCACCACACCCGCTGCCCACCCCCTCCCTTGCATCACCACAACCTAGCGTGACCAGACAAAGTGTGAAAAATCAGGACAGGAGTGAGGGGTAATAGGCATCTACATAAGAAAAAGACCTGAATATCAGGACTGTCCCTATAAAATCGGGACATCTGGTCACCCTACCACAACCACTGTTCCACTCCCTTTCCAATCACCACACCTGCTACCCACCCCCTCCCTCACCATCACTACATCCGCTACTCAGCCCTCCCTCACCTTCACCACACCCACTACCCACCTCCTCCCTCGCCTACACCACACCCACTGTTCCCCCCACACCTTCACCACACCCATGGCCTACCCTGCCATCACCACATCCACTGCCCATCCCCTCTCTCGCTATCATCACACCTGCAGCCCAGCTCACCTCCTCCCTTGCCATCACCACACCTGCTGAGCCAGCCAGCCCGCGCACCCACCCTAGACCTTGACTCGTCCTGTCTCTTTAAATCCTACTTCGGGCCAATGACTAATCAGCGTTCTGTCCCCGCCCCCTCATGAATATTCCACCTGGGAAGGAGGCAGGGCTCAGCCCCGTATGCTAATCGCAGCTGCTGATCGCTGACGCGCAATCACACCACGAGCCGCCTCGTCCGCTGATTGGCCGGCGGAGACCTGGTCTCATTGACAACAAGCCGAGGAAACGCGCGGCCCTGGCTCCTGGCACGCAGGTGGGGGCGGGGCTGGCCCAACATGGCGGCGGCAGCGGCGGGTGCTGGGAGCCTGGGCTGAGGCGGTGCCCGGCCGGGGGAGGGTTGAGGCGCTGGGCGCACGGCGGGGGCGGGCCCGTGTGCGGAGTCGGGATGGAGAGCCGCGAGCTGGGCATGGAGGCCATGGAGACCCTGACCGAGCTGGGGGACGAGCTCACCCTGGGGGACATCGACGGTGAGAGCGGGGAGTCCGCAGGGCAGGGAGCCCGGGCTGTGCCCGCCCCTCTGGGGGGTGCCTGGGGGCACTGACATAGGGGAGTTGGGGCGGTGCCCACCCCTCTGGGGGTACCTGGGGGCACTGACATAGGGGAGTCTGGGCTGTGCCAACCCCTCTGGAGTGTGCCTGGGGGTGGGTGCGCACACTGCATAAATCACTTGTGGAACTCATTGCCAGGGGATGTTGTGAAGGCCAAAAGCGTAAGGAGGTTTAAAAAAGAACTAAAGTTAATGGAGGCGAGGTCCATCAATGGCTATTAGGTAGGATGGACAGGGCTGTAACCCCATGCATTGGGTGACCCTAAACATCTGACTGCCAGAAGCTGGGACTGGACGACAGGGGTGGATCACTCCGTAATTGTTCTGGATGTGTCTCTTGGTGCTCTGGTACCGGCCACTATCAGAAGACAGGCTACTGGTCTAGATGGATCATTGGTCTGACCCAGCATGGCATTTCTTATGTTCTTACGTGGTAGGTGCATGGGGGGGAGGCACTGACATATGCCCAGGCTGTGCCCATCTCACTGGGGGGCATACCAGGGGGCACTGTCATGTGTGTACAGAGAGGTGCTGATGTGTGATTGGGCTGTGGTTGCTTCTGGTGGTAGCCTCAGCATGTGTGATTTCAAGTTTTGCCCACTGCCCTCTAAAGTATGTAGTGGGTGTATGGCCAGCTTGTGGCCCCCCTTTCTCTGATGGGGAGAGTGATGTGTGTGGCAGCTTAAGCCTGTGTCTTCCTCTACAGAGTAGCTGGCAGGGGAATGAAATGTGTGGGGTTCACTAATGCACATGTAGCCATTCTGTGCCCATCCACTCTGGGGTGTGTAGCATAGGTATGATGTACATGTGGCAAGCCTGGGATCACCTCCACAGTATCTAGTGGGGCAAAATCATTCAGTAGACTTGCAGTGTGTGTGGTAAAATTGCTCCTTTAGATAGGTCACTTCCTCTCATGATATGTGTGTAATGTGAGGCCACCCCTGCAGTCCTGGATACATGTGCCTGCCTAGACAACATTTATGTGCCCACCTAGGAATGTCTGCCTGTTATAGATATGAGTCATGTGTGGTGAAACTGTCCCCATCCCACCCCAGGCAGGCATGCAACATGTGTGTCCTATTCACTGGTCTTCCCATGATGTGCCTGCAGCATCCTGTGTGCCTCCCTGTGAAACAGTTCTGACATGGTATGGCTAGCATAGTAGCTGCACCCTAGAAACCTGTCAGGTATCAGAGGGGTAGCCATGTTAGTCTGGATCTGTAAAAAGCAACAGAGGGTCCTGTGGCACCTTTAAGACTAACAGATGTATTGGAGCATAAGCTTTCGTGGGTGCATCCGATGAAGTGGGCATTCACTCACGAAAGCTTATGCTCCAATACATCTGTTAGTCTTAAAGGTGCCACGGGACTCTCTGTTGCTTTTTCCTAGAAACCTGCTTTCTGTTAGCGTCAGGGGACTTCCTTAGGGGATAAAGGTGTGCCTGCTTGCTTCCTTCCTGTACCCCTACTGACTACATTGTTGTATTATGGGTGCGTAGACTGTGTCTCAGAGCAGCATGTATACCACTCTGTCAGTTTAAGACACTTATTTAAGAGTTTACAATGTGGAACTCTATCTAAAAATGCTGCTACTTTGATGTGTGGGAGCAGTCCTGTCACTTGATGAACAATCCTGTTTAACTTGTACCCGTTGTTTTTTGTTTTTGTTTTTTGGGTTTTGTTTGTTTGTTTGTTTTTAAGGTTTTTAGAGAGACTGACTCACTGTCGGTGGCGCTTAGATACCCTGGTGGTGAGTGTGGTATAGGAACCTATATGGAAGATATTAGAATAGTGCCCTTTCAGTCTAGGACAGGTGCTCAGTCCCAGGTCTAGTAGGTCTCGTCCCTTTTTCTAGTTCTTGCTTTTAGCTTCTTGCCAGTACTACCCTGCAGTAATAGGGATTAAAAATATCTTAGAATCAAAGAAATTAGTGATGGAAGAGCCCAATTAAGTCGCATCTTCTTTCTCCCAGCACCACCCTTGCTAAAATCAAGGCTTGGCTGTTTCCAACAGCATATTCCCCATGGCTTTTTCAAAGTCAGTTTCAAATGACTCAGGTGATTAGACTTCCACTAATTGCTATGAGAGGTTATTCTACAGATCATGTACCTTACCGTTAGAGAAGTTTTCCCTTTGTTCAGTTTCATCCTGTTGCTCCTTGTTACATCTCTTTGGATCACTCTAAACATTTCCATCTCTTCCTTACTGTTTATACTCTTCATGTTTGTAGAGAACTCGGGTGGTGGGGCAGTGCCGCAGAGGAGGGGAATCTACTTTCTAGCAACCTGGGGCAACCAAAAACTTAGCTTGAACAAATGAGAGCTAATTACTTACTGCTTGACAAACAGCTCTTGTTGACTCCCCAGGGGCTAAAAATGAAAACTGACCTGCAGAAGACAGTGGAGATTTGCCAACCTGGCCTGCTATTGGGCTAACGGCCTTTTCTTGCTTTGCTCACCAGTTTTGCCGTGGGTACATGTGGCTGAGGCAGTGAATGTCTAATGGGTGCAACGCAGGCTTGAGTCAGATGTCCTTGAGTAATAACTGCAACTGATTTGCAATGTAGCCTTGGGCAAATCAGTTATTTCTCTCTGCTTCCCAGTCTGTAAAATGGGGATCATATTCTTACCTTATAAGATTGTGATAAGGTTTAATTACAGTAATTAATGGTTGTGATGTATACTGAAGATTTAGTGTTACTCCATGTGAGCATAAATAATATATGGTCTCCCTGAGGAGCTGCATGGGATGCAACTTCTTGGACACTGAGGCAAGATGCAATTTCTAATCAGTCTGCAGTCAGATGTTCTGGTTGCACTCATGATTAAGTGCAGTTCAAAGCAAAGGAGAAGCTTATCGTTGAGGGAGGTAAGGGAAGCCTTTCTTCCTTCCTTCAACAAATTGTGGTTCTAAGTGTTTAGCCACTGATTTCCACAAGCTCAGTGGTTTGACTTTCTTTAAAACTTGGCAACAAAGTTTTATGTTTAATGTTATTTTTTTGTATTTAATAGAAATCATTTGAATAGATTATTTAAAATTAAATTTGAAATGGACAGATTTATTTTTAAAAATAAACTTCTGTTTATTTAAATAGAAAAATCAAATTCCAGTCACCATCCAAGGAGGAGAGAGAAATATAATTCAAATATAATTGTTTAATTGGTAAAGAGCTCAGCTTCTTCACTGATGTGAGTGTGGTATTAAATCATAGTTTGACTCAATGTCACAACATTTTGTTGACTTTTTACTGGTACTGGGTTGCCTAGAACTGTATTCTGTAGTAACTTGTCTTGTTCCTTTTTAGTGGTTCACTCCTTTCAAACACATAAGGGCACATATAATCTTTGCAAAATAATAGGTTCATCATTTAGTTGCTAGCTGTTGGCAGCCTTCCATATTCCTGAAATCTTATTTTCTGGCTTATGCAGTTTGCGTGATTATTTTGCAGGTTTCCTCTCTCATTCTTTGCTTTGGCAAATAGGTTTTAGGAAGGAGAGTTGTCATCTGGCTTTGTGTTTCTTACAATTCTTTGTATTATTTTATTCTCATTGTACTTTTGCTAGTAAAGCTATATAGTTTTTGGAAAATGTGTTTGTCCCATATGCAGCCTAATGTCCTGAAATTCATCCTTTGGGGCTTTTTCGTTTGACTTTTTGGTCAGATTCAGGTTAAACAACACTCGGTTACTGATAAAAGTGGGATTTGACTTGTTGATGAAGCAATATATTAAAAAAAAACAAAAAAAACCTTCCTAAGATTCCAAGTCAGTAACTTCAGAATTGTGAATAAATGCTCTTTAATACAAAATAATTGAAAATCAGCTTCTAAATAGGAACTACTGTGCCAGAACAAAACCGAGTCCAATTTAGACCTGTTTCCTGCCTCTAATAATAGCCACTGATGGATTCTTCAGAGGAAACTGAAAAGCCTTGTTGTGTAAGACTACAGTGATAAGCATGGTGGGTATTTTATTCCTGACCCCAGCGGGTGATCAGTTT
This sequence comes from Chrysemys picta bellii, assembly GCF_011386835.1. Lineage (NCBI taxonomy): Eukaryota > Metazoa > Chordata > Testudines > Emydidae > Chrysemys > Chrysemys picta. The sequence goes on along the minus strand of NC_088791.1, from coordinate 91,755,957 downwards.
GACAGGTTATGCGGATAAATATCTTTTGTCATTTTATCCACGTTAGCAGTGCTGTAGATGTTATCCTTATTTACAAATGTTTAATTCTCTTGACATTTTCCTACGTGCTTCAATAGTATTCTGTGACAGGTTCATTGGATGTTGCATAAAAATGTATGTCCTTCATTCATCTGGCCAAAACCGCAGTTAGTTTTATTAGTCTTTTGCACCATCTGGTAGCTGTTTCCCTCAGATAGTTGATGTGCAGATGGGAAGTAAATTATTGGGCCTCTTGCAGACAAAGTAACATCAACTTATTCTCAATGTATAACTAGGCTGAGAGGGGGGCGGAAAAGAGTCCATTTGGGCCTCCCAGACTTGACAGTTTTTTTCTTTAAAATAGATTATCCTCACTCTTGGGGATTTATCCCAGCAATTTACTGATATGGGTAGAAGTGAGAAAAGTGAGAAAGATTAATATGGTAAAAGGCATAGAGGATGCAAAGATGCTGGATAATATTTACTTGCTTTTCTGCCATGGAGGCTGTGAAAATTAATTAGTTAATATGTACGTGGCATTTTGGAGTGAAGTCTTGTATAAATGTGGAGTATTAAGAGCCCTTCTGCTGTGTCTGTACAAACTGAGCCAACCTCTTATGAAAAGCTCTTTTTTCCCCTACACCCCTACCTAGCCACCAAGGCAGCCTTATGGGCTTGTTGCACTCTGCAGGATAAAATGGAAGGATCTCTAGGTTAGATTCTTTTAGGGAGCAGTGATGCTTTCATTTCTAATGTCTTATTCTTTGTTTTCATTGTTAATGGATCAATGCTTGCATTAGATTAATGGTTGCTGTGGAACCCTAGCCTGGTTAGAAGGGACATGTATTGCAGGAGATCACGAGGCATGTTTATTTTTTAAATTAACATCTTTTAAAAAAAATCAATCTAAGAACTAAATGTGGGCATTGCTTCCTCTCACCAAAGCCCTGTAGGATGATGGTTCCGCTAGGTTTTTGTCTTTCCCTTAGGTTTAAACTTTAACGTAAGCTGAATTCTTGTCCAAATTTCCCCACTTCTGAGGTGCTTATTGAGACATCTACCATTTATTCACTTACGCTTCCCTAAAAGCTTGGTGGGGGAGTAATTGTTGGGTGGGGCTCTGCAATTGTTTTGTTCCTATGTGACATCTGATTGTCTTGGAAGGCAGCTGTGTTAAAATGTGGGGTTTGTAATGTCTGCGCTCGTTTTGGAGATGACTTTATTAATTCTTGTTTGCGTGGGAGTTGCGGAACAGGCTGCCATCAGACTCAGCATGGGTAGGTGCTGTTGCAGACTTTTCTTATGCAGCTCTTCTGCATCTCACTCCTGACTGTAGCAACCTCCTCCCCACCACTGTTCCAGATGTGACCCCTTGCTGTCTGCAAATACTACTAAGTGTGTGTCATGTAGCCTCTTCTATTCCAGTCCTGGATCATCCTGAACCTCTGCTTCCTCCCTCCCACGCTCACATAAGCTTCTGAGTCCTGACCTAATGATGGTGGAGGAATGGCGCAGCATGAGGATAGCACTTAAAAAATTTTCTTATTCTTTTCAGAGATGCTGCAGTTCGTCAGCAACCAGGTTGGGGAGTTTCCGGATCTGTTTTCAGAGCAGTTATGTGGCACCTTCCAGAGCAGTGGTGGAGGTAGCAGTGGTGGAACCTTGGACCATCCACTACAGAGCTCATACAGCCAGGCACAGCTGCAGTCCTTCCCATCCACCGCTGCCTCTCCCCAGCTCCAGGCTGTGCAAGTCAAAGTACCCCAGGCAACAGCACCTGCCCCTCAGCGGTCTGCACCCCTCCTTCAGCCTCGTCCCCAGCTCCAGCCCCAGCTCCAACAGCAAACGGTGATGATTACTCCAACTTTCAGCACTGCTCCCCAGACCAGGTTCATTCAGCAACCGCTGATATACCAGAACGCAGCCACGAGTTTTCAAGGTAGCGCCTGGGGGCTCAGAACGCTGTTTTTTGTATTGTAGGCACGAAAAAAAGCTACTTTCCAAAGAAAACGTAGGCATGATGGCTCTAGAGGATGCTGTTTGCCCAATAATTCTAATTTATGACCTGGTCTTTGAGAAATCACCGGTACAGCATGAAGAGTTTCAGTCTAAATGAAGTGTACTGTCACTCCGACTCAATGGGCAAGACAGGAAAACTGTAGTGTATGGGTTTCTAACTCTTTTCATGTGATCTACTTGTGACTCATCTACACTTGCTCGCCTCAAACGTGGCCCCACAATCCTTTGCATTGGCTTCTTGGGGGGGGCTTTGTAGATGGTGCTTTAGAAATTGTCACAGTTTACTTTTGTAGTGCTGCTAGCTGTGGGAGCAAAGGATAAACCCAGGACCTGAACTCTCATTCTCTCCCACATGGCAGTATGTTTTGCCACTAGAAGGTTGAGCCGTCTTCCCGCTGTGGCTGTGCATCCAGGGCAATAAAATAAGGGACTAAGGCATGTGGTATGAGGATTCAGGTACTCAGTTAATGCTTTTGCTGACTAGGGGCACTTCCCAGAAGGTTTAATTGGAAATCATCTTACCTTAGTGCCTGGGAGCCCTTGTCATGGACCAGGACTCCCCTGAGCTAGGTGCTGTACAAACACAGAACAAAAAGCCCCTGCCCCAAGGAGCTAAACTAATAAAAATAATGAGCTCTCATTAAGGTCAGTCATCATAGTTCTCTATTGCTTAGGCATCAGATTCTGTTCTCATTTCAGGTGCCAAGAGCTGATGCAAGGGATAAGTCACAGGGAGTATTAATGGCAGCATAGTAGGGAAGGCCGGGCCAGAGACTCTGATATAATTAAAACGTTCAGCAGATAAAAGGGTGCCCAACCTCTTCCTCCCATGCTCTTGCCATTCAGCTGGTTCCCAGTGCATCCCAGATTCTTATGTGCTAGGCCCAGTGCCATCAAGGGAATTTGTAAGGTAGTTCACAAGGTAGTGGTGGTGCCATGAGTTACCTACTCAGCCATTTACAATCTTCTTGGGTGTCACTCACAACCCCCAGACTGAGAGCCTCTCTGCTGTGCTATCCCTCACATCTTTTTCTCCTTTTCAGTGCTTCAGCCTCAGGTTCAGAGCCTGGTGACGTCCTCCCAAGTTCAGCCAGTCACCATCCAGCAGCAGGTGCAGACTGTGCAGGCTCAGAGAGTGTTCACACAGGCTGCCAATGGTACCATCCAAACACTAACCCCTGCCACAGTCCAGACAGTAGCTGCTCCTCAGGTCCAGCAAGTTCCAGTAAGTAAAAATATGGAATATGCAAAGAAGCGTGTGCCTAGTGCCCTCAGCAAATGCAGTGTGGAGGGCACAATTTGCAGAACTCCCCAGGTTCCATCAGGGAGGATAAGGCAGGAGCAGGCTTGGTTGCTGACTGATCCAGGAATGGGGTGTGGCGGGTGGGGCTGGCTGAAGCTTAGTTGCTTGATTGATGCTGGGCTTCCTCTGGGATCCTGAGTTGTTGGGTGTGGAAAGTGATTCTAACAAATCTTTCCAAAAACATCTTGCTTTATTTAGCCCAGGCAAAAGAGCTCCTCATTGTGAACATACCACTTGGAATGTTTTGGACTTCACCCTCAGCAAGTTTGCAGATGACACTAAACTGGGAGGAGTGGTAGATACGCTGGAGGGTAGGGATAGTATACAGAGGAACCTAAACAAATTAGAGGATTGGGCCAAAAGAAATCTGATGAGGTTCAACAAGGACAAGTGCAGAGTCCTGCACTTAGGACGGAAGAATCCCATTCACTGTTACAGACTAGGGACCGAATGGCTAGGAAGCAGTTCTGCAGAAAAGGACCTACGGGTTACAGTGGACAAGAAGCTGGATATGAATCAAAAGTGTGCCCTTGTTGCCAAGAAGGCTAACGGCATTTTGGGCTGTATAAGTAGGGGCATTGCCAGCACATCGAAGGATGTGATCATTCCTCTCTATTTGACGTTGGTGAGGCCTCATCTGGAGTACTGTGTCCAGTTTTAGGCCCCACACTACAAGAAGGATGTGGAAAAATTGGAAAGAGTCCAGCGGAGAGCAATAAAAATGATTAGGGGGCTGGAGCACATGACTTATGAGGAGAGGCTGAGGGAACTGGGATTGTTTAGTCTGCAGAAGAGAAGAATGAGGGGGGATTTGATAGCTGCTTTCAACTACCTGAAAGGGGGTTCCAAAGAGGATGGATCTAGACTGTTCTCAGTGGTACCAGATGACAGAATAAGGAGTAATGGTCTCAAGTTGCAGTGGGGGAGGTTTAGGTTGAATATTAGGAAAAACTTTTTCACTAGGAGGGTGGTGAAGCACTGGAATGGGTTACCTAGGGAGGTGGTGGAATCTCCTTCCTTAGCGTTTTTTAAGGTCAGGTTTGACAAAGCCCTGGCTGGGATGATTTCTTTGGGGATTGGTCTTCCTTTGAGCAGGGGGTTGGACTAGATGACCTCCTAAGATCCCTTCCAATCCTGATATTCTATGAATATCTGTCTTGTCACATAGCACGATTAGATGTAGCACTGGGCAAACTTCACAAGTTTGACTAAGGCCTTGGCTACACTTACCCGGTAGTTCGGCGGCGAGCGATCGAACTTCTGGGTTCGACTTATCGCGTCTAGTCTGGACGCGATAAGTCGAACCCGGAAGTGCTCGCCGTCGACTGCGGTACTCCAGCTCGGCGAGAGGAGTACCGCGGAGTCGACGGGGGAGCCTGCCTGCCGAGTGTGGACCAAGGTAAGTTCGAACTAAGGTACTTCGAACTTCAGCTACGTTATTCACGTAGCTGAAGTTCCGTACCTTAGTTCGAATTAGGGGGTTAGTGTAGACCTGGCCTAAGCATCAAAAGTCTGGCTGCATAGTTGCACGTTATCCTGTGTGTCTAAGTTGCTTTGGTCAGCCAAACCAAACTGGAAATCTCATGCTAGCAGTCTTTTATGGTAGATTTCTAATTGTTCCTATTTTTGTTTAGGCTGCCAATAACCTGTGTGCTTCTTCTGTTCCTGTTAGAATTTCACCGATGCAGCTATTAGAGCATTTTCCACTGTGAACGTCTGCCATATGGAACATCATCCAGTATTTCTCTGCTTCTTCATCTTTTATCAAATCTCTTCTGAAAATATACCCACAAGAGTAAAGGGATCTGTTTTCTCCCTTTGCTATTATGTGAAGTGCTTCACCGTAGGGTATACACTCTGTATGAAAGAGATTACTGAGGTTAAGCAAAACAGTATCATGCCACTTATTGTCCCACCCAGGATCAGGAATGGTGAAGTAGCTGCAAAAATGGAAAAGCAAGGAAGAATATTTTAGAGTAAAGGGTAACCAGCCTTTACTGTTGGCTTCAATTTGAGTGAAGTTTGGGTTAATTGATTATTTCAGCCAAATGAGGTAAAACCTGACCTTAATTCTCAGGCCATAGGTGAGAATGATGGAATCCTAGAAATGTAGGGCTGGAAGAGACCTTGTGAGGTCATTGAGTCCAGCCCCCTGCAGGACCAAGTACATCTAGACCATCCTGGACAGGTGTCTGTACAACCTGTTCTTAAAAACTTCCCATGATGGGGAATCCACAACCTCCCTTGGAAGCCTATTACAGAGCTTAATTCTCCTTATAGTTGGAAAGTTTTTCTTAGTATCTAATGTAAATCTCTCTTGCTGCAGATTAAGCCCATTACTTCTTGTCCTACATTCAGAGGACATGGAGGACAATTGACCACCATCCTCTTTATAACAGCACTTAACTTACTTGAAGGCTGTTATCAGGCTCTCCCCAGTCATCTTTTCTCAAGACTAAACATGCCCAGTTTTTGAACCTTTCCTCATAGGTCAAGTTTTCTAAGCCTTTTATCATTTTTGTTGCTCTCCTCTGGACTTTGTCCACATCTTTCCTAAAGTATGGCACCCAGAGCTGGATGCAGTACTCCAGCTGAGACCTCACCACTGCCAAGTAGAGCAGAACAGTTACCAAATGCTATTAGACTTTTTCACAATTGCACCACATTGACTCCTGTTCCATTATTTGATCCATTATACCGTCCAGATCCTCTCAGAAGTCCTACCACCCAGCTAGTTGTTCCCTATTCTGTAGTTGTGCATTTGATTTTTTTCCCTTCCTCAATGTAATAATTTGCACTTGTTTTTATTGAATTTCATCTTGTTGATTTCAAAACAATTATCTAATTTGTCATGGTTGTTTTGAATTCTAATCCTGTATGCCAAAAACGCTTGCTGCCACTCTCACCTTGGTGTCATCTGCAGATTTTTTATAAGTGTACTTTCTACACCATTATCCAAGTCATTAATTGAAAATATTGAATTGTATTGGACTCAGGACTGACCCCTGTGGGACCCCACTAGGTACCTCTTTATTTTGACACCAAATGGTTGATGATTACTCTGAGTACAGTCTTGCAACCAGTTGTGCACCCACATTAGAGTAATTTTCCCTAGTTTGCTCATGAGACTGTAATGTTGGACTGTGTCAAATGCCTTACTAAAATCAAGCTATACCATGTCTACAGCTTTCCCCTATCTCTTAGTCCAGTAACCCTGTCAAAGAAGGAAATTGGGTTGGTTTGGCATGATTTGTTCTTAACAAATCCATGCTGGGTATACTTATAACCCTATTATCCTTTAGATGCTTACACAAGGATTGTTTAATAATTTGTTCTATATCTTGCCAGGTATCAGTTAGGCTGACTGGTCTATAATTCCCCAAGACCTCTTTGTTCCTCTTTTTAATGATAGGTACTATGTTTATCCTTCTCCAGTCCGCTGGGATCTCACTCATACTCCATGAATTCTTGGAGATGGTTGGTAACTGTTCAGAAATTGATCCAACTAGTTCCTTAAGGACCGTAGGATGAATTTCATCAGGCCCTGCTGACTGAATACATCTAACTTGTCTAAATATTCTTGAGCCTGTTCTTTCTCTATTTTGGCTTGCTTTCCTTCCCCCTTGTTGTCAATATTATGTTGAGTATCTGTTCACCATTAACTTTTTAGTGAAGACTGAAGCAAAATAGGCATTAAACTCCTCAGCTTTCTTGATGTCATCGCTTATTAGCTCTCCTTCCCTGCTAAGAAGAGGACCTATGTTTTCCTTTATCTGTCTCTTGCTCCTACTGTGTCTGAAGAACCTCTTCTTACTGCCTTTTATGTTCCTTGGTAGTGGAATTCATTTCGTGCCTTGACCGTTCTGATTTTGTCTCTACATGCCTGTACTTTCTTTGTACTCTTCCTTAGCACTTTGTCCACGTTTCCACATTTTTTAGGATTCCCTTTTGATTTTTCAGGTAATTAAAGAGCTCCATATTGGCCTCTCACTATTCTTCCTATCTTTTTTTTTGCATTGTGATAGTTTGCAGTTGTGACTTTAATATTGTCTCCTTAAGAAACTGCCATATCACTTGAACTCCTTTTCCCTTAGATTGTCTTCCCATGGGACCTTACCTACCAGTTCTGAGTTTATTAAAATCTGCTTCTTTCAAGTCCATTGTCCTTCTGCTGCTGCTCTCATTCCTTCCTTTCCTTAGACTCATGAATCTCTCATTTCATGATCACTTTTCACCCAAATTGCCTTCCACCTTTAGCTCCACAATCAAACCCTCCCTGTGTCCGAGAATCAAATCTAAAATGGCTGCCCCTGTTATGACCTCCACTTTCTGAAATAAAAAGTAGTTCTAGTAAGTTCCTGGAACATACTGAGGGATTGTGTGTTGCTGTATTACTTTTAACTACCCAGACATATATTGGAAAAGACCTCCATTACTATCAGGCTTGTGTTTTGGATATTTCTGTTTGTTCGCCACCGCCATCGCATCCTCCTGACTTGGTGGTCTATAATACGGCCGGAAATGCTGTTTTCAAACCAGCATTTGAACGGCTGCCAGAGTGCTCACCCCAGTAAAATAGGGTATGTTCTCAGGGGAGCCAGTTATAGGTGCAACCACTGCAGAGGGGAGACTTACACCCACTCTTTTATTTTTGCATGTTAATTTCCCCATAGAAATAGACATGACTTGAAAACCAGTGGCAGTCTTGTTTCTTCCTTTCCCATCTTCCAGCCTTGCGTACAGGTTGTCTCATTGTGGAGTTTGCGCTGACTTCTGACATTCAGAGAAAGTCCTGGTGGTGTGGGGTGAGGGAAATAGGGTTTCCGGATCCCAGGCTTTTGCTACCTACCAATTCTTCATGCAGTCGGTTAGGTCTGTTATGTGACAAGTTTGTGGTTTCTGGAGATGGAGATGTATTTCCTGATGCTCACCTGCTGTGTTCCCATATTCTGTAACCCCTAGGTTCTGGTCCAGCCTCAGATCATAAAGACAGATTCTCTTGTCTTGACAACTCTGAAGGCAGATGGTAATCCAGTTATGGCTGCAGTTCATAATCCGGCCCTCACTACACTGACCACCCCTATTCAGACAACAGCACTGCAGGTACCGGTATGAACATTTTCTCTAAGTTGTTGCCTCTCCTTTTAAGTGTTTGTTAGTGCTCTCCATAAGTGACAATGGGAGGGAGTTGGAGTGCTGCCCTGGTCATGCCCGAGATGAGGAATAGCCTCTCTCTTCCACCAAGGCTACATATGCAATTTGTGCATTTTTGGCAGTATCTGCTGACTAGAGAGCAAAGACCAAGGGTAGATTCCTGTTCACCTTTTTGCTGCATTAGCTGGAGAAGAACATGAACTAATAATCCACTGCCATTTTAAAGCTCATTGGAACAGGAGAGCACTCATAATTACAAGGTAGCAAACTTAAAATAGCTCAAAGAAATCTTAATGCATACTCTGTGAAACTTGCTACTACTAGATATTATTCAGGCAGATGGCATGGTAAATTTCAAACACAGGTGTCTATGTGAACAGCATCCTCAGTGACACTTAACTGTAATAGCGATTACAGGAACTGTCAGGCATGCTCCATGGCATAAACAGATCACTGACTCAAAAAGAAAATCTCCTGGAAAGGTTCTAGTATTGCATAGACTGGTTCATGATGAGAATGTTTCTTTTTCTCCCAAAGCATCCACAGTTGGAGACAAATTTACAAGCCTAGATTAACCATTGGCTTGCTCTGGCATGGTAGCTGGTTTTATTGGGTAGTTGTGAGCAAACTGTAAATAGAATTGTCAAAATATTGGCTCCTTTTTAAAAAAGGAGTTGCTATCCTAGCTTGCAAAAGACCATCTGGCCAAGCAGCACAAAGATTTGAAGGGGTAGTAAAATAGAAGCCTTGGGCCATACTTGCTAGGTGGTGGAATTATGCGTTTTTTCACTTCCCCCACAAAGGGATTCTCAAAGAGCTTTATTTCTCATTGTATAAAGGTAGCTTTGGAGAGCCATTGGTTAGTACAAAGGATTTTGGGAGCCAGCAGAATCTTGAGTTTGTTTTTCACATGTTCAAATGAAAGTGACTCAACACTGGTGAAAAGTCTTAGGTCAGCAATCCTGGAGAATAAAGTACTTCCTCTCCATACAGATATTGGCATGGCCGATGGCATTGCTCTACTAATGTGTCTTATCCTTGACTTGGGGATGGAGTGTGTATTGAGGTGAGGGAGTGTATTTCCTTGGTCGCTGTAACCCTTTTATTTCCTGATTCCACACTGTTTTTCAGACTCCTTTTTCTCATGTGGCACATATATTGTGTGTAACTTGGCTGTTACTCTTAATGCTGTTTTGTTCTCTGCCTTTTTAGACCTTGGTTGGCAGCAATGGGACCATTTTGACCACGATGCCCATGATGATGGGACAGGAAAAGATGCCCCTCAAACAGGTGCCTGGTGGGGTCAAGCAGCTGGAACCTCCCAAAGAAGGAGAGAGGAGGACGACCCATAACATCATTGAGAAGCGGTATCGGTCATCTATAAATGACAAGATCATTGAGCTGAAGGACCTGGTCATGGGAACAGATGCCAAGGTAAAGAGATGAAAGCTGCTGTCATTAAGCTTGTGTGGTCTGCAGCCCTCTCACCTCCAGATGTGTTAGATAAGAAGAATCCTGTCTGACTGCTTCATTGGTGAGACCTTAGCTGGTGCAAGCTATTAGTAGTAGTTGTTTTTATTAATTATTATTTTATTGGGATGGTAGGCTGCCAAGGAAAACACATGAATAAGAATACTACTGGCTCAGTGTTCCACGGTGATGCTAGGGGCACTGTTGCTGGAGACGGAGGTAACAAAACACATGACCTAACCTGTCTTGGTGGTTAAAGATCCTCTGGGCCTTCTGTAAGACAATGGATTTCAGGAAGGCAGATTTTGGGAAGCTCAGAGAGCTGATAGGTAAGGTCCCATGGGAATCAAGACTGAGGGGAAAAACAACTGAGGAGAGTTGGCAGTTTTTCAAAGGGACACTATTAAGGGCCCAAAAGCAAGCTATTCCGCTGGTTAGGAAAGATAGAAAATGTGGCAAAAGACCACCTTGGCTTAACCACGAGAGCTTGCACGATCTAAAAAATAAAAAGGAGTCATATAAAAAATGGAAACTAGGACAGATTACAAAGGATGAATATAGGCAAACAACACAGGAATGCAGGGGCAAGATTAGAAAGGCAAAGGCACAAAATGAGCTCAAACTAGCTACGGGAATAAAAGGAAACAAGAAGACTTTTTATCAATACATTAGAAGCAAGAGGAAGACCAAAGACAGGGTAGGCCCACTGCTTAGTGAAGAGGGAGAAACAGTAACAGGAAACTTGGAAATGGCAGAGATGCTTAATGACTTCTTTGTTTCGGTCTTCACCGAGAAGTCTGAAGGAATGCCTAACATAGTGAATACTAATGGGAAGGGGGTAGGTTTAGCGGATAAAATAAAAAAAGAACAAGTTAAAAATCACTTAGAAAAGTTAGATGCCTGCAAGTCACCCGGGCCTGATGAAATGCATCCGAGAATACTCAAGGAGCTAATAGAGGAGGTATCTGAGCCTCTAGCTATTATCTTTGGAAAGTCATGGGAGACGGGAGAGATTCCAGAAGACTGGAAAAGGGCAAATATAGTGCCCATCTATAAAAAGGGAAATAAAAACAACCCAGGTAACTACAGACCAGTTAGTTTAACTTCTGTGCCAGGGAAGATAATGGAGCAAGTAATTAAGGAAATCATCTGCAAACACTTGGAAGGTGGTAAGGTGATAGGGAACAGCCAGCATGGATTTGTGAAGAACAAATCATGTCAAACCAATCTGATAGCTTTCTTTGATAGGATAACGAGCCTTGTGGATAAGGGTGAAGCGGTGGATGTGGTATACCTAGACTTTAGTAAGGCATTTGATACGGTCTCGCATGATATTCTTATCGATAAACTAGGCAAATACAAATTAGATGGGGCTACTATAAGGTGGGTGCATAACTGGCTGGATAACCGTACTCAGAGAGTTGTTATTAATGGTTCCCAATCCTGCTGGAAAGGCGTAACGAGTGGGGTACCGCAGGGGTCTGTTTTGGGACCGGCTCTGTTCAATATCTTCATCAACGACTTAGATATTGGCATAGAAAGTACGCTTATTAAGTTTGCGGATGATACCAAACTGGGAGGGATTGCAAGTACTTTGGAGGACAGGGTCATAATTCAAAATGATCTGGACAAATTGGAGAAATGGTCTGAGTTAAACAGGATGAAGTTTAACAAAGACAAATGCAAAGTGCTCCACTTAGGAAGGAAAAATCAATTTCACACATACAGAATGGGAAAAGACTGTCTAGGAAGGAGTACGGCAGAAAGGGATCTAGGGGTTATAGTGGACCACAAGCTAAATATGAGTCAACAGTGTGATGCTGTTGCAAAAAAAGCAAACATGATTCTGGGATGCATTAACAGGTGTGTTGTGAGCAAGACACGAGAAGTCATTCTTCCGCTCTACTCTGCTCTGGTTAGGCCTCAGCTGGAGTATTGTGTCCAGTTCTGGGCGCCGCATTTTAAAAAAGATGTGGAGAAATTGGAAAGGGTCCAAAGAAGAGCAACAAGAATGATTAAAGGTCTTGAGAACATGACCTATGAAGGAAGGCTGAAAGAACTGGGTTTGTTTAGTTTGGAAAAGAGAAGACTGAGAGGGGACATGATAGCAGTTTTCAGATATCTAAAAGGGTGTCATGAGGAGGGAGAGAACTTGTTCACCTTAGCCTCTAAGGATAGAACCAGAAACAATGGGTTTAAACTGCAGCAAGGGAGGTCTAGGTTGGACATTAGGAAAAAGTTCCTAACTGTCAGGGTGGTTAAACACTGGAACAAATTGCCTAGGGAGGTTGTGGAATCTCCGTCTCTGGAGATATTTAAGAGTAGGTTAGATAAATGTCTATCAGGGATGGTCTAGACAGTATTTGGTCCTGCCATGCGGGCAGGGGACTGGACTCGATGACCTCTCGAGGTCCCTTCCAGTCCTATAATCTATGAATCTATGAATAAGAGTTGTGTTAAATAACTCTCTGGTCAAATCCCAACCTGGCTAACTACAGTGTTACACCGTTCCCCAGTAGTTTCAATACGGTAGTCTTTGCTTCCTTTCTTAACTGTACTGTGCTGTTAAATAGCGGCCTGGAAGTGGCTGAATTTCCGTGATGGGTAGATGAATCCTATAAACTGTCTCAAAAGAGCTTTGGAATGAAAGTTGTAGAAATATCAAACTATTTTTTTACACGGAACTGGGCAATTTGATTCCTTGTTGCTTTGGTTTGTGAGAACTACTATTGGTTCAAATGCTAAAGGTGTTATGGTGGCAAATAATAAGACCCGAATTCAGGGTTATGCCCTTTCATCCGTGCTATTTGCTGACCTCACTCTTGCAGATAAGGGAGCTGCAATTCTTAACATTGCTTCTGGTGCTAGTGAGGTCATCAGCTGTTGCCTGGGGAAACGGGAAACTTGAGATTTGAAAAACCAGGCGATACACAGTGCTTCCATAGTTGTGTGTCTGAGCGGCTCCATGTGCTTTACAAGCTAAACCTAGCAGCATCCCCTAGCAGGCAAATATTTTCACTCTACCGATGAAGGTGGGTTAGGAGGTCTGAGGCACGAAGAAGTTATGGGACTGGCTGAGGATCTCCTAGTGAGCCAGTGGAAGAGTGAGAAATGGTCGTAGTGTTAATCCATAAAAGCGTGTTCCTCCTGAAGAGAGCCCCTTTACTTACTAGCTATGCACTTGTATCTTTTCTGGTTAAGGCTAGACCTGAATTCTGTTACTCTGATTGGGGTTCTTAAACTGTTTTTAATGTTTGTTTCCAATAAATATTAATTCACCCCTCTGGTTCCCAGATACAGTAACTCCCCCTCTAGTTAGCAAGCCACTCTGCACTTCTCAAAGTGTAATCTCTCCTGACCTCAGTGCTGACCCTTTCAGTGGCTGTGTTGGTGCTACTGGATGGTCATTTTTCCACCCTCTCTGTATATCACACGGCGAAGAGTGTGGCACTGCTTAAGGTGGATGGGCCTCTGGTTATGTGATTGTTCTTATAAACTGCTTTCCACACGTGTTGTTTCCATGCAGATGCACAAATCTGGAGTACTGAGGAAGGCCATTGATTACATTAAATACCTACAGCAAGTCAACCATAAGCTGAGACAGGAGAACATGGTTCTGAAGCTGGCTAACCAGAAAAACAGTAAGTTATCAGAGCCAGGCAGGAGTGGGTCAGGAAGCAGGAGTGTGTGCTTCCTCCTGCCCATTTGCGCCAGTGGTGAAAGATTGCATGTGAAATAACATCAGTGTTGGCCCATATCTCTGTGGCAAGCTGAGCAGAGTGGGCAGGGCACAGGGCATGGTCGCGAGGTGTGTAGTAAATGGAATCTCTGATCTTTGCAGAGCTGCTGAAGGGCATTGACCTGAGCAGTCTCGTGGACAACGATGTGGACCTGAAGATGGATGACTTCAACCAAAACGTTCTCTTGATGTCTCCCCCGGCCTCTGACTCGGGGTCCCAGGAGGGCTTCTCCCCCTATTCCATTGACTCTGAGCCGGGAAGCCCGCTCCTGGATGATGCAAAGGTAATTGTAGTTAAAAGGAGAGCAAGGGGGCTATCCTCTCCAGGGGTACGTCATGGCCAGGACTTTAGATCCTTGTGAGTCTCAACAGTGCCAGCTGCTTATCATTCAGGAGCAGTGCTGACAGAGCTCTGAAGGGTAGGGCTGCAGGGAACTGAGAGGTTCTGTAGGGCAAGGGATGGTGTGGGAGGAAAAGCAGATTGTCATAAAGGGTGCAAGATACTCTCTGGACGGGACATGACTCTCACCTAAAAGGGCTCTACTTCAGGGGGAGAGCCAAATGCTTGCTCTTGTTTGTTTGTATTGCAATGGCACATACAGGCTCCAACCAAGCCAGGCTGCATCATGCTAAGCTCTGTACAGATATATATGTAGTAAAAGACCGTGCCTCAAAGAACTTTTAGTCTTGAAGACAAGACACATGACATGGATGAAATAGGAGATGAAGGAAGGGAGGATGGGTTAATAGTAATAGCATGTATTTACACAAACTAGCTGTGTGCCTAATTTCTACAGGCAATAAGCCCATGAGTTGTTGCAATAGTAACTCACCACCTGCCTAGTTATTATCAGATAAAAGGATTTTGTAGGCATCACAACCAAGGTGGGCAAGGTGGCTACATGTGGCTTTGATGGAAGCTTAGTGCTCGCCTAAAATAAGGAATCAAAGAAACTGAAATGATGGGGGCCAGAGGGAAGGTTAGTCACTTTGCTACTCCAGGCCCCTCTTACTGAGCCAGAAATGGCTGCCCCAGAGTTCTTGGTGGCATTAGTCAAATATGTTGACACTCGTGCTCTCCCCGTCATGCATATGTGTGCGCACACATATACACGCACCCACTTGCTGTTTTACAGTGTTTTTAAAGTTATATCTCTTCCCGCTCTTCCTCTTCATCCCTGCCCTTTGTGAAGGTTAAAGACGAACCCGACTCTCCCCCTGTGGCCCTTGGCATGGTGGATCGCTCTCGAATACTTCTCTGTGCTCTCACATTCCTCTGCCTCTCCTTCAACCCTCTGACATCCCTCCTGGAGGGCCGAGGGATGCCCGAATCAGACAGCCCTGTATACCATGGCTCTGGAAGGAATGTGCTGGCCATCGAGTCAGGTAACCATTTTAAAACAGACTTTCAGAGTGCATCAAGCCTCCTTTGTTTACAAAGTATTGTAGTAGTGAGCTAGAACCCTGGCAAAGGGGGAGGTCAGAGACCTGAATAGACTAGTGAGTGCTTTGACATGATTAGTACTTACTTACAAGAGGAAAACTAGGAGTGGTAAAATCAAACAGTCCAGTGGGTTACCAGAAGGTACCTGTACGTAGCCCATCACCACAAGCTACCCTGGTTGGACAGGTGCTGTGGAGTTTTGAACTAGGTCATGTTTTTCTATTTCCATAAGGGTGAACTTTCTAATGAAGTTCAAAGAGCTATTTCTCTGGTCATTTTTCATAATTTACAAATCAAGTCATTTGTGAAAATCCGTGCAGAAATCATGGCTCCTGCCACAATGTTAACTTGGCTATGCTTCCCAGACTGTGTGGTTTATGGTGTGTGTTTAACAGCCTACACAGATGTGTTAAATTACACTTTTAACCAGGGCCAGGAACCCTATAGGGATCTCTGCAGTTCCCGGACTTGTAACTGTGCAGCCGTCATGTTGCACTAGCTTACCTTTGTGCATTTAATTAATATCTTACTGTGTCCCTTTCAGGCATCAAGCATCCTGGGATGCCCAGTTCTTCACTAGAACCACTTGCGCTGTCCTCCCCTCAAGGGGAAGTTTAGTTTTTTTTGTTTTTGTTTTTAAATTAACTTTGTGAAGCAAGATTTTTTTTTAACGTTGCAAGCTTCTAAGTCAGTGTTTAGATGTCGAGAAATCAATAACTACAGTCAGTTGAAGAAAATCAAATCTTTCCAAGATTCAGGACGTTAAATGGGGTCACAGTGACATGTTGCCTGTTGAGCTTGTGCTATCCCGGCTGACTTCTCTGTATTTCTCTTTCTGCCAGGTGCTGGCGGCTGGTTTGGCTGGATGATGCCCACTTTGCTGCTGTGGCTGGTGAATGGCGTAATTGTCCTGAGTGTGTGTATAAAGCTCCTTGTGCATGGGGAGCCAGTGACCCGGCTGCACTCCCGCTCGTCTGTAATGTTCTGGCGGCATCGCAAGCAGGCTGACCTGGATTTGGCAAGGGTAAAGCAACCCCGCACTATGCAGAGCAAATCCTGCTCTTCCCCCAGTGAACCCTTTGGCGGTCCCGATGGCTGGCACTTGGGAGAATGCCAGCATTTCTAGGGTTAACCTTCCTGTGCAGTTTGAAGTGGAAAACATGGAGAGAATTGGTGCCAGATAAAGGACACCAGTCTGCACGAGACAAACAACTAAACATGTATAGCACAGACAGCAGCGCTGTAAGCCTCCCATCTACAGCCCCTGCATCTGTGCCTCACTCCTGCCTTGCAGGGCAGCCTCTGGGGGGAGAGGGGAGTTCAGTCTTCATTCCCGCTCAGTACTTGGCAGCAACGACATTCCTCAGCAAGGAGAGCTCACAGAGCCGCTCAGGATGCCGCTCCTGGGCTGAGGAGGCTGTGGGAGAACTCGGAGGGAATCACAGAATCATAAGCAGGCAGGCAGAGCGGGCTGCTTCGGGAGAGACTGCTGTGCCGAACAGAGCTGGGGGCTGAATTGGGGGGGTGTCCCCCTCCCCCTTCCTCAGGATAGGTCGGTCAGCCTGCTGTCTCCCCTGTCCCACACCACTCTCCTCTCCCTCCCACCGCCCACATCCCTTGAAAAAGAGGCTGACAATCTACTAGGATCTCCCTGGAATAATGGGATTGAGAAACCTGCATCATGTGACACTGTATCTGCCCCATGATGCATTGCAAACCCTTCCCAAAGCACCCTGCGGCCAGTTGCACAGTGGGATAGCTACCCATAGTGCACTTCTCTCTGTGACGATGTAAGAGTTGCTAGTGTGGATGCACTCTGCCAACATAGGAGCTAGTGTGGACATGCAACAGCGATTTTAATTAAAGCGGCATAACTTTTGACGACAAAACTTAGTAGTGTAGACAAGTCCCTACACTGGCACTCAGCTGAGAGGTGTCAGATTGCATGGGCCATGGAGACTTAACTCTTCTGGTTCCTGGAGGTGGGGCTCCAGGGCTTGGGAGGGTAAAGGCGGTGTAAATGGGTGTGGAGGTGCATGGAAGAAGCTTGCACTGTCTCTGCTCAGACTGTACATGTTCTGGGGGTAAATAGAGTCCTGTGGTCTCAAGGGCTGTCAATGCAGCCCCATTCAGCAGCTTAAATGATCTTTGTTTAACCATTCACCATTGCATTTGCAGGGGGATTTTGCGGCTGCTGCATCAAATCTGCAGATCTGCCTGTCAGTTCTGGGCCGAGCGCTGCCTGCGTCCCGCTTGGACTTGGCCTGCAGCTTGTCCTGGAACGTGATCCGCTACAGTCTGCAGAAGCTGGGGCTGGTTCGCTGGCTACTGAAGAGGACTTCACGGCGACAGCGAGCAAGAGAGGCTGCTGCCGGTTTTGAGGAGGAGGCCAAGACCAGTGCTCGGGATGCAGCTCTTGCATATCACAAGCTCCATCAGCTCCACATCACAGGTAAGGGCAGAGGTTGTAACAGAACTGTCTTCCCCTGACAGAATGAGGACGCTCGTAGCTGCCCTTCTCATTGGGTCCTTGGCAGGGCTCCTTGTCCTGCTCTCCCCAAATCTGCTATTAGCTCAAGGGACAAGTTACACACAGACTGACTTGAAATGTTACAAAGGAACAACACCATTCAGAAGAACATCTCAGTAGGCGTCACCTCTCCAGGGGTAATAGTATCGCCTCTGGGGTGCTGTGATTTGTAAGGCACCTCCAGGGCTTTAGTTGGCATGATTGAACATTGTTATAAGGTCCTGTCCACACCACAAAGTGGAAGTGTGTCGAACTGAGTGGGGGGTTAACCACGTAGTAAGCTGATTACCCTACTCAGTTGTAATTGTACCGTGGATGGCCTCCAGAATTCCCCGTGGCACATTTTGCAAGAGTAAGCTGTTAGCAGGTGCCCTGGACAAATTCCAGATTGGTTATGCCACCCTAAATTTCATGTTTTTTAAATAAAACCTGGGGTTTCTCTGACTCTCCTCCCCTGAACTGCTGGGTGGCAGTGCTGTATGCTGTTACACAGCTGACGCAGTCCACCTGGCAGGTTTCCGTAGTAAGTGATTCATGTACATTTGGCTTGAAAAATCAGCTTGTTCCTGGGGAGCAAGAGGCTTTCCCAGGTGGCTGCCATTAACTGCTATAGAACCTAAGCTTTCATGGAAATGATAAACATTGTTTCTAGCCCTTCCGGTTGTGGAGACAATCTTCTAGACATGAACAGCAGGGACCGATGCCATGCCGTCTGCAGAAAGACAGCTTGGAGTCTTTGCTGCTGCTCGGAGCTTTCCCATGCAGCAGCAGATTGAGAACGGACCTGAGTCTCGTCAGTGTTTGCTGTTGCTAGTGGCGATCCTGAGGGTCAAATTCACTCATGTTACTTAAGCAAGGGAAGTGGAAGCAGGTGCCGAGCTAATCACTGGAAGAAGACCCTAAAATCAGAGGGGTGGAGGAGTAGATTAGCAGAGACCACCACCAACACACTCAGGCTTGCATCAGCCAGTAGGTGTGGTACACCTCTGAAACTCTGCTTACGTGTATGTGCACACATACTGCTGAGCTTTTGGGGATCGTTACGTGATTAGTGGAGCTTTCACCACTTCCTTTGGTAGAATAATTCACAGTCTAACAAACCTCTGACACATCCTAATGTGTAGCCTAAGCTGCCCTTTGCCAATTTTATCCAATTAATGCTGGTTAGGCCCCATTGGACCACCCTGAGCAATTCTCCACCCTTCTTGATCATGCGATTCAAATACCTGTACAGTTCTGGGCCCCGAAGGCAGCTGGCTATTCCAGCGACGATGCGTGCAGCAGCACATGACTCCTTCCATGGCTGTTTGGCTCTTGGAGAGCTGGGGTGGGGAAGCAGGGAAAGTACAGAGCTGTGGCTGCAGCTCACAGAATCCAGGAAGAGACGTTCAGGTGCAGCTGCTCTGTACGCAGAGCACTGGGTCATGATGCCTATGGCACGATAAACTTTTTCTGCCAAGATGGTCCAGACAGTGTAGGGTGCAGGCTGTGAGATACACGGTAATTGTATTCGTTGCACTAGGATCTGTTTTGCACGGTGACTGTATAGGAGAGGTGAATTCTTCTCCTCTCTCCGTGGCACAGGTAAACTTCCATCCAGCTCGGCCTACTCAGGTTTGCACATGGCCCTGTGCGCTGTGAATCTGGCTGAGTGCGCAGAGGAGAAGATCCCACCCAGCATGATGGCAGAGATCCACCTGACTGCTGCTGTCGGCCTGAAAACCCGCTGCGGAGGCAAGCTGGGCTTCCTGGCGGTGAGTGAGTCCCACTGTTCTCCCCCCAGTGCCTCCCAGCAGAGCTCTGAGCAGGGAAGGCCTGCTTATCTCCAGTCAGTCACTGTTTAGCCAAAGGGCGCATAGTTAGGTCTTGGTGGTTGTGACGCTTTGGGGTTCAACCAAGACCAGTGAGGGGTGGTCACCACCTTCCCTGCAGCTCTGGGTGCCTTCAGTGCTATGCTGCCATGGCTCACAGCCTGACACAACAGCCAGCCTACAGGCATGCAGGTACACACCCTGTCTTCTACCACCTGGTTACTTTTTTCAGAGTGACCCCAACACCCTCCCAGTCCTGAATTTCCCCCAAACTGTCTCCCTGTGACAATCTGCTGGGATTCCCAGAACCGAGAGTTACTATGTTCCCCCTCTCAGCCTCAGCAAGTGAGAGCTTTGCTACAGCTAAGCTGTGTGTCAGCTCCCTGATGCACCAGTTTGTCTGCCTTGCCAGCAAACTTTTCGGGGCTCTGCCAGTCCAAACCTTGCCTTGCAGATAACAGTGAACCCCAACTCCTGAGTTCCCCAGAGACGTCTCCCCCTTTACTGAACACCCTCAGAAGCTTCAGTTCGTTGCTCCTTCAGCAAGACAATACACTGCAGCTCATTAATTTAACTGGGGTTTGACACTCTTATTTCAATCAGTGCACTGGAAAGGGTTATAGTAAAAGTAAATCAAAGTTTGTTTACCTAAAGGACACAAGTTTAAGTGTTACCGAGTATACGGCACAAAGAGAGAGGGTTACAAGCAAACAAAAGTAAAAAATACGCTTCTAAGACTAAAACTTAACTTCAGCAAGTTACAATCCTTACCTAAACTCAGTTCCCAAAGACTTCAACCCCTTTGCTTGAAGGATCCAATGTTCTGTGTTTTCAAGAGCTCTGATCCCCTTGAAGCCCAAGGGATGGATAACTCAAATGCCTTTTTGCCCCCCATAATGTTCATTGTCTCTGTTATCAAAAGCCAGTAAGGCTTCTTGCTGTTCTTCCCTTCCAGTCACTTTCCATCCCCCTGCTGATTTGCATGTCAATGGGGCTTCCATTGTTTTGATTCCACACTGCTTAAATTACACTGGAGACAGGTAGCTGCCTTTCCTCCTGTCTGGGAGAAAACAGGTTTCTCCCTTTGTTTGGTCATACACAGCATAATATCAGCGAGTATCCATAATTCCTCATAGTGTTAATATACACATTGTGTAATATTAATCACCAGGGTGACCTGCTTTCATAAGATGTTACTCTATGCTTTTATAGTACAGTAATACTGTATACAATCAGCTGATTCAATTGCTTGTTCGTTGGGGTTTAGACCCCTCTGTTTTCCCCATGGTATGTTTGGCCCCTGATTCTCACAGTGGTGCCCAACAATTCTACTGAATTGGAATTATCTTATGCGCTGGCCTGTAATGAACCTTGCCCTTGTGCTTGCTGTCACTGAGCCATATGCATGATGTTTGCATGTCTCTCTCCCTCTTCTTGGCACCCTTCTCCTTTCTCCCCAGGGTTATTTCTTAAATAAGGCCCAGAGCCTGTGTAGCACAGAGCGGAGTGCCATTCCCGACTCCCTGCGCTGGCTGTGTCACCCGCTGGGACAGAGGTTTTTTGTGGAACGGAGCTGGACAGTGAAATCTGCTACAAAGGAGAGTCTGTACTGTGCCCCGAGGAACCCAGGTAAAAGCCACTGTGTGTCTGACACCCTCAAATGCATGACCGTCCAACATCTTGCACAGGAATTCTTTTCTCGCCTCTAATATCTGGGACAGCTTACAGTACCTGATCCCAGAGCTTCTCCAATTCCTGCACCCCCCCCCAAGTCAAGATCGCTTGACTTCCTCCATTGCTAGCAGCTGAGAGGGCAAGTTTAATCCCTTCATTTCCTATCGTGTGCTGTGTTTCTGCACATAGTCCCGCCTCTGTTCTCCAATCACATAACGGAGCAGCATTCCCTCAAGGTGTAGGGCTGAGTGACTAAGAGGGGTAAAACCATGGTCCTTTCTCTTTAGAACAGTATCATACCTGTTCTTTTACATGGGTGAAGTGGCATTTCTGATTGGGATCTGTGGGCTGGCTGTGCAGAGCTAGATCACTAATAATGAACAAACCAACAGAGGTGTGGAGGGTCACTTTGAATAAGTCAAAAATTTGAATTTTGGGGATCTTTTAGGTCCCTGCACCGGTCCCTCAAGAACATCCCTCTTGCTGGCTCCTAATGTTTCTGTCTTGGAGTCTGCTTCCCTCCTCCAGCTGGTCTTGTTGTGTCTGGAGATGCTTGGGTTTGTGAATAAGAAAAGAGCAAGACTCTTGTTCTCTTTTCCAGCTGATCCCATAGCCCAGGTTCACCAGGCCTTCTGTGAGAATCTGTTGGAGAGAGCTGTGGATTCCCTCGTGAAGCCTCAGGCCAGGAAAGGGTCCACGGGACAGGAGGAGGAGGAGCCCTGGTGAGTTTCAGTGCTTAGGTTATTACTGTCTAGATGAGGGGGACCCAATACTCTGGGGCATCAAGGGCTGCATTCATAGTTATTGTCCTCAGGGCTCCTAGTAAATTAACTTACATCTTTACAATCAAACTTACCACCCTAATGTAACTAATAGGGGCCACTGATCAGTAGCGGGGATTGAACTCAGGACCTGCCAAACCCCCCACCACTTGAATTTGAAGGAGAAAACTTAGCTGTAACAGTTTTGGGCCCAGACACTTGGAGAGAGACCTGGGGACATACACCAGCTCCATGCCTAACATCTGTTTGTTGGTATCTTGATAGCTAAATGAAAAATGTTAGGTTGCATTTACCAGCAGTGTAAACCAAACCAAAATATATAGATGTGTGAGTGGCAGAGCAGGTTTTGGCTGCAGTCTTTGTCATTGGTCTTTGTCACCACATCTGAGGGAAAGCAGAGAGTTGCTTTTTATTCTCTGAGCTGTCTAGTTTAGGACTGAACTATGGTCATGCCTTGTCCTAGACCAGTCCTAATTGTCTCTCTCAAATCTGTGAAGTTCTGTAGTGATCTGCCCCCCAAAAGAGGGCTTTGGTCCAAGAGGACACCACACTTCTCCCATCCCCACCCCCCGATCAGTTAGGAAAAAGTGTAGTTTTTATTATAGTGCAGGTTTAGTTACATTTTTGTTTGTACATCCAAGTACTGGTATAGTCCCAGTGGGTGACAAACAACTTGATCCAGCTCATTGAAATCGATGTATGACAAGCTACTGCTAATGAAGCGGAAAGGTTGCAAGGTGTTGTATACTGTGCGTGGACTGCTGTGAGAAGGTAGCCCTATGTCTCTAATTGGCAGGGATCTCTCCTAATACGAATACATTTTCCATGGACAGGATCCCCAAATCCTCTGTGACAGACACAAAGGAACTGGATAAGTACAACATGTGCTGTTGTCTTTGGCCAAGGTTGAGAACATTTGATAGCTTTTGTGACTTGCTGAAATGTAGTTCAGATTGTCTTGGAAGCCACGCATGGAAAGGAGCCTATAAAGAACTCGTAATATTGTCTCACCTAATGTCAGCAGGTGTCATACTGGAGAGAAGGCTGGCAGCTTCCAGACAGCATCTATAAAATTTAAAGTGCTAATTAAAATGTTAGAGCAAATGTTGCCTTTCCCATAAACGTCACTTGTTACACACAGTAATTCTCCTCTGTTCGTTCCAACTAGTCCTTCCCATAATAAATAGCCTTTTTAGGGTTTGTGTTTTCCCACCTATCAACTGACTTACAGAGCAGGTAGAGCATGTTTGTTGAGACCTTGGGGCTAATATTGAGTGTACTCCTGGCCCTGATGACACTGACAGTGAAGCACTAGCTAACACTGCCCCCTGGAGACTGAGGATCTGACTACATTGAAGCCGTAAGGAGTAATTCCCAGTTTGAGGAGACCTACCTGAACCAGCTCTGATTGAGCTAGCATGCTAAAAACAGAATGGGAGCTGCAGTGGTGGGAGGGCTAGCCACCTGGGTCTCAGTCAGGATCGTACTCAGGGTAGGAAACCCCTTGTATGCCGTGTGCTTGCTCGATCAGAGCTGGCATGGGTATGTCTCCTCGAGCTGGACATTTAACACCATTCTCCCCCCCACCCCCACCCACCCCACCCAGCACCCCCGCCAGCTTGAAGTCCAGACAGACCCTGAGTGCAAACATCTCTGCAATTACACCAGAGGTTAATTCACTGCTCTGGGTGAATCTTAAACCTGGCCTCTCTTCCTCTGCCCAGCACAACCTGGATGGGTCTGTCTACACTGCAGCTGGGAGGGCGCGTCTCAGCGTGGGTAGACAGACACAAGCTAGCTTCACTCGAGCTAGTGCACTAAAAAGAGAAGTGTGGTGGATGCGGCTCCGGTGAACGCTCAGGTTAGCCACCTAAATCCAAGCCTGCCCGAGCCCTGGGTCTGAGCTCAGGTGGCTAGTGTCCGTCTCAGTCTCCGCCAGAGCTGTGATGTCCACACTGCCCGAGCTAGCATGAGTCTGTTTACCCGTGCGCGGAGGCACACGCCCAGCTGCAGTGTAGACGTACCCAGCCGGCTTCGTCTTGACCCAGTCGTATTCTTCCAGGCTGGGGGAAGGTTGCTCGTAGTAAAGCAGCACTACTCCGACCTTGAACTCCTGTACCTGCCCCCTAACTCACTAACCTAATGGGTCAGTGGAGCTTATGAATGCGACTCATCCAGATTATATTGTCACACGCTGCAAATGTGGCATCTCATGCCTTGCTGCCTAGTGAATGTCGTCTTGCCTGTGCTTGCAGTGAATTCTCTAGTGCTTTGGAGTACCTGAAATTAGTCAACTCCTTTGTGGACTCGATGGGAAGCGGGACTCCACCTTTCAATAGCAGTTCGGTGCTGAAGTCAGCCCTGGGTGAGTGTCGTGGTTCAAAGCTGCTCCATCTCTGGGAGTCTTAATGATAGCCCAGCTTCTGAAGCACCCGTCTTCTTGGGGGTTTACTAACTACAGGGGAATCCGCCTCTGCTGACGTGCAGCCCCTTCTGGGCTGGGACAGAGCTATTCAGCAGCACACCACCTACAGCAGTTCAGCTCCACGGAATAGAAACTCCACTGGTAACTTCAGGTGGACGGAGTGGATTGTGGTGGCTATGTATGTTGCTGCAGTGCCCAAGATGTGATAGGCACTTTCCAAACCCTCGGAAGGACCACTCCTGCACTTGAGAGCTTCCAGCTGTCAAAGAGCAAATGGGTGCAGGGCAAAGGGGTGCAACATACACACACACAAGTGCAGTGGGCAGGACTCTCTGATCTCACAAGGGGAAGACCTCTTGCCCCCCAGGAATAGGGTTGGCTAGTGATACAGTCACTGGAGGGATAGCTCAGTGGTTTGAGCATTGGCCTGCTAAACCCAGGGTTGTGAGTTCAATCCTTGAGGGGGCCATTTAGGGATTTGGAGCAAAAATCTGTCTGGGGCTTGGTCCTGCTTTGAGCAGGGGGTTGGACTAGATGACCTCCTGAGGTCCCTTCCAACCCTGATAGTCTATGAAGCTGGAAATAGGTCAGGCTAGTAGAAGCAAACACCCTTACCCTAGCAAGGTTGGGTCTGGTCTGTACTCGGATGGGAGACCTTCAAGGCAAAGTTAGGTGATTCAGTAAACTCCACTCAGTCAGCGGGAACCAATGTGCGAGCATTCTGTGTGCTGCTGGAGTAGCTGCTCTTTGGATGAGAGAGGAAAACTGAGATCTTGACAGCTTGTCATCTGAAGATCCCATGCCCCTCTTCATTAGAGTAAGGGAGAGAGTCTGGCGAGGCTGACTACGTTCTGAAGGCCAAAAATTCCCCTTGCAGTTTTGAGTGAGTACAGTGTTCTTCACTTCTTCTTCTAGCCTATTGTGTAGCATTATTATGTGCTGTCGAGAAGTTGCAGCATTTCACCCTAGAGACGGCTGCATTTCAGTGCTGGGTGAAATAACTTCTATCCATACATTCTCTAAAGCTCTTCTGGATCCTTCAAGGTGGAAGGCACTAGAAATATCAGGCATTATCCTTCTACTTATCTGATCTCGGCACAGTTTTTTGTGCTTTCCCTGGCTGCAGTGTTGTCTTACTGTTTCCATAGGCCCTGATTTGGTGTGCAGATGGTGGTCAGCGGCAATCGGCATGGCAATCAGTTGGCTCAGAGGGGACGATGCAGGCGTGAGGTCACGTTTCACAGAAGTGGAGCGGATGCCCAAATCCCTGGAGATGTCTGAGTGCGTGGGCCTTTTACCTTGGTCAAACCACCATATCTTTCCAGAAATGACTATATCAATGGCTCAATTGAAAGCAGATGTTCTGTGGGGCCAGGCACATGTTGACACTTGTCCTGTTGGCTAACCCTATTAGTGCTGCATCAGAAGGTGGTTGCAGTGTCACGCTGGGAGATTGCTTCAGTGCCTACTGATGCAATGGCATGATGTGGAAACGTCCAACACGTAGGAGTGTTCATTCTCATGTTGATCAGTGCCTGTGTTGCAGATCTCTGGGCAGTGGGTTGGGGAAAGTCCCGTGGGAATGTAACCCCCCTGTACGGGCTATCTAAACGAAAAATTGTGGGGGAAGGTTATCCTCGTCTGGGTCCTTTCTCTCTGAGTTCCCTAGGCTGACGCCCTGTGTGAGGGGAAAGCATGTAAACCTTTCCTAATAACATTGAAAGCAGCAGCAGCAGTAGTGCCCCTCACTGATGAAAGCCCCTTCGTCCAGCTGCATGTGGGCTCCTGTAGATAGAAACTCAGGCTTGGTCTACACTACAAACGTATGTTGGTATAACTACGTTGCTCAGGTGTAGACAGTGTTATGGAGAGCTTCTTCTGTCGACATAGCTACCGCGTCTCGGGGAGGTGGATTACCTACGCCGATGGGAGAAGCTATCCTGTCAGTGTAGATAGTGTCTTCGCTAAGTGCCCCAGCAGCCTGGCTGCACTGCTGTAAGTGTGGACAAGCCCTCAGTGGTCCTAGAGCTACTAGCACATGTACAGACACGGGCTTTGTGATGGGTGCCCCCCATGCCCTTGGGTCTGCCTGTGCCGCACAAGTCTATACCAGTCTGCAACTTCTCTGGGTTGGCAGGCCTCTTATGCCAGATTATGTGATGGTTTTTTTTTGTGATCTGAACCGACTGGGGTGGGGAGAAGGCTGAGACCACTCAACTCATTTCCCTTAGGACTTAAGTTCGGTTCAGTAAAGGTCCTTGAAGGCTCAAGGCTTGTTTGATTAGAACTGGAAGGTGCTTTAGAGCAGCTGCTGGAAAGGCCTGGACACAGCACTGTTTGAAAGCGTTGCCCTGTCTCTGTCTTTCAGGAATGCCCTGGTGAAAGCGATCTTCCATGTATGCAAAGCCATGCAGGCCTCCCTGTCGGGGAAGGCAGATGGGCAGCAGAGCTCCTTTGGTCACTGCGAGAGGGCCAGCAGCCACCTGTGGAACAGCCTTAACATGAGCAGTGGTGTCTCTAACACTGGCCTCAACAATGTAAGGGTCCAGGGTGCCCTCTGCTAGCTTGTGCTTCCTTCCTGATTCCTGCAGGGAACTACCATGTAGTTTTCATTAAGGCCGGAACGTTGCTCTGGTCTGCCCTTGTGGAGGAGTTCAAGGCGTGTCACACTTCCCCCCCCGCTTCTGCTCTGCTCCAGGCTGGAGAGGATTTCCCTCCCCCCAGTATCCCATGCTTATGACTGGAGAAGAGGGAGAGATGGGCGCCTCATCCAGCCTTCCCGCCCCTCCTGCTTGGTGTGGAGGTGACTCTCTGTTGTAGTGCTATGCTGGGGGCACATGGTCGCAGCTCAGTGCTTGGCCGTGTCATCTTGCCTGTTGCCACCCCTTCTCTTAGTCACCTCCTTATTGATTTGTTCCCGTAGCAGCCCCCATCTCTGGTCTGCTCTGAGGCCACTGATAAATCTGTAAAGTAGGGACTGCTTATGTCCACTCTGGTCTGGCTCGGGGCACTTGACATCATTTGAGCGGTTAGTTCCCCTCCTCAACAGGAGTAAGACTGTACAAAGCCATTTCTCTGCATCGGTGCATCTCTCGTATCTTTACTTTTCAGAGCACCGCAAAGCGCGTGCTTCCCTGCAGGACAAGTGGGATGCTGGGCTCTGGCCCTCTGTTATTCCTGGGGGGCAGCTGTAGTGCATTGTAGTTGCATTGCATGTTCTGGCAGTACTTGTGCAATGTTTCTGCAGTGCAGTACAGAGGCACTCTCCATTTCTGCAGCGCAGGTAGACTCTCCGAAGGATGGCTAGGATAACACCCCATCTCCCCTGCCTGAGAGCAGCAACGGGTGGGATTCAGGGAGCTTGGGCGGGGACAAGGCCTCCCTTTTCTGCGTGTGGTAGAGCTCTCTATGGCCTGTAGCATTCCGCCTCTGGCAGAGATCTTGGTCGATCTCAGTAAGCTACTGCCTGGTCAGTACTTGGATGGGAAGACCGCCAAGGAAGCCTGGCGCTGCTGATTCCATTTGGAATAGCCTCTTGGTGAGTAACTAGAGTGTGTGTTTAAGGGTGGTGTCGCCCTGGGTGACACCATGGAGCTCTGAGGTGGGGCTGGTGGCTCTGCCATAGCCATCTGCAAGCGGGCCGGCCTGTTACTGTGCAGCTGTGGAGGGTACTGATGTGGTTAATGGATCAAGCCAAATGTGATCGTCAAAATTTCCTTTCTGTGATTCAGTGTGACAATACAGAGCAGGTTGTGGTGTGCTGAAGGAGGGCGCATCAAGTGCTTGCTTGCTTTAGGCATGCTGTCCTGCAGCCTCTAGCTTTAAGGGTCTCAGGTTACGGCAGCCGGGCTCGGGAGTAACTAACTCTCTGGGGCAGGATGGCTCCAGGTGACTGGTCAAATGTGGAGCCTTTTGCCTCGGCTGGTGGTTTGAATCCAGCTCAGCTTGGTAGTGACTGAAGGTTGTTTTGGATTTTTGGTGGCTGATCTGCTGAGCCGGCACCACATCGCAGAGCCATAACACCATGTCAGCAGCACTCGCCCTCTAGAAATGGTCCTTTCTGTTCTGAAACGAAGGAGAGGACTTGGTCCCCAGAGCCATTGCTTTGGGCACCTCTCGGCAGCACTAAATTCCCCTTCAAAATTACTCGAGGCATTTAGCAAAGTGGTTCTGCTCAGGTGGGCTGGTCACTCTGCCTGCTCGCAGCTAGAGGGCACTGCTGGTCCCAGCCATGGTTAATCCTGGCCACTCTGCAGTGGGTAGCTGTTGGGTCACTTATCTTCTCCATCCTCTCTTGGGGGGCTCCTTGCAGATGATCCAGCTGCTGACTTGTGACTTACTGCTCTCACTCCGCACCACACTGTGGCAGAAACAGGCGAACTCCAGCCAGGCCCTGGGTGAGACCTACCACGCCTCGGCCTCTGAGCTGACGGGTTTCCAGCGAGACCTCGGCAGCTTGCGCAAACTGGCCCATGGCTTCAGGCCCGCTTATCGCAAGGTAAAGTTCTGCCTCTTTTCTCATTCCCATCTGCCTTTCCCTCGGTCCCACAGAGCAAGCAGTGTTCATTTTCAGCCTGCTCTGCACAGCACCACACTTCCAAATAGTCGCCCCAAAGAAGCTTCGTCACTTGAGTTTGTAAATCTGAAGTGCAGAAGAGGACAGAATGGCACAGGGGCTGGAGATAGCGCATGGAGTTCTCACATCTCCAACAGCATTCAGTCTTTCCCCAGGCACTTAGTGAGCGAGAGCCACTCCCCTCCGACAGCTGGGTGGGGAGCTGGCAGTATCTGTCCTGTTCCCAATGGGCAGGTGTCTATATTAGTTAATTGGCCTCCTTTGTGGTATACACTGCTGAGATTGCCAATGAGAGACTAACCCTCCTGTCCCTAGAGGTGACTGCAAGTTAGGATTGAGGCCATTGGCAGAGGGTAGGACAGGGAACCATGCCCTGTCTGCCCATGCTGCTCCTGCTCTGTGGATAAATGGAGGACTTGGGTTCTGTCATTTGGATGCTTTTCACTGATTGGACAAAGCACCAGGGAGCATCTTGTGAACAGAGTCCTGTAGTGTCCTGAGGGGATGTGTGCGCCATATGGAAGGGACGGAGGTGAAGGCCTGGGGTTTTCCATTTGTAATTCCTGTGATCTCCCTGCTCAGGCTGGGCCACTGGAGAGCCGGGTGGGGGAAGAGTCTGTGCAATGAGGGACTCTGTTTACCCATGTGCTAAACAGTGGCTGAGAAGTACGGTGCAACCTCTCGTGTCTCATCTGGGGTCCTCCCTCTCTTCCCACTCCATGTCCCTAGTCAGTGCAGGGTTACTCCTTATGTTCTAACCTGCAGAGCTTTATCCTGTCTAGTTCTAAATGTGTGTAAACAGTGTGTGTTAAACAGCTAACCCCACTGTCCCGGTTCTCATGGCCAGCTCTGTTCCCAGGACATCAGACCTGTTCTCTGAGATAAGGCCACACCTCTTCCATTTTCTGCCCTGGTTCCTGTGTTGATCTGCTCCTGCCAGCCTCTTCCACCCAGCCCCTTCCTCGCCCTCCTGTACCCTGGCAATGTAACAGCTTTGCTTCTCACTCCTTTCTTGCCCCCATTTTGGGACCACTCAGGGAGTGCCAGAGGCCTGGCGCGAGGGGAAACCATGTCCCTGCTTGTGAGCTGGGAGCTCTGTCCCACGTGGCGGCAGCATGGGATATGCAGTATGGACGTAGGATCTTCCCAGCGTGAGGCTGCCCATCGTTGCCTTCTGCTCTCTTCCCCCCCAGGTGTTCCTGCACGAGGCTACTGTGCGCTTGATGGCAGGTGCCAGCCCCACCCGCACTCACCAGCTGCTGGAGCACAGCTTGAGGCGACGCACCCCCCAGAGCGGCAAACAAGGTCGGTGTGGGAACAAGCTCCCTGCTGGGAGAGGGGTCTGTAGCATTCTTTGTGCCGTGGGCTCTTTGGCAAGCAGGGGGTTATTTGGCAAGGCTTAGTGTCTGGCACTGAGCTGCCCGGCATGGTGCGTGTTGGCAGTGACCTTGCTGAACGATGCAGGGGTTGGAGGCAGGCTGCAGGATCTGTTAGGTCTTCCTGAAGTCCGTAGCTGAGCTGCTGGGGTTTGTGGGGCTTTGGTGCTCTGGTTCAGGGAAATAGATCCCAGCAGAGCCTGGGATCCCTACACAGACTCCAGCAGAAGATGGCATCTCACTGGAGACGCCTATATTCTAGCAACGGAAACCAGGCCCCGGGGCTTCAGGTCACAGGGCAAGCCTTAAAATGCTTATTAAAAACCATCATTGAGCTGAATTTAAGGGGAGTGAAGTAACCTAATGAGCTACCTTTAGGAAGCCGGGAATTCACAGATCAGGGTAAAGTTTAAAGTGCTGATTTCCTAAAGAAAAGCCATCAGCTTAAAAAAAAAAAAAAATTCCTCTTAGCAAGCAAATGTCTTTGCTCAGGTCACAGTGAGCATCCGAGATTACGAATATTGGCACAAGTTAAATTTGGAACTGAGGGCCTGGCCCCTGGTAATAGATCCAGTCTGTGTTTTCCCTGGGATCTGGGTGTTAAGGCTGCGATCCTGGCCAAACTGCAGTTTGGGCCACCTCACCTTGCTGCCTTAAACTAACTCCCTGAAGGTTTCATCCCATCCTACTCAGGCGTGGTGTATTGACCTCCGCAGCGGTCAGCCAGCCCGGAGAAGGCTGCGTTTTATGGTGACCGACAGGATCCCCAGTGCCGGGGTTGGGCTAGAGTTATGCCAGGCTTGGTTGCAATGGTTTTTCTTCTCCTGCACAGGTGAGCTGGACACTCTGCCAGGACAGAGAGAGCGAGCCACGGCGATTCTCCTGGCCTGCCGCCACCTCCCCCTCTCCTTCCTCTCGTCCCCGGGCCAGCGCGCAGTCCTGCTGGCAGAAGCAGCCCGCACGCTGGAGAAAGTGGGGGACAAGCGCTCCTGCAACGACTGCCAGCAAATGATCGTCAAACTGAGCGGAGGCACCGCTATTGCCGCCTCCTAGCCCAGGGGCCGTGCGGCCAAAGCCAGCCTTGTCAGCCATCAGACTGGACTCTCCCCCATTATAGTCCCTCTTTAGAGCAGACCGTTCTAGATTAGGGCCATGCAAGTGGAATCACTTGGGCCGGGGAGGGCTCTGGACTAGCCCAGGGTTAGCTTTCCTAGTGATTGGCTGCGTTCAGGCCTGGTGGCAGGACTGGAATCTGGCTAGTGCTGTTCTAGTCTGTATAACCAGGCCAGCGGCTGCTAGCAGCTCCCCCACTCCCTTGCCCCTTGCTGGGGTTAGAGGCGATGCCGGCTCAGGAGGAGGGGTCAGCAAGCCCTGAGGATAGAAAAGTGCCATTTCCTGGTGCTGGGTGGGTCTGTGTTCCGGGGGCTGCTCTCCCCTCCCCTCTCCCAGACCCCTCAGGGGAGCCACCTGGAACCCCCTCCCAGGCAAAACCAGCATCTCAGGCAACTCTCTACCTGCAGGCTGGCTGCCCGCCTGCTCCGGGCTGGCTGGGATGGGGAGGGGAGAGCACTAGCGCGTTCTCAAGGCGGGGCTAATGACGCTGTTTTTATGGGAGCCTTTTTCTATAGACTTTGCGTGTGTGGGGAGCTCTGGGGGAGGGGTGGTGCTTGGGGCCAGCCCACCCCACCCAGGAAATCTCCCTGTGGTTTTTATACAGTTTTTTTATAGGGATGTTTGTGTCTTTACAAGATGTCGGGAACAGTTTCAGTAGATTTTTCTTCTCAGCACCCCCTGCCCCATGTGCTTCTCCCCCCTCTGGTCACAGAGCTACCTCCTGCCTCTGTTGGGGCTGGGGGAGGGCAGAGTTCTAGTGTAAATTAGCAGCATCCATAATGAGGGCACAAGGGCACTTTTTTCTGGGCTGCTCACGTGGGTGAGAGACCTAGGATGTGCAGAGACCTGGGCTGAGGCGAAGGGAGAGAACTGTCCCTGCTGGGCCCTCTTCATTGGCACAGATTAAAACGGGTTTTAAAAAAGAGAAGATTTTCATTA
The DNA here is from genome assembly GCF_011386835.1 of Chrysemys picta bellii. Lineage (NCBI taxonomy): Eukaryota > Metazoa > Chordata > Testudines > Emydidae > Chrysemys > Chrysemys picta. Next base: position 91,723,584 of record NC_088791.1, on the reverse strand, counting down.
CTCAAAATCCTAGACCTGGTGGTTCCCCCCAGCTCCAGGCCCCTTTGTCTGTCCTCACCTGCACACCCGTCAGTCTGATCTGCATGTCAGGATGTGCCTCCGTGGGAGGGAGCTTACATAAACCTGATGTCTGCCACGGTTTGGAGGATCCTGGAGCTGGCTGGATCCTCTGTGTACTAATGCCAAGTCATGTGACTTTGAAAGAGGGTAGGGTGTGGGAGTGACCCAGTTTTCCTTTTTGCTCCACCGTTCACATTGCCTCTGTCCAAAGACTGTGTGAAATCATTCCTGGTCACACCAGCAATACGGAAGCTAGCGCTTGGCAGGAACGCATTGCTGCTGCTCTCCGCGTGCGTGTGCTGTGTGTAGCTAGAACTACAGTGGTACTGGATACAATCCTATCCAAGCAGGTGCCTGCAGCCCTTCGTTACCCAGCACGGTGTCTCATTGCAGAAGCAGAACTCAAAATTTTTGTTAAACCTTTCTAGATTTATTCGGTTTTCTGCAGCAACCGCCGTTGGAGCTTCAGTTATTGCAAAGAAAAGGCTGTTACGATACACGTGGGACCTTCTGCCTCTGTTTTGCAGCGAGCTCCTGGCGAAGGTTTTAAAATGCCACAGAACTAAACACCCTGGGAATGTTGTCCACCACAGCTTTGCTAAGATGTAAACCTTACTGACGTAATTCCTCCTGCCATCAAACCACACTTTGACAGTGGTTCCATGCTCACCGTTATTGAACCGCAGGGCATTCTGCAGTGAAATGCCTTCCCCTTGCCCCCGCATCTCTCCCACCCCTTTTGGGGGGCATTTAATGGAAGAGTCATAATTGTAATTATTTCCTCAAAAGAAAATGTCCTTTGTGTCTTCCCAGCGTGTGGGTGGATGCATTCAAAGGCTCTACTTAGAACTCCTGCTTCGCATTGGCGTCAGCAGCCCATGATAAGTGGGACACTCGGGAGTGGCTTTCTTGCCTCTGGTTTCTGGCTCCTGATATCTCGGTAGATCAATGTACATGAGATGTCCTATGTGTTGATCGTGTTGGCTGCTTCTGCGTTAAACCCACATGAGTACAATAACGTGGTGATACGAGTACCTTGGGAGTTTGGCACAAGAACAGATGCTGTTTTTTATGGCTCAGCACCACAGCTTCTTGGCTCGTCAGATGGGACAGAGATACAGCTTGTTTGTGGAGAGGCTAATGCCCACCCACCCTCCAAGGCAGGATGAAACTAAGACCCTGGTTTCCAAACAAACTACTCCCATAAAAGCTTCTTGCTCTAAAGCCCTAGACTTTTTAATCTGTTCAGGAATGTATCTGCCCATGGCATCCTCCATGTCATTTCAGACCTCCACTGGTTGGTCTGCCATGGCTACAGTACTTTACTAGGGAGGGGAGGAGTTCTGCACCCATCCCTGTTTGTCCAGGCACTCATGGGAAGTGGTGAACCATCTCCTCCCCTGGTCACTTCATTTAAAGGTGAACAGAACACTGTACTGGAGTGTTAGCGGGGGGGGGAGGGGGGAGGGAGGGGAGTGGGATGGACACCTAGAAGACGTTGAGGGCAGTACTGATAGCTTAAGGACAGTGCAGGCTGCCCTTGTGCAAATGGTCCATGCATGATGTTTGTTCTTTACACCTGTGGCACTTCTTCAGGTGTGAGGTTCCTCTCTGTGCCTGTTTGTGTGCTGTTATTTATGGACCCGCTGTCTGTCTATCCCCCCATCTTTTTCCATGTATACACTGTAATATTGTTTTTTTGGGGGGGGTGTGTTTATGGATGATGTGAAAAAACTGTCTATTTATCCAACTGATATTAGGAGTAGGGACACTTCACTGTAAAAGTTATAGCTGGTGATGGCTCTAAGGAACCATTTCTGCTCTTTGAGAGGTGCCCAGTTATGTACCCTGTCCCAGTGCTAGAGAGCAACTGTTGCCTAATAAAGACCGATGGTACCACCTGGCCCTGTGTATGGTGTATTTATTAGTGCCCCCCCACCCCTCCATCCATGCTGCCTTTTGGCAGTGGTAAAACTGAGTAGCTTTTAAACTCAGCAATGAAAGGGGTTGGACTAGAAATGGCCAAACCACCAAAGTTCTTAAAGGGGAGTCGCTTCATAGAAGTATCTACAAGCCCCAGTGCTTATCTAGACATCTTGTCTGCTAAACTAGGCTGGAAATCTTGCCTCGAAGGACTTCCTACTGCTCACCACACCAGGAATGTAAGCAAGAGCAGCATTTCCTGGTAGTTTGGGGTTCCTGCTTCTTGTGGAACCTGCCAGTACAGCGCACCAGATTGCACTAGTGGTCCGTCTAGTCCAGGATCCTGTCTCTGCCAGTGGTCATCACCAAATGCTTCAGGGGTAGGTGTAAAACCTTGTAATGGACAATTATGAAATAACATGCTCATAGGGGAAACTTTTGCATAACTCCTGTTACTCCTGCTCTTTATTTGATCCCTTAGTTTCTTTTATAGCCCCTTGTGAAAGGCTTCTGACAAAAGCTTTTAAAAATCCAAATTAGAATGCCTTCTCCTTTATCCACTGTCTTGTTCACATGCTCAAAGAATCCTAGTTGACGAGGGCTGTACTTTCCTTTTTGAAAGCCCTGCTGGCTTGTCTTCATCTACGTCTTCATTTTATTTGTAATTATAGCTTTCAACCTGTTGTCCTGATCTTAACAAGTGGATGTTTTTGTTTGCAGCTCAACTACTTCAGTCTTAAATACCTTTAAATACAGTGTGTATCCTCTGGAGCTCATGAATTGGTGGTCTTGAATCTAGCCATTGTTCTGGCTTCTTCTCCTTGGATATCTTGTGCTTCATCTTAGCCACATGAAGAGCAGTTTTGGATAGACATCTCCCCCAACCTCCTCTAAGTGATGAGGACTGATGCAAAGAAATGCTTTGCTCTCCATTTCTCCCTTTATGTTTTGGGAGTCAAGCAGATTGATCCCCAGGCTTCCTGCTTCAGAGACACATGTCACACACACACTTTTTTCTCATTTTAATGTCGGTTATTCTTCAAAATTCTCTTGTAACCCACCAGATTTCCATTTGACCTGCCATTGTTTGTTTGGTTATTGGCTTCACTAGGGCTGGATTTCCATTCTCTGAAAGATGCTTGTTTGACTCAAATAACCTCTTGAAGTTTCCATTTAGCCATACTGGTTTTATTCTCCTTGCCTTCCTACTTCCTTGTTTGGTTAGGGGTATGCCTAACTTCTGTGACTCTGTTAGAGTTGCTGACCTAGCCTCCATGCAGACCCCAGGTGTCTTAATTTCCTTTTTGTGTCTTTGACTAGCTTCCTCATTTAAACAAAAAAATGAAAAACTTCTAAAGCTGTCTGTGCTATGTCTAATTCTTTCCCTAAGAGTGTTGCACTTAATTAAATAGTCTCAGATTCACATAGGTATTTATTTTCCTAACTTTCAATGAAAGTTAGGAGCCTAAATGCCTTTGGGGATGTGGGCCTTTGTGATCACTATTCCTTAGTGGGTTTGCTATTGTAAACCAACTCCTGTGTTAGAACCAACTCAAGAGTAACCTCTGCTCTTGGGTGCTTTAGAACTAGCTGTTCCAAAAACTGTTGGGAAATTGCTTCTCTAGCCCTTGTATGGCTGGGAGATTTAACTAGATATGAGCAGCTGACTGGAGTTGCCCATTATGTTATATTTGACTTAGTTCCCTTGTCAATCAATCTTAACAGGGTGCATCTGCTGTTCTTTTCCTGAGTAGGTAGTGGTATAACCCTCACAGTACGTTTATGCTCTTATTGGGGTCTGTACCCATGCAGATACTACAGCATTTCCTTTCCCTCGTGAACCTTATTTCATCAAGTGCTGGGGACTCTTGGGACCTGTGTAAATGGAAAATGAGGTAGCAGGTGGTTGGGGAGCGAGGGCCCTTAGGACAGTAGCTAACTCCCCCTCCCCCCCCCCCCAACATCAAAGAAGGAGCTAGTCTCAGTTTTGGGTGAAATCTTGGGTTGGATTTTTACCTAGAGTCGTTTGCCAGCTCTGCAGCTTCACAGCAGTTGGCGTCTGATTCTACTTGTACATACGTCAGGTGCAACCTGCCAATGTGCCTCTCTCCTTCAGAAACCTGCTGTAGCGCCGACAGTTTACTCTTGGGTGCTGATGTCCGTTGCACTGGTGCTGTGTGGGTGGTGGGAAAAGCTCCACACTAAAGCTGACAGAGACCTCTGCATTTCTTGCAGGTTTCTGAACTGCAGCCAGACACAGTAACAATTAGCATTTGCGCTCTCTAGGCTCTTTTCCCTGGTGAAATGATCTCCAGCCTAGTCCTTGGTTTGTAACTCAGGACTTCCTCTCTGAAATCTCTCAGCTGCAGGGCAGGACCAGGCCCCAACACCTCTGCCCCTCTCCTGCGGCTGGGGCTGTGAGTCACCCCTGCCTGGAGGAATTCCAAGCGCCCCCCTTGGCCAGATCGGAGGAGTCCCTCTGCCGCACCTCCCCTCCCCGCTCCCAAGCCGCTGCAGGGAAAAGTCTCAGTAGGCTGCCTGTGGGGGCTACACAGCTCCCCCCACCATACCTGCCTGGGACCTTTCCCTCACTGACGGGCTGCTCAGCACCTTCTTCCTCTCAATCCTTTCTTTCTATCCCCCCTCTTCCACATGCTCCTCAAAGTCACGCCTTCACAAACTCACCCAAGGCCCCTTTGGCTTTCAGAGCACCTCTTCAGGGCTGCAGCTTCTCAGGCCTGTAGATCCTTCCTTTCAACGCGCAGTGGCCAGACATTCCAAACTCAGCCCTTTCCAGGATGGAATACACTGCCTCCGGATATTGGCGCCCAGGAAGAATTCCTGTTACTCTTCCCTGCTACTCTTTTCCTGATGGATTTACCTCATTGACTTTCCTTTACCAAGCGGCAACTAGGCACCAGCTGCTGGCTCGCTTTGCAAATGGACACAATCAGGCTGAGCCACTCGGTGCTTGTCAGCAGATCCCCCACCCGAAAGCAATGCTGTGCCTCGGATTTGAACCGAGGTTGCTGCAGCCATGGCACAGAGTACCAGAGGAAGTGAGGAGTGTGCTGGCAGACATCCTCATTCGAAAGGCAACATCCTCCCCATCAGAGAATCAAATCCCTATCTCCCATGTGCCAGGCAGGGATATTCACCATTATACTAACAAGGAACAGGGCAGAACCTTTCCCTCCACAGAACTCTTACAGACCAGCTATGGCCAGCTTACACAACACAAAACGCCCCACTGGGCAACAACACCCCTTGCTCTCTTCTCCTTTCCCAGGGCAACAACAGCCCTAGGAAAAGCCCTGTCCCTCCTCACATGCAGTTGCCTCCCGCTTTTGATATGCCCCATACAGTTCCGGGGCTGCTGACCAGGTGGTATTTGCTACTCAGCTTCCTGGGTCCATCAACAATGTCCCTGGAGTCCAGAGAGACTACTGATGAACCCAGGAAGCGAAATAGCACATACCGCCTCCTCAGCCACCCTGAAGCCTGCATGGGGCATAAAGCAAAAATTTCCCCCCCAAAACTCCACAACTTCCTCCCCTGGCCTATTATACCTACCACCGATGAGGAAGGCTCAATATAATAGTTTCCAGGAAGCTGTCTTGGGCAGTGTAGTTAAATTAACCTTAAAGAGAAGATAGGCTCCCAAAGTTACAGCGCTAAAAGCTATTCTTTTTATAACCAATCTGTTTACCATAAAAGCTATGGTGTGCATTAGCTGAAATGAGATTTAACCAATCCGCTTTCTATGTTGTCTTTCTGGTACTAGGCTGTACTGCTTATATTTTTGTTCTGAACACATACATTCCCCATACCAAGGGGGGGTGGGGTGTAAAAGTACCTCCCAGGTTTGAACCAGGATAGAACACTTACCACTTGTCCTTTGGGAGGTTCCAGTACTGGCCTATGAGAATAACCCCCTATCTGTTGCTATGGTAAAACACTCGTATGTCCTGATCCTGACAGTCTTCCTATCTACTTAAGCCAACACTTACGTCAGCTAATGCAAGGTGTTATGGGATACTTGGCATAAGTGAAAAGGGTTATAAGAAGCCACAGGCCACTTCAGGTGAAAAATGTCATATTAATATGTGGTGTGAATAATACATATATAAGCCCAGCATATATCGGTCAACACAGAGTACTTCTCTCTGCTGTAGTACATAATCCAGCAGGCATTTAGTTCAGCAGAGACCATCCCTAACACAAAGTACTGGTAAAGGGGCCACTCTGAAAGAGCCTCGCTCGTGTTATAAGACAAACGCAGCAAGGGAGAGGGGTGTGGGGGGGGAGAGTATCAAAGTTAATTACATTTGCTATGCCTGTGGCCACCAGAGGGCAGTAGAACTCTAGCAAAGAAATAGCATGTGAACACTGCAAAGGAAGGACTGCAGCTAGCTGGGAATTTTTCACCAACTTTTTGTTTGTTTGTTTTGTTAGTGCTGATTTGTTGAAATCGTGACTTTCTTGGAACGGGCTGGTTTTGATGAATTTCTCAACTTGAAAACATTTTTGAATTTTTTTTTTTTTTTTTGCAACTGTCTGTTTAGTTTTGACATCTTTTGAAATGAAAAGCTCCAGTTTTCTAGTTTAAAAACTACTTTTTGTGTATCTATTTATACTAATAGTACCACTAAACAAAAGTGATTAAATCAAACTGAAACACTTTGACCCAAACCAATTTTTTTTTTTTTTTTTGGTTCAAGAAAATTTTTGAGCTCTTGCTTTTTTTTTTTTTTTGTTTGGTCTGGGATCAGTGTGGGAAAGTTTCCCCCCCCCCCCCCCCCAATCCCAGTTTTTGATGGAATGGGAAAAGTTTCCTACTCAGGTCTACTAAAGACTTCCAATGCCACTACCATGAAAGGAAGAGCTTGTGCTACATCTGATGTTTCTCTGGGGATGGTTTTGAGGGACATAAGAATGCCGTTGTGCCTGGGTACCGGTGTGCTGATGGGTTGAGCGAATCTGGGCTTTTGCCCATGCCCATCTCAGGGTTTCTGATTACTACAGCGCTGTACATTGTAACAGGCATGTCTGAACGCCCTGCAGCAGTGACCAACTTGTTTGCAATGGATCAGTGATGATCTACACAGCTGGGGTTGGAGCTGCACCAGCATGAAGTCAGGTCTCCCTTGGGCTTTCAGAGCAGTAATGATCAGGACACTAGCAAAGGCTTGGGAGGAGTGGAGGTGTCTCCAAGGAGGCTGATGTAGCTGGGGCTCAGGGCCGGCTCTGGCTTTTTTGCCATCCCAGCCAAAAAAGCCTCCTGCTTTTTGCTGCTGACCGGAGTGCTGGGAGGAGGGCGGAGAGCCCGGCTGTGGCCCCGCTCTCCCCAGCCGGCCAGAGCGCCGGGGGAGGGCGGCCCCGCTCTTTCCGGCCGGCCAGAGCGCTGGGGGGAGGGCGGCGAGCCCAGCCGCAGCCCCGCTCTCGCCGGCCGGAGCGCCGAGGGATGGCGGCGAGCCCGCTGCGGCTCTGCTCTCCCCGGTGGCGAGCTCAGCTGGGGCCCCGCTCTCCCCGACCAGCCGGAGCGCCGGGGGAGGGCGGCCCCGCTCTTCCTTCCTGGCCAGCCGGAGCGCCGGGGGGAGGGCGGCGAGCCTGGCCGGGGCCCTGCTCTCCCCGGGTGAGCGCCGCCCCCCTCCAGGTGCTGCCCCAAGCACATGCTTGGAGGGCTGGTGCCTGGAGCCGGCCCTGCTGGGGCTTCTGTTGTTGGGTGCAGAATAATGCTTCAGCTGTGCAAGTTGAGTTTTATGTTGCGCTCATCATTATGGTAGGAGAGCCCCGGTCACCAGATTTGTGTGTAGCTGTTTATTCTAACTCTGGTGACTGCCCAGGCCCTACCCTCTGTGCTCTGATTGTGGACTCTCAAGTTAAGCAGGGTGGTGCCTGGTTAGATCTTGGTTGGGAGAGCTGTGCTGCAAACCAAGTACTTCCTAAGAGGTGGTGGCAATTCATGCTCAGGCGCACTGAGGCAGGAGCTTGCTCATTCAGGGGCACTGCTCCCAGCGGTGCTGTGTGTCAGACGAGCTGGGACCCAGCCTCTGACCCTGGCTTGCCAGTAAAGATTTTATGGCACTTTCACCAGGCTGGTGTGTTAGCCCTGCAGAACTGGCCATCAGCCTCCTGCTCTGGTAATTCCATTGTCTGCCTAGAGCCCCTCAGCTAGCTCTCTTGGAGACCTCACTTCCTGCTCCAACCTGCTGTGCAGCAGCACCGCACGGGGCAGGGCGGCAGCCTGCTCCCCCAGAGGTGGTTGCATCTCGGGACACCAGCCTACTCTGCACGGTGGGTCAGGCGCTGTGGGATGGAAAGCGCCATTGAACTCTAAGCCGTTCTCATTAAGAAATGACGGGAGCGTTCTTGTGGGATTCCACTGAAACCCCCCGTCCCCTCCCACCCGCTCAGGAAGCGAAATCAGGTTGGCGCAATGTCGCTCTTTGTTCAGAGGGTCTGTGCCTGTTCTGCTATTAAAGATTAATACTCCTGGGGGACTCCCTGTTGTAAGATGTTAGAATGAGGACAGGCTGCTCTGGGCGCTTGCAAGCGCTCTGACTTCGGTTCTGTTGCTGGGATTTTTTTGGCGGGGGTGGGTGGGGGGTGATTCATTGCTGCTCCCTAGTCCCAGCTGTGCAGGAAACCACCAGCAAGGTGCAGCTGCCCTGATAGAGATGATGGGGCAGGGTCCTGCTGTCACCCTCAGGGCAGCAGCTGCCTGGCAGCTGGTACGTGTGGGTGAGGGGCACTGAGCCGCTCCCGGGAGGTCTGAACACTGTGCTGGCCTGGTGCCAATGCCAGCCTTTGATTTCTGCCACCACGAATTGGCAGGGGACAGATAGGAGGGGGATGGGGAAGGGGAAGGAGGGAGAAATGACTGATTAGAGCAGCACGTGCCTTCCCCATGGCTCCTTGCTCCTGGGACATGCTTTGTATGGCGCGGTGCAATACTGATGCCTCGCACAAACCTTGAGGGGGAGTTGAAGAATCCTCCCCTGGGCCTTTTCTCCATCAAAGGCCTAATGGGGGGGAGCAGGGCTCTATTCCCGGCCTGAGCGTGATTCACTGCGTGACTATAGCACGTAACTTCTTGCCTGCCACAAGTTCCTCCTCCGTGGAGTGCGTCTGACTGTCCCTTGCAGAGCATGGCGAAGGGCTCAGCCAGGGTGGGTGAAGTGCTCCCAGGTGCCCCAGTGTCAGGTGCTTTGTACCTGCCATGGTTTAGGAGGAAGCTGTTGTGATGCAAAGGGCCCATGCGGCTGTCTCCTCCCTGGAGAACGGGTGTGTTAACAAAGGCAGGGGCAGCTGATGGTTGGAGGGTGAGGAATGAGGTACCCTAGGTCCACAGGCATGCACAGCACATTTCATTAGGGTGTGCATCCAGGGAGCCCCACCCTAGCCCTGCCTCCATCCACTCCCTCCTACTTCCTGCCCCCGACTGCCCCCCTCAGAACCTCCAACCCCCCCTTGCTCCTTGTCCTCTGACTGCCCCCTTCTGAGACCCCCCCCACACTGTAACTGCCTTCCTAGGACCCTACCTGTCCCCTGATTGCCCCGACCCTTAACCACACCCCTGCCCCCAGATGGACTCCCATGCCTATCCAACCGCTCCCCGTCCCCTGACTGCCCCCGAGCCCCTCTGGCCCATATCCAACCCGCCCGGCCCAGTCCCCTTACCACGCCGCAGCTCAGAACAGAGTCCCCATCAAACCCCACCCCCTGGACATCCCCTTGACCAATGGCATGATAGCAATTACAGGGCGGGTGCAGAGAGCGCCAACCAAGCTGGAGCGCAGTGGTGGAAGAGCGCAATGGCTGATGTAAGTCAACAAAGGTCATGTGTAGCGCTGGGGAGGCAGTGATTGGCTGGGCGGGGGTAAGAGGGTTCTGTGTGGGGCAGTCTGGGTGCAGGCAGCTCAGTGGGGGATCTGGATGTACAGGGAGATTTCAGGTGTAGGGGTAATGGGAGTCTGCAGGGGGGACCAAGTGAAAGTGGTTGGAACTCAGCAGGGGGGGGAGGTCTGGGTGCAGGGGAGGTGGAGTTCATTTGGGTGGGGGTCTGGGTGTAGGTGGTTGGGGCTCAGTGGGGAGGGTGTCTGGGGGGGCTCATCAGGGTGGTACAGATGCAGAGGAGGTGGGGCTTGTCAGAGTGAGGGTTTGAGGGGCCTGCTTAACAGGGGAGCCCCAGCTGCTGCCAAGGGGATCTGCATGCTGGGCCCCCACTTTCCCCCATCCCACCTCTTTCCCATCCCATGCCCCTTCCCCACCACTCCATCTCCTCCGCATCCCACCCCCTTCCTTCCCAAACTGCCTCTTTCCCCCTGTCCCCGCTTTCCCTATCCTCTTCCCCATCCCATGCCCCTTCCCCACTGCTCCATCTCCTCTGCATCCCACCCCCTTCTTTCCCCCCTGCCCTACCCTGCCCCGCCCCGCTCCACCCCGCCCCACAACTCACTGTTGTACAAAATGAAGGATGGCTCCCAGCACACAGAAGGGAGCTCAACCAGCACTAGGACCCAGAAGGTCGTGTCCAGCTGCAAAGTCTGGGGAGCTGAGCAGCACCTCCTTTTTTCAGTGGGGCTGCAGCAACTCTGTGTTCACAGAAATGGGGGGGGGCAGTGGCGTGACCTTGCAGCCCATGTGGCCCCCACCCCTCACCTCTATTTGGGGGTAATGCCTCCAAACTATGCCATGAACATTCCCAATCATACAGCCAGGGCCGGCTCCAGGCACCAGCTTACCAAGCAGGTGCTTAGGACGGCCCCTTCGGAGAGGGGTGGCACATCCAGCTGTTTGGCGGCAATTTGGCGGACAGTCCCTCACTCCTGCTCGGAGCGAGGGACCTCCCGCCGAATTGCCGCCGCAGATCGCTATCGCGGCTTTTTTTGTTTTCTTTTCTTTGTTTTTGTTTTGTTTTGTTTGGCTGGTTGGGGCGGCTAAAACCCTGGAGCCGGCCCTGCACACACCCCTGTTTCTCCTTCACTTTCTGCTGGGAAACAAAGAACACTGCAGGAGGGGGACCTGGGCTGTTTTCATTCCCCCTGGGGCCCAGGAGTACCCCACACAGACCCCCAGCGCCCCTACCTGCCTGCCCCCCCAGCCACACTCTCTGGCCTGCTCGGCAGGGGCTATTTGCCTTGCCTGCCTGAGCCAGCATCACAGCCAGGGTTGGTGGAGGAATCAGAGTGGGAGGGGGCCCTCCCCCCCCATGCTGGCCGAGAATGACCCTGCCCCTGCACTGGTCCCAGGCGCCTCAGCCCTCGGAGGTGACGGGCTGAGCAAGAGGAACTGGAGCAGCTCCCTCCCTCTCCCTGCTGGGGAGGCATAGGCAGGGCGCTCTAGCACTGCCCCCCACAGCTCCCATGGCCTGGGGTTCCTGGCCAATGGGCTGGGAACCGGGTCAACGCTGGGAGGGAGGCAGGGGGCAGCGTTGCCTCTGCCAAGACTCTCTCTGCACGCAGGGATGCTGGGGAGGGGGGAGCTGCCCCTGAGGTGAGAGCACCCCCACCCCCTGGCCCAACCCACCCTGCTCCCTGTCCCCCCGACTGCCCCTGCCCTTTGTCTAACCCCCCTCAGGCTTCTAGCAGTGTCTGGCTCAGCGTGGAGCCATACACACAGCCACGCGGGAGCACGCAGCCCTGCCCCCCACAGCTCTGACTGCCCTGCATTAGGGTGTGCATGGGCACACCTGGCACACCCTGTGTGCACGCCTATGCCTAGGTCCAATGGGACCAAGCTGTGGTGGGGTGAGCTAGTGCCAGGCTGGCACTGGGCTAGCCCAGGCTTGGAGGTGAGCTGATGGTGGGGGACTGCTGGGCTCAGGCTGTCCCTGGCAGAGGCAGGAGCTGGGACTTAGATGCCTGTAATCTAAAGGGGCCCAGGCAAGGGGCCCGCATGGTGGCAGGGCAGGGCGTGAGCAGGTGCTGGGCTGGCAATGGGGCAGGGTGTGAGCTGATACTATGGCCATGGATTGGGCCCCAAGCTGGTGCTGGCCCAGGGGTTGAGCTGGGCCTCAGATGAACATTCATACCTGACCCACGTCCTGCTGTAGCCCATGTAGGTTTACATATGGCACCGAGCAGAGGCTGTGTCCTACCACATTGCTAAGGATGGCTCCTGAGTCCAGCCAATCTGTCACTGCTCTCGCCCCACCTCTCCCTGCTCCCAACAGTCATTCCCCCGGGAGCGGAAGATGGAAAATGAAAAGCACACGGGGTTTATACAGCTGCGTGCTGTAGTGCTGCCTGGCTGCTGCTCGGACCTCGTAGGAGGAACCTGACCCCAGCCGATCAGCTGGAAACCCCTTGCTCAGATTGACAGTACCCAGGGGCCAGGCGTAGCCAAGGGCCGTGGAGGGCTAGTTCCGGGCATGGCTGAACTGGGGCTGTGTGATCGGTGTAGCTGCACCTGTGTTGACCGTCAAGGCTTGACCAGGACATACAAACTCTGCACTGATCCGTCCATTCCCATTAGCAGCAACCCCGCGTTTGCCCTTCTCTATGTTCGGAGCTTAAAGCTGCTGCAGCTTGACCACGCGCTGGCTCCTACCCATGGCCAGAGCTCCTTCGGAGGGGGGCTGATATGGCCGTGGCTGGCTGCGGTGTGGGGGTGGGGACTTCGAAGGCATCTCTTCAAGGGTTGCTGGCGCTGGCAGGAATGTGTTTAAAATGCAGAATGCTTTCCTTGCGGGTGTTGCTCCATTTGTCACAAGCGGAGAAAGGACCCACCCCCTGGGGGACATGATTAATCCTGGGTGCCCCAAGTGGGTGGAAACTCTCCGCCGAGCACGCTGCACTGGAGAAGCAGAGTTATGGGGCGTGTAAAGCAGCTGGCACTGGGGGAAGTCGGGCGTTGATTGCCACACAGACCCCTAGCACTGCTCCGGGCACGGCTCTTGGGGATGAGGGCTTGCTGGCCTGCTCGTCTTCTTCCATCCCAGGGCTGAGACCAAGGCCAAATGAGCCTTTCTTCAACCTTTCTGCTGCTGGGAACAGCACAAGGCCCACGACTCTGTTGCCCTATGGAGGTCACAGGGGAGACCAGAGTGCAAATCTCTGCCTTCTCCCCATACTACAACCTTCCTAATAGGCTGGGCATGCATCACCCTCCCTGTACATAAGGGGGGGGGGAAGGGACAGCTCTACCCTTAGTCACTGACACAGTCCCACTTCCCCACAGCAATCAGCGTGGGGGAAGCGTCCCAACTGCACCCACTGACCCAGCTCCATTACGCCTCAGCCTCAGGCTGCTCATGTGTTGCTGTGACGGGGCTGGTGCCTGGTGCTGAGAAACACTGAATGAAGCACAGCTGGGCTGAAGGGCTGCAGTAACTTATGTGCTCCCTGCTCCCCCGCCCCAAGCCAGTAGGGTGGAGGGGAGGCCGTGTGGCCCTGTGTCACAAGCCCTTGTGGGGCAGAGAAGTCCTGTTCTGCCCCTTACTAAAGCCCACAAGGCTTCAATGCTGGTGTAGCTCTTCCTGGGCCTAAGGCCACGCCCAAGAGCTGAGCCCTTGGGCCTAAAGCTGCCAGAAGCAAAGGGGCGGCTGGATGTGTCTATCTGAAAGAGGGTCCCTCAGAAATGCTGCACACACTCCCCACCCCCAAGCTGGGAGCCCAGGTCTGCATATGCACAACAGCCACTGGACACACACTCAGTCTGGCAACGGGGGGTTTTATTTCTGTAGGAGGTGGGGGGAGAAAGTGGAACTTACAAACAAAAATGACCCAGGGCTGGCAGGACACAAGGGTTGAGCCCCCGTGACCATGGCCCTGGCCCTGGCATGCGGCCCTGCCCCTCATGCAGCCAGTTCCCTGGTTCTGCTGTGGCTGTCCATGGGGCAGGCTGTCCTACCCAGCCCTCTCTCACGCTGCCCCGTCACAGCCAGTTGCACTGCTCAGGCTCCTGGGGGTGGGGGTGGTATTTATTGCTAAGGGGTCCAGCGGCTCAAAGGACCCGGGGCTGGAATGAAGAGAAGGGGGGGAGAGGAGCCTTTCCCCTTTGGGGCATCAGTCCAACCCCCAGCCCCCACTTGGAAGCTTTGCCAGCTGATTGCTGCTTGGTGGCCCACGTGAAACACGTTAATGGCTTTATTCCAGCATCTGCCGGAGGGGCCAGGTGGCCGCAGCGCTCTCTGTCTCACACACCTGGCAATTGGCACTGATTGGCCTCCTTGTTTGCAGCCTCAGCAGAGGCCAAGAGCCAAGTGGGCCTTGACGAGGCAAAGCCCCTTGGTTTACAAAAAAGGCCCGTTTGGGCTGGGGGGGGCGCGAGTGTGGTGTGGCAGCCTGCGCTGCAGGGCTAAGCCCAGCCTCACCCACTGCAGGGCTTGGGCTGGCACAAGGCCTAAAGTCACTTAATATCCAGGCATCAGAAACAATATGGAAGCCCTAGTTCAACGAGGGGATGAAGGTAGGCACCCTGCCTGGCCTGAGCATGAAGTGGGTTACAGCCCTTGGTGGTGGTCTGCACTGGCTGTCATTGGGGGTGTGCACCTCAGCCAGGAGCAGACATGACAGACCCACCGCATGGGCTGGTGCCAGCAGAGGCAGCCCATGGTGCTAACACGGCCCCGCCCCCCCAGGATTGAGCAGCGGTCCAGGCCTGTTGGAGGCTGTTCAGTGCATTGCGCAAAGGGCATGCACTGGGTCCTCCCCACCGACGCCTTTGCCACCATGCAGCAACCGGCGCGCAGCAGGAAGGAAAACTGGCGGCTCTTTGTCAGCTCCTGCAGGGCCCTAAAGTTTGTGTGTGAACTTCAAATCAGCAGGGGGGGAAGCAAGCCAGGACTAATAGAACGTTTTTGTTCCATTTTTCTTCCCGCTCGTCTCTCTGCTGCTCACTGTTGTCCTGTGGACAGATGAACAGCGGGGGGGGGGGGGGGGGAGTAGTGATGGGGGTTAGAAGGTAACCCAGTGTGGCATGTTTACCTTTAGTAGCTGGTCCAGCTAAGAGGTTTATGTGGCTGTTGCTGCTCATTAGCGGAGCTGTCCTCTGGCTCAAGCATTAGTGGCTCATTATTCTGGTGCTGTAGGTCCCCAGTTCAAACCTGACCTCAGCAGCGTCACCTGTACCCACCAGTAAGGTGTATCTGTAGTTTGGCCCTGCCAATGGCCAAGCATGTGCTTCTCGCCCAGGTAATAGAAATATAGCTCCAGAGAGGGACTGCTCAGGGGAGTGGCACCCTTAGAGGGCTAGCAGACAGCCACACGTGCCAGTGGTACAAAGCCCTTTTGAAAAGGAATGGAGCAGAATTAAGGAAACAAAAATCAACAAGGGCAGCAACTGAGTGAAACACACAGGTGACTAGAAAAGCCCAGCCCCTACAAAGCGTTGAGCAATGTGGCCGTTTCCCCAGGCTGACAGCTGCAGTGGCTTTTCAAACCTATGCCGGGGGTGGGTCTAAACGGCGTGGGCACAAAAGAGATTGACCACCTCCATGGTGGACCACGATGAGTGGTTGAACATGGTCAGGGAGACATGGGCTGACCCAGCCTGAGACCCTGTGGATACAGTTCCATGGGGCTGGGCAGCAGCCTCTGGGTGGGGCTGTGACACAGTTAGCCGGTGCGTGCAATAACGGGTGGTAGGGGCGTGACTGAAGCCCCACAGGTCCAGCAGCTCCAGCACTAGTAGCAAGCCCAGCGGCCAGCTTGGCACTGCTGCCTGCGCTGGGACCTGTACAAGTGGAGAGGGGAACATGGCCCGGGGCAGGGAGGAAACGCCACAAGGTTGAGGGGGAAGGAGTGAAGTGCGTGACACTTATGGCCATCACACCCAGCGCGGTGGGAGAGGTCAGGCTCTGCTCTGGAGCCACAACTCCACCTAGGGTGACCAGATGAAGGGAAGGAAATATAGGGACACATGGGGGGAGCCCACCGGCAGAGCGCAAAAAAACCCCAAACCACCCACATTGCTGCCGGTGGATATCGGGACGTCTGGTCATCCTAACTCCACCCCAAGCCCCACACTCTCTCCTGGGCTGTAACCTGGCAGGAGTGACCGTCAGGGCCTGGTGCTGGGCAGTAGCTGCAGCCAGAAAGGCTCCATGGAAAATGTGATGCAGCCAGGCCACAGAGCCTACCCACTGAGACAGCTTTGCACCCTCTTTAAACCACCGTGCCCCCATCAGCCCCTGCCTGAGCTGCCAAAGCCAGTGCTCAGCCTTGCCCCTGCTGGCAGAAATGTCCCACAGAAACTAAAAATAATAATCAGCCCCTCCCCCCCAACCTCAGCCAGCAGTCACTGTTTACGTAGGACCTATATTTTGCTACTCTGCAGCCAGCAGGGGCAGCCCTGCATACACCTACTGACCCACAGCCCTGGCCCGCGGGAGCTAAATGCAACAAGAACTGCAAGGTCAGCCAGGCCATCATTTGAAACATTCAAAAATGGGTGTAAGAAAAATCCCCAACCCCACGCAGCGCTGGTGCCTAGCGTGTGCAGGGGAGCGAGCTGAGCTGGCAGTGAAGGGAAACGTAAAACTCCTTGTGAGCCATTGCCAGCTGCCCTTTTGTACAGTTTGTTTATACTGGCATGACTGGTGGTTGTGTGCCCTTGTTTAAAACCCACGTGGAGGGGCAGAGGGAGGGGACGGGTTACATGTGCTAACCCAATGGACCTTAATGGCTATTGCAATTGCTTGTCTCACATCTCCCACCTGTTGTCCTTCCCCGCGGGGTGGGGGGGGGTGCCTTCCCCCTCGCCAGCTGGGCTCAGACGTGAGTCCCCCGGCTCCCGTCAACATTGACCGTTCTGGTACAAGTGTGATGTGATGGACAGGTGAACTGGAAACAACAGCCGTGCATCAATCACAGGGCAACATGCATGCCTGTTTCACCATGCACGTTATCCGCGTACTCTCAGGAGGTGTGGGCACCTGTGCTGGTGGGTATTCCCCCACCTTCCTCGCCCCTCCTGACACCCACCCTAGTGCCACCAGCTATAATGGGGAAGCACCTCTGGTACTTCTCTAGCAGGTGGTCTGGACTGGCAAGACAGTTAGCCCCAGAGGCTGCTGGGACATAAAAAGAAAAGATGAAGGTTCTTTTTAGACAGTGACCTCAGTCTTGCTATTGGTGGAGAAGGGCCGCGAGGGCTGGACATAGTGGGTGGGCGTCTGGCTGAAGACCTCCGGCAGCTTCTCGACGCTGAACTGGCGCTTGTTGGCATAGATCTGTCGGCGGACATCAGGGGGGTGGTGATGGCTGGGGTCCCAGCCTCCCTTGAAGGCAGGGCTGGCCACCAGTGGGTGGGTATTGGTTTTCACCACTTTGGCCTTCTGCCCGGGTGTAGCCAAGCCAACCAAGGCACAGCTGTCGTGCAGGGGAGGCATGTCTTTCTGATGCAGCCCCATGGGTGGGAAGGACAGAGGACCAGGCGGAGGCATGTCTACCATGGGAAACCGCTTGTAGAATTCTTCCGGTGCGCTCTCTGCAGGGGAAAACAAAGCAAAGGGCAGGCAGTCAGACAGACAGGGAACACACATGCCTTCCACCTCTCTGCCTGCCAGGATAGCTCTCCTCCATGTATGTCCCTGCCTCTCCCCGCCTGGGCTTCAACTCTGCTGGGCGGGAAAGAACCTTGGCCATCTCAATCTCTGACCCCTGCTCCATGAATGCAGCAGCTTCCCTTGCTCAGCCTGCCCCAGGCCCCTTTCCTTCACTGACGCCTGTGCTGAAACCCCACCCCTGAGCTAAGCTTTGCTCGAACTCAGCACACACGACACTTGCAGCCCCTGCCGCTCTCTCCAGGCCTGCAGAACCGCCAGAGCTGGGGGCTGCACTGCTCTCCCTAACAGCACCAACGGTGTCCCGTTTCCTTCCCTCTGGCCCTGGGGAAATCACAGTCACTGCTGCCATGGGATCAGGGGAGGGAGGAGCTGAAGCAAAGACAGAGGAAGCACATGCTGGTGAAGCAGCCCTGTCCGGCCCCGGCCCAGCGATGCGGTGGCAGCACATACCTACGGCCTTGAGCGTGGCATACTTGGCGTAGTCCGGAGCTTGATGGGGCATGGTGCTCGTCATCTGCAGCCGGTTGCTGTGGGCATGTGGCAGCCCCATCTGGGGGGCGATAGGGGTGCTGACCACAGCATTATTCAAGTGCATATTGTCTGGAAATGCAAAGAAAGATTCTGGGAGGGAAGGTTTAAGGGGTCAGAGAGTCAGAGTTTAAGGCCAGAAAGGACCATTAAATCATCTAGCCTGTCCTCCTGTCCATCACAGGTCATTCCATTTCACCTGGCTACCCCAGTGCTGAGCTCAGGAACTTGTGCATGGCTACAGCACAGCTCCCAGAGAGGTCTCCAGTCTTGATCTGAAAGCAGCAAGAGCCTGAGAATCGACCACTTCCCTTGGTTTCATCGCCCTCACTGATAAAAAACTGTGCCTTCATTTCAATCTGAATTTGTCTGGCTTCAGAGTCCAGCCATTGGTGCTCGTTACACCTTTCTCCACCACATTAAAGAGCCCGGATGTGCTCCCCGTGAAGGTGCTGGTGCACTGATCAAGTTACATCTCCAGCTTCTTTTTGCGAGGCTACGCAGCCGGCGCTCGTTAAGTGGCTCACTGCAAGGCATCTCCTCCCGCCCGTCAATCCTTGGCTGTTGCTCTTTTCTGCACCTTCTTCAATTTTTAAACATTCTTTTTAAACTGCCGACCCCAGAACTGGATGTGGTATGCCAGGGTCAGTCTCACCAGGGACATACACAGAGGTAAAATCACCCTCCCCACACACACCCCGTTTATACACCCAAGGAGCGTAATAGCCCTTTTTGCCACAGCATCGCACTGGGAACTCATGTGGAGTTGTTGGTCCCCTATGACTCCTGACTCCTTTTCTGAGTCACTGATTTCCAGGATAGAGTGGCTGGCCTGCCTTCCTTGGTCCTAGTTATATATATTTGCATTTAGCTGCATAAAAATGCATTATAATGTTAACAAGCTCACCCTTCCCCCATCCTGGCCTCAGGTTTGGATACTCCCTTCCCCCATGCTCCCCACAGTCTTCCCTGAGCAGTCAGACATCTGTGCTGAGAGCAAACATCACCACCTGCCTAGTGGGACTGGATACCTCGGAGGATTGATCAGGGAACCTTCCATGGCTGTGGCTCTGGTGGCACTCTGTCCCCAGATCAGGATTGGCCAAAAGCCCTTTGTAACTGACAGCTGTTTGGTGGCCGGTGTGAAGGGCGAGTTCCCATTCCAATGGGACACCCACAGCCCTGATACCGCCATTCCCGTCGGCACTAACTGGCCCCCTCAGCAGAGAGACCAACAGCTGAATGGGCCACAGGCCCTGACCTCCAGTCACTCCCAGCAACAGTCCCTTGGTGCCAGGCTTGGTGTGGGCCATGTGGGTGCAAAGCTAGGAGAGTGGAGTATCCAAACCTGAGGCCAGAATGGGGGAAGGGTGAGCTTGTTAACATTATAATGCATTTTTATGCAACTAAATGCAAATATATATAACTAGGACCAAGGAAGGCAGGCCAGCCACTCTATCCACCCATGTATCTGTTCAGACTTCAGTCTCCAGGCTCTTGGTTGGGTGACATTCACCAGTGGTAACTTCAGATCAAAGAGTTTCAATGCAAATTCCCCTTGCCCCCTTTAATAAGCGTCACCGGCAAATGAAAGAGAAAACAGAGTCCTCCCCATCTACCCTGGGCAGAGCAGAGCTGAACTAAACTTAAAGGCCACTGGATTAGCAGCCGATTTCCCTGTGTTACACAACTGGGGACCGCAGTGGTACCAGTGACTTCTGGCCCCACCAATCCTCCCATTGCTACCACCCAGGGGAGTCCCAAGGGGACAGCATGGGATAGCGATCAGCCCATCCTTCAGCAGAGGAGAAACACTTCCACACCCTCCCCGAAAGCAGCTCCCCTGTGGGGACATCCCCCCTCCACACGCTAGATGACCTCACCTGTCGCCATTCACCAGCACTGGGACTAGCTCCAGCTCTGAGGGGGAGATCCCAGCCACCCCTGCTCTAGAAGGATGAGATACAGAATGGATCCCACCCATCCCAGGTACACTCTGGCAGTGCCGGATGCTGACCTGCAACGTATTCTGCGGTGCTTTGCACAGCCTAGCTTTAAAGAACCCAAGCGATGGGACTTTCCCCAGCACTGCCCCACCACAGACTGTTCCACCACCTAATACACCTCACGGCTAGGACAGTTTTCCTCCCTCCTCCATGCTCCCACCCGCTAGTCCGGGTGCAGCTAGTAACCCCCCAGCCTTGGGGGCTCCTGCAACTTGTCTAGCCGGATGACTGCACTGCGCTCTGACCTGTGAGCTGCAAACACACACTGGCTGCTGCCAGGGCAAATGTCACTTCCGATCTTTCAGAGAAGCAAGCAGGGGACTGTCAGCCCGGAGGGGGAGCCTCCCCCCAGAGGAAGCAGGGAGTACACTGGAGAAGGGGCAGAAGGCACAAATGCAACTTATGCAAGCCTCGAAATCTGCCACTCCACAGCAGGGGCAGACACAGCCGCCACGCATCCAAATCAGTGTCGTGTTTCAACTGCGCCAGCCGTTATTGGTGGGGGCTGTCCCAGAACCAGGAGCAGAAGCATCAGGGAGCCCAACGCTCTGGAGCCTCAACATACCCCTCACCCACAGCCCCTGCAACATCCACGAGAGCAGCAGATACAGGGAGGGTGGAGAGAGCCACGTCCAGCTTCCCAAGGGAGTGTCGACAAAGAGCAGTGACAGGGTCCCAAGTGGGAAATCTGGCCCCTTGAAGAGGAAGGAATTCCCCGTTTGAGAGTAGGGTTCTGGTGAGTGAATTTCCAGGGGCTGTATCCCCCCTCCCTGGGAACCCCTGATGCCAGCATGGTGCCCCCAGAACTCCTCATGACCAGCGCCCCATCACACTGGGTTGACATTAGGAGAGGAGCTCAATGCCTGCAATACTCCCCATGACCAGCATTTTGCGGGGGGCGCTCTCTTGCCCTGGAGTCCACCGCGGGAGGTAGCTCCCCATGGGCGCCGGGCTGCCTTTCATGCTCTACTTTAAATAGAAAATAACAGAAACAAGGGAACAGATTTCCTCCCTGGCATGTTCTGCTACAGCCAGACACCTGCACCTCTGTGAAAACTGCCCTGCTTGGTTTGCTTCACTCAGGACACCCCAGCTTCCCTCCTGCTCCCCTCAAACCTCATTCACAGAGATGGAAGGAGACCGGGAGACCCTCTGCTGCCCACAAACCGGTCCCTGCCCAGCACAGATGGGACTGTGAGGGGGACGGGAGGCGAGGCTCTTACCTGTGCCATTTCTGGGGGAGCTCCGGGCAAGCCCGTCACCCATCTGGACCTGGATGCTGCCCATGTGGCCGTCAGTCATGTGGTCAGAGGGGCCGTGGCCCGGCTGCTTCAGTAAGTCTGTGAGCGTTCTGGAGAAGGCAGAAAGGAAAGTAGCAAACCAGTGACATCTCCCACCTCACGGGCGTGTGATACAGACACTTGGTGCAGACATCCTGTCACTCTGCCAATGCACCTCAGTTCAGAGCCACAGGGCAGGCCTACACTTAATATGCTGCATTGGTGCAGCCGCACTGCTGCAGCGTTTTAGTGAAGATGGTTGACGCCAACAGGGGAGAGCTCTCCCGTTGGCGTAGTTAATCTACATCCCTGAGAGGCGGTAGCTGTGTTGGCGGGAGAAGCTGTCCTACCATGATAGCGCTGTTTGCATCAGCACTTAGGTCGGTGTAACTACGTTGCTCAGGGGGTGGATTAGTCACATCCTTGAGGGACATAATTACATTGAAGTAATTCTGTGGTGTGTAGACCTCCCCATAGAAACCCTGGTTACTCCAGCCTAGGGCTCAATACAGCACTGCCAATGCACCTCCACTCCGGCCTGTAGAGCCCACGGCTATTCCAGTGCTGGGCCACTACCTGGGTCTCCCAGTGCCTCTCACACAGCCGCTTTCCAGTCCTGCGCAGCAATGGCCGAACAAACCAAACGTCATGGTGGCCAAACACCAAACTCACCTGCCAACCAAGGTGGGATCTGAACTCTGTGCTAGTCAAGGATAGAAGGAAAGGCCAAGCCCCATGTAGCCACGCCCCCCCAGCACGCTCAGCCTTGTAGAATGAGCCACTTCCTCTTGAAAAGCGCGAACACTGTGGGGGACTTTGTCAATGTTACAAGGGAGGCCCCTGTCTCCCAGTAAATGGTCAGTTGTTGCTAATGTTAAAGGGGTGGGGTCAGCGGGCAGGGGAATGAACTAGTGAAACCTTTGTGTTCATCACACTGTCCTCTTCCCCCTCCTGCAAATCCAGAAGCTGGAGAGACCCATTTGCATGACTAGATTAAAATAAAGAAAGACACGCAGCTTGGCAAAGGCTAAGGGCTTGGGGACAAAATACCTAAAGGGTGTAATAGCAGCGAGGGAGAGGAATTGTTCTGAGAGAACCAAAGGTGCATAACTAGGAGTAATGGGATGAAACAGAGGCGGAAAACTCAGGCTGAATAACAGGGGAGGTTTCCGAAGAGATAGAACTACCAAAGTGTGGAATTGTCTGCTACGGGAAGCGATGGAAACCCCAGTGCTTGAGTCAGTTCAAACGGAAGTGGAGAAAGCCCTGGAGAAGAGACAGTAGGGAAAGATCCGGCTTCAGCAGGGATGTGGATGAGCCAGATGTGACCTTTCTTGGCTGTTCTGTCCATTTTTAATCATCCCTTTATTAATAATGACATTAAAGAACATTACATAAGCGTAATTTGTTTAACATTCATGTCTGAAGACATCCCAGAAATTCCATGGTGCACGGAAGCTCCCAGAGCAACGTTCAGCTCAGAAACCAGAACAGCCAGGGACAGCGAGTCCCAGGATCAGATACCCACGGTGCTATTTGCATGAAAATTAGCATAAAAACCAAGCCTATCTTGCAAGGAAAGACCACACAAGGAGCGTCTGGATAGATTTTTTTCTGCCTCCAATCCGTATGATCATTCTCTCCCCCGCCCCCACTTTCCTTCTGAACACAGATTCGCTCCTTTTACTCCATATTTATAACATATTCCACTGTGGATGCTTCTGTCACAACCTGCCCTGTCCCCCCCTCTGGACAGACACCAGTCTGTTGTGAGTGGACCCAACCACTGGATCCCACAAGCTCCTACGCCAATCAGGTCTCGGCAGAGCCTGGTCATTGGTCCTAGCTCTGGGTTTCTCAGACTCACTCCCAGGTATCTGTTTGTGACCCTGCGTGCCTAGGGCAGCCCTCACTGGAAATGCCAAGGTCAGGTCAAGCTGCAAAAGGGAGAGCAGATCCTGCCAAGACTGGTGGGTAACACTGAAGTTAAACTCCACAACCAGTCACAAATGGTGCTTCTGGTCCGCACACTGGTTATCAAGAAGCAAAAAAATAAATCTCACAGCCCCCTTTATTTCATTCCAGTTCTCTGGCTCCCAGTCAGCACATAGGTCCAGTACAGTGAGAAGTTATTTTAAACTTGGCTCACATATACAAAATGTTCTTCTGACCCCAAAGGGTCAGTCATGTTATCAGATCAATATGAGTTTGGATCTTACCCAAAATACCACGCTGCTGGCCAATCCTTAAGCATCTAAAAGTAAAGGCTTATTATAAAGAAAAAAGAAAGAATAAGTAGCGAGATGTTAAATGGTAAAACAGTCACATACAAACAAAGATTCAAAGTCCATATATCTGTTTCTTAGCAGTATTGGTGGGTTTGCTGGCTTGAAAGTCCCTCTGGAATACATGCACAGCTTTATTCAGAGCTTCCTTTGTAGGAAGGTTACTCCAGAGGTAAGAAGCAGGACTGAAGACAAAATGGAGAAGATGAAGCTGCTTTTTATAGTCTTTTGCCATGCCGCTTGTATTTCCTTTGTTTCAAACACAAGCTGCCCAGCACATGGCCTGGACGCCTTAGAGTTCTGTCTATAGGCACGCCCCTGCATGCCTTGCTGAGTCATAAGGTGTATCCTTGACCCTTTCAATGGGTTCATTGTGCAGTTGATGTCCCTTGATGGGCCATCAAGCAGGCTAGGCAGTGCTGATGCCAATCTGTCTGGGGGTGTCATCCAGATGCACAGCACAAGTTTGAAATACAGATACACCCTAAATATCTATAACACATAATACAAAGATGATACAAACGTATAAACAAGATTAGCATACAGTAACTCCTCACTTAAAGTCATCCTGGTTAACGTTGTTACGTTGCTGATCAATTAGGGAACATGCTCATTTAAAGTTGTGCAATGCTCCCATCTAATGTCGTTTGGCAGCCGCCTGCTTTGTCCACTGGTTGCAGGAAGAGCAGCCCATTGGAGCTAGCTGGTGGGGGCTTGGAACCAGGGTGGACCGGCAGCCCCCTATCGGCTCCCCGCTCCCCTAAGTTCCCTGTGCAGCAGCTGCCAGCAGGCTAGCAATTGCAACTATCCCTCCCCCCACTGCCATGTGCTGCTCCTGGCTTCTGCCTTGAAGCTGCTCCCTGAGACTACTGCTTGCTGTGTGGGGGGGGGAGAAAGAGGGGGCTAATGTCAGGGTGTCCCCCTCCCCCCTGCTCCTGCACCCCACTTACCCCATCTTCCATAGAGCAGGGAACACACAACAGAGGGAGCTTCCAGGCAGCAGCAGCTGCAGCTGCAGTCCCGTCTCAGTTTGCTGATCTAATTAACACGGCAGTGTACTTCTGACCCCACTCTTCATACTTAAAGGGGAAATGCACATCTCTCTCTCTCTCTCTCTCTCACACACACACACAGACAGGATGTGTGTTTCTGTCTCTGTCTGCCCTCCCTTCTTTCCTGATGCCTTGTACAGTAGAGTGTGAGTATTAACCCTTGAGGGCTCAGCCAATTGCTAGTTCATCATTTAGCAGTAAGGCATCCCCTGGGAAATATCCCACCCTCTGACTCCTCCACCTCAACCAAGCTTCACAATCATCATCACTGTGTACCAGTATTAAATTGTTTGTTTAAAACTTATACTGTGTGTGTGTGTGTGTATATATATATATATAATATATAGTCTTTTGTCTGGTGAAAAAAATTTCCCTGGAACCTAACCCCCTCATTTACATTAATTCTTATGGGGAAATTGGATTCACTTAACATCATTTCGCTTAAAGTCGCATTTTTCAGGAACAGAACTACAACGTTAAGTGAGGAGTTACTGTACTTGGCAAATAATAACATTTTTGCAGATACCTCACTTGACATATCTGGCACAACTCATTTCCATTTTACAATATTGGTCTTCATAATATTCTAAAGTGTCCCCCAGATTCCATACAGCATCACACTGCTACCCTTCCTTGTGAGGTAGACTCTGCAGCCCAGCCACCTTAGACCCCCAGAACCAGTGCCCCAGCCCCCAGTTGCTCAGAGACACTCTTCTAACATTCCACCTTGCTGTGAGTCCTCTGAGCTTCTTGATTAACCCTTTCAGGGACAACATGGCAGGGAAGCAAGCAAAGCACTAAAGAGTTACAGAGCTTTGCAAAATGAGAGTTCTGAGACATACCCATCCCGAGTCTGCTCTCACCCTTTCTGTGAGGCCAAGGTCTGGTCAGCATCTCAGGCCAGGCAGAGTGCCTTCTGCCTTCTCTCTCTCTCTCCAGCCTGGTCTCCTGGCATGTGGCAGTGGCCAGCCCCCCTCACAGAGATCATCCTCCTTAAATACCATCTCTGACCCCTTGTGCCCATGTTCCCAGGCTGAGAAACCCAGCTCCTTCCCCTTCTGTGTAGCAAGCTTTTGTTCCATGTGGATGGCCATTAGTTGAGAGACAGAGCTGATGACTCTAGTTTGTTTTGTGTTGGCTTCTCAGTCATAGTCTTTCAGCAAGGCCCCGCCGCACAGCTCCTGGGAAGGGCAGTGTGTGGGCTGCAGCATAATAACCTGGCCCTGGACAAGGTGAGACCCGGGTTCAGCTCCTAAAACAAAAGGATATCCTACTCCAAAATGGAGGTTACCATCCAAAATGGAGTTTGCAATTTGATACAGACATAGCCTACTTTGTCACAGCTTCTATACCAGGGGTCGGCAACCTTTCAGAAGTGGTGTGCCGAGTCTTCATTTATTCATTCTGATTTAAGGTTTCGCGTGCCAGTAATACATTTTAACGTTTTTAGAAGGTCTCTTTCTATAAGTCTGTAATATATAACTAAACTATTGTTGTATGTAAAGTAAATAAGGTTTTTAAAACATTTAAGAAGCTTCATTTAAAATGAAATTAAAATACGGAGCCCCCCGGACCGGTGGCCAGCACCCGGGCAGTGTGAGTGCCACTGAAAATCAGCTCGCGTGCTGCCTTTGGCACCCGTGCCATAGGTTGCCTACCCCTATTCCATTCCTGTATCACATTTAATTGTGTCTTGGCATCTGGACAAAGAACTCAGACTCAGTACTGAAGTACATAACCATGAACTTTACACTAGTTTTCCCCCGCACCGCAAGGGAATTCTCACAGCTTTCACCAAACTTCTAAAGTCCTGGACTAGCATTTGCAGTGCTGAATGTAAAACCAGAGATGGATTCTCTGAGGCTAGTCCCTTTGTCGGTTGTTCCAGATCCCAGTCTGGAATATGGAAGGGCTGTTCCCAGGACCTTTATGTTTCACTCCGGCCCCTGTCAGCGATTGGTGAACATCATAAGCTAACTCTAATAGTAGCCACTGGGGACAGTGCTTAGAAAGCACATGCCATTGGATGATCATCTTGCATCATTCTCTGAGAATTCGCACCAACTGAGATCTTGGGCTTTTTGTTAATCTCAGAATATTTCAGTTCTGGTCTTTCGATGGCAACCTTTTTCTTTTGCCAGCCATTGCTGTACCATTCTGTATTAGTCTCCAAGAGCATTCTGCCTGTGACAAATGAGGGATAATTGGCTTAGGTTGACTAATACGTCCACGAATCTCCATAAGTGCTCCTTGATTTTGGGTCTTTCCATTTGCACAATTGACTCCACTTTTCTTGGGTCCAGTCTCTGTCACTGAGTCCATGTCCTACATAACTGCCCTCACTCAGCCTGACCTGGCATTTGTTCCTGTTTGATCTCTGGCATGCTGCAGGATTGTTTTTGTTCTAAATCAGCAGATCATCAACAATAATTACTTCCACCCCATCCAGATCCTAAAAGATCTAGGACAGGACACATTAGTTCAGCTCAGGTGCTGAGGCAATCCCAAAGGGAAGTAGCTTTAGCCCTCTTCTCTCCCCCCCCCCCCCCCCCCCCCCCCCCAAAACCCAAGAGGAATGTTGAAGGCACCACGGAATTTTGGTTTGATTTGTATTTTGGGGTGAGGATTTGACCTGGGTTTTCTTTTATAGGAATTGATTCACATTCCTCCTCACTCTGTGTCCCCCCACTGAAAATACTAATTTTTCACCTTTTTACAGCCATAGCTATGAGTCAGTTTCAGCAGGCTGGAAACTGGTGGGCTAGACTTTTATCTTTTGTCTCTGGCAGTGGAAGGACATCTCTGTCCCTGAAGACCATACTACCCGAGGCAACTGGCTTGTTCTTCCTTTATCAGCACTCAAATGGGCCTGTTGCATCAGCAAGTTCAATGTTATTTGACCTACATTTTCTTGGGCCTCTTTGTGAAGTCTGGTAATTCTTTATACGTGACTTTCCCCCTTGAAATAAAAATAACATCAATACCAGCAATCCAAAGCAACCTTACAATATCAAAACAGTGTAGACAGCTGTCAATAAGAATCTATGCTATAATAAAAACAGAGTGCGAAGACCAACAGTAAGCAGCAACCCTATAAACACAATGAAAGTTTGCAAAGCTCTATGTGCATAAGCAACCCTACAACAACAAACGAAGCTCACAGCCTCAAGCAAACCTCCCCCCACTCCCAACCAACACAAAGAATATACCAGGAACTGCTACAATATCCAAATGAACTCTTAAATAGGGACGGTGTCACAAGCACGTTAAAGTAGACACAAATATTAGATTTCACCAACCTCCACAGTCACTGTCTAGAGCAATGGTTCTCAATCAGGGGCACATGTATCCTGGGGATATGCACAGGTCTTCCTGGGGGTACCTCAACTCATCTAGATATTTGCCTAGTTTTACAACAGGCTACATAAAAAGCACTAGTGAAGTCAGTATAAACTAAAATTTCATACAGATAATGACTTGTTTATACTGCTCTATAGCCTATGCACTGAAATGTAAGTACAAGATTTATATTCCAGTTGATTTATTTTATAATTATATGGTAAAAATGAGAAAGTCAGCAATTGTCAGTAACAGTGTGGCGGAGTTCTTATATCTGATTTTGTAAGCAAGTCATTTTTAAGTGAGGTGAAACTTGGGGCTATGCAAGACAAATCAGACTCCCGAAAGGGGCACAGTAGTCTGGAAAGGTTGGGAAGCACTGCACTAGAGCAACCCCACAACAAATCTATGTGTGCCAAGCACTGCTAGTGTAACACTGAGGGGATCATTAGCAGCAGGGCTTGAGTTTGGAACCTCTGGAGCTTAATGCACAAGCCTCTACTGCTTGAGCTAAGATGCAGGGCTGTTAAGCTTGCTACAGGGTGGGCTATCAACCTTTATGTGGCCTAACCACCGAGTGGGCATGTCTTACACTAGCAAAAACCCCTACACTAGGCCATTGTGAACAGACCAAACAACGAACCAATGAGCGTATGCAAACATTCATCAGAATCCCTCCAATGACAGCCTGGTGTGAGCACCCCTATGGTTGTTAGCAAGCCAGAAATCAGAAACCCATGTGCACAAACCAGTGCTCAGAAAAACCCTACAGTAACAAAAGTGTCACAGCCTATCACTCAGAAACAGCCCTCTGACAACACACATACACTGCCCAGTGTTAGTAAAGATGGAGATATCAAGCTAGGGAGCCAGAGCCTGACGAACCAAACCAAGCTCCCATCTCCTAGAACTGGAAGGGACCTTGAAAGGTCATTGAGTCCAGCCCCCTGCCTTCACTGGCAGGACCAAGTACTGATTTTGCCCCAGATCCCCAAGTGGCCCCCTCAAGGATTGAACTCACAACCCTGGGTTTAGCAGGCCAATGCTCAAACCACTGAGCTATCCCTCCCCCCAGGTCTGACTAACCCCCAGCTTTTGAATCCAACCCCGACTGCAGCTGAGGCCCATCTCTGGAGGGAACCACTGGCAATTCTTTTCCAACCCATCAGCCAGAGGACACAGAGCAGGGCGAAGGAGACAATGTGGCCATCCAAGAAGCGGAGTGGCAAATTAGTGACAGTCACGGGTGACATTGCCCAAAGCCAGCATGAATTCTTCACCTCTGCACTCAGAGGGAAGTTGAAGGTCGCAGGCTGGTGACTGGGAAGGAGGAGCGCAATGGCGTAGCCAGGTGGAGCGAACGAGGGGGGCGGACATAAAAAAAAGGCGCCACCCACTGCGGAGCTTGTACTCACCGGGTGGTGCTCCGGGTCTTCGGCGGCACTTTGGCGGCGGGTCCTTCACCAGCTCCGGGTCTTCAGCAGCATTTTGGCGGGGACCTTCAGGGCCGCCGAAGACCCGGAGTGAGTGAAGAACCTGCCGCCAAAGTGCCGCCGAAGACCCGGAGCACTGCCCGGTGGGAAACCAGTGAATCACTGAGTGAGTAGAAATGTGGCGGTTCAGGCGGGGTGCTGCATGGTACCTACCTCAGGGCCGAGTTGGGTTACTGCACTGGCCTCCCACACTGAAGTTCAAATCATTAGCTAAAGCAACACGTGAGATAAGCTTGGGAGTCTCAGTTTAGTCTCCAGTGGAACTGTGTCAGCATTACTTAGATTGTAAGCTCTTTGGGGCAGGGACTGTCTTGCTCTGTTTGTACAGCGCCTGGCACACTGGGGTTGTGGTCCATAACTGGGACGCCTAGGCACTGCCCCAATACAAATAATAAAGCAGCCATCATCACCACCACATATGGACCACATAATTCATCAAGAATGGCAATCAATCACTGAAGAGAGGCCCACTACAGGAGTGGCAGGAGAGGTTGTAGGTCAAGATCAAGGTGCATTGGCTAGACTGGGCCTGAAATAGCTGATGGTAAGGATTGAGGAGACCTGGCAAAGCAGTGAGAGGTGGAGGGGGTTTGGCCCTTGGACTGAAATAGGGGGTGGGGTATGTCAGGATCATGACATTGGAGCGTTATGAATGTGTTGTTGCTGCTAGACTATTATTTGTATTCTGGTAGCAAATAGAGGCCTATTGTGATAATTGCACACAGAGGCCTGCAAATTTACCCTAATTGTAAGCTCAACTGTAAAAAGTGTGTGAAAGTTCCTAAGATGTCACAATAACCTGTCCCAACACATGCTGATGGGGGAAAAGGTATGAAGCGCAGACAGAATGACTGGTGTGCGCAGACACGATAGTGCTATGGAATTAGTCCAACCAAAAAGGCCTACTGATATAATTCAAGGCCTGTGTTAAGATCATGCTTGGCAAACGAGAAAGTGTGGGTCCAGAAATCAATTAACCAAAACTGGTGAGTAAAACATTCAGCCGAATTGGTGACCAAAGTAAGAGGGCGATGGGCTATTCCACCCATCACTCCCTTTTTGGGTCCTTAAAGAAAGAGATTTAGTGTGGGGAAATATAGAAAAACAAAACAGACGGAGGCTATTGGAGTGAGCTTCCCCATGAGGGCTGCCACCGCCATCATCTTGTGCGACCCTTGATCTTCTTCGTCCTAATCCTGAGAGATATCCTGACCACAGCAGGCCAGAGAGGGGGACCCAGGTGACAATCGCCACCTCTACTGGCTCCAACTGAATCCCAAATGCCACCTGAATAAAAAGGAATCGAACAACAGCAACGACGACAGGTCCAGCCCATCTCAACTAACTTCTCTTTTCCCCAAAAAGGACAGTTATTATCATATTTGACGCCACCTCAGAGACTGTCAAACAAGGGGGGGTTCCTTCTAAAAACTCTGTCCAGCTGAAGAGAAAGGGAACAAGGGATGCTGTTAAAATGAAAGCCTCACGTAATGCTTTACATCTCGGATGCTTTCACTGGTTTTGTCCCTTTAATAAAAAGTTAAGATTTTCATTAATGCGTTTTCCATAGTACTAAGCAAGCGGATGTCTGTGCACACCAAACCATGAACCTTGTTTAACACTCTTTAATGTTAGACAGGAACTATGTTATGTTAAAACCTTTGGCCCATTTATTCTATCTAAATGAACACAAGAGGCTCTGCCCAAGATCAGGGCCCCATTGTGTAGACCAGGTGTGGGCAAACTTTTTGGGTATGGAGGGCCACATCTGGGTATGGAAATTGTATGGTGGGACATGAATGCTTACGAAATTGGGGTTGGAGTCCAGGAGGGGGTGAGAGCTCTGGCTGGGGGTGCGGGCTCTGGTGTGGGGCCAGAAACGAGGAGTTCAGGGTGTGGGAGGAGGCTCCGGGCTGGGGCCGGGGGTTGGAGTGCGGGGTGTGTGTGTGAGGGCTCCAGCTGGGGGTGCAGGCTCTGGGGTGGGGCTGGGGATGAGGGGTTTGGGGTGCAGGAGGGTGCTCCGAGCTGGGACCGAGGGGTTTGGAGGGTGGGAGGGGGATCAGGGCTGGGGCAGAGGGTTGGGGCGCGGGAGGGCTCGGGGTGCAGGCTCTAGGCAGTGCTTACCTCAGGCAGCTCCCATTCTGCCCTGTCCGCAGACGCTGCCCCTGCAGCTCCCATTTGCCGCAGTTCCTGACCAATGGGAGCTCTGGGGTGGTGCTTGGGGTGGGGGCAGTGCGCGGAGCCCCCTAGCTGCCCCTAAACGTAGGAGCCAGAGTGGGGACATGCCGTTGCTTCCAGGAGCTGCGTGGAGCTGCAGCACGGGCGCTTGGAGCAGCTGGTGACCCTGCTCCCCAGTGGGAGCTTGAGGCCTGGATTAAATTGGCTGGTGGGCCGGATGTGGCCCGCGGGCCATAGTTTGCCCACCCCTGGTGTAGACACAGCAGACTAGGTCCAATTGAGCTAGCAAGCTAAAAATAGAAATATAGCTGCAGCGGTACAGGCTGTCTGCCCTGAGAAGTCCCACCCGGGACCCTAGGTACTTCCTAAGGCAGCTGCGCTGTCCTGCCGCCCGTGGCCACACTTCTATGTTTAGCGTACTAGTTTGATCAAAGCTAGTGCACGTGTGACTAACCGGACTGGAAAGACACCTCCAGCCCGCAGAGCAGAGGTACCCTCGGAGACAATCCCTGCTCCAAAGAGTTTCTAATCAAAGGACTGGCAAGGGAAGCAGATTTGCCGCAGGCCAAATCGCTGATCAGTGGCTGAGCCAGGCCCAGGTCTCCTGAGTCGCATATCCACTGCCTCCCAATTCACGTGACCGTCTCCCTACCAATCAGACAGGTCCCTTCCCTGAGGCAACAGTACTGCTGCTTGATAGGAAATATGCTATTAGGGCAGATCTAAGGAGACATGACGGATGTCAAAGAGCCATAACCTTGTCTAGCATTCTCAAGCTGTCCCATATGGGGGCAATGGATCAGCAACCGCTGTGAAACAACGGGACTAGGATTCCTGCTAAGACTTTCAGTTACACCAGAATGCACTAGCCCCAGAGCACCTCTGCTCTGTTCTTTTCACTGGCTGTAGGGGCTCCTCGCTCTCTGGGCAGGTTTTAGAGATCCCTCAATCCAGAGGGAGCAAGTTGCCATGGCCTCAGCGTCAAAACGTGTCAGAGTCCTGACTCCTCTACTGACTCATTCAGGTGAGGGTTCAACTTTGCCAGAAAGGATTAAAAAGCTCATTTTTGTCCCTCCCCACCGGGACCTTGCTCTGCAAATCAAACAAATAAGCAGAATTCTACCCCCTTCGCCCAGCTCCCCAGTGTCCTGAGCCTGTTATCTCTGCAAATGCCAGGGGCTAAATTCACACCTGGAAATAGCAGTTTGGCCTTTGGAAAAGAGCAGAGGGGCAGTATTTGGCGTGCCCATCCCACACTTATGGAGAGAGACGGACAGATAGAAGTGGGAGATGGAGAGAGATAAAGAGAAAGGGCCCGATCCTACTCTCACACCAGGGCCAGTGAGGAACAACTCCTACACCTGAGGGCATTCTGTGCCAAAAAATTAAAAATTCTGTGAACTATATTTTAGAATAGTCAAATAAATGTGGAGGCACCAGCATGGCATTGGGGAGCACAGGCCACTTGGTGCACAGAGGTAGGAGATCACTGTGCAGCTCCACCTCACCTCCCCTGCCCTCGTCCTCCCCCCACCAGGACACGGACTCAGCAGTGAGGCTGCACCCAACCCTGACATAGCGCAAGGACCAGGCCTGCCCCAGAAACACCCCAGGGTCCTGCCCCTCTGTGCGAGATGCACCAGCTGTGGGCAGGCAGGCTCAGCTAGGCAGGATCCAAGTGTGGAGGGGCTAAGTATGGGGGGATCCAGGTGTGGGTTGAGAGGGTTCTGTGTGGGGCAATCTGGGTGCAGGTGGCTCAGTGGGGGATCCTGTGTGGGGGGGATCTGGATGCATAGGGGCTTGTTGGGGGGTTCTGGGTGCAACGGTAATGGGACTCTGCAGGGGGGTCCAGGTGAAGATGGTTGGGGCTCAGCAAAGGGGTTCTGGGTGTGGGGGAGATAGAGCTCAGCAGAGGGTCCAGGTGCAGCTGGTTGGGGCTCATTAGGGTGGGGATCTGGATGTGGGTGGCTCATCGGGGTGGTCCAGGTACAGGGGGAGTGTGGCTCATGGGCGGGGGTTCTGAGTGCAGGGGGCGGTGAGGCTCAGCAGGAAGGTCTGGGTATGAGGGGGTCTGGATGCACAGGGGTTGGGTGGATGGGGGAGCAGCTCCCTGTACAGGGATCCCTCCCTCTGCAGCTGAGGAGCGATGGGTGTGGGTGTGGGGGGAGTTTGCAGAGTTTCCTTCAGCTGGGGGAGAAATCTGGGGGTGGGTCTGACCTGGCCCCGGAATGCTGTGCAAGGAAGAGGAAGTCCCATCCTCCCCAGCCCAGCTGGGACTAGCAGATGAGCCCGGCGCAGGGTAGGAGCCACCAGCTGGGTCTTCCCCAGTCCTGCCTCCGACCCACAGTGATTTACCTCTCTTCTAGCTCCCCTGGGCCTCCAAAACATACTGTTGGGGAGGGTCGCATGACAGCTCTTGTGGCTTCCCTTTGCTTCCTTGTCAGAAAGTCATTTTTCTGTAGGGAAGCAAAGAAATCTGCAGGGGACATAAATTCTACACATGCGCAGTGGCACAGAATTCCCCCAGGAGTAAACTCCTCCATTGAGGTCAGTGGAGTTCACAGCAGCATCAGCCTGGTGCATGCAAGAGGGACAGGTTCTTCTAATACAGTACTTTAGTCTGTGGTGTGACCACTCCAATCTCGTCATGCATATCCCCCAATAGCCATTCAGGCCCCCTTCCCTGCAGCTTCCACTCTTCTCTTCTACTGCTTGGTTACATTAGGACAGATTTAAGGAGGTAAGATTAAAAGGAACTGCCTTTAATGTGATGGGGCAGCTGCTGCTTAGGTTTCTGCGCTTGTGGGAGCTACGATGCTGCTGTCCTTACTCTCAGCGAGTAGCACCACTGCTGCTAATAGTGCTCCTAGCAGAACAGGGTCTTAGCCCACATGAGGCAAGGTGGCAGGCTTGGGGATGTCGATTGGAAGCTGTTAGGGGCAAGGGCTGTATTTACTTCTGGGGCAGATGTGATGCCCTTCCTCACACCAGAGAGTACCTTGCTCCATTGGCTTCAGGGGACCACCACGGTGCAGGAAGGTACAAGCGCAAATAAAGGCAGCACAATCAGTCCCTATTTTTCTGTACAGCACCAAGCACATCCTGATCCTGACTGGGGTCCCTGGGCACTATCATAATGCAAATAAGGAAATAATACATCTCCCCCCGCCCTGTACTTCTCTGTCAGTTTGTTCTCTTCCCCCAGATCTAGGACTTTACATATCCTAGGACCAGTCCTTTCCTCGTAGCCTGCAACCTCCCCTGCCCTGTGCCAATCTCCCCAGATCTCGCTGCAGTTTGGTTCTGCCTCCTGGGGCTTTGTCCCCCCCGACCATGCTTTCAGCCACAAGTGCAATCACAGTTGAATCCACCCCAAAGAAACACCCGCCCCAGACAGACGTAAAGCAGTCCCACAGAGCGCTGAGCAGGGCTAACTTTTATAACGTCAGTTGATCAAAAAAGCTTCTAGAAGCTTATGACAGCAGGACTAGGCCACAATTCACTTACTGACGGGTGGAATTTTCTGCTATTGTGACAGAGACCACCCTGGAAGTGCTCCAGGAACCATTGCGTCAATATGAAGTGAGCCTGACTGACCGTCATGGTACACAGCCAGTACATACCGTAAAGGGTACAAGGTGCTACCAGCCACCCTTTGCACCAGCTACATAAAGAAGGCAGTGATATTCTGTCACCCTGTGTGTTTGTGGCGAGCACGAGCATGGACCCAGCCCACTATAACCTGGGTCTGCTGCATGCAAATTGAGACAAGGCCATCAGGTTGCCTGCCTGCTCTTCAACATGTGGGATTTAAAGACTTCTGCTGCAGCTCTTCACCCAGGAGCCTGATTCTCCTCTCACCTGAGTGTCAATCACATGACACTCCACTGAAGCAACACCAGTGTAAAACAAGACCAGTTAAAGAGGGGGTTAAAGAGGGAGCCATGGGGAGCTTCCACCAATAGCCTGCAGGGGCTGTGGTGAGGGGGCCAGGAGATAACAGGGTGCACAGATATGCTGAGTGTATAGCCAATCGCATGCTGCCTGTTTTTACAGTGGTTGTGGCCAACAGCCTCTCCAGAAGAGGCTATCCACAACCTCTGCCAAGCATGAGCCATGTGATCGTTGTCGCAGTCAGTGACGCTGTGTCTTCTAGAATCTGGACTAGATGACCTCCTGAGGTCCCTTCCAACCCATATTCTAGGATTCTATGATCTCTTCAGACCCATGGGCTGTCGTCTGCTTTCCTCATGCAGCGCAGACCCCATTGTACCAGAGTCAGGACTCTGACACATTTTGACACTGAGGCCATTGCTCCCTCTACATGAAGGGATTCTGAAACCAGCGCAGACCCTGTGCTACCTCTGCACAAACACTTCATGCATTCTCTCCTGGCCCAGGCAGCTTACGCATCCGCTGTTATCTTCTCCCTCTGGTGTGGTCTTGTTAGAGGCCATCTGTCCGGGGACAGGTTACCAGCTTTGCCACCTCTTGCTGCTGGGGTTGCTGGCCTGCATCACCAGGCCGTCTGGATTTGTCACGATTGCATTACTGCTTCTGTGCGCTTGCGTATGTTGTGAGGCATGCCCCACTCCTGCCTCTGCACATAAGTCTCCAGTGCATTTCAGGGGAGAACGCCGGCGCCTAACATCTACTCCCTGCTATTAGCACAGTATAAATGCAGCTTTCCCCTTTCCAGGACATTTTGTGTCAAAGGAAACTATCAGGACCATAGACAATATATTTCATAATAAACTGGCTAGAGCGTACCCGTGCTACTGCCCTCTGCTGGAAGGCATCAGAACTCCTCAAGTGTGTGTCATAGAGCCTATGCTGCTAACAGAGAGATTCTTTTAGCTCACGTGGTAGAAGCCAGAGGATGCAAGTTCTACACCTGCTTTTGCTGTGAAGTTCAGAAAGACCATGGTGCTCAGCACAGCAACAGCCATTAAGTGCTCTGGTAGGTGGCCAGCGATTAGCTATCATACTCCATACGGAGGATGGGCTGGTGTGGGGTCCTACTTATGTCACATGGAAGAAGTGCAAAGGCATGCAAGAAAAACCTGCCTTTTCCCACTCCATATGCTCGTGTCCAAAAATACGCAGCTTCTGGGGAAGAGATCTGTTCAGTGATGACCCACATATTTCAAAGTACCATCCCATGTGATTGGAACGTATGTTTATGGGGAGCTAGACCCTGAGGGGGAGCAGAATACATTACCAGCTTGGTTAAACAGGGACCGCTATGACTTGTACTAGCGAAGGGAAAAACACCAAACACTCAGCTCTGGTACCACTGAATCCAGGCTACAAGTAAAAAACAGGTTTCCTCTGGTTAACACAATCTGCCAAGAGGACAGCTCACACGTTAACCATTGATGGCAAGAAATGCAGGAGAATAAATGGAACCCAACCACATGTGTCCTGAAGAAAGATCTGATGGTTCTCATTATTGGACTAGGAAGATGTGATTCCCAACAGTGGGCTAAGCTTTTAGGGTACTGGTGTATCTGCGTATCACTGCTAAGCGCTACCAGTTTCATGGAAAGTTTCTCTCTTTCTGTTACCCACACACATGAAATGGGAAATTACCCCCCTCCCTGACATCATATGACTAAACACAGCCCCAGGCTTGGCCAGGGCCAGGCGAGAGAAAAGCACATGTTGCTGAGATTCCAGCAGCTGGATCTGGCAACGGACAGCTCCTGGGGATCTCGCTGATGAAGTTGGTAGGGCACCAATTGAGTCCTAGTTCAAGCGTGTAGGTAGGCACAGCTCACCTTGCTGGCCAGAGAGGAACTATAGCTAATGGCCACCAGACAGTACTTTCCCTCCCCTCTTTTCTCATTGGTTGCCCTTGGAGAGGGCAGGGTTAGAACATCCCCCTTGCTCACACGCACATTCTTCATACCCCACCCCAGCCCCACCAAACCCTCCCATCGCAGAAAAGGCAACAGGCCTTCTCGGTACGCCCCAGCGGAGCTGAGGGAGATGTGTTATGACAGGAGTCATTGCAGCATCCCTGGGGATGTAGCATTCTTCCTCCAGTTGTCCCAGCCAGGAAAACGAGCGGGCGCATACACGCACACGCACTCTCGGATGCGTGCACACCCCAGGAATGCAGAGAGCTCCTTCCCAGGAGCAGGCTAGTGGCAGAGGAGTTGGAGCGGAGGGAGGCTGGGGGAGTTTGTATCGATTCGGTAGACCTGCCAGGCAAACGAGGAACAGGGAGGAGGTGGAAGGCATGGGGGCAGACACAGAGACAGAGAGGACTAGGCTTCATCTCATAGATGGACTGAGACTTAATTGAACCTGGATTCACCAAAATGTTGGGCCTCTTAGTACTGCCTGCTCCCAGATGGACACTTGGCTTCCTCCTTAGCCCTCTGCCAAAGTCAGGCAGCCCCCAGCTCAGCAGGCAGCTGGCTACTAGCGATCACTGTGCATGGCACCGCTGTTTGCTACTCTCCTGGATGAGTGAGTCCCCTCGGAGCATGGGGCTGAATCTTGCCTTCATCTGTTCCTGTCATCGCCTCCTCAGCGCTCTCATTCCTCCTCCCCACTCCCAGCCCTGAGCGGCAGCTGCCTTTCAAGGGATTCTGTAATCACCCTGCCACCCACCCCAGCCTTCTCCTCTACACCCATCACACCCAGCTGCTTGGCTGAGTCAGCCCTTGGGGGGGCGGAGCTTTCATGTCAGTGACTGGCGGGAGGTGGGGCTTCTCTCAGTGCTGACTCAGTGGCTGCCAGCT
The DNA here is from genome assembly GCF_011386835.1 of Chrysemys picta bellii. Taxonomy (NCBI): domain Eukaryota; kingdom Metazoa; phylum Chordata; order Testudines; family Emydidae; genus Chrysemys; species Chrysemys picta. The sequence continues at coordinate 91,685,174 of NC_088791.1, read as the reverse complement.
ATGGGGGAGCAGAGGTTGCTACCTGTTTGGAGACCGAACGCAGGGCATTTAGCTGCTACAAAATTGTATAACAAAGCAAGGAGGGGTGGGTGCTAAGGCCCCAAACATTTCAGGGGATGTAGATATTTTGATCATTATCTGTCCTGGGCAGTCATTTCCTCAGGCGCTGCCTTTTTACTAGACCCCCTAACACAGCCCCATATAATGGAGTAGTCACCAGATCTAACCCCCTGGCCGACAATCTGCAAACTAAAACATGCACCTCACCAATTAGAAACTCACCCAGGTGCTTGATGGATTCAGGTCTACGCTCCGTCCTCTTTGTCCCCTGCCCTCTCCCCCTCCCTTCTGTCTATGCCTTTCCCCATCCCTCTTGTCCCTATCGGCCGCTCCCCCTTTGTTTTAGATCATACAACTTCCTTACTTCTGCACAACTGCTATGTTCTGGGAACAAGGGATCTCGCGTTCCACCGGCAGTGGTGCTGCTATCAGGAGGGAGAAGCCCTGGCAGAGTTGTGGTTGCCGTCGGACAGGGTAGGGGAAGGCTGGGCTAACAGGAGGTGCTGGAGATGAGGAGTCACGGGCACTGGCAGGGCTACACGTAGAGCCATGGCTGGCTTAGGAGGGGCAGCTCGGGGGCAGCACTGAGATGCATTGGCAGAGCTCTGCATGGGAACCTTGCGCCCTGCCTGGCAACACTGGCTCTTATTAGCACCTCACAGTGCGGAGCATAAAACTCGCTAAAAAAAAAGAACACAGCCTGAAGAGAGAAGCTGCAAAAAAGTAAAACTAACAAATCTGTGTCAATTGTGCTGCTGCTGCTGCCCTTCCTCCCCGCCCCGCCAGCACTGCCAACGCCCCTCCATCCTGACCCCCAGCACTGCCAACGCCCCTCCACTCCCCGCCCCGCCAGTGCTGCCAACGCCCCCCCTCCTGACCCCCAGCACCCGGCTACTCCACTCCCAGCCCCCCAGCACTGCCAACGCCCCCCGTCCTGACCCCCAGCACCCGGCTACTCCACTCCCAGCCCCCCAGCGCTGCCAACGCCCCTCCGCCCTGCCCCCAGCATCTAACTACGCCAGTCCCAGCCCCCCCAGCGCTGCCAATGCCCCCGTCCTGACCCCCAGCACCTGGCTACTCCACTCCCAGCCCCCCAGCGCTGCCAACGCCCCTCCGCCCTGTCCCCAGCATCCAGCTACTCCAGTCCCAGCCCCCCCAGCGCTGCCAACGCCCCCCCGTCCTGGCCCCCAGCACCCAGATACTCCAGTCCCAGCCCCCCAGCACTGCCAACGCCCCTCCGCCCTGCCCCCAGCACCCGGCTATTCCAGCCCCAGCCCCCCAGCACTGCCAACGCCCCTCCGTCCTGACCCCAGCACCTGGCTATTCCAGTCCCAGCCCCCCAGCACTGCCAACGCCCCTCCGTCCTGACCCCAGCACCTGGCTATTCCAGTCCCAGCCCCCCAGCACTGCCAACGCCCCTCCGCCCTGCCCCCCAGCACCCGGCTACTCCAGTCCCAGCCCCCCAGCACTGCCAACGCCCCTCCGCCCTGCCCCCCAGCACCCGGCTACTCCAGTCCCAGCCCCCCAGCACTGCCAACGCCCCTCCGCCCTGCCCCCCAGCATCCGGCTACTCCAGTCCCAGCCCCCCAGCACTGCCAACGCCCCTCCGTCCTAACCCCCAGCACCCGGCTACTCCAGTCCCAGCCCCCCAGCACTGCCAACGCCCCTCCGCCCTGCCCCCCGGCACCCGGCTACTCCACTCCCAGCCACCCAGCACTGCCAACGCCCCTCCGCCCTGCCCCCCGGCACCTCCAGTACTAGCCCCCCGCCAAGCGCTGTGCAAATGCCCTTCCATCCTGGCATAAAAGATGCATTTTTATTGCAGTGCCTCAGCTCTGTCTTGCACCACTCCATGGTATTCCAGTTGGGGGCCCTGTGCTGCCCTTGGAGCAACAGTCCCCGTCAGCTGTGTGACGGCCCCTAGGAGACAATGTCACCACATAGAGCTTTGTCTACTAGGACCTAGGATGAAACCCCAACCAAACTCACCACACCGGTGACCAAAGCTGGAGCTGAGATATATGAATAGCAAGAGGCTACATTACTGATTTCCTTTTCATAGCAAAGTGCTGTACAGAATGAATGTTTGGGGATCACTCACATGGCCAGGAAATGCAACCGTCTCTGGGGTGGAACGCCATGGCCATGCTCACCCAGCAGATCGATCCAGCCACGCCATAGGCTGGGTAAATTAGGATAATCCTCTCCATTGAAATTTGAGAAGGAATTTGGGAGGTGCAGTGCAGTTACCTGGGGTGGATTTGACTGAGATGCTAGTTTTAACCCCCATTCTCTGGCAAAATGTGCCGTGGGGCCTTTAAAGCCCGCATGTCTGCCCCTCAGGATGGTGTACATTGACGCTAGTGGAGGATCCGGCGCCTGCGAGTGGTCAAGGCAGCATTTGCAGGCTTCCCCTGAGAGACGGCACCGATTCCATGACCCCAGCGCGGGACCGTTCAGAGTGCGGCGTCAGGGGCCTGCTCCGAATGGCACAATACACCCGCTTTGTGTCAGGCGCCCTGTGGCCAGCGCTCGGCACTTGGCATAGCCCTAGTCTGTGGCCTCACAACATGCCAGCCAGCCCTAGAGACCTGGTGCACGGAAGTCAGGACTTTCCTAAGGAGTTTGGCTCTGGAGTCGCTCTCCCTGGCTGCAGCTTGTTAGCGGCTCTCTCCCCGCCTGCCACTCAACAGGGATCAGTGGAGCAGCTGGTTGCAGGCACAAGGCTGAGCGAGTTCCCCCAGGCCATGTGAGCTGAACTCTCTGGCAGCCCCAGTGAGTCTGTCAGTGGGCGATACACTCTCGCCTTAAATATGTGTCCCCACCGAAGCACGTGGCACCTCGCTGGCTGCCCCCGCCCTGCCCCAGGTCCACTAGTGTCATGAGTCAGGCGAGGTCTCATGTTCTCCTGTCCTGCCACAGCAAGGAAGCAAGGGTGAGGGGAGGCCCTGGCATTTTATGGAGCTGGTATCTCAGGTGCCACTCCCTCCCCCTGCCTCCCCGCACCTGCCTACACACACACACGCTGCCTTTCATCATGGCCAAGCCCCTGAGCCACCCCCCACCCTGACAGAAAACTGATAACAGCTGAACGTGCTTGAAAGGACGTAGGGGCTCTGGGGGCCATCGCTGGGGCAGAGTGGCGTGGCTGGGGGTGACATACCTCTGCCCCGAGCTGGGACTGAACCTTCCCAGAGTGCTGCGGGGGGCGAGATGTTCCTGGAGGGCAAGAGGGAGGCTGAGTGCAGAGAGCTAATCAAAAAGGAAGCGTGTGCGTGTGTGTGTGTGTGTAACGGGGATGGGTCAGGGGGACATGCAGAGGCAGTGCTAGCCCATTGGGGGCCCTAAGCGGAATATTTTGGGGGGCCCCCCAGAACACATAATAAAAAGTGAATTGTCCCCCCCCCCCAAGCTGCTTGGGGCCCTGAGCAATTCCTTAGTTGGCTTTTGGGAACACAACAAGAAGAACATTTATTTGAAGTCAAGAACTGACATATTAAGAGAGCGCGCGCCAGAGAAGAAAAGAGAGAGCAGGCGGCACACAGGGAGGGACAGACAGTAATACAGAGATGATGAGAGAGTGAGAGAGAAGGAAAGAGGGAGAAAGCAGGTGCGGGGGGTGGGATCCTGTAACTCTCCCCATCCCTGTTACTCTCTCACTGCTGGCAAGGAGGGGTGAGGGTCATATAGTAAACACACACACACACACGCATGCACACACATGCACACACACACACACACACCCTTTGACAGGACAGAAACTAATGAAACTCCTCAGCGAGCTCTCTCCCAAAGCAGGATGCTGCAGGAAAGCGAAGACATTCATTGTAAGTAATCGTCCTGTATAGAATCGAACTCTGAAATGCCCCCAAACAGCTGGAAAAAGCCTTACACTCAGAATCACAGAAATCAGGGCTGGAGAAGACCGGTTAGAGTAGGACACGCCTTGTCCATCCCCTGAGGACTGTTCCCAGGATCTGACCAGTCCATTGTTAAATGACCCAGGTGATGGGGCTTCCATCCCCCCACCCCCTTTGGGGGACTATTCCATAGCCCAGCAGGCCTCACTGGTAGGAGAGGGTTCCTGATCTCCAGCCTAAATTTCCCGTTGCTCAGCTTCACCCGACAGCTCCGATTTCTACCCCCTCCACTCATTCCTCTCCCTCCTCGGTGTTTCAGACACCTGGCTCCCCTGTAAATTCTCTTCTCAGGGTCCAGAGCCAAAATCAAGGAGGGTTTGAGGGGTGGCAGGTCACTGTGGGGATCTGGGGTTGGACTGGGTCTTGCCCTCTGGAAGGGAAGATGAAAAGGCAGCCAAGAAGGAAGTCTGGAAGTATCATCTATCCGCTGTGGAGGGAGACAGAGGGAGCTGGGACAGAGACAGAGAGGAAGGGAAGGAATGAGGTCCCTTTTACCTGGACATGGTCATCTCCGTCGGGCGGCTCCGTGATTTCTCCAGGCCCAGCTTGGTGAAGATGCCCACCAGCACCATGATGGCCACCACGCCACAGATGATATATACAATCATGTTGGTCTTGTCTCGGGTAGGATCCTCGGGGGTCTCATCCACCCGGGCCGGCGGCTGGCCTGTGTTGACCCAGTTGGGGGTGTCGTAATTGGAGCATCCACTTTGGTCCAGCCGCCCATGGTTGAACTGGCAGCAGAAGCGGTAACCGCAGGTCCCACAGCAGTACCGGTAGATCCCTGAGTTGCAATTGAATGGAGGGTCCCATTGCCCCATGACATCGTAGTAACCACGGCACCGGTCGCCACCTGGCACAGCCTCAGTGGGGGCCACCACGGTGTCCTCCAAGGTGGGAGCCCAGCTGGTGTTACCATGACTCTCCACCTGCCCCTCCAGCTCAGGATCCTGGGTGCTGGGAGCCCTGGTCCAAACCCGCCCTGGGTCCAACAGAACCAGGCAACAGAATCCGAAGACGTAACCTCGCTCCATCCGTGCGCCACTCCTGCTTGCCATCGCAGTCGCCTCGTCAATGGGGATGGAGGCTGGTTAGTGCCTTGCCTGCCTCCTTGGGGGAGAAAAGCCCCTCTCCTCTGGAGACGCAGCAAGGAGGGTGTTCAAAAATTCCCAGCCAGATGCTAGGACACAAGCTGTATCACTCCGTCAGCCCGCGGGAAAAGACGAGTCACCCCCTCCTCATTAAACAGCCCCCCCCAGCAAACCCCACAACTAGAAGGAGCCACCGGCTGAGCCAAGGGCTTAGGGTGGGGTGGGGGGCAGGGGAAGGAAAAAAAGGAGAAGAGGAAAATACTAAAGATAAAAACAACAGTATGGGGAGTGTCAGCCTGGCATCAGGGCTACCCCTGAAATTCCTAGCGAGAGCCTGGGTGCAAGGAGGCGGGAGCTGCAGGCCCCCCTCTGCTCCTCGTCCTTCAGGAGTGAATTTTGTATCTTTGTAGTGTCAGTCAAAAGGCTGCCCTGGAAACAGCGAGGGCTGTTCCCATCTCAGCTGCTTGAGGCTGGGAGAGGATCCTGGAGGCAGCCAGCGCAGCTCTGTCTCTCTCCCCCTTTCTCGGAGACACTGAGCTTTCTGAAAAAAACAACACACACACACAACCTTCACACCAGAGAGGGAGGGAGCGAGGGAGGGAGCAACTGAGAGAGCGGGAGGGAGACCAAGGAAGGGGAAAGAAGGAGAAATAGTCCTTATTCCTTCCTAAACCCGGCAGGCTCCTGCGCCACAATTGTCTGACAGTTACCAAAGGAAACCAGGGAAGAACCTTAGCCAAGTCCTCTAGCTGCACATCCACTGTCCTCCGTGCAGAGCCTTGGATGGCAGCCAGAGCCAGGCTGTCACCAGGCCAGAGGGGATACAAGAGGACACTAGCAGCTTCTTATCGACTGTAGCCACAGGCACTGGTGCACAAGTGGCATGAACAAGAGAGACACCCACAAACACACACCTGTCAAGGGAGGGATTGAAAGAGTCTGGACCTCTGCAGGGCTATCCCCCCTACATACACACACACACACACACACACACACTGCAGAGCTACCCCCCGACACACACACACACACACACACACTGCAGGGTTACCCCCCCCTACACACACACACACTGCAGGGCTACCCCCCCGACACACACACACACACACACTGCATGGCTACCCTCTGTATACACACACACACACACTGCAGGGCTAACCCCCCCTACACACACTCACACACACACACACACTCTCCCTCCTCTGGCAAAGCACTACCACCCCTTATGGGCCCACTGCAGTTAGAGCCCCAGCCCTGCAGTAACCCGGTTTCAGGCCATCCTGTCTGGGACCATGACTGGAGTGCATTTCCTAAGGCGCCCATACAGTGCTGTCACCATCACCCTTATCCCCGCCCACCTGAAGTTAGACCTTCCAACCAGGTGGGTGGGTGCGGGGGGAGGGCACTTCTCTGAGGCACTTGGAAGGCTAATACATGACACCGTTTATAAGAATAACCCTCTGCCGTGAGCTTTTGAAGCTTGGGCAAAGCTCCCTATTGACGTCAGTGGGGAGTTTTGCCAGAGGGAGGATTGCAGGATCAACACATCCCCCCAGCCTTGCCCATACAACCAGCCATCAACAGGGGTGTGTGACATTAGGCTCCCAAATCCAGATGTAGGCGCCTAGATAAATGGGCTGCTTGCCAGGAGTTCCGAGCACCCAATGAAGTGCTGAGTTCAGTGGGAGCTGCTGGGCATTTAGCACTTTCGAAAGCCAGGTCCCTTATTTCGGAATCTACGTCCATACTGAGCCACCGAAGTAGAGGCCCTTGGTTTTGAAAATCTTGGCCCCAGTTAATGGGCCAAGGGGGCTGCACTGGCTCCAGAGGTTGAGCACGTGGCATGGAGCCGTCCGCCTCTAAGTGGTTCCAGTCCAGACTCAGGTGGCTGGTGACCAAATGCCCTTTATTGGACGCTCTGCCAGCTCTTACATGGTGCCCACCACTCTGGCCCGAACGCCTTCCAGCAGTACATAAAGCAAAGATATCAGCCTCTGGTGCAATGTGGATTCTCCCCAGGCCTCTCCCCAGAAGGACAGATGGTGGGTGGGGCTCAGTTTTCCCAGACAAGTCTTTCCTAGCGAAGGCAGGGGGCGGATGTGCACCTTCCCCGGCAGAAAGAAGGGGCAGCTCCTGGTTTCTGCAGGATCTAGATGTGACGTCCAGTGCGAAATACCCTGCACAAACGGGCTTCCCCCCAGCACTGTTCCCTAGGTGAGCCAAGGTGAGGCCAGGCCATTTCCTGGTGGGAAGGCCAGTCCTCTGAGTGCAGTTCTCAATGGGCAAGTCATGGTATCCGCACCACATGTGGCACAGGTCCATGAGTGTTTTTAGTCTCAGCCCAGAGCAGCCTCTCCCAGCTAGAAAATAAAGGCCTTTGTCCCCCTCCCCTCCCCGTAGAGTGCTGAGAATGCAGAGGCTTAGCTTCATGCATACCCAAGAATGCGCTGGACTCAGCATCCGAGGGACCAGAGCACCCATGGGCCACAGTGAAATACACAAATAAATCGGCATGACGATGGCCATGTATTATGGAGAATCATCTGGGTAGCCATCACCTCCCTCTTCTGACTGGGCAGTTTTGCTCCTTTGTTTATTATTGCCCTGGGAGACACGCCACATCTAATCCATGGGTTAGTGCATCCTTTTTGTAGTGGCTGTCTTAGCACCCTGGACTGCATCTCAGGAGAGCTGGATTTGACTCCTCGCTCCGTGACAGCCCTCCTTGGGCAAATCACTTCACTTCTCTAAGCCTAAATCCCCTGTCTGGAAAGCGAGGCTAGCACTCTCTTCCTTTCACCCCCGTGGGTGTTGTCTGTTTACATGGTGAGACCCAGTCTGTGCTATAAGGTTAGGGTGACACAAGCCACCTTGTGTCGATCTAGTTGTGTATGTATCTACACTTAGATTTGCCTCCCACCGATGTAAGTGCCTCATTACAGCGATGCCATGACAGCACCTTCCTGAGCAGCATTGAGCCATGGTTGATGTACTGAGGTTAATGCAGCATGAGTGTAGACAGTGCATTACCTATGTTGAACATAACAGTCCTCCAGCAGCTGTCCCACAATGCCTGACAGTAACCGCTCTGGTCACAGTTGTGAACTCCACTGCCTGGGGTCACAGAGACTGGAAGCCCCTCCCTCCCACCTGCTTTAAAGCCCTGTGAATTTTTGAAATGCCTTGTCCTGATTGTCCAGCTTGGTGCGCACACCTAGCAGCTCTCCACTGCTGGGTGCCCCTGCCCAGATGACCATGCTGGCAACACATCACACACATGCTCCGACTTGGAGTAGACAGGAGATATTGGCTCTCCTGGGCCTGTGGGGAGAAGAGACTGGAGCAGCTGTAGAAACATGGACATCTCTGAACAGATTGCATGGGGGATGCAGGAGAAGGGGTCTGACAGGGACCAGCAGCAGTGCTACGGGAGAGTGAAGGAACTGTGGCAGGCACACCAGAAGGCTAGGGAAGCGTATCAGCAGCCCTGCTGCTTTTATAAAGAGCTGCATGCCAGACTTGGTGGAGACCCCACAACCACCCCATACACCACCATGGATACCTGCAAGGAGCTCAAGTCACATACCCCAGCATGAACAGCAAGGACAAGGAGGAGATGGAAGAGGACAGTGGGGGCCATGCAACCGGGGGGTGGTGATCCAGCTAGGTCGCTTGCCAGGACTGCACTGCAGGCCAGTCAGTCCCGGCAGTTGAGCACAGGTGAGCCTGATGCAGGAGAAGCAGCCCGGTCTAAGTGTGTAAATGTATTTCCCACTGCAGCGATGTACCGATGGTGCCCCCGACCTAGCAAGACACAGCTAGCGACTTTTCAGGCACTTACTCGTACTAGGAACGACGGAGAGAGGTGGTGTTAGCTGCTGCTCATTCCCCTGTACAGTGAGGTGGGGGCATGCGGAGCAGCTCATGCACACAGGGATGTCCCTTGAATCCTCCTGAGAGATCTCCATGAAACTTTCCTGGAGCTACTCTGCAATCCCCCCCTGAAGGTTTCTAGGGACGGCAGCCTTACTTCTTCCTCTGCGGTGGGACATGTTCCCACGCCGGTCAGTGATCACTTTGGCAGGCACCATTGCAGAGCTACAGACTAGCAGCATACAGGCCCGGGCAGCTTTGGGACGCCTGCAGCAGCTGTGCTCTCTGTGCCTTTGGTACCCTCAGGTGTGAGATATCAGCTAAAACCACGACCACCTGTGGAAAATGGTGCCCATATTCAGTGCCAGGGCCCTATATTCATAGTTTCATGCAACGGAGCAGTTCCCTCATTTTCCTCACCCCTGACAGGCCATACTCACCACGGCTGGTGTTGTGAGTGGCACCATGCCCAAGCACTCAGAATCAGAACAACAATAAGCACATCTTGTTTAAAACGGGGGACTGAGGAAAGGGAGTTCTCATCTTAACTTTCACTTTCCATTGTGACTATACTGACAATGGTACATCTGGGTGTGGTATCTGCAACTGCTGCTGTTGCGGCCTTGAGGGGTTCCCCCCTCCACACCCGTGGAACGCCCGAGCCAGATGAGGAGAAAGAAGAGGACTCGGGATGAGATGTTCACTGAGATCCTGCAAGCCAGTGCTGCATCAGGCCATGAGCAAAGGGCCTGCAGGGTGAACACTGAAGACAGCTTGGAGAAGGAAAGAGCACACAGGAGAAAGGCCCAGGAGTCCCAGCAGGAAGAGGAGAGGGAGATGCACCAGGACATAATGAAGCTTCTTCAGCAGCAAACACAGATGCTGCAGACTCTTGTAGACCTCCAGGTTCAGCAGCATGGGCTCACCTCCCTTCGCAGTCCGTGGGGAACTCCATTACAGCTAGGGTGGCCAACAGTCCTGTATACAAGGGATGTCCCTTATGTAACCCTTCTGCCAGTTGAAGTTAGCAGCAACAAGGGCTGGGTTCAATATCTAGGAGTTCCTTTTCAACAGTGCAACAAAGAACTATCTGGAGCCCCACCCAGTGACCAAGGACAATCACACATCATCCCTTGGGCACCTCTAGAGGCAACACTTCCCCTCTCACAAGCACAGAGTCTAAGCCTAGAAAAGAAACATAATAAAAAGGGGGAAAGTAACAGTATTACCTTGGGAAAACGCCGCACGCGGGATTCATACACATAAAACCATAAACAAAACCTGCACCCGAGAGTATGTTGGGCAGTGCCCTTTTGTCTCAGGTTCTTAAGTCCAAAAAAACAAAAATTCCTTTAACATGCCCCTCCCTTCTCCCTCCAATGTGCCCCACTCACAGTGGTTGTTCTTGGTCAATGAAGACCCAGAGTTCAGAGGTGCATCTGTACAAATTTACCTCCCACCCTGGTAGGGGTGAGGAAGGAGAGAAGGCATCTTACTTGCTCCATTGTCCAGATCCACGTACTCATTCTCACCCTTCCTCAACTCCACTGGAGTTTGGCACTCCTGTCCTCTAACTAGCGAGTGCAGTTCAGTTGAGGGTGAACCCCTCAATCAGGGCATGCTAAGCACAGTTCTGCCTACCTCTTGGTTCACACAACAAGGATAATGACCCTTTATTACCCCTGCCCTCAATAAGAAAGTGACTAGTGATCCAACAACCCCATCATGCTGAGCACCTAGGCAGGGTGAGTGTGTCCATGTAAACAAGGTTGGCTCCTGAAATCTTCTTCCCCAGCTCAACACTAGATGTCAGGGGAGAGTTCATTCAAACCCTGCTTACACTTATTTAAATAGAAAATTGCCTGTCGTAAGGGATGCCTTTTAGCCCGTATTTCAACATGTTAAACATATTCTCATTATGCAAAGCCAGTTTTATTATTACCTCACTTTCCAATTATGTAAAGTTTGTAAAATTAAGATAATTTAGAATTGGTCCCATGATTTGCTGAACCAACGTGCCTGTAGTGCAAAGGTTCACAAACTGTGGGGCACGGCCTCACGAGGGGTGTGTGTGATAAGGTTATCAGGGGGGCATCAAGACCTGATGAGGCCATGCCGAAAGGCTGGAGTCCGGAGGGGGGGTCTGTCCGGCAGAGGAAGCGAACAGAGCTCTGTGCAGGTGGTTTCGGCTGCGAGGACCAGGCTCCCTGCCTGCCTCACTCCCCCACTGCTGCAGCAGCCACCAACCAGCAGTTATGCTCCTCTGTTAGGGATGTTGGCAGAGACTCTGCGAGCAGGGAATGGAAGGTTATACCCCAGGAGTGCTGACCCCCCTGCCAGACAGAGCCCCTTCCTGTCCCTTCAGTGCAGTTCCAGGGCACACGGCCCCGTCCACTTGCCCTGCCAGATGGAGCCTGCACAGGGAAAGCAGATGGGGCCATGCTCAAGAGCTGGAGTCAGCAGGGGGCCCTGTCCAGCAGGGGGCCAATACTCAAGGGTGCATCTTTCCACTCCCCTCCCTCCTCCTCCCCTGCAGTGCTGCCCTGTTCACGTCCAGAGCTCGGTCCCGGCAGCCAAGACTGCTGCAGGGAGCGGAAGGTTTCCTCAACTGTTCCCCACCCCTTGTGATATCGGGAGCCCCCCTGGGTACAGGGTACTCCTCCCCCATAGGAGTGCTAAGAAAACAATCCTGTATATTTTTGAAATACAATGTTGGCAGCCCTATTTACAGCACCTCCCTAGCCCCTCTCAACATTCCACATGGCATCAGCGGCTGCATCCCTAGCCCTCCCACTCCACCTCGGGGGACGACGACATTAAAGGGCAACCCCAGCTTTATATACACTGACCTGTGAAAGCCACAGTTGCTGTCTGTGTAGGAAAAGGCATGTTCTTTCCCCTAGTTAAGTTCTGTTCCATTCCTTCATTAAGTTTTTAGTGTATTTGCTTTTAAATCGCACAGATTTTAATTTGCACTGGTTTTGTTGCTCAATAAAATTTTATTATTTGGAAAATAATTCATCTTTATTAGTTCACAACATATGCTGCAGAGTGCCTAGCAGTTCTGAAAGCACCCGCTTACTTGTTATTGTATAGAGCGACGACGCGTAGGATCAGTGAAGAACAGTGTAATAATCATAAATGTGCAAGCACCACACAGTTAGTAGGTGCATTGTCAGTGTTATATTCAGAGATGTACACCAAGCACTGCACAATTTCTAACAGGCTCTGAAACAGCAGGGCCACGTAGAGCACAGTACATCACAATGCATCACTGCGGCTCACTGCTAAAGTGCTCTTTCAAAGCCTCCTTGATCCACTGAGCTCTTCTAATAGCCCCTGTGTTCAAACACAGCAGACAGAAGACAGCTGCTCCACCTGCACCCCGGCGGCAACTTTGCTTCACAGATATGATGCAGGGCACAGCAGACAGCTATAGCCATTGGGATGTTTTTTTCCACTGAGATCCAATCTTGTGAGTAAACAATGCCAGCATCTCTTCAGACTCCCAACAGCACATTCAACTGTCATTCTACACCTGTTGAGCTGGTAGGTGAATCTTTGTTTGGTGCAGTTGAGGTGGCTTCATGAGCCAAGGAGCAAGGGGTAGGCTGGGTCCCTCAGGATCACTACTGGCATTTCAACATCGCCAGTGGTAATCCAGTGGGTGAGAAAGATCCCTGCTTGTAGCTTTCTGAACAGTCCTGTGTTCTTAAAGATGTGAGTGTTATGCACCTTCCCTGATGAGCCAACACTGATGTCAGTGAAGTATCCCTGGTGATCCACCAACGCTTGCATAACCATAGAAAAGCAGACCTTTCTGTTGATGTACCCTCTGGCAAGGTGGTCTAGTGCCAAAATAGGGATATACATGCTTGTTGTACCACCGCAGTTTGGCAATTCTATTGCCGCAAATCCAGCCACTGTGTCCTGCACATTGATGAGAGCCACAGTCCTGCATAACAGGAGACAATTAATAGCCCTACACACTTGCATTACAATGCTTCCCCCATTTCTCAGGCCCAGAAGTAGTGCTCCACCCTCTGCAGCTGCTCTGTGAACACCACCAACAACCGTGAACTGGTTCTCGCTATGTCCCACAGCCATCTGTTCTCCATGAAACCACCACATTCCCTGCTGATTTGGTTCTTCTTGCAGCTCTGCAAATACTGGAGGATTGTGCCTCCTGGGCTTGCGGCACTTAAAATAGTGCAGAGCTGTGCAGGCTCCATGCTTCTGTTAGAGATGGTGGGCAGTGAGGAGGGCCACACAGGTTCATGGGATTTTTTTTTAAAGGTGCAAAAATGATGGGATGTAGCTGACATTATGGGATAGAGACAGTTGCACCCTGGGGAGTTGACCCCTTGCTCCCAGACACCCCTGCACGACTCATTTCTGCCCCACCATGCCCTGCCAAAACTTCCCAAAAGACACTGCGCTGTACGGTGACGGGTTGCACACTGATGCACTGCACTGTGCATTGACCCAAGCACTCCTGGTGAGTACCCGCAGCACTGATACAAGGAGCCAAATATGCATGCTCACAAGCGAAATACTGACTGTGGTGACTTTATGCTGACATAATTTGCATTGGCAAGAGTTTGTAGTATAGACGTGGCATTAGTTTCTCAGGGCAGGGATAGTCTCTTACGAAGTTTGTACAGTGCCCAGCACAATGGAGCCCCCAGAGCCTCCAGGCACTAGTGTAACATGCATACTAATAATAACAACAACAGAGAAACAAACGATTGAATGGGTCATAGAGATTCAATTCCCTCCTAGAGGTTGCTCCTTGTTACAGGATGACTGGCCCCTTTAAGAGGGAGCAGGATCCAGTGTACCTGTGACTGATTACCTACTGTCCAACTGGGCTTCAGGGAAAGACACTGCAATGTCTAGTGGGGGGGAGGGGAACCAGATCACAAGAGGTCAGGGGCTAATTTTTTTAGCCCCTGCAAGTGCTATACAGGAGCACTGGTTCATGGCTGACTGACCCTGCAGGAAGAGTGCCCCTTACTGAGTCACCCACATCGCTTCCTGCCGCACCCTTAGTTCTCCCATCCAAGTACTGACAAGGGCCAACGTTGCTTGTTAGAACTGAGAGGATTACAGCCCAAGTTACTACAAATCTCAGCAGCAGTCAAACCCTTTAACCGGTCAGATCACCCAGTTCACTCTGAAGCCCTGCCTGAGATCTGTTTTGCAAATTAACTCTGCTCCTGCCGCCTTCATAAAATGACAAAAAAATTACACGTAATATTATTAGCAGTTACCAGATGGCACTATTGTGTATAGTCTTTCAAGGTCTGTTTAACTGAATGTAGAGGCAGTTAGATCTCGGAGACGAGCTTGTTGTTAGTTAGGGTGACCAGACAGCAAGTGTGAAAAATCGGGACAGGTGGTGTGTGTGTGTGGGGGGGTAATAGAAACCTATATAAGAAAAAGACCCAAAAATCGGGACTGTCCCTATAAAATCGGGACATCTGGTCACCCTATTGTTAGTTGTGATACAATACTTTCTAGAAGTTAGTCACCAGTAAAGTTTGTTCCCTGCCTGAGTGCCAACCAGAATAATCTCTTAGGTGCAGAGATGCTGCTCACAGTCGTGCATGAAGAAAAAACCATTCCAGGGCTCAGAAGGCCTGTGAGTGCAGAAGAAGCCTTAGAAAGGAATTGACCAAAGTTAGGGAGCTTACTGGAGTCTAGTTGCCCACGAGGAATTGGGAAAGAAAGAACCTTCCTGAGGGCTGGATGAAGTTCACGCAGCAGGAAGCACTTGTCTTCAAGGGTCCCCTGAAGTCTGAAGAGGAGAAAAATGACCTGTGGGCACAGCACACTATATTTGATTCATATGCCCCACCTAAGCGAACCCAATTGTTTGCACATTATACAAATACAAGGTCCAAGTAGACCTATAGAAGAGCTTGTCACAGAATTAATGTTTCTATCTGGAGACTGTGCAGTCACTGACATGGATGCTCTGAAGCTGTGGTTGCTCAATCTTATTGCGCCACATTCCACCTTAAAAAGAAGAACAGGAGGACTTGTGGCACCTTAGAGACTAACAAATTTATTAGAGCATAAGCTTTCGTGGACTACAGCCCACTTCTTCGGATGCATATGCATCCGAAGAAGTGGGCTGTAGTCCACGAAAGCTTATGCTCTAATAAATTTGTTAGTCTCTAAGGTGCCACAAGTCCTCCTGTTCTTCTTTTTGCGGATACAGACTAACACGGCTGCTACTCTGAAACATTCCACCTTCTTCTTCAAAAAAAAAATGGATGTTTGAAATACCACATGCAAATATCTTCTACTTGTGTACATTTATTTTAAGTATTTCTGGACTCTATAGCAACATAAGTGCCTAAGGAACCCTAAAACATTGGATTATAATATCCTTTTTAAACATTGCAGGTTTTTATCAATGCATCAGTGTGGTTTTTTCACGTGAGGTGGGCTCTGGGAGAATTACACAGAACTATGCGTGTTCGCCTCAGTAGCCCAAACTGTATGGCTTGGGGCAAGCTGAAGGTAGGCCTAGCAGAAAGCCAGCTGGGTGCTGGAGAAGAGGACAGTGCCCATCTGCACAGCCACAGCGCACGGCACACCGCTTAATCAAACTATGTCAGTAGGGTTGGTGAGTGTTAGCCACCATTATGGCTAAAAGCAACCAGGAAAATGCATTTTGATTCTGGGGCATTTTCTGGCCTGCCGCAGTGCATGCGATTGTTTGTTTGAGACTGAGAGATGTTTACGTTTTTGGTATCCCACTTCCAACAAACTCACATATTGCTGCTGTTTGGAACCTCTGCTCTAAAGTAGGTTGAGGCTGGTGTCAGCACAGAGCCAGCTCCAAAGTCAGGGAACCACAACCAGAATCTGGCCTGTGCCCTAATGAGATGCCCAGCATGGTTCTGTGTTTACCAGAATGAGGCAACAAATTGCCAGTTCAGGCGTACTGTGATACAAGTCAAAACGCGTCAATTCTAGCTTTTACATCCAGCTTGGAGGGGCTGTGCTACCGCATGAAGGAAAGCTGGTGGTTCGTGCATTCAAGACTCTCACTTGCATGCAAATAAAGTGTGCACAGACTGAAAAAGCAGTGTGTGCAGTTGTCTTGTCTGAGTCCTTTCATGAATAGGTGCACAGGAGAGGCATTACAGTGGACTCCGGCCATAAGCCTTAGAGGCCATCATGCTAATAATTCCTCATGCGTGTTAGCTAGCGTATATATTATATTATACATATAACCTGTACCCAGTGATGAGCTGCCAGAATGTTAATAACCGGTTCCCTACCAGGTCTTTGGCGGTACTTTGGCAGCGGGTTCTTCACTCGCTCCGGGTTTTTGGCGGCACTTCGGTGGCGGGTCCTTCAGTACCTCTGAAGACCCGGAGCAAGTGAATAACCTGCCACCAAAGTGCCAACGATGACCCGGTAGGGAACCGGTTATTAAGCGCCACCCGGTGAGTACAAGCCTGAGAGCCCCCCACCCTAACTGCTCCCCAGGCCCCCCCCCAACTCATCCCATTCCCTGTCCCCTGACTGCCCTGACCCCATCTACCACCACCCCGACAGACCCCCGGAACTCCCATGCCTACCCAACCCCCCCGTTCCCCGTCCCCTGACCACCCCCCCCAGAACCTCTGCCCCCTCCAACTGCTCCCTGCCCCTTATCCAACCCCTCCTCCCAGCCCTGGCCCGGCCCCCTTACCATGCTGCTCAGGGCACTGTGTATGGATGCTGCGCGGCCCAGAGCGCTGGCGCCGGGCTCTGCGAGAGGGGGGAAGGCAGGGGAGGGGCCGGGAGAGCCTCCCCAGCTGGGAGCTCAGGCGGGCCGGACAGAACGGTCCCATGGGCTGGAGTTTGCCCACCCCTTTAACAACCGGTTCTAAACTGGCTTCTACATTTAACAACCGGTTCACGCGAACCGGTGCGAACCGGCTCCAGCTCACCAGTGCTTGCACCACAAGTTAAGCATATGATGTGAATATTGTAGGTATTGGGCAGTTCTGCCAACTGAATTGTGTTGTTTTTCCCACAATGCTGTTCGCTCTTGTTCACTAGTATATCCCCCAATGCCTTGGAACAGGAAAACTCAGCATTTGGCATAAGCTGATAGGAAAACGGTCAAAGATCAAATCAATATTCTGCGCCAATAAAAGCTGGGGCGGTACCCTCGCAGACCAGAACCTGGAACACTCGTATCGAAAACAATAAGAACGGTACAGAACAAGTTAAGGAACTGGTACAAACTAAGAGGTTGGATCTTAGAAAACACTTTATATATCACCTAATTTGTAAGCAACCGCCTGGTAAATACAAATGGTTCTGGGGGTGTATCTCCGAAGCACACCTACTGTGTAAGGTGAACATGCTGGGAGATGAGGCTTGCTGCCCAAAAGGAGGGGTATACAGGTCTACCTTTTATATTGTGCTAGTTTGTCGTAGACAAGAAGTTGGCTAACTGTAGTTATTTGGTCTCTTGAATATTTTTCATAACAAACCACGGGTATAGTCGACTAACTGGCTAAACAACATAATCAATATGTGGCTGCACCACCAAGGCTACAAAAGAGTGATGTTGTACCTGCAGAAATACGATCCTGTGGTTAAACGCAGGCTAGAGGAGGCTATACCGATCGCTGACACTGTAAGCAGATCCTTTGTGGCAGGGCATGACAACATGGAGGAGTCATTCGAGGCCTTAGTCCTTTTAGTCACAGCTGGTTAAACTGAGTCAGACAAGAAAATCAACCAAACTAAGGGCTGCGGCTAAGTAGGACTCTCAGTGATCTGCGTTGCTGGAAACAATCGTCGTTGACCAGCCAAAAGAGAACTGTGTGTCGCCAGCACCAGCATAAGATCATGAAGCAAAGCAGCTGGGAACCATCGCTGTCAACAGACACATGAGAGGGCAGGGACCTGCCACAGGGGCCATCCGCCCCCTTCCCAAGGAATAAGTACAGAGTCGCCTCCTTACTCCCCTGGCAGGGAAACGCTGGCACAAGCCAGCCTTCCAATACTGTGGGCCGGGTTGTGAGGTTTTTATTTCCATTTGTTTCTTCCCCTGCTCTCCCCAACTGCAGCTGCATCAATTCCTGTGGGCTGGGCTGGAAGGAAGGCCAGTGCTGTGGGTGAGCCATGTGGGGCGTGGGTGGGGCAGCGTTACAGCAGAGGGGGAGGTGGTGAGTAAAGCGAGGAGAAATTGCAGCTAGCCGGCTCTGAACTTCTGCAAAGTTCACTGATTTGTTGTTTGTCTGTTGCCTTCCGTTTGTCTTTCTGCCACCTTTCGTCTGTTTCTGTTTGTCTTGTCTTTTGTGACTGGAAGTTCTTCAGGCTGTGGACTGTCTTTGTACAGCGCCAACCACAATGGGGCCCTGATCTCAGTTGGGGCCGTGAGGTGCTACAAATAATGGTGATGCATTTAAAACATTGCATGAGGAGCTAACGGTTGGGGGTGAGTGGCTCTTTAAAGGTGAAAGACTTGTGGTGCCAGCAGTTGGGCCATCCACTGGGGACACGTGAGAGTGGAGAAGTGCATAGCCACATGTATTGTGGCACGAATGCACAAATCAAACAGTGCTTTCAAGCTGGCCAGTTTGCCTCCAGCATCACATGTCAAATTTGAAGGAGCTCCTAATCCAGGACATACCATCCTGACCGTGACAAGAGGGGGCAGCAGATCTTTCCCCACTGGATAGAGAAAACTAGGTGGTGGTAGTGAACTATTGAAGTTCTGACTTTGAACTAGAGAGTCTGAGAAACAAAACCCTCCCCAATGATTGCCAAGCACAGAAGCCCCTTTGCCTGGCAAGGAATATCTGCAGAGTTGCTATCAGATGGGCCCTGCCTTGCCCCACTCATGAGAATTCCAACAGCTTGCCCGTAGTTGGGATTTTTGTCAAAGCATATCAAGCTCCCATTAGTCACAATCCAATGGGCAAACAGAAACAACAGCACAGACTGCGAACTGCTTACTGGGACAGATAAAATACTGCTTACTGGGACAGACAAAACAGAGCCAAGGAGCCCAATGCTTTGCTCTGCTGGAGTTGTGGAGCACACTGACTGATGGCATGGGATCTTCTGCCAAACTCCTAATCTGCTTTGTCAGTGAAAGCCAGAAGTCATCAGTCCAGATAAATCTCAGGAAAAGTTGAAGGCTAGAGAAGCCTAACAGACAGATACAACACTAGGACCTTCAGTGCCATACTTCTTCTCCAGGAAGGAGAGAGAGGGTGCACGTGCAGAACCCTGATGGTCAGTGGCAGCCGGCACTGTCAAAGCCCATCTGGTAACAACGAACAGTGGAGGAATTTAACTTTAACCCAGTTGGCTCTAATTTTTATTCAAGAAGGTCTCTGTTCAGCCCACAAGGAAGATTTGTTCTCCAGGAGGACTTCACACTACCTCTGACCGTGCCTGAAGTTTGGTTGCCACAAACCAAACTTTCGGTTGCCACCTAAAAGACATGGACAATCATTTTACCTGTGATGCTTGTATAGCAAAAGCACCTGGGAAATCCAACGCTATCAACATTTGGGACAGAGTTAACCTCTGAATAATGCAATTTGAAGTCAAATAGTGTTCTGAAGGTATACTTGGGTACAATGGTTTTTTAAATATTAAAAAGTGGTGTTCAGCAAAGGTGAAGTCTATGATAATAGTAAACTTGATACATTTTCTTTTTCTTCTCTCAGAAGGGTGTGTAGCATTAGGAGTCACCAGGCAGTATTATAGTCTTACAAGATCCTGTGACAGACCCAGACCAGTGGGGTACAGGAGTCTGGTAGAGGGCAAATATACTGGTCACTGGATGAGTAGTTTTCTGTTCCCTGAGTGACCAGAGCAGGGGCTGCACTAGAGTAATCAGGAACCTGCTAGAACCAGTTAAGGCAGGCAGGCTAATTAGGACACCTGGAGCCAATTAAGAAGAAGCTGCTAGAATCAATTAAGGCAGGCTAATTAGGGCACCTGGGTTTTAAAAGGCTCTCACTTCAGTTTCTGGTGTGAGTGCGAGGAGCTGGGAGCAAGAGGTGCAAGGAGCTGAGAGTTGCTGGAGGACTGAGGAGCACAAGTGTTATCAGACACCAGGAGGGAGGTCCTGTGGTGAGAATAAGGAAGGTGTTTGGAGGAGGCCATAGGGAAGTAGCCCAGGGAGTTGTAGCTGTCATACAGCTGTTACAGGAGGCACTATAGATAGCTGCAGTCCACAGGGCCCTGGGCTGGAACCCGGAGTAGAGGGTGGGCCTGGGTTCCCCCCAAACCTCCCAATTGACCTGGACTGTGGGTTCTTCCAGAGGGGAAGGTCTCTGGGCTGTTCCCCAACCCACTTGGTGAATCTCTGAGGCAAGAAAATCTGCCAATAAGCACAGTACCCACCAAGATAGAGGAGGAACTTTGTCACAATCCATTTAATGGATGGCATAGTGTGAAAGCTGATTCCCTACTCTGGCACTCTGAGTGCAGAAGGTGGGGGCCTGCAAGGATTCTAAAAATTAATACTGACCACTCCAGGCTTGTATTAAACTCCCAAGGTTACAGCTTCTCTCTGACCTTGGATAGGTAGATGCTGCCACCACCCAAGTGCAAAAACCCCTTTGAGAACCCAGGAAGGCGCACCTGGGAATTCCTTCTTGTGGGGTAACCTCAAGCCCTTAAATGCCCCCCCCCTCTGGGGAAGAGCTGAAAAAGAAAACAAAGGAAATCAGCTGTTGCCACCAGCTAATTAAATAATGTGCACAAACCTCTTAGGACACCAAATCCAATCCTGTTCTTAAAAAAGGTAAATTTTATTAAAAACAAAAGAAAGTTCCCTTCTGGAACTTAGGCTTTTTTCTAGATAGAAAAAAACACTTACAAGGATTAAGCATCAAGATAGCTCTCTTGAGGTCCAGTTTAAAGGTTACAAGCAAATCAAACACACCTGGGGTTAGCACAGAGGAGTCCACAAGCCATAAAGAAATAAGAGACAAACCTAATCGCATCTTCCTAGACATTTCCTGATCTATTTATATATCTAGGGTTCCAAATGAGTAGTTTCTAGGTAGGATTTGATTATTTTTCATACTTGGCGCAAGCTCTTACAGCATAGTTCCAGCCCTGTTGCTGCTCTCCAGGAGAACAATACAGACAGACCAAACGGGAGTCTTGTTTCAATTTTAAAAAGTTCTAGCCTTCCCATTGGCTCTTTTGGCCAGGTGCCCACTTACTTCCTTTTACCTATGCATCGCTGTGAGACTTTTTAACCCTTTACACGTAAGGCAAGTAGAGACAGCTACTGAGAGGAATTTATAGCTAACTGGCTGGCTGGGTGTCCATAAAAGGGAGCCACCCCCACCCCTTCTTTTTAGAAACACTGATGCAGTGGGATTTTTTTTCTCTCTAATTTGCGCTCCACATCTACATTCCTGGTCACACCAAAGGGAGCATCTGTGCCATGTGCTGTTTCTATATACACACAGAATGTCTGATGTTCCTTACACTGGTGTAAGTGCAAGTCAGAGTTGCACCGGAGTAAGACTGGTATAAAGAAGGAGAGGTGTTTCCTGCTTTTGGCTCCATACCAGACGAATGACCTTTGCACTAGTCGTGATTTTCCAAGGCAGACTTAAAATGTAGCTTTTTCCTAGTTACCCTGGATCCATTCTTGTTATTTGTATTACAGTGGTGCATCGAGGCCAAGCTCAGGGCCCCCGTTCTGCTAGGTGCTCTATAAACACGCAGGAAGAGAGAGCCCTTGTCATAAAGAACTTATGAAGTAGGTTGACAAGACACTGAAGGAAGTATTAGCAGCCCCACTGGACAGCTGCAGCCCAGAGAAGTTAGGTGACCTGTCCAAGGTCGCACAGGAAGTCTGCAGCAGAAGCAGGAATCACGCCTAGGGCTCCCAAGGCTCACTCCATTGCCTTAACTGCAAGGCCATTATTCCTCTTGCTGGGTTTGGTGTTCTGGTTGAGGTGCCCTGATGTAGGATTTCTAAACCCATACATTCATGAGATGAAATACAGCAACTGAGGTTCATTTAACAGTAAGATTACAATTTTAAATACCCCAAAGTCAGGAAATGCAAGATGTAAGGTTCCCAGAGGAGGCCAGATTCTGATCTCTTAGTTACAGATGCAGAAAAATCCCCTCAAACCAGTGGAGTTATTCTGGATTTACACTGCTGGATCTGAGTTCAGAATCTAGCCCAGTAACCTTAAATCCACATGACAAATGCAGGAACCCAGTCTTGCCCGCAGATACATCTGCGCAGCTCCTGCTGAAGTCATTCAGAGCTGTGTGAGACCACCAGAGGCACAATTGGGCTTGTGGCATATTAAGTTTACATTTCACAGTATTATTTATAATCCCAAATATTCCAAAGGGCCCACGTTCATTGGTGGTGTCCAGGATTACACTAGCATATGTAAAGCGTGCCAGGTGAGTGTATGGAGAGCATACCCCGCATGCAGCCACAAGTCACTGGTCATGCAAGTGTGGCAGATGCACCTCTGGTCACTAGAGGGGAAGCAGGGGTGGTCTAGGAGGAACATGGGAGTGAGATAAATGCAAATAGGTGCATGATCTTGGGTACTGACCTTTATGTTCAGACTGCAGTGGCATCACAGCGCCTAGGGGCGACTCGCAGCATGGCTAAGTTATGCTGCTCCCCCACGTTTACTGTGCAAGTGTCTCAGTGCTCAGACACAAGCAGACAGGTTCCCAGTCTCCTGCATTCCTTCCGAGTGCTCCTGGCTGCTGGAGTCCATGCCCCGTAGAGTCCTGGTAAGGTCTCGATGACATCATTCTTTTTCTGGAGGAATCAGCGTCCCAAACTTATCCCCTTACGTTGAAGAGTCCGAGAAGACTTTGGATCAAATGATAAAGAGAAACAGCAACAAAAGCCCCCTTTTGTTCTGTGCTATGTGAGCACCTAGCAGGGAGAGAGAGGGGTGTGTGTGTGTGTGTGTCTACGTGTGTGGCAGGAATATATGGTGCAGCAGAAATAACTCCATTGTGGGCTCCATGGTGCAATAGCAGCACAAAGCCACACCTACACAGCTCACCCAGGCACTGCTGGGCTAACCATGCTCTCTGTCACACAGGTGTAAATCCCAAGTGACCCGACCGAAGCCAGGGGAGTGAGTGGAGTAGACAGCAGCGTAGCTGACAGCAGGGTTTGGCCCCATTTACATGATTCCGTCGATCAGGAGATAGCACTTTACACCAAAGGGTCTGGAAATGTCACACTGGGCACAATGGCTTTCCAGTACCACCCAACGGAACTAGTTTTCAGAAAATGTGAAGACAGGGAGGCTTAGACTGACCATCACCTCACCTACAGCTGTAGCTGCCAAGCAGATGCTGTAATGTCCTGACACTGCCTGCACAAATGTCCCACCCACCTCAATCAAAGGCCCTGATCTGGCCCCCATTGCTGGGGTATCTGAGCTCCTCACAACACCCCTGTGATGGGGGTAGGGGGTGCTAGTAACTCCATTGCACAGAATGACTTGCCCAAGGTGAGGTCACACAGGAAGCCTGTGTCAGAGCAGGGAATTGAACCCACGGCCCCAGCTAGCCCCTGCACCATCTGATGCCCTGCACAGCAATGCAGCACAGACTCTGGCTTCTTTGTGTCCCATCCTGAGTGGTGCAATGCTCTCACGTCCACCAGGAGTGTAACAGAGACAAATGCTGAGGTCCTTACTGACCCTGGGAGGTGCTGAGCATCTGGGCTGAAAGGTTGGACTGGGGCTTAATTCTGCTCCCACTGAAGTCAATGGGAGCAGAACTAGGGCCTTCAATGGGACCTGAGACCACTCAGCCCCTCGTGGGATGGCGTCCTCATTCCTAGTGCAGGCGGAACGCCTCGGGCAGTCAAACCGCTGCCGCACCCATTTCTGCAGAGGAGTCGCCGTTGCTCAGCTGCCTACCTGACCCACAGCCTGGGCTCCCAAGGATGACACAGCAAGACTCACGTGCGTTTGAGTGTGCAAGGGGCTGCCGTCCTCCCTACCACTGCAGGCCAGATCAGTCAGCGGCATGTGAGCTGTTAGGCAGTGGGAAGCCAGTTGCTGGAGCTTTGCCAATAAGATACCTTTGCTGGGGGTGGGGAGAGGAGTCTGTTCCCCATTCCCCTCCCAACACAAAAATCCTAGCTCCAAGCACCGGAGCTCCTGAAAAAGACCAAGTGCTAAAACACTCCTATGAATGTCGGCAGCTGGAGCTGTTAAGAAATGCTGAATAATTCAGGGCAAGAGACCTCCAAAAGGAGAGAGCACAAGGAGGAAGCAAATAACAGTGCCTCACCTCGAGTCTCAGGGGGCTGGGGGAAGGCTGCTGCAGGTACACTGGAGCCCACACGAGAGAGGGTCAGGCAGGGGCCAGGCCAGCCTCGCCTCTCCCTCAGAGCGCCTGTGCAACTCCTTGTCAGGATGGTGGAATTCGGCACTTGCCCAGGTGGGAAAACTCCCAGACAGAGCCGAGGAGGCCTCCCGTGTTTCCTGAAGTCCTTCCATTTCCCTGTCTTCCGACCCCTGCTCCATTGCCACTCAGTGACGCCACGTTGGCCTGTGCTTATTACGTCTCTCAGGTGAAGTAGGGCCAGGCTGGGCCCAAGGATCCCCAGGGCAGTGCAGGGTGGTCTGGTAGAGGATGTTCTCCTCTCTGCAGCAATAGTGAGTCAGTCCCCCGGTGCTGTGCTGCTGGAAGGGACATCTTTCAGAGGAGCCCTATAACCCACTGGTGGCCATTAAAGACCCCGGGGTGTGTTTTGCCAGTGTAAGGATGCAACGGTTGTGCCTTGAGTCCTGGCCAATTCCAGTTAGTTAATTGAAACAGAGATTGCAACAGCAGAAGAGACCAATGGTCCATCTATGCTGGTATCCTGTATCTCTCAGTGGTCTGTTCCTGAAGCTTCGATGGGAGGCGAAAACCCCTACCTTCCTCACCTCATTGTGCACGACGGTACCATGGGGGGACATTTCCCCCTGCCTCCAGCTGGTGATAGGTTTATGCCCTGAAGCGTGAGGATTAATAGCCCTCGTTTCATTACGTTCTGCAGACCTGCAATTCCCCAGACCTTTTCACTCGGAGAAGTTACTCTTCACTCTCCTTCCCTCAGAGAACTATTGTGTGGGGCTGATAGTGCAGAATGGGGTGGCTGTGCTTTGTATACCCCCTCAGTACAGCACTGTGGTGTCAGGGGGATCCAGACCAGTTGAACCGGGTTAGTGGGACCGGTCTGTGTGTTTTTGTTTTTAGAACAGGACAGTTTCCGTGGTCTGGCTGGTTCTCATGAAGCTATGGATTTGCCCCAGTTTCTCTAGAACCAGCTGCTGGATATCCCCTCTGCCCATCCTCTTTTCAGCTGTCCTCTGGCCCAGCAGCTGCCTCTGTGCTGGACCTGATGCCAGGCCACCTCCAAGGCTGCCATGTGGTACTGCAAGATGCTGCAGCTCCATAGCTGGATGCAATGGAGAGGCAGCCGGCAGTGACGCAAGGGGCCCAGCACAGAGGCAGCTGCTGGATCTGATTGAAGTGTTCAAGTACGGGGGCCTCAGACCAAGGGGTGCGGGGACATAGCAATCCCCGTGACAACCGTCTGCCTCATTCTCCCCCAGAATCTACAGCTGATGCTGGGTGGGATGAAAACAAGGTGAGCTGGGGCTGCTGAAGGACACCCAGAAGGCAAAAGCTAGTTCCGAGGGACTGCCTCTCGCGCTGATTGAGTGCACACAGACCCAGTGAAGGCAACAGCTTGCACAGGAAGGAATTTGGCCCAGAGTGTATAGCAGGGCTTTGTTCCCAGAGTGGGTGCTGGCCAGGCACTTCAGAGACCGGGTTCTGATCCTTGCTGCGGCTATGGGCAAGACATGTCACCTCTCTGCTTTCCCTCCCATCCTTTGCCTTGTCTATTAGACTGCAAGCTTTCTTGGGGCAGAAACTCTTACTCTAGGTTTGTACAGCCCCTAGCACAACAGGGCCTGGATCTTAGGGCATTCAGCACTACTGGGAATATAAAAAAATAAGTATAAAACCAGCCAGAAAAGCCATTAGATACAAAGACAGGAAGGTCTGAGCCTCTCAAATGTCTGATGTCCCCTGCACTCACTGGGAATTGCCTATGTGGGCTATGCCGACCTGATCCTAACAAGTGGCCCCATGCAGAGAGAGGTGAACTGCCACAAGAAGAAGAGCAGTCTTTTCTGACTCTACATCTTGCGATCGCTTTCACCCCGTTCACGTGAGTGAGAGTCACGGCAGTTAAACAGCAGTGTTCCCGCTGGTACAGAAACGACTGGTCCCCATGCTGAGATTTGCCAGGCTTGGGGACTGGGGAAACAGCTGCAGCGGAGAGACGTTTTGCATTGCTGGGTGGTGATTTTCTGAGCGCTTGTGTCTGGCTAGGCAGAGCCGCTCGGCTGAGAGCATATGGGCCGGAACAGTGTGTGGCGTGCCTTCGCTGTGGCAGACCGGCAGCAGGAGGCAGAGCCTCTCTTCAGGAAGAGAGGCTGTGCCAAGCTCATTGGAGCCAGAGCGGGAGCATGTTTGCAACCGTGTGCGCTTAGGAGCTCAATAAGGCACTGGGTAGCATAAGCAGTGAGTGTGATGAACCCCCAGCTCTGTGGCATGCCAGGCAGAGGTGTCTATGGCACATGGGGCGACACTGGCTGCTCCTGCCGTGTTGTAGGAGAGCGAGACCAAGCAGAACCCCACGTGATGGGCTCCGGGTGGGGAATCCTTTGTTCTGCAACCCCAGTGACTCTTACAAAGCTTGAGTGGCCTGGATGCCTGTTACGTGTTATTTTTCTGCCTGGCTGCATGGTGGAATGTGACAGCTGCCTCCATCGGTGCCTTAACCTGCCACCAGCCCCAGCTTCAGTCAGCTGTGCACATGGCCCACAATGCTTTGCCTCTCCCTGCTCTGTGCCATGCACACCCAGAGCTGCCTCCTTCTCTGTTTTGCTACCCAGCCCAGGCTCTGTTTGCCCTTGGCTCATGGAGGGCCACTCCCAGCTGGGGGAGGCATTTGTTGTTTTGTGTCTTACTTTCCTTTGGCTTTATGAATGACAGGGGAGGGAGAGGGCTTCCGTACAGGAGGGCTGGGTACAGACTAGGGTGACCAGATGTCCCGATTTTATAGGGACCGTCCCAATTTTTGGGTCTTTTTCTTATATAGGTTCCTATTACCTCCCACCCCCTTCCTGATTTTTCACACTTGCTGTCTGGTCACCCTAGTACAGACAGACCCTCCCACTGGACTGTGCTAAGTAAGTTGAGGCCTGGTCAGCCTTTGATTGGGAGAACTGTAGGGAAACCAAAGTGGTGATTCAGCAAGGGGACTCTCCTCTGAGCCACTGCTCACCCAGCCAGGCCCAGCTTGCTGTGCTGTGGAGGTGCTGCCTTTCACAGAAGATGTAAAGCCTAGTACCTGGCTACTCATGGCCACTATTGAGCTGGGGAGTGGTGTCTAGCAGGGTACTGCAGGGCTCAGTTTTAGCACAGGTCTCACTTGACACCTTCGTTAATTGTCTGGAACATGGCACATTAGTTACATTCACAGATGACACTGAACTGAGAGGAGTTTCAAATGCCAGTCACCTCAGAGAAATAAGACATAGGGGCCTACAGAGTCCATAGTCCAAGAGTGCTCTTAGATTCCTCGCCTACACTGAGCAGTCACACAGTAGCATCTGCAAGTAACGCTTTCTACCACCTCCGCTTGGCTAGAAACTCGGTCCCGTGCTGGTGGATGAAGACCTGGCCTCAGCTATTCATGCCTTTGTCACGTCCTGACTGGATTACAGCAACACAATATATGAAGCCTTCGGCACTTAGGAAACTCCATCTAGTACCGAACACTGCAGCGCATCTCCTCAGCAACACAAGCTATTGTGAGAACATCACACCTGTCCTCTGCTCTCTACGCTGGCTTCCCACAGAATAACAAATCAAATTCAAGATCTTGGTCCTTATGTTCAAAGTGCTCCATGGCCTGGGCCCAGGATGTCTAGAAGATCGTCTAAAGCTCCGGGACAAAGACCATGGTTGACAGCTTTGCTCCTCTGGCACAACAGAACTCTCAGCGATAGGAGTAAAGCTCATCTGTGAGGGAGAAAGATCTCCAGGGCTAATCCAAGACTGTGGAATGAACTCCCACAGGAACTAAAGACCATCACAAACCTCACTTCCCTCCACTCCAAATGCAAGGCACATTGCTTTGACCTTTCGTTCTCCAACATCAACACACAGCCACAGGTATATTATTTACATAAGTCAATTAAAAAAATCCCACACACTACCAAAACAAGACATTCTGCTGCATGCACGTCTCCTGCTGGGGAGAGGATGAGAGAACAAACAACACATGACAGATGTGCAGTCCTGTCGCTTAATGCACCACTGGATACTATGGAGATGAGCATGGTATAAAAACCTATATAGAATAGAAAACGCAGAGCTAGAAAGGCAGTGTAGTCTAGTGGGCAGGGAACTAGAGGAGGAGTCTGGAGAGCTAGGTTCTATTCCTGGCTCAGTCAGTGTCTGGTTGTGATTTATTGCCCTAGCTTCCCCTTCACTTCCTTATTTTCCCTCTGTCTCTTCAGATTGTAAGCTCTTTGGAGCAGAGACTGTCTCTCATTGTGTATATATAAAATAGAGCTTCGCAAAATTGGTTCAGTGAATAGAAATTTTGCCCAAAAGTGCATTTTTTCAAGGCTCCAAACTATTTGTGAATTCACATCAGATTCCACGAATAATTTTAGCTGGAAAAATAATTGGAAATGTTGAAACATTTTATTTTAAAAGTGTCAGTGTTTTGTTTTGTAAATGTCCCTTTTGGTGACATTTGAAATGTTTCCTTGGACTCAAAGAAATCTCTTTTTTATTTTTGCTTTGTCAAGAAAAATGGAAACATTTCTGTTTTGGTTCAAAATTAACCAAATTTGTCTTCAGATTTTTCAGTTCCGCCACTGAACCGAAAAAACAATTATTCACTCAGCTCTAGTACAAAGGGCCAACAAAGGGTCCTGGCCTTCCTTAGGGCCTCTTGGTGTGACTGTAATTCAAATAAATAATAACAGAGAAAGTTAGGAACTAAAGGAGAAAATAAAATAATATTCAGCTAGGAAAAAATTAAGCTAATATCACTAGGGAAAAACAGTCCAACAGTCATGTGGATTGAGGCATGGAGAAACCTGGGGATGCTCAGAGAAATCTAGGGGTAAGTGTGGACAGCAAATTAGATAGCAGCTTCCAATAGCCTATAGCCACTACGACCGATGCTGTTCTTCACTGCATACACAGAGATGCCCCCTCATGGAAAGTGGAATATGCATTTGGGGGAATGTCTCATTCCATTCAGGGCATTGTGTTACCAGAAAGATATTAACAAACTGAAGGGAATTCAAAGAAGAGCAGTGTAAAATTGTCAGCCGGGATGGAGGGTTTGACTTCCAAGAAGAGATTAAAAGAGCTAAATGTGTACAGCTTGGCTAAGCGCTGAGAACTAAGAAGGGCTATGACGAAAAGCAACAAAGAGTCCTGTGGCACCTTATAGACTAACAGACGTATTGGCACATAAGCTTTCGTGGGTGAATACCCACTTCGTCAGACGGGGTTATGATAACCGTCTACAAATCTCTGATGGAGGTAAACGTGAAGGAGGGGGAGAATTATTTAATGTGATACATGGATATAATTAAGAGTAGGAGGATGAAATTATGAAAGGGAAAAGTTAGGGTGAAAGGCAGTAAACATTTCTTGATGGTGAGATGTGTCTGGCTGTGGAATAGTCTCAAACTAGAATGGACAAAACACGATAGAAATGTACCATAGGGAACAATCCTGCTTTGGCTGGCATGGACTGGAAGCTCCGATAGGGCTGGTCTCTCTCTAGCTCCTGTGATCAGCTGTTCATGTGTGCCAGTGTAGTGCATTTCTGCACGTGCCCTGCTCTGGGAACGCCTACGCACTGTGCCACTGATGTGATGAATGTGGATGTGAATGTTAAATCTACTTTGCATGCTCTTATATAATGCTGGATAATGTTAGTGTTAATAAAAGGATTATTAAAAATGAACTAGAAGCACAGGAATTGGAGATGAGAAAGACAGCTACGCTAGCCAAAGCTGGATTGGTCTCTCCAATACATTCTCCAAGGCCTTGTTTAGTACAGTCTTTAAATGTCCCTCCATCACTTGTCATAGGAGATTACTTCACAATCTAATAGACCTTGCAGGAAGTGTCCCCCGATATTCAGCCTGAGTTTCATCTCATAATTATACCCCCTTGGACCGTCCTGAACAATTCCTCTCCCCCCTGTGAAGTTTACATCCTTTGGCTATTGTTCCAAAGGTGGACACATCAACTGCTGGTGGAGAAGCTGCAGGCTGGCTACAGAACTGGCTTTTGAGATGTATAAAAGGAATAACCAGCTGTCACAGATCCCAGCTGAGTCCCCCTCCTGGCCACTCAATAGACTGCTGTGAGGAAACCCCGATGCTGGGTCCCTGGGTGATTTAACCCTCTGGAGCCTGAATGGAGCCCAGCCACTTCCCCAGTCTGGGGTCTAGGGTGACCAGATGTCCCGATTTTATAGGGACAGTCCTGATATTTGGGGCTTTGTCTTATATAGGCGCCTATTACCCCCAACCCCATGTCCCAATTTTTCACCTTGCTGTCGGGTCCTGAGGCACAATCTTGGAGCATGGACCTCTGGCTAACACCCCCTCATGAGGGTGGGAACCTGCTGACCAGTTGCCTAGCCCCTGGACTCAGTTTTGACCGTTCAAAACTGTACTTAAAACACTCCCTCTCCGAGGATGCCCCTTCAACCCCCAAGGTGTGAACCTCCTGGGTTACCATTTAACTCTCTCAGGAGACCCATGGGAAGTGTAAAGCACATTACACACACATACTTGTATGGGATCTACCAGCATTGCTCTTTTACTTAGCAGAGAAAGCACAAGAAAGTACAGATCATTTAGAAAACAACAGACATCCTACATGCAATGCCCCTAACTAGCTCACCCTTCCCTTGGGAGCCATCTGTGTTCAGGAAGGTAGGCAGGGTCCCCTACCTCATCAGGGGGTTGCGTCTTTCTCCTCTTGAGATGGAGAAAAATCTCCCCTCCCCCCCAGTAAAGAGGGTCCTGTCCTTTTATAACTTTTAGCCCCCTTTGTCAGGTGATGTACTCAGCCTCCTCAGTGATATGACGCCCCTACCAGGTGACTCCATTGCTAGCAACTTCTCCACTGCTAAACCAGTTCTCCTGGGCAGGAGCCCCTATTGTTTAGAGTTATTCCATTTCAATGATCCTCTTTTGTTGTCCCAGTGCCAGCGCCCCTCTGGCATTTTAGTTCAAGATTGAGGTCAAAGGACAGTAGGAAGGTAAAGACCAGTCTTACAATCAAAATGGAGTCTGTAGTCTGACACAGACATATACAGTCTGTTCATAATTTCACACAGAATTCGTAAATTGTAGAGTCCCCTAGTCATCACAGCTGCCTTAAACTCAGGCTCTGTGGAACAGGCCCCAGGAGAGGAAATGCAGAGCAGGGAGAAATCATTTGGGTGAGGATAGAACTAATGGAAGTGTAGTTTTAGAAACACTTTGGTTAATGTACTAAGGCAGCTCCACTTTGTTTCTTCCAAAATGGCCACAGGGAACCATTGCCAGCTCCCATAGAACTGTGGGAAGGGGAGAAACGGGAGCCTGCGAGATTAATCTGGATAAATCTTCTCCCTTTTCACGTCCGCCCCACTATCCTTCCCACCTCCCTAGTGCTAACTGCCAAAGAGCCTCTTGCAGGGTGGCAGGAGCACAGCCACCATTCCACACCAGCCACTCGGCATAACCGTGTGTGGGAGGCGAAGTGAACAGCCTCTTCCCAACTGAAGCTGCAGGAGGATTTTAGAGGCAGCCAGAATGTCTGACCTGCAGCATCCAACAAACACCCTGTTCCCCCTCCAGCTGGCACCAACTGGCCCCCTGATTGGTGAGCTCAACGGAGAGGCTGAGGCTTGAATAGGCCAAGGAGGATGAACGCTATTCTGCCCTCTCCAGGGCACAGCAGAGGTACAGAAGGGGTCACTGTGATGATCTGGTCTGATCTTTTCTGGGGGGAGGGATAGCTCAATGGTTTGAGCATTGGCCTGCTTAAACCCAGGGGTGTGAGTTCAATCCTTCAGGGGGCCACTTAGGGATCTGGGACAAAAAATCAGTACTTGGTCCTGCTAGTGAAGGCAGGGGGCTGGACTCAATGACCTTTCAGGGTCCCTTCCAGTTCTATGAGATAGGTAACACAGGCCAGAGACCTTCCCCACCATAGTTCCCTTTGAGCTAGAGCACAACTTAACAAACAAAATACAATCTTGACTTAAAAATTGCCAGTGATGGAGGATCCACAACCAGTCTTGGTAAATTGTTCCAGTGGTTAATTGTTTAATGACCTGTGCTGCAACTGGTCTGGAGATAAACAGGAGCCTTCCCTCTCCAGAGCTTTCACCAGTGCTAAGATTCACTGGGGCAGATCCTCAGCTGGTATAAATTATCACCACACCACAATGGAGCGATGACACTTTACACCAGTTGAGGATCTGCCCCATTCACGTCAAAGCTTAAAAAAAAAAAAAGGTCCAAAACAACATGGCAGTCTATGGCAAACAGCCTGCGATAGTATCTATTGGATGTGGTGCGGCAGTCAGCCAGTCATAGTTAGTGCCAGAAAAGATCAGTTAGATCACCTGGTCTACCCCCCCCCCCCACCCACCCACCCACCCACCCAGTGCAGGGTTGTTTCCCATACTCTCTATGACTGTTTCATTTAAATTGATACGGCTTCCACTGGGTCCTATTCTCAGTATTCGGATTTCCCTGATTGTCCTCTCAAATTTCCCCTTTGCTCTTCATCCTCGCTCTCCTCTGAATTTCCATTTCCCGCTCCCCCGCCCAAAAAAATGGTACTGAGCTTCCCAGAGCTGAGTACAATATGCTTGGGGAGGGTCTCAGCAGTGCTACTTGGACAGGGACTGTCACGTCCTTGCCCCATGAACCAATGTCATGATGCACAGTATGAAGTGCATTGGCTTGGTCTTGCCACTGTGTCACAGTCCAGTAGCATGCTGCAGTGATGCTGTCGAGTTTTTAAAAAAAATCCATTACAGTAGTGCCTAAAGGCTGCAGCTGTGTCTGATCCTACTGAGCAAGGCACTGCCTAAACACATAGTAAGAGATGGGCCCAGCCCCAAAGAGGTTACAGTCTAAACAGACAAGACCAAAAATGGATGGAGAAACAGAGGAAGCGATTTGTCTAAGGTCACCCTGCTGATCAGTGGC
This sequence comes from Chrysemys picta bellii, assembly GCF_011386835.1. Lineage (NCBI taxonomy): Eukaryota > Metazoa > Chordata > Testudines > Emydidae > Chrysemys > Chrysemys picta. The sequence continues at coordinate 91,651,901 of NC_088791.1, read as the reverse complement.
AGAGCAAGAGGGCTAGAACGCAGGTGCCCTAAGGCCGGTGGCAGACCACGGGCCATGCTGCCGGCCTGTAGCGACCCGGTTTTAAAATGCACTGATTTGTTTTACTCTAAAGAGAGCTTCTTAAAATGAAGTCATTTTAAAATGTATTTACTTTTCAGTAATGATGTTTCCTTTATTGTACTTCATCAGTGCCGTCAGCCCTAAACACTCAAAAATCATGAGACTGGCTTAAAACCATAAGCCTTTTTAAAAATAATACTTTTTGACTCTTTTTCTTTGCCTTGGGTTTTTGAGCCTTTACGTTACACCTGGGTGATATTTTCCAGTTTTTCTTTGCAAGCATGAAGTCTAGAAATTTAGGGTAGAGGGCAAGCAGCAGCAGGTGTGAAATGAAAGCTCAGATTCTCCTGACTCCAGGCACTGGGGCTTTAAGAAAAACACCCAATATACTATGACCTTCATGATAAAATAGCAAAAACTGGCTACATTGCTTCATGCCGACGCTGATGCTGCCGTGAGTTCAGTGTAGGGCTCATTGGCTTCAGTGGGGCTTGGCCTGAGTGCAGAGATGGACCTGCATTGAGTTCATTGTAGGCTCAAGGCCTTAGCTTGGATGCTGGAAGCAGACAGCTTTGTTTCAGTTTCTGGCTGGTTTCCTTTCTGATTCTCATACACTGTGCTGATGTGTTTTGCTGTCTGACACTGGAGGGCAACATTTAAACCCAAAATAGAAAGAAAACATTTGTTATTAACAAAAACATAATGAAAACATTTTTATTCCTTGCAGGTGCATAAAACATTTTTTTAAAGAAAACTTAAATGTTGGGCCTAAACTAGATCTCACCCCCTCTACCACCCTGACACAAATCATGTACATATTAGTGCACGGAAGGGAGTGATGTCTAGTGGCTAAAGCACAGGGATGACTGTAAGAAGATGAGAGTTCTAGTCTGGCCTCAGGCTTCCTGGGGGACCGTAGGCAAATCACTTAGGGCAACACTTTCAAAAATGCCTATTGCCTTAGCTTTTGGGTGTCCAGCCTGAGGCTCCCTAACCCCTACTTTTCAGAGGTGCTGAGCACACACACAACAGCTCAGCACCTCTCTAGGGGTGCTGAGGGATAGCTCAGTGGTTTGAGCATTGGCCTGCTAAGCCTAGGATTGTGAGTTCAATCCTTGAAGGGGCCACTTGGGGCTCTGGGGCAAAATCAGTACTTGGTCCTGCTAGTGAAGGCAGGGGGCTGGACTCAATGACCTTTCAAGGTCCCTTCCAGTTCTAGGAGATGGGATATCTCTATTAATTTTTTTTCCCCTAAAAATCAAGCCCCTGAATACCTTAAATTGGGCACCCAATAATGGAGGAACCCTACATTAAGGAGATATGTTTGAAAATGTGGGCCTTCGCCTTTGTTTTGCTTCAGTTTCCCCACCTGTAAGATGGTGATAGCAATACTTCACACTGTGGGCTGTCGGGCTTTAATTAATCTATGTACAATCATTTGCAATCCTGAGATGGAAGGGACGACAGTAGTGGAAAGTGCTGTTACCCTGTGATGCTGAGATGCCAAAGTGAGGAGTGCCTGGGGGTTACCTCAGACAGATAGCCCTGGTGGGATATTTTCTTAGCGAGTCTCTCTTTCCATATTCCTTTTCTAGACAACTCAAGGGCCATCCAGCCCAACTGCCTATGGAAACGCCTGCTTAGTCTCCCCCAGTCAGCCAGTGGCAGGGCTTGGTGGGTGAGGGGAAGCCGCTGTGCAGGGGAGGAGAGCTGGACTGGGGGGGGGGGGGGAGCTCACGCTTTGGTGAACAAGGTAAATTCATTTCTCTGCTGGCTTGGTAAAGACAAAAATTAGCGACACCTGACCGGCCCCTCCGCCGTCTTCCACATCATTGCAAGAGACGTTTTCTCATTGCGTTTTTCTTCCGATTCTTTTACCTCGGGGGGACAAGACGGCACAGCGGGCTGCAGTGAGTTTGCTCCCTGTCTAATGCAGCTTCCCCTCCTGCCTCCTCCCTCCCCCCCTCCCCCCGCCCCCACACACAATACAGCCTCTGTGGCTTTTGAATGGGAGGCTTAATGGGCTGAAGCTGTTTGAAGGCTCTTGGGACACTTTTTTGTTTTTTGGTCCCTCCTTCGAAAGGAGAAAACAAGAAGACTCCACTGAGAGGGAGCGGAATTTGTTACTGGCTGAGGGGGGAAAAGCCCAGTGTGAGTTTCCCAGTATGGTGAGACGGCACAAGTGACAACCCCTTAAAGTTGAAATAGGGGATGGTGCAGGAGTGCTGGGCTTGGGGGAGCTCCCAGCTACCATAGACGGCGAGTTATATGGGCCCGTGGTACCCGTGCTCCACCAATATTCAGGAACGTGGGCCTGGCTCCACCAATGTTTGGGTTTATATTTTACATACATTTTGATGTGAACAATATCTCTGTTCACAACTGTCCAGTGAGCATCAACTTGAAGGGCACACTTAACCTTATTTGCATAGGTGCGGGAACTAGGGATGCGGGGGGTGCTGCAGCACCCCCATGTTTTACATGGGGTCCCGGCTGCTGCTCAGGACTCCGCTACCGGCCCCATGCCCGGGGTCCCAGCTGCCGCCCGGAGCTCCGCTGCTGGCTCCCTTACCCCTGTCTGGGTCCCCCCTCCCAGAGACATGGCCCTGCTCCTGGCCGCAGCTGGGGCGGAGGGGGAGTGGACAGGGGTAGGATATATATCGGCTTACAAGGCAGGTGTTGGGGGCAGGACTTGGATCTGTTTTGGGCATCACCAAAAATTATACAAACCTGGTGCCCATGCCAGCTACAGCAATCCCAGCCGCTCCCACCAGGAAATGGGGGAGGGAGGGGAATGGCACAAGGACGCGGGGTGTTGTGGAATTCACAGTTGCTGGAGCACCAGATGTTTTCAGCAAGAATCACTGGCAGCACTGGCTGTGAGCACTTCACAGCTGTGCCAGGTCCATTACCAGCTGCTGTAGGGAATGCTGCAGGGACATTGGCTGTAGGGGTACCTCTCCCAGCAAGGCCAGTGCAGGGCAGGTCACAGCTCAGTACTGCAGTCTAGGCCTCGCCCAACAGGAGGCAATATAAGAAACCATCTAGCGAGCAGCATCAGGTTTGAGTTCTGCACAGTCGACATCAGGTCTAGAAGAAGTTCCTGTAAGGAAAGGTGCAAGAGCTGTGAGGGACAGTGTTGCCGGCTCTCACAATTTCATCATGATGTTTGATGTTTTTTCCTAAAGCCCCAGCTGCTGGAAGCAAGAGATTGCAGGAGAATCTGAGTTTTCATTCAAAGGAAGCAGGTTTCTAGCCCTCACAGTTGCAGATAAAAGCTTGAAAATGGGACCCAAGTGAACCCCAAAGGCTCAGAAACCAGAAGACAAATAAAAAGAGCCCCAAGCCTCTTATATTAAAAATACCTTGTGATTTTTCAGCCAATCTCTTGATTTTGGGGGGCCTGGCTCATGATTTTTAGACCTTGGGGCAGGTGGTGCTGGAGGAAGTTCACAGCTTACTCCAGTCTCAGCCCCTGCCAGCAGGAGAGGATGGTCTGATTAGTTGTGAGGTCTTTAAAATCCCTTTACCTCTCCTTTTCCACCCTGGAACTTAGCAGCCGCCTTAGCTCAGGTTGGGGGGGAGTGTAAACCTGCAAATGAACTGACAAAAATGTGGTGCTTTAATTGATTTGGGATTTATGTGTTGTTTTTTCACTGGGTGTTTCACAGGTTTTAACATTAACACGCCTCCCCAAAGCTATTCCCCACTCTACAGAGGACAGGCAGACACTAAGGGGAAAAGAGACATGGCCCTGGGGACTAAACTGTGCCAACTTCCTGCCAACTCCCCCTCCCTGGCAGTACACTGGGAAGCAGATTCTGAGCTTAATTAAATGACAGCGACCCCCTAGAGTAGCTTAGTGGAAATGAGAGCAGATTTTGGCCCTAGAAATGGGTGGGGCCTCCTGACTAGAAGAGCAAGAATGAGACATTGGCAGAGCTGTATGTGGGGAGTCCAGGCCTGCAGTAGCAGAAGATGCCGCGGGTCAGGACTGCACTGCATTGGCAGAGCTGTGAAGGCGGTAGGGAAAGACAGGAATAAAAGAGCAGGGGTGTTGCAGAGGATGGTTTAGGGTGGTTGTGCACTGGCAGAGTGAGTGGGGGAAGTCCAGGGCTGGGACAGCAGAAGTGATGCTGCAGGTCAGAAAGGAGGGGCATTGGCAGAGCTGCGGGGGAGGACTAGAATAACAGGAGGATGCTATAGGGCAGGGTGGAGATGCAGGATGGTGTGGCAAGCCTAGCGTTGGAACAGCAGGGGAGCAGTTTAGGATCGAGATACACTGTCAGAGCTATGAAGGGCAAGGGAGGAGCAGGGATGGTTGTGAGCTCCTGCCTGCCCCCCTACCCTGCTCACGCTCGCCTTCCTGAGCCCACACATCACAAACAAGGAGAGCGAGCGAGAGAGAGATGCCTCCTCGGAGGGATTTGGCAGGTTGTCTGCGCTGTCAGGGCTTGTTATCCTCCACCTGTGACTGGGGAGACGAACACGCTGTGACACCGGCTGCCAGGAGAAAGGAAAACAGACAATACAGTGGGAATGTGGGTTGCTGCTCAGCAGATGCCAGGCTCACCTTCCTTCCCTTCGCTGCCTGGTCCCTTGGGTTTGGCTTTAACAAGGGCGTTGGTGGGGTGAAGGAAGTGCTACCATATGAGGTAAGAGGGACATCCTGGGCTGCTTGCTAAAATCCCCAAATCCATCCCTTCCCCCCACTCTCCCTCAGGGCAATGGGCCCTGAGCGTCTGTCCTGAGGCAGCCCAGCCTTGAAATTTGTGGGACCCCAAACTGCCAGAGGATGATGAGGCCATGAGCCAATTCCCCCCCACCCCCACCGTTTTGCTGCTGGAGGAGGGTCTGCTGCCAGTTGATTGTTTCTTCTCCAACCGATGCTGCTGCCAGAGAGGGAGATCTGCCCAGTGCATTAGCTACAGAGCTTTCATTTGCTGTAGGGTCCCCAGAACAGTAGGGCCCCCAGCAGCTGCTTGCTTTGCTCGTGGCTGCGGGATACTCCCCCTTTCGGGCCTGTTGGGGTGATTGCAAAGAGGCTTTAAGCAATGGCGTTTCCAAGAGGGCTGGGAACCAGCTTACGGGTTTGTATCTCCTAAATACAGCTTGTGTGTGCGTAGCACCGTGGTTTTCAAGCTCGAGCTCTCATGGACCTCTTCCAACCAGCCAATCCAATCCTAACCTCACATCTTCCCTCGGGCAACTGTACTGCTTGCTTACATGGAAATGTAGCATTAGGACAGATTTAAGGAGACAAGATGAAAATGAACTCCCTTTAATGTGATGGGGGCGGCGGCTACCTAGTTATGCCCCCCCAGTTTGTCTCTGTGCTGTTTGTTTCGTCTCTCTGGGTATAAGATGTCACATTTATTAGGACCAAATCTCCCCTTGATGCTTGCAGCTCCCATTGTGCTAATCTCTCAAGGTCACTCTGCACTTTGGTTCTGTCCCCTCCAAATTGGGTGTCATCTGCAAATGTGATCAAAGTTGAATTTACACCAAAGAAATGCTAGACCATGAGAGAGATGATGCTCCCACTCAGTGGGCAGAGAGAGGTTTGTTATTTAGAGTTGGCGTAGCCAAAAAGTCCTGGTGTGGATCACCCTTAGTGTCACTGCTCTGAGACTGACAGGTGCTTCCTCTCCTATTTTACCAAAGCAGGTCTGTGCACCACCTGGGAGAGCTCTGTGGACCATAGTTTGAGAGCCACATGTCCATCTGTCCTCAAATCACCCTTTTCTTATGAGAGCTCCAGTACCTAGATAGGAGACCAGGTGCTGTAGGAGATAATGCTGATGACTCAGTAGGTGGTTCTCTTTTCCCTCTGACTCAGTATTGGACCAATGCCCCCATGTGATGTGAGGGGGAGGGGGGGCTGAGATGCTGTTTCTCAGATAAGATGTGAAAATGAAGACTTGACCACTCATGGGCATTAAAATCCCATGGGATCTTTGCAGGAGTAGGGCCGTAACATGTGGAGTTCTAGATAAATTCAAGTCCCACATGGGTAATTATTTTCTGACTTCCTCAATTCACCCTGCAGGGCCATTAGGATTCTTCTTCACTTCCTGTCCTACATAGCTGGGTGGAGTTGTGCACTCATAGGCTAGGTCTACACTACCCACCTGAATCGGCGGGTAGAAATCGATCTCTCGGGGATCGAATTATCGCGTCTCATCGGGACGCGACAATCGATCCCCGAATCGATGCGCTTACTCCACCAGCGGAGGTAGGAGTAAGCGCCGTCAACGGGGAGCCGCGGAGGTCGATTTTGCCCCCGTCCTCACAGCGGGGTAAGTTGGCTCCGATACGTCGAATTCAGCTACGCTATTCGCGTAGCTGAATTTGCGTATCTTAAATCGACCCCCTCCGTAGTGAAGACCTGCCCATAAACAGTTCCCATGTGCTTCAGCCTCGAAGAAGCTGCATTTCAGTAGTGGGTGAGGTGAACCTTATAGATCCAGTGGGTCGGCACAGTCAGTGAGCAAAGTGCTTGGGGATTCATTTGAATGAGTGAAACTATACTTCGGTAAGATCATTACCTTTTGGTTAATGTAAAATGCTGCAGTATTGTTTGACATAGGCTCTGCTATGCTCTGCCATCTAGCTAAGACCGTGCATGTATTTCTCGTGGGATCCAGGCACAGTTCACAGAGGCTGCAAAGTGGATGGGTAGACACATTCTGACTCGGACCCACGAGCGCCTTAAGCGGACATCCATTTTGCTGTCTTCCCTGTGTGCACCAATCCATGCATCAGAATAGCAGACATAACCAGGTATTAGGAGGCTCCTTTCTCCCCCCGCCTCCCAGGCAGGCAGTTAGACTCACTGCCAGTGTGGTGTGTCTCACCCATTACTATGCCTGAGATTTGAACCTAGGACTCATGCAAAGTTCACAGACAGAGGCTTTAGCAGGGGAGCTGAAACTGTGCCTGCACCTGCCCACGCTGGGGGGACGGGGGCATTGAGCCCAGCTCAGCTGGCAGCCGCTCTCTGCATAGTGGATGCCATGTCCCTTGCCAGGGCTCGCAGGGGACAGGCTGCTCTGCAGTGGCCTTTTAATTAGAAGTTAATTGCTGCTGACACTGCCCATCCAGGGGAGATGGCTCTGGTGTCTCTAACGGCCTGGGACCATGGCAACAGTAGAGCAAATCAGCAGTGACAAAGGAGAGAAGGAGCGAAAGTCAACACGATGGGTAAATGCGCTCCGAGAGACAGCGAGAGCTGCAGCATCTCTATTGCCTCTTGACCCATTTAAAGCAGGGATCAGTGACGGAGGGAGATAGCAGTAGTGTGAAAATGCCTCCCACAGCCTGTTCCCAACTAAGCCACGGGGAGCAACGCCGATGCTATCACTTACCCAGCTGGGGCTGGAGGGGGCTGGTAGCTCCCACTTCCAGTGCTCATGCCCTATTTCCAGTGCCTCCTACAGCGAGCTCTTCCACCCCCCATCCCATCCCCATCCCCATCTAGTGCTCCTGTGCTATTCCTGACAGTGCCTCTTGCAGAGAGCTCTCCCCAACAGCCTGTACCCTTCCTTCCACCACTTCCTGCTGGGACTGGAACTCTCCAAAAGCAGCGCTTCCACCCCAATCCCCAAGTTAAAGCAGAAGAGCAGCACGTTGTTACAGGGGCAGAAATGTATCCTCTTGTAGCGCGTGTGCACAGCTGCTCTGGAACTGAGCACATGGTTAGAGATTTGGGCTGAAGGATCACGGGGTTAGGCCCTATGTACAAACCTCAGCTAGACAGTGGTTTCCTGTCAATAGAGCATCCCTGCTCCAGCAGTAATACTCACTATTTCAATAGCATGTCACAGGCATTCACCCAGCAAAGTCAGTCGTGTTACCTCCATTCTGCAGATAAGGAAACTGAGGCACAGAGTGTTTAAGTGACTTGCCCAGGGTCACACGGAATCAGTGGCACCTGCAGGATTAGAACTCTGGAGTCCCTGGCACCCAGCCCTGTAGACCAGGCTTTTTGTCAATATAAGCTGAATCTGCTCAACTAAATTAAACTGTCATCCTATCCCAGCCCAGAAGAGTCTGGACACCCAATTCCAGGATCCATAGGGGATATTTGCTACCATCCAAAAGGAGGGTACTTTCTGCTTCTGACAGGGAAATGGTGCCCCAACCGTTCAAGATGTTCCCCTTACCCTAGTATCTCAGGGAGAGCAGCAGCAGATGGTGAATCTGGAAGGGGAAGTGGACCATCAGGATACTCTGTAGTTCTCAGCTGGAGGCAGGTGCATTATAAAGGCAGGTCTGGCACTCTGGAGTTAATGGCTACATACGTTCCACAGCTGGATGGAGGGCAGGGTTGTGACTGGGTGCCTGGGGCTGGGGGGCAGAGGGTAGCAGGACAGGTTAGCAGTTGAAAGGGGTGGTTGGGAACGTGGTGAGTGATGCTGTAGCAGGGACATCGGCTGGAGGGGATTTCTGGGAGGTTTCAGGCAGCTAGGAAGGGGTCAGGCCTGGGTAGGGTGACCGGATGTCCCAGTTTTATAGGGACAGTCCTGATATTTGGTGCTTTTTTTTTTATATGGGCTCCTATTACCCACAACCCCATCCCAGTTTTTCATACTTGCTATCTGGTTACTCTAGGCCTGGGCGCTGGTGGGGCAGTAGCACATGGAGTCAGAAGGTGAGAAGGGTTCTTGGAAAGCCAAGATACTTGTGTGTGTGTGTGTGTGTGTGGGGGGGGGGGCTATTGTTCGTATTCCAGCAGCAGCCACCATGTGCTAGGTGCTGCACAAACTCAGGAAGCGCGGTTTGTGCCCCGCAGAGGTTGTCAGCGGACCCCAGGTGGCACAGAGAAGTTGGGTCCATTGTGCAGAGGGGATTGTGGAAGGTTCTAGGTGTGGGGCCAAGTGCTTGTGATGGGGAGGAGAGGGTGTACCACAGAAATGAGCCTTGTCCATTGGGGAATTCTCCTTCACCCCCATGTAAAGCCATCCACCCCCTTGGGGGGATGCTCCAGAGCAATGGGGGAAGGCTGATGGCTCCTGTCTTCCCACTGGCTGCTGTGGCCCTGTTGCCGTTACCAGGCAACGGGATCTCTCTCCTCGGCGAGCTGTCAGAACCCGTTAGGCGCACAGGGAGACCTGCCACTTTGGAGAGGGGGGCTTCTCTTTGCTGTTGTTCCAGTTGCCATTTTGGATCTTGTGTGGAGCCTGCATGGTGTTTGGATGGGAACTTGGGCCGGCAGGGTAGAGCAGGGAGGAGGGGCTCCAGACGTGGGGTGGAGGCAGAGGAGGGGCTCCCTTCCCCCGGCGCCGAACAAATCCTCCCGGAGAATGTCATGCTTCTTTCCAAGTCACTGGAGCCAGTTTCCGATGTCGCCTGTGGCAAGAGGAATACACACAACCGCACATATATAAACACACACCCCTTATACGCTGAGCACGTGGAGTGCCACACAGTCAGAGCCAACCAGCCAGAAACAACAACCAGGCAGCATCGGGAAACTAACTATGCATCCTGCAGGTCTCGCAACACCCATGCGGGACGGGGGAGCCAGCAGAACCCCAGGAGAAAGAGGCACTAGCTCCAGCCCCTCAGCAGGGACAGGATCAGTCCCCCACTGCTCTGGAAGAGCTGGAATGTAGGATCCACCTGACAGCAGAGATTCTAAAAACAAAACACAATTACGACCACCTATGACCATCCCCGCTCGGCCTACCATCAGGGCCAGAGCCCCCAGCCCTTGCCATCGCCAGCATTTCAGTGCCTGACATTTAATGCTATTCCCAGACAGATGCTGCAGTAAGATGGAGTGAAGGTTGAGAGAATGTATGAGTAATTTAGGGTAAAACACATTTACAGGGGTCTTGTAATCATCCCCAAACCAAGTTATAAACCCAGGAAATTCAGAGTTAAGGCTACACTTAAGAGAGGCAATCATGTTAAGATGAGAAAAAACACAGTTTGGGCTCCCAAATATCCTTAACTCTGCTCTCTAGTGACATCATGCAATAACCATGTGATTGTGATTAGTGCATAATAAGGTCTCAGATTAGACTAAACTGATTTCCCTCCCATTTTTTCCCTCTTTATAGTATCGCTACAGGGCAGAGTTCAGGTTGTTTCCTTGTTTTTTTTTTTTTTATTAATCATTAACCACTTAATATATGAACAGTAAGTAAGAAACCCAAAGAGAGTGTTATCATGGAATATTTCGAATGAGTTAAAGATATGTAGTATCAATCTGAAATCGCTCTTCTTTTTTTAATTTTAACTTTTAGGGTCAGATTCACTCATGTGTTTTGATTTTTTTACCCCACTCCGGAGCAACACAAAGTAGCTTAAGTATACTGGCCAATTACATTGGCTTTACAGTTGCTTTGCATTCTTCACTCCTTTCTGTTCCCCACATTCCCCTGTGTGCTCACCACACATGCACGCAGGCACAGATACATGTACACACACAGAATCTCCCTCCTCCCCTAGCTGCACCAACTACCCTCTCTTGTCCTCTTTGATGTGTATATCTGGTGTAAATAGGAAGTTTTTGTAATGAAATACTTAGCATTAATGGTCATTTTTGCCATTATTTTTCATAACTGAAATTTTTTCTGTTAGCAGAGGCTGATGAATAACATCTTGTCCTTCAGAAAAACTTACTAACAATTTCCCACTTTCGGAATAGCTGATAACTCTGTTCTGAATAGGACTGGGCCACAGTCTGCCCTCAGTTAACATGCCCTCTTTCAAAATGGCCACCATCTCCCATTCTTTTCAGTGGGACTGAGACCACAAGATGGCCTCAGGGAAGACTGTGGACCTCTGTGTGTCAGAAGGCAAAGAGAAGCACTCTGAGGATAGGGTGACCAGACGTCCCAATATTTCAGTGTCTGTCCTGATATCCCGATATCTGCCGCAGCACTGTGTTTTTTGTTTTTTTGTTTTTGCTCAGCTGGCAGGACGTGGCTTTTTTTTTTTTGCTCCCCCCCCCCTCGATATTTTCTTCCCCTCATCTGATCACCCTATGTGAGGAGCAGGTGAATGGTGATGGCCATCTTTGCTATGGATAGCTTGTGTCCTCAGTCCTGTTAAGAACAATGGGAGATGGCAGCCATTTTGAAAGAGGGCAGTTGGTGGTGGAATTTTCTGAAGAACATTAATCTCCATCAGCTGGTGAAGGAGAAACTTTCAGTCATGAAGAACAGCAGCAAAAAATGAACTTTAATCCTAAAAAAAAAAAAAAAAGGCGTCAAGTGTAGCCTATACATAAAATTCAGAGAGCTTTAACTATATGAGAAGTTTGAAGAGTCGGTGTTATTCCGTTATTGGGATCACTCAGGACAAAAAAAAAAGTGTGATATCCAATGCTAAATTTCTTAAAAGACGCATTTAAAAATTAAAGTTAATTAATAAATGAATTTGCTTATTTACTTGTCAATCCTCAACAACAAAAAGAAAAAAAATCATTCTATTCTTGAAGAGTAAGTGCTCTAACTTTAGGGCAGATGCATGGTATTCTTCATACATAACAGACAGGTTGAATCCCTGCATAAAATGCAAAACGCAACTCAACCTTACCTGTGGAGCTACAACTGGCCCCTCCATCATATCCCTTTACTTTGCTGTAGCACCTTTTGTCCCAATGCCCTTTCTAGATTCCCTGTCACTGAAAAGAAGATACTTCTATGGTGTCAACAGCAGCGGCTGTTTAACAGTACACAGCCTCACAACACCACAGTTTAGGGAGGAAGTGAAGAAGACATCCATGTGATTGACACTCCATGCAGGAATTTAGGTTGGCACAATGCATTTATCCACGTTGGAACTAGGCTAGGACACTTTGATTATAACACTCTGCCTTCTGAAAAGTCCCATGGGACATCTAATTACCATGAGTGGGCAGGTTCTTGGTTTTAGGTCTCATCTGAAAGACAGTACCTCCAGCAACAAGGTACCATCTGCACCACACTGAGGTGTCAGATCTGCTGAGAAGAATGAGACTAAATCACCAACACTACTTCCTGCAGCTTCTGGGTTTTCCCTAGGGCTTCTCATCCAAACACTGTACAGACCAGGGCGGACCCAGCTTGGATCAGGGGATCTAATGAGATCACAACCCAAGGTAGTATGGAATCAAAATGCTGTCCTAGCCTTCCCCTGCCCTCGTCTCCTTCTCCCTTGCTCCACTCTTGCTTTGATCATGTTGTAGTTTTTATAAGAACAATACCAGATCAAGCTTCCTGCTCTCATTCCTCTCTCCAAATTCACACAGTGAGCCTCCCAGCTGTTTCCTATTCCCGTCCCCAACACCCTCCCCCCCCCCCCACCCCATTAGGCCATCGATCTGTGCTTAAAATAGCCTCCACGATTCGAGAATATCCAGCAAGCTGCTGCAGGCAGACACCGGAGCCGATAGGAGGAAGACATGTTCCTACTGCCAGCATGAAGGGCACAGTCTGCCACTTCCCAGGATGCATTGCTCTCATGGGCACTTGGCAGAAAGGACTTTTTTATTTTTTTACAAGCATGCTTATGCATGTATGCCTCACTGTTTGCTCTCAGTCCCACTCCGGGGCAAAGACCTCTCCAGTGCTCTCGTGTCCAGCTATTTTTCATAGCCCCACTACAGCTCTTTGGTGCGCTACCATCCTTCACCACTCCTGGCACACGTGGCTGGCAAGGGCGTGGCCCCCTGCCATTATCCAGCTGTCCTCTACCATCCACACAACCAAGGATGTCTATATCTTGCTCAATGCCATTGCTCACGAGTCCACTGTAAGACTTGCGGTCACTCATCTTTTGGGAACGAAGTATTATCTCATGCTTTAGAGCTAGCTCTTTCTGCTGTCTACCCACAATTCCTTGCAATGCTTTCTCCCCCATACACTTCCCTTTACCCTCAACCCCCAAGCATGTCGTACCCTTGCATTACCTCACACACTAGGCTACAAATGGAGGCCGTGTCTTGGGGACTCAGCATGCCATTCCCTACACACATAAAGCACTGTATAATTTAATAACTCCTGTGCAGGTACTGTATACTGATATAGGGTCTAGAAAAGACAGCAACTAAACGAAAATAAAAGCATTAGGAGAGGGGGCAGCATGCCACTCTTAAATGGAGCAGTGCCAGTGTTTTAAACTCAAAATTGCACCAGCTTTAGGAGCGTAGTTATCTGGGGGACTGGCAGAACTATGCCTCAGCTTAACCTGCAGGGGCTTTTGCAGGTCAGAATTGATGTGCCTTGGCAGTGCGGTGGAGGGGAAGAGGGTGTGTAGAGCAGCTGCTGCTGTCATTATGGTGGGGTGGGGCTGCAGAGACCAGAGTTTGTCCTCCATCTTAGGAGGTGGATTCTGGATGGCAACAGGGGAAACAAGCTGTGACCGACTGCAGGCTCTCTTGCTGCGTTATACGATGGTTATACGATGGTTAAATCTGCAGGTCAGAAATGAGGGGCATTTGTGGTGCTCTGTGTGTAGATCAGCAGGGAGTATTGCAGGTTGAGAGTGAAATACCTTGGCAGAGCTGTGTGAAGAGTCCCAGGAATCGAATAGCAAGGGGTGATGCAGGTTGGGACTGAGATAAAGTACCGAGCCTTATAGAAAAGTACTACCGAATTCAACAGGGTTCTATAGAAAATACTATAAAAACCACATCCAGCCAGATTTCTAGCTAGTGTAAATTGGCATCGTTCCACTGATGCTCTTGGAGCTGTGCGGATTTACGCCAGCTGAGGATCTGGCCCGCAGTATTTCATAGACAGGTCTATCCTTTTTATGGCTTTTCTCAGCCATCCTATAGGAAGGATCGGATTCGCAATTCAATTCTACACCATGGTTTTTACAAAGTGGTCCAGAAAGGGTCGAGTTAAACTTTATAGGATTTTGCCATGAGGGAAGAGCAGGCAGTACGTAACCTGGACCAAAAAGAAGACCTGGCAGTGTATTATTTAACTGAACTGCTGTAAACTCTGCATGCAGCCCTGCTGAGAAGAACTCGAGCCATAACTCTGCTGCCTGAGAATAAGCCTCTGGTGCATTATTTGAGAGCAGGAGAACCTCAACTGGATTCCTGGGTCCAGATGGACTAAGCCCTGAGGTCAGCCTCTGGCAGGAGAGGACCCTGAACTGGATTCCTGAGTCCTCTCTGAGGATCAGCCCCAGCCTGCACAGAGAAGAGAGTTTATCAGTGACCTCACGAATATACCTGATATCCTCTTCCACCTCCCCAGACTCTGCTTTGCTGTATAAGCATAGAAACTGCCATGCTGTGAGAGACCAATGTCCTGTACAGTCCAGTACTATGCCTTCTGGTCCATCTAGTCCAGTATCCTGTCTCCAACAGTGGCCAACGCCGGATGCCCATAGCCATTTGAATCTGAATGTGTCATTCATCAACGACTAGATCAATCCCTTCTGCCCTTAATGAGAAGAGAAAGGAGGACTAGCTCACTGCCAGCCACAGTGGACAGCAGGAGCCGAGCGCATTGCTCCTGGGCGACAATCCAAGATGCCCCAGGCGGGAAAGGGTCAGTCCCTTGTCAACACAACGCACTGACACCAGGCCAGACACACTCCCCCTACAATCTGCCTGTCGCCTTCGCTCATTTCAGGAGTCAGGAAGGATTTGTGTCACTTCAGGACGCCTTCCCCTCCTCCACCTCTGCAACAGGAACCCCACATCCTGTCGCATTCCTACACCAGCCCATGGGTCTTCCGCAGGGGGTGGAGGGGGAAAGGAAGAGTCACCAAGTGGGCTGATGACGTAGCGAGCAGATAACAATGACCCGGGTTGTTGTTTTTTTAAATTAATCCTTCAAACTCAAAGAATGAGTAGAGTTGGCCTTTTATCTGACTTCTGTGGCCCCTGCCGTGATAGTATTGGAGCATCTTGCAGACATGACTGAAGTCACTCTCACAACACCCCAGCGAAGTATCATCCCCACCGACAGAGGGGGAGCGGAGCACAGGAAAGTGAAGTATCACACGGGAGATGTGCGGCTGAATAGGGAACTGAGAGCAGATCTGGCAGGTCCCAGTGTAGAGCCTTCAGACCAACCTTTCTGGTGCGGTTCTGATCTGAGGGAGGAACTCTGCCAGGCCTCTTCTGTCTCTCCCACTCAGAACCCCATCCATCTCCCGAGTCCTTCCTCTACTCGGACTACTAGCAGACTAGCCCCTTTTACCTTTATTTAGCCTAGTTAGGATATGGTCTCCTCATACCCTGACAAGCAGAAGAGTCCCGTCATCCCAGCAGGCAGAGAGCCTCATACCTTCACCTGTATCTCAACAAGAAGCCAGATGGCACTTCCACCATTTCTCTTGGGAGACTATTACAGTGTCCACTAGTCCTCTTGCTCAGCAAATCTTTTCTGACATCCAGCTTCCCCTTTGCTCCATTTCAGCTCGTTACTCCCAGCCAGAGCCCTTTGGGCCACCCAGAACCCTTCCTCTTGCTCCTTAGAGTTCATCCCTATTAGACACTCACAGGCAGTGGCCATGGCCTCTTCTAGTTATCATGTCACCTGGGCACAGCTGCACACACCAGCACTCTGTTCTTGTCGTGTTTTCTCCCCAGTCACCACACCTTTCCGTGGTAGAGGCCTGGACACATCCCAGAGGCCTCTCTGCCACCCCTGATGCTCTTGTGCGATCCAGGAAGTGATACCCCCAAAACTCATTTCCTAGCACCAAATATAATACAGAGCAAAGTCCATAAGGCTCTGTGGCCAGGGTATTGAATGATCTGCTCCTCCCACGCACAGTCTGCAGCTTACCCCGCTCCCGCCCACCTCTCCAGTGCATTGTCCTCTCGGGCCCTGCACAGCAGCAGCAATGCGGCAGGTTCAGTTACACGATATGCCGTCGCTCCCGACAGCCACTTCCCGGGTAATAACTAGGTAAGAGACAGCCCTTTGTTCCAGCGGAGTCAAATACTGGAGCCCGTTAATTATGGCTGTGGGGTGACAGCATGACTCCTCCCACACCAACCAGCGGGCCAGACAGTGCCTTCCCTACCCCTGCTGCTGCTCTCCAGGCCTCTCTGTTCATATCTCACGAATTCGAGATGGGGGGAGAAGGACGGATATTTATATTGCAAGGGTTTAGAAAGATGGATAACGGCTTCCCGGACAGCTGGGGAACCAGGGCCTGGTGCTGCAGGGGCTGTGTGGGTACACGCTATGGCCAGCGTGCCCTCAGCGAAAGCCCACCTGCAGCACCAGGCCCTGGGACTTGCTGAGCCAAGACAGGGTATGTTGGCTGAGTCGGTTATCCCTGCCTTGTTGAAGTGTCCTGGGGGATCTCTCACTTCAGAGTGGGGCTGAAGGGATCTTGATTCAAGGCCTCCTCTGCAGAAAGATGAGGCCTACACCTCTCTTCAGACTGCAGCGTCAGCACTGACTATGAGTCCATGACCTTCTGGTCCACAGAGCGCTCTATGCTGAGCTGCACTGATAGAGAGCAGCTGCACCCAAAGGAGAAGTGGCTCCTTCCCCCTCATCCACACCACCCTACCTATCACTCCATTTCCTTGCGTTCCAACTCCCTCCTCTTTTGACTTTCCCACACCCAGTTCCCTCTCACCTCTTTCCCAATATCCTGCCCATTCTGTTTCCCTGCATTTCTCTGTCTCTGTTCTCTTTCCCTGCATTCCCAGCCCTCATGGATTCACTGGGGCAATAGGGCTTGGAGGATAGGTGTGAGGTCCCCGACAACTTAATCCAAGGACCAGGCTGGGATCCTGGATTCAAGGCTGCTGCTCTTCTGGTTGTCCTCATCTATCCTTGGGCGCTCCCAGCGCTGACATGGTGTATATCACACTTCTGCACCCACCAGGCGTGCTGTATATTGACCCGCAGAACATGCCAAGTCCTCTTGGAGGCTATGCAGGACCAAAGCAATTCTGACACGAAATAAAGGAAATGAAAGCTGATTTAACTGGAGTGCTTTTTTTTTTTAATCTTTCCTTAAGTGCGAACACCATCTGGCTCCCCTAACTCCGTCAGCTCTTCCAGTCCTGAGGCAGTTTCGCTCTTCCTAATTACTGTCATTACACAGTGGGTAGTGATTACGGACGGATGCTGATGAGAGATACCAGGAAGGCCCTGTCCCCGTACAGACTCAGCACATGGAACCAGCCAGCTTCTTCCTCCCAGCCATTTAAGGAAGAGAAAAAGGTAAACCAGGGCAGTTTTAGTTATGAAGTTTTGGGGGGTGGCAGGGGTTGATTCGTTAAACTAGGAGCTGGGGTCAGGGGAAGCTGGCCCGTCTAACATTGAAATCTGCTAGGGACAGCAGGAGCGCAAGTGAAGATGCATGCAGTAGTAGTGAATAACGCTGCAATTATGGTTACATCAGGGGATGATCAGGAGGGATCAAAGAGGAGCAATCACCCAGCGTTTGGTGCTTAGATGCCCTGGTGCTAGGCACCTTAAAAATAATTTAGAATGGCAGGCAGCGAGCAAGAGAATTATCTCAAGGAGCTGTGCCATATGCCCTGAAAAAGCTTCATGTGGTGTAAAATGCAGCAGTCCTTCTGTCTAGCCACACAATGCCATGAACGCATCAGCTCAGTGCCGGCTGCACTGGCTGGCCACTGAACACAGAGTCCAGTTCAAGCTCTCTGCCCTGACATTCAAAGCCTTCCATGGGGTTGGTCCTAGCTACCTGTGCATTTACCAAGGAATGCTGCTACATGGCTGGCAGTCATGTGGTCACCAAAAGCTTCAGTGGTGCGATAAGATTGCCAGGGATGGACGACTGAACAGGCAGCCAGATGGTCTGAAGGACCTAGATAGAGATCGATCCGGGTGGCACTTGATCTGCAAGGAGGTTATGTCCACTGGGGATTTGCCATGATGATGACCTGAGAGAGCATCTCCCCTTCTGTGATCATGTGCTCCCACAACAGCTACGCCTTGTACATACAGCAGATAGAACTTTCTTGGGATCTGGCCTCTGACCATGACACTCACTCCAGCAAGAGACAGCAAAGAGCCAGTGGCATCATTTTCTATGGCGAGGGGGGGGGGGCAGTTACCATCCAACTTTTCATAGGTCTATGTGCTCACTATGTCTTCCTTTTTTTGCCTCCCGACCCAGACTTTGCAGGATACAATATAATCACATATGTTCTATGTGCTGACACAACCCTCCCCCCTCCCCCCAGCCAGCCCTAAATTTTTCTGAAGTGTCCCCCGCAAGAAGACTGGAGCTCATCACCTTCCCAACTAACAGCAACACTCATGCCTTTGTCTGCATTTTCCCTCCATAATTTATTCCCACACTCAACGCATACCCCATGCTCTCAGCCCAGCAACTAATCCAGCTATTTCTCCTGGAGTCTGGGAAGGAAGAACACGATGTGGAAGGTGCCCAGACACTGTGATGGTGGGACCTTTATAAGGACCTAGATGGGCAGAAAATAACAATTTTGCAAAATGAAGGGCATAAAAGTGGGCCTGCCTGTTACACGCCTCTGCTGTCCTGCTCTGCCCAATCTGGGCTCCCCCATAGCTCAGCCAATGCACCTCCTCAATCCCAGGCTGCAGCTCCCCTGGCTGCTTTTCAGTACAGAGCCATATGGGCTTTACTGCAGCCCTGTTACTAGTCACACGTGCAGTACAGCAGAGCCACCTAGTGGCATGAGGATGTCTCCTGCCTGTTATAAACATCGTTCATAGTCAACCAGACCCCTTCTAGCTCCCCTTTGCTACTCAACAGAAGCTGTGTGGCTTCACCAAGCTATTCCCTGCACTTCCGCCCACTTTTATCTTCTAGTTGTTCTGAGGAGGTGGCGGTTAGGGAAAGTGGCAGTTAGGGCCTCACCTCCCCTTGGAGACTCCTGATTGGAGGATGCTGAAGAAGAGTGTCCGTGGGCCAGTCGTAGTGCTCTATGGGCAAATGCTTGAGAGACCATTAGCCTTACAATGCTGGTGTCTACAGTATTTTCCAGTAAATGACACTTGGAAACAGTGTCCTTGGGACTGGGAGCAGGGTTGGTGGCTAGCAATCACCGGGAACACACAGTGCACCAGAGAGTGGGAAGTTGGCCTGGTTTGGGATCTAGTTTGGTCTGCAGTGGCAATGGGGCAGAACTCGGGTCAAGATGCCTTTGGTAGGGACCACGTGGTGATGTGGTAGTCAGAGCAGCTCAGGTTGCCAGAGAACCATGCAGCTGGGTGTAGATCACTTGTTGGAAGTGAGTGGGAGGTGTTGATGACTGTGGGGAAGAGCAGGACACTTTGGGTCAGGTTTGGGAGTTAGGAGCTCTGGGCTCTCGTTTGAGATATCAGAGGGTTTAGGTAGCTGGGCTGGGGCTCTCTCATGCATTGGGGATTAGTAGAAGGGATCAGTAGTGGGGGAGGGCTGTGATGCTTGATGGAGGAGATAGAGGGTGAATTTGGCAGTTGGGGGTGAGGGGTGCCAGCAGGGCCGGTGCTACCATTAAGGCGAACTAGGCGGTTGCCTAGGGTGCCAAGATTTGGGGGTGCCAAAAAGCAGTGCCCCCAATTTTTTTTTTACAGCATTCCTCCCCGAGCGCGCGGTCGCTGCTCCACTTCTCCCGCCTCCCAGGCTTGCAGGGCCAATCAGCTGCTTGGCGCCGCAAGCCTGGGAGGACAATTAGAGTGGGGGCGGCGTGCTCGGGGAGGAGGCGGAGCAGAGGTGAGCTGGGGTGGGGAGGTGCCGCACAGCTCCCCGGGCAGGGGGTGGGGGTGGGGAGCTGCCACGGGGGTGCCTCAGGGCGGGGGGGGGGAGCTGCTGCAGGGCTCCCCACCCCAGCTCACCTCTGCTACGCCCCCTCCCTGAGCATGCCGTCGCTGCTCCACTTCTCCCGCCTCCCAGGCTTGCAGCGCCAATTAGCTGTTTGGCGCCACAAGCCTGGGAGGGGAGGAGATTTAGAGCGGGGGCGGCGTGCTCGGGGAGGAGGCGGAGCAGAGGTGAGCTGGGGGTGGGAGCTGCCGCTCGGCTCCCTGGGGAGAGGGGAACTGCTGCGGGGGGACGCCTCAGGGCAGGGGGGGGGAGCTGCCGCAGGGCTGGGGGGGGGCGCAAGGTGGGTGGCAGGAGGATTCGGGAGCTTCTGGGGGTTGTCTAAGGACTTAGCAAAAGGGACCAGTAGCAGCAGTTGGGGAGACTCATCTTTGGCATTCCGAGAATGAAAGGATCCAAAAAATTTTGGTCAAAACAGAACAAGGCCAGGGAACTGCATCAACAGATAACACATCCCACTGTGGGATCGCAATGTCGCCACACACTGACTGCTCCAGAGCAGCCTGCCCCAGAGAGCGTGGGAACCCAGGGGACTTGTTTGTGAAACAGCTACATGGATAACTATTAACATTCTTTAATCAACTCCAAGGACAGATAGGAAGTTAAAAACCAGTTATGGGGTGTGCTCTGAATGGTTGGTTTCTTCCCCTGGTTGCCTTTACCCTACAAGAATAGAGCTGGAGTTATATTTTACCTTAGGGTGCTGTGTTGATGGAGATTTCTTGGAGCGGGGAGGTGCTGCAACATTTGCTGGCAGCTATGAGATTCCATTTGGGGTGAGGTAGAAGGGCCTGATTGGCCAGAATGTCTTAAGGGTGGGGCTGAGGGACTATAAAGTTTACTCCAAACTTATTCCACTTCAGTGCAGATGCTCTAGCCCTCACTCTAGTTGCTGGGCAATGGTTTAATTTACTTAGGTGCTTGCTCCGGCCCTGTGGAGTGGGTTGCTCTTTGAGAGCTCAGTTTAGTTAGAAAACTACTGCTGCTCCAGACTTGACAAGGTGGAATTGACTCCTCAGTTGAGTTCAGGAGCTCATTCCCCCTTAGAAGCTTGGTTCATCTCAGAAGTTTGCTCTAGTTTGGGAGTTCACTTCGGCTCTGAAACTTGCTCTACTTTAAGGATCTGACTCCAGTCTGGAGAACTGGTAGCCTTTGCTTAAGGGTTGCTGTTAGAAGCGTTTCTACCCTTAACGAGCGGAAGCTGCTATAGGAACGTTGTCACTCGTATTAACATGCTTCCTATGCAATCTGAAATTGAAATAATTTATTTTCTCTGTTTTTTAACACACTTCTGTTTTTTCCCTCCTCTCTTTCCTTCACTGCACCTGGAAGTCTAAGATCCACAGCTCTCATGCTATGATTACAGGGTGACACTGACACAGTGCTGTGACATGAGGATGCGGCTGCCACAGCATCATGCTTTTATCTCACACAAGCTATGCAAACGGGTGGCTCCCTGAGGTGAATGTAATGCATGGAAAATGGAGTGAGGATTTTTGTTTCATTGTAACACCAGAGATGATGACGCTTCCCCGCTGAAGGTTCAGCTTCCTCGGAACACGGGGAAGGCAAGGCCAGGTGGTGGGTAGGTATTTTGTAGTTGCGCCCTCTGCAGGAGTGAGGAGGCTGTTAATATCCACCACCGACTGCTTAGGTCAATGGTTCTCAACCAGGGATACGCCGAGGTCTTCCGGGGGTACGTCAACACATCCAGATAGTTGCCTACTTTTACAACAGGCTACATAAAAAGCACTAGTGAAGTCAGTACAACCTAAAATTTCATACAGACAATGGCTTGTTTATAGTGCTCTGTATACTATACACTGAAATGTAAGTACGATATTTATATTCCAATAGATTTATTTTATAATTGTATGGTAAAAATGAGAAAGGGAGCAATTTGTCAGTACTAGTGTGGCTGTGACACTTTTGTATTTTTATGTCTGATTTTGTAAGCAAGTAATTTTTAAGTAAAGTGAAACTTTGGGGTACACAAGACAAATCAGACTCCTGAAAGGGGTACAGTAGTCTGGAAAGGTTGAGAGCCACTGACTTAGGTCCCTAAGATACAGTGTCATTCATTAACATTTTCAGAAACGCTGTATCCTTGCTGATTCCTGCTACAAGAGAAGGCCAAGTTCAGTTCTGTGACTAAAGGGTGTAGGATAAGCCTGGAACAGGAGTATTGGTGCTCAGAGCCACCCCCTTGCACATTCTGCCCCATTCCAATGCAAAGGCCCTGGAGCATGTGCCTGGTGAGATGACCCCATTGGAACCTGTCTGGGAGATGATTTCTCAGATGTGCTATTAATTGTCTTGACGTGTTTTTATAGTGAAGGGGGTTGTTTCAGACCCAGCTCCTTAGGATCTGCCACTGGGGTTTCCACCGTCTTCCCCCCCAGCTCTGACAGACCCTCCCATGCAAAACAGGGGAAGCCCCCTTATACACCCAGCAGGGAATGTCCTTTCGGTAGGGGGAGGAAGCACACAGCCTACCCAAGATGGGGAAGTGAAAAACTGCTGTGGAAAATAAGAGAGGGTGGTGAGAAGAAGCAACTGTCAACACCCCTCAGCTCCACCCTGTTCCCTCACGGAGGAGAATGAGGCACTGGTGACCTTTCAGAACTGCTAATCAAATGCTGCAGATGAAATGTGATTGCCCTGGGGCTCAGCCCCTTTCCACGGCACCCCCTTCCCCCTCCCCCATCATGGGAGATTGTAACTCAGCATTATGACTATGACATGGCTTGTGGGAGCGAGAAATGGGCAGGGTCGGGTGACTGGAGGGGACGTTGGTTCAGGAGGTGGAAGGGATGCTACATTTTTAAGGATTGCGTGTGAATTTTTAGCACCTGAGAGAGTGAGGGTCCAGGCGTGGGTGAAGTGGTACAGTATTACAGTACAGACTTGGACCCCCAGTGCCCTCGGCACTGTACACACCCATAGTAAGAGATAGTCCCCGCCCCTGAGAGCTTACAGTGCAATAGACACAACAAACACAGGGTGGGCAAACGGGAGTATTATCATCCCTATTTCAGGATGGGGAACTGAGGCAGAGGGAGAAAGTGACTCACCCGAGGGGTCTGCAGCAGAGACAAGAGCTGAACCCCACTGTCCTGAGGCCTAGTGCAGCACCTTTGCTACAAGACAAAGGCCTTTCCTCATGCCTGTAACTTGGATTTCTATAGTGTGATGGGGCAAGGCCAGATGGCTACAGTAAAGCAGTGAGGAACAGGTATGTTAGCCCCAGGCTAAACAAATCCGTGGTACCATGGTAACCAAATGGCAGTTACTCCAGGTTAATCAAGACACCTGGGGCCAATTAAGATCTTTCTAGAAGGCAGTGGAGATAGCTACATTGATTGGGACATCTGAAGCCAATCAAGGGCTGGCTGGAACTAGTTAAAAGCCTCCCAGTTAGTCAGTGAGGCGTGTGTGTGAGGAGCTGGGAGCAAGAGGCGCAAGGAGCTGAGAGGGTGCAGGTGCGCTGCTGGAGGACTGAGGAGTACAAGCATTATCAGACACCAGGAGGAAGGTCCTGTGGTGAGGATAAAAAAGGTGTTTGGAGGAGGCCATGGAGAAGTAGCCCAAGGAGTTGTAGCTGTCATGCAGCTGTTACAGGAGGCACTATAGACAGCTGCAATCCACAGGGCCCTGGGCTGGAACCCGGAGTAGAGGGTGGGCCCAGGTTCCCCCCAAAGCTCCCAACTCCTGATCAGACACAGGAGGAGTTGACCCAGACTGTGGGTTCCATCAGAGGGGAAGATCACTGAGGTGAACAAATCCGCCAATAAGCGCAGGACCCACTAAGGTAGAGGAGGAACTTTGCCACAATAGCTAATTTTCTCATGAAGGCACTTAAAGCTCTTTGCAGTCTGGACGTATAGAAATCACTCACCCACGGTACCGCTGAAATGCAGCCACCTCGAGGTGGAACACGGCAACTGTCTAACAACACATTAGCACTGCTATGCAGCAGTTGAGGATAGGAAGCAAGGGATGCTACATTCAATTGAAACTGCAGGGGGAATTTTAAGTAGGTGAGATATAAAATTACCCCAGCTGGAATTTAGCCAGGACACAGAGGCCTTGACTACACTTGCAGATGTACAGCGCTGTGAGTTAAACCTGAGTTCGTGCAGCTGAGTAGGGAAAGCGCTGCAGTCTGTCCACACTGACAGCTGCCCAGCGCACTGTCGTGGCCACATTTGCGGCAATTGCAGCGCTATTGGGAGCGGTGCATTATGGGCAGCTATCCCACAGAGCACCTCTTCCCATTCTGGCATTGTGGGAAGGGGGCGTGGGTGCAGGGCATTCTGGGTCCTGTCCCAACACCCCGTGATGCATCGCTTCGCATCCCAGAAATCCCTTTGTTTCCGTCTACCTTTGGCGCCATCTTTCAACGGTTTCTGTGCAGCACGATCTGTCTGCGGGAAATGGAGTCCGAACTGCTGAGGCGTATGCTGACGAGTTTCGCCAGCACTTCACGTTTGGCTATCGAACTATTCCTTAAGATCCAAAGTGAGAGTGAGGGTGAGGATTCCGATGATGCTATCGAGCTGCGTAACGCGTACGACACGAAATTGCTTGTGGCATTCACGGACATGCTCAGCACCGTGGAACGCCGCTTTTGGGTTTGGGAAACAAGCACCGAGTGGTGGGATCACATCGTCATGGAAGTCTGGGATGACGAGCAGTGGCTGCAGAACTTTCAGATGAGAAAAGTCACTTTCATGGGACTGTGTGAGGAGCTTGCCCCCACCCTGCGGCGCAAGGACACGAGATTGAGAGCTGCCCTGCCAGTGGAGAAGCGGCTGGCTATTGCAATCTGGAAGCTGGCAACTCCAGACAGCTACCGGTCGGTCGCAAACCAGTTTGGAGTGGGAAAGTCGACCATTGGAATCATGTTGATGCAAGTTTGCAAGGCCATTAATCGCATCCTACTCAGAAGAACCGTGATTCTGGGTAATGTGCAGGAAATAGTGAATGGCTTTGCACAAATGGGGTTCCCTAACTGTGGAGGGGCAATAGATGGGACGCACATTCCTATTCTGGCATCACCCCACCTAGGATCCGAGTACGTTAATTGGAAGGGGTATTTCTCTATGGTTCTCCAGGCGCTTGTGGATCACCGTGGGCGTTTCATTGACATTAACACAGGCTGGCCCGGAAAGGTGCATGACGCATGCATCTTTTGGAACACTTGGCTGTTCAGGAAGATGCAGGCCGGGACTTTTTTCCCAGAGCGGAAGATCATGGTAGGGGAAGTCGAAATGCCCATTGTGATCCTTGGAGATCTTGCTTACCTGTTAATGCCCTGGCTCATGAAACCCTACACAGGGAGCCTTGACAGCAGCAAGGAATGGTTCAACTATAGGCTGAGCCGGTGCCGAATGACTGTGGAGTGTGCCATTGGCCATTTAAAGGGCCGCTGGTGATCTCTGTATGGGAAGCTGGACTTGGCCGAAAACAGCATCCCCGCAGTTATATCTGCGTGCTGTGCCCTCCATAATATTTGTGAAGGGAAGGGTGAAAGCTTCACTCAGGCATGGACCTCTGAGGTTGAACACTGGAGGCTGCGTATGTCCTGTCTGGTGTGCTGTGCAGTGAGTGCCTCACTTCAGGATAGCTATACTTCATGGTGATGGGGGTTGAGTGCAGAGGGTAAGGGTCGTGGTTTTCAGGGCTGGGTGGTGAAGATACTGGTGTTGGAGGCAGCGGGTGGAGTGAAGAACACGGAAGTTGGGGAAAGTGGGTTGGAGGTGACAGTGGGGCACAACGGAAAGAGTTTTGGGACAAGGCTGTGGGGGGGGGGGGTGGCGTTTGCGGTACAGCTCCTCTTTCTGGCATGGCTACCAGCTCCTGGATAGCGTCTGCTTGGCGCTCCAGGATGCTTATGAGCCAATCTGTGCTTTGCTGCTGGTGCTCCGTGCTTTGCCGTCGGTGCGCTACGTTTTCCTGGCGGATCCTGCTTTCTCTCTCCTTCCAGTTCTGTGCTTTCTCATTCTCTTTAATAGATTGCTGCATCACTTCTTGCAGCATGTCTTCTTTGCTTTTTCGCGGTCTCTTCCTGAGTCTTTGCAGTCTCTGAGCAGGTGATAAGAGGGATGGGTGAGGTCTCAAGGTTGATGCAGCTGTATAGGCAAAATGCAACATTTAACAGAGGCAGCATTGTATATACCAGACAGAGTAATGATTCCCTCCGCACTTAAGGAGTAGAAAACACACAGGCTCTACACAATTGCATAATTTTCCAGTCCGAAACAGAGCACACATATCCCACGGGAGCCTCAAAATGGTGAGTAAGGGGGACTGATTGTTTCAGGTCTGCACTGTCCTCTGGGTTTCTGTGCCTTGGGGAGAGCCAACAGCTTCAGGGGGCACCTACACTGAACACTGTCCCAACATTTTCTACAGGAGTTCGTCCTGGACTATATCTCACTGCTGAGGGTGACCTGGGAAGCAAGGGAGGGTCTTCTACTGCAATGCGGCTTCCGCCCTGGCCCATATGCAGCTTGCCTGTGTGCAGCAATGGTCCCCCCGCCCCTCACGGCACAGTGGCGAGGACACGTTAGCCTGGCTGGGACAAGGACCACAGTGGCTCTCCCGATAAACCTGCGCAAGCGCATTGCACACATTCTGGATGAGACATTCGAGGAGATTACTGAGGCCGATTACCGCGATGTGATAAACCACATCATGCACTATTCTGCATCTAGGGATGCATGCCTAACCCTCCTATCCCAAAGAGCCCGCACCGAAAAAATTCCTTCCCTAAAAAAAAACCTGCTTACCGGGAACCTGCTCTTGTTTGTCCTCCACCAAGTACCGGCCGCTGCGACTGGCTACCTTCCTCCTGGCTCAAGAAGAGGTCCTGGCTGCATGGCTCCAGGGATTCCGGGGTGTCTCCATCCGGCCCACCACCATCACTCCCGTTTTGCTCCTCCTCCTCTTCCTCCCCCTCCCTCCCCCCCCCACCGGCTCTGAAGTGTCCATGGTGGTGCTCAGAGTGGAGGTGGGGTTAACCCCAAGTATCGCATCCAGCTCTTTGTAGAATCGGCAGGTCGCGGGGGGAGCACCCGAGTGGCCGTTTGCGTCGCGGGCTTTGCGGTAGGCACTCCACAACTCCTTCACTTTAATCCTGCACTGCAGGGCGTCCCGGTCATGGCCCCTTTCCATCATGTCCTTTGATACCTTCCCGAAGGTATCGTAATTCCTACGGCTGGAGCGCAGCTGGGACTGGACAGCTTCCTCCCCCCCAAACACTGATGAGGTCCAGCAACTCGCCATTGCTCCATGCTGGGGCTCGCTTGGTGCGTGGAGGCATGGTCACCTGGAAAGATTCGCTGATAGCACTCCACACCACGCCGGGCTGAGCAAACAGGAAGGGGATTTTTAAAATTCCCGGGGAATGTAAAGGGTGGGTCACATGGTTGGTTACCTGAGGCCAGGGCAGTAGAGTTTGAACTGATGACCAGAGTGGCTAGAACAGGCATTGTGGGATACTGCCGAATACATCTGGAGGCCAATCACAGCGCATTGGGCAGCCACACTAGCGCTGCAGCGGCAGCGCAATACTCACTATTCTTCTTGGGGACGTGGAGTACATGCAGCGCTGCAACCACGGAGATACAGCGCTGCAAATGCCTTGCCAGTGTGGACGGGGAGTGAGTTACAGCGCTGGGGGCGGCTTTACAGCGCTGTAACTCGCAAGTGTAGCCAAGGCCAGAGAATAATAACCCAGCTCATATAATGTGCCAGAGTATAGACAAGCCACATGCAAGCTTTCCCTCCCCTTCCCCCCCAAGTACAGCTCTAGCAGTACTCTTCACTGCAGCACCCCCCATATTCCTGTCCTGGGACCCCCACTCAGTTCTGACAATGCCTCTCATGCTTGCCCTGCCCCACGCCTGCTATTGTTGTCCAGTGCTCCCAAATAGCTCTTGTCAGTGCATCTCAGTGCTGGCCTGAAGCACGTCCTGTGGTTCTAGTCCTGGGCCTTGCTCACGCTGGTAGTTTTGTGACAAGCCTTCATGAAGCTTTGACAATGCTGAATCCATCAGACTCGCTTTTCTAGTGACCTAACCAAGATTGCCAGAGATGGGTGGCTGGAGCTCTACTTACCCAGCAGCTGCCTTTCCAAGCCCTAAACAGATTTCACTAGCTCAGGGTCGGCAACCTTTTAGAAGTGGTGTGCCGAGTCTTCATTTATTCACTCTAATTTAAGGTTTCGCATGCCAGGAATACATTTTAACGTTTTTAGAAGGTCTCTTTCTATAAGTCTATAATATATAACTAAACTATTGTGGTATGTAAGTAAATAAGGTTTTTAAAATGTTTAAGAAGCTTCATTTAAAATTAAATTAAAATGCAGAGCCCCCCGGACCAGTGGCCAGGACCCGGGCAGTGAGTGCCACTGAAAATCAGCTTGCGTGCCGCCTTTGGCACGTGCGCCATAGGTTGCCTACCACTGCACTAGCTTCTTGGATACAGCACCAGAGTTCTGGCCTTGGCACCAGTGTGAGTTGTGTTCTCTACTAGATTTTGGCCACTGTTCAATGCACAGAGCACGGTGTAACCTAGAACATGTGAACCTCTTGGAACTGGGTAGTGGGACGGGGCGTGTCTTATGTTCTTTTCAAAGCCTTTTCCTCTT
Organism: Chrysemys picta bellii; assembly: GCF_011386835.1. Taxonomy (NCBI): domain Eukaryota; kingdom Metazoa; phylum Chordata; order Testudines; family Emydidae; genus Chrysemys; species Chrysemys picta. Next base: position 91,623,442 of record NC_088791.1, on the reverse strand, counting down.
TGGTCACACTCCTTGCTCCCCCGCACTCCAACACGGTTGCATGTCTTACCTGGTGAACAAATCAGTCTATGAAGAGGTGAAATCAGAAGGTGTTGGTGTTGAGGGACTAAAAGATCATTTTCTGGAGGAGTCTCTTTAACCTCTCACGCTTCAGTAGGAGCCAAAAGCAGCATGGGAGGCAATAAAGAGGAGGGTGCTAGTGGCTGAAAGTCATTGCCACACAACAGTCCATGTGTCAGGAACTAGGGCTTGAGTTCCCTCAGCTGAGCCTGGGGCTAGCTGGCTCAGCCCTCAGGCCAGGTAATGAGCCTGGCTATGGCAAAATCATCTGACTGGCCGGCTCACTTGATTGTCTGCAAGGCGCCAACAGGTCTGTGTTTAAGCTCCGCAGCAGTGGCAGGTTGCTGGCTGCTCTATGCTTACACCTGCAGCCGTGATCTCTCCTGTGCCTACCCACCTTGTTCCCAGCCTTGCTCCAGTCCTACTCGTTTGCTCCAGCCCTGCTGCTTTGCCTGACTTCTGACTCCTGCTTCCAGCTCTGACGCTAGGCTGGGCTCCAGCTCTGGCTCTAATGACTAGGTCAGACCACCCATCGCCCTGGTCTCTGACACTATGTAGGCTTGGTCTAGCTTCTTATAGGCAGGTGTCCACATCCTAACTGGCATGCATTTGGCCTTATACATGGTGGCAGCCTCAGCAGAGATCTCAAGGACTAAATGTGCCTGGGAGACTGCACTCCCCCCACTCTTAGAGGTGGTCTCTTCTCATGAGGGAGCAGTATGTACAGAATGCTTCTACTGAGGACAATGTGTAGAGCAGGGGTAGGCAACCTATGGCACGCGTGCCAAAGGCGGCACGCGAGCTGATTTTCAGCGGCACTCACTGCCCGGGTCCTGGCCACCGGTCCGGGGGGCTCTGCATTTTAATTTAATTTTAAATGAAGCTTCTTAAACATTTTTAAAACCTTATTTACTTTACACACCACAATAGTTTAGTTATATATTATAGACTTATAGAAAGAGACCTTCTAAAAACGTTAAAATGTATTCCTGGCATGCAAAACCTTAAATTAGAGTGAATAAATGAAAACTCGGCACACCACTTCTGAAAGGTCGCCGACCCCTGGCATAGAGGAAGCTTCCACTGCTGTTGGCCTAGCTGTACCTGCTCTGTGGCGAGAGGACTTGCACACTAGGGCTATCAACTGGGCACTATAGTAAAAATGTGGATGTGAGGATTGAATAACCACGTACACCCCAGAAAGACAGAAGAGCAGCCTCCTGGATTGATAGCAATTTCACTTTATTCGTTAACATTACAACTTATTTTCTTTGTGTCCTCTCCCCATTCTCCCCATGCACAGGCAATAGGCAGATCCCGTCAGTCCCAAGCACTGAAAATAAGGAACAAGAAGCATCTACAAAGAGTATTTCAGCAATGAGATAAATTCCCCTAACCCCACCCATGAGGCGGGAATTAATACTGATCTGTTCTCACCCATCACTGGCTCAGAGTAGCAGGGGGGAAAACCTATTAAAAAAAGGTAGGTTACTACTTGCCTCAGAAAAATCCAGTATGGATTGAAATGGTGCCTGCATGAACCTCTGATATTCATAGCTTAGTGGCATCTTACAAGAGGGATGTTTCACTCTGGTTTTAGATAAGATGGTGGATACCTTATCATTTGCAGCCTTTCAAGCTAGACTGGACAAGCCACTGAGAAATGTAATGTGGGGAAGAATCTTGCCCTGGCGCAAGATGGGCTCATCCACTTGTACAGAGGACACATTACTGATTCAGGGTGATCTGGATCACTTGGCAAATTGGGTGCAAGCAAACAATACTCATTTTAATACAGCTAAATGTAAATGTATACATGTAGGATCAAAGAATGTAGGCCATGCTTACATGATGGGGGACTTTGTTATGGGAAGCAGTGACAAAAGATTTTGAAAATCTGGAAAAGATTTGGGGGTAATAGTGGATGACAGCTGAACATGAGCTTCCAGTGTGATGCTGTGGCCAAAAGAGCTAATGCGATCCTGGGATGCATAAACAGGGGAATCTCAAGTAGGTGTAGAGAGGTTATTTTACCTTTGTATTTGGCACTGGGTGTGACTGCTGCTGGAATACTGTGTCCAGTTCTGGTTTCCACAAGTCAAGAAGGATGTTGATAAATTGGAGAGGGTTCAGAGAAGAGGCACGAGAATGATTAGAGGATTAGAAAACTTGCCTTATAGTGATAGACTCAAGGAGCTCAATCTATTTAGTTTACCAAAGAGAAGGTTAGGGGATGACTTGATTGCAGTCTATAATTACCCACATGAGGAACAAATATTTAATAATGGGCTCTTCCATCTGGCAGAGAAAGGTATAGCACAATCCAATGGCTGGATGTTGAAGCTAGACAAATTCACACTAGAAATAGGCATAATTTTTTAACAGACAGAGTAATTAATCATTGGAACAATTTACCAAGGGTTGTGGATTCTCCATCACTGGACATTTTTTAATCAAGAGCGGATGTTTTTCTAAAAGAACTGCTCTAGGAATTATTTTGGGGAAGTTCTAAGGCCTGCGTTATACAGGAAGTCAGTCTAGATGATCACAAATGTTCCTTCTGCTCTTGGAATCTATGACTAGGCCTTTTCCATCTCTATGTCTTAGGATTTTTTTTAAGTTCTTTCCTTTTAGAGATGGTCCCGTGTCTACATCATCAATTCTCAACCTGGCAGTCACAGGCAGAGAGGAAATGGGAGGGAGAAGATATGTTTGCAATCCTGCCTCCTTTCACTCTCCAGTTTTCCAGTGAAGCAGATTTGCTCTGTCACTCAGGACCAAATGCCAGGAATGCCCCATAAACCATTTGGTTAATTTCAACAGTGCTTCCCTTGAAAACATTATAGAAAGTGGTGCAAAGGATTTTGGGATAGCATCTGAGGAGGAGCTGTTGTGAATGGCAGCAACTGGAGGTCTTGGGACACAAAGATTAAGCACCCCTGTTTCATGATGAGGGGGTCTTCCCTTCAGAGGTAGTCACTGCTGCCCCTGCAAGGGCTACAGAACCACGGTTAAGTGACACAAGGATTGCCTGGGTGCCAATGCCTCTACAGCCTTTCCAGACTGAGGGTATGTCTACACTACGAAATTAGGTTGAATTTATAGAAGCTGGTTTTATAGATATTGGTTTTATACAGTCGATTGTGTGTGTCCCCACATAAAATGCTCTAAGTGCATTAAGTCGGCAGACCGTGTCCACAGTACCAAGGCTAGCGGCGACTTCCAGAGCATTGCACTGTGGGTAGCTATCCCACAGTTCCCACAGTCTCCGCCGCCCATTGGAATTCTGGGTTGAGATCCCAATACTTGATGATGCAAAAACAGTATGGCAGGGGGTTCTGGGTACATGTCATCAGACCCCTCCCCCTCGGTCAGAGTAACAGCAGACAATTGATTTGCACCTTTTTACCTGGGTTACCTGTGCAAACAACATACCACGGCAAGCATGGAGCCCGCTCAGTTCAGCTCAGCTCACCATCACCATATGTCATCTGGGTGCCGGCAGATGTGGTACTGCATTGCTACACAGCAGCAGCTCCTTGCCTTTTGGCAATGGATGGTGTATTACGATTGATATCCGTCATCGTCATATTCCTCAGTGAGTTCAATCAGAGGCACCCGGGAAAGTTCTTCAGCAGATTCCTCTAAGAAATACTGAACCAAACTTTCCACTCTGGGCATCTGATTCTTCATTTTGTCTCCTGGAGACCCGGCAGTCCTATTGAACCGTCTTGACGATGATGGCTATCAGTCGTAGTACATAATTTTCTGCCAAGCACCGAGAAGATGCCGATGGCTATCAGTCATAGCTGCACCGTCTGCTGCCAGCTTAAGATGTAAAAAATAGATGGACCAGATTTGTTCTGTATTCATTTGCTTCCCCCTCCCTCCGTGAAATCAACGGCCTGCTAAACCCAGGGTTTTGAGTTCAATCTTTGGGGGGGCCATTCTGTGTGACAGTTATTTGTGTTTCTCCCTGATGCACAGCCACCTTTGTTGATTTTAATTCCCTGTACCTGTACGCCATGTCATCACTCGTCCCTCCCTCCCTCCGTCAGACACTAGTTTTGCGCCTTTTTTCAGACCAGACGCCATAGCACTGGGATCATGGAGCCCGCTCAGATCACCGCGGCAATCATGAGCACTATGAACACCACGCGCATTGTCCTGGAGTATATGCAGAGCCAGGACATGCCAAAGCAAAACCAGGACCAGCCGAGGAGGCGATTGCAGCGTGGCGACGAGAGTGATGAGGAAATTGACATGGACATAAACCTCTCACAAAGTACAGGCTCCAGCAATGTGCAAATCATGGTGTTACGGGGGCAGGTTCATGGCATGGAACGCCGATTCTGGGCCCGGGAAACAAGCAGAGACTGGTGGGACCGCATCGTGTTGCAGGTGTGGGACGATTCCCAGTGGCTGCAAAACTTTCGCATGCGTAAGGGCACTTTCATGGAACTTTGTGACTTGCTTTCCCCTGCCCTGAAGCGCCAGAATACCAGGATGAGAGCAGCCCTCACAGTTGAGAAGCGAGTGGCGATAGCCCTGTGGAAGCTTGCAACGCCAGACAGCTACTGGTCAGTCGGGAATCAATTTGGAGTGGGCAAATCTACTGTGGGGGCTGCTGTGATCCAAGTTGCCAGGGCAATCAAAGACCTGGTGATATCAAGGGTAGTGACTCTGGGAAACGTGCAGGTCATAGTGGATGGCTTTGCTGCAATGGGATTCCCAAACTGTGGTGGGGCGATAGATGGAACCCATATCCCTATCTTGTCACCGGAGCACCAAGACACCAAGTACATAAACCACAAGGGGTACTTTTCAATGCTGCTGCAAGCCCTGGTGGATCACAAGGGACGTTTAACCAACATCAACGTGGGATGGCCGGGAAAGGTACATGATGCTCGCGTCTTCAGGCACTCTGGTCTGTTTCGAAAGCTGGAGGAAGGGACTTTCTTCCCGGACCAGAAAATAACCGTTGGGGATGTTGAAATGCCTATCGTGATCCTTGGGGACCCAGCCTACCCCTTAATGCCATGGCTCATGAAGCCGTACACAGGCAGCCTGGACAGTAGTCAGGACCTGTTCAACTATAGGCTGAGCAACTGCCGAATGGTGGTGGAATGTGCATTTGGACGTTTAAAAGTGTGCTGGCGCAGCTTACTGACTCAGATAGACCTCAGCGAAACCAATATCCCCATTGTTATTGCTGCTTGCTGTGTGCTCCACAATATCTGTGAGAGTAAGGGGGAGACATTTATGGTGGGGTGGGAGGTTGAGGCAAATCGCCTGGCCACTGATTGCACGCAGCCAAATACCAGGGCGGTTAGAAGAGTACAGCAGGGCACGGTGCGCATCAGAGAAGCTTTGAAAACGAGTTTTGTGACTAGCCAGGCTACGGTGTGAAACTTCTGTTTGTTTCTCCTCGATGAACCCTCCGCCCCCCCTCCCCCCGGTTCACTCTACTTCCCTGTAAACCAACCACCCCACCCTCCCCTCCCCCCTTCGAGCACCGCTTGCAGAGGCAATAAAGTCATTGTTACTTCTCATTCATGCATTCTTTATTTATTCATCACACAACTAGGGGGATAATTGCCAAGGTAGCCCGGGATGGGTGAGGGAGAAGGGAAGGAAAAGGACACACTGCAGTTTAAAACTTTAACACTTTATTGAAGGCCAGCCTTCTGATGCCCAGGCAATCATCTGGGGAGGAGTGACTGGGTGGCCACAGGCCCCCCACCGTGTTCTTGGGCATCTGGGTGAGGAGGCAATGGGACTTGGGGAGGAGGGCTGTTGGTTACACAGGAGCTGTAGCGGTGGTCTCTACTCCTGCTGCCTTTCCTGCAGCTCAACCATACACTGGAGCATATCAGTTTGATGCTCCAGCAGCCGGAGCATCGACTCTTGCCTTCTGTCTGCAAGCTGATGCCACCTATCATCTTCAGCCCGTCACTTGCTCTGTTCAGCCTGCGATTCAGCCCACCACCTCTCCTCTCATTCATATTGTGCTTTTTTGCACTCTGACATTGACTGCCTCCCCACATTCTGCCGTGCTCTTTCAGCGTGGGAGGACATCTGGAGCTCCGAGAACATATCATCCCGAGTCCGCTGTTTTCTCCTTCTAATCTTCGCTAGCCTCTGCGAAGGAGAAACATTTGCAGCTGGTGGAGGAGAAGGGAAAGGTGGTTAAAAAAGACACATTTTAGAGAACAATGGGTACACTCTTTCACGTTAAATTTTGCTGTTCACATTACACAGCACATGTGCTTTCGTTACAAGGTCGCATTTTTCCTCTTATATTGAGAGCCTGCCGGTTTGGTGTGAGAGATCACACACGCAGTGCCAGGCAACAGAATTCGGCTTGCAAGCAGCCATGGTAAGCCACAGTCTTTTGGCTTTTTTAACCTTCATAACATGTGGGAATGATTTCAAACAGCAGCACCCTCATTTCCCATACCAAGGACCCGTTGAGTTGGCCATTTAAAATGGGTTTGCAATGTAAAAAGAGGGGCTGGGGTTTCCGGGTTAACATGCAGCACAAACCCAACTACCCCCTCGCACACACACACCCAATTCTCTGGGATGATCACTTCACCCCTCCCCCCTACTGCGTGGCTAACAGCGGGAAACATTTCTGTTCAGCCGAGCAGGAACGGGCACCTCTGAACGTCCCCTTAATAAAATCACCCCATTTCAACCAGGTAACCGTGAATGATATCACTCTCCTGAGGATAACAAAGAGAGATAAGGAATGGATGTTGTCTGCATGCCAGCAAACATCGGGACTATACGCTGCCATGCTTTGTTATGCAATGATTCCAGACTACGTGCTACTGGCCTGGCGTGGTAAAGTGTCCTACCATGGCGGACGGGATAAGGCAGCCCTCCTCAGAAACCTTTTGCAAAGGCTTTGGGAGTACATGAAGGAGAGCTTTCTGGAGATGTCCCTGGAGGATTTCCGCTCCATCCCCATACACGTTAACAGACTTTTCCAGTAGCTGTACTGGCCGCGATTGCCAGGGCAAATTAATCATTAATCATTAAGCACGCTTGCTTTTAAACCATGTGTAATATTTACAAAGGTACACTCACCAGAGGTCCCTTGTGTGCCCTCAGGGTCTGGGAGCACGCCTTGGGTGAGTTCGGGGGTTACTGGTTCCAGGTCCAGGGTGATAAACATATCCTGGCTGTTGGGGAAACCGGTTTCTCCGCTTCCTTGCTGTGAGCTATCTTCATTGTCTTCATCATCATCTTCTTCGTACCCTGAACCCGCTTCCCTGTTGCGTGTTTCTCCATTGACGGAGTCAAAGCACACAGTTGGGGTAGTGGTGGCTGCACCCCCTAGCATTGCATGCAGCTCCGCATAGAAGCGGCATGTTTGCGGCTCTGCCCCGGACCTTCTGTTTGCCTCTCTGGCTTTGTGGTAGGCTTGCCTTAGCGCCTTAATTTTCATGCAGCACTGCTGTGTGTCCCTGTTATGGCCTCTGTCCTTCATGACCTTTGAGACCTTTTCTAATATTTTGCCATTTCGTTTACTGCTACGGAGTTCAGCTAGCACTGATTCATCTCCCCATATGGCGAGCAGGTCCCGTATCTCCCATTCTGTCCATGCTGGAGCTCTTTTGCGATCCTGGGACTCCATCATGATTACCTGTGCTGATGAGTTCTGCGTGGTCCCCTGTGCTCTCCACGCTGGGCAAACAGGAAATGAAATTCAAAAGTTTGCGGGGCTTTTCCTGTCTACCTGGTCAGTGCATCTGAGTTGAGAGTGCTGTCCAGAGCGGTCACAATGAAGCACTGTGGGATAGCTCCCGGAGGCCAATAACATCGAATTCCGTCCACACTACCCCGAATCTGACCCACAAAGGCCAATTTTAGCTCTAATCCCTTCGTCGGAGGTGGAGTAAAGAAACCGGTTTAAAGGGCCCTTTAAGTCGAAAAAAAGGGCTTTGTTGTGTGGACGTGTCCAGGCTTAATTCGATTTAACGCTGCTAAAGTCGACCTAAACTCGTAGTGTAGACCAGGCCTGAGACAACGACATGCTGATGGTACGTCTACATTTAGGGCGGCCTGTAGAGACACTGTATGCCCTGCTAGTATGGGTTTAAGCAGCGGTGTTGACAGTGAGGCACGGCTTAGGTGAGTAGAGTGCAGCACCCCACACATCTGAACACTAGGGAATGTACCCTACACATCTCCCTACATGCCCAAGCAGTGCCTCTCACCACGTCTGTGCTGCTATATAGTGTTCCATTGCCTCCCCACTGCCAGAGCCTTCCTCTGCCATACTGCAAAGCTCTGGCAGCTCTCCACTGCCAGAGCCTTTCACTGTGGTTTGTATCTACACACCACAGTGACTATTGTGGCTGCAGCCTGCCTTGCACTGTGGCCTGTAGCTACACCTACCCTACACACCACCATAGACAGGCAATCGAATGTGGGCTTCCCATGAAGAAGATGCTGAGCACTTAGCCCAGTTTCTGCAGCACTCCCAGCCATAAGGGAATGAGAGACTGGGACTTGAATCCAGGTCACCTGCATAGCCATGTTAAGCACTAACCTTTACACCACCAGCCAGGTGAAGATGTATTTTAGTTAAAGCGCTTTGCTCTCTTACCCTGTCAGGACTGCTGTGAGAAAGTCTGAGACACCTGTTGCAGCAAGGAATTCAGGCTTTTGTTCCCTGTAACAGCTTCTTCAATTCTCTCTAGCAACTATTCTGGATTAAAGTCACTTTTATTTCAGAACAGAGTGTCCACTGTGACAGACCCAGACCAGTGGGGTACAGGAGTCTGGTAGAGGGCAAATATATTGGTCACTGGATGAGTAGTTTTCTGTTCCCTGAGTGACCAGAGCAGGGGCTGCACTAGAGTAATCAGGAACCTGCTAGAACCAGTTAAGGCAGGCAGGCTAATTAGGATACCTGGAGTCAATTAAGAAGAAGCTCCTAGAATCAATTAAGGCAGGCTAATCAGGGCACCTGGGCTTTAAAAAGGAGCTCACTTCAATTTGTGGTGTGAGTGTGAGGAGCTGGGAGCAAGAGGCGAAAGGAGCTGAGAGTGAGAGGGTGTGCTGCTGGAGGACTGAGGAGCACAAGCGTTATCAGACACCAGGAGGAAGGTCCTGTGGTGAAAATAAGGAAGGTGTTTGGAGGAGGCCATGGGGAAGTAGCCCAGGGAGTTGTAGCTATCATGCAGCTGTTACGGGAGGCACTATAGACAGCTGCAGTCCACAGGGCCCTGGGCTGGAACCCGAAATAGAGGGCGGGCCTGGGTTCCCCCCAAACCTCCCAATTGACCTGGACTGTGGGTTCTTCCAGAGGGGAAGGTCTCTGGGCTGTTCCCCAACCCACATGGTGAATCTCTGAGGCAAGAAAATCTGCCAATAAGCGCAGGACCACCAAGATAGAGGAGGAACTTTGTCACACTGGTGTCAGGAGGGGATCTTGGGGTGCACAGCACGGCGGAAGAAGGAGGGTGATTTAAAAAAAAAAGAAAAGAAAAAGGGAGAGGGTTTATTTTTTTTCACCACAATGGATGATGTAGTGCATGCACTGATACATGCCATGGCGGCCCAGCAGGAGGCTACCCGTGTCCAGGCAGCCGCCCAACAGGAGGCAGTGCGGCTGCAGCAAGAGACTAATCGCCTGCTGATGGACCAGGCTGCTCAAGACCGAGCTATGTTGCGGGAACTGGTAAACCAGGTAAAGTCTCTTACAGAGCTGAATCATGGCCATGATGGGACGCGGCTCATACGGGCCAGCCATTGGCTGCAGAAAATGACACGGGAGGATGATGTAGAGGCATACCTTCTGGCCTTTGAGAGGACAGCCCTACGGGAGGCCTGGCCTCGAGATCAGTGGTCTGGCATCCTTGCCCCATTCCTGTGTGGGGAGGCCCAGAAGGCCTACCATGATGTGCCTGAAGAGGCTGCGGCAGACTACCCCCAGCTGAAAGCAGAGATCCTGGCCAGATCTGGGGTAACGACAGCAGTGTGGGCCCAGCAGTATCACAGTTGGAGGTACCAGGAAGACAAAACCCCGCGGTCCCAATTGTAGGACCTCATCCATCTCGCACGAAAGTGGTTGCAAATAGAGTCCCGGAGTCTGGAAGAGATACTAGCGGTTCTGGTCATCGACCGATACATGAGGGGACTACCACCAGACCTTCGTGCCTGGGTAAGCCAGAACGAACCCTCCACCTATGACGAGGTTGTCACCCTGGTAGAGAGGCGAAGGACAGCGAGGGAGCTGACCCAACCAGTTAAGGAAGAGGCACCCCGGGTTAAACTAGCAGCACCATCCCCTAAAGTTCGAGTGACTGGGCCACCAGGAGGGCCCAGGTGGAAAAAGAGAGAGGCTGAAAGCCCATCAGAGGCCACAAAGAGTCGGAGCACTGAGGGAGAAGAGGATTGTGATGTTAGAATGCCCAAACCAACAGACCGGGGAACGCCTAGGGCTCCATACAGATGTTATGCCTGCAGGGAGTGGGGACACATAGCTGCACAGTGTCCCAATGCTGAGGAGCCTATGCAGTGTAACCTGGGGAACTGGGCAGATCCATGATCCCTAATCGACCTCACTAACCCCACATATGTATACCAGACCAGTGAAACTAAATGGGGTAGGGACCACGGCACTGGTTGATTTGGGGAGTGCTATCACGCTTATCTCAGGGAAGCTCATGAAGCGTAGTCAGCTGCTGCAGGCTAAACGTATAGGGATAACATATGTCCATGGGACAGTTAGTTACTACCCCACCATCCCAGTAAAAATCGAGATCCAAGGGAACACTACTGAGGAAGCAGCAGGTGTAGTCCCTAAACTCCCATACCCGGTGCTCATAGGGCGGGACTTCCCAGGGTTTGGAAACTTACTCCCAGTAGGGGGATTGGAGAAAGATGGGGACCCTAAAATTGATGAGGCATCCACAGCAGACTGTCAACCCCCAATCTTCTCTGAAATATCCCCAGATTTGTTCTCCACTCCCAGACAGGGTAGAAAGACAAAAAAGGAAAGAAGGGCAGCTAAGGCCTTGGGAACCCGAATACTGACCCAAAGCCAGAGGGTCGCTCTTGTAGGTAGGCGGACCCGCGCAGCTGAAAAGGAGGCCACGCAGGAGGGAGAAGCACCTGAGTCTGACCCCCACCCTAATGCTTCTGAACCAGTAGAGGCAACAGAGACTGGGCCCCTAAATCTTAGGCAGATTAGCCCCGGGAGAGGAAATTTTGGACGGGACCAGGCAGAAGACCCAAGGTACGACAACATCAGGAAGGAGGTGACTGAAATAGATGGGGTCCCCGTGGAAGAGAAAACCCAGGGACCAGGACCCTACTTCATAATGAAGAAGGATCTCTTATACCGGGTTGCACCAGTATAGGGGCAGAAGGTACAGTAGATCCTAGTACCTCAAAAACACTAGAACGCTGTATTAATTCTTACTCATAATCATCTTTTTGGGGGCATTTGGGGGTAGAGAAGACCCTGGCACGAGTCCGATGACCGTTCTTCTGGCCTGGAGTACATGAAGGTACTGTGCCTCCTGCCCGGAGTGTCAGCTGCACAGTCCCCATCCCCATTTGAGGGCACCTTTAGTACCCCTTCCCATCATAGAGGTCCCCTTTGAGCGAATAGCCATGGACCTAGAGAGACCCCTGGAGAAGACGGCTTGGGGCCACCAATAGATACTTGTTGTTTTGGACTATGCTACTCGCTACCTAGAAGCCGTCCCCCTGCAGAACACAGCCTCTAAAACTATAGCCAAAGAGCTGGTAGGGATCTTTGCCTGAATGGGGCTACCGAAGGAGATATTAACTGACCAAGGAACCCCATTTATGTCGAAGCTAATGAAGGACCTCTGTACGCTGCTCCATATACATACCCTGAGAACTTCGGTCTACCATCCGCAGACTCATGGGTTGGTAGAAAGGTTTAACCAAACCCTCAAGGCTATGATAAGGAAGGTGGTAAGTCGGGACGGGAAGGATTGGGACCCTACTACCCTACCTTATGTTCGCTATCCGGGAGGTACCACAGGCCTCAACTGGGTTTTCCCCCTTCGAGTTATTATACGGGCGTCACCCCCGTGGCATACTAGATATCGCCAAAGAGATCTGGGAAGAGGAACCCAATGAGGGGAGAAATATAATACAGCATGTAATGCAGATGCGAGACCAGATAGCCTGGGTTACCCCTATTGTACGGGAACATTTGGAGAAGGCACAGGAGGCCCAGCGAACCCATTACAATCGCCAGGCAAAAGTGCAACAGTTCCAACCAGGGGATCGGGTCATGGTGTTGGTACCCACGGCAGAAAGCAAGCTTCTGGCCCAATGGCAGGGGCCCTATGAGGTGGTTGAACCGGTGGGGGAAGTAACCTACAAGGTGCGACAGCCAGGATGCAGAAAACAAGAACAGATTTATCACATTAACCTTCTGAAACCCTGGCATGCACAAGAGGCATGCACAATGGTCCAAAAAGACTGGAAACAAGCCTTCCAAACAGGTGAGAGTATTTCCCAATTTAACACCAGACCAGAAGAATGAGGTGCCTGAGATGATCTTCCGGAACCAAGATGTGTTCTCGACAAAACCAGGTCGAACAACCGAGACATATCACCACATTGTCATGGACCCTGGGGCCAGAGTAACAATGAGGCCCTACTGGGTGCCAGCGGCAAAAGGGGAGGAAATAAAAGCAGAAGTAAAAAAAATGCTGGAGTTGGGGATCATCGAAGAATCCCACAGTGGTCCAGCCCAATCGTGCTGGTGCCCAAACCTGATGGCACCACAAGATTTTGCAACGACTTCCGGCAACTAAACGAAGTATCCCAGTTCGACGCGTACCCCATACCTCGCATAGATGAGCTAGTGGACCGTCTGGGTAATGCCCGGTACTTGACTACCCTAGACTTGACAAAGGGGTACTGGCAGATTCCCCTTGCAGAAGATGCAAAGGAAAAGACTGCGTTCTCTACACCAGAGGGTCTTTTTCAATATACTGTCCTCCCTTTTGAACCACATGGAGCCCCAGCTACCTTCCAGCGCCTCATGGACAAGCTATTATGCCCGCATAACAGTTATGCTGCTGCCTACTTGGACGATGTGGTCATTCATACCCAAGACTGGGAAACCCACCTGGAGAAGGTGGAGGCAGTCCTCGATACCTTCAGGGAGCTGCCCTTACAGCAGACCCTGCCAAGTGCGCTGTAGGGTTTACAGAGGCCAAATATCTTGGCTACGTTGTGAGAAAAGGTCTAGTAAAACCCCAAGTGAACAAGTTAGAGGGCATCCAACATTGGCCCCGACCAAGTCGCAAGAAATAAGTCCGGGTGTTCCTAGGTGTAGTGGGGTATTACCGACGATTTATCCCCCACTTTGCCACAAGGGCAAGCCCCCTGACAGACCTAGTGAAAGCCCGTGGGCCTGATCTGGTGAGATGGTCTGACGCAGCAGAGGAAGCATTCACAGACCTACGGACTGCCCTCTGCAGTAACCCCGTACTGATAGCCCCTGATTTCACCAAGGAGTTTATCCTGCAGACGGATGCATCGGAAGTAGGGTTGGGGGCCGTTCTATCACCAGATGGTTGGGGAGGAGGAACACCCATTCTATACCTCAGTCGGAAACTCCTTCCAAGGGAACAAAAATATGCAGTGGTGGAGAGAGAATGCCTCGCTGTAAAATGGGCCATGGAAACATTGTGCTACTACCTGCTCGGGTGCAGATTTGTCCTCGTTACTGACCATGCCCCTCTTCAATGGATGCAGCGGAACAAGGAGAAGAACACAAGGGTGACCAGATGGTTCTTATCCCTCCAACCTTTCCAGTTCCGTGTGCAACACAGAGCAGGGAGCCGTCATGGCAACGCCGATGGCTTGTCACGTGTGCACTGTCTGGCATCCCAAGCTGCCCAACCCCTTGGCGTTGAGCAGGGGGAGGGATATGTGACAGACCCAGACCAGTGGGGTACAGGAGTCTGGTAGAGGGCAAATATACTGGTCACTGGATGAGTAGTTTTCTGTTCCCTGAGTGACCAGAGTAGGGGCTGCACTAGAGTAATCAGGAATCTGCTAGAACCAGTTAAGGCAGGCAGGCTAATTAGGACACCTGGAGTCAATTAAGAAGAAGGTGCTAGAATCAATTAAGGCAGGCTAATCAGGGCACCTGGGCTTTAAAAAGGAGCTCACTTCAGTTTGTGGTGCGAGTGTGAGGAGCTGGGAGCAAGAGGCGAAAGGAGCTGAGAGTGAGAGGGTGTGCTGCTGGAGGACTGAGGAGCACAAGCGTTATTAGACACCAGGAGGAAGGTCCTGTGGTGAGACTAAGGAAGGTGTTTGGAGGAGGCCATGGGGAAGTAGCTCAGGGAGTTGTAGCTGTCCTGCAGCTGTTACAGGAGGCACTATAGACAGCTGCAGTCCACAGGGCCCTGGGCTGGAACCCGGAGTAGAGGGCGGGCCCAAACCTCCCAATTGACCTGGACTGTGGGTTCTTCCAGAGGGGAAGGTCTCTGGGCTGTTCCCCAACCCACATGGTGAATCTCTGAGGCAAGAAAATCCACCAATAAGCGCAGGACCCACCAAGATAGAGGAGGAACTTTGTCACACCACATAAGTTGTTATTTGGAATAGCTATGCTGGTCAATTTCCCCATGTAGACAAATTCTTACAGAAACATCAGTTATAAGCTAAATATTCCCCCTCACCCTCCCATCATGCTAAAAATATCTATTATAATTCCTGTTGTCATGATACATGTAGTATTTCCTACATGTACTAAACATGAACTAAAGCACTGGTGGCCAATGGGACGTACAAACACATCCCAAGTGCCTGCCACAGTGAGAGCCCCAATTCTCTGACAATGGTCCTGGCTGATTCCAGGGCCAGTTCGTCACTGCAGAGATTTCCTTCCCTCATTCTTTGCTTGGGAAGATGCATTTCAGCTCCACCTCCTGGCTTCCCAGACCCTGCAAGGAGAGCCGCAGAGCCTTGGCAGGGGGTTTGCCACAGTGTGAAGTAGTCACAGGAAGGAGGTGTCTGTGTGTGTATGTTATGGGCCCTCTGATGCTTGGAGGACTTGACTGTAAGTTGAATGGAAGCTGGATGGGGCCCGGCCTATCTTACTTTTCACAGGGCCCCACAGAACATAGCATTGTACCAGCACTAAGGACCCAACCCCGCTCCCATTGATGCCCAATGGCAAAACCCCCATTGATTTCAGTTGTGCAGGATCAGGGCCTACAGAAACCTCACCCTCCATTTAAACTTTCACTCTGTTCTTCCTTTTTACCCTTCCCACTCTTCCTAGGACTCCCTCTCTGCACCCACACAACACACCCCATTCCCTTAAAATGTGGATGCTAGTTCGCCAGTGCCTAGCGGTGCAGCAATCATGCAATTGGTATGTTGGCTCTGAACAATCACTTTTCCTCACGTGCCATCTCTCTTCTAGCTTCTCTAGCTACAGAGCTCACGGACCAGGGACAATACAATTGACTCAAGTATCCACCACTGGTTAGGGGAGTAACTGGGACTTCCTGACTTCAACCACCATGTGAAAGGGGAAATATAAATGTAAGCAGAGTCAGGATGACCTCTACCCTGACATCTGGGGTAAATTATGGCGAGTGTGGAAAAGAACTTTAGGGGCTGATCTTGTTTGCATAGGCGACACCCACCTGCCTGGCATGAGACAACAGCAACTGAAAGTGGTTACTTTGGCTGGTGTGGGATCCCCAGTTTCTCTGTTATTGGGGCAGGAAGAATAAAGTTTTGTTACCCTGATTCTGTGAATCAAGGCCAGTGGAACTGTTGTATGACAGACGGACTCACCATTAACTAAGTAGCACTCGCTTGACAAGGGGTATGGGTTACAAAACCTAGTGAATTGAGAGAGGCTGGAGGCAGGTATTTGTACTTGGTGGTGTGGGCACCTTTTGTGAGCCTGAAACACCAATTGCACCTCTTCCTCTCTCCACTGTTGAACGTCAGAGCTAACTTTGATTCCATTAGGAGTCTAGTTACAGGCTGCTGAGCATATTTACTTTGGGCCAATAGTGCACCAGCACTGGGGCTCCCCTACTACTAGTTAAAATCACAAAAGAGCTAAAGTTACTAAGAGCTGAGATCACTCAGTGCTGTGTTAACTAGTGGGGGAGCCTGAAGCTATATTGCTAAGTGGTTGGCGGAGCAGTTTGCAGGGATGGCTGGAGGAGCAGCTAGCAGAGCGGAGCCTTGCGGGGACGGTTGGAGTGACCCAAGGAACGGTGAGCGGAGCAGAGCTGTTTGTGGGGACGGCTGGAGCGGTTCACAGTTTGGGGAGCGGAGCAGCTGGTAGAGCAGAGCAGTTTGTGGGACGGCAGGAGCGGCTCACGGGACGGCTGGTGGAGTGGAGCGGCTTGTGGAGAAGGCTGCGGCGGAACCCCATGGAGAGGCGGCCGGTCGGCCTCGGATCACGTAAGGTGCCCCTTAACACCCTGCATGCCTCCCTTTGAACTCTGGGGCTGCACTGACCAGGGACAGAGACTTTGGGGGGTGTTGGACTTTTGGGACTTTGGGTGATTTTTTGGGTTGCTGGTTTCAAGAACCAACGGGAAAGGACACGGCCCAATTTGCTGGGGTGGGTCTTCGCTCATGGTTTGGTCTATGAACTCTAGTTGTGGTGTTTTCCCAATTTAATGCTATGTCGCTTACCTCATGTTATTAAACATTTTCTGCTACACTGAGACTGTGCTTGTGAGAGGGGAAGTATTGCCTCTTCGAGGCACCCAGGGGCGTGTGTAAGATTTTCCCAGGTCACTGGGTGGGGGCTCGAGCTGTTACGCTGTTGGGAGGGGACCCCTATGTACTGAACCCGGCCCTTGCTGCTATCAACTCGGCCTGGCAGAAGGGTTACATAAAAGGCATAGGAGGCTGACCTCATTTAAGGCAAAAGTCTCGTTCTGATTCAAGTCATTTCCATGCAACAGCTTATCCACCCAAATGAAGGGATTTTTGTCACTTTCAGGGGGCAACCAGCTAGAGCCAGCCGTATTTTGCCTGCTGTCATGGTCACTCCTCAGTGGTGCAGTTATTCTGAATGGTCTTTGTGGTCACCAAGACAGTGGCCCCCAGCTCTGTTGCTGGTAGGGGAAAGCCATGGTCACGTTCTTCGTTGCCGGCGGAGAGAACAGAGAGCTTAATGACATCACTTCCTGCCCCACCTTGGAAGACTGGCTTCCTCTTTGAGAAATCTCCTCTTCCTGCTGGCCCAGCATGCTTGAGGGCGCCATTCACGTGTGGGCATGTGGCCAGTACGAGATCATCTTCTTCTGGCAGTTTTGGTCCCTTACAGGCCTGGCTTTCACAGGAAATGACACTGTCCAGGCTTTCTACAAGGGGAAAAAACCTGATTAATAATGCACAAGCCACGGTGGGCTGTATAGCTCAGGGCTGAGCTACCCTCCATGACATCCTCCTGCAGGAGCACATGCAAGATGGAGGTGGGGTGCTACAGTGAAGGGGGGGGGGGTAAAGGGCCAGTGAATGTCACCAGTGGGCACTCCCTCTATTGTCAGTGGGCAGCTCCAACAACCATTCAGCTGTCAGATCCCCTCCCCACCTCAGGACAAGGCCCTCAACGTTCATCCCAGCTGCCAAACTATTCTTGTGCTCCCAGTGACAAGTGGGAGAGGTGTGACAAGGAGGAGTTCTGCTTTTCCTCCCCATCCCACCTTCCAGAGACCATGTCTGCATTAGCCAGGTTACACTGACAGTTTCCCTCCCAACCTGCAGAAGAACACCTCGCATCCATGCTCAAAAGAGAGTCAGACGATTGCTAAGGAGGCAGAACTTGAGGTAACTTACCCCCAGATGTTGTGGGGTAAGACCTGGGCTAGCCTGAATTGGACGCATGCATCACACTGGCACAGCTGGCGCTCTGTGAGCAGTGGAACAATCGACTGCAATGCTGCCTTCTCTAGTGTAGAGAAAGCCCTGGCCCTAGCTACTAGCTCTGCTTCTTCTGCTGGCTGCAAACCTCTGGGGCATCACTGCAGGGTGGGGGGAGCGCATCGGAGGGACACCATGGGGCACTATGCGGGGACAGAGATTGCATTCTCTGGGTTGCTGGGTGAGGCTCTGCAGAGCAGGGAGGGTGTCTTTTGGGGGTGGGAGGAGAATGGGGTAAAGTGGGTGGAGGACATTTCTGGGGAAGGGTAGTTGGCTGAGATTGCAAGGCCTTACACTCAACAGCATTTCTTGGTTTGTTTATCTGTAACACAATAACTTTTGAACACCACCTCTGATCCAGGCCAGCATTTCGGGGAATGTTCCTGGCCTCAATGGCCAGACCTCTGTTGATTCTGGGGATGATCAGAACATCTATAGAGGGACAATGGGGAACACTTGGAGCGTCTATCACCTGTGGGTAGCACCCACTACCATCTTGCAGCATGACAATATCCCTGCTCACCATCCCATCAGCATTTAACATCTTGACACCCTGAATACAGAAGAGAAATAATTGCTCTCCCTGCGGGGTGGACAGGCAGCCAGCAGGGGCAGCCAGAGGGAGAGGAGAGAGAAGGAGGCTTTCTTCATCCCTTCCTTCCTCCTTCCTAAAGTCCTGCCTCCTCAAAACCTGCTCCAGCTGAGGGAGAGAGGGCTGTCCAACCCTCCCTTCCAATGGGCGGGGGAGGGAAGACAGGTGCTTTGTGGAGGGAGAGGAGAGGGAAGACACACAGAGCCCCTGGCATGGGACCTTGCTGTGAGGGGAGGGGAAAGTGGGGGGAACAGAACCCCTGGCATGGAAGAGAGAATGGGGGACTTTTGGGGGGAGGGAAAAGGGGTCATGGGGGCACACAGAACCCTTGGTGGATGGGGGGAGACTGGAGGATGCTAGCATGGGGGCACAAAGAGCCCCTAGCAGGGGGGGAGATTAAGGGCAGTTGCAGGGAGTTCCTGAAATAGAGAGGGATGGGAAGGTGGCCCACTGGGAGCTTGTGGAAGGAATGGAGGGATGATGGGTGAAATGAGCTTGGCCTATGCGAGCTATGTGTGATCCCCTCCTATTATGGGGGTTTTGGATGAAGGAGACATGGCTAGTGGGGTGTAAAAGGGGACCATCAGTCAACACACCAAGGGAGCCGTCATCTGTGAAACCGCCTCACCTAAACCAGTTTAAGCTAGCCTAAGTGTGGACACTCATACTAACATGGTGGTGGGACAATCAATTGCTTTACCACTGACTGATCTTTCCAGTGCAGACAAGCCCTCATGGGTATGTCTACACTGTAATTAAAAACTCATGGCTGGCCCATGCCAGCTGACTGGGGCTCAGAGACTATTCAGTTGTGGTTTAGACATTCGAGCTCAGGCAGAGGCCTGGGCTCTAGGACCCAATGAGGTGGGAGAGTCCCAGAGCTCCTGCTAAGCTACAATTAAACAGCCTCTTAGCCTGAGCCTGAGTCAGTTGGCATGGGCCAGCCATGGGTTTTTAATTGCAGTGTAGACATACCGTAAGAGAGCTGCCAATGCCTCCCATGCAGCTGCCACCACCCCTTCAGTGTCCACTTCTCTAGCTGGCAAGCCCCTCTCATGCACAATCCCCTCCCATCTACAGGTGATGGAGAGGCAGCTGCCTCTGTAGTTAAGGTCTCAGCGCAGGAGTGCAAGTAGGGTGTATGCAGTACTGGCAAGAAATTTTTAGCAGGTATGGGGTACCGGAAAGACTTGGAGCTAGCCCCTTTCCCTCTGCAGGGGGGTGGCTGCGCTCTGCTCCTTAAAGGAGCAGAACATGGCTAGGGAGGGCATTAATTCTTTATATGGCTTTAACAGCACAATACATATGCTAACAAACTTAAACAAAGGCTTTGTTTAAGTTTGTTAGCATATTTATTGGGCTGTTACATTGGTCAGGAGTCCTCAAGAGGGAAGGTGTGTGTGTGGGTGGGGGGGTGGACAGAAGGTATTTAAACAATGTTTTTGATTCTGTTTCTCCCCCTTGGTCTGAATTATCCATGACATTCATACTGCATCACATCAAGTCCAAATCATTAGAGGACTGCCTCTGCTTGCACTGACCAGAGGATGTTTGGATTCTGATGTCAGCCCAGTTCTGCAGCCTGATGGGAATCAGGTGTTGTCCCCAGTGCACATAGAATTTTTCTTCTTTGCAGCCAAACTAGTCTAACATACATTTTGTTAACTGGAACTGGAGCAGCAAACAAAGAAAACACATGCCTCATTTTCTAGCTTTGTAGATGAGAGAACTATAAGTGAAGATTATAATGTCGGACACTGATGGCCTTAAACCAGCTGCCTCAGGAATCTGCCAAGAACTTTGCTGAAAATATGTTCCTCATCTTCGCAACGGAGCTAAGACTTTTCACACATCTGCCGACCTTTATTCAAATGAAGCTCCTCCTGATTTGACAGCTCAGGCATTGTCAGTTTCATCCAGAACAATTTACAAATTTGGAACCTAATCCTGAAAACCCTTAATCATTTGCTCAATCCCACTATTTGCATGAGTATGGACCACTTTTGTGGTAAGAGTTTCAGGAGTCTGTTCTGTTCTCATAAAGGAAGTTGAATCCCCCATTGAAATGCAATCTATGGGTACAATACCATAAAGCAGTTTAGGATACAGTTCTACTTAAAATTTGTCTTTTAATAAGTCATACATATGATGAAATAGCTCCTCACCCAACTCCCATATTCCATATAAACCCAAACTGAATACTACGTATGTGGGGGAAAGTGAGTAGTTAAGCATGTTGATGTTTGTATATACAAAGG
Organism: Chrysemys picta bellii; assembly: GCF_011386835.1. Classification (NCBI taxonomy): domain Eukaryota; kingdom Metazoa; phylum Chordata; order Testudines; family Emydidae; genus Chrysemys; species Chrysemys picta. The sequence continues at coordinate 91,602,604 of NC_088791.1, read as the reverse complement.
GGGATATCAGAGGGGACGGGGAGAGCTTGGGGGCCCCGGGCTGTGGACAGGGCAGAGAGGAGTCACATGGAGGGTCATGTGGGGAGGTCACATGCCCCCCCCCATGTCCCTCCCATGAGTGCAGTACCAGCAAGAAATTATTTCTATTTGCACCACAGCAGCCAGGGTTCCTGTAACGGGGTGGCTCACCCCTTTGGCTGGGAAGCCTGGGGCTAGCCAATCCTGATTACTTCAGAGACACAACTGGGTTGAATCAGATGATTCTACCCACGAGCAGCAGGAAGAAAGCCATGGACGAGACTGAGGAAATTCAAGCAAGGTTGCTGTAAGGAAGACCCGAACACTGGGGGAGTTGGCACAGCTAGGAGGGCTGGGAGTAGCCTGCTAAGGCAGGAAGAAGATCCTGACACAAGGCTGAGCTATAGTCATAGAAAGCCTGGGTATAGTGACTGAACTGGGACCCAGCTCTGGGAAAAAGGGCTGGGTCCTCCCTAACTAAAAGGAGAGAGACAATGAATAGGGGCTGGGACCTAGAGGGCTAAACTCCTACTGGAAGAGACTCTGAACTGGGGCCCAGCTCTAAGAAGGAGGGAGAGAGACACACACTGAGCTTGGGGGTTGGAAGGCCCGACTGTGTAAGGACCAGGAGGGGAATATTTTAAGTTACCTTTGAACTAGGTGTGTGGTGTTTAAGAGGTCGCTGAAGCAGGGGGAACAGCGGCAGGGTGCTGCAGAGTGGCCTCTGCCCATGAGGGAGTGCAGCTGACCCTGTTTCAGTTCCATTACAAGCCCAATCTTCACCCCTTGTTAGTTTAGGAAAATAAAAAGATTTTCAGCAGCACTTTTTCTGATTGCTGTTAGGATGGTGGTGGTGTCCCCCCAACTGCCTCACATTTCAAGTCATTTCATGAAATGATACTGAAGTTATAATTCATTTTAAAATGACCCTTTTCAGCCTCTCACGTCTCTGGCCCCCTCGTTTACACACTTAAACATATGTACCTGTTGCTATTTTAAGTCTTTTGAAGCTTTCTTTCTAGACTGCATACTGAAGCGTTGTTTGTGGCAGTCAGGCTTTGGGAACAGGGCTAAGGGAATTTCTGATGTACGGAGAATGTTTAAACTAGGGCTTGGCAACCTTTGGCACGCAGCCCGCCAGAGTAAGCACCCTGGCGGGCCGGGCCAGTTTGTTTACCTGGCGCGTCCGCAGATTCGGCTTCCCGCAGCTCCCATTGACCTGGGACGGCGAACCGCGGCCGGTCGGAGCCGCGATCGGCCGAACCTGTGGACGCGTCAGGTAAACAAACCCGCCGCGTGCCAAAGGTTGCCGATCCCTGGTTTAAACTATAAGACTACTCCACGCCTCATACTTGCTACCTTATCTTGTCACTTCCAAACTCGTTCATGGATAGATTCTTTCACCTGTAGCATTCTTAGTATTTTAATGCTTGTGACTTATTGCAGCAAACTTCACTCTAATTAATTAACTACGTGTTCTGCCTGGGAGCTGAAAGGCCCCTGATGATCTCTCACCCTAGCTACCACTGATACTGAGAGGAGCACAGTCATGCAGCCAGCGTCAGTATGCAGGGATGGCTTATCTGTGACATTCAGGGAGAATTTTCCCCTCTTTCCCCCCACCCATGCTGCACAGAAACTTAGAAGCAGAAGGGTGAAGAGAACAGGAAAACAGCACATCTTACCCCCTCCCCGGAAGCCTCTGACGTGCTCAGAGAGACATGAAATTATGCATGACAGTTTCTGAGAAGAGAGTGTGGGGTTGAGTCAGCACAGAGAGGCACAAGCTCCCAAGGGAAAAGAGATATGGCCACACCCAACCCAATAGTGGCCCTGCCTGACTTTTGATTAGGGAGCATGGCCCTTTTGTGGCTGGTAGGGAAGGGAGGGAAGCCCAACAGCTCTGTTATACTTGAGGTTAAGACCAGCTTTCTGCTTAAAGCTCGACTCTTCTAAGTGCTCTAAAATCTACATGGTTATGAGATTGCCTTGAAATCTGGCGTGACTCCTGGGGGCACAATGCTCTGTTAGTGATCCAAATTCACAGCCATTTGAGCAAGAGGTTCCCAAGAAGCAGCCCCAGAAAAACAGCTTTTCTTAAAGTTGAGAGATTCTGGCAACTTTTTTCTGATGGCTAGAGCTCCAACCAGGCCTCCCATCATCCCACCAGGGTCTCCTGTGCTTGGGTTACCCCAACGGAGCACGTGGGGCACCCATTAGCCCTTTGAGAAAAGTCAAATTAAAATGTTGTTTGAAAAAGATTTTGCTTTTCCCGTTAGACTTGTCCCAAGCTTCCCGTGTTTGTTCTTGATCATAATAGATTACACTGAGCATGCGCAGACAGAGGAGTTGGGTTCTCAGGTTTGATAGCCTTCAAACTTTCCCTAGATAGTCAAAGGGATAAGCAGAAAATCTTTGAAGGTGACCCTCCCAGCCCATTAGAGAGACAAGGTGGGTGAGGAAATATCTTTGATTGGACCAACTTCTGTTGATGAGGGAGATGAGCTTTCAAGCTAACAAAGAGCTCTTCAGACACTCCACCCAGCCCATGTCAGATTAGTCCTACCTTGGGCAGAAATCTGGGAAACGTTGGGAGGCAAATTGCTAAAATCTGTCCGGGTTTTCTTTTATTTCGGGGGAATGTGAATGCTTGCTGGCAAGGGAGGGGCATGTTCGGGGGTGGAGAAGCGCGGTGAATGGGGTGAGAGGGTTTGGAGGCTGCATTGAGGGAAGGGGGATGAGTGATAGGGGAGGTAAAGGCTTGGGGGCGGGACACTGGGAAGAGGACATGGGGGTAAGCAGCATAGGGATTGGGGGAGCATAGGTGCAGGGGCTCCTGTCAGCCCCACATTCTTCCTTACTTTGTGTGTGCGCCATGATCTGAGAGGGGAGGGAGTTTCAGCCCCTCTCCCTACCCCCATGTGAACTGGGATCTGGTGCTCCCTGCCCCTCCTCCCCCGTGGTAGCTGAGCTGTGTGCCAGGATCGGGAGGGGTGGGGGCTGCCCATCTATGGCGATCTAACTCCCCATGTTGTGTGCCAGGTGCTGGGGGGGGCTCTGCTGGAGGGTCTGAGCCCCTCTTCCTACCTCCTCCTCCATGTGAATTAGGATGTGGGGAGCTTAGAACAGGCATACTCGGAGCATGTACCAAAACCACACTGCTTGATGCACATCAGAAAGTCCTGGCATGGGGGGAAGGGAACACCTACTGCCATGAAGCAGTTCACGTGTCTCTGAGTTATTGTTTCAGGCTGTATTCATTCCCATTGAGTATTCTCTTTCATCTGAGAACATCTCAGTAAGATGAATGGACTACTTGACAACTCTCTGAGCTTGCAACTTTGAAGTTTGAAACCTACCCTGGGCAGAAATCTGAGACTGAACTGTAAACATTTGGGGAAAAGCTGCCTCTCAAGTTTTGTTATGTTTTTGGAGAAATGTAATCTGAGTACAGCAGAATATTCAGGAGATGATGAAGCTATATTTGAAAAGCAAATAAATTATAAATGCAAATACTCCCTGGGAGGGGAGCGGTGGAAGAGTAGGTGGTGATAGGTGGCAGAGGGGTTTGGGTCTGCAGTGAGATATTATGGGGAGGAGGATAAATGGGAATGTGTGATGGGGGAGGGGAGAAGACAGGAGCAATCGGGAGTAGTGGAGGAAGTTGGGGAAAGGGGGCTTCCCTTCTGTATGTGTGCTGGGATCGGAGGGAGCCCTGCTCCGCTCCCTGCCTGCTGTGGGTCCTGGGATCTGGGGACCCTGATCCTGGTGGGGTGTCTGGGCCCCTCTACCTGTCCCTCCACACGAGCTGGGGTGGGAGGGATGAAGGGTAACAGATTTAAACATCTGAAATCCGGAACACAATTAGCTAAGATATACATCACCCCTATGTGGGGTGGGGGGGCGAGTGGGGGTGCAGGATCTGGGAGGGAGTTAGGGTGCAGGAGGGGGTTCCAACCTGGAGCAGGAGGTTCGGGGTGCGGGCTCCAGCCGGGCGGTGCTTACCTCAGGCAGCTCCCAGTCAGCGGCATAGCGGGGGTAAGGCAGGCTCCCTGTCTGCCCTGGCTCTGCACTGCTCCCCAAAGCAGCCGCCATGTCCAGCCCCTAGGCAGAGGCGCGGCCAAGCAGCTCTGCGTGCTGCACACTGCCCATACCCGCAGGCACCACCCCCGCAGCTCCCATCGGACACAGTTCCCGGCCAATGGGAACTGCAGAGCTGGTGCTTGGGGCAGGGGCAGCGTGTGGATCTTCCCTGATCGCCCCTGTGCTTAGGGGCCGCAGGGACATGCCAGTCATTTCCGGGAGCCGCGCAGAACCAGGGCAGGCAAGAAGCCTGCCTCAGCCCCGCTGCACCACTGACCGCACTTTTAATGGCCTGGTCAGCGGTGCTGATAGGAACTGCCAAGGTCCCTTTTCGACTGGGTGTTCCGGTCAAAAACCGGACGCCTGGCAACCCTAGGTTTGGGGGCGGAGAAGGAGACACACACCAGTCTTCTCTCCCACACTTAGTTATTGTAATAAACATATAGTAAAACTGTCAAGGTTTTGGGACATAGACCGTGGATGAAATTTCTCTCACCAGCGGTTAGCAACTACACATTGCAAAGGCTATCCCCATTCCACTGGAACACAATGTGCGAGGGGGAAGAAGCACTGAGGAACTGCATAGCAACCAGGTGGCCTAGTGCAGGATTTTCCAAAATTGGGAATGTTTCAAAGGGTCGGTCCGGTGGGACAGGAGCTCCTGTGGCTCCTGTCCCACAGGGCTGGCTGGGCTCACCTCCCTGCTCCAGGCACTACAACCTAACGGGTCCCAGGGCCACTCAGGTTTGGCTCAGCTGTCATGATGACAGGAGCCTCGATAGGCCAAATTTGAGTGAGATGCACTGCAACCCCATGAGCCGGGTCAGAACTCCACTCACCAATTTGGTCCAGTCAGAGGGGCGGGGTCAAACCTGAGCAGTGCTGCAACCCCGGAGGTTGCAATGCTGGGAGTGGAGAGCCAAGTCCAGCCAGCCACAGCACAGGAGCTACCACCCACCAGGGGGCCAGGACCAAACCAAGACCACCCCAGGGCTTCCACCCCCAGACTATTTACTGGGCCGCGACAGGACATAAACATTTACAAATGAGTCCTGAGCCCAAAAAGGTTGAGAACCACTGGCCTAGTGGAAACACCACTGTATTTAGACTGTTCCTAGCTCTGCCGCTGGCCTGCTGGATGACCCTGGCAAATCAGTTTCCCATCTGTAGAATGGGGATAATGATGTAAAGTTCTCTGAGAGCTACTGATGAATTGCACAATATAAAAGCTAGGTCTTTTCATTATTACCTTGCCACAGTAGCATATCAACTGCAAACCTAGGTAAGAACTACACCTGTCTAAATGGCCACTAACTCCTACCAACAAACATTTCTCTTTCTGTTTAAAAATTTAGGAAATTAAAGGGGGAAAATACATTGCCCCAGAGTGCAGGTTGCCCAGTGATAGCTCATGCCCTTCCAGCATGCTGAGTTCAACAAAACTCAGACTTGAGAAAACCAGGAACTAGAGTTCAGGTAAACACCCATATCTTCGCCCTCTTTGACTGGTGCCCCAATACAACCATAACACACACATTTGTGCTGTGTCTTTTTACTGTACTGGACAGGTGCTACCTGCACCTGCCCTATGTTCCAACACGGAGCTTACTCCCCTGACCTAATACCATACTTGAAAAATATAATAACCACTCCATACCCTTCTACAACCCCTTCACACCTGCACACAGGAAACCACCAAACCTATACTTTCCCCTACCAATCATTAAATCCACCAACAGCTCTCACATCCCACCTCACTACCCATGATACCCATGGCAAGAAGAGCCCGGTGTCCTGCTACTGACATGACTGATGCAATTCTGTGCTGAAATGATCCTGACAGGACCCTCAAAGTACACACGTGCACCTCTTCCTTTGATCGCACACTGGGGGGACTCAGACCCAGACCTCCTCATATCACAATCACAGCTCCTCCAAGCTGCTCCAACGTATTCCTCTACCATTGAATATGGCTCTGACTACCACAGTGAATGCAGCTGGAGCGCATGCAGACAGTGGCGGATTTAGAGTTAGTGGGGCCCTGTGCTCAGCTTCATTTTTGAGGCCCCTCCTTGGGACCCAGACAAGAAAAAGAATATTCTCTCTGATCTCCTGCCCCCCCCCCCACGCCTCTGTTTTTCATTCTTTTTTTCTTCATCCTCCTCCTATAAGTAATAGGAAGTAAATGAAAATAAAGTGAGGTACTTTGATTGTTTTTGTAGTCTAACTTATTTTTCCACAGACCACTTGAAAATCTCTGAGGGTCTCGGTGGACCCCTTAATGATCTTTCTAAATATTGTTTGTCCCGTTAGCTAACTATTGTAAACCGCTTTGAATAAGAGCACTTTATAAAAAAAAAATATGTAAAAAAGCGTTGGGGTGCGGGGTCTGGCCAGGACTTATGGTGCAGGAGGGGGCTCAGGGCTGGGGGTGCAGGGTCTGGGAGGAAGTTAGGGTGCAGGAGTAGGTTGGGGGTTGGGGTACAGGGTCTGGCTAGGAGTTAGGATGCGGGAGGGGGCTCATGGCTGGGACAGAGGGTTGGGATGTGGAGTGCTTACCTGGGACAGCTCCCGTTTGGTGCGAGGGGTGCAGGTGGGGATGTGGGGGTGTGTGTGCAGAAGTCAGGGCTGCAAGTGTGTAAGGGGGATGCAGGAGTCAGGGAGGGCAGGTGGCTGGGGGGCTTGAGGGGGTGCAGGAGTCAGGGGTGGAGGTGCAGGATCTGGGAGGGAGTTAGGGTGCAGGAGTAGTCTGAAGGTTGGGGTGCAGGGTCTGGCCAGGAGTTAGGATGCAGGAGGGGGCTCAGGGTTGGGGCAGGAGGTTGGGGTGTGGAGCGTTTACCTGGGGCAGCTCCTATTTGGTGTGAGGGGTGCAGGTGGGAATGTGTATGGGGGGCTGCAGGAGCTCCCGTTTGGTGCTCAGGGTAAGGAGGAGATGTGGGGGGGGTGCAGGAGTCAGGGAGAGCAGGGGGTTGGGGGGGTGAGAGGGGGTGCATGAGTCAGGGCTGGGGGTGTGGGCTGGGGTCATGGGGGTGCCCCCAGCCCCCTGCCCTGAGTGGCTCACAGCAGGGGGCTCAGGGGGTACGTGTAGGAGGATTGCAGGGGCCCCGCGCTTCCCTCCGCCCTGACCCAATTCCACCCCCTTCCCCAAGGCCCCGCCCCCGCCTCTTCTCCGCTTCCTCCCTGGAACATGCTGTGGCCCCACTCCTCCCCCTCCCTCCCGGAGTGACCTGAGCACCAGCAAACAACTGTCTGGCGGCGGGGGAAGCGCGGGGAGGGGCGGGAACGCGGCACGCTCGGGGAAGGAGGCGGGGGAGGAGGGAGCTTGGCTGTCGGTGGGTGGGAGCCTGCAGCAGGAGCCCCAGGAGCCAGCAGGACCAAGCCTCTGCCCCCGCAGCTGCCTGGCCCTGGGGCCCCCTGTCCTTGGGAGGCCCGTGCCAGGGCACCCTGTGTTTTACTGTAAATCTGCCTCTGCATGCAGATAATTCCCAGTGGGTATTGCCAGCTCCCAGGGGGCAGAATTAAGGTGGTGTGGGTATTTACCTGAACTCTATATTTTGTGGTTTCCAGAAGTTTGAGTTTTCCTGAACTCTATGTTCTGGAATGGCATGAGCTATCACCAGGCCACCATCTGTATTAATGAACTGTTTTGCCATTTAATTATTATTTTAGGGCTAAAAGCACAACTTTGCAAGCATGAACAATTGGGTGTATATTTCTAGCTTGGGGGAAAAATCCACAGAATTGAATAGGAAATGGTAACTTCTCTATAGTTTTTATGAACCAACGTATAAAATCTAATAGAGCATTATAGCTCTGGAGCAAAATTCTATAAAGCAGGTTAAAAAAAAGCCTCTAGAAAGGATTTCATTCTCTGTTCAGTGATGCAGGGTTTAGAATAATTCCAATAGAGCCCTACTGCATTACTGAAGAACTTTTCCCCAAATGGCTGTGCTCTTTAGCCTGCAAGCAAATGCATTTTGTGCATTGTACTCATATGTACCAACCTCTGCGAGCATCTATCACCTGTGCGTACAGATGAATATGCTCAAAATAAGAGGGTGGTGGGGGGTGGAAGGGTGGGAAGTGTTTGTGTCCATAAAGCTTCAAGTGCACAAATGGAGCTGAGATGAGGCCACTTGGAAAATTTCACTCTTAATTTTTTTTTTCTTGAGAGCTTCTGCAGAAGCTAGTGGGGCCTCTGGAGAAGAGCTGGGACAGAATTTTGGCCTGTCTCATCTCACTTGGAGCCCAGGGAGGCCTCGTTGCCTTACAAAGACTAAAGGAACTCAATCTATTTAGTTTACGGAAGAGAAGGTTAAGGAGTGATTTAATCACGGCCGAAAGTGCCTACAGAGGAAGAAGGTATCTGATGCTAGAGGGCTCTTTAATCTAGCAGGCAAAGGCATAACAAGAGCGAGTAGCTAGAAGTTGAAGTCAGCAGAGTCCAAACTGGAAATGAGGCACAACATTTTAAGTGATGGGTAATTGGAACAGATTATCAAGGGATGTGGTAAATTCTCCATCACTTAGTCGGAATGTCTATCCAAAAGATGTGTTCAGGTTCAGCTCCATGGGGTGGGGCTTGATGAAGGAATCACTGGGTGAAATTCTCTGGCCTGTGTTATACTGGAGGTCAGACTAGCTGATCCAATGATCCTTTCTGCCCTTAAAATCTATGAAATAAAGACACCTACCCTTGGGCTTTTCATCAGGGATCCTCCTCTTCCTCTGCCGCCTCCTCCTCACTTTACAGGTCAGCAATCCACAGAGTGCAGCCAGGACCAGAACTAGCCCCACTAAAGCAGGGATCCCAAAGATCAAACCTGGGCCAGGCGCTGGTGCTTGGGTTGAGGTGGGAGCTACGCTGGTGTGGCATGCTGTGGAGGGAATTAAAGCAAGACAGGCAGTGGTCAGCCCGAGGGGACCTACTGTGCAGACTTGAGGACAGCAATCCTGCCCATGGTATCTTGGATGGTCTCAGCTTTGGGCTCAGGGGCTGGGGAGTTAAAACACAATGGATAATCCCAATATTTTCATCAAATGTGGGGCAAACTCCCTCACCAATTGTAATTCCCAACATCTGCCCATTCTGCCCCCTTACACAGGGAAGTAATAGTCCAAGTCCCCCACCTTCTCTCTCCTAAAGGATGGGGCCCATAGTATGGATGGGGCACCTTTCATATTGCCTGTCTTTTCCATCTCTGGGGTGGGTTGAGATCTCTCTCTCTCCCTAGCTGTTGGGGTCATATTCACCTTTCTGGCTCTCCCTCCTCCCCTTCCCTGACTGTCTGTGACTGTCCCATTCCTCCGTTTTTCTTTTCCCCACACCTCTTGGGATGAAGTTCCCCTGCCTTCCTGAACCCGTCTCCACCTTCTCTCTCTCTCATTCCTGCAGTCCCTGGAATCTTTCCCTTCAAGAGGGGGTCAATCCCCAATGGGTGCCTGATCCCCATCCAGGGAACCCAGAGGCTCTTCTCTTACTTGTGTCCTCCTCGGAGTGTCCAGGCAGGTCTGTGCACCTCACACATCCCTTGATCAAGGGGTCGAAGCACAGGGGAAGGGAGCAGGTAGTGTCCTGGTGTCTGTCTAAGCTTCCCCGCGCCATGTCCGAGTCAGATTCAAAATTCCTTTATTGCCCGGAGACTTAGACGAATGCTGCCCAAGTGTGAATTCACAGAGCCCTGGGGCCTGTGTCAGAGGGAGATACAGTCTGTCAAGCTGTGTCTGTCCCTCGGGGGCTCCAGCTCTCTGCACTTCCCCCAGGGCGGCCCTATATCAGGGGGAGGAGGAGAGGAAATGTGCTAAAGGCATCAGCCAAGCCTGCCCACGCAACACCCTCCTCAGCCCATCTCCCTCCCCCAACCTGCCCACCTAACAGCTCCATAGCCCATAGGAGCCACCACACCAGCGCTGACTAGTTATCCTTCTAGTCCAATAACCTACCTCCTGCCACACCACAGCCAACCACTAGTTGATCATCCAATCTCTCCTCCAGGGAGGAGCATTGCTTGTAGAAGGAATCCAAGCAAGTGAAAACCACAACTCAAACTCTTTCTCAGTCACTGCCCGCTAGTCCCATCCCTCTTGTCTTTTCACTTCCCTTTTCACTCACTACATCTCATCTCTCTCACCACCAATTTGGTTTTGGTTTGGAGGCCTCAGCTATGCCCTGCTTTGTGGCCTTCTCAGTTTCTGCTATTCACCCTTCTTTATCTCACTTTGAAAGGATTCGGTTTCCTACCCAGGGCTTGTTTTCGCCTCATTACGGTGCGAGAGAGCCCATTTGGGGATCGGAGCTGTGGTTCCTGGGTTTATGACTCCACTTCTCAGCACAAGTATCTGTAAAACTAGAACTCTCCACATGGGCCTGTGCTTAACCAACCCCCCCCCCCCCCATAGTTCTGAGCTGCAGATATGTCTGAACATGGTGGAATAATACTCAACATCACGTGTGCTGTATTTGCTCATGTTAAACAAATTATTTATTTTGCTTCCTTTTTGCAGCTAATCTGCCTATGCATTTCTACTGCACTTTTCTCCATGGAATCAGAGCACCTCCATGTCTATTATTTTGAACTTGCAGCTTCCCCTACTATTCCTGTCTTGGTCTTCTCTACACAGCTCTGCCAATGCACCTGAATCCTAACCTGCAGCACCCTCTGCTCTTCCAGTTCCTGACTTCTCTTGAGCAGCAATAGCCAATCATGCCAAACTAGATTTGTGATGTAAACAACTGCTGTCTAGAATGAGACTGAGACCCTCAAAACTCATGTCACTTGTGACCTAGGTCATAGAGGAACCCATGTCTGGTCCAAAGCCCAGTAAAATTAATGGAAAGACTCCTACTGACTTAAGTGTACTTTCATGCACTTAACACATTAACTCTTTTGTTGCATCAACAGCTCTTCCCTTCTTCTGCAACCAAAGCAACTGCAGGATGGACGGTTGTTTCACAGCAAGAGCTGTTATTCCAGTTATCATTTGGTGAATCCTAGACCCTGGAGATGAAAGAACCCAGTTATGTCCCATCTTCTCTCCTACCCCCAACCCTCCCATGCTTCTTCCCTACAGTATATTCTGCACTGTTTTGTCCAGTCCTGTTTTAAATTACCCCAAGGATGGGATTACTCCACTTTCTTTGGGGGACTCTTGTAGTTGAATAGATCTTAAATATTTCATGAAATCCACTCTAGCTTTCCCTTTGATCAGTTTCATCCACTTATTCCCTCACATCACTCTAAATAAAGCAACATAATTAATAGGAAAGAGAACATTTCTTCTCCAAATACACACTTTGGTTTGGTTCAATTGGAAAGGAACCAGATGAAACTCCTCGCAGGGACCCAGGATATCTGTCTGCGATTCTTGCCTGATTCCTCCTGTCCTACAGCAGATTGCTTGGTTGTGAAAATCTTCTCATCTTTCCCCTCCTGTCACTTCTCACCGCTTCACATGTATTCCTACTGGACTGCAGGACCATCCTGCAAACAAGAAAGCTGAGCGCAAGTACCTTTCAAACAGCAGAAAGCATTGTGGGAATACTCTCTCCATGAGGCAGCACTCACAAAGGAACAGGTTGGATGAATGGAAAGAGAACTCTTACAAAATACATACGGGTGGTTTGAAAATAAATCATGCTGTACACATGCTTATGGTGTTGAGATGTTAAGAAAAAAACAGGCATTTTTCAACCCATCCCCAAGCATTGTCAATCTTGAGCATTCAAAAATCATGAATGACACTCCCCAAAATTGTGAGATCATCTTAACAATAATATATAATGGGCTCTTTTTCTTTGCCTTCTGGCTTTTGAGTTTTCCAATTTCACTTGAATCATGTTTTCAAGCTTTTAGCCACAATCACGAGGGCTAGAAATGTACTTTTGTCTTTCAGTGAAAACTGGGATTATCTTGTAATCGCTTAACTTCAGGAACTGCAGCTTTAGCAAAAACACCAAACATCATGTGACTCGTGACAAAATTGCAAGAGTTGATCCTATTAGGTAGGTAAAAATCCTTTCCAAAGCCGAAGCCCCTGTCAAATCCAGCTCCTATGGAACGTGCTTTAGCATTGCAGCAGAGAGCTGAGTGAAAAAGACCCCCCACCCCGAATGCTCTCTGCTTCACTAATGTATGTTAGTAGCCCCACGAGTGAGACGCACTTCTGCGTGTGACAAGGGTATTCCATTTTTTTTTATTTATTTTTTTTGTAATTGATCCAGAGCAGGTGACCGGGACTAGGAAATAAAGACCTTGTGGCACTCTGTGTGTTATGCCCTCATTACACATAGAGACAAGATGTCCAGGCCTGAAACTTCAGCTGAGAGTATGCCACAGCATTTCAAAGAGCCAGGGCACATATCCCATTGATATGATGGCTTCAACTGACAGGTGATTAACCTCTGCTAGGCCTCTTTAATAAACATCTCTGTAGCCAACAGCAGTAATCCAGCTGCTATAAAATGCTGTTTGCAAAACATTGAGTCTGAAAAGCTTTCACTAAATAGGAGTCCTCTCTGGTACAGTCTCAGTGTCTCCATATAGACACACACACTCATTCCAGTCCTGTTTCCAGCTCTCTGCTGAGTGTGCTGGATGCAGGAATCATGACAATGCTCATGCCCAATGCGATTCCACCTCTGCAGACATCCTTCGTTATCGGGCTCCTGTGGCACCCACTGACTTGGGGTGGTTGATGAGTCAGATCAGTAGGCTGCTTACACCCATATAATGATCAGCTACAATGCTCCTCAAAAAATCTTTCTCTGGAAATATGTGTCACCAGGCAAATGGTTTCCCAGCTTCTTTGCTCGCATTAATTTCACCTGCTATTGTCTTTGTCCAAGAGGGACATTCACTCTCTTTATTTCCCATTGGCCTTCTTTACTTTCCCCCACCCAGTTCTTTTGTGTTTTCTTTACTCCAGTCATCAAAATGACCCTAGTCTCCCATTTCCATCTCTCCTCTCTCTCCCCTCCCGCCCCTGCCCCACACTATCTCCCTCTGCCCATCTTACCCCTCCCTCTTTTCCTTCTTCTTTCCACCTTTCACTCTTTCTTCTCTTTTCTGTCTTGTTGCCCCTTTACTTAGGGTATAAGGCAGGATTCTTAGGTCCTATTCTTATTTCACCCATGAACTAAGTACGTGACCTTGGGCAACTCACTCATGGCCAAATATTCAAAAGGGGGGGGGGGGGGTCTAAATAAAGGCAGTTAAGTCCATATTTTAACAGCTAGGGCTGGATTTTCAGTACAGCTCAGCACCCAACAGCTCCCATTTGGGCCCCTTAACAAAAAACAAACAAAAAATGGAGACACTAATCCTTAGCCAACAGCACAGAATGTGAAGCTTGATGCATTAATGTTTGCAGAGTGCACTGACATCATACTGTGTTGAAAGCTGCCGCTGCCTGAATGCATGTTGTTAATGAGCAATAATTCTACCCTTTTCTGTCACTCTACCCCATTTCTTTCTCTCGCTCATCTTTTGAAGTCCTGTTCTGTCACTTTCAGTCTCTCTCTGATTTCTCTTACCACCCTGCCCCAAGCCCTATTGTCTGCATCTCTTCTGTGGGGCAGATAGTGAGCTCTGGTTCCCACTGCAGTTCACTCACTCATCAAAAAGCCCCATTGTCTTCCAAGGAACTTTACTCATATGACTAACGACTTACCCGGGTGAACCAGGGGTCCACAGTACAGACCTTTCCCCTTTGTCTCATGCATCAGTCTCTGTCTTTTTACTCTCAACAAACAATTGATCCATTTGGATCAGCATGAGTTAAACCTGGCTCAGCAAGTGGTTAATGGCTGTGAAAGGTTTGCGTCTAAAAGTGCTACATGACAGGCAGATATCGATAATAACTCACATGAATAATTAAATAGCACAAAGTTGACTCACTGGCTAAGGAAATTCACATTTCTCATCTTGTTTGTGAAGAGATGGAAGCCCCAGGAGCTTAGGAATCTAGTTAACCAAGTAGTTTTTATTAAAGAAATAAAACAGCAAAAGTATAAAAACAGCAATTAAAAGTACGGCTTAGTTCTGGAGCTGGGAAAATCCCTCAAAATATCTTCCACTAACATTCACTTGAATGCATCAAAAATAGAATCTGCATCGGCTGAGTTTGCACCCCATTGTGTCTGGTCCCCACAAATATCTTAGCGAAGGACTCTACCGGTGGAAATAATCACGGGAACAGTGAATTAAGGACGTGATCCTGCAAACACTTACACATACAAGTAACTTGACTCACACAAGTAGTTCCAGTTATACCAATGGGTGAGTAAAGTGACTCATCTGCACCTTTCCAGGCTTGGGCCTCTATATGTCAGAGAATATCCATTAAAAGTTAATGCTGAGCTTGTCTACATGACTATTTGCACAGGAAACCTGATTCTATGGGTTTGTCCAGATTAGAAAAGTTGCACTGGTGTAACTAAATTGATTTAAAAGTGACTGAGGTCAAGTGGGGCAAGTTCCTAATGTAGATGCACTTAAACTGGATTAAACTTCACTTAAAACTATTATTTAACCAGTTTAAACCTCACTTAAGTGCACTTCTAGTAGGGTTCAACCCCTCGTTTAAAGAATAGATTTAAGTGAGGCTTAAATCCATTTGGGTGCGTTCACATTAAGGATTTGCCCCAGTGGAAGGAGATCACTTTTAAAACAATTTAGTTACATCTGTGCAACTTTTGTAATGAGCGCCAGGCCTCAGAGTTATGCTCATCAATAGTCTGACTCAAAGGCTGTGGTAGTCAATAGGAGTCTTTCCATTGACTCAGTGGGCTTTGGAGAAGGCCCCAAATCAGGGAACAGAAACAACTCTACGTCACCCAGGAGTCAAATCAAAACTAACCAACCCCGTTTGAATTTTGCATATTAATCACTTGTAACAAACTGTTCCCGGAAGATCTGCAGACCGAGGATTATTCACAGGAATGCTTTGGTGAATATTTTTGAATAATGAGTAAACTGGAGAGAACAGTAAGGTGCTTGCGGACAATTCCCAAACAGAAAAAGAGGCTACATTGTCCAAATAAATTATTTGCTGCAGTTATTCACTCAGTTCTGTGCATTACATCTCCCCCCATCCCCCTCCATTAGCGTATCTGCAGCACAAGCACAGTATGGCCACCATTCAGCAAAGCACTTCAGCACACGCTTCTCTTCAACCATGGGAGCAGTCCCATCGGAGACTTGGGGACTCCTCACATGCTTAAAGTTAGCCACCTTGCTGACGGGGGCCTGTGTTGGTGATAGAATGACAAATCAGTGCTTCCGTGACACTGTAAAGTTAGAGTAGCAACTAAATAGGACTAACGGTAAGATGAACCTGCGAATGCTGACATACTAAATGTCTTCCAGAATCAGCCGGCAATGAGTCGCTGGGGTTGTTATGTTAACTGATTCACTCTCTTTGTTAGCGCGGCACATCATGGTACACTGCAACCTGACAGCAAATCAGGAATGGACAGTTATGACAAACACAGAGGGACACCCCCCTCCCTATAGACCTAGCTGGACAAACGCTCATAGTATTTTATCTCCCACCGACACAGACCCGGAGGGTTCTGACCTTTTTATTTCCTACCACTTGGCAACACCCATCAAGCTTGTGCCAATAAAATATTTTGCATTTGAATTCGACTACAGGCTGCCAGGGCTCAGATTACAGCCCAAGTCAACCCCAGGAGCTTCAGCAGCGACTGTGATATTTCAAAGTGCGCGTTCGTGTATCAGCTCACTTAAACACCCATGTTTGTTGATTGATAAATAAACAAATGAACATCCTTAAATATGAGTGATCACCTCTAGTATTGGCTGAAATTGGCACTGCCGCTGTCTCTCTGTGGGCAAGGAACTAGTCGCTGCATTTTGGAAGACTTCCGCTGAAAGTTTAACCTTCCTCTCTTCTTTTGATGGGATACAGTGAGACTGGGAACATTGGGTTCAATTTGATTTAGTTGGTTGTATCATCTCTCTGCTTAGTGATACATGCAAAGGCTTCTTTGGCTCCTAGTGGCATAGGATGGCCTGGATCATGAACAGACAGAAATCCAGCACAACTCTTGGGTCGACACATGGTCTCATCTTGGCCCCTGTGGCCAAGTCAAGCTTAGCCTTGGGCCAAGCTTAGCGAGGGTCTTCCCTTGTAAAGTGCTGAGCACCCTCGACTGTTATTAACTTTGGTGGGGTTACACAGTAGGAGATAGGAGCAGACTTTGTAACATTCCCCTAAAACGAATGCTCTGAAACATTTGAGGGGCAGATTCTGATTACAATCACACTGGTGTGAGTCTGGAATAATTCCGTTGGCTTCACTGGAGTCACTTAGGATTTACACTGGGTATAACTGAGATCTGAAGCTGGCCCTGTGTTTGGCCACTATTTCAAATGTCTGTCAGTTCTCTTTTGTCCAGCATCATGGTACATGGCCTTAGTGGTTAGCATGGAGAGCTTATTCAGTTGTCAGGAAAGCAATAAGGTAGAGAAATTAGGGGGGGGAAGAGAGATGGAGGAGTGTGAGACAATGAGGAGAAAGAGAAGAGAGACAGGGGGATGGAAAGGGTATGATGTGTGGGAGGTCCTGCAGGTGGCCACGAACCATACAAATTCCTCCTTTCCACAAGAAATGTTCTGCCCTACTGGGTGAACTCCATTCAATTACCCAGAGATGCTTTCAAAAAGATACCCCCTTCCTACAGCACACAAGGGCCAGATCCTCAGTGGGTGTCAATCAGCATCGCACCATCAATTTCTGAGCCTTAGGGATTGCAATGGCTCACGACAGAACAAGGACTAAGCAAGGAAAAAGAAGGGATGCCAAGTGAAAGTACACTCTTTTGATGCTGTACCTGGGTGTGCCTCTCTGTCAGGCAGGTAGGGGCAAGAAGGTCTTACCTCCCTAATCCCACCTTCTGTTTGATACAGAGCAGGGAGGCCAGTCCCTCTTTGCAGTCTACAACAGAGGAAGTCCTTGGCTCTTTCCAGCAGCTCAAGAGAATTTTGGTTTTCATATGGAATGTAGGCTATTAAAACAAAAGCCCAAATTCTGCTCTCAGGTAAAGCCTGAGCCCCAACAAAGTCAAGGAGGTTGACAGGTGTGAGAGCAGAATTTAGCCTCACATTTTTAACATACAGCAATCTGTGGTTGTCATCATTTAGCCCAATGCATTGCCTAGCCGCAGGGGTGGTGGGGTAGGTCAGAGATGCTGTGATGAGGGTGCAAACATCTGGCCACTTTCCAGCACATCTTTCGGTTTGGCCCCTTCACCATTCCTCTCATTCCCCTGATGGTTTGGGTGAGGATTGTTCCCCACTGCACATGCTCTGTGCTGGTTTGCATGCTTGTCTAACACCTTCTTACCTCCTCTCAAGGTTTCTGTAAGGGGCCCCTCCCCCTCCCCTGGTTTGGGACGGACAGTCACAAGGACATGGACAGGACCAGATAACCATGATTCTTAGGCCTCTGGAAAGAATTCTAGGCACTTTTTTGACAGTGCCTGATTAATTGCTCATTTAGTCTGATAATAATTTAAAGCAGAGATTTCCCTACTCCCCCCCCCCCCCCTTTAGTCATTTTCCAACTAGATCTAGTGGTCTGGAAAATTTTCTAGTTGGAAAAAATTGTCATTTAGTTGTCGGTTGGAAATTTGAATTGAAATTGAAACATTAGTATACACTTTAAAAGCATATATATGATAAAATACTTGTACCTGAAAAAGCAAAATAGGTTTGAAAAGTGAGAACAAAGACTAGCTTCCTCACACAGCTGTGCTTGTTATGACAATGTCAACACATTCTTTTCGGCCATGTTGGCTGACCTAATAATTTCAAATGATTTATAAACACCAATAAATCATCAGAAATTGAAATGCTGATGTCTATTGGTGTTTTATGATGTTTGAAATGTGGGGCAGAGAGTTAACACCGAATCGTCTTGCCGACGAAAACGTACAGCCCATATTTGCCCTCACGGTCTCGCCCCTCGGCCTTTACTCCTCTCCCCCCCGTAAATTCAAACAAATGTCAATTTCTGGGAAAACACTGCTTTTAAGGCACCATCTAATTAGGATGATTTGAACCCTTTGCTCTCTAGTAGCAGGGCAATTCAGCCCCCTTCCCCCTTGCTCTCTCTGCATCGTTTCCTTTGTGAATCAGGCTGGGGTTTCCTCCACTCTTTTGCATTTGTCCTATTTTGATTCTTTGGCAATTCCACTTCAATCAATATTCGCTCAATTTAAGCCTAATTAGTATTAAAATCAGCCTTAATTGTTACTCACATCCTCATGGTAAATTAACACTGGCCACATTTCAGTTCTCTCATTGGGTGCAATGAACACTACAGCTGGCTTAAATGACTTCCTCCATACCTGATTGAATCAGCAGCCACTCAAAAGAAACCCATGCAGATTTCAGATGAGAGAATAACAGTTCTGCACTGAATGTCCTAACTAGCAAGGGGGACTCAGCACGGAAGAGATGGTAAATGTACCAGTCGTATCATAGCGCCATCACTGTGTATCAGCCCCTCATGGTGGATGAATAAAGCCTGGCAAATAACAGGTCCCTGCCCCAATGCATGTACAGCATGAAAGCATGCGCAGGTTGACTATAGGATAATTCAATACAAAACACAGACAGGAGGCTCAATTACAGATTCATGGATTTCAAGGCCAGGAGGGAACCTGATCTTCATCTAGTCCAGCAGTTCTTAAACTGTAGGTTGGGACCTCAAAGTGGGTCACGACCCCATTTTAATGGGGTTGCCAGGGCTGGCTTAGACTTGCTGGGGCCCGGAGATGAAGCCAAAGCCCCACCGCCCGAAGCTGAAGCCCGAGGGCTTCAGACCTGGGCAGCGGGGCTCAGGTTACATGCCCTCTACCTGGGACTGAAGCCCTTGGGCTTCAACTTTGGCCCCCTGCCCAGGGTGGTGGGACTTGGGTGAGCTCAGGCTTCGCTTCTCTCCCCCTGGCGTCATCTAGTATTTTTTGTTATTAGAAGGGGGTCGTGGTGCAATGAAGTTTGAGAACCTCTGATGGAGTCTGACCTCCTGCATAACACAGGCCAGAGGATTTCACCCAGTGATTCCTGCAGTGGAGGGAATTATTCTTCCCTGCTATGTAGGTGAATATTATTAAGCCCTGTAACTTGTGGCTGAACCAGATCATTATGCAGCAGCTGCACACAAACATCTCCTGTTAACTCTCCTCGGAGCAGCTCATGTGCAGTGGCTTCGTGATCAGACCCAGAATGGTTCAGTGTGTTTCAGGTCCCTCAAAGTCATGCCACTCCACTGGAACGTCCCCCCATGTAGCTTGCGGTGACCTCACAGCCACACTGAAGTCTCCCTGGATCAAAGAGTTGGCCTGTGGGGAGGAAAATGGGTGGGAGGATGAATTTGCCTTGTGGAGCCTAAAAAGGGCAGGCAGGGGCAGAAACCAGCACATCCCAGAAACTATCGTATATGTAAGTATTCCCTCTATACCCTCTCACTGCTCCATCCTACCCCCCTAGCCCCAGCCCCACACATACACCGCAGTCTTGTTTGCCCTCAGCACAGCAGCAAGTTGATGAAGGGGCGCTGCTGAGAAAGGGGCACTGGCACTGCTGAGAACTGGTGGGTGGAGAGACTGGATAGAGAGAAGAATTGTTTAAGGTGGCTGCACCAGGTATAACTAGGGAACAACTGGATGAAAATGAGCAAAGGGTAAATATGGCAGAAAAATTCCCTGCATGATGAGAAAGAATGGGCCGTGGAATCATCTCCTAAGGTAACCCAGCTTCTGCCAATTACTAGAGTGGTTTAAAACTAGATTGGACCAAGCCCTGGAGAGCAGAGTGTAGAGAACAACTGCATCACCCTGAGGTGTGCCTGCATGGTGAACAAGATGGGACACACTGCAGTGTACCAGTCTTTTATCTCTCATTCTTTTGATTCTATGCCACGCTGCATAACAACTCATGATAATTAGTCACCTCTTTCCCAGGGGTGTTGTGAAAATTAATTAGTTGCTGTCTGCACAGTGCTTTGAAGATGAGAAGTGCTATCTGCTGTAAGAGCTATGGGCTGTTCATACAGGATGAAGGCTGAGTTGAACACCGTTCTGGTTTGGGCTTTGCCTGCCAACTTTTGACAGCTATAAATAAGGAGATTGGAGGAGAAAAATAAACACAGACATTTTAACTCACTTGAAACACACCGGAGCAGGAGAGCTTCTAGGGAGGGGCAGAGTGAAGAAATTATCAATGTTGACAGAAAAAATAGGGACAGTGCCTCCAGTTTATGTATTTTAAATGTTCATGATTGTCCATTTGCATCGCTGTTTTTGCAGGAAAGGTCCAGGCAGGGACACTAGTGCTTTATAGATCCAGGAGATCAGAGATGGGTGAGCACCAGGTACCTGGATCCAGGCTTATGATTTGCCACTTGCACTTCTTTCTATATAAATGGACCAAACCCAAACAACCCAAATGTGAAGGAAGTTTGGCTTTAGAACTGGATTCCAGCCCCACTCACTACAAAGACAAGACGTTTGGGTTCAGAAGTGTGGAGGGTGACGTCCATCTCTACGTAAAACTGCCCCGGCGATAAAAATATGTAGAGCACAGACAGCCCTGCTGCCACTGCATGTTAGGAAAGGAGATGGACTTTAATAGGAGAGTTTGCTTTGGTCATCGTCTCTGTGTATGTCCTCTCACTACCTTCCCTTCAGCTCCTCTTCCTGTGCTGTCTGGAGCCCCCCGAGAGCTCTTTCAGCAGGGGAACACAGCTGCACCTGTGCTCAGGGGGAACAGCAGCCTGTGGGTATGTAAAATAAGGTCTCTCTCTCTTTCACACACTGCTGCCTTCGTTGAACCGTGAAAGGATGCGTGAAGGACACAAGGGGAGGGCAGTGGCTTTCACAGCTGTCAATTGCTATCATACCATTACAATGAGTGATGTTCTGTACAGGAAGGAGCCCCCGCCTTAAGCCCTCTAGTTAGACAGTACTGGAGAACAGAATAGTACCTACAGCTCCTCCTTCCTCCAGAAGGACTCCAGTGGATTTCAGGGCCTGTAATAGGGGAAGCAATATGGCATAGTAGACGGTACTGCACTTGGAGTCAGGAAGCCTGGATTCTATTCCCAGAGGTGCCGGAACACTTTTAATAGTGGGGGTGCTGAAAGCCAGCCCCCTTACCCGTGACCCTACATGTGGGTCTGGGAGCAGAGCCTCACATAAACCTGCACCAATCCTGGTTAGCATCTAGGCCAGGGGTTCTCAGACTTGTTTACTGGTGACCCCTTTCACACAGCAAGCCTCTGAGTGCGACCCCCCCTTATACATTAAAAACACTTTTGTATTTATTTAACACCATTATAAATGCTGGAGGCAAAGCAGGGTTTGGGGTGGAGGCTGACAGCTCGCGACCCCCCATCTAATAACCTCGTGACCCCTTGAGGGGTCCCGACCCTCAGTTTGAGAACCCCTGATCTAGGCACTAGAGCAATATAAATATTTAACAAAGAGAAATACGTATAGAGGTTTGCCCGAGAGCTGGGCAGAGAAGGAGTCCTGAAAGTTGGTTTCATTCCATTTCAGGATAAAACCCAGAAATTTCAAAATTCTCTGCCGGGGGAGTGAAGCCCTGGCTCCGAGGCTGCCTGCATGATGGGGCTGTCACACAAGGGCTCTATCAGTCTGCCAGGCGAGCTGGCAGAAAACCAGGCAGGTTTTGATCAGACACCTGCCTAGGGTCTGTCAGAACTTCTGTGAGATCGCTCTGTCTCAGGCTACGTCTGCATGTACAGCACAGGCACTACACGTGCAGCAACATGCCGCAGTGCAAGGCAGGCTGCGGGCACACTTGTCACCGTGGTGCATAGCTATGTGCAGGGGTGAAAGGCTTTGGCAGGGGAAAAGCAGCAGGGAGCTGCCAGAGCCTTTCAGTGCAGCAGGGAAAGGTCCGGCAGCGGGAAACTACACTACTGAAAATGGCAGTGTAGAAATGGAAGGCACTGCTTGGGCATGGAGAGAGCCATGTGGGAGGTATACCCTGGGGATTCAGTCGTGTAAGGCAGAGATTTGCAAACTTTTTGTTGTTGACAGACCCCTTTTCAAATGCAATGTTAATCATGGACACCCCCCACCCCCCCGAGAAACAGATTGACAAAAGTATGCGTACATCATATAAACATGTCCGGGAGGAGTGGGATGCACAGAGCCTGCGGAGCGCAGGAAGCTGCCCAGTCCCCACTCAGCACTCGACAGTGCGGAGCCCGGACATGGCTGCCCAGCAAGGCAGGGAGGTGCTGTGGTAGCCAAGCCCTGAGAGGAGCATGTGAGCACCCGGAGGAACATGGGGACCAGCTTGGACCACAGGAACCTTCTGTGCCTGCCTGTCTCCATGATGAGGCTCCCTCTGCTGCTGGGGATGCTTCTTTCCCGAGCTGTGAGTGCAGTGGGACTTGCCGGGCTGGGAGCTCCCCGGTGGGGGGCTGGGGAGTAGGGTGACCAGATGTCCCGATTTTATAGGGACAGTCCCGATTTTTGGATCTTTTCCTTATATAGGCTCCTATTACTCCCCACCCCCGTCCCGATTTTTCACATTTGCTGTCTGGTCACCCTACTGGGGAGGGTGCAGGAGCCTGTGCCCAAGGGGGAAGTGACGTGCAGTCCAAGAACTTACCGACTCTCCCCCTCTCTGAAGCCTCCACAGCCTGGACCCAGCACCGAGCTGACAGCCCAGGCAGGGGCATCGCTCACAGCTACCAGGGCTCAGAGTCTGCCAGGGGGCCAAGGGGTCCAGAGGTTTCAATGCAGACGTGCAGTGACATTTTTTAAAAATACATTTTGGTAATATTTCGCAGCGCAGTCTCTGTGGGCCCCAGCTTGAGAATCGCTGGTGTAGGGCGCTCTACTCACCGAAGCCATGCCTCTCTACCCTGCTATTTACAGTAGATTCTACTTAATAGCAACCCAGATATTAACTGTTGGTTAATAGCAACTTGTTGCTGGGACCCAGTCCCATCCCACTGACTTTAATGTTAATGGGATTCAGAGATTGGCAATGGTATGCTGCTTCTTAGCAAGATTTTTTGGGAGACAAGTTCCACCAGCAGGCAGGTTTGCAGGGCTGCAGCCAGGGAAGGCACATCCCAATGGTTCCTACCATGACTGCTGCTTTGCAAACTTGCCTTCTTGTTAGCAACCGCTGGATAATAGAAGTTATTGGTTTGCAACAGAGGGGTTGCTAATAAGCAAAATCTACTGCATGCACATACTAGCTGGGCCTGCAGTGTCTGTACTCTGCATGCTGCCATAAGCATAGACGTACGCGCAGGAAGAGGTTTCAATTTCATTGCATCAGTAAATCCCGACAAAAAGCGTTTTCTCTGAATTTTTCCAGTCAACTCTACTTTGCACTTCTATCCCACGCTTCATCTGAGGGGCTCAAAGCCCTTTACAAATGTTCATTCATTCTCTTAACACTCCGGTAATTCACAGAGATGTGACCCCTGTTTTACAGATGGGGAGAGTGAGGCACGGAGACTTTCAGAGACATGCCCTAGGCCATGCAGGAAGTCAACAGCCGAGTCAGAAAAAGACCCCAGCCCTCCCGCCGTCCAGTGCTGTGCCACATCAGCCATTGCTTTCTCTTGCCCACGACTCATCCCTCCCCCCAACGGGCAGCTAGTTGCAGGCTGTAGAGTGGCAGCTGTTCAACAGCTTAGGCTAGGAAGTGAATAGGGCACGCAGTGGAAACTGCAGGGGGAATTAGGCCAACAGACCGTAAATAGCACAGCTGGAATTTGGCTGGGACTAAGCCCCCCGTTCGTACAAAATCAAAAATGAAACCAGACAAAAGGAAAACAAGTATTTTCCTTTTCTCTAATCAGCATTGGGACCTTTGGTTTGTGTCTCTTCTGGCAGTGGAGACCTGCAGCTATTCAGTGGCCTCTAACACCATACAGTGCCATCAGTTCAGCATCGACTCCACAGAAAGTGCCCCGCCTACCATCTCACTAGCGTCACCACTGATTGCAACACTCAGGAGAGCAGCTACCAAAGCTTCACTCACAAGCGTCACAACGACATCCATCATCTAGTGTAGCCCCTGCACTGATTTTACCTAGTGAGCACCCTCTAGCTACACTACTTGGACAGTTAGATTATTTGGTAACTACCCTTAGTAGGCTTCAAAAGATAAACATTGGAGATATCCTTAAACAGGAATCTGAACTCACAGACTGTTCCCCAACCCCACACCAAATTGCAAAGGGTCCACATTTAAGTCCCCAGATCTGAACCCATCTCTATGATTCTGGTTCCAAGTCAATTCCAAACCCAGGAATGGCCTGTTTTCTGAGTCTGGTTTAGAACTGTTTATACTAGTGGCGCCAATACTAGTTTGACTGGCATAACCACCAGTACAAGCACTTGTATATTGATATAACTGTGTCTACGCTAGGAGGGTTTTGATGGCATAACATTAGTAGATTCATCCTCACAGCATCTGAGGGAAGCAGGGGAAGGAGGCACAGAGAGATGAAGGGCAGGATAGTGGCATATTGCACAAACAATTGATTTTCACTAGATTTCTACAATTTTGGCCAAATCTCTCATGAGAGTTCAACATGGTGGAGCCTAAATGTAGTCCTAGTTCAGCCTCCAACTCTTCCATAAACCTCATCTAGATGTGAATGCCACCTCCATAACCCAGCTCTAGTAAGTATTAAAGCTGTGCTTTGAGTCTAGCTCAAGATATTTTTGGCTGTCTAGCCCTGCTCCATGACAGACCTTGCTGTCTCCTGTCTAAATAAACAGCCAGCAGTTCCCAGAGGTCTTTACATAGTTGTGGTTGTCACTTTAGATGAGTCCCAAGAACTTCTATTTGTAAAATGTAATGGACCTGAGAGACAGCGTCGCACTCTCAGGCATGCTCCAGTTATCCTGCCAGTTATATTACAGAAAGATCAGTTGATCAGGGCTATAGGTAAAAGGAGGACATCCTTTCTAACTATCAGAGAAATATTTGCCATGGGAAAGGGGGGGAAAGAACAGCTGCTCTTGAAGGAACTAGATTTCATCTTGAAGCAGTAGAGATTCAACCACCTGTAAAAAGTCTCAGAGGAGAGTAGGACAAATGGGTTTCAGCATTT
Source organism: Chrysemys picta bellii (assembly GCF_011386835.1). Taxonomy (NCBI): domain Eukaryota; kingdom Metazoa; phylum Chordata; order Testudines; family Emydidae; genus Chrysemys; species Chrysemys picta. Next base: position 91,577,356 of record NC_088791.1, on the reverse strand, counting down.
TCTCTCTTCAAGGGTTGTGGTGAGGGAGGATATACTGTACTAAAACCATGTTGGGGTACACAGATTGGAGTCTGAGGGTAAAAAGGTAAGAATTGGTAACAGTTGTACAAGTGGGTGATAGTGAAGAGCACAGTGAGGACTTTCATCCCAGAGTAAAAATTGTAGACTATCATTAAGGGTACGATTCTCTCACAGAGGTCACGGATTCTGTGACTTTCTGGGACCTCCATGACTTCCGCAACAGCCAGAGCAGGGGCCCCCAACAGCCCCACCCAGCTACACTCCCAGTGTTAGTTTCCCCCCCACACACACACGTATTTTTAGTAAAAGTCAGGGACAAGTCATGGACTTCTGGAAATTTTTGTTTATTGCCCATGACTTGTCCCTGACTTTTACTAAAAATACCAGTGACGGAATCTTAACCTTAATTCCCAAGAAAGTGATGGCTATTAAATAAGTGATATGTGCAAAGTCATGCTTGTTGGGAAAAAATAATCCCAACTAGACATATAAAATGATGGGGTCTAAATAAGATGCCAGCACTCAAGAAAGATCTTGTAGTCATCATGGATAGTTCTCTGAAAACATTTGCTCAATGAGCAGCGGCAGCAGTCAAAAAAGCTAACAATGTTAGGAACCATTAGGAAAGGGATAAGCAAGACAGAAAATATAATGCCACTATATAAATTCATGGTATGCCCACACTTTGAATAGCAGTTCTGATCACCTCATCACAAAAAAAAGTATTTTAGAATTGGAAAAGGTACAGAAAGGGACAATAAAAATGAATAGGGATATGGAACAGCTTCTATACAAGGACAGATTAAAGACTGGGACTGTTCATCTTTAAAAAAAATGACTAAGGAGGAATATGATAGAAATCTAAAAAAATCATGAATGGTGTAGAAAAAGTTATTTATCCCTTCAAATAAGAAGAACCAGGGGCCACCCAATGAAATTAATAGGCAGCAGGTTTAAAACAAATAAAAGTAAGTACTTTACACAATGCAGTCAACCTGTGGAATGTGCTGTAATGGGATGTTGTGATGGCCAAAAGTATAACTTGGTTCAGAAAAGAACTAGGTAAGTTCATGGAAGATAGGTCCATCAATAGCTCTTCGCCAGAATGGTCAGGACATAACATCATGCTTCAGGTGTCCCTAAGCCTCCAACTGCCAAAAGTGGAGACTGGACAAAGGGGCTGGATCACTTGAAATTGCTCTATTCTATTCATTCCTTCTGAAGCATTGGGCACTGGCCATGGTCAGAGACAGGATGCTGAGGTAGATGGACCACTGGTCTGACCCAGTACAGCCAGTCTTATGTTCTTAAACGACTCATCTGATTTCTACTGTCTGAGTCACTTAAAAGTAGACTGGACAACTGTCAGGAGAATATAGTATAAGGAACCATCCGGCATTGGCTAGTGAAGGGAACAAAAGAACATAAACTGGACTTCTTCCATTTCAATTACCCACCCACATGAGTTTAAACCTGTGCTTCAAGATCACATTGAAACTACTGGCTCCTCCAAACTGTGTGCTGGTTTATTTCACGAGCCCTAAAGGGAAAGCAGGGCTGAGACAGCATACTCAAAATATACAGGAGGAAATAGAACCTCATTTCCTTTTTGGCACCACAATAATGCCAATAGGGACAAGGCCTTGGCTACTGAGATCATGATCCACAAAGCTAGCTGAAAATAATTCACATTGATTGAGCTGCTGTGGGCTTTGAATTCTTGCTATATGGGCATGAAAATCCACTCCACTTTTTCCTCCCGTGAGTTGCAGCCATTGCTTTTGGACACAGAAATACAGCTTAACATTTTAGCTCTTTTGTGCGAGCTGGCTGCTGGAGACCTCTCCATCTCCCTCCCCACTGTCACGGTGTCAAAAGGATTGTAGATGGGATTTGTGTGCCCTCTGGGTGTTAGCTCAGGCTCTGCGCCTCCCTAAGTCCTTTCTGTGATGACTGCAACACCCAGAGCTGATTGAACCTGCATTGCACTTGGGACTGGGGCTCTGTATTCATTAGTTCAGTGTGAGGGATCACCCCTCATCCTGGTTTAACTTAAGGGACTTCTTTTAAGAGGTTTTTTTATTCTAGAAAAATATTTATTTCCTATTCAGTATGGAAGAGTCTAGACTACGTGTTCAGGAAGGCTGTTGAGATGTTTATTAGGGGGTTTATTCCAGTGACGAGGTCTTAGCACCACCTTGTGGATTGAAGTGGTAATTGCAACCCATCTTAAGTTAATACAACAGAAGCTAAACATGGTGGTAAGAACTCCTGCACTCACTTTACACTGTTGGTAGCACCAGTGTAGCTACACCACTGATGAAAAATACCTACTGTTTTCCCAGCGCACCCACACTATGTATAAGTGAATGTTACCAGAGACTAGTTTTTAGATATTATACATTTTATTAACTTAATATTCCAGCACACAGTATCAGATTCATGGTATATTCCCAATACAACTACTGCTATTTATGTCTTGACAAGTATAGTCTGACTTTGGGGTTTATAGGCACATGTAAAATGTTTATAGGCAAATGTAAAAGCACGTTATGCAGCACGTTTATAGCCAGGTTAGCCACATTACACCTTTCCACCCATGAAGAAAGAGCAGAGATGGCACAAGATCCAGGGAAGCTAGAGGAATGCAGATTAAGGGCCTGACTTTCAGAGGCACTCAGCAGTTCTGAATGTTAGGCCCCTTGAAATCAAACTTTGTTAGAGAGGAACCATTCTGTGGATCTTTATTTTTAGAACTAATAATAAAACTCATTGAAGAGTGACTTCTGCACTTTTCTGTGTAATAGACACACTTTCACCACTGCACTGAGCAAATCCATGCCCCCATTCACACACCTGGACTAGCAACACTCCCCCACCTCCTCTGATGCTCTGATATTCTCTCTGTCCTGTGGAGACTTTTTGACTTGCAATGGCACAGCATTGAATGTGACCGTCAGACTCATTAGTCAGGTGTGTGTGTGTGTGTGTGTGGGGGGGGTGTTACCTGCCAGGCAGTTTGCTGGGGCTATATAACAAAAGATGACCATTTTTTTCAAAGAAAGAAAAAATGCCAAATTGCTGGGCTGTCTCCTTTAAGCCCCTCCTCCCTCTCTGCTTAGATATTTGGGGATTAGAAAGGCTAGGCCAATCTTTCTTTGCATATCCCCCAACTGCTTGTTCATTACTGCCAACTGCTGTATGTATGGCGGCTACTAAACTGGCTTCCTTCCTTTAAGGGGCTTTATGGGTAAGTGAATGTTTTGCATTTGAGAGAAGTGCCCTATTTCAATTTGAATACTGCAAAAAACTCTTCCTAATGCTTTCCTATGTTCTCCCTGGTGAAATAGTCCATTGGTACTAGGCAGAGAACAGGCAGCAGCCTTGCAGACTTCTGATACTTCTTCTCCATGACTGCTGTGCCTCTGAAGAACACCTACCTGCTATGATACACACTGACCTAAGGACATGGCCATCTCCCACTTCCCATACAGCAATCAGAAGGCTACACAGCTCTTGGTCACTAACAAATGGGGTTAATTCAAACTGGGACCTAGGAGTGAAAGGAGATTCACTAGTACGGCTCCAGCCACCACCCACCAAATAGGAACTAAGCCTTTCCTATAAAGGTAACAAAAGCAAGGAGCAGCATGGGATGAGCTGGCCTCATTACAAATCAACAGAAAAAGCGTCTCAATAAAATTCCCATTACTGTCTATTTCTGCAGTTTGAAACAGCATCAGAGTGTGGACAGGAAGAATGGCAATGGATTTACATCAAGGTTACTCATCAATGGAGCTTTTCATCAAAGAACTGAAGAAGAGGGCAGAAACCCCCGGCATGTGACCAGCGCAGATCTGCAACATCCGGAGCAGCCGCTGAGCTGTGGCAACTCTGATTCCTTCAGACTGGAAGCAGAGGGAGAAAAAAAAAAAAACCCCAAAACCCACAAGTTATTTAAAAATAAAGGGAGGGAAATGAAAATCTAGTTGGTGCTGAGGCGCAGGCAGGAACCAAAGTTAAGTGGGACCCAGATCAACTAGACATAGAGGTTCCCAAACCTGCTCACCTACTTGTCTAGGACCAGTGGGAAGGAGGGGGCAGAGTCACAAAGATTGAAAGCCCCTTTGAAGAAGTACTGTGGACCCAAACCCACTGGTATGAGATTGGGGAGGGGGAAGGAGGAGTGAAAAGGGGCAGCAGAGCCACAGGTTGATGAGGGAAGGTAGGGGAGGTATTCACTAGATTCAGGATGACCAACTATGTGCAAGGGAGCAGCAAGCCATTTCCATTATGCAAGCTCTCTTCCCCCAGCCCTTCAATCAGCAACAGTTGATTAACCCCTCCCAAAAATTAAGCATCCTTACATCCAGCTCACAGAATAGGACAGGGCTGCAGTAGAGGTTTCCCAGTTTCCGGACAGCATTCATCTCTACGCTGCAGTGATTCATCCTACCAACTTCAGAGAGAAAACAGGATGGCATTAGGGAGAATTTTGCAATATTTCACAGCCCATCCTCAGTGGAGAAGAGAACTGAGGAATGTTTAGCTCCACAAATGATCCAAATCTAGCATACAGCATAGTCCTCATAATAGCAAAGCTCATTCAGGCAGTAATGAGCAGGTCAAACAGAATGGCATTGAGACTACCATTAAGAAAAGTCCATGGGAAGACACACTGCAGTTCTATACAAATCAATCTTGCAATTCGTATCCATGGGGGCAAGGGCAGAAGAGACACCTGATTGGAGGAAATGAAGGGAAGGACCAAGTGAGGTCAGAAACATGTTCTGAGCTGGGGAGAAGAGAGGAGATTCAGCAACATTTAAAGAAAAGCTTCTGTGACAAGCTGTTGGCTTGTTTTGTTTAAGGTGAAGAAGCCATTCCAGGTATTTTAAGGAGTAGAAGAAGTGATGAAACACTGGAAGGAGGAGGAGAAAGAAAAAGGTGGATACTCAGCATACATACCACCTGTGATGAGGAAGCACACTTTCCCAAGGAAGAAGTTGGCATCCATGTGTGATAGTGAAGCTTCAACATTCCTAAGACTGATGGAAAAGGAAAGAAAAAAACCACATCATATAATCCAGTTAAACCAGAGGTTAGGCTAGTGCTAGTACCGTCACTAGCACACCAGAAAGCCAGGGCAGCACGAAAGGAGAGACTTTCAAAAGGCACGAATAGGAGATGGACATCCACCTCCTACTGAAAGTCAGAAGGACTTGGGTGTAGCTGCCATTTATGCCTTTCAAAGTCTCTCCTCTTTGTGCTTAGATACTAATGATGGGTGCTAGAGAAGCCATGAAATAGACAGAAAGGAGAACAAAACTCAAGAGTAAGAGGATACTGTTCAAATGAATGAATATCTTGGTGAAGATCTTTAAGGAGCCCAAGGAAGTTAGGCATCCAAATCCCACTGGGCACCTAACTCCTTTAGTCTTCTTTGAAAATCCCAGTCCTTGTATTTTATAATGACTTTCATCTGGATAGCTGTCCAGTGTGACCTGTTACTTTTGAAGATCTGTTCGAGTCCAGAATCAAAGGTCACAAATGAAGCGGCTTTGGCAACACTCTTACCTTTCCCAGCAATGAGGTTTTATCCTCATTATAAAAATACAAACAGGATTGGATTTCTCTTTGTATCAACACTGAGGTGCAATGGTACAGCTGAGAGAGGTAAGGGATAAGATAGACAAAGATCAAAGATCATATTAGTCCTGCTGACTGATGGAGCTCCAATCCCAGAGGGACCTGGTTTAGCAATTCCATCATAAAGAGTACCTGCACACACCATTGACTCAGATCTGACTGTTAATTAAGACTGCCTAGGGTAGGCCAGCTATCAGAACACCGTAACACCCACCACCAACTTGTATGTTGTTTCCATTTTACAGATGGTAAATTTTCAGATTTCATGCACCTGACTCTACATAAGCAGATTACTAGCGTGATCAGAAAGAAATTCCACCCTCCTTGGTATGGCAGAGCACTGCACAATTAGGTGTGTTAAAGGAAAGCAGGTCTCACATTATTCATTAATTGCCATAGGCAGGATAACTGCTGGAGGAATTATTGATCTGTTCCACAGCAGTGTTTGAAAGCCAATGGCTCCATGCGCTTCTAACCATCACAATGATGCAGCTGCTGGATCAGTTTACCCCAGGTTAAACTGACAACTAACTCCTTCCTCAAGTTCTCCCTCCGCTGTTCCAACCCCTTCTGCATTTACCTGTGTTTGCTTTGCATGTTAATCATAAAGGCAATCAGATCAATCCGGGGCCGGATATGATCTCTCTCAGCAGGTAAAGGGAGGGAGGTCGCCACGTGGCTGAAAGACAAAATAAGTTTGCAGGTTTACCCAAACTGAATAGATGGGCAAAGCAGAATCCATTTCGCCAGCCACTTACTTAGCTAGAATGGTTAGCAAGAGCAGATTTAGTGCCATGCATTTCAATGGCCATAAGCAGTTGATGAGACTCATTGCTTGGTTAAATGGCACTCCTGGTGTCCCCCATAAGCCTATTCATAGTCATTAAGAGCCACAATTGACATTTGGTAGCATAAACTTTGTTCCCTCCAAGCTGCTTAATGAGGCCATCCCGTATGACAACAGCTTTCTCCAAGGATTCGTACTGTACTCTTCCCTATAAAAGCCCTAGCAAGGTATCAGGAATTGTGTGCTGTTAGAAGTCCATCTTTCAGATAAGATGTAGACCAGAGTCATTAGTGACAGCAGGGTTGTTTTTTGTTTTTCCTTTTTTAGTTGTCAGAAGGAGGGTGTTAGCCCTGGTCTCCTTGATCAACTTCAAATCAAGTAGCTGTCATGGTCTTGTACCAGATATGGACTGGCTACAGAGTTTACTTCTGAGCAAACTATACACCAAATCTGTTCATCATAGGATCCTTTAATGCTCTGCCAGCTATGGCTTTGGTTCGTTTAAATAAGATATTTTACTCATAGCACACCTAATAGAACAGCATAATACAGTTTGTCTTTCCATTACAATAATTACATTTTAGGGGCCTAAAATTTCTCATGTAACTACAGTTGAATGAAGCACTGTATTTACTTGGCAACACTGCATGTGTGTAGGATAATGTCAGTAAATAGTGCTTTGCATTCTACATCAGAGTCTACTTCAGTAGCACATGACTATCCTGTAAATCAGTGGTTCTCAAACTTTTGTACTGGTGACCCCTTTCACATAGCAAGCCTCTGCGTGCAACCCCTCCTTATAAATTAAAACCACTTTTTAAATATATTTCACACCATTATAAATGCTGGAGGCAAAGCAGGGTTTGGGGTTGAGGCGGACAGCTCACAACCCCCCCATGTAAGAACCTTGTGACCCTGTGAGAGGTCCCAACCCCAGTTTGAGAACCCCTACTGTAAAGTACCTTGAGGCTCTGTAAGTTAGGAGATACAGTATTTTTTTATTTATGTATCACAGAGAGAGTGTAGCATCTTCCCAGTTAAAACTTCTAACCAGCTCTCTATGGTATATTTAATGATAACAACCCCTGCAATGCTCAAAAAGTGATCTTTTCGGCTTCCAATAGAGTGTGTTTTATGTGTGGCTAAGGGAGAATCTTTTTGGCCATATTTTGAAAAAAAAAAATGGAAGTCATTTCTGAGATATGACAGTTTAAAAGTCAGGGGTGAAAACTATCTCTGGAAAATACTTTTGTTTGTAACTCCATTTGTCAAAAATAATTTGGCTTAAAAACTTCAGATGACATTTATGGAAAAGTTCAGGGACAGATCTAGTGACTTTTATCATGTTTAAGAAGTGGAGCTGCACATTTTGGAAGGTCTCCATGGCTGAATTACAATCAGAATGGTTTGGAGGTCCCCAGCACAGTTGATATCTGGCAAATCTTGTACCTTTGTAACACTTACATCTTATAGGTATTTGCTAAGTGAGGCAAAGATATAAAGTTAAGGCAGTAATGCAGTGGTCTTACAGGTCTTGATGCTTGTAGGCCAATAGCTTAGCTAAACTAATTAGGGCATAAGGCCCAAAAAAACTTTAAGCATAAGTAGCTAACAAAGACCAACCATAGATCATAAGATATCACAAGACAGAATGTGGTAATGACTAAACTGCTGACAGGTAACCACAAGATGCTAGTTTATATCAGCTTGAGATATTTTAAGCTAGAGACATCAGCAGATGTCTGACCACAAGAATGCCATGTAACCTGGCTGTACCCTGGCCTGTGTGCCTGGGGAGATGCCAGGGTGATGACCATTGATGATGGTGATGACAGTGAGGGGGAAAGACTATACTTAACACTTCAGGTTGTTCTGCAAGGGATGGTATAAGTATAGGGATGCTCCACTCATTCTGTACTATATCTACCTACCTTGCTTGGTTGGAGCATTTGTGATTTTGCTGATTGTGTTAATAAAATTATTACAAATACAGAAGGTTTTTCCTAAGTGTGAGTGTTGTCATTGCTGTCTGTGCACATTGGAGCTCCCAGCTGAACAGTAATTCTGATAATACTTGGCCTAACCTTGGGACAAGAACCTACCAAATTCCAGAGTGCTAATTGTGGAAACTAAATCGGTAATGTAATTCACCTACAATCAATGGATCAGGCAAGACACTTGCCAATGGACTTGAATGGTCCAAACAATGTTATGGATTTTGGAAGTTTCTCAGGAGTTCTGGTGGACAATTATACTGCTCTAGAATCACTAGTTCTGCAGCAGCGAGAGAAATATACCCTTCTCCCAAAAATCCAAGTTAATGCATTTCCTCTTGTGGATATAATTGCCAAAGTCATCACATTAGCAATAAAGGGAATTCCCAGACAGAAGTTATCATTTAAGCTGGAGTTAAAATTCCAAATGCAAATCAATAACGTGAGGAGGAATAACATAACAAAAGGGTGCGTGTAGGACAAGAATTGTAGCTAGTGGACATTTTACAAGGAAACTTGAAATCTAATCAGTTTAAAGTAGTGTGAGGCACTACACCTGCCTGATTCCCCCTGTTGATTTCAGAGAGTTTCCCTTTTTGGATGGAAGACCCACACACAGACGAAAAAAATCTATTAAGATGCTTATACTGCACCCAGCACTGATCTTCAAGCACCTGGGCTACATATGGGGTATGTCTACACTGCAGCTGGTATCAGGGAGGGCAGACAGACTTGTGCTAGCACACTAAAAATAGCAGCGGGGCTGTCGCGGCACAGGTTGTGGCTCGGGTTAGGCACCCAAGCTCAGACCCAGGTGTCCGTTGCCAGACAGCTATTTTTAGTGTGTTAGCTTGAGCAGAGATAGTGCAAGTCTGTCTGCCCACACCAGGAGGCATGTCCCCAGCTTCAGGGTAGACCATTCCACAGAGGGCTAAGTATTCTCCCCCTCTAATCAGGTGTGGGCTGCTATTTCCTGAAGAAAATGCAACTTGTCTCTTGTACATACACCTAAATCCTACTGAGAAGTTGTAACTTGCAGTTGCACAACCACATCGATGCAATATTGTGCTCTGGGGGTTCAGAGCAAATTCTATCCTTGAAGTGAATGCCCTTGGACTACACTTGATTCCATTGCTACCACCGTGGAGATTGGACCTGTGAGTGAGCTTCAGGTCTGCATTTGACAAGCACAGATGCAGCCCTACTGAGCCACTATCCATTTCCTGCAGTGCCTCAGTTTTAACTTAATCTGCCAGAACCAATACTACTTCCACAAGCCTATCTGACCAGATCTCAACTTGAGACTGAGTCTAGAAGAGAAAAAAAAAAAGACACAAATAAACCTTGGCAAAGAATAATTTCAGAATTGAATTGGGAAGATTTTTGTTCCACCCTTTTCCATCACTTACATATTTATCTTGAAGTTTTTTTTCTCCTTAAGAATTGCCTCTGCTAGCTGCTGCTGCTGACTTTCATCTGTGCCCACCAACTGCTCAGGAAGGGAAAATGACTTGTAAGAGATGCAACCAAAAGATGCAGGGGGGGGAGTCACTAGCTAGTGCCCTTCACCTTGAGAGGTCCCAGGGCACGTTATGAACTACAAGGCTCGGGGAAGATGGTTCACACACAGGCAGCCACCTCTGGGGCAGGACGGGGCACCTGGTTAACACAAAACAGCACCTCTGTGGGGAGAGGTTGCAGCCACCTGGCCCTACATTTTGGGCCTGCGCCCATCAAACCCCAGGCACATGTGTCCAGCTGTGCAGGACTCTCAAGCCCCTGGCACTAGGGGAACACCTAGCACAGGTTAAGGAGAACAGAGGCGACCAGAGTGTCAGTGTTGTAGCCCAGCAGAGGAGGTGTCCTCGGTAGTGCCACATCCCCCACGGTCAGGCTGGGGCTCAGTTAGCCATCCACAGAGCACGCATGGCCCAGTCACCCCACCAGCCCCTGCTCCAACCGGGTCCGCTGTGCAGGTACTGACCAGACAGGATCCTGCTTAGCCAGAGGGGAGGGCACGAGGGGCGGGGCAAACAAGCCTCCCCGCCTATCAACACAGGCCCCTGGGGAGGCAGGGCGACTTGTTTGCATACTAAAATCAGAGCACCAATCAGGACGTAGGGCGTGGCCAAAGGCGCCGGAAGGCGCCGATTGGCCGAAGCCTACGGTTAACTGGAGGGATGCGGCGGTAACGGGAAGGTTGGTTCCGGACGCCCCGGGAAGGGGACGGGACGGGACACGGGTTCCTCACAGACCTACCAAGATAGCGGCCGAGTTGAGCGTCGGGAGTTTATCGAAGGGCCTCACAAGCGACATCACTGCAGAGTACCGCGCGGGCTCTGCCGCGCCAGGACTTCAAACCGCCACCACGTGCTGCGTCATCACCCGCCGGACCGCCCAATGCACGCAGCGTACGCGGAGCGAGATCACCGCACACCACTGCGCATGTGCGACTGTGCGGGGAGGGGAAGGGAGAAAAGTGTGAGGTTGAGCGACGCGCATGCGCAGGTGTGTGTGTGCGCGCGCGCGCGCCCGCCGGAGAATCACACCGCGTGCTGTGCGCGCTTCCTTGGTGTGGCGTGAGGGCCCGCGCGCTGCGCGCGCGTGTGCAGTTCGCTTCCGTTACCTTACTTCGGTCTCCCGGCGCGTGACCGTCTGTCGCGTGCGTCACTCCCCCTCCCCGGTGCTGCTTGCGCAGCGTAGTCTCGCTAGGGGTGAGCCGAGGCCGTGTTCCTGCGCGTGCGGCTTGCGGCGGGCTGCACGTGCCTGAGCCGCCTGGGTCCCAGCCGCGCGTTAGAGAGACGGGGGAGCTTGGCCCAACAGACCTGCGTTGGAGCCTGCGCAGGGCTTTTCTGCTCAGGGCCTCTCAGTCCCCTGGCCCAGGGTTCTCGGCGGGGGGCAATATAAGCGCTGGCCCCGCCTCACTGGGTTTCTCCTCGGCCCTGATGCCAGTAGCCTGGCTCATAGCCCAGGGGTGAGTCGGGGCACGGGAGGCTGGGGTCAGGTTCTGCCCCGGAGGGGGGGGCTGGAGAGCAAGCTCAGCCCACAGTAGTGGCTCCTGTGCCAGGTGAGGCGTTCCCCCGCAGTGCCCTGCGCCTTTCCTGGGGCCACTGGGTCGCCTGCCCCGAGTGGGGCTGTGATAGGCCAAATAAAATGACCTGGCCAGTCAGATGCAGCCCCATGGTCACCAGTTGCCATCTCTGAATAAATGTGGTATTGGGACACCACTGGCATTAATCATACATATTGGTCACTCAGTTTGGACGTTCATAATAATAAATAATACTTGGCAGTTTTGTAGGTGCTTTCTATCCAGGTTCTACAAAGCCGTTTAATAGAGATGCCTGGTGTTTATACAGATATTAACTAATCACAACAACCTTATGAGGTGGGCTGGGAGGATGAATATTAGCTCTATTTTACAGAAGGGAAAACAAACACAGATTAATGCTCCTAGAGGGAAATAAGAATTAAAAAAACCGATTGGGGGGTTAGGCAAGAAAGGGAAGGAGTTACACACCAGTGGCATGCTGTCTGTATACAAGGCTTGCCTTGTCTGCATGCTTGAGTGGCTGTATGTTGTCCAGCTGACAGTGCTCAGGATGACTGTCCACTCCTCGTGAAGGATGGCATTTGTGAGGATGTAACGTCAAACTGCATTTGTAGAACAAAATGGCATCTTCTGCACAGCGTGATCTCAACCCAGGTGTGACCGGATACATGAGGTCATGCCACATGGAGGATGCCATTTTGGACCACCTAAACATGTGAGTTGTTGCATGCCTTACTAAAACCATCATAACACGCCACTGCTACATGCAAACTATAAGTCATTTTCTCACTATTAAAATGCATCTACCTTTAGGATGAAATACAAAAGATATTTATGAGCACACAGCAACACTAATCAACAATTGAGATGGGAAGTGAATGTTTTCCAGTCCTCTTCCTCACTATCTGCAGCACAGAGTCTCAGTACAGTGCTTAGTCATTGTCTGACTACTGACCCAGAGACAAGTGATCCTAGTTGTTTGACAGCACCAGCAGAGAGGCATAGACTGATGAGAGGATTGAGAGCCAGGAACTCGTTAGGTGTAATCTTCAATCTCACATGGATTCCCCCTGACTTTCAGCAAGTCACTTAACCTGTCTGTGCCTCAGTTCTTCATCAGTAAAATGGGTTTAATGGTCCCTACCTGCCTCCCAAGACTGCTGAGTGGATTCATTCATTTGTGTTTGTGAAGAGTTTAGAAGATGGAAAAGGGCTAAATCCTACTACCACACCCTGATGGATTTCCCCTGGAGCTCTCCCATTCACTTACCACCCAGGCATCCTGCTCTTTTGCTTATAGTATCACTGATATGAATCAGTTAGTTTACAGAGCAATTTGAAGATGTAAAGCAATATATAAAGGTTGTGTTATCACAATGAATTTGTAATGAGATTATAATCTGAAGAGACACCTGACAATCTAATGCCCCTGGAGAGGCAGTCCGTCACCCTCCTTGATCCCAAGATATAAAACTGCAGTCTGTCTTGCTGCAGCCATTGTTGCTTGACTGCACTGCCATGCAGAGGTAGCTTGAATCTTGTATATAGTTAGCAGCTTTGTTTCATGCTGGGCTTGGGTCACTGCCTGAGCTTTAACTATAACCCCGCATAATAGGGAGTATTTGTGTATGCTTGGGGGCAGGGAGAGGCTCAGAAGGCTCGAGGATGATGTCATGGGCTAACGAAGACAGTGTGGACAGACTTGCAGGCCATACCTTTCTCTGTCCTCTGCTGAGTGCTCATAGGAGAAGCAGGGTGGTTGTGGTGGGTAATATAGTCTGACATCATATGGCTTAGATGCCTGTTTTGATCCTGACAAAGGCAGACAGCTCAGCTCATTGCCAGCACTAGGCGAATTACAGGTGAAGCAGAAGGGATCAGAGAATATTTATGGTTCCTGTCAGATTCAGTTGGGAGGGAATCCAAGACAGGCATGTTCCAAAGGTTCGAGGCAGACAGAAGCATTGAATAACCAGAGGCTGCTAGTTGGGGTTGGAGTGAGAAGATAAAGGTTCTTTTATTTGCTGAAGAAATTAAAATGTGCTAAAAGATGCAGCACCAAGTTAATAAGAGAAATGATTCTCCCCACTCCTCCCCTCCCCTGCTCTCTATATTGAAAGAGAGAGCTGTAGCTAGGGATGAGGTCATTGCATAGTATGGGACACACTGGCTTCATCCACTTGTCACTGCAGGCATTTCAAACATCGGTTTTCAATTTGAGAGCTCCAGCACTGATTAGCCAGTTTATCTTGATTCCACAGTTATCTAACTGTCCATACTAGGCATTTTTACTCTGCTCATTGCCATGGTATCTGAGTACCTTGGCACCATGTGGGTGGGTACTTCTTCAACACACCACCTTCTAGGTATGAGACCCTCCTATCTTTGTATGAGAGGAGGAGAGATCTGGTAAGTGCTAGGCTCCCCACTCAACCTCCATTTTTATTCAGTCTTGGGCTGTCCCTTTAGAGACTCCCACTGCCCTTGGATCTCAACTCTATCCTCTCATGGGGTAAGAGGAATTCAGTCTCCATTCTTCTTGTTTGCTCATTTCTGCCCTGTTCCCACGTTTTAAGTGAAGATGCTCACCCTCCTTAGCTAGCCCCGCACTCATTAATTAGGGCACTTCAGAAAGTGCCCCTTGATCCTCTGCTATAACTGCCAAATAGTTCACAGAAGTGGCATTCTCCCTTTAATCCTGCTGCTGCTTTGTAGCCTCTTACTGAAACATGTGCTATGCAATCTGGGGCACTGGAGGAAGAGGTAAATCAAACTTTCTTGAATAACAGTTATGAATGGCACAAAGAATTCAGACAAAAGCAAATTTATTTATTTATTTTTTGGGTGGGGGAGGGATGGTGCCCCAAACAACCACTTCACAGTGAGCCCATTTCCATGGGTATGAGGAGATGTTGGGACTAATTCTCCACTGCTTTGCACCTGGTGTAATCATTTACAGAGGGGTCAAGAAAATGTGAAACACACCCAAATCAGAATGGTAGCATTTTACATTCACTGCACAGGTGGAAATGATGGCACAGGAGACAATGCAACAGGGAATCAGTTCTGCTAGGAATACAGGCTCACTAAGAAGAGGAAAGCCGGTCAAGGAGGACTGATCTGTGTATAACAGTCCAGATTTCTCTAATTAGTTTCCTTGTTTAAAACTATAAGAGCATCCAGAAGGCAGACGACACCATGAAAACACTGGAATATTTGATTTGAGATATGCTGATATACATCCAGAGGGCTAGTCTCTCCATGGGGAAATCAATTATGCTGAAACTGGGTATTTAAGCACAAGTATTTTTGTGACACCTGTTGGAACGCCTCCTGCTTGTAAACTTGAGGGACATCTAGTTTTGCAAACCTGTGCTAGTAGATCCTGGACTTGGGCAACTGGATATTAGTTCACATGGCTTGTTACCTTATAAGCTCTGCAAGTGCCGACAGTGCCAGCGTGTTTCTGAAGACACACAATAGATGCTACTCATTCTGAAAATTGAACAGGTTATAGGACATCTTGGTTAACCACATTCTCTTCATGTTTTTCAATATAAGACTGAGGTACCATTCTAGCATGGCATGAGTTCATCTTTACCAAAGCCAGCCTATGGGCAAACACATCAGCATATTTTCCACATAACCCTCTTTAGGACACTGGATATTTTATTTACCTTAGACCAATGAGGCAAAGGGGCATATCCAGCTGCATCCCAGTAATGACAGAACCGACTCCATTGTTAAAACCAGAAGTAAAAATTATAGGGCCAGATTCTTGGTGGCACAAAGGGAGTGGAAACTGGGTGTGAGTCCCCCAATGTGTCTCCTATGCCTCTGTCCCCAGAACCCATAGCATGATGAACTCCAGCAATCCTCAGTTGTCCCTGGAAGGTCCCTTGGGGACCATAGTCAGCTAGTGAAGATTAGAGAAACCCCCAGGCCGAAAACCTGGCTTGGCAGAGAATCAGGGAGCTTTAACCAGTTCCCTGACAACCCTATTTCTGCTGTGCCCAGCAGAGGTTGGACATAGCAGATACTCTGACCTGTACTGTTTACCTTGATGAGTATCTTACTTTTACCTTGATGTAATCAACCCCAAACCTCCAATTTTTTTATATAAGTTTTAAATGCACATTGTGACCTTGGGCTTTCATCTGTCTGTACCTTGGGTTCCCCATTGTAAAATGGGGATGAGGATATTGACCTCCTTTGTAAATTGGTATTATAGTCCCATACGAGTTCCAAGGCACCATACCGAATGCTTTATTAATATATAGGGCCTGATTCATTACTGCCTCACTCTGGTTTTGCACTGAAATCAATGGACTTACATCAGTGTAAAACTGGAGTAACACAGTGGTGAATCAGGCCCACGTTTTTCAAAGAAACGGCAGCCCTGGTATCCCTTTTTGTTTCATGGTTATTCATCAGTATTTTAGCACATAATAATGAGTTAAAGCATTTCTATGCTGTCAAACAGTATACAGTTCATCAGTGTCTGGTGCTGTCTTATCCATAGTAGTTCTCATAACAAGCTGCATAGTATCCTTAGCAGACTCTCACCAATGTATCCTAGTGATCTGCAGTTCCAACAGTCTAGTCTTTTGAAGAAGCATGTAGCACTCAAGCTTCCCAAAAAAAAAAACAAAAAAAAAAAAACCACCTCCTGAAAATGTTCTAATTTGTTTTCTATTATTACAATTTGTTTAACAACATATGGGTTTTGAACTGCTTACTGCCAACCAGATGTGCACTTTGTTTGGTCACATGAAAATGTATCCTCTCTCCACAGCCATGGTTAGTGTAGAGTCTTGTATGGGTTACTTGGAACAAGCACTCTTTTAGTTTAGGGCCACCAAAGAATGACAAAAGAACTGCCATGCAGTGCTTCACCTAGGAATAGCTCAAAGCAATATGTTCCTGCTGCCACTTTCTTTACATCTGTCAGGGACTTGGAGCATGTTTCCCCTTCTAGCTGTTTCTCAAGCGTGCCTTGTAATGCTCTGCTTTAAGATTTGCTCCGGAAACATAATATCCCTTCAAAATGTCAATCCAATTTTTGTCTCATCTGGTTTTTGTGGTGCTCTTCAGTCAGTCCATACTCCATTTGTTTTTCTTCCTAATATGGTCAAAAATATGCCCTTTCAGGTTATTTCTTCTATAATTTGATTAGTGAGGAGATAATGATCCAAAATGGTCAACTAAATATTAAAGCTCTTTTCAATTATGTTAAAGTAAGGGCTTCAGCTGCATCAAATGCAGCGGTTTCAACAGTTCTTTCTGGAAAGATACTGTATTCATATGCAGCCAATCTTCTTAGAACAAATAGGAAAGACTTTCATCCTAATTGGATTCCCTGTTATATAGCAGAGAATCACAAGCACCTACTTAGAATTTCTAAATTAATGTTAACTTTTACTAAACACATACAAATTCAGCAAGGTGTGAAAGAAATCAGATAGCATCCCAAGCAGCTCTCAGCACAGCTCTGTCTCCAGCTCATTTAGATACAGATGCAGACTAGAATATTAGCTGCTACAATGTATTACCTTTCAACATTCCTAGCTCTAGCCAACAGGAGCACAACCAGTCACATGACTCTATTGCAGGCCATACATATACATTCTGAACCCAGTAATTCTTTAGTTGCTGAAAGTTCATTTATTGTGGAAAGTTCATTTATTTCCACTTTATTGTGGAAAGTTCATATCTAAACATTACTCCCCTACTCCTCGGGATCTGGAGTATCCTTGGGCCAAATAAATTCAGCTAATTTGGAATGAACCCAAGAGAGGAGTGTTCTGAATCAGAGCAATCAAGTGAGACAGGCAATTTGGAGGCCAAATTATGTTTTAACTCAATCAGTTGGGGTAAATAGAAATCAGTAAAATTGGGAATAATCACAGGTAAAGCAGAGTTAGTTGTTTTAGCAGGAACTACTATTTAGGCTTATACCATAATCTACTGTAAACTGTTATGTACTGTATATTTACTATTATCTTAATCAAACTCACTTTATAGGTAACAATTTGCATTTATGAAATAACAGATTTTTGAATTGAAAAATACAATGCCCTAGAACATAAACCCCACTGTTACATGGTCCTTTTTCAGTTTCCAGCCTCTGTAAGCCCAGAATTTGGAGGAAAATTTGAGTTATATCTTCAGCAATCTTCGTTTACTGTTTTGAATTCCAGGGTAAATAAAAGCTTGTATTCCTTGACACTGTGTTTTGGCCACTTGATTAAACAATTATCTCTTCACTCCTTTCTGGTTCACAGTCCTTTGGTCTCTGACAGTTTCTCTATCCCTGTCACTTCACCTTATATACCATAATATGGTGTTTGGGTTTTTTTTTTTCCTTTTTACAGTCCTTTTTCTTACATTCCATACAGCACACTTCCTCTTTATTCTTAAGTTTGTTTCTCTTTAATTAGTTTCTTTTATTACAGCTTATTTCTTTCACATTTCACTCTTGCTTTACTTTCCTCAGTTTTCTAATAATTTCTTAGATTAGACTCTCTAGTTATTTTCCTTTTGTTTAACAGTACTGTTCTTCCTTTAACTTGTTCTCTTTTGCCCTTATATTACTGTCTTTCCTCTTTGTAGGTACTGTCCCTTTTGTGGCTATTCCTACCGTTCCTTTGATCTCTTGTCTTTCCTATCCTTCCTGAACTGGACTTTCTCCCTTTCAGCTCTGTTCCTGCTGCCCCTTTGATGATACAACTCAGCCACCGAGGTCCCTACCTACTAACTCTCCATTACTGCATCCCTTCCTTTCTGGTACCAGTTGCTGCCTTGCTCGCTACTGGCATCTCTTTCTCCCAATGCTGGCCTTGCTACCTCCAGACTCCACCAAATGTTTCCGTTGCTGCATCTTTCTTTGGCCTGCTCACAGCAATAATCTAGGGAGGAAGCTGCTGCCTGGTCAGCCCTACTGTTCCCATTGCTCTTTAGACCCAACAGCCTCCAATACAGGTGGGGCATTACAAGGGCAACTGTACTGACTTTATTGGAGTTGCAGCCATGTACACATATTCAGCTCCCAGACCTCACTGAGTACCTAAGCCAGCGACATAAAGGAGAGGCCCACAACAGGTTCATCTTGATGGGTAGGTGGTATCAGGGAGTTTGTAGATCCCAAATTGTAGGGTAGGCTGGGAGGTCCCTGGGTTAGAACTGGTTGAAATTTTTTGGCAAAACATTTTTATGTAATGTAGCTTTTTAATCAAAGGAAATTTTTTATGGAAATTTTTCATTCTGGTTGATTTTCCCCCTGATTTTTCAATGAACTATTGCGAACTAAAACTCGGTTATTGGCAAAGTCAAATCAGCTTTAGTGGCTTTAAAAACATATTTACTAAAAAAATTTTTTTTTAACAAAAGTGCTCTTAAAAACAGATTTTCTGGTTAGGGCGTTTTTTATGTTTTGCTAAAAATGAGTTCTTTGCATAAAATAAATAAACTCCCATGGCCTTTTCTGCCTAGCTCTACTCTGACTAGTGGAGTGAAGGGCAAGGGGTTAGAGTGGGGCGCCTTGCATGGTTACAGCTACCTTCCCAAGCTCAGTCCCAGCTGTTAAAATCCTCCCTCAGTCCCCATGACAAGATTCCCGCCTCCCTAACCCTCTTATCAGTTACGAGTCCTCCTATCCATGGGCTTGGCTATAATAGGCCAGGGGAGGCTCTTGGGAAAGAAGTTTTTGCTTTATTATGCCCCATGCAGGTTCCGGGAAAGCTGAGGAGGCGGTATGTGCTATTTCGCTTCCTGGGTTCATTAGTAACCTCCCTGGACTCCAGGGACATTACTGATAGACCCATGAAGCTGAGTAGCAAATACCACATCATCTGTGGCCACAGAACCTACATGGGACAGATCAAAGGCTTCTTTGGACAAGAGCTGGGTGACCGCATGTGAGGAGGGACAGGGATTTTCTTAGGGTGTGGGGATCTCCTGAGGCAAGCTTAGTGGGTCGGCCTGATTGCATCCATTTGCAAAGAGAGGCAGCAGCTGGTCCCTAGTTTCTGCTTGGAAAAGGAAAGTCAATCAGGAAAAGAGTAGTGTGGAAGAGTAATAGGAATTCTTCCTGGGCGCCGCGCCAATGTCCGGAAGCAGCATATTCCATCCTGGAAAGGGCTGAGTTTGGAATGTCCAGCCACTGCGCGTTGAAGGGAAGGATCTATGGGCCTGAGAAGCTGCGGCCCTCAAGAGGCACTTTGAAAGCCAAAGGGGCCTTGGGTGAGTTTGTGATGGTGTGACTTTGAGGAGCGTGTGAAGTGTGGAAGGGGGAGGGTGGAATGAAAGGGTTGTGAGAGGAAGAAGGTGCTGAGCAGCCCATCGGTGAGGGAAAGGTCCCAGGCAGGTGTTGTGGGAAGAGCTGTGTAGCCCCCAAAGGCGGCCTGCTGGGCAAGCGCATGTGAGGAGGGACAGGACTTTTCCCAGGGCTATTGCTTCCTGCAGCCAAAGGCTTTAGGAAGAAGAGAGCAAGGGATCTTGTTCCCTGGTGGAGGCTGTGGTGTGATCAGGATCAGCTCTAGCCACCAGCAACGCAAGCACGTGCTTGGGGTGGCACATTTCCGGGGCGGCATTCCAGCCATCTTTTTCGGGACAGTTGCGCTCTCGGAGCTGCGCCACTTAGCCGGGGCGAGGGCGCCGCACCCCCGGTCGTAGTGGGAAGGGGAAGCCTCAGCCCCGGGATGCTGAGCTGCCAGGGCCCAGCCACTACCTGGGGAGGAGAGGGCGAGTCCTGCCACGGAGCCGTGGCTGTGCCACCTCATCTGTGCATTGGCTGCTGTGCTGCTTTGTGCCACCCCTTATATCGGGGCTTCTCTGTGCGGCTGGGCGGGGGAGGGGATAAAGCCCCTGCAGGCGCTGGGAGAAGGAGACATCACTCCCTCCACTTCCAGCGCAACCTGCAAGCCCCAGCCCCACCTAAGCTTGGGGCGGCAAATTTTTTGCTTGGTGGGGCGGCAAAAAACTGAGAGCTGGCTCTGGGGTGTGATGTAAGCTGCCCTGTAGGAGCTCCATACAGCACACAATCCAGCCCCATTTCTTGTTTGTATAGTGGTGCATATCCCTGCCTGGCAAGTGGGGTTTGATTCCCCAAAGGGGAGAAAGAAATGCCTAGCCAGTACATGCCTCACTTCCTCCTTCTATAGTGACTTCTGTTCACACCCTGCAGTGTGGATTTTCAGCTCCAGAGAGACAATTAGCCCGCAAGACCACCCCTGCCTGCTTGTCCTAGCAAAAGCCTCTACATTGCCTTCTGCCATTGGGCCCAGCTTCAAGACCTGCATGTCTGGGCACTTTTTGGAGTCGCAAAGGGAAATATTCAGCCAAATGGGGTGGCAGCTGGTCAAGGGGCCAGGAAGAGAGAAAAGTGGACAGGCAGCACGCCGGCCTCCTGTCTTTTTTTCCTTTTGTTATGATTTTACCTGTGACAGTAATGGGGAGACTTGAGAAATAGCTGTGGCAATAGGTGGCCACTCCAAGAGTGCAGAACTGAGCATTTCACTCTCTGTTGCTTCATCAGCTGACAGCTGGCTGTGATCGTATAGTGGTCAGTACTCTGCGCTGTGGCCGCAGCAACCTCGGTTCGAATCCGAGTCACGGCATTGCTTTTGGATGGGGAATCTCCTGATGCAAGCTTAGTGGGTGAGCCTGATTGCGTCCATTTGTAAAGAGAGGCAGCAGCTGGTCCCTAGTTTCCCCTTGGAGAAGGAAAATAATAGCGGAGAAGAGTAACAGGAATTCTTCCTGGGCACCAACGTCCAGAAGCAGCATATTCCATCCTGGAAAGGGGTGCTGAGCCGCCCATCGGTGAGCGAAACGTCGCAGCGTAAGAGCCTTTTCCCTGCGTTAGCTTGGGGTCTGCGGAGGCGCTGCAGGGCTTGGTTAAGCCTGTGTGCAGGAGGGGAAGGCTCTGGGCTTCCTCCACTAAGGGGGCCTCCACCCGCCCCCCATTCTCAGATCACCGTGGGGGGCGGGGGGAAGAGCTCCTGAGTCCCGCCCTTTGCTCCCAGCCGCCAGCCCTTCACACCACCCCTGCGCCCAGCCCAGCTTCCCCCAAGCCCTGCCGCCCTCCCGTGCAGCCCAGCCCAGCCCCCTGGCTTGCCACTGGCTCGCAATCAGACAAGTCACAGACAAGCCGATCAGCCCAGCCGGAGTCCACCAGCCCGGACAGACCCTCCCGCCTAGGTCCCTGCGAGACGGCCCGCATCGCAGCCCGGCTCGCTCTGTACCACGTGCGCTGAAACGCTGCTAGCCTTGTTGCTACGGCAACAGCACATAAAGGCCTCCGCGCCGTTTCGATTGGTCGGGGAAGGTTTTGCCCCGCCCGGGAGGGGGAGGCGGGGCCGCGGCCGGCAGAGTGCCTCGCAGGTTGATGGACGAGGGGTAGCCGCGGGGGGCCGGCGCGCGTCGCTCTCACGCGCTCTGTTCCGCCTGTCCCGCTCCACCCCTCCCTCCCTCCCTGTGGTCCTGACACGCGCAGCGGTGTCACGCGCGAGGGGCGCCCCCGGGGTCTCGAGGACCAGAGGCTCGTCCGCGCGCTGCCCGAAGCCCCCGCGCGACCCACGCTCGTAGAGCCCGGTAGGTGGCGCGTGCCGGACCCTTAGGCGGGGCGGGCGAGCTGCGCCCCCGGCCAGCCCCGTGCCCCCGTCCCAGGCTTGGCTGGAGCCCCTCTGTGTCCGGACGTCTCCAGCAGCACCCGAAGGGCGCGCTGCGGCGGGGAGGGCTCGGGTTTCCGTCTCGGAACCACAGCTCGACATGTTCCCTCCCAGACCTGGCAGGGGAAGAATCCCGCTGCTGAACCTCTGTACCCCGGCCAGGGCCCCTAGTGAGCCAGCAGCCCCCTGCGTATCTCGCTAGCCCGCCTTCACTTGGCCAGTGGAAGGAGGCTCACTGGCAAGCGTCGGGCGGCCCTTGCAAGCTGTCTCCGGTTCCTCCTGCCCAAGTGGATTTTGCTCAGTCCCTTGGGACTGGTGCTCAAATTCCTGGGAGGCCCAGTATGCCATCATAGCTATTTCCACAACACCTCTAGCCAGCCTGGTGTCCAGCACAAATGATCAATCCGAAGAGGTGCTGCTGCAGGGGGTTGTTGTGTTGAGGGTGGGGTGCATCATGGGTTTTTAAAAGGAGGAGGGATCCCCTTGAACTTAGTTAACTGAAATCTCAGCTCAAATGTAGATGATGTTTTTCACCTTTAAAAAGGCATGAACTTAAGTGAAAAAAACCACTGAAATGTTAGCACAATGGGGGTTAAAGCCCGCTTAAGGTCAGCAAACCCACGGTGTAAAACCGACACATTCTCTAGTCTGAATATCTGCTCTTGGGGTCTTTCAGTCAAAACAGCTCATTTCACTGACCAAAACAAGAGCTGACTGCAGAGCTAGTGTATCGCTGTGGGAGAGCGAGGTGGGTTCTAATATGCCTCACAGTATGTCCAGCCAAGATCTGATTGCAAAATTCTTCATTTGGGATGTCGAAGGCAGAGGGAGTAGAAGGACTGGCAAAGCCAAGGTGGAGTTTCAGTTGGAAGCAGATAGAAAAATCATCTTTTGACTGGTGAACTGAGGATAGATGGGAATCTGCAGGTCACAGGGGGAGTATAAATAGAGAACTCGCGGTGCTATTTTTACTGTCACTTTTTGGACTATAACTTCACTTTCAGATTTTGAAAGTGGACGAAATGTGGGAGGGAAATTACTCATGCAGTCAGCCTTTCCCCCACCACCTGTGGTAGCTTAGCAATGGTAAGTTACCTGTTCATTTCCCCTCCCTCTCCCCATTCCTGTCACTTCAGGCATCCCTTACATTAGCTGTGACTTGATGTAATTTCCTCTGACACCTTTGGAAGTTGGTCCTGGCAACTTTGGTCCCCACTCAGATAGCTCAGTAAGTGCCAAGGTGAAGAATGCAGGGTCGTTTGTTGTCCATGGGTAATATGGAAATTTCACTGGCATAATTAGCCTTTGAAGAAGTAGGTTCCACTGGTAGAGAATGGATAAACAGACATCTAGATTGAAGGATCTTCTACCATATTTCAAATCCCAACCTGATCGGTGTTTCCTGACATGGGGGACTGGTTCCTTTTCCACCACTTATCTCTCTGCCACCCTTCATTACAAGACTGGGAGTGAATTACATTCCATTTTTAGATGTAAATTTCCCCCCTTCCCACACAAAACTATTGTTGTCCCAATGTGGAGGTTTTTAAAGTTATTTATATAAGATGTCCAGAAATGAAGCTGAGGTAGAGACTACCTGTTTAATTCCAGGGTATGAGGAGGAAGTCATATCTCCTGTCACTGAGAGGTTCCCCCCCTCTAACAGATTAAGGGAGATGTTGGGAGGCTCAGTGAGGAGGATAGTGGACAGGACGAGATGGGAGCCTGCAATCAAGTGAGAGGAAGAGAAGAATGCTCAAGGACTTAACAAGGAGATGGGGATGCCAGGGAGGTTGCAGAAATGTTGAGTTGTAGAAACATGACGGAAAAAGGTAGGCAGGAATGAAATCTCAGCATGTAGGATAAACCCACCTGATCCCTCCCCCTCAAGGCTTTAGAAAATGAATAAACTTCCAAGATCCCTGTGAATAAGACTGGGGAAGGGAGATTCCTTCCCAGCCTCAGATCTGACAGTTTGTTGTTTATCCCTGTACATGCGAGTGAG
Organism: Chrysemys picta bellii; assembly: GCF_011386835.1. NCBI lineage: Eukaryota > Metazoa > Chordata > Testudines > Emydidae > Chrysemys > Chrysemys picta. The sequence goes on along the minus strand of NC_088791.1, from coordinate 91,553,178 downwards.
ACTCCCTGGTGGTTTGATATCTAGTATTGTGAATCTGAGGCGATAGAAAATGCGATTGATAGGGTTGAAATGAACATCATGTTCACTCTTACACTTCCTGCTGACTTGCTCTGCACTAGCGGGAGGGGAGGGGGATCTTGGTAACTGAGGGAAATCAGCTGACAGCTTAGGTAGGGGAAAAAGAGTCCCACACATGCACTTTTATGCAAATTTGCTTTGGTTGATTGCTCCAGTATTAAAAATCAACAAGAACTGTATGAAATCAGTCAGTATGGTACCAAATTAGCTAAAACACTTAACATGTCATAAAAAATCAGAGATGGAAGCAATCTGTCAGGTCACATCCTGTCCATTCCTCCACTGTGGTTTATGCAGAATTGTTCAGTACATTTTCCAGGACATTGTCCAATTTTGAATAATAACTGAGTGATGGGGTTTTCATCACTTTGCTTGGAAAATGGTGCTGTAGTCCAATGCCACAGAGGTCCCTGTTACAAAAAGGTGTATTGATCTCCATCTTAAATTTCCCCTTTGCTCAGATACTTCCTGTTGCTCTTTGTCGTATTCCTGGATCATCCTTAATAATTTTTCTCCCTGCTTACTGTTTACACCCTTCACATTTCATTTTCTCGCAGTCTCCTCATCCTTAAGAAGGCATTTGCCTTAGTTAATTTTATGCTATATAATATTTTAATTAGATATATTCCTGGGTGACTGGCAGTCTGAGCCAGCAATTTGGGGATATCCCTAAGGGATTTTCAGAAACTCTTTGATGAGATCCCAGTAGCAACGATACACCATCTGCTTTTAAATATACTGCCCTTCATGTATAAGATCACTGAATACATCTAGAGAGAGATTTAAAAGGAAATTGTGGAACAGCACAAGAGAAGGAGTGATTCCCATCCACTTATCAGTTAGGGAGGATGTTGGGAAGGTTTGACTGCTAACTTCCTGGATTTGGTACACAGAACAAGATAAGTGTATCATGCGGCGTCTCTATAATCCAAGTATTATGTTCCTTTGTGGTACAATCATGCTGCAACATAGTATCACAGGGGCATGACATACATCTGCTTTGCCCATAGGACAGATATATGATGTAAGAATATTATTGGCTGGGAAGAGAGGAGAATGTGTCTCACCTGGTTTGGAGGTAGGGATGGGACAGAGATAGATGGACAGTAGTAGCAGCAGAAGTTAGTGTGACAAATCTCCCCCCCTCCCTACCCTTGACCAACTCTGGAAAGGCCCGAGGAGTGGGACAGAGATAAGCAGCTAATAGTGTAGTAATAAAGCCCAAAACATAATCAGACTATCTCTTTGATGTGACTGTCACAGTTTGTAGGTAACTGTACCTGTATTCTCTGCTCTGTGGTCCACTCCAGGAGTGCCCAGTCAGGTCTTCAGCCATCAACTGTCTCTGGCAGGAATCCTTGTCCCACTCCCATCTGACTGGGGGATTTAAGGCTGCACAGCTTCCTGCCTTACACTCTGATAGCCCCAGCAAGCCAGTCTGCCTGACAGCCGGAACCTATGCATTGCTCTCAGTCTCTGAAGGTTATGACCAGTGTGTAGCCAGCAGTAACAAGTTAATACACTGTTATTTCTAAGCAAGCACAACTATTCTTGAAGTAGAAACAGTACAGAGAAAACATAAGAAACTAATAAACAGATTTAAACACACACTAAACATACCAAGAGTCACCCATCAGTCTTAAGGGGTCCTAGTTGGCCAAAGTGTTTCCAACTCTTGGACAAAAGGTCCTGTCTGTTTGCTGGATCATAAAGAAGGCCTGTGTCAGTTCAAGATCATCGTCTTAAAACAAAAAAACCCTTTCTCTGCTAGTCCCTATAAAACACAGCTTGAACCAGTATATGCAAACCATTCCAGGGAGTGGTACTCTGCAGAGCTGTTTAGACTCAGTGACTTGCCTTAATCACCCCCACTGTTTTTAGCTCCAGGAGACACTGTGGTAACCTTCCCCCATGGAGTGGAACACAGTCTTACATAAACCATTCATAAATGTAATACAGTGGCCCCCAAAGATACTGCAGTGTCTGTCACAGTGTCATTTTCACGTATTCAACATTGGCCTAACTCTGCTCCCTTTGAAGTCAATGGTCATTTTACCATTGACTTTAGAAGGAGAAGAGTTAGGGCAATGCTGAGTGCTTTTGAAAATCCAACCCTAAATAGGCCTCCATTGTGACTTCCATCTAACTGCAGATGCTTTCTGAGCTTGTCTTGCTTTCCAAGCCTTTTCTCTTGTGCTTGAGGATTTTTGTTTTGCTCACCAAAACGTATGGTGATCAGAAATTAAAATTAAACCAAAAATCCCCCGCACAACGTTCAGAGCTGTCTTCGGTGGGAGTTGGTCCTGCTTGGGAAAAGGCTGACTTTGGTCTCCTTATTCTACCCCTGCTTGCGAAACACTTAGGGCAGTGTTTTGGTAAGAGCAGGGAACTGGGAGTTCAAAAACCTGGTTCTGTCCCTGGCTCTGACACAGATGTCCTGTGTGACCTTGACCAAATCACCTCTCTTTAACTTGCTTTAAATAGGGAGACTAATACTTCCTTGCCTTGTAGGGGGCCTCTGGGAATGGATTTGTTACTGTTGGCAAAATGCTTTGTGTTATGAATGGTGAAAGTTGCAGGAATGATAATGCTGGAGGATGGGTCCCCTATTTATGTAAAGATCAGTAAGGTTACGATTTTGTCATGAATATTTTTATTAAAAGTCACCGATAATAATGAAAAATTAACAGAAGCCCGTGACCCGTCCCGGGGGGAGAGAGGCCAGGGAGAGAGCTGGGAGCTTCAAGGGTCCGTCCCCACCCATGGGGTCTCGGAGCTCCAGGATCCCCGCCGTTGGCGGCTCCCAGTGTGGTGGAAAGCTGCGGGGTTCCCCACGGCTTTCTGTGGCCACTGGGAGCTCTGGGGGTTCCCACACACACACACTGCCGGTGGTGGCTGGGAGCTCCAGGTGTCCCCCCAGCTGCCTGCGGAGGCAGAGAGTTCCAGGGGTACCCCTGCCACCCATGGTGACCAGGAGCAGCGAGGGTCCCTCTTGCCGCCAGTGGTGGCCAGGAGCAGCGATGGTTCCCTGCCACTCGCAGTGACCAGGAGCGGCAGGGATCCCCCTTGCCACCTGCGGCAGCTGGGAGTAACGGGGGTCCCCCCTATCGCCCACGGCGGCTGGGAGTGGTGGAGGGCTCCCACCGCTTGGGGTAGCTGGAGTACCCCACAATTCCCAGCCTCTACAGGCAGCAGGGAACTCTGCAGCTCCCAGCTGGTGCTGGCTGAAGTCACAGAGGTCTTTGGAAGTCCTCCATGACCTCCGTGACTAAATCGCAGCCTTACAGGTCAGACATACTACAAGCAGCAGCCATGCAAACTTCCCCACCCTCTTTCGCCAAGTGCCTCATCTCTGATGTGAATGTAGCTGCTCTGAGAGATTTTTGGTCTCTATAACCCATTCAGCTCTTGGCCTCTCTGTTGAGACTAACAAGGCAGATAGTTAACGCCAGTGATGATGGGTTTTGTGTCTGGGTAAGTTGAGTGCTTGTTGTTTTGCCTTTCTTAGGGGTATATTGGTTTGAAAAGGGAACATCACAAGCCACCCAAGAGTGAAGTCTGATAAGAAAAATCAGCTGTTGGAGGTAAGTCACTTTTTAGGCCCACTTAAGCTACGGGCATTCTATGAACATTTCACATCAGTTTAGATGCATTGCAGCCAGCAAATGATCTGAAGTCAGAGACCGAGTCAAATGAAAACCAGAAGTTAAAAACATGAATATGTTAATGAGAATTCAAAAAAAAATCCAACCCCCCAACCATTGCAGTCTAAATGCCTTTGTTTGTACACACTGGAAGACTAGAGAACATGCAGTGCGATCTGAGGGCGAAGATGCTGCTTAACCAGGGCAGAGTGGGGCATAATTGGTGCTGAACCTTACAAAGTAGAGTGCCAAACTGGGGCAAAGCAGGGTACTAAAGGGCAGAACTAGGCATTAAAATAGGGCAAAGCTATGTTCTAAACTGGATGCAGGAGGGCTGTAAACGAGGATGGAGTGGCCTGGGTACTTTTAGTTAGGTAATCTCTGCCATGTCTCCTTATGTCTGATCAGTTTCATGTTGTCACTCACCTTAATCCATCTACATTTGCTTCTCTCCCCCTTCTCCAGCAGCCATGCCCCACTTCTTGGATTGGTTCGTGCCAGTGTATCTGATGATCTCCATTCTCATCTTGGTGGGCTTCGGAGCTTGCATATACTACTTTGAGCCGGGCCTACAGGAGGCCCACAAGTGGCGGACGCAAAGGCCGATCATGGAACGAGATCTTCGGAAAACACTGATGATACGGGATAACCTTGCCTTTGGGGTGCCTGAGGTCTAGTGTTCTGTGTGTGGGGTGTTTCTAGAGCCAAACAGAGCCTTTTCTGGATGGGCCCTGGCTAACAAGATTTGGTCTGGATGCACGTTTCTCCTTACTCAGGAGAGAATCTTCTACTGTCTAGTGACTGAAGAAGGGTAGTTTTACTCTTTGCTGACACGGGTCTCGGTTAATCACCAGAGTTACCTCTTTTTCCCCCCATCATCTTCTCCCTTTCTAAGGCAAGGTTTGTGCACCTCTATTAACTCAAGGCTTTCAGGTCTACCCTAGACAAGATATTCATCACTCAGCAAAGGATCTCCTGCACCACTCCATGACCTGGATTTTTGGATCCACCAAAGGTAAAGGTCTCTGTTATTCATTATCCAATGGAGGATATCTGTGCCTATACATTACCTTTAAAAAAAAATTCTTATGGGCACCAGATCATAACAGATAGACTTGATATGGGACATAGATTCTTTAACTGCTAGGTCACTGGTTTAAATCTAGCCCAATTTGCTAGCGTCTGAATGGTGTTATCATCGAATGCCTCTTTGGTCACTTACATAAAATGAATTTGGTGGGTCTCAGGCCAGTTCTTCGTGGATAACTGCATATCACAGAAAAGATCAATGCCACTGAATTGCCACCTGTGCTGGGAGTCTCATTAGGGAGGCCACAGATTGAATGAGCCATGGAGAGTGAATTCCCTACTCACCCCTAGAGGTGATCTTCCCAGCTCAGGAGTGAGACACACAGGAGGGGCAATGGGAGTAAAGATTGCTTTATTGGTGCCCATGTTGTACCTGTTTCGGGGATAGAGGACTTCAGTCTCCAGGGCTGTCAATCTGGTACTTTTATAGAATCATAGAAGATTAGGATTGGAAGAGACCTCAGGAGGTCATCTAGTCCAACCCCCTGCTCAAAGCAGGACCAACTTTCATGAGCACTAAATTCACACACAATTTTCAGCTAAGGAGGTCTGTGTTGATCCTGCCAGGAAATCTGTTGCACCTCTCCTTGCCCCAGGGCTCTGGATTTATCGCATAGGCCTCAACAGATTCATTGGATCTTCTGCACCTGTCCATGACCCAGGGATCAAGGGTCCTTTATTATGAATAGATTTGCACTCGTTCAGTCCTCTGTCTACAGCATTTTTTGAAATGGATCCCTTAGTGCATCAGTTCTGGTGCTGCACCCTCTTGACTGTCATCCACATTGAAAACTGTGAAATGCTCCTTGGAGAACCCTTCACTGTGAATCTCCGGTAAGGGACGCTGAGCCAGACAGGTGGAGATGGGGCACTACTAATGACTGTGCTTTCTAGATCCCACCTGTATACCATATAATGTGTATATGTACACTGTTTTTGCACTTTCCTCCACTCTTCCCTAGGGCTGATTTGCTAACAAAGTACTGTAAGAAAATGTGACTCCATGGGAGAGTGGGAATCCAGCACCTTTTTCTTCATTGCGAACAATGTGCAAATCATAGCAGATAACACTGGCCCAACTCAGAGCCTATGACTTAAGGTATTCCACAACAGGTACTACTGTGCCACACCTGCTTAGAAATCTAGTAAGACACTGGCTCCTGTTCCATGGTGCTTTGTATCTCTGCTGATCCATCATGCCCCTGACTGTTTCTCACTTACTCTGCTAACATGCCCCTGCTACCCCATTGTCCTCATTTCTATACATTATATATTATAAAACCCCACTCTTGACCAGTCACGCCCAGTTATCTACATTCCATACAGTACCACTGTCGTATGGCACCACTGTGCCATTGTCAGTGCATTCCATACCAGTGCAGCATAGCCATGACCACCTTTTGATATACCCTGCTGCATATTTGATGATATTATTACACAGCCATTGTTGCCCTATTGGCCACCCTTCTGTACATTCTATATCATTGTAACACAGTCCCTGCTGCCCTACTGTGCACATGTCTGTACATTCCATACCATATGCACACACAAAGTGTTGCTGTTTTGTACATACTTCAGTACATTCCATACCAGCAGACTGCTCTTGGTGCTGGTTCAGTGCCACGTTCCCTGATGGCTCCACTGTGCAGCAGGAGCCATTAGACGCAAGGGTGCACACAGGCTCCTCCCCTCCTCATGGCTGCTGGATCAGCTCACAACATATAGTCCCTAGGATGAGAGTTTTGGAGCCAGTGATAATTTTCACTGGAAACTGTTGACAGCTTTTTCATCCATTACTGAATGAAGGATGGAGAACATCTTATGTCGATTTAAGTGGGTGACTTGTCATTGGGGGTTGCTTGGGGAATAACGTTTGTTAGCAGTGATGGCTGTGGTACAAATGGAAACTGTCCTCAACACCTGGCAAATGTCATTGGCCTTTATTGGCCATTTCATCTGCCCAGGTCAGAGAAGGCATCATCACCCACACCAAGGTCCCAACTGATGGGACCTTCTTGGGTCTGTCAATGCGGGACAGTTGAGTCCCTACATTCAGACTGGAACATGGTGATCTTGATGCAGATATCATAACATGGGACCTGATTCAGCAAGGTACTGAAGCATGTGCCTAAATGTACGCACATGAGTTATCCTACGTGCTTCAGTACCTTGCTGAATCAAGGCTGTGAAAGTGCAAATGTCACAGTGCAGCATCACCGTATCGTCCGGTGATGATTTTGTTCCTCAGTATGAATACAGATAAATGGCAGCCCTCAATCACATTGACAATATCTATTGCCCAAAGGTCACTCAAATTAATAAAGCCATAGTTTCTGAGTGTCAACTTAGAGACCTGCTTCTTGGACCTTGACTGTTGTAACCTGGTGGCTAGGCCACCAATGTAAATGGACCCCAGGTTGAGCAACGGGGTAGCAATAAAAACCCTTTTCACTAGAGGTCAGGAGCTCAGAGATGTCAGGGACAGGTTAAAATATCCCCATAAGACTGAGGTTCCATGTTTTGAAAAGACTCAAGATAAGGAAATCTCTCTCTCTCTCTCTGGTGATCCCAGTTTCTCTCTCTATGAAAGAATCCCTATAACTGTGTGTATGGCAGTCATCCCACAGGTGCAGTCTGCCCTCCAGAAATGGCTGGGAGCCAATTCAACCACCCACTTAGTCAGAGGTCTAACAGTTCCTACGGAAAGGGTCAGGAAGGACCCAACCGCAGAGACTGACCTCTCCTCTCCACCACAGGCGATCACTCCAACCCTGGATGGATGTACATTGTCAGGAAGTGATGGGGAGTTTGTACTGTGCTCCAACTGTCCGTGGCGGGGGGGAGGAGGGGAGAGGTGTGGGATGGAGACTTCAGTCTCCAGGAATGTCACCAGCATGAACTCCACAATCGCTCTTGTATTTCACCAGCAGAAAATTCACCTTCATAAACTAAGTCAAAAGAAGGGGAAAAAAAAAAAAAAGGAAATGAGTGATTGAGTCTTGTGCCAATGCTCTGTGGGATGTGGCAGGCAGAATGACTGTCTGGGACACCTTCAGTGTGTGTGGGAAGCCCTATCCATGTGCGCCTATTCTGGCTCGCAAAGGAATCCCCACAGACCCCCCTCTCTAGGAAACAGAGTTACAAAGTCCTGCTGGAGTATGGGCTGGACAAATAGGTTGGTTATTTCTCTCCCTGTATCCTCTGGACCTCTTTCCTGTTCTGTGCCATTCTCTGTGTGTAGTCTCAAGTGTTTTAACCCCACCTCCCCCAGGCCCTGGATTAACTGGATGAAATTGACCAGAAAGAAATTTAATTGTCAGAAATGGAAGAGAAAACATTTCCCAACAGTGGGATCCATTAGGTCTTGGAATAGTCTCCCAAGGGAAGTGGTGGAAGCCCTGTCACTTGGGACTTGTTAAAGCTAGACTGGACAAGGCCTTGGAGACTCTAGGGAACAATCCTTCATGGGCAGGGGGATGGCCTAGGTATGATATAGCAAGTATCTGCCATCTTTAACTTGTATGATACCTCTCTCTATTCATCTGTCTGATACACCAGTACTGTGAACACCCCACCTTTAACCTAAGAGCTAAAATAGACACAACTTCCAAAGCTGTTAAATGTTATTTTTTTGCGGCATGTGTTTTGCACTGTCTGGTCCTGATGAAATTATCATTAACCGTCAGGTGTTTTATTCTCATTAGAGTCAAAAGTCTATATAATAAATGTATGTAATAAAATATCTATAGAGACATGAGTTTTCTGGTGCTTTATTGTCCTTGGGGTTTATTTTTAACATCATATTTTGGGGTGTTTTTTATTCTCTCTGGGATTAAACAGGTTACCAAATATGAAGGTATTGGAGCGGGGGGTGGGGAAATGTCATCCCACCCTCTCCCTTAGAGGTCTGTTAGCAGGGAGCTTGGTGATGGTTTTTTTACCTTCCTTCAGTACAAGGCTTATGCACCATTTAAGCCCCTATGGGCCTTAAGAGGGACTTAGGTGGTGCATAGGCTTTGTAGTGGCCCCTTGCACAAAGGGGACTTTCATCCATAGAGCTCAGAGCAGGGATCACTCAGAGTAGGTATTTTGAATCCCTCATGATCATTCTCTCATGACTTCAGGTGTGGGAACTGGTAGAATTCAGTCCTTTATCTTCTATGCCTCTGTCACCATTTGCACATCTCCCAATGATGCTAATGGTGAAGATATGTGCCTCAGGCAGGAGGAGAGAACCCATATAACTGAGCATCCCAGTTAACTAAGCAGGTATGAGAGGCACAGGTGATATAAGAGGCGAAAGTATGGGACAGGGAATTGGGAGATTCCTAGCTCTGACTCCTGTATGGCCTTGGACAAGTCACTTAACGTCTCATTTTCATCCTCTAGACTGATAGGATTAGTTGATGGCTATGCCATATGTCATTGGAAAGGTAATTTTCTCGGCTGTGCAATTGCATCTCAGAGTTGACCCATAGCCTTGATGTTACAATATTTTGGCCATTCTTAATGTACTAGCTCCTAGAACAGGTGTCTCCAGAGGTAATTGACAGGTGGCAGCAATATTTGAATAATATTCCTGGGGGAGAAAGAAAAAGAAGCTGTAATTTATCCTCAAACATCAGGCAGTCACAGCCTACTCAAGACATCAGGTAAGGATGTTTGTAGTTAATGCAGGCCAATTCTTTATCTCAATGGTTTCAGTAATGGATGGTCTGAGTATATCTTGGAGTAATTAAGCAGAAGGAAAATTGCTGAATGTCAGGAAATATTTCCTCCCTGTGAGAGAGAGCCAACTGTAGATGATCCTCTCAAGGGAAGGGGGAGTAGCCCCAGTGCTTGGAACATTTATAACTACACTGGAAAAAGCTCTAGAGAAAAATACTACAGGACTGAGAATAATGCCGCACTGGCCACAAGAGAGGGGTGGACTAGATCAGTGGCTTTCAAACTTTTTTTCTGGCGATCCAGTTGAAGAAAAATAGTTGATGCCCGCAACTCAATGGAGCTGGGAATGAGGGGTTCAGGGTATCGGAGGGGACTCTGGGCTGGGGCAGGGAGTTGGGGTGCAGGAGGAGGGCAGGGTTCTGGGCTGGGGGTGCAGGCTCTAGGGTCAGGCTGGGGATGAGGGGTTTGGGGTCCAGGAAAGGGCTTCAGGTTGGGGGGGGCTCGGGGCAGGGTATCGGGGTGTGGGGTTGGGTCGTGGGCTTACCTCGGGCGGCTCCTGGTCAGCAGTGCAGGGCGGGTGCTAAGGCAGGCTTCCTGCCTGTCCTGGCACCGAGGACGACGCTGCGCCCCAGAAGCGGCCAGCAGCAGGTCCAGCTCCTAGGCGGATGCGCGCAAGCAGCTCTGCGCAGCTCTCACTTGCAGACACTGCCCCCCCCCCAGCTCCCATTGTCCAGGAACTGGCCAATGGGAGTGCGAAGCTGATGCTTGGGGTGGGGGCAGCCCGCAGAGCCCTGTTCGCCTCCACATCCCGCCTAGGAGCCGTACCTGCTACTGGCCACTTCTGGGGCACAGCGCGGTGTCAGAATAGGTAGGAACTAGCCTGCCTGAGCTGGGCAGCACCGCCGATGGGACTTTTAACGGCCCGATCAGCAGTGTTGACCAGAGATGCTGCGACCCAGTGCCTGACATTCCGTGACCCAGTACTGTGTCGTGACCCACAGTTTGAAAACCATTGGACTAGATTATCTAATAGTTCTATTTCCATCTCAATTTTTTTTCTCATGGGACCATAGAAATTAATCAACCTAATAAATTATTCACTTAGAAAACCAGTGCATGGTAATATTTTCTCTCTCCCCCTACCTCTGCATGTGCTGGTTTAGTGTAAATCCAGGCATCCAATAACTAGCAATCCAGTTATTTCCATTACAGTTGGTAATTGGTTGCACTACAGGGAGTACATTTCTCTCCTTATTTTCCATGTGCTGAATCCTGGTCCAGGGATCTAAAACTTCTCTTGTGTTGGAGTGTTTGAAAACAGCCTCCAGGAATCTGAATCACCATAGCTTTAGATTGTGGGCCTATCTATTCAGAAGGGTCTGTCTGACCGTATATGACTGGGTTGCTGTGGTATACATTTGCCTCCTCATTTTCTTTCCTTTTTGTTTGTATTTTTCTATGTGTCTTGCTTTTTGTCTTCTGGGTTGACCTTATGGAACACAAAAGATGAAATAAAAAGACTGCATTTAAAAAAGGACCTGCAGTTGTACCAGTGCAACAAACCACAGTTGCACCAGTGAAGTAGGGCTGGGAGTGGCCAGTACTAGGATGACACACACCTCCCAGGAAAACAAAGGTGCTGATGATTCAGCAGGTAGCATTGAACCAATGCTGCAGCAGGCTGCCAGGGGTGCTGTGCTGCTGGAAGTACTATATTTCCATGGTGTCAAGTATCAGAGGGGTAGCCGTGTTAGTCTGAATCTGCAAAAAGCAAGAGGGTCCTGTGGCACCTTTAAGACTAACAGAAGTATTGGAGCATAAGCTTTCGTGGGTAAGAACCTCACTTCTTCAGATTCACTTGCATCTGAAGAAGTGAGGTTCTTACCCACGAAAGCTTATGCTCCCAATATTTCTGTTAGTCTTAAAGGTGCCACAGGACCCTCTGTTGCTTTTTATATTTCCATGGAGACATGGAATCAAACTCCAAGACACTTGGCACTTTTCATAAGGAAAGCGTTACTAGCTCTTGATACTCTAGCCAAATTCCAGTGTGGGTAATTATATTCTGCCCACCTACAGTAACCCCCAGGCAGCTTCAGACAGAAAAGTTATTCTTCACTTCCCCTTCTAAAATACCTATTGTGTTGTTTGTTAAACAGCTGTTAGGTTGCACACCAGCCATGGCTGCACTGGTAGGGAGAATGCATGATTCCTGTACAGTATATATCCTTGATAAAACACTTTGGGACCCTTCTGGATAAGAGATGCCAAAATAATAACAATTAATAAAATCTGGTTGGAAATTGTATTTATTCGTGAAAAGATACCCTTTTTAAAAACCCCAAATTTTCCACAATTAAAAAAAATTGTTTTTGCAGATTTTGATTGATATCAAAAATTTTGAAACTTTGCCATTTTTTATTTTCATTTCCCTCCCCTTCTCTTTCTCCCTTTATTCCTGTTTGCCACCAAATTCAGCAGAGTGAGTGCTCTCTACATTTTCCATTTTTTCATTTTGCCACATTGTAATGTTTCAAAACTTCCTCAACTTTGGAAAAGTTACAGAATAGCATCATGAAACTCGGTAACTTTTCAAAAGTTGGAGAAATTTCAAAAAGTTACAAAGTAGCAAAAAGAAGAGAAAAAAGTGTGTGTGTGTGTGTGTGTGTGTGTGTGTGTGTAATACAAACCCTGGACATAATTAATTTCATTGGATTTTTTGCAGGGGGAGGGGAAAAGGGAAGAAAAGGAAAAAAACAAAAAATTAAAATCTTAAAAATTTAAAACTTTTCAAAAATATTTGTACTAAATAAATAAATACATAAAATAAATTTTGTTCTGTTTTGGCCCGTGTGAAACAGAAACAATTGAAAATGTTCACAAAATTGGTCCTTTAATATAAATAATAAAAATTCTCATAGTGTGCCATCTCAGTAATACATGGAGTATATAGGTTATTGTATAGATACATAGAAGTGCAGCATGTTTTGATAATTTCATCTGTCTCTGAGGAATCCACACCTCTGGTTATGCCATGTGGATGGACTCAGCCTTGGCCGGGAATGACAGGGTTAGGGAGGCAAGAATGTGCTAGGGTCACAGGGCAGGAATGGCTGTAATTCTAAGATTCCAAGCCCTTCAGGCCCTCCACAAACAGCTCATTGTTCCACCCCCTGCTGCTCTTGTCTCCTGTCAATGCTGGGTGTGGGTAGGGGAGGGGATGATGATGATGGGGGTGATGTTCCTCTTCCTCCCAATTACTGTAAGTAGGTCAGAGGCTGGAGGTGGTCCAGGATGCTCTGCCGAGGCTTTGAAGCTTGATTCAGGCAAGGCACACAGCTCGAACAGAGAAGCCAAGCCAAAGGGCTCCAGAAAACTAAACAAGGGCAAAGCTGAACAGGAAGAGGCTTATACACATCGATAGGGAATATATTTAAAAGCACCCCCTGTACAGGGCTGTTAGGGCACTTGTAACCCAGCCAGCTGCACTCACTGCTATTCCAGTCTCACAATCCCCTAACACAGCTCAATCAATGCATGCGAATCCAGCAGCTCCCCTTCTTATCAATCCAGTGCCCGGGACTCACAGCTCTGGTGATGCATCTCTTTGTAAACACCCAGTTCTGGCCCTTCTCATGGTGTTGCTTCATCCTGACTGGTTACACTCCATGTTACTCCATCCTGGGGACCCCCAGTTGACACAGCTTTGCCAGTGCACCGCTGTCCTGACCTATCACGCCTTATGCTTTGCCTTTGCCAGTCCCTCGCACAGCTCCTGCCTTTGGAGAAAATTGGTGGGAGTTTTCAGAAATGCTGACAAACCAGATGGAAGCAAAGGTCTCACCATTCAGTACAGAAGCAGGATGGTAGAGAATGGAGGGGAATCCAGACACTTGCACGTTCCCTTCCAAACATCTTTCTCAGATTCACACATCATTCTGTTAATGTCCGCAACTGGGGTGAAGATTGAGAAACCCACAGCCAAAAAGGGCATTGGGAGATCCAGAACCAAGATTAAGAGTCTCATTGTCCTTGCTAGAGCTTGGCTTGGATCAGGGAAGAGAACCATGGCACCTTGGCTTATGATTGTGTCAGAGTTCATAGATTAAGCAGGGCTGGGGCTGGATAGTGCTAAATTGGTGAGAAAATCCCCAATAAAAAACCAGGGGGCTGCGGGAAATGCCAGGAACTCAGCAGGTGACATAGTTCAATTTAGGTAGTATATTTGCAATGTCCCAGTGTGTTGCTAGGGGATGCTGTACTGAAGGAGGTGCTGTTTTTCAGATGAGATATAAAACCGAGGCACTGAAGCACTCATTCTCTTTAAAGATCTTATGGCAAAATTGTTAACCCTGACCTCCCAAATATAGTCTAACTTTGATCAATGCATTCTGCTGGTCTAAAAAAAATCTTCCTTTGGTGTCAGGTGAACATGGTTATCCTCAAATTGTCATGCAGCATTGCTGGCTCAAAATGTCTGCAACATTCCTCCCCAGCATAAGATAAGAGAGTGTTGGGTGGGAGGGATGTAGAGTGAAACACAGCTCCCGCTTCTCTCCTTGGAGCAGCATCCCCAGACTACTCCCTCTCCTTCTTGACTGGAGCGCCCCTTCCTGTTTCAATCTACTGTAACTGCTGCTCCCCAGAAGTGGCTGCACTGTAGCAGTAAGTAGGTGAACAAAACCTGTGTATCTACTAGGCTGTACAGTGCTTTGCAATCCCGCAGATGAAAGATTCTATGTAGAAATGTCAGCCATGAATATTCCCATGTGCCTCAAGGCTATTTTGATTCCCTTGTCCTTGTTTTTCAGTTCCTAGCCTGACTTTTTATGAGTGCTCTCATTCACTCTCTGCCCACTCCCTCTTGCTGTTGGGGCCAGCTGTGTTCCACCCCAAGCTCTCCAAGTCTCTTTCTCTCCCACTTACTTTTAACAAAGCTGGGAAAAACTTCCTACAATGAAGAGAGAGAAGGAGAGAGAGATCAGGAAGGATGGATGGCAGGAGGAAGGGCTCTGGTGCATTTTCTGTGGCTGGCTCAGCCAGGACAGAAGCCAGGAGATCTGAACATCTTGTGATCAATGCTCCTGCTAAGCACTGATGTGGTTAAAATCTCCCAGCTGGATCCAACACAGTCTGTGGGAGATTTGGTCACAGCTGCCCCCTCTCAGAAATGTGGAATGTTCCTTTCACCGGCTGAGGGATCTGGGACATCAGCTGCTTGGTCCCCGCTGACAGTCTACCCTCAGTTGCTGAAGTCCAAGAGCCAGGTAAGCTCTTAAATTTCCCCTTCATTATCAGACTCTCCTCTGAGAGTCAGCTGAAGAGGACAAAGGGCTGGGTAAATCTGAGCCTTCCTTGAGCTGATTTTGACTTGACCTAAGAACTGCTGCACCTGATCAGTATCCAGGATGCAGGACACTGCAGAGAAAGGCAAGGTAACACTTCCTCCCAATAGTACAGTTATGGAGGGTGTGGGGGAAATTCTTCCTGGTCCCAGCTGGGGATTAGTGTGTGCCCAGAAGCATGTGGCTTGAAGCCCTACTTGACTGCTCTTATATTTGCTATCTGCCAGGGCAGAGTTGAGGCACACTGGGCAGAGGACAGCACATGGGGAAACCTGTAATGTCACTGCCCGGCCAGTCCAAGCCCTTCTGCCAGCAGTAAGCCTTGTAGGTGAAGACTGATGCTCCCTTTGAACTTGTTTCTTTAGGAAGCATAAAAGCGCCAAGAGTTTAGGATGGACAAGGACTTCGCTCCTTCCCCTCACAGGGTCCGCAGATGTATTCCAACTCCGGGAGCCTGCTCCAGCTCCAGCCGCATCCCAGGTTTATCAGCCCGGCCGGTGGGAGGAGGGGGACCGGCGCCTCTCAGCCCCAAGCTGAGAAAGGAAACGCATCCTGACTCCTTCAGCCAGGACACCGCAGGGCAGAGTCGACTTGCAAAGGGGAGAATGAGTGCCAGGCCTAACTCTAGGCTTGCAGGCCCAAGGGAGCTGAGTAGCACCGGGCTGCCCATCCCGTGCCCTCTTCCCCCTTCATCCAGGTCCCTTCCGTGGACTACTTCTAATGGTTTGGCACCACGGAAGCTGAGCTCCATCTCATTTACCCTCCGCCGGAGCGGCTGTGCACCTCCACCTGACCGGCAACTGCTCCCACCAGCCTCTGCAAGGAGAAAGCTCCACTGTCTACTGGGGAAGGAAGCACCAGGAGGGGAACTGCCCTTGTCGAATCTGCAGCCATTACCTGGAGTACAAGCCATGTCCCCAAGAGTGCCTCTTGGCTGCATGGAGGAGCAAACAAATATCTGGCATGATGGGCAAATCAGTGCTGCATATCCAGGGTCAGAGATGCCCACCACATTGCTTCCCTCAGGTCCAGATTTCCAGAGATGCTTGGCCCGTGCTACCCTACTTCCTCCTCTGCCACATCCCCAAGTCAAGGGGAAACATCCCATGAACTCATCCATGACAGCAGCTGGTCAAGAGGACCACATGGCTACCGAGAGATACAGTGACCCACTTGGCATGGGAATTCTCCAAGGGCCACTTGGATGTGGGAATACCCCAAGTCCCATTCCTGAGCTGTGTGCTCAGGGGCTGGCTCTGGGGGGCCAACTCTCTGCTGCAGATACCATGATGTCTTCTGTGATGGACACAACTGGGCCAGCATGTAAGTCCAAAGAGGGCAGCTAGACTGGGTTGAGTTTGGGGTCTTGTCCTGAAACATGCTGGGGCATGGAGGTAGAAACAGGCATGAGGGTTTAGCCCTGAGGTTTCATCTTTCATGGGGTTCCATCATGGTGTTTCATGTGGTGAAGTCCCAGCTACCAGACAGTCCTGACGGAGCATTACATCAACCGGGAGTGGGGGTGGCAATTTTCCTTCTTCACATTTCCAGTCACACTGCATAATCTTAACGGTTCATCATTTATAAAAGTATATAAAGGGTTGATAGATGATTAATAGATGTTGTGAGCATGGTGCATCTGTACTGTGTGTAATAGATGGTTACCAGCACGTCCGAAGAAGTTATTCTAGATGTTATCCTAGTTAATCTAGCTAGCAATTGTTTTTAAGCAACTTCTGAATGTTCCCTTAATAGAAAGTGGTATCTAATTTTCTTTTTTCTTTTTACATTTTAAAAAAGGAGGTTTTCAAAAACCTCACAAAAGAACTAACCCTGCCAGCCCTGACTGGCATCTCCATGGGCCAGCCCTGTGCTCCCCCCGGATCTCAGCCATTGTGACTGTGTGTGTGTGTGTGGGGGGTCCTGAAGTGAAAATACAGTTGATTCTTTTTAGGCGGCAAAGCGCTGAATGCCCCCTTTAGCCAAACAGAGGAATGCTCTGTAGTCCTCACTGGGTTTTAGGCCCTAGCTATCTCAGAGATTCCTGTCTCACCACATCAGGACAGCTGCGACTGATGGAGACATTGTACCTGATGGAGCCCCAGGTGAGGTCTGGGGCATTCTCAGTGGAACGCCCTCCGCTGTGGAATTCCATGTCACTGGAGATCAGGATGAGCCTTCATGGCCAGGTTTCAAACACATCTCTTTGAACAGACTATCCTCCAGGCACGGCGATGGCAGAGCAGCTTGGCAGTGTTTCTCTGGCAGATAAACAGCAGGATAATCCCACGTAAGAAAGTGGCACAGATCATGGGAGGAACGGAGGGTACGGCCTTGCCAGATGGACATTGGTTTTCTTAATCTTATCTGTGGTGCCTAGATACTGCGTTGCCAGGAGCATCACAAATAGACGGACAGGCATCATATCCCGAAAGTGGAATGTAGAGATTTGATTTTTAGTTGGCCTCTAAATTCCCTCTCTTGGGCCACTATTTGGCAGAGACAAGAGGCCTGATTTTTGTGCAGCTGTTTGCTGCTGGGCACAGTCAGTGTACAGTGCTGCCCTTCTGATCTGATAGTGTTTTAAACCCACTTTGCACTCCCTGGCCAGGGGCTATGCTCCTCCATCCCTGTGCTGGTCACAGAGCCACAGTACGGAGCAAAGCCACCTTTGCATTTCCTGATACGCTCTGTGACAGGTGGCCTGCTCCTTTAGGGGACAAGAAGCCTGGGCCAGCCAGGCCTGTTCAAAGAGCCCCACGTGTGCCTTAATTATCTGCCTACCAGCCTAAGGGGGCTGGACTAATTGGGGTCGGGTGACTGCCTTAAACACCTGGGCTTAAAACAATTGCTGAGAAAATTCCCTTTGGAGGAACCATAGGGAGTAAGTTGGGCTCTTGTGGCAGGGTCTAGAGAAGGTCTGTAGTAGCCTGGCCTTGGAGTCAGTGCCCAGGTGCAGAGCAGGGAAGAGAGAAAGATTGCTCAAAGGGGCTGAGACTGAGAGGAAGCCTTTAGGGAAGGAGGCTGGGAGTCAGGGCTGTATCCCAGAGCCAGAGTGACTTAAAGGTAACTCAGAAGGGATGGGGAGCTGAGCCAGGCGGTGGGGTGAAGAGGAGCCCCAGAGGACGGAAGAACCTTTTGTTTGTTTGGGACTTTTGTTTGGATTTTTGTTTCCCCAGAAAGGGACTGAACTCTGAGAATGGCACAGTCCGAGGGCAGAACCATGTGAATCCCTGGGAGAGACAGAAAAACTGGATGAGGGGAAACTGAGGCATGGGTGTGCCTACAGCACTATGCTTGGCCACTAGGGGGTGCTAGTGTGCAGACACACCCTATGACTCTGTTCAAGCACCTGTGCAGCCCCCAGTGTAAACTAGAGCAGACTTGGGGCTATTCTAACTCCTATTTGGACCACCCATGGCCTGCAATTGTGAACAAGTGGAAAGCAGTATTCTCAGGCTCCCTCCCACTTCATCTCCGCCCCTGGCATTTCCTTGTATCAGAAGCTGCAAGGAAGGGTGGCATAGAATTGTTCTGCCAGCTGTATGCCAAACAGCTGACACTTGTTCTGACGGGGGGGCAGTGGGTGTCAGTTTTTGGCCACTGTATGGCCTTGTGTATCACTGGAGCAGCATACAGATCACAGGAGAGTAGAGAATCAGGCCAGTTTTTCACAGGATTACACCAGGAGGAAGACAGCAGAGATCCAGACCCAACATCCCTCACAGAGATACACGCTAGTCACATCCACGTAGATACCCATCTTCAACCACATGCATATACTCACAGTGACATGTGCACAAAGATCCAGACAGACACAGATGCCTATAGGCACCTGGAGGGAGACAGTGTATGCACAGTGACACAAAGATACGTGTCTCCTTTCCCTGGCTGACACACAGGCATTGGCCTACAGACACTGCTTTTCTCTTCCCTCCCGCCCCACAGAGGATGGCCCACTCTCTGCCTCTGGCCAACAACCAGACATCCACTTACCAGGCAAAAGGCTTTGAAAGCCCCCCAGCTGGAAGCCTGATTGGCTTCAATAGAGTGACTCCTGATTGTCCCTGGTGTAAGTGAGATTGGAGTCAGGCCTTGGAATTGACACTCCCCACATGCTTAAAATCTCCCAACCTGTTCTCAGTCCTCTCTTTGCGAAACCCCTTCAGCAGCCCGGCGAAGGGTTAAATCTCTCTGCATAAACAAGTGGCTGTGGCTAGAGATGCTCCATAGACAGAAGCATATGAAAACCGCCTGGGAATAGGGAAGGAGAGGAGGGAGGGAACGAGTTTGTGTATGGCGGGGGGAGCATATTCAGGGCACATCTAATCCATTCATCACAGCACCTCCCGTCCCCAGCAGCAAGCACACCCTCTTGTGACCACCAATCCAGCCGGGGTCTTGCAGCAGCAGCTGGGATGAAGCTTTGGATCCTAGGAGAGGAGGGAGGGAGAGAGTGGGGGAGATTTTGCAGGGATGTTTAATATTCAGGTCACATGATATGACCATGGCAGCGGCAGCAGCAGCAGCATCCCTGCTTATCTGAAACATCTAGTGGAGGAGAGAAAAAAAGAGAGAGAAGGAGAAAGTGAGAAAGAAAAGCAGAACCTCTGAGACAGCCACACTGCACCGGTGTCAGGAGAGAAAAGTGTGTGTGTGTGGGGGAAGCCACCGCTTGGGAGCATATTCAGAGACAAAGAAAGATTCATGTTCAAAGGTAGGTGGTCCATGCTGATGCTTGCACACTGGCATGGTTTTGTCAGGGCTCAGGGATGCTGGAGGGATCCCCTGATGTTGCCGGCATATCGCTCCCTACACACGCGCACACACAGAATGGTGACTTGCCAGTGCTGCAGATAGGAGAGAGAACGTTTTCTTTATGCCTTTTTCCTCTTGATGGCAAAATTCTGGTGTCCAGGAGAGAGCGGGGCGGTTGTGCTGGTGATGGTAAATAGCAGTCACCAAGGCTGCTCTGAAGGAGGGAAATAACCCCAGCAGCTGGCCCAGAGGTGGGAGAAACCGCAAGCTGCTTTGTAGCTGGCTTGGCCCTTGTCGATTGCAGATGATTGCGCTCTGGGCAATGGGAATGTCCTGTTCTAATCCCCAAGCATCCAAGTGGGACTCAGTGGGCAGGCAAGGAAACCCAGACATGGATGCGGGCCCTTAGGCTGACATGGGATTGGAAACCCATACTCCTGGGCTCCAGGGCAGAGCACTCTCCAGGCTGCCTCGTGGCACAACTGTGCAACAAACCCTTTGGGGCATGAGGGTGGGAGACAGAGTGCAGCCAAGAGCTTGGGGGCTCTGGGGAGATTGGCAGCATGGAGAAGAGAGGTGTGTGCTGATGTGGGGCTGAGGGGCAGGCATGGGAGAGCATAGCTTCCTCCTGAGGACTGGCCCAGGGGTAGGACATGCTCGGGGGGAATGCCCCAATGGTGAGATCTTAGAGACACAAGGTGGGTGAGGTAATATCTTGTATTGGACCAACTTCAGTTGGTGAGAGAGACAAACACTGGTGCTTACACAGAGCTCTTCTTCAGGTCAGTCCTGTCAGAGCATGGAACAGCTTTCCAAGGGAGCCCCGGTTGCCTAAGCCATTTCAACCTAGAGAATCGAGAACCCTCGTACTGCAGCTGAGGTGGAGTGGGGGAGATGACCTAATAGTTCTTCCTCCTTTCTAGTTTCTGTATTTTCAGTGAGGCTTCAGCGTGCTAGATTTCACTGCAGATTGGAGAGAGATGGGCTACGGTCTGGCCCTGGTAAACCGGGTGGTTATTAAAGGCATATTAAGGAAGGCTGGGTTTGGGGAGAATGTAGCAGCCCCGAAGAGCTGGAATAAGTCTCTCTGTCCTACTTGAGATACCCTTGTCCTTAGTGGGGGGGGTGGGGGGGGGGAAATGAACTGATTTGTGGCCTCCTAGTCTAATGATTTAGATTGGATTGTCCTGCACTATACATTGTTTGTATTGTACGGACGTACATGCTGGAATAAATGGCCCCCTGGTAACCCTGGGACCTAGATAAAAATGAAAGGCATCTCTTCTAAAGCTTAGACAAGCGAGAAAAAATGATTAACTATGACATTTCTCTAGGTCTGAATTAACAAATGTTAATGTCTGCAAACCACATGGAGATTTGGCTTAAACAATAGCCACTCGCTTTCTCAGGGGCATACACTAATGCGTGGAGGGCCAGATTCTGATTTGCACACTAAGAAGACCCCTTTATTCCACCCTGGCAGTGTAAAAAGGGCCTTAAAGTGTGTGTAGGTGTAATTACGTTGCCAGGGCAGTGTAAGGGAGCTGTAGTGTAAATGGGAATCTGGACTATTGGGAGCTTTGCCCTTGGCTTCAGTGTCAGGATCAGGCCCTTATTGAGTGGAAGGAGATATACAGTAAAGCTATAGCTGTATTGCCTGAGTAATAAATAGCAGTTTGTTCCTAGAGGCTGGATTCTTTGTGATTGAATGTTTCCACCCCTCACTCCTTTTGCCATTCAGACAAAGAACAGGAAGGCGGGGGGAGGGGATAAGGAGCCTTTCATATCTAGGTTACTGGTTCTAATCTTCCCCTGGGGCAGTGATGATTGAAAGTCCTTACCATCTGATCTCTGTTCAGCAGCCTATGTGTAATGAGTTTGTGGGGCTACATCCAGCTTTGGGTGGCTGCTGTAAATATAACAGTGATGGACATGCTAGATGAATGAATATTAATTATGTTGAATAGCAGCAGTCACAATTATTCATTATTAGCACTTATGTAGTGCTTTTCATCCATAGATCTCAATGTGCTTTAAGTGTCACGGTCACAGGGCTAGCTGCACCTCAGTCCCCTTTCCAGTCCCTTTGATTGCACCCCCTCAGTGTTCAGCCTTGTGCCCTTATCTATCCTTGAGGGGCATCTTGCAATTCTCCCTCTTGGACCGGGATCTGGGTACAACACCCCGTCACCGTGCAGGTCTGACTGGACACCTGCATCTCTTCCCTTGGGGAATCGGTGCTATAGTGACCAACAGCCTTCTTATAACAACTATGTTTATTAGGCCTCTCTCACCAATAGAAGTCTCACTCACCTTGTCTCTCTATGTTTATTAGCACATGGAACAAAGCATTAGAGAAAAGGATGTAAAACAAAGAGTCAACATGTATATTTGGTCTTATCTAAGCCTATACTTCACTAACAATTGAATGCAAGAGGCTTCCCCCTTGAGTTCCAGAAAAGAACAGACCCAACTTCCATTTTGTTGGAAAACCAAGGAACTCTTGAAAGCCAGGCTGGTCCCAGCTTGTGTCTCAGGGCTTGTCTACACTGGGACAGTCAGGAAAGCTAAGGTGAACTAACATAAGGTGTGAGGTTAAAGCACATTAGTTCAAGTGCATTTAGTTTCTGTGTGGATGCTCTCATTCAGAAGGAAAGTGGCCTTAGTCCTCTGTAGCTTAATCCACAGTGAACTAAAACCACTTTCCTACTCAAACTAGGACAATCCCAGGTAGCAGGGATGTCTAGTCTCCTGCTGCAGCTCAGGAACAAGGTGCAGTGGCAGCACTTTGTGGGCTCGGAGACAACATGATATTGGGGAGCATCTGGGTGAGGACTGATGGGCATTGGCAGAGCTGCAGGGATGCCCATGACTGGGATATCAAGGAGAAGGAGTAGCAGGGTAAGCAAAGGGAGCAGGAGAGCTGGCTGGTTGAGCTCTGCATGTTTCATCTGATATCTGGACTTTCCTGGCTGGCAACAGCTTTGAGAAAGCTGGAAAAAGACGACAGCAGCCTTGAGGGATGCTTTGTCAGCATAAAAATCACAAACTAGTTGTGATGTGCAGAAGAGTGACTTCCAGCTGAGAAAATCTCAACTCACCAGCTATTGCCTCAACCTTGGGGCTACTGCAGCCTTTCTTTTGTATAAAGAGATAAGAATTGCTAGGCTGCGTCAGACCAATGGTCCATCCAGTCTCCTGTCCACTCTGCACACCGGACTAATGTTGGATGCTCCAGAGGAAGGAGCAAATAACTTATAATGCACCTTCTCAGTTTAGAAAAGCAGGGAAGGGTGATTTCTTCCCGACAGCCCTTTCCCCTGCAGGCAAGGATTGGATGAAGGCTAAATGGATCTTGGATCCACCAAATGTTTGGGTTTCTCTTCCTCACCAAAGCTGTAGGAAGCTGTGTGGGCTGGAGCGCAGGACTAAGCATCAGGAATCCACGAGTCCTGATCCTGCCTTTGCCACTGACTCACTGGGTGGCCTTGGCAAGTCATGTGTGAGGGACTTTTCAAAGGGCTCCTATGAGTGCTCTGGAGAAGACTTGGGCCCTCAGACAAAAGGGATGTTTTCAAAGCAGAGTGTGGGCAGTGCCGGTTCCTTGAAAATCTGCTCTTGGTACTGGGGTGCCTAAACTACACTGGGTGCTCAGGTTCGGCCTGGTGCTCAGCCACGCTGGGGTTATCGAAACCTCACTGCAATATGATGCTTGGCTCTCCGGGCACAGCTATTATCCCTGGCTCGGAATGTCCTTGCCTCCTTCCCCTGTCCCCCAGCTTCAAGGTTCACTCAAGACATTTCTGCAATCCTCTCATCAGGCGCCCATGGCTTGCTGTGACAGCACAATGACATCAGCAATACTAGCCAATCAGGGCCCTAACTGGGCTCCCAGGTTGGGACTAGGCATAGAGCTGGTTGAAAGTTGGAATTTCTCATTTGCAGGAAATGTTGACATTTTGAAATGTCTTTTCTTCTGATCTGGAATCAAAACCAAATATTTCTGAAATTTCCCACAAGACAGAAAATCTGAAAAATGTCAGTTCTGGGAAATTTGAATTTTGTTTCCAAATTTCCTTTTTATTTTTATTTTATTTAAAGGTTTTTTTCATTGTTATAGTTTATTATTTATGCATTCAGTCATGCCATGTTGGTAGTAATATGCATTGCTACAGGCATATTATATGACATCATAGCTGAAACTTTCAAAGTGTTACACTGTTTCATTGCAACACAAAGAGGAGTCGCTTTGCTCGAGAAGAGCAGAGGTTCCAATAAGTACTAAGTAGCAGCTGCCCTTAATGAGTTTAAAATAAAATAAAAATAGAATATTTAAACTATTCTATGATGTCATACCATGACACGTATATCCAGACACCTCTTTCACCATGTCAGCCTCAGTGTTTCTCCCTCTGGCAGGGGGATGGGATGAGGGAGCTGGAGTAGATCAGTCCTACTATGGAGGTTTTTAATTCTTAACTTTGGTTTATTCACAGTATTTACAAGGTGGGCCTCAGGGCTGACCTGAGTAGTTCTCGTAAGCAAAAAACCCCACAACACAAAAGAAATACATCTCCTTGCCTCCGCCTGAGCACTGCTTGTTATGCTGGCTTCTGGTGGCCAGCACTTCCCCAAACAGAAGTACAGGGAGAACAGTTCTTTTCTCCCTGCTGCCACTTGTTTCTTCTCTCTCTTCCCCATTTCACTGGAAAGGGGATGTTTATAAAGGTTGCCAGTGGGTCCTAATTGGACTCAGGTGTCTCTAACTAACCTGAGGTAACCTTTTTTTCAGTTCCTAGGAACTTCACAATTCTAGGATGGATATATCTGCCTTCCACCACTCTTACAGTGGGGTTGGAGGGCAGGGTGTCTGACTGGCTGTGGAGGTGGACGGGGCTACTCCGGTGCCTCTCCCTGTGAGGGAGGGCACTGGTTCTCAATCAGCTAGTCCTGTCCAGCATGGACAGGCATCGGCTCGACACCCTGGTCCCAGCCCCGGGATTCCTGACCGATATTCAGAAGCTGGTTCTGGAGTTCTTTTGGCCAGGACTGCACTGGGTCTCTGCAGGGGTTCTCCATCTCCCCCTGGAGAAGGGAGGACAGGGCCTGACATGTCTGTGCACTCAGGTCCATGTCTTCGCCTCCAGGCTCTGCAGAGACTCCTCTGTGGTGCAGGTACTCCAGCTTGGAGCACGTTGGTGCACGCCTTCCTGCGCTGCTTCCGAGGGCTCTGATATGACTGGCAGCTCCTTTATCTCCATCCAAGAGGTCTTCCAGGAGACCTCTCCAGGCTGCCGGTCTTCTACAAGGACCTCCTCCGGACCTGGAAGCTGTTTTCAATGACCAGGTCTGTGGCGGCCACCGTGGGGGCTGATCTCCTCGCGGAGCCCCTGCTACACAACCCCCAGCTCCGTGTGCAGGTGGCAGAGTTCCCCATGGTGCGCCAGAGGTTGGTCCTGGCAGAAGTCACCAGGGTCGGAGACCTCCTGGACTATGACCGGGGAGACTAGGTGTATCCCCTGATGCTCACTCAGCACGTGGGACTCTTCACCCTTCATAGTCCCCGGCGCATACTTCAGGAGGTGAGGACAGCCTTACTGCCCGCTGCTCGGGTTTACCTTGACTGGGTCCTGTGGGAGGGTACTCCTCACCCACCCTGCACCCCGGGCCCTCCGGACCTTTCCATCAGGCCTCTGCCCCATGAGTCCTTCTGGTTGTCCCACCCATACACCGGGGAGCCGGCTGCACGATTTGCAGCCGGTTCACTTCCAGACCACGCCAAGGAAACATCTGTACACACTCATGCTTCTCATCCTTCATTTCCTCACCCTTGTGTCCCACCCCGATACGAAGTGGCAGGACCTATTGCCACCTGTTGAGAGTGAGGAATCCCAGTGGGCCAGACTATATTCCACCCTAGTCCCAAGGCCTGCCAGGGATATTAGTTGGTGGCTCCTTCATGGAGCCGTGAGCACTGGCATGTACTTGGAGCGGTTCACCCCCATCCCCGACATCTGCCCCTTTTGCGGCATGAGGGAGACCCTGGTGCACGTATATCTGGAGTGTGCCAGGTTGCAGCCCCTGTTCCGGCCCCTGTTCTGTAACATCCTTTTACATTTCTGGCTACACTTTTCCCCTCACCTTTTCATATACACACACTCTATCTGTGGCCCCACAAAGTCACGGGACCTCTTCGTCAACCTCCTCCTGGCGATGGCCAAAGTGGCCATCTACAATACGTAGAAAGGGGGCTGGCTGATGGGGTTCTTTGCAACTGTGGGGCCTATTTCCGGTCCTCCCTCCATTCATGTATCCAGCAGAGTTACTCTGGGAGGCACCCGTTGGCTCCCTTGACATCTTCGAGGAGCAGTGGGTGCTGTCCGGGATTCTCTGCTCGGTGTCCCCTTCAGGTTCCCTTTCTTTGACCCTTTGACCTTCACATCTGCCCCTGTTACATTTTTGGTTTCCCCCCGTAATTATTCGAGTTCCTGGACCTTGTGGATCCTCCCCTAAGGCTGCGGAACCCAATAGGACCACTCTTACAGCTGCCAGGTCTGACTTTATCAGCAGTAGTGCAAATTATTATATTATGCACTGTTCCCACCGGCATGTCATGAAATAATGTAAACATACAAATAAAATACAAATGGAAAAAAAAGAAACAAAATGTCAAAATGCAGAAACAAAAATGACAAATTACAAAACATTTTTCCAGAATGAAGATATTTTCACTTCAAAATATTTTTTCTGCAAGAATTTTCCTTGGAATATACACATTTTTTTTAATATATTTTGATTTTTGACAAAAATGGCCTTGTCTGTCAGAAAATGGTTTTGATGGACATTTTCCAACTAGCTTTGATTGGGAGCTCAGGGGGCTTTCAGGGGGGTGTTTGGTTGCCCTCAAGATGCCTGAGCATACAGAACCAGATCTTGAAAGATATGTAGGAGCTTAACTCCCACTGGAAGTTGGGCTTCTAAATACCTTTGAAGACCTGGGCCACAGAGTGCCTGGCAAGATTTTCAAAGGTGACTGTGAATTTCCTGGGAGTTCAGAAATATCCATTAGGTTTATATTGGCATGTGTAAATCACTAGTTTACATATTCTAGTGAAGCTGAGGCACCTAGATGTGAGCAGTTTAAAAGCAGCCTATTTTCAGATGCAGTTGGGGAGAGACAAAACCCACAGCATCTGGGGCAGGTGACCAGGGGGATGACAGAGAAAGGGACATGGGGGGCGGGACAAAGTAGCAAAAAATGCTCCTGATCCCTCTCTGCCCACCCCCTTTTCCCATCTCCGTGGGCTCAGGCTATCAATGGGGTAA
Organism: Chrysemys picta bellii; assembly: GCF_011386835.1. Classification (NCBI taxonomy): domain Eukaryota; kingdom Metazoa; phylum Chordata; order Testudines; family Emydidae; genus Chrysemys; species Chrysemys picta. The sequence goes on along the minus strand of NC_088791.1, from coordinate 91,526,270 downwards.
GTGCTGTGGGGGACAATGGCAGGACACATGGGTTGTGGCAGGGTCCTGGGTATCTAGCTACCATGGCTATGAATACCTTCTTTGCATCACTATAGTGGGGTAGTGACCCCGCTCCGGCCCCGAAGGGGTTACCCTGGGAGAGAGCTGGGGCGGCAAGCCAAAGATGAGGCTGATTGGGGAAGCAGCCACAGCTGGGGCCATGCCCCAATCAGGCCACAGCGGGCCCTATAAAAGGCTGTGTGCCAGGAGCACAGGCAGTTTCTCTCTAGCTGTGGAGAGAGATGGGCCTGGCTGCTTGGGAGCTCAGCAGGGTATGTCGAGTGGAGCAGGGCTGGGGAAAGGCCTGGGGAGCTGCAGGCCTTGGTAAAGGCCAGGAAGGGTACTGGGGTTGCAGAGGTGCAGCTCAGGGTAGGCAAAGGTAGCAGCTCCAAATCCCCCTTGCTGAGGATGAGTGGTATAGACTGCAGTCTGCCCCAGTGAGCGAGGACTAGATGGTGACTGGCAGTAGCCACTGAGATGAGGTGGGGGTAGAGGGTTGGGGGATCCCCTGGGTGGGGAGACCTAGAGAGTGGGGGGCACTGCCAGGGGGTGACACCCAAGGTAAAGGGGAACTGGGGTCTGGGAGGGACATGGGGGGGCCTGAGGCAAGCGGGTTACCGGCCGGCAGAGGGCGCTCCAAGACTGGAAAATCCCTGGATGACCAGCAGCAGGTGCCGTGCCGCCGAGTTGTCGCCCACTACAATCAGATACAGCTACCTACTATAGACCACCAAATCAAGAAGAGGAGGTGGATGAGGTATTTCTAGAATAAATAACAGAAATACCCAAAACACAAGCCCTGGTATTAATGGGGGGCTTTAACTACCCAGACATCTGCTGGAAAAGTAATACGACAAAACACAACATTTCCAGTAAGTCCTTGGAATGTACCAGGGACAACTTTTTGTTCTGGAAAGTAGAGGAAATAAACAGAGGGCTAGTATGTTAGACTTGATTCTCACCAACAAGGAGGAATTGGTAGTGGATCTGAAGATGGGAGGCAATTTGGGTGATAGTGATCATAAAATGATAGAGGAAAGTAATGAGTGAGGGCAGCAGAATAAAGACCAGGGGCTTCAAAAAGTAAACTTTAACAAACTCAGAGAACTGGTAGGAAAGGTCCCATGGGGGAAAAAAAATCCAAGGGGAAAAGGAGTTCGAGAGAGCTGGCAATTTGTCAAAGAGACCATATTAAAGGCAAAATTGCAAACTATCCCGATGCAAAGGAAAGATAGGAAGAATAGCAAGAAGCCAATATGGCTCCATCAGGAACTCTTTAATGATATGAAAATCAAAAAGAAATCCTGCACCATGTGGAAACATGGACAAATTGCTAAGGAGGCGTACAAAAGAACAGCACAAGCATGCAGGAACAAAATCAGAAAGGCTAAGGCACAAAATGAATTACACATAGCCAAGGATGTAAAAGGCAATAAGAGATTCTTTAAATACATAAAAAGAAAGATGAAGGAAAGTGTAGATCCTCTTAATGAGGAAGGAGAGTTAATAACTAATGGCATCGAGAAAGCTGAGCTGTTTAAAAAGGTTATTGGTGACCAGATACTTGACACAATTAATATAAACAACAAGGGGAAAAGAATCCAAGCCAAATTAGGGAAAGAACAGGTTAAAGATGAGTTAGATGTATTCAGGTCAGCAGAGCCTGATGAATTGCAGCCTAGAGTCCTTATGGAGCTAACTGAAGCAATCTCGGTATCAGTAGGAATTATTTTTTAACTCCTGGAGGACAGGTGAGGTCCCAGAAGACTACAGAAGGGCAAACATACTACCGATCTTTAAAATGGGGAACAAAGAGTACCAGGGAATTATACACCAGTCAGCCTAACTTAGATACCTGGAAAGATACTGGAACAAATTATTAAACAATAAGTTTGTAAGCACCAGGGCCGGCTTTAGGCCGATTCAGCTGATTTGGCTAGGGTTACCATTCGTCCGGATTTACCCGGACATGTCCTCCTTTTCGTGCTAAAAATAGCGTCCGGGGGGAATTTGTAAATAACTCACAATGTCCGGGATTTCCCCCCTCCCCCCCCGGCAGAGCAGAGCGAGCGGCTGGGAGGGCTGCAGAAAAGTCCCGGGCTGGATTCCGGAGCAGCTTCCTCCTCCCTGCATTCTGAGCCGGCAGCTCCTCCTCCTGCAGCCCAGTCCGGCAGCACTGTGCAGGGCCAGGGACCGGGTTTTGTTGTGCTGGGGAGCTCAGCCATGTGTCCGGCTGGCACAGAGCCCAACACCCTGTTCTGAGCAGCAGGGTAAGGGTGCCAGGGAGGTTCTGGAGGGGGCAGTCAAGAAATGGGGGGGGGCTTTTTGGGGGGAGTGGAGAAAGTTTTGGGCAGTCAGGGTACAGGTAGGGGGTAGGGTCCTGGGGGGCAGTTGGGGGGGGTCTTAGGAGGGGGCAGTTAGGGGACAAGGAACAGGGAGTCTTAGGTAGGGGGTGGGGTTCTGGAGGGCAGTTAGGAGCAGGGGTCCCAGGAGGGGGCAGTCAGGGGACAAGGAGCCGGGGGGGGGGTAGGGGGCTGGGAGTTCTGGGGGGGAGCTGTCAGGGGGCAGGAGTGGGGAGAGGGATCGGAGCAGTCAGGGGACAGGGAGCAGAGGGGTTTAGATGGGTTGGGAGTTCTGGGGGGAGCTGTCAGGGGGCAGGAGTGGGGAGAGGGATCGGAGCAGTCAGGAGACAGGGAGCAGAGGGGTTTAGATGGGTTGGGAGTTCTGGGGGGGGGCTGTCAGGGGGTGGGGAGTGGTTGGATGGGGCGTGGGAGTCCCAGGGGTCTGTCTGGGGGTGGGGGTGTGGGTAAGGGTTGGGGCAGTCAGGGGACAAGAGGCAAGGAGGCTTAGATAGGGAGTGGAGTCCTGGGGGGCAGTTAGGGGCAGGGGTCCCAGGAGGGGGCAGTCAGGGGACAAGGAACGGGGGGAGGGTTGGGGGTTCTGGGGGGGCGGGAAGTGGGAGGGGCAGGGGCGGGGCTAGGGCGGGGCTCCTCCCGTCCTCTTTTTTGCTTGTTGAAATATGGTAACCCTAGATTTGGCTGAATTGGGCCCCGCGCTAAGAGGGCCCCGCGCCGCAGCTCTCCACCCTGCCCCCAGCTCACTTCCCCCTCCTCCCCTCCCCTGAACGCTCCGCCCCCTGCTCCTCCCCTGCTTCCCGCGAATCAGAGGTTCGCGGGAAGTCTGAAAAGAAGCAGGGGCGGGCAGGCAGCACCAGGTAAGCTGGGGTGGCGGGGGGCGCGAGAAGGGCTCCGGGGAGGCGCGTCTCAGTCTGGCCCCAGTTCCGGCCGAGCGCGCCGGCCCCAGCGGGTCTGGGCCTACTTGGCTCCAGCCCGGCCCCCGCGGCACGGCTCGGATCCGGCACGGCCCCCTCGGCTCGGGTCCAGCCCGGCCTGGCCCCTGCGGCTCGGGTCTGGCTCGGGTCCGGCCCTGGCAGTGGCCCCCGTGGCTCGGCTCGGGTCCGGCCCTGGCAGTGGCCCCCATGGCGCGGCTCGGGTCCGGCGCGGCTCGGGTCCGGCGCGGCCCGGCCCCCACGGCGCGGCTCGGCTCGGGTCCGGCCTGGCCCCCATGGCTCGGCTCCAGCCGCCGAGCGGCTCCGGTCCGGACCCAAGACTGGCAACCCCGGCCGGAGCGCTGCTCGATTCCTGGGGGTGGAGCTTGCGACAAGCCCCGCCCCCAGGAATCGGGCCCCGCTCTTGCTAAAGCTGGCCCTGGTAAGCACCTAGAGGATAATCGGGTTATAAGGAATAGTCAGCATGGATTTGTCAAGAACAAATCATGCCAAACCAACTTAATTTCCTTCTTTGACAGGATTACTGGCTTAGAGGATGGGTGGAAGCAGTAGATGTGATGTAACTTGATTTTAGTAAGGTTTTTTTACACAGTCCTGCATGACATTTTCATAAGCAAACTGGGGAAATGTGATCTAGATGAAATTATTATAAAGTGGATGCACAACTGGTTAAAGACCATTCTCAAAGAGTAGTTATTATTGGTTTGCTGTCATACTGGGAGGGGGTATGTAATGGGGACCCGTGGGGGTCAGTCTTAGGTCTGGGTCAATTTTCATTAATGATTTTGATCATAGACAGAGAGCATGCTTGCAGATGACCCCAAGCTGGGAGGGATTTCAAGCACTTTGGAGGACAGGATTAGATTTCAAAATGAACTTGAACAAATTGGAGAATTGGTCTTAATTCAACAAGATGAAATTCAATAAAGACAAGTGCAAAGTGCATCACTAAGGAGGGAAAAATCAAATGCACAACTACAAACTGAGGAATAAGTGGCTGGGTGGTAGTACTGCTGAAAAGGATCTGGGAGTTATAGTGGATCACAAATTGAATATGAGTCAGTAATGTGATGCAGCTGTGAAAAAGGCTAATATTATGGGGTTTATTAAAAGGAGTGTTATATGTAAGACACAGGAGGTAATTGTCCCGCTCTTCGTGGCACTGGTGAGGCCTCAGTTCGAGTAGTGTGTTCAGTTCTGGGCACCATACTTTTGGAAAGATGTGGACAAATTGGAAAGAGTCCAGTGGAGAGCAACAAAAATGCTAAAACGTTTAAAAAAACTTGACCTATGATGAAAAGTTAGAAAAAAAAAAAGGGGGCATGTTTAGTCTTGAGAAAAGTGAAGGAAAACACAGAGGAAACAAGAGGTGGGAGGGACTGATTTAAGGGGATAATCTGTCATTTATTATTTAGATTGGAGTAGTGCCCACAATGTGCTGAATGCTTTGCAAAGGCCATGTTCACTGAAGGGAGGACAAGAAGTAATGGGCTTCATCTGCAGCAAGGGAGATTTAGGTTAGATATTAGGAAAACCTTTCTAACTATAAAGGTATTTAAGATCTGGAACAGGCTTCCAAGGGAGGTTGTGGTAGCACCATCATTGGAGGTTTTTAAAAACAGGCTGGATAAAGACCTGTCAGGGATGGTCTAGGTTTAGTTAGTCCTACCACAGTGCAGGGGGCTGGAATTGATGACTTCTTGAGGTCCCTTCCAGCTCTACATTTCTATGATGCTATAAGCATATACATGGCATAGGTAGGATTTCTATCCTTAGAGAGAGCAATGTCTTCCATGCGTACCCACCCTCTGGGAACTACGCTCCTTTAAAGAGTCTCGGGTAGGACACTCAAACATTGACACACGCTCCCTAAATCACTGCCACTTTTGGCCTTAGGGCTTGTCTGCACAGGGAAATTTACCAGCGTGGCTGTGGTGGTATAATTATGTGGCTATAGTTATAACTAAGGCTACATTTATGTCACGGCATCCCTGACTTCCAGAGACCTCCAGTGACATTCTCTGCTTCAGCCCCAGGAGCTGCAGGACTTTGGAGCTGACAGCCAGTGGGGCCCTGGCAGGGTTCCAGCGACAGCAGTGACAAGTGACTGAGCCCCGTGCAAAGTTCCAGTGACAGGTGACAGACTCCTGAAGGGGCCCTCCTCAGGGTTCCAGCGACAGGCGACAGACTCATGCGGGGGGAAGGGGGACGCCTCAGGCAAGCGGCTGGGGTGTCCCATTTTCTCTTTGGGAAATATGGTCACCCTGCAGCTCCCAGCCACCGTGGGCAAAGCGGGAACCCAGCACCACTGTGGTGGGGGAAACCATGGAGCTGCAGCAGCAAAAGTCACAGACTGGTCATAGCTTCTGTGAATTTTTGTTTATTGCCCATGACCTGTCCATGACTTTGACTAAAAATAACCATGACAATTTAGTTATAAATTTATACTGGTATAGTTATGCCAGTAAATTTCCCTGTGTGAAGAATCCCTTAATGTTTGTACAGTGCTTTAAATGAGGAAATGTTAAGCAGTTCCTCAGTCACCCAGACCGGCTCTTCCTCCCAGACCATCTCTGTCTTGAAACACTCCTTGGAATTCTTCCTATCTGTGACTCCTTCCTACCCTGTACACTTATTTTTGCTGCAGCCCATGATGTTGGTCATTGGTGCCTCTGGCCCTTGGCATGGTCTGTGGGCCCCAGATGTCTCCTCCTCCAGAAGCAGTGGCTGCAACATGCCAAATGGTAGTCAGGCCACAAAACTGCTTACTTGCCACTTTGGATTGCCAACTTCCTCAGGTGTGGCTGGGGCAGGGGAGAGCAGAGGAAACAAGAGGTGGGAGGGATTGATTTAAGGGGATAATCTGTCATTTATTATTTAGATTGGAGTAGTGCCCACAATGTGCTGAATGCTTTGCAAAGGCCAGACAAAGGAAGACACTGCCCCTGCCCTGGGAAGCTGGCAATCTAAAAACATACAAGCGAAGTGAGTGGAGTGGTGATAGCCAGGGCCGGCTCCAGCACTTCTGCCACCCCAAGCAAAAAAAAAAAAAAAAAAAAAAGCCGCGATCGCGGCGGCAGTTCAGTGGCAGGTCCTTCGCTCCTAGAGGGAGTGAGGGACCTGCCGCCCCCGAATTGCTGCAGGTGCCGCCCCTCTCCCTTGGCCGCCCCAAACACCTGCTTGTTAAGCTGGTGCCTGGAGCCGGCCCTGGTGATAGCACAACAGCTTACAAGGATCACGACTGTTGTTTTTTTTTAAATAAAGATACTAAATTCTTCTGCTTCCCTTCCAAATTCAACCTTTATGCATTCCCCCCATACCGATTCCCAGTGCTAGTTCCAGTGTGCATATACTCCTCCCTCCCAGCAATCCCACCTGCCATTCAGCCCTCTTCCCTCCATGTATGTGAGCAGTTCATTAATGAGATAAATCAGTGATTTAGAGAAGCAGATGATTTACTATCCCAAGCAGAGCTTTCTCTAACCCAATAAAGAAAAAGAGCCAGAGACTCCATGAAACCCAGTAAGGACTTCACTGTTGTCTCTCTCTTTCACATGGAAGATGGGGGAGAGAGAGATTGAGTCAGCTAGCTTCTTTCTTTGTAGGCACTGCAGAAGTAGTGGGTCTTCAAGCGTACTAGAAATGAGACGATAATGGCCTTGTGGACCAGCTCAGAGAGGGTGTTTGTGCTTTGTGGAGAGGGTGGTATGGAAGAAAGCACAGAGATGTATGTGAGGGGGCAGACATTCCAAGAGGTGGTGGTGCTGAGGCAGTGGTGAAAGTAGAATTCATTTCATACCAGTACACCGAATCAGCTAAAACGGGGAGGCACGTGACCTCCTCATGTGACTCTGCCCCACCACCAGCCCAGGCCCTATGCTCTTCCCCTCCCCTCCCCATGATCCATCCCATGTTACCTGGTGGAGGGAGAGGGGGCTCTGTCCTCCTCCCACTTCGCCGGAGACTTCTCAACCACAGGGCTCTCTGGAACCGCAGTGGCAAAAGGAGCAGACAGTGGCCCCACACCGGCAGCTCCTCCGCTGCGGCTGTACAAGCCCCACCCCCAGCCCTGCCCTCCGGTGGGGCTCCTGTACAGACCCTAGACAGGAGACACAGGCACACAGCTGCATGGAAGGGCTGGGGGTGGTACAGCCATGCTGGAGGAGCTGCTGGCGGCCCCACGTTCTGCTCCTCCTATGTCTTTCCAGTACGCCATGCAGGCTATAAATAGCTTACTGGTACGGCGGACCGGACTGGACCGTCCCACTTGCACCACTGTGCTGAGGTCAGATGATCCGAGTGGCTGTGTTTTGGTATGGGCTGGAAGGGTACAATGTGGGTGTCAGGCTGGCCAGGGAGAAGGAGGTTACAGTGACCCAGAGAGGCAATGATGAAGGCCTGGACAAGAATTTTAGCTGGGTGGACAGAGAGAAAAGGTTAGATCTTAGAAATCTGTGGGACCCTCCCTGGATGTGTTGGCTGAGAGAGAGGGAAGTGATGAAATAATGACAACACCTTGCACTTCCCTTGTCACTTTCATCTGAGGCCCTCAAAGTGCTTAACAAACACTAATGAAGCTTCACAATGTTCCTGTGAGATAGGTGCTATTAGCTCCATTTTTGGCTGAGCTTGCGAGGCCCTACACTGAACTTGTCTGACTGTCTGTCTGTCTATAATATGACCATTTTGAATACTGAATCCAATCGCTTCCCAAGTGTCAGGAAGGTTCTAGGGAGAGAAGGTGGGTGAGGTAATATCTGTTATTGGACCAACTTCTCACCTTGGCTCTCTAATATCCTGGAACCAACCTGGCTACAATATTGTATAAAACAGGGCATGTTCAAGGCATCCACAGCCAGATTTTGTTGAAAATCAGAAAAACCAAAAGCAATGGAGGAGGCACAGAGCCCCTGGCATCTGGTTAGCAGAGCTACTTCTTCAGCCACTTCTGTATTAGCTGATGGCAGCCATTAACCCCTTCCAGCATAACAATACCCCTCCTCTCAGCTCTGCCCATCACCCCAATACTGTGTAAAAATGCTGATACCCTGAAAGAGAAAGAAAGAAAGAAGAAGGTCTACACTGACACGTATATCGGGATAACTTATGCTGTTTAGGGGTGTGGAAAAAACATCCCCCTGAGTGATGTAAGTTACACCCACATAAGCCCCGGTGTGGACAGCGCTATATCGGCAGGAGAGCTTCTCCCACCAACAAAGCTGCTGCCGCTTGCTGGGGGTGGAGTAATTATGTCAATGGGAGAGCGCTCTCCCGCCGGCATAGAGCGGCTACACAGGAGATCTTACAGCGGCACAGCTGCATTGGTACGACTTTGCACTGTAAGCTCTAGTGTAGACATGGCTGGTAGGGACCTTAGTCCAGGGGTCAGCAACCTTTCAGAAGTGGTGTGCCGAGTCTTCATTTATTCACTCTAATTTAAGGTTTTGCGTGCCGGTCATACATTTTAACATTTTTAGAAGGTCTCTTTCTATAAGTCTGTAATATATAACTAAACTATTGTTGTATGTAAAGTAAATAAGGTTTTTAAAATATTTAAGAAACTTCATTTAAATTAAAATGCAGAGTCCCCCGGACCGATGGGCAGGACCCAGGTAGTGTGAGTGCCACTGAAAATCAGCTTGCGTGCCACCTTCGGCACGCGTGCCGCAGGTTGCCTACCCCTGCCTTAGTCCATCCCGTGCTTTGCTGCACATTAGGCTACCCACATTTACCATCCTTTGCCTCTCAATTGCCCTTCTCTCCAAATCTTCCCATTTCATGTTGAGGTGCTTGATGTCATTCAGAACTGTTCATTTCCATGTTATTCGCGGTCTTCCTCTCTTTCTTCTTGAGTTTTCTGGCTTCCATTCAAGGGCGGTATTTGGTAAGTGTTCTTTTTCCATTCTCAGCACATGTCCGAGCCACTGATGTCTTCTTTTGTAGATTATTTGTGAGAGGGGGCTTTGTCCAGTCATTCTTCTGACTTCTTCATTCATCTTCCTATCTCTATATGTTATTCCCAATATTCCTCCCAGACATTAGTGATGAAATGCATCCAGCTTTTTCATATCTTTCTTGGTAAGTTGCCAGGTCTCACTGCTATATGTTGTGATGGCAATAACAATTGCTTTGTACACATTCAGTGTAGGGACTCTCCCTACCAGCCACATTCAAAAAATTGAATGTGGCTGGTAGGGAGAATCCCTGCAATAGAGGGGGATTGGAGGGTGGCACAGGGAGTCTGTGGGGGGAATGGACGGATACAAGGAGTCACTGGGGTGCAGTGAGCTCTGCCTACACTACCTGTGAAGTGGGTAACCCCATATAGATGGAAGAACAGGCACAGAGAGGTTAAGTGACTTGCCCAGAGACGTGCAGTGAGTCTATAGATGAGTAAGAAATAGAAGCTGGATCTCCGGCTTCCCACACTCTTGCTCTGATAATTAGCCTAGTCTCTCCTTAAAAGAACGAGAAAGTGACAGCTAAAGAGGGCTATGATAGCAGAAATACAGTGTTATATTTAGGTTGGGCCGCCTTTTCAAAAGTGCTCCCGGATTTTGGGTGCCTTCACTGTTGAGTACCCATGGGAACACTTGAAAATTTAGACCTACATATTAAAAACCATATGGTTAAACCCACAAGACCATCCAGCAGCAGTTGCTGAGAGCCAGTTTTCAACCTGATGTTGAAGGGGCTGATTCTGCGGACATTTCTAGGTCAAAGGGGGGAGGGCCTTCCACAGTCCTGGGGCCACAGAGGCAACGAGACAGACGTTTTCCCTCCTGTCCCCCCTGCACATGCCATGCTCTAGGGGCCCCATCCCTTGGAGCTCCCAGGATGCAATGGTGTATAACATAGAGCCAGAGCCTCAGAAAGTTAACTGTCCAGTAAGGGCCGTAAAGCTCAAATCTGTAACCTAATTCATGCCCAGCAAGCAGCCAGTAAAACACACATCCGAGACCCAGCACCAGAGAAGGGCAGAGGGAGATTACTAGTGGTGCCACCTGAATGACAGTTCTCCCTCCTTTCTCCCGGGCAGGGTCAGCAGACAACAAGATTGAGGCAGCTATGTCTGAGCTGGTGCCGGAGCCCCGGCAAAAACCAGCAGTGCCAATGAAACCTGTTGGCATTAACTCCAACCTGCTGGGCTACATTGGGATCGACACCATCATTGAGCAGATGCGCAAGAAGACCATGAAGACAGGCTTTGACTTCAACATCATGGTTGTAGGTAGGAGGGATCATCAAGGCCTACGGAGCCTTTGGAGGGCATAGAGAGAAGCTTTGTCGGGCTTTGACTTCACTCTCACAGGCACAAGTACAAGAGGTTATAAGGGTACAGGGGATCATTGGGAGTATGGGTGAAGGACAGATGCTTTAATATCAGGCCATGCCTAGTTCCAGTAGATCCCTAGTCCCTGTCCTTGTGATTTTCCCTTAAGGTACATATGAAGGGCAAGAAGATCCCGTACACCCAACCTGGCAACTTCCCTGGGTTTAAGTTCTTCAGCCTATTGTCAGGGCACAGCTGTGGTGAATGCTACATTCTTCCCCTTTACGTTTATCAGGTCAAAGCGGGCTGGGGAAATCAACACTGGTGAACACCCTCTTCAAATCCCAAGTTAGCCGCAAGTCTTCAGGCTGGAACCGTGAGGAGAAGATCCCTAAGACAGTGGAGATCAAGGCCATTGGGCATGGTAAGAACCAGGGAAAGTATCCCGAGGACCACCAGTACTGGCTGAAAGAGCATAGGGGGTGCTGGTGTCTTAGTACAGTCCTGTCAAGGACTTTTACTAGGGCTGGCTGGAAAACCAGAATTCGAGATTTAGTTTCACATTGAGATGAAACCGAGACCTTTCCAAATTTTTGAGAGCAGGAGAGAGAGACCCTGACCCACTCCAGACTAGCCAGTAGCCTGGTGGTTAGGGCACTCATCTGGGAAGTGGGAGACCTAGGTTCAAAGTTCCTGCTCTGAGTGAGGCACGAACTGTCTCTCCCTTGCTTCTGTGGTGGTGGAAAGGGCAGAACATCGTCATTCCCACATGTGTCATAGAAGCCTACACAAAAGCCGATCTCGAGGGAGATCATAAGGTCTTTTCTGCTTTCTTCCCCAGTCATTGAAGAAGGTGGTGTCAAGATGAAACTGACGGTAATTGACACCCCAGGGTTTGGTGACCAGATCAACAATGAGAATTGGTGAGTGTCTGACCTCCCCATCTATCTTCCCCCTCTCTCTGTTTGCCTCTTGGGTAGCTGACCTACTCATGCAGAAGAGTCAGCACCCAGCTCTAAGATGGACCCCACCTCTGGAACACAGTAAACAGGTCAGTATGAGCTCAGCTCCAGGCTGAGTCAGCGCAGCAGGATGGGATGTTGGTGTTCTTTCTGATTCAGTTCTGAACCAGTCCCCAGCATGGGACTGGGGGTACTCTGTGGCTCCAGCTGTTGTCTTGCATACAAGATGTATTCGTTACAGATCCCATAGTAAATCTGAGAAGAATAAAGGTGTTAGAGTAGCATCCTGCCAAACTCCAATCTGGATAAAGGTATTCGGGGGTTCCAAAGGGATGTGATGTTATTCTTCTCTTCCTCGCTTAAGGCCTGATCCAAAGCCCATTGACGTCAATGGAAATATTCCTATTGCCTTCAATGGGCTTCGGATCAGGCCCATATACTGCTGTGAAGTGTTGCTGTGAATTGTTAAACTACCAACATGTTCCACTCCAGAGGTGGCTGCACTTCAGTGGCAGGTGACATGATTCTTATATACACAGCTTATAAAGTGTTTGGGATCCTACTAGATGAAAGAAGCTCAGGAAATGTTCAATCCTTATCATTATTATTTCATTTATTTTACTTAGGCATACACATGCTATAAAGGAGTGCCTATCGCTATGCTCTAGGACCCTAGGCATAACTTAAAAACTCAACAAAATTCACACCCCAAGTGTAATTTTGGTGCAGCAGTGCAGTCAGTATAATCCACTACCAGCAAACCAGGCAACGCATCCTTCTCAAGTCCCCCTCCCAGTCCAGCAGTTCCCCCCGCCCCGCTTGCAATCTTCTGCTCCCCCCTCCCCCCCCGCAAAATAATTCAGCAGATTCTGACTATTTTGGATCAGAGTAAGGCAAATTCCAAAGTCACGGGGGGCCCTCACAGAGAACGCCCAGCCAGCAGCCCCTTCCACGTATGCCACTGGGGCTTCAGCTTGAGCACCTCTGCTGATCAATAACCCTGGCAGGAGCTGATCAGGCTAATGGATGATACCCTCCCACCCTGTAAACCCTCTTAGTTCCTGTAAGTGCCAGAGGCACTGTATGTATGAAGCATGAGGAAGGAATGTGCCTCTCTCTCTCTCTCTCTCTCTGACCTTCACAGCTGGGAGCCCATTGAGAAATACATCAATGAGCAATATGAAAAATTCCTGAAAGAGGAAGTGAATATTGCAAGGAAAAAACGAATCCCAGACACGAGAGTCCACTGCTGCCTCTACTTCATCTCCCCCACGGGTCACTCGTACGTATCCCGCTGCTGACTGCTTCATCTCTCCCACTCATCACTTATATGTATCCCAGTGTTTCCCAAACTTGTTCCGCCACTTGTGTAGGGAAAGCCCCGGTGGGCCAGGCCGGTTTGTTTACCTGCTGAGTCCGCAGGTCTGGCCGATCGTGGCTCCCACTGGCTGCGATTCGCTGCTCCAGGCTAATGGGAGCTACAGGAAGCGAAGCTGGCCGAGAGACATACCGGCCGCCGCTTCTAGCAGCTCCCAATGGCATGGAGCAGCGAACTGCGGCCACTGGGAGCCACAATCGGCCGGACCTGTGGACGCGGCAGGTAAACAAACCAGCCCGGCCCGCCAGGGGCTTTCCCTACACAAATGGCGGAACAAGTTTGGGAAACACTGATGTATCCTATCTCATCTCTATCTTACTGCACCTCTACTTTAGCTCCCCCTATGGACCAGTCATATGTATCTCACTACTCCCTCTACTTTATGTTCTCCACGAGTCTCTCCCCCCCCATGCATCACTCCTACATACATCCCACTCTGCCTCTTTCATCTCTCCCATGGGTCATGCATAGGAATCCCACTGCTGTTTAACTTTTCCCTACTGGGCTGGACACTGGGAAGGCTGTACAGAAAAGCATTAGAATGGGATAGACAGGCCAGCTCTCCCCATAGGTTTTTTTCTAGGCATTGTGTGAGGAGGAAGGAGGAGAAGAGATCTAATGGGAGCATCTCTTGGGGGATACGCAGGAGAGCTCTCCCTTCCCCCTCTCGTCTGGACTCTGGGAGGGAGAAGAGCGGAGCCAGCATTAAGGGTGATGTGGTAAAATGACTCTCACTTATTCCTTTTTATCGGGCTGCAGCTTGCGACCCCTGGACCTAGAGTTCATGAAACATCTCAGCAAAGTAGTAAACATCATCCCTGTTATCGCCAAGGCAGACACCATGACCCTGGAAGAGAAGACTGAGTTCAAACAAAGGGTGAGTACCACCACGCCTGTGTGGAACGAGTCTTTCCCAGCCTCACCTGTCCTGGCAGGAAGGTGAGAAAGGTGGTTGTATCCTTCAGACTGGGATTATATTGTCTTGACCACTCAGACATCCTGGTGTTTCCCTTCATGGTTCAGAACAGCACTCAGCTGCTGCCACGGGATACAATATTGGATTCTTCTCCACTGACAGAGTCCAGCTATCGTGCAACCTTAAAACTGGACCTGGTTCTGTGTCAATGTGGGGCGTGTGCGATGATCTGGGTGTGCTCATATGGCAGAAGATTGCCTAAATCGTTCAGACTAATATGGGGAAGGCCACCTTTCCAGCTGGTAGGATATCACAGCAATTCAGCTCTTTCCCAAGTTGCCGTACATTCCTGACAATATGGCCTTATCCAAGAACACGCTTGTCCTTTAAATGAACCTTCGCAAAACATGTGCCCACAGCGGGTCAGAGCTGACATTAGCATGTATCTGTGCTAGTGAACCCTACCTCTGAACTCAGACTAATTGATAGGAGAATGTACCTTCCTAGCCCAAATGAGCCTAAGGAAATGATCAACTAAGACCACAAAGAATAATGCTGAATGGTCTGCTAGGGGCACCACAATGGAGAATTAAAAATGGGTGGATCTTCTGGTGAACTGAAATCTACTAGAGATCACCCTGGGCAAAAACTAACTGATGGATGCATCTATTGTGGAAGAGCAGCTGTTTCTATGCTGAAGTCTCTCACAGGGCATTTGTCACAGTGATGGCAAGGGTTTCACACCTGTGCTGTGACCTGCCAAGATGTCTTTCTGCTGATCCCTGTTCTGTGACTGGGGTATTAATCCTTCATAACCCTGACCAATGGGGCCAGTGAATAAAGTCCAATCTCTTGCCAGCACTGCTGTGTGTCACAACTGTATCACACACTCCTTCAGGAGTATTCCCTGCAGGCCCCTTCCCCTTGAGCATGTTGCAGTAGGAATGTAATACCCCTGCACTCTGTTGTCTGCCATAATTCAGTGCTTGCACTGCTTTTTACTTTCCAATGTTTCCCTGCCCAGGTGCGCAAAGAACTGGAGGTGAATGGGATCGAGTTTTACCCCCAGAAAGAGTTTGATGAGGACCTGGAGGATAAAACAGAGAATGACAAAATCAGGGTAGGACACACCATATCATGAGAGAGTACTGAGGAGTGGTTAGATTTCACTGAATGCAGAATGGAGACAAATCACTCTAGTTTTCAAAGTGCTTTGAGATCCTTGGATGAAAGATGCTATAATGCAAAGTATTATTATTACCGTTTATATCCAGTAGGGAGGGTGGGTTCTTTTATCCTTTCTAATTTAATTTGCATTGTCTCCGTTCATTAGCACCATAGAGTGCTGTGATTGCTGAATTTAAGAGGACTGTTTGTTTCACTTCATCTTGCTGGTCACTGGGTTTGGGCTGGGTTTAACTTCCCATGTGACCTGTTGCTGTTTAAGCCCAGCTTGTTCTCAGCTTGACCCCTCAAACTCTTATTTTTGGGAATCTCCCAAGTAAAAATTTGATCATATTTCCCTTTCACGTCAATCATCATTGCAGCCATCTCCTGTAGAAATGCTGGGGATATCTGCAGACCAATCTCTAGGAAGCTGGGGACATCTGTAGAAGACATCTAGGGCTTTTCCTTTTGGGGGTTTATGAATTTAATTTGCAGGGGGGTTATTTTTAGCAATTTTTGAGTTTTGTGTAGATGTCAAAAATCTGTGGTTTTGGGGATTTCTCTATGTATATACTTAGGCTTCGCAGAATTCGATTTTTTATTTTTTCATAATTTTGATGGATAATATCAAAGTTTATTTTTAAGCAGTTTTTTCAATTAAAATTTTCACAGTGGGTGAAATTGGGGTGCTGGTCAGATGATAGGGAAGATAGGACAATAATTATTTAATGACAGTAGATGTTGAGATTCAAAAAGTTAAAGCTTTATAACCGTTCAAACACAAATTGTCAATATCACATGTCAAAATATAAAGAGTAAATATCCTTAAATCAAACCCTAGTAAGTTCTCAAGCAGCATTTTTCTTACTTTGTCTATCTGTAAATTTCAATTATCATCAGTGGAAATATTTTTCATCAGTTTGTGTGTCCCTTAAATTGATGTTTACCTACTTTTACCAATAAAAATCTAATTCTTCCATGCCTATATATATTATACACATTACAGTAGTATATACACTAAAGAATCATAGAATATCAGGGTTGGAAGGGACTTCAGGAGATCATCTAGTCCAACCCCTGCTCAAAGCAGGACCAATCCCCAGACAGATTTTTGCCCTAGATCCCTAAATGGCCCTCTCAAGGATTGAGCTCACAACGCTGGGTTTAGCAGGCCAATGCTCAAACCACTGAGCTATCCCTCCCCCCAGGAGGAGGGATGAATAAAAGGCCAATCTCTTTGTAATGTTCCCTAGTGCACTTTAAAGTAAAGCTGTTTGCAGGGCCGGCTCCAGGGTTTTGGCCGCCCCAAGCAGCCAAAACCAAAAAAAAAAAAAAAAAAAGCCGCGATCGCGATCTAAAAAAAGCCATGATCGCGATCTGCTGCGGCAATTCGGCGGGAGGTCCTTCACTCCCAGGCGGAGTGAGGGACCGTCCGCCGAATTGCCGCCGAATACCTGGACCTGCCGCCCCTCTCCGGAGCAGCCGCCCCAAGCACCTGCTTGAGAAGCTGGTGCCTGGAGCCGGCCCTGGCTGTTTGAAACAGTGCTACACTAAAGTGCACTAGGGAACCTTTAGTGTGAACCAGCAGGGTCTACACAGACCAATTAATGTGCAACACATTAGTGTGCTTTAGAAATCATACCTCTGTCATCCGCATTACTGCTCCGTGTAGACAAAACTTTAGATCCAACTAACCATTTCCCATGTTTTCCCCATGTTTATTGAACACTGATTTCATTTTTTATTGGGATGTTTTACTGGTGTTTATCAGTTAATACTGAAAATCAGAAGCCCTAAACTTATGGAACATTGTGGAGACCTGCGAAAACCTATGGAAATATTGGGGGATCTCCAGACTAACCTATGGAAGCAAGGGATTTCTACACAGGAAGTGTCGGGTACCTCTGTGGACTGTCACATTTATAGAACTAGCTGCACCTCTGCCCCCTCTTGGTATTTCTTCACTGCAGAGTAAACATGGAGGATCAGCACCTGGGTTAGCCTAGTCTAGGTGTGAGTGGCCACTCCAAAGTTATTGTGTCCTCATTGATGCTGCAGTCCCCTGTGTGTGTGTGTTGCTAGGACTTGGGGGGCGGGAGGGGGCATCTCCCATGGTTCTTTGTGCTGCAGTGAGATGAGCCACTCTGATTCTTTCCCAATGAATTGTAGGAGAACTTGTCTGTCCTTCTGGCCAGATGAGAGGAATTGTGGGAAGGCATTGGAGGACTATCAGCACTGGAATGATTTAATCTGTGTCCTCACTGCAAAGTGAGTGGGTTATCAGCTTCACTCAGCCTTTAGCCCAGGGGTCGGCAACCTTTCAGAAGTGATGTGCTGAGTCTTCATTTATTCACTCTAATTTAAGGTTTCGCGTGCCGGTAATGTTTTTAGAAGGTCTCTTTCTATAAGTCTATAATATATAACGAAACTATTGTTGTATGTAAAGTAAATAAGGTTTTTAAAATGTTTAAGAAGCTTCATTTAAAATAAATTAAAATGCAGAGCCCCTCGGACTGGTGGCCAGGACCCGGGCAGTGTGAGTGCCACTGAAAATCAGCTCGCGTGCCGCCTTCGGCACATGTGCCATAGGTTGCCTACCCCTGCTTTAGCCTATACCCCAGGACAGGACAGCTAGTTGGGGTTGAAAACACCACTAAACTTGGGTGACAGAGTTTTGTGTCTGGAAGGGAGGAGAGTTAAGGGCAACACCTGAGTAAAAGGCCAAGTTAACTCTGCAGTGAAGACAAACTCCCTTAGTGCATCTCCTCAGGTGATAGGTACAGGCAAAAGATCTATCTCGGGGTTGGAATCATGTGATTCTTCCACTCTGAGCCTGGGACGTGGGTACAATGCTCCATGTATAGCAACCTCTTATCACCCAGTGATACAGTGACCTGCAGCCTCCTTAAAACAACATATAGCTCATGGAATGGAGCACTAGAGAAAAAAATAGGATTTTAAAGTAACAAACAGCCTTCCTGCACATCTGTCCTACCTCGAGTCCTACCATCCCATACTGGTAGGCCCCAAACCTAGGTAGGCCTAGCTTCTTCAGACACCCCCATAGGTTCCTGTGTCTGAGTCTTTTCAATCTCATGCACCCCCTTGCAGTGTCCTTTCTCCCCCCCTCCCACCCCATACACACACACACACACACTTCCGAGCTCTTTGACTTGCAGGAGCTTGGTCAAGTGTTGGTGGCTTTTGCTGTCTGGTTGAGAAAGTTTCATACCCTGGCAGGAGACTGAGTAGGGTTGTCAGAGCGAACAATTCTGGCATTGTCCCTTTAGGACTCATAGGTGACCATCTTGAGCCATCTCCTCTTTCCTTCTGGGAACCACCCCAGAGAGACCCCTGGGGAGAAATACTTACACCAAAATATGAGTGCAGCAAACACCAGGCCAAAGTCAGGCCAGCATACAGTATTAATAAATGATTTTAGAGAGCTCCATATTCATCACTCCTATGATTCAAAAATGCCGGTCACATTTGAAGACTCACCTAGAACAATACTGCACCCATCTGCAGAACCCACGGAATCACTGGGAACCTCTGCAGGCTCAGCTCTGGCAACAGCTGTAAACAACTGTTGAAATGCTTGGGATATTGTCATAGTCTGCAGTGGCCAGTCATTGGATGGTCATTGGCAATGAGTGCCTCTTGTCCTGCAGAAGACCGTATGCTGGAGGGAAGAGGGTAACAGGGAAGGGTGGAGAGAGAGAAGTAGTACTACAGCCCATATCTCATTGTTGTCTAGTGCGCAGAGGAACAGCTTGACTAGGCTTGTCTACCTGTCTATCTCCAGCAGGAAAGCATGCCGTTTGCAGTGGTGGGCAGCGACAAGGAATACCAAGTAAATGGCAAAAGAATCCTGGGCAGGAAAACTCCTTGGGGCGTCATTGAAGGTAAACAGGTCCATCCTTTTGAGATGGATGTATCTACCTAGGCTCAGGCACGCAAAGCTCCAGGTACGCAGCAGAGCACTACCCCTCGCACCTATAGTTAGACATATTTTTTAATCAAAATAAAACAAAGATATTTTCAAACACTTCTGCTGAGGGGAATTGGAGCTACCACTGTGGTATCAGCAACTGGCAGGGTATTGCTGCCACTCTAGAATATGAAAGGTGCCACGTTAGGGCCCATGAGGTCACCTCGCTTTTCAAGTGAACCCTCCCTTGTGGTTTTAAGAACTGACAAGCCCAATAGACTGCATGTTATGCACATATAGCACTGTATGCCCTGTTTGAAATATAAGATCTGTGCCTGTCAGCCCACTGTCTTGACCATTATCCCATGCACTGTACTAATGAAGGATTTTTTTAACACCCCATTTCCCAATTTTCTCTGTTTACAGTGGAAAACCTCAATCACTGTGAATTTGCCCTACTTCGAGACTTTGTCATCAGGTGAGGCCAGCGGTTATGTAACTGTCTATTCCTGATGAGAAGGGCTACAGTACTTAACAGACTTTCAGATAGAATTTCCTAGTGACGAAAGCCATGATAATGGAACAGTCTCCAAACGGATGAAAGTCATATTTCTTAAGACAATTCAAGCTGGGCTGACTACTATAGGGAACTAATGGACAGGGCAACCTAGCTGATCTTTAATGTCTATGATTGCTATGCCAACAAGGGGGTTAGTTGTGATGGTGCTTGGGTGATGTGAATGGCCTGTGTGACAAGGAACTGGAGTGATATCCTCCCCCCTGCCCCATTATGCAAACACACAATAGATGGGAACACTTTTTAGTTGCTCCTGACTTAGGGCTGAGTTGGAATCAGTGACAAAGAGGGAAAGACTCTTCAGTCCATTTCCAATTCTCAGACCATATAGTCCTCCTGATTTGGGGATGGATTAGAATTGACCAAGAGATAAAAAGCTCCATATCCCCAATCTCCAGTCCCCCTTCTCTCAAGTTCATATATGGATTGAAGCCCTTTCAGGAGAACTGACATCTGGCCGAGATTCTGTGGGCAAGTCCCATAGTTTGAAGGCGATGGAACTATGGGACCAAGGGTGCTGCCGCATCCCCTGGCTTGAAGTGGTTTCCATCATATCCAGGGTTTACAGTTTGGTTCAATGGCTTTCAGCACCCCTGTTTGAAGGTAATCTCTATGCCCTATAGACTAACAAGGTAGGTATTTTTAAGAAGCCCAATGTAAATATACATCAAAGTTAAAAACCAATCCCCTGTATGCTTCCTGTTGTCATGGTGTTTTGGCATCTGGGAGTGATGAAACCTCAGATTGTGACACAGTGATGTCATGGTGACATTACAATATTGCATTGTTTGTCCCTCACAACAAATTCCTAATGCTGGTACCATCTAGCTGTCACTGTTGGGCTTTCCCCAGATCTTTCAATAAAAGGTGGTCATTAAACAATGGTGGTCAAAGCCCAGGCGTTTTCTGGCGGTTAATGACTGGTTGGAAGGAGTTGTGGCTGTGGGGACTCTTCCGGGGGGCTGGTGACAACAGCACAGCTACTCTGGGCTCCACTGCACAACTGACCAGATGCATCATGGGCAGGGCTGGCTCCAGGCACCAGCCGAGCAAGCTGGTGCTTGGGGCGGCAGATTGTTCGAGGCGGCATTCCGCCCAATCCTAGGGCAGCACGGCCGCTTTTTTTTTTTGTTTCGCTCGGGCCGCCCTGTAGGGGGTGGTGGCGCGGAGGACGGGAGTGCCCTGCAGCAAGCCTGGCAGGGCAGTCCTCGTCCTTCCTTCCCAGCCGACCGGAGTGGCGCGGAGCCTCCCAGCAGACGGCGCAGCAGTCGGGGCCGCGTGGCAGCCCCCTGCTGAAGCCCTGGCCACCCCTCTTCTCTCTCTCCCCCTCCCCCCGCTTCCTGCCCCTCCCCCTGCTAGCTGGGGCACATCTGCAACGCAGGGAGTCCCCCTGCACCCTGGCTCCGGCTGTGCCGCAGGTTTTTTTTTTTTTTTTGCTTGGGGCGGCCAAAAAGCCAGAGCCAGCCCTGATCATGGGGAAGTTTTACCTTCTTTGACGCATCATATATTAACTGCTGCTGGAAGACTGATGAACCAGATGTCTTAACTGATACAGCAGGATGCAGAATAGCTGGCTCAATGGACCATTGATTGGTCTGATCTGGTGTAGCAGGAGATAGCATACTGCACTGGTGAGGCCAGTGATCGGAGCCAGTGTGACATATCCTGTGTGCCTATTTTATTTTGCTGACGGATGCAGTTTCAATTGGCTAATGTATTATGGCCTCCATAAAAAAGACTCCAAGGACAGACAGATTGATCAATGAGCACAGTGCCTTCCGAATGTTCATTGGCCAGCCAGACTGTAGAAACTGTCCCATTTATCTTAGGAAATAAAATAGACCCAGAAAGAATAACATTGACCCAGCTGATTATTTTTCTTATCCTCCTTCTCTCTGTCTCCTGCAGGACCCACCTCCAAGACCTAAAAGAAGTGACGCACAACATCCACTATGAGACCTACAGGGCCAAGCGGCTGAATGACAACGGGGGGCTCCCCCCAGTGACCGCCGAGACAGAGGAGAACCACGAAAGTAATCTGTGAATTACTCCTCCCACTGTCTGGATATTACAACCCGTCCCAGCTACCCTTGACTTTACTGTAGGCCTGTCTTCAAAGCATGTGGCACATCCTCTGTGTGTGTGTGTATGGGAGAAGGAGCAGGGGCATACCTTTCTCCTTCCTAGAATGTTGTCATTCTTGTTTTTTTGCACAGCAGGCTGTTTGTTGTCTTCCCCTCTCTCATGTTCTGTGGTTCAGTTGCGTGTCTTGGTGTGGGAAGTAGTGGAGGGAATGCTGGGAGATTTGATTTCTGGCATTTGGAGTGTTTGGAGAGGATGACTTGGTTCTGTGTTTGCACATTTGAAAAGCATAGAAAGACTCCAAGGACAGACAGATTGATCAATGAGCACAGTGCCTTCCGAATGGTGGTGGCATCGGAGAACCTCTTCCTGCATGTGAGTGGAGTTCCCTGGTGTAGATGGGAAAGGTAGGCGGTTGATTAGGGGGAGTGATAGGTGGCTATGGCATATCCCCTTTTCTCACTGAGGCCTGTTCAAAAAGGGAAGGGGGCGGGGTTAGTGGTAATTTGTGTCTGGGAGGAGAGATATTATCATATTTTCCAGTCCATGTTCTAACTGGAAGATGGGTGGTGGTGGGAAGTGAGCACAAATTAGATCTTGGACCTTAGGGTTTCATTGTAAGATCTAGAAGGTGTTGTTTTACATTCCCGTCACAGGTGTCTGGGAGGGGAGAGACAACAAAAAACCAGGAACACTAATTGAGGGACAAATCCTGAGGTCTTCACTGAGGGCCAAATAGTGGCATTTAGCCACTGCCCTGGAATTGGCAGGGTGTCTCCCTACCCCAGCAGGCAGGGGGCCTGGGTAGGCTGCCCCATCTTCTAGGATACTTCAGCTTGCTGCCCCCAATGTGCTCAGCCCACTTTGCAAGCCAATGCAAAGGGTGAGGAGAACAGGCCCAGGCATAGCTCTATTGCTTCCCTTCCTGTGGGGCAACATACACCTGCTGGGACACAGCAGAGGGGCAGGCCCTGCACTCCTGCAATTGACACACAGGGTAGGCTCCTTATGTAGTCACCCATGCAAGGGCCACCCATAATCTGGCCCCCAGGAGTTTACTTAGGCAGAAGTCCCAACTAAGCAAATGGGCCAAGCTCTTAGTCCTCACTCAGTTTTTACCCAGTATTTACTTGGACAAACTTGTCTCTGAAGCCATGGGAGATGTGCCTAAGTAAAAAAATGAATGAGGGCCTTGGAATGTGCCCTAGAGTTAATCGCTTGAAACGAAGCCAATACCAGTAAGCATGAGTTGCATGTACTAATGTGAACATGAGACCATCCCTTCTTCTTTCCTTAGCACAAAGAGCTGGGTTCACTGGAACTAGCTCATGGACAAATGGGGCAGAATTTTGGCTGGCCTGCTGGTCTTGGGTCAAGTGATCCCCTCTACACCTACCAGTTCCCGGCACACTCTCACTAGTTAGTTATTGAGGACGTCAGAGGATGTATAGAGGGGGGAGAAATATGTGCTAAGGGAGGGTGAATGAGAAGGGAAAAGGGATGTTGACAGCAGAGAGGAAATCATCTTTCCCAGGACTGGAGTGAGTTTCCACACAAGAATACCTCCTAATTCTGTTGGGAAACATCATGGGATCCCTTTATCTGCTGCATAGGATTCTGCGTTTAGGGAAGGAAGAGAGAAAAATACACATGACCCTTGCCTCCCCGGCCAGGGCCACCCACTTTTGACATAGTGCTGGAGGATACCAGTCCTTGAGCAAGTGAGAACTGTGAATATCTTGTGAGGTTCCTCGCAGATTTTCCACACTGGGAACCTTTCCATTGGCTTACCCTGGGGCCCGAGCCTCTACTGTGCTTTTAGATCCTTTGGGATGAAATGTGGACATTATAGAGATGTAAAGTTCATATCTTATTTAATTGCTCGATGAAGAAATGCTTTTTAATCCCCTGGATTTCTTGCACTAGGGATCCCTTTCCCCTTCCCAGTCACAGCTATATCATTCTCCAGCTGCCAAACAAACATGGTCAGTCTCTGCACAGCTTCCAGATGTGAATCGCGACTGCTTTATCAGTTTCCCCCTCTGATCTTCCAGGAGACGGCCTGGTATTTGATTAAGGGACTTGTCTCTCTCTCAGCACTGAGCCTGAGCCCTAGATTAGGGGTAGATGTAGTCACTGAATGGTTATATCAGTTTTCTTAATATTAAGGCCTCTATTTTGTATTTTACCTGTGGAGAAACAGCATTGCATAAGAACATAAGAATGGCCCTACTGTGTCAGACCAAAGGTCCATCTAGCCCAGTATCCTGTCTTCCGACAGCGGCCACTGCCAGGTGCCCCAGAGGGAATGAACAGTGATCCATATCCTGTCGCTCATTCCCAGCTTCTGGCAAACAGGCTAGGGACACCATTCCTGCCCATCCTGGCTAATAGCCATTGATGGACCTATCCTCCATGAATTTATCTAATTCTTTATTTAACCATGTTATGGTCTTGCACATCACAATATCCTCTGGCAAGGAGTTCCACAGTTGACTGCGTTGTGTGAAGAAATACTTCTTTTATTTGTTTTAAACCTGCTGCCTATTAATTTCATTTGGTGACCCCTAGTTCTTGTGTTATGAGAAGTAGTAAACAACACTTCCTTATCTACTTTCTCTACACCAGTCGTGATTTTATAGACCTCAATCATATCTCCCCTTAGCCATCTCTTTTGCAAGCTGAAAAGTCCCAGTCTTATTAATCTCTCCTCATACGGAAGCCGTTCCATACCCCTAATCATTTTTGTTGCCCTTTTCTGAATCTTTTCCAATTTCAATATATCTTTTTTGAGATGGGTCGACCACATCTGCACACAGTATTCAAGATGTGGGCATATCATGGATTTATATAGAGGCAACATGATATTTTCTGTCCTATTATCTATTCCTTTCTTAATTTCTGTTCGCTTTTTTGACTGCCACTGCACATTGAGTGGATATTTTCAGAGAACTATCCACAATGACTCCAAAATCTCTTTCTTGAGTGGTAACAGCTCATTTTATATGAATAGTTGTGATTGTGCTTTTCAATGTGCATTACTTTGCATTTATCAACATTAAATTTCATCTGCCATTTTGTTGCCCAGTCACCCAGTTTTGAGAGAGCCTTTTGTAGCTCTTTGCAGTCTGCCTGGGTCTTAACTATCTTTAGTAATTTTGTATCATCTGCAAATTTTGCCACCTCACTGTTTACCCCTTTTTCCAGATCATTTATGAATATGTTGAATAGGACTGGTCCCAGAACAGACCCCTGGGGGACACCACTATTTACCTCTCTCCATTCTGAAAACTGACCATTTATACCTACCCTTTGTTTCCTATCTTTTAACCAGTTACCAATCTATGAGAGCACCTTCCCTCTTATCCTGTGGCAGTTTACTCTGGTAAGAGCCTTTGATGAGGGACCTTATCAAAGGCTTTCTGAAAATCTAAGTACACTATATCCACTGTATCCTCTTGGGCCACATGCTTGTTGACCCCCTCAAAGAATTCTAGTACATTCATGAGGCATGATTTCCCTTTTCTAAAACCATGTTGACTCTACCTCAACAAATTATGTTCATCTATATGTCCGACAATATTGTTCTTTATTATAGTTTCAACCAGTTTGCCCGGTACTGAAGTCAGGCTTACAGGCCTGTAATTGCCAGGATCACCTCTGGAGCCCTTTTTAAAAATTGGCATCACATTAGCTATCCTCCAGTCATCTGTTACAGAAGCTGATTTAAATGATAGGTTACAGACTACAGTTAAGTATCAGAGGGGTAGCAGTGTTAGTCTGGATCTGTAAAAGCGGCAAAGAGTCCTGTGGCACCTTATAGACTAACAGACGTATTGGAGCATGAGCTTTCGTGGGTGAAAGCTCATGCTCCAATACGTCTGTTAGTCTATAAGGACTCTTTGCTGCTTTTACAAACTACAGTTAGTAGTTCTGCAATTTCACATTTGAGTTCCTTCAGAACTCTTGGGTGAATACCATCTGGTCCTGGTTACTTATTGCTGTTTAATTTATCAATTTGTTCTAAAACCTCTTCTAATGATACCTCAATCTGGGACAGTTCCTGAGATTATCACCTAAAAAGAATGGCTCAGGTTTGGGAATCTCCCTCACATCCTCAGCCGTGAAGACCGATGCAAAGAATTCATTTAGTTTCTCCGCAATGGCCTTATCGTCCTTCCTTGATCTTCCAGTGGCCCCACTGGTTGTTTAGCAGGCTTCCTGCTTCTGATGTACTTAAAAAAAAATTGCTATTACTTTTTGAGTCTTTGGCTAACTCTTCCTGCTTTGGAGCGGAGTCTCTAACACTGAAGCCCAAGCATTCCTCTATCTCGCTTAGCTGTTTAGAACGCAGCGAGACTGACAAAGATGGCAGACAGCTGCTGGAATCAGTCCAACCTGACAACAATTGCAATGAGTTTGGTGATTTCTGATCCTAAGAGGATGCAGGTCCCATGATTAGTGGTCATCCCTTAGTAGTAGAAGAGCAGTAGGTCACATCTGAGATGCGTTAGCACTGCTGAGTCATCCAGCACGGCAACCAGCAGAAAGAGCTGCAGGTCAGGACTGAGGTGTTCTGGGAGTGTTGCAGTTGAGGTATGCTGGCAGAACCATGTGAAACCCAGGACTGGAAGAGCAGGGAGCGCTCTAGAAGTGACATGCATTAGCAGAGCTGCGTCAGAGAAGCCTGCGCTGGGTCTGTGGTGTTAGCTAGTGCTATCACTGCAGGCCAAAGGGCTCTTCAGCATCGCTCTTGTCTGTCCATACAGATCAGCCATTCTCAACATTACTAAGTGTAAAGGTCCCCTCAGCCCTACTCTGTCCATCCATCTGTATCAACTCCTCCCAGCTCCATTGCACGGAGAGGGCCTTCATTGCTGCTCCCATCATTCCATCTGGGCCAGGCATTCTCAGACCTAGTGTAGGGCAGACCTAATGGAGGGTGAAAACATCTTCTGTAGTGCTTTTCTCCATCCAGGGCAAAAGCCTCCGCAGAACAATTCCTGTTTGTCCATCAAACTCAGCTGTTTTAAACCCCACTGAAGGGCAAAAGCATCTTCAATGCCGCTTCTGTCCATCAATCCGTCTCAGCTGTCCTCAACCCACCAGGGGCCTCTGCTCCTGAGCAGCCAAACATATCAGCTGTCCCCAACCCCGCTGCAGAGTGAAGGTCTCTTCAGTGTTGCAGCTGCCCATAAGCCTTCATCTCAGCTGTTCTCAGCCAGCTGCTGGGGGAAGGCTGCCCCTGCCCATACAGCAGGATGAAGATTCCATCAGTGCTTCTCCTAGCCATCAGGCTGAAGGATGGAGCCTAAGCCCTGCCATGCTGGGGAAACTAAGGCTATGTCTACACTGAGATAAAATGCCTGCCGCACAGCTGTGGCTGGTCTGGGTCAGCTGCCTTGGGTTGAGGCTGCAGGGCTATAAAATTGCAGTGTAGGCGCTTGGGCTGGAGCCCGGGCTCTGAGACCTCATGAGGGGGGAGGGTCTCAGAGGCCAAGCTCCAGCCTGAGCCAAAATGTCTACAATGCAATTCAACAGCCCTGTAGCCCAAGCCCCATGAGCCTGAGTTTGCTGCCCAGAGCTCCGAGACTTGCTGTCGCAGGGTTTTTTATCGCAGTGTAGATGTACCCTAAAACGCTCAAGCTGGCTTCCCCACTAACTGCACCTGTTCATGCTGAACATACCGGGGTATTATCAACTCCAGTGACATCAGAGTTTCTTTGTGCAGTGGTAAGGTCATTTCTGCGACTTTGGGGCCTGAAGAATGGTCATTGCAGAGTGTGGATATCTCCCTGGCTAACTGAGGAATGGCCAGTTCCAGGCCACATGCACAAAGGTGACCAATTTCCCTTTGTCTGTCACTTGGATTATAAGTACTAGGGCTATGCTCTGTGATCTGTGTCAACGGGGCTCGTGTATGTGGAAGGGGGGTAGTAGATATGGTCTTCTGTGGAGGAACTTGGGCCTGGTCGTCCAACCAGGGATTCCAGTTCTCTCGTGCCACTCACGGACCCCCTGTGTAAGATGATCTTCCTTAATAGATATTATTTTACTGGCACCCACACAATATGCTAAGCATTTTCCTAACATATAGGGATTGATTGTCCAACCTTTTCTCAAGCAGGTGAACACTTGCTCATGCAAGCAGCCCTAGTGACTTCAAAGTCTCTCTGACTCCTCCAGTTAGGAGGTGTTCACCAAGATGAATATGGGTTGCACAACCTAGCCCATATGGGAAAGGATGGTCCAGTGATTAGGGCACTGTCTTAGGATGTGGAAGATCTGCTTTCAATCCCCTGCTCTGCCCAGACATCCTGTGTGACCTTGTGCAAGTCATTCAGTCTCGCTGTGCCTCAGTTTCCCGTCTGCACAATGGGGATAATAATGCATCCTACCTCACAAGAGGATAACTGCATTACAGATTGTGAAGTACTTTGAGATCTACTGATGAAAAGTGCTATATAAGAAATAGGTATTCTTATTATTACTGTACTGGGAAAAAAGTGTCCTGTTAGCATGTTAACTAACATGTCTTAACTAACATGATGTTAAACATGGTTTTACCCTTGGTGTGAACAAGGACAGTTGTGTTAAAAAATGTGTTAACTCATCATGGTTAATCCTATGGGGAACTAACCCTGACCAGCTCATGTTTTTAAACATACCTGTCCTTGTTCACACTAAGGACAAAGCTGTATTTAACACAGTGAGGTCCTATTCTATGCCTATGGCACCTATGTGTTATGGTTGGTTCGTAAATAAGTAAGTAAATAAATAAGTTAATTAATTAATTAATAGCAGCAACATTGTGTTAGTCAACACATTCTCTAACAGGATGTTTTCATTCCCAGTATAGACCAGGCCTAAGTAGGCATCTGGAAAGAGGTAAACATATAAGTGAAGTGCTCAAGGACTGAACTGGCCGTGTCTTGGTAAGAGGGAGTGTTTTCTTGGGGTTGGGGTTTTTTGTAAAATGTAAAGATTTTCCCCTAAGGACACTTAACATTGTCCATCAGTAAATATAACTGGGAAAATTTTGAACCTCACTGGAAACATCAGATGCTGATGCAGATCAGATGCTGCAGTAAGTTCTTCCCTGGAGAAAATACATTATTTAATAAAATACAATAACTATTAAATTAAAGACAGTAATTAAATACAATAACTATACTTTGTAAGTAGGTAGTGCTTTTTATCCAGAGATCTCAAAGCACTTTACAAAAGTGGGTAACAATTACTCCCATTTTACAGACATAAACTGAGGCAAAGAGGTTACACAACTTGCCTAAAAACACCCAGCAAATCAGGGGCACAGCTGTGACTAGAATCCACACCTCCTGAGCACCACAGCTATGCTGCCTCCCCCATCACCATGTGCTTTTAAAAACCAAGGATGGGGAACATCCTGTACCTTGAATGAACCACTTGTTGTTGTTTGAACAAACCATAAGGAATCTAGGGTCACTTCTTAACAGGTTATTTCTTCCCCCAAAGCATGGTCCAACCTCTGAGCATGCCCCTCTGATGTTGGCTGTCATGCCCACACTCTCTCCCCTTTCCAGCCCCCATATCCTTTATGCAGCACCTTCCCGTGCAGTACCCCTGAGCTTAAGAAAGATATAAGGCTGCTGATTTCAGAGCAAATGCCAGTGCAGTGCAGTGGATGGATTGGTGATGCCCAACAACAAAACAGGTGACTCCACTCTTAAAGCTGCATGTTCCCGCCCAACATATTTCAACTAATAGTGGGTGACAAAGCACCCCGAGTTTTCCTTTCTCCCTACTGCCAACCTGAAAATCATTTGGTACATACCAAAATCTGATGTACCTTATTACAGAACTCTACAAAGAAGAATGAAAAAAGCCCCTTAGCAATCAGGGGACGTCTACTCCCCTTCGATGTTACTTATGAATCTGTATGGCAGCTCCAGGACACCAAGGCTTACAGGGCAGAGAGAGAAAAGAAATAAATGGTGACTCCTGCCTTGGTTCTGGAAATACTGTGCCACCATCCGCCATTCAAGACGCACCCACAGGTTTTCAGAAATCTAGACTGTACTTCTTTCTTTTGGAAGCAAGTGCCGTGGAAGACAGTTAATTTTACTTGAGAGATGGTAGAGCAAAAAATGGAAGCATGAACAAGCAAATGAAACCGGGTTCCTGGCACTCCCGTACACTGACAGTATCATGATGGAGTCTTCTTGTATCAGTCCAGCGCTGGTCGAGATAGAACGAAATCACACAAACTTGTGGTGTAAATGTCGCTAGACTTAACTTTCTATCTGTGTTGTATGATTAAACAAAATGTCGCCATTTGAACAAGTGCCTGTCTTGTTTCTTCTTTGTTTTGTTTTTTTACACTTCATTTTTTTTACTTTCCTTCCCCTGTACAGTTAGAGTTGCCCCAATATCCATCTGGCACTATCCTTGTGTAGCACAATCCTGCAACTACAGGCAGGGGCCTGTCCAGGTAACAGGAATAATAAAAAATAAGATCTGGAAAAGAGCTGTTAGGTCACAACTTGCTTGCTGCCTCCCATTTAGGGTGACCAGATGTCCCGATTTTATAGGGACAGTCCTGATTTTTGAGTCTTTTTCTTATATAGGCTCCTATTACCCCCCACCCCCATCCCAATTTTTCACACTTGCTGTCTGGTCACCCTACTCCCAGTCCCCCATCCAGTGCTCACTGATTCCTTACATTTTGTATATTATCCTGGACTTTGTCCAATCTGATTTTAATCACTCCAGTGATGAGACTTCCCCCTATTCTCTTGGGAGAACATTTCACTGCCTAATAGACTAGGCAAAGTTCCTTGATATTTGGCTGGGATATTCTTTTGCTTCCTTTAAATTACAGCAGAGAAGACCTATTAGATAATCTTCTCATGCAGGAGAGTTTCTAACTAGAGGATGTGTCATATATTAAAGTGGTAACCCCTATTATTCCTACTTATACTCCCCTAAAATATCCTGAACTATTCTTCTCGCTGCTTGGTGTTTACACCCTTCAGAGTCTCTCAGTTGTCATTTAGCAACACTAAATATTTCTCTCTCTTTCTTCACAAGTCAACATGCCAGCCTCTTTAATGATCCGGGTTGCTCTTCTCTCAACTCCCATCAGTGTTTGGATGCTTTTCTGAAATCTGTTGATGTCATGAAGACCAGAGCTTGACGTAGGAAGGCTAGATGGAATCAGCCCTTCTAGAAGATCCCCCTCCAAGCTTCTTCTCAATTCAAGGTCTGGCCTAAACCTGCACAAGCCAGGGTCCACCCAGGCAGGGAACTGGTGGAGATTAATAAGATCGGCTCACAGAACTGGAATGCTGGGTGGCAGAGGGGGATTGAGTTTAACCTCTATGTACATACAGTTGGAAATCTGGAACTGTCGTGAAAGCTAGGCTCACAGGTGTGTAGGGTAGAGCCAGTAGATTGAGGACTGCCTTCTGAATTGTAGGACAGTCGGAGAATCCTTTTCCCACACATTTATAAGTGGTCCTTCTGTCATTGGCCTGCAAGGAGTGATGTGAGGTCTCTGCAGAGCCCGACTGAGCAGAAGGGCTGTATTGAATAGCTTTTTATGGAGGGGATGGTATGACGTGATTGTCTACAATGGCATGTAGCCGATCTGTGACTGGCAAATATCCTCTGCAGCCAGAGATGGGCCACTAGACGGGGAGGCCTCTGAGTTACTACAGAGAATTCTTTTCCATGTGTCTGGCTGGCAGGTCTCACCCACATTCTCAGTGTCTGATCACTAGATCACTGATTTGCTTCTCCCTGTACCACATGGGACCATGCCAGCTGCTCAGGCAGTGTTTGAGAATGGGGAACCCAATAGCCACTGTGCCTGAGACCTTGAACTCTGGCTTTTATGGTTTGTGTCCCTACCTCCCTGTTAGTCAGAAGTCAGATTCTCTCTGAGGTGATTATCCACGCTGAATAGTATTCAAAACCCACTTACGGTACTTGCAACTAAAAATAGATTTTATTGGCAAATTATTGAAACCAAGAGAAGAAACCATAAGAGGATAAGTAAAATCTGCACTCACCTGCACAGCTACTACAAGAAAGCCGGCCCAAACCTTAGGCTACAGAATATTGGGTTAGATACATGAAAAACTACATGGTAGAAGAGCCTTTGGTCTAACGGCAAAGCTGTCTCTGTCTTTCAGTCTGTCAAATGTCCCGAGGAAGGTCTATGGGGAACTGGAACTCCTTTACCCCTTTGTAAGGAATACATCACTTTGGTTCTGTCAAAAGGCACCTGCTGCCCTTCTGAATCAAGCTGGTGGTCTGCACATTACATTGCCTTACAAAACCATATTAGCAAGGTGAAACCATCTGGAATCTGGTTCAGTGGCCTCATCCTTCTGCTGACTCTCAACCTGCATTATGCTATTTTTCTTCTCAGCTGTCCTTTCCCATCAGGTTAATATTCTCCTACCTCTTTGAGTTGGCATTTTAGTAACAGGTTATCAAACCAGCCCTTCTAGACCAATGAGAAACAAGCAAACAAAAATGTGGATTTCACCAACCTCAAGAGCAAACAGCTCTTTGATTAAAAAGTTTAGGAGACAGAGAAATTAGCCATTCAGATACAGCTTTGTCACAGCGCTATAAAACTGGAAAAGACCCATCCCTCCCATCCTTCTGTCTGTCCATTGCCATCCCTCCCATCCTTCTGTCTGCCCGTCCATTCACTTCTCTGTTTGTCCATCCACTCATCCCTCCAGTCCTCTGTCCACCCATCCGCTCCTGTGTCCGTCCACGCACCCGTCCCTCTGCCCCTACCTGTCTGTCCATCCACCCATCCCTCCGTCCTTCTGTCTGTCAACCCATCCTTCCACTCCTCCGTCCGTCCATCCACCCATCCCTCCAACACCGCCCCATGTGTCCAGCCCCGCTTCTGCCTGGCGCTCTAGCTACCCGCCCACGCGACTCCCTCCGCCCCCGGCTCTATCCCGAGTCCCCGCGGGCGGGGCT
This sequence comes from Chrysemys picta bellii, assembly GCF_011386835.1. Lineage (NCBI taxonomy): Eukaryota > Metazoa > Chordata > Testudines > Emydidae > Chrysemys > Chrysemys picta. The sequence continues at coordinate 91,493,667 of NC_088791.1, read as the reverse complement.
GTGCGCGATGAGGTCACGGGGCGGGGCTGTGCGCGATGAGGTCACGGGGCGGGGCCGCGGCATAAGGCGGGCGGGGGGGCGCTCGCTGCCATTGGCCGGGAAGATGGCGCTGAACAGGAACCACTCGCAGGGCGGCGGGGTCATCGTCCCCCCCGGGGAGAGGTACCGGGGCGCGGGGGGGACCCGCGCGTGCCGGGTGGGGCGCGGCCCCTCCCCTCCGAGACTGAGGCGGGTCCGGCCCGAGCCGAACCAGATCCCCGGCCCGGCCCCTCCGAGCCCCTGCGCCTGCCCGTAGCGCGCTTCGCCCGGCCCCCGCGCAGCGGCTCGCCTGGTCCGGCCGCTGGCCCCAGCCCTGCCCCGTGCCGGGAGGATCCGATGTCCCTGCTCGGCCGCCCCGGGCTGGGCTTTTCCCGGCCCGCCCCCGGCGCAGGACTTGAGGCGCTTCGTTTGTTTACGTTGCGGGCGCCGCGGAGGCCCCGGGGTTCCCCGGCCCGAAGAGCGGAGGGACGGGGAAGGGGGGCTGTCCTGCCGCTCGGGTCTCGCCCTTTGGCCCGGCTGAGGCAGCCCTGCCCGGGACACTCGCTGTTGCGGATTAATCCGTATCTAACTTCAGTTCTTCAAACCCGATCCCGGTAGCTTCAGGCCTGACCCAGGTGCCATCGGTCACTGACTGCCGAGTAATTAAAAAGTTGGTGGGAAAAGTCGGTGTGTCGGGTAGTGAGCGGAGACTGAGGGGGCGGGGGGGCGTAGCACTGTCAAGCTCTTTAGGGGAACTGGCCAGAGGCCGCTGGGAGATGAGCAGTGATTAGATCGTTGCCCGGATAAACCCAGCTTCCTTTAGCCCACTCTCTTTAAGGAGCTTTTCTTCTCTACAGACTGTTTCCTTGAGTTCGGCATCAGTTTTTTTCCTGTGCTCTCTGACCAACTCCCAAGTTGGCAGCAGGGCAGTTTGTTTTTTTTCTGAAAGCTGTTGCTCACTAATAATGGGCGTGACAACCCCAGAGGAAATGCATAGGCGTGAATCTGTAGTCACATGAGCTTTAGCTTGTCAGCAGATTAGTGTCTGAGCTCCATCACAAGGCATTACCTGCACTTTCATTAGCAGTGTGTGCAATCCTAGGTCATTAGCAACATCTGCATGGGTTTGGGTGTGTGCTGAGGTCTGAATTAAATATGCTCAGGTTGCAAATAGGGAAGTAGTCACTTTCTGAATAGACCTGCAGTAAATTACTCCAATAAACATACTCTAAATATTAAATGTACCTCTAGTTTGAGACCTAATTCTCCCTGTCCACAAATCTGCACTAGCTTTAAACTACTGAGTATGTACAGGAGGTACTGACTTTCTAACTCCTATTTTGCTTTTTCCAAATGAGATGTAATTCTGAGTCTGACTGCTCATGGCCATTAGAGATTCCATAGTATTCTTAGGGGACTATGCCCAAAACAACCCACCACAAAATCAGTTCAAACTCTGGCTCCTCACTTCATTAGTGTACTCTTAAGGAGACTACAGGACTACTGCTATTCTGGTATCCCTAAAGATTCATCTAGACCACTTCTCATCTCTCTTCTGGTAAATAGTGAGCTGGAGAGGAGTGATTTGGACAAGCCCTGTGTTTTCCTGGTCTGATTCTGTATTAAGGTTTGGCACAATTATTCACAACTGGTGAACCATCAAAATAAAGCAGCACCTTTACAGACATTAATCCTTTGCATTAAGCTGCACCCATGGTAGTAGTATTAGATTGTTTATTCAACCTGTTGTTCGTGCTTGGGCTTTCCAAAGCTACTGAACATTTTTTCTCTCTCCTTCTTTGTTTATCTAGTATAGATGCCATTGGCAGTTGGTCGTTTCAGACCTAGAACAACCATTGCAACTGCCCCGTTTCCCTCTGGATAATCTGCAGTCTGAAAAGATTGAGATTTCAGAGTTTGGGAATGAGCCCTTAGGTCGGAGTGGCCATGGTGGTGCTTCCTGTGTTATCCAAAATGGTCCTGGAGCTTGAGGCTGTGGCTTGGCCCTAAGAGCACCCTGACGGATGGTCAATGTCTGGGCTGCTGGTATAATCTAAAGGCACATAGTCATGCTAAATCAGGCCCTTTAAAAAAAAATCAATACAGAGGGAGTTTTACCAAACTTGAAACAAATAGAATGATTTTGTGCCATTTAAAAACAATGGAGTCACGGGGTTTGTTTGGTTCCCTGGCTGCCCCGAAACAGCTGCACTAGGTTAGTGCATGAAAAAGGAAGTAAACCTGGTTAAAAATCATGAAACTGGTCAGCCTAGTTTCACTATTCAAGCTTGGTATTTATTTACTTGTATTTCAAACAGCATCACTGGTGAAAAGTCATCAGCCTCTGGGCAAAATGGTTGTATGTGAACAATCTGCTTTCAAATATGATTGTATGTTGGCCTATCCCTGTTGGGGAGATGTACCCTAATCAGTACCACCAAAATCAATCACAAGTTCAGTCCCTTGCAATGTAGATGACAAAACAGTAACTAATAAGTAGGGCAAGGATGGAACTAGCAAAATGCTGTCTCTGAAGATGGGGGAGGGGGTAGGTCTGAGCAGAGCAAACTCCTCACCTCCTTGTAGCAGGAAGTAACTTCACTTATGAAATCCAAACCAGGTGTCTTGGGATGGTACTGCCACTAGTACTGGACCTGATCTGCAAGTCAGGAGGCAATCTGCTTAAATTGTATGAAGGTAGCTCTGAGATCCTGGACAGACACAAGACATTGAATGGAGAAGTGTGGGAAAGAAAACTGCCTTCTAGATTACTAAATTGTCCTTTAAGCTGCGTGAATAACAGAAAAATAAATAAGTAATATTATGAAGCTCAAAACTTTAAAACTTGTCAAGTAATATTTGGCAAATGTTATATGACCAGCTGTAGTTTTCCTTGTAAGCTGCTAGGCCATCTTGCTGGACAGTATATAAATTCCCAACAGCAGCAGAATTTCAGTCTTCTTCAGGGACGGGTTTACATCTCAAAACTCCAACATAAATTAAATAAACCAGGTCCTGGCCCCTTTCCAGATCCTTCCCCATATCTGCTATTTGTTGGCCTCTTAACTAAGAGCCAGGTGACCTTCCAGAATCACTTGATCTCTGACCTCAAACCTATTACCTGGGATAAAGCTTAGTCACAGGTGGGGTGAAGCCAATTTGCCTTAAGGGGCCAGCCCTCCCTGTGACAGTCCTATATTTATAAGTAAAATTGTTCAGTCGGTTTAGTGTAATTACCACTGCACTGGTATACTAAAAGTATTAAGTGCTGTTTTACCTACATACGTATAAAGTATGATTAAAAAAAGCTCTTTAAAAAGGCACATTTTAAATTTAATACATGACAGTTATTTTTACACGATGTAAAAGTGACCTATGAAATTTGCTACCATAGAATATTGCTGAGGCAAAGAGTTTGGTGGGATTCAGAACTGGATTAGACATGAGCAATTGCCCTAGTTAAGAAATGTCTCCCCATAGCATCTGAGAATTGGAGAGAACCTATTAGGCCTGTGGCTCTGGAGCCATATGCGGCTCCTTACCTAGGCACTGATTCCAGGGCTGGAGCTATAGATGCTAACTTTCCAATGTGCTGGAAGGTGCTCACTGCTCAACCCCCTGCTCTGCCCCCAAGCCCTGCCCCCACTCCACCCCTGTCCCAAGGCCCTGCTCCTTCCCCTGAGCCTTGCATGCCCTCCCTCAGCATCCTGTGCACTGAAACAGCTGATTGTGGTGGGAGTAGGTGCTGATTGGTGGGGGCTGTGGGCAGGCAGGAGGCGCTGGGGAGCTGATGGGGAGAGGGGAGGCTGCTGATGTATTACTGTGGCTCTTTGGCAATGTACATTGGTAAATTCTGGCTCCTTTTCAGGCTCAGGTTGGCCACCCCTGTATTAGGTAACTCAGTCTGTCCCTCCCAGCCTTGCAGGAGTGTGACTAGAGTATTGCATTTTCAGTAATCCCCTACATTTCCCTCAGTCCTTGACAGCTACACCTTTCAGGTACTTGTGGATTGTTATCCTGTGTCTCCCTTAAATAGTTCCACTAAATGTTATCTAGCTTTCAGTTTACTTCAGAAGCAAGTCCCTTTAATTCGTCCCTTTCAATAATTTTGCTGTTTTCTAATTTGCCCATATTTCTGTAGCAGGGTCCCTAAAACTGAATGGAGCATTTGAAATATGGTCTCATCAAGTCCTATGTAGCCACCTCATCTATGATGCCTCTGTACGCTGCTCAGGATTGCAGTGCATTTTTGTTTGTTTGCTGGCATAATACACTGCAAACTTATCACTCCCTAAGTCTTTCAGTATTTCCGCTTCTCTTTGATTGTCTGTCTGCTTTGGATCACTTCCCCCACATTTTCCCAAATTGACTTTTTCTACTCACATTTGTTATCCCTAAGTCCCTCTATATTATTTCCTGTCATTGCTAGTGTTCACGGGTAGTGTCTGTAGCAAACTTCACTAACATGTTGGCTCTCTGTTCTAGATCATTGAAAAAGATTAAACCCCACCACTAGGAACAGTGTTTCCCCAGTTCTCCTATCCCTGGATGCATTGCTCTTTATCACTAATCTTTGCTGATAGTCCTCGGTCATTTACAGGAAATAGTGACTGCATCTGTAGTTAGCCTGAAGAATCGTCGTCTTTAGTACAGTGGACACAACTGGGGTTGCATTACTGGGGTTATGCTTTCCTGTGTAGCATCAACATATGGATACTGGACTAGTCAGACAGGGACTTGCTCTGAGGCAACGCGCTTATTCCAGAAAGAAATATTGCAGTTAGTTGTGCTTATTCTGTGCTGTGACCTTTTGTACTGAGTCTCTTTCAATGAGAAATGAACAGTTTCCCCAACAACTGTCTCAAATGTCTTTGGAAATGCAGGGAGAAACAAACTGTCCCGAGGCTAGAGGCTTCCCTTGGCAGAGTAGGGTTGGGTGCTCTACTTATTGAGAGAGTAGCGTAAACGGTGCATGCATACGCGGAGAGAGAAGGTGGGATCCATATCTGAACTGAGCCTTTTAGGGAAATGACCTGTTCCTTGGCATGCCAACTAACGTATGTTGATTGCACATGCCTTAGGACTGTTTGATACTATGCATCCCTGATGTCTGTCTCTTCCTCCTCCTGCAGTATTCTTAAGCATTGTAAAGACGTGGAGCTTTCCTTCAGCGATGTGTCTGACAAGGCTGAAATCTTCAAAGGCACCAAGAAGGGAATGGTGTACCTCACCCCCTACAGGGTAAGTCTTGAGCCAGCAGCATTCTCCCACAGGCTTCTAGTCCTGGAGGCTTGTAAATGATTGGCTAAATCTCCTAGTTATGAGGAGGCTAGAAATTCAAGATGGGAGAGGGTGGTGGAAATAGGTCCATGCTTGTCCTATTCTCCACAGTCCTTTTTCCCAGCTAGGGCTGGTGCCAGATTGTTCTCTACAGCATGTTTTCATGTGTCTTGTACATTGTCCTGTTTCCAGTGTCAGTCAGTGGGGGTTCCACCATTTCCTTTGAAAGTCTCCTTCACAATCCTTGCGCAGAGAGAGAGAGAGACACAAACCCTCCATACGCACATCCAAAGTCTCTGTCCTGAACGCCAACCACTGTTTAACGTGGCTTCTCAGTTCTCATGCCTGTTGCCGCTGTATGTAGCCTTTTAAACGGGAACAGGAGTTGACTTATAATGTACTCTAGATCCACGTAAATGGGCATAGGCTTTGACCTGTTATGGCTTATCATACAGGCACAGTGGACTAACCTGATTGAAACAAGCCCCTTCTTAGTAAACATTTGAAAGCTGGAGGCAAAAAACTCTCTCCTGCTGTTCCAGGGATTACTGAAGGTGACTATGATGCTTCTGCAAGTGTTTTGATGAGTGAAAGTACAAAGGACTAGGGGAAACTGTTCAGTGTAGTCCAAAAAACTGGACTAGGAAAGCCCTGGAGAACCTCCTAAAGGGGTCAGTTCTGTACTGGCTTGAGGGGATGGACAGTAAATCTTTCCTGTCTTCAGTCCTGTGGCTTATGATATGGCTCATGCAAAATTTTGCATGCCCACAGGTACTCCTCATCCCTTTGGACTGTATCCAGTCTTCGGGTGCCAGCAGCACTCTAGAATTCTTCACTTAGCCGGTGCTTCTCTAGAGACAGTCACCAAACAAACTAAGCTGGTCTGAATTCACAGCTTTTGGTTTGTAAGTCTGTAGATGGACACTGCTCATTTGGTTTGAGTGTCCTGTTTTGACTTTAGCTTTAACTAGATATGCTGCACTGAATCTGCCAAAGCACTGGACGCACCAATGAGTTAGATCCCGGAAGGGTGTAATAGCTGTGAAAGATGCAATGCAGCAGCTTTCCTGTATGCTGCAGTGAGTTACACATAGCCTGTGACATTAGACCTTTTAATGAGAGAGGAAATGTTAGGCCAGGGCACTGCTCTTCTATCCCCTGCCTTTGGTTTTCCTTATGTAAGAATGATCGTAGTAACTGCTAAGTTACTATTCAAACAGGCTGCTAGATTTGAGCAGAAAGACCACACATCTAAGCAGTCCAGAACTTCTGGTCCACTTCAGTGCAGTGGAACTTCAAGCTGCAGTGCTGCAGACTGTGGCACGAAAATAGTGCAGTGATTTGAGGTTTTAAAGGGAGAAAATATTTCTCAGTCAACTGCACGCTACTGCGGAAGTTACACGTGTTTCAGGTGTGGGAGCCCTACATATGTGATTGTCAAAGTTCTTTTGGATCTCTCAGGATGAAAACTGCTATGTAGCTGTAGAATAGGAACTTGCATGTTTAATTGTTCCAGAGCTGTAGTTTCTCTTTACCAGCTTTTTAAAGCAGTCTCTGCTTTGAACACTCTTGAAACTGCCTGTTTCACTCTAGGTATAAAGACTGATTGTAAATTAACAACTTTAAAATGTCCCCTCTATCTTGCAGATGATCTTTGTGTCTAAAGGCAAGGACCCCATGATGTCCTTCATGATGCCATTCTACTTGGTGAAAGGGTGCTCCATCGAGCAGCCTGTCTTCGCTGCCAATTACATCAAAGGCGTGATCCAGGCTGAGGCAGGAGGTGTGTGTTAATGCATTGCCGCTCCAAGCACACTTAACTGAGCTTCCCAAGTACTTTTTCCCCTTCTGCTGAATTTCTAGCCCAGAGCTTGTCCACGTGAGAAATTGACTGGCATAGCAATAGTGAAATATGCCAGTCAATTTTCCCACATAGGCATGTCCTAAGTTTAGTGGAAAGCCCCCCAAAAGCCTCATAATGGATATTTTTGTCCAGTATAAACTTGTAACCATGATCCAAATGTTATAAGAAAATTACTTGATCTTTGAATTTCTGCATGTGTTAGTTGTTTCCTAGGCTCAGCTTGAGAGGGAGTTGGAGGGGGTAGGCAAGTGATGGGTTCACCAACTTCAACTGCTGATCTTGTTGGCTGCTATTCACGACTGTACAAAGTGAGCACGCTTCTCTGGAGATCAGCAGACCTTTCTTCGCTGAAATGCAGGCGTGTGCATCTCTGTATATCACTGGTTCAGACTTGACCCCAAGCTAGTAGTGGCTGAAAATTGTTACCATCTGACACTTGTGATGCCCTGTTTGAAATGACTTGGTGGTCTTGTTCTAGTTCCTAGTAGTCATCTCAGAAACAACAGTCACAGTTGGCACTAATTATTGTTGGCACTTACAGAACAAAAAATCAGGACAAAAGGCCCGAGACAACTCCCCTCAGTCGTAGTACTAGCTCCTCTGGGCTCGAGGCACCTGGGTAGGAGAGGGCGATGTGTTGGGAAACCTTACATCTCTGCTGGCTGCTTCTGTATTTGTTCTAGTGAGGGCTAGGTCTCCAGGCTGTGAATCCAGCACCTTTCCCTGGCAATAAAATCACTCTTTGTGGAGATTCTGCTATAGTAATGGTGACTCATGTCCGGGTCACTCTGGCTCTTGAGTAGCTAGAGCTTTCTGCATAACCTACTCTGCACGTACACTGCAGTGGTCTCAGATACCTTTTTTACTATGCCAGTTCATTTGTCAATGCTTCTTGAAATCCTTTCCTTCTACCCCAGCCTTTCTTGCTGGCTTGGGGTGTTGCTTCATGATGGGAACTATAGCGGTAGGTTGCTGATTCATTGGGTAACTTGCCCAAGCTTAACTACTACTGATAAGACAATAGGAAAGAATAAAATTTGAGCAACACAGTGTTTAAGTGTTGTGGAACCAGCCATTCCCTTTCCGTTTATATGCCTGATGGTTATTTTTTTTTATTCCTCCTCTAACATTGTGCAGAAAAACCCCAAACTTCTCATACAGTCTCTCCGGACAACTTTTCTTGGCAGAAGTTAATCAGACAAGGGATTTTGGAACCTGGGCTTTTCGTTTTAAAACTCAAACTTTAATCTCCCATCTGACAACTTGTTTTAAAAACTCCCAATTTGCTTTATCCACGTGTCCTCCAATAAGGAAACCCACCCTTTTGTATAGTTTGGGTGACTTTTCTTGGGGTTTTAGCATGTGCTAATGAATTTCTAAAAACTCCCGTTAGGCCTAAAACTGGGTAATCTTTATCTAAGCTGCTCTGCTTCAAAGAGGGTGAAGAGTCTGCTGATGGAATATTTGATTCCAGTCCTGGCTTCCGTTTCAGGCCCCGATTCAAAGTCCATTTAGTTTGGTGGAAGGGCTCCCATTCAGTGGGCAGGCTCCTGCTGAATGAAATGTGTCCTTTCTACATCGTATTTGTAATTGGATTCTCTGTTAGCCTGCCAGCAGAAAATATAGATCTACAGCAACTCTTGCATGTCCATATTTTAGACTCTCCTTTTAAAAAAAATAAGGAAATTCCCAGATAAACCCTCTCCTGGTCTCCCTGAGATTATCTTGTATACAAGTGGGCTGAGTGACCAGTGCGAAGAAAGCTGGTGGTGCCGTCCTGCTGGCAGGTCTGCAATAGTTGTCCAAACCCTGTTTGGTCTCTTGTTTAAGTTGGGAGCTTCTAGGAAACAAATCAACTAATAATCTGTATCCAATTTCAAACTAGTTTCTTGGTGTTAATCTTTCAGAGTATATTTAATGGTTTCATTTGTAATTCCCACTTTCTCCTTTAGGGGGCTGGGAAGGGCAGGCTTCCTTTAAAATGACCTTCAACAGCGGAGGAGCCATTGAGTTTGGACAATTGATGTTCAGGGTTGCCACTAATGGTAAGTGACCTTCAGAGGTGTGACTATTCTTTAGCTAGAAGAGTTGGCTGGAAAACTTAACTTTTGCTGCAGTAAACTCCTTGGGGTGAGCAGGGGGAATAACCCTTCTAAACTTTTCAATCAAAAAAGATTGACTTTTCCATGAGAACTTTTGTCTTCATTCTACACCCTATTGTTGGTCTTAATGCTCTGGTTTTGGAAAACTGAAAAACTTAATATTCCCAATTCTTGGAATGACCCCCCTATTCCCTTTAAAAAAAAAAAAAATCTTTTCCCCTCTGTCTTCCAACTGGAAAAAGTAGGAAAACATGAGATTAGTATGGGGGAACTACTCTCACACTTAGCTTACCCAACCCTATTTTCCCAAAGGGGAGAAAGTGTATTAAAAATGGAGTGGAGGGAGGAAAACTTCCTATTTTTGGCTTCCAAAAATTGATGATAAATCTAAACAAAAAAATTCATTTTGGTTGGGAACAAACTTCTTGTATAGATTTTCCTGATCAGAAAAACTTCTTAACTGTGTAGGGTTTTTCCCTTAATGAAACCACATTCTTCAGTGGAGACGTTTTTGGCGAGCTTTAGTGGCTAGTATCTGTGTAGATATTGCAGAGCAGGGTTAATCTAAGTCATTTCCATAAGCTCTTCCCAGCTTAGGGTCCACCCCTGCTCCCCAGCGTCCAAGCTGGCAAAGCTAACTACCACAGCAGTGTGTGAACTTGGGAGAAGAAGAGATTATTGCTAGATGGGTTTCAGGCAAAGCCATTGCTCCAGGACCCAGAGGCTCAAAGCTCTGTTGCAATGACAGATCAGACTAATTTAATGTGACCATTCTTTCCTTTTCTTTGCTTCTCCATTTTAATTGCATGGCAGTGTGCTGAGTCAGACTTGCTAAACTTAATTCTTTGTAGCTTCCAGAGGGGCTCCTGCCCAGAATACTGGCTATGGCTATATGCCTGCCTTTGGGGGGTACACCCCTGCTCCAGGAGGCTATTCACCTGCACCAGGGGGCTATGCCTCCCACCCAGCTAATGGACCTTCCCCTTATGTGCCCCCATCAATGAATGGATATGGACCAGCTCCACAACCCATGGGATACCCTTACGCACCACCTCCAGGTAAAGCCTTCTGACGGGCTTCAGCCTCTTGTAACATACCAGTGTTGTGAGAGAGGCAGCGTGCACGTGCTGTATGTACTGGGAGCTGTAAAGGACTGTGTCAGAGTAAAGAACAAGACTCCATCATAGCTGGGGGATGACTTGTATAGCAGCAGCCCATTCTCTCTGAGCAGCATTGTTAGTCTTATAAGGGCCCTGACTCCTCCGGGTCACTGAAGCATTTCCTTGCAAGGACTGGGGTGTCCTGGTAAAATCCAGCTTGAGTATCGTTGCGTCTCCCTACAGATCCAGTGGGACAGGTAATAAAGGATGTGACATCCTAAGCTGGGTGACACCTTCTGGCAGAGAATGGCAGGCAAATTCGGGGAGTGATTGTTGTCTGCAAAGCCCTCTGGGGTCAAAGGCGCTACAGCCATATAAAATCCTGCTGTGGAGCTGCTGCTGTTTAAGCTTGGGTGACTTGTCTTAATCTGTGTATATCCGCTCTGCACAGAAGCAACAGGCCTGTAAACTAGACCTGCAATACGTCCCACAGGAATGGTTTAAAGCACCTTTTTAATGTGTCTCCTTTCTACAGGCATGTACCCAGCTCCTCCTGACATGAACCCCCTGTATATGGCTCCTCCTCCCCCCTACCCTGGCCCTCCTACTGCAGGACCTTCAGCCCCCACAGCTCCCACAGCCCCTACAGCCTGCATGGAGCCTGGAATGCCAGGTAAGGGAGCGGGAGGGACTCTCAGGGTGCAGTTCCAAAAGGGATTTTCTCTGGTGTAGATGTGAATGATGGACTTTCTCTCGTTACAGGCTGAGAGTCACCCTGTCAAGGTTCCTTCCCCACTCTGAACTCTAGGGTACAGATGTGGGGACCTGCATGAAAACCTCTAAGCTTAACTACCAGTTTAAATCTGCTTTTGCTGCCACCACCCAAATTATTTATGAGTTATTTGGGAAACTGTCTACCTCTCCCCCCCAGAATATCTCCCTCCCAAGTACTATAACCCTTCCCTGGGTAGCCTTGAGAGACTTCTCCACCAATTTCCTGGTGAACACCGATCCAAACCCTTGGATCTTAAAACAAGGAGAAATTAACCATTCTCCCTCCTTTCCCCCCCACCAATTCCTGGTGAGTCCAGATCCAACCCCCTTGGATCTTAAATCAAGGAAAAATCAATCAGGTTCTTAAAAAGAAGGCTTTTAATTAAAGAAAGAAAGGTAAAAATCATCTCTGTAAAATCAGGGTGGAAAATAACTTTACAGAGTAATCAGATTTAAAGAGCCCAGAGGACCCCCCTCTAGCCTTAGGTTCAAAGTTACAGCAAACAGAGGTAAACCCTCTAGCAAAAGGAACATTTATAAGTTGAGAAAACAAAGATAAACCTAACACGCCTTGCCTAGCTGTTACTTACAAGTTTGAAATATGAGAGACTTGTTCAGAAAGATTTGGAGAGCATGGATTGATGTCCGGTCCCTCTTAATCCTAAGAGTGAACAACCCCCAAAACAAAGAGCACAAACAAAAGCCTACTCCCGACCAAGATTTGAAAGTATCTTGTCCCCTTATTGGTCCTTTGGGTCAGGTGTCAGCCAGGTTACCTGATCTTCTTAACCCTTTACAGGTAAAAGGTTTTTGGTGTCTCTGGTCAGGAGGGATTTTATAGTATTGTATACAGGAGGGCTGTTACCCTTCCCTTTATAGTTATGACACACCCATTTCTAGGCAGTTTGTGGTGGGTGGGGGAGGATGACATGGCAGTTCCCAGCACTGTACTGGTTCTGTCCAGCATGAGCAAGTCCCTTGCTCTCATGATCAGGCCCAAAGTAAAAGTAAGAGAGCTGGCTCTGATGTTGCAAGCTGGTCCTCTTGCCACCTTTTGTCTCTAGAGTCTGCTTAAGAAAGCTGTGTTAAAAGGTATGGCAGACAGAAGCCACCTGCTATAGCAGGAAGGAGACCCTACTGAAAGTGTTACCTGGGGATCCTTTTGGAACAGGAGGTCTGCGTTGATGACCACAGGTACAGGCCAAACTGCTGCCGAATACGATCAGTTGGAATTGGAGATGTAATGTTCCAGATCATTTTTATACTCTAGCATTATGCCTGGCTAATGTCCACAATTATGCCGTGGTTATCTTAAGGCTAAAATCAAGTGTGACCTAGCTGATGTGAGGGGAGACTTGTCTTACTCCCAGAGAGCTGTAAAGCCCAGGATATCTGTTAACAAGGAAGCATTGTCTGGTGGTTTAAGCACAGCAGGGAGATGCGGGTTCTGTTCCCTGCTCTGCTACAGACTTATTTTGTGACCTTAGGAAAGTCAGTTAACTTGTCTGGGACTGTGTTTTCCCCACCTTAAAAACAGGTATTCTCTCTGTTAGGTGGGGGCTGGGAAGCTGAATTCCTATTTGTAACACTTAAGAAGACTGTGTTTTTTGCCTTACCCTGTAGGTGGCAGTAAAGCAGCAGAAGCAGCTTCGAGTGCCTATTACAACCCAGCCAATCCCCACAATGTCTATATGCCTATGGTAAGCAACATTGAGTTGTCTGTTGGGCTGGAGGGCAAAGGGGCAAGCGGCGCTAACCCACTTGCTGTTCAGCTGCTACAGCTGAATCCTGGGCAGCTTGTCATCCTACTGCAGCAGCTGCTCAGGTCACAGCGCATAGCCCATGCTGGGCCACGGCGCACCAAGTCTAGTATCCTGCTTCTGGGTGTACCTAAGCAGGCTCTTTGCCCATCTATCTAGCTGCGGGCAGTGCTTGATCCTCAAGAGGAGAGTGGACCCACCCACATGCACCAGATCAGTTGAACTTAGATGGGTCTAGGTGTCTCATTTCTTTCTGACCCCCACAGGCAATTGGCTCCCCAAAGCAGGAGGTTTACGATCACGACTATGCTATTTAGAAATGATCTAGCCACTCTTTCCTACAAAGAAGGCTCATCAAAATACTCATGCTTAATCACTGTTCCTGGAATCAGTCTTAGTATTTTTCTGATCTCTGATCAAGAAGGCAGGGAACTCTAAGACCTGCACGAAAGTTGTTCCTGTACAGAAACAATATATTTCTCAGCTTCTGCAAGAATGGGGGTAGCCAGATATAGGAACTTAAAGGGAAAGGGTAATGCAGGTTTAGACTGTTCTGGGCCGGGGAGACGGACAAGATCTGTCCTAACAAACTGCCACAGGAACCACAGAGTCACTGGGGAGGGTGAGAGGAAGATGAGGATCAAAACAATGTCCAATCACAGTGCTGCTCTTAATGAAGTACACACATCCTGATGGGCTTTTAAAGGGACTCTTTTGGTGTTCATCTTTTTTGTGTGGTGCCTCATTTGAAGCATTATGGGACTGGCAAAGGTTCTGGGATGTAACTGAAACTGGGAAGAAACACCCAGGGGTAGCTGTAGCCTAACATATAGGCCCCACCCCTGTCACTGTCAGCTCAGTATCTCTCAAGCTGTAGCCGATGGCAAAGGTTGGGTGCATAAGCTAAGCCTGGGAGTGCCCGGAAAGCTGAACAGCTACACACAACACTGCTGATTGTAGATCGAATCAGTCACCATGTCTGTTTGTTTTTTCTCACTTTGCAGGACCAGCCGCCTCCTTATGCACCTCCTGCTGAGAAAAAGAACAACTAACAGAAGGAACCCACCCACCAACTGCTCACGTTCCTTCTCCCCAAAGACACTTCTGTCCTCACCACCACCCCCTCAGTTCAGTGTATCTCTAGGCTTCATGTGTGTCTAATATACATAGCGTTGGGTGGCCTAACACCTGCCCTCTTTAAACATTGAGTGTGACAATACAAGTGGAACAGCAGAAGCGGCAGCAGCGTTTTCCTGCCTGATTGCTTTCCATCCCAGGGCCAGAGCACTGTCCCTCAGAGGCTTTTGCCATGAGTTTGAGGGGAGGGCTGAAATCTTAGACCAGCAGAGCGAGCGCATCACTAACGTAGGACTAAAACATTACGGCTTCTTGATTTTTCGAGTGAAGGAAAATGGTTTGAGACAGTGGTTTTAAACTTCCTCTGAGGCAACCGTAAGTAAGAAGGACAGAGGCAATGGGCTGCTGGGTTTCCCCATGTTGGTATAAAGGAGGAGCATGTTACATTTTTCATGGGTGCTGTTCCGTTTGTAAGGGAATCGAGTGAAGTGCTGGAGGCTTGTCACCTCCGCTTCATTGGAACTGGGCCACGTTGTAACCTGGGAGACGGCTCCTGAGACACACTCAACCTAGTTAAACATTTTGCAGTGTGGGCTTCAGTGTAGAGAGGCCAAGTACAATGCTAACTAAGCAGTAGCAGCAAGGGAGTATGAACTGGCTTTGGCTAAATCACTGGCTCTGCGGGAAAGAGGAGCAAACACAGGTGCAGTTTTACACCTGCCTTGGACACAGCGAAGCCCCCCGTATGCACCTGTCTCCTTTCCCAGGAAACCTGCCTCTCTCAAAACGGGAGATGGCCGGAAGAGGCGAGATGCCTCACTTGGTGGAGTGTGCAGACATCCAAGGATGCCTGGTTCTTCCTCCTCCTCTCCCCTCTATTGTGAGAAGCTTCTCTTCTGTATTGTAAACGTACTTCTGAGGAGAGGGGGATGTGTTCAGTGCAGTGGAAGCGAGACTCTGTGTCCACCTGCTGCAGGTGGCCAATGAAAGACTTGGGAGGAACCCGTGCGTCTAACCTGGAAATGGGCAGTGGCTGTCTAAAAGCAGTACGCCTGTGTAGCTGGGCAGTAGAAAAGCAAATTGGGACTGGGTGGAGGGGAGTGGAATCTGGGCTACAGAGCTCTGAGCCAATGGGAGTGGGAATTAATCCAAATCTTCCTTTCATTCTCCTAGAAACTGGCCCCTCTGTGCAGCAGTGCTGTGTGCAGCAGCAGCCATGCTGCGGGTGCGGGTGAGTGAGAAGTATTAGGGTATTCTACTCCGACAGCACGTTTCACCAAGGAGAGAATAACCCTTGGCAACAGCCTCACCATAGGGATGGGGTCAGAAGCTATTGCTTTGACTACTGAGCAACCTCATTCCCTGTGCTGGCTTCCTTAGAAAGCACTGGGTGGGGGCGGAGAGGGGTCTGTCTTCCCTCCATGTGCAACTAAAGCCGTGCTGGTGTGAATGTGCTGCCATCCGAACAGTAGTGGG
This sequence comes from Chrysemys picta bellii, assembly GCF_011386835.1. Lineage (NCBI taxonomy): Eukaryota > Metazoa > Chordata > Testudines > Emydidae > Chrysemys > Chrysemys picta. The sequence goes on along the minus strand of NC_088791.1, from coordinate 91,478,216 downwards.
GGTGAGGAAGAGAATCTCAGTGAGTGGGGTGGGTTGGTTTGTTCAATGGCGGTGGGGTAACTGGATGGCTCTTTACTGCTTGCATGGCATCCCCCCGGGGTGAGACAGTGCCCGTTCACCAGTAATAACCAATATTGTTTGTAATGTAGCTGTTACTGCTAACCCTCAGCTGTTACTGAGAATAGAGCAACTCAGTTGGGACCTTCTCTTCTCCCTTAGGAGCTGATGCCTTGCAAACTTGCTTTCCAAAGAGAATCACACTTGTCTAGTGGAGCACCTCTGATTCCCAGTGTAGGGCCTGCTCAGCCCCTCCCCGCCCCCTGTTCTCACTCAGGGTAGGGACTGTTTTTTTTTTTTTTTTTTTTTCTTCCCCCTTTGCTCCCTATGTTCTAGGTTATCGTACAAGCAAGGCTCACACAACGTGTGTGTGTGTGTTCCTGTAGCTGCCTGACATTCTTCCACATAGCAGCCATCTGCAAGGGAGGAACTTTCTTTTCTAAGAAACCTTTTTAATCTGAGTCAAAGATGCTCTAACTTTCTGGAATTAAAAATGTTCTGCCATCAATGTTTGTAATATCTTTTGCGTTGCACTTTAATACAGAAGCATTGGAATCTTCAGGCCTGTGCGTCAGTTCAGTGGTGTGCGTGTAACCACCAGTGTGCCGTGCAATGGGCAAGAAAAATGGAATGGATAGGATAAGAATTGCAAAAAAACATAATTGGTTGTGGGATTGTTTTCGTGGCTTTGTGATCAATGCATGGTCCCTCCCCCGGAGCACTGCTTAGCTGGGCTGTAGAACTAGAGTGGGGAAAATGGCCTCTAGTTAAAAATCCCACTCCACTTGCATCTCCATCTGTGTTTATAGCCTATCCCTTAGGCTGGGAGGGGAGGGAGGCTGCCTTTTGCCATCACTACCTTAGCTGCTGTAACTAATGTCCTAGTTAACTCAAACTGGCACGCTAACCCTTTCGTGTGGCATGCCAAGCACCGCTAACGGGTTGTGGGAGTTCTCTGCTAATGCAGTATTCCTGCAGCTCTTCTATAAACAGCTGTTCTCAAGGGTTTGTTTGCCCTGGTCCCACAACTAGCACTGATTCTTTTATTAGTTAAGGAGCACAAGTGGAAGGTTCCCAGTTCTTACCCCGCTGCCCAGTTGTGATGGTGGTCAGCTGTTCCATCTTCTGGGTGTAGGTTAAATCCCTGGGGACAAAATACCTTTCTTCCACATTCACCTGCACTCATACAGCTTGGCTCGTGCATCCGACACTTGCTTTGCTGAAAGAGTGGCACTAAATGTGGGCTAGCTTCAAGGGGTAGGTAGCTGGAGAAAAAGCAGTCAGACAAAACTGCTTCTCCTGAAGATGGGAGTGAGGGCAGGCTTGGGACAATCACACAAGGCTGAGAATTGCTGCCTCTACGCTACAGCTGCCAGGGAGCCCTGTTACAACACTCCAAGCTGTAGGACACGTAGAACCGCATCTGTCTTCTGTAACTTGACTGAGAGCTTTGGCTGGAGTGAGGCTTTAGCTTAGGTACTGAATGTGCCTAAGGTCCTACTTGTCATCACACTAGCACAGTGTCTTACCCACATCCCTGTGATATGTTTGCAGTGGTGGGCTTGACACTAGTCGCTTGGTTTGCAATGCTACAAAGGCTGTGCTAGGAGAGGAGGAAAAGAAAGAAGCTCTTGGCAAAAGTGTGACTGCAGCCAGCTGTTGCCTGCAGCCAGGTTGGCTGGCTCAGTAGCATAGACTGAGCCCTCTGTCTCATGGGAACAGGGCCGGCTCTAGGTTCTTTATCGCCCCAAGCAAAAACAAATTTGGCTGCCCCCCCGTCCCAGCCCTGGGTTCCTCGCCGCACCTCCCTGCTGCCCAAACCCTGGGCTCTGCCCCACCACCCGCACCCCCCTGCTGCCCCAGCCCTGGGCTCTCACCCCCACCCGCACCTCCCTGCTGCCCCAGCCCTGGGTTCCCCCCCTCCCCCGACTCGCACCCCCCTGCCGCCCCAGCCCTGGGCTCTCACCACCTCCCTGCCGCCCCAGCCCTAGGCTCCTCCTACCCCCCCCCCACCATTGCCCCCATACACAAACACCTGCCGCCCCAGCCCTGGGCTCTTCCCCCCCCCCTCCCCCGACACCTGCACCCTCCTTCCGCCGCAGCCCTGGTCACTGGTGACTTGCTCCCAGGGCAGGTCATTCAGCAGGAATTTTAGATGTGCACAGAACACAGACAGGATTGGTTCCCATATGGTTACAGAACTGCAGTAAAGTGGAACAATTTTCAGCTTGTGTGATTGGAGGATATCTGGATGCGTATTATAAGACTGTCCTCCATAAATGAGGAAAAGTTGAGGTGCCTTTATTATTCTTTTGTTCCACTCTTTCTCTCTATGGGGAATTTGCCAATACAATATCACTGTCTTCCTTTTAAACAAACAAAAAGGCAATGGCTGTTGAAAATAGCAATTCCAGTCCTAAAAACCACTGGAAAGCATTTTTTGCTCAATTTTATCCTACTTTTTCTACAGCAAGTTACAGTGGATCAGTATATTTGATTTGGGAGAAATGAAGTAACAACTGCCCAAACTGAGCTTGAGCACTCCTGAATTTTGAGGTGTTTGAATCTGGAAGGCAGGTGCTGGAGGGGGGGGGGGGGGGCTGTGGCTCCGCAGGGGAGCATGGCAGCATGTATGCAGCAGCGTGTCAGGCACTGCACAAAGCCAGACACGCTGTCTGAGTAGCACGGTAAGGGGGCTGGGAGGTTGGAGAAGGGGTAGGGGGTTCTGGGGGGGGCAGTCAAGGGACAGGGAGCAGGGGGGGTTGGACGGGGCGGCGGTTTGGGGAGGCAGTCGGGCAGGGAGAAGGGGGGGTAGATGGGTCAGGGGTTTGGGGGGCCACTCAGGGGACAGGCAGCAGTTGGATAGGCATGGGAGTCCCAGGGGTTTGTCAGGGGACAGGTAGGGGGTAGGGTCCTAGGGGGGAACTTGGGGGAGGGTCTCAGGAGGGGGCAGTTGGGGACAAGGAGAGGGGAGGCTTAGATAGGGGGTGGGGTCCCAGAAGGGGGCAATCAGGGGATAAGGATCAGTGGGGCTTAGATAGGAGGGGGGTGCTGGGGGCAGTTGGGGCAGGGGTCCTGGGAGGGGGTGATCAGGTGACAGAGCAGGGGGGTTGGATGGGTTGGGGTTGCTATGGGGGGCAGTCGGAGGGAGTGGATGGTGGCAGGGTGGGGCTACCCTCCCTCCCCGTGGAGTGTCCTATTTTTTGAATGTTAAAATATGGTATCCCTACTCACAGTGCAGCTCTCCATTCATAGCAGGCTGTAACATTAGGTCTCAGCTTCCTCACTCCCTCCTCCTCTTTCCTGTTGGTAGTGGCCAAGGGAATGCTGGGAAATGTAGTTCTTTCCCTGCTCCAGGGCTGGCTCTATAGGCAGGGAGCTAACCAAGGAACTACAGCTCGCAGGGCCCCCTGTTGGTTCTCAGCTCCCATGCTGGATCCCTGCCGCCCCTGCAAATGAGCTGCCCCAAGCACGTGCTTGCTTTGCTGGTGGCTAGAGCTGCCCCTGAATAGGAAGGAGAAAAGCTTAAGCCCTTCTTTGAGCTTGCAGCAGGAACTGTTAGGAGGACAGGGCCACTCTCACTGCTGTCCTCCAGCTGGCTGCTCCAACCCCCAGTGTCCATCTAGTGAAGAGCGAAAGGAAGCTGGTGCCAACTTTTGACTCTTTAAAACTCCAGTGAGTGACCTGTGGTGGGGGAGACTACTATTGCTCTGGGAATGTTTTCTGGCCAGTAACAGAGTCAACAAAAGAATTGCACTGTTTATAGAGGTCCTACACAGAGCCTCTGTTCTCTCCCCTCTAGCCAGCCCTCCCCCCAGACAGCATGAGGACAGAAACTGGGTTCGTACCTCATAACAACTTGACTTGCTAGATTGTGTTTGTGGCACAAGGATAAAAGGAAGATCTAACAGTGACTCTTATGCAGGAGGAGACCATCTTAAATTTGTTGTTTTTATGGTAGACAAAGTTACAGGTTTGAGAGAGGACTTTTCATTACAAAAAAAAATCTGATTGGTTGTGGCAGTGAAGCCTGAGTCCTCATTAAGAATTAATCCTGCCCCATAATCACTTTCGAACTAGGCCCTGGTCTGTATCAGCTCACCCTCTCTAATGTACACAATTCCATTTCCTAGCATGGGTTTTATAGCACTGGCCCTCCAGCCTGAGATGGTACATTACAAGTATGAGTGATAACTCGGGTGACCAGACAGCAACTGTGGAAAAAATGGGACAGGGGGTGTGGGGTAATAGGTGCCTAGATAAGAAAAAGTCCCAAAAAATTGGTCTGCCCTTTTAAAAATGGGACATCTGGTCACCCTATGATAACCCCTGTGCTAGCTGGTAACATATTTTACGCTGCTTAGTTGGCCAGCAGTTTCAGCAAAACATAGAGCTGTGACTCACATCTCTAGTTAAAATAAAATCGAGCTAGAAACTACTGTCCTGCCTACAGTGCTCAAGTGCAATTTATTTTCAGTGAAAAGCAATGTTTAGAGTTCTCTTCACCAGCACCTGGCTGGTTCTGCAAAGCCTGTGCCACTCCCTACTGTCATTGCTGGTTGGGGGAACTATGCAGGGAATGCAGAATGTCTGTCCTACAGCAGGGGTCTAGGCTTTTTCCTTGCAGAGGAAGGCGTGAAAACAAACAGCTGGAAATCAATGTTATCAGCTTGCTGAAGTGGAAAGGAACAAGCAGCTGGCTTCTACTTCTGCCCTGGGGGGCGGGACCTAGTAGAGATTCTCACTCATGCCTCAGGCCAGCCTTGCAGCTTGTAGTGCACTAATAAATAGGTATTGATTACATTGTAGGGGGAGGATCACCTCGCAAAAGACTCTTGCAGTTCTGTCCAAAATGGCCAAAGCTGCTCTGCTAGCAGCCAGTCAGTACCCAGCTTTTTTTAAGCATAGGCATCTCCCATTGTATCAACAGTGCATTCTACTGCACTGAGTCAGGTGTTACTTATCAGAACCCGAGGTAGGTTGCTGTATGGGAGATGGGGAGAGCAGTGGGCAGCCATTTGCTGGTGTCACTTGGTGCATGCAAAAGCCTGGCTTAGAGCCCTGTTGCAAAGTCCCCTCACCAACCAGTTAACATCTGCTATGCCACATATTCCTCCAATCCATATGCTGTAGCCTGTCCCATTCATCCAGCCTAACAGGCCACTAGTGTTCTGAAATATTCTTCCCACTGAGTGAGGAGCTAAGCCCATACCACTGGAGGAATTCTGCATCACTGCACATGTGCAGAATTCATGCCCCCTGCAGATTTCTTTGCTTCCCTGCAGAAAAATGACTTCTGATGGGGAAGCCACAAGAGTGGTCACACATCCCTCCCTGGCAACACAGGCAGGTTGGTTCAGGCACCCAGAGCAGCTGGAAGACATAAATCACTGCCAGGAGGGGAGCTGGGCAGTCATATGTGTGTGAGAGAGAGAGAGACCATCCCTTTCACTTGCTATTGTGGCACACTTGGTGTGGAGGGACAGGACTTCAGGATGTTTCTGAGGAGGTAGGCATGGGGCAGGCTCTGTCCCTTCAGGCAGAGCAGACTGTAGCAGCCGGCCTGCTTAGTGAATTCCCCCAGAAGTATAAAACAGTTCTAAAAGTTTTAAGGCTCCTTTACATTGCCAGAGTGGTGTGAAGGACAGTAGGCCTTAAAAATGCTTATGGTGCTTTACTGATTAGAATTGGTCTAAATTTTTGGACTGAAAAAATGTGCTCCCTGCACTGTTTGCTACTGACTTTTCTGGTGATGGTCAGTAACCAATATAAATTGAGTTTGATTCCCCAGCCCTCACTTGCTCTTCAGTTGCCTATGATGTAACACTGAGCATATGGCTGTATATATTGGTTGACTAATAACTAGAAATAAAGGATCAAACCTCGCTACATTACTATTAGGCAAGGGGGGTTGGGGATTTCCTCCAATGCTACTCACTCCCCTTCTCCATCCATTGTATTGTAGTTTAAATAAATTACCTAAATAATTGAAACCAGCATGATTACATTATTTTGACAAATAAAATATGCTGAATTTTGCAAAATTTTAATATAGGGTGCAGAATTTTTAATTTTTTGGTGCAGAATTCTCCCCCGGGTAGCCCATACCCCACTTCCCCCAGCCCTTGAGCTGTCAGTTTGGACACAGCTGGGATGAAGAAGATAGGCTGTTTTCCTTCGTTACAACGCAACTCTTCTGCCCATACAAATACATTATTCAAACATTAATTCTCTAGCACAACTTACACTGTAACACATAGTGACAGAGTTCCCTTTTAGACAATGGAGTGCAACCAGCTGTGGCCCACAATGCAAGTGACAGGCTCCTAATGCAGTCCCCTGGCAGTGTATTAATGGCTAAAAGGCTGTTGGTCATGGAAACTTACAAATACATACACAGCTGCCTTTCCCTGAGAAATCCTGGAATGTTGGGCAGCTAGAGATGGAAGGGAGCCTGTCCCCATCCAGCAGGAACCACCAGCTCAGGTGCTGGGTAGGCTAGTGCTAACATGAGGCAATTCTCGGCTGGACAAGATTGTGGGTACACAAGTGTTTCTGAGCCCCAGGCAGGCAATGAAACAGACACTGGACACTGCTTTCTCTGCTGTGTACATTTAGCAGTGGTGTTTTTCTAACCATAAATCAGTGGAGAATACTGCAAATCTCCACACTGTTCTGTGAACTAACTGAAGAGGCAGGCTGGGTGGAGCAGAAGCCAGGGAGCCAGGCAGTCCTGTTTAATTTCTGCTCTGCCACTGACTTATTGTATAGCCTCCCTGTGCCTCAGTATCCAGCAACAGGGCAATACTAAGGCTCACCCAGGCTGGGAATCTGTGACGATCAAGCTCTTATTTGTAGGGCACTTGGAAAATGTTAAGTGCTAAATATGACTAATAATCTTCAGGTATGGGCGTGGTATTGTCCCCAATTTACAGACAGGGAAACTAAAACTTGGTCTACACCCGTGGTCCTCAACTGATTTACCCTTGTGGGCCACATATGCAGCTCTCTCTGTGTTACATGGGCTGCATCCACACAATATATACACTACCTGTATGGCTGTGAGGATGTCACATGGGCTGCAGCTGTGTGCTGATTGGGCCTTGGGTTGAGAACCACTGGTCTACACTTAAAAATTAGATCAACCTAGCTCCATCGCTCAGGGCTGTGACAAATTATCCACCCTGAGCACTGCAGTTAGGTTGGTCTAGCCCCTGCTGTTGGCATAGCAGAAGAATTCATCCATCGACCTAGCCACCTGCCTCTTGGAGAGGTGGGATTAACAACACCAATGGAAAAGCCCCACCCATCAGTGCAGGAAGGGTCTACATGAGGGTGCTGCAGCCCCACAGGTGTGCCACTGTAGCAGGGGTAGTGCAAACATTGCCTTTACAACTGCTAGGATATGTGCAGAGTCAGCATTGAAATTCATGAGTTTCATACTCCCAGGACCCTGCTCTGGCTAATGAACAATGCTGCCTCCTACAGGCGCTAATGGTTTTACAACTGGAAGGGTGTGAGTTCCACTGACTGAAGTTGTCATTCTAAGCGAAGGAAATGGTAGGAAAGTTCTCCTCCACTGGAACATGTGATTGCCAGTGTAGCACCTCCAGGGAGATCGCTCCTCGTGACAGGTACGACAGGGATCAGCTCTAAGGCCCTACTGCAAATCTAGGGGAAATGACCTCTTCTCCGAGCTGCGATACTACCTTCAGCTCCTACTACTCTAGCGCGGGATCAAAGCCAAGCGTTCAAGTAACGAGAGGTATCAAAGGCTCACAGTGACCGTGTTCTGCACTTGCCTGGTACCATCCAGGGAAGGGTCTCAAAGCACTTTACAATCAGTAATGAATTAACCCTCATCTCATGCCTGGGAGGGAGGTAACAATTCTCTCTGGTTGACAGAGAGGAAAACCAAGGCACAAAGAGGTTAAATGTAGATCATTAGTTTGTGACTGTGAACAAGCAAAATGTCTGTTCCATGCAGCGATGGAAACACTCAGGGGAGTCACTCCTGGCCAGAGAGCAACATGTACCCATTGGGGCTGGATAAAATCACAGCTGGCCCCCCATCCTCTTCCTTTGATTGGCTTCACAGTGCAAATGGATGGAAGCCCCTCCGTGGGGGGTGCTGTCTGACAAAGTCCAAGGGTTGATCCAGGTACATTGTGGGATAGAGGTACCACATGACTACGCCCGAGGGGTTAACGATGACAGTGAAGTTCTCTCCAGCCTTCAGGCCGCTGATGATCCCGCCACTGTACACATCCTGTGCCTGGAAGAGACGGTTGTTACCAGCATTTCCATGGTTCCTCTCATCCCAAAGTATGTAAAAAAACCCTTTACTTCCAAGGCAGATGAGAGATCCCAGGAAGTGTAGCCCGATCTGGCAGGCCAAGTAAGCAGCTGTGCAGCGGGGCACAGTAACGCTACACAACAAGGGCAGACTATTGTATCCAGCCCCAAGGGATTTTGATCAGAGGCTGCAGGAGTGGGAACGACTCCATTGAAAATACCCAGAGTCAGAATGATCCCAGGAAACCCAAGGCCCATGATAATGCTCCCCCTATCACCTCCTAGAAATCTCATCCACACACTGACCAGGCCTAACTCACTTTGATCTGTGAGAGCCACGGGGACCACAGCCTAACTGCAAGCACACCATCAAAGTCCCAGAGCCAGGCTAGTCAGTGATTTGGTACGGTTGCAGCACCATCTTGGAGTAAGAATAGGGGCAGGAGCTTTGGAGCTGTTTCCCCACCCCCACAACGTGTAGGGCCCAGCGCCCACATTCAGGACTGCAGCATTCAGAGTCCAGCCTAATCCCTGGCGTGACTATGCCAGGGGAGGGATGAGTCCCAGCACTAGTGGATGGATGTAACTGGGTCTGTGGCTTTGGCTTGTGGTCTCCAAAAGTACTACGTGTTGTGTGAGGCTGAGGGTGGGGAGACAGAACAAACAAACACTACATTCTGGGGAAGAGAGTAGGAAGGGGGACTCTGAAACACAAAGCATCGTGCGTGAACATGGGGGCTGGGCTCCCCACTCTGTGGAGATAAGGGGCCTGCGTGGCAGGGGCGTTGGGATGGGACCTGGTGTGCTTTCCCTGCTCACCTCGTACATGGCGCTGGTGGAGAAGTTGAGCTTGCTGAGGGAGGTGGTGTAGCGGTACGGCATGTCCGTCCGCCGGCTGAGGAAGACCAGGGCACTGGCTGAGTGGGAAAGCGGGCGCAGGAACACCTCAATATGAGACTTCTCCTAGGAAAGCACAGGGGGGAGTAGAAAGAGGGAGTTTAGGTGCATTTCCAGCTTCTCTGCACCTCTCCCTGCAGCTGCCACCCACTCCCCCAAACGCTCGTCAGCTCTTGGGATGGCTCATGAACCTGCCCTGGCAGGGGCCTGGAAGCAGCATGGATCAAGTCTCTCTGCTGGGCATGAGGTGCCCAGCCACACACTGACACATCAAGCATCAGCAGGAGGGAGTGAACTGGGGTTGTTTGATGGCCGCCCTCCTACCCACCGTGGCCCCAGAGTGAGTCCCAAGAATAACCCATTCCAAACCAAGAGACAAGAAAGGGCATGGGAGGACAAACCAAGCAGCTGAGTCCGGTGGGGAGGGAATGGAGGAGGGGAATACTAGAGCTGTTTAACAAGCATGTCTTAGTTCAACTCTTCCCCTGGGGAGGCCTCCCCAATATTGTGCTTACCCCATAAATTCCCAGCTAACCACAGCCATTCCCTGACTTGGCTCACCTTCTCCCCTGACGCCCAGCCAGTCCCTCTCAACGGCTTTCCCCCCCATCTACTCCCCTCTCCCTGGCCCTTATGCAGTTGGGTTCCCACACGCGCTCTTCTGTACCCTAAGGACTCTGCGGCCCTGGATTCCCAAGGGGTCCTGGTTGATTTTGATCATCAGTCGGTTCTGCAGGATTTCCCTGGAGCTGCGGGAGAGGGTGCGGAGGTCTGTGGACATGAAGAGTGGGGCAGCCAGCACCGTCCATAAGGCCATCTGGGATCGGGACTGTTCATCGCTGAGGCCAAAGTTTCCAATGATCAGCTGTGGCACAGAGGGGGAGGAGCCAGGCAGCGGGGTGGGGTGGAGAGGGAGAGAGTGGAAGAGCAGAAGGGCCGGGGAATACACATTAGCAAGACAACTGCTGCTCTCAGTGGCAGGACCCAGCCCATGGAGAGCACTGGCATCCTGGCAAGCCCTTTCCCTCCCCTGCAGGTGGAGCATGCCCAGCTAACACAGTCGTAAAGATGTCCAGCCCCATCTGTGCTCAGTGATGTTAAATATGTATTAATTATAATACCAACACTTTAAAACCCCACCTTGCCCCTAGTCTAGACAGGGCCTTTCACGGTGGATGAGGGATGTGGCGTGAGGGTTAGGTAGCTCTGGCAGCCTACAGACCTGTATTGTGTGCCACGGGCTAATGAATTCCTGCCAGCCATGATCTCCAATTCTCCACCCTGCTTCTAGACAGGAAATCCCTGGAGACCTTCCTCTCCACCATCCACAGCCCAAAATTACCATGTCTGGGTCATTCCAGTGGCCAGGGCCAGCCACCGGCTGCAGCACATCCTGATTTGCTGAAAACCAGTCCACGATGTTAAGGACGCTCCTCCAGGAGTCCTGAATGTCACCATAGTTACGCCAGAGGTTACAGATGTTCGCCAGGAGGGTGTAGTTCACCTGGAAGAGAATAAGGTGTACAGGGGGAGGCGCTTGGGTGAATGGGAGAGAGGGGATGTGACCACAGAGCTGTGGGATACACCTCTGTCATGGAGCGGGGGGAAAAATACCCCCCCCACACTGATGAGACTCACTGGGAACGCTGAGCTCAGTTCAGAGCAGGGCCGGCTCTAGGCACCAGCAAAGCAAGCAGGTGCTTGGGGCAGCCCATTTGCAGGGGCGGCAGCTGGCAGGGATCCAGCCCTGGGAGCTGTAGTTCCTTGGTTAGCTCCCTGCCTATAGAGCCAGCCCTGGAGCAGGGAAAGAACTACATTTCCCAGCATTCCCTTGGCCACTACCAACAGGAAAGGGAGCAGGAGGTAATGAACTGTGAACTGGGAACAAGTGTACCCAAGGAGCAGGCAGCTTTGGCCCAGATATCCCCTTGAGAAGACATCCCCAGACTGGATTAGGGATACTGGTGTGACCTCACCTTGCAGCCCCCAAAGAAGGAATTGGGTGGAATGAATGGACAGTGCCCCTCTCTATCTGAAACCTAGCAAGGCAGGTACGTGGATCCCACTAGAATTTAAAATGAAAAGTAAGGGAGGGGAGGCTAGAGGACTTGGGCAGCTTTAGATACAGTACCAGGCATGTAGGAGGATTTCCACTTCTGAGCCATGGAAACAGAAATTGACTTTTCCTTTCCAGATTTAGCTAATATTCAGAAAGGGAATCCAGCACCTGCCTTCCAGATTTGAACACCTCAAAATTCAGGAGTGCTCAAGCTCAATTTGGGCAGCTGTTACTTCATTTCTCCCAAGTCAAATATACTGATCCACTGTAACTTGCTGTAGAAAAAGTAGAATAAATTGAGCAAGAAATGCTTTCCAGTGATTTTTAGGACTGGAATTGCTATTTTCAACAGCCATTGCTTTTTGTTTGTTTGTTTAAAAGGAAGACAGTGATATTGCATTGGCAAATTCCCCATAGAAAGAAAGAGTGGAACAAAAGAATAATAAAGGCACCTCAACTTTTCCTCATTTATGTAGGACAGTCTTATAATATGCATCCAGATATCCTCCAATCACACAAGCTGAAAATTGTTCCATTTTACTGCAGTTCTGTAACCATATGGGAATCAATCCTGTCTGTGTTCTGTGCACATCCAAAATTCCTGCTCTATGACCCGCCCTGGGAGCAAGTTACCACTGACCTGGAGAGCCCAGGGCTGGGGCAGCAGGGGGTGCGGGTGTAGGGGGGGAAAGCCCAGGGCTAGGGTAGCAGGGGATGGGTGGGGGGGCACTGGTGGCGGGGAAGGGGAGAGCCCAGGGCTGGGGCAGCAGGGGATGCGGGTGAGGGGAGGCCCAGAGCTGGGGTGGCAGGGGGTGCAGGTGGGGGGAGCCCAGGGCTGGGGTGGGGGGCAGCCAAACATTTTTTTGCTTGGGACGGTAAAAAACTTAGAGCCGGCTCTGGTTCAGAGAGCCTTAGTGGCCAAAAGGTGTTGATGGATTTGAGGGAATCCAGAGAAGTGCAACACCAAGCAACTAAGGGGCAAGGTGCCTCATTTGTGGGGAAAGCGGAACAGCCCGTCTAACCAGCTAGAGGCAACTGGTGGTGGGGGAGGACACAATGACCATCCACGAGTACACTTGAAGGGTGTAAGCAATGGGGGGGATGAGGGGGATTGTTCAGGGTGATTCAAAGGCCTAGAGCACAGGTGGGGGTGGAATGAGAGTGCGCCAAGGGAAAACTCATGATCCACTGTGGAGGAGCCTCCCAGGGGCGTTGGTGGAAGGCCAATCATTGGAGACATTTAAAACTGGACAATGCTCTGAAGAATAGATGGGTAGGGAATGATCCTGGGTTGGCTGGGATAGGGATGGAGAAGAGGTGTCCTACAGGCCTCTTTTCCACATTTAACTTCAGTGATTCTTCTGTAGACATCACCACTTTTCAGGAGTGTCCTTTTACATTAACAACCCGGCCCAAAGATTGGTACCACTGCCCTTCCTCCTGCACCCCAACCTGGCATCCTTCCACGTGGATCCACAGCCTGTCTGACAGCTCACAGTCCCTTTGGGAGATCAGTGCACACAAGCCAATCATAGCAACTGGGGTGGAGGAGGGGTAGGAAAGGAAGGCATTAGGAATTCATACAACGCTGAATAAAAGCTCCCCCCCAGGACAGTCAGTGCAGGACGTTTAGAGGAAAATCAGAGGAACCCCAGATCTGCCAGGGCGAGCCTTACCTTGGGTGGAAGCCCTCCCTGATACGCTGGCCAGCTGCAGGAATAGGCAATGGGACGGCCTGTTGCATTCAAGGCCATTGCCATTTTAGGGTAGCCTTTGAGAGACAAGAAATCCAATTGGTCAAGGAAATGGCTGGCATTGACCAGGGGGAAAACAGCAGCACTTTCTGGAATGATCACTCAGATGAACCTAGTTACATGGATTTTTAATGTGCTATTTTAAGAGACACACAAGTAGAAAGAAAGGGGCTCAGGGATGGTGGGGGGGAGAGGAGAGGTGAATAACAGAAGCTGCCTTCCTTAAGAAATCAAATATTTGAGGGCTTCTCCACCCGTACTCAGATCCTGAGGCTGAAACCTATCCCCCCACACCATCAGAACTGCCAAACCACCAGGTCCCCCACCAAAACACAGATCCATCAGACAAGCCACTCTCCGACCACCAATGGGATTTCTGTAGAAAAATAGCTCTGTCTTATGGCCAGTAAGGACAATCTCCCCCATGCTCCCCATGACAACACCCTATGCACGTGTAAGGGTCTTCTCTGAAGGTTCTGTAGCCCCACTGTAGAGCAGGTATCTTGGACACCTTCTAAAATCTTAGCTAGGGACCTAGCCTGGAGATGAAGATCCAGAACGGGAGGCACAAGGAAATGCCACGATGTGAGTTTGTGCCCGTTAGCAGAGGGGTTCTCAGCCTTTTACCAAGCCAAAGTCCCATATTCAGCCATTTCTGCGCACCCCTCTTGAAACGTGCCACCAGCGTCCTCAGAGACTGCCCCACTTCCCCTGGTGCTTCATGGGAAGCACCATGAGCATCAATGCAATGAGTTATGAAGATGGGGAGTAGGAATCGAGATGGCAGCCCAATTCCCCTGACACGTGCAAGAGCCCCCACAGGCTGCGAGAGCCTTTGCTTTAGCATAAAGAAAAAATGTCTTCTCAGTTCCTCTGACACCGAGGACAGTAACAGTGGTGTGGTTCCAAGTCCACACAGCCCAGGAGACAGTCTTTACCCTGAGCCTGCTCGTCTTCTGATGAGTAGCAGCCATCCAGCTTCAGCATGTCCACGCCCCACTCCGCAAAGGTCAGGGCATCCTGTTCGATCCGGTCCAGCGTGGTGCCTGGGTAGCCACCGCATGTGTAGTTGCCCATGTCTCCATAGATGCCCAGCTTCAGTCCCCGGGAGTGCGCCTGTGCAAAGGAGAGGGGTGTGAGAGAGCCTGAAAGCCCCTGGCTGCCACTTGGAGCAGGTGTGTGTTTGTGGGGGGAGCATGTCAGAGTGGACAGCGCTTTAGCTTCTCTCACTGCTCTAGAGCGTCCCTTCCCACATCTCTCAGGTCACGGACCTCATGCCTCAAGGCCACGAGATGTGATGTGACTGAAATACCGAGAACCCACCCTGCTCCCCATCTCCTGCCCCTTCCCTCTCTGGATCCTGCCTTTACACCAAAAGAATCAGCTCACGTAATCCGCCAAGGCTTTGATCCCTCTGGGAAAACGCTTGGGATCTGGGATCAGTTTCCCTGTTGCGTCCCGCTTCTTCGCCATCCAGCAATCATCTATGTTCACATATACGTAGCCCAGTTCCTTCCAGCCATCGTCCGCTAGACGATCTATCATGTCAACGAAAAGTTTCTCGCTTCCTCGGGGATGGGGAGAGAGAGAACAGGCTCAGAGCAGACAGAGGTAACAAAACAAACCCATTATTAATAACAACACTTAGCACCTGCTCCTCTGTATCCCCAAAGGCTGCTACAAAAACCATTGAGTCATTCAACCTTTAACCAAGATGGAAAAGACCTTTTAGGTTCCATCTTCCCCGTCACTGCCAATGCAGGGGTCGGTCTCCACAGCAGAGTCTCGAAGGCTTTGTCCAGTCCAGTTTTAAAGGACTCCAGTAATGTCCACTTCTCCTGGGAGTCTATTCCCTTGTCCACCAGATCTCATCAATAGGAAATGTTTCCCATTATTCCTCCTTGTAGCTCGCGGAGCCTGAACAATTCTAAGGCACTTATCTGCCCTCCGTGGCTAGTATCTGAGCCCCTCACAATGTGCAATGCATTTATCCTCACCATGCCCCTGTGAGACAGGAAAGTGCTGTTATCCCCATTTTGAAGATGGGGCAATGGAGGCTGAGGTCATATAGGGAGTCCATGGGGAGCAGCAAAATGAACCTGGGGCTCCCAAGTCCCAGACTAGTGCTGTAACCACTGAACCATCCTCCCTCTCTTTACTCGCCTTGCTGTTTACACCCTTCATGCATTTGTCAATAGAAGCTAGATCCCTCCCTCAGTCCTCGTGGCCTGTGCAGACAGACACATTTTGTCCATTCACTCTCTCCTTTCAAATCATGCCCTCCAACCCCCTCAGCAGTTTAGTTCTTTAAATTCTCTCTCCAGTTTCTCAATCTCTCTCCATTACTGAGGTCCCAGAACAGAACACGCAATTGTTGGTGGGGACCTCATGAGGCCTGTACGGAGAGGGGCTAGCCCCCTCCCTCATCGGCCATCCCACCTGGAGTTTGTCAGCTCCTGGGCTCCAGACTGAGCCTCAGGGGGCCCTACCAAAAGGGCTACGACCCATATTGCTGCCAAAGTCCCCTCACCCCATTCCTGGCCTGCTTGGAGCTAGGGGAGGGAACAGAAGGAGTTAGAAACCTCTATCGGGGACAACAGGGACTTGGGAGGCTTCTGCATGAGGTGATCTGGGCCTAGAGAGAGACAGTGAGTGCGGATCAGGGAGTCGCCATTGAACTCCCACTGCTCTGAAACTCTAGTTGCATGGATTGGGCAGCTCCAGCACTGCAGGGACCGGCATCCAGAGAGAGATCGATCCAACCCCGCACGTGCTGCCAAGAGGGAGTTGAGACCAGGAGGATTCCAGGCCAGGGAAGAGCGAGCCTGGCCAGAGTCTGGAGAACACCCTGTCCCGCCCAGGGGTGAAGAAAAAACGTGAAGGTGACTTTTATTGAAGTTAGCCAATGCCACAGGGCTGCAACACTCCATCTCAGGATGCACAACCTCAGCCTAGCATCTTCCTTGGGAAGAAAGGGTTGGAGGAGTTTGAGAGTGTGCGGAGGTGGGGAAATGGCTTATTTATCCATGTTCATCAATTAGTTAACCGTAACCCTTTCTTTCCCCAGATCCTAGCTTCCTGTTCCTAATAAAGTCCCCCTTTGTTATGCAGTTATTTTTGGTGTGCCATTCCTTTGCTGGGATTTGTTTTATTTACTCTATTGTCCCCTGTGTCTTGGGCTTTCCACCCCTTGCCAGCTAATAGTATGGTCACTGATTTCTCAAGGGCTGGCCGCCCTGTGTACCTGGCACAGCAAGGAGTCCCTTGAGTGGAAGCACCAGGAAGGAAAAAGCCAGGCAACGCAAAGAGAATGGACAAGCTCCAAATATTGGTGATTGGTGGGAGAAGAAAGGGGGGGAGGCTTTGTCCACCCCTCCGGGGGAGTGGCTACAGTTATGATTTGTATTATAGTAGCATCCAGAGACCCCAAGCAGGACCAGGACTGCACAGTGCTGGGAGATGGTGCCCATGCAGAAGAGCTTGGCATCTGAGACGAGCTGCTGTGAGGGGGCATCACAGAATGACCACAGGGAGGGGAGGAGGTTGTGCAAGAGTCACAGTGATAGGAATATATAATTATATAGACTAGATAAGTGAAAAAAAATACATGGTCGGGGCTCATTCATATTATATCTACATCAGCAATCCCTGCGGGGCACCCATGCTGTGATGTCTCTTCATACTCAGCTCCAAAGCATGAGTCCTTTCGCAACCACGCCACACTGCAAGATCATCATCCTCCACCTTCCCTGACTGTCAGCAGGATCAAAGAGTGAGGAGGGGAGCCAGGGAAATGGCTGCTTGATCATTTTACAGGGCCGAGAGGGATTGGCTGACAATGTTTCAGACCTCAGGCTGGTGCTACAGAATGCCCTTTGGCCTTTGCTTTAAGCACAGTACTTCTTGGTGTCTTCAGCACAGAAACAAGCAGCCTCCTGATTCACCACAGCGTGGGGGCCCCGGTGTGTTTCTGCTGCTGGAGAGAGAGGAAACATTGTCCCTCTCCTTCAAAAAACAGTGTCTTGTTTCTATGGGGGGGGTGTTGAAAGGTCTGCTGGGATTCCATACACTGGACAGGAGATTCCCAAATTAGATCTGACATTTCCATGAATAAGAACAGCAAACACAGAGACACCCGCTGGAGTACAATTAGGGGATGTCAACCCTGTGACTTCAGGTCACATGTGGAACACCCCATCCCTCCTGTAAGGAGAAGGCCGTTGGCTGCAGCCAGATTGTAAGGCCTAAAGCCTAAGACCTTCGTCTGCAGCCAGATTCAAAGAGCAGCCAAGCAGCAGCCATGAGCTGAGAAGCAGGAAGTCACATCCTCATATTCCAGCTAAATTACATTAAAACAGTGGAATATTGGGCTGTTAAGAAGGGGATCCTGTTCTAATGGCCCCCACTATCACCAGATAAAGAAACAGATCTTAAGATGGTTAAAAAAAAGAAAACCTTAGTTTGATAGCATCCTGTCTGTCAAGAAATCATTATTATTATTATTTATTACTTATCAATAGTTGTGGTTGTGAAATCTTCATTTCTTTATTGTTTTGTCATTATGGTCCCTATTGTTTATCTGTGTGGTCTCTGTGTCGTTCTTTAATTGTTTCTGTCTGTTACATAATTAATTTTGCTAGGTGTAAATTAAGGTGGTGGGGTAGGATTGGTTCAAGAATTTTGTTACACTATGTTACGATTGGTTAGTAACATTTTAGTATAATGATTGGTTAAGTTACAGCTAAAAAGAACTCAAATTTCACTACACCTCTACCCCGATATAACGTGACTCGATATAACACGAATTTTATATAATGCGGTAAAGCAGCGCTCCGGGGGGGCAGGGCTGCGCAGTCCGGTGGATCAAAGCAAGTTCAATATAACGCAGTTTCACCTATAATGCGGTAAGATATTTTGGCTCCCAAGGACAGCGTTATATCGGGATAGAGGTGTATATAAACTGGGGTCCAAAAGGAAGTTCTTTGGGAATCAACTCCAGTACACAGCCCCAAAGATCAGAGCTGCCAGACCTCACCACTCGGCCAATGATACCGTGCAGAAACTGGAGTCCCCCAGATGGACCTGATCCTGACTGGACATCAAGAAAAGTTCATCCGTCTTATTGGGAGTGGCGAGCACTGTATGTGTAATGTATGCATTCTGTTTTTGGTGATTGTTAATAAATAGAGGTGATGTAGTATATTACTGTGTAAGGCTCTTTCACTGGTAAAAGGTCCTGCAGAAGTAGTATACACCCGGAGCCCTATGTACTGGGAAAGGGTGTGGGTACTTAAATTGACTAGGTTAGTTACACCCTGAGCCCTACGAATTGGGTAAGGGTAGGTGCTTTTTGCCTGGAGCCCTACGAATTGGGAAAAGGTGGGGTGCCCTAATGTGTGCAGGCATAATTAATTTTGCTAGGTGTAAAATTACCTAGCTGGGGCCAGGAAGAAGTGTCCCTCCAGGATGTCATATTGCATAATTAAGTGTGTGATGACAATTTTAAGTCTTCCTCTGAAGACTTGGTGCTGCTAGCGGTGGGAGACAGATGAGATGGACCAGTGCGGCGGTTTCCATGTCTTCAATGGCTTTCACAATGTTTTAAAATTACTCTTCATGGCACAGAGATGTGATGGTGCAGGAGTTAGCAATCTTTGCCTCACATCTGACTTGAGTCACACGTGAAATGAGTCTGGTTCTCTCACCTCAGATCCTCATGAGCCGGATGCTATGGCACAACCTAGCTCCTGCTTCTCTGCAGCCTCCTCCGCCACTCCCCAAAATGTCTCTGTTCCAACCCCCTAACTACCACCCACGCCTTTTATTTCCCCCAGCTGCCAAAGAGCTGGTAAGGGCAAGGGTGGGGGGACTCATGTCCAGGGACTGAGAGTGAGTGAGGGGTGTGGAGGAGATAGGGCATGGGAGGGATGGACTCTGACTGAGGTGTCTCTGAATGGCGGGGGAGCACATGGCGGGGGAGCACATGAAAGGAGGGGGATGCTGGTGCTGCTCAGGGTGTGTCTGAGTGAGGTGGGAAGGGGCACTGGCTCAGCCCAAGGTTCAGAGTTCCCCCTCTGCCTTCGCTCCTCCAAAGCACTGAAGCCAAAAGCTATTCAAACAGAGCACTACAAAAAGGTGATGCTTTAGCCCTTGACATGCAGAGGGGAAGCGTGGGAACTTCTCATGGTGCCCTCAGCTGCAGGGCGAGCCAAAAGTGGGGGTAGTTTGCTCTTTCTCTCTTGACGCCTTGTCATCTCCACACAGAACTTCCAGATACAGCCCCCGGTGTTGCCTCACTCACCTGATGCAGTTGTCAGGGTCTGTCTCGCAGTCAGTGTTGCAGCGAAATCTCTCCCACGCCAGCCAGCCCATCGGGGGCGCCTGCATGAGCCCATTCTCCAGAGCCAGGGCACGGACCACTAGGGCCAGGCCAGAGACAAAGGCTGCCAACTTCATTGATCTGGAGCAAGGGATAAATGCTGACAAGAGAGAGACAAAAACCTTTCAGTGGAAAGAGCCCTCTCCTGCCTCAGAAATCAATGGGGTCCACTCGGGGGATCCTCCCTCTGCAGTGGGTCATCCAGCAGGTCACAGGGCTCCACCCACCCATCCACCACACACAGACTGTCCATGGGGAGGAATATGAGGAGATATGGCATGTCCAACCCACTCCCCCAACCCAACTTTATGCAAATCATGGCCCTTTGTTATCAGCTTCAGGCCACCCCAGCTGACTTATTTATGTAGGGTTCTACAGTGGCTCTAGTTGTTAATCACCCCTCTCTGCCTTTGTTTAGCTTGGAGGGGAGGTTGTATCATCCACTCATTACTGCGTTAGGGTTCCTTCCATTGCCCCACTTCCTCTTCCCTCTAGTCCAGCTGCCTGAGAGTGTTGTCGTTGTTTCTCCACAAACCCCATCTCCAGTATAGCAATCCGTGAGTAACCCAGAGCCCAGACTGTAATTATGCATGTTACTACACCACCTGCACCCCAACATTCCACCCATATGGCCTCATAATATTCTACCTGTACGCCACTACGCCAACACATACCGTCCTGCACCCCCAAAGCTCCAGAGGAAGATACTTGCATCCTGGCCCACACATCCTTCAAAGCACCATGGTGTCAGGTCCTCCTCTCAATTACTCATTCCGGTTTGCACAGCAATCCTCCTGCATTCACTCCCTTACGCCCCATGCATGCCAGTCTGCCATAGCAAAATGGCTCAGTCCAATGCCCCATCTGTCCCCCCAAGCACCTCAGTGGTGACAGTTGCACCCCAAAGCACCACTGTATCCCTACCCAGTGTACTCCAGTGCCATCATCTACTAGCAATGGCCCAGCGCACTCAGATGTCCCCAACGTACACTCGCTGCCAGCCCCGTAGTTCAGCGACACACCCTCCCAATATCCATTCTGAGCTGGACCATTGGCTTTGGCTGCGGCGAACTCTCTGTTTCTGCTGTCCTGAGGAGGATGCAGTGTTCTCTGGCTCAAAGCTGTAAGGCCTTTCTGCTCCTGGGCCACAAGTGTGATGGGAACAAGCAGGTGATCAAAATCTCAACGACAGGGTAGTGCAGACATGGGGTGGGGGAGGGAGTGTGTCTACACAGCACACTAACCCCAGGCTCTGACAAAAGTTTGAGCCCAAGCCCCACTTCTGTCCACACACAAGCCAGTCTGACTCGAGTGGCAAGCACTCAGCACCTGGGTCCTAGGGCCCTGCTAGAAGGATGGATCAGAGCCAGGTCCTGCTGCGACTCAGGTCCAAGCCCTGTCATTTTGCAGTGTGGACGCAGCTCAAGCTGCATACCCGAGTCCGTAGTGCAGTATGGACACGTTAGCATGGCTGTGAGCCCCGGGTCCAGCAATTGTAAGCCCAGGTTTATAATGCAGCGTGAGCTCAAGCACAGCGCTCAAAACAGAGTCCACAAGCCCAGGGTTTACAATGCAGTGCACATGTAACTAGGGGGGTCCTCTGTGGTGACTTCAGGCAGCACAGGCTGTGTGGTTGGCTACTCAGGTTGTTACAGAGCCAGAGACAACTACAGAGCCAGTGTGTGTCCAGCAGCCTCAGTAAAGAAGCCCGCTTTGTGCTCATTCCAATGAGCTCTGTCCTGGGAGATACTCCAGACAGGAGCAGAGAGGATCTGGATGCGTGGGGTGCATTCAACTACACCCATTTACTTGGCAGCCCCAGTCCTTCCTGGTTTGGCTTGTCTTTTTCTAGTCTTTGATTCTCACTTCTGCCTTAGGAGACCTTCAATAATAGGTTGAGCGGAAGAAATGTATTTGCTTTGGCTTGCACTGTGTTTAAAGTCAGATCCTGCTGCTTATCTGCACAACATCTCCAAACTGTGTCCTTCCCTCTCCATTCCCACTGCCAAAGTATTAGTCCTGCTCTAGTAATCTCTGTTTTGGCCGTAGCACCTTCCTCCTCTTTAGCCACCCGGCTTCCTCCCTCTGGCCCATTTAACACTTTGCTGCCAGGATAGTCTTCCTTCCCTTCTGCTGGCCTCCAGTCCCTCCCCTCTTCTTGAATCTGCACTGATTTCTCCTCATGTTCACCATACAGCTCAAAGGTCTCCTTGCTCCCCAACCTCTCCAGAATCTGACTCCACTTCTGCTCTCATTTCTTGTTCCTACGCACTCTGCCCTGCACTACGCTCCAGCCACTTTTCCCTCCTGACTGTTCCCTTTGGCGGGTGCTGGCACTCAGGGCTGAACAGAGGGTTTTGGGAGGTGTGGGGCAAAATCTGAAACTGAGGCCCTCCCTTTAAAAAAAAAAAAAAAAGACTACCACTGAAGGGCAGTCCAGGGGGTAGGGGCGGGTTGGAGGGGAGTCCACACCGCACTCACCCCACAGCAGTGGTTCAGCTCCTGTCCCATGCGGTTAGGCCCAGCTCCGCTCTGGGCGTTGTGACCTGGCACATGAGATCACCGGGCCACTCAGGTTTGGCCCTCATTTTGAAGAGGCCACCAGGCCAAATTCCATGAGTGGCACTGCGACCCCCCGGGCCAGGTCTCAATGCCATTCAGCTCTCAAACGGGTGCTCAGGGCAAACTGCCCCTCTCTGGAGCACTAGTACAGACAGGCTGCCAGCCTTCTAACCCTGTTCTGAGCACATCTACACAACACAGTGCTTCACTCACGGAAAGAGGTTGTAAAGGGCTTGCATCAGGCGTTTAAATGTGGTTGTGGTTAGAAAAAGTGCAATGTTGTCAACTCGCGCAATTTCATTGCGACTCTTGGAATAGTTGGTGCTTTCCTTCAAGCCCCAGCTCCTGGAATCATGTGATTATGTGAGATGCTCAGCATTTAAAAAAAACAACCAACCTACAGTTTCTCTCCACAACCATGAAGGTTAAAAGCTTGAGAACATGACCCCCTAAATGCTATATCCCACAAAGACAGAACGAACCCCAAAGGTATTACTTTAAAAAAAAAACTTATTTCAGCCAATTGCATAATTTTGGGGGCCTATCTCATGATTTTGAATGCTTGGGATTGACAATGTTGAACATACATGATTGTGTAAAAATGGTACTGTCTTCCTCATCTGCTCCCTGTGGATCTTCTACCTGTCTGTTTAAGTTAACGACAAAGACAAATTGCGGGTGCTATTTGCCCGGAGTCAGAAGTGAGGATACAACGTAAAGCAAAGCAGCAACCCTGGCACTGCTGGGGAATACCTCTAACATAGAGGCCTCCCTGGCCAGCCCAGAGCTGGCTCTGCACCTCCCCATCTTTGGTGCAGAAGAGCAGCAGGGGCTTTCCTACACCCCAGATATTTACCAGTTCCCACAAGCACCGTGAGATCCAGGGCACAAAGTAAGACAGTCCCAAGGGCTGGTTAACCTGCACGAGGGGCCGAACCAGCCCCCAGCAGCTCCAGAATAGGGCAAGGTCCAGCTGCCCCCCCTTGCACTGGATTCTCCACCAGTCCAGGGATGACACGGGGCCTGTGTTTGCAATTCAAGAGGACCGCCATCAGTACAACTAGAGGAACATCCATCCCATCAGGGGCTGTTCGATAAGGGGCTAGAAAAACAGAGTGGCCAGGCAGTCATACTAGAGGTTTGCACACTTTCTTGTTCATGTAGCCAAGCTGTGTGTATAATCCACTTGCAAACGAAGGCCCAACTGGGGAGGGGCTGACTGAAGTGGAGGGCAAGGGACCTGGCTGGAGGGCAGGGCCTGGCTGAAGTGGAGGGCTGAGTGGCCTCACTAGGGGAGGGAACGGCTGGAGTGAGGAAGGGGCCCGGCTGAGTGTTCAACTCAGCCTACATAAGGAACGAGGTGTGTGACTGACTGGTCTGTTCTATGTGCAGGCAGCAGCTTGCAGAGGGCACCAGAGCTTCCTCTGCCTGCAGTACCAAATGGGCATTCTGTGGGCCTGATTTCAGCGGAAATGAGACTTTTCTGGTTTTCACCCAGCTCACTAGGGTTCTATCCATCGACACCTAGAACATTCCCCGAAATTTTGGAATTGGTCTGGTGCAGTTCTCAAAAGTGACAGAGAAATGCCGTTGAGTGGAGTGTAGGGCCTTGTGTTGCTTGCCCAACCAAAAAGAGAAACTTGGTCTAAATAGAACAGAAAGGAGAAGCTGTGGTCGAGGTCTGGGCAGCTGCCTCTAGGCTTCCCCTTTCTGTTGAACAAGGTATAAATCTAGTCTGGAGATAAGGAATCAAATCTTGAAGTGGTCACAAATTCACAGAGAGATACACACAGACAGCAGGGAGATTACAGCTGTACAGACTGTTTGCTTTTTTGTAACTTTAGCTGCAGACACCAGGGCAACAGATACATTATAAATACCTAGATAGATAAGATAGAATCAAGCATGGCAGGTCTCATTACTCCCTGAGGAGATGGGTCCATATGATGAAAACCTCATTCACTTCAGCTCCAGTCAGCACTGGTGAGGCCTCAGCTGGAGTACCGTGTCCAGCTCTGGGGAAGATGTGGACAAACAGAAGCGAGTCCAGAGGAAAGCAACGAAAATGATAAAGGGTTTAGAAAATCTGACCTATGAGGAAAGGTTACAAAAACTGGGCATGTTTAGTCTTAAGAAAAGAAGACTGAGCAGGCACCTGATAACAGTCTTCAAATAAGTTAAGGGCTGGTAGAAAGAGGACGGTGATCAAATGTTCTCCCCGTCCACTGAAGGGAGGACAAGAAGTAACAGGATTAATCTGCAGCAAGAGAGATTGAGATTAAGATATTAGGAAAAACTTTTTAACTGTAAGGATAGTTAAACTCTGCAGTAGGCTTCCAAGGGAGGTTGTGGAATCCCCGTCATTGGAAGTTTTTAAGAAGAGGTTGGACAGACACCAGTCATCAGGGATGGTCTAGGTGTACTTGGTCCTGCCTCAGTGCAGGGAGCTGGACTAGAAGACCTCTCCAGCCCTACATTTCTATGATTCCATTACAGTTTCTGCACAGGAGGGTCCACATGGACTAAAATAGCAGGGAGAAGGGATGCTCCTTGTCAGGACCAAGTTGTACTGCCAGAGCTGTGTAGAGAAATCTAGGGCAAAAACAACAAGCAGTGGCGGTGCAACGTAGGTCAGGAGTCAGGTGCAGCTGCAATCTGTGTGCAGTAAATTGGCATTAATGAAGGGTGAACAGTAGCTAATCTGAATCCAGTCATATAAAGCAATGAGTTTCCTTTGGGAAAAAATTGGGCCCTTGTATATGGGCCAGATTGTAACCATATCACCAAACTGACTGGGCTGGTCCCAGCAGAGAAATACCTACCTTTTGACCTGCCACAATCAGAGCACCCACCTGCAGCTTACCCACCACTGGGCAAGTATGTTCAGGTTCTCAAGGTCACAAACTCCTCCCAAAACATGAAGGAGAAAATGATTTATACCATACTGAGATGCTGGGCTTATGCTGAATGCTAAAGAAAAGTGGTGCGTAGGCAGCTGCATTTGTCCAGACAATAAAAAATAAAGAGAAGCAGAACTCCTCTGTGGTCTGGAGCACAGGACTGGCTGGAGACCCGTCCCTAACTTCTGCCACTGACATGCTGTGTGATCTTGGGCAAGTCTGTCTGGCTCAGATCCTCTGGCATCACTTTCCCCCCCAATCTCTAAACTGGGACAATAACCTCTCCCAGGGGGTTGTGACGCTTACTGCGTTAACGTTTCTCTAGTGCTTTGAGACCTTCAAAGGGAAGGTCCTACAGAAGCGCAAAGTGTTATTTTTTATTGATAAAGGAGACGTGTTAAAGAAAGGACTGGGACGTGGCCTGCTCTAAAAGCACAGGATCATCTTCTCGCTTTGATCTGTGCACAAAACTCCAATGGATATCACAATATGATCATGGAGATGCTGAATGTGCCCCCTAAATTCTTTAATACAACTGACTGTTCATAACACACTGCTTCTTCCTAGGGGCCCCAGTCCAACACCAGGGAAATCAACAGGAGTCTTTCCCTTGACTTTAACGGGCATTGGATTTTGCAATCTCCCCTAAGATAAAATTGGGAAAGATCCCCAGAGATCTGAGAAGTTTGAGGCCCCCACCTGGGGGAAACAGTAGTAATCTAAACATACTTACAATGAGGGGATAAGCAGCTCAGAGACCTGGGGAACGGGGACATAGAATCTTTAACTTTTAGTTTATTTGTCCCAAACTAGCCCCAGGTCAGTAGCGATTGCAAGTTGTTACCATCTGATGGCTTTCCGTGAACTGCGTGGAGCATTGAAGGGTCTCAGGTCAGCTCCTACCGGGACAGATTGCTCACGTTGCAAAAAATCACCTACACAGCTTGCAGCCTCAGTAGAGGTCAAGAATTAACCAGGTCTAGAGTCGAGTGAACTATTCCTTATGAACAACATAGCTAATGAATTTGATCCTGGTTTCAGGAATTAGCCATGATTTTGACTCATCTTTGTTATTCATAATTGTGCAATGAACATATGTTAGCTTATGGGGTGACTGTGAATTATTAGTTTCAGTTATTCATTATTCAGGGTGTTTTACTGGTTCCCCAAGTCACATGGGACTGTTTATGCTCCTCAACAAAAAAGACCAAAACTTTAATAACAAAATTCCTGTTCCACCCCAGACTTCCTGTGTGACCTTGGGCAAGTCACTTGGTCTCTCTGTGCATCCATTCCCTATCCATACAATGGGGATACTAGCACTTCCCTACCTCACGTACATTAAAGATGGTGAGAGACTCAGATACTACGGTGACAGGAGCCATATAAAGAGGGTGAACACTCCTGACACCAACTGTGATCCCCCTTGTCTGCATCTGAATTCGGGTGTTCACATCAGGAGCAGCCACTCCCCAACGTTGTGCAAACAAAAACCGACTCCAAAAACGTTAAACAAAGAGCCAGGCAAGGGACAGGCTGAGAGGAAAAAAGCAATCCAGGGCTGGGACAAATGTTTGTGAATCGTTTTGCCTCCAATCACTCAGTGCTAGATCATGAAAAATAGGTTATTTTTTTCATCTTTAGGACTAGCCCTGCCTTGAAGTACATTAATGCAGGAAGCTGGTTCAATATGCACTGTACCTACTCTGCAGCTAAGCAGAGCACTCTGGTCTCCTGTGCTAGTCAACTGGCACTCTTCACCAGGGAAGCAAAAGAAAATCTGAATGGCGGGATGGTATTATTGCACCTTATCAACTGAAAAAGAGCAGTCGCTGGATAGGAAGTGACCATAAACCAACTCTGGTCTCAGACAGGGTGGTAGGGTGACCAGATGCCCCGATTTTATAGGGACACTCCCGATTTTGGGGTCTTTTTCTTATATAGGCTCCTATTACCCCCCACCCGCTGCCCCAACTTTTCACACTTGCTGTCTGGTCACCCTACCGGGTGGAACACTGCACGGTCCATGCTAATGGAGTAGTCTGCATCTAGGAACCCAATTCAAACTCATCAACCACTGGAAACTAAGCGCCTGGAAAGAAGCACATGGCTGAGCTCTGTGTAGGCGGAGATGGAAAGACGTAGCTGCCGAACTAGCAACCCGAAGTCTGCAGCGCCTCATCCTGCAGGATCCCAAGGCACTTTTAAGATTGTACAGCTAGAGCCCCCCCCCCCCGCTGCCAAGCAGCCGCCTTTGGAGCAAAGGAACAAGCAGCATCAGCCCTCCCCGCGGCTGGCAGGATCTGTCCGGTTCTTGTGCCTCCTCCACTCCGTGGAGGCCCTTGTAGCCGGCAGAGCGCCAGCCATCCGCCCCAGCGCGGCAGCCCCGTGTGCCCGCAGCCCGCGGAGCCTGCCCGGGCCCCCCGCCGGCTCACTTACCTGGGAGGAGAGGGATGGTCCAGGCGCCGGTAGCTGCTGCAACTGAACAGATCTTACCAACCTAGCCAGGGGAGGGCGGGCAATCACGTGATCCCCAGCCACTGATCTCCTGACTAACCGGTTTGGTGACTTCGGAAAGTCGGGCCGTTCAGAGCGTCAGCTGACCGGAGCCCTGCCGGACTCCCGAGCTGTTGTGTCCCTCGGGAGCCGCCGCGGCCGCTCCCGGTGTGAGAGGGGAGCAAAGACGCCCACTTCCCGACTCCCGATAGGAGGAGTCGGAGGCAGAAGAACAACGCCCTCCCCTTCCCGATTCCGCATTGTGGGGCCTCAGGCTGTACGATCATCATAACCTTGAGAGAGCAGCCTGGCTGGCTGGGGCGGGTGACAGGACAGCAAATGTGAAAAATCAGAACGGGGGTGGGGGGTAATAGGATCCTATATAAGAAAAAGACCCCAAAACCGGGACATCTGGTCACATTAGAAGGTGTGCGATTGCTGAGCCTGTGATCAATACCAGGTCAGCCTGGGCGCACACAGTATTTACCTCTCTAGATATGATTGTTTGGTTCCTAAAGACACTATTATTATAGTTGTAATATGGTAGAACTTAGAGGGGTTCCACTGCATTAGGCCCTATACTCACCCTGTGTCTACACACGCACGATCGTCCAGTGGTTACAGTACTAGCTTAGGACCTGAGAGACCCCACGTTCAATTCTTTCCTCTGCTAGACTTCCTGTATGACCTTGGACAAGGCCCAGATCCTCACAAACATTTTGGTAAAAACAATGGCAGATAAATGCCTAAATACCTTTGAAGATCTGGGCGTTAGGCCTTGTCTACACTGCCACTTACAGCGCTAAAACTTTCTTCGCTCAGGGGTGTGAAAAAATACACCCCTCAGCGATGCAAGTTTCAGCGCTGTAAAGTGGCACTGTAGATAGCGCTACAGCACTGGGAGCTAGTCCCCTCGCGGAGGTGGTTTTATTACAGCGCTGGGAGACCTCTGCCGCAGCTGTGTAGACAACCCTCTGTGCCTCCAGGGGCACTGGAACAATTTTTATACTGGGGGCACAGAGCCATTGAACCAAACTGTAAACCCTGTATATGATGGAAACCGCTTCAAGCCAGCGGGTGTGGCAGCACCCCTAGTTCCAGCACCTATGTGTGCCTCTGTTCGCCACCTGTAAAATGGCTCTTCCCTACCTCCCGGGAATGTTGTGAAGATAGATACTGTCTGGGGTGAGTTGCAACCACACATGCCAACCTCAGAGCAGACTGCAAAGAAGCAGGGCAGAGACCCCAAACTGATGGTATATGCCCAAGAAGACTATCTTGTCACTCAAGCAAGCTGGACTTGGTGATAGTTGGTTGCTATCCACCAAAGATCACAAAATATTCAGGTTTTTCCCAGTCTCAAGAGACCAGTCACTTACACTGGGTCAATTTGTACCTTAGATCTCACACCAAAGATGCTTGCGGCCAATCCTATAATAAACTATCTAAGGATTTATTAACAAAGAAAAGAAATGAGAGTTATTACAAGTTTAAAGCAGGCAGACATGTATACACAAATGAGTTATAGTCTATGGTTCCAAAAGGTGACAGAGTTATAGTAGTCTGTCAGCTGTGAATGTCTTTTATGGCTAACCCAGGTTGACCTGGGGATCTCTGCTTCTGTTTTGTAACTTTGGCCCTGTGAGAGTCCAAACAGCATAAGAGATGAGAAATTTTCTTGTCAGCTATTTTTACTTCCTTCTTCCAGGTTTCAAGCTGATGGGACAAGTCCTTTTGCATCTAGCCTCTTCATAGGTGCAAGGGGGCAATTAACAAAGTCTTTGTATTGTGATGTCACACGATGGCCTATTTAGTTTTGACAGGCCTTCTTGATGGGCAGGAGATGATCCCTCCTGACTGGATTCATAGGCCTTGGCTACACTTGCAGATGTACAGCGCTGTGAGTTAAACCTGACTTCGTACAGTTGAGTAGGGAAAGCGCTGCAGTCTGTCCACACTGACAGCTGCCCAGCGCACTGTCGTGGCCACATTTGCGGCAACTGCAGTGCTATTGGGAGCGGTGCATTATGGGCAGCTATCCCACAGAGCACCTTTTCCCATTCTGGCGCTGTGGGTTGTGGGAAGGGGGCGTGGGTGCGGGGGATTCTGGGTCCTGTCCCAATGCCTTGTGATGCATCACTTTGCATCCCAGAAATCCCTTTGTTTCTGTCCACCTTTGGTGCCATCTTTCAACAGTTTCTGTGCAGCGCGATCTGTCTGCAGGAAATGGAGTCCGAACTGCTGAGGCGTATGCTGACAAGTCTCACCAGCACGTCACGTTTGGCTGTCGAACTATTCCTTAAGATCCAAAGTGACAGTGAGAGTGAGGGTGAGGAGTCCGACGATGCTATCGAGCCGCGTAATGCGTACGACACGAAATTGCTTGTGGCATTTACGGACATGCTCAGCACCGTGGAACGCCGCTTTGGGCTCGGGAAACAAGCACCGAGTGGTGGGATCACATCGTCATGGAAGTATGGGATGACGAGCAGTGGCTGCAGAACTTTCGGATGAGAAAAGCCACTTTCATGGGACTGTGTGAGGAGCTTGCTCCCACCCTGCGGTGCAAGGACACGAGATTGAGAGCTGCCCTGCCAGTGGAGAAGCGGGTGGCTATTGCAATCTGGAAGCGGGCAACTCCAGACAGCTACCGGTCGGTCGCAAACCAGTTTGGAGTGGGAAAGTCGACCGTTGGAATCGTGTTGATGCAAGTTTGCAAGGCCATTAATCGCATCCTACTCAGAAGAACCGTGACTCTGGGTAACGTGCAGGAAATAGTGGATGGCTTTGCACAAATGGGGTTCCCTAACTGTGGAGGGGCGATAGATGGGACGCACATTCCTATTCTGGCACCACCCCACCTAGGATCCGAGTACGTTAGTCGGAAGGGGTATTTCTCTATGGTTCTCCAGGCGCTTGTGGATCACCGTGGGCGTTTCATTGACATTAACACAGGCTGGCCTGGAAAGGTGCATGACGCACGCATCTTTTGGAACACTTGGCTGTTCAGGAAGATGCAGGCCGGGACTTTTTTCCCGGAGCGGAAGATCACGGTAGGGGAAGTTGAAATGGCCATTATGATCCTTGGAGATCCCGCTTACCCATTAATGCCGTGGCTCATGAAACCCTACACAGGGAGCCTTGACAGCAGCAAGGAACGGTTCAACTATAGGCTGAGCCGGTGCCGAATGACTGTGGAGTGTGCCATTGGCTGTTTAAAGGGCCGCTGGCGATCTCTGTATGGGAAGCTGGACTTGGCCGAAAACAGCATCCCCGCGGTTATATCTGCGTGCTGTGCCCTCCATAATATTTGTGAAGGGAAGGGTGAAAGCTTCACTCAGGCATGGACCTCTGAGGTTCAACATCTGGAGGCTGAATTTGCACAGCCAGAGAGCAGGGCTATTACAGGGGCCCAGCGCGGGGCTGCAAGGATTTGGGATGCCTTGAGGGAACAATTTGAGGCTGAAAACCAGCAGTGATATCTGGTGCCCTGCATGGGAGTGAAGTGCAGTAGTTCCAATCTTTAGGAATCAGTGTCTGCTAAGCAGACAAGCAGACTTGCAGTGCCTGTTTATTTCCTGGGCTAAGGAGTCTTTTACTTTATGCAATAAAAAAGAATGTTTTCAAAGCCAAAGAATCCATTTATTGAAAAGAAAAAAAAAAGATTTATTGAAAAGAAACAAGGGGGTGGAGTGGGGAACAGTACAATCACAGATTTGCGTATGTCCTGTCTGGTGTGCTGTGCAGTGAGTGCTGCACTTCAGGATAGCTATAATGCATGATGATGGGGGTTGAGTGCAGAGGGTAAGGGTCGTGGTTTTCAGGGCTGGGTGGTGAAGATACTGGTGTTGGAGGCAGCGGGTGATGTGAAGAACATGGAAGTTGGGGAAAGTGGGTTGGAGGTGACAGTGGGGCACAACGGAAAGAGTTTTGGGACAAGGGCTGTAGGGGGGGTGGCGTTTGCGTTTGCGGTTCTGCTTCTCTTTCTGCATGGCTACCAGCTCCTGGATAGCGTCTGCTTGGCGCTCCAGGATGCTTATGAGCCTATCAGTGCTTTGAGGCCGGTGTGCTGCGTTTTCCTGGTGGATCCTGCTTTCTCTCTCCCTCCAGTTCTGTGCTTTCTCATTCTCTTTAATAGATTGCTGCATCACTTCTTGCAGCATGTCTTCTTTGCTTTTTCGCGGTCTCTTCCTGAGTCTTTGCGGTCTCTGAGCAGGCGATAAGAGGGACGGCTGAGGTCTCAAGGTTGATGCAGCTGTATAGGCAAAATGCAACATTTAACAGAGGCAGTATTGTTTATACCAGACAGATTAATGATTCCCCCCGCACTTAAGGAGTAGAAAACACACAGGGTCTACACAATAGCATAATTTTCCCCTCCGAAACAGAGCACACATATCCCACGGGAGCCTCAAAATGGTGAGTAAGGGGGACTGATTGTTTCAGGGCTGCACTGTCCTCTGGGTCTCTGTGCCTTGGGGAGAGCCAACAGCTTCAGGAGGCACCTACACTGAACACTGTCCCAACATTTTCCACAGGAGTTCATCCTGGACGATATCTCGCTGCTGAGGGTGACCTGGGACGCAAGGGAGGGTTTTCTACTGCAATGCAGCTTCCGTCCTGGCCCATATGCAGCTTGCCTGTGTGCAGCAATGGTCCTCCCGCCCCTCGCGGCACAGTGGCGCGGACACATTAGCCTGGCTGGGACAAGGACCACGGTGGCTCTCCCGATAAACCTGCGCAAGCGCATTGCACACATTCTGGATGAGACATTCGAGGAGATTACCGAGGCCGATTACCGCGATGTGATAAACCATATCAATGCGCTATTCTGCATCTAGGCATGCATGCCTAACCCTCCTCTCCCAAAGAGCCCGCACCAAAAAAATTCCTTCCCGAAAAAAAAACCCGCTTTCTGGGAACCTGCTCTTCTGTTTGTCCTCCACCAAGTACCGGCCGCTGCGACTGGCTACCTTCCTCCTGGCTCCAGAAGAGCTCCTGGCTGCATGGCTCCAGGGATTCCGGGGTATCTCCATCCAGCCCACCACCATCACTCCCGTTTTCCTCCTCCTCTTCCTCCTCCCCCCCCCGCACCTGCTCTGAAGTGTCCATGGTGGTGCTTGGAGTGGAGGCGGGATTAACCCCAAGTATCGCATCCAGCTCTTTGTAGAATTGGCAGGTCACGGGGGGAGCACCCGAGCGGCCGTTTGCGTCGCGGGCTTTGCGGTAGGCACTCCGCAGCTCCTTCACTTTAATCCTGCACTGCAGGGCGTCCCGGTCATGGCCCCTTTCCATCATGTCCTTTGATACCTTCCCGAAGGTATCATAATTCCTACGGCTGGAGCGCAGCTGGGACTGTACAGTTTCCTCCCCCCAAACACTGATAAGGTCCAGCAACTCGCCATTGCTCCATGCTGGGGCTCGCTTGGCGCGTGGAGGCATGGTCACCTGGAAAGATTCGCTGATAGCACTACACACCACGCCGGGCTGAGCAAACAGGAAGGGGATTTTTAAAATTCCCAGGGAATGTAAAGGGTGGGTCACATGGTTGGTTACCCGAGGCCAGGGCAGTAGAGTTTGAACTGATGACCAGAGTGGCTAGAACAGGCATTGTGGGATACTGCCGAATAATTCTGGAGGCCATTCACAGTGCATTGGGTGGCCACACTGGTGCCGCAGCACTGCAGCGGCAGCGCAATACTCGCTATTCCTCTGGGAGAGGTGGAGTACATGCAGCGCTGCAGCCACGGAGATACAGCGCTGCAAATGCCTTGCTAGTGTGGACGGGGAGTGAGTTACAGCGCTGGGGGAGCCTTTATAGCACTGTAACTCGCAAGTGTAGCCAAGCCCATAGTTTCAAAGCAAACATTTTTTACAGTTACAAGCAAAAACTTATATATTACCTTATAGTATGTTTCAGAGTAGCAGCCGTGTTAGTCTGTATCCGCAAAAAGAAGAACAGGAGTACTTGTGGCACCTTAGAGACTAACAAATTTATTAGAGCATAAGCTTTCGTGGACTACAGCCCACTTCTTCGGATCCGAAGAAGTGGGCTGTAGTCCACGAAAGCTTATGCTCTAATAAATTTGTTAGTCTCTAAGGTGCCACAAGTACTCCTGTTCTTCTTTTTGCTTATAGTATGTGGTAAAGATATTATAGGTGAGATTATTGTCTACAGCAACTTAGAAGCATTTCATAAAGTCTAAACACCAAAAACATTGTTATAGGTCCAATACCCATTTTAACACACAGGTGAACAAGATTCATTTCCAGCAACGAATTTGTCAGAACTCGACTAAAGCCTTGGCAAGAGCTGGCACCTGGTCTGCCAGCATCGCAGATACGTTAAAGCATGGGCAGGCAAACTTTTTGGCCTGAGGGCCACATCCGGTTTCCGAAATTGTATGGAGGGCCGGTTAGGGGAGGCTGTGCCTCCCCAAACAGCCAACCAGGCCCGGCTCTTGCCCCCATCCAATTCCCCCTGCTTCTCACCCCCTGACGGCCCCCCCGGAACTCCTGCCCCATCCACCCTTCCCAGTCCCCTGACTGTCCCTAGAGCCCCTGCCCCTGACTGCTCCCCACCACCCCATCCAACCCCTCTTCTCATTCCTGACTGCTCCCCCGGGACCCCTGCCCCATCCAACCACCCCTGCTCCCTGACTGCCCCCAGAACCCCTGCCCGCCCCCCCACCAGCCCATCCAATCCCCCTCTCCTTCCTGACTGCTCCCCCAGGACACCTGCCCCCATTCAAACCTCCTGTTGCCCCCTCTGACCGCCCCAACCCCTATCCACACCCCTGCCCCCACCCCGAACTCCCCTGCCCTCTATCCAACCCCCCTCCCCGCTCCCTACCCCCTTACTGCACTGCCTGGAGCAGCGGTGGCTGGTGGCTCTACAGCCGTGCCACCCAGAGCATCAGGACAGGCACCATGCCACCGCGCAGCACAGAGCACCGGGTCAGGGCACAGCTCTGCAGCTGTGCTGCTGCCGGCAAGAGCTCGCAGTCCTGCCGCCCAGAGCATTGCGTGGCAGCACAGCGAGCTGAGGCTGTGGGGGAGGGGGAATAGCAGGGGAGGGGCTGGGGGCTAGCCTTCCGGGCCAGGAGCTCAGGGGCCAGGTAGGAAGGTCCCCTGGGCCGGATGTGGCCCGCGGCCATAGTTTGCCCACCTCTGCATTAAAGACTGTGAGATGCTCAGATATCACAATAATGGCAGCCTAATAAGTACCTCAGATAGATATAATAGTGACAGCCACAGCCCCAAAGATCTTACCATCAAAGTGTAAGTCTATAGGCAATACGTGGATAAAACAAAGAGGGAGCAGAAAAAAATGATGGGACTACATTGGTCCTCATGAAAGACAGTGGTCACAGGAACCAGCTGTCTGCCTACTGTTACAGGTGCTTGTTAGGGGATGCAGGCTGCTAAGTGCAGGGAACTGAAATATGTCGTACAATCCCCATTTCCCAGCTCTTTCCTGTGTGCCAAGAAATATTAAAGAACTCCACATTTATTTCAGGCTTTGCCTCATCATCCATTGGCACAATACAACGATGTCAGTCTGTGGTACTTGATGGCAGTTATCACAACCATATCTAAGAACCAAACCACAATTAATGTTTGCATGTAAAACAAGTTAGCAAGATGAAGAAACAAACGCTGACTTGCATCTGAAGAAGTGAGGTTCTTACCCACGAAAGCTTATGCTCCCAATACTTCTGTTAGTCTTAAAGGTGCCACAGGACCCTCTGTTGCTTTTTACAGATTCAGACTAACACGGCTACCCCTCTGATATTAAACGCTGTCATGTAATGATGGTGTTCCACAGAAGAAATGCGATGAGGTGGCACCTCCCAGTGTAGACAAATGGGATGATTGGCTACCCCGGCAAAGCTTGTTTGTTGGCAGTCTCAGCAGAGAAGCTAAAGATCAAGAACTATAAGACTTAACCCCACCTAAAGCTGTCACCTCCTTCTTATGACAAATGGACAGACTGGCAGGGGATAGCTGTGAGATGCATGCACAGCCAGTGTCTTTATCATCCCCCTTCTGCAGATAAACAGAGGACTGCAATCTCCAGCTCGGTCAGGCAAGCACATTTCATCAGCTCTAGAATTATTTTGAAAAAACAAACAAACCCTCAACCTCCCCCCCCAGATATTTTTAATTAATGTCTCTGTGCAGTTTAAAAAAAACAACAGTTTTTTCTCCGTGCCTCAGGTTCACCCCCCTGTAAAATGGAAACAACCATACTCACTTTCCCAACTCACAAGAGGGGTGTGAGGATTAATTCCCTGATGTTTGTAAACTGCTTTGAGATCCTAATATGGAAGGATCTAGAGAAGTGCAAAATATTATTATTTATTAATAAATTACCCAGATACTGCAGAGATGATGGGAGCCACAGCAGTACCTGAGCCAATAAAATGATGTGCACATTACATAATTTAATTCAGAAAGGGCAGAAACAGACACTGAGTCTCACATAACAATGTGCTGTGCTTGTGGTATATCTGCTGTGACTGGGTTCTGATTGTTTTGGTGACGGGGAGAGGGGACTCAAGTCCCGTGCAGGGAACCAGGAACCCCAATCTGTAGACTTGTACAGTTAGGGTTCTTGGGTTACATGACAGAGACATGAACGGTGTGGTAACTGGGGTGACCGCCTGTCTTGAAATTCACTGGGTCTGATCATCTGATCATCATCCTATATAACATCAGACTAGCAGATGATCACAATGGTCCCTTCTGGCCTAGGAATCCATAAATAAGTTTCTAAAAGTTCAGATGCTTAATTAGCCTGGAACTCTCACAAGATCAGACCCCCTCTGGAGATTTCTGGCACTTCTCTAGTTTCATCCATACCAGAAATACCGTGATAGCTGTTCATGGGAACATCCAGTGCTTCTGCTTCCAAAAGCAGGATGCTCAAGAGGTAAACACCTTTTTTTTTTTTTTTTACAGTTAAGAGTTTATTTTGGTTTGGATGATGAGCAATGCCTCTCTGGTGAGTTTTTACTTGGCCTAAGAGATGGGGCGAACCAGTTTGTCACGACACAGAAGTTAGACCATTGCTTTGCAGACTGCAATTCTGCCCTCTTCCATCTCAGCAGTAGGCATCGGGGAGGGCAAAGGTGGTGTTAAGCCTTATTCTGGTGAAAGGTAGAGCAGTTCTGGGAGCCCTTATGGGTAAGGCTAAGATTTTGTCATGGATATTTTTAGTAAAAGTCACGGGCAATAAAGAAAAATTCACAGAAGTCTGTGACCTGTCCGTGACTTTTACTAAAAATATCCATAACAAAATGGGGAACTCAGCTGCAGGGTCCCCACATTGCCTGGAGCATCTGGGCAGCTGTAGGGACCCTCTCCGAGCTCTGGGGGTCCCCACCACCTATAGGGGTTTGGAGCTCTGGAGTCCCCCCGCTGCCCACGGCAGCTTGGAGCTCCAGGGTCCCCCTGCCACCCATTGTGGTTGTGAGCCCCACAGCTCCCAGTCTAGGCTGAAGTCATGGAGGTCGCTGGAATCTACAGATTCTATGACATCCTTGACCTCAGTGAAAAAAAATGTAGCCTTAGTTATGGGCCATTGCAGCAGCCAAACATAGCTGGAGTGCTGGGCTTTCCCTCCTTGGCACACCCACTATGCTGGCCCTTCATATAGCTCTGTGCCAAGTGGGGACCCAGCTCCACCCGCTATATGGCCCCTTTATGGCAGTGGAGCAACATAAAAGAGCCACCATGCAGTGGAGAATTGGCCTTGTCTAATATCCTTAAAGACAGCGGGATCAGGCAGCTCTACAGTTAACCAGCAGGGTGTGGGGTTTTATGCCGCCTGGGCACAGCTGTGCGCATTCGAAAGCTAGGAGAGAAAAGCAGGAAGATGCCCTTTAACGCCATTGAAATACACAGGAGTGGAAGGTGGGGAAAGGACAGTTGCTTTGTGACACCACCCCACTGGGTGGATCCACTCTAGGGACTGTCCCACCTACATAGGGACACGTGCAAGTGCCTGTGGAGTCACGGCTAGTAACTTTTCCCCTCTCTGCAGCTGAACTGGGTGCAAGTTTGGCTCACGGATGCAGGACCAAACAATACGCACAGCAGGAGCCCGGTAGCCCGGTGTAAAAGCACAGCCTAACCTAGAGTTAGCGGGGACGGGGAGGCTTGAAGTGCAAAGGAGTCAGATCAGAAGCGATGTAGCGCTTGGGTTCCGCTCTTACGTGGCTCCCAGGACCGTGGGGGGGGGACGGACTGCGACCAGCCGCCCCTCTATGTAAACTCAAGCCTAGTGGAAAACCCGGCTCCGCTCGGAATCCTGGCGCCCGGCTCCGCCCGGGATTGTGTGAATGGATCCCGCCGAGTCCCAGCTGTTCCACTGGCTGTGCGGCCCTCCGGGTTTTGTACCGCGGCAGCACCGAGCAGCTGCCCCAACTTGTAACTTGTAGCGAGTCGAGCCGAGCAGGGCGGCCGGGGCAGGGGGACGGGCCTTGCCGGCGGCGGTGAGTAACACACTGGGGCGGCCCTGGAGCCACTGGCGCTAGGGGAGAGGGACAACAAGCCGGCCAGACCGCCCGAGCAGCTGCGATTCCTCCTCCCAAGCCCGCTGGGCGAGCGCAGAGGCGCTTCAGCAGCCAGGCGCCCCGGGGCCTGAGCGCGCCAGCCTGGGGCTAGTGGCCGGTGTGAAATGCCTCCGTTCGGTTCCCAAAGGACAGGGGTTCCGGGAAAGGCCAGTGGGGAGGAGCACAGGGCCCCCCCTTTGTTAGAAGCAGAGGGACCTCCCCCCCCAATAGCTTGGGCTGTTACAGCCCCTCCTGCTTCGATCAGGCTTAGCTACTGGCTGGGGGATTGGCGTCACACCTGGCCCTAGTTGGGGAGCGTATACCGCCCATGCTGGTAGTCTCGGCAAAGAGCTCGAGGTCTGAATGTCCTGGAGTCTCCCAAACCCGAGGCCCCAGTACAGTAGGCTCCCAGGGTGAAATCTCAGGTCCGTTGAAGTCAATGACAAAATTCCTGTTGACTTCAGTGGTGCCACCAGGATTTCATAATATACTATAGGGCATTGGACTTGGTGCTGCGTGACGTTTTGATTAGAAAAGGAGAGTGATGGGATTTAACATGGCACACAAGTGGATTAAAAACTGGCTCATTGATAGGTCCCAAAATGTAACTGTAAATGGGAAATCATCATCAAGTGAGTGTGTTTCCAGTGGGGATCCACAGGGATCAGTTCTAACTTCTTCGCTCTACACCAGGAGTTCTCAAACGTTTTCTTTCTGAACCTCCCCACCCCCACCCACCAAGCTATAAAAAGTCCATGGTCTACCTGTGCCACCACAACTGTTTTTCTGCATATAAAAGCCCAGGACAGCATTAGGGTGTAGCCAGCAGGGCAATTGCTTAGGGCCCCACGCCACAGGGTGCCCTGTGAAGCTAAGTATCGGGGTAGCCGTGTTAGTCGGTATCTACAAAAACAACAAGGAGTCTGGTGGCACCTTAAAGACTAACAGATTTATTTGGGCATAAGCTTTCGTGGGTAAAATCCGTTTTTACCCACGAAAGCTTATGCCCAAATAAATCTGTTAGTCTTTAAGGTGCCACCAGACTCCTTGTTGTTTCTGTGAAGCTAAGTTGCTTGAGCTTTGGCTTCAGCTCTGGATGGTGGGACTCGGGCTCAGGGTTGGGCTTTCTGCCCTGGGCACCATAGAGTCTAATACCAGCCCTTCTTGGCTGATCCCCTGAAACCTGCTCGTGGTCTTCTGGGGTACCCTGGGCCCCTGGTTGAGAACTGCTGCCCTATGTTATTTAATGTCTTTATCAATGACCTGGAAGAAAACATAAACTCATCACTGATAAAGTTTGCAGATGACTCAAAAATTGTGGAAGTAGCAAATAATGACACAGGGAGGATAGCTCAGTGGTTTGAGCATTGGCCTGCGAAACCCAGGGTGGTGAGTTCAGTCCTTGAGGGGGCCATGTATGGATATAGGGCAAAAATCTGTTGAGTGATTTATTGGGGATTGGCCTGGCTTTAAGTAGGGGGTTGGACTAGATGATCTCCTGAGGTCCCTTCCAATCCTGATATTCTATGATTCCAAGAGAACAGGGTAGATGCAAATAATGAAGAGAACTAGATCACTTGGTAAACTGCATGCATGCAAGCAAACAATAGAAATTTGATTACAGCTAAAAGCTACATATACAAGTAGGAACAAAGGGTATAGACCATACCTACAGGAAACAGTGACTCTGAAAAAGATTTGAGGGTGGTGATGGTTAATCAGCTGAACATGAGTTCCCCGTGTGACACTGTGGCCAAAAGAGCTAATGTGAGTCTGGGATACATAAAGAAGCAAATCTCAAGGAGGAGCAGAGAGGTTATTTTACCTTTGTATTTGGCACTGGTGTAATCGCTGCTGGAATACTGTGTCCAGTTCTGGTATCCACAATTCAAGAAGGATGTTGATAAATTAGAGAGGGTTCAGAGAAGAACCACAAGAATGAGCAAAGGATTAGAAAACAGGCCTTATAGTGACAGACTCAAAAAGCTCAATCTATTTAGTTTAAAAAAAGAGAAGGTTAAGGGGAGACTTAAGAACAAAAGAACGGCCATACTGGGTAAGACCAATAGTCCATCTAGCCCTGCATCCAACAGCGATTGGTGCCAGATGCTTCAGAGAGAATGAACAGAACAGGGTAATTATCAAATGATCCATCCCCTGTTCTCCAGTCTTGCCTTCTGGCAGTCAGAAGCTTAGGGACATCCAGAGCATGAGGTTTTGACCCTAACCATGTTAGCTAATAGCTATTGATAGACCTATCCTCCATGAACTTATCTAATTCTTTTTTGACCCAGTTATACTTTTGGTCTTCACAACATCCTCTGGCAATGAGTTCCATAGGTTGACTGCATTATGTGAAGAAGTACTTCCTTTTGTTTCTTTTAAACCTGCTGCCTATTAATTTCATCAGGTGATCCCTGGTTCTTGTGTTACATGAAGGGGTAAATCAGTGAAGACTGATGCAAAGAATTCATTTAGCTCAGTTGCTCTCAAACTTTTTTACTGGTGACCCTTTCATATAGCAAGACTCTTAGTGCGACCCCTCTTATACATTAAAAACACTTTTTTATATATTTAACACCATTAAAAATGCTGGAGGCAAAGCAGGGCTTGGGGTGGAGGTTGATAGCTCGCAACCCCCCATGTTCTAACCTCACGACCCCCTGAGGGGTCCTGACTCCCGGTTTGAGAACCCCTGATTTAACTTCTCCTTTAGCATGGTGGCCCCACTGTGGCCCCACTGATTGTTTGATAGGCTTCCTGATTCTGGTGTACTTAAAAAAAATTTGGTGTTAGTTTTCGTGTCTTTTGCTAGTTGCTCTTCAAATTCTTTTTGAATTACAGACTTGATTACAGTGTAAAAGTATCTACATGGGGAACAAATATTTAATAAGGAGCTCTTCAATCTAGCAGAAAAAAGTATAACATGATGCAGTGGCTGGAAGTTGAAGCTAGACACATTCAGACTGGAAATAAGGTGTACATTTTTAATAGTGAAAGTAATTAATCATTGGAATAATTTACCAAGGTGGAATATCCATCAGTGATTATTTTAATATCACAATTGGATGTTTTTCTAAAAGATCTGCTCTAGGAATTATTTTGGGAAGTTCTTTGGCCTGTGTTATACAGGAATCAGATCACAATTCTCCCTTGTGGCCTTAGAATCTATGAACCCCTGCACTGGAAATCCAGTGCTTTTTGCTAGCACTAAATTAACTTTAACATTTTAATTAGCTAGAACTGTGTTTACACCAGACGGCTTTCTCATTAAGGTGCTTAACCCCACAGTGGTGTCTGAATAACAGATTTGTGACATTACAGTTGTCGTCATAGCTACAGATTGCACAGTGGCACAAACTGTGGATCTATGCTGTGTTGCAGAGCGATAGCAGGAAAAGGTCTCATTCTGGCTCTTAGGGCTGGTCTACACTGGGGGGCGGGGGGGGAATCGATCCAAGATACGCAACTTCAGCTACGCGAAGTATCTTGGATCGAATTACCTGGGGTCCAGATGGTGTGGGATCGATGGCCGCGGCTCCCCCGTTGACTGCGCTACCGCCGCTCACTCTGGTGGAGTTCCGGAGTCGACGGTGAGCGCGTTCGGGGATCGATATATTGTGTCTTAATGAGATGCGATATATCGATCCCGGATAAATCGATTGCTACCCGCCAATACGGCGGGTAGTGAAGACGTACCCTAATTCTTCAACAGCAGCAGGGGAAATTAGAAATGAACAGCTTTTAGGAGAAAGGATGGTCTCTGGCTCAAGTTAGTTTGTGAAAATCTCTCCTTGAAAAGAGGCAGGAAAAGTGGGAAATGTATACAGCAGAGAGGAAGGAATGTACAGTGACCTCCGAGTGCAATGGGGGTACTTGAGGGAAGTGGGCATTCGGGGCACTGGCAGTGTATGTGAGGGTTTGTGTGTTTGGAAGTGCGTGGCTGAACACATGGGTTTGTTGTAGGGTGGCTATGAGGCATTGGAGACACTATGAAAGAATGCTCATGAGTGCCGGGGCTTTTCACACTGAGGGCTCTATGTGAGTATAGGAACCCTACGCTACCAGCACTCCCAGCTGTCTTTGAGACACCACTGACTTCCTGAGGAAACTACAATGCATTGGTGTTCTTCCTGAAAACACCATCCTGGCCACCATGGATGTAGAAGCACTTTACACCAATATTCCACATGAGGATGGACTACAAGCTGTCAGGAACAGTATCCTGGATGAGGCCACAGCAAGCCTGGTGGCTGAGCTTTGTGACTTTGTCCTCACCCACAACCACTTCAGATTTGGGGACAACTTATACCTTCAAGTCAGTGGCACTGCTATGGGTACCCGTATGGCCCCACAGTATGCCAACATTTTTATGGCTGACTTAGAACAACGCTTCCTCAGCTCTTGTCCCCTAGTGCCCCTCCTCTACTTGCGCTACATTGATGACGTCTTCATCATATGGACCCATGGAAAGGAGGCCCTTGAAGAATTCCACCTGGACTTCAACAATTTCCACCCCACCATCAAACTCAGCCTGGACCAGTCCACACAAGAGATCCACTTCCTGGACACTACAGTGCAAATAAGTGATGGTCACATAAACACCACCCTATACCGGAAACCTACTGACCGCTATACGTACCTACATGCCTCCAGCTTCCATCCAAGACGCATCACACGATCCATTGTCTACAGCCAAGCCCTAAGATACAACCGAATTTGCTCCAACCCCTCAGACAGAGACAAACACCTACAAGATCTTTATCAAGCATTCGTAAAACTACAATGCCCACCTGGGGAAGTGAGGAAAAAGATTGACAGAGCAAGACGGGTACCCAGAAATCACCTATTACAGGACAGGCCCAACAAGGACAATAACAGAACACCACTGGCCATCACATACAGCCCCCAGCTAAAACCTCTCCAGCGCATTATCCACGATCTACAACCTATCCTGGAAAATGATCCCTCACTCTCACAGACCTTGGGAGGCAGGCCAGTGCTCGCTTACAGACAACCCCCCAACCTGAAGCAAATACTCACCAGCAACTACATACCACACCACAGAAACACCAACCCAGGAACCAATCCCTGTAGCAAACCTCATTGCCTACTCTGTCCCCATATCTACTCTGGCGACACCATCAGAGGACCCAACCACATCAGCCACACCATCAAGAGCTCATTCACCTACACATCCACTAATGTTATATATGCCATCATGTGCCAGCAATGCCCCTCTGCCATGTACATTGGCCAAACCGGACAGTCCCTCCGCAAAAGAATAAATGGACACAAATTGGACATTAGGAATGGTAACATACATAAGCCAGTAAGTGAACACTTCAATCTCCCTGGTCATTCTATTACAGATTTAAAAGTCACTATCATTGAACAAAAAAACTTCAGAAACAGACTTCAAAGAGAAACAGCAGAACTAAAATTCATTTGCAAATTCAACACCATTAATCAGGGTTCCCTTAGATTCTCCAGTTTATCTTGTCATCCAGGGAAGTTGGACTTAGTGATAAATGGTCACTTACACCAGGGATTCTCAACCTTTTTCTTTCTGAACGCTGCCCCCCACCCCCGCAAAACAGTCTAGAAAAACTCCACTGCCCACCTGAGCCACAAAAACTGTTTTTCTGCATATAAAAGTGAGGGACTACATTAGTGGGTAGCAAGCAGGGCAATTGCTCATAGCCC
This sequence comes from Chrysemys picta bellii, assembly GCF_011386835.1. NCBI lineage: Eukaryota > Metazoa > Chordata > Testudines > Emydidae > Chrysemys > Chrysemys picta. The sequence goes on along the minus strand of NC_088791.1, from coordinate 91,434,552 downwards.
CACACCGAAGCTGCCTAGACTTCGCCTTCGGCCCCAGGTGGTGGGGCTTGGGACAGTGTGGTTTCTGCTTTCTTCCTGGGCCCCAGAGAGTCTAATGCCGGCCCTGCAGACCTCCAGAAATGTGCTCGGGGCCTTCCAGGGGGCCTTGGACCCCTGGTTGAGAACAGCTGAGTTACACTAAAAAATCACAAAATATTCAGGTTGCTCCCAGTCCCAAAGACCAGTCACTTACCCCAGATCAGTTGGTGCCCTAGACAAAGACAATGCCTGTAGCCAATCCTGTAATAAACTACCTAGAAATTTATAAACTAGGAAAAAGAAATGAGAGCGTTATTTACAGGTTAAAGCAAGCAAACATGCACATAAATGAATTGCAGTCTAAATCCTAAGAGTGACAGAGTTGTAGAGATCTGTCAATTCAAAATGTCTTTCAGGGAAGATCCACCCAAGGGTAAACCCTGGAATCTCTGACTTCAGTTTAGTGTCTCTGGCCTTGTGAGGCCTTGGCTACACTGGCAATTCACAGCGCTGCACTTGCTGAGCTCAGGGGTGTGAAAAAACACCCCCCCCCCCGAGTGCAGCGCTGTAAAGCGCCAGTGTAATCAGCGCCTGCAGCGCTGCACGCTCGCTCGCAGCACTGCAAGCTATTCCCCTCGGAGAGGTGGAGTACTTGCAGCGCTGTGAGAGAGCTCTCGCAGCGCTGGCGGCGCGACTACACTCGCGCTTCACAGCGCTGCCGCGGCAGCACTATGAATCCGCAAGTGTAGCCAAGGCCTGAGAGTTCAAATAGAAAAGAGATGGAACATTTTCCTGTGACTTTATTTTATTTCCTTCATTCAGCCTCCAAGACCATAAGACAAGTTTTCTTGCATGTAGCATTTCCAAGGTGCAATAGGGCCATTCACCAGTCCTTTGTATTGTGATGTTCCTTGATGGCCCATCTGATTTTTGATGGTTCTTCTGGACAGGCGGGGGCGGGGGGGGGGGGGGGAACACTCTTCCCATCTGAGTTCACAAGTTTAGAGCAAACATTTTCAAAGTTACAAAGCAAAACCTACACATTTCTTTACAGCCTGGAATAGAGACATTACAGATAAGATTAATGCATACAGCAATTTACATACATTCTATAGAGTCTAAACACAAAATACATTCTTAGTAGACTAATACCTATTTTGAGCAACACTAAAGACTTGTCTACGGTTACAGCATTGCACTGGTGCAGCTGTGCCACTGTAGCCCTTGTTGAAGACACTATCTATGCTGACGGGAGAGCTTCTCCTGTTGGCTTAGATACTCCACATCCCAGAGAGGTGGTAGCTATGGCAATGGAAGAAGCCCTCCCATCAACATAGCGCCGTCTACACTGGGGATTAGGTCATTATAACTACATCACTCAGGGGTGTGAATTTTCCACACTCCTGAGCAACATAGTTATACAGACAGAAGTTTGTAGTGTAGACCAGACCTAACACATAAATGAACTGGTCTGGTCTCCAGCTATGAGTTTGTCAGTTCTTAGCTAATGGCTGCAGCCTTGGCAAGAGCTGACACCTGGCCTGCCAGCGTCACAATTCGTTACCGTAGGATCATTTGGAACAACTAGGCTGAAGGCTGTATAGTTGTAGTTGTGTCGGTCCAGGGTATTAGAGAGACAAGGTGGGTGAGGTAATGTCTTTTATTGGACCAACTTCTGTTGGTGAGAGAGACAAGCTTCTCTGTGCAAGCTCAAAAGCACATCTCTCTCACCAACAGAAGGGGGTCCAATAAAAGACATTACCTCGCCCACTTTGTCTCTCCAATAGGATGAAGGCAGTCATTTGTGGGGCTGTTTATGAACAGTGGGACTGCGTGCGCTAGCTTGTTTATTGTAGAGTTCTCAGAAGTGAGCACTAGCTTGCTGTTGGTCACTTTGTGGGCTGTGCTGCAAGAACTGGTAGCTGGGTTGCATGTGCGGATTGGCTGTCATTAAGATTGTAGGGTCTATATTTCTATCTTGGTTTCAGAGTAGCAGCCGTGTTAGTCTGTATCAGCAAAAAGAACAGGAGAACTTGTGGCACCTTAGAGACTAACAAATTTATTAGAGCAGAAGCTTTCGTGGGCTACTGCCCACTTCTTCGGATGCATTATTTTTATCTTGGGTACTTATGTGGCCCCCATTAAGGTAGTACGGGAGCACTTTGCAATCTTTTAATGTGTGGTTTTTAGACATTAGGTTTGATGCATGAATTGTTTTACTATATGGTGGATGAATTTTGACCAATTTTTAGAGATCGCAGTCCAATCATGGCATCTATAGTATACTCTGAAACATTGTCCCTTTTTAAAGCTTGTCAGTATCTTTGCTCTATGCTGGAGCTCTGAGCACATGTCTGCAGCCTGCTTCAAACAAAGCTCTGATTTTTCTTTCTAGAATCTTTAAAAGTTGTCGGCTTTGTGTGGGTGGTCGCCAGCCTGTAGCCAGAGAGTCTAGTTCTGAGGCCCTTGACGTCAACGTGATGTGTACACCATCGTTGATTATTTTCATTATTAATCTTGTTTTAAGAGCAGAGGACCTGATTCTTTGTCATTCACTGGCATCAAACCAGTGTAACTCAACTAACATAAATACACAGGCACAAAACCAATAGGCCAGATCCTCAGCTGGTATGAACTGGCATAGCGCCATTGACTTTAATGGCGTTATGATAGTTTATACCAGCTGAGAATCTGGCCTAATGTACCGTATTTTCCGGCGTATAAGACGACTGGGCGTATAAGACGACCCCCAACTTTTCCAGTTAAAATATAGAGTTTGGGATATACTCGCCGTATAAGACTACCCCTCTTCCAACGCACACCAAAAAAAAAATTAAAAAAACATCAGATTTGATTTCAATATGGTAATTTTAATTCAAATGCTTATGACATGCAGGTACTTAGCAGAAAAATGTTGGACATTTGTATACTGTACTGTATGTACTGGTGCTATACTGTATGAACAGGTACAGATACTGGTGCTGTACTGTATGTGGTACCCAGTATACAACAACCAGCCAATCACGGCAAGCGATGTACCTTACCGGCGATTGGCTGGTTGTTGTATACAAAGCCTGCTTGGATTGGTCAGCTCTCCCTGCCTGCCCAGCCCTCCCTGTCTCCAAGACTATCAGAGCGGTAGCGCAAACACGCCTCTTTCACCCGTCTGGCCCGCCCTTGTATCCTATTACCTCCTTCTCTGCCTCTCAGATCTCGCACATGCACGCCTGCACCACTTCACTGCAGTCCTCAGGAGCGAGATCTGAGAGGCAGAGAAGGAGGTACGGTAATAGGATACAAGGGCGGGCCAGACGGGTGAAAGAGGCGTGTTTTTCTGGGCACAGCGCCGCTCTATCTCTTTTTTCCATACCCCGGGCGTCCCGGACGCCTGCAGCTTGCTCCGCCCTTCACTTACACCTTCCCGGTGAGGCACCCCCTCACCTCGTCATCGGGCGGGGATGTGGCCGCAGCCATTTTTGAGCTCCCCCCACCATATGCGGCGACCGCAGATTCTCCAGTCCGGCTCGGAAGTTTCAGCACCCGCCCTATAAGACGACACCCGGCGTATAAGACGACCCCCGACTTTTGAGAAGATTTTCCTGGGTTAAAAAGTAGTCTTATACGCCAGAAAATACAGTATTTACTTTGCTGTACATTTATTGTACATTTATCTTCCCTTTTGTGCATGGAAATCCTCCCTCCCCCCCTTCCTTTTAGATTTTCACTTCTCTGGGAAAAGAGTATTGAAACAGCAAAACTTCCCTTTCTGTGAGTCTTCACAGTTGCATTTGGAATCATGGGCTTAGGAAATTGGCTGCTCCTACCAGCCACGCAGAGGTAACCACATCCTTTATGCGAACAAGATGATTGTTCTTTTTGTGTATGTAACAGCAAAAAAGGTGCCAGGCCGTTTGCAGACAAATAAAAACAAAATCCCTGCACAATATGGGATTTTTCCTGTATGGCTCAGCCTTCTGTATAAATGCTTCTCTGCTGTTGGGACTGGGGACCCTGGAAGAGTTAAGGGTGTTGATTTGTGAATGGTCAGAGGTTGAGGAAAATGCAGAAATATTCTGGTGCCTGTATTGTGAGCAAGAGTGGAGATATACTCTAAAGAGGTCCCTTGTACAAAATCCAAGAGCAGGAGTAAATGCTGAATTCAGTGAAGGGGTATCCCCAGGGTTTATTTCCAGAGTTCTCAGATATACAGTGAAGTGACATGGAGGGTTTCAGGATATTGCGGGAGGGTAATGGAGACTTACTGTGTATTAATGTATTCCAGTGGCACCCACGATTTATGTCCTGTCCGTACATCCATGAAAAACCAGGGCCTGATTCTCCTCTTACTTACACTGGTCAATGGAATCACTTCCAACCGAAGTGAGAGGAGAACTGGGCCCTGTGTCCCTGCCTGAAGAGCACAGTCTAGGGAGGAACACTTTGGAATATTTGGCGGTAGGGGGGATTTTATAGTCTAATTGACAGGGCAGGAATGTAGGAGGAGGAGAATCTTGAATGCTGATTGGGTGGAGGTGAAAGTCATGGTTTATAATCCAGTTCATCCTGTTTTGTGCATTTCTTTGTCCTAAGTTTTAGCTGGAGAACACGTGCCAGCAGGCTGGAAAAGTAAAAGGACTGCATCATAACATTGTTATGTATGATCCAGTGTATACTGTGTGTTGGATTGCACAGTACAGGGTTGCAGATGGTAAACGGAAATGCTTCTGTAAACAAAAAAAGCTGTTCAGGATCCAGAATCAACCACAGAATCTATTTCCAGCCTTGAGAATTGAGTTGCATATATATATTTCAAAGGAAAACAGTTTAAAATCCATTCTTCCATCAGCTACCGGCAGTATTGCGCCACACAAGGCTGGGCTGGGCTCCAGTTCAGTGTTTCTATCTAGACTGGAACTCCCTTTCCACCCAGCGGCTGAGTGTATGAGTTCGGCAGGTCCTGACTGTGGTTCAGGTAATCTTGTTGAATGTGTGCTCAGCCCTGCCATTAGTGTGAACTCTGCTCAGGTTCATTCTGTTGACTTTATGATGGGGAATATATATCTGAGTGATGTGACCTTGTGTTTCAGTTCCAAACTGCCCTGGTCTCTGTGACCCTCTCTTCGGTACCTTCCCTCTGACTGGACGTGGGGAGCAGAAGGATGGAGCACTGTGGACCCTTGTCAAAGACCGAGCCTGTTCAGGGAAGAGGCCAGTGAGCTGCAGTCTGACCATCATAGCTGCCAAGGTATGGTATCTCCTTGCCCCCATCCCAGATCCTGTTCACATACTGGGCAAGCTAGGCTACTGCATTGAAGGAAGGGGACTGGGCCGAGGGCTGCTGCTTGTCTTGTAGGTGACAAGTGGGAGGGCAGGGAAAGCATTTGCTGCAGAGGGGAGGTAACAGACATTGCTCAGTTTGAAAGACACCTTCTGTTTATCCAGTCCCATAATACTAGAGTAAGAGAGCATTCGGTGGCATTAAGAGACAACTGATGTAAAAGGAATAAAGGGAAAATACCTCTTAAGTGACACACAGTTAATCTGTGGAATTCACTGCTGCAGGATATTGAAGTAAATAGTGAAATTCACAAAAATGTAAAGAAGTAATCATTTGTTTGAATAAAACAGAATAAAAGGCCACAGATCTTCAGCTGGTGTAAACTGGCACAGCTCCCCTGACTTCAGAGGAGCTGTGCTTCTTTTATGCTAGTTGATGATCTGGCCCAACATCTGGACTGACACTTAGTATTAAACATTGTACAATAGACATCATGATGATTATTTGCTGGAATCAGGATGACGTTTCTCCCAGGGTCTAGAACTGCTTATTAAGGTGCAGTGGGGGGGTTACACCTTCCTCTTCAATATTAAGCAATGGCTGCTACTTGAGAAGATTGGACACTGCACTAACTGGCTTAATAGTCTGTTCCAAAGCAGGAGTTGTTCCTTGCACTGAACTGGCTCCCTTGCCACCTCTGTCTTTGCCCTGCCAGGACGATGAAGCTGAATGAGCGAAGTGTGGTGCATTATGCCACATGTGACTCTCCGACAGACCATGCCGGCTTCCTCCACAAGCGTGTCGAGCGGCACCACCATCACCACCACCACCACCACACCACTTCCTACCACCGTCGCTGGTTCATCCTCAAGGGCAACCTGCTGTTCTATTTTGAAGATCGTGAGAGCCGGGACCCTCTCGGGCTTGTTGTGCTGGAGGGCTGCACCGTGGAACTGTGCGAGGCTGCCGAGGAGTTTGCCTTTGCCATCCGCTTTGATGACGCTGGCGCCAAGGCCTACGTGCTGGTGGCCGACTGCCAGGCCGCCATGGAGGGATGGGTGAAGGCGCTTTCGCGAGCCAGCTTTGACTACATGCGTTTGGTGGTGAGAGAGCTGGAGAAGCAGCTGGAGGATGCCCGTAAGAGCTTGGCTGCCTGCCACAAATCTCCAAGGAAGTCGTCATCTGGCAGAAAAAGGCATTTGTCCAATCCTGCTATGGCGCTTGTCCAGGAACAGCCTCCCATCTTGGAGAACGGTTACTCCACATGGGGCAGTGGTTACATTCCTGCAGGGGCCTCCTGCTCTGACCATGATGGGGGGTGCACCAAACCCCCGCCCCTGCCTCCTCGCCGGCGCTTGGCAGCTGGCAGTGGAGGCGGAGCACTCGCCACTGGCCTCTCTTTGGCTGGGCAGGAAAGCCCCGTGTCTCCGGAGACAGCCTGTTTCTCCAAGCTACACAACTGGTATGGTCAGGAGATTGCGGAGATACGGAGGGAGTGGCTGGAGAGCCAGAGGAGTGGGGAACTGTGAACTGGGGAAGGCAAGGCATGGAGTGACACCAAGCCCATTTTGACACTATCGTGGTGCTTGGTGACCTCTCTCCCATCCAGGAAAATAGCCAAATAAGTGACAATGTTTTCTCTCCTTCCTTTCTGGAATCATTGCATGCTAGGTGGGTGGATGAGTGTGGGATCTAGGAGAGACACAGATCTTCCCAAGACCTCATTTTCACCTCTGGGGCCTCAGACAGTGTATGTTCCCCTGAGGAATATTGCAGCACAGTGTAAAATGTCAGGAACTCTATATTTTGAATCTGGGATGCAGATTGGGTGGGGTGGGGTGGGTGTGACCAGACTTGCATACACAAAATGGTCATCGCCCTGCTTCTGTTCAGGTGGCTGTTTTTATTCCCTACCAATCTGGAGTAGTGGATGGAGTGGTGTGTTTTTTTACTGGTAAGCCTTCTTTGAGTAATCCGTTACGATTTATCACCAGCAGCTGAATGTTTGCTTAGGTTAGAGGTAAGGAGCATCTATTGCCTGTTAGCTTTTAGAAAATGGCTTCTTATGTCACCCTCACATTCCTTCTGAACCCCAGAGTAATCAGTGGTGAATTAAGACTGGATTGAACAGAGTGGCTGAACTGGGCCCTTTGCTCTGAAGAGTACCTGAAGGTTTGTACCTCTCGCACTACTCACTGGCCTGGACTCGAGCAGATTTGGGGCCCCATTGTTTTGGCTGGTCCATGGGCCATATTTCACCTTACTCGGTCCCTGATGGTGTTTTACCCCAGTCTCAGTCTATCTGATTTGAATGGGCTCAGATTTATGGATATAGGACTCCCAGCCTTCAAAACTAGGATCAGATTCTTATACAGTATATCCAGTAATGCATTATAGTATGGGTTGGCTAAAGAGAAGAAACATAAAAGGCCACCAAAGGATTCTGGATCGTATGGTTGTATCAAGCATGAGGGCAGGTGTGACTCAATAACCAGTAATTATTTACACAAGTCTGTGGTACCAACTGCCCCTCCCCCAAGAAATTCTTGACAGAGGTGGGGGGTGCAGGGATCTGTGGGTCAATGTCCATCTCATTGCATATTATAGAATTAGCATATCTACAAGTGTATTTTAGGTGCCGTAGTATTTATGGAGGATAAGGGGATGCAGTGAGGGGTAGGGGCATGGTGATACTTGGGTGCGCACCACCTGTCACTTTCATAGGCACACAAAAAAACCCAAACCAAACCCTGCTAAACCCATCAGTCAGACTTGCAGAGATCCCACAAACTTATATATTTCCCTCTCTGAATGTGAGCTTGGAATTAAAATTCCCAGAGAGGCAGCAAATTTTGGACTGAACCAAAGGTCAGGAGACCAGAACTCCCAAATTCTAATCTAGCTCTAGCACTGATGTGTGTAATCTAGTGTGGCCTTGGCCAAGTCAATTAACCTCAGTCTCCCCTTCTGTAAAATGGGGATAACAATACTTCTCTACCTCCCAAAGGCTTCTGTTGTTAACTCAGTACAGTGCGTTGTTGGGCAAAGTGTTGTATGTGGTACATGGTCACAGTTCTTGGGGTATGGCTGAGGACACTCATTGTCCAGAGCCACATTTTGGCTGGATTTTTCTGATGATATTGTAGCTGAGACCCTCCTCCCAAAAGTGGGGCCTCATCACTGGAACACACGCATACAACGTGGAAGGGGAGGAGAAAATCAGTGGAGAACGGACAAAGATAATTGTGCACTCTATAGGGATGGGGCAGAGAGGGAGGGGCATGAAGAGAGGCATTTGGGATGAAGAGAGATTCACCAGTGTGTCCCTCTGGTTTTATGTCGCTGCTGATCTCAGTGGAGTTTCACCCGCTCAGAAGTGGACTAACTCAGTGATGAATCAAGTCCATAGCTTCAATAAATGAAGATGAGTTGAGAGAGAGGCTGCTAGGCCACAAATTGCTGTTAAAAAGGCAGTTGGGCTTCTGGGGGATAAAGATACATGGACAAGGAGAGCAAATAGTCCGGGGACTGTGTAAAAAGCTGGTGGCAAATAATGCAGAGATAGTATTTATAATTTTCCTACTCTTTCCTTTTATCCTCTTACTAAGAACTTTGTTTCAGAGCAGAACATGTTGCGCAGACCCCTGCTACCAGCCAAAGAATTTTTAAACAATGTTTTAAATTACATGTACCATTAATGAACCATACTGTGAGAGCAATGAGCATCTCCGGCTTGTGGCTACTGGTGCACTTCTTGGCTGGTTGAAGCATTCAGCCTTGTTCTTCACAACGTGCAGGAGAAATTTCCAAAGGCACAAAGGGAGTCACGCCCTCAACTTCCAATGCTTCAGGTGCCTAACCGCCCTTTGTGCCTTTGAAAATCCCAAATGGCGTGACTTTGAACTGTGAACAACATTTTTATCTGTTATTCACTGCTGCATTTCGGTTTCTTTATAGCATTCTTTGGCTGAAATCCCCACCCCTTTCCCTGTATCATATCTACTGCATTCATGAGTTAAAGGGGACACTGCTAACTAGTGCAGACTCCAATTTCTGTTTTGTCCTGGGGCTTTTTGGTTGGGGTTGGGGATGCAGAAAGTGTTTATAAAAGTTAATATGGAGAGAAATATTTTTGAGACTTTTTAAAGTCCATCAAAAGCAGCTGTATTTGGAAGGTTAAGCCTTCCCTGTCACTATTGGAAACCCAAAGACACCAGCACTTTGCTGGTGCCTGAGAACCAAGAAGTAAAAACGACTGAAAGAGAAAATAAGTAATCAAGCCAGTTTTGCTGTTGGAGCTGAAATTGGAATAGTATAATTGATTTAAGTCTGTTTGATTTTTTTAAGATTCTTCTCGTTTTAATAAGACTAAGTAGTGTTAGTAACACTTCTAAAAGCTTTATTTTAATGTTTTTATTTTGCCTATCCCATTACATAGTTTTCACGCTATCTGGCTTCATAGCTAGTGTGTGCGCTAAATAGTTATCTTGGAGTGTGACCCACAGTGTTATCTTCAAGCATCCAATGTTTTTCTAATGATTTTTTTGGTCTTTATATCCCTAAGTCCTGTGAACCAGGGGCAGAATACCAGTGTCTGTGTTTGGGATAATTTTGCTTATTAATGATCAGAAACTAAAACATTGAGTGATATTTGTGCCTGCCCTACAAATGTTTGTGACTTCATTTGGTTATGGTGCAGCATGACTTTAGATGCATTGATTTAGGGTTTTCCTCATCCTTTTCCCACCTCAGTTCCATAGTAGGTATTGGCACCTGGTGTCTTTAAAAAAAATCACATTTGGGTCTGTGCAAAGATCTGCTCATGTGTAGTTAGTTTTCTCTGCTGGTTGAGCAAAGGCAAGTGCTCCTTTAGCCAGGGGATCAACGAGAGAGAGAGAGAGAGAGAGAGAGAGAGAGAGCGCGCGCACCACTGCCCTCTATTGGATAGAATATCAAACCTCCTTATCAGTCCTGCTGGCTGTGCCCTTGAACTGCTCCCTAGGCAGAAGGTCAGGATTTCTGTTTCCTGATATTGCAGTTGAGTTGGTTAATGGACCATGCTGCCTAGGGAGACACATAATTGCCTGCCAGAACAGTCTCCCCTGCAAGAAACTGAGACCTAGCTTTTAGCTGAACTTTTTGTCACCCAATCATTCAGGTTGGGGCTGTTTATTCTTTTATTCCTCCCCCCCTTCGCTATTCTTAATCAATGAAAATCTCTGACCAGAACAGAATTTCTAGCAAAAGAGGATTTAATATTTTAAAGTTTGATGGCTGTCCCTCTGAAGGTATTCAAGATGCTGTCTTTTGCAATAAATCTTTGGTACAATATGAAAAGCTCTTCTGTCATATATGGAAGGAAAATGCTTGATAACATTTCAGAAATGGAGGGAGGCTGGTGGTTCTTCATGAGCTCTGCCAAAGATTGGGTCTGATCCTGCCAAAGTAATAATTGAAGTCGCATTCTTCTGAGGAAGGGTTTTCATCTCCAGACCTGTTTGCTTTATAGCTTTATTTACCTACACTTTGTTGTAAAAAAAAAAAAAAACACCACTATGACGTTTACCACTTGGTTCAAATTGAGACAGGGCTGATAGTAACCAAAATATATCATCTGGTGGACCCATGTGAATTTAGGGTTGCAGACTATTTCCCAGTGGCATATTTGTTCCCTGCCAATTGCAGTGTTTTTGTGTGTGATGTTTTAGTAGAGAGGCCAAAGGTTCAAATAGCCATGGAGACTGACCTGCCTGCTCACCCACACAGGTGGCATCTCCCAGATGAGTAACAGGAGGTGATGGTCGGAAGCTTGCACCTACGGTGTATTTGGTCTGTGGATTAAGTGGAGATGAGTCTCCAGCGCTGCTAATCTAGCATCTTTCGCCAGCACCAAATTCCCTTGTAAAGTCTGTACAATTTAACAAAGAACACTAAAAACAACTTGCAGTATGTTTCTCCCTAGTTATCTTGAAGTGTTTAAGTACTTTAAGTAGATATTGTATTTTTTTAAAGAAGGCAGTTTTGCATGGCCTTTATTTTACATAAAAACAGTATATTATTGTGCATTTAAGTGTTAACATTTGTATTTTAAGCTAGTAATGCTAAATAAACAGTTTTTGAATTTGTAATGTGTGTTGATATTGATTGACTCAGAGAGAGAGAGAGAGAGTTTTAAATGACCCCCAGCATCAGGGCTACCACAGCCTAACAGCTCTTGCCACTCACAACTTTTTTGCAGATATTCAGCTTCTAGAAATAGAAATTAATGGAGATATCCCATCTCCTAGAACTGGAAGGGACCTTGAAAGGTCATCGAGTCCAGCCCCCTGCCTTCACTAGCAGGACCAAGTACTGATTTTGCCCCAGATCCCCAAGTGGCCCCCTCAAGGATTGAACTCACAACCCTGGGTTTAGCAGGCCAATGCTCAAACCACTGAGCCATCCCTCCCCTGTTTTCCTTTGGTTAATTACATTCTCCATTCCAAACATTGGTGCACCTTTTGTATGGAGTTGTGTAAAATGCTGTGTTTTGCTTTGTATAGTAACCAGGCTTGGGGGTATGGGGGAATAACTTAAATGAGCTGAGGGATGGAATCACAGAGCCCTACTGAGGGCACTCAGTGTCTTGGAAGTGTGGGCTCCGTATACTATATGCCAGCACTACACTTCATCTACCACTGATGTGGAATGTAGCAGCTATTTAACACTACACAGCAGTGTTCGGATCGAAACAGATCAAGACATCAGATAAAGAATCTGACATAAAAGAAACCACATGAGAATTTTAGGTCAAAAGAATGCAATTACACCTGTTAGCCCCATTGCCCTGGACAGATCCTCAATACCCTCTACTCTAACAAAAATGCTGTCTCGGTGTAACAGCCAAGCAATAAGGGCCTTGGTTTTATCTGAAAGATGGCAGCACGGTAGTTGGGGCACTAACACAGTACTGACTCGGAAAAGCGTGCTCTGTGATGCTTCAGCACTTCCTGCTGTATGCAGGTTTTCATTTAAAGGTCTTCCATCCAACTCTGATCCCGTTTAGCCTATGTAATCTGATGAGAGAGCCACAGCCAATGAGGAACAGTCTGGTTAGGCTTTTTCTGTTCATTAAAGGCTCTAGTCTAGGGGTTCTCAAAACACATTTTTTGATGGCCTCAGAGTGCAATTCACAGCTCTTGCTGGTGGCCGCTCTGACAATTTTTCCTAACATACTTAATTAGCTTTAGGAAACACAAATGAATATGCACATATAAATGTCCAAATCATTGTAATTTATTTATGTAGGATTTTTTTTTGCAGACTCAATAATAAAAATAATATACAGTTGTCTTTATTGTTTACTGGACCTAAATGGAATAGAAATACAATTAAGGTGCTTTGCATGTTCTTGTCTTTTTTCTTATTGTTTCTTTTGCTTTTTTGGTTGCCCTTTTTTTTTTTTTTAGACTTGCTAGCTACTTTGGCCTTGGCTACACTTGCAAGTTACAGCGCTGTAAAGCCTCTCCCAGCACTGTAACTCACTCCCCGTGCACACTGGCAGGGCACTTACAGCGCTGTATCTTCCTGGGTAGACCGCTGCAGGTACTCCACCTCCCCGAGAGGAATAACAGCTGCAGCAGAGGCCTTGGCTACACTGGCAATTCACAGCGCTGCCCTTGCTGTGCTCAGGGGTGTGAACCCCCCCCCCCCCCCGAGTGCAGCGAGTGCAGCGCTGTAAAGCGCTAGTATAATCAGCGAGCTGCAAGCTATTCCCCTCGGAGAGGTGGAGTACTTGCAGCGCTGGGAGAGAGCTCTCGCAGCCGTGGCAGCGCTGTGAATCCGCGAGTGTAGCCAAGGCCAGAGTGGCTACAACTCACAGGTGTGAGTGTAAATGCTTGCAGCGCTGTACTAATCACCTTGTCAAGTGGCCAATCCTCTCCATTGTTGTGACCGGCTGCAGGAATGCGGAAGTGCCGGTTTCATAGGATTACCATATTTTAATTTTTAAAAAGGAGGACACTCCATGGGGCCCCGGTCCCGCCCCAACTCCGCCCCTTCCCTGCCCCCAGCCCTGCCCCAACTCTGCCCCCTCCCCTGAATGCTCCGCCCCCTGCTCCTCCCCCTCCCCTGCTTCCCGTGAATCAAATGTTCGCGGGAAGCCTGAAACAGGGAGGCAGCAGGTAGGCTGGGGCGGGGTGCGGCGCGGCTCAGTCTGGCCCCCCTGGCCGAGCGGCTCCCTTCGGCGGCCGGCCAGCCCAGGCCAAGAGGCTCTGGTCCCGGCGTCTCCCGCCCGGCTCGGGCCCTGGGGCCCCAGCCCCCAGCCAAGTGCCTGCGCCCCCGGCCCCGGCTCCGGCCGAGCACCGCGCCGACCCCAGTCCCGGCCCCTGGCCAAGTGCCCGCGCCCCCAGCCAAGTGCCCGTGACCCCGGCCTGGCCCCAGCCGAGCACCGCGCTAGCCCCGGCCAAGTGCCCACGCCCCCGGCCCAGCACCGCGCCGGCCCCGTGCCCCCAGCCCCTGCCGAGCACTGCGCCGGCCCCCGGCCCCGCACTGCCGGGCCCTCCCTCCCTATTTTCCCGGACATGTCTGGCTTTTTGGGATTTCCCCCCGGACGGGGATTTGAGGCTCAAAAAGCCGGACATGTCCGGGAAAATCCGGACGTATGGTAACCCTAGGTTTCAAAGCTCCTACCACAGAGAAAAGCAAACAATTTGCAGCTTGCTTTGAGTGAGTAAATGAATGAGCAGGGGGCCGGGAGTTTGGAACTTGCAAAATAGACAGCTAACATGCTCCAAAAAGCACTCTCTCTCCACCCACACTCCCTGTCACAATCCACCCCCCCTCCCGCGTTTTGAAAAGTACGTTGCAGCCACATGAATGCTGGGATAGCTGCCCATAATGCACCGCTCCCAACACAGCTGCAAATGTTGCAAGTGTGGCCATGCCACTGCGCTGTCAGCTGTCAGTGTGGACAGACTGCAGCGCTTTTCCCTACTCAGCTGTACAAAGACAGGTTTACCTCACAGTGCTGTACAGCTGCAAGTGTAGCCAAGACCTACGTCTGCTGTGAAAAGTGATATTAGCAAACACACAAATATCACTTTTCACAGCAGATTTACTCAGCCCTGACAATCCTGGGGACAAATTGAGCCCTGGATGGGGAGGTGGGTACGGAGGCAGCGGGAGCCAGGGGCAATGGGGCACTAGGGAGGCAGCGGGGGCCAGAGGTGATGGGAGGGGTGGTGAGCTCAGGGAATGGCGCCCAAATCCCCCAGGCTGCCCCATATGAGGATATAATGCTTGTTCCACCCCCCGCCAGTCCTGTTATCCCACCTGATTCTTACTATTCCTATTTACTGTCTCTATTGCCAGAGCACCTCAGAGCCCCCGTCCTAGACCCAGACCCCATTGTGCCAGATGCTGGACAAACCCCAAAGAAACAGCCAGTCCATTGTTCTCCCTCCACGCCCACGTCATGCCCAGGGTCTCAGTGTCCGTGGCTGGGTTGGACAACAGCCTCCAGCTCTGGTCTCCTCTCTGTGCTCCCAGCCCCAGTGTGACCCTTCTCCTGTGCTCTCTGTTGCAGCGCCTGGACCTGTTGGTGCGAGATTGGCAGTTCTCTGGAGCCTACGGCGCGGACGCAGGGCAGGAGTATCTTGGAGAAATCACACAGGTAATGATCAGATACCACGTGTGTTCATGGAAACAGCAAACTTTGGGGTGGAGCTGAACGTTTCCACAGCGGGTCTGATTCCCTGCTGATGGCCACAAATGTTGCTTTGACTCCCGCAGGACCTGGAGGTCTCTGCTGAGCAGCCCCTGGTGTTGGAAGCCCTGAGGGCGAGCGGCACCCGGTGCTACCTATTGCCCCACCCTGGAACTCAGTTCACCAGGAGCAGGGCAGGGACGCCAGATGGTAAGAGACCCTCACCTTCTCCCCTCTCACCCCCTGCTCTGCTCCCCCAGTCCCCACCTCCTCCTGCACTGCCCCCACCCTCTTCCCTGCCCCCATCCCCACCCTCTCTCCTCTGCTGCCCCTTTCTTCCCCTCTTGCGCTTCCCCCACCCCAAAATCCCAGTGCCCAGCTCACCCCCCTTGACTTAGAATTGACTCTACTGCCCACTGCACAGGGGCACTCGCTGGGTCACAGCATCTGTGTGGGAGAGGAGAGGGACATGGGGGGGGTGTCACTGCTGGGGTCCTGGTCTGCTAGGGGAACGCTGCTGGTGTCCCCCTTTTGGGTCTTCATGGGTCCCCTGGCACCACCCAGTGGAGACTGCTGTCTCCCCACTGCAGCCTCTCCTTGCCCCCTCATGTTATGCCTCTCCCCCATTTTCTCCCAGGCAGTGGGGTGGAGGGTGTTAAGCAGCTGTTGCCCTGAGATGGAATCTCATTTCCTGTGGCACAAACTAGCCCACCCAATCGCATTTAATGTGTGTCCTACCCTGGACACCTGGATCCCTCCCGGATGCCTGGGTCCTTTTCCCCTCTGCAGACATGGACGAGGATTTCCGGCAGTGCCTGTGTGCGTACGTCACCAGTGTGGTGCACTCAGCAGGGACACACGTCCAGACGGACCGAGCCGGGCAGGTGCTGACGGGGGCTCAGCTGGCTGCCAGGATCAAGGTGGGAGAGTGGGGGCTGTTAAAGGGGGGGGGGGGGCTGGATGGGAGACAGCAAAATGGGCCGCAAGGCGGGGACAGGGATTCAATACGGGGTGCCATTCTGCAGGGAGCGGGGCAGGGTGCTCAGTAGGGGGCGCTGGGCTGCAGGGAGCGGGAAGGGGCTCAGCGGGGGGAAAGGGGCTGAGCTGTCCCTGATCCCAGTTCCCCCGGGCGTTATTCCCTGCAGGGCGTCTCCCGATATTGGAAGACCCAATGCTACGACTTCTCCTCACCCATGAAGGTACCAGGTCACCCCTCCCTCCGCCTCTCTTTCCAGCCTGGATTTGGGGGGGGGGCTGGTTCTATTGACCCCAACCCCAGGTCCTCCTGCCATTGGCCAATCACACTAGCCCAGAAGGGGGCACCACAACAGCTCCACCAAATGTCCTGATCGAGGACTCCTAGCACCCAAGAGATAAGGGGACCTGCAGGAAGCCCTGCCAGAGAACCAGCCCCTCCACTGGGGTGGCAGCAACGTGGTCATGGCTGTGGGGTCGAGGTGCTGCCCTCTGGCTCTATTGAAATGTGGAGGGTTGGGGACCAGTTCGGAGGTGATAGCGAGGAGCAGGTCCTGTACGAATGTGGGGAAGGTGGTGACTGTGGGGGGGCTCCCAGTTCAGAGATGGGCCCATCCCATCCGCACCCCCAACCCCGTTCCCTCTCCCCACACAGATGGCTGAGGCGTTTGCAGTGATGAGACAGGAGTTAAACAGGAGAGCAGAAGAAGCCACCAGGAGGGAATATGACCAATTTGTGCAGGAGCTGGTGAGTGCAGAGGGGCTGCGGATTGGGAGTGAGGGGCACCAGCATCCCTGGGGGGAGGCAAGGCTGAGGTAGCAGGGGGCTGTGGATCGGGAGTGAGGGGGCTACGGGTGTGTGAGGAGGCGGCGCCCCCTGTGGCTGGGTAACGCTAGTGCTCGTCCCTAATGGCCGATCACTCCCCCATCCCGGCAGGACCGTGACCACCAGAGCATGAGCAGCTGCCTGAGGGTGAAGCCCCTGGAGATGCAGCGACGCCTGGAGGGGAAACGCCAGGAGCTGCTGGAGCGCTGCCGGGGGGAGCTGCGGGGCGAGGACCCCCAGAAACAGGCGGCCCTGAAGGAGCTGAAGAAGGAGCTGGACAAGCAGATGGCAGAGTTCCTGCCGCGATATGAACAGCGCTTTAAAGTGAAGAAGGCCGAGTGGTTGGGCCTGTACATTGGGCGGAGGGGAGGGGGGAGGTTCTGGCAGTGGTGGGTGCGGGTATCGGAGTAGTCATCAGGGCGGGTGCAGCTCTAGTGGGGCTGGAGGAAGCAGTGGCCATTGGGATTGGGGCCGGGGTCTTTGGCCTGATTGGAGGGGTTGGGCACTGGCTGCGGGCCTGGTTTGGACAGAAGATGGCCCAGAACAAGACGGGCACCAACACCCCAGGTCAGGGGAATGAGCGGGAGAGGCGGGCAGGATGTTCAGATTAGGAGACCCTGCTGCGGGGGGCAGATAGTGGGAAGAAACCATCACACCTCACTCTGGGTAAGGGTCTGTCCCAGCCGTCAGCACTGGGAACCTCTGTATGCAGGGGATAGATAGATATGAGGATGTTTGGGGATAGATAAAAACAAACTTACAACAGGTAATTTTGCGAGATTACAAAAGGGCACAGAGGTTGACTGATTTACAGCCGGGTCACCGAGATCAGAATCCAGCCCAGATCCCATCGACCTCAGTAGATAAATAACATGGCCGTGGATCCCGTGCTCTGAGCCGCCCCCTACATCCCTCGGTCACAAGTTTTTTTGGTTTTCATTTTCAACAAGTGGAAGAAAAATTGATTTTCATACTTTATGTTTGTTTTAAATATTTTCTCCTCCCCTGATTCAGTGCGTGTGTAGAGGGGACAATTTGGGGGCATTTCCTCTCATTTCCCCACTGATTTTAAAACAATCCTAAGGGGTTAGGGAGGTTAGAACACCCCCAAATCCCAAACCAACAGTTTCAGTTTATTCTCACCCCAGATCCTCCTGCCATTAGCCAGTTGCAGTAGGCCAGGAGGGGGCACCACGACAGCCCCCTGCAAAATGTCCTGATTGGGGCTCCCTGACCCCAGCCCCTGAGAGATAAGGGAACCCCCAGAGACCCAGCCGGAGAACCAGCCCCCTCCACAGGGGTGATGCTAATGTGGCCCTTGCTGTGATGTCATTGGGGGGCTGTCCCTGTCTCTTGGGGAATGTGGGGGGTCAGGGGGCAGTGGGGAGGTGACAGTAGCGAGCAGGGCCCTGGAGGAATGGGGAAAAGGTGAGTGGGGGGAGAGGGGTTCCCAGTTCAGAGATGGTTCCATCCCCATCCCCCACCCTTTTTCACATCCCACCACAGATGGCAGCGATGATAGAGGAGGAAAACAGAAAAGCAGCAGAAGCCTCCAGGAGGAAATATGAACAATTTGTGCAGCAGCTGGTGAGCACAGAAGGGCTGCGGGTCGGGAGTGAGGGTCGCCGGCAGAGCTGGTGGGGGGAGGGGCAGGGATGGGATAGCACGGGGCTGTGGTGGGTCGGAGTTGAAGGGGCTGTGGGTGCATGACATGATGGTGCCCCCTGTGGCTGGGAAACACTAGAACCCATCCCTAATGGCCAATCTCTCCCGCTCCCCACAGGACCGTGACCACCAGAGCATGCGCCGCTGCCTGAGTGTGAAGCCTGCGGAAATGCAGCGACGCCAGGAGGGGAAACGTCAGGAGCTGCTGGAGCGCTGCCAGGGGGAGCTGCGGGGCGAGGATCCCCAGAAACAGGCGGCTCTGGAGGAGCTGAAGAAGGAGCTGGACAAGCAGATGGACGAGTTCCTGACGGCCTATGGGCAGCGCTTTAAAGTGAAGAAGGCCGAGTGGTTGGGCCTGGCCATGGGTTGGGGGGTGGTTCCTGGCAGTGGTGGGTGCGGGTATCAGAGTAGGCATCAGGGCGAGTGTAGTTGTAGTGGGGCTGGAGGAAGCAGTGGCCGTTGGGGTTCTGGCTGGGGGCTTTGGCCTGATGGGGGGGGGAGGGTTGGGCAGCTGGGTGGGCCCCAGTTTCGATGGTAGGTGGCCTTGAGCAAGACAGGCACCAACACCCTAGATCAGGGGGATGAGCGGGAGAGCAGGGCAGGGTGTTCAGATCAGGAGCCCCTTCTGTGGAGGGACACACAGCGGGAAGGAACCATCACACCTCACTCTGGTAAAGGGTCTGTGCCAGCCCTCAGCACTGGGAACCTCTGTATGCAAGGGGATAGATAGGTAGATAGATAGATAGATGGGGCGTGTGGGGATAGAGAGATAGATAGATTGATAGATAGATAGGGTGTATGGGAATAGATAGATAGATTAGATAGATGAGGGGGTGGATGGGGGTAGATAGATAGATGAGAAGGTTGTGTGGGGATAGATAGATAGATAGATAGATTAGATAGAGGTGGTGTATTGGGAAGAATGGGGAGAAGGTGAGTGTCCAAAAGGACACATAGGTTGATTGATTTACAGCGGGGTCACCGAGATCAGAATCCAGCCCTGACCCCATCGACGTCAGTCAATAAATAACCCGGTCTTGGCTCCTGCGCCCCGAGCTACCCCCTGCATCGCTCAGTGACAAATTTAATTGGTTTTCATTTTCAACAAGTAGGAGAAAAATTGATTTTCATATTTTGTGTTTGTTTTAAAGATTTTCTCCTCCCCTGATACAGTCCGTATGTGTAGAGGGGACAATTTTGGGTGATTCCCCTCATTTCCACACTGATTTGAAAACAATACAAAGGGGTTAGGGAGGTCTGAAAGCCCAAATCCCAGTCCGACAGTTTTCAGTTCATTCTCACCCCAGGTCCACCCGCCATTGGCCAATTGCACTAGGGGGCCAGGAGGTGGCACCACAAAGGGGGCACCAGTGGGGCACCAGTGCGGGGGTGACAGCAGCAAGCAGGGTCCTGGAGGAATTAGGAGAAGGTGGTGAGTGGGGGAAGGGGGGCTCCCAGTTCAGAGGGGATCCCATCCCCACCCCTACCCTTTTCCCTCTCCCACCACAGATGGCGGAGATGGCAGAGATGAGAGAGAAGGCAAACAGAGGAGCAGTAGAAGCTGCCAGGAGGGAATATGGACTATTTGTGAAGCAGCTGGTGAGTGCAGAGGGGCTGCGGGTCGGGAGTGAGGGGCACCGACAGGACTGACGGGAGGCAGGGCTGGGCTAACAGGGGGCTGTAGGTTGGAGTTGAGGGGGCTACAGGTGTGTGAGGCAGAAGTTCCCCCTGTGGCTGGGTAATGCTAGCTCCAGTCCCTCATGGACGATCTCGCCCCCCTCCCGGCAGGACCGTGGCCACCAGAGCATGAGCAGCTGTCTGAGAGTGAAGCCGGTGGAGATGAAGCGACGCCAGGAGGGGAAACGCCAGGAGCTGCTGAAACGCTGCCGGGGGGGAGCTGCGGGGCGAGGACCCCCAGAAACAGGCGGCCCTGGAGGAGCTGAAGCAGGAGCTGGACAAGCAGATGGACGAGTTCCTGTCGGCCTACGGGCAGCGCTTTAAAGTGAAGAAGGCCGAGTGGTTGGGCCTGTACATTGGGCCATCGCCAGCTGCCACCGCGCGCCGGGCACGGGCTCGCCCCCACTGGCCAGTGCACCTGCCAATCAGCAAACGGCTCCGGCCCATTGGCTGCCCCTTCAGGAGGTGGGACGGGTGAAGCAAGAGATTCTGGGACTTGTAGTTTTATGTACCCAGTGGAGGAGAAGGGGGAGCTATGACGCTTATGGGGGGGGGGGTCTAGTGGTTGGACCAGAGCCCTGGGGTAGCAGTGGGCTCCGGGGGCTATTTAAAGTGCCGGGGCTCCAGCTACCTCTGCTGCCTCGGTCCTCTAAATAGCCGCGAGAGCCCCATAGCTTCCCCAGGGCTCTGGCAGCTATTTAAAGGGCCAAGGTGGTAGAAGCAGGGGGGCCCCTGCCCTACCTGCAGCCAGCCCCTGCTGCACCCCCTGCCCTGCCTCCAGCCCCGCACCCCCTGCCCCCACCAGCCCGTCTCCAGCCAGCCCCTGCCTGCAGCCAGCCCCTGCTGCACCCCCTGCCCTGCCTCCAGCGCCGCACCCCCTGCCCTGCCTGCAGCCAGCCCCACACCCCTTGCCCTGCCTCCAGGCAGACCCTACCTCCAGCCAGCCCCTGCCTGCAGCCAGCCTCTGCTGCACCCCCTGCCCTGCCTCCAGCGCCGCACCCCCTGCCCTGCCCGCAGCCAGCCCCACACCCCTTGCCCTGCCTCCAGGCAGACCCTACCTCCAGTCAGCCCCTGCCCTGCCTCCAGCTAGCAATGTTTGTAATATACAATTTTTATTTTATTTATATAGTTATGGAAAGTAAATAATATATGGAAGAAATAAAAGGGCGTTTTTACGTGTGGTTTTTTTTTTAGTCATCCCTGTCGGTGCCCCGCCTAAAATGTTCAAATTGGGCCCGCACTTCCTAAAGCCAGCCCTGCATACAATAATGGCAAAGTTCTTGGTTCAGGCTTGTAGCAGTGATAGAATAAACTGCAGGTTCAAATCAAGTCTCTGGAGTACATCCACAGCTGGGATGGGTCATTCAGTCCTTTGTATAGAGCTTCCTTTTATAGCAAAGTCCCTCCAGAAGTATGAAGCAGGATTGAAGACAAGATGGAGACGAGGCATCAGCCTTTTATAGTCTCTTGCCGTGTGGTCTTTGCTTTCTTTGTCCCAAGGACACTGTATCCAGCATGTGGCATAGAAAAACCTTAGAGTTCTGTCCATAGGCAGGTCCCTGCATGCCTTGCTGAGTCACAAGGTGTATCTACCTTCTCTCAATGGATCAATTGTATAGCTCATGGTCCTCAGTGGGCCATCAAGCAGGCTAGGCAGAACTAACACCAACTTGTCTGGGGTGTTCCCTGGAAGCATAGCACAAGTTTGAAATACAGACAGTATAGAGCCAATATTCATAACGTCAACTACAAAACTGATACACATATACAGATAGCATAATTATAATCAGCCAATCAGAACCTCTCCATAGACCCCTTCCACGACAACCTTTATACAATATTGGCTGCAAATATATAACAGTGGTCACAACGGTGATCTATACAGTTACAGATTATGTCAATAGCATCACAGGAGGTGACACGGCATCAGTGAGACTGCTATTGGAATACTGCATCCAGTTTTGGTGTCCTCCTTTGAAAAAGATATTGTGAAATTGGAGCTGGGGCAGCAAAGAGCCACCAAATGTTCTGAGGGCTGGAGAAAAATGCCTTCTAGTGAGCGATTGAAAGAGCTTAACCTCTTTAGCTTATCAAAAGAAGATTGAAAGGTGACTTCATTGAAGTGTTGAAGTGCCTTAATGGAGAGAAAAGACTGGGTATTAAAGGGCTCTTTAATCGAGCAGAGAAAGGCAGAACAAGACCCAGTGGCTGGAAGGTGAAAAGAGACAAATTCATATTACAAATAAAGCACAGATATTCAACAGCGAGAATGATTCACCACAGGAACAAGCTACCAAGGAAAGTGGTGGATTCGCCCTCTCTTGCTGTCATTGAATGAAGACTAGATGCCTTTCTGGAATGTGTTTGCCCCCAAAGTAGCTATTGTGTCATACAGGAGGCCTGTGACATGCAGGGGGTCAGATTAGATGCTCTAATGGTCTCTTCTGGCCATCAAGTCTACCAATTTCTGAAAAACTGAGTGTAGCATTGGGAGCAGCGTCTGAGGTTTTACTGTCTAGTCGGCTTGCTTCCTAGAATGAACACGCCTTGAGTGGGGTGATCCACAGGGAATAGCTCAAAGCTCCCAGGTGCCTAGCCAGGGGCAGGACATTAGCACAACAAGGGAGGGGCATGGCAGTGACATCACAAAGGCCTTTTGCAGGACCTCAGACTATTGGTCAAAGGTGGTGACCTCACAGAGAGATGCTGACATCAGCCAGGCAGGACAGAGGCGAGTGGCCCGGGAAACCTCAGAGACTCCTGTGGCTTTGCTTCAGCAAGTCTCTGTCTCGAGGTCTCTCTTTGAGGACTGAGAGAACATTCGGGTTCACGTACGTGAGCGGCAGGAGGAACCTCTGTCGAGTTTTCTCCTTCCCTTTTTGTGATTGAACTAGAAAGCAGACGTCCCTGTGTAGAAGGTAAGAGCCTCCTCGAGGTTTGAAACCTGTTCAGTCTGATCCATCGGGTGAGAGTTGAATTCTAGGCATGGAAAACACGAGCTTGAGGAGGCAGAATTTTATTCCGCACCTGGGATTTTGTCCCTTAGAATCACTGGGGACATTGGGGTTTGTCCTTTTTGTTTCCCCTTTTCCTCCAGCCCTCCCTCCTTTCTTTTCTTCTCTTGCTTCTTTTGTCCTTTCCCCTGTTCCCCTCCCAACACCAGGGTGTGTGTGTTTGTGTGTCGCGGGGGAGTGCTCTGCAGCTCCCACTGTGGGAGGTCCACCCAAAAATGTGGGGCTGAAATAGTGCCCCGGCAGTGATCCCCACCAGTAGCGTAGCTGGGGGTGTGTGTGTGCAGGGGAAACAGCCACTTCCCCTCAGCACATTTTCCAAAAGTGGCGCCTTAGTCAGGGGTTACCATGGCGCCAGCGGGCAGGGCCCACGCTCGGCTCTGAAGCTTGGCCTGCCCGGCCGGCGCTGACCTCCTGCACGCAAATTCAAGATCCGATGGTTAGTTTGAAAATCAGGGCTCTTGGGTCCTATTCCCAACTCTGCCACTGACTGGCTGTGTGACCTAAGACAAGTCAATTCTCCTTTCTCAACCTTAGCTTCTCCCTCTTTCAAGTAGGGATAATAATGATCCGCTCCTACTTACCTCACGGTGGGTGGAGGATGGAGATCCATTGGAGAGTGTCACTAGGAGGAGTGCATAATATGAGGTGTCCTATCACATTTACTCAGATCAGATTGTGACATAATAGAATAGCTGAAATAGTTTATTTTATTTGTATTTTTTTATTTTGAAATTGATAAGAGCAGCAACTACTTAGCTCAGACTGAAGCATCTTATCTAATTTTCGAGATCTAAGGGTCTCCTCTTGGTGTGCGAGGAGACAATTTAACACACTGTGACAAACAGGAGATGCTTTTGTTTTGCAACAAAATCTTTTTGCAAAGAACTTTCATCCCACTTGTTATGAGTTCAAGAAACAAACTGGTTTAGTCTGAATGGGATTTTCTGACAGAAACGGTTTCAATGAAATTTCCCCATCATCTCAATTCCTGGGCTCTATCCTGCCCAGGGATGAAAGGAACTTAAAGGATTTACCATTACGCCGGAGTCCTGAGCGGGGGTGTGGCCTCAACCAGAGGAGGCGGGGCCTTTCAAGATTTAAAGGCCCGGGGCTCCGGCTGTGGCTGGGAGCCCCAGGGTCTTTAAATCACCCCAGACCTACCAGCTGCAGAGGCGGCTGGGAGCCCCGGGGCTCAGGGGCGAATTAAAGGGCCCAGGGCTCCAGCCACCGAGGCGCTCTGGGCCCTTTAAATCACCGCGGGAGCCTGGCTGCCAGAGCTCCGGCACCGCTTTAAAGGGCCCGGGGCTCCCCGCAGCGGCTGGAGCCCTGGGCCCTTTAAATCACCGCCACGGAAGCCGGTCCAGTCCGGCACGGCTTACTGGCTCTTGCTGGTACGCTGTACCGGACCGGACTGGCTTACTTTCCCCTCTGCTGTGCTTCTGCGGGGTTTGTTGTGCATTAGAACAGGAGTCAGGACTGGTGGCTTCTCTTTCTGGCTCTGCCACCGCCTTGCTGTCTAGGCGCAGTGCTCGGCAGGGGCTAGGGCCGGGGGCGCGGGGTGGGGCCAGCGCGGTGCTGGGCCAGCGCGGTGCTGGGCCGGGGGCCGGCGCGGTGCTCTGCCGGGGCCTGGGGCCAGCGCGGTGCTGGGCCGGGGGTCGGGGCCGGCGCAGTGCTGAACCGGGGGCCGGGGCCGGGGCCAGCTCGGTGCTCGGCCGGGGGCCAGGCTGGGGGCCGGCGCAGTGCTGGGCAGGTTCGGTGCTGGGCCAGGGTCCATGGCAGGGGCACGGGGCCGAGGGCCGGCGCGGTGCTGGGCCGGCGGTGCAGGCACTTGTCCGGGGGCCGGCGCGGTGCTGGGCGGGGGCTATCGCGGTGCTGGGCCGGGGGCCGGGGCCGGCATGGTGCTCGGACGGGGTCCGGCGCGGTGCTGGGCCGGGCCTGGGACCGGCGCGGTGCTGGGCCGGGGGCTGGGACCGGCGCGGTGCTCAGCCAGGGACCGGCGCGGTGTTGGGCCGGGGGCTGGTGCGGTGCTCGACCGGGGTCTGGCGCGGTGCTGGGCCCGGGGCCGGCGCGGTGCTGGGCCGGCCGCCGTGCCGGGGGCTGGCGCGGTGCTCGCCTGGGGGCCGGCATGGTGCTGCGCCGGGGGCCGGCGCAGTGTTCGGCCGGGGGCCGGCGCGGGCACTTGGCCGGGGGCCGGCACGGTGCTCGGCTGGGGGCTGGCGTGTTGCTCGGCCGGGGCCAGAGCCTCTTGGCCTGGGCCGGCCAGCCACCAGAGGGAACTGCTCGGTCAGGGGGGCCGGACTGGGCCGCGCTGCACCCCGCCCCAGCCTACCTGCTGCCTCCCTGTTTCAGGCTTCCCGCGAACATTTGAGGAGGAGCAGGGGGCGGAGCGTTCAGGGGAGGGGGCAGATTTGGGGCGGGGTTGGGGGTGGGGAAGGGGCAGAGTTGGGGCGGGACCCCATGGAGTGTCCTCCTTTTTAAATATTAAAATATGGTAACCCTACTAGTGAGCATGGACTTGTCAAGAACAAATCATTCCAAACCAATCCTAGCTCCTTCTTTGGCAGGGTTATAGGCCTAGGGGAGGTGGGTAAACAGTAGATGTGATCTCTCTTGGTGTTTCTAAGGCTTTTGACACAGTCCCATGGGACATTCTCACAAGCGAACGAGGGAAATGTGGTCTAGATGTAATCAGTGAAATGTGAGTGCAGAGCTGGTTGAAAGCCCAGACTCCAAGAGCCCTTCTCTATGTCTGGCTGTCCAACGGCGAGGGTGTACCTAGTGGGTCTGGCAGGGATCAGTCCGGGGGCCGGTAGTATTCAATATTTTCCTTCAGGATTTGGAAAATGGAGTGGAGAGCATGCTTCTACAATTTGCAAATGACACCAAGCACTTTGGAGCACAGGATTGGAATTCAAAACGCCCTTAACAAATTGGAGACTTGGTCTTCTTGAGCCAGACTCCATGGCTGGGCCCCTCTCTCTAGACTGGGCTGAAGTGAAACCCCAGAGCCAAACCCTCCTCCTCCTGGGCAGTGCGCTCCCACCTTCAATGGGCAGATGCTGCTTAGCGCTTTCAGAGCAGCTTTTGCTGGGGGCTTCTCCCAGCACTTTCCAATAGTGGGAAAGTATGAAATCCCCGTTTGACTGCTGGGGACAGAGCCAGAGAGGGGGGGGGGAAATTTGCTCAAAGTCCCACAGGAAAGGGAAAACACCCAGCAGTGGAACCAACAGGAAACCCAGCAATGGAACTCAGGAGTCCTGGCTCCCAGTCCCCTGGTCCAGTCACTCCAGCGGAGCACACTCCCTCTCAAAGGCAGAGGGAGTGGACATGGGGGCCTGGTTGAAATTGCCAGCTGTGGGAGGGAGTGTGCAGCAGTGGTTAGCGAAGGGGCCTGGAAAGAAGGCCTGCTGGGTCCCATCCATTCTTCTGACACTTGGTGTGACCCTGTGCCAGTAGCTTCCCCTCCCAGGCCTGGTTCTCATCAGTAGGGTTGGGGTCGCAGTCCCAAAAGCCCAGGGGGTTCGGGAGGCTCCAGGAAGGTGTGTAAAGTGCTGGGATGTCGGGATCCCGGACGCACTGTCACCCCTGCACTAGGGCGGTGTTCTGCACCCCCTGCTACTGGCCGAGTTTCTCTGTCCCTTGGCAATAAGACAGACTCTTGTTTTCACAGCCAGCCGATCGCCCCGTGCCATCACCCTGCCTGCTTCCTGGGCAGGGTAACTCCTCAGCTCACCACCACCCTCTCCAGCCTGCCTTGGGCTTGGAGAGTGAGGAGAAGGGCGAGGGACGACCCTGAACATCCTCCATCCATCTCTCCGTCACCAGAGCAAGTGAGTGGCATTAGGGTTCCTCGGGGGCATCCCCTGTCTGTCTGGGGAGAGGCAAAAAAAGGGGGAGAGAATCTCTCCCAAAGGAGATTGGATTTGCAAACAGCCCCCAGAACCCCCTCGCTCTCAGACCGGGAAGGGGCTTCTCCAGAGCCGTCTCCAGTGTGTTTGGCAAGGTCCCAGCAATGGGGCTCCCAGCCCTTCCCTTGTGGGAGACTGTTCCCCAGGTTGAGAGTCTGTGAGCTGGGCCAGACCCAGTGAGCTGCTGAGCATGGAAATCAATGGGAACCGAGGGGGCCCTGGCCTTGCTATGCCTAGGGACTTTGAAGTGGGGAATGGTTTCCCAGGAGAAGTCTGGACTCCTCGGTTCAGGGCCGGGTTTAGCAAGTGCGGGGCCCAATTCCTGGGGCGGCACTTCGGATTGCCGGCTGGGGGAGGTGGCCCCGCGGGGCTGCCGTACTCTGGACGGCGCTCTGGCAAGGAATGCAGGGCCACGGGGCTTGCCGCGCTCCGGCCAGTGCTCTGGCCAGGGGAGCGGGGTCCCCGAAGACGAATGCCGCTGGGGTGAGTGTGCGGGGCCCTCTTAGGCGCGGAGCCCGATTCTGGGGAATCGGGCGAATTGGCCTAAAGCCTGCCCTGCCTGGGTTCTGTTCCTTCTCTAGCCTGGGCGGAGGGTGGAGGGGTGTGAGTGTGGTCTGGGGTGGCAGGAGGGAGCTGCTTGTCCAAAGTGACCAGTGTCTTTGTGACTGACCCCAGTGCTCGAAAAGGACGAGAGAGACTCCCTGGTTCTTGCAGCCCCAGCGATGACGAGGGGGAGCGTTGAGGGGGAGCAGATCATGCAATGAACTCCTGCCAGTGGGGGTAGCTTGCCCTCCCTGCACCCCTGTGGGGGGAGCAGGAGCTGCTCTGGCTGGAGCAGGGATCAGGAGGGACCAAACAGGCTGGTTAGTGAGAGGCTGCCTTGACCCCAGACTCACGCCTGCTCCCTGCTGGGTTCCAGGATGGCCAGGCTCCTGAGGATGTTCAGGAAGAAGGCTCTGCAGGTGGCCCCAGAGCCTGAGGGAAGCAGCCACCATCTTCCCCAGGAGCGAAGCGGCCCCTCCGTCCCCGCTGGAGGGGAAGAAGCTCCCGGCCGCGCCAGGAGGTGGAAGTGCCCAGCCTTCTGGCGGAGGAAACCCACTCCCGGCACAGGCGCCAAGGTGGGAGCATCACCTCCCAGGCCAAAATGGAGCTGGGCCAGGCTGCGGCTGGGCAGGCAGGACCCAGCCCAGGGGCGGAACCGGGCAGGGTGGCTCTGGGGCTTGTTGTTGTGTGGGCAGCAGCGGCCCCAGGAGCCCAGCCCCAACTTCCAACAGGGGGCATCGCCCTGCTCGGTCAGGGAGGACCTTCCAGCCTCCCCAGGGCAGGAGGTGGAGGATCCCTCTGCCAGCCCCAGCAGCTCGGGCCGCTCCCCATCTGACAGCAGCAGCGCCTGCGACTCGGACAGCAGCCTGGTCGACGGACGCTTCTGCTTTGCTCTAGGTGAGGAGCCAGGCTGGGCTCGGGGAGGGGTGAGGAGGGGGCTGTGAACACTCTGGGCCCAGGCCCTCGAGCAGTGCTATGGGGGCGGGTCTCCAGCCCAGGTGTCTGGCCTGAGCCATGTGAACCCCACGGACACTAGATGCTGCCACTTTGGTCCTTGGTGCTCCATTGGGCGGGGGTGGGGGAGGCACCTCCAAGGGAGTCCAGGACAGTGGGGAGGGTCTCTTTGCTATGGGCTCCTGAAGGAGTTGGGGGCTGATGCCATCACTGAGAGGGGGGAGTGTGGGGCCCAATCTGCCCTATGTCCCGGAGGTGGGAAGGGGACACATTGTCCCACCATGCCCCTGTCCTTCCCCCGAGTGGCAGCAGGAGTCACCTTGTCCCCTTCTCTCCCTGGTGCAGCGTCCGCCAGGGACTCCGAGGACGACGAGGAGAAAGAAGAACGGGTAGACTTGATAACAGAGGAGGCTGCTCTCATGAACATCCGAGAGCAGCTCCATGCCCGAGAAAAGGTACAAACGTTCCCCAGCTGTGCTGGAACTGAGATTGTCCTGCTCCTTCCCAGCATCCCGACCCCCTGCAGAAGGTCTTGGCTCTAATGGGGACCTTTCTCCTTCATGATCTGGGACCCCCAAGATGGGGGTGTTTGTCACACACCAGCCGGGGTTTCCTCCCTCCACGGGCACTGTCCCAGTTCCTGACCCTGATTGTGGAGGAGTTGTGGGTGATTTGAACAATAGGCAGGTCCCCACTATCCCCCATTCAGGCCTAAGTCCTGTAGCTGGTGTGGCTGGGGCAGGGAGGTCCCTGGCTAACTGGCTCTCTCTCCCCTAACCCCACTCCTGGTGGGCGCAGGATGAGGCGCAGCAGCTCGTGTTCCTGCACGCCATCTACCCCGCGTGCCTCGCTGCCCAGCAGAGAGGGGACTACACATTGGAGCCACACTGCTCGAAGGCGGCTGTGGCGGAGAGGATTGTGGTGAGTGAGACACGGCGCCCGGGAGCTGGAGGGTGGACAGAGATATGGGAGGGGCAGGGGTCACCCCGGGCCAAGGGTTGGGGGATGGCTGGTGCTGGAAGGCAGCTGAGGGCAGGGATTGCTGGGGCTGAAGATTGGGGAGAGGAGACGGGAGAACTAGTGGGCAGGAATCGGAGGAGCGGGAGGCAGCTGGGGGGATCCTGCTGGCTGTGTAATCTCCTCCTTGGGGAGTGTCAGTGAGGCCCGAATCTCACACGCTCCTTTGTCTCCTTTGCGTCTCACAGGAGCTCATTGAGGAGCTTCCTCCTAACTCTCCACCCGGCGCCGTCCTGGCCAACTCCCTCATTGCTGTGGCCAACCTCAGGTACTGAGACCCTCCCGCCCGGTTCCCCTAACCCCGGTGCTGCTCAGGCCCATGGCTGGGAGTCACTGCCCCTCCCACTCCCAGCTCACCTCCCAAGGGTGGCTCCTCTGGCAGAGGTGGCAGGAAGGGTCACTCCCTCCCCTGGCTGCTCTGTTCTTTTCACTCCAGTCACATTGCAATGGCTTTGGGGAGAGGCTGACTCCCAGGATCAGATACAGGAGGGGCAGCAGGGTCCAGGGAACAGGCGCCATTCCTGCCCTGCCACTGTCGGTCTGGGAAACCTTGGCCTTATCATTCCCTGGCTCAGTGCCTCAGTTTCCATTCTCGCCAGCCTCTGCCTATTTCCCTGCAGTTTCACGTCCGTGTTGGTGCCAGTCCCACCCCCGCACTGCACAGGCTAATACCGGCTCCTCTCTCTTGCCAGCACCATGACACCTGCCCTGGAGCCGGAGCTGGAGACCCACCTCCTCCGAGCCACCCTGCACTCAGTCTTCACCCTGGGCACGCAGACGGACACCAACCAAGTCCAGGTAGATCAGCCAGCTGTTATCCTGCCCGAATCCTTGCTAATTGCCTGCAGTGGGATGTGAATGAGAGAGGCCAGGATATGTGTTTGGGGGTCTCACCAGTGCTAGGGTTACCATATTTTGTGCCTCCAAATGGAGGACACTCCACGGCCCACGGCCCCGCCCCCAGCCCCGCCCAACCCCGCCCCCTCCCCAAAGTCTCTGCCCCCTCCCCTGCTTCCCGCGAATATTTGATTCGCGGGAAGCCTGAAGCAGGTAAGGGGGGCGTGGGGGGAGGAGGCGCGGCCCAGGCTGGCCCCCCGGCGTTTCCAGCCTGGGTCGGCTCGGGCCCTGGGGTGCCGGCCCCGGCCGACCACCCCCGGCCCGCCCAGCACTGCCGGCCCCCGGCGGCCCGGCGCACCCCCCGGCTCCCGGCCCCGGCTCCCCGCTGGCCCAGCCGACCCGGCTCCCCGCGGGCCCGGCCGACCCGGCTCCCCGCGGACCCGGCTCCCCGCGGGCCCGGCCGACCCGGCTCCCCGCCGGCCCGGCTCCCCGCGGGCCCGGCTCACCCGGCTCCCCGCGGGCCCGGCTCCCCGCGGGCCCGGCTCACCCGGCTCCCCGCCGGCCCGGCTCCCCGCGGGCCCGGCTCACCCGGCTCCCCGCCGGCCCGGCTCCCCGCGGGCCCGGCTGACCCGGCTCCCCGCCGGCCCGGCTCCCCGCGGGCCCGGCTGACCCGGCTCCCCGCCGGCCCGGCTCCCCGCGGGCCCGGCTGACCCGGCTCCCCGCCGGCCCGGCTCCCCGCGGGCCCGGCTGACCCGGCTCCCCGCCGGCCCGGCTCCTCGCCGGCCCGGCTGACCCGGCTCCCCGCCGGCCTGGCTCCCCGCCGGCCCGGCTGACCCGGCTCCCCGCCGGCCCGGCTCCCCGCGGGCCCTGCTGACCCGGCTCCCCGCCGGCCCGGCTCCCCACGGGCCCGGCTGACCCGGCTCCCCGCGGGCCCGGCTGACCCAGCTCCCAAACGGCCCGGCTCCCCGCGGGCCCGGCTGACCCGGCTCATCGCCGGCCCGGCTCCCCGCGGGCTCGGCTGACCCGGCTCCCCGCCGGCCCGGCTCCCCGCCGGCCCAGCTGACCCGGCTCCCCGCCGGCCCGGCTGACCCGGCTCCCCGCCGGCCCGGCTGACCTCCCAATTTTCCCGGACATGCCCGGCTTTTGGGGATTTCCCCCCGGACAGGGATTTGAGCCCCCAAAAGCCGGACATGTCCGGGAAAATCCGGACGTATGGTAACCCTAACCAGTGCTTCCCAGAGACCCCTCTTCCCATCCTGTGGCAGGTATAGCCCCAGTTTCCCTAAACTCTGACCCATGGCTCTCCCTTGCTTTGCAGGATCTGCATAGGGTAATACCAGACCTTCTGGACGCCATGCTGGGGAACCTGCTAGCAAAGACCCCAGACACGGACAAGCTCCACTACATCTTGGAGGTGAGCCCGATGAGGGGGTGGGGGCAATTTTACCTTAACTCTTAGATCCATTTTCCAGTCTGTCCTCCTAGCTGGGCCCCCAGTGGCCATCCTTGGTCAGGGCAGTCAGTGCAATGCAGGGTCAGGCCTTTCCTCCTTGAAGGACAGAGGAAGGAGCTGGGACTTCAAGCCAGAGCTCTGCCTGCTTGTGTTGAGCACTAACCACAGGGCCCCTGGCTGGCTTGGGGAGTGAGAGTCTGAACCCCTCCTGGGAGATCCAGAACATGGTCCTCAGTGACGAGCCACAGACTCATTCCTAGAGAAACAGGAGGGTCCCAGAGAATCAGCCCTTGTCTCTGACGGGCCCCGAGATTCCTGGGAGGATTGCGCTCACACTCAGTCCCTTCACCCAGCCAAAGACTTGAGAACCAGGGAGCGGGGAGGGGTCTGTCTCCTTCCTGGGGAGCTGTTCAGGAATCAGCAGTTCAGGGAGGATGGGACCAGCCCCGACACCGAGCATTGTCCCAATCTAGAGAGACAATGACAAGTTGTGACCTGCAGGATACAAGCATCGTCCTGGGGGCAAGAGTCCCCTTCTAAAGCTCTGCAGTCAATGAATCTGATATTCCACCCCCACCGCATGCAATGTCTCAGCCCCCTTGGGATGGGGGGGCCATTAGCACTACACATGCACCCCCTCATCAATCCTGAGCTGCCTCCTTTCCCCACAGCACATTAACTACTGGACCGTGTCCAGGGTGCCACGAGAGAGAGCCAGGGCCATCAGGAGCAGCGCGGCCCTGCTCACGTCCGTCATCACCCTCCCTGACTTTGACGTAAGTGGCCTCTGAGCCCAGCTTCCTGACTCCAGGCGTAGGGGGGCCGGCTCCAACGGGCTGGAGGATCTGCTGCTGCAGGGGCTGTGGGCTAGGAGTGTTCCTCTTGGGGAGGCAGAATCAGTGCAGAGAATGAGCCTGGCTTGAGTCAAGTTCTTCTTGTCCTGGTTAAGTGGCGACTCTCGCTTGTAAGGAGACCATGCTCCAGGTTCTTGCCTTCCTGTCATCCTGGAGCAGCTGGGGAAGCAAATCCTCCTGGAGGGCCCTGCCCACATCCCTGTTCTCCGGGCTCCCTTGCAGGCAGAGATAACTAAGGATCCAGCTCTATCTCCTATCCTCTAGCATCTCCTGCAGAGGGGCTGAGGGGAAGGAGAGTCCTGGCCCAGGCGGGGACTGGGAGCTGACAGGAAAATGCTGATGGAGTCCCCTCTCCCTCTCCCTTCCATTAGAACTCAGCCGAATTCCCCAGGATGGGCCACCACGTGGCGCAGCTGGCTCTGTTCGTCGGTGACCCAGATGAGGACATCAGCCGGCAGGCCAGGGAGGGGGTTTACCGGCTCTACCAGCTCCTGCTACGCCAGAGGGGTAAGGAACCCGGCTAGACGAGTGAGACTGGGACCCCAGCCAATTTCTCTCCGAGTGACCCCGGCTGGCGGATCAGTCTCTCTCTATCTCTTTCTGTGTTCTCCACCACCCCCGCAGTTCTGTTGGGCTCTGCCCACTGTGCAGCCACCAATGGGATTGGAAGGACACAAGCCCTGCAACCAGAATGACCAATGTGTATGTGTCTCTCTCTTTCCCAGACCTGAACATCCATGAGGTCGAAGACCTTTGGTGCTGGGACTGGCACCAGGACAGCAGGCTCCTCGGCTATAAGAACACCGCCAGGGTGGGGGAGGTAAGGACACTCTGCCAGGGCATGGCACAGCTCTGCAGGGCAGGTGGCTGCCTCCTGGAGCCATGCGACGGAGTTGCCGTTCTAGGCCAGGATTTGGAGCCTGGTTCGGGGCAATCTGCTGAAGCCTCACATCTGGTTGGTTTCAGGTTTTTGCCAAATTTTTCTCGGAGGGGCAGAGAAGATTCTTCCTGCAGACGGCAGTGCTGGCCATGCACGACCCCCTGCTGCGTGTCAGCCAGGCTGGGCTGCTCCTCACTTACTCCCTCCTGGGGCAAGCCGAGCAGCTGATGGGGAGCACGGTGAGCAGCTGCATTAGACTCAGGAGATTGGGGCGGGGCCCAGGCCTCATTCCCATCCTCTGGCCATTCGCCGGCCTGGCAGCAAGGCGACTGGTGGGGAATGAGAGTGAGAGCAGGTGCTCCTGGGAAGGGAGATGAATTCACCTCCACGAGCAGGAGGGAGCCAGCTTGTCCCCGGAGCAGCTCCAGCCCAGCTCTTTAGCAAGGCTAATGAATGACAAGCATTGCCTCAGCAAGGACTTCTGTTCTTGGGAAGGGCAGCAGAGTCCGCTACGTGCCCTCTGCGAGCCTCTCCTGTCACCCGTGCCACCACCCAGAGTTGTTCCCGTCACTGGCAGTCGGGGAGGCCAAGGACTGAGGGGTGATGGTGACTGACCGGGCAGTTCTGAGGCACATGGGCGGGGGAAGCTCGTCCTGCTGCCGGCAGGACTGGACTTGCTCTAGAGAGAACGGGAGGATTCAGTCAGCAGGGACTGCTAATCTGCCCCATTCACCAGGGCTGCCATCCTGCGGCTTCAGCCTCAGTGGCTGGGATGACTTGGGGAAAGGTCTCAAGCTCCCCACATCCTACTTCACTGCTGCCAGAATCCCTCCGCCCCCCCCCCCGCCCCGCTAGAGCCCCCTCCCTGCCCAACCTGGGTGGGGGTGGAGGAGAGGGGTCAGAGAAATTGAGCGGTGGATTGGAGGTGGAACAGCTGTCAGGGGCACTGGGTGGGAGGTGGCAGGAGCTCCCCCCACCAGGAGGTTGTTGGCACTGGAGGTCCCTTGAAAGGAAAACAAGACTCCATTCTGGGGGTCAGGAGGGGGACTTCATCCCTCAGAGGTGCGCGGGTGCTGGGTGGAATTGCTGCTGGTCCCAGGTGCCCTTAATTCCCCCTGATTCCACGGAGCAATCTGAGTCTCTGACAGGTCCTCGTTCCCTTGCAGCAGGAGGTCGTCACGGCCAACATAATGAAGCAACTTCACATCATCCGGCACTTGCGCCAAGTGCCGGAGGCGCTGCAGGAATTCTGCCTCCAAGGCCACCAGCAACTCCTGCTCCCTCTAAACGGGGAGTGTAGTGAGACTGAGTGGCCTCCCTCCGAGCAGGAGAGCGAGGGCCCCTCTACACGCCCCTTGGAGGGCAGAGCCTATATTGCCCCACCCCACTTGCCTGTTGGCTGGCCACCGGGGCCTCTGGTAGACTCTGTTGCAACTGAGCGGCCTCCCTCCGAGCAGCAGAGCGAGGGCCCCTCTACACGCCCCTTGGATGGCAGAGCCTATATCGCCCCACCCCCCTCGCCTGTTGGCTGGCCACCGGGGCCTCTGGTAGACTCTGTTGCAACTGAGCGGCCTCCCTCCGAGCGGGAGAGCGAGGGCCCCCCTACAGGCCCCTTGGAGGGCGGAGTCTATATCGCCCCGCCCCCCTCGCCATAAGGACCGGGGCGTGGGGTCAGAAATATAAAAGGCCGGCCCTTCACCACAGTTGGGGGACAGCCTGCAACAGAGGAGGACACTTGGCCTGTTCTCCAGAGTCCCCTACCCCTAACCCCAGACATGGACGAGGACTGGCCCGGAGTACCCGCTGCGGTTTACCCCAAGGAGCCGGAAGAGGCCTGGAGGCCGCAGGTACCAAACCCCGGGGAGGCAGGAAGTAGCCCAGGGGCAGCCCGGGAGCTGCTGGCTGCAGAGCCAGGCGCGGCTCAGTCGGCGTGTTGCGGCTGGATCCCCGCCGACGCAGGGGCAACCAATCCTGCCCCTGCCAGCGCCTTGGGCTGGGACGCGGGGGAGGAGGGTGGGACCGCGTCCCCCTGCCACCCCACCCCGGGTGGCTGACCCCCTACACGGTGCAAGGAGTCTCTAGCCCAGGACAGGAACTGTTTGTTGGCTGGCCACCGGGGCCCCGCCCAGGCTAGAGCCAGCCCTGTCAAGTCTGTCAGTTTGCTGGCTTCCAGGGTTCCACCCCGGCCAAGGCCCGCCCTTGAAGTCTGGTTGTTTGTGGGGTGCTTGGGCCCCGCCCAGGCCTGAGCCACCCCCGATACAGTGTGTTGAGGGGCTGACCACTTGAGCGACCTCAGCCCAGCAGTGCCGGCTCTACCATTTTTGCTGCCCCAAGCAAAAAAAAAAATACAACAGCACTCGGACTGCCAAAGTGAGCAAAATGAACCAAAAACCCCCCAACCACTTGGACTGCTGCCACCCGAACTGCTGAAGCAGAAAAAACAACAACAACAACGCTCGGACTGCCGTCGCCCGAACTGCTGAAGTGCAAAAACCAAAAAAGTCGCTCGGCCTGTGCTGCCCCAAGAATGGACGGAATGCCGCCCCAGGCATGTGCTTCCTTCGCTGGTGCCTGGAGCCAGCCCCGGAGCCCAGGCCGCAGCCTGGTTGTGACAGCTGATCGCTGAGGTGGGGCGGCTGCTCCACCCCCATGCAAGAGGGCGCTAGAGAAGGCCAGAGCGGCTGCAGAGGCTGGTAGCCAATCAGAGAAGGGCCAACTGAGAGCCAATCAGGGCTGAGATTAGAGCCAGCCAATCAGGACTAAGCTAGGCCCTATATAAAGGCTGCCCAGGCGAGCAGCAGGCAGTATCCCCCGACCTTGATGGGAGAAGGTCTGTCTCCAGAGCAGGAGACCAGCATCTCGGGCTGGGCAGTACTGCATGTGGCCATTCGATGGCCGAGACAAATTGTAACCGGCCCTTGAGACAAGGGGCTAGACTTTGGGGGTTGCAGTTGGCCACCGAGGCAGGTGCAAGGACTGTTGCTAACCCCCGCCCCTGGAATGGGGTGAGGATGGACTAGTGGGCACTGCTGGAGGGGCAGTGGCCTGCAGGGCAGTGTCAAGCAGAGAGCAACGCGGCTCCAGATGCCAACGGAGGACAAGAGATGGATGGGACGCTGCCAGCAGAGGGCGTTCCCCATGGACTGAGCTAATTCCCAGAGTGACCAGCAGGAGGCGCCATGCTGGTGAGTCCCAACCCTGTCGAAACAGCCCAGCCCTATTGTGGGCCAACTGCTACCCTGCAGACTCTGGTCAGGACCAGACTGGGACAGCTGGAGTGGCCTCCCTCTGATTGGGAGAGCGAGAAGGGGAAATGGAGCCCCCTGGCACTCACAGAAACTCTCTCCCCTCTCTGTGGAGCAGGGTTCTTCCCTCTGCCCCCCAAATTCCTTCATATGGGGCAGGACTTCTTTCCCTTGCACCCACTCCCCTCCCCCCTTTCCTTGGTCTACCCCCCCTCATTCCCGCTGCGCCCAGGCAGAGCTCTCCCTGCCCCATATGGTGCAGAAAAGCCCTTGTGTCAGGGCCACAGCCCCACTGGAGCTCGGAAAGCTCCACTTTTGAGGAGGTGGGGGTGGGACAGAGGCTCAGGGCTAGCTTCACCTTCTGCCATTTATTCTCCCCTTGGCCCTTCTATGGGGTCTCTGGGTGTGACAGGAATAGGAGCCTCCTTCCAGCTGTCTTTCAGGCCCTGGGATCTGGCACAGCCTCCCAGACGGGCGCTTCCTGTAGCTGAGACACGTCAGGGAGCAGTGGGGACAGGTCACCTCGTCCCTGCAATGCCGGCTCTCAAAGAGGCTTAGATGGAAGACCCCAGTCCCTCATTGAGGTAAGAGCCATTTACTTCTTGGGGCGTGTGGGTCTCTTGGGGGAGAAATGGCATCCCCCGATGCATAGCCTGTCTGGGAGCTTTCCCTGTCCCTGGATCCCATCCCTGGTACAGAGCCCTATTTCTCATCATGATATCCTCATTTTATTCTCAGAGGCGGTGTCCAGGATCCTGGAGACTGTTTCCTGCTGCAGGAGGTTTGAGCGGGGAGAGATCACTCACTGTCACGACCCAGGGGTCTCCAACCCGGGTCTGCAGGGTTCATGGGAGCAGCCACACTCCAACCCTCCACCTGGAAGCCTGCTGAAAATTGCTTACCTCGGACCCATGAAGTTCAGCCCCAGTTTGAGGCTCCACTCATGAGGTCCTATTGGAGGAGTCCCAGGAAAGCTCACTGGCCCCCTGGCCCTGCGTAAGACAGCAGCAGGAACACGAAGCTGACTGAACACCAGGCCTGCTCCCGGTTCTGGACCGTGCGCTGCCTGGTTCTGCTGCCGCTCCCCTGGCTTGATTTCCTGGCAACTGAGTTGTGGTGGTGATAGCAAGTTTGTCTTTTGCTGCTCATCTTCCAGTATCCTGACCTGGCTGACTCTCCACTCCTGTCATGTGAGTGTGGACTCTGGCTCTGACCAGTAGGTCTGGCTGCACTTGACCCAGCCATGACATTGACTTTGGTACAATTTCTCCATTGCCCCTTTCTGATCTCCAGCAAGATACAACAGTCCCTTGGCTCCGAAAGTCCCAGTTGCCCGCTATTCAAGGGCTGAGGGGGAGTGCTTGTATCGCCCCACCCCAGCTGCTTTTCCTAGGGGAATCTTCCCTAGAGCAGAGGAGAAATCTGCTCTTTTCTTAGGATCAGTCCCACCCTGGCCTCAGCTCGGCTACTTTGTTTACCTGGGGTCAGGCACCACTTTTGAAGCCCTTAGCGTGGAGGTGGAGGTGGGAGCAGAGGCTGAAGCTCCAACAGTTTCCACCAAAGAACACCCCCCTGTCTTTCTATGGTCCGGCTAGGGCTCCCCATCCATCCTGGAGCTGAACACCAGATGGGAGCTGATAGATCGTCCTTGGTGGGCCATGTTCTTGTGTGTGATGAGAGGGCCAGGAGCAGATGCACCACGCCTGGCCAGGACCGGGCTAAACAGCCTGTAATGCTAGGTGAGTCAAACCAGGGCCACAATACAGACACCCTGGGCATCCATGGGGACTGAATCTGGGCCCTTCACTACCAAGAGCACAACTGGTTCCAACTTGAGTCATGACGCTGGTGACCCCTGCCAGCCCCTCTGAGGTGGGTCAGTATTATCCCTGTTCGCTGGGGCCTAGGGATAGAAAGCAACTGGCTGCGAGGTCACACACGATGTCCCTGACAGAGGCAGGAAGGAAGCATGGGACTGATACCAGTCCAGCTCCAACCGCTAGACTCCACCCACTTCCAAAGTCCGAGAACCCAGGAGCCCTGACTCTGACACTAGGCCTTAAATGACAAGACCAACCTCCCTCCCACTCAGGAAGCCATAGAAGGGACCATCTGCTGAGCTCCCCTTGGCAATGCTGCTGTCAGAGACCATTGCTAGTGGGTGCCAAGTGCCTGAGCAGGGAACTGCTTGAGAGCCTCCTAGAGACTCGCAGGTGTTTGACTGTGACCCTCAGGGAGCTGTGGCAAGAGACTCTCCGGCTCTAACAAAGGGTTTCTGTTCTCCTAGACAGTCAGCCAGTGAGGCCAGTTTGCAGAATGTGGAAGAGCCCTTTGGCGAGGCATTGGAAGATTCACCATGAAGGTGGCAGCAGCGGCAGTGCCTGGGGTCCCTATAGGCCAAGCCTCAACTCCTGCCAATCCAGGCTAATCTCCCCTGCTTTCAGCAGCGCTTGGCTTCAGCTGCTGGGCCTGTGAGCCTAGACCAGGGGTCTC
This sequence comes from Chrysemys picta bellii, assembly GCF_011386835.1. Lineage (NCBI taxonomy): Eukaryota > Metazoa > Chordata > Testudines > Emydidae > Chrysemys > Chrysemys picta. Next base: position 91,395,230 of record NC_088791.1, on the reverse strand, counting down.
AAACCCGGCTGAGGACTAGTTCATTGGCCCGAGGGCCGCATCACTGACACCCCCCCCCCTCGCTGCCCACAGTCCTGCCCCCAGAGGAGTGTGGCAGGGGCTCAGGGCGGGGAGAGGGAGAGGTGAGGTAGGGGGTCGGGGTGCAGTAGGGGGCTCTGGGCAGGGGGTTGGGGTACAGGGTGCAGGAGGGAGTGTGGTATGTGGCAGAGGGTTGGGGTTCAGACAGGGGGCTCAGGGCAGGGGGTGGGGGATGCAGAAGGGGGCTCAGGAGAGGAAGTTGGGGTGCAGGAAGGATGTAGGATGTGGCAGGAGGTTAGGGCAGGGAGTTGGGGTGCAGCAGGGGGTTGAGGTGCAGGCAGGGGGCTCAGGGCAGGGAGTTGGAGGGGTGAGGTAGGGGGTTGGGGTGCAGTAGGGGGCTCTAGGCAGGGGGTTGGGGTGCAGGGGGCAGGAGGGAGTGCAAGGTGTGGCAGAGGGTTGGGGTGCAGGCAGGGGGCTCATGTCAGGGGGTTGGGGTGCAGGATGGCATTGGCCTGTGGCCTGGAGCCGCTTACCTAGAGAAATAGCCCCGCAGGCCGCGTGTTGGAGACCCCTGGCCTAGACAGAGCACTCAGGTATTTCCATCAGCCTGCTCAATGGCAAATACAGCCACCCAAAGAAGTGAAGAAGAATGGAAGTGAAAGAGTAAAGCTGGACCATCCGCTGAGCTGCTGCACTCAAGTGAGCAGAGCCGGGGAGAGAAGAGGGAGAACTCGAAGGTGGCTGGCAGCAGTAGGGAGGAGAAGCAGTTTGGGAGCCAGGAGAGGAGAAATAAATAGTTAATGACAAATGCTGCCGGCTTTCTCTTGTGTGGTGAAGGGTTGAAAAGGGGTCTCTTTACTATCAGGCTAAACTTTAAAATAGCTGTGTATGGGGGCGGGTGGGGGGGGGGTCTATAAAGGTAAGAGGTCACTCTAGGGGCTTGAAGTCCCAGATTCTGGGACTATTGCAACTCCCTCAGGTGGTAGCAGTAGTGAGCGCTTGTCCTCCTTTTCTGGACTAGCCACCAGATAAAGGACACGATACATGTGGCCAAGGAAAGAGAGAGGCAGTGTTGCCTGTTAACATGGCTCTTGTGGGGGAGCACGGCAGGTTACTTTGGACTAGGTAGGAGCCACATGTCTCCAAACCTGCACCTCCCGAGGCTCCAGAGACTTCGCTCCCGATCCCAGAGCGTCCTCAGAGTCCTACAGCGCCAGATGGAATCTGGCCTCTCCCCCCACCTCAGCAGTCCAGAAAAAGTTATTTGTAGACATGTTCTGTGTCCTCTCCCGCCACACTCCTCTGTTGGCGACTAATGCAGTCACAGAGTCCAGGCTCGGATATTAGGAAACACTATTTTACTAGGAGGGTGGTGAAGCACTGGAATGGGTTCCCTAGGGAGGTGGTGGAATCTTCCATCTGTAGTGAGTCGGTGTGGCGCCCCTCCTGCCCAGAAGAGGGAGCCCACGTGCAGGCACCAGAGTGGGTGGGACCACCACCGCCTGTCCCCGCCCCCCGGAAGTCAAGGGGCGGGACAGGAAGTATAAAGGCCGGCCGCCAGAGCTCAGTTGGCGGCCAGCCACTGTAGGGAGCAGACGTGTGGCCGGGAGCTCCCGGCCAGGAGACCGTCGAAGACCGAGGCCTGGACCCTAGCTGGCCTGAGCTACCCTGGGCCCGCTACGAGGAGGAGCCGCCGGAGCCCGTTCACGCCCGCCACTGGGAGAATCCCTGGGAACCGCACCCCCCTAACCCTGAGGGTGAGACTGGACCCGAACCCCTTCGCCCCTGCTGCTATCCAGAGGAGCCGCCTGAGGACCATTGGCCGGACTTCCCGGCAGAGCTACCGGACTTGCCGCCGAGCCCGGGCAGAGAGGAGCCCATGCAGATGGACTGGCCCGATCCCGGCGCGACGAACGAGGTAGGCTTTGAGGGGGATCATGGAAGCAGCCCGGGGGTAGCCGACCCCGGTCCGGCTGTAACCGAGTGTGAGCCTATGTCAGTGTGTTGCGGTCTGGATACCCCACTGACCAGCAGCGGCAGCAACTGCTGTTAGGGCCCCGGGCTGGAACGCAGTGGAGTGGGTGGGCCTGCGTTCCCCCCTGCCACCCTCCACACGGGTGGCAGGCTTCCCCCTCACCCAACGCTCGGCTACAGAAAGCCTGGGCGTGCCTTACCTGAACTGTTTATCCGCTCAGCCCCTGCAAACAAGGGCCTGAGCCTAACTGTGTTTGCCCCGCCCTGATCCAGGGCCTGGGCTTTGAACTGTTTATCCGCTCAGCCCCTGCAAACAAGGGCCTGAGCCTAACTGTGTTTGCCCCGCCCTGATCCAGGGCCTGGGCTTTGAACTATCTGCCCGCTCAGCCCCTGCCACAAGGGTCTGAGCCTAACTGTGTTTGCCCCGCCCTGATCCAGGGCCTGGGCTCTGAACTATTTGCTCGCTCAGCCCCCGCTAACAAGGGTCTGAGCCTAACTGTGTTTGCCCCGCCCTGATCCAGGGCCTGGGCTTTGAACTATCTGCCCGCTCAGCCCCTGCCACAAGGGTCTGAGCCTAACTGTGTTTGCCCCGCCCTGATCCAGGGCCTGGGCTCTGAACGATTTGCTCGCTCAGCCCCCGCTAACAAGGGTCTGAGCCTAACTGTGTTTGCCCCGCCCTGATCCAGGGCCTGGGCTTTGAACTGCTTGCTCGCTCAGCCCCCTGCAGTCAAGGGCCTGAGCTTTAACTGTGGTTGCTCCGACTCTGCATCAAAGAGCCGGAGTTTCGGGACTAACTGACTGCTTGTTCCCACAGTAGTGAGTCGGTGTGGCTCCCCTCCTGCCCGGAAGGGTCGAGCCCCGGCTAGGACCTACTACACCATCCTTAGAGGTTTTTAAGGTTAGGCCTGACAAAGCCCTGGCTGGGATGATTTAGTTGGGGATTGGTCCTGCTTTGAGCAGGGGGTTGGACTAAATGACCTCCTGAGGTCTCTTCCAACCCTGATATTCTATGATGTCTCTGTCCCTCTTTTATACTCTCTTTCAGTTGCTAGAAAGATCGTTGCTGTGTCATGGGGGTCAGGCAAGCCCATGGGTCAGGCAGTACCCCACTGACTAAGTGCCCTCTCCAAGGAGGCTCTCAGAGAGTGGATTCTTCCTGATGGGCCATCAACACCTTTCTGGCCCTCCTTTGTTTCTACTGTAAAGCTGGCTGTGGGTGTCTCCCAACCTCACAACATATTTCAGAAATGCACAGAGAGCATAACTTCCCATACAATGACAGCACATCCAATCCAACAGGTTATTAATGTTCAACAGATCCAGACATTTTACATACCACCTCACAAGGCATGCATAATACAAAACATCTCCTAATCCTATCACAGTGGTGAATACTGTGTGCTACTGAGAGATACAGGGTTCCAGAGTGTCAGTGTATCATGGCCAATGGCAGTAAAAGCCCAAAGGAGATGCTCTCCTGGAACAACCTTTGGTGACAGCAAGGTCCCCACTGAGAACTTCAGTGCGACTCTGCAGCTGTTACCCACCTGTCCCACGCCAGCATCAGCTGCAACTCAGTGCTTTTTGAGTGGCTTCATGCTGGCTGCATGCCTAGACAGCAGATAAAATCTGCTAAATCTTTTTTTTCCCAGAAAGAGCCATTCCCATGTTTTCTGATTTTTCATTACTACTTTTCTGGCTTTGATGATTGGACTTCTGCATTCAGTTATTGCTTTTCTGATATTGATTACTGGTTTTCTGTCTTTCACTTTGGGGTACAGTATTTTGACTTTGTTATCTGGTTTTCTGACTTGCATTGCTGGTTTTGACTCTTTGACTACTGGTTTTCTTATTTCAAATACTTTTTTTATTGTTGGCTTTCAGACGTTAATTCCCGATAACTTGCTTTGATTACTGTTTTTCTGACTTTGATAAATGCTGGTTTTCTATTTTTGACCATTGGTTTTCTGGCATTAATTATTAGTGTGTTGATTTTGTTAAGTGATTGTGTGATTTATTTCACTGCTTTTCTGGTTTCAATCATTGGTTTTCTGATTACAATGACTAGTTTTCTTCTGTTCATTATTTCTTTTTGGTCTCCAATTGTTGGCTTGATGAGTTTGATTTTTGGCTTTCTGTGTCTTCTGTGACTGCTTTTCGAGAACCAACTATTGGGTTTTCTGAATTCAGTTATTGCTTTTATATCTTTGATTACTGGTGTTGAGTTATTGTTTTGTTTTCTCTCTTCAATGATCAGTTTCCACTGAATGTTGTCTGGGATCCCTTTAGTTTCAGTGGCATTTATTTTGAATTGCCAATCTTGATTGGTCACATGTGCAGGGATGGTTTGTTCAAGATGGAAAAATGTTGCCCTCTCTCTCCCTCTCTCTCTCTTTCTGCATCTCAGATGTTCATTCAGGTTGCGAAGGAGGTTGGAGGGACCTGCAATCTGGCCCCAATCCAGGTGGGTCCTTGTTTCCCATCACCCCCCATATGTGGATATAATGCTTGTTCCACCCCCCGCCAGTCCTGTTATCCCACCTGATTCTTACTATTCCTATTTACTGTCTCTATTGCCAGAGCACCTCAGAGCCCCCGTCCTAGACCCAGGCCCCATTGTGCCAGATGCTGGACAAACCCCAAAGAAACAGCCAGTCCATTGTTCTCCCTGCACGCCCACGTCATGCCCAGGGTCTCAGTGTCCGTTGCTGGGTTGGACAACAGCCTCCAGCTCTGGTCTCCTCTCTGTGCCCCCAGCCCCAGTGTGACCCTTCTCCTGTGCTCTCTGTTGCAGCGCCTGGACCTGTTGCTGCGAGATTGGCAGCTCTCTGGAGCCTACGGCGCAGACGCGGGGCAGGAGTATCTTGGAGAAATCACACAGGTAATGATCAGATACCACGTGTGTTCATGGAAACAGCAAACTTTGGGGCGGAGCTGAACGTTTCCACAGCGGGTCTGATTCCCTGCTGACGACCACAAATGTTGCTTTGACTCCCGCAGGACCTGGAGGTCTCTGCTGAGCAGCCCCTGGTGTTGGAAGCCCTGAGGGCGAGCGGCACCCGGTGCTACCTATTGCCCCACCCTGGCACTCAGTTCACCCGGAGCAGGGCAGGGACGCCAGATGGTAAGAGACCCTCCTCTTCTCCCCTCTCACCCTCTGCTCTGCTCCCCCAGTCCCCACCCCCTCCTGCACTGCCCCTACCCTCTTCCCTGCCCCCATCCCCACCCTCTCTCCTCTGCTGCCCCTTTCTTCCCCTCTTGCGCTTCCCCCACCCCAAAATCCCAGTGCCCAGCTCACCCCCCTTGACTTAGAATTGACTCTACTGCCCACTGCACAGGGGCAGTTGCTGGGTCACAGCATCTGTGTGGGAGGGGAGAGGGATATGGGGGAGGGGGGGGTCACTGCTGGGGTCCTGGTCTGCTAGTGGAATGCTGCTGGTGTCCCCCTTTTGGGTCTTCATGGGTCCCCTGGCACCACCCAGTGGAGACTGCTGTCTCCCCACTGCAGCCTCTACTTGCCCCCTCATGTTATGCCTCTCCCCCATTTTCCCCCAGGCAGTGGGGTGGGGGGCGTTAAGCAGCTGTTGTCCAGAGATGGAATCTCATTTCCTGTGGCACAAACTAGCCCACCCAATCGCATTTAATGTGTGTCCTACCCTGGACACCTGGATCCCTCCCGGATGCCCGGGTCCTTTTCCCCTCTGCAGACATAGACGAGGATTTCCGGCAGTGCCTGTGTGAGTATATCACCAGTGTGGTGCACTCAGCAGGGACACACGTCCGGACGGACCGAGCCGGGCAGGTGCTGACGGGGGCTCAGCTGGCTGCCAGGATCAAGGTGGGAGAGTGGGGGCTGTTAATGAGGGGGGCTGGATGGGAGACAGCAAAATGGGCCGCAAGGCGGGGACAGGGATTCAATACGGGGTGCCATTCTGCAGGGAGCAGGGCAGGGTGCTCAGTAGGGGGCGCTGGGCTGCAGGGAGCGGGAAGGGGCTCAGCGGGGGGAAAGGGGCTGAGCTGTACCTGATCCCAGTTCCCCCGGGCGTTATTCCCTGCAGGGCGTCTCCCGATATTGGAAGACCCAACGCTACGACTTCTCCTCACCCATGAAGGCACCAGGTCACCCCTCCCTCCGCCTCTCTTTCCAGCCTGGATTTGGGGTGGGGGCTGGTTCTATTGACCCCAACCCCAGTCCTCCTGACGTTGGCCAATCACACTAGCCGAGAAGGGGGCACCACAACAGCTCCACCAAATGTCCTGATCGAGGACTCCTAGCACCCAAGAGATAAGGGGACCTGCACGAAGCCCTGCCAGAGAACCAGCCCCTCCACTGGGGTGGCAGCAACGTGGTCATGGCGGTGGGGTTGAGGTGCTGCCCTCTGGCTCTATTGAAATGTGGTGGGTGTAACAATGCTGTTCTGGCGGAACCCAACTGCGAGTGCCAACTCAGGACAAATTGCTCAAATAGGGCAGTTATAGCCCAAGGCTGGGGTTTTTCCACCTCTAAGGCAAACCAGCCAGACTAAGAGGACTTCGGTCTCACCCCACTGGCTAAATGCAAGTCTCACAAGCAATCTCCTTAGACACTCCAGTTTCCCAGTATCACCACCAATACCACTCCTTTAGAACGGTCAGGTTTATTTTTAAATCCTTCCCTCCTCTTGAACGGGGGAGAATGGTGATTAGTTTTCCCTAGGGTTTTACACCCTTCTCGAGCCCTGTTTTGGGTATGGGCATCCGCAATCTCTGCTGCCCGTAGGACTGACTCAGGGTCCCTGTCTCACACCGCTGCTCTCACATTGTCAGGCACAATGTCTAAGAACTGTTCCAAAGTTATTAAATCCAGCAGTTTTTCAAAACTCCCATGCGCCTTGGCTCCCATAACCCACCTTTTAACAAAACCCATCAGCTTATGAGCACATTCCACAAAAGTACAATCATTAGACATTTTAAACTCTCTAAACTTAACTCTGTAAGATTCAGGAGTAACCTTGAACCGCCTTAACACAGAATCCTTAAACCGCTCATAATCTAAGGCTTCTTGTTCCCCCAAATCATTGAATACCGCCCTGGTTTTTCCAGTCAGTCTGGTCAGCAGGACAGGCATTCGCTGACCCTCGGGGATCTGGTACAGATTGCAGAGGCGTTCAAAGGTAGACAAAAACTTCTCTATATCCTCAGTATCGCTGTAAATGGGACACATCCTTTCCCAGTTTTTCTCATGGCGGGGGGGAAGTGGAGTACCAGGTGGGGATGACTTTCTCCGCTCTTCCATTACTTGGAGCTGAAGTCTGGCCGTCTCCTGCTCAGCAGCGAGCAGCTCTAGACGCCCCTTACGAGCTCTCTTCTCTCTCATCAGCCTCCTTCTCTAATTCTGCTATTTTTTGCTTCTCCAGCAATCGAAGATTTGCTAGCTTCTGTTCATGCTCAAATTGCATTTTACTTGTCACCCTTTGCATCCTAATCTTTTCTGCATCTTCTGTAGCCTCAGGTAAGGGCTGTGCTCTTGCCCCCTGATCACTGGCTATTAACAGCCAGTCCCTGCATACTTTGCTGAGTTACAAGGTGTATCTACCTTCTCTCAATGGGTCAATTGTATAGCTGATGGTCCTTAATGGGCCATCAAGCAGGCTAGGCAGAGCTAGCACCAGTTTGTCTGGGATGTCACCCAGCAGCATAGCATAAGTTTGAAACACAGACAGTGTAGAGCCAATACTCACAACTTCAACTACAGAATTGATACACACATATAGACAGCATAATCATAACCCATAAACCATAACCTTGTCTTAGACACCCCATTTGACCCCCTTTATACAAGATCTGGGTGCCACTACAGGACCTTGGTTGCAACACTGATCTGTATGGTCCCAGATTATATCAATAACGTCACACCCCCAACGCAAAATTGATGCAGGAAGGGATGTCACAAACATCTCTGACTGCATCCCAAGAGCTCCCCATCCTTGGGTTTATCTCACTACGGCTAGTATTGGGGTTAGAAGTCATATCAGAGTATAACAGAAATGGTTTATCAAAATTGTGTTCAACAACATGATTGAACCTCTTTACAAACTCAAGGTAAAACTTGGTTAGAACAATAGTGGATTGGATCTGCTCTTGCAGCATGGTTCCTGTATGTCTCATGTGACCTTGCCAAGAGCTAAAGAAAACAGCTACTTTTTTTTTTAGTCTGATTTGTGTCCATTTATTCTTTTGCATAGAGACTGTCTGGTTTGGCCAATATACATGGCAGAGGGGCATTGCTGGCAGACGATGGGTCAGGTTAACCTGTCAGTTAAGTTTAGTCTCTAGAAAGCATGTTACATCTATTATGCTATATATTTTATATGTAACTACCACGTGACTTTTGGATATTTGATAATCTCATTCCTGTTGTTACTATACTTACAGCTGAGCGCTGTGATATTAAGCAAGGCGCTGCCCTGGAGTTAAATCATGCAGGCTGATGTGTACACGGTTCCCCTGGGGAGAGCAGAGTTGGTATTTGAGGTTCAGGGGGTAAGGAGCAGGACACTGCAGGGCACAGTCACGCCTGGCGTAGCCCCGGGGACAGCGCTTGGGTGACTAACAGGCGGGGGAGGTCAGGGAGTGGACACCCGCTGGGAAGGTGACTCACAGGCCCGAGCACCCTCTGCCCCGTCACGCCCAGAGCTGGGTTCATGTAGCACGGCAAGCCCTGCCCTGCCCTCACTCTCCTCCGCATGCGCACTGGAGCCAGCCGCTTTACCCCGACACCCCCACCCCTTCCCAATCATCGCGAGATTTGAGGAAGCGGCGGCGCCCCGGGGACAGCTCGGGCGCGTCGCTATAGCAGCGTGGGCCGGGGCAGGGCGGCCGAAGGCAGGAAGATGGCAGGTCTGGCGGGACGCTTGTTAGCGGCAGCGGCCGGTTCCCGGGACCGGATGGGACCCGGCGGGCTCCGGGGCGGCCCCGCGGTGACCATTGTGCCTTCGCGGAGCGAGACCGTCACTCGCAGCGGCGCCATTTTACCCAAACCGCCCAAAGTGAGTGAGGGGCGAAGGGCGCGGTCCGGCTGGGGAAACAACCAATCGCAGATCGCGGTCAGTTGCCGGCTGGTGTTAATGACAGGAGCGTTGGCCAATCAGGGCACTAGCCATTTCCTTGATGGGCGGGATTAAAGTTGAGGGTCCGGCCCAATGGGAATGGCTCTGTGGGGGCGCTTGGAATGCGGACGCGTCCCCTGGTGGCGGCACCGCTGCAAGGGGGCGAGGGGGGACAGGCCCAGCGCTGCCCGCTCGCAGGATGGGTGGGATGGGGAGGAGGGAGTGGAACAGCCACAGCACTCAGCCGGGAAGCTAGGGTGGCTAGACAGCAAGTGTGAAAAATCGGGACAGGAGGTTGGGGGTAATAGGAGCCTATATAAGGACTGTCCCTAAAAATCAGGACTGTCCCTATAAAATCGGGACATCTGGTCACCCTACTGGAAGAGAGGGGCGCTGGGTCCGAGTGAGGGGGGTGGCACGGTGGCAGGACACTGGGGGTTGAAATCATTGCCCTGGCCTGTGACAGGTGCCTCATTTGGGGTCACAGTGCTCTCGGCTTCAGGCCTCCTGTGCGAAAGACTTTGCTGAGGCATAGACGGGCCTGGAAGATGCAGCGCGATGAAGGCTATATGGGAGTTGTGTGACGGGAGGGGCTGATGGTTAGTTAACATGCTGGGTTGTTAAAACCAGTGTGTTCGAAACAGTGACATTTCAAGAGGGCTGCATGGGACGGGGGAAACCAGTGTGTCCAACTGCCCAGTGACATTCACGTTATAATAGATTAGAATTAAGTCCTATCAGCTCAGGCTGTGGTCTTGTCAGCAATCATAAACTGAACAGGATGGGTGGGGCCTGGGATCAGTACTTGCCTGGGACAAGTCATAATATGGTAATGCTGGAAATGGTATTGGCGATCACAGAGGTGGCCATCATTCCCCTGAGTTATTAGAGAACCAACTGTCCAGCATGGTATTGGGACACTGTATTATTTGAGGTGCAGTTTTTCAGGTATGCTACAAAATAAAAACGCTGGTCACTCATGGTTATTAAGAAATCCAGTGACACTTTTTGCAAGAGTAAGATTCTTAAACCCACTAGTCAAATTCTGGGTCAAGTAGTTAATCAGCCTTCCTAAAACCTCCCTTAGAGTTTATAGTGCAGAAGTTCTTTTTCACTTTCCTTCCTTGACACAAACAGAACTGCCTTTTTCCAGGTGCATTACAGTGGTAGCTGAGGGTTCCCAGTGTATTTAATCCATAAAAACACCTGAGGATGCTGCAGGATGAAGGGTGCTATAGAAGAATAAAGTTGCTTCATAACAAAGAGTTCAGTGGATGAATAGACAGGATTTCACCATTCTGTTTAATAGTATTCAATGTTCTGCCTAACTTTTAAATTACTATTGATTGCGTTTAATACCACCATTTCCTTAGGGAGACTGTTCTACCTAGTAAAGTCCCTTCTGTTCAATAAAATATGTCTTGTTGGAGGACCTTGTTACAATGTGGTTTAGTCTTGCTGTGGAAATAGGTTTGGAGGCATGTTATATACATGTTTCCAAAGGGTACTACAGCTTTACAAAGTCCAATAGCACAATTTGGGAATATAGGTAAAATACAGAATGATGTCACATGTGCTACAAGACTGTGCTGTAAGTGTTTGGGAACAGAATTGCTGTAGCTGGATATCTTAATATAGAAGATATTTACATTGTAGAGGAAACATAGATGTTTTAGTCCTATTACTCCTAATTATATCCCTTTATCACCCAGAAGAATTCTTCTGGTTCCTTACGCACTTAATTTTTTGTTCATTCTAATCTTTAATCAGGTTTGTATCTTTTCTCTAAATTCCCTCTAGGTTATTAATATCTTTATGAATGCTCAAAACAGAACACAGTATTCTAGATGTGGTCTCAGAAGTTTAAAGTTCCCTCTTTGCTCTATTAGATTAATGCACATCAGTTGATCCAAAATAGAACTTGCTGATAGAGATTAATTTGTTTTGACTGAACATGTACAGATGCCCTTTGGCCTCCTACGAGTATTTACCGTTGTGATCCCTTTCCTCTACATCGGGACTCAGATCAGTAAGAATTTTGCAGCCTTGCTCGAGGAACATGATATCTTTGTCCCAGAAGATGATGATGATGATGATTAAAGGTATGACATGAGTGCCACTAACAGTTCAATTACTTGTATTACCTGTTTGGCATGGGAGAGGGAGGGGATTATGTAATTGGGTGATGCAGACTGCTACTGCTTTGGAAAATTGCTGCACATTCAGTACTGGTGCTTGATCTCATAAAAACCTGCAGATGTACTACCTCTGTCTGTGATCTTATATATATGCTGGATCCGGATCAGATCGTATCAGTATTTGAATGAGACCTAGTCTAAAGAATACATAAATGCTGTAGGTGACTCTTGCTTTTGAGCTAGTACTAAACTGGTAATGTGTTCAAAGTCTTGTCATTTGGGTCAGATATAAAACAAACTGGCTATTTGTAATGACTACAGAATTTGATGGTTCGTATTGTTATTCGTATTACCATAGCACAGTAGTGCCCAAACGTTTCCTCTTGTGCTCCCTCTTACCTGTAATGGAATGTGTCCGTGCCCTTCTGGTTGGGAGCAGGGCTGGGGGCCAGAGCCATGGCTGGGGACGGGGCTGGGTGGTGTTTCCTCCCCAGGTTGGCCCAGGCCCCGCTGCACCCCCCCAGATGTTCATCCATGCCCCCCTAGGGGGCATGCCCCACAGTTTGGGGACCATTGCCATAGCACATTGCAAGCTACCCCTAGGGGTAGCTTAGGGTGTCCTAAGCTAATTTCAATTTTATTACCTACTTAAAAAATCCCCTATTAATTCAGAGGATGACTTGTATTCCATACCAAAGCTTGCATTCTCACGTGGTGACTGGTCCTTACCTATGTAGTCTTAAGAGCAGTCAGATCCTTCAGGCTGAAGACTTATATAAATTATGATGGTTTATAATAATGAAGATTAAACTTTGATTGCTCCCAGTCTTGTATTATTTCAACTCTCTCTTTATCTACTCTACATCAAATATTACTTAATGAGGACAAGGCAAGTGGCATAAGATGAAATGGGGTAATATATTTTATGTGGAGTGCATGTGTTTCCTTTAGAGGTTCAGCAGCATAAACATTCTATAATTTTTCCATATCAGTTTAGTGAATACATGTCCTTTGTTAATCCTCTTTTCCATGGTCCCCTGGCCATATTTTCCTCTGAAAAGTTCGCAGTTACTGTCAAATTGGTGCATTCCCTATTTTCAGCCATACAATTGTGGCTGAAAATAGGGAATAGCTTAAATGTGTGTAGTTATCGGCACAGGAAGCTTGTTTCACATGACTCTGCTTATGGGCTTTGCCCTTGTTAATTATGGACTGGAATCAGTATTGTCTAGCTGAAGAATAGCGTGGGGCTGTTCCATAGTGCTGGCTTAACATTTCTTTTTACCTCTTTTCAGGATTGTAATGGAACAGAAAGGAGAAAGCCATAGACAAAGAACTGGTTCTGACATCACTGTCTCCTCATGCCCCCTCCCTCATTTTAAAGAGGAAAGGAGGCGCAGTTGGACCTCCCTCTGTACCAGTGAATGTTCTCTTCATGTCTATATGGCAGTTGGGAAGGGGTGTATATACAGTAGGTCCAGCAACCCTTGCCTGCTGTACCTTTCACCTCCTGAGGCCACTTGGGGTTCTGTAATAATGAGCCTGCACCATATAAATGATTAGATTATGAATAAAGAATGGCAGACTGAACCATGTAAGGGTTTGTTGTTTGTTTTAATACTTATCAGCTAAGTTCCTGTTAATTAGCATTGATGCTTCAGGCTTTATATGTTCTTACTTCTTTTTGGCTAAGGTTCTGTCACTTCTTTTGCTCTACTGGAAGTATATAAAAGAAAAATAGAAAAATAATTCATTTTGGACTATGCAAAGCCATGCAGGTGGACTCACCTGCTTTGAAAGGCAATCACTGCAAAATGACACTGGATCTAGGGTTACTATAAAGCTCCCATGCAACCTGCTATAGCATTAAGTACTATTAACGTCACCTCACACTAAGGATAAACTGCAACTTTAAGATTGCAGAGTTAAAATTAAGAAGTCAGCTAATGCAGAGTATAAAACTAAATACCAAATGTCAGCTACACAATGTATGTTTTGTGGCATTTCATAAACAAGGAAGTAGTCAGCTAGACACTTTATCAGAAATTACTCCATATCTGCACTGGGGTTGAGTGAACATACTATCAGAAACCTAGTGTGTCTTATATTCTGACTTTGTGCTAACCTTAATGCTATACATTTAGTTTCCTGGACTTTTTGTTTTTAAAAGGTATGTACTGTTGCAGTTAAATTGACCCATGTAGACACTGAAGGTTTTACCTTTGCTGCTTGTGTGTGGTTGGAGTATTTCCTGCCAGGTTTGGCTAACAAAACAATAGCTTATTTATATTTCAAATATCCCAGAATGTATTGGGTGTCACAGTTATGTGGTAAGGTGGTTGCAGGAAAGCATCTCTTCTGTTTAATGAGTTTTATTCTTTTTCTCAAGAAGCCATCCCTCGATGCTAGAAATCTCCCCTTGTATCACATCCTCTGTTTCTCTTTTAATTCATGAAAAGGCTCTGCTGAGGCCTCACTTATCTGGAAATCTTAAAATTCCTTGTTTCCTTTTAATCCTGATATAGGCACAAAGACAACATTAATCTCATTTGCCTTCTGGCTGTGGACAAGTACCCATATTCATTCTTTCAGATCTGTCAACAGTCTGATACCCTGAACAGGAACATTTTAAGAAGCCTGCAGGCCCCATCATGTTAATTGTTTGTTACCTTGTTCTGCAGAGCTGGATTTAATAATCTATTGCTTTCTGACTTCTAGGTCAGAGTATTTCAGCATGCTTGATTTTGTGCTGTACTCAGAGTCCTGGAAGTCTATAGGTGATACAAAGTGCATCTACTTAGGTCCTAGCAGACACAAACATACCAGTCCAACAGCTGCAATGGCTTACTATTTTCTATTGGTGGACTTGATGCCTTTGCAATAGGACCTATAAAGGGTTTTTACTACTCAAGAGACCGCTTTCTCTTCTTGTGATCTACCAAAGTTAGCTAAGACAGTTCAGCTAGTAATTCTTGATTTAAACATAAAGGTGCTGGTAGTAGATTGTGTTTAGAGTGAGAGACTTGGCCTCTGCTATGCACTTTCCTAGGTGCTCCTCCACAGCCCGAGTTTGACCTTTTAGTAACAATGCTGACCACCCATCTCTCTTCAGGGACTTGCCTATTGGGGTGGGAAAGTAGCAGTAGCATTGGTTGTTTATAAGATTCTCTTTTTAAAGGGGAGCAGATTTGTATGTTAAATGTTTATAATTTTAATATTTAATTTCCCCAGAAGCACCAGTCCCTCTGCCTGTGAGGCTGAGCAGAGAATGTCAAAGGGAGAAGACAGCTGTTAGTTCAGAGACAGGATAAGTGATGTGAAGAAAGTGGGGGTAGAGAAAGTTGCATAACCCAGATTCTGCTACTCCACAGTGCAAGAGTGCTTGTGTAACCAGGTAAGGTGCAGGTGCTTTCCTGAAGGCTATCCTGCTTTTGGGTAGTGACCCCAATTCACATATCCAGGGCTGTAAGCTATGCAGAAGCTTGCACACCCAAGTTTCTCTACACCCTCCCACTGCCTTCTGCTTGCCTTGTAGAACCACTGATAAGACAACCTCCACCCCAAGCAGACAGACTTCTGCATGAAATGGGGAGCCACAACTCTACAAGGGCAGAGGAAAAGTAATCACTGGTGGCAGAAGACCCCTTCTATCACATACATAAGAAGGTGCCACTATCTTTAATATCTCAAGAATATATCCACTGAAAATATTAATTGTAAAGCTATTTTAATTCTAGTATTACAAAGAGCACTAACCCATTTCAAGTTTTAGCTGACAGTAAGTTTAGGATGTTTTTAAAATAATTTACATGCTACTGAAAAATCTTTCCTTGATGCATGGCCAATGATGAGGCTTATTTCACTTTTCCCCCAACAAAAACAGACTCTGGCTGTACCATAGAGAGAGCTAGTTACACTTTGCCACAGACAGCACTCAGTCATAAGGTATCTGTCCCATGCTAGAATCTTCAATGGTCCTTAAAGTCTCAGACCAGTATTCAAAAAGGGTTCCTCTTGCCCTGATCTTAGTTGGAATGTAGACAGGACTACAGACAGGGACTTGGAGCGGAGCACGGCGCTGAAGCAGGGGGCAGCGGAGCTGCAGGTTTTTGCCTGGAGCTGGAGCACAGCTCCAAAGCCCTGACTACAGACAAAGCATGTGACAAGGGTTAGCCCACATAATGCTTGGGCAAGTATTAACACATGAAGATATTAGGATTTGGCTTCAGAGTGCTGACTAAATATTAATTTAATTCTATGCCACCACAGCATTCACTCATAGCTGCAAATAGACTAGCTCAGGCACTGAAGTGTTTGAGAAATTCCCCACAAGAGTAACAGATAGTTATGTTAGCTGCTGACGTTCGAGCTCTCAACAAGTTTGATACCAGCTTTAATAGGTTGTAGTCAATTGCATAGGCAAGTGTACAATAAGTGTTGCCGGGAAAAAAGCAAGCAGACCAAGGCGGAGAGTTTGGGTTTGTTTTTTTAAGATAGACTTGACTCAAGTAGCATATCCAGAATTACCAGCTAGGTAAAGTTAGCACATTTTTAGTTATGCTTGGACATACTAACTGATCAACAGCTGCCTCCAATACAGTAGCCCTGGGCCCCACTATAGAATTTCAGTACTGGCCAGTTCCATACAGTTCTCCAACTCCTTCTGAGGTGGCTTGTACTTAATATCCTATGCCCATAACAAGGACAGTCTTACTTCACTAGATGTTTAATCGATTGAAGTTTCCCCAACCTACTTTAGCTCAGTGTATACTTGACGGTTACTTTCTCATGCTACAAGATATTCCAGAGCAAGCACAATATTTTAAAAAGGGGACAGGAACAGAAGATAGGATCCTTGCTGCGCACAACCCATTGTATCAGTACAATGGCATACACAGTGTTGAGATGGATACTTCCCTCATGAAGAATTTCAAGACTGCTCTCCACTAAACAGAGCTTTATTTGCAGTAAGACAGTGAAATACAGAATTAGTTTTTCAGTCAGTTTGTCTCAAGGGTCATGGCCCACATAGAACTTGGACAGAAAGTCCTTGGGTCGTGGGATTTCTGTCTCGTGGAAAAACCTCATGATGTGTGTCCGCTGCTTCCATACACGAGTAGTTTCCTGTAGTTCCATTTTCCCCTGCATTTATACAAAACAAGAGCCAGGGTTCATAGATCAATTCCCAGTTAGGAGACCTTAGGTAGCTTAAGCAGATGAGAACAGAATGCATAGTTGTCACCCTTACAGTCTTTTAAGTCTGTCCCACTAACAAGTATACTCAGCATTACCCTCCCCAGCTTCACATCACTGATTTCCCCTGCACCACTACCCCTAAACACACAGAGCAAGTGACCCAGATCTCTGGTTCTCTCCTCATGACCTGCACTCCTAGCTACCCACCTGCTTTTCAAACATCCACTCCTCTACAGCCTGGCAGCAGGTGTCAAGCTGCACAGGAGAGAAAGGCCAAGCCTCTTCTCCATAGAGGTATCATGGCTTGCCCCATTTCCTCTGCCAGAAACCCATCCCTGGCCTAGCACCCCCTTCCAGACATGTAACAAGGCTCCAAGCACCTTTATTTTAGAATCCCTGTTCAATACCCAGATTCACCAGTGAGATTGCTTAGCTTTGTGTGTAAATACTCTATTGACACCAGGAAAATAAAACATTTGTTTAAACGTATGAAACTTAAATCTGGGTCTAAAATGTCAATCATAAATCCCCAAACCAGAAGGACCGTTGTGATCATTAATCCGCCCTCCTTTAAATGGGTTATTACATGGTGTTACTACAGGGCAGAGGTAAGGTTGTTTGGGTGCCCAAACTGTGCATTTCCCTACTGTAACACAATTGGTCTCTTTTAAGTAAAACTTTAATTCTGGATTTCTGGGTTTATAAGGCTTGGTTTGGGGATAACTGAAAAATCCATCTAATTTTTTTGCCCTTAAAGTTACTGATACGCACTCTTGACAAACATTGTCTGTCTTGGTACTTATATAGCACTAGAAGTGAGCATGCAGCTCACAGTTTGAAGGAATCTCTTGGTAAAGCAATGCTACTGCAGAGTTCAGTTAGTCTTGCTTTGGCCACTTGTTCTGAAATGCTAAGGGTGATGTTTGTGTGTTTTGGTAATTTTATTCTTCCTTGGACAGACAGGTCTAGAGCCCAAAATACATATCTGGCAAGCTTATCTAGGAAATCTTGACGCAGCTATGCCACCCACTTAAAAATCAAAAACCATCCTTTACAGCAGAAGTATTTCTGTAATGTCCAATGCCTCTGACTGATTGAAAAAACCCACAATAAGATGGAAGTATGGGAAATGGAAAGATTACGGTTGATGGAGAATTAGCCATTTGTGACCCCATCACCTTTTATAAGCACATATACAGGAATCCTTAAACACAACTGTTTCATCTGATGGACAATTCCTGTTTGCAAATGCAGAACAAGAGAAGTCTGATTAACTAAACTCCTCCTCTCTGGTGTTATGAGTAGAACTGTCAAAAATTAATCACACTGTTAAACAATACTAGAATACCCTGTATTTAAATATTTGTGGATGTTTTCTACATTTTCAAATATTGATTTCAATTACAACACAGAATACGAAGTGTGCAGTGTTCACTTTAGATTTATTTTTGATTACAAATATTTGAACTTTAAAAAAGAAATAGTATTTTTCAATTCACCTACTACAAGTACTGTAGTGCGATCTCTTCATCATGAAAGTGCAACTTACAAGTGTAGAATTATGTACAATAAAAACCTGCATTCAAAAATAAAACGATTAAAACTTTAGAGCCTGCAAGTCCTTGTTCAGCCAATTGCTCAGACAAACAAGTTTGTTTACATTTGTAGAAGATAATGCTGCCCACTTCTTGTTTACAGTGTCACCTGAAAGTGAGAACAGGCGTTTGCATGGCACTGTTGTAGCCAGCGCCGCAAGATATTTACATGCCAGATGCACTAAAGATTCATATGTCTCTTCATGCTTCAACCACTGTTCCAGAGGACATGCTGATGACAGGTTCTGCTCAATAACGATCCAAATCCGTGCAGACCGACGCATGTTCATTTTCATCATCTGAATCAGATGCCACCAGCAGAGGGTTGATTTTATTTTTTGGTGGTTCGGGTTTTGTAGTTTCCACATCAGAGTGTTGCTCTTTTAAGACTTCTGAAAGCATGCTCCATGGCCTCATCCCTCTCAGATTTTGGAAGTCACTTCAGATTCTTAAATTTTGGGTCGAGTGCTGTAGCTATCTTTAGAAATTTCACATTGATATCTTTGCATTTTGTCAAATTTGCAGTGAAAGTGTTCTTAAAACGAACAACATGTGCTGGGTCATCATCCAAGATTGCTATAAACATGAAATATATGGCAGAATGCAGGTGAAACAGAGCAGGAGACATACAATTCTCCCCCAAGGAGTTCAGTCACTAATTTAATTAACATACTTTTATTTTTTTATTTTTTTTTTTATTTTTAAAACGAGCATCATCAGCATGGAAGCATGTCCTCTGGAACAATGGCCAGAGCATGAAGAGGCATATAAATCTTTAGCACATCTGGCATGTAAATATCTTGTGACGCCAGCTACAACAATGCCACGCGAATGCCTGTTCTCACTTTCAGGTGACATTGTAATTAAGAAGTGGGTAGCATTATCTCCTGCAAATGTAAAAAGAAACTTGTTTCTCTTGGTGATTGGTTGAACAAGAAGTAGGACTGAGTGGACGTGTAGACTCTAAAGTTTTAGTGTTTTGAGTACAGTTATGTAACAAAAAACCCTTCGTTCGTAAGTTGCACTTTCATGATAAAGCAATTGCACCACAGTACTTGTATGAGGTGAATTGAAAAATACTATTTTATCATTTTTACAGTGCAAATATTTGTAATAAAAATATAAAGTGAGCACTGTACACTTTGTATTCTGTGTTGTAATTGACATAGATATATCTGAAAATGAAGAAAAACATCCACAAATATTTAATAAATTTCAACGGGTAGTCTATTATTTAACAGTGTGATTAATTGCAATGAATTTTTTTTTAAAACCGTGATTAATTTTTTTGAGTTAATCGTGTGAATTAACTATGATTAATCGACAGCCCTAGTTATGCATCTTTTATAAAGACCAACCTGCTTTATAAGAACAAGGAGGTCTTTTCTCCTCTAGTATCTATGACTGAAATAGATATCCTAACTATAAAAGCAGCAAAGAGTCCTGTGGCACCTTATAGACTAACAGATCTATAGGAGCATGAGCTTTCGTGAGTGAATACCCACTTCTTCGGATGCATGTGAAGAAGTGGGTATTCACCCACGAAAACTCATGCTCCTATACATCTGTTAGTCTATAAGGTGCCACAGGACTCTTTGCTGCTTTTACAGATCCAGATTAACATGGCTACCCCTTTGATACTTGATATCCTAACTATATTACCCTGATCTTAATGGGCTCCAATATCTCTGCTTGTTCTATAGAACTTTGATAAGCAAAGAGTCACCCTCTCCCATTACTATTTATACATGCTAATCACACCACTTTGTGGATTTGAGAAAGTAAGTATGTTTGTTTTACCTTTATAACTAGCATGTCAATCACTCTGGGGTCTGAGACATGGGCATTCCTCATGAACATCTCCCGCACCTTATCACGCCCCTGTTTCACTGAGATGTCCAACTGGTATAGATGTACTAGACAAAGAGCAGAGAATATTCACAGGAGTCATCACCAATGCGCTAAAGTTTTCCACCACAGAATGTCTCAATTTTGTATGTATGGAACACTGCAAATTAAAATTTGTTTTATTTCTAAGCTAGAAATTATTCCTCAGCTAGAAGTTATTCAAAATTGTAATCAGAAATTGATCAGCCTAGTTTTGTAGACTTAGGCAATTATAATACACATCCTTACTTTGCAGAGTTTATTGAACGCGCTTCACCCGCTATTTGGCTAAGAGATCAAAGTTAGAAGAGAAGACATATGCAGTATTTTTTTTTCTCCTTTCTAGGCCCCTTCCAGCCATTGGGAATGAATGAATGAAGAAATAAATAAAATCAAGATGACTTACAGCATCAAATGAGTGGCAGAAGATACAGTTACATATAGTCTCAATCATTCTGGTCCCCAGCTGATGGGATATATTATATCATACCAGAGAGGGTAGGGGTAACAGACAGTAAGGCTTATGATTTTCCACTGAATATCCAATATTGTTCACTGAAGGAGACAGGATACCAGACAAGATGTCCCTACCGGTCTATACAGTAGAGAAATTATTAAATTGGAGAAGATGGGGATTAATATGAGAACTGAAAGGTGGATAAGGAACTGGTTAAAGGGAAGACTATAGCAGGTCATACTGAAAGGTGACCTGTCAGACTAGAGGGAGGTTACTAGTGGAGTTCCTCAAGGACTGGTCTTCGGACCAATCTTATTTAACATTTTTATTAATGACCTTGTCACAAAAAGGGGGAGTACGCTAATAAAGTTTGCAGATGATACAAAGTTGTGAGGTATTGCCAATATGGAGTAGGACTGGAATATCATAGAAGATCTGGATGACCTTTAAAAGTGGAGTAATATAGAAATGGGATGAAATTTAATAGTGCAAAGTCATGCGTTTAGGGACTAACAACAAGTTTTGGGGATTTAACAGCTGGAAATGACAGAGGAGGAGAACGACCTGGGTGTACTGTTCGCTCACAGGGTGACTATGAGCCACCAATGTCATGCGGTCATGAAAAGAGCCCATGCAGTCCTAGGATGCATCAGGCGAGGTATTTCTAGTAGAGACAGGGAAGTGTTAGTACCCATTATATAAAGCACAGGGTGAGACCTCATCTGGAATACTGTGTGCAATTCTAATCTCCCATGTTTAAGAAAGATGAATTTAAACTGGAACAGGTGCAGAGAAGTGCTAATTGGATGATCAGAGGAATGGAAAACCTACCTTATGAGAGGAGATTCAAAGAGCTTGTCTTGTTTAGCCTAACTAAAAGAAGGCTGAGGGGCGATATGACTGCTTTCTATAAATAGATCAGAGGGATAAATAACTCTTCTCCCGCCTTGGTATTTAAGTTAAGCGCCAATGTGGACACAAGAACAAATTGATAGATACTGGCCATTAACAAGTTTAGGCTTGAAATTAGGCAAAGGTTTCTAGCCATCAGAGCAGTGAAGTTTTGGAACAGGCTTCCAAGGGGAGTGGGGGCAAACACACCTAACTAGTTTCAAGACTGAGCTTAATAAGTTTATGGAGGGGATGGTATGATGAGACTGCTTACAATAGCACATAGCTAGCAGCAAATATCTCCAACAGCCAGTGATGGGACACTAGATGGGGAGGGCTCAGAGTTAGTATAGAAAATTCTTCCCTAGCTGTCTAGCTGGTGGGTCTTGCCCACATGGTCAGGGTCAACCTGATTGTCACGTTTGGGTTTGGGAAGAAATTCTCCCCCAGGTCAGATGTCAGAGACCCTGGGGTTTTCTGCCTCTCTCTGCAGCCTGGGACACAGATCACTTGGAGGTTTAAACTAGTGAAAATGATGAATTCTCTGTAACTTGAAGTCTTTAAATCATGATTTGAGGACTTCAGTAACTCAGCCACAGGTTAGGGGTCTATTACAGGAGTGGATGAGTGAGGTTCTGTGGCCTGCAACATGCAGAAGATCAGACTAGAGTCTGATCATGAGGGTCCCTCCTGACTTTAAAGTCTACCAGCCATTCACATTAAGTCAAAGAAGTCCAAGGTCCTCTGGACAGGATAGGAGTAGCTAATTAAAGGGGGGGGGGGGGAAGGTATACTTTGTAACCTGTGCCAATGGTACATGCACCTTGTTGGATACTCTCCCTGCTGCTGAATGGGGAAGGCAGCCCACACAACAGAGGTATTTAGTGTCCAGAGCCATCAGGATTCAGTGGAAGAGGAAGTGTGTAAGAATAAATAACCTCTTTAGCACCACCACCACCCCCATTTGAATGTTAAAGTACTTCACAAAGAAGAGGGGCCATCACTGTCCCAGTTTTACAAATGGGGAAAGGGAGGCAGAGTGACATGGCCAAGGTCACACAGCAGGCCACTGGCAGAGCCAGCAACAGAGCCCAGGTGGCCTGAGTGGGCCCCAACCCAGCACCCAAGACGCTGCAAGGCTCAGTAGTAAAAAGATAACAGCGCAGAACCGCGGGGAGTCCTGCCCAGCGCGGGGTTTCCAAGGGCGGGAGGGGAGAGATGGGCAGAGCCCCCACTCCCCGCACCGGAGCCCCAAGGTCAGCCCCGCCCCGCCGCTTGGCAGGAGAGCGGAGAAGCCCGAGGCGGCCCCGAGCCGCTATCACCAGGAAGGGAGCCGGGGCCTCCCCCGCAGCCCCGCCCTGCAGCCCCGCAGCCCGGCGGAAGCCCAGGAGCCCGCACGGTCCCGTAACGAAACCGCCGCCGGCTCCGACCTTGCGCAGGGCGCCGTCCTCACCGGCATTGGGCACCTCCCGGTACCAGGCGCGGTACAGCTCCCGCACCCGCCGCTTCGCCTCGCCCAGATCCCGGCTGAAGATCGGCTTCACCGCCGCGCCCGCCGCCTTGGCCACCTTCCCCGCCCCGGCCGCCGCCATCTTGCCGTAGGAGCGGCGACCACGCCCCTTGCTTATGGCATTGGGCGGGGCTTATAGAGCCTCGGCGTCTGATTGGTTTGTAAAGCTATCGTTCTCCGCCTCCCGGCAGCGCCCACCCACGCCGGCTAACGATTGGGTGAAGTCGGAGGTCCTGATCCTTGATTGGACGTAAATGGCTGATAATCGTCTTCATGCTGTAGGTTGCCCGGGTTACCCTAGCTGTAGGCAGGCGGTGAAGAGGGGCTAGGACGGGTTTGTTTCCCGCTTCCGTGGCTGGGGGTGAAGGGTTGTGGGGTCCCCCAAGCTCCAGCTCTGCCCGCCCTCTCCCCCCGCCGTCCCGACCATGCCCCCTGCCCTAGCAGCAGGCTCCAGCTGGAGTTGGGCTCTCAGCGCCGTGGGTAACCAGCAGCCCCATGGAGCGGCTGCGCTGGGCTGAGCTGCTACCAGGCTCCCAGCCCTGGTGGCCAAAGGGCAGCTGGAGGCGCTGTGGCTCAAACAGATGCCGCAGGGCTGCAGAGCTCCATTTAAAGTGGGAAGCCACAGTGCTGCCCTCTGCCTGACTCTCCTCCCCTCCCCTCCCCTCCCCCATGCACACAGACCAGCAGCCTGGCCCATGGGCCCCTATCTCCATGCCCTCAGGAGCCTCAGCCTGGAGGGAATCCTCATGTTTTCCCCTTCCAGGAGCCCCTGCTTGCCCCATCCAGCTCCCTGCCATACCCCTCCCAGCTGGCAACCTTCACCCGGGAAGGTAGCGCTCGAGTTTGTGCAGGAACGCTCCAGTATGGTGCACCTTCCCTTCTGATAGGTGCAACAAAGTGGGAAGCCCGGGCCCCCTCATGGGGTGACTTTGAGTAGAGAGATCCAGTAGCTGCCACCTCCCCTCCCAGCCAAGACCAAGACAGCAGCCCCTCCACCACCACTGCTGCCTTGTCTGGGGAAGGGCCGGGACCTTCAGTCCCCTCCTAACCTGCAGTGCTGGTATGCTGGCTGGGATTTCCCTGTTGGGTGGGGATGTGAGAGTCCCAGCCTGTTTCCTCCTTTGTGAACAGTGGGTCCCCAGCTATGGGGCCAGGCCACCCTATCCAGCTGTCTCAGGCCTGGGGGGATCTGAGCTTCTAACCCTTCATTGTGCCCTTATCTCTGTCTCCCCCTATAGTCAGGGCCTCAGGCACCCCCTTTTTTTGCCAAGGGATGAGGTAATAGCCCTTTACTGTGGAACAGGCCAAAGGGCTCTGGCAGGAGAATAGTGACCCCCACCCTTTTACTGTCCATGAGTAAGTCAACCTGGACCGGTGCCGGCAGGAATCCAACAGAAAAGTGAGTTCCAGCACTTCTTTTTTTAGAAGTCAAGCACAGTGTGACAGGTCCATCCTGTTTCCTGGCCAGTCCCTGGCGCAGAGAAGAGCTGCTGTGGTTTCAGCAGGTGAGGGCCCAGCCCATGGCATGGTATACAGAGCCGGACCTGGGTGCTGTCTACGGTGCATTCCCAGTCATGAGGTGCGCAACTGCTAGTTATAAGATCACTGCACGCAGCAGGACATGCACATAACAAACCCCCCCAGAAAAGTTTATCTCTTGACTAGCAACCAACAAGAGAGTTGGAAAATTGCCCAAGCCTGTCAAAATCAACTAGGTGGCAATCCTATTTTACATGTACCTTCTTAAAAGTGGTTGGGCCATGGCCTGGGTGGCCTCCCTGGCCTAAATACTGCACCTCTGACACTGAATATGAGCATGTTCCTTTTTAATGGTCTCGGCCATCCTCTGTCACCACTCACAAGGTCTCATTTTATACTTGCTGTGGCCCTCCCTGGGGCCCCCCCACCCCAGCTCACCTCCGCTCCGCCTCCTCCCACGAGCGTGCCGCAGCTCCGCTTCTCCCTCCTCCCTTCTAGGCTTGCTGCGCCAATCAGCTGTTTGGCACGGCAAGCCTGGGAGGGAGGGAGGGAGGGGGGGAGAAGCGGAGCTGCGGTGCACTCATGGGAGGAGGCGGAGCAGAGGTGAGCTGGGGCCGGGGGGGCCGCAGCAATTAAGGGGCGGGGGCGCAGAGGAACTGTTCCCTGCCCTAGCTCACCTCCGCCTCCTTCTCCTTCCATGAGCACGCCGCTCAGCTCCGCTTCTCTCTCCCAGGCTTGCCGCGCCAAACAGCTGATTGGCGCGGCAAGCCTGGGAGGGAGGGGGGAGAAGCGGAGCTGCGACGCGCTCATGGGAGGAGGCGGAACGGGGGTGAGCTGGGGCAGGGGACCCCGGGGAGGGCCGCAGCAAGTAACAGGAGGTGCAGAGGAACCGCTCCCTGCTCCAGCTCATCTCCGCCTCCTCTCCTGAGCAGGCTGCCGCCGCTTTGCTCCCTTCCCCCCTTCCAGGCTTGCCGAGCCAAACAGTTGATTGGTGCGGCAAGCCTGGAAGGGAGGGAGAAGCGGAGTGGCGGCAGCGCGCTCAGGGAGGAGGCGGAGGCAGAGCAGAGGTGAGCTGGGACAGGGAGCAGTTCCTCTCCCTACCGCGATATAACGCAGTCTCACCTATAACACGGTGAGATTTTTTGGCTCTCGAGGACCGCGTTATATCAGGGTAGAAGTGTATGTTGAGCAGCACTTGTCCCAGTACAGACCCCTGAGGGACAATACCATTTACTTCTCTCCATTCTGAAAATGAACCATTTATTCCTACCCTTTCTTTCCTATCATTTAACTGGGGTGCCTGGGAATGCTTTCAGGATCATCTAACCATCCTTAATTCAATTTAATGACAAGCCTTTTTTATCAGAATTACCCTTCCTCTGTTGCAGCACAGAACTCATCCCATTCCACACTCAAGCTCTGGCTCCTGGGTGCTCAGCACCCACTATATTTTTCCGTGGGTGCTTGAGCCTCGGAGCATCCATAGAGTTGGCACCTATGTTCACAGTGCTGAGCACAGAGATGGTGCCCAGTGAATAATACAAATCCTGACTTTATGGACTCTGCTGATGCATTTTCTTTTCTTTGTTCTGGAATTGGCCTGGATACATGAAACCCTAAGAATTTGAGGCATAAACACATCTGATACTCATACGACACTTTCTCCTTCCTTCCCTTTTCTCAAACTCAGAACAAAAAATGACAAAACAAAATGGTTTTCAGTTAAAATATAAAATTGCACAGCAGCCATTGCTCTATAACCCAGTCTGGGGCAGAACCTGCCACCTTTTGGGAGTTAAGTGATCCCTTCTCATCCTCTCTTTCTTTATCCTTCCTGACCTCTGTGCTGCTTTTCGTGCTGTCAACTATGACATCCTTCCCAAGCACCTGGGACTGATTGCTGGAGTCTCAGAGCACTGGCTGCCTTGGTTTTGCTCCCATCTATCAGAGTCTTTGTTTTTGCAGCATGCAGCAGAGCGAAAGAGGCTGGTCTGCTGGATAGGGAGCTAGCCCTGAAAGACCTGGGCTCTGCTCCCTCCATGGACTTCCTGTATGCCCTCAGGCCAGTGCATTAAGGGCAGTTTCAAATCCTTTTAGGCACCCAAAGATGCAGCTAGGCATCTAGTGGGGCTTACAAAGCACCTAACCTTCCCACTAGGTGCCTAAATAGCTTTGAAAATCTGGTCTTTAGTCTGTGTGTGCCTCAGTGCCCCGTCTGTACAATGGGGATAACAGCACTGCTCTACCTCACCGAGGGGCTGTGAGAAAAACTAGGTTATATGTTGTGAGGGGCCACATAAATACCTCAGGCAGAGTGGGAACCTCTCTATACACTGCTATCCCTTCCCTGGGTTTTGCCCCCTTCTTTTCACCTATGCCCCCCAATCTCCCCCTTTTCTGAATGTAACCTTGGCTCTGAGGACTTGGCTGTACTGGCGAGTCTCATCTTACGCGGGGGTTCCGTTCCGCGGTTAGCCGTAAAGCGAAAAACGTGTATAGTCAAAATTACATTGAGTTGAATGGCGGGCAGAATCGCCCGCACTAGAGGTACAGTATTAAAATTGTTATTTTTCTCTTTTTTTTGTTTTTGCCGACCGCGTAAAGCTGAAATCGTGCATGTTAAATGTGTGTAAGATGCGACAGACCTGTATTTCTTCTGAGTCCCTTGTGTTCTCTCCAAAACAACTCTCCCCCTCCCCCAACAGAGGGATTCCTGTTTTACAAGCTTGACTGCCAGATCCTTAATTTAATCACCAGCCCTTTTTTATCTTGATCACCCTGTCTTTAAATAAAATACTCGCTCTCTGCCCCAGGGGCACCTCTCCTCTGCACTAACGCTGTGCTGTAGTTAAGAGCTCCGCCTGGGAGCACACCTCCTGTACGAAACTCAGGGGGGAGGGGAGGAGTCCCCCTGCCCCCCCAAATGGTGCCCCTGCCCTTCCTTTCTGATATAGACCTCACACTTAATACTTAGGCCCCGTCTACACTGTCAAGTTTGTGTGCAGTAAAGCAGCTTTGAGCGCTGTAACTACCAAGGTGTACACACTGCCAAGCCACTTAGTGTGCAGAAACTGTGCAGATGCAGTGCTCTAAAAAAACCACCCCGACAAGAGTTGTAGAGCTTTCTGCGGCAGGGCTACAGCGCTGCGGTGCCAGTGTAGACACCGTGGTGATTACAGCGCTGCGATTGGCCTCTGGGAGGTGTCCCACAATACCTGTTCTCACCTCTCTGGTCATCGGTTTGAACTCTACTGCCCTGCCCTCAGGTGACCAACCGTCAGCCCCACCCCATACATTCCTTTGCAGATTTGAAAGTCCCCTTCCTGTTTGCTCAGTGATGTGTGCAGTGGTCTCAGCGCATCTTTCCAGGTGGCTATGCCTGCTCCATGCACCAGGCGATCCCCCACTTGGAGCAATGCCGAGCTGCTGGACCTCATTTGTATTTGGGGAGAGGAGGCAGTGCAGTCCCCGCTGCGCTCCAAACGTAGGAATTATGATAGGGTTACCATACGTCCGGATTTTCCCGGACATGTCCGGCTTTTTGGGCTTCAAATCCCCGTCCAGGGGGAAATCCCAAAAAGCCGGACATGTCCGGGAAAATCGGGACATGCGGGGCCCGGGTTGGCGGGGGCCGGCGGTGCCGAGCCGGGGGCCGGGGGCCGGGGTCGCCGGGGGCCGGCGGTGCCGAGCCGGGGGCCAGGGCCGGGGCCGGGGGGGGCCAGCGGTGCCGAGCCGGCGGTGCCGAGACGGGGCCGGCGGGGCCGGGCCGGGGCCGGCACCCCGGGGCCCGAGCCGACCCAGGCTGGAGACGCTGGGGAGGCTAGACTGGGCCGCGCCTCCTTCCCCCACCCCCCCCTTACCTGCTTCAGGCTTCCCGCGAATCAAATGTTCGTGGGAAGCAGGGGAGGGGGCGGAGTTGGGGCGGGGCTGGGGCGGGGCTGGGGGCGGGGGCGGGCCCCCGTGGAGTGTCCTCTTTTTGGACACTCCAAATATGGTAACCCTAAATTATGATATCTACAGACAGATTTCTAGATGCATGACAGAAAAGGGCCATGACCAGGACACACTGCAGTGCAGGGTCAAAGTGAAGGAGCTGTGGAATACTTACCACAAGGCGCGTGAGGCAAACCGCCACTCCGGTGCTGCACCCACGAGCTGCCAATTCTATAAAGAGCTGGACGCGGGCTAGCTGCATAGGGGCCAGGGCAGAAGCCGCAGGCTTGGAGAGGACCCTCCCTTGATTCCCTGCTCCCCCTTAGCAACGAGGTATCTTCCATAATGATCACCTCCTATGGAAAGTGTGGGGACAGGAATGATTATCAGGCTACAATGCTGGCTCTCCCCAACTGCCCAAAAGCCATGTGCCCAGTTTACAGCAGGGTCCAGGAACAGTGATTTACCCTGCCCCTGTAGCAACTCACCATTTTGGGGGTCTTGTGGCTTGTGTGTGCTTGCCTGGGGTCAGCCAGTTAGTGACAGGTGTGTGAGTACTGGCAGTGTTTTAAAGCACTGAAACAGTATTGTCTGTGTTGCAAACAATACTGCTTCTGTAAAATGTTGCATTTAAACTTCAGAGATGACCTTGGGAGCACAGCCTCCCTCTCTGTTATCGGTGGCAGAACAGTTGCAAAGAATTAGGAAGTGTCCAAGAAGAACTAGGGAGGACTTTGTGCGTGAAATTATGATGCACTCCGCTCAAATAACCTGGTTGGCACCTGACCAAAAGGACTAATAAGGGAAGAAGATCCTTTCAAAACTGTGGGGGGAGGTTTTGTTTGTGCTCTCTTTGTTGTTCTCTCCGGGATAGAGAGAGGGACCAGGCAGGAAAAAAAACCTCTCCTAAAACCCTGCCTGAAATAAGCATCTAAGATTACAAAAATTGTAAGTAAAGCAAGGAAATGTGCTAGATTATCTTTTGTTTTAGCTTGTGAATTTTTCCTAAGCTAAGAGGGAGGTTTATTCCTGTTTTTTGTAACTTTAAAGTTTTTCAATTCACCTCATACAAGTCCACTCAGTTCTACTTCTTGTTCAGCCAATTGCTCAGACAATCAAGTTTGTTTACATTTATGGGAAATAATGCTGCCCGCTTCTTATTTACAATGCCACCTGTAAGTGAGAACAGACATTCGCGTAGCACTGTTTTAGCGGGTATTTTAAGGTATTTACATAAGAACACAAGAACGGCCATACTGGGTCAGACCAAAGGTCCATCTAGCCCAGTATCCTGTCGTCTGACAGTGGCCAGTGCCAGATGCCCCAGAGGGAATGAACAGAACAGGAAACATTGCTCTACAGCCAAAATGCTTCTGAAATAAATGTAGTCAAACTTTACTAATTCTGGGTCACTGAGAACGAAAATGATGCTTAAAATTGTTGATTGGCTCTAGTTTTCAAGATATGCTATTGGGTCAGTATATACGACCCTTGACTTGGGAATGGCGGAGGATAAGTGAGTTATAAAGGGAAGGGATCTCAATTTAAACCAGAAATGACTAAAATACATCTTTGACTGGATCTATGAATAAATCTATGACTGGGTTTGGACAGTACTTGCTTTTTAGGCAAAACAATGAATGATGCAATCTGAAGCTGGTATTGCATCATACATGATATGAATTGCATCATGTTATTCCTAGAAGTCATGGATGATGCAATCATAACGAAGCTTACATCACTCTGCTGAACAAATTGCCCTATATCAGCTCTAGAAATCATACAGTGTCATGCTCTCTTATTTGTCAGTGTTTGATTTTGCAAAGGGACACATTTCTGTTTAGCCAAAGTGAGCAGAGATGCCTCGTACTTATGTGAACAGTGCAGATAACTTCTGCTATGTTTGTGGTGAAGTGACTTTTGCATCACAAAAGCGCAGTATAACCACTGTGGTTAAGAAAGCCTATCGCCTTTATTTTGGCTGCAAAATTGGAGATCAGGACAAGAGGTGGGCCCCACACATATACTGCAACACTTGTGCAACGAATCTTCGCCAGTGGTTGAACAGGAAAAGGAAATCTATGCCTTTTGCAGTGCCAATGATTTGGAGAGAGCCAACAGATCATACTAGCAATTGTTACTTCTGCATGGTGCCTCCAGTTGGGAAAGGTGTGTCAAAGAAGAAAAAGTGGACTGTGCATTATCCAAACATTCCATCAGCTATACGCCCAGTACCCCACGGAGAAGGACTGCCGGTTCCTGATGCACCAGAATCATTCTCACTTGAGTCAGACGAGGAAGAGGAAGAGGATGAAACTTCTGGTCCTGAACCATCAATGTCACAGGACCCACATTTTCTCCCATCCTCCTCCTCTGAACCACACCTCATAACACAAGGTGAACTGAATGACCTTGTCAGGGATTTGGAACTACCCAAGAGTAAGGCAGAGCTGTTGGGCTCCAGACTACAGCAGTGGAATCTCCTGGCAGGTGATGTTAGGGTTTCCATGTTCTGTGACCGTCAAAAGGATCTTGTCCCATTCTTCTTCATGGAAGGTGATCTTGTAGCCTGCAACAACATCGATGGTGTGATGGCAGCCCTCAATATCGTTCACGATCCAGATGAGTGGAGACTGTTCATTGATTCATCGAAGACGAGTCTTAAAGCTGTTTTATTGCATAATGGCAATGTTTTGCCATCAATTCCAGTTGGTCATGCAGTCCATATGAAGGAAACCTATGACAACATGAAACAACTTTTGAGGTGCATAAACTATGACCAACATCAGTGGCAGCTTTGTGGCGATTTGAAGGTTGTTGCTCTCTTGCTTGGTCTGCAGACTGGATACACAAAGTACTGCTGTTTTCTCTGCGAATGGGATAGTCGTGCAAGAGATTCCCATTACATCAAGAAAGATTGGCCACTCCGACAGTCATTGGAGCCTGGGAGGAAAAGTGTTCAGCATCCACCACTTGTTGAATCAAGGAAGATTTTTTTACCACCCTTACACATCAAGCTGGGTCTGATGAAGAACTTTGTCAAGGCCATTGACAAAACACAAGCAGCTTTCAAGTACTTCCGTGGAAAATTTCCAAGGTTAAGTGAAGCTAAGATAAAGGAAGGTGTCTTTGTTGGTCCTCAGATTCGTGAACTTCTTCGAGATGATGCATTTGACCATGCACTGCGTGGCAAGGAAAAGACGGCATGGAAAGCCTTCCAGTTAATGGCAATAAATTTTCTCGGAAATAACAAGGCAGACAACTACAGGTTGTTGGTGGAAAACCTCCTCAAGACATACAAAAGCCTTGGTTGCAACATATCACTAAAGATACATTTTTTGCACTCTCATCTAGATTTTTTTCCACCGAACTGCGGAGCAGTGAGCGACGAGCACGGCGAGCGATTTCACCAGGACATTGCACCAATGGAGAAACGCTATCAGGGCAAATGGAGCCCATGAATGCTTGCAGACTGTTGCTGGACAGTGATAAGAGATGCTCCATTTAATGAATACAAGAGATAAGCCAAGAAGCGCCGAGTAGACACTGAATAGGACTAAACTATGTACATAATAGTTTTTTGCCTTTTGTTTCATAATAAATTTTATTTATATAATCCTTTTGCTGATTTTTAAAGTGTTACATAAACAGGACAGGTGAAATATTATCATGTAAAGCAACCATAAACACATGAAAAGACCTAGGTTTACAATTTATGATTAAAACTCTACTATCTACACAATATACATAGACATAAAATGTAAAAACTTAAATATCTTAGAAACAGTAGCCAATCAGTTGTTTTAATTGTCATATTTGAATTTAGCACATCAAAATACATAATAAATAGCACATTTTATCTCTGAAGCAGACAACTTCTCAAAAATTGTAGACCAGTGTAATCATCAAGTGATCCATCCCCTGTCACCTATTCCCAGCTTCTGACAAAAATGGCAGATATGGCAGCTATGCTAAACATTCATATGTCCCTTCATGCTTTGACTTGTAGGCTCTAAAGCAGTGGTGGGCAACCTGTGACCCATCAGGGTAAGGTGATTGTGGGCTGCGAGACATTTTGCTGATGTTGACTGTCTGCAGACATGGCCCCCCGCAGCTCTCAGTGCTGCAGTTTGCCATTCCCAGCCAATGGGAGCTGCGGGAAGCATGACACCATAACCAGAGCTAGCTCAGAAGCCAAAACACAAAACTACTCAAGGTTATGGAGAAGGGTTTACCTTTTGGGACCTTGCTTGTTCGAATTCTCTTGCAATATCACTGAATACAGGCTGAGGAGAATGGACACACAGCAAAAGCATTGCAGTCAGACTTTAGGTGCATAAGGCACTTCAAGGTGGAAAGGTTTATTTGTGTATTTTATTTTTTGTTGTTTAAAGGCTCAGTTAGCATTCCAAGAACCACCGCTGAGCTCTGCCCATATCAGGCAACTGTCTCTTTCAGCTCAGATTTTGTTTTTTGTTTTGTTTTGTTAAGGTACCAGGGAATCAGTGATCTAACAGTCCCATAAGAGTTCTTACCCCCTACGAAAGCATTCCCAGCAATTAAACAAGAACAGATAATTTCTCTTTTTTCTGGAACTTGGGCTCCTACTGTCCAAGGACTCTTACCCGACCTTGGCAAACATCAGTCTTCTTCAGGGTGACCCTGTACTCAGTCATTGTTCAGGCTTTGCCTAGATGGCTCCCACCAGGGTAATCTCAAAAATATGGGCCGCCAGTACAAATCTCAGCCAAATTATACCCCTATGTCCCCAAATTATCTGAAGTTAATATGTAAATGTGGTGCTGCCTTGCTCAGTCCACGCCTCTTGGTCTCCAGCAGATGACAGCAGAGAGCTGACTCTGTTACCTTCCTTCTTCCCTAGGCTTCAGGCCACAGGGCTTACCGTACTGACTGACTTCTCTGAGTTTTTACAAGTCAAATTGTTAATTAGTTAGCGTTAAAATCAATTAAAAGTGAGTTTTTAAGAAAGGCAGCACTTGGCTCATCTTTTCTTTGACTGAACGATCACAATAACAGAGTAAGACAGACATTTCTAGGTGGTTAAACCTCCTAGAAAAACATGTGCATAAACGATTTTGAAGAAATTAGATTGTAATTAAGTTAATTTATTAATGATTGATGTCTAATTGTTATAATTCCAGTCATGGATAACTCAGATCCTTCTTAAGTAGTGCCACTGTGATGGTTAGATACCACAGGGATGAGCAGCCATATATATTAAAAAAAAAAAACAACTAGACAGTGATGTCAGAGGTAACAAAACCAATCAAACCTCTTCCTTTTTAGCTAATTTGCCTGCTATAATTCTATTGCTGAAGTGGAGCAGTGGGGAGAGTGGGACGGTATCAAGAGTCCTCACCAGTACATTTTTTGGCTCCAACTATCAAGAGATTGGCCCCCAGTGGTGACTCCTCCTACAATTTTGTGTAGAATTATGGCTTGTGTAAAATGGGGACAGGCACACCTTCATCACCACTCCTATGAGGTCTGGGGAGGAGCTGAAGAGAAACAATAACTACACAGCCCGGCACTTTGCTATTTGTAAAGTCCTGTGTAGACTTATGGAACTTCGTTATTAGAAGAGAGGGTGTGAATAGAATAGCATAGCTAGAGAAATAGATACAAAAACAGAGGGAAAGGAAGAGAGGGATGGGGGAGTGAGAGAGGGAAAGTAGGAGAAAAAAACAGAAAGACAGACTGGGAGAAGGTGAAACAGGCAGAGGGAAAGTGTTGAGGGGAAAGGGAAAGCTTATTGGGGGACAGAGTGAGGTGGGAGAGACACAATGGAACTGCTCTCCTGGCTCGGGTCCCAGCTCCCATCCTTCTGGAACAGCTTCACAACACTTGGCCTCTCTTTTGCTGTCTTTATCCTGCTTTTCGATCATATGAAGCGCAGAAAGAGATGGAACAACTATCCCCCGGGTCCTGTCTCCTTCCCTTTCGTTGGGAACTTGCTGCAGGTCAATTTCCAATGTCCTCGCCTTGGTTTAACTGAGGTAAGTGCCAGAGGGACAGATGCCTTTCACTGACTGGCA
Source organism: Chrysemys picta bellii (assembly GCF_011386835.1). NCBI lineage: Eukaryota > Metazoa > Chordata > Testudines > Emydidae > Chrysemys > Chrysemys picta. Next base: position 91,361,008 of record NC_088791.1, on the reverse strand, counting down.
GAGAGGGTTGGTGAATAACACCCATGCCAGAGCAGTTTCCGGTTGGCAGCTGGAGTGCATTTCTTATTTACTGGATTGCAGGAAGATTTCAGTCTATAAAAGGAGAAAAAGTTAAACAGAATAAAAGCAAAGCAAAAAAGCATTTTACATTTACATCATGTGAGCTTGTGACATCCCCCTCTCACTGTAATCAGTGTAGGTGGTTCGTTAATTGTTGATCAGTCATACACTAAGGAACTGTGTGTACATCGAGATTATAAATCAGTTTGTTAATATAAAGAAAGCATTGACACTAGTTTACACTACTCTCATGGTTGAGAAAGCAGCTATGTAAGTGCTTTGTTCTTCATTTGGACCCTTAAACTAGGACTTGGACACACCCTCCCAAGAGGTGTGTGTAAATTGGAGAATTACATCACTTTAGCAATGGTTCCCATACACAGCTGTACAGTAGAGCTGGTGGGAATGTTTTCACTGAACCAGTTTTTAGACAAATGCTGGTTTTGATGGCTAATCCCCGGGGGTGGCCTTTTGAAAGGAAAATTTGTTCACTTTGGAAAATGTTTGTTTCGGAGTTCTTCATTTTTAATTATTTTTATATTATTTCATAACACATAAGTAGCAGTACTATTCAGAGCACTATTACCACTGACATGTTATGGATAAAATGTAATACTATACAAATAAAAAAGCCCCACGTAACAAAACAGCATTAGAATCCAAACTTCCAGATTTCAAAATGACATTTAAAACAAAAACTTTCCAAAACAGAACTTTTTTGGAAATTTCAATGTCTGGGAAATTTGTTTTCATTCTGATTCTAACTGGAAACAAATATCAAAATGTCAAAATTTCCCGCTGACTGGAAATTGAGTTTTGACCAGCACGAATGGACAGCTGAGTATTGGTGCAGTGAGACAGTACTTTGAAACCCAACAATGTTCTTTACGGACAAATAGCAGTTGGGAAATTAAGGTGGCAGGGGAGAGGGACGCTGATTGCCTTCCCACCCAAATCCGCACGTCACAATATGAAAACGTGGTATTGAGCTAGATCCCTCCTACCGGGTTTGGGCATAGTCCCTCTTGAGTCTACAGCCTTGCAGGGATTAAGCACTCTGCAGTCAAAGCCCCTGTGCTCTCTGCCTTCCACAGACTATGCTATAGTGTCTCTCATTTTAAGCTACAGCCTTTGTAGCTGTTTTTTCTCTTTAAACCTGTTTTTCTTTTTTTCTCATTTCCCTTTTACTTGACAGCTCAGTGAGAAGTTTGGAAAGATCTTCTCTCTTCAGGTTGGATGGAAAAATGTGGTCCTGCTGAATGGGTTAGAAGCTGTAAAGGAAGCATTGGTCCAGAGATCAGAAGACTTTGCTGATCGACCATCCTTTTCTTTATTTGACCATATGGGCTATAGAAAAAACTGTGAAGGCAAGTGTCCCTCATAGTCCAGGGCAAATTTCTCATCTCCCCCATGCACACGAGTTCTTGGGGAGCACAAACAACATGGCTCTGCCTTCAGGGTACATTATGGGTCCTGTACATTATGATGGACTGTGGGTGTATATACATGCGCACACACAGTATGCACATACAGACACCATTGCCCTCTGCAGGATGGACTGATTGCTAATCTGGTTGTTACAGGTGAGTAGAAACTGGTTTACAGCCTGAGACCGGGCTACTCTCCAGCTGCCCCAGGCTGCTGGTGTCACAACATTGCCTTTCAGCAAAATGGATGCCACCAGCAAGAGACTCAAAGGCCAGCTGGCATTATAAACTTTATTTGAAAACCTGTTTCACAGAGAGCCCCTAGAGTCACAAAAAACGGAAGTACCAGGTCTGGCCCGTGGAGTAGTGTTGGGAACTGTTGCTCTAGCTCACACAGCTTCCCAAGGGACCCAAGCCCATTTCTCCCCACAAGTATCACCTTCATGAACCATGTGTACAGTGGCACAGTTAACGGGGAAATAAATTAACTAAAAAGAATAAATCAATGCAACAAAACCAACCCTTTTCCATGTATTACAGCTGGGGGGATGGGGGAGGAGAACAGGTGGCTATTTGACTAGTATTTCTTCAAAACCCTGCAGGGATAATGATGGCAAGGTATGGCCATGGCTGGAAGGAGCTGAGGAGATTCACACTCTCCACCTTGAGGAATTTTGGGCTTGGGAAGAAATCCCTGGACCAGCGTGTGACTGAGGAAGCTGGATGTCTATGCTCTGCGTTCAGTTCTAAAGATGGTATGTTTGGGAGATTGGAAACTCTCATATCTCTAGTCATAAAGCAGGGAGGGGGGGCTCTCAAGAGTAGGGTACATGGAGCTAGAAGGAAGAGCAATTCTAGAGGAGGAGGAGGAGGAGGAGAGGTTTGCATGTGGAGATGATCCAGCCATTGTGGAGGGGATTCAGCTAAATAGGTGCAGTGTATTTCCCACTTCCGGTGGTGTTAGAGGGTCTCCCCATGTAGCAGCAGGCTGAGATCCTGGGGTGCCTCCTAATCTCTTGGGTTGGTTCCTGTATCTTTTTCAGGCCATCCTTTCAATCCACGCTTCCTCATAAACAGTGCCGTCGGCAATGTGATGTGCTCCCTCACTTTTGGCAACCGCTTTGAGTACAACAACGAGAAATTCCAGAGGATGCTACACCTGATAGAGGAGGCTTTCAATATAGGAGCTGGAATCATGTCCCAGGTAGCCCACAAGAATCTGATTTTGTCAGTAAAACTGAAACCTCTTGGTTGCCTGGGTGGGTCCGAGGGGGATGAAGAGCTCACGCTCCGTACAGTGTTTTAGACAAAGGTGCCATGGTGCTTTTGATGCAGGGATTATGAACCAGTTTGGATAATACAGAAATCTCCTGAAACCTGGCTAGGGTTTGCGCATGGCTATTTCTCTTGTGTTCCTCTGCATTTTCTAGAGGCAGCTGAGGCAGGAAGTGGGACTGCCGAAATGCCTGGAGATAGCCTGGTCTCTTAGGCTTTGTCTGCACTGGCAAGTGAAAGACAAAACTTTTGTCATTCAGAGGTGTTAACAAAACACCCCCGCAAAAGACAAAAGTTTTGTCAACGACAAGCACTAGTGTGAACAGCGCTTTGTCGGCAGCAGCACTCTCCTGCCGACAACACTAATGCCGTTCTTTGGGGATGGAAGCTTTTTGTCGTCAGGAGATCTCTCTTCCGCCGACAAACAGTGGCTACACTGAGTGCCTTTTAGCAGCTCAGCTGTAGCGGCACAGCCGTGTCACTCAAAGCTGCATAGTGTAGACATAGCCTTAGTATTTCTTGGTAAACAAGAAACATGTACAGGAAATTTTTCTAAGGAAGGCTTGTTACTGGGAGATTTCCAGCCCAGTTTTGATGAACTGATGGACTGGGATAGTTTAGAGATGTTTCCTAATTTGTAAGTGTTTTTCTGAACAGAACATCTAAGACTTAAAAAACCAACAATAACAACAAAGCCAACCCCAGACTTTAATGGTTTTCAATACAGTAAGAGAACTCTGTGAATATCTTTAGGAAAGGAAGGCATCCAGAACCTCCCACCTTCTCCCAGCTGGGAGCACAAGTCCCTTTGCTCTATGTGATTTTTGCAAGAAGCTGTCAGACTGCATCTTACTACTATCTTCTATATGACACACACATTCTTACAAAAGAATTAACTATCCCATTAGTACAACCAAGATCAGGGAATGGCGAGTGAGAGACTTTCCTCTCCTCCAGAAAACCAGCTCTTCAAGGAAACTCCGCCCTTACAGGCCCTTGGCCATCACACTCAATAGATAGATCAGGAAAAAAAAGTATATGAGCCCAACCCATAAGGGTCAGTGACATTTATCCTGAGTAAGGACTGCAGCATCAGGGCCAGTATTTGTAACATTTAAAATCTCCCCAGAGCCCTGAAACAATAAGAAAAGTCTCAACAGTAATCTTTTCCCAGCCCCCCACCCTTTCACTGTTCTCCTGTTGCTACTGTCACGCCGATAGGAGGCTAGGTAATAGCTCCATAACAGAATTGAGGAGGGTGTTTACTTCCAGGGGTGGTTAGTCAGATGGTTAACTTACATGCAGACAGTGTTGGTCACAACACATTGTGTTGCACGGTGGAGGGAACAAGGTAGGGAGCCTCAAAATGTTTATCCAATGTGAAGTGGGGGATCTGGCCTGTTGGGAACATTCCATCCCAGTTCCATCTCTTCCCCCACCGAATATCTGAGAACTGGCTTCCTGATCTAATGCTTTTCCTCTCCTGTCTCTTCCATCCTAGATTCTGGACATGATGCCTTGGTTATTGTATATTCCTGGGCCTCATCATAACATCTTCCAACCCTATACTGATAGCTTTGACATCCTAAGGGAGATTGTGAAGGAGCACAAGGAGACTCGGGATCCAGGCTTTACCAGAGACTTCATTGATGCTTTTCTGGAGGAGATAGAAAAGGTAGGAGGAGACAGACATGGATACTTGTGGGGTCATATTTTGCTGTTTGGATATGTGTGCTTGTGATGAAACAACCCATCAGTTACGCTGAGACCTGGATCCTGCAGGTCCTTTCACCCGAGTGCATGCAGCAGAGAGCACAAGGCTGTTGCTCTCCAGTGCAAGTAGGGACAGCATGCGGGCACACACATGCAGCAGCACTAGGTGAGTGGAATTAGATATTGAGATCCTCGTACACCTGCCCCCTTACACTCAAGGACACATGGAAAAGAAAAGCTCAGGGTGTCTAAGGAGGCCTTGATTTAAGTGTAACCTCAGCTCACAGATGCGGTGCTTGGTTATTTAACAATTCACCTTGTCTTCCCTGCCTCTTATTTATCTCTGTTCCAATAACACTTCACTCTCAGCGGAGTGGTATATGGCATGTATGAGAAAATGCCAATCAAAATGCAGTTCCAGGTAATTATTCACACTGAGGTAGCCTCCTAAGATCCAAGTCAGGATCAAGGCCCCACTCTGCTGAGTGCTGTACAAATATGCAAGTAGACACCGTCCTGGCCCCGCAGACTTTAGAGTATAATTTGCTTTATTCTGTGCAATCCCTTTCCCATTATTTACTTGCCTATGTGTGGCAAAGCAGCCCTACCAATACTAGTGAAGTTTTAAACTCTCATCGGTCCTTGGGGGGTTTTCCTGTCAGCATGCATTCCTTACCCAACTGCAGAGAGAGACGTGGCAGGAAGGTGAGAGTGAAGTTGTGATGCCCAGTGATATGACCAAGTCCAACAGTGGCACTGTTGCTAAGTAAACACCAATGACACTATGAAAAGGGACAAAAATCCCACATCACTAATTATAGGACATGTACTGATATTGAAGAGTTGCCAGTAGCCTTCCCTTGGCTGGGTCTCATGGCTTATAAACTCATTCTTATTTTCTTTGACTTCTCTGCTGCTTTCACTGAATGACATTTCTGTCTGTAACCGTGCCTCAGTGGGCCACAACTGAGAATGCCAAACTCAGGACAAACTGCTGAGAACCAGGGCAAACATAACCCAAAACTGGTGGTTATTCTCCCATGAGATATACCAAACCAGCAACAAAAGTAAACTTCTGTTTTACCACCCTGGCTAACAGGAAGTCATAAAAGCGGCTTCCTTGGGCATTCCAGTTCTTATGTGACCACCAAAACACTGGATTTAAAGGTGAGTGGTTCTTTACAACCAGTCTCATTAATTAAAAGGTTCTTCTGATCCCAAAGGACCAGCCACACACCCAGGTAAATATATAACTCAGATTTTACCCAAAAATCACACTGATGCCAGTCCTTTAGTATCTAAAATCTAAAGGTTTATTTATAAAAAGAAAGAAAGGGAGAATTAAAATTGGTTAAAGGAATCAAATACATACAATAATTGCAAAGTTATTGGTTCAGGCTTGTAGCAATGATGGAATAAACTGCTGACTTACGTCAAGTCTTTGGCTGCCTACAAATTATCGGAAGGTCCTCAGTCCATTGGTTAGAATGCTCCCATTAGTATAGTCCATATTCCAGAAGTTTGGGCAGGAAAGAGGCTGGAGCAGGATAGAGTCTGGAGCCGGATAGAGGCAAAATGTAGGAGTTTCCAGGCGTTTTATCTCTTCTACCATGTGGAGGGAATTCCATTGCTCTTACTGTGGAGAATTACAGCAACAAGATGGAGTTTGGAGTCACATAGGCAAGTCACATGTCCATGTACTTCGCCTAGTCACAGCAGGAAATTCCATTAAGTGTAGATGGACCTCTACCATTGTCAGTTAAATGTTCTTTTGATGGGCCACTCCATTTGAATAGTCCCTCCAAGATGTGCTGGCTAGCTACCTTGTGGGCGGTACCGCAAGAGCACAGATTTGAAATCCAGGTATAGCGCCAAACTTATAACTTCAAATACAAAAATGATACATACATGCATGCAGATAGCAATATCATAACCAGCAAACCATAACCTTTTCATAGACACCTCACTTGACAACCTTTTTACAAGATTTGCTGCAAATATATAACAGTGGTTGCAACAATGATCTATATGGTCATATTTTAATCAGATAACGTCACACTGTCCTCCTTTGGTTTCTATGGTACTGTTTTTTCTTGGTTTTCCTCCTATCGGTTTCTCCCCAACTATTCCTTCAGCATTCCCTGTGGTGGATTCTCTTCTGCTCTTCCATTGTCTGTGGAAGTCATAAAGCCTCTGCCTTTGCTCACTCCCTCTACAGTGTAACTCTGAGGAACTTTATCTGCTTTCACAGTTGGAACTTTCATCTCAAGGCTGACAATCAGCAAACCTATCTCAGCTCTCCTGACCCATCTCTCGCTAAGGAGTCCTATACTTCAGTCCTTCTGACATTTCTTCCTAGGTGACTTGTCTGCAACGTAAGTTTAACATAGCTAAAAATGAGATTCTTACTTTTTTCCCCAAACCCCTCTCCCATCTTCCTGCTCATCCAGGATCATAAAGTGAGGGTTATCTATGAACCCTTCCTCTCCTTCTCCTCATGCACACATCCAATTTCAAATCTTGCTGCTTCTTCCTCCACTCTACAGGTTCCTCCTTGTTTACCACATCACATTTAAATCTCTTGTCCTTGCCTTGAAAGTCTTACTATGTCCAAGATATAATGTGGGTTGTGTATCTTAATGCATCACCCCCATAACCTGTGGTCTTCCAATGATGGCTGTCTCAATGCCATGCTCATATAATTCCCCCACAGTTTTCTCTGTGTCTTCTTTCATGCCACCTCAGACCACTGAAACACCCTCCAAATTCTGGTCCACTAAGCCATTGCCTTCTCTTCATCCAAATCCCTTCTAAAGAGCCACTGTTTTCTTCTTGTCCACAAGAAGTAAGTCAATGATTTTAAGCTATTAAAAATATCCTTATAATTTCCTTTGGACTTCCCATTGCATCCTGTCTATTCTGTAGCTCTTGCTTAGATTGTAAAACCTTAAAAGGACTGGCTCTGTCTGGGGGGGAGGGATAGCTCAGTGGTTTGAGCATTGGCCTGCTAAACCCAGGATTGTGAGCTCAATCCTTGAGGGGGCCACTTGGGGATCTAGGGGCAAAATCAGTACTTGGTCCTGCTAGTGAAGGCAGGGGGCTGGACTTGATGACCTTTCAAGGTCCCTTCCAGTTCTAGGAGATGGGATATCTCCATTAATTATTATTATTATTATTATTATTACCATGTGTCTGGGATACTTACTTCACTGAAATAGCCCCATAATACAGTCTTTTTAAACCTTATTTTGTGCTTCTATGAAATCTAAAATTATGAGCCTTGAAAGTAATGCAAAAATATTTCAAATTTCATTCCCATACTTCATGAAGCCTTAATGCTTCTACCTTTGATCAATGTATGCATTTCCAGTTTGTTTAGCTCTTCTCAGTCAAGGAAGAATTTTGTAACTCGTTCATATTTTGAATTCTAATCCCTACTAAGAAGATTTTAAGTATTGTGGGCCCGTCTCCCCACTGCCCTATACCTTGTATAAACATATGCACCAGTTCAAAGGAAGTGTAAAATGCTACCATTCTGATCAGGCATCATCCTCCACTCTGCACGGGTGTCAATGATCACACCAGGTGTGGGGCAATAGGGACTCAGACCCTTATGTCTGGAAAATGTGTTATACACCCAAATGTATGCTCCTAGGTAATAGGGTGAATTAAATAAAAAACAACAAACCCAAGTTATATGACAAGCCTATTTTTATTTCCTTCAGGCTAAAATGGATCCAGAGAGCACTTTCAATGAGGACAATCTGATCTTTACAGTTTTTGACCTGTTTGGTGCTGCCACTGAAACAACCACTGTAACCCTGTGCTGGGCACTGCTGTACATGCTTCGCTATCCTGATGTCCAAAGTAAGTGATGCAGTTTGGGAGGGCCAGGGCTTCCTCTCACCCTGCACCTCCCATTGACAAGTTTCCAGTATTTTTCTACTTATAGATGCTTTTGTCTTTTGGATGCGACCTCCTGGAGTACAGTCAGTAGCATTTACTATTGGACTGAACTACAGTAATGAGGAGGGGATAATTCCACACAATCATCATGGAGCATTATGTGCTGAGGGGGAAAGCCCCTGTTAAAAATCTCAGTATGTGTATAGAAACCCACTGCTACTGTTAAGTGCACCTTGTGTCTCCAACAGCTCCTTGCTAAGTTTTCTCTTTCTGGCCACAAATGCTCTAGTCAAGATTTCGGTAAATGACTAGTGATTTTGGGCAGCTCAGCTTTTGGGTGTTCAACTTGAGATACCTTAAAAGGACCTGATTTTCAGAGGGTGGCTACTTAGCACTTTCTGAAAATCAGGCCTCTTGTCAAAATGGACACCTACACATTATGTCGCTCACAAGCACTAGTCACTTTGGAAAATCTTGGCCCCTTTCACTTCCATCCTCGATCAACATTTGCCTCTACTGCATAGCCAGACTTTGCTCCCGAGTCCCAGTGCCCAGAGCTCTCTTATCAGATGACTTACAACAAGCCTGGACGTAACTTCAGGGATATATAGTAAGAAGCCTTTTCTCAACTCTTTACACAATTTCTTCTTGAAGAAACTATTTCTCCAACACATAAAAAGAGAGTCTGCACTCAGCTTAGTCCTAATACCACGTAGGACTTCATTCAAAAAGTAAGTATAGTTCAGACACTAAGTGTCACCACCATATAAATAAGTTCAACTGCTGAAGGGAAGGAATCAAACCAAAAACTAGCACTTTCCAAGGGGGATTTTTAAAATGAACAAGGCAGTCAAAAAGGCACTATAGTCAGAAGTGAGGATAGGGTAGGATTGCTTAAGTAGCATCCTGGTTGTACAGGTATCTGTAAAAAATAAAATGAAAATCCAGCCCAAGTGATGCTAGTAGAAAGAAGGTAAAGAGGTAAACTATAACATGGAAATTAGGAGAGGCGAGAGGAAATGTAAAGAACTTATATCCAAAGACATGAAAACAAACACATTATTTCAGTATATCAGAAGCAGGATGTCTGGGAGAATTGGTTGGCCCACAGAACTACCAGGGAAGAAAGGGAACAATCAAGGGGGATAAGGACATTAAAAGAAGTGAAATGGTTTCTTTATATCAGTCCTCACTACAACAGAGAACCTTTGGGGAGATGTCTACCTCTGCTATACATTTTCAGGTAGTGATCACAAGGCATAGTCAGAGATAGAATTAACAAAAAAAAAGGTCCTGGAATAAATGGATACGTTTAAGTGCCACCAAGACCAGCTGGCTTACCTCCAAGAGATTCCAAGGACTTTAAGAATGAAGTGGCTGAGCTGCTAAGAAAATTGAGGTGTCTCAAAAACCAAATACCATACCGGGGAAGCAAATATTGTAACGGTTGTTTAAAAAGCCTCTGGGGCTGGTCTCGGGAAATGCAGACCAGTGAACCGTCCTTCAGTACAGACAAATTGATTGAAACAATAAACAGAGGTAACCATGAAACACCTTGATTCACTGACACATCTGTACAACTTCTCATAGATACAACAACAGGAAAACAAAATGGATGGGGACCAGGTGGGAGAAATCCAGGTGGATTTTTCACACCCCTGAGCGATGTTGTTATACCGATATAGGTCTGTAGTCTAGACCTGGCCTTGGTGTTACACAGCCTCCTGCCAAAACAAGACCCCGTCCCTCCACACACACTCCTCAGCCACACCTCTGCTGGGGAGAGCTCTCTCTGGCCCCCTTTGTGCAGCCTCCTCTCTCCTCTCATGGTCCTCTCCCTCCTTCACTGCCCCCCCCCAGAAAGGTGAGCCTCCCTCCTCAAGCTAACTCACACCCACCTATTCCCTACTCCCTACTCTCCTTGTTCTCCTTCTCCCCACTCCCACCACCCTGGCTCTTTCCCCTGCTTCCTTCCCCAATCATGTCCCTCCCTCCCCTCCCCCCCCACCTCCTCCTGGGGCTTCTGAAATTCTGAGGCTTCCCAGTGCGGATTTTTCACACCTGTGAGCGAGGTAGTTATGCTGACTTGATTTCCTAGTGTACAGGCCTAAGTAGTGCTGCAATCTCTGTGCTTCTGCCTTCGCCTGTAGGCTTGGCTGGCTGCAGCACAGCAGTTTGTAATATTTACACTGGTACAGCCCTGAGCACAGTGTGGAGGAAGAGGCTAAAAATGGTTATGTGCAGGGGGGCGTTAAGAGGAGGTGGGCAGCAGCAGAAGGGCACATCTTAAGGGAAAGATGACAAGCTTTTGCATTTTTAACTCCATGACAGAGGGCACCATGGTGGGGAGGACAACATCCTGGAGGGAGGTATCCCCCCGCACTCCCCACAGCGGTTGTCCCTGTGTCTGTTATGGAAATTGTGCCTCTGCAGTCTACTAGAATTCTTCACGTGTCAACAAAACAGTAGCCAGTGTAAGTGTCTAATATAGACATAACTCATGGAAACTTATTTACATTGAATATGTGTTACCTGTTTCTTGGCTGGGAATACTTATTAGTGCCAAATATAAAGGGTTGATAGAGGGTCTCTTTAGAAGAGAAGTTAATGGGAATGTTTCCGCTGATTTCAGTGGTAACTGGATCAGACCCTTAATAGTCTATTACATCTACTCTGTTATACTCCCTGCTATATAAAGTGTTTCTATATTTCCAGGAAGAGTCCATGAGGAAATTGATAAGGTGATTGGCAGGGATAGGTCACCTGATATAGAGGACCAAGTGAACTTGCCTTACACCAATGCTGTGATCTATGAAACTCAGCGTTATTGTGATGTTGTTTTTGCTGGAGTGCCTCGCACGACGTACCGGGACACCGAAGTTCAAGGCTTTTTCATCCCTAAGGTACAGCAATTGTGACCCCTGGAAAATTAATGCAGCCCAGATGCAGATTGCTAAGGGATATTGCTAGGATACATAGTTACTTAGTCCTAGGCTGGTTATGTAGCGTGCTATTCTAAAGGACTTGAACCTCACCGAGAGCTGTATTTCTACCAGTAGATCCAACTGTATAGATTCAACTGAATCTCATTATACAGAATTCATTTGCTTGAAAGTTTAGGGAGATCTGGAGTGGGAGAAAATTTTGTCCTGATAAAATCATTGGAAATCTCATTTACATATACAAACCTTGTTATATTGATAGGCCTTTTCCAATGGAAAGTTGTGCCATTATCTGATTAATAGGGCAACAGAGAACTGCCTGGCTTCTACAGATGATAGTAAAAGGAAGCATAAGGTAAAGTTGACAATGGCTTATATTCTCCTGAAATAACCTGTTTGGTTTTGTTTTGGGGGCATTAATGGGAATGTTTAGGGCACCACCATCATTGCAGTTTTGTCTTCGGTGCTGAAGGATGAAACCGTTTGGGAGAAACCCCACGAGTTCTACCCGGAGCACTTCCTGGATGCAGATGGGCAGTTTGTGAAACGAGAGGCCTTCCTGCCTTTCTCTGCAGGTAAATCCAAGGGCAGAGCAGTGGGTGAGGCCGTCCCTGTGGAAAGGAGGCACAGATGTCTTTATCTTTAAAATGAATAAAGGGCATCAGTTCTCATGCTGCAGGGCACAAGCCAAATATTAACTGTTCATTATGGGGCTTCTTGGACCTACCTCAGAATTCTCTGGTACTGGTCACGATCAGGGAGAGGATGCTGGACTAGATGGAGCATAGGTCTGTTCCAGTAAGGCAATACGTGCATTCATGTCTTTCAGGAATTAGATGTTTGCAGTTGTCAATGATATATGGCAGAGTGGGGAAGTGGGGCAGATCCTTTGATTCAATTCATTGTTCATGGGGTGGGAGTCCTGCTCCCAGTGACTTAGAATCATAAACATTCAGGGCTGGAATGGAACTCAAGAAGCCATCAAGTCCAGCCCCCTGCGCTGAGGCAAGACCAAGTACCCTGACAGGTGTTTGTTCAACTTGTTTTTAAACACTTCCAATGATGGGGACCCAGGGCACTGGGGGTAGGGGACATGGTTCCACTTTTTACCAGATGTAAGGTCAAGCAACGGGGGAGGGGGTGGAGAGGAGCGAGAGGGGGCAGGGCCTCAGGGGAATGGGTGGTGCGAGGGCAGGAGTTTGGGGAGAAGGGGCGGCACAGGGGTGGGGCTCCCATGGGGAAAGGGCAGCGTGGGGGGCCAGGGTCTCAGGGGAAAGGGCCGTGCAGGGGCAGGGCCACAGTTCGGGCGCTGGTGGTCCCCACACTTTTAAGGCTCTTCTGCCGCTCCTGGTAGGGACTCCTTGACCTCCCTTGGAATTACACTAGAGCGCAAAAGGTTTTCTAATATCTAACCTAAATTTCCCTTGCTGTAGCTTAAACCCATTACTGCTTGTCCTACCTTCTGTGGACATGGAGAACAATTGATCACCGTCCTTTTTATAATAGTCCTTAACAGATTTGAAGACTGTTATCAGGTTGGCACTTGGTCTTCTTTTCTCAAGACTATACAAGCCCAGATTTTTCAACTTTTCCTCACAGGTCAGGTTTTCTAAACTTTTGATTATTTTTGTTGCTCTCCTCTGGACTCTTTCCAGTTTGCCCACATCTCTCCTAAATTGTGGTGCCCAGAACTGGACACAGTACCTCAGCTGAGGCCTCACCAGTGCTGAGTAGAGTGGGACAATTACCTCCTGTGTCTTACATACAACTCTCCTGTTAATACACCCCAGAATCATATTAGCCTTTTTTGCAGCTACATCATATTTACGACTCCTACTCAGTTTGTGATCCACTGTAACCCATAGACCAGGGATGGCCAAACTTACTGACTCTCCAAGCCACATACGACAATCTTCAGAAGTTTCAGCCCCACTCCTGCTGACGCCCCGAGCCCCAGCTGGCACACCCTGTGGGGAGAAGCCCCAAGACCCCCCTTCTCACTGGGCAGAAGCTCCTGCCCCAGAACCCCACTCCAAGGAAGAGATCCTGAACTCCCCCCTGCAGTCTGGCAGGTGGAGAATGGGGGGGGGAGTTGTGGGAGGCTCAACGAGCTGCACTTTAACTGTAAAAGAGCCACATGTGTCTCACGAGCCATGGTATAGCCACCCTTGTCATAGATCCGTTTCAGCAATACTACCACCTAGACAGTTATTCCCATTTTGTAGTTTTGCATTTGATTTTTCCTTCCTAACTGAAGTACTTTGCACTTGTCTTCATTGAATTTCATCTTGCTGAATTCAGATTAATTCTGCAAATTGTCAAGATCATTTTGAATTTTAAACTTGCCCTTCAAAGTGCTTGCAACCCCTCCCGGCTTGGTGTCATCTGCAGATTTTACAAGCATACTCTCTACTCTATTATCCAAGTCATTAAGGAAAATATTGAATAGACCGGACCCAAGACTGACTGCTGCAGGACCCCACTAGATATGCCCTCCCAATATGACAGCAAACCATTGATAATTACTGACTAAGTATGGTCTTTCAACCAGTTGTGCACCCGCTTTATAGTAAATTCATCTAGACCACATTTCTCTAGTTTGCTTATAAGAATGTCACATGGAACTGTGTCAAAAGCCTTACTAAAATCAAGATATATCACATCTACTGCTTTCTCCCTATCCACTAGGCCAGCAATCCTATCAAAGAAGGAAATTAAGTTGGTTTGCCATGATTTGTTTTTGACAAATCCATGCTGACTATTCCTTATAACGCTATTATCCTCTAATTAAACTAATTGTTTAATTAGTTGCTCTAGTATCTTTCCAGATATCAAAGATACTTACCATTTTGTTTTTGGGGTCTCCCTCTTTCTCCTTCCTCACTCTCTCTTTTATAGGTCGTCGCATGTGTCTGGGGGAGCAGCTGGCCAGGAAGGAGCTCTTTCTCTTCTTCACAACCCTCCTGCAGCATTTCACTTTCCATATCCCTGAGGGTCAGCCCAGGCCACGGGATGACGGGCGTTACATCCTCATACATTCCCCAGACTCCTACGAGCTGTGTGCCAGCCCCAGATAATGTGTTCCAGGCATGAGCTGCCAGATCTGCGTTGATCTGAGCTAAAGCTTCCACAGAAGAGCAATGTAGGAAACACTTTTTTGAGATTGAAATAACTTTATCTAAGTGTTTTGAAGTTTGTAAAGAAATTATGGCAGAGACTTAACGACACATGAACTTTGGATTCAAGATGCCAACCAGAACAATCGATAATTAAAATATTTGATGTATTACTTAAGAAACAAGCCCAACACAGCCAAAGCTATAGTGATAACTGGGAAAATGGAACACACTGGAAACCATATTGGAAAAATCATGGAACCAACAATATGTCAGAAGCCTCAGTTCGGCCCCTTTTCTTTTATGCTGTATAGCTTCCCCCCCTTTCTCATACCTTTTTGTGTCTTCTTAGGTTATGAATGCTTCAGGGCAGGGAGCTCTCTTCTCACACATTTGCAAAGCTCCTAGCCCACTTTGGTGCCACATAAATAAGAACAAATTATAATAGTTTTAGAACTGATACTAGCAGTCAAATGAGATTTCAGGATAAGGTGCGGAGATAAACCTCTATCATGTCACTATGTGCTGATCATTTTAAGATGCAACAGCAAATCTTACAGCACTCCCATTTAAAATCCCAAAGTCGATAAAATGGGAAACACTAAACAGAGCCATGCTCCCTATGTAACTCAACAGCTGTTATTTATAACATACCGGCTGGGATTGCTGTAGAGTCCAGGGGCAAATGTAATCCCTGTTTATAAGGTTACTGACTCCTCAGAAGTTAAACCACAGTTGAATTTGGGCCTAGATTTTTTGGGAACCTTTAGTGAGAATAAAACAATTTGGTCTTGGGCTGTCCTTGAAAAATCATTGGGTCAAATTCAGCCCTGAGGTAAGCAGATACAACGCCACTGGTTTAAATGGCGTTGCACCTGCATATGCCATGCCTAACTTTGGCCCTTTGTGTCTGTTCCTTTACTTGGATTAAACAATGAACATCCAGCAACCAAAACCATCAATGTGAGGTTCACTATTGCAGCTCAGGAACAAAACGCAACTAATCCCACGTATTGTTAAATAAAGCGTGTGGTAGCCTGACAAGGCATAAACTTACTAATATGAAACATGGGAACACGGCCAAAACTTTGCTGAATCTGATACGCAGACAGGTGAATCATCTAACTTATTATCCTTTGTACTATATATATTTCCTGTATAAATCTTAGTCATTTAATCCCTGTTTATTGTATTATTCTTTCTACTTGTGTGACGGTCTAACTGTAGTTTACTTAAAGGTCAACACTTCCCTTGCACTTTCTTTTTTTCTGTGACTCAAAAATATAAACTATAAATATATTAAAAAGCCAGACAGCACTTCCTATTGTCTCTGCATCATTCATAAAACACAGAGAAACCGGAACGAATATCCCCTTCCTCACTGTAGTCTTGAGAGGGGGGCTCTTCTGTCCCCTCATGAAGAGTAGCTAACATTGGATACATTAATAGCAGCCTACGGCATTGTCTGCCTAGGAAAGTTTTACCAGTTATACTGGTATAATTATATTGGTATGTAGAATTGTGCAAATAACTGACTTTTTCAGTTCTGTGGCCAAACCAAAAACTAACAAAAAATAAAATAAAATATTTGTTTCAGGTTGACCTAAGCAAAAACAGAAAAAAAAAACAAATCATTCCAGGTCAAACAAAATATTTTATTTGACCTGAAACAAAATGTTTTGTTTCATTTGTGTGGTTTTTGTTTTTTTACATTTTTTATTAATAAAATGGAAGTAAAATTCTAAATGAAATGTTATTTTGAATCGAAAAAATAAAAATATTTTGACTTTTTCTGAAATTTTCTTTTCTTTTTCAGCTGAAACAATTTGGCACATTTGACACAAATTTGCTAGATGTTGCAATTTACCCAATTACGGATTTTTTGTAAAAAAAAAACCCCATCATCTAAAAAATTTAACTCAGCTCTACTGCTATAGTTAAACCAGTATAGTTATACTGGTAAAAACCTCCATGTGGCTACCGTTTAACAGTGATGTTGTAGCCGGTTTTGACAGTGTCGGCTGTAATGGTGCAAATATGGAATATCTGTCAGGTAAGAGCCGTTTTTCAGAGGTTCATAGATTCCAAAGCTAGATGGGACCATTGTGCTCATCTAATCTTATCTCCTGTATAACATGAGCCAAAGAACATCCCTGCTTGCTAACCTAGTGAGGAGGGCTTTAAACTAGGTTCGCCGGGGGATGGTGACCTAAGCCCAGAGGTAAGTGGGATACCAGGAGGAAACACAAGGAGGAGGGTGCAACCAGGCAGGCCTCCTGATTCATACTGAGAAAGGGCAATCAGCTAGTTACCTTACATGCCTGTACACCAACGCAAGAAGCTTGGGAAACAAGCCAGGAAGAATTGGAAGTCCTGGCACAGTCAAGGCACTATGATGAGATTGGAATAACAGAGACTTGATGGGGTAAGTCACATGGCTGGAGCACTGTCATGGATGGGTATAAACCAGGGGTCGGCAACCTACGGTACGTGTGCCAAACACAGAACGCGAGCCGATTCCGAGTGGCACGCTGCTGCCCACTGAGAGGAGGAGGAGGAGGGGCCGGAATCCACCACGTTGTGCGAAGAAAGGGGGGAGGGAGAAGCTTGGCTGCCGCAGGATCAAGCTTCTGCCTCCTGTCCCCACAGGGGAGAGCGGTGGGGAGGGGATCCCGGCCCCCCGTCCCACTCAGCCCCCCCACCCACTGCTCTCCCCTGCAGGGGCAGGAGGCAGAAGCTTGGTCCTGCAGCAGCCAAGCTTCCCTCCTCCCCCCTTTCTTCACACAACGTGGTGCATTCCGGCCCCTCCTCCTCCTGGAGGAGCAGAGCCGAGCGCAGCGTGCTCGCTGCTCCGTAGAGGAGGCAGAGATGGGCCTGGGGGAAGGTGGTGGAACAGGTCATATCCCTCCCAGCCCCCTGCCATGAGCTGCTCAGGGCAGGGGGCTGGGAGCACCCCCACCAGCCGAGCACCCCAGCCTTCTGCCCTGCACCTCCTCACCCCAACACACACCCATCCCTCTGCCCTGCACCCCCCACACACTCCCAGCCCTCTGCCCTGACCTCGAGTCCACCCCCCCCAACATCCAACCTTCTGCCCTGCATCTCCACACACACCCCAGCCCTCTGCCCTGAACACCCCCCACACCCAGCCTTCTGCCCTGCACCTCCACACACCCCAGCCCTCTGCCATGACCTCGAGTCCCCCCCCCAACACCCCTGGTATAAACTGTTCAGGAAGGACAGGGGGGGAGAAAAGGTGGAAGAATTGCACTGTATGTAAGAGAGCAGTATGTTTGCTCAGCGCTCCAGTATGAAACTGGAGAAAAGCCTGTTGAGAGTCTTTGGGTTAAGTTTAAAGGTGAGAGCAACAAGGGTGATGTTGTGGTGGGCGTCTGCTATAGACAGGACCGGCTCTGGCTTTTTGGCCGATCCAAGCAAAAAGAAAAAAACCTGCGGCATGGCCGGAGTGCGGGTGCAGGGGGACCGGCTGGGGAGGGGGAGGGAGCGGGCGGGAGAGAGAGAGAAGGGGGTGGCCAGGGCTACAGCAGGTAGGGTGACCAGACAGCAAATGTGAAAAATCGGGACGGGGGTGGGGGGTAATAGGAGCCTATACAAGAAAAAGACTCAAAAATCAGGACTGTCCCTATAAAATCGGGACATCTGGTCACCCTAACAGCAGGGGTGCTGCCACGCGGCCCTTCTCGCTGTGCCGCCTCCTGCCGCCTGCCGCGAGGGCTCCGCTCCGGTCAGCAGGGAGGGAAGGAAGAGGACTGCCCTGCAGGGCGCTCTGTTTCTCCGTGCTGCCGCCCCCTACAGGGCGGCCAGAGCAGAACAACAACAACAACAAAAAGCGGCTGTGCTGCCCTAGAATGCCGCCTCGAACAATCTGCTGCCCCAAGCACCAGCTTACTCAGCTGGTGCCTGGAGCCGGCCCTGGCTATAGACCACCAGACCAGGAGGAGGGGGTAGATGAGGCTTTCTTTGGACAACTAACAGAAGTTTCCAGATCACAGGCCCTGGTTCTCATGGGGGACTTCAATCACCCTGACATCTGTTGGGAGAGCAATACAGCAGTGCACAGACAATCCAGAAAGTTTTTGGAGAGTGTTGGGAACAACTTCCTGGTGCAAGTGCTGGAGAAACCAACTAGGGGCCGTGGTCCTCTTCATCTGCTGCTCACAAACAGGGAGAATTGGTAGGAGCAGAAGTGGGTGGCAACCTGGGCAGCAGTGACCATGAGATGGTTGAGTTCAGGATCCTGACAAAAGAAAGAAAGGAGAGCAGCAGAATATGGACCCTGGACTTCAGAAAAGCAGACTTTGACTCCCTAAGGGGAAATGATGGGCAGGATCCCCTGGGAGGCTAATATGAGGGGGAAAGGAGTCCAGGAGAGCTGGCTGTATTTTAAAGAAGCCTTATTGAGGGTACAGGAACAAACCATCCTGATGTGCAGAAAGAATAGCAAATATGGCAGGCGACCAGCTTGGCTTAACAGATAAATCTTTGGTGAGCTTAAACACAAAAAAGAAGGTTACAAGAAGTGGAAACTTGAACAGATGACTAGGGAGGAGTATAAGAATATTGCTCGAGCATGCAGGGATATAATCAGGAAGGCCAAAGCACAATTGGAGTTGCAGCTAGCAAGAGATGTGAAGGGAAACAGGAAGGGTTTCTACAGGTATGTTAGCAACAAGAAGAAGGTCAGGGAAAGTGTGGGACCTTTACTGAATGAGGGAGGCAACCTAGTGACAGATGATGTGGAAAAAGCTGAAGTACTCAATGCTTTTTTTGCCTCTGTCTTCACAGACAAGGTCAGCTCCCAGACTGCTGCACTGGACAGCACAGTATGGGAAGGAGGTAAGCAGCCCTCAGTGGTGAAAGAACAGGTTAAGGACTATTTAGAAAAGCTGGACATGCACAAATCCATGGGTCTGGATCTAATGCATCAGAGGGTGCTGAAGGAGTTGGCTGATGTGATTACAGAGCCATTGGCCATTATCTTTGAAAACTCATGGCGATCGGGGGGGGGGGGGTCCCGGATGATTGGCAAAAGGCAAATATAGTGCCCATCTTTTAAAAAGGGAAGAAGGAGAATCTGGGGGAACTACAGACCGGTCAGCCTCACCTCAGTCCCTGGAAAAATTATGGAGCAGGTCTTCAAGGAATCCATTTTGAAGCACTTGGAGGAGGGGAAGATGATCAGGAACAGTCAACATAGATTCACCAAGTGCAAGTTCTTGCCAGCAAGTTAAACAAGTATGGATTGGATGAATGGACTATAAGGTGAATAGAAAGCAAGCTAGATTGTCTCCATCCTTAGAGGTTTTTAAGGCCTATCACAATCATGCTTTGCTATTTGCACATCCACTGGACTGCTCTGTGGGGTGCCAGGAACAGCACTGACTCCGCGTACGGGAAGTAAGGTTCATTTGGGGGCAGAGTTTGCCACCGTGACTCTCACTGAGTAACACTTTACTCTCATTGTCATTAATGGTACTGCTGGCTGAGTACTGGGCTTCTCAGTGTGACTCTCACCTATTTAAAGAGCTTATGAAGGGGACTCTAGTCTGAGAAATGCACAAAGCCTGAGGGCTCTAGAGAGTCTGGGCAGGGCACCGAGAAGGACTTATCGTTATGCACAGCTGGTTGGAACTGAATACGGACTAACGCAGAGCTCCGGCAAGCTCCCTACGCACTGAGCGATCACTGCACCCCACACGGGCTGCCTCCCTAGGGCATATTGCAACCCAGTTCTCCTGAATGTCACACCAGTGCCTACACACCGTATGCGATGAGTCATCTGCGAAGGATGCTCTGGCACTTTCCCAGCAGAATGACTCCCATGCCCTCTCTGTGATACCACAGCAAGTTCTAGCCAAAGGAGGGGGACGTATATCTGTACCAGTTCATGCTCTCGACTGCCGTGCCACGTAGATGAATTTCTCCATAACCCATCTGACCACATCTGTCTGGGCAAAGATGAGAACTAGAATTAACCAATATTTGAGAGAACAAACAATGACTGTTCCAGTGTGGGTTGCAATATGCCTCCTCCCAGTTTTCTCTGGCACCCATTCCTAGACAGCTGCCCAGAACACTGAATTGCTTGCACCAGTGGCTAGGATGCTGGCAAGAGCACAAACAGATGAACTAATGGTTGTGTTTTGGCTTTGGAAAACCCCTCCTTCCATTGTTTCATTTATAGTTATACGGCAGGAAAGAGCTGATCAAGAACACACTGGGTGTGACGAAAGGCATGTTTACATGAACGATGAGGGCAGGATGAGTGCGTGTGCCCAAGGGGGAAGGCGCAGCAGAAGAAGGACAGAGTGCTCTCCCCCGTAGGTAGCATGGGGTGTGGAGAATGTGGTGGCCCTGGGCTGGGCACAGGGCGGGGGAGGAGACATGTGGGGCAATCACATATCCTCCCCTTTCAATTGTGCCCCCCCGCCCACCCCATCATGACCAGTAGGGCGGAAACATGCAGTAGTAATTCCAATATGGAAACCAGGCAAACTATGCCACAAAAGTGGATGCATATAGACCAGTTGTCCTTACTTCCTCTCTGGGTAAAATTATGGAGAGAAGGTGAATTAAAGTCTGGTTTCCTATTTGGGAAACAATGGCATTATAGATGAGATGCAGAGTGGTATTAGGAGAGGAAGATGCAGCACTGATCATATTGCTAACTTAGGCTTTGTCTACATTGGACTTTCGTTGGTAAAACTTTTGTCATTTAGGGGTGTGAAAAAATACACCCCGCTCCCCGAATGACAAAAGTTTTACAGATGAAAAGCACCGGTGTGAACAGCGCTTTGTCGCTGGGAGAGCTTGCCTGCTGACAAAGCTACTGTCACTTGTTGGGGGTGGAAGTTTTTTTCTCAGCGGGAGAGCTCTCTCCTGCCGACAAAGAGTGGCTACACTGCACACCTTTTAGTGGCACAGCTGTAGCGGCACGGCTGTCACTGAAAGGTGCATAGTGTAGACATAGCCTTAGAAACTGAAATACCAAAAAGTATGAGGCACAATGGTTCATTAGAGTGGTCTTTCTAGATATTGAAAAGGCATAAGACATGCTATGGAGGGAAGGGTATTGTACAAAGTAGGTGCACTGGGGATAAGGGGGAAATATATGGGTGGAACAGAGAATTTTTGAGTAAAAGAATATGCAGGTCAGAGTTGGGAAAGTTCTGTTGAATATATGATATAAATAATGGTACATCAGAGGGAAGTGTTATCAGCCCAATCTTGCTTAATAGTATGTTAAATGATCTCCCAAAACAAATAATACTGGGGTAGGTGTCACTATTTGCAGGTGATTGTGCTTTGTGGGTAAGGAATAGGAATACTGAGATGGCAGAAAAGAGAATCAACAAAGCCTTATGTGTGATATCTGACTGGGGAAATGCCTGGGGTTTCAAGTTTTCCATTGCTAAAACCAAAGGACTGCTCTTTACAAAAGGAAAGTTACAAAGGAATGTTAACTGTATCGGTATGGAGAACAAATAGACATAGTTAAAAGGTTCACATTCTTAGGCGTAATATTTGATAGTAAATTATTTTGGAAAGATCATATACATTATGGTAAAGATAAATGTGCAGGAAGGATTAACCTGCTTAAAAGTCTTGCTGGTACTAATTGGGTGGTGGATTAGAAAACTCTGCTGATGGTAAACAGAGCCTTAATCAGACCAGTTATTGACTATGCTGCCAAGCTTTTGGGTCAGCATCAAAATCAGAACTTAAATTAGAATTACTACAAACCCAGGCACTACAAATTGAGTGTGGTGCATTTATTACAACATCTATATGCATTCCGCAGATAGTTTGTAGTGAAATGCCAGTTACACTATGAATAAAACTATCGGACCTAACTTTCTGGGCCAAAGTTAATGGGAACTGCAATGATGAAAGTGCCAAATAAATTTGAGAACTGTTGCCAATTTGATAAGCAAACTATAGCACATGATGTTAGAACTCCACATGCCATTCAAGTTAAAATGTGGATACAGGAGTTGAAAGACAAGGAAAAGCTGAATGAAGTCAGAACTTTTAGTCATGGGAAAATTAGTTACGGATGGAAAGTTGCATGTCCAATGTGGATTTAGATTTATTTTAAAAACTTAAGGGTAAAAAAGAGACAATTGGTATTAAAAAATGAAGGGTATCAATATATAAAAAAAAAGTGGAGTCAGTTTTGTCAAATATATACAGATGGGTCCAAAAAAGAAAAAAATAGTAAAAGTAGGGACAGCATATTGTATATCACAATTGGGAATAAGTTACATCTAAAAGAATATCTGACTATGTAGATGTCATGACAGCCAAACTAGTAGCAATAATGCTAGCATGGAATTGGATCTGGGATGTACTCCCCAGCAACAGTGATAATTTTTTCAGATTCAATCTCAGGCCTTCTGGCAATAAAAAAGAGTGTCTCAGTACGCAGAAGTGATTTAATCAATGAAATGATATTTCTAATAACAGAGTTAGTACAGATGGACATACATGTAGCATTAGCTTGGATCCCAGAGCATATTGGGATGACAGGGAATGAAATGGTGGACAAAGCAGCTAAAAATGCTGTAAGAAATGGAAGGCTGTAAGAAATAGAAATGCCCTTGAGTAGCAGAAATTCAAAAGCCCAGCACAGAAAAATGTAAAAGACGAATGGCAAAAATTTGGATTAATGAAAAGAGAGGAAGAAGAATTTTGGAATTGTGCCCTGAAATTGAGGACTACGACATACTTCAGGTCCTAGACAGGACTAATAATGTGCTTTTGTTTAGACTACTAATCGGCCATAGTGGCTTAAACAAAAATCTTTTTCAAAGAAATAGACACAAAGATGGCCTATGCATACTCTGTAAGGTAGAAGAAACAATTGATCACAGTTTATGGGCATGTAAGGGCTTTGGTAAAGAAAGGGAAAATATATTTGAGCAAGTCAAACATTTTAAGGTAAAAAAATTACATTATTTGATTTAGTAAAAACATTGGGAAAGTGGAGTATTATTAAAAAGGGGCTGTTACATTACCTGAAAGACACAGGGCAGAGTGGGAGGATAGAAACCTCTGAGAAATGAGGGATTATAGTTGGTGGCTGCTATAAACTATTCAGTCAAGTCTGCTTCACAATAAAAAGAAGAAGGAAAAGAAAGAAAGGGGGCTTCCGAGAAAGAGTTTGCAGTTGCTCTCTGGACACAGAGAGGATGGGTAGGAGGAAACCCAGGGGGAACGAAAAGCCCTGGGATCCTGTCCCTAATGGAAGGGGTTTACCCAGAGGAGTTGTGGGGAAGAAAGCCTGTGGAAGGCAAAGCAGGAAGAAGCCCAGGGAAAGAGCAGCAAGGGCTGAGACTGTGTAGAGCTTGGCTGCTGAGGACAGGGTCCCTGGGGTGGAACCTGGAGTAGAAGGTGGGCCCGGTTTCCCCCACCAGCCACTGGGAAAGGAGCTCTGGAGCAGGACGTGGACCAGAAGACTGCCTGACACAGCACATGGACAGTTTGTCCAGTGGGACTCTGACACCCCAGAAGGGGAGGACTAAATGGTGACCTGGCTGGAGGGCCAAGTCATGGACAGGGAGCACCCTGAGTCCCAGAGAGTTTACTGTGCGAGCAGCCCACGGAAAGGCTCCCAGCCCAGATGAGGAGCCACCCTGGCAATGAGTGTACCCCATTACAATGTCCCAATCTTTCACCCTTTGGAAAAGAGTACAGCTCCCCTGGTTTTGTAAAATGGGGGGAGGGCAGATATGTAACTTCAACTTCTAAAATATTCCAACTTCTTCAGAAGGCATCTACTGTACATGCTGTGCAACTGAATAAGCTAATTATTTAGAGTTATTGAAGATACACTTAGAATAAAACAAACTTGGAAGACATATTTCATGTACACTAAAATGACGGAAAGGCATAGCTCAAGTCAGTCTAATTAGTCTATTTGGGAGTCTTCCAGACTGCACGGCCGGAGATGAGTCTCTTTCACGCTCGGAGATCTCACCAGAGGCATTGCTTTCTGTGGACATGGGTCAGTTAGGCATCATTTGACTAAAAGCTTGGGAAATGTTATCTTGGGTCTGAAATGGTTGGTGACTCTTGTCCTGGGTGATTTTGGTGTAGTCAGTCTCACTGAAAAGCAGATTTATTTTCTTCTCTGTGATAAGTGGCCTTGGATCTTTGACTTTATGTATTAAAAAGACCCAACAACGTTGGATGACTTGGAACCATTCACAGTTATCAAGCTGTGCAAGAGCTAACCTGTGTGACTAAGGGACCTCATTGTTTTGTTACTCAAGTCCTCCCTGAGCTGCAACTGTTTACCACAAGCACCTGTATCTTGCTTTATATTATAAACTAGGTGTCTTGGGGGTTGGGACCACGCCTCTCTGTTGAACGCCCAACACAATGGGAATCTGAGGCCTTTTCATGCTACACAATTAAATGTTACTATTATTTTTATTATTACAACACACTTGCTGTTTTGTACATGGCTGCTGTGATTGAGTCAGGTGTGGCCAGCGTTCTGTTTGGCTCAGCCTCCAATCGTATCTTGTTGCTTTTCAGTTGTCCTGTCCTCTAATTTCACTGTGTTGGTGATGTGCATTGATACAAGTCTGGCAATGGTATACTGAGTAGCTACACTACCAACTATGTAACAGCTGATGAGATTTGTGGAAGAATGATGGCTTGTATGAGAAAAGCATGAATTTTGCCAGAATCTTAGGGCAGGACCCAATAAAGATTTTTCAGGTCTGGGGCCATTGCCATCTCATGCAATGCTGGCTGTGGCAGCCATTTTAAATTCGGAACGCATTTTTTGTCTACTGCTGTTTTTCTGATGCTGATTGTTTATGGTATTAAATCATCCCAGGGGGCTTTATTTTTGTACTTCTGTATTCCCATTGTTTTAGGTATCCTAACAACTAAAGTAATGAGTTGTGATGACTTGAGATTATACAAAAATATTAAGAATTAACATGCTCTAGTAAATTCTTCCTGGTGACACACTACGAAGTATTAATTGCACAGAAAAATAACACAATAAGTTTACAAGTTTCCATTTAGGAACAGAAAGTTATATTTCATATGCATAACAGGATATTGCCCTGTCTCAAAAAGACTGAATGGGCAGCTTACATAAATATGCAGCTGAAAATGAATTATGAAAAACATCTTTCACAGTCTTCAATATATTGAAACAATGCATTGCTCACCCTTTTTCAAGGAGAGCTGCACTTTGGTCTTGGAGATCTCCCTTGCAGGAGGTTTGCTGAACAAGGGGAGTTTATTTTGCTTGATGGGCTCTGTTAATGGCTTGGTTTTATCTTGCAATCTGTGCTACAAACATGATGTAACAAGGAGACAGTCACAGAAGTGTTTGCAATGTCTTTGGTGTCTAGTTTAACAAAGTCTACACTCTTTTCGGAGAAGGGGTTGCCCACGTCTTCTATGACCTCAACCAGTGCCTTGACAGGTCGTGCAAAGGAAGCCTGGACACTTTTCACCAGCTCATGGTATTTTGTGTTAGACCCTTTCTCTGCTGCGGCTCCAAACTCCTTTCAACCTGGCCACCTCTGGTCCTGCTCTCATCCAGAGCTGAAGAGCCTCTGGACTTTGTGATAGACCAAGTGCCGCCATCCCCTTTCATGATGGCATTATTTTGCTCATGAGCTTGGTCAAGGATGATTGCAGAGAAAGCGTGCTATGTCTGGCAAACTGTGAAGTTCCCCTTTCGGAACTCTTGTCTGGATGCACTGTGTGTGAAGGCTTACCGTAACTGGGGGTATGTCTACACTACGAAATTAGGTCGAATTTATAGAAGCCGGTTTTATAGAAATCGGTTTTATACAGTCGATTGTGTGTGTCCCCACATAAAATGCTCTAAGTGCATTAAGTCGGCGGACCGCGTCCACAGTACCGAGGCTAGCGTCGACTTCCGGAGCGTTGCACTGTGGGTAGCTATCCCACAGTTCCCACAGTCTCCGCCACCCATTGGAATTCTGGGTTGAGATCCCAATGCCTGATGATGCAAAAACAGTGTCGCGGGGGGTTCTGGGTACATGTCGTCAGGCCCCTCCCCCTCCATCAGAGCAACAGCAGACAATCGATTCGTGCCTTTTTACCTGGGTTACCTGTGCAGACGACATACCACGGCAAGCATGGAGCCCGCTCAGCTCAGCTCAGCTCAGCTCACCCTCACCATATGTCATCTGGGTGCCGGCAGACGTGGTACTGCATTGCTACACAGCAGCAGCTAATTGCCTTTTGGCAGTAGACGGTGCAGTATGACTGGTAGCTGTCATCGGCTATCTGGGTGCTGGCAGACGTGGAGCTGCATTGCTACACAGCAGCAGCTCCTTGCCTTTTGGCAGTGGATGGTGTATTATGACTGGTAACCGTCGTCGTCGTACTCCTCAGTGAGTTCGGTCAGAGGCATCTGGGAGACATGTTTTGTCTCCTGGAGACTCAGTCCTGCCGGCAGTCCTATTGAACCGTCTTGACGATGATGGCTAGCAGTCGTAATACAGTATTTTCTGCCAAGAACCCAGAAGATGCCGATGGCTATCAGTCATGCTGCACCGTCTGCTGCCAGCTTAAGATGTAAAAAATAGATGGACCAGATTTGTTCTGTATTCATTTGCTTCCCCCTCCCTCCATGAAATCAATGGCCTGCTAAACCCAGGGTTTTGAGTTCAATCTTTGGGGGGGCCATTCTGTGTGACAGTTGTTTGTGTTTCTCCCTGATGCACAGCCACCTTTGTTGATTTTAATTCCCTGTAAGCCATGTCATCACTCGCCCCTCCCTCCCTGCGTCAGACAATAGTTTCGCGCCTTTTTTCAGCCCAGACGCCATAACACTGGGATCATGTTGCCTGCTCAGAATTCCGCGGCAATTATGAGCACTATGAACACTACGCACATTGTCCTGGAATATATGCAGAGCCAGAACATGCCAAAGCAAAACCAGGCGAGGAGGTGATTGCAGCGATTGCAGCGCGGCGACGAGAGTGATGAGGAAATTGACATGGACATAGACATCTC
Organism: Chrysemys picta bellii; assembly: GCF_011386835.1. NCBI lineage: Eukaryota > Metazoa > Chordata > Testudines > Emydidae > Chrysemys > Chrysemys picta. Next base: position 91,333,528 of record NC_088791.1, on the reverse strand, counting down.
ACAAAGTATAGGCCCCAGCAATGTGCAAATCATGATGTTACTGGGGCAGGTTCATGCCGTGGAATGCCAATTCTGGGCCCGGGAAACAAGCACAGACTGGTGGGACCGCATCGTGTTGCAGGTGTGGGACGATTCCCAGTGTCTGCAAAACTTTCGCATGTGTAAGGGCACTTTCATGGAACTTTGAGACTTGCTTTCCCCTGCCCTGAAGCGCCAGAATACCAGGATGAGAACAGCCCTCACAGTTGAGAAGCGAGTGGCGATAGCCCTGTGGAAGCTTGCAGCGCCAGACAGCTACCGGTCAGTCAGGAATCAATTTGGAGTGGGCAAATCTACTGTGGGGGCTGCTGTGATCCAAGTTGCCAGGGCAATCAAAGACCTGCTGATATCAAGGGTAGTGACTCTGGGAAACGTGCAGGTCATAGTGGATGGCTTTGCTGCAATGGGATTCCCAAACTGTGGTGGGGCGATAGATGGAACCCATATCCCTATCTTGTCACCAGAGCACCAAGCCACCGAGTACATAAACCGCAAGGGGTACTTTTCAATGCTGCTGCAAGCCCTGGAGGATCACAAGGGACGTTTCACTAACATCAACGTGGGATGGCTGGGAAAGGTACATGATGCTTGCGTCTTCAGGAACTCTGCTCTGTTTCAAAAGCTGGAGGAAGGGACTTTCTTCCCGGACCAGAAAATAACCATTGGGGATGTTGAAATGCCTATCGTTGTCCTTGGGGACCCAGCCTACCCCTTAATGCCATGGCTCATGAAGCCATACACAGGCAGCCTGGACAGTAGTCAGGACCTGTTCAACTATAGGCTGGGCAAGTGCTGAATGGTGGTGGAATGTTCATTTGGATGTTTAAAAGCGCGCTGGCGCAGTTTACTGACTCAGATAGACCTCAGCGAAGCCAATATTCCAATTGTTATTGCTGCTTGCTGTGCACTCCACAATATCTGTGAGAGTAAGGGGGAGACATTTATGGCGGGGTGGGAGCTTGAGTCAAATCGCCTGGCCGCTGATTACGCGCAGCCAGACACCAGGGCGGTTAGAAGAGTACAGGAGGGCGCGGTGCACATCAGAGAAGCTTTGAAAACCAGTTTTGCTTGGGCAATCATTTTGGGTGGAGTGACTGGGTGGCCCGAGGCCCCCCCACTGTGTTCTTGGGCATCTGGGTGAGGAGGCTATGGAACTTGGGGAGGAGGGCTGTTGGTTACACCGGGGCTGTAGCGGCAGTCTCTGCTCCTGCTGCCTTTCCTGCAGCTCAACCATACGCTGGAGCATATCAGTTTGATGCTCCAGCAGCCGGAACATCAACTCTTGCCTTCTGTCAGCAAGCTGACGCCACCTATCCATTTCAGCCCGCGATTCAGCCCGCCACCTCTCCTCTCGTTCATATTGTGTTTTTTTGCACTCTGACATTGACTGCCTCCACGCATTCTGCTGTGCTTTGTCAACGTGGGAGGACATCTGGAGCTCCGAGAACATATCATCCCGAGTCCGCCGTTTTCTCCTTCTAATCTTCACTAGCCTCTGTGAAGGAGAAACATTTGCAGCTGGTGGAGGAGAAGGGAGAGGTGGTTAAAAAAGACACATTTTAGAGAACAATGGGTACACTCTTTCACATTAAATTTTGCTGTTCACATTACACAGCACATGTGCTTTTGTTACAAGGTCGCATTTTTCCTCTTATATTGAGGGCCTGCTGGTTTGGTGTGAGAGATCACTCACGCAGTGCCAGGCAACAGATTTCGGCTTGCAGGCAGCCATGGTAAGCCACAGTCTTTTGGCTTTTTTAACCTTCTTAACATGTAGGAATGGTTTCAAACTGTAGCGCCCTCATTTCCCATACCAAGCACCCATTGGGTTGGCCATTTAAAATAGGTTTGCAATATAAAAGGAGGGGCTGCAGTTTCCGGGTTAACATGCAGCACAAACCCAACTACCCGCCCCCCGCACACCCAATTCTCTAGGATGATCACTTCACCCCTCCCCCCACCACGTGGCTAACAGCGGGGAACATTTCTGTTCAGCAGAGCACCTCTGAATGTCCCCTTAATAAAATCACCCCATTTCAACCAGGTGACCGTGAATGATATCACTCTCCTGAGGATAACAAAGAGAGATAAGGAATGGATGTTGTCTGCATGCCAGCAAACACCGGGACCATACGCTGCCATGCTTTGTTATGCAATGATTCCACACTACGTGCTACTGGCCTGGCGTGGTAGTGTCCTACCATGGCGGACGGGATAAGGCAGCCCTCCCCAGAAACCTTTTGCAAAGGCTTTGGGAGTACATGAAGTAGAGCTTTCTGGAGATGTCCTTGGAGGATTTCCGCTCCATCCCCATACACGTTAACAGACTTTTCCAGTAGCTGTACTGGCTGCGATTGCCAGGGCAAATTAATGATTAATCATTAAACACGCTTGCTTTTAAACCATGTGTAATATTTACAAAGGTACACTCACCAGAGGTCCCTTGTGTGCCCTCAGGGTCTGGGAGCATGCCTTAGGTGAGTTCGGGGATTACTGGTTCCAGGTCCAGGGTGATAAACATATCCTGGCTGTTGGGGAAACTGGTTTCTCTGCTTCCTTGCTGTGATCTATCTTCATTGTCTTCATCATCATCTTCCTCGTACCCCGAACCCGCTTCCCTGTTGCGTGATTCTCCTTTGATGGAGTCAAAGCACACGGTTGGGGTAGTGGTGGCTGCACCCCCTAGTATGGCATGCAGCTCCGCGTAGAAGCGGCATGTTTGCGGCTATGCCCCGGACCTTCCATTTGCCTCTCTGGCTTTGTGGTAGGCTTGCCTTAGCTCCTTAATTTTCACGCGGCACTGCTATGTGTCCCTGTTATGGCCTCTGTCCTTCATGGCCTTTGAGACTTTTTCTAATATTTTGCCATGTTGTTTACTCCATTTTGAGTTCAGCTAGCACTGATTCGTCTCCCCATATGGCAAGCAGATCCCGTACCTCCTGTTCGGTCCATGCTGGAGCTCTTTTGTGATCCTGGGACTCCATCATGGTTACCTGTGCTGATGAGCTCTGTGTGGTCACCTGTGCTCTCCATGCTGGGCAAACAGGAAATGAAAGTCAAAAGTTTGCGGGGCTTTTCCTGTCTACCTGGTCAGTGCATCCTAGTTGAGAATGCTGTCCAGAGCGGTCACAATGAAGCACTGTGGGATAGCTCCCAGAGGCCAATAATGTCGAATTCCGTCCACACTACCCCAAATCCGACCCACAAAGGCTGATTTCAGCGCTAATCCCCTCATTGGAGGTGGAGTAAAGAAGCTGGTTTAACGGGCCCTTTAAGTCGAAAAAAAGGGCTTCGTCGTGTGGATGTGTCCAGGCTCAATTCGATTTAACGCTGCTAAATTCGACCTCAACTCGTAGTTTAGACCAGGCCTGGGAGGTAAACAGGCACCTAACAAGTGAAATTAGTATCATCTAATGCAAAGAACCAGGGTCACAACTTCCCAAGCCATTCAGTGTAGAGAGGGAAGTTTGCCTGGCAGATTGACAGCACGTGGGTCAATAAAAGATGCTCCAGATGTATCATACCCCATTCTGACATACCAGGTACAATCCAGACTAATGAGCCACTGTGTCACTCCTGCCCTGCAAGCTTGGGTGCCTTACAATGCCTTGCTGAAGTAGCTCCCACTTAGGCCATTCACAAACAGCCTTCCAGCATGCAAGCCCCACGCTGATTGTGCAACTGCCGCCTGCCAGCCACACTTGGGTTACGCTCTGGCTCTCACCAGCCTTGCTTATACTGCAGGGTGACCCCAACAATCCCCAGTCCCTGATTTCCCCCCCGAAATGTATGTCCTGTGCTGCCCAGCCCTCTCCTGGACAGTACCAAATATTTCAAATCCATTATTCCTTAAAGGGACTAATATGCTATCTTATGATTCAAATAGTTATTCAGACACTTGAATTTAAACTCACTGGATTAGATGAAACAATAAAATGAATTTATTAACTACAAAGACATTTTAAGTGAATATCAGTAATGTGGCATAAAAAGTCAGAAACGATTACAAGAAAAATGAAGATACGACTTTACTAATACCTAACGTAACAAACTATATAAGATTCAAGCAAAATTTCTCTCATACACTTTTAGTAGTTTTACTGACCAAACTCTGTAGGTCAGGACCCCTCCCACAGAGTCCAATGAATGCTTCCTTTATCTCTTCAGGTGTAGTGAATGTGATGGGTGTGGTGAAGTGCATTAGGGTGTTTGTCCCTCCTTTTTACAGTCTCCGTCTCCAAGTGCCCAGCTCGATGTGTGTTTCAAGAGAGGGACTAAGAGTTTATGTGGAAGGGTGTTCCCAGCTGGCTTTTTTTCATCTGTTTGAGGTTTCCTTGTTTCCCTTCCTGCTTGATGACTCTGTTTGATGCTTAAATGCAAATTAAACAGAGCACACATTCCTTTGTCTAGAACAGAACTGTTTGCCAATCTTAGTTTGGGAACATGTGTTAATAATATCATATGGGGAAATATTATAATTTGCATACATTGTTGCAATACATATTTTAGCAGGACAATAATGACCAGCAAATTATACATTTTCAAATGATATAAGTGATGGTCACATAAACACCACCATATACCGGAAACCTATTGATCGCTATACTTACCTACATGCCTCCAACTTTCATCCAGACCACATCACATGATCCATTGTCTGCAGCCAAGCTCTAAGATACAATCGCATCTGCTCCAATCCCTAAGACAGAGACAAACACCTACAGGACCATTATCAAGCATTCTTAAAACTACATTACCCACCTTGTGAAGTGAAGAAACAGATTGACAGAGCCAGATGGGTACCCAGAAGTCACATACTACAGGACAGGCCCAACAAAGAAAGTAACAGAATGCCACTAGATGTCACCGACAGCCCCCAACTAAAACCTCTCCAGCACATCAAGGATCTACAACCTACCTGAAGGACGATCCCTCACTCTCACATGCCTGGGGAGACAGGCCAGTCCTCGCTTACCGACAGCCCCCCAACCTGAAGCAAATACTCACCAGCAACTATACACCACACAACAAAAACACTAACCCAGGAACCAATCCCTGCTACAAAGCCCATTGCCAACTCTGTCTGCATATCTATTCAAGGGACACCATCATAGGACCTAACCACCCCAGCCACACCATCAGGGGCTCGTTCACCTGCACATCTACCAATGTGATATATGCCATCATGTGCCAGTAATGCCCCTCTGCCATGTACATTGGCCAAACCGGACAGTATCTATGCAAAAGAATAAATGGACACAAATCAGACATCAAGAATTGTAACATTCAAAAACCAATAGGAGAGCACTTCAGTCTCCCTGGACACTCAATAACAGATTTAAAAGTGGTAATTCTTTAACAAAAATACTTTAAAAACAGACTTAGAATCATAGAATCATAGACTTTAAGGTCAGAAGGGACCATTATGATCATCTAGTCTGAGCTCCTGCACAACACATGCCACAGAATCTCACCCACCCACTCCAGTATCAAATCCCTAACCTATGCCTGAGCTATTGAAATCCTCAAATCTTGGTTTAAAGATTTCAAGGTGCAGAGAATCCTCCAGCAAGTGACCCGTGCCCCATGCTGCAGAGGAAGGCGAAAAAACCCCAGGGCCTCTGCCAATCTGCCCTGGAGGAAAATTCCTTCCCGATCCCAAATATGGTGATCAGCTAAACCCTGAGCATGTGGGCAAGACTCACCAGCCAGACACCCAGGAAAGAATTCTCTGTAGTAACTCAGATCCCACCCCATCTAACATCCCATCACAGGCCATTGGGCATATTTACCACTAATAGTCAAAGAGCAATTAATTGTCAAAATTAGGCTATCCCATCATACCATCCCCTCCATAAACTTATCAAGCTTAGTCTTGAAGCCAGATATGTCTTTTGCTCCCACTGCTCCCCTTGGAAGGCTGTTCGAGAACTTCACTCCTCTGATGGTTAGAAACCTTCATCTAATTTCAAGTCTAAACTTCCTGATGGCCAGTAACTTCTTGTTCAGAGTTACGGGACATTTCAGAGTTACAAAAAAACCCATTCCCAAGGTGTCTCTAACTCTGAGGTTTTATTGTAGTGTGTAGGTTGTGAATACAAGGTTATATTCTGTTACATGGGGGGCCTCATCTTCCCTGAGACCTTGGGTATATTCATAGAATCATAGAATATCAGGATTAGAAGGGACCTCAGGAGGTCATCTAGTCCAACCCCCTGCTCAAAGCCAATCCCCAGACAGATTTTTACCCCAGTTTCCTAAATGGCCCCCACAAGGATTGGACTCACAACCCTTGGTTTAGCAGGCCAATGCTCAAACCACTGAGCTATCCCTCCCCCCAATATTGCGTCTATTCCTTTTGGTGCAAGATGTACAGGCTGCTGGTAGTTACATAGTGGGCATGTCAAGAATGTGTGACATGAGACACTTTCAGGAAGGATTCAGAGTAGCAGCCGTGTTAGTCTGTATCCTCAAAAAGAACAGGAGTACTTGTGGCACCTTAGAGACTAACAAATTTATTAGAGCATAAGCTCATCCGAAGAAGTGGGCTGTAGCCCACGAAAGCTTATGCTCTAATAAATTTGTTAGTCTCTAAGGTGCCACAAGTACTCCTGTTTTTTTTCAGGAAGGAATCATCCATTCCTGGGGAGGCCATTTTGGCCTGCACAAGGGCTTCCGTCCATCCACTAGCTTCTAGACAATCTTCAATCAGCTTTAGACTTGCCATTTCCAGCTGAAGAGCACCCAGCATAACGACAAATTTGTCCTCTCCATACCCAGCAGGGCAGGTCCACTGAATCTGTATGGTTATGATGAAAAGGGACTGATCCACAGTGGTCACGTACACTTGGAATGGATTTAGGTGGCGTACAGCATTCCTTATTACATCCTTGGCACAATGAATCACTGCCAGAGACTTGGAGCTCTCTGGAGATAGACACAGAAGCACAGTGATGGCTGGGGTGAAAGCTGGTCACTAGCTGTTTTCTGGCATGGTAAGCTGCCCAGGAAATGACATTGAAGGTACCCAGACTTGCTGCTTGCCTTACTTGTTCAAGACACCTGCATTCTTCTTGCAGGGCTTGGGTAGTCAGTTGGCAGTCAGTCTTGATTTCAGTATTTGCCACGGGGTTGGGAGCGTTGTTTTTCTTCAAGATCAAAGGAGGGACAATTGTGTAAGACTCAGGAAGTGATGATATAGACTTCTCTGATGCTGCAGTCTCCCAGTCTGGGGTGGGTATTCCATGAACAACTCCCTCCACTTGTATCAGAGGGGTAGCCCTGTTAGTCTGAATCTGTAAAAAGCAACAGAGGGTCCTGTGGCACCGTTAAGACTAACAGAAGTATTGGGAGCATAAGCTTTCGTGGGTAAGAACCTCACTTGCATCTGAAGAAGTGAGGTTCTTACCCACGAAAGCTTATGCTCCCAATACTTCTGTTAGTCTTAAAGGTGCTCCCTCCACTTGAGTACTGGGATGCTGAAAAAGTTCCGTGGCCGTGGTCCATTGCTGTGGTGGAGCTGAAATTGTGGCCTACGTCTATGATCGCAGTAACAAACAAACCACCACATAGCTTCAAAGGACAGACTACATTCTCATCCTCTAAGTGTTCGCATGCCCTGTTTGCCAGCCTGGTAAAGGTGGCCAGCACTCTGTCATAGGAGCTGGACAATGCAAGTTTAAGAAGATATCTACTAGCTCACTTTTTCGTGTCTATGCATTAAGTGTCAAACCAATGTAGATTGGGAAAGGCATTTCTCAAGTTTTGTTGTGGTACAAACTTTCTGTTCCTTCATGGTGACGTGTTTTGTTGTTGTACTGCAACAGTTGTGCCAAGTAACTGAATGAAGGGAAACTTGTTCTGATTGAGTTTTAATGTTTGGATCATCCAATATCATGGACATCAGTGCCAATAGTGACTCAGGCACAGATTTTGCTTGGCATCCTGGGTCAAGTGATCCAGTGAACGGTGTTCTCATGTGAAACATGTCCCTTTGAACAATTTTTGCTATTTGGGACAGGTGAAGTGCTTCTTTGTCACAGACTTACTCCCATACGTTTTGGAGGGCATGGACAATATCCTGGTTGAATGAGCACATCACATCCTTCTTTTTGTTCTTGGAGATCTGGAATGTGTGGAAAGATATGGGATTTTAGTTCAGTGTTATGCACAGGTGCTGACTTTCCAAAATGCTGGGGGGTGCTCAACCCCAGGCCCTGGCCCCCCACCCCAACCCTTCCCCCAAGGCCCCACCCCACCCGACCTCTTCCCGCCTTGCCTCTTCCTGCCCCCACTCCACCCCGCCCTGCATACTCACTCTTCCCCCTCCCTCTCAGCCTCCTGCATGCCGCGAAACAGCTGATTGCGGTGGATAGGACGTGTGGGGAGGGAGGGAGAAGGTGCTAATCCCCGCCAGCTGGTGGGAGGCACTGGAGAGGTTGGGGAAGCTGATAGTGCTCAGCACCCACCATTTTTTCCCTATGGGTGCTCCAGCCCCGGAGCTCCCACGGAATTGGTGCCTATGGTGCTGTGAATGTGCCCAGCCATTGTCAACCCCAGCTCTTCTAGTCTAGCTGTACAGAGTCTTTCTTCTGTCTCATTACAATGGGCAATACGAAGGGTTGAGTGCTGCTCAACTTTTTATGCTCTCCAGGGGGCTAGCACGAGAGTGTGCAGGGTGCATACATGACCCCAAAAGACACTGCTGGTTAAAAGAGTCTGACATTTAACATATCATGTTTATACGTGGTGAAGAGGGATGTTACCAGAATAGGGGCAGTACTTGTCTGACAAGTATCTTGGACCCTTTGATGATTTGTATCTGTTTACTCTGATTATACACAGATCTTTCAACTGTTATGTTATCCTATGGTCAAAGTGGTTATGGGATGGTGAACAACACCAGATTATTGCAACCATTGGAATAATCGCAACGGAAATATTGCAGCCAGTGGAAGTCCTGACCATAAAATGGAGTCCCATCTTCTGTTTCGACGTCAATGGGAATGGCAAAGTTTGCAAAAACTTTGTTCAGTAGAGGCAATGCAAAGACGTTTGCTGTTGACATAAAATGTACCCTGAGCACTCATCAGTAATGATTAATGCAGATGTAAGAGCTTCTCAAATGTGTTTTGGCATTTCTGATATTTGCCAATTCAAACTTGTTAGCTTGTAATATAAGTTTATCAATTATAGTTTATTATTTATATTGCAGTAATGCCTAGGAGCTCCATTCCTGGGCCATGACCCAAATGTGCTAGCTGCTATACAAACTGAAACCAAAAAGATGCCCCGAGGAGCTTACAATCTACATATAAGACAAGGGACAACAGGCAGATACAGACAGACAGATGGGTGGAGGATAAGGAAACAATATTCTTGTCATATTTTAATGCAACTGTCTACATATTGCTTGATTTTTGGAAAGGACTTTTTTTTGGTCAGTAATGGTTTTGTTTTAACAATACGAAGTGAGTGGCCTATGCTACTTCAATCCATGACCCTTTTCTTGGGACCTGCAGGAATCACTCCCTTCTTTTTAAAAGGATGAAATCCTCATGAATCGTTGTTTGACTTCAAAACCACAGAATAGAATTAATCATCTTCATTTTCTTTTGAAGTAAAATGTTCCTCAGTTCCACCAGTCATTATGTCTTATGCATTATCTCACAGCAGTCAGTACAGATCGGTTAACAACATGTTTCCAGATTCCATTATGGTTAAAGTTTTTCTGGAATTTTATCGATGATAATGCCTGACATATTCCATCAGCAATGGACTTGTGTTAGTGTTTATGGGGTATCTGGAGATATAGTCAGTGGGGGATGGTCTTTCCAGATCTCTGAACTGTAAGGATATGCATGGAGCTATAGGCCGCATTGTTCAATTTTGGTCAGCCGTTTTGCTTTCGGTATTCCAAGCAGAAGGGATGATTGTCCCCTCTCAGGAGTTTTCCATTGGCAGGAGGCTAAGGGAGAAGAAACCACAGAGAGGTTCTCCTCGCAGAGTTCTTACTAATTGTCCAGTCCAGTGGGCGGGGGTTGCTCCCTAGCCTCAGAACAGACTGGAGCTCCAGCGCCACACCAGGCAAATCCTCAGGATCTGCAGGAGGTTAGCTCCAACCACATAGACTCTGTGCCTCTGCATCAGCTCTGTGTCCACTACATGACAGCATTGTTCCATTGGAGCCATTCTATCAGGGCTTCAGTAGCTGGTGACTACCCCTGTAACCATCTGTCCTTAAAGGGGCATCCCCACAGCAGGATATATATGCATGCCTGAGTGTAAAAGTAACACAGCTTGGGGTCTTACTAAGGTTCAGTTGTTAAGGTCTAGTTTTAAGGAGTACGACGCTCCATTAAGATTCCTTCCTAACATCCACAGTTAGTGTAATGCTGTTTTTATTTAATAGAGACATCTAGAAAACAAAAATACGTGTTGCATCTGTTTCTTGTGCTTTGGTGACTGCAACAGTTGGCGATATCGCTGGGGCAGATCCCTCGACTTTCTTGGTATGTCTTGCTCGTCTAGTTTTTTGTAATTTCTTCTTTGTTACTTTTCTCACATGAAAGAAACGTCTTCAGGGCTCCGACACTGCAAATATAATTGTAGCATCCATAGGTAGACGAGCCTCATGTACTCCCTTATTTCACTCAAGCTATGTGTCATACTCTGCTACTTGACTGGTAATACTGTCCTGGTGCTTCAGTCAACCACTGTGTTTCCCACACTTTTTAATTAGGCCTAAAGTGTTGGGAGTGATTATCCAAGCAGCATGCCATTTGACATTTTTGTATTAAATGAGCCCACAAATTTCCTCATCTTCATTTGATGTATTTTAAGAGTCTGAGTCAGCTTCTATTCAATTAAACTTTTTGAAATTGTGTCTTCTGTTGGGCTACGTCTTGTCTGAAGCCTTGGAGTTTGAATGTGATTACCAGGGATCCTAGTTTTCCATGATAAAACCTCCCCCAAATTCTGTGACTAAAAAACAATGACAATCTGAATTTAAAATAAAAGGCTGAACTTTAGTTTCCCTAGCCACAATATATATCAATATCAGTTGACCACAATGTTTTATTTCTTATATTTACAATTTTTTAAGCTGAGAGCCTGAACCCCACCCATTCTACTGATTATCCACATTTTTGACTATCTGATCTGGCCCCAGTCCCAGTTAGGTCAGATAATCAGGGTTCCAGTGTATATGTTTTTATTTTTTCACAAAAAGTCAGAACTAAAGATTCTCTGTAAAAAAACAAATTCTGCTTTTTTCCATGGCAAATGGATTTCTAGGATCTCTGATGACTACATACACCTCTACTCCGATATAACGCGACCCAATATAACATGAATTCGGATATAACGCGGTAAAGCAGTGCTCCGGGGGGGCGGGGCTGCGCACTCCGGCAGATCAAAGCAAGTTCGATATAACGCAGTTTCACCTACAACGCGGTAAGATTTTTTGGCTCCCGAGGACAGCGTTATATTGGGGTAGAGGTGTATATGTCACTTGCCTTCTTGCTTTAACACACTGACGCAGAGATTTCTGCCCATGAATGTGTCAGGTTTCCCTTTTTGCAGGACAACAATCTCCTTCACAAAGAAACTGTTTGCCACATTTGTATTAAGTGTTGTTGCCTGTCTTCTGCCAAGCGGATAATTTGTCTTTTCTGGCTTATGTGTCTTTATTGCCCATCAGTAATTTGGACAGACACCTTACCACTCCTGTCTATCTAAAATATTTATAGAGTCCCAATCACTGCAACATCTAGGCACTGAACACAATTAGAGGACATGAGGTTTAGACAAAAGCGGACTCCACTCCTGCCTTCCTGGGGTTCAGGAGCTGGGGCTCTTTAAATGTATTTCCCATCACAGCTCTCCTTCTTACCGGATCTTTTACACAGAAGGTGGGTTTCACGTTAGGCTCTGAAGGTGCCCAGACTACAGCAGTCTGATTCTCCACCAGGATGTTCCACCACCTAGAGCCTAGCTCTGAAAAGGCCCTGCCTCCATGTTCCTGCATTCTCACTCTGGGAGGATCTAGTTTCACTGAGTGAATCGACAAAGCCACCCCTGAAGTGATCTGATCCTACTGGGCACCAGAGGACTTCTGGATCAGGGGGTGCATTTTAATTTTTAAATTGCCGCCTCCTTCCACAATGAGAGAGAGAGAGAGCTCTTCCCATAGCTTCGTTAACACAGTACTGAGCCCTTTCACTGCCCCAGCTGGAAAACTCCAAACAGCCGTCTTCTTCAGAGCTCACAAATGTGAATGTAAGAGACAAGGCTCAGGAACAACTCTGGCCACAGAACAGCAAAGTTCCCCTGGAAGACAACATTGGCGAGATCTCGCTTCAGGCAGTCGCACTCCTTCTTGGGGCTGCTCCGTGTGTATGGCCTGGGCTGAGCAATCTACGCCCCCAGCACAGCAGCCCCATTCCTCATGGTGGTGGCCCATAATAGGTTTATGTTGAAGTCTTTTTTTTTAACATAAGTAACTCCCCCACAGAAACTTGAAGCGAGAGTTAAGTGTGGGTCGGAACCACCCTCACCATTACACACACTCCAAACGTTCACACATAAAGGAATCACAAGCTGTTTTAATAAACAATTCAGACCCCAAGCGTAGTAACCCACAGTTGACAGGCTTGTACTAATAAAGAAAAAAATTCTCATTACCCAGCACCTAAATAACCTCAACTTTGTCTTTGTAGTTCTGTTAAACTCATGTCTTACAACTCCCTTCCTTTTAGTAGCGCACATGTAACAGGGTGGCCTGCCCCTTTAAGGGCCAGGAGGCTGTGGGTCAGCCAGCCTTTTCCAATTAGCCCTGCCCTGCTACACCTGCACTGGAAGTGATATTTAAAGAAAGCTTTTATGGGAGCCCATGGGATTGCAAATAGTGTTGGGAGTGCCTTATTACCCAATAGAATGTCAATGAAAGAGCAGCAGTGGTGGGTTCCAAAGGGAATCCTGCCTTATCCTTAAATGGAGGACTATTAGATGCAAGAGGTGGACTGGAGGTGGGGAATGGAAGGCTCCCTAGGGATCCCAGGTAGCTGCGGAGAACTCATTGCAGAAGGCGATTAATCTGTTTTTCTTCCAGAGTAAAGCCTACCTCCCCTCTACTGTCTGCAGATCTTAATCATCCTTGCTAAACTGTACAACACCAAGTTATTTACTGGCTTTATCAGCATCTGTCCATCTGTTCACTTTAGATGTTCTAAGATCTCCTTGGAAATACCTTGAAGCCACTGTGATGGAGGGGTCATCACAAGGGAGACAGGCAATGGTGAATGCTAAGAGAGAACATTTTTGGTTATTCGTTTTTATTATGATATTGCAAAAAAAAAACCAACCCAAAACAACCTTATTCCTGCATGGGGATCTTGCTGATGTTGTGGCAAAAGAGTTAATGGGATGCATATTATGAATTGCTGATATATGAGCACTTGATATGAAATCCACCCTGGCCCAAAGGACCCATAACAGTCAGCTGCCGTAATCGCACCTGGACAGCCATTAAAGGGATTACTTGAGATGAAGACCTTTGAATGGATGAGTTTTGTAGACGAGCTGGCTCTGGCGGACATGGCTTATAGTTGGAAGCTGGCTGAGGGTTTTTTGTGTTTCAAAGCAGCTGGAAAAGTGGGGGCTAACATCCCAGCTCTAACCCATGATCAGTACTGAGAACAAGGAAGAGCTGTCCAGCTTTGGGCCCAGGGGAGCGTACAGGGGACTGGCAGGGAACAGGCAGTGATCAGGGGTCAGAGATGGTGCTGTTTTTCCTGCTACTGGGCTAGACACTTTGGGTTAGATTCACACAGGACTTAGATGTTCCCGTGCTTCACTCTTAAGCACTCAGTGGAATTCCCAGCCCTGAGTTAGGCAGGCATTGTATGAGGAACGTTAGACACCAAGGAAAGCCAATAAGCTGAGTGGGGAGCTGCCCAATTTAGCCAGGCGTGAAATACAGAAGACAGAGGCAGGGCCTAGATTCTCAAAGATACTCAGGTGCCTAACTTCTATTGAACTGGGCCTTTTATGCCTGGCTGACAGGCCAGAAGGAGGCTCCTATTTCCACTCAGTGCTCTCAGGCAGAAACCCTTTCCTGGAATTAGGCACCTATGCCAGGGCAGCCCTTTCTCACAAAAGGAGAGAGCCCTCCTCCACCCCATTACAGTCCATCAACCAGTGGCTAGGGCCATTACATGGAACATAGGTGCCAACTTTCCCCAGCGCTGGTGGGTGCTCGGGCCCCCCCGGCCCCACCCCAACTCCACCCCTTCCCGCCCCTATTCCAACCCCTTCCCCAAAGTCCCCACCCCAACTCCGCCCCCTCCCTGCCCCTATTGGACTCCTTCCCCAAATCCCTGCCCTGGCCCCACCTCTTCCCCAAGCGCACCGCGTTCCCCCTCCTCCCCAGCGCATGCCACGAGAAACAGCTGTTTCGCAGTGCAAGCGCTGGGAGCCAGGGGGAAAAAGTGGGCACGCGGCACGCTCTGGGGAGGAGGCGGAGGTGGAGATGAGCTGGGGCAGGGGGGCGGGCCGGGGAGCACCCACGGAGTCAGCACCTATGACATGGAATATAGGAGACCTGCAACTGAAGCAGAGACTTGAACCCAGGTCTTACCCCCATGAAATAGAGACCTCTTGGCAACTGGTCCCCCGCTCTTTGCAAACAAGTCTCACCTGAGATCTGACAAACTCACTGCCCCAAACATATGGCTTGCAGGATATATATCCATAAAGAGTAATGTGTAAGGTATCTACGGAAAGCTTGCAACTTGTCAATGTTCATACGTGTTGTGAGATGTGTGTATGGGTGATATTTAAGGACTATAACGTATTTATATTGAAAATATGTCTTATGGACTTGGAGTACAAAGTAAAGATTAATTATCAGGATGTCTCAGTAATGGCCCATTTGGGTTGTTGCCCTGCTCTGGCTGGCTGGTGACGCAATGCAAGGCTCAATTGCATAGCCTCGTACAATATTAAGATTTTGAATGGGGAAACCATCAGAGGCAATGATAAACAGACAGAACCTCTTAAAAGTAAAAAAGAAACTTTGTAACAAGAGAGGGATTGTGTCTATGCATAGAACCAAGACTCTCTTCAGTGTAACAGGGTGTGGGGAAGGACACTCTGCATCTATTCGCTGAAGAAACCCCTTGAGGAATGGGGTGCATTCGTGAATGCCTGGATCCTCGTTTTTGTCTGCAGCCAGGCAGCTCTGCAAAAGACTGAACTTTTGGGGGTAAATCTACTCTATTATATAAGAAAGGTGTCAAAGTTAGACTCAGGACTCACAGTTTGTCAGACCACTCTGTTTTATTAGCACAGCGCTCTGCTAATAACACCCAGATAATGTGAGCACCCTCCAAGACCCGCACTACCTTATTTTATACAGATAAAAAGGGCACGAACTTAACAAGAGAACAAAGACAGCAGAACTGACAAGTTTACCCGAGGCTAGACATACATATTCAATTTTCTTACTAACTTTTACAGATCTCCGTCTGATGTTTCACCATTAGCTTAAGCAGACTCATTGTTTATGTCTTAATGTTCCTTTTCCTGACACCTGTATATCAGCATTCCTTATTTCTGCTTAAAGGTACATACAGCATTTCTTTAATCCATTCTATTTTTACAATATAATTTATTCTACTTTCACAGAGGTAACTATTAATAAGTATAGGCTCAGATTCACAGTTTATGTTTTGTTTGGAGTTGTAACCAATTGTTTCCATTGTTTTCAGCTAAATATTTGTTCTCAGTTAAACCTACCTTTGTCTTATCATAAGTGCTCACAAGTGCTGTGTGGTTACAGGAGCAGTGGTAAAAGGTAAAACTAGTAAACGGGGGTACACTGCACCTTTGGGAGCAGAGGATCTGGAATTTCTACCAGCAGCCAGTGTCAGGGGCTGGATATCACAGGGAATGGTTCAAAGGGACTCTGGGATTGGGGTGCACCTATTGCTAACCTGCAAGGCAAAGGAAGGGCTGGCATAGCCTAGAGGAAATTGCTTGAGTGGCTGAAAGGTTGGTGGTGCTACAGAGCTGACAATCAGCTACCACAAGAAGGACTCCCTCATGCAGGAGGCAGGGGGTAATGAGCTAATTCACAGTTCTAGGTAACCAGAGAACTAGCACCCCCACTCCCAACATGAGTGCCTGAACTACTGAGCTACTGGGTATTTTGGGGTGGGGTGGGGTGACAGAATGCAGGGAGTGAACAGGTGAGCCTGCACTGTGATTACTAATGTTAATTAGTTCCCCAGAGAAAGCTGATGGGGGTAATTACAGAATCAGGTTGGCTGGCCTAAGGAGCCAATTATCCCATCAGCCCAAGGCTGATAAAGAGGCTGGAAGGAAGTACCAAGGGGGAGGACAGAGAAGGGGACTAGGGCTAGTTACATGGATGCCTCAGGGGAGACCGACCGACCTACCTACCTACCTCTGCTCCCCTTAGGCCCTGGGGAGAGGGCCAAAAAGCATGGTGGTGCTTTAGACAGACCGTTGCATGGGGATTGCTGTGGAAATGGTGGTGGGAACTTAAAATAAAAGGGTTTGGTGAAGGCATTAGGGTTGCCAGTTTGGCTGGACGTATTCCTGGAGGTTTCATCACATGAGTCTTTAATTAAAGATTAATCTTTAATTCCCTCCAGGACAATCCCGGAGGCTTGGCAACCCTAGGAGGCATTGAGGGAGCCTGAATATCCGGTAGCCTGGTTGCCCTGGCACTCAGCTGGGAGATGGTAGACTCATGTTCAAGTCCCTATTCCAAAGCCGGTACAGCAGGGACTTGAAAATAGGTCTCCCTCAACCCAGATGAGTGCTTTACCCTCTGGGATACTGGTTACGGGGGGATGGGAATCAAGGCCTGTCTCCTTTTTTTGTGAGAAAGGGCTGAACTGGCTTAGACCCTTAACTCCAGGAGCGGGTTCACAGCTGTGAATTCCAAGAGGAGATAGGCACCGGAGTAACTCCTTTGTGCTGCAGAGCTTCAGCCACACCCTCTCCTCAGCCTTTCCTACTGGCTAGCTTAGGCAGCTCCTCACCTAGCATGCTGGCTTCTGTGAATCCCATCCTGAGGTGCCGAACTCTCCCCATGCGTTGTATGGGGAGTGGCTGTGGATTCCATGGGGTGCCAGGGAACCTAAAGTTAGGCACAGCAAGGCTGAGTCTATAGGTATGTCTGCAGCCACCATTCTTCCTGTCAGCGATGAGACTGGATTCCCTCTGGCCTCTACACCCCCTCCGTAGGCTGCTGTTGAGCAATGCTAGCCCCTCTGTCCTGCGCCGACAAACCATGCTGCCGCCACACGGCTTTCGTCCTGTGCCAACATCGAGGTTTTAACCAACCCTTCCGGGGTTATCTGAAAACTATCGGCTATGAAGCACAATTAAAATGAATTAGTCATTCTTAGTTTCTCATTAATTTATAGTATTCCTATGGCTTAGTCACAACACGTTGGTGTCTACACTGGGGCATAGGCTGGCTTAACTACCTCTCTCATTGGTGTGGGTTTTTCACATCCTTGAGTGACATAGCTAGGTTGACCTAAGTTTTAGGTGTAGACCAGGCCTTAGTCAGGCCTACACAGGGGCTTGAGGGCAATGCCAAGGGTAGGCAAGACAATATGAGTGTAGGTTTCTTTGTTTTTAAATCCACTTCTCTAAACGGTGTGCACCCGTTTGGGCCAATAAATCATACTTTGGTTGGGAGAAACTGATTCTGTGTCACTGCATCTTATTACAGACCATAAACTCCTGAAGGAGGATTCTGTCAGTGTCCAAGCCCTATTGGACCTGCTAAGTAATACAGCTGGAAGCCAGACAGGTATAACACAGAAAGCAGGGTTAGATTGTGGGATCTCACACCTAAGTTCCCTCTAAGGTGTGTGCCTGCGCAGGAGGCCACCAAGGGCCGCACACTTAACTCCCCCAGCCCTGGGGCTGTGGCGCAGTGAGGAGGCATGCCTCTCCTTCCCAGCTCCGGGGCTGTGGCAGGGAGAGAGGACTCCCCCAGCCCAGGGGCTGCGGCGGGAAGAGGCGCTTCTCCCCTGGCTCCAGCCCCAGAGCTGCTGCGGTGGAGTGAGGCACCTCTCCCCTGACCCCAGCCCCAGAGCTGCTGTGGCAGGCAGAAGGCTGGGGGGAGTCCTTTCTCCCCGCTGCAACCCTGGGGCAGCCTGCACCCCAAACCCCTCATCCCCAGCCACACCCCCAGCTGGAGCCCTCACCACCCCACACCCCAACCCTCTGCCCCAGCCCTAAGCCCCCTCCCACACCCTGAACCCCTCATCCCGGCTCCATCCCAGAGCCCACCCCCCCCAGCCAGATCCGTCACCCCCTGCCCCAGCCCTGAGGCCCCTCCCACACTCTGAACCCCTCGGCCCCACCCCCGCCACACATCACCTCCATGTTGCTGCACATAACAAAATTCATTCCGCACATGGATGGAAAAAATTAGAGGGAACATTGTCCCACACCAGAGTGAAGTGAAGGCAGGGGCCTGCCACTTGAAAGTGATGTATTGGGGGGCCTGGAAAAGGGTCTCAGAAGGAGCAGCCTACTTGTGGACCATGTCTATTTGGATGAAAAGAAAAGTTAAAATAGAACAATGTGTGTTGAACTAGATGGACCATTTGCCTGACCCAGAATGGCAATGCCTGTGTCTCTATGCAAAGGACATTTGGAAAGATTTTGACAAGGCTTTTAATGGATGTGGATGCATTAAGGATATTATACATCATATAGCTGTAGCTCTCATTATGCTACCAAAACTGCAAGTCACCAAGTAAAATCCCTCTAATGCTGAAAGGGCAAGTAAAAGCTGAACTTGTCTGAATGGTAAAATTAGAACTTAATGATCAGATTCAGACTCCAGCTGATTAAGGTCACGGTATGGTCACTGCCATAAAACCAAACAAACAGGATTTGGATAGACCTGGAAGAGCTGAATCAGGCCTCCATCTACGAGCACTGTTCTATAACTAGACAAGCAGAGCTTATGTCTAGACTTCAGAATGGCTATTTGGTGTTTGAATGCAAACTGAGGGTTTCGGGAGTTGCTGGGTGTCACAGCCTTATTACATTGCCCAGGCAGAGAAAGACGGTGCAGATAGCTTCACCAGCACTGTAGAAGGGGGGACGATGACACAGTAGCCTTTCTTCCACAGCAGGCTGATGCTGGGGTGCAGTGACCTGTCTCCTGTGGGTGAGGAAATATGGGGGTGGTGGCTGCAGAAGATTCACAGGAGGGAGTTGAACTCCATGGGAACCCTTCTCCCCGAGCTGGCTGCAGCTGGGGTACGAAATGAAGGTTGTAGCAACCTGCACGGACCTTGGAGGGAAGAATTTGTAGGAGGCGCCAGGAACTCACGTCTTGAACGCTAGCTGCAGCGGTAGCACCTCTTGAATAAAGAGCCGGTTCAGTTTAACAAACATTGAGTCCTCCAAAACAACGGTGGCTCTGCTGGGGCTACGGAGGATCTGCATGGCAAAGGGAACCCTGGGGAGCCCTTCTCCTCCTTCAGGCATTGCTGGGTGTTGCGACCTGCCTTCCACTGGAGCTGTGGAGGATTGAATGGTGAGGTCTGGGGGGCAAGTACCACCCCAGAAGCCCTTTTTCCCTTGCAGGGGTGCAGCGACCTGCCAATGCTACATCCTGCAGGATCTATTTTGTGCCGCACTTCCTGTTGACTCTCACGAAGGGCTGGATTGTGCACTTTGCACACAGCCCTGGGTAAGGGTGGTTAGTACACAGCTGCCCTGCCCAAGCAGTGGGAGAGCTGCAGGAGCAATCTCTCCTGGGGCTCCTCAGCATGCATGGGGCAGGGTCCACACATTGTTCCACCCACTGCTGCAATGTTTCATGCATGGATATAACCAGCAGCCACACAGCTGTACATAAGAAATAATGGCTAGTCAGAGAGAGACTCAGCCAAGGCATAGACTTTACTGGTGGTATCCTCAGCTTCTAAAAAAAAATAATCAAATAACAGCTAGCCAACAACACGTCTTCAGGCTCCACCCAGTTAAAGAGAGCATGCACCTCCAGGGGGAAACCCCGTCAGCTTCCGGGATGAATTTACCGAGCTGCTGCCCAGCGTGGTTTTGTGATCTGTAATCCCCTAGATTCTTTGTCCTCAGTGACCTCAAACTTCACATTGACAACATAAAGGACACAAGAATACTTCATCTCATGGCCCACAGGATTCTTCCAAGTCATCTAGGGACCCAAACATGCAGCTAGACATAGGCTGGATCCTGTCTTCATTCCACGGATGATACGGAGAGATCACCATCATACTGCGCCATCTCCATGTCTGACCACTACATCATCCAGGCAAATCAGAGCCATTTCTCCTTCCCATAAAAGTAACAACTGTCCAAAGCTCATTCACTCACCCGCCCCCCAAAAAACACCTGCTGATCCTTCTAAGTTTTCAACTTACCCTAGAAGAACAAGCCACCCAAATACAAGACCAAGGCACCGATGAGTCAGTACAACAGTACAATTTCCTGATGTCCCCTACCATCAAGGCCATTTATGTGCGCCCGCCTACTGGCCACCGGAAAAGCAGCCGCCGAAATGCCGCAGAGAAACGGCAACGTCAAGAAGCGCTGTCACTGAAATGCCGCCGATTTTCGGCGGCGATGCCTCTTAATGCTGCTGCTTTTCGGCGGCATTTCGGAAGCGACACTTCTTGACGTTGCCACTTCTTGGCGGCATTTCAGCGGCTGCTGAACTTTACACTGGTGCGTGTCCTCAAGCACCACTCAGGTTGCTAGAGGGAAGGGGACATTTCTCATATGCCCAACTGTGCTCCCAATGATGTCTTTAAACAAGTAGCAGCACAAGACCTGTCGCCGATGCCTTGTGGCCACACTCACCATGTCTGGAGCAGCAAACTGCCTCTTGCAATAGCTAGCGATTCTGAGTATGTTCTGGCTTGCAGTGAAGTGTATTAAGGGGTGATTTTTTAATAAAAATAATCGACCTTGCACCAGAAACAATGTATGCATGGTCAATGGTTCCTTGGTGCTTTGCATTCCTTGCAGCTGAATCCTTGTCCGTTGGCGCATCCTCCACACCTGAACAGAGACTTTCCCAGATTAGAAGGTGGAAAAAGAAGACTCAGGAGGACATGTTCAAAGGATTAATGCACTCAACACCAGGGGAGGATATAATGAACAGAAGGCGCCCATTCCCACACCTTTGATGGTATTGCACTGCATCTGCAAGCAAGCTGTCCTTGTTTCTCCCCTCACAGCTTTATCATCCATTTTGCCCAAGGTTTTCTTACTTTTTTTTGCTGTCTGCTTGTTTGTGTGCATAATAAAATCAAGCAGATGAGGAAAAAACGTTCTTTATTCATTCCACACATGGTAGTTGGTGAGGGTGGAGCTATCAGGATAAAATGCAATGGAGGGGATAGTTGGGTAAGGAACAACAGAGATAATTGTCATACTACTCTGGCTCATTGCTGAAACCGGTTTTCAAAGCCTCACAGAGATGCGGAGTCCCTCGATGGGCTCTTCTTATTGCCCTGGTCTCTGGCTGCTCAAAATTGGCTGCCAAGTGATCAGCCTCAACTCTCCACCCAGCGGAAACTTTTCTCCCTTTGTTTCACAGAGATTATGGAGCACAGAGCAGGCAGCGATAACAAAGGGGATATTGCTTTCACTGAGGTCTAACCTAGTAAGCAAACAGTGTCAGTGACCTTTTTAGCAAACAGCACCAGCACATTCCACCACCATTCTGCACTTGCTTAGCCTGTGGTTGAACCAGTCCTTACTGCTGTTCAGGCAGCCAGCGTATGGCTTCATCAACCATGGGAGCAATGAGAGGCTGGGTCTCCCAGGATCACAATTGGCACGTCAACATCATCAACGGTTATTTTGCTGTCTGGAAAGAAAGTCCCTGCTTGCAGCTTTCTGAACAGACCTGTGTTCCTAAAGATGCACGTGTCATGCACCTTTCCGGAACAACCCACACTGATGTTGGTGAAATGGCCCCTGTGATCAACCAGTGCTTGCAACACCATTGAGAAGTATCCCTTTCAGTTTATGTACTCTTTTGCAAGGGGGTCTGGTGCCAAGATAGGGATATGTCTGCTATCGTTCCATTGCATTTAGGCAACCCCATCACGGCAAAAACCTCCACTACATCCTGCACATCACTCAGTGTCAGCACCCTTCTTAGCAGAAGTCTATTAATGGTCCTGCAAACTTGGATCACCACAGATCCCACGGTAGATTTACCCACACCAAATTGATGCCCCACTGACCGGTACAGTCTGGCATTGCAAGCTTCCACAGAGCGATCACCAATAGGGTGACCAGACAGCAAATGTGAAAAATCGGGACAGGGGCTGGGAGGTAATAGGAGCCTATACAAGAAAAAGACCCAAAAATCGGGACTGTCCCTATAAAATCAGGACATCTGGTCACCCTAATCGCCAATCACTTCTCCACTGCCAGAGCAGTTCTCATTTTAATATTGCTGCACTTCATGGCTGGGGAAAGTTCTTCACACAGTTCCTGGAAAGTGGCCTTACACATTCGAAAGTTCTGCAGCCACTGCTCATCATCCCACAGCTGTGTAATGACCCGGTTTCACCAGTGAGTGCTTGTTTCCCAGGACCAGAAATGATGCTCAACCATATTCAGCTGATCCGTGACTGTCGCCAGCAACTGTGAATTGTTTCACTCTGTGGCTTGCAGCAGAGCTGCCTGCATGGCATCGCATTGTTCTATGCAGCAGTTCCTGTCTCGGCTGTGGAAATACTGCAGGATAAGGTGCGAGATGTTTGTAATGCTCACAACAACAGTGTACAGCTGAGCGAGATCCATGCTTGCCGTGTGATGGTGTCCGCGTGGCTATCCCAAGCTTTCAAAAAAGGCACAAAAAAGCCTTGGTTTGTTTGCCACTGATATCCGGGAGAGAGGTAAGTGCATCATGGGAAGCTAGTGCCATGTTCCCATAACCGCCCGTGACAATGTTTTGGTCCCATGATGCATTCCAAGAACTACCCAAAATTCCATTCGGCTACGTGCACTATGGGATAGCTACCCACAGTGCTGTGCTCCATCCATTGATGTAAGTGCTGCTAGTGAAGACGCACTTTGCTGACACAATGAGCGTGGTGTGCACACGCAAGATCGACTTGCTTATATCGGAGGCTCGATGTCGACTTACATAGAGTCAATTTAACTTTGTAGTGTAGGCATGGCCTAAAAGCAAAATAAAGGAGTGTGTGCTCTCGGTATACTATTTTAATTCATTCCGATGTTTTTAAAATTTATCACCCAGCTTTCCCCAACACTAGGAAGAACTCAGCATGTTTTTCCCACTGCCCTGCATTCTTTGAACGAGGAGGTAGGAGGGGGGTAATTAAAGTTTGCATGGACAATATTGTATTTCTAAGTTTCTTTTGGCTACAAGTCTCATAACTTCACTATCATTTCTAAAAATATACTAGGTGTCTCACAAACCCCAGCAAAAGTAGTTTGTTCCCTAGACCTTATTTGCCCGGTTGGAAGATTTCAGTCCAAACTATTTCTGATTTATACAGATGTAGTAAATTGTTCTGTGCTCAGATAACACACACACAGTTGAACAGATTTTTTTTTAAATGCTTTCCTGAGAGCAAACACTAGCTCTGTAAGAACAGCTCTCCTATCTTGTGGTAACTCACCTCACATTCCCTGTGATGACTATTTGGCTTTGGGTTTCTGACATGAATGGGACTGAGAAATAAAATTCAGGTGCTTGAATGTGTCTTCTTAACCATAACATCTGTACTACTAAGGCAGTCAAGTATCAGAGGGGTAGCCGTGTTAGTCTGGATCTGTAAAAAGCGACTGAGTCCTGTGGCACCTTATAGACTAACAGACAAATTGGAGCATAAGCTTTCGTGGGTGAATACCCACTTCGTCAGATGCATTTCCAACAGTTGTCAAGAAGGTATGAGTAACAGTAGGGAAAAGTTAACTCACACCTTCTTGTCAACTGTTGGAAATGGGCCATCCTGATTATCACTACAAACGTTTATTTTTTCTTCTGCTGATAATAGATCACCAAATAGCTCACCTTAATTAATTAGTTACATTTGGTATGGCAACATCCATTTTTTCATGTTCAATTTGTATATATATTTTCCTACTGTATCTTCCACTGCATGCATCCGATGAAGTGTGTTTTAGCCCACGAAAGCTTATGCTCAAATAAATTTGTTAGTTCCTGTAATCCATATGCAACTGGAGGTACGTGAGTTTGTTGGTAGTAAAAAAACTTTAAAATATTTTTTTCCGTTTCAACTGAACAGTTGTTGTATGCACTGCAGCATGTCAGAAAATTCCCAAGAAGCAAAATGCACACTCCTGGCTGCTTTCAGATCAAAGGGTCCACACACACTGTTCCTCAGAGGGTGCAGCCTGGCCCCTGCACAGGGAAGGTGGTCAGTATCTTTCAACCACAAGCATTCAGCTCACACTTGTTTTCAATTTTGCACAATAGGTATGTGTCAATTCTTCAAAAAGGGCTATATTTGTGGAGTTTAATGTACCCGCCCTACACACTGCGACATCATATATCATTTGAAAGCTGAGTTTGTGTACGTTTAGCTGAAGTATGATGTGGCGCTGTCAAGTGGTGCTGTAAGCTTGTAGATGAAGTGAAACAATGGTATAAAATATGAGAGTGTCATTTTTTTGCACAGTTCCAGGAACACTGCAACAGGACCATGACGACTATGGTTTGTATTGTTTAAGTTCATTTCAACACCTTGATGTGGTGTTTGTTGGTCAAAGCTACCAAACAACAAAGTATTAAAAGATTGTTATTGGCTTGGAGTGGGAAAGTTTTTTTTTTCTTCCAGAAATGATGAGTCCGTTTAGCATGCGGTAAAAGATGAATATCAGCATTTTGCAATATACTGACATGATGTTTTCACATCACATATTCTTAATTTCCAATGCATCTCCCAAGTAATTATAATAGTTTTCTATATTTTCAATTGAAATTTGCCAACCACATCAGTCTCACACTGAAGGTTGTTCACCAGTAGCAGTAGATTCCATGCCCATCATTTGTACTGTAACGTGGGTAAACATATATATATGTGACTTCCTAATTTAATGCGTTTCCATTTATAAGCTTTTGTACATAGAGTGTAGCATCTAGTCTGCCTGGTAGAAAGGTTCAATTTGTAATTGCCTATGCATACAGTACTACGAAATATTCTAGAAACTTCTTTTTAATTCAGTGATGGTTATGCACAGGCCAATATTGGTGTCAGAGATGACAATACACAGTTTCATATTTCGCTTCAGTTAAATTGTCACTAAACAAAAATGACAATTTTGATGCTAACAGATAGCTCTAATTTATATCTAATTTAGCACAAGTCTGTCTACTTGTACAAAATGAAAAATGGTGGTGGGGTTGTGGTGGTGATGCTAACAATATACTCTGGGAATTTTACCTCTATAGTGAAGTTACAGTACATGAGAACATGGAGAATGCAAGCCCCTTACAGCTTACATCAAAGAGAAAAAGATTCTCCACAAACTTTGAGAAATGTGTTACTTGTCAAGAAAATCAAAAGAATGCCAATCTGTCAAAAGCCAACAGGGCTGGATGGAATTCTGCAATGCTGGCAGCAGAAGCCAGGTGAGATTAATTGTACTGGTGGCTATAGGAGGAGTTTTCTAGTACAGATGATATGCCACCAATACTGTATCACAGAGGTTGCTTTCAGAAATACACAAGCAAGCTGAATTTGCCACATGTCAGATTATCTGTGGGAGACTTGATTGGTAAGGATGCAGTTTATCACTCAACATGCCTTTCTTCCTACTTGAGTAAAAGAAATCTTAAAGCAAAACCTTCTAGTTACACTGCAACAATACAGTCACTTTTAACTTTGCATTTTATCAGCTGTTTGAAGAGATATACAGTGATCTTATGTACAACAAGACAGCTCTTTTCCTGTCCAAACTGCTCCAAATATACAAACCCCTACTTTCCTCAGCTGTAGAAACTACAAGCTATTCCAGTGGCAAAGTACAGGCAAGGTTAGCAAAACACTATGGTTCTTCAATTTCGTTTCACGCACAGCATGGACAAGGCAAGTCTACCATTGTTCTATGCAGCGCAATAACTAGCTGATGCTATCCAACCTGCTAGTAATCTGAAGCAGGAACTTAAATCGTCTAAATGTTGTGTGGCTAGTAGTATAAGGGCGCTACCATAAATCAAATGTTAACCCCGCCCCTTGACCCCTTAAGCCCAGCCACCTGTCACCGGAAGTCCCGCCCCTGGAGATATTAATTCCGGGGTCAAGCCGGACACATGATCAGAAGGAAGGTGTGTCATGTGACCCCTCTAAGAACCCCTCCCACTGCCCTCTACCAATCAGGATGGGTTTCAGCCACTGGGGACCACCCCCGAGAGGATATTTGACCAACTGGGAGTAGTCCAGGGCAGGGTGACCCGTCCGGAAGTGTGTCATGTGACCCCTATTAGAACTCCTCCCTTTGCCCTCTGCCAATCAGAGTGCAGCACCACCACCCCATACGTCCCAGCACTGGGCAGAAGAGGCCATCTCCTATCAAGAATGCGTGTTTTCGAAATCATGGAAATGCTGAAAGGAAACATGGATTCCTTCACCACCCCCGTGAGAACTTCAGACTTTGTTTTAGCCCCTAGGGCCTTCGACCATCCATGGAGAAAGCACTACATCAGCGACAGTTCTGAGGAGCAGGAGGGAGTGGCCGAGGGGAGCCCTTTGGCCCAGCCGTAGATGAATATGCCGGAACCCAACCCTGAAACCCAACTGCTCGTGAGACACCCCAATGAGTGTGGCGGCCTCTTTCATCCAGCCCCCTGAAGGAGGAAGGCGAACACAGCTCGGGAGAGTCATCGGCAGATAAGATGAATGGAAAAGGCATCGCTCAGGTAAATGAACGATTTAGAAGTAATGTTAGAGGATTTGTGTGTGTGTGTCTAATGGGATTAGGAACCAGGGTTGTGTAAGTCTAAAAACAAGCAGTGGGAACTTACACTTATTTCTTTTCTGAAAATCTCTCGACAGCGGATCTAGAGGATCCGGAGGCTCTGGACTGCATGGCATCAAATAGCGAAGATGAACTGGGCCCACCTTGTTTTTGCTCAACGCCAATACAAATTGTTGAAGAGGACTCTGAGGATGACGGCTATGAGGAGTTTAGGAGGAGGCTTGGCATAGAACTAACTGAGTCAGTGCCAGATCGTGAGCGTAAAAAAGTCATGCGGCCTATTGTACATGTTGCTGTTTATGCTGTCCTTAATCACTGCCTTAGGGAAAAGCTTTTCGAAGATTGTGAGGGCTGTGTAATAGATGTCCCAGACCAGTGGCACCATGACTGTGTGGCTTGGATTTCAATGGATATAAACTGCAAGCAGGGCCGGCTTTAGGAAGTGCGGGGCCCAATTCGAACATTTTCGGCGGGGCCGCAACAGGGATGACTTAAAAAAAAAAAGACACATTTCTTCCATGTATTATTTACTTTCCATAACTATATAAATAATAACAAAATTATATATTACATACATTGCGTAATGTATACGGATGCATGCTAAGCCTACCTAAAGTTCTTGACACCCCCTCCCGGGACCCCTGCCCCATCCACCCCTCTTCCCTGTCCCCTGACTGCCCCCTGCCGCCCCATCCAACCCTTCCTCTCATTCCTGATGGCCCACTGGAACTCCTGCCCCATCCAACCACCCCTTCTCTCTGTCCCTGACTGCCCCTGGAACCTCTGCCCCTGACTGCCCCCCACCGCCCAACCCAACCCCTGCTCCTTCCTGACTGCCCCCCCAGGACCCTTGCCCCCATTCAATCCCCCTGTTCCCTGCCCTCTGACCGCCCCGACCCCTATCCACCCCCCCACAACCCTCCAAACTCCCCTGCCCTCTTCCAACACCTGCTCCCTGCCCCCTTACCGCGCTGCCTGGAGCCGCTCGCCCGGGTCCGAGTCTGGGCTGGGTCCACTCGGTCCGGGCTGGGTCCAGACCCGGGTCCAGGTACGGTCCAGGCCCGCTCAGCCCGGGCCCGGGTCCGGGTCCAGGTCCGGGCCTGCTCAGCCTGGGTCTGGGTCCGGGTCCGGGCCGGATCCGCTCGGCCGGGTCCGGGTCAGGGCCGGAGCCGCTGGGCCAGGGCCGGGCCGGAGCTTCTCGGTCCGTGCTGGCGCCGCTCAGCTGGGGCCGGCGCCGCAGGGCCCGAGCTGAGCCGGGCCAGAGCCGCTCGGCCGGGTCCACGTCCGGGTTGGGGCCGGGGCCGCCGGACCGGAGCCTCTCGGGCCGGGCCGGCGCCACTTGGCCAGGGCCGGCACCGCGGGGCCCGAGCTGGGCCGGAGCCGCTCGGCCGGTTCTTGGTCCGGGTCCAGGCCCGGGCTGGAGCCGCTCAGCCGGGCCCAAGACCGGTGCCGCGGGGCCCGAGCCGGGCTGGGCCAGAGCCACTCGGCCGGGACCGGGTCCAGATCTGGGCCGGAGCCGCTGGGCCAGGGCCGGGCCGGAGTCTCTCGGTCCGCGCTGGCGCCGCTCGGCTGGGGCCGGCGCCGCAGGGCCCGAGCTGAGCCGGGCCAGAGCCGCTCGGCCGGGTCCACATCCGGGCCGGGGCTGGGCCCGGGGCCACGGGGCCGGGCCGGAGCCTCTCGGGCCGGGCAGGCACCACTTGGCCAAGGCCGGCACCGCAGGGCCCAAGCGGGGCCGGAGCCGCTCGGCCGGTTCTGGGGCCAGGCCGGAGTCGCTCAGCCGGGCCCAAGCCCGGCGCCGCGGGGCCCGAGCTGGGCCGGGCCAGAGCCACTCGGCCGGGACCAGGCTGGGGGTGTTTGGCCGGGGCCAGGCCGGAGGGAGCCGCGCACTCGGACTGGGCCGCACTGCACCTCCCTGGAACTCTCCTCGTGCCCCCCCCCCCATGCTTACCTCCTGTCTACTGCTTGTTTCAGGCTTCCCGCGAACATCTGATTCGCAGGAAGCAGGGGAGAGGGAGGAGAAGGTGGGCGGAGCGTTCAAGGGAGGAGGGGGAAGTGGGCCGGGGGCGGGGTGGACAGCTGCGCGGGGCCCTCTAGGCGCGGGGCCCCATTCAGGGGAATCGGCCGAATCGGCCTAAAGCTGGCCCTGACTGCAAGCTCCGTGGCCTGTGTGCTGAGCTGAGTTTGGAAAGCTTATTAAACACTGTTATTGCCATGGGTGATGCTATGCAATGTCTGTGCTTAACTCAAGAACGTTTAGCGCAAGGGGTAACCTTGATAAATGCTGTGCAATTCAGTGGAGATCCTGACCATGTTTTAAAGAAAATGACCAAACCGGAAGATGTCTGCTTACAGCGTTATATTGACCGTCTGCTCCGCACAAAAAGTGACAGAACCCTGCTTAAGAAAAAGACTATCTGTAAGAAATCTCAAAGGATTAAGTTAGAGAATGGTGAGGGGACAAACATGTGATATAAAACTTGGTAGCTGTAAATAAAAAAAAAATCTATTGAAAAGGGCTTTGTGACTATCTGTGTTTCTATTAGAAGGTCTCTGTGGCCCTTAAGCGAGCTAAAAGTTTTAATAGAGCATCTTGGTTTGTTTTCAAGGAGCTGTATGTCTTTTAAATAAAAAAATAGTTTGTGAGAACCTAGCTCTTATATCTTTGTGTAAAAGAGACCCATTTACAGCAAAATGCTGAAATGTATGTTGTAGAAGCTTGTGCGGGGGGGGGGAGGGGAAACCCTAAAAATGTATTAACAATTAAAAAAAGAAACAGGGATGGTTCAGACACGTCTTTGAGAACAATGGAGCTGACTCACCCTGTTGAACTGAATGGTTTTAACCACACCCACACTGAATAGGCAGGGTGACTGAGATTACCCACCCTTGTTGCCATCAGGGTTAATCGTATTAGTAATCAGTAATTAATTTTGATGGGTGTGAACCCACAGTAAGGGAGGTGGGTGGGTGAGAATGGTGAGCTCTGATTAATATGAAAAAAACCTCAGAAGTTCACAGATGCTATTGGACAGTTTATATATGACCCCAGGAGTTGGTTGAACGCTATGGGTCACTCTTTCTAGCAACTCAAAGTCATTAAAAGTTTAAAATAATATATTTACAAAAATAAACAAGGATCTAACCCAAAACTGAAATGTTTCAAGGGTTCACAAATCTCCACCATACTTTAGAACAAGCATTTGCTCTAAAGACAAAAAAAATTTAAAAGCTATGGGCATTTGTAGGGTGCTTACTGTGGTTGTGAAACACCAATTTTATTTCAAAAACAACCCCCAAACTTTAAGCATGAAAGAAGCATGTTTAAAAAACAAACAATTCAAGCCCCAGTGGTTGATCTGCAGCTCTATGGTGCAGCCCATGGAGTGGATCACCTCGTCCAGGTTGTACCGCATGTTGGCGATAGGGCCTGGGGATGGGCCTGTTTCTTTTTTTAGGGTTTTTTCACGCCCACAAGATTCTTAAAGTATTGTATCCACAGCGCCACCTAGTGACTGAACTATATAATACAGTTTAGCATTCCATTACATCTCCACCTCAAACCCCGCTTTGCCTCCAGCATTTAATTTATAAGGGGGGGGGTCGCACACAGAGGCATGCTGTGTGACAGTTGGAGAACCACTGCTTTAAGCTAACCTCAGCCATACCTAGCAGAGCATTAAAGAATCTTACAATGAACACATCTGGAGTGTACCTCGCTAAAAAGGAAGCTCTGTAGCCAGTCCATATCTGGTACAGAAACATGACACTGACAGTCTTTTAGGTGTTTAATAACTGTATTTTTTGGAGAGAGAAAGAGAACTAACTGAACTAGTCTGGAGCTGCTTTTGTTAAAGTCGAGTCTTGTTTGCTGGAAGACAAAACAAGACAAACTCACACCAACGGGGAAAGAAAAGAAAAGCAAAGATAGACAATGCAGCTTCTGTCTTTGGTGCTGATTTTTACCTGCAACCTCTCTGACAGAGAAACACAGGCACAGCACATGGTTTTATGAGCTACTCCAAGATGGGGCAAGTTTGTACCAGCAATGGACTGTTTAGGGCATTGCTTGTAGCTGCCTTTCCGATCATAGTGTCACAGCAGTGTTGCAAAATATATGGTCTTGGCTGGCCAAGCCAAACTTTTATTAAGCAAAAGGCAAAAGAGAGGGCTAGGCAAGAAGAAATACGGTGGTGGAAGGAGCTAGCTAGATCAAAGTTAGCTCAAGTAACAATAGTAGCAATTAAGCCGCAGCAGCACAGGCTAACCCTGTCCACCTGGGACCGCAGGTACACACTCAAACAGCCACCACCCGCGTTGCTGCAGCTTCACTGCTATTGTTACCTGAACTAACTACTTCAGGTATGTCTGCACAAGGTGCAATCACACCTCCTAGCTGCAGTATAGACATGGCCCGAATAGCAGCTCGGATGTGCGCTAGAGATGTGAACTAAAGATCTGTTTCTGTCCCTTCCTCAAGACTGGGATATGCATGTATTGCTAAGAGTAATGGAAGGAAGAGGGTGCTTGGCACACAGTAGTGGCCATGCATGCAGTTTTTTTACTAGTTCAGAGTGGTAGCCATGTTAGTCTGTGTCAGCAAAACCAACTCCCATCTTTTCACGTACTGTGTATATATACCTGCCTACTGTATTTTCCACTCCATGCATCTGATGAAGTGGGTTTTAGCCCACAAAAGCTTGTGCCCAAATACATTTGTTAGTTTTTTTACTGTGAGTCTGCAATGTAAATCAGTGCACGGCACCATCTAGTGCAGGGCCAGCTCCAGGCACCAGCCGAGCAAGCTGGTGCTTGAGGTGGCAGCTTGTAGGAGGCGGCATTCCGCCCAATCCTAGGGCGGCATGGCCGCTTTTTTGTTGTTGTTGTTGTTGGTTTTTTTGTTTGTTGTTGTTCCGCTCCGGCCGCCCTGTAGGGGGCAGCGGCGTGGAGGACAGGAGCGCCCTGCAGCAAGCCCGGCAGGGCAGCCCGCGTCCTTCCCTCCCAGCTGACTGGAGTGGTGCGGAGCCCTCCCAGCAGGGGGTATGCTGAAGCCCTTGCCGCCCTTCTTCTCTCTCTCCCCCGCTCCCTCCCCCTCCCCCCGCTAGCCGGGGCACATCTGCAGGGCAGGGAGTCCCCCTGCACCCTAGCTCCGGCCGCGCCGCAGGTTGTTTTTTTTTGTTTGTTTTTTGTTTTGCTTGGGGTGGCCAGAAAGCCAGAGCCAGCCCTGATCTAGTGGAAGAATGAGCATAATCTTTGCACTCCTGGGCTTAGAAGAGGATTAACATGTAAACTTGGACTCCGAGGTCATATCCAGTGTTGGGTAATCCTAGAATTGTACAGCAAGCTGTAATTCTTGAGGAAGGCAAAAAAAAACCTTGCTGTTGAAAAAACCCTTCCTTGTAACAAGGGGAAAAAACACCACAAGGAGAAAATTCTTTCCTGTTTCTAGTGTGGCACTCCGTTATCTCAGGGAGTCCTTCTGTCAAGGATAATGCCCCCTGGCTTGCTCTAGACATTGTCCTGGTCCCATCCTGTGTATTAAACCTACAGAGACAAATTGTAGAATCAAGAATAGTATAAGAGTATGCTGGTATTGCGACCAAACAGTCCCGGGAATGTTAGCATGTAGGCCAAGGACCCTGCGTTGCCTTAACCAAGGCATAATCCTACTTTTGCCCAGGGCCCAATACCTATCGAGGCAAACAGAAGAGTGAGGAATAACATATGTATATGGAGACATAGGGCCCAGACAGTCCTTGTAACAACTGTAACTGGAGTGCAGCACTTTGCAGTTTGATGTCATTCCTGCTGGTCTTGCCAATGAGCTTGGAAGGACATACTCTGTGGATAGCCTTCCTTTGGGTCAATCCTCACAGATGTGGTAGGGAGGATGTAGGTACTGTAGGGAAAGTTTAAGAGTGCAGCTAGTAGTGTAAAGGGGTTTTGGTTTTTAAGGAGGAGGAGTACACTTCTTTGAGATTAGCTAGCAGGTGCTGATTGTAATTAATGCTCTTGTCATTAGACAAGCCACCCTGCACTGCTATGAATTCATGCAATGTAATGCCCAGAATTGATAAGAGTACCCTTTGGGATATATGATATGTAAAATTACTAAGGGTATGTCTAC
This sequence comes from Chrysemys picta bellii, assembly GCF_011386835.1. NCBI lineage: Eukaryota > Metazoa > Chordata > Testudines > Emydidae > Chrysemys > Chrysemys picta. The sequence goes on along the minus strand of NC_088791.1, from coordinate 91,300,326 downwards.
ACTACGAAATTAGGTCGAATTTATAGAAGCCGGTTTTATAGAAATCGGTTGTATACAGCCGATTGTGTGTGTCCCCACATAAAATGCTCTTAGTGCTCTAGTCGGCAGACCGTGTCCACAGTACCGAGGCTAGCGTCGACTTCCAGAGCATTGCACTATGGGTAGCTATCCCACAGTTCCCGCAGTCTCCGCTGCCCATTGGAATTCTGGGTTGAGATCCCAATGCCTGAATGATGCAAAACAGTGTCGTGGGGGGTTCTGGGTACATGTCATCAGGCCCCTCCCCCTCCGTCAGAGCAACGGCAGACAATAGATTCGCGCCTTTTTACTTGGGTTACCTGTGCAGACAACATACCACGGCAAGCATGGAGCCCGCTCAGCTCAGCTCACCGTCACCATATGTCATCTGGGTGCCGGCAGACGTGGTACTGCATTGCTACACAGCAGCAGCTGCTAATTGCCTTTTGGCGGTAGATGGTGCAGCATGACTGGTAGCCTTCATCAGCGATCTGGGTGCTGGTAGCCTTAAGGCTGCATTGCACCAGCCCCTTGTCTTTTGCCTTTTGGCGGTAGATGGTGTATTATGATTGGTAACCATCGTTGTCATACAGCAGTGGCTGGAACTCCGTATGTCCCCCAGTCCCCTATCCCCCCAGTCATATTCTTCTGCCTTCACAATGATGATGATGGCTATCAGTTGTAGTATGCCATTTTCTGCCAAGCGCCCAGTATTTTCTGCTAAGCACCCAGAAGAGGCCGAGGGTGATCTGGGTGCTGGCAGATGTGGGGCTGGCAGATGTGAGGCTGCATTGCTACACAGCAGCAGCCCCTTGCCTCTTGGTAGAAGATGGTATATTACAATTGGTATCCATCGTCATCGCATTGCAGTGGCTGTCAATCATGGGCACCTGGGCAGACATGCTCAGTCCTAGTGAACAGTCTTGACGATGATGATGGCTATCAGTCGTAGTATGCTATTTTCTGCCAAGCACCCAGTATTTTCTGCCAAGCACCCAGAAGATGCCGAGGGCTATCAGTCATGCTGCACCGTCTGCTGCCAGCTTAAGATGTAAAAAATAGATTTGTTCTGTATTCATTTGCTTCCACCTCCCTCCGTGAAATCAACAGCCTGCTAAACCCAGGGTTTGAATTCAATCTTTGGGGGGCCATTCTGTGTGACAGTTGTTTGTGTTTCTCCCTGATGCACAGCCACCTTTGTTGATTTTAATTCCCTGTACCTGTACGCCATGTCATCACTCGCCCCTCCCTCCTTCCGTCCGTCAGATACTAGTTTCGCGCCTTTTTTCAGACCAGACGCCATAGCACTGGGATCATGGAGCCCGCTCAGATCACCGCGGCAATTATGAGCACTATGAACACCACACGCATTGTCCTGGAGTATATGCAGAGCCAGAACATGCCAAAACAAAACCAGGACCAGCCAAGGAGGCGATTGCCGCACGGCGACGAGAGTGATGAGGAAATTGACATGGACATAAACCTCTCACAAGGCACAGGCCCCAGCAATGTGGAAATCATGGTGTTACTGGGGCAGGTTCATGCCGTGGAATGCCGATTCTGGGCCCGGGAAACAAGCACAGACTGGTGGAACCGCATTGTGCTGCAGGTGTGGGACGATTCCCAGTGGCTGCGAAACTTTCGCATGCGTAAGGGCACTTTCATGGAACTTTGTGACTTGCTTTCCCCTGCCCTGAAGCACCAGAATACCAGGATGAGAGCAGCCCTCACAGTTGAGAAGTGAGTGGCGATAGCCCTGTGGAAGCTTGCAATGCCAGACAGCTACCGGTCAGTCGGAAATCAATTTGGAGTGGGCAAATCTACTGTGGGGGCTGCTGTGATCCAAGTTGCCAGGGCAATCAAAGACCTGCTGATATCAAGGGTAGTGACTCTGGGAAACGTGCAGGTCATAGTGGATAGCTTTGCTGCAATGGGATTCCCAAACTGTGGTGGGGCCATAGACGGAACCCATATCCCTATCTTGTCACCGGAGTATCAAGCCACCGAGTACATAAACCGCAAGGGGTACTTTTCAATGCTGCTGCAAGCCCTGGTGGATCACAAGGGATGTTTCACCAACATCAACGTGGGATGGCCGGGAAAGGTACATGACGCTTGCGTCTTCAGGCACTCTGGTCTATTTCGAAAGCTGGAGGAAGGGACTTTCTTCCCGGACCAGAAAATAACCATTGGGGATGTTGAAATGCCTATCGTGATCCTTGGGACCCAGCCTACCCCTTAATGCCATGGCTCATGAAGCCGTACACAGGCAGCCTGGACAGTAGTCAGGACCTGTTCAACTACAGACTGAGCAAGTGCCGAATGCTGGTGGAATGTGCATTTGGACGTTTAAAAGCGCGCTGGTGCAGCTTACTGACTCGAAAAGAATATCCCCATTGTTATTGCTGCTTGCTGTGCGCTCCACAATATCTGTGAGAGTAAGGGGGAGACATTTATGGTGGGGTGGGAGGTTGAGGCAAATCGTCTGGCCACTGATTACGCGCAGCCAGACACCAGGGCGGTTAGAAGAGCACAGCAGGGCGCAGGGCGCATCAGAGAAGCTTTGAAAATGAGTTTTGTGACTGGCCAGGCCACGGTGTGAAACTTCTGTTTGTTTCTCCTTGATGAACCCTCCACTCCCCCCCCCCCGGTTCACTCTACTTCCCTGTAAACCAACCACCCCACACTCCCCTCCCCCCTTCGAGCACCGCTTGCAGAGGCAATAAAGTAATTGTTACTTCACCATTCATGCATTCTTTATTAATTCATCACACAACTAGGGGGATAATTGCCAAGGTAGCCCAGGATGGGTGGGGGAGGAGGGAAGGAAAAGGACACACTGCAGTTTAAAACCTTAACTCTTATTGAAGGCCAGCCTTCTGATGCTCGGGCAATCATCTGGGGTGGAGTGACTGGGTGGCCGGAGGCCCCCCCACCGTGTTCTTGGGCGTCTGGGTGAGGAGGCTATGGAACTTGGGGAGGAGGGCTGTTGGTTACACAGGGGCTGTAGCGGCGGTCTCTGCTCCTGCTGCCTTTCCTGCAGCTCAACCATACGCTGGAGCATATCAGTTTGATTCTCCAGCAGCCGGAGCATCGACTCTTGCCTTCTGTCTGCAAGCTGACACCACCTATCATCTTCAGCCCGCCACTTGCTCTGTTCATCCTGCGATTCAGCCCGCCACCTCTCCTCTCGTTCATACTGTGCTTTTCTGTAGACATTGACTGCCTCCACGCATTCTGCTGTGCTCTGTCAGCGTGGGAGGACATCTGGAGCTCCGTGAACATATCATCCCGCGTCCGCCGTTTTCTCTTTCTAAGCTTCACTAGCCTCTGTGAAGGAGAAACATTTGCAGCTGGTGGAGGAGAAGGGAGAGGTGGTTAAAAAAGACACATTTTAGAGAACAATGGGTACACTCTTTCACATTAAATTTTGCTGTTCACATTACACAGCACATGTGCTTTCGTTACAAGGTCGCATTTTTCCTCTTATATTGAGGGCCTGCCGGTTTGGTGTGAGAGATCACTCATGCAGTGCCAGGCAACAGATTTCGGCTTGCAGGCAGCCATGGTAAGCCACAGTCTTTGGGCTTTTTTAACCTTCTTAACATGTGGGAATGGTTTCAAACAGCAGCGCCCTCATTTCCCATATCAAGCACCCATTGGGTTGGCCATTTAAAATGGGTTTGCAATGTAAAAGGAGGGGCTGCGGTTTCCGGGTTAACATGCAGCACAAACCCAACTAACCCCCCTCTCCCCCACACCAAATTCTCGGGGATGATCACTTCACTCCTCCCCCCCACCGCGTGGCTAACAGCGGGGAACATTTCTGTTCAGCAGAGCAGGAAGGGGCACCTCTGAATAAAATGTCCCCTTAATAAAATCGCCCCATTTCAACCAGGTGACCGTGAATGATATCACTCTCCTGAGGATAACAAAGAGCGATAAGGAATGGATGTTGTCTGCATGCCAGCAAACACCGGGACCATAAGCTGCCATGCTTTGTTATGCAATGATTCCACACTACGTGCTACTGGCCTGGCGTGGTAAAGTGTCCTACCATGGCAGACGGGATAAGGCAGCCCTCCCCAGAAACCTTTTGCAAAGGCTTTGGGAGTACATCAAGGAGAGCTTTCAGGAGATGTCCCTGGAGGATTTCCGCTCCATCCCCATAAACGTTAACAGACTTTTCCAGTAGCTGTACTGGCCGCGATTGCCAGGGCAAATTAATGATTAATCATTAAACATGCTTGCTTTTAAACCATGTGTAATATTTACAAAGGTACACTCACCAGAGGTCCCCTGTGTGCTCTCAGGGTCTGGGAGCACGCCTTGGGTGAATTCGGGGGTTACTGGTTCCAGGTCCAGGGTGATAAACATATCCTGGCTGTTGGGGAAACCGGTTTCTCTGCTTCCTTGCTGCTGTGAGCTATCTACATTATCTCCATCCTCATCTTCCTTGTACCCCGAACCCGCTTCCCTGTGTGTTTCTCCAGTGGCAGAGTCATAGCACACGGTTGGGGTAGTGGTGACTGCACCCCCTAGAATGGCATGCAGCTCCGCGTAGAAGCGGCATGTTTGCGGCTCTTCCCCGGACCTTCCGTTTGCCTCTCTGACTTTGTGGTAGGCTTGCCTTAGCTCCTTAATTTTCACCCGGCACTGCTGTGCGTCCCTGTTATGGCCTCTGTCCTTCATGGCCTTGGAGACCTTTTCTAATATTTTGCCATTTCGTTTACTGCTACGGAGTTCAGCTAGCACTGATTCGTCTCCCCATATGGCGAGCAGATCCCGTACCTCCCGTTCGCTCCATGATGGAGCTCTTTTGCGATCCTGGGACTCCATCACGGTTACATGTGCTGATGAGCTCTGCGTGGTCACCTGTGCTCTCCACGCTGAGAAAACAGGAAATGAAATTCAAACATTCGCGGGGCTTTTCCTGTCTACCTGGTCAGTGCATCTGAGTTGAGAGTCCTTTAAGTCGAAAGAAAGGGCTTCGTCGTATGGATGTGTCCAGGCTTAATTCGATTTAACCCTGCTAAAGTCGACCTAAACTCGTAGTGTAGACCAGGGCTAAGTTGGAAAGACTGCAAAACAAATTTCTGAATTTGGCAGGCTATTTTCTCGGTGAGACTGCCAGAAGCACAAAGAAGCATAAGTAGGCATGGAGGCGCATGACTGACATGTATGGATCATTGTACTGTCCCACCATGCTGTTGGCGCTCATCGCCAAAGGCAGTAAAGCAAAATAGTTGGGGATGGGGTGGGGAAGGAATTGTCTGGCAGGCACATGTAGAATTCACTCCAGGTTTGTAGCTGTTTGAAATAGCTGAGGGGAGTCGTGGCATTTGTATATGGTAGTATACGTCGCGGTAAATAGGTGCTGGAGGGTATGTGCGCTTGTTAGAGCAAGTTCAGCAGCTGCACAAGAAATTAGAAAGTGTCTTGCTGCACTGGCAAACTGAAAATTGGCTCCAGTGGGTAGGTACCCACAGCAGCTCTGAACTCTGTGGTGCTTTGGATGTTCTGGGGATTGTTGTGTATGCTGTACTATTGTCTGCCATGCAGATTTAATGAGACCAGGTGACTGATGCTATACAATTAAAGCAGGGGTGGCCAACCTGAGCCTGAGAAGGAGCCAGAATTTACCAATGTACATTGCCAAAGAGCCACAGTAATATGTAATGATTATATACGTATATGTATATGTATATGTGTGTGTGTGTATATATATGCACACACATAATCATTATATAAGTTGATAATGTATATTTATTATATATTTATAATGTATAGTTAATGATAATAACTTAACCTTTTACTTAGTGGGACTTCTGGCAATCTTTGCTTTCAACAATTCCCTTGAAGTTTGGTTTGTGTTCATTTGTGCTCACACGCAGTTCTCTTAAGTGGCTGTCTGTCAAAACAGATCGGTGCTTGGATTTCACATGTTTGAGTGTCGAGAAAACAGACTAACAAAGATAGGTCAAAGCAAACATCGAGATTAATTTTAGGGCTGCACCTCTGATGTTGGGGTATTTATCCTTTGGAACAGATTTCCAGAAAGTAAGGGTCCCCTCTGTCTTCTGATCAGATTCTATCTGTCATCTTCCAAAAGTTCTATTATTTCCATCTGGGATGTTGCTTCATCAGTGACTAAAGGGGGTTTCAGACAATCGGCTTCAGCACTAAACAGGTCAATCAGAAATCTGATTTGAGGTCTTTTCTGCTGCAAATCTTGAAATCTTTCCTCAAAATTGTCCTTAAGATCTTTAATCACGCTCACATATCTAGTTGTGTTCCGTTTTAGGGGTTCTGCTGCATCTTCTTTTGTTCTGGCTTGAAATTGTGACATTGAGGGTAAGTGTGTCAATTCTTCCTCAAGCATTTGTCTGTGAAACAACTGCAGTTTGTTCATGGATGCAAATACACCTTGCACTAGATCAGATAGCAACTGGAATTTTCCTTGTAAGTCCACGTTTAGTTTATCCAAATGCAGCAGCATGTCTGCAAGAAATGCCAAGTCTAGAACCCATCCAGGATCTGTAAGCTCGCGGTGTCTTCTGTGCTTTTCCTCCATAAACAATTTAACTGGTTCCAGGAGCTTGAAAAAACGAGAAATAACTTTATCTCTCGCGAGCCATCGAACTGCACAGTAAAATGACAAATCAGCAGGGGAGTCGCCTTCTCCAGTTCTTCAATTAGATTTTGAAATTGTCTGTGATGGAGTGCATTTGAGAGAATGAAATTCACAATGTGCAAGACAGGTTTCATGACGTGATATAATTTGAGATTTTTAGATACCAGTTGCTCCCGATGAATAATACAGTGAAATGTCCAAAATTTGGGCAAGCTCTCATCAGATTTACAAATCCCCACTAATCCATTCGCAGATCCCCACATGGATGGAGCCCCATCCATTGCAATGGCAGTGAGCCTCTGTAAAGGCAAGTGGTTTTTCGCAACTACCAACATCAATGCTCAAATGCTCACACTGCTGAAGTTGTGAGTACAGTTGCGATGCGATGTCACTGTTCAGGGCGGAGATTCTACGTTCTATTGTGTGGCGTGAAAGCTGCAGGCCAGAAATTTTCTTCTGTAGATTCTCATTCTCTGGTGACAGGATTGAAATCACATCAGTGAGGCACGTTTTTTATAAGTTCTCCTTCAGAGTAGGGCTTTTTCACAGGGGCTATGTGCCAGCCCACATAATAGGAGGCTAACGTTACAGTCTGCGATCAGTTGGCAAATCTGGTGAAGAACTGGGCTTCTACAGCTGTTTGTTTTTTCAAAGTTTTCAGTTTTAAAGTGCGGAGTTCAGAACCTTGTGGGAATTCTTGATCCGTATGTGCATGGCTCGAAGCGTAATGAGCTGCAAGTTTGAAGATTTCAAATGAGAAAAACATGTCTGGCAAAGAAGACACACAGCCTTACCATTACGTTCAATTAAAAAGTATTTATTCTCCCACTCCTGTTGGAAGCCTCGATTTTCATCTGTGTATTTTCTTTTCGGTTTGCACTTGCCTTCCATTGTTAGATGGTGTAAGAAAAATGTTGATAAAAATTTCCACACCAGCTAGTCACCGTGTGCTTTATTCAAGGAGACACTGGTGCTGGCCAGGGCTGCTGGACCCCTGGCTCTGTCCCAGGCCCTGCCCCCCACTCCACCCCTTTCCCCAAGTCCCCACCATCTCTTCCCACCTCCTCCCCCGAGTAAGCATTGCAAAACAGCCGATCGCAGTGGGCAAGAGGCACAGGGAGTGAGGAGGAGGCGCTGGGTGAGGGAGGGGTGAGGCTGCACACCGCATCCTCGCTCCTCCCCCCTAGAGCCTCCTCAACACCGCGAAACAGCTGAACTCTAGAGGAGGGAAGGGGGCTGCATGCCATGTCCTCACTCCGCCCTGTCTCCCCAGAGCCTCCTGAATGCTGCAAAACAGCTGATCACAGTGGGCAGGAGACATGGGAGAGGGAGGAAGAGGCACTGATTGGGGGAGGCAGTGGGAGAGGGAGAGGGGACTGATAGGGCTGCCAGTGGGTGCTGAGCACCCACCATTTTTTCCCCAGAGTTGGCTCCTAGCAGGAGCCACATATTATCTTCTCAAGAGCCTCATGCGGCTGTGGAGCCACAGGCCACCCCTGAATTAAAGGAATGAGACTGGTGTAATTTTTAGGAGTGTTTGTGCAATGACGTTTGCGTAACAATTAACTGCAGTTGCATTATGGAATGGAGTCCGTATGTTTCTTCAGCATCGCATATGGGGGAGGGGTGTTTGCTGGATGTACCAGGTGTCATTTACAGGAAGTCTTCTTTATCGTACTAGTTTATGAACACTCCGTCTAGCTATTGGAACTGGTGGTAGATGAGGGAGAAATTCCTCCCTGAGACAATATATTCTTGAATGCATTGCACATCGGCATTGGCCTTTGTGGAATCAAACTGCTACATGTGTAAGCCTGCCAAGGTGCAAACTTGAGAAAGGGCAACATATGTTGTTCCTTCTTTGAATACAGTTGATCCAACATCAACCATAACAGAATCTAAGTTCAAGCCTTGGAATTTGTGAATGGACACTACATAGGAAATGATCAATGGAAACTGTTTACAGATAATAGACAAAAATCATTAACAGAAATGTCACTGAAACTCCTAACATGGGTTGAGACTGTCCCAGCTTATCATATTTAACAATGATTTCCTCCACAAATTGGTTGTGCATGTCATATTGGATGTATTGCACAAAGCCCATTCCTCCATTTACCAGGTCATTTTTAATGTCACTATTACAGCAAGGCATAACTCTACATTGCCAAGTGATGGCTAGGGAGGTGTCTAAGCCTGCCGTTCTGGAGACATCTTATCTTGCTGCTGATTTTATTACTTACCCCTTTTACTAATCTTGGAGTCATGTTAAGTACATCTAATATGTCTAGGGCAGGAATTAGCATAGTGCTGTCATTATCTCTTTCAAGCATCATTTTATTAAAGTTATTACATGCTTTCAGTGTAGGCATGAGACAAACAGGAGCTGTTCATTGTTTGCCAAGGTCTTAAAGATTTCAGCAGCTTCCATGTACACACCCATCTCAGTTTTGACAATGCACTCCCCAATCTGACTAATGTCATTTGCTTCCAAGTTTCCAACATACACTCATTTAAAAAGGTGGCCATATTGCTCATCCTTCCATTGCCACACATTAATTTGCAGTTCTGCTTATTTGAAAAATTGCCAAAAGTTCACATGCCTATGTGATGTTGTTGACATGAACTGTGACCATATAGATCATTGTTGCAACCAGGGTCGTAAGGTTGCAACAGGTCTTGTGCAGAGGAGGGAAAGTGGGATGCCTATGGAAAAGTTGTAGTTTGCTGGTTATGCTTATGCTGTCTATATGTGTGTATCATTTTTGTATTTGAAGTTATGACTATTGGCTATGCACTTGTATCTCAATGTGTTTGATTCTAAATAGCCTCAGTGAAGCATTTGGTCAGCTTCTTGAGAAAGGGCTATTCTCAGTAAGTGCCCAATCAAGAAACACTTAACTGACAATGGACTTTGGGAGACGCCACTCCACGTCTGAGCTTTCCTGGGAATGTTCAAACTAACATGTAAACAATGGCGTCGGCCTGCAAAAAGCTGAATCATTCATAGACATGTGACTTGCCTAGAAGCTACAAACTCCATCCTGTTGCTATGATTTTGCACAGGAGAACAAAGGGGTTTTCACCCACAAGAGAAAGAATATAAAAGGCCCTGGAAACCCCTCCATTTGGTCTTCAGCTGGCTTAAGAGATGGCCTCTCCACTCCCAAGAGATGCCTGAAAGAAACTGGAACAAAGGACAGTAACTATGGGGTGTGAGTGATTGCTGGACCCAGACTAAGAAGGAGCCCAGTCTGTGAAAGAAGCTTATTGGACCATCTCTAAGGGTGAGTGTAGTGAGTCGGTGTGGCGCCCCTCCTGCCCAGAAGAGGGAGCCCACGTGCAGGCACCAGAGTGGGTGGGACCACCACCGCCTGTCCCCGCCCCCCGGAAGTCAAGGGGCGGGACAGGAAGTATAAAGGCCGGCCGCCAGAGCTCAGTCGGCGGCCAGCCACCGCAGGGAGCAGACGTGTGGCCGGGAGCTCCCGGCCAGGAGACCGTCGAAGACCGAGGCCTGGACCCTAGCTGGCCTGAGCTACCCCGGGCCCGCTACGAGGAGGAGCCGCCGGAGCCCGTTCACGCCCGCCACTGGGAGAATCCCTGGGAACCGCACCCCACTAACCCTGAGGGTGAGACTGGACCCGAACCCCTTCGCCCCTGCTGCTATCCAGAGGAGCCGCCTGAGGACCATTGGCCGGACTTCCCGGCAGAGCTACCGGACTTGCCGCCGAGCCCGGGCAGAGAGGAGCCCATGCAGATGGACTGGCCCGATCCCGGCGCGACGAACGAGGTAGGCTTTGAGGGGGATCATGGAAGCAGCCCGGGGGTAGCTGACCCCGGTCCGGCTGTAACCGAGTGTGAGCCTATGTCAGTGTGTTGCGGTCTGGATACCCCACTGACCCGCAGCGGCAGCAACCGCTGTTAGGGCCCCGGGCTGGAACGCAGTGGAGTGGGTGGGCCTGCGTTCCCCCCTGCCACCCTCCGCACGGGTGGCAGGCTTCCCCCTCACCCAACGCTCGGCTACAGAAAGCCTAGGCGTGCCTTACCTGAACTGTTTATCCGTTCAGCCCCTGCAACAAGGGCCTGAGCCTAACTGTGTTTGCCCCGCCCTGATCCAGGGCCTGGGCTCTGAACGGTCTGCTCGCTCAGCCGCTGCAACAAGGGCCTGAGCTAACTGTGTTTGCCCCGCCCTGATCCAGGGCCTGGGCTTTGAACTATTTACCCGCTCAGCCCCTGCAAACAAGGGTCTGAGCTAATTGTGTTTGCCCCGCCCTGATCCAGGGCCTGGGCTCCTGAACTGCTTGCTCGCTCAGCCCCCTGCAGTCAAGGGCCTGAGCTTTAACTGTGGTTGCTCCGACTCTGCATCAAAGAGACGGAGTTTCGGGACTAACTGACTGCTTGTTCCCACAGTAGTGAGTCGGTGTGGCTCCCCTCCTGCCCGGAAGGGTCGAGCCCCGGCTAGGACCTACTACAGTGAGATTTACCTGTATGCAGTTTCTTAATGTATTAGACTTAGACTTGCATGTTTTGTTTCATTTTGCTTTGTAACTTACTTTGTTCTGTCTGTTATTACTTGGAACCACTTAAATCCTACTTTTTATACTTAATAAAATCACTTTCGTTTATTATTAAACCCAGAATAAGTAATTAGTACCTGGGGGAGCAAACAGCTGTGCATATCTCTTTATCAGTGTTATAGAGGGTGGACAATTTAGGAATTTACCCTGTATAAGCCTTATACAGAGTAAAACTAATTCATTCAGGGTTTGGATCCCATTGGGAGCTGAGTGTCTGGGTGCTGGAGACAGGAGCACTTCTTAAGCTGTTTTCAGTTAAGTCTGCAGCTTTGGGACGTGTGGTTCAGACCCTGGGTCTGTGTTGGAGCAGACTGGTGTGTCTGGCTCAACAAGGCAGGGCTCTGCAGGCCCAAACTGGCAGAGAAAACGGGCTCAGAGGTAGTCTCAGCACATCAGGTGACAGTCGCAAGGGGGTCTCTGTTACCCAACCCATCACAGCCTAATACTGTCAATAGTAATAACATGTAGTTAGTGTGTTAAATACATGTTCTGTCTGACAAGTGTCAGCTACATGAGGTCTCCAAAGAGAATGACATCTTTTCCTCAAAAGAGCAGGTGCTACTCAGTTTTGAGAACCTCTTGAAACCATAGGCATATTAATGCCAACATTGAGTTGGACACCATGCTGATTTCATTCACAATCAGAAGTTTAATTTGTTTCAGTGTTTTTCCAGCCTCTACTAATGCTTCTCCAGTTGGCTATCTGTATTCTGATGACTTTCCATGTTTACTGGAAGCATGAGAAGGTGATGCAATGTGACAGCTAAACCTATAGGTGGAGACATCACACAGGCTAAGGGAGATCCACTTGTGTCCTGTATGAATGTAGAGATGGTATGGATTACAAAGCTTTACCTAGAGCCTGTGGGACCACTGTCATAGAGAAGAAGACTGTAATCTGTACAGGAACATTGCTCTCATAATGAAGTCTGTGCTTAAAAGTGGATGTTGCTTGTGTGACCCTAAGAACGCTTCAGTGTCAGCTGGCAAAGGGTTCGCTGTTCTATAACAGCAGCTCCTAGCAGGCCTGACAAACTCACTAGACCTAGCACACGGCCATCATAATATTTAGCTATAAAAATGTCGTGTGAGATCTTAAATGACAGCCAGGATCACACTGGTGATTAACGTCATTGTGAAATGTATGTACTGACACTATGTAAGGAGTTACATATATATACTGGAAAATGTGTTTTAAGGTCTTGTTGGGGTCCACTAGGCATAGCTACCAGGTAACTCGGGAGAGTGGAAGGCCACAAGTGCCGATCAAGCTCTTTTGCTCTGGGCCTATCTGAACCCCCAAACTCCATCTTGGGAACTCTCACCTACTTCTACGCTAACTGTTTACATGCTCTGAAGTAGGTTGAAGCAGAAATGTAATGTCAGCTTTTTAGCAGATGGCTGCAGTTTCACTCACACTAGCAGAAATAATAGAGATAAGAAGCGGGGTAGTTAGTTTGCAGGCGTCTAACTCAAGGTCGCAAAGATTGAGAAAGTTTTCTCACAAGCTTATGTAGAGCTTATTGTAACAGTTGTCTGGAAGGGAGGGGTAAGGGGGAACAGCCAGACAAAGAGATGTATGCAAACAGTTTGGAGTATAAAAGGTAAAAGTTGTTTGTATTTGTTGCACTGGATTTGAGACATGATGGTCTCCTAGTGCCATTTCAGAGCTCTGAAATAAACTTGGCTTGCTTTCTCCCCTCGGTGTCTTTATTGGTGCCAAGCACACCGGGCGACGGACCATTGTTGTCCCCTCGAGCCCTTTAGGGCAGGCAACAGTTTTGGCGTCCCGGGGTGGGCTCGAGGCTGAAATTTAGCCTTGCCCGGATCCCTCCTGGTGGCCGACGGATTACAGCAACGACTGACGCCCAGCGCGCACCGGTGACTTCATCGGGGGCCTCGGCGGAGACGTGGTTTGCTCGACCCCGGAGGGCACAACGGTGCAACGCACACAGACAGTGGAGAAGCAGCTGCGGGCGACGGTGAGGAACCGGTCCCGCTGATAGGGCAACGGTGGGGAACCGGTCCCGTTGATAGGGCGACGGTGACGGTGCAGAACCGGACCCTTGGATAAGGTAGGAACAGTCCAGTGGGGACTTATCTGTTGTGACCTGGGGACGCCCAGAGTCTGCCTGTTGTGACCTGGGGACGCCCAGAGTCTCCCTTGGTATGGGGCAGGGACAGAGTACAGCCGGCAGGGTACAGTGTACACCTTTAGAATGCATTCTGGTGAACTGGAAGGTGTTTGGATCTGATCAGTTGATTAAAAGTAAATTGAAAAGGTTCTGTACAGTTGATTGGCCTCAGTACCAGCTAGAGTGCCAAGAAAGGTGGCCACCGGAAGGATCATTTAATTACAACACGATCCTTCAATTGCTTTTGTTTTGTCAGAGAACCGGTAAATGGAATGAACATCTCTATGCGTATACGTTTATGGTGTTAAGAAATAGGACTGATATTTTGCTCAAGTGCCATTTGACTCCGACAGGCTCGGTAGTAACGGCTGCTAAACCCCAGAACCCTCCCACTGTTGTAATGCCAGAATCGGTGTCCCCTTCGGCTCCTCCACCCCCACAGGCTTTAGAGAGTACCCCCCCGCCCGTGGGATTGTATCCGTTGATTACTGAGAGTGTGGTAGCCCGTCCAGGAACACAAGAACGGCCAGCACAGATAGTATCTGTCTACTCGCATGTACCTTTTAACCCTGTACATCTAGCTGCTTTTAAGGCAGAGGCAGGAGAATTCTCAACGAATCCAAGCAAGTTCATTTCTATCTTTGAAGGATGTCTAGCTAGTCATAAGCCTGACTGGGATGATTGTAATATACTTATGAGAACCCTGTTGTCTGAAGTGGAGCGGAATCAGGTTATAGCCAAGGCTAAGGATGAAGACAGAGAAGGCATTTAAGGTTTAAAGGGAAAGCTATTGGACACCAGAAGTTGTACAGAGTGGAATCCTCAGAAGTGAGTGTGCTCGTCCTGGTTTGTTGCTTCAAAGTTCTGTACAGAAGTTATGTTACGGGAAAGGTGTATGATGGCAATGAGTATGTGTTAATGGTTGGAGAAGAGGTGTATGAGTGAAGAGTGGAAGGTTCCTTTGGAAGTTAGAAGAAGACGAGAAAGGGAGAAGGAAAGAGAACAGAATGAGTTAACTGAGAGGAAAATACAGCTAGCAGGCTATCCAAGGACAGTTTCACAGCCAAGACTTGGCTGACAACCAAGAGAAAGGGGGGCCTGAATGTGCCCAAGCAACTATGAGATCTGCAAAATACTGCAAGGCATAAGGAAGACAAACGAAGGGTTAAAAAAGCAGCTTTGTTGGACAGTATTGGCCCAGGGATTTAAAAATTCCCCCACTCTGTTTGGACAGGCTTTGGCCAGAGACTTGGAGGAGTGGGATAATTCAGACAGAGCCCTCCTGCTGCAATATGTAGATGACTTGTTGATTGCTGCTGTGGGTCTAATCCCTTGTCTCAGAGCTACTGTGAGTCTCCTAAACTTTATTGGACTGCGAGGATACAGGGTATCTCAAAGCAAAGCCCAAATTGCTCTTTCAGAGGTTCAATATCTGGGATTTCACATCAGGCAGGGAGAGAGACAGCTCTCAAACGAAAGGAAGGAGGCTATCTGCCAAGTTCCCATCCCCAGCAACCGTAAACGGCTTAGGGCATTCCTGGGCATGGCAGGTTTTTGCAGAATATGGATTCCAGAGTTTGGACTGTGGGCTAAACCTCTGTATGAATGTGTTAAGGGAGCGGATCATGACCCCTTTCACTGGTCCCCAGAAGCGGACAGGGCATTTAAAATCTTGAAAAGGAAGCTAATGGAAGCTCCAGCCCTGGGTTTGCCCGATATATCTAAGCCGTTCCAACTGTATGTGTATGAACGAAAAGGGGTAGCTTTGGGAATGCTTACCCAGCTATTAGGTGCCTGGAAGCGTCCTGTGGCATACTTTTCTAAACAACTGGATCAAGTTTCAAAGGGATGGCCAGCCTGTTTGAGGGCGGTCGCAGCTACTGCTCTAGTGCTTGGGGAAGCTGAAAAACTGACACTGGGAGGAACTGTGCAAGTGTATGTTCCCCATATGGTCCAAGCCTTGCTGGACACTAAGGGTGGTCTTTGGCTCACACAGGCTCGGGTTGCTCGGTACCAGGCGAAGCTGTTAGAGAATCCTGAAGTCACCCTGCAGACCTGTCCCTCCCTTAATCCAGCTACCCTGCTACCAGAGACAGAAAAGCAGGAACATGACTGTCTAGAAATCATAGATGTTCAGTATTCTAGCCGCCCAGATCTAAAAGATCAGCCACTCCCAAATGCTGACTTGGAATGGTATACAGATGGAAGTAGTACTGTTGTGGATGGGCAAAGGAGGGCTGGTTATGCTATTGTGTCTCTTCATGATACCGTGGAAGCTGAGAGTTTACTGGCAGGAACATCTGCCCAGCTTGCTGAACTAGTGGCCCTGACTCGTGCACTCGAGCTGGCAAAAGACAAACGGGTTAATATCTTTACTGACTCAAAGTATGCTTTTGGGGTATTGCATGCTCACGCTGGTTTGTGGAAGCAAAGGGGGATGCTAACAGCCCAAGGCTCCCCGGTCAAGCATGGGTCTCAAATTCTCCGGCTGTTAGAAGCAGTACAACTCCCCTCAGCAGTAGCAGTGGTGCATTGCAAAGCCCATCAAAGGGAAGATCAAGATGTAACCAAGGGTAATGCCAGAGCAGACAGGGAAGCTAAGCGAGCTGCTACCCTGAAATCAGCAACTGAGGAGAATGCCCAAATGCATGTCCTCATCCCATCAGTGGGTGAGCTTGCAGCCCCTCAGTACTCCCAAGAGGACAGAAACCTGGCTGACAGTCTCGGTCTCCAGGAAAAAGAGGGATGGCTTTATTCCACAGAGGGAAAAATCCTCCTGCCCAAGGGCTTGATTCAACCAGTGTTGCAGAAACTGCATCAGACCACACACGCAGGCAGAGAGGCTCTTACCCAGCTCATGAATAAATATTTTCTAACCTCCGGACTTAAACCCCTAGCATCACAGGTACAAGCTGAATGTTTAATCTGCCAAAAGAATAACCCTCGACCAGGAGTAGCAGTGCCACCAGCCACCCTGGAACCTACCCCAGGCCCAGGATTGGTGTGGCAAATAGACTTTACTGAGTTTCCCAGGACCCAAGGGTACAGGTACCTTCTCGTCTTAGTGGATCGATTCAGCGGATGGCCTGAGGCCTTCCCATGTTGCAACAACACTGCCAAAACAGTGGCTCTTAAGTTTGTCAAGGAAATCATTCCTCGCTTCGGCCTTCCTCAGTGGATGGAATCTGATAATGGAACACACTTCACATCTCAAATTGTTCAAAAGATATCAAGTGCTCTGCAAATCCCCTGGAAGCTCCACACACCCTGGCGACCACAAGCCAGTGGAGTAGTGGAACGCACAAATCAGACACTCAAGCGACACCTCTCAAAGGTCTGTCAGGAGGCCTCTCTTAAGTGGCCTGATGCCTTGCCCCTTGTGTTACTTCGCATTCGTGCTCTCCCTAAGGGTAGGATAGGGCTTAGTCCCTTCGAGATTATGTTTGGAAGAGCATGGCCTATGAATGGTACCCCAGTTCTGGCAGGGGAATGGGAAATGGGGTGTGGTTTCTTGTCTCAGTACATGTGCTCTCTGTCTGCTGTTCTTTCTTCTCTTCACAGGTATACCAAAGATTCACAGCCTCTTCTGCTGGATACTCCGGTCCACTCCCTGCAGCCTGGTGACTCCGTTCTCGTGCGGACCTGGAAGGACGAGCCTCTCCAAGAGAAGTGGAAAGGACCCCACACCGTCCTGCTTGTCACCCATACAGCGGCAAAGGTCGAAGGACACAAGAACTGGATTCATCACTCTCGACTGAAAGCAGTGCCCGCTCCTAAACAGTGGACTGTCCAGCCTGCGGAGAAGACTGCTAACGACGATTTGGGACTTAAGCTGTTATTCAAAAGACAGTAAGGGTCGCTGGGAATGCGTTGTGATCTTTCTGAACAGTCACAGCATACTCCCCGCGAGAACCCTGAGCATTGGTTTTATTTTCTCACAGAAGGCCGACCTGGCCTATGTATTTGGTCTTGTTATTTTTTTGACTTGTTTAGTGTCAACAATTCTTCTTATCTTCTGGGCATTTGGGTTGTTGTAATTGTATGTGCCCTTATTGGAGAAGAGTGTTGTACCTATGTCCCAGAGTTTTCACAGGACATTAACAAGCACATCTTGTCAGCTGAACGGGCCTTTAACCAGTGGAAGGCCCAGGAAGGAGAACCCACTATTTTGGATTCCCTTTGGGGTTGGATACCTGGTTTAGGAGAACTAGGGGATATAGGGGGAAACATTGTTCGCATTTTGCTCACAGGTGTTGTGGTATGTTTTGTTCTTGTTCTTTTGCTCATTTGCTGTAAAGTGCTCATACGTAAGATTTGTACCTCCCATACCCCAGAAGTTCCCTTATACCCTCTCATTGATAATCCTGATTGCATGGAGCTTAATCACATTTTGTCTTTAGAGTATGAGAAAACTCTGACAAAGGTTTGTTGAGTGTTCTCAAAGGAGGGATTGTTGGGGTCCACTAGGCATAGCTACCAGGTAACTCGGGAGAGTGGAAGGCCACAAGTGCCGATCAAGCTCTTTTGCTCTGGGCCTATCTGAACCCCCAAACTCCATCTTGGGAACTCTCACCTACTTCTATGCTAACTGTTTACATGCTCTGAAGTAGGTTGAAGCAGAAATGTAATGTCAGCTTTTTAGCAGATGGCTGCAGTTTCACTCACACTAGCAGAAATAATAGAGATAAGAAGCGGGGTAGTTAGTTTGCAGGCGTCTAACTCAAGGTCGCAAAGATTGAGAAAGTTTTCTCACAAGCTTATGTAGAGCTTATTGTAACAGTTGTCTGGAAGGGAGGGGTAAGGGGGAACAGCCAGACAAAGAGATGTATGTAAACAGTTTGGAGTATAAAAGGTAAAAGTTGTTTGTATTTGTTGCACTGGATTTGAGACATGCTGGTCTCCTAGTGCCATTTCAGAGCTCTGAAATAAACTTGGCTTGCTTTCTCCCCTCGGTGTCTTTATTGGTGCCAAGCACACCGGGCGACGGACCATTGTTGTCCCCTCGAGCCCTTTAGGGCAGGCAACAGTCTGAATCAAAGCCAGGTGGACCAATAAATTTTGCCAGACAAAGAATGTATATTCACCTGGCTGCCTCAGTTGACATGTAAATTAAGCATTGTAAGCCAACACAATGAAAGACCTATTTGCGTACAAAGTCAGCATAAGGCGGTGAAGTCAACATGAAGTCAGCACACCAGGGAATAAACCCCCAGGGGATCATCCTGATTTTGGGGACAAAACAATGAACTTTGGGGATATAAGGAGAAAGCAAAAGGACATTGTTTTATTCTTCAACAAGGAAACAAAGAGGACAGTGCTTTCTGCATTCATGAAAGAGGGATTCCAGCCATGCTGGGTGGAGATGCTGGGACATTGCATTAGGTGAGATAAAGGTTTAGACTGTTAAAGTTACGTTTAGACTGTAGAAAGTGTGTTATACTTTGTGTTTTATATGTGATCCTTTTTGTTTCCATTATTATCCTTACTTACTCTCTCTTAAATCTGTCGTTGGGGGGCCCCGTGCCAGGGCACCCTGTGTTTCACTGTAAATCCGCCTCTGTCTTCTAGGGAAATCAAATCAGCAGCACGCCTAAATATATATCCTTCATTTTGACAGTCCTTCAGCAATATGTGTTACAGTGATGCCTTTGAAATGCATTTATCAAGTGATGTAGTGTAGGGGAATCCAGTTCTTTGGGGAGCAAGCATGTGGCATATTTCTGCAGTGTTGCTTCCAAACAGTGGTGCGTCCTCTCCCCATAGCAGCATATGAATGGGGTGCATCGCACATTCATGACTCTCATATTCCACCAGCCAAAAGAAACATTACTCTGCCAGTGAAGGATTGTCTTTTGAAAGAAGAAAGCAAAGCATAGCAGCACATCTGGAATGAAAGTGTCAGAACACGTTCACAGGATCCGTAACACAGAGTGCTCCGACTGACATGTTTTCAATGACTCAAACATCTTGATTTGCCCAACAGAGCATTTCCAGAAGTTGAACTATGGATTCACCAAAACGTAGTGTGCCAAACCAGCATAGCGTGCACTGAACCTCAGATTGTGTGAGATGTCAGTACTCCTTGGTCGCGCGCATGATGGGCAGGATATTCTTGAAAGTAATGTAAAGACTGTCATCCTTTTGTGCCACACTGTCTAGTAACTGTTGAGCAGTTAGCTGTGTGGGCAGTGCTAGCTGCTAGTGTACTCAATTCCCTCTCCAGTAGCAAGTGGAATAAATATTGCATGTGTCTGCAGAATTGCAGATCTACAGAATTAATGGGACTGCTCCAGTATTCACATTTGGAAATTGATACCTCCTGCCTGTCGTGAAATCCCCCTGTACCGTGTGGGAAATGTTCAGACATGTTGCTTCCAGTATTTTCTTTTACACACTAAGGAGTGAGTCATTGACAGGTTCCATTTGACACAGATCAGTATTGTCCCCAACTGGATCTTGACTATGTAATGGTGTATTGTGTACTGGTTGTATATGGGTTCCCTTAAGTGCTGCTGCATATTATAACCATATGGTAATTCAGACTGGGAGCTTATGCAATGTAATGTACAATATATGCACTTATTTTAATTTGCAAATTGCATTCCTTACTTGTACAAAATGTATCAAGTCTTGCCAAGTATGCTGGTTTTTAGTGGCAACCCCATTGACTAGAATTAACAAGTGCTCAGGGATATCAGTATTTTCTCCAATGGTTACAAGAGTCTCCCATAAAGGTAAAGCAAGATAAAGTACGGTACTTTTTCTTTAACTGCATGGATTAATTGTTTGGATAGAACGTTTCCCCGTTTAGTATTTAGAAATACCACTGTGTCACGTGCTGGGTGGTCCTTTAAGAGGGGTCAGGCTTGACCTTGCTTGTGACCATCAGCTACACTCCCTGCTGATCCTAACCAGCTGGGGATCAGGTTGCCATGGCTAATGATTGGACCTAGCTGAGAGAGTAAGGGGATTTTCACAAAGAGCTGAGAGCTCAATTAGGGCACCTGGTTGCACCTGGAGGGTGGGCCAGACCCAATTCAAGATGAGTCCTAGATGGGGGAGGATCTGGGTGGTTACTATAAAGAGAGGAAGCCCAGAGTAGGGGGATGGCTGCAGAGAGAGGGGGAAAGAACTCTGCAGTACCTTTCTTGGCGGTGGAGAGTAGAGACATGGAGAAGCCACTGGGGTGTGGCAAGCCCTAGTAAAGGGCAGGACCCAGAACTCCAGGGAAGAAGCCCAGGGAAACATTCAACTAAGTAATGGAGCACAGGAGAAAGTGAGGGATGGATGTTCAAGCCCAAGGAGAGCAGCAATGGTTTACATTTATATTTTCATTTGGAATTTATTGGAGGTCACCGTGGGGAGCACTGCAAACCCATGTCCTGAATGTAGGGTGAGCCTGGAGAGGCTGTGGAGCCTGAGAAGATAGAGGTCATGAATTCCTGAGACAAGGGGTGTAAGGAACACTGAGCGCCGAGTCTATGAATTATTTGTTGGACTTTTGTTTGTTGGACTCTGTTACCCTGGAAAACGGGGAACTATAAGTCATTGGGCTGGAGGGCTGAGTCACAAGAAGAAGCAGACCACCATAGGGCTGCTGTCAGCAGGAGACACTAGATGAGGAGAACCTGCTATGCCATGTCTTGCCACGGGGAGGCACTCCAGCAGAGAATCTCCACTCTTCTACACACTTTTTGGAAAGGCTTAACTCTTTGCACTAATATTTTCTCATATAATTCAGACTTTTAAGATCAGAGGGTAATAGATGCTCAAATACATTATTCTGTAGATATTATTGTTATTCAGACTTGGCATTTTATGGCTCCAGATTTTCCCAAGATGTATTTGCAGATATACATAACATCAGTGCACTCCTCATGTTTGGCACTGTAACACACTGTGATTGCTCTTCCTAGGTCACATGCCTCAAGGTCATTCATTTCCCTCACCATTCTGACCTGGTGATAATAGAACATCATTCACAAGATGTGCTCACCTTGTTAAATCTTTTAGCTTGCTCCAAAACAGCTAGTTCTTTGTGAAATTTTGAACATTGTTCTCTGAGTGAATGTCTGTGGAAGCAGCTGTTGAAATTGCAATTAATGGGGTGTGAGGTGGTTGTTAATTAACTCATTAATGTTAGTTATCTGTTCACACAAACAGAAGTATTCGGAGTTTGTTCAGCTAATGCTAATGAGCATACACAAAGCTGTTTGAGCATATTCCAAGTGCCACTGTTGTGCATTGCCAGGATACAAATGTGCCTTAAACTACTCAAACAGTTTTTTGAATGTGCACATGCGAGCAGATGTCCTGCCCATTGTGGTTATTGTAACATGTCTAAAGTTTTTAGAATTTTTTTGCAAATCTGGATGTAAAATAAGTTCTTATAAAAAGTTCTATTGCCTGTATAGATTCCACTGGCTATGTATATGTTGAGAGACATGGTCATTTTGCTCACATATGCTGGGGGGGAGGAGGTTGCTTCTGCTTGGAACATTTCATTGGTGTGAATAGGGTGACCAGACGTCCCGATTTTATCGGGACTGTCCCGATATTTCCTTGTTTGTCCCGCGTCCCGACCGACATGCGGTCGGGACACTGGACAAACAAGGAAATGCCCCGGAGCCTAGAGCCCGGAAGTGCTCGCACTCCCCCCCCTGCCCCGACTCCGCCCCTCCTCCCCCGATTGGCTCCCTCCCCAAATCCCCGCCTCTTCCCCAGGCTCACCATTCCCCCTCCCTCCACAAGCGCTGGAGGGAGGCCCGGGAGACTCAGGGGAAGCGCGGGGCCGTGTGAGTAACAGTCCGGCCTGGTCCCGAGCAGGCAGGACTCAGTTGGGTGGTTGGGAGAGGAGGGGGGCGACCCGCGGGGCCAGGCGGCGGCTGTTGTTGTCCCCCCGGGCAGCGGGACTCTGGAGCAGCCGCTGCTGCAGCTCCCACTGCCGCAGGGGAGGAAGCGGCCATGGCGCTCCGCGGCTGCAGCGCCTCCGAACCCCCCGAGCCGGGGCCTGCTGCGGGGACCCAGCAGTGCGTACGCTGCGCCCAGCCCCTGGCCAGTCGCGTCTGGGCTGCTGCCCAGCTGGTGCTATCCCACGGCGGCTCCAGGGCGGAGGCATTGGCAGCCCAGCCCCGTTCGTTCCCCTGCGGGACGGGGGGGCTGGGGCCTGCTGCCCCCACTCCGGGGCCGCTGCGGGATAGCACCAGCTGGGCAGCAGCCCAGACGCGCCTGGCCAGGGGCTGGGCACAGCGTGCGCGCTGCTGGGTCCCCGCAGCAGGCCCGGGTTCGGGGGCGCCAGAGCTGCAGCCGCGGAGCGCCATGGCCGCTTCCTGCCCCCGCGGCAGTGGGAGCTGCAGCAGCGGCTGCTCCCGAGTCCCGCTGGCCGGGGGTGAGAACAGCCCGCCTGGCCCCGCGGGCCGCCCCCCTCCTCTCCCAACCACCCAACTGAGTCCTGCCTGCAAGGGACCAGGCCGGACTGTTACTCACCCCGGCCCTGCGCTTCCCCTGAGTCTCCCGGGCCTCCCTCCAGCGCTTGCGGAGGAAGGGTGTTTTTTTTTTTTTGCCCCGCCCCCCGCCACGCCCCCCCCCCGCGTCAACCCCCCACCCCCCACCCGCGTCCCGATATTTGTCTTGGGTGATCTGGTCACCCTAGGTGTGAACAGTGGTGGGGAGGGAGAATGGGGGAGAAAGAGAGAGAGTTCAGTGAGTATATAAGGCTGCAAGGGGAAGTAGGCAAGTATGTGGCTCTGTAGTAAGACCACTCCATTAGCTGTTATTGGAATAACAGATTTGTCTGTTAAGGACGATAAGGCCATTGCGGAGAAACTAAATGAATTCTTTGCACCGGTCTTCACGGTTGAGGATGTGAGGGAGATTCTGAAACCTGAGCCATTCTTTTTAGGTGACAAATCTAAGGAACTGTCCCAGATTGAGGTGTCATTAGAAGAGGTTTTGGAACAAATTGATTAACTAAACAGTAATAAGTCCCCAGGACCAGATGGTATTCACCCAAGAGTTCCGAAGGAACTCAAATGTGAAATTGCAGGACTACTAACTGTCATCTGTAACCTATCATTTAAATCAGCTTCTGTACCAAATGATTAGAGGATAGATAATGTGAGGCCAATTTTTTAAAAGAGCTCCAGAGGTGACCCTGACAATTACAGGCCAGTAAGCCTGACTTCAGTACTAGGCAAACTGGTTGAAACTATAGTAAAGAACAGAATTGTCAGACACATAGATGAACATAATTTGTTGGGGAAGAGTCAACATGGTTTTTGTAAAGGGAAATCATGCCTCACCAATCTACTAGAATTCTTTAAGGAGGTCAAAAAGCATGTGGACAAGGGGGATCCAGTGGATACAGTGTCTTTAGATTTTCAGAAAGCCTTTGACAATTTCCCTCACTAAAGACTCTTAAGCAAGACTCTTAAGTCATGGGATAAGAGGGAAGGTTCTCTCACGGATTGGTAACTGGTTAAAAGATAGGAAACAAAGTGTAGGAATAAATGGGCAGTTTTCAGAATGGAGAGAGGTAAATAGTGTTGTCCCCCACAGGTCTGTACTGGGACCAGTCCTATTCAACATATTCATAAATGATCTGGAAAAAGGGGTAAACAGTGAGATGGCAAAATTTGCAGATGATACAAAACTACTCAAGAAAGTTAAGACCCAGGCACACTGCGAAGAGCTACAAAAGGATCTCTCAAAACTGGGTGACTAGGCAACAAAATGGCAGATAAATGTTGATAAATGCAAAGTAATGCACATTGGAAAACATAATCCCAACTATACATATAAAATGATAGGGTCTAAATTAGCTGTTACCACTCAAGAAAGATCTTGGAGTCATTGTGGATAGTTCTCTGAAAACATCCACTCACTGTGCCGCAGCAGTCAAAAAAGTGAACAGAACATTGGGAATCATTAAGAAAGGGATAGATAATAAGACAGAAAATATCAGGTCGCCCCATCTCAAAAAGGTTATATTGGACTTGGAAAAGGTTCAGAAAAAGGCAACAAAAATTATTAGGAGTATGGTATGGCTACCGTATGAGGAGAGATTAGTAAGACTGGGACTTTTCAGCTTGGAAAAGAGATGACTAAGGGGTGATATGATAGAGGTCTATAAAATCATGACTGGTATGGAGAAAGTAAATAAGGAAATGTTATTTACTCCTTCTCATAACACAAGAACTAGGGGCCACCAAATGAAATTAATAGGCAGCAGGTTTAAAACAAACAAAAGGAAGTACTTTTTCACACAACACACAGTCAAGCTATGGAACTACTTGCCAGAGGATGTTGTGAAGGCCAAGACTATAACATGGTTCCAAAAAGAACTAGATAAATTCATGGAGGATAGGTCTATCATTGGCTATTAGCCAGGATGGGCAGGGATGGTGTCCCTAGCCTCTGTTTGCCAGAAGCTGAGAATGGTTGACAGGGGATGGATCACTTGATGATTACCTGTTCTGTTCGTTCCCTCTGAAGCACCTGACATTGGCCACTGTCGGAAGACAGGATACTGGGTTAGATGGACCTTTGGTCTGACCCAGTATGGCCGTTCTTTTGTTCTTATGTCTCTATGGATGTTTGAAGCAGTTTATAAGAAGTAAGCCTCAGAGTGTTTTGTGAGAATCCAGGTTCCTCATAAAATTACACAGTAGTTTCCAGTGTGTAAGCCACGAGTACCAGTCAGTTTAGCAAAAGCTTTGTCTGTGATGCTATGGTATTGGGAAATGAGGATCATAAGCACTCTTCTCAGCATTTTCTTCACAATGATAATTTTGTGCGCTACTTGTGCGGCAGTGACTTTCTGGTGCACACATTGAAACACATGCTTCAGTTTCTTAAAGGAAGTGTGTAAAAGGGTGGCAATTGTCTAGTCAAGGATGGTTCTTTAATAAGAAGCTATGTGCCAGATTGAGAGCTGTCAGCCTGCAATTTTTTGGTTTGGGCATTGGGATGTCTGCCTCTAGAAGTCAGTAAGCGGGTCCCAAATGGCTTCTCAGCATGGATTGTTTGGAGATTGAATACACCGGTTTGGTGTAATGTGCATTGTGGCATCTGACTCTTTGGTATCCTACCTTGAAACTGACGTAGTTTGCTGCACAGTTTTGATTAAAAAATTATGTCTGCTTACCAAGGATTCTATACATGTCTCTTGCTGCCCCTTGGCTTGGTTCTATCGCTGCCATTTCCTGATCTCTGTGCACAGCAATTTGGAGGCCAGGGTTGTCCTTAGGCATAGGCAGCATACACAGCTGCGTAGGGCACCCGAAAATTTGGGGCATCCCTGGGTCTTAGTGTCCACCATCCCGCCTCTTCCTATCCCTGTTCTGACCCTTCCTGCAGGCTCCCACAGCTGGCTGCTGAAGCCTGGTGAGTCTTCCTCCAGAGGGGAACTAGTAACTTAAAAGTGAAAAAGCTTCCAGCCTGCCAGACCTTGACACTGAAACTGTTAAAGAGCCATTCAAATGGTAATGAAGCTATTTAACTGGCATTTGCCAACCCCCAGGTATATACTGTCAGTTTCTGAATGTACTGACAAAACCAGTTGTGCATTACTGTAA
Source organism: Chrysemys picta bellii (assembly GCF_011386835.1). Taxonomy (NCBI): domain Eukaryota; kingdom Metazoa; phylum Chordata; order Testudines; family Emydidae; genus Chrysemys; species Chrysemys picta. The sequence continues at coordinate 91,274,387 of NC_088791.1, read as the reverse complement.
TATTTACTCAGAACATGTTAGTCTACAGGACCTTAGCTTAAAATTTGCTTTAAAAATATTTCATTAGAAGACTGCTGAAGATTATAAAATCACATCTCTAAAAAAATCCTTGCATAGATTTTTAGATCCACAATCTGAGTATTCATCTTTAGCCTTAAATGCTTAGATCTTCAGACATATGGTTTTTTAAATAAAAAGACCTTCAAAAGACCACCCTTATCTAAAATACACATTTTAATTTTAATTACTATAGTACAAAAAACTTGCTTCCAAAGTCTTCCTGTCCATCCCTTTCTCCCTTCACCCTCCTGTTGAAGAGAGGCTAGCCCTTAAAGGGACAACACCCCTTTCCTTCTAGATAGTTGGACAAACAAGTTTGTTGAACTAGTTTTAAGAGAACCCTCCAGCAAAATCAGTACCTTCGAAAGATATAAAATCCTTTATTATGCCTAAAATCTTTGGAAACATATTTTTTAAAGTTGGTGAAATTTCATAAACATGTCTGTTGTTATGAAGATCACACAAAGTAAATTAGTGTTCCCTTTTTTTAAAAGCAACGAACGTTGTTATGAACACACTAAACCTCTGTGACTGATTAATTTAAAATAACGTCTTTGGTTCAGTGAGTTAAATATGTAATAATCTGGAATGATTACTTTATGAAGGCTTAAGAGTACATTTAAAATATAAAATCAGCCTAGAAATACTGATTAAGAAAATGTAAAAAATGTATTCCATAATATTTAATGTTATATTCAGCAGGACAGCTGACTTGCCCTTACTACAAAGTTTTTGCAAATAAGTCTCTGACAAACTTCAGGGTATATCAAAATACCTGTGACTGACATTTTTTATTCTTAAATTTAGTGCTTTTAATTAGGTACCTTCTGCATATCCTGTCTTCACCTTCTGGCATGCATAGGGTTACCATATTTCAAAAATCAAAAACGAGGACGGGAGGAGCCCCGCCCTAGCCCCACCCCTGCCCCTTCCACTCCCCGCCCTCCTCAGAACTCCCAACCCTCCCCCCGCTCCTTGTCCCCTGACTGCCCCCTCCTGAGACCCTCCCCCCATCCTAACTGGCCCCCTAGGACCCTACCCCCTACCTGTCCCCTGACTGCCCCAACCCTTATCCACCCACCCACCCCCGAGACAGACCTCCCAGGACTCCCACGCCCCATCCAACCACTCCCCACCCCCTGACAGCCCCCCCAAACTCCTGACCCATCTAAACCCCTCTGCTCCATATCCCCTGACTGCTCCGATCCCTCTCCCCACCCCTGACAGCCCCCCGCAGAACTCCCAACCCCCCCCGCTCCTTGTCCCCTGACTACCTCTCCTGGGACCCCTGATCCTAACTGCCCTCCAGAACCCCACCCCCTACCTAAGCCTCCCTGTTCCTTGTCCCCTGACTGCCCCCTCCTGAGACCCCCACCCTAACTGCACCCTCCTGAGACCCTACCCCCTACTTGTACCCTTACTGCCAAAAACCTTATCCACCTCCCCACCCCCTGACAGACCCCCGGGACTCCCACACCCCATACAACCACTCCCCACCCCCTGACAGCCCCCCCCAGAACTCCCGACCCATCCAACCCTGCTCCCTGTCTCTTGACTGCCCCCTCCAGAACCTCCCTGCCCCTTCTCCAACCCCCTGGCCCCCTTACTGTGCCACTCAGAAAAGCATGTCGGGCTCCGCGCGGAGCCGGACACACTGCCGCACTCCCCCATGGAGCGCATAGCCCGGTTCCCGCCCCTGCAGAGTGCTGTGGAGCGGCGCGCTGGGCACCGGGGGGGAGAGCAGGGGGAGGAGCTCCAGACTGCCGGAGCCCCGATGCGAACGTCCAGCGATCTGCGAATGCAGGAAGGAGGAAGGGGGGAGGGAGAGAGAGGAGGGGAGTGATCTCAAGCTGCAGGGGAGAGGAGGGGGAAGCGGAGGAGGGGCTCTGGCTGCCGGAGCCCCGTGCGAGTGGCGCAATCCGGCCGGCTGCCCTGTCAGCCGTGCGTGCTCTGCATGGGGGGAAATCCGGATATTTACAAATTCCCCCCGGATGCTATTTTTAACTCAGAAAAGCCGGACATATTCGGGAGAATCCAGACGAAAGGTAACCCTAGGCATGCAGTGGAAAACGTGCTCCATTTTCTTTTAAAAAAAAACACTCTTCTGCAATTTCTTTCTAATGTCATTTGCTTCATTTGGGTTCAGGGATTTGGCTGGAAGGGGGTGAGCAGGGAGGGGGATGGAAGAGAGGAGGGAGACAGTGGAGGTGGGGGGCCTGGGCGGAGTGGGGGGCGGGGCCTGGGGTGGAGCAGGGTGGAGTATGGGTGGGGCCACAGGCAGAAGAAGTGGGCTGGGGAGCTAGCCTCCCCAAGCAGCAGCTTCACTCACCACCCATGACAGCAGGTAAGAGCGGGTCGGCTCCCACACACCCAGCGCGCACTGCAGTGTCCTTAGGCGGGGAACTGTGACTCTCAGCCGCCGCAAGGTGGGCCGGACGTCTCAGTCTCCTTTGCTGCCTCGTCCCTTCCCCTTCTTCCCCTCCCAGCTGCGAGCCTGGGCTGCCGTCGGGCATAGAGGCACCTGTTTAATAATACTGCGTAGGGCCCCATAAATCCTAAAGACGCCCTGTTGGAGGCATTATATATGTGACACCGAGAATACATGTAAAGATTAGGACCAATGAGCATATTTTTCTCCACATTTTTAAGCAAGAGAGTAAACCATAAATGTAGCAGTGATGGTGAGTAATGCCTATGCAGAAATGTAGTTCGCATGGGAGATAGCTTCCTAGTGTGGTAGAATAAGATGTGAAATCATGCTGCCTGGGAAGCTATCCCCACGCGATCTACATTCCTTGTGTAGACACTAACCCATAATGAAGTGGTTTATCCAGCAAGCAAGTGGTAATTAGGACAGACACTCACAAGACAGGATTTTCCTTCCATCTAGATCCATGAGCATGCAATCCACTGGTGTCAAGCAGACAGGCTGCAGCCACGTGTCTGGGGCACTTGTGTACTACATACGTTACACAGTCAATTCAGTAACATCTTTTTCCCGCACCGGTTCTGGCCCATGGTGATTTGTGTTAAAAATAAATGTCCAATCAGATTTTTAGAGTGTGTTGCTGTATATATGTCTGTCCTGTAGGGGGTCTTCACAGCCACCCAAAGACCCCATGAAGTCAGGCATTCCAGCATTGCAAGTGAAAAGCAACTCATGCTTAAGCCCTAGCAGGATTCACAAACTAGGCATTCCCCGGCTATCTTGCCTGTGGGGTCCCATCCCGGAGGTACTCAGAGGCTGCCTTAGAGCATGTTTACTGGGTCGGGCCCCACATAAAACACAGCTGGAGGAGGAGGCGCTCTTGTACCCAATAAACCAGTGGTTACAGCACTCATTTAGGATGTAGAAGACCCAGGTTTGAATTTGTACACTGCCTCAGAGGACCACAGACTTGAAACTAGGTCTCCTAGGTGAGTACCATAACCGCTGGGAGAGGGGGTACTGTGGAGTGGGGGAGGGAGAGTTGTTTTGGAGAGACCCCAGATGATTCAGAAGAAATACAGCCAAGCCCTCTGGGACAAGGTTACATTCAGAAAAGGGAGATTTTGGGGCATAGGTGAAAAGAAGGGGGCAAACCCCAGGGAAGGGATAGCAGTGTATAGAGAGGTTCCCACTCTACCTGTGCTACTTATGTGGCCTCTCTCAATCTCTAACCTAGTTCTCCTCACAGCCCCTCAGCGAGGTAGAGCAGTGCTGTTATCCCCATTGTACAGATGGGGCACCGAGGCACACACAGACATAAGGACAGATTTTCAAAGCTATTTAGGCACTGTCATAACTATAAAGGGAAGGGTAACAGCCCTCCTGTGTACAATACTATAAAATCCCTCCTGGCCACAGACTCCAAAATCCTTTTACCTGTAAAGGGTTAAGAAGCTCAGGTAACCTGGCTGACACCTGACCCAAAGGACCAATAAGGGGACAAGATACTTTCAAATCTTGGTTGGGGGAAGGCTTTTGTTTGTGCTCTTTGTTTTTGGGGAGAGTTCGCTCTTGGGACTAAAAGGGACCAGACATCAATCCAGGCTCTCCAAATCTTTCTGAACAAGTCTCTCATATTTCAAACTTGTAAGTACAGCCAGGCAAGGCATGGTAGTTTTATCTTTGTTTTCTCAACTTGTAAATGTACCTTTTACTAGGGTGTTTACCTCTGTTTGCTGTAACTTTGAACCTAAGGCTAGAGGGGATTCCTCTGGGCTCTTTAAATTTGATTACCCTGTAAAGTTATTTTCCATCCTGATTTTACAGAGATGATTTTTACCTTTTTCTTTAATTAAAAGCCTTCTTTTTAAGAACCTGATTGATTTTTCCTTGTTTTTAGATCCAAGGGGGTTGGATCTTGATCCACCAGGAGTTGGTGGGAGAAAGGAGGGGGGATGGTTAATTTCTCCTTGTTTTAAGATCCAAGGGGTTTGGATTTGTATTCACCAGGGAATTGGTGAAGAGTCTCTCAAGGCTACCCAGGGAAGGGAATTAGCACATTGGGAGTGGTGGCAGCGAACCAGATCTAAGCTGGTAGTTAAGCTTAGAAGTTTTCATGCAGGCCCCCACATCTGTACCCTAAAGTTCAGAGTGGGGAAGGAGCCTTGACAGGCACCTAGTGGAATTTTGAAATGCGTCTATGTTAGGTGCTTTGTAAGCCCCACTAGATGCCTAGCTGCATCTTTGGGTGTCTGAAAGGTTTTGAAACTCTGTCTCTAACTTACTGGCCTGAGGTCATACAGGAAGTCCATGGGGGGAGCAGAGCCCAGGCCTTTCAGGGCTAGCTCCCTATCCACAGGGCCAGCTCTACTGTTTTTGCCGCCCCAAGCAGCGCGCTGAATTGCTGCTGCGGATGGCGGGGGCAGTCCGTGTGCCGTTAGGGCGGCACGCGTGTTTCCATGGCGGCGGCAATTCGGCGGCAGCTTCTGTCTTCAAGACAGAAGCCGCCAAATTGCCGCCGTGGGCAGCTGAACATAGAAGCTGCCGCCGAATTGCCGCCGCCACGGAAACGCGCGTGCCGCCCTAACGGCACACAGACTGCCCCCGCCGTCCGTGGCGGGAATTCGGCGCACTGCTTGGGGCAGCAAAAACACACAGACTGCCGCCCCTTGCAGATTGCCACCCCAAGAACCGGTTTGGAATGCTGGTGTCTGGAGCCGGCCCTGCCTATCCAGCAGACCAGCCTCTTTCTCTGCTGCATGCTGCAAAAAAAGAGAACTCTGGTAGATAGGGGCAAAACCAAGGCAGCCAGTTCTCCGAGACTCCAGGAAACGGTCCCAGGCACTTAGGAAGGATGTCATGGTTGACAGCATGAAAAGCAGCACAGAGGTCAGGAAGGATGAAGAAAGAGAGAGAGAATGAGAGTCAGATGAGAGGACATCACTTAACTCCCAAGAGGGGGCAGGTTCTGCCCCAGGCTGGGCTATAGAGCAATGGCTGCTGTGCAATTTTACATTTTAACTGAAAACTATTTTATTTTGTCATTTTTTGTTCTGAGTTTGAGAAAAGGGAAGGAAGGAGAAAGGGTCGTATGAGTATCAGATGTGTTTATGCCTCAGATTCTTAGGGTTTCATGTATCCAGGCCAATTCCAGAACAAAGAACAGAAATTGCATCCACAGAGTCCATAAAGTCGACGATTATTGTCAGGATTTGTATTATTCACTGGGCACCATCTCTGTGCTCAGCACTGTTCAGAATACGCCAGAATACATAGTCCCTGAGTCAATGTGTATAAAATGTAACCATGGATAAGATGGCTTTGATATTTAAGGAGAAAGTGTATTGTTATTGAGCACATGTTAATATCTATGAGTAGAGGCGTTGATGGCAATAGAAGTTTTACTGGATTAAGGACTAGAAGATTTGACCCTCCAACTTTCTTTCAAGAGGAAGAACTGCCCAGAGCTCCTGTGCCTGTTTATTTTCCTTTCCTGCCTGCAGTGGCCCTCATACACCTCAGAAGTCTCCATTTTTCCCTCAACTTTAAAATCTGGAATTTTCTTGGTGTTTGGTTTTAAATGTTCTCCGGTGAGAACTGCAACTCGATCACTGTAGTGTTGTGTTTAAGAGCCTTCTGGAAAGTAACTAGCCTTTAAATAGAAGTGAGAAAAGTGTTGCCAACTCTCATGATTTTGTCATGAGTCTCATGATAATTATTATTTTCCTTAAAGCCCCAGCCCCTGGGGTCAGGTGGATATGTGATGATTTCAGCCTGCATTCTTAAAGAAAAATAAAGTTTCTAGCCCTTGTGGCTGTGGAGAAAGCGTCAAAATGTGATCATAGTGCACCTAAAGGCTCAAAAAGCAGAAGGCAAATAAAAAGAACACCAAATCTATTACTTTTACGTAATCTCATGATTTTTGGTCAGCCTGATTCATGATTTTTGAACATTTGGGGTTGGCAATACTGTGAAAGTGACTTGAAAGTGTCAGTTTCACTCCTGTTTAAGATCAGTTTCTAGTTTATTATTTGGAGTGAGGTAACAAGCAGGTGCAGTATAAACTCATGGGGCCTTGCCCTAGCAGGGTGTTTCCAACATTAAATGGTCTATTCCAAGCTTGGTGAACTGCAAAAAGTGCTAGAAAGTAATTCGAATTTTCTACAATTGTTTCAACTGTTGTCTTCAAGAGTTAGTAACAAAGTCAGAATATACATGAAAATTTTAAATCTAACCAGTGTCCATTAAGTGACTTGACAGAAGATGTGACAACATGTTAGTGTTACAGTTGAGTGAGCCTAATATTTATTTAATTCTCTTTATTTTAATATAGGAATTAGATACAGTGCTCCTATCAGCTAATTTCCAAGTTATTATCTGCAGAAAACCCTAGAATTTTCAGGTGCCTAAGTAGCCCCTGGAATCATGGTTAAAGTTGCCCTCCTCCTCCATCTGAAGTAGCACTCCTGTTATCTTGGGACAGCTTGGATCTGGTAGGGGTGTGGGGTGAGTGTCGCAGCAAAGCGTCCATCCTCTCGAGGCCTGGCCTGGCCCTCAGGGAGACTGATGGTGAAATGCTGCAGGAGGCTGGTGAAGAAGAGGAAAAGCTCCATCCTGGCCAGTTGTTCCCCCAGGCAAGCACGACGACCTGCAAGCATGGGAGTGAGAAAAGAGAGAGGAGGCAGAGAGGAGGAGGATACAACACCACATGTAAATGACTAGTCACTGAAGGAGTAAGACCCTTACTGCACACCCACAGGTTGGAGTGAACAGAGAATCTGCCTCCATATGCAGCAGATGGTGAGTCTCCCTATTCTTGGACCCTGTGTGAACAGGAAGAACTAGGAAATACTTCTCCAGACTGATCAATGTTCTATTTAATCTGATTGCCTGTCTCTGATGGTGGCCAGCACCAGAAGCTTCAGTGGAAATGGTAAAACCAAGGACTCTGTCAGTTGATTTGGAGAGGGGAATTACTGCCTCATTAGCCTGACTCAAAAGGGTCAGAGACACTCGAATACACAGGGCTAAATCCTCAGCTGGTTAAATTGACATAACTCCATTGACGTCAAAGGATCTATGATAATTTACACCAGTTGAAGATCTGTCCCATACGCTCTTTGTGGAATTCTTGCCTTCTAGAATCAAAATGGGCAAATAAATGCCTTTAGATAGAGAAATCTGAGGTGGAACAACATGCCCATGCTACCAGGCAGGAGATTCTGGTTCAAGTGCAATCTGGGGACATTGGTTTCCTGGACTTGAGGCAAATACAAGTGGTGCATCTTCACCAATGATCCATGTCAGGCTAAACCACTGCAGCAAGCCTTTGCACTACTCGTACAAACAGGATCACCTCACCGCCAGCCTGAAAGACATCACTGGTGCCATATCTACTCCCATAGCCACTGCAAAATCCTTCTCTTGGTCGTTAGGAACCTTTCTGACAACACCCCCTCTTCCTCTTTGGACTGTTCTCTTTGAAGATAGTAAAATGAAACTTTGAAGTCTATGAGTTGATACCTGAAGTGAATGAGTTATGGGTCAGACCATGTTATGAGCTGGGTGAAACCTTGCTATGGGTTGACTCAAAACCTCATTCAAACTGCTGTGTGAACACACCCTTCACTTAAGATAGTTGTAACCCACACCTAAAACAAGGCCTAATAGAATCTTTCCAGAAACTAGCATCAGGTGGGTAGGGAGTTCCACTTGGTATTGTGACCAGGTTGGGGAGATGCGGGGGGGGGGGAAGGAGGGAGTTGCGAGTGTGTGAGAGAACACACAAAAACTGAGAACAGACAAAAACAGACAGAGGCAGAGACAAAAGCAAGAAGGACAAGCAGTAGTAGCCTGTGAGTGCAGTGTGACTCTGGGAAAAAGCTTTTGGGTCTGTTGGCAAAAGAGGCTTGGGGCCATAAGCTAAGAAACAGCTCCTTTTGTTATTGGTTCCTCCTGTGTTCAAAGGAGCAGGACTTTGTACGTTCCTTATAAATAAGATTGCATCAAAGAAAATACCTGACTCCATCAATCTCTACTTCCAACTGGAATATCCCCAGGGCCGTGAAATTTAACTAGCTGTTCAAAATGGAAAGCGGCAACACGATTATCTAGAGTGGCTGTTGAGCAAATAGGAAAGGTAGAGGTGTTGTGCTTTGTGCTGCTAACAAAAAGTCCATTCTTGAATTATGTGAGGCTCTAGACCAGCGGGTCCCAAATTTTTTGCTAGTGTGACCCCATTTTAATTAAGTATTTCCTGCCAGAACCCCAGACACCATGGAGGAGCAAAATGGGCTCCTCGGCACATCACGATCTCAGACGCACTGAAAGTGTGAGCTCACGCCATGTGGCGGAGTCCTACAAAACGGTGTCCTCCACCCGGTGTGACCTCGTACATCCGGTGCATGCGAGATCATGCTGTACAGAGCAAAATGACGTCCTCTGCACACAAAGGATTGCCACGATCCCATGTGCTGATGGCACCGCCCCATTTGGGGGTGTGAGCCATATTTTGGGAACTGCTGCTCCAGAGAGTGCAAGGCAGGCACTGACACAGAGTGCAGGGGAGACACTCATTGCACTGCAGTTTGGCACAAACGGAAGGTGGCTGCTCAATTACCTGTTTACAGACTAAAATCAAATCATAAAACGAAAAACAAAATTGGCTTTTAACCAGGGGTACGTCCACACTTTGAGCTGGAAGGTGTAATCTCCAGCTCGAGGAGACGTGCCTCCACTAACTCTGAGCTAGCTAGTGTGCTAAAAACAGAAGTGTAGCCAGGGGGGCGCAAGCAGCGGGAGGGGCTAGCCACCTGAGTATCTTGGACGGGATCATCCTCAGGGTGACCAGCCCCTCCCATTGCTCACGCTGCAGTGGCTACACTCCTACATGCTATTGGTGAGTTAGCGTGGGTATGTGTACCCAACCTGGGTACACATAGATGTACTCGCTGAGCCAATATCTAGCTCAGCTTAGTACCGAGAGAAACCCCCCCCAGTACTGCAGAGTATTCTGGAAATGCGTTAGAAGCTGCCTAACTAAGTTTGTGACACGTTTTTTTCCTTTGATGGGACCTCAACCCCTCTCTGTAACGGAAACGGTTGGCTGCATTGAAACAAACCTAGAAAGCACCAACCACCCTGCTAAGTGTTTGTCTATTTTTGGAGGTGATCCAGTCACTGGGAAAGGTCCTGTGGCAAAGCTATAACACTGCTTAGTGCATAGAGCCTCCTGGCTAAGCCTTCACAGCTCCCACTGCTGGAACTCCTGGGCTGCATTGGTACACACCTGGCAGAGGCCATGCCCCACCACTTCAGAAATCTCTCTGCTGTGGATGTGATGACCAGACGGGGTTAGGACAGCCCCTCCTCCAGCCACAGCTGGCCTCCTTTGGTGTCTGTCAGAGAATCAGTATTTCCCTCTTCCCAGCTCTCTAGTGAGTTTGGAGCATATGGGAAACTGGGAACATCCGTCTCCCTTTTATCCACTACTGATCCATGTACCCCATTGCAGTGGTCTCTGAGCCTCCAGTAACAAATGCCTTCCTTTGATCAGGGTGCCTTGCAACAGATAAAGAAGTATGTGGCACACAACAATTTTGATCATGCTTTAACAGAAATCCTTAACTATGACCTCATCCTTTTCCCAATAATACACACCTCACCTGTGTGTGTGCACATTGCTTCTAAACCAATTCCTGGGCTTTCACCTTCAAGCAGATGTACTGCAGTATGAAGTAATTTCTCTGGGGAGATGCAGCATGCTCATGAAGAACGGAGCCTAACATGACGGATGGGTGTATAGGCTTAAGGGACGAAGGTCCTCCTTAACCTGGCAGTTCTGCGCTCCTCCGGGATTAGGTAGGTGGGTTTGTTACATAAGCAACCGGAATTGATTTGTAACAAGTTTATTTTCTATTTAAATAACTACAGCAGTAGAAGATGAGCAATGAATTAATTAAGGTGAGGGTTGCCCAGTTTATTGCAGAGTACAGAATACAGGACTGCTTCCCTTTGGCCGAGTGGTTTACACAGACCCTGGGGCAAGCTGCTCAGGCTCTCAAGGCCTGACCCTAAGTACAGAATTTCAAGGCCAGAGTTTCTGCGTTGGAGAAATAGAGAGAGGGAGTTATTTTGCAGAGGTTGCATATATTGATACCACCAGGGCATTGTAGAACAGACCCAGCTCAGCACAGACTGCACTGATCTTCCACATGAGGAAGCTGCTCTCATGATGAGAGGGACACCTTCCTTTAGAGGAGACTCACTTTCCCATAACAGTAGTGGGTCATTTCTCATGCACTGTGCCTCATTTCCACAGGGACGGCCTCTCCCAGTTGCTCCTCCCCTTGGATTTACCTGCAGAGAAAGGTAGGAAGGCCTCTCGCTTCACAAACTGCCCATCTGCATCCAGGAAGTGCTCCGGGTAGAACTGGTGCGGCTTCTCCCAAACCGTTTCATCCTTCAGCACCGAGGACAAGTTAGTGATGACTGTCGTCCCCTGATCCACCCCAGAGAAGAAACGGGGTACATAAGAATTGTCACATCAGAACAGGCCAGTCCCTCTGCATTCAATTTCCCATCTCAAGTAGTGGCCATTGTAGGATGCTTCAGAGGAAGGCACAGAACCCACCTCAGATACCTAATTGTATAATCTTATAGCACAGTGGAGTGGGACACTTTCAATGAACATTGCTTTGTCAGCAGGCGAGCTCTCCTGCCAACAAAGCAACTACCTCTCGTTGAGGGTGGAATTTTTGTTGGTGGGAGGGCTCTCTCCTGCCGACAAAGAGCGGCTACATGACACACCTTTTAGCAGCACAAGTGTCACTAAAAGGTGCATAGTGTAGACATAGCGTAAGGGTATGCAAGTGGTGTTTTCATGTCTAATGAGGTTCATGTGATGAAAATTGCTTCTACTCCCCAATTCCTTCAAATTTTTCTCAAGTTAATTTTAGCTCTGGTAAGAGTGTGCTGATTGAGAGACTCTGAACTACAATTCTCATTGTCTTCACAGAAAAAGCGAGATCTTTTCCCTCTCACATGCCTTAGGCCTGAGTTAGAGGAGCTTCCTCTAAGGGCGAGAGTGGAATTGAGTATTGTATGGCTTTGGTCTCTCCAGTGAGACTGTCACCAGGGAAGGCAATAATTGCCCGTCATTGTCTCTTGTCCATTTGGAACTGGACTGAGATGCACAGTGGCCTCTGAACTGCCTTCAGATAATGGAGTTTTAGTTGCTACTCTTCTGGATTTGAACTGGTGACCTAGCAGGTAGTTTCTATATCCCATTCCAAATTCCACACAGTTAATCAGCATTACCTGTCTCCACCTTCAAACAGATATACTGAATGTTATCAGGTGCCGAAGACAAACTTACAGTCTCCCTTGTAATGATTACAATCCTTTAGCTCGATTTATTGTTTTTTCAGCTATTCAAAGACCTGATGAAGATGGAGCTAACCACATAAAGAAGGCTCCATGAGGCCCAAGCCCTTTCAAAACTGCACATTTGATAACTCACCAATGGTTGTGTGATTCAGGGCCTGGTGCTCCACCTCCCCCCCCTCTGCACGGAACCTTGGGGAGATTCACATATGGAATATCTGCAGCTTCAGGAGATAAGTCTGCAAGGGGAGAAGATGTCTGCATCCCCTGCCTGGCCATAGATACCTTTGGAATGAAGAAGCCTTGGAGCTTGGTGTCCCGGTATGTCATGTGAGGCATGCCAACAGGAGTGATATCCCCATAACGTTGAGTTTCACGGATCACAGCATTGGTATAAGGCATGTTCGCTAGGTCCTCCATCTTGGGTGACCTGTCCCTGCCAATCACCTTATCAATTTCCTCATGGACTTTACCTGGAAAAAGACCCTTTACATTGAGGAGGATGTACCATATTTAATGATGTACATCAACACCGTACAAGTGGGGAGCCTACGGATTTACCCTTAGGCTGTAAACTCTCTAGAGCAGGGATTGTCTGTTTATTTTTATTTGTACAACACTGAGAACAACAAGGAACCAATCTTGATTGGAGCCTGTGGGAGCTATTATAATATAGAAGTATAATAATAATAATTAATAATGTGGGTTTATAATCTGTGAGTTTGTTAACCAGCTTCCTATCAACTATTGAGCAGTTTACAAGTGAGTCGTCTCTAGGAAGGGGGTGCTCTAAGTGTCTGGGAGGTGTCTGGTGTCGGGGGCACTTGTTCAGGGGTCAGGAAGGATATCCAGCAGTGGGGAGAAGGCATGGTCCTTGTCTGGACCAACTTCAAATTTCTCTCACCTCCACACAACCAGAAAGCCTCTTTGATACCCCAGACATGCACTGCTCTGCTTCCCAACTGCTAATTCCTGACCTCACAATCAGGTCTTGTGTGTTTGTTGAACAGGGAAATTGGTGAAAGCCTCTGGAAGCAAGAGTGCTAGGGAGGCAGAGTTTAACTAGAGATATCTATAAGAGGGTATTGGCCTTGGTTGGGGACAAAGGCCAAAGTGAGCTCTGCAGAGAGTAGGAAAGAGAGGAATGCAGAACTAGGAGCTGAAGGACAGCATACTCATCTTCAGTTACTCAGCCCAACTAACATAGTCATCCTCCGTTCTATGGGTTAATAAGCTCATTGTTAGAGACATCCCACCTTACCCAGACTGTATTTGACCCACTTGTGCATAGGCGCCGACTTTCTAATTTCCTCTAGGATGCTTGACCCCCACTCTGCCCCAATCCCTGCCCCCACTCCACCCCTTCCCTCAAGGCCCCACCCCTGCCCTGCCCCTGCTCCACCCCCTCCACCCAAGTGCGCCCTGCCTTCGCTCCACCCCCTTGCCCCCCCCCCAGCGCCTCCTGCACGCCACTAAACAGCTGATCCGTGGTGGGCAGGGGGCACTGGGGAAGAGCTGATCAGCGGGGCTGCCAGTAGAGCTAATCACCCACATTTTTTTTCCCCGTGGGTGCTCCAACCACGGAGCACCCATGGAGTCGGCACTTATGTACTTATTCCTCTGGCATTAGAGCATTTAAGCAGGTTAGCATTTATCCCTATGGAGACCCTAAGAGAAGGAAGAGTTACCAAGTAGCTATGAGGGTCTCAAAGTGCACTTGTCATGAAGAAAAATGGTGAGCGCTCCCTCTGACACTGAAATCTTTAACAGGAGCTTGCTCTCTCCCTTCTCCCTTGCCACAGATCTTTGCTCTCCCACTCAGAGAGTTTTCCAGTGGAATTATTTCCCCAATCACAGCTGTGACTGCTGCTACGGCAGCTTCATATGCCCAGAACACAAAGATGATAGCAGATGCTAAGAAGTTCTCAGTGGAAGATGCAGGGTTGGGAGAACCGGTCCCATCTCCACCAGTCCTCTTGCTTACACTGGATGTCAGGATGGAGAAGCATGTACAGCAATGCCCAGCGCAGGGTGGTGGAGGTGGTCTCAGTGCCAGCCGTAAACAAGTCAATTGTTACCATACGAAGGTTGTTCTCATTGAAACTGCTCCCCGCATGCTCTTTAGCCTGAAGGGAACAAAAGAGAGCGTGATTTGACCTTGGAATTTTGTTGGGGAGAGAGGAGCAGACGGGTAGATAGTGGTAATTCATATTCTCAGACTGAAAGGTTGAATTGTTTGCAGAGTGCAGCAAAACACGTGCATATGACACCACACGCTGTAATGACTCCTTGGTCGCATACATTTCAAGGTAATAATTTATCCCACACATCATGAACTTCATCCGGAATAAAGCTCAGGACCTTCTGCTCTAAAAACACAGGGTATGTCTACACTGCAATATAAGCCCAGGGTTAGTGGCACTTGACTCAGCTGACCCTGGGTTAGAGAACCATGGGCTTGAGCATCTACACTGGGTAGTCAATAGGTAGACCGCAGGCCAAATCTGGACTGGTAGATGCTTTTGAACAGACCCTGAAATCTTTTTATTTACTTATTAATTATTATTGCTGTTGTTTTTAATTTTCTCTGCAGTCTGGACCTTGTCTATACCTTGACCAAGAAATTTGAACCTTGACAAAAAACTGACTACCCCTGCAGAAGTCTATGTGGAGTGTCAACCCTACATTAAGAATTTTCTAGCCCAGGCATTAACCTGGGGTTCTGGCATCCACACCGTAGCAGACAGACCCAAGTCAAACCAACCATATCCCAGACTCCCTAGCACCCTCCCAGAATGTGGCCGCTCTAGCGTTTGACTGTGGGAAAGCTTTACTGCCCACCCTGCCCGTTACAGGAAGTTTGACCCGCCTGCTAACACTGCGTGCTGAGCAACATGGAAGAGGCCCCTTTTCAAGAACGTTTCTTGCTTGCACTGTCCCGCCTGTGTCAGGCAAAGTTTCCGTGAGGCGCTCGTGGACACTTCAGCTGCATTTTCTGACCCACCAAAGTCCCGGGGTGCAGGAACAATTTTTATAGTGGGGGTGCTGATGATGGAAAACCTGTATCTGGTGTTTGTTATTACCCCCTAATTCCAGCACCACTGCCAAAGGCACCTGAAAGAGCTTGTGGTGGTGGAGGAGGAGTCCCCAGGCATGGCAGAGTCTCACTGGCTGATGCTGCTCAGTACACTCAGCATACACGCTGGAAACTCTGCCCACAGTCTTACCACCATAGTTAAAGGAGGGTCTCCAGTCAGTTTTAGAGATTTGTGCCTCTGCAACTACAAGAGGTTAGTGTGAGCACTCACACTCGATCAGGTCAGGAATTCCATGTAATAGCGAGCAGGGTGCAGCCAACATGCCAGCCAACAAATTAACATCAGGATTCCAAAAGTTCATATATGTACCAGTGAATAATAATTCGACAGTCCTTATTCCTGCCCTGTTATCGTCTATGAGATCAGGACCTCAGTGCTACAACACTGAACCAACAATCTCATTTTCTACAAGACAGGTCTCCCCACCAAGTATTCTTCAGGGCCACCTTGCTTAGCATACGAGATATGACAGAATCACAGCAGGAAGTAGTCTGGCTATCTTTTGTAATGCGGTGGATTTTATACGTCTGTTTTGTAAGGGTTTCTTATCTAGATTTTCTCAGAGCAATTCTGTAAATTTGGATGTAGACTTAACATGGGCAATAACTAATATGCTATTTAAGAGCCAATGAAAATGTAATTTTCTTTGTTTACGAATCAGAACAAGAAGTTGAAATTTAGAAATTTCCCACAAAATGAAAGTTTTTCAAAAAGGGTTTCAGGTTAATCAAAATTTTAAAAATACTATAAATAAAATTAATATAAAAATAAAACAAACCATAAAAAATTAAATGAAGTAATTTCTAAATGAAAAATTGAAATTGCTGTTCTGACAACCTCAAAAAAGAATGTTTCAAGCCTATCAAAATGTTTCATATTTATTTTTTCTAAATGAAATTTTGTCAAAAGTGACACGTTTCCATGTTTCATTGTTTCAGTTTTGCAACCAGCTGTTCTAGAAAGATATAAAAACAGATCCAGAGAGGAATTCCCAGCAGCCTGCCTTTGAACGAAGCTGTGACTTGGAAGGATGAAGGAAGTCTTCACTGTGACCTTTGCCAAAATGATTAAAAAGTGTCTCTAAACTGTACATGGTCGCTTTATGTCAGGGCTGTTCCATGGCCAAGAGAGCTAAGGACCCAGGTACAGCACCCACTAGAGTCCATGGAAGCAGAGCCGTAACTAGGTATTTTTGTGCCCGAGGCAAGAATATAAAATTGCGCCCTCCCGCAGGGCCGGCTCTTTGGCGGCAATTCCGCGGCGGGTCCCTCAGTCCCTCTTGGAGGGAAGGGCCTGCCGCCGAATTGCCACCGAAGAATGAATGAAGTGGCGGCAGTAGAGCCTGTGTTTTTGGGAGGTCTAACTCATTATTTTTGACTGCTTGGGCTGGTAATGTTGCTTCCAAGATGGTCTTTGGTTCCAGTCCAGTTCCAATCAGGGCTGTCCTTAGGATTTATGGTGCCCTAGGCGGGATTATTAAACTGGTGCCCCTATGCCTGACTTGCTCTTAGTGACACAAACATAAGCTTACAGTATTGGAAAACTTGCCACATGCACTTTATTAAAAACAGTTTAACTTAATTAAGCACACTGTAATGCTGGTGGACTAGCACTAAAGAAGTAGCGCTATAGAAAAAATTCTGATTTATTGACAGAATGATGCAAATAATATAATATAATATAATATAATATAATATAGCCGTGAGTCTGTGACCTTGAGCTAGTGTGAAGACACCTCACAAGGTGCTCTGCCCTGACTGAGACACGGTAGAGTTGGAAACCCACATCATTTTTACAACGCCAATTTTTAGTTTTAAATGTATAGTGGGCATCAGTCTTAATGTTAGTTACAACTCTATATCAACCTTATACTGTAAATAGATCAATGGCATTATCCAGTTTAATAAGCTGGGTTTCCAAGCAGTGGGAAAATATAACCCTAGTTTTACTCCTAGGTAAAGCACAAAGTGACCAGAATGAAGTCAGTTCAGAATCATCTTGATATGCAAACTAGATACAATCAACTCAGGATTGAATAAGGACTGGGAATGGCTGAGCCATTACAAACATTGAATCTATCTCCCCTTGTAAGTATTCTCACACTTCTTATCAAACGGTCTGTACTGGGCTAGCTTGATTATCACTTCAAAAAAAAATTTCTCTTACTTAATTGGCCTCTCAGAGTTGGTAAGACAACTCCCACCTGTTCATGCTCTCTGTATGTGTGTATATATATCCCCTCAATATATGTTCCACTCTATATGCATCCGAAGAAGTGGGCAGTAGCCCACGAAAGCTTATGCTCTAATAAATTTGTTAGTCTCTTAGGTGACACAAGTACTCCTGTTCTTTTTATCTAGATTAAGGTAGCACAGAAATGTTACAGAAATCCTATTGTGCCTTATTTTTCTTTGGAAAGACGTGAGCAATAGCAGCACATTTGGGGCACTGCCAGAAATACATGATAAATCACTGCCTCTAAAGTTCCATCAAAAACTGACATTTTCTCAGCTCTAGCATGATCTGCTGCACAGATTCTACACAAAGGAAGTGTCCCTGGCCTTTTTAACTCATATTAACCATGTATTTATTTATGAAAGTTGGACAAAACCTTGTGAAAACGTAAGACATTGGCTGCCCAACTCTGGGCTGGCAAAAGCTATACTGACTCACTGGGAAAAAAAGCAAAAGAATCTTAGTACAACATATGGTCACTCTAGACACTAGTAAGGAGATACGCATTACAGTTGTTGGAGGGCTCTATTCAGCAGTAACAGAGCTATAGGAAAGCCAGTCAACATTTTGTGTTTCTCTGAGGAAAACTGGCCCACTCCCTGCCCCATACCAAACCTGTCACAAATAATTGTCAACAACTTAATTTTCTGTTTTTCGCTAAGATATTGTTTTTTTTTATATATATATTGAAATTGGATTCAGGGTTGTTAGCAAGCATTTTTGGCAAACAAAGTTGTTAAATGACAATCTAAATGGCAACACAGTACTGCTTCCATGCTTGGCTCACCCCCAGCCTGCTGGTCCAACAGCTGCAGTAGAGGAGGAGATCGGTGGAAAACTGCAGAACCCCAAAATCCACCACTTGGGGTGCAGAGTGGCAACAGCAGCAGCAAGCCCTCAGGTCCAATCACACGCCAATGGGCACCATCGCCAGCCCAACAGACCATGGCGAAGTTAGCACAGCATCTGATCTCAGGGACGGGGCACCCACGGAGCCACAGCAGCTCATCCTGCCCTGCGCAGTTCCCCCTGGATGAGATGGATCGCTGCCAGCCCGGGGGAGAAACACGCTCCCCAGCTAGGGTGACCAGATGTCCTGATTTTATAGGGCCAGTCACGATATTTGGGGCTTTGTCTTATAGAGGCACCAATTACCCCCGACCTAGGGTGACCAGACTGCAAGTGTGAAAAATCAGGACAGGGGGTGGAGGGTTAAGAGCCTGTATAAGAAAAAACAAACAAAATTGGGACTGTCCCTATAAAAGTGGGACATCTGGTCACCCTTTCCCCAGTCCAGCCAACTGTGTGTGACATTCCAGCCCTGGCTAGCTGCCGAGGAAGTGAGCTAGTTTCACTTTCATTCCTCAGCACGCAACGCCCCGCCCCCTCTTCCCCTAGCACCTCACCCAACCCAGTCCTGCCGGAGGGAGAGAGGGGTGCTCCGTGGGGGAGGGGGGGCAACAAAGGATACTGCCAGAGCCACCCAGTCTGCCTCACCTCACGCCAGGGGAGAGAGTCACAATCACAGGTGACAAGTATCAGGGGGTAGCCGTGTTAGTCTGTATCTACAAAAACAAGGAGTCTGGTGGCACCTTAAAGACAAACAGATTTATTTGGGCATAAGCTTTTGTGATTAAAAACCTCACTTCTTCGGATGCATGAGTCATCACAGGTGAGTTCCTTCCCCCACCCCTTCCCAGAGACCCCAGCAGCCAATCCCCTCCCTCAGACAGTGCTGCAGGCATACGGCTCTCTCTAGGACCCAGCGCAGCTCTTACATGCTCCACTGCTTCCCGTCTGTCCGGCAGAGTGTGTGGTGTCCCAGGAAGAGCGGTGCCCTACGCGACTACCTATTCTGCCTATGGCTGAGGACGGCCCTAGTTCCAATCCAGAAAGGGACTCACAGGTTAAGAGAGGAGGGAGGTGCTGGATATCAGCAGTGGCCACTAGGGATCAGCATGTGTCCTGAGAATGCTGGGAGTTCAGGTTTGCAGGGCAGGATCAGGGATGGCAGGTTTGTAGAAATTTTAGAAGTTTCAGAGTAGCAGCCGTGTTAGTCTGTATCCGCAAAAAGAAGAACAGGAGGACTTGTGGCACCTTAGAGACTAAGAGACTTAGAGACCTTAGAGTCTCTAAGGTGCCACAAGTCCTCCTGTTCTTCTTTTTAGAAATTTTAGTGGTGCCCAGAATCCACCCCCGCCCAAACTCCACCCCCCCCCACCCGCCCAAGGCTCTGGGAGGGAGTTTGGGTGAGTGAGGAGGTTTGGGGTGCAGGCCCGAGGCTGGGACAGGAGATTGGGGTGCAGGCTCTAGGAGGCAGGGGCGGCTCTAGGCACCAGCAAAGCAAGCACGTGCTTGGGGCAGCCCATTTGCAGGGACGGCAGGGATCCAGCATGGGAGCTGAGAACCAACAGGGGGCCCTGGGAGCTGTAGTTCCTTGGTTAGCTCCCTGCCTATAGAGCCAGCCCTGGAGCAGGGAAAGAACTACATTTCCCATCATTCCCTTGGTCACTACCAACAGGAAAGAGGGGGAGGGAGTGAGGAAGCTGAGACCTCATGCTGCAGCCTGCTATGAATGGAGAGCTGCACTGTGAGTAGGGATACCATATTTTAACATTCAAAAAATAGGACACTTCATGGGGAGGGAGGGTAGCCCCACCCTGCCACCATCCAATCCCTCCGACTGCCCCACACAGAAACCCCAACCCATCCAACCCCCCTGTCCCCTGAACACCCTCTCCTGGGACCCCTGCCCCAACTGCCCCCCAGGATCCCACCCCCTATCTAGGCCCCACTGGTCCTTGTCCCCTGATTGCCCCTTCCTGGGACCTCACCCCCTAAGCCCCACTGATCCTTGTCCCCTGATTGCCCCCTCCCGGGACCCCACCCCCTATCTAAGCGCCGCTGCTCCTTGTCCCCTGATCACCCTCCCCCAGGACCCCTGCCCCAACTGCCCCCCAGGACCCCACCCCCTATCTAAGCTCCACTGGTCCTTATCCCCTGATTGCCCCCTCCCGGGACCCCACCCCCTATCTAAGCCTCCCTTCTCCTTGTCCCCAACTGCCCCCTCCTGAGACCCCCCCAACTTCCCCCCTAGGATCCCACCCCCTACCTGTCCCCTGACAAACCCCTGGGACTCCCATGCCTATCCAACTACTGCCTGTCCCCTGACTGCCCCCCCGAACCCCTGACCCGTCTAACCCCCGACCCATCTAATCCCCCCTTCTCCCTGCCCCTGACTGCCCCCCCCCGAACCTCCGCCCCATCCAACCCCCCCTGCTCCCTGTCCCTTGACTGCCCCCATGGAACCCCCTACCCCTTCTCCAACCCCCCAGCTCCCTTACCGTGCCAATCAGACCAATGTGTCTGGCTTCACGCAGCGCCAGACACGCTGCTGCATACATGCTGCCGGGCTCCCCTGCGGAGCCACAGCCCCCTCCAGCACCTGCCTTACAGATTTGAACACCTCAAAATTCAGGAGTGCTCAAGCTCAGTTTGGGCAGTTGTTAATTCATTTCTCCCAAATCAAATATACTGATCCACTGTAACTTGCTGTAGAAAAAATAGGATAAAATTGAGCAAGAAATGCTTCCCAGTGGTTATTAGGACTGGAATTGCTATTTTCAATAGCCATTGCTTTTTGTTTGTTTGTTTGTTTAAAAGGAAGACAGTGATATTGCATTGGCAAATTCCCCATAGAAAGAAAGAGTGGAACAAAAGAATAATAAAGGCACCTCAACTTTTCCTCATTTATGTAGGACAGTCTTATAATACGCATCCAGATATCCTCCAATCACACAAGCTGAAAATTGTTCCACTTTACTGCAGTTCTGTAACCTTATGGGAACCAATCCTGTCTGTGTTCTGTGCACATCCAAAATTCCTGCTGAATGACCTGCCCTGGGAGCAAGTTACCAGTGACCCAGGGCTGCGGAGGAAGAAGGGTGCAGGTGGGGGGCAGTGGTGGGGGGATAGGAGGGAGCCCAGGGCTGGGGCGGTAGGAGGGTGCGGGTGGAGGGGTGAGAGCCCAGGGCTGGGGCGGCAGGGGGGTGTGGGTCGGGGGGGGAGAGCCCAGGGCTAGGGCGGCAGGGGGGTGCAGCGAGGAGCCCAGGGCTGGGCCAGGGGGCAGCCAAAATTTTTTTGGCTTGGGGCGGCAAAAATCCTAGAGCCGGCCCTGCTGGGAGGGAGTTTGGGGATGGGAGGGGTGCAGAGGGATGGGGTGCAGGGGTGAGGGCAGTGGGTTGTGGCTGCAGATGAGGGGTTTGCAGTGTGGGAGGGGCTCACGGCGAGAGTAGGGGTGAGGGCTTTGTTTGGGGCTGGGAATGGGAGGTTTGGGGTGTGGGAGGGGCTCAGGGCTGGGGCAGAGGGTTGGGGTCCGGGGGGTGAGGGCTTTGGCTGGGACTGGGGATAAGGTGTTTGGGGTGCTGGGGGGGCTCAGACAGAGGGTAGGGGTGCAGGGGGGGTGAGGGCTCTGGCTGGGGGTGTGGGCTCTGGGGTGGGGCAGAGCAGGGGATGTGTTTGGGGTGGAGGCAGGGTGCTCTGGGATAGGGGCCAGAGAGGACTCCCCCAGCCCTTTCCTTGCCGGCAGCAGCAAACTCTGGGGGAGGAGCCCACCTTTCCCACCCCCACCCCCAGCAGCACACTCACCCCCACAACTGTCACTGCATGTGCTCCTAGGGCCTCTCTCAGGTCCAGAAATCTCCCTCACCTCCCCCGTGGTGGGTGCCGGGGAGTGCTGCGTGCGCCTTCTCCCCTGCTGTTGCTCCTGACTGTAGCTTCACTGGGGGTGAGGGATGGGGCTGCCTCCTTGCCCAGCATGGGGCAGGAGCGGTGACTGTGTGTGTGTGTGGGGGGGGGAACTGTGCTGGTGGAGGGTCCCATTGGAAAATGAATGGGTCTGAGGGGGAAGGGCAGGCTCACAGTCAGTCTGCCCTGGCTGTGAGCTGGGGGGCATTAGGACCCTGTGGCAGCAGTTGCTGCAGGGAGTTAGCATGGAGCTGCTCTGCTCCAGGCTGGGAAGAAGGGGGGAAGCATAGGGTTACCATAATCCAGCAAGCAAAAAAGAGGACGGGAGGAGCCCCGCCCCTGTCCTGCCCTAGCCCCGCCCCTGCCCCTCCCACTTCCCCCCCTCAGAACCCCTAACCCTCCCCCCGCTCCTTGTCCCCTGACTGCCCCCTCCTGGGACCCCTGCCCCTAACTGCCCCCAGGACTCCACCCCCTACCTAAGCCTCCCTGCCTCTTGTCCCCTGACTGCCCCCTCCTGAGACCCTCCTCCCACCTAACTGGCCCCCTAGGACTCTACCCCCTACCTGTACCCTGACTGCCCCAACCCTTATCCACACCCCCACCCCCAGACAGACCCCTGGGACTCCCACGCCCCATCCAACCACTCCCCACCCCCTGACAGCCCTCCCCAGAACTCCCGACCCATCTAAACCCCTCTGCTCCCTGTCCCGTGACTGCTCCGATCCCTCTCCCCACTCCTGTCCCCTGACAGCCCCCCCCCAGAACTCCCAACCCCCCCCTTGTCCCCTGACTGCCCCCTCCTGGGACCCCTGCTCCTAACTGCCCTCCAGAACCCCAGCCCCTACCTAAGCCTCCCTGTTCCTTGTCCCCTAACTGCCCCCTCCTAAGACCCCCCCCAATTGCCCCCCAGGACCCTACCCCCTACCTGTACCCTGACTGCCCAAAACCTTATCCACCCTCCCCCAGAAAGCCCCCCCCGAACTCCCGACCCCCCCCCGTCTCTTGACTGCCCCTTCCAAAACCTCCCTGCCCCTTCTCCCACCCCCTTGTTGTTGGCCTTTCTTCACCTAATGTCTCGGTGAACTTGTTCAGGAACTGCCTGAGCCGCTGGGCAGCAGCGGGGGAGGAGCTCCAGACTGCCGGAGCCGATCTGCGATGCAGGGAGGGAGGGAGGGAGGAGGAGGAGCCCTCTCTGGCTGAGTGTCGGAGCCCCAAGTAAGTGACACCGGCCAGCAGCACTGTTAGCCGTGTGTGCTCTGCATGGGGGGGAAGTCCGGACATTTACAAATTCCCCCCGGACGCTATTTTTAGCTTAAAAAACCGGACATGTCCGGGGGAATCCGGACGAATGGTAACCCTAGGGAAGCAAGTCGGGGTCGGGGGACACTCGTGGGCGGCGCGGGTGGGCTGCAGGTGGGGCCGCGGGAGATCACCCCGGTTTTAAATATCTCCGTGCCAGCAGCTTTTTTTTTTCTCTCCACCGCTTTCTGTGTCGTCCTCCCCCCCCCCACACACCTTGTGTACCCGAGGCAAGTGCCTCACTCGCCTCCCCCTTGTTACGGCACTGCATAGAAGTCTCACCTTTGACTTCACTGGGCACTGGGCACATATTAAAATTCCAAGTATCAGCCTATTCTTCAGCTGATTTCTGAGCATGAACTCATTAGACTCACTAGATAAGGGAAAACCAGAAGAAATAGAACAGGGAGCTGTTCATAGCAGTTCTATTAGCAATAAGATTTTACTTGTAAACTTTACAACAAGGGACAAGGGAAGCTAATAGGGAGTGTTCCCATCACTAATATATTCATAGAGTCAAAGAGATCTACACCTGCCTTTCCTCTCCTACCTTCTCTAGCTCTTGTAG
The DNA here is from genome assembly GCF_011386835.1 of Chrysemys picta bellii. Classification (NCBI taxonomy): domain Eukaryota; kingdom Metazoa; phylum Chordata; order Testudines; family Emydidae; genus Chrysemys; species Chrysemys picta. The sequence goes on along the minus strand of NC_088791.1, from coordinate 91,250,569 downwards.
AAAAGCATCAGTGAAGTCTCTCTTTTGGGTAGGATTCCAGGTCATCCTGTGCTCCTTCACAAGCTCATCTATGAAGTTCAGGATCTCCTTTTGGGATCGGAAGACGCTCTGTGACACTCCAGGGATGCGCAGCAGCCAAGGTACTACGAGAAGGAGCTAAGATAATACAGTGAGAGAGAGAGAGAAAACCACACCCTATGGCTCCCAGAAAAGAATCACTAAACTACAATCTTACTGATCAATCAAATGGCAGCTTCTTACCGACCAAATCATAGGTGCTGAGTTACCTGGGGCAGGAATCCAGCTTCTTCGTTCAAGGCCTGTTCAAACAAATGCAGCATCCTCTGAAATTCCTTATTGTCATAGTCAAAGCGCTCACCATAGACGAGGGAGCAGATCACATTGCTAACTGCGTTGTTTATAAGAAAATGTGGATCAAAAGGACGACCTGAAAAACATACAGGACCAACCAAAGACATTAGGAGTCACAACATCATTGTAGCCTGCCCCTCGCTGCATGGAACACACTGAGCAAGAACCTCTAACATTTCAAGACTGCTTATGGAACAAACCAGTTTAAAGTCCATGCTCATGTAACCTGGGGAAGTTAAAGATGTCCATACTAACAGGGTTGGGCCTGGTAAATACATGGAAGAAAGAGCACCATGGAAAACTTAAGAATTTCAGGTTTGTGCTCCAGATTCAGTGAGTGGTACTCATCTCTTTGCCTCAGTACTGAACCCATGGTTCCTGTGTAAAGACAGATGTTACTATGCTGCTACAGATGTTTTTAAGTTGAGGCATAAAAGTGATGTCCTTAAAGACTTCATGGCATGTTTTGGAAATGTGTTACGTGTTGATGCCTTCACCAAATTCCAGCTGAGGTAATTACATTCTACCACCCTAAAATTCCCCTTACACATTCAATTGGAGATGTTGGGTTTTGTTTGTTTGTTTTTACTTCCCATCACAAACTGTCATGTTAAAATAGCTGTCAGGTTCAACCCCAGAGGTGGCTTCATGATAGTGCTGGATGAATGATCACTATGTGTCTGGTCTCCAAAGCACTTTAGTATCCTTCTGGCTATAAGGCATTATGTAAAAATGTGAGATACTGTGTTATTATTCCTTCCTTCATAATCAGTCATTTTATCCTTTCATTTCCTTATCTATGGGAGTTACACTGATCTCCTGCCCCATCTCCCTTGATGCTACAAACCTTGTTTAGAACAGAACGCAGAGCATAGAAATCCAGCTTCCTCAGTCATACGCTGCTCCAGGGATTTCTTTCCCATCCCAAAGTTCTTCAAGGTGGAGAGTGCAAATCTCCTTTGCACCTTCCAGGCATGACCATATCTTGCAAGCACCACCCCTGGAAAGTATTAATAAACAAGAGACATAATAACCTCTGGGAGCACACCATGCAAAATTCACTGGACAGCAACAAAATAGGGCTGACCTGGTGGGACTGGTTTGTGAGGAAGGATAAAAGGAACTAAGTATAGCTTCACCAAATGGCAACTAATGGGAGCTATTTTTGCATCCTTCATAGTGCAGAAGGAGAGGGATTATTCAGGGAGGTCCAAGATATAGCTAGGAGTAATGGGATGAAATTCAGGGTCAGATCCGCAGCTGGTATAACCTGATGTAGTCAATGGAGCTAAGCCATGCTATACTGTGAGGGAGTGAGCTTCAGGTTGGATGTGAGAAAACATTTCCCAATTATTAGATCTACTAAACTACTCAATAGTCTCTCAAAGGAATTAATGGATGCCCCATCACAAGTCATTTAAAATTGGATTGGACAAAGCACTGGAGAACATACTATAGGGAGCATCCCTGCATTGGCAAGAGTATGGGCCAGGGCGAGGTTGAGAATATGTGGCTCTACAGATATTTTTCCAGCTCTAATCTTTGTTATGAAAGTGCTTTGGGATAACCCGAGATTATTCCAGCCCAACAAGCCTCCCTTTTAGGTTGCATTTATTTCTACCCTCCCCCACTTTCACTCTTGGGTCCTGGAGGTTCCTCAGAAGGAGGTTATTTTTTTTACAAGCCGAGAAAGGTAAATACATGTGGTGAGGGATAGGAATCTGCCCGTTCTGACAATGGCAGCCAATCGGTATTGATTAGCATGTACATTCTACTGAACATTTCAGACTGGCCACATCTTAGTAGTTGTTGCAGCGCTGCAGTTGGGAAGGAGAGTCCCCATTTTCATCTAACCTGACTTCCTCCTCATGAGAGGTAGTGTCAGGGGCAGACTCCAGCAAAAGCGACATCAGCAGAGGGACAAGAAAGGGAGGCAGTTCACTCCTTACAGGGCCGGCTCCAGGGTTTTTGCCGCCCCAAGCAGCCAAAAAAAACCAAAAAAAAACCCCGCAATCGCGATCTGCGGCACTTCCGCCGCAACTCGACCTCCGCCGCTTCATTCTTCAGCTGCAATTCGGCGGCAGGTCCTTCCCGCAAGAGGGACCGAGGGACCCGCCGCCGAATTGCCGCCAAAGAGCCGGACGTGCTGCCCCCTTCCATGTGCCACCCCAAGCACCAGCTTGCTACGCTGGTGCCTGGAGCCGACCCTGACTCCTTAAGTCCCCTTTAACCTCTCCAGGAGCTCAAATGATAAAGCCAGTCCCCCTGCAACACTGCCAGAAAACTATGGTAGTTTCCAAGGTACTTGCCTTCGGAGTTCTCTCCATAACCCAAGTGCTCATGTATAGGAAAGTACGGTCGGTCAGCAAAGTCCTCTGATTTCTGGACCAATGCTTCCTTTATTGCTTTGAATCCATTCACTACTATCATATTACTCCAGCAGTTCTGAAGACTAAAGACATTTCCATATTTTTTACTCAGCTGCCAAAAAAAGAAAAAGGAAAAATATATTGTTGGAAGCCAGATGACACTTCAATTTGCTGGAAAGCAAGCCTGGAAAATATCATCTTGCATTTCTGTTCGCTCTCTAACTTCGAAGGATCTCAGAGCACTCTATTGGGCTTGTTAGCTAATCACTGATGTGCAGCCACCTCTGGAGTGGAACAACTCACAGCAGCACTACACAGCCAGTTACACAAGGAGTGAAGAATACCACCATTGTCAGCTGAAGCTGCGGAAAGAGTTTATGTCAGGAGAACATAACTAACCAAGTTGAAATTTGGCCAGGGATCTTGTGAAAATGTCACGGGGTCTTTAACGACTACCGGCGGTCAGGACCTCTTTTGGTGTCTTCAAATATAACAGACCCAAGCGTACATTGTTCCTTTAAACCATGGTGTGGCACTGGTTTAACCACTGACACAGAGAGCCTTCTACAACACTTCCTGCAGCACATGGCTTTGCCTAGGAGATATCCCATTCTAATACTGACCAGGCCCAACCTTGCTTAGTTTATGAAATCTGATATTATCACAGAGGGTATAGCAGTGCTAGCTACAGATACATACAAAATAAAAATTACTGACATAAGGGATTGGGGGGCATTTCCTGTGATGCTGGCAAACGAGGTGCAAGCTCTTGCCTAGGCTGCAGGCACTGAGAACTAACAAACTCATTGCTGGAGACCCACCAGTTCACCTATATGTTAGTTTGCTAAAAATAGGTATTAGTCTTACAAGAATGTATTTAGTGTTTAGACTATGAAATGCTTGTAAGTTGCTGCAGGCATTAATCTCACTTGCAATGTCTGTGTTCCGCGCCATAAGAAAATATGTAAGTTTTGCTTTATAACTTTGCAAATGTCTGCTCTAAACAAGGGCGGCTCCAGGCACCAGCACACCAAGCGCATCCCTGGGGCAGCAAGCCACGGGGGGCGGCCTGCCCATCGCTGGGGGGGCGGCAGTCAGGGAGCCTTCGGCGATGAGCCTGCGGGAGGTCTGCTAGTCCTGCGGTTTTGGCAGCAATTCGGCGGCGAGTAAGCCGAAGCCGCGGGACCAGGGACCTCCCGCAGGCACGCTGCCAAAAGCCGCCTGACTGCCGTGCTTGGGGCGGCAAAATACATAGAGCTGTCCCTGGCTCTGAACTTGTGAACGCAGGCACAGGAATTCTCTCCCACCCCATCCAGAAGGACTATTAAAATCAGCTGGGTCATCAAGGAATATTGCAAACAAAGGATTGGCTAATGGGCCTATCCCACCTTGGAAATGCCATGTGCAAGGAAGCCTGTCCTGTGGACTTGGAAGCTGAATGAAGGAAATAAAACAAAGTCACAGGAAAATTTTCCATCTGTTTGGCTGTCTGAACTCTGACACGGCGAGAGTTCCCCAGGGCTGCCTGCTGGGTCCGCCCTGAAAGACGCTTTGAATAGACAGATCACTGCAACTCGGTCACTCTTAGGTTTTAGATGAGAACTCATTTGTGTGTAGACGTTTGCTTGCTTGAACCTGCAAATAACTCTGTTATTTCTTTTTCCTAGTTAACAAACCTTTGATCATTTATTACAGGATTGGCTACAGGTGTTGTCTTTGGTGTAAGATCTAGGGTACCAACTGATCTGGGGTAAGTGACTGGTCTCTTGGGACTGGGAGCAACCTGAATGTGGTGTGATTTTTGGTGACCATTTATCACTAAGTCCAGTTTGTCTGGGTGGCAAGATAGACTGGAGAGGGGGACTGTCTGTGACTCCATGGTAAGCCTGTTATAGTGATCCAAGAGCAGGGGTGCCGGAACAAGGGGGTGAAGGGGAGGGGGCAGGGAGCCATGGCCCCCCAGTTTTAAAATTGGGAGGGCCAGGCCTGCCCACTTTTTAACATGGGCATAATTTTGGGGGCAGAGGGCTGCATTCAGAAGTGAAAGTAAGCCGGTCCGATCCGGTCTGGCGTACCGGCAAGAGCCAGTATGCCGTGCCGGACCGAACCGGCTTCCGCGGCGGGGATTTAAAGGACTCTGGGCTCCCCGCCACTGCAGGGAGCCCAAAGCCCTTTAAATCCCGCCCGCAGCTTGGCTCCCGGGCTGGGGCCAGGCTCGGAGCTCCCGCCACTGCGGGGAGCCCAGAGTCCTTTAAATCCTGCCAGAAGCTCGGCGCCCGGGCTGGGGCCGGGATTTAAAGGGCTCAGAGCTCCCGCCGCTGCGGGGAGCCCCAGGCCCTTTAATTTGCCCTTGAGCCCCAGGGGCTCCCAGCCACCTCTGCAGCTGGGACCCCTGGGTTGATTTAAAGGCCCTGGGGCTCCCAGCCACAGCCGGTGCCCCAGGGCCTTTAAATCTTGAGAGGCCCTGCCTCTTCCGGTTGAGACCACGCCCCGCACAGGACTCCAGCAGTACTGGTAAGTCCTGTAAATTACTTTCACCCCTGGCTGCATTCCCCCCCCACACACACACACCCAACTGCAACCCCCGGCAGGCGCGGAGTGGCACAGGCAGAAATCATCAGCTCCCCAGCCACAAAGCGCAGCCTCTGCCTGCAGCACCAGCCGCTTCTCAGTGGCCCCACCCCGGCTCTTCCTCTTCTCCCTGATGCCCTGTCCCCTGGTCAGGCTGGAAGCTGGAGCCGGGCCACAATCCAGGGAGCCTAGACCACCTTAGGGAGTCCTGGACCCTCCATCAGCCCTGGGTGGCATGGCCCGGGGGGCTGATGGGACAGGCTGGGGGCTGCTCTTGGGCACTCCAGCCCCGCACCCGGGCTCCCTGGGTGGCTCTTACTACCGCCAGGTTCTGGCTTCTAGCCTGGCCAGGGGGCTGAACCTCAGGGGAAGAGGAGGAGGAGGGAGAGGAGCTACCGAGAGGGCGGAGTAGAGGGAAGAGGAAGGGTAGGGACATGGAGCAGGCTGGGAGGCTCTCTGAGGCAGCAGTGGCTCCATCCTGCTCCCTGCCCAGCTGCCAGGGAAAGCGCCGAACGTGCCGGGGGAGAGACACAGGAGAGGACAGAGTCCCTCTCCCTCCCTGCCCCTGGCAGGCTAATCTGGGGGGGGCACTTAACCCCCCATTAGGGTGACCAGACAGCAAATGTGAAAAACTGGGATGGGGTGGGGGGTAATAGGAGCCTATATAAGAAAAAGACCCAAAAATCAGGACTGTCGCTATAAAATTGGGACATCTGGTCACCCTACCCCCCATACACGTTGCCTCTGACTCCACGAGCACAAAATGTGCCTGATGTAAGGGAGGACCAGGGCCACTGTACCCTGGTGACAGACAGGCATTGCAGAGCGCAAAGCAGAACAGTTTAAAGCAATTCTCAAATAGTTTAAACCCCAAATTTAACCTTTTTTCACCTATTATTTGTGGGATTTCTTGAGGATTGTACACACATGTGGGAGAAAATGCCCTTCTGGGCCAAGAATTCAGGGACAAAAAAACCACAAGTACTTGTTTTATGTGTACATGAAAAACACAAAAAACGATGTATTATGTTCCTGCTTGTCTACAGTAGCTTTCCTCTAAGCCAGGGGTGGGCAATAATTTTCGCAAGGGGGACACTCCAGGAATTTTGGTAAGTCATCACGGGCCGCACATTTCTACTATATTTATAGAGTTGGTGTGGGGTCTGGGAGGGAGCGTTGGAGTGCAGGAGAGGGTGAGGGGTGTGGGCCCTGGGAGGGAGTTTTGGTGCAGGAGGGGGCTCCGGGCTGGGGCAGGGGGTTGGGGTGTGGGAGGGGGGTGCGAGGGGCAGGGTCTGGCCGAGAGGTGCTTACAACAGGCGACTCCCAGCAGGCGGCGCCCAGAAGGGCTCAGGCAGGCCACCTGCATGCCGTGGCCCCATACCGCTCCTGGAAGCGACTGCAGCCGGCTGCTGCTGGCATGTCTCTGTGCGCTCCTTGGGGGGAAGGGTCAGCGGGTCTCCGTGTGCTGCCTGTGCCTGCAAGCACCACCCCCGCAGCTCCCATTGGTTGGTTTCCAGCCAATGGGAGCTGTGAGGATGGTGCTGGCGGTGGGGGCAGCGCGCAGAGCCGCCTCACCCCCCCCCCCGCCAGCGGCGCACAGAGACATGCCAGAAACCACCGGCCATTTCTGGGAGCAGTGTGGGGCCATGGCAGGCAGGCTGCCTGCCTGAGCACTCCGCTGCGCTGTGGGAGTTTTAGTGGCCCGGAGCTCTTGAGGGGGCAGCCAAAGAGCCTGGCGGGCCAGACAGAAATGTTAGACTGGCCGGAGGCTAGCTCCCCATCCCACCTTTTCCGCCCACTGCCCCATCCACACTCCAACCCCGCTCCACCACCTCCCTTGCTCGTCCTCCCCCTTTTCCTGCTCGGCCCTCCCCGCTGTCATCCCTCCTCCCCAACCACTCAGCCCCATCCCTGCTCACCAAGTGCAACCCTCCTATCCTTCCCCCTTCCTGCTCGTCCCCCCACCCCGCCGCTGCTCACTGGTCCTTCCTCCCCCACCCTCCCCTGCTTTTCCCCCTCGCTGCTCGCTGCATGCATCTCTCCTCCCCTTCCTGGTCAGCCCCCCTGCTGCCCCTCGCTATGTGTGGGTCAAGCGGGGGAGGGGGGAGAGGGACCAGCGAGTGGTGGCGGGGGTGGCGAGCAGGGGGGTGGCCAAGCAGCGATGAGAGGAGGAACAGGTGAGTGGCAGTGTGGACCTCCAGAGAGGGGGTGGAGAGTGCTGGAGAGGAGCAGCCAGGCGAAGAATGCCGAGCTTTTATATGCGCCATGCAGGTTCCCGGGCGGCTGAGAAGGGCGGTATCTGCTACTCCGCTTCCCGGGTTCATCAGTAATATCTCTGGGGAGTCCAAGGGACTCGGGACGCTGAGTAGCAGATACCGCCTCCTCAGCTACCCAGGAACCTGCATGGCTCATAATAAAGTAGCAAAAACTTCCCGCAGAAGCCCATTCCTAGCAGGGAGGGGAAGAGGTGAGGCCACCACAGCCCAGGTGTCCAGTGGCAGGGTCGGCAGTGGCTGCACCAGGGGAGGTTTTTGCCTTTCCTGGCCTATTATACCTGCCGCCCATGCAAACCTGCATCTGTAACAGTGCCTAGCATTCCAGGCATTCACCTCATTACCAGAAAGATACTGATTAAAATGGGGAGAATTCAGAGAAAAGCCACAAAAGAGATTAGACAGCTGGATGGGCTGATTCATGAGGAAAGATAAAATGATCTAAATATATAGACTGGTCAAATATCTAAGGTGGGAGACTGATTGCTGCCAGCAAGTCTTTGAAAGGTGCAAATGCAAAGGATGGAGGGAAATTGTTTAGGGTTGGATGAAGGAGTAATGGAATGAGTCTAAATAAAGGAAAATTTACTCTGGACATCAAGAAACAAATCCTCAGCGAGAGGTGTATCAGTCTGGGGAAGTTTCTTTGGGGAAGTGATGAAAGCCGCATTGCTGGTCATTAAAACTGGATAAAGCCCTCAGGGGCATACCACTAGAAGGTAGAGGGGTGGATAAGAATAGACCATTTCTATCTTTGATTTCTATGATTCTGTAAGTAAAAGGAACAGTTTTCATTTCCGTTCTGTCAGAAATGCAAAAAAGCAAAACCAAATTGTGTGAAATGGAAATAGGGAGAGAAAAGGGAATAATATGTTGTTACTAAAAATGTGGAGTTAAAAGCAGGTCAAAAGTGTTGTTAGCATTGTCATCATCCGATTTGATCTGGAAACTCAAAAGCTCTTTCTACTGCATGGTGAAAACAAGAACCAGACCCAGTTTCCCTGTGACTGGAGTGTTGAAAGGTACCAGCCTAGAAAAGGGGCCTCTGGAGTTTGGCAACTATAATCACAAAATATAATATGATTTAGTTGCCACAAGCTACTGTGATGTTGCACTCTGTATGATTTGATATGCTTCATGCAAAAGGTCTCTTCTAAGGTATCATTACAAAGCTTATAATCTACTGAGTGTGGTCATCCTATTTGTATAAATGTATCACTCTTATATCTGAAACGAGAAATATGAAATATAACTCTGAGGGCCTATTGTAATTATGCAAAGTGTGGGCCATTAATGGTGGTTTGGAAACTTGATGGCTACCATCAACCAGGACAATTGACTGTGGACGGCTCTGTTTGCAGGCAAGCCTTCCTGTGAGTCAGGCTGGGAGAAATGAAGGCTTGGGGTCTTACAGTGACATGTGATCATGTCACCTAAACTGGTATCCATCTTTAACGTAGTGCTTTTCCATTTGGGGGGGGGGGGGATCCAGAGGGACAAAGGATTCCTGCCTTATGCAAAAGATATATAAATGGGTGGAACAGAACAAAGAGGAGAGCCATCATGAGGAATCCCCTAGCTACCACCTGAGCTGGAACAAGAGCTGTACCAGGGGAAAGAATTGTGCCCAGGCCTGGAAGGTGTCCAGTCTGAGGAAAAAAATTATTGAAGCATCTCTGAGGGTGAGATTATCTGTATTCGGTTTGATTAGACCTAGATTTGCATGTTTTATTTTATTTTGCTTGGTGACTTACTTTGTTCTGTCTGGTACTACTTGGAACCACTTAAATCCTACTTTCTGTATTTAATAAAATCACTTTTTACTTATTAATTAACTCAGAGTATGTATTAATACCTGGGGGAGCAAACAACTGTGCATATCTCTCTATCAGTGTTATAGAGAGCAAACAATTTATGAGTTTACTTATGCAGGGTAAAACGGATTTATTTGGGTTTAGACCCCACTGGGAGTTGGGCATCTGAGTGCTAAAGACAAGCACACTTCTGTGAGCTGTTTTGAGGTAAACCTGCAGCTTTGGGGCACGTGGTTCAGACCCTGGGTCTGTGTTGGAGCAGACGGGAGTGTCTGGCTCAGCAAGACAGGGTGCTGGAGTCCTGAGCTGGCAGGGAAAACAGGGATAGAAGTAGTCTTGGTACATTGAGTGGCAGCTCCCAAGAGGGTGTCTGTGATCCAACCCATCACACCCTCCCAGCTCCGGGGCTGCGGCAGGGAGGACTCCGCCAGCCCAGGGGCTGGGGCGGGGAGAGGCGTTTCTCCCCTCCCTGCCACAGCAGATCCAGGACTGGGGCCAGAAGACTGGGGGGAGTCCTTTCTCCCCACTGCAGCTCTGGGGCAGCCTGCACCCCAAACACCTTATCCCCAGCCCCAGCTGGAGCCCTCAGCACCCCACACCTCAACCCACTGCCCCAGCCCTGAGCCCCCTCCCACACCCTGAACCCCTCATCCCCGGCTCCATCCCAGAGCCCACCTCCCCAGTCAGAGCCCTCACCCCCTGCACCCCAGCCCTAAGCCCCCTTTCACACTCCGAACCCTTCGGCCCCACCTCTGCCACACATCACCTCCATGTTGGTGCACATAACAAAATTCATTCCCATGGATGGGAAAAATTAGAGGGAACATTGTCCCACACCAGAGTGAAGTGAAGGCCGGGGGCCTGCCACTTGAAAGTGATGTATTGGGGGGACTGGAAAAGGGTCTCTGAAGGAGTTTATGATTTATACAGGGTAAAATGGATTTATTTGGGTTTAGACCCAATTGGGAGTTGGGCATCTGAGTGTTAAAGATAAGAACACGTCTGTTACCTGAAATCAGCTAAGCCTATAGTTGTTAGGGGACATGATTCAGACCTGGGTCTGGGTTTGCAGCAGGCTAGCAAGTCTGGCTCAAACCAGTCAGGGCACTGAAGTCCTAAACTGACAGGGCAGGAAAGCAGGATCAGAGGTAGTCTTGGCAGATCAGGTGGCAGCTCCCAAGGGGGGTTGTGTGATCTAACCCGTCACAGCTACATCAATAGTTTCCCAGACAGGAAAAAGCATTCACTTGAAAGAACTAACCCTGTAGGGGTTGTATGTGCTCTTGTTAGGGCAGACACAGCCAGCAAGCACATCCTAAAGTTTCCTGGAGATTACATAAAAGCATATCCTGGAGATTATGGTTTTGTTCACTTTTGCTGAGACTCTTTATCATTTCTACAAGGAAGCTGTCTCTATGCATCCACATCCCCAAACCAGAGAAACTTTTGAATTAATGGATCTGAGCAGAGACAAATGAATTTTCATATACAATAAATCCTTCACTAGCCCTTTTCATCCCAGAGGCTATAAATGGTACATAAAAGGACCAGTTCACCCACCACTGAAGTGCAGCCATCTCTGAGGTGGAATGCAGCAGCTGTTTAACGGTGCTAATATTGTGCAACATCCCAGCACACTACAATGTCTCCAACTGAAATTACAGGGCGAAGGTAAAGAGAGAGAGCGAGAGAGAGAGTGTCACTCTCCTCCAGCGCTATCACAACATGTGCAGAGAATTCTACTGGGCTTGGGAGTGGAATGTTGCCTTCTGGGTTCTAGAGCCAGAGCAAAGCCACAGCAGATACAGGAGAACCTCGCAGTTAGGGACACCTCAGGTGTCCGTCTGTAACTCTGAAGAGGAGGTTAGGGACCTCAGCGGGTGGGGGCGGGAGGATTGGGGCTGCACCCCCAGGGTGGGTGGGGGCGGGAGAGTCGGAAGCTTCTGGCCCGGGGCGGAGCGCTCAGGGCTTCTGCCCAGCAGGAGCGCCAGGGCTCCGGGCTTTAGACCGAGGGGGAGGGGCTTCAGCCAGCGTCTCTGCTCCTGCCCTGGCCCGCGGGGGTGCCGGGGCTCCCCTCGGCTCCGTTCCCAGTTTCAGCGAGCGGCGCCAGGACTTGGGACTTTAGCTACAGTGGGAGTGCTGGGGTGCTCCCCTGCTAGCTAAAGCCCTGAGCCCCGGCGCCCTACCCGGGGCTGAAGCTAGGAGCCCCATCCCTCCCGCCCCTAAAGCTCTGAACCCTGCTACTCCCGAGGGTCAGAAGCCCCGAGTCCCCCCAGTCCTGATTCTCCCACCCTGCGGCTGTGGCCTCAACCCCCTTGGCTGAAGCCCTGAGCCCCAGGCAGTACGGTATTGGGGGGGGGGGGTATTTTTTGTTGTTGTTCTGCGCTGCTGCCTGCCTGATTTATTGAGGACTTCCGGTTCCAGAGGGTGTCCGGTTGACCGGTAAGTCCACCACTCTGCTGTTCCTATCTTTGAGGTTCTGCTGTAATCAGAGAGCGTTAGAGCCCCTCCTCCCCTAGTGGACTGACTGCTACTGACATGCCCCAGCATGTAAAATAACCCCTCCAGCCCACACCTGCTGGATTAAGGAACCACCTGCCCGCACCAGCTCTGTTCCCCAGCACGCTGTGCTTAGGGTGACCAGATGTCCCGATTTTATAGGGACAGTTCTGATATCCAGGGTTTTGTCTTATATAGACGCCAATTACCCCCCACCCCGTCCCAGTTTTTCACACTTGCTATCTGGTCACCTCAGCTGTGCTCTCCAGCCCCTCTGGCACTGACCTGGGTAAAGGAGCGGTGCGGGTTGTGGAAATCGATCTGCAGCATGGTCCCAATGAAAGGCAGCGAGGTCGGCCCTGGTGGGTAGCGACTCCAGCTCTTCCTGCGCTTCAGGAAATCAAATAGCAGAGCGAAGACTGTGAGGGCTATGCCCAGTGCTGGGAGGTTGTTCCCGCAGGATCGAAGCTGGGACCAGAGCCACAGGAGCAGCTCCATGATCGTTCTCCCCTTTGCCCCCCCACGTGTTTTTAACTCTCACCCCTGCCTCTTTCTCCTGCTCCTGTTCTCTCACTCTTTGCTATTTCTGTCTCCACCCATTCCCCTTCTCTCTCTCTATTTCTCAGACACCCGCCCCTCCTTTGATAATGTCACAGCTTGGAGCTGCTTGGCCAGAATTTCTCTGTAGCGCCTCCTCTGCCTAGACAATACAAACTCGCAGGGGAGTGGTAAGGAAGCGTGGCCCAGCCCCTGCAAAAGGGAAAGGGCATAGCTCCATTTCCCGCATCTGTGGTATGTAACACAGTGGTTCTCAAACTTTTGTACTGGTGACTCCTTTCACATAAAAAGCCTCTGAGTGCCACCCCCCCTTATAAATTAAAAACACTTTTTAAATATATTTAACACCATTATAAATGCTGGAGGCAAAGCGGGATTTGGGGTGCAGACTGACAACTCACGACCCCCCCATAATAACCTCGTGACCCCTTGAGGGGTCCCGACCCCCAGTTTGAGAACCCATGATATAACATGAGGGAGAAAGGCACCTCCTGATGCCAACTGGCAGAGGTGCACAGAGTTTGACAGGAATCCCCCCTAAATAATGTATGTATAATAATTCACTAACGGGTGGCATGTGAGGATTGGTGTAATGTGCATTGTGGCATCTGATTCTTTGGTATCCTACCTTTGAACTGCTGATGTTTGATGTGGTTAGGATTAAAATCTTATGTCTGCTTAACAAATCTCATGTCTATACAGGTCTCTGGCTTGGTTCTATCTCTGCCACCTTCCTGCTCTCTGTGTACAGCAATTTGGAGGCATTATATATGTGACACCGAGAATACATGTAAAGAATAGGACCAATGAGCATATTTTTCTCCATGTTTTTAAGCAAGAGAGTAAACCATAAATGTAGCAGTGATGGTAAGTAATGCCTATGCAGAAATGTAGTTCGCGTGGGGGATAGCTTCCTAGTGTGGTAGAATAAGATGTGAAATCATGCTGCCTGGGAAGCTATCCCCACGCGATCTACATTCCTTGTGTAGACACTAACCCATAATGAAGTGGTTTATCCAGCAAGCAAGTGGTAATTAGGACAGACACTCACAAGACAGGATTTTCCTTCCAGCTAGATCCATGAGCATGCAATCCACTGGTGTCAAGCAGACAGGCTGCAGCCACGTGTCTGGGGCACTTGTGTACTACATATGTTACACATTCAATTCAGTGGGCTGTAGTCCACGAAAGCTTATGCTCTAATAAATTTGTTAGTCTCTAAGGTGCCACAAATACTCCTGTTCTTCTTTTTGCGGATACAGACTAACACGGCTGCTACTCTGAAACCATTCAATTCAGTAACATCTTTTTCCCGCACCGGTTCTAGCCCATGGTGATTTGTGTTAAAAATAAATGTCCAATCAGATTTTTAGAGCGTGTTGCTGTATATATGTCTGTCCTGTAGGGGGTCTTCACAGCCACCCAAAGACCCCATGAAGTCAGGCATTCCAGCATTGCAAGTGAAAAGCAACTCATGTTTAAGCCCTAGCAGGATTCACAAACTAGGCATTCCCCGGCTCTCTTGCCTGTGGGGCCCAATCCTGGAGGTACTCAGAGGCTGCCTTAGAGCATTTTTTACTGGGTCGGGCCCCACATAAAACACAGCTGGAGGAGGAGGCGCTCTTATACCCAATAACCCAGTGGTTACAGCATTCACTTAGGATGTAGAAGACCCAGGTTCAAATCTCTACACTGCCTCAGAGGACTTGAAATAAGGTCTCCTAGATGAGTACCATAACCACTGGGACAGGGGGTACCATGGAGTGGGTTTTGCTTAATCTCTCCCATTGAAGGTTTTCCATTTTGTATAAATACTCATCAGACCAGGGCCTTGAAGTTGGGTCTCCCGTATCTGAGGTGAGTGCCTGAATCACTGCACTATATATATAGTCAACCTCTCTCTCTAGCGCAATGACTATTTAAGTATTAAGGGTGAGCTCTATATCAGAAAGGAAGGGCAGGGGCACCATTTAGTGGGGCAGGGGGACTCCCTCCCTCCCTGAGTTGTGCTCCCAGGTGGAGCTCTTAACTACAACACAGCATTAGTGCAGAGGAGAGGTGCCCCTGTGGCAGGGAGAGAGTATTTTGTTTACAAACAGAGGCAGGGTGATCAAGATAAAAAAGGGCTGGTGATTAAATTAAGGATCTGGCAGTCAAGCTTTGGGGGGAGGGAGGGAGGGAGAGTTATTTTGGAGAGAACACAGGGGACTCAAGAAATACAGCCAAGTCCTCTGAGCCAAGATTACATTCAGAAAAGGGGGAGATTTGGGGGCATAGGTGAAGGGGCCAAAACCCAGGGAAGGGATAGCAGTGTATAGAGAGGTTCCCACTCTACATGTGGTACTTATGTGGCCCCTCACAATATCTAACCTAGTTCTCCTCACAGCCCCTCAGTGAGGTAGAGCAGTGCTGTTATCCCCATTGTACAGACGGGGCACTGATGCACACAAACTAAAGGCCAGATTTTTCAAAGCTATTTAGGCACCTAGTGGTAAGGTTAGGTGCTTTGTAATCCCCACTAGATGCCTAGCTGCATCTTTGGGTGCCTAAAAGGTTTTGAAACTCTGCCCTTAATACCCTGGCCTGAGGTCATACAGGAAGTCCATGGGGGGAGCAGAGCCCATGTCTTTCAGGGCTAGCTCCCTATCCAGCAGACAGCCTCTTTCGCTCTGCTGCATGCTGGAAAAAAAAAAAAAAAAAAAAAAAAAAAAAAAAGAGAACTCTGATAGATAGGGGCAAAAGCAAGACAGCCAGTTCTCCGAGACTCCAGGAAAC
This sequence comes from Chrysemys picta bellii, assembly GCF_011386835.1. Taxonomy (NCBI): domain Eukaryota; kingdom Metazoa; phylum Chordata; order Testudines; family Emydidae; genus Chrysemys; species Chrysemys picta. The sequence goes on along the minus strand of NC_088791.1, from coordinate 91,235,338 downwards.
GGTCCCAGGCACTTGGGAAGGATGTCATGGTTGACAGCATGAAAAGCAGCACAGAGGTCAGGAAGGATGAAGAAAGAGAGAGAATGAGAGTCAGATGAGAGAAGATCACTTAACTCCCAAGAGGGGGCAGGTTCTGCCCCAGGCTGGGCTATAGAGCAATGGCTGCTGTGCAATTTTACATTTTGACTGAAAACTATTTTGTTTTGTCATTTTTTGTTCTGAGTTTGAGAAAAAGGAAGGAAGGAGAAAGGGTCGTATGAGTATCAGATGTGTTTATGCCTCAAATTCTTAGGGTTTCATGTATCCAGGCCAATTCCAGAACAAAGAAAAGAAATTGCATCCACAGAGTACATAAAGTCGACGATTATTGTCATGATTTGTATTTTTCACTGGGCACCATCTCTGTGCTCAGCACTGTGAGCATAGGTGCCGACTCCGTGGGTGCTCTGGGGCTCAAGCACCCACAGAAAAAAAATAGTGGGTAGTGAGCACCCAGGAGCCAGAGCTTGAGTGTGGAATGGGTATTCCCAGGCACCCCAGTTACATGATAGGAAACAAAGGATAGGAATAAATGGTCTATTTTCAGAATGGAGAGAGGTAAATGGTGTCAAAGTTAGAATCAGGACTCACAATTTTGTCAAGACCACTCTGTTTATTAGCACAGCGCTCTGCTAATACATTCAGATAATGTGAGCCTCCATGCAAGATTCAAACAGTCTTATTTATACAGATAAAAGGGTGCGAACTAAACAAAGGGACAGAGAGAGCAAAATTGTAAAATATGCATGGAGCACAATATGCATATCGAAGAACAGGAGTACTTGTGGCACCTTAGAGACTAACAAATTTATTAGAGCATAAGCTTTCGTGGACTACAGCCCACTTCTTTGGATGCACAAGTACTCCTGTTCTTTTTGCGGATACAGACTAACACGGCTGCTACTCTGAAACCTGTCAATATGCATATCCTGCTTCCTTGTTAACTCTTATCGATCTAAGACTAATGCTTCACCAATTGCCCTTAAGTGGCAAGTTAAGCAGTTAATGTCTGCTTTCCTGCCCCCCTGGTTTGCAGCATTTCTCATTTCTACTTAAAGGTACATACAGCATTCTTTAATTCATTCTATTTCTTTAATATAATTCATTTCACTTTCACAATCCCTCCTTTTGGTCAAGCTTACGCAAAGACCAACAATTACTGGGTTCCACATATTAATAGTTCTTTATCTCTTCGTTCATCAGTGATATTTAACATCATCATATTAGCACTCTGTTTTGGGGCAGTCACCTGGGTGGCATACCTTACACAATTCTGGATACAACAGGAGATTAACTGAAAACATACAAAAATCATTAGGATTCCACACAGGATAGTCAGGGCTCCCTGAAACAACCAGTTTCCTATGCCAGAGAAATTGAACAGGTTACTTAGCCACTTCCATAAAGAACTTGGCTCTTCATGGGGAAGATATGCAATTTGTTCTAAGTGACTAGCGCAATCTATTACCTCATTGGTGTCATCAGGTATGAACACACAACATTCTTTTCCAATGAGAGCACAGGTCCCTCCTTTGGCCGCCAGCACTATGTCCAATGCCTGACGGTTTTGGAGGGCCATCTGTCGGATCGCCCCTGTTTCTTTGGCCAGGGTCTTTAAACTCTCTCCGGTTTCATTTGCCATTATTTCAACTACTGCTTGTAACCTTAGGAGCCTTTTTGCATGGTGTATTACTCCCCCAAGTGGGATAAGGGAACCTCCAATGGCCTCTTCCCAGGTCAAGGGGCTTATGTTATTTACATACCATTGGGCATCTGATAAGTCCCTTCTTCTTCACCTGAAATTATGAAGGCGTTCTCGTGGAAAGGACCCTAGCACTCAGAATTGTGGGAAGAGTCGGGCGGGATAACAGATACCTGACCAGTTAGCTGGTAATATAGTATAAGCTTTGGTCCCACAAACCCAATGATGGCCTATTAAGGCTGGGAAGGGTCGGTTGCACCCATTTGTCACATAGGTGTCTACAAACGAGGAGTAATATCCTCCGAAGGGCACAGGGTAATTCTCCTTACGAGGAGTGGTGTTATTTGCATGGCATTGAAAGATTGTATTGTTTTCACTAAGATTACTATAGGGGGAACATGAGATTGATTTTTCTGTTTGATCCCAGGTCGAGAAAAAATTCATATCCCCATACCTGGCCTGCCACTTTTTAGTTTTATTCGAATAATCCCATACACCATTGGCCACAATATGCTGAAGGCAACGGCTTTTTCCCAGATCCAGCCCTGACCATTACACACCCAACACCAATGACCTTTTCCCTCCACCACACTTATCCATTTAGATACATTTATTCCCACTGTTTCCCAAGTGTCATTATTGTTCCATGTTTTGTTAAATGGACGAGGTCCTCCAGTGAGGTCTGGAGAATTGAGTGGGATTGCCAGGACAGGAACACCAGCTTAAGAGTGGGCTGGGATGTGGCTGCAGACCCAGCAATTAGAAATATTAAGGGTCTGAGCTATCCACACTTGCTGCTGGATAAAAGAATTGTCATTGTGGACTCCCCAGACCTTAAGACACCAGCAGCGGAGGAACAGGTGCCACCAGAGGCGCATGTTGGAGGCAAGGCCCTTCTGGTTCTGACAACCTCAACTGAGGGAACCGCAGTCACGGTTTTACATCCGCCAGGCAGCAGGCGCTAGGCTCACTACTGCTTTTTTTTGGGCCTTGCTTTAGGTCCTCGTCTGCTTCTGGCAACACTTACGAGAGCGTAGATTGTAAGGTATTGCAGGCTGTTCCTCTAAGTCTTCTTCTGGAGTCAAAATTGACTCTGTGTGGCCCTGAGGTAATAATTGGTTTGCTGGGGGTGGTGCCTTCTTACACTGCAAAGTATGTATCCACGCAGTGATGCCAGACAGTTTAACAGCCACCTGGATAGTAAGCAGTACCTGATGATTCTTTGATGTCCTTTAAGTCTCTTTACTTCTTCTTCCTTGACTCTGGCTATAACAATGACCTTCACACCTCATCTTTTCCTGATGCATACATTCCTTATTCACACAGATTGAGAATACAAACAGTAGTATTCTACATCGAGCAAAAAGGCATTGCAAATTAAACCTTGCTAAGTTTTACAATCAAAACCAAGACAATTTACATTGAGACCCAGGCCTTCAATGTTCCTCTAATCTACTTAACATAGACACAATAGAGAATCCTGTTTCTTACTTACTAAACCTTAAAACAAAGAAATGTATATTTAACTAGAGGCCTACTTTGTAATACATATAGGAAACCATAGTACACATTATAACTTATTCTAAAACAAAAGGGTGACCATAATCAGTCATAAGGATTGTTCTAGTCTGTCATTCCTTTCTGCTATTCAAAAAGGGTGGCTGACAGGATGAAATCAAATCATACATTAATTCTTATGGGACATTATAAAATCCTGCTCCTACATATCCCCCTTTTGACACTAAGATTATTAATCGCCAGTGTCACTTCTTATTTAGTCCACGTAATAGAAAATACTGGGAGGTGATTTGGGCTTGTGGCTCTAGCTGTACATAGATTACATTACCTTTATACATTTGGGGCAGTTAAGTTCCAATAGAACCCCCCCCCCCCATGTTCTTTTAGCAAATTTGACTCAATTGTCCATAGTCAAATGATTTTAATTAGATAGTCTCTTTACCTGGATTATTTACAGACATTCTTTTGGAAAAGGGTCCATTTTTCCTTCAGAATGGCTGCAAAGAAACCAAGAATTCTTTTAACAAGGTCCTTTTAAACATTTTTACAAGGTTTAACTGCTTAATTCTTTTCAGCCTCTGTACAGTTAACTTTTCACTCTCTTTCCTTAAATCACTTGTTTATTTCCCAAAATGACACCTTTATCAACTCAGATTTCACCATTTTAAGTATTGTTCCAGAGGTTCATGCTTACACTTACTCCTGACACTATGCCCTTAGGGTTTCCAACCTGTTTTTCCAGTTTCTTTATCTGTTGCTTGCCTGCTTGTCTGGGCCTGATCCTGCTTTTTCCAATGAACCGTTTTTGTGAGTGATATTATGGTCATTTCACAATTTTGAAAGAAATGTTTAAGGAAAGGGACCAGGAAGGGGAGTTGAGGAGCCCACCCTCCTTGCTGAATTGGTAGTGGAACACTAAAGAATCAATTACTGAGGGGGAACAGAACATAGATGACAGAACAAGGAGCAATGGTCTCAAGTTGCAGTGGGGGAGGTCCAGGTTGGATATTAGGAAAAACTATTTCACATAATCTCGTGATTTTTGGTCAGCCTGATTCATGATTTTTGAACATTTGGGGTTGGCAATACTGTGAAAGTGACTTGAAAGTGTGTTTCTATTCTATTATTTGGAATGAGGTAACACCCATAGAGCCCCAGGCAGGTGCAGTATAAACTCATGGGACCTTGCCCTAGTAGGAGGTTTCCAACGTTAAATGGTCTATTCCAAGCTTGGTGAACTGCAAAAAAGTGATAGAAAGTAATCTTGATTTTTCTACAGCTGTTTCAATTGCTGTCTTCAAGAGTTAGTAACAGAGTCAGAATATACATAAAAATTTTAAACCTAACCAGTGTCTCTTAAGTGACTTGACACAAGATGTGAGAACATGTTAGCATTAGAGCTGAGTGGGCCTAATAATTATTTAATTCTCATTATATATATATATATATATATATATATATATATATATATATATATATATATATACACACACACACACACACACACACACATATACACACAGAGAGAGAGAGAGAGAGAGAGAGAGAGAGAGAGCTCCTATCAGCTAATTTCTAAGCTATTATCTGCAAAAAAACCTAGAGTTTTCAGGTGCCTAAGTAGCCCCTGGAATCACAGTTAAAGTTCCCTCCCTTACCATAATCTGAAATGGCACCACTGAGAAAGGGTCCAACCGTTAGCTACATGTAGAGTGGGGTGGGGTGGGGTGGGGTAATTCAGTCAGGTCACGGTTGCAACCTGATGATTTGAAAGCAGTTGAGGATCAAGACTGCCCCAAGCTGGAAACTTGAGTAGCAAATGTCAGGTGTGGACCCACATTCAAGCGGGCTGAATTAATGTCTAGTGTATCTTCTAGTTGCTTTGCCAACCTACCAACTTCATCTAAGGCTTGTCTACACCACGCAGCTTTTAGCAACAAGTATGTGTCGACACAGCCTTGTTGCTAAAAGTCAGTGTGTGTAAACGTTCTTTGTCGGTACTTTGTCATCACTTTTGCGGACAAAATACTTCCAGGCCTGCGAGCGGTATTAGCTTTGTCGTCAGGAGAGCGCTCTTGCCAACAAAGCCGTGTTCACACTGCCACTTGCTTCAGCAAAACTTTTGTCATTCACGGGGGGGCTTTTTTAAGTACCTGTGAAAGACAAAAGTTTTATTGACAACTTCACAATGTAGACATACCCTAAGTCTTCTGTGGGCTGAGTCTCAGACAGATGCCCCTCATTCAGGCCCCAGTCTTATCCATATACTGTTAAGTTACTCAACAGCTCCATCTGTGTTACACATAGTGGAGCTAAAGAGCTGGTGCCATCAACCTAATGGCAACCTCTGAGCACATCTACCTGACTGGGGCTATGCTGGGGTTTACAAAACCCACAGTAAGACCAAGGCAGGGAAGAGGCTGGAGCAGTACTGAGCCAGGAAAGCTCTGCCCTCAGGAACTTCCGTGCATGCTTCTGGGGAACATAGCAGTATAAAGAGAGTTACGGCAGCCCCCAGGCAAGAGGAGAGAGCAGGGGTGGTGAATTATATGGGCCTGTGTTCCAGGAATATTCAGGGCCCGGCTCCGCCAATGTTCAGAGCCCAGTCTCTCCCCCGGCCCCACCTGCCACCCCTGGGTGATTTAAAAGGGTCCGGGGGCTCCTGGCTGCCACCATCACTACCAGCAGTACAGCAGGGCTGAGGCTTCCTGGCCACCCAACTCCGCACCATTCCTGGAAGCGTCCAGCACATCCCTGTGGTCCTGAGGATGGTGGTGTCTCCACGCGCTGCCCCTGCCCCAAGCGCTGACTCCGCAGCTCCCATTGGCCGGGAAGCAACAGTGTGCAGAGACCCCCTCGCCCCCCCCCCACCTAGGAGCTGCTGCCAGAGGGGTGTATGGGTTGCTTTCGGAAGCTGCCGAGGTAAGCACCGCACCCCTCACCCTCTCCCACACCCCAACCCCCTGCCCCAGTGCAGAGCCCACACCCTGCACCCAAACTCCCTCCCAGAGCCCGCTCCCCACACTCCCTCCTGCACCCCAACCGCCTGCTCCAGCCCAGAGCCTGCACCAAGCACTTAAACTCCCTCCCAGAGCCTGCACCTCAAACCCCCTCCCACACCCAAACACCCTTCCAGAGCCTTAGGCAGGTGTGGGGGGCAGTGAGACTTGAACCCATTCTGGGCATCACCAAAAATTATACAAACCTGCCGCCCCTGGAGGAGAGAAGCCATTTCCTGGAGGAGCACTGTGGAAGAAACCCTTATGGAGGAGGTCTGGCTGTAAATCTTTCTTCCCCACTCCCTTCCCCCCCTCCCCCGCCCTGACCTTTTTAGACATCACCTCAGGGGGAGGGAGAATGTTCAGGGACACCAGAGGGTTGGTTGCATCAGTCTAAGACTGTGGGGTCTGAAGCAAAGGACTATACTGAAACAGCATCGAATCCCCAAACTAACCCATCGTATGTGTTAGGAAGAACTCAGGGTTGGGTGACTCAGGATTCAGAGTGGGCCATGGAGCATCTCATTTCCATGGCACTAGTTCCGATCTAGTCAGTACTAACCGTAACTATCTGATGTCCAGGTGTTGGCCTATATGAGATGCTGCTGTTGCTGCTATTTGAATTAGCGTAGCACCTAGGAGCCCTAGTCACAGACTAGGCCCCCATTGGGCGAGGTGCTGTACAAAAACAGAACAAAAAAGAGGGTCTCTGTGCTAAAGAGCTCACAGTCTAACTCTAAGGCACAAGACAACAGCTGGGTATGGAGAGGCAGAAGAGGACAATGAGACTGTATTGATCAGGATGATAGAAAGTGGTTTCAGCACACCAGAAGACAAGTGTCCACACTGCAAAGCAACCATCACACTTAGTATCTTTTGGTGCACTTGCTGGCCATCTCACTGTAAAGAGGCCAAGGACTGAATGAGTCATGGAGGCAGAACTCTCCTCTCACTCATTAGCTCTGCCTCCACCAAGAAATTGACCCACTGATGATATGTACAGCTCCCTCTGAACCGGTGCTGAAAATCATTTACTGCTTGTGTAGAAGAGACAAGTGTTTGAGCCCCAATACTGAGAGAATGGCAGAACACATTTTGTATTGGTGCTGAAGATAGCTTTGTGACACTAGCAGTTAAATAATTAATAAGGCAATAACTTCTCAGGGCAGGTACATTATTTTCATATCTGTCTAAAGTGCCTAGAACACATGCAGCATTGCCAACATCAAGCATTTAAAAATCATAAGTCAGGCCCCCAAAATCGTGAGATCGGATGAAAATAATGAGATTTGGACCCCCCCTCAAAAAAAACCCCCAATCCAACAACATGGGGTCATTTTGCTTGGATTCTGGATTGTGAGCTTTTGCAGTTAACATTTTCATACTTTTCTCCTAATCAGCTGGAGTCTGAATTTGCTCATTAACTTCTAATTTTACCATTCAGACAAGTTCAGCTTTTACTTGCCCTTTCAGCATTAGAGGGATTTTACTTGGTGACTTGCAGTTTTGGTAGCATAATGAGAGCTACAGCTATATGATGTATAGTATCCTTAATGCATCCAAGTCCATTAAAAGCCTTGTCAAAATCTTTCTAAATGTCCTTTGATAGAGATACAGGCATTGCCATTCTGGGTCAGGCAAATGGTCCATCTAGTTCAACACACATTGTTCTATTTTAACTTTTCTTTTCATCCAAATAGACATGTTCCACAAGTAGGCAGCTCCTTCTGAGACCCTTTTCCAGGCCCCCCAATACAATCACTTTCAAGTGGCAGGCCCCTGCCTTCACTTCACTCTGGTGTGGGACAATGTTCCCTCTAATTTTTTCCATCCACGTGTGGAATGAATTTTGTTATGTGCACCAACATGGAGGTGATGTGTGGCGGGGGTGGGGCCGAGGGGTTCGGAGTGTGGGAGGTGCCTCAGGGCTGGGGCAGAGGGTTGGAGTGTGGGAGGTGAGGGCTCTGGCTGGCGATGAGGGCTCTGGGGTGGGGTGGGGATGAGGGGTTTGGGAGGGGGCTCAGGGCTAGGGCAGAGGGTTGGGGTGTGGGGGGGTAAGGGCTCTGGCTGGGGATGAGGAGTGTGGTGTGTGGGAGGGGCTGAGGGCTAGTGCAGAGGCTTGGGGTATGGGGGTGAGGGCTGCAGGGTGGGCCCAGGAATGAGGGGTTCACTTGTAGGAGGGGGCTCAGGACTGGGGCAGAGGGTTGGAGTGTGGGGGAGGAGGGCTCTAGCTGGGGCCAGATATGAGGAGTTTGGAGTACAGGCTGCCCCGGGGCTGTGGCGGGGAGAGACTCGTGATGAAATCTCCAGGAATACATCAAACCAAAACTGGCAACCCTAATGCCTCCTGTTGAAACTGTTTGGTTTGGTATAAGATACTCATTAGAGCAGGGGCTTGAACTTGGGCCTCCCACATCCCAGGGTGTGCCCTAAACACCAGGCGACAGAGTCAGTCTCTCTTTCTGGCTCTGGCCCAATGAATATTTCACCATTTATACTAAGTGGAGCTGCTTCAACAGACTAGATTGAGAATACGTGTCATGAGGCGTGACCTCACGCCCACCTTTGCCCCCACAGAAACCACACAATCTCCAGTGGTACTTCCTTCCAGCCTCTTTATCAGCCTTGGGCTAATGGGGTAATTGGCTGCTTACGCCAGCCAGCCTGACTCTGTAATTACCCCCATCATCTTTCTCTGGGGAACTAATTAACATTAGTAATCACAGTGCAGGCTCACCTGTTCACTCCCTGCGTTCTGTCACCCCACCCCAAAATACCCAGTAGCCCAGTGGTTCAGGCACTCATTGGGGGGGGGGGGGGGTGCCAGTTCTCTGGGTACCTAGAACTGTGAATTATCTTATTACCCCCTGCCTCCTGCATGAGGGAGTCCTTCTTATGGTAGCTGACTGTCAGCTCCGTGGCACCACCAACCTTTCAGCCACTCAAGTACTTTCCTCTGGGCTATGCCAGCCTTTCCTTTGCCTCACAGGTTGGCAATAGGTGCACCCCAATCCCAGAGTCCCTTTGAACCATTCCCTGTGATATCCAGCCCCTGACACTGGCTGCTGGTAGAAATTCCAGATCCAGTGTACCCCCATTTACTAGTTTTACCTTTTACCACTGCTCCTGTAACCACACAGCACTTGTGAGCACTTATGATAAGACAAAGGTAGGTTTAACTGAGAACAAAGATTTAGCTGGAAACAAGAGAAAGGGATGTAAACAATTGGTTACAACTCCAAACAAAACAAACCGTGAATCTGAGCCTATACTTATTAATAGTTACCTTTCTTATATAAAGGAGTAGATTTTCCCCCAAAAGTTCAGTCTTTTGCAGAGCTGCCTGGCTGCAGACAAAAACGAGGATCCAGGCATTCATGAATGCACCCCATTCCTCAAGGGGTTTCTTCAGCGAATAGATGCAGAGTATCCTTCCCCACACCCTGTTACACTGAAGAGAGTCTTGGTTCTATGCATAGACACAATCCCTCTCTTGTTACAAAGTTTCTTTTTTACTTTTAAGAGGTTTTGTCTGTTTGTCGTTGCCTCTGATGGTTTCCCCATTCAAAATCTTAATATTGCACAAGGCTATGCAATTGAGCCTTGCATTGCGTCACCAGCCAGCCAGAGCAGGGCAACAACCCCATGCCCAAATGGGCCATTACTGAGACACCCTGATGATTAGTCTTTACTTTTTACTCCAAGTCTTTAAGACATATTTTCAATATAAATGCATTATATTCCTTAAATATCACCCATACACGTCTCACAACATGTATGAACCTTGACAAGTTGCAAGCTTTCTGTAGATACATTACTCTTTATGGATACATATCATGCAAGCTATGTGTTTGGGGCAGTGAGTTTGTCAGATCTCAGGTGAGACTTGTTTGCAAAGAGCAGGGGACCCGTTGCCAAGAGGTCTCTGTGTCACGGGAGGAAGACCTGGGTTCAAGTCTCTGCTCCAGGTGAGGTTCTCCTACATTCCATGTAATGGCCCTAACCACTGGTTGATTGGCTGTAATGGGGTGGAGGAGGGCTGTCTTCTTTTGTGAGAAAGGGCTGCCCTGGCATAGGTGCCTGTGGCAGGCCTGGCACCGCAGCGCCCCTTTGTGGCAGGGGTAGGATGGCGTGCTGGGGCCTCACCACTCCCGAGTCATTACATCCGCCTCTCTGCAGGTGATCAGTGATGGTCTCTTGGCCTTCCTCTCTACTATCACCCCTGTCTGGCACGGTAGCGCGGCCTAGCAGCCGGAGTCCATATAAAGCCCCTTACGAGCGGGGTAGCGCGGCCTAGTGGCCTGAGTCCATATAAACGCCCTTACGAGCGGGGTAGCGCGGCCTAGCGGCCAGAGTCCATATAAACCCCCTTACGAGCGGGGTAGCGCGGCCTAGCGGCCAGAGTCCATATAAACCCCCTTACGAGCAGGGTAGCGTGGCCTAGCAGCCAGAGTCCATATAAACCCCCTTACGAGCAGGGTAGCGTGGCCTAGCAGCCAGAGTCCATATAAACCCCCTTACGAGCAGGGTAGCGCGGCCTAAGTCCATATAAAGCCCCTTACGAGCGGGGTAGCACGGCCTAGCGGCCAGAATCCATATAAAGCCCCTTACGAGCGGGGTAGCACGGCCTAGCGGCCAGAGTCCATATAAACCCCCTTACGAGCGGGGTAGCGCGGCCTAGCGGCCAGAGTCCATATAAACGCCCTTACGAGCGGGGTAGCGCGGCCTAGCGGCCAGAGTCCATATAAACGCCCTTACGAGCGGGGTAGCGCGGCCTAGCGGCCAGAGTCCATATAAACGCCCTTACGAGCGGGGTAGCGCAGCCTAGCAGCCAGGGTGTAGCTAAGATCCCTCATGGTTCAGGGGTGAGGGGGTAGGGGGACTCAGGCCCACCCTCTCCACCGAGCTCTGACCCAGAGCCCTGGTAGTGGCAAGCTCTCCTTGCCCCTCGCTCGGTGAGGATCCGCCCACAACACGCCGAGCGCCACCACAACTCTAACACTGTTTTTCTCTGGAGTTCCCCTGGGTCACTTCCTACCATGAATACCAGTTCATCTGGGGCAGGGGGTCCTCCAGTCTGTGTCTCCCCTGTGACGTCCCCCATTGGGGTCTGAGGTAGTGCCTCAGCTTGGCTGACTCCTGGTGCGTAGGCTCGTGCTCTCTTTCTCTCTCTCTCTCTCTCTCGCGCTCGCTCTCTCTCTTCAGGAGCTAGCAGCATGCATCCTTCTCCTCCCGTGGTCAGCCCAGACTAAGCTGATCTGCAGGCTTTTATACCTGATCTCCAGTTGGAGCATGCCCAGCAGAGCTTCCAGGGCGTGGCTTCCTCTGCAAGGAAGGAAGGGTTAACTCCCGTGGTACCAGTGTGGGGCCACTCTACCCCGTCACAGTGCCTAATTCCAGGAAAGGGTTTCTGCCTAAGAATGCTGAGTGAAAATAGGAGCCTCCTGTCTGGCCCAGTTCAATAGAAGTTAGGCACCTGAGTATCTTTGAGGATCTAGGCCCTGCGCATCTTCTGCATTTCACACCTGGCTAAATTGGGCAGCTCCCTACTCAGCTTAATGGCTTTCCTTGGTGTCTAACGTTCCTCATACAATGCCTGCCTAACTCAGGGCTGGGAATTCCACTGAGTGCCTAAGAGTGAAGCACGGGAACATCTAAGTCCTGTGTGACTCTAGCCCAAAGTGTCTAGCCCAGTAGCAGGAAAAACAGCACCATCTCTGACCGCTGATCACTGCCTGTTCCCTGCCAGTCCCCTGTACACTCCCCTGGGCCCAAAGCTGGACAGCTCTTCCTTGTTCTCAGTACTGATCATGGGTTAGAGCTGGGATGTTAGCCCCCACTTTTCCAGCTGCTTTGAAACACAAAAAAACCCTCAGCCAGCTTCCAACTATAAGCCATGTCCGCCAGAGCCAGCTCGTCTACAAAACTCATCCATTCAAAGGTCTTCATCTCAAGTAATCCCTTTAATGGCTGTCCAGGTGCGATTACGGCAGCTGACTGTTATGGGTCCTTTGGGCCAGGGTCTGTGTCTAACCCTGGCCATGGAGGATTTCATGTCAAGTGCTTATATATCAGCAATTTATAATATGCATCTGTAGTAGGTCGTAGCCGGGGCTCGACCCTTCCGGGCAGGAGGGGAGCCACACCGACTCCCTACTGTGGGAACAAGCAGTCAGTTAGTCCCGAAACTCCGGCTCTTTGGTGCAGAGTCGGAGCAACCACAGTTAAAGCTCAGGCCCTTGACTGCAGGGGCTGAGCGAGCAAGCAGTTCAGAACCCAGGCCCTGGATCAGGGCGGGGCAACCACAGTTAGCTCAGGCCCTTGGTTGCAGGGAGCTGAGCGGGCAAATAGTTCAAAGCCCAGGCCCTGGATCAGGGCAGGGCAAACACAGTTAGGCTCAGGCCCTTGTTTGCAGGGGCTGAACGGGCAAATAGTTCAAAGCCCAGGCCCTGGATCAGGGCAGGGCAAACACAGTTAGGCTCAGGCCCTTGTTTGCAGGGGCTGAGCGGGCAAATAGTTCAAAGCCCAGGCCCTGGATCAGGGCGGGGCAAACACAGTTAGCTCAGGCCCTTGTTGCAGGGGCTGAGCGAGCAAATAGTTCAGAGCCCTGTATGCAGGGGCTGAGCGGATAAACAGTTCAAGTAAGGTACGCCTAGGCTTTCTGTAGCCGAGCGTTGGGTGAGGGGGATGCCTGCCACCCGTGAGCGGAGGGGTGGCAGGGGGGAACGCAGGCCCACCCACTCCACTGCGTTCCAGCCCGGGGCCCTAGCAGAGAAAGCGTGCTATGTCTGGCAAACTGTGAAGTTCCCCTTTCGGAACTCTTTAGCTATGTCTGGATGCACTGTGTGAAGGCTTACCGTAACTGGGAGGTAAACAGGCACCTAACAAGTGAAATTAGTCTCATCTAATGCAAAGAACCAGGGTCACAGCTTCCCAAGGCATTTAGTGTAGAGAGGGAAGTTTGCCCGGCAGATTGACAGCACGTGGGTCAATAAAAGAAGCTCTAGATGAAGTGTGCTATGCCAGAACTGGGACATTGGGTTTTCTAGTTTTTGCTTATCACACGATGTATCCTACCCCATTCTGACATACCAGGTACAATCCAGACTAATGAGCCACTGTGTTACCCCTGCCCTGCAAGCTTGGGTGCCTTACAATGCCTTGCTGAAGTAGCTCCCACTTAGGCCATTCACAAACAGCCTTCCAGCATGCAAGCCCCACGCTGATTGTGCAACTGCCGCCTGCCAGCCACACTTGGGTTACGCTCTGGCTCTCACCAGCCTTGGTTATACTGCAGGGTGATCCCAACAACCCCCAGTCCCTGATTTCCCCCCAGAAATGTATGTCCTGTGCTGCCCAGCCCTCTCCTGGACAGTACCAAATATTTCAAATCCATTATTCCTTAAAGGGACTAATATGCTATCTTACGATCTCAAATAGTTAAACAGATGCAACACGTATTTTTGTTTTCTAGATGTCTCTATTAAATAAAAACAGCATATTACACTAACTGTAGATGTTAGGAAGGAATCTTAATGGACCTTCATACTCCTTAAAACTAGACCTTAACACTAGCACAAGTCCGTTGCTGAATAAATATGTCAGGCTTTATCATTGATAAAATTCCAGAAAAACTTTAACCATAACGGAATCTGGAAACAAGTTGTTAACAGATCTGTACAGACTGCTGTGAGATAATGCATAAGACAAAATGACTGGTGGAACTGAGGAACATTTTACTTCAAAAGAAAATGAAGATGATTAATTCTGTTCTGTGGTTTTGAAGTCAAACAACCATTCATGAGGATTTCATCCTTTTAAAAGGAAGGGAGTGATCCCCACAGGTCCCAGGAAAAAGGTCATGGATTGAAGTAGCATTGAGGCCCAGAGTTCAGAGGTGTATCTGCAGAGTTCACCTCCCACCCTGGGGTGGGGGTGGGGGACGGGTAAGGAAGCACCTTACTCACTCTGCTGCTCGGGCACTCACTCGCTAGCCCTCTCTGCGGGGCTCCGCTCTGGCCCTCTCCACCAGCCACCCTGCTGGCCAATTGTCACACCTCTCTACCAGCTGCCCTACTGGCCACTTGCTGTGCCTCTTCACCAGCCACCCTGCTGGCTACTCACCAAGATGTTTTCAGGGCCCACCACTTAACACAGCTCTCAGTGATTTTAGCTTTTAGTGGGAGAGCCTCACTGCTGGTGCACACTGAGCAGTCTCTTGCATCAGAGACATTGTTGCCAGACACTGTATGGCAACAATGTATGTAAATTATAATATTTCCCCATATGATATTATAAACACATGTTCCCAAATTCCACAGCCCTGCCCAAACTAAGGTTGGCAAACAGGTCTGTCCTAAACAAAGGAATGTGTGATCTGCTTAATTTGCATTTAAGCCTCAAACAGAGTCATCAAGCAGGAAGGGAAACAAAGAAAGCTCAAAAAGGTGAGAAAAAAACAGCAGGGAACATCCTTCCACATAAACTCTTAGTCCCTCTCTTGAAATACACATCAAGCTGGGCACTTGGAGATGGAGACTGTAAAAAGGAGGGACAAACACCCCAATGCACCCCACCCCACCAATCAAATTCACTACACCTAAAGAGATAAAGGAAGCATGGTTTGGACTCTGTGGGAGGGGTCCTGACCTACAGAGGTTTGTTAGTTAGACTACTAAAAGTGTATGGTGAGACATTTTGCTTGAATCTGATATAGTTTGTTAAGTTAGGTATTAGTAAATGGCGTATCTTTATTTTTCTTGCAACCATTTCTGACTTTTTATGCCACGTTACTGATATTCACTTAAAATGTCTTCATAGTTAAATAAATTCATTTTGCTGTTTTATCTAATCCAGTGTGTTTAAATTCAAGTATCTGAATAACTATTTGAGATCGTAAGATAGCATATTAGTCCCTTTAAGGAATAATGGATTTGAAATATTTGGTACTGTCCAGGAGAGGGCTGGGCAGCACAGGACATACATTTCTGGGGGGAAATCAGGGACTGGGGGTTGTTGGGATCACCCTGCAGTATAACCAAGGCTGGTGAGAGCCAGAGCGTAACCCAAGTGTGGCTGGCAGGCGGCAGTTGCACAATCAGCGTGGGGCTTGCATGCTGGAAGGCTGTTTGTGAATGGCCTAAGTGGGAGCTACTTCAGCAAGGCATTGTAAGGCACCCAAGCTTGCAGGGCAGGGGTAACACAGTGGCTCATTAGTCTGGATTGTACCTGGTATGTCAGAATGGGGTAGGATACATCGTGTGATAAGCAAAAACTAGAAAACCCAATGTCCCAGTTCTGGCATAGCACACTTCATCTAGAGCTTCTTTTATTGACCCACGTGCTGTCAATCTGCCGGGCAAACTTCCCTCTCTACACTGAATGCCTTGGGAAGCTGTGACCCTGGTTCTTTGCATTAGATGAGACTAATTTCACTTGTTAGGTGCCTGTTTACCTCCCAGTTACGGTAAGCCTTCACACAGTGCATCCAGACATAGCTAAAGAGTTCCGAAAGGGGAACTTCACAGTTTGCCAGACATAGCACGCTTTCTCTGCAATCATCCTTGACCAAGCTCATGAGCAAAATAATGCCATAATGAAAGGGGATGGCGGCACTTGGTCTATCACAAAGTCCAGAGGCTCTTCAGCACTGGATGAGAACAGGACCAGAGGTGGCCAGGTTGAAAAGAGTTTGGAGCCGCAGCAGAGAAAGGGTCTAACACAAAATACCATGAGCTGGTGAAAAGTGTCCAGGCTTCCTTTGCAAAACATGTCAAGCTACTGGTTGAGGTCACAGAAGACGTGGGCAACCCCTTCTCCGAAAAGAGTGTAGACTTTGTTAAACTAGACACCAAAGACATTGCAAACCCTTCTGTGATTGTCTCCTTGTTACACCATGTTTGTAGCACAGATTGCAAGATAAAACCAAGCCATTAACAGAGCCTATCAAGGAAAATAAACTCTCCTTGTACAGCAAACCTCCTGCAAGGGACATCTCCAAGACCAAAGTGCAGCTCTCCTTGAAAAATGGTGCACAATGCATTGTTTCAATATATTGAAGACCGTGAAAGACATAATTCATAATTTACATAATTCATTTTTGGCTACATATTTATGTAAGCTGCCCATTCAGTCTTTTTGAGACAGGGCAATATCCTGTTATGCATATGAAATATAACTTTCTGTTCCTAAATGGAAACTTGTAAACTTATTGTGTTATTTTTCTGTGCAATTAATACTTCGTAGTGTGTCACCAGGAAGAATTTACTAGAGCATGTTAATTCTTAATATTTTTGTATAATCTCAAGTCATCACAACTCATTGCTTTAGTTGTTAGGATACCTAAAACAATGGGAATACAGAAGTACAAAAATAAAGCCCCCTGGGATGATTTAATACCATAAACAATCAGCATCAGAAAAACAGCAGTAGACAAAAAATGCATTCCGAATTTAAAATGGCTGCCACAGCCAGCATTGCATGAGATGGCAATGGCCCCAGACCTGAAAATTTTTATTGGGTCCTGCCCTAAGATTCTGGCAAAATTCATGCTTTTCTCATACAAGCCATCATTCTTCCACAAATCTCATCAGCTGTTACGTAGTTGGTAGTGTAGCTACTCAGTATACCATTGCCAGACTTGTATCAATGCACATCACCAACACAGTGAAATTAGAGGACAGGACAACTGAAAAGCAACAAGATACGATTGGAGGCTGAGCCAAACAGAACACTGGCCACACCTGACTCAATCACAGCAGCCATGTACAAAACAGCAAGTGTGTTGTAATAATAAAAATAATAGTAACATTTAATTGTGTAGCATGAAAAGGCCTCAGATTCCCATTGTGTTGGGCGTTCAACAGAGAGGCGTGGTCCCAACCCCCAAGACACCTAGTTTATAATATAAAGCAAGATACAGGTGCTTGTGGTAAACAGTTGCAGCTCAGGGAGGACTTGAGTAACAAAACAATGAGGTCCCTTAGTCACACAGGTTAGCTCTTGCACAGCTTGATAATTGTGAATGGTTCCAAGTCATCCAACGTTGTTGGGTCTTTTTAATACATAAAGTCAAAGATCCAAGGCCACTTATCACAGAGAAGAAAATAAATCTGCTTTTCAGTGAGACTGACTACACTGCTCTACAGCCAAAATGCTTCTGAAATAAATGTAGTCAAACTTTACTAATTCTGGGTCACTGAGAAAGAAAATGATGCTTAAAATTGTTGATTGGCTCTAGTTTTCAAGATATGCTATTGGGTCAGTATATACGACCCTTGACTTGGGAATGGCGGAGGATAAGTGAGTGATAAAGGGAAGGGATCTCAATTTAAACTAGAAATGACTAAAATACATCTTTGACTGGATCTATGAATAAATCTATGACTGGGTTTGGACAGTACTTGCTTTTTAGGCAAAACAATGAATGATGCAATCTGAAGCTGGTATTGCGTCATACATGATATGAATTGCATCATGTTATTCCTAGAAGTCATGGATGATGCAATCATAACGAAGCTTACATCACTCTGCTGAACAAATTGCCCTATATCAGCTCTAGAAATCATACAGTGTCGTGCTCTCTTATTTGTCAGGGTTTGATTTTGCAAAGGGACACATTTCTGTTTAGCCAAAGTGAGCAGAGATGCCTCGTACTTGTGTGAACAGTGCAGATAACTTCTGCTATGTTTGTGGTGAAGTGACTTTTGCATCACAAAAGCGCAATATAACCACTATGGTTAAGAAAGCCTATCACCTTTATTTTGCCTGCAAAATTGGAGATCAGGACAAGAGGTGGGCCCCACACATATGCTGCAACGCTTGTGCAACAAATCTTCGCCAGTAGTTGAACAGGAAAAGGAAATCTATGCCTTTTGCAGTGCCAATGATTTGGAGAGAGCCAACAGATCATACCAGCAATTGTTACTTCTGCATGGTGCCTCCAGTTGGGAAAGGTGTGTCAAAGAAGAAAAAGTGGACTGTGCATTATCCAAACATTCCATCAGCTATACGCCCAGTACCCCACGGAGAAGGACTGCCGATTCCTGATGCACCAGAATCATTCTCACTTGAGTCAGATGAGGAAGAGGAAGGGGATGAAACTTCTGGTCCTGAACCATCAATGTCACAGGACCCACATTTTCTCCCATCCTCCTCCTCTGAACCACACCTCATAACACAAAGTGAACTGAATGACCTTGTCAGGGATTTGGAACTACCCAAGAGTAAGGCAGAGCTGTTGAGCTCCAGACTACAACAGTGGAATCTCCTGGCAGGTGATGTTAGGGTTTCCATGTTCCGTGTCCGTCAAAAGGATCTTGTCCCATTCTTCTTCATGGAACGTGATCTTGTAGCCTGCAACAACATCGATGGTGTGGTGGCAGCCCTCAACATCGTTCACGATCCAGATGAGTGGAGACTGTTCATTGATTCATCGAAGACGAGTCTTAAAGCTGTTTTACTGCATAATGGCAATGTTTTGCCATCAATTCCAGTTGGTCATGCAGTCCATATGAAGGAAACCTATGACAACATGAAACAACTTTTGAGGTGCATAAACTAAGACCAACATCAGTGGCAGCTTTGTGGCGATTTGAAGGTTGTTGCTCTCTTGCTTGGTCTGCAGACTGGATACACAAAGTACTGCTGTTTTCTCTGCGAATGGGATAGTCGTGCAAGAGATTCCCACGACATCAAGAAACATTGGCCACTCCGACAGTCATTGGAGCCTGGGAGGAAAAGAGTTCAGCATCCATCTCTTGTTGAATCAAGGAAGATTTTGTTACCACCCTTACACATCAAGCTGGGTCTGATGAAGAACTTTGCCAAGGCCATTGACAAAACACAAGCAGCTTTCAAGTACCTCTGTGGAAAATTTCCAAGGTTAAATGAAGCGAAGATAAAGGAAGGTGTCTTTGTTAGTCCTCAGATTCGTGAACTTCTTCGAGATGATGCATTTGACCATGCACTGCGTGGCAAGGAAAAGACGGCATGGAAAGCCTTCCAGTTAGTGGCAATAAATTTTCTCTGAAACAACAAGGCAGACAACTACAGGCTGTTGGTGGAAAACCTCCTCAAGGCATACAAAAGCCTTGGTTGCAACATGTCACTAAAGATACATTTTTTGCACTCTCATCTAGATTTTTTTCCACTGAACTGCGGAGCAGTGAGCGACGAGCACGGCGAGCTATTTCACCAGGACATTGCAACAGTGGAGAAACGCTATCAGGGCAAATAGAGCCCATCAATTCTTGCAGACTATTGCTGGACAGTGACAAGAGATGCTCCATTTAATGAATAAAAGAGACAAGCCAAGAAGTGCCGAGTAGACACTGAATAGGACTAAACTATGTACATAATAGTTTTTTGCCTTTTGTTTCATAATAAATTTTATTTATATAACCCTTTTGCTGATTTTTAAAGTGTTACATAAACAGGACAGGTGAAATATTATCATGTAAAGCAACCATAAACACATGAAAAGACCTAGCTTTACAATTTACAATTAAAACTCTACTATCTACACAATATACATAAACATAAAATGTAAAAACTTAAATACCTTAGAAACAGTAGCCAATCAGTTGTTTTAATTGTCATATTTGAATTCAGCACATCAAGATACATAATAAATAGCACATTTTATCTCTGAAGCAGATGACTTCTCAAAAATTGTAGACCAGTGTTACATCAAAATCACCCAGAACAAGAGTCACGAACCATTTCAGACCCAAGATAACGTTTCCCAAGCTTTTAGTCAAATGATGCCTAACTGACCCATGTCCACAGAAAGCAATGCCTCTGGTGAGATCTCCAAGCGTGAAAGAGACTCATCTCCGGCCGTGCAGTCTGGAAGACTCCCAAATAGACTAACTAGATTGACTTGAGAAATGCCTCTCTGTCATTTTAGTGTAGATGAAATATGTCTTCCAAGTTTGTTTTATTCTAAGTATATCTTCAATAACTCTAAATAATTAGCTTATTCAGTAGCACAGCATGTACAGTAGATGCCTTCTGAAGAAGTTGGAATATGTTAGAAGTTGAAGTTACATATCTGCCCTCCCCCCATTTTTACAAAACCAGGGGAGCTGTACTGTTTTCCAAAGGATGAAAGATTGGGGCATTGTAGTGGGGTACACTCATTGCCAGGGCGGCTCCTTGTAGCTGGATCTGGGGATTGGTTCTCCTCTGGTCTGGGAGCCCTTTCCGTGGGCTGCTCACACAGTAAACTCTCTGGGACTCAGGGTGCTCCCTGTCCATGACTTGGCCCTCCAGCCAGGTCACCATTTAGTCCTCCCCTTCTGGGATGTCAGAGTCCCACTGGACAAACTGTCCATGTACCGTGTAAGGCAGTCTTCTGGTCCACGTCCTGCTCCAGAGCCACTTTCCCAGTGGCTGGTGGGGGAAACCGGGCTCACCTTCTACTCCAGGTTCCAGCCCAGGGACCCTGTCCTCAGCAGCCAAGCTCTACACAGTCTCAGCCCTTGCTGCTCTTTCCCTGGGCTTCTTCCTACTCTGCCTTCCACAGGCTTTCTTCCCCACAACTCCACTGGGTAAATCCCTTCCATTCTGCTCTTTCCCTGGGCTTCTTCCTACTCTGCCTTCCACAGGCTTTCTTCCCCACAACTCCACTGGGTAAATCCCTTCCATTCTGCTCTTTCCCTGGGCTTCTTCCTACTCTGCCTTCCACAGGCTTTCTTCCCCACAACTCCACTGGGTAAATCCCTTCCATTAGGGACAGGATCCCAGGGCTTTTAATTCCCCCTGGGTTTCCTCCTACCCATCCTCTCTGTGCCCAGAGAGCAACTCTAAACTCTCTCTCTGAAGCCCCCTTTCTTTCTTTTCCTTCTTCTTCTTCTCTTTTTTATGGTGAAGCAGACTTGACTGAATAGTTTATAGCAGCCACCAACTATAATCCCTCATTTCTCAGAGGTTTTTATCCTCTCACTCTGACCTGTGTCTTTCAAGTAATGTAACAGCCCCTTTTTAATAATACTCCACTTTCCCAATGTTTTTACTAAATCAAATAATGTAATTTTTTTACCTTAAAATTTCTGAATTGCTCAAATATATTTTCTCTTTCTTTACCAAAGCCCTTACATGCCCATAAACTGTGATCAATTGTTTCTTCTACCTTACAGAGTATGCATAGGCCATCTTTCTGATTATTTATTTGAAAAAGATTTTTGTTTAAGCCACTATGGTCGATTAGTACTCTAAACAAAAGCACTTCATTAGTCCTATCCAGGCCCTGAAGTATGTTGGCGTAGTCCTCAATTTCAGGGCACAATTCCAAAATTCTTCTTCCTCTCTTTTCATTAATCCAAATTTCTGCCATTCGTCTTTTACATTTTTCTGTGCTGGGCTTTTGAATTTCTGCTACTCAAGGGCATTTCTATTTCTTACAGCCTTCCATTTCTTACAGCATTTTTAGCTGCTTTGTCCACCATTTCATTCCCTGTCATCCCAATATTCTCTAGGATCCAAGCTAATGCTACATGTATGTCCATCTGTACTAACTCTGTTATTAGAAATATCATTTCATTGATTAAATCACTTCTGCGTACTGAGACGCTCTTTTTTTATTGCCAGAAGGCCTGAGATTGAATCTGAAAAAATTATCGCTGTTGCTGGGGAGTACATCCCAGATCCAATTCCATGCTAGCATTATTGCTACTAGTTTGGCTGTCATGATATCTACATCATCTGGACCCATGGAAAAGAAGCCCTCGAGGAATTCCACCATGATCAGCATTGAGGTTGATGGTGGGATGGAAATTGTTAAAATCATGGTGGAATTCCTCGAGGGCTTCTTTTCCATGGGTCCAGATGATGAAGATGTCATCAATATAGTGCAAGTAGAGTAGGGGCATTAGGGGATGAGGGCAAAGGAAGCGTTGTTCTAAGTCAGCCATAAAAATGTTGGCATACTGTGGGGCCATGCGGGTACCCATAACAGTGCTGCTGACTTGAAGATATATATTGTCTCCAAATGTGAAATAGTTGTGGGTGAGGACAAAGTCACAAAGTTCAGCCACAAGGTTTGCCCTGATGTTATCGGGGATACTATTCCTGATGGCTTGTAGTCCATCTTTGTGTGGAATGTTGGTGTAGAGGGCTTCTACATCCATAGTGGCCCCGATGCCAACTCTGTCCACATATCTATTCAAGTGACACCATCATAGGACCTAATCACATCAGCCACACCATCAGGGGCTCGTTCACCTGCACATCTACCAACGTGATATATGCCATCATGTGCCAGCAATACCCCTCTGCCATATACATTGGCCAAACCGGACAGTCTCTATGCAAAAGAATAAATGGACACAAATCTGACATCAGGAATCATAACATTCAAAAACCAGTGGGAGAACACTTCAACCTCTCTAACCACTCAGTGACAGACTTGAAGGTGGCAATTTTGCAACAAAAAAACTTCAGAAACAGACTCCAAAGAGAGACTGCTGAACTTGAATTAATATGCAAATTAGATACAATTAACTTAGGTTTGAACAGAAACTGGGAATGGTTGGGTCATTACACTAATTGAATCTATTTCCGCATGTTAAGTATCCTCACACCTTCTATGGGTCATCTTGATTATCACTTCAAAAGTTTTTTTTCTCCTGCTGATGATAGCTCATCTCAATTGATTGGCCTCTTACAGCTGGTATGGCTACTTCCACCTTTTCATGTTCTCTGTATGTATAAATATCTTCTTTCTGTATGTTCCAGTCTATGCATCCGATGAAGTGGGCTGTAGTCCACGAAAGCTTATGCTCAAATAAATTTGTTAGGCTCTAAGGTGCCACAAGTACTCCTGTTCATCATGTGCTATAGTTTGCTTATCAAATTGGCAACAATCCTCATAAATTTATTTGGTACTTTCATCATTGCAGTTCCCATTAACTTTGGCCCAGAAAGTTAGTCCAGTAGTTTCATTCATAGTGTAACTGGCATTTCACAACAAACTATCTGCAGAATGCATATAGATGTTGTAATAAATGCACCACACTCAATTTGTAGTGCCTGGGTTTGTCGTAATTCTAATTTAAGTTCTGATTTTGATGCCGACCCAAAAGCTTGGCAGCATAGTCAATAACTGGTCTGATTAAGGCTCTGTTTACCATCAGCAGTGTTTTCTAATCCACCACCCAATTAGTACCAGCAAGACTTTTAAGCAGGTTAATCCTTCCTGCACATTTATCTTTACCATAATGTAAATGATATTCCAAAGTAATTTACTATCAAATATTACGCCTAAGAATGTGAACCTTTTAACTATGTCTATTTGTTCTCCATACCGATACAGTTAACATTCCTTTGTAACTTTCCTTTTGTAAAGAGCAGTCCTTTGGTTTTAGCAATGGAAAACTTGAAAGCCCAGGTATTTCCCCAGTCAGATATGGCACATAAGGCTTTGTTGATTCTCTTTTCTGCCATCTCAGTATTCCTGTTCCTTACCCACAAAGCACAATCACCTGCAAATAGTGACACCTACCCCAGTATTATTTGTTTTGGGAGATCATTTATCATACTATTAAGCAAGATTGGGCTGATAAGACTTCCCTCTGATGTACCATTATTTATATTGTATATTCAACAGAACTTTCCCAACTCTGACCTGCATGTCCTTTTACTCAAAAATTCTCTATTCCACCCATATATTTTCCCCCTTATCCTCAGTGCATCTACTTTGTACAATACCCTTCCCTCCATAGCATGTCTTATGCCTTTTCAATATCTAGAAAGACAGCTCTAATGAACCATTGTGCCTCATACTTTTTGGTATTTCAGTTTCTAAGGCTATGTCTAAACTATACACCTTTCAGTGACAGCCATGCCACTACAGCCTTGCCGCTAAAGGGTGCGTGGTGTAGCCACTCTTTGTCAGCAGGAGAGAGCTCTCCTGCCAAGAAAAAATGTCCTCCCTGTTACCTGTCAGCTCTGTGTTCTTGGGGAACCAGGTCACAGTATCCAACCTGTCTGACTCACGAAGGAAACTCCCCATGCCTCATTTGCATCAAAGATGGGACAGGGAGGCATCTCCATTAGCCTACAGAATGGAGAACAGAGATTCCAAGGCAAGAACCGCACTGAACTATGGGACCAGAAAAGCAGGGGAGCACTGCATGATGGGGGAATCTCTGTTCCAGATATTAATGAACCCACGCCTGCACACACCTAGCTCAGTAGTTATCAGACCAGTTCTAGTAATAAATCCTTTATTGGTATCCAAAATACTAAAGCTGCCTAAATGCATTGTGAGTTCCCTCGAAGGAACACCACCCATAGCCAGGAATGATCAGTTCCTATTGTCTAGCCTGAACAAAACAACTTTGGTATACTCCCTTGAGCCATTAGTTTACCCATAAACAAATCTAGTGTTCTCCCTTGAACCACTGTTGTTTCTCTACAAAAACCACTACCCATGCTCAAGTAAGTGTTCTGATGCCTGGATATAAAATCTGCATCAGTTCCATTGGGACTTCATCTTCTCCTGACTGATCATGCTGCGGGGTCTGCCTGTTTCCAGCACTCTGGACCCTCAGCTACCACCACAACCTGGGACTCCCGATTGATTCAAGCTTCACGGAGTGGTGAGAACCCAGCTCTCGCTCTCTCTCGCTCTCGGTATAGCCTTCTGACCCTGACTTGTGTGATCAATTATAGTTTTCTAAACCTGACTTTTATAATCAAATTTACGTTAGATTTAATATTATAACTGTTTTGTTTGTTTGGCTCCCCTTGTATGGTTATTACCTGGCAATAAATAACTTTCATGGTTAAGCTGGTTGCTTCTCTCTCTCTTTCCCCTCCTCATGGGTGTTTTTTGGCTTCTCCATTTGCTCTGCAGCAACACTCCTTGTACCTAAGCTAAAGATCCCTGCAGCGCCCAAAAGTCCCGTGGGGTTTGCTCATCAAGTGGGTTACTACTAGGACAATTGTAACATGAAAGTGGGGATAGGTACGTACTGAACCTGGGACATATGAGGGTGACAGCTTGGAAAAGCTGCTTGACCCAGTCTGCTGAGTCCAGGGACATATAAGGGGTCAGCTTGGGAGTGCTGATTAACCCGGGGGGTGGGGAGGGGAGAGAGAGAGAGAGTGTGTGAGAGAGAGAGATTCTGGGGCTGGAAGAACCTGGGGACCCTAGGTCCTGCAGGATAGCTCTATTGGGAGGGAACGTGCAGAAGGGAGCAGTAGAGCTCCATATGAGAACACAAGTGACACAAGCAGTACATTGATAGAATTACAGAACACACACACCCCCGTCCCCAGAAGAGTAACTCTAATAAATGAGCGTACCCCAAAGTAACACGCAAATCTGGTAACAACCCGCAATGAGTGGCAGTAGCTTTGTCAGCAGGCAAGCTCTCCCGCCGACAAAGCGCTGTTCACACCAGCGCTTTTCGTCTGTAAAACTTTTGTCGTTCAAGGGAGTGTTGTTTTTTTCCACACCCCTGAATGACAAAAGTTTTACCGACGAAAGTCCAGTGTAGACAAAGCCTAAGTTAGCAATATGATCAGTGCTGCATCTTCCTCTCCTAATACCACTCTGCACCTCATCTATAATGCCATTGTTTCCCAAATAGGAAACCAGTCTTTAACTTACCTTCTCTCCATAATTTTACCCAGAGAGGAAGTAAAGACAATTGGTCTATATGCATCCACTTTTGTGGCATAGTTTGCCTGGTTTCCATTTTGGAATTACTACTGCATGTTTCCGCCCTACTCGTCTTGGCGGGGAGAGGGGAGAACACAATTGAAAGGGGAGGACATGTGATCACCCCACATGTCTCCTCCCCTGCCCTGCGCCCAGCCCAGGGCCACCGCACTCTCCCCACCCCATGTTACCTATGCGGGGGAGCGCTCTGTCCTTCTCCTGCTGCGCCTTCCCCCTTGGGCACAGGCACTCATCCTGCCCCCATCGTTCATGTAAAAATGCCTTTTGTCACACCCAGTGTCTTCTTGGTCAGATCTTTCCCTGCCGTATAACTATAAATGAAACAATAGAAGGAGGTTTCAGAGTAGCAGCTGTGTTAGTCTGTATCCGCAAAAAGAACAGGAGTACTTGTGGCACCTTAGAGACTAACAAATTTATTAGAGCATAAGCTTTCGTGGACTACAGCCCACTTCTTCGGATGCATATATCCGAAGAAGTGGGCTGTAGTCCACGAAAGCTTATGCTCTAATAAATTTGTTAGTCTCTAAGGTGCCACAAGTACTCCTGTTCTTTTTAATGGAAGGAGGGGTTTTCCAAAGCCAAAACACTACCATTAGTTCATCTGCTTGTGCTCTTGCCAGCATCCTAGCCACTGCTGCAAGCAATTCAGTGTTCTAGGCGGCTGTCTAGGAATGTGCCAGAGAAAACAGGGAGGAGGCATCTTGCAACCCACTCTGGAACAGTCATTGTTTGTTCTCTCAAATATTGGTTAATACTAGCTCTCATCTTTGCCCAGACAGATGTGGTGAGAGCAATTCACCTAAGGGTATGTCTACACTACGAAATTAGTTCGAATTTATAGAAGCCGGTTTTATTGAAATCGGTTGTATACAGCCGATTGTGTGTGTCCACACAATAAAATGCTCTAGGTGCTCTAGTCGGCGGACCGCGTCCACAGTACAAGGCTAGCGTCGACTTCCGGAGCATTGCACTGTGGGTAGCTATCCCACAGCTATCCCACAGTTCCCGCAGTCTCCGCCGCCCCTTTGAATTCTGGGTTGAGATCCCAATGCCCGGATGATGCAAAACAGTGTCGCAGGCGGTTCTGGGTATATGTCGTCAGGCCCCTCCCTCCCCCGTCACAGCAACGGCAGACAATAGATTCGCGCCTCTTTACCTGGGTTACCTGGGTTACCTGTGCAGACAACATGGAGCCCGCTCAGCTCAGCTGAGCTCACCGTCACCATATGTCCTCTGGGTGCCGGCA
Source organism: Chrysemys picta bellii (assembly GCF_011386835.1). Taxonomy (NCBI): domain Eukaryota; kingdom Metazoa; phylum Chordata; order Testudines; family Emydidae; genus Chrysemys; species Chrysemys picta. Next base: position 91,208,147 of record NC_088791.1, on the reverse strand, counting down.
GACGTGGGACTGCATTGCTACACAGCAGCAGCTGCTAACTGCCTTTTGGCGGTAGACGGTGCAGTAGACTGGTAGCCTTCATCAGCGATCTGGGTGCTGGCAGCCATGGGGCTTGCCTTTTGGCAGTAAATGGTGTATTACGACTATTAGTCGTCCTATTACAAGTCGGGTCATCGCACGTTAGCAGAGTCTTCCCTGAGCAGCCGATTGTGCAATAGGCCTGAAGACCATGGTCATACGCCGCCCCGTATTTGCTGCCAAGCACCCAGAAAGATGCCGAGGGCTATCAGTCACGCTGCACCGTCGTCTTAAGATGTAAAAAATAGATTTGCTCTGTATTCATTTGCTTCCCCCTCCCTCCGTCAAATCAACGGCCTGCTAAGCCCAGGGTTTTCAGTTTAATCTTTGGTGGGGACCATTCTGTGTGACAGTTGTTTGTGTCTCTCCCTGATGCACAGCCACCGTTCTTGATTTTAATTCCCTGTGCCTGTACGCCATGTCGTCACTCGGCCCACCCTCCCTCCTTCCCCTAGTCCGTCAGATACTACGTTTGCGCCACAGCTCAGAGAGCCGAGAAGCGGTTCGCGCCTTTTCTTTGAATTCTGGGTTGAGATCCCAATGCCCGGATGATGCAAAACAGTGTCGCGGGCGGTTCTGGGTACATGTCGTCAGGCCCCTCCCCCCTCGTCACAGCAACGCAGACAATAGATTCGCGCCTTTTTACCTGGGTTACATGTGCAGACAACATACCACGGCAAGCATGGAGCCCGCTCAGCTCAGCTGAGCTCACCGTCACCATATGTCCTCTGGGTGCCGGCAGACGTGGGACTGCATTGCTACACAGCAGCAGCTGCTAACTGCCTTTTGGCGGTAGACGGTGTAGCATGAGTGATAGTCGTGGGGCTGGCAGCCGTAGGGCTGCATTGCACCAGCCCCTTGCCAGGCGATGGTATATTATGACTGGTACCCATCGTCGTCGTACTGGTGTGGCTGTCAATCATGGCCACCTGGGCAGACATGCTACTGTTTCGATGATGATGGCTACCAGTCGTAATATACTATTTTCTGCCAATTGCCCAGTATTGTCTGCTAAGCACCCAGAAGAGGCCGAGGGCGATGCTGGGTGCTGGCGGACGTGGGGCTGGCAGACGTGGGGCTGCATTGCTACACAGCAGTAGCCCCTTGCCTTTTGGCAGATGATGGTATTTTATGATTGGTAACCGTCATCATCGTACTGGAGAGGCTATCACTCATGCTGCACCGTCGGCTGCCAGCTTAAGATGTAAAAAATAGATTTGTTCTGTATTCATTTGCTTCCCCTTCCTCCGTGAAATCAATGGCCTGCTAAGCCCAGGGTTTTCAGTTTAATCTTTGGGGGGACCATTCTGTGTGACAGTTGTTTGTGTTTCTCCCTGTTCCTGTACCTGTACGCCATGTCGTCACTCGGCCCTCCCTCCCTCCCGCCCTCCTTCTCCTGGTCCATCAGATACTACTTTCGCGCCTTTTTTCTGACCAGGCGCCATAGCTAGCACTGGGATCATGGAGCCCGCTCAGATCACCGCGGCAATTATGAGCACTATGAACACCACGCGCATTGTCCTGGAGTATATGCAGAGCCAGGACATGCCAAGGCGAAACCCGGACCAGCCGAGGAGGCGATTGCAGCGCGGCGACGAGAGTGATGAGGAAATTGACATGGACATAGACCTCTCACAAGGCACAGGCCCCAGCAATGTGGAAATCATGGTGTCACTGGGGCAGGTTCATGCCGTGGAACGCCGATTCTGGGCCCGGGAAACAAGCACAGACTGGTGGGATCGCATCGTGCTGCAGGTATGGGACGATTCCCAGTGGCTGCGAAACTTTCGCATGCGTAAGGGCACTTTCATGGAACTTTGTGACTTGCTTTCCCCTGCCCTGAAATGCCAGGATACCAAGATGAGAGCAGCCCTCACAGTTGAGAAGCGAGTGGCGATAGCCCTGTGGAAGCTTGCAACGCCAGACAGCTACCGGTCAGTCGGGAATCAATTTGGAGTGGGCAAATCTACGGTGGGGGCTGCTGTGATCCAATTTGCCAGGGCAATGAAAGACCTGGTGATAGCAAGGGTAGTGACTCTGGGCAACGTGCAGTCAATAGTGGATGGTTTTGCTGAAATGGGATTCCCAAACTGTGGCGGGGCCATAGACGGAACCCATATCCCTATCTTGTCACCGGAGCACCAAGCCACCGACTACGTAAACCGCAAGGGGTACTTTTCAATGCTGCTGCAAGCCCTGGTGGATCACAAGGGACGTTTCACCAACATCAACGTGGGATGGCCGGGAAAGGTACATGATGCTCGCGTCTTCAGGAACTCTGCTCTGTTTCGAAAGCTGGAGGAAGGGACTTTTTTCCCGGACCAGAAAGTGACCATTGGGGATGTTGAAATGCCTATCGTGATCCTTGGGGACCCAGCCTACCCCTTAATGCCAGGGCTCATGAAGCCGTACACAGGCAGCCTGGACAGGAGTCAGGACCTGTTCAACTACAGGCTGAGCAAGTGCCGAATGGTGGTGGAATGTGCATTTGGACGTTTAAAAGCGTGCTGGCGCAGCTTACTGACTCGCTCAGACCTCAGTGAAAAGAATATCCCCATTGTTATTGCTGCTTGCTGTGCGCTCCACAATATCTGTGAGAGTAAGGGGGAGACCTTTATGGCGGGGTGGGAGGTTGAGGCAACTCGCCTGGCCGCTGATTACGCGCAGCCAGACATCAGGGCGGTTAGAGGAGCATAGCAGGGCGCGGTGCGCATCAGAGAAGCTTTGAAAACGAGTTTTGTGACTGGCCAGGCTACTGTGTGAAACTTCTGTTTGTTTCTCCTTGATGAACCCTCCAAACCCCCCCCCCCCCGACCCAGTTCACTCTACTTCCCTGTAAACCAACCACCCCACCCCACCCTCCCCTCCCGCTTGCAGAGGCAATAAAGTCATTGTTTTTTCACATTCATGCATTCTTTATTAGTTCCTCACAGAAGTAGGGGGATAATTGCCAAGGTAGCCTGGGATGGGTGGGGGAGGAGGGATGGAAAAGGACACACTGCATTTTAAAACTTTAACTCTTATTGAAGGCCAGCCTTCTGATGCTTGGGCGATCATCTGGGGTGGAGTGACTGGGTGGATGGAGGCCCCCCCACCGTGTTCTTGGGCGTCTTGGTGAGGAGGCTATGGAACTTGGGGAGGAGGGCTGTTGGTTACACAGGGGCTGTAACGGCGGTCTCTGCTCCTGCTGCCTTTCCTGCAACTCAACCGTACGCTCGAGCATATCAGTTTGATGCTCCAGCAGACGGAGCATTGCCTCTTGCCGTCTGTCTGCAAGCTGACGCCACCTATCGTCTTCAGCCCGCCACTTGCTCTGTTCATCACGCGATTCAGCCCACCACCTCTCCTCTCGTTCATATTGGGCTTTTCTCATCTCCGACATTGACTGCCTCCACGCATTCTGCTGTGCTCTATCAGCGTGGGAGGACATCTGCAGCTCCGTGAACATATCGTCCCTCGTCCTACGTTTTCTCTTTCTAATGTTCACGAGCCTCTGCGAAGGAGAAACATTTGCAGCTGGTGGAGGAGAAGGGAGAGGTGGTTAAAAAAGACACATTTTAGAGAACAATGGGTACACTCTTTCATTACAAGGTCGCATATTTTGGCTTGCAGGCAGCCATGGTAGGCCACAGTGTTTTGGCTTTTTTAACCTTCTTAACATGCGGGAAAGGTTGCAAACAGCAGCGCATTTCCCATATCAAGGATGAATTGGGTTGTCCATTTAAAATGGGGTTTCAATGTAAAAGGAGGGGGCTGCGGTTTCCCGGTTAACATGCGGCACAAACACAAGTAAACCACCCCCCCCCACACCCACACACACGATTCTCTGGGATGATCACTTCACCCCTCCCCCCACCGCGTGGTTAACAGCGGGGAACATTTCTGGTCAGAAGAGCAGGAATGGGCGCCTCTGAATGTCCCCTTAATAAAATCACCCCATTTCAACCAGGAGAGCTTTCTGGAGATGTCCCTGGAGGATTTCCGCTCCATCCCCATACACGTTAACAGACTTTTCCAGTAGATGTACTGGCCGCGATTGCCAGGGCAAAGTAATCATTAAACACGCTTGCTTTTTTTGTGTAATGTTTACAAATATTTACAAAGTTACACTCACCAGAGGTCTCCTGTGTGCCCTGAGGGTCTTGGGTGAGTTCGGGGGTTACTGGTTCCAGGTCCAGGGTCACAAACATATCCTGGCTGTTGGGGAAACCGGTTTCTCCGCTTCCTTGCTGCTGTGAGCTACCTACAGTACCTCCATCCTCATCTTCCTCGTTCCCCGAACCGTCTTCCCTGTGTGTTTCTCCAGTGAGAGAGTCATAGCACAGGGTTGGGGTAGTGGTGGCTGCACCCCCTAGGATCGCATGCAGCTCCACGTAGTAGCGGCAAGTTTGCGGCTCTGCCCCGGACCTTCCGTTTGCTTCTCTGGCTTTGTAGTAAGCTTGCCGTAGCTCCTTAATTTTCACGCGGCACTGCTGTGTGTCCCTGTTATGGCCTCGGTCCTTCATGGCTTTGGAGATCTTTTCTAATACTTTTCCATTTCTTTTACTGCTACGGAGTTCAGCTATCACTGCTTCATCTCCCCATATGGCGAGCAGATCTCGTACCTCCCGTTCGGTCCATGCTGGAGCTCTTTTGCGATCCTGGGAGGACTCCATCACGGTTACCTGTGCTGATGAGCTCTGCGTGGTCACCTGTGCTCTCCACGCTGGGCAAACAGGAAATGAAATTCAAACATTCGCGGGTCTTTTCCTGTCTACCTGGTCAGTGCATCTGAGTTGAGAGTGCTGTCCAGAGCGGTCACAATGAAGCACTGTGGGATATCTCCCGGAGGCCAATAACGTCAAATTCCGTCCACACTACCCCAATTCCGACCCGCAAAGGCCGGTTTTATCCCTAATCCCCTCGTCGGAGGTGGTGTAAAGAAACCGGTTTAAAGGACCCTTTAAGTCGAAAGAAAGGGCTTCGTTGTGTGGACGTGTCCAGGCTTAATTCGGTTTAACGCTGCTAAAGTCGACCTAAACCCGTAGTGTAGACCAGGCCTAAGATGTTATGGAGTTATGGAGACGTTAAGGGTTATGGAGCAATTCATCTAAGACGCACGGCAGTCGAGGGCATGAACTGGTACGGATATACGTCCTCCTCCTTTGGCTAGAACTTGCTGTGGCATCACAGAGAGGGCATGGGAGCCATTCTGCTGGGAAAGTGCCAGGGCATCCTTCGCAGATGACTCCTCGCATACGGTGTGCAGGCACTGGTGTGACATTCAGGAGAACTGGGTTGCAATATGCCCTAGGCAGGCAGCCAGTGTGGGGTGCAGTGATCGCTCAGTGCGTAGGGAGCTTGCCGGAGCTCTGCTTTAGTCCATGTACAGTTCCAATCGGCTGTGCATAACAATAAGACCTTCTCAGCACCCTGTCCAGACTCTCCAGAGCCCTCAGGCTTTGTGCATTTCTCAGACTAGAGTCCCCTTCCTAAGCTCTTTAAATAAGTGAGAGTCACACTGAGTAGCCCAGTAGTCAGCCAGCAGTACCATTAATGCAATGAGAATACGCAAAGAGTAAAGTGTTACTCAGTTAGAGTCACGGTGGCAAACTCTGCCCCCAAATGAACATTACTTCCTGTACGCGGAGTCAGTGCTGTTCCTGGCACCCCACAGAGCAATCCCGTGGATGTGCAAATAGCAAAGCATGTTTGTGATAGGCCTTAAAAACCTCTAAGGATGGAGACAATCTAGCCTGCTTTCTATTCACCTTATAGTCCATTCATCCAATCCATACTTGTTTAACTTGCTGGCAAGAACTTGCCCTTGGTGTTGACTGTTTCTGATCATCTTCCTCTCCTCCAAGTGCATTAAATTGGATTCCTTGAAGACCTGCTCCATGATTTTTCCAGGGACTGAGGTGAGGCTGAGGTGAGGCTGTAGTTCCCCGGATTCTCCTTCTTCCCTTTTTTAAAGATGGGCACTATATTTGCCTTTTTCCAATCGTCCGGGACCTCCCCCGATCGCCATGAGTTTTCAAAGATAATGGCCAATGGCTTTGCAATCACATCAGCCAACTCCCTCAGCACCCTCGGATGCATTAGATCCAGACCCCTGGATTTGTGCATGTCCAGTTTTCTAAATAGTCTTTAGCCTGTTCTTTCACTACGGAGGGCTGCTTACCTCCTTCCCATACTGTGCTGCCCAGTGCAGCAGTCTGGGAGCTGACCTCCTTCATTCAGTAAGGGTCCCACACGTTCCCTGATCTTCTTCTTGTTGCTAACATAACTGTAGAAACCCTTCTTGTTACCCTTCACATCTCTTGCTAGCTGCAACTCCAACTGTGCTTTGGCCTTCCTAATTACACCCCTGCATGCTCAACCAATATTTTTATACTTCTCCCTAGTCATCTATCCAAGTTTCCACTTCCTGTAAGCTTCCTTTTTGTGTTTAAGCTCACTGAAGCTTTCTCTGTTAAGCCAAGCTGGTCGCCTGCCATATTTGCTATTCTTTCTGCACATTGGGATGGTTTGTTCCTGTACCCTCAATACGGCTTCTTTAAAATACAGCCAGCTCTCCTGGACTCCTTTCCTCCTCATATTAGCCTCCCAGGCAGTAGCGTAGCTAGGGGGGGAGCAGGAGAAGCGGCCGCTCCCCCACTGAGCACATATCCAAAAGTGGCGCCTTAGGCGCCGACTCATAAGTGCTCCAAAATTTGGTGGGTGGGTGCAGAGCACCCACCGGCAGCTCCCCGCCCCGCCCCCCAGCCCCAGCTCACCTCCACTCCACCTCCTCCCCTGAAGGCGCCACCCTGCTCTGCTTCTCCACCCCCCCCCACTTCCCGCGAATCAGCTGTTCGCGCAGGAAGCCTGGGGTGGAGAAGCAAGCGGTGGTGCGCTCAGGCCCAGGGAGGTGGAAGCGGAGCAGAGGTGAGCCCCAAGCAAAAAAAAGCGAGGGGGCACGGCTGGAGGAGCGAGGGGGTGGGGCGCAGCCTGGCTGCAGCACGGCCGGAGGAGCTGGGGGGGGCACTGCATGGCCGCAGGAGCCGGGGGGGGGCATGGCCAGAGGAGGAGCCAAGGAGGGATGCCTTTTTTTATGTGTTTGGTCCCCCTGCTCGTAGAACCTGGCTACGCCACTGCTCCCAGGGGATCCTTCCCATCTGTTCCCTGAGGGAGTCAAAGTCTGCGTTTCTGAAGTCCAGGGTCCGTATTCTGCATCTCTCTCTTCTTCCTTTTGTCAGGATCCTGAACTCAACCATCTCATGGTCACTGCTGCCTAGGTTGCAACCCACGTCTACTTCCCCTACTAATTCTTCCCTGTTTGTGAGCAGCAGGTCAAGAGGAGCACGGCCCCTAGTTGGTTCCTCCAGCACTTGCACCAGGAAGTTGTCCCCAACACTCTCCAAAAACTTTCTGGATTGTCTGTGCACTGCTGTATTGCTCTCCCAACAGATGTCCCCCATGAGAACCAGGGCCTGTGATTTGGAAACTTCTGCTAGTTGTCCAAAGAAAGCCTCATCTACCCCCTCCTCCTGGTCTGGTGGTCTATAGCAGATGCCCACCACAACATCACCCATGTTGCTCTCACCTCTAAACTTAACCCAAAGACTCTCAACAGGCTTTTCTCCAGTTTAATACTGGAGCACTGAGCAATCATACTGCTCCCCTACATACAGTGCAACTCCTCCACCTTTTCTCCCCTCCCCCCCCCCTCCCCCGTCCTTCCTGAACAGTTTATACCCATCCATGACAGTGCTCCAGACATGTGAATTATCCCACCAAGTCTCTGTTATTCCAATCACATCATAGTTCCTTGACTGTGCCAGGACTTCCAATTCTTCCTGCTTGTTTCCCAGGCTTCTTGCGTTCATGTACAGGCACCTAAGATAACTAGCCAATTGCCCTACTTCAGGGGTGGGCAAACTTTTTGCCCCAAGGGCCACATCTGGGAATAGAAATTTTATGGCGGGTCATGAATGCTCACAAAATTGGGGTTGGGGTTGGGGTGGGGAGAGGGTGAGGGATCTGGTTGGGGGTTGAGGGCGCCGGGGTGGGGCCAGAAATGAGGAGTTCAGGGTGCAGGAGGGGACTCTGGGCTGGGGGGTGGAGTATGGAGTGGGGTGAGGGCTGCGGCTGGGGGTGAGGGCTCTGGGCTGGGGCTGGTGATGAGGAGTTTGGGGTGTAGGAGGGTGCTCCGGGCTGGGATCAAGGGGTTTGGAGGGTGGAAGGTAGATCAGGGATGGGGCAGGGTTTCGAGTGCTGGGAGAGGCTCAGGGGTGCAGGCTCTGGAAAGTGCTTACCTCAAGCGGCTCCTGGAAGTAGCGGCATGTCCCTTCTCTGGCTCCTACGTGGAGGTGCGGCCAGGTGGCTGTGCACGCTGCTCTGTCCGCAAGCACCACCCCTGCATCTCCCATTGGTTGTAGTTCCCGGCCAATGGGAACTGCCGGGGGCAGAGCTTGGAGCCCCCTGGCTGCCCCTATGCATAGGAGCCAGAGGGGGGCCATGCTGCTACTTCTGGGAGCTGCGTGGAGTGGCCCCCGACCCTGCTCCTTACTGGAGCGCCAGAGTGGGGCCAGGCCGCTGTTTCCGGTAGCCACGTGGAGTGGCCCCTGACCCTGGTCCCCGGCTGGAGTGCCGGTGTAGGACAAGCCCCAGACCCTGCTCCTCACTGGGAGCTCAAGGGCCGGACTAAAATGGCTGACAGGCTGGATGCGAGCTGTGCACTGTAGTTTGCCCACCCCTGCCCTATTTTCTCAGTATGAATCAGGAGGCCTCCCCTGTTGCACCCTCCTCTCTGTGTTTCCTCCTGGTATCCCATTTACCTCTGGGCTTAGGTCACCATCCCCCGGCGAACCTAGTTTAAAGCCCTCCTCACTAGGTTAGCAAGCAGGGAAGTTCTTTGGCCCATGTTATACAGGAGCTCAGATTAGATGAGCACAATGGTCCCATCTAGCTTTGGAATCTATGAACCTCTGAAAAACGGCTCTTACCTGACAGATATTCCATATTTGCACCATTACAGCCGACACTGTCAAAACCAGCTACAACATCACTGTTAAACGGTAGCCACATGGAGGTTTTTACCAGTATAACTATACTAGTTTAACTATAGCAGTAGAGCTGAGTTAATTTTTTTGGATGAAGGCTTTTTTTTTTTTTTTTTTTTTTTTTTTTTACAAAAAATCCATAATTGGATCAATTGCAGCATCTAGCAAATTTGTGTCAAATTTGCCAAATTGTTTCAGCTGAAAAAGAAAAGAGGAAAAATTCAGAAAAAGTCAAAATGTTTTTATTTTTTCAATTCAAAATAACATTTCATTTAGAATTTTACTTCCATTTTATTAATAAAAAAAGTAAAAAAACAAAAACCACACAAATGAAACAAAACATTTTGTTTCAGGTAAAATAAAATATTTTGTTTGACTTGGAATGATTTTTTTTTTCTGTTTTTGCTTAGGTCAACCTGAAACAAATATTTTATTTTATTTTTTGTTAGTTTTTGGCTTGGCCACAGAAATGAAAAAAATCAGTTATTTGCACAACTCTATATACCAGTATCATTATTCCAGTATAACTGGTAAAACTTTCCTAGGCAGACAACTCCGTAGGCTGCTATTAATGTATCCAATGTTAGCTACTCTTCTTGAGGGGACAGAAGAGCCCCCCTCAAGACTACAATGAAGAATTGAGAAGGAGGAAGGGGATATTGGTTCCAGTTTCTCTGTGTTTTATGAATGATGCAGAGCCAATAGGGAGTGCTGTCTGGCTTTTTAATATATTTATATTTTTGAGTCACAGTTAAAGTGCAGCTTTTATAGTTAAAGTGCAGCTCGCTGAGCCCCCCATACCTCCCCTGCATTCTCCAACTGCCAGACTGCAGTGGGGAGCTCAGAACCTCTTCCTTGCAGTGGGGTTCTGGGGCAGGGGCTTCTGCCCAGTGAGAAGGGGGGTCTTGGGGCTTCTCCCCACAGGGTGTGTCGGCTGGGGCTCGAGGCATCAGCAGGAGTGGGGCAGAAACTTCTGAAGATTGTCGTATGTGGCTCGGAGGGTCAGTAAGTTTGGCCACCCCTGGCCTATGGGTTGCAGTGGATCACAAACTGAGTATGAGTTGTAAATATGATGTAGCTGCAAAAAAGGCTAATACAGTAACTCCTCACTTGGGATAAGAGTCCTTGAACAGAAGGAGCTCAAGTTCCAGAAAAAAGAGAGATTGTCTGTTCTTGGTTAATTGCTGAGAATGCGTTCGTAGGGGGTAAGAACTCTTATGGGACTGGTAGATCACTGATTCCCCTGATACCTTAAAAAACAAAACCAAACCGAGCTGAAAGCTACAGTGGAAGCAGAGGAGTTTAAAGCATCCGTCTACACTGGCCTAAAGACTTTGGTGAGGTCTCCCTGTCCTAGCTACTGAAACCGTTATAGCAGGAGGTGGTAGAGCAAGCAGGAATGGATTTGCCTATCCAAGGTGCCTAGATTGGATATAGGGGCCCAGATTAATGGGTGGGGACTTGAGCCAAATTTAAGCAAATTGTAGCGAATCATCTAGAAAGGCAGCACTGGCCCTTGCTGCTGCCGACGCCATTGGCCGAAGGGTTACAGTACTCAGTGCCATAGATTTGGGGAAGGCACATTGTACTCCTCGTACATAGCAAAGAGGTTTAGCTTTAAACTTTAAAGTTCCGCTTTAGGCATAAAACTCAATTCATTCTTAACTATGGAGTCTCAGCCTGGGAATCCTGGACCTACTGAAGTTAAGGTCAACCCCCCACTGATTTCATAGGTCAGGGTTTTACTGCAAGCCTCCATAATAAACATAAGAGCTTCCACATGGCGGTTCTGATGAGCCTGCATTTTGTGAACTCATGTAGCACCCATGAGGCATGACACCATAACCAGAGCTAGCACAGAAGCCAAAACACAAAACTACTCTAGGTTATGGAGAAGGGTTTGCCTTTTGGGACCTTGCTTGCTCGAATTCTCTTGCAATATCACTGAATACAGGCTGAGGAGAATGTAATGGGCTGGACACACAGCAAAAGCATTGCAGTCAGACTTTAGGTGCATAAGGCACTTCAAGGTAGAAAGGTTTATTTGTTTATTTTATTACTCAGTGTTCCTGGAATGCTAATTGGGCCTTTAAACAACAAAAAACAGCAACAACAATAAGCAGCACTAGATGTGCACCTACCGTCTCCAGGAACGCCGGCTCCATGTGGTGCTTAAGGATGATAGTCATCACTTTTGGGTCCAGACCAAGGCCCCAAGACTGGTGGGACTGAATTTTGAGACCCAGAATATCCAGAATGTGCTGCAGAACTTCAGAATGAGACCTCCAGAGTGAGCTGTCCCCGCTATCCAATCACCGCGGAAAAGCATGGACATTGTCATGTGGGAGCTGACTCACCAGGGTAGTTGCTGGACATTTGGACTGGGAAGTCCGCAGTGGGTGCTGGTGTAATGGAGGTGGGCGTAACTATACAGAGTGCACCCATAGGGATGTGACCAGTGTGGCTGAGATCATAGGAGGATACAACTGGGCATCCACAACTGGGCATGAGTTACTGATGGAACCCATGTGCCCATTCAGTGCTGCCTTTCCTGCATTAGGGCTGGATTTAGGGGCAGGCAACCCAGGCGATCCTAACATGCAAATTAATCATCTTATATGACAGGGATAAATCATGCATGCAGATTATGCATCCAAGTCGTGAAATGGGTTACAAATGCAATAAAAAATAAGGTATTAAAAAGTTTAACAAATGGGGAGGGGTGGTACCAAAGACATTCCTTGCCTGGGACACCATTTGGTCTAGGGCTGGCCCTGCCTACAATATTACAATAAAGAGTTACATACCTAAAATCATAGACTATCAGGGTTGGAAGGGACCTCAGGAGGTCATCTAGTCCACCCCCTGCTCAAAGCAGGACCAATCCCCAGACAGATTTTTACCCCAGTTCCCTAAATGGGCCCCTCAAGGATTGTTCTCACAACCCTGGGTTTAGCAGGCCAATGTCAAACACTGATCTATCCCTCCCCCAAAATATATGGAGATATACCTATCTCATAAAACTGGAAGGGACCTTGAAAGATCATTGAGTCCAGTCCCCTGCCTTCACAAGCAGGACCAAGTACTGTCCCTGTCTCAGTACCAGCAGGGGTTCCGGGTCACACGCTGCGGCCCGGCCCCCATTCCCTCAGTACCAGCAGGGGTCCCAAACCATGCTCTGCAGCCCGCCTCCTCCTCCCCCAGTACCAGTTGGGGTCCCGGCTGCACGCTGCAGCCCGGCCCCCTTCTCCCCCAGCACCAGCAGGGATCCTGGGTCACCTCCTCCAGCACCCGTGGCACCCCCGGAACCTTCCCCCCCGAGCACACACACCCCCGCCCAAGTTTTAGTCACAGTGGGTATTTTTAGTAAAAGTCATGGAGGTCACGGGCCGTGAATTTTTTTTTTCTGACCTGTGAACTGTTCATGATTTTTACTAAAAATACCCGTGACTAAAACATAGCCTGTGGGGACGATTCCTTCCCTTCCATGCACGTGAGGAAATCCCCAGCACCAAGGCTGGCTGGCTGGCTGGGCTGTGTTTTGGAGGCAGGATTTGGGACTGAGGCCTTGGCTACACTTGCAGATGTACAGTGCTGTGAGTTAAACCTGACTTCGTACAGCTGAGTAGGGAAAGCGCTGCAGTCTGTCCACACTGACAGCTGCCCAGCGCACTGTCGTGGCCACATTTGCAGCATTTGCTGCGCCATTGGGAGCGGTGCATTCTGGCACCTCTTCCCATTCTGGCACTGTGGGTTGTGGGAAGGGGGCATGGGTGTGGGGCATTCTGGGTGCTGTCCTAATGCCTCGTGATGCATCGCTTCGCATCCCAGAAATCCCTTTCTTTCTGTCCACCTTTGGCACCATCTTTCAACGGTTTCTGTGCAGCGCGATCTGTTGTCTGCGGGAAATGGAGCCCGAACTGCTGAGGCATATGCTGACTTATCTCGCCAGCACTTCACGTCTGGCTGCCGAACTATTCCTTAAGATCCAAAGTGACAGTGAGAGTGAGGAGTCCGACGATACTATCGAGCCACGTAACGCGTACGACACAAAATTGCTTGTGGCATTCACGGACATGCTCAGCACCGTGGAACGCCGCTTTGGGCTCGGGAAACAAGCACCGAGTGGTGGGATCACATCGTCATGGAAGTATGGGATGACGAGCAGTGGCTGCAGAACTTTCGGATGAGAAAAGCCACTTTCATGGGACTGTGTGAGGAGCTCGCCCCCACCCTGTGGTGCAAGGACATGACACTGAGAGCTGCCCTGCCAGTAGAGAAGCGGGTAGCTATTGCAATCTGGAAGCTGGCAACTCCAGACAGCTACCGGTCGGTCGCAAACCAGTTTGGAGTGGGAAAGTCGACCGTTGGAATCGTGTTGATGCAAGTTTGCAGGGCCATTAATCGCATCCTACTCAGAAGAACTGTGACTCTGGGTAACGTGCAGGAAATAGTGGATGGCTTTGCACAAATGGGGTTCCCTAACTGTGGAGGGGCGATAGATGGGACGCACATTCCTATTCTGGCACCACCCCACCTAGGATCCGAGTACGTTAATCGGAAGGGGTATTTCTCTATGGTTCTCCAGGCACTTGTGGATCACCGTGGGCGTTTCATTGACATTAACACAGGCTGGCCTGGAAAGGTGCATGACGCACGCATCTTTCGGAACACTTGGCTGTTCAGGAAGATGCAGGCCGGGACTTTTTTCCCAGAGCGGAAGATCACGGTGGGGAAGTCGAAATGCCCATTGTGATCCTTGGAAATCCCACTTACACGTTAATGCCGTGGCTCATGAAACCCTACACAGGGAGCCTTGACAGCAGCAAGGAACGGTTCAACTACAGGCTGAGCCGGTGCCGAATGACTGTGGAGTGTGCCTTTGGCCATTTAAAGGGCCGCTGGCAATCTCTGTATGGGAAGCTGGACTTGGCCGAAAACAGCATCCCTGCGGTTATATCCGCGTGCTGTGCCCTCCATAATATTTGTGAAGGGAAGAGTGAAAGCTTCACTCAGGCATGGACCTCTGAGGTTGAACACCTGGAGGCTGAATTTGCACAGCCAGAGAGCAGAGCTATTACTGGGGCCCAGCGTGGGGCTGCAAGGATTAGGGATGCCTTGAGGGAGCAATTTGAGGCTGATAACCAGCGGTGATATCTGGTGCCCTGCATGGGAGTGAAGTGCAGTAGTTCCAATCTTTAGGAATCAGTGTCTGCTTAGCAGACAAGCAGACTTGCAGTGCCTGTTTATTTCCTGGGCTAAGGAGTCTTTTACTTTATGCAATAATAAAGAATGTTTTCAAAGCCAAAACATCCATTTATTGAAAAGAAAAAAAAATATTTATTGAAAAGAAACAAGGGGGTGGAGTGGGGAACAGTACGATCACAGATTCACGTATGTCCTGTCTGGTGTGCTGTGCAGTGAGTGCTGCACTTCAGGATAGCTATACTGCATGGTGATGGGGGTTGAGTGCAGCGGGTAAGGGTCATGGTTTTCAGGGCTGGGTGGTGAAGATACTGGTGTTGGAGGCAGCGGGTGGCGTGAAGAACATGGAAGTTGGGGAAAGTGGGTTGGAGGTGACAGTGGGGCACAACGGAAAGAGTTTGGGGACAAGGGCTGTGTGGGGGGGGGGTGTTTGCGCTTGCAGTACTGCTCCTTCTGCATGGCTACGAGCTCCTGGATAGCGTCTGCTTGGCACTCCAGTATGCTTATGAGCTGATCTGTGCTTTGAATCATAGAATCATAGAATATCAGGGTTGGAAGGGACCTCAAGAGGTCATCTAGTCCAACCCCCTGCTCAAAGCAGGACCAATTCCCAACTAAATCATCCCAGTCAGGGCTTTGTCAAGCCGGGCCTTAAAAACCTCCAAGGAAGGAGACTCCACCACCTCCCTAGGTAACGCATTCCAGTGCTTCACCACCCTCCTAGTGAAATAGTGTTTCCTAATATCCAACCTGGACCTCCCCCACTGCAATTTGAGACCATTGCTCCTTGTTCTGTCATCTGCCACCACTGAGAACAGCCGAGCTCCATCCTCTTTGGAACCCCCCTTCAGGTAGTTGAAGGCTGCTATCAAATCCCCCCTCATTCTTCTCTTCTGCAGACTAAACAATCCCAGTTCCCTCAGCCTCTCCTCATAAGTCATGTGCTCCAGACCCCTAATCATTTTTGTTGCCCTCCGCTGGACTCTTTCCAATTTTTCCACATCCTTCTTGTAGTGTGGGGACCAAAACTGGACACAGTATTCCAGATGAGGCCTCACCAATGTCGAATAAAGGGGAACGATCACGTTCCTCGATCTGCTGGCAATGCCCCTACTTATACAGCCCAAAATGCTGTTAGCCTTCTTGGCAACAAGAGCACACTGTTGACTCATATCCAGCTTCTCGTCCACTGTGACCCCTAGGTCCTTTTCTGCAGAACTGCTACCTAGCCATTCGGTCCCTAGTCTGTAGCAGTGCATGGGGTTCTTCCTTCCTAATTGCAGGACTCTGCACTTGTCCTTGTTGAACCTCATCAGGTTTTTTTTGACCCAATCCTCTAATTTGTCTAGGTCCCTCTGTATCCGATCCCTACCCTCTAGTGTATCTACCACGCCTCCTAGTTTAGTGTCATCTGCAAACTTGCTGAGAGTGCAGTCCACACCATCCTCCAGATCATTAATAAAGATATTAAACAAAACCGGCCCCAGGACCGACCCTTGGGGCACTCCGCTTGAAACCGGCTGCCAACTAGACATGGAGCCATTGATCACTACCCGTTGAGCCCGATGATCTAGCCAGCTTTCTATCCACCTTACAGTACATTCATCCAGCCCATACTTCTTTAACTTGGCGGCAAGAATACTGTGGGAGACCGTATCAAAAGCTTTGCTAAAGTCAAGGAATAACACATCCACTGCTTTCCCCTCATCCACAGAGCCAGTTATCTCATCATAGAAGGCAATTAGGTTAGTTAGGCACGACTTCCCCTTGGTGAATCCATGCTGACTGTTCCTGATCACTTTCCTCTCCTCTAAGTGTTTCATAATTGATTCCTTGAGGACCTGCTCCATGATTTTTCCAGGGACAGAGGTGAGGCTGACTGGCCTGTAGTTGCCCGGATCCTCCTTCTTCCCTTTTTTAAAGATCGGCACTACATTAGCCTTTTTCCAGTCATCTGGGACCTCCCCTGATCGCCATGAGTTTTCAAAAATAATGGCTAATGGCTCTGCAATCTCATCCGCCAAGTCCCGAACCACTTCTTTCTCCACAGAGGGCTGGTCACATTCTCCCCATATTGTGCTGCCCAGTGCAGCAGTCTGGGAGCTGACCTTGTTCGTGAAGACAGAGGCAAAAAAAGCATTGAGTACATTAGCTTTTTCCACATCCTCGGTCACTAGGTTGCCTCCCTCATTCAGTAAGGGGCCCACACTTTCCTTGACTTTCTTCTTATTGCCAACATACCTGAAGAAACCCTTCTTGTTACTCTTAAAATCTCTTGCTAGCTGCAACTCCAAGTGTGATTTGGCCTTCCTGATTTCACTCCTGCATGCCTGAGCAATATTTTTATATTCCTCCCGGGTCATTTGTCCAATCTTCCACTTCTTGTAAGCTTATTTTTTGCGTTTAAGATCAGCAAGGATTTCACTGTTTAGCCAAGCTGGTCGCCTGCCATATTTACTATTCTTTCTACACATCGGGATGGTTTGTTCCTGCAACCGCAATAAGGATTCTTTAAAATACAGCCAGCTCTCCTGGACCCCTTTGCCCTTCATGTTATTCTCCCAGGGGATCCTGCCCATCAGTTCCCTGAGGGAGTCAAAGTCTGCTTTTCTGAAGTCCAGGGTCCGTATTCTGCTGCTCTCCTTTCTTCCTTGTGTCAGGATCCTGAACTCAACCATCTCATGGTCACTGCCTCCTAGGTTCCCATCCACTTTTGCTTCCCCTACTAATTCTTCCCTGTTTGTGAGCAGCAGGTCAAGAAAATCTCTGCCCCTAGTTGGTTCCTCCAGCACTTGCACCAGGAAATTGTCCCCTACACTTTCCAAAAACTTCCTGGATTGTCTGTGCACCGCTGTATTGCTCTCCCAGCAGATATCAGGGTGATTAAAGTCTCCCATGAGAACCAGGGCCTGCGATCTAGCAACTTCTGCTAGTTGCCAGAAGAAAGCCTCGTCCACCTCATCCCCCTGGTCTGGTGGTCTATAGCAGACTCCAACCACGACATCACCCTTGTTGCTCACACTTCTCAACTTTATCCAGAGACTCTCAGGTTTTTCTGCAGTTTCATACCAGAGCTCTGAGCAGTCATACTCCTCTCTTACATACAACGCAACTCCCCCACCTTTTCTGCCCTGCCTGTCCTTCCTGAACAGTTTATATCCATCCATGACAGTACTCCAGTCATGTGAGTTATCCCACCAAGTCTCTGTTATTCCAATCGCATCATAGTTCCCTGACTGTGCCAGGACTTCCAGTTCTCCCTGCTTGTTTCCCACTTTGCTGCCAGTGCTCCGTGCTTTGCCGCCGGTGCGCTGCGTTTTCCTGGTGGATCCTGCTTTCTCTCTCCCTCCAGTTCTGTGCTTTCTCATTCTCTTTAATAGATTGCATAAGCTTTCGTGGACTACAGCCCACTTCTTCGGATGCATCCGAAGAAGTGGGCTGTAGTCCACGAAAGCTTATGCTCTAATAAATTTGTTAGTCTCTAAGGTGCCACAAGTACTCCTGTTACTCTTTTTGCGGATACAGACTAACACGGCTGCTACTCTGAAACTTTTAATAGATTGCTGCATCACTTCTTGCAGCATGTCTTCTTTGCTTTTTCGCGGTCTCTTCCTGAGTCTTTGCAGTCTCTGAGCAGGCGATAAGAAGGACGACTGAGGTCTCAAGGTTGATGCAACTGTATAGGGAAAATGCAACATTTAACAAAGGCAGCATTGTTTATACCAGACAGAGTAATGATTCCCCCCACACTTAAGAAGTAGAAAACACACAGGGTCTACACAATAGCATAATTTTCCCGTCCGAAACAGGGCACACATATCCCACGGGAGCCTCAAAATGGTGAGTAAGCGGGACTGATTGTTTCAGGGCTGCACTGTCTTCTGGGTTTCTGTGCCTTGGGGAGAGCCAACAGCTTCAGGGGCACCTACACTGAACACTGTTCCAACATTTTCCACAGGAGTTTGTCCTGGACGATATCTCGCTGCTGAGGGTGACCTGGGAAGGTCTTCTACTGCAATGCAGCTTCCGCCCTGGCCCATATGCAGCTTGCCTGTGTGCAGCAATGGTCCCCCCGCCCCTCACGGCACAGTGGCGTGGACACGTTAGCCTGGCTGGGACAAGGACCACGGTGGCTCTCCCAATAAACCTGCGCACGCGCATTGCACACGTTCTGCATGAAACATTCTAGGAGATTACTGAGGCCAATTACCGCGATGTGATAAACCACATCAATGCACTATTCCGCATATAGGCATGCATGCCTAACCCTCCTCTCCCAAAGAGCCGGCACCAAAAAATTCCTTCCCGAAAAAAAAAATGCTTTCCGGGAACCCGCACTTCTGTTTGTCCTCCACCAAGTACCGGCCGCTGCGACTGGCTACCTTCCTCCTGGCTCGAGAAGAGCTCCTGGCTGCATGGCTCCAGGGATTCCGGGGTGTCTCCATCCACTCCACCACCCTCACTCCCGTTTTCCTCCTCCTCCTCCTCCTCCCCCCCCCGGTTCTGAAGTGTCCATGGTGGTGCTCGGAGTGGAGGTCGGGTTAACCCCAAGTATCGCATCCAGCTCTTTGTAGAATCGGCAGGTCGCGGGAGGAGCACCCGAGCGGCCGTTTGTGTTGCGGGCTTTGCGGTAGGCACTCCGCAGCTCCTTCACTTTAATCCTACACTGCAGGGCGTCCCGGTCATGGCCCCTTTCCATCATGTCCTTTGATATCTTCCCGAACGTATCGTAATTCCTACGGCTGGAGCGCAGCTGGGACTGGACAGCTTCCTCCCCCCAAACACTGATGAGGTCCAGCAACTCGCCATTGCTCCATGCTGGGGCTCGCTTGGCGCGTGGAGGCATGGTCACCTGGAAAGATTCGCTGATAGCACTCCACACCACGCCGGGCTGAGCAAACAGGAAGGGGATTTTTAAAATTCCCGGGGAATGTAAAGGGTGGGTCACATGGTTGGTGTTTGAACTGATGACCAGAGTGGCTAGAACAGGCATTGTGGGATACTGCCGAATACTTCTGGAGGCCAGTCACAGTGCATTGGCAGCCACACTGGCGTTGCAGCGCTGCAGCGCAATACATGCTATTCCTCTCGGGGACGTGGAGTACATGCAGCGCTGCACCCACGGAGATACAGCGCTGCAAATGCCTTGCCAGTGTGGACGGGGAGTGAGTTACAGCGCTGGGGGTGGCTTTACAGCGCTGCAACTCGCAAGTGTAGCCAAGGCCTGAGGGTATGTCTACACTACGAAATTAGTTTGAATTTATAGAAGCCGGTTTTATTGAAATCGGTTGTATATAGCCGATTGTGTGTGTCCACACATAAAATGCTCTAGGTGCTCTAGTCGGCGGACCGCGTCCACAGTACGAGGCTAGCGTCGACTTCCGGAGCATTGCACTATGGGTAGCTATCCCACAGCTATCCCACAGTTCCCACAGTCTCCACCGCCCCTTGGAATACTGGGTTGAGATCCCAATGCCCGGATGATGCAAAACAGTGTCGCGGGCGGTTCTGGGTACATGTCGTCAGGCCCCTCCCCCCCCGTCACAGCAACGGCAGACAATAGATTCGCGCCTTTTTACCTGGGTTACCTGTGCAGACAACATGGAGCCCGCTCAGCTCAGCTGAGCTCACCGTCACCATATGTCCTCTGGGTGCCGGCAGACGTGGGACTGCATTGCTACACAGCAGCAGCTGCTAACTGCCTTTTGGCGGTAGACGGTGCAGTAGACTGGTAGCCTTCATCGGCGATCTGGGTGCTGGCAGCCGTGGGGCTTGCCTTTTGGCAGTAGATGGTGTATTACGACTGTTAACCGTCCTATTACAAGTTGGGTCATCGCACATTAGCAGAGTCTTCCCCGAGCAGCCGATCGTGCAATAGGCCTGAAGACCATCGTCATACACTAACTGCCAAGCGCCCCGTATTTGCTGCCAAGCACCCAGAAAGATGCCGAGGGCTATCAGTCACGCTGCACCGTCGTCTTAAGATGTAAAAAATAGATTTGCTCTGTATTCATTTGCTTCCCCCTCCCTCCGTCAAATCAACGGCCTGCTAAACCCAGGGTTTTCAGTTTAATCTTTGGGGGGACCATTCTGTGTGACAGTTGTTTGTGTTTCTCCCTGTTCCTGTACCTGTACGCCATGTCGTCACTCGGCCCTCCCTCCCTCCCGCCCTCCCTCCTTCTCCTGGTCCATCAGATACTACTTTCGCGCCTTTTTTCTGACCAGGCGCCATAGCTAGCACTGGGATCATGGAGCCCGCTCAGATCACCGTGGCAATTATGAGCACTATGAACACCACGCGCATTGTCATGGAGTATATGCAGAGCCAGGACATGCCAAGGCGAAACCCGGTCCAGCCGAGGAGGCGATTGCAGCGCGGCGACGAGAGTGATGAGGAAATTGACATGGACATAGACCTCTCACAAGGCACAGGCCCCAGCAATGTGGAAATCATGGTGTCACTGGGGCAGGTTATGCCGTGGAACGCCGATTCTGGGCCCGGGAAACAAGCACAGACTGGTGGGATCGCATCGTGCTGCAGGTATGGGACGATTCCCAGTGGCTGCGAAACTTTCGCATGCGTAAGGGCACTTTCATGGAACTTTGTGACTTGCTTTCCCCTGCCCTGAAACGCCAGGATACCAAGATGAGAGCAGCCCTCACAGTTGAGAAGCGAGTGGCGATAGCCCTGTGGAAGCTTGCAACGCCAGACAGCTACCGGTCAGTCGGGAATCAATTTGGAGTGGGAAAATCTACGGTGGGGGCTGCTGTGATCCAATTTGCCAGGGCAATGAGAGACCTGGTGATAGCAAGGGTAGTGACTCTGGGCAACGTGCAGTCAATAGTGGATGGTTTTGCTGAAATGGGATTCCCAAACTGTGGCGGGGCCATAGACGGAACCCATGTCCCTATCTTGTCACCGGAGCACCAAGCCACCGACTACGTAAACCGCAAGGGGTACTTTTCAATGCTGCTGCAAGCCCTGGTGGATCACAAGGGACGTTTCACCAACATCAACGTGGGATGGCCGGGAAAGGTACATGATGCTCGCGTCTTCAGGAACTCTGCTCTGTTTCGAAAGCTGGAGGAAGGGACTTTCTTCCCGGACCAGAAAGTGACCGTTGGGGATGTTGAAATGCCTATCGTGATCCTTGGGGACCCAGCCTACCCCTTAATGCCATGGCTCATGAAGCCGTACACAGGCAGCCTGGACAGGAGTCAGGACCTGTTCAACTACAGGCTGAGCAAGTGCCGAATGGTGGTGGAATGTGCATTTGGACGTTTAAAAGCGCGCTGGTGCAGCTTACTGACTCGCTCAGACCTCAGCAAAAAGAATATCCCCATTGTTATTGCTGCTTGCTGTGCGCTCCACAATATCTGTGAGAGTAGGGGGAGACCTTTATGGCGGGGTGGGAGGTTGAGGCAACTCGCCTGGCCGCTGATTACGCGCAGCCAGACACCAGGGCGGTTAGAGGAGCACAGCAGGGCGCGGTGCGCATCAGAGAAGCTTTGAAAACGAGTTTTGTGACTGGCCAGGCTACTGTGTGAAACTTCTGTTTGTTTCTCCTTGATGAACCCTCCAACCCCCCCCCCCCCCCGACCCGGTTCACTCTACTTCCCTGTAAACCAACCACCCCACCCCACCCTCCCCTCCCCAATTCGAGCACCGCTTGCAGAGGCAATAAAGTCATTGTTTTTTCACATTCATGCATTCTTTATTAGTTCCTCACAGAAGTAGGGGGATAATTGCCAAGGTAGCCTGGGATGGGTGCGGGAGGAGGGATGGAAAAGGACACACTGCATTTTAAAACTTTAACTCTTATTGAAGGCCAGCCTTCTGATGCTTGGGCGATCATCTGGGGTGGAGTGACTGGGTGGACGGAGGCCCCCCCACCGTGTTCTTGGGCGTCTTGGTGAGGAGGCTATGGAACTTGGGGAGGAGGGCTGTTGGTTACACAGGGGCTGTAGCGGCGGTCTCTGCTCCTGCTGCCTTTCCTGCAGCTCAACCATACGCTCGAGCATATCAGTTTGATGCTCCAGCAGATGGAGCATTGACTCTTGCCGTCTGTCTGCAAGCTGACGCCACCTATCGTCTTCAGCACGCCACTTGCTCTTTTCATCCCGCCATTCAGCCCGCCACCTCTCCTCTCGTTCATATTGGGCTTTTCTCATCTCCGACATTGACTGCCTCCACACATTCTGCAGTGCTCTATCAGCGTGGGAGGACATCTGCAGCTCCGTGAACATATCGTCCCTCGTCCTACGTTTTCTCTTTCTAATGTTCACGAGCCTCTGCGAAGGAGAAACATTTGCAGCTGGTGGAGGAGAAGGGAGAGGTGGTTAAAAAAGACACATTTTAGAGAACAATGGGTACACTCTTTCATTACAAGGTCGCATATTTCGGCTTGCAGGCAGCCATGGTAGGCCACAGTGTTTTGGCTTTTTTAACCTTCTTAACATGCGGGAAAGGTTGCAAACAGCAGCGCATTTCCCATATCAAGGATGAATTGGGTTGTCCATTTAAAATGGGTTTTCAATGTAAAAGGAGGGGCTGCGGTTTCCCAGTTAACATGCGGCACAAACACAAGTAAACCACCCCCCCCCACACACACACACACGATTCTCTGGGATGATCACTTCACCCCTCCGCTCCACCGCGTGGTTAACAGCGGGGAACATTTCTGTTCAGAAGAGCAGGAACGGGCGCCTCTGAATGTCCCCTTAATAAAATCACCCCATTTCAACCAGGTGACCGTGAATGATATCACTCTCCTGAGGATAACAAAGAGAGATAAGGAATGGATGTTGTCTGCATGCCAGCAAACACCGGGACCATACGCTGCCATGCTTTGTTATGCAATGATTCCAGACTACGTGCTACTGGCCTGGCGTGGTAAAGTGTCCTACCATGGCGGACGGGATAAGGCAGCCCTCCCCAGAAACCTTTTGCAAACGCTTTGGGAGTACATAAAGGAGAGCTTTCTGGAGATGTCCCTGGAGGATTTCCGCTCCATCCCCATACACGTTAACAGACTTTTCCAGTAGATGTACTGGCCGCGATTGCCAGGGCAAATTAATCATTAAACACGCTTGCTTTTTTGTGTGTAATGTTTACAAATATTTACAAAGTTACACTCACCAGAGGTCTCCTGTGTGCCCTGAGGGTCTTGGGTGAGTTCGGGGGTTACTGGTTCCAGGTCCAGGGTCACAAACATATCCTGGCTGTTGGGGAAACCGGTTTCTCCGCTTCCTTTCTGCTGTGAGCTACCTACAGTACCTCCATCCTCATCTTCCTCGTTTCCCGAACCGTCTTCCCTGTGTGTTTCTCCAGTGAGAGAGTCATAGCACACGGTTGGGGTAGTGGTGGCTGCACCCCCTAGGATCGCATGCAGCTCCGCGTAGTAGCGGCAAGTTTGCGGCTCTGCCCCGGACCTTCCGTTTGCTTCTCTGGCTTTGTGGTAAGCTTGCCGTAGCTCCTTAATTTTCACGCGGCACTGCTGTGTGTCCCTGTTATGGCCTCGGTCCTTCATGGCCTTGGAGATCTTTTCTAATACTTTTCCATTTCTTTTACTGCTACGGAGTTCAGCTATCACTGCTTCATCTCCCCATATGGCGAGCAGATCTCGTACCTCCCGTTCGGTCCATGCTGGAGCTCTTTTGCGATCCCGGGACTCCATCACGGTTACCTGTGCTGATGAGCTCTGCGTGGTCACCTGTGCTCTCCACGCTGAGCAAACAGGAAATGAAATTCAAACATTCGCGGGTCTTTTCCTGTCTACCTGGTCAGTGCATCTGAGTTGAGAGTGCTGTCCAGAGCGGTCACAATGAAGCACTGTGGGATAGCTCCCAGAGGCCAATAACGTCGAATTCCGTCCACACTACCCCAATTCCGACCCGCAAAGGCCGGTTTTATCCCTAATCCCCTCGTCGGAGGTGGTGTAAAGAAACCGGTTTAAAGGACCCTTTAAATCGAAAGAAAGGGCTTCGTTGTGTGGACGTGTCCAGGCTTAATTTGGTTTAACGCTGCTAAAGTCGACCTAAACCCATAGTGTAGACCAGGCCTGAGTTCACATGTCTTCCTCTGCTCTTCATCCTCTACTCCTAGCCCCAGACACTAGCCTGACACTCCGTGCCCTGCAAATGCCCCTGCATCTGCCTCCTATGTTAAAGAGGCTGTTAGACCACCAGACATGACAAGATCCTTTCTTTCTGTAAACACTCAGCTTTAATTCATTAAAAGGTTTTGTTAAAAATAGGGCTGTCAAACAATTTTTAAAAATCGCAAGATTAAAAAACTAGTCAGGGCTAATCACAGTTTTAAGCACACTGGTAAACAATAATAGAATACCTATTTAAAGTTATTATAATAGTTATTATAATAGTTTTGGGTGTTTTTCTACATTTTCAAATATCTTGATTTCAATTACAACACAGAATACAAAGTGTACAGTGCTCACTTTGACTTTTTAACAGTGCAAATATTTGTAATAAAAAATAATATAAACAAAAGAAATAGTATTTTTCAATTCACCTCATACAAGTACTGTAATGCAATCTTTTTATTGTGAAAGTGAAATTTACGAATGTAGAATTTCTTTTTTACATAACTGCACTCAAAACCAAAACAATGTAAAATTTTAGAGCAGTGGTGGGAAACCTGTGGCCCACGGGCCGCATGTGGCCCATCAGAGTAAGCTGATTGTGGGCTGTGAGACATTTTGCTGACATTGACCATCCACAGGCATGCCCCCCCCCCCACCTCAACAGCTCCCAGTGGCTGCGGTTCACCATTCCCGGCCAATGGGAGCTGCGGGAAGCAGCGGGCCACAGGGGATGGATCACTTGATGATTACCTGTTCTGTTCATTCCCTCTGGTGCACCTGGCATTGGCCACTGTCGGATGACAGGATACTGGGCTAGATGGACCTTTGGTCTGACCCAGTATGGCCGTTCTTATGTAAATACCTTGCAACACCTGCTAATAATATATAGTGAGCACTATACACCTTGTATTCTGTGTTGTAATTGAAATCAATATATTTGGAAAATGTAGAAAAACATCCAAAATATTTATAATAAGTTTAAATTGGTGTTCTATTATTAACAGTCCAATTAATTGCGACTTTTTTTTTTTAATCAAGTCAATTTGTTTTGCATTAAACGCATTCATTAACTGTGATTAATTGATAGTGTGGCAGGGTGGACTAGTTCTGGAGGCCCCCTGCTGGAGGCCTTGCTGCCCTGCGTCACCCTGTCCCAGTAAGAGCAGCGAGAAGTCCCCCAGACAGCCTAGAGTGGCTGCAGAGGAACAACCAATCAGAGGGGCTGATGGAGCAGCTAATCTGGGGCCAGAAGGACCCTATATAAGACAAGTAACAGAGCAGAAAAGTCAGTTGCTGGTTAGAGCTTGAGGAGTGAAGACGGGGTGACTAGCTGGCTGGAAGAGCAGCAGCTCTGTGGAGAGCTCACTGCAGACAGGACTGAAGCCCAGGGAAGGCTTCTGAAAACTGGGTGCCTGGCTAGTGGGAGGAGCAACAGGACCAGTGGAAGGTCATTATGGGCAGCCTGAAGACCAGGGGGACTGAGCACAGAACCTGGCCATGCCAGCAAGGGTACCAAGATGGGCCCCAGGTGTCTGGTTGAAGACTGAGCCAGGGAGACCTGCTGAAACACAACCAGCTGCGGGTACTGAGATGAGCCCTGGCTGGGTGGTTGCAGAAGGTAGTGCCTCTGGGAGAAGCTTTAGAGCTACAGCCCCATACCAGGGCTGAGCTAAGAACTTGGACTTTAAATCCTGGAAGGGGAGACAGTGTATGTGGCTCGGCTGGAGGACTGAGGCCTTGTCTACACTACGAGAGTAGTTCGATTTTACTTGCATCGAATTTTTGTAATCGATATTGCAAAGTCGAACGTGTGTGTCCACACTAAGGACAGTAATTCGACTTTGTGCGTCCACACTAACGGTGATAGCGTCGACATTCGAAGCGGTGCACTGTGGTCAGCTATCCCACAGTTCCCGCAGTCCCCTCTGCCCATTGGAATTCTGGGTGTAGCCGGCAATGCCTTCTGGGTAACAAAATGAGTCGAGGGTGCTTTTGGGAAACTGTCGTCATCCGTCCATCACTCCCGCCCTCCCTCCCTGAAAGCGCCGGCGGGAAAACAGTTCGCGCGCTTTTCCAGTCATTGACAGCGCGGACGCCACTGTACTCCGAGCATGGAGCCCGCTGCGACCATCGCTGCAGTTGTGGCCGCTCTCAACGTCTCGCAGCTTATCATAAAGGTTTCCCTGAGGCAGATGCAGAAAAGTCAGGCAAGGAGGCTACGGCACCGCGGTGATGTCCTGAAGTCTGAGAGTAGCACAGACCTGTCAGAAAGCAGGCGACCCAGCGCCGAGGACATCACAGTGGCAATGGGTCATGTTGATGCCGTGGAACGGCGATTCTGGGCACGGGAGACAAGCACTGAGTGGTGGGACCGCATAGTGCTGCAGGTCTGGGATGAATCCCAGTGGCTGCGAAACTTTCGCATGCGGAAGGGAACTTTCCTGGAACTTTGTGAGTTGCTGTCCCCTGCCCTGAAGCGCAGTGACACCCGGTTGCGAGCTGCACTGAGTGTACAGAAGCGAGTGGCCATAGCCCTGTGGAAGCTTGCAACGCCAGACAGCTACCGGTCAGTCGCGAACCAGTTTGGGGTGGGCAAATCTACCGTGGGGGTTGTTGTGATGCAAGTAGCGAAGGCAATCGTTGATGTACTGCTGCCAAAGGTAGTGACCCTGGGAAACGTGGAGGCGATCATAGATGGCTTCGCAGCGATGGGATTCCCAAACTGCGGTGGGGCCATAGATGGAACTCACATCCCTATCCTGGCACCGGACCACCAGGCCACCCAGTACATTAACCGAAAGGGATACTTTTCCATGGTGCTGCAAGCACTGGTGGACCACAGGGGACGTTTTACCAACATCTACGTGGGATGGCCGGGCAAGGTTCATGACGCTCGTGTTTTCAGGAACTCTGGTCTGTTTAGACGGCTGCAACAAGGTATTTACTTCCCGGACCACAAAATAACTGTTGGGGATGTGGAGATGCCTATAGTCATCCTCGGGGACCCAGCCTACCCGCTAATGCCCTGGCTCATGAAGCCCTATACTGGCGCCCTGGACACTGAAAAAGAACTCTTCAACTACCGGCTGAGCAAGTGCAGAATGGTGGTGGAGTGTGCTTTTGGCCGTCTCAAGGGGAGATGGAGAAGCTTACTGACTCGCTGTGATCTCAGCGAAACCAATATCCCCATTGTTATAGCAGCTTGCTGTGTGCTCCACAATCTCTGTGAGAGCAAGGGGGAGACCTTTATGGCGGGGTGGGAGGTTGAGGAAAATAGCCTGGCTGGTGATTACTCACAGCCAGACAGCCGGGCGATTAGAAGAGACCAGCGGGAAGCGCTGTGCATCCGGGAGGCTTTGAAAGCAAAGTTCCTGAGTGAGCAGGGTAACCTGTGATTTTATAGTTTGTGTACTGAGAAGCTAAACCTGCCCCCGTTTCTTTACCCAGGTAATGTTGACTATCCTATCCAGTTACATACCCCCTTCACCCCCCCTCCAACACACGTGTCGAAATAAAAATAGTTCTACTTTGTTAAAGCACACCGTTTTCTTTAATACTGTTTTAGCGGGAATTTTTTAAAACTGGGACGCAGACTGTGGTGCGGGGCGGGTCTAGTGTTGTGATGCGAATGCAGCTTCTAAACTCAAGGATTGACAGGCTCCGCTGCGGTGGGATGCTTGTTTCAACGGAGCCTGTCACCCCTCCTGATCGGGACTGTGTGTATGGGGGGTCTATTTGACTTTGTGGCAGGGGGAGGACGGTTACAGATCCCATGCTGTGTGGCTCTGTGATCCTGTCTAAGGACCGGCGCTTAAGATCTGTAACTGCCCTCCCCCGCCACAAAGTCACAGAGCAACCCACCCCCCCCAACATTACATCAAAACAACCTCCCAGACTAACCGGGGCAACTAGTCACTGCATCACTGCACTGTGTATGTGCCCTGCTGCTGTGCCTGCCCCCGACTATGTACCCTGCCAAAGGAGACTGTCCTGTCCAATTTCCAACCCCCTTTCCCCTCCTCCTCCAAAAGAACATGATTGAAACAGTAGTTAACAGAAACGAATTTTTTATTATCAACTACACATGGCATTGGGAGGTGAAACTTGGACGTGGGCTTGTGTCAGGCGGGAAGGAAAGAACTTTTCAAATTTTGGGAAATGAGAGCCTTCTGCTACTAGAGCTCTCTGCAGGGGTGGAGTGAGAGTTAGCAGGGACTCTGCCGCCTCTCCTTCTTTGCACTTTGGGTGAGGTGGGTATGGGACTTGGTGGCGGGGGAGGGCGGTTAGAGATGGACTGCAGCGGGGCTCTGTCCTCCTGCCTCCGTTCCTGCAGAACATCCACAAGGCGCCGGAGCGTGTCCGTTTGCTCCCTCAGTAGTCCAAGCAGCGTTTGAGTCGCCTGCTGGTCTTCCTGCCGCCACCTCTCCTCCCGATCCATGTTGGCTTGGTGCATTCGGGTCAAGTTCTCCCGCCACTGGGTCTGCTGTGCTGCCTGGGCTTGGGAAGAGGCCATAAGCTCAGAGAACATGTCCTCCCGTGTCCTCTTCTTCCTACGCCTAATCCGCGCTAGCCTCTGGGAGTGTGATTCCAGGCTAGGTTGTGAGACAGTCGCAGACGGGGCTGTGGAAATGGGAAAAAGGGAGTGAATTCCTCTGAAAGATAAATGTAGTTGTGAACAAAGAACATAGTCTTTCTCTGTGAACAAGACCATGCACAGCACCTTTCACATGCGCACTCAGCACAAGGTCGAATTCTCGGCCTTCGCATTCAGTGCCTGGGGTCTTGAACAGCACATTTGAGAAGCGAGGCAGCACAACGGAATTTCTGTTGCAGGCAGACATGGTAAGCCGTACACTTGTGGCAGTTTAAAACTTTTATATTACCACTGGCCTCATTTCACATTTAAATCAATGTCAGTCCCTGCTGCCAGCAATCCGGCAAGCGGGAACTCTGCCCCTGTCCCACCCCCTCGCGGCTGTCCCCGGGAATGATCCCTTTCGGCTGCCCCTCTCCCACCTCCACCGCGTGGCTGCAAACCAGCGGTGACAGTTCTGTAAAGGAACGGGAAAGCAGTCCCAACACTAACATTCCCCTACCTAATTAAAAGCAGGTCACCATGGCCGACATCACCCTGATGAGGATCTCCGAGAGCGACAAAGAGAGAATGCTCCGGGAAAGCCTCCAAAGACCAGGGCCGTATGCCGCCCTGCTGTGCAGAGCAATGATCCCCGAGTACCTGATAATCTCGTGGCGCGGCAACGTGTCGTACTTCGGAGGACCCAATAAGGCCGCTCTCCCCAAGAACCTCATGCAACGGCTTTCAAGTTACCTCCAGGAGAGCTTCATCGAGATGTCCCAGGAGGATTACTGCTCTATCCCCGCACATATAGACCGCATTTTACTGTAGCTGCAGTAGCAGGGAATACACAGTAGAGCGGCTTGTGCAGGACAATCACTGAAAACCGGACATTGCTAGATTTCTTTTCAAAACTTGCACTGCCCCTTACTAAACCGTTAAGCGCCTAGGGCACACTAATCATGAACAACCCATTCTTTTAATTGTTAATATTCCTGTTTTGTTAAAAATAAATGTTTAGATGTTTACAACACTTACTGGCTGATCCTTCACCAGATTCTGTGTCCGGGGTAATGGCTGGGGACGCTTCGTAGGGGATCTCTGTAAGGGTGATGAAGAGATCCTGGCTGTCGGGGAAATCAGCGTTGTGAGAGCTGCCAACTGCCTCGCCCTCCTCATCTCCTTCCTCATCTTCCCCGTCCCCTAACATGTCTGAGGAACTGGCCGTGGACAGTATCCCATCCTCAGAGTCCACGGTCACTGGTGGGGTAGTGGTGGCGGCAGCACCGAGGATGGAATGCAGTGCCTCGTAGAAACGGGATGTCTGGGGATGGGATCCGGAGCGTCCGTTTGCCTCTTTGGTCTTCTGGTAGCCTTGTCTCAGCTCCTTGATTTTCACGCGGCACTGCGTTGCATCCCGGCTGTATCCTCTCTCTGCCATGTCTTTAGAGATCTTCTCGTAGATCTTTGCATTCCTTCTTTTGGATCGCAGCTCGGAAAGCACGGACTCATCGCCCCACACAGCGATGAGATCCAAGACTTCACGATCAGTCCATGCTGGGGCTCTCTTTCTATTCCCAGACTGCATGGCCATCACTGCTGGAGAGCTCTGCATCGTTGCCAGTGCTGCTGTGCTCGCCACGATGTCCAGACAGGAAATGAGATTCAAACTGGCCAGACAGGAAAAGGAATTCAAATTCAAATTTTCCCGGGGCTTTTCCTGTGTGGCTGGTCAGAGCATCCGAGCTCGCACTGCTGTCCAGAGCGTCAACAGAGTGGTGCACTGTGGGATAGCTCCCGGAGCTATTAGCGTCGATTTCCATCCACACCTAGCCTAATTCGACATGGCCATGTCGAATTTAGCGCTACTCCCCTCGTCGGGGAGGAGTACAGAAGTCGAATTAAAGAGACCTCTATGTCGAACTAAATAGCATCGCAGTGTGGACGGGTGCAGGGTTAATTCGATTTAACGGCGCTAACTTCGACATAAACGCCTAGTGTAGACCAGGCCTGAGTTGCTGAAGACCCCCTGAGAGAACCATCGGCTGGGGGGTGGGGTGGGGTGCTGACCCCGTTACACCTAGTTAAAAATGTTACTGTATGCTGGTGAATTTTACTGCTTTGGAGGCAATGTGTTCCATTCGTAGGGCAGGAAGTACTCTGCATTAGTCAGTAGCACGCTAATGAAGGACTAGTCTTAAGGGAGTCCAAAGGGAATCCTGTCTCATCCATGACAGACAAATGTCAGATGCAACAGGGGAGTATCCAAAAGAGTAGGAATGAACAGAGGGATCCTTAAGACTCCCAGATGGAAACACACAACTTAAAGGGTGAGGGAAACCACTCCTCCTGCCAAAAAGAATTTGGGGTTTTTTACATTATTTTTTTTTTCCTCAGAGTAAAACCTAAATTCGCTTTCCAGCTGAAAGCACCAACCATCCTTAGTAAGTTTTTGTGCATCCAAAAAAACAATAGTTTTCTTTGCATCTAAGTTTTACTTTAAATGTGATAATTATTACTGTGATTTATCATTTGTATTAGGATAGTACCTGGAGGTGTCTTTGTGCTAGGCACTGTACAGATACACAGTAAGAGACAGTCCCAGCCATGAAGAGTTTACATTCTAAACAGGCAAGGTAGACACAGTGGGACAAAGGAAATATTCTCATAATCTTTTATAGAATCTCAGAGTTGGGGGACCTCAGGAGATCATCTAGTCCAACCACCTGCTCAAAGCAGGACCAATCCCCAGACAACTTTTTGCCCCCGATCCCTAAATGGTCCCTCAAGGATTGAACTCACAACCCCGGGTTTAGCAGGCCAATGCTCAAACCACTGAACTATCTCCATGTCATAGTTTAATAACGGTCTATTTCATTTCTCAGGGCTGTGTGGCTGGGCAGTCTGTGGGTGGACAGGTGACTTGACTGAAGTGCTGATGTGCACTGGCTAGTCTCTGCTTCCTACAGCCTAGACAGGGCTATGGTAAACTAAATGTAAATTAGCTGCTTTCCTTTGGGAACAAGAGGCTTTTAGGTTAAAACCAAATTTTTTGTCCGAATGTGATCTGCTCCCTACCCTCACCACACCCTCATCCCTTGACTTCTATTCACACAGCCCAAATCTCCTTTCTCACAGTAACATAGAGCGTGTACTTGATATGAGGCACCAGAGGCAAGCACTTTTCAAGAACTAAAGAGACAGGAAGTAATAAACATTAAAGAATAAAAGATTCCTCTTTTTATTAACATAATTTTACTATTTTGTATACATTACACAAATTATAACAATCATTTGCAAGGGCAAATTACAGGGTTATCGTGCACAAAACACAATATTTTGAGACAGTTTAGTGGCAATTCCTCCCATAGTCGCTTTACTCTAACATAACACAGTTTCTTTGGAATAGAAACCTCTTAACACTTTTCTGGGCTGAAAATGAAAGGAACGTGTGTAATGGAGGAAGGAAGGTGTCGTGTTACAGGCATAGCATAATATCCCTTTAAATAGATTCTGAGCCTTTTTGTTCCATTCCCCATGTTCAGGTTTTTTTTAGAAGTTGCCAGAACCCAGTCAGAGCAGCAGTGTGTACATGGAGGAATGCCTGGCATGTTGTGTATTTCCAACAAACACATGATTGGACCCCACTGTACACATGTGGTTCCTTTATATTACGTTTGTGTAAAGAGAAAAAGATAAGATCAAAACTGGAATTACACTAAACTATAAAGTACATATTGGGCCAGATCCTCAGCTGGCGCAAATAGGCATAGCTCCAGAAGTCACTTTAGATCAGTGGAAGATGTGATCCATTTTTGTTTACCAAATCTCCTGAAATAATGCAGGTAAATCTCTGTCAATAGCATTGTCTGCAGCATGTACAAGCAAATGCGAAGTGTACTTCAAAATCTCTTCTCAGAGAAGGCATTGGCTTGGCCCTGAAGGAATGCCCAGGCAAAGTGCTAGAAAACCAAACCACACTCTGCTGGCTCAGAGCACTGACTTTCCCATTTAAACAGCTGCAATAAGCTCATATTATGTGTTGCAGTGAAAAGTCTGCCAGGCTCTTGCTACCCACATGTAATCACGCTATCTTTAGCATTCCGTTACACATTTGCTATGTGTACCAACACGCAACAGGAATCTACACAGTGCTGACGGGTAAACGGCCAATAGTGCTGATAGCATAACTTCAGAGGATCTCAAGGAGACTCTGTTAAAGAACGAAGCAGACACAATGCTAAGGCCAGGCCTAAACTACAGGCCTATATAGGTATAGCTACGTCGCTCAGGAGTGTGAAAAATCCACACCCGAGCGACATAGTTATACCAACCTAACGCCTGTGTAGACAGCGCTATGTCGTCAGAGCTTCTCCTGCCAACACAGCTATCACCTCTCAGGGAGGTGGATTAACTATGCTGACAGGAGAAGCTCTCCCACCGGAGTAGGAGCATCTTTCAGTTAAGCACTACAACCTTCCTAAAATATTTGAGGAGAACTTTGCAAAACACTGCACTTATCTTGGGACAGCCAGGATCTGGTAGGGGTGTGGGGTGAGTGTCGCGGCAAAGTGTCCATCCTCTCGAGGCCTGGCCTGGCCCTCAGGGAGATGGAAGGTGAAATGCTGCAGCAGGCTAGTGAAGAAGAGGAAGAGCTCCATCCTGGCTAGTTGTTCCCCCAGGCAAACACGACGACCTGCAAGCGTGGGAGTGAGAAAAGAGGGAGGAGGCAGAGAGGAGGAGGATACAATAACTAGTCACCGAAGGAGTAAGACCCTTACTGCTCATGCACAGGTTGGAGTGAACAGAGAATCTGCCTCCATATGCAGCAGATGGTGAGTCTCCCTCTTCTCAGACCCTGTGTGAACAGGAACAACTAGGAAATACTTCTCCAGACCGATCAATGTTCTATTTAATCTGATTGCCTGTCTCTGATGGTGGCCAGCACCAGACGCTTCAGTGGAAATCATAATACCAAGGACTGTCAGTTGATTTGGAGAGGGGAATTACTGCCTCATTAGCCTGACTCAAAAGGGTCAGAGACACTCGAATACACAGGGCTAAATCCTCAGCTATTAAATTGGCATAACTCCATTGATGTAAAAGGATCTATGATAATTTACACCAGTTGAAGATCTGTCCCATACGCTCTTTGTGGAATTCTTGCCTTCTAGAATCGAAATGGGCAAATAAATGCCTTTAGATAGAGAAATCTGAGGTGGAACAACATGCCCATGCCACCAGGCAGGAGATTCTGGTTCAAGTGCAATCTGGGGACATTGGTTTCCTGGACTTGAGGCAAATACAAGTGGTGCATCTTCACCAATGACCCATGTCAGGCTAAACCACTGCAGCAAGCCTTTGCAGTACTTGTACAAACAGGATCACCTCACCGCCAGCCTGAAAGACATCACTGGTGCCATATCTACTCCCATAACCACTGCAAAATCCTTCTCTTGGTTGTTAGGAACCTTTCTGACAACACCCCCATCCTCCTCTTTGGACTGTTCTCTTTGAAGATAGTAAAATGAAACTTTGAAGTCTATGAGCTGATACCTGAAGTGAATGAGTTATGGGTCAGACCATGTTATGAGCTGGGTGAAACCTTGTGCAACACAGGGCCAGAAAGGGTTACACAGCTAGCTGGCTAATTGACCCAGATTCAACAAACATATTAATAGATAATAATTGTGTTTTTATGCGTTTAGATATATATCGTCAACCTCTAACAATGTAACTGAATGTCCTGTATTCTGTTAAGTCAGAGATCAAAGGGAGATGTTAACATTTAGATGAACTGTGAATGTAGTAATAGCACTGTCTTCATTTCTCTTTGAAGTATGTAGTAAACTACCTGTAAATGGCGGGAAATGGGCAGTTGTCTTCTGTTAATCCCTGCAGCTAATTACCAGTGGTGCTTAGGAAATAGGAGGCTACTTCAAGACCACTATTGGTCACCCAAGGACTGCACGCTGTCAAGAGGCTGCTGGACAACTATAAAAAGAACTCTAGGGCCCTGAGCCTGTTATCTCAGATCTGCTAAGCTTCGTCAGGGGAAGTTTGAGTCACAACACTGAGGTCTCCAGCTCCATTTGGATCACCCTGATCTTGGATATTGGACTTTGAACTATAAACTGAAGAACTGATTCTGGAAAGGACTCTGCAATTCTAGAGCTCACCCTCTATACTATGAAACTGGCGTAAGAATTTTGTTCGTATCTGTATGTGTAATGATCTTTTAACCAACACACTCTCTCTTTTTTCTTTTTTAATAAATCTTAGTTTCCTTAATAAGAATGTATTTGGGTAAGATCTGAGATATTAATTAACCTGATGGGCAATGTGTCCGATCCTTTGGGATTGGTAAGATTTTTATATGATGAACAAGATTTTCAGTAATCTTCATCGTATCTGGAGATTTGGGTGTCTGGGTGGGAGCTCAAGGGTGGGTTTCATTAAGGGAACTGTATTTTGGCTTCTGGGTAACCAGTAAGGTATTGCATTGTAGAAGCTGTTTTGTTGCTGGCTTGGTGAATCTAAGTATTACAATAACCACCACTTTGGGGGATTGTCTTCCCCACTTGTTGCAGTTTGCCCTAATTGAGCAATCTCAGCATGCCCCAGTCACACCTTGTTATAGGTTGACTCAAAACCTTATTCAAACTCATATGTGAACGTGCCTGTCACTTACAATAGTTGTAAGAAATACTTAAGGGGCCACACCTAATACAAGGCCTAATAGAATCTGCCCAGAAACTAGCATCAGTTGGGTAGGGAGTTCCACTTGGTATTGTGACCAGGTTGGGGAGAGGGGGAATGGAAGGGGGTTGCGAGTCTGAGAGAGAACACACAGAAACTGAGAACAGACAAAAACAGAGAGAAGCAGAGACAAAAGCAAGAAGGACAAGCAGTAATAGCCTGTGAGTGCAGTGAGACCCCTAGGAAAAAGCTTTTGGGTCTGTTGGCAAAAGAGGCTTTGGGCTATAAGCTAAGAAACTCCTCCTTTTGTTACGGTTCCTCCTGAGTTCAGAGAGCAGGACTTTGTATGTTCCTTATAAATAAACAAGATGGCATCAAAGAAAATACTTGACTCCATCAATTTCTACTTCCAATTGGAATGTCCCCAGGGCCCTGAAATATGACGAACATAAGAACAGCCATCCTGGGTGAGACCAAAGGTCCATCTAGCCCAGTATCCTCTCTTCCAACAGTGGCCAATACCAGGTGCCCCAGAGGGAATGAACAGAACAAGTAATTATCAAGTGATCCATCCCCTGTCGCCCATTCCCAGCTTCTGGCAAACAGAGGCTAGGGACACCATCCCTGCCCATCCTGGCTAATAGCCAATGATAGAGTTATCCTCCATGAATTTATCCAGTTCTTTTTTGAACCCTGTTAAAGTCTTGGCCTTCACAACATCCTCTGGCAAAGAGTTCCACAGCTTGACAGTGCACTGTGTGAATAAATACTTCCTTTTGTTTGTTTTAAACCTGCTGTCTATTAATTTCATTTGGCGACCCCTAGTTCTTGTGTTATGAGAAGGAGTAAATAACACTTCCTTATTTATTTTCTACACACCAGTCATGATTTTATAGACCTCAATCATATCACCCCTTAGTCATCTCTTTTCCTAGCTGAAAAGTCCCAGGCTTATTAATCTCTCCTCCTATGGAAGCTGTTCCATACCCCTCATCATTTTTGTTGACCTTTTCCAATCCCAATATAGCTTTTTTGAGATGGGGTGACCACATCTGCACGCAGTATTCAAAATGTGGGCATACCATGGATCTATCTAGAGGCAATATGATATTTTCTGTCTTCTTATCTATCCCTTTCTTAATGATTTCCAACATTGTTTGCTTTTTCTGACTGCCACTGCACATTGAGTGGATGTTTTCAGAGAACTATCACAATGACTCCAAGATCTTTCTTGGGTGGTAACAGCTAATTTAGACCCCATCATTTTATATGTATAGTTGGGATTATGTTTTCCAATGTGCATTACTTCGTATTTATCAACCCTGAATTTCATCTGCCATTTTGTTGCCCAGTCACCCAGTTTTGAGAGAGCCTTTGATAGCTCTTCACAGTCTGCCTGGGACTTCACTATCTTGAGTAGTTTTGTATCATCTGCAAATTTTGCGGCCTCACTGTTTACCCCTTTTTCCAGATCGTTTATGAATATATTGAACAGCACTGGTCCCTGTACAGACACCTGGGGACACCACTTTTTACCTCTCTCCATGCTGAAAACTAACCATTTATTCCTCCCCTTTGTTTCCTATCTTTTAACCAGTTACCAATCCACGAGAGGACTTTCCCTCTTATCCCACGACAGCTTACTTTGCTTACGAGCCTTTTGTGAGGGACCTTGTCCACATGCTTGTTGACGCCTTCAAAGAATTCTAGTTTCAACTAGACATTGAGATTGGAAAGGGGCAACGCTTATCTAGTGTGGCTGTGGAGCAAATAGGAAAGGTAGAGGTGTTGTGCTTTGCGCTGCTAAGGTACAAATACAGAGCTAGCTAACAAAAGTCCATTCTTGAATTACGTGAGGCTCTAGATCAGCGGGTCCCAATTTTTTTGCCAGTGTGACCCTGTTTTAATGCACTATTTCCTGCTGGAACCCCAGAAAACATGGAGGAGCAAAATGGTGTCCTCTGCACACAAAGGATTGCCACGATCCCATGTGCTGATGGCACCGCCCCATTTGGGGGTGTGAGCCATATTTTGGGAAGTGCTGCTCCAGAGAGTGCAAGGCAGGCACTGACACAGAGTGCAGGGGAGACACTCATTGCACTGCAGTTTGGCACAAACGGAAGGTGGCTGCTCAATTACCTGTTTACAGACTAAAATCAAATCATAAAACGAAAAACAAAATTGGCTTTTAACCAGGGGTACGTCCACACTTTGAGCTGGAAGGTGTAATCTCCAGCTCGAGGAGACGTGCCTCCACTAACTCTGAGCTAGCTAGTGTGCTAAAAACAGAAGTGTAGCCAGGGGGGCGCAAGCAGCGGGAGGGGCTAGCCACCTGAGTAGATACCTAGTATCTTCGATGGGATCATCCTCAGGGTGACCAGCCCCTCCCATTGCTCACGCTGCAGTGGCTACACTCCTACATGCTATCGCTGAGTTAGCGTGGGTATGTGTACCCAACCTGGAACATACACCCCCAGTCTGAAGTGTAGATGTACCCACTGACCCAATACCTAGCTCAGCTTAGTACCCAGACACAGATAACCCCGCCCCAGTACTGCAGCGTATTCTGGAAATGCGTTAGTAGCTGCCTAACTAACCAACCCCGCTCTGTAACGGAAACGGTTGGCTGCATTGAAACAAACCTAGAAAGCACCAACCACCCTGCTAAGTGTTTGTCCATTTTTGGAGGTGATCCGGTCACTGGGAAAGGTTCTATAACACTGCTCAGTGCATAGACCCTTCTGTCTAAGCCCTCACGTTTCCCACTGCTGAAACTCCTGGGCTGCACTGGTACACGCCCGGCAGAGGCCGTGCCCCACCAGTTCAGAAATCCCTCTGCTGTTGATGTGGTGACCAGAGGGGTTAGGACAGAGCCTACAGCCCCTCCACCAGCCACAGCTGGCCTCCTTTGGTGTCTATCAGAGAATCAGTATTTCCCTCTTCCCATCTCTCTGGTGAGTTTGGAGCATATGGGAAACTGGGAACATCCATCTCTCCTTTATCCCCTACTTATCCATGTACCCCATTGCAGTGGTCCCAGGGACTCCAGTAACAAACGACTTCCTTTGATCAGGGTGCCTTGCAACAGATAAAGAAGTATGTGGCACACAACAATTTTGATCATGCTTTAACAGAAATCCTTAACTATGACCTCATCCTTTTCCCAATAACACACACCTCACCTGTGTGCACATTGCTTCTAAACCAATTCCTGGGCTTGCAGTTAAGATTTTCCGTTATAGTGCAGAAGCGATTAATGTGTTGCATTCAGTATGTCCCTGTGTCTATTGAGTATGGAGTAATTTCTCTGGGGAGATGCAGCATGCTCATGAAGAACAGAGCCTAACGTGATGGATGGGTGTATAGGCTTAAGGGACGAAGGTCCTCCTTAACCTGGCAGTTCTGCGCTCCTCAGGGATTAGGTAGGTGGGTTTCTTACATAAGCAACCGGAATTGATTTGTAACAAGTTTATTTTCTATTTAAATAACTACAGCAGTAGAAGATGAGCAATGAATTAATTAAGGTGAGGGTTGCCCAGTTTACTGCAGAGTACAGAATACAGGACTGCTTCCCTTTGGCCGAGTGGTTTACACAGGCCCTGGGGCAAGCTGCTCAGGCTCTCAAGGCCTGACCCTAAGTACAGAATTTCAGGGCCAGAGTTTCTGCGCTGGAGAAATAGAGAGAGGGAGTTATTTTGCAGAGGTTGCATATACTGGTACCACCAGGGCACTGTAGAACAGACCCAGCTAAGCACACACTGCACTGATCTTCCACATGAGGAAGCTGCTCTCATGATGAGAGGGACACCTTCCTTTAGAGGAGACTCACTTTCCCATAACAGTAGTGGGTCATTTCTCATGCACTGTGCCTCAATTCCACAGGGACGGCCTCTCCCAGTTGCTCCTCCCCTTGGATTTACCTGCAGAGAAAGGCAGGAAGGCCTCTCGCTTCACAAACTCCCCATCTGCATCCAGGAAGTGCTCCGGGTAGAACTGGTGCGGCTTCTCCCAAACCGTTTCATCCTTCAGCACCGAGGACAAGTTAGTGATGACTGTCGTCCCCTGATCCACCCCAGAGAAGAAACGGGGTACATAAGAATTGTCACATCAGAACAGGCCAGTCCCCCTGCATTCAATTTCCCATCTCAAGTAGTGGCCATTGTAGGATGCTTCAGAGGAAGGCACAGAACCCACCTCAGATACCTAATTGTATAATCTTATAGCACAGTGGAGTGGGACACCTTCAAGGCCCTCGGCAGTGCACGGCATATGCTCTGAAGCCTGTCGCCCTTGTACATTGCATGCTAGCTAAACTAAGAATATGCAAGTGGTGTTTTCAGGGTCTAATGAGGTTCATGGGATGAAAATTGCTTCTACTCCCCAATTTTAGCTCTGGTAAGAGTGTTCTGATTGAGAGACTCTGAACTACAGTTCTCATTGTCTTCACAGAAAAAGCGAGATCTTTCCCCTCTCACATGTCGTAGACCTGAGCTAGAGGAGTTTCTTCTAAGGGCGAAAGTGGAATTGAGTATTGTATGGCTTTGGTCTCTCCAGTGAGACTGTCACCAAGGAAGGCAATAATTGCCCGTCATTGTCTCTTGTCTACTTGGAACTGGACTGAGATGCACAGGGCCTCTGAACAGCCTTCAGATAATAGAGTTTTAGTTGCTACTGTACTGGATTTGAACTCTTGACCTAGCAGGTAGTATCTATACAGTTAATCAGCATTACCTTTCTCCACCTTCAAGCAGATGTACTGAATGTTATAAGGTGCCCAAGACAAAATTACAGTCTCCCTTGTAATGATAGCAATCCTTAGTTGTGTTTTAGCTCGATTTGTTGTTTTTTCAGATATCCAAAGACCTGTTGAAGATGGAGCTAGCCACATAAACAAGGCTCTCTGAGGCCCAAGCCCTTTCAAAACTGCACATTTGATAACTCGCCAATGGTTGTGAGATTCAGGGCCTGGTGCTCCACCCCCCTCTGCATGGAACCTTGGGGAGATTCACATATGGAATGTCTGCAGCTTCAGGAGATAAGTCTGCAAGGGGAGAAGATGTCTGCATCCCCTGCCTGGCCATAGATACCTTTGGAATGAAGTAGCCTTGGAGCTCGGTGTCCCGGTATGTCATGTGAGGCACTCCAACAGGAACAATATCCCCATAACGTTGAGTTTCATGGATCACAGCATTGGTATAAGGCATGTTCGCTTGGTCCTCCATCTGGGGTGACCTGTCCCTGCCAATCACCTTATCAATTTCCTCATGGACTTTACCTGGAAAAAGACACTTTACATCCTCCTCAATATAACATAATGATGTACATCAACACTGTAGAAATGGGGAACCTGCAGATTTACCCTTAAGTTTTAAGCACTCTGGGGCAGGGATTGTCTGTTTATTTGTACAGCGCTGGGTTTATATTCTGGGGGATATGATTGCTCTCTTTAAATATATCAGAGGGATAAATACCAGGGAGGGAGAGGAATTATTTCAGCTCAGTACTAATGTGGACACGAGAACGAATGGATATAAACTGGCCGTGGGGAAGTTTAGGCTTGAAATTAGACGAAGGTTTCTAACCGTCAGAGGGGTGAAATATTGGAACAGACTTCTGAGGGAAACGGTGGGGGCGAAGGACCTGTCTGGCTTTAAGATTAAGCTAGATAAGTTTATGGAGGGAATGGTTTAATGGGATAACATGATTTTAGTCAAATAAACAGCGTGCCATCGCTGGTAAATAGTATCAATGGCCAATGAGGGTCTGGCTGGAGAATCTTGCCTACATGCTCGGGGTTCTACTGATCGCCATATTTGGGGTCGGGAAGGAATTTTCCTCCAGGGTAGATTGGCAGAGGCCCTGGAGGTTTTTCGCCTTCCTCCGCAGCATGGGGCAGGGGTCGCTAGCTAGAGGATTCTCTGCTACTTGAAGTCTTTAAACCACAGGATTTGGGGACTTCAACAGCAGAGTCAAGGGAAAGGGGTTGGGACGGCTTTTGTGGCCTGCATCATGCGGGAGGTCAGACTAGATGATCATAATGGTCCCTTCTGACCTTAAAGTCTATGAGTCTATGAGTTTGTTAGCCACCTTCCTATCAATCACTGAGCAGTTTACAAGTGAGTCATCTCTATGAAGTGGGTGCAGTGTTTGGGAGGTGTCTGGGGCACTTGGTCAAGGGTCAGGAACGATATCCAGCAGTGGGGAGAGGGCGTGGACACACTTCTGATTTCTCTCATCTCCACACAACCAGAAAGCCTCTTTGATACCCCAGACATGTACTGCTCTGCTTCCCAACTGCTAATTCCTGACCTCGCAATCAGGTCTTGTGTGTTTGTTGAAAGCACCTGAAAGCAAGAGTGCAAGGGAGGCAGAGTTTACCTGGTTGGGGGCAAGGGGGCAAAGTGAGCCCTGTAGACAGTGGGAAAGAGAAGAATGCAGAATTAGGCGCTGAAGGAGAGCACATTCATCTTCAGTCACTCAGCCCAATTTACATAGTCATCCTCTGTGCTATGGGTTAATAAGCTCATTGTTAGAGACATCCCACCTTCTTCATACTGTATTTGACCCACTTGTGCCTCCGGCGTTGGCACATTTAAGCAGGTTAGCATTTATCCCTACGGAGACCCTAAGAGAAGGAAGAGTTACCAAGTAGCTACGAGGGTCTCAAAGTGCACTTGTCATGAAGAAAAGTGGTGAGTGCCCCCCCCCGACAATGAAAACTTTAACAGGGGCTTTCTCTCTCCCTTGCCACAGATCTTTGCTATCCCTCTCAGAATTTTCCAGTGGAATTATTTCCCCAATCACAGCTGTGACTGTTGCTACGGCAGTGTCATACGCCCAGAACACAAAGGTGACAGCAGATGCTAAGAAGTTCTCAGTGTAGGGTGACCAGACGTCCGGATATTATTGGGACAGTCCCGATTTTAGGGGACTTGTCCCATGTCCCGACCTTACATCGGTTGGGACGCCCTTTGTCCCAATATGGGGAACGCAGCCACCGCGCCGGAGCCACCGCTTACCGCCTCCTGGGAGAGCTCCAAGGTCCGCCCGCTGGCAGGAGTGCCGCGTGCTGCAGGGGCGGGGCTTGCAGGCGCCGGGAGCGGGCAGAGAGCCCTCCGCCTGCCCGCCCCCCCCCGACCCGCAAACCTAGGAGCCAGGGGGACCAGCCTGCCGAATGCTTCCCGGGATGGGAGCCGCCCCAGGTGAGCACCACCCGGATGCCCCACCTCGCCCCCTGGCAGGTCCCTCTGGTTCTTAGGGCAGGGGGGCTCTGCATGCTGCCGGCACCTGCAAGCCCCGCTCCGCAGCTCTGGCAGCTCCCATTGGCGCTTTTCCCGGTGAATGGGAGCCACAGAGCTCGCGCTTGTGGCGGGCGCAGCCCGTGGAGAGTCTGGAGACCCCCCTCACTGCTCTCACCCTAGGAGTCAGAGACCTCCCAGCAGGGCTGGTGAGTGCGGCCAGAGAAGGGGGCAGGGTGTGATGGAGTGAGTGTCTGGCAGACTGTGGGGGGTGCTGGGCAGTGAGTGTGTGGAGGGCACTTGGCAGTGGGGGAGGTTTGTGTGTGTCAGGGCTCTGGGCAGTGCAGGTCTGTGTGGGGCATTGTTTAGTTGTGGTGGTGGGGCTGTGGGGAAGGACACTGGGAGGGAGGGAGGGGAAATCTGTGTGTATTGGGAAACTAGCGAGTTGGGGGTTGTGTGTGGGGTGCTGGGCAGCTGTGCTGGGGATGTGGGCAGGGGGGCGCTGGGCAGGGTGTGTGTGCACAGCACTGTGCATTTGTGGTGGAAGGGTTGTAGGGCAGCTCTGGGCATAGTGGATCCAGCGGGCGCTGGGCAGGGGAGCTGTGTGGTGCAGCATGGCCCCACCCCCAACAGGAAGGGGCACACTGGTAGCACAGGGCCAGGCGGACCAGTGTGCCTCTGGCTCCGGTCGGGGCTGTGCACCTGTCTCTGTCTCCTCCCCGCCCCCCGCTCGCCCAATGTGTCCTGATATTTCACTCTTGCGATCTGGTCACCCTATTTCAGTGGAAGATGCAGGGTTGGGAGAACCGGTCCCATCTCCACCAGTCCTCTTGCTTACACTGGATGTCAGGATGGAGAAGCATGTACAGCAATGCCCAGCGCAGGGTGGTGGAGGTGGTCTCAGTGCCAGCGGTAAACAAGTCAACTGTTACCAAACGAAGGTTGTTGTCACTGAAACTGGT
This sequence comes from Chrysemys picta bellii, assembly GCF_011386835.1. NCBI lineage: Eukaryota > Metazoa > Chordata > Testudines > Emydidae > Chrysemys > Chrysemys picta. The sequence goes on along the minus strand of NC_088791.1, from coordinate 91,164,260 downwards.
CCCCGCATGCTCTTTAGCCTGAAGGGAACAAAAGAGAGCGTGATTTGACCTTGGAATTTTGTTGGGGAGAGAGGAGCAGACGGGTAGATAGTGGTAATTCATATTCTCAGACTGAAAGGTTGAATTGTTTGCAGAGTGAAGCATAACACGTGCATATGACAACACACGCCGTAAAGGCTCCTTGGTCACATACATTTCAAGGTAATAATTTGTCCCACACACCATGGACTTCATCAGGAATAAAGCTCAGGACCTTCTGCTCCAAAAACACAGGGTATGTCTACACTGCAATATAAGCCCAGGGTAGGTGGCACTTGACTCAGCTGACCCTGGCTTAGAGAATCCAGAGCTTGAGCATCTACACTGGGGTAGTCAATAGGTAGACCGCAGGCCAAATCTGTACTGCTAGATGCTTTTGAACAGTCCCTGAAATCTTTTTATTTACCTATCATTATTGTCATTTTTTTTTAATTATTTTCTCTGCAGTCTGGACCTTCCCTATACCTTGCCCAAGAAATTTGGACCATAACAAAAAATTATTGACTACCCCTGCAGAAGTCTACACTGATTGTCAACCCTATGTTAAGAATATTCTAGGCCAGGCGTGAACCTCTGGCATCCACACCGTAGCAGACAGACCCGAGTCAAACCAACCATATCCCAGACTCCCTAGCATCCTCCCAGAATGTGGCCGCTCTAGCCTTGACTGTGGGAAAGCTTTACGGCCCACCCTGAACGTTACAGGAAAATTTGACCAGCCTGCTAACACTGCCTGCCGAGCAACATGGAAGAGGCCCCTTTTCAAGAACTTTTCTTGCTTGCGCTGTCCTGCCTGTGTCAGGAATGGGGCAGAGTTTCCATGAGGCGCTGGTGGACATTTCAGCGGCACTTTCTGACCCACCAAAGTCCAAGGGTGCTGGATGATGGAAACCATGGAAACCATGTATTTGGTGTTTGTTATTACTGCTTCAAGGCTGCGGTTGCGGCCAGTTCCAGTTCCAGTTCCAACACCACTGCTCAACGCACCTGAAAGAGCTCGTGGTGGTGGAGGAGGAGGAGTCCCCAGGCACGGCAGACTCTCACTGGCTGATGCTGCTCAGTACACTCAGCATACACGCTGGAAACTCTGCCCACAGTCTCTTACCACCAGAGTTAAAGGAAGGTCTCCAGTCAGTTTTAGAGATTTGTGCCTCTGCAACTACAAGAGGTTAGTGTGAGCACTCACACTTGATCAGGTCAGAAATTCCATGTAGTAGCAAAAGGGTTTCTTATCTAGATTTTCTCAGAGCAATTCTATACATTTGGACGTAGACTTAACATGGGCAATAACTAATATGCTATTTATATGTTTAATATGCATAATATTCTATTTATATATGTACCTGTGAATAATAATTTGACAGTCCCTATTCCTGCCCTGGTATCTTCTATGAGATCAGGACCTCAGTGCTACCTACTGAACCAACAATCTCATTTTCTACAAGACTCAGGTCTCCCCACCAAGTATTCTTCAGGGCCACCTTGCTTAGCATACGAGATATGACAGGATCACAGCAGGAAGTAGTCTGGCTATCTTTTGTAATGCGGTGGACTTTATGTGTCTGTTTTGTAAGGGTTTCTTATCTAGAGATTTTCTTAGAGCAATTCAGTAAATTTGGACGTAGCCTCAACATGGGCAATAATTAATATGCTATTTAAGAGCCAATGAAAATGTAATTTGCTTTGTTTAAGAATCAGAACAAGACGTTGACATTTAGAAATTTCCCACAAAATGAAAGTTTTTAAAAAAAGGTTTCAGGTTAATCAAAATTTTAAAAATACTATAAAAATAAAACAAACCATACATGCCTCAGTACGAAGTTCCAACTATCAGCCTATTCTTCAGCTGATTTCTGAGCATGAACTCATTAGACTCACTAGATAAGGGAAAACCAGAAGAAATAGAACAGGGAGCTGTTCATAGCAGTTCTATTAGCAATAGGATTTTGCTTGTAAACTTTACAACGAGGGAAGCTAACAGGGAGTGTTCCCATCACCAATATATTCACGGAGTCAAAGAGATCTACACCTGCCCATCTCCTCCTACCTTCTCTATCTCTTCTAGAAAAGCATCAGTGAAGTCTCTCTTTTGGGTAGGATTCCAGGTCATCCTGTGCTCCTTCACAAGCTCATCTGTGAAGTCCAGGACCTCCTTTTGGGATCGGAAGACGCTCTGTGGCACTCCAGGGATGCGCAGCAGCCAAGGTACTACGAGAAGGAGCTAAGATAATACAGTGAGAGAGAGAGAGAGAAAACCACACCCTATGGCTCCCAGAAAAGAATCACTAAACTACAATCTTACTGATCAATCAAATGGCAGCTTCTTACCGACCAAATCATACGTGCTGAGTTACCTGGGGCAGGAATCCAGCTTCTTCGTTCAAGGCCTGTTCAACCAAATGCAGCAACTTCTGAAATTTCTTATTGTCATAGTCAAAGCGCTCACTATAGACGAGGGAGCAGATCACATTGCTAACTGCATTGTTTATAAGAAAATGTGGATCAAAAGGACGACCTGAAAAACATGCAGGACCAACCAAAGACATTAGGAGTCACACCATCATTGTAGCCTGCCCCTCGCTGCATGGAACACACGGAGCAAGAACCTCTAACATTTCAAGACTGCTTATGGAACAAACCAGTTTAAAGTCCATGCTCATGTAATCTGGAGAAGTTAAAGATGCCCCACATACTAACAGGGTTGGGCCTGGTCAATACTTGGAAGAGAGACCACCATGGAAAACTTAAGAATTCCAGGTTTGTGCTGCTGCAGATTCAGTCCCTGGTACTGTAGGGATAAGGCCTTTGTCTGCAGCCATATTAGAAAGCAGCAGCCATTTGCTAATAAGTCACATCCTCACATTCCATCTAAAATACATTAAAACAATGGAATACCGGGCTGTTAAGAAGGCGATCCTGTCCTAATAGCACCCATCATCACCAGATAAAGAAACAGATCTTAAGATGGTTAAAGAAAACTTAGTTTGATAGCATCCTGCCTGGCATGAAATCACTTATCAATAGTTGTGGTTGTCAAATCCTCATTTCTTTCTTGTTTTATCTTTATGGTCTCCACTTCTCTACTGTTTGTGTGTATGATCTCGGTCTGGTTCTTTGTTTTTGTCTGTTACATAATTAATTTTGCTAGGTGTAAATTAGTTAAGGTGACGGGGTCTGATTGGTTAGAGAATTTTGTTACAATATGTTAGAATTGGTTAGTAAAATGATTGGTTAATATAGCTAAGCAGGACTCGAGTTTCACTATATAAACTGGGGTCCAAGAAGGAGACCAGCAGAGAAGGAACAGAAGGATAAGAAGGAGGAAAGACCTGGAAGAAGAATTCACCGCTAAGACACAGCCTAAGATCAAAGCTGCAAAGAATCCTCTGCACAACCGTGACATGCAGCAACCAGAATCCAGACGAGATTGCCCTTGCATGGCCAACAGGGGGAAAGTCCGCCTGCCTGACCAGGATTGGTGAGCATAGCACTGTATGCTTAGCATGTGTATTCTGCTTGGTAATTATTAATAAATAGAGATTATTACAGTGTAAGGCTCTTTCATGGGTAAAAGGTCTTGCAAACCCGCAATCAGTACGCCCTGAGCCCTAGGAATAGGGTAAGGGTGGGTGTCTAAATTAAGAGGGTTACATCTTGAGCCCTAAGAACTGGGTGAAGTGGGTGCCTCTAGAGTGTGGGAGTAACAGAGAACTGTGTGCCGGTAACAGTACTCATCTCTGCCTCAGTACTGAACCCGTGCTGCTGTGTACAGACAGATGTTACTGGGCTGCTACAGACATTTTTAAGTTGAGGCATAAAAGTGATGTCCTTAAAGACTTCATGGCATGTTTTGGAAGCATGTTAGTGTTGATGCCTTCACCAGATTCCAGCTGAGGTAATTACATTCTACCAACCTAAAATTCCCCTTGCACATTCAATTGGAGATGTTGGGTTGTCTCTTTGGTTTTTTTACTTCCCAACACAAACTCTCATGTTAAAACATCTCTCAGGCTATCATATTATCCTTTCATTTCCTTATGTATGGAAGTCACACTGGTCCCCTGCCCCATCTCCCTTGATGCTACAAACCTTGTTCAGAACAGATCGCAGAGCATAGAAATCCAGCTTCCTCAGTCACACGCTGCTCCAGGGATTTCTTTCCCATCCCAAAGTTCCTCAAGGTGGAGAGTGCAAATCTCCTTTGCTCCTTCCAGGCATGACCATATCTTGCAAGCACCACCCCTGGAAAATATTAATAAACAAGAGACATAATCACCTCTGGGAAGCACTATGCAAAATTCACTGGAGAGCAACAAAATAGGGCTGGAGAGACTGGCTTCTGAGGAAGGATAAAAGGAACCAAGTATAGCTTGGCCAAATGGCAACTAATGGGAGCTATTATTGCATCCTTCAGAGGTGTAGGTGGTTAGTGCAGACGGAGAGGGATTATTCAGGGAGCTCCAAGATATAGCTAGGAGTAATGGCATGAAATTCAGGGCCAGATCCGCAGCTGGTATAACCTGATGTAGTTAATGGAGCTAAGCCATGCTATACTCTAAGGGTGTAAGCCTCAGGTTGGATGTCAGCAAACATTTCCCAATTATTAGATCTATTAAACTAGTCTCTCAAAGGAATTAATGGATGCCCCATCACAAGTCAGTTAAGATTGGATTGGACAAAGCACTGGAGAACATACTATAGGGAGCATCCCAGCACTGGCCAGAGTATGGGCCAGGGGGAGGTTGAGAAGATAGGTGGTGTGTAATGGAGGCTGGGGGAGGCTAAGCCTCCCCAAACCTCTGCTAATACTCCCCGCCATGGCCCCGGGCCAGTGGGAGGACTCAAGAGCTCCTCCAGCCAGCCTGGGCTCGGGGTGGCTCAGGCAGGCGGTGGCTTGGGCGGGGCTTCTCCAGCCGCAGTAGGGACTTGGGGCAGGGCAGGGGACTAGTCTCCCCAAATGGGGGGTTCACACACTGCCCATGGTTGAGAAAATGTGACTCTATAGATATTTTTCCAGCTCTAATCTTTGTTATGAAAGTGCTTTGGGATAACCTGAGATGATTTCAGCCCAACAAGCCTCCCTTTTAGGTTGCATTTCTTTCTACCCTCCCACACTTTCACTCCTAGGTCCTGGAGGTTCCTCAGAAGAAGGTTATTTCTTTTACAAGCCGAGGAAGGTACATACATGTGGTGAGGGATAGGAATCTGCCCGTTCTGACAATGGCAGCCAATCAGTATTGATTAGCATGTACATTCTACTGAACATTTCAGACTGGCCACGTCTTAGTAGTTGTTGCAGCGCTGCAGTTGGGAAGGAGAGTCCCCATTTTCATCTAACCTGACTTCCTCCTCACGAGACGTAGTGTCAGGGGAAGACTTCAGCAAAAGCAACATCAGCAGGGGGACAAGAGAGGAGGAAGTTCACTCCTTAAGTCCCCTTTAACCTCTCCAGGAGCTCAAATGATAAAGCCAGTCCCCCTGCAACACTGCCAGAAAACTATGGTAGTTTCCAAGGTACTTGCCTTCGGAGTTCTCTCTATAACCCAAGTGCTCATATATAGGAAAGTATGGTCGGTCAGCAAAGTCCTCTGATTTCTGGACCAATGCTTCCTTTACTGCTTTGAATCCATTCACTACTATCAGATTACTCCAGCAGTTCTGAAGACTAAAGACATTTCCATATTTTTTACTCAGCTGCCAAGAAAAGAAAAAGGGAAAATAAATTGTTAGAAGCCAGATGACACTTCAATTTGCTGGAAAGCAAGCCTGAAAAAATCATCTTGCATTTCTGTACGCTCTCTAACTGAGAAGGATCTCAGAGCACTCTATTGGGCTTGTTAGCTAATCACTGATGTGCAGCCACTTCTGGAGTGGAACAACTCACAGCAGCACTACACAGCCACTTACACAGGGAGAGAAGAATACCACCATTGTCAGCTGAAGCTGCGGAAAGAGTTTATGTCAGGAGAACATAACTAACCAAGTTGAAATTTGGCCAGGGATCTTGTGAAAGTGACGTAGGGTCTTTAACAACTACCAGCGGTCAGGATCTCTTTTGGTGTCTTCCAGGATAACTGACCCAAGCGTACATTGTTCCTTAAAACCATGGTGTGGCACTGGTTTAACCACCGACCCAGAGAGCCTTCTACACTAATTCCTGTAGCACATGGCTTTGCACAGGAGATATCCCATTCAAGTACTGACCAGGCCCAACCTTGCTTAGTTTATGAAATCTGATATTATCACAGAGAGTGTAGTAGTGCTGGCTACAGATACACACAAAATAAAATTTACTGACGTAAGGGATTGGGGGCGGTGGAGGGCATTTCCTGTGATGCTGGCAAATGAGGTGCCAGCTCTTGCCCAGGCTGCAGGCATTAGCTAAGAACTAACAAACTCATCGCTTGAGACCAGACCAGTTCACCTGTATGTTAGTTTGCTCAAAATAAGTATTAGTCTTACAAGACTGTATTTGGTGTTTAGACTCTGTGAAATGCTTGTGAGTTGCTGCAGGCATTAATCTCACTTGCAATGTCTCTGTTCCACGCCATAAGAAAATATGTAAGTTTTGCTTTATAACTTTGCAAATGGCTGCTCTGAACTTGTGAACCCAGGCACAGGAATCCTCCCTCACCCCATTGAGAAGGACTATTAAAATCAGCTGGGTCAAGGAATATTGCAAACAAAGGATTGGCTAATGGGCCTATCCCACCTTGGAAATGCCATGTGCAAGGAAGCCTGTTCCGTGGACTTGGAAGCTGAATGAAGGAAATAAAACAAAGTCACAGGAAAATTTTCCATCCGTTTGGCTGTCTGAACTCTGACACGGCGAGAGTTCCCCAGGGCTGCCTGCTGGGTCCGCCCTGAAAGACGCTTTGAATAGACAGATCACTGCAACTCGGTCACTCTTAGATTTAGATGATCACTTACTTGTGTGTAGACGTTTGCTTGCTTGAACCTGCAAATAACTCTGTTATTTCTTTTTCCTAGTTAACAAACCTTTGATCATTTATTACAGGACTAGCTACAGGTGTTGTCTTTGCTGTAAGATCTAGGGTACCAACTGATCTGGGGTAAGTGACTGGTCTCTTGGGACTGGGAATAATCTGAATGTGGTGTGATTTTTTTGGTGACCATTTATCAGTAAGTCCAGTTTGTCTGGGTGGCAAAATAGACTGGAGATTCTAAGGGGACTGTCTGAGACTCCATGGTAAGACTGTTACAGTGATCGAGGAGCAGGGGTGCTGGAACGGGGGGGCCAGGGCACTCCCCACAGTGGCCCGGGCTCCCTGGGTGGCTCTTACCAAAGCCAGGCTTGGGCTTCCAGCCTGGCCTGGGGAAGGGCCTCAGGGGAAAGAGAAGGAGCAGGCGGTGGAGGCACAAAGAGGGCAGGGCCTCGGGGGAAGAGGAGAGGAGAGGTAGGGCCACAGAGGGGGCAGAGCCTCATGCCGTCCCATACACGTCTACCGAGGTTCCAGCACACCTGTCCAGGAGTTCACATTAGTTACTGGCTTGGTGAAATCGGCTTATATAACACACCACCAGTTTCGGGTGTCTGCCCTGTTTTTGACAGTCTGCCCTGAGACAGGCAATCACACTCTTGAGCCCCTCCCGACAGCGTGATAGTTTCTTTGCCCATCTCCTAACCTATGTGGGTGGTTCATTACCCCAAAAACATTAGCCAGAAGATGGCTTATTGCAGCTATGAAATGTAATGTGACACTGATGGTATCCTAGCCAATGCTGTTCTGAGCATTACGGCAGTAGCAATGACACTCAGATAACAGGAAATGTTTTTGTGTTGATTAGTGCCCTAATGCAGCTGTGATTCAATTATTTTGGTATAGGAAAAAAATCACATCCCTGACTGAAATCATTAAATTGATACAAAAACTGTGTGTAGACCAGACATGCCTGGAAAGGACAAGCATAAAAGTCCTGCCCTTTTTCCACACTCAAGGGAAACCTGAGGAGGGGGCACCTATGGAATTGCAGGTGTTCAGCTAGTGCCCAACAACTTTCGGGTCTTAGACCAAAGCAAACCAAGTAAACTTCACTGAGAATGACGTGCTTCTAAGTTCTTGGCTGCAAATCTGAGTTTTGTAATTACTAACGTGGTTCCTTTCCTGCAGCTAACCATTGTGTGGTGCAAGGCAGGAGAGGGTAGTGCAAAGTTCTTTAAGATACAGCAGGACTCTCCTGATCACGTGTGCCAGTCCCGTCCCATTCCCTTGTAGTAATTTAGATTAGCCTGAAGGCCTTTCTAAATTATGGCAGTTTTCAATGGCCATGAGAGGCAGTTACAGCAGCTGGGATTCTGCAGGGTACAGGGGAACCCTGGCCCGTGCCTTGGCTACAGGAAAGCATCCTGTAGGAATTGCTATGCCAGCCTACAGCATCGGATTATCCCTCTGTCCTGGCTGAACACGCTGTGACTGGCTACACTAGCTTTGAGGCTACTTTGCACCACTCCACCAGCACAGTGTGCCTCTTGTAAGCGAGCACCACGGCCACTGTACCCTGGGGACAGACAGGCATTGCAGAGCACAAAGGAGAAGAGTTTAAAGCAATTATCAAATAGTTTAGGTCCAAAATTTAACCTATTTTCAGCTATTTGTGGGATTTCTTGAGGATTGTCCACACAGATGGGAGAAAATGCCCTTCTGAACCAAGAATTTGGGGAGAGAAAAACCACAAGTAGTTGTTTTATGTGTATGTGAAAAACACAAAAAAACAACGTATTGTGTTCCTGCTTTTGTACAGCAACTTTCCTCAAAGCCACTTGGGCATCAGCCAACGATGCTGATGACACACAAAGAGGCACTGTGTGACAAGCAGATGAGAGTCCTTTTCTATAAGGCACTGGTGAACATGCGTCTGTAACAGTGCCTAGCTTAGGGAGCTGGATGAGCTGATTCCTGAGGAAAGATAAAATGATATAAATATATAGACTGGTCAAATATCTAAGGAAGGGGACTACGATTCTGCCTGCAAGTATTTGAAAGGTGCAAATGCAAAGGATGGAGGGAAATTGTTTAGGGTTGGGTGAAGGAGTAATGGAATGAAACTAAATAATGGAGAATTTACTCTGGACATCAAGAAACAAATCCTCAGCAAGAGGTGTATCAGACTGGGGAATAGTTTCCTAGGGGAAGTGATGAAAGCCTCATTGCTGGTCATTAAAAATGGAAACGCCCTCAGGGGCATACCACTGACTAGAAGGGAGAGGGGTGGATAAGAATAGGCCATTTCTATCTTTAATTTCTATGATTCTGTAAGTAAAAGGAGCAGTTTTCGTTTCCGTTCTGTGAGAAATGCAAGAAAGCAAAATGAAATTGTGTGAAATGGAAATAGGGGCAGAAAAGGGAATAATATGTTGTTACTAAAAATGTGGCGTTAAAACAACTACAGGTCAAAAGTGTTGTTGTTAGCATTGTCATCATCCCATTTGATCTGGAAACTCAAAAACTTTTCCTATCGTATGGTCAAAACAAGAACCAGACCCAGTTTCCCTGTGGCTGGAGTGTTGAAAGGTACCAGCCTAGAAAAGGGGCCTCTGGAGTTTGGAAACTACAATCACAAAACGTAATATGATTTAGTTGCCTCAAACTACATCAGTAGTTTCCTTGGAGACAGGACAAAGCACTTATAACAGTGGTTCCCAAACTGGGGTTCATGAACTCCTGGGGGTTCGCAAAATGTTACAAGGGGTTCTCAGGAAAAAAATCCCTAATGGCGGCCGGGCAGCACAGGGCCAGCCCCCCGGAGCCCCTGGACTTCCAAGAGCTAAGCAGATCAAAGCAAGCATATCTATCACACTGAGGAGATTTAAACTTCAAGACTTCTTATAAGAATTGGAAAGGGAGGTGGATATTTTTTGCTGTTTTTAAAATTAAATAGGCAGTTAGTATTGTTTTAAAAATTATTATGAAGAACAAGTTTAAGCTTTGTTGTAACGTGCACTGTTTGCCTGGACTGCTCAGACCTGAATGCTTGTGTAGGAGGAACTCTTTGAGTTGGCTTTTTAAATACCTTCATGATGTTTCACATCTGATACTCCTTGATGAAACATAGGAGCCTTGTCTTATAACAGGCTTATTCAAAGTGATACAAGCTACGAAAGTGAGATCTTGGAAGAGTGTCACCATTTTTCATAATGTAATAAAAATACTGTAATGATAAATAATAATTAATAATAGTGTTTAATAAGCATGTCATAAAAATACATTTTATATTTCCAAGATCACTGCTTTTATAATTTATAGTCAGGTAAAGGAGAAAATCCCTGGAAATATTCATTTTTAGGAAGGGGTGTACGAGACTTGACATTTTAGTGAAAAGGGTTCACAGGTTGTTGAAGTTTGGGAACCACTGACTTGTAACAACTAACCCTGCAGAGGTGGTGTGTGCTCTTGTTAGTGCAGACACAGCCAGCAAGCACATCCTAAAGTTGTATAGCTGGAGATTACAGTTTTGTTCACTTTTGCTGAAACTCTCAATCATTTCTGGTGACTTACAAGGAAGCTGTCGTCCATGCATCCACATCCCCAAACCAGAGAAATTTTTTAATGAATGGATCTGAGCTGAGACAAATGCATTTCATAAATAATAAATCTTTCACTAGCCCTTTTCATCCCAGAGGCTATAGATGGTACATAAAGGGACCACTTCACCCACCACTGAAGTGCAGACATCTCTGAGGCGGAATGCAGCAGCTATTTAACAGTGCTAATATTGTGCAACAGCCCAGCCCACTACAATGTCTCCAACTGAAATTACAGGGAGAAGGGAAAGAGTCAGTGTGTCTGGGTGTTCCCCTGTGTGTGTGTGTTTGTGTAGTGGGGATCACTCTCCTCCAGCGCTATCACAACATGTGCGGAGAATTCTACTGGGCTTGGGAGTGGAATGTTGCCCTCTGGACCCTAGAGCCAGAGCAAAGCCACAGCAGATAATCAGAGAGCGTTAGAGCCCCTCCTCCCCTAGTGGACTGACTGTTACTGTGTTGGAAAAGCCCCAGCATGTAAAATAACCCCTCCAGCCCGCACCAGCTGGATTAACGAACCACCAGCCCGGGCCAGCTCTGTTCCCCAGCACACTGTGGTGACCAGATGTCCCGATTTTATAGGTACAGTTATGATATCCAGGGTTTTGTCTTATATAGACGCCAATTACCCCCCAACCCTGTCCCAGTTTTTCACACTTGCTATCTGGTCACCTCAGCTGTGCTCTCCAGCCCCTCTGGCACTGACCTGGGTAAAGGAGCGGTGTGGGTTGTGGAAATCGATCTGCAGCATGGTCCCAATGAAAGGCAGCGAGGTCGGCCCTGGTGGGTAGCGACTCCAGCTCTTCCTGCGCTTCAGGAAATCAAATAGCAGAACGAAGACTGTGAGGGCTATGCCCAGTGTTGGGAGGTTGTTCCCGCAGGATCGAAGCTGGGACCAGAGCCACAGGAGCAGCTCCATGATCGTTCTCCCCTTTGCCCCCACACGTGTTTTTAACTCTCACCCCTGCCTCTTTCTCCTGTTCTCTCACTCTTTGCTATTTCTGTCTCCACCCGTTCCCCTTCTCTCTCTCTATTTATTTCTCAGACACCCGCCCCTCTCTTGCTGATGTCACAGCTTGGAGCTGCCTGGCCAGAATTTCTCTGTAGCCCCTCCTCTGCCTGGACAATACAAACTCGCAGGGGAGTGGTAAGGAAGGGCGGCCCAGCCCCTGCAAAAGGGAAAGGGCATAGCTCCATTTCCAGCATCGGTGGTATGTAACATGAGGGAGAAAGGAGCCCCTGGAGACTGTGAGCTGTAAGGTTGGGTCCATATGCAAGAATGAGTCTCTCCTAGGGCTCGAATTGCCCCTTGTATTCAGCAGTAGCAATCCTTACCTAGAGTGACTCGATGTCCCCTTTTTGTAGGGACAATCCCGATAGTCATGACTTTTTCTTATATAGGCGCCTACTACCGTCCCCCCGCCCCTTCCAAATTTTTCACACTTGCTATCTGGTCACCCTACCTTCACCATTTCTCCTCACTTGGTTGGTTAGTAACCAGTTTTTGCTGAGCCCTCGAGAGGTTGCTTCAAATGGGTTTAACTAGATCTGAGTCCCTCTCTTTCTTATTGGATGATTTTTACATAGAATTTAAGGGAGAACCAGCTACTGAACACTGTCAGGAGGAGGGAAGCAACGCGTCTCTCTCTCCACCTGGTCAGGTATGAATTGTGTAGTGTCTGTGTCACAATGGAGCCCTAGCCTCAGGCTGAGCCAAACGCTAATCAAGAGATTGTGAAATCGACAAGAAAGGAGCACACAGGAAAAACCACCCGCAGGTGCTGAGCAGCATCCGGTTTACAAGTAAGGACAATGGACTGGGGGGTATAACTGAGGGGGCAGAGAAGCACCCTGTGCATCTTTCTACTGAGGAGACAAGCTGACAGCATGACTTGTCTCATGGAAGATCACAATCAAGCCTGGCTGTAAGACACTGAAAGGGTTTTGGGGGAACTTTGCTCCAGAAGACAGAAAAATATCTAATAAAATAAGTCTAGGGTCTAGAAAGCATGTTACGATTTTATTTTATATGTAAACCATTTGCTTCTAATACTTTGACTTGCTACTTCTCAAATCACTGTGCTTTGTTAAATAAACATTTACTTGTTTTCACTACAAATGTTTCTGAGTGTCACGTGTTTCAATGGGAACTTGGTTGGGCCCTAAAATCTGAGAGTGAGATTGTTTATGTCCCGGGAGAGTTCCATGCTAGTTTCATGGAGGTTAGGTCCCTCAATGGCTATTAGCCAAGATGGTCGGGGCTGCAACCCCATGCTCTGGATGTCCCTAAGCCTCTGACTGCCAGATGCTAGGACTGGATGGCCGGGGATGGAACACTTGATAATTGCCCTGTTCTTTTCACTCCTTCTGAAGCATCTGGCATTGGTCACTGTCAGAAGACAGGATACTGGGCTACACGGACCATTGGTCTGACCCCGTATGGCCGTTCTTATGCCAATCAGAATAGATGCCACTCCAGATCCTCCAGTGGGATAGGTGGAGTAATCTGATCCTGATTTGTAGAGTTGTAAGGAATAAATTACAGGTAGATTCCTCATTTATTCCAACGATGCCCAATCTACTAGCAACAGCACTAATACGCTTAGACATGAGACTCATAATGGTACAGTTCTGATGGGTACCATCAATTTTATCTGCCATCTGGTAGAGCATTTTGATGGTTGCCGCCATCTGCTGTTTCTGCTGAGGGACTTCTTCATAAAGAATGTCATCTTTTTGACTCTTCCAAAGCTTCCTGCCTGTTAAAGAGAGGTAATGTAGAAACAAAAAACCTGGACATAATATATATTTTTAAAATGTTACCATAGGGATAATTACAATAGGCAGGACAGGTTAGGCATTTTAGAACTCACTACACAAAGAATTAAATTTAAGCATAAGAGAGAAATACAAATTATGAAAGGCATAGACCAGTCAAAAAACTCAAACAACAGCACTTTGAAAGACTAAAATTACAGAGAATATATGTACATTGCAGGAAATATCAAGAAGTAACAACAACAACAACAACGTAACTATGTGTTGGGAGGTGAGTGTAAGAGAGAGAGATACACACAGAGTGAGTGTGTGTGTGTGTGTGTGTGTGAGAGAGAGAAAGAGACACACAGACAGACACACAGTGTATATATGAGTGAGCGACACAGTGTGTGTGAGAGAGACACACACGCTGCCCCTTTAAGTTGATCGGCACTCAACAGTCTGAAGTCTGCTTGTTCAGACACAGCAGCAGCCACCAGCAAGCTCTGTCCCACGTCCCACTCCTGAGCCCTGCAGAGATGGGGTACAGGGGCGGGGATGGACACCTCGACATCAGAGCCCCCTCATCCCCCCGGCTTCTTTCTCATCTGACGAAGTGGGCATTCACCCACGAAAGCTTATGCTCCAATACATCTGTTAGTCTTAAAGGTGCCACAGGACTCTCTGTTGCTTTTTACAGATCCAGACTAACACGGCTACCCCTCTGATACTTGTTTATCAGCTGCCTCCACAACATATTTTAAGACTATATTACAACACACATACATAACTCTCTATACACAACCCATACATACATCACACAATGCTATCCCTGGCCAGTGTGTCACCTTACAAAACACTATTTGGCTAAATATTTGGACATCAGTGAGTTGAGTGTGCCCTTTGCCAATTAGCACAAAGGGGTCTTCAGGTCACATCTCCCCTCTTACAGTACTGTAGGAGGGTCAGCCACTGGCACAATTTCCATGTCATATTCTTGGAGCCTCATGCTCCACCGCCAAGTTTGGAATTGGTGCCTTTGGTTCTATGTACCCAAATTAATGGAGATTGGTCAGTTAAAGCCCCAAACTCTCTGCTAAAGAGAGAGGACCTTAATTGTTTGATTGTCTACTCAACAGCATAGCCTCCTTTTCCTATGACAGAGTAATTCTGTTCAGTGGGAGTCAGTGTTTTGCTCAAGAAAGCAAGGGGCTTTTGTTACTTTCCCCTGATTGCACTGCTGCTGCCTTTAAACCAATGTCTGACACATCAGTACATAGTTCAAACACTTTATCAAAATCAAGACTGGCCAGAACAGGCTTTCTGGACAGAATTTTTATTTACCATATCAAAATCCTGTGGACAAGCCTTTGCCCACATGACTGTGTTTGGTTTTATCTTCTTGCACAAGCCTGTGAGAGCAGACACAATGTCACTGAACCCAGGCACAAATCGGCAGTAACAATTAACCAAGCCTATGAAAGACTGGAATTCCGTTTTGGTCTGGGATATAAGCCAGTTAACAATGGCTTCCACTTTCAAGGGGTCAGGAAAGATTTGCTTGCACTCAACCCAGTGTCCCAAATAAGGAACTTTGGCTGCTCCAATTTCACATTTACAATACTGGATTACGTTTAGATGTATGAGGAACAAGGGTGATGTCGTGGTGGGAGTCTTCTATAGACCACCAGACCAGGGGGATGAGGTGAACGAGGCTTTCTTCCAGTAACTAATAGAAGTTACTAGATCACAGGCCCTGGTTCTCAGGGGAGACTTTAATCACCCTGATATATGCTGGGAGAGCAATACAGCAGTGCACAGACAATCCAGGAAGTTTTTGGAAAGTGTAGGGGATAATTTCCTGGTGCAAGTGCTGGAGGAACCAACTAGGGACAGAGCTTTTCTTGACCTGCTGCTCACAAACTGGGAAGAATTAGTAGGGGAAGCAAAAGTAGATGGGAACCTGGGAGGCAGTGACCATGAGATGGTCGAGTTCAGGATCCTGACAAAAAGAAGAAAGGAGAGCAGCAGTATACGGACCCTGGACTTCAGAAAAGCAGACTTTGACTCCCTCAGGGAACTGATGGGCAGGATCCCCTGGGAGAATAACATGAGGGGGAAAGGAGTCCAGGAGAGCTGGCTGTATTTTAAAGAATCCTTATTGAGGTTGCAGGAACAAACCATCCTGATGTGTAAAAAGAATAGTAAATATGGCAGGCCACCAGCTTGGCTTAAC
Source organism: Chrysemys picta bellii (assembly GCF_011386835.1). Lineage (NCBI taxonomy): Eukaryota > Metazoa > Chordata > Testudines > Emydidae > Chrysemys > Chrysemys picta. The sequence continues at coordinate 91,148,685 of NC_088791.1, read as the reverse complement.
AGTGAAATCCTTGCGGATCTTAAACGAAAAAAGAAGCTTACAAGAAGTGGAAGATTGGACAAATGACCAGGGAGGAGTATAAAAATATTGCTCAAGCACGCAGGAGTGAAATCAGGAAGGCCAAATCACACTTGGAGTTGCAGCTAGCAAGAGATGTTAAGAGTAACAAGAAGGGTTTCTTCAGGTATGTTAGCAACAAGAAGAAAGTCAAGGAAAGTGTGGGTCCCTTACTGAATGAGGGAGGCAACCTAGTGATAGAGGACGTGGAAAAAGCTAATGTACTCAATGCTTTTTTTGCCTCTGTCTTCACGAACAAACTGAGCACCAAGACTTCTACACTGGACAGCACAGCATGGGGAGGAGGTAACCAGCCCTCTGTGAAGAAGGTAGTAGTTCGGGACTATTTAGAAAAGATGGATGAGCACAAATCCATGGGGCCAGAAAAGGACCTAGGGGTTACAGTGGACGAGAAGCTGGATATGAGTAGACAGTATGCCCTTGTTGCCAAGAAGGCCAACGGCATTTTGGGCTGTATAAGTAGGGGCATTGCCAGCAGATCGAGGGACGTGATCATTCCCCTCTAGTCGACATTGGTGAGGCCTCATCTGGAGTACTGTGTCCAGTTTTGGGCCCCACACTACAAGAAGGATGTGGAAAACTTGGAAAGAGTCCAGTGAAGGGCAACAAAAATGATTAGAGGGCTGGAGCACATGACTTATGAGGAGAGGCTGAGGGAACTGGGATTGTTTAGTCTGCAGAAGAAAAGAATGAGGGGGGATTTGATAGCTGCTTTCAACTACCTGAAAGGGGGTTCCAAAGAGGATGGATCTAGACTGTTCTCAGTGGTACCACATGACAGAACAAGGAGTAGTGGTCTCAAGTTGCAGTGGGGGAGGTTTAGGTTGGATATTAGGAAAAACTTTTTCACTCAGAGGGTGGTAAAGCACTGGAATGGGTTACCTAGGGGGGTGGTGGAATCTCCTTCCTTAGAGGTTTTTAAGGTCAGGCTTGACAAAGCCCTGGCTGGGATGATTTAGTTGGGAATTGGTCTTGCTTTGAGCAGGGGGTTGGACTAGATGACCTCCTGAGGTCCCTTCCAACCCTAATAGTCTATGATTCTATGAATACTACCGCATCTCTGAGTTTGGGCAATACATTTCCCAAGTGATTCGTGTGCTCTGACCAAGAACTGCTCAATATCGCGATAGGGTTGATATAAGCTCATCCAAAGTCCTTTGATTGGCAAGCCTCTGAGAAGTGGCTCCTGCATTAACTAACCCAAGCGGTAACATTTTGAATTCATAAAGTCCCATATCTGCAGATTTCTTCTGCATCGTTTATCTTTCACCTTTCTTTCTTTCTTTTTTATAAATAAACTTTTAGATTTTAGATACTAAAGGATGGGCATCAGTGTGATTTTTGGGTAAAATCTGAGTTATATATTAACCTGGGTATGTGGCTCGTCCTTTGGGATCAGAAGAACCTTTTATTTAATGAGACTGGTTGTAAAGAACCACTCATCTTTGCTTCCTTTACAGCTTCTAACCCATTCAGCATGACCACATTTTTCCATTCAACCTGAAGAGAGAAGATCTTTCCAAACTTCTCACTGGGCTGTCAAGTAAAAGAGAAAAAAGAAAAACAGGATTAAAGAGAAAAAAACAGCTACAAAGGCTGTAGCTTAAAATGAGAGACACTGTAGCATAGTCTGTGAAAGGCAGAGAGTACAGGAGCTTTGACTGCAGAGTGCTTAATCCCTGCAAGGCTGTAGACCAGTGGTCCCCAACACGGTGCCCGCGGGCGCCAGGGTGCCTACCGGGGCATTTATGTGCGCCCGCCCAGTACCCAGCAGGGAAGAGAAGCCAGGGCCCTGCGCCTGATGGGGACAGAGAACTCAGGCTGCGGGCGCCAGTGTTCTCGGTCCCAGGCAGGTGCGGAGCTATGGCATAAGCTGGAGAGAAGCCGCGACCCCCCGCCTGCCGGGGACAGAGAACTCCGGGGCTGCAGGCTGCAGGCGCCGGTGTTCTCGGTCCCTAGCTGGTGTGGGGCCGCGGCTTAAGCCGGAGAGAAGCCGCGGCCCTGTGCCTGCTGGGAATAGAGAACTCCAGGGCTGCAGGCGCCGGTATTCTCTGTCCCCAGCAGATGCGGGGTCCGCCTAGTGCCCAGCAGGGAAGAGAAGCCGGGGCCCCGCGCCTGCTGGGGACAGAGTACTCCCGGGCTGCGGGCGCCGGTGTTCTCTGTCCTCGCGGCTTCTCTCTTCTCTCTGGATTCATATATTAGGTAATATTAAATATGATGCTTTTCATGTTATTCAATGTACAAATACAAAATAAGCCTTGAAAAATTGTTGCCGCCCGCCACACTCTTCTGAAAACATGAATGTGCTAATGGCCACAAAAAGGTTGGGGACCACTGCTGTAGACCCAAGAGGGAATATGCCCAAACCTGGTAGGAGAGATCTAGCTCAATACCACGTTTTCATATTGTGACATGTGGATTTGGGTGGGAAGGCAATCAGCGTCCCTCTCCCCTGCCACTTTAATTTCCCAACTGCTATTTGTCCATAAAGAACATTGTTGGGTTTCAAAGTACTGTCTCACTGCACCAATACTCAGCTGTCCATTCACTCTGGTCAAAACTAAATTTCCAGTCAGCGGGAAATTTTAACATTTTGACATTTGTTTCCTGTTAAAATCAGAATGAAAACAAACTCCCAGACATTGAAATTTCCAAAAAAAGTTCTGTTTTTGAAAGTTTTTGTTTCAAATGTCATTTTGAAATCTGGAAGTTTGGATTCTAATGCTGTTTTATTATATGGGGCTTTTTTATTTGTATAGTATTACATTTTATCCATAACAACATGTCAGTGGTAATAGTGCTCTGAATAGTACTGCTACTGATGTGTTACGAAAGAATATAAAAATAATTAAAAATGAAGAACTCCGAAACAAACATTTTCCAAAGTGAACAAATTTTCCCTTTGAAAGGCCCCCCCCGGGAATAGCCATCAAAACCAGCATTTGTTGTCTAAAAACTGGTTCAATGAAAACATTCCCACCAGTGTTGTACTTAAAGTACTGCACAGGATCTTTTCAGGGGGAATAAGACAAAACGCCACATTTATTAGTAATACATGTATTCATTAACACTGTATTATATGCATATAATATATTACACTTACACTCACACACACACACAAACACACTCCGTCTTGTTGTTACCAATTAGTTGCTCCCCTTAACTTCACTGGCCAGGTGAGTTAGATGGGGGAGGGGGTGGAGCCGGGCTTCTGCCGATCCGGATCGATGCTCCCATGTTGACAAGACGAGACCCGGGGTCCTCTGCAAGACACCTTACTTTTATAGCAGCTTTCCTTTTATGCAAATCTATACCAGATTCAAACTCTGTGTCTGTGTCCATTGGTCCTTTGTGCTGCTTTCTTTTGAGTGTTGTCCCAAAGAGGGTATTTCCAAAAGAAGGTGCTTGCTTTTAACCCCCGAGGCCCTCGGTATGTCTGCTTGTCTTTGATGAGCCCACTTGACACGTTTTATTGTCCTTGGGTCTGGCTCCCAGCCCCTCTCCAACAGTTGAGGCTGTCTGGAGGTGCTGCCTTCCATGCCTTGTTCATCCACACCTCATTCATTCAACAGGGCAATTGATTAAGAGGGGGGGGGGGGGGAGAGCTCTTGTTCTACTGCTAGCAAAAAGAAATTTTTCTTCTATCTTATTCTATCCTTAGGGGCTATAATATTATACCAAGGGCAATGCAAAGTTTCTAAATGAGGCTTTGATACAAAGTCCCATGAAAACAGAGGTCACACGTGGGTAGACCCACCACAAGGTTATATGAAGAGGCACAATGTAAAGTCATATGAAAATTATCAGAGATTTATCTACATTGTATGTGGCGTTTTGCCTTATTCCCCCTGAAAAGATCCTGTGCAGTACATTTAAGTACAACACCAGCTCTACTGTACAGTTGTGTATGGGAACCATTGCTGCTAAAGTGATGTAATTCTCCAATTTACACACACCCCTTGGGAGGGTGTGTCCAAGTCCTAGTTTAAGGGCCCAAATGAAGAACAAAGCACTTACATAGCTGCTTTCTCAACCATGAGAGTAATGTAAACTAGTGTCAATGCTTTCTTTATATTAACAAACTGATTTAGAATCTCGATGTACACACAGTTCCTTAGTGTATGACTGATCAACAATTAACCAACCACCTACACTGATTACAGTGAGAGGGGGATGTCACAAGCTCACATGATGTAAATGTAAAATGCTTTTTTGCTTTGCTTTTATTCTGTTTAACTTTTTCTCCTTTTATAGACTGAAATCTTCCTGCAATGCAGTAAATAATAAATGCACTTCAGCTGCCAACCGAAAACTGCTCTGGCATGGGTGTTATTCACCAACCCTCTCTGCCAGTCAATGAAAGGCATCTGTCCCTCTGGCACTTATCTCAGTTAAAGCAAGGCGAGGACATTGGAAATTGACCTGCAGCAAGTTCCCGACGAAAGGGAAGGAGACAGGACCCGGGGGATAGTTGTTCCATCTCTTTCTGCGCTTCATGTGATCGAAAAGCAGGATAAACACAGCAAAAGAGAGGCCAAGTGTTGTGACTAGGGTGACCAGATGTCCTGATTTTATAGGGACAGTCCTGATTTTGGGGTCTTTTTCTTATACAGGCTCCTATTACCCTCCACCCCCGTCCTGATTTTTCACATTTGCTGTCTGGTCACCCTAGTTGTGAAGCTGTTCCAGAAGGATGGGAGCTGGGACCCGAGCCAGGAGAGCAGTTCCATTGTGTCTCTCCCACCTCACTCTGTCCCCCAATAAGTTTTTCCCTTTCCCCTCAACACTTTCTCTCTGCCTGTTTCACCTTCTCCCAGTCTGTCTTTCTGTTTCTTTCTCCTACTTTCCCTCCTCCCATCCCTCTCTTCCTTTCCCTCTGTTTTTGTATCTATTTCTCTAGCTATGCTATTCTATTCACACCCTCTCTTCTAATAACAAAGTGCCGTAAGTCTACACAGGACTTTACAAATAGCAAAGTGCCGGGCTGTGTAGTTATTGTTTCTCTTCAGCTCCTCCCCAGACCTCATAGGAGTGGTGATGAAGGTGTGCCTGTCCCCATTTTACACAAGCCATAATTTTATACAAAATTGTAGGAGGAGACACAGCTGGGGCCAATCTCTTGATAGTTGGAGCCAAAAAATGTACTGGTGAGGACTCTTGATACCGTCCCACTCTCTCCACCGCTCCACTTCAGCAATAGAATTATAGCCGGCAAATTAGCTAGTAAGGAAGAGGTTTGATTGGTTTTGTTACCTCTGACATCACATTTTGTTGTTAAATATATGGCTGCTCATCCCTGTGGTATCTAACCATCACAGTGGCACTACTTAAGAAGGATCTGAGTTATCCATGATTGGAATTATAACAATTAGACATCAATCATTAAGAACATAACTTAATTACTACCTAATTTCTTCAAAATTGTTTATGCACATGTTTTCTAGGAGATTTAACCACCTAAAAATGTCTGTCTTACTCTGTTATTGTGATCGTTCAGTCAAAGAAAAGATGAGCCAAGTGCTGCATTTCTTAAAAACTCACTTTTGATTGATTTTAACGCTAACTAATTAACAATTTGACTTGTAAATCCTCAGAGAAGTCAGTCAGTACGGTAAGCCCTGTGGCCTGAAGCCTAGGAAAGAAGGAAGGTAACAGAGTCAGCTCTCTGCTGTCACCTGCTGAAGACCAATAGGCGTGGACTGAGCAAGGTAGCTCCATATTTACATATTAACTTCAGATAATTTGGGGACATAGGGGTATAATTTGGCTGAGTTTTGTACTTGTGCCTGAGCCAGGCAGCCCCTGGGCTAGCAGCAGCAGTTTAGGTGTGTGGGAGGGGGCTAAGGACTAGGGGCAGGGGTTGGGGAGGGCGCTTACCTGGGGTGGAGGACTCCCCTGCAGCTCCTTGGTGGCGGAGGGGGTCTCCGTGCCGCACGCTGCTGACACCCACAGGCCCCATCCCTGCAGCTCCCGGCCAATGGGAGCTGCAGCAGACAGCGCTTATGGCGGGAGCAGTAGAGGAGCCCCAGCCCTGGCCCCTGCCTCTGCTGTCTAGGAGCTGCAGGGATGCGGAGCCAGGTAGGGAAGCCCGTCCACCCTCCCTCCCTCAGTACCAGCAGGGGTCCCAGGTCGCATGCTGTGGCCCGGCCCCCATTGCCCCAGTACTAGCAGGGGTCCCGAACTGCGCACTTTCCCTGATCTCCATGACTTCTGCAGTGGCTGGTGCTGGTCCAGGGGCTGCCTGAGGCCAGCAGCAGCAGTTTGGGTGTGTGGGAGGGGGCTTAGGGCTAGGGACAGGGGTTGGGGAAGGCGCTTACCTGGGGGGGGGGGCCTTCAGCTCCTAGGGGGTAGAGGGGTGGGGGTGGTCTCTGTGCTGCACGCTGCTGGCACCCGTAGGCCCTACCCCCACAACTCCCATTGGCTGTGGTTCCCGGCCAATGGCAGCTGCGGCAGCCGGTGCTTGTGGCGGGAGCAGTGGAAGAGCCCTTGCCCTGGCCCCTACTCGGGGGGGGGGGGGCGCTCTAGCCACCAGCAAAGCAAGCACGTGATTGGGGCAGCCCATTTGCAGGGGCGGCGGGGATCCAGCATGGGAGCTGAGAACCAACAGGGGATCCTGGGAGCTGTAGTTCCTTGGTTAGCTCCCTGCCTATAGAGCCAGCCCTGGAGCAGGGAAAGAACTACATTTCCCAGCATTCCCTTGGCCACTACCAACAGGAAAGAGGGGGAGGGAGTGAGGAAGCTGAGACCTCATGCTACAGTCTGCTATGAATGGAGAGCTGCACTGTGAGTAGGGATACCATATTTTAACATTCAAAAAATAGGACACTCCATGGGGAGGGAGGGTAGCCCCACCCTGCCACCATCCACTCCCTCCGACTGCCCCCCACAGAAACCCCAACCCATCCAACCCCCCTGTTCCCTGTCCCCTGATCACCCCCTCCCGGGACCCCTGCCCCAACTTCCCCCCAGAACCCCCCTCCTATCTAACAGGGCCGGCTCTAACTTTTTTGCTGCCCCAAGCAGCAAAAAAAAGTGCCACCCTGCCGAGCCCCCCCCACCGAGCGCCGCACAACCAGAATCCCCCGCCCAAGCGCCACGCCCCCCCCCCCCCCCGCCGAGCGCCGTGCACCGGAGCGCCCCTCCCCCCCGCGGAATGCCGCGCTGCTCCGCGCTGCCCCCCGCCACCCCAAGATTGGCCGCCCCATAGAATCATAGAATCATAGAATATCAGAGTTGGAAGGGACCTCAAGAGGTCATCTAGTCCAACCCCCTGCTCAAAGCAGGACCAATTCCCAGCTAAATCATCCCAGCCAGGGCTTTGTCAAGCTGGGCCTTAAAAACCTCCAAGGAAGGAGACTCCACCACCTCCCTAGGTAACGCATTCCAGTGTTTCACCACCCTCCTAGTGAAATAGTTTTTCCTGATATCCAACCTAAACCTCCCCCACTGCAACTTGAGACCATTGCTCCTTGTTCTGTCATCTGCCACCACTGAGAACAGCCGAGCTCCACCCTCTTTGGAACCCCCCTTCAGTTATTTGAAGGCTGCTATCAAATCCCCCCTCATTCTTCTCTTCTGGAGACTAAACAATCCCAGTTCCCTCAGCCTCTCCTCATAAATCATGTGCTCCAGACCCCTAATCATTTTTGTTGCCCTCCGCTGGACTCTTTCCAATTTTTCCACATCCTTCTTGTAGTGTGGGGACCAAAACTGGACACAGTATTCCAGATGAGGCCTCACCAATGTCGAATAAAGGGGAACGATCACGTCCCTCGATCTGCTGGCAATGCCCCTACTTATACAGCCCAAAATGCCGTTAGCCTTCTTGGCAACAAGAGCACACTGTTGACTCATATCCAGCTTCTCGTCCACTGTGACCCCTAGGTCCTTTTCTGCAGAACTGCTACCTAGCCATTCGGTCCCTAGTCTGTAGCAGTGCATGGGATTCTTCCGTCCTAAGTGCAGGACTCTGCACTTGTCCTTGTTGAACCTCGTCAGGTTTTTTTCGGCCCAATCCTCTAATTTGTCTAGGTCCCTCTGTATCCGATCCCTACCCTCTAGTGTATCTACCACGCCTCCTAGTTTAGTGTCATCTGCAAACTTGCTGAGAGTGCAGTCCACACCATCCTCCAGATCATTAATAAAGATATTAAACAAAACCGGCCCCAGGACCGACCCTTGGGGCACTCCGCTTGAAACCGGCTGCCAACTAGACATGGAGCCATTGATCACTACCCGTTGAGCCCGACGATCTAGCCAGCTTTCTATCCACCTTACAGTCCATTCATCCAGCCCATACTTCTTTAACTTGGCGGCAAGAATACTGTGGGAGACCGTATCAAAAGCTTTGCTAAAGTCAAGAAATAACACATCCACTGCTTTCCCCTCATCCACAGAGCCAGTTATCTCATCATAGAAGGCAATTAGGTTAGTCAGGCACGACTTCCCCTTTGTGAATCCATGCTGACTGTTCCTGATCACTTTCCTCTCCTCTAAATGTTTCATAATTGATTCCTTGAGGACCTGCTCCATGATTTTTCCAGGGACTGAGGTGACGCTGACTGGCCTGTAGTTCCCCGGATCCTCCTTCTTCCCTTTTTTAAAGATGGGCACTACATTAGCCTTTTTCCAGTCATCTGGGACCTCCCCCGATCGCCATGAGTTTTCAAAAATAATGGCTAATGGCTCTGCAATCTCACCCGCCAACTCCTTTAGCACCCTCGAATGCAGCGCATCCGGCCCCATGGACTTGTGCACGTCCATGGTGCCACCCCAAACATGTGCTTGGTTGCCTGGTGCCTGCCCTGCTATCTAAGCCCCACTGGTCCTTGTCCCCTGATTGCCCCCTTCCGGAACCCCACCCCCTATCTAAGCCTCCCCTCTCCTTGTCCCCAACTGCCCCCTCCTGAGACCCTCCCCCAAGTTCCCCCCTAGGACCCCACCCCCTTCCTGTCCCCTGACAAACCCCTGGGACTCCCATGCCTATCCAACTGCTGCCTGTCCCCTGAGTGCCCCCCCAAACCCCTGACCCATCTACCCCCCCTTCTCCCTGCCCCCCCCAAACCGCCGCCCCATCCAACCCCCCCCCTGTCCCTTGACTTCCCCCCCGGAACCCCCTACCCCTTCGCCAACCTCCCAGCCCCCCCCTTACCGTGCTACTCAGACAGCGTGTCTGGCTTTGCGCAGTGCCAGACACGCTGCTGCATACATGCTGCCATGCTCCCCTGCGGAGCCACAGCCCCCCCCCCCCCCCCCCCAGCACCTGCCTTCCAGATTCAAACACCTCAAAATTCAGGAGTGCTCAAGCTCAGTTTGGGCAGCTGTTACTTCATTTCTCCCAAATCAAATATACTGATCCACTGTAACTTGCTGTAGAAAAAATAGGATAAAATTGAGCAAGAAATGCTTCCCAGTGGTTATTAGGACTGGAATTGCTATTTTCAACAGCCATTGCCTTTTTTTTGTTTGTTTGTTTAAAAGGAAGACAGTGATATTGCATTGGCAAATTCCCCATAGAAAGAAAGAGTGGAACAAAAGAATAATAAAGGCACCTCAACTTTTCCTCATTTATGGAGGATAGTCTTATAATACGCATCCAGATATCCTCCCATCACACAAGCTGAAAATTGTTCCACTTTACTGCAGTTCTGTAACCATATGGGAACCAATCCTGTCTGTGTTCTGTGCACATCTAAAATTCCTGCTGAATGACCTGCCCTGGGAGCGAGTCACCAGTGACCCAGGGCTGCGGCGGAAGGAGGGTGCAGGTGTCGGGGGGGGGAGAGCCCGGGGCTGGGGTGGCAGGTGTGTGTGTGTGGCAATGGTGGGGGGGTAGGAGGAGCCTAGGGCTGGGACGGCAGGGAGGTGCCGGGGGGGGGGGGGGAGCGGTGAGAGCCCAGGGCTGGGACAGCAGGGGGGTGCGAGTCGGGGGTGGGGAACCCAGGGCTGGGGCAGCAGGGGGGTGCGGGTGGTGGGGGAGAGCCCAGGGTTTGGGCAGCAGGGAGGTGCGGCGAGGAACCCAGGGCTGGGACAGGGGGGCAGCAAAAAATTTTTTTGCTTGGGGCGGCAAAGAACCTAGAGCCGGCCCTGCCCCTACTTCTGCTGCCTAGGAGCTGCAGGGATGCAGAGCCGGGTAGGGAGTCCCACCAACCCTCCCTCCCCCAGTACCAGCGGGGATCCTGAGTCACCTCCCCCAGCACCTGCGGCACCCCCGGACTTAAACTCGGCTGGAGGGCTGAATCGCTAAAGACCCCCTGAGAGAACCATCGGCTGGGGGGGAGGGACTCATGAGAGGTGGGTGCCACCCTGAAAAAAACGGGGATCGCAGGCATATCGGCCAGAGAAAAGGGGCACTAATGAGAGGTGGGTGCTGACCCCGTTACACCTAGTTAGAAATGTTACTGTATGCTGGTAAACTTTCCTGCATTGGAGGCAATGTGTTCTATTTGTAGGGCAGGAAGTACTCTGCATTAGGCAGTAGCACCCTAATGAAGGGCTGGTCTTAAGGGAGTCCAAAGGGAATCCTATCTCGTCCATGACAGGCAAATGTCGGCTGCAACAGGGGAGTACCCAAAAGAGTAGGGATGAAGACTCCGAGATGGAAACACACAAATTAAAGGGTGAGGGAAACCACTCCTCCTGCCAAAAAAAGTTGGGGGTTTTTACATGGTCTTTATTTTTTGTGCAGGGTAAAATCTACATTCTCTTTCCAGCTGAAAGCACCAAGCATCCTTAGTAAGTGATTTTATCGTTTGTATTAGGACAGTACCTGGAGGTCTCTTTGTGCTAGGCACTGTACAGATACACAGTAAAAGATCGTCCCAGCCCTGCCCTGAAGAGTTTACATTCTAAACAGGCAAGGCAGACACAGTGAGACAAAGGAAATATTATCATCATCTCCATGTTACAGTTTGATAATGGTCTATTCCATTTCTCAGGGCTGTGTGGCTGGGCAGTCTGTGGGTGGACAGGTGACTTGACTGAAGTGCTGATGTGCGCTGGCTAGTCTCTGCTTCCTACAACCTAGACAGGGCTATGGGAAACTAAATGTAAATTAGCTGTTTTCCTTTGGGAACAAGAGGCTTTTAGGTTAAAACCAGATTTTTTGTCTGAACTATTCATAATCTAGCCAAGCAGCAAATATGATCTGCTCCCTACCCTCACCACACCCTCATCCCTTGACTTCTATTCACACAGCCCAAATCTCCTTTCTCACAGTAACATAGAGCGTGTACTTGATATGAGGCACCAGAGGCAAGCACTTTTCAAGAACTAAAGAGACAGGAAGTAATAAACATTAAAGAATAAAAGATTCCTCTTTTTATTAACATAATTTTACTATTTTGTATTCAATACACAAATTATAACAATCATTTGCAAGGGCAAATTACAGGGTTATCTTGCACAAAACACAATATTTTGAGACAATTTAGTGGCAATTCCTCCCATAGTCGCTTTACTCTAACATAAGAGGTTTCTATTCCAAAGAAACTGTGTTAACACTTTTCTGGGCTGAAAGTGAAAGGAACGTGTGTAATGGAGGAAGGAAGGTGTCGTGTTACAGGCATAGCATAATAACCCTTTAAATAGTTTGTGAGCTTTTTTGTTCCATTCCCCATGTTCAGGTTTTTTTTAGAAGTTGCCAGAACCCAGTCAGAGCAGCAGTGTGTACATGGAGGAATGCCTGGCATGCATATTTCCAACAAACACATGATTGGACCCCACTGTACACATGTGGTTCCTTCATATTACGTTTGTGTAAAGAGAAAAAGATAAGATCAAACTGGAATTACACTAAACTATAAAGTACATATTGGGCCAGATCCTCAGCTGGCGCAAATAGGCATAGCTCCAGAAGTCACTTTAGATCAGTGGAAGATGTGATCCATTTTTGTTTACCAAATCTCCTAAAATAATGCAGGTAAATCTCTGTCAATAGCATTGTCTGCAGCATGTACAAGCAAATGTGAAGTGTACTTCAAAATCTCTTCTCAGAGAAGGCATTGGCTTGGCCCTGAAGGAATACCCAGGCAAAGTGCTAGAAAACCAAACCACACCCTGCTGGCTCAGAGCACTGACTATCCCATTTAAACAGCTGCAATAAGCTCATATTATGTGTTGCAGTGACAAGTCTGCCAGGCTCTTGCTACCCACATGTAATCACGCTATCTTTAGCATTCCGTTACACATTTGCTATTTGTACCAACACGCAACAGGAATCTACACAATGCTGACGGGTAAACGGCCAATAGTGCTGATAGCATAACTTCAGAGGATCTCAAGGAGACTCTGTTAAAGAACGAAGCAGACACAATGCTAAGGCCAGGCCTAAACTACAGGCCTATATGGGTATAACTAGGTCGCTCAGGAGTGTGAAAAATCCACACCCCTGAGCGACATAGTTATACCAACCTAACGCCTGTGTAGACAGCACTATGTCTTCAGAGCTTCTCCTGCCAACACAGCTATCGCCTCTCAGGGAGGTGGATTAACTATATTGACAGGAGAAGCGCTCCCACCGGAGTAGGAGCATCTTTCAGTTAAGCACTACAGCCTTCCTAAAATATATGAGGAGAACTTTGCAAATCACTGCACTTATCTTGGGACAGCCAGGATCTGGTAGGGGTGTGGGGTGAGTGTCGTGGCAAAGTGTCCATCCTCTCGAGGCCTGGCCTGGCCCTCAGGGAGACTGATGGTGAAATGCTGCAGCAGGCTGGTGAAGAAGAGGAAAAGCTCCATCCTGGCTAGTTGTTCCCCCAGGCAAACACGACGACCTGCAAGCGTGGGAATGAGAAAAGAGGGAGGAGGCAGAGAGGAGGAGGATACAATAACTAGTCACTGAAGGAGTAAGACCCTTACTGCTCAGGCACAGGTTGGAGTGAACAGAGAATCTGCCTCCATATGCAGCAGATGGTGAGTCTCCCTCTTCTCAGACCCTGTGTGAACAGGAACAACTAGGAAATACTTCTCCAGACCGATCAATGTTCTATTTAATCTGATTGCCTGTCTCTGATGGTGGCCAGCACCAGACGCTTCAGTGGAAATGGTAAAACCAAGGACTCTGTCAGTTGATTTGGAGAGGGGAATTACTGCCTCATTAGCCTGACTCAAAAGGGTCAGAGACACTCGAATACACAGGGCTAAATCCTCAGCTATTAAATTGGCATAACTCCATTGATGTAAAAGGATCTATGATAATTTACACCAGTTGAAGATCTGTCCCATATGCTCTTTGTGGAATTCTTGCCTTCTAGAATCGAAATGGGCAAATAAATGCCTTTAGATAGAGAAATCTGAGGTGGAACAACATGCCCATGCCACCAGGCAGGAGATTCTGGTTCAAGTGCAATCTGGGGACATTGGTTTCCTGGACTTGAGGCAAATACAAGTGGTGCATCTTCACCAATGACCCATGTCAGGCTAAACCACTGCAGCAAGCCTTTGCAGTACTCGTACAAACAGGATCACCTCACCGCCAGCCTGAAAGACATCACTGGTGCCATATCTATTCCCATAGCCACTGCAAAATCCTTCTAACAATGTAACTGAATGTCCTGTATTCTGTTAAGTCAGAGATCAAAGGGAGATGTTAACATTTAGATGAACTGTGAATGTAGTAATAGCACTGTCTTCATTTCTCTTTGAAGTATGTAGTAAACTGCCTGTAAATGGCGGGAAATGGGCAGTTGCCTTCTGTTAATCCCTGCAGCTAATTACCAGTGGTGCTTAGAAAATAGGAGGTTACTTCAAGACCACTACTGGTCACCCAAGGACTGCACGCTGTCAAGAGGCTGCTGGACAACTATAATAAGAACTCTAGGGCCCTGAGCCTGTTATCTCAGATCTGCTAAGCTTCGTCAGGGGAAGTTTGAGTCACAACACTGAGGTCTCCAGCTCCATTCTGGATCACCCTGATCTTGGATATTGGACTTTGAACTATAAACTGAAGAACTGATTCTGGAAAGGACTCTGCAATTCTAGAGCTCACCCTCTATACTATGAAACTGGCGTAAGAATTTTGTTCGTATCTGTATGTGTAATGATCTTTTAACCAACACACTCTCTCTTTTTTCTTTTTTAATAAATCTTAGTTTCCTTAATAAGAATGTATTTGGGTAAGATCTGAGATATTAATTAACCTGATGGGCAATGTGTCCGATCCTTTGGGATTGGTAAGATTTTTATATGATGAACAAGATTTTCAGTAATCTTCATCGTATCTGGAGACTTGGGTGTCTGGGTGGGAGCTCAAGGGTGGGTTGCATTAAGGGAACTGTATTTTGGCTTCTGGGTAACCAGTAAGGTATTGCATTGTAGAAGCTGTTTTGTTGCTGGCTTGGTGAATCTAAGTATTACAATAACCACCACTTTGGGGGATTGTCTGCAGTTTGCCCTAATTGAGCAATCTCAGCATGCCCCAGTCACACCTTGTTATGGGTTGACTCAAAACCTTATTCAAACTCATATGTGAACGTGCCTGTCACTTACAATAGTTGTAAGAAATACTTAAGGGGCCACACCTAATACAAGGCCTAATAGAATCTGCCCAGAAACTAGCATCAGGTGGGTAGGGAGTTCCATTTGGTATTGTGACCAGGTTGGGGAGAGGGGGAGTGGAAGGGGGTTGCGAGTCTGAGAGAGAACACACAGAAACTGAGAACAGACAAAAACAGAGAGAAGCAGAGACAAAAGCAAGAAGGACAAGCAGTAATAGCCTGTGAGTGCAGTGAGACCCCTAGGAAAAAGCTTTTGGGTCTGTTGGCAAAAGAGGCTTTGGGCTATAAGCTAAGAAACTCCTCCTTTTGTTACGGTTCCTCCTGAGTTCAGAGAGCAGGACTTTGTATGTTCCTTATAAATAAACAAGATGGCATCAAAGAAAATACTTGACTCCATCAATTTCTACTTCCAACTGGAATGTCACCAGGGCCCTGAAATTTGACGAACATAAGAACAGCCATCCTGGGTGAGACCAAAGGTCCATCTAGCCCAGTATCCTCTCTTCCTACAGTGGCCAATGCCAGGTGCCCCAGAGGGAATGAACAGAACAGGTAATTATCAAGTGCTCCATCCCCTGTCGCCCATTCCCAGCTTCTGGCAAACAGAGGCTAGGGACACCATCCCTGCCCATCCTGGCTAATAGCCAATGATAGACTTATCCTCCATGAATTTATCCAGTTCTTTTTTGAACCCTGTTAAAGTCTTGGCCTTCACAACATCCTCTGGCAAAGAGTTCCACAGCTTGACAGTGCATTGTGTGAATAAATACTTCCTTTTGTTTGTTTTAAACCTGCTGCCTATTAATTTCATTTGGCGACCCCTAGTTCTTGTGTTATGAGAAGGAGTAAATAACACTTCCTTATTTATTTTCTACACACCAGTCATGATTTTATAGACCTCAATCATATCACCCCTTAGTCATCTCTTTTCCTAGCTGAAAAGTCCCAGGCTTATTAATCTCTCCTCCTATGGAAGCTGTTCCATACCCCTCATCATTTTTGTTGACCTTTTCCAATCCCAATATAAGCTTTTTTGAGATGGGGTGACCACATCTGCACGCAGTATTCAAGATGTGGGCATAACATGGATCTATCTGGAGGCAATATGATATTTTCTATCTTCTTATCTATCCCTTTCTTAATGATTTCCAACATGGTTTGCTTTTTCTGACTGCCACTGCACATTGAGTGGATGTTTTCAGAGAACTATCACAATGACTCCAAGATCTTTCTTGGGTGGTAACAGCTAATTTAGACCCTATCATTTTATACGTATAGTTGGGATTATGTTTTCCAATGTGCATTACTTCGTATTTATCAACCCTGAATTTCATCTGCCATTTTGTTGCCCAGTCACCCAGTTTTGAGAGAGCCTTTGATAGCTCTTCACAGTCTGCCTGGGACTTCACTATCTTGAGTAGTTTTGTATCATCTGCAAATTTTGCAGCCTCACTGTTTACCCCTTTTTCCAGATCGTTTATGAATATGTTGAACAGCACTGGTCCCAGTACAGACCCCCGGGGACACCACTTTTTACCTCTCTCCATGCTGAAAACTAACCATTTATTCCTCCCCTTTGTTTCCTATCTTTTAACCAGTTACCAATCCACGAGAGGACTTTCCCTCTTATCCCACGACAGCTTACTTTGCTTACGAGCCTTTGGTGAGGGACCTTGTCCACATGCTTGTTGACGCCCTCAAAGAATTCTAGTTTCAACTAGACATTGAGATTGGAAAGGGGCAACGCTTATCTAGTGTGGCTGTGGAGCAAATAGGAAAGGTAGAGGTGTTGTGCTTTGTGCTGCTAAGGTACAAATACAGAGCTAGCTAACAAAAGTCCATTCTTGAATTACGTGAGGCTCTAGATCAGCGGGTCCCAATTTTTTTGCCAGTGTGACCCTGTTTTAATGCACTATTTCCTGCTGGAACCCCAGAAAACATGGAGGAGCAAAATGGTGTCCTCTGCACACAAAGGATTGCCACGATCCCATGTGCTGATGGCACCGCCCCATTTGGGGGTGTGAGCCATATTTTGGGAAGTGCTGCTCCAGAGAGTGCAAGGCAGGCACTGACACAGAGTGCAGGGGAGACACTCATTGCACTGCAGTTTGGCACAAACGGAAGGTGGCTGCTCAATTACCTGTTTACAGACTAAAATCAAATCATAAAACGAAAAACAAAATTGGCTTTTAACCAGGGGTACGTCCACACTTTGAGCTGGAAGGTGTAATCTCCAGCTCGAGGAGACGTGCCTCCACTAACTCTGAGCTAGCTAGTGTGCTAAAAACAGAAGTGTAGCCAGGGGGGCGCAAGCAGCGGGAGGGGCTAGCCACCTGAGTAGATACCTAGTATCTTCGATGGGATCATCCTCAGGGTGACCAGCCCCTCCCATTGCTCACGCTGCATTGGCTACACTCCTACATGCTATCGCTGAGTTAGCGTGGGTATGTGTACCCAACCTGGAACATACACCCCCAGTCTGAAGTGTAGATGTACCCACTGAGCCAATACCTAGCTCAGCTTAGTACCCAGACACAGATAACCCCGCCCCAGTACTGCAGCGTATTCTGGAAATGCGTTAGTAGCTGCCTAACTAACCAACCCCTCTCTGTAACGGAAACGGTTGGCTGCATTGAAACAAACCTAGAAAGCACCAACCACCCTGCTAAGTGTTTGTCGATTTTTGGAGGTGATCCGGTCACTGGGAAAGGTTCTATAACACTGCTCAGTGCATAGACCCTTCTGTCTAAGCCCTCACGTTTCCCACTGCTGGAACTCCTGGGCTGCACTGGTACACGCCCGGCAGAGGTCGTGCCCCACCAGTTCAGAAATCCCTCTGCTGTTGATGTGGTGACCAGAGGGGTTAGGACAGAGCCTACAGCCCCTCCACCAGCCACAGCTGACCTCCTTTGGTGTCTATCAGAGAATCAGTATTTCCCTCTTCCCATCTCTCTGGTGAGTTTGGAGCATATGGGAAACTGGGAACATCCATCTCTCCTTTATCCCCTACTTATCCATGTACCCCATTGCAGTGGACCCAGGGCCTCCAGTAACAAACAACTTCCTTTGATCAGGGTGCCTTGCAACAGATAAAGAAGTATGTGGCACACAACAATTTTGATCATGCTTTAACAGAAATCCTTAACTATGACCTCATCCTTTTCCCAATAACACACACCTCACCTGTGTGCACCCTGTTTCTAAACCAATTCCTGGGCTTGCAGTTAAGGTTTTCCGTTATAGTGCAGAAGCAATTAATGTGTTGCATTCAGTATGTCCCTGTGTCTATTGAGTATGGAGTAATTTCTCTGGGGAGATGCAGCATGCTCATGAAGAACAGAGCCTAACTTGATGGATGGGTGTATAGGCTTAAGGGACGAAGGTCCTCCTTAACCTGGCAGTTCTGCGCTCCTCAGGGATTAGGTAGGTGGGTTTCTTACATAAGCAACCGGAATTGATTTGTAACAAGTTTATTTTCTATTTAAATAACTACAGCGGTAGAAGATGAGCAATGAATTAATTAAGGTGAGGGTTGCCCAGTTTACTGCAGAGTACAGAATACAGGACTGCTTCCCTTTGGCCGAGTGGTTTACACAGGCCCTGGGGCAAGCTGCTCAGGCTCTCAAGGCCTGACCCTCAGTACAGAATTTCAAGGCCAGAGTTTCTGCGCTGGAGAAATAGAGAGAGGGAGTTATTTTGCAGAGGTTGCATATACTGGTACCACCAGGTCACTGTAGAACAGACCCAGCTCAGCACACACTGCACTGATCTTCCACATGAGGAAGCTGCTCTTATGATGAGAGGGACACCTTCCTTTAGAGGAGACTCACTTTCCCATAACAGTAGTGGGTCATTTCTCATGCACTGTGCCTCAATTCCACAGGGACGGCCTCTCCCAGTTGCTCCTCCCCTTGGATTTACCTGCAGAGAAAGGCAGGAAGGCCTCTCGCTTCACAAACTGTCCATCTGCATCCAGGAAGTGCTCCGGGTAGAACTGGTGCGGCTTCTCCCAAACCGTTTCATCCTTCAGCACCGAGGACAAGTTAGCGATGACTGTCGTCCCCTGATCCACCCCAGAGAAGAAACAGGGTACATAAGAATTGTCACATCAGAACAGGCCAGTCCCTCTGCATTCAATTTCCCATCTCAAGTAGTGGCCATTGTAGGATGCTTCAGAGGAAGGCACAGAACCCACCTCAGATACCTAATTGTATAATCTTATAGCACAGTGGAGTGGGACACCTTCAAGGCCCTCGGCAGTGCACGGCATATGCTCTGAACCCTGTCGCCCTTGTACATTGCATGCTAGCTAGACTAAGAATATGCAAGTGGTGTTTTCAGGGTCTAATGAGGTTCATGGGATGAAAATTGCTTCTACTCCCCAATTTTAGCTCTGGTAAGAGTGTTCTGATTGAGAGACTCTGAACTACAATTCTCATTGTCTTCACAGAAAAAGCGAGATCTTTTCCCTCTCACATGTCTTAGACCTGAGCTAGAGGAGTTTCTTCTAAGGGCGAAAGTGGAATTGAGTATTGTATGGCTTTGGTCTCTCCAGTGAGACTGTCACCAAGGAAGGCAATAATTGCCCGTCATTGTCTCTTGTCTACTTGGAACTGGATTGAGATGCACAGGGCCTCTGAACAGCCTTCAGATAATAGAGTTTTAGTTGCTACTGTACTGGATTTGAACTCTTGACCTAGCAGGTAGTTTCTATACAGTTAATCAGCATTACCTTTCTCCACCTTCAAGCAGATATACTGAATGTTATAAGGTGCCCAAGACAAAATTACAGTCTCCCTTGTAATGATAGCAATCCTTAGTTGTGTTTTAGCTCGATTTGTTGTTTTTTCAGATATCCAAAGACCTGTTGAAGATGGAGCTAGCCACATAAACAAGGCTCTCTGAGGCCCAAGCCCTTTCAAAACTGCACATTTGATAACTCGCCAATGGTTGTGAGATTCAGGGCCTGGTGCTCCACCCCCCTCTGCATGGAACCTGGGGGAGATTCACATATGGATTGTCTGCAGCTTCAGGAGATAAGTCTGCAAGGGGAGAAGATGTCTGCATCCCCTGCCTGGCCATAGATACCTTTGGAATGAAGTAGCCTTGGAGCTCAGTGTCCCGGTATGTCATGTGAGGCAATCCAGCAGGAACAATATCCCCATAACGTTGAGTTTCATGGATCACAGCATTGGTATAAGGCATGTTCGCTTGGTCCTCCATCTTGGGTGACCTGTCCCTGCCAATCACCTTATCAATTTCCTCATGGACTTTACCTGGAAAAAGACACTTTATATCCTCCTCAATATAACATAATGATGTTCATCAACACTGTAGAAATGGGGAACCTGCAGATTTACCCTTAAGTTTTAAACACTGTGGGGCAGGGATTGTCTGTTTATTTGTACAGCGCTGGGTTTATATTCTGTGAGTTTGTTAGCCACCTTCCTATCAATCACTGAGCAGTTTACATGTGAGTCATCTCTAAGAAGTGGGTGCAGTATTTGGGAGGTGTCTGGGGCACTTGGTCAAGGGTCAGGAACGATATCCAGCAGTGGGGAGAGGGCGTGGACACACTTCTGATTTCTCTCATCTCCACACAACCAGAAAGCCTCTTT
This sequence comes from Chrysemys picta bellii, assembly GCF_011386835.1. Lineage (NCBI taxonomy): Eukaryota > Metazoa > Chordata > Testudines > Emydidae > Chrysemys > Chrysemys picta. Next base: position 91,128,494 of record NC_088791.1, on the reverse strand, counting down.
GATACCCCAGACATGTACTACTCTGCTTCCCAACTGCTAATTCCTGACCTCGCAATCAGGTCTTGTGTGTTTGTTGAAAGCACCTGAAAGCAAGAGTGCAAGGGAGGCAGAGTTTACCTGGTTGGGGACAAGGGGGCAAAGTGAGCCCTGTAGACAGTGGGAAAGAGAAGAATGCAGAATTAGGCGCTGAAGGAGAGCACATTCATCTTCAGTCACTCATCCCAATTTACATAGTCATCCTCTGTGCTATGGGTTAATAAGCTCATTGTTAAAGACATCCCACCTTCTTCATACTGTATTTGACCCACTTGTGCCTCCGGCGTTGGCACATTTAAGCAGGTTAGCATTTATCCCTACGGAGACCCTAAGAGAAGGAAGAGTTACCAAGTAGCTACGAGGGTCTCAAAGTGCACTTGTCATGAAGAAAAGTGGTGAGCGCTCCCCCTGACAATGAAATCTTTAACAGGGGCTTTCTCTCTCCCTTGCCACAGATCTTTGCTCTCCCTCTCAGAATTTTCCAGTGGAATTATTTCCCCAATCACTGCTGTGACTGTTGCTACGCCAGTGTCATACGCCCAGAACACAAAGGTGACAGCAGATGCTAAGAAGTTCTCAGTGTAGGGTGACCAGACGTCCGGATATTATTGGGACAGTCCCGATTTTAGGGGACTTGTCCCATGTCCCGACCTTACATCGGTCGGAACGCCCTTTGTCCCGATATCGGGGACCGCAGCCACCGCGCCGGAGCCACTGATTACCGCCTCCTGGGAGAGCTCCAAGGTCCGCCCGCTGGCAGGAGTGCCGCGTGCTGCAGGGGCAGGACTTGCAGGCGCCGGGAGTGGGCAGAGAGCCCTCCACCCGCCCCCCCTCCCCCGACCCACAACTGTAGGAGCCAGGGGGACCAGCCTGCCGAATGCTTCCCGGGACGGGAGCCGCCCCAGGTGAGCACCACCGGGACGCCCCACCTCATCCCCTGGCAGGTCCCTCTGGCTCTTAGGGTGGGGGGGCTCTGCATGCTGCCGGCACCTGCAAGCCCCGCTCCACAGCTTTGGCAGCTCCCATTGGCGCTTTTCCCGGTGAATGGGAGCCACAGAGCTCGCGCTTGTGGCGGGCGCAGCACGTGGAGAGTCTGGAGACCCCCCTCACTGCTCTCACCCTAGGAGTCAGAGACCTCCCAGCAGGGCTGGTGAGTGCGGCCAGAGAAGGGGGCAGGGTGTGATGGAGTGAGTGTCTGGGAGACTGTGGGGGGTGCTGGGCAGTAGGGGAGGTTTGTGTGTGTCAGGGCCCTGGGCAGTGCAGGTCTGTGTGGGGCATTGTTTAGTTGTGGTGGTGGGGCTGTGTGGAAGGGCACTGGGACAGAGAAAGGGGAAATCTGTGTGTATTGGGAAACTAGCGAGTGGGGGGTTGTGTGTGGGGTGCTGCGCAGCTGTGGTGGGGATGTGGGCAGGGGGGCGCTGGGCAGGGGGTATGTGCACAGCACTGTGCATTTGTGGTGGATGGGTTGTAAGGCGGCTCTGGGCATAGTGGATCCAGCGGGCGCTGGGCAGGGGAGCTGTGTGGTGCAGCATGGCCCCACCCCCAACAGGAAGGGGCACACTGGTAGCACAGGGCCAGGCGGACCAGTGTGCCTCTGGCTCCGGTCGGGGCTGTGCACCTGTCTCTGTCTCCTCCTCGCCCCCCGCTCGCCCAATGTGTCCTGATATTTCACTCTTGCGATCTGGTCACCCTATTTCAGTGGAAGATGCAGGGTTGGGAGAACCGGTCCCATCTCCACCAGTCCTCTTGCTTACACTGGATGTCAGGATGGAGAAGCATGTACAGCAATGCCCAGCGCAGGGTGGTGGAGGTGGTCTCAGTGCCAGCGGTAAACAAGTCAACTGTTACCAAACGAAGGTTGTTGTCACTGAAACTGCTCCCCGCATGCTCTTTAGCCTGAAGGGAACAAAAGAGAGCGTGATTTGACCTTGGAATTTTGTTGGGGAGAGAGGAGCAGATGGGTAGATAGTGGTAATTCATATTCTCAGACTGAAAGGTTGAATTGTTTGCAGAGTGCAGCATAACACACGCATATGACAACACAGAGCTTGAGCATCTACAATGGGATAGTCAATAGGTAGACCGCAGGCCAAATCTGTACTGCTAGATGCTTTTGAACAGACCCTGAAATCTTTTTATTTACATATCATTATTGTCATTTTTTTTTAATTATTTTCTCTGCAGTCTGGACTTTCCGTATACCTTGCCCAAGAAATTTGGACCATAACAAAAAATTATTGACTACCCCAGCAGAAGTCTACACTGATTGTCAATCCTACGTTAAGAATATTCTAGGCCAGGCGTGAACCTGTGGCATCCACACCGTAGCAGAGAGACCCGAGTCAAACCAACCATATCCCAGACTCCCTAGCATCCTCCCAGAATGTGGCCGCTCTAGCCTTGACTGTGGGAAAGCTTTACTGCCCACCCTGTATGTTACAGGAAGTTTGACCAGCCTGCCAACACTGCCTGCTGAGCAACATGGAAGAGGCCCCTTTTTAAGAACTTTGCTTGCTTGCGCTGTCCTGCCTGTGTCAGGAATGGGGCAGAGTTTCCATGAGGCGCTGGTGGACATTTCAGTGTCACTTTCTAACCCACCAAAGTCCAGGGGTGCTGGATGATGGAAACCATGGAAACCATGTATTTGGTGTTTGTTATTACTGCTTCAAGCCAGCGGTTGCGGCCAGTTCCAGTTCCAGCACCACTGCCAAAGGCACCTGAAAGAGCTTGTGGTGGTGGAGGAGGAGTCCCCAGGCACGGCAGACTCTCACTGCCTGATGCTGCTCAGTACACTCAGCAGACACGCTGGAAACTCTGCCCACAGTCTTACCACCAGAGTTAAAGGAGGGTCTCCAGTCAGTTTTAGAGATTTGTGCCTCTGCAACTACAAGAGGTTAGTGTGAGCACTCACACTTGATCAGGTCAGAAATTCCATGTAGTAGCATAAGGGTTTCATTTTGATTTTTTCTAAATGAAATGTTGTCAAAAGCCACATGTTTCATTGTTTCAATTTTGCAACCAGCTGTACTAGAAAGATATAAAAACAGATCGGGTTTTTGTTCTGGAACATGTTTCCAACCACGGAATTCCCAGCAGCCTGCCTTTGAACGAAGCTGTAACTTGGAAGGATGAAGGAAGTCTTCACTGTGATCTTTGCCAAAACGATTAAAAAGTGTCTCTAAACTGTACATGGTCGGCTTATGTCAGGGCTGTTCCACGGCCAAGAGAGCGAAGGACCCAGGTACGGCACCCACTAGAGCGCGGCACTGCCTCAGTACGAAGTTCCAACTATCAGCCTATTCTTCAGCTGATTTCTGAGCATGAACTCATTAGACTCACTAGATAAGGGAAAACCAGAAGAAATAGAACAGGGAGCTGTTCATAGCAGTTCTATTAGCAATAGGATTTTGCTTGTAAACTTTACAACGAGGGAAGCTAACAGGGAGTGTTCCCATCACCAATATATTCACGGAGTCAAAGAGATCTACACCTGCCCATCTCCTCCTACCGTCTCTATCTCTTGTAGAAAAGCATCAGTGAAGTCTCTCTTTTGGGTAGGATTCCAGGTCATCCTGTGCTCCTTCACAAGCTCATCTGTGAAGTCCAGGACCTCCTTTTGGGCTCGGAAGACGCTCTGTGGCACTCCAGGGATGCGCAGCAGCCAAGGTACTACGAGAAGGAGCTAAGATAATACAGTGAGAGAGAGAGAGAGAGAAAACCATACCCTATGGCTCCCAGAAAAGAATCACTAAACTACAATCTTACTGATCAATCAAATGGCAGCTTCTTACCGACCAAATCATAGGTGCTGAGTTACCTGGGGCAGGAATCCACCTTCTTCCTTCAAGGCCTGTTCAACCAAATGCAGCAACCTCTGAAATTTCTTATTGTCATAGTCAAAGCGCTCACTATAGACGAGGGAGCAGATCACATTGCTAACTGCGTTGTTTATAAGAAAATGTGGATCAAAAGGACGACCTGAAAAACATACAGGACCAACCAAAGACATTAGGAGTCACACCATCATTGTAGCCTGCCCCTCGCTGCATGGAACACACTGAGCAAGAACCTCTAACATTTCAAGACTGCTTATGGAACAAACCAGTTTAAAGTCCATGCTCATGTAATCTGGAGAAGTTAAAGATGTCTCACATACTAACAGGGTTGGGCCTAGTCAATACTTGGAAGAGAGACCACCATGGAAAACTTAAGAATTCCAGGTTTGTGCTGCTGCAGATTCAGTCCCTGGTACTGTAGAGATAAGGCCTTTGTCTGCAGCCATATTAGGAAGCAGCGGCCATTAGCTAAGAAGTCACATCCTCACATTCCATCTAAAATACATTAAAACAATGTAATATCGGTCTGTTAAGAAGGCGATCCTGTCCTAATAGCCCCCACTATCACCAGATAAAGAAACAAATCTTAAGATGGTTAAAGAAAACTTAGTTTGATAGCATCCTGTCTGGCATGAAATAACTTATCAATAGTTGTGGTTGTCAAATCCTCATTTCTTTCTTGTTTTATCTTTATGGTCTCCACTTCTCTATTGTTTGTGTGTATGATCTCTGTCTGGTTCTTTGTTTTTGTCTGTTACATAATTAATTTTGCTAGGTGTAAATTAGTTAAGGTGACGGGGTCTGATTGGTTAGAGAATTTTGTTAGAATTGGTTAGTAAAATGATTGGTTATATAGCTAAGCAGGACTCAAGTTTCACTATATAAACTGCGGTCCAAGAAGGAGACCAGCGGAGACGGAAAAGAAGGATAAGAAGGAGGAAAGACCTGGAAGAAGAACTCACCGCTAAGACACAGCCTAAGATCAAAGCTGCAAAGAATCCTCTGCACGACGGTGACATGCAGCAACCAGAATCCAGACGAGATTGCCCTTGCATGGCCAACAGGGGGAAAGTCCGCCTGCCTGACCAGGATTGGTGAGCATAGCACTGTATGCTTAGCATGTGTATTCTGCTTGGTAATTGTTAATAAATAGAGATTATTACAGTGTAAGGCTCTTTCACAGGTAAAAGGTCTTGCAAACCCGCAATCAGTACGCCCTGAGCCCTAGGAATAGGGTAAGGGTGGGTGTCTAAATTAAGAGGGTTACATCTTGAGCCCTAAGAACTGGGTGAAGTGGGTGCCTCTAGAGTGTGGGAGTAACAGAGAAATGTGTGCCGGTGACAGTACTCATCTCTGCCTCAGTACTGAACCTGTGCTGCTGTGTACAGACAGATGTTACTGGGCTGCTACAGACATTTTTAAGTTGAGGCATAAAAGTGATGTCCTTAAAGACTTCATGGCATGTTTTGGAAGCATGTTAGTGTTGATGCCTTCACCAGATTCCAGCTGAGGTAATTACATTCTACCAACCTAAAATTCCCCTTGCACATTCAATTGGAGATGTTGGGTTGTCTCTTTGGTTTTTTTACTTCCCAACACAAACTCTCATGTTAAAACATCTGTCAGGCTATCATATTATCCTTTCATTTCCTTATGTATGGAAGTCACACTGGTCCCCTGCCCCATCTCCCTTGATGCTACAAACCTTGTTCAGAACAGATCGCAGAGCACAGAAATCCAGCTTCCTCGGTCACACGCTGCTCCAGGGATTTCTTTCCCATCCCAAAGTTCCTCAAGGTGGAGAGTGCAAATCTCCTTTGCTCCTTCCAGGCATGACCATATCTAGCAAGCACCACCCCTGGAAAATATTAATAAACAAGAGACATAATCACCTCTGGGAAGCACTATGCAAAATTCACTGGAGAGCAACAAAATAGGGCTGGGGGGACTGGCTTCTGAGGAAGGATAAAAGGAACCAAGTATAGCTTGGCCAAATGGCAACTAATGGGAGCTATTATTGCATCCTTCAGAGGTGTAGGTGGTTAGTGCAGACAGAGAGGGATTATTCAGGGAGCTCCAAGATATAGCTAGGAGTAATGGCATGAAATTCAGGGCCAGATCCGCAGCTGGTATAACCTGATGTACCAGTAGTTAATGGAGCTAAGCCATGCTATACTCTAAGGGTGTAAGCCTCAGGTTGGATGTCAGAAAACATTTCCCAATTATTAGATCTATTAAACTACTCAATAGTCTCTCAAAGGAATTAATGGATGCCCTATCACAAGTCATTTAAGATTGGATTGGACAAAGCACTGGAGAACATACTATAGGGAGCATCCCAGCACTGGCCAGAGTATGGGCCAGGGTGAGGTTGAGAAGATAGGTGGTGTGTAATGGAGGCTGGGGGAGGCTAAGCCTCCCCAAACCTCTGCTAATACTCCCCACCATGGCCCCGGGCCAGTGGGAGGACTCAAGAACTCCTCCAGCCAGCCTGGGCTCGGGGTGGCTCAGGCAGGCGGTAGCTTGGGCGGGGCTTCTCCAGCCGCAGTAGGGACTTGGGGCAGGGCAGGGGACTAGTCTCCCCAAATGGCGGGTTCACACACTGCCCATGGTTGAGAAAATGTGACTCTATAGTTATTTTTCCAGCTCTAATCTTTGTTATGAAAGTGCTTTGGGATAACCTGAGATAATTCCAGCCCAACAAGCCTCCCTTTTAGGTTGCATTTCTTTCTACCCTCCCACACTTTCACTCTTGGGTCCTGGAGGTTCCTCAGAAGGAGGTTATTTCTTTTACAAGCCGAGGAAGGTACATACATATGGTGAGGGATAGGAAACTGCCCATTCTGACAATTGCAGCCAATCAGTATTGATTAGCATGTACATTCTACTGAACATTTCAGAATGGCCACGTCTTAGTAGTTGTTGCAGCGCTGCAGTTGGGAAGGAGAGTCCCCATTTTCATCTAACCTGACTTCCTCCTCACGAGACGTAGTGTCAGGGGAAGACTTCAGCAAAAGCAACATCAGCAGGGGGACAAGAGAGGAGGAAGTTCACTCCTTAAGTCCCCTTTAACCTCTCCAGGAGCTCAAATGATAAAGCCAGTCCCCCTGCAACACTGCCAGAAAACTATGGTAGTTTCCAAGGTACTTGCCTTCGGAGTTCTCTCCATAACCCAAGTGCTCATATATAGGAAAGTATGGTCGGTCAGCAAAGTCCTCTGATTTCTGGACCAATGCTTCCTTTACTGCTTTGAATCCATTCACTACTATCAGATTACTCCAGCAGTTCTGAAGACTAAAGACATTTCCATATTTTTTACTCAGCTGCCAAGAAAAGAAAAAGGGAAAATATATTGTTGGAAGCCAGATGACACTTAAATTTGCTGGAAAGCAAGCCTGAAAAATATCATCTTGCATTTCTGTACGCTTTCTAACTTAGAAGGACTCAGAGCTCTCTAATGGGCTTGTTAGCTAATCACTGATGTGCAGCCACTTCTGGAGTGGAACAACTCACAGCAGCACTACACAGCCACTTACACAGGGAGAGAAGAATACCACCTTTGTCAGCTGAAGGTGCAGGAAGAGTTTATGTCAACAGAACGTAACTAACCAAGTTTAAATTTGGCCAGGGATCTTGTGAAAGTGTCATGTGGTCTTTAACAACTACCAGCGGTCAGGATCTCTTTTGGTGTCTTCCAGGATAACTGACCCAAGCGTACATTGTTCCTTAAAACCATGGTGTGGCACTGGTTTAACCACCGACACAGAGAGCCTTCTACACTAATTCCTGCAGCACATGGCTTTGCACAGGAGATATCCCATTCAAGTACTGACCAGGCCCAACCTTGCTTAGTTTATGAAATCACAGAGGGTGTAGTAGTGCTGGCTACAGATACACACAAAATAAAAATTACTGACATAAGGGATTGGGGGCGGTGGAGGGCGTTTGCTGTGATGCTTGCAAATGAGGTGCCAGCTCTTGCCCAGGCTGCAGGCATTAGCTAAGAACTAACAGACTCATCGCTTGAGACCAGACCAGTTCACCTGTATGTTAGTTTGCTCAAAATAGGTATTAGTCTTACAAGACTGTATTTGGTGTTTAGACTCTGTGAAATGCTTGTGAGTTGCTGCAGGCATTAATCTCACTTGCAATGTCTCTGTTCCACGCCATAAGAAAATATGTAAGTTTTGCTTTATAACTTTGCAAATGGCTGCTCTGAACTTGTGAACCCAGGCACAGGAATCCTCCTTCACCCCATTGAGAAGGACTGTCAAAATCAGCTGGGTCAAGGAATATTGCAAACAAAGAATTGGCTAATGGGCCTATCCCACCTTGGAAATGCCATGTGCAAGGAAGCCTGTTCCGTGGACTTGGAAGCTGAATGAAGGAAATAAAACAAAGTCACAGGAAAATTTTCCATCCGTTTGGCTGTCTGAACTCTGACACGGCGAGAGTTCCCCAGGGCTGCCTGCTGGGTCCGCCCTGAAAGACGCTTTGAATAGACAGATCACTGCAACTCGGTCACTCTTAGATTTAGATGATCACTTACTTGTGTGTAGACGTTTGCTTGCTTGAACCTGCAAATAACTCTGTTATTTCTTTTTCCTAGTTAACAAACCTTTAGATCATTTATTACAGGACTAGCTACAGGTGTTGTCTTTGCTGTAAGATCTAGGGTACCAACTGATCTGGGGTAAGTGACTGGTCTCTTGGGACTGGGAATAATCTGAATGTGGTGTGATTTTTTTGGTGACCATTTATCAGTAAGTCCAGTTTGTCTGGGTGGCAAAATAGACTGGAGATTCTAAGGGGACTGTCTGAGACTCCATGGTAAGACTGTTACAGTGATCCAGGAGCAGGGGTGCTGGAACGGGGGGGCCAGGGCACTCCCCACAGTGGCCCGGGCTCCCTGGGTGGCTCTTACCAAGGCCAGGCTTGGGCTTCCAGCCTGGCCTGGGGAAGGGCCTCAGGGGAAAGAGAAGGAGCAGGCGGTGGAGGCACAAAGAGGGCAGGGCCTCGGGGGAAGTGGAGAGGAGAGGTAGGGCCACAGAGGGGGCAGAGCCTCATGCCGTCCCATACACGTCTACTGAGGTTCCAGCACACCTGTCCAGGAGTTCACATTAGTTACTGGCTTGGTGAAATCTGCTTATAAAACACACCACCAGTTTGGGGTGTCTGCCCTGTTTTTGACAGTCTGCCCTGAGACAGGCAATCACACTCTTGAGCCCCTCCCGACAGCGTGATAGTTTCTTTGCCCATCTCCTAACCTATGTGGGTGGTTCATTACCCCAAAAACATTAGCCAGAAGATGGCTTATTGCAGCTATGAAATGTAATGTGACACTGATGGTATCCTAGCCAACGCTGTTCTGAGCATTACGGCAGTAGCAATGACACTCAGATAACAGGAAATGTTTTTGTGTTGATTAGTGCCCTAATGCAGTTGTGATTCAACTATTTTGGTAGAGGAAAAAAATCACATCCCTGACTGAAATCATTAAATTGATACAAAAACTGTGTGTAGACCAGACATGCCTGGAAAGGAGAAGCATAAAAGTCCTGCCCTTTTTCCACACTCAAGGGAAACCTGAGGAGGGGGCACCTATGGAATTGCAGGTGTTCAGCTAGTGCCCAACAACTTTCGGGTCTTAGAGCAAAGCAAACAGGTAAACTTCACTGAGAATGACGTGCTTCTAAGTTCTTGGCTGCAAATCTGAGTTTTGTATTTACTAACGTGGTTCCTTGCCTGCAGCTAACCATTGTGTGGTGCAAGGCAGGAGAGGGTAGTGCAAAGTTCTTTAAGATACAGCAGGACTCTCCTGATCACGTGTGCCAGTCCCGTCCCATTCCCTTGTAGTAATTTGGATTAGCCTGAAGGCCTTTCTAAATTATGGCAGTTTTCAATGGCCATGAGAGGCAGTTACAGCAGCTGGGATTCTGCAGGGTACAGGGGAACCCTGGCCCGTGCCTTGGCTACAGGAAAGCATCCTGTAGGAATTGCTATGCCAGCCTACAGCATCGGATTATCCCTCTGTCCTGGCTGAACACGCTGTGACGGGCTACACTAGCTTTGAGGCTACTTTGCACCACTCCACCAGCACAGTGTGCCTCTTGTAAGCGAGCACCACGGCCACTGTACCCTGGGGACAGACAGGCATTGCAGAGCACAAAGGAGAAGAGTTTAAAGCAATTATCAAATAGTTTAGGTCCAAAATTTAACCTATTTTCAGCTATTTGTGGGATTTCTTGAGGATTGTCCACACAGATGGGAGAAAATGCCCTTCTGAACCAAGAATTTGGGGAGAGAAAAACCACAAGTAGTTGTTTTATGTGTATGTGAAAAACACAAAAAAACAACGTATTGTGTTCCTGCTTTTGTACAGCAACTTTCCTCAAAGCCACTTGGGCATCAGCCAACGATGCTGATGACACACAAAGAGGCACTGTGTGACAAGCAGATGAGAGTCCTTTTCTATAAGGCACTGGTGAACATGCGTCTGTAACAGTGCCTAGCTTAGGGAGCTGGATGAGCTGATTCCTGAGGAAAGATAAAATGATATATATATATAGAGACTGGTCAAATATCTAAGGAAGGGGACTACGATTCTGCCTGCAAGTATTTGAAAGGTGCAAATGCAAAGGACGGAGGGAAATTGTTTAGGGTTGGGTGAAGGAGTAATGGAATGAAACTAAATAATGGAGAATTTACTCTGGACATCAAGAAACAAATCCTCAGCAAGAGGTCTATCAGACTGGGGAATAGTTTCCTAGGGGAAGTGATGAAAGCCTCATTGCTGGTCATTAAAAATGGAAACGCCCTCAGGGGCATACCACTGACTAGAAAATAGAGGGGTGGATAAGAATAGACCATTTCTATCTTTAATTTCTATGATTCTGTAAGTAAAAGGAGCTGTTTTCGTTTCCGTTCTGTGAGAAATGCAAGAAAGCAAAATGAAATGGAAATAGGGGCAGAAAAGGGAATAATATGTTGTTACTAAAAATGTGGTGTTAAAACAACTACAGGTCAAAAGTGTTGTTGTTAGCATTGTCATAATCCCATTTGATCTGGAAACTCAAAAACTTTTCCTATCACATGGTCAAAACAAGAACCAGACCCAGTTTCCCTGTGGCTGGAGTGTTGAAAGGTACCAGCCTAGAAAAGGGGCCTCTGGAGTTTGGAAACTACAATCACAAAACATAATATGATTTAGTTGCCTCAAGCTACATCAGTAGTTTCCTTGGAGACAGGCAAAGCATTCACTTGTAACAACTAACCCTGCAGAGTTGGTGTGTGCTCTTATTAGTGCAGACACAGCCAGCAAGCACATCCTAAAGTTTTTATAGCTGGAGATTACAGTTTTGTTCACCTTTGCTGAGACTCTCAATCATTTCTGATGACTGACGAGGAAGCTGTCATCCATGCATCGACATCCCCAAACCAGAGAATTAATGGATCTGAGCTGAGACAAATATATAATAAATCTTTCACTAGCCCTTTTCATCCCAGAGGCTATAGATGGTACATAAAGGGACCACTTCACCCACCACTGAAGTGCAGACATCTCTGAGGTGGAATGCAGCAGCTGTTTAACAGTGCTAATATTGTGCAACAGCCCAGCCCACTACAATGTCTCCAACTGAAATTACAGGGAGAAGGGAAAGAGTCAGTGTGTCTGGGTGTTCCCCTGTGTGTGTGTGTTTGTGTAGTGGGGATCACTCTCCTCCAGCGCTATCACAACATGTGCGGAGAATTCTACTGGGCTTGGGAGTGGAATGTTGCCCTCTGGACCCTAGAGCCAGAGCAAAGCCACAGCAGATAATCAGAGAGCATTAGAGCCCCTCCTCCCCTAGTGGACTGACTGTTACTGTGTTGGAAAAGCCCCAGCTTGTAAAATAACCCCTCCAGCCCGCACCAGCTGGATTAACGAACCACCAGCCCGGGCCAGCTCTGTTCCCCAGCACGCTGTGGTGACCAGATGTCCCGATTTTATAGGGACAGTTCTGATATCCAGGGTTTTGTCTTATATAGACGCCAATTACCCCCACCCCGTCCCAGTTTTTCACACTTGCTATCTGGTCACCTCAGCTGTGCTCTCCAGCCCCTCTGGCACTGACCTGGGTAAAGGAGCGGTGCGGGTTGTGGAAATCGATCTGCAGCATGGTCCCAATGAAAGGCAGCGAGGTCGGCCCTGGTGGGTAGCGACTCCAGCTCTTCCTGCGCTTCAGGAAATCAAATAGCAGAGCGAAGACTGTGAGGGCTATGCCCAGTGTTGGGAGGTTGTTCCCGCAGGATCGAAGCTGGGACCAGAGCCACAGGAGCAGCTCCATGATCGTTCTCCCCTTTGCCCCCCCACGTGTTTTTAACTCTCACCCCTGCCTCTTTCTCCTGCTCCTGTTCTCTCACTCTTTGCTATTTCTGTCTCCACCCGTTCCCCTTCTCTCTCTCTATTTATTTCTCAGACACCCGCCCCTCTCTTGATAATGTCACAGCTTGGAGCTGCCTGGCCAGAATTTCCCTGTAGCCCCTCCTCTGCCTGGACAATACAAACTCGCAGGGGAGTGGTAAGGAAGGGCGGCCCAGCCCCTGCAAAAGGGAAAGGGCATAGCTCCATTTCCAGCATCTGTGGTATGTAACATGAGGGAGAAAGGAGCCCCTGGAGCCTGTGAGCTGTAAGGTTGGGTCCATATGCAAGAATGAGTCTCTCCTAGGGCTCGAATTGCCCCTTGTATTCAGCAGTAGCAATCCTTACCTAGAGTGACTCGATGTCCCCATTTTATAGGGACAATCCCAATAGTCACGACTTTTTCTTATATAGGCTCCTACTGCCGTCCCCCCTCCCCATCCAAATTTTTCACACTTGCTATCTGGTCACGCTACCTTCACCATTTCTCCTCACTTGGTTGGTTAGTAACCAGTTTTTGCTGAGCCCTCGAGAGGTTGCTTCAAATGGGTTTAACTAGATCTGAGTCCCTTTCTTTCTTATTGGGTGATTTTTACATAGAATTTAAGGGAGAACCAGCTACTGAACACTGTCAGGAGGAGGGAAGCAACGCGTCTCTCTCTCCACCTGGTCAGGTATGAATTGTGTAGTGTCTGTGTCACAGTGGAGCCCTAGCCTCAGGCTGAGCCAAACGCTAATCAAGAGATTGTGAAATCGACAAGAAAGGAGCACACAGGAAAAACCACCCGCAGGTGCTGAGCAGCATCCGGTTTACAAGTAAGGACAGTGGACTGGGGGGTATAACTGAGGGGGCAGAGAAGCACCCTGTGCATCTTTCCACTGAGGAGACAAGCTGACAGCATGGCTTGTCTCATGGAAGATCACAATCAAGCCTGGCTGTAAGACACTGAAAGGGTTTTGGGGGAACTTTGCTCCAGAAGACAGAAAAATATCTAATAAAATAAGTCTAGGGTCTAGAAAGCATGTTACGATTTTATTTTATATGTAAACCATTTGCTTCCAATACTTCGACTTGCTACTTCTCAAATCACTGTGCTTTGTTAAATAAACATTTACTTGTTTTCACTACAAATGTGTCTTGAGTGCTGCATGTTCAACAGATCAATGATCTAAGGTGAAAGCGGCAAGTGCTTGTTTGGGAGCAGCAAAGCTATGAACATTGTGAAAGTCCAGTGGAAAAGGGGCTGGACACTGCTGGGAGATGTTCAGAGGCCTCGGGGGTTGGTGTATGTGGGCCCATCACTAGCCTGCAGAGAGACAGCAGAGCTTGCACAGACCTAGAGGGGAGTGCTTATGTTGCCTGGGGCCAGTGGAGTTGGAAATAAGGCCAGATAGGGCTCCCTCACACTAAGAGCAGGCGGTAGTGAGGTGCCCTCATTCCAGGCTCAGGCTCTGAAGCCTGTAGAAAGGGTTGGGTGTCAGAGCCTGGGCCCAAACATCTACACAGCTATTCTTAGCACTCTAGCCCAAGCCCCACAAGCCTGACTCTGTAGACCCCAGCTCCAAGACTTGCTGCCGCAGCATTTTTTTGCCTTGTAGACATGTGCTGTGATGCTCAGAATGGGGGATCACACCATTTTTCTTCCCAGCAGCACCTCGGATATCCCTAGAGAGTGCTTTTGGAATCATGTTTTCCATCAGTGTGGGCCATGTTTGACTTTAATCTCTCTCTGGATATTGCAACACAGAGCAGACAACTTTTCCCCCCCTTTGTTAAAATCAAGGCAATGCGCCTGTTCCCACTGAAATCAATGGCAAAACACTCACTGGTTTCAATGGGAACTTGGTTGGGCCCTAAAATCTGAGAGTGAGATTGTTTATGTCCCGGGAGAGTTCCATGCTAGTTTCATGGAGGTTAGGTCCCTCAATGGCTATTAGCCAAGATGGTCGGGGCTGCAACCCCATGCTCTGGATGTCCCTAAGCCTCTGACTACCAGATGCTGGGACTGGATGGCAGGGGATGGAACACTTGAGATTTGCCTTGTTTTTTTCACTCCTTCTGAAGCATCTGGCATTGGTCACTGTCGGAAGACAAAATACCTGGCTACACGGACCATTGGTCTGACCCCGTATGGGCGTTCTTATGCCAATCAGAATAGATGCCACTCCAGATCCCCCAGTGGGATAGGTGGAGTAATCTGATCCTGATTTGTAGAGTTGTAAGGAATAAATTACAGGTAGATTCCTCATTTATTCCAACGATGCCCAATATACTAGCAATAGCACTAATACGCTTAGACATGAGACTCATAATGGTACAGTTCTGATGGGTACCATCAATTTTATCTGCCATCTGGTAGAGCATTTTGATGGTCTCCTCCATCTGCTGTTTCTGCTCAGGGACTTCTTCACAAAGAATGTCATGTTTTTGACTCTTCCAAAGCTTTCTGATTTCCTCCTGCCTGTTAAAGGGGGTCGGGGGGGATTTCAAGGAGATGCCCATATGGACAGCAACAAAACAAGCCATAGACACCGTTTTGTAAAACAAACTGTTAGAGGCCTTCCCTTCACCCTCCCACGTCCCTGGTTCTTGTCATGCAGACAGCAAGCAGCAAAAGACCAGAAGTCCAAAGCGCAGACAATGCAATGTTTATTGGGGTCAGTTTCCAAGCAAGCATATTCCGTAGCCCTTCATACCAATCGGGCTTATCTCTATATGCTGATAGAGTGTTCCCTTCCCAGCTCTGACGTCGCAGAGCCTTGTCTGTGTCCCTGTTCCCCACGAGACATTTTGTTTACATTGGCCATCTGCAGGCATAGTGGTCCCCCGCAGCTCCTAGTGACTGCGGTTCGCTGTTCCCAGGGCCGGCTTTAGCACATGCGGGGCCCGATTCGTGGGGCTTGTACTCACCGGGCAGCGCCCTGACCGGGGGAGCGGGGCCGCGGGACTTGCAGCGCTCCAGCCGGGGAAGCGGGGCTGCGGGGATTGCCGGGCTCCGGCCAGGGGAGCGGGGCTGTGGGAATTGCTGCGCTCTGGCCTGGGGAGCAGGGCCACGGGGTTGCTGGGCTCCGGCTGGGGTTGTGGGGCCATGGGGATTGCCGCGCTCTGGCCAGGGGAGCGGGGATTGCCGCGCTTGGGCTGGGGTTGCAGGACTGCAGGCTTGCCGCGCTCTGGCTGGGCACAGGGCCCTCTTAGGCACGGGGCCCAATTCATGGGAATCGGCCTACAGCTGGCCCTGGCTGTTCCCGGCCAATGGGAGCTGCGGGAAGCAGCAGCCAGCACGTCCCTGCAGCCCGCGCCACTTCCCTCAGCTCCCATTGGCCAGGAACAGCAAAGCAACAGAGATTGGGACAATGGGAGCAAGAACACCAGCATGAGAAGAAACAACTTGTTGACTGTGAGCATGAGAGCGGAACAGGCACAACCTGGCTCCACCAGTATCTTTAAATTAGGGATTGTGTTTCTCAAACCTCTAGAAATGTTATTCCACACAGAAAGCAAACTCTAATAGAAGTGATGTGTGACGCTCTCCTACAGTCAGTTCTCAGCCTCTTCAACCCACATGGCTGACGGACCTACTTCCCACAGCTTTCAAGAACACTGGCTTCTTTTGCCACTTAAGGGGTCCTCTCCCTTTCTTTTTATAGATCCAGCACCTGTCTCTCTAATATCCTGGGACCGACATGGCTACAACTACACTGCATACTTCTTTTTATAGTCCTGTGCAAAGTTCCTTCTAACTTTTTCTATCCACATGCAGAATGAATTTTGTTCTGTGCACAAATATCGAGGTAATGTGCGTATGTGCGCCACCAGTAGAAACAAAAAACCTAGACATAATATATATTTTTTAAAAGTTACCATAGGGATAATTACTCCAGCCAGGACCGGTTAGGCATTTTAGAACTCACTACACAAAGAATTAAATTTAAGCATAAGAGAGAAAAACAATTATGAAATGCATAGACCAGTCAAAAAACTAAAATAACACACTTGGAAAGAATAAAATTACAGAGAATATATGTGCATTGCAGGAAATATCAAGAAGTAACAACAACAACAGCAATATAACTATGTGTTGGGAGGTGAGTGTAAGAGAGAGAGAGAGACACACACACAGAGTGTGTGTATGTGAGTCACATAGTGTGTGTGTGTGTGTGTGTGTGTGTGTGTGTGTGTGTGTGTGTGTGTGTGTGTGTGTGTGTGTGTGTGAGAGAGAGAGAGAGAGAGAGAGAGAGTCACACAGTGTGTATGTGAGTGTGAGAGAGACATCGGCACTCACCAGTCTGAAACCTGCTTGTTCAGATACAGCAGCAGCCGCCAACAAGCTCTGTCCCATATCCCACTCCTGAACCCTGCAGAGATGGGGTACAGAGGCGAGGGGGGACACCCAGACATCAGAGTCTCCTCATTCCCCCCCTGCTCCTTTATCTAGGAGAAACTTGTTTATCAGCTGTCTCCACAACATATTTTAAGACTATATTACAACACACATAAATAACTCTCTATACACAACCCATACATACATCACACAATGCTATCCATGACCAGCGTGTCACCAGTTCTATAGGATACCTTACAAAACACTATTTGGCTAAATATTTGGACATCAGTGAGTTGAGTGTGCCCTTTGCCATTTAGCACAAAGGGGGTCTTCAGGTCACATCTCCCCTCTTACAGTGCTGTAGGAGGGTCAGCCACTGGGACAATTTCCAAGTCATATTCTTGGAGCCTCATGCTCCACCGCCACAGTTTGGAATTGGTGCCTTTGGTTCTATGTACCCAAATTAATAGAGATTGGCCAGTTAAAGCCCCAAACTCTCTGCTAAAGAGAGAGGACCTTAATTGTTTGATTGTCTACTCAACAGCATAGCCTCCTTTTCCTATGACAGAGTAATTCTGTTCAGTGGGAGTCAGTGTTTTGCTCAAGAAAGCAAGGGGCTTTTGTTACTTTCCCCTGATTGCACTGCTGCTGCCTTTAAACCAATGTCTGACACATCAGTACATAGTTCAAACACTTTATCAAAATCAAGACTGGCCAGAACAGGCTTTTTGGACAGAATTTTCGTTTACCATA
Organism: Chrysemys picta bellii; assembly: GCF_011386835.1. Lineage (NCBI taxonomy): Eukaryota > Metazoa > Chordata > Testudines > Emydidae > Chrysemys > Chrysemys picta. Next base: position 91,111,143 of record NC_088791.1, on the reverse strand, counting down.
TCAAAACCCCATGGACAAGCCTTTGCCCACATGATTGTGTTTGGTTTTGTCTTCTTGCACAAGCCTGTGAGAGCCGACACAATGTCACTGAACCCAGGCACAAATCGGCAGTAACAATTAACCAAGCCTATGAAAGACTGGAATTCCGTTTTGGTCTGGGATATAAGCCATTAACAATGGCTTCCACTTTCAAGGGGTCAGGAAAGATTTGCTTGGTCTCAACCCAGTGTCCCAAATAAGGAACTTTGGCTGCTCCAATTTCATATTTACAATACTACCGCATCTCTGAGTTTGGGCAATACATTTCCCAAGTGATTCGTGTGCTCTGACCAAGAACTGCTCAATATCGCGATAGGGTTGATATAAGCTCATCCAAAGTCCTTTGATTGGCAAGCCTCTGAGAAGTGGCTCCTGCATTAACTAACCCAAGTGGTAACATTTTGAATTCATAAAGTCCCATATCTGCAGATTTCTTCTGCATTGCTGTCTAAAGGAATCTGTCAATAACCTTTTACCAGGAATATCACGCTCAGATATTTTGCTTTGCCCAAAGTATCTAGCACATCATCAATTATGAACACAGGATCTGCTTCAGGAACTGTGACAGCATTAAGTTTTCCATAATCAACACAAACCCTAACAGAGTTATCTTGCTTAGGAACCAACACAACAGGTGAAGCCCAGGAGCTATCAAACTCTTTCATTATCCCACATCCAGCATACTCTGTATTTCTTTACAAATTTGCTCCTCCACTTTGCCACTCTGTTCTTACTGTGGAAACTTACAGCAAAATGGAATTTGGAGTCACATGGGCAAGTCACATGTCCATGCATGACTTAATTCTTTATAGGTAGCACCCATTGCCCACATGCTATTTTGAATGTCCCCAGGAAGACTTCTCATGTGGATTGGAGTTTCCCAAGGTCTATTGTCAGTTAAGTGTTTTTTGATTGGGCACTTAACTTGAAAATTCCTTTCTCAAGAAACTGACCAAATGCTTTACTAAGGCTACTTAGAATTAAAATACATTGATATACAAGTACATAGCCAATATTCATAACTTCAACCACAAAAATGATACACACATACAGATAGCATCATCATAACCAGAAAATTATAACCTTTCCATAGACACCTTACACGACAACCTTTGTACAATATTTGCTGCAAATATATAACACTGGTTGCAACAATGATCTATACGGTCACAGGTTATGTCAGTAACGTCACAATTACCTCATAATGTTTCTCAAAACAAAAAGATAAGCTGAGTGTTGTAGTGAATATTATATCTGATACTTATATGACAATGATTTATAGACCTATTAAAATTTCCTAAACTTCCTAGTTCCTCACACAATGCACAGTCAATCTGTGGAACTCATTGCCAAGGGATGTTGCGAAGTCCAAAACTATAATGGGGTTAAAAAAAGAACTTGATAAGTTCATGGAGGATAGGTCCATCAATGGCTATTAGCCAAGATGATCAGAGATGCAACCCCATGCTATGGGTGCCTCTAGCTCAGTGGTTCTCAAACTTTTGTACTGGTGACCCCTTTCACACAGCAAACCTCTGAGTGCAACACCCCCCCCCCCAAATAAATTAAAAACACTTTTTAAAATATATTTAACACTACTATAAATGCTGGAGGGGAAGCGGGGTTTGGGGTGGAGGCTGACAGCTCATAACCCCCCCACATAATAACCTTGCGATCCCCTGAGGGGTCACACAACCCCCAGTTTGAAAACCACTGCCCTAGCTTCTATTTACCAGAAGCTGGAAGTAGATGACTGGGGATGGATCACTTGATGATTGCCTGTTCTGTTAATTTCCTCTGATGCACCTGGCATTGGCCACTGTCAGAAGACAGGATACTGGGCTAGATGGACCTTTGGTCTGACCCAGTATGATTGTTCTTATAAATAATTATATAAAAATGGATCCTCTTTTGATTTGGTCCTATGAATGACTCCAAATCTATTAATATTGTCTGTCCTTAATCCAATTGAATCCAGGCATATTATTTATGTAAGTTCTGACAGTGCTCTCAGTGCTGTACATGAAGACAGATGCTGCCCTGAAGAACTTACAATCAAGAAGACGGAGAGAAAAGACTGGATCCATAAGGGAAGGAGTAAAGAAAGGTCCTGACTAGCAAGTAGAAGGAAAGCCTTCAAGGAATGAAGTAGGGAGGATGTCAAATAATAACCAATGAGATAAGAGAAAGTTTCTAAAAAGAAGGCCTCTGACCGATAGGAGTGACTGCAGATGGTTTTAAATAAGACAAAGAGAATCTGTATGCAGGGCCAGATTTAGGGGCAGGCGACCAGGTCTGAGGTGCTGGTCTTGGAGAGTGCCGGGCTCAGGGTGCTGTTTTTGTTGTTAGCGACAAAAGGAAAATAGAATGTTTGAAGTAACATGTTTCAGGTATTATGTATGTGGATTTATTTTTCACTAACCTCCTTGAATGTTCTGGACCTTTGTAGAAACTCGGGGAACCTTCCAGACTTTCTGAGAACTACATTTTCCTTGAACCTTCTAGAATGTTGTCAGCCATGCCTAGGGTGACCAGATGTCCCGATTTTATAGGGACAGTCCCGATTTTTGGGTCTTTTTCTTATATAGGTTTCTATTACCCCCCCCACACACACACACACACACACACACCACCTGTCCCGATTTTTCACACTTGCTGTCTGGTCACCCTAGCCATGCCCTCATGCGTATATAAGGGGCAGGGCATTGCCAGTCAGTCAGTGAGATATAAGGATGAACTGAAGTGACAGCCCAGCTGCAATATTGCAAGTCTTGTTTTAGTGTAGAATTGTGAAAGTGTACTTGTGGTTTAAGACTTGAAGGGTGTACATAGTTACTAATAAAGGACATATTTAATAAGATGCCAGAGATAGCTATTGAACTCCTATCTACGCAACAATATAAAAGAAATACTGTTACTTCTTTTCCCATGTTTAACACATAATGTTTGATGACTTTCTATGAGTTTAGGTCGAATTTAGCAGCGTTAAATCGAATTAAGCCTGGACACGTCCACACGACGAAGCCCTTTTTTTTGACTTAAAGGGCCCTTTAAACCAGTTTCTTTACTCCACCTCCAACAAGGGGATTAGTGCTGAAATTGACCTTTGCGGGTCGGATTTGGGGTAGTGTGGACAGAATTCGACGGTATAGGCCTCCGGGAGCTATCCCAGAGTGCTTCATTGTGACCGCTCTGGACAGCACTCTCAACTCAGATGCACTGACCAGGTAGACAGGAAAAGCCCCGCGAACTTTTGAATTTCATTTCCTGTTTGCCCAGCGTGGAGAGCACAGGTGACCACGCAGAGCTCATCAGCACAGGTAACCATGATGGAGTCCCAGGATCGCAAAAGAGCTCCAGCATGGACCGAACGGGAGGTACGGGATCTGCTCGCCATATGGGGAGACGAATCAGTGCTAGCTGAACTCCGTAGCAGTAAACGAAATGGAAAAATATTGGAAAAAGTCTCAAAGGCCATGAAGGACAGAGGCCATAACAGGGATGCACAGCAGTGCCGCGTGAAAATTAAGGAGCTAAGGCAAGCCTACCACAAAGCCAGAGAGGCAAATGGAAGGTCCGGGGCAGAGCTGCAGACATGCCGCTTCTACGCAGAGCTGCATGCCATGGTAGGGGGTGCAGCCACCACTACCCCAACCGTGTGCTTTGACTCCATCAAAGGAGAATCACGCAACAGGGAAGCGGGTTCAGGGTACGAGGAAGATAATGATGAAGACAATGAAGATAGCTCACAGCAAGGAAGTGGAGAAACCAGTTTCCCCAACAGCCAGGATATGTTTATCATCCTGGACCTGGAACCAGTAACCCCCGAACTCACCCAAGGCGTGCTCCCAGACCCTGAGGGTGCACAAGGGACCTCTGGTGAGTGTACCTTTGTAAATATTACATATGATTTAAAAGCAAGTGTGTTTAATGATTAATTTGCCCTGGCAATCGCAGCCAGTACAGCTACTGGAAAAGTCTGTTAACGTGTATGAGGATGGAGCAGAACTGATATGCTCCAGCGTATGGTTGAGCTGCAGGAAAGGCAGCAGGAGCAGAGACCGCCGCTACAGCCCCTGTGTAACCAACAGCCCTCTTCCCCAAGTTCCATAGCCTCCTCACCCAGAGGCCCAAGAATGTGGTGGGGGGGCCTCCATCACCCAGCCACCCCACCCCAGATGATTGCCGAAGCATCAGAAGGCTGGCCTTCAATAAGAGTTAAAGTTTTAAAACTACAGTGTGTCCTTGTCCTTCACTCTTCCCCCACCCCTTCCGGGCTACCTTTGCAGTTATCCCCCTAGTTGTGTGATGAATTAATAAAGAATGCATGAATGTGAAGTAACAATGACTTTATTGCCTCTGCAAGTGGTGCTCGAAGGGGGGAGGGGAGGGTGGTTAGCTTACAGGGAAGTAGAGTGAACTGGGGGGTGGGATGGGAGGCAGTTCATCAAGGAGAAACAAACAGAAGTTTCACACCGTAGCCTGGCCAGTCACAAAACTGGTTTTCAAAGCTTCTCTTCTAACTGCCCTGGTGTCTGGCTGCGTGTAATCAGCGGCCAGGCGATTTGCCTCAACCTCCCACCCCGCCAAAAATGTCTCCCCCTTACTTTCAAAGATATTGTGGAGCGCACAGCAAGCAGCAATAACAATGAGGTCTATCCAAGTCAGTAAACTGCGCCAGCGTGCTTTTAAATGTTCAAATGCACATTCTACCACCATTCTGCACTTGTTCAGCCTATGGTTGAACAGGTCCTGACTACTGTCTAGGCTGCCTGTGTACGGCTTCATGAGCCATGGCATTAAGGGGTAGGCTGGGTCCCCAAGGATAACTATAGGCATTTCAACATCCTCAGTGGTTATTTTCTGGTCCGGGAAGAAAGTCCCCTTCCTCCAGCTTTTGAAATAGACCAGAGTTCCTCAAGACGCGAGCAACATGTACCTTTCCCGGCCATCCCACGTTGATGTTAGTGAAACGTTCCTTGTGATCCACCAGGGCATTGAAAAGTACCCTTTTCGTTTTATGTACTCAGTGGCTTGGTGCTCCGGTGACAAGATAGGGATATGGGTTCCGTCTATCGCCCTACCACAGTTAGGGAATCCCATTGTAGCAAAGCCATCCACTATGACCTGCACGTTTCCCAGAGTCACCACCCTTGATATCAGCGGTCTTTGATTGCGTTGTCTACTTGGATCACAGCAGCCACCACAGTAGATTTCCCACTCCAAATTGATTCCTGACTGACCGGTAGCTGTCTGGCGTTGCAAGCTTCCACAGGCCTGTCGCCACTCGCTTCTCAACTGTGAGGGCTGCTCTCATCCTGGTATTCTGGCGCTTCAGGGCAGGGGAAAGCAAGTCACAAAGTTCCATGAAAGTGCCCTTATGCATGCGAAAGTTTCGCAGTCACTGGGAATCATCGCACACCTGCAACACGATGTGGTCCCACCAGTTTGTTTGTTTCCCGGGCCCAGAATCGGCATTCCACGGCATGAACCTGCCCCAGTAACACCATGATTTGCACATTGCTGGGGCCTGTACTTTGTGAGAGGTCTATGTCCATGTCAATTTCTTCATCACTCTCGTTGCCGCGCTGCAATCGCCTCCTCGCTTGGTTTTGCTTTGGCATGTTCTGGCTCTGCATATACTCCAGGACAATGCGCGTGGTGTTCATAGTGCTCATAATTGCCGCGGTGATCTGAGCAATTCCCAGTGCTATGGCGTCTGATCTGAAAAAAGGTGCAAAACTATTGTCTGACGGAGGGAGGGAGGGGCGAGTGACAACATGGCTTACAGGGAATTAAAATCAACAAAGGTGGCTGTGCGTCAGGGAGAAACACAAACAACTGTCACACAGAATGGCCCCCCCAAAGATTGAACTCAAAACCCTGGGTTTAGCAGGCCGTTGATTTCACGGAGGGAGAGGGAAGCAAATGAATACAGAACAAATCTGGTCCATCTATTTTTTATATCTTAGGCTGGCAGCAGACGGTGCAGCATGACTGATAGCCATCGGCATCTTCTGGGTGCTTGGCAGAAGATGCTGCATAACGATTGCTAGCCATCATCGTCAAGATGGTGCAATAGGACTGCCGGCAGGACTGAGTCTGCAGGAGACAAAACATGTCTGCCCAGGCGCCTCTGACCGAACTCACTGAGGAATACGATGATGATGAATACCAATCGTAATACACCATCTACTGCCAAAAGGCAAGGAGTTGCTGCTGTATAGCAGTGCAGTCCCACGTCTGCCAGCACCCAGATAGCCGATGACGGCTACCAGTCATACTGCACCATCTACTGCCAAAAGGCAATTAGCTGCTGCTGTGTAGCAATGCAGTACCACGTCTGCCGGCACCCAGATGACATATGGTGACGATGAGCTGAGCTGAGCGGGCTCCATGCTTGCCATGGTATGTCGTCTGCACAGGTAACTCAGGAAAAAAGGCACGAAACGATTGTCTGCCGTTGCTCTCACGGGGGGGGGGGGGGAGGAGAGCCTGACAACATGTACCCAGAATCCCCCGCGACACTGTTTTTGCCTCATCAGGCATTGGGATCTCAACCCAGAATTCCAATGGGCGGTGGAGACTGCGGGAACTGTGGGATAGCTACCCACAGTGCAACGCTCTGGAAGTTGATGCTAGCCTCTGTACTGTGTACGCGGTCCGCCGACTTAATGCAATTAGAGCATTTTATGTGGGGACACACACAATCGACTGTATAAAAACGATTTCTATAAAACCAGCTTCTATAAATTCGACCTAATTTCGTAGTATAGACATACCCTAAGACTGCAGAACATAGACTTTTGCTCTCCCTAATACTCTCAGTTTTCCCTCATAGAAAATAAAAGATGTCTCCGAAGAAGACTTCAGGAGCTCAGTATGGGAAGAGAAAAGCTCAGTTGCAATCTAGTTTGCAGCAAGGGGCACATTCGATGGGAAAATATCTGAAACAGAACAACCTAGACTGGGCTTTAGGCAGTAGGGATCGTTCCAGTGCAGAAGAAATTGAGGAGAGAAGCATAAATGATAGAAGTCCTCTTGCTAAGGAATTAGCAGATTTACCGGAAGATAAGGAATGGAAATGTGAGGAAAGTGATGGAGAATCATCCAGTTTTGCTGGCGCCGTAAAGGAGAGTGATGGTAAAGAAGAATCTGGTTCACATGAAAAGAAGAAAAAAGGTAAATAAGCCTCAACTCTGCATGATGACAGAAACAGCATTGAGAAAAATTGCACACCACAAATTGATACATCAGATCCTGCTTTATGGCCGGCAATCCTAAACTCTGAGGAAATGACATTTCCAGTAAATGAGCAGAAGCTACACTTCTCAAAGTCTCACTGCAAAAGGGTGCTCGAGAATGGTAGGAAACTGAATTGGCGTTGTCAGTTGAGTTTCAGTAAACTAGCCAAAGTGTTCTGTTCTTGTTGCAAAGTATTTGACAAGAACGCCAAATCGTTGCTTGCGCTTTCCAGGTACAATTACTGGCATAACTTAGCCGATGCTCTGAAGTAACATGAAAAGTCACCTGGCCATTTTACAGCCTAGTCCAAATGGATGGAGATCAAGTTCAGGCTCAAGCTGAATGTATGCACAGATGTAGAAAACAAGCGCATTATTAATGTAGAAACCCAGCATTGGAGGAATGTGCTCGAGTGTCTGATCTCAATTATCCTCTTCCTTGCAAAGAATAATTTGGCTTTCTGGGGCCTGTTGGATAAGTTGTTCACTGAACATAATGGTCCCCGCACCACTTCCCACAGCTCCCATTGGCCGGGACGGGCAAATCACGGCCACTGGGAGCTGCGGGCAGCCGTGCCTGTGGACGGTCAATGTAAACAAACTGTCTCGCGGCCCACCAGTGGATTACCTTGACAGGCTGCGTGCAGCCCGCGGTCCGCAGGTTGCCCACCACTGATAGTTAATGCTGAAAACAGGATACATACCAGGTGGAAGATCCTCACAGATAATGTTACAAATCTGACTGTGAAGCTACTAAGTGACTCTCGCTGGGAGAGCCACATTGACAGCATAGGGCCAGAGAGGCATCAAGTGACTGAGGTTTACGACGCCCTGATGGAACTGGCTCAGTTGAGGAAAGCCGAGGCCAGAATCTGACACAAGGCGCAAAGCCAGGCAAACAACATTACTGACTTCAACTTTCTGGTCTCAATTGTGGTTTGGCACGATACCCTGTTCTAAGTAAATGTTGTAAGCAAGGCATTACAAACTCAATCAATGGACATTGCAACCATGAGCAGCTACCTTGATTTTGTTGTGGCCTACACTGCTGCCAAATAAATAGGGGAAAACTTAGGCGTTGAGCCGGTCTTCAAAGAAACTCGTATTCATTGGAAGAAAAGACAGTTTGGTTTTGAGGCCAGAGATGAGGTGATGAGAAGCTCGGAAGAAAAATTCAAGATGGAGTTTTTTTGCTCACTCGTTGACACTGCTTGAGTGTTCACTGAAGAAAGGTTTGGACAAAGGAAGCACCATGAAAACACCTGGGGGTTTTGTATGACCTTAGTAAGCTGCCAGCAGACCGGAAAACACTCTTGAACAAATGTACAGACCTTCACCAGACACTGACACATGAAGGATGTTTGGATGTCTCTATGTCAAACTGGACAACATCCATCACATTATGCCATGTGCGAAGCACTCTCCACTCCAAGTTCTCCAATTCATTCATGATGCAGAGCTGAAGGACACTTTTCCTAATGTGTGGATAGCTGTGAGGATTCTGATCATGCTGCCGGTCACAGATGCGAGTCGTGAGTGCAGCTTTTCGAAGCTCAGGTTCATTAAAACTTACCTTTGATTGACGATGGCTGACCAGAGACTGACATCACTTGCTATTTTGTTGGCCAGTCTTTGGATCTCTCTGACGCTGTGCTTCAGTTCGCGAGGGCAAAGGTGATATTAATTAGTCCAGGGAGGGTGCATTGTAACTGCCGTGCAATAACAGTTTATCTTTGGAGTGTTATTCATTAAAAAGGCATTTGAAATTATTAATTGTGTGCGCGCATAACTGTCTTATGGTAAAGACTAGTCCTGCATTCCTAACAGAAAGAAAGTGAATCCTACTAGAATTTCTCTTAGTATTTAGATGGTTCTTACAGAAATCCAGCAATTGTCTCTTGCAAGGATAGGAATTCATGGTCTGTGCAAATACTTTAAGTCAGGCAGTAAATTGACTTACCTCCCCTCTACATAGGTTACACAGCTTCAGCTTTCAGCTACTGGATCATGTTATACCTTTCTCTGCGAGGTTGAAGAGCCCATTGTTAAATGTTTGTCTGCCCCGGAGATACTTACGGATTGTAATCAAGTCACCCCTTAACCGTCTCTTTTTTAAGCTAAATAGACTGAGCTCTGAGTCTACAGTAGAACCTCAGAGTTATGAACACCGGCATTATGAACTGACCAGTCAGCCACACACCTCATTTGGAACTGGAAATACAAAATCAGGCAGCAGCTGAGACATCATTGTTTTTTTTTTTAAAGAGCAAATACATACAGTACTGTGTTAAATGTAAATGACTAAAAACAAAGGGAAAGCAGCATTTTTCTTCTGTATAGCAAAATTTCAAAACTGTATTAAGTCAATGTTCAGTTGTAAACTTTTGAAAGACCAACCATAACATTTTGTTCAGCGTTACAGTAGAAATGGAAGTTGTTTGTATCACTATAAGGGATGTTTTTTAACCCTTTAATCATTCTTGTTGCTCTTTGAATTCTCTCCAGTTTATCGATATCCTTTTTGAATTGTGGGCACTAGAACTAAACACAGTATTCCAGCTATGGTTGCACCAGTGCCAAATGCAGAGGTAAAATATCTTCTGTACCCTTACTCAAGATCCCCTGGTGTATGCTTCCCAGGATCACAGTAGCTCTTTTGGCCACAGCATCACACTGAAAGCTCATGTTCAGCTGATTATCCCCCTCCCAAATCTTTTCCAGAGCACTGCTTGCTAGGAAAGAATCCCCCAGCCTGTAAGTATGGCCTACATTCTTTGTTCCTAGATGTATACATTTAACCATATTAAACCGTATATTGTCTGCTTGCGCCCAGTTTACCAAGCAATCCAAGTTCCTCTGGATCAGTGACCTGTCCTTTTCATTACTTACCACTCCCCCAATTTTTGCGTCATCTGCATACTTTATCAGTGATGATTTTATGTTTTCATCCAGGTCATTGATAAAAAAAAAAAAGAAAAGAAAAGCTAAATAGCGTAAGGCCAAGAAACGATCACTGCAAGACCCCACTGGAAACACACCCACTCAGTGATGATTCCCCATTTACAATTACATTTTGACACCTATCAGTTAGCCAGTTTTTATCCACTTAATGTATGCCATCTTAATTTTATATCATTCTAGGTTTTCTTTTAATCAAAATATTGTGGTACCAAGTCAAAAGCCTTACAGAAGTGTAAATCTAGTATGTCAATACTATTACCTTCATCAACCAAAATTTTAATTTAATCACAAAAAGATATGAAGTTAATCTGACAGGATGTATTTTCCATAAGCCCATGTTGAATTGCATTAATTATATTACCCTCCTTTAATTCTTTGTTAATCAAATCCCATATCAACTGTTCTATTATCTTGTTGGGGATCAAAGTCAGGAAGACAGGCCTATAATTACCTGGATCATTCTGTCTATCCTTCTTAAAAAATGGCACACTAACTTTATTCCAGTGTTCTGGAACTTCCCCAGTGCTCCAAGACTTAATGAAAAGCAACATTAATGGTCCAGTGTGCTTCTCAGCCAGATCTTTTAAAACTCTTGGATGCAAGTTATCTGGACCAACTGAATTAAAAATATTTAACTTTAGTAGGTTCTGTTTAACATTCTCCAGAGATGCTAGTGGAATGGAAAGAGTGTTATCACCTAATGACGAGACTGTCATCTGTTTTTTCCCCAAATACAGAACAGAAATAATTATTGAACATTTTTGTCTTTTTTTGCATTATTATTAATAATTCTACCATTTCCATCTAGCAATGGATCAAGTCCCACTGTCAGGATTCTTTTTGCTCCTAATATATTTTTTTTAAATCTTTTTTATGGTCCTTAATTCTGCTGGCCGTAGATTTCTTCTTCTGTCCCTTTGCTTTCCTTAGCACTTTTCTACAATTCCTAATTTGTTTTACTATCAATTTCCCCTTTCTTCCATTTGTTATATATTATTTTTATAGCTGCCTCTACTTCTCCTCTAAACCAGGTCAGTTTTTTAAATTGACACGGTCTTCTTTCTCAGTTGCAGGATTGTGGGGTTTTGGGGCATCTAGTGTATGGTGCTCTTAAATGATTCCCAATTAGCATTCATATTTTTCTGATTAAATTCTTTCTCCGAGCTGCTTTGGCTTGTAAGTGTTTTCAGTTTCGTGAAATTGGCCCTTTAAAAGCACCAAGTGTATAGAGTACTGGTCTGGACTTTATTCTGCTTGTTTATTATAAATGTGATCAAATCATGATCACTTGCACCTAAGTTCTGTGATCAGTTTCTCTTTAGCTGTTAGGACACCAGGTCTAATTAAAAAATTCCTCCGTATTGGCTGTAACCCTTTTTCTGAATTAAAAAATTGTCATCAATAATGTTTAGAAATTCCAAGGGTGTTTTAGTCCTGGCAGCATGAGCCTGACAGCATCTGTCACTCAGATTGAAGTCCCTCATGATCACTCCGTTTTTGTTGTTTTTCTCTACAAATAGGTGCATAAGGAGCCAGTCACTCTGTTCCCTGGTGTGATTTTGGTGGTCTGTAGCAGACACCAACTAATACCCCATCTCGTGCTTTATCTGTTAGGATGCTGCGGGAGTGAAGTCTCTTGTCTTCAGCAGAAGCGTGGGGATTTGGGAAAAACACATGTCAGTGAATACTTTGATGTGAAATTTAGAAACAAGCTTGGGGAGACCCTTGGGGTGTAGTCACAGAGAAGCCTTCTCTTTGTGAAAAGCAGTATAAGGAGGGTCCACCATGATGGCGCTGAGCTCACTGACCCTCCTGGCCGAAGTGATAGCCACTAAGAATGCCACCTCCATGGATAAGTAGGTCAAGAAACACCTCACCATGGGTTTGAAAGTGTTGACATGAGATTAAGTTCTCACTGAGATGTAGGTTTGATCACTGGTGGGAAAGTCCAGATTAGGCCTTTCATAAACTGTACTGACACTGGAGGAGTAAAGACAAAACGTCCTTCTATCAGGGGGAGGAAGGCACTAATCACTGCTAGGTGCACTTGACACCAGCTAATAGAGAGACTGGAGGTCTTCGGGGACAGGAGATAGTCTACGAGTGCCTGGAGAATTTTGGTGGAGCTGTGCCCAGGCCGAAATGCATCACCATTGGGCCAGCTAGCAGGTTCTCTAGTAGAATCTTTTCTGCTTTGGTTAAGGATAGTCTGAACGGGGACTGAGTATGAGTGGTCTATTTCTGAGGCCCTCCAAACACCAGGCCATGAGGCAGAGTGAGCTAGGATTGGAGTGATTGATTTCTCCCCCCCCCCCCCCCCCCCGTCCTGGGTTAGGAGGTCCAGGAATGGGTGGATCCTGTTTGGAGGGTGGGACAACATCATTAGACATTCCATGAACTAGAATTGTCTGGGTCAGTAGGGTTCTAAGAGAATGACGTTGGCTCTGTTGCAACGTATCTTCCCTAGGACGTGTGGAAGTAGGGGAAGGGGAGGAAAGGGAGAGCCGAGATAGTTTATCCAGAATAGCAGAAGAGCATTGCCCTGGAAACCGTGACCTGTGGCACCTCTGGAACAATATACGGGGAAGTTCCTGTTAGTTTGGGACGCAAAAAGATCCTAGAGCGGTGTCCCTCATGTAAATATCTCACTTAGGCCTGTGTAGTGGATCTCCCACTCCTGTCTTTCACCAAGCTTCTGCTTAGTCTGCCTGCAAGAGGCTTATGAATACCAGGATGGTAAGTAGCTCGTATTGTGATTTGGTTCCAGGAGCGCACCAGTTTCTGACAGTCTGACAGCTTCCAGGCAGAGGGGACAAGATCTCGCTCCTCCTTATTGGCTTATATAGACCAGGATAGTGATATTGGCCAACATTATCTGTAGATGGAGTGAGCATGCCTGCCTGAGTGCAGGTCACCCCTCATCCTGCTTTAGAGCGACAGGGTTAGATACCAGGACAAGCCCCCATGTATCACAGAAACTGCTCAGACCCACTTCCTTTTAGTGTTCACTCAGTAGTTTAGTCCAAACACTTCCGCCAACGCCAGTACAGCACCACATCACAGTTTTAATCCCTACGACTTTCAGTTCATTTCTACCACGGCCAGAGGGGGAAAGAGATCTCCATGTCTTGGATGCTCTTTCAGCCTGGGCTCCATGAGCTCTGTCGCCCTCCCCTGGTATCACTTCCTTCCTCGCTTTTATCGGGTTAGCCAGATGAGGGCTAATTAGTTCCTTACCTCCCCTGCTTCTCCTTCTCATAAGCTCATTGCTCAATCAACCATCACTGGGAAACTAACTGAGGCTACAGCGATGGGACTGCTGACCCACTCACCAGGCCTCAGCACTCTGTCCCACTGGTGCAAGCAGTTTCCTACATCACATCCTAAGGCCCTCATGCCGTAGAAGACATTATGCAAACAGAGTCCCAGCCGAGCAAAGTGCAGACCCTGAACAAACAGCATCCATGGAGAAAAGTTAATAGGTTATTTTGAAACTCTCTCATATTTAATAATCTGAAATGCTCTTAGAAACATGGAGAGGGGCATTGGAGGCCCTGATCCCTGCTGGTGAGCACTTGCCCATGTGACTAGTCTCACTGATTTTAATGGGACTATTCCTGTAGATAAGGCTCCTCCATTGGCCCTATATATTTGACTGGAGGAAAATGTAGAATCATTATCCCAAAGGTTGACTGTTTTTGTATAGGACCTAGTATATTCAAGGGGGCTTAAATAGTATCTAGTGTCTTCAAGAACTAGTGTAATTCAAGGTGGCTTCTGTAGTCTTGCTGAGGTCTAAGAAGAAATAAGACATAAAATGAGGAAAAGGAAGAGTTGGCCCTGTACTCATCTTTAGGAAATAGAAGTGGCTAGCTTCTCTGTTCCACTCGTTGCACAGCTCTGCCATACACCAGTAGTTGAGATAGATCCAGTTTTTTATGGATGCTGTCTTCCAGATAACCTACTGAATGGACAGTAACCAATTTATTAAATATTAGTGTGTCAGGATTTAGTATTGGTACCCAGACACTGAACAAGATTGTTTTGAATAATGTGTACCTGAGTTAGGATGCAGTATCACTGACCCAAATTATGACTGGTACGAACAGGCAAGGTGTTTACCCAATTTGTAGTTACTATATAACTTTGTTTGTTTACCCCCTTTTTTTCCCTTGCTTTCACGTTGTTTGCTGCCATTTGTTTGTTAATTTTTACCTATGTGTTGGTTAAACAGTTTAGCAAGGTTATGCACATTGTAAATGTTGTACAACAATAATACAATACAGCAATAAGACAACAGTACAACAGTAATACAGCAATAATACAGTTATTTGTACATAGTAACCAAGTTGAAATTAAAGGATGGCTTATCCTGGTCCAGCTAGTGGTTTTTAGCTGATTGTTAACTTAATTGTCCATATATGGTAGATAGAGGTGTATTTAACCAGTCTCTTATTTATAAAGCACTTCATTTTTCTTTTCTTGATGCTTGGGAGTTTCTTCGCTATATCCTGATATTTTTTGGTGTCTTCAGGGTGTGATAGTTTCTGGTGTCTTTGGTCTGTGGGATGCAACTTAAACAGCTAGTTAGTTAACATAATAAAGGGTTTTTGTTTGTTTGTTTTTGGTTTTTGTTTTCAGAAACCCAAACTTAATACATAGTTTAACTTTGTTCTTGTTACATTGTAAACAAACTATGTAATAGGGACCAAGCCTTTTATAACACAAGCTATACTTTTGCAATTGTTGTATAGACATTCATTTTAATTTGAAGTGCATTACTAATATTTTTATACGAAATGTAGTGCTTAACGGCTAAAATAAATGCTCACCATCTTCCATGAGAAGGTGTATTGCTTTCCCTTGCTGAACAATTTATTTCAGCAAAGGAGTTAACAGATTTTTTACCAAGCTTTTTAGAGTTAACTTGCTTGTGATACCAATTTCATTCACTTTTGTTAACTGTTTAGAAGCACAACTTTAACAACCACTGCTTCCCATTAACGTAACATAACATAAAAGAAAAGCATAAACAATTAAACCAACTATAAAATTAAACCAAAATAAATTTTAAATACAATACTTTGAGGGTATCTGAGGGTATACTTTCATGATGCTTTGTTATGTTTGGGAGCCAAAGGTGGAAACCTGTTCAAATTGTTTGGTTAGCTTTATGCATAAATTGTTATTTTAAAACATTTTGGTTATGATATTCTTATAACTGTATTTAAAAGTGAAAACAAGTTTATAAAAAGCCCAAACAAGAAATTAACATTTTGTTAATATTACTTTTACCTTAATGTTGAGGTTTCCCCTTACATTTTTTCTTTGAATAACAAATAAAAAAAAAATCTTAAAAAACAAAACAAAACTGTGATTGATAAGAGAATATTTTTTGTTTGTAATTGCATTATTTGTTGAGGCAGAAATATATGTACATATATTTGTAACTGAAACCTTTTAGAACTTTGCACAAAAAATTGGTGCTAATACTATGATTATACCCCAACCATGATTTTAAAATAGTGTGGTACCACATATACATAAATTTTTAAAAGGGTATAAAATTGATTTTTGTTGCAACAAAATAAAAATAATAAAAAATAGTCACGTGACACACACAACATACAACACAAGACAACACACATGACATACAGGACAAACTTACAATTAACAACAAATGGCACCAGAATTCTATTCATAACTATACAAAATAAGGCAAACAAAAATAAAAAATAAAAAGGGTTACTTTTGAATAAACAAATTATTACCTTATTTAAAACTTGTTACATAAATTGTTGAAAATATATTAATATTTGCCAAATGTATTGTATTAATTTGGTAACAAGGAATTTTCCATTACTTTATATTTAACATTATTTTAAAACTCTGCTATATGGGAATAAGAAAAGCCCATGTTTCAAATATTAGTGAGTGGTTAGGATTAGAAGCAGAGTGTGCATTTCTGTTGCTTGGCAACCATATCTTCAAGAAAGTTAGGAATAATTCCAGCTGTTGCATTCCTGAAGGATTAAAATACTTAATTTACTGGATTTATTTAAAGTAAAGTTTTTACCTTGCTTTTTGTTTGTTTGTTTGTTTCTTGTTTTATTCTATTTTCAATTGCTGTATCTTTTGGAGGTTTTTGTAAAAACTATAACTTTTAACTTTTAAAACAAAGAGAAAGCAGAATTGAGGAGAGGCTGGGGGAAAGGAGGGGATGAAGAGCAACCTAGGAAGGTAGCGAAACTTGAGCCAAGAGAGATTAACTCTATCAAGATATTTGAAAGTACAGGCAGCAGCAGCAAGTTTAGCAAACTAAGCCATGATCTACACTAAGAGTTTAGGTCGACTTTAGCAGCGTTAAATCGAATTAAGCCTGGACACGTTCACACGACGAAGCCCTTTCTTTCGACTTAAAGGGCCCTTTAAACCGGTTTCTTTACTCCACCTCCAACAAGGGGATTAGCGATAAAATCAGCTTTAGCGGGTCGGAATTGGGGTAGTGTGGACGGAATTAGACGTTATTGGCCTCCGGGAGCTATCCCACAGTGCTTCATTGTGACCGCTCTGGACAGCACTCTCAACTCAAATGCACTGACCAGGTAGACAGGAAAAGGCCCGCGAAGGTTTGAATTTCATTTCCTGTTTGCTCAGCGTGGAGAGCACAGGTGACCACGCAGAGCTCATCAGCACAGGTAACCGTGATGGAGTCCCAGGATCGCAAAAGAGCTCCATCATGGACCGAACGGGAGGTAAGGGATCTGCTCGCCATATGGGGAGATGAATCCATGCTAGCTGAACTCCGAAGCAGTAAACGAAATGGCAAAATATTAGAAAAGGTCTCCAAGGCCATGAAGGACAGAGGCCATAACAGGGACGCACAGCAGTGCCGCGTGAAAATTAAGGAGCTAAGGCAAGCCTACCACAAAGACAGAGAAGCAAACGGAAGGTCCGGGGCAGAGCCGCAAACATGCCGCTTCTACGCGGAGCTGCATGCCATTCTAGGGGGTGCAGCCACCACTTCCCCAACCGTGTGCTATGACTCCCTCACTGGAGAAACACACAGGGAAGTGGGTTCGGGGAACGAGGAAGAGGAGGATGGAGAAAATGTAGATAGCTCACAGCAGCAAAGAAGTGGAGAAACCGGTTTCCCCAACAGCCAGGATATGTTTATCACCCTGGACCTGGAACCAGTAACCCCCGAACTCACCCAAGGCATGCTCCCAGACCCTGAGGGCACACAGGGGACCTCTGGTGAGTGTACCTTTGTAAATATTACACCTGGTTTAAAAGCAAGCGTGTTTAATGATTAATGATTAATTTGCCCTGGCAATCGCAGCCAGTACAGCTACTGGAAAAGTCTGTTAACGTGTATGGGGATGGAGCGGAAATCCTCCAGGGACATCTCCAAAAAGCTCTCCTTCATGTACTCCCAAAGCGTTTGCAAAAGGTTTCTGGGGAGGGCTGCCTTATCCCGTCCGCCATGGTAGGACACTTTACCACGCCAGGCCAGTAGCACGTAGTCTGGAATCATTGCATAACAAAGCATTGTAGCGTATGGTCCCGGTGTTTGCTGGCATGCAGACAACATCCATTCCTTATCGCTCTTTGTTATCCTCAGGAGAGTGATATCATTCACGGTCACCTGGTTGAAATGGGGCAATTTTATTAAGGGGACATTCAGAGGTGCCCGTTCCTGCTCTGCTGAACAGAAATGTTCCCCGCTGTTAGCCACGCGGTGGGGGGAGGGGTGAAGTGATCATCCCAGAGAATTGGGTGGGGGGGAGAAAGGAGGGTTAGTTGGGTTTGTGCTGCATGTTAACCCAGAAACCGCAGCCCCTCCTTTTACATTGCAAACCCATTTTAAATGGCCAACCCAATTCATGCTTGATATGGGAAATGAGGGCGCTGCTGTTTGAAACCATTCCCACATGTTAAGAAGGTTAAAAAAGCCAAAAGACTGTGGCTTACCAGGGCTGCCTGCAAGCCAAAATCTGTTGCCTGGCACTGCGTGAGTGATCTCTCACACCAAACCGGCAGGCCCTCACTATAAGAGGAAAAATGCGACCTTGTAACAAAAGCACGTGCTGTGTAATGTGAACAGCAAAATTTAATGTGAAAGAGTGTACCCATTGTTCTCTAAAATGTGTCTTTTTTAACCACCTCTCCCTTCTCCTCCACCAGCTGCAAATGTTTCTCCTTCACAGAGGCTAGTGAAGATTAGAAAGAGAAAACGGAGGACGTGGGACGAGATGTTCACAGAGCTCCAGATGTCCTCCCATGCTGACAGAGCACAGCAGAATGCGTGGAGGCAGTCAATGTCAGACTACAGAAAAGCACAATATGAACGAGAGGAGAGGTGGCAGGCTGAATCGCGGGATGAACAGAGCAAGTTGCAGGCTGAAGATGATAGGTGGCGTCAGCTTGCAGACAGAAGGCAAGAGTCGATGCTCCGGCTGCTGGAGCATCAAACTGATATGCTTCAGCGTATGGTTGAGCTGCAGGAAAGGCAGCAGGAGCAGAGACTGCCGCTACAGCCCCTGTGTAACCAACAGTCCTCCTCCCCAAGTTCCATAGCCTCCTCACCCAGATGCCCAAGAACACGGTGGGGGGGCCTCCGGCCACCCAGTCACTTCACTCCAGATGATTGCCCGAGCATCAGAAGGCTGGCCTTCAATAAGAGTTAAAGTTTTAAACTGCAGTGTGTCCTTTTCCTTCCCTCCTCCCCCACCCATCCCGGGCTACCTTGGCAATTATCCCCCTAGTTGTGTGATGAATAAATAAAGAATGCATGAATGTGAAGTAACAATGACTTTATTGCCTCTGCAAGTGGTGCTCGAAGGGGGGAGGGGAGGGTGGGGTGGTTGGTTTACAGGGAAGTAGAGTGAACCGGGTGTGTGTGGGGGGGGGCGGAGGGTTCATCAAAGGAGAAACAAATGGAAGTTTCACACCGTAGCCTGGCCATTGACAAAAAACTCGTTTTCATAGCTTCTCTGATGCGCACCACGCCCTGCTGTGCTCCTCTAACCGCCCTGGTGTCTGGCTGCACGTAATCAGCGGCCAGGTGATTTGCCTCAACCTCCCACCCCGCCATAAATTTCTCCCCCCGTAGTCTCACAGATATTGTGGAGCGCACAGCAAGCAGTAATAACAATGGGGATATTCTTTTCGCTGAGGTCTGAGCGAGTCAGTAAGCTGCGCCAGCGCGCTTTTAAACATCCAAATGCACATTCCACCACTATTCGGCACTTGCTCAGCCTGTAGTTGAACAGGTCCTGACTCCTTTCCAGGTTGCCTGTGTACGGCTTCATGAGCCATGGCATTAAACGGTAGGCTGGGTCCCCAAGGATCACGATAGGCATTTCAACATCCCCAATGGTTACTTTCTGGTCTGGGAAGAAAGTCCATTCCTCCAGCTTTCGAAACAGAGCAGAGTGCCTGAAGACGTGAGCATCATGTACCTTTCCCGGCCATCCCACATTGATGTTGGTGAAACGTCCCTTGTGATCCACCAGGGCTTGCAGCAGCATTGAAAAGTACCCCTTGTGATTTATGTACTCGGTGGCTTGGTGCTCCAGTGACAAGATAGGGATATGGGTTCCGTCTATGCCCCACCCCAGTTTGGGAATCCCATTGCAGCAAAGCCATCCACTATGGCCTGCACGTTTCCCAGAGTCACTACCCTTGATATCAGGTCTTTCATTGCCCTGGCAACTTGGATCACAGCAGCCCCCACAGTAGATTTGCCCACTCCAAATTGATTCCCGACTGACCGGTAGCTGTCTGGTGTTGCAAGCTTCCACAGGGCTATCGCCACTTGCTTCTCAACTGTGAGGGCTGCTCTCATCCTGGTATTCTGGCGCTTCAGGGCAGGGGAAAGCAAGTCACAAAGTTCCATGAAAGTGCCCACACCTGCAGCACGATGCGGTCCCACCAGTCTGTGCTTGTTTCCCAGGCCCAGAATCGGCATTCCACGCCATGAACCTGCCCCAGTAACACCATGATTTCCACATTGCTGGGGCCTGTGCCTTGTGAGAGGTCTATGTCCATGTCAATTTCCTCATCACTCTCGTCGCCGCGCTGCAATCACCTCCTCGGCTGGTCCTGGTTTTGCTTTGGCATGTCCTGGCTCTGCATATGCTCCAGGACAATGCGCGTGGTGTTCATAGTGCTCATAATTGCCGCGGTGATCTGAGCGGGCTCCATGATCCCAGTGCTAGCTATGGCGCCTGGTCTGAAAAAAGGTGCGAAACTAGGGAGGGAGGGGCAAGTGACGACATGGCGTACAGGTACAGGGAATTAAAATCAACAAAGGTGGCTGTGCGTCAGGGAGAAACACAAACAACTGTCACACAGAATGGCCCCCCCCAAAGATTGAACTCAAAACCCTGGGTTTAGCAGGCTGTTGATTTCACGGAAGGAGGGGGAAGCTAATGAATACAGAACAAATCTATTTTTACATCTTAAGCTGGCAGCCGACGGTGCAGCATGACTAATAGCCACTGCAGTACGATGACGACGGATACCAGTCGTAATATACCATCTTCTACCAAAAGGCAAGGGGCTGCTGCTGTGTAGCAATGCAGCCCCATGTCTGCCAGCCCCACATCTGCCAGCACCCAGATCGCCCTCGGCCTCTTCTGGGTGCTTAGCAGAAAATATTGGGCGATTGGCAGAAAATAGCATACTACGACTGATAGCCATCATCATCAAGACAGTTCGAAAGGACTGAGCATGTCTGCCCAGGTGCCCATGATTGACAGCCACTGCAGTACGATGACGACGGATACCAATCGTAATATACCATCTTCTACCAAAGGGCAAGGGGCTGGTGCAATGCAGCCCTACGGCTGCCAGCCCCACGGCTACCAGTCATGCTGCACCGTCTACCGCCAAAAGGCAGTTAGCTGCTGCTGCTGTGTAGCAATGCAGTACCATGTCTGCTGGCACCCAGATGACATATGGTGACGGTGAGCTGATCTGAGCGGGCTCCATGCTTGCCATGGTATGTTGTCTGCACAGGTAACCCAGGTAAAAATGCACAAATCTATTGTCTGCTGGTGCTCTGACGGAGGGGGAGGGGCCTGACGACATGTACCCAGAACCCCCCGCGACACTGTTTTGCATCATTCAGGCATTGGGATCTCAACCCAGAATTCCAATGGGCGGCGGAGACTGCGGGAACTGTGGGATAGCTACCCATAGTGCAATGCTCTGGAAGTCGACGCTAGCCTCGGTACTGTGGACGCGGTCCGCTGACTAGAGCGCTTAGAGTATTTTATGTGGGGACACACACAATCGGCTGTATACAACCGATTTCTATAAAACCGGCTTCTATAAATTCGACCTAATTTCGTAGTGTAGACATACCCTCAGAAAGCATATAAAGGACAAAACTTAACCGGTATATAAAAATATTTGAGAAAGAAGGTTCTATTTTCAGATATGAGCATGGAGTGTGGTTCCGTGGGTCAAAGCAGTTGGGAACCTGCACAGTTAGGAACCGCGCCCCTGTTTTTTATCCTGGCTTTGAGAGGAGAGTGGGGGTAGTTACCTGGTCTTGTAAAACCTGAATTTGTTTCCCCAATGTCTGTTGCTTTTGTGTGTATGCCAAATGGATGGCGGGAGTGCCCTTTTTTGCTGTAGTTAACTGGTTTGGGGCACTCCATGTGTTAATGCATCAATCCTAGGTGTTAACCCACTTAATTTTGGTTTTTTACTTTGAAATTCTTTTTTATTCACTCCCCTGCGATCGAGTCACAGCTCCTGTCTCCTAATGTGCTCTGTGAACTGTTCCATATTTTCCTTCATTTGATTTACCAATTCTGTGAAAGTATTATGTGCTACTCTTTCCTTCTGTGCACTTACTTGTCCCGTTCTGACAGGCACCAGTCTAGGTCTCAGTTTAAGTTTAACTGGAACCTGGCTTTTATCATAAGGTGGTGGTTGCAATGCAGTGGACCCCATTTCATCTTTTAATTTTACTAGGACCACCTTTTTCCACTTCTGTCCCCACTCTTCAGGTACAGGGTAGCTACCTGAAGCTTGCTGTTTACCACCAATATTTATAACAGGAGACGGCACTTTTTGCTTCTGCAGGTTTTCTACAGCTGTTTCCAATTTTTTATTTTCCTGTTTCACTTGCTCGAGCATATTATGAGTTTGGACCGCCTGTTGCCCTGCTAACAGAGCTTGGGCTTTCCAGTGCTCGACTGCCCAGGTTACTCTTCTACTTCTCCTGTTTTTTCTGTTACTTGTTTGGCCACCATGCCAGCATGCTGTCTGAGCCGTCTTACTGCCATAGACATGAGTTGCAAAATTCTTGCTTTTTTACTTTTATTACTGTTTCTCAGAGCCTCGGTTTCTACCATCGCTCTGCATATGCCAGTCCATGTTTCCCCGCTCTCTTTTTTAAATTCATATGGACCCCTTTTACTGGCAATCCAGCGGGTCCACGAGTTATCAGACTCCGTGGGGATCATAAGGGAGGGGATCAGGGAGTTTCCTAGCTCGAGGTTTGCTGCCATGTTTGATTGCGATTCTTACCACGGCAGGTTCGCTTACTCACCAGATCAGCAGTCGGGGTCACCAGTGTTGTCAGATGCTACCGGCGTGGTGCTCTGCTTTCTCCTATGTTGGTATCACTCGGCTGCGTGCGTGTGTTCCCTCTGTGTGCTGCCCCAGCTCTGCGCAGATAGCTGACCCAGCAGACCCGAAGAGAACCCCCAATAACCACAGAGTCTAATAAGATGCAAAGTCATGTCGACTAGGTTTATTGCGACCTTGGACACAATTGCAGTTCCCTGTAGATTACTTAGTCTACCGGGCATACTACGAGAAAGTGCCTCTTGGCAATGGACCCGTCTCAGTCAGTGGCGGGACTTTCCACTGCCCCCTTGGCCGGGCAAAGATATCCACTCAGAGATACATTCTTATACACAGGTACAAACAAGGTACAAACAAGGTACACAGGTACAAACATCACTTCTGACATATTGAGGTGCAACCCCTCTACCTAGCAAGGTGCCCCTCTCACCTTGTACAGATTGGTTCGATCAAAACAACTCTATCCATCATTTTACCCTTTTGCCCCTGTCATTGGGATGGGTCCGCCTGTTCCATGTTATCTATGGAATGTTCCAGTACAGTGTGTTTTGGTACTATGTTTATACTTTAACTTTGCTAGGTGAAGATATATTTATGCAACATCAGCCCTTTTCCTGCCAACTTCTGTGAACCGAGCCGGCCTCTGGCTCACAGCTTAACTTTGCTTTATGTTAGCAAAGTCTTGACCATTACTTTAGTTCAGGCCTTAGGCCTCATACCGGGCCTCTGATACCAAGGTTTATATCTCAGGGCCTCCTCTTACTACAAGAACAATACACTGTACCATAATGCATTTCATCCCTGCAGAGATTCATAGATTATAAGGCTAATAGCAACCATTCTGATCATCTATCTGACCTCCTGTATAGCAGGGGAATTCCCTGAATTAATTCCTGTTTGAACTAGAGCAGATCTTCTAGAAAAATAGCTAATCTTGACTTTAAGATTTCCAGTGATGGACAATCCAGCAGAATCCTCCGTAAATTGTTCCAGTGGTTAATAATCCTCACTGCTGTTCAACATCTGAGATGGAAAAGGAAGATGTCAAGTGTAAAGCCTGGTGTCAGAGGTGGCAACATACATGTCACTTGCAAAGAAAACAGCTGAAGAGCTGGAAAAACTGAGCTGGGGTTTTCAGGACTTATTCAGGGAGGTGAGACTAGCTACTGGGAAAGCAGGGGTGAGACGGTAAAACAAAACTCCTTTCTAGGGGCAAAATAGGACAGTGAGGACTCAGCATATGAAGCCACAATTCTTTTTAGAGGTGACCTGCTTTAAAAAAAAAAAAGTGCTCATCCCTGAGGGAGTGGGAAGGACGACTAGTTTGGGATGGGGGGCACCTGAGAGGTATTTTTGGTACATCCTGCTTTTTTCTTCCCCTTTGAAATATCAGGCATGTCAAGTCTGACATTCCATGGTTCAGCTGGAGAACTCCTTGGAGGTCTCAGGTGTAGATTGCAATTTCTCTTTGACCTTAATTGAAGGGGAAACTTTGTGGAGGGTTGGATCAGATGACACCTTCACAAGGCGCCCACTGCAGCTGCTTCTAGTCAAGCAGAACTAGGGAAGCCTACACTCTTGGCAGGAGGAGGAGGAAGAAATGAGTGCAAAAACCCTGTGTCCGAATTAGCTACCATCTGCTGGCTTGACACAGTCCGGGCCACATGGGTAGCAGCCACATCACAGAACAACAGCTGCCCTGCTCAATTAGTTAGATTTGCCATTCAAAGATAGACTCTTCCAGGCAAAGACAGGATAGATGAGACCTGAGTTTCAAATGTAAAAATCAAAATGAGATTAAAAACAAAACAAAACAAAACCTTGCAAACTCCCTTTAAACATGGTATCTGATAATTGCCTCAAGCTACAGCCATGCAACACCTGCCTTCAGCTTCAGCTGCCCTTCTTCTTACCTGACACTACTCTCCTCCCCCACACTCCACAGACAAGAAATTAACCAAAAATCAAGCTAACCACAGAGACATGTGCCAACCAACTGCTCTCACTAATCAGTGATCACTAATTCATGGGCATTTAACACCTGAGTGTAAAGGCTTTAAAAATTACTAAATAGGTCTCACACAATGCTTTCAAAGCTTCCTTTGTGTTATTACGTAAATTAAATATGGAGACTGAAAGCCACACCATGCATAAAAAAAAATAAACCTGTCTCCCAAATATACACCCAATTTACCTAGGGCCCTATGGGCTAACTCAGTTCTACCTCTCTGTTTGCTGGTATTTGTAATGTCCCAGCATAAGGCATTCAGGCCCAGCAGAAGCCTAAAGCAGTTTGAGTGATTAGTTTATACTTATTTATGGCCTGTTCACTGATATCAAGGGGAATCTTTCCGTCTGCCTTCAATGTATTTTGGATTAGGCCCTTATGTCCTAACTGCACTTCATAATCTGGGTTCATTCAGCACATACTTCTGTGATGAATATAATTTTCATCTAGTGCCTTAAAATACACTATACATGGAACAGCTCCATCTAGTGGTGTACTGGTATAATTGCAGACGTATCTCTGCACTATCTCACATTGGAGAAAGGAATACATGGCACAGCCCATGGCCTGTATGCTCCTTAGGTTATCATGTTATTTCCAGAAGCCCTCAATAGATTTAGGCTTCAATTGGAAGTATCAAGTATGCTGCAAGTGTGACGCCTGAGCCTACCAGACCTCTGAGTTCCCCACACTCTGCTGGGTAAGTATTGTATATGTGGGTACCACTGATAGTCCTTCCTCCCTTCCCCAAAGCATTGCACCACAGCGTCAGCAAAGCCCCAGTCCACAGGGGGACTGGAATCCAGAACTACAGACGCCCCAAAAGAAAACCAACTAGCCTCAAACCTTTGAGAAATCCAGTGTAGTTGTTTTGTGGAGAGGGAGCAGCGGGACAGACGGAAACCCTGGATGTGCTGCAGTGTGTGAAAAATGTGGCGGGGATTTAGAGGGGGGGAAAAGCTCCCAAAAGGAGCCATGTAATTAAGTGAACTCCAGACCAGATCAATAAACTACTTGTAGACTGTTGGGCACATTCAGCAAAGTGCATCTAGGCCGATGGGAAGGAAATTATGTATTCATCATATTTCATTAATATTATATCTTTATTATGTAGAGCAGATGAAAAGATGCCACAATGGAAGCCTTTGCGTCTACAATCCAATATTTATCCCTATAATAGGCAAAGCACAGGTGGGAGCAGTACTACCTTCCCCAGCTCTTGCCCCTGCCAATATGCCACAACCATGTCCTGAAGAGACTAGCTCTAGGCTTGAGAAGAGAGGTTAGTCCCCAGGACTCGAGTCACTCCATCTCTCCAGCACTCAGAAGGCCCAATGTGGGGCAATTAATCCCAGTCTGTGATGAGGATGCCTATATACCAGCAACTGGATTGAGATCGACCTGCTCATTGTGTCAAGCCTACTGATTAGCTGTCATGCAGTGACAACTTTAAGCAGTTGAACCATCCCCAAAGAGGGGAAAGGCTGTGGAACCTAATCACCTCACCCTCCAGACCATCAACCTAATCTGTAGTTATTTTACAGGGTGTGTTTTCTGCTAGACTGTCACCTTAAAAGCCTCAGGGTGGCAGCAGTACCATGCTATGAGCAACTCTAACAATGCACGTAGTAAGCAGCACTCAACTGGTGAAGAGAGGAGGAAGAAATAGGAAAGGGAGAACAAAGCTGGACAAATAAGACTGGAGGTTTAGTTTGTACTGAATGGACAATGAGAGAAGCCAAGGTGGGTGTGGAAGCTAGGGGAGTAGAAATGGAATTCCGAGTCTTCCTCGCCTAGGTCAGATAAGAGAATCCCCTAGTTGATGGAGGGGATTGGGTCATGCAGCCTATGACCTCTAGGGTCACTGGTTCTGATACTGCTCGTGTCAGCAGTGACAAAAAGCCACTGCTGCCCTACACTCTTAAATGGCCTGTGTGAAGTGGTCTTAGTCCAGTTTCTAGTAGAGTTGAGTCCGACACAACAGCCACCACACCCCAGCAGGCATTAAATGGATCCCTTTTTAGCGGTCTCAGCAGAGAGGTGAAGGATGGAACGTGGAGACTGAACTCTCCTTTCCCTCTTATAAAATTGGGTTGCCTCTAGGTTCTAGTTGAGGCATGTTAGCAGAGAGCGTTTGCTGGAGAAGCCTGTGCTGTCTGTAGACAGAGGACTTTGGTATCTACTGTGTTGATCCAAACACTAAATTCATTACAAAGCAGGAAACAAGGGGTGAGCAGCAAGCGGGTGAGTCAATAAACGTTTAATATAGGTGCTGAATGAAACGGGACAAGAAGATAACTAATAAGAAAGAGATTCTGAAGGATCCTTGCTGAGGGCTTGACCTAGGCAGAATTCAGCAGCATGAACTGTTGACTTCAATAGGAGCTGGGGATGCTCAGTAGCTTTCAGAGGTGCTCAACACCTACTGAGTGGGGCCCTAATTTAGGGTAGTAACCTGTTGCTATTGGCACAGGCCAGGCCTAATTTGGAAGGTTGTCCTCCAGGTGGGGTGCTCTGTGCTGTCATAACGTAACACAGCATAGTGTCATCATGCTACCAACACTGGCATACAGTTTTTAAACATGGCATCTCTAGGTGACATGTAGAAGCTGCAGCTGTATCACCAGTAGCTGTGATGTGTCTCTGGGATTCCTGACTGCAGATGTGATTTGGGTTCTTATCAGACTATTGGTGCCAATAGGCAAATCCTAAAGGAGCAGCTGAGAAAAGATTTTGGTGAGTTTAGGAAGAGAAAAAGCAAAATTGAAGCATTTTGGAAGCAGTTTTCTATTTCTGTCCAACTAGTGCTGGAACATCTGGATAACCTTGAAGCACTTAAGGACTGACTGTGGGCCACTGGACAAGTTTTGGAGCATCCAGAAAAGCATTTTTGGAGCAGAAAATCCTGAAAATGTCAAGGAAGAAAAAAGCAAATATAAAAACTCAAGGAGTTTGTCCAAGAAATAAAGTGTGGGTGTAGCAATATAGAAATGGTCTTCCATTCTGAGGGAAGTGACCTTCTCATAGCGAGGTGATGAGTTCTGGGGATTCTATTACTTCTGGTTTTGAAGAAGTGAAATTAACAGTGGAGGCTCCTGGAGTTATTTCAGGGAGCTTGGGAAAGCTGAGCTTATGTCTCCCATAGTCTTCCTAGTATGCTGCCAAAAGAGAATTCATCAGTCCCCCATGTGAGGACAGATTAATGCTGAAGTATGAAAAGTGGCCTGAGCTGGTTGAAAAGGACATATCATAGGGCAAGAGAAATACAGGAACGACCTAATAAGGAACATAAATGATTACGTGGAAAAATATGAAGACGTGCGCAAAGCATTACAAGAGATAATAGGGTCATGGAAAAGAGATAGGAATGACCTATTAAGTCATCTTCTCCAGGCTACTTTCACTCCCTTCCTCTCCATCACCAGTGCTCAATACTGCTCTCTGATTCTGACAGTCTGCGAGTCACACGGCTTTTAAAAAAAATCAGCAGGTACAATTATCCTCCATGACAATGGCATGAGGAACAAAGGCTGCTGTACAAACTTCTTCTTACAACAGTTAGCTGCTATACAAGTAAGCCAAACAGGGGAATATGGGAGATACAAAGAGGCAATTCCCTCTGTTATTTGCTTGATTCTGCTTAAAAAAACCCACTGTACATGTACTTCAAACAGGCTTTTAATGTCTAATGGAGATTGGAGCAGGTCACTCATTGCTTGCTATAGAAAGGTTTTTTTGTTTGTTTGTTTGTTTTTTAAAAAGCATAGCTGCTGGTGGGTTTTTATTGGAGTGTGAGGAACAGTCCATTTCACGAAATTCTGCATTGTGAAATCTAAATTGTCTAAAAGTCCCCAGAGCATGGTATGGGCATTTACTGATATTTTATACATTTAGGTTGATTATTAATGGCAGTTCCACTGAAAGCCACATAACCCACAGACGTTTGACCAGTGAAAATAGACTTGCTTGACCAATTTTCTTCATACTTTTGATGCATGTGCACACAAAGAGCTGGGTATCAGTCTGCAATTAATCCATTGCTACAAATCAAAAGGCACTCACATACATTCTTAAGAATGGACCACAAAAGCAGAATTCCTTCCCACACTTGGAGAAGAAAAAGGCAGGCAGAAATTGCATACTACAAGACAGTACAGACCACTCAAATAAGCCTGGACTGGTTTCATCCTTAGTCTTGCAAAGGGTGTCAAAAACATGCATGATACAAACCCCAAAGAATAGCTCTACAAGACCCATCCGTTAAAACATTTACAGTTACAAACAATTTTTCATTTTTTGAAGCAAAACAGTGTTGAGGTAGGAAAGCAACAGCTACTCTTGAATGCAAGGTAGGCCCGATAAACACTGAAGGAGAGGAAAAGGAAGACACTTCTTTCTTTTGGGGGGCGGGGGGGTTTGGAAGGAGGTGTGATAAGATTTCAAGACTCTTCACATCTGCCCCCTCCTAATAGAATCCTTCAAAGCAGGTCAGACAAAAGGGACAACCCCAAAAGACTGAAGTCTTCTATTCCTAGGGTAGGTAGAGATTACATAGTACACACTCCCACACGCACTCTCCCCCTGGTTCCCCTTGTGCCCGACCTCTGTTCTGGATGGTCTACTTCCAGGGCAAGAGACCAATCTCCAGGGGTCACTTAGTCTCTGGCCTCTGCTGAGAGTGCCAAACAGGGATGCTAAGTAGTGCTAATTGCAGTGGTGGGTTTTGTGATGTGGGCAGCAATTTCCGTATTAAGTACCCAAATAATTCTTGTTCTCTTTAGTTTAAGCCATAGTTTATGTTTCAAAAAACCTTTGCAGGGGATGTAAAATTCAGGTGACCTTGGAAAAAGATTCTGCAAACTAGCCCATGATCAAGTCATTCAGGTTTAGGAAACTCAGGCACTGTGTACCACCACTTCAGGTGCAATAAATACTAAAAAGACAATTACTACCCTCCATACAAATCCCTTCTAAGACTCTTTTCTTTCACAGTGCCAACAACGAAAGAAGCAATAAAAATATTTTCCACCTCTGAGGTCCTGATACAATCTAAGAAGATTGAGTAGGCAGGATGTAAATTTTTTTCAGGGCAGTAGCTGTCTGTATTCTTGTGTCTTGTACAGAGCAGATAGAGTCAATCTATTTTTAGAATCAAAGCACTGGAGTGTTCCATTCCACCCCACCCTCCAGGTCTACAGTATTCCAGGATGTCCCAAATCAGGCCCTTTACACATAATCTGATCACTAACCCAGGTGGTGCAGTCTGCTAGAGTTCTAGAAGTGTTTAATAAAGGGACCAATGACAACTTTAAAAATGTTGCCCCCATGAAATTAAAAGTTATGTCATGATATATAAATTGTAAGCAGTGTTTATGATCGCCTGAGATTTATGAAGCCAGAGAGAGAAGCCATTCAATAGTCTGGTGTATATGGTAAAAAAAATACTCTCTCGTCTTGTGATGGAGACATTAAACAAGCTTCCTTCTTTACATTTTCTGGTGGCTACTATACAGGTGGAGTGAAAAGAATCTGTGGCAGTTTCCCAAACAAAGCAAAAAGAGTAGGCTGCATGCATGATGATGAGAGGGGTACAGAAAAAGGAGAAGAAAGCACCGAGGCCTGGTCAATATTCCCTCCATCCATAAAAGTGTCTATCAGATACTGCGCGAGCTATTGCTGAGTGCAAAATCGCTGCCACATTTGTCAATATGCTGTGCCTAGGTTGGGGGCTTTGCAATAGGTCAGTTTCAGTGCTGGAGATAAACTGATGTCATGGAGTCAAGTTGGGGTAATCTATTTACACGATGTGGGCGTTCTCAGCAACACGATGCTTAAGTCCTGTCGGTTTTAAACTGAGATTCACCCACCCTCACACAACTCTGGAATCCCCTGAGCAGCCACCAGGAACAGCTGACTCCATCACTAACTCTTCAAGTCTCCAACCATCCTCACAACTTCCCAGACCTTCCCCACATGGCTGCCCGACAGCCCCTAAGGCAGGACCCACAAGAGTAGCAGCAGGCTCATCACATTGCCCTCTGCTGACTTACTGGTGGTTGGTGGATTCTTCACACTGCCCTCTCCTTTGAAAAGGATGTATCCTCACGGTCATATTTAACCCACTAGAAGATCCTTGTGCCAGAGGGCTGCCATATACCATCAGCTCAAAGTCCAGGTCAGCCAATCACACCCTGCCCAGTTTGGGTGTCCCACCATGGTTGATCCAATGCGCCAGGCATTTTCACAGGGGCGACTGGCAGAGCAGGATTTGTTCCAGTTATTGACATACTTGTGCCAATCAATAGCAGTTGTTGCCGACGACCTTAGTGAGTTCCTCCTTTTTTGTGTACTGGGTACTTGTAGCATTTCTACATGGTCCAAATGTTCCAAATTCCTTTTGTTCTCCTCTGGAACTGCATACAAGAGTACGCTGGGGTCCTCAGTCCATGTTCAACATGAGTGCTTAGACTTTCTGCACTAAGTGAGACCCTTTCAAATCCTTCAAGTTCTTGTGCCAATACAGCTCCCAATCCATATTCACGAGCACGTGAGTCTAATCCAAAAGGGGGTTTTGTAACATGGGTAGAATAAGATAGAAGCACCAATTCACAACCAGTGAGTGCTGAAACACTTTCCCTTCTACTCCATTTCTATGCAATTTAGCAAACCCACGATTTAACCTTCTGTAGTTGGTGCAGAGCGCTACAGAACTCTGTATCTGTCAGCATCAGAAGAGCTGGTCCGTTCTGTGCTGACTCAATTTCCTTTCACTGGAAATGCCCTCCTCCTCTACTGTGTGCCTGAGCCAGGGTAACTTTTTGAAACAACTCTCAGTTCTTTGGATTAAATTTCCAATCAGCACTCAAATTTATCACAGGTCATTGGTAAATATATCAATTCTGGATTAGAAATTGTAGCATGCCTCAGGATATCTTCCAGGCGAAGCTGAAAGGGGCATGCCACACAATATCCTCACCAGGAGCCTCTCAAAAGGTGGAAGGGGCACTACACAAGCCAAAAGCCATTACTTTAAATTGCCACAGTCCCTGTCCTGCTACAAAGGCGGTAGTCTTCTCTTGCCATTTTGGATCTACTGCCACCTGTCAACAACTACTCTCAAGATCCAGTGAGGAAACCCAGATTTAACCTGCTTTTCTATGCCATTTGCCCCTTCTGTAAAATGGGGATGGTAGTGACAACTTTTGTAAAGTGCCTTGAGATCTGCTGGTAAAAGCCACTATTTAAAATCTAGGTACTAGTATTGCATCCTCCAGGATCTTATCCCATTCATGGCAAAGGATAAAAATCCTTTCAGCTACAGAAAGTCTACACAGCAGCTAGGAGGGTGCTTCCCAGCTCAGGTAGACACACACACACACACACACTAGCTCTGCTCAAGCAAGCACACTAAAAATAGCACCGGGGCTGCAGGGGCATGGGCTAGCTGCCTCAGTACAACTGCCTGACCCCCTGGCCACTCATGCAGCCACAGCCCCACTGCTATTTTTAGAGCCCTAGCCTGACCAGAGCTATGGTGTGTCTGCCTAACCGCACTGGGAAACACCCTCCCACTGCTGCGTAGACGTATGCTTAATTTTCTACGGTCCACATAAAAACTAATGCTATCATATTTTTTCCTGACCAGAAAGACAGGTTTGGCCCAAAGTCTACTTGAAATTTCAATTAGACCTTCCTGATACACTTCCCTAAAGACCTGTAAAGACCCTTCTCTTTATGAAATCAGTAAGCAGTGAAGCATTTGTTTGATGAGCTGCCATCCTCCAGTGTCAGTGTCAGTGCTGTCCAGTTTATCTTTTCTGGAATGGGAGAAAAAAATCTCACTTCTTTACAAGCAAGTTTCTCAAATCTTCCTGCTGCTCATTTAAACATACAACACTGCACTGGAACACCATCTAAACCCACACTGGAAAAATCACCTTCCACCCCTTTCTCCCTTAGAGCATCTCTCTATGCAAGTATTTACCAGATTCTCTGGTTCCAGTTTTGCCACTGTGATTTTCTTTTTCCACATTTGACGTTTGTCAGAAATATTCAGCAGCTGAACAGGAATTTGTTCCTGCTTCAGGTTGACAAGAATTTTAGTAGCTTAAATTCCCCACAGACCCTATGTCTCAACGCAGTTCTCAACTTCCCTCAATTCCCCCTTCCAAGGGAGCTATCCCAAACATATGATTGCTACTATAGTTTCAACACATAGGAGAAGGACAATTTGCTTTTACATATAATCTGTCACCTGCAAAACATGAGCCATAACGGAAAAGGAATTTTCAGATGGCAGATGGACACCTTTCCTGGCATCTACTATTAGCCAGAGTAAAATCCAAGTCAGTAACCAGCTCATCCCCACACTCAGCTATCCAGACATCTTGCTCCAATTCTAGAGATGCAATGTTTAAACCCAGTTTCCCCATTTTTGGACAGGTGTGTGGTTTCCCAGACACTCTACCTGAGCCCAATTTAGCCATTTGATTTTTGGAACCTCTGTTCCCTAGCATTTTTAGCATGTCTGGTCTGATAGTCATTGCATTTGAGCCAGTGTCTACGATAAGGTCTGGTCTACACTACAAACCTATACCGGCATAAGTATATCATAAGTGACGTAGTTATACCAACCTAATCCCCCTGTGTAGACTGAGTTTTGATGGCAGGACAGCTTCTCCCACCAACATAGCAACCGCCTCTCAGGGAGGTGGATTACCTAAGCCGACAGCAGAGCTCTCTCCCACTGGCTTAGGCTAGGTCTACACTACCCGCCTGAATCGGTGGGTAGAAATCGATCTCTCGGGGATCGAATTATCGCGTCTTGTCGGGACGCGACAGTCGATCCCCGAATCGACGCTCTTACTCCACCAGCGGAGGTGGGAGTAAGCGCCGTCGACGGGGAGCTGCGGAGGTCGATTTTGCTGCCGTCCTCACAGCGGGGTAAGTCGGTTCCGATAGGTCGAATTCAGCTATGCTATTCGCGTAGCTGAATTTACGTATCTTAAATCGACCCCCCCCCGTAGTGAAGACCTGCCCTTAGAATGGTACAGCTGTGCTGTTGCAGCATTCAAGTGTAGACGTGCCCTTAGTGTGTATTTCACAATCTCTATTAGAGACAACAAGATGGGTGAAGTAATGTCTTTTATTGGACCAACTTCTGTTGGTGAGAGAGACAAGCTTTTGAGTTTACACAGTGCTCTTCTACAAGTCTGGAAAACTGACAGTGTCACTGCTAAATACAAGATGGAACAGATTGTTTAGCATAAGCAGTTAACATATTTCAAGGGACCATTCAAGGTGAAGTGGCCTGTTGACACCCCTCCAGTCATAGGGAGGAAAGGAAGAGAGTGGGGGAAGCAGCTGGGGGAGTGAGGGGTGAAGGTGTTAGTGGTTTATGGATTGTTGTAATAAGCCATAAATCCAGTTTCCCAGACCTGAAGAAGAGCTCTGTGTAAGCTCGCAAGCTTGTCTTTCACCAACAGAAGTTGGGCCAGTAAAAGGTATTACCTCACCCACCTTGTCTCTCTAATGTCCTGGGACCTACACAGCTACACCACAGCATACAGTCTCTATTACACATTCAATAGCCAAACTCCCAATGCTGTTCATTAACTGCCCATATCTAAAGGAAAATGGTGGGGTTACCTCCTGTGCTGTCAAGCTTTCCCCTTGTAGCTTGGCGTCAGCCTGTTTCCTGCTCTGTGGGGAGGGTCTAACCTTAGGCACTTGTGATACTGTCTTCCCTTGATTTTATAAGGAACCCTTTTTTGGCCAGTCTTTTCATAGTACCATCATTCAATTGAATTACTTCCTTTTTTCATTACTGCCAATCTCCTTTGTTTTACAAACCGAATTTAATACCATTTCAAATAATTCAAAAGTATCATGAATCCAGCTACAATCTCCTTCCCCCCTCCCCCCATCATGCAGATTTACAGATCTGTACCTACAGGGCTTGTACCAGACGGCTACAACCTTACACAGTAATAGTTGCCTTCTGCACTGCACAGCAGGGGAGACACACTCCACAATCTCGCATAGCATCCTTGGTTTTGTTTTGAAGACCTTGATATACAAAATCCCCATACAGCAGAGCATCAATGTCTTATCCAAGTTGCCTGGTTTGCTCATTTCCTCATCCAAGTATCTGACTTTAACATGGTTTGTAAGCCCTGGATTTTCTTCTCTAGACAGTTCATCATATTCCAAGCCTTTGCTGCAGCTCATCTTTGTTAAGCAAGTTCCAAGCTGACCAAAGCCTTTTGATGTTTTTCTATTTCTTTGAAAAAAAAAATTAGTCTATGGTATTCAAGCTGCTGTTCATCTCTTCAGTCAGGGCTGGCAAAACAAGCTGAACATTTCATACATAGTTTCCAAAATCCCCTCAAGCCCTTTGTAGCTTCTGATTCAATATAATTTTTATTTCCAAATATCTGGATTTGATCTCTGCCTTCAGGGCATATCTCAGTCCTTCCTGAGAAGCCTCCAGACCATTTTAATTCCTCTTGGCCTGGTCTTAGTGCTTCTTGGATAGCTTTGATTTCTGTAAGCACCACACTGACTTTTTCCATCCTTTTTCAATGGGAACACCAGCTCACATTTTCTCTTCTTAGAAATTTAACCCTGTCTCTGATACCAGTATTGAACTTTGGCCAAGTGGTGGCAGAGTTCAAGGTCTTGCAGCAGTTTCTGTCATTGGAAAGAAAACGATGTCTCAGAGTCAGGTCCGGTGTAATCTGTTTTATTTACATGATGTACATGAGTCCTGATACTCTGAAATCAATATGACCCCTCTGCATACAGGTAACGCTGGAATCCTCAGCTCCATCACCCTGGGCAGACACCAGGAACAGCTGCCTCTGATGCTCTCTCCTCCAGGTTTCCAACCACCCTCCCAACTGCCATGGACCCTTTCCCTCCTGGCAGCCCTTGAGACCCACATTCAGGAGCCAGAAAAGCAGCATCAGTATCACTCTCACAAATTTCATCACACTCCTGTATGCTGACCGACTACTGCTCAGCAGATTCATCACAAATATAACGAATGGAATCCCAGTAACTCAATGTTTTGGGATACGCAGAGTAGAACAGACACTAGAGAACACCAATTTCACTAGATTTGAAAGAAATCATTTACTCAGTCACACTATGTGGAAAATGATTTTGTTCTGACTACACAGGCAGTTGAAGTTTTTTCAGTACTGGTTACAGGTGTCACAAACATTTCCTAGAATAGTAGGAGCTTGACTTCAGTGCCTACTACTGGCTAAGGGGTAAGTAGAGGACTTTTATAATGTCCCTTCTTTTCAAATACATATCAAAGGCAGTAGTAACTTCTATAAATTAATTATTGTCAACAGGGCCAGATTTACCCCTTACGTGCCCCTAGGCACTGACCTTAGTGTTGCACACAGTTTTAGAGAGGAAGGCGCCCCTAGAATGCCAGTGCCCCTAGGCACGTGCCTAATTGGAAATCTGGCCCTGACTGTCAAGTGTCTCCATTTTCCCCCCAATATAGCTAAAATAGAAGTATTAAATTTTAGCTTATTATAATTTTATGCTGAATGTTCCAAAATGCAAGCAGCAAAAGAGGCACCCACATCATTTTTTAAAAGGATTTCCTCACCTCCTCTACCCCATTTTATATCCGAAGTCATGCTGGCCAGCTCCCTCTACAACAGCACCCTGGTGTGCACCACACCCTGTGAAGTCATTAGAGCACGGTACCACCCTATGGGTAAAGGAAAGGTCAGGCAGGTAGCGTAATACTACTGCACATGAACTTTGAGTTCAGTGAATCAAGTGATCCTCCTGGCTAGCTATGCCTAGGCACCATATAAATCCTAATAATAAAAACTTCATTGTCTCCCTCCTCCTTGGCCAGTCCAGATGGTTAAGGAAATCTCATTAATGAAGGAAAGACACAAAGATGACAGCAGGCAAACAACCCAAAAGGTGGCAGCTGAATGTTAGCATGTCTCCCCCTCCCTTTCAACAAACCAAGTTACATTCACAAAACAAAAGGAAACAAGGTTAAAATGAAGTTTATTAGTTTTTTGTTTTGTTTTTTAAGCTTTTTTTTTTATATAAAACTGTTTGTGAAACAGCTATTTTATTCCCATGGCAGAGTGACCCCTGAAAGATGCACTAACCCCTTCTTAAGGCCTTAACAAGAAAAAATTTATTTGTCTTTTTAAACTCAAATGTTTAAAAATTACACAATTTACAAAAAAATAACCATATGGTATAGGCTATTAAATTGACATTCTCCCTTCCTTTGGAAAAAAACAACAAAACCCCAAAACAACCCACCCACACACTAAAGAAGGGTTAATTGAACATTCCTGGACAATTTAAACACACATTGATTCCATCAACATTCAGACTTCCTGTTCAACTTCCCACCCTGGCAGACAAACCAACATCCTCCTTTAGCCTGCTTTCAAAAGAGACGGCAGCTTCTTGGAATGATTTAGGGGTGTTCATCATTACCATGAATGGCAGAAACACCCTCCCCGCACCCACCATTTGGTGCGGACATATCCACATCTATATGGGGTGTGTGTATTTGGCTAGCAGCAGCTACCTTTTACTTCACAAGTCGCATGACCTAGGAGTCAGATGTTTTTCAAGCTTCTATTGTTAATCAAAATAAATAGTGTTTCTTGAAAAGAAAATATTGTAAACTCACTCCCCACGCATACACATATGAACAACTCATTGCCTGCAGCCATCCAATCCCCCTTCCTACCCCACAGATAGTTTTGTAATGAAAGAGGATTTTTTGTTTTATTTTCTTTAAATCTCGAGCTCTTCTTCCGGAAGTGGGGGAGAAGAGGAGGGAGACAAATCTGGTTAGTGGAATGCATAATTCCACTCCCTTTTCAACAAAGAGGGGGATAGTTCAGGAGCCTCCTTTGGATTCTGGACTTAACATTTACTGTAATTAGAAGAAATTGTGAATTTATCTGTGTTTTTAATATTGAATCAAATGCATAAAAAGGGATAGTGCACCTTTCATTTAAAACAAAGTCTTCCAAGACTAAAAAATAGATCTTTATATATATATATATATTTTATCCCTCCCTCTTTAATTCCCCCCACCTGTTTCCTCTTTTTCCCACCCCTCCCCATTGTCACTATGGAGTTTGTGTCCATGGAAACAGCTGGTTCAGACTCCTTGGTCATATTCTGTGATGTCATCAGTCTTGAGTGTGATGTAAGAATTTATGAAGGAAGTGCTGGCATTGGCAGGCACATCAAGAGGGGGCATGGCTGCACAGTGGGAGAGATTTCATTCAGTCATGAATGTCCACCGCTTTTTATCTCAACAGCCTAACCTGCAAAACAAAGTGAACACAGCAATATTAGTATACTTATAGTTACCCGTGTAACAGCCACCAGGACTTCAGAGCAGCTTACCCAACAACCTGACATAACAGCAATGCCAAGAGCTAAGTTTACAGAAGCATGATCGTTGTTATTTCTTTACAACAAATTTTATGTGGTGAAAGGTATCAGATTAACAAGCCTTGGAGACTATCTATTTAGCTACAGAAGGGGTACAGCATGGGCAACCACAGGAGCATATGTTTCTCCTACCACCACCAAGCCTCAGACTTTATAACACAGAACTACTTCCTGCAGTGAGAAGATCATTAATCCTTAGTCTGTTTGTTGGAAACTAGCAACAAAGGGGCCCAATTAGGATCAGTTATGATGGTGGATCTGTGAGGTGACTCCTGCCCACTAGGAACTGGACCGAGACGCCAACACATTTTATACAGACAGATCTCTAACCAGCCATCAGATAGTAACAACTTTTAACCAACACCAACCTGGGACTGTAATGAAACTGATGATTGAGTTAACAGGTTCCATATCCAGTTATTAATTGCCTGAAGTGACCAGTCCTCACTAGAGGGAGGATGAGCCACATTGTGTGTATAATTTACATTTCCTTATGCTATTTTCTTGTTGTAGGTTGCAGACTGCAGGGGTAAGATTAGTGTAAGGAAATCTTGGGGTGTCTTCAGGCAAAACCTCAAACTCTGGAATGGCCAGTCCTTCTCTAGGATGTTTAGTATTTCAACTGCACAGATCAAGAAATTACATGAGGAACGATACAGAACTCCGGGAGTTTAAGTATAGTTGGGACTGAAGTAGCTCAAAACAGGAGTCGAATTCTCCACAATTAAAGCCACACGTCCTGTTCACTTTTCTAGAAAACACCTCACTCTCCCTTAACAAGTTGCCACTGCTAAGAAAACTTAAAAGATTTAAATATTCTATTCCTTCCTGTGACCCAAGATTTAGTTATATTGCAAGAATACTCCTTTGCTGTAGCTCACGTAACACTCATATATCCTTTCCCCCTCATAAATGAGCTCAAGTGAAAAACAAAACCCACAACTTATGCTGAACGTATGAACTGCAGTTAATAGCATTAGAGGTGCACGCACAAAATGCACCTACTACTGACAGTTACAACTCCAGAACTCCCAGCTGGCTGTGCTATGAAAAGATAAGCTATTCGGAGTATCAGATCCCCTCCTAGCAAGCATACTACTTTACTGCTAAAATTCTCACATGCAGCAATATAAGGCTAAGGGCAAACAAAAAGACATGAAGCAAGTGTGTAAAAAATAACAGACTACTATAAAGAGGAGATATCACTGCAGGAGAGAGGGAAATTCCTAGAAGTAACAGCTCAGGCAGCTAATCCTTGTTGGTATTCATTATTGTGCAACTGTAAGCCCTTATTGAAGGAGTAGCAAGCCCATGCTGCTGCCTCTGGCTTCTGTTCAACTGTGGCTTGCCCATGCTTGGAAGCAATCCAGAGCATTAGGCACTGACTCAGGGAAGGAACAGGCTCACCATGTATAAAGTTCCTCCCTGTTCCTGGCAAAAAATCCAGAGCACCAGGCGCACTCACACACAGTCACTCTCCATATCGGGAATTGACACAAATGTTCTAGGGGCAAACTGGCTCAGGAAGCAGGAGCAGCAAACAGACACACAACCCACTACCATTCCTGAACTTGATCCAGAGCACTAGAGCGCAGGCCTTTTTTTCCCTTACGGAGATCAGAATGAAAGCAGCCAAAAACAAAGAAAAAAAAACCCCAACCACCCCAACAGCCTATTCCTTCCATTCTAGCAGGCAACTTTACAGCCCATTTCCACCAAAAGCAGCAACAGGACACACATCTGTCCCACTGTGAGAAGATAGTTTCCCTAAACAACCATGCATATCACATTGATTCAAACTTACAAGAATAGTTTGATGGGGGGGAGGGGAGGGAGGCGGGTGCAGGGCCAAATGAGAGGAAAGGATCCATAAGACTGTCTCTACTATAGCGGGGTGGGGAGAGACACCAGTATCTCCAGATTAGAAGTATCTGGGAGAAGAGAAGAGGTGAGGAGAAATGCAACACCCAGCTTCAGGCACAGCATTCATATACTTGTGATTTTATCCCCCTTTCCTCTCCCCTGTGGGATTCTCAAATCCTTGTCATCGTTTTGAGGACGCCTTAACTTGTACTACTCCATACTTTCACACTAGGCTTTTTATTCAGAGCTTATGGGCCAGATCCGTGTCTCCTTGTCTGGCCCCTACGCACCCCTCCTGCTGTGCAAAGTGGCCCTAAAGATGCCCCAACAGAGC
The DNA here is from genome assembly GCF_011386835.1 of Chrysemys picta bellii. Taxonomy (NCBI): domain Eukaryota; kingdom Metazoa; phylum Chordata; order Testudines; family Emydidae; genus Chrysemys; species Chrysemys picta. Next base: position 91,070,612 of record NC_088791.1, on the reverse strand, counting down.
CACTGGAGATTCTAGCGAGGGAGGAGAATCCTTAGCAGTCATAGTCAGCTCTACAACACCCCACTTTTCTCCCCCCTCCCGTACACATAAGGGAGCATCTTGGGGGTGGGAGGGAACGCGCCGAGGGAGCATCTAGCTCCAGTGACCCCTGACCAGGAGGCAGTTACAAGCAAGCACTGGTTAGAGGAGCACGGAAGCCGCTTTTACTTCTGCTAAGGGCTAAACTGGCTCCAGGGACTGAAGGAGCATAAAGATGCTTTAAATCACCTCCCTCTTTTCCTTGGGGTCCTGTGCCAAGAACTGGTCAGCCAGATTTGGTGGCCATATATATTTAAGCAGCAGATCTCCCTTACAGCTTTGAGAGGAAAGAAGCCCTACTATATGGGTTAAAATTAGACGTTATTTAACAATTTTCACTAAGCTATACAGGAGAGAGCTTGCATCATCAGGCTCTAGCCTTGTAGCCTCCAGTTAGAGGTTCCTTGGCCTGAGAGGCAGGAATCTCCACTAACAGCGAAACAGGAAAAGCAGCAATGTACCATAAACCTTCCACTTCCAAAACCAATACCCAAACGTGGAGAGACGATTTATTGCCATTCCGCCAACAAAAATACCCATGCGGGTGGAAGAACTAACAAGCCTGGGAGAAGACAGTAGTGGGTAACAAGACCATGACCCACACATTTATAAATGAGAGTACTGTGGGATGTAGACTGGGCCGCTTGGAGAATCCCTGAAACCAGGCAAGGAGCAAAGGCTGCAGCCCTACAACCAGAGTTCTGACCTGTACTGCATTATGCACTAGCTTCTACATTAGAGCTGCTTCAGGCTCTCTGGCCCAATGCACTGGTAGTTTGCAGGACAGGGGCTGCTGGCTGGTAGTGGAAGCAGTTGCTTCTCAAGCTGCAGCTCTGGACTCCCTGCTCCTCTACTCCCAGAAGCAAAGAGGCCTATGCGGAAAGGAGGGGAGCTGCCCATGAGTTTACAGCAGTAGTCAGACAGGAGAGGGTGCTGCTGGGCTTACACAGGAGGGAAAGAAAAAAGGAGCAAAAGTACTCTGCAGCTCAAGAGCCTGATGTGGTCCCTGTTCCCTCCTGTGAATAATGTCTAGGGCTCGGCCTACCAGCTCCTTCTCTTCTCTCCTATTCAAAATCTAACACTGGCTCCTCCTGAGCAGCTTCATATACTCTCTATACTCCTTGGAGAGAGAAGGGAGTAAAGGGGGGAGAGAAAGAGGATCATGACCAACCGCAGCCCCTTGGGAGGGACAGAGGAGGACGGCAAATCAGCTGTGTGTGTGAATGGGCATGATTGGAATGTGGGAGGCTGCATACATTTGGGGGCCTCATTAATTGTATGGGGATGTTGCAAGAATTAATTTGGGGGCAGTCTGGGCAGGGATCACTCAGGCCCTCACCCTGGTGCCCCATGAAAAGCCTATGTAGAGACCCCATTCCTGAATCCACCAGAAGCCTGGAAAGGGACCCCACATATACCTGACTCTAAAAGTGGAACACCTTTGTTTTGCTGTATGTCACACCACAAGCAGCAGATATTTGTTTATAGTGTGGCATACAACAAAACACCAGTGTCGTTTGTCACGCACTGTGGTGGCGTATTTTTCACATTGGCAGGTTGGATGGTTGAGAGGCATGCCTACAACTTCCCATGGGGAGCAGAAGAATGTTGGGGGAGGGGAGAGGTAGAGGCAGAGTTGGAAGGGGAAAGAAGTTGTCAGAAGAACCGTTTTCCCCTCTCTCACACCCTAATCCTTCCCCTCACCTAAGAGGGCTTGTCACAAGCAAGGGCAAATGTCCTGGATCCACTGCTTCCTTACTGGGGGAACTTCTAGAAGGAGGGGAGGAACAGAATACAATGATTATTATTATTAATAATACTTTGAGCACCATAGCTGTACAAAGCACTTTATAAAGCTAAGATGACAGGTATCTGCCTCGTGGAACTTACAATGGATCAAGCATGAAACTCAGACTAGACTGCCCTGCGAGAGGGGATTAACACTGGAAAACTATGCAGTTACTTTCCTCTAAGAACAGACAACAAGTTAAGCAACCTGAAACTGAAAAATCAACATGAAAAGAAATTAAGGGCACATTAATGTTCACTGACTCCTGACGTCTTATAAAACAAAGATCTAACAGTTACCAGGGTGAATCAAAATAAATAATTTAAAAATAATTAAAAACTATTTTTTAAAAATGTAAATTAAATAAGGTTTGTTTTTTAAAATAAACATTTAAAATTAAACTTGAAACTGACAACCTATATTAAGGCCTGGAACCAGACTTTGCTGTACTGCTAAACAACTTTTGAGAGCAGGAACCACTTTTGCAGGTGTACACAATATCTTCCTCATTTCAGTTTATTCAACTAGTTCAATTCAATTACTAGTTAATTCTAAGTTAAGAAACGAAGTCAGAATTGAAAAAGTAGGAAAGATTGTCTTCCTCTTCCAATCTATGAATAAGAACTAGGTGTGAGAGGATGAGATCTCCTAGTTCTAAAATCTTGAATGGCATAGTGACCAGAAACAATCAGTTCAATCTACTTACTACAGACAACACTTTCCTTTAATAAATTAGATAGTTTTGCATCTAAAACATGTTTTTATAAACTTTTAGATAAACTTTTTTCCTTAAGTATCAAGCACATTTAAGGTGGTTCTATTTAATACATTAAAAATGCTGTTTTAATTGAATTTTAATTTCCATCCAAATAGAGTTTAACACAAATAACAAGTAAAAAATTAATCTAATAAATAAGAAATGCATCATTCAACCATTTTCTATCATAAAATGTAAAAATTAAGAATCTCAATAAATGCAAGTTAAGCTATATAACCACTTAAATAAATGTGTATAGATACAGTATATCCACCTGGTTAGAAAAAAGAAGCACAAGTTTTAATGTAAAGGTTATATAGTTGCAAATCAGAATGTTTTAATGGTTACTGGCCAGTGAGAATCAACCTCTCTTTAGCAAAACAACTAAAATGTACAAATGCAAAACAAGATTAAAATCTATTCTTTTAACCAAGGTTTCCTGGTTACTGATTTAAAATATGATTAAAATCAGTAATTTAAATTGCTTTTATTTAAACAGTCCACCCTGATTATCATAAAGAAGCCAGCTCCATGTCTGCTCAGGTTTACAGAGCTGCAAAAGACACCAGCAACACACACTGCTAGACCATTATCCAATTATTTCTCAGCCACACCATCATTTACACTTTTTGCCTTCCATAGAGTTGAATTAAAAAAACTTGACGATCTTTACTATTTAGGAAAAATTGACAATAAATATTAATGGTTAATTTTGTTTGAATGGCTATTTCTCTTTAATGAAAGTCTCAGAATGTAAGAGTACTAAAAATCACAGACAAGCTGAGCTAAACCAAGCCAACAGCCACATCACAGAGTCCTAATACCAAATACTAGCTGTTTGCTGCTATTGCACATATAAAATACAAAACAGTTTATTAAATCTCACTTCCTTCACATAAAATACCACAAAAACCACTTTGTAGTCACTTGACTATAGAAATAAGGAAGGTTTTAAGGCAAGACTTATCAGGAAGTGGCTGAGAAGAGAAGGGAGTCAAGAAGGGGGAAACAGCTTTACTTAGATAAGGCAGTAGAAGTAAAAGAGCAACTCTCATCTGCAGAATCAGGGAAAAGGGGTAGAGGCAAGCAAGACCAGGGTAATGCAAATGAGCAATGGAATGAGGTCAAGAGATCCAATTAGTGCCAACTCGGGGGTGACTGGGGACACCTGCTCCAATAGGACTTTGAGATTGCAAACTCATTTCATTTATGGCTTGTCTTCACATATAGCACTATAGTGGCGCAACTGCTAGCACTTTAGCGAAGACGCTCCTACACCAATAGGTAGGGCCCTACCAAATTTAAGGCCATGAAAAATGCATCACGGACCATGAAATCTGGTCTCACTCTGTGAAATCTGGTCTTTTATGTGCTTTTACCCTATATTATACAGATTTCACAGGGGAGACCAGTGTTTCTCAAATTGGGGGTCCTGACCCAAAAGGGAATTGTGTGTGTGTGTGTGTGTGGGGGGGGTGTTGCAAGGTTATTTTTGGGATGGGGGATGTCACGGTATTGCCACCCTTACACGCTGCTGCCTTCAGAGCTAGGAGGCTGGAGAGTGGCGGCTGCTCACTGAGTGCCCAGCTCTATAGGCAGCAGCGCAGAAGTAAGCGTGGCAATGTCATACTATGCCATCCTTATTTCTGCGCTGCTGGTGGCAGCGGCTCTGCCTTCAGAGCTGGGCTCCCAGCCGGCAGCCGCCACTCTCCAGCGACCCAGCTCTGAAGGTAGCGCCACCAGCAGCAGCGCAGAAGTAAGAGTAGCAGCACCACAACGCCCCCTACAATAACCTTGCGACCCCCACCCCCAGCTCCTTTTTGGGTCAGGACCCCTACAATTACAACACCGTGAAATTTCAGTTTTAAATATCTGAAATAATGAAATTTACGATTTTTTAAATCCTATGACTGTGAAATAGACCAACATGGACCACGAATTTCATAGGGCCCTACCGATAGGAGAGCTTCTCCCACCAGCGTAGTTAATCCACCTACCCAAGACAGTAGCTATAATTGGCAGGAGAAGCTCTCCCGTCGACACAGCGCTGGTTTATATGAGGGATTAGATTGGTATAACTACATCACTCAGGAGTGTGGATTTTTCACACCCCTGAGCAACGTAGTTATATCGATAAAGGTCTGTGGTATAGGCCTGGCCTTAGGCCACCAAGCTGCCATCAGATAACAATGACTTTTGATTTTGGGTGTGCTGCATATTGATAGTGATCTGCAAGCTATCTAGATAACTAAATGGATATTCTGCAGAGCCAGAGTATGAGGAAGTGCATTTCTCAATAGCTTTGCATTTTGGTAACCAACAATGGTAAGGAAATAAATACAAGGATAAATGTTAGAGATTCATGATATTGTGGCCACACAGATACAACTCTACCTACTTCAGCTCCAGTCTGGTTGGACAGGCAGGAGAAAGGGCTTGGTATGGGAGGGGGAAGAGTGCAACAGGTCCTAGTAAGGATCACCTCTTGCCCCAATTTGGGTAGAGGTATCCTGCATGCTAAAAGTGAGAGACTTGCAAGACTATAATCACTGCACAATTATAATCATTTTGAAATATCAATGCAATTAAATTCTGACCTGGCAACATCCATGTTACAAAACTGTAAATACAATAAGACTAGTTTATTCCCAAGTACAAAGTTTAAGAAGGTGGCAATCCTACACCTAAGTGAGGTGGTGGGGTTGGTTTTTTTGTTTGTTGGTTGGTTGGTTGGTTTTTGGAAGTTTACTATTTAGGTTCCATAAAATTAAGGAAAAATTTCTGCCAGATTCCGACGCACACGAAGAGACAAAAGTATGAATGGACATTTCTGGCACTGAATATGGGAGTTGGGTGAAATCCAGCAACAGTAGAGGAGGGCAGTTATTAAGCTTTGCCCTTCACCTGTAAACAGAGGGAATTGCTAACGAAATACAAAAATAAAACCACTAGCCTGAAGAAAACTGAGGAACAAAAATCAAAGCAATCCCAGTTATAACCTCTGCGTGTGTACAAACTGCCCCAACTTCTCCCACAGAAGTGGAGAGAGGGCATGGGGGGAACTGGAAGTCCTTCCCCCAACTCACCTGTGCTTGCTTTTATTTCCATTCCCAGGAGCACACTTCCCCCCTCACCCCCGCTCCGACTGCTCTGTGCTGAGACTGCCTTTCACCATCTTGTTCTGCAAGGAGGGAAGAGAGCAAGGAAGGAGGGGCTGATGAACCAAGCCAAAAGGAGGAGGAGCAGGGAGATATGAGGGAGAGCAAGAGACAGGGGAGGGAAAGAGAGGCACACAGAGAATGAAAGAGAGAAAGAAAAGTCAGTACACTGGAATGAGTTATACAGATTTTCAGACAGGATTTTCCCCATGACAAGAGTTGTCATTAAGCAAGAGTGGAGAGTTTGGTTTTAAATTTAAAAAATATATATATACACAGAATTTCACAAGAAAAAAGCAAAACTTCTCAATAAAACCCTTTAAAGGTGACTTGCAAAGGATTTCTGAAACATTGGGCATGTGCCCTTTTATGGTCTATACAAGAGGCTTAAGAGTTCTCTCCCCCAACACTGTTACTCAACCCTAAAAATATCAGGAATGTTGAGCATGGCCATCCCTGGCTCTGCTGGAGCACCTACTGGATGTGTCAGAGGATTTATAAAGTTAGCTCTCAAACCTCAATTAAAGAGATGGAGTGTCTAGTGTTAATTAGCTACGGAGGTTAAATAGGCATTAACAAAAAGCAAAGAGCTTTAAACAGTCTAACTAAAAGTCCCTTCCTCTCTCAATTACTCAACTTTCACCCTTCTGGCTCTCGCAAAGTCACAGTTTAACTTTTTTTCCAGTGAGTCATTTTAACACAGTGGTTCTCAGCCTTTTCCACATCAAGACCGCTTTTTCCATATCAGGATCATCCCACAACCATCTCTAGCTTGGCCCCCGCACCCTCCCATTTACAATATTGGAAGGGTAAGGTGGGTCATGACCCCCAGGCTGAGGACCCCCATGTAATTCTTCCCAGGAAGATTTGGAGCAAACTAATGCTGATCAGTGAAGCATTCAGCAAGGGCAGAGCCACATTCAAGCAAGGAAAATCCTTCCATTCTCTCTTGAGCTCAAACAAGTGACTCAAAACTTTATCATAAATGAACTTCAACGAGAAAGAGAAGCTGCAGATGACGAATGCCAATTTCTTCCCATAAAATAGGCAAAAGATCTGCCCTGGGCTTACTGTTAGTAAACGTCACACTTTTACAGCTTCATCAGGTACCTGTTTCAGTTCCACTGCCATCCTCTGTTCCTTCAAAGCTTACCAGTGAACTGAACTGTGTTCAAATAGCTTATAAAACAGACTGCATTCTAGTCACAAGGCAGTTGTGTTTTAATGTTTTCCTATCGTAGTTTGAGGACCATCATTGCAAATACTAATGCAGCACTGTCAACCCAACCTATCTGCAAGAACTGAATGCTGGAAAGCTTTAAAAGTTTATTTTGTTTTAATTTTTTTAACCCTATAACACAGGGGTTCTCAACTTTATTGTACCGCAACCCCCTTCTGACAACAAAAATTACTACATGACCCTAGGAGTGGGGGACTGAAGCCTGAGCCCACCTGAGCCCCACTGCCCCCCTAGTGGGGGGGATGGGGGGAGGCAAAGCCAAAGCCCCACCGCCCCAGACGGGGAGGTCAAAACCCAAGGGCTTCAGCACCAGGCAGCAACCTGAGCCCTGCCGCCAAGGGCTGAAGCCCCCGTGCTTGGGCTTTGGCCCTGGCCAGTGGGCTTGGGCTTCGACCCTGGGTGGTGGGGGTCGGGCTCCAGGCCTGGGCCCCAGCAAGTTCAAGACAGCCCTGGTGACCCCATTAAAACAAGGTCACAACCCATTTTGGGGTCCCAAACCATAGTTTGAGAACCACTGCTATAACATGTCTTGTCAGTGGACAGCGAAACCAGGAAATCCTTGTGTTACAGATCCTTCACAATCACACTAGACAAGTGTCAGAAAAAGAAGACACCAGTTTCATCCAGCTGTTGGGGCAGTTCACACCTTTTAATTATTGATTCAGGCAGGCATTAGTACATTGGTTTATGCTTGTTCCACATTTCTGAGGTTCTCTCTGCAACCATAAGGACTAGAATTTTTTTTTCTTCTTTTTTAAATGAAAGGATGAGAAAAAGGGAGGCTGATCATTGCTTACAAATTGATAACCAAAGTCCTAGAGTCTTCCAGGCTAGACGGGATCTGAATTTTTAACGTAAAAAACAAACCACCACTGTTTTTTAAAAAGTGTGGGGGTAAATACATAAAAATTGCTTATTGTGGCAAAACCACTTGCTCAATATACTTTTCTCCTTTACACAGATTTTATCTTTCAGAACTACCTTGTAAGAATACCAGAAGCCACCAGATGTCAGTCTAATCCAAGGCACAGCAGAAGAGAGCTTCTGACAAATACCTGAACGGAGTAACTGAATTCTCTGAAGCATTCTTGCAAGAGCTAAGGAGCAGAATCCCTCCTCCCAAAATCTAAATTACAAGTTGCGCTGTCTATACTCTCACACAATTTAAATAGATTCCTGCTAGCCACCAGAATCGCCATTCCTCCTGAGGTTTTTGATCACCTAGTTATACAGGCGGATGCTTCAGTAACTTGTACTGAGGATGTGAGGGAAATAGAATCAGCTGAGCAACTGTACTCAACCTGGTAACTGCTGCTGAACTATGACAAACTGCTTCTATTTCTGGCAAGTCCTTGCTTCCAACAGCTGATTAAAAACTTTTCCATGAGATATTTTTCCTTCCTTCTTGCATCCCTGGTAAAGCCCAGAAAGAACCTTCACCAAAAAGTTGCAGTATAGCACTCAAAAAGAAGGAATGTATTGACTGTACCATAAAAGATAGGAAATTAAGCTGGGTTTCATATAGTCTCTCTGAAGGTCTAGACAGAAAATGGCAAAGACATACAGTAAGCTTCACAGATCTTCTTAAGCAATCTGTATTCTTCTAGGTAGATACTTATCCCCCAAAATGCATCTCCCACAGAACCACACACACACACACACACACACACACACACACACACACACACACACAGCTTCATCTAAAAGCATCTCCTCCCTCTAAAACATGTTATCTGGGTATAAAATTACTTCATTAAAACAAATGTAGACAGAGCCCAGAGGAGGACAGCACTGAATGGACCTAGCAGGGAAGAGGTTTCCTCTTACCTTGTGCTTGGGGCACCTCACTGAGAAATTCTCTTCGTTTAGTAAACAATCTAGAGGAGAAGACAGACAGCAATTTGATTATTTTATTTATAAAAGTATACTTTGCATAATGTGTGTGTATTCATCATACCTTTCAGGTAGATGCTGTATTCAGAGATTGCTTCTAGATTTACTATTTGGGTTTTCTTTGGAGGAAAGGGGTTTCTGGAATATTTTAGTAAATTAAGTTACCAATAGACCTGAGTGATATTGTCCTTACTGCAATCAATATGCCAACCCCAAATTTCCCCTAACGCCTCACTGCTGCATAAGGAGTAAAAGTCAGAGCAAACCCACAAATCTCTCCTGGCTTCATGGATTCTAAGCCTTAGAAATACAAAGACAGGAAAGACCAGATACACCAGTAGTTCTCAAACTTTTGTACTGGTGACCCCTTTCACTTAGCAAGCCTCTGAGTGTGACCCTTCCCCCCCCCCCTTATATTTTAAAGTGTTTTAAATTTAACACCATTATAAATGCTGAAGGTGAAGTGGGATTTGGGGTGGAGGCTGACAGCTCGCAACCCCCCCCCATGTAATACCCTTGCGACCCCTGAGGGGTCCTGACTCCCAGTTTGAGAACCCCTGAGATACACCCATCTCATCTTAGCATATTATCCCTGTTTTATGCTTCAGAGGAAAGTGACTGCCCCCCATGTTTAGCACAAAGTCCCTGAAATATCAGAGGCAGAAAAAAGTTGGTGTGTGTGTTGTGACTTATTTCCAACCCCAAATCTAGTGATCAAGTTTTGTTCATTGCTTGATATACCGCAGGGTCACTCATATTGCTCTTGGACCTGCTGCCACACACTGTAACTGTGAAGCTTCACTAATCTAAGGGCTTGTCTATACTTACATGCTGGTTTGGCGGCAGGCAATCGAACTTCTGGGTTCGATTTATCGCGTCTTGTCTGGACGCGATAAATCGAACTCAGAAGTGCTCCCCGTCGACTCCGGTAATCCTGCTCGCCGCGAGGAGTACGCGGAGTCGACGGGGGAGCCTGCCTGCCGGGTCTGGACCGCGGTAAGTTCGAACTAAGGTACGTCGACTTCAGCTACGTTATTCACGTAGCTGAAGTTGCGTACCTTAGTTCGATTTGGGGGTTTAGTGTAGACCAAACCTAAGAGACAGTTTAATGACTTCACATTTTTTAAGGACACTAGAACAGATCAAGTTTGTTTTTAAAAAGTGACTTTAGCATTGTTAAGAGGTGCTACATTAACAGCTCCTGGAACCGTTAAGTGCTGTATCCATAGAAGAGGATGCACTAAAGGCAACAAGGCAGTGCAAACTTTGGAGTTCCAGCCTTCTACTTAGGGATTTCCAAGTGCCCCACATTTCCATTTCACAATCAAAACTTGAAGCAGCAGTGCACTCTACATAGGGGGTTCAGCTGCATCTGCCAGGTATTGTCGTCTATGGCACTGCCCCACTCTTGGTCAAACTTTTGACACCACCTCCAAATACCTGATGTTACTCAGCCAGCGTCTCATTACTGCGTTATTTTTGGTGGCTCACTAGTGTAAGAATTCAGCAAGGCATTTATGACCTCGTGTCCTCTCCAATGTCTCAGATTGCCAGCAAGTTGCACAGTGGTTAATAAAATGTGCTAATTTAAAATCTTAAGTATGTAGCATAACTACAGCTCTCTGCTGTTCCAATCTGCTAGATGAGTTTAACAGACAGCACCTAGGGCTCCAGGGCAACGCTTTCTAGACACCCAAGCAGAGTTTCCTTTGCTGGTATGAAATGCTTCTCAGTTTCAAGATCAATGCCTCTGGCCTGAATCAAAAGGAAGTAGCATGCAATAGCCTAAGTTACTTCAGAGATTTAAAAAAAGAGAATGAAAACCCTTATCCCTGCGCTAAGGGCAATAATTTCAAATACAGTATAGCAAAGACAGTCTCATTATAAAGATAGGAATTTTGCACAATGAGACTGTACCATGAATTATCATTGTACAACACAGTAACCATCAGAACAAACCTGAAAATATTAGAGAGAGAGAAAAAAGAACAGGAGTACTTGTGGCACCTTAGAGACTAACAAATGTATTAGAGCATAAGCTTTCGTGGACTACAGCCCACTTCTTCGGATGCATATAAGAGAGAGAGAAGACTGTTTTCTCCTTTTAGTGAATTCAGCACAGGTGACAGATGAAATCCTCCATTCATCCCCCAAATGGGAAGAGCACATGGGAGCGGGCAGTATAAGCTTCCACACACTGTTTCTTGTCAAGACAACTCATGCCCTGGATCTGGACCATGCGTGGGGGTGAGAAAAGCTCAATAGCTATTATTCAATCTTTGTCTTTTTTTGCCATAAATGCCAACATTGGAGATAACTAATGCCAACTGTGGTAATTAGTGTTAAAGGTTAGGGACACTTATCTCCACACTGGGAATGGGAGAGACACCGTGAGATCATTTCACAACTGCCACTGACTACTTCTAAGGGTAGGTCTACACTTACCCGGTAGTTTGGTGGCAAGCAAATCGAACTTCTGGGTTCGACTTATCGCGTCTTGTCTGGACGAGATAAGTTGAACCTGGAAGTGCTCGCCGTCGCCTGCGGTACTCCAGCTTGGCGAGAGGAGTATGCGAAGTCGACGGGGGAGCCTGCCTGCCGCGTCTGGACCGAGGTAAGTTCGAACTAAGGTACTTCGAACTTCAGCTACGTTATTCACGTAGCTGAAGTTGCGTACCTTAGTTCGAATTGGGGGGTTAGTGTAGACCTGCCCTAAGATGGCAAAAACTTTTGCTTACTACCAACCTGGCCTGGATTTGAACTGGTGACCTAAGGTCACACATTTCATTTCCCAGTCAAGTATACTTTAAAAATCAACTCCAAGGAGGTAATTTTAGATAGCAAGACAACAATACGTCAAGCTAAGGTCAGTTCAAGGAGGAAGATGGAAAGGCAGCCATGCACCTTGTTTGAGCAGGTTTTCCTGTATGTCAGGGAAAACATATAACAAAAGGTGATTTTAACACACAATTATGCTTATATCTCCTTGTACTTTGTCTCTCTCTTTCTCTCTCTGGTTTGTTACCCTTCACAAAGAATATTTGCAAGCAAAGAGGGTTTTTTGTCCCTTAAGAATTCATCATTTGCTAGTTATTCTGTTTATGGAGTACATATCCTTTGTTTGTGATATCACATAATATGGATGCTGTGGAGACAACTGTGATGTAACAATCAGGATTGGACTCCAGGTGGGGAAGAAAAAAAAAATAGAGGGAGTGGATGTGAAATCTCAAGAAACAAGGATCCTGTTTCCATGGAGATGTCTCTAGGACTAAGTTATCTCAGACGTCAGTGGTTCTTTACAAATTTGAACAGATGAAAGCTAAACACAGATGAAACATTAACAATAGCCATCTCCATATTATTATTATTATTACCATAGTGCAAAGCACCATAAAGTCACATCACAACGAACAATAAACACAACACATAGGAGTCATGGGCCAGCAATCTTCCTCCACATGTCCTCACACAGCCTTGTGAAACATGCCATTCCACATATCGTCCAGTCAGCCACATCGTTGAATCTCACTCACCACAGGTGCCCACTGACCCTGGCATTCGGCACCAGTCCCTGCAAAACTTGCTCCCACTTTTCCTCCACTCACCCAAACCACATGTCACACAAACTCAAGTTTCCTTTTACCATCTTATTGATATCAGGTATCACTACAGTTATGCTGTAAATTTGGGTGATTACCTCCTTGTTAGTGTAGCATTTCAATTTGAAGGCAGCGAGTGTCAATATCCTGTTTCTGTCGCATCCACATCTAGCATGCATAAAGCAAGATGCTGAAGACAAGAGATGGAGAAGATACAGGACTGGGACAGGGACTAGCTGGATAAGATGGGGCAGAAAGACTCACTTGTGGGGAAATGGGCAGAAGAATTTATGTCCGATAAAGCACACTTGCCTACAGAGCCTGGAATGGAATCCAAGACTTCAGAGTCTCACCATTCCTCTGCTGTTACAAATATCTGTGAAACCCATTTGCAAGGTGTCTCATCCCCCTCTCGTACTGGTCCACAGCGTATGACAACCTACTACTACTCTCAGTTAACCTGTTAGCTCAAGCAGGAAGTGTTTGTGTGGTGGCTCTAGATTTCAATCCTGCTAACGACATATGCGTGTCACTATGACGCCACATGATGGAATTTCTGTTTTTTCAAGATCTAGGAAGTTACACACAAAACTATGTTAAAAGAACATCAAGTATGCAAAAATTAGGAAATGACAGCAGTAAGGTTGCCAAATTTGGCCTCCTTGTGCATATGCATTATGAGACAGGCTTTAAATTACATGATGACTTTTTTTTTTCCTCAGGACCCATGCTCATCCAGTGCACAGCACAGACCTGCTTCAGTGATGAATCAGGACTGCGTAGTAGAAGAGACTGTTTATAGGATCCCTCCTTCATGTTGCAGAAGCTGGAAGGTGTGTAGGGAAAGAGGCAGAGAATAGCAGGAAGAAAGATGACGGACTCATAGTTAGGGCGGCTGAATGCTGCCCCGGAGAACTGATTTTATCCCTGCCTTTGCCACAGAATTTTCTTAGGTAATGCTGGGCAAGTCACTTAACCCAGACTTTTCACACATGATTAAGTAATTGGGCGTTCCTCATTTTCCAAGTGCGTAGCTTGAGATATTGGGCTCTGATTTGAAAAACAGCTAAGAAATCACAGCTACAACTGATGTCAACGTGAGCTATTCTTTGAGCAAGTGAAGTGTCATATAATGCTGAGTACTCTGAACCATCATGTCCTAGGCCTCTCGAATTGGGCATCCAAAATTAGTGGACATTTTTATATTAATCTCTCTGTGCCTCAGTTCCCCATCTGTAAAATGGGGATAACACTCCACATCTCACAGGGGTGATATGAACATAAATTCATTAGCATTTGTGGAACACTCATGCTACAGTGATGAGCACCACAGAAAAACCCATGAGAAAATTAATAATTCTGTCTGCAGAGCAGGGTTTGACTAATGTGTAGTAAATAAGGCCCGGAGTCACACACTGAACAATGAGAAAACATAATATTGAATAGCTACTCATTAAGTAAGCACCATACATTCTGTGCACTGAATAGGGTAGGGATCCTGTGGAAAAAAATAGTATGATCTCGTAAATAAATACTGTATCATAACGCATATGCGCAAAGAAGCTGCATTGTGATTGTACAGGCAACTTTACTTCAGGCATTTCCTAACTTCTGACTGCTTGACTTTATTAAGATTACAAAGTCCTTTTAACATAGTTTTTTGGTGTGTAATTTTAAAGTGTGTGGGTCACGCCACACAGTAGATGAGGCCTTAACTGGATCAAATTCAACGTCAAGGAACCCTGAATTCCATTGCAAATTTAATTCTGTTTTATTATTTAGCATTTATATTGTGGTAGCACGTAGAGGACCAATAGGTTGGGGCCCTATTGTGCTAGGTGCTGTACAGTCATACACAGGAAGACATGAAGTTCAGGAAACTCACCCATTCTCCTGCAACGAAATATCTTGTGTAGGTTTAGCAAGCCGGTCAATCGATCAGTCAAATAATGTCAGCTGACCACCTATTATTTGACCTTGGTCAAATATTCTAGCAAGAATGCCTGATGTAGGCAGTTGCTTACCTTTTTGATTGAATCATGGTGCCATTCTTTCATTTTTGAGAACTTCATTTAATAGTGTTTTGCATTTTTCCGAGTTAAAATAACTCAGTTAAGTAACTTGTTTCTTGTAATTAGGCATATGTATCTAAGGGTAAGTCTACTGGAGACCATAAGGTCTTACTCTTCTTTTTTACCATTGTTACAGTCCACCTGTGCCACAACAACTGTTTTTCTGCATATCCAGTAGATTAAAAGCAAGGGCCAGTTTTAGGGGATAGCAAGCAGGGCAATTGCCCAGCAAAGTTAAGTTGCTCGGGCTTTGGCTTCAGCCTTCTGCCCTGGGCCCCAGGGAGCCTAACGCTAACACTGCTCTCTGCTTTATTTTGGCAGACCTCCTGAAACCTGCCCCCTCCCCCACCCCAGGGTCCCCGGACCACTGGTTGAAAACCACTGTTCTAAATAATCTATTTTCACGCCAGACACCACTGTCATAAGGACAAGTGCACACACAGATAGCACTAGTACTCTGATCACTGAGCAAAAGGAGCAGCTCCTCTAAAAGCTATACCACCCAGGCTGATATTTTCATAGCTGACTAGAAGTGAGCAATGTCAGTGCTTGGATAGGAGATTTGTGTGGGCACAAATGAGGTGCTACTGGAAGTGGTGTTTATGACTCAGCAGGTGACACTTTCCATTTGGAATCTACTAGGCTAATGCCCAATTGTACTGCTAAGGAGCGTGTCACTGTAGGAGGTGCTGTCTTTCAGATGACATGAAAAATCAGAGGTTCTCATTATTGGGAGTCCTTAAACAGCCTGTACATTTTTCACAGGGAAAGGGGGTTCTCTCCCATGTCATGGCTAAATTCCAGGTTTTTTAGCTGCATTCTACAAATTTAAAATTCTTTCTGCAGTTTCAAGAAGATTCTTCTACATTTCTCAATCCAACTTGTTCCAAAGTGCTGCCATGCTCTGTTTTATCAGCTGCCATGCTCCTTCCATTACATTACTGTATTTCCATGGTGGGTTAAGAAATTCAGAGTATAGCAGTTTGTAAAGTGCTCTGGAATACTTTGGGGGCAATGTGTGTCCTATAAGTGTAAGATTTTATTAATCTTATTTGTTCTTACCTGCATCAATGGCACACGGGTAATGGTATCGGAAGGAGCAACCTTTGTTGTAGCAGCCTAAGGTGGCTCCTGGCTCTTGGCAGTGGGAACATTTCTGAAAAGGATGGAAAGACAGAAATATTAGCAAATAGGTGAGCCCTTTATATCCTCCCTCCATACACCTTTTCCTGGTATTTCTACCATACAAACTTCAGCAATTTCACACACTATTTTCTCAAAATTTATCAAGAGCCACCAGGTCCCAAAGATCACTTTTTAGATTACCGGTACATTCCCTTCAAACATCAAATAATGGGTCCCGCCATTCAGTGGATAAAACGATAGGTTTTTCAAACAACATACTTTTGCACAGCAGTGGTAACTGTACTTAATGTACTGTTAAATAGCAGGTTTCAGAGTAGCAGACGTGTCTGTATCCGGAAAAAGAATAGGAGTACCCGTGGCACCTTAGAGACTAACAAATTTATTTGCGCATAAGCTTTCGTGGGCTACTGCCCACTTCTTCAGATGCATAGAATGGAACATATATTGAGGAGAGTGCATGAAAAGGTGGGAGTTGTCTTACCAACTCTGAGAGACCAATTAAGTAAGAGAAAAAACTTTTGAAGTGATAATCAAGATAGCCCAGTACAGACAGTTTGATAAGAAGTGTGAGAATACTTACATGGGGAGATAGTTCAATGTTTGTAATGGCTCAGCCATTCCCAGTCTCTATTCAAGCCTAAGTTGATTGTATCTATATGCAAACTAGATACAATCAACTTACGCTTGAATAGAGACTGGGAATGGCTGAGCCATTACAAACACTGAACTTATCTGATGACCATTTTTAATTTCCATTACTTATTCCTAATATCTCAACTGGTTCATATATTTAATAATTTTATCAGATGGGTGTGAATGCAACAAAGTGAGAGCTATTCACTGACTTACTGCAGCCTTAATGGCTTTAGAGAATTAGGCCTACGGTGTATTTCATTCAGAGAGCGACTTTATAAGTAAAGTAAGTATTTTTCAAAAGCATAAACTAATGTAAACTTTTGAAGAAAGCTGGTTTCTGACAGGCTGAAGTTTCCCTTCTTTATAAAAGGACCTGTCGTGGCTAGCACGGATTCCATTTAAGATTGCAAGCACCACAACAAAACACACACCCCAATACCTACAAGAACACTCTGGTTATAAAAAATAAACCTATAAGAAACGCAGCAAATTCAGTTTTGGAGATAAAATGTGGCAAAAAGCATTAAAAAATAAGTGCTTGAACAATTGGTCAGAATCACCTGAAATTTGGACCATAACAAAGTTGTCTTTTGAACGCAGACTATACATATATACAGATCTAAAACTGGTCTTTTATTACCAAGCAAGTCTCAGATCTGATCCACAGAGAAGTTCTTGTCTCTATAGTAAGTAGGGGGTTATAGTATAAACACCCTTTTTAAAAAAACAGGGGGAAAATTAACAAAGGCATTCACTGCTCTCTCCACCATGCCATGCAGACAGTGAAGGATGTAGTTTAACATGTAAATGACTGAGTATGAAAGCAAAATCAGCTTCCTCCAACCATATGCCAGGTGCCTCTTTGAATCAAAGCAGATGTAATAAATGGGAAAGTCTGAGATGCCAGTTCTCGTGACTTGTACAAACCCAGTCTTCTCACAGTTATGCCAGTGCACTGTAATCCTGATCTGCAGGATCCTTTACTAAATCAACTCCTGGGTGTCTTTTAAGCAGCAACCCTCAATCATGAAAAACTAGTACAATATTTATGACATAAGAAAGTGTCCTTGAGGTCCAGGATAAAAAAGCCAACTAACTTATTTTTATTTGTCAGAATATGACCCCTGGTTTCCAAAGGTAAAACTTCTAGGACTTTAACCTATACCAAACTGCTTGGACCTCCAGGCAAGTTTTGTAATTCACTTACTCATGGGACTATAACCAGCCTCAACATGTAGCAAATGGCTTTTCCTGGCAAACTATTGAGTCCTGCCTGTAAAGTCAGCCATAGGAGAATCATATGTACTGTACTCCTCGGGGGAATTCTGCACCACTGTGCATGCACAGAATTAATGTCTAGTGCATAATTTTTTTTTCTCTGCAGAAAATACATTCTGCTGGAGAGGTACTGCAGTTACCTCTTTTGCCCACCAAAGGCTGCTGAAGTGCCAGAACAGGGAGCAGCCGCTCCCAGACGGGAGCAGCCCTAGCTGTAGCTAGGGAAAAGAAGAGGCTATATTCCTCACAGTGCCCTGCCCATAGGGCCAGATCATGGAATGCTGGGGGGTCACAGACTGGGGCTCTGAAGGACTAGTGGGGGAGGAGGACATACTGGGGTGGGGGCTGAATGGGGGTGCAGGAGCACCTGGGGACAGAGTGGCTGAGTAGTGGTGTAGGGACACATGGGGACAGGGGCAGATGTGCCTGACTGAATGAGAAAGGCTAGGGGCAAGCCAGGGTCCGCATGGGGGAGGCTCCCTAACAATCCCCCAACCCAAAAAAATCAACTGTTCCATACTTCTTCCACCCACACCCAACAAGCCTCCAAATTCACACCCAGGCTTCTTCCCAGCAATTACTAGCCTCTCCCTCAGCTCCTCCATTACCCCTGATTCCCCCAAGCCTTTGACCTACTTCTGAGGGGCACAGAAAATATGTTTCTAGATTGTAGTTTAAATGAATTATTACTCACTCAAAGTTCTGTAGTAATATGGCTAGTAAGGAATCTATTTGCCAAAAAAAATTTCCTGAATCTTTTTTCTCTGTATTGTTATAGACATACTTGATGACAGGTATTTTGTAATCAATTACCAACATAATTTAAACTGGAGTAATTATATTGTGTTATTTTGACAAATAAAATATGCAGAATTTTAAAATATTGTGTCCAGAATTTTTAATTTTTTGGTGCACAATTCCCCCAGGAGTAGTACTGACAACAGTCCTAGTTTCACTCATGGCAGTTATGCTCAAAATGCCTCCTCAGGAGTCCTGAATCACACAGCTCTCTACCACCCCCCGCCCCAAGCCCCTCCATTCTCACTTTTAGACATGGCCAACTAAGGCTAATGATTCTGACAGGGCACAGTCCAAGTCAGCCATTCTTCTTGAATGGAGCTCTGAATGCCCAGTGTTATTCCTTTGAGGCACATGCCCTTCCACCCTTGCCTGCTCCTTTGAAGTGCCATAGCACTGCAGCAATAAAAGAGAGCATTCCCACATGTATTCTTCCCCACAATGATCTTTCTTGTACAGAGCACAATCAATAAGAGCAGAGGAGATGGAGCAGCAGAGAATGAGCTGAAGTTGTGGAAAGATATCTTCAAACTAAATGGAATATTTTGAAGAGTGTATTGTGTGATTTAACTGCAGACAAAAAAGTAACTTCAACACACCACAAAACAGTATGTTGCCTTTTTCAAAACACTCCTTTATATTTTATAGCAATCCTCCCTATACAGTTTCAGCCCAGTCTATCCTGCTCTTCTGAGGGTGCTGCAGCATCACAGAAGCACAGAACATTTTGAAGCATGTGTCTTTCCCATAATGTTCAACGTGCCCAATTTTTTGTTCATTTACACGAACAGCCCTGCTCAGAATGGGTCAGGAACTTTTTCACACTACAGTTCTGTTAGTGATGGATAAATAGAGGTACAAAATTTCAATAAAGTGAGACAGCCAAAGTGCAGGAATCAGCCCTTTATCTCCCTTCTATGCCTGACCAACTGGATTATTACGAAGGTTGCCGGCAACAACCCCCACAACAGCAATTCCCCATTGGACTGCAATTCCATTGACTGCTCAAGGCAGAGATCATCTACTGCTCACTCTCCTGCTGCTGAACAAGTCTCCACTCTGGCAGATGCTGCTGCTTTTCACAACCCACTGACAGTCTAATAACTCCATCTCCTCTATCTCCAGGGACCCACAACCATCTGCTTCTTTCAAGGGAGGGTGGAGGAACCACATACACACACCAAACTACTCTCCATTTCTTTCCAGTTCCCTATCCTTCATACATCAGAAAGAGAATAAATTTACCTGTAAATTTATACTGTAAATTTACCTGTAAATTTATACAGACATAAAATAACTCAGATCTCTATTAGGGAGATTCTTATATCACATACACATGGTATCAGAGTACCTCTAGATGATTTTAAACATACAGTAAGTGAATAGAGATGGCTAGCTGGTTTCAGCCTAATTCTGCAGAGACATTATTTCAAATTAAGAACCCCCACAAACATGACTGGCAACCTCTTGGAGAAACGCAGAGCTGAAAGAACAGTGGGTTCTGCAGGTCAGGACTGAGACGCATGGAAAGATGCAAGTACGTACAGCTCCTGCTTGCACTATGTCTGACTACGGCCAGTATTAACACCCTCATTTTCACATGCACATAAAATGTGCATTTTACCATTAAAAAAAAAAACTAAAAACAAGATATAAACAAATACTGGAACTTGCACAGGTAGATACATGAATTGTGCCTAACTGCCACAAACTAAGCTCTTCAGTTTCTGTTCAAGTTTTCACTCAAACCCCATCCCGCAGACAGTCACCAGGACATGGTAGCAGCTTGCTAGCCGCTTTCAAAGGAATTATGCTATCCTTAGCCAGGGAGAGAGAACACAGGCTCTTAAGGGAAGATAAATTCCTATTGCTCAGTAGGCAGTCTGCTTCACTTCCTCTGCTCTGAAAAGCTGATGACCAGCACTTGGACAAGGCTCCCAGGGAGAAGGGCTGATGAATGGTAATCACTGCCAAGCATCTAGCCAACTCTTGGCTCAAATACAAAGCAGCAATGATTGGTTAACAGGCCTCTCCCTCACAAACCATCTAGAATCACAAAACAGTATCTCTCACCTGGAGTAGGTTGAAGGGAGGGTAGAGTTAGATCTGGGAAAGACACCCCCCCCCCCAATCTCTCGAACTAAGTTATCAAAGCTATAACAAAGAGAATTTTTTCACTTGACCAGAGCTCATACTAAAGCCACACACATTATCTTTTCCTCACCATGCTTATTAACAGCTCTCAACTCTTTGTAGCTCCAGCTCAGTCTTCACCTGACAATGTGAAGTAACACACAATCTAGAAGTGCGAACAACAGGGTGACAAATATAGTAGCAGTTCTTAACCAGGGGTACGCATACCTCTGGGGATACATCAACTCATCTAGATATTTGCCTAGTTTTACAACAGGCTACATACGTAAAAGCATTAGCGAAGTCAGTATCAACTAAAATTTCATACAGACAAAACGAGAAAGTAAGCAATTTTTCAGTAATAGTGTGCTGCGACACTTCTTTATTTTTATGTCTGATTTTGTAAGCAACTAGTTTTTGAGTGAGGTGAAACTTGAGGTACTCAAGAAAAATCAGACCCAGGGGTACAGTACTGTGGAAAGTTTGAGACCCACTGCACTGTAGAATCACCAGAGTTCTGCTCCGTTTCATTGAATGTTTCAAATTAGGAACTACCGGATACTATTTTTTTTCTGCAATTTGGGTTCCTCCACTATTAAGTGAAATGGCTTTGACTGTAGTAGAAGGGGTTACACCTGCATGCACACATACACGCATCCTTCCCTTCCATCTTATTTGCCAGAAATACCTTGTCGTACCTCTACCTACAGGTTACAAAACAAAAGATCCTGTCCTGGGCCTTCTAGCCCCCTTCCTCTTCCTAACCAGGTACAATATTTTTGTCTTCTGAAGTGACCTAGTCTGCCAGAGAAGAGGATCAGGCCAAAAGCTGCTTCCTTTTGGCTCCATGCTAGCAGGCAAAATGCCGAGCTGACAACTTAACATAAGATCACTGGGGCCCCCACTAACTATTGTGTTATCTGAAAGTTAAACTAGCCCCGGTTTACTAGACAGGAACAGAAAAATGACTCAACAAAGGGTAGCAGAGGAGAAAGAAGCCTTGCTGGAGCTACTGCTCCTTTCCCTAGTGTGGAGATGGGAGCTGGCTATAGCCTTATTTGTTTGTTTAATTTTAAATTCCTAGAAAGGAGGGGAGAAAAATTAAGGAACTGAGCCCACAGAGTGGAGTGGAATCAGAAAGAGTGTTTGTTTTGATTCTGCCTTATAAGCTGGTGCTTTCTTAGATGGTTTCTCATCTACACTTTCCACCAGCAGCTGGGGATCAACTACAGAGATCAGCTACAGAAGTAGATTCAAGCAGGCACCTCCATTGATCTCAAACTATGCTTTTTACAGTTTTTACCCTGAACATGCTTTCCTCTCAGCCGATTGGCTGCTTGCTCCTGGTCCCGCCCTCAGACTCTTAGCCTCACTCCAGATGCCTTCCATGCCCCTTTCCAAATAACTTCCCTCCCTTCTATCACCATCATTTAGTTCCCTCACTATTCTCTTCCCACTTCCTTTGTTTTTCCTTTTAGGTATCCCTTCATTTTTCCCCTCCTCTCCCACCACTGTCATAATACAAAAACGTGTGGCACTAACATGATGGAATGAAACCTTCACTAGGTGTGATATATCCCTTTACTCCACCCTGTCTTCTCTTTTTAGACTGTAAGCTACTGAGGACAGAGGCTGTATCTTATCTATGTTTGCACAGTGCGTAAAACACTGAGGCATCTAAATTCAACTGAAACACAAGTATTATGATTTATTAGAATTATAATAATAAAATAATAATCATGGGGGGAGGTCTTCTTCTGGTTGCTTCTGGTTAGTCAGTAGGCAGGCTGGCTAGAGTCATCCTCTCTCCAGCTACCGTCAGTGAAGCTGGAATGACAAGTAGCAGCAGAGTCCTCCTCCCAGGGAAGCAGACTATAAAGAGAGGGGCTTGATCACAGCAGCTAAGAGGGAAAATTGAGCAAACAACTGCTGCCCCATGAAGAGGTGAAGAGCTATTGTTAGAGATATTGTGGGAATGGAGGTGGAATGATTTTTGGGAGGTCACTGTTAAGAGGTATTGAGTGGGAGCGCAGGGAGGGATGAGAAAGATTTTGGAAGGGCCTTGTTTTTAGAAGATGGGAACTGTAAGCAAGTATTTTCACCTGGGCTAAAGCAGAATCAGAGAGCAACACTGCACTGAAGAAATTAAGTACGGATTTAGTTTCCAAGATTTCAGCAATTAAAAAGAGATAGTCACTGCTTTGGCAGATAGAGCTACTGTGCTGTAAACTGGAATGGGAGAAACAGCAGATAGAATCACAGTGGCAGTGCTGCATTAGGCTGCTTGAGCAGAAAGACAGCTGCAATATCAAAATGGATGATATGGAAAAGAGAAAGAAGAACTATTAGAATTAAAGGGGTGCCTGAAAAAGCTGAAATGGAAATTCTATTCAATATGTACAAATGTTGATTAAGGACATATTAAATTTGAGCTCTGTGGAAGAGGGTAAAACAGACAATACATACAGGGGCTTTATCCCCCCTCCCCACCGCCATTATGGTCGGTAACAGACTCAGAAACTTGATTGTTAAATTCACCATACAACCAACAAGAGCATTTGTTTAAGAAAAAGGTGAGGGAGCATCTAGATCAGTGTTTCTCAAATGCTGCCACCAGCGTATTTTTGTGTGTCCACAACAGCCTCCTGGGCAGAGAGGGGTGGGTAGGAGGTAAAGCAGTAGCCCCTCCCTGAAGCACCCACCTATTGATCCTAGATGCGCTGCCTTGGTGTTTGCTGGCGCCATCAGCAAGGGTCAGCACCCTGCACCGCACAGCCTCCTGGGGATCTCCGGGCAGCACTCTGGAGACATGTGGGGCATAATGCTGAAGGAACTTTGGACTCAGTAGGCACCTTGTAAGTTCCTGACCCACCTTATGTGGGCAGAGGGGCTTGGGCTTCAGCCCTGGGGCCAGCATTAGAGAAAATGGCACCATGGGCAAACTTGTATTTTGGCACCCCTGGCCCCTTTGCCTCCACAGTGCTGCCCCCATCGCCCCTGGTCCCTGCTGCCTTCCCCTGCCAAGCTTCATTCTGCAGCCTCGCACCCCAGGTCCACCCTGCTCCTGGCCTCTTGACCACAGCGACCCCCAACCACAGTGTCCTGGGCAGTCACCCATGTCGTCCACCTGTAAGGCTGGCCCAGGTTAAATCCCCCCTGACCTGCTGCCCAAATATAGAAGTCAAACTATACCTATGCATCAAAGCATCCCAACAATCGCTGAGATATTAAGTTTTAAAGTTGCCTTGTAAATGCCATAAATCATAATGCGCACTCATTCCCTTCTAAATATTACTACAGCGCAGGCAGAGCTAAACTACATAGGTGCAGTTTTCTTTCAAGTCACAAAGCGTATTCATTGGCTAACCACTATGCTTACATCTCATGCTTCTGTAGCGCCATAAGCAACTATTGACCAACATCATTAGCATGATGTCTGGATAAATTGAGATTGTTCCTTAGCAAAAGGCGAAAGAGTTAAAAACGCGAATGGATATCAGAATTTTTTTTTAAAAATCAATGCCAGAAAGTGACCCTGAATGTGATACAGAGATGGCTCTGGAGAAGCCACCTGCTGCTAAGAAAAGCAGAACGTGGAAGGAAGGAAAATGAACATTTCAGGATAAGTGGAAAACACAGTTTCTGAAACCACCCAATTCCATTTCCAAGCAGGTTGCAGTGTGTGCTGTTCGTAAGAAATAAATTTATCAAATTAAAATTTACGCAATGCAATGTCACTATAGCACTCATGCAGGGGTTTGTTGAACAGAATTACCACAATGAATTTCAGAGGCACAAGCTGTTACATGATGCAAAAACCAAACTCGGAAGACAACAGCGATGGCTCAGAGATTTTTTTTATAGCGGATCAGATACAGATGGTTACTTTTAAAGTCGCACTACCTTTGGGGAAAACAAGGAAAGCATTTAGCAACGGAGAACTTGTGAAGAATATTGTTTTGGCCACGTAAGCAGAAAATACACTTTTCAGAGAGATACCACTGCGAAACAACACGTTACAGAGGAGCAAAAGAGATCAGGCAAATTTTCTACAAAATGAAATAGCTGAAAAAGTTGCAGCTTTCTACAACCTGTGCTTAGATGAGAGCCATGATGTCCCAAGGGAATCATATTTATTCTCTTTTTTGACTGTGATCGCCATTAGTTTTTGGAAGGTGTTTTATGTCAGATGAGCCTCAGTGCCAGGCCAACTGGCAAACACATTTTTCAGTCTGTTCAGGCGAGAATGGAGGAGTGCCACATTAGCTTTTTGACAACCTGCGTGGCTTGACAGCTGATGGGGCAGCAACCATGCAAAATGCACAAGTAGGGGTGCTGAACTGCTACCAAGAAAAATGCACGCAATTTTTTTTTTGTTTCACTGTTTTGCCCACCAAGAAGTACTTGTCAAAAGGCTTCAATGGAAAGTATGGATGAGGTTGATTCTGTAGTGAAAAACTGCATCAATGTGCTCAACACCAGCGGCATCAATAAAGGGAGATTCGCATCTATGCGCAAAATGAGCTGCGAGACACACAAGGTGCTGCTGAATTACAACCTGGTCCTGTGGCTTCGTTTTAATTAGAGTGCAAAGCCCATTTGAGCTCCGGAAAGAGCGTGTTGAGGTTTTGAACACAGTTTCACCAGAATTGTCCCAAACGCTACAATATCCAGAAGTACGTGGCTGTTTGCTCTTTTGGAGAAGAGTTTTTACCAAAGCTTGCTTCCTTGAATCTGGAACTTCAGAAACCTCAGCTAACGCTATTTGACAGCATTGAAGTAATTAATACATTCAGAATGACAATCACTGACATTGTCCAGCACCTAGAAGAGGAAAAAGACTTCCGTTTTTTAAGTGCTTAATCAGTTTCTCAGCTATCAAGATGAGAATGTGCAGCGGAAGGTCAGCTTAGCTATAATCAAATACCTAGGTATTCTTTTGGAGGATCTTGAAAAATCATTTAAGTGAGGGAAACTTTTTCTGTCAGTAGATCTTCATGACCGACCCATTCAGCAATTCTGGTTCAGGTTTTTTTGGCTGCCAACAAACTAACTGCACTGCAAGACAGATTAGTTTCCTTTGACTTTTTGGATTTAAGCAATCTCAAGTACCTCATGCTGCAAATGTGCAATGATGCAAGAGTGAAAACTTACTTCAGTCAGCCCAATGTTACACTACAGGACTTCCGGAGTAATGTGTGCCTGCTTGAGGACACCTATAAGCCCCTAGCTAAAGTTGCTTTTCTTTTCTTGTCCCTGTTTCCTACTACTGTGCTGTGTGACAGGTCATTCAGTGCACTACATTTTCTGAAGAAGAAGTACCGAAACTGCCAGTCACTAATGCTAACCCGGAAGCTTCCCTTCCAGTTTCAAAGGAGACACATGACCTTGCAGACTTTCCATTCAAAGAGCTCCTGAACTTCTGCAGGTAGTCTGATCCACACAATGGATGTGTTAAAACTCAGAACTTTAATTTCATTATCACAATACATTAATAAAGTATAATATAACAGGATTATATTTGTTGTTACTATTATCATTATTACTGGATTAGATTGATTTTTGTCTATTTCTGATAGAGAAAATTTTTGGACATATTTGCAGATATGTTTTTCATTATTATTTGGACTTTTATGTAAAAACATTTTTAAATTTACTTCAGAACTGCTGTACAACCATCTTTTACCAAAAAAAGCAAAAGAAACAATAAAAAAGACAAGAATATGAAAAGCATCTTATTTGTGTTTCTACTGTGTTTAGGTCCAGTAAAGAATAGACACAGCTGTACATTATTATTTAGTCATCAAAAAAGAAGAGAGCTGACCAAAACTGCAAAAGTAAACAGAAGGGCCAAAATTCACTACAGGTGAGAATTTCCATTTAAACTCACATCCATCTTCCATGATCAGGCTTATTATTAAGATACTCCAAAGGTGAGGAAACTATATTTCAGACTCTTGGTATAGAGAGCAAGGGCTCTAGCATGCATGAATACTCCCCAGAGGTAGAACTGATGAAAAGTGGTAGTAAAGTCATGGCAGATGGTGAAACCCAAGAAAAGGATGGTAGAAAAGAAAAGGACAGGAAGGGAAATGATGGGGCATAGGCAGGGAATCGCGGTAGAGGTAGGCGTATTGGTAAAAAAGGAAAGAGTTAATTTCTGTTTGTAAACTTCAGTATGTCATAAGATGATTCACAATTGTGGGAACACCACACTCAGTAAGAGAGACCATTTGCCACATAAGGATTCATACCAGTAATTGACCTTTTCACAGACCATCTTTGGGAATTAGATTAGGAGAAAATATTTGGTGATTATCTATTTGAGATGGGACATGGCCAGATCCAGGTAGCACGGCAATGTTTATGTGCCAAAACAAAAAAGAACAGCCCACACAATTTTAAAGTTTCTGAAAAAGCCAAATAAGAATCAATAGCTCTGCCTTTTAAGGTTATGTCTTTGATTGTCAAAGTACTGAACATGTCATCAAAAAAAAATCTCTGCCAGAAAAACAAAAGCAATCCGGCACACAATTCAAAGATATTACTTCAAGAAATTAATTTTTAGGAAGAGCAACAGAATTGGTTTCAGCACTTATTTTTTCCTTCAAAACAAGTAAATGCATAATATTTGCTAAACCTGAAAATTTTCAACTCAAAAAGTGATAATTTATCTTAATAATCCAGCGCCAGTAAACAACAATGAGTTTACTGTATGCTCCCCGCAAAAAAGCCATTTTCTTTTTGATAATGGATTTTTAAAAATACTTGAATACTTTGGAGTGGGAAAATTATACAGTACATGGAAGAGACTTCAAATTGTATACCAAATCCTTATTGGGAAAGAAAACAACAGACAAGGAAAAAAAGATTCAGTGCTAACCTATTATAATTATCAAACTCTCTCAGACTGTTGGAGACTTGTACTCAGGGTAACGAGATTATTTACTTTATTTATACTCATTTACGTATTACAATAAAGCGAATGTTAATTTCTAAATTCTTATTAAAGTAGGCAAAATATGCAAGAATTGACACTATTTTACATGGTCAGAAACAGGATGGATAAAAATCTATTTTTTCAAAGTAAAAAAATGATTTTTTAAAAATTAATTCAGATTTTAAAAAATTAATTAAATACACATTTCTTTTAAAATTGTTTAAAACTAGATTTGAAATTATGGCAACCCATTTAAGGCCTAAATTTACTATAATTATTAAAATAAATAAAATATGCTGCATCAAAGAACCCACAGTAAATTTTAAAGATATTAAAGGTTGCTACTTTTTTAATCATATACAGAATCAGGGGAAAGCATCTTTACATTTTTAGGTCAATTCAAGCTTTATAAATATGTTACAATGTCATATATTGCATTAAGTAAATATCTATTATTTTCAGTAGGGTTAATATATTTTAAGTGTGTAAAAAGAGGACACTCCACAGGCCCCAGCCCCACCCCAACTCCGCCCCCTGCCCCAGCCCCACCCCCTCCCCTGGACGCTTCGCCCCCTGCACTTCCCCCTCTCCTGCTTCCCACGAACATTTGATTTGCGGGAAGCCTGAAGCAGCAGGCAAGCTGGGGCGGGGGGGTGCGGCCCAGTCCGGCCCAGCGGCTCTAGCCCCAGCGTCTCCCGTCCGGCTTGGCTCGGGCCCGGCTTGGCTCGGGCCCCGCAACGCCAGCCCCCGGCCCCGAGCACCACCGCCCCAAGCACTGCCGGCCCTGGCCCAGGCCCTGCTCCGCACCGCTGGCTGAGCACCGCCGGCTCTGGCCCCGAGCACCGCCGGCCCCGGCCCAGCACCCCTGGCCAAACACTGCCGGCCCCGGCCCCTGAACCGCTGCCTCCGGCCCTGGCCTCCGGCCGAGCACCGCGGGCCCTGGCCCCGCACTGCCAGCCCCCGGCCCCGAGCACCGCCGGCCCTGGCCCAGGCCCCGCTCCGCACCGCCGGCCCCAGCCCAGCACCCTGGCTGAACACTGCCGGCCCCAGCCCAGCACCCCGGGCCCTAGCCCCGCACCGCCCGGCCCCCGGCCGAGCATGGGCTGTCCCTCCCTCCCTATTTTCCTGGACATGTCCGGCTTTTTGGGATTTCCTCCCGGACGGGGATTTGAGGCCCAAAAAGCCGGACATGTCCGGGAAACTCCGGACATATGGTAACCCTAATTTTCAGCCCTTACAATAAAGCAAATGCTGGTATTTACATTTGTCCAAATGTCAGTACTTTCAGTTTCTGTTGTGCAAAAAAGCTTCTGCCTTAGTTACTTATAGTTTCAGTTTAGCTACCAGGTGCAAAGAATAGCTTCATCATTTGAACTAGTTCACACAAAGTTGAGAAACTGAATGAGAGTTAAAAAGGCAGGCGAATTTGTATTCCTCTTCCAACCTATGAGTAAAAGCCAGATGGAAGATCTAGTAATCTGAGAATTTGAAGGCAGTAGGGCCAGATTTTGAGAGGTGTTTAGATGCCTAAAGGTGCCTAGTGGGATTTTCAAAAGCACCCAAACTCTCATTGATTTTACTCCCATTGGCCTTGGCTACACTTGCGAGTTATAGCGCCATAAAGCCGCCCCCAGCGCTGTAACTCACTCCCCATCCACACTGGCAAGGCATTTGCAGCGCTGTATCTCCGTGGCTGCAGCGCTGCATGTACTCCACGTCCCCGAGAGGAATAGCGTGTATTGCGCTGCAGCGCTGCGGCGCCAGTGTGGCCGCCCAATGTGCTGTGACTGGCCTCCAGAAGTATTCGGCAGTATCCCACAATGCCTGTTCTAGCCACTCTGGTCATCAGTTCAAACTCTATTGCCCTGGCCTCAGGTAACCAACCATGTGACCCACCCTTTACATTCCCCGGGAATTTTAAAAATCCCCTTCCTGTTTGCTCAGCCCGGCATGGCGTGGAGTGCTATCAGCGAATCTTTCCAGGTGACCATGCCTCCACGTGCCAAGCGAGCCCCAGCACGGAGCAATGGAGAGTTGCTGGACCTCATCAGTGTTTGGGGGGAGGAAGCTGTCCAGTCCCAGCTGCGCTCCAGCCGTAGGAATTACGATACCTTCGGGAAGGTATCAAAAGACATGATGGAAAGGGGCCATGACCGGGACGCCCTGCAGTGCAGGATTAAAGTGAAGGAGCTGCGGAGTGCCTACCGCAAAGCCCGCGACGCAAACAGCCGCTCGGGTGCTCCCCCCGCGACCTGCCGATTCTACAAAGAGCTGGATGCAATACTTGGGGTTAACCCCACCTCCACTCTGAGCACCACCATGGACACTTCAGAGCTGGTGGGGGTGGGGGGGAAGAAGGAGGAGGAGGAAAACGGGAGTGAGGGTGGTGGGGCGGATGGAGACACCCCGGAATCCCTGGAGCCATGCAGCCAGGAGCTCTTCTTGAGCCAGGAGGAAGTTAGCCAGTCGCAGCGGCCAGTACTTGGTGGAGGACAAACAGAAGAGCAGGTTCCCAGTAAACGGGTTTTTTTTCGGGAAGGAATTTTTTCAGTGCGGGCTCTTTGGGAGAGGAGGGTTAGGCATGCATGCCTAAATGCGGAATAGTGCATTGATGTGGTTTATCACATCGCGGTAATCGGCCTCAGTAATCTCCTCGAATGTCTCATCCAGTACGTGTGCAATGCGCTTGCGCAGGTTTATCGGGAGAGCCACCGTGGTCCTTGTCCCAACCAGGCTAACGTGTCCACGCCACTGTGCCGCGAGGGGACCATTGCTGCACACAGGCAAGCTGCATATGGGCCAGGACGGAAGCTGCAT
This sequence comes from Chrysemys picta bellii, assembly GCF_011386835.1. Classification (NCBI taxonomy): domain Eukaryota; kingdom Metazoa; phylum Chordata; order Testudines; family Emydidae; genus Chrysemys; species Chrysemys picta. Next base: position 91,040,275 of record NC_088791.1, on the reverse strand, counting down.
TGCAGTAGAAAACCCTCCCTTGCTTCCCAGGTCACCCTCAGCAGCGAGGTATCATCCAGGACAAACTCCTGTGGAAAATGTTGGGACAGTGTTCAGTGTAGCTGCCCCCTGAAGCTGTTGGCTCTCCCCAAGGCACAGAAACCCAGAGGACAGTGCAGCCCTGAAACAATCAGTCCCCCTTACTCACCATTTTGAGGCTCCCGTGGGATATGTGTGCTCTGTTTCACGGGAAAATTATGCTATTGTGTAGACCCTGTGTGTTTTCTACTCCTTAAGTGCGGGGGAAATCATTACTCTGTCTGGTATAAACAATGCTGCCTCTGTTAAATGTTGCATTTTCCCTATACAGCTACGTCAACCTTGAGACCTCAGCCGTCCCTCTTATCACCTGCTCAGAGACTGCAAAGACTCAGGAAGAGACCGCGAAAAAGCAAAGACATGCTGCAAGAAGTGATGAGGCAATCTATTAAAGAGAATGAGAAAGCACAGAACTGGAGGGAGAGAAAAAGCAGGGTCCACCAGGAAAACGCAGCGCACCGGCAGCAAAGAACGGATCGGCTCATAAGCATCCTGGAGCGCCAAGCAGACGCTATCCAGGAGCTCGTAGCCATGCAGAAGGAGCAGTACCGCAAACGCCACCCCTCCCCAAGCCCTTGTCCCAAAACTCTTTCCGTTGTGCCCCACTGTCACCTCCAACCCACTTTCCCCAACTTCCGTGTTCTTCACGCCACCAGCTGCCTCCAACACCTGTATCTTCACCACCCAGCCCCAAAAACCATGACCCTTACCCTCTGCACTCAACCCCTATCACCATGCAGTAGAGCTGTCCTGAAGTGCAGCACTCACTGCACAGCACACCAGACAGGACATACGCGAATCTGTGATTGTACTGTTCCCCTCTTTTCAATAAATAATTTTTTTTCTTTTCAATAAATGGATTTTTTGGCTTTGAAAACATTCTTTATTATTGCATAAAGTAAAAGACTCCTTAGCCCAGAAAATAAACAGGCACTGCAAGTCTGCTTGTCTGCTTAGCAGACACTGATTCCTAAAGATTGGAACTACTGCACTTCACTCCCGTGCAGGGCACCAGATATCACTGCTGGTTTTCAGCCTCAAATTGCTCCCTCAAGGCATCCCTAATCCTTGCAGCCCCGCGCTGGGCCCCTGTAATAGCCCTGCTCTCTGGCTGTGCAAATTCACCCTGCAGGTGTTGAATCTCGGAGATCGATGCCTGAGTGAAGCTTTCACCCTTCCCTTCACAAATATTATGGAGGGCACAGCATGCAGATATAACCGCGGGGATGCTGTTTTCGGCCAACTCCAGCTTCCCATACAGAGATCACCAGCGGGCCTTTAAACGGCCAAAGGCACACTCCACAGTCATTCGGCACCGGCTCAGCCTGTAGTTGAACTGTTCCTTGCTGCTGTCAAGGGATCTCCAAGGATCACAATGGGCATTTCAACTTCCCCTACCGTGATCTTCCACTCTGGGGAAAAAGTCCCGGCCTGCATCTTCCTGAACAGCCAAGTGTTCCGAAAGATGCGTGCGTCATGCACCTTTCCGGGCCAGCCTGTGTCAATGTCAATGAAACGCCCACGGTGATCCACAAGTGCCTGGAGAACCATAGAGAAATACCCCTTCTGATTAACATACTTGGATCCTAGGTGGGGTGGTGCCAGAATAGGAATGTGCGTCCCATCTATCGCTCCTCCACAGTTAGGGAAACCCATTTGTGCAAAGCCATCCACTATGTCCTGCACATTACCCAGAGTCACGGTTCTTCTGAGTAGGATGCGATCAATGGCCCTGCAAACTTGCATCAACACTATTCCAACGGTCGACTTTCCCACTCCAAAGTGGTTTGCAACTGACCAGTAGCTGGTTTGGAATTGCCAGCTTCCAGATTGCAATAGCTACCCGCTTCTCTACTGGCAGGGCAGCTCTCAATCTCGTGTGCTTGCGCCGCAGGGTGGGGGCGAGCTCCTCACACAGTCCCATGGAAGTGGCTTTTCTCATCCGAAAGTTCTGCAGCCACTGCTCGTCATCCCAGACTTCCATGACCATGTGATCCCACCACTCAGTGCTTGTTTCCTGAGTCCAAAAGCGGCATTCCACGGTGCTAAGCATGTCCGTGAATGTCACAAGCAATTTTGTGTCGTACGCCTTACGCGGCTCGATAGCATCGTTGGACTCCTCACTGTCACTTTGGATCTTAAGGATAGTTCGACAGCCAAACGTGACGTGCTGGCGAGATAAGTCAGCATACGCCTCAGCAGTTCGGGCTCCATTTCCCACAGACAGATCGCGCTGCACAGAAACCGTTGAAAGATGGCGCCAAAGGTGGACGGAAAGAAAGGGATTTCTGGGATGCGAAGCGATGCATCACAGGGCGTTGGGACAGGATCCAGAATGCCCCGCACCCACGCCCCCTTCCCACGGCGCCAGAATGGGAAGAGGTGCTCTGTGGGATAGCTGCCCATAATGCACCGCTCCCAATGGCGCAGCAAATGCTGCAAATGTGGCCACGACAGTGCGCTGGGCAGCTGTCAGTGTGGACAGACTGCAGCGCTTTCCCTACTCAGCTGTACGAAGTCAGGTTTAACTCACAGCGCTGTACATCTGCAAGCGTAGCCAAGGCCATTGATTTAAATGGGAATTGGGTGCTTTTGAAAATCCCACTAGGCACCTTTTGGCATCTAAATATCTTTGAAAATCTGGCCCATGGTGACCAAGAACAACCTGTCAATTCACTAACTATAGTTAATACTTCCTTAGTTTTAAATGCAGAATATGTTTTGATAAACTTATTTTTTTTCTTATGTATCTAGCACATTTTATGGTAGGCTTTTTTTTTTAAACAAAAAAAAAATGTTAAATACTTTATATGTACAATTTTAATTTGAATTCCAATTTCCATTGAAATGCAGCTTGACACAAATCCTGAGTAAAAAACACCCACGATCTAATAAATATGAAATGTGTCACTCACCATTTTCTAGCATAAAAAATGTAAAAGTAAAGACTGAATAAAGGAGCTTAAGCTACATAATTGCGTAAATAAATGTGCATGTAGCATATCCTTCTGGTTAAAGTGTGCACCAAATTTAGTAAAGACTATATTTTGCTGTAAATCAACAAATGGTTGATTAATGGTTAATGATTTAATGGTTATATAAACAAATGAGAATTAACCTTGCTTTAGGAAAAGAACTAAAAAGTACAAATGCAAAACAAAGATTAAAAACCATTATTTAAATTGGTTACTTAAATCCACCTGTAGCGGGGCGGTTACCCTGCTCCGGCCTTGAAGGGGTTAAAGGTAGGCTGATTGGGGAAACAGCCTCAGCTGGGGCCACGCCCCAATCAGGCCACAGCTGGCCCTATAAAAGGGCTGTGAGGCAGCAGCTCAGGCAGTCTTTCTCTAGCGGTAGAGAGAGGAGGACTTGGCTACCTGGGAGCTGAGCAGGGTGCCTGAGGTAGAGCAGGGCTGGGAGAAAGGCAAAGGAGTGGGGGAGCTCCAGCCTGGCAATTCCCCAGGCTGCAGGCCTGGCTAAAGGCCTAAAGCAGGTACTGGGGTTGCAAAAGTGCAACCCAGGGTTAGGCAAAGGCAGCAAGTCCAAACCCCCTTGCCGATGATGAGTGGCCATGACAGACTGCAGTTTGCCCCAGTGAGCGGGGACTAGATGACTGGCATTAGCCACTGAGGCAAGTGGGATAGAGGGTTGGGGGTTCCCCTGGGAGGGGAGACCCAGAGACTGCAGGGGTACTGCAGTGGGCAGAACCTGACAAAAGGGGTACCGGGGTCCGGGAGGAACACGGGGCCAGCGACAGGCGAGCCACCAGCCAGCAGAGGGTGCTCTGGAGCTGGAGAACTATTTCCCAGGATGACCAGCAGGAGGTGCCGTGCTGGTGAGTTGTTGCCCCGCCACACCACCCTAGTCAGAATATGCTCCACTGAAAGTAATGTTTAGTATTTTAGATGGGTCCAAAAGGTAGTCTTACTGGTAAATGAATTGTTTGCTTCTCTAGGACAAGTATCAAGTTGCAGCAATTAAAGAGGACAAGTTCAATACATTCAAATAAAAAAAGATAAATGATGATAAAAGGAGAGGTCTCCTATAGAAGGCAGGTAAAGCAGTAGTGAGTGGTAAGCAGACAAGTATAACTTCAGAATTTCAAAAGAGAAAGCAGAAGAAAAATTAAAACAAAATTGCACTCAAAAGATGGATCAACAATTAAACAGTATAAGGAGAAAAGTGAATGTGTTGATTACCAACATTACTGAAGAAGCCCTCAGGTATACAAAAGTATGAAAAAGGAAATATGTGGTAAGTTGTTGGCTCAAAAGCTTAAAAGGATTCAAGAGGTACACATTCTACCATTTAAAAATAATCAGCAAAAGTTACACATCATAATGAAATATGTGCTTCTCGCATCAACTGTACATTTCAGATATTCCAGGCTCCACAGTTATTAAAAAAAAAAAAAAATCTAAAAAGTAGACTTGTCATGAGACTGAGAGAAACTCTAGATGAAATAGTAGTTTTACAGGCAATAGCAAGTAAGAACGTGGCAAACCTCCAGGGGCCTGTCTGCTTTCCACCTGAATATTACACAATATTTAAGGAGGTATTAGTAGATTCTTTGATGGATACAAGTTTAATACTGTTCTATTAGAGCAGGATTGCCTCCATCTATTGAGCAAGGTACAGTTTTGGTTCTCCCTGAAGCTGGAAAAAACATTACCTCATGTAGATCTTATAGATTCATATCATTGCTGAACGATAGCAAAAATATTAGCTACCCATTTGCAATCCATGCTACCAGTTTATATAAATTCATATCAAACTAGATTTATTAAGGATGGAAAAATGTCTGATAATATTCATAGAGTACTTGGAATAATTCATAAGACCAGTCAGATCAAAAGGGGATGAGAGTCTTTTGTTTTCACTTGATGCAGAGAAGGCTTTGTTTAAAAAGTAAATTACTGCTTTTAATACCAGCCCAAAACCATCTTTGGCCTGGTCTACACCGGGGGCGGAAATCGACCTAAGATACGTCTACTTTACCTACGCTATTCTCATAGCTGAAGTTGCGTATCTTAAGTCAACTTACCTCACGTCCTCATGGTGCAGGGTCAACTGCTGCCACTCCCCCAACGACTCTGCTTCCGCCTCTCGCCACGGTAGAGTACAGGAGTCGACAGCTGAGTGATTGGGGATCGATTGATCAAGTCTACACTGACGCGATAAATCAATCCCGATAGATCGATCACTACCCACCGACCCAGCAGGTAGTGTAGACATACACTTTGAGAGTCAGTGGTTAGGTCTCCCCTGTTAGAGAGTGATACAGGTGAACCAGACAGGTATGTCCACTTCACTTTTTGCATTAGCCTTGGAGCCATTTACACAGGACATAAAGAAAGGTTACTTACTGATAACTACTGCTCTTCAAGGGTTGCCTCTGTGGATTCCCACTTGAAGGACTGGCAGCCCTGTGATGCCTTATTTCAGAAGCCCTTAAGTGGCAATGCACAGAGGCTTTCACAGAATGAGGAATAACTACATTTAACAATGGAAATAAAGCTTGCAGGAACATATTACAAGATATCATAAATATAAAGATAATTTTTTTATCTAACCAAAGCATTTACCTAAAATTATCATCTACAGGAATTTATTATTTTCTGGAGAAAAAATGGTTGTAAAGTAAATTATGCAGAACCTGAAATGCTAGCCATAAATATATAGAGACTGAGAGTCTTCCCTCCAGAAATATTTTAGATATAAATGGACAAATTCTACAGAGGTACCTGGGAACTCAAATCTCAAATAACCAGAAGACACATACAATTTAAGATGTCAAGCCATTAATTTAACAAATTAAATAAAAGGGTTTGTTTGTTGGGGAAGAATGCAATCTTATGCGTCAGAGAGAATAGTCGGAGTCAAAATGAGCATTTTACCTAGGATTTTTTTTCTTATTTCAGAATCTCCTTATAACCACTAGATAACAGGTATATAGAGAATGATTTTGGTCTTCTTATTCCACATAAATACTTAATGCAGCTACTTTACATAGACCCATTAAGTAGAGTGTCTAGTTGTTCCAAATATTATTTGGTACTATAAACCCAGCCAACTCAACGGGGTAGTGAACTGGGAGTACTGTAATCCTGCCAAACAATGGGCCTTTACTGAACAAGATGACGATAGTGTGAATATTGCTGTTACCATGATGTAATAAAAAAAATTATGCCCTCCAAAAATGAATACTTACTTTTGGCAAAGCTTATCCTGGGGGTATGGGATAGAACTACACATGCAAGTTCATTATCATCATTAATGACATCCAGACTAACTCAAATAATGAACTAAAGAGTTTAAAACACTGGGAGAGCCATGGAATACACACAGTTGATCAATTTTTTAGAAGATATTTTTCTGAGGGTTTTTTTTTTTTTTTTTTTTTGGAAGATATCAAAACCAAATTTAATTTAGCCAACTTTCTGATGGTACTAGTACCTTCAAGTTAGGTTTCTCAGCTTTCTCTAGAAAAACTATTTTATACAAAAAAATACCTTTGGATGAACAGGAAACAAAACATTTTACTCTTTGCAGGCAACTTTTCCAACAAAGAAATATTCAGTATGATGGGGTGACCAAACTTACTGACCCTTCAAGCCGCATACAACAATCTTCAGAAGTTCGAGAGCCGGGAGGTGCCTGCTGGGGCTTGGGGCGGCACCTGCTAGGGCTCAGGGTGCCCCATGTGGCTGAAGCCCTGAGCCCCAGCAGATTTTTGCCAGGGTTTGCTGGCCCTGCTTAGTCACATAGTGTGGCCAGGCCCCCATGCCAAGCATGGCAGCTGCTGGAGCTAAATATGAACCATTCGTTATTGCAATTGTTAATATTGCATTTTTGGTATTTGTGTGGTAAAGATTTGTAAGACTGACTATACATTCAAAATATATGAAAAATGGTATTCCTGGGTATTGAAAAGATGTACATTTTGTTCTTTAAAGACAGCTCTGTACAGCCTCTAAAGCTTGTTTTTAAAAGTGTTTTTAATTCTTGACATTACAAAGATAACCTTCCAAAAGTGAACCAATGCACTGCCGTACCACGTCTGCTAAGAGACTGAAATATATGCACCAAGTGAGATTTCAACAGCCCCACTCATCAACATTGAAGCCTAGATGCTAACATCTCCACTGCTGACAAGAGGAGCAACTTGAACTAGTGAGAGCTTACACAAGCTTGTCAAACTCCACTGGAGATCAATAGAGAGAATCATGGCTCTGTCTACACTAAACTGTTTCTTCATGTTTCCCATCACAGCAGCTTCACCAGCAGTAACAAGTGATGGGCTCTATGGAACAAAGCTCTGGTGTTTTTACAAGTTAGGGTGCACTGGCTAGTACAGTAGTGGGAAATTTTAGACTAAAAACTCAAAGCAGACAAGGCCTAGAGCGGTCATCATCTGCACCATCAATTCCGATAGCCACGGCAAATGTCAGAGATGAAGATAGGGTTACCATTCGTCCGGATTTACCCGGACACGTCCTCCTTTTTGCGCTAAAAATAGCGTCCGGGGGGAATTTGTAAATCACTCAAAATGTCCGGGATTTCCCCCCTCCTCCGGCAGAGCAGAGCGAGCGGCTGGGAGGGCTGCAGGAAAGTCACGGGCTGGACTCCAGAGCAGCTGTAGAGGAGCTCCTCCTCCCCCCCTCCCTCCCTCCCTCCATTCTGAGCCGGCAGCTCCTCCCTGGCAGCCCAGCGCCCCGCTCCAGCAGCACTGTGCAGGGCCAGGGACCGGGTTGTGTGTTGTGCTGGGGAGCGCAGCCACGTGTCCGGCTCGCACAGAGCCCAACACCCTGTTCTGAGCAGCAGGGTAAGGGGGCCAGGGGGCAGGAGAAGGGGCAGGGAGGTTCTGGAGGGGGCAGTCAAGAAACGGGGGGGGGGTCGGGAGTTCAGGGAGGGGCTTTTGGGGGGGAGTGGAGAAAGTTTTGGGCAGTCAGGGTACAGGTAGGGGGTAGGGTCCTGGGGGGGCAGTTGGGGGGGGGGGGTCTTAGGAAGGGGCAGTTAGGGGATAAGGAACAGGGAGGCTTAGGTAGGGGGTGGGGTTCTGGAGGGCAGTTAGGAGCAGGGGTCCCAGGAGGGGGCAGTCAGGGGACAAGGAGCGGGGGGGTGGGGGGGGTGGGAGTTCTGGGGGGGAGCTGTCAGGGAGCAGGAGTGGGGAGAGGGATCAGAGCAGTCAGGGGACAGGGAGCAGAGGGGTTTAGATGGGTTGGGAGTTCTGGAGGGGGGCTGTCAGGGGGTGGGGAGTGGTTGGATGGGGCGTGGGAGTCCCAGGGGTCTGTCTAGGGGTGGGGGTGTGGATAAGGGTTGGGGCAGTCAGGGGACAAGAGGCAGGGAGGCTTAGATAGGCGGTGGAGTCCTGGGGGGCAGTTAGGGGCAGGGGTCCCAGGAGGGGGCAGTCAGGGGACAAGGAACGGGGGAGGGGTTGGGGGTTCTGGGGGGGTGGGGAAGTGGGAGGGGCAGGGGCGGGGGCTAGGGCGGGGCTCCTCCCGTCCTCTTTTTTGCTTGCTGAAATATGGTAACCCTAATGAAGATAGACCCCTTATCCAATGAATTAAAACTCAATCACTTGGGTAGCCTGAGGGCAAACTGAAATTTAGACTACAGACCTGAGTAAGAGTCTAAAGCTATACTGGAAGCCACCAAACTTTTGGATTGAGTTCTATAGAGAGAAATCTGGCAAAGGCATGTCCTATCTGAAAATCTGTTAGCTTTGGGTTGCTAAATATTACCCAGAAAAAACAGATTACCTACCACAACACTTGGTTTGGGGCTTTTCCTTGCTTAGCACTCACAGGAGATGAGTAACATGCAAAGGCACAAATGACACAGCCAGGAGGGTGGGGCCAAGGAGAAGGCTTACTGGATAGTGCCTGTACCACAACTACTAATTCTCTATTGGTCTTCCAGTGTCCCAACTTCTTCCCTCTATTTCACGTACACAGCTAAAAAGCACAGGCCCTTGTTAGTGCCCTTTGAGCAGCTGCTCCTAGTATTACAACCTAAACATTGTTTGATAATTACTAAACACATAGTATGTTTAATTTTCAAAGCTCTCTGCAGATATTAGCTAAAATCAACACCTGTGACAGATAGGGAAAATAAGAGTGACTAAGTGACTCGCCAAAGGCCACCCACCGAGTCCATGGCAGAGCAGGAATTAGAGGTCTGAGGAGTTCATGGCTCTGAGCTCCCCACTCAATCAAGTGGATGAAGCTGCCTCTCATTTTGGAAGGGTCACACTGAGAAACAAATGCCTTTTTTCAAGAAGTACAATCCCTGCTACCACGGTTCATGATGTGATACTCCCCTCCCTTTTCTCTCATTACTAAATCCTCTTTGAAGTTTCAAAAGACTCCTTTAACTAATCAATAACCGCCTTAATCTCAGCAGGCCTGAAGTCTCCTTAATGGAGAAGAACAAAACAAGGTGTTTTGAGGAGCAGGAAAAGCTGGGGTTTATAAAAGCCTCATGTGGGTTAGAACAGAAATATACTTTGTCAGGGGAGAGCCATGGAAAGAAGATGGACATGAAGTAGACAGACACCTATTCCAGAACAAAAACTTAATTAAGTTACAGTTAAGTTTATTAAGGACAAGTCAAGAGAAAATGTTACAAGACCTAAATATTAAAAGCTAAAGAAATAACAAATTAAGGTTATATAAAGGACTTCTAATATCTTCCTTAAATTCCAAACCCAAACAGAAGGATGAGATTTGGGCATGGATAAAGGCTGAGACACCGTCCAGATAAAACAGAGTGACCTGGTTGGCTGGGGTAAATAATTGGAAGAGATTGTGGGGTTATTTCAGCCCCTTTGATTGAGGATGTGTGCCTACCTTGGTTGATCTGGTTTGTGATCCAGGTGTCTGGTTAGACTCCCAGCTGTTACTAGACCAGGTAGCAGCCATGGCCAAGTCAGCCTTTTCCCACCTATGGATGGTTAGCAGGATGCGTCTTTTTTCCAGATGTGGACTTTGCAACTATCATCCATGCCTTTATCAAGATTAGATACTACAATGCTCTCTACACTGGGCTACCTCTTAAATCTTTTAGGAAAGTGCTGAATTCATGCTGAATTCAACAGCTGTGTGGTCTCCTTCCCAGTGCATCTTAAACCTGAGCTCTATGACTTGCTAGGGCTGCCTCTTGTTTCCAGATAGATTTTTAAGATGTTGGTTTATAAATCTCTAAATAGTCTAGTGCCTGCCTGTCTAAGGCTATGTCTACACTGCAACGTATGTCGGCATAACTTATGTTCAGGGGTGTGAATTAATCACTCCCCCTGAGCGACATGGGTTACACTGACATAAGTGCTGGTGTGGACAGCACTATGTCGGCGGGGACATAGTTACTGCCTCATGTGGGGCAGGAATAGTTAACTTGATGGAGAGCTCTCTCCTGTCAGCTTAGAGCGGCTACTTTAGAGAGCTTGCATTGGCACAGCTGTAAACTCTCTAATGTTGCTGTAGCCTAAGAGATTACCATTCCCATGACATAGTGCCACAGTCACAATCAGCAGAGACACCTGAGCTGAAGCCTGTTTGAGACAAGGAGACGAGACAGCTGGTAGGCCACCCTCTATTAGGGCCCCAGACCGTTGGAGCTCACTCCTCCTCAACTCCACAAAGTGAGTCTTTTAGCCTTCAGGACATAATGTAAAGCACACCTTTTCTCTTTTGCCTGTCAGAATGGGCGCAGGGCTGGGTGAGAGACTCTGGCAATAGTGTGTGGGGTCTATTAATTTCAATAATTTATGTTGCCAGTGTATATTTGAGTTGATCTAGCACAACTGATGGATCTATTTTAATGTGTTTTTAAAATATTGTCAAAAGCAACAAGAGTATTGGACAGGTACTTCTGTTCAAGTATTGGACTTGTACTCCACATAAATCTAACTAAACAGTTTATACCTTAGTGACCAACGTCCAGACAATCTTAACTCTGTCCCTGGATTTGTGTTACTATTTTAGGGTGAGATTCAAACTTCCATTGAAATCAATAGTAGTTTTGCCTTTAATGGGAATTAGACCACTTTTTTTTTTTTAACAAAATACATTTGGATAACTGATGTGTTTAAATTATTTGTTCAGAAGTATATAGTTTAATGGCTCTTTGCAACATAAGACGTCAAGTCACTCAACATCCTCTTTACACTCCACACATAAATTCCCCTTTCTCAACCTCAACTAACCTCCCTTCCAGCCCCCACATAGCTCCACCCTCATTCTCAACAACCAACAGGTAAGCCCTGAACACTGATCGTATTTAATGGTTGGATGTTCTTCTATTTTGATGATTGGTCTGGGATTGGTGTGACTGTCCATTATATTTTACATAATTTTGTACTGGTATGAGCAAGAAAGATATGGTGTCAGAATGCAAAAAGGTGTTTGCAAGACAACTTTTCCTAGACACTGCAGAAAAATATGTGAATGAGTGAGCTGTTTTAGCAATTGTTCTACAATTTGGTATCAATCAGTTTGTAGACATTACAGAATTGAAATCATCATAAGTTTCCACATTCATGTATTGTATTTATGGTCAGAATTAAGGTTGCATGTTAATTATTCAGGATAAGCATGGATGTGCGTGGCTGGGGGTTGTGAACGGAGGTGGTTATGAAGGGGAAATAGAGAAAAGTATAGATGGGGGGTACTGGAAAATCATCCCTTTTCAGACACTGACAGAGATCACATTTAAAAGCAGAATGTAGTAGAGAAGCATGTCTGGGAAAAGGGCTGTGCATGCATCAGACACATTAGGGATGTGGTGTGAAGCTATGGGGGGCTTTTACCTGGGATGGTCCTGAAAGGGAGGAGGAAAGTATGTCATTGCCTCTTCATAGACACTTAAAAGGTTCCTCCAGCAATTTGCACAAGCTCACCAGCACAAAAAGGCAGCAGTGCCAGGATAGACTTGGTGCACTGGTGCCTCAGCACAGAAACAATGCCTCAGGCACGGCTGTTATCTGGTAAGGTGGAAAGCTGAAGCAGGCAGTGCTATGGGAACTAGGTGGTAAAATCATGTTGGAATTATTTATATAGCCTTAGCTTGCAAGTTCTATGGTTTAATTTTTTTTTAAAGGATGTATTTAATGGTACTGCCTCTCTTGAACTGCATTTAGCAATCAACTATAACTGAAGGCCTTATTTTGGTATTTCCTTAAGGCCTTGGCTACGCTCGGGACTTCACAGCACTGCCATGGCAGCGCTGTGAAGCGTGAGTGTAGTCGCGCCGCCAGCACTGCGAGAGAGCTCTCTCTCCGAGGGGAGTAGCTTGCAGCGCTGCGAGCGAGTGTGCAGCGCTGCAGGCACTGATTACACATGCGTTTTACAGCACTGTACTCGCTGTGCTCAGGGGGTGTTTTTTCACCCCTGAGTGCAGTAAGTTGCAGCGCTGTACAGCACCAGTGTAGCCAAGGCCTTAGTGATTTTTGTTTTTTCAGTCTGATTTAATGTGCAAGCTGGATCCCCACTGCTTTGCTTGAGCTGCTCTTTGCACCAAGGAAAGCCTGAGTGTCAGTTAAAGGTTTCTTCACTCACTGTTCGTTTTCTCTAGAACAGGAGTTCTCAACCTTTTTCTTTCTGAGCCACTCCCCCCCCCCCCCCCCCCAGCATGCTATAAAAACTCCACTTGCCCACCTGTGCCACAACTGTTTTCTGCATATAAAAGCCAGGGCCGGCATTAGAGGGAAGCAAGCAGGGCAAACTGCATGGGGCCTCACACCATAAGCTGCTCAGGCTTTGGCTCAGCCCCAGATGGTGGGGTCAGGGCAGTGTGGCTTTCTGCCCTGGGCCTCAATGAGTCTAATACCAGCCCTGTTTGGTGGAACCCCTGAAACCTGCTCATGGAGCCCCAGGGGGCCTCAGACCCCTGACTGAGAACTGCTGCTCCAGAAAGATGACTATTTTGTTGCTCCCTGGTCCTGCTCCTGGGACTAGCCAACGCAATACCTAATTTACAGCCCAGCTCCAGCTTTGAACGCTTTCCTCTTGATGACTCCCTCCATTCCCTTCTTCTGCTGAGGTCTGAAGGAGGGGACCCACACACTATAGGATTTCAACATGTCTGTTAGCAACTAAGAGTTCCTGCCCATCAGAGCCTCTCCCTCTCCCTGGCCAACTCTGTGCCCACAACTTCAGTTACATTGGTTGCCCCTAAGTCCTAGCAGAACCAGACTGTTATTAAGTGCTAACGGCTTAGTAATGAAAACTGTAATCAGGTAATTAAAACTTTAATGATTAAGCAGCTGGCAGAGATCCAATACTAACAATGACGATTCATTAACATTTTCTCTGTTTCAAACTTTCTATGAAAACTATCCAAAAGCTAAAAAAAACCACATGTGACCAAAGAATGATACGCTCAGAATTAAAAAACATACTGAATTTTGGATTAAGGAGGGAGACGGAGAGTGAGACAGGTCCTGTGACTCAGGAAACTTGGGTTCAATTCCTGGTTCTGCCACACACTCCTGTGCGTTCTTGGGGAAGACTCTGTAAAATGGGGGATAATTTTATTTCCTTTCCTACATTTTGTATTGTCTAATCTACTAAGAATGTAAACTCCTCAGGGCAGGAGCTGACTTTTACTACGTATAGTGCCTAGCACAATGGGCCCTCAATCGTAGTGAGGCCTCTAAGTGTCACTATAATATTAATACTAACTATACTATTTTTTTAATCTTTCGGTTTCCAAATTAGAGAAATTCCTCTAACATTTAAAATACACATTTTCAGATAGATCACTTCATCTAATCAAAAGACAGAGGGGTTAAAGAATGAAGCTTAGAATGGATGACTGGATGCAACTTTAATTTTGGAATCACTCCAATACTTCCAAAATTGTGACCTATATTGACCTGTACAACAGTGCAAGGGGACGTTTACTTATTTTAAAAAGGGCGTTACTTACAGCAACTCTTGAGTTGAGACGGTATTGCTGCCACAGAGCCACAACATAGGAGTCTCATGTCTAAACATCCTACAGCAATGGAACATGTTAAAGGAGTAACTGGAAGCTGGGCTGGTGCATGCATTTTCCTCAAGTTTTGCATTCTGAAATCTGAGGATAGAAATAGCTTGACAATGGTCTCCACAGCTCCTCTCTACCTGCAGAGCTATTTACAGCAGGGCTCCAAAGTAAGAGGGGGAAGGGAGTGTCAATGCGGCTCTAGAGAAGCAATACAATCTGAAAACAAAGATTACTCTAGGAGAGTAATCCCCACTTTCCTACTGACTCCACATACACATACTCTAGGAGACCAGTTACTGGGGCCTTCCGGAGGAAGTGAGCAAAAGATATCCTACCCTTGGGAAACCAGCATCTGTTCTCAACGCAATGAGGAGAATAGTGATTTGTAAATGTGTGAACCAAGTTATATGCAACAACCCTGCAGGTTTCCAAATAAAGGCACACTGGAAACATGTGCCAGAGACAGCCATTGCCTCAGTTAGAAAATGAGGTATTCAGGCACAGGAACATCAGCACCTACAAAACATGAGTGAATGCACAGCTTTCTTCGCTTCTTTAAGCCAAGATGGCTTGACCTTGAGAACTTTCTCCAGAGACCACTGTGATTTTCTGAATGGTTTGATTCTGTTTAAGTAACAGCCAACAACTCTCACATCCAATGTATGCAATCTCACCTCCACAAGTTAGCACTGGGGGTTTTGACATAATGCAGACAAGTGCAATCAATTGACTGAAATGAAGTTCCAAATCAGTTTTAGCCAGAATTGTAAATAGAAGGGTAAGAACCTCCTTGCCTTTATATCACATTCCACAGAAAGGCTTTACTTATTACTGCCTGCAACTCTAGAGTCCTCCTGACGAGGGTAACTGATGCCAGAAATGAGACTTTTGATATGAGGTGGTTCTGAGAACAGGGTTCCCAAGAACTTAGTGTCCTTCCATGAGTTTGGCTTACACCAACTTCAAGTATGAAGGATTAGAAAATTTCCAGGACTAAGGATTTGAGGGGGAGGTAACAGGCTCATAAGACATTTTAAAATTAAAGTTTCATCAGGGAATGGACAAACTTCCCTTTCAGAGGCATGGAGTAAACAGAAATAATAGCCGGGGGAGGGGGACGGACTCTTAAAATTGGTTCCATCTGGCAGCATAAAAGCTCACAGCAACTGGCTTTCTAGAAAAAACGGTTACCTACCTTTTTGTAACTTTTCTTCAAGATGTGTTGCTCATGTCCATTCCATTCTAGGTGTGTGCATGCCCACGTGCACAGTCATCAGAGATTTTTGCCTTAGCAGTATCTGTAGGGCCAGCTGTGGCACTCTCTTGAGTGCCGCACTCATGCGCCAGTATATTAGGCGCCGCTGGCCCTACACCCTCTCAGTTCCTTCTTGCCAACAACTCCAACAGAGGGGTAGGAGGGCGGGTAATGGAATGGACATGAGCAACATCTCTAAGAACAACAGTTACAAAAAGGTAGGTAACCATTATTTTTTTCTTTGAGTGCTTGCTCATGTTGATTCCATTCTAGATGACTCACAAGCACTATCCTTGAAGGTGGGCTTGGAGTTCACAGTCTTGCGGCTTGTATCACTGCTCTATTGAAGCCAGCATCGTTCGGGGCCTACTGGATAAGCATGTAATGGGACACGAAATGTGGACAGACGATCAGGTGGCCACCCTACCGATGTCCTGGACAAGTACTTGGGCTAGGAAAACTGCCGAAGAGTCTTGAGCCCTGGTTGAATGGGTGGTTATGATTGCCAGAGGTGGCACCTTGGCCTGATCGGAGCAGCAGCGAATGCAGGCAGTGATCCAAGAAGAAATTCTTTGGGTGGATACTGGATGACCTTTCATCCTGTTGACCACTGCAATGAACAATTGTGTCGACTTGCAGAACTGGGTCTTTTCAATGTGGAAGACTAGCGCCCTTCTGACGTCCAGGGAATGCCGCCGATGCTCCTCCTCCGACTTATGCGGCTTGGGGAAAAAAAGTGAGACCACCTGGGGCAGGAAGGCTGGGTGTGGCTGCAGCTGGACCTAGTCCTTATAAAAAGACTGTATAGGGCAGTTCTGTGGTAAGTGCCCTAATCCCAGACACCCTGTGGGCTGAGGTTATTGCGAGCAAGAACATGACCTTCCAGGAAAGGATGAGGAGAAAGCAGGAAGCTAGAGGCTCAATGGGGATCCTGTGAGCCAGGACAACACAAGATTCAGGTCCCACAGAGGGACGGGGTCCCTGACATGCAGGTAGAGGTGCTCGAGGCCCTTGAGGAACCTGGCAGTCATGTCTTGGGTGAAAACCGACTTGCCCACAAGCAGCGGATGAAAGGCAGAGAACTGACAAATGGACCTTAATAGATGAAAGGGACAAGCCTTGGAGCTTGAGATGCAGACAGTAGTCCAGGATCAACTGCAGCGAGGCCCGCTTGGGCCAAACGCCTTTATCTGAGGTCCAACAGGAAAACCGCTTCCATTTGGCAGATAGGTCGCTCTGATAGAAGGCTTTCTGCTGCCCAACGGGACCTGCTGGACATCAGCTGAGCACTGCTACTCCTCTGCATTCAACCATGCGGTAGACCAAGCCATCAGGTGCAGCGCTGCCAGGTTCGGATGCAGAAGACTGCTATGGTTTTAGGATAGCAGGTCCAGCTGGAGAAGTAGCTGTAACGGAGCAGCCACCGAGAGGTCCAGCAGCATGCTGAACCAGTGCTGGTGCAGCCAAGCCAGCGTTATGAGGATCACCTTCGCTCTGTCCTGCTTGATCTTCAGAAGGACCCTCTGAATGGCATTGGGGGGGGGGGGAAGGGTATACAACAGTGCCCCCAACCACAGGAGCAGAAAAGCGTATGACAGGGAGCCTCTGTTGATCCCCCGAATTGAGCAGAAAACATGGCATTTCCTGTTCTGCCTGGACACGAACAGGTCCACATGGGGAGTCTCTCTGGAAGATGAAGGTGACCACTCATGGAGAGACAAGAAGGTCCTGCTGTGGTGATCTGCCAAAGCGTTCCTGGCTCCTGGGAGGTGCATGGCTACAAGATGGATGTCGTGTTGGAGACAGAAGTTCCAGAGCCTGAGGGCTTCCCAGCAAAGGGGAAATGATCTGGCTCCACTTTGCTTGTTGATATAGAACATTGCCGTTGTATTGTCCATCAGGACCTGGACCACCTTGCTTTCTGTGTGAGGTTGGCAGGCTTGGTGAACCACTCTGAGCTCCCTGACATTGAGGCGTAGGGAGCAATCGTGACTCAACCAACGACCTTGCATGTTAAGATCACCCAGGTGGGGACCCACCTCAGGTCTGAGGCATTGGAGACAAGGGTCAAAGATGGGGATGGAGCCACGAAGGGAACTCCCTCCAACATCGATGCAGGATTCTGCCACCAGGCCAGTGATGATAGTACATCGTCAGGGATCCTGACCACACAGTCCATGCTGTGTCTGTTGGGGATGTAGACAGACACCAGCCATGCCTACAGGGGCCTGAGCCGGAACAGTGTGTGCCGGACCACGTAAGTGCAGACTGCCATGTGGCCTAACAATCGCAGGCACGTGAGAGTGGTGGTGAGGGTGGGCTTGCACGCACAAGATGAGGTCTGCTATGGCTTGGAACCGAGCCTCGAGGAGGAAGGCTCTGGCCTGAATAGAGTCAATGACCGCTCCAATGAAGTCTATACATTGTACTGGAATTAACGTTGACTTTCTCGTTTATTAACAGCCCCAGGTTTCAACAGGTGGAACAAACCAGATCCAGATGCCGCCACACCTGATCCTGAGACCAGCCCTTTATTAACCAGTTGTCGAGGTATGGGTAAATTTTAATGCCCTGATGCTGGAGGTAAGCAACCACTAGAGCTATGCACTTTGTGAACACTCTTGGGGCAGACGAGAGACTGAATGGCATTGCCGTGAATTGGAAATGGCACTGACCCAGCATAAAATGAAGGATGCGCCCTGGGAAAATGGAAATACACGTCCTTCAAGTCTAAGGCGGCATACTAGTCTCCCAGATCCAGGGAGGGGATAATGGAGGCTGGGGAGACCATGTGAAACTTCAACTTCTTGAGACTTGTTGAGGCAACAAAGGTCCAGAATGGGTCTGAGGCCCCCTTCTGCTTTCAGGATTAGGAAGTGGCGGGAGTAGAACCCCTTTCCTTTCACGTCTAAAGAGACCTCCACCACCACCCCCAGGGGCACGAGGTTCTTGACTTCTTGGACGAGGAGTTGCTCATGAGAAGGGTCCCTAAAGAGGGACGGGAAAGGGGGGTAGGAGGGAGGGTTGGCTATGAACTGCAGGGTGTAACCTGAGATTATTATTTTGAGCACCCAACGGTCCGAGGTCAGCCAAGATCAGGCCAACTGGAAGGGGCGGAGGCGGTTGAGGAAAGAGTGGGAAGGTGGATCCTGGGAAGTGACGGGAGAGTTGTCCTTGAGCGCACCCTCAAAATGACTGCTTCTGGCCTCCTTGGTTTCTCAAAGGCCCAGGCTAAACAGACAAATGGGAAGACGACGAGTGTCGCCACTTAGACCCCTTGTCTCTATCTTTTCTACTGTAGGCAGTCAGCTGGGGCGTCCCCCAGGATCTAGACTGTGAAGGCAGAGGAGGAGGAGGACTGAACAGCTTCCTGGCCTGCTGACGAGTGTGAAGGCCCAAGGAGCAGAGGGTGGCACAGGAGCCTTTAAGGCCATAGAGCCTTGAGTCTGTGAGCTCAGAGAAGAGCCCCACCCCCTCAAATGAGAGGTCCTGAATATTGGCCAGCTTCTCCTGGGATAACCCAGAGGGCTCCAACCAGGAGCTGTGCCTCATGGCCACCATGGAGACGACCACACTGGCCGCTGAATCAGTAGCTCCCAGGCCATTTGGAAGGTTCCTCTTGCCACCGCTGTGCCTTCATCCACTAAAGCAGCGAACTTCTGGGCTCGGTCCTGTGGGAGGGCCTCCTTGAATTTAAGGGAATTCCACAGGTTAAAATTGTACCTAACAGGGCCTGGTGGTTAGACACCCAAAACTGCAGGCTGGCCGTTCAATAAATCTTTCTGCCAAATAAGTCCAGTCTCTTGGCATCTTTGTTTTTTGGCATGCCACTGACTTAGCCCTGCCTGTCCCTTTCATTAACAGCAGACATGACCAGTGATACCACTGGAGGGTGCACGTACAGATATTCGAACTCTTTTGCAGGGATGTAATACTGCTTTTCCACCTTCTTAGAAGTAGGCAAAATGGAAGAGGGGCTCTGCTGCAGTGATTTGGCAATCTTAAGGATCCCCGAGTGGACAGGCAGCATGACCCGGGCTGGGGTGGAGGAGGATATAATGTTAGAGGTGTTCGGACTCCTCTGCGATCTCCTTAATTGGTAGCTACTTTTTTAAGGAGGTCCTGGTGCTCCTTGAAGTCGTCGGGGGGGACGGACAGACTACCACCTGTTTGGGAGGGACCTGCCCCTGCGTCGTCCAGGGACAACATGACTACTGCACTGCTTGGGGGGGGCGGGAGGGGGCAGGGGTTCCCCTTCCTGCTCCGGGGACAGCTCCTTAGATGCTGGAGTCTGATGCGCTGCCCCCCGCATCAGATTCAGTAGAGCGTTCGGACTCTGGTGCTTGTAGTGTTGGAGTGGTTTTATCTGAGGCAGACAAGGAGGACTGGGGGGAATATGGAACCAGCATCACGGGCACACCCCAGGGGTTCCAGTATGGCCATTGAGCAGACCACTGAACCTGCTGCCATGCTGCTGCTGCAGGTGCTGCTCCAGTTTTGCGGGTCAGCAAAGAATCACCCCTCCTTGGCAAGGGGCTGAACTCCTGGTCCGACTTGGTCCACTGCCCTTCTGGCGACCAGGATGGAGCCATCGAGGCCTGAGTCTCTCAACTGACCCTGGTCAGTGACCTGTGAGGTGAGGGCTGGTGCCTGCCCGACAAGCGGTATTGGAGGGGGGAGGAGACCGGTGCCGTGACAGAGAGTGATCCTGCCCTGGTGGGGACAGACGTTTGGGAGCCCATCTGTGCGAAGGTGACCTGCACAACGGCGATCTGTGGCAGGAAGCTCACCAGTGCTGGTGGTACAGGGACTGGTGCCTTGACTCCGGTGTCCCATGTCTTGTAGAGGGAGAGCATGGCATCGAGGACCAGGGTCTTCTGACTGGAGACAGAGGACAGAGAGATGGGGATCTACGCCTGAAGTTCGGGGACCGAAGGTGCTCCACTGCCCTATGGGGTGGTGGTGCCATCATCGGCTTGCCCTTAGGCGTTAGGGTCTTAGCCGAGTCCGGTGCTTGGTGAAGGGTCTGCGGTGCCGGTCAGCCTGCTTGTTCTTTAGCCACTGGGGCCGCTTCGGGCAACGAGGGTCCTAGGAGAATCTGGGGTCCCCTGCCACTCCTAGGAGGAGTTGGATCCCTGGCGGGGGGTAGGGGTGTTGTCCAACCTCAGCAGTACCCCTGTGAAACCCCAGGGCGGGCCTGACATAGGTCCTTTGCCCAAAGTCCCTTTCCCTTCCAGTGCCGGGGGGCTCTTCTTCTTTTGCCACTTCTTAGGCACCGGGGGGGGGGGGGGGGGGAAACGGTGCTAGCAGTGCACTCCGCACCGATGCCAAGGTGCTCAGCATGGGATCCGAGCAGGAGGGCTCAGACGCAGGGTGAAGCACAGCCTCCATGAGAAGGGCCCTAAAGCAGATATCCCTCTCCTTTTGGGTTCTAGGGCAAAAGTTCTTACAGATTCTGCACTTGTCCTTTCTATGGGACTCCCCCAAGCACTTCAGAAAGCTGTCATGGGGGTCAATAATAGGCATTGGCCTGTTGCATGAGGAACACAGTTTGAAGCCTGGGGAACAGGTCATGCACCACTCCAGGGCAAAGTCCCAGCCAGGACTCTTAACTACTAAACTCACGACTAACACTTACCTTAATGACTAAGTACCTAAGAATTATATACAAAGGTTAGGTAACAATGAACTGTTGAGAACCGCTAACACTCTTACAATGCAAGACGAGGTGCTCCAACCAACCGTCATGGGTGGTAAGAAGGAACTGAGAGGGCGTATGGCCAATGGCACCTAATATACTGGCGCATTAGTGCAGCATTCAAGGGGGTGCCACAGCCGGCCCTACAGATACTGCGAAGGCAAAAATCTCTGACGATGGTGCACATGGGTGCACACACACCTAGAATGAAAACATGAGCAAGCATTCGAAGAAGTATTCCAAGTTTTTACCTCCTGACAAATGGAAGTCATCCCATCTTACAAGGATGTTATTTAGGCCTGGCCAGATCTAACAGCACAAGCTCTGTTATGGCCCTTCCTCGACTCCAAGTGACCCCCCAAAATAGCCACAACAAAAAGATGCATTTTTTGGCTCTATTTGAGATATGTAGATTCCCAAGGGTTTGGAAGGAATCTAGATGGCTACTTAAAAATGCTTTGGTCACAAGTCGCAGATTTTCAGCCTAGGATGGAGTCAGTACTTCAATATTGAAGGAAGCTTAGCGGCTACACTTGAGACCTCTTTGACCCATGGACTCTCACAGTCTCTTATGTCACCACAATCATTCTGAACCTTCTTTGAGAAGGACTTAAACATTGCAGCTCTTGGTGGACTGTCAATCCCATTCAGTATGGCAGAAAGTTATGCCTATGAGAAGCAGTAAATTTAGCAAAGCAAGAAAAACCCCTCTTAAAGCTCAGATTCTTTACTGGACTGCCATCATGAGCAATGGCAAAGTGATCCAGATAAACAACTCAACTGTCAAAACTATCAAAAAATTTCTCTCTGTTTATACTTAAAGCAATTTACAATACAGAATAAGGCTGGAATTTTTAGATGGGCTTAAACAATTTAAGGAGCTCAAGTCTCACTGAATGTCAATGTAGACTTGTGCTTCTAAGTCACTTAGGCACTTTGAAAAATCCCACCCTAAACTTCTGTGCAATGGTAAAAAAAGGAGTGGATTAGTTCTGTGAATATTCCTCAGTGAAAGAGAGGAACTGTTAGAGGGGCTGGGCAATTTATACCTTTAGTTTCTGGAAAACAGACTTGACAGTCAAGTGTTTAAGGAGCTACTGATTTAAAATAGTTCCATGGCCACAGGGCTAGGCATACTATTTCTGCAGTGGTGCTCTGCCAGGCAGAGGAACAATTGTTTTAATTTGAATTTAAAAGGAAAACAGTAGAAATATTCTAATAATCTGAGGCTTTAGATGCATTTGATTTTACAAAATCCAACCTCTGTAAAAAGTGGCAAAGGGCACAGAGCTTTACAGGGATCCTATGGGTCAATATATGCACAATAGTTCAAAGGGTGGAATGTAAGATCTCTATCGAGTGCCAACAACCCACTGGTCATCCTAATCATTATGAAATGTGTGTAGATAATATTTAAGTTATGTATCTATACTGGAAATTATGTTCTTAAAGTCTTGAAGTTGAATGCAGTCACCACAAGGTGACATGCCTCGAAAAGATTCTGTTCAGGCAGGGGTTGGAGACGCTTACCTACAGGGATCCTAGTTTTCCATGATAAAAAACAGAATTCTCCAATAAACCCCTCCATAAAAATCCACATTTTTCCACAATTAAAAAGAAACACTGAACTTTAGTTTCCCTAGCCACAATATATACAGGTATCAGTTGAACACAATGTTTTATGGATAAACTTACATTTGTAAAATGCTGGAATGATCCAGTCACGATGCATTGTTTCTTTACTGTTGCAGAGGGCCCTGCTGTTTCAGCCTCTTGTTTTCATTTCCTTTCATTCAGTTTATGTTTTAACACTTTTCATGTGTTCTACAATTGTCTGCCTCCAAATGTAATCTACAGCCTTGCTGCATATAGTAGAGCACAGGGATCGGCAAACCTTTGGCGTGGGCTGGGCCAGTTTGTTTACCTGCCATGTCTGCAGGTTCGGCCGATCGCGGCTCCCACTGGCCATGGTTCACCACTCCAGGCCAATGGGGGCGGTGGGAAGCGGCAGCCAGCACATCCCTCAGCCCGCGCCGCTTCCCACAGCCCCCATTGGCCTGGAGCGAACCGTGGCCAGTGGGAGCCGCGAGCGGCCGAACCTGCGGACGTGGCAGATAAACAAACTGGCCCGGCCCGCCAGGATGCTTACCCTGGCGAGCCGCATGCCAAAGGTTGCCGATTCCCTGGAACAGCACATTACCATCAATGTGAAATTTGTCCTTGCCAAACTCAATGACATGGTTTTTAGGTGTGCTTTTTAGTTTTCAGCATCTTTTCATAGCTTTAATTATTCATGTGTGGAGGCTGAAGTGAAATTTGAGATGCATTAAAACACAAACCCCTATATGCCATTGAGTAACCTTTATCACTAGATAGTCTTTAAGGTGCCACCAGACTCCTTGTTGTTTTTGTAGATACAGACTAACACGGCTACCCCCGATACTTTATCACCAGAAGCAGTTTACTGGAGTATGTTTAGCTATGTAAATTTAAAGCACAATCAAAAATCAACCACAAGAGGGGGAAGCTGCGCATATTGAATAAGTGACAGAGGTACTTACAGTAAAATTTAGTTAATAGTAAATATATATATTTTTTTTTCACAAAATGTAAAAACTAAAGATTCTCTGTAAAAACACAAATTTTGCATTTCTCTGAGCCAAACAGATTTCTAGCATTCCTGCTTATCTGTCTGGTCACTGTGTATCTCATAATGTAAGTTTATTTGCACAGGGAGCCACCAACTAATCAAGAGTGAAATCGACAAAAGATGTGATCAGTGTTATATTCCTACTGCCATACTCTAATTATTCAAGCATGGAATTTCTAACCATAGAGATTCCATAGTATTGTTTGATTCACTTAAGATTTTTACTATGACTCTATGGTTTCTTTCACATATAGTGCCACTTCCCGACCCCGCATGACCTATGTTGTCACTCCTGTATATTTTGTACCCTGATATTACTGGGTCCCATTGATTATCATCATTGCACCAAGTTTTTGTGATGCCAATTACATCACTGTCCTTTTTTAATTCCAGACACTCAAGTTCACCCATCTTCATATTTAGAGTTCTTTCATTTGTATAAAAGCACCGATTAAAATTTGTCAATACTTAGTTATCTGCCTTCATTGTGATGTAACTGAGTGGGACTCATTTGACTATTTTTCTTCAGTTCCTATGTGTACTTTGTTAACTTCTCTCCTTTCCTCTTTAGTAGGATATATAGTATCCCCTTTTAATAAAACCTCCCCTAAAGGCAGTGTCTGTCCAAACCATGCACTCCTCTGCACCTGTTGACTTTCCTGCAGCCCTTAGCTTACGAACTCCTCTATGACCTTTTTAATTTTACATGCCAGCAATCTGGTTCTGTTTTTGGTTAGGTGGAGCCCATCCTTCCTATATAGGCGCCTCATTTCCCCAAAGGTTCCCCACTTCCTAATAAATCTGAATCCCTCCTCCAAACACCATCTCACCTACACATTGAGACCCTGCAATTCTGCCTGTCTAACCAGCCCTGCATGTGGAAAGGGAAGCATTTCAAAGAATGGTACCATGGAGGTCCTGGACTTTAAGCTCTTACCTAGCAGCCTAAATTTGGCCTCCAAGACCTCTCTCCTACCTTTCCCTATGTCACCTACATGTACCACTACCACTGGCTATTCTGCAGCACTGCACATAAGTCTATCTAGATGTCTCAAGAGGTCTGCAACCTTCGAACCCAGCAGGCAATTCACCATGAGGTTTTCCCAGTCATCGCAAACCCAACTATCTATATTTCTAATCAAATCCCCCATTACTATTACCGGTCTCTTCTCTTCGATACTATAAGAATAATGAACTGCATGTCAGAGGTGAGAAAGAAAATGCACTAGTAGAATAGGGAAGAGTGAAAGAATATACACACCAGCCATAGGAAGATAGATAAGGGTTGTTTGAGCCAGGAGGCTGTCCTCAGGCAGCAAGATAACAGAGCCTAGTTCAACTGAGCCTTTCCAATGCCTGAGGATGCCCTGTGGCTCCTACACTTCTCAATCCTCTCCTTCCGATCTTCATATTGAGTGTAACCCTCTCCATACTGAATGGGAGACGATGTACTGCTTCCTTGAAAGAGTTTGGCATTACAATTTTACTGCAATAGGACAACAGGTTAAAAAAAACTGCTAAGGAAAAGTAACTGTCCTAGTGGTTGCAATGGTGCTGAAGGGGAAAGGGCAGTTGATATCATCTGTACTACCTAGAACATCTAAGAGTGCTAGTCACAGACCAGGACCCCCGTTGTACTAGATGCCATACAAAACACACTGCAAAATGACTGCCTCTGCCCCCGAGAACTTACAATTTGAACATAAGACAAGAGACAACAGATGGATATAGACAGACAGAGAAGGGTTAAGAGCTAAAGGACAATGTTGACACAATGAATATAAACTGGACATGAACAAACTCAAGCTGGAAATTAAAAGATTCCTAACCATCAGAGGGATGCGATGATGGCACCACCTCCTAATAGGAGTTGTGGGGCGAACAACTTAGTTAGTTTTGAGAATGAGATGGACAAATTTATGAGTGCAATCGTACGACTATGTTGCTTGGGATTGTAGGAGCAGGCTCAATTGCCCCAGGCTCAATGCCGGTTTATGTTTTATGTTTCTAGAAGCTTCTACATAAGGGTTTCAGCCGGTCACCAGCAGGGGTCAGTTTTTTGTTTTTGTTTTTTTAAACTCCTTCCTCTGATGCATCAGGTATAGTCACAGCTGGAGACAGGACATTGGACAGAGCGAGCCAGGGCTCTCAGGTGGCACTAAACATTTTCTCTATCAGGTGCTTGGCTGGCTGCTTTTGCTCATATGTGGGGTCAGGAAGGAATTTTCTCCCAGGTCAGACTGGCATTGACCTCAGGTGAGTTTAGCCTTCCCCTGCAGCATGAATGCAGGTCATTTGTAAGAATTATCTGGGTCTCTCTCACGTAATGATTTCTCTACCAGTGCAGGGACCCTCAGGCACTGGCACACCTCGGTCCCTCCTATTCTCTGTGTGGCATGAAATCTAGTCTCCCGTGGGTGCAATACTTTGGTCTAATTTTGGCTGTGCAGGTGCTGCTGGTGGTGGTGTTGATAGCCTGTGACATACAGGAGGTCAGACTAGATCAGTGACAGACTGAGGCTCCAGAGCTGCAAGTGGCTTTTTAATGCGTCTCCTGCAGCTCTTTGCAGCACATGATATTAAAACACTGCGTGATTTAATTATTAACCAATCAGGATGCTTTTACTATGTTAGAGAGAGAGAGAGAGAGAATGAATGAAACAATGAATTCATACTACTATGGTTCTTTTGGGTAATGCGAAACGCAAATTTGGCTCCTGAACCACTGAGGCCTGAGTATCACCTGACTAGATGATCTAGTGGCACCTTCTGCCCTTAAACTCTGACTCTACATGGAAACAATGAGACAATATTGGTCAGCATGATAGGCAGCAGTTTTAGCACACCAGCAGCCCAACCGTTGTCATGTTTTCTGTAGGCATCACAGTGAAAGAGAGTTTAGAGGAGAGTTTTGAGGAGGATAATGAGGTAACTTTGCAGATGTTTACAGGGAGCAACTCTCAAGCATGAGGGGGAGCACGGAATACAGCACAAAGGTGCTTGTTTGAGGAAAAAAAACCAAAACCCTTAAGAGGAAACTGGAGACTTGAATCTTAGACCAATCTGATGTAGGAGTCCACATTTTTATTGTGAAGGAGGGATGATCAGTAGCATGGGAATACGTTGTGAAGAGGAGGCCTTGAAAGTGAGCAGTTTATTGTTTGATGTGAAAGAGAAGAGGGAACCAGTGAAGGGATGCAAAGTGATGGGCTAGAAAAAGAACCTTTGCAGCAGCATTCTGAATGCCTATGGGGCAATAATGCATTTGTCAAAGCCAGAGAAAATGATGTTGCAGTAGTCAAGATGCGAGATAAGGAGAGCCTAGATGAGAGATTTAGCTGTGAATAGGAAAGGTCATATGTTCAAGATGTTATGCAGAAGAAATCAGCAAGATTTAGACATAGCCTGAATGTGAGGACCTACTGAGAGGTCTGAGTTGAAGATCACATTCCAGCTACAGAACTGAGGGCCAGGTGGACAGTAACAGAGAAAGGAGGTAGCAGGGAATTAGGAGCTCTGTTTTAGCCACATTGAGCTTGAACTGATGGCTAGACATCCATGAGAAGAGGCCAGACAGAACAAGATTTTATCTGGATACGAGACTGATTTAGTTCTAAGTAATCAGCATAGTGATGGTAGTAGTTGTGTTTGTGGATTATATTACCCAGAGATAACATGTAGAGAGGGAGAAAGAAGAGAAGAGATGGGGACTGTGATGCTACACCCCATATTTTTCATAGAAATATTGTTATATGAAATGAATATGGCATAACTAAGGTATGTTTTATGCAAGATGGGTCATGTGAGATATCATTGGAAAGGTTACGACCTACTGAATGTATTTATATGCCTGTAACATTTCTGTATCTGAAGTTAGGAATATTGACTATATAACAATTGCAACTGGGTGTGTATTTGGGGGAATGCCCACCAGATAGTAGGCAACCAGCCTGGATTGGGCCATTAAGAAGGACAATAGAACTTTGAAGACACTAATCTCCCACCTTCCTGAGAAGCTTCCTGGGATGTTGCTTTGACACTGTAGGGTCATCTGATGTCACCTGGTACAGAGTACCACTTTGGACACTGCTGGTATTTTTCCATTGGAAACAAAGGGTTCCTGTCTTATGTAAATCCTACTTAAGTCTGGGAAGGAAGGCAATCAGGACTCTCCTCCATTGCCTGCCCAGGAAGGAAGACTGCTAAAAACACCTGAAGGAAAAGGCAGGGTTGAGTCCACGCTGAGACAGGGGTCCAGTCTATAAAGAGAAATAACTGGAACTCTAAGCTACAGAAACTCTGCAACTTGCCTAAAACAACATTTAGGGTGAGAAATTACATTTTGTAACTTGTTTCTTGAGTGTATTAAGCTTAGTTTGCATGTTTTGTTTTATTTGCTCAGTAATCTGCTTTGTTCTGTTTGCTATCCCTTACAATCACCTAAAATTTACTTTCTGTAGTTAATCAACTTATTTCTTGCTCAGTTCAAAACCCTGTTTGTGCAATTCATATCTGGGGGGGGCAAAAAGCTGTGGATATCCCTCTCCACCCATGGGAGAGTGCGAATTTTTATGAGCTTGCACTGCGCTGTATAGAAAGATCTGCACAAGACAATATTATTTTGGGTTTACTCCTCAAAGAAGGTGTGCACATGAATGCTGGGTGAATCCCTGAGCAGATTTCTCCCATGCAGAACTGATAGTGTCTCTGTGTCCAGCTGGGGTGTGGGTGTGTGCGCGCACGCTGAAGAAGGCTTGAGGGACTGGCACCACTAGGACAGGGTGAGGAAACCCAGGCTGGTGGAATGGGCGGAACCAGTGGGACCCCAGCTCATCAAGTGACATCTCGGACCAGGGGGGTTCCAACCCATCACAGGGACCAAAGACAGGTCCTGTGGAGCCTCCACAAAGTTGGAAGGGGGATGAAAAAGGATCCACTGAAGGAGCAATGAGAGAGGTAGGAGGAGAGCCAGGAGAGGACAATCACAGAAGCCAAGGGAGGACAAGATTTCAAAAAAAAGAGCATGGTAGGGAATATCAAAGTCATCTGAGAGGTCAAGGAGACTGATAGAGTACTAGTTCTGAGCTTTGGCTAAAAAGGGATTATAAACTTTCGCAAGAGCGGTTTCAGTGGAGTGCAAGGCGCAGACCAGTTGGAGAGGTTTAGAAAATAACTGGAGGAGAGGAACTCCAGATAGCAACTGTAGGACAGCACGTTCAGCAGACTTAGAAATGATGGGGAGGTAGTTGGAGATGCAAGTGGATCAAGAGTGGTTTTTTTAAGATGGGAGAGACTAAAGCATGCTTGTATTGTGAAGGAGAAGAACCAGAGATCAGATGTTAAAAGGGAAGAGTAAGGGAGAGGGATGAAAGTCAGTGAGTGGAAGATCAGGAGATAGGATGGGAAAGGATCATTGGAGCAAGTGGAGGGGTTAAAGGAGAAGAACAGATGAGAAACTTCTGGGACTGTGACAAAGGAGAGAGAGTTGTAGGCAGGGAAGGCAGCACAGCTGAGAGGAGGGGGAAAAAAATCACAATGTATTTTGTCAAATATATATCCAGAAGAAATCAGCGAAATCCTGTGCAGAGAGATAAGGGAAGGCGGGAGATGGGAAACTTGAAGAGCAAAACAAAGGTGGCTGGGACTGCAGGTGTGGCATTCAATTAAGGTGAAGAAGTAGAGTTGTTTAGCTAAGATGATGGCAGAACAGAAGCAGAAAAGGAACCTGTAGTGGAGGAAGACAGCCTAGTCATGGGATTTCTCAGACATCCATCGCAGTGTGATGCTGGGAGTCAGACAGGACTGGAAGATGGCAGGGTGGACCTTACAATGGGAGAGAGAGCAAAAGAGTAAAGAACAGAGGAGAATGAAGCATAGAGAATCAGCCACCGTATCAGTAGAAGAAAGGGAAGAGAGGGTAGGTAGGAGATAGCTCAAAGCAGATGAGAAGTCACCAATGCTCATGAACTAGAAGTCACAGAAAAGCCAAGTGACAAGGGATATGGGTGGGGCACTTGGGCGATACTGAAAGGGATCAGAGGGGGAATTCAGCAATAAAGAGAGAGAGAGTGTGCATGCACACGAGCATGCAGTGCTTAGTGAAGACGAAGTCCAGTGAACAGCCCTTTTGATGAGCGGGAGAGCTGAACCAGGGCTGCAGGCTGAATGAAAGGAGGTGAGGGCAAGGAAAAGGGTTGAGTAGTTATCAACATGGAAGTAGGGGTCAGTCACCCAGGACGAGAGAGTGGGAGATTGTAAAGAGCAGATGAGAGAGACAGCCAAGAGTCAAAATCAGAGAGGAAGTCTGACTGGGAAAGAGTTGGGTGGACAGTAGATGATAGCAACAAGGAGGGAAGTGGAAATGAGAGTCAGAGGTAGTATTATTCAAAAGAATAAAAAGAATGGGAAGGAGCAGGGTGGAGTTGGACACAGCAGGAATGAGAAAGAAGCCCAACATCCACAGCCTCCTCTGCAATGGTCTGATTCAGGGTCAAAGGAATAAAGCCTGGTCTAAACTTAAAATTTAGGTCAGCATAGCTATGGTACTCAGAGGTATGGAAAATCCTCACCCCACAGAAACATAGCTTTGCCAATCAAACCTCCAGCATAGATGCTTCCATCGACCTAGCTACCATCACTCAAGGAGACAGTGTTCCTACACTGATGGAAAAACCCCTTCCATTGGTGTGGGCTGTGTTTAGAATACAGGGTAATACCAGCATATGTACAGAGCCATAGTTATTCTGGTATAGTCCCCATAGCATTAGACATGGCCTGAGGAAAGGAGAGGCCTCCATAACAGAAGGTAGCTGCAGAGGCAGTGTCAGCCAAAAGGACCCAGGTCTCTGCAAGAGCCAGGACCTGGATGGAGGGAGATATGAAAAAGTTTTGAGAATCGTGACGGGTATGAAGGAGGAGGGAAGCCTGCCCCTGTACTACTGCAATTCCAGTTGTTTCAAGTGTCAACCTCCCACTCCTAGCAATACACATCATTATCTACAACCAGGGGATCCTGTAACTTGTTTTTCCTAGAACTGGCATGCTACACCCTTCCCAGAGCCAAGACATAAGACACCACTTTAAGATTGGACAGGTTTCTGAAGTCAACAGGCAAAAATCTATTTGCGATGGTTCATATCTGCACTAATGGCATAGCGTTGCAGGATATCCAACAGATAAAAGATTACTTCAGGGAACTTGGAAGCATGCTGAAGAACGTCCAAGCAATTTTCTCTGTGATCCTTCGTGTCCCATGAGTGAAGGAAGACAGAAGGCAGAAGATTCTGGAAGTTAACTAGTGGTTAGAGCTAAGTGAAGTAGGTTTGAGTGCTTTTGTTTTGTGGAACATTGGTCCACCTTTTGTGATCAGAGGAGACAGCACAGTTTGAATGGTCTCCACCTCAGTATAAGGGAAACCAATCTCCTTGGGGCAGACTCGCTGGAAGAGTCAGGCAGGCGTCAAACTAATAAAAGGGGAAGGTAAAAATTAGGAAAGATTTGAGCACTCATTTAGCAAAGAATACAGATACTGAGAACCAAATTAATTAAGGATCCAAAGGACATGAAGATAAATTCTTTAATTGCCTATACACCAATACTAGGAGCCTGGGTAGCAAACAAGAAGAATTAGAATTGCTCATTTATGAGCATAAATTCAATATAGCTGGTATTACTGAAAGCTGGTGGGATGAGTCACACAATTGGAATGTTGATAATCTATTGTTATAACCTATTTAGGAATGATTGAGTGGACAAAAGGGGAGGGGAAGTGGCACTTTATATCAAAATGGACATTACCTGTTTCCGAGTCACTGATAACTCAGAAGAAAATGACCTTGAATGCCTATGGTTCAGCACCCTAACAGATAAAGCACAAACTGGGGGTTTAATGCTGGTGTCTGCTACATACCACCAAATCATGCTAGGGAACAGAATGACCAACACTTTACACACCTACCTATAAATACATAGGAAAAAAAGCTGCATGATCATGAGGGACTTCAATTTGAATGACATGCTGGAGGTCTCATGCTGTCACTACTAAGACATCCTTGGAACTCTAAATATTCTAGATGACAATTTCCTAACTTTAAAAGTGTTGCAACCAACATAGGAGAATTCTATATTAGACCTCCTCAAGAGGAACTGATTGCAAAACTAAAAATTAATGACAGTTTAGGTATCTGACATTTATATTGTGCAAGCAGAATAAAAGTCCAAACCAGTAATATGTAAAATATATATATTATATATATATATATATATATATATATATATATACACACACACACACACACACACACACTCTTGGGTGTTTTAAAAGGGCCAATTTCACAAAGCTGAAAACAATTATGAGCCAAAGCAGCTGGGAGGAAGAACCAACTCAGAAAAAAAGCGAATAACTGAGAATTTACTATATGTCCAACGAGCCACAATGGAGGAAGCCCATGATGATTAAAATCTGACCTGATTTAGAGGGGAAGGGAAGGCAGCTATTAAAAAAAAACAAAAAAAAACAAAAACAAAAAACAAAAAAAAAACATGACATATGGAAGAAAGGGAAGTTGAGATTAATAAATATAAATAACAAATTAGGAATTGAAGACAATTGCTAAGGAAAGCAAAGGAACACAGAAATCTATAGTCAGCAGAGTTAAGGACAATAAGGAGTTTTTAAGTATATTAGGAAAAAAAGAATCCTGACAATGGCACTGGCCCATTGCTATATGGAAACGGTAGAATCAATAATAATAATGAAGAAAAGGCAGAAGTGTTCAATAAGTATTTGTTTTATATTTGGAAAAAAACAGATGATATAGTCTCATAATTAGATGAGAACACTTTCAGTATCGCAGATGGATGTGAAATAGCAGCTACTAAAGTTAGACATTTTTTGAAGTCAGCAGGTCCAGATAACTTGTATCTGAGAGTTTTAAAAGAGCGGGCTGAGGAGCTCCTGGACAGTTAACATTGATTTTCAATAAATTTTAGAGCACCAGGAAAGTTCAGAAGAATGGAAGAAAGCTAATGTTGTGCCAATATTATAAAGGGTAAATGGGATGACCCAGGTAATTATAGGACTATCAGTCTAACATCTATTCCAGGCAAAATAATGGAGTGGATAATATGGGACTCCATTAATAAAGAATTAAAGGAGAGTAATATAATTAAATGTCACTCAACAAGGGTTTATGGAAAATAGATCCTGCCAAACTAACTTGGTACTCTTTTTAGATGAGATTACAAGTTTGGTTGATAAAGGTAATAGTACTGATGTAATATACTTAGACTTCTGTCAGGCATTTAACTTGGTACCACATAACATTTTGATTAAAAATTAGAATGATATACAATTAACATGACACGCACTAAATGGATTAAAAACTGGCTGATCCGTCTCTAAATGTAATTGAGGAATCATCATCGAGCAGATATGTTTCTAATGGAGTCCTGCAGGGATTGGTTCTTGGCCCTATGCTATTTAACATTTGTATCAATGACTTGGAAGAAAACAAAATAATCAATGATAGTTTGCAGACGATGCAAAATTGGGGGAGTGATAAATAATGAAGAGTTCAGGTCACTGATTCAGAGTGATCTTGATTGCTTGGTAAACTGGGTGCAAGCAAACAATGCATGCTTTAATATAACTAAATGTAAATGTATACATCTAGGAGCAAAAAATGCAGGCCATACTTACAGGATGGGTGAATACTGAGGGAAGCAGTGACTCTGAAAGAGAACTGGGGGTCGGGGTGGATAATCAGCTGAACATGAGCTCCCAGTGTGACGCTGTGGCTAAAAGGGCTACTGTAATCCTTGGATGCATAAACAGACGAATCTTGAGTAGGAGTAGAAAGGTTATTTCGCCTCTGTATTTGGCACTGGTACGACCACTTCTGGAATAGTGTGTCCAGTTCTGGTGTTCATAATTCAAGAAGGATGTTGATAAATTGAAGAGGGTTCAGAGAAGAACCACAAGAATGATTAAAGGATTAGAAAACATGCCCTGTAAAGACAGACATAAGGAGCTGAATCTGTTTAGCTTAAGAAAGAAAAGGTTATGGGGGAACTTGATTATAGTCCTTAAGTACCTACCTGGGGAACAGTTATTAAATAACAGGCTCTTCGATTTAGCAGAGAAAGCTATAACACAATCCAGTGGCTGGAAGTTGAAGACAGACAAATTCAGACTGGCAATAAGGCATAAGTTTTAACAGTGAGAGTAATTAACCACTGGAACAGTTTATCCAAGTTCTTGGTGGATTCTCCATCACTGGCAGATTTTAAATCAAGATTGGATGTTTTTCTAAAAAGATATACTTTCGGAATTATTTCAAAGAAGATCTATGGCCTGTGTTACACATGAGGTCAAGCAAGATGATCACAATGGCTCTTTCTGGCCTGGGAATCTATATAGACATCCCCAAGTCCTCACATCCTGGCAACTATCTTTCTGGCCAATAAGGACTAGACAGTACTCTTTTTGAAGCTCATCAACACACACAATACACCTTGATCCAGGCTTGCAGCACCACTAGCTAGTCTAAATGGCCTCCCTACTACAAAGGCCACACCTACACTTTTGTGGTTGTAGGATATGAATCAGTATTTAATAGAAACTGGATAAAGAACAAGGCTGAGATCTTCATGGATATACAAATCCCTCAGACAACTAATTCTCATTAAAATTAATAGGTACTAGAGCATCGAAATCCTTCAGGTGGCTTTAAAAATCTCAGCCCAAACTAAATTTCACTAGGTGACCACCTAAAGTAGGATTTTTACCCTTTATCAAAAGGGAACTACTGAAGATTTATATAGAGGAAACATGGATGCTTGAGGTATAGCAGAAAGAAAAAAAGGATATTACAGGGAAGGAAAAATTCTATGGTTGCAAAAGGAAAAACCTTTCATCCATCAATACATAGTAAATTCTGGTACTCACCATCTCTCTTGCTATTTCCACAGCTTCCTGCAGCCCATAGAGCCTGCCACACACCAGGTAGATTCCATTGGCCCAGAGAATACAACCCTCGTGGACCCAAAATTCATTGCTGTCAAGAGGTAGTTCAGGAATTTGTAATTCCAGCTCAGGGCCACCTTCTGAAGTGGGCATGGGGGCTTTTAAGTCCAAGGGAGTCTTTTCACTGCCACTGCCACCCTCAGTGGTTGCTTTCTTACAAGCAGCTCCCCTTGAAAGTGACCGAGAGGCCCCACCACAATCCTCAGAGCGATGCCGCCTCTTAAAGCGGGGGTGGGCAGCCAGGCTTCTCTGTTCTTTCTGTTGTTGCTGTTCTTCTTCCTCTTCTGTATCGGTCTTGGAGCCATTAGAAGCACTTTTGTGTCGTACCTTGACCTTGCTTTGCATTTCTGAGGCCCTCTTGGGAGGCGGGTTTTTGGGCAGCGTAGCTGCATAATCCTGGGGATAGAAAGGCCCAAAGAGGTCTCCCATGTTGCGGTAACTGGCCCACTTTCCACACAGGCAGCAAACCAGATGCCCCAAGACAGAAGACTCAGTTATCACGGGGCCCTGCAGCATGAAAGTTGAGGTGGGCAGAACTTTGCTCTCAGTGTTGCTAGGAGGGGGTGTCAGTGACCTTTGTCCCTTTCGGCCCCTCACCAACTTGTTCTGCTCTTCTTCCTCTGCATTGATGATTGTGCACACAGCGCCTATCTCACACTTGTTTATCACATGAATGTACGGGAAAAAGGACTTGTTCTTGGTGTCAGTTTTATCCAGCGACTGGGTGGCATACTTCAGCTTGATCTCTGGTTCTTGAGGTTCCACAATTGGAGTGGCCCGTCTAGTTTTCCGCTTTCGTGGTTGTGCTGCAGGTTTCCTCCTCTCCCTCCTTTGTCTCTTAGGTTTTGGTTCTCCACCTCTTGTCCCTTCTGATGGCTGTGGTGGTAGTGGCACTGGTGGAGGAGGTGGTGGTGGTGGCGGCTGCTGCTGCTGCTGCTTCTTCTGCTTGTTTACGCTACCAATAGGCCTCCCTTTTTTCTTTCCAGAGGGGAAGTATCCCTTTGGAGGGAAGCCATCTGGCTTAGGTGAAATATTTGTCATATCTCCATCTTTTTCTTCAGACTTTGGGTTTGGTTCAGAAATCAACATACTGGAAGGAGAAACTGTTTTTGAGTCAGGAAACATCAGAGTTCCAGCTCCACTTAAGGATCCATCTAATCGTCCTTGACTACCAGACTTCTGTGAAGGTGGTGTGGCAACATTGGCCCCAGATACCTCTTTACTGACACTAGCAACTTCAGGCGTCTCCTTCTTGACTTTGTCATCCCCACTGCTGTGCCACTCTTCTGAAGATCTTGGCAGAGATGTTTCACTAGTCAATTCCTGGCTCACTTGCCCCACTGGATCTGACACAGTCTCCCCTTTTCTCTTTTCTGTCTCTGGTCCATGACTTACCAAACTCCCACCTTCAGGTGGTCCACATTTGAGGGACAGGATGTCGTCAAGGGTGACTGCATCTGCACCAGTTTCAGCACTGTTGGAGGAAACACTTCTCCTGATGTTGGGGGATGTAATCTTTTGAACAATAGCTTCCAGTTTCAATCCCCGCCCCTTCCGTGGCGGCAATATTTTGGTCTTAGCCGGGCTTGTGAGGGAAACAGCAGGGCAATTCCTGTTGTCAGGACTTTGGAGATCCTTGGAGGAGTCTCCCTTTGGGAGTGGCTTGCCAGCATCTTGGCTTAGAGATGAATGTGCATAGGAGTTGAATGCTTTGTCAGTTCCTTCCTTTGAGGGGAGAAGCAGTCGCCCTTTATCTTCTGTGCCACTGTTCTTCATATCCTGCGACTGTCTTTTGCTGGGAATAGGAGAAATGAAAGAACGGACCCTCCTCCTCATAATTAAGGGGTTTTGAGGAGACTGGTCTTCTTGGCTAGGGAGCCTCAGCATCGCATTACTAGGTTTGGGCAAATCCGCAGATTCCTCCCGCCTATGCCCATCACTATCTTGAGAGCAAAACCTTTTCTGATTGGTTGCTCCTAGAGGCCCACTGTTCTTGGCAGGAGAGATCTGTCGGGAGAGATCCCAACCAGATTCCTGTTGCTGCATCTTCTGGACACCATGTTTTAATTCGGTGCATTTGTTTTGTGTACCATCACTCCCTATGAGACAGCGCCCAGCTTCTTGGCTTCCAGTATCATGGTAAGAGCTAGCCTGGATGTACATCATTGCTTCCTTGTCATTTTTCAAGGGACTCCTTACTCTCTCAAGGAACTGCTGTTGTCTTGGACTCTTCCTTGCCCCTTCCTGCCTGTGCTGAGCTGCAGCAATCACACCCTGTGCAGAACTGCTGCTCCAATCTTTGTATTCTTCTTGCTGCTGGTGGTATATCTGCCTTTTGTAATGATACTGGGAATTCAAACTTTGGTTAGGGTCACCAAAAGCATGAGACCTAGTGTTTGTGTGATATGCCGAAGCCAAAGATGAGCCTTCAGAGTTCTGAGGGAAGGGAGAATGCAAAGAACCCCTGCTGACCCTCTCAGACAGTGTCATGTGTGGATTCATGTGGTGGAAGTCCGTTCCTGGGCCTCTGCTCCTGCCTGGTGACATCTTCAGTTTGTCAGCCAGATCCTGATATTGAGAAGGTGATTTACCCCTCATGCCCTCTCTGCTGCTTCCCATTCTTCCAGGTGCTCGTCTTAGCTGTGTTGATCTGCTGTCCTGCTGGGAGACGTAGTCTGGAGTAGAATCAGGGGCTGCAGCTCCAGGGTTGGCACTGCCTCGGAAAGACTCATGCTTAACATTGGCAGGATGACAATGGTCTCCTGATTTTTTACTGTTGAGATTGACTGAGGTCTTGGCCTGTTCAAAATCTTCCTCTTTTATTTGCCCACTATGAGACTTCAACTTGGTTTCCATGGACACCAGGCCACCAGGGAGGATGACTGACTGGCCTAAACCAGGAGTGAGACGTTCACTCCTCCCACTTCTGGCCTCAGCACCTATGTGACCCATTGGGTGAGGCCCAGGATCTCTGACAAGCTGCCTTAATGGAGATATGTCACAGATCACGGATCTTCTCTCTGAGAGTGTTCCCCCTTCATGGGCTGAAGACTGTGACTCTATCTCAAACTTTCTAGGGATAGGATAGTCAGCCAGATTGATCTGTTTTATCTCCGGAGCTGTGCCACTGGATTTCCTATCCCAGGGGCCCCAGTGAGGACTTTCCAGGAGAGACCCTATGCTTTTATTTAGGAGACTCCTATTGGTTAATTCATTGGTTTGACTAATTAGAATGTTGGGCCTCATGGCTCCTTCCAGGCTTCCAGCCATGCCTGGATGTTCTTGTGCATTCCTAGCATATCTTCTGTCTGGGTGGTGGTGATAACCCTGCAAGACCTCCTGCAGAAGACTGGGAAACTTCTCATTCCTGCCCTTTCGCTCACTATGCCCTGGAAAATCCCCTTTTTCTGAAGGATACTGAGGAAAGCCACCAATATTTCTCTGCATGCCAGCCCCAAGGTTGTCCTTATAGCTGTACCTCAAACTGCCAGGCGATTTGGAAGGTTCTGTTCTGCCAGGAAAACTTGAGCCAATGATTGCATGGCCAGGCTGGCTGTTTCCCTCTCCATTGTGGTTAGTATTGTTTTCCCCACTCTTACTCCCTTTGCTCCCTCCTTGAGGCTCTGACTGTGGTAACACCTGCCCAGTTTCTTTTATTCCACTGGCACCAGGAGGCGCTTGGGTAGCTGGAGGAGCATCGTCTTGTGAGGATTTATCCTGCCCGCCTGATTTTTCTACTCGGCCTGTCATGGCCTCCCGAGAGACTATCACCCCAACTGTCTTTTCGTTCACTTTTGGGGTGGCATCCACTGCTATCAGGACTTCCTTTTCACCCGGGGAACCCACATCTTCCCTAACTGTAGGGCTGGTACTGAGTTTGGCTGGCTCATTCTGAGAGCCTTGTGCTGGTGACAAGTTGGATCTCTCTAAGTTACCCCGATTGTAGATAGTGTCAGAACTAGTGCTCTGGCCACTCAGTTGTCTGACCCTCTCTCCATGGTCCTCTGAACTGCTAGAGCAGCCGCCATCGAGGGACTCTGCCAGGGGAGACTTAAGCTGCTCCTCTGCTTGGGAGGAGCCTTCTGAGTTGGTGCAACTGTCAGCTTTTTTAGACGACGATGACCTTTTGGAACTTTTTTTCTGAGGTGCCAAGGCATCTGAAAGTAACATGTGCTGGACTGTGTTAGGAAGGTTGGCCACTTGAGAGCTTAAAGCACTTAGGCTGCTCAGCCCTGGATCTGTAAGTCTCTTCTCCTGAAGTCCTTCCAGCCCAAATCCCTTGAATCCTCCACCATGAGCATTGGGGCTCGGCATCATGGATGGTGTTGGGCTAAGCTGAGGCATCATCTGTAAAATTCGATTTCTAGAGCCTATCGACATATTGCCTTGCCCACACTGGAGGTTTTCCCCACTTGGCATGAGGGGTGATGGGGTAGAGCTGCAGCTTGGAGACTGGACCACTGAGGCAGCTGGAGATGGGTTGGATATAGGACTGAAGTTCTGATGGAACTGCATGGGTGATCTCACAGGGACTTCAGCTTGGCTGTACTGTCCCACTTGACTTTGAAGAGATAGCTTGGTGGCAGCATTTGAGTACTGCATTACATGCTGTGAGGGGTGCTGTTGCTGCTGCCCCTGCTGCCCACCCTGGGGCATCTTAGACTGGTCAAAACTTTTTATTGGCTGAGTCTGAAAGTTGTAATTAGATTGAGTCCCATATCCCTGTGAATTAGAACCTACAGCATGGCTTTCATACTGTGAACCAGAATTCACACTGTAACTGCCATCATAGTTCTGCCCAGACTGCCCAAAACGCTGTGGGGAGGGGAAAGAGGAAGAGGAAGAAGCAGGGGGTTGATAGTGTTGGCTGAATTGACCCACTCGTAACTGGTACCCAGAAGCAGAGGAAGGCAGGGCAGATGGACGCTGCATTGGCTGCAAGTGGGAGGTGCTAGACGCAGGCTGGCTGGATGCCTGTGGTAAAGGCTGATGGGATTGATAGAGCTGCTGTCTCAGCTGTTGCACCTGCTGCTGCTGGCTGGAAGCCTGCTGCTGATACTGGGCACTCCCTGGAGAGAAGGGACCAGTATAATCCTGCTGATAGTGAGATACACCTCCAAGGGCTGAATGCTGTGTTTGGAACTGGCCCACATGTCCCTCGCTCCCGTACTGGCTCCCAAAATTGCTTCCTTGGGGTGGCCCATAGCTCTGCACTGGTCCAGACGGCCTGCGCTGAGGTGGCTGCTGCCCACCTGCTGCCACTGTATCCTTGTTGGAGGCCATGTAGTAAAACTCTCCTGCTTCTTTTCTAAAACCTTGGTAGCTCTGGTGCCCAGAGCTCTCACCAGCCATTGCTGCAGATGCTCCTGTTGCTCCCCGGCGCCCACTGCCAGCACCTCCTCCAAAGCTCTGGAACATCTGGGTCTGCTGACGGGGGCTAAATTCTTCTAGCCGGGATGCCCCGTGCACTTCCTGTGGGTAGCTCTGCTGGTTTCCGTGGTAACTGCTTTGCTCCCGAAAGGACTGCATGCTGTTCAGCACCAGAGTGACCCCTCGATAGCCCTCCTGGAAAAAAAGGGAAAAAAAGTTAGCAAATTTACGTCTCCCAGTCATATCATCAGTAAAATTAAACTATAATATTTAGCAGTAATTCAAATTTAACACCTCTCCTACCATCCAGCTCTATTAATGCTTAACACCTTAGCCACCCCGGTAACTGAGGAAACAGGATTCCCATTTGTG
The DNA here is from genome assembly GCF_011386835.1 of Chrysemys picta bellii. Classification (NCBI taxonomy): domain Eukaryota; kingdom Metazoa; phylum Chordata; order Testudines; family Emydidae; genus Chrysemys; species Chrysemys picta. The sequence goes on along the minus strand of NC_088791.1, from coordinate 90,999,837 downwards.
CTGAGAAGTCAAAAGTGTTCATCACTCCCTACGCAGTTACAGCAGCATTCCAACATTAATGCATTTTATAAAGGCTCCTTCCAACTGTCAGCAATTGGGTTGTGCCCCCCAGAAGGGCTAAACATTTCGCTAAACCAATTCAAGTGGGAGAACGACTCCTATTTCAGTAACACTGACTCCCACCCCTAAATTATCCCCTACAGGCCAGGAGACGCTCAGAGTGGAGTAACTGTATTTTGTTACTATTGTGGAAGTCTGAACTAATGGCAAAAATTATATAAATTATCTTAAATTATTGAGACCTATAGTAAGAAAAAATATCCGGAGACCCAGAAGCCTCCCTCCAAACATCCTCTGTTAGAAGTCAGTCCAGATGTAAATGAGATAAGATCAAAAAGGGCCCTAAAATCAAAATTATCTGGGAAACTGCAGAGGAACAGTCAACAACTCACCCAAATACATCTCTGTTCACTATACCCAAGCATCCCTATGATGACGCATGAATGAGAAGCAGCACTCCAAGAAAATAACTGTATTCCCCAACCTAGACTCCCAGCCAAAGCTTGCTTGGTTCTAATAGATGGAAAGTCACGTCCAGGTAGACTGCAGCTATCCACCTCTACTTGAGCAGCAGCCTACAGCTTCACCGCATACCAAGAAAAAGATGTTTTATATTGGCTTGGATAAAGTTAACAGACCATTTTTTTAAAAAGCCAAAAATATACTTCTTAAATACCTGGTATAAACCACCTATATTCACATCACCATCCCATGAAGTTACATTTCAAGGAAGTTTCCCTATATATCTCAGTATTCATCTCTCAGTCCTTGAGAAGGAGTCATGAGATCTAACCGCAGAACTGGTATGGAATTCAGTCTTATATTTCAGCAGAAGCCTGACATTTGTTGCTAGCTGAACAAGTTTGTGTGTATTGTCCTTTTCAGAATTAAAAATGAACATGCAATCTACATAAGGGCCTATTGCTTCTGACATCCTAGCTACCCTCCACCAGTGCGCAAATGGGGGAGGCAACATGGAGACAAACTTATCCAACCCATCCTCAGGCTTTAGAGTAAGGCACACAGACACAAAGGAAATGAAGGGCATGTCTACACTACAACAATTAAATGATTTAAGTTGGGTCAACCTACAGGCACTGCAGTAATTAAATCAGCTGTTTGTGTCCACATTATGCTCCTTCTGTCGGTGGTGCATGTCCCCCCCCATGAGCACTTGCACTGAGTTGAGTGAGGCATTGATGGACAGAGCCCCACCAGCCTGGGTCTCCGGCCATCAAAGGCAGCAACAGGCAACATAAGCAATGCAGTGTCTATACTAACACTACATCAACTAACTACACCTCTACCCCGATATAACGCGACCCAATATAACATGAATTCGGATATAACGTGGTAAAGCGGTGCTCCGGGGGGCAGGGCTGCGCACTCCAGCGATCAAAGCAAGTTCAATATAATGCGGTTTCACCTATAACGCGATAAGACAGCATTATATTAGGGTAGAGGTGTACATCGACCCAAGTGCTATGCCTCTCGCAAAGGTGAAGCTTGGCATAGCTGGCAAATTAAATCAGCAGGAGGAACTTTGTAGTGTAGACGCTTACACAATTAGGTTGACTACCTTACATCAACTTAACTCTTTAGTGTAGATCAGGCTTGAGAAACAGGACATCTCCTGTCAGTGGCCCCTCCCTGGCCCCTCCCCAAGTTAAAGGAATTACTACAGCTGGGTGTGGTGGAAGAAGTTCCTCTCGAGTGTAAGAACAAAGGGTTCTATTCCCGGTACTTTTTAATCCCAAAGGCCAAGGGCGGTATACGGACTATCCTGGACCTGCGAGACCTCGATAGGCACCGACTTCCCCTCTGCCCCGTGTGTGCTTGCACCACTCCAGCCCCGCAGAATCGGCGCCTAAGGAGACTTCAACAAGTACCTATAGAAGCTAAAGTGGTCTCTCTGGCTTCTATTATCCCCTCTCTGGATCCGGGAGACAGGTATGCTACCCTCAACTAGAAGGATGCATACTTCCACATAGCGATCTTTCAAGGACACAGATGCTTCCTCTGGTTTATGGTGGGGCCCCACCACTACCAATTTACCGTCCTCCTGTTCGGCCTGGCGACAGCACCGAGGGTGTTTACCAAGTGCATGTTGGTGGTGGCGGCTTACCTCAGGCACTGAAGTATCCAGATCTACCTGTACCTCGATGACTGGCTCATCAAGCGTGGCTCCAGGTCTCAAGTTTGAAGGGATGTTGCGGTACTTCAAGCCACGTGCTGCTCTCTGGGCCTGCTGTGGTTGACGTTGGTGCCAGTGCAGAGGATAGAGTTCATTGGAGCGGTCCTCAACTCTATCTGCGTCAGAGCGTCCTGCAGCTGGAAAGGTTCCACACGATAGCGAACCTCATTGCAGAAGTCTCTGTGTTCCTTCTGACTACAGCCAAGGTCTGCCTGTGCCTGTGGGCCACATGGCAGTGTTTACTTACATGGTCCTCCATGCCAGGACATCTGGCCACACGTGATTGCAGAAGGACCTGCTGAGGTGGTCCGCCAGTGCATTCTGAACTCCTGGTAGATAGGATGCTTCCAGGTGAATGGAGTGGGCTATGCAGAACTCCCACAGCCGGAGGGCTTCCCAACATAGGGGAGAGGACCGGGCTCCACTCTGCTTCTTGATGTAAAACATGGCCCTGGTGTTGTCCATCAGAACTGCTACACACTGACCTTGTAGTCAGGCCTGAAAGATCTGACATGCTAGTCGCACTGCCCTCAGCTCCTTGACGTTGATATGAAGGAAGAGCTCATCCTGTGACCAAAGGCCCCACGTTTGGCGGTCTCCCAAATGCGCACCCCATCCCAAAGCCGACGCGTCCATTACCAGGGACAAGGAGGGCTGAGGGCTGTTGAAGGGGACTCCTTCGCCTACAGACTGAGGGTTGAGCCACCACTGAAGGGACTCGAGCACCTGTCCCGGCACTGTGAACACTGAATTCAGGCTGTCGCATCCCAGGTGGTAGGCTGAAGCGAGCCAAGCCTGTAGAGGCCTGAGCTTCATTTGGAGTGCCGGGTGATGTAAGTGCAGGCTGCCATGTGGCCAAGGAGACTCAGGCATCCCCATGCTGAAGTGGTCAGGTATTGCTGGAGGTCTTGAACGATCTCTGTGATGGCTTGGAATCGGGACCCTGGCAAAAATGTCCTTGCCTGAACCGAGTCCAACACGGCCCCAATGAATTCAATTCTTTGGGTCGGTTCCAAGGTTGACTTCCTTGAGTTGAGGAGAACACCTAGTCTCTCGAATGTGGACCTGACCAATTGGATTTGAGACTCCACCTGCCCCCTGGTATGGCCCCTTAGCAGCCAGTCATTGAGGTAGGGGTATACCTGCACCTGCCTCCAACGGGAAAGCGGCCACAACCAACATGCACTTGGTGAACACTTGGGGGGCTGTTGAGAGGCCAAATGGAAGGACTGTGAATTGATGTTTGTGGTTGACCACGAGGAGTAGGAATCGCCTGTGTACAGGCCGAATAGCTATATGGAAGTACGTGTCTTTCATGTCGAGGGCGGCGTACCAGTCTCTCCGATCCAGAGAAGGGATAATTGTGCCCACGGAGACCATGCAGAACTTCAACTTTACCATGAACTTGTTGAGTCCTCGCAAATCTAGAATGGGTCCGAGACCCCCTCCCTCCCCTTTGGCTTTGGGGATTAGGAAGTATCAGGTACAGAATCCCTTGCCGCTGAGGAACCTCCTCCACCACGTCCATGGCAAGGAGCGCCTGCACCTCCTGGATAAGGAGTTGCTCGTGAGAAAAGGGATGGGAAAGGAGGGCGGGAGGGAGGGCAGGAGCAGAACTGGAGAGAAAATATCCCACTTCTACCATATGGAGAACCCAGCGGTCCGAAGTTATTTGGGACCAAGCATGATAGAAGTGGGACATTCAAGAAAGATGGGGAAGGATCCGGAATTGAGGCTGGTGCGCCGTCCTCGAGCACACCTTCAAAAGGACTCCTTGGAACCCGACGATGGTTTAGTCGGACCCTGGCCCTGCCCGAGGGGTTGGAAGGCTTTCATCTGCCATTCCTGCCCCTTCTCCTATAAAAGTCCTGCCTTGGCCGAGGAGGATAGGAGCACTGCTGCTGAGGCTTGAAATGTTTGCGTTGGGTTGCCGGGGTGTGCATACCCAAGGATTTCATGGTAGCCCTGGAGTCCTTTAGGCTATGCAGCCTAGAGTCAGTTTGCTCTGCAAACAGACCTGCCCCATCAAAAGGCAGATCCTGCATGGTCTGTTGAACCTGGGGAGGGGGCAGGGGGGGAAAGAGTCCAGAAGCCTGCAGCCATGAGCTACGCCTCATAGCGATTTGGGAGGACAAGGTGCGCACCACTGAGTCCGCAGCATCCAGTGAGGCCTGTAAAGAGGTCCGTGCCACCACCTTGCCCTCCTCCACTATCGCTCTAAACTCCTCCCCAGACTCTGTTGGCACCAGCTCCTTAAACTTGGGCATCGAGTTCAAGGAGTTGAAGCTGTTTCGACTCAGAATTGTGTGCTGGTTGGCAATCCTGAGTTGCAACCCCCCTATAGAATACACTTTACGCCCAAATAAATCTAGGTGCTTGGCGTCCTTTGACTTAGGCGCTGGGGCTTGTTGTTCTGCTGGTCCCGCTCTGAGTATCTAGACCCTGTCTCCAAGTCCGAAGATGGGGACCGGGACTGTGATGGCCAGGGCAGTGCCAAGTGGACCTGGATTAATGAGCAGTGTTGCGAGGCTAGGGGAGCAGTGTCGAGATTGGGATCTGTGCGGGGACGCTGACCGGTGCCAGGAGCGGGACCTGCTGCACAACAGAGATCGATGCGAGGATCGGCATCACTATTGGGAGCAGCAGTGCTGAGAGACAGAGCATCACCAGTTTGCCCCGAGACGGTGCCACACGATGCAGTACCAGGGGCTTGGCGCAAAGGACCAGGGACCGCGGTGCTGTCATGGCAATGAGGTGCCTTGCGGCCTCAAAGGTGTCCGGGGTGGAGGGCAATTCCACCTCCTTGATGACCTGGCTCGGGGGGAGTCCAACAGCACCGGACTCAACTCCTTGCAGAGCCGAAGTCAACGGTGCCGGCTCCAAAGACTTCGGCACTGGGTGCACCTCTCGAGGACGTGCCCCACTGGCCAGCTCCAAAGGGATGGGTCTCTGAGTCTGAGATCCACTTCTCCCCTGCTTCCGCCGCTTCTGCATTGGTGAATGGCACCGATGCCGGGTTGATCCTGCTGGTTTTGGCGCTGGGGAGCAACAGTGCCATGGGTGTCTCCCAGAGTCCTTCCGCAGTGCTGCTTCTACCACTGCTGCTGGGGCACTGTGCACCAATGAGCTCGGTACCGGGCCTTGCAGCGCCGATGAAGGTTGCGGTCTGAGTGCCATCTCCACAAGGCGCTGTTGAGGCGAAAGTCTTGCTCCTTTTTTGTTCTGGGGTGAAACCCTTTATAAATCCTGCACTTGTCTGCTTGATGTGCTTCCCCCAGACACTTTAAGCAAGCGCTGTGGGGGGTCACCCGTTGGGATGGGCTTCTCGTAGGACTTGCAGGGCTTGAACCACTGGGACTTAGGCACGTAAGTCCCGCAAGGAGAATTCAGTCGGGGTAGAGGGTAAACCCCCCAGGCCAACAGCTAGCTAACTACTAACTATAACAACTAAGAACTAACCAAGAACTAAACAACTACAAAATACAAAAAGTCCAAACAGAAGCTAGGGAAATGTGGACAGCTTGCAAAGCAACATGCCACAGTTCCAGCGACCGTCACTGGCGATGAGAAGGAACTGAGGAGGTACCAGGTCAGCAGGGTCATATATTGAGCACCACAAAGGTGCCACTCCAGGGGGCTCCACAGCCAACCCGACGGGTGCTGCTAGGGGAAAAACTTTCCTACAACTGTGCACGTGGCATGCACACATCTAATTGGAATCGATATGAGCAAGCACTCAAAGAAGAATTAGGGGATTTAAGGGGAGGAGAGGTAGCACTCAGGTCAGGGGGGGACCTGTCAGTCCCACATTCTCCCCTCTTGTGTATGCACCAGGATCCATGAGAGCCCTGCTTATGGAAGGAAGTTTTAGCCCCTCTCCTTGCCACCACCCTCATGTGAGGGGCATCTGAGCTCCTCTTCCTGTCCCCCAAGAGGGAGCCAGGATTTGACTGCAGAAAATCGAACACCCTGGCCCCACCCCCTAGCTCACTCCACACACACCCCCATCATTCACTCTCCCCCACCCTCGCTCACTTTCACCAGGCTGGGGCAGGAGATTGGGGTGCGGAAGGGAGTTCAGGGTACAGGCTCTGGGCAGCGCTTACCTCAGGCAGCTCCCAGAAGCGGCCAGCATGTCCCTGCAGGCGCTGCCCCCGCAGCTCCCATTGGCCATGGTTCCCAGCACTCAGGGCGGGGGCAGTGTGTGGAGCCTCCTTGGCCGCCCCTGCACCTAGGAGCCAGAGGGACATGTCGGCCGCTTAGGGAGCCATGCGGCGTCAGGGCAGGCAGAGAGCCTGCCTTAGGCCCGTTGTGCCACTGAATGGACTTTTAACGGCCCGGTCAGCAGTGCTGACCGGAGCCGCCAGAGTCCATTTTTGACCGGGCATTCCAGTCAAAAAACAGACTCCTGGCAACCCTAGCTCTTGCCCATTGGTTGGGGTGGCAGAAGAAATCAAAGCCCCTGTCCCTGTGCATCTGCAAGATCTGTGGGTGTCTGCGAACCTCTTCCAGCATTCCCAGATGTTTGCTGGGATCTGGGGTGACCTCGCCTTCAGGAGAAGGTCTGAGCTCCTCTCCTTACCCCATGTGCATGTGCCAGGACCTGGAGGGGCCCATGCCCCTCTCTGGCCATCATATGACCTGGGATATGAGGGACCACTCTGGAGAGGTCTGATCTCCTCTCCCTTACAACCCCCCATGTGAGCTGGCATCTGGGGAAGCATTGCTCCTCTGAATGGCTTGGAGTCCATCTTCCTGCCCTCATTTGTGAGATCACATCTGGAGAATGCCTGCTCCTCAGGGTTGGAAGCTGTAAACAGACATGCTGGGACTCTGGGAGCATGCACCAAGATCACACTGCTGAGACTAGGGTGAGAGTTGACACAGGCATGATTGATGCATATCAGATTCTCAAGCATTGGAGTGGGGGGGAGGGGAGGCAGGCTGGGATATATTGACACCTACTGTGATAAATGGAGCAGTTCACACATCTCAAAGCTATAGTTCCAGACTGTATTCATCTCCATGGGGTGTTCTCATTCAGCTGAGAACATCCCATTGAGATGAATTGTCACTTCACACCTCATTGAGCCTCCTATGCTCCAGATCAGTATGTTTCCTTTCTGCTGTGTGACTCAGAATCAGAGGTTTTCAAACTGAGGGGCATACCCCACAAAGGGAGCATGCAGGAACGTTCAGGGGGGCTCATGCTGGCAATGCAAGGTGGGGCTCAGCTCACGGAGAGAATGCCACCTCCAATTTTCAAACTTTTTAGCTGAGTCCCCTTTTGAGTTACAGTTTTTGGTTGCACCCCACCAACCCGGACAGGCTGGGTGGCCCACTGAGGTGAGTCAAGGAGTGGAGATGCCATGCTGGGATGGCCCAAGCCAGCTGGTGTCACCACTCACCCTCCTGAACACTCTTCTGTGACCCCCTAGGGGGGCATGACCCACAGTTTGAAAACCTCTAGAAGCTGTTGCAAAATGGAAGGCAGAAATCTGCACTTGTCACTTCTGCCTATCTCAGATGGGGGTACGTGGAAGACTACATTATTTGGAAAGAGATATACAGCCTAAAAAGTTTGAAAACCACTGCTCCAGATGGATGTATCGAGCCCCTACTACGTCACTTCACTTCTGTGCTTCAATTTCCACATTTGTACAATGGGAAGATCGTTTCCCCCCTTACGACTGATGAAACATGTTATGTAAATACCATCTTCATCTGGCCACAGAGGTTATCTTAACTGCAATCCTACACAACAACCACTACTTTAATGACCACTAACTCCAAGAACATGTTATAAAACTCCAGGAAATTTATCAAAAAAATCTTGTTAGCTCAAAATTAAGGTTGCCCGGTGGTACCTCCCACCCTTTCAAACAAATTTCACAAAACTAAAATGTCTGAAAACCAGGTAGAATAAAAGTGTACACACCCATGCAACTGTAACTCTGCCCTCTGAGTGATGCCCCAATATGCCCCTAACACACACACACACACACGCTTGCACTCTGCCTTTGCACTATACTGAACAGGAGCTACTTACATCAGCCTGACACTGCTCCACAGAAAAATCACCATATCTAACAAATTTTACAACCCCTTCACTCTTATGCACACTATGCCATCTAACAAACAAGTCACTTACCCATCACTAAACCCAGAGTCCATACCTCATATCCCCCATAACTGCTGACACACTTCCTGGCAAGAAGACCACCTTGTGCCCTGCTGACACAATCCACAATACTGAAATGAAACACAGTGGATCTCATGATACACATGCACCTCTTTCCTTTGATCACACATGTGGGGATCAGACAGAGGGGCTCATACCTCACAAAGAGGCATGGACCCCACAGATTGCCTCACATCACAATCACAGCTCTGCCAAGCTGCTCCAACTAACCCCTCTGCCATTCAGCACAATTACACCAAACACAGTGAATCCTGCTGGAGTGCATGCAGATAATTCCTAGTGGCTACTGGCAGCCCCAGTTAAGGTTGTTTGGGAGTGTACCTTCATTCTTCATTTCCAGGTTTTCACAAGTTTGTGTGCCCTTCTAGAATAAACTCAATGCCACCAGGCAAGTTTTGTCAGTGAACAGACTATAGGAGAGAAACAGTGAAAAACTACATACAAGGTAATGTCAAATGAACAAAGCAAACAAAAGTTGGATCTTACCAACAACAGGACATAAAAAATTCAGACTGAAGAGTCTGGTGTTCTTTTAAACAGAATCCTCTGTGCCTCTGCAGAAAACCCATCCTGCATTTCTCACAGAATTATTTGACTGATCCATACAATTAGCAGAATTATGAAACTGAACAGCACTATAATGGTTTTTATTTAGGAATGGGTAAGGATATGTGGAAGAAGTCTTAATCCCATGAATTTGGAGCAGGGACCATCTTTTTGTTTTGTGGTTGTTCAGCGCTGAGCACAACTGGTCCTGTCCAGGGCTAGAGTTCCTTTGATTACCCCTGCTGTAGCATCTATTATTTTTGTCAAGTTCCAAATTTCCTGGTCAAGGTCCAGACTGCAGAAACATTTTTCACAGCACAACAACAATAAGTAGTAGTAAATAAATTAAGTAGTCCATTCAAAATCGTCTGGCGGTCCGGATTTGACCCACAGTCTGCCTGACTACCTCTGAGCTATGGTAATACAAATAAATAATAATTACTACATAACAATACTTTAATTGAAACATACTACCTGTTCCTGTTATTCTTGTAATATGATACCACTATTCTTAGACTAAATGCTGTGCTGACAAAGTATAGGCCAAAGGATTATTTCACAGGTGAATCTTTTAGAGAAGACATGTCCAGGTAGACTGCAGCTATCCACCTCTATATAAGTAGAGGCTTATAAATTCCTTTTTTTGTTCCCCCCGCTACAGGGTGGGTTATACTGGCTTGGATAAAACCTAACTGGAACCATTTTAAAAAGCCAAAACATACACCTGGTACAATAATCTATACTCATATCATTACACCTGTTCAGCAGTTCCAGCTTTACTTATTACATAAGTCTCAGCTACCACTTCCTTCTCTATTTACAGGAGGTCAAAAAGGATGACATACCAGTTTCTGACTGCAGACTCCCACACAATCAAATACACTCCCACACAGCTCACATCCATCTGCACATCCATTGCCCCAGATCTGCACTCCTGCCCCAATCTGTATCCAGCAGGGACTCTCAGCCTTCCATCCCACACAAACAAGCTACACCCCTTTTTGATATGACCACCTCTACCAGCAGCCACATATGTCCCACCAAATCCACCCTTACTCGTATTCTGACTGCCAGCACACATACATACATACCTGTAGTGTTATATACCTACCCTGCCCATTTATCTTTATTCACAGTGAGAAACCAATCCTCAGTACAGCTCTCTATCCACTGTTAAACATACACCTTCATCCCCAGGTGCATCCAGCCCTGTCACTACAGGCTCACCATTTGCCATATGTGATTATAGTCCCCAGCATCACACTCATCCAGGGAAATCAAAAGTGACATGACAGACTACCTTCAACGAGTTAACCTCACTTCCCTCCTCTCCTCAATACACTCCCCCGATATCCAGTAGCCAAAATTCAGAGTGGTAGGAACAAAGGAAAAGAAAAGAAAACCACTAACTGTGGTGGGTGATCAGTGAATAATTTATGAAAGCATACTGTCTTCATACTCATTATTTATGTGCAGAGAAGCAACTTGCCCCATTATCAATACTACTAAATTATTTGCTGTAAGATGTAGAGTGACCCAAGCTACTATCTGAACCCTGCTCCAAAAGGTAGCCCAGGGGAGTATGGGATATGAGACGATCCAAAATGTGTCTTAGAGCTCATCTACACTATGGGTCTGGTTTGGTTTACTGAAGTTTATAAACAAATGGTAATACTTATCCTACATACAACATATTAACACAAGTAGGGCTCCTTGTCTGTCATGGAGGTCGCAGAAGTCACGGATTCTGTGACTTTCTGCAACCTCTGTGAATTCTGCAGGGGCCAGCTGCTCCAGCGGTCCCTGGAAGCTGATGCCACTGGCCCTGGACCCCCCCTCTCCCCAGAGGCTTCCCCGGCAACGGTCATGGGGCAGCCGGAAGCCCCCAGCAACTGATGCCGCTGGTCCCAGACGTGCTCCCCTCTCCCACCCACCCCCCAATTTAATCACAGGTATTTTTAATACAAGTCACGGACTGCTCACTTCACGGGCTGTGAATTTTTGTTTATTGCCCATGACCTGTCCGTGACTTTTATTAAAAATACCCATGACTACATCGTAGCCTTACACATGAGCTCAGATACATGGAAGTACCATGTTTTGACCTTGCCTGTGATCATGGCTGTAATATACAGGATTTAACCATGTTCTAACAATTCTGCTGTGTAGATGAGACTGGCCAACCATCTCTCATTACCTAAGTTAGTCAGCCCTTTTACTGCCAAGGTCAGTATGTGAAAGAACATCCCAAAAGGTACTGTATTTAAGAACAAACCAAAAAAAAAAAAAAAAAAAAAGAACACAGGCCTTGGCTACATTCAGGACTTCCCAGCGCTGCCGCAGCAGTGCTGTGAAGCGCGAGTGCAGTCGCACCGCCAGTGCTCCGAGAGCTCTCTCGCAGCGCTGCGAGAGCTCCACCTCTCCGAGGGGAATAGCTTGCAGCGCTGCGAGTGAGCGTGCAGCACTGCAGGCTCTGATTACACTGGCGCTTTACAGCGCTGTACTCGCTGCGCTGGGGGGGGGGGAGGGCGTTTTCACACCCCTGAGCGCAGCAAGTTGCAGCGCTGTACAGCGCCAGTGGGGGCAAGGTCACATACAGCCAGACACCTCTCTGCTCTACTTATCAATTACTGCACTAGTATAGGGTAGTTGCCCAGATTTTCCCAGAATATGTTGATGTAAGCACAGCCCAAGACAGCTGTGCTAAAAATGGTGGTATGGGGATGCTCTGACTTGCATTAGCTGTAACTATGTCAAAGGAGAATTCAAGAGGGAGCATATCAGAGGCTAGTTACATTTAACACAACTGTATGTGTAATGTAAGGAAGACTTTTTTTTGCATTCAACTTTTCTTTAAACTATGGACTCTGACTATTGTGACTCATTTGTACAAGAACACAGTAGGCAGCAAGTGAAGAATATATTATTTATGGTGACTTTTCAGTTAATGTTGACTTTAATTATCATCCTTAGAGTTAACATCTCATTTGAATAAATGGCATAGTTCACGGCTAACTGCTACTGATACAGAATATTTGCAGACTCATGAAGACAAGATGCACCGGTTCTGTCTGGCTAGGTTTGCAGAATTTGAAACAACAGCTGAGGTGTGAACTGCCCCATTCATGTCAACTTTGTTAATTATTTCATTGCTCAAAATATGAATGAAATTCTACACAGTTTACTCTGTGACTGCTCGTTTTGGTGCCACAAGTAGGTGAGTTTGGGAAACACGACCACTTATTTTTTGCCCTCAAGTCAAGAAGCAGCTCCAGCTCAAGAATCCCAGCATGGCATCTGAGCCCCACTGAAGGGAAGACAAGACAAAGGACCACACTAGAGCCAACCCGTGTGAGAGGTTTTGTTAGAAAGAACATAACATTTTGAATGGTAATTATTTAGTAAAGTAATATCGTTGTAAGCTTGAAATATAACACTTTTAATTTTTAAAAAATGACTTGTATTCAACTATTTCTTAACATCCAATACTGAAAACACAATTCCTTAAAGTGAGAATTTAAGAATACATCTTAAAATACAATTTAAATTTTCTAAAATATTAGTAGGCCTTTAAGAACACAATGAGGTGGGCAAGGTGACAACTAGTTTCATTTTCCTGCGGGGGTGGGCCTCAGCTTTCAAAAATTTGGGTAACAATGAATTAAATGATCCAACCAGTACCCTTATTGCTACATGTTCCTTTATTACTCACTGTCACCCTGAGCGAAATTACACCCAACCTTAGATTTGCCCCCTTGCTTTATTCTGCAAAGGAAGTGTATTGTTCCATGTATACTGTTGATTTTGCATATTAAATGCAATAAGAACATAAGAACGGCCATACTGGGTCAGACCAAAGGTCCATCAAGCCCAGTATCCCGTCCTCTGACGGTGGCCAATGGCAGGTTCCCCAAAGGGATTGAACAGACAGGTTATCATCAAGTGATCCATGCCCTGTCACCCAATCCCAGTTTCTGGCAAACACAGGCTAGGGACACCATTCCTGCCCATCCTGGCTAATAGCCATTGATGGACCTATCTTCTATGAATCTATCTAGGTCCCTTTGGAACCCCGTTATAGTATTGGCCTTCACAACGCCCTCTGACAAGGAGTTCCAGAGGCTGACAGTGTGTTGTGCGAAAAAATACTTTCTTGTGTTTGTTTTAAACCTGCTACCTATTAATTTCATTTGGTGGCCCCTTGTTCTTGTATTATGAGAGAGAGTAAATAACACTTCCTTATTTACTTTCTCTATACCACTCATGATTTTATCCCCCCTTAGTCACCTCTTTTCCAAACTGAAAAGTCTCAGTTTTATTACTCTCTCCTCGTACGGAAGCCGTTCTATACCCCTAATCATTTTTGTTGCCCTTTTCTGAACCTTTTCCAATTCCAATATAGCTTTTTTGAGATGGGGCGACCACATTTGCACACAGTATTCAAGATGTGGGCGTACAATGGATTTATATAGAGGCAATATGATATTTTCTGTCTTTATCCATCCCTTTGCTAATAGCAACAGAGGGTCCTGTGGCACCTTTGAGACTAACAGAAGTACTGGGAGCATAAGCTTTCGTGGGTAAGAACCTCACTTCTTCAGATGCAAGTAATGGAAATCTCCAGAGGCAGGTATATATCAGTGTGGAGATAACGAGGTTATCTCCACACTGATATATACCTGCCTCTGGAGATTTCCATTACTTGCATCTGAAGAAGTGAGGTTCTTACCCACGAAAGCTTATGCTCCCAGTACTTCTGTTAGTCTCAAAGGTGCCACAGGACCCTCTGTTGCTTTTTACAGATTCAGACTAACACGGCTACCCCTCTGATACTTGACCCTTTGGCTAATGATTCCCAACATTGTTTGCTTTTTTTGACTGCTGCTGCACATTGAGTGGATGTTTTCAGAGAACTATCCACAATGACTCCAACATCTCTTTCTTGAGTGGTAACAGCTAATTTAGGCCCCATCACTGTATATGTATAGTTAGGATTATGTTTTCCAATGTGCATTACTTTGCATTTATCAACATGAAATTTCATCTGCCATTTTGTTGCCCAGTCACCCAGTTTTGTGAGATCCTTTTGTAGCTCTTCACAGTCCGCCTGGGACTTACCTATCTTGAGTAGTTTTGTATCATCTGCAAATTTTACCACCTCATTGTTTACCCCTTTTTCCAGATCGTTTATGAATATGTTAAATGGGACTGGGCCCAGTACAGATCCCTGGGGGACACCACTAAGTACCTCTCTCCATTCTGAAAACTGCCCATTTATCCCTACCCTTTGTTTCCTATCTTTTAGCCAATTACCAATCCATAAGAGAACCTTGCCTCTTATCCCAATGAAAGGAACAGAGTACAAGCATACATTAGGGACAGAATTCTATCAGTTCTCACACAGTGATATGTTAGAGAGAAAAAAGTATATTAACTGCAATGATTGACCTGTAATATGTCTATTGATTGTAGGTTTATGTAAGCCTATGCAGATTTTTGCAAATTTATACCTGTAACCATATTGGTGGTCAATGACTCTCAATCCATGAGATGGAGACCACTAGCGGTCCATAGTCAAGTTATTAGTGGTCCACCCAATTGGTTGGCTGAAAATCATCTACACTAATCTTTAAAATATGATGGTCACTCTTACTTTATTAAAAGAATGTGTGCAAAGCAACCAGTCTCAGTTCCCTCGCAACTCTAAATCCATATTGCTGAGACCACCAAAAAGCAGAAATATAGGGTGCATTGTGGGAGTCACATGAATGACAACATCTCAAAGAACCAATTTACCAGAAAGTAAACTGTTCTCTGTCCTTAGGTGTCAGTGTGGATCCCACTGTAGATGACTGGCAAGCAATATCCTCCCTGGACGATAGGAGTGAAGAGTTATAGCTATATCAAAGGATTGAACTACCACTCTCCTGAGCTTAGCACCTATCCTGGCTACCCTGTCAAGTGCACAGTTAGCAGGTTGCTTCATGTAACTGCCTTGCATATTTCAAAGACACGCACATTTCTGAAGCAGGCAGAAGATTAGGCCTGTGCCCTGGGGAAGTGTGCCTTGACATTCGGAGGGGGAGTCTCAACAGCCAGCTGATATCAGTAATCCACTATATTTCCACACAGCAAGAGACTCTCTGCAATGAGGTAATCTGACCTTTTAATGTGCCTAATATGGCCACAAATAGGTGGGAAGAGAGCCTAAAAAGCTCTATTATCTCAACAGGCCTAAGGAAGGCTCTGGAAACCTCCAGAGTATGGAGCTTGTCTTCTCCCAGCATTGAGTGCTGCTTTGAGATGAATACTATCAGGGTAATAGACTGGTTCAGGTGGAATTCTGAGACCACCTTAGGGTGGAATTTGAGGTATGGTTTCGTCACTACTTTGTCTCTGTGAAAATATGTATAAGGCAGCCCAGCCAGAAGAGCTTGGAGTGAAGTGACCCTCCATGCTGATCTGATGGTAAGGTAACGTATTGAGCACTCAGACAACAATTTTAGAAGAGGCTCCATAAACTTGAGACGGACACGGAGGTACCATGAGAGTTGGGTCTCTGACTGGAAGGTAAGTGTGAAGAAGGCTCTTGAAGAATTTTGATACTGTGAAGTGTGAGAATAGAGTGCAACTGTGCTAGTGTGACATAATATTGCAGTGAGGATTCTAAAAGAGTTAAACGCTAGTCCTGCATGTTGCAGGAGGAGGATATAGTCCAGGAACTTTGGTATTGGGGCCTCCACTGGATTAATACTCCAAGTTCCCTAAATGAAGAATCTTCTCAGTTTTGAGTATGTTTTCCTGCTGGAAGGTTTTCTGCTTTGTATAAGGGCTTCCTGAACCTACAGGGAACAGTCTGTTGCTGTTGCTCAACCAGCCAATATCAAGACTGTCAGATGCAATAACTGTGGGTCCAGGTGAAGCATTTTACGGTGGTTCTGAGATGTTATTTCCAGTAAGCTGGAAGATGTATGGCAGGCCATTCGGACATCTGCAGCGGATCAAATAGCCCCATACTGGCCAAGCCAGTTTTGGCTATCATGCTGACTGAGGTCTTGTCCCATCTGATTTTGACTAGTATCTCAGCACTCAGAGGAACAAATGGTAAAGCACACAGGAGGCTTCAAGACCATCAAAGGAGGAAGGCATCTGACAGGGAGCGTGGGCTCACTCCTCCTCTGGAACCTAAGTTCTGGCACTTGGTGTCAGCAAACAAGTCTATAGTGGGAGTCTCCCACATTTTTGCTTAGAAAGTCTGTTCAGTCATTGCTGACTTCTGGAAGGTGTACAGCTATTGGAGTCTGCCCACACTGATGACACCATTCCCAGAACATGATAGCTTCCAGGTATCAAGAGTATAATAGAGCGCCTGCAAGGCTTTTACATGGTGCAACACCAATGTGCTGTCTATCAGGATTTGGACTGTGCTGATGCAGATCCCAATGCTAAGGTCAGTGTTAGTTCTTCCTTGGTACCTACTTCTCCATGGTGGAGTTAGTCACCTGTCTGCTCAATGGGGTACTAGGGGACATGGGCCTTGTTCATTAGGACGACTTTGGAGCTCTCTTTCTCTGGGTCTGACAAGACTTTCATGGACTGTTCCAGAAACTGGAACTTCAGCCTCACATCCTGCAACTTATGATTCCTCGCAGAGAATAAGCATACCAAACATCTGCTCTGAACATGGGATTCTCCCAGACAGAAGCAGACCTACTGTGTTCATTTTTAAGGGGAAGTAGTCCATTGCAGAATGGACAGGGCTTGAAGCCTGCAGATTTTGAATGTGCCATTACAGAAACCCTGTACAAGGGTGTGTATACCAGGGGGTGTACAGGGCAGTCTGACAAGGGAAGTTCAGTACAATAGTCAATCAGTTCACAGAAGATCAAAAGTGGTTTTGAGGATTTTTTTAAGGAATCTAACCTGCACTAAGAACTAACAGGTCAGACACTAGCCACAGTGTCTCACTGCCACAGGCCATCAGAGGAAACTGATTATATCCTCATACAACAACACAATGCACACAGACAGGTACCACTGACAGACACTGATAGTTAGGTAAAATCTGATCATGCACACAGTGCAGTCCACACTGATACATACTTGAAGAACTTGTACCATCAGTTATCTCATGCACCATATTGATCACATTACATGGTGGCCATTGTATTTTAAAATCTAAATGCATAACCACTTTAAATTTAATTGTTAATGGAATAAACTGATATAAAGTTACATACTTCCGCTCTACTCTGCGCTGGTTAGGCCTCAGCTGGAGTATTGTGTCCAGTTCTGGGCACCCATTTCAAGAAAGATGTGGCGAAATTGGAGAGCGTGCAGAGAAGAGCAACAAGAATGATTAAAGGTCTTGAGAACATGACCTATGAAGGAAGGCTGAAAGAATTGGGTTTGTTTAGTTTGGAAAAGAGAAGACTGAGAGGGGACATGATAGCAGTTTTCAGGTATCTAAAAAGGTGTCCTAAGGAGGAGGGAGAAAACTTGGTCACCTTAGCCTCTAAGGATCGAACAAGAAGCAATGGGCTTAAACTGCAGCAAGGGAGGTCTAGGTTGGACATTAGGAAAAAGTTCCTAACTGTCAGGGTGGTTAAACACTGGAATAAATTGCCTAGGGAGGTTGTGGAATCTCCATCTCTGGAGATATTTAAGAGTAGGTTATGATAAATGTCTATCAGGGATGGTCTAGACAGTATTTGGTCCTGCCATGCGGGCAGGAGACTAGACTCGATGACCTCTCGAGGTCCCTTCCAGTCCTAGAATCTATTAATCTATTAATATATGATCAGTGGTCCACCTTTTATTTTTCTTTTCAAGAGTGATCTGTGGCATCAAGTCTTTGTTCTCTGTGTATATAGTGCCTTGCCTGGTTCATGACTAGGAGTCCTACATGCTGCCACAATACTGCGACTCCTTCTAGCCACTATAATACAAATAAAGTTGAGAACTACTAAACTAAGTTATGCAGTAACTAATACAGTTTTTCTATATTAATGTTGCAGTATAGGTTAGGTGTTGTATATTAGAATTGGATTCCTTGAATAGGAAATGGGATTTTATTACCTAATTTGGTTGAGAGTTACAGGGGACAGAATTAAAGGTTGAGTGGGGTGAGAACGAGTGTTGAAGACTTATACATCAATTGGAAATTGGCAGGACAAACTGTTCATTTCTTCTCTTTTTTTTAAGTATGCGCCGTTAAAAATAAAGAAAATGTAAGAGGTGTTAGTTAACTATACACCAGTGAAAGCTTTCAAATTTCACTAGCTACATTTGGCATTCTTCTCTCTCATCTCACCCAAACAGCACTAAAAGTTTAAAAGCTGGTTGGCATATAAAGTCAACAGGAGGATATCCTGGTCCTGACAGATCTTAATAGGCGACTTTAGCACACCCAGAGGAGGCACGTGGAAAGGATGGTGGGGAAAAGAATATTTGGAGAACAAAGGATGGAGGGTTTTAAATACATGGAAAAATAACTGATTAAAAGTTTTATCTCAAAAATTAAATGTTTAAAATATTTTAAACATTAATAAAAAAAAGACTCCATCTTTCTCTACCAGCCACGTTTCCCTCAGTTTTTCCTCTGCACCTCTGCTTTCCACATGCATCCTCCAGTTCTCTGTGCTCTCCCACATGCCATCATTCTTCTGGCTTCCTATCTCACTCCACTATCTAAGTCCACTGCTCAATCAGAAGCTAGAGCAGGTCTGTTTATACACATTGTAAATACTGCACAACTTACACCCGAAAGAAGCTCCATAATAGCGTAACCCAGGCTGTGGCTTCAGGTAACAGGAATGAGAGGAAAAAACAAGGGCACCAAGAACAAAATACTGTATCCTGCCCACTTTAAAAAAAAAAACACACCCCTGCACAGAGGTTTCTTTGCCCTGGTCCAATGTATAAGGAGTGACAACAGTAATTTGACCATGCCAAACTCATGCTGCAGGTTTCCCCATGAGCAGTATACCCATTTTCTCTCTCTCAACAGAAGATCTGTCAAAGAAGACAGTGAAAGAGTGAGTGGTAGAGGGGAGGTAATAATCCGAGGTATGGAAAACAAGAAGAGGGAGAATGAGACAAGCTAGGTCCACACCATAAACCCTACATCAGCATAGCCCCCTAATATAAACGAGCGTACACGGATAGAAGGCTTTTTTTCTGTCAGTGTAGCAACACCACCTCACCAAAAAACATTAGCTATGCTGAAAGAAGCACTCTTCTGTTGCCAGAGCTGCATCTACACTGGGGGTTCTGTCAACATAGCTATGCAAGTCAAGGATGTGGATTTTTCACACCCCTGACCAACACATCTACACCAATATTAGTTGTAAATGTATTCCAAGCCTCAGTCAATGGAGAGGAATGATAAATTGGATAAGTAAGCGGAAAGGAAATGAGAATGGGAGAGACTGTGCTCATCGGGCATGATTTTCAGAAGTGCCAGATACTTAAGACTTTACATGCAATCAACAGGAGCCACTTATGTTCTTGTGTTGAGGCAAGTTAGGGGCTGTAGAAGAAAGTGGGGAGAAGCACTGCTACCTCTTCATGTTCCCAGCTCTAACAAGCCCCTAGGATCTTCCACTGTGCCTACATCACTGGTTCCCAACCTTTTCTCTGCTGTAGCCCACCTGGAGCTCCAGGGGCTCTCCCCCACCACCTCCTGGCCGGCAGCTGCAGAAGGGCAGGGAAGGGGCAAGGGAGCGGACAGCTTGCTCTCACAGGAGGGGATGGGGGAAGAGAGGGAGACTGAGTTCTGATTGGTTGCTCCATCCATTGAGAAGGCGGGCCAGTGAGGCAGACAGCCAATCAGAAGGTGGCTTTCCCCTATTTTAGTTTTTAAAAAAATTCTGCGGCACACCTGTTCGGGCATGATGGGGCATCAGTTGGGAAACACTGGCCTACATCATAATGAGGGTATCCTCCTTATCCACACTTTTCATATTTGCTTTTTGGACTAGGCTGAAAAAAGCCCTAGTCCTCACGAATGGGTCCCTCTATTTTTTCCCCCAATGTATTGAATGAATGACTCTCAGAGCTCAAGTCCATGCATTGATACCCTGCAGTTCTGTCTAACTGACCCTGCGTGTGGAAGGGGAAGCATTTCAAAGAATGCGACCATGGACGTCATGCACTTCAATCTCTTATCTAGAAGCCTAAATTCAAGTGAGAGGTGGTGGCAAGAAGATAAAAACAAAAATAACCAGCCCTTATCTAAGGCTGGTCTACACATGGAGTTATTCCTGATTAGCTATTCCTAATTAACTCCATGCGTAGACTCTAATTCTAGAATAAGGGTGTCCATCCATGGAATTGGGAATAACTATGTGTAGACAAGCCCTAATAAAGTCGCTTGGTTAGCAGTAATATTCCTTGTGTGTAAGCAAGATAATTAATTTCCCAATTCCTCCTTTCTGACTAGGGGTATGTATACACTACCACTTATGTTGGTGTAACTTATGTTGCCCAGAGGTGTGAATAAGCCATCAAGTGACATAAATTGCACTGACCTAAGCGCTGGTGTGGACAGTGCTATGTCGTCAGGAGAACCCTCATTGGGGGTAGATTAATTAAGTCAACAGGAGAAATCTCTCTCCAGTCAACTTAGAGCGGCTACACAAGAGAACTTACAGTGGCACAGCTGCATCCGTGCAGCTGCACTGCTGTACGCTCACTAATATAACCATAGCCTATGAGCTTCCGGATCCTCCTTTCTCACTGAGCTGCAGAGAGAGCAAGCTTCTTCCCCCTGCCTTCTCTTTGTGAGCCTGATTCAACGCCCACTTAAGTCAATGGGCATCTTTTCACTGACTTATTCCTGCTCTGAGGAGCTTCTAGTTAACCTCTTTACTGTCTATTTTAGTGTTGGATACTGTAGCGGGGCGGCCTGGCTTCCAGGCGCCCCAGGAAGCGATGAGCCAGAAAAGCCGCCAGAGTGGGCGGAGCCACCGCGGCCTGTCCCCGCCCTCCGGAAGTCAAGGGGCGGGACAGGAAGTATAAAGGCCAGGCCCCAGCGCTCAGTAGCTGGCCGGCAGCGGGAGAGGACAGATGCTGGTGCCCGAGCTCCCGCGGACCTGAGCCTACCGAGAGCCCGGTATCCTGAGGAGGACTGGCCGAGCCTGCCGAGAGCCTGGTATCCTGAGGAGCGGTCTGAGCTTCCCCCCGCCGAGGGCCCAGAGGGAGCGACAGACCTACCTGGTGCTCGGGGCCCGGAGGAGCCCATGATCTGCGACCCAGCAGACGGAACTCAGGAGGAGCAGGTACCCATGGAGGAGATGGGAAGTGGCCTGGGGATAGCAGACCCCGAACCCATGTCAGTGTGTTGCGGTCAGGATCCCCACTGACCGCGCGGCAGGCGGACTGCTGCGGATAGGGCCCCGGGCTGGAACACAGTGGAGTGGGTGGGCCTGTGTTCCCCCCCTGCCACCCCGCGCCGGGTGGCAGTCTCTCCTCCTCCTTGTCCAAGGGGCCTGGGCCCCTGACAGACTATCCATTGGCTGCCCTGCCCTGACCTAGGGCCTGGGCTAACCCAAACTGACCCAGCCCCTGCTACAAGGCCTGGGCCACTGACTGACTATTGGTGTGCTGCCCCGCCCTGACCCAGGGCCGGAACTGTTAATTGTGTGCTCAGTCCCCGCATAAGGGCCTGAGCCCTGAACTGCTAATTGTGTGCTCAGTCCCCGCATAGGGGCCTGAGCCCTGAACTGCTAATTGTGTGCTCAGTCCCTGCATAGGGGCCTGAGCCCTGAACTGCTAATTGTGTGCTCAGTCCCTGCATAGGGGCCTGAGCCCTGAACTGCTAATTGGGTGCTCAGTCCCTGCATAGGGGCCTGAGCCCTGAACTGCTAATTGGGTGCTCAGTCCCTGCATAGGGGCCTGAGCCCTGAACTGCTAATTGGGTGCTTAGCCCCTACCCAAAGGTCGGGGCCCTAACTGTTATTCGCTTTGTAGCGGGGCGGCCTGGCTTTCAGGCACCCCAGGAAGGGACGAGCCCCACCCCGGACCTACTACAGATACATACACCTGTTCATGTTATACATCTTTGCTTTTCCACCAAACGCTCCCCTATCAAAAAAAGAAGTTTTACTTCCTCAGCAAGGCCAACAAAACAAAATTGGAGTTTGTAAGCCCAAAGTGCACCAGAGTAAGACTGAGCAGATTCTGGTCAGTTTCATAGCTGTCCACAGGTTTCTAAATGAAACTGACAGGAATCATGTCAATTTCTCTCTGTGGCTTAGAATGTGTGAGCAGAGGAAGCCCTGGAGTTACAGATTAGGGGAACTCTCCCCCCCCACCCCGCAAAAAAAAAAAAGAGGTGGAGGAAGGAGCAGAAGGGCACAGCTCCCACGCTTACTCCAAAACTGCAGCAGCCAGGATGCTAAAAAAGGAGGGGTAAAATAATCCCTACCCACAGTCAAAGCAGTGAGGAGAATCTGGAGAGTAATGAAAATTATTTTGTATGGGGAAGTGGGACAAGAAAAAAAATATAGGGGATGAGAGAGAAAGGGAAAGCAGTTGCAGAAAACAGAGTACATTCTGGTGTCGTACATAGGTATTATCGACACTCATCTTGAGGGCCTGTATAGTGGATTTGACACACAGCAGTAATTCGACACCTTAATCCATGAAGATAAAACCCTTATATCAAGTAATCATTTATTCCATTTGTGCGTGACGTTTTTTATATATATATATATATATATATATATATACACACACACACACACACACATACACACACACAAACCCCATGTGGACAGAATGGAGAGAAGAAAAGAGTCATCTTACTTCTTTCTTTCCACTTGCTGTATTCGAAACACAGCCAAGTAAAAAGCACTGTTTTTCAAATGGAACAACTATTCTAGGACAGAGTGAGTCTTCAAAGATTTCAAACCAAGCCCTTACGGAGAAGAAGAACCTTGCAACTCTTTCCTCACCTCCCCACTAACCTAGTGGAACAAAAGTGAAGGGAAAGTGTCCCATATTTACTGCCATTAAACGATCTCATAAGCAGGTGCTTGCCAGTCCCTCTAGCATTTCTTAGGGCAGGTCTTCACTACGGGGGCGGGGGGGGTCGATTTAAGATAGGTCGAATTCAGCTACGCTATTCGCGTAGCTGAATTTGCGTATCGGAGCCGACTTACCCCGCTGTGAGGACGGCGGCAAAAATCTACCTCCGCAGCTCCCCGTCGACGGCGCTTACTCCCACCTCCGCTGGTGGAGTAAGAGCGTCGATTCGGGGATTGATTGTCGTGTCCCGACGAGACGCTATAATTCGATCCCTGAGAGATCGATTTCTACCCGCCGATTCAGGCGGGTAGTGTAGACCTAGCCTAACTCCGGTTTGAGGGAGAGCAAGTTAAGATGAGCAGTGGTATTTTTCCCCCACAGAATCACAGAATTTTTGCCCCATAGAATCAAGAAAAACAGAATGAATTTAGGATGAGAGGTCAGCCTTAGCCTAGTCTTCATGGCTTTATTTACACAGATTTTTAAAATTATTTTGGTAACTGTAAAAACACACTACACAGAAAGAGGAAAACAAGAAGAAAATCAACTTACATAGGAAACAATGCATTTGCAACTATACCAAGACAAGACTACATAAAATAATGTGGTAATGTAATGCTCTCATGCTAAAGTATTTCTTGATTTAGATTAATAATAAATTGTTCACATTCCATAAACTCTCCCACACATCCCCAATGAGCACCACCCAACTCTAAAGTCTGAATTGCAGACACTATTCTCCCTGGAAAAGGTCCTCTGAGACCACAAGCTTTTCTACTTTCTATACCAACACTCACCACGCAGACACAAGGAACACTGCATCCTCAGAGTTTAGCATACTGTCCCTGCAGCACTCCTCTATTTTTTTCAAGTGCAGGGGGAAAAATTCTTGAAAGAGTCACTGAGTCCATGTTCCACCTTCCTAGTTCAAAGCCAAACTATTCAGGCAGATCTCCAAACTATGAGAGGGCTGGGATAAAGGGTTTTCAGTGTAGAAAAACATTCCCACAGAAGCATCTGGTTGAAACCACAGATGGCAATAGCTCCTGAAAAATGCTTCAGGACCTCCTGTGTAACCAATTTCCTAACCAAGGCACCTAATTCACGCACCTTAAGATTGGACAGTTTCCACAAGTGCACTGATATATCAACATAAGTTGTTCTGAATATCTTGCTTTACCCTTGCGTACCTGATGTTTCACATTGTGATTTTAAAAGGTAATGGCCTTTTGGTTTGCAAAGGGAGTTGGTGATAGGAGTGAAGGGAGTTGAGGATGAGGCTCAAGTACACATTGGGTTTGTGTTTAGATCACTCATGGCAACTTGGCAAGTTTCAACTTAGTACCCAACCCTGGATGTTACAAAACTACAGCAAATTAATATAATTAACAAGATCAGCTCAAGAGAGCAAGGAGTGGAACAGCCAGGCTCTGCAAACTAGCATGGAGATGTACTGGCAAATTGTCCATGGAAGTTTAGGGTCAGAACAGCACAGGATGCTATAGGTCAAGACTGTGGTCCAACAGGAGGGCTGCAAGGGAACCCAGGTCTAGGAGAGTAAGGGGTACTGCAGTTTAGGGTTGAGAAAAGTTAGCTAAGTTGTACACAGCCATTCAAGATGTCAAAAGTAGGGAACGTTGTGCTTATTCTTCACAGTAGCAACACTGTTTAAGAGGGATACGTGCACAGCCCACTGTTTAGATTCTGCTTAGCTCCCCATATTAACTCTTTACTTCATAAGACCATTATATAAAAGTTCTCTTGAAAAGGGATACCAAAACAAAACTGTTCTAAAATATTTTAGATTGTTTTAAGCCATATTTACCAAAGTATTACAAAAAAGTCCACATCTAAAACAGTAAAATTTTCAAAGAGACTGTTAAATCCAACATGGAATAATTGTGATTAAAATACTGCCACTGATGAATTGACTTGAACAAGAAGAGCTGGTTGATCTCAATTCAGTAACTACTTGTGGATAAAGTCTAAATCTCAAAAGCCACTACTGCAACTGGCAGTAGTCAACAGTCTATTTAGATCCTTGCATGGCCCCTATCTAACATTTCAGCGTTTGGAAAGGCCAAACATAGGACTAAACAGCATAAAAATAAATCCTCTCATTACCAGGTCAGAAGCACAACTAGCACTGCTGACTCTGTTCTGTGATGGTGGTGGTGGAAAGGGAGGGTTGCTGTGTTTATCTAAAAACCTTCAGGCTCTAAAACTTAGGCCTTGGCTACACTGGCAATTCACAGCGCTGCACTTGCTGCGCTCAGGGGTGTGAAAAAACACAACCCCCCCCCGAGCGCGAGTGCAGCGCTGTAAAGTGCCAGTGTAATCAGCGCCTGCAGCGCTGCACGCTCGCTCACAGCACTGCAAGCTATTCCCCTCGGAGAGGTGGAGTACTTGCAGCGCTGTGAATCGGCGACTGTAGCCAAGGCCTTAGTCCAGTGCTTTTCATAAACATCAAGTTTACTTGAACTAGTTTTAGATTTTTTCTTCTAAAATATACATTCTAATTAAATAGCCACCCTAGAGATATGCATGAGCCAGCTATCACTGCCTAGATATACCCCAGCCAAGTGTCTCACATTATAGGGAAGTCAAGCAAAACTGTTTGAGGTGATTACATATTATACCCTCATTTCAAATAGTAACCTTTCAAGCTGCAATAGTAGCAATAGGAATTGTGTAGTACAAATTCTACGTATGGGCCTTCCAGGAAGAGCACCCATTGTCGTTTAGTTCTGCAAGGGCTTTAGTTAAAGATGACCTACAAAGGGAAAAAAAAAAAAAACAATAGGACCATGCACGGCTTTTCTTTTTAATAATGTATAAAGGCATGAAAGGATTTGTTTCTGCTTTAGGAAAAAAACAGGTCTTATCCATCTGTTTTTCTTGAAGACTAGATATCTGGAGAACTAACAGAACCAAGACATCATGGGTGAAATTGAATTAACTGATAAAGTTACTTTTAAATAGATTAAACAAACATGAACATCTTTTCAAAGAGCTGGAAGAAAAGTTGGGTAACTTCACCTAGCCAATGAAGGGCTGAGAAAGCTCCCCACACACATAAGACCTCCAATGAGTATGCCATTGGAGGTAAGACTTGACATTACTAATAATCCTTAGCTAAAATTTATTTTAAACCCTGCTTACAAACACCCCGCAGGCTCTCCTTATGTATCAAAGCACCAAGAAA
The DNA here is from genome assembly GCF_011386835.1 of Chrysemys picta bellii. Lineage (NCBI taxonomy): Eukaryota > Metazoa > Chordata > Testudines > Emydidae > Chrysemys > Chrysemys picta. Next base: position 90,973,599 of record NC_088791.1, on the reverse strand, counting down.
AGCACAAACCTAATTATTTTTCTGTTTTTTAGGTCGCCTTAAAAAGAATCTCTCTTCAGGTGCTCCAGTGCAGGGGATTGGTCTCTTCACATTGGGGACTTTCCTTTATGATCTGCCCAGGGACCATAAAGGTTCATTTAAGTGCAGGTTTTAGCACAAACAAAGGTTCCATCATTCCTAAAGCCCCTGGAACCTGATTTAAAGATCAAAGTCCAAATTTACATTTTGTTAAAGAGAGACTTAACTCTTTCTACCAGATAAATAAATGCAATGGGGCACCATCAGGATGTATAAGCAGGCAGTTTGGGGAGAACCTAATTTGTCAGAATATCCAAAGGTTTCTCACAGATACCTGAGTTTGAGAGTACAGCAGGTACACAAGGCTACCAGATTCTCCAAGATCATGTGGAAGAGGGCTGACACGTAAATGTGGTCCTCACCTACTGGGATTATATAGCTGTGAGTCACGCACTCTGATCTAAGTGGTGGTGTCAAAATACTATTCAGAAGTAACATCAGATTTGCAAATCACTGTCATGGGTAAACAAGTGATCCATTTTCTGAAGGCCTGGAGTTTACTGAAATGGCTGAATGCTGTTCTGCTTTCCTCAGACCTTTTACAAAAGTTTATCAATCAAGGAATACATGACTAGCCTGCCAGCCAAACACCCTCTTCTCATCACAGTCCCTCTACAGAGCAACAGGGCTGTCACTGCTCCTCTTTTGTCATGCCAAGTGACCTCACTGAGGAGATACAGTAAACAAAAATACAGATACATATAATCCAAGTTGTGTTAGAAAAATATGAAATCCCATTTAAGGTGCTGGGTTCAGAGAACTCTTCAACCAAAAAGAAGGTAGGTACAATAAGCTCTTTAATAATAGGAAAAATTCAAAACCACCCTTTAAACAAAAAAAAAACCAAAACACAGTGATGGTGAAAGGTGCCATATTGAAAGTCCCCAAAAGAAGACAACTTCTCTCACACAAGGCCCAGCTAATGCATCAGAACCCTAACTTGAAAGGAGTTCAGCCTCCATTAGCCCACTCAGTCTTGACTGAGACTGGCCAAAAGAGCTGACTGTGGTGTGGGCACCTGCCCACTAGGAAACGTACTAAGAACCAACAACTCATTACAGTTATCCACTGATGAGTCAGCAGATTGTAACATGTTTCAATTGCTAAGGATATGAGCATACCACTCCCAAATCTCTAAGCCCCCCCAAACTCTTTTTAAATAAAAGAGCAAGTAAGGATACATCAGAAAAAGAGCAAAGGTGTGGCCTAGTCAAACTGCACCCCCCCAGCACCCCTACTGGAAGGGATGTCATGTCAAGGGCTAAAGATGAGGCCAGTTCATAAAACATTAGAGGCTGCTTAGCAATCACAGGTAGCGAAGCTCCCCTCCAGCACCTCCTGCCAGCCCCACTGATCAACTCCTCCTCCTCCCTTCCAGCGCCTTCTGTATGCTGTGGAGGTGCTGGAAGGGAAGGGGAGGAGCGGGGACAGGATGCGCTTGGGGGAGGGACTGGGTGGGAAGAGGCAGGGTGGGGCAGGGCCTGGGGCACAGCAGGGCTGGGAAGAGGCAGGGCAGGGGCTTGAGGGAAGGGGGCAGGGCAAAGCAGAGGGTTGAGCACCCCCCAGGGCCTATAAGAAGCCACTTCCAATTTACACTTAAACATGGCATGACACCAGTGTTGTGCTGAGTATGGAAAAGGATGGAGAACAATCAGGATGGCATTGGGGAAAGCTGCCTGGATGAAAAGTTTCCCCTGACTCTGTCACAATGGATCACTTGTTGATTCACACCCCACCCTTTTAATAACAGAATCCCAGTACAACCTACCTACTTAACTTGCATAGTTAATGTTTGCAGTGTGGTAGCCACGATGATCCCAGGATATGAAAAATACAATGTTGGTTGGTGATGAAATCTCTTTTATTGGACCAACTTTGTTGATGGAAGCTACATGGTTTTGAGCTACACCAAGTTCTTCTTAAGGTCTGGGAAATGAAGCAGATCTTCTCCAAACTTGAGAAAGAGCTTGGTGTAGCTCAAATCCTTGTAACTTTCAGTAACAAAGTTGGTCCAATAAAAGATATATCTTCCCCTACCTTCTCTCTTGCATATTTAATACATTATAACTTTCTCTTTCCCATGGTGGGTATAGAATAAGGCACTTTCTGTGAAAAAAAGATCATAAATACAACTTCTAGCTAAAAGGAGGGGCATCAACACAACACACTCAGGAAGTATGCTCTCCATTCCTCATAAAAGCCCCTTCCCATTGTTTTGATGAGACCTTGTGAGAGTGATCGGTTCTAGATTGCCCATCCAGAAAACAACAAGGTGCTGCTAACTACATGCTTCATGTATTCATAATACAGCCCATCTCCTCCACTTTGCATATAGTGTGCATCTCTCTCTTCTTTTTTATCATTAACACCCCACCCCACCACATTCACCCCCACGTCAAACTTCACTGGCCTTAAAAGAAAACATTATTGTGGGGTCGGAAGGCAAAGAGGTGCGGGGCACTTCAGATTTAGTAGAATGGCTTCTTCGTTCAAAAAGAAAATTGAAGAGCGTGAGACCAGAAGAACCTTCCTATCCCCTCCCATCCCCCCTCAACGCCCCATCTCATCCCCCCTTCCCCTCAACCTACCCCCCCCCCCGCATCCGAGTCCCTGGGCACCACTATGTATAACAGGGGTTTTATCGTCAGTCAAGGGGCGCTGGGGGCGGGGCGGGCCCTGCTAACAGCCACTGGGCCGCACGCTGTGAATCATCCCCCCCGGGCCCCGCCACCGCCCTCCCCCGCGCGCACACGCCCCCTCCCCCACCTCCGGGGCAGGGTCCCCTCAGAGCAACTAAGGGATCCGTTACCTGCGACCCTCCCTCTCCCGCGCGGAGGGGGGAGCGCGGGGCGGGGTCTCTCAGTGGCGCAGGCGGCGGGGCCCCGCTCCAGGCCGGGGGGGGCTCCGCGGCGGCGGCGGTTCGGGGGTTTCTCGCTCCATTCTCCCCTCACACACAGGAAATAACACAGGATCAGCTGACCCCGCCCAGCCAATGGGGAGGTGATGGAACAGCGCGCGCCAGCGGGAGCAGCGCGAGGCGGCGGCGGCAGGTCCCGGGCAGGGAGGCAAGGAGGAGGACGGCGCGTGCGCGCGCGCTCTCGAGGTGTGTGCTGGGCGTAGGGGCTGCAGACACCTCCTTCCCCACCACGCGCTCGTTTAAAGGGGCCGCGCCACCCAGTACCCGGCGGGCGCACCACTGGCTCGGGGCAGCTAGTGCCACTTCCCCGTGGGTGAGGGACTCCAGCAGACGGCGGCTGTAGCGCAGCTCGGCGCCAGATTCCTCTCTCTACCCCCTTGCCCCCACCGCTGTGCCTAGGTAGCCCCGGGGCAGAGGCGGCTGGTGCTTTTCACGCTAGGTGCAGCGGCCCCAAGTGGAGTCGCAGCCCAGTCTGGGATCCTGGACTCTAGCTCTGCCCTGGGCGAGGCAGGTGGCTCGGTGGAAAACGAGACCCACGTGGCCCGGCGGCAGCAGGGGCGCTAATCGCTGGGAGCTCCTGGGGGAAAGGGGGTGTGTTGTGGCCGGGCAGGGCCGCATAATATTACTAGTGCAGGGCCCTAGCAGAGGAAATCAGGGCTAGGAGGAAGCCCGGGCCCTCACATTTCAGCGCTCTTCAAGCAGTTCCCACGTCCCTGTATTCCCAAGGCTCTGCCCCTTTGCTAACACTCGGTTCCCGAGGCCGTGCACAGGCTGGGGAACCATGTGAGAATGATCTTTTAAGCCGCCTTTACTCGTAGGAGCAGTGGTTCTGGCCTACCTTACAGGTCCGCAGTAAAACTCGGGACTGGAGGCTGCTGCAAATTCCTCCTGAGCTCCCAGCGCTAACCCCAAATGAAAAGAGGATGCGGGCTGGGCCTGGTCTAGGCCCTTCAGCCATGCTCCTGCTGCCCCTTTACCTGACAAAAAAAACTAAGTTTCCATTTGTAAGTTGTGCTAAGGTGACATTACTATGGAATTTTTAAAGCTCTGATTTTTCTGAGTTACTTTAGAATCTGACTGATGCTGTTTGATCACTTTTTGTACCTCACTCAGCTGTAACATGAAAGCTACATTGCTCACTTCTGTGCATTTTCATTGGAATCAAAAGTGGTCAATAACATTTTCTAGTTAAGGCATTATACATTAACCCCTAAATTTTGGCCTAAAGTACAGTGCTTTTTTAATGAGCAAGGTACTGCAGAGCTACATTGCGGGTACAGTGGTAGAGCTGTAGAGAGCCCAGGAAGCACTAAGGAGGGTGTAATTCAGATTTAAGGTACACCACCAGACCTGAAAGGGGAGGAGGAGGAAAATGTACATAAAGCCTATCTGCTTTATACATGACTTCAGTCTGTAGTATCAGCTCTTCCCTTTCAGAAGTGCTATACTATTTTCAGAACCAATTTGAAATAAACAGTTTTTAAATGCTCTTGTAATATCCTACACAAATCTTTAATTTAAGGGTCCTTAAGTGCACTTCCCCCCTTGAGCAGTAAGTTGAAGGTTTTGTGCGGGTATTTCCTAGTTTACAAAAAATTAGCATGCTAGTATAGGGGACTGAAACATGGAGCTTGGAGGGGCCAGCTGGGAAGCGGGGATGCAAAGCCTGTCAGATAATCATCTTCTCCATTTAGAATTTGCATGTCAGTGAAGGAAGCTTTATGAGACACTCTAGCTTCCTCCATCTGCCACTCATAGCTTTTCATGTGAAAATGCAGGATAGTGGCAGGCTGAAAATCTTTAAGTGCTAAGCAAAGAAAATACAATCATTTAATCTCTCTAGAAGGAGTTTAACAGAGCAGATATGATGGTTTCAGTTAAGTTTCCCCAATCTCTGCTCCCAAGAACCTTAGCCCGTCTTCATCCCTTGTTGTAGGCCTTACTCTGGAAGTAGGCCCTTGCTTATAGCTCAGCCAGTACAAATTTCAAAATTACACTGTACAATGCATTCTCTTGTCAAGTGATTATGGGTGAGACTGGGGCATAGGTGGAACTGGCAGAAGTGCAGTCTAAGTAAGACTGAGGTCGTGGCAATAGATTGGGGGAGGCAACCAGACAATATAATATCTACTCCACTTTATTGATTATAAGTGCCTACCATTTGTCACTCGAGTTAGCAATTTGGGGGGTATTACTGAATCCACAGCTGCTGTTAGACTACCATGTATAGGGTTGGAAGAATTAGCTTTTTATTGGTAAAAGTCAGCAAAGTAAATTTAACTGTACACATACACAAACTGATGGAAAGTATTTCCATTAATAATAAAAATTTACAGGTAGGCAAAGTAAGAAATGCGGCTTGAGAACTTATTGGAGTGGGATTTAAGGATATTTACTTTGTATGTTTTGACATATGATGTTGACAGTTTGTGATTTAACAGTTATAAATCTAACTTTTTGAAACTCAACATGTACTGTCATTAAATAATTATTGTCTGCCTCCCTCCCCCCAAAATTTCTTCCAACAGTGAAAATTTAAATAGGGGGTGAAATAATAAGAAATGCTTAAAAACAAATACTGATATTATCCATCAAAATTATATACAAAATAAAAATCTAATTCTCCCATGCCTAATCATATAGCAAAAGTTTTTGGTAAAGTGTCTCTCCCCACAATCTTTGACTTGCCAGGAGCATGCAACTGTTTCTTTCTGATGCAAACCTTCTACTGAGATATATGCCTTATCTCCCTCAGATTAAATTACTGCAATGCTCTCTACATGAACTACCTGGAAACTGCAGTTTGTTCAGAAGGCAGGAGCCATTTTACGAAGCAGGATCTCTCCAGAAGCACATTACACCAGTGCTCTGATCTGCATTGGTTTCTAGGTAAAGTTTAATGACTTCACCTATAAACCCCTGAATGGTTTGGGAAAAAATGCCATGAGAAATGCCTCTCTCCCAGTGATACTGACACAAGGGGGTTAGTGGAGCTCCTGTGATACAGCTTCTGGTAGTGTTTTCACCATGAGGAACACTCCACTTTGGAACCTACCTTTCCCTGGTATGATATAGCCCAAATCTTGTTGACCTTTCAGAGGATGCTAAAAACCTGTTGGAGATGGAAGACCATGATAAGGGCTGTTATCTTGAGGGAGGGGTATTAATTGGATTGAAAGTTTAGAGTACAGGATGGATTTTTTTTATAGATATTAAAATACATAAAATACAAAGCCATTTATAGGCCATGATGTTTAAGATGTATTAATTTTACAAGAAATCAGCCTCAATAGAAAGTTATATATGGTCTGCATATTTTTGATTTTTGAACATATAAACAATCTATGAGTCATCTTCTAAAAAAATCAGGAATTTCTTTGTTAAAGATGCAAAAAAAGTTACACTGAAAAAAATAATTAGGAACATATGATACTGCACTAGAGGACACTGATCTTATTCCATATGGGAATTCCTTTCTCCAGCAATGGCCATTACCAGATGCTTCAAAAGAAACAAGGAGGAGTAATTTTTAAACATTTGCAACTCAAACTAATCAACACATTTACTTATTCTTATAAAATTCATTTTGTGCTTAGAAAGAGTATGTGCTGTAAATTTGGGGATGATACACTGTCAGCAGTACTCAAACTATGGTACATGTGCCACTGGTGATACCTGGGTTGGTTTATAGTAAAGTATTAGAATAAGTATCCATTGTAATTATGCTAATTAAAGTTACCAAGGTGATATGGCAAGTACTTGCTATGTCCAAGAACTACTTGCACTATGCTGCTCATCCATGAGAGATTTCATAACAAGTGTCAAAGCCTCATTTATCACATCAGCAGGTTGTTTCTGCTAAAATAATCAGCAATTAAGTAGTTAACAACATTGACTTCTAAATGGTTATCTTTAGGTTTCAGAGTTAACGATCCTAGTGAGCTGAATGGGGCAGTTCACTCCTCAGTGATATTGTTTTAGGCTGCCTGCATACTCAGGAAGATAACCATGCATCAGTTTACATTTGGTTGATGTGTATAAAGTTTTTCTTCACAACTGAGAGCTACAATTTTGTTTCTTTAGAGGAAAGAAATCTTAGATTCTGCAGAATCCACTGAATGACAACCATTTGACTACAATCATTTCAATATAGAAATAATTATGACTAATAGAGATAATTAAAAATTAAACCCATTAAGACACTTAGGTCCGAGTCCTGTAATCAGATCCATGTGGCTGAAACCCTACACCTGTGCAGATCTAACTGCAGGATCAAGGCCATCTATACTTGAAGCGAGTCACTTTTCAAAGTTTAAAACAAAAACCAAAACAAAAAGATTTGTTAGGTGGAGCCAAAAAATTGTTACTCACCAAAAAAAAAATTCTGAAAGGGGCATCTTAAAATTAATATAACAAACTAATCAACAGATTTGCTTGTAAATTCTCAGAAAATTCATTCTGTACTCCAACAATAAGTGCTGTACACAGAGAGGATATATTATATTATACATACATAAGAAAGACATAAGTCCCTGCTTTTAGTGCAAATGTCTACACAACATCAACTATAGACAACAATGGCATCTCCCTTTCCCTCCATTTATTACCCTCCAAATCCTGCCTCTTTCCCCTTACATTCCTTTTTCTTCATCCCCATCAGGAAGTCTCAGTGTGAGAATACTTATATATAAATGAGGGTGGGATGAGAGGCAAAATGACAGCTAACATTTGAACCCTTTAGCATGGAGACTCAAAGAATCCTGGGAAAAGTAAAGGCATTTAAGTAGTCATTGAAGGCTCAAGTAAATTTCTCCCTGCTCCTACTACTGCAGCCATCAAAGTTCACAGGGTAAATAGCACTGGTCAGCTTTAGCATCAGGTTTACCTTGCAAATCCCATTCCTGTCTCTCACAGGACACAAGTTCCCATGGGGATTTGAAAATTCCTTCTTACCCTGAGAGGACTGACAACTGCAGATGGGATAGGCTCCCTTAGACATTGAGGTCACCAATTCTGATCTAGCCATGGGTCAGTAGTTATTCAGTTATGTCCACACTCCAGTAACATATATTAAGAGCTGGGGAAGGGGGTGTCACAATCACACGCAAAAGTCATGGGTATCGATCTATGGGAAGAAAAAGGATTGAAACAATGGTGTTTAACACACTTCTACATTAAAGGTGGCTGTGCCAGGTTTCTCCCAGGCACATAAACTGTATTACCTCCCCAAAATAGCATCCTTATCCCATCAAATTATTTCCCCTTTCATTCTATTTCATGTAGTATACATGCTCTCTCCGTCACTGGTACAACTTTTATCTATAGCACTTAGATGCTATGGGGATGGGCACCAGAGAAAAAGCTAGATATAGAATACAAAAGAGGCCAGCAAGATTAGTCACATATAGACCACACTACCATGGACTGAAACTTACAGTAGTTGTGGGACAGCTAATTCTTTAGGCAAGTTCAAAGCAACAGCAGTTCATCTGTCTTGAAATGAGAGAGACATCAGTATGGCTGCATTCATTAGTATTTTCTGGCACTATTCCCATTCCTTCTTTCTACTCCCTTCACAGTGACTCAGCTAAAACATCTTATATCTGACCCACTGGAGGGAAGACCAGTATTCAATCTCTCTCAGGACTCTGGTAAGAGCCTGGAGGGCTCCTCCCTCATTAATTCACTGGCATTAGATTCCCCGTAAGATACAAATCAAAAAGTCTAGCTTCTTCATGGAAATATTTTATGTAGAGCAGAGTCTCTCAACCTGGTGGTCATGACTTGGTCCATCACTTGGAAATGGCTCTCCTTCAGACACCAGACACCATAAGCCACAGTGCTGAGGCCTGCAGTCCAATCGCTGCAACATCAAATCAGCCAGAGTGAAGAATTCTGGGGCATACCTAAGGAGAAACTGATGCAAGTGGCTGATTGTGGGTGTCATGGGAGGAAAAAAAGTCAAAAACTGAAATATAGAAAACAATTCTGCTTCTATCGCTTTATATTTCAATACTCCTCTCTCCCCATCTTTCGCTTTTACAAGGAACTAGCATATGAAAATAAGATTTTTTTTTCCTCCTTCAGATCTGTTCAGCTTCTGCTGCTTATTCCCTTCACTTCTTGTCAGAAACCTCCATTTGCAATATCAGAATTCGGTTGCTGTGGAAGTGGTTTTGATGTCGCAGACAAAGGAATCTGACTCCAGCAAAAGGAGCTGAACTTTTGAGGAAAAATGATCCCATGTCCATGAAGATGTTTTAAGTGTGTGAATTTAAAATAGTAAGCCATACAAAATATATGGCTCACTGGCAAGACATTCTCCAGCGAGGCAGAAGAGACCATTATATCAATAAATCCTCATTATCTGAATCACTAAACATATCAAAATAGTAAAAGAAGAAAATATTAGAAGAACCACTCATCTCTTAAAACAGTCTTATGAAAACCAACTCTGCCTTGCCAGAGCACGTTTTATAGAAGGGGATTTTTAAATGTGTTTGCCTTTAACAGGCGTTTTCTTTGTTGATTTTTTTCTGCCCACAGGGGAGTGGCAATTTCCAGACTTGACAGGCTCGCCTCATTTTTAAATCCCCGTAACATATGATCTCAAGTTTTAGAGACAGTTGAGATTAGATTCTTACTTCCATTCCCTCACTGGTTTCTTCCAACATGTATGCAAGAGTTGTTTTGAATATCAGATGATCAAAAACTTCCTTGGGGGTATTTTTTCTATAAGAAGGGTTAGGGTTGGTTCTCCACATCACTGATCTCTTAGTATTTAACAGACTCCCCACTTCTATGTAATTACAGAAGTTTAGGTACATTACAAAGCATTTGAGACAGGCTTATGGCAGGAGGTGGAGGGTAAGCAAGGTGGATAGGACTGGACCAGGATTGTTGGATGCTGTGTATCCTTGGCTTGTCTAGTAAGTGACCCATACTTATGCCTAGTCTGAAGGACCATTTAGATATACAATAAATCTCAGGAACCTCCAGGGACAGAAACTAATGTTACGCTCCAATGAATTTCAGTTTTGTTATGACATATAGCAGGATTTTGTAACTCCGGTAACTCATGAAACACTGGACCAAAAAAAAAAAAAAATCATATTCTGATTTCCCTTATGCCTTATCTTCCCCACCCTTCACAAGAAACCCCAAACCCAACAACTTCAAATTCAACTGACTTTAATATCTGCTACATCAAGAACTGCAAGAGCTAGAAACAATGCAGTATTGAAGCCACTAATCTCAATTTGCAAAAACCATTAATCCCTGACTCTTAAGAGTTAAGCAGCAAAGTCTTCTAAAATCATGCTGGAACTGAAGTAGGAACATGGAGCAAAACAGTAATCAGAATGACCTGATTTTAAAATATGAGTATTACCTACTATCCTAGGAGCATTGCCTACACATAGATCAGAGTCCCATGCTGTTAGTAACATCATGGGAAGTTCCTACTTCCAGGTTCAAGAGGATCTACAAACAGTCCAATTAAGTTAACTGGACTTAATTTTTAAGATAATAAATCTTTGCTTCTATAGTCATTACTGTTTCTCTTGGAGATGAAAATAGGAACTAATTATTTTTCTAGGTGCATGGGACTCTAATGACTGAGCAAAGTTTGACAGAAGAGGTAGTCTCAGCTGAGGGACAGATATTTAACTTTTCTTTAAAGGTTTATGAAACAATTAGACTTTGTCTACAAGAAAAATGTTGGGTTTCTTGTTTTGTTTAAAATTGCCAGTACTGCAGTTTTTGGTCAAGGTTCTGAATGTTGAGCGGGGGTCTTTCCATCTTACGCATCTTCACCAGTAAAAGAGGAGCTACAGTTCAAATTAAGCCCTCAGTGAGTTTGCACGTGTCTTAGCCAAGTTTAAGGTCCAGAATTCCATATTTGCCAGGGTAGAAAAAAAACACTGCAGCACAAATGATTTCATGACCAGTGATCAGAAATAATAAAAATTCAGTCCTAGGAACAACCACCAGCACCACTGACCTGAACCCAGCACTCACACTCATTATATATATATATATATGAACCTGACCTTTGTGAATGTCAGGGTGGGGAGAAAGCATATATCATCCCTGGAGGATGATATAGGTGACAAATCTGAGGAACTGTCCCAGACTGAGGTGTCATTAGAAGAGGTTTTGGAACAAATTGATAAACTAAACAGTAATAAGTCACCAGGAACAGATGGTATTTACCCAAGAGTTCTGAAGGAACTCAAATGTGAAATCGCAGAACTACTAACTGTAGTCTGTAACCTATCATTTATATCAGCTTCTATACCAAATGACTGGAGGATAGCTAATGTGACGCCAATTTTTAAAAAGGGCTCCAGAGGTGATCCTGCTAATTACAGGCCAGTAAGCCTGACTTCAGTACCGGGCAAATTGGTTGAAACTATAGTAAAGAACAAAATTGTCAGACACAAAGATGAACATAATTTATTGGGGAAGAGTCAACATGGTTTTAGTAAAGGGAAATCATGCTTCACCAATCTACTGGAATTTTTTGAGGGGGTCAACAAGCATGTGGACAAGGGGGATCCAGTGGTTATAGTGTACTTAGATTTTCAGAAAACCTTTGACAAGGTCCCTCACTAAAGGCTCTTAAGCAAAGTAAACTGTCATGGAATAAGAGGGAAGGTCCTCTCATGGATTGGTAACTGGTTAAAAGTTAGGAAACAAAGTGTAGGAATAAACGGGCAGTTTTCAGAATGGAGAGAGGTAAATAGTGGTGTCCCCCAGGGGTCTGTACAGGGACCAGTCCTATTCAACATATTCATAAATGATCTGGAAAAAGGGGTAAACAGTGAGGTGGCAAAATTTGCAGATGATACAAAACTACTCAAGATAGTTAAGACCCAGGCAGGCTGCGAAGAGCTACAAAAGGATCTCTCAAAACTAGGTGACTGGGCAACAAAATGGCAGATGAAATTCAATGTTGATAAATGCAAAGTAATGCACATTGGAAAACATAATCCCAACTATACGTATAAAATGATGGGGTCTAAATTAGCTGTTACCACTCAAGAAAGAGATCTTGGGAGTCATTGTGGATAGATCTCTGAAAACATCCACTCAATGTGCAGTGGCATTCAAAAAAACAAACAGAATGTTGCGAATCATTAGGAAAGGGATAGATAATAAGACAGAAAATATCATATTGCCTCTATATAAACCTATGGTATGCCCACATCTTGAATACTGTGTACAGATGTAGTCGCCCCATCTCAAAAAAGCTATATTGGAATTGGAAAAGGTTCAGAAAAGGGTAACAAAAATTATTAGGGGTATGGAACGGCTTCCATATGAGGAGAGAATAATAATATTGGGACTTTTCAGCTTGGAAAAGAGACTACTAAGTGGTAATATGATTGAGATCTATAAAATCATGACTGGTATGGAAAAAGTTAATAAGGAAGTGTTATTTACTCCTTATCATAACATAAGAACTAGGGGGTCACCAAATGAAATTGACAGCAGGTTTAAAACAAACAAAATGAAGTATTTTTTCCACAGAGTGCACAGTCAACCTGTGGAACTCCTTGCCAGAGGATGTTGTGAAGGCCAAGACTATAATAGGGACACCATCCCTGCCCATCCTGGCTAAAAGCCAGGAATGGTGTCCCTAGCTTCTGTTTGCCAGAGGCTGGGAATGTGTGACAGGGAATGGATTCACTTGATGATTACCTGTTCTGTTCATTCCCTCTGGGGCACCTGGCATTGGTCACTGTTGGAAGACAGGATACTGGGCTAGATGGGCCTTTGGTCTGACCCAGTATGGCCGTTCTTATGAGAAGGCATATTCCCCAAGGACGATGCTTATAACACAGAATTCTAGCCCATGATGCAGCCAGCCAGTCCACCAGTGGGGAAAAAGAACTGAGAGAGGGGGGAATTGTTCTTTCCTGATGATGGCTCTGCTTCACAACTTATGATAAAATTAATTCATTTATTCAGGTGATCAAGGTTCTGTCTTGCTCTGCTAACATTTCTGAAAAGAGGTAGTCACCACCTCAGGAATTAGTTAGCATTGTATCTCGAGGAAATGGGGTTTCTTTAATGCCTAAGTCTTTTTCTTCAGGATTGAAGGGGCGGGGGAATGGGTGATGGTGGTGGCAGCAGCAGCAGCAAGAGGGCCTCTCATAATAAGGGGGGGAAAATCTGTTCAGTTTCCCTTTACCGGCCACTGGAGGCTCTCCAGGGGATTCAGGCATCTCCTGCCCAGGGCTCTCTCTGGCTCTCAGAGAGCTCCTTGCATGTGCTCCCGGATTACTTCCCCTCCTCAGAAAGAGGGAAATTCCCTTACCTCAAATGCTTTTAGCCTCTTACTGAGATCTCCTGCCCAGCTGGAGCCTGCCTCCTTCCCTCACAGCAGTGTATGAATGTGAGAGAAGACACCTGGCAACCTTCCTTTGCGTAGGAAAGGGATTGAATCCTCTGATTTTCCAATAGGGGATGGGGATAACCCCTGGGTACAATATCAAGGAATGTCTGTCAGCATACTGAAGGGAATTCAGAGAAAAGCAAAAAAGAGTGGTGGAAGCCTTATGACTTCACTCATTTGAAACAGGTTTGGACAATGCCCAGAGGAATATACGGGGGGAACAATCCTGCACTGCCCGGAGGAGAGGACAAGGTTTAACTCTTTTCCATATCTAATCTCTGCTAGGTCACATCCTCCAATATTCTCTTTCCTCAAATCACATTGTGGCTCCACACATAGATTACAGCAGATACACTAGTCAGCCCCACCTAGATTTTGCCACGCATCAGTCTTCTGTCGTTTAGGGAAAACAGCAGAAATGAGAGAGCTGTGGATTTCCTGGGGGAGTGACGGGTCATTTGACTTCGTTCTCGGAGTGGTGAGGTATGATTCTAGGCTCCACTTCGGAGCTAATAACTGGTCATGGCTCAGAGGAACCAACACAACACTTTGTAAAAACACTTTTGCTATCTAACTAACAAATCTTCACAACTCCGCTGAGAGGCCAGTAAGACCCTTTGAATGCCAGGGGAAGGAGAAGAGATGAAAAGAAATACGAGGGGTTATATCAGCAATCCGGGGGGGGGGGAAGAGAAGATGAAATTTAGTTATGCAGAGGGGTCAGTGCAATAGCTTTTCATCACTGAAGACCTGGATTCAAATCCTGTCTCTGATAACCTCTGAAGTTACATTAGCACAGAGGTTCTCAAACTGTGGTCTGCAGAGCCTTTCCTAGACATCTGCAGAATTAAATATTTTCAGAACCATGCAGTAGGTGCATCTCTTCTGATAATCCAGCTGTCTGTTTAGACTGCAAGAATGCTGCACAATTAATTATACATCTCTGCTACAAAAGACCAAATCTGTAAGTGCAAGGGGGTGCTGTTCATCAAGACTGAGATTTATTGGCAGAAGTGCATGAGGGTCCAACTGTAAAAAAGCAAGGGGTGCTGTAGGTCATTAGGACTGAAGCACACTGGGGACCAGAAAATGGAATAGCAGGGATGCTGCAGACTGTCAGGACGAGATGAACACAGCTCTGCCAATCAGGGTCTAGGAATGGAATAGCAGAAATGCTGCTGGTCATCAGAATGAGGTGCATTGGCAGCGCTGTGGTAGAGAGGCACTTGCACAGCACCTTCGTGCATCTTCTGTCTCCAGCGCTTCGTTTTAAAAATAGAACAAAAACACTACATCACTGTCAATAAGAGTCCAGTTGAATGTGAGTCAGTGCAGGGTCATTTTTAGACAGACACCCTTCTCTGCTGATTTCCTTGGAAGTCCCTTTTCCCTTGAGTGTATATTTAATAAATACAGAAACAACGCAGTGTCATACAGCTTTTCACTGTCACTCTCTCCCCATCCTTCCTCCTCCAGACACATAGACTAACACAAAATGACGGCTTCCTGAACAGACTGAATGAGCAAAGACCTCGCTCCTTTCTTAATTGTCTGCATTCTACTCTCTCGCTCCAGTCATATTATATCACAAAACTCAAAGCAGCCCACCCACTGCCCCTTCTTTGTCCAAAATCTCAAATGAATGGCAAATTGGACACAGAAAAAACTGCTAAAGGGAACTGCAAGTTAACCAGCCCCCTCCCCCCCCACTTGTCATTTTGAGGCAGTTCTTTGCTGATGCACCTACATGCTATTTTGCTGTCATCAGTTAAAAAGATGGAGATATTAAAAAGTAGGAATCATGTATCACAGTTCTTGAAAATGTGACCCTGAGGCCCTGCCCTTCTCCCTCCTTATGTATACACCAACCACATTCAAATACCAGCCCCCCCCCCTTCTTCTCCGGTACCACTCTGAACCTGCAAAGCACACGCACACAACAACCAAAAAAAAAAAAGCCACGACAGCCACAAACCCAATAACCCATTTATGTCGGTTTCAAAGCTAGAGACAGAATGCAAGGAACAGCCAGCAGCTGGGGCCTTTGAAATGGACAAGAAAGAGGCTCACTGTGACCAGCCAAATAGGACTCCAGCTGCGTTCCTCTGAGAAATGGTATTAAGCGATTTCCCTGCCCCTACCCTGCATCCCTCACTGCCTCCCTCCCCACACACGCTATCAGAGAATGCACCGTACAGCCAGAGCGTCACTGGGTGGCACACACGCGTGTGGTCTGCAAGATCTGGCCTCTGCAGGGCAATTTTACACTCTAAACTTTCAAGAAGAAGAGAAATAAAGCCAATTTACTGTACCTTTCTGGCATGATTCTCAGCTTTCCCTGCTGCTTCTCCCCACCCCCTTCCGATTTATCTCAGCTACTGGTTTTATAAACCAAGAGGGTGGGAGTAAAGAGGAGGGGGCTTTTTTCTCTTCTCTCAGCCCCGTCTGCACCTTCTGCCTGATCCTGCAAGTGAAGTCACAAGGCTGAGTCTGTGACATCACATGGAGTCTACAAACACTGGATTGTGACTTCACTGCAGGCTAGAACAGGGAGGAATATGAGAGGGGAGGGGAAAAGGCTCTTATTCATTACACATATCTGCTATAGTAACAAAGGGAACAGACGAAATGGCTGGCCCTGGAAATCACTTGTATCAAATGTGCTCTTTTTTTGTTTGTGAAATAAAGTTTGCTCCACAATGAAAATATCTTTTCAAGGTGGTTTGAGTGGGGGAGAGAAAAACTGGAAGTAGTAGGGTGGTTGAACCAAAGGTGATCTTCCTGTGCCATGTACCCACCCTGGAAACCCTCTTAGGACTGAAGTAAATTGACAGAACTGCTTGTGGGGTACCAAGTCTGGATTAGGAGGAAAGTGCTATAAATCAAGATCAAGGTGCACTGGGGGTAGTGAAAGCTCAGGGCTGGAATTCAGAGGGGGGAATTCTGGGGAAAAGCGTAAGATTGGAATGGCAGGGGATACTGCAGGTCAGGACTGAGGTGCATTGGCAGAGCAGGCAGGGTCCTAGCAATGGTCTAACAGAGGCTACTGCAGGTTAGGATTGAAAGTGTAATGGCAAAGATGTTGTAGGAGTGGGCTATTGTTTCAGCCTGGAATAATATTAATTAGCATGTTTAGCTTCTTCCATTGAAGAGCTGACTCACTTTACTCTTATTAACTGGAATACAGGGGGTGCTGCAGGTCAGGATTGAGATGCATCCACACAGTTGTATGTGGGGTTAGGCCTGTGAGAAGCCAGTAATAGTGCCAGAAGAGGCTCTTGTTCCCTGCTTGAGGGGTAGGTGGAGGGGATGCAACTGAGATTAGAAAGGGCAAGCAGCTTTAGCATATACACTTTTATAAAATCACATTCATGAACTATCCAAGCACCAAGTGGCACCAAAACTAGCTGTAAAACAGAGGTAGAAGCATGGAAGTTTTCAAGAGTTGCTTACCAAGTCAGTAATAAAAGGTCAAAACTTAGTATGATTTCTGATATTTTCAGGAACCAAAAAAAATATGTATAAGTTGTTTTGCTATATTTGTGTTTTAAATGTAAGCCTTCTCCTCCAGCATAGGAAACCCAATCTCACCCACAATGGGCTAATGCATGATTACCAAGAGATTAAAGAGACTAGTTTGGAATCACTGTTGGAGCCACGTGAAATGCAAAAATTAAACAGCAATCACTATAAAATTCTTAGAGAAAGACAAGGTGGGTGAGGTAAGATCCTTTAATGGACCACCTTCTGTTGGTGAAAGAGAAGTTTTTGAGCAGCATAGAGCTCTTCTTCAGATCTTTGACTTTAAATAATAAAAATGGGTTTGTAAACAGGTAAGGACATTTAAAAAAAAAATGTTGTCCAAGACAGTCCAGGGTGAGTCTCAGTGTCCCCTCTTCCATTTTGCAGAGGAGCAGAAGATTGTCTCTCATGGAATAGCCTGTGGAGTACATCCCAGTCAGGGGTACAGAAGCCATGTCCTTCCGTACCATATCTGGAACCTAGCAGCCCTCCCCTGCTTCTTGACTCTAGAGCCATGCAACCAGGGATTCCCTTTGCCTGCAGATGCCCCTGGGGTCCTTGTGGAAAAAATAATATACTTCCAGGCTGTATTATCTTCTTTTGGAGCATCTCTGCAGGGCCAGAGGAGGGACAATATATACCCGCCTCTTGACCTGCCCATTTATTTGCCCAGCCTACAGTCTCCACCCCTTCTCCAGCTCAGACCTCCAGAGCACATTCCACAAGGTGTGGAGGGGAAATGGGTGGGGGGAAGAAAAGATACTGCTGTAGAATTGTCTGACCCTCCCTGGAAGAACGTTAAAGTTTCTCCTGTGCTGTTAGAACAAAAGTGACAGTGTTTACAAGGGGAATACACAGACAATATAAAAAGTATAACAAATCCCTCCCACGCTTCAGTGGGGAGGAGGAAGATCAGTGCATGGAATAGGAAGTGGAAGAGAAACAATCCCCAGGTTGTGGGTATATTCACCACTGACCAATATGGAATGGAATCTAAACTACTCAACTATCTCCTTAGGACCTGTACTGCTAACAGCACAGAAAGGTGTAGCCCAGGAGAAGGGGGCATAAAGGTAACTTATAGGGTAACTTATACACCCCTAGAATTCTAGACTGTCATGGAGACTGGTGTAGCCCCTTCCAACCCAGAAGCTGCTCTCACTTATGGGAGCTTCTAGAGTACCGTCTGTAGGCTGCTCCACATCTTGCAACAACCCAGAATCCCTGTAGCAGTGTTTACTGCAGGAACTCTCAACTCCCATTCCAGGCATGGTCTTTGTCATGAGGAAATTCTTCCCCTGCTGGCAGTGGGTCTCTTATGACCCCTGTATGCCAGTGCAGTGTTAAATGGGCTGCAATGGGGGGGGGGAGAGAACCCCTCCTATCTCTAGTAGTAGGGGCTATGATTTAGGAATAGGACAATCTGCTGTATATCCCTACCATTACTATGCTGTTCCAAATGGCCTTTCAGGGGAAAGCCAACTAGTGCAGAGGTGCACAGGGTTTGGATGGAGACATCCCTTAGGGATGAATTTATTAAAGGGGGAACTCTAGATTCTAGTAAAGAGGATAGGAAAGAAGTTGGTGAAGTACAGGAGCTAGTGAGGAACAGTCAAACGTAAAAGGAGTCCCATTTAAATATAACACATGAAGGCAAGCACCTGAATTTTGACAAAATGTCAATTTGCTTATGCGCAAATGCTAGAAGTTTATATACTAAAATGGGTGAACTAGAGTGCCTGGCATTAAATGAGGATATTGACATACTAGGCATTGTGAAAACTTGGTGTAATGAGGATAACCAATGGGACGCAGTAATACCAGGGTGCAAAATATATATTCATAACAGAGTAGGCCACACTGGTGGAGGAGTGGCACTATTTGGGAAAGAAAGCATAGAGTCAAATAGAGTAAAAATCTTAAATGAATCAATCTGTACCAGAGAATGTCTATGAATGGAAATTCCATGCTTGAACAATAAGAGTACAGCAGTTGGAATATACTGCTGATCAGTTGACTGGATGGTAACAGTGATTGTGAAATGCTCAGGAAGATTAGAGAAGCTGCAAAAGGCAGAAAACGTAATAATAATGGGGGTTTTCAACTATCCTCATATTGACTCTGTATATGTAACCTAAAGAAAGGATGCAGAGATAACATTTCTAGGCACATTAAATGGCTGCTTCTTGGAGCAGTTCTCCTGGAACCCACAAGGAGAAAGGCAATTCTTGATTTTGTCCTAAATGGAATGAAGATTCTGGTCCAAGAGGTGAATATAACTGAACCATTTGGTGATAGCAACCATAATGTAATTAGAATTAACATCTGCGTCAGGGGGGAAATGCTAAAAAACCCTACCACAGCAGCATTTAACTTCAGAAAGAGGGAACTACACAAAAATTCAGAAGCTAGTTAAATGGACATTAGAAGGAACAGACACAAGGGTGAAATGCACGCAAACTGCATGGAGACTGTTTAAAAACACCATAATAGAGACTCAAACTAAATAGATACCCACAAAAACAGTAGGAAGACAAAATAAATACCACCATGGCTAAACAGCAGAGCAAAAAAAGAGATGGTTAAAGGCAAAAAGGCATTCTTTAAAAAGTGGATGTCAAATCCTAGTGAGGAAAATAGAACGGACCATAAACTTGGTTATCAAGTGTAAAAGTAAAATAAGTCAGGCCAAAAAAGAATCTAAAGAGCAACTAGCTAAGGACATAAAAACTAACAGCAAAAAAAATATTTTTAACATACAATAGAAGCAGGAAGCCTGCCAAACAATCAGTGGGGCCACTGGACAATCAAGGTGCTAAAGGAGCACTCAAGGAAGACAAGGCCATTGTAGAGAAGCTAAATGTACAGAGCCCTGTATGAATACAAAATTTGTATCCACATCCAATCCACAATCCACAAACACGATCCGCAGCTATAAAGTGGATATCCACAGATTTGCAGAGCTCTATAAATTAATTCTTTGCATGGATACAGGAGAGATCCCCACACCTAAGTCATTCTTTTTAGGTGACAAATCTGAGGAACAGTCCAAGATTGAGCTGGCAATAGAGGAAGTTTTGGAACAAATCGATAAATTAAACGGTAATAAGTCACCAGGACCACATGGTATTCACCCAAGTTCCTTCAGAACTCAAATAGGAAATTGCAGAACTACTAACTGTGGTACGTAACCTATCACTTAAAACAGCCTCTATACCAGATGACTGGAGGATAGCTAATGTAAGGCTGATTTTTTAAAAAGGCTCCAGAGGAGATCATGACAATTATAGGCCAATAAGCCTAACTTCAATACCAGGCAAACTGTTGAAACTACAGTAAAGAACAGAATAATCAAACACATAGATAAACGCAATATGTTGGAGAAAAATCAACATGACTTTTGTAAAGGGAAATCATGCCTCTCTAATCTATCAGAGCAGGGGTTCTCAAACTTCATTGTACTGCGACCCCCTTCTGACAAAAATAATTACTACACAACCCCAGGAGGGGGGACCAACCAGAGCCAAAGCCCCACTGCCCTGGGCGGGAGGGCCAAAGCCGAAGCCCAAGGGCTTCAACCCCAGGCGGGGGCCTGTAATCTGCACCCTGCCACCCAAGGCTGAAGCCCTTGGGCTTTGGCCTCAGGCCCCAGCAAATCTAACATCAGCTCTGACGACCCCATTAAAATGGGGTCCTGACCCACTTTGGGGTCCAGACCCACAGTTTGAGAACTGCTGTATTACAATTCTTTGAGGGAGTCAACAAGCATGTGGACAAGAGTGAGCCAGCTGATATAGTACACTTGGATTTTCAGAAAGCATTTGAAAAGGTCCCTTACTAAAGGCTCTTAAGCAAAGTAAACAATCATGGGATAAGAGGGAAGGTCCTCTCATGGATCAGTAGCTAATTAAAGGTGGTGGGGGGGAAAAGAATAGGAAAGGTCAGTTTTCAAAATGGAGAGAAGTAAATAGCAGAGTCCCCCAAGAATCTGTACTGGGACCTGTGCTACACAATATATTCATAAATGATCTGGAAAAAGGAAGAAACAGTGATGTGGCAAAATTTGCAGGCAATACAAAATTACTCAAAATAGTTAAGTCCAAAGCTGACTGTGAAGAGTTACAAAGGCAGTAATGTGGCACATGAAATTCAGTGTTGATAAATGAAAAGTAATGCATCTTGGAAAAACATAATCCAAACTATACACACAAAATGATGGAGTCTAAATTAGCTGTTACCACTCAAGAAAGAGATCTTGGAGTTATTGTGGGTAGTTCTCTGAAAACATCTGCTCAATGTGCAGCGGCAGTCAAAAAAGCTAAGAGAATTTTAGGAATCATTAGGAAACAGCAAATAACACAGCAAATATAATGCCATTATATAAATCCATGGTATACCCACACCTTGAATACTGTGTGTAGTTCTGGTCGCCCCATCTCAAAAAAGATATATTAGAAATGGAAAAGGTACAGATAAGGGCACCAAAAATGATTTAGGGATATGGAACAGTTTCTATATGAGGCGAGATTAAAAAGACTGTGACTTTTCATCTCCGAAAAGAGATGACTAAGGGGTGGTTACGATAGAGGTCCATAAAATCATTAATAGTGTGGAGAAAGTGAATAAAGAAGTGTTATTTACCCCCTTCACATAACACAAGAACCAGGGGTTACCCAATGAAATTAATAGTCAGCAGGTTTAAAACAAAGAAAAGGAAGTACTGCATCACATAAGGCACAGTCAAACTGTGGAACTCATTGCCATGGGATGTTGTAAAGACCAAAAGTATAATTGGGTTCAAAAAAGAATTAGATATGTTCATGGAGGATAGGTTCATCAATGATTTATTAGCCAAGATGGTCAGGGGTGCTCTGCGTGTCTTAAGCCACTAACTGCTGGAAGCTGGGAATAGACAACAGGGGAAGGATTCCTCAATAATTGCCCTGTTCTGTTAATTCCTTCTGACGCATCTGGCATTGGCCACAATCATAAGACAGAATACTGGGCTAGATGGACCATTGGTCTGACCCAGTATGGCCTTTCTTATAGAGACAACTGTCCAGTCCCATAGATATGTTATACTACTTCTATTGTCTGTATTCCCCTTGTAAACACTATCACTTTTGTTCTAACAGCAGAGGAGAAGCCTTAACATTCTTCCAGCCCTTTCCCTCCTGAGGTTCACTGTCAGCCCATCCACCACAGATATGCAGCCAATGTTAGGGTGGCAACATGGCAGCCCTTCTGTGCCAATAATGCTACCCAATAATTGCATTAAGCAGGGGGCAATAAAAAAAAATCAAACAGAAATTAGAGCAGGGGTGCTTTAGGCTGGCCCAAAATGTAATGAGCGGACTTGGAATTTGACCAGGACACTGGAGCTAAAGCCCCTCTACGCTTGTACAAAATACCATGGAAGCTAGTGCGATTGTGAGTATTCAGGGTATGTCTCATCCAAAAAAGAGAGAGAGCAAGGAATCAATGGGTTTATTTTCTCACACTGTGATTGTTTTGTTGATGTGGAAAGGTAATTAAAAAAAAAAGTTCCAATTCTGAATGAGCCCCAGAATTCCCAGAGCCCGAAGGCTGCTGCTTAGAGGCAGATTAATCACACTGAATTCTCCATCTAGATGTTGCACGCACTCCAAACTCCCACCGCTAATAGCTCTAATATTCTCCTCAGCATGTGCATGCTGCTGGTGTTATGTTCCAGGAATATTAATTCCACAGCTCAAGATTCTCTCACTGGCACATGTACCCCGAAGGCTTGTTGTTGGGCTTCAGGAGATTATGAATAGGATGAGAAGAGGGAAAGAGAAAATATTGCTGGAAGGGGGTGGGGGGGCTAAGGAACTTGCTGAAAGTCACCCTAGACAGCCAATGAATGTTCCTCAGTAATGCCAGCAGCACAAACAATCAAATAAAGCCACTTGATGCCCAATAATTTAAACAAAAAGTAGCCAACTGCAGAGGAAGACTTCTTATTCCTAGCTTTAGGAGCACGGTATGGTAAGGGACTGCCTGGATCATCAAGTCCAGTCTACTGCTATTGGAGGCAACCCTATCATTATCCTGTTCCTAAATTTATCAAGCTCTATCTTAAAACTAGTTAGGTTTCTTGCCCCATTACTCCTGTTTGAGGCTGTTCCAGAACTTCACACCTCTGCTGGTTGGAAACCATCTTCTAATTTCCAGCCTAAATTTACTCATGCCCAATTTACATCGATTTGTACTTGTGCCCAACGCTGTCGTTTAGCTTGGACAGCTCTTCACCCTCCTATGTATTTAGAGAGAGCAATCATATCCCCTCTCAGCCTTCATTCGCTAGGCTAACCAAGCCAAGCTGTTTTAGTCTCCTCTCATAAAATAGGCTCACTAGTTCCCCCGATCATCCTACTAGCTCTTCTCAGCATTGGTTCTACTTTGAATTAATCTTTCTTGAACATGGGTGACCAAAACTGAACACAGTATTCCAGATGAGGTTTTACCAATGCCTTGTACAATGGCGTTAATACTTCAACTGGATACATCCTGGGCTTCATAGCCACATCACATTGTTGACTAACAATCATCCTGCTGTTGACTAACAAAAATCTTACCAGGTCTTCCTCTTCCTCTGTCATTTCCAACTGATGAGCCCCCAGCTTATAGCTGAAATTCTTATTATTAGTCCTTAAGTAAATGACGTTGCACTTTGTACTATTAAATGTCATTCCATTTCTATAACTCCGGTCCTCTAATAGAGGCACAGAGAGGTAAATAGACTTATCCAAGGTCACGCAACAGGTTAGTTGCACAGCCTGGAATAGAACCTATGTCTTCTGACGCCCAGCGACCTATCCCTTAGACAACACTGCATTGTGCTACCCCCTGCCCTCAAACTTGCCAAAATTTCAAATATCAGTTGTGAGATTTGACAGGGGCACATCTTTTAAGTCAACTGACATACATTAATAATACTGATATTAAGCATTTATACTGCATTTCATCTAGAGACCTCAAAGCACTTTACAAGGGTGAGTAAGCATCCTCGTCCTCATTTTACAGATAGGGAGATGGATAGGTTCAGTGAGTAGTCTTGTCCTTGACTTTGTCACACAGAGGGTCAGAAGCACTTTTAGGAACAGAACCCAAATCTTCTGGATCCCAGCACCGTACTTTATCTCAGATTATTAATGCCAGAGCAATGAGAAGCAGGGTGGGTGGGGAGGGAGTAGTACTCTCCCAAACTTCACCGGCAAAATAAGTTCTGACTATGTGAGTCACCAAAATGAGACACTGCTCACTGTAGATTGTGTGCAAATATGGTGTTCAAAATATGATTGCGTTCTCTCTGATCTTTACTGGGTTCCTTGAGTTTGGCTCCTGCTTGGTGAAGCTTCAATATGCCCATTGGCTCTGTTAGGTCCCTTGGACATGGTGCCTTCTTGAATGGAAGTGGGGAGAGGAGGGAAAGAAAAGGTACCATTTCCCAAATGTCACCCGCTTGTGCCACCACAATGAGCCATCACTCACAATGAGGTATGCAGATCTGCAATACCCCGCTCTCCTCTCTTACAGGAAGAATTAAAGTTATTAATGCTGACATTTAAATCATCACTGGATGTTTGACTTAACCACTCACCAAGATGAATGGGGCAGTTCACACCCCTCAGAGCTATTGCTCTCTGCAGACCCTCATAGACATCTATGTACTGGTTACACTTTATTCACTTTTTTGAGGTTTTCTTCACAAACGTAACAGCTAGAGAGATTTTTTTTTAAATGAAAGCTGATATTCTGGGAAACAAGATAGCAGATCCAGAGAGGCACCATTACAGTGTATGGACATGCACCACCAAGCCCTGATGCTGTGTCGTGATGATAAATTCAGTATGCTGTAACAGCTGGATAGGGCTCTCAGGATATTCCTGGCAGGGAGGAGAGAGGAATATACTGCACATTTTGGAAAGGGTGGCACTCTGTGATATAGGACAAGCTCTTAAAAACTTTTTCCAAGATTTTTTGTTTTAACCCAGACAGGTGAGGGCTATCCTCTTTCCACAAACTAATCTAATCCATCACTTTACAGGCCTGTCCACTGTAACATGAGATGAGACACTTCTTTATCTTCGGATGCAGCTCATATCCTCAACTTTCTTCGCAAACAGATGCCTTACCAAGCAAAAGATAGTGGCAAGGCTGAATTCTGCAGATGCTAGCCAGGATTTCAGTCTAGTCTTACCTTCTGATCTTTGCTGAACCCCACAAAAAGGGTCCCTGAATTTTGTAGTAGGATAATCACCACGGACATAAGCAAGAATATAGATTATAACATTACCCCCATTTTCAACAATGAGGCATTGTAACATTTGAGTGAAGGGAGCAGTGGCCGAGGGTCCTGTTCTCACCCCTTAAAAAGGAAAGCTACACTACAATATTCTTAAGCAATGATCAAAAACAGTATAGCGTTTCAGGCCATTTCTATAGGATACTGTAGTACTGTTGGGGATAATGATCATAGGTAGAATATGGTCATATTTGAGGAAGCTGTTTTTCCTTTTTTGTTTGTATGAAGGAAGATATTCTGGAGAACCAAAAGTCTAATGATTAAATATATTTAATTATATATATTATATACGAGAATCATCTCTTTATCTTAGCACTCAGCAGAATTCAACTCCCCTACATAAGCACCCTCCCTCCACCCACTCACCTTGATATTCCTCTTCCCACCCATTAACCCAGTACCTGCAGTGCAGTGTTCAACTGGGACTGCAGGAGCTGCGGCTGCTGTCATTTCTTTGTAGCTGGTAGTCACCTGCCAATCTCGCCCCCACTTCCTCCTCCTCCTCCTCCTCCTCCTCTCGCTTCCCCCACCCCTCATCAGTGCAGCTCTCTCTGGGGACAGATCCATCTCTCTTCCCCCCCCCCCCCCCTTCACCCAGCCTGACAAAATAACTAATGCTAACTCGATAAAATCCCCCCTCAAATGTTTTTAATTACCAGACAGTGCACAGTGCTGAAGACTCACACATACAAAGTGAGAATGGAGACAGAGGAGAGGCTAGCAACAGGGGGTAAGCACAGTTTGGATTGATGCAGCTTTTATGCGGAGGAAGAGACTCATTTCCCCCCCACAGGAGCCCCGGCACAGGGAGCCTGAACATTCCCACAGGACAGCGGTGCCCATGGAACCAGAAGGCACTTTGGTGTAACAGATATCTGGCAAACACAGGAGAAAGGAGGCCTGTGCACTTTGGGCCCAAAATCTACTGTCCACAGGAAAGCGGGAGGTGTGACGTGCTAGCATGCAAGGTTGACATGCAATACAGTCCCAATTCAGGTGACATTTACATAGTATCTTTAATGGTGACTAGAAAAGGGATAAGAGAAGGGAGGCAAATAAATCGTGTTTCTTTTTTGCTTCTTTATGATATGTAAAAATAAGATCTGGATGGATCTTTTTTTCCTGCTTGCAGGAGACAAGTCTCCTCTTCCCTGTTTTTGCTGTAGGACTTCTTGGAAGGTTCAGAGATGTGAACTGGGCGTTTTCTCAGCCCTTAACTGAATGGGCAATGAGTGTTGAATCTTAAAAACAAACAAACAAAAGAAAAGCACTCACTCCCCCAAATGTTTGTTTTGTGGTTTCTTAATTATTTAAACTCCCCAGAGTTTTAAAGGGTCTGAATAAAAGTTACTTCATATGTCAGTTAATGAAGTTTCTTTGTATTATTTCCCTGATGTCAGAACCTACCAGTACTCAGGCCGTCCATCAAATCTTCCAAACAAGAGGTTAAACAAAACCTGAAATTTCTTTTGCACTGCAAATAACACATGGGGAGGGAAAAACTAAAACAAGAAACCCAAAAGATCCATTAAAAGCCACAAATGCAAAGCTTTTTTTCCCTCCTTTGTGGATCAATCTTAATATGAAGATATTGATGCTCCAAGTCTTCATCTTCTTAAACCAGAGGGTAAGTTCAAAATCCAAACTGGTAATCGATGCCCCCACATGGGCTAAGAAAGGAAAGGGCCCTTCTAGCTCCAGGGAAAATGTACTCTCTGCACATATGACAAGGACTGACTGTGTCTTGCCAGAGGGCTTATCTCCAAAGTCATGATGGGGCAGAGGTAGAGGAATCACTCTTCAGGAAAGGAGACACTATTGATTAGGAGAAGAGCATGCTTGGGGGGGTTGGGGAGTTGGTATAAAAACAAGATGGATAAAAACAGACTTTCTGTTGGGAGTTGGGGAGAGGAGAAAAAACAGACACATGCACTGGGGAGAGGGGAACCCATGGCAGGCGTCAATCACAGAGTGTTCCGATACAAATTCCCAAACCCTTTGGGAGGGTGTTTCAGAGAAGTCAGGATGGGGAAATGAGGTACACACTGCCTGTCAAACCTTTGGCAGCCACCCACCCCCACCAATGAATGCACTGGCAGTTGAGAGCACCCCCTACTCCACTGAAATAAACAGCGGCCTTCCCATCGCTTCATTAAACTAACACAGCTTCTCGCCATCGCCTCGGCAACCGCCACAGACCTCCTGCTCGCCAGCTGGGGGAATTAGAGGCAGCCTGGCAGCCAGCCCCCACTCTGTTATATTTGAAAGCTCACATTACACCAGAGAGCATCCTAGGCAGGTCAGGACCGCCTCAGAGGTGCCACCTTTCAAAGGAGAAATTATGTTAAATAGAGCTCCCCTCCACTCTGCTGTTGGTAGGCTGTCACCCCCAGAGGAAATTAAACATCCCAGAGGCTTTTTTCCTTACACGTGGGGATACCAGTGCCCAGTCAAGTCTCCATCTCTCAGCAAACAGTTCTAATAATAGAGGCTGCACATGAGTGATCACTAAGCGCAAAAAACAGCCACCATGTTTGCTTTGTGCAACCACTACCTCCAACCCACAGCTGCAAAAATTTGCTTTTGTCTAGCTTCGCACTTATCCTGCACTCCTCCTCATCGTATCGGAGTGTCACCTGGGGACCCTACGATTGTAACTGGCACTACAGAAAAGCCAGTTTGGTTCCAGAGTGTCGGAGATGGAGCAGTTGTTCCTCACAGTGACAACAGTACAGGCAAAGAACACTCACAATCCTCACCCCCATGCAACACTTTCCTCTTGCTCCCCAAAAGTAGACAAATGAGTGGGACAGAACCTCTTATCTGCTGGGTGAAAAAGGCTATGGCAGCATTCCAGCCCTACTCCCTGCTTTCCCCATATTACTCTTTGCCTTTTGATTACAAAAGATGAAAAAAATAACTGCCCCTTTCTTGTTTTTCCTTAAGCCTCAGGAACGCCCAGTCAAAAAGGGACCCTAGCAGCTCCGCTGCCAAAAGTCTGGTTGGCGGCACAGCAAGGCTAAAGCAGACTTCCTGCCTGCCCTGGCTCCGAGCGGCTCCCAGAAGTGGCTGGCATGTCCAGCTCAGAGGTGGCTACGGGGGCACAGCGTGCTGCCCCCGTCCCGAATGCCGGCTCCACAGCTCCCATTGGCCAGGAACCATGGAGCCCCCTCCCACACCCAAACTCCCTCCCAGAGTCCACTCCCCACACCTCAAACCCCTGCCCCAGCCCTGAGCCCCCTCCCACACCCTGAACCCCTCATTTCTGGCCCCACCCCGGAGCCCACACCCCCAACTGGAGTCCTCACCCCCTCCTGCATCCCAACCCCCTGCCCCAGCCCAGTGAAAGTGAGTGAGGGGTGGGGGAGAGCGAGCGACAGAAGGAAGGGGGATGGAGTGAGCAGGGGTGGGGCCTTGGAGAAGGGGCAGGGCAAGGGTGTTCAGTTTTGTGCAATTAGAAAGTTGGCAGCCCTACTCAGATGTGCAGGCCCCCGTCCTCTGCTACTGCACGCCGCACAGCCTCTCACTTGGAATAGACAGAGGGCCCCTTCATGCAGTGCAGAGAAACCCCTTCACATAGCCTCAGAGGAGCTGCGGCTCAGCTCACCCAAGTCCTGACTGTATCAAACATTAAAATGGTCAGCTGTTTTCAGGTGGGAGACGGAGAAATAAAAAGCTCCCTTCTCCTACCTTGCTGATGGCACCACATCTCACCAAATACTACTCTAAACTAAGCAAAGGAAGAGCTAGACCTTTAGGATGACATATTGCCATCAGCGGGTGTTCTACCATATAGCTAACATGCTACAAGGACTGGGCCAACATTATCTGGGTTTCCAGCACCGACTTGGCTCCCCCATGCTTGCAACACTGGAGGAAGTTTGCTCATTTCCAGGACTGCCCCCTCACACAACAGCAGCTGACAAAGAAGCACTGTTGACTAGCTCAGGAGTCCAATCCTATTTTGTGCTGTCTTCCATGACTACTGAGTGGAAGGCCTCAAAGGGAGGAATGTAAAGTGAGGGGGAGAGTGTTTATTCCACTTCTCAGCCTCATCAAATTCTAATTTCACTAACACATTTCAATCCTGTCTGGAAGTACACCCTGCCTTTTTAATACTGGGAGCCCCAAACAGCTCTGCCAACACACACCAGACAATGTGCACAGTTAAGGGCTCATGAACAACTTTACAGATCAGTGTATGTAACTGAGTAAAAAAATACGACACAGCTTCCTTTCAGTTTGAAGCTCTTAAGCAAATTGTCATAAACAACAAAAGGGACATGGCTGGATTTTTTTTGTTTTAAGCACACTTGAACAGCATCCTTTGTAAACGACTAAAAGTTGATGAAAATGTTGCCTTAACCTTAAGGTAGGATGCAGGGGAAGCCTTGCAGACATTTGAAGGGGGAATTCTGAGGGGAAAGGTGTATGCAGACAGTTGCAAGCCATGGGAACAAGATAAGAGATAGCAGAAGCTGGTTAAATGTTGCAGCATTGCCATCTCTCAGGATTTTATCACAAGTCTCTGGATATTTGGTGTTTCTTATAGCCCCAGCTCCTGAAGCCCTGTGATTATGCAAGAATCTCAGCTTTCGTTTAAAAAGTAAGTTTCTAGCTTTCATAGTTGTAGAGGAAATCTTGAAAATGTGAACCCTAGAGTCTTAGAAGGCAAATAAAAAGAACCAAAAAAAGTATTATTATTTTAAATCTCATGATTTTAAGTTTGGATGCTTAAGGTTTGCAATACGGCAGTGGTGGGAGACCTGCAGCGATCTTGGCAGTGCTGTGCCCTGTCTCCACCTTGCATGGGGAAACTCTCAGAACCTACTCTTCACTTCAATATTTTTCTCTGCCCCCTCTGCTGAAATCTTCAACCAGGTGGTTCTTCTCCCCTCACATGGACTATTCCAACTCATCTCTTTCACATGTTTTCCTCCCCAGGCCCAAGTTTCTAAATTATAAAAACCTCAGAGCCTGAGCGTGAAAAGGAAAGGAACAGAATTAGTGTTGTCTAAACCTGGCTACTTCATCCTGCTCTCTTCCAGGGCTGGATTTCAGAACAGAAGGAAAAACCGCATCAGAGCTCAGACGGAGGGGCTCAGGGGCAGGGGAAGATCTCTGTATGTGCACACGCTGTAGTCTTCTCTCTTAGCCCTGCCATACATGATTAATCACTTCTGAGACATGCCTGCTGCTCCCCTCTGGCTCTCAAACCACCACAACAGCAGCAGCAAAGAGCAAAGAAACCTCCTAAGGTTCCTGGCCCTGGCCTAGGGAGTGTGTCCCAGCTGAGGCTTCTGATCCTAGAATGAATCTCTTCCCCATTACACACACACCAGCCTGTCTCATTTCTTTCAATTAATCTATATCCCTCCTCCCACTTTCAAATTCAACTCTACTCCCACCCCACCCCCGCCCGCATCCATCTCTGTTTAATTGGATTTCATCTGTACTCATTCTCTGGAAAACTCACCGGGAAGGTGTCCAGAAGACTAGCACAAGCTTAAACATGCGCTTGACACAGGAGATGAGAAGCAGATCTCTTTGAATTAACCAATTTGCAGTCCAAGCAAATCCTCTACAGTTCACCTCTCCTCCTTCCGATATCCCCTTCTTTCACGTCACTCCCCCAATCACAAAATGGAATAAAATGCCTGCCAGGCCAGGAGGGGGGTGTAATAACCAAAATAGGAGCTGGGAGACATGGAGCACTGCCAAGAATGATTCAGTGTGGAACACAGAGTGGAACTGCCATAGGCACAGGTGAGAATGCCCTGCTGCCCACTTCAAGTTTAACAGCAGGGAGCTCTAACCTCTCCATCTGAACAGCACATGTATGATTGTGGGAAGGCAGATGTCGGTCACAGAAACATGAGAGGTGAAAATCTGGGAGTACTATAAAAAACCGACAAGCTTCACAGGGCCTTCTCTGAGACACTGCCCTCATTTTCCTCAGCGCCACTCCATATTAGTTACCGATTGCCTATCCCAGTCCTGGAGATCCCCCTTCCCCCGTTCTGCCAGTTCACATCATACCTAATCTGCACCACCCCAGCTACCACAGTTCTGAAAATCCCACCTTACCAACTCTGCCAGTGTTCATCAAACCCAACCAACAGTACCCCAGCTATTCCAGTCCTGGCACAGAGATGAGAGTCATATAAGCACCTAGACAGACACACACCCCTTGCCAGTGCATCTCAATTCTAACCTGACAAGACACCTCTAGAGTGGAGTTCCTCCCTGATGCCCATTCATTTGAAGAGGCTGTCACCACTGGGAGAATGGATGGCATAGGATTGTTGATGGACTGCAGAGGCTCTCACTTATAGGTCACTACTTCACATCCAGCCCCAGATGGGAGTGAGCAAGAGTTGTTACTATAACTCTTCACAGTTTGGAGGGTCATGTAAAATGAGTCTAGTGGTTCTCAGCCCAGTTCCTCATGGACAAGTGACTGCAAACCACAAATGGTGCTGATTAGCACCTTTTTAACATTCACAGCAGAGGCCAATAATTGGATTGGCCATAGAACCCCACTTGCCCTCTTGCCTCTAAAGGTGGCCCACTCCATGTCAAGGTGTAGGCACACTGGTAGGGAAGCTTTCACTGGCACTGCCCAGACTGTACCATTTCAGTCTCCAGGGATTATCAACCCAGCATCTTTCAGTGGCACTAAGTCTTTATCAGAGAAAGGCGGCGCAGAAAGGGAAAAGAAACACACACGGACAAGCAATGTTTCTCTGATACTCAGCATAAAAATCTAATCAAAATTGTACCCCACTGGTGATATGAAAAGCACCCTGCCAAGTCAGTAATAAATATAAAATTCAAATCTTACACTTCTACAGTGTATCACCTCTCATCCCACAGCACTTTACACATTATTAAGAATGAGTTGAATCTCCAAATCAGAACAGATTTGTACATGAAACTAACATTTTTCCTGGATTCATATTTATTCAAATTACATCCTTAGAAGCAAGTCAGATAACTTGCTTAAAATGGCCACAATAACATGGTGGCAGCCAATTTAAATAGGCTGCAACTCCTTCCTTCTGCCTGACTCTTTCTCTACAGCCTGTCTCCCAGAGAACGCCATCTGTTCCATCTCTCCTCAACTACCGCACTCCACCCCATCCCTCTTTCCCTCCTTCTTCTGGACAGGGCAAAGATGAACTGACATTTTTGGGGTGTTTAAACAGCTGCTCTGGCCTCCAGTGGGTTCCTATCCCTAGTAGTGCAACTCCACTGAAGCCAGGGACATCTCCTTCCCTGGGACCGTTGGATGTGAGGAGGACTCAGTGGAAATGGCAACACAGCCCAAGCTTGCGTTGTCTCTTCTAGAGAATTACTGCAGAAGAGATGATGCTTGTCCCCTCAGCTTCTGCCCACTTGCCACCAGCCCATCCCTTCTCAATTCTCTGTATAAACCGTAGACCTACAGACCACACTCCACAGAGACAAGGAGGCAGCACGGTTAGTGCATTGGTTAGTGCAAAGTGACAACTGTCTCTCCCCTGCAACTCAAAGGGCGAGCGGAGGGGAAGATATCTACATGTATATCTTTTGGAATGGGGAAGACAAAGGTTGAGAGAGACAATCCAGCTTCTAATTTCCAACATCAGCAACCAGCTGCCCATGGCTCACAACCTGAATATCTCCCACTGAATCCAACACTGAGTGATCAGCATATTTTTGGGATGAATCTAGCAGAACCATTCAGCTGTGGAATTATTATAAGTACAATACTAACAATATGCTTGTACAGTACAAAACGCAAAAACAGAGCCCATCTCTGGACCAAAGAGCTCACAAGCTAAAAGGCAGATGCACAGAAGACAGGATGTATTAGGAAACAACTTCCAACTTGTTCACAGCAGGGAGGTTTTTCAAAAATTTCCCATCATTGCCAACAGTGGCTTAGTTCCATTAGTGTTAGCATTACCGGGAGCCCTGGTATAGAGGGGCTGCAGCCAGTCTTTCAAGCACCATATCATCTAACCCTGCTCAGAGTAGGTCTAAATGACACAGGGCTAAATTTTCAAAGAGCTCATGAATAGAATTTTCAAGTGCTCAGCACCCACAGTTGGAGCTAGACTTTCAGAAATGCTCAGCACCCAACATGCGTGTGAGTGCTGAGCTCTTGAAAATTCTGGCCACTGAATTAGAAAGGCAACACTCCATCTATGCTACGGCGACCAACGTTGCTGGAGGACCTATCGGTGTTAGTAATGGCAGGAAATGCTGGGGAGTCACCTAATTGGAATCGATATGAACAATCACTCGAAGAAAAAACAGTTACTCGCCCTCTCGTAACTGTTGTTCTTTGAGATGTGTTGCTCATATCCATTCCAAACCCACCCGCCTTCTCCTCTGTCGGAGTAACCGGCAAGAAGGAACTGAGGAGGCGGAGGGTCGGAAGGGTCATATATTGAGCGCCATGGAGGTGCCACTCCAGGGGGCTCTACAGACAACCCAATGGGTGCTGCTAGGGGAAAAACTTTCTGACGACTGTGCATGCGGCACGCGCACATCTAATTGGAATGGATATGAGCAACACATCTCGAAGAACAACAGTAACGAGAAGGTGACTAACAAGGCTTCAGAGACTTGGAATTTTCATTAATTCATTTCTTGTGGGCATTGCAGAAGGAACGAGTATTTAGGGTGCAAAGGACCCAGCGGTCCGATGTTATTTGGGACCATGCACAGTAGAAGTGGGACAGACAACTTAAAAAACACGGGGAAGTATCTGGTGTTGAGACAGGTGCTCCGTCCTAGTGTGCCCCTTCAAAATGTCTGTTTTGAGCCCAATGTTGGGCTCTAGCCCTGTCCGGACTGGGGGGTGGGAGGGTTTGCACCTGCCATTTCTACCCCTGCACCTGTAGAAATCCTGTCTGGGGCGAGAAGGATAAGACTGCTGTTGCAGCAGTTGGAGCTTAACGGGCTTTCGTTGGGTTGCCAGGGTGTGCATACCCAAAGATTTCATTGTCGCCCTAGAGTCCTTGAGGCTATGCAATCTGGAGTCCATCTGTTCAGCAAACAGATCCACCCCATCAAAGGGTAGGTCTTGCATAGTTTGCTGAACCAATGGTGGGAGCCCCGAGGCCTGCAGCCATGAGTTACACCTTATAGCTATCCCTGAGGATAAGGTACGCGCTGCAGAGTTCGCAGCATCCAGTGAGGCCTGAAATGAGGTCTGTGCCACCGCCTTGCCCTCTTCGACAATTGCCCCAAACTCCTCCCTGGACTCTGCTGGTACCAGCTCCCTAAACTTCAGCATTGAGTTCCAGGAGTTAAAACTGTATCTGCTCAGGATTGCCTGCTGGTTGTCAATCCTGAGTCGCAAGCCCCCCATGGAGTATACTTTGTGTCCGAATAAATCCAGTTGCTTGGCGTCCTTTGACTTAGGCGGTGGGGCTTGCTGTCCCTGCCTTTCCATTCATCACAGCCACTACCAATGAGCAACGCTGTGGGTGTGTAAACAGGTAGTCGAACCCCTTGGAGGGTACAAAGTACTTCCTTTCCACACCCTTAGCGATGGGAGGGATAGAGGTTGGGGTTTGACAAATGGTCTTTGCATTGGCTTGTATAGTTTTGATGAGGGGTAGAGCGACCCTGGATGGCCCTTCTGGTGCCAGGATGTCTACCATAGGGTCCTCTGACTCTACCCCTTCTCGCCTGCAGGTTCATATTCTGTGCCACCCTGTGCAGGAGTTCCTGGTGGGCACAGCTATCTATAGGGGGCGGCCCCGAGACGGAGGTGCTCGCCACCGCCTCGTCCAGGGAGGATGACGAGGATGCTAGGGCGGGAACTAGGTCCTCCTGACCCCCTTGGTCCTCATGGACCTCCTGCCCCACCTCTAGTTCCATGCCAGCCACTCCAGGGTCTGGCTCAGGAACAGGGGTGGGTTCCAGGGGAGATGGTGCAACCACTGACTCCTCTGCACCCCTAGGGATGGGACGACTGGCTGCTGCCTCCAGCCGCCTAGGTTTGGACACCACCTAGCGTGAAGCCTGGGACTGTGCGTCCTGGGCCTGGTGGTATGCCTGTGGGGTCCAAAATGGCCACTGCACTGGTCCATGCCACTGCACCCACGTCCAGTCTGTCCTGCACCGACTTGTGCTGGGGCTGCTGAGAATGTTTGGACCCCGTCTCCAAGCCTGAAGATGGGGACCAAGACCGCAATGGCCATGGCGGTGCCAAGCGCAGCTGTGCTGGGGAGCGGTGCTGCGACCTGGATCGGTATCGCGATCTGGAGCGGTCCCGCGAGCGAGGTCTGCACATAGAGCCAGATCGGTGCCAATATAAACGTGAAGGCTATCAGCGTCCTGAGCAGGAGCACTGGAGGGACCTGGATCGGTGCTGCGAGTCTGCTCGGTGCCACGAGAGGGAGCGGTGCCGGGACTCCGAGCGATGCCTCGCTTCTGCAGTCTGAGTCGAGGGGCGGAGCATCGCCGGCTTTCCTCAAAACGATGCGGTATCGGAGGCTTAGCGTGGAGGTACGGAGACCTCAGTGTTATCATCACAATGAGTTCTCTTGCAGCCTCAAAAGGTGTCCAGGGTAGAAGGCAGTTCTACCTACTCCACCACCTGGCATGGG
Organism: Chrysemys picta bellii; assembly: GCF_011386835.1. Taxonomy (NCBI): domain Eukaryota; kingdom Metazoa; phylum Chordata; order Testudines; family Emydidae; genus Chrysemys; species Chrysemys picta. The sequence continues at coordinate 90,937,741 of NC_088791.1, read as the reverse complement.
GAGTCCAAATGCACCAGACTCAACTGTCCCCCTCGCGGGGCCAAAGTCAATGGTTCAGGCTCCAAAGTTTTCGGCACTGGGGGGCTCCTTCCTGGGATGCGCTCCATTGGCCGCCTCCAAAGGGGTGGGTCCTGAAGTCAGGGAACCACTCCTCCCCTGCTTCCAATGCCACTTCTGCGCTGGCAAATAGGATCTGTGCTGGGCCATTCCCGTAGGCTTCGGTGCCAAGGAACATCGATGCTGAGGGTCTCGACTAGAGTCCTTCCACAGTGCAGCTTCTGCAACTACTGCCGGGGCACTGAGCATCAAACTTGATGCTGGGTCCTGTCCCAATGCAGGTTGTGGTCTAAGTGCCACCTCCATAAGGAGCTGCTTCAGTCTAAAATCCCACTCCTTTTTGGTTCGGGGATGAAAACCCTTACAAATCCTGCACTTTTTGGACTGATGCCCTTCCCCCAGATACTTTAAACAAGCATCATGGGGGTCGCCAGTTGGCATGGACTTGTTGCAGGACTTGCAGGGCTTGAATCCCTGGGACTTAGGCATGTAAGTCCCCCAGGGAGAACACAGTCAGGGTGGAGGGTAAACCCCCCAACCCAACAGCTAACTAACTAGCTAGACCTACACTAACTATGGAATACCATCAGTAGAAGCTAGGGAAACGTGGAGAGCTTGCAAAGCAAGACGCCACAATTCCAACGACTGTCACTTGCGGCAAGAAGGAACTGAGGCGGTGCCGGGTCAGCAGGGTCATATATTGAGTGCCATGGAGGTGCCACTCCAGGGGGCTCCACAGCTGACCCGACGGGTGCTGCTAAGGGAAAAACTTTCCGATGACCGTGCACGGGGCATATGCACACCTAATTGGAATCGATATGAGCAATCATCGAAGAAGAATGGTCTTTTCAGAAAGATGGACGAAATCCCCCCACTTGGGATTTTTAAAACTGGACTGGAGAGAACACTCAAAAATTTATTACAAGGAGTATCATACATTTGCTAGTGTTTTGGCCGTGAGATAAATCAGATGATCAGACAGGTCTTTTCCACTTCTGCCTGATATCTCGGGAAAAAGGATATTCATTTCCACACCTGTACAACAGGAACATTAATTCTTCCTTTCTTTCACTTTATCTTGTCTATTTAGATGGTAAACTCTTGGGGACAGAGACAGTCCCTTACTATGAGTATGTACAGCACATAGTGCAATGGGGCCACAGATCTCTACTGCAATTTTGACAATAATAAAACAATAATTGTTTAATCAGACTGGTTGTTCGTTCTGGTGAAACCCACATAACTTAAATGACTAATAGAGGATGCCTTTTTTAAAGATTCAACACCCTTCAATGAAGTGCTCACATTAATAAATTAATTTACTCCTCCCACAGTGACAGGAGAGACCAGAGTTTACATTCAGATACTGCTACAGTAAAAAAGAAGCAAAATAAAAAATAAAATCCCAAAAGCCTGTCAGGCCTATTTTATTTATCCATCGAAAAGACACAAAAAAAAAAAAAAAAAAAAAAAAAGCCCCACTCATTTAAAAATAATTTGCAGGGCATCTTTAATACTGTGTGAGTTACTGAGCACTCTTAGATTGAAGTAAGCTAGGACACAACACCAGGCACAAAAACAAGAGAAGATAATAAGAATGGAGTTCCAAGCCAGGCTCTGAATTTTTTTCTTGCCTGCGCAGGTATGAGGGCCTTTTACCACAGTTACACTCCACAGAAAAATATAGGGTTAATAGTGGAAATGCAGAGAGAGAGGAGGGGGGAGGAGGAGAAATTCTCTGATTACCTGCAGGAGAATCCATATATTTATCATGCACATACTATGAATTCTTTCTGTGTACTCTAGAGAGAGAGAGAGAGACCACCCTGCCACTGCAGGTTGTTAGAATATTTGCATATGTTAATTGCAGTGTCAGTATATTTGCATATGCTAATCACAGAAGCAATGTTTGTACCCACTGTGCTCACTTGTTTAGGGGGAAATGGCTGCATCTGACTATACCTGTACCACGCTGATGTCACATGGAGCTATTTCCAGCCCAGTTACCATGGAAACCAGAAGGCCTCAGCACCAGTTAGCAGTTCAATATATAATTTACTTTTTTTTTTCCACCTAAGTGTTTGGGATTCAAACACATAAGCCACTAAAATATAGATATCTATTAAATGCTCTTTTAAAATGCGTATGACACATTTGAAGAACAACAATTTAATGGTAAATCCAGTTTTCTACAGAAATCAAACAAACACAAAGAAACACTTCAAAGGGAAAAAGAGATGCTACAGTTTTAGGAGGATTTCACAGGTATGTCACCGTTTGAAGGAAATGAAGAGACTCTTTTTCCCCAGCATATCAGCCTAGAACAGAGTAGTGGAGCTACTGCAGTGGATCAGGCCATTGGTTCACCTAGACTGCTATCCCATCAACTGCAAGTGACTTGTATCTGATGCTTCAGAAGATATAATGCACCTGACCAACTGTGCAGTGGGGGAAGGGAGCATGAAAGATCTTTCCTGGTCAGTTTATGCTCGGAAGCACGAGGTTTGAGCACCTTTCTATTATTAATGTTAGCAGACATGACTACAAATGTTACTAGTCATCTTAAAGCTAATCAGCCTCCTTTTGAAAGTCAGCCACAGTATCTGTCTCCACGACCTTTTGCAACCATGAATTCTTCTGGGTGCCTATACACTGCATAAAGAATTACTGTTTTCTCAAAATCCTGTAGTTATGGATGAAATCACTTGCCCAGTTTTCAGATGCTTATATCTTTCTGGGGAAAAAACCCAAACACATTATTCTTTGGGCAGATAATTGTGCCAAGTCCAAAGGTTATTTTAAAAGTCTGGCAGACATTTTTGAGATATACAAGAGTGAGGGAAAGAGAGGGTATTTTTAATTAAGTAATTTTTCAGATGCTTTATCTGTGTTCAGACAGCTTTAAAATATATATATAAAATTCTTACCAATGACTTAGTGTCAGAAACAACAAATCTTTCTCTCTCACACACGCACCCTCCCCCCCCCCCACAAAAAAGGGACAATTAACACCAAAGAAAAACCTAACCACAAGAGACACAAAGCAGTCATGCAGGATGGGGGAGAGAGTTTTGTATTTTAAAAATTGCTTTTGGCAATTTAGAGTCCTGAACTGGACAACAACTAGCAGATGGAACTGGTCAAAAGAAACTACCTACTGCACAATCATTTCCATTTCCTTTGGATCTGAACAGGCAGATTTTTTTGAAAATTTCCACTTTATTTTTACCTTTTTTTTTTAATTTGAAATTGCTAATTTTTGAAAATGAAATATTTGGATTCTGAAATGGAAATTTTTCAAACTCAAACATTATTTTTGATTTTGAGAAAGCTTCTACTTTGCAGCTAAGCTGAGTATTCTAACGCAACAAATACAAAAAACAAACTCTAAAAGTTACAATCAATACCAAAATAAAATAAAATAAACCCATTGGTTAGCTGGACTAGCTGCTCCCCACTCCCACAACCTATTCCACCCAAAACAAATGAGCCACCTGGTCGTCACAGATGTTCACAAGACAAACAATGACTGAACACAAAGGGAAGGAAAACAACTACAGATAACTGACTAACAAGACTACCAAAATCAAGAAGCCACAAGCTAGATTTTTTAGTTAAGCTTAGTCAAATATTTTCGCAACAAAGAAATCTGAGTCACATTTTTGTGATTTTTTTTTTGAGAGGCTGTTTTTCTAATTTAAAATATTTTCATTTGAAAAATTCTGACTAGCTCTACGACCAGGTAATGTTACTGATTCAGGACAGACAGGCACAGATCCTTTACCAATGTGACCAAAGCAGCTTCACAGAATATCTGGAAGTGCTCCATGGACCACAATTTGAGAACCACCAGGTGTCCTCTGATGAAGCAAAGAAACCTTACACCAATACAAAAAAGGTTAATGAGAGCATATGGGCCCAGCTAGCCTAGGGTTGCAAACAGTCCCTTATTACAAGCGACGTCCCTTATTTTTTCCATCTCTGTACAACGAGATTGAGAATTACAGAGTGCTGCAAAAAGCAGCAAAAAATACCCCAGGTGAATGTAGGTGAATACCTCTTATTAATTATTATTAATTAATAATATCGGGAGGAGAGGTGGAGCAGGGGTCCTAAGAAAACAGTCTCTTATTTTTGAAATACAATGTTGGCAACCCTTGCCCCACCCTGCAATACCCGCAGCAAATGTCAGGCCTGGAGGAGAGAACCTGGCTCAGTTCAGGGATGACTGGCAAAGAGGCAGGTCTGCCTCGCTACATGAGGGGAGCATCACTACAGGCCTGATCGTCAGGAAAGCTACAGGGGAGAAACACAGCATCCCTGACCAAGAGAGACTGCTGAGGAGACTGGGGCGCACGCAGCAGTGAGTGAACTGTACTATTTGACTATAAATATACTGTGGGGCTAGGTCCCTCCTATCTTTTATCTGCCCAGAGGGACCTAAGGCCATGGCAGGACACTGCAAAAGGTCTACAACAGGCACTACTCCAGGTGAGCCACTACAAACTATTTAGCCTATAGGGGCCATTCCCCAAACTGAAGATGTAGGAAGTAGCCCAGGGCAGTAGACTTAGACTCTCTGCCAGGACAACCCTGCTGGTGCTGCTTCACTCAGGGGCCTGGGCTGGAACCTGGTGGACAGTGAGGGCTTGGGCCCCCTGACCACACCGTCTTCAGGGCTGATGCTCAGATGCATAGGGAGGGTTCCTGGTGTAAGATTAAGAACCAGACATCTCTGACATGGAAGTAAGTGACTGGAAGTCAGGTGTGCTAACTGCTAACCCGCCCTGCCCTCTGAGCACCCTATCACAGAATTGGTGGAGAATGCGGGCAGATACCCTAGTCCGGGCATAAGGGAGTCGGGTAGGGTGGGGGGGAATAATAGTCAAACAACTGCAGCAGTTGATCTGTAATCTAACAGCCCACCAGTAGCAGGAGCTGGCACAAGGGGTGGTTACGATACTACTGCCGTCCATTACAGCAGAGCCAGCAAACCTCAACCCAGCCCCGGTCACTGCCCCTCTCAGGCTTACTAAGAGGATCCCAAAGCCTTCCTCAAAACCTTTCAGCAAGTGGCCACGACAGCCCAGTGACCCCTAAACCAATGAACTATTTTGCTGGCCCCATACTTCACCAGGGTGGCGAAAACCACATATCACACCTGGGACCCTGTTGTGGCCCAAGAGTATGCACAGGTCAAAGCAACCATTCTTGATATCTTGGACATCTAAGAAGATACATTCCAGCAATACTTCTGCAACGTGCCCCACACCACTGAATGAGAAAGTGGGCCTTGGAACCCAACAACTTGAGGGGCTTCAACCCACTCCCCCCTCACCTGGGCTCAGGAGAGCCCAAGGATTGAGGAGCGGATGGATATCCCAGACCAAAAGTCCGGAGCGGTCAATCTGGAGCCCAGTCCAAGAGACCACCGTCCCAATGGAGTTTAAGAAGGGAATATTGCTGGTTCCCAAACTAGGGTGATCCACATAGAGGGGACCTTCTGAACATCCAGAGAAGGGCTCAGTTGCAACAGCAAAGACCATAACAGGTGTTTTGCATGTGGCCACCTGGGGCACTGGACCTTAAATTGCCCTGATATGGAGTACAGCTTTGGCAAGATCTGGACCTCTGGGGCCTGAGCTCAACAAGGAAACCCTGCAAAATTGACCACCCCCATAAGGGTGAATGATATAGAAGTGGTGGGGTTCATGGACTCATGGTGTGCTCAGACCATGGTACAGAGTTCTGTGGTCCCAAACCCTGAGTTGAACCGGGGCACCATCCAGTTACAATGTGTGCATGCAGATAGGAAATCTTATCCCTGCATTCAAGTGACTAACTGGATGAGCGTACAAAGTCTCTGATGGTTGGCCTGGCCCCAGTCGTTACCTATCCCATTATTATCGGGCAAGACTAGGATTATTTTGGGAAGTTGTTAAAAGTTTATGGGACCCTCTCCGGACATGGCAGCCTCTCTACCTCCAGCCTAAGTTCCGCCTAAATTGGTGTACCTTGCAGGTGAGGGATCCTGTTCCAACCCAATGAGACATGCATCCGACAAAGTGGGTATTCACTCACGAAAGCTCATGCTCCAATATGTCTGTTAGTCTATAAGGTGCCCCGGGACTCTTTGCTGCAACCCAGTGAGGAGGCCCCTCCTTAACCTGAGTTGGAGATCCCAACCCAGTTCTCCTACTTTGTTGAAAAACAACAGGCAGATGATATGCTGAGCCGAGCATGCATCCAAGTGGCAGTGGTAAATGGGGAGTCCATCAAGCTGAACTGATCCCACACTTTGAAATTCAAGGTGACTGCCTATATTGCCTTGAGTAGGACAGCATACCAAGGAAGTTCAAAACCAGATTCTGGTGCCCCCAGCTTATCGGAGGGAGGTTATGTGGTTGACCCATGCCACATCCTTTGCAGGGAGGGAGAAGACGCTAGCTTGAATTCTAGTCCATTTTGGGGGGCCTGGAGACTATGAAGACATTCCGAATTTTTGTGCCTCATGTCCTGGGTGTCAACTCACAGCCCCTCAGCCAACGGAGAAAGCTCTCTTGGCTCCCTTTTCACTATTAAGCACACCCTTTGAGTGCACTGGACATAATCCATTGCATGGAAAAGAGCACCACAGGCTGCCAGTTCATTTTACTAGTGTGTTCTATGAACTTATGGATACTATGGGAGATCAGAACAGATCAGGGAACAAATTCTGTCCCAGACAATGAGGCAACTGTGTCAGTTGTTGAAATTCAAGACCCACAGAACATTCATCCACCAGCCCCAGACAGAGAGTTTGGATTCAACAGAACACTACAAAACTATGCTTAGGAGCTTTGTTCTTATGGATGTCTGACACTGGGACCAGTTGCTCCCCACCCTCCTGTTCGCTGTATGAGAGATACCACAATCCTCCACTGGCTTCTTGATGTTCGAGCTGTTTCTATGGGAATCAACGACAAGAGATTTTAGACCTCATTTGAGAAATGTGGGGAGAACAACCACCTCAAGCCAATAACATGGTACAGTACATCCTTAACTTGCAAGAGAAGCTTGAAGCTTTATGCTCATTCACCAAAGAGAACCCCTTACACGCCCATAGCACCCAGAAAGCAGCCTATAATAAAAAGACCTGCTTCCAGATGTTTCAACCCAGTGGTCAGGTTCTCTTGCTATTGCCCAGTTCCGTATCAAAGCTGCTAGCCTGCTGGCAGGGACCATATGAGGTGATACAATGCGTGGAGCTGTTGACTTACAAAATTCCACAACCAGACAAGCAAAAGCTCCCACAATTTTACCATGTGAATCTTTTAAAACCATGTAGAGCCCAAGAAAGCTTGCTTATAGCCCTCTACCCACCAGAACCCAAATTAGGCCCTAGGCTGCTGAGACCTCAAAGCCAGGGATGGTCAAAATCAGAAGCAATTTAACTCAGAATAGAGGACCCAAGCCCAGCAATTGATCACCGTTTTCTCACCAGTGTTCTCTACCCAACCTGGGTGGATCCATTTAAATGACCCAGAATTTTTCAGATTGAACCTGAACTTAAGGTCAGAGAAAACCCACTACTTCTTTCCTGGAAACTGAGGGAAACCATGAAGTAAAAGCTCCAAATTGATGCTAGATTTGAGAGTAATCATATAGCCTTTTAGCAACTAGAGAAGATCAGTAGTGCTGGTCAACGTGATATCAAAATTTGATGAATACCCTATGCCTCGCATTGACGAACTACTTGACCAGCTAGGTGAGGCAGAGTACATTACCACCCTGGATCTGACTAAGGGGTATTAGCAGATCCCCCTAACATCTGAATTCTGGGGGAAGGCGGGGGGGGGGGGGGGAAAACCAGCCTTTTCCACCCTTTTTGGTCTCTTCCAGTTCCGGACAATGCCCTTTGGGTTACATGGGGCTCAGCCACATTCCAACAACTGAGCTGTGCCCTCCAATCCCATAACCATTACACCATTGCTTACCTAGACAATTTAATCTACAGTCAAAACTATCAAGACCACCTAAAACATGTAACTGCTCCCCAAGGGAGCCAGCCTGACAGCAAACCCTGCTAAATGTCACCTGCCAAGAATGAGACAACCTATCTCAGATACACTTTGAGGAAAGATACTTTGTGAGTCCTGTTGCAGAGTAGCAGCCGTGTTAGTCTGTATCCGCAAAAAGAACAGGAGTACTTGTGGCACCTTAGAGACTAACAAATTTATTTGAGCATAAGCTTTCGTGGGCTACATCCCACTTCTTCGGATGCATAGAATAGAACATATGTTGAGGAGATATATATATACACACACATACAGAGACCATGAACAGGTGGAAGTTGTCTTACCAACTCTGAGAGGCCAATTAAGTAAGAGGAAAAAAAAAAAAACTTTTGAAGTGATAATCAAGATAGCCCAGTACAGACAGGTTGACAAGAAGTGTACGAGTACTTACATGGGGAGATAGATTCAATGTTTGTAATGGCTCAGCCATTCCCAGTCTTTATTCAAACCTAAATTGATTGTGTCTAATTTGCATATCAATTCGAGTTCAGCAGTTTCTCGTTGGAGTCTGTTTTTGAAGCTTTTCTGTTGTAAAATAGCCACCCGCCGGTCTGTCATTGAATGACCAGACAGGTTAAAGTGTTCTCCCACTGTTTTTTGAGTATTATGATTCCTGATGTCAGATTTGTGTCCATTAATTCTTTTGCGTAGAGACTGTCCGGTTTGGCCAACGTACATGGCAGAGGGGCATTGCTGGCACATGATGACATATATCACATTGGTAGATGTGCAGGTGTGAGTCCTGGTGAGTAAGGTCCAGCCCTCCAGACATGTCCCATGCCCTCCTCGAGGAAACAGGTATGCTGGTTTTTAGGACTAGCAGGATACTACCACCAATTTATTCCTGGGTTCTTGACCATTGCAGCCCCTTTTGCAGATCTCCTTAAAAATAACAGCCGAAAGAAGATCCAGTGGACCAAGACTTGTGAAGTGGCTTTTCAAATGCTGAAGGCCCAGCTCTGCTGAGAACTGGCCTTATAGAGCCCTGACTTCACCATGGAATTCCTACTACAGACTGATGCCTTGGATGTGGGATTAGGGGCTGTTTTATCCCAGGCAGTGGAAGCAATGAGCATCCCATGCTCTTTATTAGACCAAAGTTGTTCCCAAGGGAGAGGGCTTATTCTGTAATCCAAAAGGAGGCGTTGGCAGTAAAGTGGGCTATGGACTCACTACTACCTCCCGGGCACTCACTTCACCTTAGTCACAGGCCAAGCCTCACTATGGTGCTTTAATGCCACTAACCCCCGAATTATGAGGTGGTACCTGTCCCTCCAGCCTTTCTCCTTCCACGTCCAACACCAGGCTGGAAGAGCCTACCTGAACGCAGATTTCTTTTCGTGAGATGGAGGAGAGCTGATGGGGTCGGGACATACCCCAAATGGGGTTGTAAGGGTGTGTGGGGGGGGAAATGTGTGATAAAGAGAGAAACCTCATACCAGCACAAAAAGCGTTAAAGAGAGCCTATGGGCCCAGTCAGCCTCACCCTGCTATACCTACAGCCAGTGCCAGGCCTGGAAGGGGAAGAAAAGGAGAGAATCTGGCTCAGTTCAGGGATGACTAGCAAAGGGGCAGGAAGCAGCTCTGCCTCTCTACATGAGGGGAGCATGACTACAGGCCTGACAGATGGAACAGCCACCAGGAAGAAGCACTGTGTCCCTGACGGAGACTGGGGAGCACCTAGCAGTGAATGAACTGTAACATTGGACTATAAAGACATTTTGGGGCTAGCCCCCCCATCTTATACCTGCCCCGCCCAGAGGGACCTGAGGCCATAGCAGGATGCCGCAAAAGGTCCACAAGGGTGCACTACTCTAGGTAAGCCAGTACAGACACTGTGGACTGTAGATGCCATGCCCCAAACTGAAGGGACATAGGTAGAAAGACTTTGACCAGTGGTCCCCAAACTTTTCATGGTTGCACCCCTCCTTACCCCTAGCCACATGTCCATCTCCCCTTCCCCCAAGCCGGGGCCTGGAATGGGGCCATGGCTGGGGGAGGAGGTACCCAGACAGGGGTAAAGGGGCAGAGGCTGGGGCAGCAGCTGGGAGCAGGTATGGGGCCCAGAGTGGGGCCGGGAATGGAGCTGCCATCAGGGGCTGGGAGCAGCGCCATGGCCAGGGCAGGGGGCAGGCCACGAAGACATGGCTGGAGCTGGGGCTGGGCGCAGAAGCCTAGGGCAGGGGACTGGGAGTTGTTGCCAGGGAAGGGCCAGTGGAGAGCTGGGGGCAGACCTGGGCTGGGTGACGCTCCCATCCCTTCCCCCCGAGTGTTCCTCCCCGCCCCCCCTATGGGGGGCGAGCCCCACAGTTTGGGGACCTCTGACCTAGACTCTCTGCCAGGAGAACCCTGCCAGCATTGCTTCACACAGAGCCCTGGGCTGGGACCAGGGCCAGCTCCAGGCACCAGCGCAGCAAGCAGGTGCTTGGGGCGGCCAACGGAGAGGGGCGGCACGTCCGGCTCTTCAGCGGCGGGTCTCTCTCTCCCTCTCGGAGGGAAGGACCTGCCACCAAATTGCCACCGAAGAACGACGCGGCGGCGGTAGAGCTGCCACCGAAGTGCCACCGATCGCAGCTTTTTTTTTTTTTTTTTTGCCGCTTGGGGCGGCCAAAACGCTGGAGCTGGCCCTGGCTGGGACCCCATGGAGAGAGAGGGCCTGGGCCTCTCTACCACACTTCCTTAAAGGCTGAGGCCCAGATGCATGTGGAGGATGTAAGGTCAGGAACCAGGCACCTCTGCTAGGGAAGCCAGGAGCTGGAAATCACTAGGTGCACTAACCTCTAGGCCGCCCTGCCTGCAGAGTACCCTATCACAGGTCCATGCAAAATAATTAACATCTAAAAATTATTTAAGGGACTGTTCCTCAGAGAAATCATGGTGTCGGGGAGCCACTGGGCACCCTCTAGAGATAAATGTTAAGTTTTTTCTTTTTTCCCCTTTGAGTTATTTTAACTATAGAATTCAGCATAGCCAGTAATAGTAAGTATTTAAAATCCCATCATTTTGCCCCAGCCTTAGGACAACTCCTGGAAAAATACAATAAAAGAAGTGTAATAAATTAGATAAAATTTACTAAATCTAAAAGTTGGGTTTCCCGTCTTCCATTTCTTCAGCTCATTCTACCACTCCCCAGATGCTCTCATTTTTTCCCTTCTTTTCTTTGATAAGCAGCATCTCCTTTCCTTTTCTTCTCTCATTCATACTCACACCCATTTTCTATTGCCCAACTCCTTGCTCTTTCCAATGTTACATGGGTTCATCTCTTCCTCCTTGTTCCTTGCTGCTACCTGTTCCCTTGCTCCCCACACTCTCATCTCTATCACCCTTGCTCCCACTTGCATTGCATTGTCTCATTAAAATCCTCCCCTGGCTCTCTAATACTAATACCTGACACTTATATAGCACCCTGAGAAGATGAACTAATTAACAGCTACAGTACCTCTCTGAGATCAAAGTATTTTCCTTATGAGGAAATTGAGACAGTTTGAATGACTGGGCCTAGACCATACAGAAAGTCAGTATCAGAGCCAGGAATAGAACACAAGTGTTCTCTAGGCTCTCATACAGTGGTTAATTCATTAGACCAGCTTCCTCCCTATCGGCCCTCACTTTATAGTCAGAAACCAAATTGGCTGCTCAGCAAATAAAAGGCTTAGGCCAAGTCTACACTAGAAATTTTTGATGGTCCAGTAGTGTCAGAGATGCAGTTTTTATATTTTTAATGACATTTCTATGCTGACAAAAGCCCTAGTGTAGAGGCAGTTATACCAGCATGAGAATGCTTTTGTTGGTAATAGCGTAGTCCCCTAAGTGAAATAAGCTAAGAGCATTTGTAGGTATAGCTATATCAGCAAACATTTTCTAGCGTAGGCTCAGCCTTAGCCACAGGCAAGTGATTGGTAATCACTGGGGCCTGGATGGTCCTCCCTAAAACCATGAACCCGTCTGGCATCTCCTAAAACTCAAGACAGCTGGAGCTGCCACCCAGGTGGCTGTACTGAGGATCGGGTAGCTCACATATGGTTTTCTTCTGAAGGAGGTGGGTCAGCAAGAATCAGTGAAATTCTCAGCCCCAGTGACAGGTTCATGTTGTCAAGGCTCCGCAAGGAAAAAAGTGTTTTTTTAAATATATGTGTTTAAATTTGTTACATTAAAAGGTAAGATTGCTCCTGGTATTTACAGGATTCCAAAATTAGGGGTGCACAGTGCTGGTAATATGATAAACAGTGTTTCTCCCCAAGTTATGGTTTGAATCCAGCCCAGATAAGCAGTGACCCAAAATTGCCATCTGATGGCAAGTCCATATACTTAAAACAATCTGCACATATGGAGATAACATGGAGGGGTAAGTTAGATAGGTCATGTCCTAACATGCAGCCAAGCTCTAAATTGTGAACGAAACACAGCTGCATTTGAATGTATGACCAAAGTCCTTTGCATTTACTCCCAGTTTAGGAAAACAAGTCCCTCCAGGAAACCGTACAGAAAAATCCTACTTTATGAATGAGAATTTACATACAAAAGAGTCATGGAATATAAGGCTGCCTTTCCCCATATTATCTATAATACAGCCACAATGTACATATACATCAAGGCATAAGAATATAACATTATACAAAATGTATGTGTAACATGTCCAAGTTACTGTGGACATATTAAAATCTCCTGCTTTCTGTGAATCTAGTAATTGCCACCCAATAATGGCTGTATTAATATAAATGGTTTTTTTTAATATTGCAGCATCGAATTATAACTTACTCCTTAGCCCAGTAAGTCCATCATTTTGCTGACCCACAACAGCAGCAACTCCCTTAGTTATTATAAACAGTTCCCCTCTTCATTCCTCCTTGGGTGGATGAGGCTATTCTCATCTCAACATCCCAAAGCACCTGAGGCATATGAGGATCCAACATAGCCAGGCTCCTTGCGATGCATTACTACCAATGCACACGTGTTCCTTGAACATGGCTTTATTCTCCTCTCTCCCAAGTGCATTTGTGCTTCTTTTCAGTTGCAGGTGAAATCTCCCCATCTCAAAAGACTTTCTTAAGCCTCACCTAGGGCCTGGCAACAATCACCTCCTGGGATGGGAGTAAGGAGACAGAGGCACTAAGGGGTTAAGAGCTTTTTAAACAAAAGTTAATGTTTATGAAAGAGAAATTAACTAGAGGGTTGCACTTTGTAGCTTGCATAGGCTGAGATTATTGCACCTGTCAGGGGCTCCTTGCATCCCCCATTTCCATCCCCACAAGCTCCCTGTGTGTTGTGTGCCACCCTCCCACCCCCTCTATTTCAGGGACTCCCTGAAACTCCCCCCACCCTTTCCCTCACTCCCGAGGCTGTATGTGTGTCTCCCCCCTTACCCCTCTCCCATACTACTTGTCCCCCATTCTCTTCCCACACAGCAGAAGTTCTGTGTTAAGTCTCACTTCACTCAGCCAACTAGACACAGCTTAGCCAGGCAGCTCATGGGAAGGCACTGTGTACCGCAGTGCCTCTCACGCCTGACCTGCAGGAACCCCTCCCATTCCAATGCTGTCCGCTTCCCACACAGTTTAGTGCAACTCCATCTTGACCTGCAGCAACTGCTCTTGTGCCACTCTTAGGGCCCTCCACAGCTTCACAAATACAGCTTAATACTCACCCACAGCTTAATAAATACTGCTTAGCCCTTCTATCACTTGTCATGTTTTTCATGCTCTTCATACAACTTTTAATTAATGGCACAACTTACTATTCAAATCATGTCCCCTCAGCTCTATCAATATACCTCAGTTCTAACAATCCTTTTTTTTTTTTTTTTTTAATCTTGGTACTTTTCTTAAAATTATATCCCATAGTGTTTACCAAAGTTTTTGAATTTATTTTCATTCTGACGTGACAAAAACCTTTAGAAATTTTTTAATTTAATTAAATAAATAAATTGAGACTCACCCCAGGGCTTGGTGGTTAGGGCACTTAGCTGGGATGTGGTAGACCCAGGGTCAAATCCATATTCCAAATCAGGCAAAGAACAGGGATTTGAACATTGGTCTCCAACATCCTAGGCAAGTGCTCTAATCGCCAGGCTGCTGGCCATTGTAGACAGACATACACCCTTCCCAATTAAACTGTTATTGAAAGAACAAACATTTTGGTTTTGATGCATTGTTATTTACTGACAAAAAATGTTTAATCGGAAGATTTCTAACCAGCTCTAAAACACACACACACTCGCTCTCTCTCTCTCTAAAACAGCAAAGAGAGAGAGAAATTAAGAAGAGAAAATATTTTCAGATGAGATTTGAAATACAAGGGAGAACCAAGAAAGCAGAGAGACAGAAAATCTGTTCCAGAAAGCAGTGGCTGCAGAGAAGGCTTTTGCACCAACCGAGGGGAGATTGCATTGCAAGGCAGAGAGGAGATCTGTGCTAAACAAGCACAAGGAAGGGGGATAGACAGAAGAGGTGAACAATATCTATACTGTGGCCACACTGAAACTGGTTCACTATATGTTGTGCCTTAAGACACAAACCTGAACTGGATGGATGGACGGACAAGGGTATCCCCATTCTAATCTCTAATTTCTATGATTCTGTCAGGAAATCTGGGACTCCCTGGTTGCTTGGGATATTAGAGACAAGTGACGTTCTATTAATGCAGGCACGGATTGGACCATCTAAGATGATGGCTCCAAGAACCAGTCTTGGAGGTAGATGCACAGAATGATACAATGAATAACTTATACAATTGAGAGAAAACAGGCCAGGAGCTTAGCAGGATTAGATATTTATATGGCTAATGTAACATCCACAGTGACATTAGATAAGAAAAATATTATAAAGGGATATTAACCCTCATGTTTCAGGGTATAAGCCAGCCACTAACTGAGGGGTGTTAAGAAGAAACTTCCCTTCTGGGCTGGTTATGCCAAACTGTCCACTATGGGGTTTTCCTGCACCTACCTCTGAAGCATCTGGAACCAGCCACCAGAGACAGGATGCTGGGAATAGTCTGAGTAGTATGGCAATTCTTATGTTCCTCAGATGTTTTCTGCTATTCTGTGCAGGAAACAAAGAAAGGCTTCTTCACCTTCACCAGAGTATCCAGAGTCCCAGTCATGGGAATGATTTCAGGTGGTGAACAACCAGGTAAATCCAAGCTCTTTGCATCCACTAGCAGAGGCTCACCATGAGGCATTTTCTCAAGTCTTCCTTTTTTCAAGCAAAGTCATTAAGAAGGGTGGAGTGAGACAACTCTGGCAGCATCTGGAGTTCTCAGATTTCCTGGGCCCCAGTCCGCTTGTTTTCAGGACTGAGTATAGTCTAGAGACTTTGCTGGTTAATGATTGCCCTCTAACAATAAATGAAAATCAAGTGTCCATGCTGATTATTTTAGATTGGTCAGCTGCCCTCAATATTGTTGATTGGCTATGGACTACAACACAGTCCGACGGACCTGCTCAAAGTGGTTCCATTCCTTAAGAGAGTTAGCTAAGATTCCATACCCTCTGTGATGGGTTGCCTTCCTTTAAGATGCCACCTAATGTGCTGAGATACCACTGAGCCTGCCTGTTCTGACAGCCTGGGCACCCTTTTTACCTGTCTGACTGACACAGGCAAGCCTCCTCCAGCACACACACAGGAAGGGCCACACCCAACTGCAAAACAACACAGACACTGAGATCAGCTCTGGGAAGACTCAGTTTAAGGGACTTGCCCCAGCACTCAGGTGTGCATCTCCCTTGGAGTGAAGACCCAAAAGTATATTGCGAAATCCACCTCCTCCCTCAATGTGGACGAAGGTATACACAGCCACACACACACACACACACACTATGAATTGCACAAACGGGGTTGTATGATAAACAAGAAATAAGTTTATTAACTACAAAAGGTGAATTTTAAGTGGTTAAAGAGATTGCAAACAGATCAAAGCAGATTACTAAGCAAATAAACAAAACACAGAAACTAAGCTTGTTTCACTAAAGAAACTGGTTACAAATAGTAATTTCTCACCCTAGATATCGTTTCAGGCAGATTACAGAAAGTCTCAAAAGGCAGCTGCACTGGTCTGCAGCTTGAGACCTCAGGTATTATTACTCACAAGCTAGATGCCCTTCCAGCTTGGGCTCAACCCTTCTCCCCCAGTTCAGTTCTTGCTTCCAGGTGTTTTTCAGGGTCTCTTTGGGTGGGAAGGCAGAGGAGAACCTCGATGATGTCACTCCCCTGCCTTATACAGCTCTTGTGTAAGGCGGGAACCCTTTGTCTCCCATTCACTGGCATTCCAAAGGGGGGGGAGGGGTATCCAGTACCAGGTGACTCGGACCCATGTTTCTGCATGGCTGTGGCATCCATTGCTGTAGGCTGTCTCGAGCTTCCACAGGAAGACTAAGCTCTTTTACAGTCCATTGTCTTTGCTAATGGGCCATTAGCACTGTCTGGCTTTGTCATTGTTGTACCTGAAGGGCTAGTTGTGGGGGTGACACCTAAAGTAACCCATTTCAAATACAGAAACATAGTTAATGTTCCTAACTTCAGATACAGAAATGATACAGGCATGCAAATTGGATAATTACATTCAGTAAATTATAACCTTTCCAATGATATCTTACATGAGCCATCTTGCATAAAGTACATCTCAGTTATATGATATCCATATCATAAGCATATTTTCATAAAGAATATGAAGTGTAATGTCACACTCTGCTCATCACCATGGTATCTGATCCCACAAGGTAATACTGGGCAATTTCTAATCTGCACCATGGGATCTCCACAGGCACCCCTTCTGTTCAACATGGCCTCAAACAAGATGGGTTAGAGAGGAGCTATGGGGATGTGGTGTCTTTCAGATATGGAGGTCACCCAGCTCTGTTCTTCTTTATTCTATAGGGGCAAAATCATCATGTCATGCTGGAAACATCCAATTTTGTGAGATATGAAGTTACATTTAGTGCTCGTTCTGCCTCTGCCCATGATTAACTGCTTACAATGCAGGACCTGGCCATAAAAATTATGAGTTCCCTGCAAATCTCAGAATGGTTCACACCCCCCCCCCCTTACTCAACAGACTTACAGATCACTTCGGACAGAAATATGGGTTAGATCAAGATCCAGGAAAAAACAAAAGCAGAAATAGATGGAAAACCTAATGCTGCCTCCAAGACAGGATTCCCAGGGAAATAAGGCACATGGCCGAAAGACACCACTCTATGTAAAAACCAGCATGGCCCACATTCACCTGAACCCTTCACCCACAGCCTCAGGTCAACAAAAGCACTTGTTCCACTGGCAAGATTTCTCCTTCTCCAAGGCTAGAGAAACAAGGGGCTGCAACAGGCACAAGAAGGTAAAAACAGATGGAACAAAGAGCAAAGGAGGATGGGCGATAAAGCTGCCTCTGGAACCTCTGCTCCCCCCTTGGAAGAGGTGAAAATCATAACTCAAAACAGCCAAATAAAAGGGTGGAGGGGTGTAAGAAAATGGGATCCGCTTTCAGAACAAACATTTTAAACACAGAATATGAAAAGGGGCTGGCTTTAAGGTTAGCGCTCTATACTGCCCAACAAGAGAACAGGTGAGGCAGGCAACCATTTTAAATTTACTAAGGAGAACAGCATTTGGGTTCTTTGCCAGGATATTTAAACTCACTGCTAGATCTTTGTCTCACAGCATTCACTATGTTAGATCAGACTAATGACTTGTTGATTTTGAGAGACTATGGTGACTCTGTTGATGCAGGGGGAGAGGAGAGGCAAGGAAGGAGAAGGTGTAATGTACCATCTAGCATGTGCACTCATTTCAGAGGACTAGCTACACACTCCTGTATGTGAGACGCACATTTGATTCACAGTGGGACCAGCACTTGGGAGAACCTGCCGAGTAGTCTGTCAGTATTCTGTGCTAGCACACAGAGGCTTGGATCTGATTTCTGGTTTCACTCCCCTGGAGCAGCAGAGGCCAAGAGCACTATTCTGAAGGGGAGCCCCATCCGTCATTGGAAGGACTACAGCCATAACATTACATAATGGAGGAGGTAAACCCTGAGCGTTCCGACAGTGGTTGTACAAGCATGTTCTGTGTGTTTCTGAGGCGGATTCAGCCTCACGCTGCCAGGCTGATAACTCTGCTTGCCTGCATTCCTCCCTTCTGTATTTCATAGAGAGATGGTATCCTTTCCTTTCTTTGCTCCCAGGCATTGGCAAATGGGGAACAAAGGATGAAAGACAAATGAAGAGGGAGGGGGAGCATTTGAGAGCTTGGGAGTGATCTTTAGTAGAAAGAGAGGGGGAGGAAGGAAAAGGAGAGGGAAGGAGGAAGAAGAGAAGAAAGAAGATGCAGAGGCTTGAAAACAACAATATGCAAATGAGGCATAGCAAAATAATTTGTTATTGAGAACTCAAAAGTCTGAGCTGGGAAAGAAAAAGAAAAAAAGAAAAAAAAAAAAAAAGGCCTTCCTTCCCTCACTGGAATAAGAGAATGGTGTGGAGATAAGGGACTCCCAAAACCTTTTCTACACACTCACCTTGAACTCCACCAACACTCCTCTTCAACATCTGACCACACAATCCACCTTCTGGAGGAGTAATGGGGGGGGAGGAGGGGACCAAGCAAGCAGCAAACAATATGTGAGCTTTTTCACAGAGCTGTGGGCAAACAGAGCCAGCTAGGTGCTTCTAAAGTGGTGTTTGTAAAACAATCACATTTTGAGCGTCACAGGAATAGTCCACAGCCACTACTTTTAGACTACTGTTGCACTTCTGCACACCCCAGAATGGGTTGCATTTCCCCCACCCTTCTGATACCTCCATTAAGACACAACATCCCTGAAAATGAAGGCCTCTCATTGGCCACAATTAGACCCAGACCACACGAGCCTGAGTTCTTGTCAGCCATCAAGCTAAGCAGAATTAGGCCTGGTCATTACTTGAACTGGAGACTTCTAAGTGAAACTCAGGTTCTGCAGGAAGCTGTGATAGTGCCTCAGCAGCTGACACTTGTGACCCGTGACACTGAACCCGTGGCTTAGGGACACTACATTGCTGAAGGTGCGATCTTTCTTATGAAGTATGAAGTTGAGACTCCGTTCACTTGCGTTCATTAGATATACCTTGGTACTTTTTATAGGAGCGTCATGGCCAAATCCCCAGTTATGCTCTCTCTATTCAACAGGAAAGAGTAGCGGCTGGCACAGGGAACTTGGAGGTAGAATTTCTGGCTTCCACCAACAGTTCTGCCGCTGACTCACCAGGTGATGAGTGAACATCACTTTTCAGTACCAGTTAGTGCATACTTTGTAAATAATACTTCCAAATAGCAGCTTCTCTTTTCCTGCTTTCTGTTGTCCTTCCTGCCTTCAGGTGCACATTCCTTCCCCAAAAGTTGTCATTACTCCTGATTTACTTGTCTAATAAGACAGTAAGTTCCTTGGGTCAGGGACTTTGTAACAGTGGTTGAATCTTAAAAACAAACAAACAAACAAAAACTCGTACCCTCACCTTCACTCCTCTGTTCTTCATTTACTCTCCAGCAAAATGAGTCATTATATTTACCTACCACAACGGAGAACTGAGAGATTTAATATTTGTAAAGTACATAGAAACACAGACCTGTAAGCATTTCAGTGGTGGGTGAAGTAATTTCTGTATCAATGTTGTTTGCAAAGGGCTTGGGATTCAAGGAACAATATAAATGTAAGTTTTTGCTATTGTTGGGGGCAGGGAGATGATGGGGGTAAGATCCATGTGGGGGAGGGGGGGAGAGCTGGGATGACAGCTCCCACAAAGCAAAGAATCCACCCCAGATGTCCCTGTAACTGCTTGCTGGGTTCTTTTGGACTCACGGAGGTGAGTAAGTGGGTCAGTCAGTCTTCCTCTCTCACTCACTCACTCACTCACTCACTCACAGCACAATTACACCAGCAGTTCTAGTTCTTTAGCTCCCTCACTCTCCAGAGTAATCCCCTGCCCCAGAGATCTGGGAAGAAAAAAAACACGTATCAGGGCTCAGTTCATTCCTGAACCAGGTCTGTGTCATTAAGAACTATCAGCGCAATTGACACTATGACTCACATATCACAATACAGAGGTGGCAGAGATCATGTGGGCTATGGGTAAGGCTGCGAGTTTGTCATGGTCACGGAAGTCACAGATTCCGTGACTTTCCGTGACCTCTGCAGTGGCCGGTGCACCTGGCCCAGGGGCAGCTCAGGCAGCCCCTGCGCCAGTTGCACCAGCCGCTCTGGGGCAGTCTCAGGCCACCGCACCCCCTGCCCGGCAAAGTTTGTGTGTGGGAGGAGGCAGGGAGTTGGGGCACAGGATGGGGTGAGGCGGGCTCTGGGCGACACTTACCTGGGGAGCTCCCTGGAAGCGGCAACATCCCCCTCGCTCAGCTCCTAGGCTGAGGCATGCCCAGCAGGGCCGGCTCCAGGGTTTTTGCCGCCCCAAGCGGCGAAAAAAAAAAAAAGAAGCCGCGATTGCGATTGGCGGCAGCTCCACCACGCCGCTTTCTTCTTCGGCAGCAATTCGGCGGCAGGTCCTTCCCTCCGAGAGGGACAGGGACCCTCCGCCGAATTGCCGCCGAAGAGCCCAACGTGCCGCCCCTTCCCCTTGGCCGCCCCAAGCACCTGCTTGCTCAGCTGGTGCCTGGAGCCAGCCCTGATGCCCAGGCAGCTCTGCAGTTGCTGGCCAAAGGAAGCTGCAAAGCTAGCGCTCTGTGTGTAGGCAGCGTGCAGAGCTGCCTGACCACGCCTCCACCTAGGAGCTGAGCGAGGGGGATGTTGCCACTTCCGGGGAGCCCCCGAGGTAAGCGCCGCCCAGAGCCCGCCTCACCCCGTCCTGTGCCCCAACCTCCTGCCTCCTCCCACACCCAAATTCTGCTGCTGCTGGGGGGGGAAGGCAGTGCGGAGCCAAGTAGAGAGCCTGCCGGCCCCGTCAACTCCCCCCTCCCAACACCAGCAGGGGTCCTGGGCCGTGCGCCACCGCCCACCCTCCCCATCACCCGGGCCACCCTCCCCCAGCATCCGCAGCGCCCCCAGGCAGCCCACCCCCAAATTTTAGTAACGGATATTTTTAGTACAAGTCATGGACAGGTCACGGGCCGTGAATTTTTGTTTACTGCCCATGACCTGTCCATGACTTTTACTAAAAATACCCGTGACTAAAACGTAGCGTTAGCCATAGGTAATGAACCTCCCTCTCTGTGGTCCCCTCAAGTCAGGGTTTCGGTACACTGGCGGACAGGGCCGGCTCCAGGGTTTTGGCCGCCCCAAGCAGCCAAACAAAAAACAAAACAAAACAAAACAAAACAAAAACACTGCAATAGCGATCTGCAGCGGCAATTCAGCGGGAGGTCCTTCGCTCCAAGCAGGAGTGAGGGCCCCTCCGCCGAATTGCCACCGAACAGCTGGACGTGCCGCCTCTCTCTGAAGTGGCCGCCCCAAGCACCTGCTTGGTAAGCTGGTGCCTGGAGCCGGCCCTGCTGGCGGAGGTGGGGCGTGTGTAGCTTGCATTGCCAATGCATGTGTCATACCTGTTCCGTGAATAGAGAACAACACTATCTAAAGCCATCAAGCCTGTATCTCTCACCGGGAAGAAAAGAAAAAAAAGGAGAGAGAGAACTACCAGCTTAAACCAGATTTTACTGTTAGAAGCCCCATCACAATTCAATCTTCAATGGACTTTAGAGCTACCTACAACCAACAGCTAACATGGGTGTGTGCCTGTGCACACGTGCACATGCCTGTGGTCTCATGCACAAACCCATACAATAATGAGGGTAGAGCTGGGGGAGAAACAGATTGTTTAAAGCTTTAAGGGGTTATTTATAAAACCAGTGTGGGCGAGGGAATAAAATGTAGGAAAAATTATCTGGACTCTTTAAAAAAAAAAAAAAACTGTCCAGGAAGAATTATGCTGCTTGTGATAAATGCTCCTTTCTGGTTTTGTTAAAAACCTAAATAATGGAGGTCTCTTCGATGCAATTACTAGCACTTGTTTAGCATGGCAGGGCACTGCACTGCCACTGGGCCAGCTCCTCTCTGCTCCCAATTAGCATGCTAAATACTCAAACCGCACACATGGGCATGCGGGTCACTGATTGGTGCAGAGGAACAGCAACCAACTACGCTTTCCTCCAATCAGAAGGCAGAAAGGGCTCTGCTGCAAAGCTCCAGCTTCCATCATTTATATCCTCCCATCCCTATTACTCTCTTCCCCACCACCACCACCCCCGCTCCTCGGGGGTCTCTGAGGGGAGTGATAAAAACCGCAAACTCCCCCTTTCTCTCAGCTGGTCTCATTCACTGCTCATGGCAGACCCAGTTTCCTCAAGGGACCCACTAATGAAGACGGCCAACGTTAATCTTTTCCCCCCTCCCTGACAGGTCGATTTATAGTTCCACAGAGAGTCCTGGCTCCCAGCCAGAGAGCTTGACACATTCTTCTTATTCCAAGAGAGAGAGGGAGATAGAGACAGACTGACATACACACGCACACCCTTATAATTTGGGAGATTTAGGGGAGACCTGCTTTGAAACAGCAGCTGAAGGGAACAGGAGCAAACAGGGTTTGTTTGTTTTTTGTTTGTTTGTAATAATAACAACGTATTGACGTTGCTATAGCAGCTGTTTCACCCAAAGACTGAATATAAAGGAATCACTCCCCTCATCTCTGTGTTGAAAGGATGCATCAATTCTGTGCCAGAAATATTACACACAAGTGATTAGAAGGGGACGTGAATAACAACTTCTCTAATATAAACTGCAGCGGGAATATTAGATGGGGAGAAAGTAATTAATTGGAACCTGGCCAGAACATAGGGGTCACTGCCCCCTAATCTTGTGAAAAGTGAAATGGGATCCTTAATGATCAAGTGATCAAGACCTTGATTTTACATCTCATCCATAAAATGGTACCATAAATAGTGCAGTGCCCTCGCTCCCCACCCCAAGCACCAGGTTGATGGATTGGTTCACTAGTGATTCAGAAGTGTCCCTTATTAAGCCACCAACCCTGCTACACGACCTTGCCTATATTAGGATTTTTTCAGCCCTATAATTCCCAGAGCTGCTGCTACACTAGAAATTGTAGCATGGAAAAAGCTTAGATGTTTTTATCCTTTTGCCACATGAGAATTCCCTCCCATCTCCTCCATAATTTTGCCTTTTTCCATTTGGCAATTATGGCTATATTCGCACCATGTCCCCTAACTTCACATTATTTGTTTAGTTCACTTCTGTGTCTGTACAGCTGAATCACCAGCGATGACAGAACAGCTCTGCTAACAGGGTCAGTCAGTGAGCTATTGCTGCAGAACAGCAGGGGAACCCAAAACAAGAGCTTTATTCCTGCAAGACCTATACATTACCTCTTCGCCTCTGCCCCTCAGAAACTAAGCAGTGGATTTTAAAAGGGCATGCACTGTCAAGTAGTTTTCTCCTATAGCAAAATAATGGGCCTAAAGATCTGTCCAAAGACCAATATATGGACTTTCATTATATTTTTCAGTCATTCTAAAAGATTTTTATTTCAGTGTTATAAAACACAATGCTAAAAGCATCATGCTAGTATATGAAAAGCAGATATGAAACTGAGGAGACCAGTTTCACTTGCCAAACTGGCTACAGACCAAAAATAGAAACACATATACGTAACTATAGTATCTTACATTTCTATAGGACTTTTCATCCTGAAAGATCCCAGCATGCTTTATATAAACAACATATATAGAGGAAAGACTTGGAAATTCGACTTGCCTATGAAGAAGAGGAAGATTTCTTAAGTCAGTCACATCAACTTCTACTGAATCTCAGCTTTCATTTAAAAAAGTTTCTAGAAAAAAATCACGTGAATAAAGCATAAACTGACATAGCTTCCTGAGTCTCCAGATAGACAGCCCCAATGCCTCTTCTGCTGCTCAGTTTTCCCAAGCTGCAGCAGAGTGAGAACTGACCAGTTATCAGTTTTCCATTGCTGCTCTTCAGAATCCAACATGCAACAGTGAAACTGAAAACAGTCAGTTTCACTTTGCTGCTTCTTGGGAAGCTCTGAGCAACAGCAGAGGCAGCACCGGAGCTATCTATCTTATGACCCTACTTACTACTCCTGGCAGGGCCAGCTTTAGGCCGATTCCCCCGATTCCCTGCGCTGAAGAGGGCCCCGCGCCTAAGAGGGCCCCGTGCCTTACTCACCCGGCGGCGGTCCGCTCCAGGTCTTCGGCGGCACTTCGGAGGTGGGGGGTCCGCTCCGGGTCTTCGGCGGCAGGGGGTCCTTCAGTGCCGCGGAAGACGCGGAGCGGACCCCCCGCCACCGAAGACCCAGACCCAAACCGCCGCCAGGTATTCGAATCGGGCCCCGCAGGTCCTAAAGCTGGCCCTGACTCCTGGGGAAATTTTGTGCCACTGCGCATGTGCACAATTTATGTCCCCCACAGATTTCTTTGCTTCCCTGCAGAAAAAATGACTTTCTGATGGGGAAGCAAAGGGAAGCCACAAGTGAGGTCATGCAACCCTCCCATGCAGTATGTTTTGGGTGCCCAGTTCAGCCAGCAGAGAGGTAAATCACTGTGGGGAAGGGGGAGGGACTGGGGAAGACCCGGCTGGTGGCTCATACCCTGCGCCGGGCTCAGCTGCTAGTCCCGGCTGGGCTGGGGAGGACGAGACTTTCTCATCCCCTGCACGGCATCCAGGGTCGTGTCAGACCCACCCCCAGATTTCTCCCGTGGATGTAGGAAGCTCTGCAAACTCCCCCCCCCACACACACACACTTCCTGCACCCATCACTGCTCAGCTGCAGGGGGAAGGGATCATTGTACAGGGAGCTGTTCCCCCATCTGCCCAACCCCTGTGCATCCAGACCCCTTCATACCCAGACCCTCCTACTAAGCCTCACCCCCTGCACCCAGAACCCCACCTGATGAGCTCCACTCCTCCTGCACCTGGACCACCCCAACGAGCCACCCACACCCGGATCCCCACCCTACCAAGCTCCAACCAGCCGCATATGGATCCCTATCCCACTGAGCCCCACTCCCCCAGCATCTGGATTCCCCTGCCGAGCTCTATTCCCCCCCACACCCAGAACCCCCTCACTGAGCCCCAACCACCTTCACCTGCCCCCCCAGCAGACTCTCATTACTGTTGCACCCAGAGCCCCCCAACATAACCCTGTGCATCCAGATCCCCCCAACACCCAGATCCCCCACTGTGCCACCTGCACCCAGATTACCCCACACAGAACCTTCTCAACCCACACCCAGATCCCCCCACACCATGCCCTTTCACACTTGGAGCCTGCCTTGCTGAGCCTGCCTGCCCACACCTGGTGCTCCTGGCATGGAGGGGCAGGGCCCTGGGGTGTTTCTGGGGCAGGCCTGGTCCTTGCGCTGTGTCAGGGCTGGGTGCATCCTCACCGCTGAGTCCGTGTCCGGGGGGGAGGAAGCTGCACAGTGATCTCTCACCTCTGAGCAGTCGATCCCCAATGCCATGCTGGAGCCTCCACATTTATTTGACAACTAAAATTTGCAGAATTTTAAAATATTGTGCACAGAATTTTTTGGCGCAGAATGCTCTCAGGAGTACCTTACCAAAATAACTTTAATTACCCCCACAACACCTCTCGGTAGTATTATCCACATTTTAAAGATAGTGCAGCAGACCAAGTAACTTGCCCAAGCTCAGACAGGAAGCCTCTGGCAGCGCAGGAAATTGAACCAATGTCTCTCAAGTCCCAGGCTAGTGCCCTAATCACTAGACCAGTGGTCCCCAACCTTTTCCGTGGGGCGGGCGCTGGACGACTAGCTGCCGAGGACCGTGGTCGCTGGACAAGCAGCTGCCGAAATGCTGCCGTGAAGCAGCGTCATCAAGAGGCGTCACCGCCGAAATTCAGCGGCATTTTGGCAGTAGCGCTTCTTGACGTTGCTGCTTCTCGGCAGCATTTCGGCGGCTGCTTGTCCGGCGGCCAGTAGGCGGGCGCACATGGATGCCCCGGTGGGCGCCTGGGTGCCCGCGGGCACTGCGTTGGGGACCCCTGCACTAGACCATCTTTCTTCTCCCTATTTACTGGGGAGACGACGAGCATCCAAAAACAGAAGCTGTGTTGGGGTAGAGTAGCAAAGACCTACTACACATCTGTGCTTCAGGCTTGATGCTCTGGGGTGGGATGGGGCAAAAACAGAAGAGTGTTCCTTCTCACAGGAGCCTGGGGGCATGGAGAGGGTCCTTCAATTTTTTTGTGACAGCTCTAGTTGTAAGCAATTTGACAAACGGACTCCCTAGGCGGGTTCCAAGGATAGCGCTCTAGTAAAATCCCCTGAACTCTCCTCTTTCCCGACACCTGATGGGGAGGGAGAAGGAGTTAGCGTCTTACTTGGGCATCGTTCCTGGACAGTGGGTCACAGCCCCAATTTTTCAGATCAGCCTTTAGTCATTTTAGTCCTCTAGCCAATAAATATTTGGTAACACCTCTAAACTCTATGTCTAAGGACAGGTCTTCACTAGCAAGATTAAAGCGCAGCAGCGTTTAACGTGGTTGTGTAGTCGCGGCACCAGCGCTGGGAGAGAGCTATAAAAAACCCATCTCCACGAGGGGAATAGCTCCCAGTGCTGGGAGCACGGCTCCCAGTGCTGGTGCACTGTCTACACTGCCACTTTACAGTGCTGAAACTCGCAGTGCTCACGGGGTGTTTTTTCACACCCCTGAGTGAGAAAGTTACAGTGCTGTAAAGTGCCAGTGTAGACAAGCCCTAAGTGGCTTGGTGGAAAGAGAGAAGGAACGATGGGATAAGTTAGCAAAGAGGAGAGACAGAGGAAACAGACACTGATAGCAATTCATAAAAAGATACACCATGATAGGAAAGAAAAAAAAATGCACTGAAGCCAGAATGTGAAAAAAGATCTAGCCAGAGCAGGAGAGATGTAGTGAGTGGGTTTTTTATTATTACTAAGCAGGAAGTTGACTAGCAATATATTACACTTAAGTACAGTACACAACAATTTATTCCTGTAAACTTCAGGGGGCACGGTGCCATCTCTCTCTCTCTGGCCAGTTGCCTTCATCCTTGGACTAGTCGATGTTAGGTACATTTTTTAAGACCTAATGACTTCACCCAGCAATACAGTGTAGCCACATCGTGGACTTGGTACAGACAAACAACCAGCATATGCCACTCTCAGAAGGGGGCGGGGATTTTGCCATGGACACTGCAGCAACTCCCCTATACTTACGAAAACTCCCATGGGATTTTTCATGTCCACAGAAAACTTCAGTTTTTAACAGAGTCACATCTGAAAGAGCCCCACATAATAAGCTGCATGGAAGTCAATTTATCGACCTCAAGATGCAGCGTTAAGTCAAGCCTGCCGGGATTCAAAGTTGTGGTTGCAGGGAGTCTCTAGGTAAGGGATTGGCAACCTTCGGCCCGCCAGAGTAAGCCCCCTGGCGAGAAGCCACGGCCAGCACATCCCTCGGCCCACACCGCTTCCCGCAGCCCCCATTGGCCTGGAACGGCGAACCGCAGCCAGTGGGAGCCGCGATTGGCCGAACCTATGGACACGGCAGTTAAACAAACCGGCCCGGCCCACCAAGGGGCTTATTCATACCTGATTCTGGAGGCCATCCCTCCAGCTATGGTGAAAAGCAAATATGATTTTTAAAGTTTCCTTTGGCCTTACTAATCTAATATGCTATTCTGTAACTCCAAGAAGGACTGGTTTATACATACATACATACATAGAGAGAGATTTTTATCTCGACAATATCACTTTAAAAATGAAGAGCACACTATTCAGTTCTGTTAGCTTCAAGACAGCAGGTGCTCAGCTGGCTGATTTAGCAACAGCAGCCACCGCCAGGTCGAGTTGTTGGATGCTATTTACCAACTACAATTCCCCACACCCCTCAATGGCACTTAAGAGACAAAAAGAGAGGGAAAAGACTAATAGGAGGGGGGAGGGAGTGCAGGGAGAAGCCTGGATGAAGGGTTATTAAGTTAACAAACTAATCTTATCACTACTTCAGTGGGATGCCCTTCCTAGACATCAAAAGAGGACACACACCAGCTGCCTTTCCCCACTCACTTGTTTCCTTTTCTATAAACAGGAGTTACACCATCGAGGTCAGGAGACCCCCCACAACTTTAAGCTGCTTGCAGAGTTAGCAAGATACTTTAGCTTTTAAGAACACCCCAATATTTCCTTATAAATATAATCAGCATCAGCAGGTCTGCCTGAGTAAACAACCCAAAAAGCAAGAAACCAGGATGCACAGCCCTGTGCTTATAAAGTTATGAACAAGCACAGTATAAACATTTTGATAAGGAAATAGATTTAAGTTCCCAAGAGATTGTTATGGTGGAAGCCCCACTGTATGGGGCTTTTAAAGGTCACCTGCAAAACAAATTGGGCTTATGCCCTTGTTTCCTTCTTTATTATATAGTGTACAAAGAAGGCCTTAAAGGCTTGTTTTGTTCTTCACAACATTTTTTCTGCTTGTTCCCCTGCATTAGAAATTCAGGTTCTGTCTAGGCTGGAAGAATATGATAACTGAAGGATCAGTGAAATGGTGACCTCATAAAAGGCAAGAGATTGAAAGCTGAGCTATTAAAAAGGGAAGGGATTGTGTTCAGACTGTTTCCCTACTCTTTGGGGGTTTATTTGCTTTTGTTATCATCTATGCAGAGTCAATGGCCAATTAATATTTTGAATCTAAAGGCTGTCTTTATTCAACACCCTCATACTTTCAATAAAGGGATTTAAAGCTCAGAAAAAAACCACCCATCAAACCTCCTCAGTGGTCCTCTAACAACGTCAGGTAAGATCAGAGTGGACATTCCTGATATTTCTAAGGTAAACAGAAAAAAATTAAAATCCTCTCAGGTCTTCTTTATCCATCACAAAGAAGTAAAGAAGGTACAAGCCCAATTTAAAAAAAAATCCTCTGAAGGTCATCTTCAAAACTATAAACTGGACAAAACACTAGAAGATGGACTAGGTCTTTTCCATCTGATTTTATTACTATAAAACTAAGTAAAAATCAAAATATTAGCCCTATTAGCTGGGTGTATTATCCCTGGCTACTTGAGTTTGGGACAGCTACGTAGTCCAGTGTTCACAAAGCTGGAAGCCAGGTGGATCTCCGGTTCTAATCCCGTGCAGAACCACCTTTGCACATGCTCTTAGGTACTTTCCAGTGCCTCCCTCAGACCCAGATGGAAAATTGGGTTAAAGAAGCAGGGGATCTCACTGAAACATAGATACTACCCTGGAACTGAGCTTCCTTGGGGAAGGGGTGAGAAGGAATCTCCCAAACCTTCATCCTCCATGGTGTCCATCACTACTGGAGCGTAAGCCTGGGAACTGCACACTTTTGGAAAACGTGATTACATCCCAAACATCTTTCATCAACCCAGCTGACAAGGGATATGGCAACTTAACCAGCTAGAAAACAAACAAGTCAAGGAGTTACCTGCTATTAGCTAGGGCCAGAAAAAGTGAGCAAGTTTAGGAACAGGCTCCTCTTTGTCCCAGAGCATACAGTTGGTTAAGAGACAGCAATTATTTTGCTGCCATCTCACCCCTAATAATTTTCACTCCAGTGGATGGATGAGCTCTGCTCAAGAAGGGGCGCTCCATGGATCATGAGACCCCTATAGGAGAAAGAAAGGCTTGGATTCATCTGTAGCACTGTCCTTCCTCCTGAAACCCAGTGGAGGACTCTCTGTGCAGTCTGTGTGCAGGTAGGGGGCTGAAGTCAGGTCAGAGCCAGGGGAGATGCACATTGTCCACTTGCTTCAAATCCCATTCCACCACCATCACCACTAGGAATGATTCAAGACAATCAGAATGAGAAATTCCTCACAGAGGTTTTCTCACAAACAGTCATCGTCGTCCCCCGCTCCTTTCACAGCTTTTACAGTGGGTGGGGGACAATGTAGCCCCAGAGCAGGCAGGCAGCACATTGGCTGAGGGCAGGTTGTATGGGGCATCTTCCAGGGCTACCAGGACAGCATCTTTCCCTGGCACTTACATTAACAAAAACAAAACAAACCTTTTTGCTCTTGCTGGGGTGCCTCAGGCAGACCCAGGGACGAGCCATCCTCAGAGGCAAAGAGAGAGAAGGACCACTCATCAAGAGCAGGGTGTGTTACAGAGTCCAAGCCATTCAAAGGCAACAAACCAAACCCCACATCCACAGAGTCCTGCTAGCTGCCAGGATAACCTCAACAGTAGGGTGACATGGGCTCAGAGAATCAAGGAGGCAGCCAAAGCTCCTCCATCGCTCTCCCCACTGTGATTCACCATCACCTTTCTCTTTTTGCGAGCACAAGTGGCTCACAAGAAGCAGATATGCCAATACGGCCAAGACTAGCAAATGCTTCCTAGGCATCAGTTTCTTCAACTTGAGGGAGCAGCCTAAACAGCATGCTCAGGCTCAACATTAGGCGAACAGAGATTCCCTGTATCAGTTTGGGGGGAGGCACATAGACAGCTAAACCCATCACTGAACATCAGGGGCAAATACAGATGTGGAACAGGAGCTGCTCACAGAGGAGCATGTGGTTGCCAGCAGCAAGCAAGGAGGAATTTAGCTTACACCTAAATTGCTTTCTACTTACCCCTCTCCCCTCCCCCAGGGTAGAGCACATTTATTCTGGATTTTACAAGAGCAGGAGGGTGGTATCCTTTAACACCAGCCACCACTCCCCCAATTATCCTATGGCTAGAGGGTTTTTCGGGGTTGTTTTGTTGTAAAACTGATCAATATCCCTTCCCCTACTATATCATAACGCCTTCCAGCCAACCTGTCAGCGAGTCAACGAGGGCTGACCTCTCCTGGCAGCTCTATTTAATCAGCGCGTGAGTGAGACAGGGCTTGTTGCCGTTTGCTCCCTCTCTCTGACACAGGTTATGCAGCATTAATTCTTCACAAGCTGATCTCATGCTTGTTGTACGAGTTGCTCCACACAGCTCCACCAATGCACCTCAGTTCCGACTTGGGAGTACCCTTCTGCCTTGCCATTTATGTACCCCACACAGATGTCTGCCAATACAAGTCAGTCCTGACCTGAAGCTCTGCTGTTGTAGTTCTTGGCCTCTCAAGAGCACCGTCAGCTTTCTACATGTGGCTAGCTGTCTCTCTAGCAGGAAAGCAGTTAAAAAAAAAAAAGATGCTCTAGGCTCAGACCACCAAGCTTATTCTACCTGCAGCTTAAACAGTACCTCAGCCTAGGAGACAAAAAGCTAGTGTGCTAATACACTGGGCTACCAAACCACAGCACCCAGCATTAGAACACACTTGCATTGAGTCTGTCAGCTCCCTCCCCTTCCTAGCTCTCAATTACAGCATACATTCTTTTGTTTCACTTCAGAAATGCAGTAATTATTTTTAGAGAAGTCTCACCCCTCCATTGGTAGAAAATTTTTCACTTGCTACAATCTGAGACAGCCGCTCCCTTGATGATCACAGGCAGGGGAACATTCCAGAAGAGAGAGATTTTTGGGGTGGGCAGGGGGAGAGGGTCTCTAGAATCCTACCCACCCCTGGCAGGTGTGAAAC
The DNA here is from genome assembly GCF_011386835.1 of Chrysemys picta bellii. Taxonomy (NCBI): domain Eukaryota; kingdom Metazoa; phylum Chordata; order Testudines; family Emydidae; genus Chrysemys; species Chrysemys picta. The sequence goes on along the minus strand of NC_088791.1, from coordinate 90,906,094 downwards.
GGCAGATTTCATTTTTTACTGCCAGAATTACTGGGAATTTCTCATCTGACAGCTTCCCCCACCCCCTTATGCCAATTCCTGGCTGATTTCAGCCAAAGATGCATGAGTGGGCAGGGGAAAATTGCTCTGCTTCTCTGGAGATAGACAAGCAAGTGTTCCGATAGCCACATGCAGGCCATTAAAAATATATTAATATAGCCAGCACAGCCTGTCACTTTTTTTAAATACAGAGAAGGAAGGAATCTTGATACAGTAACAAGACGCTTTCATCAGGTCTCATTACCTAAAGCACAGCCACACACCACAGCTCCCACAGAGAACAACCTGCAGCTCCCGCTGTCATTAAAGAAATGAAGATATTAAAGAAAAATTAAACCCAGGATAGAATGTGCTTAGGAGTATATGAATGGGTAAGGCAGGGAAGGAGTGTGAGAGCAGAAAGGTAGGATGAGGGAAGGGAGGGGGAATGACCATTCAGGGACCTTTCACCTCAATGGGTGACTCAGGAGAAATCATACAGGATAAATATGTCTTACAGATCATTGGGTCAGGATATTTCAGTCATCAACTGACATGGTAAAGGGCACCACATTATATCTCCGGAGACTTGGTGGCTCAGTAATACTGCAGGCAGAGGTCCATCCCTGTACTTGTCATGCTTTAGGGCAAAATGTGATCCCATGGGATCAGGGAGACGTTTCCCCTGACTATAGGGTATTGCACACTTATGAGGATTTTCTCACCTTTCTCTGAAGTATTCAGCAATGGCCACTAAAACAAGGATTTCCAAAATAAGAGGAAAGCTAGTCAAAGAAGCCCTGAAGTCTAAATTAAGAAGTAAATAATCCTTAAACTAGGCCTACCCTACAGACTTCGGCTAGCATAGCTATGTCAGTCAGGGGTGTGAAGAGGTGTGATCCCTGACTGGTATAGCTATGCTGGCAGAAGCCCCTAGGGTAGGTGCAGCTATACCAGTAGAGTTGTCTTTTTACCAGTTTGGCTTGTTTCATGTGGCACTCTGTACCTCAAAGCAGCACCCTGGAACCCCCATGTAAGAAATCATATGTAACGTCATGATCTGCTGAAATCCATTGTTCTGTCAAAATATGCATATTGTTAGTGTGTATCAAGTTATGAGATTTTTGCTGTATGGTTGTTACTGAAATAATGCTGTAAGTCTGCTAGGGGCATACTAAGGCTTGGTCTACACTAAACCCCCAAATCGAACTAAGGTACGCAACTTCAGCTACGTGAATAACGTAGCTGAAGTCGACGTACCTTAGTTCGAACTTACCGCGGTCCAGACCCGGCAGGCAGGCTCCCCCGTCGACTCCGCGTACTCCTCGCGGCGAGCAGGATTACCGGAGTCGACGGGGAGCACTTCTGAGTTCGATTTATCGCGTCCAGACAAGACGCAATAAATCGAACCCAGAAGTTCGATTGCCTGCCGCCGAACCAGCGCGGTAAGTATAGACAAGCCCAAAGAAGGCAAACCACTCCCAGGATGGTGCTCACTGACCATTAATGAGGAGGGGAGTTTTAATCAAGAGATTTACAATTCAATGACAGTTGCACAAGACCACACCAGGGGGATTGCTCAACCCACCAGGACATGTCTGGCTAGTATTTTCCAGGCACATGGACTGAGGGTATAAAACAGGGATGGCCAAACTTACTGACCCTCCGAGCTGCATACGACAATCTTCAGAAGTTCAAGAGCCGGGGCATGATTGCCAGGGCTTAGAGCTTCAGCTGAAGCCCCTAGATCTCCCCAACACTGGGCAGAAGCCAGAGGCGATGCATGTGGTGGTGGTGGGGGTGTCATGTGCCCCCCCCCCAGATTTTTGCCAGGGTTTACTGGCCTTGCTCAGTCACATGATGCCACCAGGCCCCCTCCCTGCACGGCAGGAGCTGGCGAGCTGGGAGCTGCGGCCCTGGGGAGCGGCAGCGGCAAACAGTTGGGAGCTGCAGGGAGAGCTGCTGCTTTTGCTGCTGCCTCTTCCCATGGAGCTAAAGCAGTGGCCTCTCCCTGCAGCTCACAGCTGCTTCCTCCTGCCTCTCCAAGGGGGGCTAACAGCTGGGAGCTGCATGTTGGGGCAGCTGAAGGTAAGAGGGCAGGCATGACTCAAGATGTTGGGAGGGACACCTTTAAATTGTCCCCCCCCCCCACTCTTAGCAGGCACCAGTCATCTCTGGCAGAAGCCCCTACCCCACCACCCCATTGCAGGGCCACCTACCAGGCTGGGGGCAGAGGGGATGTGGAGAGCTCTGCAAGCCGCACTTTAACTGTAAAAGAGCCGCATGCGGCTCAGAAGCCATGGTTTGGCCACCCCTGGTATAAAATAAGGGACAGTGGCATCATGCCTTGGCCTGTCTCCTCCCCCACCTACACTAGAAACAACAAAAATGCTGGAAAGACAAAGACTTCAACTTAGGAGACTGGTCCCTGCCTTGAGACAGAAGCCTGTGTATTAAGACTTACATCCAGTAGGGTGAGAACTGTTTGATCTAAATACTGCCTAGTGTAATAAAGTTTAAGATTTAGACTGACCACTTACCTTTTATTTTCTTTGGTAACTATCTCTGACCTTTTATGCCTACCATTTATAATCACTTAAAATCTATCTTTCTGTAGTTAATAAACCTGTTTTATATTTTACCTAAAGCAGTGTGTTTTGGTTGAGGTGCTTGGGTATGTCCTCTCCACATTAAGGGAGAGGTAGACTGGGTAATACACTTACACCGATCAGGCTCTTGAGCAGGGCAAGACGGTACAGCTCTGGATGCAAGGCTGGGGAGAACTGGCTGGTGCCTTTCTCTGTGTGATTTGTGCGTGGTTCTGGGAGCATTCAGGCAGTCTAGTCGGGTGTGGGGCTCCACTTGCTGTTATGCTAAGTGATAACAGCGCCTGGAGGGGTTTGCTGCTTGTTACTAGCAAAGCATTGTGAGAGACAGCCCATACGGAAGAGATAAGGGGGCACAGTGGTACCCCAGTTGCAGGCTGCACCCCGGGGATCCTGTCACAGGATGGTTTTATTTTAATGGCATGAAGCACAGCTTTGCTGGTACAGCTACACCCACACTAGGAGCACTCTACTAGTATGCTATACTGATATTTCTGAACTAGTAAGACGTTCCTAGCATAGTCATGGTCACAGAAAGGCTACTTAAGTAACCCTAGCTGAGCCATAGAGGGCATGCATGCCCCTAAACAAAAACAAAGATGGCAAGAAATGAACCTCACTATTTAGTTATCTGGTGTAAGAGATTACTTGAGCCAAACAGAAATCCTTCAGAAAGTGGAAATCCAACGCCTAGCGACAGCGCTGCCGAGTTTTGTGCATCTCCATGAATGATGCTCACCAGTGAGAAACAGTCAGGGCCGGCTTTAGGGCGATTCCCCCGATTCCCAGGAATCGGGCCCCACAGCGTCCGGAATAGGGGCCCCTCACCCTCTGCCAAAGTGCCGCCAGAAACAGCGGCAACCGATTGAACTGCCGCTGAATTGCCGCTGCTATCTTCACTACCACGGTCTTCGGCGGCATTTCGGCAGCAGCTCTTTCCAATCGGGCCCCACATGTCCTAAAGCCAGCCCTGGAAACAGTCACTTATTTCCCTCTCAAGTGTGGGGGAATGCAAAGCCTATCCCTTAGGCCCTGCAGAAACAGGGGGAAGGGAGGTTGGGTACATTAGGGAGACTGGTGCTGGAGGGAATCAGAGGTGGAGTATGGGAGAGGGAATCTAGGGGGGAGGAAGAGGACAGGAGAGGGTGGGGATTGTTTGGGAAGGAAAAACAAGCGACTCACTGGCAGAGGGGTGAGGAGAAGAAGGGGGCCAGGGAACAGGCTGGGGAGGGATGGGAGCTGAGGGAGACAGGCTTGCTGGACAACGGTAGAAGAGGGTAAATGGAGACAGGAACAGGATGGAGGTATTTGGAAGCAGAAGGGAGGCTGCTCCAGGCCTCATCCTGCCTAAAAAGATTCAGCACTTTCCTCCCCAAACAATCCCTACCCCAGGCTACCTCCAGAAACGCAGAACTGCTGGAATATGCAATCTTAGTCACTCTAGTTAGGCAAAGTGCAGACGCTGGGAGGAGAACCACCGCTTAAACTGGTATTAAGACTCCTCCTTTTCCCACTCACTCACCCCCCATTTAGATTGGATCTTTACTACTGAGCTGGCTGCCTGCCTGCCTCTTCCACAGCCTCTCAGACACAGAGTTGCTGGTTTGCCCTCCCGACCCTCTCAGATTCAGATGACATTGTGCCTGGAACACAGCCCACAATACCAGTGACTTAAAGGGAACTGAGAACCCAGTTTTAGCCTGACTCTAGGGACATGCTTAGATCTTGTTCACACCACAAGTGGTAACAGTGCTGCAATAAATTCAGGGGACTACTGTGTGATAGCAGATTCCTCTCACTTGGTTGTATTTTTAGTACAGACATAGCCAAAAAGACAACACTGCATTGGTTCAGATTTGCTTCCCTGCCAACAGTCCCACGTGTTATAATCCAATCCTAGGTAACCAGTGCCCCAGGACTGCTGACTCAGGTCCTTGGTGCAGGCAGCCACCTCCCAGCTCTGTACCCCTGCAACTGCTTCTTGGAACTGCATTAAGCTCAGCGGGGTTGGAGCAGAGAGCCAGCTCCCTGCAGTTGAAATAGGCATCCAGCAGACGCCAAAGGAGCCTTGTTCGTGCCCTAAGCAATATTTGACAGCATGGGAAGGACTCAGATTCAGAGGCCAAAGGAGGGAAATTCTGAACAGCTGCTGTAGGAGAAGAGCTTGTACTGGTGCAGGCTCAGACAGAGAGGTCATCACATGGGCCAGGAGTTTGACACCCAGAATTAAAGCACATCATCAGGAAATGTTTCCTGACAGTGACGTCTATTAGACTGTGGTAGAGTCTCCTAAGGGAAGTGGTGAAAGCCCCAACCCTTGATTCCTTTCAAAAGCTGAACTAAGCATTGAAGGACCTAGTGCAGGGCACTTAATAGGGTGAGGGTCAACATGATCCAGTACAGTAGTTCTTTCTCCCAGCCCTAATTTCTATTCACAGAAAACAACAGCTTAGGCCTGGTCTGCTCACGGTTTTTGTGCTGATATAACTCTTAATTAAGAGAGTGACATTTGTACCAATATGCATATACTGGTACACCCCTAGGTTAGGGTGACCAGGTGTCCGGTTTTCGACCAGAACACCTGGTCAAAAAGGGACCCTGGCGGCTCCGGTCAGCCCCGCCGACCAGGCCGTTAAAAGTGCGGTCAGTGGTGCTGCGGGACTAAGGCAGGCTAGTCCCTACCTGTCCTGGGGCACCACGCTGCGCCCCAGAAGCAGCCTGCAGGTCTGGCTCCCAGGCGGGGGGGCCACAGGGCTCTACGCACTGCCTGAGCACCGGCTCCTGGCCAATGGGAGCTGGGGGGGTGATGCCTGCGGGCAAGAGCACTGTGTGCCACGGACCCTCCTGCTTCACCCCCACCCGCCTAAGAGCCGGACCTGCAGGCTGCTTCTGGGGCGCAACACAGAGCCAGGACAGACAGGCAGCCTGCCTTAGACCCACTGCGCCACTGATTGGGAGGCTCCCAAAGTAAGCCCACACCTCAACCCCGAGCCCCAATTCCCAGCCCTGAGCCCCCCCAAACCCAGAGCCCCCTCCTGCACCCCAAACCCCTCATCCCCAGCCCAGAGCCTGCACCCCCAACCCAGAGCCCATACCCCCTCCTGCACCCCAATCCCAAGCCATGAGCCCCCCAAACCCAGAGCCTGCACCCCCCCGGACCACCACCCAACACTCCAACCCCCTGCCCCAGCCCATAGCCCCCTCCCACACCCTGCACCCCTCATCCCCAGCCCCACCCCAGAGCCCTCACCCCCTCCCACACCCCAACCCCCTGCCTAAACCCGCAGCTCCCTCCCACATTCCGAATCCCTCGGCCGCACCCCCAGCCTGGAGCCCCCTCCTACACCCCCAAACTCCTCATTCCCTGCCCCACCCCAGAGCCCACACCTCCAGCCGGTGCCCTCACCCAAACTCCCCTCCCTCACCCTGCACCTCTCATTTCAGGCCCTACCCCAGAGACCACACCCCCATATAGAGCCCTCACCCCCTCCCACATCTCAACCCCCTGCCCCAGCCCAGGGGCAGTGAGTGAGGGTGGGGGGCAGCGAGCCACCGAGGGAGGGGGAATGTAGTGAGCGGGAGGCGGGGACTCAGGGAAGGGGCAGGGCATGGGTGGGGCCTCGGGACAGGGGCGGGGCTAGGGTGTTCAGTTTTGTGCAATTAGAAAGTTGGCAACCCTACCCTAGGTGCCTTATACTGGTACAGCTTTTACCTCTTCCCACATGGGAATAAGCTGTAACTGGTATAAATGCACATTTATTCCTGTATAACTGCATCCACAGTGGGGGGGTGCGGTGGGGGTTGTACCACTGTAACTATACCAGTACAGCTTGTGTGTTGACACAAAGCTTTACTTGCACAGTAATAACCTTCATTTACAACAGTTAGTTCATAGTTAAAAACCATCACAACGTATCTGATATCGGGGGTGTAAGAATTTGATCTGCAGGCTGAAAATGACCAGAGAGATGGGGCCACAGTGATTTAAAATTTTTACATTTTAAGAGCCTGTATAAACTGAGAGTATTTGAATATTTATCTACTTCCCCTTAACTGTTTGCTTCTGTCTTTTTAACAGCAGTAGAGGTTGGTTTGGAGGTTTTTAATGGTACCAGTCCTTGGAATGTGTAGTTCACAGCAACCTAGAGCTAGTGAAGATTTGTCTAATTTCTCTGTGTTTTTAAAGATGAGAACTGCACGGGATCCTCAGTTCCCTGCACCTGCCCTTGCAACTTGGGCCTAAGGCGCTTTGCAGGGCTTGTGGCTGCCCCTAGCTCAGACCACCCTGCAAAGCTCGGCACGGTTCTGGGTTTCCCTCCTTAATCTTCTGAGCTCCGGAGCTTCACTTGTTCTCTGGATCCACAACTTCTCCTGCCCTGTAGAAGTTAGGAGTGATCTGCATTGTTCTGATTTCTCCTCTGCCTCTCCTTGCCGGGCACAGATTTGATTAAGTTCCCATCAGGGTATCCATAAAGCACCCACTGCTGTAGCTAACTACAAGATTCAGGTTTGTTTTAATACTAGTCTATGCCCTCAATGCCGCAACCAGCATCATTCTGCTAGATGCTGCACAAACCCGTAATACAGTACCGGCCCCAAAGAGTTTCAAATTTTAGAAGCAAGGAAGACCCCAAAATGGTGGGCACTGAAAGTGTCATTTTAAAGCATCCATAACTTTAAAATGGTTTGAACAATTACCTTCAAACTTTGCAAGAAAAAGTTCCAACGTACCCGTAAAATAACGACAATACTTTCTATGTTCAAAATTACAAAGGGAGAGAATAGACATCTTATAATAGAATTCTGTTTGCAACCTACTGAATAGTTCCATATTTAGAGTAACTTTAAAAAAAATGTCCTGCAATTCAGCTTATTCCATTTTCTCCTTACTTTGCAGGAGAAATCAGTGCCAGTCTACAACAAATCCATTGCTGCAGAAACATCTACATACTAGATGAAGCACACAAATCTGCAAAGCCAGGACCATAGGCACAGGAAATAGGGGTGCACGGGGTCCCGGCCACCGGCCCTGGCTGCCGGCCCCATGCCTAGGGGTTCTGCTGCTGGTCCGGGTCCCGGCCGCCGGCCCGCATGCAGGATCGGCCCGCTCCCGGCCCGGGGCTCTGCAACCGCCTCCAGCTGTGGTCCCAGCCTCAGCCACCTTACCCCTATCCGCGTCCCCCCCTCCCAGAACCATGGCCCTGCTCCCAGCCCCAACTGTAGGTGGCGGTGAGGGGTGCGGCTGCAGTAAGGGGGGGCACAGCTCAGCACACACACACCCTAAAACTGTTCCAGTGCCACTGGCCAGGACTAAGACCCTGGTCCTTTATCTCCAGGATCTGAAGCTTTGAGGATGCTATGTTCTTTCTACCCTGTAACCAGCTACCAGAGGGCAACCTGCTCAGATACACACTTTAACCATTACAATTAGATAAAACCATCATTACTGAGCTTAATTACCACTTGGGTTCTCAAATGTATGTCTAGGTTTTCAAGGAGATTCAGCCATATGGACAGTTTGGAGAGATGGTAACATGCTGTATTTGAGATAAAGCAACACAAAAGCATTTCACAACATTCAAAATCTCAAATGAGGATAATTTGTAGTGACCTGTAACTCAAACAATTTGACCGCCTTTCTTCAGTCTGCAGAAAAATTCTGTTTATCCTTCTGAGTAAAATTGACAATTTTCAGGACAAACTAGTTTTGCTCATCACTGTGTTTAAAAACATAGCTTCATAACAGAATCTAGTTTTTCCATAATGATTCTAGAGCAGAGGCTCTCAGCCTTTCCAGACTATTGTACCCCTTTCAGGAATCTGATTTGTCTTGTGTACCCCAAGTTTCACCTCACTTAAAAATACTTGCTCACGAAATCAGACATAAAAATACAAAAGTATCACAGCACACTATTACTGAAAAACTGCTTACTTTCTCCTTTTTATCATATAAAATAAATTGGTTGGAATCAGTGTTCCCTCTAATTTTCCCCACACATGTGCGGAATGAATTTTGTTATGTGCACCAATATGGAGGTGATGTATGACACAGCACCTTCATACTGACGCACATAACAAAATTCATGTGGTGAGGGTGGGACTGAGGGATTCAAAGTGTGGAAGAGGGCTCAGAGCTGGGGCAGAGGGTTGGGATGTGTGGGGGGATGAGGGCTCCGGATGGGTGTGCAGGCTCTGAGGTAGGGCCGGGGATAAGGGGCTCTGAGCCCTTTCCAATGTATCAAAGGCTTTCTTGAATTCCAGCAGTGGTAAAAACAGTACTGAAAACAGGAGTGAAATAACTTCTCTACTCCTATTCAGGATTCCTCTGTTTATGCATTCAAGTACCATATTAGCCCTTTTGGCCACAGCATCACACTGGGAGCTCACATTCAGCCGATTATCGATCACAACCCCACTGCTCCCCAGGATAGAGCCCACCATCATGTGAGCATGGCCTACATTGTTTGTTCCTAGATGTATACATTTACATTTAGCTGTACTAAAATGCATATCATTTACTTCAGGGGTGGCCAACCTGAGCCTAAGAAGGAGCCAAAATTTACCAATGTACATTGCCAAAGAGCCACAGTAATACATCAGCAGCCCCCCACCATCAGCTCCCCTCCCAGTGCCTCCTACCCACCAGCAGCCCCGCCGATCAGCGCCTCCCCCTCCCTCCCGATCAGCTGTTTCGTGGCGTGCAGGAGGCTCCGGGGAGGAGCGAGGGCACAGCAGACACAGGGGAGGGGGCGGTAAGGGTTGGAGTGGGGGCAGAGCCAGGAGTTGAGCAGTGAGCACCCCCTGGCACACTGGAAAGTTGGTGCCTGTAGCTCCAGCCCCAGAGTCAGTGCCTATACAAGGAGCCGCATATTAACTTCTGAAGAGCCACATGTGGCTCCGGAGCCACAGGCTGGCCACCCCTGGTTTACTTGCACCCAGCTTACCAAGCAATTCAGATCGCTCTGGATCAGTGACCTGTCCTCTTCATTAGTTACCACTCCCCCAATTTTTGTGTCATCTGCAAACTTTATCAGTGATGAGTTTATATTTTCTTCCAGATAATGATAAAAATGTTAAATAGCATAAGGGAAAGAACTGATGCCTGCGGGACCCCAGTAGAAACACACCCATGTAATGATTCCCCATTTAATGATACATTTTGAGACCTATTAGTTAGCCAGGTTTTAATCCATTCGGTGTGTTCATGTTGATTAAAAAGTGTCATGTGGTACCAACTCAAACGCCTTACAGAAGTTTAAGAATATTAAATTAACACTATTGCTTTTATCAACCAAACTTAATCTCATTAAAAAAAAAGATATAAACTTAGTTTGGCAGATTCTATTTTCCATAAACCAATGTTGATTAATTACATTACCTTCCTTTAATTCTTTATTAATTGAGTCCTGTATCAGCCGCTCCATTATCTTGCCTGGGGTCAATGTCATACTGGCAGGCCTATAATTACTCCAGTCATCCCATTTACCCTTTATAAATATTGACACATTCGCTTTCTTCCATTCTTCTGGAACTTCCATAGTGTCCTCAGACTTACTGAAAATCAACATTAGCGGTCCAGAAAGCCCCTCAGACAGTTTTTTTTTAAACTCTTGGATGCAATTTATCAGGACAAGCTGATTTAAAAATGTCTAACTTTAGTAGCCGCTGTTTAACATCCTCCTGACATACTAGTGGAATGGAAAGATTGATATGACTACATCATCTGTTTTTTTCCTCAAATACAGAAAACGAAATATTTATTGAGTACTTCTGCCTCTTCTGCATTATTTTTCGAATTCTACCATTTCCATCTAGTAAGGGACCAACATCTTTGTTAGGATTCTTTTTGTTTGTAATATAGTTTAAAAACTCCTTATTGTCCTTCACTGTGCTGGCCATAAATTTCTCTGCCTTCACTTCTCCTCTAAACCACGTTGGTTTTTTAACCAATATGGCCTTCTTTCTTGATTGTGGCTTCCCAATTATCATTCACATTTTTCTGATTAAATTCTTCCTCCCAGCTGCTTTGACTCATAATTGTTTTCAGCTTTGTGCAACTGGCCCTTTTAAAGCACCAACTGTGCTGGTTTGGACTTTATAATGTGCAAACAGAATAAATGTGATAAAGTCATGATCACTTGTACCTAAGCTACCATTAATTTTTAGTTCTGTGATCAGTTCCTCTTTATCTGTCAAGACGAGGCCTAATATAGAATTCCTCCATACTAGCTGCAACACTTTTTGAGTTGTGAAATTGTCATCTGTGGTATTTAGAATTAGAATTCGGTATTTGGTATTTGCTTTAAGCAAGACCATGCAGTCCCTCACTGTGCCAGTCTCCACCAAAGCAGTCCCAGAGGGGATGAAGATGGCTGGCATAGCCCCAATGATGCAAACTTTCCACTACCAATCTATATCTGTCATTGCTTAGCTGGCCAGTCTGATCTGCTTTCTGCCCTCCACAACATAGGTGTCAAACTGGCTGTAAGCCAGTCACCTGTATAAATAGCATTGCACAAACCATGGAGCTAAGATGTGGGTTACTCTTTTCATAGTAACCAACATCATCTGGCAGAGATGGGCATCACCAAGAACACCAAAAGGTCTTGTAAGAAAATGAAAAGACTGGAGGTCCTGGGACAACAAATGATCTGGTCACAGCAAGAAGACTGCCTCAGTTTTCTGATGAGCTGAACCAAATGCTCAAGACCCACCTTTCCATCCAGCCCATTGTGTTAATGCATTGCCCAGAAGTACCACATGGCTCAATAAAGAGGAAGAGCAAAGGAGGAGGAACAGCAACTCCCTGAACCAGGCAGCCAAGGGGGAAAGGAGCCAGACCTTTCTTTGGGGTGTGGGAGGAGAGACAAGCAGGACAGGGTAGCAGAGGCAGTGGCCAAGACAGCATGGCAGGTAAAGCCCTGTGCCGCAGGTATACAGTTTTTATTGCAAGATGAACTGACGCAGGGCTGATTTTTAGGCAGAGGGGAAAACTGTGCAGGTTTCTATGAACTCCACAATTAGTGTTTTGGTTGGTGTTTTTTTACAAAGGACAGAGTGTCACACAAGAGCAGCAGTGCCCATCTCTCATCCCTCCATTATTCCCCCCTCCCTCTGCCAGCACAGCATGAGCAGCAGCTGCTTCGCCTATTCTTGGGAATAATGAGGGAATCAAACTGGGATTCTCAAGTTGGCATCCCTTCCCCCTTCCTTTTGGCTGCAGGAGCCATTGTTTCCATTCAGGGTGGAAGCACCCAGCGGGGCGTGCATACCAGCTGGATGAGCTGTACCACGTGACCAGACTCAAAATGGCAGACAAGCAGGAAGGAGACAAATCAAAAAGTAAAACAGAAACTGCAATTTAAAAGGAAGCAGTTTCTATTACAAGAAATTACAAACGGGGCTGTATGGCCATGGCAGTTACGTTACATTGTATCTGTCAACACATATGCTTGGCTATGGTGCCTTAGTAGCATGGTGCTTTTATCTGCTTGCAATAACTTTTTGTTCAATGCATGAAAAGCATTGCTAATCAGATTCACTCTATTTCATATCTTTGAAGCAGTGCAAAGCATGTTTAGGAATTGGACTGATGCTCAACTAACACAGGCCATGAGTAAGTGGTGCAAAAATGACAATTGAACAGTGCTACTTATTAATTTTAGCCCTTACTCCCACCCACCCAACTCCTTAGCAATTATGTCCAAAAGCCCTGGATGAAACCAAATGCTTAATCTTTGCAAACAAGTTTGGGAAATACATATATCCCTCCCCATACCACATCCAGAAACTCTCACACCAGCTCCATTCGTGGAACTAGTCAAATAGTATATGTGTTAATAATTATAGTGCAAAACTTATCACGCTTTCGTCTCATTCCCTTGAACAGTTCTTTCTTCCCTGGCTGGGAACCTCCACAAAGAGATGTTCTTTGTAATAAGCCATCTTTGTTACTCTATTGCAGTGATCACCACATGCTCCTCTCCTTCCCTCTTCATCAGTCCCATTTTCACCTTAAAGTAATCCCCACCCCATCTTATTACTGTAATGTCTGTGACTTTTAATATGTCCTTAGCATTTCTATGCCACTAACAGAGTGGCTTAAAAGTAAGCACTGGAATTCAAAACTGAACTAAAACTGCTACTTTTATAGCATGTCTAAGTATTCCAAGAGATTGATGGAACATTGCTATGATCAACTCTGATTTCTTGTTTTTCACTGTATTGTGCATTCTAGCAATACAGATGTCCCAGAACAGGTAGGAAGGTTTGCAGACTGACTCCACAGCAATGAGGTCCAGGAAGAGGAAAAGCTAAGAGAACCAGATTCAGAGCCTTTGTGCCAGTTTAAAGAGCACAAGATGAGGATCACCTGTGAAAGGCAGCACTGAAAAGCTCATGGAGAGGCAGGACAACAAGGGAGTTATGCAGGAATCTATTCAACCAGGAAGGAGATGCAAATGGAGGACAGACAATTCTAAAAGAATCTGTTTATGTAAAAGGCACAAGAAAAAGTGACTTTGACCCAGCAGCTGGCACCTGCTCCTGTTTCACCTACCCAATACCCATGGCATCAATCAGGACAATAGTTCTTGGACTGCCTCCAACTCCCAACTCCCTCTCAATCATTTCCCAAGCACTCTTCTACCCACATGCAAGAGGATGGAAAAGAAAATGTACATCCCAACGAAAGGCACTTCAAGTGCTGGAAGAAAAGATCTATATTGCTCTGCTCTTGTACAATTGTCATTTTATATATATATATGTTATATTTTGCATGGCCTGTAAGCTTGTCAGCATGTAAAATAATTTATTGTGCAAAGTACAAAGAACCTTTGATTTCAACATCAGCAATACTATTATTTAATATCAATACATCAGTTTACTCCTCTATCATCTCTCTCACTATTAGCACACAAAACCCTTGTAAAGCCATCCGCAGTATAATCCTGCCACCTGAAAAGCAAAGCACTGCAATAATCCACTCTTCCATAAACCTCCTCACCATACAAAGAAAGAGAATTTAGGTCTCATACATTAAAAGAAACCCAGCTGCATCACAGCATGAAGTGATTCACTATACACTACAAATCCCAAGTTACATTCACTTCACTGTTCCATACTCAATTCCCCATCACCAGTTTGAAAGTGGGTGCACGGAGCATTTCTAATTTATACAACATGGCAATTGAAGCCTGTGCTAACAGCCTCAGGTGCGATGACTTGTCTGTCCAGATGTGCATAAGTTAATTCCAGCCCGACCGCCTTAGCACGTCACTGTTCATTGACATCATCATCTTTGCTTTCACTTTATGCAAAATGCAGCAGGCAAATACAAATAATCACGACGTTAGCCACTGAACATTCATTCCAGGTCAAACACCTCCACCATGGTTCCTGTCTCCCAAATGCACACTCTAACCTACCATCTTCCTGCACCACTCAAGTATATGGTTTAATCTCTGTCTTGTTTGATCAGGCAGAGGTTTATTTAGCCATCCTAAAGGGAGTACAAAGGGTCACAGACAGAGCCAAGTGGGGACAGAAATACCATCAACATCAGAGCTGTTCCGTGGTAATAAAGTTCTGCTTTGCCTGCCATTCCTACATAGACATCCATGAACACCCAATGATTCAGAAAGGCCTTTATCTCCACGGAGGAGCACCCTTTCTGTTAACATACTCCTGGGCAAGAAAGAAGACACAAAATGTGCACATGGGTTCCATTTACGTCTCCTGCACTGCTTAACTTACTTAGTGCGTTCTAGCACATTAATCACTTTGATTGTGCCCCCCACACCCAACAACTCACTGCTGATACATACTGCCCTGCAAACCTCTATCACAACAGCACCCCTATGGACTTCTCAACCCCATGCTGATGCCCAATAATTACCCAGGGCAGACAGCCACCACAGGGCAATCACCACTTGCTTTTCAATGACAAGGAGAGCTTATCCTTGCAGTCTGGCACTGCCATTTCAGGGCTAGCTCACCACAGAGATCCAGAAAAATTGTCTTCTTCATCCTTAACGTATGCTGCTTTTGCTGTTCTTGAGACCTGGGATGAACAATCTAGTCCCACCAGGCTGTGGTCATGGTCCAGACACAAAAGCACCACTCCACCTGGTGATCAGCTGCAAGCACAGCACAGAGCCACCTCCTCAGGCAGTTTGGGGGTGGTTTTGACTGTTGCATCCTGAGCACCATGAACTTCTAGTCTTGGTCTGAGTCTCTCAACTGGTACTGCCTGAACACCCTACCACTACAGCCTCACAACTGCTTTTCAAACACTACAGCAGAAACACAGGAGCAAGAGACAAGCTTTTACCCTGGCCTCCATTTTGAAAAAGAGCCTAGGAACTTATGGTGGTCATTGCGATGGTGGGATTTACTGGGAAATTATGGAAGTTTGACCTCTTCTCCCATAATTCTACTGGGCTCTCAGATGGTCTGTCAAAATATTTCAGAAGCTACTGCTTCAGGTGGCGACAAAAGGAACTGTAGGAGAGGCACCCAGAAGACCGTGGAACACAGCAGTAGTGTGAATGTGGGGTAAAACTGCTATCAACCTGCACCCCAAACAGCACGGCTAGTGTGGACTCATGGCATTATTGGTACTTACACTTGTGCATTGCTTCAATTACCAACAGTTCAGTTCTCTAGTTTAAATAGGCCTTTGTTTTCAAACACAGGGTGTGAAGGAGAAAAGCTTAAGGGGTTTCCCCTTGTCTGCGCTAGAAAATTAAGTCATGTTAGAACATGAGTTAAACAGACTGAAAAGTCATGTTTAACAGTGTTAACAAGGTTGTGCTTTAACATGACTTAATTTTCTAGCGAGGGCAAGAGA
Organism: Chrysemys picta bellii; assembly: GCF_011386835.1. NCBI lineage: Eukaryota > Metazoa > Chordata > Testudines > Emydidae > Chrysemys > Chrysemys picta. Next base: position 90,890,620 of record NC_088791.1, on the reverse strand, counting down.
AAGGAAACCCGCTCTCAATTTGCTTAGTCCTGCGAACTTTGCAGTGAGAAGAATTTGTCACCAAAATTAAAATGTGAAGTTTTTGTTTGTTTTTAAGATTTAACTACTGTTGGCACTGCTGAAGGCAACCATATGGTTGAAAAGTTATGCAGGTTGAAGGCTCAAAGAGAATGTAAACTAGTGGCACCCTGTGATTTAATCTTAACCATAAATATTTTTTAATCTCATTGGGCTCTCCAGCTAGTGGTGTCACATTATACTACTTTTACTATTTTTCAACAAGATGGCTACCATCAGAACTATGCTCAGAAATGCCAGTTATAGTTACAAACTTAAAAATACATTTCACAGTCAGCATATTAATGGTGACAAACTTTTCTTACCCTGTGAACAGTCACATTGATAGGCTTAGGAAAAATAGGCAGCTCTCTTCATAAGGGAAAAATAGTCTATTTAGAAAAAAAAACATAGTACTACATCCTCCATTTTTCTGTATTTCCCTCCTTCCCTTGTTCTTTATCCCTAGAAGCAATTTACAGACAATCAATTTATCTTCACAGCAACCATGTAAGGATTTTTCCCTATTTATAGATGACAAAATAGTCTGTACAGAAATTAAGTCTGATGTTACTAGAGTGGATTTCTGACTCCAGGTGTGGGTAAGCAACAGGAGCAGATGAACGCTTATGGCACAAAGACCACACATGTATGCAAATAACACTCATAATAAAGAATGAGGGATGTTACAATTTGAACGTGAACTGAGTGTATCATTTTAAAATGCAATAATGCACTTTAAGTGACTAAAATGGCATCTTGAGGTTTCATGTTTTATCTTTCAATGACTTCTACATCAATTTTGCTCAGTTTACTAGTTTAAAAAAAATAGTGTATCTAACTGCCAGCCTTGCAAATTCAGCTGGGGTCGTTCCAGTGTATGCACCATCACCAGAAATAAAGATTCTGCAACTGGAATTTTGCTCATAATTTTGTTGATGATAATGAACAAGCCAAAAGAGAATCCAATTCCCTCTGTCATTGCTGTATGGGCTCTGCAGGGCTAACAGGAGTAAAAACCGACTTCTGTCATTAAAGTCAGTACCTATGTATGACTCTGAATATGCACAGGAAGCAGCTCTGCTGAGTAAGATGGTCTAGTTTTAGAGTCACTTTTCTGCCATATCGACTCCTGGAAGTTTCATAGAATTTAAGGGCCAAGTTCTCTTCTTTCATATTAGTGCAATCCAGAGAAGAACATATCTATTAGTTACATGGTTTGAAAAGGCAGATTAAACCATGTCCAGTTCCTACTACAGACAATACAAAAGAGACAACCCCAGCCTGAGAATTAAGCCACTTGAAATGTCTTCTGTGGAATTATTTTCCCTTAGAAAAGGGGGTGGGGAGTACTTAGCAATGCTGTGATACCGTCCCCTGGAGCTGCACCTATTTTGATAGTTCAGTACTAGTTTTTCCAGGTCTGATACCAATTCACCTGACCTCCAGCATCCTCTGCCTACCCTTCCTGCCTCCCCTAACAGAAGTTCCCTTACCTTGCCATCTCCTCTCTTACTGCCAATGCTCCCCACCATTCCCTTTACACTTCCTCTGCCCTGGCTACCACAAAGTATTATTTGCATTACAGTAGTGCCCAGAGAATCCATTTAGGATTAGGGCCCTATTGTGTTAAGATGTGTACAAAAATTAGAGCACTCAAAATCCCAGGACACCCCAGTCTTGCACTCTGTGACCTGCTTAAATCTGAAGGGATCCATTTCTCACTCAGATATATCTAGGGTTGCCAACTTTGTAATACAGTATTTAAATACCAGACAGTCCAGCAGGAATGCCGGAACCTCCCCCGCCCTGCCTCTTCCCCCCAAGGCCCCACCTCTTCCCCCAATGCCCTGCCCTTGCCCTGCCCCCCCCTGCCCCACGTCTTCCCCCAAGGCCCCACCCCCCCGTTCGCTTCTCTTCCCTCCTCCACCTGTGAGTCACTGCTTTTCCCCTCTCCCCACCCTTCTCCTCTGCGGGGCAGGAGGGACTCACCTGCAGTGCCTGGGCTGGGAGCTGCAGATAGAAAGCGGCGCCGCCTGAGATGCCATAGGTGCCAACTTCCCCTCTTTCCTGTGGGTGCTTGACCCCCCGCCCATCTGCCCCCGGCCCCACCCCCACTCCACCCCTTCCATGAGGCCCCGCCCCTGCCCCACCTCTCCCCCGCCCCTATTCCAACCCCTTCCTCAAAGTCTCCGCCCCATTCCAACCCCTTCGCCAAATCCCCGCCTCCTCCCCTGAGCGCATCACATTCCCGCTCCTCTCCCTCCCCCCTGAGCATGCTAACGCTGTCAAACAGCTGTTTGGCAGCGGCTGGGTGGGAAGTGCTGGGAGGTAGGCAGAGGAGCGGGGACCCGGTGCGCTCAGGGGAGGAAGAGTTGGGGCGGGGGATGAGGGGAGCTTGGCTGCCAGTGGGTGCAGAGCACACACCCCCCCCCCACAGAGTCGGCGCCTATGTCAGGTGCTTTTTTCCTAGTTTTTTCCAGAGGGGATGAGTCAAACAGGAGATGAACAGGTTGAGAGAGAAGAATTTTTATTTGTGGGTGTAGCAGCACTGCCTACCTTGTCTGTCTTCGGGCTAGCTACTGCCTCAGTTTCTCCTCACTCAGGTTAGATCACCTGACCTTCCAGCTTGGACTGGTTGCTGCGGTGATTTGGCCCTCCAGCTAAATCATTAAAGAAACAAGTCCACCCCTTCCAACATAACCAAATCCATAACAAAAATGAAAGAGTCTTCCACCCCCCACAAGCTGAGTCCAGCCACTCCTTTCTGAGGGTCTGGCTTCTTTCCTGAGTCCCTCCTGCTCTCTACCAAGCAGCTACTCCCAGGGTGTCCTACTGGAGCTTCCCTTCTCCCCCTCCAATTCTACACAGAATTTGGTCTTATCTCCACCCCAGAAGATCTGATGTCGCCACATGACTGGCCTGTCATGTGACTTTGCTCATTTATTCAGTGTTGCCAACTCTCGTGATTTATTCCTGGCTCTGGTGACTTTGGGGTGTTTTTTTGCCTGACTCACAAATCTTCCCTCATTCAAAATGGCCACCATCCCCTGTTCCTATCAATGGGGCTGACGCCAGCAAGATGGCTGCCATTTCCCTACAGTCTACATGCATGTGGCAACAAGGCTGCCCTTAATAAAGGTGGCTGCCACCTCCCACTGTTTCCAGTAAGATTGGAGCCATGCCCACAGGTAAATGGCTGCCACTCTGTGGGCCAGGGGGCTGGACAGGACACAGGGACTGAGAGCAGCAGCAGGGACACTGTAAAAGATGGATAGGGATGAGGAGGCTGAGGGGATGCAGGAGGCAGATTTAGGAGTTACAGGAGAATGGGGTGCAGGGGGAAGGATGGATTCTTGCAAAAGGCTAAATCAATTCCATATTGTTTTTACTGTGACATTATGGCTTATATGAATGATTGATATAAGTTCAAAGTTCTTTGATATGTATATCTGTAATTCATCAACTCTAAAAAGTAAATTAAGTTCTATCTGCAAGCATGAACCATGATGCATTAATTAGCTTAGTAGTTCTTGAACTACTTAGTTTCTTTGATTAAAAATGGGTGGTAAACTAGGAGGGGAGGCAGTCAGGACACTAAAAGGAAATGGATGGCAGTTCCCCAGTCTTAGGGGGGAGGAAATGGTAAATGGAGCCTCCATCAGAGCAGCCAGGGAGAGGTGTGCATTTAAGGTTGACTTTTCAACCTGAAATTCTCTCACACACATTGGCAGATGAGTAAAGAATATTAAAAAATATGATTTGATGGGTTTTTAAATCTCATGATTTTAGGGGCCAATCTCATGATTTGTGATCTCTTGAGGTTGGCAATACTGTGTTCTCTACCTGGATAAGCAAGCTAAATATGTCACAGTTGGGACTGGACCGATCTCCCTTTAAAGGGCCAGTCACCCAGTGACAGAATATATAAGATACTTAGAATCTGAAAGCTGCTTTTTAATTAAATTGAAATAAGTAAATCACTGCCTGTTGCCATAGAGAATGAATGTGATGTCACAGACTCAGCCTCCTGGCTTCAGGGCAAGATCAAGCAGGAGAAAAAGAAAAGGCTGTGAAATTAAAAACACCTATTTTAAAGCAAATGGGTTTGATAATTAGAAAAAAAGTGTGGCATAGGGAAATGATTAGGCCATATGGTGGGAAGCGATTTTAAAGGTGAACTGCAAAGCTGTTTTAAATAAATGAAGAAACTACTTAAAATCCCAGATCGTTAACAGAATGGTATATGTGGAATTAACTATTTTGTTTTAAAACTGTGCAAAAAAAGAATTCATTCTCCTTCGACTTATTTGCCAAGTCTTTGCGGGGGGGGGGGGTTAAAAAAAGTTGTTTGTACTGTTATTACTGAGAAGAGTCAAACTTCTAACACATTTTCTGATGCTTTGCAATTTGCCTTAAAGGGAGATCTATTTATGGGATACAGAACCTTTCTCCTCTAGATCACTGGTGTCAAGCAGTCCTGTCTGAGTCAGCAGAGACCAACAGTTCATTAGTGATGCTGTATGTGTCACTCTTATAACTCTCATAACAAATGGACATCTAGGGATTTTTCCCATAGAAAGTCAATGGGCCACAATCTGCACTGGGCAGGAGTCAAAGCTAATTCTGGTCTTCTCTGTGGGCTATTATGGCCCCCAGTGCAAGCTGGACTAACAACAGCCTTGCATGGCTCCCTTAAGGGCTGCTCTGAAGCCTAGAATAGCCATATTATATCAAGCAACAGAGGGTCCTGTGGCACCTTTAAGACTAACAGAAGTATTGGGCGCATAAGCTTTCGTGGGTAAGAACCTCACTTCTTGCATCTGAAGAAGTGAGGTTCTTACCCACGAAAGCTTATGCGCCCAATACTTCTGTTAGACTTAAAGGTGCCACAGGACCCTCTGTTGCTTTTTACAGATTCAGACTAACACGGCTACCCCTCTGATACATATTATATCAGCCATTCCTGCCGTCTGCCTGCATCTGCCCCAGCACATCCCTATATCAGAGACTATGCAGAAAGCTGCCTATATCAGCCCTATGCTGCCTCTGTACTGAGAGAATTCCCAGGGGACTGTTCCACCACTTTTAAGGCCCCTTTACATCACCAGAGCAGTGGAAGAGGGCTGCAGCAAGGAGACTCTCCCATTATCTTTGTTAGCCCAGCTAGACCAGTTCTGAAGAAGACTCCACTATGATTTTTTTTTTACAAGTTTGTGGCCAGGGAATTAAGTAATAAGTTTATAAATCATTTTAATAATAAAAAAAAAAACAGAAAATATTACTTTTGTGTGTTCCTCATCCCCATCTCCTGGGATAAACCAGGACTTTTCTCCCATTTTCTGCAAAGATAAATAACCAGCCATAGTCATTAGACTCTCATGGTTCTTTAGTAGCCTGTGTAAAGTGAGCTAGGGGGATCTCAGTCCAGACCCTGGCAACATAACTGCTTACATCAAAAAGCCATAATCACAGTTGGTACTAATCTGCAGACACAGAATTGGCTAGGGAGAGTGAATTCTCTTCTCCCCCCAAAAGAGAGCCCCTTCCAGGCAGGGCTGAGAGTGTAGGAAGCTAGCAAAAAGGAAAAGAGAGAAAAAAAATCAGTATTGCCAACACTCACGATTTTATCCTGAGTCTTCCAATATTTGCTGTTTTACCTGGAGCCATGTTGCATGAGAATCTCAGCTTTCATAAAAAAATTACCTTTCCAGCCCTCCAGTTGCAGAGAAAAGCTTGAAAATGTGAGTCATAAAGGCTCACTCAGAAGACAAAAAGAACTCCAAAATCATTCTCATTTAAAGTGTCAGCATTTTTAAGCCAATCATGATTTTTGGCGGGGAGGGGGGCTGACTCATGTTCTTTGAACACTTGGTGTTGATGATACCAAGTAATCTCTCATTTTGCACCCCCAAATCTCCAGCGTGAAGAGCTGTGAAACATCCAGGGAGATGTTATAGCATGAGAAGGTACTAGCCGCCCTGGGCTTCCCCTCTTCCCACTGCTTTCCTCTTGTGTGAGAGCAATCTCCTGTTACTGGAACCACAACCTATCACCAAAAATGGCCATCCATTTTAGTACATTTCCTGCATTTAAAGAGGGAGGGGGACAGAGGAAGGGGCCTTAACCCTTTCTATCTCCTGGGGTTTATTTATTTATTGTTTTTATTTACAGATAAGAGATAAAGCCCATCCAGGTCCACATCAGCATCTTCCTGCGGAAGGGAACTGAGGCTCCCTCTCTCTCCTGCCTTGAATACTCCAAAGTAACCCCCCCTCCCTCCATGGCAGAGAGAAAGCTCCTGCAGCCCAGAAACACTCCCAGTTGGACAGGGCTGGGATAATCAGGCTGTTTTGTTAAGACTCAGCAAAGGTGACTACTTGGTGTGTCAAGGAAGATGCCCAGGAGCAAGTTATTTTCCTATAGTACACAAGGCTTTAAGGTAATGCAGAGAGCGCGAGAGCTGGAAGAGAACACTGACAATTTTCCACAAGACTTGATACCCTCCCCCAGGCTTCTTATAACCCACACATACACCTTACTTCCATAAAGCTCTGTAACCTCTGCTACAAACTCTGCCATCTTTCTTTACTGGCAATCACAAATTGCCCACAGGCCCATCCTCACCAGCTTGCCTCCCTACAGTCCCCTCTTCCTACCCACAAACTCCTCATAACCCTCTTCACCACACCCCCACAAGCTCTCACAAAATTTCCTGAGCAAGTTCTGCTGAGATATTTTCAGACCACCGTGGGTCAGACCACCCTGCTATCCCCATCTGCAGCAGGGGTCCAGTCATAAACCTTCAACATAGCATTAGGCTGGGCCCAGGGAACATGTCACACATGCACACCCACTACTTGTCTGTCAACTTCTAAATCACAGTGGGCGAGGGGAGGGCAGCCTACAGCCAGCAGCAATGTGGCTCTGGGTATGTCTATGCTACCGTACGGTGCTGCAGCTGTAAATGCTTCCTACAGCAGCAAGAAGGGTTTTTTCCATTGATGTAGGTCAGTGGTTTTCAACCTTTTTTCATTTGTGGACCCCTTTGGAAATCTTAGACATAGTCTGCAGATCCCCCAGAGGTCTGTGGACCACAGGTTGAAAACCACTAATTTAGGTAACCACCTCTCCAAGAGGCAGATCCATTCTGGGTTGATAGAAGAATCCTTCTGTCAACCTAGCTGCTTTTATTCCAGGGGGTTAGGTTGACCTAACTACAGTGCTAAGGGCACAAGATTTTTCACAGCCCTGAATGACATAGCTAGGTGGACCTGAACATTTTAGATGTTGATCAGGCCTCATAGAGACAGTTTTTAATCTGGACTAAGCTTTAAAAAGAAGAGAGAATCGCCACGCAATCCTTTGCAAAATTCAGAAAAGCATGAAATTTTGGTTTGTAAAAGCCTTTTGGGTGCAGCAAAATAAAAATAAAAAGGCAAATCACAACACAAAGATATAAGAGCTAGGTATTTATTTATTTATTATTATTATTATTATTAAGCTCTGTTTGTTGATCATTACAAAATTTTAAGTAACAAATGGAGGTTAAAGGCTGTTGAACGCAGAGACACCCAGTAGCCACATGACTGACAGGAATCCATGCAAGAGGAGTGGAACCATATGGAAAATATCAAGGGAAGGAAAAAAATGTCATCCAGCTCTTTGCATAGCTTTCAGCAGCCAGTTTTCCCTCTTACTGTATAGAAACTTCCCTGATTCAAACTTTCTCTCCCTATGCCCCTTATAAAACATATAGCATTGTCTCCCCACCCCCTTTCCGTTTCTCTATTGGGGAGCAAGATTCTGACTTTTTATTTTAAACCAAACGGTAAGAAGAAGAAAGATTAATTCCCAAGGGTTAACTGTACTGGGGCCTGCTTTTCTGAAAACCTCTGTGGTGTGTGCGCGTATGTATCCGTACACATTTAAGAAAAGGGAAGGTTGCTAAAGAATGTGAAATGTGAGAGCTACAGATTCCCCCATCACCACATCCCTCCTCCTGCTTTCAATAATACATTTCAGCAAACAGTCATTTTTCAAACCCCTTTCTCAGAGGGGAGGAGGTGAAGAGCTCAGGTTACATTTGGGATTTTTTTTTAAAACCACAATAAACACCACACAACGAAAATTCAAAGAAAAAAAAAAAGCCAGACCTGCTGTTTCCTTTTACAAGCCCTTTATTTCAAACAAACACATACAAATTAATGCAGTTTCCCCTTCCTCCAAGCTGTTAAAAATCTGACAAAAAATCTTCCATATCTAAAGAGCTTTAGTTGTTTTAACTATTTCCAGCTTAACCTACCCTCCACCCCACCCCCAGCTGATGTTGTTTTCCCCTAGAAACTAGCTTTTAATAGCTCCCACCTCCCATTTCCTCCAGTACAACATCAAAGGCAATATATTTGGGGCAAGGGTTGTAGTATATTCCTAAAAAAATGAAGCCTGCACATCTACCTCTCCAAACGGTTAGGAACATATACACACACTAACATGTCCTCAGTAGCGCTATGGGGAGAGAAAAATCAGGATAAGCAGAATTTAGAAAATAAAGAATTGGGGTAGCACCAGCACAATCTCCTTCCTGTGTTAGTCACTTTTCCCCTGCTGATGACCCTTGGCAAACCAGCAGCCATGTGAAATTAAACAAGCCCCCACTGGCAGAGTGGTGTAGCCTGAAATGAACACCTCCCCCTACCCTAGAAAGTCACAGCCTTTCTTTGAAAAGGCTCTTACCTTGCAAGGCTTCCTTATTGTCCCATTTTAGCTCCTTTCCTTTTGTGGGGCTTTAGTATATGTATTTAACATTCTTTGTGGCACAAAAAGAAATGGTTACAAATCCTGTCAGGTCATGTGATTGAGTGAGTGGTTTTTTTTCTTTCTTTCTCTCTCTCTCTCTTTTTTTTTTTTTTTTTTTTTTCTTTCCCCTTTCCTCTCTCTCTCTCTTTCTGCTTTTAGGACAATACTCAGCAGCCTGGGCTCAATGTGTCAGGCCAGACTGGCTGATGACAGAGAGGAGGAGGAGCTGCTGCTGGCAGGGCCTGGCTTTCATGGCAGCTGGGGCTGGGAGGATGGGGCCTGGAGCTGGTGTTGATTAGGGTTCTGACATCTCATAGTGATGCCTTGAGGAGTAGGAGGAGAGAGTGTTTTGTCTGATTTCTTTTTCTCTGCATCCTCTCTTTTCCCCTCCTCCCCCTCTCAGCCCCTCTCTCCTGCTTCCTTCCCATCCTGGGACCAGAAGGAGGAGGTCTGTGCTTTGCTGGGGGACCCTGGCAGGCTCCTCGCAGGCAGCTGAGATCTGGTTCTCTTACACACAGCTGAAACCTGTAGTGTGAACACCGCAGGCTGAATCAGACTTTCCCCAGCCTCACCGCTGGGGCCACTTCCCTCAGTTCTGCTAAGCCTCCCGAGGGCCCTTGCTTTTTCAAATCCTAGGGGAAAGGACCAGATTTCAAAGAGTGGCAAAGATCTCCGTGAATACAAACATCTTAGTGATTCAGCCAAAGTGAACTAATCTGCAACCCTCCTCTGAAAAAGTGCCCAGGTTTTAAATGTCTTTTCATTCTTTTGTCACAGTTGCCTTCACAGATATGATAGGCTCTGTACTCCTAAGTGGGGGCAGTACTGAGCCAAAACAGGGTGTAGGTTTTTTGGGGGGAGGGAGAGGGGGTGAAAGCCCACTAGGGTCAGTTGGCTATGTTTCTCAGGGTCTCATCTGAGCTGAGGGTAATTCAAGGAAACCGAAAGCCTCCTACCTGAACCGGACTCTAGTTGGGACCAGTGTCTACAAAGAGTGGAGCTTTCAATAGGCTGCTGGCCTAGAAGAAAGAGCAGGGCTTTTTAGACACACAGCTGCTGCTGTTTTTGAATTGCCGTGGTGTTTAAACGCTGCTCGGCTACATGAAGGGAGTGTGAGCAGAGACTTTGCTAGTCTGTCTTTATTTTGGTTGCACCAGAGAAACCTGAAACCCTTGAAGAGGGTTCCCTGCTGCTTTACATAAGATTGCTGCTGTGCTTCAATCCTGCTGCATGGGCCTGGACTCTGCCACAGAGACCATAAAACCAAATACCACTATAATGTAAATAAAGCACAATTACATCTTCCCATGGGGAATGGTAAAAAAACAAAACAAAACATTTTCTCTCTCAAACACCATCATAGCTGAAACCTAAATGGGAGAGAAAGAAAACACTTTCTTCTGCCCTTTAATGATTTGGCCATTTCAACGGATCCTACCAGATTCCCTCAGCTATGGAATGGAATTCTGTTCTAGTCTATAAAGATGTTTACAGTGCCCTCAGAAACTTTCAGTAGTGCATTAAGTGATATGACTAACAGAAGAAGAGCTCTATTTAAGCTTGAAAGTTTGTCTCTCTCACCTAGGGTGACCAGATGTCCCGATTTTATAGGGACAGTCCCGATTTTTGGGTCTTTTTCTTATATAGGCTCCTATTACCCCCCACCCCCGTCCCGATTTTTCACACTTGTTGTCTGGTCGCCCTACTCACACCAACAGAAGTTAGTCCAATAAAAGATATTACCTCACCCACCTTGTGTCTCTAATATCCCGGGACCAACATGGCTACAACAACACTGCATACTGAATAATGTAAGGGGACTATTGGTCCCTTACTAACCCTTAGTGGGGGGGTTTGGTTGACTAGCTCCCAGTACGAAAGGGAAGGGTCAATGGGAAATCGGAACCCTGAGACTGACAGTCCCCAGGGGCAATGTGGAGAGTCCAATGCTCCAGGCCAGCCTGATTGACAGGACAGGCAGGCTAATGAGGGGGTCAGAGGCCAGTGGGGTCCCATCCTCCGTGTGAGCTGGAACAGAGTGGGGTGAGCTAAGGAGACAGCAGTAGCCTGAGCTGAGCCGGGGAGCAAATCTGTGGCAACCGGAGCCAGAGAAAACGAGAGAAGCAGCCTGAGCCAGGGAGAGCATCAGCAAGAGCCAGAGAAGCAGCCCAGGGAGCAGACCTGTGCTGGGAGCAGAGCCGCAGCAGCCAGAGCCAGAGGGGCCAGAAAAGCAGCTCAGGAAGCTGGAAGCAGAGCAGCAGCAGGGCTGGGGCTGGGGCTGAAGCAGTCCAGAGCTACATGCGGGAGCAGCTGGGGAGAGCAAAGGGAACCATGGGCAGAGGGCCCAGTGCAGGGCGACACCCTCAGCCAAGAGGCCTTGTAGGCCAGACTTGGAGAAGGGATCATAACCCCGACGGGGGGGCAGGAGGCTGACACTGGGAGGGAGGGTCCTGCCACCTAGAGCCTGAAGGCGTGTGGCCACCGCCAGAGCAAGTGTTCGACCCGCAGCATCCCTGCAGCACAGGGGCCTGGGCAGGAGGCCTGGGTGTGAGGAACAGACCATGAACTTCCCTTACATTCCAGAGACGCTGGTTGTGATGTCCCCGTGCCACAGAGCAGGGTTATGTTTTTCCCTTTAACCTTTCCCATTTTTTTCTTATTTTTTAAATTGATTGCTGTTTAATACATTGTATTTGCTTTTAACTGTATGTAATGATCAGTGGGTTAGCATCCAGAGCAGAGAGAGCACCCCGGAGTGGGGACACCCTAGCCCCTGTCCTAAGTCACTATGACAAGATTGGGGGTAAAGCCCCCAGGAATACTCTGCCACACAGGAGAATGGCAGGGGAGTCCTCAAGGTCAGGCAGGCCTCTGGGTAAAGGAAGTGGGAGCGAGGACTCAGATCCTTTCATTAGCCAATTCCACCAGAGTAGTGTAGGGGGGAGGGATAGCTCAGTGGTTTGAGCATTGGCCTGCTAAACCCAGGGTTGTGAGTTCAATCCTTGAGGGGGCCACTTAAGGATCTAGAGCAAAATCAAAATTGATCCTGCTAGTGAAGGCAGGGGGCTGGACTCAATGACCTTTCAAGGTCCCTTCCAGTTCTAGGAGATGGGATATCTCCATTCATTTAAATTTAAGCCAGGAAAGTTCCTCACAATTAATAGTGGGACCAATCCCCCGCTTACACTAACACAGGGGTCAGCAATGTTTGGCACGCAGCTCGCTAGGGTAAGCACCCTAGCAGGCCGGGCCAGTTTATTTGCCTGCTGACGCGGCAGGTTCGGCCGATCATGGCCCCCACTGGCCCCGGTTCACCGTCCCAGGCCAACAGGGGCGGCAGGAAGCCGCGGCCAGCACATCCCTGGCCCGTGCCGCTTCCCGCCGCCCCCATTGGCCCAGGACAGCGAACCGCGGCAAGTGGGGGCCGCGATCAGCTGAACCTGCCGCATCAGCATGTTAATTAATCTGGCCCGGCCCGCTAGGGTGCTTACCCTGGCGAGCCGCGTGCCAAAAGTTGCCGACCCCTGCACTAACACATGTGGTTCATTTTCTCTCTCATCCTATCCCCAGAGGGAGAACTATGTGTACAGTGGTGTGTTTTGGTAAAGGTGAGGGTTTTCTTCTTTAGGTTAGAGCAGGTTAGATGGAAGCAATGCACCTTGCGCTTGGAGCTGAAGGTAGTGGCGTCTGTGATGGTCCTTAGTTCCTAGAGGAGTTAATTTCACAGTCTTGGGCTGGCCCCTGAGAAAGCACAAACAAGTTTTTCGCTGTGGCACCCACCCGTCATTTTCAACTTGGAGGAACTTGTCTGCATTCCTGACAACTGAGATAAAACATTTGTGGGGAAATATTCACCCTTTCCATTCTCCAGAAAGTGAGTTTCAACACCCCCACCCCTGCTATGTGAGACTTAAAACCTCCTGTTACAGACTAAGAACATACAGGCCGGTGTTTGAACATTTGGAGACATAGAAATACACTTTTTAATGGCATTGAAATTCAGTAGAGTAGGAAAGCTTGGAGGCAGAGAGTGGGAAAAATATATTTTGTTAAAAAAGGGGGGGAAGAGTTGGCTCATATATATAAAGTGGCATTGATGGACCCCCAAAGGGGAGTCCTAGCCAATCCAATTTGACTGAAAGGATGGTAGATGCAACATATGAGCCGTTAAAGAGAGGGTCAGGGGAATGGGAAGGAATAGTTTGGGCTCCAGTAGCAGAAGCAGTAACACCAAAGGACCTAAGGGAGACAGTGGATTTAATATATTTTTGCAATTTGATATAGCAGCAAAAACCATCCAGCTAATTTAATTTGAGGCTGTAAATGCAGAGGCCTCTTCTCAGAGACATAGGAAATAGTCCAGGTTTTTACAACACTGGTGAGACCACAGTTTGAGAATGTGTTCAGTTCAGGACAGCTCAGCACCACTAAGATGTTGACAAGTTGGAGGGAATGAAAAGAAGAGCAACATACCAGGATAAAAAGGCTGGAAAGGATTAATTTATGCAGAAACCCTGGGTCTGTACAGCTTGGCCAAATGAGAACTAAGAAGCATCAGGATAACTGTGGATAGGTATTTCAAGGGTGCAAAAACATCAGGAAGAGTTGTATAGGATGAAACTAAGCAAAGGAAACAGTCTATTAGGCTGTAAAATAGCATCCCTAAGGAAGTGGTGGAAGCTCCATCACTTGACTCATCTAAAATTGGATTGAGCAAAGCACTGGAGAAAATGATTAAAAAACAATCACACTGTGACAGCCTATTGTGGGTGGCCAGACCCAGTAATCAGAACCAGAGTCTATGGTCACAAGACAGAAATCAGCTGGGTCAGGATACCAGGAGGTTAGAAACAGGAGACAAACTGGAGGTCAGAACCACGAATCAGATGACCGGAGTCACCAGTTCAGGATGCCAAGAAATCAAGCCAAGGGAGGGGGAGGCGCACAGTCCAGAACAGGGAAGAACCAAGTTGTTCAAATAGCTTTCTGTTCCTGCTTCTGGCTGAAGAAGGACCAGCAGGCCAATCAGCTGCTCTGGGACTCCACCAATAGGACTGCAGCAGCAGAGTCTCAAACTGGGGCTGGGCTTCATTGGTCCCAGGTACACAAGTCTAGTTTCCAGGAGGGTCTGTCCATGCAGATGTATTCTGTTGAAAGCTACACCTTTTGTCGTACTGAGTAGGTGGGTCCCAGTTGTCTATGTTTGTCCTCATGTATTTAGAAGTCCTCCTTTGCCTTTTCCAGGTGTCTTTTCGCCTCCTCTTGGATGTGATGGATGTGTTCTACTAGGTCCAAGGCAGATGGATTGGGGGATGATATGGGTAGTTTTAGGTGGAATCTGGGGTGCTACCCATAGTTGATAAAGAAGGGGCTGTGGCCTGTGGATGTGTGGTCCACATTATTGTATGATAACTCTGTATAGGGTAACAGTGAAGACCATTCATCCTGGTGATAGTTGATGTAGCATCATAATTATTGTTCAAGGATCTGATTGCTTCTGTTGATGGTAGGCAGAGGACAGGTGCACATGACTCCTAATAAACATAGGGCCTTGTGCCAGAAGAGGGCAGTAAACTGTGGTCCCTAGTCAGGGGCACCGGAATAGGGGGGCCGGAGGGTCATGTGTGGGGATGTATCATCCCTACACCAACCTAATGGAAAGTTCCATGAGGAGGTAAGGGTCACGATGGGACACTTGCCAGGCAACAGCCCATGGCCTTATGTAAGGCCCCCTGGTGGTCTAGGATTATATAAGATGATCATGGCCTTATGTAAGACCCCCTGGTGGTCTAGGATTATATAAGATGAGGTAAACAAATCATGGCCTTATGTAAGGAACGGTTGAACCAATCGGTGTGGGGCTATACATGTGATAAACACATGATTCTCCTTCTTGTCCAATCCATAGATGTGTTATTATAGCCTAATTGTGTTATGTAACGTAGAGAAAAACTATAAAAGAAAGCTTGCAATAAACAGAATTCGGATTCAGCCTGCAACCACAGTGGTCGTGTGCTTTATCTGCTCCGCATGGAACCCCACAAATGGTGACCCCGACGTGATTCGGCTTGGACATCAAGGCAGCCAGCACTTTGCCCAGAGTGAGCTAGCAGAGATCATACTAGACACAGCCGCGGCAGGAGGTACCGGAGAATACCGGCTCCTGGTCGTCCGAGAGAGACGTTCGTGAGCTCACAGCCGACTGAAGCGTTCGGTGAGAAAAGGCGGAGGTGGCAGCCGCGGCAGGAGGTACCGGAGGATACCGGCTCCTGGTCGTCCGAGAGAGACGTTCGTGAGCTCACAGGTGAGCGGCTGCATTTAATAAAATGGGCTCTGCTTTGTCCGCAGAGGAGGAGACGGTGCATGATTTTTTACTACGCATTGCTAAAAAGCGGGGAGAGAAGCTTCCCTCTGACACGTTGTCCCGTTTGTTGAAATGGGGGCAGAGACGTGAGTTTTTTGTTACTCCTGATACAGTCTTTAATAAGGCAGTCTGGGAAAGTCTAGGCTCTGACCTCTGGGAGTTGGTCTCTCACAGCAACAAGAAGGCCGTGTCATTGAGCCTAATATGGTGCAAATCTAAGAAACTAATAGAGACGCTTGCGGCAGAAGCCGAGGTCCAGTCAGCCATTAATGACCTCTTTCGGCCAAAAGAGGAGCCGCCTTATGTGTTGCCGGTGGGAGCCCGTAAGTTCTTTGGGGGTGAGGACACTATCATACCACTCATCCCCAGTGCACCCAAAGTTGATCCTAGTATCGTCCCGTTACCGGACAACCCCGCGAATAAAATGGAGGTCTCAAGCCCAGAAGGGGATAAGTTACAAGAATTTCGGGCGGAAATGTACAAACAGGGCCTTCAGCTACAGGACATGCTGAATCAGTTGTCCCATTTGGCCGGTGAGAGCCATCCCTCGCAGTCCCACACATTGCGAGCCCTGAACCAGCCCGGCTTTCCTGTCACCAATAATGTTTGTACCCCAAAGTTCCGGGCGGAGTTCCCGGGGCAGGGTGAGCAGTTGCAGAATAGGTTAAAAAGAATGGCGGAGCCAGGCTTATCTAACTTTGAAAGGACATATAGGAAAAAACCACCGGATAAGATCCCTCCGGCCGTGGCTCAAGACACAAATTGCTAAAGAGCCCGACGCCGCCACGCAGAAGCCGGACGACGACCCCGCGGCACCGTACTTGCACTTGTTGTTTGCTACAACCTAGACACCTGATAATGCTGTGCTTCTATTTGTTCGGACTCCTTATTATAGGAGCAGGGGTCTTTGTATGTCCAAACTCTGTACCTTTTGTTAACCCACGACAAAATGTTTGGGTCACCTGGGCGAACCAGACTGGCCAAGAAGCCCTTTTTGCTTGTCCATGGCCACCCCATCAAATCCCTTTAGAACATGTCTTATTGGCTATCCTTATTTACATCCCAATGGTTTTCGTGGGCATTTACGTAATATTACGTTTCTTAAAAAGTTCCTTATTTAAGAAAAAGGGGGGAGGTGTGGGGATGTATCATCCCTACACCAACCTAATGGAAAGTTCCATGAGGAGGTAAGGGTCACGATGGGACACTTGCCAGGCAACAGCCCATGGCCTTATGTAAGGCCCCCTGGTGGTCTAGGATTATATAAGATGATCATGGCCTTATGTAAGACCCCCTGGTGGTCTAGGATTATATAAGATGAGGTAAACAAATCATGGCCTTATGTAAGGAACGGTTGAACCAATCGGTGTGGGGCTATACATGTGATAAACACATGATTCTCCTTCTTGTCCAATCCGTAGATGTGTTATTATAGCCTAATTGTGTTATGTAACGTAGAGAAAAACTATAAAAGAAAGCTTGCAATAAACAGAATTCGGATTCAACCTGCAACCACAGTGGTCGTGTGCTTTATCTGCTCCGCATGGAACCCCACAGTCATGGCCCCTCCACTTTTTACCAGCCATAAGGATGAATGATGGGGGAGGGGCCTTGGGGGGAAAAGGCAGTGTGAGGGCAGAGTCTCGAGGGAAGGGATAACACAGGGGTTGGATCTTAGGGGGGAAGGTGTGGCATGGGGTGCATGGTTCAGGCACCAGTGGCCTCCCACTGTTAGGAAGCTTCCACCGCCCCATCCCCAGTCGGAGGTGATATGATGCGGGAGGCCATGAAGACAGACTACATTGTTTATCCAGACCCAGGCACTTTCCTTCTCAGAGGGTAAACCTGTGCAGGGAATAAAGAGTGAGCCATTTTAGAAAAGCGATCTACCGCTGTCAGGATGGTAATAGAACCACTGGATTCTGGTAGTTACATCACAAAGTCCAAGGAAATGGCTTCCCAGGGCCAAGATGGGGTGTCCAGAGGTTGGATGAAACTGCAGAGTTTCTGGCAAGGGATCTTGGTGAGGGAACACACCTGTCAGGAAGTTATGAAGATCTTGGAGTGCATTCGGGGCCACCAGGAGAAACCAGACATTAATTGTTGGGTTTTATATCACCCCAAGTGTCTTGCCAAGTTGGAGTCATGGCAAAGTTGGAGAACCGCTACCCTCACAGGTCTGGGGGGAACATAGAAGTGATCCTTTACAAACATAATTCCCACCCACCCCCAGCTGTCATGCATGGGTTGCCAATGGCCAACTTGGATGGAATTCTGGAGATGTCAGTGAGTTGCATTAAGAAAGTTATGGGATTTGAGAATGTGGGCTGGTTCCAGACTGGGGTCTTGTGAGTCAGAGCCATATCTTCGGAACAAGGCATCAGCCTTGCCGTTCCTGGTTCCAGGGTGGTAGATCAGGTAGTAAAGTTGAATTGAGAAAAGAATAGGGCCCATCAGGGCCTTGGCCATAGGCAGGTACTCCAGGTTCTTGTGGTCCATAAACAATTGGACTGGATGATGGGTCCCTTCCAAGTAATGTTGCTACTCTTCAAAGGCAGTCTTAATTGCCAGGAGCTCCTTGCCCAGGATCTCATGGTTTTGCTCAGCAGGTGTGAGCTTCCTTGAATAGTAGGCAATGGGATGCTGTATTTGCTTGGGAGAGGACTGTCCTGATCACTGTATTAGAGGTGTTGGTTTCCACAACAAAAGTTTGTTCCAAGACAGGGTGGGCCAATACTGGAATGGTGGTGAAGGCAAGCTTCAGTTGCACAAATGCATGCTGGGCCTCAGATGACCAGTGGAACTTGGCAGTGAGGGGCTTGGCTTGTTTCGGAAAATCCAAAATGAACTCCAGTAGCAGTTTGCGAAGCCTAAAAAGTGTTGTAGGTCATGCACATTTCAGGGAGCTGCCTAGTCGCGGACAGCCTGGAACTTGTGCAGATCCATCTTGATGCCTTCTGGGTACAGGATGAAACCCAGAAACCCTGTTGAGGTTGGCTCAAATACACACTTCTCTTAGTGTAGAAACCGCATTGTCGTAGTCTCTTTACGACTGTGCAGATGTGAGTGGTGTGGTCCAGATCATCCAAGAATATCAATAGATCATCTAAGTACACTACCACAAACTGGTCCACTATATCTTGTAGCATATCATTAACGAAATGCTGGACTGTTGCTGGAGCATTATTCAGTATGAATGGCATAACTAAATATTCAAAGTGGCTGTAGTGGGTCTGAAAGGCCATCTTCCATTCGTCGCCTTCTGGGATACGGATGAGATTGTAAGCTCCCTGGAGATCCAGTTTCATGAATATACAGGCAGCACCCACATGGTCCAACAGCTCATGGATCAGAGGTATCAGGTAACAGTTCCAGATTGTTATCTGATTTAGGGCTCAATAATCGACAGAGGTGGAGACTGCCATCCTTTTTTACGCAGAGGAGCGGGGCACCAGCTGTTGAAGTTGATTTGTGGATGAACCCATAGGCCAGGTTCTCTTGAAGATATTCTCGCAGTGCCACCAGTCAGACTCCAACATTGCATATATCCACTCAGATGGTATCTTTGCACCTGGCTGAAGTTCTATAGGACAGTTGTAGTCCTGATGTTCGGGGGGAGGTTTTCTGAATTCTTCTTCTCAAAGACATCAGTGTAGTCATATTACTTGGGGGGAAGTTCCACAGTTCCCCCAGTAGGTGTATATTGCGGGCAACTACCCCTACTTGAGCCTTCTGGGGTCTGGGAGCAATGTTTGCTGGTCCCTGGCCATGCTGTTAGCAGAGTTCAGACAGGAAGATGACTTTCTGTCCTCCCCAGTGAATGAGAGGGTCATGAAGGGTCAGCCAGGAGATGCCAAGGATCAAGGGGAAATGCGGAGAATGGATCACACCAAATTATCATTTCTCTGTGTTCCCATCTCTGACTGATTCAGGTGACCATTCTTCTTCTTGCCAAATGGAATGCTTAAGGAGCTATATACCTCAGTCCTATACACACCTCAAGATACCACTGTATGTCACTAGTCAGGGTGAGTACCCAAAATAACCATGCAGGGCACACAGAATGCCTACACAAAGCACAAGGTCGTTGGACTACACACCATGCTTAATGTAAACTGTCAGACATGGACAAAGTAAAGTACCCAACACTTAGGAGGCAGGAAGCTGTACCCACTAAGTATGCCAAAACCCCTTTCACCATTTTTTCTTCTTCTTTCATATGGAATTTGAAAAGCAACAGGCTGGAATTATAATTAAATCTTAAGATTCGAAAGCCATTCTTATGCTTCTGGGGTAGCTGATGGATCCCCCTTGTGTCACCACTGTCAGCATGAATGGGGCAATTGTCCATGATGTGTCGTATGGTTTGTACTTCGCCACAGTCACAATTTGGTGATTCTTTGATTTTTCCATTTCTATAAGAGAGCCACACCTTCTGTGTGTTGTCCGAACACAGCTGGGTGCAATTCACTGCCTATGAGGGAGGCAGAATCCTTGGACTTCTTTCATTGGATCTTCAATCAGATCTTCGTTTGGGACATCACAAGCAGCCCATGATTCGAGCCAGCAAGTGCTGGTGTCCTTTCCATTGGCCTGTAGCATTGATGCGTGGATCCAAAAAGGCTTCCTGGATTTGAGTCAGCAGAGTGGCAGTGAATTGAAGTCTTGGTGTATCAGAAGGTCTAGAGTGGACAGGATCTTGTTATACTCCCGGACCACAGCAGCGTCTTGCTTGATGTTGTGTGATGCCCACAGCAGTGTCTTGCCTGAGGTTGCGTGATGCTCACCAAAACTGGAAGCCAAGGTATTGGAGTTGATCTGAGATACCCGCTAACAGTCCTGAGCATGGCATTAATTTCAGTGTCAATGAGATTGGTGTGGGAGCTGTTGCACCAACCTGATGCGCAATACTCCACTGTTGGCAAGACCAGGATTTGTGCTAATGTTTGAAATGTGTGTGTGCATCATATTCCCAGCATGTGCCAGTGAGTTTCTAGATGATGTTAACCTTTGTCTTTATCTTCTTTTTGGTATTGTCAAGGTGTAGGTGATAGCTCAGCCTCTGATCAAGGGTAACTCCAATGCACCGTGGATTATGGTCATATGAAAGAGGCAGATCACAAAAGTCCACTTTCAGCTGCACTTTGGCCTCATGGTTTTTCACGTGGAAGGCAGAGACGAATGTTTTCGAAGTGTTGGATTTCAGTTGCCAAGCTTTGAAATACGTCTCAAGTGTGCTGAGGTCATTGTTCATGACCTTTTCTGTGGCCTTCAGAGAGGAAGCTTGCGTTGCTAGCACAATGTCATCTGAATAGATGAATTTACAGCATGATGTGATCAGAATGTCACTGGTATAGAGAATGAACAGTGAGGGCGCTAAAATGGATACCTGGGGGGTGGGGGATGTTGTTCAATCTCTATGATTTACTGGCAGATTCACCAAGGTGTACAGTGAATCTTCTGTTACTCAACATCTCGGTGATGAATCTGATGGGTGATTGGCATGAGAAAGTGAATGATATCTTCAGCAGGAGATCTTTGCGTCATACAGTATCATATGCAGAAGAAAGGTCAGTGAATGCTGCCATTGTTTTTAATTTTCACTGGAAGCTAGATTCTATGGTAGCCTGTGACCAGATGCTGGCCTTAACCTTTTATTGCCAAAGTTCCCCTTTGAGGTCACCAACCCTCCCCTAGTATGAGCAGCAATGATGGAATGGATAACCTCTCTCCAATCTTTTATTCTTGTTGCTGTGATGATCACTCTGAATCCACAGACCATGAAACACAAATCCTAGGGTAATATTTGGACTCCACTCACCTCTGACAAACAATTCATTGCATCCAGCAGCAGGAATTTATGCAAATTGGCAAAACCTCAAATTTTAATATTCTCTAGTTAAAGCCATAATATAAAGATGTCTTTTTTAAAAAAAATACATGTGTAAGTAATAAAGCCACCCTGAACTCATACTAATAGCCCATTTATACCTCACCATACCACTATATATTCTTACTTTATATAATACGTGCAGGAAAATACATGATGCTGTGGGGTATCCATCATGTGCTGCAAAAACCACACCACACCACATCAATGGTTGCTCTATGTATGCCACACACTGAAGAAAAATTATTCTACAAATGTTCTAAAGAGATTTTAAAAGTTTATTTTTATTGGGATATATATATTTATATATATATCCGCTTCTAAAGTCAGTTGCATTGGTTACCATTAGTCCAACTGCATAGGGTTCAGGTGGAGGCATAACCATCCCTAAAATAGCTTTTCTAAACATAAAAGTCATAATTTTAAGGACTGATATCTCAAACTCTTCCAGGGGCTGTTTTATTTATTTAGATCAGAGGTTCCCAAACTTGTTCCGCTGCTTGTGCAGGGAAAGCCCCTGGCGGGCTGGGCCGGTTTGTTTACCTGCTGTGTCCGCAGGTTCAGCTGATCGCGGCTCCCAGTGACCACTGTTCGCTGCTCCAGGCCAATGGGAGCTGCTGGAAGCGGTGGCCAGTACGTCCTTGGCCTGCGCCACTTCCAGCAGCTCCCATTGGCCTGGAGCAGCGATCCGCGGCCACTGGGAGCCGCGATCGGCCAGACCTGCAGACGCGGCAGGTAAACAAACCGACCCGGCCTACCAGGACCTTTCCCTGCACAAGCGGCGGAACAAGTTTGGGAACCACTGATTTAGTTGTATCATATGGCTCTCACCATCCCCTACATATATAAGCATGCCATCATATGGAATAGAGATGGCCAAATGATAAATTACAGGGCCATGGAATATATTTAATTAATCATCTGGTTCCACAATTTATCATGCACCTTTGGCTGCCTCATATGCACTCTGCCCACTTGTCCATCTTCCTCAGACTATTAACATTCCAAGCCCTTCAGCAGTCTCAAACAGTTGTCTTTATTTAATAAAATAATCAATCTGCTATAAAAAGGTTTCTTTCTTTCTCGTGAATGTGACCTCTTCCCATCTCTGGTCTGAGTACTAAGATGGGAAGTATTCAGTTCTGGAAGTTCAAGACTAGTTACACATTCAAGGGCTGATCTCTTGTGACCCACCAAGACTAGAAATGGGAGATTTATACCATTGGAATAGGGATATAATCCCCTTTCCAGGGAGATTCTACATTTATTCTACTAATACGCCTGTTCTGCCATGGGAGTCTTGAGAAGTTTGGACCGCGTTTCATCTGGAACCTCACCTCAGAACTGTTCACCAAGGGTGGCCCTACCAGTAGTGTAAGACTCCGAACAACATAGTTTTGAGGGTCATTCAGATATACAAGCCTCTCCACCACAACAAGGTAACAGTCTAAGGAGAGCATCTGGAGTGGTACCAACATGCTGCCTTAGGAAGATTCTTTGTATGAGATGGGAAGATTGTCGCACCCATGCCAGCATTCTCTCTGTAGCTAACATCACCAGTGTTGAGGTGAAGATTATGAAACATCAACTTTGCTGGGCCGGTCATTGTGTGTGGGTAGTTGATACTCGTTTTATGAAGAAAGTCCTCTTTTCTCAACATAATCATGGTAAGCAGACTCAAGGGGGTCAGAGGAAACGCTACAAGGCCATTCTGATAGTATATCTTAAGAAGGGAGGCATTGACCCGATGAATTGTTAAGAGCTGTCTGGCAATAGACTGCAAAGGCATCATATCATACATCAAGCCTCACCCCATTTTGAAGAGAATCACCTTGCTCAAGAAGCTGAGAAATGGCAGAGGAGGAAGGAAAGCGTACAGCCTCCCAGCCAGCAGTTGTGCTCGCTCCAACCAACCACAGGTGCTGGAACTGAGGTTGCTGCAGGAACCCTAGACTTGAAGTGGTTTCCATTATATACAGGATTTACAGTTTGGTTCAATGGCTGTGAACCCCCCCCCCCCCCCACCTCCCCAATAACAATTGTTCTAGCACTCCTGCAAGAAACCATCTGTCATATATGTGGAAAAACCTGTAGAGCATGGATTGGACTCCTCAGCCATCTTAAGTCTCATCAGTGACATTTTTTCCCCTGGCAGACATCATCCTCGTATCCAGGGATAGCCACCGAGGACATTCATTCTAGGCCTGGATGAGCCCAAGATATCTGACCTTGGGATTGTGATTTTTGTGGATAGAAAAGCTATTTTAAGTCATTTTTAGTGGGGTTATAGCTCCCTCTGTTAAAATGGATTTCATTTTGAAATCTAGTGTTTGCTTTTTGCATTTTACTCAGGTAAGAGAATGAAACCAGACTGAAAAGATTTACTTTCTATTTGTCATCCACTAGCATAGTGCTATTGTGTTTGGGTAACCAACCTGGCAGAGGAGGATTTACTGCACCTTGAAATTGTTGTTTCCTTTATATGTTACTTTTAAAAAATGTAATAAACATTTCCACACCCGTTAGATCTGTAAAACACCTCCCTTCCCTTTTTTTTTAAAAAAAAAGCATCTAAATTTGGAATTAAAACTACTTGACAGTGTTCCCTTTAAATGAGCAGATGGCGAAAGTGTGACTGAAAAGCAGACATTTTCTTACAATTACTGTAGACATTTTCTTTGACTAACACTCTTTGCATGTTAGGGGACTGCCTCACAATCAAGGGGATTTGTGGGGGATGTGTGCTAGAATTCATCTTGTTCTCTCCAAACCCATGTGTATTTATTTGGGGAATTACAATATGCGTATTTGAACCTCCGTGGAAATTTTGGCTCTTTTCCTCAAGGCCAAGACGCCGAATCCTCCAGCAGAGGAAATCTGTATCTTTATCTGCAGCTACACTACCTCAGCAGGTGATCCTTAAAAATCAAAGATAAGCAGAATTGATCCCAATCAATATTTGAATTAGAAACCGAAAAGGAAAAGCAAAGTGTTGCAAGAACTGACATGAGCGATTCAGCAGGGAAAAATACCTCCTTCTAAGCCAGTAGGAGTCAGCATGGTCTAGTTATTAGAACAGGCGAATGAGGGTCAGACAACCCGGGTTCTGTTCCCAGGGTACAATTTTGGGACAGGCATTTCACTGCCTTGTGATTCAGTTTCCCCATCTATGAAACTGAAATAACACCTACCCAATTTTGTAGAACAGTTGGAGGTGCTTGGAAGAAACGCATTGCGTCTGTAAAGTATCGAACAGTATTACTGAACTAATGCCCTAATACTGTGTTAGAGATGCTTTAGGTGCCAGCTTACTTGAAAGTGCTCAGAGACCATGGTGTTGAGGGTGGTAAAAAATCCTAGCTAGACAGATGGAATATAAAACTGAGGCCCTGACGCGTCTTGGTCATTCAAAGATCCAACTTTTTCCAAAGTAGTGGTGTTAGCGCTACCAGGACCAGCTCCAGGCACCAGCCGACCAAGCATGTGCTTGGGGCGGCGCCTTGGGGTGGGACGGCGCTCGGATTTTTATTTATTTATTGGTTCCTCGGGGCAGTGCTGGAGGGGTTTTTTTTGTTTCCGCACACGGCGCTTGGGGGGGGCAGGGCTTCGGGCGGCATGGCGCTCGGAGGGGGGCGGGGCTTCGGGCGGCGCTCAGAGGGGTGGGGGCTTGGCGCGGCACTGGGAGGGTGGGGGCTGGCACGGTGCTCGGAGGGGGTGGGGGCTGGCACGGCACGGCGCTCAGAGGGGGACGGGGGCTTGGCGTGGCGCTGGGGGGCGGGGGGGCTGACACGGCACGGCGCTCGGAGGGGGGGCTGGCACGGCATGGCGCTCGGAGGAGGAGCTGGGGCTTGGCATGGCACTCGGAGGGGGAGCGGGGGCTTCACGCAGCACGGCACTCGGAGGGGGGCGGGGGCTTCGGGCGGCACGGTGCTTGGAGGGGGGCGGGGGCTTCGGGCAGCATGGTCTCAGGGGGGCGGGGATTTCGGCGGCGCTGGGGGGGGTTGGCGGCGCGGCGCTCACGGGGGGGGGGGGTACGGCGGCACAGCGCTCGCCGGGGGGGAACGGTGCTCTTCTTTTTTGCCTGGGGCGGCAAAAAAGTTAGAGCCGGCCCTGAGCGCTACTTTGCTGGCCATATTCCTGTTTGGGCAATTGCATTATGACTCCCTAAAGTTTACCCCAGCATTTCAATTACCTATTGAAATGACCTATTCTCAGATTTGAAGGCCAGAGGGACCATTTGATAATCTAGTCTGACAACCCTCCCACATAATAAAGGCCACCTACATGTAGCCCTACAACTTGCATTTCTTCTTCACTTCCTATTGTAAATTCTAATGTTGCAGTGCTGTGCACTGTTAAACAGCTATCATACTCCACCCCAGAGGTGGCTTCTGCATTTCTGTAGCAGGTGATACAAGCCCTGCCATATATCATTTGTAATGTCTGCCTGGCACTTTGGAATCATGAAAGACACTATAGAAATGTTAGTCAATGATAATCTGCATTAGTATTTCATCTCTAAAAAAAAGCAGCGATGACTCATTCTCTCTCTGACAGTAAGTAGGGATTCGTTTGCCCCTGTCCCAGGCATGTTTTTATATCAACACCTGGAAAAGGAAGACTATTGCTCATGGGAGAATTCAGATTCACACCCTTGTCTTCTAGGTGGACAGCAGGGGCACAGGGTCCTTGCTGTTGCTTGTTATTTTGCGTGCCCCCCTTTTTATTTAGTGCATGTTAGCTGCAAGAAGGGCAAATCTTGACCATCAAACAACCACAGAGGACAAAGGTGTCAGTAACTGGGTTTTCTGGTTAGGCCCAAGCAGAAAAACCACTCAGATTGGAAAGGATTTTCCTTGTAGTCTGTACAGCAGACACACAGAGGACATTTTCTGTTCCTATATCCTGCCTCACAACAATGGTTCCAAGCCTAGGACAAGACATCCCTTCCTCTCCCCTGCACTCACCAACCATGATCCTAGGACCAGTGGAGGGATCTGGCTGCAGCTTTCTTTGGACTTTCATGCCCCGCTGGTTTTGCATTTCAGTCTCCAGTTTGTCATAATGAGGCTATCGGTAAGAAATCCACACACACTCCCATCACTTACCCCACTTCCATAGGACAGACAATGCAGTGCCAAGGTGCAGCAGGCCTGTGGTTGATGACGATGTTGCTGGTACGTGATGGTTCTGAAGAAGGTGAACCTGTGTAGTCCTGCCCCACTGCTAACTTACACACACCCAGCATCCGGACAAATGTACAATGCTATCCATGGTGTGGGTGGGTGGTGGGAATTCCTTCCTGATCCCGCATTCATTTGTTATTCTGCAGGTTGAAGCATGGGGTTTGGTTAACCTCCTATTACTGTCCTCACTATAATTGTTATTTCTGGTAATGAAATTTGAACCACAGAAGTTGACTCAGTTTCCTGGTTGCCCAAAACATAATTTTATTACTAGAGATAGTGAAGCAGAGCTGGGGGAGGGTAAAGAAAGATAAAGAGGATGGACCGGAGATGCATTGAGGGCCAAGGGCACCATCTGGTGGCTTGAGGTGTAGCCGCTCCTAAATCCCCTTTTCTGTCAGGGTCAGTGAAAGTCTGGGGAAAAAAATGTGCTTGTTAAACACACAAACCAAAAGGGGATAAGAGAGTCTCGACCCCAGCCCAGGTGGGAAGCAAGATGTGCACCGATGAATACAGATGGGAAAAGCAATCCAGACCGCACAGCCTGCCTTTGCTCTCTTCAGACTGGATGTAGGGATGGTCAGCGTATTCAAATTGCTCATCGCACTGGGCTAAAAGGAACAGAGAGACACAGAAGGTCTCAAAGGCAGACAGGTCCCATCATACATAAGCCTTTAAATACTAAGCCTGAATCTCATTCACTAAACAATAGGCAGCTAGTGCAGCTCATGGCAGGCAGGGGTCATTGTCTTGTTGGGGGGAACACACGGATTTATACTGCCACAGACTGCATTGGGTGCAACCTGTTGATGGTATTCAAGGAGGTCTTCAGCCTGGAGGTCACAAAGCCATGAATCACTATACCCAACCATCACCCACAAGACAATACCGTTTCCCATCAACGGCCCTCAGCCTGCAAGCTTCTCATAGAGGGTGCCCAGTACCTTGAAGGAGTGGGGCTAAACGTGCCTAACAGTAAAATCTATTTGTTTCTTTGGGATATTGTTTGACAGAGCACCTACCACAGAACAGCCTCGATCCTGACTGAGGCATCTAGGTGCTATGGTAATACAGGTGTCATCAAAGAAGAAGAAGAGAAAAGGGGGAAAAAACCCTACACCTTAGACCATCCATTTTATCATAGTTATTTGTTATGACTTTTGTGTTTCTTGATTACAGATAAAGGGCAAAATAAAAATGTATTACTGTAGAGCTTGTTAAAAGATGGTACAGTAAAAAGATTTGTACGCTGCAGAAAAAGAAAAAAGTAATACCAAAAATATATCCAATCTCTGCATTGTCAAACTGGAATTTGTTGCAGAAGGTCACTGAAAGGGGTTGTGGCAGGATTTTTAAACAGGGGATAGATAATTTTAGCACCATTAACAATATGTGTAGCTATGCAGGCTAAGACAATGATATAAAGGCAATCAAAGTACAGGCTTCAGGACATTTGCTGATGGCTCACTCATGAGGGTGGGAGAAGGGAAATATTACCTCCAATATGACTAGAGCTCATACAGGGCAGTCATTCTTCTTTTATGAAGAAGGCGGGGAGTGCAGTCCTACTGAATCCAATACTCAGTTTGACATGAGATTTCCCCACCCTCTCTCTGCAATTCCCTAGCTGCAAACAGAGCCTTACTCTCAAGTGTTCCTAGTACCGGGGAACCAAAGTACACATGCTTGTCATAAGTTAAATGCAGATGTGTATTAGTGTTATGGCTACGGAAAAGATCACAGCTATCACCAACAGTCCCTGGCCTAGAGACATGTTTCGGAAGGGAAAACAATCATTTAATTTAGAGCAAAAATGTGTGTGGAAGAAGCACAACAAGCCAATAAAACCAGATTCCGGGAGGCTGACGGCTCTGTTTCTTTATTTCATTTGTTTAAGCTGTCTGACAGTTACTAAAAACTAACTTATTTCCTCCTGTGGAATACAGGCAAATAATATTAGTTCCCTGCACCCCCCGCCTGGGCCAGACAGTTAGGTACAAATACAAAGCCAAATAATTACTGATTTTCTCTGCACCACATTCATCACACCAATGCTATTTAAATGCTCTTTAATAACCTTTCTTTCCCTTGGTGGGAGGCCTTTCTTTACAGGTCTCCCTGGAAAACGTCTGTGTCTTAAACACTACTTACCCCACATGCTCTCCTCCTTGATTCCATGGGGTGTCTCATTCTCTCGGTAGTTGGTGATGCTAAAGGGGTATTTCTGGTTTGCAGCTACACATCTTCATAATGATCTCTCCTTTTTTGCACAATCTTCTACTCTCAATGGGACAATCCACAACACAATTAAATCAAAGGAAGGACTCCGATTGACTTCAGTGGGTTTTGGATCAGGCTTAAACTGCACAGACCTTCCAACTTTTCTCTGGAATTCAGACTGTCTTTCTTAACTAGCCAGAATCTGTCATTGTGCCTCCAACCTGTTGCCTACCATCTTCCCACCATAGTACAGAATGAGGGAATTACGCTATCCTACAGCCCTTTCTTTCAATTACTTTATAATTTTTTATAATCCCAAGTATATAATATATATAGTTGGTCAGATGTAAATAGTGAATTAGAGGGAAAAAAGCACAAAAGAAAATGACGAACAAGAGACTGACCAGAAGGCAGTTATCAACACTGCATAAGAGAGTCTTTTCAAGAAATTTCCAGTTGTACATAAAGCATTTAGCGCTTATAAAATGCCATATTTAAAACAAAATTACAAATGTTTTTTATTTTGGTAAATGTTAACTCCATCTAATCTATCAGCTTGTTCTAAAGATTTTCTTGACACATGGTAATCAATTAAAATATATCATTTACCACCAACATTACTCAAAACTTGGCAAGGAATTTTTTTTTACTGTAATTGCACCAATTTTGCAAATTCTTTAAGTCTGAATCTTTTTTTTTCTAACTCGTGTTTCCCAGGTCAACTCAGGAAACATTAAAACCCGGTGACCCCAAAAACATTTGTTTTAAAATTCTGTCTCAGAATGATCACAAGCATTTACAAATGGAAAAACAATTTTACTGGGTCCTTGCGTCAATGAATTTCTAGACATCGATAAGAGAAAAGTTGTTATCATTAAGGAAAGTACAGATTCCACATTTTAAATTTCTTCTAATAAATGAGCAAAGCAATAAGAAGTTTATCTCTTAAAACATAGTATAGGAAGCCTGGAAGCCCTGGAAACATTTTCCATAGCCTCCCATCTTTGAAGTATAGCAATATTACCTACAACTGGAGAGGATCCTATGACCTTCAGATCAGTTTTAATTTGATTTTCTTCTTTAAAGAGATTTGTATGATTCCTTTCAGCTTATTCTACAGATTCTTGTTTTGTTTTTAGAAAAGTTGAGGTACAACATCTTCAGCTCTTTGATCCATTGTTTTGATCAAGTTATACAATATAATTAATGTCACTCCTTTCCCATCAGAATTACAATGAGTGTAAGTTCAGCTGATAGGCTAGATCAGGGGTGGCCAACCTGTGGCTCCGGAGTCACATGTGGCTCTTCAGAGGTTAACATGCGGCTCCCATAGGCGCTGACTCCAGGGCTTGAGCTGCAGACACCAACTTTCCAATGTGCCGGGGGGTGCTCACTGCTCAACCCCCTGCTCTGCCCCAGGCCCTGCCCCCACTCCACCCATTCCCCCAACGTCCCTGCCCCTTCCCCCGAACGTGTTGTGCTCCCCTCATCCCCCCTACCTCTCAGAGCCTCCTGCACATGCAAAACAGCTGATCACAGCAGGCGGGAGGCATGGGGCAGAGGGGGAGGCGCTAGAGGCTGGAGTGGGGGAAGTTGATGGGGGGCTGCTGACATATTACTGTGGCTCTTCGGCAATGTACATTGGTAAATTCTGGCTTCTTCTCAGGCTCAGGATGGCCACCCCTGAGCTAGATCCATGTGATAGCAAGGATAAGAGCTTGGATGGAAAATTCACACACAGGGCCTCTACTCCATATATTGTGAGTCTGATAAACTGGTTTAGCTGCATTTTTTAAAATACCACCCTAAACACCAGGAGTGATATCCTGGCTCCACTGAAATAAATGGCAAAACTCCTACTGACTTCAATGGGATGAACATTTCTCCCCAAGATATTACATCTGCCCACACCAAAGCTTAAAAAACCAATCACACTATGTAACAATACCTATTAAAAACGTGCGTCGGACGAAGTGGGTATTCACCCACGAAAGCTTATGCTCCAATACATTTGTTAGTCTATAACGGACTCTTTGTTGCTATTAAAAAGAAGAATGTTAACTCTCCCTCTGAACACCCTTCCTGGAAGGGACATCAGCCTGGGACAGGGTTATAAACAGGATAGACTCCAGCAGGGCAGCTGCTCTCGCAAGCCCTGTCTCCAAATAGTTTATCATGGGAGGAACATCACCAATGAGACATGTCCACAGGCAGGGAAGACACCTGCTTCATTTTCCGCATCTCTTTTCTTGCTGCCTCTCCCCACCCTATTCCGCTGGTTGCATTCAAAGGAAAATATTCACCCTGCAGAGCTGAATCCGACAGACTGTTTTGGAGCAGCACAGGGCTGTACTGTACATCTGCAGTTACAGTACAGGGCTAGCAGGTCAGTTTGCTTTACGCATCAGCATGTTTCAGCTTGAAGTTGTTGAGAAAGGGAACGCGGCGACAGGGGTCCGTGGCTCCCAATCAGGTCCTCATTAGACATATATCAAGTTCATATTGGCATGACAGGAGAGAGCTAGGAGTGGGATAGCATGGGCTGCAAATCAGGATTGAGGTGCACTGTCAAAAAAAGTAGTGGGGTCCCTGTATTGTACAACAAGTGCTATAGATCAAGACTCAAATGCATCGCCATAGCTGGGTGAGGGAAACTTGCACAGTTCCTGACTAAAACGATCGCTAAAAGTCAGACTTATAAATAATTGAAAGCAATATCCTCTGCAGGAGCACCCATGCAGCCTGGGCCACCCTGAGATCAGAACAGAGGAATTCTGAGGTCCATAAAGGACAGATTAGAAAGAGACTAGGGTGGGGCTCTGCCATAAGTGTGTCATGAGTCTCTGGAGAATTCAGATGGATACTAAAGATGTGAGGGGCAGTTCCCTCATACTCAGAGATGTATAGTCCAAGCACGATCAGTCTTTCCCCTTAGATATTCTCATACAGGGTATCAAAGGGTTCTTCCAGAGTTTCTTGCTGAGATTTCTACAAAATGGTAAAAAGAAAAAAAGAAATGGAGAAAAATTATTCAAACAGCCAGATTGATTCTTAAGAAGTATCCTCTGCAACTCTTTCCACTAGCAATGGCCACTAGTGATCCACAGAATGGAATTAACTCAGCCAGTAGAATGCTGCTCCCCCGGAGATGAACATTAATAACCCTGCTCCAGGCACAAAGGTGCTTCCTATTTTCCACTGTTCCAAAAAAACCCAATCCACTTGGGAAGGGGGATTGATCTTGGTTATTCCAAAAGTAAAAAATAAATCAGTCTGGATTCTGTGAAAGAGGAATTCCCTGACCTTCCCAATTCTGTTTCTTCAATAGCTGAATCTTTTCTACACCACTGTATCTTGCAGAGACAAGGCACCGACAGACACGGACATTTTAAGCACTGGGTCACATACTCCTGCTGTTGCTGTGAGCAAGGTTAGACAACTGAGTAGTTGAAATGCCAGTGGCTGCATGAAGCCCTGTCTACACTAGCAATTCCTCCGGGGCATCAATGGGAAACATTTTACAAAAAAAGCCAACTGTGGACTCTCCAAAGGGCACCTGTACACCAGAGAACTGACCTATTCATTACTAGCTGAACTGGTGGATATTGCAGTGGTGCAGTGCACTCACACCAGCCTTCCAGTTATGGGTGCATTCATGCCCTGCATCCACACATGGCATTCCTTGCAAACACAGCCACTGTGCTGGTGGTAGCAACAGTTAGAGCGCTGGTCTAAATCAGTCACTGTCATTTTATCATCATGTTGCCTAGGACTACCGTGAGCAGAAGGCAAAAATCACTGGCACCTACTCTCTACTCGCTCTCCCACTATTACTAGCATTGGGGAAACAGCACCAGTGCTAGCGCCATGGTGGGTGAATCTAAGAATCCCCAGTGTCAATGCAGCAACAGTCGCCAGCCTTGCTCAAAGCAAGTCCTGTCCTAATAGTAGCGCAAATACTTGTGGAGTATTGATTGTAATTTTATGTGTGGGCATGTGATGTGTTACAGGTGAGCTACGGACTGCAGTGGCAGGCAGCACATCAAAATTCTCTAGCACAGGGAAGGCCATGGACATTTTGGGCCAAATTTATCCTCACTGACTTTGATGGAATTACACCACAGATTAATCTGGCCCACCATGTTTATCATGACTTTCCTGTTTTCAATCACTCTGTGTTCATTGCAGACAGAGGCTGGCATGTAAGCAGCTGGGAGCTGCCTAATGCAAACCTTCCCATTCCATTCCTAACATTGCACCTGCTAGAGAACCTCCCCTCCATCCTTGTCCCCTCGCAGAGCTGAGTCTGGACACAGGACACGTGGTAAGTGAGGGTGAGATTTAAAACATCACTACAATGCTTAATTCTTTTCTTTCTGAATGATGTGATCAGCTGAACTCAAGGTATGAGGCTGCTTTTGACGGCAGGGCTGTAGAAAGCTCTTACCTTTTCTTTCTTCTTCTTTTTCTTCTTCTCTGTTTTCCCACGGTCTTCATTTCTATCTTCAGTCTTGTCTGGCTGCGAGATGTTCATGTCTTGAAGCTACAAAAGACATACCCACATCACTCAGTAACAGGTCACTTTACCCTAGCATCCACTCTCCGAACACTCTAACCTCCAAATTAACGGGCTGGCATGTGGCAGTACCAGGGTTCTGATAACACGCTGAGTGTTCCATATTTAGTGAAGAGCAACATGATGTGTACACAGCGTCTCAGCTCCCTGGCTGAATTGCTCAGATTGCCCAAAGAAGAATGGCCATGATTAAAGTCTAACAAAGAATGAATGGGATAAAAGGTAAGTTGGAATCTCCTGTGTTTCTGGTCTCAGAACACAAGAACAAAGGGCCTCCAATGAAATTCAAAGGTAGTAAAAATGTAAAAGTGATAGAAGGAGATACTTTTTCACACAGTGCACAATTGGTCTGTGGAGCTCATTGCCACAAGATATCACTGAGGCTAAGAGCTTGGCATGATTCCAAAAAGTACCAGACATTTCTATGGATAACTGGACTATTCAATGTTATAATAGTAAATATATTTGTAAAGTAAACAAGAGTTTTGGAAGGGATATGACCACTCAAGCTTTGGGACATATGCCAACCTCTAACTATTTGGGGAGAGGAGGAAACTTTCCCATAACTGCCTACTGCAGGGTTTCTTCCTCCGAAGCTGCTGCTGCTGCTCATTGGAGACAAGATACTGGACTAGATGGCTTATTGGTCTGATCCAATATAGCAACTCCTATTATGTCATGTTCCAAAGTCAATATGCAGTTGGAGGACCACACTCAGAGTTGCAGCCGCATATGCTAGCGGTGGATTCAGCCGCTAGGCACTGTCCACACTACACTTTTCAACTTGCCAAGAAGGTTCAGGCCTAAAAGGTTTAGTAAGACAAGAGAATACGAATAGAAATGCTTCTGTTACAATAATAATTTTAATAAAACTAAGGAATCGGGGGTGGTGGTGGTTGTTTTTTATAACCAAAAACTTTCCCTCCTATCTTTGCAACCCAAACAGACCAGTGCCAAGTTCAAGAACTGTGGCGAAGGTGTGGGTGGTTACAGCACCTGAAATGCCCAGCAGATTCTGAACACGGAGTTCCAAAGAGTTTGGCAGTGGGAAACAATTGGCGTTAACTGGATTCTGAAGTTAGAAATGGATCAGGCTGGAGGTAGTTTGTAAACAAGAGCCCTTTCGCTGTGCTAACATGATTTATTTTTGTTGTTCCTTTCTGTCCTTGTCCTTGTTGTTCTACTATTGTAGGTAATGTGAGACATTATTTACTTATTGGATCCTGGACACATAATATGCACAAGAAGCAGAAAGTGAAACCAGCTGGAAATGAGGCAAAACTCACCAAACCTTGTTTTACTCTCCAAATTGAGTGCAAAAGGTAATTGTGATGGGGTGGACAAACCTCACGTTGGAGAGAGATAGGGGTGCAGGAATAACTCTGGGCCCAGGAAGCCCTGCCCCAGCAGGCCTGCTGGGCATGCTCCAGTTGGAGGAGGGCCTTAAGAGAGAGTCTCTTCAGCACAACAGGCTGGTGAGTGGAGAGAGAGGTGGGGCTGCAGCCACTGTGATGGAGGGACTGTGCCAGGAAGGTATCTCAGGAGGAGAGTGGTTACATGAAGCTGTGACTCCTTAGCTTGCAAAGGCCCACAGAACAAGTTACAGAGATAACTGCAAGCCATGACACACCCCAAGGAGGGACAGAGTGGTAGGAAGAGACCCAAGGAAGGGTGTTAACTGGACCACACAAAGTGACTGCCTTCCCTGTGGTGCCCAAGAGTGTCCTAGGTCAGAACCTGGTGAAGTGGGAGGGCCTGGGTTCCCCTACCCCTAACCAGTAGGCAAGGCTGCCACCAGAGACTCTAACTGCTAGGCAGGGGTTCCGCCCCGCTCACAATAATAAACAGCAACAACTCGGAAAAGTCATTGAATCCAAAGTGTTCGTAAAAAAAAAAACCCCACCCCAAAACAAAACCAAACAAACCCACACAGTACAGGGAAACCTGCACAGGAGTCCACCTAAGAGAGGCACACTCATTTTGAGAGTGCTCCAAAATGTCCCCTACCATATAGGGCACAATTCTGCTCTACTTTTATTAGCCCATCACTTCTGTTAAGCAGCTGACTCTTGTCGATCTCTTGAGCAGTTGCTCAAGAAGCATTTCACTCAATATGGTTTTCATCTTGACAGTAAGGGGAAAACACAAATGGTAAATAGGGTTCAGAACACCCCGAGCCCAGTTTCCAGGGCTGGCCGACCTGCACTCAGTGTAGGACCAGAATGCAGAGGAGGCTAACGTGGCTGTACATTCCCTTTCCCTGATCCCCACGGCTGTCGGGGTTGCATCAACCCTGGCAGAAGTTAGAGCAGTCTCAGAGCTGCTTTAAACTTTTGGCCCGTGGTAATGGCCCTGAGGGGGCTGTTATGCCAGTTGGGGATGGCTGGGTTCAGCAGTGTCCCAGCCATGCCCATATTCAAGGACTTCTCCATGCTGGCCGACTCTTCAGCTGCCTGATCTTTGCACTGCCTGAGCAGTCCAAAAGGGCCATATTGGAGGCCAGGACCAGCCCATATTCCATGAAGGCCTGGTCTGGTCTGCACACATGGAGGTTTCCACTGCCAGAAATTATCTCAAATCTCCCACCATGCCTCAGAGTAAATCTCACATCGCAGCACCTATATCAACCAGGCCTCCCCGAACTAATAATGTTTGACAAACCAACTGTTTAACCAGAGAGAAGAAAGATTCAACATGCATAAGCCCAGCCTAGGGGCGGGAGGAACTCAGCCTTTCCTTTTTGGGGTGGGAGGAGTGGAAGCAGCAGTTAGATTTACTGCCTTTGTACGGGCACAGCAGCTCTGTGGTGGTTTCTATGCCAGGCCCAATTTCAAAGGGAACCCCCAGCAGGACAGGGTCAGGATTACTTGAGAGGAGACTTACTGTAGCAGTGGGATTCTTCTCAAGCGACAAGCTGTTCGTGTTATCCTCAAGGACAGAATAGACCTCAGCTTGGTGGGATTCTAGGCACTAGAGCGGGAAGAGGAAAGAGGGCTTGTGTCACATCACAAACATGCAGTGCATAGAGGTGAAAAAATGCAGTTGCCTGCTGTGGTCAAGGATTGTCATCCATCCTAAATTTGAGTTCTGATGAGCCTAAAGCCTGTGTGACGGGTTGGATCACAGAAACCCCCTTGGGAGCTGCCACCAGATGTGCAAAGACTACCCCTGCTTCTGTTTTCCCTGCCAGCTCAGGACTCCAGCACCCTGTCTTGCTGAGCCAGACACTCCCGTCTGGCTCCAGACACAGACCCAGGGTCTGAATCACTTGTCCCAAAGCTGCAAGTTTACCCGAAAACAGCTCACAGTAGCGCGCTTGTCTTTAGCACTCAGATGCCCGACTCCCAATGGGGTCTAAACCCAGATAAATCCGTTTTACCCTGTATAAAGCTTATACAGGGCAAACTCATAAATTGTTCGCCCTCTATAACACTGATAGAGAGATATGCACAGTTGTTTGCTCCCCCAGGTATTAATACATACTCTGAGTGAATTACTAAATAGAAAGTGATTTTATTAAATACAGACAGTAGGATTTAAGTGGTTCAAAGTAGTAACAGACAGAACAAAGTAAGTCACCAAGCAAAATAAAATAAAATGCGCAAATCTATGCCTAATCAAACTAAATACAGATAATCTCACCCTCAGAGATGTTTCAGTAAGCTTTTCTCAGACTGGACACCTTCCAGGCCTGGGCACAATTCTTTCCCCTGGTACAGCTCTTGTTGCAGCTCAGGTGGTAGCTAGGGGATTCTTCATGATGGCTTCTCCCATTTCTCTGTTCTCTTCCCCCCCTTTATATATCTTTTGCATAAGGCGGGAACTCTTTGTCTCTCTGGGTTTCCACCCCCCCTCACTGGAAAAGCACCAGGTTAAAGATGGATTCCAGTTCAGGTGACATGATCACATGTCACTGCAAGACTTCATTACTCACTTGCCAGCACACACATATACAGGAAGACTCACAGGTAAATACAGCCATCTGCAGACAATGGGAGTCATCAAGATTCCAAACCATCATTAATGGTCCACACTTTACACAATTACAATAGGCCCTCAGAGTTACATTTTATATTTCTAGTTTTAGATACAAGAGTGGTATATTTATACAAATCAGATGATCACACTCAGTAGATTATAAGCTTTGTAATGATACCTTACAAGAGACCTTTTGCATGAAGCATATCCCAGTTACTTACATTCACTTATTACCGTATTTTCTCTAAAACTATCTCAGTTACATTATATTGACTTATTATCAAGTTTTTATAAAACCATATAGACTGCACAACGTCACAGCCTGCATCCCCAAAGTCTGCAAAAGTCCTGGAAACTGCTTCCTGCCCTAACTGCACAGGGCAGCCCCGTCCTTGTCATGATTTTGAATCATGGAGACATGACGAGATTTTTTTTCTCCCTAGGAAATAAATCTAAGAAAGCAGGGCCCCTCCCACCTGCCTCCATCTACTCCAAATTCTTCACACAGTGCAGAATAAGACCCTCCTCTGTGGAGGACATTCATTGCTCGTTGGGACAGGAGGTGAACCTGCAAGCAAGATGAGCTCTGAATGGTACAATTTGGCACTAGTGTGCACATCACTCCCAGGTTCCAATCACAATCACGCTGGGCGTTTGGGAATGGAAAGAGTGGCTGAGCTGATGTCCTGATGCCCAACAGCACAGCAAAAGGTGGGAACTTCATACTCACTTATAATGGGGACAATTTGCATTTGTTTTTTAAACCGGGAACTATTTTTCCTCCTTAGAATGCAGAAATAATATAGGAACTCTCTCTCTCTCTCTCTCTCACACACACACAGAGTCTAGCTCACACACACATTCTAAATCACACTTACATACATACACCCACACACTCCCCCCTGAATCAGGGCTTAAATTCAGCCAGAGCTGTCCAGAGTGGAGCTCTGGTAAATATTTTCAAACCTCTGGGGGGCTGCGAGCTGGCTCTGTGGCTGAAGCCTGGAGCCCAAGCCCCCATATAGGTGCCCCGCAGGGCAGAAGCCCTGAGCCCTAGGGCACCCCCCCACCCCATGAGGCTAAAGCCCCGAGATTCCCTGCCCCGCAGCTGAAGCTGAAGCCCTGAATGGGGGGAGGGCTAGGGGGGGCCTCCGGGAAATAACCTCTGCCCTGAATGCTCACACACAGGTACATGCAGAAACATACACACACATCCTACACGTGTGAGCATCTCCTTGTCCCTCAGATAATCGTGTCACTAAAGATGCATGTCAGATTGAATGATGCTCCAGATCTGCCCGGAGGATCTAATAAAACAATCAGGAGGACTTTTCCATGTGTATTTCAAGGATGACAGCAGGTTGCCAAGGTTGCTGTTTCTCTGGCAACAAGAGGATGGGAGGAGCTTAGGCAGGCAGGAGGGGAAGGTGCTCTTAGGGAGGGATTGCAAAGTGAATGAGACTGTCATGTCTCTTAGGGTGACCAGACAACAAGTGTGAAAAATCGGGACACAGGGTGGGGGGTAATAGGCGCCTATATAAGACAATGTCCCAAATATCGGGACTGTCCCTATAAAATCGGGACATCTGGTCACCCTAATGTCTCTTAATACAGCAAAGAGAAAAAGCAAGTGACTGGGTTTGATCCTGGGAGGCGCTGAGCATCTATCACCCCATTCGTTTCCCTGGGAATTATAAATGTTCAGGCTCAAAGTTATCATGATTTAAAGAAGAGCAGAATGTGTTGGGAGGGGGTGAACAGGCTGCCTAGGGGCCTTGAGACAGACTGGGCAGCCAAAATGAGTAGAGCATCATGTGGTTCCTACCCCCACTGGCCCCTTAAAAGAGGCGAACATTAACAGTTATTTCATCTGGCCACTCATTCAGAATACAGCCCCCAACATGCATGTGCACGCACACACAGCTCTCCTCTCATCTTCCTTGCTCTCCGTTCCTTTCCTGCTGCTGGTCACAGACAGTCTCTTGCCCTGTGCATTTTTCTCCCAGAAACAAAGCAATGGTGGATTAGTCATTGGGCCAATGGGACCCATGCCCAGGGGCCCTAGCCAATTGGGGGGCACCTGGAAATATGGGCGCCCCCATGCCCCGACCCACTCTGCCCGCCCAGCACTCCTGCAGGGGAGCAGGGGAAGCCCCCGCTCCCTGGCAGGGGTCCCGGGCTGGTGGGGCAGGGCAAGCCCCTGTGCCCCAACCCCATTTCCCCAGCAGGAGCACCTGGCGGGCAGGGGAAGCGCCCACGCCCTGACTCAGCGCCCTGTCAGGGGGGAGGACAATGGGGAGACTGCAGGCGGAAAAGGTGGAGAGAGGCCCCACTTGCTCTGGCCCAGGGCCCCACAAACCCCTAATCCACCTTGGCAACAGAGAAATCAGGCTGTGTGTGCTACTGTATGGTAACCAGTTCCAGCACCACACTAGCATCTCATAGTGTAGATGGGACCAAAGGA
Organism: Chrysemys picta bellii; assembly: GCF_011386835.1. Classification (NCBI taxonomy): domain Eukaryota; kingdom Metazoa; phylum Chordata; order Testudines; family Emydidae; genus Chrysemys; species Chrysemys picta. Next base: position 90,851,086 of record NC_088791.1, on the reverse strand, counting down.
AGAGCTTCAGGCCCCACAACATTCCTTTTTACCCTGTCCTGTTAGATCAGCTAGATTCACACCCACAGGCACTAGGAAACAGGAGTGCAATCTGCACCCTTGGGTAGCTAGGCTGGAGGAGGCTTTCATCCCAGAGAATGGCACCTTTATGTTCTTGCTAGGGTTCCCTAGGAACCTCAGCAGCTAACGCTTCCCAAGAGACACTAAATGAGTGCATCTCCCAGGGAAATTAGCCGTGCCCCATTCTAAAATAATCCCACCTATATTTTGGGGACCACCCTGGCCGGTTCCTAGTCTCTTATGGAGAAGGAGCAGTGGGGAGGTTGCACCATCAAGTCCACCAGCCCTTGCCAGGGGCACTTTCACAAAGCTGGCCCAGGGTTTAAAACACTGTTATTTTAAACTTCAGGTAGACACCTTGAACGAGACAACATGACGGAATGTGTAATTAAGATGATGCTGAGGATGCATGACAACGCTGACTGAGCGAGAACTGGACTGGAATTTTTTTTTAACCTCCTTGCAGAAATCATCCACTTTTACAGAAAAACTCTCCATGTTTACTAAAAAGTTGAATTAAAAAGAAATTGATTTCTGAAAGTAAAAGATTTATCAAATTAATTCCCCTCCCCCAAATTATTACTCTGGTATTTCCAGCTGCTTTTTTTTAAAACCTCAGTTCCAAAAATTAAAAAACCAAACCAAACCCTACTGGCCTCATAAGAACCCGTGAAGTTTGAGCTAGAAAAGACCTAGTCCATCCTCTTGTCCACATCAGCATCCCACCCTTCTTGGCAGCGCATTAGCATTCCCTACAGTACATTCTCCAGATCTTTGTCCAGTCACAAATGATTCATGCAACTGAGCTTCCATCTCTCCCCTTGTGAGACTTTTGCACTCCATTATAGATCTCGTGCTCAGAAAAGGTTTCCTGATATTCAGTCAATATTCTTCTCTGCTCACTTTCACTCTTTTACTCCCTTCCACATTTGCCCTGCTGCCCACCTTAAGCAATTCCTTCCCCTCCTTGGGTAAACAGAGGCATTGCCACCACCAGGCTAGGCGAATGGAAACAGCTGCCCTGGGCCAGTGTCAGGGGTGGTAAAAGGGTGTCAATTTTATTCTGAATAGAAGGCAAAAGTTAGAGAGAGAAGACAGCATAAGCAGATGCCTCGCCTCCTCGCCAACCCAATCTTTAGAATCAAATCCTTCCTTATACTGAGGTGAATGGACCGCAGTCTCTCTCCTCCACCCCCCGAGATCGCCCTGTTTTTACATGGTGCCATGCTGGTGTACACATGGAGGTCTAGCAGTAGGCCACATTGGGGATGAGGGTAGTTCTGCTGGTACTCACAGTGTAGATGGAGCCAGATGGTTCTGAGCTTCCTGAAGGGGCTTGGGCTCCTGTGCTTAGGTCTGGGCACCTCTGGAGGACATCTGGGCATCTCCCAGGACACACCGCCAACTTAGGACAAGACACTAAATGACAGGTCTGTTGTAAACACACGACATTCCAAAATGTGAAATAAATGTTTGCATGAATCTTGTACTTCACACATGATCAGTGATAACTAGTGAATCACATTTCTATAGCACTTTCATCACAAAAGACCGCTTTGAAAACAGAGGGCTCAACCCTCCTCTCGTACCAGTGTAAACCAGTGAAAACAGCTGGGTTAAAGTTGGTGTAAAACTGTGTGAACCAGACTCTGTGTTTACACAAAAATGACTTCTACAATACAGACATCTCTGGGGTGGAGCTTGCACCTATTTAACAGCACATAGCAATGCTGTAGAACAAGAAATAAAGGCAGCCCTACCCAGCTGCAACTGTAGGGGGAATGTTAGCAGGGCAGAATGCAATTACTCAAAATGGGACTTGGTCAGGAAACGAGTGCTAACATCACAACCCTTCAGAAGAGTACCAAGAGACCTTTTATTGGTCAGTAATACACTCAGGCATTGGTCCAGTACTGACTTGAATGAAGATGACCTCTTCTGGAATCACCAACACCATTTCCTTCAACAAATGAGTTTTCCGTAGAGCTCTCCCATTCAACTACAGACCAAATCTAACCCCGCTTAGCTTGTGAGATCTGACAAGGTCATCACCCCCTCCCAGGCTGTGTATACAAAGGACAGAAATGTAAGGTGCAGCATAATACAAGGCAATATTCATTCATGACTTTGTGGAGGGGTTTTCCTTTTGTGAAGGAGAGTGTCATTCTACCAACATGGGGCAGGGAAACCACTGCCACCACAAGCACTCTCCTGGCTGAAGAAAATTGGTAATAACAATGCAGAAAAGGCAGAAGTATTTGAAGAGTATTTCTGTCCTGTATTGGGAAAGAAGCAGGATGACATCTGTCTCAAATCACATGAGGATGATGAACTACTTTCCAATCCATTAGTAATTAGGGATAAACATTTAAATCTTCAAGCCTAGATAACTGGCGTTAAGAAATTCTATGGCCAGCATTATACAGCAGGTCAGCCTAGACGGTCCCTTCTGGTGTTAAAAAAATAAATAAATCTGTGGGTCAACTCAAAATCTGGAGATATCAGCCAGTCCCCTCCACCCCCAGCCCCTGGAAGATATCTGGCTAAACTCTCTGGAGTAAGGGGAAGGGGCTTGTCCTCAGCCTCGGTGCTAATGCAACCTGTGCTTATTTTCTCTCCATTTGGTTAACTATTTTGGTTGTGATGTGGACACAGCATTTTTCCTGCTAAGGAGGAGGGGCACTGTCTGCATCTCACATCAATTCACAGTCACTACCTCTGTGGGTATGTGTCCACAATGCAATTAAACACCCTCAGCTGGCCTGTGTCAGCTGACTCGGGCTCGCAGGGCTCAGGCTACGGGGCTATTTAACTGTGGTGAAGACATTTGGGTTCAAGCTGGAGCCTGGGCTCTGAGACCCTCTGGGCTCCAGTCCGAGCCCAAACATCTGCACCACAATTAAACAGCTCCGTAGCTCGAGCCCTGCGAGCCCGAGACAGCTGACACGGGCCAGCTGATGGCGTTTAGTTGCAGTATAAACATAGCTTATGAGGTGAGGCCCCAGGGGTATGGAGGGGTCAGCAGGCCCGTAACTAGACAAACTAAAGCGGGGAGTCAATATAGATCGGAATGGGAGGTCTGGAATCACCTGTCAAGTCATGGCATTTTAGTCAAAGACGAGCCAAAGCAAAAGGAGAAAGAAGCCTACCCGCTATTGATTTGAAATTCTACAATAATTTGCAAGTGGCCAATCAAATATCTACAAATATACACAAAACCCCTCATTTAGTTCTCATAAGGCACAAAACACAGAACAAATTGTGATTGAAAAACCCAGCATCAGCACTGCTTTGATACGTTTTGGGGTTTAGTTTTTAAAAAGCAGGTTAGCTCCTTCTCCATACACACTATAAGGATGATAAGCTTCCATGCCCACTACTATCCGGCATTCACAAGATTGATAGCTGTGGCTGTACCAAAAGTCCTGAGTGCCTGAACAATCTCCCAAGGGCCTGAAGTTCAGGCCAAAGGCCTGTAGTTTGGCAGGTGCATGGGAGAGAGAGTGATTAATCAGATTGGAATCAGGGCCGCAGACCCACAGGACACAGGGTGAAAGGCAGTGATTTCACAGGGGCCTGGAACAAATTGGCAGCCTCACAGCACATGGTAGGCAAGAGAGACAGAGACATCATTTCCTAGACACTACTGTGCTAATAAGTGATGGTCACATAAACACCACCCCTATACCGGAAACCTACTGATGGCTATACTTACCTACATGCCTCCAGCTTCCATCCAGGACACACCACACAATCCATTGTCTATGGTCAAGCTCTAAGATACAACCGCATTTGCTCCAGTCCCTCAGACAGAGACAAACACCTACAAGATCTCTATCAAGCATTCTTAAAACTACAATACCCACCTGCTGAAGTGAAAAAACAGATTGACAGAGCCAGAAGAGTACCCAGATGTCACCCTACTACAGGACAGGCCCAACAAAGAAAATAACAGAACGCCACTAGCCGTCACCTTCAGCCCCCAACTAAAACCTCTCCAACGCATCATCAAAGATCTACAGCCTATCCTGAAGGACGATCCCTCACTCTCACAGATCTTGGGAGACAGACCAGTCCTCGCTTACAGACAGCCCCCCAACCTGAAACAAATACTCACCAGCAACCACACACCATACAACATAAAAACTAACCCAGGAACCTATCCTTGCAACAAAGCTCGATGCCAACTCTGTCCACATATCTATTCAAGTGACACCATCATAGGACCTAATCACATCAGCCACGCCATCAGGGGCTCGTTCACCTGCACATCTACCAACGTGATATATGCCATCATGTGCCAGCAATGCCCCTCTGCCATGTACATTGGCCAAACCGGACAGTCTCTATACAAAAGAATAAATGGACACAAATCTGACATCAGGAATTATAACATTCAAAAACCAGTGGGAGAACACTTCAACCTCTCTAACCACTCAGTGACAGACTTGAAGGTGGCAATTTTGCAACAAAAAAACTTCAGAAACAGACTCCAAAGAGAGACTGCTGAACTTGAATTAATATGTAAATTAGATACAATTAACTTAGGTTTGAACAGAGACTGGGAATGGTTGGGTCATGACACTAATTGAATCTATTTCCCCATGTTAAGTTCTCCTCACACTTTCTATGGGTCCTCTCGATTATCACATCAAAGGTTTTTTTTCTTCTGCTGCTGATAGCTCATCTCAATTGATTGGCCTCTTACAGTTGGTATGGCTACTCCCACCTTTTCATGTTCTCTGTATGTATAAATATCTTCTTGCTGTGTGTTCCATTTTATGCATCTGATGAAGTGGGCTGTAGCCCTCAAAAGCTTATGCTCAAATAAATTTGTTATTCTCTAAGGTGCCACAAGTACTCCTGTTCTTTTTGAGGATACAGACTAACACGGCTGCTACTCTGAAAAGAGACATCATAGAGGCCTGAGCTAGGTGAACACCCTGATGAGGCACAGGGGGCAAGGCTGTAGTCTCACCCAGGCTGCTCCCCTGCTTCAGGACCCACAGGACACTGGGGGGAGATTGTGACTTTAGAGAGTTGCCAGCAATCACATTTTTGTTGTGAGACTCATGTTGGGTATTTTGACTTGAAGCCTCTTGTGATGTAGGGATGAACAGGAGCAACCTCACAAAGTTTTGCCCTTTCCCAAAATGGGCACCATTTCCCATACCCCATTAGTGGGCCTGATGCCAGGCTGCTCTTAATTAAGATGGCTACCATTTCCCTACAGCCTGTGCAGGTGGCAGTCAGGTTGACCCTAGAAAAGAGGGCCACCACCTCCTAGTGTCTCCAATGAGACTTAAAGTCATGCTACATTTTAGCAAAGGTGTGCGCTGTCAGGAGGCAGGGAGGGGCCATGCAAAGACGAGGTGATTACGGGGCACAGGGAAGGACACTGGCAGGTGGGGTGGGGGTGGAGTAAGTGAATATAGGAGGACAGGACAATCTAGAGAGCTAAGGAGAGAGAGTGGTAGCAGCAGAGGGACTGAGGGGAAAGTAAAGGAGACTGTGGAAGAAGCTAGGGTGACCAGACAGCAAGTGTGAAAAATTGGGATGGGGGTAGGGGGTAATAGGAGCCTATATAAGAAAAAGACCTAAAAATTGGGACTGTCCCTGTAAAATCGGGACATCTGGTCACCCTAGAAGAAGCAGAGGGCAGGAAGGAACCTGAGATAAAATGGCAAGGGAGGAAAGATGGGGGAGCTCACTGGGGGGATGGATGCAGTGTTGCCATTTTATTGCAAGTCTCATGCTGTTTGGAGTTTTTCCAAAAGCCCCAGCTACTGAAGTCATGTGAATACACCACAGTCTCAGCTTTCATTAAAAAAAAAGGAAGTGTCTAGCCCTCACAAGTGTGGAGAAAACTCAGAAGTGTGAATACAAACAGCACAAAACATAGAAGACAAATAAAAAGAGTCCCACCTTTATTATTTTTAGAAATCTCATTGTCTAAGCCAATCTCACTTGGGGCGGGGGGACTGACTCATTATTTTTGACTGTTTGGGGGCAGGCAATACTGGGATTAGGAAAGTGTGACCAGAGAAAGGTAAGTGATGAGTTCTGAGAACAGAAGTAGGAAAGAATGACGTCTCTCCCACCCCGAGATAGAGAGGAGAGAAAGCGAAGTCTCCTTCTTAGAAGGGAAGGGGGTGGGTGGCCAACTTTTCAGGATTGACCTGGAGTCTCCAGGAATTAAAGATTAATCTTTAATTAAATATTATGTCATGCGATGGAACTTCCAGGAATATCTCCAAACAAAATTGGCAACCGTAGTGTGTGTGTGATGAATTTTAGATTGAATTTTCAACTTGAAATGATCTCATATATGGACTGTGACCAGGCAGCATTGCCAACCCCAAGTGCTCAGACAGATGAGACTGGTTTAAAAATCATGAGATTAAAATAATAAAAATGTTGGTTCTTTTGGTTTCCACATTTTCAAACACCACAACCTTTGAGGCCTGGAAATTTACCTTTTTTTTTTTAAAAAGTGAAAGCTGAGATTCTCTTGTAATCACATAACTCCAGGAGCTGGGGTTTTAAGCAAAGCACCGCATATTGCGAGATTCACAATAAAATCTGTGAATTAGCAACACTGGAATAATCAGAAGACAAATACAAAAAATTAATCAATTTTTTTCCCATCTCAAACCCATGATTTTTTGAGGGGGAAGGAGGCATCTCATGATGTTTGAGGTAGGTAGTACTGCAGAGTCCTGAGGCAGAGGAGCAGCCCCACAAGATAAAGAGGGTCAAACATACTTGCCTACAATGGAAAATGAAAAGCCTGACAATTTTCCTAAACGCTGATCCCTGAGCTCCCTCCTGCACTCCTTTTTGGATGCTTGCCTACAGGGGAGTTATTCCAGAATAGCTATTCCTGATTAACACCATGTGTGGATGCTCTTAATCCAGAAGGAGTGCCTAACTCCAAATTAGCTTAATCCATTTTGGAGTCACACTTTACCTTATTCCGGACAAACTTTAAAAGGCACAGCACAGAACTCTCAGGCTTCCCAATCCTGGGATGCTCTGGGGACTGGAGAGGCTGGGGGCCTCCTGGAAAGCTGCCCGTCACCTCCTGAATGCTATGCAAAACTGCATGCTACAGTCCTGCCCCTCCCTCTACCAACCCCACACCAACATGACCTCCACACCAGGAGTTGTGAGAGTGTGCTTGGAAGACGTGTGTAGCTGTCTTCTGCGGTTCCTGCCCTGGGGAAATCCTGCCCTGACTGGAACCAGGACTGTTAGCGTTCCTTTATTCACTCCAGTTCCCTTACTGGGCTAAAGGAGGAGAGAGGTTCTCACCCCTGATTTCTCTCTCCTATTAATGTCTAATAATTGTAATTTTTTTAAATCAGAAAAATAATCTGTCTCTGACTGCATTATGAAAAGTGTGGTGCTCCAGGATTCAAGAGCTGTTGTCTTGGCCAGCTCTTCATTCCTCCTCTAATTTATTTGATGCCATGTTCATAAGAGCTTACGAATAAGAACATAAGAAAAGCCATACTGCGTCAGACCAATGGTCCATCTAGCCCAGTCTCCTGTCTTCTGAAAGTGGCCAATGCCAGGTGCTTCAGAGGGAATGAACAAAACAGGCCAATAATCAAGTGATCCATCCCCTGTCGCCCATTCCCAGCTTCCGGTAGTCAGAGACTAGGGACACCCAGAGAAGGGGTTGCATCCCTGACCATCTTGGCTAATAGCCATTGATGGTTCTATCCTCCATGAACTTATCTAATTATTTTTTGAACCCAGTTATAGTTTTGGCCTTCACAACATCCCCTGGCAACAAGTTCTACAGGTTGACTGCATTGTGTGAAAAAGTTCTTCCTTTGGTTTGTTTTAAACCTGCCACCTATTAACTTCATTGGTTGATCCCTGATTCTCAGGTTATGTGAAGGAGTAAATAACACTTTCTCCACACCATTCATGATTTTATAGATCTCTATCTTATTCCCCCTTCAGTCATCTCTTTTCCAAGCTGAAAAGCCCCAGTCTTTTAAATCTCATCTCATATAGAAGCTGTTCCATACCCCTAATAATTTTAGTTGACCTTCTCTGTACCTTTTCCATTTCTAATACATCTTTTTTAAGATGGGGCGACCAGAACTATATGCAGTATTTAGGGTGTCAGTGTACCATGGATTTATATAAGGGCATTATGATATTTTCTGTCTTATTATCTACCCCATTTCTAATGGTTCCTAACATTCTGTTTGCTTTTTTGACTCTGGCTGCACATTGAGTGGGTGTTTTCAGAGAACTATCCACAATGACTACAAGATCTCTTTCTTGAGTAGTAACAGCTAATTTAGACTCCATCATTTTGTATGTATAATTTGCATTATGCTTTCCAATATGCATTACTTTGCATTATGAACATTGAATTGCAGCTTTCAGTTTGTTGCCCAGTCGCCCAGTTTAGTGAGATCCCTTTGTAACTCTTCACAGTCTGCTTTGGATTTAACCATCTTGAGTAATTTTGTATCATCTGCAAATTTTGCCACCTCACCATTTACCCTTTTTCCAGATCATTTATAAATACATTGAACAGCACTGGTCCCAGTACAGATCCCTGGGGGACACTGCTATTTACCTCTCTCCATTCTGAAAACCGACCATTTATTCCTACCCTTTGTTTCCTATCTTTTAACCAGTTACTGATCCAGCAGAGAGCCTTCCCTCTTATCCCATGACTGCTTATTTAAGAGCCTTTGGTGAGGGAAATTGTCAAAGTCTTTCTGAAAGTCCAAGTACACTACACCCCCTGGATCATCTTTGTCGACCCCCTCAAAGATTATAATAGATTGGTGAGGCATGATTTCCCTTTGCAAAAGCCATGTTGACTCTTCCCCAACAAATCATGTTCATCTATGTGTCTGACAATTCTGTTCTTTACTATTGTTTCAACCAGTTTGCCTTGTACTGAAGTTAGACTTACCGTCCTGCAAGTGCCAGGATCACTTCTGGAGATTCTGTTTAAAAATTGGCATCACATTAGCTATCCTCCACATTAGCTATTGGTACAGAAGCTGATTTAAGTGATAGGTTACATACCACATTAGTAGTTCAGCAATTTCTTAAGTTCCTTCAGAACTCTTGGATGAATATCAGAGAAGGGCATGCCTAGTAGTTAATGTGGGGCAGGGTCCCGCACCAACCAGGGTTCAGAGCCAGGGTCCAGAAGGTCAAGTACCTGTGATTCCTGGTTATATACCAGGAATCACAGGTACCGGCTTCCAAGTTTCCCCGGGGGCACTCAGCCCCCACTCCACCCCAGGTCCTGCCCCATCTCCACCCCTTCACCCAAACCCGCCTCTTCCCGTCCCTGCTCCGCCTCAGGCCTGCCCCCACTCCACCCCTTCCCCTAAACCCTGTAAGATGGAGCACTCACAGAATTGGTGTCTATGCCAGGAATCATGCTGTGTCAGGAAACCAGGAGGTCAGGACCAGGAGACAAGAGCAGGTAGTACAGGGAGAGGCACCCAAAGCAGGGTGGAGACCAGTTGTACCAGCAAGTTCCTGTTCCTCCTTCTGGCTTAAGTAGGGAGAGTAGGCCAATCAGGAGGCCCAGCATTCTACCAATTGGGACTCAGAGTGGAGCCTCCTAGATGAGCTGGGCTTCAAGGAAAGCCAGGTCTAGCTAATCCCAGCAAGCTGATAAATGGAGGGTTGGAGAGTGATGACCTCCCTGTAGACCTGGGTTCAGGACTTGGGTCATGACACTATAGTTATAAATGCCACAGAAAAATCCATAAGGAAATTAATAATTCATCTGCAGAGCAGTGTTTGAGTGGCGGCAGTAAATAAGGCCTAGGGCCACACCTTGAACAATGCAGAGAAACCAAAATATTGAATAGTTGCTCATTAAGTAAGTACTGTCCATCCTGTGCTGAGATGAGGCAGAGGTCCAATGGAAAAAATAGCATGTAATCATGTAACTAAAGATGCTATCATAAGGCATACACATAAGTGGCTCAACTCAAGGATGCATAGGCAAACTTAATTCTGGCATTTCCTAAGTTTTAATTGCTTGACTTTGCAACATTAATAATGTTTTTACTGTAGGTTTTTGTATGTAACATCCCAGGTTTTTAAAAATAGCGAAATGGAAAACCAGAAATGTCATCATGTGGAATCATATTGATACCCACACGGTTTATCAGAAAAACTGGAAGCAGTAAGTCCACAGCACAGATCTTTGCCACTTGAGTTAGCGGTGTCACTGAATGCAGTAGTAGATTGCCATCCCCTATGTAGACCAGCCACCAGAGGTGGATGAGACACACACTTTGCCAGTGGGTTACACAGATATTTGCTGGCAGCAGAGGAATGTTGAGATTCAGGAATCCTAGGTTCCATTCTAGGTTCTGGAGAGTAGTATGCTCCAATGAGCACAGACTCTTATGCCCCTGCTTCCCCTAGACCTGACCCCTTCTGCCCTGACCCCACTAGTCTGTTCCTGTCCCAGCCCTGATTCTTCCTCTCCCCTTGATCCACCTCCCATTTTCCTCCTGTTCCCAGCTCTTCATCCTAGTCCCAGTCTTCTCCTTGGAGATCCACTCTTCCCTGACCTTAGCTGCCAGTCCCAGTCTCCTTCTCTGGCCTTCTCATCTCAGTCTCCCCTCATTCTCTTTGCCCCAGTCTCCTTGCCCAACTAGTTCCTGTATCCCACCCCCTGCCCCACAGTGTCCCTCACCCCTTTTCCCCAGTTTCTTATCCAGCCAATCCCAATATCCACCCAAGGCTCCTTGTCCATTCTGTTTCCTCCACTGCACACCTTCCCCAGGGTCTAGCTCCTGCCCTTCTGCATTCCAGACTGGATGCTTCTCCACCACACTGCCTGGGTGCCAGCAGTGAGGGAGCATTGGGACCATAGGAGAGAGAGTTTTTGGGCTCTGAGTTCCTGCGCCTGGTGACACAGCCACCCCCAGCTGCTGTGAGAAGCGATTGCAGGGGAAGTCCTGCTCAGTCTGGCAGCCCTGGGCTACAGCACGCTCAGTTGCTCTTTGGGGATAGTGCACACACAGTCTGGTTGACACAAGGAGCTTTTAACATGAACAAAACAATGTATTTACCCTTCATCTTGTTCTCTGATATGGCTGAACCATTTTTGCTGAAACTTAAAAAAACCCAACAGTCTGAGGTAGACTCTCAGCATGGAAAATTTCAGTACAAACAGTTAAAGTTTGGTAAAGTTACTAACTACCGAAAATAGGGTCTTATAATGGGAAGTGTCAAGAAACCTTAGCTACTGGCATCGCTACCAGCTCCGCCTGTAATACTTTTCTTAAGACTTGCCTTTCTCTTCCACAGCAGCAGAGCTGTTCCAGTGATGCTCAGTATGGTGAGGATAGTGGTAAGAGCGATGAGAAATTTCCATGTGCCCGGGGAGGGCTCTCTGTACCCTGTGTCTGTGAGGAAGAAGGCAAACGGTTCATGGCATGAGTGGAGGTGAGAACCCACTGTTCATTTTTACCCCCAATTTTTCCATTCAATAGCTGTCAGAGGGCTAAAACTCACAAGCAGCTCTGAAGAACATATCTTTTAATATATGTTTTCTTTTAAATCACATCCTGGGTGAATGTGAAAGGTCCCAAAACGAAGACTGATAGTGAAGGACAGAATCAGGTACAGGTAGGCCCTTGCAAGCTTTCCTAGCGCCTCCAACTTTGCCACTGTACCTCATGCCTGACACCTCACCTTCTGCTGCTCCAGTCCTGAACCCGTCCCCACCCCCTCCACGCACCCCCCCACTCCCACATACAGTTCAACACAAGACTCTGTGGGAGAAGTAGACTGGGGAAGACACGGGCGGTACGGTGGAGCGCAGGAAACAGGGACATGTGACAGACATGGATAAGCAGGGGGTGGCAAAGCCATGAAAGGGCCTTGAAAGTGAGGGCTAAAAGAATGAGTTTGATATGGTGTAAGACAGAGAGCCAGTGGAGAGCTCCAAAGAGGAGGTCATGTGATCAGAACAGCAGGCAAAGAAGATGATATTTGCAGTTGCATTTTGTACGGATTAGAGTAACTCCTAGTCGATATAGCTATGTTGGCAACACTTTGTAGTGTAAACCAGGCCTTCGCCTCTCTGTGCCTCCATTTCCCCATCTGTAACATGGGGATAATGCTATTTACCTCCTTTGTAAAACACTTTGACATCTGTAGATGAAAAGTGCTACCCAAGTGCTAGGTATTACTAGTTTCTACCTTGTTTTGATGTAAAGAAAAAAAGGGCAAAAAAAAAAATCACCCCTTTATGGGGAAACTCCAGCCAGATTTTGCCTTTCAAACCTCTTCTTCTGATCGCTCATTGGCTAGGTGAGGCGCAGTCGGAGCTTACCTCTAACAAGGATGAATACCCCATTTCCTTTTCCTGTTGTGCTTTTCCACCTGGCCTCGCAGTAGTAGGTGCCAGTAGCAGGGGGGTTTTCTGATGGCCCAATTGTATGTGGGTAATCCTTCTCTGTTGTCTGGTTCATCTGTCCAGTGGGGATTGCTTCAGATACGGAACAATTTTTGATGGTGACTCTCTTGCCTTCTGAGTTCACCCAGTAATAATAGATTGTGAAGGTGGTGTAGTCCTTCATGTAGGGGTAGCTGACCAGGCACTTCATAGATACATTTTCATTGGCAAAAGCGACCTGGATCAGGGGGGTTTGTTTTACTGAGACCTTCTGTCCTGCAACCTGCCGTCCTAGACAATAGGAGATAATCATTAGCATTACACACACTCGCTCTCTCGCTCACACACACACACACACAATTAGATGCATTATCATGGGGGTTGCACCCAGCTTTGCCGCATCCAGGATTGGCTATTGTCAGAGACAGGATGATACTGGACTACATGGACCACTGGTATGTTTTGGCAAAGCAACTCCTGTGTGGTCTATAGAGTCCATTAGATAAATATTGTGTGGTTTTAGATACACTTGCAATCCCAGGCTTCCCCTTTTTCTTTGTGAGTTCTTTTCTAAAACTCTAGCATGCTGAAAGGCGGAAGAAGGGAGGAAGTGGACTGATTACTCAGTATCAGAGGGGTAGCCGTGTTAGTCTGAATCTGTAAAAAGCAACAGAGGGTCCTGTGGCACCTTAGAGACTAACAGAAGTACTGGGAGCATAAGCTTTCGTGGGTAAGAACCTCACTTCTTCAGATGCAAGCCGACTCTGTTGCTGATTACTCAGTGTGTGAGAATATGTTATGGCTAACAAAAGTGGAAATTAACTCTGGTTTGCTGTTTTGTATAACACCTCCTCTAAAATCCCATGCTTCTGTGTCAGTGTGCAAAGGTGTGTGTCAGTGTAACTGTGTATTTGGGTACGTGGTATGTGAGAGTGAGGAAGGAAATTGCACACACTGTGCATGCCAGTATTGAGACCATGAAAAATATTAAGAGGATGCAGCTTCAGCACTCAAAACTTTTGCCACTCTAAACAGCAAAGCAAAGGGCGAGTCAGCAGATAAGATACAGGAACTATTGGCAGAACTGTGAAGACCTGAAGTAGCCATGCATGATAATATCTCTTTAAGAGAGAGGGGAAATCATTCCCGTGATTGTTGTCAGGCAATTGGAAAGATATGTGCGTCTGCAATTTACCATGTGGTGATATATAGGAAGTTACAACAGAGGCTGCAGAAGCAAAGAGGAGATGCTGCCTCTAGGTTTGTTCCCTTTTTTGTTTAGCATAAAGAACAAAAAAGCTCAAGGGGAACACCATATATTGTGAAAATGCCAATAGAAAGCCCATTTCACAGGGTATATGCCCCCGTCCCTTTGACATCACAAGTCAAGTTCTAAACACTAGACAACCTTTGATCTGTTTGTGTTAGCACCTGTAATTCCCATCTCAAAGCATTTGACATAATAATGAATAGAGAACAATAGGAGCGGAGGAGTGGCAAAAAGCATTTTAAAAGTTATCAAAAAATCATCAGAGCTGCTCCAGCCAATTGCTTTTTCTTTCCATTTGCCAGTGGAGCTAATTTTCTGTCACTGAGTGGTCTCTCCCCATTCTCGAGTCTAGGGCATGATCATTCATCATCCTCATCTCCAGTTCACCCTGTATAACAATGCCAAGGTTTACATGAACCTGGCTTTCACACAAGCCATTACAAAGTGCCACTGTCGCAATGCAGGGCCGATACCAATACCTACTCTCCTGTCAATCCCTGGAGCCATTAGCTTGAGAAGAACTTGCCACAGAGAACCTGAACCATTTAATGTAGGTTACACGGCACTACTTCCATATTCCCCCTCCCTTCTGGATTTTCGTTATGAGTTCTTAAAAGACAGAATGTTTAAAAGACAGAAATAGCAAGAATGTGCAAGTTCCTAGAGGGGGCTCTCTGGAAATTAACAAAAGACAGCAGCTGAAAAAATGCCCTGATGTGACCAAATGGAAGCATAAACAAAAGGAACAGAAAGGACTTTTTACCTCCACGCTGAAGGAGCCAGAGAAGAAGGAAGATGGCATTTAGACTGGAGGCCATGATAGGGTCAAAGGCTGTAAGCAAACAACCAGATCTGACACGCCAACAGACGAGAGATGTTTTTGGTCAGGTATCTCCACAACTGAGACGTCGTTTCTCCCTTTCCTTTTGCAAGGGAAGAGGCGGGGAGGCAGCAGGGTGGGAAACACAATGCAACAAGCAGGCTATTCCTGGTAGACACGGCTGCCTTCTGCTTTTTGGCTGGACTCCTCCCTGCCTCTGTGGTTGTTGTAAACTGCTAGGCTGGTGTTACATCAGTCAATTGATGGCCACACTATATATAGCCCTGGGCTCGCTAGGGTTGTGTGTTGGCTGGAGCAGGTGATGGGGAAGCAGAGCGTGCTTTGCATGCTGGATGGGGCACTGGCAATACATAGGAAGGCAGATGTGGCTGTAGATGTACTATGTATTGTCTTTACAGGTAATTTTATTGATTTTGAGGGGGTTGCGCTAGTGAGATTTGCTCTTAAGCACCCTTTATTTTAGCAACATACTGTGCCCAACCCTGCACAGGTACAAAAAAGAAGGAGTCTCCCTCCCCCATTGGGCACCCATACAGGGAGCAGGCCCAGTAGCAATCACTGCACTCCCCCGAGTACAAAGATTTCTCCTGGGTAGCACTTAGAGCCCTTGACAGATGGGGAGGGGGGGAAAGCAATGACCTAACATACTCTTCAAGGCTGGTGCAGCAGCTGCACTCCCCCAGGGGAGATTTGGTTCAGATTAGCCAGAATGAAGGCCCCTTTCCCCCCACCCCATGAGCTGAAAGGAGCTGCATTGGGCTGGTCTCAGCTGGAAATCATTCTTTAGAGGTCTTACAGCTGAGCAGCAAGGACAATCAAGAGTGGTAACAAGGCTCTTGGGACCCATCTGGTATTTCTCATATGCAGGCATGGATTGGGCAGCACCAGCCCTGTGCAGATGTGGGGTCAGAGCAACACTTGACAACGTCTGTCCAGCCGGAAGCAAGTCCTGAGATTGTTGGGTTGGGTGGGAGTGTGACACCTCCTCATGGAAAGACTTTGCTGTCCCAGCTGATAAGCAGTGGCTTTCTGTTATCTTTATCCTCATGGTACCCCGCGTACCTTTGCGTATTCCAGCGTTGATGTGTTTCTGGAGGATAGTGTTTGCTGCTTCTGTCTATGATGTGTTTTAACTTTGATCAGCATTTACGGATTTCAGGAATTCAGAGTGATGAGTAAATTAAGTAGAGTGGGTTTGTGGGGTGGCTAGGACAACATCCTTTCACACACACACACACACACACACACACACACACACACACACACACACACACACACACACACACACACACACCCCCCGTCTACAAACAAGTTCTTTGCCACCCTAAATGTGCAGTCCTAGAAATATCACTATATGGAATTTTGAAATAAATATATTTATATCTACCATTTCAAAAGAGCTTGCACATGAGAATTATCTGGGGGATTTAGAGGCACTCCAGGCCAGAAATAAATTCCTTGCTGCAATTTGCTATGGTACAGCTTTCTGAAAACAAATGGCTTTGAAATGACTACCAGCAGCTAATAACTGCAAGGTAACACTCTATTCCTTCGAGCACCAGAGGAGCCTGAACCTTTGAATGTTATACTCAAGTTCAATTTGCATCTGGAATTTGGACTGGGCTGTAGCCCTGGAGATTTAAATGTGGGGGGAAGTAGGGGATTCTTGTGCTTTTGTATCAGGACAGTGGTGGGTGTGAGGTTATTCAGTCTGGTTCCCCCTAAAACTCCTGTGGAGCCCACTTAGGAAGGCTCTGCTAACAGAAGATTGTACCCAGACAGCACAATCCAAAACTTGTAAGTGCTGGGTAATGTTGTTACCATCAATGATACGTGAAGCTCTGTAGGTAAGATGCTCTTCAGAGCGTGAGCTGGCCAACTGTAGTGTGATTAGGAAGCAACCACTCTTCCCCCCCAGCCCCTATGGTACAGCATTACTCAGATTGGCCAGCTACATTATGGGTTTGTTTTTCCTCTGAAGCATCAGGTATCGGCCACTTCCTGAGACACAACCCAGGACTGGCCTAAGGGTCCGGACTGATGTGGTGTTGTTTCTGTGCATAACTCTAATGCAGGGGTAGGCAACCTATGGCACATGTGCCAAAGGTGGCATGCGAGCTGATTTTCAGTGGCACTCACCCTGCCCGGGTCCTGGCCACCGGTCCGGGGAGCTCTGCATTTTAATTTAATTTTAAATGAAGTTTCTTAAACATTTTAAAAACCTTATTTACTTTACATACAACAATAGTTTAGTTATATATTAGAGACTTATAGAAGGGACTTTCGTAAAATGTTAAAATGTATGACTGACACGCAAAACCTTAAATTAGAGTGAATAAATGAAGACTCGGCACACCACTTCTGAAAGGTTGCCGACTCCTGCTCTAATGGATCCAGTATTGTTGGAATGACAGGGGCTTGCTGTCCCCACAGTAAAAAAGCATTAGCAGAAAAGCATATTGTATTGCAGATCAGGGACAACACCTTCTCTGTGCAAGAACTGAGCCCCTTAGAACTGCCTGTTCCTAGCTGAATCTGATGTACATGCACTAGCAAGTACATACACACCTTTCCAGGTGAAGTCTTTTATTCAAGTGATCAGTCAAACACTAGCAAAAGCAGCTCTGCAGAGACCACAACAAAGTCTCTTTATTGCAGTCGCATTTAACACCACAACGAACAGAAGCAACTATTGGTGTAGCGAGGAGAGAGAACAGCTCAACAAGCTTGATTGCAGATTCTGGCTGATAACATTTCAGAGGGCTTTCCAAAACAGCCACAGCCTAGCTTTACTGTAATTTCACAAACCAGCTAGATTCCCCGTCCCTCTAAACCCGGGCCCGAGACCATGCCTGCATCTCAACGCATTCAGATTATTGTAGACCTTTTCTACACTAGACTTTATTGCTTAAAGCTTTCCTATGGTGGCAGCTATGGTGGACGTGCCAGTATAGACATGGTCCAGGCTACTGCTGGCATTTTTACCACCACGTTATCTAGATCGGCTCTGGGCAGGGTGAGATGACACAGTAAAAACACCAGTGTCCTGTCTACACTAGCACTACCACCAGCAACAATGGCTGCCTACGAAAGGGAGGATGCAGTTCTGTAATCTCCTTAGCTAGCAAAATGAGTCTCTCAGAAATTTCCCAGGCTGGTTCCTTCCGTCTTGATCCACTGAAAAGGCTCCTGGTGCGTGAATCATCATCATGTAGCCTCAGGGGTTCCTTTTCACCACCCTTGCTACAATCCCTCACTCTCACATCATTCCCCCGAGCTTCCCCCAGGAATCTTCCTGGTGTAGCCTGTGTGTGCCAAATGGAGAACTGAACGGTATTTCTCTCACTTCACAGGCGGACATCTTCCAGGGATGGTTCTGTCGGCATTAGCCCCAGAATCCACAAGGATAATGGGAAACATAGAAGATTGGTGAGCTTTGTTATACTGATGCAGGAGGAAGGTACCTTGACACTACCTCTGTAGCTGCCCTAGAATGATCTACAGGAGACAATTATACAGAGCATTAATGTGAGGTTGAATATTGTCCATGTGTTTAATGTTTTTGTTCTTGCCCTTCTGTTTGCTTGCCCCAATTAGCTACTCTTCTCTTTAAAAAAAATGAAGTTTGACATCTCATTCCCTGTGATCTGGAACATCACCAGTTGACACAGAATGTGATCAAACCTTATGCTTCAGGGCATTAACTGCTCCGCAGGGAGATCAGGAAGGAAAGGTTTCCCCTCCTGTGTTGGAAAGCATTGCATAAATTAGCCAGCTGTATTATGGATTTTTTCCTCCCCCTTCCTCTGAAGCATTAGGTAGCGCCTTTGCTGGATGCTGGACTAGATGAACAGTGATCAGTTCTAGGAAGACAATTTAGGAATTTCCATGTAAAAATTACATTGTCCACAATGTAGTCAAATGCGGGGCGCTCGATCAGCTTACGGTCAGTTGTGACCATAAGGAAGTGATGGAAACCTAGTGGCATGGGATGTTTAAAACAGAACTGGATAAAACACTGCTCTTATTATCATCATCATTTACCCTAAGGCCCCAAATCAGACAGGGACCCTGTTGTTTAGAGCCCTGTATAAACATACACACACAATCCCTGCCCCAAAGAGGTGACAGTATTATTTGGAACAAGATGCACTGAATAACAAACAGTAAGAGGGAAAGGCGGAAATGAACTAGAGAGAATATTCTTGCATGGCAGAGGCCAGACGAGGCTTTTTGCATCTCTCTGAGTGGTGCACATTGAACCACCAGGTGGTGCCCCATTACAGAACGTGTACTTTTCCCCTTGTGTATCTGTTAGTTTTGGGGGTGGAGGTAGCTGTATAAATCTACTGCCTTCCCCCTTCCTATCTTAGTCACCTCTGCAAAAACATGGTTCATTTAGTCAGTGGTCCCTTTTCTCTAAGCCTCAATATGGTTACATGAACAAAATATGAAATTACACTATGTAGCATTATAGAAAGTGAGGCCTAGCCAGGGCACTGCAGGGTAGGGTGACCAGATGTCCCAATTTTATGGGGACAGTCCCGGTATTTGGGGCTTTTTTTATATGGTCTCCTATTACCCCCCATCCCAATTTTTCACTCTTGCTATCTGGTCACCCTACTGTAGGGGATGACATTACACACACACACTCTATCCTTAGTTTGTTTATCAAACAGCAAAGATTCCTCACCCAACCCACCTTCCGACCTAGGGGAAAAAACTACAGTTGCCCTTCTCTTTCCTCATGTTATAATGAATCTTGGGGGAATTATTCTTTGTGAGGATAATTCTGCCTCTGGTCTTCTTGTTTTGCAAATGTCGGGGCTAAGGGAGGGGTGGATGAGATGAGATCACACACACACACACACATCCCTTTCCAAGGCTATTCAGCCATCTTTCTCTGAAAAGACAAACAGCAGCGTTACAGTCAAACACTTTGTGGTATTGTTCTTACAGCCCAGCCCCTGGCTCCTGAAAACAAGTGATTACATGAGAAGCTCAGTTTTCATTTACAAAAAAAGGATGTTTTTAGCTCTCACGGCTGCAGGAAGAAGATTATAAATGTGATCCAAGCACTTGCACATTAAAAGCTCAGAAACCAGAAGACAAGTAAGAATGCACAGTGCCTTAAAAATCATGAGAGAGTTTTTAGTTTGGTTTGTTTTTTAATTCATGATTTTTTTTTTTTAACATTTTGGGTTGGAAATATTGTAAACAGCAAGAGCAAGACGAAAAGGCTTATGAAGACCGCACTAAAACCAGAGAAACTCCATTGAACCTGCATGCAGCACACGCATTGTAGAGAAAGAGGAGCAGAAATGCCAATTAGTATCTGGTATTTATTGCGCTGAGTGCCTTCTCTGTGTAGGTTCTCTGGTGTTTTATGAGACCTCCCTCTGCAAACGAAATAGCACTTCCTATTGGTTTTTAAATTTTGCCTCTTTGGTTCTTTTAATATTATAAACAATTTATATCCTATGTAGTAAATAGAATAGAATTTTTTTCACCTCAGGACAGATTAACATTAAGCTTTTACTTTCACACACGAAAGCATTTTCTATTAATACAATAAAAAGCTTTGTACCTTGCACAGTATCTGGATTTCATGCAAGGTAAAACGCCAAACTCACACAGGTCAAGTGGGAGAAAAAAGCTTTTATAAAGTATAGGCTATTCTGATTTCTCTCTCCCTTCCCCTCCTCCCCCAGCTCCCATCATCTTGCTTTGGCAGAATTATATAACCCAGGATGTAAGACGTGACATCTGTATTTTGTATTCTGCAGTCAAAGTTCTATTTGAATTGAACAGCTCTTCCACTTACCAGCACCAGAGCTATAACCCCAGAGAAAAAGAGCACAACTAGAATACACTTAAGGCAAAAAATAATGCTAATGAACTGTAATCAACAATTTAAAGAACAAAAATTTGTACTTCTCAAGCTGTAGATGTTACTGCAATGGTTCACACATTAGACAAAACATGGGAAATAGAAGAGGAAAAACACTTTTTTCACTCATTCTAGGTCAGGTCTATGCTAGAATTTTTTGCCAGTATAGCGGTATTGGTTAGGGATATGATTTTTATGACATTTTTATACTGACAAAGCTTTTTAGTGTAGACGAGGCCCTAGTCACAAATTCCCCTGGTTGCTATCAAGACATGGCAGGCAAGGGAAAATAGAAGATCTGCTTTACTGATATGTTTACTTGAAGAAGGAATTGATAGTAAATGCTGATTAAATATTCCTTATTACTCCCAAAGCCCAACCCCATATTTTGGAATTAAGAAAGGATACCAGAGTTACCCAATAGCACTGTGCAAACAACCTATTTCCTTAACTGATAAACTGAGGCCTAGTCTTCACTGGATAGTTACCTGGATTGCATTTAACTCAATTTAGTGATTTAGTATTCTCACATTACTGGCTGAGAGGCCAGTGGGGTGATACTGGGCAGGAAGAGAGGACACACCACAGTGAGCTGGATTTTTAAAGGTAACGGGATGCCTAGATATACAGATAAACGCCTAGTGGGATTTTCAAAAGCAGCTGGACACCAAATTCCCATTGAAGCCCACGGGGCACCTATCTACATCTTTAGGTTACTATTACCTTTGAGAATCTGGCTCTGAGTGAATGGCTGTATGGTCTCCTGGTGGAAGAAGTGTATGTGGCTGAGCAGTGCTGGGTGCGGGGAGGGTGGAGAGGTTGATCCTGCAGAGGGCAGACAGAGTTGTATGTATAAACACAAGTTGTCAAAAGGATGCAAGGGAGACAGAGATCCCAATTCTACATTAATGTCTAGCTCTGTGGACACGCTGTATCTCATCTACACAAGAAAGTTGAACTGATTTAACAAATCACGTTTTCAGCCAATTTAGTTAAACTGCTGCAAAGCCCTATGTAAACACACGTATTTTGGTTTAGCTTAAACAGATTCCTAATTGATTTAAACTAAATGGAACAAAGATTCCACCCCCATCTAGACTTTTGCTTAACTAAATCAATATAAAACAACACCTTAAATTAAAATGGTGCAAATTTCTCATCTAGAAGATCCCTAAATCACTTATCTCTGGGTAATCTCATCCGCAAAACACAAATTCAACTACCTGCTGACAACTCACTGATGTAGCTTT
Organism: Chrysemys picta bellii; assembly: GCF_011386835.1. NCBI lineage: Eukaryota > Metazoa > Chordata > Testudines > Emydidae > Chrysemys > Chrysemys picta. Next base: position 90,829,357 of record NC_088791.1, on the reverse strand, counting down.
GTACTCTACACCTGTCTCCTTCTGTCCAAACTAAAATCTAAGGGTATGTCTACACTACGAAATTAGGTCGAATTTATAGAAGCCGGTTTTATAGATATCGATTTTATACAGTCGATTGTGTGTGTCCCCACATAAAATGCTCTAAGTGCATTAAGTCGGTGGACCGCGTCCACAGTACCGAGGCTAGCGTCGACTTCCGGAGCGTTGCACTATGGGTAGCTATCCCACAGTTCCCGCAGTCTCCGCCGCCCATTGGAATTCTGGGTTGAGATCCCAATGCCTGATGATGCAAAAACAGTGTCGCGGGGGGTTCTGGGTACATGTCGTCAGGCCCCTCCCCCACTGTCAGAGCAACGGCAGACAATCGAGTCATGCCTTTTTACCTGGGTTACCTGTGCAGACAACATACCGTGGCAAGCATGGAGCCTGCTCAGCTCAGCTCACCGTCACCATATGTCATCTGGGTGCCGGCAGATGTGGTACTGCATTGCTACACAGCAGCAGCTAATTGCCTTTTGGCAATAGACGGTGCAGTATGACTGGTAGCCGTCATCGGCTATCTGGGTGCTGGCAGACATGGGGCTGCATTGCTACACAGCAGCAGCTCCTTGCCTTTTGGCAGTGGATGGTGTATTACGATTGGTATCCGTTGTCGTCATACTCCTCAGTGAGTTCAATCAGAGGCATCCAGGAAAGTTCTTCAGCAGATTCCTCTAAGAAATACTGCACCAAACTTTCCACTCTGGGCATCTGATTCTTGATGATGATGGCGATCAATCGTAGTACATCATTTTCTGCCAAGCACCCAGAAGATGCCGATGGCTATCAGTCATGTTGCACCGTCTGCTGCCAGCTTAAGATGTAAAAAATAGATGGACCAGATTTGTTCTGTATTCATTTGCTTCCCCCTCCCTCCATGAAATCAATGGCCTGCTAAACCCAGGGTTTTGAGTTCAATCTTCGGGGGGGCCATTCTGTGTGACAGTTGTTTGTGTTTCTCCCTGATGCACAGCTACCTTTGTTGATTTTAATTCCCTGTACCTGTACGCCATGTTGTCAGTCGCCCCTCCCTCCGTCAGTTTCGCGCCTTTTTTCAGACCAGACGCCATAGCACTGGGATCATGGAGCCCGCTCAGATCACCGCGGCAATTATGAGCACTATGAACACCACGCGCATTATCCTGGAGTATATGCAGAGCCAGGACATGCCAAAGCAAAATCAGGACCAGCTGAGGAGGCGATTGCAGCGCGGCGACGAGAGTGATGAGGAAATTGACATGGACATAGACCTCTCACAAAGTACAGGCCCCAGCAATGTGCAAATCATGGTGTTACTGGGGCAGGTTCATGGCGTGGAACGCCGATTCTGGGCCTGGGAAACAAGCACAGACTGGTGGGACCGCATCGTGTTGCAGGTGTGGGACGATTCCCAGTGGCTGCGAAACTTTCGCATGCGTAAGGGCAGTTTCATGGAACTTTGTGACTTGCTTTCCCCTGCCCTGAAGCACCAGAATACCAGGATGAGAGCAGCCCTCACAGTTGAGAAGCGAGTGGCGATAGCCCTGTGGAAGCTTGCAATGCTAGACAGCTACCAGTCAGTCGGGAATCAATTTGGAGTGGGCAAATCTACTGTGGGGGCTGCTGTGATCCAAGTTGCCAGGGCAATCAAAAACCTGCTGATATCAAGGGTAGTGACTCTGGGAAACATGCAGGTCATAGTGGATGGCTTTGCTGCAATGGGATTCCCAAACTGTGGTGGGGCGATAGATGGAACCCATATCCCTATCTTGTCACCGGAGCACCAAGCCACCGAGTACATAAACCGCAAGGGGTACTTTTCAATGCTGCTGCAAGCCCACAAGGGACGTTTCACCAACATCAACGTGGGATGGCTGGGAAAGGTACATGATGCTCGCGTCTTCAGGCACTCTGGTCTGTTTCGAAAGCTGGAGGAAGGGACTTTCTTCCCAGACCAGAAAATAACCGTTGGGGATGTTGAAATGCCTATAGTTAGCCTTGGGGACCCAGCCTACCCCTTAATGCCATGGCTCATGAAGTCGTACACAGGCAGCCTGGACAGTAGTCAGAACCTGTTCAACTATAGGCTAAGCAAGTGCCAAATGGTGGTGGAATGTGCATTTGGACATTTAAAAGCGCGCTGGCGCAGCATACTGACTCGGATAGACCTCAGTGAAACCAATATCCCCATTGTTATTGCTGCTTGCTGTGCGCTCCACAATATCTGTGAGAATAAGGGGGAGACATTTATGGCGGGGTGGGAGGTTGAGGCAAATCGCCTGGCTGCTGATTACGCGCAGCCAGACACCAGGGCGGTTAGAAGAGTACAGCAGGGCACGGTGCGCATCAGAGAAGCTTTGAAAGCCAGTTTTGTGACTGGCCAGGCTACGGTGTGAAACTTCTGTTTGTTTCTCCTTGATGAACCCTCCGACCGCCTCCCCGGTTCACTCTACTTCCCTGTAAACCAACCACCCCACCCTCCCCTCCCCCCTTCGAGCACCGCTTGCAGAGGCAATAAAGTCATTGTTACTTCTCATTCATGCATTTTTTATTAATTCCTCACACAACTAGGGGGATAATTGCCAAAGTAGCCCAGGATGGGTGGGGGAGGAGGGAAGGAAAAGGACACACTGCAGTTTAAAACTTTAAAACTTTAACACTTATTGAAGGCCAGCCTTCCGATGCTCGGGCAATCATCTGGGGTGGAGTGACTGGGTGGCCGGAGGCCCCCCGACCATGTTCTTGGGCGTCTGGGTAATGGAACTTGGGGAGGAGGGCTGTTGGTTACACAGGGGCTGTAGCAGCAGTGTCTGCTCCTGCTGCCTTTCCTGCAGCTCAACCATACGCTGGAGCATATCAGTTTGATGCTCCAGCAGCCGGAGCATCGACTCTTGCCTTCTGTCTGCAAGCTGACGCCACCTATCATCTTCAGCCCGCCACTTGCTCTGTTCAGCCCACGATTCATCCCGCCACCTCTCCTCTCGTTCATATTGTGCTTTTTTGCACTCTGACATTGACTGCCTCCACGCATTCTGCTGTGCTCTTTCAGCGTGGGAGGACATCTGGAGCTCCGTGAACATAGAATCATAGAATCATAGAATGTCAGAGTTGGAAGGGACCTCAAGAGGTCATCTAGTCCAACCCCCTGCTCAAAGCAGGACCAATTCCCAGCTAAATCATCCCAGCCAGGGCTTTGTCAAGCCGGGCCTTAAAAACCTCCAAGGAAGGAGACTCCACCACCTCCCTAGGTAACACATTCCAGTGTTTCACCACCCTCCTAGTGAAATAGTTTTTCCTGATATCCAACCTGGACCTCCCCCACTGCAACTTGAGACCATTGCTCCTTGTTCTGTCGTCTGCCACCACTGAGAACAGCCGAGCTCCATCCTCTTTGGAACCCCCCTTCAGGTAGTTGAAGGCTGCTATCAAATCCCCCCTCATTCTTCTCTTCTGGAGACTAAACAATCCCAGTTCCCTCAGCCTCTCCTCATAAGTCATGTGCTCCAGACCCCTAATCATTTTTGTTGCCCTCCGCTGGACTCTTTCCAATTTTTCCACATCCTTCTTGTAGTGTGGGGCCCAAAACTGGACACAGTATTCCAGATGAGGCCTCACCAATGTCGAATAAAGGGGAACGATCACGTCCCTCGATCTGCTGGCAATGCCCCTACTTATACAGCCCAAAATGCCGTTAGCCTTCTTGGCAACAAGAGCACACTGTTGACTCATATCCAGCTTCTCGTCCACTGTGACCCCTAGGTCCTTTTCTGCAGAACTGCTACCTAGCCATTCGGTCCCTAGTCTGTAGCAGTGCATGGGATTCTTCCGTCCTAAGTGCAGGACTCTGCACTTGTCCTTGTTGAACCTCATCAGGTTTTTTTCGGCCCAATCTTCTAATTTGTCTAACATATCATCCCAAGTCTGCCGTTTTCTCCTTCAAATCTTTGCTAGCCTCTGCGAAGGAGAAACATTTGCAGCTGGTGGAGGAGAAGGGAGAGGTGGTTAAAAAAGACAAATTTTAGAGAACAATGGGTACACTCTTTCACGTTAAATTTTGCTGTTCACATTACACAGCACATGTGCTTTTGTTACAAGGTTGCATTTTTCCTCTTATATTGAGGGCCTGCCGGTTTGGTGTGAGAGATCACTCACGCAGTTCCAGGCAACAGAATTCGGCTTGCAGGCAGCCATGGTAAGCCATAGTCTTGGCTTTTTTAACCTTCATAACATGTGGGAATGGTTTCAAACAGCAGCGCCCTCATTTCCCATACCAAGGACCCATTGGGTTGGCCATTTAAAATGGGTTTGCAATGTAAAAGGAGGGGCTGGGGTTTCCGGGTTAACATGCAGCACAAACCCAACTACCCCCCCACACACACACCCAATTCTCTGGGATGATCACTTCACCCTTTCTCCCCACCACGTGGCTAACAGCGGGGAACATTTCTGTTCAGCTGGGCAGGAACGGGCACCTCTGAATGTCCCCTTAATAAAATCACCCCATTTCAACCAGGTGACGGTGAATGATATCACTCTTCTGAGGATAACAAAGAGAGATAAGGAATGGATGTTGTCTGCATGCCACCAAACACTGGGACCATACGCTGCCATGCTTTGTTTGCAATGATTCCAGACTACGTGCTACTGGCCTGGTGTGGTAAAGTGTCCTACCATGGCGGACGGGATAAGGCAGCCCTCCCCAGAAACCTTTTGCAAAGGCTTTGGGAGTACATGAAGGAGAGCTTTCAGGAGATGTCCCTGGAGGATTTCCGCTCCATCCCCATACACATTAACAGACTTTTCCAGTAGCTGTACTGGCCGCGATTGCCAGGGCAAATTAATCATTAATCATTAAACACGCTTGCTTTTAAACCATGTGTAATATTTACAAAGGTACACTCACCAGAGGTCTCTTGTGTGCCCTCAGGGTCTGGGAGCACGCCTTGGGTGAGTTCGGGGGTTACTGGTTCCAGGTCCAGGGTGATAAACATATCCTGGCTGTTGGAGAAACCGGTTTCTCCGCTTCCTTGCTGTGAGCTCTCGTCATTGTCTTCATCATCATCTTCCTCATACCCCAAACCCGCTTCCCTGTTGCGTGTTTCTCCATTGACGGAGTCAAAGCACACGGTTGGGGTAGTGGTGGCTGCACCTCCTAGCATCGCATGCAGCTCTGCGTAGAAGCAGCATGTTTGTGGCTCTGCCCCAGACCTTCCGTTTACCTCTCTGGCTGTGTGGTAGGCTTGCCTTAGCTCCTTAATTTTCAGGCGGCACTGCTGTGCGTCCCTGTTATGGCCTCTGTCCTTCATGTCCTTTGAGACCTTTTCTAATATTTTGCCATTTCGTTTACTGCTACGGAGTTCAGCTAGCACTGATTCGTCTCCCTATATGGCGAGCAAATCCCGTACCTCCCGTTCGGTCCATGCTGGAGCTCTTTTGCGATCCTGGGACTCCATCATGGTTACGTGTGCTGATGAGCTCTGTGTGGTCACCTGTGCTCTCCATGCTGGGCAAACAGGAAATGAAATTCAAAAGTTCGCAGGGCTTTTCCTGTCTACCTGGTCAGTGCATCTGAGTTGAGAGTGCTGTCCAGAGTGGTCACAATGAAGCACTGTGGGATAGCTCCCGGAGGCCAATAACATCAAATTCCATCCACACTACTCCAAATCTGACCCGCAAAGGCTGATTTTAGCGCTAATCCCCTCGTCGGAGGTGGAGTAAAGAAACCAGTTTAAAAGGCCCTTTAAGTCGAAAAAAAGGGCTTCGTCGTGTGGACGTGTCCAGGCTTAATTCGATTTAACACTGCTAAAGTTGACCTAAACTCGTAGTGTAGACCAGGCCTAAGCCTGTCTCTCTGCCGTCTCCTCATGGATATCTAGCCATCAGCTCAACCTCAACATGGCTAAAAAAAAGCCCCATAAGCACCTCCCGCCCCAGCCACTACCTCCTTGCTCAATCACTGTGGACAATACCATCATCCTGCCTGTCAGTAGGGTTGCAACCCTCCAGGATTGTCCAGGAGTCTCCAGGAATTAAAGATTAATCTTTAATTGAAGGTTATGTCACCTGATGAAAGCTCCAGGAATACCTCCAACCAAAATTGGCAACTCTACCTTTCACTCAGGCCCATAACTTGGGCATCATTGACTCAGAGCTCTCTCTGGGCCCTCACAGCTGGGCTGTGTCTAAATCAGTATTTCTCAAATGTGGCCACATGCAGTCACCAGGGGCTTTTCTTGCAGCCATGACAGCCTCCTGGGCTGTGATTAGAAGGGGTGGGGAGGGCAAAGTAGTGCCTCCTCCTCCTCCCTGGTGCTCCTGGATGCACTGCCTTGGTGTTGGTTGCTGGGGCCACCCTCTGGAATCACCTGGGGCACAACACTGTAGGAGCAGGCAGCCGGTGAGTTCCCCATCTTCCCAGGGGTGGTAGGGCTCAGGCTTTGGGCTTCAGCTCAGGGGTGTCAGGGCAGCAGGCTTTGGCTGCAGGGCTTCGGCCTCCAGCCCTGGGCACTGGCTGCCTGGCGGCAGGCCCCAGAATCCAGCCCATTGGCTTCGGGCTTCATCCTCTGGCCCCGTCCTCCAGCTGTGGGACTTTGGGCTCTGAGTGCCCATTTCAGGAAGCAGGAGACAAGGGCTGGGAATGGAAGCCAGGTTTTCCAGAAGGCAGTGCTAAGCACTAACCACTAGGCAAGCAGATCAGGCTAGCAAAGGGGATTTTGGCTTTTAGTATCTTCTGGTGTCTAGAAGTAAAAAAGTATCAGAATACAGTGAACAAATATGTCTGAGCTTATCCAATCAAATGAGGCTCTTGGATTTTAAATGGCTGCTATTGTTAGATATAAATTCCAATAGTCTTTGAAATAGCAAATAAGTGTTGTAGCGAGTGAGACAGAGCGCTTTTTCACACAGAGAAATAGCCTCACCAAGAAATGGGGAATGGAAGGATTGTTGTTCCTTACCAGGATTCAAACCCCTGCCACAATATTTTTATGCATACCAGACTCAATAAAACTTTGGTAAGACTTCACTTTCATTAACCGTTCTCCCGCAGCCTCACAGCCCCCTATTCAGATCCTCCTCCCATCTCATCTCATCCTTCTACAGCCCCACGAGAACCCTCCTGTCAGCTCATAGCTCTCTGGGGACATCCCTCCTCACCTCCGTCAGTACGTCCTTCATTATCTCTGCCCAGCTGTGGTTTAAATTGTTTAAATCTTTTCTAGGTACAGATAACGATCACAATTACCCAGAATACAAAAACACAGTCAGCTCAAAGTGTGGTTAGGCTCTGCCCTACTTTCATTGACTTAAGATGAAAATGCTCTGTTTGAGGGGTGGGGGAGGGGGGAGAGACAGAGAAGAAACCCACTTCGAGAAATACAGCTGCATTTGTTCAAACCACATAGCCCTTTCCTGCTGTCCTGCTTTGGACCTTATGTGAATAGAACAAAATGCTTTTCAGATGTGAAACCTGAGACAGAGGCTCAGATTCAGCATAGCACTTAAGCACATACTTAAGTGCTTTTCTGAACAAGGATAGACTTAAGTACTTTTCTGCATCAGGGTCAGAGAGAGTCCCAGATCCTAGAAGGTATTTAAGCACCTAACTTCCAAGGCCAGAATGATTATAGAACATAGCAGGTGCTGCAGATAAGGACTGAGATGCATTGGCAGAGTACCTCCCACAGTGCTTAATATATTAACCCATGTACCCAGTGATGTCTTTCATCATATTAAGTTAGTCAGTGGTCATGTCCAGAGAAATGGGGTAGGAAAGAGCCCTGGACTTTCCTTGCTGTGACAAAACCTCTCTATGGGAAGCCCGCCTTTAGTTATAGAGGTAGCACGTAGCCATGTTTGTCCTAAAAACATCGAAGTAATTGTACATCTACACTGCAATGGCTGCATCCTTATAACATGACACAGCAACAATTTGCAGTGATCAAAAAATCATTATAGCTGAAATAAATGTGGGAGACCCTTTTACTTCCCTGCATGGAATAGGCTCACACAGATTAGAACGGATCTGCATGTTTCAGCAGCAAGGATGCTACCCAGATATATATGACCCTAGACTTGAATGTGCAGTTGCTAAACTCCTCAATATTATATTTTTTTTTCAGGACTTTCACCTCTGGAAACTGTAAGGGACAGCTGAGATTTCACATCTCTAGGTCTATGACCTTGCCTAAGATAGGAAATATTTGCTGAATTCTCTCACCTTTTCAACCCCACCAGTGGTAGCAATGTGGGGGGAATACTAGCATATACAAGGTAACAGCCAATTGCACTTAAAGCACAGTGTTGTGTGGCTCTCCTGTGAGCAAGGTTAGACAACCCAGTAGTAAAACAGCAGCAGCATTGTATTTACACTAGTGCTCCCACTGGTAGAGTTGAACTAGTGGTAGCAACAATAGTAAATTTCAGGGGAAAAGGTCTATTGTAGTGAAGACCAAGGAGAGACTAAGAGACTAGAGTGTGAAATATGATGCACTCATGGATTATATTTATTAACACCATTGACCTAGCTCATACAGCCTAGGAAGTGTGAATGACAGAATACCCAGAAAACACATTAGAAAATTCTGGTAAGAAGTTTTTCATGCTACTGGGAAAATGTTACAGAGAAAGAGAAGAAACAATAATAATAATGCACTGCAGTTATACTTAGTGCATCTATAGCACCTCGCCTCAGGATTTTAAAGCACATTACTGCTATTATTAGCTTTGGCCCTAATGGATAACATATGAATTATTTGTCTGTGTGGCTTATTTTTAAATAAGGTAACTATATCAACATATAAGTCAGAGACTGCATTAATTTTTGGCATATTCCTGCAAGGTTCAGTGGTGGTGGGAAAACATCTGGGCTTCCTTACTTCCCCATCTCCAGTTCATCCCTTCCTCATGCATGATCCCGAGCCTGCAGAGAGTTCCTCACAAGGTGTGGGGACAAAAGGGATGGTGCCCCCCCACACACCCCCAGCGCACAGATCTATTATTTATTTTTGCTTGGGAGTCCAAGAATCCAGACACTTACAATATGACTGGATTTATGTACAGATCTAAGCAGAGATGGGACATATCCCTAGGACTAAGCTGTAGTATGGTTCACAGTCTGCTGTCAAAACAGCTACCACCTTTCTCAGGTGGATACAGTCTTTGATCTAAATGTAGAAGTAAAAAGTGAACCATCTTGTCCATTTAGAAATAATTTTGTGCATCATCAAATTTGTTGGGAAGCCTTCTGCCTTGAGGATCTGCAGCTGAAGGAACTTTAAAGAGATTGACTTGTACAGACAGGTTCATATGCTGCACTTACTGTAAAGAAGTAACCAGCATAGCTGCATAGAAAGTAAAAGCAGAAAATGAAGTTAATTCAAGAACACCTTAGCCCTATCCCCAACTGGTAGATAAGCTCTAGCAGACGAATTCAGCACTAATCGTTTCAGAGGTATAAAACAGGACTCAAAGAAAGAGATGAGGGATCTGGTGTGGGTGGATTTACACAATATATGATGACAGAGAGAAGGAATGCATAAAGCTCTTTGGGATCCTTCTGGATGAAACAGGAACCATTTTAGATGTATTTCTCATCTGAGAGTGTTAGGTTGGCTTGTTCCTGCTATGGGTCCCAATTTAGCAAAATACTGAAATACATGGGAGTTTTATTAAAGTCAATGGCGTCACTGATTTGAGTGGAACCCCTTGTATGCTTATGTACCTTACTGAATCAGGGCCATAATGAGGTGGATTCAATTCTAACTTATTCTCGTGAATTTTAAGAGACTAATGCAAACACTAAGTGTTTTTTTTATGAAAGAGGATTTTTATTAATTTTAAAAATATACAAAATATAGTTTATACAAACTGAACCATTTTCAGCCCAGAGTTCATAACATCACATTCATTAGCTTACATCATAGGAAAGTGTCCTTTCAGATTTAATCCACACAAGAGATAGAGAGAGTGGTCTTATCTTTTAAGTGAATTGGTGCAGGAGTCTTCTCTATGCCCAACCAGGTATAGCTCAACCAGTAGCTGTTCTAGCCCCTCCCCCATCCCGCACACTGTACCCCCGCACCACCATGCCTCAGCATTGATGTTAAGGGCCACCTCTAGGGAAGCTAAGTTTCAGTGGCTCATTCAATCATTGGCCTTTCTACTGGACTATCAGGAGTGGGGTCGTTAACTGCCATCTGTGATTATGAGTTGCCTGATGTGTACATAGGCTGGGGAAAAAATTCTGTTCACTTGGACACAGGCAGATAAGATTTCAAAAGCTGGTTGCCTGCCTAGAAAATGGGGTTGTCCAGTTTCCAAGTTGTGGACTTGTTCTCTTGAGTAAGTTATGCTGAAGTACTGGTCCTGCTGTGATTGGCTAAAGGCTTTTCTCTGTATTGCACTTGTTCTGTTTTGGAATATTATGCCCAGGTTTCCCACTTCTATTCTCTAGTTTTTAGAGCCTACATTTTCCTTGGGAAAGACACATCCCAATGGACTTTGGAGCCTAAGCCACTTGGGCATTTCTGAAAATGTTACCATGTCCATGTTTTGCTCCTGGTCCTCTCCCACCCTTAAAGCCAGAAGAGAATAGCCTGAGGGGATTGGAAAGCATCTACACCTATTCATGTATAAATCCATCAATTCCACAAGTGCAATTTGTTATTCATAACAGTGCGAGTGTGGTCTTGTTTTGATTAAATGTATGATGGAAAACCCACTTTCTACCACCACTGTCTTATTGTGAAGTGGGCCTGATCCAAAGGTCATTGAAATCAGTGATAGTCCTTCCATTGATTTCAATGAGATCTGGATCAAGCCAAAATCTAAAGTATTGCCACCAAGAACAATATCCTGAAAGGCAGGCGGTTAAAAGCTTTGTTAAAACATGCATGTGCTGTCATTTATTCTGGATCTGATGCATTAGTGCATTTTGAGAGCAAACCACTAACAAGGCATTCTCCTTCTCCTCCACACTTTCGTAAAGCCGTCTAGCTTTACTGTGGCTGACATTAATTAGGCCCATTCTTCTCCCCTCTGACTGGCACAGATCAAAGCTACTGCTCCTGAAGTTACTCAGCCTGCCACCAGCCTCCCTTGTTGTCCTGGTCTAACAGATAGGAAGCTTGATTCTGTCCCAGGCAATATGATTTTTCCCCAGCCTATGTCCATGCTTGTCTACTAGGAACTAGACCGAAACCCCCACATCTCAGTTCAGAAAAGCAGATGTTAACAACTTTTGGTCACTACGGACCTGGAGCTGGAATCAAATCAGTGACAGAGGTAAAGGGCTAGGAGTCACATCTGCAATTCTTTTGTGCCATCCAGTTCCTTCCCGTCTGAACAAATTCAAGGGAAGTCACATTTGGAACTAAACTATTTAGCTTGAATCAAAATTAGATTTTTCTGACAATAGTGCTACTAGGTGTAGTGGCCCAAAAGCTCAGACAACTCTCCAGAAAGGAATCGTGAGTCAGAATGGCTCTCTTATCTCCCTTTTTTGTCTTTCTTTAGGACACGTATTCTCTCCTTTCCACATCCTCCCTAATCTGTCCCCTCTTCCTGTAAGGCAATTACATGATACAACCAGAAGATTCCATCAGTTTACATATACAAATATACAACACTAATGGGGTTATACATCCAAGGAATTGGTATATCTGGTGCAAACTAAACTAAACTGAAGAAGTCAGTACAGTCTAGTACCTGAGTTTATCCTGGTAAATTATCAATTCTAGCAAATTACAAGGCAATACTGATGCAAACATACAGTTTTGGTAACATCATCAGAGGTCAAATCTGAGACATTATTGCATGTATAGGGAAAATTATATTTGGAATTCTGATAAAGTAGGGGGGCCATTCAGGAATCCAAACATTCATCATGCCCTAATGCTATGCAATATATGAGATGTGGGTAGTTTGTGCACACTCCATGTTTCTAGGTGGAGTTTGATCTGGTGAGGCAGGTTCATAATGAACACAGACCCTTTTCTCAGAGGTAGTGATAACATAAAAGCCATTGGCTGGGGGCTCCCTTCTGCACATGTGCACACTGAGAAGCAACTAACAAATTTCAGCCAAGGACTCTGGGAAAAATACAACATGACTGGTTAAGACACAAGAGCATTATGAAGAGAGCTGGTGAGAGAGTCAGGTTACTAATCCCAACTGTTAGGAACTTCCAGTTTCTTATGCTGCACTTGTTGCTTGTTGGGATTAAAACTCGAGCACTTTAAGGCTTGATATACAGAACCTCTTATGAGTCCAATCAACTTTTAACTTTTACCATTAGCAAGAATACATTAAAAATCCATATGTGCGCTTGTATAATTTCCTCAGCAAACCGAGGTGTGCCAGTCAGAGACCCGAACCAACCTCGTTTTCCTATTCCCTGAACAGGGTTTTGAGGGCAGTAGATAATGAGAATACTATAAAGAAATTACAGACCTGCAGACATCCAAAGAGGCACTAGGGTACATGTCAGGAGATGTTTTCTCCTTCTTGAGGTGGGGATGGGCAAATCTACATTCAAGGTGTCTTACAGAAATATCTCCCACTGAGTGTCAGCAGCAAAATCCTTCTTAACAGAACATATTTTACAGAGAGAGAGAGAGAGACACATTTAAACACTCCCACAAGCAAACAATTATGGTTTTACTTACTTAGTCCATATTTTTCCAGAAGTTTTAAAAAGTTTTTCCATAGTCCTGGGCAGGTGGGGGGAGGGAAAGCACCATCTCCAAAACCCTTTACATCCAAATTGCCACAATACTTTTCCACACCATAATTCTCCCAAAATTGGTTTCTTTGTCCCACCCTGTGTTCTGAGAGACCTTTGTCTTTGTATTAATTGGGACAAGCATGCATATCATCCTTGTTTTAGAAATTAATAAAACAATACTTAGCACTTATATATTAGTTGTCAATCATAGAGTTCAAACCAATTTCCTATGGGGTGCGCACTAATTAAGCTATTTATAATACAGGGTGTTAAGCATGTGCTGTGTGGTTTACGTATAAAGCACGAACATTAAAACTAACTAAAAGATCCCCCTATTAGGAGCTAGAGTATTTTATTTATCCTTAATGTAATTTTCAAATAGAGCAATCGTGACCATTAACAATGGAATGATTCAAGAGCTGTTAGCTACACAACCCAAGGTGCTTATTTTTAGGCCAAATAATTAGATAAGAACAGTTCACAGCTGGGTCAAAGCAATGGAATGAGATGACTCTTCCCTCTGTGTTACACAACCATGGTAAAACAGAGCCATTCCCGAGGACAGCTGTGAACTTTGAAGAAATAAGTCAGTTCCTTTTGCTAGTGCATGGAGTAAATAGAGGAAGGTAGCGAGCATACTTCAGGTTTCATTTGCAGGGGCGCAAAGGAGGGGGAGTGAAAGGCCACGTAGGTAGAGAGGACTATGTCCCACCTGTCTTCCAGAGATGGGATGAGTAAGGGAATGCACAGCACAGGGCAGAGCAGGCAGGTGGCATTCATGGTTGAGGAAGGAGCTCAGAGGCAGTGGTTCTGCAGCAATGCACAGAAATAAAGAGTGTCTGAGGCTTCGCCTACAGGCTGGGGACACTGATGAAGTTCAAAATAGCACAAGTATCAGAGGAGTAGCTGTGTTAGTCTGGATCTGTAAAAAGCAGCAGAGAGTCCTGTGGCACCTTGCTGTCACGGACTGCCTCCTGTTGACCCACCTGCCTCTCCATCTACTTTGCCGTCAGTCCCACCTAGGCGGTATGACGGAGAACTTTGGTTGTGCTGTTGAGGAGTTTGTCATGCCAATTTCATTAAATAAGTTTCTTTAAAAAAAATCCTTGTAGGGCCTGAGGCAAGGCCTATTTCTTCTTTTCACTTCGAAGTGGGCAGCAGCCCAGGACTCTCGCCATTTAGAGCTAGTGCCAGAAAAAAAAAAGGCGAGCTATTAATCAGAGGAACAACTTGCCTCTCCGCTGCCTGAGACACTAAAAAGAAAAGAGATGTGCCTCAAAAGGTACCAAGAACATACAGTCTACTTGTCTGCACAGACTTGGTTATTTAACTTTGTATCTGTGCTAATGAGGCAATTTAAGTTGGTTTCTCTTTTAAAAGGAAACTGTTCCGATACAAGTTATGGACCAAATTTTCAAACATTTGCTCTGAAGTTACACACTCACAGTGCCATCTGTGCACAGAAGCATCTGTTTTCATAGGTACATTTTTAGGGACACTGCTTAAATGCTGATGTCACTCAGATGAACCCAATCTTTATAGGACCTTGTTTTCATAATTCTGTCTCATCCCCATGTCCATTCCCACCCTCACCAGCTGTGACATCTATAATGTGTATTCTTTGCATCAGGGCATTGTATAACTAGCTGTTCTTTGAGGCACCTAGCATACTATTCAATGCCATACAAATACAATATTTAAAATCTAGACCTTATATATTGAGACAGTGTCCTCCTTGTGGTACCTATATTTTTAGATTAATACACTAAAAAAAAAAAAAAAAAAAAAAAAATAAAGAAGTGAAATTTACTGTTCCTAACTAATCCTTTTTTCGTTTTTCACTTCACTCAGCATGGCCAGTGAACCTTTGATTTTCATGTACTGGCCCAAAGCTAGTTTGTTTGGTTTTCCAGCACTGCAGGAGAATTATTTTTTTTTGAAAGCTCCTTTCAAAGACATTTTGAAAACATTTTTATTAGTAGTAACTTTTATAATGCACTTCTCCGTCCCTTTTAGACAAAAACCTAACTTTTTAGAGTGTTCCTTTAGTGATGATCTGCAGGGGGCAGCAGCATACTGCCAGATGACCATACATGATGGTGCTTTAGACACATCCGCTGATACAATCAATAGCAGAATGGACTCTCCAAACCAAGACTTGGTTGGCTGAAATATAATATTATCCCACTACAGTAAAGCCCAGCTGCCCATAAAAAATGAAGCTATGCAGTCCAGCTTCCAATACAAGCAATGCAGAAGCTGGTGGAACTGTATTATTACACATGCCTGCAACTGTTTCCTACAGTGCAAATATTAGACAGTCATTTCTTGGATTTCTGAAGTGGCATGTTATGTATTTCCATGGTGCAGGGAAGTGAAGGCTGCTGGTTGTGAAATCTTTCTCTCTCTCAACACACACACACACACACACACACACTGCTTTGGTATCAGAGATCAGTGTACAATTCCTGATAACAGCTTGTCAAACTCTTGGAAATTCAACTGGATCTTTCCACGAGGAGAGATTTTTCAGCAAGAAATAGCTTAGGCACTTTGGAATACAGGGAGAACAGGGGTGTGCTGGCAGGACAGGCAATGCCCATGTTTCTGAAGCTTATGCATCACAACTGGAATAAAAAGTGCTGGATTGGGGCAGTTCTACTCTGCCACAGGGAGAAGCTACACACCTTTACCTCAGGAGGACATGGCTCCCGTAGTCAGCAGGTTTAAGCTATTCCCCGCCCCTACCCCAAGGAAAAGTACAATCCAACGGCAGTGGCACATTCAGTTAGCGTGTCACACTCGCTCAGTTTTGCCTGCCACATGTATGCAGCTGTCTCCCTCTCTGTATAGGCAGTGGATTCCAGGTGATATTATGCCTTGTTCCTTTCCACACTGAAAAGTAACTGCCCCTCCCATGTACCTCTTCCAATCTCTAACCTTCCTCCCTTGTCCCATTGTAAGCTCCCAGGCTTTGATGCAAAGTTCCTACAACTTGGGCACAACCCTGCGGTTCCTGCAGAGGGGTTCAGAGAACACCAGGGGGGTTCCCCCCATTTCATCACAGTGGATGGGGTTGGCCTGGGTTCCTGCTACCACCATCTCCAGCAGCCTAACTACACAGTCCGAGAACCAGTCCTTCAGCCAGAAGTAGCCCTCCCGGAAGGAGATCCGGAGGCTGACTGGGCCCGCTGGCATCCGAACACTCACACTGAAGAGGCAGTTCCCCTGAGAGCTGTCCCGCACCAGATAGGTCCCCACCGGCTCCTGCTGTAGCTTGGCATGTGCTTCACTCACAGATAAGGGACCCCAGTAGAAGCCACTGGCCTGCAGGATATTGAGCGATCGCTCCACTACCTCCCACTCACAGCTGCGGAAGGCCCGGTAATGAGTGGGTAAACTGGATGGAGCAGGAGTGTGGGGAGTTCTCCGATGCTGCCTTTGTGGAGGAGAAAGGTTCTTGTGTGCGTTCAGTAGATCATCCGGCCTCCCTCTGATCATCTCTCAAAGGGCCCATGGATCCCAGAAAGATGTGATCTTTAATACACTTTCTTCTTTGCATCCAGCCTGGGGAAGAGAATGAAAGTGAGGCAGGCAGATAGGAGTTTTAGTGTCTTTCTAATTGGATAAACGAAGTTTCACACAAAGAAAGCTGGGAAGCAAGGACACTACCGGGAGGAAAATGTACACAGAATTTATACAGCTGCACAAATCAGTGATAAAAAAATTGTTTAGTAACTCATATTCTCTCCACCCTGGCTCTCACCTCAGCCAATGCAGGATTATTCCTTATAACAGTCTGCTTACTCTAGTCTTAAATGACTCCAGCAAAGGGGCTTTCACCACATTCTTCGGCAGACTATCTTAATCTAATAAAGCACAGTGCTGGGAATTTCCCAACACATTCCCACAAGTTAGAGAATAATCATAGGCCTGAAGATGGGATCTTTCCTTGCCAGGAAATCATCTTGTTCATTATCATTCAATGGCTGATCAAAGGATTTCTCATATCTGCCTCCACTCTCTTCTTCGAGGACAAATATGGGTATGAAGAAACAGGAGCTGGGAAGGACTGATTCCCACCAATATCCACAAGCCCCTGTAATCAGTGATTCAATTATAGAATTGCTCTCCTCAATGCGACAGAAGAAGGTGAAGCTCTCTGCCCCAGTCCCCAACAATATCTCCCATATCTGATGATCTGTTTAACCCTGAGCATGTGGGTCAGAATCACCGAGTTAGATTTTAATCCTATTTATACAGCTAGGTACTGCTGAAGTCCAAGTAGCGATCCTCTCCCTAACCTCAGCCCCTTACCATGGAGAGTCTCCTGTATCATAGCCTCCTGGATGTTTCTCCCCTGTGCTCCATGAATCCTGTTGAATAATTCCAGACCATATGCTTCTTCCCTAACAAGTTATATCCTGACAATCTATTGCTAATTGTCTGCTTGTTACGCCTTCTGCCTCTGTTCACATGCTGGAATAAGAATACTCCTCTTTCTCACTGTCATGGTCTCTTTCTCTGTTTCTGTGTTCCTACCAGGTTCCCTATATTTAGCAGTGTTGATTCCTGCACCCGGACCCGCTGCTGCAGACATCAATCCAAAGTTATTATAATTATATATTTTTTAATATTATATATACACTGTGTGTGTATATGTGAGTGTGTATATATATACACACACATACACATATATAAACATAAAAACCACAGCCCGAGCCAGAGACTTCTTCTGTATGAGAAGCCTGAGCTGTTACATACCACTTCCCCAGGCGTACGAGTCAGTAACTCACCGCCAAAACCTTGCCCTCAATCCTCTGACGTGCTCCATTAACCCAGTCACTCTCTCTTTTTCTGACAGAAAATGAGGGGGAGAAGGCAAGCATGCGAGCAGACTGAACTGCCCCCAAGCAGGCTATAGACTGGGGAAGAGACATGCTTCAGTTTCCTCTCACTTCACCTACTTATCTCAGGCATACCACAGTACTACAGCAACACAAACCAATGTCCACGTTCCTTCAGTCAAAAGACAGGGATTTTCCATTCCCTCAGACTGGTCAGGCAAGCCAAACCCCAACAGAACCCCCGTGAAGCCTGCTACAGCAGTCACTGTTCTAAAGCTCAGCTAATCACATCACTCAATTTGCTGATTATTTTGAAGCCTCCTTTAATTTATTTAGTTGGGTACTTGTACCAGATTGACTGCTCTGTAGCCTGAAGTCCTCCAGTGGGGGGGGGAAGGTATAACACAGGCAGCGGGAGCCAAGCTTCTTTCACATGGCCCTGCTAACAGGTCTTACCCCTTACCTAAGAGTGGGCTTTGGAGGAGGGTACAGGAGTTCGGTCTCCATCATCTATTGTCCTTCTGCTGAATCTACCAACAAAGGACTAAGGCCAGTTGTCATGGTGGTTTTAGGGATGTGGACACTGGCCCACTAAGGCCCCATCTTTGCTAGCCTTTTCCCCACTAATGTTTCTCACTGTGGTTAACAATGACACAGCAGCACCACCAGTGGCACTACCAAAGGGAACTTTTCTAGACATAGAACTGTGACTATACCATCTGATCTCTCATTGGGAAACTTTTACAGTGGCAGAAAGCTTCACTTTCTAGTCATGAAAGCTTGTGAGATACAGAACCTTTAACCCATCACTGGTATAGGACTGAATATTCTCTATCCTGTACCTCAGCTCTGTCATTTTGGGAAGGAAATTCCACTTTCATTGGTGGGGGAGAGGGAGGATAAGGAGAAGTCAGCCACTGGCAGGTTGATATTTATTTATTTATTTATTAAATAAAGCCAGCTGCTGGAAGCTGCTCCGGAGATTTGGAATGTCAGAGTAAATCCCAGGGGAGATTGATCAGTGGGCAGAAAGCAAATAATACAGTCAAAATTGCATTATAAATGCAATTTATCACAGAACTCACCACCACAGATGAGACAAAGTAAATACACACACACAGTTAAATGGATATACCCAGTCTGTAAAGTGCTTTGAGATCGAAGGTACTATAGAAATGTATTACTACCACAATTTGCTTTGCAGGATGTAGCTACAGCACTGAGTTGAGGAGGCAGGGCCAAAACCTCACTTCTTTCAATTGTGCCCAAATCAAGACCTCCAAATAGCAGTTTAGCCAAGTCAGCTCAGCTATGACATGTGACCTCAAGGGTATAGGTTGTAAAGCAAAGAAAATTGCAGCTTCAGGCATATAGATCTGATTTTTCTGCATTTTTGCATCCAAACTCCCCAAAAGGCTTACCTCTTTTAATTTGCCATCCATCGGGATAAGCTTTTGGACATAAGGCCCAGGAATATCCATTTCCAAGAGTTCCAGCACAGTACTTCCTAACTTTTGCAAAGCCTCAAGCAAGAATAGCTTCTCACCTTGAAAAGTAAGAGAGACGTCAGTCAAACTGGTGAGCAAGTCCATCAGTGAAATACAGTGGGCCCCAAGTTTGCCCACCTTGATCTATATCAGCCCAGACTCATGCTCCGCAGTACATTTCAGATGGTGTGTGACGGAATGTACCCGTGTCCACACCTTACACACGATTGTAATAATCTTTGTACAAAGTATACTTTGTGAGATATCATTTAAAAATTCAATTTTCTGATAAATAACATCATGGCAAAATGCACGTAGCAGTGTTATATGTGAAGTTATAAACATAAGCTGAGATCATTACTTAGGCCTGGTCTACACTGGTCTACGTGAATAACGTCGCTGAAGTCGACGTACTTAGATCGACTTACTGTGGTGTCTTCATCGCGGTGAGTCGACTGCTGCCGCTTCCCCATCGACTCTGCCTGCGCCTCTCGCCAAGCTGGAGTACGGGAGTCGACGGCAGAGCGCTCAGGGGTCGATTTATCCCGTCTAGACTAGACGTGATAAATTGATCACTGCTGGATCAATCACTGCCCGCTGATCCGGCAGGTAGTGTAGACATACCCTAAGACTATGACTACACTAGCACTTTTGTCAGTATAACTTATGTCACTCAGGGGTGTGAAAAAAACAAACACCCCTCTCAGCGACATAAATTACACCTACAGAAGCTCCAGTGCGGCCATCGCTATGCGGCAGGAGACGCTCTCTTGACAACATAGCTACTGCCGCTTGTTGGGGGTGGTTTAATTATGTCAACGGGAGAGCTCTCTCCCACTGGCATAGAGCGGCTAGATAGGAGAGCTTACAGCAGTGCAGCTGCCTCGGTACCGCTGTGCTGCTGTAAGGTCTCTAGTGTAGACATAGCCTAAAAGTATGTTTTCCAGAGAAGACTTGGGAATGGCCAAACCAGTTCCTCAGAGACAAAGGGCAAGCTGATGCCTCAGCCAGGTGTGAACAAGGCTGACAGACCATTACCTGTGAAGGGGCCATTCTTTGGGCTTGGCTACACTTGCGAGTTACAGTGCAATAACGAAGCCCCGGGCGCCCTAGCTTACTACCTGTTCACATTAGCAAGGCACATAGAGCGCTCTGACTCCGCGGCTACAGCGCTGCTGGTACTCTATCTCAGCGAGTGAAATAATGTTTGCTGCACCCCTGCTGGAGCGCTGCGGCGCCAATGTGGACGAGGTGTTGCATTACTGTGCTCTGATCAGCCTCCGGAAACGTCCCATAATTCCCTTAAGTCAAGTGGCCACTCTTGCCATTGTTTTGTAATCACTGCAAGAATGCGGATATGCCCTTTGAAAGCTCCGTTCCGAGACAAAGCAACCATTACTGAGGAATGCTGTGTGAGAGAGAGAGAGAGGCGGAGGGGAGAGGGGGGTCTGTTGCTGTCTGAACTTACAAGACAGCATGCTGACATGCTCTCAGCCCCCCCCAAACCCACTCTCTTTCCCCCCACATACCCACAACACACTCCCTGTCACACTCCACCCCACCCCACATTTGAAAAGCACATTGCAGCCACTTGCATGCTGGGATAGCTACCACAATGCACTGCTCTCTGTGGCTGTTGCAAGAGCTGCTAATGTGGCCACGCCAGTGCGCTAGCAGCTGTCAGTGTGGACAGATTGTAGCGCTTTCCCTACTGCACTCTACGAAGGCTGGTTTAACTCAAAACGCTCTACATCTGCAAGTGTAGCCATGCCCTTTGGCAGGAAAAAAGGGTGCAGGGGCAAAAATATCTACGTCTTGGCAAAGAAACAATATGAAGTTCCCTTCCACACAGACTGCCTGTCACCTTGCTCCCAGCTGGAAATGCTTTGAATTTAACATAATTTGTTAAGTTAGGCACCGGTTGCATTTTATCTTTATTTTTCTTGCAACCATTTCTGACTTTTATGCCCTATTGCTTGTACTCACTTAAAATCTCTTTGTAGCTAATTAACTTGTTTTACTGTTTTATCTAATCCAGTGTGTTTGAATTGAAGTGTCTGGGAAACTCCATTTGGGGTAGCAAGCTATGTGTATATTATTTCTATTAAAGGAATAACTGACTTTATATAATTTGTATTGTCCAGAAGGCTAGACAGTACAGGACATACATTTCCAGGAGGATGTCTAGGACCTGTGGGGGTGGGGTCACCTTGCATAACCAAGGCTGGCAAGAGCCCAGCTGTGGCTTGCTGCCTGCTGCACACACAGACGCAGCTGGGAGTGACTTGTCTGCTTGAGAGTGTTTGTGAGCAGTCCAAACTGGAGGCAACAGCAGCAAAGCACTGTAAAGGGCACCCCAGGTTAGAAGGCAGGGGTGACACAACTACTCATTAGTCTGGATCGTACCCTGGGTATGTCACTTGGCGACAGTCAATGATAGTTTTATTATCACTGCCTTCAATGCTCTGGCCTGACTAGCAACCCCGCGTACATGGTGGATACCTCCAAAATAGCTCTCGGTCGACCCAGGGGCATCAGGAAGAGCTTTGAAATTGTCATTGTCTTTTGGAATTTAAATAGTGAAAACTGAAAGTGTCTTCAAAACTAATTTTAAAAATTGCTCAGGATCTCAAAGATTATGCTTCCCACAACAACAAGCTCAAGGCGGTGGTTGATACAGTGTCTAACATGAGAAGCATCTTGTCTACATTTGTTCTGTATGTCATTTGAACAGCCCATATTCACTATTGAACCATCTGAATGCAGCCCCAATCAATTTTGATTTGAGCTCTTCTGCCTTGATTCCAACAACCTCTAGAGTGGTCTTTTATTCCTTCTGCTGGCCCAGTTACCAAGGCTGCTATGTCAGCAAAGAGAGCACACGTCCCAAAAATACAATGTACAATGACTTGTTCAGCTACAGACCTGTTAGTGGATTCATCAATAGGCAGAAAAATAAACCTAGCTTTCTATACATATTTCGGGGGCACTTCCCTAAGACCTTGTCTACACTACAGAGTTTCATTATTTCTATTTAACTGGACTGCTTTGCAATGTTTATAGTCCACGCCATGAAGTGCACCCATAGACGGAAGGTGTATTTAGCTGATTTGTAGTTCTGCCACATGTCCGCACTAGTGCTACACAATCAGTGTAGCTGCAATGATTTCTGGGTATCTATTCCGGAGTTCCCAGAGCAGCTCCAGACTGAACTCTGGGCAATTCTGAAAGGCCTAAATATATTTGTGGGAGGAGGGGTCACACTCCCACAACCCACTGGGGAAATTCTCTGCTTCCCATGAGGTATCCCATAAGTCCCCTGGAGCACAGCAACCTATTACAAAGTATTTCATGCAATCTGGAGTCCAGTCAGAATGCTGAGCTTGCACTTTTGTATCAGCAGCAAAGGTTATAATTGGATCCCATAAAAGTGTATCATGAGTCATGTAAGATGGTGGCAGTGAGAGGGTGAGGAGTGTTCCAATAGAGAGCCCAAGAGTGAAGCTGTGTATACTTTAATGGTTACCACATACTCCATCCACATTAATGCTAACCTTATTTAAGCTGTTACCACAATACTGTAGTATCTCCTTTGTCCACACCAGCACTAACACACTTGAGACTCAATCAAGGTTGGTTCTAGGGGGGAACAAACAAACCTAGGCTGAATAGCACACAGAGAGGTTTGCATATAAATGAAGGTGTTACTGTTATGCCAGCAATGCCCCTCTGCCATATACATTGGCCAAACCGGACAGTCTCTACGAAAAAGAATAAATGGACACAAATCAGACATCAAGAATTATAACATTCAAAAACCAGTTGGAGAACACTTCAATCTCCCTGGCCACTCGATTACAGACCTAAAAGTTGCAATATTACAACAAAAAAATTTCAGAAACAGACTCCAACTAGAGACCGCTGAATTGGAATTAATTTGAAAATTGGACACCATTAAATTAGGCTTGAACAAAGACTGGGAGTGGATGGGCCATTACACAAAGTAAAACTATTTCCCCATGCTTATTCCCCCCCCCCCCCCCCGTCCCCCTACAGTTCCTCATATCTCCTTGTCAATTGCTGGAAATGGGCCATTTTCATTACCACTACAGTTTTTTTTCTCTCCTGCTGATAAAAGCTCACCTTAACTGATCACTCTCCTTATAGTGTGTATAGTAACACCCATTGTTTCATGTTCTCTGTGTATATATATATCTTCCTACTGTATTTTCCACTACATGCATCCGAAGAAGTGGGCAGTAGCCCACGAAAGCTTATCCTCAAATAAATTTGTTAGTCTCTAAGGTGCCACAAGTACTCCTGTTCTTTTTGTGATACAGACTAACACGGCTGCTACTCTGAAAGGGTTAACTAGAGTGACCAGATGTCCCGATTGCATAGGTACATAGGTACAGTCCCGATTTTTGGGTCTTTTTCTTATATAGGTTCCTATTACCCTCCACCCCCGTCCCAATTTTTCACACTTGCTGTCTGGTCACTCTAGTATTAACTGCCATTCATTTCTTTAAGACAGTTGCAAATTCTTAGGCCTGTCCTTTCTTTATTGTTCACTCTGTGGATATAAAACATAGGTTGATTCAAGAATGAGGCAATTTATTTATTGTTTGTTGATTAAGGCCATTATGATTGGCAAGTTACAGGGTATTTGGAAAAACTCAAAACTGAAATTGCATCTACTGACTGTATAAACCAGTGTTCAGCAAGGAAGCAAATGTATAGCTCTCCTTATATTGCAATCTAGTAACAGAAGCCACATGTAGAGAGAGCGACATTTCCTGCTTCCATGCATTGTATATCAGCAGCAGAACAATCATGTACCGGGAAGGAATCAATTCTACAGGCCTTGCAAAAGGATTGCTCTTATCAGAAAGCTTTTCGTTAAGCTGCTTGGCTCTAGCAGCAACAGCCAGGTTCGTTACAGCCCTGCAACTGCAAAATATCAGAGAGGCCATCGCTCGCCTAAAAGCCAAAACATGTTTTGCAAGAGCTGTAAGTAACCAGTTGCAGTTTAGTACAAGCCTGCTCTGGTTTGGTTGTCTAATTTAATTATCACTTGCCTTTCTGGCAAAAATAATTTCCTTTGGACTACTGAACTCTGGCCTACAGCTTGGAATTATTTTTCTCCCTCTTAAAAAATTAAACAGTTTTGGCTGATGCTAAGTTTAGGAGACTTTAACAGCTGCTATTTAGCCTACTCGAGCCTGACTAAAAAACTGAATTGTTGCTTGCCCTTCTGGCTAACATGCCTGCCTTTGCTGGTCGTTGGCCAGCTGTAGTATTGTCAAAAATCATGATTTTATCTTGTGATGCAAGAAGCTCCAACCTTCACACAAATCTCAGCCCTGCCTGGAGGAAAACCCCTCCGACTGGCTGTCTTTCCCACCTCCGGGGGAAGAGCAGCTGGTAGAGATGCTGCAGGAAGAAAATAGCTCTTCCCCCTCCTCTTGGGAGCACAGGGACGTTTTTGGGTGGGGGGGGGGGGGCGAAGCAGCTGACACCATTCTCACTGGAGAGAAGGGAGGAGAAGGAGGAAGCAGAAACAACCCAGAAGCTCAGGGTGACTTGGCTCCCCCTCTCTCCATTGAAAAATGTGTCAGCTTCTTCCTCTTCCCATCTCCCTCTGCAACATCAGGCCTGGGAAGGTGGAGGGGGGGGGAGGGGAGAATAAGCCCTGGATCTGCCTCTGCCTCCGCCCTTCCCTCCCCCTCCCCCCCGGGATTCCATTGTAGCCTCTCCCGCCCCCCAGGCCTGGTAGAGGGGGTGAAGAGCCACTGGAGATGCAGGAGAAGCAGAGGTGCACTGAGGGGTAAGGGGCAGATGTGGGACGGGGTGGTTTGTCATTAATTGATGAGCTGGAGGATGGATAGATGCAGGGTGGGAGGGCACAGAATTAATTAACATTTTGGGGAGAAGTTGGCTGCCTCCTGATACAGAGTTTACAGTAGACCTCTCATAGCACGGCCCAAAAACACTTTATAAATCTGGAAGAGTTGCCAATTGTGTGTGTCTGTCTGTCATATTTACAGCCACCGCAGACCAGATGAGAACACTAACAGACAACACACTCAGACTGAGTCTGAGACATGTTCAGCAGTGCATTTTTCCTTGGTCTCATCCCATCCCCAGTGCAGTACTTTTATGAATAACATCATTTACGTCCATTCACCTGCCTTCTGACTGCCACACTCTCCTCAGCCCCTTCTCCTTCCCTTTTCCCTGATGCAGCTCAATCCTCTTTGCTCCAACCCCACACAGGCACCGTCCCCATCTCACTGGGGCTCAGTTGCTGCTGTGCCAGGTTGAGACCACAGAAATAACTTCTGGAGAAGTAACAGGCTGTCAGTGGTTTCAGCGTGGTGAGACAACTGGCCCACTGATCAGAAAAAGGATATTGAGGGAATGGTGCTGAAGGTAACCAGTCATAACGGATAGTTTCAACTACCCAGGTACAAAACTGGTCAAGTGTTACAATGGGAAAGGTTTAGAGAAAATTTCTTGACACTGAAATGGTTGCTTCTTGGAACAGTTAGTCCTACAAGCACACAGGAAGAGAGGATATCCTTAACGTACTCCTAAGTAACCCACAGGAGTTGATTGAAGAGGAAACAATAGTTAGGCCCCTTAGTAACAGTGATCACAATATAATTAAGGTCAATATCCTCAAAGGAGGAATCATATAAAAAAATTGCATTGACACACTAAGCATTAGAAAGGGGGATTCCTGCCCACCTGCCCTCTCCATGAAACGGAAGCTAGAAAAAAAGCCCTGAAAGTGAAAGTCACCACTGAGGTTACTTAAGCAACCCTAATACAGTCACAAAAGTATGCAATCCCCTAAACAAACAAGGAAGCAAGAAGGGAACCAAAATGGCTAACAGGCAAGGTTCAAGAGGCCATTCAAGCCAAACAGGTATTATTTGTATTGTGGTAGCACCTAAGAGCCCCAGTCACTGATCAGGACCCCACAATGTTAGGCAATGTACTAAACATGCAACAAAAAGATGGCTCCTACCCGAATGTGCTCACAATGTAAGTAATCTTTAAGAAGATGGCATCTAACCCTAGTGAAGCAAATAAACTACAGAAGCCAATATGTACATTGAGGTTAGGGTGGCTATGATGAGGTTGGGTCAGCAAATAGCAAAGATGTATATAAAAACAAGAGTGTTTTCCATAGATCAGAAGCAGGAAACTTGTGAGAAAATAATCAGGACTAGTAGACTACTAGTAAGTAAAAGGCACAATTAGGAGAATAAGGACATTGCTGAAAAGCTAAATGCATCAGTCTTCACTATCAAGGATGTAAAAGAGATACCTCCCCAGATCTATTATTTTCCAGTTATTAAGGTTAGGCACTATCAGACATTAAGGTATCAAGAGAGGAGATGCTGAGACAAACGAATTAAAAAAAACAAGTCATGAGGACCAGATGGTCTACAGCAGTTAGCCTCATGCCACAAGGTTCCATACTGTTTAATATATTTATTAATTATCTGGAAAAGCAGGTGAACAGTGAGGTGGCAAACAGTGCAGATGACAAAATTACTTAGGTTAGTTAAAACCATAGACAAGAAGAACTTCAGAAGGATCAAGCAAAGCTAGGTAAATTGGCGACACAAGATCAGATTAAATTCAGTGTTGATAAATACAAGGTAATGCATGTTTGTAGGAAAACTTTGAACTACTCATACAACTTATAAGATTCTAAATTAATTGTACTAACTCAGGAAAGATCTGGACAACACTGTAGACATGGGATGGGCAAACTTTTGGGCCTGAGGGCCACATCTGGGTATGGAGATTGTATGGCAGGCCATGAATGCTCACAAAATTGGGGGTTGGGATGCGGGAGGGGATGAAGGCTCCAGCTGGGGGTGTGGGCTCTGGGGCCAGAAATGAGGAGTTCAGGGTGTGGGAGGAGGCTCCGGGCTGGGGTAGGGGGTTGGGATGGAGGGGTGGGAGGGTGAGGGCTCCGGCTGGGGATGTGGGCTCTGGGATGGGACTGGGGATGAGGGGTTGGGGGTGCAGGAAAGTGCTCTTGGCTGGGACCAAGGGGTTTGGAGGGCAGGAGGGGGATTAGGGCTGGGGCAGGGGGTTGGGGCGCTGGAGGGGGTCAGAGGTGCAGGCTCTGACAGGCGGCTCTGTGCACTGCCCTGTCTGCAGGTGCCACCCCTGCAGCTCCCATTGGTTGTGGTTCCCGGCCAATGGGAGCTGCGGGGGTGGCACTTGGGGTGGAGGCAGTGTGCAGAGCCCCCTGGCTACCCCTACGCTTAGGAGCCAGAGGGGGTATATGTCGCTGCTTCCGGGAGCCCCAGCACAGGCGGAGCAGGGCAAGCCCCCGACCCCGCTCCTCAGTGGGAGCCTGAGGGCTGGATTAAAACGTCTGAAGGGCTGGATGGGGCTCCTGGGCCGTAGTTTGCCCACCCCTGCTGTAGACAGCTCAATGAAAAAAGCGTCTGCTTGATGTGCAGAGGCAATCAGAAAAGCAAACAAAAATGCTAGGATGCATAATAAATGGAATGGAAAATAAAAATGAGGACGTAATGACATTAAGAAAGTCAATAATATGCTCTCACCTCTCACCTGGAATACTATGTTCAGTTCTGGTAAAAAATGGATACAGAAGGGTGGAGGGGGTTTCAGAGACCAGGGATGAAGGGGCACAGAAAAACTTCCATACGAAGAGGGACAGAAAAGACTAGCACTGTTTAGAAGAGATAGGTGAGAAGAGGCATGAAGGAAATATCAAGACAATGAAGGTATAAAGTCAATCAGACAGTTCTTTGTATACGCTCTCATAATACAACAAGAAGAGGACAGTCAATGAAGTTGAAAGATAAACTTATAATTGACAGAAGAACTACTCTCCCCATGCATACTTTATTTTTGGTGCAGTCCCCAACATTCTCATTTCGTCATTGCTTGTCCTGCACAAACTCTATTCAATACCCATCAGTCTGTGAAGACTTCATAAAGCACACCTCACTATACCAATCCATAAGGCCAATATGAAGGTAACAAATATTTTATTGGTCAGTTTATGCCCTGGTTTAATAGTATTTAGCTGTATGTAAGTTCAGAAGTTTTAAAATCAAGTGATTTTAAAGTAGAGCGGACTAGAGACTCCACAGTGAGTCATTTTTAAGTGTCACTTTTAAGCAACCATCACGTAAACATTCAACTTCCCATAAGAATTCCAATGTGCTCTGATAATGATCACAAACATACGTTTCCTGTGCAAAGTTAAGAAAGTGAATACAGGACTTATAAAGGATCCGTTATGTCAATCTCAATTACGGAGCTGCTACTGAATAGCTCTATATCAATAACTTAGACTACTTTTCTTCATACTATCGCAAAAGAAAAGTTATGTACCATTCTACAGTGAATCAATTGTTACAAACAAAAAGACAATCATACCTCTCCAACATTTTGAGGGGCAGCACTTACTTTGGTCCTGTTGTACATTACATTCCACACAAATCTTGTGTCTCATCGCTTACTTTCAAAAGTTGCTTACAACAAAAATAATCATGGCGCAGATGTTATTGATGTCATTTACATTAAAAGGATAAATCCCACAGTACTTTCAGTTTCTTGCATTTATATATTTGTGTCCTCCTCACTTTGGTTCTGGGTCACACATTGTCTCCTGTATGTGGGCCTTGGAAGGCTGAGAAATATGCACAAAATTACTAGATAAGTGACTTAGTCCAAAGCTGGAGCTAGAACACTGTTCCTTTAGTGCCAAAAACACAGACTTCTACCATTTAAGAATAAGGGAAAAATCTCTGTTACACTGATGAATAGGAGAAGCATTACTGCTCTCTCCAAAAGTGTAAGAGCACACATACACACTATGGCCCAGTCCTGCAACTGCATCCTCAAGGGCAGATCCATGCACCCGTGTTGAACCCCACTGACTTCAGTGAGACTCCATGCACGTGGAAGCATCCCCCTATGCAGTTCAAACTGCAAGAACAATTACAATTAAATATAATCTGAGTACGTTTGCTTAATTATAATCTATTTTCTTCAACTATAGGTGGGACATAAGTTTTCAATATAATTTAATTATGGGGAAAGTATGACAGAGTAGTAACAAGCTGTTTTTGAGTTAGAGGATCACAAAGTGTTGGACAAGTCAAAATTTGAGATCAGGTTTGCAGAAAAGCCTTCAGAGTAAACCTGGTAATTTTTGATCTAACCCAATTTTGCTAACAAAAATTCTAGGGAGCTAATACAAAGCTAACGGAACCTGGTTGCAACCTTAACCATGGAAAGTTGATCCTCTATATAGTACATTACATATGTTTTTGAGTATGAGAGAGCATAAGAGAACTGTTCGGGGGAGGGCAGGAAGGGGGAACACAGAAAATGAGCGTTACCAAAATACCTTGAGAGTAGTTCTTGGAAATGTGCAGTCTGCAAATTTGTATCAGACTTCATTTCCTGTGAAGTGCACACTGACTTTTTCATCTCTCCACCAAAGGAAAGGAAAATGAACACGCTTTAAAGGGGCTGCTGTGCACTCTCCAAAGACAACACAGCAAATTTTGCCATTAAATAACACACCCAAAAATTGACATCTTTTGCTCATTTAAGCTAGTTTACAAGAACTGAACTATTATGATTCTGATACAGAACAACTGGATATAACCTAAGATTCAAAGTAGTATTGATTATACCTTCTTAAACCTTTCCCTTCTGGAGACTTGGGTTCAAATCCTGAGTTTGGTCATGGATGTCACTTATTTTTGGACACTTATTCACAATACAAAATAAACAGGGACCAGACATCTTTGCTTTAAGAAAGGCCCAAAACTGAATTAATAGATGGGTCTGATCAGAAATAAGGCAGAATCATACAAATGTAGGGCTGGAAGGGAGCTCGAGAGATAATCTAGTCCAGCCCCCACGCCAAGGCTGGGGCAAGTAAACCGTCCTAGACCATCCTTGACAGCTGTTTGTCTAATCTGTGCTTAAATACCTCCAATTACAGGGATTCCACATCCTCCCTTGGTTCCAGTTCTAACAATAAGGATAGTTAAGCAAGTTTTTCCTAACATCTAACCTAAATTTCTTTTGTTGCAAATGAAGCAGATTACTTCTTATCCTACCTTTCATGGACATGAAGAACAATTGACCACCATCCTCGACAACACTCTGCAACCACATTAAGGGCTGTTATCAGGTCCCCCTGGGGTCTTCTTTCTCAAGACCAAACATACTGGCTTTTTTTTAATCTTTGCTCATAGGTCAGATTTTCTAAACCTTTTATCATTTTTGTTGCTCTCCTCTGGACTCTTTCCAGTTTGTCCACATCTTTCTTAAAGGATCATGACCAAAACTGGACACACACTCCACCTGTGACCTCATCGGTGCTGAATAGAGCAGAACAAATGCCACCCGTATCTTACATCTGACACTCCCGTTAATACACCCCAGAATCATATTAGCCATTTTTGCACCTGCATCACATTGTGGATCATGTTCAATTTGTGATCCACTATAACCCCTAGTCCTTTGCAGCAGTACTACCACCTAGCCAGTTATTCCCCATTTTGTAGTTGTGTATTTTATTTTTTCTGTCTAAGTGTGCTACCTTCAACTTTTTCCACTTGTTAATTTCAGACTAATTCTCTAATTCAGCGATTCTCAAACTATGGGTCGGGACCCCACAGTGGGTCAGGTCCCTGTTTTAATGGGGTCACCAAGGCTGGCTTAGACTTGCTGGGGCCTGGGGCTGAAGCCTGAACTCCACCGTGTGGGGCCAAAGCTGAAGCCCAAGGGCTTCAGCCCTGGGCAGCAAGGCTCAGGTTACAGGCCTCCCGCCCGGGGCTGAAGCCCTTGGGATTTGGATTTGGCCCCCACTGCCTGCAGCGGTGGGGCTTGGGTGGGTCAGGCTTCGGTCTTCCTTCCTGGAGTCGTGTAGTAATTTTTGTTGTCAGAAGGGACTTGCGGTGCAATTAAGTTTGATAACTCCTGCTCTAATTTGTCATGGTCATTTTGAATTCTAATCTGTCCTCCAAAGTGCTTGGTGTCATCTGCAAATTTTATAAGCATACTTTCCATTCCATTATCCAAGTCATTAAAGAAAACATTGAAAAGTACCAGACCCAAGACTGACTCCCGTGGGACCACACTAGATATGCCCTCCCAGTTCAACGGTGACCAATGATAACTACTATTTGAGTATGGTCTTTCAACCATTTGTGTACCCACTTTATAGCACTTTCATCTAGACCACATTCTCATAAGCAAACTAGGGCAATATCATGTGGGACTGTGTCAAAAGCCTTACTAAAATCAAGATACATCATGTCTACTGCTTCCTCACTATCCACTAGGCCAGTAATCCCATCAAAGGAGGAAATGAGGTTGGTTTGGCATGATTTGTTCTTGACTATTGGCTATTATTTATCACCCTATTATCTTCTAAGGCTCAGATTTTTTAAGACATTTAGGCATTGCAACACCTATCTGATTTAGGATCCTCAATATCATTTTAAAAGGGACGTAGGCACTTAAATCCCATTGACAGTTGAAATCCTTTTTGAAAATTAGATTTAGGCTCCTAAATCAGTTAGGCGTTGCAATGCTGAATACAACAATGCCTAAATACCTTTAAAAATCTGGGCCTAGGTGCTTACAAGTTGATTGGTTAATAATTTGTTCCATTATATTTCCAGGTATCAAAGTTAGGCTGACTGGTCTATAATTCCTTAGGTCCTCTTAGTTCCCTTTTTTAAAGATCGGTACTATGTTTGCCCTTCTCCCTCCTCTGGGACCTCCCCTGTCCTCCCTGAATTCTCAAAAATAATTGCTAATGGTTCCGAGATTGCTTCAGCGAGGTCCTTAAGTACCCTAGCATGAATTTCATCAGGCCCTGCTGACTTGAATACATCTAACTTATCTAAATATTCTTTAACCTGTTCTTTTCCTATTCTGGCTTGTGTTCCTTCCCCCTTGTTAATATTAATTGTGCTAAGCATCTGGTCACAATTAACCTTTTTAGTGAAAACGGAAGCAAAATAGGAATTAAATACCTCAGACTTCTTGATGTCATGAGTTATTAGCTCTTCTTCCCTGCTAACTAGTGGACTTAGGACAGGTCTACACTACAAACTTGCATCGACGCAGCTGCTGTAGCACTCCTGGTGAAGACACTTTAAGCCGACAGGAGAGAGCTCTCCCATTGGATTAATAAATCCACTTCTGTGAAAGGCGGTAGCTTCTTCCACTGAGACACGCTGTCTACATGGGAGGGTTAAGGTCAGTATACCTATCGCTCGGGGGTGTGGATTTTTCACATCCCTGAGCAACATAGTTATATTGAAGTGTGTAGTGTAGACCTGGCCTTAACCTTTCCTTTGTCTTTCTTTCACTCCTAATGTATTTGTACAACCTCTTCTGAATGTCCTTTATGTCCCTTACGGTTTGTTCCTTAGGTCTGGTCTACACTACGGGGTTAGGTCGACATAAGTTGCCTTGCATCAACCTAGCTGTGGAAATGTCTTCACATAAATTTGGCTCCCACAGACATAATCACCTCTCAGCACTGATTTAGTAACACCATCTTCCCAAGTGGCGTAGAGTCATGGTAGATGTAATTATGTCGATGCTGTGTCAGTGTAGACACTGTGCTGCTTACATCAACTGTTACTGGCTTTCAGGAGCTATCCCACAATGCCCCACACTGACAATACAATCAACACACGCGCTCCTGGTGAGGACACACACCGCTGACAGAAGGAGCCAAGCGTGCACATACACAAGCGATTTAATAACTGTGGTAGGTGTATGCTGATGTAAGTTAAATCGACATAATTTTGTAGTGTAGACATGGCCTTAGTCTTTCCGATTTTGTCTCAACATGCTTGTGCTATTCTTTTGAACTCATCCATAGCAATCTGTCCGTGTTTCTATTTTTTGTAGGATACATTTTTGATTTCCAGGCAATTAAAGAGTTCCTGATGGAGCCATATTGGCTTCTTACTATTCTTCCTGTCTTTCCTTTGCATTGAGATAATTTGCTGTAGTGCCTTTAATATTGCCTCCTTGAGACACTGCCAATTCTCCTTTACTCCTTAGTAGTACAGTAGTAGCAATAGTAGGGATGCTGCATGTCAGCAGAGATGTACATGGGCAGATTGGTAGTAGGAACCAATATTCTAGCTTTAACTTATGCCTTTAGTCACATGCATTCATGTATCAAATGAATATATAATTTCAGCATGGTCTTGTAAGTAAATATTCATTTATAAAAATACTTCTTATATAGCAGAAGTGTCTAACATCTGATATTTATGTGGCCCGCATGACATATTCAGATTCCACACAATCTAAGCTTTCATTTAAAAAAATACATTTCCAGCCCTCATGGTTTACAAACACTAACCAAGTGTAACTGAAGCAAAGCTGTCTGTTAAGTCTGCAGAGCTCCGGAAATAATGGTTGACAAAATGTGACCTCCTTAATTAATCCAACTGAGGTGATGATCTTGGAGTCTAATGGTTACATTTAATATCAGCAATATCTATTTTATTGCTAACCAAGATGAGATGGGAATGGGTGAGAAAAAAGAATGCGTGAGAGAGGGAGTGTGTGGTAGTGGGGGGAACTGGGAGTTACTGGTGGGAAAGAAATGCAGATAGAAGAAAGGTGGAGACACACAGAGAAAGAAAAATGGAAAAGGAGAGAAACATAAGGCAGAAATAGTGGCATAAAGGTGGGAATATTTTCTGTAATATTGCAGCCACATTCAGTATCAATGAGATAACTAACATTTCAGTTACAAGCTATATTCTACCTTAGATCTTTGTGCAAATATCCCATTGACACCTGCAAGAAATTCCCAGTGGATTAAGGATGGTCCATACTCCTACATGTAGGCTCCAATCCATAATTTAGAAATAGAATTTGGCTCTCTCCAAAAATGAGTTTGACAACTGTTACAGAAGCAGAGATATGTACATTTGGAGGTTTGCATGAGATCAACTTTTTTTTTGGTGGGGACAGAGGCGCGGTTGTTCTTTCATGTCTGCTTTTCAAGACACAAAGGTTCAATAGTTGTGACATAGGCTTCTGTGCCTTGGGAGAAGGCTGCAGTTTATGCATTGCTTTTAGTACAGCCTAAAATTACTTCTGAGGGAATTCTGCACCACTGCATGTGTGCAAAATTCATGTCCCTTGCAGATTTCTTTGCTTCCCAGCAGAAAAATGACTTTCTGACAGGGAAGCTGCAAGAGCAGTCACACTCTACTCCCTAGCAGCGCAGGTACATCACTTCAGGCACCTGGAGCAGCCGGTGGAGAGGTAAATCACCACGGGGCTGGGGACAACCCAGCCAATGGCTCCTACCCTAAGCTGGGATCAACTGCTAGTCCCGGCTGGGCTGGAGGCAGGAGAGGATAGGACTTCCTCTTCCTCTTCCCCTTCAAGGAATAGCTGGGGCTGTGTCAGACTCACCCCCAGAAACCTCCCCCAGGAAGTTCAGCACCCTCCCGTGCTTCCTGCCCCCATCCCTCCTCAGCTGTGGGGCAAGGGGTCACTGTATGAGGAGCTGCTCCCCCATTCATCCAACCCCAGTGCATCTGGACCTCCCATACATAGGCTAGGTCTACACTACCCGCATGAATCGGCGGGTAGAAATCAATCTCTCGGGGATCAAATTATCGCGTCTCGTCGGGACGCGACAATCGATCCCCGAATCAACGCTCTTACTCCACCAGCGGAGGTGGGAGTAAGCGCTGTCGACAGGGAGCCGCGGAGGTCGATTTTGCCACCGTCCTCACAGCGGGGTAAATCGGCTCCGATAGGTCGAATTCAGCTATGCTATTCGCGTAGCTGAATTTGCGTATCTTAAATCGACCCCCCCCTGTAGTGAAGACCTGCCCTCAGACACTCCCGCTAAGCCTCACCCCGTACACCCAGAAACCCCCTAACCCTCCATACCCAAATCCCATCCCACTGAACCTCAACTCCTGCATCTGGAGCCCCCCTGCACTCAGCCCCCTGCCTCTGGACCCCCACCCCTGCACCCAGACCACCCCCCACTGAGCTCCCTGCACTCAAACCCCCACCCTGATGCCCCACCCTCTGCACCACCCTGAATCCCCACATCCAGACCCCCACACCACTGACTCCCAACTAGCTGCATCCAGACCCCCACCCCATCAAGCCCCACTCCTCCAGCACCCAGACCCCCCCACTGACTCCCCCATGCCCAGACCCCTCTGCTGAGCCCCAACCACCTTCACCTGGAAGCCTCTGCAGAGTCCCATTGCCCCTGCACCTGGAACCCCCCCCCAATGAGCCTCTGTGCATCCAGATCCCCCCACACCTACACCCCCCACCAAGCTGCCTGCACCCAGATTTTCCCACACAGAATCCTCTCACCCCCACACCGGGATCCCCCCACCCTGAGCTCCTCCACACTTGGATCCTGCCTGGTTGAGCCTGCCTGCCCCACATCTGGTGCACCTGGCGCAGAGGGGCAGGTCCAGGCCTTGTGTCAGGGTCGGGTGCAGCCTCACTCAGATGTCCCAGGGCTGCGGGGGAGGGGGGGAGGGGGGCTCAGAGTGATCTCCCACCTTCGTGCAGACAGTGGCCTATGCTCCCCACTGCCATGCTGGATCCTCTACATTTATTTATTCACATATAAAACTTGCAGAATTTTAAAATATTGTGCGCAGAATTTTTAAGCGCAGACTTTTTAATTTTTTGGTGCAGAATGCCCTCAGGAGTATTACATGAAAGATTGCATATATATTCAAATCAACAATATTTAAGGTCAGTTATGGATGAGCCAGGTTATATAATCATATCGCTAGCACAGTGACGAGCAACATAAAAATGAATCAGTGCCTATTGATCTGGAGAAGGCCAAAACAATACTTAAAAATTATTCCTGAAGCCAAATATCCAATTGATGAAGACAATTAACAAAAACAGAAACACTTATAAATACAGTTTGGCTTAATCCACAATGGCTATCCCAGGGGTTGGCAACATTTGGCACGTGGCTCGCCAGGGTAAGCACCCTGGCGGGCTGGGCCAGTTTATTTACCTGCTGACGCGGCAGGTTCGGCTGATCGCGGCCCCCACTGGCCGCGGTTCGCCGTCTCGGGCCAATGGGGGTGGCGGGAAGCCGCAGCCAGCACATCCCTCATCTGCGCTGCTTC
Source organism: Chrysemys picta bellii (assembly GCF_011386835.1). NCBI lineage: Eukaryota > Metazoa > Chordata > Testudines > Emydidae > Chrysemys > Chrysemys picta. Next base: position 90,793,074 of record NC_088791.1, on the reverse strand, counting down.
TCGCCGCCCCCATTGGCCCAGGACGGCGAACGGGGGCCGTGATCGGCCGAACCTGCCGCGTCAGCAGGTAAATAAACTGGCCCGGCCCGCCAGGGTACTTACCCTTTCGAGCTGCATGCCAAACGTTGCCGACCCCTGGGCTAGCCAAATCTTATTAGAACTTAGTTCAACCCAGACCAAGTTTATACTTTAATGTTTGCCCCACAAAACATTTAACACACATGCTTAACTTTAAACATACATACAGTCCCTTTGACCTTAAAAAGATTAAACATGCTTAAAGCATGCGTGCTAAGTGTTTGCAGGATCCAGGCTGCAGCCAGAATTGTTTTGGTAATGTAGACAGGACTGTGTCCTCTCTTCTGACAGACTGGCATTAAAGGGGAAGTGTCAGAAAACTGTAGTTATATTTGATCTCATCACATCTCAGGAGCTAAACAGGGTTGGACATGGTCAATATGTGATTAGGTTTTCCTTTAAATTCCCCAGAGTGCTGCAAGGAGTGAAATTGGCAATGCAATAAATTATGCTGTTCCCTTTAAATTAGTAATGAACTAATAATCCCAGAATGGTAGTGGGCTGAATTGGCAACCATAAAAATTCAAAAATCACAAGTCAAACACCCTCCAAAAATCATGAGACTGGCTTTTAAATCATGAGTTTTTATTTATAAAAAATAATAAATGTTGGATTCTTTTCATTTGTTTTCAGGGTGCATCCAGATCCTGTTTTCAAGCTTTTCTTTGAACCAGGGCTTTTTTATTTATGTATTTATTTTTAGATAAAAGCTGAGATTCTCAAGTCTGAGTTCTTGGAAACATTTGATTAAGTAAAAAATAAATATAGTGAAATTCACAATAAAAGTGCAAGGAGGGTGACAATAGAGTAAGGAACCCGGTATTGCTTATAAGTGCCACTTTTCGTATAAACTATAGAAACAAGGTATTGGTTATGACACCTTTTTGCAACATCATCAGCCCTGGTGTTCTAAGCAAATTCCAATTTAAAATTACAATCTGCCTTTATATAGGAAGAATTTCCAGTTGGCAAATTATTCAAGTCCTACAACATTGTGTACCGTTATATTACACTTGCTGTTCCAGAGGTGAATGCATCTCCATGCCAACAAAAATGATCCTGCTATTTAAAATTTGTAAAGTTGGTAAAATATTTTATATTCTTTGGATGAAAGCCAATTCTCAATATTTTATTTCTGAGTCTTCTGATATTTGATATTTTTCTTATAGCCACAGCTCCTGCATTTGAATGATTTTCTCAGTTTTCTTTTTTCTTAATTAAATTTCTAGCCCTTGTGGTTCTGGAGGAAGCTTGAAAATGTGACCTGATTATTAATTATTATTATTATTAAATGTGCCCATTATTGTTTGAAAATCTCATTATTTTTAGAGGTCTGACTCATGATTTCTTGAATGCGTGGTGTTGGCAATGCTGTTATACCAATTATTCTGGTTCTCTACCAACCCACACCAAAAAACACGCATTAATTGAAGCATTTTCTAATTTTCAAATCTAGTTCCAATCAACAAATTCACACCAATTTTAAATATCTTTAGTTTAGAATAAAATCAACTGCTGCTTTACTGAGAAACAAAAAATAAACCAAACGAAAATCAGTAGCCACCTATAGTAGCAGTAACCGTAGCAGCACCTACCACCTGTGTTCTAGCCATGTAGCAACAAACAAGAGGACTCTCCAAGTGAGCTAACAAAACTGACAGCTAGAATTTGGGACAGAGCAAGTGGTGACATAAGATAATAAAACAGCTTTTAAGAGGCTGCCTTTATCTTCCCCTTTCTTTTCTTTTTTTTTAAGAAAATTCAGTGCTGGTTAAAGATGACGGATTGGATTCTTATGTCTCCACCAGCGCTGGTACCTTCAGACCAAAGCTGCAGCATCAGGATGGTTGAGTGGCTGCAGCTGGCATTGCCAGTGCCTGTGCTAACTTGCTCTCCAGGGCTGCCCATCTAACAACTAGCGCTAAATTGTTTCAGCAGAGAAGCTGGGGGGAAGCCCATTGTGTGGCATCCATCTTTTGCCAGGTTGGCGACCTCAGTGACTCAAGCCTGTTTAAATCAAGAAGGGATAACAGCAGAGAGCACATCTTTCCCGGGGAAGAAGGGGGGAACCCTTCCACTTTCCAGGTTGCCGCAGTTCAGATGGACTCAAAGGAGCGAACCTCTGATGACTAGCCCCGATGCTGATCCGGCCGCGGAGGCTAGGACCTGCCAGCGATCTACGCTCTTTGTGATTAGCTACTTCGGACGCCGTCCGCTGCAGCGTGGGTCTCTGCTCCTAGATGGATTTGCAGGCTGGAGAAGGAGTTTTGTTTGCTGGGGGATCAAGGCAGAAGGCGGCTGCTAACTGGCTTTAACTTTAGGACAATCGGTGCAACTTTCCAGGCGGAGAAGCAGCACTGGACCCTGGAGTTCAGTCCAGAGTTTGTCTCTCCACCCCAAGGAGCCGGGTTTCCTCCACAATCTCCCGCTAACTCAATGAAGCGCCCACCTCCCAAAACTCCTCTCTCCTCCCCCTCTCGAAGAGAACCCCCCTTCGAGCCACTTGAAAGTAACAAAGGAGGCTTTGCGTTACTTACTGGAGGCGGGGGCCAGCCCGTGCACTTGGGCCAGGGATGCACGCCAAGTCCTCCTGCTAGCTCGCCCGGGCCGGGAGGAGGGATGGGGGCTAGGGCACTTCGGGTTTGCAAACAAGGGAAGAAGATGCTCTCTCCAGGACAAGAGGCGGAGGGGGTCCGGCCCTCTCTCCCGCCCCCGTTTCCTAAGTAGGTCCCAAATAGTTGCTCAGGTGCAAAAGTGCGGCTGGAAACCCCCCCAAGGAGCACCTCAGAGCCGAGCCCTTCTAGCAAAGTTGCTCTGAGCGCAGAGGGGAGAGAGGCAGGAACGCGGGGCTGAGTCACGGGAAGGCGGCGGCGGCAGCTGCTTGGCGCGTCCCGCCTGCTGGGGGGGGGGGGCGCAGAGCGAGACTCCCAACAGCTGCAGCAGCCTCCCCGGGCTGCCGGCCGGCGCGCGCCAGCCTCCCCCGCACGCGCGCCTGCCTCGGGTGCCCCAGCAGCTGGGTCGCGCGCCTGCAGCGCCTGGCGCGCAGCCCTTCGCTTTCGTTGGTTCCAAGGAGGCCGCGCGCACTAAGGGACCGCCGGCAAGTGCCAGCCCCGCTCACAAACGAAAAAGCCCCCCTGCGCTGGGGAGAGGGGAACCCCTTTCGGCTCTGCTGCCCGCCCGCGCCAAGCAGCACGGCCGCAGCGGGGGAAAGGCAGGAGCGAGGGGGAGGCTGCGGGGTGACTGACCCCTGCCCTTCCTGCTCAGTGGGGTGAGCCGGGGCTCGCTGCAGAGGCCAAGCCCTGGACAGACGCTGGCCCCGCTGCTAGGATCGCAGACAGTTATCCCCCCTCCAGAGACTCCTAGGAGGGGGCCAAAATAGATGCCACCTGCCGTGGCCGGGAGCCCAGCACCCTCCAGCCATCCTCCTTTCACCGAGACCCAGCTATCCTACAGCATTTAACCGCGGGGCAATTAGTGGGTGCCTTGTGGTTGCAGGCAGTGGGGGCTCAGGAGCACACAGAGGGAATGGTGACCCCTGACCACCTCATGCTTGGTAGCCCGGCATCCTGATCCCAGGCCTGCTCTACACCCAAACTTGGGCTGCCCTACGCCATTGCTCAGGGCTGCGGAACATTTCACACCCTCAGCACCGTAGTTCCGGCGACCCAACCCCGGCAGCCAGGTTGATGGAAGAATTATTCCGTATGGCCTGTCGAGGGGGTGGATTTAGTACAGCGATGAAAAAACCGCATCTGTCGCTGTAGTAAGCATTTACACTGCGGCGCTACAGCTGTGCCACTGTATTGCTTTTAGTGTAGACATACCCCAACTCAACAAAGGACACTTTCTGCCCTCTATCTCAACAGTGTCCATGCAAAGGATCCTGTGCTGTGATACAGATGTATGATTTTGAATATAACACTGTGGGGTAGTGCCAATAAACTTTGCCCTCTATTTTGCATAGTTATTTCAGTTAAATATTGGTGGCCCCCTACACACAGAGCTGCTGTGATATCAGCTCTACTTGAGCATTGGTCTGCTAAACCCAGGGTTGTGAGTTCAATCCTTGAGGGGGCCATTTAGGGATCTGGGGCAAAAATCTGTCTGGGGATTGGCCCTGCTTTGAGCAGGGGGTTGGACTAGATGACCTCCTGTGGTCCCTTCTAAACCTGATATTCTATGATACTTGTCGCCTTTCCAGAAAGAAAATGAGGGCAAACTATACCAGGCACAATGGTGGGTTTGGGGAGAGGCTGTCCCTTCATTTCTCTTTCATCACCATCATGGCAAATCCCAGAGGGATGTGGCCTCCTTTTGTGTCCTGTGCCATCCCCCTCCCCCATTGGTCTCTAGCTATGTCCTTAAGGTGGTCTGGATGGCTATTCAGTTTATGTCCATCACTGGCAAACTTATTGCACCCCTGAACATCTGGTCCACATGAGTCAGTCTCCTGCATGTTGGTGGCAAATGTAGGATTGGACCCTGGAACGTTTGAGTGTTGTCTTAAAGAGCTAAAGCTGTTCTCATCAACTGATTGAAAAGCCTGAACATTGAGACCTTTGCTTTATCTGAAGTGCACCAGCCAGGAAGCAGTGAAAAGACAATTGAGGCCTGTACATTCTTGTTCTTGGGCTTCCCTAATGGATTGCTCCAGCAAGGGGTGGCCATTGTACTTTCACCCAGTGCCCCATGGGCATTGTAGGGTTGGTGGGTGATTAATGAGCAACTTATCAGTGCCCAATTCTGTATCGGCCATGGCCATCTTACCATGATCACAGTACATGGTAAGACCAACACCTAGGCCAATGATCAATGATGCAGCTGCAGTTAATTTTTACTAGCAACTGCAGTCAGTCCTTAATGAAACTCTGAGAGGATCATGATCCTGGGCGACTTTAATGCATGGGTAGGAAAGGATAATGACACCTGGGCATGGACACTCAGGAAGTTTGATATCAGGCAGAAGAACAGGAACAGACAGCAATTGCTCGAATTTGCAGCTGCCAGTTTAATGGTGATTGCTGATTTGCTCTTCTGCCATCCAAAGATTCACAAGCAGACCTTGTACAGCTCCTGTGGTTTCACTCTTTCTTCTCTGGGTTTCTCCAAATTCAGCTCTTCCTTTGGCCAGTCACTGTGGTGTCCTATGGTTGCATTTCACTAACAATTTGCTCTTGGTCTGAAGTGAGGCCATTGGCAGAGCTGTGTGGAATCTAGACCATTATAAGAGTGGGTGCTGTAGGTAACAGTTACAGTGCACTGACAGAGCAAGCCCCCCCAAAAAGTTTGTTTTTTCCCCCTGGGAGAGAAACAAACACTAAAAAGAGTGGGGGAAAAAACCCAGAGACAACCCACAAATATTTTATAACATTAAACATAAACAGCATACCATGTGATTCATTTCATAAATGTATATTCCTCAAAAATAAAAAGGCACGTTATTTCTGTCTCAGCAAGGTTGAAATAGTGTGCTGAACACCAGCCATTAGCAGTTTAAGATGATTGCACCTTAAGAAGTTCTCATCTTTTTCATGTGAATTTTATTTGTCTGCGCAAATAGGAGAGACTTGCTTGTCATAGTTTTCTCTGCATTCTTGGGTGGTATCTTCAGAAAGTTGGGCACAGTATTCTGTGCTTTCCAAATGCAAAATTGAAGAGTGGTCAAGAGGAGAGTTTTTCCTCTGTGGATAGTTGTAGCCATTACTTGGTGATTTCTCAGATTATACTAGCCACCCTGCATTAACGTTAATGATGATTCTTCTAATTCTTCCTTTAAGTTTTCCTCTATTTCTTTACTTGCAACATCTAGCAGTGAATCTCACTTTCTTACCACTACTGCAGCTCACTCATTCTAGCGCTGAGCTCACCACCACATAAAAGCTGCAACTGGGACACCCTGCAGCAGCCTACCTCGTAAGCAATAAAAGCCCATCAGACATATCACATCTGTGTTCTGACTCCATTTGCTCCACACATTTCGAAAAACTGGCCATAATCTACAAGGACCATAATGTGTTGGGGTCTGAGTACCTCAGAGATTACCTCGTTATATGCTCTCCAGTGGGATGCTACAGCTGGAGGGACCCAGAATAAGACTCTCAGGTGTAGGGGACAGAGCATTCTTAGCACTGGATCCACTGTTATGGAACCCCTTTCTTGTCATAGGAGAGTTGACTGAGACCAAGCCTGACTGTCCAGACTGAAATGTAAGATTCACTTTTAAAGTATTCCCCAAGTAATAATTTACTTAAAAGAAAAAGAAAAAGAGGGACACTAACCAAACAACACTCCCTGAAACCAGGAGACCATGTTTGAGACGTGTGCTTTTTACAGAACTCTTTTCAGTGCTTAGGTACCAAGGTGAAAGGCACCTTGGAAATAAAATAGATAAGCAGACAGGCCCTTGTCTCCGCCATGTGTGACCCCTTTTAACTCCAGCCCAACACTGCACCTCTGGAGAACGCACATGCATCCTGAGAGTAAGGTATTCTGGGATGTTCAGGGTAGCGATGAAAAGCTGCTAATGCAAAAGAGTTAGTTCAACAAAAACTGGGCCTGCATCATCATTTATTTTCAATAATAAAATAGCTTCTCCAAGACACCAGACCAAGAACATACCATTCCATTGCATGCTGCAGGTTTGGGGAATTAATTCCCCCTATCCCTGAAACATTCTAAAATACAATACAAGAAAAATATATCCTCCCCAGGAGATTCCTTAGGTCTTAGGTCCAAAGGGTTTTATCTGAAATCAGACTGCTGATTGCAATAGCTCTAAATGCACTGTGTTTTTGGCTGAGCAAAGTGAAGTCCTACATTCAAGTTGCATAGAGACCTGGGCATGTGGGGGAAGGGTGGAATGGGGGTCACAGAGCCCCTGACGTGTGGTAAAGGGAGAAATAGGGTGGAAGTGGGGAATAGGGAGGCACACAGAGGTGAATAAAGGGAACCTGGGGGTCATGGGAGAAGAAATGGGGAAGCAATGAGGGAAATGGGAGGCACACAGAGCCCCGGACACGGAAAAGGGAAAATGTGGGACAATGGAATGGGTGCAGGGGGATGTGGGGAATACACAGAGCCTCTGGCATGTGGCAGAAGGGGACATGGAGGAATAGGGAGGCACAGAGAACCGCTGCCATGGGGGAGTGGAATGAGGAGTTGCAGGGAGTCACTGAAATAGACAGGGATGGAAGAGTGGCACAGGCAGCTTGCAGGAGGTGGAATGGAGGGATACAAGGAGCCCCTGGTGAATGCAATGAGCTCGGCCTATCCAAACTAGGAAATGTGTGACTGCCCCCCACAAACCCCAGTGTGAAGAAGACAGCTTAGGTCCTTTTTCCAGTAAGATACCCGCCCCTACAGGGTCCCCTCTCTAATGCTGCCTTGCACAACCTCCTTTGAGGGATGCTCACAGTTCAAAGAATGAAGCATCAGGAAAACAAGAAGACAAATCTTTGTGGCTGCAAGCAAATTGAGGCTGAATTAGTTCTACTCTTGCAGGAAACGCTGGCACATTTCATTGGTCCCTTTCAGTGAAGCTGCAGCCTGGCCCCACCCCTCCCACTCCAGGAGTAGGTCACTTCTCAGTAACAAAAAGAGACATGCTTTCCAGGAAAGTGAACGCTGCTTGCATGCCGCCCACAGTGCAGTGACCCAGGGAGGGACGCAAGAAACATGTGCACTTCCATTCTCACACTGCAAGCATTGGGCAAGAGGCTGAGTCTGTCTATGAATGTAAGACAATGCTGAAAAGCATCATAGGGCATCCAGGATCACTTATAAGGTGGGTTAGGAAGAAGGAGAAACATTAAGGGGCTGTACAACAGGTAATGGGGGAGGCTGCTCTTCTAAAGGCTCCCACATGGCAAGCACTACCAATTCACCTCACTTCTGTCCTGCAATAACCCCTGCTAGTCCACTCTTCCTGCTAGTCCCAGCACACAGCTCTGCCACGGCATCTCAACACTTTCCTAGAGCACCCCCTGCTTTTCCAGTCTGGGCCCCATGCATGGATCTCAGTCCTGATCTGCAGCACCCCCTTCCATATGGAATGGCAGATAGTGAGGACTTGTCTTCACTGAAGGGTGAGCTCGAAGTAGAACTTACGTGTTGCCCCTAACCGGACTCCCATCCACACACACATTGTCTAGCTCGAGTTAAATGCAGTAGCGTAGCTGTGGGGGTGCACATTTTCCAAAAGTGGTGCCTTAGTTAGGGGTTACCATGAGTGAGGGAAAGCGGGCGGGCCCCGGGGAAGAACAGAGGCATGCAGGGATGTCAGCCTAGGGGCAGCCGGCGCTCAGCCTGGAGCGCAGAGACTCCCCCAAACTGCCCTGCTGTCCAAGGGGCTCGGACCCGCTAGGAGCTGCGTTCCTGGCCAGCCGTGAGGGGTCAGAACCCCTGAGCAGAGCTGGGCCCTGTAACCCCGATCCAGGCTGTAACCCCCTCTGTTCCCTGCACACACACGGGGCTGGAACTGGGGGGGGCTGCTGCACCCCAGGCTTGAAGGGGGGCACAGCATGGCCGCAGCGTGGCCGGAGGAGCCATGGGGGGGCAGCACGGCCGGGGGGGCGTGGGGGCGGCACGGCATGGCTAGAGGAGCCATCGGGGGGGGGGGGGCGCGACGTGGCGCGGCCGGAGGAGGAGCCAAGGGGGTGTGGCCAGAGGAGGAGCCAAAGGGGGGGCGCCTTTTTAATGTTTGCTCCCCCTGCTCTTAGAACCTGGCTACGCCACTGGTTAAATGGTGCTTTAAACTCAAACTAGCTGGCTTGCCAGGGGATATATTTTAAAGCTCAAGTGTTCCTGACACCCAAACTAGTGATGCAGTAGTAGGACTCAGCCAATCTGTGCTGCTAATCCAATTGCTCTGTGCTGCCGGGTGTTATTTTGCACCATGGCCATTTTCAAGATAGGGTAACTTGAGTGTGGGTAACTCGAGCTGACTCTGCAGTGAAGACATAGCCTGAGAGAGCTACCAAAGTGGGTACTGACTGGAGCTGTGTACATCTTGTGGACTGCAGTTCACATGAATTTCAATGAATAGATTTTCTCGTGTGAACTGGATTATCTAAGCCTCACACCCCTCATCAGACAGTCACCCAGGAATCAATGCCCCTTTTAGAGATATAGTTTTAAACAAGAGAGGATTAAAATCTGTGGGGAGGTTCTCAGTCCTATGTTATACAGGTCAGATAAATGATATGGTCCCTTCTGGCCTGGGAATCTATGTGGTCTTCCATTTAAGGACTTTTACATGACATACAGACACAGTCACTCAGAGGAGTGCTAAGCAAGTCTAATCAGGGCCTTTTATATAATGTGACATAATTCCTCATTTTTGAAATATAACCACATGATTTTTTTAAAATGAAAGTTTAGATTCTGGAGCACAGTTAAGTCTCTTTCCCTGTTAATTGCAAAAAAATGAAGCTAAGATGATCTAGTGATATATGTCTGAGTTTGCAAACAGCCTGAAACACTAGCTCAGAAATGTTAACTGCTCCAGCTCCATAAACAGGCTGTTAATTCTAAAACCTAGTGATGACTATTTAAATGTCAATATTGTTAACTATTTCACTTCTGATCGTTTTAGCAGAAATGTCAGACTAATATGCTTAGTTGTTGTTACTGGAGGTAGTGACAGATATTTGGGGAGGGCACAGTGTGACACCCTGAGGTTTTTATTATTATTATTTATATTGGGGCCAGGCAGGCTCCCAGACAACCACAAAACAAAGGAGGCACAAAGCTGGCATAAAGACACCTTTGCCTCCACCTTCATTCCTGTGCTGAGTGGAGCTTGGTTAGAATGCAAAATTGGGGCCTTATTTTTTTGGTTTAAGTTCCAGACTGAATTAGACCCAAAGTGCTTTACACAAAGAGAATGATGCAGCCCTAATAATTCTCCCAGAAGAATCACAGAAGAAAACCACCAAAAAATTCACAAGGTGCATTTTATATTTATTAATGTATCTTAACCCAAATTAATTAACAAAATATACTAAAGGAAAATAGTGTCACCAAAATGTTCTTACATGTTAAAGACTATATAAAACCAGGTAATTCCACTCTTCCCTAACTGCTTCTGTTCTACAGCAACATTTCTGAAAACTGTTTCTACATTTTGGTTTATGCTAAAATAACTGGTTGATAGAGGGAAACAAAATATGTGGACAGGCACTCGAGTTTCTTAAGTGGCAGACAAAGGAATTGCATGCAGGCTTCAAAAAATATTCACAAGTTTTAAGTGGAATACAGTACAGATCAGTTTTCCATGCGAGTTGCATAGGCATTGTACACCATAAGTATATAGCAATAAGCCTACCATCACACTCAACCTTCAATATGAAATAAATAGATTGACTTCAGCACAAGCCAAATTTGCTCTTTTTATACTCAAACATACCGGGAATTGGGGGAGAGAGCAGGGAAAATTCTCGCACACAGATTAAAAGTGAGAGGTCAAAGGTTCCGAATAGTATCAATCAAATCAGAACAAAGGCAGGTTATTACTAACCACAAAGAGATCAATGATCAGTTTTTGAAATTGTACCAGGCTCTTTACAATAATGATTTACCACCTGACCCAGAAGAACTGAATAATTTTGTTAAAACTCTTAACCTCCCACAAATCTCAGAAGAACAGCAGGCCAGTCTGGCCTTTCCCTTGCAATCAGAGGGAATAATCAAGGCCATGGAGAAAATGAGTCCAGGCAAGACCCTGCACCCTGATGGCCTATTGATAGACTTCAATCAAAGTCTCAAAGAAATTCTGGTCCCTAAACTGTTCTACATTTACAAAGATGCTTTAAAGAAATGGATGTTACCTCCAATTATGAGGGAAGCCTTAAATTACTGTGCTACTTAAACTGGGTAATAGCTACAGACTGATCTCTTTAGTCAATACTGATATAAAAACATTTTCAAAAATATTGGCTCAGAGGCTTGAAAAGGAAACAAGTTATATGGTTCACCCCAGTCAACAGGGCCGGTGCAAGGAAGTTTCGTGCCCTAGGCGAAACTTCCACCTTGCGCCCCCCCAGCCCTGCGGCAGCTCCTCGCCCCCCCCCCCCGCCCTGAGGCACCCCCTCCGCGGCAGCTCCCCACCCCCAGGCCTGGGGATCTGTGCGGCAGTTCTGACCCAGGGGTTCCCCTGGGCTGCCGGCGGCGCGCTGACCTGGGGAACCCCTGGGCTGCGGGCGGCACGCTGACCCGGGGAACTCCTGGGCTGCCAGCGGCGTGCGGACCCAGGGGTTCCCCTGGGCTGCCGGCGGTGCGCTGACCCGGGAAACCCCTGGGCTGCCGGCGGCAGCTCAGACTCCCTCTCCCTCCCAGCGCAGCGGCTGCTGTTAAAAAAAAAAAAATTGGGGGCGCTGCTTTTTGGCGCCCCCAAATCTTGGCGCCCTAGGCAACCGCCTAGTTGGCCTAAATGGTACCACCAGCCCTGCCAGTCAGGTGTCATTTATTAAAAGAAAGGCATGGTTCAGATATCATGTCAGTTGTTTAATGTTATGGCATTCCACCAACATTCTAGAAATTTCCATGCAATAATTTCACTCAATGCAAAGAAAGCCTTATCTAACAATATCTGTTTCTTACCCTGGATAAATTTGGGTTGAGGAAATCCTTTATTTCATGGACTCAGGTGTTAACATCCAATCCCACCTCCCCTATCCTAACAAATAGTACAATATCTCCCATCTTTGATCTGTTTTGTAGAACTAGATAGGAATGCCCTCTCCCCATTCCTGTTCAATCTAGCAGTAGAACCACTTGCACTACTAATTAGGGAACACAAAGATATTCAAGGGATCAAATCAGGGAGTCAGGAGACAAAAATCCTTCTACATGCAGATGACATCCTCCTATTTAATAAAAATCCAGATCAATCTATTCTGAATATCCTCCCAACAATGGATAACTTTGGTAAATTCTCTGGCTACAAGATAAATTGTGATACGTCAGAAACAATGAAGATCTCATTGGATCTAGTTGGAAATGGCTTTCCTATAGGGATATTTAGATGGTAACAGACAAATCTCAGATATCTTGGCATCTTGTTCCTTAAGGAAATTAAGAACTTAGTCAAGGTTAACTTAGCCCCATTAATCAGAAAATGATTTAAACAGATGGAAGGCACTACCCCTCTCCCTTCGGGGAAAAACAAAATGAATGCCCTTCCCATGATCTTTTGTATTCTAAATTCCCTTCCCATCCATATTCCTCCCTTTTATTTTACTGAAATCGACAACATGTTCAGGTCTTTCTTGTGGGGTGCTGGTAAGAAGCCCAGAACATCCTTACAAAGATTACAGCCCTCTGTCAATACAGGTGGGTTAAAAGTTCCTAACTTCAAACTTTACCACCAGGCTATAATTTTTAACCAAGCGGCACAGTGGCTTGTTCCCTCATGCTGGAGCCATGGATTGAATCCAGCTGGAAGCAGAATTGGTTGCTCCTTTACCCCTCTCCCAAACGCTGCACTCAGATTACTACAGATTCCCTAAAGAACAATTTCCAGTTATTGTGACAGCCAAAAATATTTGTGGTACAATGACTACTAAATTTAAAGACCACCCCCCTTCTACATATCAAAGCCTCTATCTAGGGATAACTTGAAACTCTGTATATCAGGCAACCCCATCATTTGGCCAGATAGGATTAGGAAAGGGATTTTGACCATCAAATTTATGGCTTACATTGTCCAACTCCTGCTGGCACTTCCTGGGCTGGTCAGGGGAAAAAAAAATCACATTCTACCTCTTGGTCCCTCTTTGTCATCCTTACTCAATCTCCCAGCCCCATTACTTCCATTCCTAGTCTGCCCCAGATCCCCTACCCCCTGGTCCTGGGCTGGTGTCCTAGCCCCTCTTGCATGAGGGCTGAGAAACCCACTCAGTCTCCCCAGAACTGTGGGCCAAGGCAGGCCCTTGGCCACCCCAACATGCAGTCGAGCTTTCCAACCCCACACCTCCAGCTCAACTTCTGCAGTGGGATAGATGCGGGTCTCAATATAAATACAGAGATATGTACTGGGAGGTGTCAGTCCAGATTATTCAACCTCCCCTGGTCTTCCTGAACCAGAGTACACCTGCAACCTGAGTCTACGAGTACCTTAACTACCGTTCCTCTCACCCTAACTGCTACTACACAAAGCAGAGCCCTCTGATTCTTGGAGCAGATGCCCACTGCTTGGGCCCACTGTAGTAACAGTTGAGGTAGTAACATTCCATAATCGGGCAATTTTTGATTAATATGCCCAGACTGACCACACCTGGAGCAAACCACAGGGCCCCGTGATCTGCTCCCACTAGTATTTCCAGTAGACCGCAGGGCTCCCCGGGTCCTTTGTAGGTGCTGTGCACCCCCCACCCCCATGTTTAGGACACTCGGGGTCTTTTCCCCTTCAGGACTTCCCTGGGTCACCCCTGGTGAACTCCCCTTGGTTTACCATACTGCCCTGACCGCTCGTCTCCTTCGGCCTCAAAGAAGGCTTCAGCTCGCTCCATGGCTTCCTCCCCAAGGCCAGCTGGAAGTGCCCCACCCAGCTCTGCACCCCCCGGGTAGAATCTTTAGGAACTGTTCCAGGACAATCTGATCCAGAACTTTCTCCATTGAACTGGTCTCTGGGCAGAGCCCCTACGTCGCGAGGTCCTGTGGTTTTTGGGCTACTACCCGCAGTCGTGCCCCTTGCGGGAACGGTTCTATCTGGACCCTGTGGCTATAAGCCCTCGGAGTCGGCCCTAAATGGTCTAAGATGGCTACCTTCACCACTGGGTAGGAGCCTGCCTGCTCGTCGCTCACTGCCTGGTAAGCCACCTGTGCCTAGCCTGTCAGGAGCGGTGCTATGCCGGCCATCCAATCCCAAGTCGAATCCTCTCAGTCTGCTGCCTTTACCACCAGGAAAGCCTCAGGGTCATTCTCTGGTCTGAGCTTTGCCAGGCCCAGAGCCAACTGGCCCCCAGTCCCATCACCAACTGCATTACCAGGAGTGACATGGCACAACCGCTTCTGTATCCACACCTGCTGTTTGGAATGGACTTCTTGCCAGTGGGCCCCCTGCTGTTTCTGTTGATTCTCCTTCAACTGCATCAGCAGGGCCTGGGTCAGCTGCTGCTGCTGCCCTGCCACTAACAGAAAGATCACCTCCTCCATCTTTCCCCTTAGTCTAGGCGTGGGCTGGGATCCCACTTCTAGTACCATGGGTCACAGGCGGCCACCACTGCCCAACTTCAAGCATGCACTGCCAGGCCCAGTCTCACGGGGTTTATTATTCCTTTATAACAAAGGTTAGCAAACAAGCAGAATGCCATCTTAATTCAAAACCAAACACCATAGCCACATCCCTTCCACGAAGACCTGCCCCCCACTCACAACATTCCCCCTCCCTCAGTTGTTTGCTCTCCCACACCCTCACTCACTTTCACTGGGCTGGGGCAGGGGGTTGAGGTGCGGGAGGGGGTGAGGGCTCTGGCTGGGGGTGAGGACTCAGGGTGGGGCCATAAATGAGGGGTTGAGGGTGCGGGAGGGGGCTCTGGGCTGCGGCAAGGGGTTGGAGTGCAGGGGGTGAGGGCTCCATCTGGGGGTGCAGGCTGTGGGGAGGGGCTGGGGATGAGGGGTTTGGGCTGCAGGATGGGGCTCCAGGCTGGAGGGTGGGGCAGAGGGGTTCACGGTGTGAGAGGGGGCTGTGGGCTGGGGCAGGAGGTTGGGGTGCAGCAGGGTGAGGGCTCCATCTGGGGGGGCAGGCTCTGAGGTGGGGCCAGGGATGAGGGGCTTGGGGTGCAGGAGGAGGCTCTGGGTTAGGGGAGGCTCAGGGCTATGGAAGGCTCAGGGCTATGGAAGGGGGTTGGGGCATGGGCTTACCTCAGGGAGCTCCCAGTCAGCGGTGCAGCAGGGCTAAGGCAGGCCCCCTGCATGTCCTGGCTCCGTGCTGCGCCCTGGAAGCGGCCAGCAGGTCTGGCTCCTAGGGGGAGGCGTGGCAGGTGGCTCTGCACACTGCTCTTACCCATGGGCACTGCCCCCGCAGTTCCCATTGGCCGCAGTTCCCAGCCACTGGGAGTGCAGAGCCAGCGGTGGGGGCAGCATGCGGAGCCCCATGCCCCCTCCCCCGCCGCCTAGGAGCCGGACCTGCTGGCCACTTCCGGGGCGCAGTGCGGATCCAGGACAGGTAGGGACTAGCCTGCCTTAGTTCCACAGCACCACCGACCGGACTTTTAAGGGCACAGTTGGCGGTGCTGACCGGAGCTGCCAGGGTCCCTTTTTGACCAGGTGTTCCGGTTGAAAACCGGACACCTGGGGTATGTCTACACTATGAAGTTAGGTCGAATTTATAGAAGTCGATTTTTAGGAAGCGATTTTATACAGTCGACTGTGTGTGTCCCCACTAAGCGCATTAAGTTGGCGGAGTGCGTCCACAGTACCGTGGCTAGCATCGACTTTCGGAGCATTACACTGTGGGTAGTTATCCCACAGTTTCTGCAGTCTCTGCTGCCCATTGGAATTCTGGGTTGAGCTCCCAATGCCTGATGGGGCAAAAACATTGTTACAGGTGGTTTTGGGTACATGTCATCAGTTGCCCCTCCGTCCATGAAAACAACCGCAGACAATCGTTTTGCGCCTTTTTTCCGTGCAGACGCCATACTGCTTTCAGCAGACGGTGCAGTAGGACTGCTAACGGTCATCATCCAACCACCGCTTCCTCTGCAACTCTGCTCTCCTGGTGCCATGAATCCATCTCGCAAGTCCTCTCATTGTTCGGTATAAATATCTATTCTCGTGGCATCTGTCGTCATCCACCGCTTCCGCTGCAACTCCGCTCTCCTGCAGACGCCATGCCACGGCAAACATGGAGCCCACTCAGCTCACTGCTGCTGTTGTGAGCATTGTAAACACCTCACGCATTATCCTACAGTATGTGCAGAACCCGAACCTGCAAAAGCAGATGAGGAGGCGACGCCAGCGCGGTGATGAGAGTGATGAGGACATGGACACAGACTTCTCTCAAAGCATGGGCCCCGGCAATTTGGACATCATGGTGGTAATGGGGCAGGTTCATGCCATGGAACGCCAATTCTGGGCCCAGGAAACAAGCACAGACTGGTGGGACCGCATAGTGTTGCAGGTCTGGGATGATTCCCAGTGGTTGTGAAACTTTCGTATGCGTAAGGGCACTTTCTTGGAACTTTGTGACTTGCTTTCCCCTGCCCTGAAGCGCCAGAATACAAGGATGAGAGCAGCCCTCACAGTTGAGAAGCGAGTGGCGATAGCCCTGTGGAAGCTTGCAACGCCAGACAGCTACCGGTCAGTTGGGAATCAATTTGGAGTGGGCAAATCTACTGTGGGGGCTGCTGTGATCCAAGTAGCCAACGCAATCACTGAGCTGCTGCTATCAAGGGTAGTAGTGACTCTGGGAAATGTGCAGGTCATAGTGGATGGCTTTGCTGCAATGGGATTCCCTAACTGTGGTGGGGCGATAAACGGAACGCATATCTCTATCTTGGCACCGGACCACCTTGGCAGCCAGTACATAAACCGCAAGGGGTACTTTTCAATGGTGCTGCAAGCACTGGTGGATCACACGGGACGTTTCACCGACATCAACGTGGGATGGCCGGGAAAGGTACATGACGCTCACATCTTCAGGAACTTTGGTCTGTTTGAACAGCTGCAGGAAGGGACTTACTTCCCAGACCAGAAAATAACCGTTGGGGATGTTGAAATGCCTATAGTTATCCTTGGGGACCCAGCCTACTCCTTAATGCCATGGCTCATGAAGCCATACACAGGCAGCCTGGACAGTAGTAAGGAGCAACTATAGGCTGAGCAAGTGCGGAATGCTGGTAGAATGAACATTTGGACATTTAAAAGCTGGCACAGTTTACTGACTTGGTTAGACCTCGGTGAAACCAATATTCCAATTGTTATTGCCGCTTGCTGTGCACTCCACAATATCTGTGAGAGTAAGGGGGAGACATTTATGGCGGGGTGGGAGGTCGAGGCAAATCGCCTGGTCGCTGATTACGCGCAGCCAGACACCAGGGTGGTTAGAAGAGAACAGCAGTGCACGCTGCGCATCAGAGAAGCTTTGAAAACCAGTTTCATGACTGGCCAGGCTATGGTGTGAAAGTTCTGTTTGTTTCTCCTTGATGAAAACCGCACCCTTGCTTCACTCTTCTTCCCTGTAAGCCAACTGCCCTCCCCCCTTCGATCACCGCTTGCAGAGGCAATAAAGTCATTATTGTTTCAAAATCATGCATTCTTTATTAATTCATCACACAAATAGGGGGATAACTGCCAAGGTAGCCCGGGAGGGGTGGTGGAGGAGGGAAGCACCAGGTGGGGTGGTGGATGAGGGGAGGAGGGAAGGACAAGGCCACACTGCACTTCAAAATGTATTGAATGCCATCCTTCCATTGCTTGGGCAGTCCTCTGGGGTGGAGTGGTTGGGTGCCTGGAGCGCCCCCGCCCCCCGTTCTTGGGCATCTGGGTGAGGAGGCTATGGAACTTGGGGAGGAGGGCGGGCGGTTACACAGGGGCAGCAGCAACGGTCTGTGCTCCTGCTGCCTTTCCTGCAGCTCCACCAGATGCCGGAGCATATCAGTTTGATCCACCCAGTAGCCTCAGCATTGCATCCTGCCTCCTCTCATCACGCTGCCGCCACCTCTCATCTTGCTCCCTCCACCTCTCATCTTGCTCCCGCCACCTCTTATCTCGCTCGTCCCTCCTGTCCTCACATTCATTTTCTGCTTTCCTGGACTCTGCGTTCTGCTGAGCTCTTTCAGTGTGGGAGACTGCATGAGCTCAGAGAACATTTCATTGCGAGTGTGTTTTTTTTGCCTTCTCATCTGCGCTAACCTCTGGGACGGAGATGATAAGGGGAGCGTTGAAACATTTGCAGCTGTGGGAGGAAAAAAAGGAAGAGTAGTATTTTAAAAGACACATTTTTGAGAACAATGGGTAGACTCTTTCACGGTGAACCAAGCTGTTAACATTACATAGCACATGTGCTTTCGGTACAAGGTCGCATTTTGCCTCTTATATTGAGGGCCTGGCAGTTTGGTGTGGGAAATCATACACGCAGGGCCGGGCAACAGAATTCGGTTTGCAGGCAGCCATGGTAAGCCACAGTCTTTCAGCTTCTTCAGCCTTCATAACATGTGGGAATGGTTTCAAACAGCAGCGCCTCCTTTCCCATACCAAGCACCCATTGGGTTAGCCATTTAAAAGGAGGGGCTGTACTGGCTGCGAATGCATCCCAAGTCTTCAGGGCAAATTAATCATTAAACACTCTTGCTTTTAAACCATGTATTATATTTACAAAGGTACACTCACCAGAGGTACCTTCACTGGCTTCATGGTCCGTGAACCTGCCTTGGGAGGGTTAGGAGGGTATTGGCTCCAGGGTGATAAACAGTTCCTGGCTGTCAGGGAGAATGGTTTCTCCACTTGCGTGCTGTGCACTATCCTCATCCTCCTCCACTTTCTTATCTTCCTCGTCCCCAATATCCTCATCCCTGTTGCATGAGACTCCCCCCTTGCAGGTGTCCATGGACAGGGGTGGGGTAGTGGTAGGGCATGTCTGGGGCTTTGCCTCTTTGTTTTTTTGGTAGGCTTGCCTGAACTCCTTAATTTTCACACGACACTGCTGCGAGTCCCTGTTGTAGCCTCTGTCCATCATGCCCTTGGAGATTTTTTCAAATATTTTGGCATTTTGACTTTTGGAACGGAGTTCGGATAGCAAGGATTCATCTCCCCAGACAGCGATCAGATCCAGTATCTCACGTTCAGTCCATCCTGGAGCTCTTTTGCGATTCTGGGACTGCATGATCACCTGTGCTGATGAACTCGCCATGCTGGCCAAATAGGAAATGAAATTCAAAAGTTCCCAGGGCTTTTGCTGTGTACCTGGCTAGTGCATCTGAGTTGGAAGTGCTGTCTAGAGCGGTCACAGTGGAGCACTCTGGGATAGCTCCCGGAGGCCAATACCATCGAATTGCGTCCACATTACCCCAAATTTGACCCGGCGATGTCGATTTCAGCGCTAATCCCCTTGTCAGGGAAGGATTACAGAAATCGATTTTAAGAGTCCTTTAAGTCGACAAAAATGGCTTTGTCGTGTGGACGGGTGCAGGGTTAAATTGATCTAACGCTGCTAAATTTGACCTAAACTCGTAGTGTAGACCAGGGCCTGGTAGGGTGACTAGATAGCAAATGTGGAAAATCAGGGCGGGGGGGGGGGGAGAATAGGAGCCCATATAAAAAAAAGCCCCAAATATCGGGACTGTCCCTATAAAATCGGGACATCTGGTCGCCCTAGGGCCTGGTCACCCTAAGGAAGCTTATGTCGACCTAACCGTGTAGCGTAGACCATGCCACAGTCTCCTGCTGTCAAAGTGCAGAAATTTCTGAGCGGTGAAGCTGCAGGTCTCATCTGTGTCCAGGAGGGGGTGCTGCAGGCTAGGCAGTCCTTTGGCTGTAATTGTGCTTATAGTCACCAGCGGTCGCTGCTCCTTGGAGATGGGGAGGGGAACTCTCCTGGAAAGAGTTTAAAATCAGAACACACCGATACACATACAGTGGTGCTGCCTTTTGCACAGCACAGGAAGCAGAGATACTAAGCCCTTGTATTCACAAGAGGGATAATTACAGAGAAAAGGTGGGTGAGGTAATATCCTTTACTGGACTAACTTCTGTTGGTGAGAGGGACAAGCTTCCAAGCTTACACAGAGCTCTTATTCATCAACAAAAGTTGGTCTAATAAAAGATATTACCTCACCCCCGTGTCTCTCTAATATCATGGAGCTGACACAGCTGCAACAACACTGAATAAAAGGGATCATATTACTTTTGCAAATGCAAGGGGGTCTTATTACTGGTGCCCGGGGTTAAATTCTTGTTTGGGTGATGATTGTCTCCCCTGAAGCTGACACTGGCTACAGCATTCTTCTTCATGTCCTATTTTACACTGTTGCCTAGTGCAGTGGTTTCCAAACTTGTTCTGACACTTGTGCAGGGAAAGCCCCTTGCGGGCCTGTTTGTTTACCTGCCGCATCTGCAGGTTCGGCCGATCGCGGCTCCCAGTGGCCGTGGTTCGCTGCTCTAGGCTAATGGGAGCTGCTGGAAGCGGCAGCCAGCACATCCCTTGGCCCGCGCTGCTTCCAGCAGCTCCCATTGGCCTGGAGCAGCGAACCGCGGCCAGTGGGAGCCACGATCGGCCGAACCTGCGGACGCGGCAGGTAAACAAACCGGCCCGCAAGGGGCTTTCCCTGCATAAGCGGCAGAACACTTTTGGGAATCACTGGCCTAGTGTTTGCTGTGTGCTGTTAAAGAAAAGCTGAATACACCAAAGCAGCAGTGGCTGCATTTCAGCAGTGGAAGAAACACTCCCTTTCTAGGCAGTGCACAGATAAGCAGGCTCCCTTCAGCACAGACAGTGCTACAGAAGTGTAAGGTACGGTTACCATCACTACTGCTGGATAACAGTTTTAAAAGGGCACCACCCCACCACCATCCTTAAGTTGTGTACAGCAATGAGGCTACAGAGGAGAGCTGGAGAAGGGGCAGTATTAGGTCCCTTTAAGCGTTGCAGCCACAGGGGGAGGACCTTCTCTGTAGTTCCGGCTGTAGCTACTAGGAAGTGGCTGTCTGAGTCCTCCCCTCCTGCTCTCTGCGTTGAGCCGACTCAGGGCTCAGTCTGTGCAGCTGCTTGTGGCTAGACGCAGCCGTGTGGACTCCTGGAGGTATGTGAACAGCCGCTGCACAGGTGCCCTCCTGCCTTCTGATCTCCTTTCCCCTTGGTGTGGTTCCTACCTAGCTTCCTCCTTTTAGAAATCTCCCCTTTGTACTGACTGAGTGAGGCTAGTGCTGGGGAGGGTGTCAGAGCGAAATCCTGGCTTGTAGTTTCTGGGATAAGTACGGGCTGGGTAGGTAGCAATGGTGTTTCCCACTGTGCCTCAGCCCAGGGGGACCACAGCTAAGGGGTCAGTTCATTCTCCTTGGTGCTCTCAGTCCTTGGCCTGTTTGCTGAGGCTGCAAAGGCAGGGCCAGGTGGGCAGGATGCTGAGTTTTGGTATTTAGACTTGTCTTGCTGGGAATCAGACCAGACCTACCAAAGAGCTTTTGTGAAGCAAATTAGGATGACTTTGGCCTAATCTGCATTAGAAAAGGTTTGCCACTACTATAGCTATGCCAGCAAACCCTTCTCCCACAGCCCTAGCTTATATTGATGAGAGAGTTCTTTGGCCAGGAGAGTGTATGGCACTAATGAAATCAGCTCTCCGGTAAAGTCACTTTCTGCCACTATCACTGATTCTGGCTTTTGGTGGAATAGAAATGTTGTGAAAAAAATCCCACCTCTAACTGACATTGCTAGACTGGCAAAAGTTTCTAGTACAGCCTGGTCAAGGACACATCCAACCAGGGGCTGGAATTGGACCAACACCCTAGTGCAGAGAGGCTGTGTGTCCCTTGTCTCAAGCTGCCTGGCTTCTTGAAACTTAAGGGCCATGTCCACAGGGAGGGTAAACTGGCATATTTGCTTTATACCAGCAAAAGTTCCGGCCTTAAGTGTCTTACTCTAGGGGCAGTTCTACACTAGGGACTTCTGTCAGCACAGCTGTTAGTCAGGGGTGTGAAGAGTTGTGATCTGACATAGCTGGGTTGGGCGAAATCTCTAGGGTAGGTGCAGCTATGCCAGCAAAGCTGTGCCTTTCCCAGTATAGCTCGTTTTGCTCATGGGGGTAATTTTATTATACCAGTAATAGCCTTGCCAGTATAGCTACTCCCACACTAGGAGCGCTTTGCTGGTACAGTGTGTCGGTATCCCTATACCAGTAAGCTTTCCTTCTCCTCGCAAGAATATTATAGAACATTTTTTTTTGCTGGTAAGTGGGGCTGAACCACTCTCTGACTTCTCAGACTGAAGATATGTCTACACTATGGAGACTATGCCAATGTAACTACGTTGGCATAGCCTACTAGCGCAGACGCAGCCTACACCGACAGAAAGAGTTTTTCCATCACTGTAGGAACACCACCTCCCTGGATGACATTAGCTCCATTGACAGAGGCCATCCTCTCTCAGCGTAGCTGTGTCTGTCCTGGGGGTGTTGTCGGTATAGCTGTGTTGGTCGGGCTGCGGTTTTTCCATACCCCCTGACCAGTGTAGCTATGCCAATATAACTTTTTTGTGTGGGGCCTGAGCTAAGCCTAAAAGTCCTGGGCTCCTCATGCAAGAGCAACCTCTGCTCTGATATGCTCTTGAATGGGTGGAAAGAGCAGAAAGCCTCTGTCTTCCCAGCCCATGCATAGAGCCAGGATGAGGTGGCAGCAATGGGGGGAGCAACAATGATTGGGGGATCCTGAGAGCAGAGGTAATAGAACCTCTGAAATTAATGGAGATTACCATGCTGAGTCAGGTAATCTGGTCCCATATCCTATCTTTGACTGGCCAATACCAGCCTTGGCTCTGTCAATACCCCTCGATCCTTACAGGCTCTACTCCCTGTTATTCTATTTGTGGGATTTTTTCATGCAGCAGCTCTGACATCTCTCATGATCTGCAGCATCTCCTGCCATTCTGCAGAAGCAGCTGATAGAATTCAATTAGATGAGACTTCATCGGCATGCCAAGCTATACAGGTATTGCCAAGCATCCTACATTGTGCCCAGGGGTGTGATAATTTTGCCATGTGGTGGGAGAGAGGATCTATGGTAGAGGAGCCCCTGGTGGATGATGAATAGGGAGCTGTTTCCTTGGAGATGCTAATAAACACTGTGTGAGAGGAGGAGTGTCTTCTGTGACAAGGTCCATGAGAGAGGTGGACCAGACTCTGGCAATCTGGCATCAGGTTACAGAGTGACTATAGTGCTGAAGGAGAAAGGTCAGGGTCTGCCTCCCCTTGCTTACACTTTCTAGTAGACTGTGTTCCGCTTTTCTTCTAAGGCTCCAGGAGATAGAAAACGAGATGCCCTCGCTGCTGAAATGGTCTTCTCTGCCAGTGGCAGGTAGGTGTCTGTGTTGCTAACCAAGGGGAATCTGCTGCTGAGATCCAGGTTTGAGTCCCACTCTGGATCTTCTGTGCCTGTGGCCAGCTGGGTTAGCAGGTGCTGTGGAGCCAGGAGAGGATTGAGAGAGGGGAATTCCTTCTGTTGCTTTATTGTGAAAGCCCTCCCCTTCCTGGCAGTTAAGGAGCATCACTGGCATGTTGCCCTGGAAGGTGCAGTCAGTCGTGCTGATGGTGCTAGCTACCAGAGAGGGCAGCTGCTAGTGACCTAGGGGTGGGGAAATCCCAAAGGAAAGGTCTCTGGGGGTCAGAACTTATCAGAAAGAAACCCCAAAACATCTCAACAAATAACCTCTGTGATTAAAGGGGGTAAGATCCTGGGTCCAGCTCATGACTCACTAGACAGCTGGTGAAACTGGGGGAGTTGGGATGTGGGAGGAAGAGGAGGGATGTGATTGCAAGGCTGTACATGGGCAAGGACTAGTGAGAGGCCAGGAGGAGGTGGGTCAGGCCCAGGGTTGGGGGTGGCAAACAGTTACTACATAAGCACAGGCTGGAGTTTGCTAGGTGACTCACAGCTGGCACCTGTGTAGCCCTCTACCTGTTCTGAGCACTATGTGATGACTCTCACAGCACCCAAACTGAGCAATGAGGCTGCAGTGTTCGGGTGAGGTAATTTGCTGATGTATGTTGTATTTCAGGCATGGTCTCGGAGTTAAAGTTCCCAGTTCCTTGGGGCCACATTGCAGCCAAGGCCTGGGGATCCCCACAAGGCCGTCCTGTGCTCTGCTTGCATGGCTGGCTGGACAATGCCAACACCTTCAACAGACTCATCCCATTGCTCCCTAAAGGTGGGGCAGATCTGTTATGGTAGAGCCTCTGGTTTGCTGCTGCGGGGAGGGAGGCTGCTCTGTGACTTACTGTCACCCCTGCCTCTCTTTCAGATTACTATTACATGGCAATGGATTTTGGGGGCCACGGCCTGTCATCCCACCGGCCCGCAGGCTTTCCTTACCACTTCCTGGACTACGTGAGCGAGATCCGCAGGGTGACAGCAGGTGAGCAGGCTGGGAGGACTCGCAAGGCAGGGAGCTTTGTGTTCCTGACTCCACAGCCAGACAGGACTCCTCTCACACACCACCCCCCCCATGACCAGTTATCCTCTGCTTCCTCCTGGCCTCACTGTGATCCATCCTCTGGATAGCCCCCGAGGCCAGACTCCTCCTTGACTTTGGCTTTAGACAGACTGAGCCCCTTCAAAGAGCCCTTCATCCAGAAAGTGTGCTAGGTGCAGAGGGGGGATAATGCTGCTTACCTGGGCTCCAGGCACCATGGGACTCCAGTCAGGAGCTGAGCCTTGACCACAGCAGGAGCCAGACCCCTCAGGAACCCAGGTGCAAGCACAAGAGGGTCCCTTCTCCAAAGCTGCAGTTCCACCAGCACCCAGGAACAGCGCTCTGCACCCACAGCCTGGATGAAGAGCCCAGTTTCTGACACTTTCCAGAACGAGAAACATGAAACCATGTGATAGAAATAAAACCCCGTAAGAGCAGCAGTTACTGACCTGCTGATGTGTCCAATGGATCTGTGTGCTGCCAGGCTCGCTCCTTCTTACCAACCAGCCCCCAGACTTCAACGGTCTGCGCTCTGCTCCCCCACTCAGACCAGTGTTAGAAGAGTCTCTAAATTCTTCCTGTCGAACCTTTCTCTGTGACTCGCCAGTGGGTGCATGGAGTTAGTTTTTGTGTTTGACAACAAGGTCAGCCATAAACAAAAGCAGACGTGACCAGGACTCTGCAAATCCTCCACACCACCTGGTCTGATTTCCTGCCTGGTAGTGAAACTGGAAAAGCAGCTGTCCGCTGCTCAGTACCACCATCCATCTCCCCAGAGCCGAAGGAGCACACCCCCCTTTCTTTTGAAGTGCTGCAGTGCAAACCCTGTCTTGAAGATGCCAGGGCACATTTATAGGAGCAGGATGAACGGGGCTGTAACTTCCAGGCTGATTTCCACAAACCTAAAGGGCTGTTATGAAAATCCATCATGTGATTTAGGAGCCTGGCATGCTGCATTATGCCACGCGTTTTCACTAAGAGTAATAACAGTCCTTCCCCAGGACCATGGCCCCGTCTGCCCTATGAATTCCCTATGAATGCCTGTCGTTCCCTATGAATGCTCCACAGCAGAGCATTCAGAGGCTCGTCTTTCCTACAGTGCAGAATGCAGCCAGGCTCCTTTGTCTGACTGATGGGCCCAAGGACTTGCCCTGAATGGGAACAGTTGTGGCAGGTCAGATCTATGAGCCAGAGGGAACTGCCTGGTACCAGCTCACAGGCAGTGAGAAGCTGAGGCAGGAGGAGGTTGGTCCCTGTAAACCTGGCCTACTAATCCATCCTATTTCCTGACTAGGAAGCAAAACATCAGTGAAGGCTCTTTAGGTCCCTGTGTGTAGGGAAGGGGTGAGTGGCAACACATCACTGCTGTGTATTTAATCCAGTGTTTTATCTGTTGCTTTTTAGCCTTGAAGTGGAGTCGATTTACTCTAATGGGCCACAGTTTGGGTAAGTGACACTTGTCCCAATGGCATTTTGACGCCAGCAAACATTGGTGAATGATTAACTTGCATCGTTTTCTTTCGGGAGAGAATAGACTGCAGTATGTTCTCTTAAAGTGCCAAGCACCCCACCCACTTGATGCAATTATGTGGCCCACACCCCATTCGAATTACACACAATCATCTAAGCACTCCTTTAAAAAAAACTAAATGTCTCGGCCTCTTGAGTACAAGAAAAACAGTCCAAATGCAAAGTGGGTTTCAATCAATGCAGTGCTATCTTCCTGAGTTGGCAGAGAGCCTGAAACAATAGCTCTGTAAGATGTAACCTCCCAGAACCCTCTTACTGATCTCATCAGGACATTAACTTTAAATCCTAAGGATGACACTTTACATATCACGAACTCTTTAGATGTTCATTACTTTGTCAGATGGGATGGGAAATGGGGTGGGTATGAAGTCCATGGGGAATTGAGACATGCTGCAGGAAAGGAATGGCTCCCTGTCCTCCCTCCTTCTCGCTTTTGCTCTGGAGAAAGAAGGGGAGATAGGAAGGGAGGGAGAAAGGAGAACAGGAAAGGGAGGGAACACAGAGGAAAGCATGGAGGCCTAAAGGTGACAGTATTCTCCCCCTGAGTGAAACTGAATGTAACTAGCAGGACTTCCTGTTATCCTCACTGTTATTGCATACAGTCCATATTCTATCCTTGATTGCCATTGGTGGGAGAAATGCTGTGAATTGAGGGGATCAAGTACCCCTAAACTTATCCCTTGGGCCATGGACCATAATTAAAAATGTTCCTCTCCCTGGTGGGTTTGATGCCCCAGATCTGATCTATCCCATCTGTGACCACATCTCCCTGTTCCCAAAGCACTGTACCATTTTTGCTGGCAGCTCCCCACTAGCCCGGGCTTCCTGCTGAGGTAGACTGGGTGTGGTGTCTGAAGGGAGCTCCCCCACAGCCAGTATCCCTGCCCTATTTCCTACAGTGCCCCCTGCTGGGAGACGCACTGACCTGTGGCTTGGGATTCAAACCTCAGGTGAGATTGTTGCCTCCTTGTCAAGTGAGCGCTTCTAGGCCACCCCACCAATACTCCCCAGCATCCTCCTGGTAGCTGTCACTCTGGGGAAGGGTGTTGCCCTGTACTGTGTTCACTGTATATAAGCCAAGTGCCCTCCTCTCTCTCACAGGTGGGAGTGTCGCAGGAATGGTGAGTACAGCAGCCTTTATTCATGCGGTTGACTCAGATGGAAGGGGGATGGCCCCCTATAAGTTGGGGGAATTAAGGGGCAGCCTGCATGGGACAGAAACAAATTTGTGTCTAAGATGAGAGGAAGCCCCTCCCGATACAGGACACTTAAGAGAATTGTGTACATTCTGGGCCAGCTAAGAACATGACCCTTCTCTGTTCCTTCCTCTCACAATATTTCTGTCTCTTTCCAGTTCTCCTGCATTTTCCCTGAGATGGTAGATAAGCTGATCCTGGTGGAATCTTATGGCTTCTTCCCAGCTCCTCAGGTTAGATTTTTCCCTTTGGCAGACACAGAAGAGAGAGATGACAGGGTAAAGAAAAACCCCTTGGAAGGCTCATTCCTTGTACTGCCACTAGGGGAGCAGGTTTCTCGGTGGCCTTCCCTTCTGGAGGGCATGGGCTCATTTCCAATTGCAGCAGGTAAAGGAACAAGAGGTTGAGAGACGTAAGATAACTAGAACAGTTCCCGTCTCTTCCCCAGGTACAGTGCTGGTCAGAACAGATCTAAATGAGCAATAAATGTCTGGAGCCGCCTGGGGCTTCAGGAGTTCATAGTGAAGAAACAATGCCCTTGTCTATTATTCGTAATCATGTTCCTTAGGGTAGTACCTAAGGGCCAACCAGAAATGGGGCCCTACTGTGCTAGGCACTGGACAAACACAGTAGCAGACCATCCCAGGGCTGGATGACTGAGGGAACTGATGATGGGGCATGAAGACTTTCATTTCTAGTTCAGTGGTTCCAATCTTATCACAGATAAAGTATTGCCAACCCCAAATGTTCAAAAATCATGAGTCACCAAAAACCATGAGGTTGGCTTTAGAATCATGAGATGATGTAAAATAATAGATTTGGTGTTTTTTATTCGCCTTCTGCTTTCTGAGCTTTTTGGCTGCACTGGGGGTCACATTTTGAAGCTTTCTCCACAACCACAAGGGCTAGAAACTTATTTTTTCTTTAAGAACAAAGACTGAAATCTTCACATAGCCACTTGGCTCCAGGAGCTGGGGCTTTAAGGAAAGCAAGAATTATCACGAGACTCTTGACAAAACTGTGAGAGTTGGCAACACTTTTGAAACATACCCAGAGAGAGGCTATGTCTATAGTACAGAGCCTATGTCAGCACAGCCATAGTGTAGGCGTAACGTACACCAACGGGAGTTTTTCTTTCCAAGTAGGAACACCAGTTCTCTGACAACATTAGCTATGTTGAGAGAAGCCCTCTTCCATCGACATAGTTGCATCCACACTGGGAGGTTTGTTGGCATAGCTATGCTAATCAGGGGTGTGGTCTTTTTCACACCCCGACTGACGTAGCTTTGCCAACATCATTTTTAAGCGAAGACCAAGCCTCTGCACACACAATCACTTGCATGCTCAAATCTCACAGTCACTTGTGCCAGGGCAGAACTTGCTTGTTCCAAACCCATTTGGACACAACAGTGAAGTGCAGGTTAATCACAAATGGGTGATCTGAAGGTGTAAATTCTCCACTTGTCTATACATGCACAAAGTTGTATAGATGAGGACTATTCTGAGGCCCTTTGACAATGTCACCTTAGGGCCCATTCCTTTCAAGTAAGTCACCAAAATAGTCATCAGAAAGGATTTGGTGGATCTCATTCCAGTTCCTAGTGGGACAGGCGTACACCCCACACCAATGACCATCACCACTAATTGGCTGTCTTGTTGGCAGGGTCAGGACAAAGGCCCGGGATTAGGTAGGCAAAGGAAGCTGAACTCCCCTCTTCCCTCTAGAGATGGGCTATCCAAGTCAGAGGTGAGATATTAAAGAACTTGTAGTATTTTGTTTGTAAGAGTAGTGGTGTCCTTGGCAATACTTTGTCCTCCCCTGATTACCACCTCCACTACTGTGTAGTGCTGCCATTCACCCCACCCCAGCATCCATGGTGGTTGTTCAGATGAGCTGTACGTAGTTGGTAAAGTGCTTTGAGATCCTTGAGGGTGAAAGGTGCTATAGAAACATACAATCACTTCTGTTGCCCGCATCTCTGATTTCTAGGAAAGTGACGCATGGCTGAACTCTAAGAGGAAGGTGATTGAACGTCTCCTGAGTCTGGAGGAGAACAAGCACCAGCCCCCTAAAATACGCAGCCCCCAAGAAGCGCTGCAGAGGTGCGTGTACCCCCCATCTTTGGTCTCTGTGGGAGATGGTGCCACCTCTGCCCTCGCAGAGCTCTTGCAGTAGGTGGGTGTTCTCCTGGACAGAATTAGTGGGGGCAAGAACCATGAGGTGCAGCTAACCCCTTCGTCCTTTCCCCTCCCTTCAGAATCAGCAATTCATTTTCTTCCAGAATCTGAGCAGGGGCTTGTTCCCCATTGCCAGCCTCCTGCCTCCTGTGGGGCTGGAATATGTTGGCTAATGTACAAGAACTGAACTAGTTAGGTCTTCTCCCTCCCGCCCCCTCTCTCTATCATCTTCTCTGTTGATGCCTTCCACCCCCCACTTCTCCAAAACCACATGCTGTCTCTTCCCCAGGCTATTACAAGCCAACAGCCACCTGACAGAGGAGAGTGGGAGGATCTTACTACAGCGAGGAGCGACTGAGGTGCCGGGAGGTGAGGTGCCTCAGCTGCTCGGGGAAGTGATGGCCAGCTGGCTACAGAGCCATGCTGACTTTGGGCTTAAAGGCATGGAGAGTGCCACCTGCTCCCTGGCCTAGGCCCAAGGCGTGGGACAGCCTGGGTGTGAAGAGCCCCTGAGATCTGAATGAGTGACTACATTTGGAGGGTGGAGCCAGGGCCGGTGCTACCATTAAGGCGAACTAGGCGGTTGCCTGGGGTGCCAAGATTTGGGGGCGCCAAAAAGCAGTGCTCCCAATTCCCCCCCCCCCCCCCCCCGCGGCAGCTCCCCACCCCCGCTCACCTCTGCTCCACCTCCTCCCCGAGCACGCCGCCCCTGCTCTAATTCTCCTCCCCTCCCAGGCTTGCGGCACCAAACAGCTGATTGGCGCCGCAAGCCTGGGAGGCGGGAGAAGTGGAGCAGCAATAGCGTGCTCGAGGAGGGGGCATAGCAGAGGTGAGCTGGGGTGGGGAGCTGCCACATGGCTCTCCGGGCCGAGGGGGCGGGGGAGCTGCCGCGGGGGGTGGGGGGGTTGCCTCAGGGCAGGGGGGGGGAGCTGCTGCGGGGGCGGGAGGGGAGCTGCTGCAGGGCTGTGGGGGCACGCAAAGTGGAAGTTTCACCTAGGGCGCGAAACTTCCTTGCACCGGCCCTGGGTGGAGCTTCCTGTACCCGACAACTGAGGTCCAAGCCCACCTTTCCCCTCAGGCCAAGGGGCTTAATTCATTTAACACTTGAGTAAAAAGAAGAAATCCCCAATCCATCATTCCTCCCCTTCCCCCAAGATGACCCTGGGGTAGCTAAAAAGCAGGGGGGGGAGCTGGAACCCCAGTGTGAATTCCCACCCTGTGGGGTGTAAATAACTCTTTCTCCTTTCTTCCCAGGCCTGGTGTATAACAGAGACATGAGAGCCCTTACGGTGAGTACTGACGTTCTCCCCTGCCCCTTACTGTGACAGGGCCCTTTGCTGAGAGGGGAAAAAAACCTTCCCATTTTAGGTCACATCACATCTGGGTTCCATTTCCCACCACCCTAAAGCCCAGGCCATAGGTGCTGGAACTAGGGGTGCGGTTTCCATCATATCCAGGGTTTACAGTTTGGTTCAATGGCTCTCAGCTCCCCCACTATACAAATTGCTCCAGCGCCCCTGCCCCAGGCTTGTTCAGTGCTTCTCCCTCCTTCCCCCCCCCCATCTTAAGTTATATAAATGGCAGAGCTTCCTCTGGGAGACTGTTTTACACTCTAATAGGTTGAATGTGCCATACAGCTTTGAAACCCCACTGCAGTTAATGGGATTTCACAAGCAGAGCAAGTTGGACCCTTTCAGATCATCCTGAACAAGTCCTCTCCCTCCCTATCCTAAGTCCTGAGAGAGTGGGAGGATGCTTAGGGGCAGCTTTTCAGCTTGTTTTCCCTTCTGTGGGGTTGCCTTGGAAGAAGAGTGGGGGCATGAGTTGGGGTGATCAGATATCCTACACCTTGTCCGACTGTCCTACCTTTCAACGAGTCAGGTCTGCCCTACACTACAGACCTACATCGGAATTACTACGTCACTCAGGGGTGTGAAAACTCCACATCCCTGAGCAACGCAGTTATACTGAGCTAACCCCCCGCATAGACAGTGCTGCTTCTCCCGCTGACGTAGCTCCTGCCTCTCAGGAGATGGATTAACTAAACCGATGAGAGCTCTCTCCCGTCAGCGGGCCGTAGAGTGTCTTCATCAAAGCGCTGACACAGCAGTTTAAGTGTAGACTTTCCCTCAGTCCTCATTTTGTCTGCCCTAAGGTAGGGACCCAAGCAAGAGATAGCCAGCCTTCTTTTAGGAAAGGCTTTCTAAAAACTTTCTCTACTAACAACTTTGTGTGAATGGGGTAACTTTAGTCACGCGATCTCTCAGAGTCACTCTGGGGCCTAGGTAGCCTTGTGTGTCAGACACCCACTAGAAATGCTCAGAACTGAGACCGTTCTCATTCTTGAACGTATTACAGCACTTGGCTTTGATGTACTGGTGTTATTGCAATTTTGAAACCCTAGTTGGTAGAAAGAGGTGCCTTGTTTCATAGCTCCAGACACCTTGTTGCCCTAACAAGATCACAAGGGTTTTTCACTTATCACGGTGGGCCTGCAACTTGGATAGAGATAGCTGGGCTAGCTTTAATCCAGCTAGCACAGCAAGAAAACAGCAGTGAGAGATGGCAGCATGGACCCCAGCATGGGCTAGGGTGCGAGTACATACCTAGGGTCCAGACAGGCTTGTACAGCCTGTGCCACTGTGTCGCCACATCTTCACTGCATTTTTAGCCATGCTAGCTAGATTAAAGCTAGTGTGCATGTCTGTATGTGCTCTGCAATCACCCCTGTGATTGCAGTGTAGACCTACATTGCAAAACCCTGCTGCACTGATAAGTCCTACCCAGGCCCCAGCATAGCCAATAGGATGTTGTGTCAAATACCAGATTCCAGGCCAAACAGTGAATGCATTGCCCCCCAACCCCTCCCCCCTGGAATTTCTGTGGATGTCTGTATCTCCATTTGTCTTTGCATCTGCAGCACAATCACGACTCCCTGACTCTGGAGCAGTGTGTGAGCTTCTTGAACAAAATCCAGGCCAGTGTCCTAATGATCATGTGAGTGATGCACAAGCATAGCCAATACCTACCGTCCGCCCCTTTCCATGTGCCCATGCCCAGGGTGAGTGGTGCACTGGAGGGCAGGTGTGAATAAAAACCCTTTCCATGTGTGGAAGGTAGAGTTAAGGATTTAATACTGATAGGAATTAAATAAGCTTGGTGTATAACTGCTCCGTGACACACAGCCAAACACAAACAAAGCTAGAGCCCTGCTCAGCTTTTGACAGGGCGGTAGTGCCACTTCCATGAGCAAGTCCCATTCCCCTTCCACAGGTTCCTTCACCTAACCTATGGCAGGTGTGTGTTCACCTACCGAAAAGTGCATGGACACAGGTTCTCTCTTGCTTGCTGCTCCCTCATAACAAAGGCTACGTTTTAGTCACGGGTATTTTTAGTAAAAGTCATGGACAGGTTTCGGGGAGTAAACAAAAATTCACAGCCCGTGATCTGTCCATAACTTTTACTATATACCCCTAACTAAAACTTTGGCCTGGGGGCCTCTGGGAGGAAAGGGGGCCTGGGGGCGCCATGGGTGCTGGGGAAGGTGGCCTAGGACCCCCCGCTGGTGCTGGGGTGGGGGGTGGGTGGGCAGCAGCACACAGCCCGGGTCCCCTGATAGTGATGGGGGGTAGGGTTGGCGGGGCTCACAGGCTCCCTACCCGGCTCCACGTGTCCCTGCATCTCCTAGGCAGCGGAGGGGCCAGGGGGCTCCGTGCGCTGCTCCCACCGCAAGTGCCAGCTGCGCAGCTCCCATTGGTCGGGAACCGCAGCCAATGGGAGCTGTGGGGGCAGGGCCTGCGGGCAGGGGCAGCGCGCAGAGCCCCCTGGTCCCTCTGCTTAGGAGCTGCAGGGCCATGCCAGTGGGAGCCAGGGAGCCTCCGACCCTGAGGTAAGTGCACCCCACACCTCCCAACCCCCTGCCCCAGCCCCCTCCCACACACCCAAACTGCTGCTGCTGGCCCAGGGGCTGTGAGCACCAGCTATTGCAGAAGTCACGAAAAGTTACGGAATCCAGAAGAAGCTGAGTCAAGCCCTTCACAACTGGCTAGCACTGCTGGATGCTCAGGGAGGAAGAGTCTCTAGGCTGGCAGAGAGAACCCCCAGTGCAGTATTCATGCTTCTTCTGATCATCTACCCCATGGGAAGCCTCCACTCCCCAGCCCATGCAAGGGGCTGCCACCATCCCTCCTGTTAAAGGTGGATTTTCTTACCCTTTGTCCCCAGGCTCAGGCTTTCTTCCCTTTCTGCAGGATTCTCCCCCCTTTCTTGGAGACTCCTGCTCACTGGGTCTTTCAAACTTTGTATCTGTGGACTTGTGTGCACAGGCTCTGAAGGGGTCACTAATGTGTGCCCTATGCTGTAACCTTTGTTACCCTGCTCAGAAATGAAAGAGAGGGAGAGAAATACTTGTAGTGGAGCTCTCATGGTGGAAAGACACATTGTATAACATTTCTCAATTCCTGTTGAGTGTGTTTCACTCCCACCTGCTGCTCGCTTGCTCCTCCTCTCAATCCAACCCAGCCCAACTCCCAATTCACCCTGGCACCGCATGAGTGGGCTGGAATAACAGTGGGAGAAGCCTGATTCTAAAAGAGCAGGTGCGTATGTGAAATGACCAAAGATTCTAAAATGGCTGAGTAGGAGAGCTGCTTTCTGGAGTCTGCCTTTAACAAGAAAAATAAGCACACAGCTCTTGTCCAGTCTGGATTGCATGCATCCTAGAGCATTATGGCAATGAACTATCAAATTTACTCTAGGTACTACCGTAATATAAATAATAATATTTTCAGAATAGTAGGGAAAAAGGTTTTTTTCTCTCTTTTCTTATCCTTCTACAGGATCTCTTTCATAGGAGGAGGAGGCACTAAACACGGCAAGGCAGACACAAAGTGGGGGTCGTTTAAGTTAAATAACACTATTGGGCCCTACACTAATAGCAATAAGCCACCCCCAGATGTGTATGAGAGAAGGGTGGCAGTGCATTTCTCAGGTTTAGGTCACACACACAGACACCTAAGGCTAGTGCAATAACCTGCTAGGGTGCCCCCATGATGGCTTATTGCTGTGATCAGTGGTGATATCTCACAAGGGAGGCTTTTGGAGAGAAGCTGGTGTTAAATTAAACTCAGATATAGAACAGGTGGCAAACAGCACATTGAAGACCTAGCACTGCTCCCCAGGAAGTGTATGCAGAGATATTCATGTCACTGGGAGCCCAACTGGGCCCTAAGTGTATAGATCATACTGTACCAACTAATAGGGAGGGAGGATGAGGCAACTCAAGGAGGAGACACTAAGGAGTTAGCTCAGAAGTGGATCTCATTGTAATAATACCTACCTCTTTTGTAAAGCACTCTTCATCAGTAGATCTTAAATGCTTTACAAAGGAACTTAGTATTATAATATCAAGAAACCTGTGAGGGTCTTTAAAACTCTGCCTTTAACTACTTCGCATTGTCTAATTCTCTCTCCACCAGTGATGCTAGCCTGGCTTACCCATTTCTCCACTCCTCCCAGAGTTGGAAAACCCATCCCCAAAACTAATCTAAAACCATTACCACTGCCTCCCCCAAAGCCCTTCTCAACTGCCCACTTTTATCACAGCTCCTCCAAGAAGAGGCAGCGGGGCATAAATTGATGATCATTTAAATAAGGCAAAACAAGTAAATTATAAACATTATATTCCCCTGCTCACTTCTGTATGTTGCTCCTCTTCTTAAAGGACAAGATCTTCAGGGCTGATGTCATGTCCACTTAACCTGTCTCTAATCTTGATTGGGACCTTAGAGCACCTCTATAAAATAAAACCCCACTAGAAGTTGAGGGGAAAATGGAGGAAGAGAAACTAACTACAGAGCTGGCTTAGCCTCCATTTGTAACAGAAATAGAACCCTGGGCACTTTTACTTTAGGAGAACATGTTCTTAAGTGTCTAGCTGTTTCTTCTGGATCCAATCAGGGCCAGCTCCAGCTTTTTTGCCGCCCCAAGCGGCGAAGGAGAGGGAAAAAAAAAAAAAAAAGTAAAACCTGACTGAGCTGCTGCTGAACTGTCTCCGAAGAGGAAGAGTGAAGGACCCGCTGCCCCTTTCTATTGGCTGCCCCAGGCATCTACTTCCTTTGCTGGTGCCTGGAGCCAGCCCTGGAGCCAGTAGAAACAAAGATTTTCTGGAGACATCTTGAAAATGTGGGGAGGGAGAGGACTTGTAATCTCACATTGCACCACCGTGTGGAAGAAATGCAGTGTTACAGCCTCCCATAAAAGTTAAAATTGGGAAACTGCAAAATACACCTATACCCCAATATAACGTGACCCAATATAACACAAATTCGAATATAACGCGGTAAAGTGGTGCTCCGGGGGGATGGGGCTGCGCACTCCGGTGGATCAAAGCAAGTTCGATATAATGCGGTTTCACTTATAACGCGGTAAGATTTTTTGTTATATCGGGGTAGAGGTGTACTTGTTTGTGGGGTTTGTTTTGTTCTCTCTCATTTGTCTGTTTTAGCATTTCCTGAGTGGCTGCTCTTGTAGCCCCTTGTGCCCTACTGTCCAGAGGAGGCTAATGCCAGGGATTGTTTAATGGCTAAAACCAAACATGTACATGCACAAAGGGGGAGGAGAGAAAGCCACCAGGAAGAGATGGAGGGGTTGGTTGGGTGAAAGCACCAATGAAGCTGGTTTTCGGACCCTAGGCAAAGCTGTCTTGGCCTGGGCTCTCCTAAGAACTTGACCTTCACAGAACTGAGCCCTGGGAAGGGTAATTTCCTGAGCTTATGCACCATGATCAATCCACTCTTTCAGCAGGGGCTTTGATAGATAATGGACCCCTGAGTTTGGTCCTTCCTCCTCTCACTCAACTAAGTGAGTCTAACCCTTGGTGTCCACAACACAGTCATATAGTCCTGTCCCAGCCTACACATACGTGACTGTGGAAAGCAAGATGAGCTAGTTCAATTTCTCTATCTGTGTCTGGTCTCACCTCTCAGGGAAGGAGAGCAGCTAAGATCTGTGGAGATGAGGCCCAAGGCGCACTGTGTGTTGCATGGAACTTTGTGATTGTTTTCTAGAGCACAGGATGGAATTTTTAATCCTGAAGCTGAAAACATGAGCCAGAACTTTGTGAAGCCCCTGCGGGAAGCATTCCAGTCCAACCTGAAGGTGAGAGCAAGCACCAGCCAGACATGCCCAGTCGCTGCGGGTTTGTGCACACAGGGAAATAGCATTCTGTGTGGAGTCGGACACTCTTATTCCAAAATAAGCATCCACCTGGGGAGTTCTACTGGACTAGCTTTAGTGCCTTAAGTTCACACCCTTCATCATTCTGGTTGTCTCCTTTATTTGGAGCATTAGACTGCTCCACTTAGCAACTGCTAGGCCAAGTCCTTCTCCACTTCCAGTTATCCCCACCCTCGCCAGCAGCCTGATGCCTCAAATGAAGGAGATCCCCTGCCCCCCTCAGAGGGTGTGTCAGACAATCTGCCACTCTAGGCACTACATCAGTGCTCTGCCTACCCCGCGTTTACAATTCCTTAACATAGGCAGAGCCAGGTTTGAACAATTTTTGACGAGGCCAATGGGGCAAAGCCCCCAGCAGGGTCGTAAGGGGCAGAGCCTCCCCCATGCTGGGGACTTGTGGAAGGGTAGAGGGGGAAGCCCCCATGTAGGCACAAAATTTGAAAATAAGGGTACAAGGAAAAGTCTGGTCCACACGTATTGGATAAAACTGAGGGGCTAAGTCTGGCTACAGCCCTGGCGTGGGTGGGTGGGTAAGTAAGTGACCCCACCCCAGCCCAGGGTCTGATATAAATATGTATAGGACCTAAAGGACTCCTTTAAAACAGCACCCACATTTCAAAGGGGACACCCCATGCACAGACAGGAATGACTCCCCTTTCAGGGCCACAGTGCAGCAAGTAAAGCAGTGTGCTCCTCCATAAATAGGCTGCCCTGGAAGGACCCCACACTGGGATCCCCCATCCTGAGGAACCAGCAGCCCTGCATTAGGGATCTAGCTGAGACTTGTGGCGTACGGGTCCATCCAGCCACCCTCCCCCAAGCAAACCCTTCTGGGTGTCAATCCAAAGGGAACCCTACGATGCAGGGGGAGTTGCACCAGGCCAGTGGGGACTCCTGACATAAAGGTGGGTGGCGGGAGGGGGGCATGCAATACATGGGTGGAACAATGTGGGGGATAATATAGGGAGACTGGATGAGTGGGACTGGGGGTGCCAGGACCTGGGGGGTGTGTGTTAAGACCAGGATACAGAGACAAATGGGGTACAGTGGGAGGTAGGAAAACAGGGCAAGGGAACAGCTCCTGGGGCAGAGGAGGACATGGTGGGGTGGGGCAGACACCAGGGGGTAAGGAGGACTGGGGAAAGGGACAGACCCCAGGGGATCAGGGGCATGGAAATTGGAAGGCCTGCAAAAGTGTGGGGAGGGAAGCCCTGACCATTCTGGACCCCTTGATGGAGCCCCCCTTCACTCCCCAGTCTGAAGCCCCTATCTCACCCCCCAATCTTACCCTCCCAGCTGCCAATCCTGAGGCCCTTGGGTGATGGGTCCATCCTGCTTCCCAGACAAGCCACCGTGCCCTTTCAGTAGCCAGTAGGTGAGGGATCAGCTCAGCTGCTGGTGTGAAGCAGAGTGGGACCCAGAGGCCAGCCAGGCCAGGCTGCGGTGTGCTCCATCCCAGCCAGGTTTTAAAAGTGTGTTGGGGGTGGGGGCAATGGCCCTTTGGCCTCTGTCTCTAATGCCTATGGGGGCAGACGAGGTGGGATAGACAGGGGGCAGGATGCCAGGTGGAAGAAGGGCTAGCTACACAGGAGGGAGATCAGGGGCAAGAAGGCTAGGATGGGGTGGGGCAGGGAAGGTTAGGATATGGAAAATGGGGACAGGATCCCAGGAGGGTGGGGGGCGGCAGGGCTATCTGGGGTTGGACTAGGACACCAGGGATAGAGAGGAACAGGAGACTAGGACAGGAGGGGCAGGCTGGGGGGCCCCTCATTCTCTGGCTCATCCAGGGGGAGACCACCAGGGACTAAGCTGAGCCCTCCAACTACATGGTCCCTGCCTCATGTGCTAATGTGCTCAGGGTGCCACTGACGTGCATTAACAGTTTGTTAATGCGCTTTGATCTAGTCCTCTTTGAAACCAGACTAGATCAAAGCACTTTAAGGAACCATTAATGGATGCAGGATCCACACAGACAGCCCACACGGCAGCAGCTAGTGTGGGGCAGAGTACGCCCCAGGGTGCCATGAATCTGCTGCCCTAGTCAGCTGCCTTGTTTGCCTGTTCCCTACTGCAGCCTCCGCCCCCATTCTCAGTACTGCTCATTTCAGAAGACGTCTGCTTGCCCCTCTCAGTAGATCATTTTACTACCTTGCAGGATGAGATGAGATTATGCTTATTTTAATTTGCATGTCTACAGCATCTGCTAATGAAGCGATCCCTCTCTTCAGGAAAAATATTTAGCCCCAGCATTTAGCTTGATTTCTTCCTGTTGCAGTGAGTTCCACAGGCTAACTACAGACTGCGTGGAGAAGTATTTCCTCCAGTTCACATCTCCCTGTGTTCTCTCCCTCTAGCACTTCCAGTTTGCTGAGGTGACTGGGAATCATTTTGTCCACCTGAATGAGCCTGAAGTAGTGGCTGGGCTCATCAACATCTTCCTGAAAAGGGACCAGAGCTCCAAAGCCAGGCTGTAGCCTGGATTCCTGCATCAGGGCTTGGCTACCAGCTTTCCAGGGCAGACAGCAGCAGAGACAAAAGAGGACAAGGAGCTTAATAGCCTGGCATGTGAGACGAGACAGCACCGTTACCTGGCTGGGCCCTGAAGTTTTGCTCATTACATGATTTTCATCCCTCTCTTGAGCCCAGTGGCTTGGAATGGCAAAAGAACCTGTCTCAGCAAACAGGCACAGAGGACTCTCCGCAAGGAAGAGCTGAGCAAATTGTTTTGTGTGCAAATGAAGACGGGGAGGAGTCCCACCTCATACCTCCACTTCACGTGTTACAACAGCAGCTTCTGGATTTAAGGTCCACTTCCCTGTTAAACCTGGTGCAGTTTCATCAGCAGGAAGCAAACCCCCTTGCTTCGTTTTGGTGATGTGCTGCTTTGGAAAGGACTGGGAGGGGTAAGCCAGGCACTTCCCCACCACTACTGACAGCTTATAATACATATGGTGTTTATATATACATGAGAAGTGAGTTCTTTGATATTGTATGACACTCCACCTGTCTTCACTCTGTACCTGCCTCCTATAACAATTCTGCATCTCTCATTTCCTTGAGCATTTTAGCCAGGAGTGACATGAATTTATTCTGGCACCAGCTGCACTCACAGCCAGTGGGTGCACAGTGCAGGTTCTGCTCCTTAGCAGGTTACAGAAGACTGGGGGGAGTAGGTAGGGAGAGAATACCAAGACTAATTGAGTTCCATGAACCAATGTTCATGCAGATCCAAGACACCAGAGCACTTCTTGTCCTGGGAATGGCTGCAAAGGCAACATCCATTCCAGCCTGATAGGGCAGCTGTGGCAGCTTGCCCTTTCCCAGAAGGCAGGTGTCAGGGGCATCCAAGGAGAGTACAGCATTTGAGCAAAAAGCCACAATCTGGTATTAGTAGGGGAGTAGAAGGTGGTGGCATTGCTTGAGGGAGACAGACAACCCTGTAGGAACACCCAGAGCTTCACAGTTAGACCATGAACAGCAGCCATCGTGACACATTTTCTAGTTTCTACTCAAAGCTGAGTGATCAGTTGGCTTGTAAAGGACACCAGAGGCAATCAAAAGAGGTCACACTCTTCCCATGCGCTAAACCAGCAATAGCCTAGCTGCCATCACTGTAATAAAGGGGGCCACCTACTCCAAAAGAGAGCTGGACTGTTAAAACAGATCCACCCTTATTTGAGAGAAGGGGTATGAGAGGCTTGTGGGGGAGAATCATGGGCCTGTGGGGGCTCCCTCCCCCAGCCAAAGCTCTACAGACAGGCCCCCTTGAGCACCACCCCTGCAGTCAGAAACACAGGACACGGACCCTGCCTTCCTGTGAATTTACTGAAACAGAGGATAAGCCAGAGTAGCTCAGTGCCCTAAAGGCAACAAGCAGGAGGCCCGTGGTGGACTCTAGTGCGCCGCGTCCCTGACAGCAGGGAGGGAAGCATGAACGCCTGCCTTGTGAGCCTGCAAGCACCAGCACAGCGCTCTGAAAAACTGCTGCAGGGCAAGGCCCCAGAGGGACAGGAGCATTCTCCCCTCCTTCCACAGGGCCTCACTTCTTCTCCTGGGAGGAGGGGGGAGGCTCACCGCAGCAGGCACTATACTAGCTTGGCCTGGATTAGGGCAGAAGCTCTGCCCAGCACACACTGCATATAGTATCCCACCCTGTTATCTACTCAAGCAGGCATGTGGAGAGCTGGTAGCTGAGGGCTGACAAGGGCAATAAGGCAGTACATAGGAAACAGGGGCAGTTTATTTACAATTCACGTACAGTGGATTTCTATTGCCTTTGATTCAGCAGCAGCCCTTCTGCGGTTGTCCAGGAATGGGGGTGGGTCTCATCCCTTGCTGGGGGATCTGGTTTAAGACGGGTGTCCAGAGGAGACAGTGCAGTAAGATAAAAGGTGAGGCTGGTTACAGGAGGATCCCATCCCACTCAGCACAGGAGGAGCTGCAGCCTGTGAACAGCACGAGTCATGCTAATGGGAGTCTCTGTGCTGGGCTCGCTGCCACTAGAGACATGTTCAGCACACGAAGAGCTCCATCCAACCCTCCACTTGTAACCACTGGGGATTTCTCATTTAGGGCCCAGGTTACAGCAGAGGGAACAAATCGGTGTCACTATACAGACAGAGCCCGCTGAGGGGCCTCTAGGAAGTGAGCTTCTCAACGCGCCCTCCTGCGGAAACATCCAAGGACGTGGCAGCGCCCAGAGTGGCTCAGTATGGCCGGAACTTGCGCTGGGCCCGCATCAGCACAATTCTCTGCTTGTCCTCCTCAAACTTCTTCCTCAGCTGGGCTATGTCTGAAAAGACGAAGAGGGGGGTTGGGTACGGCCATGTTACCAAGAGCAGCAGATTTACCTTGCTCGAGAGCTTTGTACCCTGGCGGCTCTCAAAAGCTCTTTACTGACTGGGAAGCAAGTTCAATCCCAGCACAAGCAGGCTCAACAGCCACTCAAGTTAAGTGGTGCAATTCCCACTGCATCAGTGCTGAATTTAGTGCTGCATACATAGGGACTCACATGTCTGTCACGCTGCAGTTCCATCTGGGGTGGAACATGACGCTGTTTACTTTTACACAGCTGCCTGTATGCAGCCAGTGAAAATGATATTCACTGGGAATTCAAGAGGAACTGAGAGAACACAGCCACCGAAACAGGAATTTGGAAAGGACACGGGGGCTAACAAAAGACTGATTTGATCCCATGCCAATGAGAACAAGACAGCAAGGATCTCATGATCATGTACCATTCAGATAGCAACCCAAGCTCCCCATAGCACTCTGCTGGGTATTGCTTCTGCACTAACTCAGAAGGGGAAAATGCGACCATCTGAATCAACACCACCTCTCTAGGTTTTCCGCAAAGGTCTCCCATCCAAATACTGACCAGAACCAACCCCGTTTAGCTGCCAAGATCTGACAGGATCGCAGCCTGAAGTGGTGCAGCTGGCTGTCCTGCAGCTGTGCCTGGAATTCACAAGAGCAGTGGTGGCCACTCTCACCTGTCACAGTATTGATGACAAACAACCTGGACTGGTGGGGTGTTCAGACTGTGATACTGGGGAACAAGGAGATAGTCACCCCCTGCCTACACAACTCACTTTCTCTCTTGGTCTCTCGATGCTGCCAGGCGTAGAAGTTGAGCAGCTCCTTGCGTGCTCTTTTTCGCTTCTCCCTCTCCAGCACCCGCAAGCTGGCAGCCTCTGTCCGGGGGAGTCCTGGCCTTCGGCCTTTCCGTGTCACCTTCACCCAACCCTCCTCATCTGGAATACCCTCCTCCTTCTCCGCTTTGGCTTCTTCCTAGGTGAGGAGGATGAGGGAGAAAATGCAGCTTAGTCCAAACCTGTCATGAGCCAACTGGTTCCATTCCACAACAGCTTCCTGAGGCTGTTACCCAGCAAACACCTCCCTCATGCCCCAAGGGCACGGAGAATCCCAGTGCCTGCTGCTCTGCCATGCGAGAAGGCCCAGGGCGGTGTTCTGAGGGAGCTGTAGAATTGTGATACAAAGTCGCTGAGGATGTGGGCATCCAAGAGCTGGTGTGTTTGTGGTAACTATACCACAGCTTGTGGGGAGAGTAATGGAACCTGGTCAGATCTAGTGCCTGTGCACTGCCTGCCAGCAACTGGGAGACGGCAACCCTGGGCCCAAACAGGAGGCCTTGCCCAGCCAGCCACCCTGATAAAGAGCGCGGACAAACTGACAGCATGTGAAATACTGGAAGACTCGGGCATTCCTGCTGCTGCGCAGAGCTGCTCTGTCCAACAGGAACAGGCCAGTCAGCAGACAATCCCCAAGGACTTGCTAGGCGCAGAGAATCCCCTAAGAAAGCACATGCCTGGTTTATCTCATCAGCCCTTCCTACCTCTGCTATTTTCTTATCATAGGTTTGCATGAAGGTGTCCACTTCAGCCTTCAGCTCTGCCGGATCCACCACTGAAGCTGCATAACTGGCGATCCACTCTGAGACAAGGAGGGAAAAGGTCAGTGGCTGCCTCTGCAGTGAGCCTACTCCCAACAAGATACCTCAATGCAGCCCTGGACAGAACAACTCTAGGGACCAGAGAGGTGGTCAGTCTCCATGTCATCACTCCAGGCCCTGCCTGCTAAGATGGCCAGCAAGGGAGCCAGTGAGTTACAAATGTGGCCACAGTGGTTCATGGGACCCAGGCACCTTTCTCACCATGATCTGGGCTGATGCCTGCCAGCTCCTTTCACACAGGCCAATGAACATCTGTGTGATGAGAATAGCAGATAGCCACTCACGTCTAGGGCTGGGGAGAATCCAGTGTCAGAGCAGAGTGGCTCCATGCCCCACCACACAAGCCAGCCAGAGCCCTAAACATTTAGAGTTCAAATTTAACATCCTCTGCTGTGAGGATCTAGCATCTCCTTACAGTGCATCACATCCTTCTAAACCTAAAGCAAGAATGTCAGCATCAGCAGGAGGAGGTGCCAAACCACAGGAAATCCTGGCTCTGCCATGGACTGCGCTCCCAGCTGGATAGTTCACTGATGTCAGTAAAACAC
Organism: Chrysemys picta bellii; assembly: GCF_011386835.1. Taxonomy (NCBI): domain Eukaryota; kingdom Metazoa; phylum Chordata; order Testudines; family Emydidae; genus Chrysemys; species Chrysemys picta. The sequence goes on along the minus strand of NC_088791.1, from coordinate 90,749,718 downwards.
ACCGTGATCTTTCAATGCATGGTGCCATAGGAATGGGGACTAGTCTCATTCTCAGTTATAAGCAAGTCAAGGCCAACTCCCCCAAACCAGAGAAGATACTGAAAGATTATGGATAAGGGCCGCACAACCATTTGAGTGACCAAGGCACCATACAGTGGTGACAACTGCAACTCCCTTGTGGACCTCCCCACCCCTTCCAGAGCAGCTGGTTATGGAGCCTGTGATCAGGAACTAGGTCCTTCCACTAGTGTGAGAAGCTCCATGTGGGGTGAGCGAGGAATACAGGAAATGCAGAACAAAAGGAGAGGGGACAGGGGAAATGCTGGACTTAACGTGGGGCACATGAGAATCACTGTTGAGGGGTGATTGACACACAACCTGGATGGCACTGTTATGGCGTGGGGGATAGCCAGGATGAGACACCTCTCTGATACACCCTCCCCCCGACAAGTCTGGAGAGCACAAGGTGACTTACTGCGGATACCGGTTTTCACAGGGTGACTCTCCGAAGATATCATCAGGGGGCCCTGCAGCGATAGGGACTTGGCTGCCTGTACCCCAGCCGGATTCTTAAACACCACGTAAGCCACTCGGAATCCCTAGGGAAAAGGCAGCGCATTGGTACAGTCAGTGACCAATCAGCTCCCTCAGAACAAGCAGTACCACAGAACGAGCAGCTTTATTAGAGAAATACGGCTGCAGCCAGCACTGGGGTTGCCAGCAGAGAGTTAAAAAAATTGAAGAATCCCTCAGGAGGCCTCTTTGCCCACCAACACCTCAGGTTTCTTCCCGTCCTAGCTCCTACAGCAGGGGTAGGCAACCTTTCAGAAGTGCTGTGCCGAGTCTTCATTTATTCACTCTAATTTAAGGTTTCGCGTGCCGGTAATACATTTTAACGTTTTTAGAAGGTCTCTTTCTATAATTCTATATTATATAACTAAACTATTGTTGTATGTAAAGTAAACAAGGTTTTCAAAATGTTTAAGAAGCGTCAATTAAATTAAAATGCTGATCTTACGCCACCAGCCTGCTCAGCTCGCTGCCAGCCTGGGGTTCTGTTCACCTAGGCCGGCAGTGGGTTGAGCAGGGCCTATGGCTGGGACCCCAGACCTCGGAGGGGGGGGGGGGGGGGGAAAGAGTTCAGGGGTCAGGGCAGAGGGCTGGGGTTCAGAGCAGAAGGCTGGGGTGGGGTTCAGGGCAGAGGGCTGGGGGTGTGTGGGGGTGCAGGACAGAGGGCTGGGGGAGGTTCAAGGGTCAGGGCAGAGGGCTGGGGGTGTGTGGGGGTGCAGGACAGAGGGCTGGGGGAGGTTCAAGGGTCAGGGCAGAGGGCTGAGTGTGTGGGGGGGTGCAGGGCAGAGGGCTGGGGGAGGTTCAAGGGTCAGGTTCAAGGGTCAGGGCAGAGGGCTGAGTGTGGGGGGGGGTGCAGGGCAGAGGGCTGAGTGTGTGGGGGGTTCAAGGGTCAGGTCAGAGTGCTGGGGGGGTCCAGGGCAGAAGGCTGGGTGCGTGTTGGGGTGTGGGGGGTTCAGGGCAGAGGGGAGTGGGGGGGTTCAAGGGTCAGGGCAGAGGGCTGGGGGGGTGCAAGGCAGAAGGCTGAATGTGTGGGGGGCGTTCAGGGCTGGGGGTAGGGGGGGTGCAGGGCAGAAGGCTGAATGTGTGGGGGGCGTTCAGGGCAGAGGCTGTGGGGGTGCAGGGCAGAAGGCTGGGTGTGTGTTGGGGTGGGTGGGGTTCAGGGCAGAGGGCTGGAAGTATGGGGGGTGCAGGGCAGAAGGCTGAGTGCGTGGGGGGTGCAGGGCAGAAGGCTGGAGGTATGGGGGGTGCAGGGCAGAGGGCTGGGTGCGTGTTGGGGTGTGGGGGGTTCAGGGCAGAGGGGAGTGGGGGGGTTCAAGGGTCAGGGCAGAGGGCTGGGGGTAGGGGGGGTGCCGGGCAGAAGGCTGAGTGTGTGGGGGGGTTCAGGGCAGAAGGCTGGGGCTGTGGGGGTGCAGGGCAGAAGGCTGGGTGTGTGTTGGGGTGGGGGGGTTCAGGGCAGAGGGCTGGGGTGTGTGGGGGTGCAGGGCAGAGGGCTGGGATGCTCGGTGAGCGGCTCATGCCAGGGAGCTGGAAGGGATATGCCCTGTTCCACCCCCTTCCCCCAGGCTCCGTCCCTTCCTCTCTCTGCCTGCTCTACGGAGTTGTGTGCACACTGCCGCTCTTCCCCCTCCCCCTCACTAGGGCCATCAGCTGATTGGCGCAGGGACGGAGAGGAGGAGGGGCAGGAAAGCACCACGCCGGGGGAAGAAGAGGGGGAGGGGGGAAGCTTGGCTGCTGCAGAACCAAGCTTCTGCCTGCTGCCCCCGCAAGGGACAGCGATGGGCCAGGGGGTGGGGGGAGGACTGAGTGGGGCCAGGACCGCGGCAGGGAGCTGCGTGCCACTCAGAATCGGCTCACATGCCGTGTTTGGCACGCATGCCATAGGTTGCCGACCCCTGGTATATACAAAGAGAGAGCGCCCCCAAAACGTTTATATAGATCAGGGGTCGGCAACCTTTCAGAAGTGCTGTGCCAAGTCTTCATTTATTCACTCTAATTTAAGGTTTGGCGTGCCGGTCATACATTTTAACGTTTTTAGAAGGTCTCTTTCTATAAGTCTATAATATATAACTAAACTATTGTTGTATGTAAAGTAAATAAGGTTTTTAAAATGTTTAAGAAGCTTCATTTAAAATTAAATTAAAATGCAGAGCCCCCCGGACTGGTGGCCAGGACCTGGGCAGTGTGAGTGCCACTGAAAATCAGCTCACGTGCCGCCTTCGGCACGTGTGCCATAGGTTGCCTATCTCTGTCCTACAGCATGCCCCCTTTCCCTCTGCTCTTCTCAGAGTCTCCATGAACTTTACCGTAACTGTCTTGAGATTGAAGAATTTGGACTTGGGTGCCTCTGGTTTCTCTCCTGGCCCCGGTTTTTCACACACATTCACAGACTGGACAGACGAGCAGCAGGAAAACAGCCTGGACAGACATGCCTTAATACAAGGGAGAGAGAGAAAAGTGACCAGGGCTCACCTGTGTGCCCTCCCCTTGGGAGACGGGGGCTACAGCCTGCTGTAGATACCCTGTTTCCCCCCTACTTCCAAAGATTCCACACTGCAGCCATCACCATCCTCCCAGCTGAGAATGGTTTATAACCCTCTCCCTGTACTCATCTGCAGCCGTCAATGCTGAATGACAAGGAAGCCCTCTGCCATTCCCCTCACATGCAGAGTTTGATGCCTCACAATGCTTCCTGCAACTGGTGGATCAAGGAGCAAGACATCCTCGCCTGGGTCCCCCATCTGGTAGCACACCTACCACGAGGGAGCCAGATTTAGCCTCTCAGCCCACAGGGGAGTGTCCACACTCAAATTTTGTACCTGTTTTCAAATTGTGGTGCAATTACTCTGGGATAAATTATAGTGAGCAGAGGGCTCATGTGTTTTCATCGCTGTTAGGAGATTTTCAGAACACAGTGCCAAGAACGCCTGAGCTGTGTCTGCATCAGCTTGTACTTCTGTGTAGCTGCATCATGGCCTAAAAACATGCACAAACTTTTGAAGCACAAACACATTTTAGGAGTGAGACTGGAATGAAGATCAAACCCGGCTCCTATGAAGCCCCGCTAATCCTTTGGTCAGTGAGATGGTTTATCAGTTGTACCTTTAAAAGCAATGATATCCTACAACTCTGGGCTAACTGAACAAACTTACACCAGTTTCCTTGTGGAACTGGTGCAACAGAGTCCCTAGACTTCTGCCTTGTAGGACCAATAAGCTTCAGAAGCACTGCAGCTCCCTTCAGGTTAAGGAGGTTGTGTGGGCAAATCTGTGGCAACTCCCCAAGGTTATTGGATATGTCACAAGATGGGAGGAGCACCAGGCAAATTTACCTTTCTTACAGGCAAGAAGGAAGACATGGGCTTCAGTGATCCCCCCTGTAACTTGTAACGAGGACAAAGGGTGATTTTACAAAACTCGTTAGCTAGTCAAGGTGAACTTTTGGCTCCACACTATGGTTGTCTGACTAGCTAACGTGGGTTTAAAGGTATTAAACTGCATCTACACTAGATCCCAAGTGGTATTTCAAGTGGGGTTAGCTAACAAACAAGACACATTTTTCCTTATTCTAGACAAAACCTCACAGGGAAGCACGGCCTTTGCTGAGTCATCGTCACCCTCTTCCTGCACCACTGTTTGGTCCGTGCAGCTCTCCCATACAAGATACAGTAACTCCTCACTTAACGTTGTAGTTATGTTCCTGAAAAATGCTACTTTAAGCGAAACGATGTTAAGCAAATCCAATTTCCCCATAAGAATTAATTTAAGGGGGGGAGGGGTTTAGATTCCAGGGAAATAAATATACACACACTCAGACTTGTGTCTATATATAGACACACACACACACACACACAAAGTATTAAACAAACAATTTAATACTGTACACAGCAATGATGATTGTGAAGCTTGGTTAAGGTGAAGTCAGAGGGTGGGGTATTTCTCAGGGAATGCCCTACTGCTAAATTATGAACTAGCATTCGACTGAGGCCTCAAGGGTTAACACATTGCTGTTAATGTAGCCTCACACTCTACAAGGCAGCACAAACGGAGGGAGGAGACACAGTAAACACATGGCAGTGGCTGCAAACATTCCCTGCGGAAACTGAACCCATGCTATCCCACTGGAGCGCACCACTCTCTCCACTTTCCAAAGTGCTGGCGGGGAGGAAGTGGGGGGGGGGGAAAAGAGTGTGAGTGTGTGTGTGTGTGAGAGAGAGAGAGAGAGGCATGCATTGCCCCTTTAAATACGCTGACCCCACTCTAAGTACACTGCCTTTTTAAGTAAATTAGGAAGTTGAGACAGCAGCTGGTGCCAGCAAGCTCCCTCTGTCTCGAACCCTGTTGTGTGTCCCCCGGCTCTGTGGAGATGGGGTACAGGAACGGGAGTCAGGGGGATACCCTGACATTAACACCTCTCTTCCCCCCGCCCCGCACAGCAAGCAGGAGGTTTTTGGGAGCAGCTCCAAGGCAGAGGGCAGGAGCAACACACAGCAGCGCGGGGGGGGAAGGAAAGCTCAAGTGCTCGGCAATCATTAGCCTGCTGGGCAGCTGCCGCACAGGGAATTTAGGGGAGCTGATAGGGGGCTGCCAGTCCACCCTGGTTCCAAGCCCCTACCAGCTAGTTCCAACGGGCTGCTCTTCCTGCAACCAGTGGACAAAGCAAGTGGCTGCTAAACATTATAAGGGAGCATTGCGCAACTTTAAATGAGCATGTTCCCTAATTGATCAGTGACGTAACAATGAAACAACTATAATCAGCGCGATGTTAAGTGAGGAGTTACTGTACTTGTTACAGCATCACTCTCTGCTCTTCTGGTTATGCTCCAGCCCCCAGTAAAAAGACCACATTCACATATTTCTTTCAATACTTCTTCCAGCCCAACAACTAGGGTTACCAATCCTCCAGGATTGTCCTGGAGTTTCCAGGAATTAAAGATTATGTCATGTGATGACATCTCCAGGAATCTGTCCAACCAAAGTTGGCAACCCTACCAACAACTCACCTTTGTGCAATACGGGGGGATATTAAGGACAAAGAGAGTACGGTTTGGAGGGTGGGTAGTATCGGTGCCTTCTCGGACTTTGTGCTCCTTCACATACAGGTAGTGAGGTGACTGTTGCTTCTCAGAAAGCTTAACTGGAATGGCTAAAAGGGACAATTTTTAAAGAGACGTAGCAATTTAAAGCAACTGACTTCAGCAGAGCATCAAGTTCCAGAAAACATTTTAGGAGGCAACACCATCAGTTGCTGACTTCATTGCCTAATCAGGTTCTACCTGTCTCCCATAAATAAATCTCCGGATCTCCCCCAACACCCACTGGTCCTGACAACTCAGGAAAGTGTGTCAAGGTACAAAGTGCTTTACTCACAACCAGAGAGCCTAGAAATCCATTTGCCGTGGAAAAAGACGGAATTTGCATTTTTACAGAGACTCTTTAAATTTTACATTTTGTGAAAAAATAAAAACATATATTGACTAAATTGTACTGAAAGTACCAGTATCACTTATTCCACAGGTTCTCAAACTGAGGGTGGGTGGGTGGGTGGGTGTGTAAAAGGAATGTATTCTGGAGGGGAGGAGAGCATGAAAAGCTGCTGGCGGCAGCGCTGCCTTCAGAGCTGGGTGCTTGGCCAGCAGCCACCACTCTCTAGCCACCCAGCTCCGTAGGCAGAGTGGAGAGCAGCAGCTGCTGGCCTGGCACCCAGCAAGCCTATTCATTTTATTATAACGACTGATGGTACCGATAGGCTTCAAGCTTGTTTAAAAATTGTAAATATATCAGTAAAACATTGTGTTCAACTGATACCTGTACATAATGTGACTAGGGAAAATTAAGTTCAGCATTTCATTTTAATCATAGGGAAAAAAAAACACAGACTTTTATGTAAAAAGCGACAGGGTCCAGTGGCACCTTATAGACTAACAGAGGTATTGGAGCATAAGCTTGTGTGGCTCCAATACGTCTGTTATTCTATAAGGTGCCACGGGACTCTGTCGCTTTTTACAGATCCAGACTTACACAGCTACTCCTCCGATACTTGATGGAATTTAATGTTTTTTTATGCAACTTTTTTTTTGGGGGGGGGTCATCACAGAAAACGGGGATCCCTGCTCACGGCACTGGAGCTTCTGGACGTGCTGCGGCACAGGCCGGGGAGGCTGCCGCGGGATCGGTGCCCTGCCACACAGGAGATGCAGGCAGGCGCTCGGCTCGGGGCAGGACAGCAGCGTGCGGAGCAACCAGCGCCCGACCCAGACAGCGGCAACGGGAGCGTGTAAGAACCGGGCACGTGGGGGGAGGGCCGGGCTTGATCAGCCCCTGTGGATACACTGGGGGCGGGGGGGACCCCGGGATTTCGGGCTAGAGGTTCCCCCCTTTAAACCCGTGCCCCGTCCCCGCCCCAGCTGGTTACCTGTGTAGCCCGCCGGTGCCCCGGCCTCCGCCGTAGTCACATGCTTCCTCTTGGCGGCCGCCATCTTAATTTCCCGGTCGGTGACGTCAGCTCAGCAGCCGGGACGCCGAGGCGCGCAGGGGACGCCGGGAGCTGTAGTTCCTTCGCGGGCCGCGGTTTGCGGCGTCCCCTTCGCGCTGGGGGAAGCTGGCGTCACGCAGTGATTGGGTAGGGGGCGGGGCTTCAGATGAACGGCGAGGTTCGGGGCGCAGCGGGTTAGTCCGTGCGCTCCCGCCCCCCGCTGGGTGCGCGCGCAGCCAGGGTGCTGCTAACACAGGCGCGGCTAGGGGCCCGGGGGCGTCAGGCGCTGCCCTGTCGCAGGGATGGCTTCTGCCAGCACCGGACTGGGTGGAGTCAGAGCGTGCACAGGGGGGTTCGGGTAAATACAGGGCCCTCACCCCCACCCCCATTACTTCCTAGAGGCCTGGCTACAGCGCTTCTGACTGCGCCCTGGAGGTGGCTGCGCATGGGCTCCTGCCCCACATCGCCTCATCCACCCTGTTCCGATGATTGCATTGGCATGGCCCTTTCCCTAGAGCAATTTCCATTCTGGGGCAATTTCTTCAGGGGATTTTGCTACTTCGGAGAACGCCGCTGAGACCCACAACAATCCTGCCATAGCCAAGTATTATCACTGCTTTACAGACGGGGAAATTAAGGCAGAAGGATAAGCACTGTACCCAAAGTTCTAGGAAAGCTGTGACAGTTTGGAAGACACTAAAGCTCTAGGTGTAGGCAGCGCAGCATGTTCCTTCGCTTCTGTTTCTAAGATGTTAGTTTTATTTAAAAAACAAAATTCTCATTGGTGAAAGGAGGTAAATGTAAAGCCCTGGAGTCTAAAAGCACCTCTCTATCCCCAGAACAGGTGCAGCACAGCCACATGTAACAAATTATTTCCAAATCACTCTTCCTCTGTCTTCCCCACTACTCTCCACATGCCTCAATTCCCACAGTGAAGTGCACTGCAACCCTAGGGGTGAGAGAAATTGTATCTGTTACCTATCATTGCTGACAGTTGTGATATGGGTGGGCCACTGGAAACTGGACTTGAACAACCATCTCATTTCACACAAACCCCTGCTTTTAAGTCTCTGTCATCGGAAGATACAAAATCACTAAGGTGGCAGAATGCTTAAAGACAATAAAAAAGATGGAATCCTATGAAATGAGCAGCTGACTCTAATGCTCTGCCCCATTCCCGCACTCTCTTTAACATGAGCATGCCAGCTCCCGTGGAACAAATTGTTTTCTTTAAGAGACAGATTTTTTCAGCTGACCGAGTTAAAGCTCTTTCAACCATTTTAACTTCTGCTCACTGCAGGTATGAGAACTCTTTGGAGAGGTAGGGATGAGCTGTGATAGGAAGTCTAAAGCAGTTGGGTAGATTCTCTAAGTTAGCAAGATTAACAGAATAGGCTGATGCAGTAAGGATGGCAAGATTTGGTTTATTTAAATTATGAATAAAAATGGATATGGATAAATGATTGAACACTTTGTAGACATCATGGGAAAGGTGACCTTCATTAGCTTTAAAGTCTCAGGAATGACCAAGGTCAAGCTCCCCCACTGCTTCGCCTTTACAGGTAACACATAAATGCACTTTTTTTTTTGGTAACTTACTAATTATATTAGAGTTCTACAAATAAGGTCTGTTAGTAGAACTCACCTTTGACCCAGGCTCTCCATTACAGTATATGTATAATCCGAACATTCTCAATGGTCAGCCTTGAGCTTCTGGGCTGTAGGGGAATAGAAGTGTGCCATGGCCTTCTAAATAAATCTCCATGTCAGTTAAATTATCCCAGGTTTGACCTATGATCACAATGTTAATAATGTGACCATTCTTAATAAACCTCTTCCTTAAACAAATATCATTAATCCATGTGTCTACATTCACATCATCCTAACAGTAAAGGAACTTCCTATGCCAAAAATATGGAGATTAGTGACCCACCTAGTCCTGTATCCTTTCTCCAGCTGTGGCCAAGGCTTAGTGTATAAAACCAGAAAGCTCCTTGTTAACTGCATAATAAACTACTATGGAGAACATTTTTAGACAGAGACACCAGAATGCACCATGCCTTTCTGCCTTCGGAACTAACTGTGGATCAACAGGGAAACAGTCCCCTAAAAGGATTAGTGTTACTGCAGGTTTGTGTCCATGGAGCAGTACTCATAGTAGTGACAAACCCTTTTGGAGCCTTGAGGCTGCATTTTTATCAGGAAGATAAACCTTGAAAGCTTGTCACCATGTAGGTTCTGTTTACATGCTTGCTTAGTGGTCAGTGGCAGTTCTAGGGCTTGTTGCTCCACACAGTCCTGATGGTCTTAGCCAGGCTGAAGACCACCATGTTTCTTGTCAAATGGGAAAAGGAAGGTAAGCATCCACGTAAAGAGGCTTTGCAATGCAGACAACTCAAGTCTCCTGTCCTAAGGAGGCCATGATGGGCTGGGTAAATACACCACCACAGAACATATGGATGTTTAAAAATAAGGATGCAGCACAGGAATTCTTGTGGTTCTCATCAAACACACACACTCCACCACCTGGAAGGTCAGCGGCCTTATAGACATTTCCTCTGTCCTGATAGAAATATTATTACTGGGAGAAAAGGACAGACAAAAGTTTTCCGAGGCAGGCAGGACAGTTGTGCTACTGTGTAAGGTTCCCAAGTTCTTGTTGCCTTATTTATATTGCAGTAGCACTAAAAGACCTTACTCGGGTTCAGGGCCCATTGGGCTCGGTGCTGTCCCTGCTCCAAAAAGATTACTGTGTAAATGAACACTGGAACAGATTTTCCCCTCCATTGTTACAACTGTTGTAGACCTCCATGAAGTGAGAATTGCCAAAAGGGTCAGACAGTGCATAGTTAGGATCTACTCTTTAATTAAATGTTTGTTGTGAGCTTAGTGCTCCTGAAAGATATCTACAAGACCTGTAAACTGAAGGCCTCTCTCAGAACAGGTATGGAGGAGACAGCAGCAATGCAAGTTTCTCCACATCATCTCACCAATATATTTCAACCCTGAGGGTTGTTCAGTCTCAAAGCTCCATTCATTCTTTTGCCTTCAAGCTGCCAATAATGTGGACTGACAGTGTCCATTTTGTTAGTGTGGCTACCTAGCTACTAAAAATTAGACCAAGACAACCAATCTCATTTCACATCATAGGACAGCAGCCAGCTATCACTATCAGCTGGTAATAATTCTGCTGACATAGTGAGCTGGGCTGAACTTCAGCACCAAAGTTGTAAGGCTTTGTCATATTAGTACCAATTGCCTGAGTTGAGCCAGGATTGCACTCTCCTCCCACTGCCCCACCTTGTGCTTAACTATGTATGGCATTCACTGAACCAACATTACTGATTTGAGACTTCCCAACTTCTTTCTACCACTGAAGCAGTAGGCTTGATTCAAAGTTCAACTGACCTGGCCTCTGTCAATTTCCTCAGTGTCTTAAGAAGTTTAGAATCCAATCTCTGTATAACAAACATTTATTCTGAAACAGATAATACATAGTCTTCTCCCACCCCTAACACTCCCTTCTCCCACCCCCTTTTATTAAAACACAGATGTCTGACGGGTGATCTAAAAGAGGAACAATTGGTGTCTTAAACCCTTCCCCCACACACTTGCAGTTCACAAGAAGCATCCCCGATAACTGCAGTTATTTTCCAGATACAATGAGTACTCAGAAAAGCAAGTTCTGTTGAGTTCTCAGTTCTTTCCATGGCTACAAGTGATATGGCATGAGAGAGGAATGGTTTGTAGCCGCCGGACAGAACAAAGAGTTTGCACAAAACAAAAGTGCAAAAGAAACATAGGGTCCACCAAGAAATGGAGTCTGAATCTACAATGGTACTGGACAGAGTTCACTAAAGAATGTCAGCAGTGCTGACTAGAATTGGTTAGTTTCATAGCTGGAAGGATCAAGTTCAAACTTCAGCCAGATTTTGGGGTGGTTTTCACTTCCCTCTTTTCTCATAATACAATTGAAACTAATAGAGTTAGAGCTACCTGGATTTCCCAGTTTTCACTGGGTTAATGCTATGCTAACAGTGGGAGCACGGCAAGTGCCACCTAGTGGCCAATGGCTCATCACAAACAAACAGTCCCTCCTTGGAAGGTACATTCTTGTGGCTCTATCTGGGGCTTGCTTGGTTTCCATGCTCTCCTCTCTGCTGTATCCCTTACACTGGTTTCCCAACAGCTATCCCTCTGAGGTCATGAAGTGCCTCTACCATCCTTCCAGCCCATGTACATGAGCAGCTGTTCTGCATAGCAGCCAAGCATAGCTCACGTGGAGCCCTTTTACAATTGATACTACTTCAGAGCAGGTGGACAAGAGGATTATTTCCTACATATTAGTACATGACTTACTCCCCAACCCACTCCTCTCCATAAAATTGGACTGGAGATGCTAGAAGGACTTCCCAGTCCCCACCCCACCCACTAAAAAAGCTCATGTCCCTACATGGACAGCAGGGATTGGGAGAACATGATATGATTCAACCTAATTGGAAGGGAAACACTTGATTTCTAGTGTTTCTGGTCAAAGTCCCTGCTCTCACATGAAGTTAGTCCAGAAAGAGGAAGGAACGGGCAGATCACCCTGGGGTACCCTAAGGAGCGGATATATTCACGTTACACAGAAGCCTGAGCTATTTTCTCCCCCGCAGTGTGTTACTGAATGTTGAACTTCACCAGGACAATAGCAGAGGCTTAACTGTGACAGCAGATTAGATGCGGTATGTCTGCACTTGTGCATATATCCTCCCCACAGCCCAAACTCTTCCATCAGCTGATAAACAGGGGAGCTGGATTCTTCTCAGTGCCTCCAAGTGTCACAGCTGCTGATCAGCAAAGCATCTAACAGCCAGGCAGAAGTTGTATCCTACCAGGTGCACGTGAGATAAAACTGTCAAAATGCTACTTGCTTCCGAGCATCACACCTGGCTCCACCCCAAATGCAGCAGTTTTAAAAATTAAATCTGGTATCAAGCGATAATAACAGAGGGGCTTCACCTTTCGGTCAGAGGTTGTTAGCCGGAGGACAAGAGGTTCTGTTTATCATTCCTCTTCCCTCAAAGTCTCTAGGTGCACTTTTAATAGCTGGCCACAAGGGGGCGTAGAGCAAAAGAGGGAGTTACATGGGTCTATGCTTGGTAATATATCTCACTGGCAGAAGGGGGAGGTTATTCTCTTGGAAAAATGTGGAAGAAAACTCCAACTATGAAAACAGAAAATACACACATGAGAGGGAACACTACTGTACAGGAAGGTAGCGATCATAGAAAACAAAAAACACAAGGTGGGCAAACACAGTAACACCTGCGCTCCCACGTGATTCTCCCCATTCCATGCCTTCAGCAAGTTTTCCAGTCCACTGCTCGCCTCCACTCTTCTCTTCTCAGAGTTTGATTTTGAATTCTGTGGGCTGCACAGAGACAGAGGCCGCCGAGGATTTGAAGAGCGCCTTCAAAATGGTGTCAGGGTCCACCTCAGCTGGCGGATTTGAGGAGGCAGCTGCACTCGACCGCCGTGGTTCTACTTCCTTCTTCACAGAGGGGGTGTCGCTTAATCGACTGCATGATGAAAAACAGACACAATAGTTAACCTCACATTACAATAAGTCTAGAGCAGCCTCAGAAGCTACTGTTCCCCCTCCAAGACATTGGGCGTGGCTTAAGATATGCTTTCGGCCGTGGAAGGGTTCTGGTCCCAGCCTCTCATTCCTGAGCCAGCAGGGGCTACGGATGCTATGGAAACAGACTGCAGCACACTCAACTCAGGTGCATGCGAAGGGAACGCTGGCACTGATGGGCTGTGGAAGGAGTCCCATCTTGTTTTCCTTGAGTGGAAAGGCAGCGGCTGCAACCCAGCACTAGGTGCAGCTGAAGGGGTGTAGGTGAGAAAGGGCTACCGAGGATTTTCTTGTGAGAAGATTTTACCATGGAAAAATTTTCCTCCTGCACCTCACCTCAAAAAGTCCTCCCCAAAACAGAACCTGCAAATTCTTTTGGCTCTTCCACCCTGAGCACTTACAGCAAGATTGGCTGATCTGATGTGATGACATTCCCATTCATGTGAAGGTTGCACTTCATTGGCTGCCCTAAAAAAAACCCAAAACCAAATTTCATATCCCCAGCAAGGCAAGACCCCAGAAGTATTACACTGACGTGCAGACAGAGGTGAGCGGACGCAGCCCCACACATTGGGGAATTGTGGGGAGCCATTAGAGACAGCAGCTTCACTCTTGAGTCATGGCAAAGTCAGAGCACTTGCAAGCAGCAGCGGAGCTAGCGTAAGAGCTTAATGCAATTACAACACTCTAGCACCGGCATAACAGCTGGCCGAGCAATTACAGAGTAGGCTGCAATGGTTTAGCAAAGATGCAGGAGAATCTCCGGTTCTGAGCTGCTTGCACCGTAAGTGACTTTGCTCGCTAGGATAAAGTTACAAGAGCCATCAATCCTCAAGCTCAAGGGCAAAGAGCAAGTGAATAACCATCTAGAGTCAGCAATGAATTTCCATCTACAATAATACATCAGTAAATTGTATTAGCTGAATCACTGTACTATTCAAAATCCGTACAGAGACTGATATTCATTTTTGCATATTTCAGAATTGCTTTGGATGTGCCTTGAGGCCTTTGCAAAAAACAGGGGTTCCTTATACTACACAAGCAGGGACATTATGCCTTCCTGTGAAGTGTCCACCATTGGCTGGGGTCAGAGACAGGATACTGGATTAGATGCACCAATAGTTTTATCTGGTGGGAAGAATTTTGTGTTTTTAACTTCAGCGGAAGCCAGATGCAACCTTTGAGCTAGACCTCTCCCCTAGGGAAATAGATTTTGAAAACAACGCTGATGGACAGTGGAGATACTCAACTACCTACATAAAACCTGTAGCATTGAACCCCAGCCCCCTTCGTCCAGCTCTCAGTAGCATTTCCTGACACACACTCTCCTTGAGCAGCACCAGAAGACTCTGAATTACAGTCTGAAATCTGCACCGAGCTGGAAAGCCTTTGATTGATTCATGCACCCCACCTTCAACTCCAGCCTCAAACTTACCATCTAAGCATCTGTTGTTGTATTTCTTATATGCTGTGATGGCATCTTCCTTCTTCACAAAAACCACTTCAGCCACTCCAGGGTGCACGAGACGGGCCCGCTTTAGAGCGCCACACACACAGAACAGCTCCTGAGGACAGACAGAAGGTCATGGCTGTGGTTGCTGTCAGTGCCACATTAGAGTTACTGCTTTGATCTGATGGTCTTACCATGGTGGGCCAGGCTCAGAAAGAGGGCCCCCACATCCACAGTTGAGTAGTTCAAGACTCTGGGAGTGAAATAGCTAGCAATCTAGAGATACCTACTATGATATAAGTCAGTGGTGGGCAACCTGCGACCCATCAGGGTAATCTGATTGTGGGCAGCGAGACATTTTGCTGATGTTGACCGTCCACAGGCACGGCCCCCTGAAGCTCCCAGTGGCTGCGGTTTGTCGTTCCTGGCCAATGGGAGCTGCAGGAAGCATTAGACCGCCAGGATGTGCTGGCTGCCGCTTCCCGCAACTCCCATTGGCCGGGGATGGCAAAAGCGACCACTGGGAGCTGCGGGGGGCAGTGTCTGCGGATGGTCGACGTCAGCAAAATGTCTCGGGGCCCGTAATCAGATTACCCTAATGGGGATGAAGCGTTCAAGGTTACTTTAGTCATACCATAGGAAATAACTGAAAGAATTCATAGCATAGGAAATAACTGGAGTTAAATCCAATAACCCCCCTCTGTCTAACTGAAGGAGAAAGGAAGGTTTTTCCAAAGTGGGATTACAAGGATTTCCACGTTTTTCATTTCTGAAAGGAACATGAATTAAAATTCTAATCGGCCGGGGGCCTATGTTTAGTGCTCAGGGGCTGGGAGCACAAGGGAGGCTTACTATGTGGAAGTGCTGTGGAGGTTTTGGGTGTGGAGGGTGGGCAGTAGAAGGGTGAGAACAATGCCATGTATCCCTTGATATCAACTCCTCCAGCCAACTAGAGATGGTCTCAATGCACCCTAAAAGGGATTTTTCTTCAGCATAAAGGTTAAGAAGTGGAAGGTAGGGAACTCTCAGAACTCTTCCAAAAAACAAATGCCAACCCCTGCACCAACACAAAATGTGGCTAGTGCAATCAAATCTATGGAGAGGGACATGGGGGAAATTCTAGCCACAAAGAGCTCAGCAATAAATGGCACTCACAACAATGTCTTCCTCTGTGACTCTGAGGTGCAGATTGTTCACAGTCATCTTTGTACCTTCCAAAGGGCTGAACACCGGCTGCCAACACAAAGAAGAGCATATCATATGCAGAAGGACAGAGTAAAAGATATCAGAGAAGACATCATGGCAGAGAAAGCATGAATAAACTGAAGCAAATAGGGCCCTAGGGAAGGCAAATGGGAGAAGGGAAAGGGGAAAAAACAATGTTGAGAAACTAAGACGGTACTAAGCTCCCTCAAACCCAGCCCAACTGATCTTTGCAGATAAAGCCCATCTTTCCTGCTGATAGGTCTCTGAAGTAGTTTTTCCATCTCAACCCCAAGTGTGACAATTAGTTTAGCCCTGCACATGTAAACAGTCAGTTAAATCCCACTGGTCCCTGAAGTCACCATTGGTGTCGAAGTAACCACCCATTTCTTATCTTTTATCCTAGTAACATGGATTTTGCCAGGACTTCTGGGGGACAGAAAATTCAACAAAAGCATCAAGATGGGAAGCCCACACGTTCCCTCTTCTTACTGTTTAGCAATAAATGAGGATTCATAGACAGATTCAGCTTTAAAATGCCTGGAAGTGGGTTCTAATCACCTAGATTGGCTTGACCCTCTAAGTAACAAATCCCATGTTGAGGGTGTGGGAGGGAGATGTCGAGGCGAGCTCTCCCTCCAGCCCATCTAGACAGATTTTAGAGGTGTGGAGGGTCTCCAATAGAAGGCAGACCCCTTATCCTGTACTCACCTCAACAGGTGCTGGTTCTTTTGGTGGTTCCTCCTTGGTCACCAAGGTCCGGGACATGTTTGTCAGGGCCTTTGTCCGAATGGGAGAAAGAGGTGCTGGGGGGGCTGTATAGGTGTCATTCTGGACCACTTTGGTGAGGGGGACCGTCTTGGAAAGAGAGAACTTATTGCCACTCAGTCCAGCCTAAACAAAGGGTGAATAACAGCATCCTTGAAAGATGTAACCTTCTCAATCAAAAACCCCTTTTCAGGCAGCAATAGCCATGGAGAGTTACCAACACACACTGAGTTGCTGTCACACTCTCCCAGTCCGACGACTTTATGTGCTACTGGAGACTCTCAGCAGCTCCATCCCTGGCTGGGGAAAATAAGCTAAAGCACTTAGGGATGCATTTAGCCTAAAAGACAGTCGTCACCACTCCTTGCAGACAAGCACTGTTAAAAGGTACTTGTTTTCACATTGCAGTAGTAAAGCTCAGTTAAGAAGGATTTTCATTTTACATCATTCATCCTGAAGATCCCAAAGCATTTTTCAAACTGCCTGCAGAGATCACTCATCCATTAAGATTCAACTATCTATGGGCTAGAATGCAGTGGCCATTCTTCTCCAGAAACACTAACCTAGTATCACAGGAAGAGATGTGAAGAATAACATCTCCAGTTGCAAGCTGCTTGGGGAGTTTTAGGTCAGCAGAATATAATGATCATGCTTGGAATGTGGTCAGTGTATTGGAACTAACATCTCTACTCTTGCAAAAAAACATCCAGGAATTTTTAATGACCTCAAGTGGTCAGGAGCTCAGTTTTAAATCTTAGTCAGATGCTGGCAACTCCAGGAGTTAAGTGGCATTGATTCAGCACTGACTTAGATGGACCAAACCAGATTGCGTGCGCCAGGACAGCCACATCTATTTGCCTGCTTTTCCACCCTCCCCCAGATCGTTGGTGCCTGCTGATAGGCAGCCAGCTGCAATTTTGCAATGCAAGAGGATCTCTCTCTCTAGTTGTCCAGGCTGGGATCAGTGGGACCAGAAAGTTTCCACTACTCGCATGCTCAGGCAATGATGAGCCAGGTTCAAGGAACTATTCCCCACAAGGGGAAGACAGCCAAAAGCCAACATGCAGGAATCTCCTACCAGTGACGGTAAGCAGTCATTCTGGCTTGTAACACTGTATGGAGCCCAAAGGGGACTCCTTTGACCTGCAAGGTAAAGCTGGAAGCACAGGCATGAAGGGAAGGGAGGGGCTGAGGGCAAACACATTCCAAGGGGATCTTTTACATACTTTAAAAGAACATAAGCCCTGTAAAGCTGCAGCCTGCGTGTCCACCCAAGGTGAGCATGGTGTGGTGGGGACTGTTGAGACACTCCCTTACCGCGTTGTGCAGGAAGCTGTTTGTGGTGGTGATTTTCATCTGTTTGCTAGGAAGGGGAGATACGCTTTCATCATCATCTTCCATGTCATACAGGCCCTAAAGACAAACAGCAAGCAAACAATAGTCTCACAAGGGCGTGGTTTTACTTTAGATGGCACCTTGCCCATCACCTTCCTCTCCCCATCTCCAGTCTTCTGAGGAACAGACCTGCTCACTGTCAGAGAGATGGTAGCAACAACCCCTCTCTGTGCCTTGCTCCTGCCCTCACAACTCAGTGACAAAGAGCTGAGGTTGGATAAATCTGATTCAAAAAGCAAGTGAACACAAGAATGCCCTCGCATGTGACCTCTTCCTCAGGGATGCCACAGCAAAGAGAGTTCTCCAGAAATACTGCAGCTACACAGAGATTTCTGAATCCCTAGATATTATGTGGACTCATGGACAACATTAATACAGTGAAGAGTTAGTGCCTGCTGTTCCTTAGCATCCTGCCAGCTATCAGCCTAAAGCATATGTACATGACTTTTTGGTAAGCAGATGACTGCCAAATGCATAAGAGTCCAAAATTCCTTTTGAATAAACTGCATTCTTCAACACGCTAGATGCCTGTCCAGTCCCAGAAAACACTGTGCTGAGGAGGTCGACATACTTTGTTGCTGAATGAACAATTCATTTCCAAGCTTCGTTAGATGCTTTGAATCCCTACGCTCAACACTATGGGGAACTCCCAAATACTTTCATTACATTGTAGCCAATATTGTTTTTAAGGGGAAGCATAAATGCATATGGTTGTTTCCAAAACACAAAGCCAAGATACCTGCCCAAAGCGCTTATAATTCAACTCAAACACAAAGATATATGGTATATCTTGACTTTAGTAAAGCTTTTGATACTGTCTCGCATGACCTTCTCATAAACAAACTAGGGAAATGCAACCTAGATAGAGCTACTATAAGGTGGGTGCAAAACCGTTCCCAGAGAGTAGTTATCAGTGGTTCATAGTCATACTGGAAGGGCATAATGAGTGGGGTCCCACAGGGATCAGTTCTGGGTCTGGTTCTGTTCAATATCTTCACCAATGATTTAGATAATGGCATACAGAGTACACTTATAAAGTTTGCAAGCTGGGAGGGGTTGCAAGTGCATTGGAGGATAGGATTAAAATTCAAAATGATATGGACAAACTGGAGAAATGGTCTGAAGTACATAGGATGAAATTCAATAAGGACAAATGCAAAGTACTCCATTTAGGAAGGAACAATCAGTTGCACACATACAAAATGGGAAATGACTGCGTAGGAAGTACTGCGGAAAGGGATCTGGGGGTCACAGTGGATCACAAGCTAATTATGAGTCAACAGTGTAACGCTGTTGCAAAAGAAGTGAACACCATTCTGGGATGTATTAGCAGGAATGTTGTAAGCAAGACACAAGAAATAATTCTTCTGCTCTACTCTGGGCTGATTAGGCCTCAACTGGAGTATTGTGTCCAGTTCTGGGCGCCACATTTTAGGAAGGCTGTGGACAAACTAGAGAGTCCAAAGAGCGACAAAAATGATTAAAGGTCTAGAAAACATGACCTATGAGGGAAGATTGAAAAAACTGGGTTTGTTTAGTCTGGAAAAGAGAAGACAGAGGGGACATGATAACAGTTTTCCAGTACGTAAAAGGTTGTTACAAGGAGGAGGAAGAAAAATTGTTCTTAACCTCTGAGGAAAAGACAAGAAGCAATGGGCTTAAATTGCAGCAAGGGAAGTTTAGGTTGGACATTAGGAAAAACTTCCCATCAGGGTGGTTAAGCACGGGAATAAATTGCCTGGGGAAGTTGTGGAGTCTCCATCATTGGAGATTTTTAAGAGCAGGTTAGACCTGTCAGAAATGGTCTAGATAATACTTAGTCCTGCCATGAGTGCAGGGGACTGGACTAGATAACTTCTCGAGGTCCCTTCCAGTTCTGTGATTCTATACTCAGGGAAACAGTTCACAAAGTGTAGAGATCGGTGAAGAAAGGATCTGCAAAAGAAATGGGTTTAAGGAGGACACAGGTTCTGGTTGGGCACAGGAAATAGGAGTCTGTTCCAAGCATAAGGTGCAGTAATGAAGAAAGCATGAAGGCAAGAGATGCAGCAGGACTCATAGACTCATAGACTTTAAGGTCAGAAGGGACCATTATGATCATCTGGTCTGACCCCCTGCATGCTGCAGGCCATAAAACCGTCCCTACCCCTTCCCTGGACTCTGCTGCTGAAGTCCCCAATCCTGTTATTAGTGACTTCAATCGGCAGAGACCCTCCTGCTAGAGATCCCTGCCCCATGCTGCGGAGGAAGGCGAAAAACCTCCAGAGGCTCAGCCAATCTGCCCTGGAGGAAAATTCCTTCCCGACCCCAAATATGGCGATCAGTAAGACCCCGAGCATATAGGCAAGAGTCTCCATCCTGACCCCTGTTAGCCATTATACTATTTACCTACCATTGCTTGGTTTTCCTTGACTACTATGTTTTACCATTAAACCATTCCCTCCATAAACTTATCTAACTTAATCTTAAAACCAGACAGGTCCCTCGCCCCCACCGTTTCCCTCGGAAGGCCGTTCCAATATTTCACCCCTCTGACGGTCAGAAACCTTCGTCTAATTTCAAGCCTGAACTTCCCCACGGCCAGTTTATATCCATTTGTTCTTGTATCCACGTTAGTACTAAGCTGGAATAATTCTTCTCCCTCCCTTGTATTAATCCCTCGAATATATTTAAAGATAGCAATCATATCCCCTCTCAGCCTTCGCTTTGTCAGACTAAACAACCCAAGCTCCTCTAGTCTCCTTTCATACGACAGGTTTTCCATTCCTCTGATCATCCTAGTGTCCCTTCTCTGCACCCGTTCCAGTTTGAGTTCATCTTTTTTAAACATGGGAGACCAGAACTGCACACAGTACTCCAAATGAGGTCTCACCAGCGCCTTGTACAACGGAAGCAGGACCTCCTTATCCCTACTAGATATACCTCGCCTAATGCATCCCAAGACAGCATTGGCTTTTTTCACCGCCACGTCACATTGTCGACTCAGTCATCCTGCGGTCTACAAGGACCCCTAGGTCCTTCTCCTCTTCCGTTACTTCTAACCAATGCGTCCCCATCTTGTAACTAAAATTGTTATTAGTCATCCCCAAATGCATCACCTTACACTTTTCACTATTAAATTTCATCCTATTTCTGATACTCCAATTCACAAGCTCATTCAAGTCTCCCTGCAGGATATCCCTATCCTCCTCCGAATTTACAACGCCTCCCACCTTTGTATCATCCGCAAACTTTATCAGCCCACTCCTGCAATCGGTTCCGAGGTCAGTTATAAATAGATTAAATAAAATGGGTCCCAAAACCGAACCTTGAGGCACTCCACTAGTAACCTCCCTCCAACCTGACAGTTCACCCTTTAATACGACACGCTGCATTCTCCCCATTAACCAATTCCTTATCCACCTCTGGATTTTCATATCGATCCCCATGTTTTTCAGTTTAACCAATAATTCCTCATGGGGTACAGTATCAAACGCTTTACTGAAATCCAGGTATATTAGGTCCACCGCATTTCCCTTATCTAATAAATCCGTTACTTTCTCAAAGAAGGAGATCAGATTCGTTTGGCACGATCTGCCCTTCGTAAAACCATGTTGTAATTTATCGCAATTGCCACTAATCTCCAGGTCCTCAACTAGTTTCTCTTTCAGAATTTTCTCTAACACCTTGCACACTACAGATGTTAAACTAACCGGCCTGTAGTTACCCGGATCACTTTTTTTCCCTTTCTTGAAAATAGGAACCACATTAGCTATTCTCCAGTCTAACGGGACCACCCCCGAGTTTACAGATTCATTAAATATTATAGCTAACGGGCCTGCTATTTCCCGCGCCAATTCCTTCAATATTCTTGGATGAAGATCGTCCGGTCCTCCCGACTTAGCCCCATTAAGGTGTTCAAGTTTTGTTTCTACCTCGGATACGGTAATCCCCCATCCTGAATGCCCCTCTGTAGTGGTGCTAGTATCCCTAATACCTTCATTGGCCTCATTAAACACCGATGCAAAATATTCATTGAGATATTGCGCCATGCCTAGATTGTCTTTAATCTCCTCTCCGGCAATAGTCTTCAGCGGTCCCACTTCTTCTTTCTTTGCTTTCTTCCTATTTATGTGGCTGTAAAACCTCTTACTATTGCTTTTAATTCCCCTCGCTAGGTCCAACTCTACACGGCCTTTGGCCTTTCTCACTCTATCTCTACATTCTCTGACTTCACTTAGGTACATTTCCTTACTGATCCCTCCCCTCTTCCACTCTTTGTGGACTATAAGAAGAGGGATGGTTGGATGAAATGAGAGCAGAAGTGTTGGTAGGGATGGAGTTGTGAGGAACACTGAGGATGAGGACAAGGGGCTTGTATCTGATGTGGATGGAAAGGGAAAGTTGGTGGAATGCAGCAACATTGCCAGAAGAAAGGAAGAAAGAATTGTTCTAAGCAATGGCATTCTGGGCGTAAATTAAGAGGTAAGACCAAAGAAGGCCAGAGAGAAGGTAATTACACTAATCAAGGCAAGAGATGACCAAGCCGTGAAAAAGGTTTTACCATAGCTATGAAGAGGAAAAAATAGATTTGAGAGATATTGTAGAGGAAAACCCCAAAAGAAACAAGAGCCTGGTTACAGAAGAAGAGAGAGAAAAGCATCCAAGGTGATGAGAATGTTACAAGTCTGGCTGGCGCTAAAGCTTTCAAATGCAAATATGGTAAAGAAAGTGACAGTACAGAGTGCCAGATGTCTCCCTCAGACTTCCAGAGGAGGTGTGCTCAGTTAATGAACACAGGAACTACCAGGCTAAATCACAACGCTGGTCAACCTGATCCAGCATCCTGCCTTATCAGGGACTAGTATTCAGAACTTCTGAGAAAGGTGAACCCCCCACATAACACACCCGGTCATTTATGAACAAATCACAATCCCGATCCAGCCTAGCAGGCTGGATGTTGGACAAGATGGACCAACTGCATGATCTGGTGCAATATTACCAATGATTTTATCACAACAGTCTGGAGGGAAGGGAGACAGGAAAGGATTCTGCAAAGAAATTTTAAAATTCAGAAAGGCAAAAGTTGGAAAAACCACCCTGTGTTCTCAGAACTGTCATGTACAATAGCTACAATATAAAAGGCCCCTTTTATTTGACCTCTCCTCCTCCTGCCTTCTTTACAAGAAGGCACACGAGTCAAGCTGTGAAAGAACTTTCAAATTCCTCCCTTTCCAAGGTACTGGAACCCAGAGGAAAATGAAAGATGCCCCATCACATTTACTAATCCTTGGGGAAAACACATAATAACAAGTGGATAGTACCAATGCTGCCAGTGAATGGAACTCACCTGTCTCTGTGTGTGGTTGTTCACTACATTGATCCTCATTCCTGCAGGATGAGAGTGTCC
This sequence comes from Chrysemys picta bellii, assembly GCF_011386835.1. NCBI lineage: Eukaryota > Metazoa > Chordata > Testudines > Emydidae > Chrysemys > Chrysemys picta. Next base: position 90,726,849 of record NC_088791.1, on the reverse strand, counting down.
TGGGGCTGCAGCCTTCTGCTGTGATATCAGAGGAAAGAAACAGCCAAAGTATTAACACCAGAATCTGCCATTGCCAATCTCAAAACAGGGCAGCCATTTGTTCATTCCAAGAATACTTAAACAAGACTCTCACCCCTGCTCTCCTATACACCATGGCACGACATGGTAGGACATCGAGACAAAGCCTCAGTTAGAAGGCACGGAAGAGACAGAATAATGCAGAATCCATTTTTTTTTCTGTAGTAAGTGTTCAGCATGATGCACCAGCCCAAAACAACAAAGGAATTAAGAGCTAAGGCCTAGGTAGAGGATTTATAACTGCCAATTATGTGAGCTTTGGCTCAAGATTAGTGGGAGATGAATTTAAAACCTACAAGGCTAAGATCAGACTTGTGCATATACAAATATTAAATACAGCTAAGTGACAGGATCTGCAGACTGCCCTTCTTTGGTGCTGTGGGGAGCAACCGTGCATATAACCACATTTTATGGTACTGCCCAGAAGCCTACACCCTAAGGATCAAAGTAATTCAAAAGTTCTGTTCTATATCAAGTATGAACTTAGCCCTGTTCTAGTATGAAGTTTTGCTTGAATCTAATGCTGCACAAGATGGTACAGCCGGTCCTTTCAGCAGTCTGACCAGTTACCCTGCGTGACTGGAATAAACCCAGGGGCTACAACTTCACCATTCCATAACTGAAGGCTCCTTTTCTGGAATATTGGGTATCTTAACAGTTTAGCAGCCATCTTTGAGAGCAGTATGTAACTTGCCCGGGACAATGGAGTTAATACTCCCTTTGCAAAAGTAGCATGGGAACTTTTAATAATCACAACCAGTCAGAGCCTGTTTTGCATTTCTAGAAGGCAGCATCTCCCGCAGCACAGCTCCCTCTAGCTCTATACTCTGACACTGATTCAGATTCAGAGAGAATGTCTTCCTTACTAAACCACCAACACCACTTCCTGCAGCACCCTGAGGTTTCCTTAGAGGCCTCTCATTCAGGTAATGATCAAGCTCAATCTTCCATTCATTTCGGATATCTGACAAGCTTGCATCCCAAGGCAACATGGCTGTCTGCCTGATGGGACCAGGACAGTTTAGTTTGTGGGTTGTGAGCAGGGACATTTGCAAACAGCTGGGAATTTTGGCAAAACCTGGGAAGAATCTTAGACCACGTGTAGGATTTCCTCTGTGGTTTTAATTATGTGATTTCATGTTCAGTTTTTAACTCTACTATGCACAATTCCAGCAGTTCTCAAACTGTGGGTCGGGACCCCAAAGTGGGTTGCAATCCCATTTTAATGGGGGTCACCAGGGCCAACATTAGACTTGCTGGGACCCAGGGCTGAAGCTGAAGTCTGAGCTCCCCCCCACAAGGGGCAGCGGGACTCGGGCTCCACCCCTCCCACTCCTGAGGTCATGTAGTAATTTTGTTGTCATAAGCGGGTCGCGATGCAATGAAGTTTGAGAAGCCCTGCACTACTCCTTAGTCAGCTCTGTAGGGCAAGAGGAGTCAGTCATAAATATCAGTAAGGTCATTAAAGTAGACCAAGTTTTCAGAAGGCACTTAAATCTTATAGTGTGCACTGCAAGAGTCTAATGCCTCACAGCTGAGAGCTCTGTACACAACCCTTTACCTTAACTGTCAAGGATTGCTGTAAGTGTCAACTATTTGAATAATCAAAGACTATGGGAAGCTTTACTGTACTATGATTAATGTATCACACTACCATGTGAGAGAGCCAGCCTCTATCCTTTGGTCCAGTCTCTCACTCCCCAGGCTGGCAAGGACTGGGAACTCTACAGAGATAATATGCAATTTCTCTGGTCTTTCTGAGGAAGGAGCATGTTAGGATGCTCTGAAGCAAAACCTGTAGATGAGGAAAGAGCTAGATCAATGGGCTCCAAAGAGAGTCTTATTCAGTCCTCCAAATTCAAGGGGGAAATGGCTTTTCCTAGCAGACATGGGAAGCAGCTGAGAAGTGAGGTTTTTACTCATGAAAGCTTATGCCCAAATAAATCTGTTAGTCTTTAAGGTGCCACCAGACTCCTTGTTGTTTTTTTAGCTGAGAAGAGTGGTCAGGTAAGAGATTCAGCAAAAGGTTTTGGTAGCTTTGGTGCTCGTCCTGAGGAGGAGGACAGTTTAGCAGACAGAAGGGGTCAGGATCAGGTTGTAAGTGCCTGTTATCATGTGCGGTGGTTTGCTGCTCTCTCCCAGCTCCTTTCCTTTTAGCTGTCCAGCATCCTCTCTTCCTTTACAGTGACATCGGGGTCTACTCACTGCACTAAGTGCACGTGTAGTTCATTGCGGAGCCTGGCAGGTGATAAGTGGCACTAGGGTCCAGCAAGGTTAGCTGAGATTCAAGTTACCTGAGGGCAGTGGTGGATTACCACACAGGTCCACAGAGCCTGTGCCCAGGAGCACCGGCCAATGTGAGAGCTCCTGCAGGAGCACTGCAACTCTGGCCCTGCCCCCTGCTTCTCCTCTCCCTCCAGGGTCCTGCCACCCTGCTCCTCCTCTTTCCCGAGGCCCCACCCGCTGGCCAGGCTGGCAGCCAGAGCCCGGTGAGCATATTCCCCCCTGCCTCCCTGTGCGAGGCTGGCCCGGGTCCTGCTGCTCACCCCCAAGCACCACCATTCCCCGCCCCACTCCCTTTTTGGCAAAACTGGCCATTTATCCCGTTTACTCTTGACAACTGATGATCAGTTGGCAAGAAAAAAATGGGACAAATGCCCAGTTTTGCCAAAAAAACTCAGGACATCTGGGGCAGGTCTTAAAGACGGGATTGTCCCAGCCAAATTGGGATGTATGGTCACCCTAGGCTGTACGAAGAGCCACCCAGGGAGCCTGGGCAGCTTTGGGGAGTCCTGGACTCTTCATTTACCTTGGGCAGGGGGATCAGGACTCCCCACAGCTTCCAGCCAGGCCACAGGGCCTTGGAGGGGACAGGGAGGAGCATGAGGCAGGGCCCATTAGCAGGGAGGAGCATGGGGGGCACAAATGTTCTTTGTGCCCAGGGCCCCAATAAATCTTAATCCACTTCTGCCTGAGGGTGGATGGGAAAGGTTGTACCCATGGCAAGGGGGTAAAGTCAGAGTTCAGTGAGCAGAGGAAAGATGGCAGGCCAATCAGTTGGTTATATTGAAACTGGGACAAAATCTGAGTTTTATAATTTGTCAAGTAACTAGGCCACTTCCTGAAAACGAGAACTTTCCTGCTAAAACAGATCATCATCAGCTTGTGCTGGAAAAGGGCTGGAATAGAAGAGTAGATGGGGGAAACGAAGACAAAAAATGTAGATATCTGTTATAAATGCAAATAACTGCATATTCTAACTTGTAATCTTATTCTTGCGGAGAGTCCTAGCCAATTAACAGAATATCCAACCACGCTGTCCAGATGGGTGTTTTGCTATGATGATCAGCAGTGTAGGAGTTAATGACGATACCTATATTTTCCTCAGATTTTTTCTGGGCAAGATGAGGGTGCTTCATACCTCTCAGTGCTACTACTTCAGTCTGTCTGAAGACTCAGAACGCTGCCTTGGTCACATGTAGAAGGTTTTATTGGCAACTAGAAGGACCAGAATAACTTTTGATTACATGAAAGCTCAGATTTTGCAGAAAACACTCTGAATACCAAAAATCCACAGACAGCATAAAACCAGGCATGCCTATTTCAGTGTCTGGGTTAAAATTCATCACTATGGTTCCCACACTCCTCCTCTGTGAGCATTTGGATTCATCTATCCAACCGGTATCATTGTAACTGGCCTGTCATAGCACAGATGGTGGGGATTGAGTGATAGGATAGCAGTGACTACCTACCTGAATTGTTTTGGTGATCTTCATGGCTGGGGTCACTGTACCCACGGCTGGACTTATAATTGCAGCAGTAGGAGCACTCCTTTTCAAGCTGATCTTCTCTCTGGCATCTATCACTTTGGTCACCTTCTCAGCAGGCACACTCTGCTGCTTGCGGGAATTCAGCATTTCCCGGGCATCCTGCACTTTCCCTTTGATTTTGAACCGAGCATCTTTCTGAAGCAGTTTCTCCCGAGCATCTTTAACTCCCAGTTTGTGTCGGGCATCAGTGAGGCCAATCTTTTGCCGGGCATCAAACGTCCGTTGGAAGCTGATGGTTGGCGTCGGTCTACTTAGAAGAGTTTGCTGAATCCCAATTCGAGATCGAATGCCTCCAAATACTGGTCTGCTGTTCAGTCTGGAAAAAGAAATTTCAGGCTGATAAAGTGGGTTGTAACATTAATGGAAGCATTTCTGCTGGTGCAAACAAAACCCTGTATTCCCAAACACAACCCCACGTATGCACGTGCATATTCAGAACAGCAGCAGAGTGATATTCCAATAGTCTATTTAATCTAAGGTCCGAGGTGTTTTATAAGCTGATTTATAAACTCTCTCTCTCGCTATATATATATATAGATATATGATATGCAAAAGGCAAAACAACAAGATTTTTAAAAATGGGTTCCTAAGTCCATACTTAAGCAGCTATAAATGCTGAACATACAGCAGCTCCCATCAAAGCCCTTATGACTTCAACGGTTATTTATTTTGGGGGAACCATGCAAGGATCAAAAGGACAGGAACAGCTTTCCATGCTTTTGGATTCAGCTTGTCCGTCAACATGTTCTTTGAAACACAATATGCCTGGTAGAAAAACAAAATTAACCTGTACTGACATCTTTTCAAGAATTCCTGTCAGACAGACACAAGTTATGTTTTCTTGAACTGCATGACCCTCGGATTTTAGGATGTGTGAGTGGTTTACGCCATTCTCACTTCAATTCACCCAATTCCAGTATTAGCATCTGAGCAGAATTATACAGACTGCTATCTACTTAATGCTGTTGAAATCAGTCAGGATTCTCTGTATTGAGGATTAAGTTAAATCAGTGTTTTCAAGAGAGCAAGGGTTAAAAAAAAAAAAAAAGTAAGTGGTATGATGACTGTCACTTTTCTGTAGAGAATCACTCCTGAAGTAACTGAATGATGCCCTAATACAGGAGAAACCAGTAACCACATCACTCCATATAACTCTGTTCCTGTTATTACAAATTCTACTTAACAGCTTGATTGTGACAAATAACATAAGAGTTATCACCTTCATAATGTTTGAGTGGGCAAGCAGATTTTACGCCTAGACTTTTGAATTTTCATGACAATCTTGCAAGCCTCTATTAAACAGTATTATACAGTAATACAAATGTATTCTGCTTGCCAAATACTAAGTAAGGCATATTAGCCGGATCAGAGAGCTTACAAGCTACGTCAGACACCATGAACAAGAAATAGACAAGGCACAAATGTTCAAGTAAGGGATGCTGTTGACAGATTACTGCTGAGCAAATGAAGGTTGAAAGGATTCCTGTTAAGAAGAGTTTTGAAAGAGAGAGGAAGTGCTTGGTGTAATAAACTGCATAAGACAGTTCCAAGCATGCAGGAAAGCATGAATGAAGGGACAAAGCCAAGGCCTTGGCTAGACTAGGATTTAAAAGTGTGTTAAAATGTACTAGCCAAGTAGTTCCTAATCTTTTGAGGCTCAGGATCCATTTGTAAATGTTTATGACCTGTCGCAACCCAGTAAATAGTCTGGGGGTGGAGGTCCTGGGGTGGTTTTAGTCAGATCCTGCCCGGGGGGGGTTGGGTCCTGCCCAGCACTCACCCCACAGTGGCAGTTCCTGTGCTGTGGGGCTGGCTGGGTTTGGCTCTCCGCTCCAGGCATTGCAACTTCTGGGGTTACAGTGCTGCTCAGGTTTGGTCCTGCCCCCGGGACTGGACCAAATTTGTGAGTGGAGTTCTGACCTGGCTCATAGGGTTACAGCGTGGCTCACTCAAATTTGGACTGTTGAGGCTCCCATCATCATGACAGCGGGGCCCTGGGACCCCAGAGGTTGTAGTGCCTGGTGCAGGGAGGCGAGCCCAGTCAGCCCTGTGGGACAGGAGCTGCCACACGACCCTTTGAAACATTCTCGCAACCCAATTTCTTGCAACCCAACCCATGGGTTGAGAAATGCTGCACTAGTCAATATGCGTAAGCTAACCTGTTTTAGAAGATGATGCTAGACAAAACAGTGTAGACTTCAACTCATCCACCTTAGCACATGTTCAAGTCTAATCTCTCCCCAAACTAAAACCATGGGAGTAGATTGTATTGCCTAGGAAGAGCACAGAGAGAGAAGAGAAGCATGGACAGGGCCTTGAGGGGCATCAAGTGTCTGAGGCAAAAAGGAAGGCCAAAAGCTGCCACAGGAGAAGGTAGCTGGGCAGGAAAATCAAGAAGGCACATAGGCCTTGTCTACACTAGATATATACTTGCTATGCTAAGAATCATTCTCACCTCTTAACTACCTTATAACAGTTCACATCCACAAGTACGCTGAATAGTTTTGCGGGTGTGATATCAACTGTACGAAGGAGACTATGATTTTTCAGATCTAAATTTCTGTTAATCCGAGTATCAGAGGGGTAGCGGTGTTAGTCTGGATCTGTAAAAAGCAACAAAGAGTCCTGTGGCACCTTAAAGACTAACAGATGTATTGGAACATGCGTCTGACAAAGTGGGCATTCGCCCACAAAAGCTCATGCTCCAATACATCTGTTGGTCTTTAAGGTGCCACAGGACTCTTTGTTGCTGTTTAGTCTGAATCATTTCAGCCTGAACTCCTGCCAGTGTGGGTGCGGACTAGCCCAAATGTTTAAACTAGTCCTTCCATGTCCCACTGCTTCTGGGAGCTGTGCCGGGAACTGCAGGCAGGGTACCCAAGAACACAGAAAATGTGAGGTCCTACACATAAAGCAGTGTATGCTAGCGTGGCTGCAGGGCAAACCTGCAACAGTTACTGAATCCTTTCAGCACGGCTAGTGTAGACTTGCTGAACCCTTTATGCTTAGCCTGGTTCAGTTCTCCAGTGTAGACAAAGCCGCAGTAGGGGAGGCCGAGAGAAGAGGAAAACAGCGGATCAGCAGTCTTGGGAGGTAGCAGGGGGATAAAAGCCCCAAGCAAAGCCCTTTGCCCTGGCAGGGAGGGGGCTTGCGCAGGCGGAGGCAGGAAGCTGGAGAGCTTAGGGGAGCACTGGGAAAGGGCAGGGCACCCCAAAGCGCCCCGTGGCAGCGCCGCCGATCGCCCGAGGGCACAGCGGCCCCCGCGCTAGGGGCTCAGTGGCCCCCATGGCACTGCCAGGCTGCCGGCCCCAGACGGGAGAGGCCGGTTCCGCACGCGCGGGGAGGGGGGGACGACTGCACCCCGGGGGGGGGGGGGGCGGGGAAGAAGCTGCCGCTCCCCAGCTGCCCCCCGCCCCGAATCTCCACCCCCCCCTCCGGCTCTGACTGACAACAAGGCCAGCCAATTAGCATCTAGATAGGGGTCCCAGGGGACAGCGACTAAGCCAATGGGAAGTCGGGGGTGTGAAGAGGAGGCGGGCGGTTTTGGAACAGGCCCGGGGCCGGGGCGATAGTGGGGCTCGGGGTCCTGCCGGTGACTCCCCGCCCCGGCGCGCTGCGTCCCGGCTCCCGGCCGCTCACCTCCCCTTCACAGTCACGCCGCGCTTCCGGATGAGCTCGTCCAGGGACAGGTCCGCCATCTTGTCGCGGGGCCCAGAGACAAGACGCAGCGAGCGAGGCCCGGACATGAGACTAAACTGCTTCCGCTTCCCCGCCCAGCTCCGCGCGGCAACGGCGCTGCGTCGCGCGACCCCTGCCGGGCGCGCGCTGCAAAGAGGACGAGAAGGAAAGGCGCGCGGTTCCCACGATCCTGTGCGGCCAAAGACTCTCATTTACATACGCGACGACGGTTACCCTGGTCGATTTCTACCCCGAAAACATCGCTCACGCTGAAAAGAGACACGGGTGGAAGCATCAGGAGGGTCTAGGACTGCGGCCTGGCTTGACCTGGATTCGGGGTGGAACTGCCGACTTGCTCACCCTGACTGCAGTAGCATTCGTCTCGGCTCCCCTCTCCGGCCGCTGCAGCTTTTCGGTATGCCTTAAACTTATGAGTAAGGAAAATAACGATCCGGGGTGACGCCCGGGTCCTCACTGCTAATGTGAGAAGAATTTTTGCGCGGGTACAGGTCGCCCCCAGGGTGACTCGCCTACTTAGTGAGATGCCCGGGTGCCGTGATCTGCCCGATCCCACCCACCTGCTGATGTTGCAAAGACAAAAGAGTTGCGTGTTCTCCGTGCACCGATGCTTTGCTGGGTGACAGAGCTCAGTGCGGGGCACAGGCCTGCAAGAGCTGAAACAGCTTTGCGATCCGGGTGCTTTCCAGCCATTGGGCCAACGAAACGAACTCCTTATCTCAATTCCTTCGTATTCGGACACGGACCCCCGCGGGGGCTACACTGGCAAAATTTTGCAGCGCTAAAAGAAAAACATGAACAGATCCGTCCCGTTTTATACGTGAACGACAGTGTTGTGTGATTCTCATGAAACAGATTAATGAGCAAAGCAGGGGAAGATCTTTGCCTGCCAGTTAAAAGTGTTTCAGATCCATCTGCCTTCTCCCGGGACTGAACTTCAGACCAAGAGGAATTAGTGGGAAACGTATAATATAATGAAATCTATGTCCTAGTCTATCAAAAAGAAGAACAGGAGTACTTGTGGCACAATCCCCAAGTCTTTTTCAGAATCACTGTTTTCCAGAATAGAGTTTCCCATCCTCTCACACTTATTATCAAACTGTCTGTACTGGGCTAGCTTGATTACCACTTCAAAAGTTTTTTTTTCCTCTTAATTAATTGGCCTCTCAGAGTTGGTAAGACAACTCCCACCTGTTTATGCTCTCTGTCTGTGTGTATATATATCTCCTCAATATATGTTCCATTCTATATGCATCCGAAGAAGTGGGCTGTAGTCCACGAAAGCTTATGCTCTAATAAATTTGTTAGTCTCTAAGGTGCCACAAGTACTCCTGTTCTTCTTTTTGCGGATACAGACTAACATGGCTGTTACTCTGAAACTAGTCTATCAAATATCACAAACAATATGCTAACAAAATACTAAACTCAGCCCTAACATTTTCAGTCTATTCATCAATAACCTATAGACCCTATTAGTGCAAATTCAGGGCTCCCACTGAAAAAAAGAAAGAAAGAAGGGTGGGGGGGAATCAGCTCTGTGTGACGGGGTGCTGGAACAATTTGTATGGGGGGGGGGCGGAGGCTGAGAGGAATTGAACCAAATTGTAAACCTGCTATATAATGGAAACCACATCAAGCCAGGGGTTGTGGCAGCACCCTTAGTTCCAGCACCTATGCTGTGTGGATTTTTTGGTCGTACAATGTGTCTAGGCAAGCCAGGCTACAATAAGTTATAGCAGCTAGAAAGCTACTGCAAAACATTAATGGGTGCAATATAAACTTTTAAATATTTTTGAGGAAGTTGTGGGGGAGAGGAACCACTCACAATCAGACAAAAAAGGAGATAACTGTGCTAAGTATAAATGTAAATCCAAAGTCTGCTTAGAGCAGTGGTCACCAACCAGTCGATCGCGTTCAACTGGTCAATCCTGGAGACTCTCCCAGTTAATCGCAATCTCCGGCAGTGCAGTGGGGCTGCCCGCTGCTGCCAAGGCAGGGTCCCTGCCTGCCCTGGCCCCACGGCGCTCCCAGAAGCCACCAGCACACCCCTGCGGGCCCGCAGGAGGGGGAGCAGGGGTCTCTGCATGCTGCTCCTGCCTGCAAGCACTGCCTCTGCAGCTCCCATTGGCCAGGAATGGGGAACTGTGGTGCCTGCAGAGAGGGATAGTGTGCGGCCACGTGCCCCCCCCCCACCTCCCGGGGCCGCAGGGATGCATTGACCCCTTCCTGGAGTGGTGTGGGGCTGGGGCAGGCAGAAAGCCTGCCTTAGCCCCACTGCAGCGCTGCCTGGGAGCCGCCCAAGCTAAGTGTTGCCCAGTGGGAGCCTGCAGCACCCAAACCCCCAGCCCTGAGCTCCCTCCTGGAGCCAGCACCCCATAACCCCTCCTGCACCCCAACACTCTGCTCCAGCCCAGAGCCCCCTCCTTGCACCCAAACTCCCTCCCAGTCCTTGTACCCCTCATCCCCTCCTGAACCCCAAACCCCTGCCCCAGGCTCAGCCCGGAGCCCCCTCTCACACTCTAAACCCCCCAGCCCCAGCCCAGAGCCTGCACCCCCTCCCGAACTCCAACCTCCTGCCCCAACCCCTTGAAAGTGAGTGAGGGTGGGGGAGAGCGAGCAACGGGGGGGGGGGGGATGGAGTGAGCAGGGTGGGGCTTCGGAGAAGGGGCGGGGCCTTGGGGAAGGGGCAGGGTAGATCTGGGTTGCTATTAAATTCAAAAAGTGATCTTGGGCCTAAAAAGGTTGGAGACCACTGGCTTAGAGCGTCTTTACAAGAAGTGCTACAGCAGCACAGCTGCATTGGTGCAGCTGCAGTGATTAAAGTTTCCAGTCTGGACCTGCCCTTAGTAAACTGGGTGCAAGTAAACAATAGGTATTTCAATAAGGCCAAATGTTAAGGCATGCAGCTCGGAACAAAGAACACAGGCCATACTTAAAGGATGGGAAACTCTATTCTGGAAAACAGTGATTCTGAAAAAGACTTGGGGATTGTGGTGGATAATCAGCTGAACATAAACTCCCAGTGCAACACTGTGGCCAAAAAGGCTAAGGCGATCCTTGGACAAATAAACAGGGGAATCTGGAGTAGTGCAGAGGTTATTTTACCTCTGTATTTGACACTGGTGCAATCACTACTGGAATAGTGGGTCCAGTTTAGGTGCCCACAATTCAAGAAGCATGTTGAAAAATTGAAGCAGGTTCAGAGAAGAGCCACAAGAATGATGAGAGGACTGGAAAATATGCGAAAGATTTGAGGAGCTCAATCTATTTATTTATCAAAGAGAAGGTTAAGAGATGATTTGATCACAGACTATAATGAGGAACAGAAATGTGATAATGGGCTCTTCAAGATCCAATGGCTGGAAGTTGAAGCTAGATAAGTTCAGACTAGAAATGAGGTGCGAATATTTAACAGTGAGGATAATTAACCATTGGAACAACTTACCAAGGGTCATGGCGGATTCTTCATCCCTGGCATAACTACTGGAACTTGAGGTGGAGGGGGTGCTGCCACTCCTCCGGCTTGAAGTGATTTTCTTCATATGCAGGGTTTGCAGTTTGGTTCAATGGCTCTATAAATTGTCCCAGCATCCCTGATCACTGGAAATTTTTAAATCAAGATTGGATATGTTCTAAAAGATATGCTCTAGTTCAAACAGCAATTAATTCAGGGAAGTCCTATGCTCTGTGTTATCCAGGTAGTCAAACTAGCTAATCACAATGGTACAAGTGATAGCAAAATAGTCAGCATAGTAGGATAAATATGAAATTAAAGAATTAGTGTTAGCTTAAGTTTGGTTAAGTATATATATGTTTTGTTAAAAAGGGCCCTGACTACCAACTAGAAGGAAAGCCTTGAAAATAGTAAATTATAAGGCCAGAAGGAATGAAGTCGGGCGGCTGTCTGGTTCAAAGAATAACTGATGAGATAAGGGAAGTTTCTAAAAAGAAGGCCTCTGACCAGTAGGCATGAGTGCACATGGTTTTAAATAAAACAAAAATAATCTGTCTTAAAATGAGCCAACACAACCTTTCCTATGTTAAAGCCTCTGTGAGCCAAGGTGCAATGGGAAAACTGTAGGGATGTAAGAAGGAGGGGAGGAAAGGCCTGGGGAAGAAAGCAGGTTGTAGTTTTTAGTTGCATTAAGACTGGAAATAAGGCCTTGGCTACACTTACCCGCTAGTTCGGCGGCTGGAAATCGAACTTCTGGGTTCGACTTATCGCGTCTAGTCTGGACGCGATAAGTCGAACCCGGAAGTGCTCGCCGTCGACTGCGGTACTCCAGCTCGGCGAGAGGAGTACCGCAGAGTCGACGGGGGAGCCTGCCTGCCGAGAGTGGACCAAGGTAAGTTCGAACTAAGGTACTTCGAACTTCAGCTACGTTATTCACGTAGCTGAAGTTCCGTACCTTAGTTCGAATTAGGGGGTTAGTGTAGACCTGGCCTAAGGGTGAACGGTCTCAAATTGGTCTTTAGATGAAGTCGGTAATTGAAAATAACATCACTTGCTTGTTAAAGAGTATAAAAAGTAAAGTCTTAAATGGTTCATTGCAAATCCCTGCCTGACCACATTGGAGCTGACCAATATGGGTCTGAGCACCCCTGGGCTTAGCCTGTTTGTAAGTATCTTGAGCAAATGCTTATAAATGTTTTGTTACTGTTTGGATGTAGTCAATTGCTTATTAGTTAGGCTTTTTAGACATGTCTAGAGCAATTGTATAAGTACCATGTGGCCTTTGGATTTTATAAAGGAATTTATGGTTAAAATAGTCTTTTATTAATACTTTCAAATATTATTAATAATTCCAACATGGGGTTTATAGCCTATCTGCAATTCTAGCTGCAGCCACTAGAGGGGAACATGCTAAGACACTATGGACAAGTCACCACTGTAGTTTAGTGTAACATTTAGCTTTGTTAGGGAAAAGGCTCAAACCCATTTGAGCAGGTCTGGGAGTCTAGCCAGTAGAAGACAGTGCTGCCACGCTGGAGGACAGACACACACATATTAATGAAGCATATTTCGTAAACATATATGAGAGACAAGGTGGGTGAGGGCATAGCTTTTATTGGACCAATGTTTGTTGGTGAAAGAGACAAACTTCTGAGCCACACAGAAACTGCAATAAACATATATGTGTTTTTGTTTCGAAAATTGGTACTGCTGGGATAGGGGAGTTGTAGCTGTATTGTTCCCTGTATATGCAGTTGAACTGTTTCTTCTCTTCTTCTTTTGCACGATTTGTATTTTATATGGATCTTTCCGTGTGGTATTTAAAAAGTCAAGGTATTTTTAAAAAAGTAATAAATAATGAGTATTACCCTGCAGTATCACGACGTGGTGAGAGGAATTCTTTATCCTTCCTGGCGATGACCATTCTACATCCTGAACCATGAATATTGCTCATAGCCCTTCCGTGTATCTATTGAGACGTCTTTTGTCTGCTCCTAGAGAGAGAAAAATGTCAATCAGCTTCAGGGGTTCTCAAACTTCATTGCACCGCGATCCCCTTCTGACAACAAAAATTACTACATGACCTCAGAAGCGGGGACCGAAGCCTGAGTCGCCTGAGCCTCACTGCCCTGGGTGAGAGGGACCAAAGCCCAGGGCCATCCCTAGGGGACTGTGGGGCCTGGGGCAGCAGTGACGAATCCATCACTTCTGGGACTGACCGCGCCGGCCAATCACACAGGCCTGTAGGGCTCCCCAAAGCATGGGGCCTGGAGTGGTTGCCCCAATTCGCCGTACCCAAGGGATAGCTCTACCAAAACTAAAGCCCAAAGGCTTCAGCCCCAGGCAGGAGGCCTATAACCTGAGCCCCGCCACCTAGGGCTGAAACCCTCAGGCTTCAGCTTCAGCCCCAGGTGGTGCGGCTCGGGCTTTGGCCCCAGGCTCTAGCAAGTCTAAGCCAGCCCTGTAAAATGCCCTGGCTGAGGCTGTGGGTGGTCAGGTGTCCACTCTTTCCAGTATCCAGAAGGAAATGAGTGCATAGTCAAGCTTGCTCACTCACGGATTTGTTTCTGGAGGAGGAGCAAGAAGCACACACATAACTCTCAATGGAGGCCCCACTGCCCTCCCAGGTTTGCTCGCTATGTTATGAACTGGGTGAAAGGATTCCTCTATAGAGTCTATACTCTACAAAATGCTTTTAGAGTCTTTACAACAAGGTGGTTGATGTAAGACATGCATGACGACCCGTGCCTCCCAATAGTGTGGGGGGGGGGGGCAGAGTGAGGGCAGCTGGCTTCAGCAGTGTTACTGAGTATGCTCGAGTCAGTGTGAGCATGCACAGTACAAGCCAAACAGCAAATAGGAGGGGGCACATGACCCCGCATGCCTCCTCCCCCCATGTGTCGCCTCATGGTCCATGGGAATAGTCATGCATTAGGTGAACCAAATGACTTAACAGTTCCTACGTATTGCTTAATTTCTATTGTTTTATTATTCAATCTCATTTCAGCTATGAACCAAGGCTGTTTTTGAACCCATGTGTCCAGTGTTTAATAGTCTAGGGGCATGAATCCATGTCAGGCAAAATGATTCCATTAAACCCATGGTTCTCCACCAGGGGCACATATACCCCTGGGGATACGCAGAGGTCTTCCAGGGGGTGCATCAACCCATCTAGATATTTGCCTAGTTTTATAACAGGCTACATAAAAAGCATTAGCAAAGTCAGTATAAACTAAATTTCATACAGACAATGGCTTGTTTATACTGCTCTATAGTCTATACACTGAAATGTAAGTACGATATTTATATTCCAGTGGATTTATTTTACAATTATATGGTAAAAATGAGAAAGTCAGAAATGTTTCAGTAATAGTGTAGCTGTGACACTTTTGTATTTTTATGTCTGATTTTGTAAGCTTTTAAGTGAGGTGCAGCTTGGAGGTACACAAGATCAATCAGATTCTTAAAAGGGGTACAGCAGCCTGGAAAGGCTGAGAGCCACTGAGCTAAACGATCAGCTGAGAAACAGCTGACAAAGGGAAAGGCCTTTGGAAGGATTCGATAGTTGCCAGAGACACTGACAGCACGTCTTACTATTTAATGGTCTAAGTACATGCTTAAAGTTAAGTACATGCATAAGCACACTTCTCAAGTAGGAATGTTGTCCAAAGTGTTGTCAAGCCCACTCTAAAACGATTCAAGTCATGGGTAAGAAGACGATTTAATCACAAAGGTCATGGACGTCACACGTTCCATGACTTTACTAGACGTCCGTGACAAACCCTGTACATTTCAGTACTGGGTGAGTGGCTTAAAACTCCTCCAATTTTTTAATGTTATTTTTCTCCCACTGAACAGGGTCCCACTTCAATGTTAACTTGCAAGTATACTTAAAAGGTTCAGCAAAGAAATTGCTGTACATAGATGGTTTGACATACCAGGATACAATCCAGACTAATGAGTAGTTGTGCCACCCCCGTCCTCTAATCTGAGGTGCCCTTTATGGTGCTTTGCTGCTGGAGGCTCCAGCCTGGACTGCTCATAAACAGCCCCCAGAGTGCAAGTCACTCCCAGCTATGTCTGTGTGTGTGTTGCAGCCAGCCAGCCACACCTGGGCTCTGACCCCAATACACTCCCAGTCTTAGATTTCTCTCCCCCCCCCCCCCCCCCCCCGAAATGTCCTTTGCTGCCCAGCTCTCTCCTGGAAAGTACACATTTATATAAAGCCCAATATTTCTTTAATAGAAATAATATGCACACAACTTGTCTCCCCAAATGGAGACGCAAACACTTCAATTTAAACATGCTAGATTGGATAAAAAAATGAAACAAGCTTATTAACTACAAAGAGATTGATTTTAAGTGAGTACACGTAATGAGTCATCCAAGTCAGAAATGGTTACAAGAAAATAAAGTTAACACACTACTGGTGCCTAACTTAAAAAAAACCCGATATCAGCTTCAAGCAAAATTTCTCACCTTATGCTTTCAGCAGGCTTACTGACCAAACTTTTTAGGTCAAGACACCTTCTCCCAGAGTTCAATGAATGATTCCTTTGCCATTTCTGGTGCTGTGAATGTGATGGGCAAGAACAGGGGGGAGGTACCTTGGGGTATTTGTCCCTCCTTTTTATAGTGTCAGTGCCCCTCTTGAAAAAATATTTCCAGCTGAGATTCAGGAGACAAAGAATCTAAATGGAAGGATGTCCCCTGCTGATTATTCTTCACCTGTTTGAGCTTCCTTTGTCTCTCCTTCCTGCTTGATGGCTAGTTACAGCTTAAATGCAAATTAAGCAGAGCACACATTCCTTTGTTTGAGACAGACCTGTTCACCAATATCTGTTTGAAACATGTGTTAATAACACCATGCAGTGGAATCTTATAACTTCATAAACAGTGTTGCCACACATTTTATCAGGACAATATTGACCAGAAAATTATGAGTTTTCAAATGACAACTCACAAGGAATATTTTGTACAAAGATTATTACAATAGTGTGTGGGGTATGGACACAGGAGTGCATTCTGTCACAGATGGAAAGTGGAGTATTTTACTCATTCTGAGGCTTTCTGTCTACAGAATATGCTCTTTCCAAGTTGGAAGAAGAGAGACAAAAACATGCAGAAATTTTCACTAATTTGTGACCAGAAGCTCAGAAGACCTCCCTATTGTTTTGTCTGGCTGAGCTGAGGTTGGGAGGCCTTTCCCCAGCTAGAAAGTTTAATTTGTAAAAATGCAGTAAGCACCTCTGATCTCTTCTTGGAATCAGCTTCCTTACTTGGGGAGGAAAGATAGTGGGAGCTCCCATGAGAAATAAGGTGTGACCTGGGGCAGCTCTCACTGGAAATGCCCAGGACAGGGCAGGCTGCAAAAAAGAGAGAGATACTCCCAAGACTGGTGGGCAACACTGAAGTTAAACTCCCCAACCAGTCACAAATGGTGCTTCTGCTCCATACACTGGTTATCAAGAAGCAAAAAAAAAACAAAAAACCAAACCACACAGCCCCCGTTTATTGCATTCCAGTTCTCTGGCTCCCAGTCAGCACATAGATCCAGTACAGTAAGTTATTTTAACACTCTGCTCACATATACAAAATGTTCTTCTGACCCCAAAGGGCCAGCCACGTTACCAGGTCAGTATAGGTTTGACTCTTAACCAAAATACCACGCTACAAGCCAATCCTTTAGTGCAGGGGTAGGCAACCTATGGCACGTGTGCTGAAGGCGGCACGCGAGCGGATTTTCAGTGGCACTCACACTGCCTGGATCCTGACCACCAGTCCGGGGGGGCTCTGTATTTTAATTTAATTTTAAATGAAACATCTTAAACATTTTAAAAACCGTATTTACTTTACATACAACAATCGTTTAGTTATATATTATAGACTTATAGAAAGAGACCTTCTAAAAATGTTAAAATGTATTACTGGCACGCGAAACCTTAAATTAAAATAAATGAAGACTTGGCACACCACTTCTGAAAGGTTGCCAACCTCTGCTTTAGTGTCTAAAACTAAAGGTTTATTATAAAGAAAAAAGAAAGAACAAGAAGAGAGCTGTTAAATGGTAAAGCAGTCACATACAAACAAAGATTCAAAGTCCATGTATCAGGTTCATTGCAGTATTGGTGAGTTTGCTGGCTTGAAAGTCCCTCTGGAACACATCCAAAGCACGGATGGGTAATTCAGTCCTTTGTTCGGAGCTTCAATTTGTAGACAAGTTACTCCAGAGGTGGGAAGCAGGACTGAAGACAAAATGGAAAAGATGCAGCTGTCTTTTTATGCTGCCTTTGCCATGTGGCCTGTACTTCCTTTGTACCAAATACAAACTTATAGCACATGGGTGTAGTAAGATGAGGCCCTGAAACATAAGCCTTGTATCAGAGTCCGGTATGAAGTCTGAGGCCCAAACTAAAGTAATGGTCAAGACTTTGCTAACATAAAGCAAAGTTAAGCTGTGAGCCAGAGGCAGGCCCTGCTCACAGCAGTTGGCAAGAAAAAGGCTGCTAATTGCACGTATACACATATCTAAAATGGTGACAGGTTTCACTGGTAGCTGTGTTAGTCTGCCAGCAATGCCCCTCTGCCATGTACATTGGCCAAACCGGACAGTCTCTACGCAAAAGAATAAATGGACACAAATCTGACATCAGGAATCATAACATTCAAAAACCAGTAGGAGAACATTTCAGTCTCTCTGGTCACTCAATAACAGACCTCAAAGTGGCAATTCTTCAACAAAAAAACTTCAAAAACAGACTCCAACGTGAAGCTGCAGAACTGGAATTAATTGCAAACTAGATACCATCAGATTAGGCCTGAATAAAGACTGGGAGTGGTTGGGTCATTACAAAACCTAAACTTAATTTCCCCAATACTAATTTCTCCCTACTGTTACTCACACCTTCTTGTCAACTGTCTGTAATGGGCCATTCTCTTACCACTTCAAAAGTTATTTCTCCTCCCTTGGTATCCTGCTGTTAATTGATTTATCTAGTTAGACTGACTTAACACTTGGTAAAGCAACCCACATCCTTTCATGTATTTATACCTGCTCCTGTATCTTTTACTTCATACATCTGATGAAGTAGGTTCTAGCACATGAAAGCTTATGCCCAAATAAATTTGTTAGTCTCTAAGGTGCCACAAGGACTCCTCGTTTGTTTGTTTTTTACATATCTAAAAGGTATCAAGTACTAATAGGATGAACATGTGCCAGGATGGCACCAGAACATCCTGGTACGAACACATTCCACAGAGATAATGAGGAACAGGCTGACCCATCCAAAAGGCAGGGTCAAAAGGCTAACATGATGGATAGAATTGTTTGTTCGAACCAACATGTACCAGGAGAGAGGCAGCACCTTAACACGTAGAGGGGTACCTCAGTGCATCAGGAGTGATGTGTAATTTGTTTGTACCTGTGTATAAGACTGCATCCCTGAGTGACTATCTTTGTCTGGCCTAGGGAGCAGTGGTAAGTCCCACCATTGACTGAACCAGTCGATTGTCAGGGGGCACAAATTTGTAGTATGTCCTGTAGAAACTATTACTGTGCTTCGTTTGACAATAAACCTGGCTGGGTGCCTTTGTACCTTATCGGAATCTGTGGTCATTGGGGGTTCTCTCGGGGTCTGCTGTGTCAGCTACCTGTGCAGAGCCGGGGCAGCACAGAGAGGGAACACATGCATACAGCCGACTGTTATCAGCATTGAACAGAGCAGAGCACCACACCCGTGACGTCTGACAACAATAGGCATGGAAAAGCCTTAGAGTTCTCTATCCACAGGCATGCCCCTACATGTCTTGCTGACTCATAAGGTGTAGTCCCTGCCTTCTCTCAATGGTTTAATTGTAAACTTGATTGCCTTTGATATGCCATCAAACAGGCTGGATAATGCTGATGCCAATCTGTCTGGGGATGTCACCCAGAAGCACTGCACAAGTTTGAAATACAGATATATCACACATATTTGTAATTCACAATACAAAGATGATACAAACGTATAAACAAGATTATCATACTTAGGGCCCTACCAAATTCACAGTCCATTTTGGTTAATTTCACAGTCACAGGATTTTAAAAATCATAAATTTCATGATTTCAGATATTTAAATCTGAAATTTCATGGTGTTGTAACTGTAGGGATCTTGACCCAAAAGGGGAAGCGGGGGCATCACAAGATTATTATAAGGGGGTTGTGGTATTGCCACCCTGATTTCTGTGCTGCTGCTGGCAGCAGTGCTGCCTTCAGAGATGGGTGATCGGATAGTGGCAGCTGCTGGCCAGGAGCCCAGCTCTGAAGGCAGCACCACTGCCAGCAGCAGCGCAGAAGTAAGGATGGCATAGTATGATATTGCCACCCTTACTTCTGTGCTGCTGCCTGCAGACCTGAGCCCTCGGCCAGCAGCCACCACTCTCTGGCTGCCCATTGCCACCCTTACTTCTGCACTGCTACTGGTGGTGCTGCCTTCAGAACTGGGTGCCTGGCCAGCAGCCGCCACTTTCTGGCCACCCAGCTCTGAAGGTAGCACAGAAGTAAGGGTGGCAATACCATGACCCTCTTACAATAACCTTGCAACCCCTCGTGACCCCCTTTTGGGTTGGGACTCCCAGCTTGAGAAATGTTGGTCTCCCCAGTGAAATCTATATAGTATAGGGTAAAAGTACACAAAAGACCAGATTTCATGGGGCAGACCAGATTTCATGGTTCATGACGCGTTTTTCATGGCTGTGAATTTGGTAGGGTCCTAATCATACTTGGCAAAACATAACATGTTCACTGATACCTTATGTGGCATATCTGGTAAGATTCCTTGCAATTTTATAATATTGTTATCAATGATATCATTAAATGTCTCACATATTCCATACAGTGTCACATCTGGTAAATAAACAAGATGGCACCAAAGAAAATACCAGACTCCATCAATTTCTGCTTCCAAGTGGAACATCCCCAGGGCCTCAGACTTGGATTAGCAGCTTGTGTCGAAAAAGAGCACTAGGGTGAGCATTCAGCCAGCCTGAGAACCAAATACAATTTGCACACACCGTTTGCATTTGCATGCTAGGGTGTGCCAGTCCTCTAATGGTCTGGCACTACCCTACCAGGCATGTAGGGAGCTCCCTTTCCTCAGTGTCAGAGAGCCTTGGAAGGGATAGAACTTGCTCTTTTCCTTGGTCCGTCACTAGTCTCCTCACTGGAGACCCTTCAGGTCTCTCATACACTGAGGAAAGGGAGCTGGTTTTTTTTGTTCCTGCCTTCATTCCCCCCAATGCATTGCTACACCAACTTCAAATTCCCATAGATCTTCTCTAGGCCTACCTTAGAGGTCCGGTAAGCACAATCTGCATTTTTTGATCCCACAAAATTTGCACCATCATAAATTGCCAGAGCAAACATTAGCACTTGGATGATCACCTGATCTGTAGATGAAATTAGGTTGTTAGTCACCTGCAATTCATTGGCCTTCTGAAAATATAGGCTGTTCTGGCCTTGCCTTTTGTATGAAAT
The DNA here is from genome assembly GCF_011386835.1 of Chrysemys picta bellii. NCBI lineage: Eukaryota > Metazoa > Chordata > Testudines > Emydidae > Chrysemys > Chrysemys picta. The sequence goes on along the minus strand of NC_088791.1, from coordinate 90,706,276 downwards.
TCCCTGTCATGGAACACCCAATCATGGAACTTATATAATATACATACATACAGTGTTGTTACGCCATCTCTGTCTACATAGCAGTCCCAAGCAACCTTCATTGCACAGTTGACTGAATTTACAAAGAAAGACAAAGATACATTTGTCAATGCAGCGAACACCTCAATTCTCATTAACATCTGGAGACATTTGCCTAATTCTCCATGCAATGAAGTTGATTTTAGCATGAACGAACCATACTGACATATTTCTTCCCTGTATAGCATGCAATAACTACCCAGAACATTATTTCTTCCCTGTTTCCTGTGCTCAGGAGAGTGATAAAAATCAATGAGATAGAGATGGCAAAATCAGTTCTTGTTAAGATGGACAGCAGGAGCCAAGATTTCCTGCAAGAAGTAGAGAAGATGGGGGGAAAAGTAATCTCTTTTTCTCTAGAAACTTTTGGCAGAGAATCAGCTGGATAAGGAGAGACAAGTCTAGTAAGTCATTTAGGGCCAAACATTTAAAGGTATTAAAGTGCCTAAAGATGCAGATAGGTGCTTAGAGGGCACCTTGGAGGTGCTTTTGGAAATCCCACTATGGCCCAGATCCTCAAAGGCATTTAGGTGACTAACTCCAATTGAAAGCAAAGTAGGTTCAGCACCTAAATATTGTTGAAGATCTGGCCTATGTGCCACTCTGGATCTTTAAGCACCTTTAAAAATCTGGTCCTTTGTCCCTCACCTCACACTGTAGCCGGCTTGGGTTCAATATCCCTGAACCAGCCATGTTAGGTACATAAAGAGTTTTGAATACTTTCACCCTCTGTCCTGAATAGTCCCATCACTGCTCCTTTGGCTGCTTATTTAAGTGCTTGCTCAATATTTGCTTCACCAGAAGCCACATTTGTATTTCAACTTCTCTGCCCTTGAGAAACAGACTGACATCTCCAAACAGAGCATGAAAGCAAGTACAGGAGAAAGGCAGGAAGAAAGGACAGACAAGAAAAGAACACGGGGCTCAAGGAGCCTGGTCCCTTATTGCATCTCCACCCCTTGCTTTGTCTCTTTGCCCTTAAATCATCTTCTCTTCCCCCGTCACCATGGCTAGTTAAAATGCATTAGGGTCAGATTGTTTCCGGCCCTTACATGAGTGGGGGGGGGGGGCGGTCAGAAGGAGCATATTTAAGGGTCTGGCACAACTGTAGTCCCTGCGAATGGAGGAACGTTCCCTCTATATTCCTCAGGGATCCACAGAAAGAAGGGCTGAAGCAGTGTCATGGCCCCATTCCCTCCTCTGCACCCTTTGGCCATGCAGGCTGGGGTTTGCTGCAGCCCCTGAAAAGGTGTAGAAGTAGGTGCACTTCACCTGCACACCATTACTCCTGGGGCAATTCTGCGCATCTGCAGACGCACAGAATTCTTCTGTCCCGAATAATTTTGTATTTTCCCACCTAAAATACATTTTGTCCAAGAAATGCTGCATTTCCACCTTTTTCCCACCAGAGGCCGCTATGGCACCAGAACAGCCGGCTGCATCAATGCACCCAGCTGTTCTGGTGCCACAGCGGCCTCTGGTGGGAAAAATGCGGAACTGCAGCACTTCTGAGGCAGAATGTATTTTCTGTGTGGAAAAAAAAATTCTATGCCCAGTTCTGCAGAATTCCCCCAGGAGTAGAAGTTCATCACAGCACCCTGCCCGCAGAGCCAGGTTTGGACAGAGTGGGCCACACAGGGCTGCTGGGGGGGTGTCACAAACTGGGGTTCAGAATGGCTGGGGAGTGGGACAGTCTGGGGCATGGGCTCAGGGGCTAGTGGGGTGACAACGCTGACCCTGGAGACGGCAGAGGAGGGCTGCAGAGACCCATAGTGATGGGGAGTGCGGGGACAGGGGCAGATGCGCCTGACTGAATGGGAGAGGCTTGGGGTCAACCAGGGTCTGCATGGGGTAGGCTTCCCAACTCCCTAACAATCCCATTCCCCACCAAAAAACCTTCTCCCACCCAACACCCTCCAAGTTCACTCCTAGGCTCCTTTCCCCTCCCTCAGCTCCTCCATTACCCCTGACTCCCCCAAGCCTTTGCACTAGCTCTGATAGGTGCAGGAAATATAGTTCTGTATTTTAATTTAAATGAATTACTCAAAGTTCTGCATTAACATGCCTAGAAAGGAAGCTATTTGTCAAAAAAAAATAAATACCAGAATCTTTTTTTCTTTATTGCTCTGTATTGTTACAGACATACTTGCTGACAGATATTTTGAAATAAATTACCAAAATAATTGAAACTGGCATGATTATATTGTGTTATTTTGACAAATAAAATATGCAGAATTTTCAAATATTGTGGCGCAGAATTCCCCCAGGAGTAACACCATGGAGCTCAAGGCCTGGCTACACAAACGTGTTTGGCACTGCAGTAGCTACACAGATGTAGCTACTGGTATTGCCACCAGGGTAATCTATACTGGGGTACGTCACTTTTTACATAGGGTGACCAGATGTCCCGATTTTATAGGGACAGTCCCAATTTTTGGGTCTTTTTCTTATATAGTCTCCTATTACCCCCCACCCTCGTCCCGTTTTTTCACACTTGCTGTCTGGTCACCCTACTTTTTACAACACATCTGTGCTAGGGAGATTGCGCAGGGTGAAGTCAAGTCTCTATGAGAATGAACACTTCCATACAAGGCTTTCAAAATGGTGGCTGCAGCTGCCAAGTCCTAGAATAACCAAGTGCAGTTCACAAAAACCAAGTCTTGTCTGATACAAGTGCCATACCTACAACACATGCCTCAGTCAGACATGTTCCCTGCCCATTTGTTCCTTTTGCTCAGGCCCAGCTATTTATCACTTTCTCACATTTCTTTCTAGTTAGTCTCACTTTCTGGCTGGCAAGTTCTAGCCCAGCATTTCCAGCATTGCAGGAGAAGGGTTAAAGTTAAAGAAGACACTTGGTCTTTGATATCTAACATAATAGAAACACATCTATTTGTAATGCAGTTTAAAAGAAGTTTGAAGCAATGAGATTTGCCTATCCTAAATTAACTGCCTGTGTCTCTAACATTTAGTACAACTTCTCTGGTTTGCAGCTTTGTTTCTTTTTCTTTTTCATAAAGGTGCAAAATGTTCTCTTTTCTGCTTTCCTGCAAAGCAGGCTGGGTCACCATATAGGTAAGAACTTATTTAGTTTTAGTACCGTATGGAAAAGTCCGAAAGAATTTAATAAGGATGGAAACCCATAAAGTTTAATAGAAAATTACTTTGAAAAACCTAAAAATTGCAATAGAGAATGAGATCTCTCCTATAAAAGATGTATAGATAGAGTATCTTTAATTAGCAATTCAATAAATTTTTCTTTCCATAAGAGAGAGACATTTATGCAATTCATTGTTTGCTGAAATGGCTTATGTTCGAATATTGTTCACTGGCTACCCCAGGGGAAAATAAGCACTTGAAAGAGGTACCCAAGCATTTAACCAGAATCCAGATGGTGATTTTGAAAGTGAAAACATTCTGGAAGGAGATTAATGTTATGATCAAAGGACTACAAAAGAGACATGAGATGACAGAGATGTTGTTTCTTGGTCTGTCAAAGTATAAAACAGAATTCTCTGAAGGTGTGGCATCTGCTGAAAAGGTAATGAGTCCCGTGCACAGTAGCAAGGCACACTTGGGCTCTGATTCTGGGCTGCTATGTGCAGGGCCGGCTCCAGGCACCAGCTTGGCAAGCAGGTGCTTGGGGCGGCCACTCCGGAGAGGGGCGGCAGGTCCAGCTATTCGGCGGCAATTCTGCGGATGGTCCCTCACTCCCGCTCAGAGCGAAGGACCTTCTGCTGAATTGCCGCTGCAGATCGCGATCGCGGCTTTTTTTTTTTGGCTGCTTGGGGTGGCCAAAACCCTGGAGCCGGCTCTGGCTGTGTGGCTCCTTTACACTGCTCCTGCAGAACAAAGAGGATGAAAACCAACCAGATTTTCACACTGGGGAATCTGCTTCCACCAACCCAATGTAAGAAGGGTTCACTAGTGACATAAGGCCTGCAGAATGGGCCTTTACTGCTTCCCGTTTGCAACCCCAAGTTTAGTATTGTGCCAAGGGGAGGGAAGAGGCACGTGGGGAGAGGGAGTGGCTATGGGTGGAGAACTCATGGCTGGTGTGGAGAAAGTAAATAAGGAAGTGTTATTTATTCCTTCTCATAACACAAGAACTAAGGGTCACCAAATGAAATTAATAGGCAGCAGGTTTAAAACAAACAAAAGGAAGTATTTTTTCACACAACGCACAGTCAACCTGTGGAACTCTTTGCCAGAGGATGTTGTAAAGGCCAAGACTAGAACAGGGTTCAAAAAAGAACTAGATAAGTTCACGGAGGATAAGGTCCATCAATGGCTATTAGCCAGGATGGGCAGGGCTAGTGTTCCTAGCCTCTGTTTGCCAGAAGCTGGGAATGGGCAACAGGGGATGGATCCCTTGATGATTACCCGTTCTGTTTATTCCCTCTGGGGCACCTGGCGTTGGCCACTGTCAGAAGATAGGATACTGCGCTAGATAGACCTTTGGTCTCACCCAGTATAGACATTCTTATATTCTTATGTTATGTTGAGCTTCTGAATGTTCCTTGGGGATAGCTGCTGCCAGGACATAAGTTAGGGCAGCCTTTGGAGCTGCTCTTGCTTATGCTGGGGACTGAACTGGCTCCTGGCAGCCCCAGAATCCAGGGTGTGTAAAATGGCATTAAGTCACCTTTGTCCCCTACTCCATATTGTGGGCTATGCCAATCTCACTATGGCTGCAGCCTGATATCTGAGCCAGTATCTCTGTTATGTCTGGTCATCAATATAGACATTTTTGCAAACCTGTACTAGGAATGGATGGACGAGTTCAGATATAATAGGCACCTACTTGGACCAAAACAAGAACCATGTTGAGATTTAGAAAAAGTTTGGCGGACTTATTCTCTTTCCACCTGGAACTTCCAGGCAGGACCAAAATGGAAAGCCATGAACAAAGATACCATGAACAAAGATGTTCTTGCTGGTATTTCTCACCACTCAGAAGCCAGAAGTACTGGAAGTCACATGATAAAATCAGTTCTCCCGAGTTTTCCAGCTCATTTTAGCACAGGCAGAGGTTTGGAGTAGCATTTAGATGCCAATGTATTTATCTGGATCTCTTGTCTTTCTGAGTATTACCCATTTCCCTTTCTGTTGATCAGGGCTGTTGGCAGCTCTGATCATGTTAGGCACACCCTGCATTCTTTACACTGACTGGCTGCAAAGCAGGACCTGGACTTTAATTTGGCCCGGATAGTTTTTTAAAGATTTTAGGTCAGCTCACTAGCTGGTGTAAATCATTGTTGCTCCATTACATCAGTGGAGCTGCAACAATTGACAACAGCTGGGGATCTGGGTTCTTAGTGGTACAGAACCTGGCCAGATTCAAGATCTCAATCTGGAGCCTTCTTCTCTGGGATATATTTATATTCTGAAGTCACCAGCTTTTCAGGGATCTCTCCACTACAGACCAGGTGGTGGGCATTTGGGTCCTCACTTGGGTGATCTGGAAGTCACTCCTCCTTGAGATTTGTTTTAGCCCCTCCCTGACTATTTTTAAATGACACTAAAATGCGTAGCACTTTGGGAGAGAGGTGCTTTATAAATACGAATAGTCACTGTGTTATTATTTTGACTGATTGAATAGAAATGAACAATGTAACTTGGATTAACCTTCAGCCTCTTTATTTTCATTTTATGTTTTATTAACCAAGGCATGTTACACCATATTAAATAGTACATTATGTTGGCTTGGAAATTGTACTCTTGTCCTGTTTTATAATTCTAAGATGAGATGCTAGATAATTTGTTTGAAGATTGGTATCTTGGGGAGTCCAAAGTTAGATGCAGAAGTGAATAGGTCAGTTTGAGTGGATAATATTGTGTTCATGTTTGGCATTCCAGGAGCAGAAAGGTGTGACAGGGTGAATAGAAATGAGCAACCAAACCATAATAGTCATCTGTTCTCACCACCTTCCAGGCACCGCAGTAGACATGGTGTTTGTTATAGTGGTTTGCAGGTCAGTTTGTCCATGCCTATCCCCATCCAGATTTAAATCTTGGGTCTTTCCCATCCCACTGTTTCCTTGCCCATTCAGATCTGGATTGTATCTTCTGTAAGCTGCATGTCTACTAGCAAGCATTTTGACAAGGAGCTGGATGGTGTATTTCAGTTCCTGGAAGTGGATGTTGAAGAATTTCCCCCGGAGAGCGTGCAGAGAAGCTGAGCACCCACTGAGGAATATTAAGAGGGAATCCGATCGTTTGCCAGTCCTTCAGTAACAAGACAAACAAGTGAGACTGGTCACTTTGATCTAATCCCTTGCATTGGATTTCATAAGCTGTCTTCCCAAGCCAGATCTCCAAGCTTATTAGCACATGCTGAGAAGCCTGCATAGGAGGAAGAGCATTTGGGGGGAGGGGAGGAAGGGGAAGAGGACTCTCTGACTTCATTGTCTGATTGGAGCAGATAGATGATTTTTTCAGGCCCTTTATCATTACCATTCATTGCAAGTCCGGTGCTTAAATGATCTGGGGCCCAGTCCTGCTGTACATAGTTGGGCGAAACTACTACTGAGGTCAATAAAAGTTTTGCCTGAGAAAGGATTGCTGGATCAGGGCCATTCATTTGTAGTTATTGATGGAAGGGCAGGAATGCAACATTTTAGTCCCAGTGGTCTTAACCAGGAACAAGCAATCCAATGTCTTCTATGCAGATGATGCTACCAAATAAAAGAACCAGGCCTCCTACTGTGTGTAGCGTTTGTGTAACTGAAAGGGCTGATCTGTTGCAAAAGCCTAGGACTGTGAGTCACCATGTTATTCCCCCATCCCCCGCCTCCAGTGAGAGGGAAACTTGCTTGTGCTTTGCTGGGTGTCAGCTCCTTAATACCAATAGCCTTTTAGCCACCCAAATCTTGAAGGTTAGCAATCGGTGCACCCCAGTTCCCAAGCCCTTTTGAGGCATTCCCCTGCAGTGTGCAGCACCTTATCCACTGAACACTCACAGAAATACCAGGGCTGCTGTCCTCAAAAGGACAGTGCACATACTAACTTGAATGATTTATCTCAGGATTACTGCTTTGCTTAACACCACAGCACTTAGATATATTTATAGTAAAAACAAGACTAAGCATATTAACAAAGAACAGAGATTCAAGGATTCAAATGATTAGTGAGTAAGGCTAATGGAAACAGAATGGTTACATATACAAGAAAATTAATACATGCTTTCTAGAGACTCAACTTAACTTCACAAGCCAAACCCCTTTCTAAAGAAGTTTATTTTACCCAAAGCCTTTTCTGCAGTGTTTCAGCCAAGGTTGGTTGAGATCCTGCTTTCACAAATGTAAACCACTCTTCATTTACTTCCTAGGTGCAGGATAAAAGGGTGTCTTTTTGTCTTCTCCCTATATCTCCCAAAGTTCATTGTCTCTAGTCAGGGGCAGTATCACTCCCCCATCACTTGTTTTTTCCAGTGTGCTCTTCTATATTGACTTCACATGGCTCTGTTGACTTCCTGTGTAGATGGGGATTACATTGTGTTAGTTTACAATCTTAATTTACATTTTGGCAGAGAGAGACACATATTATCTCCTGTCTGGAAGAAAAATTGCTTCTCTCTTTGGTTGGTGACTCATACCTTGATACCGAATCTAAACATATTTCCAGTACAGGCACATAACCCCTCACATAATATCTGTACATACATTTCACAACCCTATTAATGACCAGTGCGATCCTGGTTTTAATTTGAGACCTCTCATGGCATTCTTTATGGATAACTATTATGAAAGCGGTGTGCAAGGTATAGTAAGCTTGTCAAGCCTGTTAGGATTTGCTGCTATGAAGCAGTGAACCTTTTGCCAGCAGGCACCAGTGGTCTCTGTGTCACATCCCCTTCCAGAGTATATGCTACAAGAGCTAAAACCTGGGCATTTCCTGAATAAAAAAAAGACACAAACTGGAAGGCTGCCGTTTCACTATTTTTTTTTTTATTGTTTTATAACACAGAGGTATAATTGAATTCCAAACAGCCATTCCTTTTAATCATAGATTACAGCTTTCTTATATACTAGTCTCCCACATGCCAGCACGGGCCACAGAAAGTTTAATGGCATCCCATCCCCCACGTTTTTATTGTCCACATGCTGTATGCAAGAGATTGGGATTCTTTCCTCTGTGGGCCACACAGCTTTAATGGGCGGATTCTGAAGAAGCAACAAACAGTAAATTTTGTAGCACTCTGCTGTGAAATGTACAAGTGGCTGAAACTTCTGTAGATCAGGAGAAAGTGAAGGCTGAAAATAAAGTGAGGACAGTGAGTATCGTAGGGGTTTTGCAATGTTGTTACGCTAATTGTTAAGCAGATTCTACCACCATCCTTTGACTCAGTTTGCAGCTTATAAATATGGAGTAACTAACATCAGTAATGGAATTCATAAGCCAGAACTGCTAGTGGTGAGGGAGACACATCCAGGGATCTTTTATTTAGTCTGATCTCCCCATCAGGAGAAGTTCTAGGTTACGGGACTCAGTGTGCCAGAGGCCTGACAAAATTCCTGGGCTGCCTTTTCTCCCACATATCGAAACAAAGCCTTTCAGGAGACCAGAGAAACCAGAGATTTTTGAAAGGTTCAAACTGCAGGCTGACCACACAGCTCCATTGCAGCCCTGATAGACATTTACCACAAGAAACCGGACAAAGTCTGGTTTTATAGAACTGGAATATAGGTATTAAAATCAGGGTTCCACCCCCTTACTGTTGTCCCAGTTTCACAAAGCACAATGTAATGTATGCCCAGCTCTCATGGCCCAGCATAGAAGCCAGATGCACATTCTCTAGAGCCCCTTCTGGCCGATGGAAGGTGTGGCATCAACAGGGTGCGAAGGGAGGAGCATCTAGAGCACCTCAGCCAGAAACATTACTACGATGTGCAGCTACACTACAAACTTACTTTAGCATTTTAACTACATCCCTGAGGGGGTGTGAAAAATCCACACCCCTGGGCAATGTAGTTATACCAACCTAGCCCCCCGGGTAGTCAGCACTAGGTCAACAGGAGGGCTACTCCCATCAACATAGCTACTGCCTCTCGTAGAGGTGGATTTCTTCTGTCAGCGTAGTAGCATCTTCACTGAAGCACTACAGTTGCACCGCTGCAGTGTTTTATGTGTAGACCTGCCCTTTGAGGGGGGCGGAAAGAGGAGTAAAAGGGAGGGGCTGGACAGGAAAATTCTTGGGGTTTGGCAAATCCCACCCCTATGGTAGAAGTGGACGATAAAGCACAGAACTCAGTGGTGTATCTTTTAATACCATGAGTTTCACAGACATGTTTGGAAATGGAACCCTTTCCCAGGCTTGGTATTTACTCACCCTACTCTTGGCTTGGTAAAAGTCTTCTCCATAGTTAAAATAGAGATTTTTAAGGTGATACTTTATCTCTCTTGCCAGCCCAGGGGGCAGCTACAAACCAAACAAAGAACAAAATAGCCTGACTTAGCCGATATGAAATGGGAATAATCCAATTCCTGGTTATTGGCCCAACAGTGATTTGGAAACTTCCATCTCCCAGGGTTTGGGCAAATGTCCAGACTGGGACATGGGGTTGGAAGGAGGTTTCTAACTCTTGTAAGTGCATTCCGGACAGTTCATGACAGGATCAGTGTATCTCAGTCATGTGACCTACCACACTACATATGACTCAGCCACTCTCCTGTCACACCAATTACAAATATAAAGGAATCTCAGTTCTCCCCTCTACTCTGCCTGTCCTGCATAGCTCACAATTTAGCTCAGGTTATTTCCATTGTAGCGCCTGTCTATGTTAGGGCTTCCAGCCAGGGCCGGCTCTAGGCACCAGCAAACGAAGCACGTGCTTGGGACGGCACATTTTCAAGGGGGGTATTCTGGCTATCTTTTGCTGTTGTTGTTGTTTGTTGTTGTTGCTGCTTCCAGCGGCAAAAGCCTGGAGCCGGCCCTGGCAGCAGCAGCGTGCCGTGCGCTGGGGCCACTGTGGTTCGTGTTGGGGAGCCGCACCTGCACCTTATGGCTGGGCCAGGCAGGCTCCGAGTGGGGGACACTCGGGCTGGGGGCCGCCCGCGGGGCGCACGGCGCCGCCTGCAGGTGCCGCAGGGTGGCCGCCCTCCAGCGCCGCAGCCAGGGCTTGGCAAAGTGGCCCAAGCTGCCCAGGGACTGCAGCAGGGCAGCCAGAAGCAGCAGTGGGGCAATAGAGGGCAGGGTGCTGCCGTGCGGGGCCTGGGGCGGCAGGGGTGCGAGTGGGGGGGGGGCACTGGTGGGGGGGAGAGAGCCAGGGCCTGGGTGGGGGGCAGCCAAAATTTTTTTTGCTTGGGGCAGCAAAAAACCTAGAGCCGGCCCTGCTTCCAGCATCACTCACACAGTTGGTGCTGAACCAGGTTTAGCAACTGTGGGACATTTGAGATATTTCCCTTGTGTGAATAAGGCTGTAAGAGGTGGCAGATCTAAGCAGGTTACCCAGCTTCCCGCTGCTACCCAAGTCCTACTGCGCTATGATGTTAAATACCTGTTTGTTGTCAAAGAGGCTTGTGGATTTCTTCGAAACTGGAATCTCAAGGAGTTCAAAAATTCGCTCCAGTCTTTGTGACAGCTCTTCTTCACATATGGAAAACACAGCCTGCGGTGCAAAGATAACAACAGAGCACTGTAAATATTGATGAGGATCAAGAGTCACGGTGCAGTACGTACAAGACTTAAATCTCATCTTCAGTAGAAAGGTCATTCGACCGTAACATCCCTCAATCAGTAGAAATGCACCTTGAATCCATGTGCAAAAATGCTTCAGGTAGCTGTCAGGGATTGAAGTTACCTCAGTAATAGCTAGAGGTTAATCAATTAAGTGAGTGCCAGTGTGGGTACCTCCCACTGCACAATTGGTGCAGACATTTCTGACAGCAGTCACTCCATTTCTATGCACCTGTGCTGTCCTCTTAATGTACAGTGGTGATTTTTTCCCCAATACACTCAGTCTTGAAGCAACAATTAGAAATCAAAACTAGATCTCCTATGTGGCACAGCACAAGGAATCAGAAGGAAGCCAAACAAAATGCTGCAACACTCTCAGATGATGCCTACTTGGAGTGAGAAATGGCAACAAGGAATTGAACCTGCTCTTCTGAATGCCAGGACTGTGCAGCACCATTAGGTTGGTCTCCATGGCATTCCATAGGCCATGCTGGGCTGGAAACTAAGAGTTAACAACATAGTAGCTGACCCTTTTGTGACACTTCCCAGGGTTACCCAGGGTTGTGAGGCACCTCGCTACCACCTGCCCTTAGCATGAGGAAGTCTTTCCTCTACCTGCTGTGTGCCAGCTACCCGACTCCCCCAGACTCTGGCAACACAAGCCCTGCTTTCCAGGCCTCTGCAGGCCTCGCTTCTCTGTACAGGTTAGCAAGAGGCACCCAGCAACTTCTGAGTCCTCCGTGCATCCCCCTGGAACATCCAGCCTCTAATTCATTTAACACTCTTAGAACGCTCAGATTCTCTGCTCCCAGGACACACCAGCTTACTAGAGTCAACTCAGGATCACCACTCCGCTTAACACACAGCACTTAGATACATGGATAGTGAAACAAGAATACGTTTTTTTTTAATCAAAATACAGAGATTCAAATGATAGTAAGTAACAATACTGGAAACAAATAGTTACATATAAACCATAACATGCTTGTTACAGCTAAACTAAACTCACAAAGTATTCCCCTGTCTCTTACAGGAGAGCTTACTCCCAGTCTTTTCCCCAGCATTTTCAACCAGGATGGCTGAGATCCCCCTTTCATAAGATCAATCCAGCTGGAAACTTGTCTTCACAGACTGAAGGATGCCAGAGCATCTCTCTGCACCCCCCAGATATACCAGGCCAGACCTTTGAACTTCACCTGAAAACAGGGCTCCCTCGGCTGTTTATCTCTTACAGTTAATTTCCTTCTGAAGTTTCTGGAAACTCTTAATGAACATTTGACTCAGTATGGGAATAGAATTTTATTGTAAGGCACACAATGGCCCACCAGAGAGAGAAGTATCTCTCTCCTCCTGTCTGGACAGTTTGTCTCATGGTGTGCTACATTTCAGTGACCTGCCTTCAACCACCAGTCCTACAGAGCCTAATTTTCAGCAGATACACTTAATTCTATACATTCCTTTTACAATGATTATGATGTCATGTGTGACACAAGCTTTCATTAGAGACCATACATGGCATTCTTTTGATGAACCTAGGGGATCCCCATACCCCTATGCCCTCTGTCAGTTGGCATCAAGAGGTGCTTAGGACACGTCTAGTTTCCTGCTTGATCATGCAAGTACTAAACGCCAGGTCATTAGACTGGCTTGTACAGTGCTATTATTTTTTCAAGACTTTATACATTTGAGTTCTAGGATATGAATAGGAACAAACCTTAATGATGATGCTACCTTCTTCATATGTCATTGGGAAGGCAGAGCCACTTGCAGCACATCTGGCTTTCTCCCATTCATGTGTCCTGAGCCTGTTGTACATTTCCAGCACATCTGCTTCTTGACAAGGGTCATTCAGGTTCTCAGAGAATTTATGGCTTCTCATTGCATTGGCCAAGACAGGCTCCAATCCAGGGCTAAAAGCGGAGTTAAAAAGTTCATTTTAAAATGGAAGAGCCAGATACAAAGGAGAAACATCAAGAATAAAGAGATATTCATAAAGGATAACTAATAATAATCTGGAAATACTTTATGAATTGCCATATAATTCACAAGATACAGCCTCCACTCTGTACTTCCCAACCCTAAACTGATATCTGCCTGACCAGGGAGCATCCGGGTGTGCCAGATTCTGTCTGGAAAAGTATCACTCTCACAGTGATATTCCACAAGTGGCAGCTAGCATGATCTAAACAGCACTTGGATTTTGTCTTGAGAGCTTGCCTCTTTCATCAGCACTTGGGTACTGGGACAGACACGGAGCTGCCATAGTCGCCCATCTCACTGTAGCTAGTAGTACACATACCTCATGGAGGCTGAGAATCTGGGGAGGGGACACTTGGGCTGCCAAGGTGGCATAGAGGGGTTACAGCGTTGGGAGAAGGATCAGGCTCTTTGTAGAAAGATAAGCTCTGGAGGAAATATTTACAAATCCCCTACTTTTGCTCTAAGCCTCTTTTTCCTTCCTTCAGCGTTTCACATTCTTCCTCCTTCTGATGAAACTTTTCTGCGCTGAGCATTCTGGAAAGCTCCATGAAACAGTTTCATGGACAAAATAAATATCACCAACCAGCCAATGATGCACAGGACACTCCCATTCCAGAAGTTATAAGACAGTCCCAGCTTCTCACCCATCTATTCTGCAAGCCCAGCTCGCAGTACAGTTATTGTCCCAGATGTATTTATGGCCTTGCAATGATGTGATGTTGCTGCCGCCAAATGCAGTGTTATTACATTGTGGATTTCTTGTTTCACAGGTTGAATACACAAGGCACTTGATGGGATTCATTTAGATACTGCAGGGATTCGCTAGCCCAGATATTTATACTTAGGAGGAAGGTAATGTGTGTTACAAACGATGGTCTGATCCAGCAGCCACTGAAGTCAATATCAAAATTCCCATTGACTTTGATAAGAGCTGGTTCAGTCCAATGCGTCAAAACCTTGGGTAATAAACATCTTTTGATGGACAAGCAACATTGCTTGATCCTAACTCGCAAAAATCACCTTTTCCCTGAGCACGGACATGCGTGCTGCTGTCTTCATGCACCTTCATGAAGTTTGTTCACAAGGTTGTGTTTGTAGAGTCCCAACAAGTTCACAGGTGACAAATGTACTAGTTGGATGGGAGGAGGGTGAGTGGTTCTAGATGAAGAGGCAATTCACAGAATAGTAACAACAATACACACTACTCACTTCTGAGCGAAGCACTGACTATTGTTGGTGGCCTCCTGCGATCTGGAACCACAGCAATCAGTCTCACTTGCTGCTTCCTGACTAGAGATGGGACAAACAACATTGAATAAAAAATGCAGATGGGAATAAACCAAAACCCAGAAAACTGAACTTTGGAGAAGTTCAGATCCAGATCCAGATCCGGCCTTTGCAGCTAGCCTACTGTACTTGGTTGAACAAAATCTCTGAATCCAACTTGGTCTGAATTTGGGGGGAAATTGGATCTAGTTCCAATCTCTGTATCATGGATCACTTTCTGTTAACAACCTGAACCTTTGTCCTACATCAACCAAGTCTTGAGTTGACAAAATTCTAAGAAAAACCTTTCAGCTTTGAAAAAGATTGATTAGCTATTTTCCTTATCCTGGCTGCCTCTGTATTTCCTTTTTGTAGCTGGAATTGGAAGCTCCAAAATACCCTGGAGAGAGGCTGCTGTCATTGTAATATCATCCTGACCAAGCACAGAAGTTGCAGGAAATCTCACACTAAAGCCTGTTCTTATCCAATTTCCAGCCCAGTTATATGGGATTCAGATAAGACTAAAGAAGATCCTTACTTGTGTGTGTTTATTGGAACCAACCTTTGCTGGATTTGCTCATCACTATTCTTGGTCTTTTCGGAGGATTCATTTTGGCATTTTATGCTTGTGAATTGCATCTCTAGGGTACTGCCTCTCTTCTCTCCCCCACAGTTCACCCCTTTCCACTCTCACCATAATCCCAGCTGCCACCCTTCCTTTAGGAGCTTGTCAATGCCACCCCTTAAATAGCTGTTAAGAGGTCACTGCTAAGTAATGCAAGACTCTCCCTTTCCTCTAGGATCAGAGTATGCTATCATGGCAGCTGCACTCACAGTCCTGCCAAGTATAAGTTTACCACCCGCCCTTTCTATATCAGGAAGGGTGGGTTTATCCTGTGTCCCGCTGATGCACAAGGCGGTATTACCTATTCAGAAAACTATTTGGGATGGAGCTAAAATTCATCATATTGTTTCACAACATGACATGATTTCAAGATGAAAATCACACAGCATAATAAAGCTGTGGGGTTACATCACACTGTCAGATTTGCATTGCAAGACAAACTGAAGTTGGTGGCAGCCTCGGGACCTGACTATGGAGAGCGATGCCAAGCCGGAGAAATGGAGCTAGTCCAATCACTAGGCATGTTGATATTTTAGTATCAACACCCACAAGCGAGAAGAAAGCCCAGTTGGAAATGTACAAGACTTCTTTAATATGGTAGATACTTGAGAAAGAATCACAATATTTTTCACTGTCATTGAAGCCTGACCCTCCCCACTTACCTGAGCCGTTCTTGCAAAACCTCTAGTCGTTTCTCTGCGCCTTCAAATCGAGCATTCATTTCCCTTCCGTCAGGCAAAGAATGATGCAAGGGGATTAGAGTTAATAAAATATCCATAAAAGTAATAACATCTGCAAAAGCTGAAGCCCCTCCCAAAATTCTTAGTCAGCCCTTCAGCAAAAAACTGAAACAGACAAGACTCATATGGCTAAAAACATATCTGCTCAACTGGGTGGCCATGGCCCTGCCATGTGGGAGACCTGTGATGATCTTAGCCACCCTCTCTCTAGGAGTCAGCACCAAGCAATAGTGCCCAGGCACAGAACGGAGCCTCTGGAGACAAGGAGGACCGCACATTGTCTCTCTAGCCAAAGAAGGGGCCGGCATCTCAATAAAAGGCAAGGAGGGCAAATGACAAGAATGGTGCGAACCTCAGAGATCCATTAGGAACATGAACACTTGTTTGGCCCCAAGGGTAGGGGTCTAAAATGGAATATAATTTCAGATCACCAAACTTACCTGAGTTTGTCTTCCACATATTTCACCCGCTGTTCCATCTTGGTTCCATCCAAATCTGTGAGTTCATCCTGTGGAGCTTCACTTTCACCTCTGGATGGCACAGAGCTATTGAAGATGACCGATAACTCAGAAGTCTTTCCAACATAACAGTGACACCACCGACACCACCTTCTACCCAGTAAACCCGAACCCTCACAGAAAAAAGAGGAAATTAATAAAATCTAAAAATATCAAAACAAAAAACCCTGCCCCGAGCAGATGTTTTACCCCAAAAAGCGTGACGTGCCAGTGTCTCCATGAAATCCACTCAAGACTTCACTATTGCTACTGATTTTATGTAGAAGGCGCTTAGTACTACCGTGATGGGAGACAGTATAAAACCCTAAAACAGCCAGATGGCAATTATTTCTAGGGCAGGATGAACTGGGCAAGATAAAATAAGAACTCACCACAGAAAACTTAAACTGAATCTAAAACCATTTCAGAGGTTGGGGGAAAAAATCTAGCCAGCTATTTTGCTTAAACCAGTCTTCAATTTTTTAAGATACTTCTATTTTAGAGAGTGTCAAGAAAAGAGAAAGATGGAAATAGGTTGTAGCATTCTAAAGACATTTTTCAGTTTCATGGATGCTTCTGTGTTTCCCAGTTCTTCCTAGGACCAGAAATGCCAAATACTGTTCTGGAGAGATTTCCAGCTCAGTTTTGCATGTTCAGGATATTCCTGCAATTCAGTTAATGACCGAGTAAGGATCTGACCCCCTGCCAACGAACCCCAGTGTCAGATAAAGGATGAGGGAGCCCGGGGCCATTGGTAACTGCACGTCTGTAATTCTCTTCTAGGGCTACTGTCTAATATTAACGGAAGGAGCAGTTCTCTGGCTCTTCACTGGGTGTCATTGCTGTTGAAAACCTCTCTTTGAAAACTGAAACAGGATCCAAACTGTGCAGCTTGAACTTGCTCCATCTGCACAATGATCGGACCCAAAACTCCAGATCCAAGTACCCCCAAATGTAAGGAAAGTCCAGCTTTGGAGCTGAACTCTGCAGCTCTGCTCAATCGATAGTTAAGACTTACTGCACAAACACATACTGGCCAAGCTTTTGCAGCTGAGCATGGGATGATTCAGGGTGCATGTGTGCGTGACTGCGGGTGAACTCAAATGAGCAGAAAAGGTCAAGTTCAGCAGTGGTCAGTGAAAAAGCAAACCCTGTTCTCCCCTTGCAGTATGTGCAGGAACAATCATTTTGGTGTGAAACTACTTTAAACAAAAATGGCAATTTTCTAACTGGTACAAAATCAAAGCACTTTAAGATTTCATTCAGGGGGAGGGGAGGGGACGTGCAGAATTTTGTCATTTTTGGTTGCAAATATCTGTGGTCTTCATCCTGGATTGAAATTTGCAAATGCTAGGGTTGAAAATAATAATGATGCAGTCTCTGACTGCAAACACTGACAACAGGAAGAACACTGCATGAGAGCTTCACAACCATTTTAAAACAGAAACTTAGAGCTCTTATTAAACATGCTGTGATTACCCACTGAGTTCCAATTGCCCAGCATACCTGTTGGTCTCTTCTGAAGCCTCTGTTCTGTGATCCAACTCCTTGCACTGTGAAACCTCTGGCTGAGCTGTGCCTGGGTTAGATAAAGCGCTTTGCTCCATGCTTCTATTAAAATAGCAAATGTCTCTTCTAAACTTTCCACGCTGAATGCTAAACTAATTTCTTTGACTTCGCTTTCTTATGATAGTCTATTTGTACACTGTTCCCCTTCGCCCACTCACACTCCCCTGACCTATAAGCAATTTAATGCAGCTCTCCTGCAGGCTGAAAAAGAGACTATTGTTGCTATTTATAGTTTTAAATATGTGGGAGGTGTTTAAATGTGTTGATGGTATCCAGAGAAGTGGACAGACAATCTCTTTGCAAAACCAGAGTAGAAGGCCAAGAGATTTGCTGCCCTGGCAGTGGGAGCTTGCTTTTGGACACGATTCAATTTTTATAGAAGTAAATAGGTGTCTTCACAGTAGAACTGGGTGAAAAATGGGATTTTTGGCTTGTGGGCAATTTCACAATTAAAAAAAAAAGTTCCAGTTCAAAATGAAAATGTAAATCTTGAACATTTTCAGCAAATTGAAAATTCAAAAATAAATCAGCAAAAAATAAGTCTCATTTTGGCTTGATTGAAATGTTTTGTTTCCATAAAAAAGAAATGCTTTATTTTGATTTGAGCTGTTACATTTAAAAATAAAATTTAATGAAAATTTGAAACAAAGTTGTTTCCAACTAAACTATCAAAAATCTTTGGTCAGAAAAATATTGAAACAGTCCATTTGGCATTTTTCAGCTTGACTTAAAAAATTCAAAATGAAAAACGTGGCAAAATTGACATGTATTTGCAAATGTTTGACTGTTGCCAAATTTTTTTGTGTTTATTGCCCCCAAAAAGTTGCCTGTGAAAATTCGCTCAGCTCTACGTACAACGCCCCTCCTCAGTCTCACCCACCAACAGAAGCAAGCCAACAAACACAAAGCCTAGAGGCTGATCGAGCTTTTTCTCCTACATCCAGGAAAGGAAGAGAAAGGTTTTTTTATTGCTATTTCTACTTTAAAATACTCAGGAGACACTCAGATACTATGTCAACAGGGGCTAGATAAGTAGTGGACTACACAGAGTCTAGTTGTAATGCTAGAGAAGTGGGCAGCCAAGAGGTTCTGGTGATCTGGCAGCAGGAGGTTGGAGAAACATTAAATCCAAAATAAATCCTTATCTGGGCTCAGAATCTGTCCTAATCTCAGCCATCAACAGTCATGGGCCCATTTTGGGGATAATTGATTTAGGACCTGATCCAACTCCCATTTAAATCAGTGCAAATCTTCACACTGCCATCAATGTGAGCTGAATTGGGACCTTACAGGCTTGGCCAGCCGTGACACTTATAGAGTCTAATGAAGTAAAAACATTAGTGTTTAATACTGTTTGTTTTTTTGATTTTCTGGGTAACCCTGAGCCGGGCTTGTGACAAAGTGGGACTGTTCTTAATGTTTCCTCTGAAACTGTAGGGGTGCCTCAGTTTCCCCTATGAATTTCTTAGGTATCTAGATGGTGGGATCAGGCACTCTGTCTCCTGGCAACTAATGGCCTGGGCCCTTCCTCTGCAAAGATGCCAACTAAAGGTGTTGGAGAACAAAGAGATCAGGTGACCTCCTGGCCCGGGAAGAGACAAAGGCCAGAGAGGAGGGGCTGGAGAGTTTCCGTTTGGAGCTGGCTGGGGACGTGGAGTGAGTGCAGACGTGGGTGTCTGGCTCACTGCCCCCCAGAATGGACCTGGCTGAGGGGTCCTGTTCTCTGTACCTGCAAGCTCTGTTTTAGACCGTGTTCCTGTCATCTAATAAACCTCTGTTTTACTGGCTGGCTAAGAGTCACATCTGACTGCGAAGTCGGGGTGCAGCACCCTCTGGCTTCCCCAGGACCCCGCCTGGGCGAACTCGATGTGGGAAGCGCACGGAGAGGCAGAGGATGCTGAATGCTCCAAGGGCAGACCCAGGAAGGTGGAAGCCGTGTGAGCTTCTTGCCCTGAAGACAGTCTGCTCACAGAGAGGAGACTTCACCAAAGTCCTGACTGGCTGTGTAGGGAGCAGTTCCAGAGCATCGCCTGGGAACTCCATGACAGGGCTGCTGAGTGTTTTAGCCATCACTGGTAAATTGCTAAATCTTCACATTGCTGGGGTGTGGCCAGGACTGGATTAACCCTTTGTGGGCCCCTTCCAAGTATGGGCCTGGTGCCACAGTGCCACTGGAGCCATTGTAAATCCAGTACTGACCACGAGGGACTTTTGGAAAACTAGCAGATTGCTACAGCTCTGCTGTCACTTTGGACTTACAAAATTTGACTCACTTATTAATGTTTTTTACCTGCTTTAACTTCTCATTTATTTTTCTTAGCTGATAAATCTTTAGCTAGATTACTAGAGAATTGGCTGCCAGCATTGTTTTTGGTAACATCTAGAGTAGCAATTGGTCTAGGGTAAGCAACTGATCTTTGGGATTGGGAGTAACCTAATGTGATGTGATATTTAGCATAGTGACCATTATCACAAAGTCCAGTTTATCTGGGTGGCAAGATAGGCTAGAGAGTCTAAGGGGACTGGCTGTGACTCCATGGTAAGACTAATATAGCGATCCAGGAATTCACGTTTGTTACTGAATTGGTGAACTCTGATTACAGAATATACCACCAGTTTGGGGTGTCTGCCCTGTTTCTGACACTCTGGCCTGAGATTGGCGCTCACAGTTGCTATGCCTTTGTGCAGAATTGGCCTCCCAAACTACCTATGGACCATGTGATCTCAGGGGCCCAACAATTCCCAGAGATTCCCCCAATGGAAGCAGGATGAAGAGTGCAATAGTGAAGTGTGCACAGACATATGGAAGGTGCCAAAGCCCCTGCGTTGACATTTTCTGGGTTTGCTACCTTGTTTAAGTATCAGAGGGGTAGCCGTGATAGTCTGGATCTGTAAAAAGTGACAAAGAGACCTGTGGCACCTTATAGACTAACAGACGTATTGGAGCATAAGCTTTCGTGGGTGAATACCCACTTTGTCAGACGCATGTGGTGGAAATTTCCAGAGGCAGGTATAAATATGCAGGCAAGAATCAGTCTGGAGATAATGAGGTTAGTTCAATCAGGGAGGATGAGGCCCTCTTCTAGCAGCTGAGGTGTGAAAACCAAGGGAGGAGAAACTGCTTTTGTAGTTGGCTAGCCATTCACACCCTTTGTTTAATCCTGAGCTGATGGTGTCAAATTTGCAAATGAACTGAAGTTCAGCAGTTTCTCTTTGGAGTCTGGTCCTGAAGTTTTTTTGCTGCAGGATGGCTACCTTAATATCTGCTATTGTGTGGCCAGGGAGGTTGAAGTGTTCTCCTACAGGTTTTTGTATCTTGCGATTCCTAATATATGACTTGTGTCCATTTATCCTTTTATGTAGGGATTGTCCAGTTTGGCTGATGTACATAGCAGAGGGGTATTGCTGGCACATAATGGCGTATATTACATCGGTGAATGTGCAGGTGAATGAACCAGTGATGTTGTGGCTGATCTGGTTAGTACCTGTGATGGTGTTGCTGGTGTAAATATGTGGGCAGAGTTGGCATCGAGGTTTGTTGCATGGATTGGCTCCTGAGTTAGAGTTACTATGGTGCAGTGTGTGGTTGCTGGTTGCTTAAGGTTGGCGGGTTGTCTGGGAGGCAGGGAAGTCCTTTTGGGACAAAACCCATCCTGATTGGTAGAGGGTGGTGGGAGGAGTTCTTAGAGGGGTCACACGACCCACTTCCGGACAGGTCACCCCCACCCTGGAAGTCACCCTGATTGGTCAAATCTCCTCTTGGGGCGGTCCTATTGGGACGAAACCCATCCTGATTGGTAGAGGGCAGTGGGAGGAGTTATTAGAGGGGTCACATGAGACACCTTGCTGTCGTGGAGTGTGGGGGAGTCAGGGCCCTGCACCCCTCTTCCTGAGATTCACTGTGACTCTCAACCAGCCAGTAAAGCAGAAGGTTTATTTAAGGACAGGAACACAGTCTCAAGCAGAGCATGTAGGTACGACCAGACCCCCTCAATTAGGTCCCTCTGGGAGGTTCAGGGAGCTTAGACCCCAGCTTGGGGTTCCCTGCATTGCACCACCCAGCCCAAACTGAAACCAAACCAAAACTCCTCCTGCAGCTCCTCTCTTCCCCCTCCCCCCAGCTCCTCCTCTCCTTTGTTCAGTCTCCCGGGCAGAAGGTGTTAATTCTCCCCACCCCTTCCTGGCTCAGGTTACAGCTCAGGTAACTTCCTTCAAGGGAAGTCCCCCATCCCCACTGCAACCCCCCTGCAACATTCCCAGGTCAAATCTATCCTGCTCCCTGCTCCGTCACATCTCTCCCCCCTTCGAGACTGAACTGAGCGGGGTCGCTCTGACCAGTGACCTGGGGAAGTTCAGGGCCCCCTCTCCGGGACAACGCGTCCGCTATCAGGTTGTCACGTCCCTTCACATGGACCACGTCCATGTCATAATCCTGCAGGAGCAGGCTCCACCTCAGGAGCTTGGCGTTGGCTCCTTTCATCTGGTGCAGCCAGGTCAGGGGAGAGTGGTCAGTGTGCACGGTGAAGTGACGCCCAAAGAGATATGGCTCTAGTTTCTTGAGGGCCCACACCATGGCCAGGCATTCCTTCTCGATGGCCGCGTAGTTCTGCTCCCGGGGTAGCAACTTCTTGCTCAGGTACACGATGGGGTGTCTCTCTCCCTTTTCATCCTCCTGCATTAACACCGCCCCCAGTCCCGTGTCTGAGGCGTCGGTGAACACCATAAAGGGCTTGTCAAAGTCTGGGTTTGCCAGAACTGGGCCACTGACCAGAGCCTCCTTCAGCGCCCGGAGAGCCTCCTGGCACTCCTCGGTCCAGACCACCTTGTCTGGCTTCCCCTTCTTGCACAGCTCAGTGATGGGGGCGGCTATGGCGCTAAAGTGGGGCATGAACCTTCGATAGTACCCCGCCATCCCAATAAAGGCTTGGACCTGCTTTTTGGTTTGAGGAGCGGGCCAGTCTCTGATCACCTCCACTTTGGCTGGTTCCGGCTTTAGGCAGCCACTTCCCACCCGGTGGCCTAGGTAGGATACCTCAGCCATCCCCACCTTGCACTTCTCCGGTTTTACGGTCAGCCCAGCCTCCTGGAGTCGGTCCAGCACTTGTCTAACCTGGGACATGTGGTCCTCCCAGGTCTGGCTAAAGACACAGATGTCATCGATATACGCCACGGCAAAACTCTCCATCCCCCTCAGTAGCTGATCCACCAGGCGCTGGAAGGTGGCCGGCGCTCCCTTGAGGCCGAAAGGCAGGGTCAGGAACTCATAGAGCCCCAGAGGGGTGATAAAGGCCGATTTCAGCCTGGCATCTGCATCCAGCGGCACTTGCCAATAGCCCTTTGTAAGACCCATGGTGGTAAGGTACCGAGCACCTCCCAGCTTGTCTAGGAGCTCGTCAGGCCTGGGCATGGGGTAGGCATCGGCTACAGTGATGGCATTGAGCTTCCGATAGTCCACACAGAACCGGATCGACCCGTCCTTTTTGGGGACCAGCACCACCGGCGAGGCCCAAGGGCTGGAAGACGGCTGGATCACCCCCAAAGCCAGCATGTCATTGACCTCTCTTTCCAGGTCCTGAGCAGTTTTCCCTGTGACTCGGAAGGGGGAGCATTTTATAGGCGGGTGCGATCCTGTCTGCACCCAGTGGACAGTCAGATTAGTGCGTCCAGGCTGGTTGGAAAACAGCTGTTGGTACAGATGCAGCACCCCTCCGATCTCAGCTTGCTGGGCAGGGGTTAGCTGATCAGAGAGGGGAATTGCTTCCAGGGGGAAGCCAGCTCTTGTCCCAGGGAATAGATCTACTAAAGGGTCATCTCCCTGCCCCTCCCAATGTCCACACACGGCCAACACCACATTCCCCCTGTCATAATATGGCTTCATCATATTCACATGGTACACCCGGTGGTGGTGTGCCCGGTTCGACAGCTCCACCACATAGTTTACCTCGTTTAGTTGCTTGACAACCTTGAAGGGCCCTTCCCAGGCGGCCTGGAGTTTGTTTTTCCTCACGGGGATGAGGACCATCACCTGATCCCCCATGGCGAAGGCGCGGGCCCGTGCTGTGCGGTCATACCAGACCTTCTGCTTCCTCTGGGCTCTGGCCAGATTCTCCCTGGCCAGGCCCATGAGCTCGGCAAGTCGTTCCCGGAAGGTCAGGACATACTCCACCACCGACTCTCCATCAGGAGTGGCCTTCCCCTCCCATTCGTCTCTCATCAGGTCCAGGGGCCCCCTTACCCGCCTTCCATATAACAGTTCGAAAGGCGAAAACCCGGTAGACTCCTGGGGTACCTCCCTGTACGCGAACAGCAGGTGAGGTAAGTACTTGTCCCAGTCCTGCGGGTGCTGATTCATAAATGTTTTCAGCATCATTTTTAGCGTCCCATTGAACCTCTCCACCAGCCTGTTGGATTGGGGGTGATATGCTGAGGCCCAGTTGTGCCGGACCCCACATCTCTCCCACAAGCACCGGAGTAGGGCCGACATGAAGTTGGACCCTTGGTCCGTCAAGACTTCCTTGGGGAACCCCACTCGGCTGAAAATGGTCAGCAGCGCATCTGCCACAGTGTCTGCTTCAATGGACGATAAGGGCACTGCCTCGGGGTAGCGGGTGGCGAAATCTATCACCACCAGGATGTATTTCTTCCCAGACTGGGTCGTCTTGCTGAGAGGTCCCACTATGTCCATGGCCACCTTCTGGAAAGGCTCCTCTATGATGGGCAAAGGTCTCAACGCTGCTTTCCCCTTGTCCCGGGCCTTCCCCACCCTCTGGCAGGGGTCACAGGATCGGCAGTACTGCCGGACATTGGTGAAGACCCCGGGCCAGTAAAAGTTCTGTAGCAGCCTCTGCCTGGTGCGCCGGATCCCCTGGTGCCCGGCGAGAGGGATGTCATGGGCCAGGTACAGTAGCTTGTGGCGAAACTTCTGGGGAACCACCAGCTGCCTCCTGATCCCCCACGACTCCACTTCCCCTGGGGGAGCCCACTCTCGGTACAGGAACCCCTTCTCCCACAGGAACCTCTCCTTGCAACCTCTCATCATGGTCTGTACCACACTGAGGTCAGCCAGGCCCCTTAGCTTCCGCAGGGAGGGGTCCTTCTGCAACTCGGCCTGGAACTCGGCGGCTGGGGAAGGGATGGGGACCTGCTCCCTCTCGGCGGCTGGGTCGGAAGCCCCAGCCACCCCGAGCCTTATCCTTAGGTGTTCCCTCTCCACCCGGGTAGGGTTCGGTGCCTCCGGTGTGACATCCCTCCCAAGGTCAGGGGGTAGTGCCCCTCGCCGGCTCTGGCTACGGGTCACGACTAAGGTGGTCTGGGGGTTGCTTGGCCAGTCCTCTAGGTCCCCCCCCATCAACACCTCAGTGGGCAAATGGTGGTGCACTCCCACGTCCTTGGGGCCCTCCTTGGCCCCCCATTTCAGGTGTACCCTCGCTACGGGAACCTTGAATGGGGTCCCGCCCACCCCTGTCAGGGTCAGGAAGGTGTTGGGCACCACCCGATCTGGGGCCACCACCTTGGGCCGGGCCAGTGTCACCTCTGCACCCATGTCCCAGTATCCATAAACTTTCTTCCCATCCACCTCCAGGGGAACAAGGCACTCGCTCCGCAGGGACAGCCCCGCGCCCACCCTGTAAACGGAGAACTTTGAATCCGGAGCATCTTGGCCCCCAGAGAAGCTGGCCTGGGGCCCTTCTCTCTCTTGAGCAGTTGATAAGCTGCCAGCCCCTCTTGCGTGAGAAGCCTGCCCCTCGTTAGTCTGGGCCTCTACCAAGTTAACCCGGTGCAGGTTCGGTCTGCTCAGTCTGTCCTTGAGCTTGGGGCACTGGGCCCGAACGTGGCCTCTTCGGCCGCAGTAATAGCAGCTCATGTCCCGTGGGTCCCCTCGAGCCGGTCGGTTGTCCCTGATGCTGGGCATTCCCCTTGGGAGGGGATTCCCCATATTCCCCCTTTGGGAGGTACCCAGGTGACTCTCTCTTTGCATCATGGCGGGCCTGTTCCTTTGGGGCTCCTCCCTGCCACCCCCTGACCGGCTCTTCACAAACTCATCGGCCAGTAGGGTGACCAGATCACCCAAGACAAATATCGGGACGCGGGAGGGGGGGGGGGGGTGACGCGGGGGAGAGGGGGGTAGCGGGGGGGGGGCAAAAAAAAAAAAAAAACCCTTCCTCCGCAAGCGCTGGAGGGAGGCCCGGGAGACGCAGGGGAAGCGCGGGGCCGGGGTGAGTAACAGTCCGGCCTGGCCCCAAGCAGGCAGGACTCAGTTGGGCGGTAGGGAGAGGAGGGGGGCGGCCCGCGGGGCCAGGCGGCGGCTGTTCTCACCCCCGGCCAGCGGGATTCGGGAGCAGCCGCTGCTGCAGCTCCCACTGCCGCGGGGGCAGGAAGCGGCCATGGCGCTCCGCGGCTGCAGCTCTGGCGCCCCTGAACCTCCCGAGCCGGGGCCTGCTGCGGGGACCCAGCAGCGCGCACGCTGCGCCCAGCCCAGCCCCTGGCCAGTCGCGTCTGGGCTGCTGCCCAGCTGGTGCTATCCCGCGGCGGCCCCGGAGTGGGGGCAGCAGGCCCCAGCCCCCCCGTCCCGCAGGGGAACGAACGGGGCTGGGCTGCCGATGCCTCCGCCCCGGGGCCGCCGCGGGATAGCACCAGCTGGGCAGCAGCCCAGATGCGACTGGCCAGGGGCTGGGCCCAGCGTACGCGCTGCTGGGTCCCTGCAGCAGGCCCCGGCTCGGGGGGTTCGGAGGCGCCGCAGCTGCGGAGCGCCATGGCCGCTTCCTCCCCCGCGGCAGTGGGAGCTGCAGCAGCGGCTGCTCCAGAGTCCCGCTGCCCGGGGGGACAACAACAGCCGCCGCCTGGCCCCGCGGGTCGCCCCCCTCCTCTCCCAACCACCCAACTGAGTCCTGTCTGCTCGGGGCCAGGCCGGACTGTTACTCACCCCGGCCCCGCGCTTCCCCTGCATCTCCCGGGCCTCCCTCCAGCGCTTGTGGAGGGAGGGGGAATGGTGAGCCCGGGGAAGAGGCAGGGATTCGGGGAGGGAGCCAATCGGGGGAGGAGGGGGCGGAGTCGGGGCGGGGTGGGGGGGGTGCGAGCACTTCCGGGCTCTAGGCTCCGGGGCATTTCCTTGTTTGTCCAGTGTCCCGACCGCATGTCGGTCGGGACGCGGGACAAACAAGGAAATATCGGGACAGTCCCGATAAAATCGGGATGTCTGGTCACCCTATCGGCCAGCCGCCCTGCGTGTCGCGGGTTCTCTGGCTTTCTGTCCACCAACCACAGCCTCAGGTCGGATGGGCACCGCTCATACAGTTGCTCCAGTACCAGCAGTTTAACCAGGTCCTCCTTCGTCTGGGCCCCATCAGCCCACTTGCTGGCGTATCCTTCCATGCGGACGGCTAGTTGCAGATATGAGATCTCAGGGGTTTTATCCTGACTCCGGAACCTTTCCCGGTACATCTCAGGAGTCAGCCCAAACTCACGTAGCAGGGCCTTTTTGAATAGTTCGTAGTCCCCTTTCTCTGCCTCTTCCAGTTGGCGGTACAATGCCACGGCTTTGGGGTCCAGTAAGGGGGTAAGGACCCGGAGTCTGTCCGCGGGATCAACCCGGTGCAGCTCGCAGGCCGTCTCAAAGGCATCCAGGAAGTCATCCATGTCCTCCCCCTCCTTGCGTGGGGCCAGGATGCACTTATCAAAGCTCCGTGCAGTCCTGGGTCCCCCCTCACTCACCGCAGCCGGGGGTTCGCTGCCCTTCAGTCTCGCCAGTTCCAGTTCATGCTGACGCTGTCTCTCTTCATGCTGTCTCTGTCGTTCACGATCCTCCAGCTCTCTCAGTTTTAGCTCTTTCTCCCATTCCAGCCAATTCCGCTCCACGGATGCCGAACGTCGCCGGGAGGATCCTCTGCTGGCCGGCGAGCTTCGCCGGGAGGATCCCCTGCTGGTCAGGGGGGTCACGGCGCCCTCGGTATTTGCTGGGCTCCTCCCCACCCTTCCCCTAGGCATAGGAAGGAGGGGTCTCGGGAAGCCCTCAGCAGCCGGCTGACCACTCCCAGCTGGGACAGACACTGGTGCCTGCGCTGCATTTGCCAGGCTGCTTCCTTGAGACACAGGGATCAGTTCATTCGCGCGATCTCCCGCCTCCAGCTGGGCAATGAGCTGTTCTTTGGTGAGCCTCCCACTGCGCAGCCCCCTCTGCTTGCACAGCTCCACCAGGTCGCTCTTAAGCCGCTTGGCATACATCTTCCTGCTGGCCACTCACCGGCCTGTGTGCTCACAGCTCCCCACAGTTCCCAGGGAGACCCCTAGTGTGCCAGCCCTTCTCGAGGTCACCACCTCTCTGCCAGGGTCGAGCTGCAGACTCCTCCGCCCCTGGGACCACTCGCTGCGATCCCCCCGGGGGACCCTGTTACTGCAAAAGTCCTTCTCGCTGGTCACACACTCCCCGGGGTAATAACCGTCTCTCTCTCTCACTCTTCAGCACGCCTGGTCCCCGTCAATCCCCCTTCGTTTTACTGCTCCCCAGTCACTTACTGCAGGAAGCACCGTCCACGGGGTGCAGTAGATCCCGCCGCTGCCACCAGTTGTCGCGGAGTGTGGGGGAGTCAGGGCCCTGCACCCCTCTTCCTGAGATTCACTGTGACTCTCAACCAGCCAGTAAAGCAGAAGGTTTATTTAAGGACAGGAACACAGTCTCAAGCAGAGCGTGTAGGTACGACCAGACCCCCTCAATTAGGTCCCTCTGGGAGGTTCAGGGAGCTTAGACCCCAGCTTGGGGTTCCCTGCGTTGCACCACCCAGCCCAAACTGAAACCAAACCAAAACTCCTCCTGCAGCTCCTCTCTTCCCCCTCCCCCCAGCTCCTCCTCTCCTTTGTTCAGTCTCCCGGGCAGAAGGTGTTAATTCTCCCCACCCCCTCCTGGCTCAGGTTACAGCTCAGGTAACTTCCTTCAAGGGAAGTCCCCCATCCCCACTGCAACCCCCCTGCAACATTCCCAGGTCAAATCTGCCCTGCTCCCTGCTCCGTCACACTTGCTTCTGGTCATGTGGCCGCCTTGACCTCAGAAGTAATACCCCATGGGGCAGGACTTCTGGTGATAGGTGGGAGGGCTTAAGGGGTCACGGGACAGGGCTTAAGGGGTCAAGGGGCGGGGTTAGGGTTTGATTGACGGTAGGGCCCTTATACTATGGGGGGCACTAGGGCCCTGCAGTGGCAGTTGATGCCGGGAGCCGGCAGAGTGGAGCACAGCAAGGAGCTGCAGGGGGCAGCCACCTGCTTGTGGCAGGGACACTCAAGACTGGGGGAGGCACATGGGGGCAGCAGGCAGGGCCAGGGGAGAGACCTGGCCCCAAACATTGGTGGACCCAGGCTCCTGGGCCCTGAATATTGCTGGAGCCCGGGCACCATGGGCCCATATAACTCACCACCCCTGACAGATGCCTCATGGAGGCTGAGAATCTGGGGAAGGGATACTTCAGCTGCCATGGTAGCAAAGAGGGATTATAGCGTTGGGAGAAGGATCAGGCTCTTTACAAAAAGATAAGCTCTGGAGGAAATATTTACAAATCCCCTACTTTTGCTCCAAGACTTTTCTGTTCCATCAGCTTGTCACATTCTTCCTCCTTCTGATGAAACTCTTCTGTGCTGACCATTCTGGAAGGCTCCCTGAAACAGATTCACAGACAAAATAAATATCACCAACCAGCCAATGATGCACAAGGCAAGACTAGGGTTAGCCACCCATTCCAGAATCAAGTTATGAGACAATCCCAACTTCTCACCCATCTATTCTGCAAGCCCAGCTCACAGGACAGTTATTATCCCAGATGTATTTATGGCCTTGCAATGCTGTGAGGCTGCTGCCACCTCACGTGATGTTGTTGAATTGTGGTAAGAGGATGCAATGTTGTCGTGCAATGATGTAACGTCATGACATGATTATTTGTCTCACAAGGCACAAGATGGGATTCATTTAGATCAGGGGTCTCAAAGTCCTGGCCATGGGCCATCTGCAGCCCAAGAACCTCCCCACTGCAGGCCGCAGCTCCAATTGGCTGGGGGAGAGGGACAGAGATACCATCACTAGTCGCCTGGCAGAGTCAGCCATGGAGGCAGCATCATTAGTTGCCGGGCAGAGTCAGCCATGGAGGCAGTGTCAGCCATGGAGGCAGTGTCGCTTTTTTCCACAATGAATATAAACAAGTCAAAATTCCGAACGCAACTATCTGATGCACACCTTGCTGCAATCCTGAAGGTTTCAACTGCTCAGTCACTGAGGCCAAACATCAACAAACTGACAGAACTGAAGCATTGCCAGGTGTCTGGCAAACACTAAAAACTCTCTGGCAGGCGAAGAATTGTATAAAGTTGTATGACAGTTTTATTATTTCTAAGAAATTGGAAATAAAAAAATAGAATATAAACGTTTTCTTTTCTGAACACCATCTTCAGTGACATTATTGGCCCACTGAGAGGATTTGGGGACTGGCACTGGCCCTAAGATAAATTGAGTTTGAGACCCCAGATTTAGATACTGCAGGGATTCGCTAGCCCAGATATGTAGCAGAAAGGTAAATGTGTATTACAAACTATGGTCTGATCCAGCACCCACTGATGTCAACTTCAAAACTCCCATTGACTTTGTTAGGAGCAGGTTCAGCACATCTTTTTGATGGACAAGCAACACTGCTTGTTCCTCTCTCCTGACAATCCCCTTTCCCTGAGTACTAAAGTATGGGTTGCTGTCTTCATGCACCTTCATGGATTTCGTTCAGAAGGTTGTGTTTGTAGACTCCAAACAAGATGTACTAGACTGGTGGTTCTCAATCTGTGGGTCAGGACCCCAAAGTGGGTTGTGACCCAATTTTAATGGGGTCTTCAGGGCTGGCTTAGACTTTCTGGGGACCGGGGCCAAAGCCCAAGCCCAAGAGCTTCAGGCCTGGGCAGCAGGGCTCAGGTTACAGGCCCCCTGCCTGGGGCTGAAGCCCTTGGGCTTTGGCTTTTGCTCCCCAGCCTGGGGTTGGGGGGGCTTTGACTTTGCGTCTCCTCCCCCCCCCCCCCCCCCCAAGGTGGCAGGGCTTGGACGGGCTCAGGCTTCGGTCCCCCATCCTGGGGTCCTGTAGTAATTTTTGTTGTCAGAAGGGGGTCGTGGTGCAGTGAAGTTTGAGAAACCCTGTACTAGACACATGGGAGGAGGGTGAAGAGGCAATTCACAGAATAGCAACAAAAATACACAATACTCACTTCTGAGCAAAGCACTGACTCTTGCTGGTGGCCTTCTGCGATCTGGAACAACGTGAATCAATCCTGCTTGCTGCTTCCTGACTAGAGATAGGACAAACCAAGTTGAATAAAAGAAACAGATGGGAACAAACCAAAACCCAGAAACCTGAACTTTGGTCCAGATCTGGCCTTTGCAGATAGCCTATTGTACTTGGTTGAATAAAATCTCCGCATCCAACTTCAGGGGTGCCTTTTCAGATTTTGGTAGGGGTGTATGTGTGTGTGGGGGCAACTTTAACAGCAATTCCAGGGGCTACTTTGGCACCTGAAAACTCTAGTTTTTTTGCAGATAACTTAGAAATTAGCTGACAGGAGCATAGTATCTAGTTCCTATATAAAGAAAGAAAAAATAAAGAAATATTAGACCCACTCAGCTATAATACTAACAGTGATTGAGTGTCAAGTCACTTAGGGGCACTGGTTAGGTTTAAAATTGTAATGTATATTCTTACTTTGTTACTAACTCTTGAATGCAACAATTGAAATAATTGTAGAAAAATCTAGATTACTTTCTATCACTTTTTTGCAGTTCACCAAATTTGGAATAGATCATTTAACTTTTGGAAACATTCTACTAGGGCAAGGCCTCATGAGTTTATACTGCACTTTCCTGGGGCTCTAGTGGTAATACCCCACTACAAATAATAGACTAGAAACTGACCTTAAACAGGAGTGAAACTGACACTTTCAAGTCACTTTCACAGTATTGCCAAACTCAAATGCTCAAAAATCATGAATCAGGCTCACCAAAAATCATGAGATTGGCTTTAAAATAATGAGATTATGTAAATATAATAGATATGGTGTTCTTTTTATTTGCCTTCTACTTTTTGAGGCTTTTAGGGTGGAAAGGGGTCACATTTTGAAGCTTTCTCCACAGCAACGAGGGCTAGAAACTTCATTTTTCTTTAAGAATGAAGGCTGAAATCATCACATATCCACTTGACTCCAGGAGCTGGGGCTTTAAGGAAAGCAATAATTATCATGAGACTTGTGACAAAATCATGAGAGTTGGCAGGGGCGTCTCTATGTTTTTTGCCGCCCCAAGCACGGCAGTCAGGTGGCCTTTGGCAGCATGCCTGCGGGCGGTCCGCTGGTCACGCGGATTCGGCGGCATTTCTGTGGGTGATCTGCCGGTCCCGCACCTTTGGCGTGCCTGCTGCCGAATTGCTGCTGAAGCTGCAGGACCGGCGGACCTCCCACAGGCATGTCACTGAAGGCTGCCTGACTGCCGCCCTCACAGCGACCGGCAGTCCGCTCCCCCATTTTTGTTGCCCTTTTCTGAACCTTTTCCAATTCCAATAAATCTTTTTTGAGATGGGGTGACATCTGCACACAGCATTCAAGATGTAGGCATACCATGGATTTATATAGAGGCAATATGAAATAGTCTGTCTTGTTATCTATCCCTTTCTTAATGATTCCCAACATTCTGTTAGCTTTTGTGACTGCTGCTGTACATGGAGTGGATGTTTTCAGAGAACTATCCACAATGATACCAAGACAGGGCCACCCAGAGGATTCAGGGGGCCTGGGGCAAAGCGGGGGAGCTGCAGCAAGAGCCGGCTTTAAGCACCACAGGGCCCGATTCGAAGGAGCTGCCGCTGAAGTCCCGCTGCTGTCTTCGGCGGCAGCTCAATCGGCTGCCGGTGCCTTCGGCGGCACTTCGGTGGAGGGACCTTCCTCCGCGGCAGCGATTGAGCTGCCGCTGAAGACAGCAGCGGGACTTCAGCGGCAGCTCCTTCGAATCGGGCCCTGTGGTGCTTAAAGCCGGCCCCTGCAAAATTGAAAATCAGGCCTCTTAGATGCGTAACTGTGCACTGCGTTGCCTAATTTTAGGCACCCAAGTTTGAAAGTTTTGGCCCTGGGCATTTATCACTCTGTGGTGTAGCAGAATAAAATGTGGAGAATATTTACCTCAGAGGGGTATTTGAGGAGCACTTTGGAATGCTTGGATGAAGCCTTTGGATTGTTCAGGATGCTGCAATCAGAGTACAAACTATTATATACTTTCCTCTTGTAACCTCAGATACTGTCCAGATTCTTAGGAGGCAACTGAGTTGTGAGGCTGTATGGAATATGGAAGACCATTTATAATATTAGTGATACCAATATTATAAAATTGCAAGGAATCTGACCAGATATGCCATGTAAGATATCTGTGAAAATATTATGATTTGCTAAGTATGATAGTATTGTTTATATGTTTGTATCCTCTGTGTATTGTGAGTTATAGATACGTATGGTATAGCTGTATTTCAAACTTGTGCTGTGCATCTAGGTGACGCCCCCAGACAGATTGGTATCACCAGTGCTCAGCCTAGTCGATGGCCCATCAAGGGTCATCAACTGTGCAATGAACCCATTGAAAGGAACCAGAGAATATACCTCACGAGTCAGCAGGGCATGTGGTATGCCTGTGGACAGAGAACTCTAAGGCTTCCATGCCATGTGCTGCGCAGCTTATGTTTGGGACAAAAGAAGTACAGCCCACATGGCAAAAGACTATAAAAGGCAGCTACATCATTTCCATTTTGTCTTCATTCCTGCTTCTTACCTCTGGAGTAACTTTTCTACAAACTGAAGCTCTGAACAAAGGACTGAATGACCCATCTAAGCTGTGGATGTGTTCCAGAGCGACTTTCAAGCCAGCAAATTCACCAATATTGCTAAGAACCTGATATACTAGGGTTACCATTCGTCTGGATTCCCCCGGACATGTCCGGCTTTTTTGAGTTAAAAATAGCATCCGGGGGGAATTTGTCAATGTCCGGACTTCCCCCCCATGCAGAGCGTGCGCGGCTTACAGGGCAGCCGGCCAGATCATGCCACTCGCATGGGCTCCGGCAGCCAGAGCCCTTCCTTCACTTCCCCCTCCTCTCCCCTGAAACTTTAGACCAGTCCCCTCCTCTCTCTCCCTCCCTGCATTCGCAGATCGCCGGCCGGCCGTTCGCCTCGGCCTCCAGCAGTCTGGAGCTCCAACCCTGCTCCCCTCCCCCACTGCCGAGCACGCTGCTCTGCAGCACAGTAAGGGGGCCGGGGGTCAGAGAAGCGGCAGGGAGGTTCGGGGGGGGTAGTCAAGAGACAGGGAGCAGGGGGGAGGGTTGGATGGGTCAGGAGTTTGGGGGGGGGCTGTCTGGGGGTTGGGGGTGTAAGGTTTTGGGCAGTCAGGGTACAGGTGGGGGGGTCTCAGGAGGGGGCAGTTAGGGGACAAGGCACAGGAAGGCTTAGGTGGGGGTGGGGTTCTGGAGGACAGTTAAGATCAGGGGTCCTAGGAGGGGGCAGTCAGGGGACAAGGAGCAGGGGGGTGTTGGGAGTTCGGGGGGGGGCTTTCTGGGGGGGGTGGATAAGGTTTTGGGCAGTCAGGGTACAGGTAGGAGGTAGGGTCCTGGGGGGCAGTTAGGGAGAGGGGTCTTAGGAAGGGGCAGTTAGGGGATAAGGAACAGGGAGGCTTAGGTAGGGGGTGGGGTTCTGGAGGACAGTTAGGAGCAGGGGTCCCAGGAGGGGGCAGTCAGGAGACATGGAGCAGAGGGGTTTAGATGGGTCAGGAGTTCGGGGGGGGGGCTGTCAGGGGGTGGGAGTGTGGATAAGGGTTGGGGCAGTCAGGGGACAGGTAGGGGGTAGGGTCCTAGGGGGCCAGTTAAGATGTGGGGAAGGTCTCAGGAGGGGGCAGTCAGGGGACAAGAGGCAGGGAGGCTTAGGGAGGGGGTGGAGTCCTGGGGGGCAGTTAGGGGCAGGGGTCCCAGGAGGGGGCAGTCAGGGGACAAGGAGTGGGGGGGAGGGTTGGGGGTTCTGAGGGGGCAGGAAGTGGGAGGGAGTGGAAGGGGCAGGGGCGGGGCTAGGACAGGATGGGGGCGGGGCTAGGGCGGGGCTTCTCCCGTCCTCTTTTTTGATTGTTGAAATATGGTAACCCTATGATATACAGACTTTGAAGTCTGTGTATGTATCTGAGTGCTTTATCATTTAACAACTCTCTTCTTGTTCTTTCTTTTTTCTTTATAATAAACCTTTAGTTTTAGACACTAAAGGATTGGCTGGCAGCCTGGTATTTGGGGAAAGATGCAAACTAATATTGGCCACTAGTAATGTGACTGACCCTTTGGGGTCAGAACAACATTTTGTATTAATGAGCAGAGTTTTTAAGTAACTTCTCACTGTACTGGACCTATGTGCTGACTGTGAGTCAGAGAACTGGAATGCAATAAGGGGGCTGTGATTTCTTTTTTAGCTTCTTGATAACCAGTGTGGGGGATCAGGAGCACAGTTTGTGACTGGTTGGGGAGTTTAACATCAGTGTTACCCACCAGTCTTGGGAGCATCTCTCTCCTTTTTGCAGCCTGCCCTAACCTTGGCATTTTCAGTGAGGGCTGCCCTAGGCCCCACAGGTCACATGAGTGTTGCTGATTGCACTGGAGGGAGGACCTAGAATTAATCAGAATTTTGTTCTTAATAAGGTTGAAATGATTGAATACATTTGATTTAATTATTTAAAAACCACAACACACATCGAACTTGGGCTGACTTGCCACTCTGGTATAAATGGTGCTTAACGATGGTCAGTTATTACTCACAAACACAGAGCTAAACTGATAGCACAATCTGGGGATCAGAAAGACCCTAGCATACATTGGCAGGGTCTCTGGAGCATTGGTGGGATATTGCCTTTTAGGATTAGGGAGGTGAGGCTGGGCTGGTGAGAGGGAAGATTTTCTCTCTCTCCAAAACACACACACACACACACACACACACACACACACACACACACACACACACACACACACTCTTATTCCCCCATCCCCCGTTTTTCCCCTCTGTATGCACTCTGCTCCCCGCCCACCCTATCTAATCTGGGGATCAAGAAGAGGGGCAGGAATAGGGGACCAAATGTTACAGATAGTGGAAGGGTTAGTGAAACCTACCACTTCATCAGAGCAGCTAGGCTGGGATGGGCGGACAGGAGCTGAGGCTGCATTTCTATTGGGCTCCAATCACCCTTTGACATTTACAACTGGTCATTTATGTATACTCAGCCTTTGATCTCTGTGGTCCTGGTGAGTTTAGTGAGTCCTGGAACTCAAGGTTTAGATTTCCATATCCTGCATTTCCCTTTCCTCATTCTTGATTAGTAAGGATACTTTCATGTAAACAGGGTACTTGCTCCTAACTAGGGTGACCAGATAGCAACTGTGAAAAAACGGGAGAGAGGGTGGGGGGTAATAGGTGCCTATATAAGAAAAAGTCCCAGAAAATGGGACTTTCCCTTTAAAAAGAGGACATCTGCTCACCCTACTCCTAACAGCTCATCTTTATTGACTCCTGCTGCTTATTCTCTAGCAGAAGGCATGATCCTGGTTATTGTGGAGATATTGTGACAATGTGACTTCCAACTGTGGAGAACAAGCAGCAGATAATTTAAAAATGGAGATTCTGTTTTCACACAAATGACACTTGGAAGTAATCAGGGATGATAAGTACCTACAATTTGAGACATGCAGGAGCAAAAGTATTTCTAAGAAAAATGTTTTCCATAAGATATCTGGAGATGTTTAATACACTATTTGTAAATCCTACACTCTCCTGTCTTCCCCTCTCCAAAGCTAAATTACAAGAGCTAATACCCAGGCATTTGCTGGATAAAAAAAAGACACATACCACCAGGCTGCAGATTTACTTGCTTTTTATTGCTTTTTG
The DNA here is from genome assembly GCF_011386835.1 of Chrysemys picta bellii. Taxonomy (NCBI): domain Eukaryota; kingdom Metazoa; phylum Chordata; order Testudines; family Emydidae; genus Chrysemys; species Chrysemys picta. Next base: position 90,669,892 of record NC_088791.1, on the reverse strand, counting down.
ACACAGGGGTATAATTTGACTCCAAACAGCCATGACTTTTAATCATAGATTACACCGTTTCTAATTACCTTTCCCCCATAGGTCAGCACTGGCCACAGAAAGGTTATTGGCATACAACTTTCTATCTCTTTATTGTCCACATGCTCTATGAAATCTGTGTGAATTCTATTTGCGGGCCACACAGGTTTAATGGGCGGGTTCTGAAGAAGCAACAAACAGTAAATTTTGTAGCACTCTGCTGTGAACTTTACAAGTGGCTGAAACTTCTGTAGATCAGGAGAAAGAACAGGCTGAAAATAAAGTGAGGACAGTGATTATTATCTTATGTGCTCTGCAATGTAATGATAATTATTAAGCAGACTCTACCACCACTCGTTGACTCACTTTGCTGCTTCTAAATATGGACTAATATCAGTAACTGAATTCCTAACCCAGAATTGATGGTAGTGGGAAAGGCATGTCTGAGGATCCTTTATTTTCTCTGATCTCCCATCCAGAGAAGTTGTAGGTTCCGGGGCCTGGTAGAATTCCAGTATCCACGGGCTGCCTTTGATCCCCATATCCAAACAGAGCTTTGCAGGTGACAGGAGAAAGAAGAGCTGCAAAGTGATGAAGCAGCTCCATTGCAGCCCATATAGACTTTTACCACAAGAAACAGGACAGAGTCTGGTCTTGCAGAGTTGGAATATGGTTATTGAAACTTGGGTTCCACCCACTTACTGTTTTCCCAATTCCACATAACACAAGGTAGCATATGTCCACCTCTCATGACCCAACATGGAAACCAGATCTAGACACTCTATGAGTCCCTTCTGACTGATGTAAGGAGTGGTATCAGTGGGGTGTGAAGGGAGGAGCATCCAGAGCTCCTCAGCCAGAGGGGTTTCCACAACGTCAGCTTTGAGGGGGGTGGAAAGAGGAGTAAAAGGGAGGAGCTGGACAGGAAAATTCTTGGAGTTTGGTGAATCCCACCCCCATCGTAGAAGTGGATGATACAGCACAGAATTCAATGGTGTGTCTTTTAATACCATGAGTTTCACAGAAATGTGTGGAAATGGAACTCCTTTCCCATGCTTGGTATTTACTCACCCAAATCTTGGCTTGGTAAAAGTCTTGTCCATATTTAAAATAGAGATTTTTAAGGTGATTCTTTATATCTCTTGTCAGCTCAGGGGGCAGCTACAAACCAAACAAAGAACAGCCCGAGTTAGCCGATATGAAATGGGAATAATCAAATTCCTGATTATAGGCCCTGTTCAGAGAGACAAATATTTCCAAACAGTGATTTGGAAACTTCCAGCTCCAAAGGTTTGGGCAAATGCCCAGACTGGGACATAGGGTTGGAAGGAGATTTCTAACTCTTGTATGTGCATTCCAGTCAGTCAATGACAGGATTATTCTCTCTCAGTCATGTGACCTACTGTCACAGTAAAATTGTCCCCCATGGGATCCCCTGGGTAAGCACCAGCATTGTATATTGCTAACGCCTATATATGCATATGCATGGGAAAGGATTTTGGGAGAGCTTCAAGGTGTGAGTGTGGAGTGAAAGATTCCTTTGCAGATTGCAAGAGGCCGAAGGGGGAGAAAGGAACGGGTTAACTCGATGATCCAACTAGGTCCGCAGATAAGAAGTTGACTCCAGCCGCCCAAGGCCAATGCACACAAGCAAACTCTCTGAAGCCAAGAAAGACGGGAGTCTGAATTCCAACCCTGACCAGCCGTGAGAAAAGAGAAGTAAGCTGAACAAGACTGCAGGGGATTGCAAAAACTAATGAGACGGTGAAGGCCAGTGAGGGGGAAAAACAACAGTTTTGCGTCCCTGAAGCCGGTGTGTTTTGGGAAGGCTAAGGAAGCCACACAAAGCCGGTTTGGACTGGTACAAAGAGCATGGGGGACAGAGGTCCCTAAACAAAATGCCCCCAGAAGAACCCAGGGCTTAAAAATCCTCTCAAAAGCCAAAGCAAGTCGGAGATCAACAGCACTCACCACTGTTATTTTATAAATAAAGCTTTAAAACGTAGTCACTTGGTGTGCTCCTTCATCTCCTCCTCTAACAATCCTGCGGCCTCAGCCTGATAACCTGATGCCTCAGGCAGATTGGTAACATGAATCTGTCACACTACCACACTACAGACGACTCAGCCTGATTCTCCTGTCATACCAGTTACAAACATAAAGGAATCACAGTTCTCCCCTCTACTCTGCCTGTCCCGCTCAGGTTATTTCCATTGTAGCTGCCTGTCTACGTTAGGGCTTCCAGCATCGCTCACACTGGTGGAGCTGAACCAGTTTTAGCAACTGTGGGACATTTGAGATATTTCCCTTGTGTGAATAAGGCTGTAAGAGGTGGCAGATCTAAGCAGGTTACCCAGCTTCCCGCTGCTACCCAAGTCCTACTGCGCTATAATGTTAAATACCTGTTGGCTGTCAAAGAGGCTTGTGGTTTCCTTTGAAACTGGAATCTCAAGGGGTTCAAAAATTTGCTCCAGTCTTTGTGACAGCTCTTCTTCACATATGGAAAAAACAGCCTGGGGTGCAAAGATAATAACAGATCACTGTTAATAATGAAGAGGACCAAACTAGAAGCATGGTATGGTACATGAGAGACATATGACTCATGCAATAGAGAGGTCAATCGACTGTGACATCCCTCAACTGACAGAAATGCACCTTGTACTCCGGGGGGAATTCTGCACCAAACGATTAAAAAATTCTGCATACAGTATTTGAAAATTCTGCAAAATTCTGCATATTTTATTTGTCAAAACAACACAATATAATCATGCCAGTTTCAATTTTGGTAATTTATTTAAAAATATCTGTCAGCGAGTATGTCTGTAACAATTTTTTTTTGACAAATAGATTTCTTCCCAAACATATTAATGCAGAACTTTGAGTACTTCATTTAAATTTCAATACAGAACTGTATTTCCTGCACCTGTCAGAAGTAGTGCAAAGGCTTGGGGGAGTCAGGGATAATGGAGGCACTGAGGAAGGGGAAAGGAGCCTAGGAGTGAACCTGGAGGGTGTTAGGTATGGGTGGGAGAAGGTTCTTTTTTTGGGGGGTAGGAATGTTAGAGAGTTGGGAAGTCTCCCCATGCAGAATCTGGCTGAACCCAAGCCTCTCCAATTCAGTCAGGCACATCTGCCCCTGTCCCCGCACCTGAGGCCATAACCCAGTCTGTCCCCCCAACTAGCCATTCTGTACCCCAGTCTGTGACCCCCCCGCCAGCAGCCCTGTGTTTCCCGCTCTGTCCAAACCTGGCTCCATGGGCAGGTGTTGTGATGAACTTCTACTCCTGAAGGAATTCTGCAGCACTGGGCATAGAATTTCCCCCCCCCCCCCAACAGAAAATACATTCTGCCCCAGAAGTGCTGCAGTTCCATCTTTTGCAGCTGGCTGTTCTGGCACCACAGCAGCCTCTGGTGGGCGAAAGGCAGAACTGCAGCACTTCTGGGGCAGAATGTATTTTATGTGGGAAAAAAACAAAATTATGCAGGACAGAAGAATTCTGCATGTCCACAGATGCGCAGAATTCCCTCAGGAATAACCTTGAATCCGCATGCAAAAATGTTTCAGTCAGTTGTCAGGGACTGAAGAATCTCAGTAATCTCTAGATAAAGCCTCAATTAAGTGAATGCTAGTGTGGGCACCGCCCACTGGACAATCAGTGCAGACATTTCTGACAGCAGTCACTCCATTTGTGTGCACCAGTGCTGTCCTCTTAATTGTACAATGCTGATTTTTCCCCAATACACTCAGCCTTGAAGCAATAATTAGAAATCAAAGCTAAATCTCCTATGTGGCATGGCCGAGCGCTAGTCACAAGGAAACCAGACAAGATGCTGCGACACTCTCAACTGATGCCTAGTTGGAGTGAGAAATGGCAACGAGGAATTGAACCGGCTCATCTGCATGCCAGGCTTGTTCAGCACCATTAGGTTGGTCTCCATGGCATTCCATAGCTCTTATTTTTCAGCCCAGCATGGCCTAACAACTGAGTAGCTGACCCTAGTGTGAGACTTCCAAGGGTTACCCAGGGTTGTGAGACACCTCACTACCACTGGCCCTTAGCGTGAGGAAGTCTTGTCTGTGCCTGCTATGCATCAGCTCCCCGACTCCCCCAGACTCTGGCAACACAAGCCCTGCTTTCCAGGCCTCCGCAGGCCTCGCTTCTCTGTACAGATTAGCAAGAGGCACCCACCAACTCCTGAGTCCTCCACGCGTCACCCTGGAGCATCCAATCTCTAATTCACTGAACACTTATAGAAGAGGAAATTACTCACCTTGTGTAGTAATGATGGTTCTTCAAGATGTGTATCTGTATAGGTGTTCCACTGTAGGTGTATCTGAGTCCCTGCACCTCTAATCTGAGATTTTAGGTAGCAGTGTCCATTCAGTGCACACATGTGCTCTCCCTACCTCATGCTCTGCCTTGAGGCTAATCTTCCCTGGGCAAAAACTCCAAAGTAGAGGGGAGGAGAGAGGGTCATGGAGCACCCATAGGGACACACATCTCGAAGAACTATTGTTACTGCACAAGGTGAGTAACTTCCTCTTCTTCTTTGAATAGTGTTCCTATGGGTGCTCCACAGTAGGTACTCCACAGCAATATGCACCATGGAGGGCTGGGCTTCGGAGTGGAGGCTGTTACTGATGATAGCACTGAGGTGCTGAAAAAGAGTCCTCGCGAAAGCATAGGCAGAGACCCAGGTTGCCACCCTACAGATTTCTGAGATGGGGACATCTTTAGCAAATACAACCGAAGTAGAAATGGATCTTGTGGCATGCGTGTGGATCCCTGATGGAGGCAGCAGGTTACGTAACGTTCACGGTAACAGTGGTTAATGCAACTGGAGACCCATTTGGAGTCTTTGAGGTAGTATTGTGGAGCCCTTGGATCTTTCAGTGAATTAAAGGAAGAGTTTGGAAGACTTCCTCAAGTCCTTAGTCCTGTCCAAATACAATGCCAGGGCTCTCCTAACATCCAGCATGTGTAGTGTTGCCTCCCTCTTGGCACAATATGGTTTTGGAAAAAATATGGGGAGGTTCATATGAAAGAAGGCTATGTTGGGGAGGAACTTGGGGTGTGGCCTCAAGATGACTTGGTCTTTAAAACACCACTACTTCCCCCATTCTTCATGCTGAGGTCATGGCCACTAGAAATGCCATCTTCATGCATAGGTGTAACAGCGAGCAAGTGGCCATAGGCTCGAAGGGTGGTCTAGTCAAGGTTCTCAGAACTAGATTGAAGTTCCAGGTTGGAGTGGGTGGTCTGATGTGTGGAAAGAGGTTTCCCATGCCCTTAAGAAATCTGCATGTCGTTGGGTGGGCAAATACTGAGCATCCATCCACTTGATGGTGGAAAGCCATTATGGCTGCTAGATGTATTTTATATTATAGAATTCAAAAGGTGTGAGCTCTCAGCTCATTTAGTCTAGGATCAAAGGGAAGGAGGAAGATGTTGGGTCCACTTGTTTGGAATCTTACAAAATTTGGAATTGTTTCCATTTTTGAAGGTAAGTATGACAAGTCACCGATTTCCTACTACATAGTAACACCTCTTTCACCTCCTCAGAGCATTCACTCTCTAAGTGTTGAAACCAAGAAGAAGCCGAGCCTGGAGCTGAAGGATCAGTAAGTTTGATTCTTCCATTGTTTTGAGAGAAAAGGTGAGGAATGGGATGAAGAGAAATAGGAGGACATACTTCCAACTGTGCAAGGTATGAGTACCAAACTTGTCTCGGCCGGGGGAGTAGGGTAATCAGTATAACTTTTGCTTTCTCTTGCCATTCTTTAACAGGAACTTGGACATCAGAGGGAATGGGAGAAAGGCCTACAATAGTTCCCTGCCCCATGGGAAGAAGAAAGCATTCCCCAGGGACTGTTTCTCTAGTCTAACCTTCAAACAGTAGCAGAGACATTTCTTGCTCTGGTAAGTAGCAAACAGATCTATTGTCGGGGTCCCCCATAGGTTGAATATGTTGTGAAGCACTGCTGGGTTCATGTCCCATTTGTGATTGTGTGAGAAATTCCAGCTGAGACTGTCAGCTGTCACATTATGTATTCTTGGTACATGAGTGGCTGAAAGGAGCACATTGTGGTGGATGCACCGGTTCCAAAGTTTCAGCGCTTCCGTGCAAAGGGAGGGTGATCTGGCGCCCCCTTGGCAATTTATGTAAAAAATGTCGGTCATACTACCCGTCATGACTTTCGTATCCCTGATGAATGGGAGAAAGTGTGCGCTGTCATTTCTGACAGCTCTTAATTCTAAAAGATTAATATGGAGAACTGCTTCTGTGGGAAACCATTTGCCCTGGACTTTGCTGTCATTTAGGTGGGCTCCCCAGCCTATTAGAGAGGTGTCTGTTCTTAGAATCAGCGTTAGTGTGGGTTCTGCAAACGGAATACCTACATAGACATTGTATGGTTCTTTCCACCAGTCCAGGGAGTATTTGACCCTAGAGGGCATCGACAGCAGCTTGTTCAGCCTGTCCTTGTTCAGAGAGTAGACAGATCTGAGCCACATCTGCAAACATCTCAGGAATAACCAATTGTGTGGAGTCACAAAGGTGCATGCCATCATATGCCTGAGAAGCTGGAGGCAATTCCTGGTGTATAGATTCCCAGGGAGCATAGTCTGGTCCTAGAGTCCTTAAAGAGATAGAGTCATGCATCTGTCTTGTCAGCAAAGAGTTTGGGCCCTTCGATGGGAGGTCCTTGACCATTGTCTGTGCTTCCTTTGACAACCCTGAAAGGTGCAACCAGGATGTCCGCCTCATTACCACTGCCATTGAGACTGAGTGGGCCGCTGTGTCCAGTGTGGTCTGTAGCGTTGTTCTTGCTACTACCTGGCCCTCCTTGGTGATGGCCTGAAATTGCTCCTTTTGTGCTTCTGGCAAGTGGCCAATAAAGGAGTTGAGTTTTCCATAATTCATGTAGTCATAATTAACTATTACGTCCTGGTATTTTGAGATCCTGAACAGTAAGGTCACAGACAAGTATGCCTTCTGTCCAAATAGGTCTAGCATCTTCCAATCTCTATTATAAAGGGTCAACTTGGTATAATGTTGCTTTTCCTGTGCATTAACCACATCCATGACTATAGAGTTAGGTTGAGGGTGCACGAAGAGAAAGTCTGCTTCTTTAGGGGGAATATAATACTTTTTGTCAGCCCTATTGCATGTTGGTGCAATGGAGGCTGGTGTCTGCCAGATGACCTTGGCAGGGTACATTAGCGCCTCGTTGATTGGGAGGGTGGTTTTCGAAGAGGAGGAAATGTGCAGTATGTCTAACAATTTATAGTTCAAGTCTTTCATCTCCTCCAGGAGAATTTGTAGTGCATCCGCCACCCTCTTAGTGAGGTTTTGGAAGAGTTTACAGTCATTGGCAAGTGATGGAGGATGGGGCATTACTGCCTCATTTGGTAAGAAGATGTTTGCTGTAGCATAATTTCCATCTCTAGTCTAGCCTCCTCCTCCTTGAAAGTTTCTTCCTCAGGTTCCGGGGATCTGGACACTAAAGCCGTAGGGGAACATCTAGTGGACTCTCTATTGGAGACACTTGATAAGGTCACTCGAAAAATGGAACTCCTGTGGTACCATTGATGGGCTTGGTACCGTCAGGCAATGCCCAGTGCTGACTCACTGGTACTGATGGCTTACTATTGGCGGTGTGCTCCAAGGAGAGCGGCTTCTTCAGTGCCTTTCCCTTCGGGTCTTTAGGCACTAAGGAAGAGCTCATACAGTGGGGTCCCTGAGATTTCTGAGTGCCGTGCTTCGGAGCCATCAGTGCCAAGGTGGGCAAACGCAAGGGGGATCTCTGGCAGGTCAAGGGGTTGCCTAGAGGGCTTGCAGACCATTTACTGGAAGCTTTGCGGGGGGAGTCAGTCAACTTTCTCCACGCTTCCACCTCCCTGGAGGTTGAAGGCTTTGGGGATGATCTTCATCCTGGAGAGGATTCAGGACAGGGGTCAGATGCCAGCCTAAGAGCACCTTCCATGAGGAGAAGTTCTAACTTCAGCTCCTGGTTCTTTCGGGATCTGGTCTTTAGTTGTTGGCAGAAGATGCACTTCTAGGGAATATGTGCCTCTCCAAGGCACTGGACACAATGAGTGTGTCCGTCTGTCACCGGGATTGCCTCCCTGCAGGAGAGACATCTCTTTAAGCCAGGGGAACACGGGGGTGATCCCACAGCAAAAGTTGGGAGGAAAAAGGTTGAAAGAAAAAAGGTGTTTTTTTTTTCAATCAAAAAACCAGAAGCTCGAAGGGCACTACAAAAGAAAAGGAAACTCTACAAATCACTATGAACTCTAACTGTCCACTACCAATATAAAGGAAGTTAAGCAGTCAACGGACTGCTATGTTGCCCTGGATTTGAGGGGTGTACACACCCCAGAATGTGATCAAGCTAATTGCAATCATATTGTGTGCATTCAGCCAACATGAAATAATAAAATTGAACACCACGTAGTTACAGGTTAATTTGAAAACAGGCTTTTAGAGGCAAGATCAAAACTAGCTGCAGTTCCTGCTAATCAGAATGGGAGGAGGGCAGAGAAAAGTAAATAACTGAGACTGAAAGAAGATAAGTGGATGGAAGACCTTGAGTCTGGCCACCTTTGATATAGAAGTTTATTGAAAGTTAGGAAACGTAATGATTCAGTAGGGGGTCATTATGATTTGTGTTTTGTAGAAGTTAATTTATAAAAAGTATTAGCTATAGAGTGTACTTTGGAGCAGTCCTATGAACCCATCTTAAAAGATGTTTTTCCTGACACCTTTACTCCCCGGCAGGGAGGTGACTGGCCATCGCTGAACCGCCATTAATTACTCAATAAGGTCTCAAAATTTCGGTAAATGTCAGGGATGTCCTAAACCTATTGCTTACGTCGGTGTGTCCTTAAATCTAATAAACTGCACTTTTAGCTAGAGCATACGCACTTGTATTAATTATTTATCAGACAGAATCGCTGTGTTCCCATTGATTTATTCCTGACACCACCTAGAGTGAAAGAGTTGCCACTGCTGTGGGTTCTGAAAACCCTGGGTAACAGCCACACGTTCCGTTCAAGGACAAAGTCGATTGAGAGGGAACTGAGGGTGCTTTGCCTGTGCAACGCTATTTAGCCTTGAAGCAGACCATGTGGGAAGGAGAGTGTATGTGGCCAAATGGACACTGCTACTTAAAGTCTCTGATTAGAGGCGCAGGGGCTCAGATACACCTAAAGTGGAGCACCCACAGGGACACTACTCAAAGAACCGATTCTCTGCTGCCAGAGGAATAGTACATACCAGCTTACTAGATTTAACTCAGGATCACCACTCCACTTAACACACAGCGCTTAGATATACTGATTGTGAAAGAAGAATACATTTTTTATCAAATCACAGAGATTCACAGGACAGTTAGTAAGAATATTGGAAACAAATAGTTACATAGAAAACAAAATCATAACATGCTTGCTAGAGCCTAAACTAAACTCAAAAGATATTCCCCTGTCTCTTACAGGAGAGCTTACTTCAAGTCCTTTTCTCAGCGTTTTCAACCAGGATGGCTGAGATAAGATCAAGCCCCCTGGGAACTTGTCTTCACTGATTGAAGGATACCAGAGCATCTCTCTGCACCCCCCAGATATACCAGGCCAGACCTTTGAACTTCACCTGAAAACAGGGCTCCCTCGGCTGTTTATCTCTTACAGTTAATTTCCTTCTGAAGTTTCTGGAAACTCTTAATGAACGTTTGACTCAGTATGGGAATAGAATTTTATTGTAAGGCACACAATGGCCCACCAGAGAGAGAAGTATCTCTCTCCTTCTGTCTGGACAGTTTGTCTCATGGTGTGCTACATTTCAGTGACCTGCCTTCAACCACCAGTCCTACAGAGCCTAATTTTCAGCAGATACACTTAACTCTATACATTCCTTTTACAATGATTATGATGTCATGTGTGACACAGGCTTTCATTAGAGACCATACATGGCATTCTTTTGATGAACCTAGGGGATCCCCATACCCCCCATGCCCTCTGTCAGTTGGCATCAAGAGGTGCTTAGGACACGTCTAGTTTCCTGCTTGATCATGAAAGTACTAAACGCCAGGTCATTAGACTGGCTTGTACAGTGCTATTATTTTTTCAAGACTTTATACATTTGAGTTCTAGGATATGAATAGGAACAAACCTTAATGATGGTGCCACCTTTTTCATATGTCATTGGGAAGACAGAGCCACTTGCAGCACATCTGGCTTTCTCCCATTCATGTGTCCTGAGCCTGTCATACATCCCCAGCACAGCTGATAATGGACAGGGGTCATTCAGGTTCTCAGAGCACGTATGGCTTTCCATTGCATTGGCCAAGACATGGTTCAATCTAGGGCCAAAAGGGGGTTAAAAATACATTTTAAAATGAAAGGGCCAGATTCAAAGGACACACACCAAGACTAATGGGCTTTAAATTCATAAAAGGATAATTAATAATAATCCAGAAATACTTTATGAATTGGCATGTAATTCACAAGACACAGCCTCCACTCTGTACTTCCCAACCCCAAACTGATCTCCGCCTGACCAGGGAGCATCCAGGTGTGCCAGATTCTGTCTGGAAAAGTATCACTCTCACAGCGATATTCCACAAGTAGCAATTAGCATGATTTAAACAGCACTTGGGTTTTTCCATGGGCACTTGCCTCTTTCATCTGCACTTGGATACTGGGACACAGCTGCCATAGTTCCCCATCTTACAGTAGCCAATAGTACACATGCCCCATGGAGGCTGAGAATCTGGGGAGGGGACACTTCGGCTGCCAAAGTGGCATAGAGGCATTACAGTGTTGGGAGAAGGATCAGGGTCTTTGTAGAAAAGATAAGCTCTGGAGGAAATATTCACAAATACCCTACTTTTGCTGCAAGGCTCTTTTCTCTTCTTTCAGCTTTTTACACTCTTCCTCCTTCTGACGAAACTCTTCTGCGCTGACTATTTCGGAAAGCACCCTGAAACAGATTCATGGACAAAATAAATATCACCAACCATCAAAAGATGCACAAGGCAAGACTAGGGTCATCCATCCATTCCAGAAGTTATGAGACAGTCACAGCTTTTCACCAGTCTATTCTGCAAGCCCAGCTCACAGGACAGTTATTGTCCCAGCTGTATTTATGGCCTTGCAATGATGTGATGCTGCTGCCACCTCACATGATGTTGTTGCATTGTGGTAAGAGGATGCAATGTTGTCGTACAATAATGTAATGCCATGACATGATTATTTGTCTCACAAGGCACAAAATGGGATTCATTCAGATACTGCAGGGATTCGCTAGCCCAGATATGTAGCAGAAAGGTAATGTGTATTACAAACTACAGTCTGATCCAGCACCCACTGATGTCAATGTCAAAACTCCTGTTGACTTTGATAAGAGCAGGTTTGGGTCCCGTGTGTCAAAACCTTGGGTAATAAACATCATCTGATGGACAAGCAACACTGCTTGTTCCTCTCTCCTGGCAATCCCCCTTTTCCTGAGCACTGATGTGTGGCCTGCTGTCTTCATGCACTTTCATGGATTTTGTTCACAAGGTTGTGTTTGTAGAGTCCCAACAAATTCAAAGATGACAGATGTCCTAGACAGATGGGAGGAAGGTCACTGGCCCCAGGAGAAGAGGCAATTCACAGAATAGCAACAAAGATAAACAATACTCACGTCTGTGTGGAGCTCTCACTCTTGTTGGTGGCCTCCAGCGATCTGAAACTACAGGAATCAATCCTGCTTGCTGCTTCCTGACTAGAGATGAGACAAACCAAGTTGAATAAAAGAAATGCAGATGGGAATAACCCAGAAACAGGGCCGGCTCCAGCATTTCTGCCACCCCAAGCAAAAAAAAGCCGCGATCGCAATCGCGACCGGCGGCGGCAATTGGGGGAAAAAAAAAAAGCCGCGATCGGCGGCAGCCGTTCGGCGGCAGGTCCTTCGCTCCTAGAGGGAGTGAGGGCCCTGCCACCCCCGAATTGCCGCACATGCCGCCCCTCTCCCTTGGCCGCCCCAAGCACCTGCTTGTTAAGCTGGTGCCTGGAGCCAGCCCTGCCTAGAAACCCAGAAAGTTGAACTTTGGAGAAGTTCAGATCTAGATCTGGCCTTTGCAACTAGCCTACTGTATGTGGTTGAACAAAATCTCTGGATCCAACTTGATCTGAATTTGGGGGGAAATTTGGATTTAACTCCAACTTCTGTATCATGGAACACTTTCTGTTAATAACCTGAAACTTTGTCCTACATCAACCAAGTCTTGGGTTTGACAAAATTCTAAGAAAAACCTCTCAGATTTGAAAAAGATTGATTAGCTATTTCCAATCCCCTCCCCTTATCCTGGCTGCCTCTGTATTTCCTTCTTCTAGCTGGGATTGGAAGCTCCAAAATGCTGTGGAGAGAAGCTGCTGTCATTGTAATGTCATCCTGACCAGGCATAGAAGTTGCAGGAAATCTCCCATCACAGCCTATTCTCACAGAATTTCCAACCCAGTTATTTGGGGTTCAGATAAGGCTCAAAAAACATCATTACTTTTGAGTGTTTATTGGAACCAACCTGTTTGAAATTTGTTCATCGCTATTCTTGAACTTTTAGGAGGATTCATTGCATCTTTAGGGTACCTCCTCTCTTCTCTCCCCCACAGTTCACCCCTTCCACCTTCACCAGAATCCCAGCTGCCACCCTTCCCTTTAGGAGCTTGTCCAAGACACCCCTTAATTAACTGTTAGGAGGTCACTGTATACAAGATTCTCCCTTCCCTCTAGCCTCAAGAGCAGTGTATGGTACAATGGCAGCTGCACTCACAGTGCCTGCCAAATATAGGTTTACTACCTGCCCTTACTGTATCAGGCTGGGTGGCTTTATCCTCTGTCCTGCTGATGTGCAAGGGGGTATTACTTATTTAGAAAATTCTTTGGAATGGAAATAAAAGTCATCCTATTGCCTCACACCCATGACATGATTTCAAGATGCCAATCACATGGCATAATAAGGCTGTGGTGTTACATCACACTGTCAGATTTGCCCTTCAAGACTAATTGAAATTGGTGGCAGCCTCTGGACCTGACCCTCCAGCGTCAAACACTCCCTGGACTTATGGAAAGAACCATACAACACTGTGTAGGCATACCATTCACACAACCCCCACTGACGAAGAGAGATGCCAAGCCAGAGAAATGGAGCTAGTCCAATCACTAGGCATGTTGATATTTTAGTATCAACACCCACAAGCACTGTGTAAACTTGGTGAGAAAACCACACTGGGAAATTTTCAAGACTTCTTTGGAATGGTAGATATTTCAGAAAGAATCACAATATTTTTCACTATCATTGAGGCCTGAACCTCCCCACTTACCTGAGGCTTTCTTCCAAAAACTGTAGGCGTTCCTCCGTACCTTCAAATCGAGCATTGATTTCACTTCGGTCAGGCAGAGAATAATGCAAAGTGATTAGAATTAATAAAATATCCATAAAAGTTGTAATATCTGCAAAAGCTAAAGCCCCACCCAAAATTATTAGTCAGCCCTTCAGCAAAAAAATCTAAACAGCCAAGACTTATATGGTTAAAAATATATCTGCTTGGCTTGGTGGCTTAGAGATCACTGCTCTGCCCTGCCCTGTGGGAGACCTGTGACAATCTTAGCCACCCTCTCTCTGTCTCTTTCTCTAGGAGTCAGCGCCAAGCAATGGTGCCCAGGCAGAGCACTGAGTCTCTGGAGACAAGGAGGGCCGCACATTGTCCGTCTAGCCAAAGAAGGGGCCGGCATCTCCATAAAAGGCAAGGAGGGCAAATGACAAGAATGGTGCAAACCTCAGGGATCCATTAGGAACATGAACACTTGTTTGGAGGCCCCAAGGGTAGGGGTCTAAAATGGAATATAATTTCAGATCACCAAACTTACCTGAGTTTGTCTTCCACATATTTCACCCACTGTTCCATCTCGGTTCCATCCAAATTCGTGTTCTTGTCTTGTGGAGCCTCACTTTCACCTCTGTGGGGCACAGATGTATCGGGGATGACAGATAACTCATTAGAAGCATTCCCAATGCAAGAGTGGCAACATCAACACCACCTTCTACCCAGTAAATCCAAACCCTCACAGAAAAAAAGAGGAAATTAATAATATCTAAAAAACAAAACCAAAAAAACCCTACTCAAAACAAAGTCACCCCAGCAAGAGAAGTGCCAGAGTCTCCATGAAATCCAGTCGAGACTTCCCTATTGCTACTGATTTTTATGTGGAAAGTGCTCAGATACTACGGTGATGGGTTGCAGGATAAAAACTTAAAATAGACAGGTTAACGATGGCAATAATCACTGGGGCAGGATGAACTGGGCAAGATAAAATAAGAACTCGCCACTCAAAACTCAAACTGAATTGAAAACCATTTCAGAGTTACGAAAAAAATCTGCCTAGCTATTTTGCTTAAAGCAGTTTATTTCTTTTGGGTTTTTTTTAAAGACACTTTTATTTTGTAGAATCCCATTTAGGGAAAGAGAAAGGAGGAAATAGGTTGTAACATTATAAAGATATTTTTCAGTGTCATGGATGCTTCTCTGTTTCCTGGTTCTTCCTAGGATCAGAAATGCCAAATATTGTTCTGGAGAGATTTCCAGCTCAGGTTTATAGGTGCAAGATGTTCCTGCAATTCAGTTAATGACTGAGCAAGGATCTGACACCCATCTCCCCCATATAAAGCATGAGGGAGCCAGGGGCCAGTGGCAACCACAAGTCTATAATTCTCTTCTCAGGTTCAGAGATGAAACAAAACACAAGGATGAAACCAATGATAACCTTCAGTGAGACTGTAGCTTCAACACCACCACTGGCCCATGAACTGCTGTTTAACATTAACGGAAGGAGCAGTTCTCTGGCTCTTCACTGGGTGTCACTGCTGTTGAAAACCTCTCTTTTAAAACTGAAACAGGCTCCATCGTACAATGATCGGAGCCAAAACTCCAGATCCAAATACCCCCAAATTTTAGGGGAAGTCCAGCTTTGGAGTTGAACTGTGCAGCTTTGCGCCATCCACAGTTAAGACTTACTGCACAAACACATACTGGCCAAGCTTTTGCAGCTGACCATGGGATGATTCAGAATGCATGTGTGCGTGACTGCGGGTGAACTCAAATGAGGAGAAAAGGTCAAGTTCAGCAGTGGTCAGTGAAAAAGCAAACCCTGTTCTCCCCTCGCCGTATGTGCGGGAACCATCATTTTGCAGTGAAACCACTTTAAACAAAAATGGCAATTTTCCAAATGGGGAAAAATCAAGGTACGTTAAGGTTTCATACAGGAAGAGGGCAGGGGAAGTGCAGAATCTTGTCATTTTGGTTTCAAATCTGTGTTCTTCATCCCGGATTGAAATGTACAAATATTAGCAAACAAAAACATGCGGTCTCTGGCTGCAAACCCTGAGAGCAGGAAGAACTCTGTATGCAAGTTTCACAAGTATTTTTAAACAGAAAATTAGAGCTCCTATTAAACATGATATGATTACCCACTGAGTTCCCATTACCCAACATACCTGCAGGTCTTTTTTGAAGCTCTAGTTCTGTCACCTAGCTTCTTGCAATGTGAAACAACTAGCCGAGCTCCTCCAGGCTTACGGACAGTGCTTCGCTCCATGTGTCTATTAAAATAGCAGATGTCTCTTCCAAACAGGAGGGGACAGAAGGGAAGGGAGATAAGTGGAAGTGGATCCACAGGAGTGTGGGGAAGAGCTCCAAGTATCAAGCACTTTCTTGCTTGCACAAACAAGCAGGAAAAGCAGCTCTAACTGGGGCGTTGGTGCTTTCAAGTTCCGTTGTAGCTCAAAACCACAATAAAGTTAGGCCAACCCCTGCTTGGAGAATTTATTCAGAGAGCCCTGGCTCCCCACCCCACCCCCCACATCGGAGTCTGCAGTGACCACCCAGCCAATTGAAAAGTAGGGGCAGGGTTTCATACTGCCGAGTTAACTGTAAAACTGTTTTACTTTAAGTAGTCTGTTCTAACAAGCTGTGTAGGAGTCTCTCCCTCTCTCAAGTTCATGATCATGGCAAGCAAGTCCTTGTTCATTGTTGCCATTGATTTTGGCACGTCTTACAGTGGCTACTGCTTTTCTCTTGCGACACACACAGATCAAATCCGGCAGATGTTCTGGGGACAGGCGCACGGGCTCATGACTGTGAAGACCCCAACGTGCATCCTCTTCAATGAAAAGCGTGAGTTTAAGAAGTTTGGCTATGATGCCGTCATGAAGTACAACACGCTCCCCTCCAGTGAAGCTCACAAATGGTACTACTTCCACAACTTCAAGATGAAGCTGTACAACAAGGTAAATGCAATCTCTAGGTAAGAGCAGCCAATTCAGAAAAGAGCAGGGAACGTGCTTAATAAGGTTGTCACCTTTCTAAGGGCCAGTAACCAGACCACTGAGACGCCACACCCTGCCTTGCCTCTGCCCCCAAAGGCCCAGCCCTGTCTCTTCCCCCAAGACTCCACCCCTTCACCATCTTTTCCTGAAGCCCCTGCACACCCTGTTCCACCATGAGCCGCCTGGCCCTGGAGGCAGCAGCAGCTGCTGCTGCGCTACCTTCTTCCTTCCACTTAGAGTTGCCAAAGATCCAAAAAAACAGTCATCAGGGCTTGTCAAACGGCACCTAGACACACAAGCTGGCACTCAGACACACAAGCCGGCACTCAGACACACAAGCTGGAACCTGGACTGTCCGGATGAAAACCGAACGGGTGGCAACCCTAGTGCTTAATGGGCTGGAGGGATTGATTTATGAGGGAGGATTAAGAAACGTGTGGAGGTTGGTTAAAGCAGTGGTTCTCAACCAGGAGTACACACATACCCTTTGGGGTACGCAGAGGTCTTCCAGGGGGTACATCAACTCATCTAGCTATTTGCCTAGTTTTACAACAGGCTACATAAAAAGCACTAGTGAAGTCAGTACAAACTAAAATTTGATACCGACAATGACTTGTTTGTACTGCTCTGTCATACGCTGAAATGTAAGTACAAGATTTATATTCCAATCGATTTTGTAATTATATGGTAAAAATGAAAAAGAAAGATTTGTCAGTAACCGTGTGGCTGTGACACTTGTTTATTTTTATGTCTGATTTTATAAGCAAGTAGATTTTAAGTGAGGTGAAACTTGGGGGTACACAAGACAAATCAGACTCCTGAAAGGGGTACAGTAGTCTGGAAAGGTTGAGAGCCACTAGGTTAAGGATAACTTAATAAACTACCTAGAAGTATCTGTGAAGACCAAGGAGGGAGGAGAATTGCTTAAGGTGGCTCAAGGGCTAAACCTAAAGCCTGGTCTGTACTAGGAAATTGAGTCATCACTGAAACATTTGCAGCAGGTCCCCTTCTGAGCTAGTATTGAAAATATTTAAATGCTAATGTAGACAGGACACGGACATTTTCAACATCATATCTGAAAACATGACTGAGACTTACCAACAGTATTGCCCTTATATAAATCCATGGTACGCCCACATCTTGAATGCTGCATACAGATGTGGACTCCTCATCTCAAAAAAGATATACTGGCATTAGAAAAGGTTCAGAGAAGGGAAACTAAAATGATTAGGAGTTTGGAATGGGTCCCATATGAGGAGAGATTAAAGAGGCTAGGACTTTTCAGCTTGGAAAAGAGGAGACTAAGGGGGGATATGATAGAAGTATATAAAATCATAAGTGGTGTGGAGAAAGTGAATAAGGAAAAGTTATTTACTTGTTCCCATAATATAAGAACTAAGGGCCACCAAATGAAATTAATGGGCAGCAGGTTTAAAACAAATAAAAGGAAGTTCTTCTTCACATAGCGCACAGTCGACCTGTGGAACTCCTTGCCTGAGGAGGTTGTGAAGGCTAGGACTATAACAGGGTTTAAAAGAGAACTAGATAAATTTATGGAGGTTAAATCCATTAATGGCTATTAGCCAGGATGGGTGAGGAATGGTGTCCCTGTTTGTCAGAGGGTGGAGATGGATGGCAGGAGAGAGATCACTTGATCATTACCTGTTAGGTTCATTCCCTCTGGGACACCTGGCATTGGCCACTGTTGGTAGACAGGATACTGGGATGGATGGACCTTTGGTCTGACCCAGTATGGCCATTCTTATGTTCCTATGTTCTTAACAGTTATTGTGAAAACAGGCCTATACTGCAGTGTTCAATTTTTTTTTTAATTATTTTTTTTAAGTATGAAGAATGGGTGAGAACTGAAGCCATGGAAGAGAGACATGGATTTTTGCTGAATCTCTTGTGTCTCTGCACATGTGCTGAGAACAGGGCAGGGCAATTTAGGTAGAAGGACTCAGAGACACCTAGAGAAGAGGCAGTTACTAGACATGCTCAGTAGCTGATTCGGAAGCTGTACAGAAAGTTTCCGCTAAGGACAAGCAGATTCCACACATTCACCACAGGAAAACTGAGCCAAGAAACCGAGCTCAAAGTTTTGTTTAAGATGTTATTCAAAAATATGCATAATACAGGTTGCAAATGTATGTGTATGTATTAAATGTGTGTTCACTAAGAAATAACTTGTATGCTGGTTCTTTTTCAGGCTGACTGGCAGCTGTTAAGGTGCTATTCTCTTGCAGTGGGCTTTGGGAATTTTGTGGGTGTGTATAAAAGTTGTGTAAAGTTGCCTTCAGTAATTCAAGAGCATAAGTACCAACCTCAGGACAGACTGTCAGGAAGCAGGGCATAAACCCCAAACTGGCTGTGAGTTCTACACTTCGATTTCACCAGCCTATTTTAACTAACACACCAGTCAGCCAGACTGATTCAGCTGTGTGTTTGTCAGTGTTCAGTTGAGACATGGGGACCTTGGCATGAGCTGGCACCTGGTCTGTCAGCATCACAGTTTGGTTCAGGGGAAATAGTTTGCTCAAATAGCCACATTAATATTCGACTTATGAAGTCATTCACAGATTTGAGGCAGCTGACAGTCATGGGCTTTTTGAGCAACTGCACCTCCTAGACATAGCGTGCAGTGATCTATGTTCCACAGAGTTATTCTGCCTGCTTCTTAGCCCTGGTCTACACTACGAGTTTAGGTCGAATTTAGCAGAGTTAGATCGATTTAACCCTGCACCCGTCCACACGATGAAGCCATTTTTGTCGACTTAAAGGACTCTTAAAATCGATTTCTGTACTCCTCCCCGACGAGGGGATTAGTGCTGAAATCGACATTGCCGGGTTGAATTTGGGGTAGTGTGGACGCAATTCGACAGTATTGGCCTCCGGGAGCTATCCCAGAGTGCTCCACTGTGACCGCTCTAGACAGCACTTCCAACTCAGATGCACTAGCCAGGTACACAGCAAAAGCCCTGGGAACTTTTGAATTTCATTTCCTATTTGGCCAGCGTGGCGAGTTCATCAGCACAGGTGATCATGCAGTCCCAGAATCGCAAAAGAGCTCCAGGATGGACTGAACGTGAGATACTGGATCTGATCGCTGTCTGGGGAGACGAATCCGTGCTATCCGAACTCCGTTCCAAAAGTCAAAATGCCAAAATATTTGAAAAAATCTCCAAGGGCATGACAAAGAGGCAAACGGTCGCTCCGGGTCACAGCCCCAGACATGCTGCTTCTATGATGAGCTGCATGCAATTCTAGGAGGGGTCCCTACCACTACCCACCCCCCCGTCCGTGGACACCTGCAAGGGGGGAGTCTCATGCAACAGGGATGAGGATTTGGGGGACGAGAAAGATGAGGAGGTAGAGGAGGATGAGGATAGCGCACAGCACGCAAGCAGAGAAACCATTCTCCCCAACAGTCAGGAACTGTTTATCACCCTGGAGCCAATACCCTCCCAACCCTCCCAAGGCGGGCTCACGGACCATGAAGCCGGAGAAGGCACCTCTGGTGAGTGTACCTTTGTAAATATAATACATGGTTTAAAAGCAAGCGTGTTTAATGATTAATTTGCCCTGAAGACTTGGGATGCATTCGCGGACAGTACAGCCCCTCCTTTTAAATGGCCAACCCAACGGGTGCTTGGTACAGGAAAGGAGGACACTACTGTTTGAAACCATTCCCACATGTTATGAAGGCTGAAGAAGCTGAAAAACTGTGGCTTACCATGGCTGCCTGCAAGCCAAATTCTGTTGCCCAGCCCTGCGTGTGTGATCTCTCACACCAAACCGGCAGGCCCTCAATATAAGAGGCAAAATGCGACCTTGTACCGAAAGCACATGTGCTATGTAATGTTAACAGCTTGGTTCACCATGAAAAAGAGTCTACCCATTGTTCTCTAAAATGTGTTTTTTTAAATACTACTGTCCCTTTTTTTCCTCCTGGAGCTGCAAATGTTTCAACGCTACCCCTATCATCTCCGTCCCAGAGGCTAGCGCAGATTAGAAGGCAAAAAAAACATACTCACGATGAAATGTTCTCTGAGCTCATGCAGTCCTCCCACACTGAAAGAGCTCAGCAGAATGCATGGAGGCAAACAATGTCAGAGTCCAGGAAAGCAGAAAATGAACGTGAGGACAGGAGGGACGAATGAGATGAGAGGTGGCGGGAGCAAGATGAGAGATGGCACCAGCGCGATGAGTGGAGGCAGGATGCAATGCTGAGGCTACTGGGGGATCAAACTGATATGCTCCAGCGTCTGGTGGAGCTGCAGGAAAGGCTGCAGGAGCACAGACTGCCGCTGCTCCCCCTGTGTAACCGCCCACCCTCCTCCCCAAGTTCCATAGCCTCCTCACCCAGACGCCCAAGAACGCGGGGGGGAGGGGCCATCTGGGCACCCAACCACTCCTCCCCAGAGGACTGCCCAAGCAACAGAAGGCTGGCATTGAATAAGTTTTGAAGTGCAATGTGGCCTTGTCCTTCCCTCCTCCCCTCATCCACCACCCCGCCTGGTGCACCCCTTCCAGGCTACCTTGGCAGTTATCCCCCTATTTGTGCGATGAATTAATAAAGAATGCATGATTTTGAAACAATAATGACTTTATTGCCTCTGCAAGCGGTGATCGAAGGGGGGAGGGCGGTTGGCTTACAGGGAAGTAGAGTGAACCAAGGGGGCGGGTTTTCATCAAGGAGAAACAAACAGAACTGTCATACCGTAGCCTGGCCAGTAATGAAACTGGTTTTCAAAGCTTCTCTGATGAGCATCCTGCTGTACTCTTCTAATCGCCCTGGTGTCTGGCTGTGCGTAATCAGCAGCCAGGCGATTTGCCTCAACCTCCCACCCCACCATAAATGTCTTCCCCTTACTCACACAGATATTGTGGAGCACACAGCAAGCGGCAATAACAATTGGAGTATTGCTTTCGCTGAAGTCTAACCGAGTCAGTAAACTGCGCCAGCTTTTAAATGTCCAAATGCACATTCTACCAGCATTCCGCACTTGCTCAGCCTATAGTTGAACAGCTCCTTACTACTGTCCAGGGTGCCTGTGTACGGCTTTATGAGCCATGGCATTAAGGGGTAGGCTGGGTCCCCAAGGATAACTATAGGCATTTCAACGTCCCCAACAGTTATTTTCTGGTCTGGGAAGTAAGTTCCTTCCTGCAGCTGCTCAAACAGACCAGAGTTCCTGAAGATGCGAGCGTCATGTACCTTTTCCGGCCATCCCATGTTGATGTCGGTGAAACATCCCTTTGATCACGCTGTTGTTGCCTCCTCACCTGCTTTTGCAGGTTCTGGTTCTGCACATACTGCAAGATAATGCGTGAGGTGTTTACAATGCTCACAACAGCAGCGGTGAGCTTAGTGGGCTCCATGTCTGCCGTGGTATGGCTTCTGCAGGAGAGCAGGAGAGCAGGGTTGCAGCGGAAGCGGTGGATGATGATGGATGGCACGAGAATAGATATTTATACTGAACGACGAGAGGACCTGCGAGGTGGATTCATGGCACCAGGAGAGCAGGAGAGCAGAGTTGCAGCGGAAGCGGTGGAGGACAACGGTTAGCACTGCGCACCTTTCCCGAGGAAGAACACATGTTCCTGGGAGCCCGACAGATAACATGGAGAAATTCGCTATTGAGACACGAGCGGGAGAGCAGAGTTGCAGCGGAAGCGGTGGATGACGACGGGATGCCACGAGAATAGATATTTATAAAGAACGACGAGAGGTCCTGCAACGTGTATTCATGGCACCAGGAGAGCAAGAGAGCAGAGTTGCAGCGGAAGCAGTGGTTGGATGACGATGGTTAGCAGTCTTACTGCACCATCTGCTGAAAGCAGTATGGAGTCTGCACGGAAAAAAGGAGCGGAACGATTGTTTGCCGTTGCTCTCACAGAGGGAGGGGCGACTGATGACATCTACCCAAAACCACCCACGACAATGTTTTTGCCCCATTAGGCAGTGGGAGCTCAACCCAGAATTCCATTGGGCAGCAGAGACTGCGGGAACTGTGGGATAGCTACCCACAGTGCAATGCCCCGACAGTTGATGCTAGCCATGGTACTGTGGACACACTCCGCCAACTTAATGCACTTAGTGGGGACACACACAATCGACTGTATAAAATCGCTTCCTAAAAATCAACTTCTATAAGTTCGACCTAATTTCATAGTGTAGACATACCTTAGATTGTAACATCTTTGGGGCAGGGATCATCATTTTGTTCTGTTTGCACAGTACTGAGCACAAAGGGACCCTGGTCCATGACAACGGCTCCTAGGGCACTACTGTACCCCACTGATGAGTGTGTTACAGGTCCTCCTCTGCACTAATCCCCAGAAGCTGAGTGCTTATAGTCCCAGTTACAGAGAAGCTGTTCTTGTGCTTTTGGCTCTGGAGGTCCCCAGTTTAATTCTCGGTGTGTTGGCCGAGCTGGCAGCAGGGAGGGGAGCCTGTAACACACCCAGCAGTGGGTTACGCTACCACAATACAAATAAAAATAATTCATTGTTTTTTTCTCACTTCTAGAAAATCACTTCCAACATGGAACTGGAAGCAGATAATGGGAAGAAGTTTCCAGCCCTAAAAGTATTCTCAGAAAGTCTGCGATACATGAAGGACCATGCTCTGAATACCATACGGGACACCTCATACCAAACTGTCTATGACACTGAGGATGTCACCTGGGTCATCACTGTTCCAGCCATATGGGATGCTTCTGCCAGGCAGTTCATGCGACTGGCCGCTAAAGAGGTAAAGTGAGTAATAGCCTGATCGCCTCTGAGATCCTCTCTGGAATTTTCACTGCACAACAGTGCAGAAGAATTGTTCAACATTTAAACAAACCTTATTTTAAAACTTTGCTGTACCATGGAGTGGGTTGGGGTTGTCAAAGTTAGACTCAGGACTCATAGTTTGTCAGACCACTCTGTTTTATTAGCACAGCGCTCTGCTAATACATTCAGATAATGTGAGCCCCCATGCAAGATTCAAACAGTCTTATTTATACAGCTAAAAGGGTGTGAACTAAAAGGGACAGAGAGAGCAAAATTGTAAAATTTGCAAGGGCACAATACGCATATCCTGCTTCCTTATTAAGTCTTATTGATTTAAGGCTAATGCTTCACCAATTGCCCTTAAGTGGGGCAATTCATTAAGCAGTTAATGTCTGCTTTCCTGCCCCCTGGCTTGTAGCATTTCTACTTGAAGGTACATACAGCATTCTTTAATTCATTCTATTTCTTTAATATAATTCATTTCACTTTCACAGGGTTGAGGATTTTTTTCTACATCCGGTGTTCTCAAGCTGGAGGTCACAGCTGTTCTGCCCTCTCTATACTGCTAAATTAGAGGGGGATCCTGACTAGATCTTGCCTAGACTGGAGAAGTGTTACAGTACAGAAAAGGTTGAGGACCACTCTTTTGCTTGCTACACATTACTACAAGAAGTGACAAAATTATCTACTGGCTGAGAGGCTTCTGTGAATGAGAATAGCATCTGCAGTGAGAGTAGCTGGAACAGAAATGACAGGGGCTAGGGATCCTCATGTGTCATGGCATACACTAATGCCATGGAATCAGATAGAAATTCCCCTCCTAGCACACACACAGTTATAGTATCGCACATAAATTGTCCGTGAGCGTGGAGTGGCGGTTTCACCTCCCTCTGACTCATCTGGCTTTAGTCACAGCTGAGAACAGACGAGATGGAACAGACCATTATTCCTGATAGGCCATCCCAACATTCCTGGGATTAGAAGAACCTGGCCAACATACTGTGCTCATGGTACATCCCAGAAGTGGGAAGCCAGGATCCCATCACCACTCCTGTTCTGATCACTTTCTCTTCTGATTTTAGGCAGGATTCATCAGTGACATGTTTTCTGAGAAGCTCATCATTGCCTTAGAACCAGAGGCTGCCTCAGTCTGGTGCAAGCAGCTCCCACGAGAAGGGTTTGTGGCAGAGGGTGGTGATAGACAAAAGTTTGAAGAGTCACCTGGGACCCAGTACGTCGTCGTTGATTGTGGAGGTAACTTTCCCCCTTAAACAGGTATAATCTCTGCTACGCGCAGAGTTTGTCTATTCAGCAGCCACAGACCCGTCTGGCATAGAGAGCAAGGGACTGAGCTCTATACTGAACTCTGATCCCCCAGGCTGTGCTTGCTCTGGGTTCTTTAATTTTCACCTGAAAGAGCAGACACCTGAGGTTTTGTCTACATCGGGGGAGAGGTTAGTCTGTACTAAGTTGAGTTAGTGTGGATTGAAAAAGCCTGATACATGACGCAAACCCCTGCAGCGCACTAACTCCCTACTTACAGCACATTCTGGAGTCCTCTTTCAAAGTGTACTAAGTCGGATGCAAATTGAGTTGGTTCGATCCACAGCTCTGGGGTCAAGTAGACAAGATGTCCCCTCCGCTGTTTAAAAACTGATGCAGAGCCAGGATCAGCCCATTTGCTCCTGAATCCAAATATATCGGCATTGCTGCCATATTAGTCCAGCAGCCTTACAACATGCTTCAAGCAGCCATGGTGAGATCCTCGATCTCATCATCATCTGGGGAGAAGTGATGGTGCAGGCAGCTCTTGTGGCCAGCTATCACATAAGAAACTGTCCGAGGAGATCTCAAAACACATGGCTGAAAAGGGTCACAACTGCATGCCTGGCAGTGCTGTACAAAAAGCAAACGACTAAGAAAAATGTACAGAGGAACTGAGGATGACAGAAGAAAGTCTGGCACTGCCCATTTGACCTGTCCATTTTAGGAGGAGCTGGACAGGATTTTTAGTTGGCTCGCCACTGCAGAAAGGGGAATGAAAGGAGAGCCCCTTTAAGGGCCTGATCCAAACCCCATTGAAGTCAATAGGATTCTGTTGTCTTCAATTGACTTTGATCAGATCCTAGCAGTGCAAGTTGCTGCCATCAGAGCCACATCACTCCATTGTATCACCAATGGATACACACCCATTTCCTGTTGTGTAGCTTGAATCCATAACCTCCTGCTGTAGGAGCAAGAGTGCTGCCACACAGCTTCTTTAGTTTCTTGCTGTTGTTTTGTGTAACATGTGAACTTAGTGCTGATGACAGACTGACATCCCTGGGAGACAGAAGCCTGTGTTTCTCACAGAACAAATGCAGTATGGGCAGCGGTGTAGGGTTACCATATTTCAACAATCAAAAAAGAGGACGGGAGGAGCCCCGCCCTAGCCCCGCCCCCGTCCTGTCCTAGCCCCGCCCCTGCCCCTTCCACTCCCTCCCACTTCCTGCCTCCTGACTGCCCCCCAGGACTCCACCCCCTCCCTAAGCCTCCCTGCCTCTTCTCCCCTGACTGCCCCCTCCTGAGACCTTCCCCACATCCTAACTGGCCCCCTAGGACCCTACCCCCTACCTGTCCCCTGACTGCCCCAACCCTTATCCACACCCCCACCCCCTGACAGCCCCCCCCAGAACTCCTGACCCATCTAAACCCCTCTGCTCCCTGTCCCCCCCCTCCTGAGACCCCTGCTCCTAACTGCCCTCCAGAACCCCACCCCCTACCTAAGCCTCCCTGTTCCTTATCCCCTAACTGCCCCTTCCTAAGACCCCTCTCCCTAACTGCTCCCCAGGACCCTACCTCCTACCTGTACCCTGACTGCCCAAAACCTTATCCACCCCCCCAGAAAGCCCCCCCGAACTCCCGACCCCCCCCCGCTCCTTGTCCCCTGACTGCCCCCTCCTGGGACCCCTGCTCCTAACTGCCCTCCAGAACCCCACACCCTACCTAAGCCTCCCTGTGCCTTGTCCCCTAACTGCCCCCTCCTGAGACCCCCCCCACCTGTACCCAGACTGCCCAAAACCTTACACCCCCAACCCCCAGACAGCCCCCCCCGAACTCCTGACCCATCCAACCCTCCCCCCTGCTCCCTGTCTCTTGACTACCCCCCCACCCCAGAACCTCCCTGCCGCTTCTCTGGCCCCCGGCCCCCTTACTGTGCTGCAGAGCAGCGCGCTCGGAAGCGGGGGAGGGGAGCAGGGTCGGAGCTCCAGACCGCGAACAGCCCAGCGATCTGTGAATGCAGGGAGGGAGGGGGAGGGAGAGAGAGGAGGGGAGTGGTGTCAAGTTTCAGGAGAGAGGAGGGGGGAAGTGCAGGAAGGGCTCTGGCTCTGGCTGCCGGAGCCCGGGCTGCTTTGTAAGCCGCGCAGACGCTCTGTATGCGGGGGGGAGGAGAGGAAGTCTGGACATTGACAAATTCCCCCTGGACGCTATTTTTAACTCGAAAAAGCCGGACATGTCCGGGGGAATCCGGACGAATGGTAACCCTACAGCGGTGGTGCAAGCTTCCTACAGACAACCTATGCTCAGCATTGTGCCCCAACTTGGCCAGAGAAAGTGGATATCACAAGATGTCAGTTTTCACACCTATTCAGTTCTGACATCTCAGCAGACTACCCAGAAGGGACATAGCATCAACTGGATACTAGACTGAGACCTACCAACTCATTTCCTACAGGCCACTGAACTTCCAGCAGATAGTAGTATCTTGTAGCTATTACCAATTTTGGGCTGAGTTTGTGTAAACTATTTATTAGACACCAACAAGGTGCTTGGTATTGTATCAACTCATCTAGATATTTGCCTAGTTTTACAACAGGCTACATAAAAAGCACAAGCGAAGTCGGTACAAACTAAAATTTCATACAAACAAAATGAAAAAGGAAGGAAGTTTTCAGCAACAATGTGCTGTGACATTTTTGTATTTTTATGTCTGATTTTGTAAGCAAGTAATTTTTAAGTGAGATGAAACTTGGGGTATGCAAGACAAATCAGCCTCTTGAAAGGGGTACAGTAGTCTGGAAAGGTTGAGAACCACTGCTGCATAGTCAGCAAGAGACAGGGAGCAGGGGGGAGGGTTGGATGGGTCAGGAGTTCGGGGGGGGGCTGTCTGGGGGTTGGGGGTGTGCAGTTTTGGGCAGTCAGGGTACAGGTGTGGGGGGGTCTCAGGTGGGGGCAGTTAGGGGACAGGCTCTCTCTACATTAGGGACCTTACAGTGGCACAGCTGTACCGCTACAACTGTGCTGTTGTAAGGTCTCTCGTGTAGCTGCTCTTTGGGCAGGAGAGAGCTCTCCTGCAGGTATAATTAAACTACCCCCAACAAGCGGCATTAGCTATGATGGCAGAAGAGCCTCTCCTGCCGACATAACGCGTCCACACCAGCACTTTTGCCAGTGAAACTTATGTCAATCGGGGGGAGGTTTTTTTCACACCCCTGACTGACAAAAATTATACCAACAAAAGTGGTAGTGTAGACAAAGTCTAAGAATCCTTGAGCATGGAAAGATTATAAGGTAAAGAATGGGCAGCTCTGTATCCCAATTTGCAGAGCACATTTGCCAAGTGTGAGAGATTTTTTTACTTTTGTAAAGCTATGGACTCTTTAGAAAGCAGCCTTTTATTCAGCTAAAGTGAAGGCAATAACTTGCTTTTAAAAATTAACTAATTGTACTCATTTTGGGGTGCTTAGGTGGTACCATAGACATCACAGTACATGAAATCCAAAAGAACCAATCCCTGAAAGAGTTACATAAGGCATCAGGAGGAGGTTGGGGAGGCAACACAGTGGATGAAAACTTCAAAATGTTCCTGAAGGAGATCTTCCAAGATGGAGTATGGGAGGAATATGCACAGAATCACCCAACGGAATGCCATCAAATGATGTACAACTTTGGCCTTCAGAAATGCTCTTCCAGCAGAGACGAGGTCTACATACATTGCTACCACAACCTAACAAAAGTGGCAGAACGCAAGCAAAAAGACATCTCCCTCTTCTTCAAGGGTGTGGAGGGAGCTCTGTGGTGCAATGGGACTATCATGATTACATATGAAAAAATGAAGAGCTTTTTTGCCTACAGTGTCAGACAAACCATTGGCACCTTGCAGGAAATCCTCAGCAAGCCTGAGATGGCCAAGGTCCAATATATTTTACTGGTTGGGGGCTTTGCTTCCAGCATTATCCTGAGGGAGGAGATCTATCAGACCTTTAGGGAGAGGTACCATATCCTGTGTCCACTGGAAGCTCAGGCAGCTATTGCAAAGGGAGCCATTTTGTTTGGGAACAATTCACAAATTGTTGCCTCGAGAATCAGTGCTCTGACATATGGAGTAAAGGTATCTCGGGCATTTGATATTGCTGTCCATGATATACAGAAAAAGAGAGTCTCAAAAGCTGATAATTATGTATATTGCACAGATCTCTTCAATAAGTTGGTGGGAATTGGGGATTTGGTAGAGGTAGATGAGGTTGCCAGTTATACTTTCACTCCCATAGAACCAGATCAGACAAATGTGATTTTTAGTTTCTATTGCACAGAAAAGAAGGATGCAAAGTACATAGATGAGGAAGGGCTGAAAATGCTCGGCTCCTGTACTGTGCCAACACCAAACACAGAGCTGGGGAGAAACCGCCAACTGAGACTGGATATTAAATTTGGGCTAACGGAATTTAAAGCCACAGGTACTGATGTCACGTCTGGTGAAAGTCGGACGGTTATGATAGATTTTTTAACAGTGTAAAGATTCCACAGTTTAAGGACATTTAAGAAGAGCATCAGACTTGGATGATCCAAGGGACTATAGGGCTCAATTAGGAGAACATATGAGCTGTCACAGTGGAATAGCCAAGCAGACCATACAGTCCAGTAACTCACTTCCTGCCACACTAGAACAAACCAGTAGTCTGTCTAGTCTGATAATCCTGCCTCTTCGCAGACTAGTCACCCATTTAGTCTGGTATTCTGCTATTCCTGATTGGACCGATACAATTTGTCTAGTTCAGTATTCTGCCCCCTCCCATGCTAGATTAGACCAATGGTGCAATAGCTAGTTCGGCATCCTGCATGCTACACTACTGGATCTGAACACAGTGGTCCAGATAGTCCAATATAATTACCTATATCCCACTAGATCGGATTTATCGCCATCTAGCCTGGTATCCTGTTTGCTGCCAGACCAGGCCAATGATCTCTCTAGTCCAGTCTTTTTCCTGCAGCTGTATTTTCTTATGCTATTATCTTTTCAGACCTCATTTTCTAAAGACTAAGTTTAATTCTGCTTGCTGTGATTTTACTGTATTATGAAAAATATTCAAATATATTATTGTATTTTTTTAAAGATCAGAGAAAGTGTAAACATGTAATATTTTGCAACTGTGAAATTATGTTAAAGCAATCATAGAATCATAGGACTGGAAGGGATCTTGAGGTGTCATCTAGACCAGTCCCTTGTACTCCTGGCAGGACTAAGTATTATCTTGAATGAAATATCCTAAGTACTAACTAAATATAGGTATATTCAACAGGTTGAAAGACAGAAAACAAACTCTGAACCATCATACAAAATGTTATGAATTTTGGGGCTTTTAGATATGAAATTGTGAGCGTGTGGTGATAATTTAACTATATAATTTAAGCAAATTGGCATCATTAATTGAATAGATATTCATGGGCAGATTGTACCACACAGCCCTGAATAATAATAATGCTGAAAACCCCCTTTGGGGAACTAGCAGTCTCTGTTTAGGGGAGTACATGGACTCAACTGGCTCAGGCTCCTCCATGCACAGGCCAAGCAGTCTGGCTCTAACTAATCTGGTTACTAAGAAAGAGCTACAAGGCTCTGATCCTGCTGTCTGATCTGTGTGAGAAGACCCCTACACCACTTTACTTTAATAGGGCTTTGCATGGACAGAAGGCTCTGCCTACACAGATCCGTTGTAGAATCAGGGCCTAATTGACTATTACTGAGATCCTGTAGTGTACATTTCTATGCTCTTAGAAGTGAAAATTACCATGTGAAAATACAAACTGTTACCTGGGTTCATACATTGTATTAGAATTAGATCTTGGGATATTTTACATTAGATTTCTGTCCTCTGCCCTAGAGTGAGCACTTTAGTTTTACTAGCTGCCCCTGCAGATTAAAAGTGGCATTCGGACAGATCCATTATGGCCTTTTTTCACTACCTTATCCGGTTTCATTCTCCCAACTGCTGAACACTTCCTCAGCCTTCCCCAATGACAAGTGCCCCGGGGCCGGTGAGTTAAGAGTTACACAGAAATATAAAATTGAATATGAAAATGTCAAATAAAAAAAATGTAACACAAAATGGGCAACTTCACCCCCTCTGTGATATTGTGACTTGGGTAGGGCCTCAGATAGAGACAGTAATGTAAAATGGAAAGACCCTCAGGACCCTGTCCTTCCCTCAATGTCTAAAACATATATGGACAGAACAAAGGTTTTCATGACCAAACTGACTGACTTGCAGTGCCTACCACTGTAGCAAACCCTACACAAATGACATGAAATTACCCATGCTGGGAACATCAGTTAAAAACACTGCTGCTGTTGCCACAACCAATATTTGCATCTAGCTAGTAAGGGATCAAAACAGTCAGCCAAAGGTGTTTCACCTCCACCACCTCCTGCCAAAAGACAAAGGTTGTTGTGTTGTGCCCTGGAGCCTGTCACAATGGGCTCTGGCAGAGTCACTCCAAAAGCATTTAAAACAGCTTTATTTTTCTCTTCCCAAATTGGTTAGAGATGATTTATCACAACTAGAAAGTGAAAGCAGACAATTCCTGTAACATAGGGTTGCTTCAGTTAACTGTAAACAGCATCAAAAATGCACTAGGTGCTTTGCTGCCAACTGTCAGAGAATCAGAGAGGGGGAAAAACATGGTTATTTAAGCCCATTCCTAGCCAATACTACATTGCTCCTTGTGGTTTATCTCCCCAATATTTTTCCAGTCCAGTTTCAAATAACCCAAGTGATGTAGAAGACTATTTCACAATCTGCTACATCTCACTGTTAGGAAACAATGGCTTACATTCAGCAGAAATTATCCTTTGCTCAATTTCCTCAACACACATGCTGTTAGGTAAAGAAACAGAAGTGAAAGTTTTTATTTCTCAGAAACCCATGATGGGTGGGGAGGGAAGTCAGCAACAAATAGGATGAGTCTCTATAATTAAGCAAGAAACATATATATGTTCCATTCTATATGCATCCGAAGAAGTGGGCTGTAGTCCACGAAAGCTTATGCTCTAATAAATTTGTTAGTCTCTAAGGTGCCACAAGTACTCCTGTTCTTTTTGCGGATACAGACTAACACGGCTGCTACTCTGAAACCTAATCAAGAAACACTTACTGGCTATTCAGTTTTACACCCCTTGAGTGCCAGGCTCCCAGCACTTTTCTCTTTTAACCACTGGGGACTCCATTAGGTATCCAAGGTACTACAAGGGGCTGGCTGCCTTTCAGTAGATATGAGTTCCCTCTAAATGTCAGGGTAAGGGATCTCAGGAACAGGGCCGGCTCCAGGCACCAGCAAAGAAAGCAGGAGTTTGGGGTGGCCAATGGAAAGGGGCGGCACGTCTGGGTCTTTGTTGGCAATTCGGCAGCGGGTCCGTGAGTCCCTCTCAGAGCGAAGGACCCGCCGCCGAAGTGCTGCCGAAGAATGAAGCAGCGTGGGTGAGCTGCTGCTGAAGTGCTGCAGATCGGGGCTTTATTTTATTTATTTATTTGTTTGTTTATTTATTGCAGCTTTGCCGCTTGGGGCGGCAAAAACGCTGGAGCCAGCCCTGCTCAGGAAAGAAGGGAAAGTTCCAAATGTACCAGTTCCTGTGTGTGTCATACCAATTATAGGTTTCTTTTCTGTGATTGTCCAGAAGAGGGCAGCAACAGGGATCAGTATTTCCCTCTCAGTGGAGAGTCCACAGATGCAAACCAGTTATCTAACCATGAGAGATCATCCAGGAAGCTAACTGCCTTCTCAGTGTTCCCACTCCTTTACTGGCGTGGGAGTGAGGGAACTGAATTTAGATGCCCCATTACACCCACAGGAAGAAGGCCTGGCTGGCCTTCCTATAGCTTAGTGTTACTCATAGGAATTGCCACACCAGAACAAGCCAATGGCCCAGTGAAGTCCAGTATCCCTTCTCAGACAATAATTAACATATGCTACTTCAGAGGAACATGCAATAAGCTGTCCATAATGCACTTATTCTATACTGTGATAGATTGGGGTGGGGGGTGGGGGGAGAGATATTCTCCTGATCCCAGTTGATCAATGCTACTATAAAACATGATGAGCACCAACACGGTTAAGTGTCATCCTAGCTAGAGTAATGGCAGAAGTTATTCTTATTCATAAATGTGTCTAGCCTCTATGAGATACCATTATCTCAGAATTCTCTGCTTCTGACCTCCCAGTAGTATAGGGTTGCCAGGTGTCTGGTTTTCATCCGGATCACCCGGTCAAAAAGGGACCCTGGTGGCTCCGGTCAGCACAGCTGACTGGGCCGTTAAAAGTCCAGTTGGTGGCACAGCAGGTCAAAGGCAGGGTCCCTGCCTCCCGTGGTTCTGCACAGCTCCCAGAAGCAGCGGCATGTCCCCCCTCTGGCTCCTAGGCATAGGCACAGCTGGGGGCTCTGCGCACTGCCCCTGCCCCAAACACCAGCTCCGCAGCTCCCATTGGCCGGGAACCACAGCCAATGGGAGCTGCAGGGGTGGTGCCTGCGGACAGGGCAGCACGCAGAGCCATCTGGCCACGCCTCCGCGTAGGAGCTGGAGGGAGGACATGCCGCTGCTTCCAGGAGCTCCCAGAGGTAAGTGCCGCCCAGATCATGACCCCCTCCCATGCCCCAACCCTGATCCTCCTCCCACCCTCCGAACCCCTCGGTCCCAACCCAGAGCACCCTCCAACACCCCAAACCCCTCAACCCCAGCCCCACCTCAGAGTCTGCATCCCCAGCTGGAGCCCTCGCCCCTCCCCCCCCGCACCCTGATCCCCTGCCCTGATCCCCTTCCCACCCTCCAAACCCCTTGGTCCCTGCCCGGACCCCTCTCCTGCACCCCAAATCCCTCATCCCCGGCTCCAAACCAGCTTGCACCCCCAGCTGCAGCCCTGACCCCAACCCCCTGCCCCAGCCTGGAGTCCCCTCCCACACTCTGAACTCCTCAGCCCCAGCCCAGAACCCCCTCCTGCACCCCAAATCCCTCAGCCCTGGCCCCACACCAGAGGCTGTACCCCCAGCTGCAGCCCAACCCCCCCCCGCACCCCAACACCCTGCCCCAGCCCAGGGCCCCCTCCCATACTCCAAACCCCTCAGCTCCACCCCCGAACCCAGAGCCCCCTCCTGCACCCCAAACCCCTCATCCCCAGTCCCACCCCAGAGCCCTCACCCCCAGACGGAGCCCTCACCCCCTCCCGCATCCCAACCCACTGCCTCAGCCCAGAGCCCCCTCCCACGCCCTGGACTCATTTCTGGCCCCACCCTGGAGCCCTCACCCCCAGCTAGAGTCCCTCACCCCAACCCCCTGAGCCAGCCCAGTGAAAATAAGCGAGTGAGGGTGGGGAGAGAGAACGACAGTGGGAGGGGAGGATGGAGTGAGCGGGGATGGCCTCAGAGAAGGGGTGGGGCCTTGGAGGAAGGGCGGAGCAGGGGGCAGGGCAAGGGTGTTCGGTTTTGTGCGAGTAGAAAGTTGGCAACCGTACAGTAGTACCTCTCACTCCCCACCATGGGGAGCCATAACACTAACAGGGACTGCTCACTTGGATAATTTTAGTATCATTAAGAGGGCAGCTGAAGAGCACCTGAGACAAGCAGCACAGGTTGCCTCTGATCTGCCCATGATTCTCATTCAATATAAAGTGATACAAATTGAAGAAGGAATTACAAGGGAAAAGTTAACCTGGCCGCTTTAAAGGTTTGCCAAGCCAGCTTCAGGCAAACACTTCCAACCAGGATCAACATAAGGAAAAAGCCTGTTTGTTAGGACA
Organism: Chrysemys picta bellii; assembly: GCF_011386835.1. Lineage (NCBI taxonomy): Eukaryota > Metazoa > Chordata > Testudines > Emydidae > Chrysemys > Chrysemys picta. The sequence continues at coordinate 90,635,685 of NC_088791.1, read as the reverse complement.
AGACAAAGGGCAGGTGGCATTCTGAAGTCTGGCCATGGGAGGCAGGTGCGGGGTGAGATCTTTATTTGGAAATAAGATGCAAAGCTGGGCTGGGAGACAACTATTCTCCTTAGAAAGACTTTTTAAATTGTGCAGGAAAATCAAAAATAGTTTGTCCAAAGCAATAAATAGAATAGAATGGATTGAAGAGACATATAAAGGATGTTTCAGCAGAGGTGGTGATAATCTCTTCAGAACATCAGCGTCTAATATCTTTGTGGGAGGTGTCATGTCTGACAGTACACTTAGGGCTCCATGTCTGTCACGGAGGTTGTGGAAGTCACAGATTCCATGACTTTCCCATGACCTCCGTGACTTCTGCAGTAGCCAGTGTGGCTGACCCCAGAGCAGCCCAAGCAGTTGGCTCGGGGGACCGCCTGAGCAGTGGCCAGTGTGGCTGGCCCAGGGTACCGCCCGACCAACCACTGCTCTGGCAGCCCTCAGCAGCTGGTGCCACTGCCCCCCCCCAGAAGCAGCCCCCACAGGATGCTCCCTGCCCTGCAGCAGCAGTCCCCGGGGCGCACCCCGCAGCAGCGGCCACCCCAAGATTTGGTCAGGGGTATTTATAGTAAAAGTCATGAACAGGTCACGGGCTGTGAATTTTTGTTTATTGCCCATGACTTGTCCATGACTTTTACTAAAAATACCCGTGACTAAATCGTAGCCTTAATTATAATATATAGACTAATGCTTTAGAAATTAAAAGGACCACTGGCTGTAACTAGGAGGCCTGAGGGAAAAGGGAAAAGACTGCAATCTAAGGAACCAAGATTTGTCTCGGACATGCTGCCTACAAAAAGGGGATAGAGAAGAACAGGACAAGCTGGAGAAAAGAGAATGTACTCTCAAAGCAATGGGTATTGTTACTGCGGGGTACCTGTCTAGATGAGCTGTTGCAGAGTTTCAGGCTAAATGTATTATGCATTCACCACTGTTGTGGCCTGCCCCACTGGAAGAAGTTATCTGGGACTGAGTGCTGCTCCCTGGGTCTCCCCTCCCCTAGAGGTGATCACATCTAGATAGGACGGTCCAAGTTCTAAGCAGGAGAAAAACTTAATACTTCTAGTGTGAAGAAAATACAGAAAGCTGAGAACAGGGCATCTCACGACATGAAAGAACATTCCAATGGAAAGTAAATTCTAGCTCCATGCCCTGTGCAGGTCTAATTCTTTAACATAAGGAAAATGAAGGTTCCCATTCTCTTCTTTAGGAGTCCTCCCTCTCAGAGCACCTTGAAAAAGAAAACCTCTCTGTAATCAGGAAGGATTGAGGTCCTAAAGACCCTCACTGCACCTTCACTTGGTAGTTCTCCCATTCCCAGCTCCTAACAGGACATTATAGCTCTAAGGCATGGGAGGCCCCAACACCTCATGTCATCTTAACATTACTCCTCCCTTCGAGCTTCTGTGACTACTTGCTGGTCTGTGTCAGTCAGAATTTCCCTGACCCAATTTTGCAGTTACCTTCAAAGACCTATTTGTGTAGAAATTCCAACAACACAGCTGCTCCCCCACAACCGTCAGGAGCTTTCCTGAAATCCAGGACATTTTGCTGAGGATTTAGTACAAGAAAACAGAAGTCCCCATTCTTAAGGCTCTACCTCAATCTGCTCTTTGTTGGAGCTGGGAACAGGAGGGGGCTTTCACTTTCAATGGAGTCATTTGAGAATCTACAGTGTGCTGGAGCCCTCCCTCATTACTTACCCAACACAACTGTATCCCCTCCCATCCTTTAGACGTAGACCCCCTCCCCATATCCACTATACACACAGCCTCTAGATCCACCTATCTGTACCCCCATACAGACACAAAGCACACCCCATTCCTCTCTGTACAGAAACACAACTCCTGTCTACACACACGTCCCAGACATCACACACAGATCCCCACTCCTACACACACCAACTCCCTTTGCCTTGTGCACAAATTTCCACACATGCTCCCTTCCACACCATACACACATACCACCAGAGAGATTTGCAGGACAGAGGTGGTCTTCACCTCACAGTGTAGCTGACATCCGCTGATATAGATGGACAAGTCTGGAGTAGTGCTGAAGTGACCTTTGCTCCATCCCCCTCCAATGAAATTGAGCTGGCATGAATTTACCAGGCAGGTGCTGAAGATGCCTTGCAGCAGGGCTGAGATGGAGGAAGACTTGGAAAGTGCAACATGTGAAGCTAAGGAGCCCCAGAGCTGTGCTGATGATGCCCTGGTTCATTGCTTGGTTAAGCACCTTTACTTTGTCTCTGTTGGTATTACTAATGCATCCATCACTGCAGTATCTAGACCTGTCGACACCAAGGCTGCTGGCTGTGTGTTTGGAACTACTGTTTCTTTTTATGCGCCAGATCCATGTCACTGTATTACACCAGACACACTGAAACACCTTGCTTGCTATCATGGTAGGATCAGTTCCTTTCCTCCCGCTAAATCATCCCTTATACATGGGATTTTGTCCCTCATTTGAATAGCTCCAGAAACACTGTTTCCTCCACCTCCTGTCGCAGGGTTTTTGTGTCCTGAACTTTTCTTCATTAAAAAAATTCTCCTAGAGTTTAACCTGAATTACCCATGCAGCAGCTTAAGCCCCTTTGCTTCCTATTCTTCCCTAAGTGACTAATAAGAATAATTAGCCTCTGTTCTCTTTCTACCACCTCTTGTTAGGTTTCTATCAGACACTTGTCTGTCTCTCCCTTGGTTGTCTTCCCCTTACCCTGAGCAGGTTGCACTGTACTGTGCTCATCAGTTTTTTTTTCTTTCAAACCTCTTAGGGAGCCATGTGAGGAGGATCATAACTGTAAACCATCAGGATTAGGGTAAGGAAAGGAAAGAAACACATACGCTCTGGCTCTTCAGTGCTGTTGATTTCCTATTGTGCTAGAATTACATGGCCCATTGCGGGTGCAGTGAGCTCAGGCAGTGGTGGCCTGAACGTCTAAGGATGTGCCTTCGAAGATAGAACTAAAGTCATAAATGAAAAGGGTCAGGTAATCCCAGCCTAGGCTCCAGCAGATGTTTTGCCAATACTGCCGTCCTACCACATGGTAGAACATAATTCTATATTTGCTCAGTTCAGGAGCCACCAAGAACTGGTATAGCAGGAGAGTTCGAAGATGAGGTGGAAGTGTATTGAGGGGCAGGCCTGGAAAAGCAGCGTTCCTGCAAGGCAGGACTAAGGTGAATTACTAGAGCTGAGTGAGGGATCTGAGCACTGGAACAGCAGAAGTGCTGGAAAGTCAGGACTGTGGTGAACTGTGGTGCCTAGGATAGCAGTAGCCCTCTCTGATTAAACAAACAGAAGCAGCAAAGGGCTCCAGAGCTCTGTGTACAACCCTCCCACTGATATGGATGGTCATCACCATAAAAACCATTCAAAGGAGGTTGTGACAGGCTGGATCACAGAAACCCTCTTGGGAGCTGCCAGTTGATGTGCCAAGACACCCTCTGCCCCTGCTTTCCCACTGCCAGCTCAGGACTCCAGCACCCTGTCTTGCTGAGCCAGACACTCCCGTCTGCTCCAACAAAGACCCAGGGTCTGAATTACTTGCCCCAAAGCTGCAGGTTTACCTGAAAGCAGGTAACAGAAGTGTTCCTATCTTTAACACTCAGATGCCCAACTCCCAGTGGGGTCTAAACCCAAATAAATCCATTTTACCCTGTATAAATCTTATACAGGGTAAACTCATAAATTGTTCGCCCTCTATAACACTGATAGAGAGAGATGCACAGTTGTTTGTTCCCCCAGGTATTAATACATACTCTGAGTTAATTAATAAGTAAAAAGTGATTTTATTAAATACAGAAAGTAGGATTTAAGTGGTTCCAAGTAGTAACAGAACAAAGTAAGTTACCATGCAAAATAAAATAAAATATGTAAATCTATGTCTGATCAAACTGAATACAGATAAGATGCTCACCAGTTCCAGAATGCTCCCTTTTACAGACTAATCTCCTTTTAGCCTGGGTCCAGCAATCATTCTCACCCCTTGCAGTCACTTCCCTTTGTTCCAGTTTCTTCCAAGTATCCTGGGGGATAGAGAGACTCTCTCTTTAGCCAGATGAAGACAAAATGGAGGGGTCTCCCAGGGGTTTAAATAGACTTTCTCTTGTGGATGGAAACCCTCTCCTCATTCCTATGCAAAGTCCAGCTCCAAGATGGAGTTTAGGAGTCACCTGGGCAAGTCACATATCCATGCATGACTGAGTTCCTTACCAGACAAGCCACATTCCTGGGAAAGCCCAGATGTGTATTGGTGTCTCCAAGTTCATGGTTGGCTTAAGTGTTTCCGGATTGGGCACTTACTGAGAATAGTCTTTTCTCAGGAAGCTGACCAACTTAGCCTACTTAGAATCAAACAAGTATGCAGCCAATATTCATAACTTTGAATACAAAAGTGATACATGCATACAAATAGGATTAATAGATTTAATAGATCATAACCTTTACAGAGATACGTTACATGGCAGATGTAGTATAAAACACGTTCTAGTTATGTTATATATACACATTCATATGCATATTTCCATAAAGCCTTATGGGAGGTACCGTCACAGAGGTGAAGCAGCATAGGCAAAAAAAATGTTCACACCAGGACTACAGAGACTCTGTATCCCTTAAATTGGAGGGCTGGGGCTGGGAAAGGCCAAGATGGGGAGCTGGCTCTGATGGCCAGATTAGTAGAGTTTGATTCAGATGCCAGTTCTCAGCAATGGATGAGTTGAGAAAAATCCTCTCCTTGTCAAAGTAGCCAGCATGGAATGATCAAACCACAAAGAACTATAAAAGCATCTTGGCTACATCCCCGATGACATAGGGAGGTCACTGCTCTGACAGTGACAGACACTGTGGAGTGGAGCTGGCAGGTCAGCGATACACTAGAAAGGGATCAGCGTAGGCTCACTGACACTCTGTGAAGAACATGGGAGATCTCTATTATTCATTGATAGTATGCCTACCTCTGTCTATTTGATTGCTACCATGCTGTCTGCTGTATGGGTGCAAAGTTAACTCAGTCCTGGGTGGTTTTTGCAGGTCTGCAGATAGCCCAATCACCGACACTTATTACAGGTATCGGTGCCTTTGCAGGTTTTCCCCCCCACCAGGCTCTGCTCAGCAGGCTCGCTAGTAACCCCAAGTGGTGGTGGTGATGGTGAGAATCCGAGTGGGAAAAAGGAAACAAAGCTAGGAAGGAGTTAAAAGCTTGAGCCCTGAAGCTGAGAGTGTCCAAAGGAGGAATTACTGCTGGGGAGACGCTGACCCTCCTCTCATGGCTCCCTAAGTGTGGGGGGAAATGCTAAGCATTATGTGGGTGTAGGCCTTCTTGCAGGCCTTTTTCTCCCTGATTGCTACATTCCTATGGATAAATAAATACTTTGTTTTGAAGAAGCTGTTGGGTGTCGCTGTTTTCATGTAGTGTTCATGGCTCCTGAAGGGAAGTCTATAGCAGGGGCCAAACCCAACTGGACTGTCTGAGGAAACATGGTTGGTAACAGGTGTGCTGTAGCCTGGAGACCCAGTCTAAAGATGGGGTGAATCTCAGGATTCCACTCAGAGACAGCCAGGTGCTGGGCCTGTCACTTGGAAAAGTGGCCACAAAGATACTGAGTGAGGGGTCAAAGGTATAAAACTTACCCTGCCACTGTGATACCCACAGCAGTGTGGGGGTGTCTTTATGGAAGAAAACGGACACACTGCCATGGCTGAAAAGCCATTGGATAGGCCAGCCCAAACCCCATCCTTGCCCACTGAAACCCCAACCCCTCTTCTCCCTCCCCTCCCTTCAAAGCAAGACCGCTTCTGTGTACTGTGGTCCCCTGCCTTCACAGTGAGAATGCTATCCCTCCCTCTCCACATGGTAACCTCCTTTCCTGATTAGAGGTGATTAGACAGCACTAAAACCTGCAGAAATGTGACTGACTGAAGTGGAAACAAAGCACCCATTCAAAAGCCCTTAAATCCCTAGGGCAGTATATAGAGAGCTCTGAAACAGAGAGCAGGAGCACAAATCACACTACCTGCAACTCCCTACCCTTCCTCTCTCATCTCACTGCACTCTGATCTCAACATGGCATTCTCTGAAGCAGAAGTGCAGAGGGCTCGTGGGGCCTGGGAGAAGATGTATGCCAATGCTGAAGACAATGGGACAACTGTGCTGGTCAGGTAAAGAAAGATCCCATTCCATTGCTAGCCAAGCAGGGGAGGAAAGGAGACCGAGAACTACATGCTAGGAACTTGTTCTGGTGCACTTCGCACAATTCCTTGCCTTGAAACGTTATTAGCTATAAAACCGCACCTCAGTGGGAAACAGATGAGACAAAAGAGGTTCAGAGAAATAAAAGAGGAGTGTGGAGAAATGGGTTGGAAAAGATGAAAGAAACTAGAACTATTTCACTTGAAAAGAAGAGATATAACTGAGGTATATACAATAATGAACAGTATAAAAGAGAAGGCCAGCTAGCCAGACACTCCTCTTCACTCTGTCCCATAAGCAGCTAACAATGGGACAGACAAAACAGAAAGTTAACTGACTTTCCTTAGTCCACATACTAGTCTATGATAGAACCAGGAACAGAAACCAGATCCTATGTCCCTCTAAACTCCTTTAATGAGCTGTTTACTTCTATGTCCTCAAAACTTCTCTTTCAATTCTCCTTGACCCTTTCCAATCTAGCTTTCACCTATTTCATTCCACAGAAATTGCTCTCACTACTGACCTCCTCTTAAATAACTAATAGCTTTGTTTCTAGTCTCATTCTCCTTGGATCTTTTCCTCTAGAATTTTAACACTGGCTTCCCGTCTTCTTCCCAAAAATTCAAACGTCTTCTCTTCATCTTCAAAGCACCCAATAACTCAGCTGGCATTTACATCTCTGCCTTTACCCACTTGTATAACCCTGCCACGGATCTGCCCAAGTGTGACTCCTTACCATTTCTGGTGTCTCTTTCAATCACTCCTTCCTCCTCTGACACCACTCCGAATGCCTGCATCAGCCTCAGTAAATGTATATAAAGCTCTTTCCCTCTCCATCCTAGAATACCGTAAAGTACAACTAAGGTTAGAAAAGAGATAATTTTTAAAATGGTGCTGTCTCATTCAACAGATCTGTTCCCTGTGGTATTTACTGTAAAAGATTTAGCCGTTTTTATTACTGTTCGCTCTACTGAACCAACACAGCTCATGGAGAATGAACTGGATTCTATTCCTTCCCATGCACTATCTGCACAATTGGTGACTAACATCTGATTGCAGATGTTTTTTTGTTTTTACTGGCGATGATGCCCAAGCCAGGAGTCCTGGATTTAGTATCAGATCCTGGGCTACACCTGCAGGTCTGGAAGTTTTGGGAAAATAAAAAAACATCTTTACCTATTAAATGATATGATAGTCACGGAGTCGCAAACCTAGAACCACACAAGGCCATTTTTAGAGTCACTTCTCATGTATGTAGCTACACTCTGAACCTCAGCTCGTCTGTGCGGCATTTCAATTACAATGGCCACCTTCCACTCCATTTCTGCATTTCATTGCTCTGTAGTGGATTAACTTGTACCCCTTTAAACCATAAGCCCTTCTGCCCAGGGAATCTTAGTTGGCACTTTCTATAGCCAGACTAAAGAAATTATTAGTTTGATCCAGTGAGGGAAATATTGTGTTCTTACATGATTTGCCAAGGTGCCGCTAAACTTTGGATGGGACTATACAAAGAAGCCTCATGTCCTTCACAGGTAACTTCAGCCTAAACCATCTTTTGTGTGAATGATGCCAGTGGTACCTAACACTTAACCATCTGAAGGCAGGCAGCAAACTGCAGTCTGGGCCTTCCCCGAATAAAGAGTTGGCTAACAAAGCCTATGCTAGGGGTTCCCTCCATCTATTCATGTATTTAAATAAGGGGAAGAGCCTACCACTTGGATTCTCTGTTTACATCTTCTGGGGCTCTCGCAACATCCTTGGTGGGTCTGAATTCTCAATTTCCAATGGATTTCAGCTTTTATTTGTTTTATAAATCATCCATTTAAGTGGGCAAACTGGACAAGGTAGGATTTTAATCCAGGTACAGGTGGTGAATGTGCTTCCTGGCCTCACACTCTGGAGGCATTTTCTGTTACATACTTTTGTTAAATGATGAGTGAAACTAGCTAGGAAGAGAAGACGACAGTTAGGCTGTGAGCATTTGGTTTAGCAAGCATCATTGTGGTCACTGGGTTTCTGGCTGGCAGCAGCCTGAGCAAGTTTTAAAGTTTAATTAACAAGAAAAAATCCTGGAGGTGGATGAGCGGAGGGAATGGCAGACTACTACAGGATAGTGGTCTGGAGTTAGCAGGGATCTCCTTTTGACTTGCTAGGAAAGAAGGGAATGAAGGCCAGAGAAAGCCAGAGCTGACACAGAAAAGGGAGCAAGTGAGGACTATAGTTAGGGAGAGAAGTCAGGGAAGTACATGAGACGAGGTCTTGAACATGAAGCTACACCAGTGTCAATGCCTCAGTGCTCAGTTCATGAGGGAAAAAAAAGTCTCTCAACTGTCTTGTATTTCTCTCCCATTTCTTCTCCAAACCCATTGCAGAATGTTTACAGAACATCCAGACACCAAGTCCTACTTCACCCACTTTAAAGGGATGGGTACAGCCGAAGAGATGGAACAGTCAGATCAGGTCAGGAGTCATGGCAAGAGGGTCCTCACCACCATCAATGACTTGGTCCAACACCTCGACAGCACTGATGCTTTCCTTGGGATAGTGAACCCACTTGGCAAGAAACATGCTATGCAGCTCAAGGTTGACCCCAAGAACTTTAGGGTGAGTCAGCAGACTTCTCCCCTCAAACATACCAACATGTAATGGAATGCACATCTTTTCTGTGAGACAGAACAGGTGTCAATCGGCTTCGATGATGCTTATGCATTTGGGGCTGCAGAAAGGCCATAATTAGAACTGACAAATGTGCTGCCAGTAGTGTCCATTCCCCCATCCCTACATCCCCTTGCATCACATTACCCAGGCTTGTAATATAGTACTATATAGAATGTACATAGAAATTTTAACCTTCAAAGCATTCTGGTAGCATTAATTAAATCTTGAGACTTGCCTAGGAAGTAGGTTAGTATTGTAATGACATTACATATATATTTAAGAAGAGATAAAGACCCTCATTGTTTCAGAGTAGGAGACACCTAGTAAATGAGGATGATTAGGAGAAAGCTTACCTTACGGGCAGGCTAATCCATAATGGTTCAGTACATGGTTTCATGCACCATATGCTGAAACATCTAGGACCGTGTCTACACTAGAGAGCTTACAGTGGCACAGCTGTACCAATGCAGTTGCGCCGCTGCAAGATCACTCATCTAGCCACTCTATGCTGATGGGAGTGAGCTCTCCTGTCAGCATAATAAAACCACCTCCACAAGCAGCGATAGCTATATCAGTGGGAGAAGTTCTCTCGATATAGCGCTGTCCACACTGGTGCGTCTCTTGGTCTAATGTATGTTTCTCAGAGGTCTGTTTTTTCACACCCCTGAGCGACATAAATTATACTGACCAAAGAGGTAGTGTAGACATGGCCTAGTACTGGTCACAGACAGGATAATGGACTAGATGGACCACTGATTTATCTTATATGGCAATTCATATGCTCTTATGACTACGTATATAAGTGTAGCCAAAATCAATCCATCAGATATGGGATAGATTTACACAAACAACGGTAATGGTGTAGAGTGGGTTTTCCACCACAGCTCATTTTCATTACCCATTTCCAGTTCTGAATGCCACACACATTGCAGAGCTGTTTCTGTGTGTCTTTCCCTACGCCAAAAAGAGTCAGACAACTTTTTTCTTATTAGGAGGAACCCAACTGACAAACAGCAATTCTTATTCACAGATAGAATGGAGGGAGTTCACATGGTCTACTTCTTTCCCTCCCAACCTCCCTTCTCCTTTAGATAATCTGTGACATTATCTTGCAACTGATGGAGGAGAAATATGGTGGAGACTGCAAGGCTTCCTTTGAGAAGGTGACCAACGAAATCTGCACTCGCCTGAACAATGCCTACAAAGAAGCTGGCTGGTGAGGAAGTGCCATCTCTGGGCTCCTAAAACCTCTCACCAGCACCAAGACCCATCACTGAATCACTGACTTTGAATTTCCAGCCACAGTTGAAAGTGAAGAAGAAACAAGAAAAGCTAACAACATGAATATAGGAACGTAAATATATATATAGGAAAATAAAAACATATATATTAAAGGCAACCAACAAATCTTAATGCACTTTGCACCTAGAGATGCCCCAGTTTAATTCTTCTGTCAATATGTATGTAAATTAGCAATAATCTTAAAAGCCCATGTAATACATTTTAAGGTAGATACTTCTGGGTGGAAGACTTATCACTTCACCTGCTACTAGAATAGAAAGGAACCAACTTCCCTATCAACTTCCATCTTTCCATCCCTTGAGTGATGGAGCAGTATTCCCTTTCAGAGCACCTCATCCTCTAGTCAGCAACCTGAAGGGGTCATTTTTGGAGTGACATGAGAGGTGCTTCTTTCTCCAACTGCCCTGCTGGTGAAATACTGAGTGGAAGGCTCCAGGTGTGAGAGCAATTAACTACCGAGAAACCATGAGGGAAGTCACCAGATTGTAGGGTGACCAGACAGCAAATATGAAAAATCAGGACTGGGGATGGGGGGTAATAGGAACCTATATAAGAAAAAGACCCAAAAATCGGGACTGTCCCTATAAAATCGGGACATCTGGTCACCCTACCAGATTGGCATGTGCAAGGATGGTGAGATTTCCAGAAGTATGAGGTGATAGTCATCATCAGGCCAAACAAGGCCACTCACCCCTTCACGGTGGTAAACGAAGGCAGACCTCAAACCAAGTACAGGCCTTAGCAGCAGAGTTTAACACTTAATCTTTCCACTAGAGGGCAGTGGTATCACATGTAAACAGTGCCTTAAAATTAATCCAGTTCAGTCTTTCTTTTGTCAGCTGAGTGAGGCCTGGCAGGTTTGACTTTGGTGTAAATTCCCCCATAGTCCTTCCCCTCTTCCTTGTCAGCGTTCCTGTTCCATCACGATGCCTCAGCCTCTCTTCAGCAGTAAATGACCCAGTGTCTGCTTGATTGTTTCTCCTTGTACTTAAAGGAAGTGGTGAAATCATTAGTTACTATATTTAACAGCATGTGTCCTTCTGCTTAAGTGTAACTGCAGATATCACCTGATTGTAATAAACAGAATTAAAGAAAGCGAATGTCTCCCCTCACTTGTAAAACCAGAGCGGACTATTTCATAACACAGAGGCCCTGTCAAGGGAGTGGGTAGTCAGTTGTGTATCCTGGTTATAAATGCACTATTACTGGTAGTTGTGTGGTATTTATATTAACCCATCTAAGATGCAATTCCCAGGCACCTAACAAATCTACAGTGCTTGGCCTCCTAAAGTGGTGGAAGGGGAGCTTCTATCTTGTCCAGGGGCGCAACCATGGGATAAAAACAAACATTTAAAACAAAACAAAACCAGAACTTGACATTTCTCCCACATTCCTCCGTTTCGTTCACAGATCGCATCCACTCAGCAGTAGACTCTGAACTCCCAACATCCAGAAGCTAAACTGCTCCTGGAAAATGAAGACTGACTAGATTGTCTTTGCTTCAGGGCCCTGCCCACTGAATCCATGTATATTCTCGGCACTCCCACACCTAAAGTGAGTTACTCAGGAGACAGGAGAGTGATGAAGTGTTTTTTTCAGAGATCAGGATCATTCCAGTTCTCGCACCTAGCATGAACACACTTGATTATTTACGCTTCAGATCAAAATGGAAGTGAGTAGGATTTTAAGATAACTCTGGGAAGGGGAAACAAAGGAAGTAACCAAGCTTTAGGGCACCTGGAGACTGGAAGAACTTGGTGACAGGATGCTTGCAGCTGGGCAGGCTGCAGGGGCTGGGAAGGGTAAGAGATGGGTTAGGATGCTTGTCTGTGGGTAGAAAACAAGAAAGAGCATCAGGCATTTTTGTGGGGGTCAGATTATAAGCAAATGTGCTCCACTGCAGTCTTAAGTGTTAGAGGGAAGGAGCAAAATTTGTGAAAACTATGTATGGTCCCAAATGCATCACAGAAGTTACACACAGAGCCAAGTTAAACATGTTGAAACATTATAAATAAATTCCTCCTTTATTTACCTGCTACAGCCCAAGTGAAGGGTTCTATTTTCTCCCAGGGCGAAATAAGAGATACAGTCCCTCATACACCTGACGTAGACAGATACAGATGCACAAAAGGGACTGGTATTTGAAAGCGGTGGTTTGGGTTTTGAGATTCTTGTCATCTCACCTGCTGCTGCTGTCGCACTGGGAGGGGAGCAGAAGAAGAGTGTACAAAGATGACAATTTTCAGACTCCATCTTGGAGTGCCACAGTGTCCTTAAAATCACTGATCATTAGGTCTGATACCCACACAATAAACCGTGTGTAATGAACCAGAGAACGATACAACAGCCCATACCCAACAGAAAGAACACCCTGTAATTATAAATTTAATGAAAACATACTGAGAAGAGCCTAGGAGCTAGTGAGGAGAATTAATAAGGATGTCCTATGAGCTGTAGAAAGTTCTAGAAGAGCATGGAGCTGGTCAGAGTGGCAGTTAGTGAAATCACAAAGCATTTGGGGAAGCATCTATAACAGGGGTCTCAAAGTCCCGGCTCGTAGGCCATCTGCCGCCTGAGAACCTCCCCACTGCGGCCCACGGAGGAGAGATCCATGCAGCCACGCTGCCGGCTCTGTCTGCTGCAGGTGCTGCCTCCCGCAGCTCCCATTGGCTGGGGGAGAGGGACAGAGATACCATCACTAGTCAGCAGGCAGAGTCAGCCATGGAGGCAGCATCATTAGTTGCCGGGCAGAGTCAGCATCACTTTTTTCCACAATGAATATAAACAAGTCAAAATCCCGAACACAACTATCTGATGCACACCTTGCTGCAATCCTGAAGGTTTCAGCTGCTCAGTCACTGAGGCCAAACATCAACAAACTGACAGAACTGAAGCGTTTTCAGGTGTCTGGCAAACACTAAAAACTCTCTGGCAGGTGAAGAATTGTATAAAGTTGTATGACAGTTTATTATTTCTAAAAAAGTCGAAATAAAAAATAGAATATAAACATTTTCTTTTCTGAACACCATCTTCAGTGACATTATTGGCCCGCTGAGAGGATTTGAGGACTGGCACTGGCCCTAAGGTAAATTGAGTTTGAGACCCTTGATCTATAAGAATGAGAGCTGGTCAGAGAGAAACTTGCTGTCAGGTGTGAAGGCAGAAGTAATGAATCTGTACTAGCCCATGGTAAACAAGTGAGAACTGATGCAGCAACCAAGCGCTAGTGCAGGAGTCGGCAACCTTTCAGAAGTGGTGTGCCGAGTCTTCATTTATTCACTCTAATTTAAGGTTTCACGTGCCAGTCATAGATTTTAACGTTTTTAGAAATCTATAATATGTAACTAAACTATTGTTGTATGTAAAGTAAATAAGGTTTTTAAAATGTTTAAGAAGCTTCATTTAAAATTAAATTAAAATGCAGAGCCCCCCGGACTGGTGGCCAGGACCCAGGCAGTGTGAGTGCCACTGAAAATCAGCTTGCGTGCCGCCTTTGGCACACGTGGCATAGGCTGCCTACCCCTGCGCTAGTGAAATGCCACACCAGAAATGATGTTCAGAAACTCCAAGGAAGTATATGCCAGAACCATGCTGCCAGCAGAGAAAAGAAAATCAACAACCCCCCGTGATTCAGTTCCAATCCCTGCCTTTTTGTCTCAACTTACCTACCAAGTTTGATAAAGCTTTAATTACCACACCTTTAAAAAAAAAAAAGCTTGCAATGAAAATAGATAGTGACTGCCAGTTTGTTCAAGTGGCGAATGCAGGTTTGTAGTCCGCAAGCCAACTTCATTTGAACAGATGTGCTGGAGCCCAGCAAACAGTCCCAGTTTAATGGCTTTATTTTGTTGTGTTGACTTCAATATTCTGAGCATTGGGTATCACTCTGTATGCCCTTGTGAGTCAGCAGAAGCCGATCAGGATCCCTTTCATGGTTGCCAGGGGTGAGCAAGCCACCAGCCTTGGACATCAAGCCCAATGTCACACTAAGCTGGCCAGCAGGAGCTATTCAGATAAGCAGCTCATACTGTTTCTTCCCCCTAAGAATCACCTGTCTAAGGCAGCTTGGTTCCATTACACCTTGTAGAGAAGGGAGGGAGGGTAGTTATTTGTAGGGTACATCCATGCAGTCTCCCTACCGGCTAGAGTTTAGGTGCTCCCAGCTCTGAAGGAGAGGAAGAATGGCCTTGTAGCTAAGGCACTGATAATCAGATTTAGGTTGTACTCCTGTCTCTACCACAATCTTCCTGTTAGTCTGGGAGCATGTGTAATTCCGTGGGCAAGTGAATGATAGAAAGGGAAGGGAGATGTCATTTGAGTCATAAAAGTCTACAGAATCAAGAAATGGTGTCAACCCTCTGTGGCATGGTGGTAACTGAATCTTTGAGGAGTACCACCACGAAGGACCTAATAAAATACAACGCTCAGTGGTGTCACCAGTTCCCTTCTGTGCACTTGGTTCAGATGAAGCCCTAGAACATGAAAACAGAGCAATGAAAGTCATTGGGGAGTATCACAGCATCCAAATACTCTTTCCCAATTTTTCCTGACAACCCCATCAAATTTCCAAAAGAACATTGAGCATGGCTGGGATGACATCCCCAGAAGTAACCAAGCACAATCTAAACTCATTAGATACTGTTAAATGCCAAGAAGGGGCAATTTTAAAACTACAGGATGAGCTTGCTCGCACCGGCAACCCATTCACATATAAGGGACCAAAGCTCATTAATATGACGAAAGCAGTCATTGGTGAAGATGTCAGTCGAATGGATACTTTGGGTCATGACTTGCATGAAGCCTTCACAACCCAAATAATTATCCTAGGTTCTGTCAATCTATGGGCTCAAATCAAGAGCAGACTAAAACTGTGTGTGACATGTCATTCCATATTCTTTATGAAAATATGCTTCTGATATGAATATGACATAACTGAGATACACTTTATGAAAGATGGCTCATGTGAGATATCATTGGAAAGGTTATGATTTACTGAATGCGATTATCCAATTTGTATGCCTGTATCATTTTTGTATCTGAAGTTAGGAATATTGATTATGTATCTGTATTTCAGCTATGCTATTTGGGTGACGCCCACTGCTAACACTTCAGATACAACAATGGAAAAGCCAGACGGGGAAGATGGCCCATCAGCAAGGACAATAGTCTGTGAAAAGCTTGGCCTTCCTGTGTACGCTTCATACTGCCCCTAACTCATGGACACTGTAATCCTAGAGAGTCAGGTGGTCATGTCACCTGACACTAAAACATTACCTGGGACTTCTTGTAACTTTCCACTGTAAGGGAAGGGGGGTCAAACTAGGAAATAAAGGACTCCCGCCTTAGGCAAATCCTATTTAGGGGCAGGGAGTGAGGTAATCCTGGTCATCAATTCTCCCCTGCTACCCCACCCAAGTTGACTGCTGGAAACAACTAAGACTGAACGGGGGAAAGACCCAGGCCCCGGCTGGAAGGGCATCTGGCCTGTGAAGAAAATTATTAGAACCACATTTAGGGTGAGAACTCACATGTAACCAGTTCCTTTAGTGTATTAAGCTTAGGTTGCATGCTCTGTTTTATTTTCTTAGTAATCTGCCTTGTTCTGTCTGCTACCTCCTTAACTACTTAAAATACACCTGTTATAGTTAATAAATTTATTTCTGTTTTATAATACAACCCAGTTTATGTGATTTAGAATGGGGGGGATGGGGGGAGAAATTGTGCATACCCTCTTGTGTTTGCAATGTATGCAGAGGAAACCATTAAAATATTATCAGAAAGAAGAGACTCCATGGTATTGCACCTGTCCAATACTAAATCATTGACTCCACAAATATCTCCAAAGTCTCAGTGAAGAAGCGACTATCTCATAGGCACACAAAGGACAAGTTAAATGGATGCTTTGCAGGAAAAATGCTCCAGCATGTAAAGAATTGCTCACAGAATTTCATAGTCACATGGCACAATGAAGCTGCTGCCTCGCACTGTTCAGTGGAATTTCTTTGTAGTCATGAGGAGGCTGACCAATGATCTTGCATGCCATAAATGCCACAGGGAGACTATTAAACTCAACATTTTTGCACTAGATGCAAATGTTCTAGTGCTTTCTGTGAGATGCTACCCAAGACTTTCACCGGATTCTGGTTTTGTGCCTGCTGGGGAACAGAATTACTGTACATCCATCAGAGATGTGTTCCTATCACTCAGGCCATTAAAAGCCACTCCACTGCCAGGTTTCCACACCCTTTCAAAATGTGACATTACTGGAAGGTTGGCTAGAAAGACCAAGTTTTCTTACTGGAAGGCATTTGATTCAGCGTCC
Organism: Chrysemys picta bellii; assembly: GCF_011386835.1. Classification (NCBI taxonomy): domain Eukaryota; kingdom Metazoa; phylum Chordata; order Testudines; family Emydidae; genus Chrysemys; species Chrysemys picta. Next base: position 90,619,168 of record NC_088791.1, on the reverse strand, counting down.
AAAGATTCTCTCCTCACTGGTAAGGAGCTTGGAATGGCTGAGACAATCACTGATGAGGTCATAAATGCACTGGATGCATTCATATGCCAAGTTTACCATTTGAAGACCAATATTATGACACTTGCAAAACTACATTGGTGGATGTTTTCCTAGAAGTAGACAAATGGAGAAAGAATGGACACTGACAAGGGACGCATTTATACCTACTATCAAGAAGGTAAATTATCAAGCAATGGAGTGGCTCTAGGATGATCAAGCACATCCAAAACTACCCTCTCCTATTGGGCATGGTTGGGCCTTGGAAGATGGACTGATCACACTGGTTGTGTGTGAAATACCATGTGATCCTGAATCAATCCTTCGGTTAATCAAATGCTAATTTGCAAAGACTAGATGTTCACCACCCTGCAAATGTTTGGCCAGCAGCCTGCCTTGTTTGGAAGTGTGAGCGCTGCTTGGACGAGGATTAGCGTGACAACATGTCTAGCAGCGGTGCCCGAGATGGACATGACACCGATGATGACTTGATGAATAAATGTTTTCAGTCCTACATATCAAGGCTAACTTTCCTAGGATTACCAAAGATCAATGACCTTTTTTATGTAAGCAATGTATCCCTGTGTTAAAGTTGATTTTTAAACATTTTCTCAAATATATATCTACGTAATTGTTCTAGGCTGTTCATGTTTGATACCATTGTATTTGTGGGAGAAAGGGCTTTCAAACGATTCCCAACTCTACCCATTTCTGATGACACTATAGTATCAATTTTTCCACCAACTGGAGGAGCTGGCACTGGGGAGAGAGTGAGTTCCTGCTGCTACACCAGGTGACACCACTGAAATTATGATTGTAGATTTTTATGAATCAAATTACATCTCTAGCTTGTCCACAGAATGAGATTTTATTACATTATGCTCCCAGATGTGAGAGACCCTGGAGAAGTCATACAACCTCCCTTTACCTCATGCTCCTTAGCAGTAAAATGGAGACACTTACCCTACCTCACAGGGTCGTTGCAAGATAAATCCTTTAGTGTCTGTGAGGTGCTCAGATACTACAGTCACGAGCTCCATAGTAAAGCCTATAATAATAAATAAATATAAGGAAGAGGTCCAAGTTCAATCATCCCCTCACCCATCCCATCAGAATCTTTTGCATAATTTAATGTAATTTTTCCCCTTGGTCTTTACTACTGATGGATCTAGGCAGATAAAAAGTGTTTTGTTACATTAAACAGAAATAAAAATGTTATTAAAGCTAATGTTAAAAAATATATATAATATGCAGGTTGAGAAGAGTGTGTCTGTACATCTGGGTATAGTGCTTAGATTATCCACAAATACAAAGTTTTTTGTAAAAGTCATAAGATATATATAGTGCATAATCAGCAATAACCCAAATTTAGGTGAATAAATTTAACATTACAGTTTAGATATTAGCATCCAAGTATTTGGGTACATCACTCACGAAAAGTTATACAGAGAGTTGGTTGTGGAAAGCAAATCTATCAATGAGTGAAGATTGTCCCTCGGCAATTGAGAATTTAGGGTAGGTTGCCCATTTAGAAAATCCATCAAGAAAGTATTTCAGTTACTTTCCTGACTATGCTTCTCATTGGCACTCCAGCTCATCCCTCTTGGTATTGCCGACGTCCAGTGATGTGTTCTATGTAGGTGTCCCTCGATCACTGATGGCCTCCGACACCATGAGTTGCTGCATCAGCCGAGCATAGCTCTGACTGGTTCCGCATTCTCTCAACACTCGATCGTTACTGGGGTCCCATGCACGCAGGGCTCCGACGATCTGCACGTGTCTGAACCTGGTAACACTTAGCTCGGGCACTGCAGAAGGCCAGGGTCCTGTTCTTGAAGGGCAACATAACGTCCACCATCATGATCTTCTGGTCCTCTTTGGTGATGACGATGTCCGGTTGCAGTTGGCTGTCGGTTCTGGGGATGGTGGAGTTCATGGTCACCTTCCCTACGGGTGGCGGGATGGCTCTGATTAGGCAATCTTGGATGGCGTTGTGTCGCAGCTGCCAAGCTATGGAATGGGGCTTGCAGCTACACAAGAGGTGGGGTAGGGTCTCGTTGGCATAGCAGCACTTCCTGCATTGCTTGTCCCGATTCCCGTGGCGGATGGCTCCGTTCAGCAGAACACAGTTGAGCCAGGCCCTGTGGATGAACCTCCAGTCGGTAAATCGTGTGAAGCTGCCCCAGGTGAGGGAGTGGTTGCTGGCGTTCCACTTGCACGTCTCCTCGAATGGCTTGCCCTGGTCTGGCTTCCATTTCAGGTTTTCCATGTATTGGCAGCAAATGGCATCCTTCAGGGTCCTCTCCAGCATGGTTCTAACTTTCGGAGTGAGGATTGTGTGCTCTGCATTCTTCACCTGTGGCACCAGGACTCCTACTACTGCAAGCTAAAATCAGTGAGATACGAATGAAGTCAGTCTCTATAAGCCATAAAGCCAAACAAGTCCTCCTTACCCTCATAAGAAAACATCTCAGAAGCTAAAGGACATTCTACTAAAGTGAAGTGTTACTGTACAAGACGCAGTTCAAACTCTCTTATTTGGATGATGATATACCATTACCAATTTAAGGATAAGTAGGTGTGACGGGATCCCCGCAGGGTGCCACCTGGAACTGGGGTACCACTGAGCTCTCTGACCCACCAGCCTGGGCTTCCTTTCACACTGTACTGCTGTGACAAGCTGCAAACCCTTCAGCTTGCATTTTCACCAACATTCACATAGGTAGAGATACACCCAGCTGCAGTTACATGCAGGCCCTCTAACCACCAGCTTCCCAGCCTAGGATCCCAGAGCAGTACCATCCTGCCATGGTCAAATCTGGTCAGTATATGGGTTTAATGCCCGGTCTGCCTCTCCCTCAATGTGAAGAGGACAATGCACACTTGTGGTGACCAAGCAGAGATTTTCCCCAAGCACTCCAGTCAAAACTCACTGGTTTAGATTAAAACTAAAACAAGTTTATTAACTACAAAAAAATAGATGTTAAGTGATTGTAAGTGATAGCAAACAGATCAAAGCAGATTACCTAGCAAATAAACAAAAGATGTAAACTAAATTTAATATATTATATAGATTGATATGAATTAGCAGATTCTCACCCTGAGAAATGATACATGCAGGCTGCAGATTCTTAAGGGGCAAGCTGCACTTGCTTTACAACTTGGAATCCCCAGGTCTTTCATAAACAGGCTAGAAATCCTCATAGCCTGGTCCAGCACTTCCCCCAGTTCAGTCTTTATTCCTCAGGTGTTTCCAGGAGTCTTTTTGTGTGGGGAGTTAAGAACACCAGATCATGTCATTCCCTGCCTTATATAGTTTTAGTATATGGCAGAAACCCTTTGTTTCAAAGCTTGGTTCCCCAACCAGTCTGTGGAAAAATACAGACATCCCAAGATGGAGTCCAGAATCATGTGGCCTGGTCACATGTCCTTGTAGAGTCATATCAGCCATTACTTACAGCATTCTCAGGAAGGCTCACCAGGTGGGAGATAAGCTTCTCCTAAGGCCTACTGTTTTCCCTAATGGCACATTGCCCTGAATAGTTCCTTCCCAACCAGCTATCTAGACTGAAAGCATCTTGTCTAGTGAGTGTTACCCAGGTGTAACTACATTTGAAGTACAGATACATCGTATTTATAATTTCAGATACAAAAATGATGCATGCATACAAATAGGATAATCATATTCAGCAAATCATAACCTTTTCAATGACACCTTACATGACCCATCTTGCACACAGTGCATTATAATTATGCCATAATCATATCATAATCATATCACTGTGAAGAATATGGGGTGCAGTGTCACACCTCCCCCTTTAGATTACTGCCAGAGGATTAGTCACTGACTAATGCAGAGGCAGTGGACCCAATTTCTTCTTTCCTAGACAGGGCATCTTCTACCATGTCCTCCTTCCCCTTTATGTGCACAATCTCCATGTCAAACTCTTGCAGGATTAGGCTCCAGCATAGCAGTTTGGAATTTGTGCCCTTGGTTCTGTTTAGCCATGTTAAGGTTGAGTGGCCTGTTAAAATCTTGACCTCTCTCTTAAAGAGGTAAGACTTCAGTTGCTTAACAGCCCACACTATGGCAAAGCACTCCTTTTCTATGACAGAGTAATTCTGTTCAGCGGGTGACAGCTTTTTACTTAAGAAGGCACTTCTTGTGGTCATCCCCTGCTTGCAGCAGTACAGCACCCAAACCAGTGTCAGATGCATCAATACATAGGCGACTAGTAACTGCTGTTAGTAAAGGGCACAATTTAAAGGTTATGGTAGAGCAAATTAGACAATAAAATGGAGACTTAGAAGCAAATTAGCAAGGACTTGCTCAGACGGTGCACACAAATGTGTCATTGATTTGCTATCTAGCTGGCTTTGAACCCTGCTAAAGTGAATGAGAATGTTATGCCCTTGAGCTGCTATATCCCCATCAAATCAATGACACAGCTGATCCACCTTTACTTCTGTATTACTTATTTTAAAAGACCAGCCATAGGCTAAAATGTAAGAGACTGTTTTCCTGTAACAATAGCTATATAAATGGGAATACCAGGCCAAGATACTTGTTTCAATGATCGATTACTCTCATCTATTTCAGAGATTTGGGCTTAATTCTCCATTGTGCCCAGCTGGAAAGATCCCCTCAGGACCTTAAGCCAGCTGAGAACTGGGTATATCAGAGCCTAGCTCTGTCTCCTCCCCTTCCCTCACATGCTCTGTTCCCTCCTTGCCTCCAAGAAGCCTTTGCTTTCCCTTATGCCACGCAGTGGGTTCCAGCGCGGTAGATGGCAGATGCAGAAAGCAGCAGAACCATCGCTGCCACTGGGGAGATTCCTTTGGGCTGTTTCAAGTTCACTCTGTGCTGCATAAGGAGAGAGCTGTCCCTTAGGTCTGTAATACGAGGGATGGATAATGGTGTGATCACCTTAGGCCAGGTTTACCTCCTCCATCACCACTGACCGGCTGCTTTCTGTTTGGTTTTGGGAGCAAAGCAGATCTACTGCATCTCTCCACCAAACACCAGGTTCTCCTTAGCAGCCCACCTATTGCGTTGCTCAGTCACTTCAATTATACATTTGACCTTCTTGCTTTATGGCTTAAGCCTTACATTTATTTCTCTTTTCATTTTAATTTTTGTTACACTAAAGTGCAGGGAACAAACAATAACTAAGTGTATGTTTGCTGAGGATTTCTGGAACAATGTAAACCATAAGATATTTTTGCAGCGGTACAGAAAAAGAATGAGATCTACTAGGCCAATTTTACCCCTGGTGTAATTTCACTGGAGTCAGTAGAATTACAACAGGTTAATTATACCCCTGGCTTTCAAAGTGCAACAATATGCCATACCTTTCAATACCTCACTGTATAGCATACCTTCCAATACCCCACTGTACACAATATGCCATACCTTCCAACCCACCACTGTATACAATACAGCATACCTTCTAATACCCCACTCTGTATACAGTATTTTCAGAGCTTGTAATTTATAAGCCCCTATTAGGTATCCACATATTGTAATAGAAATAATATTGAAGTATGTATCCATGTAACACTCAGCCACTGCAGGGATGGGTGCAGTAAGGTGACACTCAGGATTGCTGCACACCTGTTGTGTCCTTTGCACCTGGTGGGAGAGAGCAGCTAACACCACTTTGTCCTTATCCTTTCTTGGAAAACTCTTTGCAGTGAAAACACTGCCATCAATGCTACTTTCTGTATTTCCAGTGTGAGCTGGAAGTGGCTCTCTTGTTACATAGCAAGACCATCAAAATGCTCCTATGGGAATAGGGCACATACGCTGTAGACCTACATAGTGTGAAAAGAGGTCATCAGCTAAACATACTGTACAGCTCTTCTAGCATTAGATACAAATCACACTCCCAGCAAAAAAAGGAGAGGGGTTTGTGGCTCTCAAAGAGGAGCCAAGAGTCAGCAACTGCTTCTGTCTCAAGGCTATGAGGGAGGGTGAATAATGAAAACCAAAAGACACATTGCTGGAAAACACACCCACAGCCCTACTTACTATACAATAGAGCAATTTCCATCTTTAAAGCCTGTACCTGAGGGAAGAATGGAATGTGGGGATATGACATTGACCCACCATGTCTAGACCAGGAAATAGGTTGTATTGAAAAATGTGATAGTTCAAGATGTTAGCAAACATGTTTTTAAACACTGCCTATTTTCCCAGTTTAGACCTGACCATTCAGAAGAGGGGCAAGGAAACAAGGAAGAGGCACTGGGCATGTTAGAATGTCCCATTTCAAACCACTTGAGCATCCAACCAGAGAGCTCAAGCAGTTACACCCCAGCTCAGAGAACTCAGTTGGCCCATGGCCTTGAGCTGCTCTGGTCAATCCCAATAGTAGGGGCCTTAGCAAGGTGAAGTTCACTTGTCCGCAGACACAATGGCATGAACAGAAAATCCCTGGGAATTGTGGCCCTAACCATAATTAATCCTAAGGGATTCATCATGTGAGGGAGGAAATCCAGGGTATTTTAATTCTGATCTGGGATTCTGGGAGGACAATGAAGTGAGTGAGCAAGCATTCACCCCTAGGCTACCACGACATACACAGACTCTACCCCAGCCAGAAAGAGGCTCAGCGCTTCTCTTTGTTTCAGTCTTTAAAAAAATCCAGACACCCATCCATCCATCCAGGTCACATGGCTGTTTCCCTGCTGCGGCCACCTCCCCCCGCCCCCTCAAGACTCCCATCCCTGGCCTATGCTGCCTCCCCATCCCATGATCATCCCTAGTGTCCCCAGTAGCCCTGCTTCCTCCTTCCCTGAGCCCTCCCATCCACCATGGATTTATTTCTCCCTCAAACACCCCCCATCACTAGCCCCTGGCCCTGCTGCCCCCCGCATCCCAGATGCCCTTCCATCCAGGCCACATGTCTGTTTCCTTGCTGCAGCCACCCCCAGACTCCCAGCCCTAGCCTATGCTGCCCTCCTGTCCTGTCCCCCTCCCCCCCCCTCCCCCATGATCCCCCACGATCATCCCCAGTGTCCCTGGTACTCTCCTCCTGACCTGAAGCATGTACCTCAGCAGCTGTAACTCCCCACTCCCTCTGGGATGTGCACCCCCCCCCCCGGCATCTGGGAAGGGGCATGTGACCATTCCTGCCCTTCCCTAGCGTTCCCTGCGAGGGGCTCACGGGCCACAGAAAATCACCACCATGTGTTTGAGACCTCTGCTCTATACAAATTAGCTCTTGCACCTTGCTAGTGGCCCTGTAAGGAGGTTGTATACCTTTGATGGAGATTGTATGGGTTAGCGAGTATGTTCTTCCTGGGTTCTTGTAAAATATCTCACTGTATCCTGGCAGCACAGCTAACACCTCCCCCCTTGCACTGGTGTTAGCTCTCTGCAGCTGTCAATGCTTTCCAGAGTTGAACCACCTTGGCATTCAGCCATCAATGAGTGGGTGTGCCTGTTTTCCCTTCTACACAACAGATCATGTTTACTACCGTCTCCCTGCTGTGATAAGGCACTCTATGCCATTGACAGCCTTAATGTGTTACCGGTTTGGTTCATCTGGCCCTGTTTCCCTCAAGCTTGTGAGGTAAATTATGGGTGTTTCCACCTGGGTCCCCTTTGGGGCCTTGGACAACCAGGCTTACTTTCCTTCAATTTGGGACATTTATTCCTCAGGTGCTCTGTGGAATTACTTCTGGGTTTTCCTGTTTTTATGGAGGTAGGGTTCTGGGGTGGCATGGGCGGAAGGAGAGAGGTGAGTGCCCTGCCTCCTGATCACCCTCCTTCTTCCAAGGGGTAAAGCAGTGATCTTGCTTTCCACCAGGTTTAAACCCCTCCTTCTGTAGTTTATTTGCAATAGATGCTTGAGCTTCCTCAAATTCATCACGTAGGGTAGCCAGTTCAACAGTTTTCATCTTTTTATCCCCATCAACACTGTTTCACATAATCTCTGCATATGCTCAGGAAATGTTCCTGAGCAACAAGATCACACATTCCTTCAAAGCTTGTAACACCTTTTCCATCAAATCTTTCATCTGGTTCACATATACCACATTACTCATCCCTGCACTCCTCTTAAGGCTTTGAAATGTTACTCTATATGTTTCAGGTGTAATCTGAAACTATTTCCTTTAATTTACCATAATCTGAAGCATCTCTAATTGGCATTCGTATTATCGACTATATCCAGACTCTCCAGGACACCTTTGTAACCAACGTGGGCATCTTTTGGTCCTCAGGAATCTCATGAAGTACACACAACCTCTCAAAAAGTGATAAAATATTCAGCAATATCCCGTCTCACTGTATGCAGGACACAACTGTTCCTATTTGTCGATTTTTAGAGAGGTTGGACTCCCTAGTGTGTGGGGACTCTGGTTTGCTTCTCTATCAAGTGCAGCTGGTGATTTCTCTCTTTTTCCTTCTCCTCCATGGCTAGTTTCTGGCCTTGATTTCTTTGGCTTGCAGTTCCATGGCCTTTCAGTGTGCAGCTTCTTGCCTGGCATTCTCTGCTTCCATTTCTTTTATCTGTAATGATTTTAATTCTAAAAGTCTTGTGTTCTTTTTCTCTCTCCTGCCTGCAATGTGCACAGCTCCAATTTCTTACTAGTTTCACTTTCACTCATTTTCCTGTTTTTCTGTCCCTAATGTCTCTTGCCCGAAATAAGCAAACAGAAAATAAACTGGTCAACTCTTTGACTGATCTCTAGCCACCACACTTAAATATGACTTAAAATCATCACTAGTGTATGAAGTGCAAACCTCACTCAGAACAAGCTGTGCATTTAATCCTGTACAACCGTGCCACAGTGACTGGTTCCCTCCGGGGTGCCTCCTGGAACTGGGATACCACTGAGCCGTCTGACCCACCAGCCTGGGCTTCCTTTCACACTGTACTGCTGTGACAAGCTTCAATGCCCTCCAGCCTGCACTTTCACCAGCATTCACACATGCAGCTGCAGTTACCCGCAGGCTCTCTAACCACCAGCTTCCCAGCCTAGGACCCCAGAGCAGTACCGTCCAGCCCTGATCAAATCTGGCCAGTATATGGGTTTAATACCCAGTCTGCCTCTCTCTCAATGTGAAGAGGACAATGCACACTTGTGGTAACCAAGCAGAGATTTTCCCCAAGCACTCCAGTCAAAGCTCACTGGTTTCGATTAAAACAAAAACAAGTTTATTAACTACAAAAGATAGATTAAGTGATTATAAGTGATAGCAAACAGATCAAAGCAGACTACCTAGCAATTGCAAATAAACAAAAACCACAAACTAAGCTTAATATACTAAATAGATTGGATATGAATGAGCAGATTCTCACCCTGAGAAATGACACAAGCAGGTTGCAGATTCTTAAGGGGCAAGCTGCACTTGCTTTACAACTTGGAATCTCCAGGTCTTTCATAAACAAGCTAGAAATCCCTTTAGCCTGGGTCCAGCACTTCCCTAAGTTCAGTCTTATTCCTCAGTTGTTTCCAGGAATCTTCTTGGGTGGGGAATGAAGAATCCCAGATGTCACTCTCTGCCTTATATAGCTTTAGCATATGGTAGAAACCCTTTGTTTCAAAGCTTGGTTCCCCAACCAGTCTGTGGAAAAATAGACATCCCAAGATGGAGTCCAGAATCATGTGGCCTGGTCACATGTCCTTGTAGAGTCATATCAGCCATTACTTACAGCATTCTCAGGTAGGCTCACCAGGTGGGAGATAAGCTTCTCCTAAGGCCTACTGTTTTCCCTAATGGCTCATTGCCCTGAATAGGTCCTTCCCAACCAGCTATCTAGACTGAAAACATCTTGTCAAGTGGGTGTTACCCAGGTGTAATTACATTTGAAGTACAGATACATAGTCAGTATTTATAACTTCAGATACAAAAATGATGCATGCATACAAATAAATCATTCAGCAAATCAACTTTTTCAATGACAGCTTACATGACTCATCGTGCACGCAATGCATCATAATTATGCCATCATCATATCATATCATCACTGTGAAGAATATGGGGTGCAGTATCACAGTAGGTTTCTGAGCTACAGGGACAGATGTTGGTGATTTGTATTTACAGTGCACTTGCCAATATAGACAATTTCACAAAACATTCCTGGAGAAGGAAAATCATGCTCCAGATTTAAGAATGGTTTCATGGTATTGTAAAATTTGTCCACCAAAACTGCTGTAACATCTTCATAAGTTCCTGAAGGCACTGACCTTAAAAAAAAAAAAAAAAAAAAAAAAAAAAAAAAAAAGTACAGAATGTGCTACACAGGGTACAAAAATAAATTTCAGTTCCTTTTGAGCATCTATAAAGCTCCTACATATAGTTTAAAATGTAAATGTGCCCTGCTCATACCATCTATCTTAGGCTAAAATACTGGTAGAACTACACTGGTATACCTGGTTAGTACAGAGCAACTGCGCTGCCCATTTCAGGATTGGAGTATAAACCGAATGGTACAGTAACCCAAGGAAAAAGAAATAAATGCCGTAATAGTCACTAGGTAGGAGGGAGCAGAGACATGCCATATGTACGTGTTGCAAGGGCTCACATGTGCCCTTACCTGAGGGTACCAAGGACACACTGTGGAACTTTCTGAACAACGACAGTGTATTGTCACATCACTGTGAATTTCTGCACCCTTGAACTACAAACTAGGACAAATATATATAAATATAACTTACATTTCTAAAGCACCTTTCATTGTGCAGGATCCCAAAAGGACCAGTCCCTGGAAAAATCATGGAGCAGGTCCTCAATCAGTTCTGAAGCACTCAGAGGAGAGGAAAGTGATCAGGAACAGTCAGCATGGATTCACCAAGGGCAAGTCATGCCTGACTAACCTAATTGCCTTTTAGGGTGAGATAACTGGCTCTGTGGATGAGGGGAAGCAGTGGACGTGTTATTCCTTGACTTTAGCAAAGCTTTTGATATGGTCTCCCACAGTATTCTTGCCAGCAAGTTGAAGAAGCATGGGCTGGATGAATGGACTATAAAGTAGCTAGAAAGCTGGCTAGATCATCAGGCTCAACGGGTAGTGATCAATGGCTCCGTGTCTAGTTGGCAGCTGGTATCAAGTGGAGTGTCCCAAGGGTCGGTTTTGTTCAATATCTTCATTAATGAGCTGGAGGATGGCACGGATTGCACCCTCAGCAAGTTTGCAGATGACACTAAACTGGGAGGAGTGGTAGATACGCTGGAGGGTAGGGATAGGATACAGAGGGACCCAGACAAATTAGAGGATTTAGCCAAAAGAAATCGCATGAGGTTCAACAAGGACAAGTGGAGAGTCCTGCACTTAGGACGAAAGAATCCCATGCAATGCTACAGACTAGGAACCGAGCGGCTAGTGGACGGAGAAGCTGGATATGAGTCAACAGTGTGCCCTTGTTGCCAAGAAGGCTAACGGCATTTTGGGCTGTATAAGTAGGAGCATTGCCAGAAGATCGAGGGACGTGATCATTCCCCTCTATTCGGCATTGGTGAGGCCTCATCTGGAGTACTGTGTCCAGTTTTGGGCCCCACAATACAAGAAGCATGTGGAAAAATTGGAAAGAGTCCAGCGGAGGGCAACACAAATTATTAGGGGGCTGGAGCACATGACTTATGAGGAGAGGCTGAGGGAACTGGGATTATTTAGTCTGCAGAAGAGAAGAATGAGGGGGGATCTGATAGCTGCTTTCAACTACTGAAAGGGGGTTCCAAAGAGTCTGGATCTAGACTGTTCACAGTGATACCAGATGACACAACAAGGAGTAATGGTCTCAAGTTGCAGTGGGGAGGTTTAGGTTGGATATTAGGAAAAACTTTTTCCCTAGGAGGGTGGTGAAGCACTGGAATGGGTTACCTAGGGAGGTGGTGGAATCTCCTTCCTTAGAGGTTTTTAAGGTCAGGCTTGACAAAGCTCTGGCTGGGATGATTTAGTTGGGGATTGGTCCTGCTTTGAGCAGGGGGTTAGACTAGATGACCTCCTGAGGTCCCTTCAAACCCTGATATTCTATGATCCCTTTATAAGAAATCACTCACTCTCAACTGAAACGCAACTGCCTCTGGTGTGGAACATGGATCACATTCTGTGTCAGCAATACAATGTTCATTTTTAGGAGGAGAAAGTAAAGACTAACTTTTCTAAGTTGAAGCTGCTAAAGGTATACATGTTAACAGCCAGGACACTATGATTTTAAGAGCTTTTGTCTCTTCGTGATGTTGGAGTAGCCATGGTCTGTTCTAGGTCTCATCAGAAAGACAGAACTTCCAGTAGTAGAGTTGTGTATTTAAAACATTACCCTCCAAATGAGAAAGTTCTGCACTGTTTCTTCTCATACAATTGACCTAACTAAAGAACATACACAAATAATTAGCCACATTCACCTTGAGACACCGAGGTGCTCAATGTTAACTTACCGGACAATGCAGTTTACTTTTTAATTTTTTATTTTATTTATTTTTACAATTAAGGATGTACAGCCTACATCCCACAAGAAAAAGCAGAAAAAGTCCTTATGGAAAAAAACCCAAATATACTGAACACATACCAAATGGTACACAGAGATGGGACTGGCTTGGATTTCAAAATTTCAATAAAAATAAAAAAAGATGTAATGCAACAGCTGTTCAATTCCCCAGTCTAAATAGGCACTGTAAAAAACGACATTTCAGCTTTCTCTGGCACATATTCCAGCCTAAATGCTCTGACTGTAACCAACTCCTAGGTTCCCATACAATCATTGGGAAACAACCTTAGAATAAAAGTTTAGTACCCACCCACCCTCTTAAAAAAGCCTTCAATGCTGCTGTTTGGACTGGACCAGAATTAGAGAATTTTATAAAGGTTTGAGAGCACCCAAGGCAAGTACTGCAATATAATTTGTCACTATTTAACTTGCTTTGGAAAGGAGAGTAAAACAGTGAGATCTGCACCTTGGTACATAAAACTGTCATCCTGGATAAAGAGAAATCGTTCAGAGAAGTTTTACAGCTTGGTCAAAGTCAAGGACAGCTTTAGGCATCATCAATTGAAGGGGTTCAATTCAGACTTAGTTATAACCACTTTTACATACTGTACATCTACCCTAGTTGGATCAGTGTCTGGAACTGCTCACTGGTGTCCCTTTGAACAACTGTAAACTAAACCATAGTATGCAACTCCATAGGAAGCTAGAGGATCCGGTGACTGTACAGCAGCTATATCTCCCCTGCTTCGCGCTCCTCTGAGCTCCTCCGGTCTTCTGATCGGCCATTAGCACTTTCATATGAACGTTTCCTGTCTTTGTTATCTCGGGGTGACCTCTCTCTTGAGCTCCTGTCTTTGTCACGCGATGTTCTGTCATGATCTCTTGATCGTTCTTTGTCTCTGGAAGATCTTTCTTTTGAGGATCTGAAAAGTGCAATACATTTGAGAACCCAAATTAGTCATGAATCTGTTGCTGCCACAAAGAAAATGTTTTGTTAAAATTTTGTATTTATATCTTTCGCAGACATACCCAGTTTGGTTCCACATAGACAAATACATGAGAAGCCATCAGGAGACACAGACCCCCGTGTCCAATTTCAAAACAGACTAGCAGAGGCAGCATTTTTGGAGTACATTTATTATGGAGCTAAGCTTAAGGTTGGAACTAGCTTTTCATTAATCCTGATTTTGACCTCTTCCCCTGAAACTTTCATCAATAAAAGTTTCTGCCTGAATTTTCTCATGTATGGTCTTTAGTCCAAGGAGAATTTTCTGGCATACTTGGAGGTTGATAACACAGAGCAATTTTAAAGTGAGTTTGAGATATGAAAGGTTTTTCTTTTCTTCTTTTTATAAACAGAAAGCAAACTACTGAAGTAGTCTAGTTTTTGGAATGCCATTCCTCAAGAACAGCTTCGTTTACAGACTCCAGAGTTGTTTTATTCATTGGTCCTCTCATGAAAATTAGCATTTTTGAGTAATTTCAGGAAAGTTGCATGCTTTATTTTATTTTTTAGATTCTTAACTAGGATTATCTGAACTTCCAAGAACTCTGCCAGACAGCCACAGGAATTTTCTACTGCAGATTTGTGATATAGCTTTAGTCAAGTAAAAATCTGTCTCTCATATTCCCAGCCCTGTATAAGGGGTTAATACTTACTCCCCTTTGTAAAGCACTTCGATTCTATAGATTAAAAGGCTCTTTGTAAGTGATAGTACCACTGAAACTTTCCAGTGTTATAAAAAACTAAATGATGGAAAGGGAAATTATTATAGTGTCAAGAAATTTTGTGTACTTAAAACTAGTATAGGGGATTGCCCTGTCTCCACTAATAGAATGGTGTTGAGAGTTTGTATTAGTGTCTATTATCTTAACTCTTCAAAGGACAAGACTGTAAGGGCACGTCTATACTTACCCGCTGGTTCGGCGGCAAGCAATCAATCTTCTGGGATCGATTTATCGCGTCTTGTCTAGACGCGATAAATCGATCCTGGAAGTGCTCGCCATCGACGCCGGTAATCCTGCTCCGGGAGAGAAGTAGGCGGAGTCGACGGGGGAGTCTGCCTGCTGCGTGTGGCCCTGCGGTAAGTACCTTTAAGTTCGAACTAAGATACTTCGACTTCAGCTACGTTATTCACGTAGCTGAAGTTGCGTATCTTAGTTCGAACTGGGGACTTAGTGTGGACCAGTCCTCAGAAAGAAGATCTACAATCTTATCAAGTTTTGATGCAGAATTCCTTTTTGAGCTTGGACAAGTCACAACCTCAGTTCCCCTACCTGTAAAATGGAGATTACTCTACAGGAGTTTTTCGAAGCTTAAATATTTAAAACACATCTCGAGGCCCTCAGATGGAGGGTCATATAGAAGTATCTAGTATCAATCACACAGAGTAACTCAAACTACAGACCAAAGAATTAAGAACAGATAAGATTTGTTACAACCTGGCCCAGTTACCACCTTGTATGGTCAGTCTGTTGTGAGTGGATCCAATCACCACATCCCACTGCAGTTCCAAATCAACTGGGTCTGGATAGAATCTAGTCACTGTCTCTAGCTCTGGGACTATGGATACACATTCAGGTTCAGACCTGTTTGACACTGTTCCTTGTGACTTAGGGTGCCACGTCCCAGAGGTCCTACAACCCAAAATCAGTGTGAGCCCTACTGTGCACCCCAGCCCCCCAAGTTGCTCCCCAGAGCTCCACCAAGCCAGTGAGAACTCTGCTTCTAGTTCAACCCCTCTGGGGACAACCTTGCAGGCAAGCATGGAAATGAAGGTTACTTACCTGTAGCTGAACCAGATGAGCCTCTGGATATTCACACTATGGGAATCCTGGCACCTGTGCTGTGAGCTTTCAGTACCTTCTGGAAAGCAGTGCCTGTTGAGGCCATTCACTCCTCTCTCCTCCACCCACCCTGGACAGTTTTGAGGGTAGAAAGGGAAAGTGGTCCTAACTGCTCTCCAGTTCTTTCCACTACTTTGGGAATTCTTAACCTGAGCCATTCCAGAAGTAGGGAGTGAGTGAGTGAGAGAGAATATGCAGAGACTCATCTAGAAGAATTCTGGTTACAGCTAAATAACCTTCATTTCTTCTGAGTGGCATCTAATACATTCCCGCTTGTGGGAGTTTAGTAAGCAGTTCAACCTTCAAGAAGGTAGACTGAGGAGTTCTAGGTAAACAAGGTCAACAGAACACTTGAAACAAGCATTAGTTCTGCACAGAGTGAATAGAAGTGACTAAACTTCTCGCTTTCTCAAAAAAACTAAAACAAAACCTCCCTCTGGTTACTAACCTTTCTGTAACTGTTGTTCTTAGAGAGGTGTTGCACATGTCCATTGCAATTTAGGTATGTGTACACCCTGAGCACAGTTGCCGTAATTTTTTCCCCTAGTGGTATCCATCAAGTTGGTTCCAAGCACCCTCTGGTGTTGTGCACTCATACCATTGGTATAAAGGGCCCTGCCGATCCTGCTCCCCTTAAGTTTCTTCTTACCAACTGACTCTGATGAGAGGGGACTGACGGTGGGTTTTGGAATGGACTTGTGCAACACCTCTTGGAGAACAACAATTACAGAAAGGTTAATAACTTTTTTTTCTCCTTCAGGTGCTTGCACATGTCCATTCCAATTTAGGTGACTCACAAGCAGTTGTACAGGAGATGGGCTTGTAGTTCAAGGACAGGCTGACTGCAATACTGCACGCCCGAAGTTGGCGTTGTCTCTAGCTAGTCGGGTGATGACATTTGGTGAAGACCCGGTGTGGCGGCTGAGAGGCTGAACAGAAGAAGCGCAAACTGGTAATGAACTTGGTTCATGACAAATCTTAGGAACCTTCTGTGGCCTTGGAAGATTGATATGTGGAAGTATGCATCCATTAGAGATGGAGGACAGCATACCACTCCCAGTGAGTAAACGATGGAAACCAACGAGAGCATGTGAAATTTAAGTTCTTGAGATAGTGGTTGAGAGGATGCAGATCTAGTATTGGCCTGAGACCACCCTTGGCTCCCAGAATTAGGAAGTAACAGGCATACAACCCCTTTCCTCTTAAGTGGAATGGAATCTCTTTCCCAGCTCCCACCCGAAGGAGGTACTGAACTTGTTCTAAGAGTTGCTTGTGAGAAGGATCCCTGAAGATGGATGGGAGGGTGGGGCAGACAAAAATTGGATAGTGTATCCCATTTCTACTGCGCTTAGAACCCAACGATCTGAGGTAAGGTGGGTCCAGGCACTGAGGAAGCAGGAGAGTCAGTTGGAAAACAAGGAGAAAATTGCCTAAGCAATGAGGAATTCCAGCAACCATCACAGGCAGAAAGAAGGAATGGAGGGGAAGTGGCGTTGGTAGGACCCTTCATACCGACGGTATGAGTAGAGCCCTGTAAATCCGCTGATATCCACTTTATATTTACATCTGCGGATGTGGATATCCGCAGATCATTTTTGCAGACTGCAGATGGATGCGGATACTAATTTTGTATCCACGCAGGGCTCTAGCCATGAGCGTGCAACACCACAGGGTGCTAGAGCTGACCCAACAGATGTCACAAGGGGGGAAAATTCTGGCAACTGTAGTCAAGGCATGCACACACCTAAACTGGAATGGACACGTGTAAGCACTCGAAGAAGTCGTCTTAATGAGGGGAAATTTTTGCTATAAACCCCAAAATATAACAAAACCACATATATAGGTACAGTAACAGTCATGAAACATGATGTGATGATGACAGTGTGAAGGTATGCCATGGATGTTGCCTTTGTCCTGGATGAGGGCTGACAGTTCCAGGAGACTGAAGCCGTGTCAGGTGATAATTGTGAAACAATGCATTTTACATGGACAATCTTTGGACCATGAGGGCCTGACTCCTCTGATATCAGCTCCATCTCTCCAGGGGCTTGACGATCTTATAGATAAGCTTTGGCCCCATATAAATAACGGCAACGTTTTCTGAATATACAAAGTATGATACCAAAGGGTAATTGACTTTGTTTGCAGCAAGAGACATTTAGATTATAGTTAGAAAGCTTTTCCTAATATCCAATGTTAGTAAAGCACTGGGACAGGTTATCTAGGAGCTTGTGAAATCCATATAATTGAGGGTTTTAAGAACTGGTTAGACAAACATCTGTCAGAGATGTTGCAGGTATATTTAATCCTTTCTCAGCATGGGGGGGGGTGGACGTCCTACATTTCTATAATTCCTCATTGAATGAAAATGAGGCTTAGGGACATATAGACATGCAAGTAGTTAGAATAAGATGGAAACCCCAGGCATCTCAATTAGGATAGATATGAGGGCAGGACCACCTGTTCTGTGAGACTGAAACTTAAAGGCGATAGTACAGATAGTCACTAGGCTTGTATCTCAGAAACTATCAAGAATAGTATCTTCATAGAGATACAGTCCAGAGAACATCTGACCAATGTTCAAATGGAAATCTCTGAGCTTAATGAGAATAAAAGTTACAATCCCACAGGACATGCTAGATGGGAACACCCTAGGGTGAGACAAATGAACCTGTTCTTCTGCAGCATTAGCAGTACATCCTAAGCATTACAATGGAGAATTTAGTCTACTTCAGTGCAGCTCTTAACAGCAAAATAACTACCCCAAGCAGCTCTAGAGGTACACAGAGCAACCCTGTCACAGAGAAAGTTATTACTAAGCGAAGAAAGGCTGTTAATGTGTATCAGCTGTTGGAATAGAGATGACAACCAAATGTCCTTTGGCAGGAGTTTCTTCTTAAAACAAAAAACAAAAACTATCCCAAATGCAATAGTCTAAAACAACTGTCAAGGAAGCCTTATCAAGTTCACCAATTTAGGAACTGTTCAGATGGGGAACTGAAAGAGATTCATAGAGTAAAGGCTCCTGTTTTTCAACAGAGACTTTCAGACATCAGCATAAACCATCAAGAGACCTAACAATATCGAGTCAAGATGTCAACCAGAGAAACTTCTAATCTGTATGGAGACAGGAGACCCAGCTGTTTGGAAAGCAGGACTTGAGGGATATACCACCATAACCAAGATATGGAGTGACAGACTTAATCTGTAACCACAAATACTGATATCAACTTTATACCAACCTAACATCAAAATCCCTTCTGGTTCAATAAATCAGGGGCAACATGCAAAGAATTTCCTGTTCTAAGTGCAGAAAAGGAGTGCTACATTAGGACATGTTTCTTTCTGGTTCAGAACCATAGGCAGGCATGTTATCCCGGTTTGGAAAGGACTTTAGTAGTATTTAACCCATTTGTAGAACAAGATAATATAATATGGAGACCTTTGACAGAGTACTTGTACAACTGAATTAAACTCTTCTCAAAGAATCAGTCAATACATCTTCTTTCCCTGGTAGGTGAGACATAGGACCAATCCAATGAAGGTATTGGACTTTGGAACAGGAAATTTCCCTGTCAGAACTGGTTAGAGCAAATTCCTCTTCAGTGGTGTGTGAAATACATTAATGTAATGCTGTCCATCGTAATTTAAACAGATTTGCATTTGATGGCGGAGAGAAGAGCCTGGATGGTCAGGGCAATCTTTCAATCAGCTGCTGTATCTTTACATGGAGGTACATCTTCCACCAAGATCACAAACCTGGGAGTGGATGGAAATGAAGGTGAAGATTCCTTTCCACCCTCTAGGATTATTACTGCACACAGCCGGAAGATAAACTATTCCCTGGAGAGCATGCTCTTCCCCCCCATCTTATGAAACCTTGCATCTGGAAGATACTGAGGCATTGTAGCTGAGGAGTTCCTAGAAAAGGTTGTAGAATCCTGAAGATTCTGCTGAAGTCTCAGACATAACCTGGTATTAAAGCTATCAAGTAACTGCATAGATAAGGAACCTGCCAATGGTAGACAAGCTTACAGGTCTGGAATATATCAAGGCTTTAGTGACCACAAATCTTCTAAATGAGTATGAAAGTTGTGCAAACTACTAGGGAAGAACCATCTAGACAAATGGAGGATCAAGTCTATATAGAGACAAACACCCAAACATTCAAGAAGAGTCATGACAGCCAGGCAACGCTTGTTGCTGTAGAAATGGCAATTGGAAAGGTACAGCTTTACTGATAGAGGTCTTCTTTGACTCCAATAAGAAATATGTATAAAGAAATAAAAATGCAACAATTGCATAGAAAGGGGGGTAAGTCTGGAACATTTCTGGAAATTAAAGAGAGCTCTTTCTCTGGAACTCAGAAGTATGATGTCCCTCAGGATATTAGTACAACCAGCAAGCAGTCTGCTCCATGCCATGTAGTCCTGTTGTCTACACTGCATGATAGGTGGCAAACCTCATTCACACTGTGACCAGGAAATAAACCTTATGCTGCATTTAGGTGTAGGCAATGGATGTTTCAATCCTTACGTTCAATTGTCCTTCCAAATTGGAAAGGACAGAAGCTAGGTTTACTGAAACCTGAAATGCAGGTTAACTGCTCCATTGGACCAGAGTACTCTATTAGAGCCAAGGAAGGCTTAGTAAAGCTAAGTATTGGTGCCTATCTGTGTTTCTACTACCCATGAGGGGGAGGAGTAATGTCACTGGTAGCCAATCCCAGACACTGTACTCCTTCCTCATTTAGGATCAGAAGCTAGGTATACAGAGCCCAATATTATTCTAATAAAATTTCCTCTTGTGAGAGGTCATGTTGATTGATCCATGTCTCTATTTATGTCTGATCTAGAACAGTGGTACACGTACCCCTGGGGATACACAGAGGTCTTCCAAAGGGTACATCAACTCATCTAGGTATTTGCCTAGTTTTACAACAGGCTACATAAAAAGCACTAGCAAAATCAGTACAAACTAAAATTTCATATAATGACTTGTTTATACCGATCTAATACACTAAAATGTAAGTACAATATTTCTATTCCATGGTAAAAATGAGAAAGTAAGCAATTTTTCAGTAACAGCATGTTGTGACACATTTGTATTTTTATGACTGATTTTGTAAGCAAGTACTTTTCAAATGAGGTGAAAATTGGGGGTAAACAAAACAAATCAGACTCATGAAAGGGTACAGTAGTCTGAAAAGGTTAAGAGCCACTGATCTAGGAGATATCAGAGTGGGCCTCAAAGCCCCATCATCTACATCTCTAAATCTACATAGGTCCTACAGCACTGTATCTTCTCTGCAGAACCTTGGCAACATGCTTTTTAATTCCCTGTGTGGGAAGGACTTCAGTATATTTTTTGCCTTTGCATTTGAGGGCTACAAAGAGGGTTGGAAGCCGAAAGGTAATCCTTTCTGGATCAGATTCCTCTGACACTGTAACCTCTCTCTCTCTCAAGAGGCTGCACAGGCAGAGAAATCTTTGGATCCTTGAAATATCTCAGAATCAATAGAACTTTAGTGGGTATAGACCCTCACATCTGAAGGGAGTCTCTCATCCAAATCTCAGCATCTGTATCTTGCAAACCTGGCTCTGGACCGCTGAATTTGATGGCGCATCGGAAAGAGAAACACCCTCTCCTTGGGAAACAGCCATGCAGGGCACTGAGTGTGTGCATCTGAAAATGGCCAAACAGGAAGCACAATGTTTAAAACACTATCCCTGTAACAGAGATCCACCATCCTGGATCTGATCAGAATCTTGTTCTTCCCCACCTTTCCAGTGTTGTGAGGGCTTCCACACTGAATGTTTCCTCAAGCCACTATATTGGGTACAGAATCAATAAGGCAAGTAGTTCTGCAAAGATCATGGTGTTGGAATTTCAGTACCACGGTCTTAGTGGTGCAGAACCACTAAACAAATGACACTCAATAGTCAAAGATGTCGGATTCTCATGCTGGCTACATCCCAGGCAATTTGATCTCTTCTTGGCAACCATGCTTGGCAGTTATTCATATCTGGCTGTTGAATCTGGATCCATGTTATCACTCAGGATCCACGTTGGTCCTGGCTTTGGATACATACTTGCCAGGCACTCATCTATGCTTAGCTGTAAAATTTGGATTTTTTTCCCTTTTGTAGCCTGGACCCATGCTTTGCTGCAGCCCCAGATCTCGGATTTTGTAGCTCCAGATCCTGGCTCTGCTGATCATGATCCTTTGGAAACCAGATCCAATGGCCAGACAGCCCCTTTAGGCACATTAGGTCTCTTAGGTCAACCTGGACAGATCCTGGAACCAGATGCCCAAGCTGATGCTAGGACTCTCAAATGGCCAGACTTAGTTGACTGAGACTGAGGAACCTCCCTGTCAGCTGGGTGGTGTGAAATGGTCCAACCCACTCCTCTGTCAGTCCAGACAAAGCCAGCGTCAGACAAGCATCTGCTCTCCTCTTTTCAAAGAAAAATCTCACAAACTAACTATAAACAAAATTTGCCCCGAAGTTTACAAAGAGACGGGGGGCGGGAATAGATGAGGAAAGCATCAAGGACACTGTGTTCAATATGGGTTCTCTGCCCCTGTGGCGGTTAAAATGAATTGGAGGGCGGTTAGGACCACTCCCTGTTTCCTACCCTCAGAACCCTCCAGGACAAAAAGGGGAGGAAGGAATAAGTGGCCCCAAAGGATGCATCTTTCCAGAAAGCTCTGGAAGCTCATGGTGTACGTTCCTCGATCCCCACGAATAGGAATAAACAAAGACCTAATGAAGAACAATGCAGGCTAAGAGGAATTTCTTAACCATAGTGACTTTACTCTTAAAGCACTTGAGACAGAGAGATCTTTGAAAACGACAAAGTCTTAAGATTCAACTTCCCCACGTCTGATCTCTCCCCTTTTGGGAGTCTAAGGTTTGCCAGCATTTCAGGCTGGGCAGCGTCCATCCAGCCCACCCCACCCCTGCAAGTTCTCCTTTGCATGGTGATGATTGGGCCCTAGCACAGAACAGTACCCCACTCTTCAGTTGCTGTCTCTCTGCCAAATACTCCTCTGGGAAACTCCAGCCCCTTCCACAAGTCATGCCTGTCCCCCTTGTTTAGAAAAACCATTCATCCATGAGGATGTGCCAGTAGTTGAGTCATTCAAAAATCAACAGTTCGCCGCTCTGTCAATCAGCCATTCCATGACTTCCAATCCATCCGTGTTGATGAGTTGTATCTTCTTAGCCTTCTTCCTGTCTTTCTTCTACTGAGGTGTTTGATTAGATC
The DNA here is from genome assembly GCF_011386835.1 of Chrysemys picta bellii. NCBI lineage: Eukaryota > Metazoa > Chordata > Testudines > Emydidae > Chrysemys > Chrysemys picta. The sequence goes on along the minus strand of NC_088791.1, from coordinate 90,596,572 downwards.
CTTGCTTCACACTTCCCCACCTTCTCCTCTTTTGCCCCTCCCATCACAAGGCCTGTCCTGCCAATCCACAGCCCTGGCTCACCCTGACATCCAGTTCCTCAGCTCCTGCTCACACACTGCAGAACATCCCTGGAAAAAATTCAGTGACCAGGCTGACTTCCTCTGCTACAAATTCATTCTCCCCTCCTTCAGTTCTACCAGTTTCCCTACTAAGCAATTCCACTTCTCCACATTAATTGAATCCTACACCCAAAACCTCACCCATCTTTTTGCCAACTTTGACTGACTCCTCAAAACTTCCTCTCCTCCTGCCTCCACCTCTCTCCCCACACAGGATTCTCAGACTTCTCTCAAGAAAAAACTGACAAGATACAACATATGAACTTCCCCCTCCCTTTACCTTGGCTTCCCTTTCCTGTCCTACACTTCTCACCTCCTTCCCCCTTGTCACAGAAGTTTCTAGTCTGCTCTCCTCCTCTCCACTTGTCACTGTGATCCCATCCCACACCCTTATCTCACTCATACCCACGCTTATGCCTTTCCTTACTTCCCCCCCTCAACCTCTGGCTCTCCTCTTACTCGGTCTCATCACAATACAAGCATGCTTTAGTCTCTACCATCTTAAAAACACCACCCTTAATTCCACCTGCCTCTTCAACTACCACCCCATCTCCCTTTCATCTCTAAGCTATTTGGGGACACAGTCTACAATTTCTGTCTGGAGTTCCTCTTGTCCAATTCAGTCCAATACCTTCTCCGATCTGGTTTCTATCCCCTTGCACTCCACTGAAACCACTCCTCCTAAAGCTCAGAACCAGTACTCCATCCTCCTGCTTGACCTGTCAGCCTTCTGTGACAACACACCACATTTCACTTCTTGAAATCATGCCCTCCCTTGGCTTCCATAACTCACTCTCTTCATACTCCTCTTCTATACCTCTAACTACTACTTCAACACGTACATCAGATATTCCTCACCTCTCCCCACCCCCAACTTTGTGAAGATTCCACAGGGTTCTGACCTTTGTGCCCTCTCTTCTCCCTCTACACCTTATCTTTGTAGGGGAGGGATAGCTCAGTGGTTTGAGCACTGGCCTGCTAAACCCAGGGTTGTGAGTTCAGTCCTTGAGGGGGCCACTTGGGGATCTGGGACAAAATCAGTACTGGGTCCTGCTAGTGAAGGCAGGGGGCTGGACTCTATGACCTTTCAAGGTCCCTTCCAGTTCTAGGAGATGGGATATCTCCATTAATTAATTAATTATTTTTTTGTAATCTCATTTGCAAACATAAATTCAACTATCATCATGATGCTGATGATTCACAGATCTCTCTCTCTATTCCAGACCTATCTTCTTCTATACAAATTACAATCTAATCTTGTCTCTCTGACAGCTGCTTGAGCGTGTCTAGCTGTCAGCTCAAATACAACATAGCTAAAACAAAACTCCTATTTTTCTTCTCACCAAGACTTCTTCACTGCCTCCTTTCTTGATCTCTGTGGACACCACCACAATCCTGCCCGTCACTCAGGCCCTATAATCTGGGTATCATTTTTGTTTCAGACCTCTCCTTAGGTCCTCATATCTAGGCTAAGTCTTGCAGATTCTTTGTGTGTAACATCTAAAATATTGCCTTTCTTATCCATCCACACAACATACATAAGTTGCTTGTCTTCACTTTTAAGGATGGTCTATTCCCACCATACCTAACATCTCTCATTAGAGAATGAGATGCTGATCCTCACCTACAAGTGGCCCAAGTTGCCAGCCTCCATCGACCACTTGTTAAATTTTCTAATAGGCATCTTTGTGCATTCACCCACATGTTTGGAAGAAACTCCCCATAAACTTCCTCAAAATCATCTCATTATCCGCCTTCAAAACCCTCCTCTTAGCACTGCTTTGCCACGATGCCTACAAAAAAAATTAACAATGGTTTGGCTGCTCATGTGCTGAGACCACTGCTTATCAAGCTGACAGATACGGTCTCACTGCTTCCTTGTACTCTTGTCTTTCTGTATCCATCTGTTGTCTCCTGTCGTATACCAGACTGTAAGCTCTTGAGGCAGAAGCAGGGGTTTTTTTGTTCTGTTTGGACAATGCCTAGCACAACGGGGTCCTAGTCCACAACCAGGGCTCTGAGATGCTACAGTAATACAAACAAACAATCACAACAGATGGTTCTCAGCAATAGTCCTTCAATGAGCTATACCTTTCAAATACCTTTCCCAGGCAGGAAAGCTGTCTGGAATGCAGTACAATAGGTTGACTTCAGGAACATTCAGGCTTATTTTCACTCACAGTACAGCACAGGGTTCACAATTTGACAAATATGTTGCACTTTGTCACAGCAGTTTCCCCCCATCAAAAACAAACAAAAAGGTAACCCTGTTTCTGTATCAGCGCTCATGCTAAAACAATGACTGAAATCTGGAAATGCTCCACAAGGTGTTTAAAATTACTAAGGGTATGTCTGCACTACCCGCCAGATCAGCAGGCAGCAATCAATCCAGCGGGGGTCGATTTATCGCATCTAGTCTAGACGCGATAAATCGACCCCCCGGGTGCTCTCCCGTCAACTCCTGTACTCCACCGCCATGAGAGGCGCAGGCGGAGTTGACGGGGGAGCGGCAGCAGTTGACTCACCACGGTGAAGACACCATGGTAAGTCAATCTAAGTACGTCGATTTCAGCTACGTTATTCATGTAACTGAAGTTACATAACTTAGATTAATCCCCCTCCCCCCAGTGTAGACCAGGCCTAAGTGTTCTTGGTAAACAATTACATTTCTACCCTAAGTTTCTGGAAACAGTTACAACTGTTTCCAGATCAGTGCATCAGGAACGGGAAACTACTTCTCTCAGAAGGCCAACATTTACCTTTTTTTGCGTTCTCTGCTCCTGTCCCTGGAACTATGCCTGCTTCTCTGATGGCTGCGGCTCCTGCTGCGGCTGCTGGAGCGAGACCTGTGACGGTGGCGTTTCTCACGGGATTTGGAGCGAGTTCTTCTCTTTCGTTCCCGGGAGGCAGAGCGAGACCGATGTCTGCGGCGATCTCGAGACCTAGATCTGGAAACAGAAAGGATTTACGGTGAATGAGGCAGTCAGCTGCTCTACCAATATACCAATATTTAGTTCTTTGTACATGATAGCGGGTCTGTACGGAGATCAGTTTCCAATTATCACAGCTATTATATATTTCTCAGAGACTGGCCCTGAAGGAGGAAAGTGATGGGGGAAATCCTCCAAATTCCGCTGTGACTAGTCCAACAAAATTTAGACCAAATGAAGGGAAGACTCTGCATGTTTGGTGCTTTGCCACTACCCTTCAAAGAAATCAAAGTGCTTATTTAACTGAGTCTATTTAACAAACAAAGCCACAGAACGTTGATGTTATGAAAGATGCAGTGACAATGAGCCTCTGGCAAGTGCTTTATGTTGCAGTTGTCTATGAAGCCTAAGACCTGATATGCACCAGATACCACTGAAGTTTTAAAACAAAAGCTATATTCTTGTTTAAGGCCATTAACATAAGACTATATTTGCAGGCTCTCAAACCTCTGAAGGTTTATTATTACAAATTATTTCCTATTGAAAGGCTAGCAAACGAGTGGCTTCCAACTGAAGCTTAAGAGGCAAAGTGCATTGCCTAAGTACTGACACCTCTGGATGGGTCACCTGTGGAGCCTGAACCTGGGACCTCAGGGTCTAAAAGCACAAGTGTCTCTTGCTTAAGCTAAAGGACCTGGGCCATTAGCTTGCAAGCAGTCACAGAGTCAAGCCTTTTGACATATTCTAACTACTACCAGAGGACAAAAAAACATTGTGTTGGTCATGGGTGAACACATGTGCATACGCAGTCCATTACCACAGTGATCAGTGCAGCATAAATCTGTTGAGAACGGCCATCCTCTATGATGCTTTGGTGCTAAACAAGGACGCTGCAGTCTAATAATGCTTGACAATGACATTTATAAAGGTTCTAGCTTTTAAAAGCTTGGCTTCACTATAGTGCCCCTTTCCTGCAGATTACATACCTTCTGGGATTCTTGCTATGGGATCTAGACCTGAAACAAATGGAAAATGGCGAATAGTTTTTATTATACAAACAAATATTCACAATTAGAAAATGCAGATTACAATGAGAACAAGCTAAAGTAATTGATTACTTACCACAAGGGTCGGCAACCTTCGGCACACAGCCCATCACGGTAATCCGCTGGCGGGCCACAAGACATTTTGTTTACGTTGACCGTCCGCAGGCACGACGACCCCCCCCCCCCCCCCGCAGTTCCCAGTGACTGTGGTTCACCATTCCAGGCCAATGGGAGCTGCAGGAAGTGGCGGCGAGCATGTCCCTGCAGCCTGCCGCAGCTCCCATTGGCCAGGAATGGCAAACAGTGGCCACTGGGAGCTGCGGGGGCCCGTGCCTGTAGACGGTCAACGTAAACAAAATGTCTCGCGGCCTGCAAGCGGATTACCCTGATGGGCGTGCCGAAGGTTGCCAACCCAACTTACCATTACATTTCTTATTCTATGAAACAGTTAAGATAAAGGCCCTATTAAAATGTGAGTTACAGTCTCTTTAGAGAAAGATTTCCCAATGCTACATTGATCTGACTGTTTAAATGCTTCTTCTCTCTTTTCTTTCTGGGTATAGCATACCACAAAAATTCCCTATTTTATTTAAACTCTCTTGTTTTTTATGAAGACCTTAGAGAGTTAAGGAAAATACTGACCCTCTGTTCTTCTGATGCACAGAACACCTGATTTTATGGGGGATTTCACAGCTGACACGTGAGCTCATCAACATTGCTGTAGAAAGTCACTGTGGACTTCTTAAGTCCACAACAAAATGCATGCAAACAGCAGTTTAAATGAGTCTGCGTGTGAATTCCTAGAAACAGTGATTGTGTATTTCACTGAGAAGATTCAGGACCACTCCTAAAGGGCCAATCATATACTCAACCTCTTTTTTAGGTCTGATTTGAGTATTTCAGGTACTTCCCAATCTATCTATGCAGGTTATTTTCCCTAAAAGGCACCGAACGTATAATTTACTTGTTAATTCTCAGAGAAAATTACATGTCTGAAATCACACTGAAAAGTCAATATTTGCTCACGTTTATATTCACCCTGATGTATCCATTACTTATATAGAAAAAGTACAGTAACTCCCCACTTAACGACCTCTCGCTTAACGTTGTTTTGATCTTACGTCCCTGCTCCATTACAGAACATACTTGTTTAAAGTTGTGCAATGCTGCGCTATAATGTCGTTTGGTTGCCTGCTTTGTCCACAGCTGGCAGCCCCCTTATCAGCTCCCCCCCCCCATTCCCCTCGCCTCCTGCCCGCAGCAATCAGCTGCTATGAGGCATTCAGGAGGGAGAAGCGAGGACTCGGTGCGCAGGCTCCCCCTCCCTCCTGAACATGGCAAACCAGCTGATTGCCGCCAGCAGGAGGCAGGAGAAGGAGGGGGGAGGAGCAGGATGCAAAACGTGTGGAGTAAAGGGGGCAGGGGGGGAAGAGAAGAGAGAAGAAGCAGGTTAAGGGTGAGGACTTAGGAGAAGGGGTGGAGTGGGTGGGCCGAGGGTTGAGCCCCGCCGCCCCTGGTGCTTGCACAGTAAGGGAAGGTGCTTCTCCTAGCCAAGGAACCTTCAGGCTCCTTGCCTGCAGTGCCAGTGGGCTGTGCCTGTGTGGGGTAAGGCGGGGACACCGCCCATTGCTTCATACTCAGCAATGATGATTGTAGTATTGAATTGTTTCTTTAAAATTGTTTAAAACTTATACCTGTATTAAATTGCTTGTTTAAAACTGTTTAAAACATATATAATATAATGCCTTTTGTCTGGCAAAAAAAATAATTCCCTGGAACCTAAGCCCCCTATTTACATTAATTCTTATGGAAAATTGTATTTGCTTAAAGTCGCATTTTTCAGGAACATAACTACAACGTTAAGTGAGGAGTTATTGTCTTCCACCAGAAACAAGGAGTTATAGGCTTGAGAAAAGCAGTCAAATAATTTTCAATTCCTATAGAATTTTCAGCAAATGCAGCCTGTTTTGCCACCAAGCGTACATACACAAACAAATATGCAAGAAAATTCAGTCTTACATAGATTCTACAATGGCTATTAAATGTATGTTGCCAAAAATAGAGCAGATCTCTACCTCCTTAGCTTCTCCCTTTCTTCTTTCTCCCTCTCCTCTCTGCGTTTCAGGCGTTCCTGATTTCGTTTTTCCTGTTTATCAGCCACAACCCTCTAAAAAACAAAGGGACATTTTCAATACATCACTTCAGCTGAAAGGTGATATAAAGTCATCTAAACAGTTAATAGTTGGTTCTTTCCCACTTTCTGTGCACGTATATTATCCCCTCTTCTCTCATTCTCTTAGCATCATATTTGACTTGTTTACTTTGTTTCGAAAGTCACGATTATTACAAGAGAGCTACACAGAAGTGACAGTATTAACATCAAGACCTGAAGGAAGTAGAACTATACTAAGTCAAAGTTTCGCATGGAAGGGAGTTCAAAAGCAGTGGGTCAGAATTCAATGCGAGAGTTTCCATACTAATTCTGTCATACTCTGGCCAATGGGTGGTAAATCAAAACGAGCAGAGCTAGAAATTTTATGAACTTCCTTCGTTTACACTGGAAGATAAGTAAGGTCTTAGTCTGCATCAGAAAGACCCTGAATGGGCTGGTGCCTGGTTCTGAGGCTACTTGTGTCCACACTGTGAACACGACAGTTACAATCACAGAAAGGATACTTCAGCTGATAGTATGTGGAGGTTGAATTCACTACAGTTAGGGGCAGGGCACTCTCAGGAGAGGGCCCTTAGGTGTGGAACTCACTGCAATTGGACATTATGAAAAGCCCCAAGTCTTTCCACCTTCTGGGCATAATGCAAGAGATTAATCTCTTTATAAAGGTCGTCTTCTGAGTTGTGGAATTGTCCCAGACCATATTGATTAGATTTCTGAGGAGAGTTTTAGGAAGGAGGAAAGTTATTTTTTGTAAGTGACGTACTTCAAAGATTACAGACAGAGTACTTTAGGAATTTGGAATAATTATCCATGGACAATTTTTTCAGTTAGTATTCAATTTCTTATAATTTTGATGTCAAGTAATTCCTTGTACAACAATGACAATTTACTTGTAATTATTTTTAATAACTATTCTTGTTCCAGGGAACTATTTGCATTAATGCCTTCCTCTCATAAATATCATACACAACCACACAAAACACTGAGTCCACTAGCACTTTTACTCACGATCCTAACAGAAGCATTTTCTGCATTTGGGCTCCAACTGAGGAAAACTTGTGCTTAACTCCTACTGAAGTCAAGGGGCCTTAAGCACCTGCTCACATAGCTCACTGAATTGCAAAACTATAATTCATAGATGTTTTTAAGGCCAGAAAGGACCATTATGATAACATAGTCCTTCCACCCACATAACACAGGACACAGAATTTCACTCAGTATTTCTTGCATTAAGCCCACAATTTCTAGTTAGGCTAGAGACTCTCATTTAGAAAAGACATAAGCAGAGCAGGGAGAGCAGAGAAAGTTGGGAGTTTAGAGGTGGTGTCGGGGCTTGTAAGCTCTGAATTCTCACAGTCTGTGCATGTGCTGGGATTTCAGGGAGCCCCATCCCTCTCCCTTCCTGTTGTGTGATCTGGGGGACTGTGTCCCTTCTTCCTGACCTTCCATCTGAAATGGGATCTGGGGTAGGGAGACTGAAAGCAACATAAATTTAAGCATCTGGAATCCAGAAAATGAATAGTTAAGATACACATTACCCCTGTGTGGGTGAGGGGACTGGCCTGCTTTGGAAGAAAGGCAGACTGGATAGCCCTGGGGCCTGGGTGGGGAAGCCTGGCTGAACCACAGGCAGGAGTTCCAGATGGGAGGGGGAAGCCAGCTCAGTGTCCACCTTGGGGTACTTGGCCAAGGTAGCGTGTGACCCTCAAGTAAGCTGCTGTCTGGAATAGGTGTACATAGCAGCACAGGATAGGAGACAGCAAGAAGCAATTTATTACATGTTAAAAGCTTCTACAGTGCCAACTAACGACTTGATGGAATGGGAAGAGGAAGTGGAGCTGGAAATGGTCATGGTGGAGGTGCTACATGCTGTGGGGAACGGTGGGGCAGGAGGGAGAAGGAGATAGACACACCAGTCTTCTCTTGCATACTCAACGTTACATGGTTGTTAAAGTAATAAGACTGTCAAGGTTTTGGGATATAGACTGTAGAAGAGATTTCTCTCATTGGCCCAGTTAGCAACTACACATTGCAAGCATTTCAAAGCACAGAATAAGGGGCGCGGCGCGCTCCCCGCACCCTCAGTTCCTTCTTGCCAGACAACTCCGACAGAGAAGGACGATGACGGGATGTGGAATAGAGATGAGCAACACATCTCGAAGAACACCAGTTACGGAAAAGGTAAATGTCTTTTCTTCGAGTGATTGCTCATGTGTATTCCACAGTAGGTGATTCCAAGCTATATCTGTTGGAGGTAGGTAGGAGTTCACAAATTCTTGGGACGGAGCACAGCCCTGCTGAACCCGGCATCCTCCCTGGTTTGGGTGACAATCTCATAATGCGAGGTGAAAGCGTGAACTGAAGACCACGTAGCAGCCCTACAAATGTCCTGGATGGGGACATGAGCCAAAAAGGCAGCCGACGAGGCCTGCGCTTGAGTCGAGTGCACCTTCACAACTGGTGGCGGAGGGATTCTCGCCAGGCCTAACAACAACAGGTATGGATGCAGGAGGTGATCCAGTTGGAGAGTCGCTGAGTGGAGATCGGCCAACCTTTCATGCACTCAGCCGAGGCGATGAACAGTTGCGAGGACTTTCTGAATGGCTAAGTCCGCTTCAGGTAGAAAGCCAGAGCCCGTCTCACATCCAGCGTGTGGAGGCGGCGCTCCTCACTGGACGCATGGGGCTTGGGGCAGAGGACCGGCAGAAAAATGTCCTGACCCACGTGATAGGCGGAGACCACCTTCGGGAGGAACAAAGGGTGTAGGCGGAACCGGACCATATCTTTATAAAACACCGTGTACAGGGGCTCGGAGGTCAGGGCCCTGAGTTCCAAGACCCGCCTAGCCGACGCGATCGCAACCAGGAAGGCCACCTTTCACGAGAGGTGTGACCAGGAGCACGTGGCTAGTGGCTCAAATAGGGGCCCCATGAGACAGGCCAACACCCAGGTTTAGGTCCCACTGCGGGACAGGGGGCCTAACATACGGGAAGAGACGATCCAAGCCCTTAAGGAATCGGCCAGTCATAGCATGGGAAAATACTGTGTGGCCCTGCATCGGCGGATGGAAGGCCGACATGGCCACCATGTGCACCTTGACTGACAAGGCGCTACGGTGAAGGAGGTAGTCCAGAATAAGATGGATTGGGGTGGCCACCGGGGAAACGCCCCGCTTGTCCGCCCTTCTGGAAAACCGAGACCACTTTGCCAAGTAGGCTCGGTGCGTGGAGGGGCGCCTGCTTTCTAGAAGGACACACTGAACCCCTTCTGAGCACGTCCTTTCCTCCCTACCTAACCATTGAGCAGCCACGCCGTGAGGTAGAGTGCCACTAGGTTGGGGTGGAGGAGGCAGCCCTGGTGCTGGGAGCATGTGGATAGAAGGAGTGCCACGTGATCCCGAACCTGTGACTGGGAGCTGCCCTTGACCAACCAGTCGTCCAGATATGGGAACATCTGGACCCCCTGGTGCCTGAGGTAGGCCACCACCGACATACATTTCGTGAATACCCTGGGGGCAGTGGACAGGCCAAACGGGAGGACCATAAATTGTTGGTGTTCCTGCCCCACTATGAAATGGAGGAAGCGTCTGTGCCCCTCGAATATGTGAATGTGGAAGTACGCATCCTACAGATCGAGGGCGGCGTACCAGTCCCCGGGACCCAGGGAGGGGATGATGGAGGCCAGGGAGACCATGCGGAATTTGAGCTTCACCATGTACTTGTTAAGGCCTCACAGGTCCAAGATGAGCCCCCCTTTGGCCTTCGGGATAAGGAAATAGCTGGAGTAGTACCCCTTGCCTTTGAATTCCCCTGGTACCACTTCCACCACTCCTAGGCCCAGGAGCTGCCCCATCTCCTGCTCGATCAGAGCCTCGTGCGAGGGGTCCCCCAAGAGGGACGGGGTGGGGATGGTTGGGCCGGGAGGAAGTAAACTGGAAGGTGTATACCCGGGAGATGGTGTTGAGGACCCATCGGTCCGAGGTCAGCCGAGACCACTCCGGGAGGAAAGCACACAACCGATCGGAGAAGGGAAGCTTTATTGAGGGTGGATCCCTGATGAGAACTGGCAGGGTGCCCCTGGGTGTCCCATCATAACCGCCTTTTCCCCGCTTGCTTGTCCTTTGAGGACTCAGGCTGGGGGGCAGGACGAGACTGCCTCTGTGGGCACCTCTTACAGTTCCGCGATTTCTTATAAGCGGTCTTGTATTTTGACTGGCTGGCCTGAGTGGGAGTCTGCTGCGGCTTGAATGTAGGTTACCCGGAGCCGGAACATAGAGATCCAGAGTCTGGAGAGTCGTGTGGGAGTCTTTCAGGCCATGTGGCTTTGTATCCATTTGCTCTGCAAACAGAGCTTTGCTGTCTAACAGGAGGTCCTGCAGGGGGGTCTGCGCCTCGCTGGACAGCCCAGAGAGCAGGAGCCATGACGTCCTTCTCATGGATACCGTGGAGGCCATGGACCTCATGGCTGTGGCCGCTGCATCAGAAGCTACCTGCAGCATTGCCCTGGCAGTCTCCACCAGCACTTTGAACTCCTTCCTGTCACGCTCCTGGAGGGAGTCCTCGAACTTGAGCAGGGGGCCCTGAATTCATACAGACCCAGGAGAGCCTGTAACTGGAAGCTCGAGGACGAATACATTTTTCTTCAAAATGAGTCTAACCTCCTTGAATCTTTATTTGTTGGGGTATGGACTGGTTGGGACAGCCGTTCCCTGTGGCTGACTGACTCGACCACCAGGGAGTTCGGAGCAGGGTGGGTGTATAAATATTCATGCCCCTTGGGTACAAAATACTTGAGTTCCACTCTCTTAGAGTTGGGGGCCAATAAGGCCGAGGTTTGCCACAGGGCATTTGAAATTTTTGCCACCCCTTCGTGCAGAGGCAAGGCCACCCTGCCCAGTGCCAAGGAGGACAATACATTGAACAGGGAGTCTGAGGGCTCCTCCATATCCTCTGCTTGGAGGTGGAGGCTTGATGCCACCCTTTTAAAGAGTTCTTGGTGGGCCCTAAAGTCCTCCTGTGGGACGGAGGGGCTGTAATCACCTCATCTGGGGAGGGTGAGGAGGCCGGCGCAGTACTTTGGGTGTCCACCGGCACTGGAGGATCCACCACCTGGTCGGTCTCTGGACATGGTGCCGAGGATGTACGTCCCACTGACTCCTTCCTCAGAGGTCTGGAGAGAGAGGCCGATGGTCCTTGTGAGGCTCCAGTCACCGAGTGAGCCCCCATCGGGGCTGCGTCGGGGGCCATGGTGCCCACTGGTACCACTGGGCCAGCCACAGGGCCCGGTGCCACTGCACCTGCTGTCGCACCAGCGGAACCGACTGTTCGGCCTGACTGGCCTGGCCCACCGATGGACAACTACGAAGGGAGGCCGGGCTGACATACTACCTGCCGCTGTCCCTGGATTGGGAGGAACGGGGCGCCGGGAGTGATGCCAACCACGGGACTGCAATCCTGACGTGGAAGACTGGTACCGTTGGTAAGGGCTGCTCCGCGATTGGCTCCGGTGGGTGGACCTGCGACGGCAAGATGCTGGCGATTGACGTCCGGGGCTGCGGAAGTGGTGCCGTGGCGGGGTCCTGTAGCAGGACGCCAAACGGAAACGACATTGACGTTCGTGCTGTGACTGGCTGCGATAGCCCTGCCAAGATGAGGACCTTTGGCGTCGTCTGCCTTGGTCCTGTCAGTGTTCGCTCCTCGAAGCGAAACGGTGACGAGAGAGTCTTGGTCAGACGGAACCCAAGCAGACAGCCTGGTGGGCGTCAAGGGCAATCCACGTGGACTTTACCCTGAACGGTCGCTGGGCAGCGAACGGCGTCAGGAACGTTCCCTCAACCAAAACCAGTACCGAGCCGATGTGACTGTGGAGATCCCAGCAGCAGCTTGCCTCTGGAACGCGGGGCCGACATCGGCGGTGCTCTGGTACTGGCATGGACATAACATCCCGGGTCGCCTGAAGGGCCTCCCATGTGGAGGGCACCCGGACATCCGGGGAGGCCTGCTCCGAATGGGCTAGGCTACTCCGCTCGACTTGACCCAACATGGGTCTAACCTCTGTCACAGGTTTACTCTGGTGCCGTGGCGAAGAAGGCCTCTTTCTAGCCTTCTTGGCGTGCCCCATGAACAGGGAGCGGTACCGACTAGTTGATTGCACCGAAGGGTCGCCGCGCACCGACACTGCAGTGCCCGGTGCCAACTCAGAGCGGCACACCAGAGCCGGGGTCAGCGCCAACTCCATCAAAATAGCCCGGAGCCTAATGTCCCTTTCTCTCTTGGGCTGAGGCTTAAACGACTTGCAAATCTTGCAGCGATCGCTGAGTTTCCCCCAAACAGTTCAGACAGTCCGTCTGCGGATCACTCAGTGGCATAAATCGCCTACAAGTGTTGCATGACTTAAAACCCGGGGCCCCGGCCTGGGTGCTCTAGCTTAGCTAAACTAAACTTACTAACTACAGGTACCATACACTGAACGAACAAGCAGTTTTGGGGACGAGCTACAACAAAGCTGGAGCAGAGCAGTTCCGAATCACCTTCACTGGCGGCAAGAAGGAACTGAGGGTGGGACAAGCGCGCAGCGCCCCTTATACCGCACCATGGAGGCACCACTCCAGGGGTCACTGGGGCGCTCCCCTATGGGTACTGCTAGGGGAAAAACTCCCAGCACCAGTGCACGTGGCAAGCACACACGCCTACTGTGGAATACACATGAGCAATCACTCGAAGACGAATCACCACATACCGAGATAAGTTATTTCAATGGTTAAGCTACTGTTAAAAATTTGCATCATATTTCTAGTTTGAATTTATCTAGCTTCAACTTGAAGGCACTGGATCTTGTTACGCCTTTGTCTGCTAAATTGAAGAGCCCTCTACTACCAAGATCTCTCTCCCCATGTAGCTACTTTTACAGGATGCTCAAGTCACCTATTAACCTTTTCTTGGATAGGTTATATAGACAGAGCTTTCATTTCTCACTGTAAGGCAGGGTTTCCAGACCATTAGTCATTCTTGTAAATCTTTTCTGGATCATGTCCAATTTTTCAACATCCTTTTTGAAGCATGGACACCACATTCCAGTAATGGTCCTGTTCACATTGAATAGTGAAGAAATACCACCTCTATTCCTACTCAATATTCCCCCTGCTTGTACATCCAAGAATCGCATTACCCCTCTTAGCCATAGTATCATACTGAGAAGTCATGTTCAGTTCATTATCCAACATGACCATAAAGTCCTTTTCAGTATCCTGGAATGCACTGACACACTTCCTTCTTCTGTAAGTGTGACCTACGTTCTTTGTTCAGAGATGTATGACCTGCATTTGGCTATATTAAAATGCAGGTTGTTCAAATGAATTCACCATGCCAAGAGATCATTACACTGTCCTGTCATTATCTTTAACTTACCATTCAACCAATTTTTAATATGGGCCTGCCTCAAAAGTTTTAAATTTACAAGATGAACAAATAAATTCACATACAATAAAAAGTTTCCACTAAGATCTTCTTGCATGTGATTAAGTTGTCAGTAAAAGAGAAAGAAAAAATAAATAAGACTGATTTACCCTGAGCTCCTCAAGTTTCTCCCTTATTTCGATGAACCCTAAGTGCAGTTTTCCTCCAAAGTGGTCAGCAAGTCGCCTGTCGTTATCATGAAGACCAAGGTAGGCAGAACACACTTCACAGACACGGAGCTTCTGCTGCTGAAAGCTGGAGGCAGGCATTGAATTCCTGTACACTTCCTGGGGGGGAGGGAGGAGGGGGAGATACATTGAGAGCTTCTTATTCTTCAATACATGAAAATATGAACACAAGAATGTCTTACCAGAAGCAACATACATAAAGAGTTATACCTGCCAATTAAGAGTCAGAGTAATTCAGGATACTATATTAGACCTGTTTTACTACTAATTTTATCCATGTGAGGTATAAATCAAATGTCTCCATTAAAATACAAAGAAGTTTCATTATTTTTAAATATAACATTATTTGGACACTAACTACAAAAAATAGGGCCATGAACAATTCATTTTGCTTTCCAAATAAAAAAAGAAAACGGACCTGTTCTTTAATCTCTACTCCACAGCAGGTTACTTTGGAGGAGTCTGACAATTTTTGAGAGTTCAACATAGGTAGTAAATATTAGCAGTGAGCACCATATCTATGAAGATTGCACAGTGGCTTCCACAGTGAATCTATTTAAAATGCTATCCTGAAAAATCATCTTTCCAGTCTTGATCTTTACTGAAGAGTTATTTTTAAATTGAGGAAAATTTGTTTGGCCATTTCTGTATCTGAGGACAGCTGGGAGAAGGAACAAAGCCACATTTAATCCTCTGTAAAAAAACAACAACAAATATTTGCAGTTATTTTAAGCTGCTCAAGCATCAAAAAGACTCAGATAGAAAGCAGAAATATGACATGGAAATAGCTCTCAGTGAAGAGAGTCTTTTGAGAGCTCCAGTGAAAACTGGTTTGTCTTGTCAGAGTTAAACACCTTTGAAACAGTCTTGCTCAGTGCAACTCATGATGCATAAGGCTGAAAACTAGTCTTCTTACCAGCATTAGCCATGACAACGACTGGTCTTAACAACTGTAGAACCAAATACACTGTCCATAGAAACGAAACAGACCAACATAGCTCAATTAAAGTAAAAGCCTTATCTGTGGAAATAAATACACTTGAAATAGTGCAGGACTACCTTAAAAAAAAAAAAAGTGGGAATACCAACAGAGACCCCAATGGACTGAACAATAACAGAATAGTGGTGAAAATATTTGATATATTTAGGCCATCTAACTCTGTAGCAAAGTTAGCTTTACAATGAGGGTGGATAAAAATCAATGATTTAAAATCTTTTTTAAAAAATCCCTTTTTATTTAAAGCAGATTTTTTTGATAAAATGCTTTTTGAGGAAAATACCTATCTAAAGATAGTTTTAATTAAGATACATTATAGCTCAAAGCTATCTCATCATGGAATAGGGATTATAAATTCTCATTCTATAGTATGAGACAATATATACATGTAATGTTTAAGAAAAGTTTTGTAAATGAGTTCCAATAGTTTATGGATTAGGGACCCAATCTTATGGGGTTCCAGGGGCTTCTGTATAGATTATTTAGGTTAATCTTTCTATCTACCCAATGGGACTCAGTGCTCAGTCTAGAAGATACCATCAGAGATGCTTAATTTTGCAGTTCTCAAACTGTGGATTTGTGTCTCCAGAGATAACATGCTTGTTAACAGCAAAAATATTTTTAAATAAATAAATCAACAACATATAGAGGTGAGAAATAACAGACCTCAACCCTATTGTCCCTCTGCAAATTTGTGTCAATCCCTTACCTCTCTCTAAAAGTGCAAAGTTTCAAAAAGTTCAATGAATAGAAGATTGTTGAGGGCAGAATAGATCTGGACAAGGCGAAGAAGTCTGGAGATAAACATGAGAAGGGAGGGACAGGGTAGTAGAAACAAAAGTGAAACTGTTTGAGCAGCATATTCCAGAAGTCCTGAGGTCTTTCTGAGTGTAGCCTTCATTGATTTGAGATCTACCATACCATTCTCTCACTAGAAGGGAAAATCTATAATGGCAGCAGGCCGTAAAAGAGACCCAGTTTGGGGATATTTTAATGAAGTTCCTCTACCTGTGGGTTAAGACAGGCATGCGTGCAAAATGCAAACAGTGCAACAAAGAAATGCAAGGCCTGGTTGTCCGAATGAAACAACATCATGAGAAGTGTTCCTTCTCAGGAGGAAGCTGCGCTGAAGATGATGAAAGGAAAAAGAAAAAAGTCTCCATCATCCAGAAACAACCATAGACGAGTTTGTGATAAGAGCCAGCAGATTATAAAAGAGGTAATTGATGAAAAAATTGCCCCGTTTGTTTATGCAACAAACTCTCCTTTCCATATGATTGAGAACCCACACTTCATTAACATGGTTCAGTCATTAAGACCAGGATACAGTCCACCCAACAAAGCAGATGTCGCAGGCAAATTGCTGGATAAACTGTATGAAAGAGAAATCGAACAGTGTGCAAAAGGTCTAGAGGGAAAAATTGTTAACTTGAGTCTTGATGGGTGGAGCAATGTCCACAATGATCCTGTTGTATGTGCTTGTGTGACAACGGAAGAAGGGAATGTCTTCCTTACAGAAACAATTGATACATCAGGAAATGCACACACACAATACTTACAAGAAGTAGCAGTCGGAGCTATAACAAACTGTGGAAAAAAATTCAACTGTCTAGTATGCAGCCTGGACACAAACAATGCTGCAAATGTATCTAAGATGAGAAGAAATTTAGAGGAGAGTCCCAAGCTAATAACATACGGTTGCATTGCTCATTTGATGCACCTCCTAGCCAAAGACCTCAGTGTTCCAGTAATAAAGACTAATGTTGTTGAAACTGCAAAATACTTCCATAATAACCACTTTGCAGCAGCTGCTCTGAAAAAAGTGAGAGGAACCAAGCTAACTCTCCCACAAGACATGCAATGGAACTCAGTAGTGGACTGTTTGAGTAATATATCAAGAACTGGCCCAATCCGATGACAGTTTGTGAACAAAATCGTGAAAAAATAGATGGCACTGTCACAGCCAAAGTTCTTAACATTGGGCTTAAGAGAAATGTTGAACACATGCGGAGTACCCTGAAGCCTATTTCTGTAGCCTTGAACAAAATGCAGGGAAATAGCAGTTTTATTGCTGATGCTGTTGAAATTTGGAAGGAACTGAGTGAGATCTTAAAAAGAGAAATATGCAACGACAGAGTTAAATTACAAGCATTAAAAAAACAAATGGGACAAGCACTATCTCCAGCTCATTTTCTTGCAAATATTCTCAATACTCGGTACCAGGGTCAAACCTTAACTGCTGAAGAAGAGGAGCTGGCTATGACATGGACATCCAGCAATCATCCCTCCATAATGCCAACTATGATAAACTTCAGAGGTAAGGGTGAACCATTCAAGAAATATGTTTGCTGATGATGTTTTAAAGAAAGTCACACTAGTGAACTAGTGGAAGTCACTTAAGCACTTGTATTCAGAGACTGTTGAGGTGATAATCTCACTTTTAACAGCAGTAGCTTCTTCTGCCGGTGTAGAAAGAATATTTTCTTCCTTTGGACTAATTCATTCCAAATTGAGAAATCGTTTTGAGACCTGAAAAAGTAGGAAAGCTTGTATTTCTTTTCCAGATTATGAACAAACAGGAAAATGAAGGTGAAGAGGACTTAGTTAGCTGCAGAAGCCAATATTTTAAGTTTCTCATGTTGACCTGGCTGACATAGTCGATTAAATATGTTTTAAAAAAAAAATTAACTATTTTAGTTAAACAATTTTAACAAAAAACAAACCTGATTTTAAAAAACTTGAATGTTTACATTCAAAAATTTATATGCTCGTTTTGTTAAAATATTGTATGGTTGCTGTTGAAGAAAAACATCCAGAATATACAACGTTGTTGTTTTAGTTAAATAAAACAATTTAAATGTCTGTCTGGTGATGTTCTCCTCCTAATACAGCATGGCAAGAAAATCCTCCAAATATTAATGATTAATAACCTGTTGAATTGGAGATAGTTCACCTCCCAATGATTTCATAAATATCTGCTTCAATTACCTTTGGTAAATGAAATAACCAAACAATCATTCATTTTCTGATATAGCTGTAAAACTAATCTGAAAAGTTTTCAAAAAACACTTTAAAAATGTATAGTGTGTGTGTACCTTCTAAAAATGAAACCTACATCTATTTCTGAGTTGTGAAGAATACGTATTAATATTATAAAAACCAACAAGAATGCACTTTTATGTAGAAATCCATGATTAAATCGAGGCTTCCTGACTAGTGATTTAAATCAAATCCACCCTGTTTACAACTGATTGCCTCATACCTTGAATCAAAATTAAGGAAGTGCTGCTGATTGATAAGAAATTGTATAGTACATAGCTGCTGATGAAATTTAAGTTATTTTTGGGCATTCAAAAAAATTTAGGTGCCAAAATACACACTTTCGGAAGAAAAATCCCTTTTACATAGAACTTCAAGTCAAAGACATACTCAGCCATTTCCATTTTGGTAATAAAAATAATACAAACAATTTAAAACCTTTCAATACATGCTGAGCATTCTAAACCAAATTATTCAGAGAAATATGGTTTAAGAGATCTGGTCTCATCTCCTAAGACATCTGGAATGAAGTGTCAATGAATTCACAGATGTAAAGACAACAAAATTACCTCTGCTTCTCTCTTCTTTGCCCTGGCTTTCTCCACTTCATCCATTACTTTCTGGGACTCCTCCACATTTCCGTCAGCTCCCAGCTGTTCTACTTTGGCCAATAGCTTCCCAATTTCTTCATTCAATTCATGAACTCGTTCAGCCTTGGAAAAACAAGTGGGAGCTCAATACAGGCAGGTTTTCATGTGTTTTGGGTTTGGATTTTTCTCAGAGAAGCTAGATTGTGCTTGTTGGGATTAATATCCAGAAGTCATTGCTTATCTGAAATAAACTCTTTAAGGCAAAGTCAATGGAGACACATGTGGATCAGAGGTATTTGTAGTAGTATAGGCCCCACCCAACCTGTATTCTCCAACACATATACTCCAAAGTAGGAAGTCCACCGTGCATATTCACAAGTTATTAAATGTTTAGGTTATGACATTTCTACAGCTGCCTCTGGGATTTTCATGATGGTAACTGTTATGATGCAAGATTCCCATGGCTGTTGAAAGAGCTATCTGCACTCTACTTGCTTTGTCTCTGGTTATGCTCCCTTCGAGACCATAATTTGTTTAGAAATCCTGAACAATACAAAAATTGTGAGATCATTGCCCTCTATGCAATAAATAGGTTTGTAAAATTAATATTTTATATAACCATTCCTCCAAACACATATATGCACTCACAAAAACTAGATGAGACAGCATGAACCCCTAAGCTATCTCAGCAGTTGAGAGTCGGGGCAAAAGATGGAGTTATCACTTTTTCATGGCATGCTCCACCACAGAGACTGAAAGAGTCCTGAAGGAGAAGTGGATGACCAGTCGTCTCCCTCTTTTTCCTTCTCCTTTTAGGCAATGTTTCCCAAACAATGAGTCCCAACCCAAGAGTGGGTTGCAGGAAGGTATTAAAGAAGTCATCATATCCATGGCTAGATCACTGGGCCCCGGCCTAAGAACATAAGAATGGCCATACTGGGTCAGACCAAAGGTCCATCTAGCTCAGTATCCTGTCTTCCGACAGCGGCCAATCCCCGGTGCCCCAGAGGGACACCATCCCTGCCAATAGCCATTGATGGACTTATCCTCCAAAAAAAATTTCTAGTTCTTTTTTGAACCATGTTATTGTCTTGGCCTTCACAACATCCTCTAGGATATTTTGCCTAGGCAAATATACACTTCTCATGGCCCAAACGGGAGGCACCAGGATGGGGGAGCAGAGGGCTTGAAGAGCAAGTCTGCCCTGCAGTCACCCTGCAGTGGCAGCTCCTGCCCTGGCTCCCCACTTTGGGAGTTGCAACCTGGCACACAGGACTGCAGGGCCATTCACATTTGGCGAGCCAGGCCCAGCTGGAATAGAGAGCCAGGCCCAGGCCCGCAGGACAAGAGTTGCTGCTGTGGGGTTAGCATGGGTCAGGCTCGCTCTCTAAACCAGAGGTCCCCAAATTGTGGGGTGCTCCCCCTAGGAGGGTGCGGAGGAACATTCAGGGAGGCGCAGTGGGCACAGGCCATGCATGGCCCTGTCCCCAGCCTTGGCACGGCTCCATACCCAGCTGCGTGCCCGGCTGCCAGCCCCTACTGCAGCCCCCAGCCACAGCTCCATTCCGAGCCTGGGGCTGAGGCTGGGGGTAGGGCCGGGAGCAAAGCCGCACCCAGCCACAGATCCAGCTCCTGGCCCCCATGGCAGCCCAGCTGCGGCTCCACTCCCACCCCCAGCCTCAGCCCCTGGCCGCCGCTCTGTTCCCGGTCCCAATCCCCGCCCCCAGCTATAACCCCCAGCCTCTGCCCCTTACCCCTGTCATAATGGGCTGTGGAGAGGGGGGGGGGGAGAGAAAGGGAGTGTGACCCTTAAAAGTTTGGGAACCACCGCTCTAAACTCCCACATGCACTAGGCCAGGATTAGGGTTGTGGTGCCAGGGTTGGAGGGTGCATATATGTAATGGTGGGTTGCAAAAAAAAAAAAAAAATGCTGTTGGGTGGGTCACCTTAGTAAAAAGTTTGGGAAACAATGATTTTAGGGAGAGATTCGGGGAGGAGAGGGAATCTCTCTCTCTCTCAAAACAAAAATCCTCAGTTTGGGTGGCCTGTCAAAGCCTAAACTTCCTTCCTTATGAAAATGGTTTGAATTTCACTAATGGGTAGTCTCATTTGAATTCAGCTCAGGTGCACTTGTGCTAAATAAGAAATGGTTACTTTCTGATAGAGGAAAAATCAGCCCAATTATAAGTATTCCCTTAAGCAGTCCAACAGGGCTTTGCAGCATGTCAGAAACCAGTTTTAAATGCTTACTTTAGCTGCAACTTCAGCACTGATCTCTTCTTGGGTTTCTGCTAGTCTTTTCTTAGCCACTTCAGTTCTTCTGTCACAGTCGGCAATGAATGACTGCAGGTGATCCATTGCCTAAAACAACATAAGATTATCACTGCCAGAAAGAACAAGCAAAGCCACCTAGACAAAAAATCTGGACAAAGACATATTTGAGAATGTGTGGGAATGACCTAAAACTCCTTTTAGATTCTCTTCACTAAGAAAAAGATCATTTTTAACCAGTGTTCAAATCTTTAGAGAGTAGCCTAGAGTTTACCTCAACCAGCTAATATGGGTTAAAACTAAAAATGTTTCATCACTGGGATTCTAAATGAGAGTTAATTAACATGGATTAGTTTAACATGGGTTAAAAATATATCTTTATTCCTAGTGAATATAAGGCCTTAGGAGCTCACAATGTGACTATTCAAAGCACAGATGACCGCCATGGTATATAATCTGTTAACCCAGATGCATAACAGAAATATACTTTTAATTCTGTGGATAAGTATAGCATCCTAAAGCCTCTCTTCAAAACATACATTTGTTACTCCTGAAGGAATTCATGTCCCCCCCACACACATTTTTTTTCTCTCCGCAGAAAATACATTCTGCCAAGGAGGTGCTACAGTTATGCCTTTTGCCTGCCAGGGGCTGCTGCGGTGCCAAAACGGAGGGCAGCCACTCACTAGCCTAACAGCTGAGCAAAGAGAGAGCAAAGGCTGTGTTCCTCACAACACTCTGCTAGCAGAGCCAGGTGAGGAGGCACATATGGGGGAAGGGAAAGACAGAGCGGAGGCACACGGGGCAGGTCACAGACTGGGATTCAGAAGGGACACTGGAGGGAGGGGGGAGACAAATGGGGGTGGGAGCTGAATCAGAGTGGGAGTGAAGGGACACACAGGGACAGATGTGCCTGACTGAATGGGAGAGGCTAGGGGTCAGCCAGGGTCTGCATGGGGGAGGCTCCCCAATTCCCTATCACTCTCCACCGCATCCCCCCCAAATAAACAACTGTTCCATACTTCTCCCACCCACATCCAACAACCTTCCAGGTTCATTCCCAGGCTCCTTCCCAGCAATTATGTCCCTCTCCCTCAGTTCCTCCATTACCCGCGACTCCCTGAAGCCTTTGCACTGCTTCTGATGGGTGTGGGAAACACATTTCTGTAGTTTAGTGTAAATGAATTACTACTCAAAGTTCTATATTAATACAGTGGAACCTCAGAGTTCTCAGGAATGGAGGTTGCTTGCAACTCTGAAATGCTTGTAACTCTGAACATAACGTTATGGCTGTTCTTTCAAAAGTTTACAACTGAACGCTGACTTAATACAGCTTTGAAACTATACTATGCAGAAGAAAAATGCTTCTTTTACCATCTTAATTTAAATGAAACAAGCACAGAACAGTTTTCTTACCTTGTCAAATCTTTTTTTTTAACCCCCCCCACCCCCTTTTTTTTAAGTAGTTTACATTTAACACAATACTATCCTGTATGCCTTTTGGGCAGGGGGTACCTCTTCTGCTGCCTTATTGTGTACTTCCAGTTCCAAATGAGATGTATGGATGACCGGTCAGTTCATAACTCTGGCGTTTATAACTCTGAGGTTCTACTATATGGCTAGTAAGGAACTTATTTGTCAAAAAAAATTTCCTGAATCTTTTTCATTGTCTGTATTGTTACAGACATACTTGTAGACAGGTATTTTAAAATAAATTACCAAAATAATTGAAACTGGCATGATTATATTGCGTTATTTTGACAAATAAAATATGCAGAATTTTAAAATATTGTGCAATAATTTGTATTTTTTTTTTTGGGTGCAGAATTCCCTCATGAGTAATTTGCATTGTAACGAACCACAATCAGTTTTGAGACAGGAGTTGATGGCAACAGTCGGATGACATCCAGAATTATGGGGATAACAGATATGGAGACTTATCTGCCTAGCCACAGACAATACTCAGCTCTAGCCACAGACTAGATGCTTAGCTATTTATATGCCCCCATTATTGTAGTATCTAGATAATCATGCAAGAGCCCCACCCTCCAAATCTATAGCTTTGTGGAGAAGGTTTATGTTTTCTCTATATACTTAGCATGTTACATCTTTTGTATGTGCATAACCAGTTTGTAGAGAGAATAGTGCATTTTAAGGCAAAAAACATACATCAAGCTCAAAGAAAAAGTCTTGTTCTTTGGATGCAATTTCATAATCTGCTCTTAATGCCAGGTCATGCACCTTCAGACATTCTCCAAGGTCCATCCTCTGAAAATAGACACAAATGATTATTTGGGGGTGGAGTGGGAGAAGAGGTATAGCTTAATCTGTAGGAGAAATATTACTATAAGTGGAGTGTGCATGATTTTTTCAATTGTAAAATATTGGAAAGTGAACCATGTTTCTTTATGGAACTTCACAAGATTATTTTAGTATTGCTGCATGTTATTTCGGTATTGCTACAAAAACAATGTGGCATTTGGAATGATTACAGCATGCAGGTGTCAGAAGAAATAAAGCAGAAAAATGACTAACATTAAGTCAGATCCTATTTGTGCTGTATCACCTGAGAACCATCATCTCCCAACCTAGTTTAAAACATGCTCACTAACCAAAGTTCATGAAAATGACTGAAGTAATAGACATCAGGTATTTAGCTAAACAATTTAGCCAAGTCACTGCAATGCTGTTTTCAGCTAACTGGGTAATAGATAATCTGCAGTGACAGTTGTTGGCCCACATTAGGAGATAAATGACTTAGTCTTAATCATCCTTTAAATTGCTGCAATCTAAGCTTTCTTACAAAGAAGCATTGTTTAGAACTGGACAGGTTAAATAAAAAGTCTGGATGAAATCTCCCTCTCCCTCAAAAGATTTTGGTGATGAGCAAAGACAAACCAGCAGTCTAAATGCATGTCTTAAGACTGAGAAATAAAAAAGAAATAAAAAAAAATAAAACAACAAAACTCCAGCCCCTTAAATAGTTTATCTTTCATCTAAAGTAGTATTAAAAGGGATGCGGTGGGAAGGGGAAAGAGGCAAAAGGAATGAGGTATAAAATGAAGTGGATTGAGCCGCTGCCCATTATATGTTACGCAGAAAAAACCTGCAAGGAGCAGAGAATTCTTTTAAAGTGTGCCCAGAAGGGTACACTCAGCTAGCAGTTAAATTCTGTTTCTAATTTGAAATTCAGCTATAATAAAGCATAAAGTTCTAATGAAACCAGCTACCTATGAGTTTGTAAGGAGGCAAGACAAAGCAAGATAAACATAATCCAATCGGTTCATACTGAGAGAAGGAACAAAGTGTTACCCAAAACACCATGTTATTATGCAAAATGAGATTCTGCAAAGATGTGTCTTGATTTTTTCTCCCATGTGAAAATACTTAAGACTCAACAAAAATAGGTTACCAACATCTTTATTTGACTACATCACATAACATTTTTAAAAACAAAATGAGTAGAATTTTCCTTAAATCAACAATCTAAGATAACAATGAGAAATATTTAATCAATAAACTATGAAAAGTATCTGAGAAGAAACAATAATTTGTAATTTCTAAGCCACTTGTTGGCAGTGGCCATCCTACTAAAATGTGACTACATGCATGCAACTGTCAGTATGCATGGAGAGACTTGAATATTGTCAGAGA
Organism: Chrysemys picta bellii; assembly: GCF_011386835.1. Lineage (NCBI taxonomy): Eukaryota > Metazoa > Chordata > Testudines > Emydidae > Chrysemys > Chrysemys picta. The sequence goes on along the minus strand of NC_088791.1, from coordinate 90,572,110 downwards.
CTGGAAATGTCAGTGCTCTGGTTTAACAGTGATTTTACAACCAAAATAAAAATTTAAAAAATGGGTTTAAAGCATTTCTTTAAAAAAATAAGCCCACTATTAACAGCAGGGGGAAATTTGAGAGTCACCTGATATTTGACTCCAATTGTCAAAGACTATTTCACTTTAACAAGATACCTAATGTATTGCCAGAGGTTCAGAAATTACTGGCATTATAAATTATTCACAAATAAATAAATGTGAATAAATTATTCACATTAAGAGAACAGTCTCCAATAGCTCACATCAGTGAAAAGTATATTTAAATTTAACATTTTAAAATGTTTGTGGAGAAGTAAAGAACCCTAAATGTTCTTGGTTAGTTAAAAAAACCAAGTTTTTAGTTCTTTACATACAATTCATCTTGTTAATCTAAGTTTTTTTTTCTTTAGGATTTTATTTAATTGTTGAGCTGAGCAAGAGGACTGCAGTTTTCCCTACAATTGCTACACAGGACTTTGTAACAATCATGTTGTTAAGTGAAATAAGTCACTAAGACAGTGGTTCTCAAACTTTTGTCCTGGTGACCCCTTTCACATAGCAAGCCTCTGAGTGCGACCCCCTTTATAAATTAAAAACACTTTTTTATACATTTAACACCATTATAAATGCTGGAGGCAAAGCAGGGTTCGGGGTGGAGGCTGACAGGTTACGACCCCCCCCCCATGTAATAACCTTGCAACCCCCTGAGGGGTCCTGACCCCCAGTTTGAGAACCCCTGCACTAAGAGTTAGTGGCCATGTAAGTTATTATGCAGGTCTGCTTTCCATGCTAGCAGATTCCAATTCTTTATTCAAGCTGGAGTTAGAAGATTTGATTATGAGGGGAATAATGAATTATGTTTTGACAAATGTAATTAATCAACATTAGAAAGTGCCTGTCTTGCAGCCTCAGAAAGCACTGCACATCGTATCTAGAGCATTGTTGAAATTAGGACTAGGTAAATTATAACCACTTAAGAGTTAAAACCTTGGGTTTAAAAGGGAACGATTACATTTGTCAGCACATTGGACTGAGTTGCCCCAATCCAGGTGTACACAAAACTTTACCTCAATCTGGTGATCTGCAGTACTAAGTGATATGAAAATATTGACATAAGATCTGAAATATGTCCAGTGTGAGATGGAGTGATAAAAATAAATCTGAAAATTTTCCAATTGAGAGACGGAAGATTAGACTAGAAGGAAAATTACAAATTATACTTAGTTAATATATTAGAACACTAAAGCTATCAAAAACAAAGTTTTGGACATAAGACTATAATTCAGATTTAAGGTTCTTACACCAAACTTTGCAGACACAAGCAAAACCTGGCTAGATGTCATTGTAGTTGTTGGTGCAACAGACTTCAGCCAAGTATACTGTGCAGCACTCGACACAGGGAACTCAGGCAGCAGGTATGGCTGTGCTTGTTGTAGCCACATTCAGATGTAGGAGGTCTACAGACCTAAAGATAGTTATAAGTGTCCATCTGATTTTCAGGACTTGGAATCGGGTTAATATTGGTACACTGGTTACTCTGAAACACCAAAGAGGCCTTTGCTGAACCGATCGGATTCTTCACTGAGTGCTGAGGCACCAAGGCTGACAATGTTTGGCAACTTCACTGAAGTTAATGACTTCTGCATAGGTTTAAGTTTTCATGGATGTCAGGTGCCATGACAACTAGGGCACTGTAAAAATTGGTTTGCAGATCAGCTCACAGAGCCAGATACAGTGTAGTCAAGTATTTGGAATGGGACTGGAGATGGAGCAAGAAAATGTTAACCAGGACAGATCTTTTATCTTCTGTGATTTGAGGTCAGGACACATTTTTCCCCATAGGGACAGAGAGCATGTTGTGGTCATCCATGCCTTAGAGGCGGATGAAACTTGAGGTTCCAGATGGCTCTGAAGTAATACACCTCTATCCCGATATAACGCTGTCCTCGGGAGCCAAAAAATCTTCCCGCGTTATAGGTGAAACTGCATTATATCGAACTTGCTTTGATCCACCAGAGTGCGCAGCCCCGCCCCCGCAGAGCGCTGCTTTACCGCGTTGTATCCGAATTTGTGTTATATTGGGACAGAGATGTATATTGTTTGCCATCAGGCCACTATCGAAGGGTTGGGACTGCATAACAACCTTTTGTCCTCCATCATTGACATAGTGACCTTTAAATGTCCTCTTAACTTCACCCTTACAAGTCATGATGGTTTACAGAGGAAGGTAAAAGGACAAGCAGAATGGCTAAAGCACTGGAAGTCCCTGACTGAATTTGATCGCAAATGTATAGAGTATTTGCAGTCACATGCAGGAACAGTGTAGGAGACAAAGAAGAGTTCTTCACCTCCACCATAGCATCTGCTAACTCTCTCACTGCAAACTGGATGTAAGCCCTTCGCTAGTGAAGGCCAGTGGGGCAATACTGAATGGGAGGCTATCAATATATCCATATGGGAAAAAACTTCCTTAAGGACAAATGACATCCTGCCATTGAGCTCTTGCTTCAGAAACTATTGCTTGTCATCAAATCTTGCCAACTACCAACATATGTAAAACTTTCCATTTTTCTGGAAAGGTCAGCAAAAAGGTGGAAGCAGATTAAATGGCAATTTTTCAAGTCCTCCAATTTCCTAGTTCCAAGTCAGTCAGGTTTTAGATAACTATTCATCTGTATTAAGAGATCCTACACGTAGGCTCTTTCAGGAAACAGTTTTGCCACCCCTTCTGTGTAACATGTACATGAGGCCATCAGAGTTAGTAAGGAAATATGGATCACACTGAATTCAGTATACTCAGCTTTTCAATCACATAAGATCCACTGGTGCAATAAAATGAATAAACTCAGTGTCTTTATGAAGACAGAACAGAGGAAGGCAAGCTTGATGAGTACTAATTAAAACAATATTGAAGCAGTGATGGTGGGTTGGGGACAGCAGTTGAAAGAGGAGTATAGTACCCCTGGATGAGAGCATCCACCATTTGTACCCCAAATTCACTTTTGGAACTGTATGATTCAGAGCTGCTTTTGGAATTTTAACTAACAGCTGTAGCTAAACAGGTCTTTTCCAAGAATCTGGATCTAGTTAGAGTGAGATTTTTTTTTCTGTTACAGACTTTGCTATAATCACTCACTTCTTTACCACCTTGAGACAAGACTGGTATAATGAGCACTACAAGGGGTTGCAAAGGGACTATTCAGAAACTGGAGCTACTGCACAATACAGATGGCTGTATGATGAGCCAGCCATAATGTAGCAGCATATAACATCAATACTTCCAGGAGCAGCACTGCTTCCGGATAAGTTTCTGGGAGAAGTTCAATGTGCCTTTAAAAAAAGGCTTTAAGTCTTAAATCGTTTGGTATCTGAGGTACTGCACCTTTTCTTCTGTACTGCCAGAGTGGAAGACAAAGAGGTACTTAAGCGGGAGCACCATCTCTACAAATGAAAGGGAACTTTTTATGAGGTGTTCTCAATTATGGAATTCACTTCCTTATTTGATCCAATAGAGCCAGAATTTGTGTGTCTTCTGGATATGCGGCAATGCTTATATTTTCTTGTAGGCATAGGAGGGTCTGGAGACTGATGATGATTTAAGTTATTTTATGACATGAATGGACAGAGTGTCTATTTTTTGTGGGAGAGTTTACTAACTGGAGAAACTCATGACCTAAAAGTATTGTAAAGAAAATTTTAGATTTTTAGTTAGACATCAGATTTAAAATACCCATCTAGAGTTCCATGTTTCTCTACAGAATTAACGCACACTCAACACTCCTTTAATCTTTCCCCTACCTATACTTTCTTGTGGAATATATGAATTACAACATTGTAGATTTTCACTACGATATAGCCTGCAACCATCCTCCCCTACCCTATCAGCCATTGGGTGATTTCAGGTCAGTATTGCAAGGGTGTCTGCAATATTAGGATTTTACAGAGCAGCTGTGTAAATACTAAAGTGTGAGCTCTGGCCAGTCATCTAGAGATTGAAGTCTGACCAATACTGGGAAGGTGAGGTAAATGTAGTCAAAACTCTGGCCCATTTTAACAAGAACCTTAAGAACGTACTTAACTTTCAACAATGTGAGTTGTCCTGTTAAAGTCAATAGGATTACTCGTGCTCAAAGTTAACCATGTACTTAAGTATCTTGCTAATTTGGAGTCTCTATCCATATGGTCCTATCTGCAAGCCTCCTGGAAGGTGTTGAGTGCTATGGCTTCAAGGGATGTTGTAGGTACTCAGCATCTTGCAGGATCAGACCTACATAGTGTACTTTATGGTAGGTGTATGTAATGTGCAAAATGTGTGACAAGGTGCTCTCTGGCCCATAATGAAAAAGGAAGCATAAGAGGCATGGCCTCTGGTTTCATCAGTTGTATATGGGATTTTTTGCAAGATAACATGCAGTATTTTTGTGGCATGCCTGAGTATCTGATAGGGAAGTATGGTCAATGTTAATGGGGCAGAGTTAAGATTATTGCAGGGAAGCAAAAGTGCATTTCCTCAATTTCAAGGATTTAGTGTGTTTTTTTAAAAAACATTTTAATAATTTCCTGAACACACATTATTTATAACCTATGTATAAGCCCCTTCATTTTCAGTTTAAACTGATTTTTACCAAAAAATTTCCCCGTTTTACAAAAAGTATTATTCATTTTTTTCTGATTTTCACTCTACTTTTCTAAACAAACAGGCACGCACACAAGCTCTGAAGTGCACACACATCTGAATGTACTGATGAATCTCATGCCCATCACATATACATTTCAAGTTGTTAGCAGATAAGTTTAAATATTTGACACACTAAAATGGGAAGAAAGCGAAAATCTGTATAGAATATGTTTCAGAACACATGGAAATATTCAAAAGTTTAAAAACAAAACAGGAGAAAAACAAAAACACAAAATCAGGAGAAAAAGATCAAGTTGAGTGTATGCACTGCAAATGGAGTGGCCCAATTATTAAATGTAAATATTTATAGGCCAATAGTTCAAAGTCTGCAACAGTAAACTATTTATTCAAATGAAAAGTTTTATTTGGGGATTGGAGATGTATTGTTTTCTTCAACTCAGAAGTGGCATTATTTTAGTTCTGCAGCAAACCACATTAATGCTTTGAATTCCATTCATCAATCTACTGAATACTTTCCCCCCAGTCTTTCCATCCAAAATAAATCCCAATATTTACCAAGAAAAATTATTAATAGTTTTTTGCACTGATTTGCACTTTTTTTTTTTGCTAAAAAAACTGAAATTCCTGGAAAAATTTAAATAAAATAAAAACTGAAAACTGAAATGACCTTATCTTTATTAAGTAGTTGTCCGAAACTTTTCTTAGTTTTCATTTTAGTAGTCTAATATTTCACTAATTTATACAGTGTTGTTTCAAATTTCTGTAAAGACATGTATAAGCTGCATAGGTTTTGATTTGCAAACCTTGTAAAGTATACAGAGGCCAACACAGTGCTGACATCTGCAGGCTGCTTGTAAGCTCCATACCACTAATTATAGCTTATAATATTGTGTAGAGTTTGTAATACTAGTGAGGAAAAAAAATGAAAGAATTTAGGAATTCTTAAAAAGAGGAAAAATTAAGCCTATGTACTAGTTTTCATTGGGCTTAAAAGGCATAAAAATTAAGTCTGAAGCCTTTAGGACTAAGTACTTCAGATATAAATGGTCAAAAAAATCTTATATAACAAGTGTTAGTGAGAGAAACAACTTTTTTATTTTGAAAGACTCATAACTGGAAAGAGCTGGGTCAATTAATCTCAAATTTTCAGATAATTCTCCTCAATCTGAAATGTTTGGGTTAAGCCCTGCACCCTCATAATGCCTGAGATGAACCCTGTGCCCATATAGTCAGATTGAAGGAGCAGGGCAGTATCAGTATGCAAAATATCAATCTGAAAGAAGAGTTTTTGTGAGAGAAAAGAGGAACATGTCAAAACCAGATTTAGAACAGACATTGTTTTATATGGAGTCACTTTCTGTGGCCCATGATAACCAATATATTATAGCTTACCAGATGATATAGTATTACCTGTAAAGAACTTGAAGACTGCTTTGAGTAAACAGACATTCACATAGGACAGAATACACTGTGGTTTTTTTAACCTTAATTTTAACTTTTTCAAATAGGATCTATTCTCTTACTTCCACTGTTCCTAGAACCAGAGTATACAAAAAAAGTTCCTCTTCCCCTTCTCCTTGCCAGCTTCTTCTGATGGAATATAGACAGCTGACTGTGAGATCCATGCAATGGCTTTCAAATTAGAGCTGGGCAAAATTTTCAGATAAATAGTTTATTCAATGAAAAAGGAAGTTTCAGGTTGACCAAAACTATTCATGAATATATTGACCAAACAAACAAACACACTGAACATTGCAGTAATGTCAAAACAAAATGTTCTGTCCCAAAAAATTGTTTAGACTTTCAGGCATTTTGACAAAAGCAAAGGAAAGGATTCATGGAACAGCCAGAGGAGGAGCCTTCCTTGTAATCTTTAGCTCAGTAGTTAGGACGCACTCACGTGGGATGTGGGAGACTAGTTCCATTCTCCACTCTGCCTGATGAGGAGAGCCATTGTGGGAGACCCTAGTTCAAATTCCTTCACCTCATCAGGCAGAGCAGTGAATTGAACTCAGGTCTCTCACATCCCAGATGAGTGACAGCTCAACAGTCATCAACAGAATCTCCCATCATATCCTGGGTCTGGCCAGAGTAGCAGATCCTATATACAAAACATGAAATGACAGGTAAGAAAACTAGTTTTATCCTTTCTCCATGGTAGGATTCATCATTCTAAGCAGTAGTTATGGGAAATGGCCAGAAGTGCACAAACTCCCTTCCAAAAAAATATGGAGGGAGAGGTACATTTTAGAGATCCATTGCTCTAACAAGAGGAAGACAGAAGCAGAAGATACACTTGCGTCTGAGTGTTTTACTTGTTCCCCAATCAAAGCAAGAGCTATCTGATGTATGGTGAGACCATTTATATACTGTATTTATAAGTGATATAGCTTTGCTTTTGTTTTATTAGACAAAATTGAGAGAAGGCTAGGAGATTCTGCATATGAAAACAGCAGGTAAGAGACAAATATTAAGTCTTAGTAGTTTGTCAAAAAGATGACCAGAAGGCTTTTCAAGGCTATTGGTTTAGTCAAATGAAGCACTGTAGCTTCCTGCTTGCAAAGCCAGCAAGTCATTGGTGGAGTGAGCACTATTTCCTTTCAGAAACTACTGATCAGCCTTGAAATCATTTTCTTAAACCATATGGCTTTATACCAAATACAGTTTTATACCCCTTAACCACACACAGAATACGAAGTTGATATTCTAACCTGTTTGAAGGTTTAGCAATGAAAGAGGATAGCGATCTAAAGTGTTGCCATCTCTCAAGATTTTGTCATGAGACTAGCAATACTTGGTGGGTTTTTGTTTTTTTTATTTAAAGCACCTGTTCTTGGAACCATTTGATTATGCAAGAATCTCTGCTTTCACAAGAAAAAAAATAGTTTCTTGCCCTCATGGCTGGGGAGAAAAGCTTGAAGATATGAATTCTAAAGGCTAAAAAATAAAAAATAAAAGACTTAAACATCTCATGATTTATAAGCAACTCATGATTCGGGGTCCAACTTATTTTTGAATGTTTGCAGCTAGTAAAACTGGAGTGCTCATCCAATTATGCAGAAATAGTCTTTGTAGGGGAAAAATCAGAAAGAAGTCTGAAAACCACCTTGGTCTGCATGTAGGGTCACTTACTAGAGAGATACTCACTCTCCTGGCTGAAACAATGGCCAGGATATAAGGGACTTTAGGGTCAAAATATGGTTAACGCTTCTGCCCTCTGTTCAAAGGATGTCTTTGACAGAGCCCAAAATACTCTGTTTAGCTTCTGTTACTCTACTTTGAATGCCCAACAGAAGCGCTGTCCTAAGAAACTGCTTTGAGGAAGCAAGATGTAAGAGGATGCAAAGTAGGAAATAGAAGAAATTGGGTACATTGTTTCTAACAAACTTGAACTTTCTTGAAATTCCAGCTTATAACTTACAGAAGCTTTACAGGTCATCTGGAATTTCATCTGAAAAGTCAGCCAAAACAGGTTAATCTCCCTGAGAAAGCACTAGGAAAACAACCTCTCCAAACAGTCCTGAGAAGTTGAGTGAAGTCCTTTCAACGTGTTAAAGGAAATCAAGCAGTTCCTTAGAGAATCCATGGCTTAAAAACACTATCAGTATGGATCCCAGGTTATACATGTAGAGATCTGGACTATTCAGAGAAACTTTATGAATGGTCTTTGATCCTCAGGAAAGTCTACATACAGGGTTCTGCCAACATATGTAATATTCAGGGAGACCCTAGTCAAGGTAGAAACAAAGAAATCAGGATGAGTAAAGCCTTTTCCTGACTGACCCTTCTGGCCACTTGGCTACTAAGTCAGACAAATCATGTATAAGCGCACAGGTCTGCCCACCACTGAGTTTCTCTGTCTTGGTTTCATATGAATGTCAACTGTGCAGGGGGATTTTGTGTGTGAGTGAGTGAGAGAGAGAGAGAGAGAGAGAGAGAATGAATGTCAACAGGGTAGGGGGAGAGGAATTGTGTGTATGTAGCATGAAAATCTGTATTTTGCTGATGGGATTGCCACAGATAACTCAATTTAAAGGAGACTCCATCTGGCCACTAATGGCTTAAAGACCTTGTGGTTGAACTCCCAATCTTCTACTGCAAAAACCAGTCAATGCACAAGTTTGACCTTAGGACATATGCGGCTGAGACCAAGAGAATTTGTTCCTCCAGAAAATTCTGATGGACTCGAGGTTCGATAACCCTTTCTTGATTCTTCCCCAGAAGTCAGGTATAACATGATTTTCCTATGGACAGTAATAACATTCTACAGAATCTCATGGAGACATTTCTCAAGGGCAAAGATTGCTCAGACAAACTAGAAGTTTTTATGTTCCCCTTTTAATGGTGCTGTAAGCTTCCTGAAATGGCCATTTCCCCAGAACCATGAGAAAGTTCATTTGAACTCCTGCTCTTAAAGAAGGCTTCTCAGTAAACAGCAGGACACAGGATAAGTCACATGAAGGCTTACCTCTGGGGATTCCTTTCCAATTGCTCCTAATGAAGGGAATAAGTTACTCAGTTTTTCATTGGATTCAGAGCTACACTATGGGAGACTCTCTGTATCTTGAGGATTCCCTTTGAATGAGGTGGAAAAAGTGTTGCTGATAAAAATATTTAGGAATATGGAGATATGTCTTGAGGGGACTGGCTTCTCCTGAGGTGCCTTGGTCAGAAGAGATATGAACTCGACATGATAGAAGCCTTCGATGCACTTAGTGAGAACGAACACATTTGAAAATAGACTAAGCTTTTTCATTCTTCTTGAACTAGGAAGTTTGGCCCACACCCAAAAGAGGAGTTTTTATGATCAGTATAGGACTCTGAAGCTCATCTGTAGATTAGTGGAAATCAGGAAGGTGCTTGTCAGAACAACTTTTAGAGATTTTTTTGGGGGGGGGACAGACAGTGGGAAAATTTTCTGAGCAATTTAATGTTTAACAACGCATCTGAATGTTGTATTGTTATGGCCCACATACTTCTCCCAGCTACTGATACTAAAAGGGATCTGCAGAGAATCATATTACATCATGGACAGCCTTGCAGAAAATCAATCAGCCAACAGATATTAACTCCCCCATGCCCCCTTTCTCCATATTTCCTACAATAATGAAATAAGGAGAGGGTAAAGGAGGAGCAATACAATTAGTTATACATAGACCATCATCATTTTCTAACCTGCTAGCACACAGAAAGATTTGAGAATAAGGAGAAGTGTATTAGCCATGGTATTCCTGGAGTGCTACAGAAAGTCTGGGTGCTGAACATGACTAAAAACGAATGACGCTTGAAGTGAGTCAGTGACTTGGGGGATCAACTGCATTACATTTTTAGAAGGTTTGGAGGTGAGGGGGAGTGCAGGGCTGTTGAGCTCACTGTAGAAATAACAATGCTCTTCCAAATGAGGACAAAACTTTGTTATGCTAAAGTAAGGAAGAGTCTGTTTTAGGAAATGAGGAAGGAGAGTTGGAACACAAATGTCTGTGTAATCTGGTGAAGCTAAAGATGTGCTCTGTAAATGGCCCTCTCAGTTCTAGGTTCAGCTGCTTAGAATCCACTACCTTCCACAATGTTAGGAGAAAAGCTAAATCCTCCAAATCAGACCCATAACTTATTTATTTTGCCCTTTTTCCTTCTCCTCGATTTCTCTCTCATTCTCTTCTCTCTCTGCTTTTGTAAAGGCCACTGCAGAGAAGGGAGGGACAGAGCTGCAACTCCTAGATCACAAGTACAGAGAACGCAAGGATTACTAACAGGGAAATCTGTGTATGAGTGTTTTGTGAGCCCTTTGTGCACCTGAGAATACTGTGGAGAAGGGCCCTGAAAGGTTCTATGGCCATCTCTTAGGAATGAAGGTAAACTGAACCAGCCACCATGGCTACCTGGGAAATACATTGAGGGACAGGTAAATCATCCATTAAGTCTACTAATTTCAAGTTCTTCTGTCTTCCAACAAGTCCTTATGTTGTTTCCAAGCTCCATTTAGGAAAATCTCTCTGAAGGACATGTTTAATGATGAAAAGAGAAGGCATAGAAAATTGGTGAAGAAATATGAAAGAAAAAAATATATATATTCAGGTTCTGCCTCAAATGGCTCCCCCCAAGCCTTTTCCAGCACTGCTACTGAATAGGAGGAGGGGACTGCCACATGTGGCACACCCTTTGATTATCACTCTGAGTCATAATACTTCTACTACTTCTAGCTCTGGGGAAATGCTGCAGAAATCCACCAGGCTAAAGGAGCCCTCCTGCTATCCTTCAATACTTAACCGTTATAAAGGGGAAAGAAGACAGCAAAAAAATCCAGCCAGGAAACAGTAAGCAGAGGAACTACTGGCTCAGCATATGGAGGCAAAAAAGAAGAAAAATAAAAAAATAAACCCCAACAACCCAAAACAGGATAACAAGCAGAGCTGTTGATGTGCCAGAACAGGTGGTGATGGTATCTAGGATCTATTTATTTATTTTCAAGAAGGATTTTTTTTAACCTCCTCCAACATCAGTAGAAATGGCAGAATACCTGGAAAGAGAGGCCATTTAGTGGATCCTACAATGGAAAGCACTACTTTGTCTACATGAGACTTCATGCACAACTGACATCATAGCTTCTATTCCAAAATATTTAATATTCAACCATTCATTCCTTCTCTATAACCTTTCCAATGAAACAGAGGTGACTCAAAGAACATAGGTGCATATCTGTATCATATATCAGAAATGTCAGCACAAAACCCATGGATGAGAAGTGTTTGTAAGGATTATTTACGCGCGCACACACACACACTTTGGCTATGTATAAAGTTGGCCAAACTATCCCACAACACTAGAGGGAAAACCAAGGTGGATATTTTCAAAAAATTGTCAAGTTAACTTAAATGTCAAAAAGCGGTATGTTGGAGGCATAATTAAGATTGAAACAGAAGAATGGATTTCTGTTATTGTTTCTGTAAACAAAATACAAGATTAAGTTACATACAGTTCCAGAGAGGACATCATGAGGGCAGCAGTTTAGGAGGTGGCTCTTGCACACTCGGTCATCACTGAATTTGATTCGCTGACGGGTAGTATCCCCTGAAATATAGAAATGAAGACACTCCAGGTTAGACAAATGGAGAAGCCAGCCTGCTTTTGCAAGTTTTATGTTCAAAGTGTTAACAATTCCTTTACCCCAAAATGAACAAAGAAACCCTAATGGAAGCTAAAATTTAAAGGATTAAGTACCCTTTAATGAATCCATACCCAAACATTAACTATGTATTAAATTTTTTACATACTATATACTGCTGTTTAAATGTAATTATAAGCTTCCACCTTTCAAGTATTTTAATATACTTTTTATTGAAAAAGCAGTGTATTAGGTAAAAACACTTTGCTAAGATAGCATCAATGCAAGATGCTATATAGGTGTCTGTTCCAGATTTTGTGTAAGCTACCATAATGGATTTGTACTTGGCAGTTAGCATATAACAATCTTACAAACATGTAATACACACTTAGAGCCTCCACTGAACACCATCTGCCATTTCTTCCATTACTTTCTTCTTGGATGCAAAGCACCCCCTTACTTCTGGTGGGGCAGGGTAAATAGAGGGCAAAAGAATGGTTGAAGTGATTAGAAACCTGAAAGAACCAATCATACAAATAGACATTGCCTATATGTAACATTACTTTTACAGAAGCTTGCAACCCCCATGTCATAGACCCCATCTGTTCCATGTTGCTGAGCTGGAAGCATTTTAATTCTATTTTCATAATGGTGTAGCTCCTGCATCACAGCAGAAGCATCAACCAGCTTACCACACAATGAGGTCCAATTGCAAGTTTAAAAAAATCCCATCTGTGAACAAGGTTGGATAGTTCAGTTCCAAATAACCAATTATTGAGGGTTTTTTTATTGCAGGATTTGTTTTCCTTAAAAAGTCATAATGGAACAGCCACTATTCCATTTCTGGAAGTGAGGTCACTCAAAGATTTTTTTTCCTATAGAGATACAGGAGTTATAAAACATCTCAAAATCTCACAGGGTGTCTGTCTACTCATTAAAATACAATAACCTCCTAGCATCACTATTAAATGAAAACCTACTGGTGAATTACTGAAGCAAGGACAGCTGTTGGAGAAAAAGTACAATGAGTTCAGTTTGCAACTTTTTCCCATCCCATTACCAAAGTACTTTAAAGAGGGTGGATAAATTTTGCAGTTATGAATGTAGTCACTTCTCCATTCTAATAAACCTGAAACATCTGAGAATTTTAAATCTATGAAATGGTTCAACAAGCCCAATCCATTTGTTAACTATACAATAAAATGGTAACGTCCTTCATTCTATTATGTAATCTCATTTTAAAATATCACTGCTATGCATAGGAAACTAAAACGTAACATTTTCAGATGGGCTGAACTTCATTCAAGTTGTTAAACAACTGAAAATTTTCAGAACAAGACACACTTAATTTGCCTGTAGGATGCAACACAATCTTAAAACCAGTAATTCACAGGCTAGAACAGCTTCGGAGCAGTTCAACAATAGGTTTTCTAGAGGCTAAGTCTTCAGTTTTAATAGGTTATTTGTAAAACTAAAAATTTAGAATAATCCCTTATTCAATCACGCCTGCTACTGCAGTAAAAGGTTTTTTTTGGGGGTTCATTTTTTTTTAAAAAAAACACATAACTGCGTTTGTTCCACATTCATTAACACATCTGAAAAGTTAGTGATAACTCACGGCTCGGCGAATGCGGGGCCTTTCTGACACTCCCTTGCAGATTGAAGTAGGCAGGCAAAGATACATTGAACCTTTATAAATAAAACAAGGGGCCAGATTGTTCAGTTTGTATAGAATAGACTCTGCCAGCAATTTCAACACAGCATCTAGAAATACATGTTGACTGTAAAGATTCTTGTACATAAAAACAAATGAACAAACCAACTAGTGTGTTAAAAAAAAAACAAAAAAAACAAAAAAACAGCTGATGGCCTACTAGAACTACTGAGAGGTATACTGAGACTGGGGAGTAGCTAAAGGACTTATGTTCCTCAAGCCTACGGAGATAGGAGTGTTTTCAGATATGTTACTAAGCTCCAGAAGGAGCATTCTTTGTACCTTTGCCACAATCAACTGCTGATTGTACAGCAGCAATGTACTCAAGTCTCTCATGCTTTTCCATTTACATAGCATGTGAGATTTAGGAAGAAGGGATGGGACAATACAGAGAAAACAGAGGTAGCTACAAAAATGAATGCATGAGTGACAACAGCTTTAGGAACCTGTTCCACATTAACATTCTAGTCACTATTTATGGATTCTGTATTAGGTCTTCACAAATGTTTCCAGGGTAAGTTAGATCTGCATATAGCAAATGCCTGGGGCTCACTCTGCTGTAAAGGGAGAAACCTTTTAAGAATTATTTTTGTAATGCAATAGCAGATGTTCCTTCCCAGAGTTTTCCAATAACCGAGTGATTTGGGTGTGAATAAGCCAAGGTTCACAAGAGTTCTACTAATCAAAACAAATATTCCTCTTTGTCTGATTGGATTTAATTAAGCAGCCACAGCATTCACTTTAATATTTTACCATATGAAAATAGTCACTAAACAAACCTATGAAATACTTATGAATATAATCTTGTGTTTTCACAAGGGAAAAAAATCTAAATGCAATTAGTAATAATTTTAAAGTGTTTTAAATTATCCTAACTGATTAAATACAATTAATTAAACCTATCCCTTTGTAAGCAGTAGCCTAACTTTTTGATTGCACCATGCTGCTTTTTTTTTAAACCTTGATTCCATTGTTTTTCACATTTTCTGAGATAAAATAACTCTGTTAAGTAACTTATTTTTTGTAATTAAGGCATATGTATTGAGGCTAAGCCTACTGGAGACCATAACGCCTTAATCTTTTTTAATTACTATTCTAATAAATTAGTTTTTTAAAATATTGACTACTTTTGATATTGGTCAATTGATAGGTCAGATATTGTCAATTATTTTTGGACTAGTCAAATGACCAACCCTATTCTTAACCTTGCCCCTACAGAGTATTCCATGGTTGATCTTCAGGGCTTACACATATTAATAAATTACCGTTTTACATTTTTAATGTGTTACAGCAATCAGCATCTATTATATTATGACCCATTTCAGTGCTCCCAATTGGATTTTATTTGTTATTTGTTTATGTTGATTGACAGTGGATTTATATGGAAACTCAAAAGGATTGATTTAATTCACCTAAAGAAACAGCAGCTTCAGTTTTATTCAAGATATCTGACCCAAACCATATTTCTGTGATGTATTACACTAGGGGTGAGCGGGAGAAGAACTTTAAATGGGAATGAAGCTATTCAGGAAAAAAGCCAATTGTCAAGGATGCTTCTATGCTTAACCATCTCATTTCTTGAGATGCATGCACACAACGCTGCTGTTAGTATTAATACACACATCAGGAGGAGACCAGACCCCAAACAATGGCAATAATAATGCAACAGTCATTTTAGAAAACTGTTTTACTACATTAAATAAAAAAAATGTTGACTAAAAAGCAACAAAAGTCAACAGCTAAGACCAAATTATACTGCTGAACTTTAAAGAAAATTTAAGGGCTAAGAGCACACTTAGTACCTGTAAGCTCTCAAGATTGATCCTCGTAAGAACAAGTCATTTTAAACACCCTCCAAAAATCAAACTTTGCTGTGAACATCCACCATGTTCCTTCAGTTCATGCTTGAAGGAATTTACAGTACATTTTGACTGCTGATTTTGGCAATGAGTTTGTATATTTCAACCATCTTTTGCAATAACTAACTACAGACTAGTTTCATTTCAATCCATCTCTTGTTCACAATATTGTAACATACTATGAACAGCAAGTTATTCCTTCCATTTTAGAACCATATATTCTAGCAGGAATTACCAGTTAGTGCTAAACCTTAAACTCTAATACCAAGGCACAAGTGCAATGCAACCAAACACAATGTGTGTGTGTGTGTGTCTCTATCTCATAGACCTGGAAGGGACCCCGAAAGGTCATCAAGTCTAGCCCCCTGCCTTCACTAGCAGAACCAAGTACTGATTTTGCCCCAGATCCGTAAGTAGCCCCCTCAAGGATTGAACTCACAACCCTGGGTTTAGCAGGCCAATGCTCAAACCACTGAGCTATCCCTCCCCCCCAATGGCAATGTGTCTTTGCATTTGGAGGGCAGGATCAAGTTCTTAGGGTTTTTTTTCTGTATTACACTATATTTACCAAGACAGATTAGGCTTTTTCCTCATAACTTACACACCAAAAGTTTACATCTGTTTAATACCTACCACACTGTCTTTACCATAATAGAATATATTATTCCTATTAATATAAGTGCAGAATACATCATACTTTACACTGCGGCAATATAAAATTGACAGCTATATGCCACCGTCACGAACAGTTCACTTAAAATTTACTTCTGAACATGCAATGTATCGAGAAGGAACATTATTCCCATGCCCGTCCCAAGAAGCAAGAAGCTACCAATTTATTTTTATACAGATGTTGTTCTAACAGGATCTTCAATCCTAGGTCTCAACTCTGCAGCCTGAGACTGGCAAAGAAAAGTTCTTGAACATTTATGTTTATTTAAAGGGCAACAGCAGCAGGGCTGAGCACAAGTCAGCAGCTCACTCCCCCAATGGCAGATGTATGCCAGTCACTGAGAATGATCACTGCCCTGGGAACCTTCCCATCAGTTCCCAATTATGAAGGAGGTAAACCTCCCAAAAGAAACAAGTCACCTGATGTTAAAAATCTGCATTAAGTGAAATAAAATTAAGCTGCAAAAAGCAAAGATCACGTCAATAAAAAAACCCTCCAAACTCTGAGGAAGCAGTGGGCAGGTGAGAAGAATCCTGTTGGAATTACAGCTTCAGAAAAGAATTGCATGTCCGGAATTATCGCTTCTCTAAAGATGCCATCCAACAAGATTCTCATTCCTGGAGAGTAAAAAGTACACCTCTACCCCGATAACACGCTGTCCTCGGGAGCCAAAAAAAATCTTACCACGTTATATCAAACTTGCTTTGATCCACCGGAGTGCGCAGCCCCGCCTCCCCGAGCACTGCTTCACCGCATTATAGCCGAATTCATGTTATATTGGGTCACATTATATAGGGGTAGAGGTGTACATGGGATGTCCCAAAAGAGAGCAAGGCTGCAACACACAACACTAAGTCCAAAACCAATAATGTGACCAGGGAGGTTTATAAAAACAAAATTAAATACACAAGGGAGGGGTTAAATGCCTTCTACTCTCAAACAAAACACAGACAGCATTAAAAAAAAAAAGTATAAAAACCTCAAAATCAGCCAACTCAGATATGGGATATCCTAAAATGAAACAAAAAACTTTTCAGGACAGAAGAGTTTGTTATTCCCTACTCTGTAAACAAATTCTGTAGCACAAAGAAACCAAAACGTTATTCCCTCTTGATAGCTGAATCCAAGAAGCAATGTTTTGCGAACAGCTGGAGAAAGAACGATGAAGATGTCTGTGAGCCAAATATCTAAGAGAGGCAGGGGAGACAAACTTGCCTTAGATTCAGTGAGGTTTGACATGACTATCTAGTTCATACCAGCCACGTCACAGCAACACAAAATATATCCAACAACTTTGACATGGTCTTCATAAAAATTATTGAATCAATTCTAAACAAAACATTTCCAAAGTTGTTGGAGTTTGCAAGGACTTTAGTCCCTCTCAAGGAAAATTTACAAGAACGTTTTAATAATCAAATATATGGAAAAGGAATTCCCTAGGATGGTTTGCGTTGAATTGGCAGTTACCAGAATACAATGTGAGAGAGACCCTATGACACTTGTTTTCTCTGGAATTTCAGGGTCCACTGAGGTTGTCACATGTGGAGATGCACCATGGGTACTACAAAGCAACAGCCACAACTGTGTAGCTAGGTACTTATTTGACCCCCTTGTTCAGGGTAGCAACTAAGAACATGGGCTCACTGGCTCTGTCAGGAAGTACTAGATTTCTTGCAGCATCTCTTCCTGATAAGGTGCATGACATATTCTCAGTAGGGTAGGGACAGAGGAGAAGCGATCTGGATAGTTTTCTGAAAACCTGAACTTGTAGCTGCATTGAACAACTCTCAGAATGCATGTGTTCAAGGTGACCATGTGTTTCCAGTTGGCCTTGGAAAGCACCAACTTTCTTGTAGCCCCAAGTGCAAGAGATACCTGAAGCTATAGTGTCAAAGCTGGAACTTTTGTGCATTGAGAGCACTAGCCACAATACAAAACATACCCACCTACACAGAGAACTCTGATTTCTTTACCCCTGGGTTGTGAACAATGGTTTGAAGCTGGGTACTAGAGACCTCATGGTAGCCTCACAGAGGATCTGCAGTGATCTGGCTGGTTTGGCAAACATGTCATCAGTGATCCCTTGGAGTTTGAGAATGACTGTCTTCCATAAAATGATCACCAGTTATCACTGGTGGATCTGCAGGTGGCTAATGAGACCAATCCAGGATCCACAGAACTTGTCACAACCGGGACAGACATTTCCCAATGGAAGGGGTAGATCTGGATTGTTGAGTTGGGCTGCAGCGCATTCTTTCCTCCTTTCCTGTTTACCCAATTCCTGTTGTCTCAGTTGGATCTCAAAATACTGGGGTCCTTGCCACAAGGTCCTTTTCCATTTTGGTCAGTCCAGGGCTTGGGTTTCCCAGGAGTTTATGTCAATACTTCATGTTGGCTTTGAGGGTGTCTCTGAAGTGCTTTCTTTGCCCAGCCCTCGTCTGTTGGCCATGGCTCAGTTGTGGGAACATGACTTGCTTTGGGAGCTGATTTTCTGGCATTTGAAGAACATAACCAGACCAATGGAGGTGGTGGTGGATGATCAAAGCTTCAATGCTGGAGGTTTTGGCTTGGGACAGAACATGGACATAGATGTGTCAGTCATCCCACTTGATTCAGAAGATCCTGCAGATGCACCATTGATGGTATCATTCAAGAACCTTGAGGCGTCCACTGTACATGGCTCAAGTTTCAGCACAATACAAGAGAGCTGGGATAAAAACGGCCTGGTACACACAGCAGCTTGGTTTGAACCTTGATGTCACAATCTTTGAAGACATGTTTTCTCAAACATCTGAAAGCTGCACTGGTGCATGGAAGGCGGTGTGGAATTTCCTTGTTAATGTCAACTTTCTGTGACAGATAGCTACCAAGGTAAAAGGAGTGCCTTGACGTTCTCCAGGGTCTCTTCATTGATCTGAATTATGGGAGCAGGATCCTGGTGATGCAGAGCCAGTTGGAGGAATACTTTAATTTTCTTGGTGTTGTGTGAGAGGCCGAGTTGGTTGTAAGCCTCAGATTTTTTTAAGATAGTCTTCCGAGTGGGCGCACAGGGCCCAGTCATCTGCATACTGGAATTCAATGACTGATTTAGTGATAATGTATGTCTTGGATCAGAGGTGATTGAGGCTGAAGAGCTTGCTGTCCATTCTATATTGGATATCAAATCCAAACATATAATGGATCACTGAATCACCAACTCCACCTCAAGAACATGAGCATAGATGGAGTTCGAGACATCTTGACTGAAGTCTGGCATCAGCAATATGTCAGAGAGCTACTGATTTTCTTCTAATACTTCATGAGTTGACTGGAGCTCAGTATCACAGACTTCAAAAAACTGAGGTTTCCAGCATATGGCGGAGACAAGGCTTGTAGGGTACTTGTATTCCAAGGTGATGATATGGGACACTTCAATGACTAGGCTGCTTCACTGAGCTATCACAGAAGTGCTACATTTGGGCCAAAAAGGACTGGCAGACAGACAGACACAAAGTCAAACGACTCAGATGTCTCAGCTAACTTCAAGGAAGAAGCCTCAGATTTACCCTATGAAGCACTCTGGCCCAGACTCATGTCAGATGTACATGAGTTTCTGGAGTTGCCTGGAGGATGCATTAGAGACATTCTTCATGTTTTCTTAGAGCCCAAGGTGACATCTGCCAATATATCTGGCACTCCTTAACATTGTGGTTGACTCTATGCGGAGACAATGCAACCAATATGCTCATTTGTCATTAATAGTCCTGTTGCAAGGATGTGGTATGAAGCTTGTGAGTGGTCTTCCTGGCTCCCTATATGTCCTTCAGAAAAAAAAAAAAAAAAATACCACCAGGAGATATGAGGCTCAAATGATGCACCAGAGCACTGCAGGGTGCTAAACACAGGCTCCAAATTCCAAGAAAACCACTGGCACTGACACTAAACAACAGGTGCCTAAAATATGAGACACAGGCAAAGCTGCTTCAGAGGTGTGGAAGTGCAGATAGACAAATAGGCAAAGACCATGGGTAAGCATTGATTGAAGTGTTGATACAGCTGGTGCAAAAGACAAAATTTAAGAGACTTGGACCAGAATGGAAGCCAAAGACTTTACTACGAAATATTGTGTGTATTTCCAGGAGTCAGGGGAAAAGAGCTGGTGCAATGACTGGAGAGGTCCTTTGTGGGCCACAGTTCAGGAATTGAACTGAATGCTCCAAAAGCAATAGTTAAACTAAATAGGATGGCATGCACCCAGCACTAGAACTGCTGGCCTATTCGCCCCACCAATGATGTACATATGGACTAAATGTATTCAAGAGCTTAAGAAGTCCTGAGTGTCTCATGCTGAGGTGGTGAGAATCCTAACAGATGTTATGTTTAGAGAAGGTTTTGTTTTCCATTAACAGACAATTCCACATCTTAGTCTGTACTCTGCTTCCACTTAGATTCCAGTTTTTATAAATGCTCATGATCTAAAACTAGACAAGTAACCTATACAACTGTAAAGATTACTTTATTCAACTCATTTTAATAGTTTCTTCTACATCACTTAACTTTTTTTTAAATCCCTGATTTTCCTCATATAAGCCTCATCAACAGACTACTCAACTTTGACTTTATATCATCATCTGTCAGGTTATTTGCATACAAAATAAATGCCATATCCTGAACTATAGGACTACAACTTGCTATGTCACTTCACCTTAGAAAGAAGTCAGGCTCCATTTGCTCAATACCTTATACTGAGTGTTTACAGGATCACAAGCACGTATGTGAAATGTTGAAAATAATTAAAAACTTAAATTTGTACTTCTTGCAAGTACTAAATGAAGTAATCTCAACAACATGATGTGCAGGATAGGAATGACAGATCAATAAGAAATTGGAAAACAAGTTTCTACCTTGCCTTACTATTGAACTATTTAACATTTAAATAAAATGTTACTGCCTACTAAGTAAATACTAGAGTTCTGTTAGTAAGCAGTAGTAAAGCAAAATGAAAACTGGTCTTAACATCTTGACACTGAGCATACATGGTCACTGCCAATTTTAGTTAAAGGTCTTTATTTTCAAATATATTTCAGTTTAAAAATAGTACAGAGTGCTTACTGTCAGGACAAAGCTACTACCTAACGGTAGTACATGTCTGACACTACTTCTTGTTAAACCCTTTAAAAGAACTGTGTCTATCGAACATACAAAAAAAAGTCAATTTAATAAGCTCAGGGCTAAGTGTTATCAATCTGAGGGCTCCTCCCACACACTCCCTTTTATTAGCAAGTTTTGAAGTACTCAAGTTAGAATTGGATGCTGATCCTCTCATCCCAATTACTGTTTTGAGATTGAAAACAGCATATGCAAAGGAAAAAAAGGCATGCAAGTAAATTAACAGATATGTAACAAAACTGTGAGATATGTATTTCCAGCGCTAAAAAAATAAAATATGAAACAGAATTCTCAAAGTTACCATAACATACATACCACTAAATTCAGGAAGAGACTGTTTTACTTAACACTATGCAAAAATGTATTTCATAATTTACTATGCCAAGAGATATGCTTGATATACCTTCATTTTCCCCCAGGATGTTATATGTATTATAGACATATAACCTCTGCCTTCTCTCTAAATTAATACTACTTAATCTAAGGGATGGTGTCCCTAGCCTCAGTTTGCTAGAAGCTGGGAAAGGTTCAAAAGGAGCAATAAAATGGGCAACATTTTCAAATTTAAGTACCTAAAGTTAGGCACCTAAATCTGCAGCTTTCATTTACTTCAGCACCTCTGAAAATCAGACCACTTATTTAGCTGCCTATATTTAAAGCATCTTCATTTGTAAATCTTTACGTAGTTGTATTAAATATGACTTAATTTTCCACACCTCCAGAGCAGTTTCACTCTAGGTCATAGCTGTGTTAATTAATCCAGTTTTATGCTACCATCACAGCACTGTTTTTTTAAATTATGGCATACTCTACTACCAATCCACTTTTTTTTTTTTTAGACAAACAGCATTAATGAGAAATGCTTAAAAGCTGAGCCCCTATGCAATCATTTTTCAATCAATATACCCTTGACAGAAAGAGTCTGGGAAAACAGGTAAGATTTGCCAATGTGGCCTGAAGGTCAAACTCATGCTCTGTCTGATACATTCTCAACAGTATTGCATATAACATTTAAAATATCTAAACTATGTCTCAATGACAATGCAATGTTGTGTCAGCTTGTTATTAATAAGTTGTTTTAATAAAAGAAAAACTGAATAGCAAGAATGCCAAACGGTAGCACTGGAAAGGTCCTTCTACGGTCTAGTCTATCTCCTGTAGGATCAGCCTGCATACACTAATCTTCCCTTTTACCCATCTTACTTTCTGAACAGCTCTAATGGCGATGCCTCAGCCCCGCTGGAGTAAATTTTATTAACTTTATTCTCACTTTCAAAAGTGATCATCATTCCCGCCTGTTGATTGAAATGATGGTTTGGGTCAGACTTGCCGCGGACAGACTATTATACCTCCCGCCAAGGCTCTGCACCTGACGATTTGAAAAGCTAATTTCTCCTGTCCGAACAAGGCAAACTGCGGTGTCTCAGTACCACGAGCTACGAGGAAGGATTTACAAGTGTTTATCTGTGACTTGGCGGGGGGTGTCCTCTGCTGTGCGCGCGGGGCGGCTCGGAGGGCGGCGTGCTCCCCGGCGGGTCGCGGACTCTGCCGGCCCGGAAGACAGGCCTGCGCCGACCAACAAGACGAAGTTAGGATTTTTCCACCACCTGACCGGGGAGCCCGCGGATGCAGGGCTCGCGCTAGGGCGGGCGGGGCCGCGGGCAATGGGGGTTTCATACAGACTCGCAACCCGGTTCTTGCGGTGGCGGAAGCGGCGTCGCGACTCCGGCGAGCTGCCCCAGGAGCTCGCCGTAGCGCCAGCCCCGCCCGCCCGCGCCCCTCACACAGAGTGTAACCGCCTCCGACCGGCCCTGTGCGCCGCCGCCGACCTTTAACCCCCTAGCCCCGCCCCGAGTGGCAGGGGGAAGCTGGCGCTCGTCCTGCCAATCATCACTACCAGCCTAGCTCGCTCTTCCCAACCGTTGCCCCTGGCTGTGACCGCAGGGGGCAGCAGCCCCGCCCCCCGGCCGGGTGGCACTTACCGTCCCGGGACGTGCCCATGAGCTGGTCCAGCATGGCGCGCATCTGGGCCTGCGCCGACATCCTGAGCGCGCGGGGCCCGGCCGAGCCGGCGGAGTCTGGGTGAGCTCCGCCGACAGCGGCCTACAGCGCTTCGGGCCCGACGCTGCGCTCGCCCCCCTTACAGGTCCGGGCGGAGCCTCTCTCCGCGGCCGGTGAGGGCTACGATGGCGCCTCCGCCTCACGTTCGCGGTTCGGGCCGAAGGGCAAAGCGGGAAACTGCTTCGCGCTGCTCTCGGTCTCGCGACTTCGCTTCCCCCGCGCGCGACCCTTCACGCTTGTTACACACGCGCGCGCCAGCGGTAACGGAAAGCCGCGCAGCGCGCGCGCGCTCTCTCCACTCCCGCCCCTTTCGACGTCAGCGCTATCAGGTTGATCACCCGCTGATTGGGCGAGTAGACATATATCTATCTGTGACACAAGCGGCTCTGCGTTTCCTGATTGGACTCTAGAACCTTTCGTCTGGCTGGGCTAGCGCGCGTGCTGATTGGACACGGGGCTTTCGTTCTCTTTCTGTGTGACGTCCTCTCTACCCTCCCCCCCCGAGTCGGGCGAACCCAATCGTTGCATTTCCCTTTCGATAAATACTGAAGAACCTCTCCCTTCCCCCCACCCCGTCCAAAACTAGTACAATCCGCGTTCTATCTGAGGAGGGTAGAGGAGCTGTGTGGCTGCGCGGTCCCCGCAATGGCCCGCCCGAGCCGCTCGAACGCGCCTGGTGTAGTCTGAGCTAAACCGACAAAATACTCCATTGGATGGGCAAAATCTCCTCCTGTGTTGTGAATAGCTCTGTGTCAACGGACGATGAAAAGTTATGGTGGACTTTCTTACAGAGTAGTTCAGTAGACCAGAGCCTGGTTGTTGTTTTTGGTTAGCCATCAGGGTTTTTTTTGAAAATATTCTTAATATGCAGATTTTTGTTGAATAAGGACTTCAGTGAAAGGACACACACTTTGTTTGCTAATGAAGGTGTTGAATAAAATATAATCAAACAGTTGCATTTTGATAGCCGGTTAAGGGCATTAATTTCAATCTACAAAATAGATAATTAAACCACTCCTGACATCTAAATACCACATAATGTAATAGAAATGTTTCTTTTCATGTTTTTTAAGCTTTTTCCATGCTTCTAATGTTATTGTATGTTCTGCCATAACTACATTGGCAAGTGACGTATCAAGCCCACAATAATACAAATATTGGAAAAACTCAGTTTACTTTCTCTGCTCTTAGGGGCTTCTTGGGTTCTGTAACAATTGGTATCTGAGGCTGCACTGCTATACCAATTATTCGGTGATGTCCCTGCACTGAATATCTCCTCAAGTCTGTTGATGTTATCATATGCCAAAGATGTGGGGATGAAGGGCAGAATGCTGAATGGTATTGCCACACCTGATTCATCCTCATTAACCCGCTTCTGTAGACAAGGGGTTGTGTCCATTTCATTTCATTCAGCTGACTATATGATATACCTGTTGGCTGAGTATCTTAATCAACTCCATGTTGCCTGTGAGGGATGTGACATTATTGACATGAACTGTGACTGTATAAATCATTGTTGCAACCAGGGTCCTATGGTTGCACCAGGTCTTGTACAGAGGAGATCAAGTGGGGTGTCTATGGAAAAGTTGTTATGATTATGCTGTCTATATGTGTGTATCATTGTTGTATTTGACGTTATGAATATTGGCTATGTACTTGTATCTCAATGTGTTTGATTCTAAGGCCTTGGCTACACTTGCGAGTTGCAGCGCTGTAAAGCCGCCCCCAGCACTGTAACTCACTCCCCGTCCACACTGGCAAGGCATTTGCAGCGCTGTATCTCCGTGGCTGCAGCGCTGCATGTACTCCACGTCCCCGAGAGGAGTAGCGTGTATTGCGCTGCAGCGCTGCGACACCAGTGTAGCCGCCCAATGCGCTGTGACTGGCCTCCAGAAGTATTCGGCAATATCCCACAATGCCTGTGCTAGCCACTCTGGTTATCAGTTCAAACTCTACTGCCCTGGCCTCAGGTAACCAACCATGTGACCCACCCTTTACATTCCCCGGGAATTTTAAAAATCCCCTTCCTGTTTGCTCAGCCAGGCATGGCATGGAGTGCTATCAGCGAATCTTTCCAAGTGACCATGCCTCCACGCGCCAAGCGAGCCCCAGCATGGAGCAATGGCGAGTTGCTGGACCTCATCAGTGTTTCGGGGAGGAAGCTGTCCAGTCCCAGCTGCACTCCAGCCGTAGGAATTACGATACCTTCGGGAAAGTATCAAAGGACATGATGGAAAGGAGCCATGACCAGGACAACCTGCAGTGCACGATTAAAGTGAAGGAACTGCGGAGTGCCTACCGCAAAGCTTGCGACGCAAACAGCTGCTCGGGTGCTCCCCCTGTGATCTGCCGATTCTACAAAGAGCTGGATGCAATACTTGGGGTTAACCCCACCTCCGCTCCGAGCACCACCATGGACACTTCAGAGCCAGTGGGGGCAGGAGGAGGAAAACAGAAGTGAGGGTGGTGGGCCGGATGGAGACACCCCCAGAGCCCATGGAGCCATGCAGCAAGGAGCTCTTCTCGAGCCAGGAGGATGGTAGCCAGTCACAACAGCTGGTACTTGGTGGAGGACAAACAAAAGAGCAGGTTCCCGGTAAGTGGTTTTTTTTTCGGGAAAGAATTTTTTCGGTGCGGGCTCTTTGGGAGAGGAGCGTTAGGCATGCATGCCTAGATGCGGAATAGTGCATTGATGTGGTTTATCACATCGCGGTAATCGACCTCGGTAATCTCCTTCAATGTCTCATCCAGAACGTGTGCAATGTGCTTGCGCAGGTTTATAGGGAGAGCCACCGTGATCCTTGTCCCAGCCAGGCTAACGTGTCCACGCCACTGTGCCGCGAGGGGCAGGGGGACCATTGCTGCACACAGGCAAGCTGCATATGGACCAGGGCGGAAGCCGCATTGCAGTAGAAGACCCTCCCTTCCTTCCCAGGTCACCCTCAGCAGCGAGATATCGTCCAGGACGAACTCCTGTGGAAAATGTTGGGACAGTGTTCAGTGTAGCTGCCCCCTGAAGCTGTTGGCTCTCCCCAAGGCACAGAAACCCAGAAGACAGTACAGCCCTGAAACAATCAGTCCCCCTTACTCACCATTTTGAGGCTCCCGTGGGATATGTGTGCTCTGTTTCGGACGGGAAAATTATGCTATTGTGTAGACCCTGTGTGTTTTCTATTCCTTTAGTGCGGGGGGAATCATTACTCTGTCTGGTATAAACAATGCTGCCTTTGTTAAATGTTGCATTTTGCCTATACAGCTGGAACAACCTTGAGACCTCAGCCGTCCCTCTTATCGCCTGCTCAGAGTCTGCAAAGACTCAGGAAGAGACCGCGAAAAAGCAAAGAAGACATGCTGCAAGAAGTGATGAGGCAATCTATTAAAGAGAATGAGAAAGCACAGAACTGGAAGGAGAGAGAAAGCAGGATCCGCCAGGAAAACGCAGCGCACTGGCGGCAAAGCACGGATCGGCTCATAAGCATCCTGGAGGGCCAAGCAGAGGCTATCCAGGAGCTCGTAGCCATGCAGAAGGAGCAGTACTGCAAACGACACCCCCTCCCCTACAGCCCTTGTCCCAAAACTCTTTCCGTTGTGCCCCACTGTCACCTCCAACCCACTTTCCCCAACTTCCGTGTTCTTCACACCACCAGCTGCCTCCAACACCAGTATCTTCAGCACCCAGCCCTGAAAACCATGACCCTTACCCTCTGCACTCAACCCCCATCACCGTGCAGTATAGCTATCCTGAAGTGCAGCACTTACTGCACAGCACACCAGACAGGACATACGCGAATCTGTGATTGTACTGTTCCCCTCTCCACCCCCTTGTTTCTTTTCAATAAATGGATTTTTTGGCTTTGAAAACATTCTTTATTATTGCATAAAGTAAAAGACTCCTTAGCCCAGGAAATAAACAGGCACTGCAAGTCTGCTTGTCTGCTTAGCAAACACTGATTCCTAAAGATTGGAACTACTGCACTTCACTCCCATGCAGAGCACCCGATATCACTGCTGGTTTTCCGCCTCAAATTGCTCCTTCAAGGCATCCCTAATCCTTGCAGCCCCGGGCTGCGCTCCTGTAATAGCCCTGCTCTCTGGCTGTGCAAATTCAGTCTCCAGGTGTTCAACCTCGGAGGTCCATGCCTGAGTGAAGCTTTCACGCTTCCCTTCACAAATATTATGGAGGGCACAGCACGCGGATATAACCGCGGGGATGCTGTTTTCGGCCAAGTCCAGCTTCCCATACAGAGATTGCCAGCGGCCCTTTAAATGGCCAAAGGCACACTCCACAATCATTTGGCACTGGCTCAGCCTGTAGTTGAACCGTTCCTTGCTGCTGTCAAGGCTCCCTGTGTAGGGTTTCATGAGCCACGGCATTAACGGGTAAGCAGGATCGCCAAGGATCACAATGGGCATTTTCACTTCCCCTACCGTGATCTTCCGCTCTGGGAAAAAAGTCCCGGCCTGCATCTTCTGAACAGCCAAGTGTTCTGAAAGATGTGTGCGTCATGCACCTTTCCGGGCCAGCCTGTGTTAATGTCAATGAAATGCCCATGGTGATCCACAAGCACCTGGAGGACCATAGAGAAATACCCCTTCCGATTAATGTACTTGGATTCTAGGTGGGGTGGTGCCAGAGTAGGAATGTGCATCCCATCTATCGCCCCTCCACAGTTAGGGAACCCCATTTGTGCAAAGCCATCCACTATTTCCTGCACGTTACCCAGAGTCACAGTTCTTCTGAGTAGGATGCGATTAATGGCCCTGCAAACTTGCATCAACATGATTCCAGCAGTCGACTTTCTCACTCCAAACTGGTTTGCGACCGACCGGTAGCTGTCTGGAGTTGCCAGCTTCCAGATTGTAATAGCCAGCCGCTTCTCTACTGGCAGGGCAGCTCTCAATCTTGTGTCCTTGTGCTGCAGGGTAGGGTCGAGCTCTTCACACAGTCCCGTGAAAGTGGCTTTTCTCATCCGAAAGTTCTGCAGCTACTGCTCGTCATCCCAGACTTCCATGACGATGTGATCCCACCACTTGGTGCTTGTTTCTCGAGCCCAAAAGCGGCGTTCCACGGTGCTGAACATGTCCATGAATGCCACAAGCAATTTCATGTCGTACACGTTACGCAGCTCGATAGCATCATCGGACTCCTCACTCTCACTGTCACTTTGGATCTTAAAGAATAGTTTGACAGCCAGACGTGACGTGCTGGCAAGATAAGTCAGCATACACCTCAGCAGTTCGGGCTCCATTTCCCGCAGACAACAGATCGCGCTGCATAGAAACCGTTGAAAGATGGCGCCAAAGGTGGATGGAAACAAAGGGATTTCTGGGATGTGAAGCGATGCATCACGGGGGGTTGGGACAGGACCCAGAATGCCCCGCACCCACGCCCCCTTCCCACAACCCACGGCGCCAGACTAGGAAGAGGTGCTCTGTGGGATAGCTGCCCATAATGCACTGCTCCCAATGGCGCAGCAAATGCTGCAAATGTGGCCATGACAGTGCGCTGGGCAGCTGTCAGTGTGGACAGACTGCAGCGCTTTCCCTACTCAGCTGTTCAAAGTCAGGTTTAACTCACAGAGCTGTACAGATGCAAGTGAAGCCAAGGCCTAAGTAGCCTCAGTGAAGCATTTGGTCAGCTTCTTGAAAAAGGGCTATTCTCAGTAAGTGCCCAATCAAGAAACACTTAACTGACAATGGACTTTGGGAGACGCCAATCCACGTCTGAGCTTTCCTGGGAATGTTCAAACTAACATGTAAACAATGGCGTCAGCCTGCAAAAAGCTGAATCATTCATGGACATGTGACTTGCCCAGGTGGCTACAAACTCCATCTTGTTGCTGTGACTTTGCACAGAAGAACAAAGGGGTTTCCACCCACAAGAGAGAGAATATAAAAGGCCCTGGAAGCCTCTCCATTTTGTCTTCAGCTGACTTAAGAGATGGCCTCTCCACCCCAAAGAAATGCCTGAAAGAAACTGCAATAAAGGACAGTAACTACAGGGGTGTGAGTGCTTGCTGGACCCAGACTAGGAAAGAGTCTAGTCTGTGAAATAAGTTTATTGGAACATCTCTGGGGGTGAGATTTTATCTGCAATCAGTTTTTTAATGTATTAGGCTTAGACTTGCATGTTTTGTTTCATTTTGCTTGGTAACTTACTTTGTTCTGTCTGTTATTACTTGTAACCACTTAAATCCTACTTTTTATACTTAATAAAATCACTTTTGCTTATTAGTTAACCCAGAGTAAGTAATTAATATCTGGGGGAGCAAACAGCTGTTTGCTCCATCTCTCTATCAGTGTTATAGAGGGCGGACAGTTTATGAGTTTACCCTGTATAAACTTGATACAGAGTGAAATGGATTTATTTGGGGTTTAGGCTCCCAAAAAGACTGAATACTGGGTGTTGGGAAAGTCTCTGTTAACTAAGAAGCCTCTAAGATGTGTGGATCTCAGTGTCAGTAAACTGCAGGAGGTCATGGCCCAACCTCTGGGTCTGTGTTGTAGCTGACTGGAGTGTCTTACTCAGCAAGACAGGAGTGGAGGGAAGCCTTCTCTGGCAGGGGGGTTTGTTCTTGGTGGTATCCCAGTACATCTAGCATCAGTCTTGAGGGAGTTTCTGTGACTGAACCCGTCACAGTGGCGTAGTCGGTAGGCTCTGTGCACAGCTGATTGCTTTCAGACACTGGTAGTGATTTTAAGTGACTTTTGAGTGTGGTGGCTGGAGAACAAACAAAGTGGTTACTGGTTTATTTTCTGTTTGCTTATTTCGGGTAAGGAAAATAGAGGTAGAAAAATCAGCAAAATAGGTAAGAGTAAAGTTCAGAAGAAGCTAAAACTGCACAGGTTACAAATTGCTAAGGAGGAAAGAGAAAGCCAGAAAGCCCTGGACTTAAAAAAACAAAGAATTTGATGCCCAGAAACAGGCTCAAATTGAAGCACAAAAGGCTGCCCACCAGCAAGCCCTGGACTTAAACGACAAAGAAATTGAGGCCCAGAGACAAGCACAAATTGAAACCCAAAAGCATGAACTGGCTGTAATGAAGTAGAAGAGGTGCAAAGAGACATGTATCCTGAAGGTGGAAGTTGGGGTCCTGGTGACTGCTGGAGTGGGAACAGACCCCAAGGACTCTGTAGCTGGAAGCAAGCCCAACCTGAGTAAAAGGGGGGGGGGGATTTTGCTGGCCAGTGAAGGGTCTGTCATAGCTGTTAGCTGGATCAGGGTCTCTTTTCCTCTTGGGGGACACAGTGTCTGCCCCAGAGGGGAGCCCAAAGAGGAATTTTAGGTGTACTGCCTCGGGCACAGACAGCGTCCAAGTCTCTTGCAGTAAATTCAGGAGGAGGGTGTGACATTGCACTCCATATGATTTTATGAAAATATGCTAATGAGTGTGAATATAATGTAACTGGAATATCCTTCATGCAAAAGGTTTCTTGTAAGGTATCATTACAAAGCTGATAATCTACTGAGTGTGGTCATCCAATTTGTATAAATGTATCATTCTTGTATATGAAACTAGAAATATGAAACATAACTCTGTCTATTGTAATTATGCAAAGTGTGGGCCACCAATGGTGGTTTGGAATCTTGATGGCTCCCATCAACTAGGACAATTGGTTGTAAATGGCTCTGTTTACTTGCAAGCCTTCCTGTGAGTCAGGCCAGGAATAATGAAGGCTTGGGGTCTCACAGGACATGTGACCTGGTGGTTTTCCATTTAGAAGGAGGGGTGGGGATCCAGAGAGACAAAGGATTCCCGCCTTGTGCCAAAGCTATAAAAGGGGGTGGAACAGAACAAAGGGTGCTGCAGTCATGAGAAATCCCCTAGCTACCACCTGAGCTGGAACAAGAACTGTCCCAGGGGAAAGGATTGGGCCCAGACTAGAAAGCAGTCTAGTTTGTGAAATAAGCTTATTGGAACATCTCTGAGGGTGAGATTTACCTGCATTCAGTTTCTTAAATGTATTAGGCTTAGACTTGCTTGTTTTGTTTCATTCTGCTTGGTAACTTACTTTGTTCTGTCTAAAATAACAAGGAGTCCTTGTGGCACCTTAGAGACTAACAAATTTATTTGGGCATAAGCTTTCGTGGGCTAGAAACCACTTCATCAGATGCAAAGAGTGGAAAATACAGAAGCAGGTATAAATACACAGTACATTAAAAATGGGAGTTGCCTTACCAAGTGGGAGGTCAGTCTAACGAGACAATTCAATTAACAGCAGCATACCAAGGGAGGGAAAATAACTTTTGTAGTGGTAATGAGAGTGGCCCATTTCAAACAGTTGACAAGAAGGTGTGAGTAACAGTAGGGGGAAATTAGTATGGGGGAAATTAGGTTTGGTAATGACCCAACCACTCCCAGTCTTTATTCAGGTCTAATTTGATGGTGTCCAGTTTGCAAATTAATTCCAGTTCTGCAGTTTCATGTTGGAGTCTGTTTTTGAAGTTTTTGTTGTTGAAGAATTGCCACTTTTAGGTCTGTTATTGAGTGACCAGGGAGACTGAAATGTTCTCCTACTGTTTTTTGAATGTTATAATTCCTGATGTCAGATTTGTGTCCATTTATTCTTTTGCATAGAGATTGTCCAGTTTGGCCAATGTACATGGGAGAGGGGCATTGCTGGCACGTGATGGCATATATCACATTAGTAGATGTGCAGGTGAACGAGCCCCCACTGGTGTGGTTGATGTGGTTAGGTCCTATGATGGTGTCCCTTGAACAGATATGTGGACAGAGTTGGCACCGGGGTTTGTTGCAGGGTTTGGTTCCTGGGTTGTTGTTTTTGTTGTATGGCGTGTAGTTGCTGGTGAGTATTTGCTTCAGGTTGGGGGGCTGTCTGTAAGCAAGGACTGGCCTGTAAGAGTGAGGGATCGTCCTTCAGGATAGGTTGAGATAATTGATAATGCACTGGAGAGGTTTTAGTTGGGGGCTGTAGGTGATGGCTAGTGGCGTTCTGTTACTTTCTTTGTTGGGCCTGTCTTGTAGTAGGTGACTTCTGGGTACCCTTCTGGCTCTGTCAATCTGTTCCTTCACTTCACCAGGTGGGTATTGTAGTTTTAAGAATGCTTGATAGAGGTCCTGTAGGTGTTTGTCACTGTCTGAGGGATTGGAGCAAATGCGGTTGTATCTTAGAGCTTGGCTGCAGACAATGGATCATGTGATGTGGTCTGGATGAAAGCTGGAGGCATGTAGGTAAGTAGAGTGGTCAGTAGGTTTCCCGTATAGGGTGGTGTTTACAGTGTTAATAAGCGATGGTCACATAGTGTCTAAGAAGTGGACCTCTTGTGTGGACTGGTCCAGGTTGAGGTTGATGGTGGGGTGGAAATTGTTGAAATCCTGGTGGAATTCCTCAAGGGCCTCCTTCCCATGTGTCCAGATGATGAAGATGTCATCACTTGGACCACTTAAATCCTACTTTTTATACTTAATAAAATCACTTTTGCTTATTGACCCAGAGTAAGTAATTAATGCCTGGGGGAGCAAACAGCTGTTTGCTCCAGCTCTCTATCAGTGTTATAGAGGGCGGACAATTTATGAGTTTACCCTGTATAAGATTTATACAGAGTAAAATGGATTTATTTGGGGTTTGGATCCCATTGGGAGTTGGGTGTCTGGGTGCTGGAGACAGGAGCACTTATTAAGCTGTTTTCAGTTAAATCTGCAGCTTTGGGGCGTGTGGTTCAGACCCTGGGTTTGTGTTGGAGCAGACTGGCGTGTCTGACTCAACAAGACAGGGTTCTGAAGCCAGAAGCTGGCCAGGAAAATGGGCTCAGAGGTAGTCTCAGCACATCAGGTGACAGTCCCAAGGGGGTCTCTGTGACCCAATCCGTCACAAGGGATTTCACTGCCCATGGTAATAGGATATGCGTGGCAAGTTTCAGCACACCTTCACTAATGGCATATATAAAATCTTGGGAAAAGGACTGTATGAATCTTTGAATTTGAGAGGATGGTATCGTTTCGTTTTTGTCCCCTGCTAACAACATCTTGAGGAAGTCAGTGAGATTTTGGCATTAGGGTGTAATCATTATCATGCCTCTCTGGTGGTGGAGGCTATACTTGTTCAGTGTTGGATTTCTTCAAATCCAGTCATCTGTTCATGGTACATGGCTTCAAGACCTGATCAGGCTCTTCTGAGAAAAGTGAATCCAGCTCAGAGGCCATTCTTAGTCAGGGAGAATCTAATATTGCCTTAGGTTGTTTGGTATCAGCACAAGTTTGTGATTGTTTAATACAATCTCCAGGCTGTTACTGAAGCCTGCTTCTAATTTTCTCTGAATGGGTTTCTTTGTTTGTGGCTTGATATTTTTTAATATCAAGATAGCTCATATTGGCCACAAATTTCTGTGTGAGATTCACCATTGATACAAAACAAGACTTTGAAAATAAATCAGCATGGATATAACTGAATAACCTATCATATACTGTTTTTTCTTTCATAGAGTATATGCTATCATCTTCACCTTAATGACGCTTGTGCTTTTCTGTTGATCTTGTGTAGGCTCCAAAACAAGATCGTGATGATGTGCCTCTGCTGCTACCAGCTCTCTTGATGTAACTGCCAATATCTTTGTCTATTTTGCAAAAAGAACAGGAGTACTTGTGGCACCTTAGAGACTAACAAATTTATTAGAGCATAAGCTTTCGTGGACTACAGCCCACTTCTTCGGATGCATATAGAGTGGAATAAATATTGAGGAGATATATATACACACATACAGAGAGCATAAACAGGTGGGAGTTGTCTCACCAACTCTGAGGGGCCAATTAAGTAAGAGAAAAAACTTTTGAAGAAAAAAAACGTTTTTTTCTGGCTATCTTGATTATCACTTCAAACGTTTTTTTTCTCTTACTTAATTGGCCCCTCAGAGTTGGTGAGACAACTCCCACCTGTTTATGCTCTCTGTATGTGTGTATATATATCTCCTCAATATTTATTCCACTCTATATGCATCCGAAGAAGTGGGCTGTAGTCCACGAAAGCTTATGCTCTAATAAATTTGTTAGTCTCTAAGGTGCCACAAGTACTCCCTGTTCTTTTTGCAGATACAGACTAACACGGCTGCTACTCTGAAATTTGTCTATTTTGCTCTTTTCCACACATTCCTATCTGACCTGAGATCTACTGCTAGACACAGTGGCTCTTCGAACTTGGTCCCTTTCACATTCCTGAATACTTTGTCACAGAATGTATAGACTTTTTCTATACGCTCTGGTGGATGATGAGCCCATTCACCTTATTGATTTGTGCAATTTATGGCCAATTTCTTCACTGTAGTTGCAAGGTTCTGCTTGTTTTTCAAGCTGTTGCAAAGTTTTCTTGTATGTGTGATCTTTCAACAATTGAGATGGTGTAATGGTCTCCCCAACCAGACCCTGAGTGAAGAGTGGCCTAGTGGTCACGGCCTCAACCCTGGACTGCCAAGGGGGTTGTGGGGAGGGGAGCCCGGGCCCTACCACTCCAAAATGAGCCCTTAAGCCATTGTTGCTCAGTGTGGGGTTTGTACATCCTATCACAGATGGTAAAATACGTTGGGTACTTCATTGATGTCTTTATATTGCATAATGGTAGCACATTTTTGGATCTCTATGGCTCTTAAAAGATTTGTCCATGATTCCAAGTCTCTTGGTTTGGTCAGTTCTGTGAAAAGAGCATCTACATCACATCACTCATGTTTTTAGATCTTTGCTCTGTTCATGGACCCTTTCTGGGAACTTCTAAATCAGATTCCATTGTTCATTCAGGAACCACTTAACAGTCAAATCTAAAGCAAACAGAGGGAAAATACATAAAATCAATGTGTAGGTAGTTGTATACAGTAAAGTAGTGTGACCTAAGATGTACGTTTAAAAATAATTATTTTAATGCCTGTAGAATCATGTTTTCACATGAAGCATGGTGTGGATCCCCTCCCCCCAGGTTAGGTTGTTAGTGGTTGCCATGGCAACGGAGCATAGTTTTCATTATTTTAATGGAACAAAATTACCCAAGATCGAGTGAAGATGTATTCATTTTTAGTCAAAATATGGCCCATATCTGTTTTTCACCCAATGTCTACCCTTACATGCATAGTTTCCTTGGAAATCATACAATTCCATCTTTAAACTACCATGCATAAAGGTCAAACACCTATTTTTGTAATGTGTATGCATGGCCCTTAAAAAATAAGAAAATGTGAATTTGTCCATCCCATGGTACCAAAAAGTTGCCTGGCTTATGGACTGATGCATCTACGTCTGCGAGAGACACACTTTTGTTTTGCCTTTTACAGTGTGGTAATATTTGTATAACTTTAATGCCAATAAAGTATACTTGAATGGAATTGTGTGGGGTGAATGTGAATGCATAGTGTGTCAAACCATCTGCAACAATGTATGCCTGAGCAAATACTTTTTTTTTTTTTTAACAAGTTACTATTTTTTCCCCCTCTGAGCTCCTTTGTTTGGATGGAATTGAGCATCACCTTAAGGTTCCCCTTTTCATATCAGGGTAAGTTCAGACAGAGATCATGTTAAAATGCAGAATGAAATTATGGCAGTGCAGGTAGAAAGATAACTGTCATAACAGCAGCTCTTCAGAAACCCCTCCGCTAAAATTGAGGTCCCTGTGGGTATAATTGGAAAGACCAATGGGCTGGATCTGCTTCTTACATTTTCAGAGCAATGATATAAGAGCTCTTGGAATTAGCTCAAACCAAAGAGATCTCCAGTATAAAAACAAAATAACTCTGCAATGGCTATTCATCCAAACTCACAAACCTCCCAATTACCCAATCCCTAGAACGATGTTGCCATCTAGTGTCCCAAAAGAGCCACTGATTTCTACAAGTCCCAAGAGAGCCAAAGACTCTTCTGTCTGTGTCCAGGAACACATTAAAATAGTTTTACACATGGCTAGTATTGAACCAAAATGTAAAACAAAAAAAAGATTTAAGATTATAGATTTGAAGTTCTTGATAAAAGTTTGAGTTGAAAGGGGGAAAAGTATGTTGCATTGTTCAAAAATAACCAAATGAGGAAGGGAAATCTCCCCTCCACCCCACTTCTCAGCTGGAGACAGGGTCATCACTACAACAATGGGGAAGTAAAGCTGGGAATAAAATGTATATTTATATGTTTGTGTATGGAGGGTTTCAAGAGGTTTATGAAGGACCACCCCCACAGGAGGAAAAACTAGGTTGACGTGCTAGAAAGGAAAAGGTGGTTGGCCCAGGGAGCCAGTGCTTAGTGCTAGTTAGTAGTACTAGGTTTTAACCTCAACACACTCTGCTTTTCTACCACTCTGTTTATGAAGCATCACCAATTTGTCTCACACTCATTCAGCTAATTTACATTGCTATCTAGTAATTTTACATTGTCACCAAGCTTTTGAATCTGACAAGGAAGATGCACATAGTACAGCTACCTTTCATCACGTTCGCTGGACCCAGCAGTGAGGCACACTTAATAGTGCTGTGGAAATCAATCACATTACTCATTTCAATTCCCAGCGTATATCCATCTTGGCTTTTAACAGCCTATAGTGGTCCTGATAAAATCCAAATGATTATGCTGGGCAGGGGAAAGCATCTTGAGGAGTTAGTGGAGGTTATATCCACCCCCGTTTGGCTCCAATGATGCTCGAACCCTCCCAAACCCTGGAACCTTTTGAAGGGTGAGGATAGCTAAACTCCAACTGTTTTCATAGAATCAGATAGAAGCAACCTGGAGTGCTCCTTTCCATGTGCCTTTGGCCCAGAGATTGCAACATTTCCTTATAGATTCAGACCTGGTTGGAGTGATTTGTCATCTCTAAATCAGACTACCACAATGAGCTTGGCATAAGGCTTTACGGTAAATCCATTTAGAAAATGAAACTAGACAAGAATGCAGCAGCTGACTTGTTAAATAAAACAGCTCTGTGAGTACATTACATCTGTTCTCTGGGACATGCACTGGCTACCTCATGACTTTTAAGTAGTTTGATTTAACCCCTAAATGGCCTGGGACCTTTCTACGTGAGATGTACTACTGACGAAGTGAGTATTCACCCACGAAAGCTTATGCTCCACTATGTCTGTTAGTCTATAAGGTGCCACAGGACTCTGTCACTTTTTAGTGTCCCTCAGGTCTCTTTTGTGAAACAATTAAGATATACAACGTATTGAAGGCATTAGAAAAAACCCAATTCTATTCCCTGAAGAAATTAAAAAAACCCAGCTACGGTAGAAATTGATGAGTCGGTAGGTGGTGCTCGTCTCTCTGAATTACTATTGCATTGGCTACTGTGGTGGTAGGTGCTAGTAAAATCTTTCAGATTAAGCACAGATCTGCGGTCTTGTGCTCATTAGGAATCCTCTGGTATTTTTCTTACAAGCTGTCTTCACTCTTAAAACGGCCAATTCCTACATAGAGGACAGCTAGAAAATAACTGTTTGAAGGATCTAGGTAACATTAGACCCACACAGTCTTATCCAGAGATTCAGGAAAGTTTCTAGAAAATGAGACAAATCAGCACTCATGTCAGGGGAAGAGTTTTGCCCTGTTTCCCTGGACCTTGTCTGTCAAATCAGAAACTAGCATCTGATAAGATAAGATTCTCACCTGAAGGAGACACAAAGCCTAAGAATAACAGAAAACCTAAGCAAGGAAACCTAAATAAAGTTTCAATAAACTGATTTTTATTTAACAATAAATAGGAATTGTAACAAAGCAAAAGTCTAACCCGGCTACCACTCTGAAACCATTCTAGTGAACTCTTCCATTCCTATGGATCCCATCCTTTCCCTCCTGGCTGTTGAGGCAGTTTAAGGCCCACAAGGCCAGCAGCTTCCTCAGTGGAGCGCTCTCCTCTGGCGTGGTACACTTGGTGAAGCGCTAGGTGTTCACGGACACTGCGCAGAAGACAGAGATAAGTAGCAGCCTGGAAATGCAGCTCGTGCTGCGCCCTGCAGAGTTTCTCACTGGTGATCTGTAGACAGGAGGAAGCCAAACAACAGGCTTAGCACATACCCGGCAGGCAGACAAGCTAACGGGCCCCTGCTGTTCAAGACACGCAGTGACCTTTCTGGCTTCAACGTCCCCCACCAAGGGAAGGGCGTGTATAAAACCGGCACCTGGGCACCCAGGGGCTGGCTGCGCGCCACGTGCTCGCTCCGCTTAGCGCTGCGCAGCCAGCGTCCGGCTCCTGCAGCGGCGGGGCTGTTGTGTCAACTCAGCTCCACGGAGGCCTCGCCCGAGTAGCCGGCTCGGGTGACCGGCAAACCAGGGCCCGGGGTGAGGCCCCCGGCCGAAGAGCGCAGCCCGACTGTGCGCAAGGCGAGGGACGCGGCGGCGGAGCCCCGGCCAGGCTCCAGCTGCAGGGGGCAGCAGAGAGCCGCGCCCGGCCCTAGCCCCTGGGGGCGAGGGACTGACTCTGAGCGCCACGTGGAGCTTAACGAGGCTCCCCAGCCACGCGGGAGGGGCGGAGCCACGGGGGTGTTGCCGGCAGCTTCCTACAGCGGGGGAGGGGGTGGCTCGGCCAGCGGCGTCCCGCCCCGTACCCGGTGAGCGCGGAAGGCCTCCCTGAGGTGCTGATAGGCCGCCATGTCCCGGTAGGGGCGGCCCGCCTGGGCGCTCACGTAGCGCAGCTCCCGAAGGAGGCTCCGCAGGGTACGGAGCGGCGAGCCCAGAGACGCCATCTTCTTGATCTTCCCCCTCAGCGCCCGTCTCTCCGTGCCCTCAGCCAATGGGGTGCAGCCGCCTCACCAATCAGCCAATGGGAAGCAGACACCTGGCGCAGACCCCCGCCCACTCCCCAATTAGGGGAAAGCAATCGAGCGCTAAAAAAAAACCCTGAAACAAACCCGGGGAGGCGGCGCAATCGGGCGCTGAATTATTCATCGCGGTCAGGGAGAGCGGCTGGAGAGAGCAGGCGCTGCACAAGCCGGCAAATCGCCCTCAGGAAAGACACCGCCAGGATGCGCTATAGAGGGCCGAGTTGCATGATCGCGCCCACCAAACGCGCTGGCAGGGCGGGCTATCGAGCACCGAGGCGGATTGGCAATGGAGGGAAGGCGCTTCGGGGAGTCGCGCTGGCTGCGGGGCGGAGTTTCTGGCCCGGTCTCTGCCTCCAGCCCCAGCGACCTTCGTTCCCCGCGCATTTAGTGCCCCCCCCGCGCCCCGTTTGTGGCCCGAGTAGGGACTGGGGGCCGCTGTCCCACAGCGCTGTCGGGTCCCTGCGCCGCCAGTGCGCGTGTCCCGTCCACGGGGTGTCGCACACCCGGGCCTTGCGGGTGGGGGCTGGTCCCGCGCCGGGGTGCCCGGTGCCCAGACATCCCGCCGGGCCCGGCGCCCTTTGTCAGTCGCTAAGTCCCAGGCACCGTCCCACTTCCGTGTGTTACCTGCAGGGCCTGGTGCATTTACCGTCCCACCGCGGGGCACACGCAACTCTGGGTAGTTTGTGATACTTGCCAAGCTCCCCGGGCTCCCCCTCTGAGCCGGAGGGAAAAGCCCATAACAAATTATGAATAAAACGGAGAGTGGACACACAAAGCCAACCCGCCACATGACCCTACCCGTACACAGAGAAATGGCTCTAGCAGGCTGGCGAGTGACAAGCTGAGACGGACACTTAGTTGGGCTACCTACTCATGCTGGGCAGGAGACCAGGAATATATTAATCCAGGCTAAACAAGTGACTTGCACTTTTCCGTGTGTGTTTTACTTGAGCTTTAGGCATCTGAGCTATTTTTAAGCCTCCTTTGCTGTATTTTGAATGCCTGGAGTCTTAGGACTGATGAGTAGCACTTTAATAACAAATGAATGTTTGCAGTCCTAGGGCCCTGTGAGCAGATCTACAGCAACAACCTGGTGTGCAGCTCAGTGCTCACAAGCTAGTGTTACTAACTTATTTTATTTTGAATTTTGCTATCTGTTTTTGTATGAGCCCAACCACTGGAGTCAAATGAGTACATGAGCCTCTCAGCTTTAATTTAAAGTTTCTATTTCTTAGGTAGAAAACCTCAAAAACATGAATCCTAAAAGCTAAAAAATCCCACCACCACCAACTCCCCCCAAACAACAATATCACTCCCCCTCCCTCTCAACCAGACAAACAAAAGTATACACCTCTCCCCTTCATCCTCTGGAGGACAAGACATTCATCATTTTCTGCCTTTTCTTTCTTGTGCTGGTCTGTTCAGGCTTCTGAGTGTCATGTTGATGTATTTGGCTTCTTTTTCAGTTGGTCTGTATAATGTTTCTCTAAGTGGCCTGTTCATATGATCACTTGCCATGGAAGTCATGTTGTTGTCATTCTTAATGTGTGTCCTAAATATGTCCATTGTCTTCATGCCACAGTTAGATTGTTCTACTTATGAGTTTCTGATGTTGCAAGAAACTCTTTCCAATGGACTTTGAAGATCTTCCATAGGCATTTACTATGAGTTGATTTTTATATCAACTTCTGCAGATTTCCATGATGCAAGATGCTAGCATTAAAAAACAGCAATGTATTTTTGTGTGAGGGCCAATCATGTTACTTTTTCAAATCTTTTCAAGTTTATGAACATTTTTGGTGGTTTTTTATATTTGTTGTGTGACAAATAGCATGGTGTCATCATCATTACACATCTCACTCCTTAGCTAGGTAAAATAACTTACTTCTTCTAGTGCAGGCGTGGGCAAACTGCGGCCCGCAAGCTGGATCTGGCCCACCAGCCGTTTTAATCCGGGCCTCAAGCTCCTGCTGAAGAGCGGGGCCTGGGGCTTGACCCACTCCGGCACTCCAGCTGGGGAGAAGGGTCGGGGACCGCTCCACACGGCTCCTGGAAGCAGCGGCATGGCCCTTCTCCAGCTCCTATGCGTAGGGGCAGGCAGGGTGCTCTGCTCTGCATGCTGCCCCTGCCCCAAGCACGGCCCCCGCAGCTCCCTTTGGCCAGGAACCACAACCAATGGGAGCTGCAGGGGCACTGCCTGCAGATGGGGCAGCGTGCAGAGCCATCTTGCTGCACCTCTACATAGGAGCCAGAGACCTGACATGCTGCTGCTTTCAGGAGCTGCCTTAGGTAAGTACCGCCCGGAGCCTGCACTCCTGAGCCTCTCGTGCCTCTGCCCCAGCCCTGATCCCCTTCTGCCCTCCAAACCCATCGATCCCAGCCCGGAGCACCCTCCTACACTCCAAATTCCTTATCCCCAGCCCCACCCCAGAGCCTACCCCCTAGTGGAGCCCTCCCCCCCTCCCCCCAATCCACAGCCTCAAGCACCCTGAACTCCTAATTTCTGGCCCCATCTCAGAGCCTTCACCCCCAATCAATTTTTTGAGTATTCATGGCCCATCTCACTCCTTAGCTAGGTAAAATAACTTACTTCTTCTAGTGCAGGCGTGGGCAAACTTCTATTTTGCCCACGCCTGCAAAAAATTTTGCCCACACACAATTTCTATTCCCAGATGTGGCCCTTGGGCCAAAAAGTTTGCCCACCCCGTTCTAGGGGTTCTTCATCCAGTCTAATGGTTACTTTTGTGACATTGAGAGCCATATATTTTGTCTTCCACTTGTTAATGAACCAACCAACTCATTTTGCTGTATCTGCCAAAAGCTATGTTCCCAGAGTGGGGGAGGGGGTGGGCAACCAGAGGACTCTATCTTATTGAACCTGATTGCCATATAATATTATCAACCCCAAGCATTAAAAAAATCATGAGACTTTAAAATAAGAAATTTTGGGTTATTTTTATTTGCTTTCTGGGATGTGGGT
Source organism: Chrysemys picta bellii (assembly GCF_011386835.1). Classification (NCBI taxonomy): domain Eukaryota; kingdom Metazoa; phylum Chordata; order Testudines; family Emydidae; genus Chrysemys; species Chrysemys picta. Next base: position 90,530,174 of record NC_088791.1, on the reverse strand, counting down.
AAATAAAAAAACACGTTTATTAAAGTCTCATAATTTTGAAGCCAAACGCATGATATTTAAAGGCTTGGAGTTGATAAAACTGTATGTTGATTAGGTTCAATAACATAGGAGTGTGGTTCCTCCCCCCACTGTGGGGCAGTCAATCAAAGACACTCAGCTGGGAGGATGAGCTGTAATCCTTCAACTCATCTCACGTCAAGTGTTCAGAGTTATGCATAAGGCTATATTGGGAACAAGTCACCTCCAGTGACTTCAGTCCACCCTCGAGTTGAAGCACAGTGTGGAAAGACCTGTCCTGAGTAAAATCCGACTGAGGACCAATTCGTGTCACACGGATAAATAGTTTGGGGAAGGGGAAAAAATTCTCTTCACCCCAGATGGGACTCGAACCCACAATCCCTGGCTTAGGAGGCCAATGCCTTATCCATTAGGCCACTGGGGCTACCGCAAAAACGTGGTCTTCATTCGCTCATTTCTCCCTAAATCCGACCTCCCTCCCTTTAACGAACACCGATTGGTCAATCTATTACCACCCTCCCCCACCCTCTTGTCAACTGTAGACATGCAGCTGTGCGCACAGCCTTCTGGGACTTATCGTGTCTGCGCACCAGCGTGGCGCACTACTCATGGGCATGGCGGTTCTCCCCGCACGGAACCCTGGGAAGTGTAGTTTTACCCGAAGACGGTGAGTACGGTCGGGCGATGATGGCGCTGGGGGCGCACGTGGCCTTAGAACCTAGCCGCCACGTTGAATTAGGGAGGCTGCGTGCCAGGTCGCTCACCGCCGCGGCCGTGAGATCATGCCCGGCCCCCGCTCGGCGCCGCGCCAGGCTGCCATATACTGGGGGACTCATAGGGGGAGCGAGTGGCGCCTTGTGCCGGTGGAGAGCAGGTACCGCTGCTCAGCTCCTACCAACACACGCCGATCCCTTGCCCGGGCGGACTGAGTTTTCTGGTGCACCGTCAGCAGCTTCTGACACGTGGGGTTGGGGGTTAAGTGGTCAACCAAACCTGGGCCAACATTGTCCCCGGCTAAATTAAGACTCGCCCGTCTTCAGTCGCAAGCCAGTTGCGCTAAAACGAATGGGCCAATCAAAGTTTAGGGCAGAGCTCTTCACTGTCAGAAACGAGCAGATTAGATACAAACTAGGGAGCTGGAGCAAAGTTGAGAATACGCCCTATTGACCCAGCACCACCGCCGTATGCAGAACCAGCCCTGGCCGTTTCAGGGGAGGTAGTGTGTTGTGGGGGTGGGATGGGGAAGATAAGATGTAGTTTAACATCCCTGCCACTGCCTTTACACGTTTATTTAATCCTAGCTACTACCCCCCCCCCCCCCCCCCCCCCCCGTGTAGCTGTGAATCTTCCTCATGCTCTGTCCCATTATTGCTGCTTGCAGGCTGAAGATGAGGCGTCTTACTGAAACAATATATGTTCTTCCCCAACCAGTGGGGGATTGATCATGTTACCTGACACTGGGTCTCTGCTAGAACTGTAACTTATTTCAACCAACAGTTGGAATGAAGGCAGCTATAGCAGAACTTAGACAGATGTAAATTGTCCAGTCTTTGTGATGCTGAGAAGTTATCTATCTCACAACCACACACACAGTGCTAATATGTACATTCCTCTTTATTTAATACAGCACAGACACGTGACACATACAAAAGAAAAATACACTCATGAAAAAGAACCCTGTCCCAATTAAGGACAGGAAACATTTACACTCAATTGAATAAGGCTCTTACTTTAGAACACAGGCCTGCTAACTACACTTGGAATCTCAGAGCAAGCCTATTGCCAAAAAATCTCAGCACCCTATTTAGGATAGTGAAAGTAGGGAGGGACAGAACATGTTTGGGACCTGTGAGGCAGGTTCAGTTACCACACTGAGATCTGCAAGAGTGAGTGCACATATGTGGTTATGGGATAGCATTGCCTTCTTTGCTATTTTATCCTGTGGGACCAAAGCATGATAAAAATAATTATGTTCCACCAGCTATTCTTGCAGAATGTCAGATATGCGACCTGTCAAAAAAATCCAAACTGTCCTGCAAAATGCAGGACAATAAACCTGAATATTTGGGAGGAAAGCGAAAACATCACAGTATCAAGGTGAAGAGTTATCAGGAACCTCCCAGGTGGCCAAAGCGCTGCCAGCCACAGTTCGGAATACACACAGGAAACTCTAGCTTCCCAGTTAAATGGCTAGGATGTATTAAACTGATCAGCAGGCATACACATTTGGAACTGGTGCAGACTTTTGTGGCAGCAGCTTCCCCATTTTCCTGCTCCAGTTCAGGATGGAAATTAGGCAGGCACCAGTTCCTCTGGCAAAGAGCCTTACACACTTTTTTTTTTTAAACTAAAATAATAGAAAAAAGGGAGACAAGTGTATTTACAAAATCCATGGCTGGTACAGTACATAATTTTTAAGACACACTAAATGCTACAATCTTTCAGGTCCTGAGATTATTACAAAAAAAAAAAATCAACTCAAAACTTGTATTCAGGTCCAGTTTTATAAGGAGAGAGAAATCAAAAATCACTTGTTTAAAAATACAGTATCCCTTTAAGTTAGTGGAACGCATCTTTGTTAAAAAAAACAAAAACACAAAGTAATTGGCACCCATCACCAATAAGTAGCTGGATTTGGTTATTCAGGCCCCTCTCCTCAAGGGCTGCTATACATGCTTATTGTCACATGGGGGAAGCATTTCACAGGGGAGTTCATCAGGTAAGCACATGGGCCCGCTCTCCTTTCACCAAGCCAAGGGCTTTTCCCCATGTTCTGAAGTAAGCAGGTACTAAGGAGCAAGTAGACATGTGAATTCGGGTGGAATAAAATGAAGGAAAAAAAATCACAGAATCCCCACTTCAAATATGTCTGCCATCGCACAGGAATTGTACATTCCCTTTCTTGGTATTAAGGAGGATCACAAAAGTCTGTATACAGACAGTTTCTTTTTAAGTTTAGTTGAGGCACAATAAGCACTCACCTGCTAATTTTTTGTTCTAAACTTGGCAATGACAGTCAGGAAAGTACCCATGTAAAGGGCCCTCAGCCCCTCACTTTACATAATCTACATTCTCAAGAGCACCAGCCAGCCAAGTAGAATTAAGATGGTTAACTCTTTCATATATTTTTTAATGAAACAGCAAATAGGATACTGCAGCCTAAACCCTTTCACTGAGAGGACTCTTGCTGCAATTAGAATAAGCAGCTTTTAAGCTTGGAAGCTCTGCTGTTGAGCAAATCCCTTCACTAGGCAGAGGTAAAAGGACTCGCCCATGTCTGCTCACAAGGAAGAGTTCTAGTACAGTGCTTTCTCTCTCTCTAAATTAGAACAGATACCCTCCTATAGTAAGCATCTTTAACTGGCAGCCTAGAAATTGCCAGCATTCTAAGGATTACTTAACCACAAAACGCATTTGACCCCCAACCCTCGGGGAAAGGAGGCTGAAAGAGGGAGAAAAATCACATAGAAAGGGGACTAATTTAACTGCTAAAATATAACAATGCTCAGCAGAGACTTTTGGGGGGGAAGTAGAGAGGAATAATTAATTAATAGTGTAATGTATTTTACTTCTTTAAATCAATAGTCCTAAATAAATATTCTGGAGAGAAACAAATCCCAGTCTAAACCTTGAGAATGTATGCAAGAAAATTGCACAAATTGCTACAGCAAGATAGAAATACTGACTTTAAAACAGACTCATTACAGCTCTTGCCTCTGAGCTGGATTGTTTTGCTGTAACAAGTGCAACACTGAGCAGTGGATGAGAAGGCAGTGGGGATCCCAATTCAGCCTCTATTTAGAAGAGATTCCATCTATAAGAGATCCAGCCACTGACTAGCTAAAATCTCCCCTTAATTAGAAGCAGTCAGTTCACTAAACATTGCATTTACTAAATCCTATATTTCGGTGGTAGGAAGGGTACAGGAAATCAATCCCTCACCCACCCAAAAGTGTAATCTATACATCAGAATTACTTCAGATTGTTGTGGCTTCTTGGTCCAGTTCTGCAGAGCTGAATATTGTGCAACTATCTAAAAAGCTCTCAGAATCAAACCTAGTCTCCCTTCAAAAGCCATTTCATTAAACTTCTGACACTAGAGTTTGCACCAGAGAATGGTTTTTTTTTCTCTTTTTTTTTTTCTTTTTGAATACAAAGTTCATTTTCCCTGTTAGAAAAAAATACTTTTTTGTAGTACAGACATTCAAAAACTATGTCATGTTTCTTTGGGTAGAAGTTTAACATTTGTTAATGGGGGCAGGGTGAGGAGTGTACATAACACTGGAACATGTAAAGAATACTCATCTGCATAGTTGATATTCATGACTACTAATCAAACTAAGGCCTTATCTGGAAAAAGCTGAGAACACAAAACAGTTTCCCCCCCCCCCATAGGTGGAAACTAATCAGTCCCAAATAAGCTCTGGGTGTCATCAGCTATTTGGTTTATCTTAAACTTGGTAGTATCTCCCAACTTGTTTTGGTTGGGCAACAGATCTTCCCCTCTCACACCCTTTCTTTTGTTGTTAGGCAGTCAAGAACACTGTCAAAGTTAACCAAAGGTAGTGTACCCCACTTGTACTGGACACTTTCATTAGTAATAAAAATTTATTAGCAGCTTACTGCTTTACAGCCAGAAAGGGGTGGTGAGAGAAAAGGAGAAGCTGCAATTCATTTCTAGAAAGATGGAATAAGTAGGAAAAAATATTTTCTTCATTCTAAGAGTTGCTCTATAGAGTTAGAGTTATCACATGTTGGATACTAAAAATGTAGACAGACATCCTTTGCCTCAGCTAAGGAGAGCACAGCACAACTCAGGTAGGGCGTGCACACATGGCTGGAGAGCACCTTTGTGTTTCTCCCCAATCCTGGGACAGCTGCATGCCAGGCTGGTCCCTTGGAGCAGATTCATAGGTTCTCTAAGTTACTTCACCTACCCATAACCCCAAGGGGCTATGTTAACAGCCAGAAATTGCTGGGTCTCAGGAAAGTTGGGTAAGCCAGTTTTGGGGCTGCTTTGTGCTGGCAGGATCACTAATTTATATAGATACATTCATGATTTTCAACAGGTTAAAAAAAGCTTTCAGGTAAGGTTAAAAACTAAAATTACAGCTATACCCTATGTTCTCTCACAAAACCAAACCCTGGTACTTGACAGCCCACCTTGCTTTCTAGATTAACTCTGCTCCTAATTAGGGAGGGAAGTTCTCAAACCTTGATCTGGTTTCTGGAAGGGGAAAGCCCACTCTTTCCCCCTCCATACTGCAACCAGACCAAGCCTGTCACTACCTAGTAGAAATACTTCACAGAACCACCATAGCCTATTTATGTTTGTTATTGTAGGTTGAGCAACATTCAGCATTAGTCAACATTTGCTTTTGCTTTTGACTAGTCAACACTGATTTCTCTGAAAGTTTTTATAGAAATGCAAGCTAGACATTTGTTCAATTATTTTCAGCATACAGTAAAACCTTGCTAATTTGCATTAAATCACTTGGACACCTATTAGTAGATTGCTTATTTTATATCAAGCAAAATTTAACAAATAAAACAGATAAGTTCATTTAGTTTGATCACTGTAGTTAAGATGTATTGTAATTATTTATACTGCTAATTAGTAGATCTTCTACAAATAATGAAGTCTCAACAAGAAGACACCTCACTCCAATCTTTGCTGAGAGCTGGAAAAATGCACTTTTTCTGGTGTGTGATTTAAGCAGTTTGTGGATTATAGCAAGGTTTTACTGAGACTAATTTGCTGAGAACAATATAAGGAAGCCCACTCCATTCTTCTATTGCATGCGAGAAAGTGGCACAACTTTGGTGAATTTAAGTACTCATTTAAGCTAGAGAGTGATAGAATGACTATTGTCGGGCAGATGTGGATAGCACCATGCAAGCTTCCCTGTAATACATCTCAATTCAGACTTGTTTCAACCTAGTATTTTAGCAGTCTCCTCTACTAAAAGGACTATCAGTTGTGGGGAATTGTGCCAAACTCTAGGAGTGGTTATGAGAGACAGACTAATACTTACAGGTAGACAGAATGAGACTACCAAACTAATTTCATTTGCGACCTAAACAAGATTCAAACAGACCTCCAAAGGGAAATGCATCACATTCCTTTCCTGCTAACCAACTCCTCTATCTCTCTCACACACACGGCTTACTATACTGTCATCTGTGCCCAAATGTCCACCTTTCAGAAGTAAAATAGGATTCTTAGGAATACTGCTTTGTGTGTGAGAGAGAGCATACAGAATGAATGCCATGTACAGCAGCTATAACTTATCACACACACACACACACACACACACTTTTTACAAAAGGGAAAATAGTATAACAGCATAAAGTCTTCTTGGCAAGTTTAAGATTTTTCTCCCAAATGCCTCCCAGCACTTTAGGATCTCTGAGAACAGTTTAAAGGAAGGGAGAGGGGGAAATAAAATAAAGAAAAGGCACTTAAACAAAGGACAAAGGCCTGAATCAAGTAAGTCATGGAGGGGTAACAGCCATTTCACCAGAGCTAGGACCAATCAGAATCTACCAACTTTTATTTTTAAACTTCTATAAAATTAAAATTGCATAAAGTGTTAATTAACCAGTCATTTACCTACCACATTTACCTTCTGGTTCATTTTAAGAAAACAAAACAGCAAGTGTCCCTATTGTGATCCCCATCTCAGCAAAAAATGGGGAGCTGGAGTCCGGGGTGTAAACCTTCCAGAGCTTTGCTTGACTGCAGGTTTTGCTTTTTCCTGCAATTCAATCTTCAAAGAAAGTCCAAAACTAAAATAATAGAAGAGGGATCACTGTGCCTTTAACAAAGCACTCAAAAAAAAAAAAATCAAACACCCCATCACTCCTAATCCATCTGTGGGCAAAACTACTCCAAAAACGAACTGTAAACTAGATTAAAATTCGCTAATAAATACAGCCAAAAGTTCATTTTACAAATGTAGCAGCAAATGTGATAAAGTTAGTTGGAGTCCTAAGAGACAACCCCCAGAAGGTTATGGTTTGCACAACTGATGGCAGCTTGGGAGAGTTGCGGGATTTCTCTGCTTTCATGTCCTCAAGTGTCCTGGACCAAGTGGAGGAGGAGTGTGGAGGAAGTGTCAGGCAGTTGGAGTGGGGGAAAGGAACAAGACCCTGTGTGCCTGCTTCACCCAAAATCTATGCACCAAACAGCCTTGACAGGATTCAAACAAAAAGCAGAACCCAAGTAATTAAAAGTCACTTCTGATTAGCTGAAAACAGATGTTAAACCCACAGCATCCACTCATGACTTTGTGACTCAGTATTACTAATGCATTTTAACAGCAAACTAATAGAGAATGATGGGCAAAAAACAACAATTTAGGCCATCAACATCTATCTTGGGGAGGTGGAGAACACAGCAATAATGATCCAAATGATTAGAAATTTTGCAGCTTGTGGTTCACCTAGCCTAGCTCCTTTCTCTATTCTTTGCAAAGTTCCCAGAGGATTTAAAATTGCTACCTATGCCTTTTGGAGCTTTGGAACATGTAGCAGAAGGCATTACCCAAAGGGTTTTTAGCATCTAAAACCTGTGTTTGAAATTATTGCTTGAATTATTTGAGGTTCAGAGTGAGCTTGATACTTCAGCTCACATACAATCCCCAAATCAAGGTTGGCTGCCCAGAAAGACAGCACAACTGGCTCTTATTGCTTGTGAATACTGAGGGTTATTTAGTATGTACAACAGCTTATACACATTACCAAAGGCCCTTAAAAAGTAGTAACTCATGAAAAACAGCTTAAACAACAAGTTGCTGTGCAAGGAGTAGTAAAGTGTATTAGTCTAATTTTGCATTGGGATGTTGCAGATATCCTTCACATGCTCCCCTGTTCTGCAATCCCAGGAATTACTCTGTAGTTATCTTTTGACCTCGCCTTTCTGAGTTGAGCAAGTGGAGAATAGAGAAGGGGTTGGAATACAGAATCTTTCTCCTTTGGGTCAACTGATTCCAAAGTGGCCCACCAGACTGGTACTGACTAGAAATAGTTCTACTCCAAGAACTGTTTCAGTGGCCTATATGAAGTGAGTTTGGTACTTCAGTGCAGTTTCACATCACATGACTATTTCCAAAACTAGTACTAATATACCTTCTTGTTACCATTCTCAGAAAACAAGCCAACAATTGAATGGGCTGTGGAGACTGAACTCCCCTCTCAATCCTAGAGATAATACCTTGGAAATGAGGCACACTTGCGGGATGGGGAGAAGGAAACTTGTGCTGTCATTGTCTGTGCTGTACGGATAAAGGGCTCTAATCTCCAGGACTGTCAACTGTGTACCTGTCACTAGATCTAGAATTTCACTTAAAAAAAAAAAAAGTATGAAAGTAAAGGATGGCAATATGAGTGAGACACCTTGAGGGAGGACGTATAGAAAAGGGCAGAGTTCTCTTGGGGTGGGGGGTCTTTTCCACATATTGCTGCTGGGTGGCCCTCCACTTCACCCCCTCAGCTACATGCATTATTAGAAGTGTGTGGTATGTTTGGCATAGGTCAAAGAATTCTGGCCTCACAGAATCTGCTTCCTTCCTCAGGTAAAAGATCACACAAAAGCAAAACTTAGATGCTACCCTCGGAATAGTTAATGGAATCTTATGCCTTGGAGAATTTTCATCTGAGTAGGAATGCCAGGGTCTGTATGAATATATTCACCCTTTTTGAAATTAACCTTGATGCTAAGAGATGTAATTTTGTCTAGCCAACATGCCACCTACAGAACATTTGCATTAGCAGAAAAACACAATTTGCCTAGTGCCACAGGGGTGAAATTCAAAACCTAATGGATCTTATTTTGGTTCAATCTGTCATTTACAGAAATTCCTTGTGCAAAATCCTTTATTGCTGGGCTCAACCCAACATTTATTTATTTTTATATGATATATACAATATATATTATTTTAAATTCATGTTTATATAGAATTTATATATATAAAATTAAAGAGATCTAAATAGAAAAAAGAATTGTTGTCTGGTCTTAAGAAAAATAGTTCACATGTCAAAGAAAATGGAAAGCTAAAAGTTGGTCTAGCAAAAACACTAGAGATTTAATAGCCAGAGGTCAAAGTTTGTACTTGGAAGGTGTGAGGTGACCATCAGTCATAAGTACAATCTCAGATCAGAACTACTGGAAAGTTCAAGACAGACTAGAATTCCAGTATCTTTGATCACAGGGATATACTGGATTTGCAAGAGAAAGGGCCTCAAATCAGAAATTGTGATATTCCAGATCAGAAGATCCCATACTTTCTTACTTTTACGTTGCAATTTCTGCCATGCTTCTCTTTCCACTTATAGAAAGATGGGACTCAACAATAAAGTTTTAATCTAAGAACCTCTTCTGTCCTATTGTCAAAAGTGCAATGTGTGCTAAATGTTTCCTAAATATACAAATGGACTACCCAATATATTGCTATCCAAAAATGAAAGCCAGCCTTGCTGTCTTGTATTACCATGCAGGGCAGAGTTCAGGTCATGAGTACCCCAGGCCAGCAGAGGCGGGAATGCTAAAGAGACAACACATTCAGCCCCAGGAGGAGAAAAGGCACCCCAGGTCACTTTTGAATGATTCCTCTTTGGCTAATGCTTGAAGCAGTATAACTTGGCTCTGAAGTAAGCGTCATCCAGTTCTCCTTAGCTGAAGGGTTTACTACCATGTCTAGCTTTTGAAAGTAGTTGGATGGAAGAGAGAACGGATCCAGCAGGGATGAGGAAGTGCCCTTGTGTTTTATGAAGGATGTAGATTCTACACTGTAAATAGAGATATACAAGGAGAACCAATTGAAGAAATGAAGCAAGTTTAAGGGTGGAAAACCATAGTGTTCATCTTCCAAAAAAATTATGTGTGGGGAGATAAGAATGCTGTCTGATCTGAAACAAAATTTAGATTCCATTTTATGTAAAAAAAGACAGAATTTTTTTTCTTTAAATACCAATCACTTTATGCTAAAATTAAATTGGGAGTAGAGACTAATGGAAACCCCTCTTTACTCTTCTCCTGCCTCTCCAACAGGATTCTCTCTTTGAAAGGGAGCTCTGCCTGGGGAGTAATGAGACTGCTTTAGCCACAGGCCCAACAAAACCAAACAGGGCCTGTATTCATTAGGCTTTTCCAAAGAGGTAATGTTGGACAAATGTCTGTATCAGAAACTATCTGTGGAAAGTTTATTCTTATTTATGCCACAGAGTGCCCAAGCAGAGACCATCTCTGGTCTGCACTACATATGGTCCACAACCAGATGATACACTCAGGGCCCATTTATATTCTTTTGCAGGGACCTTCAAATTGTTAAAGTGGATAGCTTCCTACCTCCCAGGATAGATGGAGAAATTTACTCCATCTCTCTTCATGCTTCTTCCTTATCATTAGGCATTACCCAGAAAGTAAACATTGTGCCACTGTGGGTTTGACAACTGAAACTTGCCAGTCAGAATAGATTTTAAAAGGCTGAGTTTCTTTAGGTAAGCTCAAACTCTGATCAATCTGCATGAAAGCCTTTCCTCCTTTTCCTCCTCTATTTGATCAAGTATTTTCTTTTTCTTCTTTCCTCTCACCACAGTGCTTGGGATCAGAGTATGTAAACATTGACAGAAACAGCAGCCCTGTGACCATGTAAGCACTTTCCCAACCGGGCAGATTCCATCAGCCAATCAGAACCGCTTCATGCTCCCGTGCTCATCCAGAAGTCACTGGGTTTTCCGCTGTAACTTAGTGTCCCCTTTACTTTGGCCTCCATCTGGAATTTGGGGGTGGGGGTAGAAGGGGGAAAGAAGAGGAACAAAGAAACAGGTATAAAGTTCTCTTGTGATTATGTGAGTTACACTATAAATAAAGCAACCTGCACCGCAGAATACTGTTGGATGCCCTGAATAGGTGAATTCCAGCAGCTAGTGAGAGGGCACAACTGTGACATGCAGTAAATGAACGTACTTGTTTGCACCAAAGGCTGTGACTGACTGGTAAGTTGTCTACAGGATGTGGGCGGTTTCTATTTGTTTTTTAAAAATAAATTTAAAGTGGGGATGCCAAACTCAAACACTACTAAAATGTGCCGTCTTCGTGGGGTGGCGGATTCCCTTATTATCTTCTCACCAGCTTATTTAATTTACATTATAATAGTTGATGCTTAACACTCAGCAGAAAACACTATTCTTTCTTGAAGTAACAGCTAAATTGTTGTTTGGGAGAGTGCTAAGTTTAACCCTCAGGTCTCTCTAGCACTCTTTGCAATAAAGCATATAAAAATCAACCTATGGAACTTATAGCAAACAGTTGATTAAGAAAGGTTGAACTGTTTTCACGGGCTCTTGAAACAGCACTTCCTAAAACCCGTGGAGCTGAGCATTGTGTGGGTGGAGTAAAGAACACCCCCAGCTCCACTCTGCCCACTTCAGACCCCACTTCCTGTTTGAGCCACAACTCATGAAGTAGCCAAGGAAATTCCATGTCCTAAATTGCACAATCCTTTACAACTGTGGAATGATTTTTCAGCCATACTGAGCTTGTGGACTGTAACAGGGCAAAGCAGGGCCCTCCTTGGTCCTGCCTCTGCTCTGATCCAAAAGCCACTCAGAGACCCTTAGGTTCAGCAATCACTGGTGCAGTTTATTTACAGGGTGCAATCCCACCACCTTCTCACCCTATACAGCTTGGGGTTTTCAGCCTTGAGGACGCCTTAGCCTCAGTACCCACAAGGGAAGAGCTATCCCTCTCTGGCTTCCCCCCTTCCTTCCGTCCGTCCTTCCTCTGAGCCTGTATATAGCCACAGGCTAATAGGCTGGCAGCTGTTTCCCCTTTGCCAATCAGGCACAGGTTTCTCTAGCCAGCTCCAATTTACCTCCCTTAATTGGAGCTGGCGTGACAGAGGGCTGGCTCAGCAGTTCCTGCCCAGCACCCTGTCACATGGTCCAGAAAAGATTGAGAACCACTGCTTTAGACCAGGGTGCTCAAACTTTATTGCACCACAACCCCCTTCTGACAAAAAAATTACTACATGACCCCAGGAGGGGGTACTGAAGCCTGAGCCCACTCAAGCCCCACTGTCATGGGCAGGGGGGGCAGCCAAAGCCGAAGGGCTTCAGTCCTGGGTTGGGGGTCAGTAATCTGAGCCCTGCTGCCCAGGGTTGAAGCCAAAGCCCAAGCCCCAGGAGGTGGGGCTCAGGGTTTGACCTTGAGCCCCAGCAAGTCTAATGGCAGCCCTGGCGATCCCATTAAAACGGGGTCGCAACCCACAGTTTGAGAACCGCTGCTCTAGACCATACTGCCTTAAAAAACAAAACAAAACAAAAAACCCCAATAAACTAATCCTCTCAGAAGGGACAATATTTGTCTGAGCTAATCTGTCAGGAGTTTTCAACCTGCTCGTCCTATTGAAAGTATGAGGTGTTGTACATATACAAAGGAATTAAAGAAAAAATCAAGAAGCTGGTAAATGGAAGTTCAGCATCACCTCCAAAGAGGAAGAATAGCTCCTCAAGTCCCTCATTCATCTTGTAACCAAAAAAATAATTATTTACTGGGTATTAATAATTCTATTTCATTGCAATCTTAGGTCTCTAGCTTCCAGTGCAAGAAAGTTCACTACCTCCAAGATTTTTGACCTTTTGAGGCAATGGCAGTGACAACTTATGCATGAAAGACCCACCATTCCACTTCCACACATAAAACTGCAATAGCATGTGCACCATTTGCCATTACTGCAACCTGAGAACATTCCAGCCACTTCCTTTGTTGTCTTCGTTATCTTCAGATCATCATCAATCTGGTCCCCAGCAAGGAAGCTGAAGCCCAGATAAATTCTCAGGCCAAAAAGATAAATTTGGCCTTTAGGTTTTTAACTTCTGAGAAATGAAGGAGGGGAAAGGATTTCCTTACCTGTGTAAGCTTGCTGCAAGTGAGCAGGCAGAGGTGAATGAGACAGCGTCGCTGCATGCTGGGCACCTGGCTGCAAACCCTTCAGTAAATCTGAATGAAATGAAAAGATTGAGGGAAAAAAGCAGGAATTCAAACCCAATGTATACAAGAAGGCGGTCATGTTTAAAAAAATCAGCCTCTTATTTTCAGAGCTATATTGAAGGGCACTACATAAATAAGTATATGCACATCAGCACATTCCCATTACTTGTTTTAAGCCAGATTCCAAACCTTAAATGAGATATCAAGAATTACATGATAGCACTATCACATGTGGAATAAAGGGCCAATGGGTTAACATCACCCAAAGTTGGTCCATTCAGTCATGTGTTTTATTCAGTACCCGAGCAGGGGGCATGTTAGAAATGCAATCCTTTGGACTATTTCAGTACACAGAAAGGTCCTATTGCCTCCAATAATAATCCAAGTGGAAAATCCAAAGGCTTTTTCTACACTAGGAGATAATCAATCCTGTCCTGGTCAATATTCCCCTTTGCAGTTAAAAATGGTTCTACTATCAGAGGCTCTGTGTGAGCGGCTACTGAGGGGAGCATAGCTGTGACCTTGACCAAGTGTCTTTGTATTACCAGTCTTTTGATTCATTGCTTTGTAAAACTTATAGCACAGAAACTGCTCTAATAAAACTGTGTTCTCTCTTCTAAAAAGGTGGGACAAACTAATACAAAAAGCAAGTTCAAATCCTACTGTATACTATGAACATGTTAGTGCTGGTCATCTTCTTGAAGAAAATTGTGACTACTTTTTAGAATCATACACAACTAGAGACTTATTATATAACACATTATAACACTGTACTTTGCCCAGTCCAACTTTAAAGGAACTCAGGCAATGGTGTTTCCATCACTTCCTTCCCAATTTGAGTTTGCAAAGTATGAAGTAAGGAAGGATGCAGTTACCGCTGAATTAGATTGCAGTGTGAATAACTAGTTTCACTTACTTTGAGCTAGGCTGTGGTGGAAAGCCGCTGAGGTAGATCCCGAGGTGGTTGTTACTCCAGCTGTGTCCGTCCCAAAGCCAAGCAGCTCCAAGGGAAATTGGAAGGGTACAGTCACAGGAACAAGGCCACCCAGCATCCCAAAAGGGGTCAATGGTGCAGACGTCACATTCTGATTGGTTACAGACAGGGGTGATGTCATAAGAGTCAGAGGTGAGGCATTTGCCAGTAACGATGCTCCTGTTGACTGTACAGAGACAGGGGTTACAAATAATAACAAATTTTTAAAAGTATAACTGTAGCACCTAGGAGCCCTAGTCATGGACCAGGACTCCACTGTGCTAGGTGCTGTACAAACAGAGAAAAAACATCAGTTCCTGATCCGAGGAGTTTACAATCAAGGCCCTACTGGGACAAAACCAAGAATAGAAAGTTAACAGAATTTAAAGAATTGGAATGTTTTTGTTATATCTGGTGTTCCTTAAAATACCAAGCTGAACTCCTTAAAAGTATCTGCTATTAATGTTTGAGTTTTTCTTCACATTGTTGGCTTGTTACATAAGCACAGTTTTCACTTTTGTAAGATTCAGGCATAATGACATTCTTGTTCATCTCTTGTGATTGTAGGGTGACCAGAGGGCAAGTGTGAAAAATCGGGATGGGGGTGGGGGTAATAGGTGCCTATATAAGAAAAAGCCCCCAAAATTGGGACTGTACCTATAAAATCGGGACATCTGGTCACCCTATGATTGCCTTCAGTCTAAGCATAACACCATTTCTTTGTTGGTTGTACACGAGGAGATTACTCAGAGCTCTAAAGAAGAAATTTCCCATTAATTTTTTGCATTGTTATTTTTAATTTAGTAAGGTAGCTCTGAAATTTTTGGAGGCATGGAACCTCTTCCCCTTCAAAACATATACTTTGAAAACATTGACTACAGCTTTTTGATTTCATAACAAGATACTTACAATAAGGAGTCCTGAAAGCCACAACTCTATTTAAAAATGGCTCAATTTCAAGAGATACATGGCACTGCAAATAAGTGGCCATAATCACACTAATGAGAATTTCAGAAGGAAGGCAGGAAAAAAAAATCTTGCTCAGAGAAAATATAATCTGCATACCATTTGATATCCAAATTACATTTGTGTTAATTTCATCTCCAGGTTGGAAGCAAGAAGAGCCAAGAATATTCAGGTTTCAATACCCTCCAAAATGCATTAATTAGCCTGCCATCTAAATACCAGCAACTGTCCAGCTCATTATAGTTACCAATTCTGCAAAGACACAGAAGTCATATGATAATTCCCTGCCATTGCACAGGCTTTAGGCATTAGTGTACCTCAGTGCCTCCTATTCTCTGCCTCTGGCACACAGTCTCCTGTGGGCTGTAATACTTGGTCTAATTTTGGTTGTTGGCTTTAGTGTGTGAGTGCTGGTGGCCTGTGATATATAGGAGGTCAGGCTAGATCATCTGGTGATCCCTTCTGACCTTAAACTTTATGACTAATCTCTTCCAACTGTTTTCTTGTGAAATGTCTGAGAAACAGAGACAAGCTTTCCAGCACATTCAAAAGTAAACAAATCCAGGCTCTGGCAGAGTAAAGGGCAGGGAAGAACATTCCGGGACTGAAGACATATACAGAGAGAGTTCCAGCTCAAGTGCCTCTGATCTCACCTACAGCTGCAAGGCACAATGAAAGAGGTGACCTCTGGTAACTCAGACCCAAGCCATTTACAGCTTTAAAAGGTCAAAACCAACAGCAGCTCATGAAGCAGCAGTAGGACAAGCTATCTCCACTTAAGGCTGCCATTATTTTGGACTAGCTTCAGCTTTGAAAGATTGGCACTGAAGCTTGGTGGAGAGTAGGCTGTGTACTGTTGGTGGCTTGCGGCGGTACACAAGGTTCCCTTTGGACTCCGAAGAGGATTCTTCTCTCGGCGACAATGGTGGAATGCTACCCACTTCTGCCTCTATATGGTGCCAGGGATCTGGGGACTGGTGGCATGCCAGAAATAGGGATGCTGGGATCAGGTAGGGCTTGCTCCTAGATGGTGCTGCGGGACCCAGTGCCAGCAAGGTGCCTGACGCACCCTGTTCCCTCCTGCTTCCAGACACTGGAGGTGGTAGGTGCCCCACTGGGGTTGGCGAAACCGGAAGAGAGAGAAGGTCCCTAGCCGCCTGAAAAGCCTCTGGGGTCGATGGTACCATCAGTCCGTTAGCACCATGGTGGCTTCCTTGTGTCTATGTAGGGTCCCGCACCAGGTTCAATGCCCTTGGCATTGGTCCGGGGGTAGAAGAGTGGCCCAGCATGGGTCTCACTAAACTCTGTTCTCGCCACTTGCCACTCTTCTGCACCAATGAGCGCTCTCTCAGTGTGCTGCTTCTTATGTTTCTTCCTCAGCACTGGAGATGGAGAATGGTGAGGGGAAGAGCTCAGTGCCGGGGAAGCACTTCACATCGACACCGAAGTACTCGGCGCCAAATTGGAGCGGCTTGGCTTTGAGACCGGTCTGAGGGCAGCTTCCATGAGGATAGCCTTCAGTCTGATGTCCCCCTCTTTCTTGGTGCAGGATCTGAAGTCCCAACAGATCTGGTACCTGTTCTTCACGCGAGTGTCGCCCAGGCACTTTAAGCAGCTGGAGTGCAGGTCACTCACGGACATAGGCTTGCCACAAGAGGCACAAGGCTTGAAGCATGGGGATTGGGGCAGGCCCAGCCCCTGGGGCGAAGAAGTCCCTCTACAATAGGAACTAACTATTCACACTAAATATATACACTAAAACTTCTTGAAACTATATACACTACACTATGACAACCACAAATGTAGAAAAAGTCTGAAAACCACTAGGAAGAAGCTTTTCTGAAGTAAGAAGGACTGTTCCAACGACCACCACGGGTGGTAAGAAGAAACTGCGAGGGTGCAGGGCCAGCAGCACCCCTTATACCAGCGCATAAGCGTGCAGCTCCAGAGGGCGCTAGAGTGGCCCAATGGATACAAGAGAAAAATCTCCAGCAATGGGGCACGTGGTGCACACACACCTAAGATGGAAAGGACATGAGCAACCACTCAAAGAAGAAAAATTACTTTTCAAAGATGGCTGCTAGGTGCCAACACCACCATTGCCATAGATTTTATGGCCATAAAGACCGTATTTTTTGATCTGTGCTGACATCTGGCACAACGCAGGCCATAAAATTTCACCAACTGATTCCTGCATCAAACCTATAACTTCTGGTTCAGCCACATCATCTTTTAGAAGGATATTCTGTCTTGATTTAGTTACTTCAAGCAACAGAGAATCCACCAATGGCTAATTACTCTAACTTAAAATTTTGTGCCTCACTTCAAATCTGAATTTGTCGAGCTTCAGCTTCCAGCCATTTGATCTTTTTATGCCTTATCTGCTAGATTAAAAAGCCTTCGACTATCAGAAATCTTCTCCCCATGAAGATAGCTAGACAGTGATCAAGTTATCCGGATCCAACCGTCTCTTGGATAAGCTAAATAGATTGATCATTAATGTCCCACCATAAAACAGATTTTCCAGACCTTGAATTGTTCTTGTAGCTCTTTTCTGAATCATTTCCAATTTGCCTTTTTTGAAGCATGGACACTTACTACTCTACTCAATATTCCCCTGCATATGCAGCCAAGGATTGCCTTTGCTTTCTAAGTAGCTGCATTGCATTGTGAGCTCGCATTCAGTTGGTTATCCACCATGACCCTGAAGTCCTTTTCTTCAAATCACAGTCACCCAAAATACATTTTCCCATCCTATAAGTGTGACCTATATTCTTTGTTCCTGCATGGATTTAGCTGCAAACACGTTTGAGTGAGCCCAGCTTGCCATGCAATCCACATTGCTCTAAAGAACTAACCTGTCCCCATTATTTACTGCTCCACTCATTTTAGTGTCATTTACAAACTTTACCAACAATGAAGTTTTCTTCCAGATCATTGATAAAGATATTGAATACTTACTCAAGATAGTTAAATCCAAAGCAGACTGCAAAGAGTTACAAAGGGATCTCACAAAACTGGGTGACTGGGAACAACATGGCAGATGAAATTCAATGCTGATAAATGCAAAATAATGCACACTGGAAAACAATTCCAACTAAACATACAACATGATGGGATCTAAATTAGTTGTCAACACTCAAGAAAGATCTTGGAGTCATTGTGGCTAGTTCTTTGAAAACATTTGCTCAATGTACAGTGGCAGTCAAAAAAGTTAACAGAACGTTAGGAACCATTAGGAAAGGAATAGATAATAAGACAGAAAATATCCATGCCATTAAATAAATCCTTGGTATGCACACTCCTTGAATACTGTGTGCAGTTCTGGTCGTCCCATCCTAAAAAAGATATTAGAACTGTATTTTTTCCAAAAAAGGGCAACAAAAATGATTAGGAGTATGGAACAGCTTCCATATAAGGAGAGTTTAAAAAGACTGGGGGACTGGTCAGTTTGGAAAAAGAGATGACTGAAGGGGAATATGATAGAGGTCTATAAAAATCATGAATTGTGTGGAGAAAGTGTTATTTACCCCTGACGTCACCTAAGGAAATTATTAAAGTGGCAGATTTAAAACAAACCTAATGAAGTACTTCTTCACACAACACACAGTCAACCTGTGGAACTCTGACAGGGGATGTTGTGAAAGCCAAAAGTAAAACTGGGTTAAAAAAAACGATTATGTAAGCTTATGGAGGATAGGACCATCAATGGCTTCTAGCCAAGATGGTCAGGGACACAACCCCATTCTCTGGGTGTCCCTAAACCTCTGGCTGCTAGAAGCTAGGACTAGACAATGGGATGGATCACTAAAATTGCCCTGTCCTGTTCACTCCCTCTGAAGCACCTGGCACTGTCCACTGTTGGAAGACATAACACTGGGCTATATGTACCACTAGTCTGACCCAGTATGGCCATTCTTACGTCCTTGTGCATAGTATTGGACCAAAAACAGATTCCTATGGGACTCCACTAGAATTATTGCCATTGGACTCCGATTCCCCATTTTCAATTCCTTTGAGAGCCATCAGTTAACATGTTATTAATCCATTAAATATGTATGGGATTGGTTTTGTATAGTGCTAATTTTTTAAAATCAGAATGTCGTGATATCAAGTCAAATACCGTTCAGAAGTCTAAGTTACTTCAATTACCGTTGTCAATCGAACACCCTGTCTGATCTGATGGATCAGTACAGGATTGTGTATGTAACGTGGACCACTAAGGACAGAGTTCAAGACAATTACATTGCTTTTTTTCCCCACTTGATCTCAGATTGATCATACAAGAAAACTTTGATATTCTCAACAACAGCTCGGTGGACAAAGGAGACAAACCTCCATACTTAATCTGGAGAAGCTAAAATAATCAGAACGATCAAACCCATAAGGTACGAAGGTGCTTGAACCACTGTCAACTTTCTGGTATCACTCATTGCTGGGTGGTTGTTTTAAGGAGCTGGGGGTTATTATAAAATATAAACTTTCATTTAAAACAAGTTACTAGCTTCCCTCATTGTGAAGAAAACCTTCCCAATGTGAACGGCAATTCTGTCCTGAACCTACAGACAGACTGAACCACCACCACAGCAAAATAATCCACATTATTATTCTGAAACCTAGTTGTGTTCATCCTTTAAATATTACAATAAATGGGTCACTGCCAAACATAACATGCCTCTACCAAAGAGCTCATCAACTAAAGGCACAAGTCAAAACAAGACGGGGAGGAGACACAGTTGGCTTTAGTACTTTCTTGATACAGAAGTTGAGGGGAGATTATTGTTTATTAATGGGAAAGGTATTTCAGACCTATCAGGTGGTGCAGAAAGCAGCAAAGAAGGTAGTGGAAGGAGATGAAGGCAAAAAAAATGACCAGGGTGAAATTATTGAGAACCATAAAGGTAAAGAGAAGCTTGAACTTCATACAGGAAAATAGCAGGAACTATATAGCAGGAAAATGCAGAAATTTGAGAAGCAAGAGACATGGTCAGGAAAAGGAAACTGCATTTTAGATTAACTGGAACAGGAAGATATCCAAGTCTGACAAGCTGGAGAGAAGGTTGCAGTTACTATGTTGACATTCAAATGGTCATAATTTACTATTTTACATTTTAAGGGGGAAAAATCAAGCCAATGTAGTTACGCAATGTGGCTGGATGTTCCATTAATTGGAAAAAGACATTCCACAGAAATAAAACTTCCAGCCTTCTGCAGGTAATAGCTTAATGGAGAAAGTATCAAGTATGAAATACCTAGTCTTCCAGGAATCACAGGTTCATATTCTAACAGTCAACTCAATCAGTTCCTTATCCTTCTGAGACAGATAAATTGAGTGTCAGACAGTTTACTCTCTGTTCATCTGTAGAGAAAACCTTAATAATCAAGCTCCTGTCTGCTTCATGTGCATTTCAGTAGATTGTGTGTATTTTTACTTGCACTGTACTTTAACAAAAACATCCTGTACACATACATAATACATGCTTTGATTAGTTGGAGTTATACAAGGTTGTATATGGTTTTCTTGATTTGAGGTGCAATAAACAGCATGTTTTAAAAAGCGTATTGCTGCTTATGACAGATAGCATATATACCCATCCCCACAAGTCATATGTTGTAAAATGCTGCAGCTGTTTAACAGAAAGCAAAGAATCTTTCTAGGTGTAACTGTAGGACTAATTTTTGGTTTAGGTAGGCAGAATGCAATTACCCTAATTGGAATTTGGCCAAATAACCAGAGCCATTGTCCCTACTCTTCCAAAAGTAGCATAGAATCTTTAACAGCGATGAGTGGTCAAGCATTCTATTTTACATCTCATTCTAAAGATGACACTTTGACAGAAACCCAGCACCTCACAACAGGATACTGTGCTATTGGTACAGTAACAGCTCAGTGGGAAGAATATCATTCACTAAATCATGAATACCTTTTATTTACAGAAGCCTGGGTATTCTTTAATAAAAATTAATAACTGTATTTTGCTCTTATATAAATGCTTTTCATCTGTAGATCTCAAAGCAATTTACAAAAGGAGGTATCAGGTCTACTCAGCAAGCCAGTGGCAGAACCGGAAATGGAACACAGGTCTTCCATGTCCCAGTTTAAGTGTTTTATCCACTAGATCACACAGTCTCCCAAAAATGAGTTGCTGGGTCTCCTCTTTGGAAGTTTCTAATGCAAGCTCTGATCAGGTACGACCACTTTGGTTTACATCTGAGGAGATTACAGCATAAGATGGAAGGGGTAAAAGCCATATGGTAAAACTAAGCAAAAAAACCCATACAGCACCAGCACTCCCAAGTATTACACTACAACCAGAATGCATACATCAGAATTCACTGAGAACAATAAGGGAAAATGTCAGTTTCAAGCTTGCAAGAGGGTGACTGAACAGAAAAAAATAAAGCTATTTTGAAAGCTGGGAGAAGGATTTTAGTGCATCTTAAAAAATTTCAAATAAACTGCTGCTTGAAGTTCTACGGATGTGACATTAAAACACAACAAACTTTCTCAGAGCACTCTGATCAATACCATGGGTACACAACGGCAGTTCATTTAAAAGGATTTCTTTGTTCACACTTTCAAAGCAGACTTGAACGGTTGGCTTGCTGGCTGGTTTGTAAGTGCTGCAAGTTTATACTGGCTGGATGAGTTAATGAATAAGAGGAGGTTACTTACCTGTAACTGGAGGTTCTTCGAGATGTGTGGTCCCTATTTGTATTCCAATCGTGGATGTGCGTGCAGGCCATGCGCCAGAGGGTTTTTCTGTTGACCCACACGTCATGTGTCTCCTTGTGCTCCCAGCCAAGGTTATAACAGGCCGTGCGGGTTGACGCCTCTCCAGTGACCCTTTCACTGCTGATAACGTTAGTCCACAGCAGAGGGGATGGAGGGCAGTTATTGGAATACAAATAGGGACCACACATCTCGATGAACCTCCAGTTTCAGGTAAGTAACCTCTTCTTCTTCTTCTTCTTCGAGTGATGGTCCTTGTATGTATTCCAATCGTGGGTGAGTAGCGAGCAGTAATCAGTGTGGAGGTGGATACATGGATGCAGGAGGAAACGCAGCTTGTAGTACAGTATAGTACACGGCAGCATCCACAGCCATCTGCTGTGGCCTCCTCCCTGAGGTGCTTTCTGAAGTGAAGTTGTTGCACCTCCCAGCTCTGTGGCGGGAAAAGCAAACAGCAATATGGGCTTTCCTGAGGCAGTACAGACAGTGTTGGTGCTCATCATTCATGGAGAACGAGCGAGGGCAGGAAACAGTTCTTAAACCCAGGATTGGAAGGCATAGTCCATGGGAGGAGGAGGAGGTCGAGGTCAGACGCCAACCAGGGAAAACTATCACTAAGTAACTATCAGAATTATGTAAAACTATCTACACTACAAAAAACAACAAGGAAGAACTACATAGGCGGTAGAATAAAAGCTCTCTTAGTGTAAACACTAAGATCGCAGAGGAACAGGGGTTCTAACTCCAGCCATGTGGCAGTAAGAGGGAACTGGAGAGGCATCAACCTGTATGGCTTATCATAACCTTGGCTGTGAGCACAAGGTTACACATGAGCAGGTCAATGGAGACTGCTACGAAAACCTACGGTCTCTGGTGCATGGCATGCATGCGCACCTACAATCGGGATACATAATAGGGACCATCACTCAAAGAATACAGGCTTTGGTTTCATTTCCTCCTCCCTACAAACCTTTGGAAATAAAACATCATCATCTTTCATTTTGGATACAGTGGGCATGATTCTCCACTTCTGGTGCATTAGGGATACTCTGTGCCTCTCTGGCAGTGCAAAACAGCCCTTAAAGATAGGTTAACCAGCCACATGTTGGCCCATCACCCCAACGTTGGGGGAATCTCACTTGGCATAGAGCCACTATCTTCCTTCTGGACACTGGGACAGGGGCATGGCCAGTGTTCCATTATGCCTATGATTCAAATTATGAGGTTGGCTTAAAAATCTGTTTATTTTTCTTCACTTTCTGATTTCTGAGCCTTTAGGTTACACATCGGTCACATTTTTAAGCTTTTCTCCACCAACATGAAGGCTAGAAACTTGCTTAAAAAAATGTAAGCTGAGATTTTTATGTAATAACATGACTCCAGGAACTGGAGCTTTAAGTAAAATACCGAATACTGTGAGATTTGCGAAACAATTGTGAAAGTTGACAACACAATTATGGTTGTTGAGGACCACTGGCTGCTGGAGTAAATTAGAGCGTGTATGTTGGGGACTGGACTGGTGCCTGATGGTTAGGGCGGGGAGTACAAAGCTACCCTTGTCCCTACCCTGATTTTCACAGAGTGCTCCTTGGACAGACCCAAAGGTAAGGGCCAGAGTGTGTTTGATGTGGAAAACATTAGCCTGGGGAGTCTGCAATAGGGCTTAAAAGTCTTACAAGTAATACACATCTCAAACACACAATCGCCTTTATTAAATGAGGATTTCCATGGACCAAAAGGATCTGTGAGTGGGGTGGGGATAGAGGACAATGCCTCACACCACCCAACAGCAATTCCTGCAATCAAATAGAGTTCTACAAGACCAAAATGATGTTGTGAATGTAAATAGATATAAAGCAATAAAAGGGCAGGCAACAATAGTAGGTCAGGGGGATATGGAGGGTTTGAAGAGGAAGTTTCCAGAACCCAGACAGTGTAATGTAGGTATTCCCATCTGACACAAGGGAGAAGAAGAAAAGACATACATATATTTAAAAATCTATCATCTAGGTTTCTTATTAATTAGAGAAGATGACGACATTGTAGAAAAGCTAAATGATTTCTCTCCCGTTTTCAGCATGGAGGATGTTTGGGAGATGCCTCCCCCATTCCCAGTAATAAAGATGAAGCACTGTCAGAGATTGAAGTATCAAAAGAGGAGACACCTGAATACACTGATAAATTAAACAAGAAGTCTACAGGATCAGATAGTGTATATCCACCGATTCTGAAAGAACATCAGAATGAAGTGGCTACGTGGTTAACAAAAATATGCAATGTCATCCAAATGAGCAACTGTACCTGAGGAATGGAAGATAGTAAATGTTGCACCTATAATTAAGAAAAAGATATTAGATATCATCCTAGAAGTTACAGAACAGTGAGCCTTACTTCAGTACCAGGCAACTTGGTTGGAAAGATAATTTAAAAGAGAATTATTAAATACTTATCAAATTCATCTATGAAGGAACAGGCCAACACAGCTTCCTTAAAGATGTCATGCCTTCCCAATCTACAGAAATTCTTCATGGGTGTTGCAAAAACGGTGAATAAAAGAAAACCAGTTGACAGTTTATTTGGAATTTAAAAAGCCTTTGGAATTTCAAAAAAGCTTTAAGTAGCCACAGCGTACATTGTAAAAGTACTCTCAGGCATTAGAAATTGGCTAAATCCTTATCTATATTAAAAGCTGCATCTGTTTAAAAATCACACCTTTAGTTAAAGTTAAATTGGAGAAACTCTGAATGTAGGGAAGGCTAAGAAACAAATATGAACAGTAAGAATAAACTCTTACTCTTTGCTATGGCCAACGTTTAATCAGTAAGTCCCCAAAGATCGATACTAGTGTGGACAGGTCTCCTTTCCGGGAGTGTGCGAGCCTCTTGCACATATCAGCATGACGAGGAATAGCTGTCAGTGAGCCTGGTGCCCACCCCAGTCAGCAGGGCTGAGGGCAGCACAGCCACGCTGGAGGAGCTGTCTGGGCTAGGTGCTTGCTCCTGCAAGCAGTGGCCTGACATGCTGCTGCTTTCGCCTCTGCAGTTCCTGGCCTGATTGCTGGCCATGGCCCTCCTGGTCTCTCTCATTGTCACTAAAGCCTCGCAGCATTATGGATATAAATTGTGTATCTGCACAGGGCCGCATACATGGACCACTAATTCAATTTTGTATGGCACGCTACTTTTTCACAAGCCTTTCAATAGTTTATTTTTAGTCTGGAATTTATCATTCTGAGAAAACACACTGAACACTTTACATTTTAATTTTCCATTGTAAGTGTTACCAATTCTCTTAGAATGCTGAAAATAAATGTCCCTCATTTTTGTCCTCCTTTCCCATATTTTTAGTTGACTTGGAAATTAACTATTTGTTTGCTTCTTTGTGTATTAACATCAATTCCAACAGAGCAAAAAAAGTGCGCTCATACATATAATCCAATCCTACAATTCTCAACTGGGGTTTAATGCAACTAATAACAGTGTTAGTTAATTGCTTCTACTGAGTCAGAAAGCACAAGCAATTGGTTTTTTGTTGGTACTATTTTTCAAACAGCTGCCTGACATTTTCTTAAACGGGATATTCATTAAAAGAGGAGCTAGTAGTGACCCCAGTATTAGGTTACCTGGCTTTAAATTATAAAACTTTCAACTTTTTAAAGAAGTTCTAATACCTCCATTATTTGCATCAGGCCTTTACAAATTTGGCAGGGAGAAAGCCCTCGTGATAGAAAAGTCTGTTTTCTTTGTCTCACAAAATTCATTCAGTTTTAACTGAGATGTAAGCTATTAAAAATGACCATTTCCCTTCTGTCACTTACACTCCTCAGAAAAATTTTGATAGCACACTAAAACATAACTTAAGAACCATTCTAGAGAGCTGGATTCATGCTGCCATCAAGCAGCAGCAACACCACAAACCAAACGGGAATGGTTGGGTGCTACTTGAGCACGGTGCTACTTGAGCACTGAGCCAGGCTCCTCCCCGGCCCATGGACATGAAGAAAGAAAATGATTTAATTGAATATGTTTACCAATGTTAGGAATCTGGTAATAAGAGAAATCAGAATTTAAACATTTATGAGCATAAATTCAGCCTAGTTGGTATTGCTCAAACCTGGTGGGAAGATTCACATAATTGAATGTTAAAATCAATGGTTATAAACTATTTATGGAGCACTGATTGGGCAAAAGGGGAGGGGGTCAAAAATGGCATTAACTGTTTTTGAGTCATTGACAACTTAGAAGAAAATGATCTGGAATGCTTACAGATCAATATCCTAAAAGATAAAGCACAAGATGGGGTACTAGTTGTGGTTTCCTACAAACCACCAAAATCACACTAGAGAACCCTTGACGGGCTCCGTAAGCATTATCTATACTGTGTTGGAAAGAAAGCTGAATTATTATGGTGGATGTCAATCTGAGTGACATGTATTTACAGTTTCATGATGCCCATAGCAGGATAAGTGGTCTTTTAAAAGAGATGAAACCAGCCCCAACTGTGAAACTTTGCTCATCTCCCCAGGTGGAAAAGATTAGCAAAGTCACACGACAGGCAGATCATGGGTCTAAATCAGTCCTTTGGGGTCGAGATAAATATGTTACTTACACTATAGAAACTGTAGTTCTTTGAGATGTTGTGGTCAGTGTGGATCCCATTGTAGTTGCACATGTGCCCCTCATACATGAGATTGAATTCCTTTCATTAGTAGCATCTGCTGGGGCTGTGCACATGCCTGGAGTCTCCTCATACTCCTGCACAAGTGCATAAAAGAGGAGGATGGCTGCAATCCTCCTTCAGTTCTCTCACAATTCAAAGCCTGTGCAGCTGAGGACTCAGAAAAGCAGGGATGGAGGGCTAATTGTGGAATCCACACTGACTACAATACCTCAAAGAACCAGTTATGTAGGTTGAATAACAGTATTTTCCTCATCAAATGTGTGTCAGTGTAGATCCCATTGTAGGTGGCCTGGAAAGCAGTATTCTCCTCTGCATGGCTAAGAGGACTATCAGTTCTGTTAAATCAAATAAAGATTTAAAGATAGACGTTCTGGGTCTTCTGAACTTGGCATCTGCCCTAGCTGCCATGTGAAGTGCATAATGTTTAATGAAGGCCAGTGTGTTATATCACATAGCTGCCTTACAAATCTGTGAAATTGGCACATTTCTGAAGCAGACTGATGAGGTCCCCTATGTCCTGGTGGAGTGAGCCTTGACATTCAGAGGCAGAGCTGGTAACAGGTGGAAGTACACTGTGTAATCAACTTGGAAAGTAGCTGAGAAGAGATTAACTGGGCCATTTGATATACCTGATATGGCCACAAAGACAAGGAGGAGAGCTAAGGGCTCAGTCCTGTCTAGATAGTAGAGTAGGGCTTTGGAAGTGTCCAGGGTATGGAATTTTTCTCCTGGAGAGGAGTGAAGTTTTCAAAAGAAGTCTGGTAAGGTGATTGATAGTCTGATTCAGGTGAAATCTTCAAACTTGGGAATGAACTTCGGCTTTGTTCTCTTCACAGGGAAATGATGGTGATATGACATACATGGCAGTCCAGCCATAAGGGCTTGAATATCACTGACCCTATGTTGACATAATGGTGACTAGAAAGACCATCTTGATGGTAAGGTGGTACCCTGAACATTCTGATAGATATTTGGAGGGAGGCTCCATGAGCTACAAGAGGATAACACTGAGGTTCAAGGAAGGAACGGGTCTCTAACTGGAGGGTAGGCATCGAGAAGGCTCTTGAAGACTCTAGACACTCTGGGGTGAGAGAAAACAGAATGTGACTGAACTGGTGCAAGATGCACAGATATTGCTGCTAGATGGACTTTGAGAGAGTGAAATGTCAGCCCTGACTGTTTCAAAAGTAGCACATAGTACAAGATCATTGGGATTGGGGCTTTGACCAGATTCACATAGTTCTAAGTTGGCCATATTAAATAAAAACCAAACCAAACCAAAAAAATGTTTCCATTTCACAGAGTAGGTTCTTCCTGTGGAAGCCTTCCTGCTCTGCATAAGACTCTCTTGCACCTGTCTGAAGCATTCCCTGTCAGTGATACTCATCTAGCCAGCATCCAAGCTGTCAGATCCAGCAATTGTGGGTCCAGATGCAGCATCTGACACCCTAGATACTATATCTGGGTAAGAGGGGAGGCAAATGGGAGGTTGGCTGGACATCTAGTGTAAGTGTGATTGCCAAAACTGTCTTGGCCAGCATGGGGCTATCATGACAGTGACCTTGTCCCATCTGATCTTGGATATTATCCTGGGGATCAGGGGAATCAGTGGGAAGGCACAGAGGAAAGCATGAAACCACTCAAAGAGAAAAGCGTCTGGCAGAGATCCTATACTCATGTTGCCCCCTAGAGCAAAAGGCTTCACATTTGGCGTTCTCTGCTAAGGTGAATAGGTCTATGATCAGGGTACACCACCTCCAGAATATCAGTCCAGGCTGGATTTCTGCAGTGACCACTAACGGTTGGTTACCATGTTTCTGCTCAAGAAATCTGAAATGTTGACCCCTGGGGGATGAAGAACTAGTGATAGACAATACCTCCATGCATCACCTATCAGGATCTGCACTACAGAGTTCCAGGTAGGAACACAATACTGGCTAGCCTGATGGCCCTTAGTGCTAGATCATTCCTGGGGGGATTGGTCTGGCTTTGAGCAGGGGGTTGGACTAGATGACCTCTTGAGGTCCCTTCCAACCCTGATATTCTATGATTCTATGTTTAATTTCAGATGATTTGGGAACTACACTTCTCATATTTGGAGGTGATTCTGGTGGTCAGCCCAACCTGTCCCTAAGGCATCCATAATAAGCGTCACTGTCAAGGAAGGGGCTGAAAAGGACAGTTAATTCCTCACAGTCACGGTAAGTTCTAGCAGACTGCGGGTGGTACTGTAACTAATCCGTAAGTATGGTGTTTGTCTAGGGAGTACACTGTTCTTTGCCTGTAGTTGTTACAGCACAGGCTAAGTCTGGAAAGCGACATCACATTAAGTATACACTGGCACGTGTCCTAGAAGTGCTAGGCATGTGTGAACTGTCATAGATGGTCTCACCCTTGTCTCATGTAAAAGGGACCTGAATCTGTCTTCCAGCAGGTATGCTCATGCTGCCTGCACGTCAAGTAGTGCTCCTATGAATTCTGTCGCCTATGGTGGTGAGATTTGCAATTTTTCACAGTTCACCAGGAGCCTTAATAGAGAGACTAGGGATAAACAACTTACTCCATGGCTGTCTGCCTCATCCTGGGGCTTTCCCCTGAGCCTGTTGTCCAGGTACGGGTAGATATGAAGTCCCTACCTCCTCAGCTGTGCTGATACTACTGCCAGGCACTTGGTGAATAGTCACAGTCTTGTGGAGAGTCCAAAAGGTAGAACTCTGTATTACTAATGTTTGAGTACCACCATAAATCTTTGACACTTCCGCAAACTGAGTGAATAGCAACATGGAAGTATGTATCATGCAAGTCAAGAGTCATGAACCAGTCTTGAGCTCAGAGAAATAGAATAATGGAGGTGTTACAAGCCTGAATCTGAGGTGACTTATGCATTTGTTCAGTCTCCTGAAGGCTAAATTAGGACAAAGTCCTCCTTTCTTCTTTGGAATGAAGAAATACCCAGCAGAGAAGCATCTTCCCCTTTATTCCTGAAGAACTTCTTCTATGGCTCCTACCCAGAGAAACAAGGCCACTTCTGTTTGTAAAAGGCTCCTGGAATGTCTCATTAAGTGTTATGCACTGTCTTATTTAACTAGGAGTGCTTGGCAAGTGGCCACTCACAGCTGGAGTAATGTTGAGGTGTAGGACTTTCTCCTGAACAGATACAATTGTTTGGGATCTTTATCTATTGGTGTGTTCTTGACCAAATGTAATTTCTCTTGGGCGGGGGAGACTACTAGAGAGCCAGGGAGGGGGTGCGAATAAAAATACTCACACCTGGAGGGTGACACCTGGTCTCCTTTTTCAATACATTTTGTCATGGGTGGTACAATGGCTGGTGTTTGCATAGAGCTTTAGTTTGGTCTAGTAATCCCTCATTTGGGCAGGGCCTGCAGCTGACAGGATATTGAATAGTATGTGATACTTCTCCGATGTGACCAAAATCTCCATCTCCAATATGTCTTCAAATTGTAATAGGAGCTCCTGAAATGCTTTAATATTTTCCAATGTCTGTATTGGTGCCAAGGCAACTGCCTCATCAGGCAATGAGAAGAAGTCTTTAGGAGGCAACACTGGGTGTTAGTGGGTTTCTGCCTCCAGGTCCCATTCTTCTGGGTATTCTGGTGTCTGGTGCCTTGTCAATGAAGCTGTAGTGGAGGGAGATGATCGTTTCTCTCTTGAAGGGGGGAAAGTGGCTCCTCAAGGAATGGGAAGACTGAACCCAGTAGCCCCAGAAAGGTAATGGAAGCATACCATACAGGTAGGAGGGTGATTGATAGACAGAAGAACTCTCCTGGTAATGCCACTCAGGGATGGTATGGGACATGACTCTCTTCTCGGTGTGTGAGAAAAAGTGTGCTCCAATGAGGAGTAACTGAACAGTATAGCCCTGTCAATGCCAGACTACTCATTTCCCCAGTTCTGGGATTGGTGCCGGCAATGGGGCCTCTGGTACTGGGTCTGGTATCAAAGGAGTCTGCTACAATGCAGTTTGCTCTCACACATTTTTCTTCGGTCCTGAGCTTCGGAATATTTATTCAACAATACCTTCTGATGCCTCTCTGCATGGCATGGGAGGAGACAGAGCTCTTCCTCAAACTCCTACCCAGATGTTCTGGGCAGCATCTAACAGTGATCTGTTTCAACATCTGAGGCAATGCCTTAGATATCTATGGCCTCAATATCTATGTTGCTGTCAGTGCTTTTTCTTTGCTCAGTATGGCTGTCTCTGCTGAAGTCTTAGGGGGTGTCACCTGCCTACTCATTGGAGCCCTGGTTGGTGCAGGTTTGGCTGGTTCCTGAGCCTGGATTTTCTGGGTCTGATGCCATCCTCCTAGGTTGTTCTAAGAGATGAAGCTTAAGCTGTATGTCCCAAGATTTTCTTGGGATGTAGGATTCACCCAGGCAAAGGAGGCACCTGTAGTGCTCATCTTTAAGTGGGATAAATCTGTCACACAATGGCAGGGCTTGAAGCCCACTAATTTTGATTCTTCCATCTTATACAAGGCAATCTACAGAAGGGGTTCTGGTCAAAGGATTTCAATTTGGACAAGGATAAAAGAGCCCAAAAGGTTAAAAGTAAAGTTTTAAAGGTTGCTTTGGAATTTTTCAGAGGTTTTGATGAAACCATGCTAGAGTTGTCAGCAGATAGGACAGCGCTAGATTCAGTCTCGCTGCTGTGGGTGCTAAAAGGGAGCTGAAGGATGGTCGCAGCTGCCCCACCCTTTATGCCCTTGTGTGGGAGCATGAGGCAGTTCAGCTCAGGGTGCATGTGCAACCCCAGACAGACACTGCTAATGGAAATAATTCAGTCTCACATGCATGAAGTGCATGTATGCCTACAGTGGGATTCACCTTGACATATACCTGGAGAACAGAATCCAGTGCAGAGCCAAAGAGAAGAGAAGAAAAGATTTCAGTTAGAAAGCCCTGGGAGCTGCTGCTCAATAGAGAGCAAGGAGAGACTCCAAAGAGCCGAGAAAGAGCTCAGGGAGAGACTGAGCAGAACTTGGGAAGTACTAAAAGCTGGGCCCAAAGGGTGGGCTGAAGAGTGTCTAAAACTTGAAGACAGACCCTCAGGGTCTGGGGTGGAAGACTTTCGTATTCCGACCTCCAGTCTGGACTGTTTGCTGTAGTGACTTGGCACTCCAAATAAGTCATTAAAGAAAAAGTGCACCGTACTCATTTGGAGGGCCGAGTCATTGCAGCAAACAATCCAGGGTGGAGGTAGGGAGATGCAACCTGAGTGAGGGGAAACCAAGCCAATGGCTACCCCAAAGCCAGACTGGGTAAGGCAGTGCTGCTACAACTGGTATAGTTTGCAGAATTAATCTGACAAACCCCCTTTAGTAAAAAGAAAAGGATG
Organism: Chrysemys picta bellii; assembly: GCF_011386835.1. Classification (NCBI taxonomy): domain Eukaryota; kingdom Metazoa; phylum Chordata; order Testudines; family Emydidae; genus Chrysemys; species Chrysemys picta. The sequence continues at coordinate 90,498,451 of NC_088791.1, read as the reverse complement.
GAGGACATTCTACAACTCCTGGAGAGCCAACAGAAGCAGGAAGATGCATGGCTGGTACCCAGGAGCTATGACAGGAACACAAATGTCACCAGCAGGAGACGAATGTCCTGGTGTGTTTCAGAGGTAGAAAACCTGTAAATCAGAGGTTTGAGTGCCCTGGGTGGCAGTGCGAACACTGGGAGTGGGCTCAGGGAAAACAACCTCAGGGACATATATAAGAAGCAGAGGCACCGAAAGGCAGAGACATAGAGGGGTAAGGGGCTGTCTGAATGTTTCAGGTCTGGAAAGGAGGATCACTACTTCAGGAGGGTCTTCCCCTTGAAGACCTGTGAATATGGTAAAAAGAAGAACAGGAGGACTTGTGGCACCTTAGAGACTAACAAATTAATTAGAGCATAAGCTTTCGTGGACTACAGCCCACTTCTTCGGATGCATATAGAATGGAACATATATTGAGGAGATATATATACACACATACAGAGAGCATAAACAGGTGGGAGTTGTCTTACCACCTCTGAGAGGCCAATTAATTAAGAGAAAAAAAACTTTTGAAGTGATAATCAAGCTAGCCTAGTACAGACAGACAGTTAGATAACAAGTGTGAGAATACTAACAAGGGGAGACAGATTCAATGTCTGTAATGGCTCAGCCATTCCCAGTCCTTATTTAAACCGGAGTTGATTGTGTCTAGTTTGCATATCAATTCTAGCTCAGCAGTTTCTCGTTGGAGTCTGTTTTTGAAGTTTTTCTGTTGTAATATAGCCACCCGCAGGTCTGTCACTGAATGACCAGACAGGTTAAAGTGTTCTCCCACTGGTTTTTGAGTATTTTGATTCCTGATGTCAGATTTGTGTCCATTAATTCTTTTGCGTAGAGACTGTCCGGTTTGGCCAATGTACATGGCAGAGGGGCATTGCTGGCACATGATGGCATATATCACATTGGTAGATGTGCAGGTGAACGAGCCCCTGATGGTATGGCTGATGTGATTAGGTCCTATGATGATGTCACTGGAATAGATATGTGGACAGAGTTGACATCGGGGTTTGTTACAAGGATAGGTTCCTGGGTTAGTGGTTTTGTTCAGTGATGTGTGGTTGCTGGTGAGTATTTGCTTTAGGTTGGGGGGTTGTCTGTAAGCGAGGACAGGTCTGTCTCCCAAGATCTGTGAGAGTAAAGGATCATCTTTCAGGATAGGTTGTAGATCTCTGATGATGCGCTGGAGAGGTTTTAGTTGGGGGCTGAAGGTGACAGCTAGTGGTGTTCTGTTATTGCAACCACACATCACTGAACAAAACCACTAACCCAGGAACCTATCCTTGTAACAAACCCCGATGTCAACTCTGTCCACATATCTATTCCAGTGACATCATCATAGGACCTAATCACATCAGCCATACCATCAGGGGCTCGTTCACCTGCACATCTACCAATGTGATATATGCCATCATGTGCCAGCAATGCCCCTCTGCCATGTACATTGGCCAAACCGGACAGTCTCTACGCAAAAGAATTAATGGACACAAATCTGACATCAGGAATCAAAATACTCAAAAACCAGTGGGAGAACACTTTAACCTGTCTGGTCATTCAGTGACAGACCTGCGGGTGGCTATATTACAACAGAAAAACTTCAAAAACAGACTCCAACGAGAAACTGCTGAGCTAGAATTGATATGCAAACTAGACACAATCAACTCCGGTTTAAATAAGGACTGGGAATGGCTGAGCCATTACAGACATTGAATCTGTCTCCCCTTGTTAGTATTCTCACACTTGTTATCTAACTGTCTGTCTGTACTAGGCTAGCTTGATTATCACTTCAAAAGTTTTTTTTCTCTTAATTAATTGGCCTCTCAGAGGTGGTAAGACAACTCCCACCTGTTTATGCTCTCTGTATGTGTGTATATATATCTCCTCAATATATGTTCCATTCTATATGCATCCGAAGAAGTGGGCTGTAGTCCACGAAAGCTTATGCTCTAATAAATTTGTTAGTCTCTAAGGTGCCACAAGTCCTCCTGTTCTTCTTTTTGCGGATACAGACTAACACGGCTGCTACTCTGAAACCTTTCATTATGCAAGGCACTGCATTTAGCCGTATGGAGTGGAAATCCATCAACCTCATGAAAAAACTCGTACAGATACAGACAGACATCATCTTCCTTTCCAAATGCAAGCTGATGGATATCATACCAAAAGGACTAAAGGTAAAAAATCCATTACAATCTACATATCACACAGACTATGCTGAGAGACTGTGTCACACACTCTCAAAGAAACTGCGAAATCACCTGATCAGCATCCTATACAGCAAACAGGGAAAGATTAAGAATGAGCTCTCAGAACTGGATACTCTCATAAGAAACCAATCTTCCACACAAACTTCCTCATGGATAGATTTTACAAAAACTAGACAAGCCATTTACAAGACAAACTTTGCCTCTCTACAAAGGAAAAAGGACACTAAACTATCTAAACTGCTACATGCCACAAGCAGCCACAACAGCAGTTCCCTTAACCCACCCAGCAATATTGTTAATATTTCCAGCTATACTCTTAGCCCAGCAGAAGAGTCTGTCCTATCTCGGGGCCTCTCCTTTTGTCCCTCCAGACCCATGAATATGATACAGTTCTGCGGTGACCTAGAATCCTACTTTCGACGTCTCCGACTCAAAGAATATTTCCAACATACCTCTGAACAGCATACTAACCCACAGAATCCTCCCTACCAGCACTACAAAAAAAAGGATTCTGCGTGGACTCCTCCGGACGGTCGAAACAACAGACTGGATTTCTACATAGAGTGCTTCCGTCGACGTGCAAAGGCTGAAATTGTGGAAAAGCAACATCACTTGCCACATAACCTCAGCCATGCAGAACACAACGCCATCTACAGCCTCAGAAACAACCCTGACATCATAATCAAAAAGGCTGACAAAGGAGGTGCTGTCGTCATCATGAATAAATTGGAATATGACCAAGAGGCTGCTAGACAGCTCTCTAACACCACATTCTACAGGCCATTATCCTCTGATCCCACTGAGGATTACCTAAAGAAACTACACCATCTGCTAAAAAAACTCCCTGACAAAGCACAGGAACAAATCCGTACAGACACATGCCTAGAACCCCGACCAGGGGTATTCTATTTGCTACCCAAGATCCATAAACCTGGATATCCTGGACGCCCCATCATCTCAGGCATTGGCACCCTAACATCAGGCTTGTCTGGTTATGTAGACTCTCTCCTCAGACCCTACGCTACCAGCACTCCCAGCTATCTTCGAGACACCACTGACTTCCTGAGGAAACTACAATCCATCGGTGATCTTCCAGAAAACACCATCCTGGCCACTATGGACGTAGAAGCCCTCTACACCAATATTCCACACAAAGATGGACTACAAGCTATCAGGAACAGTATCCCTGATAATGTCACAGCTAACCTGGTGGCTGAACTTTGTGATTTTGTCCTCACCCACAACTATTTCACATTTGGGGACAATATATACCTTCAAGTCAGCGGCACTGCTATGGGTACCCGCATGGCCCCACAATATGCCAACATTTTTATGGCTGACTTAGAACAACGCTTCCTTAGCTCTCGTCCCCTAACGCCCCTACTCTACTTGCGCTACATTGATGACATCTTCATCATCTGGACCCATGGAAAAGAAGCCCTTGAGGAATTTCACCATGATTTCAATAATTTCCATCCCACCATCAACCTCAGCCTAGATCAATCCACACAAGCGGTCCATTTCCTGGACACTACTGTGCTAATAAGCGATGGTCACATAAATACCACCCTATACCGGAAACCTACTGACCGCTACACTTACCTACATGCCTCCAGCTTCCATCCAGGACACACCACACGATCCATTGTCTACAGCCAAGCTCTAAGATATAACCGCATTTGCTCCAATCCCTCGGATAGAGACAAGCACCTACAAGATCTCTATCAAGCATTCTTAAAACTACAATACCCACCTGCTGAAGTGAAAAAACAGATTGACAGAGCCAGACGAGTACCCAGAAGTCACCTCCTACAAGACAGGCCCAACAAAGAAAATAACAGAACACCACTAGCTGTCACCTTCAGCCCCCAACTAAAACCTCTCCAGCGCATCATCAGAGATCTACAACCTATCCTGAAAGATGATCCTTTACTCTCACAGATCTTGGGAGACAGACCTGTCCTCGCTTACAGACAACCCCCCAACCTAAAGCAAATACTCACCAGCAACCACACATCACTGAACAAAACCACTAACCCAGGAACCTATCCTTGTAACAAACCCCGATGTCAACTCTGTCCACATATCTATTCCAGTGACATCATCATAGGACCTAATCACATCAGCCATACCATCAGGGGCTCGTTCACCTGCACATCTACCAATGTGATATATGCCATCATGTGCCAGCAATGCCCCTCTGCCATGTACATTGGCCAAACCGGACAGTCTCTACGCAAAAGAATTAATGGACACAAATCTGACATCAGGAATCAAAATACTCAAAAACCAGTGGGAGAACACTTTAACCTGTCTGGTCATTCAGTGACAGACCTGCGGGTGGCTATATTACAACAGAAAAACTTCAAAAACAGACTCCAACGAGAAACTGCTGAGCTAGAATTGATATGCAAACTAGACACAATCAACTCCGGTTTAAATAAGGACTGGGAATGGCTGAGCCATTACAGACATTGAATCTGTCTCCCCTTGTTAGTATTCTCACACTTGTTATCTAACTGTCTGTCTGTACTAGGCTAGCTTGATTATCACTTCAAAAGTTTTTTTTCTCTTAATTAATTGGCCTCTCAGAGGTGGTAAGACAACTCCCACCTGTTTATGCTCTCTGTATGTGTGTATATATATCTCCTCAATATATGTTCCATTCTATATGCATCCGAAGAAGTGGGCTGTAGTCCACGAAAGCTTATGCTCTAATAAATTTGTTAGTCTCTAAGGTGCCACAAGTCCTCCTGTTCTTCTTTTTGCGGATACAGACTAACACGGCTGCTACTCTGAAACCTGTGAATATGGTAAGATAAAAGGAAATAAATCCCCAGGCAGAGAGGTGAAGATGGGGAAACACTATAACCTGCTGGCAGAAGCAACACAGCAGGCGAAAAAGGGGCCTTCTCTAACCAAGGGTGGAGAGAGGGGACTGGATAGAAAAACCAAGAGGAGGCTCTATGAACAGGAGAGGACAAGAAGCTTAAGCTGGAAGCTGAACATTGCAAGGTTAGAGAGCTCATAGGGAAAGCAGAGCAGCTGCAGGCTTAGGCAAAAGACACCAAGCAGTGAAGAGAACTGGTTAGAGCAGGGGTGGCCAAACTGTGACTCCTTTACAGTTAAAGTGCAGCTCATGGAGCCCCCCAGCTCAAACCCTTTCCCCCCGCCCCCCATTCTCTGCCTATCAGACTGGGGGGGGACAGGTGAGTTCAGGGCTTCTGCCCTGCAGCGGGATGGCGGGACTAGTCATTTCTGGCAGAAGTCTCTGCTCCTCAACTCTCAGTAGGCACCCTCACCCCCCAGCAGCTTGAGTCACGCCCTCCACAGGCACACACCTCCTCTTACCCTCAGTGACTCCTCCCTGCAACTCCCAGGCATTTGCCATTGCTTCTTCACACAGAGCTAACAGCTAGGAGCTGCAGAGGCGGGCCACTGCTTTAGCTCTGCGAGGAGAGGCAGCAGCTCCCATCAGTTTGACACTGCCTCTCCCCACGGCCATAGTTCCCAGCTTGCCCAGCTCCAGCAGCTGCTATGCAGGGAGGGGGCCCGGTGGCAGCATGTGACTGAGTGAGGCCTGGTAAAAATTTGGGTGGGCATGTGACCCCATGTGCCACACCCCCCCGCCGCCACGTTGTCTCTGGCTTTTGCACAGCGAGGAGGGGTTATCGAGGCTTCAGCACCGCAGGGTGTGCCTGCCGGGGCTCAGTGCTTCAGCAGGAGCAGGACTGAAGCCCCAATCCCTGGCAGGCTCTCGAACTTCTGAAGATTGTCATATGCAGCTCAGAGGGTCAGTAAGTTTGGCCACCCAGGGTTACAGGAAAGAATGATCAGAGCACTGAAACATCTTATGGAGTGTGGTAAAACTGTAGGCACCAAGACCTTCATCAGTGGTGAGACATTCACCCTCTTGAGCCAGCATATGGAGAGGCAGCATTATCTGTGGGAGTTTTGATTTCAGTTTTTCAAAGCATCCAGGCAATAGCAGCATCAAGGAGGTCCAGCAACTAGAGTGGGTCAACTGCCATAGATACAGAAAGGAAAGAAGACATGGGCACTGCCAATTGAGTGCACTGATTGTGAGCAAGTAGGACATGGAAGATGGGTTTGCCCTATATGAACAGTGACTGTAAGCCCTGCCTATTTGCACATAGCATCAAGAAAATGTGAGGCGGCCTAGAATATTAAAGATACTGCAGGCAGAGAAGCAAACTGTCTAGTGTCAATGGAAATGAGGTTCTGGTAGATATTGAGAGCTTGCCTTGGGATGGGCAAGGCTTTGGACAGTCACATGACAAGTAGGTCATGTGATTAAATCAGGTGGAGATAAAACAGAAGCCTGTGGAAAGCCGAAGGGAAGAGAAGGAAAGACTTCAGGCAGAAAGCCCTGGGCATGGCTGCTCGCTAGAGAGTCACAGGAGCAGCAAGGCTGAATAAGCAGCTCTAACACAGAGGGTCTCTGTAGCTCCCAGGCAGAGGGCCTGGGGCCTGCAGGAAGCCAGCAAGGAAAATCTGAGCATAGAGAGCAAGTCTGCTAGAGGATAGCCTCAGCAAAGACAGGACTACAAACCCTGCACCAACGATTATGAGCAAGCGAGGAAGACTGGGTAGGAGTTCATGCTTCTTTGAAAACTTAGTTAATAAACACAGACCCCAAGAAGGGCTCTTACTCAATACATGAAATGTTATGTTGAAGTTACTGGGGAAACTGAAAAGAGAAACAGAAGTAGCAGCTAGTCTGAAACCAGAACGGGTAAGGTGGCCCTGCTATATGGCTAGTACTAAAACATTCTAGGAATTTCTAAAATTAAAGATTACAATTTCTTAACTCAAAATCTGTTGCATCTAACATGGGGCAATTCTATATTAAACCTCATCTTGACAGATAAAGTGGAATTGATCACAGAAATAAAACCTAGTGGTTGCTTAGGTGAAAGTGATCATGACTTGAGAGAGTTGTATTTTTATGTGCAAACAGAAAGAAGTCCAAAAACCATTAATACAAATACTGGGTGCTTTAAAAGGCCAATTCACAAATCTGAAAACAATTATGACCCAAATCACTGGAAGAAAATTTTTTAGAGAAAAATGTGAATGATAATTGGGAACCACTTTAAGAACATTTTATTAAATGCTCCCCAAATCCACAAATAGAGAGGGGAAGGGGGGGAAAAAAAGGACTACGTTGGTTAACCTGGCTTATAGGGGAAGTGAAAGCAGCTATAATATAAAATAAATGGAAAAAAAGAAGATGCTGATAGCAATGAATATAAATTAGACAATAGGAACTGTAGAAAAATACTGTAGAAGAACACTGTAGAAAAATAAGGAAAGCAAAAAGCACACAAGATAGAAATCAATGGCCAGCAGAGATAAAGATAGTAAGGAAGAGGTGGTTTGGGGTTTTTTTGTGTATTTTTAAAAATATATTAGGAACAAAAGGAATCCTAACAATGGTATTGGTCCATTACTAAATGGAAATGGTAGAAATGTCAAAAATAATGCAGAAGAGGCAGAAGTGTTCAATAAATATTTCTGTTCTGGCTTTTCCCCAAATACAGATGATTTGTTCATATCATATGATTATAAAATACTTATTCCAGCAGTAACTCAGAAGTTAAAACAGCAGCTACTTGAGGCATTTTTAAATCTGCAGGTCTAGATATTGTGCATCCAAGAGTTTTCAAAGAGCTGTCTGAGGAGCTGAATGCACCATTAATGTTGATTGTCAGTAAGTTGATTGTCTTGGAACAGTGGGAAAGTTCCAAAGTACTGAAAGAAAGCTATTGTGCCAATATTTTAAAAGGGTAAACACAATGACTTGAGTAATCTTAGGCCTGTCAGCCCGACATCAATTCCAGACAAAAAAATGGAATAACCAACACAGGACTCAATTAATAAAGAATTAAAAGAGTAATATAATGGAAAATAGATCTTGTCAAAATAACGATCTCTTTTTCTGATAAGCTTAGAAGTTTGGTTGATAAAGGTAATAATGTGGACATAATAGACCTCTAAAGGCATTTGACTGAGTACCACATGACATTTTGAGTAAGAAACTACAACTATGCAAAAATCAACATGGCACACATTAAACATTAAAAATGGGGTGACAGGTCTCAAAATGTAATTTTAAACAGGGAGCCACTGAGCAGGTGTGTTTTTAGACAGGTGCCATAGGGATCAGTTCTTGGTCCTTTATTATTTAATTATTCTATCAATGACCTGCATACAACCATTACTGACAAAGTTTGCAGATGACAGAAAAACTTTGTGAGTGGTACATAATGAAGAGGATACAGATACACAGATACTGAGCAATCTGGATTGCTTGGAAAGTTGGAAGAAAGCAAAACATGCATTTCAATAACCAAACGTAAAGTCATACATCTAGGAACAAAGAATGCAGACCATACTTACAGGAAGGAGCATCTATTCTGGCAAACAGTTTCTCTGAAAGAGACTAGGGGATCATGGAAATAATCAGTTACACATGAGCTCCTAGTGTAACATTATGGCCAAAAGGGTTAATGTGATCTTTGGATGTATAAACAGTGAATACTGAGTAGGAGTAGAGACGTTATATTAACTCTGAATTCAGAACAGGTGTGACTGCTACCAAAACAGTGTGTCCAGAATTCAAGGACAACATTGGAGAGGGTTCAGATAAGAGGAGAGGGTTCAGATAAGAGCCACAAAAACAATTAAAGGATTAGAAAATATGCATATAGAGAAAGACTCGAGCTCAATCTAATTTATCAGAGAGAAGGTTAAGGGGTGAGTTGATCATAGTGTATGAGTACCTATGGGAAACAAAACTTTGATAATAGGGGCCTCTTCAATCTAGCAGACAAAGGTAAAACAAAATCTAATGTCTGGAAACTAAACAAATTCAGTCCAGAAATGCGGCACAAGTTTTTAACAGTGAGTGTAATGAACTATTGGGATAACTTAGCAAGGGGTTGTGAAAATCTGGAAATTTTTAAACCAAGATTGGATTTTTTATTTTTTTAAAGATAGTCTAATTCATAGATTCATAGATTCTAGGACTGGAAGGGACCTCGAGAGGTCATCGAGTCCAGTCCCCTGTCCGCATGGCAGGACCAAATACTGTCTAGACCATCCCTGATAGACATTTATCTAACCTACTCTTAAATATCTCCAGAGATGGAGATTCCACAACCTCCCTAGGCAATTTATTCCAGTGTTTAACCACCCTGACAGTTAGGAACTTTTTCCTAATGTCCAACCTAGACCTCCTTTGCTGCAGTTTAAACCCATTGCTTCTTGTTCAATCCTTAGAGGCTAAGGTGAACAAGTTTTCTCCCTCCTCCTTATGACACCCCCCTTATGACACCTGAAAACTGCTATCATGTCCCCTCTCAGTCTTCTCTTTTCCAAACTAAACAAACCCAATTCTTTCAGTCTTCCTTCATAGGTCATGTTCTCAAGACCTTTAATCATTCTGTTCTTATCAGTTTAATATCTGATACGTTCTCTATCTGAGGACTATATATTAATCATTCTTGTCGCTCTTCTCTGGACCCTTTCCAATTTCTCCACATCTTTTTTAAAATGCGGTGCCCAGAACTGGACACAATACTCCAGCTGAGGCCTAACCAGAGCAGAGTAGAGCGGAAGAATGACTTCTCGTGTCTTGCTCACAACACACCTGTTAATACATCCCAGAATCATGTTTGCTTTTTTTGCAACAGCATCACACTGTTGACTCATATTTAGCTTGTGGTCCACTATAACCCCTAGATCCCTTTCTGCCGTACTCCTTCCTAGACAGTCTCTTCCCATTCTGTATGTGTGAAACTGATTTTTTCTTCCTAAGTGGAGCACTTTGCATTTGTCTTTGTTAAACTTCATCCTGTTTAACTCAGACCATTTCTCCAAAGCAGCTGCAATCCCTCCCAGTTTGGTATCATCCGCAAACTTAATAAGCGTACTTTCTATGCCAATATCTAAGTCGTTGATGAAGATATTGAACAGAGCCGGTCCCAAAACAGACCCCTGCGGTACCCCACTCGTTATGCCTTTCCAGCAGGATTGGGAACCATTAATAACAACTCTCTGAGTACCGTTATCCAGCCAGTTATGCACCCACCTTATATAATTCCTTTAATTAATTCCTGTTTGAAATCCTATGGCCAGACTAGATTATCAAAATAGTACCTTCTGGCCTTATCTATGAACCATAATCCTCAAACTCAGTGAATGGCCCCAGCATCACATCCACCTTCCTTGGTGGGGGCACCACATGGGGCAGGAGCTCCCCCAACTCCTCAAGCAGGAAGAAAAAAAAAGTGGGCCAGACTCCCCCATAAACCTCCAAACTCAGCTTATGGTGCCTGTAAATCCCTTCTTACTGTGGCATAAACAGACTTTTCTTGCTGCCAGCTAATATAGTGAGACCTGTAAGTACTACAAGTCTTTAGCACTGCAGCACAGATTTAGGGTTCAAATCCTGCTGATGATGCATTATGAAGGAGGCCATTACAAATGTACATAATATCGGTTTTTACTTTTTTCTTTAAAAAAAATAATCTAGGACACTACATACAAAAAGTCATGTTAAAGGATTATTATTTAGGTTGCAAAATCAAGCTCTCAAGAAGTTAGAAAAAGTCAAATTTATGGTTGTCTATGCAACTTGGGCACGTCTTCACTACCCGCCGGATCGGCGGGTAGCAATCGATCTATTGGGGATCGACTTATCTCATCTAGTGAAGACGCGATAAAATCAATCCCCGATGGCTCTGCCGTTGACTCCGGAAATCCACCGCGGCAAGAAGCGGAAGCGGAGTCGACGGTGGCGCGGCAGTGGTCGACTCACCGCCGTCCTCACAGCCAGGTAAGTCGACCTAAAATACGCAACTTCAGCTACGCTATTCACGTAGCTGAAGTTGCGCATCTTAGGTCGACCCCCCCACCCCGTAGTGTAGACCTAGCCTTTAAGTCAGCACAGTTGTGCATATGCATTATGATACAGTGTTTAATTACATGATCACAGGGTCTATTATTTCCTACTTTCTTCAGTTCTTCTGTGCAGCAGGGATAGTAGAGGAAAGATGCGTGCCATGAATTTGTCACACAAAATTGTAAAAGCATAAATGATAGCCTATGGATAAGAGTGTGGAGAACAATATGTTAACAAAAGGTAGTTATTTCCATTCTAGCTTTACTCAAATGTTAACCTGAGAACTGAAAATCTCAGATCTGGAGAGATGATTAATCTGAGAATCTGTTTTGCCCAAACCTGCCAGTAACCTAATTATTCCTACGAAGTGGAACAGAATACTCTGGAAATTGTAAATTCTCTTCCCTGGTTAGTGGTACCAGAGCTTCGTCAAGTCTGGCCAAGGCATATTTTCAAATTCTATTTCATATGAGCAACTATGAAGGCTAATCTTACATGGGCTGTTTTTATTCACGTACAAGCAAATCTTGCCCAAGCCCTTTCTACTTAGTTCATTTCCAGGATATGTGTGTACTCCTGGGCTTTCATATTCCTTCTGAAAGTATTCCATAGCATACACAATAATATGTACACCTCTACCTCGATAGAACGCTGTCCTCGGGAGCCAAAAAAATCTGACCGCGTTATAGGGGAAACCGCATTATATCGAACTTGCTTTGATTCACCAGAGTGCGCAGCCCCGCCCCCCAGGAGCACTGCTTTACCGCGTTATATCCGAATTCATGTTATATCGGGGAAGAGGTGTATTAGCATAAATATTAAAACTATGCTGGTTATCCATCAACTTAACAGAGGTCACGCTTGCTATTCTAACCCTACACAACTTAATTCTCATTGTGCAAGTCAATCCTGGAAGAGTGGCAGCAGATGTACTTGACACGCTTCTTTATCGTGCCATTACAATAAAGGAAATCAAACACAGAAGATGTAGACAGGAATGGCCTCAGTTTACCAATGCTTGATCCCACTGCAATCTCCAGAAATACCATTAAGTAGTTGTAGTCCACAGAATCAAACGTCTCTCTTCTCAGTGTTCTAGAGAAGACAAATTCTGCTCCCTTACACCACAGACCTGCCAATATACGTTGTGATGAAAATTCCTTCCCTCCCGAACCCTAAGGTCAGTTGGAACCCTGCCCCTGTGAGGAAACAAACACCCCTTTCACCAGTGTGAAACCATTTCAGCACATGCATTAGAAAGATTTAGTGAAATCATGTTCATGACCAATCTTCAATCACATTTATGAGAAAGGATAGTGACAAAACGAAACTTCAAAATAAATCTCATTATGAGTCCCACAATTGAGTCTCATTAGATACATACCTGCACGCTGGCTGCTACAACTGGAGACCCTGAGGCAGAAGATGGTCTGTGTGGCGTCGACAACTGTTTAGTAGCACCCTGTGTTCCACTTCCTGCTCCCCCAGAGAGACTAGTCCTACTTGCTCCGCTTGAATTAGGGTTACTGCCTCTGCTGGCAGGTACATTCATTGCGACTCCACTCAAGTTATTTTTGCCAATAGTCCCAGAGGGAGAAGAGTTGGGCAACTTTGAAGAGGCCTGAGGGTTCTTTGCAGGCTGAAGGCCTGTGGTGCGACTAGATGGCAGCAAATTCATTGTGGGAGACTGCCTGCTGATATTTACTCCACTGGGCTGTTTATGAAGGGGGCTGCTACTGGAGTGACTACTCTGGGGTACTAGTGCACTTGAATTGGAAGAAGTGGGTGATGTTGTGGGCCTGGAGGATGAGGTTGATTTAGATGGAAATTTAGGTGATGCTGTGGGCTTGGGTGTGACAGAAGGTTTGGATGAAGTGGGCTTGGGAGAGGCAGCAGGTTTAGGAGAGGCAGCCATGGAGAAGGGAGGCTTGAAACCATGGGAAGAACCCTGCGACACCATAGCCTTGGCATAACAGTTACTAGAGGTAGAGGTGCTGGATGTTGTCCGAGAAACTAGAGGGTGGGATACTTGAGAACCACTTCCAGATGAGGGGTTAGACAAAGGAAGGCGGTACATTACTGGCTTATCTGGACTCTTGATGACTGGGGATGAACAGGAGAGCTTGGGATTGCTACTCAGTTTCACCACTGGATTGGTCTGTGACTTACTAATAGTTGCTTGTAGAGGAGACACGTATTTCTGTTGGACAGTCGAATGCTGGTGCACCTTTGTCACTTGTAATGTTGAGGAAGAACCACCTTGACCCTCTGAAGAGGATAGCAGGATAGCAGCATCCTTGCACCTCTGAGAGGAGGAGGAGGAGGAAGTAGCTGCTTGGGCCTTGGAGGAAGAAGAAATATGGGTCTGCGAAGAGGAAGCAGCTTGGATCTGGCTTGACCTCTGTAGTCCTTGCTGAAGTAGCTTGGCTGGCAAAGGTTCCAAGGAAACCTTAGGGTTTTGAATTGAAGAGCCAGCAATAAGGCCTGAAGAGATGCCCGTGTGAACTAAGTCCTGGGGTTTCTTTGGTACTGGTCCCGTGTGACCAGCGATAAGACTTGATGAATGTGGAGTCTGAGTTGGCTCTACCTTCTTTGAAGTTGCTAGAGGTAACTTACTCATGATGCTTGCTAGCTTCTCTTCTCTCAGCCCAGGACGAGGTCTTGAGGTTGGTGTGTCTATGGTGGACCCCACAGGCGAGATCTTGGCTCCATTGTTGATAACTGCCAAAGCATCAGATATAGAATCCAAAGAGGGTGGGTGGAAAGAGAGGTCTTCATCCAGTGAGTCATCCAAACAGATAGTCTCTGGAGCTGATGTACAGATAGAGCTAGCTACCGTACTGATAGGTGCGCTGGAATTAGTAACACAAGCTGAAGTCACCAAAGATGTACAGGCTTTCTGCTCTTTCTTTGGACTGGAGTCCTGGTGGGGGGTGGTGGGGTATGGGATAAAAATAGAGAAAAAACATTAGGAAGTCACAATGCCCTCTCCAAAGCAGATCAATGTAACTTTAGTGCAATGCTATCATTCTGCAAATCCAGAAGCATAGCTCTACTGTTGTATTTTTCCTTTAAAGATAGTCTCAGCATTATCTGATACCTAGATGCTGCAGTACAGAATACCTTGTTCACCAGGTAGTAGGGTACAGGAAGGGGAGAACACCATATTCAGTTATGAGGAACAGGTATTATTTGCTACAAGCTATCATATTAAGTATACTGAATGTAAATATGTGAGTTAAGTGGTATGGCATTGGGAATGGCCTCCATGCCATCTTGACGCAAAATCCCAGATAATGGTCATGCTATGAACAGAGTCCAAGGTATTTAGATGCCTAACTCCCATTGATTACAATGGGAGGTAGATGCCTAAATACTTTTTGAGGGTCTGGGTCAGGGTTTTTAAAAAGACCTATAAAGAAACTGACATTTAGTATATTAAGGCACTCACCCCTTAATATCTAGGCATCAATAAGGTTTTACATTGTGGCAGACTGTCCCACCTTTCTCTGCCTGCATGACTGAACACACACAGGAAGAGATGGTGCAGCAAGGAAGTGGTTCTAGAATGCAACATTTTAAAATGGGTAGTTTCAGTCAAATTCAGTCCTGTGTATATAATGTAACAAAGTGACAACATGATCTACTGTACCAGGCCCACATACTCCTGGAGTATGTTAGCAGTATACCTAGTGTTGCTCACAGGAACAAGACCTAGAGCTGTAGTTCCACTTGGAATATCACAGTAAAGAAGAGTAAACTGTATTATAGAGGCTTAAGGAGCTAGTCTTCAATATGTTGAAAGTTAAGGCAAATCTGAGCTCAACCATAACTATAATGGAACTCAGAGGAAATAGTAAGCCTAGTTAGAGGCTACATCAGCTTACTACACTGAACTTACCACCCAAATATGCAAAATTTTCCAGTGCTATGACCTAATTTAAGACGAAAATGAAGTCACCAAAGCACATGCATTTTTAAAAAAATGTGTATTACTTTAATGCATTTAGTACCTTCTTACAGTCCATTTTTAATGTCTTTATAACTTAAAATTATAATAAAGCCAAATGGTATATTACCCACTTTAAAGCCTATGGCATAAGTCTCTAAAGTGAGTAACTGCATGTGATGCCACCACATGCAATTAAGTGGTGACTGAAGCAAGTAACCAGTGATTTTCAATTGATATAAAAACAGGATCATTAGCAATATATTCATGCTAAATGGTTTAGTATGTGATCAAAGATTCCATTGTGCAAACTGATGTTAACTGGATTCCACTATATTTCCTCCTTGCCAACAGCGCCATGAAGACAAATACTCGAGAGGTCACAACGAACAGGAGGCAGATTTTTAAAAAAATGTGCATATGCTCTTTTAGGGAGGTTACCAAATGGGTCCGCTCAAAGAACCTGGATCAAGTGTGTGATAAAAAGAGCTGGTCAAAAAATGGAATTTCTAGCCCATAGGAAATTCTGAGATTCCAAAATCTGATTTAATCCCAAATTGGGATGAAAAGTTGAAATCTCAGTATTTTTTGAGAAATGAACTATTCTGAAATATTTTAGTTTGATCTTACTGAAATTATACATTTCTTTTACACTTTGTTTCGACTTTCATTTATAATTTATGTCAAAACAGACTTTTGTTATATATTAGAATTCATAATATAATAAACTGAAGCAAAACTTTGACCTTAATGTTAAGTTTGATTTTGTTGAAATTTTCTACAGAAAATGAATGTTCCCATGAAACATTTTGATTTCATTAAGTCAGCATTTTCTGATGGAAAACTGTTCTCTTGGAAAGTTTTCAACCAGTTCTAGTGATTTAGCTAGGAAAAAGGAAAATTTTTACCATGCACCATGTTCAACATCACTTCCTGAATGTTTGCCTGGGTGGCTGCAATATTTACCTTCACTTTGGGTTTAGGTGCCAGAATCACCTTCTTCTTTGCCCTAAAGCAGGAAAGAGACACACACACAAATCAAGAGAAAAGACAGAGAGGGTTAGTCATTCTAATTCTAGAAGACGTAATCATCAGAGCAACAAGTTCACTGGATTACAGAAGACTATTCCTCCCCCCCAATTTAAACTGCAAAGGTCCTTGAGACAAAAGTTCAGTTAAGGATGGGAGGGAACGGGCAAAAAGGAGGAAGCAGAGATAATATGTAGTGCAATATCATGCTTGTCATGCTTCTCTGTGCTTCCTTAGATGCATCTGATATGCTTGCTGACTATCAATTCTGCCTCATATATACCAAGTTAAAAGAGAGGCTCATTTTGCCCTTTTGAGGCAGAGAATATTTTTATTCCAAATAATAAGAGAGACTACACTGTTTAATGTAAACTCCTATTTCAGTCACAACTGTGTTTGCCTACTGGGTAATAGCTATAGCATTGTGCAATCTGGAGTGATCTATGATAGTTATACCCGTACTGAAAGCCTGTGCTGTTCTACAGGTGTGGCAGTTGGAAGAAGTAATCCACCAATGTGCAGTCTCCCTCATGCGATCAAGGAAACTGTTGCATGCAAATTAGATATACAGTAAGGGTGGTGATTGGTTGAGTTACCAATGCTATCACAATGGTCTAGAACTCTTGACGTGGCATAGATACATGCTTTGCTGTTGCATGGGTTTAGTTTGTAAAGTCAAAATGACTGAAAATTTGTGAATTGGATGGTAATAGACTGCAAATCCTAATGATGATCTAACCTGGTGATATTCTGAATAAAAAGAACTCTCAAACATGCTTGTAGCGGTTTCCGTCACTTCATATTGTCACTTTGAAGCCTAATATCTGAGTCAACCATGAAATCTTATTACATAGATAAAAGTGCCTCATACACCTGCTATTAGATTTAAGAACAACCTATGGCATCTGGGTGTCCTGAATGTTTTCACATCTGTATTGTGTTATCAAATCATAAAGGAAAAATAAATCTTAAAAAGGACAAAAGAGCAATAAAGACTGAATTTCTGTGTGATTAGCTAATAAAATGGCAAAATGTCGATAATTAACTTTTGGAACTCTGTGATATTATTGAGGCAACCAGTTTAGTAAGATGCAAAAAAGTTAAACATTTAAATGAATATGAATAGTACCTGCCGTTATACCAGCTCAAACAACAATAATAAGGGCTAATAATCCTCAGCTGCAAAGTCTGAGGAGTACCATACTCCTACCTGCATCCTCCTCCACACACATACCTTTGCCCTTCCATTTCCTCAAAAGTATTAAATAGTTTAGTGCACTGTACTGTTTTTATGCACTTCTCTGAAACAGGATACTATACTTGATGGACCATTAGTCTGTTACTATTTGTAAGATTAACATAGAATTGTTGGGGTTTTTTTTTGGTTATTACAGGAGTTACAATTTGCTTGGTGCTCAAAGTTACAAATGACTATTCCAGTTCTGTCTGAACTACAATAACTCCTCACAGACAAGAGCAGCAGTGTTTGAGGTATAGGGAAGGTAGATTTTCATTCAAATCAGAGTGGATATCTTAGTAGATGTGTTTTTGTGGAGTGGAGCAGAGAGAGAAAGAGTGAAAGAAATACCCACATGCTATAATACCTATTTGCCAAAGATGGTGCGAAGTTTAGGATTTATAAATCACTTTGAAATCCTTGGATGAAAGGCGTTATACCAGTATTAATATCTGTTTCAGCTTTTTAACCACTTCACGCTTGAATTACGCAAACCACAGTGCCTCAAGAACACCAAAATGGTAGGTCAGAGAGTTAAATCATTAAAAGAAAAAATCCTGGTGTATTCTAAAGCTCCTCAAGCAAAAACAAACAAACAAAAAGCAGGAGGTAAAGGCAGTGAAAATAAGCCAGAATCTGTCTGAACTCCTAAGGAACAGAGCAACACACAAGGCTTGCCACAGCTACCCAGACAACTGAAGCACAAGGAAGGGATACCAGCAGGTGCCAGCTTTGTACTCACGGAGCAGAAGTGAGATGATTGTGAACACTTCGGCTTTCTTTAAAGAGCATCCTGAAAGAGAGAGAGAGAGGGAGAAAGAGAAAGACATACAGTGATTCTACATGAGCAACCATGACATGGTTACTAGCAACTCATCTACAACTGGATTTTCAGATAGGCCATTTGTTTATCTGCCCCCTAAGCACGAAGCAAGCAGTTTATTTGTATGGTTGTCCTGGTATAGTTAAAAACAAACAGTCAACCATGAACTGAAGAATGCTGCAAAACAGATTACAATTCATATTCAATACAGATAACTACTGAGCTGGCAGAAAGCAATGTAGACAAGTATTACCTTATATGGGATAGAAGTATCATATTTTAAACGTCCCCCTCCCCTTGCCAAGGCTCTCAGTGCAACATACAACCAAAAAATCCCATCAATATTTCAACATACTGTAATGGGGCAACACCATGGTCCTTGATTTAAATTAATTTCTGGCACTGCAAGGGTCTACACACCATAATTTCCTTACCATGAGGGAGGAGAAAAGCAGAATCCAAAAGACATGCTAGCTCCCAAACATCTCAGCATCATGTACAGAATACCAAAAAATTGCTACACACAATGACATCACTTAGGCTGCTTCGACATTGTCCAAAATTCATCAATGGAGTCAACAAGTACAGCTCTACCAATGATAGCAACAGTGGATGTTTTAATGTAGATAGGGTTCAGGTGTTATTACCTTGTCATCAGATCCTGCTCTGAGACAGGTTGAACAACACAGTGGTAAAAATACCTCCATGCTGTCTACACTAGAACTTCCACTGTTGCTACCATTGATGGAGCTGCATCAGAGGTGAATTACAGTCCCTCCTCCTTTCCCTCCCACCCCACCGCCCCCTCTAGGCAAGGCATTTACACTAGGACAATGAAGCATTCTTCTGCACTGCTTCCATCATCAGGCAGCTTACCCACCATTTCACCTAATCCTGAACAGCTGTCTAAATAGCTTCCACTGTTGGTAGCACCCTGTAGAGCAGGGATTGGCAACCTTTGGCATGCGGCTCGCCAGGGTAAGCACCCTGGCGGGCCGGGCCAGTTTGTTTATCTGCTGCAGCCGCAGGTTCAGCTGATCGCAGTTCCCACTGGCTGTGGCTCGCCGCTCCAGGCCAATGGGGGCTGCGGGAAGCAGTGGCCAGCATATCCCTCGGCCCGCGCAGCTTCCCGCAGTGGTTACCCTGGCGAGCCGCGTGCCAAAGTTTGCCGATCCCTGCTGTAGAGGTACACCACAGCAAAAAAACTTGTTTCCTAGTATATATGAGGCATTGCAGCATGAGGCAGGTCCAAGAGCAGGATTTCATAAATCCCATAAGGAAACTCTCAAATCCCATATGAAAACTCTCCCAAGTATCTTTTTATTACAGCTCCAAACCCCTTCCTTTACTCAATTCCATTGTTAATTCTTTTGACTTCATTCTCACAGCTGCTCTCTAGTCCTACACTCCCTTTCACTTCCATCAATTTTACCAGTCTTCAACCTTGTCTCACATCCCATCCACTGTTCCTGCTCCCAAGCCACTGAATGCCAATAAAGACAATCCAGGGAGAACATGAACTTCCTCCTCTACAAGTTTGTTTTGTTCTGCTTAATTACTACTATCTTCTTCAAACAGTTTTACCTCTCATCAATCTCCTCCCTGTGCCCTTTCTTTATCTTAAGAGCCTTTCCTCCACTGAGAGAGACACCAACCAACAACAACCTGGAATCTGGGGTGGAAATTACAAGGCTCTAAAGACGCAAAGTAATGGGTCTATATTAAGGGAACTGAAATTAGAGACAATACTCAAATGACAGGGAAGCATAAATTCTAAAGCAAAAAAAATGAACTGGAAATATTGCATTTTCTGAGCACAAATACTGTGCTCAACAATATATAAAAGTTTAAGCTAAAGAGAATATTCAGTTTAAGACACTCAAAAAGAACTCTGTAGTTCAAATTAGATGCACAGGCTGCAGCAGGGCTCCCACAACAGCTGTGCCAGAACACTAACTGCAAAATCCCCTCCAAGAAAGATGAAAGCCTCAAAACGATGAAAAAACAACCACCACCACACTTTCTGCACCCCATCCACAACACTCAATGGGTGGGGGGGAAGGTGATCCAGCTGAAGGAAAAAAGCTATCAGTAAACTGACTGTTTATCAAGAATATTTTACATTCATATAATGCCTTTCATCCTGAAGGATCCCAAAGCACTTTATCTATACACATGCACACCCATGAAATATAACCCCTGAGGTGGAGTAAGGCAGATGGCATATAGCACATCACATGACAGTGGGATGGGATAGGGGAGTGTTGACAGGTTTTGGCCAATGACACTGGGGTAGCCTACTAACCAAATGCCAGGAGATCTTAAGTGTCCAGGCAGAACAGACGAGACATTGATTTGAATGTTTCCTCTGACCCTCTCCCTGCATGCAGTAAACTACAGGGAATTCAATGTATTATTTAGTTCATAAGAGCAAAGAACTGAGCTGAACCTGTCATTCCACAGAATCTAGATATTTCAGACCTCTTGTTTGTATTATCAAACCATTCTCATCTGGAATGTTACATGCTTATCCATCCATCCATGATTCAACATAAAGTGCCTCATTAATTTCTAGTTTATATAGTTCCTGCTGCTGAACAAACTCCAATCCAAAGCTAAAAAAATGGTATAAATAATGGAACATACCGAGAATAATTACAAGCACATCAAATAGGCAGGCTGGTTAATAAAAGAGATACTCCACATGTTAAGTGCTAACTGCTTATTTACACGACAGTATATGGTTTGTTAGAGGTCATCTTCACCATTGTGAGACAACAGGAACCTTCCCTCCCCTCACTTTTTCCTTCCCATGTACACCTTTAGATTAAAAGGTTCCATGGACAGCTTTCTAAATACAAAGGTCTACAAAGTACTCTCTCTGGAGTCTGCTGATGCCCATTTTTACTCAAAGAAAAAAGTTTCTGTAAAAAGTTATATTAAAATTTCTTCCTCTTCCTAGTCACTATGTACAGCCTTGCCAATACTCCAGAAATTGTACAGATAGATACTGATCTTGCAGGGCAGTAGCAAATTGCACAATTTTATCACCTACACAGCTGAATCGAATTTTTGTTGGCACAAATTTGTTTACTATACCCATTAGAATATACTATAGCTTGACTGCTCACCAGTCCATCAGATGTAGTAAAAAAAAAAAAAAAATCTCCTGCCAGCATCACTCCAAAACCTTATTTGCATACACCATTCTCTCCCCCTAAAATGATATTTTATAGCTCAATTAATTGAAATACAAGCCAATCAGAATGTGATGCATCAAAAATGGCACAACATTCAAAAGTCAAGCTGTCACACCAGCATGAATCACACATAATAATGATCAAGTCTACATCAGTTATTCTCTCTCTTATAATGTCACTGCAATGGAACATGGGTCACAAGATCAATTTATCCTGCTTTGCCTTAGTTTTTCTTCTCCATGGACTGGTAATTATAGCAGGCAACTGGGAGTCAAGAGACCAAAGTTCTCTTCTTGTCTCTTTCGCTGGCTTGCTGCAAAACCTTTGGCAAGTCACTTAGCATTTCTGTGCCTCAGGTTCCCCATCAATAAAATATGGACATTTCCTATTTCACAGGGGTGCTGATTAATGTTTAGAAAACAGATTTTTGGACAGAAATATAAGTGCATTCCCATAAGGACAACCATATACCTGTCTTTGGATCTTGTCTATTTTGGGTATTCAGTCATCTTGCTGAACTGCATTACAACCTCAAGTTTCAGTGCAGGAGCTATGCCACACCAGAGTATTTTCATTCCTCCATGGCCCCTCAGACTGACGGATTGTCTCCTGCTAACTGGTGTAAAGAAATGCTCAACTTTCCCTTTCAGGAGTGTTGGAAGAAATCAATCAGCTCAGCCACTGCTATTACCATCTGTGTTAAGCAGCTTTAGACTGCTTTACTTATATAAACTTGGTTGCCTCTTGTGCTCAGAGATCACCACGGTTCCATCTGTGGGAGCTGAAGCAGCTGGGGCAGAGATTAGAGATGATGGCAGGGAAGCATCCTGAAGTCAGATTATTTCCTGTACAAGGAATTTATGGGGTATACATAAAAGATAGGACAGCACAAAAATGTTCCTTATCCTCAGAGACAGACACACCATGAACTCTTGTGTCTAGTTTGTGGTTCCTACAGTCAAGTATGCTATGATGTTTGTAGCTAGGACTGGCTTCAGGCTGGTCTTTCTGTACTCTCTGATTGCACTGTTTCTTCCTGTGTACATGTTGGGAAGCTGGGGATACCTGTGGTCTTCTGGGCTCATTAAGACTCACCATTGAGAACTGTGTCCATCATTCAACCTGGCTGGCTATAGGAAATAGTGTGTATATGGTACCATTATCAACAACATGCTTAATTATGCGTGCTGGTCACCCTCAAACACATGGAGGCCCACCCCTTCCTCAAGAAGGTACCATCTGATGCTGGAGTGACTGTCAACCGGCCAATCTAATTTCTCCATTTTAGCTATTGAGAAAACTGCTATTCAGGTTTATAGGCAAACTTAAAATTAACGACAACCTGGGTAGATTGGCCCATTCTTTTTCTGGAGTTGAAACCATGATTGAGAATATTCTGCTGGTTTTAGAGCAGGGTCAGATGGGCATGCTGGACCTCTCAGCAATTTTGATATGACTGAAAGTAGGCTGTTTGGCGACTAAAACTTTGCTGATGTGTTCTAAAACTACCCAGGAGTCATATTTAATAGTGATGGAAAACGGTCATGTCTGATTTGATAGGAAACATCCCTGATGTATACCACATATCTTCCACATTTTTCAGTATACATGAGCTCTCTTGGTGAAATAGCCTCTAAATATAGGATACAATTGTATCAGTATGTGGATATATAATTAGGTATGTCTTGCTCTGTAGACTCAGCAAGTTATTTTTCTGTCACGTAATTACCAGATGGATATATAAAACTGCTTAGTCCTTAACTCTGAAACTCTGATAAAACAGAAATCTTGTTGTTGGGCAGAAGTAATTTAGATGAGACTACTCTTCTCCTTCATAGCCCAACTTGTTGAAACCACTCATCTGGAGGTAATAAGATTAAAAATCTTGAAGAAACTTTTCACACATTCATCCCATCGAAAGCCATATGCCAGATGTGGTATAATGTTTTCAGTAGCAAAGTATGCACAGGTTTCACTTTAATTTATCCTAGGATGACCCTGCAATAGCACTCAGGTACTTCATTTTCCTCACCAATAATCTCTCCTGACCCTCTCTTACCTAAACTGTTGTCCTGTGTCTTATCTATCTTAGATTGTAAACACTCCTGGACAGGACACGTGCTTCATTGTTTGTAAAGAGACAAATATATTTACATCACTATATAAATAATAAACACATTAATAATAGTAATAACAGACATACTCATGTGAACATGAAAGTTTTTGTCCATTAGCACATTTACTCACTGGTTAAACCTGGTTAAAGAAAATCATTACACCCTCCCTTGTATTCTTTACATTGGCTGCTATGCAATGGTAGACAGGTTATAAGCTTGTTTATAGCTTATAATCTTGTTATAAGCTTGTTGGTTGGTTATTTATTTCAGTTGTAAGTAGTGTTGCCTTTTGGCTACACTCAGGACCTCCTCTTTGAGTCTCAGATCATCGTCAAAACTCTGACACCATCCACCTTTTAGGACTCCAACTATTATGTTTAAGCGTGGCATAATTCATTTTTTAAGCTTTTTAAAAAGATTTTTATCGATTTAAATGTTCACAGTTGCAGAAAGTTATGGGGGGGCTGTCAGTTATTTAATGAGAGTAGATGATGAGATTCAAAAAGTTAAAGCATTATCAATGTTAAAACAAATTGTCAACATCATATGTCAAAATATACAAAGTAAATATCCTTAAATCAACAAAACATATGTTTTTACTATTCATTTGCTAGTCCATTTGTAACAAGCCTAATTCTGAAGTCTAAATAACTGGATTTTGACTCTAAAAAGTTCTCATGCAACATTTTTCTTTTCCTATCTGTAAATTTTCATCATCTATGGAAATATTTTTCACTGTTTTGTATGTATGGGGAAATCAACATTTATTGACATTTACTGACAAAAATCTTATCCTTCCGAGACTAATTATGTCTTAGAATTCGCAAGCAATTATGCCTTTTCTGTGATGGGCCCTAAAGTATGGAATTCACTCACCTCTTTGCCATCTGACTCTGTTCATCTCTTCCTATTTTTGAAACACCTTAGGACTTTATTTCAAACTTGCATTTTAGCCTCATTATTACGTCCCTCCTACTTTCCCCTTCTGTATTGTCCTTGGTTCATTCGTTTATTTGAATTTTAACAAGATTAAGAAATTGTTGTACTTTACTTACGTCATTGCACATCATCCAAAGTGCCTTAGCAGGAGCAGTTTAGAAATACAGTAACTCCTCACTTAAAGTCGTCCCGCTTAACACTGTTTCGTTGTTACGTTGCTGACCAATTAGGGAACATACTCATTTAAAGTTGTGCAATGCTCCACTCTTACGTTGTTTGGCTGCCTGCTTTCTCCACAGCTGGCAGCCTCCCTACACCCCTGCCCTCCCCCAAGTGCCTCCCGCCCGCCGGCAAACCCCGCGGATCAGCGCCTTCCCCCTCCTCCCCCTGCCTCCTGCCCGGGGCAATCAGCTGGCTTGTGGCGTTTTGGAGGCAGGAGGGAGGGGGGAGGAACGAGGACTTGGCGCGCAGGCTCCCCCTCCCTCCCCTGCCTCCCAAATGCGGCAAGCCAGCTGATTGCCCCGGGCAGGAGGCAGGGGGAGGAGCGAGGACTCAGCATGCCTCCTCCCTCCCTCGCCTCCTGAACAAAGGTGGCAATCAGCTGGCTTGCAGCATTTAGAAGGGAGGGGAGGAGAGGGAGGGGGGAGGAGCCAGGATGCAGTGTGCGAAGTAAAGGGGGAGGAGGTGGGGGGGGGAGAAGAGGCGGGTCAAGGGTGGGGGCTTGGGGGAAGGGATGGAGTGGGCGGGCTGTGGGTTGAGCCCCCCGCCCCTGGTGCTTGCAGAGTAGGAGAAGCTGCCCTGGAACCTAACCCCCCCTATTTACATTAATTCTTATGGGGAAATTGTATTCGCTTAACATCGTTTCACTTAAAGTCACATTTTTCAGGAACATAACTACAACGTTAAGTGAGGAGTTACTGTAAAAGTACAAAGGATTATTAATAAAATGTTTTGTGCACTCTCGCTATAGTATCAGAGCACTGACAAATTAAAATCATAATCTAGTCACATGTTAAATTGGTCAGAGATTACACAGACAGCTCCACTTCCTATATCACGCAAACCATCACAGGAAAAGTCTCCCCAGCAATCACCCATAATCTCCTGTATTTCCCCAAAAAGATGCGCCTTGGACCATGCTCTGAAGGTTAGTAAACTCCATCTCTGGCAGACCACCAGAGAGAGTAACCCTCCGCTAAAAGCACTCTTCTTCCAGCCCTCAAGATTCTATGTAAATACAGAAACAAATTTAATTTGTAAAATCTGTCAATTTTCCTACAACTATGTTCCAGTTCAACTGGCACAGTTTAAAGCACAGCTGGTCACTTTACGGTGACCTTCACTACTTTAACAAGGTAAGGTGAAAGATGCCTGCCAGCCACTCTCTAAAGGGACACTGTCACGTAGTGTGGCACAATATTTAAGTATATTTAGAAGAGACTTACAGAACATAATTAAAATATTTGTAGGAACATTTCATTTCAATTAGGAGATGCTTTACCAAAACATTCCCCATAAGGCAGGGGTTCTCAAACTGGGAGTTGGGACCCCTCAGGGGGTCGCGAGATTGTTACATGGGCGGGTCACAAGCTGTCAGCTTCCACCCCAAACCCCACTTTGCATCCAGCATTTATAATGGTGTTAAAAATATAAAAAAGTGTTTTTAATTTATAAGGGGGGGGGGCGCACTCAGAGGCTTGCTATTTGAAAGGTATCATCAGTACAAAAGTTTGAGAACCACTGCCATAAGGGAACCTAAAAATTATAGCATCATGTTAGTATAAAAGAGCGAAGGAGCAAACCTGAAGTAGCTACATTGTTCAAACCAGGTGAAATGCAAAAAAATAAACTGCATCAGTGATGAAAGTTAGATGTTTTTAAATTTTCAGCTTCAATGACCTAAAATATTATCAGTAACAGGATATTTACAGTATTTTAAAATTATGACAGTGTCCTTTATACCAACAGTCTGTAGAAGCATGTCACCCTAAGTGAGACTCAAGAAGCTGTTACACAGTGGCAATCGGAGATACTAAGCAAGTAGCTTACCTAGCCTGCATCCAGCCTTTAGGCCAAAGTGGTTTCACCTCTGTCTCCATAAAGGTCTTGAGGTAATCCTCAGGAGACTGACTTCTATTTGGCTCTAGCTCATAGCATCCCAGCTTGATCTTGACAAGGTTACACAACAAAGCCCTGTTGAGAAAGAGAGAGAAGCCAGGCATGAACCATATAATGAACTGCAAAAGTCAATTTGAATGCTCAGCAGAAAGAGACTGAGGAATGGAAGAGTTGTTGCCATGTAACGGGCTGTTCACTGCCCTCTGTGAAAAGAGCTCATGAGTCTCAGTCCACTTTTGTAGAAAAGATACTAATGTAAAAGACAACCATTGTAACTGATGAGACCCACTGATGACCCACCTCTCCACTTTCCTCTTAATTCCGTCCAGGCTTTATGACTAAGGCTATGTTTTAGTCCGGGGTATTTTGAGTAAAAGTCATGGACAGTAAACAAAAATTCACGGCCCGTGACCTGTCCATGACTTGTACTATATACCCCTAACTAAAACTTGGGCCGGGGGGGCGGCCTAGGCCCATCACAGGTGCGGGGCGGGGGCATGCAGCCCAAGACCCCTGCTGGTGCTGAGAGGGGAGGATTGGTGGGGCTGGCAGGCTCCCTACCTGGCTTCACGCAGCTCCCTGGAAGCGGACAGCATATCCCTGCAGCTCCTAGGGGGAGGGAAGGCCAAGGGGGCTCCACATGCTGCCCTAGCCACAAGCTCTGGCTCCGCAGCCCTGACCGGCCGGGAACCGCAGCCAGTGGGAGCTGCAGGGGTGGTGACTGCAGACAGGGGCAGCGTGCAGAGCCCCCAGACCCCTCTGCCTAGGAGCTGCAGGGACATGCCGGCCGCTTCCAGGGAGCCGCCCTGAAGGTAAGTGCCGCTCCACACCCAAACCCTCTGCCCCAGCCCTGAGCCCCCTCCCACACCCAAACTGCTGCTGCTGGGGGTGGAGGGAGCGTGGTAGCCCAAGATTGCCCCAACAGCAGCTGGTGCGACTGGCCCAGGGGCTGCCTGATCTGCTCAGGCAGCCCTGGAGTGCCACTGCAGAAGTCACGGACTCCGTGACAGACATACAGCCTGACTTATGACTAACACCCTCTGCCCTCTGTGCCCTCCAGTTCTTGACAACGTGTCCTCTTTTATATGGCATCCCCATGTCTGGAACGTTCTCCCACACCTGGTCTGTCACGGCTCCAATTTCTTCTTAGAACAGAGGATGCCTAAAAGCTCTATTGATACACCATATTCCACATCACAGTACATTGTTTATTGAAACTGCAAGCTCATCTGGGCAGGGACTTTGTCTTTTTACTGTCACTAAAGCACCTGACACTGAACTATACCAGAAAAATTGCTTTCTAGGCCTTGGTGGACAGACTGAATGAATGGGACAAAAACTGAACTCCTTTCTTGTCCCTAGAGGTAGTCTCTCTAGGTCAGCATGTGATATATTGGCCATAGATGTAGATGGGCAAAGACCTCATCAGTGTCCAAGAGCTGCAAATCCAGCACCTTTCACTAATGCTAGTTTCTGCTCTGAAGTGAATTTAAGTCTTGCCTAGACTGGGAGATATAACATTTTTAAATACTGATTTAGTGAGATCCATTTGCTAAAAAAACAATTTTCAGTAACTGTTAAATTTCCTGGAGCAGACAAGTCATCAGTATGTCAGGTGAGGTTCCAGGTGCTGTCCAGAATCTCAAAAGTGCTATGTAATGCGGCCCACCCCCAGCACATCCTCTTATATTAAAGTTTTTAAGGTGAGTCCTTGGGATGCAGCCTTTCAACTGTCTTCTGAAATTCCTGAATCAGGGATATCCTCCCTTTGGCCGGATACAGGATTTTACGCAACTGATGGCCTTTTATACTGCTTCAGCATTTTTATGTGGGATAAAGGGACTGGGGTGAGGATTAAGGTCCCTCACCCCTCAAGTTTCAGAAACAAAGCTGCATGGGAAACTGAGATGCCTTCCTTCATACCTATCTTTTTTATAAAGCCATTTATAATTGCCCCTGTCCCTTTCCCAAATCTCTATCGAGTTTGTTTCTGACTGGGATTGTTTATTAGATGGTGCTGTGGCTCAGCGTCCCCACAGGCAGGTTAAAAAACTTCTGCAAGGTGAAAAGGGGCAATGTTATGTCACACCTCACTGTATCATCCCAGTGGAATTTCTTTCTTGGCCCAACAATCCTCTTTCCTGGCTTCTCATCATCATCTTCCTCTGACCCATTTTTCTCTCGTTCATCTTCTGCTTGCAATCTAGAACAATTTTTTTGGTGAGAGAATTAGGACTTAAAGACACAGACACATGATGTATTCTCCTAAGAAAGGCATGAATTCTCTCTTATCAGGCTGTACAAATTGGGGCACAGCCCTCAAGTTCTCATTACACCGTTCCCAAAGAGGCAAACAAGACCCTCCCACCCCATCTCTCCATGTGACTCTCACCACCTCTGGCTGGCAGGGGAAGTTGTGTAGACTCCTTCAGGCCTGCTCACTGCCAGTCTAGTGTTGTGAATGTGATGACAGATGGAGGATGCTCACCAGTCAATTCTTACTCCTATACCCAACCCCAAGCCCAAATCAGTTTCCCTCATGCAGTGAAGAGGTAACAGTTTTAATAATCAGGACAAAAATAATCAAGAACGTAAAAAAGTACATCTCAATTCCATCTTCTTGTTTCCCACTCTTGATATGTTACAGCCTCCTTTTCCTCCCATCCTTAAGATCTTACCTCAAAGTCACTTAATGGGAATTCTTTTCAGAGTTAATTGACAGTGTTACTTAACTAGCTGAAGGAATCAGTGAGTACTTTGCACTGTCCCAATTTCCTTTTACACCCCTATATGGTCTGAGTACATTGCCTTTGCAGTATTTATACCCCAGAATTGAGAAACATGGAAATTTAACCTATGTTTCCTGCATGAATCCCCTCACCAAATACAAATATCCCGACTTCAAAAGTACACACTTTGCATTCTTGGCTTGATTGCGAGCCTGACAGTCTTCCTGATACTTGAATAATTGTTCAGGCATGACATTGCTGACAGCCAGTCTCAGCTTTTGCAGCGGTTCCCTCAAACGGTCATCCTGGAAGGGGCAAAAACACCAAAGTAATCTTGGTACATGCACTGGAAAGGACATACCCAAGATGTTTTATGAGCTGCTGCTCAGAGATTGCAATCAAGCATTAAGAGTGATTTCTAATCAATATTCCCATCAAAACATATGGAAACTTTAGAAACAGTTCAAGCAATACCTGCTTAATGGCAGTAACAAAAAATCATCGGAAATTCCAACATGGTTCTCGAAAATGGCACTGAACTACCACATTATGGTTAACAATGATACAAAACAATAGTATACTGTTTAATTGCTAATACAGCTGAGATGTTCTTGAACCAAAAGACCAAAAAAAGGCAAATATCTAAAAAGAAAAACATTTCTATCTTTATGCATTTCTCACAGCATTACTTCCTAGTCTCTTCAGATGACACTTTTTACCAAAAAGGGGCTAAAAGAGTTTGATAGAAAAGTAAGAAAAATGGACTGAAGTGGGTACCAACACTTGCCAGTAAGTAATTTAAAATTAAGGTGGCCAAAAATTCCCAGTTGTACACAAGCCATTCGGGCAATATGCAAGACTGCCAAATTTTGAGGAATGATCATCTTCATAGCAAAAAAACTCCAGCAAATGATATTATATTATGCACTTACCATTTTCCGTGCTCTTAATTATTTTATCCCTGGCCACTGCAACCATTTGCCAAGAACGACTTTAACAACATTCCTACAACCAGCAAGAGGACGTTGTAGCATGCAACATGTGGCACTGTCTACTCCTTCTCCCGCCCCCGCCCCTCCCCCATACCACACAGTTGATAAGCCTTTTGCCTCCATGGAACACTTCCAGGCCCTGAACAAGGTGTGGTCCCGAGTTCCTCCTCCACCTACTCTAACTACTCACACAAGTAGCAATGCATTAAACAGACCACCAGGGCAGCTTTACTATTCAATCGTAGATCACAAAATACCTTCATTTACTCATCTTCAAAAGGAAAATATAAACACGCATATTTAAAAGCAAAGCAACTGTGAAAATGGAGCACGAAAATCACCTAACACTCATAAGAAGTACAAAAGGGGGTTAAACTAGATGATTCTTGCAGTCCCTTCTAACCCTATGATTCTATGAAAGCAGCATATTCAGACTCACAAAAAGGGTTAAATTGGCTAACCTCCTGTTATGATAATGACTGATTTGCATGGAATTTTGTACAATCAGGTACCCCAATTTGTGTGTCCATTCATTGTGTGTTATTAACTGTGTAATCTGCCATTAGAGCAGAGCTAGAAACCAGGCACAGCCAAAGCCTTCTTGACTTCTAATCTCATCTAGCCTTCAAGATGAAGCAGGTCCATCGCCATAAAGGTCTTGATATACCTGGCAAACTAGCTTTGCTTTCAGTCTCTCACACCCTGCTCTTACTGTTACATACATGACTCCTGCAGAAGCCACTCTCTTCCCCTTTTACCTGGACATTGAGGTGTAATTTCTTCAGACGCTTTATCAGTGTGTCCTTATTGCATGGCACAAAAGCCTCAAGATGGGAGTACACGTTGTGACGGACGATAGGACTCATCTCCTGTAACTGCAGCTCAATACTGACCAAAACAAACAAACAAGAGATAGCTAACTAGTGAGGCAATCCTGGGTGAGGATGGAAACTATGCAGAAACCTAAGGAGCTTTACATACATTAAATACTCTAGTTATGCATTCAAACACACATTGAGGGTGGAGTGTTTTTCTATAGGTGTGTCAATAAGACTAATTTTTGCAGAGAGAGATGAAAGTCCATTAGCTAACAATGAGAGTACATTCAGACAAATATGATGCATATTACTCTGGCAATACTAAACATGGTTTTGTATACCATTCATATTTGCAATTACTCTGCCAATTTCATGCAATGAATGAATGAATCAACTGTGGCTGTTACATTTATTCAGAAATAATCTGACAATGTTTTCTAAAATATTTCTTTTTCAACCTACACTATGATCATATAAGACCCTCCCCACCATACAAAAACACCCAAAACAAAAATCACCTTCCCACACCAGACACCAGGTTGCAAAGATTAGAGAATTAGAATGGGCTGGGTTTTTCCTTCTTAATAAAATCTGAAATTATTTCATTTTATGAAAACATGGGACTGTAGGGAAGTGATGTGCACACTTCCACAGAACTCTGCTAACAAACTCAAGGCCAAGGGCACTGAAAAATATTTTACACTGGATAAACCATACAGATGCATCTCTGTATTGGAACTTCTTGTCACCTGTACAGATCTTCAGCTGGTCACTAACTGGCTTAGATTAACTTGTCTTCCCCACTTGTTTAGTTTCCTTTAGGTCTTTGTAGGAGTAATTTAAAGATAACATCCCAAAACATACAGAACTGAAGAGGTGAACACTTACTCCAGCAGAATATTGTTCATATCCTGTGTGAAGAATTTCTTCCTGCCTTCTTCATCGAACAGCTTGGCAGCCTGGAAGGAGAGCAATAAAAATACCAAGCAATTTATAGCACATTTTACCCTAAAGATCTTTACAGACTTAAATAATATACAAACTACCTTTATGGCCATATATCACCCTGTCCTGAAATACACCCACCGTAACAGTGAAATACAAAACCACTACATGACTATTTAGAACAGGAAGTGAAGAATATTACTATATCCAATTGAAACTGCAGGAAGCGCAAATAGGAAAACAATCATTCAATTTAGAATGTGGTCAGGTCTCTGGGGTTAGTACCCCATTCTTGCTAAAAGTGCCACAGGACCTTTCAATGAAAAGTTATTAGGACCTTTGTTTTAATGTCTCCTCCAAAAGATTCCACCAGCAGTGATATCCTCCCCCGTAAAAAAAATAAAAATAAAATCATACTGGGACAGTGGTTCACCTGAAGGAAAAAACACGACTCAATAAATTATACCAACAGTTGAAGCAACAGTGAAATCCCTCCTCTCAGTTCATTAAGGATTCTCTTCCTCCCTAGGATTACTGGTTCCTGCTGCAAATCCTCTGCCTTCCTAAGAGGACCTATCTCCACTGCTCCTGATGGAGCCCCTGTGAAGGAATCATGTAGACAAGGAGCCACATCCACTTCCTCCTCTATGGTGCTGTCCAGTGTTCTCTCCAGCTTTGGTTTTATGGAGTGGAGATCCTATCTGTGCTTCCTCCTTCTGTTCCTGTATCTTCCTAGCCCTATGGGGAGTGGGAGGGAAGATGGTCTTCTACTCCTTCCCATTGATCTCAGTCTACACTGAAATTGAAGGTATGATTGGCAGCTCTGGTAAGCATAGCTAGATTAAAGCTAATGGGGGTAAGAGACTAAAATAAGAGTGAAGACACAGTGGCATGGGCTTTAGCACAGGCTGTACAAGCTGGCCTGGAGACCCGGGGTACATGCGTTGCTAACCCATACTGCTGCATCTTCACTGCTATTTTTAGCATGTTAGGATACTGAAAAAGGATGCGCTTGTGAATGCCTGGAGCATTGTGCAAGTGTGATATTCTAATATGTGAGACTACAGATAATGTGATAATCACACAGCAGTTGTGAATTGACTATATAGAGAATGTCAATTTTTTTTAAAAATGAAAAATGTTCTCTAATCTATTTCCATAGTCAATGTGTTATTCTGACAGTAGCAACTGCCACAAACAATTATGATGATTTAAACTATTTGGTCCGGTCCAAATAGAAACCTAATGCTCTCCTGACATTTAAAATGTGGTGTCTCTCCTCGTCCTTATGAGCATGAGGCTTTAGAAAGAAAGAAAATAGGTATATTGATTGATTGACATGCAAGTGAGACACTACCTTCCTAAGAAACTTTGGATGTGAATGCATGTAAACCTTGTCCTTGTAGATCACGTATAGAGGACCAGAAAAAGTACATATGCAGTGTTGTTGTAGCCATGTTGGTCCGAGGACATTAGACACACAAAGAGGGTGACGCAATATCTTTTATTGGACCAACTTCTATTGGAGAGAGAGAGACAAACTTTCGAAAGCTTGTGTCCCACACCAACAGAAATTGGTCCAATAAAAGATGTCACCCACCTCGTTAGAATACATAATTAACCTAATCTGCTGGCTGAGGTGATTGCCACCAAAAAGGCTACATTCACTGAGATATATAGCAAGGAAAATATAACTAAAGGTTCAATGGGAGCACCCATTAGTTTTGACAACACCAAGTTCAAGTGGGTACAACCTCTCCAGAGCCTTCAAAAAATTAATTGCAATAGAGCTGGAAAAGACAATGATTATCAATCAGAGGGTGAAAAGCCAAAATAGTTGCTAGATGGACTTTGATTGATTAAACAAACGTTTTAGGGATAATAGATAATCCAGAATATGATGCATTGGTAACCGGCTCTGGAAAACAGATTTCTGCTGGGACAAGATGGAGAATCCCTTCCGCTTGGCTAAGTAAATATACCCAGTAGATTATTTTCTATGATTTAAAAGCATATCTTAACTCCTCTTGCACAAGCCTCTTCCTAGGAGGTTAGCCACAGAGCGATCCAGTCTGTCACGTGGAGGGCCCACAGTTTGGAGTGGAGGAGGTGACTGTGATCCACAGAGATTAGATGTGGGTCTGCTGGCAGAGTGACTAACTTTGATCAAGTGGAAAACCAGTGTTGCCAAGGCCAACTTGGAGCTATAAGTCTGATCCATTGTATGGTCCTATCTGATTTTTAACAATACTCTGGGAAAGAGTGGAACTGGAGGAAATGTGTACAAAATCAGGTTTGTCCAGGGTAACAGAAAAGTGTCAGACTCCAGGCTGTGATCTTGTTGAGAGCAAAACTGATGACATTGCCTATTGACTTTCGTTGCAAAGAGATCTACCTGGAGAGTCCCCCACAGTTGGAAAATGGACTTGGAAATGCCTAGACAGAGATCACTCATGGTGGTTGGTAAAACAATCTGCTTAACTGGTCTGCCAAATTGTCCTTCATGCATGGAAGGTGAGAGGTTTTGAGGTTGATTTAATTGGTGATGGAAAAGTCCCACAGGTTGATTGCCTCTAGGCATAGAGTTGAGCATGCCCCTCCTTGCCTGTTCACATAAAATGTAGCTGCCATATTGTCTGCAAGTATACACAGATTTCTTCCCTTGGTATGGGAATGGAAGGCTCAACGAGCCAGCTGAATGGCCCTCTGTCATTTATATGCAGAGTCAAATCCTGTGTAGACCACAAACCATGCACCTGCAGGGAACCCAGCTGAGGACGGAAGCATCTGTAACCAGGGTCAAAGCTGGTTGAGGAGGAGGAAAAACCACCCCCACTCCTACACACACCTCTCCATACACATTTGAAGGGTTTGTACTTAGCCAGCTTTCCTGTGGGAGGAAGGGAAGACAGAGTTTGCTACCAAACCTTGGTGGGCTCCACAATAACTTCATTAATTGGAAGCACCACCCAAGAAGGTCCTGCAGTAGCTAAAATGTCAATCAATCAGCCTGTGGGATGACTCAAACTTCTTCCACCTGGATATTCAAGGTGGAAGCCACTCTTTTTAAAAGGTCTTGATGGGCCAAATAGTCAACAGATGGGGGTGACGAATCCTCTGAAACCACTGCTTCATCAGGAGATGAACAGGATGAAGCCAAAATTGGCTGAGGTAGACCCTCCTCTGGCTTTTCAAAAGGAAGATTCCCCTGAGCAACATCCTCCTCCATGGTACTGAGCCTGGTACCAGGCATGCTCTCCTTGGTGGGATGGTACTTGACCTTACTTGATGAAGCGGAATGGAGTGGACATGGAAAGGACCTGGAAGTAGGCGGAAATTCTCAAGGGTTCCAAAACAGCAATTGGTTAGGCCCAGGAGCCTAATTACTTCCAGGCCATGGATCGCTACAGGTCAGTCAGGACAAACCCTGCTCTGGGTGCCAGGGTGTTAAGATCTCAGAGGGGAATGAAGAAATACAGGATATGACCTCATAGTCCAAAGATGAATCAGTCTCTTCTGACCAAGAAGGAAGTGAGGCGCTGTTCATGTTCGTGCTGGTGATCAGCATTGGAAGTCCTGGGATGATGGTACCAGAGAAATCATCTCCAGCTTCCCTCTTGATGGCACCACACAATGAGGCTCTTGGATATCCAGAGGCGCCCATGGTACCAAAGTCTGTATTGTAGTAGCTGGCAAAGTTTGACCTGTGGTCTTTGGTACCAGATAAGAGGTCTCCTACACCACCTGAGACAATGGTACCGAGAGGCTCAATAAGTCACTTGCAGCAGTATAAGCCACTGGAGTTGATGGCACCAAGATTGCCTCTGGTTGATGGGTCAATACAGACAGCACAGAGGAGCTTCACAGTGCCACTTCAGGGGCTGGATGTGACAGTGCCTGTGCCAGATTCGACAATCCTGCCTGAGCAGATGATTTCCTCATGGAGTGTCTCAGCTTCGAGTGCTCTTTACTTCCATTATCTGCATGCCTGCTGAACTTCGGTGCCACGGATTCTCCCTCTCCCTTTGGAAGCAGACCTGTGATGTTGCTTCCTCAGCACTGGGAAAGGTGACCAGTGCAGAGACTCAGACAATACAGGTCGAGTGCTCCTCACTGAAGCCAAAACACTCAGCATCCATTCGAAGCAGGAAGGTACAGCGCTTCTTCCATAAGGAGAAATTTAAGTCTACCTGTCCTGTCTTTCTTGGTTCTAGGTTTAAAGTCCCTACAAAATTGAGACTGACCCCTGAAGTGCAACTCCCCAAGATGCTTCAGGCAACAGGAATGCAAGTCACTCAGTGGCATCAGCTCCTTGCAGGAGCAGCAGGGCTTAAATCCTAGTGACCAAGACATGCCCTAGTATGGTTCCCAGTAATGGGAACTGAAGTTTTTGAAAAACATTTAAAAGTAAAACTTATAACCATCGCTAACACTATAAACTACTGAACTAATAAAAATGGGGACAAGTTATATATAAATAGAAGGACAGAACTTGCAATTGCATGACAACTGTCATGGGCAGTAAGGTACTGAGGAGGGGGAGGTCAGGGACAGCCCCACCCTCTATACTACCATGCAGCAGTGCAGGGTAGCTGGGGATGCATGTGCCGCCTCAATGGGTATCCTTGAAGGAAAAAATTGACCGTGCACTGGGTGCGCGCACCCCTGAAGTGGAATGGACATGTAATCACCCAAAGAAAAACTGCCTAGTTTATTTTTCATCCTTCAAATTGATATGCACACAGTAAATAAGCAGCATGGTGAAAAAATTAATACTTTCAGTTTCAATAAGATTAAGGTGACAATAAAATAACCTAGATTTTAAAAAAACTAAATCCTCAAAGATTTTAAACCTGACAGTATCTTTGTGAATGAACTTGGATTCTGTCCTCCTTCCTACCTCTACAAATGAAAATGCTCAGAAGTCATTAAAATTAGCAAAAGAGTCAAAGTTCTAAAAATTACCACTGAAACTGAAAGGACATATTTTCAAGTGTCTCTCCCTGACACAAAGTGGGAAAGTCTCTTTAAAAATATCACAGGTTTATTCCTTCCTGATTGAACTTGGCAAGAAGGGCAGGAATAAAAAGACATTATTAGCAAAATAAATGAGCAAGGAATTAGGAGTTAAAGATGGAAAAGATTTATTAAGTCATCTAGACTATCCAAGCCCAAACCTCACTAGTGCTGGATTTTTCTGTAGAATATTCAACTGTTTTGTCTAGTCATTTTAGCTCAAGCAATGATGTTCCCACTACTTCCCTATGGAAAGCATTCCACAAGCTATTGTGAGGTGAAATAAACTAAACAACAGATCTTGTTTCTGGCATATATTTCCTTTATATTCAACCTACATCATTTTTGCTTAGTTTCATCTACTTAATCTTACTCTCAGTCCCTGGGGGTGAACCAAACAATTATGATCCCTTCCTGATATTTCTACCAGCATTTAAAGGGTATGACATCGCAGCTTAGACTGTAACTATTCCTCTCGGCTCTCAAGGGTCCCTGAATGCAATCCCCTACCAATGAGTTTACACTTACTATTCGTAGGTCTCCAATGCGCTTTTCAAGAAGGACAGGCAGGCCTTCTGGGAGGGCAGGCACCTGCTTTGGTGTCATGACCTGAGAGGTGTTGGCTGGCTGAGTGGCACTTCCATTCTCTCCTGATGGCTCAGACACTGGGCTGCCATTAGAGGTGCCGTCAAGCAGCTTGTCAAAGTCAATCTCTCCCAGAATCTCCAGGGCACTTTCGGTTTCCTGCAGGAGCTCATGCTCATTTGTGCTACCAAAAATGGAGAGGACAGGATCGGTAACCCTGAGGTTCAAGTCTGAGACATCATTTCCTGTGGTAGCAGAGGAGGAAGGGGCTTTACTAGGGGTGGAGGTGGCAATAGTCACTGGGGGTTCTGGATTGGATTCTTTCTTCCTCAGGGCTTCCTTCTCCTTTTGGAACTTCCGGATCATGGCTGCCAAAGAAAGCGAGTCCTTGTATAACTTCTTCTTCTTCTTTTCAGATTTGTGTGAATTTAAAGCCATTACTCTGCAGAGAATGGAAACTTTTGTTAGAACGCACACAACTGCCAATGCCAAAGTCACTTTCTGCAAGCATGTGGGAATTCACAACAGCTCAAAAATAACCAGTGGGGAAGAAGAGCAAAGTCAGCCTTGCATGCATGCACCATGAGATTTTTACCCAATCAAAACATTATAGACCTCATTGCCAACCAAACTGCTCCTTTTCCATGCTGCCCATCTCTTCATCATCCACCACTACTAAATCCTGCACACAATACAGTATTAACAAAGAAAAGCTTATCCTAATGAATGGTGAAGAGCAAATTATGGAGGAATCAGTAGACGCCATAGTTAAGACAAGAGTCTAAACTTATATTCTAAAGCTATTTTCTGTATTGCCTTCCAAACATCTGAATGGTGACCAGTTTGCTTTTGATTTGGTATGTTTAACTATCGTATGGCAGAAATGTTTAAGAATTTTGAAAGTGTAGAATTAATGTTTATATCCTACTCAATCAAAATAAAGTTCCTATATATTTCCTCGATTTCTCATTATTTTTTTAGCACGTTATAAGCAATAGCAGGTTTTCAGAGTTAATTCTTAGGCTACATCTACACTACAGGGGGGGGTCGATTTAAGATACGCAAATTCAGCTACGTGAATAGCGTAGCTGAATTCGACGTATCGCAGCCGACTTACCCCGCTGTGAGGACGGCGGCAAAATCGACCTCTACGGCTTCCCGTCGACGGCGCTTACTCCCACCTCCGCTGGTGGAGTAAGAGCGTCGATTCAGGGATTGATTGGACGATTTCTACCCGCCGATTCAGGCGGGTAGTGTAGACCCAGCCTCAGACACTCACAAACAGGTCAGTTTTAGTTCATGGAGAATTTACCAAGAGTCAATCTAAGAATCTTTATCGTTATATACTATCAAGAGAGAATAGGAAGGATCAAACTAAAAGATAGTTTAGTTACCCTGTTTGTTACAAATATTTAAGATTTTGGAGGACTATAAAAAGTTCTCCAGGATCAGATAACAGAAAACATGACACTGTCCCATTGGATACATATTTTTAAGTCTCAACTAACAAAGCCTGCATTGGTAGGAAGACTGGATAAGATGGATGCCTGGAGCAGGAAGGTAGGGACTGAAGAGATTAACAGAGATTTACTGAGAAGGGAAACCTGATGTGGTTATGAAATGTAACGGGAGCAGGCAGGACAGGAGAGTCTAGTTGTGGAAAGAAGGGCAGGTGGAGTGGCAGGGAGCAAACAGAAGACGTACACAAGAAGAAACATGGTGAAAAGATGAAAAATAGTAGACTAGGAGATAAAGGAATGACAACATATAGCAGAAGTAAAAAGGAATAGGTGTAAAAAGGAATACACTACAGCGAGAAAATGAAGAATCAGAGGAGAAAAGTCTGCATTAGAAAAAAACATGCTGCAAGTGCCTCAAATGCTGTCTTATTTGGCATTATCAACCTGGAATTCAGTATCATCTTAGAGCTCAACATCAATGAGTTACTTGAAGTTGGCGCTCAAACGCTACATTTAACATGTTAGGATTTCACTAGTGCATGAATGCCTGAGTATCACAGCACTTCAAGCACTGAAACATTCAGCACTGAAATCCTTACACATGAAATCTGATGATGATATACAGAGTCAGAAAACTACAGGGAATGGTATAGGAGAGGCATGGAGAAATGCGGGGAGGAGGAGACTGTAGGCATAAAGAGCAACAATACTGCTTTCCACCTTACCTTTCTAGCAACACTTTCTATATAGTTTCCTTTCTCACTGCACGCCTCTGTGGGCACCTGCCATTAACAAATGTGAATGGAGCAAAGGAAAGCAAGGGCACAAAGAGATGGGCGAAATGAAAAAAAGGAGACTAAGGATGGGAAGGAGACTTCATGGCATGAAAAAGAGGGAAGGGAAAAGAGAAGAAGAGAAAAGAGAAGAGAAAATATTGCTGGTAAGGGGCCCTGGGCAGAGGAGAGGTGCTGATCTTCGTGGACTCCAGGCTCCTTTTGCATACAGTAGAACCTCAGAGTTACAAACAGCTTGTGAACGGGGGTTGTTCATAACTCAAATGTTTGTAACTCTGAAAAAACATTATGACTGTTCTTTCAAAAGTTTACAACTGAACATTGACATAATACAACTTTGAAACTTTACTATGCAGAAGAAAAATGCAGCTTTCCCTTTTTTTTTTAGTAGCTTACATTTAACACAGTACTGTACTGTGTTTGCTTTTTTTTGTCTCTGCCGCTGCCTGATTGTATACTTCCAGTTCCAAATGAGGTGTGTGGTTGAATGGTCAGTTCATAACTCTGGTGTGCGTAACTCTGAGGTTCTATTGTACTTAACTTCTCCTGCTTCTCTCTTCCCTGCTCAAGGTTTTGTGGCATTACTACGGATATTTTAAACATTAAATTACTAATGCAAAACCATGGGTTTCCCAAACAAGAACTTCATTAGCTAACAGTTATGGTTGGAAGTGCTACTACAGAGAACAATTATTATAAAAAATAAACTGTGGAAATCACCAGCTAAGGTATACAATTCTGATGCCAAACTTCAGGCATGTCTATAATGCCCCACCGTTCAGACTAAGGAGATGTGAATAGCAGTATGTACCAAAGTGCGGCTCTGTAACTCCCCCATGGAGATGCTGTGGGCATGAACTCACATCTATATTAGTGTGAACTCAGGACCTTTAAGACTGCACCCACAGCATCCTCATAGGAGAGATAAAGAACAGCTTTTTGGTATACACTGCTATTCGCATCCCCTTACTCCAACATGCAGGGCAGAATAGACATGCCTTCTCCATGCAATTCGTTAATGTACACCTACCTAGACTGCAAATTTCTGTCTGAGCAACAATCCAGTCTCAACTTTGCATCTGTATTGCTGCTCTGAAGGTGGGGACAGAAGAAACTCAAAACAACCTTCCCATCCATAAGAAGTTTTATCTCAATGACAACAGCCACTATAATGCATTATTGAGACTTGTAAAGTAGATGCACAAACACTATTCTGCTTTATAGCTATATATGGTCTACTAATCATACATAAGAACGGCCATACTGGGTCAGACCAAAGGTCCATCTAGCCCAGTATCCTGTCTTTCAACAGAGAGAATGAACAGAATAGGTACTCATCAAGTGATCCATCCCCTGTCACCCATTCCCAGCTTCTGGCAAACAGAGGCTAGAGACACCATCCCTGCCCATCCTCCATGAATTTATCTAGTTCTTTTTTGAACCCTGTTATAGTCTTGGCCTTCACAACATCCTCTGGCAAGGAGTTCCACACAGGTTGACTGTGCATTGTGTGAAGAAATACTTCCTTTTGTTTGTTTTAAACCTGCTGCCTATTAATTTCATTTGGTGACCCCTAGTTCTTGTGTTATGAGAAGGAGTAAATAATACTTCCTTATTTACTTTCTCCATACCAGTCGTGATTTTATAGACCTCTATCATATCCCCCTTAATCATTTCTTTTCCAATCTGAAAAGTCCCAGTCTTATTAATTTCTTCTCATGCCCTTTTCTGAACCTTTTCCAATTCTAATATATCTTTTTTGAGATGGGGCAACCACATCTGCATGCAGTATTCAAGATGTGGGCATAACATGGATCTATAGAGAGGCAATATGATATTTTCTCTTATCTACCTCTTTCTTAATGATTCCCAATATCTGTTCACTTTTTTGACTGCCGCTAAACACAGAGTGGATGTTTTCAGCGAACTATCCACAATGACTCCAAGATCACTTTCCTGAGTGGTAATAGCTAAATTAGACCCCATCATTTTATATGTACAGTTGGGATTATGTTTTCCAATGTGCATTACTTTGCATTTATCAACATTGAATTTCAGCTGCCATTTTGTTGCCGAGTCAGCCAGTTTTGTGAGATCCCTTTGTAGCTTTTTGCAGTCTGCTTTTGACTTAACTATCTTGAATAGTTTTGTGTCATCTGCAAATTTTGCAACCTCACTGTTTACCCCTTTTTCTAGATCATTTCTGAATACGTTGAATAGTACTGGTCCCAGTACAGACCCCTGGAGGACACCACTATTTACTTCTCACCATTCTGAAAACTGATAATTTATTCCTACCCTTTGTCTCCTATCTTTTAACCAGTTACCGATCCATGAGAGGACCTTCCCTCTTATCCCATGACAGCTTACTTTGCTTCAGAACCCTTGGTGAGAGACCTTGTCAAAGGCTTTCTGAAAATCTAAGTACACTATATCCACTGGATCCTCCTTGTCCACATGCTTGTTGACCCCCTTAAAGAATTCTAGTAGATCGGTGAGGCATGATTTTCCTTTATAAAAATCAAGTTGACTATTCCCCAACAAATCATGTTCATCTATGTGTCTGACAATTCTGTTCTTTACTATTGTTTCAACCAGTCTGCCTGGTACTGAAGTCAGGCTTCCTGACCTGTGATTACCAGGATCACCTCTGGACCCCTTTTTAAAAATTGGTGTCACAGTAGCGATCCTCCAGTCATTTACAAAGTCATATAATATGTGATCACGTAACTAAAGGCATAACACATATGGACAAGGAACAGAGGGTCCTGTGGCACCTTTAAGACTAACAGAAGTATTGGGAGCATAAGCTTTCATGGGTAAGAACCTCACTTCTTCAGATGCAAGATGCGGCGCAGGCGAGCGATGTGCTGGCCGCGGCTTCTCGCCGCCCCCATTGGCCCGGGACGGTGAACCGCGGCCAGTGGGGGCCGCGATCGGCCGAACCTGCCGCGTCAGCGGGTAAATAAAACTGGCCCGGCCCGCCAGGGTGCTTACCCTGGCGAGCTGCGTGCCGAACGTTGCTGACCCCTACTTTAGATTCACAACACACATCTCTGCCACTTAAGCTAACAGAGTTACTGATAGCACTATCAGATTGTCATCATGTATATGGACCAGCCACTAGAAGTGGATAAGAAACACTGCTAATACAGTTCACAGATATTTGCTGACAGCAGAGGTAATGGAAGGTTTGGGAATTTTGGGTTACATTCCAGGTTCTGGAGGGGAGTGCACTCTAATGGTCCCCTCAAGCCTCACTCCTTCTGCCCCAAGCTCTCCAAGTTATACCTATCCCAATCTTCTCTTTGACCTCCCCACCAGCTCTTTGTATCAGTATCCTCCCTCTAGCTTCTCAGCACGGTCTCAGTCTTCTCACCTAGCAAGTACTAGCCTCCCCTCTGAACAGCATGTTTGAGTCTTCACTCCTCCACCTCAGCTCCCACTCCCAGTTTCCCTCCCCAGGCTCTTCACTCCAGTCTCCTTACTTCCTTACCTAGCCAGTCCTAGCCCCCAACCTACCACTGGCTCCTCATGTGATCTCTCTTCCATGCTGCAATGGCTCTGAATCCTAGTCTTCCCCCTAAACTGGTTCCCAATCCTTTCTCATGCCCACATTTCCCTTCCCCACAGCTGGCTCCCAATTCCAGTCTCCCTCCCCCACAAGGCAAGCTCTTACTTCCACAGTTCTATCTCAGCCCCAGTCTCCCCCCAGCCTCTTGTCCCAATCTACTCCCTCTACTGCCACCCATCCCAGGTCCAGTTCTCATCCCCTCTGCATTCAAGTCAGAAGGCTTTTTCCTCCTTGCTGCCTGAGTCCCAACAATGGGAACACAGACTATAAAGAGAGACAGTCTCCCTTTTTTGAAGTCATCTGTTCAGTGCCACTGCAGCCAGAAGTAGCAACTGCAGAGTAAGTCTTGCTCAGTCACTGCCGCTCCGCAGAATTTAGCTGCCAAACTCCAACAAGACTCTATTGAGCATGTATGAATTGAGATTTTTTTTCCAGATCTTTAGAACTTGGACAAATGTGTGTGGTTTAATCACAGGAACAGTGAAAGACACGTCCAAGGCCAGGATGACAAATTGCCAGCCACTGTTCCAAAGCATGGTGGCACTAAAATTCTCAATGACACAGTTTTTGGATTTGATTTTAACACGGGCAAAACCACTTACTTTTTCCTAATCTTATTTTCACAAACTACTGAACCATTTTTGCTG
The DNA here is from genome assembly GCF_011386835.1 of Chrysemys picta bellii. Taxonomy (NCBI): domain Eukaryota; kingdom Metazoa; phylum Chordata; order Testudines; family Emydidae; genus Chrysemys; species Chrysemys picta. The sequence continues at coordinate 90,454,307 of NC_088791.1, read as the reverse complement.
AAACTTAAACAAAAAAGCCAGCCGGAGGAAGGCACCCAGCATGGGAAATTTCAGCCCATATGGCTAAAATTTGGCATGCTTATAACTAAGCAATTGAAAACAGGGTCTTTATAATCAAAATGGCTGTGTAACCTTAGCTAAAGATGGCGCTATTCGTATAGCATGTAACAAACTCCTTTTTGGACTAACAGCACAGAGAGTGTCATAACTCTATTTCTATATTTGTCTGTGTACATTAGGCTCTCTGAAAACCCTATCACCATGGTATACAAAAGCAGATATTAATGGATGAGACAATTACACAAGTATATGTATATACACCACCTAGGTTTACATCACTCTTCAGATTTAAGATTTCATCTTGTAGAAGACTGCTTAAATTCCTTATGATAAAAATCATGTTGAAGGAATACTGAAGATGGGAATGGTAGAATTATGATAGCAATATACTGGCATTTTAAAAAATGTCCTATGTCCAAAACTTCCATTCTACATAACTACTTAAAGTTCTTCATCCAAAAAGAACAAATCTTTGAACTTAAAGGCCTCATTTTGCAAGCCTTTAATACCTTGAGTAATACATATACCGTATATACTCGATCATAAGCCGGTTCGTTTATAAGCCGACCCCCACAAAGATGGATAAGTAAAAATGGAAATTTTTTATAACCCATTCATAAGCCGACCCTATAATTCAAGGGTCAGCAAACTTTGGCTCCCGAGCCATCAGGACAAGCTGCTGGGGGGGCCGAGATGGTTTGTTTACCTTGAGCGTCCGCAGGCACGGAGGTAAACCTAAGTAAACAAAGTGTCCCAGCACGCCAGCTGCTTACCCTGACGGGCCAGGACAGCAACTGGTGGGGAAAATTTGTGTGTGTGTGTGGGGGGGGTGGAGCGGGGAGGGGAAGAAGCTTGGAGTCAGGGGAGTATCCCCTGTGACCACCCTCCACATGACCCCACCCCTAGCCTGGGACCCCCACACTCTCCCCATCCCATCCCTTCCCACCTTATCTGGGGAGGATGTCTCTGACCTGGCTGGAGCTGCTCCGGTAGGCTGGGCAGCGCGGCTGCAACCTGCTCTGGCAGGCCAGACTGGACGGCATGGCTGCTGCACGTTCCGGGCCGGGTGGTGCGGCCACAGCCTGCTCTGGGGGGCGGGGCCGAGTGGCACAGCTGCAGCTGCTTTGGAGGTTGGGGGAAGGGCAGCATGGTGGCCAGAAGCGGAGACACTCTGGCCCCACCTCTTCCCTTCTGTCTCTGCTGGCTGTGCTGCCTCTCCTTGCTCCCTCTGTTGGGGGGAGGGGCTGTGTCCTACCTCTCTCTCTCTATACCCGTTCATAAGCTGACCCCCTTCTCTGGTGCGTCCCTTTTTCACTAAAAAAAAATTTGGCTTATGAATGAGTATATACGGTACTTCTGATTAATATCCCCACTTTAGATTATTAAAACAATTAAAGCTATTCAAATTTTCACAAGTGAAGTAGAGTGATGGGCCAGAAATTAAAAACTGAAGCCTCCAACAAACAAAGACTTGTGCGCATGCTTAACTTTATGCACTAGTGAGTAGTCCCATGGAAATCAATGGGACAATTCAGAGTGTGTAAAATTAAGAACATGCATAAGTCTTTGCAGGATGGAAGCTTCAGTTTGTTCAGTGACACACTAGCCTGCATGTTTTCACTTTCTGATTCGCATACACTAATATTATCTTGGTTGACAATATTGCAGTATAAATGTAGAGGAAAAATATCCATTAATTTTCTTATTTAGGTGAAAACATTTTTGTCCATATTACATTTTATAAAATTCTCCCCCACTCTTCTCCAAAAGGAAAATAAAATTTTGGACAGAAAACTAGATCAGTGCCCATTTAGTTACCCAAGCAACTAAAATAAACCCAACATCATATTCTATTATAGACTAATTACATGACAAATTTCTGTTTTCTTAAGTTTCAGCTATTACTGAGAGGAACAGTCTCAAACTTGCATTTTAATCTTGTCACACTTGGGTTTCCTTCCAACTTTAGGCAACTGACTTTCTCCACACAAGTTTTTGGTTTGTTTGTTTTTTTAAATAGGAATGGTAAAAGTAAAATTTATAAATCAAACTTGACTAATTGAGCAGAGATATTGCTTGTAAAGCTGCAGCCCAGAACAATTTTTACAAAATTTATGGTCACATTATTTTAAGCCCCTGAAAAAGGAGTTTTAAATTGGGAAGTATGATATAAACTCCATTATTGTGCTAAAGCTAGGAAGTCCCCGGATAGGGACTGAAAAATCTTATATAAAGGCTGTACCACTAACACCCAGACACACACCACTACCCTAGCCCTAAAACAGCAACATATATCCATTTTTAGTACAATAGACTGATCCTACTTCTATCCCACTCCCTCACTGTTCTTTTGAAAGTCACATGTCACAACTTTACATTTAGGCTTGGAAGGATTAGATTTTTATCGGTAAGTGTCAGCCAACGTCGATTTCTCCATACACAAACCCACAAAAAATATTTCTATCTATAATAATGGAAATTCAGATAGGCAAAGTAAGAAAAATAAAGTTTGTGAACTTATTAAAGTCTGATTTAAGGATATTTCCTTTGTATATTTTGACATGTGATGTTAACAATTTTTTTCCAACAGTGATAAAGCATTAACTTTTTTGAATCTCACCATCTGTCATTAAATAATTGTTTAACCCCTTCCATAATTTTCCACAGCTGTGAAAATTTAAATAGATAAAAATCTAAAAAAAGCTTTTAAAAAAAATCCATATCCCTCAAAATTAAAAAATAAAACTCAAATTCTGCCTACCCTATTTATGTTTAACTATATTCAGCAAAAAAGTCAAGACTGGCAAACGAACTGAACAGGGGATGAGGGGGACATTAAGCTATTGCTTCTCTTGTTGCAGTGAGGTGCCCTCTCCTTTAAAAACCTGACAGACCGACCTACCCCAGCTGCTTAGGAACTTTCATTTTCCGAGGCTTTTTCTCCTTCTCTGTGCCCTCCTCTTTCCGCTTCCGCTTCTTAATCCCACGGTCCTCTCCTTCTTTTAGTTTGGATACCTAAAGAACCAAAAAAGTGATAGCGTTACCTCTGCTCTACGTTTTTATACAACAATAAGTGCTTCAGCCTCATGTCTAGCAATTCAGATCTGACATCACTATTAAGCAACTGTATTAAAAAAAAAAAAAGTGTGAAGGGCACTCCTTCACCTGTTTAGCCCACCAAGAGCTCAAGGCCTCAATTACATATTTTCTTATGTACTTTCTTTTTGCTTCTCACCACTTCAGATGACAAATTAGACATAAGTGTTCTTAGACTAAGGGCTTGTCTTCACTACATGGGTAAAGTCGACCTATGTTATGCTACTCCAGCTATGTGAATAAGATTCCACCCTTGTGCTATTGGAGTGTATGGCAATACTTGAATATTAACAACGTATTTTTTTTAAATTAAAAAGATATATAATTGAACGTATTCAACAACAGCCTTGGAAAAGACATTATGTCTGGTTCCTCAACTGTTCTGCCAAGTAAAGAAAAATTCCAGCAGCAGGCAACAACATCAGAGAAGATGGAAAATTCTAGGAAGGACACAGAACTCATGCAATCTCATTGGCCCCGTCCAACGGGTAGTATAAACAGATTCTAGAATGAGTTATAACCAGCCAGAGACAGAAACAGACAGTGTAAATTTTAATAAAAAGCAGTCACTTTTCAGAACAGAACTACATTTAAGTAACTTATTCCAGAGAAATATTTTGGGAACGTTTTTCAAGACTTTTTTGGGCATTAGGAACAATTTTAATCTTGCAAAATTTCATGAAATTGTAAATGTTATCTTGAGGAATTCACATTGAACTTTCTTTTATATGGCGATATTGGTTTTTATCGAAATAACACGAGCAGACTTCAACAAGTTTTTTAAAATGGTATGGGTCCAATTTGTTTGCCAGCTTTAAACCGCTGTGTAGCTTTTGAAGGCTGGATAGCCTGCAGAAATCTCAGGTTATTTAGGTTAGAAAACCTTGTGACGTCCCAGCCCCTTATATGTGAGCAGCAAGATATACCTCTACCCAGATATAATGTGACCAGATATAACACGAATTCGAATAGAATGCAGTAAAGCAGTGCTCCGGGGGGGGGGGGGGGCGGGGCTGCGCACTTTGGCGGATCAAAGCAAGTTCGATATAACATGGTTTCACCTATAACGCAGTAAGATTTTTTGGCTCCCGAGAACAGCGTTATATCGGGGTAGAGGTGTAATGAGATTGACATCACATCAGGGGTGAAAGTAATATTAAATTCTTATCGGTACGGGGGGCCGACTCCGGGCCTCCGGAAGGGGTGGGGCCTCAGGTGGAAAGGGCAGGGCTGGGGGTCAGCCTCCCCCAGCCACCCCATCTATGCTGCCCAGCCTGCACTGCCCGGGGCTCCGGCGGTGATTTAAAAGGGCCCAGGGCTCTGGCCGCTGCTGCAGTAGCGGCAGCCGGGAGGGGCCTTTTAAAATCGCCAGCCCCGGGGCACCTTCCCCTTTTGCCCCCCCCAGTTGGTAGTACCTGTCGGAGAGTCCTTTGCCACAGCAGCGCTTTAACGTCGGCTGGGTACGGGCTGGTACTGGCTTCTTACCGGTATGCCGTACCGGCCCACTTTCACCCCTACATCACCTATATCTCTTTATCAGCAAGCTTTCAGTCTTCTCATTTTGTTGTAGCCAGATTATGAAGCCTTTCCTGATTTTCAAATCAGCCATAAATTCCAGGAGGAAGAGAAACTAAGATCACTTACTTTAGGTGGCCTGTGCTTTTTGTCCTCTGCAAAGTCTTCATCCTCTGAATCAGATGCCTGGCGGAATTGCAGTGTTCCCGTGTTGATGTAAAATCCCCCATATTTGGTTGTCAGAGATGCAGGAACCAATTCATCATACTGGGCAGGAAATAAAAGAGTCGGGTAATTAACCAACATCTATCACCTTATTAATAGGAAACAATTCACTTACTTAAATACAGTCTCTGAACATGAGGTATTAAACGCAAACACCTTACATAACTTGCTAGATTTCAAATCATAAACATACCAATGCTGCTGAAAAGTTATTTGTCAAGGCTGTGGAGTGCTAGTGTCACAGTACCAATCCACTGCTTTTGAAGCAAACTAATAAAAATTCATATTTGGGAGAAGGCTAGGGTCACCACAGTGTTGATAACACACTATCCATGGAGTGGAAGCAGTGGCACACCAAAAAACACCACCTGTTAGGAGATGTAATAACAGTGGTCCATCTAGCTCAATATTCTGTCACTGACAGTGTCTATTACACTGCTCTACAGCCAAAATGCTTCTGAAATAAATGTAGTCAAACTTTACTAATTCTGGGTCACTGAGAACGAAAATGAGGCTTAAAATTGTTGATTGGCTCTAGTTTTCAAGATATGCTATTGGGTCAGTATATACGACCCTTGACTTGGGAATGGCGGAGGATAAGTGAGTTATAAAGGGAAAGGATCTCAATTTAAACCAGAAATGACTAAAATACATCTTTGACTGGATCTATGAATAAATCTATGACTGGGTTTGGACAGTACTTGCTTTTTAGGCAAAACAATGAATGATGCAATCTGAAGCTGGTATTGCGTCATACATGATATGAATTGCATCATGTTATTCCTAAAAGTCATGGATGATGCAATCATAACGAAGCTTACATCACTCTGCTGAACAAATTGCCCTATATCAGCTCTAGAAATCATACAGTGTCGTGCTCTCTTATTTGTCAGTGTTTGATTTTGCAAAGGGACACATTTCTGTTTAGCCAAAGTGAGCAGAGATGCCTCGTACTTGTGTAAACAGTGCAGATAACTTCTGCTATGTTTGTGGTGAAGTGACTTTTGCATCACCTTTATTTTGGCTGCAAAATTGGAGATCAGGACAAGAGGTGGGCCCCACACATATGCTGCAACACTTGTGCAACAAATCTTTGCCAGTGGTTGAACAAGAAAAGGAAATCTATGCCTTTTGCAGTGCCAATGATTTGGAGAGAACCAACAGATCATACTAGCAATTGTTACTTCTGCATGGTGCCTCCAGTTGGGAAAGGTGTGTCAAAGAAGAAAAAGTGGACTGTGCATTATCCAAACATTCCATCAGCTATACGCCCAGTACCCCACGGAGAAGGACTGCCGATTCCTGATGCACCAGAATCATTCTCACTTGAGTCAGACGAGGAAGAGGAAGAGGATGAAACTTCTGGTCCTGAACCATCAGTGTCACAGGACCCACATTTTCTCCCATCCTCCTCCTCTGAACCACACCTCATAACACAAGGTGAACTGAATGACCTTGTCAGGGATTTGGAACTACCCAAGAGTAAGGCAGAGCTCTTGGGCTCCAGACTACAGCAGTGGAATCTCCTGGCAGGTGATGTTAGGGTTTCCATGTTCCGTGACCGTCAAAAGGATCTTGTCCCATTCTTCTTCATGGAAGGTGATCTTGTAGCCTGCAACAACATCGATGGTGTGATGGCAGCCCTCAATGTCGTTCACAATCCAGATGAGTGGAGACGGTTCATTGATTTATCGAAGACGAGTCTTAAAGCTGTTTTCCTGCATAATGGCAATGTTTTGCCATCAATTCCAGTTGGTCATGCAGTCCATATGAAGGAAACCTATGACAACATGAAACAACTTTTGAGGTGCATAAACTATGACCAACATCAGTGGCAGCTTTGTGACGATTTGAAGGTTGTTGCTCTCTTGCTTGGTCTGCAGACTGGATACACAAAGTACTGCTGTTTTCTCTGCGAATGGGATAGTCGTGCAAGAGATTCCCACTACATCAAGAAAGATTGGCCACTCCGACAGTCATTGGAGCCTGGGAGGAAAAGTGTTCAGCATCCACCACTTGTTGAATCAAGGAAGATTTTGTTACCACCCTTACACATCAAGCTGGGTCTGATGAAGAACTTTGTCAAGGCCATTGACAAAACACAAGCAGCTTTCAAGTACCTCTGTGGAAAATTTCCAAGGTTAAGTGAAGCTAAGATAAAAGGAAGGTGTCTTTGTTGGTCCTCAGATTCGTGAACTTCTTTGAGATGATGCATTTGACCATGCACTGCGTGGCAAGGAAAAGACAGCATGGAAAGCCTTCCAGTTAGTGGCAATAAATTTTCTCGGAAACAACAAGTCAGACAACTACTGGTTGTTGGTGGAAAACCTCCTCAAGGCCTACAAAAGCCTTGGTTGCAACATGTCACTAAAGATACATTTTTTGCACGCTCATCTAGATTTTTTTCCACCGAACTGCGGAGCAGTGAGCGACAAGCACGGCGAGCGATTTCACCAGGACATTGCAACAATGGAGAAACGCTATCAGGGCAAATGGAGCCCATCAATGCTTGCAGACTATTGCTGGACAGTGACAAGAGATGCTCTATTTAATCAATACAAGAGACAAGCCAAGAAGCGCCGAGTAGACACTGAATAGGACTAAACTATGTACATAATAGTTTTTTGCCTTTTGTTTCATAATAAATTTTATTTATAACACCCTTTTGCTGATTTTTAAAGTGTTACATAAACAGGACAGGTGAAATATCATGTAAAGCAACCATAAACACATGAAAAGACCTAAGTTTACAATTTATGATTAAAACACTACTATCTACACAATATACATAGACATAAAATGTAAAAACTTAAATATCTTAGAAACAGTAGCCAATCAGTTGTTTTAATTGTCATATTTGAATTCAGCACATCAAAATACATAATAAATAGCACATTTTATCTCTGCAGCAGAAGAGTTCTCAAAAATTGTAGACCAGTGTTACCAGAAGGTTCAGATGACGGTACATGAAACCATGTAGCAGACAGTTACTGAATAATCACCCAAAGGTCAACATAGAATATTTCTTCACAACTCCATCAATTATTGGGTGACTTACATGCTGCAGTATGCAGGTTTAATATTTAATATACCTGGATTTTTTCAAAATCCTACTAAGATCTTGGCCTCACCAAGATCCACTAGCCACAGACTCCACAGATTTATTATAAGTTGAATAAAAATATCTCCATTTATCAATTTTTAATGTGTTTGCATTTCAATTTCACAGAATTCACCCTTATTTTTCTAGTATGAGAAAGAATGCCCAATTTACCTTCTCTATACCATTCATTTTTTTTGCATGCCTCTAACATGATCCTCTCTCAATTTATCTTTAAATGGTCCTTATCTTTCCATGCCTCTAATTATTTTCATCACCTCTTCCTAGACCCTTTATTTGTGATATATATTTTGAGATAAGGTGACTAGATAGAACAGAACATTGCAAGTAAAGGGGGGGGGGTCCATGAATTTACGTACAAGCTTTATAATATTTATTATCAATTTATGTAGGGGGTTTAGAATATATTCAGTGTTACAATATTTTCAGTATTATACTTTTAATATTTTATTTGCTTTTTTTGAACCTCTGCTCAATGTAGCGTTTGTTTCACTGAGCTGTCTGCAATGATACCCAGGATGTCTTCTTGTGTAATTTCACTTAATTAGAACTCAGCAGTGTCTCTGAATAGTTCATATAATTACTTCCACCGTGCTTTACTTTGTCAACATTAAATACCATCTACCATCATGCTGCCCATTCAACTGGCATCTGAAATGCCTCACTATCTTCTCAAGTAGCCTACAGAATGGTCATCTGCAAAAGTTACCACCTTACCATTCCTAGCTCATGAATGTGTCACATACCACCAATGGTAGCATAAAACACTATACCACCTCAAAATTAACCTTATGCACTATAATCATCTAAATGTAGGGCTGTAAGGAACCTTGAGGAGTCAAGTCCAGCTCCCTGAGCTGAGGCAGGACCAAGTACACCCAGACCATCCTTGACAGGCCATGTTGGTAACTATAGATTTATTCCTACTCTGTTTACCCTCACTCAGTCAATTTCTTGTAGATATTTTGCTAGCAGTGTATGTTCAAGAAGGCTCTGAACACAGAGAGTAGCAGTCTTGTTGATTCACTCAGGAACAACATTCCACAGAATGTCATGAAAGAAGTGCTTGCAAGAGGACTGGAAGAGTGGGGCATTGAGCGCAGCATGAAATAATATAACAATATATGGAGATATACCTATCTCACAGAATGGGAAGGGACCCTGAAAGGTCATCGAGTCCAGCCCCCTGCCTTCACTAGCAGGGCCAAGTACTGATTTTTGCTCCAGATCCCTAAGTGGCCCCCTCAAGGACTGAACTCACAACCCTGGGTTTAGCAGGCCAATGCTCAAACCACTGAGCTATCCAGGACAATGAAAATGAGACAAACATCTTAAGATTGATGAAGCGGAAGAGGGAGTGAAGGGATGAGATGGTCAGCTTGAGGGGTGAGAAATAAGATTCTGGTGACAGCATTTTTTATGGGGAATGGTCAAAGAATGGGAAATCTATACAACACCTGTGACTAGGAGTCCAGAGAGAAGACATTTACAATACCTACAAGAAAAGATTACAAGAACTATCACAACTGCAGTGTATGGATAGAGACAAATGGATTATTGAACTATTTTGAAAGAACAAGAGACAGCATTTGGATGTGCCTTAGCGGTATGAGGCACAGGAGATGGAAAAATCAAAGGTGACCTCAAAGATACAGGCCTAAACAACAGGGAGATTGGTGCTTGTCAAATATGAAAGAAATGGAGAAAGTGGTGGCTCTCAAGAAAAAAAAGGAATTGCTCTTTGGCTATGTCAGCTTGAGCTGAGACACACCAATAAGAGGAAATGTTGGGGACAGGCCAAGATCCAGAATTGAACAGATGGAGCAAACAAGTGAACGTGAGTCACTGGGACGGAGATGGCAACTGAAGATATAAGAGCATATAAGATCACTTCATGAAAGGATATAAAATGAGGAGGGGAAAAAAAATCAAGAACAGAACAATGAAGGATGAATAAATAGTAATAATATCAATTTGTTCCTCCTTGTTCCTAATGCAAAGAAGCTGAATGATTTCTTTAAAATGTCCTAATCCTCTTTATTTGCTGTCAGGCTAGGGGAAAAATTCTTATCACAGGACCATAGAAGCTAAAACTTCAGATATAGTTGTCTGATGAGAAAGATTAAGAGCAACTAGCAAAATACTAAAAAAAAATGCCGTTAATTTTTAAGTACATCAGAAGCAGGAAGCCTGCCAAAAATCAGTGGGGCCACTGGACAATCAAGATGCTAAAGAAGCACTCAAGGAAGACAAGGCCGTTGCAGAGAAGCTACATGAATTCTTTGTATCAATCTTCACTGCAGAGGATGTGAGGGAGATTCCCACACCTGAGCCATTCTTTTTAGGGAGGAAATATGAGGCCCTGTCCCAGATTGACCTATCAGTAGCGGTGGTTTTGGAACAAATTGATAAACTGAACAGTAATAAATCACCAGGACTTCATGGTATTCACTCAAGAGTTCTGAAGGAACTCAAATATGAAATTGCAGAACTACTACTGTGGTATGCAACCTTTTGCTTAAGTCAGCATGTATCACATGACAGGAGGATAGCTAATGTGACACCAAAATTTTAAAAATGCTCCAAAGGCGATCCTGGCAATTACAGGCTGTTAAGTTTAAATTCAGTACCAGGCAAATTGGTTAAAACTATAGTAAAGAACAGAATTATTATATAGATGAACATGATTTGTTGAGGAAGAGTCAACACAGCTTTTGTAAAGGGAAATCATGCATCACCAATCTATTAGAATTCTTTGTGGGGATGAACAAACATGTGGACAAGGGTGATCCAGTGGATATAGTGTACCTGGACTTTCAGAAAGCCTCTGACAAGATCCCTCATCAAAGGCTCTTAAGCAAAGAAATGAATGATGAGATAAGAGGGAAGGTCCTCTCGTGGATCAGTTACTGGTTGAAAAGACAAGAAACAAAGGGTAAGAATACATGGTCCATTTTCTAAATGGAAAGAGGTAAATGGCAGGGTCCCCCAAGGATCAATACTGGAACCAGTGAGGTTCAACATATTCATAAATGATTTGGAAAAGGGCAAACAATAGGGTGGCAAAGTTTGCCGATGATACAAAATTACTCAAGATAATTAAGTCCAAAGAAGACTGAGAAGAGTTGCAAAGAGATCTCACAAAACTGAGCGACAGAGCAACAAAATGGCAGATGAAATTCAATGTTGATAAATGCAAAGTAATGTACATTGTATGTATAGTTGAGATTGTGTTTTCCAAAATGATGGGAGTATAAATCAGCTGTTACCACTCAAGAAAGATCTTGGAGTCATAGCGGATAGTTCTCTGAAAATATCTACTCAATGTACAGCAGCAATCAAAAAAGCAATGTTAGGAACCATTAGGAAAGGGATAGATAAGACAGAAAATATAATGCCACTATATAAATCCATGGTATGCCCACATCTTGAATACTGTGTGCAGTTCTGGTTGCCCCATCTCAAAAAAGATGTATTAGAATTGGAAAAAGTACAGAGATGGCAACAAAAATTATTAGGGCTATGGAACAGCTTCCATATGCAGAAAAATTAATAAGATTGGGACTGTTCAGTTTAGAAGAGAGATGGCTAGTAGGAGGGACGTGATAGAGGTCTATAAAATCATAAATGGTGTGGAGGAAGTATTATTTACCCCTTCACATAACACACAAATCAGGGGTCAACCAATGAAATTAATAGGCAGCAGGTTTAAAACAAACAAAAGGAAATACTTCGCACAGTCAACCTGTGGAAACTCATTGCCAGGGAATGTTTTGAATGCCTAAAGTATAACTGGGTTCAAAAAAGAATTATGTAAGTTCATGGAGGATAGGTCCATTAATGGTTATTACCCAAGATGATCAGGGACACAACCCTATGCTCTGTGTGTCCCTAAACCTCTAACTACTAGAAACAGGGACTGGACAAGAAGGGATGGATCACTAGGTATATTGCCCTGTTCTGTTCACTTCCTCTGAAGCATCTGGCATCAGCCACAGTCAAAAGACAACATACTGGGCTTGATGGATCACTGGTTTGACCCAGTGTGGCCAGCCTTAAGAAAGGTTGTCCCTCTCTTGGGTTGCGGACTCATTCTCAAAAGTTAAAAATGAAATCAATTGCTGTTATGACTGTCTAAAGGCAGTTCTTTAGACAATCATGCACTCTAGTCATTCTGTTTTGGACTATTGTGGAAGGGCTCCTTATTTTTGTTCTTATGTTTAGCATGTCTGAATCTCAGTCAGAAATATTTAGGTTTGTCTCTTTATGAGAGAGAACTACCATAGTCTCAATTCTAATGCAGCCTAAATAAAAATTCAAATACCTAAATATTATGGATGTCCATTTGGTTTTGAAATCTAGATCTGGTCATAGGTAGTAACACTAATTCAGCCTTTTACTAATACTACCATTTGTTGTGTCCACAAATATTTTACTTGTTGTATCCCTCACTCCAGCTTCAAGCCAGTAGAAAAAAAGACTGACAGGGCAGAAACATTCACACTGAATTATACAGTCACATCTGTGTTAAGTCCTGGAGATGGTTTGGTGTATATATAGACACAGGGGTTTGTTTTTGTTAAGCTCATTGTGGAAAATCCATGTTCTTCCACTACAGTGCTGTAGGACAATGAGAACACATTTCCATCAAGCACAACTTATCCTGAGATGCAGTGGGCTTAGTGGTTAAAAGGTTTTATTAAACATGCACATGAAATGTCATTTGTTGTAAGCTTGATAATATTCAAGTGTAACTACAGAGTTAACCACTGATATAGCACATTCTCCTTTACCTACTCAATATCTGTAATTTTTGTCAGTCTTAGACCTAGTTCACAATCATTAGCCCACTGTATGGAGTCAAGAAATTGAAACCATGTGACTGGTAGTTGCCATAGCCTGGTAATCTGGCAGCTTCAAGTATGTAGATCTGATTGTTCTGCAGTTATAGCTCTAAAGATCCAGAAATATTTACTTTTCAGGTTTGCTGCCCCTAAGGATAAGTTTTCAAAAATAATGGCCAGGATTGTCTTTCAGTACTACTATGAACTCCAACAAAGCACTTTCTAGCTTTTCAAAAAGAGATCCCCTCCTCAGAAAGTAAGGAAGACTTCAGTCACAGTGGTAGTTATGTCCATCATGAAACACGTGTCCACAAATCTGCCTGTCTTGATCTCCTTAACTCGGACCGTCTCACCCCCAGCTCAATTTCTTCAGTATGTTCCAAATAGGGCACAATCACTGCCTTTCATGCAACTGTAAGATCTCAAAAACTGAAGTTGCATTTAGCAACTGAATAAGTGACGTTAAGCAAGGTGACAAACTTCTAGATCTCATTTTTCATTTTACAGAAGTGAGAGCTTTTTTATGGACAAATTGCCATTTTCTTCTTCCACACATTTCACATGCAGAGCTGTCACATACATGTAACAGTTAGAAGAGGACTACTCTTTTCAGAAAGATGCATGCATTTGGCAAGTTACAAAAAAAAATCTCATATTAAATTAATGATATTTAGATTTCCATGAATTGTGAAAGTGTTAAGTTTTTCATATTGATTTAACATACTCTTCTGCACCACATGCTTTAAGATTACTTGGCTCAGGGCCATCAGTACTGCCTTCTGGTGATTCAGGATTTTATTTTTATTTGGTTTCATTTTTATTTTTAAATCCAAGGAACTCAGGGTGATTTGACGTTTTCCAGACATTTCTCTTTGTAAAAAAAGTCAACCAAGTCGGTGTGTAATTTTTTAAAATACAGATGTTTAGTTTGGAAATTAATATTTGGCACTATGTGAAGCTACCTGGCCCTGACAGCACCAAAGGCTTCAGTTCAGCAAGGTACTTAAACACATGGCTAACTTTAAGCACCTCACGTGTCCCATCAAAGTCAATGGGATTGCTCACGGGCTTGAAGTTAGATACCTGCTTAAGTACCTTGCTGAATGTAGGCCTACAATCGCAATTATTATATTGGTAGCAAACAAGTAGTACAGAGGCCCTTTCCCTTCTAAAAGGGAATCAAATTACACTTTATAGAAATAGCAAATAATCAAATTGTTGTTTATTTTACAACAAAGCCTACTCAAGCTTTCTTGGCAAAAACAACTGCCTTTGAACTATCTGACTGTAGTTTGCAATATAGCTTTATTCTTCATCTTAAACTAACTGTCCATGACATTTGCCAGGCTCTAGAAGCTACTATACCACCTACTTTCTCTCTCTCTCTCCCCCTCCCCGCCCAAGCAGGACAGAGAGAGAGGTTACTTACTAGTAACTGTTCAAGACACACCTTTGTGCATTCACACTTATAGGATATGGCACTCCTGGCATCGAGGTACAGACGTACCCTGAAAAGCTGTGTCTATTGAGGAGTGGCCAAGAGAGCTTGTGTGAGGGTAACAGTGCACTTTTTTAGGCCTTGTCTACACCACAGAATTGTGTCGACAAAAGTTATGCTGCTTCAATTAAAGTGCTTTAATTAAACCGCTCTTGCATGTCTGCACTATAATCCTTGTGTCTGGCGGCAGAGCACATCCACACTAGCAGCTCTTGCACCGACACAGAGAGCAGTGCACTTTGGGAAGCTATCCCACTATGCAACTGGCCCCAGGATACTTTGGGAAGGGTTTGCAATGCCTCCTGGGGCAAATACAGTGTCACATGATGCAGGTTTCTCAAGTCCATCATTCCATGGGCATCCTACTAGATCGCCAGCTGCTTTTCAACTGATGGGTGCGGGGGGAGGAGAGAAAGAGCACACGTGTCAGGGGGGAGACAGTGTATGTGTTGGGGAAGCATGTGAGAGACTGTGTATGTGGGGAGTGTATATGTGAGAGACAATGTATGTTGGGGAGAGTGGGTCGCCAAGCTGTCTTTTAGTTCAGACAGCAGCCCGAGCAACCAATCCTGGGGGAAGAGGGACACCCCCCACCACATCAGTCCCCAGCTCTGCTCAGCAGCCTCTTCCCCTAACACCATCCCACCACCTGCCCACTCTGCCTGACAGCTGATTTCACATTAATGGTTCTGTGATTCCCTTCGAGTTCTCCCACAGACTCCTAAGATACCAGGAGCTGCATCCTCATCAGCTCTGAGAGCTCTCCACCCTGAGGAATGTCAAAGTTTCCCAGAGTTTTGAAAAGGGAGGGGCACAGTGAGCAGAGTGGTCACAGTGGACATTGTGGGATACTGGGGGAGGCCAGTTATGTTGACATAATGAACGGGAGAATCTACACTGATGCTTTGTCACTTTAACTTTGCTACAAAAAGATTTATGCCTCTCGGCGAGGTGGTTTTATTTTGTTTGCAAAACAGCAGAGTTTTGCCATCAAAAGAAGCTTTGTGGTATGTACACCTCCACTGTTTTGTCAGCAAAAGCTACCTTTTGCCAACAAAACTGTGTAGTGTGGACAAGGCCTTACATACAGTGGACAACATCTCCCAACTGCAAAGTCCTATGTTATGTAGAGCTCAGATGTACAGGGGAAGGTGGAGAGGTACTGTGAACACAGAGGAAACTCTAGGAACAAGAGCTACTGGTAAGTAACCTCTTTCTCTTTGAGGGCCTCTGAGTATTCTAATTTGCAGGAGATTATCAAACAGTGCTCTACCAGAAGTAGATCAGACAAGGAGTTCTTTGCTAAATGTGCACTGTAGCACTGCGTTCCCAAACTATGTATCAGAGCATAATGCTAAATCCAAGGATCAGTGTCTGGTGAAAGTGTGCATTGAACTCCAAGTTGCTGCTCTGCAAATCACTGACATAGTGGGTCTTGCAAAATGGGTCTTTAAATCAAGGGGTACTGGTTTCCTAACTGACCTGTAGCAATGTTCTATGCACCACCTAGCCCAATATGAAAGTCTATTTGGTAATGGGTTCTATCTGGCATTTCTCCCCAAATGCTACAAATAGCCCATTAGTATTTTCTAAAGAGCTCTTTTTTTTTTTTTTTAAACCTGAAAAGAAAGAGTGCCCTCACTACATCTACAGTATGCAGACAAGTTTCTTAAGTGGGAATGGGATTGTGGGGAAAATACATTGAGGTAGGTGGAAATTTGCGACCACCTTATGCATGAAGCTGGAATGGGGCATCACAATGACCTTGTCTTTGTGCACTAGTATATGGATAAGTGGCCATCAGAGCACTGATCTCATGCTTCTAGAAGGGGTAATACCTATCAGGAAGGCTAGTTTTGATTAATAAATGTTGAAGAGGCTCGTACAAGAGGCTCATAGAGAGGGCCCATCAGCTTCGTTAAAACGAGATTTAGGTGTCATGAAAGGAGAGGCAGGAAGTAAATTTACCATAACTTTAAGGAACCTGGATACCGTAGGATGAGAGAAGATGGATTTGTCCCTAACAAAATTGCAAGAAAGCAAATATTGCTGTCAAACAGACTTTTATGGAGAGTATGGCTAGGTCCTGAAACTTAAGATGTAGGAGGTACTCTAGAACTGCAAGGACCTCAGCTGGAGATGGAGTGATTCCCTTACCTATGACCCAGACAGTCAACTGTTTCCATTTTTGCATATTGCATTTTAAGATAGAGAACCTCCTGGATTGTAAAAGGATGTCTGAACCCTCCAAAATCAGAAACTGTCCACATTTGTCAGGTAGTTAGCCTCCGCACTGCAAGATGGAGCATCTCTGAACTGGGATGCAGACTCTTCCCTTGCTATTGAGACAGACATCCAGAGAGAGAAGGCAGCAGGTATGGTGGTTCTCTGGGCCACCTGGAGAAGATCTAGACACCAGTGCTAAGGAGGCCACCTTGTGGCTATTAATAGGATGTTGACAGTCTGACCTGATTTTCTTATGACCCTGAATATTAAGAGAATGGAAGGGAAGACATATAGAAGAGGTTTGCTTCAGCCCAACAGAGAAACATCCTTAAGAAGGTTTTTTGTCTCAGAGTGCTCTTGTGCAATACACTTGGCATCTGGTCTTTTGTTCGGTCACAAATATATCTATTATAATAGAGCCAGTGTGCTATTTCACAGATGGGCCCAACCAATAATTATTGGTTGGGCCCATCTGTGAAATAGCACACTGGCTCTGCTGCATTCAAGGATGGCTTGTATTGATGATCCTGAGACTTCCTGCTAAGCAAGTCTGCCCACGTTCGCCTCGCCTGCAAGGCAAAGAGCTACTGAGTGGCTTTGGATGCACCACAGCCAAAGATATTTGTGGAAGCAAGAAGAGAGCTACAAATATACTCCTCCCTATTTGCTGCTGTGATACAGGACAGTTGTATTGTCTGTAAGCACGCATACTACACAGTGCTGCAGAGATAGCTGAAAGGCTTTGAGGGCCCACCAAGCTGACCTAAGTTCCAGTATCTTGATAAGAACTGTAGACTCAAGTGTTCCTGGCCTATGTCCTTGGCAGTCTTGGTAATGCACACCCCAGACCAGATTGGAGGAATTGGTGAGGATTATGATGTTAAGGGAGGGGAGAGCAAAAGGTATCCCCTGAAGGACAGTAGTCCCTGTGAATTATTTGTATTGCAGTATTACCTGTTCCCACTAATGAAGCTATTGGAGCACTTGAGAATAGTCTCCTTTGAAGACTGTACATTTGGCATGGCCAGTGGTGTAAAAGTCTCATGTTCAGACAAGCAAAGGGTGTGACAGAGTGATGAAACCATCAGGCCTAGTAGTGTTAGGGGAAAAAAAGTTTACGTATTACATACTTGTTATTCCCTGAGAATTGCCAAAGGGTCTAGAATTTGAAAACTGTCTTGTGGAAGAAAGGCTCTGGCCTGAGTGGTGTCCAAGACCATTCTGATTAAAATGATTCTTCGTACAGGTTGAAGTGTCAATTTCTTCCAGTTAACAGTCCCAAAGACTGGAAGGAGTTGCACATGTAGTGATCTCTGAGGAGAGGTCCTTCGGTGAGTTAGCCCTCAGGAGCCGGTCATCGAAGTACGGGTAGACAAATATTCCTTGGTGTCTGAGGTGTGCACCAGCCACTGTGAGGCACTTGTTGGGGCTGTAGACAAGTCAAAAGGCAGGCCTCTGAATTGGTAGCATCTTGTGACCCATCTCACATACTTGACGTGAGCATGTTTGATTGCCAGATGAAAGCAGGCATCCTTTAAATTGAGGGCTGCACACCTATTCTCTGATATAAGGAAGAGACGTCCCCTAGAGAGAGCATCCTGAACTTGAATGCTTTTATAGATCTGTTTTTGATTCTGAGGTCAAGGATGGGTCTCAGAAAGTTGCTCTTGTTGGGGATCAGGAAATAGGATTTATTCTCACTTTCCCTGAGTTTTCCTGCAGACACTGTTCACAGTGTCCCACCTCTCTGACTCACTTCTTGAAAAGGAAATCCATTTCTTCCACCAGGATTCTCTTATAGGATGGGTGTTTGAAGAGAAAGGTGAGGGTGGCAAGGTGGTCATGTGTGTAACTAGATGGAATCTGTCATAAATGGTGTCCAGTAACCAGCAATCAGAAGTAATCATGCAACAGGTGCTGCAGAAAGACAAAGTCCAAAAGTGTGAATATATGGAGAGGAGATACAGACTGGAGGCATGGTACATGACTCAAACATACAGTCAAAATTGCTGTTTAGAAGCTGATGTTGATGGCTGTGAGGGTGCACAGGGAGGAAGCCTACTTCTATACTGCTGAGGTTATTTGTCAGTAGCAGGTTTAAGAGGTGGCTGATATCACTTCTGGGGATGTATCCCTTGGTGTTGCCTGGGAGCTTGTCTTTGGAAGCAAAATGACAGGTAGAAAAACCTCAGAGTTGAGGAAGAGGACTGCGTTAATTGCAGGGAGTGGAGAGTGGCCATGATCATCTCTGGGTCTTCATCATTTTGTCACTAAAAGTGGCAGTGCCCTCAAAAGGGAATTCCCCAGCCCCACCCCAGGATTCAGATACGAGACCAGAAGCACCTTCCAAGAGCCATTCCTGTGGTCATTTTTCTTGCACTGGCATCTAAGGCAACCTAGGCTGCTCTTCAAGCAAGCATACAACTATTGGGGACCAGAGTAGGGCCACTTCCTTCTGTTCCTT
Organism: Chrysemys picta bellii; assembly: GCF_011386835.1. Classification (NCBI taxonomy): domain Eukaryota; kingdom Metazoa; phylum Chordata; order Testudines; family Emydidae; genus Chrysemys; species Chrysemys picta. The sequence continues at coordinate 90,435,258 of NC_088791.1, read as the reverse complement.
GAACAAGGATTCAAGGCTGGGGCTTATGACATCAAACAAAACAAAACTGTAGTGGGACAACACAGCTTTATAGCTGGCCACTCAAAGGCCTATTTAACCAGGTAAGTAAGCTCTCCTGCCAAAACATCCATGTCATCTCTCTCTGACAGAGTGTTGCACTTAAGTGTCCTATAAGATGCTTTGTTGCCCTTAAATCTCCTATATTGCAGATACAATCATGGAATTTGCCAAAGGATGCTGCAGCAGGAACTAGTGTCGTTTAGTACACTTCAACCTCTCTAATCACTCAGTGACAGACTTGAAGGCGTCAGTTTTGCAGGAAAAAAAAACTTCAAAAACAGACTCCAAAGAGAGACTGCTGAACTCGAATTAATATGCAAATTAGACACAATTAACTTAGGCCTAAACAGAGACTGGGAATGGTTGGGTCATTACACTAATTGAATATTTTTTCCCCCATGTTAAGTTCTCCTCACACCTTCTATGGGTCATCTCGATTATCACTTCAAAGTTTTTTCTTCTGCTGCTACTGATAGCTCATCTCAATTGATTGGCCTCTTACAATTGGTATGGGTACTTCCACCTTTTCATGTTCTCTGTATGTATAAATATCTTCTGTCTGTGTGTTCCACTCTATGCATCTGAAGAAGTGGGCTGTAGCCTACGAAAGCTTATGCTGAAATAAATTTGTTAGTCTCTAAGGTGCCACAAGTACTCCTGTTCTTTTTGTGGATACAGATTAACACGGCTGCTACTTTGAAACCTTTTAGTACAGGGTATATCCTATCGCTATCTTGGATACAGGCAGGGCCAAAAAAAAATAAAAATAAAAAAAAATTAAAAAAGTATTTTTGGCTGAACTGAGAAGGCTGAAGCCAATAGGAGAGGCAGTTTCTCCCCAATCTGCATCTGTAATATGTTGAACAGGGGGAAATCACAGGATTTCTCCAGTGCTGTGACCCCTGCTTGCAGCTAGCTGGAGTAATATTTGCCATTGCCCAATAGTTTCTGGAACATTTATTAGTCAGAAGGGAAAAAGAGATGAAGCATTAATCTGATCCTCTAGTGAGGTGCCAGCTGTATGTTTCTCTAAAGGGAATTTATATGGTTCCTCTGAAGAAATCTCATTGTATTTCTCAGATTATAGGCAGATTACCTGCAGATCTGAGGAATCTGCTGAAAGCAAGGAAGATTGCATTGACATCAAGTGAGGAAGAGAGAAGCTAGTAAAAGCACTGATGCTAGAGGAGGACACAGTGCTGAAAGAAGTATTGGCACTGATGTCAGTGTGAAGGTCTATGCCGGCGTTGATCTTGCAGCCTCCAGCAGGTCTTTCATGGAGTCCCATATGTAGGGCCACAAGACGAGGTGAAGCCTGTCTGGATTTGAGGCAAGGGAAGAGGACCAGAATCTTGAGATCAAGTTGGGGGACCCTCTGGTTTTAATTCTGAAGGAGTCTAAGGTACCCTGCAGCAGTTCCAGATTGAGATTGGAGAAGTCAGCAAAGTCAGGCAGCAAACCATGCGGTGGGGCAGCTAGTAGCCTCCATGGTGGATTCCCAACTCGGGCACAGAGAGGTCAAAGTTTTATTAGGATCTGAAGCAATGAGGAGTCCAGTCGGTGCTGAGATGTGGCATGTGGAGAAGAGGTGACAGTTTAAGTACTGTTTAAGTGTCTTCCAGGCCCTCAGGAGTCAAGAGAGAGTACTTCCTCCTTTTCTTCTGCTTATGTCTCTTGTGGGGAGATGTGCTTCCTCTTCTCTTTCCTTTTAGTCACATGGGCCTCTGAGTGGATCTCAGTGCCAAGACAGGGGCAATGGAGGATAGGTTTGGTGTCAGAGAAGAGGGCAGTGGTGCTGAGTGAGGGTAGGCACCAAAATGTAGGCTGCCTGCATCACCATCAAGGCTACTGGGATCTGAATAGATTATGCTGATTTGGTCTTCCATGTCACTTTTAGTTTAGCCTGGTTTGGGACTTGGCAGGTTCCCAAGACATGGGAAGGGTGTCTTCACTAAACTGTTCTATGCTACTCTAAATTAACAATTTTCTTGTAAATATCAAGCTAGACTAAGGGAAGTTCTAGCCTGAGGAAATGAAAGCGAGTTCAGTTTGCTCTCTGTAGTGGAAGCAAATGAACAGAGGTGGGTGGGATCTGGCTGATCTCCTTTCAATAGGGCAATGAAGTCATCCTCATATGAGATCTCCTGAGCACCCTACAACAGACACTGCTATTCGAGGCAGTTCCACAGCTCAGTGAGAATGCACAATGGCCCTCAAACAAAAAAACCAATTGTTCCTCGTCTTTCTAGCTATTCTAATTGCATTTGAGCACATAACTATCACTAAAAAGCCCAGACATAATTTCCGCCTCTGATTAAAGTACTAACCAACATCACATTCAAATGAGGCTTTGCATGACATATGCCAACCAATGCACTTCTCTTGGGTCCAATTTCCTTCTCCTTCCCTCTGGCTATGACTCACTTCAGTTCTCTTTGCTCCATTCTCTCTCAAGCCTTCTGGCCACCCTCCTCTAGGAATAGCAGCTCAATACTGCTGGGCTTGATACGACCCAGCCTACACCCAGACCACTGCTATTGCCCTGGTCCTACAGGCAGGAAGCCCTACATTTTTACTTGCCTGGATAGCACTTCACTTATCCCGGGCAATAGAATTTCCCTCAGCGTGTTTGCTCCCTTAATTGCCTGATATTCAATGAATTCTGCACAAGTTTACTGCTTCTGATATAGTTAAAGAATTTCCTGCTATTTGTTTTTATATCTGACTAACTTCTCTTCAAATACCCTCTTAGGATAGATCTACCCTACAAGTGCTACACAGCAGCATGGACACTTGTTTCAGTGACAGAAGGGTTTTTTCTGTCACTGTAGTAAATCCACCCCCTCGAAAGGCAGTAGCTAGGTTGATGGAAAAATTCTTCCATTGACCTAGCAGTGTGTATAGCGGGGCTTAGGTTGGCTCAATGGTGTGAATTTTTCCACACACCGTGAGCAACATAGTTAGACTGACTTAAGTTTTAGGTCTAGACTAGGCCATAGCCTAATTTCCATCTAAGATTTTACCTGGACTGAGTTAATGCTTCTATTTACTTCATTTCAACTGGATGTCCAGTTTTTGAAGTTTGGGTTAAATAAGCTATTGAACTTTGCTGTTAAGCCATACTTGCTTATCACCAGTACTCCTTATGTACTTACAGTAACTTAACGTTGTAGTTATGTTCCTGAAAAAATGCAACTTTAAGCAAAACGATGTTAAGCAAATCCAATTTCCCCGTAAGAATTAATGTAAATAGGGGAGAGGGGTTAGGTTCCAGGGACACACACAGTATAAGTTTTAAACAAACAATTTAATACTGTACTAATACTGTACACAGCAATGATGATTGTGAAGCTTGGTTGAGGTGGTGAAGTTAGAGGGTGGGATATTTCCTGGAGAACGCCTTACTGATAAATGATGAACAAGCATTGGGCTGAGCCCTCAAGGGTTAACACACTGTTGTTAATGTAGCCTCACACTCTACAAGGCAGCACGAATGGAGGGAGGGGAGACAGCATCGCAGACAGAGACAGAGACACACACCCTGTGTGTGTGGGAGAAAGATGCGCATTGCCCCTTTAAGTATGCTGACCCCACTTTAAGTACATTGCTTTTAAAAAAAATCAGGAAGTTGAGACAGCAGCTGTGGCCAGCAAGCTCTCTCCATCCTGAGCCTTGTCCTGTCCCCACCCTGCTCTATATGGAGAAGGAGTAAGCAGGGGGAGGGGGCAAGGGTAGGGGGAGGCGGATACCCTGACATTAGCCCCCCTCTATCCTGCTTCCCTGCACAGCAAGCAGGAGGCTCCTGGGAGCAGCTCCAAGGCAGAAGGCAAGAGCAGCACATGGCAGTGGGGGGAGGGACAGCTGAACTGCCTGGCAATTGGTAGCCTGCTGGGCGGCTGCTGCACAGGGAACTTAGAGGAGCTGACAGGGGGACTGCCAGTCCACCCTGGTTCCAAGCCCCCCACCAGCTACCTCCAACGGGCTGCTCCTCCTACAAGCAGTGGACAAAGCAGGCGGCTGCCAAACAACGTTATAAGGGAGCATTGCACAACTTTAAACAAGCATGTTCCCTAACTGATCAGCAACTAACAACCGGGATGACTAAGTGAGGAGTTACTGTATTTCAATAACAAAATGTTTAAAGTTAATGAAAACAAGGTGATTGTTTTTGGAGGAGAACCTAAACATTCTTCTGAAGTGTTGGAAACCCAAACATACCAGCACTTTGCCAGAACGGGAGACCTAGTCAAACAAAACTAGTCTAATTTCACTAACAAAGCTGAGTGAAGTATGATAAAGTGAACTATTGCATCAATAAGGAAGTCAATTTGATTTTTTAAATCGCTGGTTTTAATCATTTATGGGATAGTAACAAGGCAAACAACTTATTTTAATTTACAGTGAACCTTTGATCTTCTGATGCAATGATGCCTGTGAATGACCATAAAATTAATATAATAATAGTTTCTTGGGTGCCTGAAGTCATTTGTCTTTTGGATTTATACCATTCACACAGCAGAGAGTAAAAAGTATGTTCCCCTCACCCTCCTTAGAAATAAGTACTGCATCACATCTTTATTGCTGCTTAACTGAGATTTACTCACAGCTTCAGAGTTATCGATGAAAGGGTCTGTTTCATCGTAGCCATAACCTATATCGATCAGATCCTGCAAGCGATCCTTTCGATGCTTGTGACACTTCCCACCCTGCAAAGAAAACAAAACTGTGGTAAGCCAGTCTGGGAATCTCACTGTTCTGGTATCAAATGAAGTCTGTGAAACAGGAACAGGAACCCTGGAAGGATGGCTCAATTTAGGAGACTACTAATCAGATAGAGTTTTTCACCTCTTGGACACTTGGGACAACTCTGAACTAGTGAATATAGAAACCAAAAAGCCATTAATATCCAATGGCTACATTTTAACTTATGCAAAAAATTAGTTGGCTGGACGTGCAATTCTTTATAACATCCACACCAGAAACCACGAACAAAGTTTACATCAGATTGACCAAATGGTGGTCGATGCAGGAAGGGACATATGAATCTTTATCGCACCTGGCACGTAAATATCTTGCGATGCCGGCTACAACAGTGCCATGTGATTGCCTGTTCTCACTTTCAGGTGACATTGTAAACAAGAAGTGGGCAGCATTATCTCCTCCAAATGTAAAAAAATTGTTTGTCTGAGCAATTGGCTGACCAAAAAGTAGGACTGAGTGGACTTTTAGACCTTAAAGTTTTACATTGTTTTATTTTTTGAATGCAGTTTTGGGGTTGTTGTTTTTTTTAAACATAATTCTACATCTGTAAGCTCAACTTTCATGATAAAGAGATTGCACTACAGTACTTGTAGTAGGTGAACTGAAAAATACTATTTCTTTTGTTTTTTACAGAGTAAATATTTGTAATAAAAAATATAAAGTGAGAACACTTTGCATTTTGTGTTGTAATTGAAATCAATATATTTGAAAATGTAGAAAATATCCAAAATATTTAAATAAATGGTATTCTATTAACAACAGCGCAATTAATAGAGATTAATTTTTTTAATCACTTGACAGCCCTCATCATAAAGTATTATAGCTGCAGGCAGACACACACAAATGTGAAGAACAAAGCCTCTTGTCTTTAAAAAAAAAAATGTTTTTTAATAACATGACTTGAGCATATCCCTTTCAATAGCAAATGGCAACTAAGGAAAAAATATACAAGGGCAAATTTAGCTTTTGGTTTGAGCTTCCTGGTTTAATTTTGTAACACCTTCCCCAACACCTCCTTCATTCAAAGAGCAGGTCAAACTTGGAATAACTTCATGTCACTACACGTGAATTATATACATCTATATAGCTCATTACCCTAGTATATATCTATATAGCCAATTACCCTAGTATGGGAACACTTCACAATCTTTAATATATTTATATTCACAAAACATCGGACGTAGGGAAGTATTACCACCATTTTATGGATGGGAAACTGAGGCACAAAGGAACTAAATGATTCACCTAAGGTCTCACAGGAAGTCTGTGGCAGAGTATGGAACAGAACTCAGGTCTCCAGATTAAATATTTATATTTGATACATGTAGTCAGCCATTTCCTTCCCTAAAATACTCTCATGGAAGAATTCTGCTTTTGGAAAGGAAGTAGATTGAGGGATGCCCTAACAATGATAAAATAAACATCCCCCTTGACAGAATGAACAGGAGCAAGGCCAATAGATAAACATATGGAGCAGGGCTTGAATGACTACTTTGTGTGTCCCCATAATTTAAATATCTTTTTACAGGAGAAAATAGAAGCTGCCTTGGTTGGTTAAGGACTAACAGAACCCTAACATTTTCCTTAAGACCCAGGCCAGCTATATCACTGCATTGAGAAATGCTATCAGGCTGTAATTTTAATATGGTCCTCTAGCAATATTACCAGGGAAAGAGTGCTTCTCGTGGGCATGCTCGCACTCTGCTGCAGATGGTCTGCAGTCACAACTGTAATACCCACTTGTAGACACCACCTGAGATATTGGAGTCTGAGACCTGCTTGTGGATACCATATGTATCCAAACCAGGTGAACCTGGGCTTAAGTTGTCAGAAAGTGGATTCTTGGATTGGAATGAAGTGAAGTGTCCTAACACTGAGCCACTAACCAAAACTTAGTACCCCAAGACTATTATTGGTGCTGGCCATCCAAACTTCCAAAAAAACATCAAAGCTTCCACCTTTTCACATGCAACTTTATCATCTGTACCTGTACGAATAAAGACAAGATGTAGCAACATACTACAATCCGCTGCATTTCAAAAATAATCAAGTAACAACGTCAAAGAAAATCCCTAGTCAAATCAAAGCCATTCACTGAAAAAGTCAAAGATTACATCCATTTCAGCTAATTCAATCTGATATATACATCACTCAAGGTATTGTCTATGTCTCTCATCAAAGTTATTCAAGAGACCCCACCTACCAATGTGGAAATAAACGTGGTGCTTTTAAGATGCACAGAGACTGCGCTTAGGTAAGTTTCAGAATCAGAAGCCTATTCAGTTTTAGCTGCAGATATCAGTGGCAGTTGAAGAGGAAGGACCAAGTACCTTTCAGCTCATTACTTTTTTTCATAGTAAAGCATGCACTGTGTAATTGTGTCTTTTCATCATATTAAATGTGATGTGCAGAAAACCATGTATTGAATTATTTTGAACACAAAAAGACAATGAAAATACTTCATTGCACAATATGCACCCAAAACTTAATGAGTTGAACTGTGCCTGATGATTCCATCCTTTTAAGTGACTTAAGCCTCTACATCCAGAAGAAAGAATAAGGTTCTGGGTCCACTCTCCCTCCTAGCATCTGTAATCTATGTGGTGTTTGAAAGCTCAGCGTGATCTTAGAAAAATTACATGGATTGGTCATTTAGATAGTAATGTGAAGCACGGACCATAGACTTGATTTAGTCAGGGAAGGGAAGTGGCTGCATGGATCAAGTGGAGAATGGGGCCATTCAGAGCATACTTTTTGTGTTGAAGTCTAACGTTTGCAGGAGTCAATCCACCTAGAAAATTCTGCCTGACCAAATGAGCAGCTATGTAAAGGTGTCCCTGTTCAAATGCTCACAGTATGCATCTACTTTTATGGAAAAAATTTCTACTGGCATGCTTTTTCCCTTCCCCTTCTTCATTTGGTTCAATGAGACTTATGCCTGATTTTTATTTATTTATATATATTACACACACAAGTCTGCTTGAAAACTTGCCTATGCATAAGGTTCTGATGCTGGCTATTTACCAGCTGAATCAACAGGGTGTTCCGGTGAAACACAGCATCCAGATGAGTGGTCCCCAAACTTTTTCTGTCATGCCCCCTCTTACCAGTAATGGAATCTATCAGAGCCATGGTCGGGGGCCAAGCTGCAGTTTGGGGCCACGGACCCAGACTGGTGCTGGAGCAGAGCTGGGGGCAGAGCAGGGCTGGGTGGTGCTCCCTCCCTGCCCCCTGTACGGGCTGGCCCAGGCCCCGCTGTGCCCACCCTGAACATTCCTTCATGCCCCCTAGGGGAGCGTGCCCCACAGTTTGGGGAACTCTGATCTGGATACTTTAGTGACTGACACTATAAACACTCATAATTAGAGCATTTAATTCCATTCTCAATATATACAAACATTAACCAGTTCATTTTCCAAAAAGAATTAGTTTTTAAATCTCTACAAACCAGAAAAAAGTTCTACTTCACTGTGAGTGAACATTTTTTTTTTAAAGTTACAAGGGAAATGGGAGGTGAAAACTGACCTTAGGATAGGAGTTTAGTTGCACCTTTAAATACAAAAAAATTGTCTCTCCACAATATTTCAAGACATTACCAAGGAAATGCATTTCATAACATAATGATATACTGTATACAAATATTGTTAACACTTTAAATTTTTCTCAAGTTCAGTAAGTGCCATCTTGCTCTTTTATTATTAGACAGGGTAAACAATAGTATTCAACTGCCTTTTTCTATACCAGACATTTTACGTACCTATGTCATCTCTCCTCATTAGCAATCTCATCCCCCATAACACGTCTAAGGCATTGTGTCTAAAACACAATTATCTCTGTATAATATATTGATATCATAGACTGAATGTTTCTTATCCTATTAAGGAAACTTGCCTTTTTGATAGGAAAAATTCCAGAGAAGTCAGAAAAATCAGTTTACATAGGGACATTAATACCAAAAGTCTTTTTTTGTTAGTGAAAGGCACCACACTTCAATATCCAGGGCTGTTAGTCTTCTAAATTCGATTAACTTGTTTTTATTGCCAGCTCATAATGTATCATCTAAGACTATCCATGTGAATTTAAGGAGCTGGCTGGGTGTGGTCTTATCTAACATCTCTTGGTTTCTACTTTGACATTTATTAGTGGACGCTTTTTTCACGGTGGACTATTTAAAAATCAAAGCAATTCAAATAAATTAATCAAGATTTGAATTACCAAGCAGGGAACATTGATTTAAACAAACAGATTTTAATCATGCTTTGCATTTGTACTTTTTAGCTATTTTCTTAAGGAAAAAGCTGCATCTCATTCATTGGTGACCATTTCAAACATGCTTATTTGCAACTAAATGTAGTTTTTACACTAAATTCAGTAATTTTTTTATTAACCAGGAGGCTATACTCATTTATTTAAGCGATTACATAGCTTAACATATATTTATTTGGATTCTGAATTTTTTTTAATGTTAGTAAATGGCGATTTCTTATTCACTAGATGATTAATTTTTACTTATGATTTCTGTCAAGTTCTATATGGATTGAAATTGGAAATAAATAAAAAAAATGCACAACAGCATTTAGTTTTTTTATTAGTTAATATAATTACCTTAAAAGGTGCTAGACACAAGAAACAAGTTTAATCAAAAGAACTTTTGCATTTAAAACTCACTGATTTATTAAACAAAGAAAATATCTGCAATTAGTAAATTAGTGCAATTAGTGATTGTTTCTAGTCACCATATCCTTCAAGATTTTAGAACTAGCAGATCTCATCCTCTCATGCCTACTTTTTATTCACACATTTGAAGAAAGCAAGCTTTCCTTGTTTTTCATTCCCAATCACAGTTTTTCAACTCTGAATGAACTACTCATTGAACTAAACTAATTGAATTAACTGAAATGAAAAATATTCTCTGCACCGGCAGTTACTGCCGTCAAACTCTGGTTCCAGGTGCTTAGCCCATGACTTCCCCCAGTTCAGTGGTTTGACTTTCTTGAAAATTTCAGCACCAAATATACTACTTAATATTTTTAAGTGATTTTAATAGATTATAGTAAATTTAGGCCTTTACATATGTGAAATTATGACAACCTATGTAAAAAGAAAAAAATATTTTGATTTAAATTTTTTAAATCTTTTTTTTTTTTTTAAATCACTGATGTTTATCCACCCTGGCTTGTTTACATTACTACACAGTGTTGTTCAAATTACTCTCAATACTATTTTAGTGGTTGTCCCCAGCAGCCTGCAAGTTTTTTGTGATGTGGCAGCTGCCGGATAAAACTCATTCAAGACTGAAATTTCTATTACACTTTCCAATAGAGGCATCCCAAAACAAGTATGGCTCTATCTTGCTGCATCTACATTTGAGGTAGAATGTACCAACTATTTAACAGTGCCCAATACTACTACACAACAATTCAGGAAAAAAAGAGAATATGGTATCAAATAGGGCTTACACAACTAGTGTTAGGAAAAAAGATCATGAGTAAGGCTACGATTCTGTCACAGAGGTCACGGATTTGGTGATTTTAAGAGATGTCCACGAGTTCTTGAAAATTCCAATAAAAACATTAGATTTGAGAAGAAATCACTTATTTCCTTTAACATCTGCAGTACAAGTGTTGAAAATAGTGTTTTGTGCACTGTTGTTGCTGAGACCAACGTTAGCGAGTAACAAGCAGGGCATTACTGGGTAACAAGCTAAGTTACAGGCAGCGGGGCTCAGGCTTTAGCTTCAGCCCAGAGCGGCAGGATACAGGCTTCGGCTTTCAGAATCATGGAAAGCTCTGTTAGTAAATGACCATTTGAACCCTCTAACAATTAATCTTGTCAGTACATCTTGTCAAAGTTATATGTTTAATAGGCAATTTAAAAGCTTCTGTATTGATTTAGTGAAAACTGAACTAGTATGTGTACATTTCTGTGATTTGCTGTTTATTGCCCGCATCCTGTCAGTGACTTTTAATACAAATACCTGTGGCAAAATCATGGTCTTAATCACGATAACCATAGTGGTCAGTACCTACATTTTTATCTTTCATCCAAAAAACTGCACCATCCGAATTTTTGGGGGTTTTTGGTTTTTAAATAATGACGGACACATCTGAAGACTAGCAGAAGTGGACTGTGATGGTAGCGTGGGGAAAAGAATCCTCTTGCAGAGCGGTCTGCATCACTGGTACAAATATAGAGAGAAGAGTACCATCTATTGTCACCATCCTTGTATTCTGCAGCACATACGTTTTTCCTCTGAGATTTCCCATCCAGTACTGAAGAAGTGCAACTGACTTCTTGAGAGATCTATCATGAGTACAAACCACTGTATAACAGGTGCAGGTATTTGCTTAGGGAACTTACCTAAGAATATGTTCCAAGGCACAGATAATATCTAGTTGAGTTTTTTTCATTAGTATAGCCTTATCAGACAGAAAGTGTGTCCATTACAAACTGAGCAAATTAAATAAGATGAGAAACTTGACTGATATAGGTATAAGAAGCAGCTGCGAAATCAGAGTAGCAACCATACCCCAAAAAAACCCTGAAAATGTTAGCAACCAATGTTATTACTAAAAAATGGGATGTTACAGTAGCTCTGCTAAAATACTCACATATTTTGCCTCAAATTTCTTGGCCAGCATTTCCACCTCATACCGCTCACGTTGTTCATCATTAAATGGATCTTCTGAGTGGGTAGGTTTCTTCTGAGAGAAGAGAGGTGGAAATTACACATTCATTCTGTTTCACAGAAAGACATGATGAAATGAAGCCTTATTTAATATCAAATTGTGTTCTAATAGCTTAAGTAGTTAGAATTCACTTTGCAAAAAAAAAAAATTAAAAAAAAATATATATATACAGACGAACTTTTCTGATTCCAATAGCTATTAAAAAGGAGTTAGAACTATTCAGATCAGTCAGAGCTACACAATTGCCCTTTTACTCATCTACCCTATATTTCAGTTCATAACTCTTTTGCTGGCATATCTGAAATCAGGCATATTCCAAGGTACCGTATACCCATTTGCCCAAATAGTTATCCTACCTGGCAAACCTCAGCATTTGGCAGACATGGGAGAACTGCTGTTTGAGGAGCAACAAAAGGAAGAATTACCTCCAACCAAATGTACTCTCTTATTGTTTATCAACACCATTTGGATGTGATATTTTGTGATGATAAAAAGATGAATTTGGTATGTTTTCAGCACGGAAGCAATGCAAAAGAACTATGACGCTCAATAAAGCGTAGCCAAAATGGAAAAGAGGGTAATTCCCTTTGCATTCTCTCACCAGCTCCTCCTGGCTCCTTCAAACAATAAGGAGTCACAGTACATACTGTCCACATCTGCTGCTATGGCAGCCATAGGGATGATGCAAACTAGAGATTATGACCTCACTGTACAAATAAGCAGGAAAGAGGTACTGGTTTCAAAAAAGCCATTTTCACCCAGCTATGGATAAACTGACGTAAGGACTGGGAGGGGGACGAGGGGGGGGACCTGTAGACAAGAACATAAGGATTTTTGTTCAGGAGTAAGGGGTAGCAAAGGAAGCCGGATTACTTTCCTCAGACAAGATTTCATCTATAGAATAGGGGAGTTGTAACAAAAAATACTAAAATGGTCCACAGAATGTTTTTTCAGGCTAATGCAGTCCTTAATGGATGCCAACTAATTTTGCTGAGCCTGGCCTTTCTATTCTAGTTTTACTTTAGCACTTCAGGATAAGAAAATTAGTGACATTCTAAACTTACAGAAAGATAAGTACCTACTCTAATTAGGACATGGAAGACCAATCTAGGACCAACTAGTTGCAATTCTAGCCCAATGAAGGATTGTGAACTATTCTCTAATTCAGTGTGATGGGGCCACAGTGAAGTGGGTCTGCAAGGCCCACATTTCTAAAGTTCAGAGGGCTTTTGAACCAAGTTCTTAGAGAAGGGGTAGAAGAAATTACTTATCTAAGAAATTCTGTAATGGTATCTAAAATTTACTGCAGGATTAACTAAATTTAACCCCTTGGTCACTTTCATTCCTAAATGGAAAAATCCTGGTCTATACTTAAGTTAGAGAATATATCTTATACTTTAAATGTTACATGAAGACAAAATATTGGCAGCAGAGGTAACAACTTAACAAGCACAATCTTACACTGGCATACATCAGCCCTTTATTTCTAGGTTAATCTTCCTCCTGTTGGGACCCTAAAAGCCACACTAGATTGTAATATCACTTTTGTTAGTTAATACCCAGGCTTCTTAACATTTAAGGACAACTATTACTACTGCAACTTACCAAGACATCCTGCTAATCACATGCCACAATCTTTCATACTTAAGAGTTAGTAGAGCACATCTTGTCAGCACTAAACTAAAAGCCTTGACAAATGAATTTCTCCATCTATCCAGGGGAAAAACAGAGCAAGGGCAGCATAAATTTCTTCCATGTAAACCCGCCATCTGTTTCTGACTTGGGGTGGGAAACCCATCTTTAGGCTGGAAAGAGGAATTCATTCTTCATGGCCGTTAAATTTTTGGGCTCTTCACTGAGTCTGCCAACAAGGGGTCAATTATTATAGTGACATTTAAAAGTTATAAAACTTCCTTTGGAAATATGTATGACAAAACTGTGAAATACCCTTCCACTTCTTGCAGTAATTATCTGTCTCTTGGGGATTCCTCTCAGGCTATTCCAGTTCTATCAGATACTGTAAGATGGAAAGGTATACTCCCTATCTCGTTACAAAACACCAAACTGTTCAGCAACTCCTTATAAGCAAGTTGGGAGCAAACAAAAGCTTTCAAAAACTAATCTTCTTTTGTGCAATAGTAACATGTAAAAGTCAACAAGTTTATATAAAGACCTTATTTTAAAATCTGATATACACCTCTACCTCAATATAATGCGACCCGATACAACACAAATTTGGATATAACACGGTAAAGCAGTGCTCTGGGGGGCGGGGCTGCACACTCCGGTGGATCAAAGCAAGTTCAATATAATGCGGTTTCACCTATAACACGGTAAGATTTTTTGGCTCCCGAGGACAGCGTTATATCGAGGTAGAGGTGTATTGCTAAAAATTATGCTAAATTCTAAGCGCTAAAACTACTACTTAAAAAAAAAAAAAGCCAACAGTGCCAATAACAATTTCAATCTCTGCTGGAAAGGAAGGAATAGGCCCAAAGAGATTCTACTGAAAGAGCCATAAAGGATAAGAGTGTTAGTTCTTAAGGCTCATTTAATAAGGATATTTTCCTCATTGCATTAACTGGCAAAATGTTAGTGTGGTTCTTCTACATGACAAATGTCATCAGTTCTCATTTAAACTTGGCTCTCATTTAAACACCATGAAAGCCATTTCCCTGTTATTTTAGTTTGCTTTGAAAAATTGCATCTGTAACATATCCAGAAAAGTGGGAAGTATCAGACTGAAAAACAGCAGGGCCAAAAGAGATCACCACCACCCCAAGGCCTACAGCCCCTGTATCTCGCAGGGCTACCCTCTCATCTCATATCTCCCTGCTTTAAGTGAAAAATTCAATACTAGTAGCTATGGAGTCACAATTGTGCCTCTATAATATGGCTGGATTAAGTGTTTTCTCCCTTTCTTGTTATCCTCATTTAATGGAGTAGACTTTCACTCCTGTCTTTACCTTAACACTTCTTTTTTAAGCCTCTACTGTTCAACAATTTCAAAAGAGAAAGGGAGGAATGAAAACTCAAAGGACCACTTCAAAAGGATGGAGGCTCTTTATGGAAAAAATCTCACCATTTGATGGTTTCACACTGTTCAGGGGAGAGAAGACATCATGAAAGTCATGAAGACTTATTATAAAGTAGGACTCTGCAGGGAATTGATAAACATGAGAGCATGTATAATTCTTGTCTTTTCCAATACCTAACGTGAAACATGTTCCCTCTCATCCCAGTGGTACTAAAATCCACTAACCTGCCAATATTTTTTTAACTGGTCTATATGTGAAAGTTGTACAGGTATAACTATCACTGAGGGGGCATTTTTTTTTAAACGAGTATAGGTATACCAGTACTACCCCAGGGTGGACTCAGACTAGTATAGCTTATTCCCATTCCCTTAGAGGAATAGCTATACTGATGTAAGCACCTTTAAAAAACAGTATATCCATATGCATACAAGCAGAAGTTTACACTTTAACTATACTGGCAATACGTTAAAGCAATACGACGGTTTTAGTGTAGGCAAGGCCCTTGTCAGCACAACCACTAACAATGGTCAAAACTCATATTTCATCTTCTCTTGCTTTCGAAGAGGGGAAAAGAGATGTGGAAATGAAGTATATCAGATTATTACCTACTAGCCAAATATGAATATTATATGTTACCAGAATTAAATATATTAAGACCTTCAGGGAAAACTGGACTAAAGAAAAGTTGGGAAAAAGTCAACCTCCACAAACACAAAACCTATGAACATTTAACATCAATTTTCAACCGTCTCTCCTAACACTCCTTAATGTTCATACAGGAACAGTGAACAAATTTGGTTCTGTAATATTCCATACAGCCCCATATGCAATATACAGGTTTCCACCAATGGGCAGACCAGCCATTTAAGTAGCCTGAACTGGCACTGGATGTTCAAAGTAGCTGTAGGAAGGGATCTCACTATGGTAAGTAGATCCCAAAGAAATAATTAGGAGTGAAGTTGTTGATTTTCTGTAATCCCTCTATATTTCAAGGATAAAGTGATGCTATTCCTTCCAGAGGAGAAGGTCAAAGAGGGTAGAATATAAGGTTGTAGTACCACCTTCTTGAAAGGCTTTGAATGAGAGCACGGGGCTTATCTACCCAATGTTCTGGATGTTCAAGTCTACTGGTGCTACGGACAATGGCATTTAAGCCTTTTGTCATCAATATATCCACCATAACCAGAAAGATGTCAGCTACCCCCTTTCCTCACCCCCCCCCTCCAAAAAAGAGAAAACATACCTGAGAATTTTCTATATACTAAAAGAAAAGCAACAATTATGAGTCCTCTAGCAACTTCACTACTGCCAGCATATTATACAAAATTGCTCAGATATTATGGTGATGGGCAGCATTCAACACTCAAGAACTGAAAAGAATAGGATAGGCCTAGAGTATCTACTTTAGCATTGCTCCACATGCTGGTCTCTGATGAGCAGCAGGTGCTGCCTATTTCCCATAAAGTTGTATCCACAAGCTTTTGTTGTAATCCACTCACCAGTGCCAAATGAGTAGCTTTTCTTGGGGAGTTCAGGGGTCTACCCCACCAGTTTTGACCCCTCCTCCCCAGAATTCAGGGGTTTTTCCCCATTAAGTGAAGTTTTCAGCAGTTCTAACATTCCCAATAAGCCAGCGTCTACAGACACATGCCTCCAGCACTGCTACTGCTAACACTGTACTTTTGCCAAGCCAAGAACTTCACACAGCTCTGACTCAGTTTCATCCTGCTGATGAAAACCTTGCAGACAACTGTGACCTGACAGGAGCTGTCAGTTTCACTCTGCAGCTGTTTGGCAGAGCTTAAAACAGCAGGAAAGGCAACACTTGACCCGCTCACAGAGGAGAAAGACCTGGGAGAGGCACGTAATAATAGCAAGGCTTCCCCCACGCACTGGGGTAGCATATTGGAGCCTAAGGAGGGGACTTGTGCTTGAGACACCAGCCAGCAAGTGCGGAGATGGAGCCCCGTCCTCCGCACAGGGCACACGGCAGAGGAGCAGGGCAACTGGGCTCCTCAGCAGCGCGCTGCCCGATCCAACTCCGGCGGAGCCCAGCCCCGTCTAAAAGTCGCTCAGTAACAAGCGCCTTATCTGCGCCGCCGGAGCCGAGAGGCTGCGGGCGCGGCCGGCTGTGAGCCAGACGGGGAGAGGGAGCAGGCCCCGCTCCGAGGGCGTCTGTGGGGCGGGCGCTGTGCGCAGCTCCCCGGGGAGGAGTTGGGGTCCCGTACCCGCGGCTCCCCGCACAGCAGCAGCTCGGGGTAGCTGAACTCCACGCAGCTCTCCTCGGTTGGGTCCTTCAGCACCACCTCCAGGCGGACCGTCTGGCGTGGCGGTGGCGCCTCCTGCGGCGGCGGCGGCTCCTGCCGGCTGCTCTCGCGCTGTTGCTGTTGCGCCGGCGGCGGCTCCGGCCGGGGGGGCTCACGCTGCTGCTCAGGCCGGCTGGTCTCACGCGGTGGTTCCGGCCGGGGGCTGGTCTCGCGCGGCAACTGAGCCTGTGGCTCCGGCCGGGAGAGCTCGTGCTGTTGGTCGGGCGGCGGCGGCGGCACCACCTCGCGCCCTAGCAATAGCGGCTGCTCCGGCTCGCGGCCCCCGGGCTCGCGCTCCAGGGACGGGCTCTCGCCCTCGCGTCGCCTCACGGGTGCCAGACTAATGAACGGCACCCGGCGCGGCTCCGCCATCCTCCGACCCCCACCCCCCCGCTCACCAGCCCCCCGCCTCACCCGTACGGCGACACTCCCTCGCCGGCTCCTCCTCCCGCTCCCTCCCTCCCCACCCGATCGGAGCTGCCCCCTACGTTCTCCTCGCTGCTACCGCCGCCGCCATTTTGGAGCCCCCCCACATAAATAGAAGCAGGCCGCTAGGCCGCGCATGCGCAAGACGACGTGGGCCACGGGCGAACCGCCCCACGTCGCTGTTGTTATTGCTCATCGACTGCTACGTCACGGCAGCCCCAGCGCCCACCCGCTGCTGACGCCTGCTCCCGCCCACAGTTGCCTTGGAAATATGCACGCTGCCTGCGGTAAGGCTCTTAAAGGGCCACGAGTGCGGAGGTCACGGCGTGGGGGTTTTGCACAGAGCCAAGCTGGACGGCGGGGGCGCCTCGTCGCGAGGGACACGGACCTGGGCCGCGCCATGACCCCCATGGCGGGGCTGCAGCGCGAAACGCAGGGCCCAGCTGCCGGGCGGGCCGCCAGAGGCGCCCCCTCATCCCCCTTCCCCAGGGAGCAGCGGGGCCCACCCCAGCGGCTGGGCCCGTCCGGTGCGGGTGCGTGTGACGCGGTTGGGGAGGGGCTGGCTCCTGAGTCCTGACCCGCTTCACTCAGCTGCCCGGATTGGGCCTTCCTCACGGCGCCACCAGCAGAGGTCTCCCAGCGAGCTCCGGCCCCGTTGGGGACGTACATTTTGGTTTAGTAAAATCCTTCTCCTGCTCCAGGAGTGCCGGGCCCAGTCCTACCCGTGGCGCAAGCCAGCCAGGGGGGGCTCAGCTGTCATCTTTGAAGGCAAAACAGGAAAGTATCCCGCTGTAGAGGAAAGACAGGAGAGAATGAGACCAATATGGCTGCAGCAGAAGCTCTTTATTAACCGGAAAATCAAAAAAGAATCTTACAAAAAGTGGAAACATGGACAGATTGCCAGGAGTACAAAAGACTAGCACATGGATGTAGTGATAAAATCAGAAAGGCTAAGACACAGCAAGGGACAGTTACAGCTAGCAAGGGACAAAAGGCAATAAGAAGTGAGTCTAAAATACAGTAGGAGAAAGAGGAAGGAAAGTGTAAGGCCTTTACTTCACTGGAGAGGCGAGTGAATAATGGATGACACCATCACCAAGAAAGCTGATGTGTTTAATACCATTTTTCCCCCCAGTCTTCACTAAAAAGGTCATGACTAGATGTTTAACACAATGTTAACAATAAGACAAAAGGAACACAAGCCAGTAGAGGGAAATAACAGATTAAAATATTATGATAAATTAGATGTATTCAAATGGTCTGGCCCTGATGAAATCCACCTCAGATTTACTTAAGGAACTATGTGAAGCAATCTTGGGACCATTAGTTACCTTCAAGAACTGAATGAGTACTCATATCTTTCTCCTTTTTGTCCTCCCCTTTTGTAAACTAATAACAAAAGGGGAGGGTAAAAAGCGGGAAAATATGCCC
The DNA here is from genome assembly GCF_011386835.1 of Chrysemys picta bellii. Classification (NCBI taxonomy): domain Eukaryota; kingdom Metazoa; phylum Chordata; order Testudines; family Emydidae; genus Chrysemys; species Chrysemys picta. Next base: position 90,416,547 of record NC_088791.1, on the reverse strand, counting down.
ACTTATTTAGCACAGAATCACAATGTTGAGAACATTAATCAAGGAACCAAAGGGCATGAAGAAAATAAATTCTTTCGTTGGCTATATACCAATGCCAGGATCGTGGGTAAAATAAATAGACTTGGAATTCCTCATTTATGAGCGTAAGTTTGAGATAGTTAATATTACTGAAACTTGATGGTATGACTTGCACAACTGGAATGATAAAAATCAATGACTATTACCTATTTAGGGATCAAGTGGGCAAAAGTGGAACAGGAGTGGCACTCTGGGCATTGCCTGGTTCTGATAACTGATAACTTTAAAGAACATTATCTTAAATGCTTGTGGCTTGATGTCCAAACAGATAAAGCACACAATGGTGCCTGCTACAGACTACCAGTTAACACTAGGGAATAAGATGACTAGCTCCTGATGCACCTCTCAGTAGTGAGTAGGAAAAAAGCTATGTGACCCTGGGATACTTCAGTTTGAGTACTAGCACTCTCATAGTGCCAGTGCTAAAATCTCCTTGCATGAGGAACAAATTTTTAATAATGGGCTCTTCAGTCTTGCAGAGAAAGGTATAACAAGATCCAATGGCTGGAAGTTGAAGCCAGCCAAATTCAGACAGGACATTTTTTAACAGAGTAATTAACCATTGGAACAATTTAGCAAGGTTCATGATGGATTCTCCATCACTGGCAATTTTAAAATCAAGATTGGATTTTTTCTAAAAGATCTGTTCTAGGAATTATTTTGGGGAAGTTCTATGGCCTGTGTTATACATGAGGGCAGACAAGATTATCACAATGTTCCCTTCTGGCCTTGGAATCTATGAAAATTCATGGAGCATGCATGAGAGGTTAGAGGACTGGAGAAGAGCAAACAAAGTACCTATATTTAAAAAAGGACTAAAGAGAACCCAGGGAATTATAAACTAGTCAGCCTGTCTTTGATACTCAGAAAGATACTGGAATAAATTGATTAATTTATAATGTTGATAAATAATAGTTAACATGGATTTATTAAGAACAAATCATGCCAAACCTACTTAATTTCCTTCTTTGACATGGTTATTTGCCTAGTGGATGGGGGGGGGGGCAGGAGTACTATGTGTAAATATATTTTGATTTTAGTAAGGCTTTTGACACAATCGTACATGACATTCTAATAAACTAAGAAAATGTGATCTAGATGAAATTACTATAAAGTGGGTGCAAAATTCTTTGCAAAACTGAACTCAGAGTAGTTAGTGGTTTGCTGTCAAACGGGAGAGACATATCTACTAGGATTCCACAGGAGTCTGTCCTGTGTCTAGAACTAATCAATATGTTTATTAACGACTGAGATGATGGAGTGGAGAGTATGCTTATAAAATTTTCAAATGACACCCAACTGGGAGGGATTCCAAGCACTTTGGAGGACAGAATTAGAATTCAAAAGGACCTGGATATATTGGGGAATTGATCTGAAATCAACAAGATAAAATTCAGTAAAGACAAGTGCAAAGTTCTACACTTAGGAAGGAAAAAATCAAAATGCACAAATACAAAATGGGAAATAATTGGGTAAGCAGCAACACTGCGGGAAATCTCATAGTTATAGTGGCTCATAAATTGATTATGAGTAACAATGTGATGCAGTTTCAGAAAAAGCAAATATTCTATATCTTGTGTATTAAGAGGACTATTGTATGTAAAACATGGGAGGTAATTGTTCCACTTTATGTGGCATTGGTGATGGCCCAGATGGAGGATTGTGTCCAGTTTGGGGTACCACACTTTAGAAAAGTTGTAGACAAACTGGAGAGAGTCCAGAGGAGAGCAACAAAAAAGATAAAACTCTTGACCTATGAGGAAAGGTTTAAAAAATGGGATATGTTTAGTCTTGAGAAACGAAGACTGGGGGGCGGGAACCTGATAAGTCTTCAAATATGTTAAGGGCTATTATAGAGAAGATGGTGATCAATTATTCTCCATGTCCACTGAAGGTAGGGCAAGAACTAATGTGCTTAGCCTGCAGCATGGGACTCTTATGTTAGATATTAGGAAAAACATTCTAACTATAAGAATAGTTAAGTATTGGACTAGCTTATCAAGGGAGGTTGTAGAATCCCCATTATTGGAGGTTTTTAAGAACAGGTTAGACAAACATCTGTCAGGGATGGTCTAGGCATAATTGGTCTTGCCTCAGTGTGTTGGGATGGAGTGGATGACCTCTCAAGGTTTCCTGCAGCTTTGTATTTCTGTGATCCTGATAGCCGTTGAGCTCTGCTGGTATAAGGGGGTAAGCAAGAGCATGGGATAGTATGGAAATAAAGCAAGGAAAAGAGAGAGTCACTTATTACAGGGTGGGGTGGGGTGGGGGGAATCCTGACAGCCCTGGTGGGGACATACAAGTATGCCAAAACAAAAACAAGCTAAATCCCACAAATCCTTTCAAATCACTAACAGGGAACAAAGCATGAAAATATCTTGTGTCCATACAATTCCTGCCAAGAACTTTTTGCAGCTTCATTGTCACCATCACTTAGATATAGACATATCCTGGAAAGGGAAAGCCAGGGCCCAGGAGATAGGTACGGAGTTGTACTAAGAATAACTTTTAAAAGTTTGCCATGTTGGCAATCCGAGAAAGGGGAGTAGGAGTCTAAGGGTACGTCTATACTTACTTCCTGGTCCGGATGTAAGTGATCAATTTTTCTGGGATCGATTTATCGCGTTTTGTCTAGACGCGATAAATCGATCCCGGAAGTGCTTGCCGTTGACGCCGGTACTCCAGCTCAGCGAGAGGAGTACGTGGCATCGACGGGGGAGCCTGCCTGCCGCGTCTGGACCCGCGGTAAGTTCGGACTAAGGTACTTCGAATTCAGCTACGTTATTAACGTAGCTGAATTTGCGTACCTTAGTCCGAAGTGGGGGGTTAGCGTGGACCAGGCCTTGAATGTAGATTTTTAAGAGGCAATCAGCCATACACTTTTTCAGGGTGGAACAACATATGATGTATTCTTATTCTGGATAAATGGGGCCAGGGTGGCTCGTCCTATGTTTTGAAGATGTTGTGTAGGATGAACTTAATTCTCAGTTTCCCTTGTCCTCCTGCTCAGCCCACCTCATAGTCTTTCAGTTGCATAGATTAGCCACTGTTTTTTCTCTCATCTGAATTCAAATAGCCTCGGCAAAGATAGTGCAAATCATACTTTTTTACTTGAAAGTGTAAGCCATTGCTTTGTTTCTGAGTAGAAAGAAGCAATAGGAAAACACTGCTGATGGACTGTAACTCTGAGAAATGTAGGATTTCCCTTTGAAGCCTGGCAGTCTTTGGCAAGTGTTGCTATCCAAGAGGACTTCTCAGCCCTGAAAACTTGCAGCTTTCATCCAGGTTTTCATAAAAGCAAGTTGTGTTTGGACTCCGGCACCACAATGAATAAAACATATGATTTGTAAAATCACTTTTCCTCTATTGTTTTCTTGAAACTTGTATCTGATGGGGTCAAATGGCATTGCTCTATTCCAGTGGTTTCCAAACTGTGGGTCGGGACCCCAAAGTGGGTCACAACCCCATTTTAATGGGGTTGGCAAGGGCTGGCAATAGCCTTGCTGGGGTCCAGGACTGAAGCCCAAGGACTTGAGCCCTGAGTATGTGTGGGGGGCCCCTCAGGTAACAGGCCTCCCGCCTGGGGCTGAAGCCCTTGGGATTCGACTCTTTCTCCCTCCTCCTCCCACCCCCACAAGAGGGGTGGGGCTTTGGTTTTGGCCCCCCCTCCCAGAATGGCAAGGCTTGGGTGGGCTCAGGCTTTGGTCCCCCCTCCAGGGGTTGTGTAGCAATTATTGTTCTCAGCAAGGGGGCACTGTGCAATGAAGTTTGAGAACCCCTGCTCTACTCTCTGGACGGGCATAGGAAACCATCAAATCAAGATTTACTGACCCTGCCAGATTGAAATTTTAGGGGTAGGTTAGGTTCTGTGAGATTAAACTCCATATTTCACTGAAGCTTATTGAGGGAGGAACTTGGTGCTCAGGTAACAGGTCTTGTGTGGGATCCATGGAACTTTGAGCCAGCTGCTGTGAACCCCTTTTGCTGAATACTTGTTTTCAATTTGACAAGGATGTGAGAGCCAACAGAAGATTATTTTTATTTAGAAAAAGGAACACTTGGATACTATCCTCTAGGTTGAGCATGGGCACAACTTGTATTGCAAATTTGAAGACAACCCTTAGGAGGCTATCTACTGTAAAACTAAGTTGTTGGTCGGAAGGCAGAAAAATCACTGGTAAACTGGCTATCTAGATTCTCGACATTCAGAGAAATGATAAATGCAGACCAGCTCAAATTTTTAAGCAATACATAGTAGCTGGAAAACTACCTTGAATTTGCGTTCAATTTGGAGGTTGGGTATAAAGAGTCATATTTGCATATACACCCTGGCCAGATTTTGCGTACAGTGTCTGAATGTTTGTTTCTTTGACAGGAGAAAACCGGAAATAGTGTTAATGGTAAGTGATTGGACTACAGAAAAGTTAGTTAGAGGAAGTTACTTCTTGTAAATATTCTCAAACAACCACTTGTTCTGAATTATGCCATCCCAGACCTTAATGAAAGTAGCAGTCTTCTACCTGCGAGGTTCTGGCAGGCAGAGGCAGCGACTTCCTGAGTTCCCAGGTGGTGCTCGACCCACCCCGCCCCACCCCTGCTCTGCCCCTTCCCCAAGCCCCACCCCCACCCTGCCTCTTCCTGCTCCCGCTCCTCCCCCAGTGTCTCCTGCGTGCTGCTGAACAGCTGATCACCAGCAGGCGGGAGGTCCTGGGCGAGATGGGGGAGGAGTTGATCAGCAGGGCCTGCCGGTAGGCGGGAGGCACTGCGGGGAAAGGGGAGTAGCTGATCGGTGGGTGCTGAGCACCCACTTGTTTTTTTCCGTTGGTACTCCGGCGCTGGAGCACCCACAGAGTCAGCACCTATGCCACAGTCTTCATGGTTATATTTTTCCTCCTCTTGACTTGCGTTACATGATAAGCTTACTGTTATTTGTTGTATATGTCTAATTGTGAGATTGCAGCAACATATTTCCTTATTCCTTTGGCACTAGATAATTGTAATCTTAGGTCTGGATCTTTCTTTGGATTTAAATTGCAGTTACCAAGAACAAGTCAACTTATCTGATAAGGAGAGTGGTCTCTTTTTGTATAAATAGGACTTCTGTTTTGGGGGGGTTTAGTCATTTCATTTTTCAGGATTTATTTTTTATCAATTTTTGAGTTTTATATAGATGTCCAAAAATTGGGGTTTTGTGGGGCTCTCTTTATACATATGGTAATGAGTAATGTATATTATTACTTATTTCAGTATCATATACTGTAATGAGTAATCTCTTTGAGATGTTCCCTAGTGCACTTTAATGTAGTGCTTTAGTGCATACCAGCAGAGTCTATGTAGACCAATTAATGTGCAACACATTAGTGCACATTAGAAATCACACCTCCATAGTGCACCATTTCCAGAGTTTATTGGATAAAAACCAATTTCTTTTTTAATCTGGATTGTTTTATGGTGCAAACTTAAAGCCAGAACCTTATGTATAAGCCTACAGTGAAAGTTCTTCTCTTGTCTTTCAGATTATCTGAAGGTTTTTCAGATTAATAGTTTCATTAATGGATTTATCCAGAGAATTTCCTAAGAATATTGCATCATCAGAGAGCCCAGAAGTGCTGAGGGATAGTATATCTAGATCAGAGATTGAAAAGAAGACACATGGCAGCAGATGCAATAAGAGTGGTCACTGGAATCAGTTATTGCATGAAATATAAACAGAACACAATTCTTTAAGGCAATTCAAACATTTTTGCTGTTGTTGGTCTTCAGAGATTTGTCTGAATGCACCAGCAGGATATTCTAGCAGTTTACCATACAACAAAGTAGTTTGGAAAGAGGAATCAGAAGCCTCTCTCAAAGTGAGTTATGAGTTTTCTGCTTTGTCATCCACTCTATTCTTTGGAGTCAAAGTCCTGTTGCGGGATACATTATCTTTGCAAGTTTCAAGATAAACATTCATTGTAGGGTCATAAACTTTAAAAGACAAGTGTAGTAAATGTACATGTCATGACCATTTATTTTTTTTCTCCTCAGGATGCAACCATTCAGACCAACGTTTAAGTGATCCAGTACAGAATACAGATTCCCTTTTTTGCTTCTTTATTTTGAAGGTTTCCTGTCTGCATAAGACTTAGAGACTGAAATACCCAATGCAGTGAGCAAGCCTTCTGGAGGGAGTTTAAAGTTCTCTTCTTGAAGGAGGCATCTGTTAAATTATAAGGAAGGAAGAGAGTTTACCAGCCCTCAGAAGAACAGTAATTTTGAGATTAATATGTAAAGTTGTCTGGTATTTCTTTGATGAAGGTGAAGTAAAATAATTCAGAAGGATTCTAGATAGATGCAGAGATACCCGACAGTGAGGAGGTGCAGAAAACCTGCATTTAGCCATGTATAATAAAGATATACTTAATGAGGGTATTGGTCCAAATAAAATCACTATTTCAGGGCAGTGGCTGTGAAACATAGCCCTCTCCCCCATACAAGGTTTGCATTCTGTAATCTGGTTACAGCCTTACTGTTTGAAGGAGGAAGTTTGGACCTATGGCTCATTGGGCTAAGGTCAGAAGCCACTTGGCAGCTTCTGGTTAGAGCTCAAATCTTCAGTGACCAACGAGGAGTTTTGCAAGTAACAGCAGTTTTCATACATAGACAGGTACTGTAGCTATAGAACACATTTTACCTTTAGAAGTGTATTTATGTTTAGCTGCTTCATTTTGCTGAAGTCAGGGAAGGCACTGCACATTGATGGACTTGGAACACCCAAAATATGAGGCAAACCCACTGGTAAACGGTAAGCCTGTGACAGAAGTAGCTATTGCTGTTGGATTTCTCCCATTGATGAAGGATAAGTTCCAGGAGACCAAAACAACTCTCTATGGTAAAAAGTGATGACAGGTTGGGTTGGGGTTTTTTTGGTTGTTGTTTCTGGGAACTGTAGATCACTGAAGATATGTAACAGGCCTGTTAATTAAGGTGCTTGTTGTTTCCTTTTGAGGGTTATGAACAGATAACTTGGAAAATCAAAAAGAAAGACATAGAAGAAAAATACAGAAAAGATTTTGAAGAGAAGACCCCACTAACCTGAAAACATAGAAGATAAACATTGTTTTTAAAAAAAAGCCTTCAATGAACAGGCTAGCTTAGGGGTTCTCAAACTTCTTTCTGAGGCCTCCCAACACGTTGTAAAAACTCCATGGCCCACTTGTGCCTCACCAACAGTTTTTCTGCATATAAAAGCCAGGGCCAGGGTTATGGGCAGTAAGCAGGACAATTGCCCTGGGACCCGTGCCACAGGGGGCCCTGTGAAACTAAGTTGCTCAGGCTTCAGCTTCAGCCTTGGGTGGCAAGGCTCAGGGACCCAGGCTTCAGCCCTGGGTGGTGGTGCTTCATCTTTCTGCCCTGGGCCACCGTGAGTCTAATGCCGGCCCTGCTCGGTGGACCCTCTGAAACCTGCTCATGGTCCCCCTGAGCCAGGGAGCTCCAGACTCCTTGTTGAGAACTGCTGGGTTAGCTGAAAGAGACATTTAAATTGAGCAACACATGCCTGTAAAATGCTGATTGTGACCACTGTGGTGCTAAAATTCAGCTGAGCTGTCTATCTACATATTGGTGAGTCAGAGTTGGTCATTTTGCAGTTTAGAAATGCCAGGTCATTTTCAGGGACAGGAGTGATTGTGTCCCCTGGAGTTTTGTCTTAAATGCGGTTTTGTTTATTTGCACTGTTTCTTTAAAGAAGTTTGCCTGAAGGGGATACCTGACTGATATAAAAAGCTGTTCTATCAGACCAGACCAGCACATCTGGAGGCAGTCTTAGGTTGCAGATCTGTCTTCGAAATGTTGAAGCCAGGTTATTGTGTCTTATTTATATTCACAGTCAAGCTTTAAACAAAACTTTCATGAGTCACAGTTTTGTTTTAAGTAGCCACCACACCCATTTGTAACATGAATAAGGAGGTTATCCTTGATGAGGAATCCTTTTCAGCAAAGACTTGAAAATGGGAACTTCTGAATACAAAGGCAATAGTTCTAAAAGAGAAGCTGTTAACATTCTTGCTTGAAGCCTATAAGTAACACATTGTACAAAATACATATTTATATTATAGATGTTTTCCCTTTGAGGGATCTTATGCAGGTAGTGAGCGGGCACAATCCTGCTTTTGAAACTAGATGAGAATAAAATTGGGCACATTCAGACCAGAACAGACTGCTTATTAAGGAGCTAGCTATTTCCTCTTCAATGTCATCTTTAATTGTTACCAGTACTTCATTAATTCCCCAAAGCAATTCAAACTACTGAACAGGTAACAAGATAAGGAGGTTTCAGAGTAGCAGCCGTGTTAGTCTGTATCCGCAAAAAGAAGAACAGGAGGACTTGTGGCACCTTAGAGACTAACAAATTTATTAGAGCATAAGCTTTCGTGGATTACAGCCCACTTCTTCGGATGCATATAGAATGGAACATATATTGAGGAGATATATATACACACATACAGAGAGCATAAACAGGTGGGAGTTGTCTTGCCACCTCTGAGAGGCCAATTAATTAAGAGAAAAAAAACTTTTGAAGTGATAATCAAGCTAGCCCAGTACAGACAGACAGTTAGATAACAAGTGTGAGAATACTTACAAGGGGAGATAGATTCAATGTTTGTAATGGCTCAACCATTCCCAGTCCTTATTCAAACCGGAGTTGATTGTGTCTAGTTTGCATATCAATTCTAGCTCAGCAGTTTCTCGTTGGAGTCTGTTTTTGAAGTTTTTCTGTTGTAATATAGCCACCCGCAGGTCTGTCACTGAATGACCAGACAGGTTAAAGTGTTCTCCCACTGGTTTTTGAGTATTTTGATTCCTGATGTCAGATTTGTGTCCATTAATTCTTTTGCGTAGAGACTGTCCGGTTTGGCCAATGTACATGGCAGAGGGGCAAAAGAATTAATGGACACAAATCTGACATCAGGAATCAAAATACTCAAAAACCAGTGGGAGAACACTTTAACCTGTCTGGTCATTCAGTGACAGACCTGCGGGTGGCTATATTACAACAGAAAAACTTCAAAAACAGACTCCAACGAGAAACTGCTGAGCTAGAATTGATATGCAAACTAGACACAATCAACTCCGGTTTGAATAAGGACTGGGAATGGTTGAGCCATTACAAACATTGAATCTATCTCCCCTTGTAAGTATTCTCACACTTGTTATCTAACTGTCTGTCTGTACTGGGCTAGCTTGATTATCACTTCAAAAGTTTTTTTTCTCTTAATTAATTGGCCTCTCAGAGGTGGCAAGACAACTCCCACCTGTTTATGCTCTCTGTATGTGTGTATATATATCTCCTCAATATATGTTCCATTCTATATGCATCCGAAGAAGTGGGCTGTAGTCCACGAAAGCTTATGCTCTAATAAATTTGTTAGTCTCTAAGGTGCCACAAGTCCTCCTGTTCTTCTTTTTTGAAGATAAGGAGGGCTATTAGGGCAGGAACAAGCATTGAGCAGTGTTCTCCTCCAGAGAAAGGACAAGCTCAGGTGAATATTTGTAAGCTGTCTCCATGAGAACCAGAAAGATTAGTGGATCCAAATAAACCTTTTGGGGAGCAAATGGAGCAGGAAATTGGGACTCAACTGCTGAGTTGTTTTCCCAGCTCTACACCAACTTGCTGTGGGATTTTACGAAAATCACTCAACTGCTTTTTGCCTCTGTTTACCGATTTCTTAAACAGTTCTTTCATGCCTTTCTCACAGTGATTTGCAAAATGCTTTGAGTTACTTAAATGATGGACATTTCATAATGTCCAGATCCACAAAGATACTTGGATACCTAAATCCCTGTTTAGGCTCCAGTGCGATCCACATAACTGCCACTTGGCTGCCACCTAACCTTGCAGGCACTTAGCTGACTCATCACCTAATTTTTGCTGTAAAAGTTCCCTGGGCACAGCCTCAGCAGAGCCTTCCCAAAAGTGGGGGGGGGTCAGGGCCCTTGGCCAAGCCAGAAGCTGGAGCGGGCCAGGAGCCATGGACCCTCCACTTGCCCAGGATGGGGGTGGCCAAGAGTAGCCCCCAGCCCGTGTATCGGCCCTGCGGGCCCCCTGCCCAGGGTGTGTGGATGATTCACGGCTCCCCATGTGGCTCTTACCCGGACCTGACTCTGGCTGGGGCCTCAGAGCTGCTGCCCAGCCATGGTAAGAGCCAGGCAGCTGTGAGGAGCTGCGGACCTTCCACCTGCTTTGGGCCGGGGGCCCAGGGGCATGGATGTGGGCCAGGGGCTGCTCTCAGCCCCCCACCCCACCCCAGGCAGGTGGAGGGTCTGCACAGCTTTAACAACTGCCCCGGGCTTCCAGGCCAGGCTCCAGCTGCCAGCCTGGCCAGAGGACAGAGGACGTGTGGGAGCGGGAGGGCGCATGGCAAAAAGTGCTAAATTTATAACCCTGTTGTTTAAAATGAATTTACCTTTTTCACACCACTTTCAAATAAAGACTAAAACACATTTTTATTGAATTATTGTTATAAGCAGAAAAGTTTTTTTTTTTAATAGTTAATGTTTAATACTGGGAGTGCAAAGAAACTTGATATCACTTTTCGCAGCAGACTTAGCCACTCTTACTTCTGCGCTGCTGCTGGTGGCAGCACTGCCTTCAGAGCTGGGTGGTTCATGACCCCCACATACTAACCTCTGGACCTTTAATGGGTCATGACCCCCATTTTGAGAACCCCTGATCTAAGGGATATTCTGATGTAGGCCTCCCTTAATCTCTCCTGTTGAAGCTCTTACACTGGTGAGCAGTTAAACAAATAGAATTAAGTCAATGGGACTACTCGCATAACTGCTCACCATTTTAAGTAAGAGGTTCACTGTCTAAAATCAAGGAAAGAAAGGAGTTATTTAATACATCACACTTAAATACAATCTTCCACGTGAAGATTTCAGTATACTCTACAAATAACTAATAAAGCCTCAACATAATACCTCTGTTGGGTAAGGCAAGCTAAACACAGTGGGTTTTCAGATTAAGTTGAAAAAGAGAAAATTTAGGCTGATTAGCAGGAAACATTTTCTGATTATGAGATCTATTCAACTTTGAAATAGACCATAAAGAAAGTGTTGGAAGGCCCACCACTTCAGCAGGTAATTTATAAACAGATTAGACAAAGCTGTGAGTTGTATTATAGGAACAATCACACAGTAGAGGAGAGGGGAAATGAATTTAGCAAGAAAGTTAAGGTGCAGAAATATCTTCATGTGGTACTGTGACTGAAACGCAAAATGTACACATTGTACAGAACCTGCCCTAGAATGACTGAGTACATTGAGTGGGAAAACTTGTATACCTTTATTCAGCATGTGACCTAATAGATCTTTACTTTATGATTGTAACAACCAGCCTTCTATTCTTTCACAGTTCACTGCATTTGTGACATCTGTGAATGAACAGGATAAGAGTAGGAGGTACATTACAAAGGAGAGCCATTTTTACATACAGATACTATGATAATCAGCAATGATGAGAAAGAAACACAAACTTCAGGATCATGTTTGACAGAGTTTTGGTAACAACATTTTTCTAAAGTTTGCTTGTGTGTGGCAGTGGTTTAAGGACTAATTTTAAAGCCATTCACTTTGTGCTACTTGCATAAATTCATTAATCCTGCAAGATGAAATATACCTTTAAGTTTTACATAACAAGTAAGGTGCTTTTCCACACAGCAAGAAATCTCTCTACTGCAGTTACTTTGCACTATATGGTGCGTGGTGTTCCACAGAATATTGGTCACTTGAGACTGATCGTGTATTAAAGGAACAGATGATAAAAGATGAGGCTCATTGTCCCTCCTGCAGCCAGTTTAAAATGTGGTTTGAAGATTCTGACTTTGTAATGTAATTCCTACATCCAGGGAAGCACAGCTCAGAGACCGCACTGGATCAGTTATCCCATTTTTCAGATAGGTTTGATTGACACATGAAATGGTTATGTATGAACTACTTGCATACAGTATTTGAATATCGAATAGTTCAAGGCCTTTTTTATTTTTAAAATCCATGTAAAAAAGAAACTGTGTACAGAGATGTCAAGGTATTTATACAGCACTGTGTATCCTACAGGATTACAAATATGTTATAGACCCATTGGACACAACACTATATGTAGGTTTGAGTTGATTTTTGCACTTAAAACGGGGATTCAGCCTCCTTATGTATGTGTCTTCCCTACATTTATAACACTTACTAATACAGAATGAATTTTCTGAAAATGTATAAGTAAATATTAATATAGCATTTGAATTAAAATTAAAAATAGTCCCTCTAAGAACGTCAGTAATTGCCTCACTGGTCAGAGGTGTCAGACACCTGGCTTACTTGATATGCTTGCATGGTATGCTCAAATAAAGAGAATCAGAAGAGGAAAGAGAAAGAAAGGGTAGAAAGTAGAGGTTATTTACCTGTAAATAGAGTTCTTTGAGATGTGTAGTCTCTAGCTGTATTCCACATGTGGGATACGCATGTGCACCATATGCCTTAGTCCGGAATTTTTAGTATTGGTCCACACATGCACCGTAGCTCTCCTCATGCTCCAAATCAAGGGTATAAGGGACAGTGTGGGTTGACACCTCTCCAGTTCCTTCATTTACCACAAATTCAGATAATCCACAGCAGAGGGGACAGAGGGCTGGTAGTGAAATACAGAGAGGGACCACACATCTCAAAGAACTTCCAGTTACAGACAGGTAAGTAACCTCCCTTTCTTCTTCATGTAATGGTCCCTGTGTGTGTTCCACATGTGAGAGATTAATAATCAGTGGTCAAACAAGAGGTGGCTGTGAGGACACAGAAGTGATAGCTGACTGTAATACTGCTGTCCCTACAGCTGTATCTGTAGTTGAAGATTGGACCAAAGCATATCATCTTGTGAGGGTGTGCACAGAGTTCCAGGTAGCTGTCCTACATATCTCTAGTAGAGGTACATCTCTCAGAGATGCAACAGAGGTTCCTTGCGCTCTGGAGAAATGATCCTCACTCCTCGGGAGTTGGGGGTGGGATGTAAGCTAGTTGGTAGCAAAGGATTATACAACCAGAGATCCATTTTGAAAGTCTCTGCACAGAGGCAGCAGAGAGAACAAGGGATCAAGCTATGGTAACAAAGAATAGGTGTCTTTCTAATAACTTTTATTCTTTGTAGATAAAAGGCCAGTGCCCTTCAGACATCAGAGAATCTCTTCATCAGAGGCATGTGGTTTTGAAAAAAATACTAGTAAGCTGAGGGTTTGACTCATATGAAACTTGGAAACTACTTCAGGGATGAATTTAGGAGAGGGTACAGTGAGACCTTTTCATTATGGAAGGTAGTATATTGTGGGCCCACCATGAGTGCTCTCAGCTTGCTGGCTCTTCTGGCTGATACTATGGTGATCGGAAAGGCCACTTTCATAGACAGATGGGCCATACAGTTTGTGGCTAGAGGATCGAAGGAAGGTCTGGTGAGAGATGAAAGAACAAAATTGGGGTCCCACTGGGACACAAACTCCACCTATGGGGTTGAAAGGATCAAAGGACCCCCTTTAAAAATGTAGCTGTGACAGAAAAAGTGAAGATTGTGTGATTATTAACAGGAGGATGAAAAGCATTGATTGCTGCTAAATGAACCCGAAGAGAACTAAAAGAGAGACTTGAAGACTTAAGGGTACATAGGTATTCCAGGACAGCAGGGATCCCAGCAGATTCTGGAGATAACTGGCCTTGCTGAGCCCAAGAGGAGAAATTCCTCCATTTAGCTGAATAACATCTTCTAGTAGAGTCTTTCCTGCTTTGGTTAAGGGTTGATTGCCCCACTCTGGAACATAAGTGCTCTACATTGATGCCCATCCAACTACTGGGCTCTGAGCTGCAGTGGTTCCAGATTGGTGTGTCTGAAAGTGTCCTTGTGCTGTGTTAGACGATCTAGAAATGGGCAGGTGTTAATGGGCGGTTGAGACAAAAGCTTCATTAGGTCTGTAAACTAGAACTGTCTCAGCCTGCTGGGTGCAATAAGGATGATTTAAGCTCTGTCTTGATGGATTTCCCATAAACCAGGGGTCGGCAACCTTTCAGAAGTGGTGTGCCGAGTCTTCATTTATTCACTCTGATTTAAGATTTTGCATGCCAGTAATACATTTTAACGTTTTTAGAAGGTCTCTTTCTATAAGTCTATAATATATAACTAAACTATTGTTGTATGTAAAGTAAATAAGGTTTTTAAAATGTTTAAGAAGCTTCATTTAAAATTAAATTAAAATGCAGAGCCCCCCGGACTGGTGGCCAGGACCCGGGCAGTGCGAGTGCCACCGAAAATCAGCTCGCGTGCCGCCTTCGGCACGAGTGCCATAGGTTGCCTACACCTGCCATAGATATTAATGTAATGGGAGGGAAGCCATACCTCAGGTGATCCTTATCCAGTGAAAATGATGAAATTGCCCCTGGAGCCATCATATCCAGTTTACCTTCCTTCTCTGAATACTCCAACAGAGCTGGTTCATGGTGGCAAATACAGCTCATGTACTGATCCCATGGGCCCCAATAGTGCCAGTAGGAGGGATCAACCAGCTGGGGAGGGCTGCATGGCATAGAGTATTACCAGTCTCTTGCAAATCATTCTTGGCAGGAGAATGAAACCTAATCTTCTAGGGCTTCTGTCCAGGACCATCTCTGCCTGATACCTCTGAGACTCCTGAGGAACTTCCAACTCATCGGAAGAAAAGGTCAGGTCCTAGATTCCCAGCAGAACCAACAGTACCAATGGTTGCGTGCCAAGGCTCGCAGGTGTGAGGGGAGAACAGCTCTGCACCCTTAGTTACTCCAAAGGAGAAAGCTATTCTATGTCCCTGAACAGAGATAGGCCAGAGAGGAGGAATGAATGAGGAAAGGGGAGAGCAAAAATGTCCTCTGGGGAAGATATAGGTCTCAGAAGACCCTGGGGTGTGGGATCAGTCCATTGGTGGATCCGTCGAATCCCTGGTCATAGTGGAAATGGGATCCCTCCAGGGCTGTGTTGGTATAGACACTGCATTGGCTCTGGATGTGGAAGGAAGGAACAGAGGGATGTTTTTCCTGTGCATTAGATGTTAGAACCAGCAAATCCATAGCCTTACACACCACTTTCTCTTGCTAAGAAGTTTTATTCATGCCTAAGTCTTTAGCACCTGTGCACACAGAGTCTCCCGACTTTAATGAGATTGGGGAGGGACGCTTTCTTTTTGGGGCAGTCTTGGATGAAGACGATTTGTCCCTCTGCCTATCAGAGTGCCCCTTACTCTCATGGAAAGCCTTCTTTTTACGGTTAGAAGTCTTAGCTTCCACTCCTGAGCTTGTGCTTGGAGGGGTGCTGCCTGTTTGATGAGGCTGATGTACCATGCGGTCTCCCCAGCCTGGATCTGATTGGGGTCTCATTGTCTGGCCCATCAGGTGTTTCTTAAGTCTCAGTTCCCAGCCCTCACGAGTTCTGGGGGAAAAGGAGAGACAAATGGTGCTCTTGTCTGAGATGTGAGCCTTGCTGAGGCAGTAGCGATAGCGTTGATGTTCTTTGCTCACTGAAAAAAGAACGTGGGCAGGAAACAATTTCTGAACTCTGAGACTCTGGGCATAATCCCTGCCTTCCTGGGGGAGTGAGCAAATTCCCCAGGGTGGGGGGAAAAGGGGAACAACTACTTCACTAAACTATACTGGAGTCTAAAAAGGAGAAAAATACTAAACAATGTACAATATACTTACAGAAATGACACAGCAGCTGAAGGAGCTGAGGACAAAGATGATTAAAACTTAGACCATGCAGCAGTAAGACAGAAAAGGAGAGGCGTCAGTCCGCACCATCCCATATATCCTCAGTTTGGGGCACAAGGAGAACTACAGTGCATGTGTGGACCAACCGACACTGCTTACTAAAAAATTCCAGACTCAGGCACATAGTGGAACCTGTATATCCCACATGTGGAATACACACACGGAACATCACTCAAAAGAAGAAAAGTTGTGCTCTTAAAAGTAAAAATATCCAAGAAGACACTGAATAACTAAACTTATTTTAGCTGAAGGCCATATTCTACTCTGACCTTACTGCAAACTGTTGACATCAGAGGGAGATCCACTGCAGATTGAGGGGGCATGTAATCCTAAATGTATACCACAGACTATCATTAAAAATGGAATGTGGCTTTTGCCACAGAACAAATTTGATACCTGTCACCGTGAGATTGCTCAGGCCCAACTGTCAGAATCTAGCCACATGCTAGATTCAGGGATTAGTAAGACAGGAATGCTGCTCTATTGGACCAGTTCAGATTCTGGTCAAGAAGACCACCTCCCCTTGAGCTTGCTTCTATCAGTTAAGGAGATAAGACTACCCTTCCTTCCCCCATAGTATGATTTAGTGAGATTTTATTGGCATGACAAGTTATTCAGGTGTTGCCAAAGTTTAAGAAAAAAACACCTCCCTCAGCTATGTCAGGTGGGTAGGACCCATCCAAGATAGGGTTACATACATATTTGGAGTTTGATCCCCTGTGTCCATTTGTTGTTACTGATCCACTGGCAGATTGCTATGTAACACCATGCCATCTGTACCATTACTCTCCTTTCTCACAGCGTCAGGTACAGTTTTGCTTCATCACTGTTTGATGAAGTCATTTATGATTCCTGATAATCTGAAAGATCTTTTTTGAACTTTCTTGTATTTTGGATATTGAAGAAGAAAGTGTGTCTGCTTCAATCTCTCCTCTTTTACATTAGCTGTACAAAAACTCCTCTCAGTGTTCAGGCTGTGTTTTGTAGCTACCAGTTTCCATTTTGTATTTGACTTATCCCCTTTTCCCTCCTACATCCCACTCTTTGCTCCTCCATTCCTCATATCCCTGCTCTTTCCCTCTCTACATCCCTCCTGTTCCTTCCAGGCTGCCTCACATCTCCACTCAACCCCTGCTCTCCCCACATGTGGCTGTTTCTCTCCAGCCCTTGGATCCCAAAGTTCTGCATTCTGGTGTCAGGAGAACTGAGCTGGATTGGACAGGGAGAAGGTTTTGTTTTGTTTGGCTGGGGGTTGAATATATAGTTGTAGAAACTCTTTAATAAAGGATTCACTCTTAATTCCCCTTTCTGACTTACAAGAACTCCAACTCCACATCTCTGTTCCTCTAATAAAATCTCAAGCTAAACCAGAGAAGACTTTTTTTTTAATCTTAAAAATATTAAACACAAACAGCAGCAAAGAAATGGTTACTCACCCTGTAGAGTAGAGATGGGCAAAGTATGGCCCTGTGGGACCGTCCTGCCCAGCCCCCGCACTCCTGGCCGGGTCGGTCAGGGAACTGGGAACAGGGGGGTTGGATAGGGGGTAGGGTCCTGGGGGAGGCGGTTAGGGGACAAGGAGCGGGGGGGGGGGGGGTTTCGATGGGTCAGAGGTTCTGAGGGGGGCAGTCAGGGGGCGGGAAGTGGGAGGGTGCGGATAGGGAGCGGGGGCCAGGCTGTTTGGGGAGGCACAGCCTTCCCTACCCGGCCCTCCATACCATTTCGCAACCCCGATGTGGCCCTCGAGACAAAAAGTTTGCCCACCCCTGCTGTAGAGCAACTATGGTTCTTCAAGATGTATATCCCTATGGGTGCTCCACTCTAGGTGCACTTGTGCCCTCTGCACCTTTGATTGGAGATTTTTCACAGCAGTGTCCATTCGGCCTATGCATCTGTGTTACTCGGTCTTGTGCTCCATGATGTTGTTATATAGCATTGTGCGAGCGACCTGCCCTCAGTTCCTTCTCTACAGTAAAGCTCCATCAGAGAACTCCGAAGCAGAGGGTAAGAAGGGTGGATAATAGAGCACCCATAGGCAGCGATGAGCTGCCAGAATGTTAATAACCGGCTCCCTACAAGGTCTTCGGCGGCGGGTCCTTCACTTGCTCTGGGTTTTCGGCAGCAAGTCCTTCAGTGCCGCTGAAGACCCGGAGCGACTGAACGACCCGCCGCCGACCCGGTAGGGAACTGGTTATTAAGCGCCGCCCGGGGAGTACAAGCCCGAGACCCCCCACCCTAACTGCTCCCCAGGGCCCCACCCCCTACCCAACTCACCCCGCTCTCTGTTCCCCAACTGCCCCGACCCCATCCACCACCACCCTGACAAACCCCCGGAACTCCCACACCTACCCAACCCCCCATTCCCCGTCCCCTGACCGCCCCCCCCAGAACCTCCGCCCCCTCCAACTGCTCCCTGCCCCTTATCCAACCCCTCCTCCCAGCCCTGGCCCGGCCCCCTTACCATGCTGCTCAGGGCAGGGTGTATCGATGCCGCATGGCCCACTGGAGCTTGCAGCCCCACACCCTTACCATGCTGCTCAAAGTGGCAGGAGCTGCCGAGCTGCCCAGGAGCAGTCCAGAGTGCTGGCGCCGGGCTCTGCGAGAGGGGGGAAGGCGGGGGAGGGGCTGGGGGAGCCTCCCCAGCCAGGAGCTCAGGCGGGCCAGATAGGACGGTCCCACGGGCCGAAGTTTGCCCACCCCTTTAACAACCGGTTCTAAACCAGCTTCTAAATTTAACAACCAGTTCGTGCGAATTGGCTCCAGCTCACCACTGCCCATAGGGACATACATCTCAAAGAACCACAGTTTCTGCACAGGGTGAATAATCATTTCTTCTTCTTCAAGTAGTGTCCCTATGGGTGCTCCACTCTAGGTGACTACTAAGCAGTTTCCTCTAAGGAGAAGTGGGCTTTGGAATTGAGTCCAATATCGAAGAAAGTATAACCAAGCCAAATGCAGCATCAGAAGCAGAGTTGTGAGTTATTGCATAATGCTCAGCAAACATATGTATGGAGCTACAAGTCATGGCTCTCCATATTTCAGTGATGGGGAACATTTTTGAGAAAGACTGCAGAGGTGGAAACAAGCCTCAGAGTGAGTTCATATGAACAAGGATGCTTGAATATTACAAGAGCGGTAGCAAGAACAAATGCAGTCAGATATCCACTTGGAAAGTCTGTTTAGAAATTGCAGACCCATTTGATCTGTCTGCGATCAAGCCAAATAATTTGTGAGTCTTTCTGAAAGGTTTAGTCTTGTCAAAATAGAAGGCCAGGGCTCTCCTGACATCAAGTGTGTGTAACAGCACCTCTTCTTTGGCTACACAAGGTTTAGGGTGGAAGATCAGAACGTGAATTGATTGGTTAATATGGAACTTGGAAAATATTTTTGGTAAAAACTCGGAATATGGTCGTAATGTGACCTTGTCCTTCAAAAATATTGTGAAAGGGGGATATGCCATAAGGTTCCCTATTTCCCCAATTCATTGAGCCAACATGATGACTACGAGAAATGCTTTTTTCATCATTTCATACATGAGTGAGTGAGCAGGAAGCCATCTGGTCAAATGGTGATCTTGTAATGAATTGAAGAACCAGACCGAGATCACAAACTGGAGTAGGACGCTTGACTGGTGGAAAGAGATTTCCAACCCCCCTGAAAAACCTCATTGTCCTTAGGTCGGCAAATACAGAATAATCTTCCTTTGGAGAATGGAAAGCCATGATGGCTGTTAGATAGACTCTGATGGATCTCAACAAGAGCCCTGAGTTCTAGGGTGTAGTCCAGTATATCTGGCAGCGATGAGGTTGTTGGTAGAATGTGTTTGAAGTCACACCAGCAGGGATATTTTGTCCATTTTTGGAAGTAAGTGTAGCATGTAGACTGTTTTCTGCTGTGTAATAGCACTCTTTTGACTTCCTCTGAGCAGTTTGTTTCTAATCCTGTGAACCATCGAGCAGCAATGCTTTGAGATAAAGAAGTCTGAGATTAGGGTGAAGGATCTTCCTGCCTTTCTGGGAGAGGAGATGAGGAGTGACCTGGAGAGTGATTGGTGAGTAAACAGCCAGCTGTATCAGGTAAGGCAACCATGGGCCAGATCAGAACTATTAGAATAACTCGGCCTTGTCCTTTTTTATTTTGAGGAGAACTTTGGATATTAGAGAAGTTGGGGGAACGTGTATTATAGACCCGACAGCCACTGAAGGTGAAAGGCATCCCCCGAGGATCGATGACCCAACCCACCTCTTGAGCAGAACCGGATACATTTCTTGTTTATCACCGTGGTGTATAGCTCTATTTGAGGGGTGCCCCGTTGCTGGAATATGCGGTGCAGTATGATGGAGGCTTTCCTGGGGAGGCTTGAGAATAATATCCTAACCAATTGGTTACAAAGTGAGCACAGATCAACCCCCCTGGATCTTTAGGACACTGAAAAACAATCAGGTTCTTAAAATAAGTTTATTTTTAAAAAAAGATAAAAGAATCACCTTGGTAAAATCAGGATGGAAGATAACTTTACAGGGTAACAAAAAGATTCCAAACACAGAGGATTTCCCCTCTAGGCAAAACTTTAAAGTTACAAAAACAGGGATAAACCTCCCTCTTAGCACAGGGAAAATTCACAAGCTAAAACAAAAGATAATCTAACGCATTTCTTTACTATTACTTACTATTTCTGCAATACTAGATGCTTAGTCCAGATATGGCTTAGGGAGATGTATTTGCCCTGCCCTGGTTCCTTTGCTGACTCCCAGAGAACAAAACAAAGACACAAACAAAAACCTTCCCCCACAGATTTGAAAGTACTGTATCTTCTCCTCTTATTGGTCCTTTTGGTCAGGTGCCAACCAGGTTATCTGAGCTTCTTAACCCTTTACAGGTAAAAGAGGAATTAACCTTTTACAGGGTATAGAGGGATTTTATGCTACCCTTAGCTGTATGTTTATGACAGGGGTCAACATGGATTTTTGAGTGTTTACTTGTAGGCCAAATTGAAAGAGGTCTGTGGCCTCAGACATTACCCGGACGTTATGTTCATGGAGCGACCTTTCAGAAGCCAATCATCTAGGTAAGGGAACACCAGAATTCCTTTTCTGAGGAGATGTGCCGCTATCACTGACATAACCTTCCAAAAGGGAACACCCTGTACTGAAAATGATCCTGACAGACAGTACAATGTAGGAATCGATTGTGTGAGATGGGTAGATCACTATATGGAAATATGCATCTCCTTGGTCTAGTGACAGAATTATTGCTGCAAGTGTCAACATTTTGAATTTTTGTGCCGTCCCAAAGATGTTGAGTATACTTAAATCTAGGATAGGTCTCCAACTGCCGTTCTTTTTTGGAATCACGAAATACCTGGAATAAAATTCCTTTCTTCTGTGCTGCATGGGATCTGATTCTACAGCACCCAAGAGTAGGAGAGAATGTATTTCTTGTTGTAGCAGGTTCTCATGAGAGGGGTTTCTGAAGAGGGACGGGGTAGGGGTGCTCACAGGCAGAAGAGAAGAAGAGTGGGTGGAGTACCCTGTGGAAATTATCTCCAAAACCCACTTGTCCATAGTGATTGACTCACAAGCCCGCCAGAAGTGGTAAAGGCAGTCGCCAAAGGGAGGAAGGCAGGTGAATCAATGCCGCTAGTAAGAATGGGGATGGTAATTCAGGACCTCGACCAACCCGTCAAAATTGGTGCTTGGAGGTGGAAGACTGCAAGATTGAGAAGTGGGTGGTTTTCTTCTCTGAAACCTCTGTTTCTTATGTTGAAGATCATATGATCTGTGGGATCTTGACAATTGGGCAGGACAGGGATCTCTGTTCTGTCTGGGACTTGCTAAAGTTTCCCTTGGGGCAGGTGTATAGACCCTGAGAGAACACAAAGTGGCCCTAGTGTCCTTTAACATGCGCAGAGATTTGTCTGTGCTGTCCATGAACAGTTTAGTATTATCAAAAGGTAAATCTTTAACCGTATTTTGTAAATCCTCTGTAAATCCTGAGAGCTGGAGCCAGGAGTCCCTCCTCATAACTACTGCTGTAGAAACTGAATGGATAGCAACATCAACAGTGTCGAGGGAAGCCTCCAAAGATGTTCCAGTGAAAAGCTGTCCTTCTGCAATAATTGCCTGAAATTGCTCTCTATATTCAGCTGGTAGGTACTCAATAAAAGAGTTCAGCTTGGTATAACTTGTATGATTGTATTGTTGCCATTAATGCCTGTTTCTGAATTGTAAAATAGCTGACAAATACAAATTTCTACCGAAGAGGTCCAGGCACTTATGGTCCTTGTCAGAGAGCGTAGATTTAGCATGAGTGTCCAAGATGTGCCTTCCATGTTTGTTAACTACATTGACTATGAAAGAGTTAGGAGAGAGATGAGAAAATAAAAATTCTGAGTCCTTAGATGGAACATAGTATTTCTTATCCATTCTCTTGCATGTGGGCAGAATTGTGGCTAGGGTGTGCCAGATAAGGCTCTGCTGGACCCTGCAAAGGTTAACAAGCAGGGCAATGCGGGAAGATTAAGCTGTATGGAAGATGTCAAGCAGCTTATGATGTGGTTCTTTAACCTCCTCAAGAGGGATCTCCAAAGAGTCCGCAATTCTCTTGACTAGTTCCTGAAACTGTTTTAAATGATCTGCCAAGGATGGAGGAGATGGCATAACTGCTTCATCCAGGGATGAAGAAGAGATGTTGGCTAGTGGAGAGACCTCTTCATCACCTCTAGCTTTCTGTTCCACAAAGGTTTCTTCCTGAGGTTCCAGTCTCCCAAAGAGGGAAGGTGATGAAGGCTTTCTATCACTGTGACAAGTGGTGCTAGAGGCCCTAGAAAATTGCTGATGATAGGCCACACAAGGGTCAGTATGGCCAAGGAGATGGCGCATATGACATGGGTGGAAATATCCATGGGTGTTCATATCAGCAAGATGGTGTTTGTGGCCATCTCTCACGAGTGGCACCAATCTCTTCAGAGACCTCAGGAAAGGGGCCTCTATAAGAATGGAGAGGAGAGCCCTGCACAGATATTTGGGAGACTGAGGCAAGATCTTCAGAATTCACCTCTTCCAAATCACTCTGTACCAGTGGAGCGCTGGAAGAAGCATGAGATGAAACTGTAGGTACTGGGCTAATGTCCAGAGATCTGGAAGTCTGTGGTACCAAGAGTATGTCAGAGCAGAGCAGTGGTGAGTCAGGCATCTTGGACACAGCAAGCTCTTGGGGAAAGTGAAGCTTCTGCGTACCGAGAGTGTTGTCAGTACTGCATCCATGGCCTGCGCTGAAGCGATAGTGGCTGAGGAAGTTCACAGAATCATGAATCTCGACTGCTCCAAGAGGAGTCCAGACAGCTTTCAAGTGGGCTTTTTTGATACCGAGAAGTAGAGCTCTTCTTGCCGCCTTAGCTCCACTGACAATACCGATGACCTCTTGGAGCCTGAGACTTTATAGTCTTTAGGTCTGACAGCAGCACCCTTGGTACCTGAGGAACAAGCAGTTTCGCTGGTACCAGGTTGGAGAGAAATGAGTGCTGAAATGGGTGGAGTCATCGGAGACCATGACTTCTTCGAGGTAGAATTCCTACCCGGAGAACTCGAGGGATGGTCTTTGGGAGTCATACGGGAGGAATCTGGATCTTCCTCTTAAATATCCTTGAGGAGTGAGGCTTGGATTCAGTGAACTTACTCAGAAACTGGCATACAGGAAGTGGGGGGTGGTCCCCTGGCTTGGGTCAGATGCTGGGTGCAGTGAGGTCTCCATCATAAGGGGTCGAAGTTTGATCTCCTGTTTTTTTCTGGCTCTAGATTTTAATGCCAGACAGAAGTTGCACTTTTAGGAAATATGAGATTCCCCAAGGCATTCACTTGGATTGCCTCCCAGCATGACAGGCAATGTTTGAAACCTGGAGAACCGGGCAGACCCTTCCAGTACAGTAAAACTCCAGGACAGAAGAAACTATCTATCTATAAAAATATTCTTGTAAGGGTTTTTTTAAAACTACTATAGTTGTGTTGCACTGTACCTCAAAGTAGCAACCTGTAACTCCCATATTCATCATTCGTATATGGTTGTGATATTGCATACAAAGCATGCCTTGTTAAGGTATCGTATGAAAGGTCATGATCTGCTAAACTCATTGGTGTGTGTGTATGTGTGTGTATACACACCCCTCTACCCCGATATAACCTGTCCAAAATAATCTTACTACGTTATAGGTGAAACCACGTTATATCAAGCTTGCTTTGATCTACCAGAGTGTGCAGCCCCGCCCACCCGGAGCACTGCTTTACCGCGTTATATCCGAATTCATGTTATATCGGGTCACGTTATATCAGGGTAGAGGTGTATATATATATATATATATATATGTGTGTGTGTGTGTGTGTGTGTGTATATATATATATTATGAAATTGAGATTTTGCTATATAGTTGTTATTGAAATATGTTGCAAGTCTGGGAGATGACCACAGCTGGCTTTCCAGAGGCAACAAGGGGTGACCCACCACCAAGTGGGTGTTAAACGACCATCACGAGCCATTGAACAGCAGGAGAATTGTAAACAAGAGATTTACAGTTCTGCAAGAGACAGTTGCGCACCACACAATGAAGATTGCTCAACTCTGTGACTCAGTTGTGCAAGCACCACACAATGGAGATTGCTCAACTCTGTGACTCAGCAAGACACACCAGGACATGTTTGGGCCAGTAACTTTCCTGGGACATGAATTGAGAGTATAAAATAAGGGCCAGTGGCATCATGATGGTGACCTAAGCCCAGAGGTAAGTGGGATACCGGGAGGAAACACAAGGAGGAGGGTACAAGACGGGAAGCCTCCTGATTCATACTTCACAGACAAGGTCAGCTCCCAGACTGCTGCACTGGACAGCACAGTATGGGGAGAAGGTGACCAGCCCTCTGTGGAGAAAGAAGTGGTTTGGGACTATTTAGAAAAACTGGACGAGCACACGTCTGAGGTCCAGATCTAATGCATCCGAGGGTGCTAAATGAGTTGGCTGATGTGATTGCAGAGCCATTGGCCATTATCTTTGAAAATTCGTGGCGATTGGGGGAGGTCACGGGCCGTTGGAAAAAGGCAAATATAGTGCCCATATTTTAAAAAGGGAAGAAAGAGAACCAGGGGAACTACAGACCAGTCAGCCTCACTTCAGGCCCTGGCAAAATCATGAAGGAATCCATTTTGAAACACTTGGAGAAGAGGAAGGTGATCAGGAAGAGTCAACACGGATTCACCAAGGGCAAGTTATGCCTGACCAACCTCATTTCCTTCTATGATGAGATAACTGGATCTATGGATATGGGGAAAGTGGTGGATGTGATATAGCTTGACTTTAGCAAAGCTTTTGATACTGTCTCCACAGTATTCTTGCCAGCAAGTTAAAGTAGTATGGATTGGATGAATGGACTATAAGGTGGACAGAAAGCTGGCTAGATTGTCAAGCTCAATGGGTAGTGATCAACAGCTTGATGTCTAGTTGGCAGCCAGTATCAAGCGGAATGCCCCAGGGGTCAGTCCTGGGGCCAGTTTTGTTCAACATCTTTATTAATGATCTGGATGATGGTATGAATTGCACCTCAGCAAGTTTGCAGATGGCACTAAGCTGGGGGGAGGGGTAGATATGCTGGAGGGTAGGGATAGGATCCAGAGTGACCTAGACAAATTGGAGGATTGGGCCAAAAGAAATGTGATGAGGTTCAACAAGGACAAGTGCAGAGTCCTGCACTTAGGAAGGAAGAATCCCATGCACCGCTACAGGCTGGGATGATTTAGTTGGTGTTGGTCCTGCTTTGAGAAGGGGATTGGACTAGATGACCTCCTGAGGTCTCTTTCAACCCTAATATTCTATGATTCTATGAGACCACCTCTCTCCTCCCCCACCTACTCTGAAGGCAACAAGAATGCTGGAAAGACAAAAACTTTGAACTGGGGAGATTGGTCCAAGACTGAGAAGGAAATTCAGCCTGTGTATTAGGAACTGTAACCTGCCTGTGACATCCAGTGGGGTGAGAAAAGCTATTTGAGTCAAATCTTGCTTAGTCTGAAAGGTTAGAATTTAGAATGTGTGTTTAAGGTAACTATCTCTGACCTTTATGCCTACCACTTACAATCACTTAAAAATAGTTAATAAACTTATTTTAATGTTTTTATCTTTACTAGTGAGTTTGTCTAAAGTGCTTGGGGAATCTGCTCTGATTACAAAAGCTGATTCATGTCTTCTATCTCTTGACAAAGTGGCAAAATAATGAGCTTGCATTGTTCAAGAGAAAGTCTTGAGCAGTGTAAGATGGTACATTTCTGGGGTGCAAAGCTGGGGGGATTTGCTGGTGTCTCCCTCTATATCATTCATGAATGGCTTAGAGAGCATTCATGCAATTTAGCTGTGTGTGTCTCTGTATGCTGGTGGCTGAGTGATAGCACCTGGAGGGGTTTGCTGCTTGTCACTAACAAACAGCGTGAGAGACAGCCCAGTCTGGAGAGTTATGGGGGCACAATGATCCCATAGTTCCATGTTGTGCCCCGGTGATTACGTCACAATAGCTAAACTGAACTACTACTACTAAGAGCAACTATAATAAACTAACTAAGGGGACACAGTTGAGGTAAAACTCAAGGCGGACAACTGCAAAGGCTCCGTCTTAGGCTGAGGCAATTGAGAAGGAACTGAGAGCGCGCCTGTACAATGCTATATAACGACAGCACGGAGCATGAGACTGAGTAACATGCATGCAAGGGCTGAACAGACACTACTATGAGAAATCTCTGATCAATGGTGCAGGGGGGCGTAAGCGCACCTACAGTGGAGCATGCATAGGGACACTATTTGCAGAAGAACTTTCTGAACTAAACCTTTCAGGTCTTCTTTATACATTATAAAGCAAAAAGTTCAATCCCTCCCCTAATTCAGATCACCTTTAATGTCAGCACATAGACTTGATCTACACTGGGGAAATGCGTTGGAAGTCATGTTAAGTAACACTGTTTACAGTATTTGCTAAGAGGAATTTAACTTGTTTAAAAAAAAAAAAAAAAAAGGAAAGAAAAGAAAAACGACCAGCATGTATCAAAATGTTTTAGTTGGTCATGGATCAACCTTAGATAGTCACAACCAGCTAAGACATTTTAAAATAAGGAATATTTAAACTATGACAATTATGAAAATTCTAATTAAGTCACAAAAATACAACTCTTAAAAGAAAGTTTAAAATTAGCCCATGAGCTCACATTGCTTAGAAGGTAATAAGGTGATAAGTAACAATCAGTATGGATTTGTCAAGAACAAATCATGTCAAACCAACCTAATAGCTTTCTTTGACAGGATAACAAACCTTGTGGATGGGGGAAAGTGGTAGATGTGGCATAGCTTGACTTTAGTATGGCTCTTGATACTCTCTCACATGACCTTCTCATAAGCAAGCTAGGGAATACAACCTATATGGAGCTACTATAAGGTGGGTGTATAACTGGTTGGAAAACCGTTCCCAGAAAGTAATGATCAGTGGTTCACAGTCAAGCTGGAAGGGCATATCAAGGGGGGGGAGTGTCCCACAAGAATTGGTCCTGGGTCCAGTTCTGTTCAATATCTTCATCAATGATTTAGATAATGGCATAGAGAGTACATTTATAAAGTTTGTGGATAATACCAAGCTGGGATCATTGCAAGTGCTTTGGAGGATAGGATTAAAATTCAAAATAATCTGGACAAACGGGAGAAGTGGTCTGAAATAAATAGGATGAAATTCAATAAGGACAAATGCAAAGTACTCCACTTAGGAAGGAACAATCAAGTGCACACATACAAAATGGAAAATGACTGCCTAGGAAGTAGTACTGTGGAAAGGGATCTGGGGGTCATATTGGATCATAAGATAAATATGAGTCAACAGTGTAACACTGTTGCAAAAAAACCAAACATAATTCTAGGATGTATTAGCAGGAGTGTTGTAAGCAAGACATGAGAAATAATTCTTCTACTCTACTCCTCGCTCATAAGGCCGCAACTGGAGAATTTCGTCCAGTTCTGGGTGCTAAATTGCAGGAAAGATGTGGACAAATTGGAGAAAGACCAGAGGAGAGCAACAGAAATGATTAAAGGGCTAGAAAACTTGACCTATGTGGAAAGATTAAAAAAATTGGGTTTGTTTAGTCTAGAGAAGAGAAGACTGAAGGGAGACATGGTAACAGTTTTCAAGTACATAAAAGGTTGTTACAAGGAAGAAGGAGAAAAACAGTTCTTGTTAACCTCTGAGGATAGGACAAGAAGCAATAGACTTAAATTGCAGCAAGGGAGGTTTAGGTTGAAAATTAGGTTGAAAAACTTCCTGTTATGATAGTTAAGCACTGGAATAAATTGCCGAAGGAGGTTGTGGCATCTCCGTCATTGAAGATTTTTAAGAGCAGTTAGACAAACACCTGTCAGGGATGGTCTAGATCAGGGGTCAGCAACCTTTCAGAAGTGGTGTGCTGAGTCTTCATTTATTCAATCTAATTTAAGTATTCCCGTGCCAGTAATACATTTAAACGTTTTTAAAAGGTCTCTCTCTATAAGTCTATATTATATAATTAAACTATTGTTGTATGTAAAGTAAATAAGGTTTTAAAAATGTTTAAGAAGCTTCATTTAAAATTAAATTAAAATGCAGAGCCCCCCGGACTGGTGGCCAGGACCCGGGCAGTGTGAGTGCCACTGAAAATCAGCTCGCGTGCCGCCTTTGGCACGCGTGCCATAGTTTACCTACCCCTGGTCTAGATAATACTTAGGGCATGTCTACACTTACATCCGGAGCAATTGATCCAGCGGGGGTCGATTTATCGCGTCTAGTGAAGACGCGATAAATCGACCACCAAGCGCTCTTCTATCAACTCTGGTACTCCACCAGAGCAAGAAGCATACGTGGAGTCGACGGGGGAGCGTCAGCAGTTGACCTACCGCAGTGAAGACACTGCGGTAAGTAGCTCTAAGTACGTCGACATCAGCTATACTATTTTCGTAGCTGAAGTTGCGTAACTTAGATCGACTTAGCTCGCGCCCCTCCCCAAAGTGTAGACCAGGCCTTAGTCCTGACTTGAATGCAGGGTGTAGACTAGAAGACCTGGTCCTGCTTTGAGCAGGGTGTTGGACTAGATGACCTCTTGAGGTCTCTTCCAACTCTGATATTCTATGATTCTATGACCTCTCGAGGTCTCTTTCAGTCCTATGATTTTATGATTGTTGTCTATCAGCCTAAATCTAGAGGCTATCAGGCTTTCCTGCTGGTTAAGCATCAGTGAACAGAATAATTAGCTGCATTTAACATCTGTCACAAAGCCACCACATTAATTTTTCTATAGCTTTAACCAAGGCTCACAGCAGCCATTCCAATCTGTTTCCAAGTTAATTAAACTGGAAAGGAAAATAAAAATGCCTCTTACAAATGGAATGTTTTATGTAACTGCCTTTAATGACAGCATTTACTGATCCATTATGTGGTCTCTTTTTGCAACATGGTGACCCTACCCTTATTCCTGTCATGGTTTGAGGACCTTATTCCCATCACTATTATGGTGGGGGTCCTTAAAATGGAATCTTTCCTTCTTTTCATATAAAAGCAGGTGGCCTACAGCCTATCAAATCATGCCAGACATCACATTGATGATACAGGTGGAAGTTCTTGTTTGAAGACTTGGGCATGCTGGAGAAACACCTTTGTCTCTGCTACAGTAAGATGATAAAAGGTAACTGAAGTTCCTGAGCTCCATCAGAGAGGCCTAGCGAAATCCTCAGAGTTAGGAGCCTATTCCTTAGAAGCTGAGGAGAATTCAGAATCTCTTCAGGAGTAAGAAAAACAAAAACAAAACCACTTACAAATATAAGGGTTATCCAGCCGCCCTCATTTCAGGATCTAACATCAAAGGTCAGTACATAGGCCATTGGGCCAGTATGCTTTAACATGGTTCATATTCATCTGATCATGAAATGCTGATTTGGCAGTCAGTCAATCATACATCCACCCACCTCTGCAGTGAAATAAATTTGCCATCTCAATTGCCAGCCTCATCACGAGGCAACAAAGCCAAGCAAGAAGTTAGATTGAAAATCCAAGTATAAGCTTTAATCAAGGTACAGACATCATAGTGTTCAATGAAATATCTTGTCACAAGATACAAAAATACTTTATAAGTTAAGTAATTTTTCCTTTACAAATAATGTACAGATATTATGTACTGTAAGCCCTACAATTCATTTCTATATCATAGCTATTGTGCATCTTCTTAGAATTTCATCTCCTTTAGGATTAAGTGGTCTATTCTGAAAAGGATTCTCCCCAGTTCCCTTTCCAGACCACCTTGAAACACAGCAGAGTATTTGCTGGGCAAAACTGTCAAGCAAACGCACAATACATTGCTGTCTAAGGTAGTGACTGGTGAAGGGCCTGTTCCTGTAAACATACATGAATAACTTTATTGATGCGAGAGGTAAACTGGTGGGACAACTCACATGAGCAAATTTACTAACATGCACAAATGTTTGCAGGATCAGACTCTATAGCAAGAAACAGCTCAGCCAATCAGAACCTCATGCTTTGAAATGCAATTGCCCAAATCTTGTAACTATCCTCCTTGAAAATTGGTAAGCAATTCTGGGGCCCTGCATTTGTGGTTGATTAGCTTCATGTTCAGAATTAATCTGACTTTGGCCAAGGGATAGCAAATCCTTTTGGACAAAAAGGAAAGAGATAAAGAGGTTATAAATTAGTCAGTAGGATCCATCTCAAAATGGCTGTTGCTCAGGATGTGGTGTGTTCCACACTGAAGTAAGCCAGGAATATTAAAAACATGTTAACTGTTAATAGTAAGTCAATCACTAAGATAACACAATCCTTCTTCCATTTGCCATCACCACTCTTGTACTGAAGCAGATTTGCTGAATTCTTCTTTGAAGGCCAGGAGAACTATTTTAAAATATAAACCTCTCAAATTGCCACAGTACATCTTATGCAGTACTGTGGGAGCTGGTGCAAAGGAGTCTGGAGTGCCTGTGAGGGGAAGTTTGAGTTGCTGAACATTGGAATCAAAATATGAAAAAGGTTGAGAACCCTTGAACTAGACACTGGGATTGATGTAGAACAGAAAAAATGCCACTCGGATCTGGGAGGGAAGAGCATGGAATTCAAACCCCTTCTGTCCAAAAGAAATCCTTCATATCAAAATCATAGAAATTTTGTGCAGTCCAACGGCAGTACTCTTTTTGCTCCATCTGAGTCTCTTTAATGTTTGATGATAGGCCAGCCCTAAACAAAGACTACAAGGAAGATGTGTGTGGGGTGGGAGGGTGAATGAAGGGGAGGGGCTGCGTTCCATGCCCTCCACTATGCACAAAAAGATGGCATCTGACCTGGTTTTCTTGGTGGTGCGGTTTTAGACAGGCACTCTGTTCTCTTTGGCCCACTTCTTCATGATGCGGATGATATACTCTACCTGAGGGTTACCAGTGCTCCTTAGGAGATGTAGCACTTCCCGCAGTGTCTCTCTGAAAAGACAGAAGACAAAGGTTTAAAGCAGGGTGATGAGCACTTGGTTAGAAACAGCTGAAATTTCTGTGCATCTTTACATCCTGAAGGATTGCAAAGCACAGACTCTAGGTATTGTATCTAGTTTGAACTAGAAGGGAAATTCTAGATCAGCAAAAATTATTATTCATACTGTAGCTTGCCAGGATATAAAATTTAACATTCCTACTCTTGCAAAAAATGTCACAAGACATTTAATGGCAAATTGTTAGAGCTTCAGTTTTTCAGGCCATCTGACAGACAACTTCAACAGCACAGCAACACCTATTTCAACAGAGGAGCACTGCTCAGCACTAATTAGTCAATGCGTTTTCACAACATGAAGCATTATGTATTTTTTATTACTAAGAAATAAGAGTGCTGCCTTCAGAAGCATGATTCCCTGACATACCCTATGTTTTCCTTGGAGGGTTCCCATTCAACTACTAACCAGATCTAATCATGTTTAGCTAGAGATATCTGATGAATTAATTCATTGTTTGAGGTGGTTTGCATTTAGGGGGAACAAGACCTGACATAACAAGTCAATCAGTTTGTTTCTCAGATGTCTGTCATCTCCATGCAGAATTCAGATTTTTGTGGAAGGATTAACTCAATTCCAGTTCAGAGACTGAGGTGCACTAGTGTATCTGCACTACTTTAGTAAGGGGCACTGTTAGAAAATGGAGGGCAGACAAGGGAGACAATAACAGATGCCAGGGCTATGGGTGCTCCTGTTTTCTTGAAAGGTATGCATTTAAGAAAGCAACTGCAATTCCTCCTCTGTGTGGCCCCAAATGGGGAGAAAAGTAAGAATTCTAGAGATTATGTGAATTTTAACCAGAACGTACAGGAACTCTGCCAGAGAGAAAATTGGAGGGTGCATTAGTTAATGCCACTGCTTGCAGAGCTTGGTCACCCAGCAGCACAGCAGACTTTTTACTGGAGAACAGGAACAGAAGGTATCCCCTCTATCCTCCCTCATTCCCTTATCCAGTGAGGTAGGCCAAAGGCAAAACAATAAATGGGAAGGACCATTTCCTCTTTTCTCTTGGAGGTTTAATCAAACCAATATCCAAGTTAAGCTTGGATTGAACAAAATTTGCAGAAAGAGAGATTAGGCCTTCACTAAAAACATTCATTTATCATTCAGCAACATGTTCTTCGTCCCTCCTGAAGTTGAGAGTAACCATCCACCTATTTTAATTCTGCCATCCTTGAAATTCCAAGACCAAGGAGGAGTGGATACTACTTCCATTCACAGGCCATCAATACTTCTCCCTAATCAGTGAAATGAGGTCCTCCCTCCCTGCCTTTAGGGAATAAGCATGCTGTGTCTGTAGTTTAGCTACTACAAGAACAATGACCAGCAATCTATTTGAGGTCCCTGCAGTGCAGAGCACTAGTTGATAGACTATCCTCCACCACATATCCTGTCCCTGTTGGGCTGGAAGCTAGAGATCAAAAATGGTTATTGAGTGTGCAACTACTGGGGCAGTACAGGTCTCTTTCAAAAGACAAAAAAAATGGAGGGTTAGGGGACATCTGTTCCTGAAGTCATGCATCTCTTCACAAAACAGCTGTGACTGCGGTTCTAGCTACAGCTAGCTGGGAATGGAAGACTAACGAGAAAAGTTCATACACAGCAACGGTACATACTTGGGTTCTCGGCCAGCTAAGATCATTTGGAAGATGCCCACACAGGCACCCCTCTTGCCTTCCCAGTATTCAGGGTTAGGGTCCAGTCTCTCCAGAACATCAAAGGCTTTGGCTGAATAGTAAAACTGGCCCATCTGTGTAGGAAGAAAAAAAAACTTTACACATTTCAGGTCACAAGACTGCCTATACAGAATGAGATCCAAAGTTACGGGCTGGTTCTGATGCTGTTTGTCTGGTGTTAACAAGAGGAACAAGTCATGGGAACAGCATGCATTTTCCTGTTCTTTCCAGGTAGTCTGTAACTAGAACAGGTACATTCCAATTCCACATAGGCTATGTACAGACTAGGAAAATAGTTTTATCTAACGTGATTTTAAACAGTATAGACAGGCCAAGTTGTGACCTTTATTAACTGGTCATGATCAACTCTAGACTCCCCACTAGGTAAACCACATTCAACTATGAGCTAATAGAGCTAGTCAAAAATGTCATCCCCTTATTTTTGTATGTAATTGCCAGGGCTCCTTCCCCACTCTGAACTTTAGGGTATAGATGTGGGGACCTGCATGAAAACTTCTAAGCTTAACTACCAGCTTAGATCTGGTCCGCTGCCACCACTCCCAATGTGCTAATTCCCTTCCCTGGGTAGCCTTGAGAGACTCTTCTCCAATTCCCTGGTGAATACAGATCCAAACCCCTTGGATCTTAAAACAAGGAGAAATTAACCATCCCCCCTCCTTTCTCCCACCAACTCCTGGTGGATCAAGATCCAACCCCCTTGGATCTAAAAACAAGGAAAATCAATCAGGTTCTTAAAAAGAAGGCTTTTAATTAAAGAAAAAGGTAAAAATCATCTCTGTAAAATCAGGATGGAAAATAACTTTACAGAGTAATCAAACTTAAAGAGCCCAGAGGACCCCCCTCTAGCCTTAGGTTCAAAGTTACAGCTAGGGTGACCAGATGTCCCGATTTTATAGGGACAGTCCCAATTTTTGGGTCTTTTTCTGATATAGGCTCCCATTACCCCCCACCCCCGTCCCGATTTTTCACGCTTTGTGTCTGGTCACCCTAGTTACAGCAAACAGAGGTAAACACCCTAGTAAAAGGTACATTTACAAGTTGAGAAAACAAAGATAAAACTAACATGCCTTGCCTGGCTGTTTACTTACAAGTTTGAAATATGAGAGACTTGTTCAGAAAGATTTGGAGAGCATGGATTGATGTCTGG
Source organism: Chrysemys picta bellii (assembly GCF_011386835.1). Classification (NCBI taxonomy): domain Eukaryota; kingdom Metazoa; phylum Chordata; order Testudines; family Emydidae; genus Chrysemys; species Chrysemys picta. The sequence continues at coordinate 90,382,239 of NC_088791.1, read as the reverse complement.
TCCCTCTCAGTCCCAAGAGCGAACAATCACCAAAACAAAGAGCACAAACAAAAGCCTTCCCCCCGCCACCAAGATTTGAAAGTATCTTGTCCCCTTATTGGTCCTTTGGGTCAGGTATCAGCCAGGTTACCTGAGCTTCTTAACCCTTTACAGGTAAAAGGATTTTGGAGTCTCTGGCCAGGAGGGATTTTATAGTATTATACACAGGAGGGCTGTTACCCTTCCCTTTATAGTTATGACAGTAATGTTGTAGCCGTGTTGATTCCAGGATATTAGAGAGATAAGGGGGATGAAGTAATATCTTTTATTGGATCAACTTCTGTTGGTGAGAGAGAAACTTTAAGGCTTACACAGCATCATCAACCTGATATAAATTCGAAAGTTTGTCTTTCTCACCAACAGAAGTTAGTTCAATGAAAGACATCCCTAGTCTTTATGCATGACTTTCCCTGTATACCCTAGGTGCAAAGTCCTGTTTAAAAGCATGTTAGCTAAAACAAGTTTATTCACATGTTTTGAAACATAATGGATTTTCCTAGTCTAGATATGGCCATAAAGACAGCTCTGAAGGCTGCTGGGGTATTAGTTCAGAACTAATTTTTACCCCTCGCTATAAAAGTAGAAGAAAAATCAAATGTAGTAGTGTTGCAATTCAGAGCTTTCCTGAACCGACGGGAAAATCATGTGTACACCCAACTATTCCACCTTAGATATCACTTGCAGGATAGGTCTAGGGGCACCTGGATTGGTACAGATGGGGAACTCTCATTTCTTCTCTTGGACCTTTTCTAAGGTGGGTTTTAAACATGTTTTAAAAGTCTACTGTACATAAGGCAGCGTATATTTTACTATGTGCTAGTTGGTCAAGTTAAAGCCTAGGGCAGTTTAGCACACATTCAAGTATATGCTGCCTTGTCTACACTAGACTTCTAAAACATATTAGTTAGCCTGTGTTAGCGAACACATGCTAACAACCTACCTTTAAATCCTGGTCTGGACAAGGCCTTGATTGTAGTGGGGAGGACCTGTGGGAAATTAATCAGGGAACATAGCCTCAACTCCCTCAGAGGGTATCTAATCACAGAAGCATTTAGCTTCATATTTGCTCTCACAGGAAGAGTGAAAAAAGGTTAAACACATGTGCACACCAGTCCTGGGAGAGAGATAATTTCCAGCAATGCACTGCTACATTATCACAGGACAATTATCAATGTGCTTTTGAAATCTTTCATGGCCTGTGACTCAATCTAAAGGAGTGGGCAAGAATCCCAGTGCTAGAGGCTGAAGATGTTGATCTCATCTATTAGTTTATTGTACCTACTCTTGAAGGTGGAAAATCAAACACCAGAGCATCTGTGCTAAGACTGACAAGGTAGGTAAGGTAAAACCTTTTACTGAACCAACTTCTATAATTGTAATTGTTTTATGACACCCCGTATGTGGGGTCCCGTCCCCTCCGTATTGAAGCAGATTCTCCTGGGGTATCTGAATGGCCCATTCCACAATGTGATCTATTTCTCTGGTGGAGTGTCCTTGTTTAGTGAAGGCAGTTTTGAGTGTGATTAAATGCCTGGCTGTTGATAACAAATTTCTTGGTGTGTCTGGGGTGGTTGCAGGAGCTGAGGAGGTAAGTGTAGTGATTTCTTGTGGATTTCTTGCATACAATCATTTGTGGGGTCTCATTGCTGAAGCTGACTGTGGTATCCAGGAAGTTGATGCTGGTGTGGGTGTTTTCTAGAGAGTATGATGGATGGGCGGTTGTGGTTGAAGTTGTGGTGGAAATCTGAGAGAACCGAGGTCATCTGTCCAGATGAGGAAAACATCATTGATGTACCTATGTATATCATTGGTTTTGTGGTGCATTTTTCCAGAAATTTTCTGCGAGGTGGCCCATGAAGAGGTTGGCATACTGGGGGGCCATGTTAGTACACATGGCTGTTCCCAATATTTGGAGAAAGTGTTTGTTAAATGTGAAGTGACTGTGTGTGAGGATGAATTTGATGAGTTTGGCGATGTGTGTTTAGGTGGATTTTTGAATGTTGTATATTATCTTGTAAGTATTTGAGGCAGGCAGCAATGCTGTCATGGTGAGGAATGTTGGTGTATAGGGAACGTGACATCCATGGGGGCAAGGATGGTGTTCTGGGGGAGGATGTTGATGTTGGAGTTTCTGGAGGAAGTCAGTAACATCTTAAAGGAAGGGGGCCTTTGTGGGGGGAGGGATAGCTCAGTGGTTTGAGCATTGGCCTGCTAAACCCAGGGTTGTGAGTTCAATTCTTGAGGGGGCCATTTAGGGAACTGGGGTAAAAATCTGTCTGGGGATTGGTCCTGCTTTGAGCAGGGGGTTGGACTAGATGATCTCCTGAGGTCCCTTCCAACGCTATGATTCTGAGTGGTTTGAGGATGGTTTCTATGAGACCTAATATTCCTTCAGTAAAAGTCCTGTGGCCAGATATGATGGATCTACCTGGGTTCCTTTGTTTGTGTATCTTGGGAAGCTTGTAGCAGGTCCCTGTGGTGGGTTTGTGGGGGATCAGGTTGTAAGCTTCACAGTCTGGGCTGGAAGGGCAGAATCTGCTGTCCCAGAAAGAACTCCAACTTATAGCCTCTGGTTGTGTCTATATTAGATTTTTCTCTTAAAATTTCCCATTGCTCCCACCATTGAAACTCTACTAGAGGTAGAAATTGTGATTAGCTCTAGTGTAGCCCAGTCACCAGTCTAACTAGAAGACATGCTGGTTTAAATGTTGACAGATCTCTACCAGCCTCTATACATTGTGGAGCTTCACTAAAGGTAGCAATGGTGAGGAATTTTAAGAAGAGGAGTCTGCTGTAGACAAGGCATCTGAGTGTAGTGCCACAGAATTAACAAACTAGATACCAGGCCTCAAAGAGAAGACTCGCCTTGTAGCAGTCATTTGCAATGAGTTGCAAGAGACTGAAGGACTCTCCTGAGGTTTCCATCTTCAGGTAGAGCTCCCAGGCCAGTCGAGGCTTCTTATTCATGATATCTACAATGAGAACAGAAAGTTGGAGAAGGTGAAAAAATGCCATAATGCACTGCCCAGTAACAACAGGGCTAAAATGTTCATAATCTTATCAACCACTTCACCAAAATGCCTGCTCCCTACTAAAACACACAGGGTTTGAATGAAAGCTAACCATCCCCTCAGCCACATCAATGATGGCAGTAAAGTGCTGCAGTTTGCAAACATAAGAAAGAAGAGTTATGAAATCTACACCACGTCAGATTTATATTTCACAGATACAGCACTTACTGTGCTGGAACTCAATGGTCCATCTAGTCTGGCATCCAGCCTGGTGACACATCAAGTCAGTCCATTGCTCTAGCTAGTCTGGTATTCTACCCCTGACTGCAGACAATACCAAATGTTTAACAGGATGAGGGAAAGGGGGATGGAAATAAAACCCAAGAGAAATCACATAACACATCGCTAGTTATACAATGCTATACATGAAAGAAACAATTCCTGATCCCCATTTTATGCTTTGAAGCAGAAGTTCATATTGCTCTCATTATCTTAGTTTGCACACAGTAACTACAAAATTAAAGAAGTCCTAGCCACCAACGTCTGCAGAGTTTTAGACTCAAAAGGTTATCTACAGCTCAACACATGAACCTCTTTAGTTTCAGATACTACCAATAGCTCTAAGTTCAATTTCATGACTTTGCTGCTGGTTTCCACAGCTTCTGTGCAAGGGCAGGATAAACCAGCATTCTTTGAAGTGAGCGTATTCCCTTGGAATGGTGGATTTTAGAGATGACATACAGTACAAATAGGAAAAAGTCTAGAGTACGTTTTGTACATGTATTCAATAAGAATCTAGAAGATAAGCCCTTGTCTACACTACAACACTTAACTGTGTTTGTTACCACTTAGTAGCATGGTTAATAGTTAAACCACAGCAGCTAACAGTGTTTCACCCTTGCCAGAGGCCTGGGCTGACACTGATCAGCACTGTTATTTTGCTGTGTTGATAGGATTCTCTAACGGTGCCTCTCTGAGTCCTCCTTCTTCCAAGAGCTCTGTGCAGGACCATCCAAAACAAATTTCCTTGCATGCTGAAAGAGTCTTTGTGCACGTCCTCAGGACACTCTATCCCTCTGCTTGGGCAGTGTAGGAGACCTACAGCTACCCAAGATTTTCCCAGACTACAGTTACAGATATGAGTAGGAAGCATCAATGATGCAGATGCACAAACTTGGTTGGAATATGATTATAGTAGAAGGGGTGGGTAAAGAGAGGAGGAGAGTAAGCTGTTGTCTGGACACAAGTCAACTATGTATGTTGAACAGAATCTGAAAAGAGTTTGTATCCAGTTTGCAAAACATGCGCTAATACTTACAGCATTTAGACAACAATTAAGCAATTGAAATTCACTTAAATCCTTTTACTTCTTCAGTTTTGGGTAGAGGACATGCATGAGGTGGAACTAACTACCACTGCTGAAGTCCCATGATGTCAGAGATTATTATGGGGCATAGAGTGGAAAATGTTGAATAAACAGAGAATGTATTTCTTATAGGGTACTGGACTGTGACATCCTCCTACTCTCTAACCTATTCGAACAGTGAGACTTAATATTACCCACTCATGTTCATAGAAAATAAGACAGACATGAAGGACTGATGTCCTGAATGCCTGGCACCCACCTCATTTTAAATACTGAATCCCCATAGTTCTCATTAGTCCAAAGAAAGATAAAAATATCCCCAAGATCCTTGCCATTGTGCACCCTATGAGGAAATTCTTTCCAGATTCCATAGATCTTGTGGTCATTTTAACAATGCATATATGAGCAAGAACTGCCACCAGCCATTAACCTGAAACATCTCTGGTATAACACAACTAGTCATAAGTGCCAGAATAGACTTTTTCATGAATCCCAGTAACAGAGTTTCATCCAGTACTTTTGGAGACAGAAAATTCCACAAACAGATCCTCTGAAGGTAAGGAAGTATTTAACCTAAAGTTTGGCTTATTAATTCCAGGCATATCCCAATGTTTTCTTATTGTGAAGGGAAAAAAATCCCCTTGGATCAGGTATCTACCTCCTCTCAGAGTTCCACCAGATATTCATTCTGTGCACTGGTCATTAATATGGGGAAAATTCTTGTGCTCTTCAAGGTGAGGGAATGCTTGGCATTATGTGTACAGAAGTCAAGTGGAGTAACAATCATTTCTGACATTTATCAGAGATACCAATATAAATCCCTTCACATGGCACTAGAAACATACTCCAGAGTAGTTTCTCTGCACAACCAACCTCTCTCTATCTGATTCTAAGTAAAACTATAATCTAGGGATAACTACATTAAAAATTACAAGAACTTCTCATATGTCTGAGCACAAACTGTTCACCAACTGGAGTCAGGAAAAAATCCACCCTTCCTTCACAACCTACATGGTATAGTATTGTACAAGTAGGTGCATTATGGGGAAGTTACATCCTGTTATGAAATATCCTGAAATGGCCACTATTGGAGATAGTGCATAAGAACAGGTAATTATTGGACTCTCCTGGTATGGCAGAAACTGAGACACCAGACTAGATTTTTGTTTCTTCAGCTTCAGTAGTAGCACACTCAGCAGAGAGGACACAGGTCTTAGCCCCACATATGACGACCAGATGTCTGAGCACTGAAAACCTCACAAACCATGATTCCTTTTGGGGAAAAAAATGCCTTTATAATTTAGTAACAACTAGCAATCTGTGCATATAGAGAAACAGTGCGCCATGCTGGGAAGTGAAACAATAATGGCTTTTCACCTCCTCTTTGAGATAAGGTCTAAATAATTGGTACAATAGCTCGAGACCACACATTACATAGAGCCCTGAATCAGTTGCATTTCCAGCATCTCTAGCCTCCTGCAAATATTTGAGGACAGAAATATCCAAGGGATGATCTGAAGGCCAAAAGTACAACTAGGTTAAAAAAAAAATTAGATAAGTTCATGGAGGATAGGTCATCAGTGGCTATTAGCCAAGATGGCTAAGCCTCTGACTGCCAGATTCTGGGACTGGAGGACAGGGGATGGATCACTCGATAATTGCCCCATTCTGTTCATTCCCGCTGAAGCATCTGGCATTGGCAGAAGACAGGATATTGGGCTAGATGGACCACTGATCTGACCCAGTATGGCCATTCTTATGTTCCTACAATATCTGCTCATACTCAGAAATGAATATGCTAGAATACTTTACATTTCTATAGCGTCTTTCATCCAGAAGGATCTCAAAGTAATATATATACTTTACACATCAAGGGATAATTTCATCCACCACTGAAAGCAGCTGCCCCTGTAATAAATTGTGGCAGCTATTTAGAAGCACACCTCAACATTTTAAGAGATATGAAAGAATACAGCAACTCTAATGAAACTTCAGTGGAAACTTAGCATGAAGAAAATAATTTCTAATGCTACAATTACCTAATGTACCCAAGACTAATTAACTATTCTTATGAAAGTTCCATGGGATCTTTTCATGACCACAAGGATCTTACAGCATCCCTAGCACCATAGTAGGGAATTGCTTTAGTACAGAATTAAATGGAAGCGCACCACCTACTGAATCAGCACCACCATTTCATTCTGCATCTTGGGTTCTCCCATCAGGTAAAACTTTATCCATGGGTGTGACACATGGCCAGAAAGGGATAAGCATCCTGCAGGATAAATGACCCAAATTCAACCTTTAGGGACATATTGGTAGATAACGATTGTGTTTTCGTGTGTTAACATATACAGGTCTGTTGCATCTTACGTGCATTTAACATGCGCGATTTCAACTTTACGCGGTCGGCAAAAACAAAAAAACAAAACAAAAAAAGAGAAAAACAACAGTTTTAATACTATACCTGTAGTGTGGGCGATTTCGCCCGCTATTAAACTCAATGGGGTTTTGGCTATACGCAGTTTTCGCTTTACGCGCTAACTGCAGGACGGAACCCCTGCATAAGATGAGACAGACCTGTATATTGTTAGAGGTTAACAATGTAACCAAACGGTTCCTGTCTTTGCTGTATTCTATTAATTGAGATCAAAAGAAGATCTTAACATTTAAATGAACTGTAAATATAGTGATATCACTGTATTGATCTCTCTTTGAAATGTATAGCAAATCACCTGCGAATGGTGGAAAACAGGTAATTGCCTTATGTTAATCCCTGTAGCTAGTTACCGGTGATGCTTAGGAAATAAGTCTACTTCAAAGTCTCGATGATTGCCTATTGTTCACCTAAGAACTCCGAGCTGTCAAGAGAAGACATGAAACTGTATAAAAAACCCTTGGGTCCTGATCCTTTTTATCTCAGATCTGCTTGATGCTTTATGCAGGGGAAGTTTCAATTGTAAGACACAGATCTCCAGTCCCACCTGGATCACCCTGAATATGAATGTTGGACTATAACCTATGGACTAATTCTGAAAGAACTCTTTGCAACTATAAAACTTACCATCTCTACTATAAAACTGATCTCAGAACTGTACTCAAGTCTGTATGTATACTGAGCTTTTAACTAATACTCTCTCTCTTTTCTTTTTTAATAAATTCTAGTTTAGTTAATCAGAATTGTCTGTAAGCATGTATTTGGGTAAGATCTGAGATATTCCTTAACCTGAGAGGTAATGTGTCTGATCCTTTGGGATTGGTAGAACTTTCTTCTATGATGAATAAGATTTTCAGTAATTCTCATATCTGACTTGGGTATCTGGGTGGAAGCACAAGGCTGGGTTGCTTTAAGGGAACTGTGTTTTGGTTTCTTGGTAACCAGTAAGGTATTATAGAAGCTGTTTTGTGTTGGCTTGGTACTGGAATATCCACCAGCTTTGGGGATTGTCTGCCCCATTCTTTACCACTTGCCCTAATTGAGTAACCTCAGTGTGGCTCCCCTGGGACCCCAGTCACAATGGGTAAATGTCAAAACATAAAATTCACAATAAACAAATATTCTAGGCTTATGGATTAATGAAGTAGAAACTGTGAGGTCCCCAAGCAGAATCAGGGATGGTTGGTCAATGTGTCTGTCTGGGAAGGGCATAGCATAGATGATGACTCTACCTCCAACACAGCATAATGAAGCTACTGTTGCTGCTCTGGAAGTCATTGGGGTGGGAGAAGGGCAGTCTAATGGACATTCTTACTGTTGTGCTGAGGCTACAAGGAAAGAGTTGCTTCAGGAAAAGTCTCCAGATTTGAGCTGCACAAGCCTGTAGCAAAGGCCACCTCTGTGGTACTCTGCTCTGAAACAGTGGTACTGCCCATGTGCTCTCAAATTGACAAAATGTCACCTAAAGTAAGTGACATTGGCAAGCAATCATCACAGTAACAGCCACCATGTTCTTTATCGATCTAGATATTCTATGGTCTTCTTCACCAAGGTAGTTGAGCATTGCACAGTCACTAATGGATTTTATCTTCACAGCATCCCCTTTGAATTAGGGAACTACTGTCCCCATTTTATAGATGGGGAACTGAGGCACAAGTGTAAGTGACTTATCCAAGATCACAGAGGAAGTCTGTAGAATTGAACCCAGGCCCCGACTGCTAGGTTGGTGCCCTATCCACTAGACTATCTTTCCCTTCCTCTCACCTCTTCCTATTCCTATTCCTCTAAGGTTTTATATTATACATCACTTGTATATTAGCACCTTTCCATGAGAAGGATTTTGTAAAAACTAGAGCAAACCAATATTAATTTAATAGCAATTAATGTAATCTATTATAATTGGCAATCTCTGCTCAGACAAATGTCCTAGACTTGGAAGAATGAGGTCCTATAGGTCAGAAAGGAGGTGCATTGGCAGAGCTGTGTTGGGCCAGAACTGAAATAAGAGTGGTTATGCAGCCAAAGATATACTGCTTGCACAATACTTGCTCGCACTACAGCTTGCTAGAGCCAGTGCTATTTGCACTTCACTTTCATAAGTACTAAATCCACCCACAACATTAAAAACTATTAGGGAAGGTGGATTGGCAACACTAATGCAAAACAGGAGGATCCACACCCTGCAATCTTGCAAGAAAAGTGACTCACAGCAACGAGCCAGCCAGCTAAGGTAAACATAATCATTCTTTATCTTCTCACTCTGGATCAAGAGGAACACCTGCAGGAAAGATGGAAAAAGAAAATTATGTGCATCTGCTCTCCCATATACACAGTAGACCACGTCCTTGTTCCAATATGTAGCCAAGGCACAGGCTGGAGAATACTCAACAACAGCTTGATGGGAAGAGTTAGGGTGTGAAATTGTAATCCATAGGGGCATCTCTCTGTGTCTGGTAAGTGGGGAATTCAAACAGTACAACATTTATCATGGTATTATCTGGAGCTCTAAAATGCCAAACTATGGTGTGGCCTCACTTGAACAGCTGCCAGCGGGTGTTGGTACATAGTAAGCCAGCCATAAAGGAAGACGGGGGCTGAGAGAAGAGACTAGTTTGCATAGGCAACAACTGAGAATGCATTAATTTAGAATGCAGTGCAAAAAATGAAATCAGTGTCTTTCTAAAATACCAGAAGTCTCACTGTGATGATGATTCCTTCCCACCCCTCTGCCACATATTGTATGTAACAGAGCATTCCTGGACTAGCAATAACAGTCCTTAACCATTAGTTTTATCAAGGCTCTGTGTCAAAATACTAGCTTTTTACAACATATAGTGGCGTTACAGTCATTCCACATCTAAGGAGGGCTGGGATGATTTTGTTGAGTTCCTGAGGCCTGGTCTACACTACAATGTTAGGTTGACCTAAATTGACTTGTTTTGCATCTATCCACACCACACTTGACGCAGGTACCCACCAACATCAATGTAATAACAACCCCCCAACAACGCAAAGCTAAAGTCTACGTTCTTCCAGCAACACAGTTCTAGTATAGACAGTGCATTACCTGCGTCAACTCTAGCAGTCTTTCAGGAAAAACCTGTCACCATATTGCTCCTGGGACTCAAATTTAAAACTCAAAAGAAAACCATTTCAATTTTTGTTGGTCTATAAAAATCACATGATTTGCTTAAAATAAAATCACTTGGGTTTGGGGGTTTTTTTGGTCTGTCCTCTGATTTTTTTTAACCCTTGTGGGAAATCTCTCTTCTTTCTTCCCAACAGCCAATTGCTTTTGTGCATTTCAGGGATAATTCAACATCAGATGCCCCCCCCCCCCAAAGCTATGTTTGGGGAGAAATGAACCTCCTTAAGTACTAATGGATGCTGCTGAATAGGATGGGGAGCATTTCCTCTTGCTTTCCTCCTCCCAGGGGAAGAAAGTTTGTTTCTCACAAACCTCCAAGGGGGACGCCTAAAGCTCTCATCTATCCGGTCTCTGTTGCTCAGTGATCCCTACAAGCCCAAAGTATGCCTGTGATCTCAGGCACAGTATACAGAACACTGATCAAGAGAGCATTCCTTGATCAGTTAGAGATAGCTTGGAATGCTGCACTCACAGCATGATCCCCACATACCCAATCGTGTGAGGTTACCAGGATTCCGACCCCCCTGAATAAGGTTCACTGAAAGCAAGATATATATCTCAATTCCTGCAGGAAGCAGCAGCTCCATTTCCACACAATATGCAGAATCAGAAAGTGTGTGTGTGGGGCGGGGGTGGTGGTGGGGTTACGTAGGAAATAATTCCATTGTTTTTTTTTAAGAAAGCATATACATACCTCCTCACCCTCGCTGGTATTGCCAGTGGCAGCTTTGGCTTGGGCGTAGTTAAAGTTAAAAGTGTCATCATTGTAGAAATAACTCTGGAAAATAAGCCAGCCAGACAGAAAACCATGGTGTACAACATTAAAAATAAAGACCAAAAATCTGAGTCAGCCTATAGCAGACAATTGGAAAAAAACCCAAATGATACACTGTAAACATTAGGCATTTACAAACAGTGGCTAAAGAATTATGGAGGGGCTTTCCATCCTGACTATGTGATTACAATCAAAACTGAAACATTCCTGGGTATTAATCATGGTTGGTTTGGAGAATGTTCCAAGCCAAAAATTACAGGGTGGCTGCTTTTGTTGGGTTTGGCTTTCATTCTGGGCATGCTAAGACCTGCTATGAAGCTGTGGCCACTTCCTCCATGACCCCTCATATTTCCCCAACACCTTAAAATCTGGGCTGGTGAACGGGTAGCTCTGACTCTCCAGTGGTTTAAAAGAGTGAGCAGTGGGGCTCTCTTGCTTTGTGAGGCTAGCTAGGTGACATTCAGAATCATAATACTGTGCTGAGTATTCTCCCTCAACAATGGTTTTGTCAGGGTTAGAACAAGTCCCAGGGTTAGGGAAACTTGGTAAGCAAGAAGCTAGCTTCTCTGCATCACCACTTCCTTTTGTACAAATACAACCAGGCTTCTCACTCAAAGTTCACTTCTAAGTCCTTCAGCACTGGATGCCAGAGAATTTCAGTGCTACCCTTCCTGTGACTTTACATCTCAAAATTCTTTATGCTGTGGGAATCAGCACAAATAAGGCCACGTCCATTATACAGCTTTTAAGAGAGTCTGTTATCAGTTATCGACATGGTCAGCTATATGCACGATTAAAAACTCTGACAGCAACTAGGGTCAGCTAACAGCATTTCACCCCAGTTAGGGTGTATCTGCACTACAGAAGTGAACATAAATTGGGGGGGAACAGACCTTGTGTAAGTACTAATGCTGCTGTGAATTCAGAGTAGCCATGCCCTTCTGGTTGCAGAACAGGCACATTTTCTATCCTGCACTAGACTTACTATTGTTATCTTGGGTCTTGTAGAACTGGACCTTAAGTCCCTTGATCTTTTCATAACACCGCGTGCTGTTCTGAGTAATGTACATCTCAGCTAGCTGTTCAGACACTCAGTTGTACACTAACGTGTTCCTTATGACCAGGACTCATCTTGGCCTGGATTATCTCATCTCCCCAGATGGTCACCAGTGCCAGAATGTTGCCCTCAGACCGATTGGCACACTCATAGCAAGGCGTCCTTTGAGACATGCAGTTTTAACTCAATCACTAATAAAGATGATTACTGGGGGAATATAATGCAAATGAGTTCCATAGTGTTCTCAGCTCTACTTGTAAACCTAAGTGGCTTCCATCAAAATTGGCCTCTGTGCTACAAAGCATAAACCATACTGGGCAGGCCACCTAAGACCTGACTGATAGGAAGTAGTGGGAGAACTATTTGTACCATTAGGGCTATAGGAATATAGGAGTTGCCAGCCTGGCTTAGACCAGTGGTCCATCTAGCCTGCATCCTGGTTTAGAGAATGGCCAGTACCAGCTGCTTCAGAGGAAGGTGCAAAAAACCCTGCAGTAGGCAGTATGGGATAGCCTACTCCAGGGAACAGTTCCTTCCAATCCCCGCAGTTTAGAAGTCACCTTATACTCTCAAGTATAAGGGTGTGTATCCCTTCAAAAAGATTTTTAAAATATTTATTGCTATAACTCTGGATAGTCTAGTGGGTATATAAAATGTCCAATCTTTTTGAATCCTGCTAAGAGGTTGGCCTCAATATCATCTGGTGGCAATAAATTCCACAGGTTAATTGTGTCTTATCTGAAAAATATATTTCCTTCGAAATGATCCGTTTTGAATTTGCCACAATTCCACTGACTCTCCTTGTTCTTGTCCTCTGAGAGAGTGAATAGAAGTTCACGATCTACCTTCTTTGTATCATTATTTTGTATACTTTTCTCCTGTCTCCTTTTATTCTTTTTTTCTCTAAAGCCTACAGTTTCAAACTTTTTCAATCTCTCTTCATATGAGAATTTTTTCATGTCCCTAATCATTCTCATTACCTTTCTCTGAACCCTCTCTAATTCTGATGTCCCCCTGGAGTGACCAGAACTGAACAGTATTTCAATTGAGGGCGTACCACCAATGTATATATTGGCACCATCTTTTCTGTATTAATCTGTTTCCCATTCCTTATGCATCCTAATTTTATTTGCTCTTGATGAGCACATTGGCACTGCACTAGAGGAGACTGACAGAGGTGGACCACATGGTGGTTAATTTTCAGGGCCGCCCAGGGGGAGGGGAGGGGCAAGTGGGGCAATTTGCCACAGGCCCCACAGAGGCCCCCACGAGAATATAGTATTCTATAGTATTGCAACTTTTTTTTATGGAAGGGGCCCCCAAAATTGCTTTGCCCCAGGCCCCCTGAATCCTCTGGGCAGCCCTGTTAATTTTGCTTGAAGCATATCTAATCGAAACAGCATTATGATCACTTGCATGCCATCGGAAACAGGTATATGTGCAGACATGTGATGTGTTTCATGCATTCTTGGGGGACAATGAGAAGGTGGGAGGGGCAAGTGGTTATTAGCATACCACATTTTTCTGGAGTAGACCAAGTCTCAGAGTTTAGGCAAATGGTTGGCTTCCTTTATCCAGTTCAGCACTCCTTTTTACAGAGTGAAGTGGATGCTCTAGTTATATTCATATAACCAGTTTAACCTGCCCTCCTTCCTCCAGGCTCTCTGATATGACGTCCCAGAGTGCATTGTTCCACATGCTGCTGAAATTGCTTTGTTTGTATGCCCTCAGCCCAGTCTATTACTTGTGGAGGCACTACAGGGTAGTTGCCCAGATTTTCCCAGAATGCACTGATAAACATAGTTAGATAGCATAGTAAGTGAAGATGTACAAACAAGGCTCTTCGAGCAAAAAAATGTGTCCTGTTACATGTATCCAGTTAAACTACTCTGGCCTCTAAGTGTTTACAAAATCATGGATAAAAGTTGTAGGGCTGAGAGGACCTAAAAGATCATTGGCTGCTTAGTTTGGGACCATCAAAGTACTATTCCCTTACCCACCCTTGTTAATGTTTAGCCATGCCTAGGGACACATCTTTCATCTGCAAGTATGGACATATTAGATTCTTTTGTGAGCTCTTTATGCTTGAAAGCACTGGCAATGCATGGCATACAAGGGGTAAACCTAATCACCCTTGATTTGGAACGTATGGAGGGGCCTGGTGCCAACTGGCACCAGGCCTTAGTCAGCAGGGAATGTTCAAGCACTCATAGGCTGGGTTATCCTAGACTTCTGGAACTGGCTTTGTTCAGCACCCTATTTCTCTGGCACTCCTTAGCTGCCCTTTAATCCAACAGTCATTGTTTGTCAGCTTCATGATCTAGTGCCTATATTTTAGTCATCTCATCTGCATGTTTAATTTCTAATCTGCTTTCCTTCTCATCTACTTCCCATTTCCAAAGTTACTTCGAACTCTGCTATATTATACTGAGATAATATAAATAATATAAAATAAACTACAGGAACTGTTTGTACATATTCCAAGGGAATGATCAAAGGAATAGGGGAGGGTGTGTGTGTGCACCTGTGTACACTGGTGTCCTCTAGTGGGTGGCCCAGGAAAGATCTGCTCATGTGCAAATCAGAATCTCTTCACCAACTGAGCTCAGGAAGCTGCTCCTTCAGGCATGCAAATGACAGACAAATGTAAGTATGTGTGTGTGTGCAATACTGCACTGTGCTGGATGGGATAGGTTATTCACCCTTGACCCCTGATTTGCTCTTGGAAGGTTTACGTTTTAAATCAAATTATAGCCTATACGTAAGGGAAAGTTAAAATGTGTAAAGATGTTGATGATAAAAATAATTGAAGATGTAATGTAAGTAGGGAAAACAAATGTAAAAATGTGTGTTATAGGCTCTGCAAAAGTAGGAGGCCTAGATAGTTAGCCTAAAGTGCTTGACCTAAGGTTATAAGATTTAGTAATAGGCATCTTGTGATAAACAAACCACAAAAGAGGAGTTTAAGCTTGAAATAACAGATTTTTAGGGGATTTTTGGTATATGTAACCATCAGGTTAACCACATTAATGTGCTGGAAATATTGGGAAATGTATTGACATAAATAGCTTATGTCAGCAATCAGAACCCCAATTATGGTTTCCCCGAAAGCCACACATGGACAGGAGCTGATAGGCAATCTAAATATGGTTACCGGATGCATGGGGGATGTAAGGAAAAAGGGTATGAAAAGGTTGTCAGACCGACCCCAGTGGGCATATCAGCATGACAGGATGTGGAAGTTTAGATTGTCATACTTCACTTCTGATGTTCTCCACTGACTTTTCCTTCCATCCTCTAATACTTCTGATTGTCTCCATATGGTTGTGAGAATGCATAATGCAGGGGATTGTTCTGCTATACTTATTTTGCTTTTCTATTATTGCTATTATACCTGTATGTATTTAAGTACTAAATAAAGTCCTCGTGTCTGTGTGTGTGATTCACCAATCTCATCTCCTTTAATAAATTTGTGTAGCCGCTTGAGCAAAATAACCTGTTATTAGTGACTTGTGCAATTTGCACGCTAAATTAATCAAAGGCTACAAGGTCAGGCTTTTCCATGCATATATTAGTTCCCTCTGTTGGTTGAGTTAGGAAGGCAGGCAGCTCCTGTCACTGAGCAAGTAGAGAACGCTGGTTTGCAGCTGAAGATAAACCTCTTGATATTATGTATATCAATATTATATACAAGAATGTGCCATTGTTTTCACTTCTCCAACAACAACAAAAGAAAGAAAAGATAGAAAAAAAGATCAGGCACCCAATGAAAGTTTCCCACCCCAGATAAGTAAGATCTCTTCTTCGCTCAATGGGAATTATGCACACAAAGGCCTGAGAGAAAAAGCTCTTACCAGAAAAAGCTGGTAAACACAGCAGTAGTTAAGGTGCTCTACTGACCTTGACTGAGTTGAGGTAAATCAGGACATCATCAAATTGTCTGAGCAGAAAGAAGCAGGAGGCCATGCACTGTCTCCCTGGGATTGTATCTAAGGCATGAGAGGAAAAGGCCGATATTTAAAATTGGGTGGTGGTGGAAAATTAACTTGGATATCTGCCTCCCAAATTGCCAACAAAGTCATAGAATAAAGTATAACCTGCCTCTTTCAGACAAGGGGCTACACCACAGATGAAGAAGAGCTATTGGTTCATCTGGTCATCCTTCCCTATTCTGCTCCACAGATAATGCAAGATTGTTTCCCAAAATAACTTCTCTAAACCTAAAAAGTTCACATATATCAAGTCCTTTATATTGGACTCCATACCAGGCCTTGCCATGTCCCACTGGAAAACTGTTAATCTCCCTTCACAATGGTATACTAACAACACAGTACTCTTATACGGCACTTTTCATCAGTAGATCTCAAAGCATTTTACAAAGGAAGGTCAGTATCATTATTCCCATTTTACAGATGGGGAATAATTAGGCAAAGAAAGATGAGGTAATTTGCTCAAGGTCACTCAGACAACCAGTGGCAGAGCCACCAATAGAACCCACATCTCGAGTCCCAGTCCAGTACTCTATCCACCAGGCAACACTACTTAGTATATGGGTATATAGCTTCCATTTCTTGTCCTGCAGGGTCAAGAGATAACAGGATTGGAAGATGTGGCATTTTTGTGACAGATGTGAGACCCTGGAAGTGTGGAAACCTCAATATCTCATGTATTGAGATGAGCCAAAGGTTATGGACCCAGGGGATATTCATTGACTATTGTATCAATAAGCGTCATGTGTATTTCTGTGTTCCTGGTTCACTGGGTGGGGTTCCTATGTAATCTGGAATCACTTAGAGGAGGGATGTTAATAATTAATGCAAATTCCCAATGCTGCTTATGCAGATATCCAGACAGGTGAAGCTACATCCCTTGGGAGAAGTAGCATTGATTTAAATTACCTGATTCAGGAGGTCTGAAAGACAAAAGCCCCAAATTGTACAGAGTCAGCTTGATTTTACTCAGGACAGCCCCATTCTGCAACAAAGAACTGACACATTTATTTATGGACCGATCAGGATTTCATGTGGATGATGGAAATAGCTGGTAAGTTTAGCACATATGTAGGCTGTTTATTGTTTTATAATGTGTTTTCTCTGTAATGCTTATGTCATAAATAATTGTACTATGCTTTGTGAAAGCTGACTGGTCACTGATTAACTGTTATTGTCCCTGAGAAACAGCAGAATTGCAGGTGCTGAAATAAAGTCAGACTGGCTGGGATAATCATCACAGTGAATTGTAAGGGGACTGCAGCTCTAAAATTCGGATCTGGAGAGAGAGGAACACTGGTTCCTGCCCCAAAAAAGGGTACAGCTAGAGGCTTGAGACCTAAGGGTATGCCCTTGAGGAAGTCATGAAGGGGGTAGATGTATAGCTAACCCCAATATTATGACAGTTTTCAAACACAGAAAATCCATCCCTAGCTGAAGGTTTTATCTGGGCCTTCGGCAGGAGAGTTATGGAATGGAAAATTCCCCATTTGAGAGGAAAAAAGTTTTGTTTTTGCTTTTTTAATGAAGCAGCAGTTTGAAGTTGTTCGGGGGCCCTGAAAAATTAATCCATATCCCAGGGGGATTTATTCTAGTGGACAGAGGATTAGGAGGCAATCAAAAGTGTTATCACATGGCTCTGCAATTTAACACCTTAATATCACTTCTAGGTGTGATGTCTTTGTATAAAACACACACACACTTTGGTTGAATGTAAAAATGAAACAACAACTTAAGTGTTTAAATAGAGTCCACTAATGGGGAATGTAAGAAACTAACTGAAAATGGGTATGTTTTTGCTCCCCTTCTCTATCCACAGCCAGACTCCAATCTTATTGTCCTTCCTTGTAGGATTTCTCTAGTGTGGTTTTTCTACAACAGTGGTGCCCAGACTTTTCCTGTCACACCCCCTCTTACCAGTAATGGAATCTGTCCGTGCTACCCCCCCCCCCCCCAATTACTGCACAGCCATGGCTTCCGCAGCAGAGGAACTTGGACTGAAGGCGGAGCTGGGGACAGAACTGGGGCTGGGGGAGGAGCTAGGGCTAGAAGCGGAGCTAGCCTGGGGGCAGAGAGGGAAAGAGGGCAGAACTGGGCAGGAAGTGGAGTTGCAGCTGGGGCCAGAACTGGGCTAGGAGCAGAGAAGGGGCCAGAGCTGGGCTGGTGGGTGGAGTGGAGCTGCAGTTGGGGCTGGGGCTGGAGCTAGGCTGGGGAAAAGAGCAGGGGGCAGAGTGCAGCTGCCACTGGAGGCAGAGCTGGTCTGGGGGTGGAGTGGAGCTGTGGGGCTGAGGTCGGAGTGGGGTGGTGCTCCCTCCCCACCACTCGTGGGGGCTGGCCAGCCCCTCCCCCGGCATGTTCCTCTGCGTTCCCCTGGGAGAGGGCACACCCCACAGTTTGGGGACCACTGCTCTACACTTTGGCTTCCCAGGTCACTTCACTATGTATTATGTTCTAGTACCTACTTGGAAACAAATTGGCTTGTGTGTTTAATTTTCCCTTCACTCAAATGTATGCCCATCACTACATGCATCTTCATGTGTAAGGGCAATAAGTTAAATACATCTCAGTGTTCTTCCACTCCCCTCAAGGCAATGGAAGGCACAAAGAGACCCTGAAAGAAACGCCCCCCACACACACCTAGCAAGATATTTCAGTTCATAAATCCATAGCAATTTATATTATACAAGATCCAAACAAAATATAAATAAATATTTAAGGAGAGTAAAAGTTAAGAATATATTTTCTTTATAAATTAATCAAGGTAATGGAACATTAATTTATTAAAAAAAGAATGGTCAAAGGTCAAGAAATTCTTGAGATTTATTCCCCCTCCCCCCCCAAATTCCCACTCATCTTCCACTTTCTAGTTGGAGATCACCTTATCCCAGCACATTCCCCTCCGCAGAGTTATTTTTAAAAAAATGCATTTTATTTTTTTTACTTTATTTTATTAAAGTAATATCCATACATCTCATACAACTCAGGCTAATACTACACATTTCCAAGACACAGTCAACAGGGGCATTAATCTTAGCATTCTAGTTTTTCCTCTTCATAACACCCATTTTCCCATATTTGTAAAATACAGCCTCTCACTGAACTTTCAGAATATAGCCACAGACACCCCTTTTTCCCTTCCTGCAAACTATCCCTTCGAAAATTCTATATACTGGTTTATGAACTCCGAACATACAACACATAATGGCTGGAGACCGGGACTATTTTCCCATTAATGGCTAGAGACCATAATATCCTGTATGTTATTTCCATATGTATGTGCCAGAGATACCATCATGTCCCCATCCATCATTATGTGATGGGCTGAATACTCCACTAGACTTAGTTCACTTTCCCCATAAAGATTACAAACCTTACTAACTCATATTATTTCAGGCAATTTTACTTCACCCATCACTATAAGATCTAAGCGCCTTACAAATTCTAAAGAAGAATCTGTTTCTCTCCCTCACACAGTTTTTGTTATTGTGGAAAAGCTAAATGGAAGAAGTAAGTTTTACATTCTGCACTGATGGTGACAAGGTTTGCAGTCATTCTGATCTCCTGCAGCAAGTTCCACAGTCATGGCCAGCTGCCAAGAAAGTTTTGTCATTCCTGTTCATTATCCTCACTGTTCTTTGGTGGCAGTTGAAGTAGGAAAGAGTCCAAAACTGAACTGAGATTTTCACCATTATTAAGGGGCACAAATTCCATAACAAGTAAGAAGACTTCAGGTTATGATCCGATCACATCTAAGAAAAGTAATTGGTCCTTATCAGTACTTGGGGAAACACCCAGAGGAAAACCTACAGGAAGCAGTGTCTATAATTCAGTATAGCATACTCTTTTCTTGGAGTCAGTAATAAACTAAAGCCCCAGCACTGTTTTGAGGATATTGTGCTGCTAGATAAGCACTATCTTGGGAAAAGACAAGCTGAGTCCCTGACTAATTGTGGTCATACAAAAATTCAAGGGCACACTATGAAAGTCTGTTTGCTCCAGTGTTCTGCCCAAATTCCCTGTTAGAGGATAATTTTATATAGGCAAAATGCAATTATCTATGATTTCACTTTAACAGAATATTATTCTTCACTCCGTGTTCTTAGGTATAAGTAGCATTATTGTGCTTTGTTAAATATCTGACCAGTATTGTGCTGGTTCAGTACAAGTGTTGGATGAAATATTTCCTGAATAACTATCGTTCATAGAATGCTTTGGGATGATGACTATATAAAATATGGTATTAAAAAGATAATAAAAAGAACACAAAATAGTCATGGATTGGTGCCACTATCACCAACCCTGGTTTACCATGGATACTACTTGTTATGGCAAGAAGTGAATGGGTGACTTTGCCTTAGCTCTGTTCCATTTTGAATAATGAAATGGAAGTAAAATAGGAAAGTTGGGATTTTAAAGACCTAATCCATCCCAAGTGATTCACACAGAAAGAGGAAAAAAACCTCATTTTGAGAAGCTCCATACTTTGTGTAACTTAAAGTGAGCCAAAAGGAGGTAATATGAAGTCCAGAAAAGAGTTTTCCCTCCCAGTGATTTGATGTTTTTCCTTTACCAAATGCCAGATTTGGTCTTAAAACTACTGAAGATGAAGAGGGGGCGCTTACTCCCCATTATTTTGGCATCGTGTGCAATCCTTGTGTTCTAGGAGGTAGAGCTACCGGCTATAGGTGTGCCAGCAGCAGCCACTTGAGTGGGCTACAGGGTCCACTCATATTAAGAATTAAGTTTGTCTAATGAGAACTGGATACTCACTAAGAGTTATGCTCAGCCACAGAAATGATATACCATTTATTAAGTGAAAGTGTTAAAAATGTGACAATTCACTGCGTTTCCCCCATTCAGTTCTTCTTTTACTCTCGCCAAGGAATCTGATCCTTATTTCTTTTTCTACCATGAGGCTAAAGAAAGGTGAGCTATTGGGAAAGATCACTCAGAACACTGGCATTAACTGCCAGGAGTATAGGGGACAGTAAAAAACAAAAACAAAAAAAGCAACCTCTAGTGCAGGGGTGGCCAACCTGAGCCTGAGAAGGAGCCAGAATATAACAATGTACATTGCCAAAGAGCCACAGTAATACGTTAGCAGCACACCCCTCCCCCATCAGCTCCCCCACCCCGATCCCAGTGCCTCCCACCCACCGGCAGCCCCGCCGATCAGCGCCTTTCCCCCCCCATCCCCGCATCTCTCGATCAGCTGTTTCGTGGTGTGCAGGAGGCTCTGGGGAGACGGGGGGGAGAAGCGAGGGCACTGCAGGCTCAGGGAAGGGGGCAGGAAGGGATGGAGTCCCTGGGGGCAGGGCCTGTGGCAGAGCCAGGGGTTAAGAAGTGAGCACTCCTGGCACATTAGAAAGTTGGCACCTGTAGCTCCAGCCCTGGAGTCGGTGCCTATACAAGGAGCCGCATATTAATTCTGAAGAGCCGCATGTGGCTCCAGAGCCACAGGTTGGCCACCCCTGCTCTAGTGCCCTCATTTGCAATGTCAATTCCAGTTTATGAGACATTGGTGACCAATAGTTTTAGCCATCTTTTTTCCTAGCCGAAATGCAGTGTACAGCTGTTGATTTTGGGCAGGTTTTATTGCGGAAGAAAGGTAGATAATGGTTGCTACATAATGGATGCTACTTGGGTTTTTCTGAAACCACACAATAATTAAAAGTCTAGCCTTACATAGCTCCTGAATGGAAGGACTCATACCCTAACTCTGCTCATTGTGTGTTTTTTAATTTTCTAAGTCAGTAATCTAACCAGAAACAACAGAGATCTAACCGCTGACCTCTGCAAGACTTTGCTGAATGTGTGACATAGTTCTCATAAACTACCCTGTTCTCAACAGTTTTTTAAACATTTTCCATCTCCATGTCTGGTCCTGGGATCTCTGTAGAGAGTGTGAGATGTAGAAAGACCAGAATCACAGCAGAGAAAGTGTTCTGCTTTTTCTGTTTGTCCATTGATCTTTAAAAATTTCCAGTAAGTTAACAAGCTTGTGAAGGTGCTATCAATCACTTATCTGGCCCCCTTCCAACTCCCCATCCCCAAACACTAACACAGGATTTTCTTTACTTTACGAAACACAAACCATCATTCCTTTCTAGTTTTGTGTAACAGTTAGATATGCTGATGCAGGGCACTGTATAAGACTTTGAACAGACAGACAATCTAGTGGTACTAGCTCTTTACTCCTGGGAGACCATCAAGGACTGGCAATAGAAGGAAGTGCTAGATTTTGACTTCTAGGCCAACTATGTTAGCAAAGGCTCTCATACAAAGGCAGTAAAACTATAATCCCCATCCTAAATCTAGGGAAGCAAATGCAAAGTCCGAGGTCAACAGAATGACCTTAAGCAGGCAATAGAATGGCTGGTGTGTTATAATATATATAAGTACAGTACATTCTGGAACATTGCACTGAGAGTTCTTATTGTTCCTCTTTATTATGCTATTAGCATGTGCTGCCCTGAACATATAAAACATTGTCTCTGCCTCAAGGAGCTTACACTCTAATTTAGACAAAAATATGCTACTTGAAGATAATACAGTAAAAGCTGTTTTATCTGGCATGTTGGGAGAATGGGGGTTGCCGCTAAATAAAAAATGCCAGTTAACTAAGAGGGAGGTGTTTGGGTGCGGAAGGGGGTGTGTGGCTGGGGGTTGGGATGTGTGGGAGGGGGTGCGGGGTGTCAGATCCAGGGGGTGCTCACCTTGGGTGACTCCCCGCAAGCGGCGACCTGTCCCAGCTACTACTAGGCAGAGGCACAGCAGGCAGCTCTGCCCTGCTCTGAGCGCTAGCTCCACAGCTCCCATTGGCTGGGAACTGCAGCCATTGGGAGCTGCGGGGGTGGTGCCTGTGGGTGGAGGCAGCGAGCAGAGCCGCCTGCCAAGCCTCTGCCTAGGAGCAGCCGGGACAGGTTGCCGCTTGCAGGGAGCCGCTCAAGGTGAGCGCCCCCCAGATCTGGCACCCTGCACCTCCTTCCATGCCCCAACTTGCTGTCCTGAGCCCTCTCCCGCACTGAAACTCCCACCCAGAACCCACATTCCCTCCAGCGCCCCAACCCCCTGCCGGCTCCATGGCAACTGGACTATAAACCGGAATTTTAATGAAGATCAGAAATGCCAGTTTATAGAGCTTTCCGGTTGGCCAAGTGCCGGATAAAACAGCTTTTACTGTACTGTGTATTTGGTATATCACTGGGCCCATCTTCAGCCCAAATGCTGCTGTTAATGTGACTGTTTATGATAGAAGTACCATTTTACATAGATAGAGATCCTGTTTTATTACAAACCCATTGCTCTAACTGGAACAATGTAGGTGTCTATAACATGCTCAAAATTGTGTGCACATGTGTTTCAGAGCATATCTTCAGTTTCATATGACAGCAGATGTACTGTGTGGAAACATTATGCTGTTACCAGCATAGCTACAGCAACACAATGCCTGGCACTAGACATGCTGAGAGTCAGCAATTGCATAGGCACTATTATAAGACAGTATATACCAGCAGTTCTCAACCAGGGGTCCAAGGCCCCCTGGGGGCCACAAGCAGGTATCAGGGGGTCCGCCAAGCAGGGCCAGCATTAGACTCACTGGGGCCCAGGGCAGAAAGCCAAAGCCCCACCAGCCCAGCCCTGGCAACTGGGCCTCAAGGTGAAGCCTGAGCAGCTTAGCTTCGCAGGGCCCCCTGTGGCTTGGGGCCCTGGACAGTTGCCCTGCTGGCTACCCCTTATAGCATGTTTAGGTGGGCTGCAGAAAGAAAAAGGTTGAGAACCCCTGGTATATACTGTAGTATCAGTAGAAGAGCATTTACATAATGGAGAAAGAAAATTTCAAACCTACCACATTCACTGGCTGATCCTCCCACAAGCTGGAAGAACTGTTGAGCAATTTTCAGATGATCCCTCTTGGAGAGAAACAAATGACATGAGATCCAGAGCATGGAGTGGTGCCATGGGACAGAATGAACGCATGCTCCAAGGGGGGTGAGTAGGGTGAAGTAGAGCAAAGTGAATACACATATTGTGGGGTGAGAGGAAAGATGGGGACAGAGGTACAATAAACAAGGAAGGAAGGAATCTTATTGCATGGACCCATATACACAGAATCATTTCAAAAGGAAGCAAGGCTTTTGTAAGCAGGATAGAGAGGCTCAGTTCAGTTTGGATGAGTCTCAGGGCTAGTAACAGAAACTCACAATTCACTCACTTTGGACTGTGAATTATGGAGAGAGAAGAAATGAAAGGACTCAGAAAGCATGGGATTTGAGTGTGAAAGTACCACCTCTTTCCCATTAGCTGCATTCCAGATACCACATTTCTTTCTCCCCTAGTACTGATGTAAATGCTGGAGCACCAGAGGGGTTTTACTCACTGAGCCCATTTCCTGTCCAAGGGCTGCATTCACCACTCCCTTGAGTATGTACTCCTGCAACAAACAAGAGGATCAGAGAAGACAAGTTAAAGAATTCAGAAAACATACAAAACAACTGCTGGCAACTTAAAAATTATTTTGTTCCTGCCCATGCCAACTCTATTCAAACTTCATTTTATTAGTAGTCAGATACGACTGCACTCCAGCAGCGTGTAATAAATAATAACCAAAAAAAAAAACAACCAATCCTGCATCTGAGCCAGTTGTTTAAGTGAAATGAGCTAGGGTTCTGAATCAAGGTCCTGTGTAGAGACAGCAACATTATAAAAACACCATCAAAACTGCCAGGAATTGTCCTGCTGTTATCAGTGGCAGCAGAGGGGCCCAAGTAGACTGAACTCCCCTTTCAGGCATATAAGTGGTCACTCCAGGGAGGAGGATATGTGTCTCTGCCTCAGGGTATGGAAGTTTGCATTGCCTCTGCCAGTATTATATCTACCCTGTGAATAAAGAGAACTTGAGTCCCCAGGGCTGTCAAACAGACTGATATCTTTCAACCAGCATGAAAAATTAAATCCGGTGCTGGTAAAAGGTATTACATTGACAGTGCTGGAGGCTGAAGTCCTCTGCCTGTAAGTCAGGTACAGCAAAGGCAGAAGCATTGCAAGTTTTCCCGCATATGTATATATAGTTCCTCCACACTGCCCTGGAGAGAGGCACCTCTGAAGCCTCTGCAGTTCTTGAACCCCTCTGCTGAGATGGCAAAGAGGGGGACAATTAATGCCAACTGTGATTACGGTTTTTGGTGGAACTTGTCCATTAGCACAACAATGGCATGTTACCAATAATAAATAAGAGGAGCTGGACTGAGAAACTCACTGCATTTTACACAGGTCACTGGCCCATTCAGCCAGAATGCAACTTATCTGTCTGCATTCAGCCAGAACAACTGATTTTCTGCATATCCAGTAGATTAAAAGCCAGGGCTGGCATTAGGGGTAGCAAGCAGGGCAACTGCCTGTGGCTCCGCACCACAGAGGGCCTCGCAAAGCTAAGGCTTTGGCTTCAGCACCATGCAGCTTGGGCTTTGGCTTTTTGATCTGAGTCCCAGTGAGTCTAACGTCAGCCCTGCTGTTTGGTTTATTTTGGCAGACCATCTGAAACCTACTTGTGGCCCGCCCCAGGAGGCCTCAGACCTCTGGTTGAGAACCGCTCGGATTGGCTTTTAGCCAAGATGGCCAGGGATACAACCCCATGCATAGGCACCAATATTCCCCAGCGCCGGTGGGTGCTCGCGCCCCCCCCCGCCTCTGGCCCCGCCCCGACTCCACCCTTTTCCCACCCCCATTCCAACCCCTTCCCCAAAGTCCCCGCCCCAATTCCGCCCCCTCCCTGCCCCTATTGGACCCCTTCCCCAAATCCCCACCCCGGCTCTTCCCCGCGACACGCTCAGGGGAGGAGGTGGAGCAGAGGCGGAGGTGAGCTGGGCGGGTGGCTGCTGGGGGGTTCTGACCCCCCCCCCCCAATTTTTTCCTGTGGGTGCTCCAGCCCCAGAGCACCCACAGAGTCGGCGCCTATGACCCCATGCGCTGAGTGTCTTAAGCTTCTTACTGCAAAAAGCTGGGATTGGACAACAGGGGATGGATCATTCAGTTGCCCAATTCTGTTCATTCTCTCTGAAGCATCTGGCACCGGCCACTCTTGGAAGCCAGGACCCTGGACTAGATGAACCATTGGTATGACCCAATCTGGCCCTTCTTATGCGTATTAACATACTGCATATTATCAGCCTTGTGGCGAGTACCAGCATGTATGTGAGGAATGTATTTATAAATCAGACACACACATTGAAGTCCTTCATGTGGAGATGGATCTATCATTCTTAACCCAAGGAGCTCCAGTCACCTTTTCAAAAAAGCCTACCAGAGAAATGTTTCCTCTTTTCCCTGAAATATAAATTTCCTGACAAACACTGAGGAGCAAGACTTGATAACATTCAATCTAGAACCAGTGACAGATTTACAGTTGTAGAAGGTCTCTGCAGGGCTAAATAAAGGAATTTATACCATTGCTATACAAAGATTTCCATTTTGCCAGTGGGAACCAGCATTTGATTCAAGCCATGGAAGATCCTAAAATGTCAGATGTTAAAAATTACATTATTTTTGAAAAAGCTCTTTTAGGTAATATTAAATCTTTCTAACATTTATTCATTATAATTTCTCTCTCTTAAAAAGTCTGCACAGTGGGACTCATGATAACTACAGGAGCCTGGCTTTACAGGCAGAGAGAGATAATAAAACAGTACCAATAAACATTTTAAAACTTTGTAAAACATTTTTTCTGTAACATATATGGCATATGCACAATTCACAATGGCTGTAGTGTGGTATAAAAGATGTATTGGTACTCATCTAGGATGATCTGCATAATTTGCCTGTAGTTTTGCCACTCTCAACTCATGTTCATGTAACAGTTACAGCACACCTCCATTACCAATAAATAGATACAGAATACATGAACACAAACAGCTAACACATCCCATCCCATCTCCTAGAACTGGAAGGGACCTTGAAAGGTCATTGAGTCCAGCCCCCTGCCTTCACTAGCAGGAACAAGTACTGATTTTGCCCCAGATCCCCAAGTGGCCCCCTCAAGGATTGAACTCACAACCCTGGGTTTAGCAGGCCAATGCTGGAGTGGACAAAAGTTTTTATCAGCATGAGTTTGGGATGACTTGCATAATTTGAGTGGCAAGCCATCAGTAGCTGCTCCAATGCTGCTAAAACTAGGGGCACGTCTTCACTACCCGCCGAATTGGCGGGTAGCAATCGATCTATTGGGGATCGACTTATCGCGTCTAGTGAAGAGGCGATAAAATCGATCCCTGATGGCTCGTCCGTCGACTCCGGAAATCCACCGCGGCAAGAGGCGGAAGCGGAGTTGACGGCAGTGCGGCAGCGGTCAACTCGCTGCCATCCTCACAGCCAGGTAAGTCGACCTAAAATACGCCACTTCAGCTACGCTATTCATGTAGCTGAAGTTGCGTATCTTAGATCGACCCTCGACCCCCCCCCCCCCGTAGCGTAGACCTAGCCTAGAACTCATAATTCATTGCTGGTGCTACTCCACCATCAGCAATGGTGGAAGTTCTAGGGTACACAGGTCTCAGGAGTTTTGGTCACTGTATCTCATAATCTTCCAGAGTATGCCTTCCTCAGTGTCTATTTTAGACATTTTCTCTTGTTCAGATCCACTGTATTTATACAGTGCATGTGTTTCTATATATGTGGGCTTTGAGAAAGAAAATGCAGGGAGGAGCAAGAGACTGAAGCTGGCCCAGCTGCTGCAGAAAGCAGTTCAAATAGGTAGTGTTGAACTGGGATGAGGTGTTGAAATGAGGCCCAGCTGGGACCACCTCTTCCCCCTAGCACCTCCCAGACCCAGACCTATGCAGAGGACAACCCCGTCCCCTCACAAGGACCCATAAAGTCTTCCCTCTCCTCCCCAGCCATGTGAACTTTGAGAAAAAAACTGCAGGGAAGAGTCAGCAAGAGACATAAGTCAGTCCAGGAGCTGCAGAGAGCAGTTCAAGCAGGAGCCAAGGACACGGCAGTTTTCACTCCGAACATTCCTTCTCCTGTGCTGATTGGCTGTTCCTCCAACACCTCCCACCATCACTCTTCCTGTCTAGCTAAGACACTTAACATAACCCAATTGAAAGGATTTAAATAACAAAATCGCAAAACTAACATTACCTTTGCCACCGCCGCATTGCTCACTCTGTTTTTGCATTCTATCCCTTTCCCATACCCTGCGTCTGTCTGGTCTATTTAGACTGCAAGCTCTTCAGGTTAGGGATTGTCTCTTATTCTACATTTGTACATTGCATTTACATTTGCAAAATGGGGCCCTGTTTTCCACTGGCTCCTACACACTGCCATAATAAACATGATAAATAAAATAATACATGCATGTATATATTTCACACATACAAAGCTTTAGCACTGGTGAAAGGTGGTGGAAGGATGAATGCAGTGTGTTAAAGGGGATGAATCCTCAGGGTACTGGCTTGGACATGGCAGATTCTACCCCAACTTGCAAACTCTTTCTTTAAGTAACCATGCCATAAGTCTCAAATCACCTGTGGAGTTGTAGGTTCCAGGTCCTTAATCAGGTTATAAGCCTCCTGCACATCATCTGAAATACCAGAAGTTACATGCATGACAAACCACAGTGAATTGTATTCAGACAGACCACTCATCCTCCACAACATTCCTTTACCCAGTCACAGATAGATAAAGCATTTGAAGGGGAGGAGTAAGGGGACTATAAATCTGTGTAAATGTATACCTTGCTGGTGGTGGCTTTCTTGAGCCTGTATAACAAACATGGTTTGAGTAATAGCTTCTTTATTACTACATTTTCCCTAGTACAGAGATCACTTGGCCCGTTGTTCATAGTCCAGTGGATGAGTTCTCAATAGTACAAGGTCAAGATAATAAATCCTTCATACTCCTGTCTCCCCTAACATGTTTATTCCTCCCTCAGGGCAAGACTGGGTTAGCTGCTTCTGAATACAGACTTTACGGTTTCATTATTAATACCTCAACATTTGGCAAATTAATGTATCTGACCCTAATTCTTCCATGTAAAAAGCACTGTTAGTGCAAAAGTTAAAGAATTTTACTCACACAAAAAAGTTATATACTAAAAAAAGTACATTCTAAAAAAAAAAAAGGATCCAGTTTTAGAACATCTTAACTCCACCCCCTTCACTTGTATATATTAGCGCGGGGCTTTTCTGTCACACAATTACCCAGCAAAGTTAATTCACACTAATAAACAGGAAATCCATTGCAAATTACCAGATGTTGATAATTAAGCAAATTTTTTTTTTTAAACTAAGGTACTATAGAATAGCATATTTTGTTCACGTATTTTGACAAGTACAGTTTAACTTTAATGATACTTCATTGTATAATACTTATACACCATTTACATCTTCAAAACACTACAAAATAAATCAAACCTCACATACTCATGAGGTACTTAGGTACATATGAGGCCAATAATTTTTTTTAAATACTTTGCTCTTAAATACCAAGTGTTATTGGTTCACTAGTACATGCATTTTAGTACAATTTGTAAAAGTAATGAAGTCTTAATATGAGATCTTACTGCAGATCTCTGGTATTAAATCTTTGATGAGAAATCAGGTGAAATTGCCATTTTTGTGAGAATTAAAGGGCTTGTGGATTAGCAAAATGATATTAATGAGGTTCTGTACAGTATGTGCCATAAGTGAGCTATATCCATTTATGGCAATAGGAAAAGAGGGCACATCTATGTACTAAAATTTGTGACAGCTCAAGTAATGAAGCTGAGTACCAATTGGATGTACAGTGTGGCAAATCCAGGACAAATGGCTACAAAAGTGGGGGGTAGTAATTAGTCCCAGGGGGTTAAAAAGCCTCTCCCAAACCACTGAGGAGAGAGAACCATGGGGAAATAAGGTTCAGCTGGAAAAGGGGTTACCAGGGAACCAATTAGGTTCAGCTGGCTCCAACTGTTTGAGACCTTTTTAAACCCTCTCCGGTGTGGAAAGGGGGTGGGAGAGAGTGAGAGAATCAGGGAAGCTACCAGTAAGCTAGGTGCAGCAAGGCTCTGAACCCTTCCAGCAAGGAAGGCTGCACTCTGTCCCCAGAAGGGAAGAAAAACAAGCACAAGGGACTGACTGAGGGAAGGAATAGCCAGACCCTGTACTACCTAGGAGGATTTGCTTTGCCCGAGCCTGTGTCTCCAAGGCTAAAAAGGACTGAGCCTGCTGAGGAGAAGAAGGTACTTTGCCATAGCAGATACAGATACAGTCTAGGATGCCCGTGAGTAGCAAGCAGAAAACTCATTTGAGACAAGTCCTCTGACAAAGGGATTAAATTTCAATAACCTTATTGGCATGGCATAAATATGTTGCTAAAAATCAGCAAGCACATCAAGCTTCAGAATCAATATAATTAAGCTACAGAAGGTCCATAGAGCTTTTTCTTTTAATACTTTTATAGCCACTCAAATGCCTTGATGCACTTATTGGTATGTAAGGTTTTTTAGGGTGTGGTTTATTTCTGCTCCTTAGGTCAGAAGTCTAAAGTTTTTTTGATTATTTTGAGTTTTGTGGGGTTATCACAGTTTTATTTCTTTCATCTAAAAAGAACCAACTTGACCAAGGCTATGGCACTTGTAGCGCTTCAGTGTAGGACACTTACTACAGCAAGAGGATGGGTTCTCCATCCCTGTAATTAATTCACCTCCCCAAGAGGTTGTAACTAGGTTGATGGAAGAATTCTTCCATTGATTTAGCACTGCCTACACTAGTTAGGTTGGCTTAACTACATTGCTATGGGGGGTAGATTTTTTACACCTGAGAGACAGCTATGCGGATATAACTTTTCATTGT
Source organism: Chrysemys picta bellii (assembly GCF_011386835.1). NCBI lineage: Eukaryota > Metazoa > Chordata > Testudines > Emydidae > Chrysemys > Chrysemys picta. The sequence continues at coordinate 90,351,583 of NC_088791.1, read as the reverse complement.
AGACCAGCCCCAACTCTAGACAACTAGGTGACAAAGTGGTAAAGGTTACTAGCTGAAGCAGTCAACATTACTGCAACCTCCTTTGAAATACAATAAAACAGAATGTGTGGGACTAAACCATAAAGACAAAGGAGAGAACATCTACTGCAGGGGTCGGCAACGTTCGGCACGCGGCTCGCCAGGGTAAGCACCCTAGTGGGCTGGGCCAGTTTATTTACCTGCTGACGCGACAGGTTCGGCCGATCGCGGCCCCCACTGGCCGCGGTTCGCCGTCCCGGGCCAATGGGTGCGGCAAGAAGCGGCGCAGGCGAGCGATGTGCTGGCCGCGGCTTCCCGCCGCCCCCATTGGCCCGGGACGGCGAACCGCGGCCAGTGGGGGCCGCGATCGGCCGAACCTGTCGCGTCAGCAGGTAAATAAACTGGCCCAGCCCACTAGGGTGCTTACCCTGGCGAGCCGCGTGCCAAACGTTGCCAACCCCTGATCTACTGCTTTTAAGTACACTGCTCTAAATAACTAGTCATGCAGAGATGATGAAATACCATGAATAAGGAAGTCAATGAGTGGAAAAGTGATCAACATATCCCATTACACAGGTTCCTGCAGTTAACACCAAATCATCAATCAATCCACTTCTCAATGGAGAAATACAGTGGTGATGAGCATGAGGGGAGAGGGAGGCATTGTAACCAATAAAAAATACAACATGAATCCAAAGCAAAGACAGAAATGACTTGGAAACACAAGAAACTCTTGCTGTTCACGGAATCTACCTACATTTTTCAACAGTTGGCAAATGTGTGTAGAATGGATTGTCTTGTTTGCAGACTGCAGCCTTGTTTCTGGTCCTTTTTTTTTTTTTTTTTTTTTTTTTTTTTTTAACAGCCTGTCTGTGCCACATTTACAGAAATAATTTGCATTGCCTGGGTGGCAATCTTGTGTACATTTTTAGCATTTTAGCAGGCTTAAGGGGAAGTGTTTCACTAGTGTAAAAAAAAAAAGTCTCTGATCTTCTGCTGAAGTGGATTTGTTCAGCCCTTTGCAAATAGACTTCCTTCAGAAATCAAGAAAGTATGTAAGGCATTAGCTTATTTACCACAGATGAAATAGTGCAAAGAATGCTGTGGCCCATTTGAAGAAGGCTAGTTGTGAGATGATGAACAGATGTCACAGAAAAAGAGAAGTTTTTAATCCCTGCATCTAAGAGAGAGACAGAGGGAGATTTCATTACCTTGCCGGAGATAGTAAATCACCAGGTTCAATCTGGCTTCAGGAATAACATCAACCAGGGGTGGCAGAACCTGCAGAGCCCCTTCCCCACCTCGGAATACAACCTGCAGAAAAGAAAGCACCCATCTTGTTAGTCCTATAGAGTGTTCCAGTCTGTGATCTCATAATCATCCTTGAAATTTCCACAGTAATGACCTGTTATAGTCAATGGATTCAGCATTAGCTGGACCCCTAGTTTATTAATAATTATAAACCTCTCACATTTTACAAAAATACTTAACCCATCAGTAAATAGTAATTATTCCTGGAGCAGAACACATCAGCTATTCAACAGTTCAATGCAACAACACAACAGTGTCGAACAAGTTAGGCAGAATATGAACTAAACTGAAACTGCAAGGGGAAAATTACAATTCACTTTAATTATAATTATACCAAAATATTAGGGCTAATAATCCTAGACATGTGAAAAGTGTCACGTGATCTTTAAATGACCAAAAATAGTCAGGTCTTCAGTTTCACATGACAATTCCCTCCTCCCACAACACCATATGGGACATTGGTTCAGGTGTGACTTGGGAAGGAAGCTTATCACCTGCTGAATCATTGGTAAAAGGTTCAAAACATAATTCCACCACTGAAATCAGAAAACAGCTTTAACTCTTGAATGCATAATATGTTAGAAAAAAATTATGGATAAGCTTGTTGTGACTTGGTTTGTGGTTCAGCCAATGTGCCATTTGAATAGGGTTGCCAATTTTAGTTGGACATATTCCTGGAGGTTTCATCACATGACATAATCTTTAATTAAAGATTCATCTTTAATTCCTGGAAACTCCAGGACAATATTGGAGGGTTGGCAACCTACATTTGGATAAGTTTGTCAATCATAATGCAGCTTACTGAACAAAAAGAAGAGGGCCCCAAGTCTAGCAAGGGGTGTGCTTTGGTGGCTCCTACGATGGGAAAGGACAGCTCTGAGAAATTTCCAGCTCCAACAGGATTTTCAGGGTACTACAGTTAGTAGATCTGCAATTTCATATTTGAGTTTCTTCAGAACTCCTGGGTGAATACCATCTGGTCCTGGTGACTTGTTACTGTTTAATTTATCAGTTTGTTCCAAAACCTCCTCTATTGATACCTCAGTCTGGGACAGTGCCTCATATCTGTCAGATGGAATGGAAATCTCCCTCTCATCCTCTGCAGTGAAGACTGATACAAATTCATTTAGCTGCTCTGCAACTTTGTCTTCCTTGAGTGCTTCATTAACACCTCGATCATCCAGTGGCCCCTCTGATTATCTGGCAGGATTACTACTTCTGATGTACTTAAAATTTATTTTGCTGTTAGTTCGTGTGTCTGTTGCTAGTTGCTCTTCAAATTCTTTTGGGGCTGCCTAATTATACATACTTTTACACTTGGCCGGGTTTTTGCTCCTTTCGATTTTCCTCAGTAGGATTTGACTTCCAATTTTTAAACTGATGCCTTTTTGGCTCTAACCATGGTGGCATTTTTGGGGGCGTCTTTTTTTTAATTTGGGGTACACATTTAATTTGAGCCTTTATTATGGTATTTTTAAAAAGTTTCCATGCAGCTTGCAGGTATTTCTCTCCTGTGACTGTACAATGCTGGACTGAGCTGTCAGGAAGTGTGCAGGATGCCAACTGGTGACACACTACCTGGACAGTTTTCAGGCACGGCTATAACAGGCAAGTGTGAGGGGTTGCTTCGGGTTTTTCAATAGCTGAGGGGTAAAATGGGTTCCCCTACCGCTTGAGGCCAACCTGCAAGTCATCTTGCATGCAGTGGGAGGGATAGCTTTTGGTTTCTATTTCAGGGAGCATTGGTATGCCCGAGAGTGGCCCCAGGAGTGGAGGGAGTCTGGAATTTTGAAAGACATCAGTCACATTCCTGGTGTTCTTCCCAATTTTGGTGGCAGTCACCATCTGGGATGGGGAGTTCAAGGACAAGAGGATCAGGTTTTGGTGCAACAATCTAGCGGCTGTTCATGTGGTGAACTCTCAGTCCACTAAATCGGCCAGGGTAATGAGTTGATGAGGTCTTTCATTCTCCATTGCCTTGAATGCTGTACTTATTTCACTGCCAAGCACATACCTGGGCTTAACAATGATATAGCGGACACTCTTTCTTGATTGCATGTTGACCAATTCTGAACACTAGCACTGGAGGCCATGGTGGTGCCCAACCTAATGCTGGCAGCCCTACGGAATCTTGCACTGTGCACCTTTTTGGCTTACATGACAGCGTTTGAGGAGTTTCAGGCATTCAAGGAGGTTGTGGGTCTTCCCAGGGCCTGGCCTATACTAGAACCATAAATTTGGCAGTTTATGGTCTTGCTATATAGGTGGGGCCTTGCATCACTGGCTACAGCTAACCAGTTAGCTGGGGTGTCCTTTTGCTGCAAGTCTGTAGGTCATCTGGACCCCATCAGGGATTCATGGCCTGTAGGATGCTGGAGGGTTGGGCCTAGGCTGCTGGGACACAGAACAATGTTAGTGAGCCAGTGACCTTGCAGGTCTTTAGACAATTAGTCAAGATTCTTCCTCAGATCTGCCATTTGGGTTGGGGGTGAAGCTATACTCTTCAAGGCAGCCTTTCTTTGGGGCCTTTTGGGTGAGTGAGCTGGTCCCATCAGTGAAGGGTGACTCTTCAGTGCTGGATATCAAACTACAGAATGTACAATGGGAAGCTGACTCTCTACAGCTCAAGGTCCGCAGGTCAAAAACCAATCAAAGAGGGGTCAGCGAGGCTGTTGCTCTGCACCACTCTGGTGAGATGGATCCATGTCTGGTACAGGCATTGCAGGCATATGTGACTCAACAGCCACCTGGTGAGGGTTCCCTGCTCCTGCATGGGGAATGTTCCTTCCTAACCAAATTCCAGTTTGTGGGAGTGTTTAGGAAGGGGCTGTCATTCTTGAGCTTGCCACCAAGAGAATATGGCTGCCACTCGTTCTGTATGGGGGCACACAGTGGCTACCCAGTTAGATCTGTGCGCATTAGAAGTCCAGGCTAAAGGACGCTGGCGATCTACAATCTTACATGCAGCTGCCTGAGGGGAAGCCAACATCGGGAATGGGCTGTAAGTGCCACAGGTTTTAACCATGTCTGCTTCCTTCCCCATGCTGATCACACAAAATGATCACACAGCACACACACAGCTGAGAATATGGATTGAGGGCATGGTATTGTGCACTGGGCTTATAAGAGAGCATGTAATTCGGGCAAGAAGTTCGCAGCTGGACCTCAGGCGGGACATGACCTGGGACCAACTCATGTCCCTCTTGCATGGGCTGGCGCACCGAAAGGACACACTGGACATCATCATTATCCATTTAGGGGAGAACGACCTTAGAACGTGCCCTGGCCGCAAACTGATTTTGAAGGCTAAGTGGGATATTGGACTGCTGGCAAATATTTCTTGGCATGGGGACAGTATCGCTAGAGATATTGGACTGCAGGGTTTGGTGGACTGCAGCATACCCACAAAAGGTGGATAGGGCCTGAAGGAAGGTCAGCTGGAAAATAGCAACATGGCTGGGGTCCAGAGGTGCTTCAGTTATCAGACATGGCCACATAGCCCAGAGTGCAGCTGAGCTTTATTGAGGATGGAGTGCACCTCTCTGATACAGGTGCCAATTTGTTTCTGGATGATCTTGGTATTGGGTTGGCCAAACTTCTAGGTAGTGGGCTTGAGGCGGCCAAACTAAGGCAGGCACCTCCTTGTGGCAGGTACCGGGTACAGGAACTTGCTGATTTAGGCTCCAGATACAAAAAGGTAACATAGTTGGCATCCTGAGGGCATCATGTTTAACCCCTAGGGGAAAATGAGAACCAGGGGTCAGGACATTATCCTGGGGAACCACCCCATCAATGCACTTGATGGTGGTGCTGGCAAAGGGGTCGAGGCCCCCTCTCGCATCAACCCCAGAAAGGAGGAGGGATGCGACCAGGCAATTGGAGACATGCACAGACCTTCCTAGTGTGATGACTGGCACCCCCTGAAGAGGGAGCCCCTAAGAATTGGCAAAGGGTCAATGGGGTGCAAGTGACCATGCTGGGCTGTCCTCCAATGCAAACTTTGGATGTAATTTGACTAATAAAGTTGTGGCCTGGTTAAAACCCATACCAGATGTCCTTGCCTTCTTCCATCCAATGAGCACGCCAAACTGAGCAACTCACCAACATCAAATAAAAGCAAACTACTACAACCAGTCATTCACCAGAGTAGCAATAAAATCACTGGAGTAGAATGTTGCCAGATGATCAGTATATCTCCTACTTCAAACACAAATATTTTTACTTTGCCTCAGTATCATGAGTTCCTAGTCATTAACTTTGCAAATAGAGACTATTATCTTGAGACATTTTAATTCCACTGACATTGTACCGTGGTTAGACAACATTGTTCAGGATCCTCACCCATTCTGATTTTTGCATTGAAGTCCTGATTTTGACAGGGCTGTTCAAGGAGGGTTGGGGATTTAACCAGTCCAAAAATAATTGGTCAAACAACATCAAAAATGGTCAAATATTTTAAACCACTGATTTATTAGAACGATAACAAAACGAGTAAGACTGTATGGTCTCCAACAGGCTTAGCCTTAGATAGATACGTAAAGACGGTTACTCACCGTTGTAACTGTTGTTCTTCGAGATGTGTTGCTCATATCCATTCCATTAGGGTGTGCGCGCGCCGCGTGCACGATCGTCGGAAGATTTTCTACCCTAGCAACACCGGCGGGTCGGCTGTGGAGCCCCCTAGAGTGGCGCCTTCATCGCGTGGTCGTCATAGCCGGTGCCGCCGGGGCACTGCGCACCGAGGTGCTAGGCGCCGGAGCCTGGCCCGTAGAAGGAGTGTCCGGGCTAAGTGCCGCCTCCATCAGGAGTTGCCTGAGCCGAAAGTCCCGCTCCTTCTTGGTCCTTGGTCTGAAGGCCTTACAGATCTTGCACTTATCTGTTTGGTGGGACTCTCCCAGGCACTTCAGACAGGAGTCGTGCGGGTCGCTCGTGGGCATAGGCTTAGCGCAGGAGGCGCACTGCTTGAAGCCGGGAGCGTTGGGCATGAGCCCGGGCCCGCGGCCGGGGGAGAAAGGGGGAGACGACCCCCTTAATCCCCTGGACTACTTAGAACAACTTTAAACTACTTAACTAATTTACTACAAACACTAGAACTATAACTATAACTATAACTGTGATACAACAAAATAAGCTAGGGAGAGTGGAGGACAGCTATGCCGCGCTCCACAGTTCCAACGACCGTCAGGGGCAGTAAGAAGGAACTGAGGGGGCGCCGGGTCGGCTGGGGTATATATTCAGCGCCATGAAGGCGCCACTCTAGGGGGCTCCACAGCCGACCCGCCGGTGTTGCTAGGGTAGAAAATCTTCCGACGATCGTGCACGCGGCGCGCGCACACCCTAATGGAATGGATATGAGCAAGCACTCGAAGAAGAATGCCTAATTACAAAAAAAAAAAGTACTTAACTGAGTTATTTTAACTCAAAAAAATGTGAAATACAATTAAATGAAGTTCGAAAGAAAGAAAGAAAGAATGGCACCATGAGGCAATCAAAAAGATAGGCTGCCATCTATATCAGGGCATTCTTGCTGGAATATATGACAAATATTTGATCATGAACAAATAATAGGCAGGCAATTGACTGGTTTGCCAAGCCTAATCCCAAGTATCTTGCAAGGACAGACTCACAGGACATTTAAAGCATCTTAACTTATCCTTGAGGATAAAGCAACATTTTTTCATGACATGGTAATAAGCCATGACAATGTAAAAAGACCAGAATGGTGTAATGCAACGACTTTGCCCCAGAAGACAAAGTATAAAGTGGGGGTAGGAATGCAGGTTCTAGTCTTGAACGTGGCACAGAGACAAGGAACGCATCAGAAAATGAAACTGATTAAATAAAAGTGGGAAGCGTATTGATCAGACTGCCTCCATCGTTTATATTATGAATTCACATAACCTCTTAACACCCCACCTCCTACTGCTTAATTCCCAATTTTCAATAGTGGTATATTAAGAAAAGCTCTGCAGACCAGAGTTTGAGATCCACAGCTTAGATGAATCCATTACTCACCAGATTGTGCTTAATGAGCTCCTTAGCAAACTCAAAAGATGACGAGGCATTGTCCATCAGGCTCTTGAGTTCTGCCTGAAATTAAATATTATACCTATAAAAAGTTTATCAAAAATATTCCTTCCCAAGTGCAGATCCACACCACATCTGAAACTGATAGGAAGGCAACTCCAGCTGTGATAAGCTGGGTTGGTGGAGGAAAACAAACAACCCCCCACTTCATTGTGATGACTGTTGCAAATGGATAATTCATACAAATGTAAAGCAAAACTTGCATTGAGAAAATGGAAAGGCCAGCATGCGAACAGAAAACCTAAGTGCCCAACAATGTGAGGACTATGGATAGGCGATATCCTTTGGGGGAGAATACTGACATGATAAAATGCCATTTGTCAATAACTGTGATTAAGTATAAGGCAGATAACACAACAGGAAAAAGAAACTTGCATGGGACTTCAAATGAGACTGACAAGCCAGAAGGGCTTTCCAATAGATACCTCAGCAGCCTTGCCATTGTAAAGACGGAAGTGGTTACAAGCCTTGAGGTTAAGAGCTATGGTGCTGTCAGGAACTTGCTGAAGGTAAACAGCCAGCACCTCTTGTGACACATCATAGTAATCCAGTTTGTAGTAACATAAAGCCACATATACGTTGAGAGCCAGGTATTCCCTGAAGGGCAAAAGAGGAAGTGTTCACAGAAGCATTCATCTCCTGACAGAAAATTGTGCTGAAAAGGAATATTAAAGTCTGTTATGACTTTCCCTCACCTTCCCATGTACCCTTTACAAATACAACAAATATTGAGTTCCTGAGAAAAGCCTTATATGTGACTTTCTGGATTCAGCTTCTCCTACAGACAAGCACAAAACTATTCAGGGTTGCGTCCGCAGGGATGCCAACTGCATTTGTCCCACAGGAGGAAGTAATTGTATTGTGACATTTGCATATATGAAGACATTCTCTGTCATGCACAGACACCATGATTCAACATGTATTGAGTCAATGTTACAACACATCATCCCAACATCATGAGGGTGAAACAGCTAGTTTCTTCCAAGCACTCGTGCATACAAGAATGACCTGTGAAATTTGGGGCTTGTTATTTTGGGAATTGTTGATAACCCCATGTGAAGGAATGTAAGAGAGAACGCAATCATTTTATTTGGACTGATTAACTAAGGTTCATCCACATAATGTATACAAGGCAATTTGACTGTTTTCCTTTGCCAAGTATATTGTATGCATACAAAACTTCAAAAAGATTTCTTTAATGTTAGAATTTACTTTTATGTCATGTATAATTAACCTGTGAAACTCACTACTGCACGGTATCAAGCCAAAAAGGACTAGACATTTACAGGAATAAGAAAAACATTTGCAGTAACAACAATTTGTAGGATAACTGTTACAAAGGTTACTGTATGCAGTGTTGTGGTAGCCGTGTCAGTTCTAGTATATCAGAAAGACAAGGTGGGTAAGGTAATATCTTTTACTGGACCGACTTCTGTTGGTCTGACCTGAAGAACTGTGTAAGCTCAAAAGCTTGTGTCTCACACCAACAAAAGCTGGTCCAATAAAAGATATTACCTCACCCACCTTGTCTCACAAAGGTTATTGATCTTTATGTTTCAGGGCATAAGCTAATCATAGCCTAGGGACTGTCAGGCTGAAATTTCCTCCCAAAGCACAGAATTACACAATGATATAAGCATTATGGAGGTATTTCAGCTTTCTCTGAAGCATTCAGCATTACACACTTGCAGAGGCAAAAGCCCATTGACCTGTTCCAGAATAGCAGTTTATACATTGTCAAGCCTTCCTTTGACTCTGGACCCTGCTTCCCAGGCCAGCGGCATCTAGAGAATATTACGCAGGCAGCACACTAAAAACTGTCTGTGAAGATGTGGTTGGGGGAAAACACATGCCTTGTGCTGCTCAACAGCAACATCTCCAAAGGTTTGGTTCCTTATCCACTTCCTGGCTGAGGTTGGTGGCTATAATTTGGAATCCAGGGACAGAGGTAATAACAGGATAAATGGGAATGGAAAGAATCCTCAGAGCTCAAAAAGGACACAGAGGATCCCTTGAATAAAAACAACAAGACTGAGGATTTCTTATGAAGGTTGAGGTGGAAGAGAGTTCAGTAACTAAAAATCAGGGCCAGGCAGGCAATGAGCCAAACAAAACAAAACTAAAGCGACAGGTACATGCTTTGTATTGTGCGTAAGACACACTCAGAACATTTTCTGCTCTGCTTGTAATTCTGTAACATTTCATAAGAAACAGGAGAGGGGGTCCCAGGATGGGTCACAGAACAAAGCAGGTTAAAAATAGGGGATTGGGATGGACACATTCCCCTTGTGCCTTATTGGTGTAACAGTTCTGATTCCAGTGACAAAATGGAGATGGCTGCATTGTCCCCTTCTCACAGAGGGAAAGACACAAAAGTGTCGATACCACCACAAATAAGTTTCCAGAAGCCAAGCAACTACATGGAATGAAAACACAAATTCGTCAGAGATACTGCAGTGAGGCTGAGAATGGAGGGGAGGAGAAAAAGAGAGACACCAACCGGTTATCAAGCAATATGCGTTTGTAGATATCAATAGCCTCTTGATAGTGGGACCGCATATAGTGGATAGATGCCAGACTGAGCTGATCTTCTGTGATGTCCTGCAAATTCTGGTGGAAACTCATCAATTTCTTTTCATCGCTGAACTAAAGAGAAAGAGACAGACAACCTCCAAAAGAGTTCAGCAAGGAAAACAAGAGCAATTAGTCATATTAATCAGGAAGGGCATACAACAATACTAAGTGAGATTGAACTGCAGCAGAGAAGATTCAGATTAGACATTAGGAGTTGCTTTCTAACTTTAAGACTTGTTTAGCCAATGGAAAATCTGTTCAGGGAAGACATAGAAAGCCATCATTGGAAATAACTGAGCCTAAACACACAACTGTAAGTCTGATTCAGACATACTTAAATCTGATAGGCCACGATGTAGGGGGTAACAGCAGGGAGATGGACTAGATACTCCATACTCAAAATAAATCTGTAATATAAAATTTTACTACTATAAATTGAGCTAAGATTTGTTGGTTTTGGATCCAAAGCTTAGTTCTCAGGAACTAAGTTCCCATCCCTCTCCACCAAAAACAAAACAAAAAAACCCACAACTCTTGCTGAGCAAAAGGCTATTGCAAAGACAATTCCCACAATACCATTTTGTAGCACTGACTAGTTCTCTCTTTCCCCAGACCTCACATCTCCAATTTCTGTGATTCCATACAGTGTAATGTAATAGTTTCCATTTAAAAGAATTGTTGCATTTTACATAACAAATGCGCAAATGTAAAATGGACAGAGCATGGTTAACAAACAATTTTGCAATTGCATCAAAATTATAAAGTGGCCAAGAATGTCCATTTAATCGGACCATTCAAGTCACTTACAATTCTGATGCTTCCCCTTCTTATATACGTTGCTGCTAGCAATGGTAATTATGAACCCGCTCTATTGCTATTATTGCTGGTTTTTAAATTAGGGTGGTTTTTTTTTTAAATTGATAGGTCTCCCACATTTAAAATATCTAGCTGCTCATCTTTGCTTCATATCTCTTTCCCTCTTGCTTGAGCTGGTCATGCAATAACACTTCAGCACAGCCAACAGTGCTCAAAAACAGTAATTTTATATCTTCATAGCATGGGCGCCAGGTTTATATAATTTTTGGTGGTGCCCAAAATGGGTCCCAGCCCCGGCCCACCCTGCTCTGCCCTGCCAGCTCCCTGCGTCGCTCGGGGAAGGGAGCGAAAGCCAGAAAGATGCGGGCAGGGACTTGGGGGAAGGGATGGAGTGGGGAGGGGCGTGGGCGGAGCAGGGGTGGGAAGAGGCGTGGTGGGGCAGAGCGGAGCAGAATGGGGCGGGCTGGGGCCAGGTCACTTGCTGCTGCCAGCACCAGGCCCCCCACTAACCCCTCAGGCCACCCTGGACCCCGCGTCTCCCCAAAACGCAGGACCCGGGGTCGTTGCCTCAATCCAGCTTATGGACGGGATGGCTCTGAAAATATAAGCCCAAACATTGGTGGAGCTGGGCCCACCTTCTTGAATATTGGTGGAGCACGCGCACCACGGGCCCATATAACTCGCCACCTATGCTTCATAGTATCTTTCATTCCAAAGCCTCCTAAAGTACAGTAGAACCTCAGAGTTATGAACAGCAGAGTTACGAACTGACCGGTTAACCACACCCCTCATTTGGAACCCGAAGTACGCAAGCAGGCAGCAGCAGAGACAAGAAAAGACAAGACTAGAAAATACAGTATAATGTTAAATGTAAACTACTAACAAAATAAAGGGAAAGTTTAAAAAGATAAGGAAACTGTTTCTGTGTTTGTTTCTTTTACATTAAGATGGTTAAAAGCAGCATTTTTCTTCTGCATAATAAAGTTTCAAAGCTGTATTAAGTCAATGTTCAGTCATAAACTTTTGAAAGAACAACCATAACGTTTTGTTCAGAGTTACAAACATTTCAGAGTTACAACCAACCTCCATTCCCAAGGTGTTTGTAACTCTGAGAATCTACTGTACTTTGCAGACTATATTCATAGTGATTGTTCAACCACCATTGTAGCGTAGACACCTCTGGGTGTTAGTCAATTTGTGCCAGTGTCACTACACAACAGATTTTAGGCAAGGAAATGAAGAATTATGTTCTCAAATAAACCAGCAGAGAGACTTAGGTAGACAGAATGCAACCATCCAAATTAGAATTTGGCTGGGACAACAGTGTTAACAGGAGTTTTTGCAGAAAGTGCCAGTATCTGGGTTTTCTCTCTCACTCAAAACACAGCTTCTCTAGAAGTAGTGCCCTTTTGCTGCATGTTGGGACATGGCACAAAAATGAGTCAGAGGGAATTTAATGCACTACCTACTGATGCCCAAACACCTAATGAGGACCCAATCCAGCAAAGCACTTAAGCAAATTCTGAACTTTAAGCATATTCATATACTTAAAGTTAAGCATATGCTTACCCGCTTTGCTAGATTTGGAGCTTGAATAACAAATACCACTTCTTGCAGCACTTGGGATTTCTGTGACCTTGCTTAGGTTATAAAGTCTCACAAAAATCACAGCGACTTCATAATACATACATAATAAAGACTTTTGTTGGGAAGTGGAGGGCTTAAAATAGTAGCATTTTATCTGTTCTTTTGTCAAGTTTAAAAGGCCACTGTGAAAGACAATCCAATTTTATCAATACATTTACTCTGAAAAAAGCACATCTTGGTGTGGTTGTTTTCTTAACCTTTGATGTTTTTAAATTGACAGAGCCACTTATTCACAAGTGGTTCATGCCATGGAGATAAAAGTTCCCTTGTTAGTAATAAACTGTGATCTATTTATAGAACAAAAGCAATCCAATTTGCAGGGTAGAAGTGAAGGAGCTCTCATGAGTGGGCTAGGATAAGACAGACCAACACCTCTAAAATCTGTTTAATTATTCTTGAACATACCAAGATGCAACAAAGTGAAGGTTGTGCCTTAATCATTGTTGAAATGAAATGAAATCTCCCTGCTATAAACAAGATTGTGTTTTGGGGGAACTGAATAGCTCAGGAGATTTTTATATCTTTTACCAGCCTTTTTACTTAAAATTAGGGCTGTCAAGCGATTAAAAAAATTAATCACAATTAATCACAATTAATTGCGCTGTTAAACAATAAGAGAATACCATTTATTTAAATTTTTTGGATGTTTTCTACATTTTCAAATATATTGATTTCAATTACAACATAGAATACAAAGTGTACAGTGCTCAATTTATATTTATTTTTGATTGCAAATATTTGCATTGTAAAAAAAAAGAAAATTGTATTTTTCAATTCACCTTATACAAGTTCTGTAGTGCAATCTCTTTAGCATGAAAGTTGAACTTACAAATAAAGAATTATGTACAAAAAATAACTGCATTCAAAAATAAAACAATGTAAAACTTTAGAGCCTACAAATCCACTCAGTCCTACTTCAGCCAATCACTCAGACAAACAAGTTTGCAGGAGATAATGTTGCCCGCTTCTTCTTTTTTACGTCACCTGAAAGCGAGAACAGCATTCGCATGCCAGTGTTGTAGCTGGCGTCGCAAGATATTTACATGCCAGATGCACTAAAGATTCATATGTCCTTTCATGCTTCAACCACCATTCCAGAGGACATGCGTCCATGCTGATAATGGCTTCTGCTTGATAACGATCCAAAGCAGAGCAGACCAACCGTCGCATGTTCATTTTCATCATGAGTCAGATGCCATCAGCAGAAGGTTGATTTTCTTTTTGGTGGTTTGTGTTCTGTAGTTTCCGCACCAAAGTGTTGCTCTTTTAAGACTTCTGAACTCATGTTCCACATCTCATCCCATTCAGATTTTGGACGGCACTTCAGATTCTTAAACCTTGGGTCGAGTGCTGTAGCTATTTTTAGAAATCTCACATTGGTACCTTCTTTGCATTTTGTCAAATCTGCTGTGAAAGTGTTCTTAAAATGAACAACGTGTGCTGGGTTATTATCCGAGATTGCTATAACATGAAATATATGGCAGAATGCGGGTAAAACAGAACAGGAGACATACAATTCTCCCCCAAGGAGTTCAGTCACAAATTTAATTAACACATTTTTTTTTTAACAAGAATCATCAGCATGGAAACATGTCCTCTGGAATGGTGGCTGAAGCATGATGGGGCATACAAATGTTTAGCATATCTGGCACATAAATACCTTGCAATGCAGCTACAAAAGGGCTATGCGAATGCCTGTTCTCAACTTTCTGGTGACATTGTAAATAAGAAGCAGGCAGCAATATCTCCCATAAATGTAAACAAATTTGTTTGTCCTAGCGATTGGCTGCACAAGAAGTATGGCTGAGTGGACTTGTAGGCTCTAAAGTTTTACACTGTTTTGTTTTTGAGTGCAGTTATGTAACAAAAAAACCAACTACATTTGTAAGTTGCACTTTCACGATAAAGAGATTGCACTACAGTACTTATATGAGGTGAATTGAAAAATACTATTTCTTTTGTTTATAATTTTTACAGTGCAAATATTTGTAAGAAAAAATAATATAAAGTGAGCACTATATACTTTGTATTCTGTGTTGTAACTGAAATCAATATATTTGAAAATGTAGAAAAATATCCAAAAATATTTAATACATTTCAACTGGTAATCTATTATTTAACAGTGCGATTAATTGTGATTAATTTTTTTAATCGTGAATAATTTTTTTTTAGTTAATCGCGTGAGTTAACTGCGAATAATCAACAGCCCTACTTAAAATGTTAGTTCCAAGTTGCGCCCCACCTAGGAAGAACTAGATGATCTTAGAAGAAAGGAAGTGGAAGTAGCTGCCTTTTATGTTAATGGTTCTAATCAGGTCCTAGGGTGGCAATGGCCAAAAAATACCCATCAGACTGTTTCTATTAGGCCTATGTGAAGTGAACTGGTGGGTCTCATTCTAGTTCCTAGCAGACTGGTGTCTTCTCTGAGCTCCCCTCTTACACCTACAGATGATTCTTCCATGTCAGATTAATGCAGTTGTGTTAGTGGTTGCGAAGGTTTGTTCTGCTGCTACCCATGATGTACCTATCCTGAGGATGCATTCTGGAAGGTTGTTAATCCAGCACCAATTACAGTTCAAAATTCAGAAAGAAACACGAAGTATGAGCAAAGAGCCATACATACCTTATGTGCTAGGTGAAAGAGCAGACGATTCTGGAGTCGACTTTTAGGTGCTGAAACGAAAATCCAACAGTACGTTTCAGAGCCCTGGTATTAACACAAGGAACATTTCTAATTCAAGTTTTTCCACACTGTTTGTAAGACCCCTCATATACACTACTAGCTTGCCCAAGCACACCTCACTGACCCACCCACCCCACATAGCCTATAGCTGAACTTCTTCGCAATTTCTCACAATCTTGACATTGTTTACGAGTCTTCCTGTATTTCTCATCTTCATCAGCTCTACAGCTCTTTTTAATTCTCTTCTGAACACACATTTTTCCCATGCCTTTGCCTCTTGTCTTCCTTAACTCCATGGTTTTATTACTTCTCTCTAAAACATTTAGTACATTTGATAGCATTTGTATGAAAGATGCTATACAAAGCACGCTGAGCACAATGCATCTCTAAAGAAATACAGGCAACCAATCCTTAATCAAGGCTTCAAGTACCATGTGCCACAATTGATGTAAATTATGTTGCAAGACCCTTAAAAATTAAACAGCAATATTCCTGGAACTATGAGGCAAGGCCTAGCACAGCAGAGAACCCAGGCACTACACCATCCTGCTACAACACTATCTATTTAGGCCTGCTAACACAAATCAGCTCTAACTTATATAAATTTAGATGGAATAAATGGGCCCCAGAGTGTCAAAGGTATTATAACCCAGTCACTGTCCAACATTAAAGAGTTTTAAACAAGTTTCAGGGTTTGGTATACAGAGACTTTGGACTGTTGAGTACCATGGCAAATACACCATTAAAATCATTTTAACCTTTTATTAAAGATACAGAAAAGGAAAAAACAGTTAAAGCATTTGAAATGTAAAATAGTAAATAAGGCTTTCTTTTTAACAACAGCCCTTGTTCCTTTAGCTGGAGAGAATTTTTAGAAGGGAAAACCCCCCATGACTGCCAGTCTCCTAGGGTATGTCTACACTACAAAATTAGGTCGAATTTATAGAAGCTGGTTTTATAGAAATCGGTTTTATACAGTCGATTGTGTGTGACCCCACATAAAATGCTCTAAGTGCATTAAGTCGGCGGACCGCATCCACAGTACTGAGGCTAGCGTCGACTTCCGGAGCATTGCACTATGGGTAGCTATCCCACAGTTCTCGCAGTCTCCGCCGCCCATTGGAATTCTGGGTTGAGATCCCAATGCCTGATGATGCAAAAACAGTGTCGTGGGGGGTCCTGGGTACATGTCGTCAGCCCCCCCGCACCCCGTCAGAGCAACAGCAGACAATCGATTCGTGCCTTTTTACCTGGGTTACCTGTGCAGACAACATACCAGGACAAGCATGGAGCCCACTCAGCTCAGCTCACCGTCACCATATGTCATCTGGGTGCCAACAGATGTGGTCCTGCATTGCTACACAGCAGCAGCTAATTGCCTTTTGGCAGTAGACGGTGCAGTATGACTGGTAGCCGTCATCGGCTATCTGGGTGCTGGCAGACGTGGGGCTGCATTGCTATACAGCAGCAGTTCCTTGCCTTTTGGCAGTAGATGGTGTATTACGATTGATATCCGTCATCGTCATATTCGTCAGTGAGTTCGGTCAGAGGCACCTGGGCAGACATGTTTTGTCTCCTGGAGACTCAATCCTGCCGGCAGTCCTATTGAACCGTCTTGACGATGATGGATAGCAGTCGTAATACAGCATTTTCTGCCAAGCACCCAGAAGATGCCGATGGCTATCAGTCATGCTGCACCGTCTGCTGCCAGCTTAAGATATAAAAAATAGATGGACCAGATTTGTTCTGTATTCATTTGCTTCCCCCTCCCTCCGTGAAATCAACGGCCTGCTAAACCCAGGGTTTTGAGTTCAATCTTTGGGGGGGGGGCATTCTGTGTGACAGTTGTTTGTGTTTCTCCCTGATGCACAGCCACCTTTGTTGATTTTAATTCCCTGTACCTGTAAGCCATGTCATCACTCGCCCCTCCCTCCCTCCGTCAGACAATAGTTTCGCGCCTTTTTTCAGCCCAGATGCCATAGCACTGGGATCATGGAGCCCGCTCAGATCACCGTGGCAATTATGAGCACTATGAACACCACGCGCATTGTCCTGAAGTATATGCAGAGCCAGAACATGCCAAAGCAAAACCAGGCGAGGAGGCGATTGCAGCGCGGCGACGAGAGTGATGAGGAAATTGACATGGACATAGACCTCTCACAAAGTACAGGCCCCAGCAATGTGCAAATCATGGTGTTACTGAGGCAGGTTCATGGCATGGAACGCTGATTCTGGGCCCGGGAAACAAGCACAGCCTGGTGGGACCGCATCGTGTTGCAGGTGTGGGACAATTCCCAGTGACTGCGAAACTTTCGCATGCGTAAGGGCATTTTCATGGAACTTTGTGACGTGCTTTCCCCTGCCCTGAAGCGCCAGAATACCAGGATGAGAGCAGCCCTCACAGTTGAGAAGCGAGTGGCGATAGCCCTGTGGAAGCTTGCAACGCCAGACAGCTACCGGTCAGTCGGGAATCAATTTGGAGTGGGCAAATCTACTGTGGGGGCTGCTGTGATCCAAGAAGCCAACACAATCAAAGACCTGCTGATATCAAGGGTAGTGACTCTGGGAAACGTGCAGGTCATAGTGGATGGCTTTGCTGCAATGGGATTCCCTAACTGTGGTGGGGCGATAGACGGAACCCATATCCCTATTTTGTCACTGGAGCACCAAGCCACCGAGTACATAAACCGCAAGGGGTAATTTTCAATGCTGCTGCAAGCCCTGGTGGATCACAAGGGACGTTTCACTAACATCAACGTGGGATGGCCAGGAAAGGTACATGATGCTCGCGTCTTCAGGAACTCTGGTCTGTTTCAAAAGCTGGAGGAAGGGACTTTCTTCCCGGACCAGAAAATAACCGTTGGGGATGTTGAAATGCCTATTGTTATCCTTGGGGACCCAGCCTACCCCTTAATGCCATGGCTCATGAAGCTGTACACAGGCAGCCTGGACAGTAGTCAGGACCTGTTCAACTATAGGCTGAGCAATAGCCGAATGGTGGTGGAATGTGCATTTGGACGTTTAAAAGCGCGCTGGCGCAGTTTACTGACTCGGATAGACCTCAATAAAGCCAATAGTCCAACTGTTATTGCTACTTGCTGTGCACTCCACAATATCTGTGAGAGTAAGGGGGAGACATTTATGGCGGGGTGGGAGGTTGAGGCAAATCGCCTGGCCGCTGATTACGCGCAGCCAGACACCAGGGCGGTTAGAAGAGTACAGCAGGGCGCGGTGCGCATCAGAGAAGCTTTGAAAATGAGTTTTGTGACTGGCCAGGCTACGGTGTGAAACTTCTGTTTGTTTCTCCTTGATGAACCCTCCGCTCCCCCCGCCCCAGTTCACTCTACTTCCCTGTAAACTAACCACCCTCCCCTCCCCCCTTCGAGCACCGCTTGCAGAGGCAATAAAGTCATTGTTACTTCTCATTCATGCATTCTTTATTAATTCCTCACACAACTAGGGGGATAACTGCCAAGGTAGCCCGGGAGGGGTGGGGGAGGAGGGAAGGAAAAGGACACACTGCAGTTTAAAACTTTAACACTTATTGAAGGCCAGCCTTCTGATGCTCAGGCAATCATCTGAGGTGGAGTGACTGGCTGGCCGGAGGCCCCCCCACCGCGTTCTTGGGCGTCTGGGTGAGGAGGCTATGGAACTTGGGGAGGAGGGCTGTTGGTTACACAGGGGCTGTAGCGGCAGTCTCTGCTCCTGCTGCCTTTCCTGCAGCTCAACCATACGCTGGAGCATATCAGTTTGATGCTCCAGCAGCTGGAGCATCGACTCTTGCCCTCTATCAGCAAGCTGACGCCACCTATCCTCTTCAGCCTGCCACTTGCTCTCTTCAGCCCGCCACCTCTCCTCTCGTTCATATTGTGCTTTTCTGCACTCTGACATTGACTGCCTCCACGCATTCTGCTGTGCTCTGTCAGCGTGGGAGGACATCTGGAGCTCCGAGAACATATCATCCCGAGTCCACTACTTTCTCCTTCTAATCTTCACTAGCCTCTGTGAAGGAGAAACATTTGCAGCTGGTGGAGGAGAAGGGAGAGGTGGTTAAAAAAAGACACATTTTAGAGAACAATGGGTACACTCTTTCACGTTAAATTTTGCTGTTCACATTACACAGCACATGTGCTTTCGTTACAAGGTCACATTTTTCCTCTTATATTGAGGGCCTGCCGGTTTGGTGTGAGAGATCACTCACACAGTGCCAGGCAACAGATTTCGGCTTGCAGGCAGCCATGGTAAGCCAGAGTCTTTTGGCTTTTTTAACCTTCTTAACATGTGGGAATGGTTTCAAACAGTAGCGCCCTCATTTCCCATACCAAGCACCCGTTGGGTTGGCCATTTAAAATGGGTTTGCAATGTAAAAGAAGGGGCTGTGGTTTCTAGGTTAACATGCAGCACAAACCCAACTACCCCCCCACACACACACCCAATTCTCTGGGATGATCACTTCACCCCTCCCCCCCACCGTGTGGCTAACAGCGGGGAACATTTCTGTTCATCCGAGCAGGAACGGGCACCTCTGAATGTCCCCTTAATAAATTCACCCTTCAACCAGGTGACTGTGAATGATATCACTCTCCTGAGGATAACAAAGAGAGATAAGGAATGGATGTTTTCTGCATGCCAGCAAACACCGGGACCATACGCTGTCATGCTTTGTTATGCAATGATTCCAGACTACATGCTACTGGCCTGGCGTGGTAAAGTATCCTACCATGACAGACGGGATAAGGCAGCCCTCCCCAGAAACCTTTTGCAAAGGCTTTGGGAGTACATGAAGGAGAGCTTTCTGGAGATGTCCCTGGAGGATTTCCGCTCCATCCTCATACACGTTAACAGACTTTTCCAGTAGCTGTACTGGCCGCGATTGCCAGGGCAAATTAATCATTAATCATTAAACACGCTTGCTTTTAAACCATGTGTAATATTTACAAAGGTACACTCACCAGAGGTCCCTTGTGCGCCCTCAAGGTCTGGGAGCATGCCTTGGGTGAGTTCGGGGGTTACTGGTTCCAGGTCCAGGGTGATAAACATATCCTGGGTGTTGGGGAAACCGGTTTCTCCACTTCCTTGCTGTGAGCTATCTTCATTGTCTTCATCATGATCTTCCTCGTACCCTGAACCCGCTTCCCTGTTGCGTGATTCTCCATTGATGGAGTCAAAGCACACGGTTGGGGTAGTGGTGGCTGCACCCCCTAGCATCGCATGCAGCTCCACGTTGAAGCGGCATGTTTGCGGCTCTGCCCCGGACCTTCCGTTTGCCTCTCTGGCTTTCTGGTAGGCTTGCCTTAGCTCCTTAATTTTCACACGGCACTGCTGTGCGTCCCTGTTATGGCCTCGGTCCTTCATGGCCTTTGAGACTTTTTCTAATATTTTGCCATTTCGTTTACTGCTACAGAGTTCAGCTAGCACTGATTCGTCTCCCCATATGACGAGCAGATCCCGTACCTCCCGTTCGGTCCATGCTGGAGCTCTTTTGCGATCCTGGGACTCCATCCTGGTTACCTGTGCTGATGAGCTCTGCGTGGTCACCTGTTCTCTCCACGCTGGGCAAACAAGAAATTAAATTCAAAAGTTCGCGGGGCTTTTCCTGTCTACCTGGTCAGTGCATCTGAGTTGAGAGTGCTGTCCAGAGCGGTCACAATGAAGCACTGTGGGATAGCTCCCGGAGGCCAATAATGTCGAATTCCGTCCATACTACCCCAAATCCGACCCGCAAAGGCCAATTTTAGCGCTAAGCCCCTCGTCGGAGGTGGAGTACAGAAACCGGTTTAAAGGGCCCTTTAAGTCGAAAAAAAGGGCTTCGTTGTGTGGACGTGTCCAAGCTTAATTCGATTTAACGCTGCTAAATTCGACCTAAACTCGTAGTGTACACCAGGCCCTAGATGGTATTAAAGATATCTGTTGTCCTTTTGGGGAAAAAGAGAAGAGTCCTCTCCACTCAATACTTAGTCCTGCCTTGAGAGCAGGAGACTGGACTAAAAAACTCATGAGTCCCTTGCAGTCCTACCATTCTATGATTCTATAAATTAGTTGAGATGGGCTGGAGCTGTTATTGCTGCTGCTGTTAAAATTTGATCCCATTTTTAAAAAGACAAAACAAGGAAAAAAACACACAAAGGTGTGGGTGAGGAGGAGGGACAAAAAGAAAATCTAGCTTCTGACTCTGGTGCTAACTTTCACTTGCAACCTCATTACGGGAGAAACACAGGCCCAGCACACAATCTTATCAGCCACTCTGAGACCTGGCAAACTTGTACCAGCACTGGGCTTTGTAGGGCATCCCTTTTAGTAGTTCTTTCTGGTCACAGGCTTAGCAGTGTTGCAAAATATGTAGTCTTGGATGGGTAAGCCAGACTCTTATTATATAGAAGGAAAAAGGAGAGGGATAGAAGAGAGAAGAAATAAGGCAGGGAAGGAAAAAGAACACATGGGAATGGTGCAGGAGAGAGACAAAGTCTCTCCTTCCAGGTGTGTTCAGGTTTCAGCCAAACTGATGGAGGAAGAGATGTCATCTGGCTCCCTCTCTCTGGCATGGTTTTGTCAGGACATCTTTCAGGATCAGGACGACAAAGGGACAAGGTCCCAGGAGGTGGTGGAAGTAGCAGGCATGATGATAAAGAACGCTCAAATAGAAATGTTGGGGTCATGGTGGATAGTTCTCTGAAAACATCTGTTCAATGTGTGGCAGCAGTCAAAACAGCTAACAGAACATTAGGAACCATTAGGAAAGGAATAGATGATAAAACAGAAAATATCATAATGCCACCATATAAATCCATGGTATGCTCACACCTTGAATACTGTATGCAGTTCTGCTTGCCCCCATCTCAAAAAAATTATATTGGAACTGGAAAAAGTACAAAGAAGTGCAACAAAAACTATTTGGAGGCATGGAATAGCTTACGTACGAGGAGAGAATAAAAAGGCTGAGACTGTTCAGCTTGTAAAAGAGATGACTAAGGGGAGATACAATAGCGGTCTATAAAATTATGAATGGTGTGGAGAAAAGTTGTATTTACCCTTCACATAAACACAAGAACCAGGAGTCAACCAATTAAATAGGAAATAAGTTTAAAACAAAAACATTAGGAAGTATCTCTTCACACACCACACAGTCAACCTTTGGAATTGGTTCCCAGGGGATGTTGTGAAGGTCAAAAATATAACTAGGTTCAAAAATAATTAGATAATTTCATGGAGGATAGATCCATCAATGGCTTCTAGCTAAGATGGTCAGGGACACAACCCCATGCTTTGGCTGTCCCTAAACCTCTGACTGCTAGAAGCAGGGGCTAGACAATGGGATGGATCACTCAAATTGAGTAGTCCTGTTCATAGGTGCCGACTTTTCCTGGTGCCGGTGGGTGCACGACCCACCCCCCCCACGACTCCACCACAGCCCTGCCCCCTCCCGCCTCTACCCCCCCCATTCCAACCCCTTCCCCAAAGTCCCCGCCCCAACTCCGCCACCTCCTTGCCCCTATTGGACTCCTTCCCCAAATCCCTGCCCCTCCTCCCCTGAGTGCACCATGGTCCCGCTCCTCCCCCCTCCCAACTAGCACTTGCCACCGCGAAACAGCTGTTTCACAGCGGCAAGCGCTGGGAGCTGGGGGGAGAAGCAGGGACCCGGCGCGCTCAGGGGAGGAGGCAGGGCAGAGGTGAGCTGGGACGGGGGAGCTGCCAGTGGGTGCAGAACACTCACCAATTTTTCCCCATGGGTGCTCCAGCCCCGGAGCACCCACGGAGTCGGCGCCTATGGTCCTGTTCATTACTTTTGAAGCACCTGGCACCAGCCACCGTCAGAAGACAGGCCACTGGGCTAGATGGACCACTGGTCTGACCCAGTATGGCCATTCTTATGTTCATGTTTAGGGGTGGTGGAAGTGGAACAATGTGGCAATCCTTATTTTACTTTGCACCTGTGCCTAGATAGCTCATAGGGTTTTTCAGAATTATTTTAAATTTAGGGATTTTTTTATGTAAAATGCATTGATGACTCTTTTATGAGTGAATCTTTTACAGATTTTATTTTTAAACAGTCTATTATATAACACCCGAAATAAACCTTTAATTAGAACAATAATAAAACTAAATTCAAAGTGACACAATGCAGTGAAGGGCAGAACACAAGAGGAGGAGGGTAAGCCACAAGCAAGTATATGCCTGGCCTCTGCCTCTTCTTGTTCTTGGGCCTTCCAGTGTTGAGTAGCAAGGCTTGAAGTTATCAGGGGTGCTAGATAGCTCAAAAGAGCTTGGCTCCCAGGAGCAACTGTTCTCACTTTCCTGAGTGTGGGTCTGTGCAGGGCCATCTCCAGGCACCAGCTTGGCAAGCAGGTGCTTGGGGTGGCCACTCCGGAGATGGGCGGCAGGTCCAGCTATTCGGCGGCAATTCGGCGGATGGTCCCTCACTCCTGCTCGGAGCGAAGGACCTTCCACCGAATTGCCGCCGCAGATCGCGATCGCGGCTTTTTTTTTTTTTGGCTGCTTGGGGCGGCCAAAACCCTGGAGCCGGCCCTGGGTCTATGAAGGAAAAGACCTCTGCAGCACGGCTGCAGGGAGCAGATGCTGATGTTCCCAGTACCCTATGTTGCCCAGGGACTACAGGACATGGCTGGGTCCTGGTTTAGAGCACTGTATTGCCTGCTGCCCAGCAGCAGCACATGCTGTAGCAGAGCATTCTGGCTGTGTATTGTCTCTGCATCTCTGCCTTTCTCCACAATGTCTTTTGCCATGGTAACACTGTCCCTGGTAACTGTGACGCTGTCTTTGGCCAATCCAACTACTTCTCTGGAGAGCTTCATTTCTTTTTCCCTCTCCGACCTCAAGTACAACATCCAGCTCTCCATTGATCTGGGGGTCTTGGGGAGTCTGCAATAAGGTCTGCGAACATTTAATCCTGAGTTCTCTGTCTCCCCTACCCCGGTTAACCAGCTGCTCAGTGTAGTACTTTGTGCTCATCTTTATTGAATTTCATCTTGTTGACCTCAGACCAGTTCCCCAATTTATCAAGGTCATTTTGTATTCTAATCCTGTCACTGAAGTGCTTGCAACTCCTCCATCTTAGTGTCATCTGCGCTCCAGACGCTCCACTCCATTATCCAAGTCATTACATAATCAGGAGAAATTTATTTCTAATAGACCATTTCAATTCCAGATGCTTCACCTGCCCAAGACTTTCTTACAGAGCAAGAGACATTACAATCCTCTTGTTAAATAAAAACAGCTTTGAACACAAGCTTAGAATAATAGAATCATAGGGTTAGAAGGGACCGCAAAAGTCATCTAGTCTAACCCCCTGCCAAGATGTTGGATAAATCAGCTTCTTGCATTCTTGTTTCAGATCTTACTTTCCAAAAGCATAAAATACTTTCTGTAGGATGCATTATGTGATGGGTTTGGTCACAGAGACCCCCTTGGGACTGTCACCTGATATGCTGAAACTACCTCTGAGCCAGTTTTCTCTGCCAGTTTGGGCCTCCAGAACCCTGTCTTGTTGAGCCAGATACACTAATCTGCCGCAACACAGACCCAAGGTCTGAACCATGCGCCCCAAAGCTGCAGACTTAACTGAAAACAGCTTAAGAAGTGCTCCTGTCTCCAGTACCCAGACACCCAGTTCCCAATGGGATCCAACCCCCCCAAAAATCTGTTTTACTCTGTATAAAGCTTATATAGGGTAAACTCATAAATTGTCCGCCCTCTATAACACTGCTAGAGAGATATGCACAGCAGTTTGCTCCTCCAGGTATTAATTACTTACTCTGGGTTCAATAATAAATGAAAGTGATTTTATTAAGTATAAAAAGTAGGATTTAAGTGGTTCCAAGTAATAACAGACAGAACAAAGTAAGTTGCCAAGCAAAATAAAACAAAACACGCAAGTCTAAGCCTAATACATTAAGAAACTAATTACAGATAAAATCTCACCCTCAGAGATGTTCCAATAAGCTTCTTTCACAGACTGGACTCCTTCCTAGTCTGGGCCCAATCCTTTCCCTGGTACATGTTCGCTCCAGCTCAGGTGGTAACTAGGGGATTTATCATGACTGGAACCTCCTTTGTTCTGTTCCACCCCTTTATATAGCTTTGGCACAATCTTTTGTCTCTCTGGGCCCCCATCCCTCCTTCTAAATGGAAAAGCACCAGGTTTAAGATGGATTCCAGTACCAGGTGAAATGGTCACATGTCCTGTGAGACCCCAAGCCTTCATTCTTCCTGGCCTGGCTCACAGGAAGGATTGCAAGTAAACAGAGCCATTTACAACCAATTGTTCTAGTTGATGGGAGCTATCAAGATTCCAAACCACCATTAGTGGCCCACACTTTGCATAATTACAATAGGACCTAAGAGTTATAGTTCATATTTCTAGTTTCAGATACAAGAATGATACATTTATACAAATTGGATGACCACACTCAGTAAATTATAGGCTTTGTAATGATACCTTACAAGAGTCCTTTTGCATGAAGCATATTCCAGTTACATTATATTCACACTCATTAGCATATTTTCATAAAATCATATGGAGTGCAATGTCATACATTGTAAAGGTTTTTAAGTCACCAAAACTCCCACCACAATCAATCCAAGAGACACACCTCACCTTTCAAGCCTGCCTGTTCAGCTTGTGTATACATCCCCAAAAGGAAGTAAGTGCATGCTAGGTTCACCCAGACATCAGGGTTGCAACCTGGTTGCTTGGTCAAAGCTTCATACTCCTGAAAGACAGAAGGTTTTTGAGACACTTTCTCTGTGATGTCCCAGACATTTGACAGCAAGACAAGCATTATGTAGACCAGAGGTTTCCAAACTTTTCTTATTGCATACCCGCTTCCAGATCTACCAGCTGCCCACATACCCCATTCCTTCTCAGCACTGATATTTTATATGTTCTTCTTAACACTACCTGTCTTTAGCCATCTGACTATATTTCACTGTTACGTACAGATATAGTTATAGTGTGACGTATACAACTGAAAACCCTGACTACGTTCTGAGCTCAGTTATACTGGACAGTTGCTGGGCAACTGAACCCGCACTGTACGGTGATTGGAAGTGAGGGCTCTATTCATCAGCGTTTCTGTGTTCTCATTGGTACATCTTGAAGTAAATTAACTACCATATTTTATATAACAAATTCCCACAGAGTTTTAAAGCTTTGTCTGGGTAGCCTATTATGAAAATGCAATAAATAAAATAATTAATAAATGAAATCCACCTATACACAATTTCTCCCGTGTACCCCCCAGAGATGTCTCACGTACCATCAGGGGTACGCGTACCACAGTTTGGGAACCGCTGATGTAGACAATATTACTCTCCCTTTCTGATACTGGACAAAGTGTTACCAGATGATACAGATCAGCTAATTTTTTCCAAAGTACGAGAAAGTAAGTGAGTGGTAGGAACTACCTTTGGGACAGGAATTTGAAGGCAATGCAGGAAAGGAGAGAGGAGGTGGTACAGACAATTCAAGATTTGCAGACACTTGCCAAACAAAAAGGACCTTGTGTGGACTGACAGAAGAGGAGGGTGATCCATGAAACAATGTGACCACAAGGACAAGGCAGAGGAAGAGATTGGCTAGTGGTGGTGAAATTGAGTTAACAGGTTTGCAGCATTGGGGAACAAAGAAGAGAAACAGGCAGAAGCTGGGGTGGCAAGGAAGAAAAGAAGGGAAGCCAGTCTCTGCAGAAGAGAGGAAGAGATGCAGATAATCAAGAACTGGAGACCTAGGAAAAATGAGGATAATTTAGAGCATACTGCGAGAGAGAACATAAGACAGATTCATACCAACACCAGGAAGAGACAGATCTATGTGATCAGAGACTCTGAATGGATCAATGATGACCATGCTAGGCTGGGTAAGTCACTTAAAGAAGCTCAGGTGATCTTCAGCGGAATATTTGTTTCCAGAAAAGGGTGAAGAGGTGACAAGATAATGAAGATCAGCAGCTAGCTCAAGGATTGGTGGTATGAGGAAGGTTTGGGGATGATTGACCATTGGGAGGCATTCACAGAAAGAAGACTTTTCTTGACTGATGGACTCCACTTGAGCAGCTGGGGCATTAACCTTCTGAGATCAACACTAGCACAATTGATAAGAAGGGCTTAAAATTAGGAATGTTGGGAGAAAGTTGAGAGAGACTTGTGAAATTTCCATGCCTGGCTTCACTGCACAGGAGGAGGAAAATCAGTTAAATGAAGATACAGTAAGGGATAAAAGAACATCAGAAAGTAAGAGTATGGACAACAAGAAGAAAAGTATAAATATTGACTGCAGTCTGTTAGTGCAGTGGTCTCCAAACTTTTTTGATCGCGCACCCCATCAGTAAAAATTTTTTGTGCCCCTGCCGTGCCAAAAAAAAAAAAAAAAAAAAAAAAAAAAAAGCACTCTTCCTGCCGCGCACCCCCAAGGATCCTCTTGCGCACTCCACTTTGGAGACCACCGTGTTAGTGAAAGGACTGTATGTAATCTGGCTAGAAAACTGGGGGAGGTCTAAGGGAAACAACTGACATGGATGTACAAGAATACAAGGAATCTGGGTAATAAAATGGAGGAACTGGAAGTACTGGTGGATGAGGTCAAACTGGATATTATAGGGATTACAGAAACATGGTGGAATAGTAATCATGATTTGAATACATGTATTGAAGAGTGTGTGCTGTTTAGGAAAGATAGAAATAAAGGTAAAGGTGGTGGAGTAGCAAAATACATCAATGATGCAGTAAACTGTACAAAATTAGGACGTGATAGCATGAACAAAACAGAATCTGTTTGGGTCAAAATCACACTGGGGAAGGATTGTCAAAAAGGTTCTATTGGGACAGTGTTAGGGATCTGCTTATAGACCCCTCAGGATTGGACTGGGATATGGATAGAGATTTCTAATATTATTAGGAAAGATAAATACAACCAGGAACAGTATCATAATGGGAGATTAACTTGCTGGATATAGAATGGAGAATAAATACTACTAATATTGATAGGGCCCAGATATGCCTGGATGCGATAGATGACCGTTTTCTTCATTTTATAGTAACTGAATTAACAAGAGGTGATGCAATTTTAGACTTGGCTTTGGTAAATGGTGAGGACATTGTAAAAGTGCTGGTCATAGGAAGTAACCTTGGATTGAGTGATCACATTGTTTAAGTTAAATGGAAAGATAATCATAATCAGGTTGTCAACTATGGATTTTTATTTCAAAGGGGAAGACTAGGGAATTAGTTAAATAAGTCAGCTGAACTTCACTGATACTCAGTTAGATTATGTGAGAATGCTCATCGGTCAGGTGATTGTGCTGTTGGTTTTTTATAACGTTCATGGTGGAAAACCCAGATTTGCAGAGGTACATTAATCTGAACAGATTCTGGCTATTCTGAAACTGGTCAGCATATTGAGTCCCGAATTCACTAAGTGTCACTTCTCTGAATTTTACCTTCAGGACATCTGAGCTCTGGAGCCTTACAATTTCTAATTTAAAGGCACCTTCATCAATTGAATCAAGAATGTTCTTTGCTTCAGAAGGGCAAGGTCCAGCGACAGAGATAACAAATAGATCACAAATAAATAAAAGCAAATTCTTTGAAATTTTAAAATTCTCAAACTGCATTTTAAAACTTTTGATCAGATAGTTTAGGATTTCTTGAATAGTTTTCATCAAAGTTTACTCCTGGGGGAATTCTCCACCACTGCACATACACAGAATTCACATCCCCCCCAGATTTCTTTGCTTCCTCGTAGAAAAATTACTTTCTGAAAGGGAAGCAAAGGGAAGCTGGAAGAGCAGTCACACACTGCTCCCTAGCAATGCAGGTACATCGTTTCAGGCACCCGGAGCAGTCGGCAGAGAGATAAATCACCACGGGGATGGGGACACCCCAGCCAGTGGCTCCTAACCTTGAGCCAGGATCAGCTGCTAGTCCCGCCTGGGCAGGAGAGGATGGGACTTCCTCTTCCCCTGCAAGGAGTGGCTGAGGCTATGTCAGACCCACCCTCAGAAACCTCCCCCAGCTGCAGGAAGCTCAGCATTCTCCCATGCTTCCTACCCCCATCGGTCCTCAGCCCATCCGCTCAACCTCCATACATCCGGACCTCCCATACCTAGACACCTCTGCCAAGTCTCATCCGGTCATCCAGGACACCCCTAGCCCTCCATACCCAAATCCCACCCCACTGAACTTCAAACCCTGCATCTGGAGCCGCCTTACACCCAAACCCCCTGCCTCCGGACCCCATCCTTGCACCCCCACTGAGCTCCCTGCACTCAAATCCCCATCCTGATGCCCCACCCTGAGTCCCCACATCCAGACCCCCACACCACTGATCCCCAACTAGCTGGACCCAGACCCCCACCCCACCAAGCCCCACTCCCCCAGCACCCTGAACACTGCCCCCCACTGAGATCCCCACACCAGACCTCCCTCCGCTGAGCTCCAGCCATCTTTACCTGGAAGCCCCTGCAAAGTCCCATTGCCCCTGCACCTGGAACCCCCCCCCCAATGAGCCTCTCTGCATCCAGATCCCCCCACACCTAGACCCCCACCCCAATTGAGCTGCTTGCAACCAGATTGTCCCACAGAGAATCCTCTCACCCCACACCTGGATCCCCCCCCACATTGAGCCCCTCCCTCCATACTTGGATCCTGCCTGGTTAAGCCTTCCTGCCCCACATCTGGTGTGCCTGGCGCAGAGGGGCAGGGCCCCAGGGTGTTTCTGGGGCAAGCCCAGGCCTTGTGCTGTGTCAGGATAGGGTGCAGCCTCACTGCTGACTCCGTGTCCTGGGGGTGAGGTGGCTGCAGGGTGATCTCCCACTTTCATGCAGCCAGTGGCCTGTGCTCCCCACTGCCATGCTGGAGCCTCTGCATTTATTTATTGACCAATAACAATTGCAGAATTTAAAATATTGTGCGCCGAATTTTTAATTTTTTGAAGCAGAATGCCCTCCGGGGTAACAGTTTCATCTGTAGCAAGAACACGCCAAGTGGGAAAGGTCAACACCTTTCCTGTTAAGTCTGAAAGATTTCAAGATTCCTCTGAAAGGCACACACAGGACAGTCTGGTGAATGATGCAGTGAAGTGTATTTAACTAAGGGTGTATCGCCGCCAAATGTCAAGCAAAACCCTTCTATCTCCTTGTCATGGATTGACCTCCATCTATAACAAGCAATTTTATTTTCTGCAGATTCAAACCTCCCCCCTCACATAAAAAAAAAAGCCATTTACCTTTTCAAAAATGATCTCTCCTGTGGTTTAGATTTCTATTGGTTTTAAACACAGGGCCAGCCCACAACATTTTGGCACCTGAGACGGGGAGCTCAAATGATGCCCCCATGCCCCCGCGCTTGGGCCAACACTTTGAAAGGTCTCAATTCTGCCTTCTTCCTGTTCTACTCTTCTACCTACTCTTCTACCTACCCCAATAGAGGAAAACTAACAACTTAAAATGCCTTGTTCAAAAATTTTAAGTAACACTTAACTTTCAACAGAGAGTCCTGTGGCACCTTTAAGACTAACAGATGCATTGGAGCATGAGCTTTCGTGGGTGAATACCCACTTCGCGTCTGACGAAGTGGGTATTCACCCACGAAAGCTCATGCTCCAATACATCTGTTAGTCTTAAAGGTGCCACAGGACTCTCTGTTGCTTTTTACAAATCCAGACTAACACGGCTACCCCTCTGATACTTGACTTAACTTTCAATTGCCTGAACAGCAAATGTAACTTTTCTTGTCTGCATAGTAAACACTGACATTTTTATCTGTTTGAATAATCAAAGTGGCGCTTTCCTTGCCTTCTTGGTTGCAAAGATTTGAACTGCTTCCTGCCGACCAGCCTCTCCTGTGTCATTGTGGAGCGTAAATGTGTTTTTATTAACTTCAGCTTGGAGAAGCTGCATTCTCCACTGGCAACTGTTACAGGAAGTGTTAGAAGTACACGCAGAGCAACAAAAGCATTTGGAAAGAGGGTACACATCTTATTTGTGCACATATATTCCAGAACAGCCTTTGGAGTTGATCCTGCTGAAATGTATCTTGAAAGGACTTTCAGTTCATTACCTAAATCACTCGTATCAATATCGCGCATGTCATCATGTGTCAGCACTGTCTCTAGTGCCCTGCATTGCTGGTTTAGATCTTCTTCAGCTATAGTGAGAAGTTTTGGAATATCATACAACAGCCCAAATATACTGCTGTGTTCCTTGAGCTGCATGAAGCGTTCTTCAACTGACTGTATTGCACAATCTAGCACCTGGTTAAAGAATTCAACTTTGAATTGTTGTTTGGGGTCTCTTATGGGATTATCCCATGCCTCGTAATCAAAATGTCGTCTTCTTCGGTGACTTGTGTATTCTTGAATGGGTGGGAAAATAGCTTCAGTGTGAAGTTCCTCTGCCAACTTCTGTCCATTCTTCAGAACGTTTTGAAATCCCTCATCTGACCAGTAAGGCTGTAGGTATGACTTTGCTTTGTCCAGTTGTTCCATTGCTCCAGATATATCAAGGTCAACACCTTGGAGTCTCTCTTGCTTACAACATTTATTTCAAACAGTATGTCATGTCACAACACTAAGCCACACAGAAATTTGAAGTTATGTATGTTTCTGGTGATTCCATTTTCCTCTGCCACTGTTCTCCCACGAACAGTTCCTGTCATAGCATTATCCTCCATAATGGCAACTATGGCATCATCTATCTTCCCAATTTGGTGTTTGATAGGCTTTATCGTCTCCACTTGACTTTCCCATTGTGTGGCACTCAGTGGTTTCAGTGTCAGAGAGGATGTTTCCAGATGTTGCTTCAAAATTTGCCATCGATGACTTGATGCAGAGAAAAATACATAGATGCTTTGAATTACACTAAAAAATTCAGCAGCCTCACTAGAAGCTGATGCTGCATCACTGACTGCCAAGTTCAATGAATGAGAACTGCATGGGACAAAAAAAGCTCAAGGGTTTAACTCTTGGATCCGTGTCTGCACTCCTCTGTTCTTTCCTCTCATGTTGGCACCATTATCGTAGCCCTGATCTCTCACGTCAGCTATCGCAATTCCCATATCTTCCAGCTTTTTAAGAAGCACATTTGTCATACCAGCTCCTGTAGCATCATCAATGTCAATAAATTCTAGACAATGCTCTCTGACAGTCACCATTGCAGAGACATTTTCACTAGATTCTGTTGTTGTTACAAAATGCAGCATTAAAGGCATGTGTTCCGTATGGCTGATGTCAGGTGTGCAGTCCAGAATAACAGAGTAAACAGACTTCAGATCTGCCACAATCTTCTGTTTGACTTTTGTTGCCAGTAACTGTATGATCTCATTTTGAATTGTTTTTCCAAGATAGTGGTGTGTGTACATTTCTTGGGTGGTGACTCTTCTTAGATGCTCCTGGAGTATAGCATCAAACTCAGCCATCAGCTCCACAATTTGAAGGAAGTTTCCATTGTTTGGCACATACAGCTGATCTGAAGTGCCACACAGTGCTAGATTTTGGGTAGCAAGCATTCTCACAATGGCAATGAGCCTTTTCAGAACATTTTGCCAGTAAAGAGACTCTGATGCAATCTTCTCTTCATGCTGATCATCTATTGTGGCCTTTAACCTTAGTCTCATCTCAAGCTCTTTCTACCTATGGAATGCTCTCTGGTGATTTGCTGCCTTCTCATGGCATGCCAGATTTCTAGCCAGATTTTTCCAGTCCTTTGTTCCTGTAGAACCCAATGTTGCTGGAACATTAGACTGGAAGAGTTTGCAACAAACACAGTATGCAGCATTCTGGGTTTTTGAGTACATAAGCCATGGCCTCTCCACTTTGTCACCACTGGGGATTTCACGCCAGTAATATGTTGGATGGAAACTTCTATTTTCATTGTCTTTGAGGAACATGAAGTTTTTCACTTGCTGTGGCCCATGCAGTACAAGGAAGTCTCTCAGGCTACTGCTCAAGTGGGTCCACGGTCCTGGATCATCTAGACTTAAGGAACTAAACTCATCAGCAGCTGTTTCTTGTGCCTCCACCACAGACTTCTCTGATCTACACTTTTCTTCAGGAATGTGCATGGTTACATCCATTTGATATGGAGATATGGAGGCTGCAGTAGCTGCCAGGTCACCTGCATTCTGACTAACTGGAAGATCAGGCATCTCCTCACCACTCATATCCTCACTGGGGCCGGAAGGCTCACCGTGAACATTTGTGTCTATCTTAGGAGAGCTCCTTCCTGCTTAGATAGAAAAGCTTCCTTTGCTTTCTTTCTTTTTCTGAATGCGCCCCCAGAGGGGCGTTTTCTTCTTTCACTCATGACTGCTGTTCTGTGCCAGTTATAGTGGCTCTCAACACTCAAATGAAGGGGACAAATAAGCAGGCTGGTAGCAGGGCCTGAGTGGGGGAAGATATCAGCATCTTAAGGGCCTAACTGGCTCCAATTGCTGTTCTCCTCAGGTGGGTTCAGGGAAGCAGCAGGAAACAGGAAGCTCCCTGAGAAGCTGATGTTAATCAGTCCAGGCTCCTGGGGGTGCTAGAGAGGTACATAAGAGGCTCCTCCTCCTCTCTCTCCTGCAGCTCCTGATGCTTTCTGTTATTCCCTCTCACCTTTTCTCCTGCCTGCCTGCTATGTCTCTTGTGCCCTTCTTCCTGCAGCACAGCACTCCACCATCTCTGTGCATCTAGAGCAGAGAGAATACATATGCACCAGAAGCAGACACAATTTTCTACACTCTGGGTCCTAGTGGCGCCCCCCTAAAGTCTGGCACCTGAGGCGGCCGCCTCAGTTCGCCTCATGGTAAGGCCAGCCCTGATTAAGCACAAAAATTCTTCCTTGAAAATTTCACTATCATAAAATCTAACAAACAGCGATAGCTGGGCAGCGTCACTTAAATTGCTTGATTCATCCACCACAAGAGACATGTTTTTGGTGTTTTTCAAATCGGAAAACAGTCCTGACAGACAATCCTCATAAATTACCTCCAATCTTTACACTACTGTGGAATCAGACAGAGGAACTTGCTTCACAGGGTTCACAATGTCATCTTTGTTTTTATTTCTGGCAAAAAGCTCCTCCAGCATTTCCAATATGTACTCCTTCACAAACTTGGCATCTAGGAAAGACTTTTTCTTTTTAGCTGGTACCAACATCATCTGAAGAGAAGCAGCCATTGATTTTTTTTCCTGTACAGTCACTGATGTTGTGAGAATGACATTTGAAAAGTGATATAAAGACTTCAGATTTTCAATTTTGTCACATCTTGCAACACTGCCAGGAGGATAGGACATGTTGAAATGACTGTGTTTTGATTCGAAGTGGTGCCTCACATCAACGACTTTACAGACAGATACAGCGGTTTGGCATATTAAACATAAATGTTTTGTGTTTAAATGAGGTGTCATAATAGAAAGAAAATCTGCGGTCCAGTTTGTGTTAAAAGCTCAGTTTTCACCGTCGACTGAGACATTTACTTCCACTCACATTTATTTTTGACTCCATTTCCATCACTAATGAAAAAATGGGTGGCTCAATCACAGCCCATGCTATCGCAAGAACTTAAGATCCAGTAAGCAGTGCTTAATTTGTGCCAGGGCTTGCCAGGGCTGAGCCACAGCACCTCTAGGCTTGGCAGTTGATAGCCCTGGCACCTCTGGGCAGCAACCACTGTTCTCTCGCCTCCCAGCTCTGAAGGCAGAGCTACTGCTATTGCCACCCTTACTTCTGCTCTGCTGCTGGCGGTGATGCTGCCTTCAGAGCTGGGTGCCCGGCCAGCAGCTGCCACTCTGTGGCCGCCCAGCTCTGAAGGCAGCACTGCTGGCAGGGGCAGCACAGAAGCAAGGGTGACAATACAACACACCATGCCACCCTTACCTTTGTGCTACTGCTTGCGTTGACACTGCCTTCAGAGCTTGATACCCAGCCAACAGCTGCCACTCTCCAGCCACCCAGCCAGTGCTTAATTTGTGCTGGGGCTGTAATTAAGGAAAAAATAATTAAATTCATGGAGGTAAACGGAAGAAGGGGGCTGTAATTTAACATGGGTTCACCAAAGGCAAATCATGCCAGATTAACCAAATTTTCCTTCTTTGAGAAGGAAACTGATTTTTTAGATTAGGGAAATGGAGCAGATCTAATATACTTGGACTTCAGTAAAGCTCTGACATGATACCACATGGGGATTAGTACAAGAACTGTAAAATGGATAAGAAACTAGCTAAAGGGAAGAAGGCAACAAGTTGTGCTGAAATTATCGGAGGCAGTTACTAGTGGAGTTCCTCAAGGACTGCTCTTTGGACCAATCTTATCCAATGCTGGGGCCATGGCACAAAAAGTAGGAGTGCGTTAATGAAATTTACTAATGATACAAAGTTCGGAGGCATAGTCAATACAGAGGTGGATTGGCATGTGATACAGGAAGATCTAGATGACCTTGAAGACTGGAGCCATAGAAGTGGGATGAAATTCAATAGTACAAAATACAAGGTCATGCACTTAGGGTCTAATCATTAGAATTTCTGCCACAAGCTGGGGCCTCATCAGTTGGAACAAAGGTGAAAGAGGAGTTGGGAGACCTGGGTGTGCTGGTTGATCATAGGATGACTACAAGCCACTAATGTGATATGGCTGTGAAAAAGAAAAATACTAAACATAAGAACGGCCATACTGGATCAGACCAAAGGTCCATCAAGCCCAGTATCCTGTCCTCTGACAGTGGCCAATGGCAGGTGCCCCAAAGGGAATGAACAGACAGGTTATCATCAAGTGATCCATGCCCTATCACCCAATCCCAGCTTTTGGCAAAACTAGGATATATCAGATTATGTCAGTGGGCAGTTGGAGCAGGAGTCACGCCTAGTGGTCAGAGCAGGAATCAATACCCAGGAATGGAAGCCAGGTGCCCAAGCCTAAGGTCACAGCTGGAGTCAGGAGCCATGAGTACAAGTCCTGGGTCAGAACTGGGTTATCTGGAGTGAGGCAAGGCAGGAGCAGGGCTGGAACAAGGCAGGAGCAATCACAGCCATGGGCAAATGCTTTGAGCAGCCGCTGAATTGCTGCTACTGTTGGGCCTAAGATCCTGTCTTCTGACCCTTCCAATCAATCAGGCAGTGTAGCCACTCAGGCAGTCTACTACAGGCCAGCTGCACTCATCAGATTGCCCAGAGACCGGTTCTGCCGCAGGCGCTGCTTCCAGACTAGCTCTGTTGCAGACCCTGATTCCTGACAAGCATAGCATTTCCAGTAGAGAAAGAGAAGTATTAATGCCAATATACAAGGCACTGATAATACCTCTTTCAGAATATTGTGTACAATTCTGGTCACCCCTGCCCAAGAAAGATTAATTCAAACAGGAACAGGTGTGTAGAGAACAGTTACCAGGATAATCAGGGGAATGGAGGGCCTATTTTATGAAATGAGATTGGAAGAGTTTGGCTTGTTTAGACTAGCAAAAAGAAGGCGGAGAGAGGATATGATTGCTCTCTATAAATATATCAGGGAGTGAACACCAGGGAGGGTGAAGAGATGTTTAAGTTAGATGACAATGATGGCATAGGCACAAATGGGTATAAACTGGCCATAAGCAAATTCAGGCTGGAAATTAGAAGTAGGTTTCTAATAATCAGAGAAGCGAGGTTCTGGAACAACCTCCCAATAGAACTCCTTCCAGTTTATGTTTCCAAAAGCTCATGTTTCAGAGCTTCAGTCAGTCCCCTGCAGGGGTCAGGAAGGGATTTTCCTCATCCCCCAATCTATTCTGGGTTTATATTTGCTTGCCTGCTTTTGTGTCCTTCCTCTAAAGGATGAGAGATGACCACAGATGGAGAGGAACACTGGACAGGGTGGGCCAGTGTTCTAAAGTGGGACTGAGCATTCTCTCCCTCACTGGCATAGCTGACAGGTTGTTGCTCACATGCTGAGCCTAACTGATCATATGCGGGTTTGGGAAGAGATTTTTCCCCAAGTCAGATTGGCAGGAACCTTGGGAATTCTGCAGCAAGGGATACAGGTCCCTTGCCAGGATTGTCTAGCTAGATCTCACTTAATCATTTCCCTACCACTCATACACTGCAGTTCCTCCTATTATTTGCCTGTGCCACATAATAGTTGGGTCTCTTTTGTGCTGTAATACTTTGGTCTAGTGTCAGTGGTTGGGTTTAGTGTGAGAGTACTGTTGTTGGCCTGTGACATACAGGAGGTCCGACTAAATGATCTAGTGGTCCCTTCTGGCCTCAAACTCTATTACCTTTATTTCATATTAGATTCTGATATAGAATGCGTGCTATTGGTCCCTCCCTGACCACATTATAGAATAAGTCAACAGAATGGACAATAGGGGACCAGTAACAGTATAAAAGTTAACTGCGGGGCTATGTAATATATTCTATGCCCCAGATAACAAGGGTAAAATGGATATCAGCACAAACAGCTTTTTTCTAATCTTTTCTGACCCTTTAAAGTTCCCTATTCCATGTCACACCCTAGCATGCACTGTTCTGGTGACATCATATCCACCAGGAAACCCCACTCGATAATGGAACTCATCTATTGTAGATTCCAGTATATACCTTTTTAAATAACTGTAAATCATGGTTTAGCACAGACTAAAATATGGACATAAAAAGACAGCATCAGGAATTCCATAATAGAAAAAATAAATAAAATAAAATGCACATTAAGTATTACAACACCACTGTTGGACACGGGGTCCCAATTTAAGATTTTAATGTAATCAGCCACAGTTATGCAAAGGTACTGGATATGTAATCCTTCACCTCTAACTTCCTTCTACATTTATGTTTATTCCATATGCTTGAATGTTGCCATGTAAACCATTTAATTTCATCAGTCATTTGTGTAGAACAAAGCACATTCTGCTCAGAGCCTTTAACAGATTTATTTTCTTATTCTTTTTTTTAAATATCAAGCAACTCTGTGCCTTGTGAAAGACAGCTCTGAGGATAAAAATCACTGAAATCTTCTTTAGCTACATCTGGAAACTATCTGCTTGTGGGGATGGAGAGATACTCAGTGAAAAAAATTGAGACTTCTCTACATGTGCATAAAAAAAAATTCCAAGCCACTTTACATTTTAAGTTAAAAGCTAGTCCATGTGTATATGTATGTGTGTATACACACAGACCAGCCCCTAATGCCTCTATTAGCAGACAGCAGAAGAGATGAATACAAATACTGGCACTTTTTAAAGGCCCAGATCAATATCACCGCCTGGTGGTGAAACAGATTTAGACAGACTGGATTATTTTATTTACTGATGTGTCAGGTCCTCTTTTACTCTTGCATCCAAGAGAGTGTTCGAAATTTAAAATCCATCCTGGATTTCCTTCAATTAATGTAAGCCCTTACAAAGTATTCAATGCAACAGGATAAACTTAACAATTTTTTTTTTTACAGAATGTCTCTCCGTCTCCACAAGCAGATATTACCAGATGCAACTAAAGAAACTTTCAGTACTACCAACTCATGCCCTTTAGCCTACCCAATTCCAATATTTATGGTGATGGAAAAGGTTGAGGTCTACCAATTCCAAGCATCACTTGCAATTGTAGAGAAGAGAATTAACCAAGTGAGATATTTCAACCTGCTCCTAACTTCTGACCCCTGCTCATTGTTCCAGAATAAGGGTAAAATGAAATATCCTCAAAAATCTTGCAGACATATTCAGGACTGGTTGGGAAGGGATATTCCATCTCCGGGGAACTACAGGCCAGTCAGCCTCACCTCAGTCCCTGGTAAAAATCATGGGGCAGGTCCCCAAGGAATCAATTTTGAAGCACTTAGAGGAGATGAAAGTGATCAGGAACAGTAAGCATGGATTCACCAAGGGCAAGTCATGCCTGACTAACCTAATTGCCTTTTATGATGAGATAACTGACTATGGATGAGGGGAAAGCAGTGGACGTGTTATTCCTTGATTTTAGCAAAACTTTTGACGTGGTCTCCCACAGTATTCTTGCCAGCAAGTTAAAGAAATATGGGCTTGATGAATGGACTATAAGGTGGATAGAAAGCTGGCTAGATCATCGGGCTCAACAGGTAGTGATCAATGGCTCCATATCTAGTTAGCAGCTGGTATCCAGCAGAGTTCACCAAGGGTCGGTCCTGGGGCCGGTTTTGATCAATATCTTCATTAATGATCTGGAGGATGGCGTGGATTGCACCCTCAGAAAGTTTGCAGATGACACTAAACTGGGAGAAGTGGTAGATACGCTGGAGGGTAGGGATAGGATACAGAGGGACCTAAACAAATTAGAGGATTGGGCCAAAAGAAATCGGATGAGGTTCAATAAGGACAAGTGCAGAGTCCTGCACTTAGGACGGAAGAATCCCAGGCACTGCTACAGACTAGGGACCGAGTGGCTAGGCAACAGCTCTGAAGAAAAGGACCTAGGGGTTACAGTGGACGAGAAGCTGGATACGAGTCAACAGCGTGCCCTGGTTGCCAAGAAGGCTAACAGCATTTTGGGCTGTATAAGTAGGAGGATTGTCAGCAGATCGAGCGATGTGATCATTCCCCTCTATTTGGCATTGGTGAGGCCTCATCTGGAGTACTGTGTCCAGTTTTGGGCCCCACACAACAAGGATGTGGAAAAATTGGAGAGTCCAGCGGAGGGCAACAAAAATGATTCGGGGGCTGGAGCATGACTTATGAGGAGAGGCTGAGGGAACTGGGATTGTTTAGTCTGCAGAAGAGAAGAATGAAGGGGGATTTTATAGCTACTTTCAACTACCTGAAAGGGGGTTCCAAAGAGGATGGATCTAGACTGTTCTCAGTGGTACCAGATGACAGAACAAGGAGTAATGGTCTTAAGTTGCAGTGGGGGAAGTTTAGGTTGGATATTAGGAAAACCTTTTTCACTACGAGGGTGGTGAAGCACTGGAATGGGTTACCAAGGGAGGTGGTGGAATCTCCTTCCTTAGAGGTTTTTAAGGTCATGCTTGACAAAGCCCTGGCTGGGATGATTTAGTTGGGGATTGGTCCTGCTTTGAGCAGGGGGTTGGACTAGATGACCGCCTGAGGTCCCTTCCAACCCTGATATTCTCTGATTCCAACCCAAGTCTGGAAACCCATTTAACCCTGTACATGTGAGCAAAAATCTCCATCTAATTCTATAAGGGAAAAAGTCATCATAGTTTCACAGCATAATTCTCTAAAACTATGGATGGAAGTTTTTTTCCCCTGTGATCCCTCGTACTATGAATTCACTTTAGTATTTTTCCCAGGGCTAAAGGGAAGTGTGAAAATGGGAGGGTATAGAAACAAATTAATAGGCTGTAAAGACTCGTTTCAGAATGGCACAAGGTAAGATAGTCAATAGAAGCAGACTTAGGTTTTGCTAGGTGTCAAGAGAGAGTGATGTGTGGGCACACCTGAGAACAGAGTATGGGCTCAGTGATCCAGGACTGGAAGCAAATTCTATTTCACAGCGGGAGAGGCAGAAGGGTCATGGAGATAATAGTGGGGAGAAGAAGGCAGAATCCCACAGAGGCACCTTCTTACGCAAATGGAGTACAATAGGCACTATGTGATGCAAGCAACTTGATAATCTATAGATTACTTGAATAGACATCAGAAAATTCATATCAATTAAGGGGCTAGAGGGACCGAGAAAAAAAGATTAAAAATAATTAAATATGTAATACTACCGCTTGGCTAAATAACGAAGGTGGGGATATGATTGTGTTGCCTCTTTTTGACCTGAATGGGTATTCAAAGTTCAGGGCCCTGGGGATGTTCCTGCTGGAAGTATTGAAGATGGAATCTCATATTTCCTGTGTAGATTCCTTGTAAATAAACAAGATTGCATAAAAGTCCTGCTTTTCCAAACACACCTCTACCCCGATATAACACTGTCCTCGGGAGCCAAAAAATCTCACCGTGTTATATTGAACTTGCTTTGATCCGCTAGAGTGCACGGCCCCGCCCCCCCAGAGCACTGCTTTACCGCGTTATATCTGAATTCGTGTTATATCGGGCCGAGTTATATCGGGGTAGAGGTGTACAGGATTAACCGAAGGCAAAAAGAGGAGTTTCTTAGCTTACAAGTCCAAGCTTCTTTTCAGCCAGCATCCCAGAACCTCTCTCTAAATTTCTCTCGGGGTCTCATTTGGTTATAGGCTTTTGCTTGGATTTTTCCAGGTAGTCTCTGGGTCTCTCTAGTCCTGTGCATGTGTGCTCCCAACCCCCACCAAAAACAATATTTAGCGCACACATTCACACACACACGCCATGCCCATACAGTCCAAACCTATTCGGTGGCTTCACATAACCCTTAACTTTTAGGTGGGGGGCTGTGGTTAATTTATCCTTACAGTTATGTTAACTGAAGAGTGTATTCATACCCATCAAGTGCAACAAGGTTTTAATTCAACCCATAACAAGGTTCCACCCAGCTCAAACAATAACTTTCCACATATTATTTTCTGAAGCTGTACACACCAAATAGGGAAAAGAATGTTAGAACAACTGTCATGAAATTAAGAAAAGGACAATTTAGGCTTTGGGGCAAAGATTAACTAGGATGCTGGACCAATAGACTGTTTCAGTGTAGAAACTCCTATTTCCCTAATCCAAACTGTCTTTCTGTATAATTTGCTCTATTGCTGCTGGATTTATACACAAATGGCCTGGCCCATTTCTTCCACACCACCAAAAAACATCTCTCCTGCCTGCTGCCACCGCTTTAGGACAACATTCCGATTCTCTCCAGCAGGAAGCAGGATTTCTTCATCTCACCTGCAATGCTCTCTTGTAGTCCCCCAGGTGAAAGGCACAGTATCCAATCCAGAGGTCAGTGTCCTCATCTTGTTCCCCCACATGCCGTTTAAACTTCAAAGAAAAAGAGATGCAAAAATGACACCAACTGTCAAATTTTGTCAGATTGTCTCATGTGAAACAAATTCATTTATAAAATTAATATTAGGATGATTTCTGCTGGCTTGAAAACCCTGGACACGGAAGTCAGGCAGTGTCAATATCACATTTTCAAGGATAGGCAGTTTCTATCCAGTCACATAGTCTCTGTACACATATTTTAAAACTGTAAACGTAAAGGAGGGCAAGTGATTATTCAGGTGGGTGCAGGGGGCATATCTAGGGTGTGAGAAAGAACAGAAAAGACAAATTAAGTTGAAACAGCTGGAACTTTTTCCAAACAGGGAGCTCTGCTGCAATTGGGAACAGTCTGCCAGAAGGAGCCTCATCACCCCAGTCATTGGGAGAAGGGTTTGGGCAAGGCCCCGGGGGCTGTGCTCTGGGCACCAATCCTGCACTGATGGGGGAATGTGGACCCGGTGACCTGCGGCCCCTCCCACTCGCACCCCCGTTGTCTGGGAGACTGGGGGAGTTAGTTCGTTAGCTGCGGGAGCGCAGAGCCCCGTAGGCCGAGCCTCCCTCCCCCGTTACCTCCAGCAGGGCGATGGCGCCGGTGAAGTCCCTCTGGGCCAGCAGCTCCTCCAGCTGGGGGACTTTCTTGCCTTTCTTCTTCCGTTTGTCACCCTGCGGTGGGGCGCCCCCCACGGCCGGCTTGGCCCGGGAGAGCATCTGGAGGGGGCAGAAAGAAGAGGGGAGACCGGGTGAGAGCGGGGAGGCGCTGGGGGGCGTCAGACCTCCCCGCTCCTGGGTCCCAGAAGCGGCGACCCCCTCCCCGCCCTGTCCCTCACCATCTTGCCCCGGGCTCCTTGCTTCTCCAACGACTCCGTTACCGTGGTAACGGCGCGGCGGGGGGAGAATGAGTAAGTGAGACACCAAATAGGGCCCGGCTGGAACTCACGTCCCAGCTCACAGTTCCGGCCCCGACCCCGCGGCTAGCGCAAAAGAGGAGCCGCTCGATTCTCCAGGGAGAGTTTCAGAACGGGACATTTCCGGTGTGGCTCGCGCTTATCTCCATAGCAACCCAAGGAGCTGGGTGTAATTTTATCGCCGCAGTGTCACAATATTTATTTATTTATTTATTTGTGGTTAATGTCCCAGCTCGTGGGGACGAGCGGTTGAGATGAGACTGTGAGTTTTCATTTATAATACAGGCCCAGCCTTCAGGGGTATGGAGACAAGCTTGAAAACAGGACCCAGGCACGCTTGAGAGGCTCATCAATCAAGAAAGTGAAGAGAACAGATTTTTGGTGTCTGACTCCTGCTTTTTCAGTGCCTGGGGTTGGTAATAGTGTGATTGTGCAGCAGAAAACTTGGGGCTGTGGTACAACACCAGTGCTTTTGTCAGGCGAGAACATAGTAACATCATTTGACAACACGCTTAGAGGCTCTACATAGGATATAACACTAAATAATGAAAATCAGAACAGGGAACTACTGATTTTTGTGCCAGGGAACAAATGATTCAGTGGTGATGTCATGACATGTATTAGCATGTGGTATGTGATGTCATCACTGTACTCTTCACTGCCATCAGTGTGCGCGAGCCTTTACAGACAACTCAATACAGTAACTCCTCGCTTAACATTGTAGTTATGGTCCTGAAAAATGCGACTTTAAGCGAAATGATGTTAAGTGAATCCAATTTCCCCATAAGAATTAATGTAAATAAGAGGGGTTAGGTTCCATGGAAATTTTTTTTCACCAGACAAAAGACTATATATATATATATATTCACACACACACATACACAGTGTAAGTTTTAAACAAACAATTTAATACTGTACACAGCAGTGATGATTGTGAAGCTTGGTTGAGATGGTGAAGTCAGTGGGTGGAAGAGGGTAGGATATTTCTCAGGGAATGCCTTACTGCTAAATGATGAACTAGAACAGGTGAGCCCTCAAGGATTAACACATTGTTAATATAGCCTC
Organism: Chrysemys picta bellii; assembly: GCF_011386835.1. Taxonomy (NCBI): domain Eukaryota; kingdom Metazoa; phylum Chordata; order Testudines; family Emydidae; genus Chrysemys; species Chrysemys picta. The sequence continues at coordinate 90,307,627 of NC_088791.1, read as the reverse complement.
ACACTCTACAAGGCAGCAAAAATGGAGGGAGGGGAGACAGCATGGCAGACAGAGACACACACTCAGTGAGAGAGAGAGCTCATTGCCCCTTTAAGTACGCTGACCTCCTATAAGTACATTGCCTTTTTAAGTAGATCAGCAAGTTGAAACAGCAGCTGCTGACAGAAAGCTCCCTCTGTCCTGATCCCTGTTGTGTCCCACCTCTGCTCTATGGAGATGGGGTAAGAGGGGGGCAGAGGGGAGGGAGACACCCTGACATTAGTCCCCTTCCCCCTGCCCCCCAGCAAGCAGGAGGCTCCTGGAGCAGCTCCAAGGCAGAGGGCAGGAGCAACACGTGGCAGTGTGGGGAGGGACAGCTGAACTGCCGGCAATTGATAGCCTGCTGGGCGGCTGCCACACAGGGAACTTAGGGGAGCGGGGAGCTGATGCGGGGCCCGTCCACCCTCGTTCCAAGTCCCTATCACTAGCTCTTTCTGGAAGCAGTGGGCAAAGCAGGCGGCTGCCAAACAACTTTATAAGGGAGCTTTGTGCAACTTTAAACGAGCATGTTCTCTAAACTGATCAGCAATGTAAAAAGGAAACAACGTTAACCGGAAGGACTTTAAGTGAGGAGTTCCTGTAGATGAGTTCCTTCCCAAATGGCCCATTAACTTTCCTCCAGGTATAGGGAAGAAAGGATGTGGGAGAGCACCTGAGGGGGTTGTTAGTGGGTTATAGATTGTTCTCCTCGTCCTCAAAGGAAACCAGCACAAAACTTTAAAAAGACGAGTCTGGGAGTTTAAATTCTTAACTTTGCTAGAAACTAAATATCATGGTCTGAATAGACATTGGCTCTATGGCTTATTAAAACGGTGTAAGTGAACTGTTAATGGGCCCCTTCACCTTGAACGGTCCCTTGAAATATGTGCTAAACAATGTGTTCCATCTTGTCTTTAGCTGTAACACTCTGAATAAGTTCCCCAGATCTGAAGAAGAGCTCTGCATAAACTCAAAACCTTGTCTCTCTCACCAACAGAATTTGGTCCAATAAAAGATACTACCTCACTCACCTTGTATGCCTAATATCCTGGGACCAACATGGCTTCTCCAACACTGCACAAAATATGGACATTTTGCAGTTGTTTGTTGCACCAAAGCAGTCAGAGTGTTAACTCATATTATTGACAATCAAAACCCATTGTTTCTGTCGTCTATCACATCTCATGACACAAGAGCTTGCCTGGAGAGTGAAAATGAATATTCATGGAAACACTAGTGACTTTTAAATGATCCAGAAGCAGACGTCTAACCTTCAACCCCTCCCAGAATGGAAGTCACCTGACACAGCCCTGACTAGCCCTGAAAGTACTCCGAACACATAGGCCAGAGAAACAACTTACAAAGACCAACAGTATGGTGTGCCCCAATGGTAGTAGTTATAAAGAAAGTGGAAAAATATGAATCTGTGTGACTCTTAAAAGACTTAATGAAGCAACGGGGAGAGAAAAATATGTTCTCCCAACTCTGGATGATTTCCTTCCCAGAATGAAAGGAACTAAAGTATTCTCCCAAGCTGAATACCTCGAGCCAACTCTGGCAAATTCCTCTAGCCAAAGAAAGTGCTGAACTGACACATTTATCAACCCCTTTGGGAGATTTTACTTTCGAAGATTACCTTTTGGGATTACCAGTGCACCTGAAATTTTCCAAAGAAAGATGGCAGAACTGTTACCGAAGACGAACGGAGTTGTACTTTTCATGGACAATGTTTTGATATATGGATCTTCAATGGAAGAACACAACAAAACCTTCAACAAAGCCCTAGGCCTAATTAGTCAGACCAGACTGAAGTTAAAGAAAAGTGTGTTTTCTGCCTACCCCAAATTGAGCTTTTGGGACAGTCAATAAAGAAAGATGGAATCAGTCTGAGCCCTGAGAAAGTAAAAGGAATCTGAGAATGGAATGCACCAACAAATGTACCAGAACTGAGAGTGTCCTGGGCATGGTAAATTACCTTGGTCGATACCTACAAGAGCTTTCTACGGTGACAAAATCACTGCATGAACTGTCCAATTCATTTTGGCTATGGGGGCTAAATCAAGACATTGCCTTCTAAAAGGCAAAAGAAATTATTTCAGCAGTTCCAGTCTCAACATGCGAACAAACCCACAATAGTCAGTGTGGATGCAAACACCTCTATGGCCTAGGTGGTATACTGTGGCAACACAAATCTGTGTGGAAGCCAGTTGTGTTTTGCTCTCGCACACTCACAGAAGCAGAAAAGATATACAGAGTGAATGAAAACAAGGGCCTGGCAAGTGTATGGGCATATGAAAACTTTTACAGATATCTGTGTGGATTGGATTAATTTATAATGATAAAAGACCATAAAACCCTCATCAATGGAAAAGGGTTGGCTCAAGCACTGCTGAGATGTCCACATCTATTAATAAGGTTAGTGTGATTTAACCCAACTTCTAAATATGTTCCTGAGAAAAATCTGGTAGTAGCAGACACTCTGTCATGGAACCCAGCATCACACTGTGATGTTACCCAGGGTACGATTTGGACTATTGAATAGCTGAGCCCCTTCAATTCTCTAGCCATGTTTTGATTTATGGATCTTCAATGGAAGAACACAACAAAACCTTCAACAAATCCCTAGGCCTTTACACTGCTTTGCTGTATAAACAGCCATTCCTGGCCTGCTCACACAATCTTCAGCACGTAAATTCACTCCCAGCTAAATACATGAGCACTCTGACCATTCACTCATGAATTACATATCGGGCGATACTTGCAAATTCTTAGTCCGAGCCTTGTTCCCTGAAATGTGCATCTTGTGCTGCTCAATACCCTCCTGAACAGTACAAGTTCATAGAAAGTCCATCATTTCATCAAAGGAAAATGATAATGTGCCAGCCTTGTTATCCCACACACTTTAATTCAAACACCGGTTAAGACAAAACAAGAAGATATGTTTAATAAGTACAGAAAGATAGAATTTAAGTGATTACAAGTGATGATGCATAAAAGTCAGGATTGGCTACAAAAGAAAATAAGAGTAAAATGCAAGTTAATACCTAATTTAACAAGTGAACTTAAAAGCAAAAGATTTTGTCTCACCATATGCTGCAGTAAATTTCACAGACTGGATCCTCTTTTCAGCCTGGAACTCCTCCCTTGCCCCCTTCCCCCTTGGTTCACAGTCTCTCTTATTCATTGATGTCAGGAGCAGAGAGATAGGAGGAGGAGGAGAGGTGAATTGGAGGTCATTGTCTCTCATTCTTATATCCCTCTCCCTTCTTTGAGGATTACCCTCAGCTGGGGTGTAGGCGACAAGCAGTCTCTTGTGGATGTGAGGCTTCAAATGTTCCTGTGATGCAATGTAAATTTCGCAACCTCAACAGACATGCAACTTTAATAAGCTCTAAATTACATTAGGGCCAGCTGGCTCAACTATAAAGGATACTAAGGAACTGATAATAGACTACTCTGTGGTACATAGACAGTTAAGTAAATAGAAGAGACTCAAGATTAAGACGACTGCATTGTAATTCCAAATAAAATGACAGAAGAAATATTAAACCTCATCCATGAAGGACATCAAGGATTAACTAAATGCCATATATGGGCCAACCAGCCAGTGCAGTGGCTTGACATCAGCAAGGATATAAACATTAAAGTATCTGCATGTGAACATTGCAGAACTAATAGACCAACACAACACAAAGAACCTTTAATAACAACACATCTACCAAACAGACGTTGGAAGAGACTAGCTTCAGATTTATGTGAATACAGAGGATATCATTACCTGGTCATAGGGGACTATTTTTCCGTGTATATAGAAATAATGTACTTGAGAGACATAACATGTCACAAGAAACTGAAGTGCACTTTTGCTCATTTTGGCATTCCAGAACAACAAGGGATGGACAATGGACCACAATTCACTGCAGCAGAATTTAAGTCATTCTTAACAAAATGTGATTTTGATCATATTACTAGCAGCCCATGTTACTCAGAAGTGAATGGAGAGGCTGAGAGAGCTGTACAGACAGCCAAGAAAACCCTAGAACAGGAAGATATATTCCTTTTTCTCTGAGCTACAGGTCAACATCAATAGCAGCTATGGGCTAGAGTCCAACATGACTTCTGATGGGAAGACAACTCAGAACTACTGCTCCAACTTTTGAAAAAAATCTATTTCCAAAGTGGACAGACATAAAAAAAGTAACTAACTCAGATAAAAGTAAAAAGAGCTTATAAACACGTTTACATCACACAATACTCAGAGAACTGCTGGGTCTAGAATCTGGTGACCACGTTCATGTCAAATTGGATATAGAGAGAGGATGGACAACTTCAGCTGTCATAAAGAGAAATAACTTTAGAGCCCAGATGTGTGATTGAGACCAAAAGTGGAGAGTTCAACAGAAACCATTGGCATCTAAAGTTTGTTTCTCAGAGAGAACAATCGACAGAGAAAACTCTACAGACAGTGGATTCCAAACTGACCATATTCAGTTGTTGCAACTAATGGACACCCAGATGACCAAGCTGTTACACGTTCAGGTTGTGTAATGAAAAAGCCAGTATGATTCAGAGATATTTAATAGACTAATTTATACTGAACTTCAAAGATACATGTAGGTACATTTTGTAAATGGTAGGAACGTATTAAAGGGGGAGATGTAATTGAATGCTAAACTGTATTATGCTGTTAAGCCATGAGGTGGCACAGTGAGCAACCTACCTTATTTCAGCTAACCTCAGCCTTATAAGGCAGAGCATAAAGGATTTTATGGAAGATGCATTTCTGGTGTATCTCTCTGAGAAGGAAACTCTGTAGTTATTCAATAAATGACAGAAGTTTGACCTGCCAGTAGCAGCCCTGCAACCTACCATGTATGAGGTGTAAATGACATCTGCCAAGTCTGCAGACAACATGTAACAAAGGGAGCAGCAGAAGCCATTAGAGCCAGGGAGGAAACCACCACACTCACAACCAGAGCAGACCTGGTCCCCACTTCTCTAGAAGTGAAGGTTGGCTGGATTGCTGAGCTTTGATGCCTTACAAGCTCTCTAATATTGGCTCACCCCATTGAGTGATGCTTGTGTGCCGTGCTAGTGCCTGTGGGATTACCTCTCTATTGGTTGGGCTCACATGCATCTGAATATGCCACTGTCACTCTGGCCTTTTGCTTTTAATGGTCTGCTCGTGGCATCAAAGGAGAAACTATTCACAGTAAATTGTGCAGGTCTGTGATCTCTCTTCTCTTTTCTTACTTGTTTTGAAACAGCAAGTTAACCATGTTGACATTTAAATAATCAGCATTGGTAAACTTTCCAACACATAATTGAGATGAATGGGGCAGTTCATATCTTTCAGAATTATTGTTTTATGTTCTCTAAGATGCAATTGATCATCGGGTCATCACTGCATCCATTTATACACTCATTTAACATTTCCAAGGCTTTCTTTGCAACCATAAGTCAGAGACTTTTTTTTTTTTAATGAAAGCTGAGATTTTGGAGAACAAAAAGAAAAAGTGCTGGGTCACTGAACCAGTGAGATTGGTCCAGTTCTAGCCTGAGTTTGGCACATCCACCTCTATGCGAGTCCAAGGGCAAAGCCTCACTCATCTGTATAATGCTTATTCTGGCAGATAGTACATTTTGAAGTGAATTGGATTGAGATTGAGGGCCTTGTGAAATCAGACACCAGAAATATAGTCCCTTTATTGGAGGGCAGAACACAGGTTGAAGATATTCCCTCAGCCCCACCCCCTCTCTCCTGACGGGGCAGGAAAACCCACAGATGGCTCTTTTTTGGTCTTGCCTTACATTTCTTGGGCTGGAAGTGGAGAAGCAGTTCATTTCATCTTCAACCCTTCTTCTTTTTGGCAAGGGTGTTGAATCTGGATGGAAACCTCAAACACTGAGAGTCATAGAGCAAGTATAGCACTTGGATCCCTCACTTATAGAAATGCTCTTTTGAAAACTCTTAGGGAGAGAAGAAAGTCTCTGCTGTCCCCCTGTATCTGCCAATGCAACAATTCAGCAATAATGGATAAGCACAGTTGCTGCATATTTCTTCTAAAATGATCAGTAATGAAATGCTTAACACTGTTGAAATTTAAATAGTCATAATTAGGCTTCAGCGTTAAAACCCCATCGAAGTGAACGGGGCAGTTCACATTTCTCTTAGAACTACTGTTTCAGCCTGTCGGCCTGCAGACTCAGGAAGAGAACACCGCATCAATTTTCATTCAGATGGCTAATTTTGCAAACAAAAGGGCTAGAGATTTTTTTTCATGTACATATTCCATTTTAATTATATTAACATTGATGAGGGTGCAGCTGTTCTCTATTAGATCAGCCACTGCTCAAAATATTCCCCACCCAGTGCAGACAGATATTTTAATCCCTCTAGGCTTTGAAAGTTAAAAAGAAACCAGTTTGGTCATGTCTAGCTCATTTTACATGCCTTCCTCTTATGGCTGCAGCTCTACTACCTGGGGCTGTACTTGTGTGAGTTCTAACATACTAACCAGCGTTGGACCTAGTCAGTATTTGAAAAGAGAATTCAAAGGAAAACTCAGGGAACTTCATGAAGTGGGGTGGTCAATGATCAAGTAAAGAGCATTCTTCTGTTTGAATGCTGATTGAATACTGTGATGATATTTAGCACAGTAGGGGGATTCTGTGATCTTGGAATGGCGGAGTTGGATCTAGGCAATACATACTTTAGAACATGAGGGGTTCTTAGGAAAGGGTTCAGGAAGGCAAAAGGGGGTGGGAAGCAAGAGGGTGAAAGAGCTGTTGCATTTATGTGAATTATTTTAAATAAGAATCCGGTATAATCCTTCTATCTGCTTGCTTACTTCAGTCAAAATATAACATTTCTGGAATCATGGATTGCTTCTGCCTTTGTCTAGGTCATTTTGAAGTCTATATGCTGAAAAGCGACTCAGATGTCTTCATTTTTTCTAGCTTAGCCTACACAGTTAGCTGTTCAATCGCAGCAGTGGAAATTATATTTCCCTAAGTACTTGCAAGCTATTTACAGTGATAACTTTTCTGCAGAATGAAAGAAAGCTTTTCTGAGGCATTTTTTGGGACGTGAGAGGCAAAGGGCATTGTAAAATATGCCTGTCAAGCCAACTGATTTTCCTGATTCCACAGATTTCAATAAAACAATTCTGGTACCTGGTAAGCACTTTGACTTGCTGATAAATGTTTTGGCAGAACATTATTTTTCCATTAGATAGTAGTAACCCCCAGAAAACTGACTGCAGGATATATGACTGCATTGTGTGAACTAGTCTCTACATGTTATGTTGATATCCTACTTGACAAAATGATACATGATCAAATAACTGAAAAGACAAATAATTCTAAAATTAGAGAATCATTGTTTATGGGAAAGCACTCCGACAAGGCTACTGAATTAAAGGAAATGTAATAGCCATTAAAGGTGCAGAATCACTGGCCTGGATTGTCTGCCCTTAACGGACTACCTGGACATTCCCTTTGCATAATGGAATCCCCATTGGTAGCCTGCCAAAGGCCTCTAGTATAGAGAGTAAGGCAATGGAAAGAGGACATTCCAGAGTGCTTCTGTGCTCCAACAATTCTTGGGTTTTAGAATGATCTCTCAGGAGGTCCTTGCAGCTGGACACAATTTAGAGCAGTCTTGATGTTCTAATATGTGCCAGGAGCCAAATTGGCTCCAAGCTAGTCCCAGGATTAAAGGGGTATAAAGGTGATTCAAAACTTTCTATAAGGAAAAACAAAGATTCTCATTGCTGAACTGGGTTACAACAGAGTGCTATGCCTCAGGGGCATATCCCTGCAAGAAATCTCTTTAAGTAAAAACTTGGCCTTTTTTGATAGAGTGCAAGACACATCTCTTTGACGAGGCTTCCCATGGATTGTATGCTGGTCATTTAGCCACTCTCAGATCATTTTTTGACTGGGCAAATTGGCAGCAGAAGACAGTGATCTTTTGAACCTCTTAATTTGAACTGCTAATGGTCCAATTTAAACTATATAAGTGCACCTAGATACCACTGTGATGGATGCCATAATAAATAATTTTTAAAGTCACTAAGATAAAAGTGGATAGTTTCTCACAAGGTGTTCCTATTTTATGGTGGAAAATCCAGAAATCCATGCATATAAGGCTTCTCTCTGACTAGAATGAACCAATCCTGCATACATCACACTGCAATGCTTCAGATACTGTAACAAAGAAGGTTTTAGATGTGTTTCTAAACTTGCAAGAAATTCAGACATTATATACAATTAAAAATTATGCAATCTCTGAGGGCCCAAAGTAAGAAACACTCCACTCTCAAAAAGAGGATAGTTAATTATGGAAATACAGAGACCGTGGGTCTGATCCTGAAAGGGAACATAGGAACATAAGAATGGCCATACTGGCTCAGACCAATGGTCCATCTAGCCCAGTATCCTGTCTTCCAACAGTTGCCGGTGCCAGATGCTTCAGAGGGAATGAACAGAATAGGGCAACTTATCAAGTGATTCATCCGCTGTTGTCCAGGCCCAGCTTCTGGCAGTCAGAGATTTAGGTTTCAGAGTAGCAGCCGTGTTAGTCTGTATCCGCAAAAAGAAGAACAGGAGTACTTGTGGCACCTTAGAGACTAACACATTTATTAGAGCATAAGCTTTCGTGGACTACAGCCCACTTCTTCAATAAGGACTGGGAATGGCTGAGCCATTACAAACATTGATTCTATCTCCCCTTGTAAGTATGCTCACACTTCTTATCAAACTGTCTGTACTGGGCTATCTTGATTATCACTTCAAAAGTTTTTTTTCTCTTAATTAATTGGCCTCTCAGAGTTGGTAAGACAACTCCCACCTGTTTATGCTCTCTGTATGTGTGTATATATATCTCCTCAATATATGTTCCATTCTATATGCATCCGAAGAAGTGGGCTGTAGTCCACGAAAGCTTATGCTCTAATAAATTTGTTAGTCTCTAAGGTGCCACAAGTACTCCTGTTCTTCTTTTTGCGGATACAGACTAACACGGCTGCTACTCTGAAACCTACCTCGATATAACGCTGTCCTCTGGAGCCAAAAAATCTTACCGCGTTATAGGTGAAACCCTGTTAGATCGAACTTGCTTTGATCCACCGGAGTGCACAGCCCCGCCCCCCAGGAGCACTGCTTTATCGCGTTATATCCGAATTCATGTTATATCGGGTCGTGTTATATCGCGGTAGAGGTGTATATCGTTTTTGAGATGGGACAACCAGAACTGCATGCAGTATTCAAGTTGTGGGGGTACCATGTCTTTATACAGTGGCATGATTATATTTTCTGTCTTATCATCTATCCCTTTCCTAATGGTTCCTAACATTTTCTTAGCTTTTTTGACTGCCATGGCACACTGAGCAGATGTTTTCAGAGAACTATCCACAATGAGCCCAACAACTCTTTCTTGAGGGATAACGGCTAATTTAAACCCCAGTCATGGGGCTTTGTGCTCCCATGAAGCTCTGTTTGATAACATACATGAAACCATTGATTAAGTGGATATCTCCAAAAGTAGTAGCAAAATATCCAATGAACAAATATAAATGGACACAGATATGAGAGACTTGGACTCTTGTAAACAATTCATTGTCATCCCTGACAAAAATAAATGAAATGTTGAACAACCTGAAAGATACTTAATTGGAATTATCATCTGCATATCAACAGATATCTGCTGAATTACCAGGGCATTTCTGTTTAAGTACCTACATATGATTTATGCACCTAAATATGAAAATGATGATCAAAGTGACAAAGTTCAGAAAGCAATAATAACACCTGCATCATTTACTCTAGTAGAACTACCAAAGGGCTCATGGGGAAATACAGTCGTGGAGATAAGATCAGTTAATGATCAGGCAGTAACTCAGAGATATCAATGTTTTTGGCAGTGTCCTCCCTTTCTATCTGCAGAAAAATAATCATACATTTCTAAACATATGTCTTTGAAGAAAAAAATGTCTAAAGAAATTGTAACAGATAATAGAGTACAATCAATCTCCAGGAAAAAGGAAAACTATTAGATGATGAATGGTATAACACATGAGAACTTCTCTTTACTATTCAACTGCATATGGATAAGCGGAAATGTGAATAACTGATCAAGAAAGGTCTATAAAACCAAGCAATGAAGCTAAGCATTGGAAAAAGGCCATTTAGGAAAGATTATTTGCTTAGAGATTGACACTATATTTAGCAACTGCTATAATAAACTTTTCTTTTTTTCAAGGAGAGAGGAAGTATTGTATCTAATGCTAACTGAATACTGCAGGAATGACTAAGTATCCTACCTACTTTCCAGCACTAGAGGGATCTTAGGGAAGGAAGTAAAAAAGGAGAAAAATAAGATGATAGATCTATTGCATATATGGGAATTTGTTTAAAAGATCCAGTTTAATCCTATTGACTGCTAGCTTATTTAAGTCAAAATACTACAGATATCTTTTAAATGAGTTGTACAACTAAAGTTGTGACACTTGGACATTATCTATCAGTGGTTTTCAACCTGTGGTCCGTGGACCCCTGTGGGTCTGCAGACTATGTCTAAGGGGTCTGTAAAAGGTTATCGTTACCATAGAACAGTGGTTTTCAACTTGTAGTCCATGGACCCCTTGGGGTTTGCAGACTGTGTCTAAGATTTCCAAGGAGTCTGCATCTCCATTTGAAATTTTTTACGGGTCTGCAAATGAGAAAAAGTTAAAAACCACTGGTCTATGCTAGTGAAATTTGGTTTGCTAACCACTGTGTATTACTCTTAACATGTTGTAACACAGCACATGTCCATATGCAAAGTTACTTCCAGCAGTGCACAGGCATTCACATCACCATTTAGAAGAGATTTGCTTATTTTTAAAAAATTAGGAAAACAAGATGCAGAAAATATTATGGAAAGTCAGATCAAAGGAGGTAGATGTAGTAGTCTTGTTCTCCATATTAAATGCCAACAACCCTTTTTAAAAATGTAGTGCCAGACTGAGAAATTTGGCTTCTTTATTAATAATGATGGCATACTGCTGCAACAGTGTACTAATCATCTGCATTATCTCCCAGGCCATGTACTTTTAGTGTGACTGATGATCTTGTTTATTCCCACACAGAATTGCTGGGAGACAGTGAATTTATGTGTACTGATAGCAGCAAAAGGGGAAGTCCTGCAAGTGGGGCTAAACATAGAACTAAGTGTGGGAACACAAGATTTTAAATTCAAAAACGAAGAGTGGAGCGTAAGGATCGAGAATAAGGGGAAAAGAGAAAGAAAGAAAATAGAAAAGAAGAAAGGGAGAGAAAAGAAAAGCAGGAAGTGGAGTGCATCTTGACAGCATTAAACATTGTTCACAAAGACAGTGCCAGTGTCAGTTTGGCAAACATTGAAAGTAGTGCAGGAGTCAGGGTGAGAATCCTATAGGCTTTCTGAAAAATGTGCAGTTCTGGGGCCAGTATCCTATAGACTTTGCCTCTCTGATGCCTTGCTTAGACACACATACAAAGAAAGGAAGCCAAAGTCATATAATGAGCAAGTTGTTTTTTCTACAGTATTGGTCCCAAACACATCTTACAGGAGGGATACATAGTCTGAAAACTGCAGTATTTTTTTTTTTTTAACTAGGGTGGCTCCTTCTGGCCAAAGGAATGATGGGTCTTGGCTGTAAGCTACAAAGATGGAAGAGGAGAGAAATTACTAGTCTTTACATATTTTTAGTTACCATTTAGATTATTTAGCTGTTTGATTCATTATGGATTTTAGGACACTGGATGAGCTTGAATTTTGTATTGATTTTTTAAAAATCCCTGCCCATCACTTTGAGCTGAGGACTCTCTCCCTGTTCTCTTTTCTGTTTAACATTGGCCTGGTCACAGGTTTCAATAAGGGTCCAAAGAGCCCCATGTGGGAGAATCAGAACCTTTATTCTCAGCATGTCAGGCTCCAACAAGTGAAACATGGCTATGGACAGAAACATTGCTGTGTAATAATGACACTTGTCTCCACAAACCTTCTCCCTATAATCTATCAGCAACTTTAATTAGAAATAAAGTTACCTCTGTAAAGCCAGTGCAGCTTCTATTATGCCTTGCTTATCATCAACAATGCTGTCTGCCAGATCTGGATAGTAGAATCCTTATTACCACTGAAGATTTAAGAGGCAGAAAAAGTTTGAATTGCAGATCCCAGACGGATTTTGGAATGTTGGCAGTTAGAAAAATCATCTTCTAACTAGCCATATTGGATCAGGGCACCACTGAGAGCAAATAAACTGCGACACTGCATTACTGTCACAGGTTTGCTTTTTAAGACTGTAGTGACATTTTGATTCTGGCATCTAACAACACTGAATAAATAAACTAAAACAGAAGCATTTGTTATTGACTTACCTGCAAATGCAACTGTTTATTTTTGAACATTACTACATATGGGAAAAAGTCACTGGAGTGAAGAAGATCAAGGACACTTGAAAAGAATCTCAGCTGTCAGGGGCGGCTCTATGTATTTTGCCTCCCCAAGCACGGCAGGCAGGTAGCTTTTGGCAGCACGCCTGCGGGAGGTCCGCTGGTAACGCGGATTTGGTGGCATGCCTGCGGGAGGTCCGCTGGTCCCGCGCCTTCGGCGTCCCCACCGCCGAAGCCACGGGACCAGTGGACCTCCCACACGCATGCCGCCGAAGGCTGCCTGACTGCCGCCCTCACGGCGACTGTCAGGCCGCCCCCCTGCGGCTTGCCGCCCCAGGCATGCGCTTGGCACGCTGGTGCCTGGAGCCGCCCCTGTCAGCTGAGTCATATGAGGACAGAATGCAGAAAAAAAGGGGTATGTGAGATTTTGCTACATCTTACACCCCTAGGCCAGTGGTTCTCAACCCGCGGCCTGCTTGCGGCTCAATCAGCACACAGCTGCGGCCTATGTGACATCCTCAGGGCCATACAGGTAATATATATATTGAGTGGAGGTGGCCCACATAACACATAGAGCCCACAATGGTAAATAGGTTGAGAACCATTGCCCTAGGCCAAAGCTGGAGGGGTTAAATACCACCAAAACATGAAATTTCCTAAACAAATTCTATGTAACATAGCCATCCATAATGAAGGAAATGGTACCGCCAATCCAAACATATACAAATCATGAGTCCAGCCTCCCAAGAATTATGATTGGCTTAAAAATGAAGAGATTAAAAAAAATAAATGTTTGGTTCTTTTTAATTGCCTTCTGGCTTTTGAGCCTTTTGGTGCACTTGCTTCTCATGTTCAGGCTTTGCCTCTGCATCTAGGAGAGCAAGAAACTTACTTTTTAAAAAATGAAAGCTGAGATTCTAATGTAATATCAAGATACCAGCATCTGGAGTTTTCAGGGGGAAAAAACACTACAAATTCAAGACACAATGGAATCACAAAAGTTGGCAACACTGAAGAAATAAACAATTGTAAGAAACATTTAGTGAAAAAAATTATTTTTATAGGACACTATACTACAATGTTTCATTCATAGTATAAAATCAGATGTTTGCATAGCAGTGTATGATTCTCGACATGACTATTGTTTGAAAACATACCTTTTAGCTGATTGAATGTTCCTTAGTAGCTCAGACAGAATGTGGGACATTAGGCAGCAAATAAGAGATGTCCCTTAAAATGCAGGATGTGAGTTCATATACCCGTCAGAACTATTATGGCCACAGAAGTAATGTCAACATCCATGTTTGTGTGATTGATTGCTGCTACGTTCATCTGACATTTTCACATCATCTACTGATTCCTAGGATATAAGTTTTCAGGAATCCTCAGTTACTCGCTTGTAGCCATTACTCCTCTGGTCTCCACCTTCCAAGGAGGGAGAGTAATTATTATGAGTAGCCCAAGGAGGTACAAATTGATGCAGGGGGGTGTAATTAAGAAAAGGAAGATTAGGATGGATATCAGAAAAAATGTTAACAATGAGCTCTATTAAGTTGTGGGAATGTGACTCTGCCCCACTCTGTTCCCAGTTCCTCCTTTGGAATGTGAGCTCTCTAGGCTAAAGGACCTTATTGCACCATGTCCTCCATATTCTAACCACTGCACAGTGTTATTGTACTTCTAGTAATGTTTCTAATAAAATTAGTCTCTAAAGAGAAGTGTTGAAAGCCCCATTACTTGAATAATTTAAAACTGGACTGGACAAAGCACTGGAGAAGATATTACAGGGACCACTCTTGATGGGCTGAGGGAGCTGACAGAATGACTCAGTAGGTATTCTGCTCTGATTTCTGTTATTCTATGTGTCTATGAATGTTCCAGAAGAATAAGAGAGATGCACTCAGAGTAGTTTTGGAACAGGTAGTTAAAGCAGTATTATCTGTTTAAACTAGATTGAACAAAATCCAGTCGTTTATTATCCAGTACAACAGCAAGCTGGGCAAACAAGCAGTGTCCTTGAGTCGGGACGAAATCCTGGCTCCACTAAAGTCAGTGTAAAACTCCTATGAATTTCAATGGAGCCAAGATTTCACATATAACACTGAAATTCAGGAAACTCACTCTCTCTTTCTCAGTGTTTTGGATATTTACAAAAGTCTGTGTTCACATAACACATACCCAGATATTATACTTGTTGGCAAGGGACCGAGTTTCCCCCCTAAACAAAGTTAGCGTCCATTTTTTTGAATGTGAGTTGTTCATGTATATCTGAAGGCAGAATATGGTCTAAAGCATCAGGGAATAGTACTCATAACATAGGTATCTACTAAGTGATCTAAAGGAAGATCTCCATTAGCCATTAGTAGTACTACGGCTTGTACCTGCTTTCAAGGCCTCAAGCCACTTGAGGACAATGCAATCAAACTGATAGACACTTGACATGAGCAGATGACATATTCCGTGAGAAGAGGACAGCAACAGATATAAAAAACCAGGATTTCTGTTTTTGCTTGGTGAGGCCATGAGGGGTGGGAGCTTATTGCTTTATAATATGAGTGCTGCCTGGGGATTCAGTTATGCGGCAAAGAGGGGAGAAATGTGCTGCTGTTTTGATACTTTAGTTATTGTTGCATTGGGTTTTTAGAGGACAGTTTTAAGCTGCAGTTAAATCCAATAAATAGTAGATATATCCCAGTACATTACACTATTCTCATAGTTATCATGACATGCAAATGTAACATACTTAATTCCAGTAACTTTACTAATATTTGCTGACTGCTTCCAGTAGGCAGACTAAGAAGAGCATTTAGGCCCAAAGCCTGCTCCCATTGACAAGTCTCCCATTGACTTAAGTGGGAGAAAGCTCAGGCTCTCAATGAGTAATTACCCCAGAACATCCAGAGATGAGCCAATGAACTAAACATGAAAGGCTCCATCTTCCATTCCCAATCTGATGGTCCATCCATCCACTCCTGTGCTCATACTTCTATACCAGCTTGTTATTTTAGAGTTCCTACACTACTGTTTATAAGCACAGGGTTGAATGTGCTGGTTTGCAATTCTAGACTCACTTATAAGTGCTGGATAGAGTAATGTGGTTTGCTCATAAACCTGGCTGCTGACATTGAGTTATCTCCCCCTCCCTCCAAAGATAAAGAACAGTGAAGCATTTATTTGGCATCGGGGTAGGTTCATATAAAATATTACATGGACTTTGTAAACAGGTATAAAATATATAGTGCTCTTTTAAATACAGGCTTTTATAATGAGATAAACCAAAAAAACTCTGGTTTCAATTCAGTTGGTCTGTGCGAGAAACACTGTATTTGCACAGATGGTGTTTAATTTCCTTGTTTTGTTTTTAAATAATCTCTGGAAAGTTCTAAAAGTTTATTTAGTCTTCAGTGGGGCTTCAGTCCAGGTTCTGGTGGACAGTTAGTAGCTGCTGTGGATGTCCATTAGTCCCAAAATGCAAGATCCATCACATTCAGTAAAATATGGATTCAATATTTATCTGCCTTAAGAGCTGTTGGCTCCCTCTACCTTTCTATTTCCTTTTCTCTCTTGTCAGAATAGCCAGGGGACGGTAGATTTTTTTACCTTTTCTTACTCACTGATTTGAGAACATTCTCGGGATGTGTTCTTGAGAGGATCTACTCAAGAATACTACCTTGTTAGCTCTGAATGATTTGAGGTTTGGCATTGGTCCCACATGTCAAATCTGTGACCTGCAGGAATTAGATCCCTGAATGACTCTTAGCAGCCACATCACAAAAACAATTAACATAATTGGCCCCCTCATTGGTAGTCTCAGGAGACAGGCCAAGGCCTCAATAGACTCTGAAAACTGCATTCCCTAGAGGTGTTTCTCTATAGCAGAGTTGGGGCACATTGCCCAGGGTGATATTGGGGGATTCCTAAAAGATTGATTCTGTGCTGATCCTGGAGGTTTTCAGTCAGACATTTTTTGCCAGCACTAAAAATCATTTTGATGGGAAAAACTAAAGGAATGAAAATGGTATCTTAAAGACATGAAAATTATATAGAGTGATCTAATAACCCCCAAACTTAGGGGCACAGCCAAAAGGGGTGACGTGGCAGGGCAAAACAAACACAAAGCAACCATCTGTGTTCCTCTGGGGCTTTAATGGATCTTTTACTTTATATCCATTTTAAATGGCCTCCTTTTACAACCCAGTTGGCCCCTCCTTCTTTCTCTTCTCTACCCATCAGTTCACTGTGATGCAAAGTTATCCTTATCAGACAAGGTGCCAGTAATATCTCTCTTTTATAGCCTCAACCTTTCCATGAGCAAACACACAAAGCAACCTTTGGCCTCTCTGCTTTCCTGAGTTCTGTTGCTTTTAATTCTTCACAAGCAGATGTGCCAGTTAGGGTAGATGGGCGTGGGGTGGAGGTGGAGGCAGAAAAGGAGAGAGAGTGAAGGGGTGAAAGAGATACGGTATAGCTGATCGGTGGATATACAACATGAATCTTTGTTTCAGCCTATCCAGGAACAACAACAATGTAGTGCGCGTGTATGTGTGAGCATTGGGCTATGGGTCTAAACTGAGAGGAGTAATGAGGCAACGAATGCTGGGTCCGGACCTCTGGCCATTGCTCCTCTGTCTCCAGCTGCTGTGGCAGGTTGGTGAGGGCAAGTGTGCCAAGGACAATTATGTAATCAATGTGATGCAGCTGAATCACTCAGACCTTCCATGGACCTTCGATAAAATAAAACCAGCTGTGCAGCTGGGACTACGTATTGTAGAAGAGCAGCTGCAGAAGGCAGGTAAGGGTGTGAAGCTGTGTGTTCTTTTCCCCTTTAGAGTTTTTGGGTCAGACTGTGAGCCCCGGCCCCCCTCAGTCAGTGCTTCTACAAACTGCGCCTCAGAGCTGTTCTTGGGCTGTCCAGTCACCATGTAGATTAGACAATAACTATCCCCTTCTTTCCAAGCAGCGGAGCCACAGTGCAAAGATTGAACCAGGGATGTTTGTGTGCAAATTGATGCAAACCCTTCCCTGAGTTAATTTCTGAAGATGTTCAGTTGGGATTGAGAACATAGGAACTGCTGAACCAGAACAGACCAGATCAAGGGTCCATTGAGTCCAGTATCCTGGCTCCTCCTCTAGCAGAACAGATCAGAAATTTCATCCTGACCCCAGCTGCTGCTCAGATTATTCCCTGAAGTGTGGGGATCAGCAGCCCTTATAACTTTTAATTTAGGTAGCATCACTACAGATGCTAGTCTTACTCATTTTCATATCTAACCCCTCTTTTCAATATCACTAAATCAATGGTTCTCAAACTTTTTTTTTCCACGGACCACTTGAAAATTGCTGAGGGTCTCGACAAGCCACTTAACGATCTTTCCAAATGTTGTTTGTACTGTTAGCGAACTATTTTAAAGCACTTTGGATAAAAGCGCTATATAAAAAAATAATTAAATTTTTTTGTTCTACAAATAAAAGCACACAACTCATATTTTCATATCAGTAGTTTTACTTTTCTAATGCAATGGATGTGCCCTCTCTCCCCTGCCATGGCAGCCCCCGAGCTGGGGCTGGGAAGGAAGGTGGTCTCTCCCTCTTTCCCCCACCGCAGCAGCCACAGAGCTGGGGCTGGGAAGGAGGGCTGCATCTCCCCAGCAGCTGCAGCCCTGGAGCTGGGGAAGATCGCCTCTTTCTCTGGCTGCTGCAACCCTGAACATCTCAAATTCCCCCCACCCACCTTCTTACCCCACTGCCCCCTCCCATCTACCCTGTATTCCCCCCAAGGTCACCACCTCACCTTACATGTGCATCTTCTCCAGAGTCCAGGAACCTAATTATTGGAGCCATGATTGTGCAGCTCCACTAATTAGGTGGGTGGCCCGTCATTCTCTCGTGTGCAGCCACTCAGGCGTGCACCTTACAGGGAACTATCCACAGACCATCTGAATGGAGCTCATGGACCACTGGTGGTCCACGGAGCAGTTTGAGAACCTCTGTATTAAACTATTTCCCTCCATAATGTCCTGTTACAGCAAGTTCCAAGAAAACTATCTCCTTTTCCTCTCAATTTTTAATGTTTTGTCTTTTTGTTTCATTTGAATTTGATGCCTTCTGATTTTTTTCCTGTAGCTTTAAAAATCATCTGATATTCTGTCTCTGATCATGCCCAATACCTGACGCTTCAGCGAAGGATGTCAGCCCTCTATAGTGGAGCTAACTCTGCAATCTTATTCAGGGGAATGGAGGGTAGGGGGAATTGCTTCCCAGTGAATTTTGGGAAAGGAGGCATCTTAGTATGCAGGCCCATATTAATGGATGGGCTAACAGGGCCATAGCCCAGGTCCCTCAGAAGACTACACCATCCCCAAACCCATGGAATTGCAGTAAGTAATGTTGCGATCTGCACTCACTTGCAGTGACACTCAAATTTGGCCCAGCTGGGACAAACCTGAGCAGTGTTGTGACACCAAATGACAGGTCACAATGCCCAGAGTAGGGAGCCAGCCCCAGCCCCATAGGACAGGAGCCACTGCTGCAGGGTAAGTGTGGGCTGCACAGAGGTTTTTGAAACTGAGACCCTCCAACCCTTCCAAACAATTAAAAACACCAAAGGGAGGCCCCCGAGGGCAGAGAGTATAGCTTGGCTCAGGATATTCTGTCTCCAGGACCCAGAATGTTCTTAATCTGGCCCTGTTAGTATGAGACTGCACTGCTCTGTCTCATGAATGAACAGAGAGGGACCCTCAGTGCATCAGTGAGTAGATGTGTCTTGTAATGCTATTTCCCATTTCTCCTTCTATAGGAAAAAATGTGACAATCAACGCCACCTACCATGGCTTCAACACTTCACTGTATGTCTCACAGGGTTGTCACACTACCACCTGTGAGGGTGTGGAGGTCGTCAAGCAACTTTATGTGAGTACTAGGTATTTCTACAGGAATCCTTCTTTTCTGTTTATGGAAGTTTGTTGAGTGTTGGCTAGAGGCAGGTATAGTGTGTACTGGTGCAAAGTACAAGCTTCCTACACAGACACTCAGTTCACCTCATTTCCAATTTATAGCACCCCCTAATTCCTACTGTCTGCCCCATACATCTGTATAGCTAGCCTTTCTTGAGCCACTTTGCTCCTCACCTGCAATTCCAACACAGCTCTAACGATGCATTTTAATTCTGACATGTAGTCTCCCTGCTGTTCCAGACTTGAGCTCCCACACAGCTTTGTCATACACCTCTGTGCAGACCACACACTGCCATGCATCGTTCTGTCACCTCCCTTCTTCTCTTGCTCCAGATTCATCCTCTTATCTGTTCCCTCATTCCACAGCCCCTTCTCTCTACACTCTGCACTTGCTCAGTGGCAGTTTATCTTGGTGTTGTGTCTTCTCACATTTCACAGTCCCCTCCCAATCCCCCTTGCCTGTGCCTTGCTCCACATTCTGCATTTCCCATATCTGTAGCCCCTTCCCTCACTTTGCACTCTCCGTTGCAAATGCTCTTTTATCTCTTACAGAATAGTGGCACACTTGGCTGCGTTGTCCTGGGACCCACTTGTACTTATGCCACGTACCAGATGGTCTCGTAAGTATCAGAAAAAAACATTACTGTGTTCCAAGGAAGTAAAATACTCAACAAAATTGTTTCCTATTCAGACTAGCAGAGACAATGAACTTGTGTGAGGGGCATACTGTGCTTCATAATCAGGGTCCTACAGAGTACTTATACCTGGCCACTACCTCTGGCAAGGACAAAATGCCCCCTAAAGAGCTTATTCATGCAACTGCTTTACCAGGTAGGACTCAGGAGAGGAGTGATAATGATTGACAAAAAGTAGTCCGATCACTCAAGGTCTCAGCGGGCTACCTCTTTAACACTTGCAGCAGGAGACAGAAATTATCTTGAACATAGGAATCTCCATACTGGCTCAGACAAGTGGTGCATACAGACAAGTATCTTGTCACTAGCTGTGGACTATAGTAGATGCTTCAGAGGAAGGTGCAAGAAACCTTGCAGAAGACAGTGCTGGGATAATGTGCACTAAGAGACGGTTTCCTCCTAACCCCCAATATTTAGAAGGTTGCTCATTCCCTGAAATATGAGTGATTATATGCCTTCCAAATTCTTGTTTTTAAAAATATATTTAGTTATATACATGAACAACACAAGAGTAAAATTTTGTGTGTATATATAAGTGCAGATATTGTTATCCATAAAATTATGGTCTGACCTTTTTTTGAATCCTGCTACTCTCTAGGCCTCAACGACATCGTGTTGCAAGGCGTTCTATAGGCTATTTGTGAGTTGTGTGAAAAAATATTTTCTTTAATCAGTTTTGAATTTACCTTCTTTTGACTGCATTGAATGTTTCTTTGCTCTTTTAATATGAGTCAGCGTGAATAGAAATCCACCTTCTCTTTTCCACTCACTGTTTTGTATGTTTTTAATCATTCTCCCTTGTATTTGCCTCCTCTCTAAGGTAAAGCATCCCAGACTTTTCAGTCTCCCTCATACAAGAGTTTTTCCATGTCCCTACTCATTCTGACTGCCCACCTCTGACCCCATTCTGTTTCTTCTATATCCTTTCTGAGGTGGGATGACAAGAACTGAACATATCATTCCTTGTGAGGGTGTATGATTGATTTATATTATACAATATTAGCTGCTTTGCATATAGCAGTATTATAATATTTTCTGTATTACACTCCATTCCATTCCTTAAGCATCCTAGCATTGCTTTTTTGGACTCCTGCTGTACCTTAATCAAACAGCTTCACCGAGTTGTTTACAATAATTCCCAAGTCTTCTCTGCCTCAATCCCCCCAGTTAATTCAGAAGGTTTATGAGGAATTGAAGCTTCTGCATGGCAATGAAGAGCACTAACCATTAGGCAACCCAGGGTAAAATGAACAGATTTGGGAACCAAAAGCAGGTACTTTACCTGGCAGTACTCTAAACCAGCCTGGTAAATTTCCATTTTAACAATTAAATCATCTTCCTGGCTCATTGCATCAGTTGTCCTCCCGAGCACTGTACATCCCTCCACTCGCTCCCCCTTTTCTACTGCGTCAAACATAAGCTACATCGCTTCATAATAATAATGGACTTTACCTGGAGATAAAGTTAGACAATAGTTCTGTCATACCAGTGCCAGATAATTCTAATTGCCATATTTTTCAGTACAATATTTCCTATGAAGTGTAAAAGATGGTCCCAAAAGAACTGCAGAATTTTTCTAGTGTAATGTGATAACAGTGCAACATTGCAGAAAATACCTTCACCCATTACAACCTCTCTATGGAGAAAAAATAGTGGTGTTTTCATAAATTCACCCCAGGTGGAGGTTTGCCATGTTTGTCTCTATAACCACTGCTATTTCCCCTTACCCAAAATACACTAAGAAGTCTGGTTGTAGAAGTAAGATTTGTCAATTGCTCTGAGAATCTCTCCTCCAGCCCTGCTCCGTGAAATGCTAAAACCCATTTAAGAAGAGTGGCTATTGGTGGCCTGTGATTCATCTGACATCATTCACCTGGCAAAGGATGTCAGCCCACAGTTCATCCAAAACTGGCTTGATGGAAATAACAAGACTTCACTAAGCTATTTTAGATTGCCTTAGTGCAGAGGCTGGCACTGTACAATAATTTCATCCTTCTACATAAGATGAAATGTGATAACTGGTTCTGGAGGTTCTTATATCACACCTAGAGGTTGAGAGAAAGATTACACAAGGGATTGGTTAACAGACAGGTAGCTTTTTGTTTCTAGCTCCCCTCTGGCCTCAAGAAAATGACAATCATCACCATCTGATAGCTGTTCCATGAACTGTTTAAAATAAGTTGATAGGTTTCAGACCCACTCCTAGAAGCAGAAGATGGCATCACAGCAACTGTGATGGTTTCCCCCCAGGGTGCCACCCAGAACTGGGGTGCTACTTGGCCCCCTGACCCACCAGCCTGGGCTCCCTCTCACCCTGTACTGCTGTGTCAAGCTGCAAAGCCCTCCAGCCTGCACTTTCACCAGCATATATACAGGTAGGGACACACCCAGCTGCAGTTACATGCAGGCTCTCTGACCAGCCCCTGCATTGGAAGGCTACAGCAAAGGCAACTCCCAGCTCCTCAGGCACGCATCCCCTCTGGAGTATAAACCCCAAACTATACTGTCTTGCACTGCACAGGGAACTGTACAGTGTAAGCTCATAAAATTCACCCCGTCCCTCAATGTGGAGAGGAATATGCAACAGCCTTTGCCCTGAGCTATGATTGCCATACACTTCACTCCAACTCACTGGTTAGATAAAGCAAAAACAACCTCTCTTATGAACTGGAAGGGACCCTGAAAGGTCATTGAGTCCAGCCCCCTGCCTTTACTAGCAGGATCAAGTACTGATTTTGCTGCATCTCTAAGTGGCCCACTCAAGGATTGAACTCACAACCCTGGGTTTAGCAGGCCAAAGCTCAAACCACTGAGCTATCCCTACCCCTGCTTTTTATTAACTACCAAAGATAGATTTTAAGTGATAGCAAACAGATCAAAGCAGATTACCTATCAAGCAAAAAATCCAAACTAAGTTTGATATACTAGATAGATTTGATATGAATAGCAGATTCTCATCCTAAGAGATGATACAAGCAGGCTGCAGATTCTTAAGGGGCAAGCTGCACTTGCTTTACAGCTCAGAATCCCCAAATGTTTCATTCACAGGCTAGAAATCCCTTTAGCCCAGGTCCAGCACTTCCTCCAGTCCAGTCTTTGTTCCTCAGGTGTTTCCAGGAGTCTTCTTGGGTGGGCAGAGAAGAACACCAGATGATGTCACTCCCTGCCTTATATAGCTTTTGCATATGGTGGGAACCCATTGTTCCCAAAGCTCGGTTCCCAGAGTGGTCTGTGGAAAAATACTGACATCCCAAGATGGAGTCAGGAGACATGTGGTCTCATTACATGTCCTTGTAGAGTCATAGCAGCCATCACTTGGAGGCTGCCTGTAGTGTTTTCAGGAAGGCTCCCCAGGTGGAAGATAAGCTATCATGTAACAATCATATTGTTTTTTTCCCCCTCTCCTCTTCCCCCTTAGCGTTGACACAATATTGGGCCTCCCTCTGATCTCTGCAGGGAGCTTTGGGCTGTCATGTGACTACAAAGACAACCTAACTCGAATCCTGACTCCAGCCAGGAAACTGATCTACTTCTTAGTTGATTTCTGGAAAGAGTCCAAATTGCCATTCAAAACCAGCTCCTGGGAATCCACCTACCTCTATAAGATAAATAACATCACAGAAGACTGCTTCTGGTAAGAGCATTCCCAAGTCTCTCCCAGCTACAGTCCAAGAAAACTCAGACTCACCTCTGGCATGTTTTCTTTAGGCTGTCCTTAGATTTCTCTCTCTAACTCTCTTTATTGCTCTCATAGAACTGAGAATTGGAAAAGACCAATTAGACCATCCAATCCCTCTCCTTTCCAGAACACCAATATTCTCTACACTACATTTACCAGTGCTATGTCCAGTCTGCTTGCAAATGTTCCCAAGTTACAGATTTTCATCACGTCCATTGGGAGAATATTTCACAGTCTAATAGATTTCACTGCCAAAGTTTTTGTTAGCATCTAAATTAAATTTTCCCTATTTCAATTTCACCCCATCACTCCTAGTAATGACCTTCTGTATCATCCTAAGTAATTCCTCTACTTCCTCCTTGATGCCTGATTGTCCCCACACAGGATACAAATCAGTCCGGTTGTTACTTGCATCTTGCTAGGGGGAAAGGGTGTATCTGGGGTTGTGAAATGGAGGAAAAAATCAAGCCCTTGGGTTTACACCATTCAAACATTTGTAGACTGTTTAAATCCCTGATGTAAATGGTTATGCATCTGGCTTAACACGTGAGAGGTCCCATTTAGTACTACTGCTGTGCATAAAAGTCTGCAAGTTCAGGGCCTGAGTTAGCGCTTTTAATTCTTTCTCACCTTAGTCCCTCCAGTCACTGGTTATTTTTGTTACACTGAATGCCTTTCGAACTCTGATCAATGTTCTTCTCTGAATGAAATGACCTAAAATGAAAGCAATAGCCTAGGTATGGTCTCACCAGACCATGGCCATAGAGGGATATTATTATTTTTCTGCTCTGTGACATGATACTTCAGTATCTGCAACTGCAGGGGCTGATCTTTCTGTCATAGCATTGTAAAATCATATCTAATCTGCTGTCTGCTATCACCCTTAGGCCTTGTTCAGTTTTTTAGAGTCTTCTTCATTACCCTTGAATTTCAATCAATGATACTGATTTTTTTCCTTTAGTTACAGTACATTGCCTTTTCCCAAGTTGAATCAATCTTATTTAGTTACTTTTTGCCCAGACTTTAATCTTTCTAAGTCCCTTGGTGGTTTTTTCATTGTCCTCACTGGTAGGTACAATTCCTCCTAATTTCATATCATATTGGAGTTGTATTAGTATATTTTACTCTTTCTTCCATTAATGAAGATGTTAGTACAGACTTAATATCAATCTCTGTGATAGTCCAATAGACACTTTACCCACACAATATATTGCTATTTATCATTACCCTTTGTTTATGTCCATCAATCAGCCAATTGTCAGTTTGAGTGTGTTCCTATCCCAGTTTGAATTAATTTTTCAAGTAAGATTGAGACAATTGCTTTATTAGCATCCAAATATTACATTTAGTACACTCCACTCTTTCAGTGATTTGGAAATTAAACTAAGAAAGCAATCAAGTTTGTGTGGAAAGATTTATTCTTTATTGCCCTCTGTCAGGAAAACACATAAGTACCTGCTGAATTTTATGCATCAGGTTAAACCCTATTGACTTCAGTGTGACTTAAGCATGTATTTAAGTGCTCTATTGAATTGGGAACTAAAATACAATCCCAGTTCCATTATCTCATAGGTGTTTAATGAGCATTTTCTCTTAGTATTTGTCCTTTTATTAAGGATAGAAACTTGACCTACAAGGATGGTAATTGCCAGGATCATTTTTCTTTCATGTTTTGAAAAATAGTGTTTTTTCTCTAATCTTCCGCTATATCCCCAGTTCTCCATAACTTTCCAAAAATAAATGTCCATGGTACCATACATTCTTTAGCTAGATTCCTTTAATACCTTAGGTTTCCTACCATTCAGAGCTGCTGATTTGTGTATTTTCATATTTTCCAAGTATTTTCTTGTATTTCCTTTATCAGTACTACTTTTCATGGTCTTCCTTACTTCCTAATTGTTCAAACTTTTTTCTTTTATTGTTATATTCAGGCAGGACTTATTTTGTGTAAAGTGTTGTGGTTAACTTGAAGTGTTTTAAATTCACTATTTTCTTTAAAAAAATCCAATTTCTGATAAAGCACTTATTAAATAATATGGCCTGATTATTTCCACCCCACAAATATTTAGAGGCATGAGTATCTTCAACGGGACTATTCATGTGTGTAAATTTGTTAAGACACCTGAATGTGTGCAAGATTGGAGCCTTACTCACTAAGGGCATGATCCTGGTGAGGTGCAGAGCACCCTCTTTTCTTACTGAAGACAATGGGAGAAAAAGGTGTTCAGCACCTCAAAGGATGGTGCCCCAAGTGCTGTTAGATCACAAACTAAGCAAACCAGGGGAGGAAAAATAGAGAAAATTATTTGTTCTCCCTCCACTAATTTTTCAGACATAGTGACACAAAGTCTCTTTCGTAACTATAGGAGATACAAAATTTTCAGATAGAAATGTCCCATTAGTGCTTTTACCTAGCATTTACTCATTCTGCTTTTTTCCTCTCCTTATCTCTTTCCAGTGAGTCTTACTTGACTTTGCACTCTTATTTTCTTGCCTCCTATATTTTTTTAATCACTTTTTTTTAAAACATCAGGTCTTTAAGCAGTCCCTTGGAAAACCACATTTGCTCCTTTGAACTTTAATTTGTATCTTCTAGGATTCCCCAATCCTTTATAATACCAGATTTAAGTGGTTGTTGGTCAGGTTAAAAGTTTTCCTTTTTATGCTCACATTCTCTGTACTGCTTTCCCTCCCAAATTCTGTTGTTTAACTTTATTGATGCAGAATGGCTGCTGCATTCCAGCCCAGAAGTGGCTAAATTTCTGTAGTAGGTGAAGTGATCCTGATGTGCTGTAAACAGTCTATCAGACATTTTAGGATTATTAATGAGGGAAGGTGCTATATAAATGTAAGGCATTAGCAATATTTTCTGCTGATCTATAACCCACACTTCCTACTCTGGATCAGGTACCTCAATGCACTGGAAGCTGGAGTCTCATATTTCTCTTCAGAGGTGAAGTTCAAAGAGGTTTTAAGGACACCAGAACAATTAAAGAAAATTGTGAAGGATCAGAGCCGGAAAAGCAATGGTAAGGGGAGATGAGAGTTCCCTCTCCCTTGCATGCATGCTGTTGATCTTTATCTATGCACTACTGCCTGGGTTATGTTCTGGGGGAAATCTTTCAATTTATGGCAGAAAGAGCACAGATACTC
Source organism: Chrysemys picta bellii (assembly GCF_011386835.1). Lineage (NCBI taxonomy): Eukaryota > Metazoa > Chordata > Testudines > Emydidae > Chrysemys > Chrysemys picta. The sequence continues at coordinate 90,280,709 of NC_088791.1, read as the reverse complement.
TTTTTCATCTTCTATTTTTGTGAATATGGGAAGATGGCACAGAACTCAATTCTCCCACTGTCCTGATAAAGCATATGGGCATATTCTGCTTGTAGAGGCCTCTTGGGGTAGATTATCTTCTGAAGACATGACACTGTCCAGTGGAGCATTCATAACCCAGCAGTCCTCGGTCATAGTTTGGATTCCTGTGTCACAAGAATGCCCAGCTTCTCTCTCTGTGTCTGCTTCTCTCTCACACACGCCCCTTTTGTGCAAGAAGGGGGCTCATTTCAAACATGGGGGAATGACCAATCCCTACTGGAAACCTTGGCCATGGTGGTGATACCTCAGCTCTATTAACAAGTGCTTATGATAATGCTAACCCCTGACATCATTGGGGAGGGGGAGCATGAGAATAAGGAAGCCAGTGACAGATTAATGGTTTCTTCTTCTAATGCTCTTTGCCTTAGAACCTTCTATACCAGGGGAAGGCAACTGATGGCACACGTGCCAAAGGTGGCACGCGAGCTGATTTTCAGTGGCACTCACACTGCCCGAGTCCTGGCCACCGAACCGGGGGAATCTGCATTTTAATTTAATTTTAAATGAAGTTTCTTAAATATTTTAAAAACCTTATTTACTTTACATACAACAATAGTTTAGTTATATATTATAGACATAGAAAGAGACCTTCTAAAAACGTTAAAATGTATTACTGGCACGTGAAACCTTAAATTAAAGTGAATAAATGAAGACTCGGCACACCACTTCTGAAAGGCTGCTGATCCCTGTTCTATACCATGTTACTGATAGTAGTTTATGCTGCACTCCATCTATGTGCGATTTTAATGCTCATGAAAGGAAGGTGCTGATAATGGCTGGAGTCAGGCATAATGTGGGCAGGTGCTGAGCAAGCTTTCTCCTCCCACTGACAGTGTAGTTCTGTCCTGACGCACAACTATCTGTTCTCCTATTTCTGGCAATGCCTCTCAGCCCTGACTTGCTGTAGCCCTGATATTCTAGATTTTATGGTCTAAGAACAGTATGTAAAACTCTATTTGTCCTCCTCTCCTTATTTGTATGCTTCTCACCTTCTCTCCATCTGTCTTTGCCTGGTCTGTAGTGATCATCATGTGTGGCTCCCCAGATGAGGTCAAGACAATCCTAGGGGAAGAGAAAGTAGATGAGGACATAGTCATCATCCTGGTGGATCTTCACAAGTAAAGTATCACCACTGGTTTTCCTTCTGCTCCCACTCCCATTTCCTGCAGGATGGAGCTAATGGAAATAGTGCAAGAGGAACTCTCATGCTGAGGAGACATTTTACCATGAAACATTTCCCAGTCACCTCCTTTTCATAGTCTTCTTGGCCCCCTTTTAGCCAATTATCAAAGCTTTTTGGTGTTTGAACCAGGACGCATCCTCCACATCACTTATCCAATCTATGTTAGATTTTTTCAAAGGCATCTAAATTTTGGACTGTGATGTCATAATCATAGAGTCATGACCTCACTGCAGGATGAAATTATAGAATAACAGAAATCAAAGTTAGAACCTAGTGTCCTTTCTATCTTCCTCCCTACTACCCCACCAGCAAATGCAGGAATGCACCCTAAAAGATATTTTCCAGGGCTTTGTCTTGTCCAATTTTAAATGACATAAGTAGTGTGGCTTCCACCACTTCCACTGACTATTCCATAGCCAAATGGATCTCCCTACTAGGATGTATTCCCTGATATTCAGCCTAAATATTCACTTGCTCGATTTCATCTTAGTATTCCCAATTACAGCCTCTTCAGATCACCTTACATGATTTCTCTCCTTCTTTAAGATGGGATCTTCAAAGGAGCCTAAGGTAGTTAGGTACTCAGTTAGGATTTGGGCATCTAACTACCTTAGGCTCCTTTGAAAATCTGGCCAGAAGGCTAGAATTTTCAAAGGTATAGAGGCACCTAAAGAGGCAGAGAGGCACCTGGTGGGATTTTCAAAAACATCTAAGGCCTGGTCTACGGGGGGAGGGGGGGGCGTGGGGGGGGAGGTGTCGATCTAAGTTACGCAACTTCAGCTACAAATTCAATGTACTTAGATCTACTCATCATGGTGTCTTCACTGTGGTGAGTCGACTGCTGACGCTCTGCCGTTGACTCCGCCTACACCTCTTGCTCCTTGCTCCGGTGTCGACAGGAGAGCGCTCGGCGATCGATTTATCGCATCTAGGCTAGACGCGATAAATTGACCCCTGCTGGATCAATCACTGCCCACCGAGTGAGTTAGGCACCTAATTCATTCAAATCAATGGAAGTTAGGGACCTAACCTTCTTTTGAAAATCCCACTAGGCACCTAAATACCTGTGAAGGTCTGGCCCTTGGTGTTTATGCCCTTAATGTAATTGTAGACATTTCTCATATCTCCCTTAGTTGTAGAGCTGGTCAGGAATTTTTGACAAAGTTTTTCATCCAAAAATGTTGATTTGTCAAATCCTGTCAAAAGGGCAGTTTTGATTAAAATTTTTCTCAGCTCCAAGTTGAAATTTCGACTCAAAATAAAAGAGCAAGAGACCCTGGAATAGCCTGCTGGTTATGGCACTCTCTTAGGATGCAGGAGCTATAAGACATCTAGGTTCTCAGGCCTGCTCTGCCTAATTCAGAGCAGAGACCTGAACACAGGTCTACCTCATCCCTGGTGAGTGCCCTAACCATGGGGCTATAGAGTCAGTCTTTCTTTCTGAGCCAATGAATATTTAACTTACACGAAGTGGAACAGCTTCAAAATGAGAGATCCACCTTAGAATAGCCTGGCAGCTAATGCACTCAGCTGGGATGTAGATGATCACAGTTCAAGTCTCTGCTCTGAATTAGGCAGAGCAGTGACTTGAACCTAGGTCTCTCATGTCTCCTCCATCTTAGGTGAGTGCCATAATCACTAGGCCATTGGTTATTCTATAGTTAGTAATTCTGATTTTTCACAGAAAAATTTTCAAAGGTCTCAGTTTCCTCCCACTGTAGCATGGGAAGCTTTTCAAAATCATGAAATTTCTCGCAGGACAGGAAAACTGTTTCCTACCCAGTTCTACTTAGTTGCATAATTTGGCCAAATGACACATGGGATTTTTTAAAAATTTCCCTACATTTACAATTTCCTCTAGCCCCTGGATTGTTTTCTTGCTATTCTGATCTTCCAGTTTGTCAGACATATATAAAAGTGAGAGAGAGAGGCTATTACCAAGTGATTATTGCAATGACCTCCACAGCAGTGATCTCAATAGGATTTCACAAATGCAAGATTCTGACTTCATTACAGGATGGAACAGCAGCTGGAGGCCTAGAAGTTTTTACTCAAACACATATCTGCAATAACAGGAAAGGGAGTTGTTGTCAATAAGTGTTGATGGCATTGAGAGAAATGGCCTTTCAGGGTTGCCCTAGGATTATATCCCTCTTTGAAACATACTAAGCTAGGACATAAATATATAAAGCTGAAGGAAATCAGGTAGCAGTAGTATATTGACCATCTCTTTGATTGTATGTATAGGACAAATTTTTATTATGGATGTTAGAATGATGTAAGAGCTATTGAAAATATTACAGAACAGGGTACTATTCATGGTACTCTAAATATCCTGTGACTATAAGTCACCAGTTCCAATCAGGTCCATGCCATGGCTAGCAGGCAAAGAAACTGGAAACCTCAGATTACGAATGGGATATGGAGCCTTTCACTGGTTACAGTTCTATGTGAAATGGACTGGTTATCTCAGTTCAATATCACTAAGACAATAGGTGTTTTCACCATACTAACTGGTTCCAGTAGTGGTAGCCTCAAAGAGGCCAAGAATCCCCAGGACCATCGAGTCTGAATGCCTCTCAATCCTAGAGCTGGCCTCTCTGGGTCAGGATTGAGGCACTAAAGGAATAGTTTAGTAATCTAAGATCTAGGTTCAAACACCTCTTGGAATCACAGGTTAAAGTTCCAACAGCTCAACTCAATCTTTCCTCCTCCAAAGGAAATACATGAAGTAACCTGCAGTTCACTTGGTGTGTGTGTTTTTCAGATTACACCTTTAAAACATGGAGTCCTGTAAACATTGTGTTGACATCAAGGATCCTATGAAACTTTCCATAAGATCAGGGGGATGCCCTTGTGTCCTTGGCCACAATTTCCCTGCCTTCACTAGCGTGCAGAGTGGTGTCTGAAACTGGTTGCCTCTCTCCCCTGCCCAGCTACCTATATTTCAGAGGTGTTGTGTTTATATAGATGTAAAGAGCAGACTGGGGAGGAAGATGTGCTCCTGGTTAAGGCACGCTCCTTGGACGCGGACACTTGGGCTTCATTCCTGACTCTGCCACAGACCTTGGGCACATCACTAAGGGTTGGTCTACATGGCACTGGCAAAGCACGTTAGAGGGATGTGATTGATAAAGCGCTTCAATGAACTGTGCTCCTACTGCCATGCATAGACCCTTCTGGAACAAGCTAAAAGGATTATGTTAACACGATCTGAGTATCTTTTAGTTCATGCCAGCAAGGTCTACATTGGGCAGTTAAAGCATTTTACAAATCACACCCTTCTAATGCGCTTTGCCGATGCCATATAGACAACTTCTATAGAGGTGTTTTGAAGATAAATTCATTTATACGTGGCCCCGCATCACCACCGTGCATATACATATTTACAGATAGGGTGGTCTGTGCAGTGATAGCACAGACTAAATCTGCACTCCACCCGGGATGGGGGGGATGAGATTTTTTGTCCCTTGAATAGGAGGATTGGAGCCACCACTGCAGTTGCTGCAGCATGTGGTCTTCTGACAGGGCCAGCTGCCTCAATGCCGTGGTGCCCTCCTACCATTGGCTGCTGCTTCTGTTTGATTTTAGCATAACCCTGTAGTTTATGGGATGTCTCAGATCAGGCCTTCTTATATACCAACACAGAAATATGCTAAATCCAAACAAGCAGCAGAGGGTAACTGGGTCAGGCCCCAAATTTCTCCAGTGGTGGAGTTCCCCAGATAGTTCTGTGGATTTAAATTCTGTTGGGCCAAGAGCCCTCTGCCAGCCAGGACTCAAGCATAGATGATGTTGATCTGTAGAACTAAGTCAGCCATTGCTAGGAGGGCTCTTGCAGAGCTACTAAATCCTGTGGGCTCCAGGGAATTTTCCCTATTGGTCAGTCCAAGCCTGACTGTAAAGCACTTTGAGATCCCTTCAGGGTGAAAGGTGCAGCGTGAATGTCTGGGGATATTATTAAGGGCAGGGGCAGTGTATATGGGGGTTGGGAATATAAGAACATAAAAATGGCCATATTGGGTCAGACCAAAGGTCCATCCAGCCCAGTATCCTGTCATAGAATCATAGAATATCAGGGTTGGAAGGGACCTCAGGAGGTCATCTAGTCCAACCCCCTGCTCAAAGCAGGACCAATTCCCAACTAAATCATCCCAGCCAGGGCTTTGTCAAGCCTGACCTTAAAAACCTCTAAGGAAGGAGATTCCACCACCTCCCTAGGTAACCCATTCCAGTGCTTCACCACCCTCCTAGTGAAAAAGTTTTTCCTAATATCCAACCTAAACCTCCCCAACTGCAACTTGAGACCATTACTCCTTGTTTTGTCATCAGGTACCACTGAGAACAGTCTAGATCCATCCTCTTTGGAACCCCCTTTAAGGTAGTTGAAAGCAGCCATCAAATCCCCCCTCATTCTTCTCTTCTGCAGACTAAACAATCCCAGTTCCCTCAGCTTCTCCTCATAAGTCATGTGCTCCAGCCCCCTAATCATTTTTGTTGCCCTCAGCTGGACTCTTTCCAATTTTTCCACATCCTTCTTGTAGTGTGGGGCCCAAAACTGGACACAGTACTCCAGATGAGGCCTCACCAATGTCGAATAGAGGGGAACGATCACGTCCCTCGATCTGCTGGCAATGCCCCTACTTATACAGCCCAGAATGCCGTTAGCCTTCTTGGCAACAAGGGCACACCGTTGACTCATATCCAGCTTCTCGTCCACTGTAACCCTTAGGTCCTTTTCTGCAGAACTGCTGCCTAGGCACTCGGTCCCTAGTCTGTAGCAGTGCATGGGATTCTTCCGTCCTAAGTGCAGGACTCTGCACTTGTCCTTGTTGAACCTCATCAGGTTTCTTTTGGCCCAATCCTCTAATTTGTCTAGGTCCCTCTGTATCCTGTTCCTACCCTCCAGCGTATCTACCACTCTTCCCAGTTTAGTGTCATCTGCAAACTTGCTGAGAGTGCAGTCCACGCCATCCTCCAGATCATTAATGAAGATATTGAACAAAACCGACCCCAGGACCGACCCCTGGGGCACTCCACTTGAAACCGGCTGCCAACTAGACATGGAGCCGCTGATCACTACACGTTGAGCCCGACGATCTAGCCAGCTTTCTGTCCACCTTATAGTTCATTCATCCAGCCCATACTTCTTTAACTTGCTGGCAAGAATACTGTGGGAGACCGTATCAAAAGCTTTGCTAAAGTAAAGGAATAACACATCCCCTGCTTTTTCCTCATCCACAGACCCAGTTATCTCCTCATAGAAGGCAATTAGGTTAGTCAGGCACGACTTCCCCTTGGTGAATTCATGCTGACTGTTCCTGATCACATTCCTCTCCTCTAAGTGCTTCAGAATTGATTCCTTGAGGACCTGTTCCATGATTTTTCCAGGGACTGAGGTGAGGCTGACTGGCCTGTAGTTCCCCAGATCCTCCTCCTTCCCTTTTTTAAAGATGGGCACTACATTAGCCTTTTTCCAGTCATCCGGGACCTCCCCTGATTGCCATGAGTTTTCAAAGATAATAGCCAATGGCTCTGCAATCACATCCGCCAGCTCCTTTAGCACCCTCGGATGCAGCGCATCCGGCCCCATGGACTTGTGCTCGTCCAGTTTTTCTAAATAGTCCCGAACCACTTCTTTCTCCACAGAGGGCTGGTCACCTTCTCCCAATACTGTGCTGCCCAGTGCAGCAGTCTGGGAGCTGACCTTGTTCGTGAAGACAGAGGCAAAAAAAGCATTGAGTACATTAGCTTTTTCCACATCCTCTGTTACTAGGTTGCCTCCCTCATTCAGTAAGGGGCCCACACTTTCCTTGACTTTCTTCTTGTTGCTAACATACCTGAAGAAACCCTTCTTGTTACTCTTAACGTCTCTTGCTAGCTGCAACTCCAAGTGTGATTTGACTTCCTGATTTCACTCCTGCATGCCTGAGCAATATTTTTATACTCCTCCCTGGTCATTTGTCCAATCTTCCACTTCTTGTAAGCTTCTTTTTTGCGTTTAAGGTCAGCAAGGATTTCACTGTTAAGACAAGCTGGTTGCCTGCCATATTTACTATTCTTTCTATACATTGGGATGGTTTTTTCCTGCAACCTCAATAAGGATTCTTTAAAATATAGCCAGCTTTCCTGAGCAACAGTGGCCAATGTCAGGTGCCCTAAAAGGAGTGAACCTAACACATAATGATCAAGTGATCTCTCTCCTGCCATCCATCTCCACCCTCTGACAAACAGAGGCTAGGGACACCATTCCTTACCCATCCTGGCTAATAGCCATGAATGGACTTAACCTCCATGAATTTGTCTAGTTCTCTTTTAAACCCTGTTATAGTCCTACCTGCTGCTGCCTCCTGTGCTTGGGCTAAAGAGAGGACTTTGGTCTCCAAAGCTCTTACTCTGGCACTAAATTCATACTGAAAGTTAAAAAGACAAGAATGAGCAATCAAATGTGGGTTATGGGATGAGATTCACAAAAGGAGCTTTTAGCAATCCAACTCTATCAAATACAATTATATAATACTGCCCCTTCCCATTGATATAGTCAATCTCCTCTCAGTGATGCTTTCAGCAAGTGGTTCTCAGACTGTGGTTTGTGGAGCACTTCCAGATGGTCTGCGGAGCTGCTTCTGTCATGAAGCGAAGTAGCAGCCATCTTCAGGTAGTGGCCCATCCTGCTAGTGCTAGCTCATCACCAAACTTTGATGGTTTCCACAAACTCTTTTAGCTCACTAAACTAAGGAAAAACAAGCCAGCCCTTCTCTGCACCCTGCATAGCTGTTTCATATCTTTCTTGGCCAAGTGTTTCTGTCATGTAAATTCTGCTGTGATCAAGTTTGTAAAGGACCCCAAAATTAGAGGGCTTGTAAATGCATCAGAGGTCAAAAACAAATTGACCAGTCTCTCTGCGTGTAAAGTGCTTCAAGCAGGGAGAGAAAATAAACAGCACAGAAACAAAGCAGGGCAATAGAATCTATTTAGGCATATGTGTTTATTTCTATCTGGTCTCTTCAGATCTGTCCCAATATTACCATTTTGTGTAGCTAAACACTATAGCTGCCACAGGGATAGTGTGAACAATGGAAGGGGATGTATCTACCACAGTGAAAAGTGATGTACAATGTCAAAAAGTTTGAGAACTACCATGTGAACCTGTTAATCAACAGTTCCTTTTGGGGAGAGGTGGAAGGTCTCTCTAGGTATGCAGAGCTGGAGACCTCCCCTGCTCCTGCTATCATTGTCCCTGAAGCACTTGTGTTTTTCTTTGCAGTAACATGTACTTTCAGAACAACACCAAATCAGACAGCTATATGCGGAATGTCCTTGTCTTGACGCTGCCACCACCCAGTTACACACCGAATTCCACAAATTCCACAGAAGAACACCTGGTAACCACACTATTTCATATCTAATCATTTCATCCACCTCACCTGTGTTCACACAAGAGTGTTCCAAAAAAAAAAAAGGCTGCTACTGACTGTACTCATCCCACAAAACAAATTAATCACATTGTAAAACAGCAGCGTGGTATAGCAATGTTTAGCTCTTCATGTTATGACAGTGTGACAATGCCGGATGACATCTCATTCTCCTGCTGTAAACTGACATCATGATGTAGGGTTACAGCATCACAAAGCAAAGATTCAAGATGGTTGTGCTACACTATGAGGCCCAAACTAAGTTCAAAGCTTTTAATTGGCCTGCAAGTGTCTAGTTTATGGGACTTGGGAGAGAGCTGTGAAAATTTTTACTCCTGGGGGAATTCTGTGCCACGGCGCATGTACAGAATTTATGTCCCCCACAGATTTCTTTGTTTCCGCACAGAAAAATCACTTTCTGACGGGGAAGCAAAGGGAAGCCACAAAAGTTGTCATGCAACCCTCCCCAGCAGTATGTTTCAGGTGCCCAGGGCAGCCAGCAGAGTGGTAGATCACTGTGGGTTGGGGGCAGGATTGGAGAAGACATGGCTGGTGGCTCATACCCTGCACCAGGCTCAGCTGCTAGTCCCGGCTGAGCTGGGGAGGATGGGACTTCCTCTTCTCCTACACGGCATCTGGGGCCGGGTCAGACCCACCCCCAGATCTCCCCCGGCTGTAGGAAGCTCTGCAACCCCCCCCCCAGCACTTCCTGCACCCATCGTTCCTCAGCTGCAGGGGGAGGGATTACTGTACAGGGAGCTGCTCCCCCATCCGTCCAACTCCTGTGCATCCAGACCCCTCTCATACCCAGACCCTCCCTCTGAGCCTCACCCTACGCCTGCACCCAGAACCCCCACGACAAGCCCCACTCCCCCTGCACCTGGACCACCCCGAAGACCACCCACACCCAGATCCCCACCCTACTGAGCCCCAACCAGCTGCACCTGGATCCCAAACCAACTGAACCCCACTCCCCCAGCATCTGGACCCCCCCACTGAGCCCCCACACCCAGACCCCTGTGCTGAGCTCTATCCCGTGTCCACACACTCAGACCCTCCCTGCTGAGCACCAACCCGCTTCACCCAGTACAGTCCCATTACTGTTGCACCCAGAACCCCCCAACAAGCCCCTGTGCATCCAGATCCTGCCTGCACACAGCTCCCCCACTGAGCAACCCGCACCCAGATTCCCCACACAGAACCCTCTTAACCCATACCTGGATCCCCCCATGCTAAGCCCTCCACACTTGCATCCTGCCTTGCTGAGCCTGCCTGCCCACACCTGGCACACCTGGCATGGAGGGGCAGGCCTGGTCCTTGCGCTGTATCAGGGTTGGGTGCAGCCTCACTGCTGAGTCCGTGTCTGCGGGGGGAGCTGCACAGTGATCTCCCACTTCTGTGCAGCCAGTGGCCTGTGCTCCCCAATGCCATGCTGGAGCCTCCACATTTATTTGACAAGCACAATTTGCAGAATTTTAATATAGCGTGTACAGAATTTTTAATTTTTTGGCACAGAATACCCTCAGGAGTAGAAAATATGGACTGTACCTCAAGTTTTGGGGTGACTGTAAAGTCTATGAGATGCTTTCTAGAGTAGCTATACTACATAATTCAGGCCGGATTTATAGATGTGGTGGGGCTGTGGGGGGAAAAGGAGCAGTGGCCAGGTTTCAGAGACACAGACTGTGGGGAAAACAAGGGCTGAGAGACAGAAACTCTGCTACACTACAGAGGAAGCCCAGGGAAAAAGGAAGGGTCTGCAGTTGTGATTTGGGGGGGTTGTGGGAAGACAGAGATGACGCACCTTGCTCCCAAAGGAGAATAGGTGGGAGATTTGGAGGTGGGAGAGCCTCTTGTAACAGGTTTCTAGCTGAGCAATACAGGTACAGGACTTAGTTGCCTTGCTCTGTGCCCCTGGGGATAAGTGCAATGGTATCGCTACTGCTCTCTGGTGCAGAACAACAGAATAAACTCTGATGAAAAGTAATTCAGTGATTTTTTATGGGTGCCCTTGCTCTGCCCTTTTGGAGCCTGTCATCTACACTGTCACAGCAGATCCAGGGTTGTTTGGAGGTTGTGCTGCTGCATTTCTTTTCTGGGTCAACTTTCTGCTACCTGGGTCGCATCAGAAAAAAGTCAGGCAGGACCAGTGCCTTATGTACCTTTAATATCACCAAGTCTCCCCTGCAGGCTTCTAGAAACCTTTGAGGCGCCATCAAGTATTATAGACTAGTGAACTAAACCCAAGGCATGGAAAATTCAGAAATCAATAGTTGTCAGGAGGTGTCTACTGGAAAATGCTTTTGACCCACAGAACCTCTTGCTATTCCAGTCCTTGGGCCTCCCCAGTTCTGCCACTGCACCTTATAACTTGACCTGCAGTACCTCTTACTACAGACCTATAGCTCCACCACCTCACTCTGCTTATACACCTCAATCCCACCTTGCAGCATCCTATTTTTCCAAGCCTGATCCCCCACACACCACTACCAATGCACCTCACTCTGATCTGCAGCAGCTTCTGCTGTTCCATTCCTGAAGTTTCTCCTGAGCTGATACCCCTAACTATGCTGCAGTTTTGGATGGAGGTATAAACAGGCTGTGTTGCCAACTTCTTTTTTTCCCCTATTCTAGCTGAATAATGACTATATTGTCGGCTATTTGGATGGAGTCTTGCTCTTTGGACATGTCCTGAAGAAACTTCTGCTCTCCCAACAGCCAATTGAGAGTCCCGCTGATTTCATTCAACAGTTTCGGAACATCACATTTCAAGGTAATCAAGTACAATTCTGAGCAACAGCTCACTGAGTGGACTGTGGGGAGAGGGAGTTTGTTTTCCAGGTGGGCATGAGGGGAAGTCCCCTTACTGCTGAACGGGTTCAGACTCTGCAATGAGTTGTCTTCCCTCTTGTTCTGTTCAATTGATGTTTCTAAATATACTATGATAATCAGCACTGAAGAAACGGACTAACCAATATCCATACACAGAGAATCCCCCTCCATATACATCACATACAAAATAAGAAATGAAACATTTTATAAATTTCAATTAGGACCAAAGTGTTTGGGGGCCAGAATCTCTCCTGGGCTGCAGGCTCTTCACACTGGTCTGGCGGTGTAAAGGGTACAGAAATGACCACTCCCTGGTCAGCACAGAATAAAATGACACATGTTAAGCTCCCTGGCCTTATTACATTGTACTTTTCTGATGTAGTTATAGAGGACTGAATTGTCTATATGGGGACTATTGCCTGGGTGGACCAAAGGATGTGTAATTGTGAGGCATCCAAGTGGGTTGCAGAGTCCATTAGACTCTTCCCTGTCATCTGACTGGCATCCAGGTTTTATTTTAGGCTAGACACAAGGTTGGATGAGGATGAAGTATACATAACATTGAACCGAATCCATCTCTAAGCTTCATCCCCAAAAAATGTAGCCAGTTCTTCTTTTGTCATTGTCCTGGATGGCAGTGTGGGGAGTATATACAGTAGATAACGTTCAGCCAGCCACAGCTAACATTGGCCAAGAAAGCATCAGCATCAATTTCACCATTGACTTCAAAGGGAGCAGAATTAGGCCAACACTGAGTGCTTTTGAAGATTACACCCTAAAATCCTTAGTCTGTAACATTAACATATCCTGAGTTATGGAATGCATGCGTTCCCCACCATAAGAAAGAAAGCAGCAGGGTAAGAAAAAGTATGGTTAAAATAGCAAGGTACACAAGGTTATTAGACCCAAAAAGCTATCCCTCAAAAGATGAAAATCTAGCCCAAGTGAAGCCAGTAGAAAAGAACATAAATTATCTCTGTATTTCCCTCCTTGTTAACAGACTTTGAGACCAAGGATAGAATCAGAGTTTCCTTCTCACCTCTAGAGATGGTCCCTTGAAGGCACATTGGCAGGATCAGTGTATGGAAATAAAACAGACTGGTTGCTACATGAGTTGTATCTTTTCTGTGGTTAGGGAGGCTTCATTCTTCAGATTGTCAGATCTACTCCTTTACCAATTTCAAACTCATATTTTAAAGCAAAAATAGTATGGAAATAGGGGAGAAGCAGAGGCTGAATAAGCTGATGTGGGTGCTAAGAAGGGTGCTGTTGTGTAGATGCAGAAGGTTAATGGGAAGAAAAACCCTAACATCAGAAGTCTCTTAATTTACACCTCTCTTCTTGTCACATATTAATGCTTCTTGGGATAGTGCCAGGCTCCTTCATTGATCTGTTCCTTGTGTCCACAGGTGCACTAGGTCCAGTGACCCTGGATGAATTTGGAGATCTTGATGTCAATTTGTCTCTATTGTATACATCAGTAGATACCTATCAAGTATGTAATTCCATTAAGAAGGTGTTCTGTGGTGATCTGTGAGAGGGGAACTAGAGGCCCTGGGTTAGAGTGTGACTATGACAAGAGAGATAGCCAGAGCTGAAACGGAGGTGTACTAGAGCTGTCTGTGTGCAGGTGTGGGGGCTAGGGGTCCCTTCAAGTCCCCTCCCAGACCCCACTTCAGGTCCTTGTACTGTCTTTCTCATCCTGCTGGCAGCTGCCCAAGGGATCATTGGAGCAAACAAACAAATGAAAAGTCTTCTCCTTTCTTTCTTCCCTTCTGGGAGATGGGAGTCCATGGGAAATTAAAGAAAAGTAAGGGTGACCTGGGACTCAGGCAGTCTTCCTGGGTCAGCTCTTTGGGCTTAGTCTAGATGGGGGTCTATCTCCAGCCCCTCTTCACGGGCATGTTGTTTTGAGGCTCAGTTGTGCAGCTTTGGGAGAAGTGAAGCTTGTTGCTGTCTCTCTGGCTAAGCCTAGCTTGGCTTTCAGAGGCAGGGCAGCCTTCATCCTGTTCACTGCCCCATCCTGGGGCAAGTGTTCTCTTTTAAGCTCCCCCCCACTCCAGGCAGAACAAGCCTTGCAGGTGTGCCTTGTTGGTGTTGAACAGGCCCAAGGGAACTTGTTTATCTCCTCTCTGCCATTTTGAGAGCATGCCCCTTCACAGCAGCACAATGAGGCAAGTGGGGAAAGAAGTCACCCTGATAACTTGGTAGACTGATGCAGTCAAAAACACCAGACTTTGTGGGACTGCTGCACTTCTGGGAAGGACAGAGGAGTAGTACAGGCAGAATGTGAAAAACAGAATCATGACCCAGACTGGAAGGGACACATCACTGCAGCAGAGGACATGAGTCTATTTTGCTGGAAGTTGTGTAGTGCATTATGGGAGGATGAAGCAAAGGAAAGGGACTGAGCGTGAGAGCTATTAACGAAGTTCATTTCTATATTCTCTCACAGTTCCAGACCCTCCTGCAGTATGACACTCATCAGAATAAGACAGAACCAATGACTACCAGCCCATCTTTCAGCTGGAGGAAACGGAAGCTTCCTAATGATATTCCAAGCACTGGTGAGATACCTACTAAAACTGGTTCATAATGGAGGGGGCTCATGCACCGTTAAGATAACACTTACTGTGCAATGTGGCCACCCAATCTTAACTGCCATAGGGATGTCAATAGGAGCAGCTCCCATTGGCTGGGCCATCACTTCCCGCCACTCCCATTGGCCAGGAACAGTGAACCACTGCAAATCTAGAAGTCGAACTTCTGATATAATCAGATTTTTTGCAGCTTAGGCAAAACAAACGAAAATGCTTTCCAAAGCCAAGAATTTAAAAAGGCTTCCTCCAGCCAGTTTCCAAACAAATATATTCAAACAGAAAATGGCTTTAGATAGCCAAAGTTTAAGTTACTGTTACCAAGGGCCGGCCCAAGCAAAAAAAAAACAAAAACAAAAACCCGCGGCGGCCAGAACAGCAAAGTAAAACAAAACAAAACAAAACCCTGCAGCGCGGCTGGAGCCAGCGTGCAGGGGGACTCCCTGCCCTGCAGATGTGCCCCGGCTAGCAGGGGGAGGGGGAGGGAGCGGGGCGAGAGAGAGAAGGGGGGCGGCTAGGGCTTCAGTGGGGCGTTGCCATGCGGCCCCTCCCTCCGTGCCCCCTGCCGGGAGGGCTCCGCACCACTCCGGTTGGCTGGGAGGGAAGGACGCGGGCTGCCCTGCCGGGCTTGCTGCAGGGCGCTCCCGTCCTCCACGCCACTGCCCCCTACAGGGCGGCCGGAGTGGAACAACAACAACAAGCAGCAGTCGTGCCGCCCTAGGATTGGGCGGAATGCCGCCTCCTACAAGCTGCCGCCCCAAGCACCAGCTTGCTCGGCTGGTGCCTGGAGCCCGCCCTGCTGTTACCATCCACCTCCTATCAAAACTATTCTAACTAGCTATGTCCTCTTTCCTCTAGAAAGCTAACCAAACTCAATAACTAGAACACAACCCTTTTATAAAAACAACAAGGAGTCCGGTGGCACCTTAAAGACTAACAGATTTATTTGGGCATAAGCTTTTGTGGGTTAAAAAAAACTCACTTCTTCAGATGCATTTGAGGTTTTTTTCCCCACGAAAGCTTATGCCCAAATAAATCTGTTAGTCTTTAAGGTGCCACCAGACTCCTTGTTGTTTTTGTGGATACAGACTAACACAGCTACCCCCTGATACTTAACCCTTTTATAGTGTGTAATTTGCAACTGCTGATGCAATTCTGCTACTCTTCCCCATGACATCCCTTGAAATTAGGGCTTTTACCTTTGATTTTTCTATTGCTCAGAGTGTTAACGCCCACCCTACCAATCCCTGGATGGGGTCTATACACTCCAACATAAATTGTATTCTGGTTCTTTAGGAAGAATACACAATATTAATTCGTGGTGGAATACTGTTTAGCATGCTATAGTGTCAGTAGCCATAAGAGGGTAGCAGAGCCTCAAGAATAAAACTGGTGCTCTAATACTCCCATTTGAAATATCACATTATTAAAATGTGAGTTTGGAATCATGCAGGCTTCTATAAGTGAAACACATGTTTCAGGGGGTTGGCAGGGAGACACCTCATGACTCCTCATGCATATCTGCTTGACTGATTTATTTATTGGTGACCTGATGTCCTGCCTTCCTAACTGGAGGTCAATCTTCCACTGATTTCAACGGGCTTTTCATGAGGCCCTGAGTATGTATTTTTTAATACAAGGTGTTCAGTGTTCTCACTAAGGTTGTATATTTTCTCATTTCTCTCCTTTGCAGGCCCACATTTCCTGACTATTGCTGTCTTTGCACTCACAGGGACCGTGGTGTTGGTTCTGATCATCGCTTTGCTGGTGTTGAGGTACCAGCCTCATCTTTCTTCTCTCCTGCATTTGCTACTTCTGGGCCTGGGCTGTTTGATATCTCCTTGAAAATCCGTCCAATTATCTCCCACCCATCAGCAAGGCTCTTGTTGGCTTCTCCCTCTGTGTGTGCCACTCTGTTGTAGACACCACTCATGGCACCTGTGTTCAGTACTCCCTGCTTTGAGAAATGAGCCAATTGCTCAGGTGGTAGACATGACAGATGATCAGGCCTATTCCACCCACTAGAAAGCACTGTTTCGCATACACACACAAACTTAGCAAGTGTCTTTGTGAGGACAAGGCCAACTTTCAGACTTTTTCTCACTTACTGCTCACACTTAGCCCTTTCTATTACTCTACTATGTTTCTTTACCCTTTTGGTGACTTAACAGTTCATTCTGAAAGGATGACTCAATCTTGTGTCATTGCACAAATAAAAACACCAGAAAGTTTTGGTGCCACAGTTTCTAGACCCACTTTATCTCTTACTATTTTCCCAGACTTGTCTTGCCTCATTGCAGCTAGTTCACATTCTTTTTCTATGGATAAAATTTTCTGACTAGATTGTGGTATAGCTTCTATCATGGCGGAAAAATCAGATAAGTAGAAACTGAAACCCACGCTAGGATTCTCTCAAAGAAAAAGTTCAACCCATTTCCAGTGCATCTATATCTCTCATATTCACAGGACTCAGAACCGTCATTTTCAGTGGTTTTAGAGGTGTATATTTTACCTGGACCTTCCACCTTTAGTAGCTCAGATGACTCCTTTTCCACAGATCAAAGGACTTCAGAGACAACAAGAAAATTGGATTCTATGAAAACCTGATTGGTAGCACACTTTAACCATTGTCATTTTGACCTGATGTGTTCTCCTTGCTAGTTAACACTTTTCATGAGATAAGAATCCAAGTTGATGTAGTCAGTCCACACTTGGATGCCCAGCTGTACCCAAGAAACAGAAGAGCTCATTGTTCCCAAACCTAAGAACAAACATGCCAACAGACTGATAAAGTTAATCTGCATTTGTTTATTTGTTGAAGAGCTACCAGAAATTTGACAAAAGGCTATTTCCAGACACTTTGTACTGCTGCCAAAGGTGCTGTTACCCCTCCTGAATCTATTCCAATGAATCTATTGATGGCAAAGATATTAATTGTTGAATTCCATTTAGAGTTTTATGCCACACCCATCACGGTGGTCTCTGAGAGCCTCCATGCAGAAGAAATTCCTGGGGATTCCTCAGAATCAATTCTTGCTATTTTTTTCCAAAGAATTTATGCTTTGCATGTAGACATGTTACTAAACTTCACAATCCTAGCTAATTCAGATGATGCAGTGGATTACCTCATAATTCTCAAGGAAAAAGAGAGACATGACAATGCCATTCTCTTTTGTCAGCCAGTTAATGTCCTGATTAATAACTGATTTTGCTCTTCCCATCAATATAGCCAAGCTCCATAAGCAGCCTACCTAAACTGAGGTCTTCTGACCCTAGTTTCAATTGTGCAGTAATTTCCTGCTCTAGTAAGTCTTATATCTTGATGATAATAATACTCCTAAGGATCCATTAGGCAAGAAAATGAACCAGAGCTCCAATCATTTCTTATATATCACCCAGTGTGTGGAGTTCCTAAACTATCCACACTCTCCCCTTCGCAATGGCAGTTAAAATATGTTAGAAACATAAAATATTGATGTCAGTCAGCATCCTAGGATCTTCAGTGTTCCAGAGCATTCTCCAGCAGCCAATCACTGTTCAGGATTTGCCAGCATTCCACTAACCAATCTGTGGTGCCCATGTTTTTTATACAGGAGTAACCTGCATAGAAGAGTGGAAATTCCAATGAATTGTTTTCCTGTTTTCTTACAATTCTTCTGCTGAGGGAGGACATTCCTGCAGAAAAGACAGGGGATTCCATGCCCCAATTCCAAGGATTATTCCCCAGTATAATCAGGAAATCTGCCAGAGGGAAAGGCCCTCTACAAGAAGTCACCTTACTTCATTCTGCTGCCTCCCCATTGGCTTCCTGCTTTTCCTGGATAGCACAATTCATTTCTGCCAGAGCCTTGCTGCCAGGGGCTCATCTGATCCATGTTTGCCTCTGGGATTGCCTTCAAAGGATGTTCAATAGCACAGAAAAGTAAACAGAATAAGCTACTGCAGACTCATTCTGCAGTAACTTGCATTGTCTTCCCCTGGGTGTAAATGTGAAGAATTAGGCAGCAATCTGCCAGCATTGACCCCTTCAAATCTATAGTGCTGAAACCTCAGAGAGGCCAGACTTTCCTAGGATCAGGGGGAAAAGGAGAATATGATGGAGAGGGTATTTCTCCCTTCCAGGCCTCAAAGCTGGGAGCTGTAGGAGCAGGCTCTCCAGGAATGCATGAAGAAGAGAGTGCAGGAGCTGGTGCGAAGGATTCTCTCTAGTACTCCAAGATTCCTCACCGCACTCAGCAGTATGGATTCCAGTTGTTTGATAGGATGATCTTAAACAGGTTTGCTTCTTTCACAGGAAGTACAGGAGAGATATTGCACTTCGGCAGAAGAAATGGTCTCACATACCACCTGACAAGATCCTGCCTCTGGAGACCAATGAGACAAGCCACGTCAGTCTGAAGGTAGGAGAAACAAGATATCCCCACGGAGGGATGGTTGTGGGGGCTCAGAGTCTCTGCACTATCAAGGTTTAGTGTTAGACAAATGGTGACTACTGCTTGGACTCTGACAATGGTAGAATTATCTGTTAAAACTGGTTCACTGTCTTTTCACCTGCTACGCACTGTGCAGAAGAGGAATGAGATTAATCCCCAGTAACTTCCCCACTTAATACAGCAAGTACAAGTTCTTGGTACAACTGTGAAACAGGCAGGGTATTTCTTTCCAGGCTCTTCCATTGGGTTCCCTCATCATTAGTATCACAAATGACATCCCTTTTCAGGAAGGGGTTGATCCTTGTTTTGTCTGTAAATCACAGGCCAATAGTATTGATCAGGGGAAGAGACCCTGATGGCATATGGGAGTCGCATGTATGGTGATTGCATGCTCTGGGTCAGGGGTCAGCAACCTCTGGCATGCAGCTCACCATGTCAGCAGGTTCGGCCGATCGCGGCTCCCACTGGCCACGGTTTGCCGCTCCAGGCCAATGGGGGCTGCAGGAAGTGGCGTGGGCTGAGGGATGTGCTGGCCCGCGGCTTCCTGCCACCCCCATTGGCCTGGAGCGGCGAACCGCGGCCAGTGGGCACCACGATCGGCCGAACCTGCTAATGCAGCACATAAACAAACTGGGCTGGCCCACCAGGGTGCTTACTCTGGTGAGTCACGTGCCAGAGGTTGCCGACCCCTGCTCTGGGATTTAGTTGGGCTCTAAAGAGAGACACACCCATGCAGACAGTACCATACTTTGGCATTATTTTTCTCTCTGCAGTCTGGTGCCTGCCAGGGTGGGGTTAGTATGTTATAATTGCTGGCTAATGGGTCTTTTTTGTTCCCCAGATTGATGAAGACAAGAGGCGTGACACAATCCAGAGACTGCGCCAAGCCAAATATGACAAGAAGGTAAAATGAGCACAGCATCTCTGCTCCCCTTCCCTTCTTTAGTGAGAGGCTTCTGTGAAAGGCAGTTGATTCTCTTCAGAGATCAGGAAGCAGTGCCACCCCCATTCTCATCTAACCTTGCTAAACTGGTGAGTTTATGGAAGGGGTGAGGCATTCATTTTCCTTTGAGGCCCCCTTGTATTAGCAACTGCCAGAGACAGAATATTGGACTCAATGAACCACTGGCATGGTCCATAATGGCAAGAGGCAGGATCCAGGACATAATAGACCACTGGTCTGATATGATGTGGCATGAGATAAATTAGTGGACCAGATGGGAAAAGGAGGACTCTTATTTCTGTGTGAAATCCCCTGAATTTTTGCCTGAGTAAGGTCACTCATGTGAGTGAAGGGTTTGAAAGATCAGCCCCTTAGTCTGTTCCAGGACAACTTGGTAAATCTTGTGAAAAGTAATATAACTCCATTACTTATTAGTGGATAAGGATATACTCAAATACCAGAAGTAGTTTAGGGGAGCACGGATTGTTGTTGTGCAACTGCTATGGTTTCCTTCCAGTTGTTTTTTTCTTTCCAGGTGGTGATCCTGAAAGATCTCAAACACAATGATGGGAATTTCACAGAGAAACAAAAGATAGAACTGAACAAGGTAACTCTTTCATGTAGCAGCTAGACACTACAGAGTGAAGGAAACTAAGTAGTGAACTCATACCCCCAAATCCATGTGTGTGTGTGTATGTCCATCCCACAGGCTACTGTAGCCTGAGGGCCCCTCTGTTTCTTATGGGGGGGGTCTTCTGTACAGTTCTGATTCTGCACTGCAAGTCATTGAAGTTGAGGATGACTGAGATCGCTCATGAACTTGATAGAACCTTGTTAATCCACAATTTTATAATCAGTGCTAAAAATGATGCTCTCTCTTTCCTCACTTCATACCAATCATTTAATAGTGGAGTGTTGTAGTCAAATCTCTTATTACTAAGGGCTAAATGCATCTCCGCTGTATACAAATACATCTCCATTAACTTTCACAGAGTTATACCCTATATTAGGGTTTAATTTGGCTTTAATACTTCATAATTTTTTTAAAAATACACTAAGTACATTTTTACATTAGGGACAGATACATTGTAAAGTATTATAAGTAATTTAAATGAAACTGCAATAGCCTAACTAAATGAACAAAGTACATACTATCATGCAAGATCCTAATATTTTTATTATTTGTTCATTTACTAACTAATTTGCAACATTCAGTCATTTATAATGGGTATCCGTGTCCAGGGTGTGAAACTGTGAGGTTCTACTGCAGAAGCAGTAATGGAGACAGCGGAGTTTGGAATACAGTAAACAGTCACTCCCCATGCTTATGTCCTAGATCAGAAGGCTCTGGAATGAGAGCTACCCTTCAGCAATCACCCACTTTGGTTCTCACACACCTGCACACAGAGAGCCCACACATCATATTAGGTTCTGGGATTGAGAGCCCCTTCACAGCATCAGACTTAATTTTGGCTCCCACACTGTTTTTAATGGATACATTATTTTTGCTCTAGCTCCTCCAGATCGACTATTACAACCTGACAAAGTTCTATGGCACAGTGAAGATGGACACGATGATCTTTGGGGTGATTGAATACTGTGAGAGAGGATCATTGCGGGTAAATAACTGTGCAAGCCCCTCTTACCAGTTTGTAAAAGGAAATGCTAACCTGCCAGACAGCTGGGTCCTACGGCGAGAGAAGGGAGAGGAGCAGAAGTGAAGTCAGTAATATTACTTCATAGAAGTACTGAAATAATATCACTGACTTCTCTTCTGCTCCTCTCCCTTCTCCTGCCTGGAGTCGATCCTCAGCAGGTGTAAACTGGCATTGCTCCTGAGTCAATGGAAAGACTCTCATTGACTTCACTTGGCTTTGGATCACTCTCATAATTAAAGGATGCAGTGACAGACAAGTCAGAATGTCTTGCTAGGCTTTGCACAGTGTTCATGTAGGCAAACATTCACAGAGGCTCATTTTTGCTACTGGAAATCACAGTGGCTAGAAGTTAGATTCTCACCTTTTTGTAGTTGCTGTGTAGGACAAACTTATATTCCATTCCCTAGCCTCCAAGTAACCCAGTGTCTGTCATAATTTATGTACTTCTTAAGTAAAACAGAGGGGTACCCCTTTTTAGTCATTGGCCAAAAGGCTGTGTGATTCAGAGCTTTGTTAACATTACAAAGCTATGCCTTTCCCGGCTGTTTCCTTGCTATAGGTCAGCCCCTTTGTCTCCTTCTTGTCCTCCCAGGATGTCTTAAATGATAAGATCTCCTACCCAGATGGCACCTTCATGGACTGGGAGTTTAAAATCTCTGTCATGTATGATATTGCCAAGGTAAGTGAATTGGTGGCAATGAAGCATTTATAAACCTGTCCACATGCTATAAAACTTACATAGTGGGTAGCTATAGGTGACAAGGCCTAACATAATATATGATTTAGGCTACCAAGAAAAAAGGTGCGGTCTAGTGACTAGAGAAGGGATTTAGGTACTTGGAGCCCTAAATTCTATTCCTAGCTCTGCTGCTGATTTATGGTGTGTGGCGTTGGGCAAGCTGCTTAAAGGAAAACTCCAGTGTTTGTTCAGAATGGTAGACTCGCACCATCTTGTATCAAAAAGAACAGAATAGGGTTTGTTTTTTAAATGAACACCGTAGTTAATCTTTTAAATGTAAATCTTTCAATGGCTATTAGCCAGGATGGGCAGGGATGGTATCCCTAGCCTCTGTTTATCAGAAGCTGAGAATGGGTGACGGAGGATGGATCACTTGGTGATTACCTGTTCTGTTCATTCCCTCTGGGGCACCTGGCATTGGCCACTGTCGAAAGACAGGATACTTGGCTATATGGATCTTGGGTCTGATCCAGTATGGCCATTCTTGTGTTCATGGTAAAACTCACTACTAGTACTAGGTGTAACCATTTCAGGAAGTGAGGGCAAATTAGCCTGGGAAGAAATTCATCCTGCACTGAAATCAAGGCTGGTTTTAAGTAACCTTCACTACATACACTAAAAGCTGTGTTATCCGGCACCTTACCAGCCGAAAATTTCAGTAAACCAGCATTTCTGATTTTCACTGAAAGTCCTGTTTATAGTCTGGGTGGCGTGGGGCCAACAGGCTCCCTACCTGGCTCCGTGTGGCTCCCTGGAAGCAGCGACACATCCCTGCTGCTCCTAGGCGGAGGAACGGCTAGGCGGATCTGTATACTGCCCCAGCCCCAAGCACTGGCTCCATTGCTCTCATTGGCCCACCTCTGCCCCGCCTCTTCCCGCCCCTGGCCATGCCCCCACTTGACCCCTTCCCCCAAGGCCTCACCCCCACCCCACCTCTTCATGTCCCCACTCCACCTCGTCCCTGATTCTGAGCGTGCCCCATCCCCGCTCCTCACCAACCTTCCCAGCGCCTCCTGCATGCTGCTGCCACTGAACAGCTGATCCACAGTGTTCAGGAGGTGCTGGGAGGGCAGGAGAGGAGTGGATCAGCAGAGGCCGCCAGTGGGGAGGAGGGACGGAGCTTAGCTGCCGGTGGGTGCTAAGCACCCACTAATTTTTTCTCCATGGGTGCTCCAGCCCTGCGTGAGCCCCCTCCGCCTGTGCGCAAAATATCGGGACAATTCACGTCCTGACTGAACATCGGTCAGGACGCGGGACAAACAAGTAAATAGTAGGACAGTCCTGATAAAATCGGGACGTCTGGTCACCCTACCATACACCACTCTGCTGTCATCACCTCACCTGACCCTCATGCACACACACAATTCCCTACTTTTATCCCAACAGCTCCTTCTCTGCTTACATCCGTCTCCTGCTTCACTGCCTGCCAGTTCCCATTTCCCTCAATACCCAGCTCATGCATTCCTCAGACACAATTGCTACTTCCTGCAATTCACTAATCCAACACCCAGTTCTTGCAACCCTGCACCTTCCATCACCAGCTCTTCCCCCGCACCCCAATTCCTGCCTCCCTGACTGCTACCCAACCTGTGAATTCTGCCTTCTGCTTCCCCAGCTCCTCAGCTGACCCTGAGAGCTGGTGCAGGGCCTGATGCCTCTTGCAGCTCATTGTTTCTGTGCCAGGCAGCTGGTGCTATCTTTATTGATTCCCTTCTAGTTGTGTCCAGAAAGAGAGCAGGAAGCAGCTGCTGCCACTGTAGCAGCCCCTGGCGGTGTGGAGGAGACAGTGCAGGCTCCAGCAGCAGAGGTAGTTTTGAGTCAGTGCCTGCTGCCTCTACAGACTCATGACAGGTCCAAGGACTGGCACCTTCTTCAGCACACATCACAGAGCCCCAGGACTGGCACATCTATATTCTGTACTAGCTGCAAGTCACTGAAAAGACCTGACAAAAGCCCTGATACAAAGAAATTACAGTCATTGAGCCTTATGGGCACAAGGGCAAATGTTGCTCTTGCAAGGCTGTTGCTTGTTAAACAAGGGGCATTGTTAAATAAGCTGAAGGAAATTGTGCAGCTGAATACAATATTTTTGTACCATATCAGAAAAATGGGCCCGTCGAAAGGGCTTGGTCAGAATTAAAGCTGAAGGATGGGATCTTCAAAAGTGCGTTGGGGCTATATTTTAAAAGGTATTTAGGTACACATCTACCCTGATATAACGCGACCTCATATAACACACATTTGGATATAACGCGGTAAAGCAGCGCTCCAGGGGGGCAGGGCTGTGCACTCCGGTGGATCAAAGCAAGTTCGATCTAACAGGGTTTCACCTATAACGCGGTAAGATTTTTTGGCTCCCGAGGACAGCGTTATATCGGGGTAGAGATGTACCTAAAGATGCAGAGAGGCACCTACTTGGATTTTCAAAAGCTCCAAGCCATCTAACTCCCATTGATTTGTCCTTAAGAGATACAGCAGCACAAACCTCACTGAAAGTCAATGGGATTTGTGCTCCTAACTCACTCAGGCAATTTTGAAACTCACCCGTCTGCTTAACCAGGCTTTCTGCTTCCAAACCCACTTCCCCAATAAAAAGGATGGCAGTGGAGGAGAAAGCCTTCTCAGACACACCAGCTCCCCAACTTGAAGACAAGGGAGTTCTGTTACCTGTAGACCACAGTATCATTGAATCATCTCGTAGGAGGCCAAAACTGGTGAGGAGTTTCTGCTCTAGTGGATTTGCTCCCTGGGTTGGTGTCAGCAGGAGTACACACGAGATGCAGAAGCAGAAAGTGGGCCCTGAAGCTTGCAGAAGGGCCTGCCGTTGTAGGCTCTCTACACTAGGTGGTGTCAGCAGGGCTGCATGGGAGTAGCAGCAGCGTTAAGAAGTGTTTCCTTTGGACACACATTATTACATATAGTCTCCACAGCTTCCAGCATGATATATGAATGCACAGGATAACCAGTTCCAATCACATTTTTAGGGATGCTTGCATCCCCCTCTGGTTGGGGTTCAAACATACCTCTGCTGTTCCTGTCTCAACTGTCTCACAACACTACCTGACTCTTCCCCTACTGTAAGCAAAGCACAGTTCTCTCTTGTGAAAGAGCGGCATGTCACACCCTGTGATTATGATCACTCAATTGGTATAATCCACATTCATGATTACCATCTGTCATCCTTGAGGATGACATTTGAATGTGTGTGTTTAAAATTATGGGGCCAAATTCAGAGGGGATCTAAACTGATGTCATACACCTTCTAGCCTCCTCAGCATACCGATTGCATTTTATATATCAAAGGGCCAGAAGAGAGAGGTGTAGAAGGAAAAACCAACTATTGGGAACTGTAAATAGGTGTAAATTGTACGCCACCTACTTAAATTTACACCTACCTACCAGTTGTTTCTCCTGCTACATCGCTCTTCCAGACAGATATGCCATCTTTGACAGTCCTAGACTAAGTGGGCCAAATTCAGAAGTGATGAATAAAGGGGTGCAAATTACATGTCTGCAAGTATGTGTGTCAGAGAAAGAGTTCAGGAAGCTGGAGTCTAAAAACATCTGAATTAGCTTAACCTGCATGCTGAGGGAACTGGAAGATTCACCTCTGAAGTTAGCCCACAGACTGCAGGTATTATGTATTGACTAGTGTATATAGATTCAAAAATTGTAAGATCATAAAGGACCTTTATGATCATCTAACCTGGCCTCCTGCATTACATAGGCCATAGAATGTCATCCAGTAATCTCTGCATTGATCCTTCAGCTGCCCTCTGCTTCGGAGAATCAGACCTTCTCAAGTGCTGCTGATTATGAGTCCCACTTGTAGATTTGTGTCTACAGAAAGGAAACATTTCTAATACTTTTGTCAGTTATGGGGATTTTTCATTTAGCTAAGGTGCTCATTCTTTACAAAATAAAAAACTAGAACATTTCCCCAGCCACATTTTTAGGGTTGTAAAATACTTATACAAAACTGTAACCTTTATTAAAAATACCATAAAAGCAGTTGTTGCAAATTCAATGAACTTCACTTGGAGGAAATAAATTTCCCAAACACAGCAGATCTAGCACTGTCAAGAAGCACATCACAGTATCAGACAGCGTTAGTTGGAAAGAAGGATAGTCTGGTTAAGGCACTGGCCTGGAACTCTAGAGACCTAGCTTCATTGCTGAGCTCTACCACAGACATCTAATTTGACCTTGGAAAATCCCCTTTGGTAAATTAGTTCTCTACCTCATAGGGGTGTAGTGCGGATAAAATTCTTTAATAATTGTGACATGCTCAGATACTATGCTGATGAGGGCCACGTAAGTACCTAGATATATTTCATGATGAACCTTCACATTCTTACTAATGTTGGTAGCAGTCACAAACAGTCTCACTCTCTCTTTTTCTCACAGGGAATGTCCTACCTGCACTCAAGCAAAACTGAGGTCCATGGCCGCCTCAAGTCCACAAACTGTGTAGTGGACAGCCGCATGGTGGTGAAAATTACTGATTTTGGCTGCAATTCCATTCTTCCTCCAAGGAAGGGTATGCAAAAATAGTCACAATCCCAACTCTTCTCATCTCCTTCCCAGCTCTGGAATAAGATTGTGGGACTATTAGGCTAAACTACAGCATGTGGGGAAATAGGTTTAAGTGAAAGCAATATGTATGTTTCTATGCAAAAGTAAACTTACTGGTTTGTCTAACACATACTCACTATATTGTTGTGGAAAGTTAGATTTTCTTAGTCCACTGAGACTTTTTAATGTTTACTCTCTAAAAAGCTACATGATATCCCGTGATCTATTATGCATTAGATGTACTGAGTACAAAGAAATGAATGCATGACATGCAATACAACTTTATTTTGTATCGCATCTTTCATACAAACTGTGTCTGAAAACATTTTACTGAGTTAAATAATATAGTCACAGAGAGAAGTAATGGCAGAAGGAAAAAGTAAGCAAATGGTAAAAAGAAGAGAGGAAATAAAGATATATTTTTCAACTGATATTTGAAAAGCACGGGGAGTTTGTGAGAGGGCAAGACAGGAAGGTTGTTCAGATGGCAGGAACTACTGGGAAAAAGCTCTCTGACAGCATGTGGCAGGGTGGCCCCAGCTACCCTGTGGTAGACTGCAGGGTGGTCCCCCTGTGGTAGACTGCAGTACAACCAGTTCAGCTACCTCAGTTTCTCCTGGTCCAGCCATACAAAAAACACAGTTTCTCCCAATGTCAAATTCAAAAGCCCACCTGTGGGCACAATGTATTCATGTACACATTCAGTAATCTGCATAACCCTCATGATAAAACCATTCTCTCCAAATCCAAAGGTACAGCAGGTATAAACAAAACAGTTTTTCATGTGCTCTTCAGTGATGTCATTTCCAGGTCACCCACCCAAGAGTCAGTCACCACTCTGTTCACAGTTCCTTTGCCCTTGTTCCAGGGCCCACTCTCCAGGCCATATGCTGGAGAGTTATCAGAGTTGCTTTTCTCCCACAACTCTAGTACCAGAGCCTTCCAAGTCAGGTCTTCCTCAAGAGAGCTCACTGCAGTGTTCTACTTCCCAGGCCTTCCTGCCTGTGAGTCCTATCCTGCTTAAGGAACATCTCTCCAGATTCAACCCTCCTGTTTTTGGGCTCGGCTTTCTGCAGCCCTCCATTCAGGCCAGTACAAGAGGGCTCCCCGCAGTGTTCCAATTCCCCAGGCCTCCTTGCTTGTGAGTCCTACCCATGCTCCTGGGATCCACATTCCAGCATCAGCCCTCTTGTTTCATTCTCAGCTTTCCCTGACCAAGTTGATTTTTCTTCTTTGCCCTGGGGCTTTTGCACGAGCTTTCCTGCAACTTGGCAGGGCTCCCTAGCTCTAGCTGGGGCTCACTAACAACTTTCTTCAACTTCAGGTCTTCCCAACAGCCCTCGGTACCAGCTCCCATCACCATCTTTTCCCCCACCCTCCCGGTCTCCTGTAGCTCTCTCCCAGTAACTCTTGCCAGCTCTCCTCTGCTCCTCTCTGTCTCCAACAACTCTCCTTTGCTGCTCCTATCTGTTTCTTGGTCTCTCCTTTCTTTCTCAGGCAGCTCTCTCCTGCCCTTTCTCTCTTTCCCTAGAGCCTCGCTGCCCCCTCTGAAACCCAACATGGAAGCAGCTGATCAGTTACAGTGCACTGGACCCTGCTCCTTCTCAAAGGAGACAGTCAGGGCCGCTGAGAGCGGGTTCGGGCCCCGGTGAAAAATTTTTTTCCAGGCCCCCAGCAAGTGTGGACTGGTTAAACAGGGCCAACGAGAGGGGGGGAAGCCAGGGAAGCCGGGCACGAGCCCCCCTTCCGGACTGCCGGGCCCCGGTAACTTGTACCGGCTTCCCCCCCTCTCGTCGGTCCTGGAGACAGTCACTCTGACACACCAACAGCAATGAGATTGTGTGACAGGGCAGAAAAGAGACGAGGTACACGATGATATCATTGATCACAAAACAGTGGAGTGTCCACATGAAATATCACAATATATTGTGATGTACTATGATGTAATTCAAACATTAACATGTCATTTACATAGATTTACATAACTTTTACATTTTAAAATAATTCTCTAAAGAGATCCTTAATATATTATATTCTTTAGATGGAGTTCCTGTAAACTATAGGTTTCACTGTTTTCTTCATCATCTTTTTTCTATTTCCGCTAATCATCATGGGGTATTTCTGTATAAATAAGCATTCCTCTCTTCTCCTGACCTATCTTCTCCTCCCACTTGATTTTTGAGTGAAGATATAAACCTGAAATTGTGACACTGGAATCATTTGTATGATTACCAGCTGGAATGTCATAAACGCATATTGTATCATCTCTGTGATATGGAGACAGAAGAGAACCTGGGGCTGGAATGGCAAGAGAAAGTTCTTAGATTCACACACAAACATTTGCAGTAATAGAGGTAGGAATATGGAACATTAGTGGCTAGGAAAAGTGCACTGAATGTAAATGTTACACTCCCCCCGCTCGGGGTTTTCTCATTGTCACATTTCATATTTATATTCATTTTATTGAAATTATTGGCAACAAAAATGATGAGGGGTATGGAACGTCTTCCATATGAGGAGCGATTAATAAGAGTGGGACTTTTCAGCTTGGAAAAGAGATGATTAAGGGGGAATATGATAGAGGTCTATAAAATCATGACTGGTGTGGAGACTGGGAATAAGGAACTGTTTTTTACTCCTCCTCATAACACAAGAACTAGGGATCGGCAAATGAAATTAATAGGCAACTGATTTAAAACAAAAAGAAGGAAGGATTTTTTTCACACAACACACAGTCAACCTGTGGAACTCCTTGCCAGAGGATGTTGTGAAGGCCAAGACTATAATAGGGTTTAAAAAGGAACTAGAGAAGTTCATGGAGGATAGGTCCATCAATGGCCATGAGCCAGGATGAACTGGGATGGTGTCCCTAGTCTCTGTTTGCCAGAAGCTGGGAATGGGCAACGGGATGGATCACTTGAGGATTACCTGTTCTGTTCATTCCCTCTGGGGCATCTGTCATTGGCCACTGTCGGAAGACAGGATACTGGGCTAGATGGACCTTTGGTCTGACCCAGTATGGGCATTCTTATTTTTATATTAGTAACAGGTTTCTCTTCTTTCTCTGATAGCTCAGGGGGAAATGTTGTTACAAGCAAACTGAAGAATTATTGGTTGTTAGAATTCATCCCTTGATGATTGCTGTGTTGCAGCTAATAGAATGATTTTGCTTTACATTATGATACAATATCAACATGTCATGATAGGTTGGCACAGCAGAATAACACCACAATGTCTAGATATCATGGTGACTCATGTACAAGAAATACACATGTATGTTGTTATCTAGCCACAGATGTTATGACACAATGATGTTGTCAGCCTCAAAAACATTTGGGGATTATTTTCATAGGTTCATGGAATTTAAGGCCAGCAAGGACCTTATGACCATCCAATCTGACCTTCTGCACAACACAGGCCATAGAACCTCACCCAGTAATTCCTCCATCTAGCTCAACAACTTGTGTTTGAACCTAAGCATATCTGGTAGTCAGTTATCCAGTGTGTATTGAAGTCGGCCCTTCCACACAATAGCTGAACAAATATCTAAACAATACCAAGCTCTACTGGGGATGGGAGTAACAATAGTAAAAAGATAAAATTAAAACACAAAGGGGATGAGGTTCTGAAAAAGCTCTCACAAATCAGTTTAATCTCTCTCTGTATCTACCACTTCTGGCTGCTCAGATCTGTGGACAGCTCCTGAACACCTTCGTCATGCTGATGTGTCTCAGAAAGGTGATGTGTACAGCTATGGAATCATTGCACAGGAGATCATCTTGCGCAGGGAGACCTTCTACACTAACTTCTGCCGGGACCATAAAGGTAAAAGACTTAAAACCCACATCTATCTTACGCTACAAATGTAACATTTGGAAGTTGTGGCTGTGACTGTCACATTTTCCACAATTTTTAGTGAAAAACACTGTCTCTGTTCAGTACTTGAGCTGCTACTTTTCTCACTGGGCAATGCATAAAGAGTCTAAGGGTATGTCTTCTAGGCCTCCAGCTTCTGTTCCATCCTGTAATGAAGTCAGAATCTTGTATTTGTGAAATCCCATTGAGATCACTACTGTGGAGGTCATTGCAATAAGCGGCTTGGTAATAGCCTCTCTCTTACTTTTTATATGTCTGACAAACTGGAAGATCAGAATATCAAGAAAACAATCCAGGGGCTAGAGGACATGGTAAATGTAGGGAGATTTTTCAAAAATCCCATATGTCATTTGGCCAAATTCTGCAACTAACTAGAACTGGGTAGGAAACAGTTTTGCTGTCCTGCGTGAAATTTCATGATTTTGAAAAACTTCCCATGCTACAGTGGGACAAAACTGAGACCTTTGAAAATTTTTTTGTGAAAAATCAGAATGATCAATTATAGAATAACCACTGGCCTAGTGTTTATGGCACTTACCTATGATGGAGGAGACATGAGAGACCTAGGTTCAAGTCACTGCTCTGCCTAATTCAGAGCAGAGACTTGAACTGTGATCATCTACATCCCAGCTGAGTGCATTAGCTGCCAGGCTATTCTAAGGTGGATCTCTCCTGTTGAAGTTGTTCCACTTCATGTAAGTTAAATATTCATTGGATCAGAAAGAAAGACTGACTCTATAGCTCCATGATTAGGGCACTCACCTGGAATGAGGTAGACCTGTGTTCAGGTCTCTGCTCTGAATTAGGCAGAGCAGGCCCTAGAACCTAGATGTCTTATGGCTCCTGCATCCTAAGAGAGTGCCATAACCAGCAGGCTATTCCAGGGTCTATTGCTCTTTTATTTTGAGTCGAAATTTCAACTCAAAGCTAAGAAAAATTTTAATCAAAACTGCCCTTTTGACAGGATTTGACAAATCAACATTTTTGGATGAAAAACTGTGTCAAAAAATTCCTGACCAGCTCTACAGCTAAGGGGGATATGATAAATGTCTACAATTACATTAAGGGCATAAACACCAAGGGCCAGACCTTCACAGGTATTTAGGTGCCTAGGGGATTTTCAAGAGCAGCTAAGCAGGTTAGTTAAGTCCCTTACTTCCATTGATTTGAATGAGTTAGCTGCCTAACTCCAGCGATTGTCTACACAATACATCGACCCCCTGAGCGCTCTCCCATCGACTCCGGTACTCCACGAGGGCGAGAGGCGCAGGTGGAGTCAACGAGAGAGCATCCTAGTGGGCTTCTTAGTCACTTAGGCAGTTCTGAAAATTTTAACTTTAGTCCAGTTTTCATCTGATTGTGGACAATGCATGACCCTTCCTCATTTTATGAACACAACTTTTAGGTCTCTATCTGCCTGATTTGTAAAAGACTTTGCCAAAAGCTTTGTAGGCCAGTGAGATAATTGTGTTAGGTTTACACGGATAGAAGGCTATACGAATAAAGGACCTACAATGGACAAAGTTAACTATGAAGAGTCTTATTTGCAGATATCGAAGAAGTTTCTTTTATTGGGAAGTCAACATTGTATTGTTCCTGAAATGGACAAATTTTGTTTATATGATGTAAATTCAATAATGCCACAACACCAGAATCCATCTATTATTATAAATCAGAATAATCACATGTATGTAAGAGTTTAGGATTCCCCAGACTGCATATTGATAACGAGTTCAGACACCTTTTCTACCTCTAAGTCATCCTGCCAAACCCTCCCTGTGTTTGTTTAAACACGTAGTACAGCAGCAACTCAGCCTCCCAGTTAGCTTTTTCCCTCTAAACATGTTAGACGAATTTCTGGGGTAAACTCAGCATGCTCCCTGCCCAGATACGTAATGTTTATACTATGGCAAACACAGCCTTTCATTTGCTAACTCAATACAAATGAACATTTAAGAAAGCTCATTTTGGGGAGAGGGGACATTTCAGATTTACTTTTGGGTTTCTGTTTGCCTAAAAAACAAACAAGAAAATCACCACCAATTTTTGAAAGTTTACAGTGCTCTACTTAGTTAGAAGATAGTGAATCATTAGCTAAACATACTATATTCACGGCATATTGGTCATCTTTATAGCCCTGTCCAAGAGCATACTGTGTATCAAATGATGTCCGGTTCTGTGTGGGAGCACAATTGGGAGCAGAGAGTATAAGAAGTTTTATTCCTCCTTGTGCAGGGGGTAGGCACAATCCCAGTGAACACAAGGATTTGATAAGTGTAGTGTCACTACTGGCAAAGGATTCCACAAAATGGGTGGAGAGGGGAAAGGGATATACTCTCCCTTCCATACTTCAGCGAGCAGGGCTTGCTGCATGTGAAGGTGAGAGAGCAAGTTGGACTCTTTCAAAAGGTGATTCAGTAGCCATGTTCTTCCTGCTGTGCTGAAGGCACGATGCCAGCTCAGGCACAATGTTCCTGGGTCCTCACTGCCCACCACCCCCACTTAGCTAGTGGCACTAGGGTCACAATCTGTCTCTGTGTTGACTTTTACCTGTTTTATCATGAAGCTTCACCATTTTAGAAAAGTTTTTTGTCCATTCCAAATCACTTTAGTGTTTCCATCCTGTAGGCTTAGACCAACTTACTGACAGCTTTCTCAGCATCATGGGATGCAATCCATGCCTCTTGCAAGAGCTGGCTCACAGGTGACAGGACATTTAATAGTCTCCTAATATTAGTAATGGTTAAGTCTACTGGGCCTGAAGCCTCTTTGGCCACTCTGGATTCACCGAGTAACTTTTTTTAAATCTGTGGGCCAATCTTTTGTTAAGATTTTAAAGTTTCTCTTTAGCAATGAGATTACATCCACACTCCATGGAGCTTTTCCCTTTATTTTAGTATTAGGGATATATGGGTGGTTGATGGAATGGGTTCTGATATTGATCCTGATTTCAGAAGTTGGTTAAATAAGTTTAGTGTATATTCAGACAGCCAAGAGGTTAGGTTTTATAGTATTCTACCAAGAATCAGTGAGGATTGGGACTCACTATTAGGAAGGTTTTCAAAGCCCTCAACAGTTCCTCTTTTATAAATGTTTGGCCTAATTCATTAGCTAGGATCAGAGATGACAGGTAACAAATGAAGAATTTTTGAATTACGCTTGAGTCATATTCTGCTTCTGAAATGAAGCATCTAGATACTATGATGACTGGTATGCTGTAAATATTTTAGGCGGTGTGACAAAGTTCCTCCTCTATCTTGGTGGGTCCTGCGCTTATTGGAGGATTTTCTTGCCTCAAAGATTCACCATGTGGGTTGGGGAACAGCCCAGAGACCTTCCCCTCTGGGAGAACCCACTATCTAGGTCAATTGGGGAGAACCCGGGCCCACCCTCTACTCTGGGTTTCAGCCCAGGGCCCTGTGGACTGCAGCTGTCTATAGTGTCTCCTGTAACAGCTGCATGACAGCTACAACTCCCTGGGCTACTTCCCCATGGCCCCCTCCAAACACCTTCTTCCTGATAACACTTGTGCGCCTCAGTCCTCCAGCAGCACACCCTCTCAGCTCCTTGCACCTCTTGCTCCCAGCTCCTCACACTCCCACCACAAACTGGGGGTGAGCTCCTTTTTAAAACCCGGGTGCCCTGATTAGCCTGCCTTAATTGATTCTAGAAGTTTCTTCTTAATTGGCTCCAGGTGTCCTAATTAGCCTGCCTACCTTAACTGGTTCTAGCAGGTTCCTGATTACTCTAGTGCAGCCCCTGCTCTGGTCACTCAGGGAACAGAAAACTACTTATCCAGTGACCAGTATATTTGCCCTCGACCAGACTCCTGTACCTCACTGGTCTGGGTCTGTCACAATGGATAGATAGAAGGACCAGTAATAGGCAAAAAATCCCCCTGCTGTATGTGTAGAATCATTTGTGATATCTCTTACAGAAGCCCTTTACATGGTTGGGTTAGCAGAACATTCATTATTGCATGTTAGGAAGCAAGCTAATAGTTTGTTGATGTCACAGCATGAATGAGTTTTGAAAACATGACCTGGATTCTGACATGTCCAGGAGTCAGAGAGTTTTGGTAGGATGGGACAGTGTCTTCCTGCTTATGGGTACAAATAAGACAACAAACTGCTATGTTTCAAAATTATACTCAGATATATTAATGCTCTGATTTTTAAAGGGACTGAGCTCTGCAGCTCCAAAAGCCGCTGTGAGATTGTGCTCTGCACTTCTGAAAATCAGGCCATAATATCCTAATGGGCTTCTCACATTGCCTTTTACTATGGCTACACCCCATCCTGAGAAAGGAACTAATATGGTTACTGCCCACTTGGGAAGTTGTCATGTCTATGTCTGTCATGCCTAATACATGCCCATGTACATTCCTGTTCCTTTCATTTCTCAGGTGGCTTCAAGTCACTCTGGTTTGGCCTTGAGCCTTATAACTAGAACCCCCCCCCCTCCAAAAGTTCAGATCAAATAAAAAAAACATGGGTGTCCAGAGCCATGCTTTTGCTTTGGGCCAATCTCTATTTAGAAAACTACCTTTGCATACTGAACTCACCCAGAAATGCACTACCACTTTGTTGTTTAAATATTGCACTTTTTTTTTTGTTAGAGAAACTTTACAGAGTGGAGAGTGGCAAAGGAGTTAGACCCTTCCGCCCAGACCTGATCCTAGAGACTGCAGGAGAAGGAGAGCTGGAAGTAAGCCTACACTAAAGGAAAAGAGGAAATGCTTCTAGCCAGGTCAGAGATGGCTGGTGTGGGAGGATGAAGGCTATACACATTGTATGTTCCAATGCTGTGGCCTTTCAGGAAGAAAAAATGTCCCATAATTAACATCAGTGCAGTGAAATGTAATTCTCTGGACTTCTTTCCTCCTCACTCCAGTGCCCATAACACAGCATTTCCTTCTTCTGCACCTGGTGGCTTTCAACAACTACAACATGTGTTAAGGGTGGGTCTTTCTGAATTCACATGGTGTCCAGTGGGAAGTGTTTGTCAATCCACTGGAAAAGAAAAGAAAGAAAAAAGCAAACAAATCACAGGATATTTTCCCCACTTTTAGAATTATTATTTTTTTATTGCATTAAATTTTTGATGGGACATATGGGACAAAGAAGACCCCTTTTTCATTTTAAGGAACACGTGTATGTTTAGTATGGCACAAGTGACTGTTCGTCCTGACCAGATGCATCAAGGGGAGGGAGTTTTACCTTTGTCTGAAGCATCAGCTATTAGCCAATTCTGCAGGTGGGATAACTGGGCTAAGTGATTAATCATCTGATTCTACATGACAAGAGCCCAGATACTGGACTTCATTAATGGATCATCTGATCCAGTGTGGCAAATCCTATATTCTTAAGTGGAGTGATTTATGGGGTCTATGTAACTATTTGGGAAAGGGCTACTCTTATCTTTTGACAACACTTTCAAACAGTAATACAGTATTAATTTCTATATTACAGTAGTGTGTCTTTAAAAATGTTGATATTATTAAACCACAATAATCATTAAGCACTAAAGTGGATATTTCAGAGGACTGGTAACAGATGACTTTTTATCTCTGAGTCACCAGTTCCAGCCAGGACCCACGCTCAGGGAATTGGGGATGGAATTACTAAGGCTTTCACTTCTAGGTCAATAATTACAGTCTGGTACCAGGTTGGGGGACTGGATCCTTTCATTTGGCTTTCATTTATGGACCACTGATTCAAATTCTGTTCAGGTTGGTAGTCATTACTGAAGGTCAGTATCATCTGGCTGCTGACCAGTGGCTAATGTGAAGTGAGTGTTGCTGTAAGGTGCCTATAGTGAATTCCCTGGTCACAGATTAATAACAATTGGTCACATTTTAATAAGTTACTGGCCAAGAAGGATGGGAGAGGGATTCCATATTGACTAGTGAACAGATCCTGGTCTTGCTGTTTAACCCTATTACCATTCTTTTGCAACTACTCACCTGAATTTACCCTGGGTTGTACATTCTCAGGTGTGTATGCTTGTAAAAAGTTGCTGGGAGGAAGATCCAGAGAAAAGGCCTGACTTTAAGAAAATTGAGAGCACTCTGGCTAAAATATTCAGGTAAGCACTGTGTTCCAAACTCCCAGCTACTTGGATGCTGATAGTTATAGGTGTGTATTCTGATGCAACATGACTCAATCAGTGGAAAAACAGAGCTCACTGACTGGGGCAGGTGTGGGTGTGTGAGAGAGATGATCACCCAGAGCCCAAATTATTACATTGTGTAAATAGGGACTACCCAAGTGTCTGATAATGGGTCATGATGTCCAGATTTCAGGAAATTAATGGAGTTGGATATTCTGGGGACGAGATGATTAGAAAGTTTAGATGACTTGTTTTGGTGATATTAATGGATTCAGATGACCACAAAGTGAGGTGATTGAAAAGATCAGGTTACTCAGAGCAAGGTAATTATAGGGTTTGAGTGAAATGAGTTCCCTGTCATACTTTTTCTAATCTAGTTATTTAAAAGTCTCAAGCAATGGGTTTTCAGCCACTTCCCTTCAGAGACTATTTCACAACTTTTAAACCTATCCCCATAAGTCTGTCCCACCAGCCACATGCTTATATTTTTGTTGCTGTTCTTTGAACTTCTTCCAGATTGTCATTATTGTTCTGATAATGTGGTGTCCATAACTGAACACAACATTCCAGATGAGGTCACACCAAAGAAGTGCAGAAAAATAGTTAGATTCACCTCCAGGGGCATGGAGGAACACACAATTCATGCCCAACAACTGCAGCGGCAGTTGCATTAGAGGGAGGCTTACCCCAGGGGAGGGCAGTTGGTTCTGCTGCCACCTTAACATGGATGTTTTGCTTGGGGAAAAGGCAGTTTCCATCAGAATCCAAATTATTGGATCTTCCAGCCATCTTGGCCCCATCCACTTCATAGGCTGCATCTGCTAGCTCAGGACCCCAAGTGAAGCAGAGATTATGATTGGCTTGTGCTATATCATCTCTGCTTCTGGCAGATGGTCCATTGATGGGAGTCTTCAGTCCAGGTTCCACCAGTGGAAACCAGCAGATCTCAATGAGTAAATAAGTGAATGGACCCACAGCCTCTTACTTCCCCATTTCGTGATAAGATGCCATTGCAAAGGCAGCCCAAAATTGCATTGGCTTTTTTTTTGGTGCCATGTCCCACTGCAAATTCATATCTAATTTGCTGCCTCCTATCACCTCTAGCTCCTTCTCAGGATTCTCGCTTTCCGCGGTACTCTCTCCCATTGAATATTTGTGTCTCAGGTTATTTTAAGTGACCTGAAACTATGGAGATTAGCAGGGCCAGGAGAACTGGGGCTGAGAAAATTAGCAAGACAGGGTGACCTGGGTGGGCCTCAGGCCTTTATGCCTTAAGAATAAGACCTTTGCTAAGAGGTGAAATTATGAGCTTTGAGCAATTTCCGTTCTAACTGCAAGGAAGCCACACTCTGAAATAACCTTCTGTAGCTCACTTTTGCCCTTGTCCTGCCAATGTGCTTTCTTCATCCTTTTCCCAACCACTGTTCCCAGTAACTACCATAGTCAGACCAATGAAAGCTACATGGATACCTTGATCCGGCGTCTGCAGCTGTATTCCCGGAACCTAGAGCATCTGGTAGAGGAGAGGACGGAGCTATACAAGGCAGAAAGGGACAGAGCGGACAGGCTTAATTTCATGCTGCTCCCACGGTGAGTGTTGACTAAGAGGGGTTTCCATGCAGTAGGAAGCGTTCAGTATTGACTGTGAGACCCACTGGTGTGTAATGCATCAGAATCATTGTGGAAGGCTCCAACCACAGTGAGCATGAAGGCGTGAATAATATTTGCTCCACAGAATAAATTGTAACAGTTCACAGTGATTGCCTCCAGAGATCCAGGTCAGACAAAATGGGCTAAATTATTCTGTGAGTTATAACAAGTGACTAAAAGCAGAATTTGGCCCATTTTCATTCTTTTTTGCCTATGATTGGTATTATCACCTTTCAAATGGGCTGTAGAATGGAGGTCCTGAACTTGTAAGGTAATTAAAGGTCCCATGTCTTTACCATGTAACCTTTACTGACTATTAACCCACATTAGGACAGTCCTCTCCTCTTGGGGTGATGGATTTGGTTTGGTTCTGCAGGGCTCTGATTGAAAATACTGTTTTGCCAGCAGACCATAATATTCATGGCCTGGTTGAACTTTATAATGATTTTTTTGTCCACAGCTATTAATATAGTTTGCCCAACATGCTCTTTCAAACAGTTTTTTCATCTCCTACGCTGCCATGGTTTACAGATGACTTGCAAGAGGGGAGCAAGTGGGGTGACTGCTAGAGCACTTCAGGAGGAAGTTTTGTGCTAATTAGACTAACTGGAACATTAAGAACTTTTACAGTTTTATGATGCCATGGCTGTGCAAGAGGCAAAGAAAGATTTATTTGTGGAAAGCTAGCTGAGAGCATCACAGACATAAGATTGAAGTTGAGGTTGAGTGGGTTGAGGGAAACTATCAAAAGAATTTGCAAAGAATATATCAGATCCCCAGATGGAGGGACAGCCATTTATGGAACATGTTGGTAATATGGGTGTTTTGTTAGACTGACGACTGCTCCAGGGTGCTTTGCTAGAAGCTATAGCCAAGAGTCTTGTATCTGGTGAGATGAATGGGACAGTTTCTTTCAGATGCAGGCAGACTTCACCACCATTGTTCATGCTTCTCTCACTTTCAGCCTAGACTACTCTAATGAGCCATACAGGGAGCTACATCTTGATATCACTTGGAAACTGAAGCTGGTGCAGAATGAAGCTGCCTGCTTAGTGAGTGGAATTTCACATTAAGAGCACGTAATGCTGGTGCTCTGGGATCTGCACTGGCTGCCTGTTGGGATCCAAGTGGAGTTGAAGGGTTGGGTTTCACCTATAAAGTACTAAATAGTTTGGGACTTGGTTGCCCATGAGACCACCTCTCTCCGTAAACTGTACTGCTGCAATTGTGGTCAACAGAAGCCCTTGATACAGAAGAAATGGGGCTGTCAACAGATCATTCTCTGTGAAGCCTGATCTGCTCTGGATCATGCTTCTCACCTGGTCTGCCAGATCAGCTAGCTTTCCAGAGAAGCTATGTCACAGCTTGCCAGGAGCAAGGCATCTTGTGCCGTATGCCTTTGCTAGATGAGTAACAGTTAGTTGAAATTAATCTTTAAAAATGGGCTTTTAAACTCTCAATAAAAATGAAGAGTTTGTTGCATGCTTAAACTGAAGGTGAGGTCAAATTGTGAGCCCCTGACCTTGGGCATGGATGATTTGGGTTAACACTGGGGAGCTGCTCTCCTGCCCCAGCTTCCCCCCATGCTCCCTCTTAGCAGAAGCAGACAGGTGAGTCTGATTGTTGACTGCCTCCTCAGGGCTCTTCTGACTACTGAAGGATCAAGTCTTATTGGTTCTGCCAGTACCAGAGCCTGAGTGGCTTCTCTAGGCCATGCTCAGAGATTTGCACTCATGGCCCCACTTTCCCAGGTGACACTCTGCCTTTGGGCAGATTTGTCAGGGTGGTGATGCATCCAGCACGGGGGCAGGGAAGGCCTGGTATACCTCATCACATGCTATAAGGTCCATTTGTAGATGAGGTGGATGGAAAAAATGAGAGCAATGTAATTTATGCTTGTATTTGATATTGTGATTTTAATTTGTTGTGAGGACACTCAGAGCTTTAAATGTGTGTCTGTTGGTATTAGAGTTATAAATCAAAGTAAATTCATAAACATAACTGAATGTCACTGTTTACATGAATGGGGATGGGGTCAGTGTTGGTGGTCCTAACAAATTCCAAATTGGAGAATTATATTCTGCTAATCTAAAATCAGCCTGCAGTTTCATTTGGAGAAAGTCTTTGTTCTTTCTAAAATGGAAGCATTGTTTTCCTTATCTGCTACTAATGAGTTGCCATATTCTGTCCCAGAAATAATTGTATTTAGTAGTGGATGAAATAATCCTTATACCCACAGTATGTAAAGTGCTTTGGGATCCTCCAAGATGAATGATTCTAGAAAAACATCAAATTATTATCATAAAAGTTGACTACCATTTTGCAAGTTCTCACTTGCAGTTTATTTACAGATATTCTCTATCTTTTAGAAGATGGAGGTTATCCTAACACTGATCCTGTATTTCTTTGAATCAGAGAATCAAAGGCTGCTTCCACTTGTCCTCTGTTCTATTTCCTCCATCTACCCAGCTCAGCAGATGGTAAATTTGCAGGGCTTCCAGTTCCCTCTGCACTCTACTCTTTTTTTCTGATTCCCCATACAGGATATTTGGGGAAAATGTATAGCAGAGAGGGAAAATGTGACATTGTTTGCACAGACAGAGATTAAAAGTTTCAACAGAGTTTGTCAGCTACCTAGGAACTGCTCTGACTGGCCAGTGCCCAGGAAGTCCCTGTCTAAGGCCCCAATTCAGCGTATCACTTAAGCACATTGTTCAAGTTAAAATTATTTGCTAAATGAGAGCCTTAACTAGGAAGTACCTGCAGAGGCTCAAACCCCCCCAGATCTGATCTAAAATTAAAATATTGCTTAATGATTTAAAAGATGGGAGAAAAAAATCCAGGCTTGGTCTACACTTAAAAATTAGGTTGACATAGATACATCAGTCAGAGGTGTGAAAAAGCACCTCCCTGACCGACATAGCTATAGTGACCTAATCCTCAGTGTTGACACAGCTATGTTGATGGAAGAATACTATTGTTTAGGGAACTGGTATTCCTACATCAACAGAAAATCCCCTTCAGTTGGTGGAGGCTGCATCTACGCTACAGGGTTATGCCGGCATAGCTATGGCCATTTAACTATGCCGATATAGTCTCTGTAGTGTAGTCCTATCCCAATTTCTTATCTGTAAAGTGTGGTTGAGTGGAGAAGGGTGGTATTGTGGCAAGCCCTTTCTGATTCACCTGTAGTTAAGATTTGTAACTGAAGTATTTAAATTTCTCTTGCAATAGATGAGCACTTTCTAGCTTATGCATGTCTCACCATGACCAATAAAATAACTGATCTATTTGAATGCTAATGATGTTTAAGAGGGTTGTTTGCCTAGAACTGGCCAAACCAGTCCTCCTCAGTATAGCTAGGTGTCACATCTGAAAGACTTACAGGAGGATTCTAGAGGGAGACCTGTAGGTGCCATGTGCGAACAGAGGGCTAAACAACCTGGAGATAATGTGAAACATCATGAATTTCCAGACTTCATGTAATCATTATACATGATGGACAAACTGATTGAAAAACTAGCTTGAGGATGGAATGAGGTCCTTGGGAGTACAGTGAACAAACATTTCACAACATTAATTTAACACCTATTTTTAAGATGACTTTTCAGTTAATGAGGTGACATAACCAGTGAATTTTGAATGTAATGTTTACATATCTTTAGCTCCTTTCATCCTCAAGGATCCTGAAGTTTTTTACAAGCTTTACAAATGATATATATGAGAATCAATTTACCTTCTACAGAAATGCAACCACCTCTGTGGTGGCATATGGCAGCAGTTTCAACAGCAAACAACAACACTAAGGTCTTGTCTACATAGGGAATTTAGTGTGGAGAAACTAGGGTGTGAATTTAAAGCACACTATCTATTTTGCTCCCCGTGTAGACACTCTTATTTTTCACTAAAATGGTCTGTGTGCTTTAGTTTAATATACTTCCAAAGCTCTAGGATGTGAAGAATGACAGACTGCCATTGACAACTGAAATGGGAGTGGGAATTCAGAGAGGTAGAATGTAATTAACCAACATGGAATTTGGCCAGGACACCAAGCCAAACACCCCCAGTCTTGTCAAGAACAAGATGTACAGGGAAAGTGTATGTGTACAAAAGGACATTGAAAACTGGATTCAACTTCCAAAGCTGTCAGATGCTCACCAGACAGATTGGAATGAAGTAGAAAGCAGTATGGCTATGTCTATACAGCCCTGCAGTTTGCACGATGAGGGTGTGAATTGAAGCACACTCTAGTGTGTTTTGCTGTAACTTCTCCATATGGATGCTGCAGGCGTGAACTAACTACTTCACATTAACATAGTTCTCTTTAAACAGGACTTACTTAGTACAAACTAGATACCTTTTAGATTGCACCCACAGCATCCACACAGGGGAATTATAGTATAGCACACAAGTGTGTGCTGCAATTCACACCTCGATAGTCAAAACTGTGGGGCCATGTAGACAAGCCCTGTGTTTCCTTGGCTTTAATTTGCACAATTTCAAGCTAGAAACTTGAAAGCAAGTCTTGAGAGGAGATTGCCTGCCTCATCCAGTCTTGTTTCTGGATTTTCTCAGTTATTATATATAGGGAGGCATAGAGATGCATAGCGTTTTACAAAAATATAAGAAAAGTCTCTTCCCCAGGGAGTTTACAATCTAAATAAGAGCTCATAATCTAGAAGGCTCTTGTAGCCAGAAATGCTAGCGTGTCAGACTTTCCAAGTGCCTGTTGAACTCATCACCAGAAGGTTGGTTTGTTTACTTATCAAACTTCTGTTTCTGGAACACTTACTGCTGTCAGGTCTAGGAGGCTGAGTTGTCCTCTAAAGCAGAAGGTATATTTATCTCCATTTCCCTTCCACCTTTATTCACAGGCCAGTGGTAAAATCTTTGAAGGAAACTGGGCGGGTAGAGCCAGAGCTGTTTGAAGCAGTCACCATCTACTTCAGCGACATTGTCGGCTTCACCACGCTATGCCAATACAGCACCCCCATGGAAGTAGTGGACATGCTCAATGACATCTATAAGAACTTTGACCACATTCTTGACCATCACGATGTTTACAAGGTGAACAGAGCCTCACTTACACTTAAATAATAATCAGGGTACATAAAA
Organism: Chrysemys picta bellii; assembly: GCF_011386835.1. Lineage (NCBI taxonomy): Eukaryota > Metazoa > Chordata > Testudines > Emydidae > Chrysemys > Chrysemys picta. The sequence goes on along the minus strand of NC_088791.1, from coordinate 90,237,501 downwards.
CATCACAGACAGAGTAATTGGGAATAGAATTTGGTAACAAAGGTTCAAAACCAGTATGCTAAGTAAAGACAAATGAGAGAAGTACAGGCCAAGATTACGTCTCTCTAATGTGCTTCACATAGCTCTCTGTAAATGGTTTTTGATACCAAGTGGTCATAGATTTATTACCTAGAATGCTGTGTACTGAGCACTTCACTACCAGAAAGATGTCATCTAATTGGAAGGAGTTTGGCAACCCTTCATTTTCAAAGAAGAGATCAACAAGATGACTCTAAGAGGCCTTTTCCATCTGCAATTTATATGTATCTAACAGTAACTGGAAATTGTAACTGTTAATCGTGTTTCCACAGGTGGAGACCATTGGTGATGCATACATGGTGGTGAGTGGCTTACCAAAGAGAAACGGCAACCACCACGCAGTGGACATCTCTATGATGGCACTGGATATCCTTAGTTTCATGGGGTCCTTTGAATTACGACATCTTCCAGGGCTGCCTGTTTGGATTCGCATAGGGATTCACTCTGGTATGGGGTCATGGCATTTGAACATGAATGACATAGCTATTCTATCTAGATCAAAAAGAAAACAATGGTTAAAAGTGCTCATTCTTCATTGTTCATAAATTGATTCTCTGTGAGGACTGTGGTATAGCATGACACACAACTGGCCAGAAGCATTGTCAGTCGCCTTCCTCGAAAGCATCAGGTATAAAAGACCATTGTTGGAGGAAGGGCAGTGGACTTAAATAGACTATTGGCTTGCTCCCATACCATTTAACAACCCCATCTCTGTCTAGGTTGGTAGCTGAGCAAACCAACCTCTGTAGTTCCTTATGAGATTGAGTTGGTGACATTATACCCACCTGAGTCCTTAGAGACCTTTGCTCCCCTACTGAAAAGCAGGCCTACATTAAATACTTTTGAGGCAAATGTTCTCACCAGGCCCACTTGAGAATCAATTTTTGAATTACTTTATTAGAGTGGCATTGTGGATAATCCAAAGAACCCAAGTACTTGGGGAAACTTTATCTTTTTATTTTTGCTTGTTTCAGTACTCTGTTGTTTATGTCCATCACCAGAGAAGGAATATAACAATTCATTTATTTGGGAAGGCCCTAAAGACATCACCAGAAACTTCTCCATAATTAAGTTAATTCTTTCCAACCCCTGCTTCCGGAGCTGACATTTAGGAATTATGCTAATACGTCTGCATTTTTGTCTGTACAGAAATATATTCAAATAGTACTTTTAATATATTTAATACATTTAATATATTTTACAAGCTGAACAGAGACAGGCCTGGTCTACACTTGGATGTGAGACCTCCAGACACTGTACAAAGTGATGTAGATAGTGCTTTCAATCAGTGCTGACCCCAATGCCCCTGCTCTGCTACTAGAAGTGCCATCTTCCAGATGAGACCACTCACCCACCCCAGGACACTAACAGATAACTCCCATAGTTCAGTTGGCATCATGCTAATTCCTAAATTTCAGTTTCTTTCTGGCATGTCTGAGACCTCAAGGGCTTCTCTGAATCCCCATGGAATAACAGCCTCTCTGTCTTCCTCTTTCCCTGCCCTGTCCTCTGCTTTCAGGTCCATGTGCTGCTGGTGTGGTTGGGATTAAGATGCCTCGTTATTGTTTATTTGGAGACACAGTTAACACAGCTTCAAGGATGGAATCCACAGGTTTACGTAAGAATTGAAGCTCACCTCTTTGTGTAATCTGGCAGTAGGCTAGTTGTGCACTCAAATCTAAAGTTCCTTCTCCAGCCAAGAACAACTTTATCATCAAAGCGTAGACGTTTACTGATAGAAGATCAAATTGTCCATTCCTCCACTCCACCCTGGAAAATGCAGGCCTATTCCTAGTTCTTGTTTCCTAGTTGATGAAGGAGGTAGGTGCCTGACTGGCTCAGTTCCTGTGGAACTGGTGATTTTAATGCTGCTGAGATTTAATTTAACTGTATTTATTATATAATTGATTATGTTTGGGCGCCTGGTGACTTGGATAGGCATCGTTATTATATTAAATATAAATAAATAAATATCCCACAGTCTAATAGTTTTGCAACTAGGAATGTTTCCTGAGAGCCAGCCTAAATTTTCTTCCCTTTGCTCAGTTTATCCCCATTCCTTCCCCTTCTTGATATTTACCCCTCCCCCACAAATACTGTTTTCACTTCTATCCTGAGGCATTGGTTGGTCCAGCTATAATTATTTAGTAGTTTTAGTCTTTCCTCATATATAATGCTATGTGATGGAGTAGTTATTTTTGGGTTCAACAATATATGGGTAGCTTTAATGTCATTTCCTCACAGAATGAGTCCTAAGACATCAATGACAATTAGATACACCTCTGCCATAGCACAGGTTTTCACAGAAAATGAACAAGTTCATGCATTGTTTCCGAATCAAACATTTGTTGCTTGTTTGTTTATGTTTAGCTTTACGGATTCATGTAAGTGGGTCTACTATCGCCATCCTGAAGAGGACAGACTGCCATTTCCAGTATAAAGTGAGAGGAAAGACTTACCTGAAGGTAACGTATACCATGCCTACAAACACACAGGAATGAAACTTCTCTAAAGGTATCATACACCTTAGATGTTCACCTATCTTAGACAAACAACAGGAGAGAAAGAGAGACGTATCTGTTGGTAATACAGCCACAGGGTGATGGAGACACTGCTCTAGAGTTAATATAGCCATTGAAAAAGTATTTGAAGCATAAATCAAGGCAATACAGATGTCCTGGAAGTACTGTAGGTGAAACATATCATTGGTAATAAAAATGTGGAGAGGAGGCGGTGGTGAATGGGCCTGGTGGGAGAGGCCTATTAATTTGCTCACCTTTGCTTTGTTACATTTATTTGTTTCAGTTTATAAAATTTGATAGGTGCCCATCCTATGCTCTGTGTGCCTATTACATACAGTAAGCAAAGACAATACAACAATCATATAATACAGTATAACATAAAATATATAAATCATATATTGTGCCTATCTAATCCCTAAATTGTGCTTCTTTCTTCTCTGACATATTAGGGCAAAGGAACTGAGATTACCTACTGGCTGACAGGGGTGAAGGACCAGCAGTATAATCTCCCAACACCTCCTTCTGTGTAAGATGTTCTTTATTTGTGGGAAGGGAGAAAGAAGCTCTCAGGCCTTGCACTTCAGTCTTCACCAAAAGTGCTGAAGTGCACTTCTCCCCTCAGAATTTTTAACTTACTATACTTTTTGGTATTCCTTGGGCTCATGTCAAGGACATAGGCGCCAACTTTCTGCGGCGCCGGTGGGTGCCCACACCCCTCCTCCCCCGGCCCTGCCCCAACTCCAACCTTTCCCTGCCCCTGGCCCTGCCCCCATTCCAACCCCATCCCCATCCCCAAAGTCCCCGCCCTAACTCTGCCCCCTCCCTGCCCCTATTGGATCCCTTCCCCAAATCCCCACCCCGGCCCCACCTCTTCTCCCAGCACGCTGCATTCCCCCTCCTCCTCCCTCCCTCCCTGCCCAGCGAATCAGCTGATTCACAGCCCAAGTGCTGGGAGGGAGTGGGGAGAAGCAGGACGCAGCAGCGCGCTCAGGGGAGGAGGCGGAGGTAAGCTGGAGCAGGGGGGGGGCGGGGAGCTGCCAGTGGGTGCTGAGCACCCACCAATTTTTTTCTGTGGGTGCTCCAGCCCCGGAGCACCCACGGAATTGGCGCCTATGGTCAAGGACAGAGCAGTGTATGTGCATATGAACACATGCAAATATACATAGCTGTGATGGGTCAAGGCCAGATGGCTATAGGAAAGTAGTGAGAAACAGGTATGTTAGCCCCAGGCTAAACAAATCCCTGTTACCATGGTAACCAAATGGCAGTTGCTCCAGGTTTATCAAGACACCTAGGGCCAATTAAGATCCTTCCAGAAAGCAGTGGAGACAGCTAGGTTGATTGGGACACCTGAAACCAATCAGGGGCTGGCTGAAACTAGTTAAAAACCTCCCAGTTAGTCAGGTGGGTGTGTATGTCAGGAGCTGTGGGAGGAATTTGTGCTGTTGGAGAGACTGAGCAGTAAACCCCATATCAGGCACAAGGAAGGAGGCCCTGAGGTAAGGGTGAAGTGGGGGCTGCTGTGGGGAAGTAGCCCAGGGAATTGTACATGTCCTGTTTCTAAAAGGTCAGCTACCATAGCTGATACTATTAGGGTCCCTGGGCTGGAGCCCGGAGTAGAGGGTGCGCCTGGGCTCCCCCATTTGCCCCCCCCTTGATTAATCACTGAGACTGGGAGACAACAGATCCTGTGCAAGGGAGGATAGCTTCTCCTCACCACCCTCACTGGCTTATGATGAAAATGGCTCAGTAGGCTGTGACCCTTGCCTCTAGAGAGAGAAGGGCTACGTGGAGGGTCACAGTGAGGCTCTGAGGCTAGTGAAATCCGCCAGGAAACGCGGGACCCCGGAGACAAGGACAGAGCTTTGTATGTGTATATGAACACATGCAAGTATACATAATAGCATTAGTTCTGGGATTGCTAATAGGCTTACATACTTTACTGGATCAGGGCCTTGGATGGGAGACATTCAAGGAAAACGCACCAGAAAGGGGTGTGGATTTAGTAGGTGCAGGTTCAGATTGGGGTGGGGGGGGGGAAAGAGTGGTGGTAGTCTCCCAAACTTTACCCCCTGTCCGAGCTCCAATCACTTTTAACGCTAAAATGAGATGCCAATCACAATAGAATGTGCAGATTTCATTATGTAATTTCCCTTCTTTTTTTCTTGTATGATTTGATCAATAGTGAAACAGTTAATAACATTAACATTAAACTGTCATCACCAAGCTTCAGACTCTATACCAAAATGAGATGAACGAGAGCAGTTCACACCTCTTAGTTACCATTTTAGGTTGTCTGCAGACTCAGGCACCTCTTTGTTTATATTGGGTTCTCATTTTAAAGATTAACTTCACAAGCATAAGATCTAGAACAGTGGTCCCCAACCTTTTTCGTCTAGCGGATGCCAGATGACGAGCCACGGAGGACCGTGGCGGCGGATGAGCATCCGCCGAAATGCCACCAACAAGTGGCAACGTCAATAGGCGGCGTCGCCGAAATGCCGCAGAGAAGCAGTGTCATCCAGAGGCATCGCCGCCGATTTTCGGCATTTTGGCGGCGACGCCTCTGGATGACGCTGCTTCTCGGCGGCATTTCGGCAGATGCTCATCCGCCGGCCAGTATGCGGGTGCACTTAGACGCTCCGGCGTGCGCCATGGCACCCGCGGGCACTGTGTTGGGGACCCCTGGTCTAGAGACTTAATTTTTAAAACCTTCTAAACAAAACTTCAGTTTCTGGAGCATAAGAGAGGAGTTACCAGGAAAAAATACTAGGTTGATGTCCTGGTTTAATCAGACCCAAGTAGGTAACAGTCTTCCTTTTGAATTAACACTGAGTCAGTTTCCAAAGTAAAGGGGTGTGGTGACAATGAAGTGCTGCCTTTCAGAAGTGACATAAAACTGAGTTCCTGACCACTTGTGGTAATTTAAGATGTTCTTTGCTCAATACAAAGGGCATTAGTTCCAGTGACATGATCAAATTCAAGTCTGGCTGATTACATTTTTCCAAATAGTTTCAGTGAGATATGGAGTTCTTCTTCTTCATTTCCTATCCTAACCCATTGTGTAGTGTTGCTGTGTTCTATTTACGCAGCTGTTGTGATCCACCTCAGAAGTGACTGGGTTTCAATACAGATTGAAGTAATTCCTTTACATACTGTATATGGTAGTTTGTAAAACACATTGGGAACTTTTGGGGTGAAAGGCACTAAATAAATGTAAGATACTATTTATTATTTTTATTGCAAAAAATTTGAGAATTAAGTCATGTCCCATTGCACAAGTTCAACACTCCTCCGATTCATTCATATCTACCTGAAGCAGAAGAGACTGCCCTTCTCTCAGGGTAAGAGGTGATTTTTGTCAGGATCTTTCTAGACCAGAGAGCATCCAGTTTTCTGAAAAAACAACAAGGAGTCTGGTGGCACCTTAAAGACTAACAGATTTATTTGGGCATAAGCTTTTGTGGGTAAAAACCTCACTTCTTCAGATGCATAGAGTGAAAGTTACAGATGCAGGCATTATATACTGACACATGGAGAGCAGGGAGTTACTTTGCAAGTGGAGAACCAGTGTTGACAGGGCCAATTCAATCAGGGTGGATGTAGTCCACTCCCAATAATAGATGAGGAGGTGTCAATTCCAGGAGAGGAAAAGCTGCTTCTGTAATGAGCCAGCCAGACCCTATTCAAGCCCAGATTAATGGTGTTAAATTTGCAAATCCAGTTTTCTGGATAGTTTAAAATCCCACGCACTCTTGAGAGACTTGTTGCACAAACATTCATCTCTGGGCTTGGGAAATGATATTCCTGGCCTACTTTCTTCAGTACATTTCTTTTCTAACTAGGCACTTTTTTTAACCTAAAGAAATTTTTAAAAGAGCAATTTTTTTAATTGTTCTGCATGGGACATACCTGTGAAAATCATACATGTCCCATGAATTTCTGGCAGAGTGGCAATTCTAAGAATACTGCCACTATTTTGAGAGACACCTGCAGCTGAATATTACAGATATTTGGAACTGGGTCTGGTCACAGAGTCAGAGCCATAGTCCATTTCAACTGGGTTTGGTTCAGGTTTTTCTTGTCTTCATTCCAAGTGACTTCACGGACTCTACAGGTGGGAGATTGTGATTCTAAAGCAAACTTCCTTGGCAGAGATAGTAACCCATATTGTCAGGAACTGTCACAAGTAGGTCCTGAATTGGATTTCTATGTCCAATTAGAATTAGTTCCATCTCATTAATATATTGAGGGCTTCTGGAAAGATGGCAGAATAGAATTGTCTAAAAATGGCTTGTGAACTGAGGATCCTAGTTACCTGTACTGCATGAGTCACTGAAATCTTTCCTCTCCTGCTATTTCCAGGGAGAATCAGCAGCGGTTGCAAGATGACTTAGCAGGGATGATAACAGAGTCTCTGGAGAAAAGGCAATCTGAAGGGGTCCTGGTGCGTGAGCCTTCCCGGGTGGCGAGCTACCGAAAAGGCACCCTAGAGTACCTGCAGTTGGCCACCACAGAAAACTCGGGCACCCATCTGTAAAACTAGATGTCTAGTGTGACATAAAAACCATGTACAGGCTACAGAAGATACTACATGGAGGCTGGAGACTTGCATTCTCAGGGAGAGCTGCGGGGAAAACAAGACTGTTCTCTCTTTGGGAAATGTCTCTACCACTTGGCTTTTTAATCAGTGAATCAGATAAACCCTTTGCTGTGGTGCCAAAATGTAGTTGCCTCTATGCTTGCTGCATCTTCCCAATCACCTGATTGCTTCACCCAGGCACATCCACCCTGATTTGGGGAAAGAGAAAATATTGTCTAATATTTTTAAAATGTGATCAGCTGTTCAGTGACCCATTTCCCAAAGTCTTCTCTGTAGAGTCTTCATTTATCGTGATTTTAAACTTAGTGTTTTAACTTGTTGTTATACTAAACAGAGATTCTTCCTTAGCTCAAGTGGCAACGGACTATGTTTTTGGAGATAAATATTATGGGTTCCATCCTCGATGCCTTTCATGTACAGGTTAGCACAGACCCCATATTTGCAGCCACCAATGTATTACATTTACAGTCCCTGAATGCAGTTTTTATTAGACGTTTCCTCTCCTGCATGGTGGAGGTCATTAATTCCTGCATAAGTCCTTTTATTTAAATAGTTACACCACGGATGAATCAGTTGGCATGTGTTATTGTTTGTCTCCTGTCCACATATTCCAGTCCTGTGCATTTCCTTTCTACCTATAGCATGGCAAATTCATATTCATTTACCCTCACTTAAAAATATGTACTCTGTTTCTAATTTGAATTTATTTAGCTTCAACTTCCAGCCACTGGATCTTGTTATGTCTTTGTCAGCTAGATCAAAGTGCCCTCTACTATCAGAAATCTTCTCCCCTTCTGCTATTTCAATCCCAAATTGTTCCTGCTTGTTTTAAAAACAAACTGCAAGGCATTGCATTCCAAATGGCTTAGTGAGACATACTTCTGCCCCCAACTGGAGAAGATTTTGGTTGCACCTTTCACTTGCTCATTTGAAGTCATCTCACCAAATACAACCTACAGCTGTCTTTGATCAGAGTGGTAGCTGTGTTAGTCTGGATCTGTAAAAGCAGCAAAGAGTCCTGTGGCACCTTATAGACTAACAGATGTATTGGAGCATGAGCTTTCATGGGTGAATATCCACCCACATGCATCCAATGAAGTGGGTATTCACCCACGAAAGCTCATGCTCCAATATATCTGTTAGTCTATAAGGTGCCACAGGACTCTTTGCTGCTTTGATCAGAGTGAGAGCCTTGTGTTAATGAGTTATCTACATTTCCTCCTACTGAGTTTGTACATCTGCACTTCCTGTTCATAACCGCACCGCTTGTCTGTATTCCCTTTCCGTTTGTGCATGTGCCTGCAACCCCGCTGGCCATGTGCATCTCTGCATACATTCTGTGTTATGGCATATCTTCATGGATTGAAGATAGTCTGTGATGGTGTTATGTAGCTCTATAGGTAATTGATTCCAAACATATCTCAGCACAACTAATGTTAGAACACAGTGGCTTCTTAAACATAATACCTTGCTACGGGTTTGATTAGAGTAAATGAGGAACAAATGAATATCCTGTACCCAAGACATCACTACAGGACCTTCACTTGGAGATGCTAGAAAATACAGGGAAACCAAAGGAAAGACTAAAATTTGAAATGTTTTCCTTGCTAATAGAACTGCACTAACTTCTTGTGTGACCATCTGAGAGGAATGCAGAGAGAGGTGTTGAGAGGAAAGAGCAGCTAGACTCAGAGGGTCCTTTATCACCCTGACGATAGTGCCAACCATGTTTAAAAACTTTTCTGCTATGACAATCAGCTGTAAATCACATATTGGAGCTAAATAGAGAAATATATTTAACTCATTTAAATATTCTTTCCTGGTCAGTAATGTCACATGGAGAGAGCATGTGCTAAAAGTGAAATTTTCATTTTATGAAGCATGTTTCATAAATGAAAAATCATGAAATATTTGTTTTCTGGCAAATCTAGCACTTATGCATTCAGCCTTAGACATTAGAACTCATTTTATTGAAGGAGGAATAGTTAGCCACCGCACTGGGGTTTATCCTCACCTCTTTTTAAGAAGTACCCTGGGACCTTTACCTTTCAACTAGAATAGCAACAAGGACAAAACAGTTTTGCACAAGGATGGTATATTTAGTAGAGCTGCATCCCTGCTACTGCTACAGCACTGCAATATGAGCTTTGGGCACAAGCCAAAGCCTTGGTGTGTGACTTGAACGAGTGATCATCTGACCCAGATATGCGAGAGCTACCACAGGAACTACAGTGACAACCTTTAAAAGAGGAATGGTAAGAATGGTAATATTGATTTAGAGCAATGGTCCATCTAGTGGCCAGTGCCAGATACTTCAGATGGAGTGAACAGAACAGGGCAATTTATAACGTGATCCATCTCCTGACATTTTAGTGCCAGTTTCTAGCAGCTAGAGGTCTACGGACTCCCAGAGTATGGGGTTGCATCCCTGACCATTTTGACTAATAGCCATTGATGGACCTATCCTCCATGAACTTCTCTCTTTTAAAAACACAGTTATACTTTAGACTGTCACAACATCCCCTGGCAACGAGTTCCACAAGTTGACTTTAAACCTGCTGCCTCTTAATTTCATGGGGTGACCTCTGGTTTGTGTGTTATGCAAAGGAGTAAATAACACTTTCTTATTCACATTCTCCACACCGTTTATGAGTTTATAGACTTCTATCATATGCCCTTCAGTCATCTCTTTTCTAAGGTGAACAGTCCCAATCTTTTAAATCTCTCTTCACATGGAAACTGTTCCATACCCCTGATAATTTATGTTGCCCTTCTCTATACTTTTTCCACTTCTAATGCATCTTTTTTTTTAAATGGGGGCAATCAGAACTGCATGCAATATTCAAGGTGTGGGCATACCATGCATCAACAGCTGCTTGAGAACATCAGGAGGAATACCCAAAATACGACAAGAAATTGACATGACCTACAAGTAATCTGGATTGCAGGGGGCAAAGGAGGGATGATGATGCTTTATCATCTCGCCTTGTGAGACATGAGCTTGTTGGACGTATTTTTTCAGCAACATAAGGAACTGGTCTTTCTTTGATGCAAAATGTGTGGTCTCACGGGCCATGGCCTCATTCTTGTAATAAATACATTGTTTTATTGCGTGCTTTTCTGACAAACAGCCACTTTGTGATTCTTGAACGTACCTGGAAACTATTGGTTAAAATGGCACCAGTTGGAACTAGGCGCTATGGGCCATTGGATGAACCAGCAAGTCTGAGGCATAATAGCATGACCCCCGCAACATACAGGAAATTGCTGCTGTGATGAACCTGCCTCTGGCAGGAAGAGCAAGGATTTAGGAGTGGAAGACAAGCATCCATAGGAGAAGCTGAAGAGAGGCCAGCCCTGATCCCAGCAGCGGGAAGAAGAATGGTATAGAGAAGGGGTTCTCAACCTTTTTCTTCCTGAGGCCCCTCAAATGCTATAAAAATTCCTTGGCCTGCCTGTGCCACAACTGTTTTTCTGCATATCCAGTAGCTTAAAAGCCAGGGCCGGCATAAGGGGATAGCAAGAAGGATAACTGCCTGGAGCCCCATACCACAGGTTGTCCTGTGAAGCTTTGTTGCTCAGACTGTGGCGTCAGCCCTGCACCAGGGGGCTCAGGCTTTGGCTTTATGCCCTGGGCTCCAGCGATTCCAATGCCAGTCCTGCTCTCTGGTTTATTTTGATGGACCCCCTGAAACCTGCTCATGGCCCCCCAAAGGGGCACCAGACCCCAGATGGTGAACCACTGGTATAGAGTAGACAACAGGGCATGGGGGGAAGCGGGGAAGACAGGTGATCTTGTTTCATTTCACAGGTCAGAGGCTTCCCCTGTGACCTTGGGCAAGTAGATTCACCCTGTACCCAGCTCCCACTTGTAAAATGGGAGTAGTTCCGCCCCCCGTGAGGTTGAGTCCCTTGCTGACTGTCAGGTCTGAGGAACACACAAGCACCTAGGTAGAGAGACATGAACGTGGGCAGGGGCTGGTGGGTGGCGCAGCCCTGGGGCTGTTGCTATGCTGATGGGCTTGTTTGGGTGGGCTTTATGGGGCACAAGGGGAGCGAGCCAGGGGAGCGGCAACGCCTGCCCAGCCCTGGTGTTTGGGAAATGCTGGTGACGTGGGCTCGGGAGCATCCAGGTGCCGTTGCCGCCCAAGCCCTCTAGTGAGTTGTCTAAATAGAACATGGATTTTTTATGAATTGGTTCACTATTCAATATGGGTTGAAGTAGTTTGATAAATTTCACTCCACAATTTGGGTGCTGTTTATAAGGAGTATTCAATTGATTACTCTGTATTCGAAATTAGCAATTTAAGTTCTCTGATTAGCAATGTCACTTAAATCAACTGCAGGGCCGGCTCCAGGCACCAGGCAACCAAGCACGTGCTTGGGGCGGCACCTGGTAAGGGGCGACCAATCTTGGGGTGGCGGGGTGCAGCGCGGCATGGCGCTCCGTGGGGGGGCGGTGCGGGGCGCGGCACTGGGGGGTGGGGGATCCGGTGGCGCGGCTCTCGGCGGGGTGGGGGTTCGGCGGCGCAGCACTCGGCGGGGCGGCACTTTTTTTTGCTGCTTGGGGCAGAAAAAAAGTTAGAGCCGGCCCTGCTCCCAGGCTCTCAAGTCTGGGAGGGAGGGGGAGCAGCGGCGCGTGAAACGGCCGCTCGGGATCTCCCCGTCCCTCCCAGGTTTGAGAGCCTGGGAGGGAGGGGGAGACCCTGAGCTGCCGCAGCGCGCGTAACAGCTGATTCAAGCGCCGCTGCTCCCCCTCCCTCCCAGGTTTGAGAGCCTGGGAGGGAGGGCGAGTAGCGGCGCGCGAATCAGCTGTTTCGTGCGCCGTGGCAGCAGCAGCGGAGGTGAGCTAGGGCGGCCGGGGCACATTTTTAGGGGCGGCATTCTGGCGCCGGCCATGCCGCCCTAAAAATGTGCCGCCCCAAGCACCAGCTTGTTTTGCTGGTGCCTAGAGCCGGCCCTGCCTGGGAGGGAAGGGAAGAAGCGGCGTCTGCGCCGCGGCCACTCGGAGTCTCCCCCTCCCTCCCAGGCTCTCAAACCTGGGAGGGGGGGGAGACTCCGAATGGCCGCGGCGTGGCGCCGCTTCTCCCCCTCCCTCCCTCCTTCCCTCCTAGGCTTGAGAGTCTGGAGGGAGGAGGCAGGGCTGGGGATTTGGGGAAGGGGCGGAGTTGAGGCGGGGCTGGGGGTGGGGTAATTAAATAAGAGGGGGGGGCGGCCAAAATTGTTTTTGCTTTGGGCGGCAAAAATCCTAGAGCCAGCCCTGCTCAGGAGCCAAGAAAGTTTTGGAGGAGGGAAGGAGAGCAGCCAATACTATTTTCTCAAGAGAGGAAGGGGAGGAGAGAACAAAAATTGCCCAGCAGCTCAGGGTCCCTGCTCCCTCCCTTCTTGTGAAAAATGGGTCAGTCTTCTCTCTGCTCCTCTATCCTCCCCTTTCCTCTTCTATAATGCTGCCATACCAGGCCTGGGATGGAGGAGAAGGCAGCCCTCTTGGAGTTGCCCTCTCCCAAGGCCTGCAAGGGGGTGTTTGTGAAGATCCACTGGAGCTGCCCCTCCTCCCAGGTGTGTGCGTGTGCACACATGTGGATCTCTCTCTCTCTCTCCCTGGAGCTTTTCCTCCAACTAGATCTAGATGAGGATGAAGAACCTACACAGGAGGAGCCTACACAGGAGGTTGGGAGTAAGGGGCACATATGGGTTTGCGAGGCAAGAGGTATGCAGAATTGTTGTGTGGCTGGGTGTGTGGAGTTGATATGTAACTGGGATAAGTGTGAGGACTGGGGATTTGTCATAAAATAAGTTGTTTTGGGGTTGGGAGTGCAACGTTAATGTGGGGGCTGGGACATAAAATTACTTGTGATGGCCAAAATTGTATTTCTCACTGTAAATTGGCAATGTGAATTGACACACACATTGGAGGCGGACAGGGGAAGTTAAAGGCAGAAGACAGCTCAGTAATCATTAAAATAAAAAAAATAAAAAACTTACAATTTATGAGACAACCTCATAATTTTGTGGGTTCTGACTCCTGATTTTTGAACTTTTGGTGTTTGCGGTACTATGCAGGTATCTTGATGGGTTGTGAATGGAGACCTGATGTTATCAGATCCTATGTCATTGAGGGCTGAAAGATGAAGGTTGGGATTTTCAAAAGTATTCAGTCTTGGTCTTTTGCCATTGACTTCCTACAGAGCAGAGTTAGGCTAACTCTGAGCACTTTTTGAAAATGCCAGCTGAAGACCAGCATTTTGAGTTGGTAGACTAAGTGAATAGGGACAGGTCATGGAACAACATTGTGATGTGCTCTTGGTGTCTTTTCCTGTATTCTGTACAGTTGAGTTTCTGTGCTGCCTTCACCTTCAGCCGCTGATCCAGCGATTTAGAATGGCCCAGTCATCATCAGTGGGAAAGTGCGTTGATTATATACGTTTTGTGGGAAACTGGATGTAACAATCCTCCTCCTTTCAGTCTTGTGACTTGAAGAAACTGTACTGAGAAACATCCATGTATTTGTATACAAGACAAGGGTGAACATGGTGTTGAAATTTGAGACCATCAGTCTAACTTAAGTGCATTGCTGTTTTAGCAAGATTGCTGTTTTAATTAATGTGATTTTCAAAATGCTAAAGGAAATAAGCTTGTGTTTTTTCATGATTATATAGAAAAGCAAGATGAAATCTCAAGTTCTAGGGAGCCAGTGTCATAATAGCTTGGGTTTACCTACCTGGATTTGAGGTGCAAAGCAGCTATCAAGTGGCTCCTTCACTATTAGTTATACAGGAGAACTATTGGAAAAAACCTTTGCAATCTTCTGAATCTCAACTGGAAATCAAAGTTGATGATGCCCATGGCACTCTGTTTGTAAATTGTTTTCAATATCTCTCTTTGTAGGATTTCTTCTGGGTCAGGTATGGGAGCATCTTTTTTTCTATATCAGGACTCAACCGTGGTTGAAAAGATTGTGAACATAGTTTCCTGCAAGTGATATAGCACTGTGCACATGGTCGCTAGCTTTTTAGAGGGTTAGTCTTAATACAGTCACAGTTTGTGCAGCTAATGTAGTATGTTTCTATCTTTGGAAAGGCGGTAGGAGAGTTTGCTGTAGTGTAAAATGTGTTCACTTTAATTGAGCGAGTACTGGGTGGAGCTTTTGATTAAAAAAAAGTCAGTATAATTATTTTGAAATGTGCCAGAATTTCAGTCCTGGAAACTGAGGATGTCCACAGGTCAAATATGAGACAGGAAGTGGCTATACATGCTTCTAACCCTGTCTCTGCCCTACCAATGAGCCTGACCTTAGCTCTGTTCCTCAGGGGCCATCTCTAGGCCTGAGTAGGTAGTCTGTTTTTTGTCGCTTTTCAATTTTTTCCCCCTTTAAGATTGTGAACAGAGGTGTCAGATATGGTGAACCAACCAGTCTGTCCAGTTGTCTGTTACTTAAGTCAGCAAACAGGCATCTGATGATAATTATTCTAGGTCATTAATATAGATTGATATAGTATTAGTATTAATAATTAATAATAGTATTAATATAGATTGATACTAGTGACCTAGAATTGGTTGGCTGCATAAACTTCACTACCAATTGTCTGATCCATCTAGTTCTCCACAAGGGATAGAGTATCTCAGTGGAATGAGGTCTCCACACTTCTTATTGCTGGAAATATGTAATACAATATTCTAACTTTCTCCTCCTTGGTTTTTGTTTGCAGAAATCTGCTATGCAACAGTATATTGGATGAAAACTGAGAAAACAATCCAGGTCAAAGATATGCCTCCTTGGACAGGAATGGAGATGCCTATGGCTTTTACAATGACACCATACAATCAACAGGGTGCAGGATTCTGGAGATCAGAGCAGGCTATGGGAGTCAGTCCATAGGCAATGAACGCCTCATGTATGCAGCTGGCTTTTTCCAGGGCTATCTCACAGCACCATAAGTACCTTTCAAGTTAGCTTACTCCGTAAGTACCTCATTTCAGTGCATGATACTGCCAGCTATTTCTTCAGGTCTCTTTTCTCCCTCTCTATTTTGATGCATATAAGTTAACTATAAGCAGGGCCAGCTCCAGGCATCAGCGTAGGAAGCAGGTGCTTGGGGCGGCTAATTCAAAGGGGCGGCACTCCGTCCGGTATCGGGGCAGCATGTCCGGGTCTTCGGCGGCGGGTCCCTCATTCCCTCTCTTCCTCTTTGAGCTGCCGCCAAATTGCCGCCGAAGAGGAAGAGAGGGAGGACCCGCTGCTTAATTGCCGCAGAAGAAGCGACGCGATTGAGCTGCCGCCGAAGTGACGCTGCTCTTTTTTTTTTTTTGCTGCAGAAAAAGGGGCGGCAGAAAATCTGGAGCCGGCCCTGACTATACGTGTGGCAGTTCAAATATTTGTTACAATATTAACACTTATCACTTTTCATCCAAAGATTTAAAAGTTAGTTTGTTTTTTAACAAAGAGTCTCACAACAGCTTGGAGAGAGAGAGATGAATATTAAACCTATTTTACTGATAAGGAATTGAACCACAGAGATTAAGTAGCTTTTCTAGAATTCAACAATTGGAATGCAAGCCAGGAGACCTGTCTCGCATTTCCCCCAAGTAGAGCACAAATGGATGAATTAGTCATTCTTTAAAAATAGCTCTTATGGAGGGATACGTACATCTTCCCTTCCTTTCCTTGCTCAAATGCTGAAAGAACCCCAGTTAACATAAGGCAGTTGTTCTCCCTTGGGACATGTGCATAAATCTTCCATTTGAAATATGAAAACAAATGGGGACATGTGCATAATTCTTCCATGTCGAAATCTGAAAACAAATGGGGGCATCTCAAGCTGTACTTTCTTCCCCATCTTACTGCCTGCCACATTCATCTCTGTGCATTTGGAAGGTCTGTTCTCCAAGAGCCAGCATTGTCTGAATTTTCTCCAATAAGAGATAAGTAAGTCTCTTTATTCTCTCCTTTTCCACACAGCTTAACTGCCTCTTTTAAAGGCTCTCCTCTTCTGATAACAGCAAGTGGAAAGCATAGCAGTCTGTTCTGTCAGGCATCAGGCTACAGCAAAATAATCTAAATAGACTGGCATGCTCTATTTCACTCAGGAGCACATAGGGAGGTTCTATGTTTCACAAAACTATTTCATCATAAATTTTTTTTCATAAACTCAGAGGTGCTGATGCTCTTCTACTATATCTTATCCTTTACTGTACAGACTAAGAAAGTATGTGTCCTGCTGTGCTTTTTCTTAACTTGTTTAACTTGTTATAAACAAAATGACTTAAAGAAGAATCACCACTTCATCCCCCCCACATACACCCCTCCACTCTTAAAAGGAAATAATTTGGCTATTCCTGTGTTCATTTAGTACCCTGGACACTGATTAAAATGAGGACAATTTTTTTTTTAGCATTGTGCCCCAAAACTGTGCATTACCTGGTAGTATGGGAGGGAGGGAGTGAGGGACGGAGGGGGAAAGTAGTTCCTTTTATAATTGCTTTTGGATTTTCAAAATTCACAGTTCAAATTTGGTGGGCACTACCTGTTAAATTCCTTAATACTAACTAGTTGTATTCAGACTGGAATAAAATCTGTCATTGCTTGGCACAGAAATGGCTCCAAGTTCTTTCAAAACCCCTTGTTTTATAAATGAACTGAGAATTATTGGCCCAGATCTTCAAAAGCAGGTGCCTGAAGCTAGGCACCTAAATCCATATTTAGGCAGCTAAATAAATGTCCTGACTTTCCGAGGCACTGAGTGTCACAGTTACAGGGCAGGCTGCATCTCAGAGCCCTTCTCTGGTCTCTGAGTGCACCCCCACAGGTATTAGCCCTCATGTCCTTACCTTTTCCAGGGTGGAATCCTGCAATGCTCGCTTAGACACGGTCCTGGGTTACAGTATCTGTAGATCAGCTGCACTTACCCCCGCCGACCTGACTGGGTTTGGGTCTCCTCGTACTTCCTTTCAGTGGCAGATGGAGAAATAAAATTGAGAGGAGTGCTAGGCCTCACTTTGCTCAGCCAATTACAGAGCAGCTCCAAATCCATCACATTCAGTCAGTGATGCTCCTTTTCATTTAAAGAGGTAAATTGAAATTCTCCTTTGGAGTGTACCTTGAGATTCTCAGTCCGGTTTCATGATTGCCTTACATTTTGCCCTAGGTAGAATAGAAAAGCTTTAACTTAATCTAATGAGCTGATTACTGCTTGAGTATGACACCATTATAAAGTATGAAGGACTTAGACGTTTCATTAAATATCATAAGGCAATTAAAAAAAATCACTTGAGTCCCTGAACTCCTTCCTCCCTTGTATCTGATCTCTGATTTGTGCAAGGAGGCAGGGCCTCTCAAGAAACTACAAGTCCCTGATTCTGCACTGGCTTGGTCAGTGAGTAGCCTAGAGATGCCACTGGTGTAAAGTCTGCCCTATGTTGCTGGACATTCACTGGATGTGGCAGATAGAGGGGTCTGTCAGGGGGCCGGTTACAACGCCTTGATTACCTGCCCTGGCCCAAGCACTTATTAGAGCAACCTGGGAGCTTCTCTAACTTGCTTATCTGGCTATCATCCCCAAGGGACCATCTGCCAGCTGGAGTGTATTGCATTCTGGCCATTCCCCTTCCATGTCCCCAGCATGCCCCTTCCGCTGGGGACTGAGGGGGAGGACTATGTAGGGGCCCACTCTGTTCGTTCTCTGCCTGCTGGGGGAATCCCCATAGGCCCTCTGCACAGGAATGCATTTCACCCTCGGAGAGGAACTGGGAATAAGGCCTGCAGATCTTGCAAACCTATTCCTCCCAATGAGGGTTGCCCTCATGGTGAAATGACTTAGGATTGTCACAGGCTTTAACAGAAAGAAGTCTGGCCTTGTGACAAGTGCTCAGCATGATCATATGCAACACAGGTTACCTACTTGGCTCTGATGTATTGCTCTCAATTCTAGGCGGGAGCTCCCTACACGGATGAGTGGCTTAGTTCTGCTCACTCTGGATCCCAGCAAAGCTCTTGGCAATTCCCATCTATTCCTCTTCCTCAAAACAGTACGGCCAGAGAGAGTCTTTGGTGCTCTGGAAGTGTGCAGGACCCTTTCTTCCCTCACTAAATATACCTTTTTTGCTTAGATATTTAGCTAATCCATTGAGGAAGAAACACTTGGTTAGTTGGTAAGTAAAACACTTAGATGTCAGTTGAGTTTTTCACAAGCTATCAAATCAGCATCCACCTGATTGCTTTTTTGATCCCAAATGGGATCATCTTCCAGTAAACCATTTGTGTCATACTTTCAATTAACGTGCTAGGAGATCCAAGATCAGGGCCGGCTCTGGCTTTTTGGCTGCCCCAAGCAAAAAAAAAAAAAAAAAAAAAGGGCGGCCAGAACGGCAAAACAAAGAACCTGCGGCACGGCCGAAGCGCGGGTGCAGGGGGACCGGCTTTGGGGGGTGGGGGGAGGGAGCGGGCGGGAGAGAGAGAGAAGGTGGTGGCCAGGGCTACAGCAGGGGCGCTGCCATGCGGCCCCTCCCGCTGTGCCGCCGCCTACCGCGAGGGCTCCGCTCCGGTCGGCGGGGAGGGAAGGAAGAGGACTGCCCTGCAGGGCGCTCTGGTTCTCTGTGCCGCTGCCCCCTACAGGGTGGCCGGAGCGGAACAAGAACAAAAAAAAAAAAAAAGCAGCCGTGCCGCCCTAGGATTGGGCAGAATGCCGCCTCCAACAATCTGCTGCCCCAAGCACCAGCTTGCTCAGCTGATGCCTGGAGCCGGCCCTGTCCAAGATGCTACTGACCTAAAGCATGCTTGAAAACAGAAATTTCATTATAGGGATACTTTAATCTCTCTCACTCATCTTTTTCCATTTCTCATCTTTTACTATTGTAAGACAGTTTGAGTGGGTGGTAAGCTATGCCATTTATACTCTGAAAAGTCTCTTCTTATTACATGCATCATGGTTTGTCTTGCACCAGAGATGCGAAACTAATACTGTGATAAAGAAACAGCTGACTTGCAAACTGTGCTGCTTATCTGTTACTATTCGTGAAACCAGAATTGAAAGAAATGAAAGGAAAATGGCAGAAAATAACTTATGACAATTATTCTTTCAGGGGTATGTATGACCATACTTCAAACCTGTATCCACAACTAATTAAGAATCCCACCATTCTAAGCAGAGTTCAGGAGTTTATGGGGTATGTACTGAGTTACTAGAAATGTGATTCTTGAATTCATGGCTTAGAAATAAAAGAATGATGGAATCCTCAGGTCTTTTAGCAGAGTTTGTTGATCTTGTTTGTGTGCTAAAGAGGAAGTATAGGCTCCTTCTGTTATGATTATGTACCTAACAAGAATAAGAAGTTCAAACATATATTAAGAAGGGAATATGCCCTGTTCCCCATTCTGTTCCTTCAAAGAGGCATTTGAACTAGCACTGCAAACAGGTTTAATTAATGCCAACTAACTCACAAGCTTACTGTATTCAATAACTTTATGGACAGGCTTGTGTACTGAATACCACATTGGACTATCTCTTGGCACATGTAATTTTTCCATATCTATTTCCCACTGTAGACATTTTGTATAGCGTATATTCTATAAGGTCAAATACATTGTATGTTAGTTACTAAGTGCTGGAATCTCTCACTTACACCTGTGAGAATCAGGAGTGACTTTGTTCAAGTCAATGGAGTTACACTAGTATAAAACCGGTGCACATGGGAAAAGAACCAGGCCCTAAATTGGGAGGCTCAGCATTTGGCCTACCTTATTTATTTCCTTAGGTTTGTGTGTTGATATAATTTCTATTTTCTTTCTTCGACTACAAATATTTCTGCAAAACCTCAGCCATTTCTGTAAGCTGTGCCTTTTGCCCATCTTGATGCTAGGAAGTGATGGCTCCACGGGTAGCATGCTTTCAGTAGTTCTGGACCCCACACTAGGACTTGTGCTTGTGGCTCATGCTGTTATTGCTGCACATAAAAGTACTGATCCCTCTCATAAGGTACTACATTAAAGGCATTTCTTTTTGGCCGATTCAAGCAGAAGTTAAGAATCCCAATGCTTCCTTACTACCCCTCTAACTCCCAGCCCACCTTTCCTCAATGAAAAGAATAGCAGACAATCACTATGCCCTGGCAAACATTCCAGGTGAAGTTTTATGCTGCATCTCCAAAGAGACTCAGCACAGCAGGTGCAGGCCAGGGAGGTGGATGGGGGTGAAAGTGGCTTTATACCGCCAATGCATGGCCCAGATTATGGATTGCTGTGGGAACTGATCTGCTTTACAGCAACCTTTGCTGGGCTGCCTATAAGCTGCTATACAGTACAGAAAACCTGTAGCCCTGAGAGCTATGACCATGTTCCCAAATGTTCCCAGGATGCACACTATTCCTGAGCCTATGGAGGGGGGGAATAAGGGCATCATAGGGCCATTTATGTCAGCCCTATCCTGCACAGCAGCAGGGGAATTCGGTTGCTGTCATTTTACACTCCTGTATGCTTACCAGACTTGGATAAAGGGGCTGGAGCAGGGGTCAGAATTTGGTCTGGCCTGTTTTAACAAAACATTGTGTTTTATGTTCTAAGCTCTGTCTGGGAGGTTGGGGAGGACGGGGGGAGAGACAGCTATTGCTGAATATCATTATCACAACTACATTTGCCTGTGGTTAATCCACTCTATTATTTAGTTAATTACGGTGTAAAGTGTTGTTCTTTGTAGGATACATGGATTTTTTTTTTTGTAGAATTTGCTTTGGGCCTTTGTTGCAGGGGAGGCCGGACAGTGAAAGAGAATAGGGACAGTGTCCATTCAGAATAATGGAAAGAGACTTCTTTGAATTGTTGAGATTACGTTAGGAAAGCTTGACTCTCAGACGAGAGTGCACAAGCTTTCATAATTAGGGCCCTACCAAATTCATGGCCATGAAAAACATGTCATGGACCACGAAATCTGGTCTCCCCCATAAAATCTGGTCTTTTGTGTGTTTTTATCCTATATTATACAGATTTCATGGGGGAGACCAGCGTATCTCAAATTGGGGGTCCTGATCCAAAAGGGAGTTGCAGGAGGAGTCACAAAGTTATTTTAGGGGGGTCGCAGTATTGCCACACTTGCTTCTGTGCTGCTTTCAGATCTGGGCAGCTGGTGAGCGGTGGCTGTTGGCTGGGTGCCAATCTCTGAAGGCAGTGCCCCACCAGCAGCAGTGCAGAAGTAAGGGTCGCAATACCATACCATGCCACCCTTACTTCTGCGCTGCTGCCTTCAGAGCTGGGTGGCCGAAGAGTGGCAGTTGCTGACTGAGGGCCCAGCTCTGCAGGCACCAGCGCAGAAGGGTGGCAATACCATATCATGCCATCCTTATTTCTGCGCTGCTGCTGGCAGTGGCTCTGCCTTCAGAGCTGGAATCCTGGCCAGCAGCCTCAGCTCTCCAGCTGCCCAGCTCTGAAGGCAGCACTGCCACCAGCAGCAGCGCAGAAGTAAGGGTAGCAATACCACAACCCCCCCTACAATAATCATATGACCCCCCCACACACACAACTCCTTTATGGGTCAGGACCCATAAAATTACAACATCTTGAAATTTCAGATGTAAATCGCTGAAATCATGAAATTTACGATTTAAAAAATCCTATGACCATGAAATTGACCAAAATGGACCTTGAATTACATAGGTGCCAATCCCGTGGGATCTGGGTGCTTAGCACCCACCAGCAGCCAAGCTCTCCCCCTTACCCCCTGCTCCCCAGCACCTCTCCCCTGGTGGTGGCCTCACTGATTGCTCCTCCCCATCCCTCCCAGCACCTCCCGCCCGCCACAAACAGCTGTTTCTTGGTGTTCAGGTCGGCTCTGGGAGGAGGGGGAGGAGTGGGGATGGGGCACGGGGCAGAGCAGGGGCGGGAAGAGGTGAGGTGGGGGCTTGGGGGAAGGGGTGGAGTGGGGGTGGGGCGGAGCAGGGGTGGGAAGAGGCGGGGTGGGGGCTTGGAGGGAAGGGGTGGAGTGGGGGCGGGCCTTGGGCGGAGTAGGGGTCAAGCACCACCTGGGTAGAGGGGAAGTCGGCATCTATGGTGAATTTGGTAGGGCCCTAACTATACAGCATCCTTTGGACTTCAAAAGATTTGCTGCAGGAATTCGATCAGGGTCTTGAGGCTCTCCCAGAATCCTGAAGATGAGATGCTAATTCCTGAGCAAATGGATTCATCAGAAGACTTTAGACATGTAGGAGTATGCTTGTGATGTCTCCTTTTCTCCCTCTCCCCTGTCTCCCGAGGGGGGATGCTTGTTCCAGGTTCTGGGTGGTCATGACTTAAAGCCAAATGGGGGATGTTCTAAAGCACTCAGCATTGGCCTAGTCCTGCTCCCATTGAAGTCATTTGAAATTTTACCATTGATATCAGTGGGGGAAAGAGTTAGACCAGCACTGAGCGCTTTTGAAAATCCCATGCAGACAGTATACAAGTATTGTGCTGATCCAGTCAGCAATGGTGTATGCATCATTACAATCACTTGTCTTGTACACAGTGCCAAAAAACATGGCCCTTTTAAGTAGATGCCTGTGAAGGGGTCAACTCACTGCTGGAGTTGCTCCTTGTGGTCAGGCATGGCAGCTCTCACCCTGTCTGGCACCCCCTGCCAACAGATGCTCTGGTCCTCTGGAGGTCAGCCTCCTCCTATGATGATCCTACAGCCAGGTCATGATTTAAATCCACCCATTCCAAGGTGACATACAGTTCAACAAAATAAAAGTCCAGTCCTTATATCTGGTGTCCGGCTCCAGTGCTGGGCACTGTGGTCATTTCCCCTTCTCTGGCCTCGTGCCACCATACCACACTACACCGCTTCCCAGCCCAGGGAACCTATAACCAGCAGCCAAAGACAGCTCCATCTCACTTCTTGCTGCTACCTCCATGGGCTTCTTCCTACTCAGCCTCTCAGCCCTTCTCCCCTGCAATCTCTCAGTCCAACTCTTGATTATTTTTGAAAGTGGTTTCTCATGTGTAATTTAATATAGAAACTAAAGTTGTCATATATACAGACAGGACCCTCTTCTGGGTACATCACACAGTTGAGTTGTTTTAAAAAAAACTCAACACTTGAGTCATCCCACTGTTTATAGACCTGAGGTACCTTGCCTGCCCCTCCCCAGCCATGTGAGAAGATAAAGCAATATAATGAAAGTTAAATGTATGTCTCAGCCTTCCTCTTCTAAATCACAGCCAGTATTAGGCCAGGATGGGATTTTTGAAAGTCCTTAGTCTAGTTTCTGGTGACTGGCTTTCTCTATTAACCAGTCTGAGCAAGTAGTTTCACATTTGGCTAGTATCACTAAGCTTACCTAACTCCCCAGGCATCATTTATCTCCATCCTCTCCAACCTCAGGATGTGTCTTATCAAAGGGTTTGTATATACAGGGAAGTTAATATGGAATAGCTAAACAAATTAGTTATTCTGAGCTTTTTTTCTCATGTAGACAAGCCCAAAGTCTTTGTGAGACCTGAGTGCTCATCTGGGTCATGATTCCTTTGAGGGTGAAAGAAAAACAAACTTGTATTAACAGCTGAAGTTGCTCACTCAGTCACTTCTCCATCTGAAAATAATTTTTTTTTTGGTCTCTTTGCATCCCAGCCCCCGAGCGTCTTTGTCCGCTTCCTGAATGAAGTTGGAGATCTACTGGACCTTATTCCTGCATTATTCACGTATTCAGCAGTGGGTTGGTATAAGAGTGACCCAGCAGGCTTTGGGAGATATCAGTGGGACATGGGTCACTGCTCTGCTCTTATCAAGGTGAGAGCAACAAAATTTCTCATAACATCTAGCCCATGTGAAGACTTGTGTCACGATCATGTTGATGTAATCCTCATTATTATTTATATTTCAGGAGCATGTAGGGGCCTCAATCAGGCGTCAGGGCCGCATCATGCTGGGTACTACAGACACATCAATCTTGATTCCATTTTATTTTAACTGATAATGTACAGAGATAAGTTTTCTAACAAATCATTCTAGTTGTTGCTTTTGTATCATGTTACTCTTATATTTAGTCTTTCATTTGTCTCTAAACTGAAGTTGTTTAATATCCAAAGATGGCTAAAAGCCATGTTGGAGAGACAGATAAGAAATTCCTATGCATTTTTTAAGGGGTACAATACGTCTCAGAATGTCACTCTGCAGTGCGCAACCTTTGAAAAGGGCAGCATCTGATTTTCCAGAGCCCCAGTCTCTTGTCCCTTGGTCTGGCAGTAATCAGGAAGACTGTCAAGGCAGCGTTTTAGCCTTCTGGGGGGAGGAACGGGAGAAACCTGCATCTGATTTAGAGGTAGACTCTTTGTGTAAATTTTGGGAGTTAAAGATGCTATAGCAGGCTATGCAACTGATGATTTTCACTATCATCCAGGAGAAGCACTATGGCAATGGGTATGATATAAAAATGGTTAGAAATTGGTTTTTCATTTCTAGCGGTGGTCTCCTTCCCTGTGCTGGTAGGGGGTTGGAACACTGCAGGTGTGGTCACAGTGCTCTGAGGAGGAGGAGGAGGAGGGAGTGCCATCTAGATCAAGAGGCAGTCTTGGTTTTGATTTTTTTTTAAAGAGAGGTTTTGTTATTGGCCTTCAGAAGGAATCTCACTAGATGGTGTAGATGGTGGCCACAAGATGGTGCTTCAAAGATGAAGGTGACAAAATGGGGAATTCTCAGGGTTCCAGTTGGGATCTGAAGACTTCTGGGACACTCCCTTTTGGTGTGGGGAATGTCGCATCTCAGGAACCTTAGCTTAACCTGGAGAAGAGTCAGATATTTACTTATTGTAACTGGCTTCTGTGAACACTGGATATTAGAGCTGAGTGAATACTTAAAAAGAATATTCTGTCAATATACATTTAAATTTTTTAACAAATTTGCTTTTACTGACAAGGTCCCTTGTCTTTGCCTTCTGTACTTTCTATTTAACCAGGTGACCAAGAGGAACATACACAAAACCAGCATATTTTCAGCTAATATTGAAGAATATTTGTAGAAATCAAATTTTGCATAATACATGTGTCCAATAAAAACTAAAACTGACATTTCAAATAATTACTACTAATTGCTTGTAAACAAACAGCCAACTGACCAAGGATTATTCCCAGAAATGTCAGTGACTAATTTTTAACAGCAGTAGCCAGCTGCCACTGTAGGGCAGCTTCTCCCAGCCGACCTCTGTAAATTTCCCCTAGCTGGTTTCACCCAAGTTGGCAATAAATTCTTTTTTAAAAAAAGCAAACAGAACACAAAACAAAACCTTCATAACAAAAATCCTTTCCTCCCAGGTGCCTTGTCTGGGGTGAAGGCTTCAGCCTTCCTCCCCAACTTGGAGGCAAGGTCACACCACTTCAATCTTTTCTCCTGTGGGCTGGGAGAGGTCAGCAGGCAACCAGTGCTTCCCCTGCTCATGTCTCTGTCAGAGTGAGGCAAGAGTCAGGCTGTATGCCATGCTTTTTCCCAGAACTTATTCTGTAGGGCGGACAGAGAGGGGAGCCTTGTCCCACCTTACACTGCAAAGCTCCTGATCCCAGGCCCTTAAAGAAACAGTAGCCTGAGTTTCCCCAGACACTATCACCTTCGGACCACTTCTTCTCTCCCAGCACCTGCATCCGTCATTTCCTGGGCCCTTATCTGCTCCAGAATTCCTGGTCTCCCAGGCATCCCCTCTCTGGCTTTAAAGGGCCAGTATGTCCCATTATAACAAGAGATTCAAACTTGATAGTCTGATAATTCTTGAACAAAGGCAAAATCCATCCGATGGGTTATTTGCAACAAATTGTTGTTCCAGCTCTACTGGTGTAGAGTAGAGAGCGTTACAATGATCAGGATTACTCACTGTTCTGCTTCTGTTTTCTAGGTTCTCCCTGGATATGAGAACATCTATTTTGCTCATTCCAGCTGGTTTACATATGCAGCTACGTTGAGAATATATAAACATTGGGACTTGGGTATATACCTTTTTAAATAACGGTAAGACATGGTTTAGCACAGACTAAAATATGGACATAAAAGGACAGTATCAGGAATTCCATAATAGAAAAAATAAAATCCACATTAAGTATTACAACACCACCGTTGGACACAGGATCCCAATTAAAGATTTCAAAGTAATCAGCCACAGTTATGCAAAGGTTCTGGATATGTAATACCTCACCTCTAACTTCCTTCTACATTTATGTTCATTCCATATGCTTGAATGTTGCCATGTAAACCATTTAATTTCATCAGTCATTTGTATAGAACAAAGCACATTATGCTCAGCGCCTTTGACAGATTAATTTTTTTTAAATATCAAGCAACTTTGTGCCTTGTGAAAGGCAGCTGTGAGGATAAAAATCACTGAAATCTTCTTTAGTTACATCCAGTAACTATCTTCTTGTGGGGATGGAGAGACACTCAGTTAAAAAAATTGAGACTTCTCTACATGTGCATAAAAAAAATTCCAAGCCACTTTCCATTTTAAGTTAAAAGCTGGTCCGTGTGTATATGTATGTGTGTATACACACAGACCAGCTCCTAATGCCTTTATTACAAACAGCCGAAGAGATGAATACAAATACTGGCATTTTTTAAAAGCCTGGATCAATATCACCACCTGGTGGTGAAATAGATTTAGACTGGATTATTTTATTTACTGATGTGTCTGGTCCTCTTTTACTTTTGCATCCAAGAGAGTGTTCAAAAGTTCAAATCCATCCTGGATTTCCTTCAAGTAATGTAAGCCCTTACAAAGTATTCAATGCAACAGGATAAACTTAATTTTTTTTAATGGAATGTCTCTCCGTCTCCACAAGCAGATATTTCCAGATGCAACTAAAGAAAGTTTCAGTATTGCCAACTCATGCCCTTTAGCCTACCCAATTCTAACATTTAAGGTGATGGAAAAGGTTGAGGTCTACCAATTCCAAGCATCCCTGGCAATTATAGAGAATAGAATTAACCAAGGTTTCAGAGTAGCAGCCGTGTTAGTCTGTATCCGCAAAAAGAAGAACAGGAGGACTTGTGGCACCTTAGAGACTAACAAATTTATTAGAGCATACGAAAGCTTATGCTCTAATAAATTTGTTAGTCTCTAAGGTGCCACAAGTCCTCCTGTTCTTCTTTTTGAGAATTAACCAAGTGAGATATTTCCATCTCCTCCTAACTTATGTCCCCTGCTCATTGTTCCAGAATAAGGGTAAAATGAAATATCCTCAGAAATCTTGCAGACATATTCAGGGCTGGCTGGGAAGGGATATTCCATCTCCAACCCAAGTCTGGAAACCCATTTAACCCTGTATGTGTGAGCAAAAATCTCCACCCAATTCTATAAGGGAAAAAGTCATCATAGTTCCACAGGATAATTCTCTAAAACTATGGAAGAATGTCTTTTCTCCTGTGATCCCGAGTTCTATGAATTCACTTTAGTATTTTTCCCTGGGCTAAAGAGAGGTGTGAAAATGGGAGGATATAGAAACAAATTAATAGGCTGTGAAGGCTCGTTTCAGAATGGCACAAGGCAAGATAGTCAATAGAAGCAGACTTAGGTTTTGCTAGATGTCTAGAGAGAGTGATGTGTGGGCACACCTGAGGACAGAGTATGGGCTCAGTGACCCAGGAGTGGCAGCAAATTCTATTTCACAGCGGGAGAGGCAGAAGGGTCATGGGGATGATAGTGGGGAGAAGAATGCAGAATCCCACAGAGGCATCTTCTTACCCAAAAGGAGTACAATAGGCACTATATGATGCAAGCAACTGGATAATCTATAGATTATTTGAATAAACATGTTTTCTAATAACCTTGAAAACTCTTTGGGGTAAAAGGGAGGTTTTAGGCAGACATCAGAAAATTCATAGAAGAGCAACAAAATCAATTAAGGGGCTAAAGGGACTGAGAAAAAAAGATTAAAAAGAATTAAATATGTAATACTATCACTTGGCTAAATAACGAAGGTGGGGATATGATTGTGTTGCCTCTTTTTGATCTGAAGGGTTATTCCAAGTTAAGGGCCCTGGGGATGTTCCTGCTGGAAGTATTGAAGATGGAATCTCATATTTCCTGTGTACATTCCTTGTAAATAAACAAAATTGCATCAAAGTCCTGCTTTTCCAAATACAGGATTAACCAAAGGCAAAAAGAGGAGTTTCTTAGCTTACAGGTCCAAGCTTCTTTTTAGCCAGCATCCCAGAAGCAGAACCTCTCTCTAAGTTTCTCTCGGGGTCTCACTTTGGTTATAGGCTTCTGCTTGGATTTTTCCAGGTAGTCTCTGTGTCTCTCTGGTCCTGTGCATGTGTGCACAAACACACATGTTCTGTCCCCAACCCCCCCAAAAACAATATTTAGCACACACACACACGCCATGCCCATACAGTCCAAACCCGTTCGGTGGGTTCACATAACCCTTAACTTTTAGATGGGAGGCTGTGGTTAATTTATCCTTACAGTTATGTTAACTGAAGAGTGTAGTCACACCCATCAATCACAACAAGGTTTTAACCCAACCCATAACAAGGTTCCACCCAGCTCAAACAATAACTTTCCACATATTATTTTCTGAAGGTGTACACACCAAATAGGGAAAAGAATGTTAGAACAACTGTCATGAAATTAAGAAAAGGACAATTTAGGCTTTGGGGCAAAGATTAACTAGGATGCTGGACCAATAGACTGTTTCAGTGTAGAAACTCCTATTTCCCTAATCCAAACTGTCTTTCTGTATAGTTTGCTCTCTTGCTGCTGGATTTATACACAAATGGCCTGGCCCATTTCTTCTGCACCACCAAAAAACCATCTCTTCTGCCTGCTGCCACCACTTTAGGACAACATCCCGGTTCTCTCCAGCAGGAAGCAGGATTTCTTCATCTCACCTCCAATGCTCTCTTGTAGTCCCCCAGGTGAAAGGCACAGTATCCAATCCAGAGGCCAGTGTCCTCATCTTGTTCCCCCACATGCCGTTTAAACTTCAAAGAAAAAGAGATGCAAAAATGACACCAGCTGTCAAATTTTGTCAGATTGTCTCATGTGAAACAAATTCATTTATAAAATTAATATTAGGATGATTTCTGCTGGCTTGAAAACCCTGGACACGGAAGTCAGGCAGTGTCAATATCACATTTTCAAGGACAGGCAGTTTCTATCCAGTCACATAGTCTCTGTACACATATTTTAAAGCTGTAAACGTAAAGGAGGGCAAGTGATTATTCAGGTGGGTGCAGGGGGCATATCTAGGGTGTGAGAAAGAACAGAAAAGACAAATTAAGTTGAAACACCTGGAACTTTTTCCAAACAGGGAGCTCTGCTGCAATTGGGAACAGTCTGCCAGAAGGAGCCTCATCACCCCAGTCATTGGGAGAAGGGTTTGGGAAGGCCCCGGGGGCTGTGCTCTGGGCACCAATCCTGCACTGATGGGGGAATGTGGACCCGGTGACCTGCGGCCCCTCCCACTCGCACCCCCATTGTCTGGGAGACTGGTGGAGTTAGCTCGTTAGCTGCGGGAGCGCAGAGCCCCGTAGGCCGAGCCCCGTTACCTCCAGCAGGGCGATGGCGCCGGTGAAATCCCTCTAGGCCAGCAGCTCCTCCAGCGGCGGGACTTTCTTGCCTTTCTTCTTCCGTTTGTCACCCTGCGGTGGGGCGCCCCCCATGGCCGGCTTAGCCCGGGAGAGCATCTGGAGGGGGCAGAAAGAAGAGGGGAGACCGGGTGAGAGCGGGGAGGCGCTGGGGGGCATCAGATCTCCCCGCTCCTGGATCCCACAAGTGGCGACCCCCTCCCCGCCCTGTCCCTCACCATCTTGCCCCGGGCTCCTTGCTTCTCCAACGACTCCGTTACCTTGGTAACGGCGCGGCGGGGGTAGAATGAGTAAGTGAGACACCAAATAGGGCCCGGCTGGAACTCACGTCCCAGCTCACAGTTCCGGCCCCGACCCCGCGGCTAGCGCAAAAGAGGAGCCGCTCGATTCTCCGGGGAGAGTTTCAGAACGGGACATTTCCGGTGTGGCTCGCGCTTATCTCCATAGCAACCCAAGGAGCTGGGTGTAATTTTATCGTCGCAGTGTCACAATATTTATTTATTTATTTATTTGTGGTTAATGTCCCAGCTCGTGGGGACGAGCGGTTGAGATGAGACTGTGAGTTTTCATTTATAATACAGGTCCAGCCTTCAGGGGTATGGAGACAAGCTTGAAAACAGGACCCAGGCACGCTTGAGAGGCTCATCAATCAAGAAAGTGAAGAGAACAGATTTTTGGTGTCTGACTCCTGCTTTTTCAGTGCCTGGGGTTGGTAATAGTGTGATTGTGCAGCAGAAAACTTGGGGCTGTGGTACAACACCAGTGCTTTTGTCAGGCGAGAACATAGTAACATCCTTTGACAACACGCTTAGAGGCTCTACATAGGATATAACACTAAATAATGAAAATCAGAACAGGGAACTACTGATTTTTGTGCCAGAGAACAAATGATTCAGTGGTGATGTCATGACATGTATTAGCATGTGGTATGTGATGTCATCACTGTACTCTTCACTGCCATCAGTGTGCGCGAGCCTTTACAGACAACTCAATACAGTAACTCCTTGCTTAACATTGTAGTTATGGTCCTGAAAAATGCGACTTTAAGCGAAATGATGTTAAGTGAATCCAATTTCCCCATAAGAATTAATGTAAATAAGAGGGGTTAGGTTCCATGGAAATTTTTTTTCACCAGACAAAAGACTATATATATATATATATATATATATATATATATATATACACACACACATACACAGTGTAAGTTTTAAACAAACAATTTAATACTGTACACAGCAGTGATGATTGTGAAGCTTGGTTGAGATGGTGAAGTCAGTGGGTGGAAGAGGGTAGGATATTTCTCAGGGAATGCCTTACTGCTAAATGATGAACTAGAACAGGTGAGCCCTCAAGGATTAACACGTTGTTAATATAGCCTCACACTCTACAAGGCAGCAAAAATGGAGGGAGGGGAGACAGCATGGCAGACAGAGACACACACTCCGTGAGAGAGAGAGCTCATTGCCCCTTTAAGTACGCTGACCTCCTATAAGTACATTGCCTTTTTAAGTAGATCAGCAAGTTGAAACAGCAGCTGCTGACAGAAAGCTCCCTCTGTCCTGATCCCTGTTGTGTCCCACCTCTGCTCTATGGAGATGGGGTAAGAGGGGGGCAGAGGGGAGGGAGACACCCTGACATTAGTCCCCTTCCCCCTGCCCCCCAGCAAGCAGGAGGCTCCTGGAGCAGCTCCAAGGCAGAGGGCAGGAGCAACACGTGGCAGTGTGGGGAGGGACAGCTGAACTGCCGGCAATTGATAGCCTGCTGGGCGGCTGCCACACAGGGAACTTAGGGGAGTGGGGAGCTGATGGGGGGCCCGTCCACCCTCGTTCCAAGTCCCTATCACTAGCTCTTTCTGGAAGCAGTGGGCAAAGCAGGCGGCTGCCAAACAACTTTATAAGGGAGCTTTGTGCAACTTTAAACGAGCATGTTCTCTAAACTGATCAGCAATGTAAAAAGGAAACAACGTTAACCGGAAGGACTTTAAGTGAGGAGTTCCTGTAGATGAGTTCCTTCCCAAATGGCCCATTAACTTTCCTCCAGGTATAGGGAAGAAAGGATGTGGGAGAGCACCTGAGGGGGTTGTTAGTGGGTTATAGATTGTTCTCCTCGTCCTCAAAGGAAACCAGCACAAAACTTTAAAAAGACGAGTCTGGGAGCTTAAATTCTTAACTTTGCTAGAAACTAAATATCATGGTCTGAATAGACATTGGCTCTATGGCTTATTAAAACGGTGTAAGTGAAGTGTTAATGGGCCCCTTCACCTTGAACGGTCCCTTGAAATATGTGCTAAACAATGTGTTCCATCTTGTCTTTAGCTGTGACACTCTGAATAAGTCCCCCAGACCTGAAGAAGAGCTCTGCATAAACTGAAAACCTTGTCTCTCTCACCAACAGAATTTGGTCCAATAAAAGATACTACCTCACTCACCTTCAACCCCTCCCAGAATGGAAGTCACCTGACACAGCCCTGACTAGCCCTGAAAGTAGTCCGAACGCATGGGCCAGAGAAACAACTTACAAAGACCAACAGTATGGTGTGCCCCAATTGTAGTAGTTATAAAGAAAGTGGAAAAATATGAATCTGTGTGAATCTTAAAAGACTTAATGAAGCAACTGGGAGAGAAAAATGTGTTCTCCCAACTCTGGATGATTTCCTTCCCAAAATGAAAGGAACTAAAGTATTCTCCCAAGCTGAATACCTCGAGCCAACTCTGGCAAATTCCTCTAGCCAAAGAAAGTGCTGAACTGACACATTTATCAACCTCTTTGGGAGATTTTACTTTCGAAGATTACCTTTTGGGATTACCAGTGCACCTGAAATTTTCCAAAGAAAGATGGCAGAACTGTTAAGGAACACTAACGGAGTTGTACTTTTCATGGATAATGTTTTGATATATGGATCTTCAATGGAAGAACACAACAAAACCTTCAACAAAGCCCTAGGCCTAATCAGTCAGACCAGACTGAAGTTAAAGAAAAGTGTGTTTTCCACCTACCCCAAATTGAGCTTTTGGGACAGTCAATAAAGAAAGATGGAATCAGTCTGAGCCCTGAGAAAGTAAAAGGAATCTGAGAATGGAATGCACCAACAAATGTACCAGAACTGAGAGTGTCCTGGGCATGGTAAATTACCTTGGTCGATACCTACAAGACCTTTCTACAGTGACAAAATCACTGCATGAACTGTCCAATGCATTTTGGCTATGGGGGCTAAATCAAGACATTGCCTTCTAAAAGGCAAAAGAAATTATTTCAGCAGCTCCAGTCTCAACATGCGAACAAACCCACAATGGTCAGTGTGGATGCAAACACCTCTATGGTCTAGGTGGTATACTGTGGCAACAACACAAATCTGTGTGGAAGCCAGTTGTGTTTTGCTCTCGCACACTCACAGAAGCAGAAAAGTTATACAGAGTGAATGAAAACAAGGGCCTGGCAAGTGTATGGGCATATGAAAACTTTTACAGATATCTGTGTGGTTTGGATTAATTTACAATGATAAAAGACCAATAAACCCTCATCAATGGAAAAGGTTGGCTCAAGCACTGCTGAGATGTCCACATCTATTAATAAGGTTAGTGTGATTTAACCCAACTTCTAAATATGTTCCTGAGAAAAATCTGGTAGCAGCAGACACTCTGTCATGGAACCCAGCATCACACCTTGATGTCACTCAGGGTACGATTTGGACTGTTGAATAGCTGAGCCCCTTCAGTTCTCTAGCCGGGGGTGCCCTTTACACTGCTTTGCTGTATAAACAGCCACTCCTGGCCTGCTCACACAATCTTCAGCACGTAAATTCACTCCCAGTTAAATACATGAGCACTCTGACCATTCACTCATGAATTACATATTGGGCGATACTTGCAAATTCTTACTCCGAGCCTTGTTCCCTGAAATGTACATCTTGTGCTGCTCAGCACCCTCCTGAACAGTACAAGTTCACAGAAAGTCCATCATTTCATCAAAGCAAAATGATAATGTGCCAGCCTTGTTATCTGAAACACTGGTTAAGACAAAACAATAAGATATGTTTAATAAGTACAGAAAGATAGATTTTAAGTGATTACAAGTGATGATGCATAAAAGTCAGGATTGGCTACAAAAGAAAATAAAAGAGTAAAACGCAAATTAATACCTAATTTAACAAGTGAACTTAAAAGCAAAAGATTTTGTCTCACCATATGCTGCAGTAAATTTCACAGACTGGATCCTCTTTTCAGCCTGGAACTCCTCCCTTGCCCCCTTCCCCCTTGGTTCAGAGTCTCTCTGGTATTCATTGATGTCATGAGCAGAGAGATGGGAGGAGGAGAGATGAATTGGAGATCACTGTCTCTCATCCTTATATCCTTTTCCCTTCTTTGAGGATTATCCTCAGCTGGGGTGTAGGCGACAAGCAGTCTCTTGTGGATGTGCGGCTTGAAATGTTCCTGTGATGCAATGTAAATTTTGCATTCACACCTTCCTCCTGCTGAAGAATGGCCATTTAAGCAGCCATTGAAAGCATTCTAATTCCAAATGAAATGACAGAAGAAATATTAAACCTCATCCATGAAGGACATCAAGGATTAACGAAATGCCATATATGGGCCAACCAGCCAGTGCAGTGGCTTGGCATCAGCAAGGATATAAACAATAAAGTATCTGCATGTGAACATTGCAGAACTAATAGACCAACACAACACAAAGAACCTTTAATAACAACACATCTACCAAACAGACGTTGGAAGAGACTAGCTTCAGATTTATGCGAATACAGAGGACATCATTACCTGGTCATAGTGGACTATTTGTCCATGTATACAGAAATAATGTACTTGAGAGACATAACATGGCACAGTGTTATCAAGAAATTGAAGTGCATTTTTGCTCATTTTGGCATTCCAGAACAACAAGGAATGCACAATGGACCACAATTTACTGCAGCAGAATTTAAGTCATTCTGAACAAAATATGATTTTGATCATATTACTAGCAGCCCATGTTACTCAAAAGTGAATGGAGAGTAAAGCCAAGAAAACCCTAGAACAGGAAGATATATTCCTTTTTCTCTGAGCTACAAGTCAACACCAGTAGCAGCTTCAAGATAGAGTCCAACATGACTTCTGATGGGAAGACAACTCGGAACTACTGCTCCAACTTTAGAAAAGAATCTATTTCCAAAGTGGCCAGACATGAAAAAAGTAACTAAATCAGATAAAAAAGTAAAAAGAGCTTATAAACACATTTGCATCACACAATACTCAGAGAACTGCTGAGTCTAGAATCTGGTGACCATGTTAATGTCAAATTGGATATATAGAGAGGATGGACACTTCAGCTGTCATAAAGAGAAACAACTTTAGAGCCCAGATATGTGACTGAGACCAACAGTGGAGAGTTCAACAGAAACCATTGGCATCTAAAGTTTGTTCCTCAGAGAGAACAATTGACAGAGAAAATTCTACAGACAGTGGATTCCAAACTGACCACATTCAGTTGCTGCAACTAATTTAGGTCCATTTTGTAAATGGTAGGAATGTATTAAAGGGGGAGATGTAATGGAATGCTAAACTGTATTATGCTGTTATGCCGTGAGGTGGCACAGTGTGCAACATACCTTATTTCAGCTAACCTCAGCCTTACAGGGCAGAGCATTAAAGGATTTTATGGAAGATGCATTTCTGGTGTATCTCTCTGAGAAGGAAACTCTGTAGTCATTCAATAAATGACAGAAGTTTGACCTGCCAGTAGCAGCCCTGCAACCTACCATGTATGAGGTGTAAATGACATCTGCCACGTCTGCAGACAACATGTAGCAAAGGGAGCAGCAGAAGCCATTAGAGACAGGGAAGAAACCACCTGGCTACACTCATAACCAGAGCAGACTTGGTCCCCACTTCTCTGGAAGTGAAGGTTGGCAGGATTGCCGAGCTTTGATGCCTGTGGGATTGGCTCTTCACTGGTTGGGCTCACATGCATCTGAATTTGCTACTGTCGCTGTGGCCTTTTGCTTACACTGGTCTGCTCCTGGCATCAAAGGAGAAACTATTCACAGTAAATTGTGCAGGTCTGTGATCAATCTTCTCTTTTCTTATTTATTTTGAAACAGCAAGTTAACCATGTTGACATTTAAATAATCAGCATTGGTAAACTGAGCCAACACATAATTGAGATGAATGGGGCAGTTCATATCTTTCAGAATTATTGTTTTATGTTTTTTGGAGATGCAATCAATCATCTTGTCATCACTGCATCCGTTTATACACTCATTTAACATTTTCAAGGCTTTCTTTGCAACCATAAGAGTCAAAGACTTTTTTTTTTTAATGAAAACTGAGATTTTGGAGAACAAAAAGAAAAAGTGCTGGGTCACTGAACCAGTGAGACTGGTCCAATTCTAGCATGAGTTTGGCACATCCACCTCCATGCGAGTCCAAGGGCAAAGCCTCACTCATCTGTGTAATGCTTATTCTGGCAGATAGAACATTTTGAAGTGAATTGGATTGAGATTGAGGGCCTAGTGAAATCAGACACCAGAAATGTAATCCTTTTTTGGAGGGCAGAACACAGGTCGAAGATATTCCCTCAGCCCCACCCCTTCTCTCCTGCCAGGGGAAAGGAAAACCCATAGATGGCTCTTTTTTGGTCTTGCCTTATCTTTCCTGGGCTGGAAATGGAGAAGCAGTTCATTTCATCTTCAACCCCTCTTCTTCTTGACAGGGGTGTTGAAACTGGATGGAAACCTCAAACTCTGAGAGTCATAGAACAAGTATAGCACTTGGCTCTCTCACTTATAGAAATGCTCTTTTGAAAACTCTTAGGGAGAGAAAATGTCTCTGCTGTCCCCCTGTATCTGCCAATGCAACAATTCAGCAATAATGGATAAGCACAGTTGCTGCATATTTCTTCTAAAATGATCAGTAATGAAATGCTTAACACTGTTGAAATTTAAATGCTCATAATTAGGCTTCAGCGTTAACACCCCATCAAAGTGATAGGGGCAGTTCACATTTCTCTTAGAACTACTGTTTCAGCCTGTCGGCCTGCAGACTCAGGAGGAGAACACGGCATCAATTTTCATTCAGATGGCTAATTTTGCAAACAAAAGGGCTAGAGATTTTTTTTTCATGTATGTATTCCATTTTAATTATATTAACATTGATGAGGGTGCAGCTGTTCTCTATTAGATCAGCCACTGCTCAAAATATTCCCCACCCAGTGCAGACAGATATTTTAATCCCTCTAGGATTTGAAAGTTAAAAAGGAACCAGTTTGGTCATGTCTAGCTCATTTTACATGCCTTCCTCTTATGGCTGCAGCTCTACTACCTGGGGCTGTACTTGTGTGAGTTCTAACATACTAACCAGCGTTGGACCTAGTCAGTATTTGAAAAGAGAATTCAAAGAAAAACTCAGGGAACTTCATGAAGTGGGATGGTCAATGATCAAGTAAAGAGCATTCTTCTGTTTGAATGCTGATTGAATACTGTGATGATATTTAGCACAGTAGGGGGATTCTGTGAGCTTGGAAGTGGCGGAGTTGGATCTATCTAAGCAATACATACTTTAGAACATGAGGGGTCCTTAGGAAAGGGTTCAGGAAGATAAGGGGGGGGCAAGAGGGTGAAAGAGCTGTTGCACTTATGTGAATTATTTTAAATAAGTATCCGGTATAATCCTACTGTCTGCTTGCTTCAGTCAAAAAATTTCTGGAATCATGGATTGCTTCTGCCTTGTCTAGGTCAAGGGCAACCTTTCAGAAGTGGTGTGCCGAGTCTTCATTTATTCATTCTGATTTAAGGTTTTGCATGCCAGTAATACATTTTAACATTTTTAGAAGGTCTGAAGAAGTGAGGTTCTTACCCACGAAAGCTTATGCTCCCAGTACTTCTGGTATCTAGGTGCACTTTATATAGTTTAAATTGGACCATTAGCAGTTCAAACTAAGAGGTTCAGAAGATCACTCTCTTCTGCTGCCAATTTGCCCAGTCAAATTGGTGATCTGAGAGTGGCTAAATGACCAGCACACAATCCATGGGAAGCCTAGTCAAAGAGATGTGTCTTGCACTCTATCAAAAAAAGGCCAAGTTTTTACTTAAAGAGATTTCTTGCAGGGATATGCCCCTGAGGCATAGCACTCTGTTGTAACCCAGTTCAGCAATGAGAATCTTTGTTTTTCCTTATAGAAAGCTTTGAATCACCTTTATACCACTTTAATCCTGGGACTAGCTTGGAGCCAATTTGGCTCCTGGCACAAATTAGAACATCGAGACTGCTCTAAATTGTGTCCAGCTGCAAGGACCTCCTGAGAGATCATTCTAAAACCCAGGAATTGTTGGAGCACAGAAGCACTCTGGAATGTCCTCTTTCCATTGTCTTACCCTCTATACTAGAGGCCTTTGGCAGGCTACCAATGCGGATTCCATTATGCAAAGGGAATGTCCAGGTAGTTAGTTAAGGGCAGACAATCCAGGCCAATGATTCTGCACCTTTAATGGCTATTACATTTCCTTTAATTCAGTAGCCTTGTTGGAGTGCTTTCCCCATAAACAATGATTTTCTAATTTTAGAATTATTTGTCTTTTCAGTTATTTGATCATGTATCATTTTGTCAGGTAGGATATCAACATAGCATGTAGAGGCTAGTTCACACAATGCAGTCATATATCCTGCAGTCAGTTTTCTGGGGATTTCTACTATCTAATGGGTAAAATAATGTTCTGCCAAAACATTTATCAGCAAGTCAAAGTGCTTACCAGGTACCAGAATTTTTTTATCGAAGTCTGTGGAATCAGGAAAAGCAGCTGGCTTGACAGGCATATTTTAAAATGCCCTTTGCCTCTCACGTCCCAAACAATGCCTCAGAAAAACTTTCTTTCATTCTACAGAAAAGTTATCACTGTAAATAGCTTGCAAGTACTTAGGGAAATATAATTTCCACTCCTGCAATGGAACAGCTAACTGTGTAGGCTAAGTTAGAAAAAATGAAGACATCTGAGTCACTTTTCAGCATATAGACTTCAAAATGACCTAGACCAGGGGTAGGCAACCTATGGCACGCATGCCAAAGGTGGCACGCAAGCTGATTTTCAGTGGCACTCAAACTGCCCGGGTCCTGGCCACCAGTCCAGGGGGCTCTGCATTTTAATTTAATTTTAAATGAAGCTTCTTAAACATTTTTAAAAACCTTATTTACTTTACATACAACAATAGTTTAGTTATATATTATAGACTTATAGAAACCATTCCCTTTGCTGGTTTCTTTTAAACCAGCTGCCTATTAATTTCATTGTGTGACCACATATCAAAGGAACCAGGAAGTGGGTAAATAACACTTCCTTATTCCCTTTCTCCACACTGTTCATGATTTTATAGACCCCTGTCATATCCCCCATTAGTCGTCTCTTTTCTAAACTGACACGTCCCAGACTTTTAATCTCTCCTCATCTGGAATCTGTTTCATACTCTTCATTTTTTGTTGCCCTTCTCTGTACTTTTTTCAATTCTAATATATCTTTTTTGAGATGTGGCAACCAGAACTGCATGCTGTATTCAAGGTGTGGGAGTACAATGGATTTATATAGTGGCATGATATTTTCTGTCTTATCATCTATTCCTTTCCTAATGGTTCCTAACATTTTCTTTTTTGACTGCCATGGCACACTGAGCAGATGTTTTCAGAGAACTATCCACAATGAGCCCAACAACTCTTTCTTGAGGGATAACGGCTAATTTAAACCCCAGTCATGGGGCTTTGTGCTCCCATGATGCTCCAGTGAAATCACTTAGATCAAGCTCTGTTTGATAACATACATGAAACCATTGATTGAGTGGATATCTCCAAAAGTAGTAGCAAAAAATCCAATGGACAAATATAAATGTACACAGATATGAGAGACTTGGACTCTTGTAAACAGTTCATTGCCATCCCTTACAAAAATAAATGAAATCTTGAACAACAGATATCTGCTGAATTTAAGTTCCTACGTATGCTTTATGCACCTAAATATGAAAATGATGATCAAAGTGACAAAGTTCAGAAAGAAATAATAACACCTGCACCATTTACTCTAATAGAACTACCAAAGGGCTCATGGGGAAATACAGTCGTGGAGATAAGATCAGTTAATGATCAGGCAGTAACTCAGAGATATCCATGTTTCTGTCAGTGTCCTCCCTTTCTATCTGCAGAGAAATAATCATACATTTCTAAACAAATGTCTTTGAAGAAAAAAATGTCTAAAGAAATTGTAACAGATAATAGAGTACAATCAATCTCCAGGAAAAAATGAAAACTATTGGATGATGAATGGTATAATACATGAGAACTTCTCTTTACTATCCAAATACATATGGATAAGCGGAAATATGAATAACTGATCAAGAAAGGTCTATAAAACCAAGCAACGAAGCTAAGCATTGGAAAAAGGGCATATAGGAAAGATTATTTGCTTAGAGATTGACACTATATTTAGCAACTGGTATAATACATTTTTCTTTTTTTCAAGGAGAGAGGAAGTATTGTATCTAATGCTAACTGAATACTCAGGAATGACTAACTATCCTACCTACTTTCCAGCACTAGAGGGATCTTAGGGAAGGAAGTAAAAAAGGAGAAAAATAAGATGGTGAGAGATCTATTGCATATATGGGAGTTTGTTTAAAAGATCCAGTTTAATCCTATTGACTGCTAGCTTATTTCAGTCAAAATACTACAGATATCTTTTAAATGAGATGTACAACTAAGGTTGTGATACTTGGGCATTATCTATCAGTGGTTTTCAACCTGTGGTCCGTGGACCCCTGGGGGTTTCCAGACTGTCTAAGATTTCCAAGGAGTATTCATCTCCATTCAAAATTTTTGTAGGGGCCTTCAAATGAGAAAAAGTTAAAAACCACTGGTCTATGCTAGTGAAATTTGGTTTGCTAACCACTGTGTATTACTCTTAACATGTTGTAACACAGTATATGTCCATATGCAAAGTTACTTCCAGCAGTGCACAGGCATTCACATCACCATTTAGAAGAGATTTGCTTAGGGTAAAATAGGTACTATGTCCTTTCTTTCATAAATAATAAGCTGGTGGTTTCTCAGTTACAGTTAGTCAGTTGTTCAAATCAGAGAAACTGCCATCACAAATAGGGCTCATTGACATTATTATTGCCATCGCAGCAGAAAGGCTAAGGACTGAATGGACCATGAAGACTGAATTCCTCTCTTAACACCCAGAGATGTTCCCTTCATGTCAAGGCTGAGGGACATAAGCTCGTGGCAGATAGCTGGTAGATTGTACTACTGCAGCTGGTGGTGTAAGGGTTCCATGCATAAAGGGCTGGATCCAAAATCCATTTAAGTCAATGGGAGTCTTTCCATTAACTTCATTGGACTTTGGATCAGGCCTAAATACAGGACTTCATCTTCAAAGTAATCCAGCATGTTTTATCAGCACCATATTCACTTTTTTAAAAAATTAGGAAAACTAGATGCAGAAAATATGGAAAGTCAGATCAAAGGAGGTAGATGTAGTAGTTTTGTTTCCCATATTAAATGCCAACAAACCTTTTTTAAAATGTAGTGCCAGACTGAGAAATCTGGCTTCTTTATTAATAATGATGGCATACTGCTGCAACAGTGTATTAATCATCTGCATTATCTCCCAGGCCATGTACTTTTAGTGTGACTGATGATCTTGTTTATTCCCACACAGAATTGCTGGGAGACAGTGAATTTATGTGTACTGATAGCAGCAAAAGGGGAAGTCCTGCAAGTGGGGCTAAACATAGAACTAAGTGTGGGAACACAAGATTTTAAATTCAAAAACGAAGAGTGGAGCGTAAGGATCGAGAATAAGGGGAAAAGAGAAAGAAAGGAAAGAGAAAAGAAGAAAGGGAGAGAAAAGAAAAGCAGGAAGTGGAGTGCATCCTGACAGCATTAAACATTGTTCACAAAGACAGTGCCAGTGTCAGTTTGGCAAACATTGAAAGCAGTGCAGGAGTCAGGGTGAGAATCCTATAGGCTTTCTGAAAAATGTGCAGTTCTGGGGCCAGTATCCTATAGACTTTGCCTCTCTGATGCCTTGCTTAGACACATGTACAAAGAAATGAAGCCAAAGTCATATAATAAGCAAGTTGTTTTTTCTACAGTATTGGTCCCAAACACATCTTACAGGAGGGATACATAGTCTGAAAACTGCAGTAATTTTTTTTTTAAATAGGGTGGCTCCTTCTGGCCAAAGGAATGATGGGTCTTGGCTGTAAGCTACAAAGATGGAAGAGGAGAGAAATTACCAGTCTTTACATTTTTTTAGTTACCATTTAGATTATTTAGCTGTTTGATTCATTATGGATTTTAGGACACTGGATGAGCTTGAATTTTGTATTGATTTTTTAAAAATCCCTGCCCATCACTTTGAGCTGAGGACTCTCTCCCTGTTCTCTTTCCTGTTTAACATTGGCCTGGTCACAGGTTTCAATAAGGGTTCAAAGAGCCCCATGTGGGAGAATCAGAACCTTTATTCTCAGCATGTCAGGCTCCAATAAGCGAAACATGTCTATGGATAGAAACATTGCTGTGTAATAATGACACTTGTCTCCACAAACCTTCTCCCTATAATCTATCAGCAACTTTAATTAGAAATAAAGTTAGCTCTGTAAAGCCAGTGCAGCTTCTATTATGTCTTGCTTATCATCAACAATGCTGTCTGCCAGATTTGGATAGTAGAATCCTTATTACCACTGATAATTTAAGAGGAAGAAAAAGTTTGAATTTCAGATCACAGATGGATTTTGGAATGTTGGCAGTTAGGCCTGGTCTACACTAGGCGTTTATGTCGAAGTTAGCGCCGTTACATCGAATTAACCCTGCACCCGTCCACACTGCGATGCTATTTAGTTCGACATAGAGGTCTCTTTAATTCGACTTCTGTACTCCTCCCCGACGAGGGGAGTAGCGCTAAATTCGACATGGCCATGTCGAATTAGGCTAGGTGTGGATGGAAATCGACGCTAATAGCTCCGGGAGCTATCCCACAGTGCACCACTGTGTTGACGCTCTGGACAGCAGTGCGAGCTCGGATGCTCTGACCAGCCACACAGGAAAAGCCCCGGGAAAATTTGAATTTGAATTCCTTTTCCTGTCTGGCCAGTTTGAATCTCATTTCCTGTCTGGACATCGTGGCGAGCACAGCAGCACTGGCAACGATGCAGAGCTCTCCAGCAGTGATGGCCGTGCAGTCTGTGAATAGAAAGAGAGCCCCAGCATGGACTGATCGTGAAGTCTTGGATCTCATCGCTGTGTGGGGCGATGAGTCCGTGCTTTCCGAGCTGCGATCCAAAAGAAGGAATGCAAAGATCTACGAGAAGATCTCTAAAGACATGGCAGAGAGAGGATACAGCCGGGATGCAACGCAGTGCCGCGTGAAAATCAAGGAGCTGAGACAAGGCTACCAGAAGACCAAAGAGGCAAACGGACGCTCCGGATCCCATCCCCAGACATCCCGTTTCTACGAGGCACTGCATTCCATCCTCGGTGCGGCCGCCACCACTACCCCACCAGTGACCGTGGACTCTGAGGATGGGATACTGTCCACGGCCGGTTCCTCGGACATGTTAGGGGACGGGGAAGATGAGGAAGGAGATGAGGAGGGCGAGGCAGTCGGCAGCTCTCACAATGCTGATTTCCCCGACAGCCAGGATCTCTTCATCACCCTTACAGAGATCCCCTACGAAGCGTCCCCAGCCGTTACCCCGGACACAGAATCTGGTGAAGGATCAGCCAGTAAGTGTTGTAAACATCTAAACATTTATTTTTAACAAAACAGGAATATTAACAATTAAAAGAATGGGTTGTTCATGATTAGTGTGCCCTAGGCGCTTAACGGTTTAGTAAGGGGCAGTGCAAGTTTTGAAAAGAAATCTAGCAATGTCCGGTTTTCAGTGATTGTCCTGCACAAGCCGCTCTACTGTTTATTCCCTGCTACTGCAGCTACAGTAAAATGCGGTCTATATGTCCGGGGATAGAGCAGTAATCCTCCTGGGACATCTCGATGAAGCTCTCCTGGAGGTAACTTGAAAGCCGTTGCATGAGGTTCTTGGGGAGAGCGGCCTTATTGGGTCCTCCGAAGTACGACACGTTGCCGTGCCACGAGATTATCAAGTACTCGGGGATCATTGCTCTGCACAGCAGGGCGGCATACGGCCTGGTCTTTGGAGGCTTTCCCGGAGCATTCTCTCTTTGTCGCTCTCGGAGATCCTCATCAGGGTGATGTCGGCCATGGTGACCTGCTTTTAATTAGGTAGGGGAATGTTAGTGTTGGTACTGCTTTCCCGTTCCTTTACAGAACTGTAACCGCTGGTTTGCAGCCACGCGGTGGAGGCGGGAGAGGGGCAGCCGAAAGGGATCGTTCCCGGGGACAGCCGCGAGGGGGTGGGACAGGGGCAGAGTTCCCGCTTGCCGGATTGCTGGCAGCAGGGACTGACATTGCTTTAAATGTGAAATGAGGCCAGTGGTAATATAAAAGTTTTAAACTGCCACAA
Source organism: Chrysemys picta bellii (assembly GCF_011386835.1). NCBI lineage: Eukaryota > Metazoa > Chordata > Testudines > Emydidae > Chrysemys > Chrysemys picta. Next base: position 90,193,250 of record NC_088791.1, on the reverse strand, counting down.
GTGTACGGCTTACCATGTCTGCCTGCAACAGAAATTCCGTTGTGCTGCCTCGCTTCTCAAATCTGCTGTTCAAGACCCCAGGCACTGAATGCGAAGGCCGAGAATTCGACCTTGTGCTGAGTGCGCATGTGAAAGGTGCTGTGCATGGTCTTGTTCACAGAGAAAGACTATGTTCTTTGTTCACAACTACATTTATCTTTCTTAGGAATTCACTCCCTTTTTCCCATTTCCACAGCCCCGTCTGCGACTGTCTCACAACCTAGCCTGGAATCACACTCCCAGAGGCTAGCGCGGATTAGGCGTAGGAAGAAGAGGACACGGGAGGACATGTTCTCTGAGCTTATGGCCTGTTCCCAAGCCCAGGCATCACAGCAGACCCAGTGGCGGGAGAACTTGACCCGAATGCACCAAGCCAACATGGATCGGGAGGAGAGGTGGCGGCAGGAAGACCAGCAGGCGACTCAAACGCTGCTTGGACTACTGAGGGAGCAAACGGACACGCTCCGGCGCCTTGTGGATGTTCTGCAGGAACGGAGGCAGGAGGACAGAGCCCCGCTGCAGTCCATCTCTAACCGCCCTCCCCCGCCACCAAGTCCCATACCCACCTCACCCAAAGTGCAAAGAAGGAGAGGCGGCAGAGTCCCTGCTAAGTCTCACTCCACCCCTGCAGAGAGCTCTAATAGCAGAAGGCTCTCATTTCCCAAAATTTGAAAAGTTCTTTCCTTCCCGCCTGACACAAGCCCACGTCCAAGTTTCACCTCCCAATGCCATGTGTAGTTGATAATAAAAAATTCGTTTCTGTTAACTACTGTTTCAATCATGTTCTTTTGGAGGAGGAGGGGAAAGGGGGTTGGTAATTGGACAGGACAGTCTCCTTTGGCAGGGTACATAGTCGGGGGCAGGCACAGCAGCAGGGCACATACACAGTGCAGTGATGCAGTGACTAGTTACCCTGGTTAGTCTGGGAGGTTGTTTTGATGTAATGTTGGGGGGGGGGGGGTTGCTCTGTGACTTTGTGGTGGGGGAGGGCAGTTACAGATCTTAAGCGCCGGTCCTTAGGCAGGATCACAGAGCCACACAGCATGGGATCTGTAACCGTCCTCCCCCTGCCACAAAGTCAAATAGACCCCCCATACACACAGTCCCGATCAGGAGGGGTGACCGGCTCCGTTGAAACAAGCATCCCACCGCAGCGGAGCCTGTCAATCCTTGAGTTTAGAAGCTGCATTTGCGTCACAACACTACACCCGCTCTGCACCACAGTCTGCGTCCCAGTTTTAAAAAATTCCCGCGAAAACAGTATTAAAGAAAACGGTGTGCTTTAACAAAGTAGAACTATTTTTATTTCGACACGTGTGTTGGAGGGGGGGTGAAGGGGGTATGTAACTGGATAGGATAGTCAACATTACCTGGGTAAAGAAACGGGGGCAGGTTTAGCTTCTCAGTACACAAACTATAAAGTCACAGGTTACCCTGCTCACTCAGGAACTTTGCTTTCAAAGCCTCCCGGATGCACAGCGCTTCCCGCTGGTCTCTTCTAATCGCCCGGCTGTCTGGCTGTGAGTAATCACCAGCCAGGCTATTTTCCTCAACCTCCCACCCCGCCATAAAGGTCTCCCCCTTGCTCTCACAGAGATTGTGGAGCACACAGCAAGCTGCTATAACAATGGGGATATTGGTTTCGCTGAGATCACAGCGAGTCAGTAAGCTTCTCCATCTCCCCTTGAGACGGCCAAAAGCACACTCCACCACCATTCTGCACTTGCTCAGCCGGTAGTTGAAGAGTTCTTTTTCAGTGTCCAGGGCGCCAGTATAGGGCTTCATGAGCCAGGGCATTAGCGGGTAGGCTGGGTCCCCGAGGATGACTATAGGCATCTCCACATCCCCAACAGTTATTTTGTGGTCCGGGAAGTAAATACCTTGTTGCAGCCGTCTAAACAGACCAGAGTTCCTGAAAACACGAGCGTCATGAACCTTGCCCGGCCATCCCACGTAGATGTTGGTAAAACGTCCCCTGTGGTCCACCAGTGCTTGCAGCACCATGGAAAAGTAGCCCTTTCGGTTAATGTACTGGGTGGCCTGGTGGTCCGGTGCCAGGATAGGGATGTGAGTTCCATCTATGGCCCCACCGCAGTTTGGGAATCCCATCGCTGCGAAGCCATCTATGATCGCCTCCACGTTTCCCAGGGTCACTACCTTTGGCAGCAGTACATCAACGATTGCCTTCGCTACTTGCATCACAACAACCCCCACGGTAGATTTGCCCACCCCAAACTGGTTCGCGACTGACCGGTAGCTGTCTGGCGTTGCAAGCTTCCAGAGGGCTATGGCCACTCGCTTCTGTACACTCAGTGCAGCTCGCAACCGGGTGTCACTGCGCTTCAGGGCACGGGACAGCAACTCACAAAGTTCCAGGAAAGTTCCCTTCCGCATGCGAAAGTTTCGCAGCCACTGGGATTCATCCCAGACCTGCAGCACTATGCGGTCCCACCACTCAGTGCTTGTTTCCCGTGCCCAGAATCGCCGTTCCACGGCATCAACATGACCCATTGCCACTGTGATGTCCTCGGCGCTGGGTCGCCTGCTTTCTGACAGGTCTGTGCTACTCTCAGACTTCAGGACATCACCGCGGTGCCGTAGCCTCCTCGCCTGACTTTTCTGCATCTGCCTCAGGGAAACCTTTATGATAAGCTGCGAGGCGTTGAGAGCGGCCACAACTGCAGCGATGGTCGCAGCGGGCTCCATGCTCGGAGTACAGTGGCGTCCGCGCTGTCAATGACTGGAAAAGCGCGCGAACTGATTTCCCACCGGCGCTTTCAGGGAGGGAGGGCGGGAGTGATGGACGGATGACGACAGTTTCCCAAAAGCACCCTCGACTCATTTTGTTACCCAGAAGGCATTGCCGGCTACACCCAGAATTCCAATGGGCAGAGGGGACTGCGGGAACTGTGGGATAGCTGACCACAGTGCACCGCTTCGAATGTCGACGCTTTCACCGTTAGTGTGGACGCACAAAGTCGAATTACTGTCCTTAGTGTGGACACACACGTTCGACTTTGCAATATCGATTACAAAAATTCGATGCAAGTAAAATCGAACTACTCTCGTAGTGTAGACAAGGCCTTAGAAACATCATCTTCTAACTATCCATATTGGATCAGGGCACCACTGAGAGCAAATAAACTGCGACACTACATTACTGTCACAGGTTTGCTTTTTAAGACTGTAGTGACATTTTGATTCTGGCATCTAACAACATTGAATAAATAAACTAAAACAGAAGCATTTGATATTGACTTACTGCAAATGCGACTGTTTATTTTTGAACATACTACATATGGGAAAAAGTCACTGGAGTGAAGAAGATCAAGGACATTTGAAAAGAATCTCAGCTGTGTCATATGAGGACAGAATGCAGAAAAAAAGGGGTGTGTGAGATCTTGCTACATCTTATACCCCCTAGGCCAGTTGTTCTCAACCCGTGGCCTGTTTGCGGCTCAATCAGCACACAGCTGTGGCCCATCCTCAGGGCCATACACAGGGCCGGCTCCAGGCACCAGCCTGGCAAGCAGGTGCTTGGGGCGGCCGCTCCAGAGAGGGGCGGCACGTCCAGGTATTCGGCGGCAATTCGGCGGACGGTCCCTCACTCCTGCTGGGAGCAAAGGACCTCCCGCCGAATTGCCACTGCAGATCGCGATCGCGGTTTTTTTTTTTTTTTTTTTTTTTTGGCTTCTTGGGACGGCCAAAACCCTGGAGCCAGCCCTGGCCATACAGGTAGTATATATATTGAGTGGAGGTGGCCCACATAACATATAGAGCCCACAATGGTAAATAGGTTGAGAACCACTGCCCTAGGCCAAAGCTGGAGTGGTTAAATACTACCAAAACATGAAATTTCCTAAACAAATTCTATGTAACATAGTCATCCATAATGAAGGAAATGGTACTGCCAATCCAAACATATACAAATCATGAGTCCAGCCTCCCAAGAATTATGATTGGCTTAAAAATAAAGAGATTTAAAAAAATAAATGTTTGGTTCTTTTTATTTGCCTTCTGGCTTTTCAGCCTTTTGGTGCACTTGCTTCACATGTTCAAGATTTGCCTCTGCATCTAGGAGAGCAAGAAACTTACTTTTTTAAAAATGAAAGCTGAGATTATCATGTAATATCAAGATATCAGCATCTGGAGTTTTCAGGAAAAAAACACTAAAAATTCAAGACACAATAGAATTACAAAAGTTGGCAACACTGAAGAAACAAACAATTGTAAGAAACATTCAGTGAAAATTTTATTTTTATAGGACACTATACTACAATGTTTCATTCATAGTATAAAATCAGATGTTTGCATAGCAGTGTATGATTCTCAACATGACTATTGTTTGAAAACATACCTTTTAGCTGATTGATCCTTAGTAGCTCAGACAGAATGTGGGACATTAGGCAGCAAATAAGAGATGTCCCTTAAAATTCAGGATGTGAGTTCATATACCCGTCAGAACTATTATGGCCACAGAAGTGATGTCAACATCCATGTTTCTGTGATTGATTGCTGCTATGTTCATCTGACATTTTCACATCATCTACTGATTCCTAGGCTATAAGTTTTCAGGAATCCTCAGTTACTTGCTTATGGCCATTACTCCTCTGGTCTCCACCTTCCAAGGAGGGAGAGTAATTATTATGAGTAGCCCAAGGAGGTACAAATTGATGCAGGGGGGTGTAATTAAGAAAAGGAAGATTAGGATGGATATCAGAAAAAATGTTAACAATGAGCTCTATTAAGTTGTGGAAATGGGACTCTGCCCCACTCTGTTCTCAGTTCCTCATTTAGAATGTGAGCTCTCTAGGCTAAAGGACCTTATTGCACCATATCTGCCATATTCTAACCACTGCACAGTGTTCTTGTACTTCTAGTAATGTTTCTAATAAAACATATTACAGGGACCAATCTTGATGGGCTGAGGGAGATGACAGAATGACTCAGTAGGTATTCTGCTCTGATTTCTGTTATTCTATGTGTCTATGAATGTTCCAGAAGAATAAGAGAGATGCACTCAGAGTAGTTTTGGAACAGGAAGTTAATGCAGTATTATCTGTTTAAAGTAGATTAAACAAAATCCAGTTGTTTATTATCCAGTAAATCAGCAAGTTGAGCAAACAAGCAGTGTCCTTGAGTCCGGATGAAATCCTGGCTCCACTAAAGTCAGTGTAAAACTCCCATTGATTTCAATAGAGCCTAGATTTCAAATATAACACTGAAATTCAGGAAACTCACTCTCTCTTTCTCAGTGTTTTGGATATTTACAAAAGTCTGTGTTCACATAACACATACCCAGATATTATACTTGTTGGCAAGGGACTGAATTTCCCCCCTAAACAAAGTGTAGCTTCCATTGATTTGAATGTGAGTTGTTCATGTATATCTGAAGGCGGAATATGGTCTAAAGCATCAGGGAATAGTACTCATAACATAGGTATCTACTAAGTGATCTAAAGGAAGATCTCCATCAGCCATTAGTAGTACTAGGGCTTGTACCTGCTTTCAAGGCCTCAAGCCACTTGAGGACAATGCAATCAAACTGATAGACACTTGACATGAGCAGATGACAGATTCCGTGAGAAGAGGACAGCAACAGATATAAAAAACCAGGATTTCTGTTTTTGCTTGGTGAGGCCGTGAGGGGTGGGAGCTATTGCTTTATAATATGAGTGCTGCCTGGGGATTCAGTTATGTGGCAAAGAGGGGAGAAATGTGCTGCTGTTTTGATACTTTAGTTATTTTTACATTGGGTTTTTAGAGGGCAGTTTTAAGCTGCAGTTAAATCCAATAAATAGTAGATATATCCCAGTACATTACACTATTCTCATAGTTATCATGACATGCAAATGTAACATACTTAATTCCAGTAACTTTACTAATATTTGCTGACTGCTTCCAGTAGGCAGACTAAGAAGAGCATTTAGGCCCAAAGCCTGCTCCCTTTGACAAGTCTCCCATTGACTTAAGTGGGAGAAAGCTCAGGCCCTCAATGAGTAATTACCCCAGAACATCCAGAGATGAGCCAATGAACTAGACATGAAACGCTCCATCTTCCATTCCCAATCTGATGGTCCATCCATCCACTCCTGTGCTCATACTGCTATACCAGCTTGTTATTTTAGAGTTCCTACATTACTGTTTATAAGCACAGGGTTGAATGTGCTGGTTTGCAATTCTAGGCTCACTTATAAGTGCTGGATAGAGTAATGTGGTTTGCTCATAAACCTGGCTGCTGACATTGAGTTATCTCCCCCTCCCTCCAAAGATAAAGAACAGTGAAGCATTTATTTGGCATTGGGGGTAGGCTCATATAAATATTACACGGACTTTGTAAACAGGTATAAAATATATAGTGCTCTTTTAAATACAGGCTTTTATAATGAGATAAACCAAGAAAATTCTGGTTTCAATTCAGTTGGTCTGTGCCACAAACACTGTATTTGCACAGATGGTGTTTAATTTCCTTGTTTTGTTTTTAAATAATCTCTGGAAAGTTATAAAAGTTGATTTAGTCTTCAGTGGGGCTTCAGTCCAGGTTCTGGTGGACAGTTAGTAGCTGCTGTGGATGTCCATTAGTCCCAAAATGCAAGATCCATCACATTCAGTACAATATGGATTCAATATTTATCTGCCTTAAGAGCTGTTGGCTCCCTCTACCTTTCTATTTCCTTTTCTCCCTTGTCAGAATAGCCAGGGGATGGTAGATTTTTTTACCTTTTCTTACCCCCGATTTGAGAATATTCTCAGGATGTGTTCTTGAGAGGATCCACTCAAGAACACTGCCTTGTTACCTCTGAATGATTTGTGGTTTGGGACCTAATTCCTGCAGGTCACAGATTTGATATTGGGGGATTCTTAAAAGATTGATTCTGTGCTGATCCTGGAGGTTTTCAGTCAGACATTTTTTGCCAGCGCTAAAAATCATTTTGATGGGAAAAACTAAAGGAATGAAAATGGTATCTTAAAGACATGAAAATTATATAGAGTGATCTAATAACCCCCAAACTTAGGGGCACAGCCAAAAGGGGTGACGTGGCAGGGCAAAACAAACACAAAGCAACCATCTGTGTTCCTCTGGGGCTTTAATGGATCTTTTACTTTATATCCATTTTAAATGGCCTCCTTTTACAACCCAGTTGGCCCCTCCTTCTTTCTCTTCTCTACCCATCAGTTCACTGTGATGCAAAGTTATCCTTATCAGACAAGGTACCAGTAATATCTCTTTTATAGCCTCAACCTTTCCATGAGCAAACACACAAAGCAACCTTTGGCCTCTCTGCTTTACTGAATTCTGTTGCTTTTAATTCTTCACAAGCAGACATGCCAGTTAGGGTAGATGGGCGTGGGGTGGAGGTGGAGGCAGAAAAGGGGAGAGAGTGAAGGGGTGAAAGAGATACGGTATAGCTGATCGGTGGATATACAACATGAATCTCTGTTTCAGCCTATCCAGGAACAACAACAATGTAGTGCGCGTGTATGTGTGAGCATTGGGCTATGGGTCTAAACTGAGAGGAGTAATGAGGCAACGAATGCTGGGTCCGGACCTCTGGCCATTGCTCCTCTGTCTCCAGCTGCTGTGGCAGGTTGGTGAGGGCAAGTGTGTCAAGGACAATTATGTAATCAATGTGATGCAGCTGAATCACTCAGACCTTCCATGGACCTTCGATAAAATAAAACCAGCTGTGCAGCTGGGACTACGTATTGTAGAAGAGCAGCTACAGAAGGCAGGTAAGGGTGTGAAGTTGTGTGTTCTTTTCCCCTTTAGAGTTTTTGGGTCAGACTGTGAGCCCCGGCCCCCCTCAGTCAGTGCTTCTACAAACTGCCCCTCAGAACTGTTCTTGGGCTGTCCAGTTACCATGTAGATCAGACAATAACTATCCCCTTCTTTCCAAGTAGCGGAGCCACAGTGCAAGGACTGAACCAGGGATGTTTGTGTGCAAATTGATGCAAACCCTTCCCTGAGTTAATTTCTGAAGATGTTCAATTGGGATTGAGGACATAGGAACTGCTGAACCAGAACAGACCAGATCAAGGGTCCATTGAGTCCAGTATCCTGGCTCCTGCTCTAGCAGAACAGATCAGTGATCTATCTGTTCTGGTAACTTCTATGTTAGATAATGACAGCTGCATCAGCCCACTCCCCCAATGATGCACATAATTTTGTAACTTTATGATAAAGAAATTTCATTCTGACCCCAGCTGCTGCTCAGATTATTGCCTGAAGTGTGGGGATCAGCAGCCCTTATAATTTTTAATTTAGGTAGCATCACTACAAATGCTATTCTTACTCATTTTCATATCTGACCCCTCTTTTCAATATCACTAAATCAGTTGTTCTCAAACATTTTTTGCCCGCAGACCACTTGAAAATTGCTGAGGGTCCCGGCCAAATGTTGTTTGTACCATTAGTTAACTATTGTAAAGTGCTTTGGATAAAAGCGCTATATAAAAAAAATAATTAACATTTTTGTTCTACAAATAAAAGCACACAATTAATATTTTCATATCAGTAATTTTACTTTTCTAATGCGATGGATGTGCCCTCTCTCCCCCGCCATGGCAACCCCCGAACTGGGGCTGGGAAGGAGAGGGGTGTCTCCCTCTCTCCCCCACCAGAGCAGCCCCTGAGCTGGGGCTGGGAAGGAGAGGGGTGTCTCCCTCTCTCCCCCACCACAGCAGCCCCTGAGCTGGGGCTGGGAAGGAGGGCTGCCTCTCCCCGGTAGCCACAGCCCTGGAGCGGGGTAAGTCGCCTCTTTCTCTGGCCGCTGCAGTCCTGCACATCTCAAATTCCCCCCACCCCCTCTTCTCACCACACTGCTATAGGAAAAAAATATCTGATATTCTGTTTCTGATCATGCCCAATATCTGACGCTTCAGAGAAGGATGTCAGCTCTCTATAGTGGAGCTAATTCTGCAATCTCATTCAGTGGAATGGAGGATAGGGGGAATTGCTTCCCAGTGAACTTTGGGAACAGAGGCCCATATTAATGGATGAGCTAACAGGGCCATAGCCCAGGCCCCTCAGAAGACTACACTCTCCCCAAACCATAGAATTGCAGTAAGTAATGTTGTAATCTGCACTCACTTGCAGTGATACTCAAACATGAGCAGTGTTGTGACACCAAGTGACAGGTCACAATGCCCAGAGTAGGGAGCCAGCCCCAGCCCCATAGGACAGGAGCCACTGCTGCAGGGTAAGTGTGGGCTGCACAGAGGTTTTTGAAACTGAGACCCTCCCACCCTTCCAAACAATTAAAAACACCGAAGGGAGGCCCCCGGGGGCAGAGAGTATAGCAGGGCTCAGGATATTCTGTGTCCAGGACCCAGAATGTTCTTAATCTGGCCCTGTTAGTATGAGACTGCACTGCTCTGTCTCATGAATGAACAGAGAGGGACTCTCAGTGCATCAGTGAGTAGATGTGTCTTGTAATGCTATTTCCCATTTCTCCTTCTATAGGAAAAAATGTGACAATCAACGCCACCTACCATAGCTTCAACACTTCACTGTATGTCTCACACGGTTGTCGCTCTGCCACCTGTGAGGGTGTGGAGGTCATCAAGCAACTCTATGTGAGTACTAGGTATTTCTACAGGAATCCTTCTTTTCTGTTTATGGAAGTGTGTTGAGTGTTGGCTAGAGGCAGGTATAGTGTGTGCTGGCGGCAAAGTACAAGCTTCCTACACAGACACTCAGTTCACCTCATTTCCAATTTATAGCACCCCCTAATTCCTACTGTCTGCCCCATACATCTGTATAGCTAGCCTCTCTTGAGCCACTTCGCTCCTCACCTGCAATTCCAACACAGCTCTGACGTTGCATGTTAATTCTGACATGTAGTCTCCCTGCTGTTCCAGACCTGAGCTCCCACACAGCTTTGTCATACACCTCTGTGCAGACCACACACTGCCATGCATCGTTCTGTCACCTCCCTTCTTCTCTTGCTCCAGATTCATCCTCTTATCTGTTCCCTCATTCCACAGCCCCTTCTCTCAACACTCCACACTTGCTCAGTGGCAGTTTATCTTGATGCTGTGTCTTCTCACATTTCACAATCTCCTCCCAATCCTCCTTGCCTGTGCCTTGCTCCACATTCTGCATTTCCCATATCGGTAGCCCCTTCCCTCACTTTGCACTCTCCGTTGCAAATGCTCTTTTATCTCTTACAGAATAGTGGCACACTTGGCTGCGTTGTCCTGGGACCCACTTGTACTTATGCCACGTACCAGATGTTCTCGTAAGTATCAGAAAAAAACATTACTGTGTTCCAAGGAAGTAAAATACTCAACAAAATTGTTTCCTATTCAGACTAGCAGAGACAATGAACTTCTGTGAGGGGCATACTGTGCTTCATAATCAGGGTCCTACAGAGCACTTATACCTGGCCACTACCTCTGGCAAGGACAAAATGCCCCCATAGAGCTTATTAATGCAACTGCTTTACCAGGTAGGACTCAGGAGAGGAGTGATAATGATTGACAAAAAGTAGTCCGATCACTCAAGGTCTCAGCGGGCTACCTCTTTAACACTCATAGACTCATAGACTTTAAGGTCAGAAGGGACCATTATGATCATCTGGTCTGACCCCCTGCATGCTGCAGGCCATAAAACCGTCCCTACCCCTTCCCTGGACTCTGCTGCTGAAGTCCCCAATCCTGTTATTAGTGACTTCAATCGGCAGAGACCTTCCTGCTAGAGATCCCTGCCCCATGCTGCGGAGGAAGGCGAAAAACCTCCAGAGGCTCAGCCAATCTGCCCTGGAGGAAAATTCCTTCCCGACCCCAAATATGGCGATCAGTAAGACCCCGAGCATATAGGCAAGAGTCTCCATCCTGACCCCTGTTAGCCATTATACTATTTACCTACCATTGCTTGGTTTTCCTTGACTACTATGTTTTACCATTAAACCATTCCCTCCATAAACTTATCTAACTTAATCTTAAAACCAGACAGGTCCCTCGCCCCCACTGTTTCCCTCGGAAGGCCGTTTCAATATTTCACCCCTCTGACGGTCAGAAACCTTCGTCTAATTTCAAGCCTGAACTTCCCCACGGCCAGTTTATATCCATTTGTTCTTGTATCCACGTTAGTACTAAGCTGGAATAATTCTTCTCCCTCCCTTGTATTAATCCCTCTAATATATTTAAAGATAGCAATCATATCCCCTCTCAGCCTTCGCTTTGTCAGACTAAACAACCCAAGCTCCTCTAGTCTCCTTTCATACGACAGGTTTTCCATTCCTCTGATCATCCTAGTGGCCCTTCTCTGCACCCGTTCCAGTTTGAGTTCATCTTTTTTAAACATGGGAGACCAGAACTGCACACAGTACTCCAAATGAGGTCTCACCAGCGCCTTGTACAACGGAAGCAGGACCTCCTTATCCCTACTAGATATACCTCGCCTAATGCATCCCAAGACAGCATTGGCTTTTTTCACCGCCACGTCACATTGTCGACTCATAGTCATCCTGCGGTCTACAAGGACCCCTAGGTCCTTCTCCTCTTCCGTTACTTCTAACCAATGCGTCCCCATCTTGTAACTAAAATTGTTATTAGTCATCCCCAAATGCATCACCTTACACTTTTCACTATTAAATTTCATCCTATTTCTGATACTCCAATTCACAAGCTCATTCAAGTCTCCCTGCAGGATATCCCTATCCTCTTCCGAATTTACAACGCCTCCCACCTTCGTATCATCCGCAAACTTTATCAGCCCACTCCTGCAATCGGTTCCGAGGTCAGTTATAAATAGATTAAATAAAATGGGTCCCAAAACCGAACCTTGAGGCACTCCACTAGTAACCTCCCTCCAACCTGACAGTTCACCCTTTAATACGACCCGCTGCATTCTCCCCATTAACCAATTCCTTATCCACCTCTGGATTTTCATATCGATCCCCATGTTTTTCAGTTTAACCAATAATTCCTCATGGGGTACAGTATCAAACGCTTTACTGAAATCCAGGTATATTAGGTCCACCGCATTTCCCTTATCTAATAAATCCGTTACTTTCTCAAAGAAGGAGATCAGATTCGTTTGGCACGATCTGCCCTTCGTAAAACCATGTTGTAATTTATCGCAATTGCCACTAATCTCCAGGTCCTCGCAGCAGGAGACAGAAATTATCTTGAACATAGGAATCTCCATACTGGCTCAGACAAGTGGTGCATCTAGACAAGTATCTTGTCACTAGCTGTGGACTATAGTAGATGCTTCAGAGGAAGGTGCAAGAAATCTTGCAGAAGACAGTGCTGGGATAATGTGCACTAAGAGACGGTTTCCTCCTAACCCCCAATATTTAGAAGGTTGCTCATTCCCTGAAATATGAGTGATTATATGCCTTCCAAATTCTTGTTTTTAAAAATATATTTAGTTATATACATGAACAACACAAGAGTAAAATTGTGTGTATATATAAGTGCAGATATTGTTATCCATAAAATTATGGTCTGACCTTTTTTTGAATCCTGCTACTCTCTAGGCCTCAACAACATTGTGTTGCAAGGCGTTCTATAATCTAGAATCTATGAATCTATTCCTTGTGAGGGTGTATGATTGATTTATAGTATACAATATTACCTGCTTTGCATATAGCAGTATTATAATATTTTCTGTATTACACTCCATCCCATTCCTTAAGCATCCTAGCATTGCTTTTTTGGACTCCTACTGTACCTCCTACTGTACCTTGATCAAAGAGCTTCACTGAGTTGTTTACAATAATTCCCAAGTTTTCTCCCCCACCCCCATCCCCCAGTTAGTTCAGAAGGTTTATGAGGAGTTGAAGCTTCTGCATGGCAACGAAGAGCACTAACCACTAGGCAACCAAGTTGACCCAGGGTAAACTGAACAGATTTGGGAACCAAAAGCAGGTACTTTACCTGGCAGTACTCTAAACCAGTCTGGTAAATTTCCATTTTAACAATTAAATCATCTTCCTGGCTCATTGCATCAGTTGTCCTCCCGAGCACTGTACATCCCTCCACTGGCTCCCCCTTTTCTACTGCGTCAAACATAAGCTCCATTGCTTCATAATGATAATGAACTTATTGCCTGGAGATAAAGTTAGACAGTAGTTCTGTCATACCAGTGCCAGATAATTCTAATTGCCATATTGTTCAGTACAATATTTCCTATGAAGTGTAAAAGAACTGCAGAATTCACTTAGCTATTTTAGATTGCCTTAGTGCAGAGGCTGGCACTGTACAATAATTTTACCCCCTACATAAGATGAAATGTGATAATTGGTTCTGGAGGTTCTTATATCACACCTAGAGGTTGAGAGAAAGATTACACAAGGGATTGGTTAACAGACAGGTAGCTTTTTGTTTCTAGCTCCCCTCTGGCCTCAAGAAAATGACAATCATCACCATCTGATCGCTGTTCCATTAACTGTTTAAAATAAGTTGATAGGTTTTAGACCCACTCCTAGCAGCAGAAAATGGCATCACAACAACTGTGATGGTTCCCCCCAGGGTGCCACCCAGAACTGGGGTGCCACTTGGCCCTCTGACCCACCAGGTTGGGCTCCCTCTCACACTGTACTGCTGTGACATTGCCCTGAGCTATGATTCCCATACACTTCACTCCAGCTCAGTGGTTAGATAAAGCAAAAACAAGTTTATTAACTACAAAAGATTTTTTAAGTGATTATAAGTGATAGCAAACAGATCAAAGCACATTTCTATCAAATAAACAAAAAATGCAAACTAAATTTGATATACTAGATAGGGTGAGAGTCTGCTATTCATATCAAATCTAAGAGATGATACAAGCAGGCTGAAGATTCTTAAGGGGCAAGCTGCACTTGTTTACAGCTCAGAATCCCCAGATGTTTCATTCACAGGCTAGAAATCCCTTTAGCCCAGGTCCAGCACTTCCTCCAGTCCAGTCTTTGTTCCTCAGGTGTTTCCAGGAGTCTTCTTGAGTGGGGAGAGAAGAACACCAGATAATGTCACTCCCTGCCTTATTTAGCTTTTGCATATGGCGGGAACCCATTGTTCCCAAAGCTCGGTTTCCAGACCGGTCTGTGGAAAAATACTGACATCCCAAGATGGAGTTTAGAGACATGTGGTCTCATTACATGTCCTTGTAGAGTCATAGCAGCCATCACTTGGAGGCTGCCTGTAGCATTTTCAGGAAGGCTCCCCAGGTGGAAGATAAGCTTCTCCTTGTTTAATATCTTTATTAATGATCTGGAGGATGGTGTGGACTGCACTCTCAGCAAGTTTGCAGATGACACTAAACTAGGAGGCGTGGTAGATACACTAGAGGGTAGGGATCGGATACAGAGGGACCTAGACAAATTAGAAGATTGGGCCGAAAAAAACCTGATAAGGTTCAGCAAGGACAAGTGCAGAGTCCTGCACTTAGGACGGAAGAATCCCATGCACTGCTACAGACTAGGGACCGAATGGCTAGGTAGCAGTTCTGCAGAAAAGGACCTAGGGGTCACAGTGGACGAGAAGCTGGATATGAGTCAACAGTGTGCTCTTGTTGCCAAGAAGGCTAACGGCATTTTGGGCTGTATAAGTAGGGGCATTGCCAGCAGATCGAGGAACGTGATCGTTCCCCTTTATTCGACATTGGTGAGGCCTCATCTGGAATACTGTGTCCAGTTTTGGGCCCCACACTACAAGAAGGATGTGGAAAAATTGGAAAGAGTCCAGCGGAGGGCAACAAAAATGATTAGGGGTCTGGAGCACATGACTTATGAGGAGAGGCTGAGGGAACTGGGATTGTTTAGTCTCCAGAAGAGAAGAATGAGGGGGGATTTGATAGCAGCCTTCAACTACCTGAAGGGGGGTTCCAAAGAGGATGGAGCTCGGCTGTTCTCAGTGGTGGCAGATGACAGAACAAGGAGCAATGGTCTCAAGTTGCAGTGGGAGAGGTCCAGGTTGGATATCAGAAAAAACTATTTCACTAGGAGGGTGGTGAAACACTGGAATGCGTTACCTAGGGAGGTGGTGGAGTCTCCTTCCTTGGAGGTTTTTAAGGCCCGGCTTGACAAAGCCCTGGCTGGGATGATTTAGCTGGGAATTGGTCCTGCTTTGAGCAGGGGGTTGGACTAGATGACCTCTTGAGGTCCCTTCCAATTCTGATATTCTATGATTCTATGATTCTAAGGCCTATTGTTTTTTCCTAATGGCCCATTGCCCTGAATAGGCCCTTCCCCACCCACAATCTAGACTGAAAGCATCTTGTCTAGTGTGAGTTACCCATCTATCCATGTGTTACTACACTTGAAATACAGATACATAGTCAATATTTATAACTTCAGATACAAACATGATACATGCATACAAATAGGATAATAATATTCAGCAAATCATAACTTTTCCAATGACACCTCACATGACTTATCTTGCATAAAATACATTATAATTACATCATAATCATTTGGAAGGGTAGTGTGTAGTGGAGGCATGCAGTGTACCTATACCGAGGCTAGTTAAATTGTCAGTTGAGCACCATTACGCTGTACTGACATTTTAATTAAAGATTTCGCCTGTTCTTTGGTGGGATGGGTTGGAGTATTATTTCAAATTTAGTTTGTTGTAAAACTAAGTCAGGACACAAAGTGAGAAAGTACTGGGCATGTGAATCACATGGTAGCTACCTTGATGTGACATCAATTCATGTATCAGTCATATTGTTTTTTTCTCCCTCTCCTCTTCCCCCTTAGCATTGACACAATATTGGACCTCCCTCTGATCTCTGCAGGAAGCTTTGGGCTGTCATGTGACTACAAAGACAACCTAACTCGAATCCTGACTCCAGCCAGGAAACTGATCTACTTCTTCGTTGACTTCTGGAAAGAATCCGGATTGCCATTCAAAACCAGCTCCTGGGAATCCACCTACCTCTATAAGACAAATGCCATCACAGAAGAGTGCTTCTGGTAAAAGCATTCCCAAGTCTCTCCCAGCTACTGTCCTAGAAAACTCGGACTCACCTCTGGCATGATTTCTTTAGGCTGTCCTTAGATTTCTCCCTCTTTCTCTCTCTCTAACTCTCTCTATTGCTGTCATAGAACTGAGAATTGGAAAAGACCAATTAGACCATCCAATCCCTCTCCTTTCCAGAACAGCAATATTCTCTACACCAGTGGTTCTCAAACTAGGGCCGCTGCTTGTGCAGGGAAAGCCCCTGGTGGGCTGTGCCGGTTTGTTTACCTGCCACGTTCGCAGGTTTGGCCGATCGCAGCTTCCTGTGGCCACGGTTTGCCACTCCAGGCCAATGGGAGCTGCAGGAAGCGGCGTGGGCCAAGGGATGTCCTGGCCACCACTTCCTGCAACCCCCATTGGCCTGGAGCGGCGAACCGCGGCCACTGGGAGCTGCGATCGGCTGAACCTGCGGATGCAGCAGGTAAACAAACCGGCCCGGCCCGTGAGGGGCTTTCCCTGAACAAGCGGCAGCCCTGGTTTGAGAACCACTGCTCTACACTACATTTACCAGTGTTATGTCCAGTCTGCTTGCAAATGTTCCTAAGCTACAGACTTTCATCACGTCCATTGGGAGAATATTTCACAGTCTAATCGATTTCACTGCCTGAGTTTTTGTTGGCATCTAAATTAAATTTCCCCTCTTTCAATTTCATCCCATCACTCCTAGTAATGACCTTCTGTATCGTCCTAAGTAATTCCTCTACTTTCTCCTTGATGCCTGATTGTCCCCACACAGGATACAAATCAGTCCGGTTGTTACTTGTATCTTGCTAGGGGAAAAGGGTGTATCTGGGGTTGTGAAACGGAGGAAAAAATCAAGCCCTTGGTTTTACACCATTCAAACATTTGTAGACTGTTCAAATCCCTGACGTAAATGGTTATGCATCTGGCTTAACACGTGAGAGGTCCCATTCAGTACCACTGATGTGCATAAAAGTTTGCAAGTTCAGGGCCTGAGTTAGCTCTTTTAATTCTTTCTCACCTTAGTCCCTCCAGTCACTGGTTTTACACTGAATGCCTTTCAAACTCTGATCAATGTTCTTCTCTGAATGAAATGACCTAAAATGAAAGCAATAGCCTAGGTATGGTCTCACCAGACCATGGCCATAAAGGGATATTATTACTTTTCTGCTCTGTGACATGATACTTCAGTATCTGCAACTGCAGGGGCTGATCTTTCTGTCATAGCATTGTAAAATCATATCTAATCTGCTGTCTGCTATCACACTTAGGCCTTGTTCAGTTTTTTAGAGTCTTCTTCATTACCATTGAATTTCAAACAATGATACTGATTTTTTTCCTTTAGTTACAGTACATTGCCTTTTCCCAAATTGAATCAATCTTATTTATCAGAGGGGTAGCCGTGTTCGTCTGAATCTGTAAAAAGCAACAGAGGGTCCTGTGGCACCTTTGAGACTAACAGAAGTATAGGGAGCATAAGCTTTCGTGGGTAAGAACCTCACTTCTTCAGATGCAAGTAATGGAAATCTCCAGAGGCAGGTATAAATCAGTGTGGAGATAACGAGGTTAGTTCAATCGGGGAGGGTGAGGTGCTCTGCTAGCAGTTGAGGTGTGAACACCAAGGGAGGAGAAACTGCTTCTGTAGTTGGATAGCCATTCACAGTCTTTGTTTAATCCTGATCTGATGGTGTCAAATTTGCAAATGAACTGGAGCTCAGCAGTTTCTGTTTGGAGTCTGGTCCTGAAGTTTTTTTGCTGTAAGATGGCTACCTTTACATCTGCTATTGTGTGGCCAGGGAGGTTGAAGTGTTCTCCTACAGGTTTTTGTATATTGCCATTCCTGATATCTGACTTGTGTCCATTTATCCTCTTGCGTAGTGACTGTCCAGTTTGGCCAATGTACATAGCAGAGGGGCATTGCTGGCATATGATGGCATATATAACATTGGTGGACGTGCAGGTGAATGAGCCGGTGATGTTGTAGCTGATCTGGTTAGGTCCTGTGATGGTGTTGCTGGTGTAGATATGTGGGCAGAGTTGGCATCGAGGTTTGTTGCATGGGTTGGTTCCTGAGTTAGAGTTGTTATGGTGCGGTGCGTGGTTGCTGGTGAGAATATGCTTAAGGTTGGCAGGTTGTCTGTGGGCGAGGACTGGCCTGCCTCCCAAGGTCTGTGAAAGTGAGGGATCATTGTCCAAAATGGGTTGTAGGTCACTGATGATGCGTTGGAGAGGTTTAAGCTGAGGACTGTAGGTGATGGCCAGTGGAGTTCTGTTGGTTTCTCTTCTGGGCCTGTCTTGTAGCAGGAGGCTAATGTCAGGGTGGTTTCTGAGGCTGTGGATGGCATTGCGTTCTGCACGACTTAGGTTATGAGGCAAGCGATGTTGTTTTTCCACAATTTCTGCCTGTGCACGTCGGCGGAAGCATTCTATGTATAGGTCCAGACTGTCATTTCGACCCTCAGGAGGAGTCCATGTGGAGTTCTTCTTCCTGTGTTGTTGGTGGGAGGGTATCTGTGTATCAGTGCGCTGTTCAGTGTTATCTTGAAAGTATTCTTTGAGTCGGAGGTGGCGAAAGTAGGCTTCCAGATCACCACAGAACTGTATCATGTTCGTGGGGGTGCTGGGGCAAAAGGAGAGTCCCCGAGATAGGACAGACTCTTCTGCTGGGTTGAGTGTGTAGCAGGATAAATTGATGATATTGCTGGGTGAGTTAAGCTGTCTAAAATCCTACCTGCCACATGGGGCCACAACAGGGGTACCCCTAACTCACTCAGCAACATGATACAGTTCTGTGCCATCCACAGCCTCAGAAACCACCCTGACATTATCATCAAAGAGGCTGATAAAGGAGGTGCTGTTGTCATCATGAACAGGTCTGACTACCAGAAGGAGGCTGCCAGACAACTCTCCAATACCAAATTCTACAGGCCACTTTCCTCAGATCCCACTGAGGAATACACTAAGAAACTGCACCATCTGCTCAGGACACTCCCTACACTAACACAGGAACAAATCAACATACCCTTAGAGCCCCGATCGGGGTTATTCTATCTACTACCTAAGATCCACAAACCTGGAAATCCTGGACGCCCCATCATCTCGGGCATTGGCACTCTCACTGAAGGACTGTCTGGATATGTGGACTCCCTACTCAGACCCTACGCCACCAGCACTCCCAGCTATCTCCGTGACACCACAGATTTCCTGAGAAAACTACAATGCATTGGTGACCTCCCAGAAAACACCATCCTAGCCACCATGGATGTAGAGGCTCTCTACACAAACATCCCACATACAGATGGAATACAAGCTGTCAGGAACAGTATCCCTGATGATGACACAGCACAACTTATTGCTGAGCTCTGACTTTATCCTCATGCACAATTATTTCAAATTTGGTGACAATATATACCTCCAGACCAGAGGCACCGCTATGGGCACCCGCATGGCTCCACAATATGCCAACATTTTTATGGCTGACCTGGAACAACGCTTCCTCAGCTCTCGTCCACTCATGCCCCTTCTCTACCTACGCTATATTGATGACATCTTCATCATCTGGACCCATGGGAAGGAGACCCTGGAAGAATTCCACCATGATTTCAACAGCTTCCACCCCACCATCAACCTCAGCCTGGACCAATCTACACGGGAGGTCCACTTCCTAGACACCACCGTACAAATAAGCGATGGCCACATTAACACCACCCTATACCAAAAACCCACCGACCGCTATGCCTACCTTCATGCCTCCAGCTTCCACCCCGGTCACACCACACGATCCATCGTCTACAGCCAAGCACTGAGGTACAATCGCATCTGCTCCAACCCCTCAGACAGAGACCAACACCGACAAGATCTTCACCAAGCATTCTCAAAACTACGATACCCACACAAGGAAATAAAGAAACAAATCAACAGAGCCAGACATGTACCCAGAAGCCTCCTGCTACAAGACAGGCCCACAGATAACCTGCCAACCTTAAGCATATTCTCACCAGCAATCACGCACCGCACCATAACAACTCTAACTCAGGAACCAACCCATGCAACAAACCTCGATGCCAACTCTGCCCACATATCTACACCAGCAACACCATCACAGGACCTAACCAGATCAGCTACAACATCACCGGCTCATTCACCTGCACGTCCACCAATGTTATATATGCCATCATATGCCAGCAATGCCCCTCTGCTATGTACATTGGCCAAACTGGACAGTCACTACGCAAGAGGATAAATGGACACAAGTCAGATATCAGGAATGGCAATATACAAAAACCTGTAGGAGAACACTTCAACCTCCCTGGCCACACAATAGCAGATGTAAAGGTAGCCATCTTACAGCAAAAAAACTTCAGGACCAGACTCCAAACAGAAACTGCTGAGCTCCAGTTCATTTGCAAATTTGACACCATCAGATCAGGATTAAACAAAGACTGTGAATGGCTGTCCAACTACAGAAGCAGTTTCTCCTCCCTTGGTGTTCACACCTCAACTGCTAGCAGAGCACCTCACCCTCCCTGATTGAACTAACCTCGTTATCTCCACACTGATTTATACCTGCCTCTGGAGATTTCCATTACTTGCATCTGAAGAAGTGAGGTTCTTACCCACGAAAGCTTATGCTCCCTATACTTCTGTTAGTCTCAAAGATGCCACAGGACCCTCTTTGCTTTTTACAATCTTATTTAGTTACTTTTTGCCCAGACTTTAATCTTTCTAAGTCCCTTGATGGTTTTTTCGTTGTCCTCACTGGTAGGTACAATTCCTCCTAATTTCATATCATATTGGAATTTCATTAGTATATTTTACTCTATCTTCCATTAATGAAAATGTTAGTGCAGACTTAATATCAATCTCTGTGATAGTCCAATAGACACTTTACCCACACAATATATTGCTATTTATCATTACCCTTTGTTTATGTCCATCAATCAGCCAATTGTCAGTTTGAGTGTGTTCCTATCCCAATTTGAATTGATTTTTCAAGTAAGATTGAGACAATTGCTTTATTAACATCCAAATATTACATTTAGTGCACTCCACTCTTTCAGTGATTTGGAAATTAAACTAAAAAAGCAATCAAGTTTGTGTGGAAAGATTTATTCTTTATTGCCCTCTGTCAGGAAAACACATAAGTACCTGCTGAACTTTATGCATCAGCTTAAACCCTATTGACTTCAGTGTGACTTAAGCATGTATTTAAGTGCTCTATTGAATTGGGAACTAAAATACAATCCCAGTTCCATTATCTCATAGGTGTTTAATGAGCATTTTCTCTTAGTATTTGTCCTTTTATTAAGGATAGAAACTTAACTTACAGGATGGTAATTGCCAGGATCATCTTTTCTTTCATGTTTTGAAAATTAGTGTTTTTTTCTCTAATCTGCTATATCCCCAGTTCTCCATAACTTTCCAAAAATAAATGTCCATGGTACCATACATTCTTTAGCTAGATTCCTTTAATACCATAGGTTTCCTACCATTCCGAGCTGCTGATTTGTGTATTTTCATATTTTCCAAGTATTTTCTTGTATTTCCTTTATCAGTACTACTTTCCATGGTCTTCCTTACTTCCTAATTGTTCAAACTTTTTTCTTTTATTGTTATATTCAGGCAGGACTTATTTTGTGTAAAGTGTTGTGGTTAACTTGAAGTGTTTTAAATTCAATATTTTCTTTAAAAAAATCCAATTTCTGATAAAGCACCTATTAAATAATATGGCCTGATTATTTCCACCCCACAAATATTTAGAGGCATGAGTATCTTCAACGGGACTATTCATGTGTGTAAAGTTGTTAAAACACCTGAATGTGTGCAAGATTGGAGCCTTACTCACTAAGCATGATCCTGGTGAGGTGCAGAGCACCCTCTTTTTTTACTGAAGACAATGGGAGAAAAAGGTGTTCAGCACCTCAAAGGATGGTGCCCCAAGTGCTGCTAGATCACAAACTAAGCAAACCAGGGGAGGAAAAATAGAGACAATTATTTGTTTTCCCTCCACTAATTTTTCAGATATAGTGACCCAAAGTCTCTTTTGTAACTATAGGAGATACAAAATTTTCAGATAGAAATAGGATTTTCAAATTGACAACGTCCCTTTAGTGCTTTTACCTAGAATTTACTCGTTCTGCTTTTTCCCTCTTCTTATCTCTTTCCAACGAGCCTTACTTGACTTTGCACTCTTATTTTTTGACTCCTATCTTTTTTAATCACTTTTTTTTAAAACCTCAAGTCTTTAAGCAGTTCCATGGAAAACCACATTTGCTCCTTTGCACTTTAATTTGTATCTTCTAGGATTCCCCAATCTCCCAGTCAACCTCACTCACTAGATTTTGTAATTCCTCAAAGTTTTCTGTTTTGAAAATTATCTTATTACACTAATGCATTTTCTGAACCAACCCTTTATAATACCAGATTTAAGTGGTTGCTGGTCAGGTTCAAAGTTTTCCTTTTTATGCTCACATTCTCTGTACTGCTTTCCCTTCCAGATTCTGTTGTTTAACTTTATTGATGTAGAATGGCTGCTGCATTCCAGCCCAGAAGTGGCTACATTTCTGTAGTAGGTGAAGTGATCCTGATGTGCTGTAAACAGTCTATCAGACATTTTAGGATTATTAATGAGGGAAGGTGCCATATAAATGTAAGGCATTAGCAATATTTTCTGTTGATCTATAACCTGCACATCCTACCCTGCATCAGGTACCTCAATGCACTGGAGGCTGGAGTCTCATACTTCTCTTTAAAGGTGAAGTTCAAAGAGGTTTTAAGGACACCAGAACAATTAAAGAAAATTGTGAAGGATCAGAGCCGGAAAAGCAATGGTAAGGGGAGATAAGAGTTCCCTCTCCCTTGCATGCATGCTGTTGATCTCTATCTATGCACTACTGCCTGGGTTATGTTCTGGGGGAAATCTTTCAATTTATGGCAGAAAGAGCACAGATACTCTTTTTCATCTTCTATTTTTGTGAATGTGGGAAGATGGCACAGAACTCAATTCCCCCACTGTCCTGATAAAGCATATGGGCATATTCTGCTTGTAGAGGCCTTTTGGGGTAGATTATCTTCTGAAGACATGACACTGTCTTCCTACAAGCCCTGTACAGTGAAGCATTCATAACCCAGCAGCCCCCTGTCATAGTTTGGATTCCTGGGTCACAAGAATGCTCAGCTTCTCTCTCTGTGTCTATTTCTCTTTCACTCACACCCTTTTTGTGCATTAAGGGGGCTCATTTCAAACATGGGGGAATGACCAATCCTTACTGGAAACCTTGGCCATGGTGGTGATGCCTCAGCTCTATTAACAAGTGCTTATGATAATGCTAACCCCTGACATCATTGGGGAGGGGAAGCATGAGAATAAGGAAGCCAGTGACAGATTAATGGTTTATTCTTCTAATGCCCTTTGCGTTAGAACCTTCCAGTTCTGGGCACCGCATTTCAAGAAAGATGTGGAGAAATTGGAGAGGGTCCAGAGAAAAGCAACAAGAATGATTAAAGGTCTTGAGAACATGACTTATGAAGGAAGGCTGAAAGAATTGGGTTTGTTTAGTTTGGAAAAGAGAAGACTGAGAGGGGACATGATAGCAGTTTTCAGGTATCTAAAAGGGTGTCATAAGGAGGAGGGAGAAAACTTGTTCACCTTAGCCTCTAAGGATAGAACAAGAAGCAATGGGCTTAAACTGCAGCAAGGGAGGCCTAGGTTGGACATGAGGAAAAAGTTCCTAACTGTCAGAGTGGTTAAACACTGGAATAAATTGCCTAGGGAGGTTGTGGAATCTCCATCTCTGGAGATATTTAAGAGTAGGTTAGATAAATGTCTATCAGGGATGGTCTAGACAATATTTGGTCCTGCCATGCGGGCAGGGGACTGGACTTGATGACCTCTCGAGGTCCCTTCCAGTCCTAGAATCTATGAATCTATGAATACCATGTTACTGATAGTAGTTTATGCCGCACTCCATCTATGTGCGATTTTAATGCTCATGAAAGGAAGGTGCTGATAATGGCTGGAGTCAGGCATAATGTGGGCAGGTGCTGAGCAAGCTTTCCCCTCCCACTGATAGTGTAGTTCAGTCCTGACCCACAACTATCTGTTCTCCTATTTCTGGCAATGCCTCTCAGCCCTGACTTGCTGTAGCCCTGATATTCTAGATTTTATGGTCTAAGAACAGTATGTAAAACTCTATTTGTCCTCCTCTCCTTATTTGTATGTTTCTCACCTTCTCTCCATCTGTCTTTGCCTGGTCTGTAGTGATCATCATGTGTGGCTCCCCAGCTGAGGTCAAGACAATCCTAGGGGAAGAGAAAGTAGATGAGGACATAGTCATCATCCTGGTGGATCTTCACAAGTAAAGTATCACCACTGGTTTTCCTTCTGCTCCCACTCCCATTTCCTGCAGGATGGAGCTAATGGAAATAGTGCAAGAGGAACTCTCATGCTGAGGAGACATTTTCCCATGAAACATTTCCCAGTCACCTCCTTTTCATAGTCTTCTTGGCCCCCTTTTAGCCAATTATCAAAGCTTTTTGGTGTTTGAACCAGGACGCATCCTCCACATCACTTATCCAATCTATGTTAGATTTTTTCAAAGGCATCTAAATTTTGGACTGTGATGTCATAATCATAGAGTCATGACCTCACTGCAGGATGAAATTATAGAATAACAGAAATCAAAGTTAGAACCTACTGTCCTTTCTATCTTCCTCCCCACTACCCCAACAGCAAATGCAGGAATACACCCTAAAATATATTCTCCAGGGCTTTGTCTTGTCCAATTTTAAATGACATAAGTAGTGTGGCTTCCACCACTTCCACTGAGAGACTATTCCATAGCCAAATGGATCTCCCTATTAGGATGTATTCCCTGATATTCAGCCTAAATATTCACTTGCTCGATTTCATCTTAGTATTCCCAATTACAGCCTCTTCAGATCACCTTACATGATTTCTCTCCTTCTTTAAGATGGGATCTTCAAAGGAGCCTAAAGTAGTTAGGTACTCAGTTAGGATTTGGGCATCTAACTACCTTAGGCTCCTTTGAAAATTTGGCCAGAAGGCTAGAATTTTCAAAGGTATAGAGGCACCTAAAGAGGCAGAGAGGCACCTGGTGGGATTTTCAAAAACATCTAAGGCCTGGTCTACACGGGGTGTGTGTGTGTGTGTGTGTGTCTACGTTACACAACTTCAGCTACGTGAGTAACGTAGCTGAATTCAATGTACTTAGATCTACTCACCATGGTGTCTTCACTGTGGTGAGTCGACTGCTGACGCTCTGCTGTTGATTCCACCTGCACCTCTTACTCCTGTGGAGTACCGGTGTCGATGGGAGAGCGCTCGGTAATCGATTTATCGCGTCTAGGCTAGACGCGATAAATTGACCCCTGATGGATCAATCGCTGCCCACCGAGTGAGTTAGGCACCTAACTCATTCAAATCAATGGAAGTTAGGGACCTAACCTGCTTTTGAAAATCCCACTAGGCACCTAAATACCTGTGAAGGTCTGGCCCTTGGTGTTTATGCCCTTAATGTAATTGTAGACATTTCTCATATCTCCCTTAGTTGTAGAGCTGGTCAGGAATTTTTGACAAAGTTTTTCATCCAAAAATGTTGATTTGTCAAATCCTGTCAAAAGGGCAGTTTTGATTAAAATTTTTCTCAGCTCCAAGTTGAAATTTCGACTCAAAATAAAAGAGCAAGAGACCCTGGAATAGCTTGCTGGTTATGGCACTCTCTTAGGATGCAGGAGCTATAAGACATCTAGGTTCTAGGGCCTGCTCTGCCTAATTCAGAGCAGAGACCTGAACACAGGTCTACCTCATCCCTGGTGAGTGCCCTAACCATGGGGCTATAGAGTCAGTCTTTCTTTCTGAGCCAATGAATATTTAACTTACATGAAGTGGAACAGCTTCAACAGGAGAGATCCACCTTAGAATAGCCTGGCAGCTAATGCACTCAGCTGGGATGTAGATGATCACAGTTCAAGTCTCTGCTCTGAATTAGGCAGAGCAGTGACTTGAACCTAGGTCTCTCATGTCTCCTCCATCATAGGTGAGTGCCATAATCACTAGGCCATTGGTTATTCTATAGTTGGTAATTCTGATTTTTCACAGAAAAAATTTCAAAGGTCTCAGTTTCCTCCCACTGTAGCATGGGAAGCTTTTCAAAATCATGAAATTTCTCACAGGACAGGAAAACTGTTTCCTACCCAGTTCTAGTTAGTTGCAGAATTTGGCCAAATGACACATGGGATTTTTTAAAAATTTCCCTACATTTACCATTTCCTCTAGCCCCTGGATTGTTTTCTTGCTATTCTGATCTTCCAGTTTGTCAGACATATATAAAAGTGAGAGAGAGAGGCTATTACCAAGTGATTATTGCAATGACCTCCACAGCAGTGATCTCAATAGGATTTCACAAATGCAAGATTCTGACTTCATTACAGGATGGAACAGCAGCTGGAAGCCTCGAAGTTTTCACTCAAACACATATTTGCAATAACAGGAAAGGGAGTTGTTGTCAATAAGTGTTGATGGCATTGAGAGAAATGGTCTTTCAGGGTTTCCCTAGGATTATATCCCTCTTTGAAACATACTAAGCTCGGACATAAATATATAAATCTGAAGGAAATCAGGTAGCAGTAGTATATTGACCATCTCTTTGATGTTATGTATAGGACAAAATTTTTATTATGGATGTTAGAATGATGTAAGAGCTATTGAAAATATTACAGAACAGGGTACTATTCATGGTACTCTAAATATCCTGTGACTATAAGTCACCAGTTCCAATCAGGTCCATGCCATGGCTAGCAGGCAAAGAAACTGGAAAACTCAGATTAGGAATGGGTTATGGAGCCTTTCACTGGTTACAGTTCTATGTGAAATGGACTGGTTATCTCAGTTCAATATCACTAAGACAATAGGTGTTTTCACCATACTAACTGGTTCCAGTAGTGGTAGCCTCAAAGAGGCCAAGAATCCCCAGGACCATCGAGTCTGAATGCCTCTCAATCCTAGACTGGCCTCTCTGGGTCAGGATTGAGGCACTAAAGGAATAGTTTAGTAATCTAAGATCTAGGTTCAAACACCTCTTGGAATCACAGGTTAAAGTTCCAACAGGCTCAACTCAATCTTTCCTCCTCCAAAGGGAATACATGAAGTAGCCTGCAGTTCACTTGGTGTGTGTGGTTTTCAGATTACACCTTTAAAACATGGAGTCCTATAAGCATTGTGTTGACATCAAGGATCCTATGACACTTTCCATAAGATCAGGGGGATGCTCTTGTGTCCTTGGCCACAATTTCCCTGCCTTCATTAGCGTGCAGAGTGGTGTCTGAAACTGGTTGCCTCTCTCCCCCACCCAGTTGCCTATTTTTCAGTGGTGTTGTGTTTATATAGATGTAAAGAACAGACTAGGGAGGAAGATGTGCTCCTGGTTAAGGCACGCTCCTTGGACGCGGACACTTGGGCTTCATTCCTGGCTCTGCCACAGACCTTGGGCACGTCACTAAGGGTTGGTCTACATGGCACTGGCAAAGCACGTTAGAGGGTGTGATTGATAAAGCGCTTCAATGAACTGTGCTCCTACTGCCCTGCATAGACCCTTCTGGAACAAGCTAAAAGGATTATGTTAACACGATCTGAGTATCTTTTAGTTCATGCCAGCAAGGTCGACATGGGGCAGTTAAAGCATTTTACAAATCACACCCTTCTAATGTGCTTTGCCGATGCCATATAGACAACTTCTACAGAGGTGTTTTGAAAATAAATTCATTTATACATGGCCCCGCATCACCACCGTGCGTATAAATATTTACAGATAGGGCGGTCTGTGCAGTGATAGCACAGACTAAATTTCCACTCTGCCTGGGATGAGATGATTTTTTTCTCCCTTCAGTAGGAGGATTGGAGCCACCACTGCAGTTGCTGCAGCATGTGGTCTTCTGACAGGGCCAGCTGCCTCAGTGCCATGACGCCCTCCTGCCATTCATTGCTGCTTGTGTTTGATTTTCGCATAACCCTGTAGTTTATGGGATGTCTGAGATCAGGCCTTCTCATATACAAACACAAAAGTATGGTAATCCAAACAAGCAACAGAGGGTAACTGGGTCAGGCCCCACTTTTCTCTAGTGGTGGAGTTCCCCAGATAGCTCTGTGGATTTAAATTCTGTTGCCAGCCAGGACTTAAGCATAGATCATGTTGATCTGTAGAACTAAGTCAGCCACTGCTAGGAGGAATCTTGCAGAGCTACTAAATCCTGTGGGCTCCAGGGAATTTTCCCCATTGGTCAGTCCAAGCCTGATTGTAAAGTACTTTGAGATCCCTTCAGGGTGAGAGGTGCAGTCTGAGGATATTATTAAGGACAGGGGCAGTGGATATGGGGGTGGGGAAGCTGCTGCTGCTTCCTGTGCTTGGGCTAAAGAGAGGACTTTGGTCTCCAAAGCTCTTATTCTGGCACTAAATTCATACTGAAAGTTAAAAAGACAAGAATGAGCAATCAAATGTGGGTTATGGGATGAGATTCACAAAAGGAGTTTTTAGCAATCCAACTCTATCAAATACAATTATATAATACTGCCCCTTCCTATTGTTACTTATAGCCAATCTCCTCAGTGATGCTTTCAGCAAGTGGTTCTCACTTACTGCAGTTCTCAGACTGTGGTTTGTGGAGCACTTCCAGATGGTCTGCGGAGCTGCTTCTGTCATGAAGCGAAGTAGCAGCCATCTTCAAGCAGTGGTCTATCCTGCTAGTGCTAGCTCATCACCAAACTTTGATGGTTTCCACAAACTCTTTTAGCTCACTAAACTAAGGAAAAACAAGCCAGCCCTTCTCTGCACCCTGCATAGCTATTTCATAGCTTTCTTGGCCAAGTGTTTCTTTTGTGTAAATTCTGCTGCGATCAAGTTTGTAAAGGACCCCAAAATTAGTGGGATAGTAAATACATCAGAGGTCAAAAACAAATTGACAGGTAATCTGGAGAGATTGTAGTAATGGAGTCTTCAGACACCAAGAAGAGACTCAGGCCCAGGTATTTAGGCTCCTAACTTCCACTGATTTTAATAAAAGTTAGAAGCCTAGATAGCATTTTGGATCTGGGACTCAGTCTCTCTACGTGTAAAGTGCTGCAAGCAGGGAGAGAAAATAAACAGCACAGAAACAAAGCAGGGCAATAGAATCTATTTAGGCATATGTGTTTATTTTTATCTGGTGTCTTCAGATCCGTCCCAATATTACCATTTTGTGTAGCTAAACACTATAGCTGCCACAGGGATAGTGTGAACAATGGAAGGGGATGTATCTACCACAGTGAAAAGTGATTTACAATGTCAAAAAGTTTGAGAATCACCATGTGAACCTGTTAATCAACAGTTCCTTTTGGGAAGAGGGGGAAGGTCTCTCTAGGTATGCAGAGCTGGAGGTTTCCCCTAATCCTGCTATCATTGTCCCTGAAGCACTTGTGGTTTTTTTTTGCAGTAACATGTACTTTCAGAACAACACCAAATCAGACAGTTATATGCGGAAAGTCCTTGTCCTGACGCTGCCACCACCCAGTTACACACTGAATTCCACAGATTCCACAGAAGAACACCTGGTAACCACATTATTTCATATCTGATCATTTCATCCAGCCCACTTGTATTCACACAAGAGTGTTCCAAAAAAAAAAAAAAAAAAGGCTGCTACTGACTGTACTCATCCCACAAAACAAATTAATCACATTGCAACACAGCAGCGTGGTATAGGAATGTTTAGCTCTTCATGTCATGACAGTGTGACGATGCTGGATGACCTCTCATCCTCCTGCTGTAATGTGGCATCATGATGTACGGTTACAGCATCACAAAGCAAAGGTGCAAGACAGTTGTGCTACAATATGAGGCCCAAACTAAGTTCAAAGCTTTTAATTGGCCTGCAAGTGTCTAATTTATGGGACTTGGGAGAGAGCTGTGAAAATTTTTACTCCTGGGGGAATTCTGTGCCACTGCACATGTACAGAATTTATGTCCCCCACAGATTTCTTTGTTTCCCCACAGAAAAATGACTTTCTGACGGGGAAGCAAAGGGAAGCCACAAAAACAGTCACCTGACCCTCCCCAGCAGTATGTTTCAGGTGCCCAGGGCAGCCAGCAGAGTGGTAAATCACTGTGGGGTGGGGGCAGGACTGGGGAAGACACAGCTGGTGGCTCCTACCCTGCGCCAGGCTCAGCTGCTAGTCCCGGGTGAGCTGGGGAGGATGGGACTTCCTCCTCTCCTGCACGGCATCTGGGGCCAGGTCAGACCCACCCCCAGATTTCTCCACTGGCTGTAGGAAGCTCTGCAACCCTCCCTCCTCCCCCAGCACTTCCTGCACCCATTGCTCCTCAGCTGCAGGGGGAGGGATCACTGTACAGGGAGCTGCTCAGCCATCCATCCAACTCCTGTGCATCCAGACCCTTCTCATACCCAGACTCTCCTGCTGAACCTCACCCTGCCCTCCGCACCCAGAACCCCCTGATGAGCCCCCTCCCCTTGCACCTGGACCACCCTGACGAGCCACTCACACCCAGATCCCCACCCTACTGAGCCCCAACCACCTGCACCTGGATCCCAACCCCACTGAACCCCACTCCCCCAGCATTGGGACCCCCCACTGAGCCCCCACATCCAGACCCCGCCCTGCTGAGCTCTGTCCCGTGCCCACACACTCAGACCCCCCTGCTGAGCACCAACCACCTTTACCTGGACCCCCCGGGAGAGTCCTATTACCACTGCATCCAGAACCCCACAACAAGACCTTGTGCATCCAAATGCCCCCGAACCCAGATCCCCCACTGAGCCACCACACCCAGATTGCCCCACACAGAACCCTCTCAACCCACACCTGGATCCCCCCATACTTAGCCCCTCCACACTTTGATCCTCCCTTGCTGAGCCTGCCTGCCCACAGCTGGTGCACCTGGCATCGAGGGGCAGGACCCTGGGGTGTTTCTGGGGCAGGCCTGGTCCTTGCACTGTGTCAGGGTTGGATGCAGCCTCAGCGCTGAGTCCGTGTCCTGGGGGTGGGGGGAACGGCAGGGGAGGTTAGGTGGAGCTGCACAGTGATCTCCCACCTCTGTGCAGCCAGTGGCCTGTGCTCCCCAATGCCATGCTGGAGTCTCCACATTTATTTGACAAATAAAATTTGCAGAATTTTAATATATCATGCACAGAACTTTTAATTTATTGGCACAGAATGCCCTCAGGAGCAGAAAATATGGACTGTACCTCAAGTTTTGGGGTGACTGTAAAGTCTATCAGATGTTTTCTAGAGTAGCTATACTACATAATTCAGGCCGGATTTATAGATATGGTGGGGCTGTGGAGGGAAAAGGAGCAGTGGCCAGGTTTCAGAGACACAGACTGTGGGGAAAACAAGGACTGAGAGACAGAAACTCTGCTACACTACAGAGGAAGCGAGGGAAAAAGGAAGGGTCTGGAATTGTGATTGGGGGAGTTGTGGGAAGACAGAGATGAAGCACCTTGCTCTCAAAGGGAGAATAAATGGGGGATTTGGAGGTGGAAGAGCCTCTTGTAACAGGTTTCTAGCTGAGCAGTACAGCTACAGGGCTTAGTTGCCTTCCCCTGTGCCCCTGGGGATAAGTGCAATGGTACTGGTGCAGAACAACAGAATAAACTCTGATGAAAGGTAATTCAGTGATTTTTTTTTATGGGTGCCCTTGCTCTGCCCATTTGGGGCTTGTCATCTACAATGTCACAGCAGATCCAGGGTTATTTGGAGCTTATGCCACAGCATTTCTTTTCCGGGTCAACTTTCTGCTATCTGGGTCGCATCAGCAAAAAGTCAGGCAGGACCAGTGCCTTATGTACCTTTAATATCACCAAGTCTCCCCTGCAGGCTTCTAGAAACCTTTGAGGCGCCATCAAGTATTATAGACTAGTGAACTAAACCCAAGGCATGGAAAATTCAGAAATGAACAGTTGTCAGGAGGTGTCTAGTGGAAAATACTTTTGACCCACAGAACCTCTTGCTATTCCAGTCCTAGGGCCTCCCCAGTTCTGCCACTGCACCTTAATCTTGACCTGCAGTACCCTCTTACTACAGACCTGTGGCTCCATTACCTCACTCTGCTTATACATCTCAATCCCACCTTGCAGCATCCTATTTTTCCAAGCCTGATCCCCCACACACCACTACCAATGCACCTCACTCTGATCTGCAGCAGCTTCTGCTGTTCCATTCCTGAAGTTTCTCCTGAGCTGATACCCCCAACTATGCTGCAGTTTTGGATGGAGGTACAAACAGGCTGTGTTGCCAACTTCTTTTTCCCCCCTATTCTAGCTGAATAATGACTATATTGTCGGCTATTTGGATGGAGTCTTGCTATTTGGACACGTCCTGAAGAAACTTCTGCTCTCCCAACAGCCAATTGGGAGTCCCGCTGATTTCATTCAACAGTTTCGGAACATCACATTTCAAGGTAATCAAGTACAATTCTGAGCAACAGCTCACTGAGTGGACTGTGGGGAGAGGGAGTTTGTTTTCCAGGTGGGCATGAGGGGAAGTCCCCTTACTGCTGAACGGGTTCAGACTCTGCAATGAGTTGTCTTCCCTCTTGTTCTGTTCAATTGATTTTTCCAAATATACTATGATAATCAGCACTGAAGAAACAGACTAAGTAATATCCACACACAGAGAATCCCCCTCCATATACATCACATACAAAATAAGAAATGAAACATTTTATAAATTTCAATTAGGACCGAAGTGTTTGGGGGCCAGAATCTCTCCTGGGCTGCAGGCTCTTCACACTGGTCTGGCGGTGTAAAGGGTACAGAAATGACCTAGGAGGAATATTCCTGTATAGTGGGAGGGGCACTCCCTGGTCAGCACAGAATAGGATGACATATGTTAAGCTCCCTGGCCTTATTACATTGTGCTTTTCTGATGTAGGTATAGAGGTCTGAATTCTCTATATGGGGACTGTTGCCTGGGTGGACCAAAGGATGTGTAATTGTGAGGCATCCAAGTGGGTTGCAGAGTCCATTAGACTCTTCCCTGTCATCTGACTGGCATCCAGGTTTTATTTTAGGCTAGACACAAGGTTGGATGAGGATGAAGTATACATAACATTGAACCAAATCCATCTCTAAGCTTCATCCCCCAAAATGTAGCCAGTTCTTCTTTTGTCATTGTCCTGGATGGTAGTGTGGGGAGTATGTATAGTAGATAACGTTCAGCCACAGCTAACATTGGCCAAGAAAGCATCAGCATCAATTTCACCATTGACTTCAGAGGGAGCAGAATTAGGCCAACACTGAGTGCTTTTGAAGATTACACCCTAAAATCCTTAGTCTGTAACATTAACATATCCTGAGTTATGGAATGTATGCGTTCCCCACCATAAGAAAGAAAGCAGCAGGGTAAGAAAAAGTATGGTTAAAATAGCAAGGTACACAAGGTTATTAGACCCAAAAAGCTATCCCTCAAAAGATGAAAATCTAGCCCAAGTGAAGCCAGTAGAAAAGAACATAAATTATCTCTGTATTTCCCTCCTTGTTAACAGACTTTGAGACCAAGGATAGAATCAGAGTTTCCTTCTCACCTCTAGAGATGGTCCCTTGAAGGCACATTGGCAGGATCAGTGTATGGAAATAAAACAGACTGGTTGCTACATGAGTTGTATCTTTTCTGTGGTTAGGGAGGCTTCATTCTTCAGTATTGTCAGATCTACTCCTTTACCAATTTCAAACTCCTATTTTAAAGCAAAAATAGTATGGAAATAGGGGAGAAGCAGAGGCTGAATAAGCTGATGTGGGTGCTAAGAAGGGTGCTGTTGTGTAGATGCAGAAGGTTAATGGGAAGAAAAACCCTAACATCAGAAGTCTCTTAATTTACACCTCTCTTCTTGTCACGTTAATGCTTCTTGGGAAAGTGCCAGGCTCCTTCATTGATCTGTTCCTTGTGTCCACAGGTGCACTGGGTCCAGTGACCCTGGATGAATTTGGAGATCTTGATGTCAATTTGTCTCTATTGTATACATCAGTAGATACCTATCAAGTATGTAATTCCATTAAGAAGGTGTTCTGTGGTGATCTGTGAGAGGGGAACTAGAGGCCCTGAGTTAGAGTGTGACTATGACAAGAGAGATAGCCAGAGCTGAAATGGAGGTGTACTAGAGCTGTCTGTGTGCAGGTGTGGGGGCTAGGGGTCCCTTCAAGTCCCCTCCCAGACCCCACTTCAGGTCCTTGTACTGTCTTTCTCATCCTGCTGGCAGCTGCCCAAGGGATCCTTGGAGCAAATAAACAAATGAAAAGTCTTCTCCTCTCTTTCTTCCCTTCTGGGAGATGGGAGTCCATGGGAAATTAAAGAAAAGTAAGGGTGACCTGGGACTCAGGCAGTCTTCCTGGGTCAGCTCTTTGGGCTTAGTCTAGATGGGGGTCTATCTCCAGCCCCTCCTCATGGGCATGTTGTTTTGAGGCTCAGTTGTGCAGCTTTGGGAGAAGTGAAGCTTGTTGCTGTCTCTCTGTGTGAGCCTAGCTGGGCTTTCAGAGACAGGGCAGCCTTCATCCTGTTCACTGCCCCATCCTGGGCCAAGTGCTCCCTTTTAAGCTCCCCCCCACTCCAGGCAGAACAAGCCTTGCAGGTGTGCCTTGTTGGTGTTGAACAGGCCCAGGGGAACTTGTTTATCTCCTCTCTGCCATTTTGAGAGCATGCCCCTTCACAGCAGCACAATGAGGCAAGTGAGGAAATGAGTCACCCTGATAACTTGGTAGACTGATGCAGTCAAAAACACCAGACTTTGTGGGACTGCTGCACTTCTGGGAAGGACAGAGGAGTAATACAGGCAGAATATGAAAAACAGAAACATGACCCAGGCTGGAAGGGACACATCATTGCAGCAGAGGACATGAGTCTATTTTGCTGGAAGTTGTGTAGTGCATTATGGGAGGATAAAGCAAAGGAAAGGGACTGAGCGTGAGAGCTATTAACGAAGTTCATTTCTATATTCTCTCACAGTTCCAGACCCTCCTGCAGTATGACACTCATCAGAATAAGACAGAACCAATGACTACCAGCCCATCTTTCAGCTGGAAGAACCGGAAGCTGCCTAATGACATTCCAAGCACCGGTGAGATACCTACTAAAACTGGTTCATAATGGAGGGGGCTCATGCACCATTAAGATAACACTTACTATGCAATGTGGCCACCCAATCTTAACTGCCATTGGGATGTCAATAGGAGCTGAGAATATGACAGTCCCTTATCCTACCCTAACTAAACCTGTCATTTTCTGTGTATCCAATACAACTTCAAATTATCATTTCTGTTCATATACTGCTAGGAGCCTTGCTGTACTCTGTGGAGCACAGTTGATCTGTGGTGTACATGATGTGATTGGAATAACAGAGACTTGGTGGGATCACTCACATGACTGGAGTACTGTCATGGATGGATATAAGCTGTTCAGGAAGGACAGGCAGGGCAGAAAAGGTGGAGGAGTTGCGTTGTATGTAAGAGAGGAGTATGACTGCTCAGAGCTCTGGTATGAAACTGCAGAAAAACCTGAGAGGCTCTGGATTAAGTTTAGAAGTGTGAGCAACAAGGGTGATGTCGTGGTGGGAATCTGCTATAGACCACCAGACCAGGGGGATGAGGTGGATGAGGTGTTCTTCCGGCAACTAACAGAAGTTACTAGATCGCAGGCCCTGGTTCTCATGGGAGACTTCAATCACCGTGATATCTGCTGGGAGAGCTATACAGCAGTGCACAGACAATCCAGGAAGTTTTTGGAAAATGTAGGGGACAATTTCCTGGTGCAAGTCCTGGAGGAACCAATTAGGGGCAGAGCTCTTCTTGACCTGCTGCTCACAAACCAGGAAGAATTAATAGGGGAAGCAAAAGTGGATGGGAACCTGGGAGACAGTGACCATGAGATGGTCCAGTTCAGGATCCTGACACAAGGAAGAAAGGAGAGCAGCAGAATACGGACCCTGGCCTTCAGAAAAGCAGACTTTGAGTCCCTCAGGGAACTGATGGGCAGGATCTCCTGGAAGAATAACATGAGGGGGAAAGGCGTCCAGGAGAGCTGGCTGTATTTAAAAGAATCCTTATTGAGGCTCTAGGAAAAAAACATCCCGATGTGTAGAAAGAATAGTAAATATGGCAGGTGACCAGCTTGGCTTAACAGTGAAATCCATGCTGATCTTAAACACAAAAAAGAAGCTTACAAGAAGTGGAAGATTGGACAAATGACCAGGGAGTATAAAAATATTGCTCAGGCATGCAGGAGTGAAATCAGGAAGGCCAAATCACACTTGGAGTTGCAGCTAGAAAGAGATGTTAAGAGTAACAAGAAGGGTTTCTTCAGGTATGTTAGCAACAAAAAGAAAGTCAAGGAAAGTGTGGGCCCCTTACTGAATGAGGGAGGCAACTTAGTGATAGAGGATGTGGAAAAAGCTAATGTACTCAATGCTTTTTTTGCCTCTGTCTTCACGAACAAGGTCAGCTCCCAGACTGCTGCACTGGGCAGCACAGCATGGGGAGGAGGTGACCAGCCCTCTGTGGAGAAAGAAGTGGTTCGGGACTATTTAGAAAAGCTGGATGAGCACAAGTCCATGTGGCTGGATGCGCTGCATCCGAGGGTGCTAAAGGAGTTGGCAGATGTGATTGCAGAGCCATTGGCCATTATCTTTGAAAACTCACTGTGATCAGGGGAGGTCCTGGATGACTGGAAAAAGGCTAATATAGTGCCCATCTTTAAAAAAGGGAAGGAGAAGGATCCGGGGAACTACAGGCCAGTCAGCCTCACCTCAGTCCCTGGAAAAATCATGGAGCGGGTCCTCAAGGAATCACTTCTGAAGCACTTAGAGGAGAGGAAAGTGATCAGGAATAGTCAGCATGGATTCATCAAGGGCAAGTCATGCCTGATTAACCTAATTGCCTTCTATGATGAGATAACTGGCTCTGTGGATGAGGGGAAAGCAGTGGATGTGTTATTCCTTGACTTTAGCAAAGCTTTTGATACGGTTTCCCACAGGATTCTTGCCAGCAAGTTAAAGAACTATGGGCTGGATGAATGGACTATAAGGTGGATATAAAGTTGGCTAGATCGTTGCGCTCAACGGGTAGTGATCAATGGCTCCATGTCTAATTGGCAGCCGATATCAAGCGGAGTGTCCCAAGGGTCGGTCCTGGGGCCAGTTTTGTTCAATATCTTCATTAATGATCTGGAGCAGGGATCGGCAACGTTTGGCACACGGCTCGCCAGGGTAAGCACCCTGGCGGGCTGGGCCAGTTTATTTACCTGCTGATGCGGCAGGTTCGGCCGATTGCGGCCCCCACTTGCCGCAGTTCGCCGTCCCGGGCCAATGGGGGCCACGATCGGCTGAACCTGCCGCATCAGCAGGTAAATAAACTGGCCCGGCCCGTCAGGATGCTTACCCTGGCGAGCCGCGTGCCAAACGTTGCCGACCCCTGATCTGGAGGATGGTGTGGATTGCACCCTCAGCAAATTTGCAGATGACACTAAACTGGGAGGAGTGGAAGATACGCTGGCGGGTAAGGATAGGATACAGAGGAACCTAGACAAATTAGAGGATTGGGCCAAAAGAAATCTGATGAGGTTCAACAAGGACAGGTGCAGAGTCCTGCACTTAGGACGGAAGAATCCCATGCACTGCTACAGACTAGGGACCAAATGGCTAGGCAGCAGTTCTGCAGAAAAGGAC
This sequence comes from Chrysemys picta bellii, assembly GCF_011386835.1. Taxonomy (NCBI): domain Eukaryota; kingdom Metazoa; phylum Chordata; order Testudines; family Emydidae; genus Chrysemys; species Chrysemys picta. The sequence continues at coordinate 90,155,574 of NC_088791.1, read as the reverse complement.
CTAGGGGTTATAGTGGACGAGAAGCTGGATATGAGTCAACAGTTAAGGGAAAGGGGTGGGTCAGCTTTTATGGCCTGCATCATGCAGGAGGTCAGACTAGATGATCATAATGGTCCCTTCTGACCTTAAAGTCTATGAGTCTATGAGTGTGCCCTTGTTGCCAAGAAGGCTAACGGCATTTTGGGCTGTATAAGTAGGGGCATTGCCAGCAGATCGAGGGACATGCTCATTCCCCTCTATTCGACATTGGTGAGGCCTCATCTGGAGTACTGTGTCCAGTTTTGGGCCCCACACTACAAGAAGGATGTGGAAAAATTGGAAAGAGTCCAGCGGAGGGCAACAAAAATTATTAGTGGGCTGGAGCACATGACTTATGAGGAGAGGCTGAGGGAACTGGGATTGTTTAGTCTCCAGAAGAGAAGAATGAGGGGGGATTTGATGGCTGCTTTCAACTACCTGAAAGGGCGTTCCAAAGAGGATGGATCTAGACTGTTCTCAGTGGTACCTGACGAAAAAACAAGGAGTAATGGTCTCAAGTTGCAGTTGGGGAGGTTTAGGTTGGATATTAGGAAAAACTTTTTCACTAGGAGGGTGGTGAAACACTGGAATGGGTTACCTAGGGAGGTGGTGGAATCTCCTTCCTTAGAGGTTTTTAAGGTCAGGCTTTACAAAGCCCTGGCTGGGATGATTTAGTTGGGGATTGGTCCTGCTTTGAGCAGGGGGTTGGACTAGATGACCTCCTGAGGTCCCTTCAAACCCTGATATTCTATGATTCTGTGTGGCTGGAAGAGATCACATTGGACAGTAAAAACTTTACTGAAGTGTAATGGTACTGTGATGGACCAAAGGGGCAGAGTTAATGTTGCATGGCAGGTGTCTTCCTAACTTTGCATTTCCTACATTTGTAAGGTTTGTGCTTTCTTGGCCTGTGCAATAGTACCTCCATAATCCTGGAACCTGAACTGCTCATTTTCTGGTTTTCTAACCTTTGGATTTTTGGACACAAACTCATGTTGTGGATGAGCATGAAGAGATGAGCTGTGGAGAGCCAGAAAGCTTAACTCCATATTAACAAAGTGCCATGTATGCAATTAGCTGTAAGGCAGGGTTTCTCAAACAGGGGTCGCTGCTTGTGCAGGGAAAGCCCCTGGCGGGCCAGGCAGGTTTGTTTACTTGCCCTGTCCGCAGGTCCGGCCGATCGCGGCTCCCACTGGCCGTGGTTCGCTGCTCCAGGCCAATGGGGACTGCTGGAAGTGGCGCAGGCAGAGGGACTTACTGGCTGCCGCTTCCAGCAGCCCCCATTGGCCCGGAGCAGCGAACCACGGCCAGTGGGAGCCGCGATTGGCCGGACCTGCGGACGAGGCAGGTAAACAAACCTGCCCGGCCCGCCAGGGCTTTCCTTGCACAAGCGGCGACCCTTGTTTGAGAAACCCTGCTGTAAGGTGTACAAAAAGCTTTAGGTGGAGAACAGTTCAGTATGGCTGTACTTCACACACTACTAGATGGTGCCTCCTCTGGCTGTTCTGGGGATTAGCTCTGCCAGGGCAACACCCCTTCTTGCAGTTCCACCCCATCTCTCTGTCCACAGTCCCCCTCTCACTTCAAGAGCTCCTGCTTCCTCTTCATAACTCTGCCAGATCACTCAGCGTTTCCCCCTTCCGGGGCATCAAAATCTTTCAACACAACTTGTCCCAGGCAGTCTGCTTCCTGCCTCCTGGTCTGCGCTACTTCCCCAGTGGCTGAGGGGGGAAACTGGTCCTGCCCTCTACTCTGTGTTCCAGATCAGGAACCCTTCCATCACTTGCTAAGATATGCCCTATTTCATACCTTGCTGCTTTTCCCCTGAGCTTTTCCTACCTTTCTGGCTCTATGGGTTTGCCAGCCCAAACTCCATCCTCCCAAGGAGTAGCTGTAGCCTATCCTCCAGGCCTAACCATAGTACCCTTCTCCCAGGGAGCAATTGCAGACTATTTCTCTGTGGCCCCCAGCTACTGTCAGCTTCTGGGCTTTATACAGACAGCTCCTGTTCCTGTCCAGCTGAGCCTTGACTCTAATTAATCCCTGCTCCCTGGCTGCTCCTCCAGGTGCAGCCTGGGCAGTTAATTGGCCCAGCTAGCCACCTCAACCCCTTCTCCCTTGTGGGGATAGACACCCTATCACTGGCTGATACTAACTCAGACATCAGTACATTGTGATCAGTGGAATTGGAGCCAGAGGGCCCTTGTTCCCTGGAGGGACAGGGACTGTTATTGACAGCACACCAGGGGACAGGGAATGGGTGGAGTTTGTCTGAGTTGCTTCCAGACTCAGGGAGAGAGCAGTGCACAGGGTTTAATGAAGTTACACTTGTTGAACTTAACCTGCATTCAGCTTCACTCTTTGCTAATGAAACAAGGAAGAGGAGACTCCCAGTAAAAGTCAGCTCAACCTAGCTCCCACTGGCTGGATCCAGACTCTGTTTCAGTTCTTGATAGCTTTCTACTGACCCTCTGTGTGACCCAGGACAAGTCTGAACCACAGAACCATAACGTACCACTTTCTCTTGGTGACCAAAATTTCCTTCTGTATTCAATCAGATTTTAAATCCAGACTACTAGAATTCAGAGTTTTGTGGAACACAGTGGCACCAAAAGCCCAGTGGAGAGCAGATGAGCACTTATTTGGCAAAAGAGTTATTTAGCACATTAAGCTAATGTCCTACATGTCTCTGTTGACAAGTGTTATTGTGCAAATGTAGCTAAGCTGAGGTACCAGTCATTTGTTCCCCCCAATCTTGAGTCCATTTGCAGTAAAGGGTCACATGGAGTGTAGTGTTTTCATTTACATTCTTCTACCATCCTCAAACTCCTTAAGAAAATGCCTCAGGAAGTCATTTATAGCCAAAAAATAGGAAACCTGACATTTTTACAGAGTTTAGTTCCTCTATAGTAGAAACATTGTAACGAGACCAGATCATATGTTTTAGCGCCATCAATAGGCTTCCTGAATCATCCAAAAGTCTATGAAAACACAAAATGTGGAGCTATTAGGCTTAGTTCAGGATTAAGCATATACTACCATTTTCAATTTGTAGCAGTCAAGCAAGCCCTAGTAAAGCAGGGGACCAATACTTGCAAATCTAGAAGTCCAACTTCTGATATAACCAGATTTTTTGCAGCTTAGGCAAAACAAACAAACATAAATGCCTTCCAAAGCGAAGAGATTAAAACGCTTCCTCCAGCCAGTTTCCAAACAAATATATTCAAACAGAGAATGGCTTTAGATAGCCAAAGTTTAAGTCACTGTCACCATCCACCTGCTATCAAAACTGTTCTAGCTAGCTATGTCCTCTTTCCTCTAGAAAGCTTACCAAACTCAGTAACTAGAACACAACCCTTTTACAGTGTGTAATTTGCAACTGCTGATCCAATTCTCTACTCTTCCCCATGACATTCCTTAAAATTAGGGCTTTTACATTTGATTTTTCTATTGCTCAAAGTGTTAACACCCACCGTACCAATCCCTAGATGGAGTCTATACACTCCAACATAAATTTTATTCTGGTTCTTTAAGAAGAATACACAATATTAATTTGTGGTGGAATACTGTTTAGCATGCTATAGTGTCAGTAGCCACAAGAGGGTAGCAGAGCCTCAAGAACATATATATATCTCCTCAATATATGTTCCATTCTATATGCATCCAAAGAAGTGGGCTGTAGTCCACGAAAGCTTATGCTCTAATAAATTTGTTAGTCTCTAAGGTGCCACAAGTACTCCTGTTCTTCTAAAACTGGTGCTCTAATACTCCCATTTCAAAAATAGATTCATAGATGCATAGACTCTAGGACTGAAAGGGACCTCGAGAGGTCATCGAGTCCAGTCCCCTGCCCTCATGGCCGGACCAAATACTGTCTAGACCATCCCTGATAGAGATTTATCTAACCTACTCTTAAATATCTCCAGTCACAAAACATCACCCAGTCACATGATTAAAATCATGTTTGGAATCATGCAGGCTTCTATAAGTGAGATACATGTTTCAGGGGGTTGGCAGGGAGACACCTCGCGACTCCTCATGCATATCTGCTTGACTGATTTATTTATTGGTGACCTGATGTCCTGCCTTCCTAACTGGAGGCCAATCTTCCACAGATTTCAACAGGCTTTGCATCAGGCCGTGGGTATATATTTTATAATACAATGTGTCCAGTGTTCTCACTAAGGTTGTATATTTTCCCATTTCTCTCCTTTGCAGGGCCGCACATCCTGACTATCGCTGTCTTTGCACTCACAGGGACCGTGGTGTTGGTTCTGATCATCGCTCTGCTGGTGTTGAGGTACCAGCCTCATCTTTCTTTTCTCCTCCATTTGCTGCTTCTGGGCATGGGTTGTTTGATATCTCCTTGAAAATCTGTCCAATTATCTCCCACTCATCGGCAAGGCTCTTGCTGGCTTCTCCCTCTGTGTGTGCCACTCTATTGTAGACACCACGCATGGCACCTGTATTCAGCACTCCGCTTTGAGAAATGATCCAGTTGCTCAGGTAGTAGATGTGACAGATGATCAGGCCTATTCCACCCACTAGAAAGCACTGTTTTGCATACACACACAAACTTAGCAAGTGTCTTTGTGAGGACAAGGCCAACTTTCAGACTTTTTCTCACTTACTGCTCACACTTAGCCCTTTCTATTACTCTACTATGTTTCTTTACCCTTTTGGTGACTTAACAGTTCATTCTGAAAGGATGACTCAATCTTGTGTCATTGCACAAATAAAAACACCAGAAAGTTTTGGTGCCACAGTTTCTAGACCCACTTTATCTCTTACTATTTTCCCAGACTTGTCTTGCCTCATTGCAGCTAGTTCACATTCTTTTTCTATGGATAAAATTTTCTGACTAGATTGTGGTATAGCTTCTATCATGGCGGAAAAATCAGATTAATAGAAACTGAAACCCACTCTAGGATCCTCTCAAAGAAAAAGTTCAACCCATTTCCAGTGCATCTATATATCTCTCATATTCACAGGACTCAGAACCGTCATTTTCAGTGGTTTTAGAGATGTATATTTTACCTGGACCTTCCACCTTTAGTAGCTCAGATGACTCCTTTTCCACAGGACTTCAGAGACAACAAGAAAATTGGATTCTATGAAAACCTGATTGGTAGCACACTTTAACCATTGTCATTTTGACGTGATGTGTTCTCCTTGCTAGTTAACACTTTTCATGAGATAAGAATCCAAGTTGATGTAGTCAGTCCACACTTGGATGCCCAGCTGTACCCAAGAAACAGAAGAGCTCATTGTTCCCAAACCTAAGGACAAACATGCCAACAGACTGATAAAGTTAATCTGCATTTGTTTATTTGTTGAAGAGCTACCAGAAATTTGACAAAAGGCTATTTCCAGACACTTTGTACTGCTGCCAAAGGTGCTGTTACTCCTCCTGAATCTATTCCAATGAATCTATTGATGGCAAAGATATTAATTGTTGAATTCCATTTAGAGTTTTATGCCACACCCATCACGGTGGTCTCTGAGAGCTTCCAATGCAGAAGAAATTCCTGGGGATTCCTCAGAATCAATTCTTGCTATTTTTTTCCCAAAGAATACATGCTTTGCATGTAGAAATGTTACCAAACTTCACAATCCTAGCGAATTCAGATGGTGCAGGGGATTACCTCATAATTCTCAAGGAAGAAGAGAGACATGACAATGCCATTCTCTTTTGTCAGCCAGTTAATGTCCTGATTAATAACTGATTTCGCTCTTCCCATCAATATAGCCAAGCTCCACAAGCAGCCTACCTAAACTGAGGTCTTCTGACCCTAGTTTCCATTGTGCAGTAATTTCCTGCTCTAGTAAGTCTTATATCTTGATGATAATAATACTCCTAGGGATCCATTAGGCAAGAAAATGAACCAGAGCTCCAATCATTTCTTATATATCACCCAGTGTGTGGAGTTCCTAAACTATCCATACTTTTCTGGGTAGTTCTGACTTCCAAGTAAACAAATCAATCCAGAGTCCTCAAAAAACACAAAACCAGTATTAGACATTGGAAATGTCATTCCAGTCCAATAAGTGCTTAGGTACTAACACGTCAAATGGATCTTTCTTTTCTACTGGGATTAGTTGCCTTATTTATTGAGAGTTCATAGAATTTTCTAGTTAAGATTATGAAATGGGAATTTCCCACAATTTAGTGTTTTCCTAACCATCTTGAAATTTCTCCCTTATGATATCTCTCTGTTCTTGAATGCTATTAGAGTTTCATGTGGGGAATTCAGGAGAGATACAGTGAGACCCATATAACTAGAGCCCCATGATCTCATAACTGTCTAGCACTTTGATTGGTGCTCCTTTTGGCAAATTCTGATGGTTCAAATGCAACTAAACACTCCAGACTAAAATCAGAAAAAACATTTACAGCTAAAAATGGACATTTCCTCCCTCTCCCCTTCGCAATGGCAGTTAAAATATGTTAGAAACATAAAATATTGATGTCAGTCAGCATCCTAGAATCTTCTGTGTTCCTGAGCATTCTCCAGCAGCCAATCACTGTTCAGGATTTGCCAGCATTCCACTAACCAATCTGTGATGCCCATGTTTTTTATACAGGAGTAACCTGCATAGAAGAGTGGAAATTCCAATGAATTGTTTTCCTGTTTTCTTACAATTCTTCTGTTGAGGGAGGACATTCCTGCAGAAAAGACAGGGGATTCCATGCCCCAATTCCCAGGATTATTCCCCAGTATAATCAGGAAATCTGCCAGAGGGAAAGGCCCTCTACAAGAAGTCACCTTACTTCATTCTGCTGCCTCCCCATTGGCTTCCTACATTTCCTGGATAGCACAATTCATTTCTGCCAGAGCCTTGCTGCCAGGGGCTCATCTGATCCATGTTTGCCTCTGGGATTGCCTTCAGAGGATGTTCAATAGCACAGAAAAGTAAACAGTATAAGCTACTGCAGACTCATTCTGCAGTAACTTGCATTGTCTTCCCCTGGGTGTAAATGTGAAGAATTAGGCAGCAACCTGCCAGCATTGACCCCTTCAAATCTATAGTGCTGAAACCTCAGAGAGACCAGACTTCCCTAGGATCAGGGGGAAAGGAGAATGTGATGGAGAGGGTATTTCTCACTTCCAGGCCTCAAAGCTGGGAGCTGTAGGAGCAGGCTCTCCAGGAATGCATGAAGAAGAGAGTGCAGGAGCTGGTGCGCAGGATTCTCTCTAGTACTCCAAGATTCCCCACCGCACTCAGCAGTATGGATTCCAGTTGTTTGATAGGATGATCTTAAACAGGTTTGCTTCTTTCACAGGAAGTACAGGAGAGATATTGCACTTCGGCAGAAGAAATGGTCTCACATACCACCTGACAAGATCCTGCCTCTGGAGACCAATGAGACAAGCCACGTCAGTCTGAAGGTAGGAGAAACAAGATATCCCCACGGAGGGATGGTTGTGGGGGCTCAGAGTCTCTGCACTATCAAGGTTTAGTGTTAGACAAATGGTGACTACTGCTTGGGCTCTGACAATGGTAGAATTATCTGTTAAAACTGGTTCACTGTCTTTTCACCTGCTACGTACTGTGCACAAGAGGAATGAGATTAATCCCCAGTAACTTCCCCACTTAATACGGCAAGTACAAGTTCTTTCTATGACTGTGAAACAGGCCGGGTATTTCTTTTCAGGCTCTTCCATTGGGTTCCCTCATCATTAGTATCACAAATGACATCCCTTTTCAGGAAGGGGTTGATCCTTGTTTTGTCTGTAAATCACAGACCAATAGTATTGATCAGAGGAAGAGACCCTGGTGATTGAATGCTCTGGGATTTAGTTGGGCTCTAAAGAGAGAGACACCCTTGCAGACAGTGGCATACTTTGGCATTATTTTTCTCTCTGCAGTTTGGTGCCTGCCAGGGTGGGGTTGGTATGTTATAATTGCTGGCTAATGAGTCTTCTTTGTTCCCCAGATTGATGAAGACAAGAGGCGTGACACAATCCAGAGACAGCGCCAAGCCAAATATGACAAGAAGGTAAAATGACCCTTAGTCTGTTCCAGGACAACTTGGTAAATCTTGTGAAAAGTAATATAACTCCATTACTTATTAGTGGATAAGGATATACTCAAATACCAGAAGTAGTTTAGGGGAGCACGGATTGTTGTTGTGCAACTGCTATGGTTTCCTTCCAGTTGTTTTTTTCTTTCCAGGTGGTGATCCTGAAAGATCTCAAACACAATGATGGGAATTTCACAGAGAAACAAAAGATAGAACTGAACAAGGTAACTGTTTCATGTAGCAGCTAGACACTACAGAGTGAAGGCAACTAATTAGTAAACCCATTCCCCCAAATCCATGTGTGTGTGTGTGTGTCCATCCCACAGGCTACTGTAGTCTGAGGACCCTTCTGTTTGTTATGGGGGGGGGTCTTATGCACAGTTCTGATTCTGCACTGTAAGTCATTGAACTTGAGGATGACTGAGATCGCTCATGAACTTGATAGAACCTTGTTAATCCACATTTTTATAATCAGTGCTAAAAATGATGCTCTCTCTTTCCTCACTTCATACCAATCATTTAATAGTGGAGTGTTGTAGTCAAATCTCCTATTACTAAGGGCTAAATGCATCTCCGGTGTATACAAATACATCTCCATTAACTTCCACAGAGTTATGCCCTACATTAGGGTTTAATTTGGCTTTAATACTTCATGGTTTTTTAGAAAATACACTAAGTACATTTTTACATTAGGGACGGATACATTGTAAAGTATTATAAATAATTTAAATGAAACTGCAATAGCCTAACTAAATGAACAAAGTACATACTATCATACAGGATCCTCATATTTGTATTATTTGTTCATTTACTAACTAATTTGCAACATTCAGTCATTTATAATGGGTATCCGTGTCCAGTGTGTGAAACTGTGAGGTTCTCCTGCAGAGGCAATAATGGAGACAGCGGAGTTTGGAATACAGTAAACAGTCACTCCCCACCCTTATCTCCTAGATCAGAAGGCTCTGGAATGAGAGCTACCCTTCAGCAATCACCCACTTTGGTTCTCACACACCTGCACACAGAGAACCCACACATCATATCAGGGTCTGGGATTGAGAGCCCCTTCACAGCATCAGACTTAATTTTGGCTCCCACACTGTTTTTAATGGATACATTATTTTTGCTCTAGCTCCTCCAGATCGACTATTACAACCTGACAAAGTTCTATGGCACAGTGAAGATGGACACGATGATCTTTGGGGTGATTGAATACTGTGAGAGAGGATCATTGCGGGTAAATAACTGTGCAAGCCCCTCTTACCAGTTTGTAAAAGGAAATGCTAACCTGCCAGACGGCGGGGTCCTAGGGCGAGAGAAGGGAGAGGAGCAGAAGTGAAGTCAGTAATATTACTTCATAGAAGTACTGAAGTAATATCCCTGACTTCTCTTCTGCTCCTCTCCCTTTCTCCTGCCTGGAGTCAATCCTCAGCAGGTGTAAACTGGCATTGCTCCTGAGTCAATGGAAAGACTCTCATTGACTTCACTGGGCTTTGGATCACTCTCATAATTAAAGGATGCAGTGACAGACAAGTCAGAATGTCTTGCTAGGCTTTGCACAGTGTTCATGTAGCCAAACATTCACAGAGGCTCATTTTTGCTACTGGAAACCACAGTGGCTAGAAGTTAGATTCTCACCTTTTTGTTGTTGCTGTGTAGGACAAACTTATATTCCATTCCCTAGCCTCCAAGTAACCCAGTGTCTGTCATAATTTACGTACTTCTTAAGTAAAACAGAGGGGTACCCCTTTTTAGTAATTGGCCAAAAGGCTGTGTGATTCAGAGCTTCGTTAACATTACCAAGAGATGCCTTCCCCGGCTGTTTCCTTGCTATAAGTCAGCCCCTTTGTCTCCTTCTTGTCCTCCCAGGATGTCTTAAATGATAAGATCTCCTACCCAGATGGCACCTTCATGGACTGGGAGTTTAAAATCTCTGTCATGTATGATATTGCCAAGGTAAGTGAATCAGTGGCAATGAAGCATTTATAAACCTGTCCTCATGCTATAAAACTTACATAGTGGGTAGCTATAGGTGACAGGGCCTAACACAGAGGTGGGCAAACTATGGCCTGCGGGCCACATCCGGCCCACGGGGCCGTCCTGCCCAGCCCCTGAGCTCCGGGCCGGCCCCGGCCCCTCCCCTGCTGTCCCCTCTCTCCCGCAGCCTCAGCTCGCTGTGCTGGCAGCGCAGCAGTGAGGCTGGCTCCGGCTGGGCGGCGCGGCTCAGGGGCAGATTTAACGGTGAAGACAGGGTGCCCTGGCACGGGCACCCCAACAACAGGGGGCCCCAAGGCACTCGGGCAGCTCAGCACTGGCGCACCCCCCGTGGGGGGGGAGGGGCTGCACTGCGGGGGCAGGGGAGCAGGCGGGCTGTGTGGGTGGCAGAAGCACGGGGAACGTGGCCGGAGGACTAAGGAGGAGCACCGGGCGGCTGCGCAGCCGGCCGGAGAGAAGCAGTGCTTTGAAGGGGAAACCGCCGCTTCTCTCCGGCTGCGCGGCTGCCCTTGCTCCTCCTGAGTCCTCCACCCATGTTCGCAGGGCCACATTCCGAAAGGGGATGAGGGTGGTCCCAGGGGAGTGATTAGGGGCAGGGGGTCTTGGGAGGGGGTGCTCAGGGGACGGGGGGGGGGCTGGATGGGGGGATCCCGGGGGTCGGTCAGGGGACAGGGAGGAGGGGGGGCTGCATAGGGGGTGGGGTCCTGGGGGGTGGTTAGGGGCAGGGGGTTCCGGGAGGGGTGGTCAGGAGACAGGGAGCAGGGGGGATTGGATGGGTTGGGGGTTTTGAGGGAGGCAGTCAGGGGGCGGGAAGTGGAAGGGAGCAGATAAGGGGCAGGGGGCAGGCTGTTTGGGGAGGCACAGCCTTCCCTACCCGGCCCTCCATACCATTTCGCAACCCCGATGTGGCCCCCGGGCTAAAAAGTTTGCCCACCCCTGGCCTAACATAATATATGCTTTAGGCTACCAAGAGAAAAAGTGCGGTCTAGTGGCTAGAGAAGGGATTTAGGCACTTGGAGCCCTAAATTCTATTCCTAGCTCTGCTGCTGATTTATGGTGTGTGGCGTTGGGCAAGCTGCTTAAAGGAAAACTCCAGTGTTTGTTCAGAATGGTAGACTCGCACCATCTTGTATCAAAAACAACAGAATAGGGTTTGTTTTTTAAATGAACACTGTAGTTAATCTTTTATATGTAAATCTTTCAATGGCTATTATCCAGGATGGCCAGGGATGATATCCCTAGCCTCTGTTTGCCAGAAGCTGAGAATGGGTGACGGGATGGATCACTTGGTGATTATAGATTCATAGATTCTAGGACTGGAAGGGACCTTGAGAGGTCATCGAGTTCAGTCCCCTGCCCTCATGGCAGGACCAAATTCTGTCTAGACCATCCCTGATAGACATTTATCTAACTTACTCTTAAATATCTCCAGAGATGGAGATTCCACAACGTCCCTAAGCAATTTATTCCAGTGTTTAATCACCCTGACAATTAGGAACTTTTTCCTAATGTCCAACCTAAACCTCTCTTGCTGCAATTTAAGCCCATTGCTTCTTGTTCTATCCTTAGAGGCTAAGGTGAACAAGTTTTCTTCCTCCTCCTTATGACACCCTTTTAGATACCTGAAAACTGCTATCATGTCCCCTCTCAGTCTTAACTTTTCCAAACTAAACAAACCCAATTCTTTCAGCCTTCTTTCATAGGTCATGTTCTCAAGACCTTTAATCATTCTTGTTGCTTTTCTCTGGACCCTCTCCAATTTCTCCACATCTTTCTTGAAACGCAGTGCCCAGAACTGGACACAATACTCCAGTTGAGGCCTAACCAGAGCAGAGTAGAGCGGAAGAATGACTTCTCGTGTCTTGCTCACAACACACCTGTTAATACATCCCAGAATCATGTTTGCTTTTTTTGCAACAGCATCACACTGTTGACTCATATTTAGCTTGTGATCCACTATAACCCCTAGATCCCTTTCTGCCGTACTCCTTCCTAGACAGTCTCTTCCCATTCTGTATGTGTGAAACTGATTTTTCCTTCCTAAGTGGAGCACTTTGCATTTGTCTTTGTTAAACTTCATCCTGTTTACCTCGGACCATTTCTCCAATTTGTCCAGATCATTTTGAATTATGACCCTGTCCTCCAAAGCAGTTGCAATCCCTCCCAGTTTGGTATCATCTGCAAACTTAATAAGCGTACTTTCTATGCCGATATCTAAGTCGTTAATGAAGGTATTGAACAGAGCCGGTCCCAAAAGAGACCCCTGCGGAACCCCACTTGTTATGCCTTTCCAGTAGGATTGGGAACCATTAATAACAACTCTCTGAGTACGGTTATCCAGCCAGTTATGCAACCACCTTATAGTAGCCCCATCTAAATTGTATTTGCCTAGTTTATCGATAAGAATATCATGCGAGACCGTATCAAATGCCTAACTAAAGTCTAGGTGTACCACATCCACAGCTTCTCCCTTATCCACAAGGCTCGTTATTCCTATCAAAGAAAGCTATCAGATTGGTTTGACACGATTTGTTCTTTACAAATCCATGCTGGCTATTCCCTATCACCTTACCACCTTCCAAGTGTTTGCAGATGATTTCCTTAATTACTTGCTCCATTATCTTCCCTGGCACAGAAGTTAAACTAACTGCTCTATAGTTTCCTGGGTTGTTTTTATTTCCCTTTTTATAGATGGGCACTATATTTGCCCTTTTCCAGTCTTCTGCAATCTCTCCCATCTCCCATGATTTTCCAAAGATAATACCTAGAGGCTCAGATACCTCCTCTATTAGCTCCTTGAGTATTCTAGGATGCATTTCATGAGGCTCTGGTGACGTGCAGGCATCTAACTTTTCTAAGTGATTTTTAACTTATTCTTTGTTTTATTTTTATTTTATCTGCTAAACCTATCCCCTTCCCATTAGCATTCACTATGTTAGGCATTCCTTCAGACTTCTCGGTAAAGACCGAAACAAAGAAGTCATTAAGCATCTCTGCCATTTCCAAGTTTCCTGTTACTGTTTCTCCCTCTTCACTGAGCAGTGGGCCTACCCTGTCTTTGGTCTTCCTCTTGCTTCTAATGTATTGATAAAAAGTCTTCTTGTTTCCCTTTATTCCTGTAGCTAGTTTGAGCTCATTTTGTGCCTTTGCCTTTCTAATCTTGCCCCTGCATTCCTGTGTTGTTTGCCTATATTCATCCTTTGTAATCTGTCCTAGTTTCCATTTTTTATATGACTCCTTTTTATTTTTTAGATCATGCAAGATCTCATGGTTAAGCCAAGGTGGTCTTTTGCCACATTTTCTATCTTTCCTAACCAGCGGAATAGCTTGCTTTTGGGCCCTTAATAGTGTCCCTTTGAAAAACTGCCAACTCTCCTCAGTTGTTTTTCCCCTCGGTCTTGATTTCCATGGGACCTTACCTATCAGCTCTCTGAGCTTACCAAAATCCACCTTCCTGAAATCCATTGTCTCTATTTTGCTGTACTCCCTTCTACCCTTCCTTAGAATTGCAAACTCTATGATTTCATGATCACTTTCACCCAAGCTGCCTTCTACTTTCAAATTCTCAATGAGTTCCTCCCTATTTGTTAAAATCAAGTCTAGAACAGCTTCCCCCCAGTAGCTTTTTCAACCTTCTGAAATAAAAAGCTGTCTGCAATGCAGTCCAAGAACTTATTGGATAGTCTGTGCCCCACTGTGTTATTTTCCTATCATATATCTGGATAGTTGAAGTCCCTCATCACCACCAAATCTTGGGCTTTGGATGATTTTGTTAGTTGTTTAAAAAAAGCCTCATCCACCTCTTCCACCTGGTTATGTGGCCTGTAGTAGACTCCTAGCATGACATCACCCTTGTTTTTTACCCCTTTTAGCCTAACCCAGAGACTCTCAACACTTCCGTCTCCTATGTCCATCTCCACCTCAGTCCAAGTGTGTACATTTTTAATATATAAGGCAACACCTCCTCCCTTTTCCCCCTGTCTGTTTCAAGGTGATAATGAAAATCTCACTTTTTATTAAAATCTCCTTAATCCAAATTGTCACAGTTTGTTGGTCCTGTTAATGACTATTTCACATTCAGTTAACCTTCAGCATTAAGAGCTCTTTTAAATAACAACTGTGGACATGTTTCCCTCTCTTCTGGAATCTTACAAACAAGTTTTCTTAATTCTTTGCAGTTAATCTCCATAGGACTCCCTTCCAGGCACTGACCAACGCTGACCCCATTGAGAGTATCAGATCTGATGAGATCATACACTGAGATAGAGGGCGAATACTGGCTTCAATGAAGTCACTGGCAAAATTCTTGTTGACGTCTATGGGGCCAGGATTTCATAGACAACCTGTTAGCCACTGTACTATTTATAAATGCATATTGGAGTCAAGAATAAAAGGGTTAGGAGGCCCGTTCTATGGCATATCACCTGATGTTATTTGAACCAGTCAAGATGATTCAGGCAAGTTCTCCGAGGAGTCCTCCTAAACACGAGTATTTGGTGATTTGCAGTTTGGAGCTGGTATTGTAATGGAGGGCTATGGTGTGGCCTATTGATTACCATACACCACTCTGCAGTCATCACCTTACCTGACCCTCATGCACACACACAATTCCCTACTTTTATCCCAACAGCTCCTTCTCTGCTTACATCCGTCTCCTGGTGCACTGCCTTACAGCTCCCATTTCCCTCAATACCCAGCTCATGCATCCCTGAGACCCAATTGCTACTTCCTGCAGTTCAATAATCCAACACCCAGTTCTTGCAACCCTGCACCTACCATCACCAGCTCTTGTTCCCCCGCACCCCAATTCCTGCCTCCCTGACTGCTACCCAACCTGTGAATTCTGCCTTCTGCTTCCCCAGCTCCTCAGCTGACCCTGAGAGCTGGTGCAGGGCCTGATGCCTCTTGCAGCTCATTGTTTCTGTGCCAGGCAACTGGTGCTATCTTCACTGATTCCCTTCTAGCTGCGTCCAGAAAGAGAGCAGGAAGCAGCTGCTGCCACTGTAGCAGCCCCTGGCGGTGTGGAGGAGACAGTGCAGGCTCCAGCAGCAGAGGTAGTTTTGAGTCAGTGCCTGCTGCCTCTACAGACTCATGACAGGTCCAAGGACTGGCACCTTCTTCAGCACATATCACAGAGCCCCAGGACTGGCACATCTATATTCTGTTCTAGCTGCAAGTCACTGAAAAGACCTGACAAAAGCCCTGATACAAAGAAATTACAGTCATTGAGCCTTATGGGCACAAGGGCAAATGTTGCTCTTGCAAGGCTGTTGCTTGTTAAACAAGGGGCATTGTTAAATAAGCTGAAGGAAATTGTGCAGCTGAATACAATATTTTTGTACCATGTCAGAAAAATGGGCCCGTTGAAAGGGCTTGGTCAGAATTAAAGCTGAAGGATGGGATCTTCAAAAGTGCCTTGGGGCTATATTTTAAAAGGTATTTAGGTACACATCTACCCTGATATAACGTGACCCAATATAACACAAATTCGGATATAACGTGGTAAAGCAGTGCTCTGGGGGGGCGGGGCTGCACACTCCGGTGTATCAAAGCAAGTTCAATATAACGCCGTTTCACCTATAACGCGGTAAGATTTTTTGGCTCCCGAGGACAGCCTTATATTGGGGTAGAGATGTACCTAAAGATGCAGAGAGGCACCTACTGGGATTTTCAAAAGCGCCAAGCCATCTAACTCCCATTGATTTGTCCTTAAGAGATACAGGAGCATAAACCTCACTGAAAGTCAATGGGATTTGTGCTCCTAACTCACTCAGGCAATTTTGAAACTCACCCATCTGCTTAACCAGGCTTTCTGCTTCCAAACCCGCTTCCCCAGTAAAAAGGATGGCAGTGGAGGAGAAAGCCTTCTCAGACACACCAGCTCCCCAACTTGAAGACAAGGGAGTTCTGTCACATGTAGACCACAGTATCATTGAATCATCTCGTAGGAGGCCAAAACTGGTGAGGAGTTTCTGCTCTAGTGGATTTGCTCCCTGGGTTGGTGTCAGCAGGAGTACACACGAGATGCAGAAGCAGAAAGTGGGCCCTGAAGCTTGCAGAAGGGCCTGCTGTTGTAGGCTCTCTACACTAGGTGGTGTCAGCAGGGCTGCATGGGAATAGCAGCAGCGTTAAGAAGTGTTTCCTTTGGACACACATTATTACGTAGTCTCTACAGGTTCCAGCATGATATATGTATGCACAGGATAACCAGTTCCAATCACATTTTTAGGGATGCTTGCATCCCCCTCTGGTTGGGGTTCAAACATACCTCTGCTGTTCCTGTCTCAACTGTCTCACAACACTACCTGACTCTTCCCCTACTATAAGCAAAGCACAGTTCTCTCTTGTGAAAGAGCGGCATGTCATACCCTGTGATTATGATCACTCAATTGGTATAATCCACATTCATGATTATCATCTGTCATCCTTGAGGATGACATTTGAATGTGTGTGTTTAAAATTATGGGGCAAAATTCAGAGGGGATCTAAACTGATGTCATATACACCTTCTAGCCTCCTCAGCATACAGATTGCATTTTACATATCAAAGGGCCGGAAGAGAGAGGTGTAGAAGGAAAAACAACTATTAGGAACTGTAAATAGGTGTAAATTGTACGCCGCCTACTTAAATTTACACCTACCTACCAGTTGTTTTTCCTGCTACATCGCTCTTCCAGACAGATATGCCATCTTTGACAGTCCTAGACTAAGTGGGCCAAATTCAGAAGTGATGAATAAAGGGGTGCAAATTACGTCTGCAAGTATGTGTGTCAGAGAAAGAGAGTTCAGGAAGCCGGAGTCTAAAATCATCTGAATTAGCATAACCTGCATGCTGAGGGAACTGGAAGATTCACCTCTGAAGTTAGCCCACAGACTGCAGGCATTATGTATTGACTAGTGTATATAGAGCTCTACCACAGACATCTAATTTGACCTTGGAAAATCCCCTTTGGTAAATTAGTTCTCTACCTCATAGAGGTGTAGTGAGGATAAAATTCTTTAATAATTGTGACATGCTCAGATACTATGCTGATGAGGGCCATGTAAGTACCTAGATATATTTTATGATGAACCTTCACATTCTTACTAATTTTGGTAGCAATCACAAACAGTCTCACTCTCTCTTTTTCTCACAGGGAATGTCCTACCTGCACTCAAGCAAAACTGAGGTCCATGGCCGCCTCAAGTCCACAAACTGTGTAGTGGACAGCCGCATGGTGGTGAAGATTACTGATTTTGGCTGCAATTCCATTCTTCCTCCAAGGAAAGGTATGCAAAAATAGTCCCAATCCCAATTCTTCTCATCTCCTTCCCAGCCCTGGAATAAGATTGTGGGACTATTAGGCCAAACTACAGCATGTGGGGAAATAGGTTTAAGTGAAAGCAATATGTATGTTTCTATGCAAAAGTAAACTTACTGGTTTGTCTAACACATACTCACTATAATGTTGTGGAAAGTTAGATTTTCTTAGTCCACTGAGACTTTTTAATGTTTACTCTCTAAAAAGCTACATGATATCCCGTGATCTGTTATGCATTAGATATACTGAGTACAGAGAAATGAATGCATGACATTCAATACAACTTTATTTTGTATCGCACCCTTCATACAAACTGTGTCTGAAAACATTTTACTGAGTTAAATAATACAGTAACAGAGAGAAGTTATGGCAGAAGGAAAAAGTAAGCAAGTGGTAAAAAGAAGAGAGGAAAGAAATATATTTTCAACTGATATTTGAAAAGCACGGGGAGTTTGTGAGAGGGCAAGACAGGAAGGTTGTTCAGATGGCAGGAACTGCAGGGAAAAAGCTCTCTGACAGCATGTGGCAGGGTGGCCCCAGCTAAAGTGTCCCCCTGTGGCAGACTGCAGCACAACTAGTTCAGCTACCTCAGTTTCTCCTGGTCCAGCCATACAAAAAACAACACAGTCTCTCTCAATGTCAAATTCAAAAGCCCACCTGTGGGCACAATGTATTCATGTACACATTCAGTAATCTGCATAACCCTCATGATAAAACCATTCTCTCCAAATCCAAAGATACAGCAGGTATAAACAAAACAGTTTTTCATGCACTCTTCAGTGATGTCATTTCCAGGTCACCCACCCAAGAGTCAGTCACCACTCTGTTCACAGTTCCTTTGCCCTTGTTCCAGGGCCCACTCTCCAGGCCATATGCTGGAGAGTTATCAGAGTTGCTTTTCTCCCACAACTCTAGTACCAGAGCCTTCCAAGTCAGGTCTTCCTCAAGAGAGCTCACTGCAGTGTTCTACTTCCCAGGCCTTCCTGCCTGTGAGTCCTATCCTGCTTAAGGAACATCTCTCCAGATTCAACCCTCCTGTTTTTGGGCTCAGCTTTCTGCAGCCCTCCATTCAGGCCGGTAGAAGAGGGCTCCCCGCAGTGTTCCAATTCCCCAGGCCTCCTTGCTTGCGAGTCCTACCCATGCTCCTGGGATCCACACTCCAGCATCAGCCCTCTTGTTTCATTCTCAGCTTTCCCTGACCAAGTTGATTTTTCCTCTTTGCCCTGGGGCTTTTGCACGAGCTTTCCTGCAACTTGGCAGGGCTCCCTAGCTCTAGCTGGGGCTCACTAACAACTTTCTTCAACTTCAGGTCTTCCCAACAGCCCTCGGTACCAGATCCCATCACCATCTTTTCCCCCACCCTCCCGGTCTCCTGTAGCTCTCTCCCAGTAACTCTTGCCAGCTTTCCTCTGCTTCTCTCTGTCTCCAACAACTCTCCTCTGCTGCTCCTATCTGTTTCTTGGTCTCTCCTTTCTTTCTCAGGCAGCCCTCTCCTGCCCTTTCTCTCTTTCCCTAGAGCCTCGCTGCCCCCTCTGAAACCCAACATGGAAGCAGCTGATCAGTTACAGTGCACTGGACTCTGCTCCTTCTCAAAGGAGACAGTCAGAGCCGCCGAGAGCGGGTTCGGGCCCCGGTGAAATTTTTTTTTCGGGCCCCCCAGCGAGGGCGGACCAGCTAAACAGGGCCGACGAGATGGGGGAAGCCAGGGAAACCTGGCACCAGGCCCCCTTCCGGACCGCCGGGTCCCGATAATTTGTACCGGTCGACCCTGGAGACAGTCACTCTGACACACCAACAACGATGAGATTGTGTGACGGCAGAAAAGAGGCGAGGTACACCATGGTATCATTGATCACAAAACAGTGGAGTGTCTACATGAAATATCACAATATCTTGTGATGTACTATGATGTAATTCAAATATTAACATGTCATTTACATAAATTTACATACTTTTACATTTTAAAATAACTCTCTAAAGAGATCCTTAATATATTATATTCCTTAGATGGAGTTCCTGTAAATTATAGCTTTCACTGTTTTTATCATCACCTTTTTTTTCTATTTCTGCTAATCATCATGGGGTATTTCTGTATAAATAAGCATTCCTCTCTTCTCCCCGCCTATCTGCTCATCACACTTGATTTTTGAGTGAAGATATAAACCTGAAATTGTGACACTGGAATCATTTGTATGATTACCAGCTGGAATGTCATAAACACATATTGTATCATCTCTGTGATATGGAGACAGAAGAGAACCTGGGGCTGGAATGGCAAGAGAAAGTTCTTAGATTCACACACACAAACATTTGCAGTAATAGAGGTAGGAATATGGAACATTAGTGGCTAGGAAAAGTGCACTGAATGTAAATGTTACACTCCCCCCGCTCTGGGTTTTCTCATTGTCACATTTCATATTTATATTCATTTTTTTAAAATTATTGGCAACAAAAATGATGAGGGGTATGGAATGGTTTCCATATGAGGAGCAATTAATAAGACTGGGACTTTTCAGCTTGGAAAGGAGATGACTAAGGGGGGGATATGATAGAGGTCTATAAAATCATGACTGGTGTGGAGAATGTAAATAAGGAAGTGTTATTTACTCCTCCTCATAACACAAGAACTAGGGATCACCAAACGAAATTAATAGGCAACTGATTTAAAACAAATGGAAGGAAGGATTTTTTCCACACAACACACAGTCAACCTATGGAACTCCTTGCCAGAGGATGTTGTGAAGGCCAAGACTATAATAGGGTTTAAAAAAGAACTAGATAAGTTCATGGAGGATAGGTCCATCAATGGCTATGAGCCAGGATGGGCAGGGATGGTGTCCCTAGTCTCTGTTTGCCAGAAGCTGGAAATGGGTGACAGGGGATGGATCACTTGATGATTACCTATTCTGTTCATTCCCTCTGGGGCATCTGTCATTGGCCACTGTTGGACGACAGGATACTGGGCTAGATGGACCTTTGGTCTGACCGTATGGGCGTTCTTATGTTCTTATTTTTATATTAGTAACAGGGCTTCTCGTCTTTCTCTGGTAGCTCAGGGGGAAATATTGTTACAAGCAAACTGAGAATTGTTGGTTGTTAGAATTCATCCCTTGAAACAAAGTTATTTCATCACAACAGGGTGGTGTTTGCATTATGACTGCTGTGTTGCAGCTAAGAGAATGATTTTGCTTTGCATTATGATACAATAACAACATGTCATGATAGGTTGGCACAGCAGAATAACACCACAATGTCTAGATATCATGGTGACTGGTGTACAAGAAATACACATGTATGTTGTTATCTAGCCACAGATGTTATGACACAATGATGTTGTCAGCCTCAAAAACATTTGGGGATTATTTTCATAGGTTCATGGAATTTAAGACCAGCAAGGACCTTATGACCATCCAATCTGACCTTCTGCACAACACAGGTCATAGAACCTCACCCAGTAATTCCTCCATCTAGCTCAACAACTTGTGTTTGAACCTAAGCATATCTGGTAGTCAGTTATCCAGTGTGTATTGAAGTCGGCCCTTCCACACAACAGCTGAACAAATATCTAAACAATACCAAGCTCTAGTGGGGATGGGCGTAACAATAGTAAAAAGATAAAATTAAAACACAAAGGGGATGAGGTTCTGAAGAAGCTCCCACAAATCAGTTTAATCTCTCTCTGTATCTACCACTTCTGGCTGCTCAGATCTGTGGACAGCTCCTGAACACCTTCGTCATGCTGATGTGTCTCAGAAAGGTGATGTGTACAGCTATGGAATCATTGCACAGGAGATCATCTTGCGCAGGGAGACCTTCTACACTAACTTCTGCCGGGACCATAAAGGTAAAAGACTTAAAACCCACATCTATCTTATGCTACAACCATAGCATTTGGATGTTGTGGCTCTGACTGTCACATTTTCCACAACTTTTAGTGAAAAACACTGTCTCTGTTAAGTACTTGAGCTGCTACTTTTCTCACTGGACAATGAATGAAGAGTCTAATAGTAATGACACCTGGGAGTAATAGCTGTGATTTTTTAAAATAAGTTTTGTATTGTTTTTCCTTCCCTCCTTCCACCTTGCAACATTACATATTCCAATGTGTCACAATTCAGTAATACCAAACATCAACAACAAACCCACATGGACACCAAAAGGGCAAAAGAAACCCAATGACATGAAATAAAAGTGCTTGGCATTTATAGGTGGGCTAGTTAGGCATTCACTACGGCATTTTGCAGATCTCACCAATAATGTTTCTAGAGAAGAAAATGTTCTTCTCCTCCACTGCATCCATGAAACCACAGTTCATGGTACTGTTCGAAATAGTTGACAGCCTGGTAAATTCTGGTTTCCTTGGCTCAGAAACCTAATCAGATCTTTTGTGCTGCAGGGAATTTTCCACATATTTCAGGGAGAAGATTAATTATATTTGCACCAAATTGGCTGCTATTTTAAAGAGCAGATCCATGCCTTGAGGGCATTCTAGGAAGTTTTGCTACGGAGGTTATGGAGTCACTGGGTGAATATCAGCTTGTGATTTTTGAGTTGTGGACCCATACCTCTCATGGCTAGTAAAAGCAACCAGGGAAGTATTGAATCCTTTGATCCAGAAGATGGTTAGTCCCAGACCATGTGGATACAGTTAAGACTTCTATGCCCATATTTTTGTCAGGTAACTGGAGTTTTAGGCATGAATTTTGTATACACTGTGTAAACGATGAAATAGTAAGTCTATGCAACTACCAAAGCAGAACTCCATTAAAGTTCTGTTGAGGCCAGCTGGGGCTTCATCTTCAGTGGAAATTAAAAGCAACATTTTCAAAACTGCCTCAGTGACGTAAACTTAAGTCCTAGTGGGCTTCTTAGTCACTTAGGCGGTTCTGAAAATTTTAACTTTAGTCCAGTTTTCATCTGATTGTGGACAATGCATGACCCTGCCTCATATAATGAACACAACTTTTAGGTCTCTATCTGCCTGATTTGTAAAAGACTTTGCCAAAAGCTTTGTAGGCCAGTGAGATAATTGTGTTAGGTTTACACGGATTGAAGGCTATGCTAATAAAAGACCCACAATGGACAAACAACTATGAAGCGTCTTGTTTGCAGATATCAAAGAAGTTTCTTTTATTGGGAAGTCAACATTGTATTGTTCCTGAAATGGACAAATTTTGTTTATATGATGTAAAATCCAATAATGCCACAACGCTAGAATCCATCTATCATTATAAATTAGAATAACCACATGTATGTAAGAGTTTAGAATTCCCCAGACTTCATATTGATAATGAGTTCAGACACCTTTTCTACCGCTGAGTCATCCTGCCAAACCCTCCCTGTGTTCGTTTAAACACATAGTACAGCAGCACCTTAGCCTCCCTCTTAGCTCTTTCCCTCTAAACATGTTAGAATTTCTGGGGTAACCTCAGCATGCTCCCTGCCCAGACATGTAATGTTTATACTCTGGGAAACACAGCCTTTCAAATTGCTAACTCAATACAAATGAATATCTGAGAAAGCTCGTTTGGTGGGGAAGGGACATTTCAGATTTACTTTTGGGTTTCTGTTTGCCTAAAAAACAAACAAGTAAATCACCACCAATTTTTGAAAGTTTACAGTGCTCTACTTAGTTAGAAGATAGGGAATCATTAGCTAAACATACTATATTCACGGCATATTGGTCATCTTTATAACCCTGTCTGCCCAAGAGCATACTGTGTGTCAAATGATGCCTGGTTCTGTGTGGGAGTACAATTGGGAGCAGAGAGTATAAGTCTTATTCCCCCTTGTGCAGGGGGTAGGCACAATCCCAGTGAACACAAGGATTTGATAAGTGTAGTGTCACGACTGGCAAAGGACTCCCCAAAATGGGTGGAGAGGGGAAAGGGATATACTCTCCCTTCCATACTTCAGCCAGCAGGGCTTGCTGCATGTGAAGGTGAGAGAGCAAGTTGCACTCTTTCAAAAGGTGATTCAGTGGCCATGTTCTTCCTACTGTGCTGAAGGCACGATGCCAGCTCAGGCACAATGTTCCTGGATCCTCACTGCCCGCCACCCCCACTTAGCTAGTAGCGTTAGGGTCACAATCTGTCTCTGTGTTGACTTTGACCTATGTTTTATCTTGAAGCTTCACCATTTTAGAAAAGTTTTGTCCATTCCAAATCACTTTAGTGTTTCCATCCTGTAGGCTTAGACCAACTTACTGACAGCTTTCTCAGCATCATGGGATGCAATCCATGCCTCTTGCTAGAGCTGGCTCACAGGTGACAGGACATTTAATAGTCTCCTAATATTAGTAGGGGCTAAATCTACTGGGCCTGAAGCCTCTTAGGCCATTCTGGATTCACCGAGTAACTTTTTTTAAATCTGTGGGCCAATCTTTTGTTAAAAATTTAGAGTTTCTCTTTAGCAATGATATTACATCCACACTCCATGGAGCTTTTCCCTTTATTTTAGTATTAGGGATATATGGGTGGTTGATGTAACAGGTTCTGATATTGATTCGGATTTCAGAAGTTGGTTAAATAAGTTTAGCATACATTCAGACAGCTGAGGGGTTAGGTTTGATAGTATTCTGCCAAGAATCAGTGGGGATTGGGACTCACTATTAGGAAGGTTTTCAAAGCCCTCAACAGTTTCTCTTTTATAAATGTTTGGCCTAATTCATTAGCTAGGATCAGAGAGAGGACAGGTAACAAATGAAGAATTTTTGAATTACACTTGAGTCATATTCTGCCTCTGAAATGAAGCATCTAGATACTATGATGTTTGGCATGCTGTAAATACAATAGATAGATAGAAGGACCAGTAATAGGCAAAAAATCCCCCTGCTGTGTGCGTAGAATCATTTGTGATATCTCCTACAGAAGCCCTTTACATGGTTGGGTTAGCAGAACATTCATTATTGCAAGTTAGGAAGCAAGCTAATAGTTTGTTGATGTCACAGCATGAATGAGTTTTGAAAACATGACCTGGATTCTGACATGTTCAGGAGTCAGAGAGTTTTGGTAGGATGGGACAGTGTCTTCCTGCTTATGGGTACAAATAAGGCAACAAACTGCTATGTTTCAAAATTATACTCAGATATATTGATGCTCTGATTTTTAAAGGGGCTGAGCATCTGCAGCTTCAGTTGCCTTTGTGAGATTGTGCTCTGCACTTCTGAAAATCAGGCCATAATATCCTAATGGGCTTCTCACATTGCCTTTTACTATGGGTACACCCCATCCTGAGAAAGGCACTAATATGGCTACTGCCCACTTGGGAAATTGTCATGTCTATGTCTGTCATGCCGAAAACATGCACATGTACATTCCTGTTCCTTTCATTTCTCAGGTGGCTTCAAGTCACTCTGGTCTGGCCTTGAGCCTTATAACTAGAACCCCCCCCCACACACACACACACAAAGTTCAGATCAGATTAAAAAACATGGGTGTCCAGAGCCATGCTTTTGCTTTGGGCCCATCTCTATTTAGAAAACTACCTTGGCATACTGAACTCACCCAGAAATGCACTACCACTTTGTTGTTTAAATATTGCACTTTTTTTTTCGTTAGAGAAACTTTACAGAGTGGAGAGTGGCAAAGGAATTAGACCCTTCCGCCCAGACCTGATCCTAGAGACTGCAGGAGAAGGAGAGCTGGAAGTAAGCCTACACTAAAGGAAAAGAGGAAATGCTTCTAGCCAGGCCAGAGATGGCTGGTGTGGGAGGATGAAGGCTATACACACTGTATGTTCCAATGCTGTGGCCTTTCAGGAAGAAAAAATGTCCCATAATTAACATCAGTGCAGTGAAATGTAATTCTCTGGACTTCTTTCCTCCTCACTCCAGTGCCCACAGCACAGCATTTCCTTCTTCTGCACCTGGTGGCTTCCAACAACTACAACATGTGTTAATGGTGACTCTTTCTGAATTCACATGGTGTCAAGTGGGAGGCGTTTGCCAATCCACTGGAAAAGAAAAAAAAGCAAACAAATCAAAGGATATTTTCCCCACTTTTAGAATTTTTTTTAATTGCATTAATTTTTGGATGGGACATATGGGACAAAGAAGACCCCTTTTTCATTTTAAGGAACACATGTATATTTAGTATGGCACAGTATCTGTTTGTCTTGACCAGATGCATCATGGGGAGGGTGTTTTACCTTTGTCTGAAGCATCAGCTATTAGCCAGTTCTGCAGGTGGGATAACTTGGCTAAGTGTTTAATCATCTGACTCTACATGACAAGAGCCCAGATACTGGACTTCATTAATGGATCATCTGATCCAGTGTGGCAAATCCTATATTCTTAAGTGGAGTGATTTATGGGGTCTATGTAACTATTTGGGAAACACTTTCAAACAGTAATACAGTATTATTTCTATATTACAGTGGCATGTCTTTTAAAATATTGATATTATTAAACCACAATAATCATTAAACACTAGAGTGGATATCTCAGGGACTGGTAATAGCATGATGTTTTATCTCTGAATCACCAGTTCCAGCCAGGACCCAAGCTCAGGGAATTGGGGATGGAATTACTAAGGCTTTCACTTCTAGGTCAATAATTACAGTCTGATACCAGATTGGGGGATTGGATCCTTTCACTTGGCTTTCATTTATGGACCACTGATTCAAATTCTGTTCAGGTTGGTAGTCATTACTGAAGGTCAGTATCATCTGGTGCTGACCAGTGGCTAACGTGAAGTGAGTGTTGCTGTAAGGTGCCTATAATGAATTCCCTGATGACAGATTAATAACAATTGGTCACATTTTAATAAGTTACTGGCCAAGAAGGATGGGAGAGGAATTCCATATTGACTAGTGAACAGATCCTGGTCTTGCTGTTTTACTCTATTGCCATTCTTTGCAACTGCTCACCTGAATTTACCCTGGGTTGTACATTCTCAGGTGTATACGCTTGTAAAAAGTTGCTGGGAGGAAGATCCAGAGAAAAGGCCTGACTTTAAGAAAATTGAGAGCACTCTGGCTAAAATATTCAGGTAAGCACTGTGTTCCAAACTCCCAGCTACTTGGAAGCTGATAGTTATAGGTGTGTATTCTGATGCAACATGACTCAATCAGTGGAAAAACAGAGCTCACTGACTGGGGCAGGTGTGGGTGTGTGAGAGAGATGATCACCCAGAGCCCAAATTATTACATTGTGTAAATAGGGACTACCCAAGTGTCTGATAATGGGTCATGATGTCCAGGTTTCAGGAAATTAATGCAGTTGGATATTCTGGGGATGAGATGATTAAAAAGGTTAGGTCACTTGTTTTGGTGATATTAATGGATTCAGATGACCACAAAGTGAGGTGATTGAAAAGATCAGGTTACCCAGAGTAAGGTAATTATAGGGTTTGAGTGAAATGAGTTCCCTGTCATACTTTTTCTAATCTAGTTATTTAAAAGTCCCAAGCAATGGGTTTTCAGCCACTTCCCTTCAGAGACCATTTCACAACTTTTAAACCTATCCCCATAAGTCTGTCCCACCAGCCACATGCTTTTATTTTTGTTGCTCTTCTCTGAACTTCTTCTAGATTGTCATTATTGTTCTGATAATGTGGTGTCTGTAACTGAACACAACATTCCAGATGAGGTCAGACCATAGAAGTGCAGAAAAATAGTTAGATTCACCTCCAGGGGCATGGAGGAACACACAATTCATGCTCAACAACTGTAGCGGCAGCTGCATTAGAAGGGGGTTTACCCCAGGGGAGGGTAGTTGGTTCCACTGTCCCCTTAATATGGATGTTTTGCTTGGTGAAAAGGCAGTTTTAAAATCCAACCAGGGCTCCATCAGAATCCGAATTATTGGATCTTCCAGTCATCTTGGCCCCATCCATTTCATAGGCTGCATCTGCTAGCTCAGGACCCCAAGTGAAGCAGAGATTATGACTGGCTAGTGCTATATCATCTCTGCTTCTGGCAGATGGTCCATTGATGGGAGTCTTCAGTCCAGGTCCCACCAGTGGAAACCAGCAGATCTCAATGAGTGAATGTGACCCACAGCCTGTTACTTCCCTGTTTGGTGATAAGATGCCATCGCAAAGGCAGTCCAAAATTGCATTGGCTTTTTTGGTGCTATATCCCACTGCAAATTCATATCTAATTTGCTGCCTCTTATCACCTCTAGCTCCTTCTCAGGATTCTTGCTTTCCACAGTACTCTCTCCCATTGAATATTTGTGTCTCCGGTTATTTTAAGTGACCTGAAACTGTGGAGATTAGCAGGGCTAGGAAAACGGGGGCTCAGAAAATTAGCAAGACAGGGTTAACTGGGTGGACCTCAGGCCTTTATGCCTTAAGAATAAGATCTTTGCTAAGAGGTGAAATTATGAGCTTTGAGCAATTTCCATTCTAACTGCAAGTGTCAAGGCTCCTTCCCCACTCTGAACTTTAGGGTACAGATGTGGGGGCCTGCATGAAAACTTCTAAGCTTAACTACCAGCTTAGATCTGGTTCGCTGCCACCACTCCCAATGTGTTAATTCCCTTCCCTGGGTAGCCTTGAGAGACTCTTCACCAATTCCCTGGTGAATACAGATCCAAACCACTTGGATCTTAAAACAAGGAGAAATTAACCATCCCCCTTCCTCTCTCCCACCAACTCCTGGTGGATCAAGATCCGATCCCCTTGGATCTAAAAAACAGGGAAAATCAATCAGGTTCTTAAAAAGAAGGCTTTTAATTTAAAGAAAAAGGTAAAAAATCATTTCTGTAAAATCAGGATGGAAAATAACTTTACAGGGTAATCAACGAGCCCAGAGGACTCTCTCTAGCCTTAGGTTCAAAGTTACAGCAAACAGAGGTAAACACCCTAGTAAAAGGTACATTTACAAGTTGAGAAAACAAAGATAAAACTACCATGCCTTGCCTGGCTGTACTTACAAGTTTGAAATATGAGAGACTTGTTCAGAAAGATTTGGAGAGCCTGGATTGATGTCTGGTCCCTCTTAATCCCAAGAGCGAACTCTCCCCAAAAACAAGGAGCACAAACAAAAGCCTTCCCCCCACCAAGATTTGAAAGAATCTTATCCCCTTATTGGTCCTTTGGGTCAGGTGTCAGCCAGGTTACCTGAGCTTCTTAACCCTTTACAGGTAAAAGGATTTTGGAGTCTCTGGCCAGGAGGGATTTTATAGTATTGTACACAGGAGGGCTGTTACCCTTCCCTTTATAGTTATGACAGCAAGGAAGCCACACTCTGAAATAATCTTCTGTAGTTCACTTTTGCCCTTGTCCTGCCAATGTGCTTTCTTCATCCTTTTCCCAACCACTGGTTCCAGTAACTACCATAGTCAGACCAATGAAAACTACATGGATACCTTGATCCGGCGTCTGCAGCTGTATTCCCGGAACCTAGAGCGTCTGGTAGAGGAGAGGACGGAGCTATACAAGGCAGAAAGGGACAGAGCAGACAGGCTTAACTTCATGCTGCTCCCACGGTGAGTGTTGACCAGCAGGGGTTTCCATGCAGTAGGAAGCGTTCAATATTGACTGTGAGGCCCACTGGTGTGTAATGCATCAGAATCATTGTGGGAGGCTCCAACCACAGTGAGCATGAAGGTGTGAATAATATTTGCTCCACAGAATAAATTGTAACAGTTCACAGTGATTGCCTCCAGAGATCCAGGTCAGACAAAATGGGCTAAATTATTCTGTGATTTATAACAAGTGACTAAAAGCAGAATTTGGCCCATTTTCATTCATTTTTGCCTATGATTGGCATTATCACCTTTCAAATGAGCTGTAGAACTTAGGTCCTGAACTTGTAAGGTGATTAAAGATTCCATGTCTTTATCATTTAGCCTTTACTGACTGTTAACCCACATTAGGACACTCCTCTCCTCTTGAGGTGATAGATTTGGTTTGGTTCTGCAGGGCTCTGACTGAAAATGCTGTTTTGCCAGCAGACCATAATATTCATGGCCTGGTTGAAATTTATAATGATTTTTTCGTCCACAGCTATTAATACAGTTTCCCCAACATGCTCCTTCTTACACTTTTTTCATCTCCTACACTGCCATGGTTTACAGATGACTTGCAAGAGGGGAGCAAGTGGGGTGACTGCTAGAGCACTTCAGGAGGAAGTTTTGTGCTAATTAGACTAACTGGAACATTAAGAACTTTTACAGTTTTATGATGCCATGCCTTTGCAGGAGGCAAAGAAAGATTTGTTTGTGGAAAGCTAGCTGAGAGCATCACAGACATAAGATTGAAGTTGAGGTTGAGTGGGTTGAGGGAAACTATCAAAAGAATTTGCAAAGATTATATCAGATCCCCAGATGGAGGGACAGCCATTTATGGAAAATGTTGGTAATATGGGTGTTTTGTTAGACTGACAACTGCTCCAGGGTGCTTTGCTAGAAGCTATAGCCAAGAGTCTTGTATCTGGTGAGATGAATGGGACAGTTTCTTTCAGATGCAGGCAGACTTCACCACCATTGTTCATGCTTCTGTCACTTTCAGCCTAAACTACTCTAATGAGCCATACAGGGAGCTACATCTTGATATCACTTGGAAACTGAAGCTGGTGCAGAATGCAGCTGCCTGCTTAGTGAGTGGAATTTCACATTAAGAGCACATAATGCTGGTGCTCTGGGATCTGCACTGGCTGCCTGTTGGGATCCAAGTGGAGTTGAAGGGTTGGGTTTCACCTATAAAGCACTAAATAGTTTGGGACTTGGTTGCCCATAAGACCACCTCTCTCCCTAAACTGTACTGCTTCAATTGTGGTCAACAGAAGCCCTTGTTACAGAAGAAATGGGGCTGTCAACAGAGCAAATCAGGCTTCACAGAGAATGCTCTGGATCATGCTTCTCACCTGGTCTGCCAGATCAGCTAGCTTTCCAGAGAAGCTATGTCACAGCTTGCCAGGAGCAAGGCATCTTGTGCCGTATGCCTTTGCTAGATGAGTAACAGTTAGTTGAAATTAATCTTTAAAAATGGGCTTTTAAACTCTCAATAAAAATGAAGAGTTTGTTGCATGCTTAAACTGAAGGTGAGGTCAAATTGTGAGCTTCTGACCTGGTCATGGATGATTTGGGTTAACACTGGGGAGCTGCTCTCCTGCCCCAGCTTCCCCCCATGCTCCCTCTTAGCAGAAGCAGACAGGAAGTCTGATTGCCTACTGCCTCCACAGGGCTCTTCTAGCTGCTGAAGAATCAAGTCTTATTGGTTCTGCCAGTACCAGAGCCTGAGTGGCTTCTCTAAGCCGTGCTCAGAGATCTGCACTCATGGCCCCTCTTTCCCAGGTGACACTCTGCCTTTGGGCAGATTTATCAGGGTATTGATGCATCCAGCACGGGGGCAGGGAAGGCCTGGTATACCTCATCACATGCTATAAGGTCCATTTGTAGATGAGGTGGATGGAAAAAGTGAGAGCAATGTAATTTATGCTTGTATTTGATATTGCGATTTTAATTTGTTGTGAGGACACAGTAGTGGATGAAATAATCCTTATACCCACAGTGTGTAAAGTGCTTTGGGATCCTCCAAGATGAATGACTCTAGAGAAACCTAAAATTATTATCATAAAAGTCGTCTACCATTTTGCAAGTTCTCACTTGCGGTTTATTTAAAGATATTCGCTCTCTTTTAAAAGATGGAAGTTATCCTAACACTGATCCTGTATTTCTTTGAATCAGAGAATCAAAGGCTGCTTCCACCTCTCCTCTGTTCTATTTCCTCCATTCACCCAGCTCAGCAGATGGTAAATTTGCAGGGCTCCCAGTTCCCTCTGCACTCTACTCTTTCTGATTCCCCATACAGGATCTTTGAGGAAAATTGTATAGCAGAGAGGGAAAATGTGACATTGTTTGCACAGACAGAGATTCAAAGTTTTGACAGAGTTTGTCAGCTACCTAGGAACTGCTCTGACCGGTCAGTGCCCAGGAAGTCCCTGTCTAAGGCCCCAATTCAGCACATCACTTAAGCACATTGTTAAAGTTAAAATTATTTGCTAAATGAGAGCCTTAACTAGGAAGTACCTGCAGAGACTCAAAGCCCTCCCCTCCCCCGCCCCGCTCTGATCTAAAATTAAGATACTTAATCATTTAAAAGATGGGAGAAAAAAATCCAGGCTTGGTCTACACTTAAAAGTTAGGTTGACATAGCTACATCAGTCAGGGGTGGTGAAAAAACTACCCCCTGTGACCGATATAGCTATGATGACCTAATCCTCAGTGTTGACACACTATGTTGATGGAAGAATACCAATGTTTAGGGAAGTGGTATTCCTACACCAACAGAAAATCCCCTTCAGTTGGTGGAGGCTGCATCTATGCTACAGGGTTATGCCGGCATAGCTATGGCTATTTAACTATGCCGGTATAGTCTCTGTAGTGTAGTTATATCCCAATTTCTTATCTGTAAAGTGTGGTTGAGTGGAGAAGGGTGGTATTGTGGCAAGCCCTTTCTGATTCACCTGTAGTTAAGATTTGTAACTGAAGTATTTAAATTTGTCTTGCAATAGATGAGCACTTTCTAGCTTATGCATGTCTCAGCATGACCAATAAAATAACTGATCTATTTGAATGCTAATGATGTTTAAGAGGGTTGTTTGCCTAGAACTGGCCAAACCAGTCCTCCTCAGTATAGCTAGGTGTCACATCTGAAAGACTTACAGGAGGATTCTAGAGGGAGACCTGTAGGTGCCATGTGCAAACAGAGGGCTAAACAATCTGGAGATAATGTGAAACATCATGAATTTCCAGACTTCATGTAATCATTATACATGATGATGGCCATACAGACAAACTGATTTAAAAACTAGCTTGAGGATGGAATGAGGTCCTTAGGAATACAGTGAACAATCATTTCACAAAATGAATTTAACACCTATTTTTAAGATGACTTTTCAGTTAATTAGTTGACATAACCAGTGAATTTTGAATGTAATGTTTACATATCTTTAGCTTCTTTCATCCTGAAGGATCCTGAAGTTTTTTACAAGCTTTACAAATGATATATATGGGAATCAATTCACCTTCTACAGAAATACAGCCACCTCTGTGGTGGCATACAGCAGCAGTTTCAACAGCAAACAACAACACTAAGGTCTTGTCTACATAGGGAAGTTAGTGTGAAGTAAACTAGGGTGTGAATTTAAAGCACTCTCTATTTTGCTCCCCATGTAGACACTCTTATTTTGCACTAAAATGGTCTTTGTGTGCTTTAGCTTAATATACTTCCAAAGCCCTAGGATGTGAAGAATGACAGACTGCCATTGACAACTGAAACAGGAGTGGGAATTCAGGGAGGGAGAATGTAATTAACCAACGTGGAATTTGGCTAGGACACCAAGCCAAATCCCTCCAGTCTTGTCAAGAACAAGATGTACAGAGAAAGTGTATGTGTGCAAAAGGACATTGAAAACTGGATTCAACTTCCAAAGCTGTCAGATGCTCACCAGACAGATTGGAACTAAGTAGAAAGAAGTATGGCTATGTCTACACAGCCCCACAGTTTGCACTATGAGGGTGTGAATTGAAGAACATTCTAGTGTGTTCTGCTGTAACTTCTCCATATGGATGCTGCAGGCGTGAACTAACTACTTCACATTAACATAGTCCTCTTTAAACAGGACTAAATTAGTACAAACTAGGTACCTTTTAGATTGCACCCACAGGATCCACACAGGGGAGTTATAGCATAGCACACAAGTGTGTGCTGCAATTCACAGCCCTATAATCGAAACTGTGAGGCCATGTAGACAAGCCCTGTGTCTCCTTGGCTTTAGTGTGCACAATTCCAAGCTAGAGACTTGAAAGCAAGTCTTGGAAGGAGACTGCCTGCCTGATCCAGTCTTGTCTCTTGATTTTCTATTATTATGTATAGGGATGCATAGCGTTTTACAAAAAATAAGAAAACTCTCTTCCCCAAGGAGTTTACAATCTAAATAAGCGCTCATAATCTAGAAGGCTCTTGTAGCCAGAAATGCTAGCATGTCTGACTTTCCAAGTGCCTGTTGAACTCATCACCAGAATGTTGGTTTGTTTACTTATCAAACCTCTATTTCTGGAACACTTACTGCTGTCAGGTCTAGGAGGCTGAATTGTCCTCTAAAGCAGAAGGTATATTTATCTCCATTTCCCTTCCACCTTTCTTCACAGGCCAGTGGTAAAATCTTTAAAGGAAACAGGGCGGGTGGAGCCAGAGCTGTTTGAAGCAGTCACCATCTACTTCAGTGACATTGTCGGCTTCACCACGCTATGCCAATACAGCACCCCCATGGAAGTGGTGGACATGCTCAATGACATCTATAAGAACTTTGACCACATTCTCGACCATCATGATGTTTACAAGGTGAACAGAGCCTCACTTACACTTAAATAATAATCAGGGTACATAAAACATCACAGACAGAGTAATTGGGAATAGAATTTGGTAACAAAGGCTCAAAACCAGTATGCTAAATAAAGACAAATGAGAGAAGTACAGGACAAGATTACATCTCTCTAATGTGCTTCACATAGCTCTCTGTAAATGGTTTTTGATACCAAGTGGTCACAGATTCATTACCTAGAATGCTGTGTACTGAGCACTTCACTACCAGAAAGATGTCATCTAATTGGAAGGAATTTGGCAACCCTTCACTTTCAAAGAAGAGATCAACAAGATGACTCTAAGAGGCCTTTTCCATCTGCAATTTATATAGGGTGACCAGATGTCCCAATTTTATAGGGACAATCCTGATTTTGGGGGCTTTTTCTTATATAGGCTCCTATTGCTCCCCACCCCCTGTCCTGATTTTTCACACTTGCTGTCTGGTCACCCTAAATTTATATGCATCTTCCAGTAACTGGGAATGGTAACTGTTAATCATGTTTCCACAGGTGGAGACCATTGGTGATGCGTACATGGTAGTGAGTGGCTTACCAAAGAGAAACGGCAACCGCCATGCAGTGGACATCTCTATGATGGCACTGGATATCCTTAGTTTCATGGGATCCTTTGAATTACGACATCTTCCAGGCCTGCCTGTTTGGATTCGCATAGGGATTCACTCTGGTATGGGGTCATGGCATCTGAACATGAATGACATAGCTATTCTATCTAGATCAAAAAGAAAACAATGGTTAAAAGTGCTCATGCTTCATTATTCATAAATTGATTCTCTGTGAGGACTGTGGTATAGCATGACACACAACTGGCCAGAAGCACTGTCAGTCGCCTTCCTCGAAAGCATCAGGTATAAAAGACCATTGTTGGAGGAAGGGCAGTGGACTTAAATATACCATTGGCTTGCTCCCATACCATTTAACAACCCCATCTCTGTGAGGTTGGTAGCTGAGCAAACCAACCTCTGTAGTTCCTTATGAGATTGCGCTGGTGACATTATACCCACTTGAGTCCTTAGAGACCTTTGCTCCCCCACGGAAAAGCAGGCCTACATTAAATGCTTTTGAGGCAAATGTTCTCACCAGGCCCACTTGAGAATCAATTTTTGATTTACTTTATTAGCGTGGCATTGTGGATAATTCAAAGAACCCAAGTACTTGAGGAAACTTTATCTTTTTATTTTTGCTTGTTTCAGTACTCTGTTGTTTATGTCCGTCACCAGAGAAGGAATATAACAATTCAGTTATTTGGGAAGGCCCTAAAGACATCACCAGAAACTTCTCCATAATTAAGTTAATTCTTTCCATCCCCTGCTTCCAGAGCTGACGCTTAAGAATTATGCTAATACTTCTGCATTTTTGTCTGTACAGAAATATATTCAAATAGTACTTTTAATATATTTAATACATTTAATATATTTTACAAGCTGAACAGAGACAGGCCTGGTCTACACTTGGATGTGAGATCTCCAGACACTGTACAAAGTGATGTAGATAGTGCTTTCAGTCAGTGCTGACCCCAATCCCCCTGCTCTGCTACTAGAAGTGCCATCTTCCAGATGAGACCACTCACCCACCCAAGGACACTAACAGATAACACCCATAGTTCTGTTGGCATCACGCTAATTCCTAAGTTTCAGTTTCTTTCTGGCATGTCTGAGACCTCAAGGGCTTCTCTGAATCCCCATGGAATAACAGCCTCTCTGTCTTCCTCTTTCCCTGCCCTGTCCTCTGCTTTCAGGTCCATGTGCTGCTGGTGTGGTTGGGATTAAGATGCCTCGTTATTGTTTATTTGGAGACACAGTTAACACAGCTTCAAGGATGGAATCCACAGGTTTACGTAAGAATTGAAGCTCACCTCTCTGTGTAATCTGGCAGTAGGCTAGTTGTGCGCTCAAATCTAGAGTTCCTTCTCCAGCCAAGAACAACTTTATCATTAAAGCGTAGACATTTAAAGATAGAACATCAGATTGTTCATTCCTCCACTCCATCCTGGAAAATGCAGGCCTATTCCTAGTTCTTGCTTCCTAGTTGATGAAGGGGGTAGGTGCCTGGTTGGCTCAGTTCCTGTGCAACTGGTGATTTTAATGCTGCTGAGATTTAATT
The DNA here is from genome assembly GCF_011386835.1 of Chrysemys picta bellii. Taxonomy (NCBI): domain Eukaryota; kingdom Metazoa; phylum Chordata; order Testudines; family Emydidae; genus Chrysemys; species Chrysemys picta. The sequence goes on along the minus strand of NC_088791.1, from coordinate 90,119,798 downwards.
TAATTGTATTTATTATATAATTGATTATGTTTGGGCGCCTGGTGACTTGGATAGGCATCGTTATTATATTAAATATAAATAAATAAATACCCCACAGTCTAATAGTTTTGCAACTAGGAATGTTTCCTGAGAGCCAGCCTAAATTTTCTTCCCTTTGCTCAGTTTCTTCCCATTCCTTCCCCTTCTTGATATTTACCCCTCCCCCGCAAATACTGTTATCACGTCTATCCTGAGGCATTGGTTGGTCCAGCTATAATTATTTAGTTGTTTTAGTCTTTCCTCATATATAATGCTATGTGATGGAGTAGTTATTTTTGGGTTCAGCAATATATGGGTAGCTTTAATGTCATTTCCTCACAAAATGAGTCCTAAGACATCAATGGCAATTAGATACACCTCTGCCATAGCACAGGTTTTCACAGAAAATGAACAAGTTCATGCATTGTTTCCGAATCAAACATTTGTTGCTTGTTTGTTTATTTTTAGCTTTACGGATTCATGTAAGTGGGTCTACTATCGCCATCCTGAAGAAGACAGACTGCCATTTCCAGTATAAAGTGAGAGGAAAGACTTACCTGAAGGTAATATATACCATGCCTACAAACACACAGGAATGAAACTTCTCTAAAGGTATCATACACCTTAGATGTTCACCTATCTTAGACAAACAGCAGGAGAGAAAGAGAGACGTATCTGTTGGTAATACAGCCACAGGGTGATGAAGACACCCCTCTAGAGATAATATAGCCATTGAAAAAGCATTTGAGGCATAAGTCAAGGCAAAACAGATGTCTGGGAAGTACTGTAGGTAAAACATATAATAGGTAATAAAAATGTGGAGAGGAGGCAGTGGTGAATGGGCCTGGTGGGAGAGGCCTATTAATTTGCTCACCTTTGCTTTGTTACATTTATTTGTTTCAGTTTATAAAATTTGATAGGTGCCCATCCTATGCTCTGGGTGCCTGTTACATACAGTAAGCAAAGATAATACATCCATTATATAATACAGTATAACAAAGCATATAAATCATATATTGTGCCTATCTAATCCCTAAATTGTGCTTCTTTTTTCTCTGACATATTAGGGCAAAGGAACTGAGATTACCTACTGGCTGACAGGGGTGAAGGACCAGCAGTATAATCTCCCAACACCTCCTTCTGTGTAAGATGTTCTTTATTTGTGGGAAGGGAGAAAGAAGCTCTCAGGCCTTGCACTTCAGCCTTCACCAAAAGTGCTGAAGTGCACTTTTCCCCTCAGAATTTTTAACTTACTATACTTTTTGGTATTTCTTGGGCGCACATCAAGGACACAGCAGTGTATGTGCATATGAACACATACAAGTATACATAATAGCATTAGTTCTGGGATTGCTAATAGTCTTACATACTTTACTGGATCAGGGCCTTGGATGGGAGATATTCAAGGAAAACTCACTTGAAAGGGGTGTTGATTTAGTAGGTGCAGGTTCAGATTGGGGAAAAAAAGAGTGGTGATACCCTCCCAAGCTTTACCCTGTCCAAGCTCCAATCACTTGTAACACTAAAATGAGATGCCAATCACAATAAAATGTGCAGATTATGTAATTTCCCTTCTTTTTTCTTGTGTGATTTGATCAATAGTGAAACAGTTAATAACATTAACATTAAACTGTCATCACTAAGCTTCAGACTCTATACCAAAAGGAGATGAACGAGAGCAGTTCACACCTCTTAGTTACCATTTTAGGTTGTTTGCAGATTTAGTCATCTCTTTGTTTACATTGGGTTCTCATTTTGAAGATTACCTTCACAGGCATAAGGTCTAGAGACTTAATTTTTAAAAACTTCTGAACAAAACTTCAGTTTTTGGAGCATAAGACAGGAGTTACCAGGAAAAAATACTAGGTTGATGTCCTGGTTTAATCAGACCCAAGTAGGTAACAGTCTTCCTTTTGAATTAACACTGAGTCAGTTTCCGAAGTAAAGGGGTGTGGTGACAATGAAGTGCTGCCTTTCAGAAGTGACATAAAACTGAGTTCCTGACCACTTGTGGTAATTTAAGATGTACTTTGCTCAATACAAAGGGCATTAGTTCTGGTGACATGATCAAATTCAAGTCTGGCTGATTACATTTTTCCAAATAGTTTCAGTGAGATATATGGAGTTCTTCTTCACTTCCTCTCCTAACCCGTTGTGTAGTGGTGTTGTGTATTATTTACGCAGCTGTTGTGATCCACGTCAGAAGTGACTGGGTTTCAATACAGATTGAAGTAATTCCTTTACATACTGTATATGGTAGTTTGTAAATTAGCAATTTAAGATCTCTGATTAGCTATGTCATTTAAATCAACTGGTATTGGTTTTGTTCCCTTTTTGGGGAACAGGTGAATGTTTGTACAACAAATCTCTCAAGAGTGCATGGGATTTTAAACTATCCAGAAAACTTGATGCTCTCTGGTCTGGCAAGACCCTAACAAAAATTACCTCTTACCCCCTGAGAGAAGGGCAGTCTCTTCTGCTTTAGGTAGATATGAATGAATGGGCAGAGTGTTGAACTTGTGCAATGGGACATGACCTAATTCTCAAAACTTTTGCAATAAAAATAATAATTAATAGTATCTTACATTTATTTATTGCCTTTCACCCCAAAAGATCCCATCTGTGGGCTTGGGAAGTGATATTCCTGGCCTACTTTCTTCAGTACATTTCTTTTCTAACTAGGCACTTTTTTTAACCTAAAGAAATTTTTAAAAGAGCAATAGAGAGAATCATCTTTAGGGTTTTGGCACTCCCTCTGAAGGTGTGTTTGAAGGTGTCCCTCAGACCCTAACCATTGCTATCTGTGATGTTTATGTCTTCACTCTGTGATATGGCACCAGTCTATATATATATATATATATAGGAATTTTTTAATTGTTCTGCATGGGACATACCTGTGAAAATCATATATGTCCCATGAATTTCTGGCAGAGTGGCAATTCTAAGAAAACTGCCACTATTTTGAGAGACACCTGCAGCTGAATATTACAGGTACTTGAAACTGGGTCTGGTCATAGAGTCAGAGCCATAGTCCATTTCAACTGGGTTTGGTTCAGGTTTTTCTTCTCTTCATTCCAAGTGATTTCACAGACTCTACAGGTGGGAGATTGTGATGCTAAAGCAAACTTCTTTGGCAGAGACAGTAACCCATATTGAGTCACAAGTAGATCCTGAACTGGATTTCTATGTCCACTTGGAATTGATTCTGCTCACAATCTATCTCATTAGTATATTGAGGGCTTCTGGAAAGATGGTAGGATAGAATTGTTTAAAAATGGCTTGTGAACTGAGGATCCTAGTTACCTGTACTGCATGAGTCACTGAAATCTTTCCTCTCCTGCTATTTCCAGGGAGAATCAGCAGCGGTTGCAAGATGACTTAGCAGGGATGATAACAGAGTCTCTGGAGAAAAGGCAATCTGAAGGGGTCCTGGTGCGTGAGCCTTCCCGGGTGGCGAGCTACCGAAAAGGCACCCTAGAGTACCTGCAGTTGGCCACCACAGAAAACTACAGCACCTATCTGTAAAACTGGATATCTAGTGTGACATAAAAACCATGTACAGGCTTTGGAAGATACTACACAGAGGCTGGAGACTGGCACTGTGCGGGAGAGCTGGGGGAAAAAACAAGACTGTTCTCTCTTTGGGAAATGTCTCTACCACTTGGCTTTTTAATCAGTGAATCAGATAGACCCTTTGCTGTGGTGCCAAAATGTAGTTGCCTCCATGCTTGCTGCATCTTCCCAATCACCTGATTGCTTAACCCAGGCACATCCACCCTGATTTGGGGAAAGAGGAAAATATCCATTTGAGACTGAAAAGATATTGTCTAATATTTTTTAAATGTGATCAGCTGTTCAATGACCCATTTCCCAAAGTCTTCTCTGTAGAGTCTTAATTTATCGGGATTTTAAACTTAGTGTTTAACTTGTAATTTTTTATTTGAAAAAAAGTGCATTTGTATATTTTTGAAAATATTTAAAATGTATGTAGCTATGGACCTGGATATTTTGCAATTTTGTTTCTTTTGTAATTTCCCCACTGTATATTCTCAAGTGTTTTATGTAGTCAAATTAATCTAGCTCAAAAAATGGTGCCTCCACTGTTTCTCTAAGGATCTTATTCCAAAGTTTTGATGGTTTCTGAAGCATATCTGAATCTCTTGGGTCTACAGAATTAAGTTGGAAATCTTGCAAAAATTGGCTCTGTCATAATATTTCTCTACTTCTGCTTCTGGCCCCAAAACCAGAAGCACATAGACCACTGCAAAAATTAAAAATAAAATATAACGGAACATAACATAACTCAGAGTTTCATTTCAACTTTTGGGTGAAGTTTCATGGGTGAGCATTTTGTTTGGATTTTATCTGAGCTGGCTCAACCATATGCTAAAATCAACACTTACTATCAATTATCCACTTTAGCAAAGAGCCAAAGTACAGATGTGTAACAGAGGAGACAACTGGCATTTCACTGAAGAAATAATCACTAGCAAGCAAGATTTTGGCCAGTGACTTTCTCTGCATAAGTGGCTTTCAAACTGTGGTCCACGGACTTGTAAATGACCTGTATGCAAATGGTTGTCTGCAGGGTTGCTTCTGAACAGAGGTGAAGCATTGGTCAGTATTCAAACAATGAAGCTTACTGCTTCAGCTGTCATTCAGTCTAGCTCTCTTATGGTTTCCAAAAACTTCTTTGACTAAGTAAATGCTTAATAAAACAATAACACAAGTGCCAAACTTGTTCCTTGAGCAGCTGCTTTGTGTCTTTCTTGATCATGTATTTCTCTGATTTAAATCCAACAATTTTTTTAAAACATAAAAATTGAAGGAGGAGCAAACATACATTAGGACAGAATTGAAGTGCTAAGTTTCCTGGAAAAATGAGAGCAGTAGCCGGGACTGCAGGCATCAAGGGACCAGTATTAATGTAAAATCCTACACTCAGGAAGAAGAAATAAACACCACAGAAACAACTTTGGTATATAACCAAGCAACCATATAGACCAGATTGAACTAAATCAATTGTAATATTGTATTCTGACTACGAGTTTAAAATTACTTTTCTTCCCTGTATTATAGCATTATAGTTACTACAGGGAATGGGAAGGACTTGAATGAGAATGGAAGAAGACGGTAGGAGTTCCAAAAGATGGCTTGTCTTTAGAAGTGGTCCATAGTACCAAAATAATAAAAATTGAGAACCATTGCCCTACACTTCTGTTTGGCTCCTTATTACATTAGTTTTAAGTGGGTGAGCAAAGTGGTATGCTCCCTTACTTTAGCATAGTAGTTTAAATGCCCTGTCTTTCTAAGTTGGATCTTTTTCAGTCTTGAAATATTAACAAAGATAATTACAACACATCCTCTATCCCCTGTCCCAATTTTGCTGCCTGTCCACAGATCTTCATGTGCATGTCTGCACTCCCTGAATGTCCACACATTTCTGCAAGCTGGTATAATATACTGGCTATCTGGCACCACTCTACTTGGTGGAATAGTTGACCTGCTTAAGTCTGTATAACCAAATCACACTCTAGTGACTAGATCACTCAGCACAGAAAAGGTCTAATGTTATTATACTAAACAGAGATTCTCCCTTAACTCAAGTGGCAACGGACTATGTTTTTGGAGATAAATATTATGGGTTCCATCCCCGATGCCTTTCATGTACAGGTTAGCACGGACCCCATATGTGCAGCCACCAATGTATTACATTTACAGTCCCTGAATACAGTTTTTATTAGACCTCTCCTCTCATGCATGGTTGGGGTCATTAATTCCTGCATAAGTCCTTTGATTTAAATAGTTACACCATGGATGAATGGCATGTGTTACTGTGTGTCTCCTGTCCACATATTCCAGTCCTGTGCATTTCCTTTCCACATATATCATGGCAAATTCATATTTATTTACCCTCACTTAAAAATATGCACTCTGTTTCCAATTTGAGTTTGTCTAGCTTCAACTTCCAACCATTGGATCTTGTTATGTCTTTGTCTGCTAGATCAAAGTGCCCTCTACTATCAGAAATCTTCTCCCCTTCTGCTATTTCAATCCCAAATTTCTCCTGCTTGTTTTAAAAACAAGCTGCAAGGCATTGCATTCCAAATGGCTTAGTGAGACATACTTCTGCCCCCAACTGGAGAAGATTTTAGTTGCACCTTTCACTTGCTCATTTTAAGTCATCTCACCAAATACAACTTAAAGCTGTCTTTGATCAGAGTGAGAACCTTGTGTTTTGGTTAATGAGCATCTATGTTTCCTCCTATTGAGTTTGTACATCTGCACTTCCTGTTCATAATCGCACCGCTTGTCTGTATTCCCTTTCCGTTTGTGCATGTGCCTGCAATCCCATTGGCCATGTGCATCTCTGCATACATTCTGTGTTATGGCATATCTTCATGGATTGAAGATAGTCTGTGCTGGTGGTATGTAGCTCTATAGGTAATTGATTCCAAACATATCTCAGCACAACTAATGTTAGAACACAGTGGCTTCTTAAACATAATACCTTGCTATGGGTTTGATTAGAGTAAATGAGGAACAAATGAATATCCTGCACCCAAGGCAGCACTACAGGATCTTCACTTGGAGATGCTAGAAAATATAGGGAAACCAAAGGAAAGACTAAAATTTGAAATGTTTTCCTTGCTAATAGAACTGCAATAACCTCTTGTGTGACAATCTGAGAGGAATGCAGAGAGAGGTGTTGAAAGGAAAGAACAGCTAGACTCAGAGGGTCCTTTATCACCCTGACGATAGTGCCAACCATGTTTAAAAACTTTTCTGCTATGACAATCAGCTGTAAATCACATATTGGAGCTAAATATAGATATATATTTAACTCATTTCAATATCCTTTCCTTGCCAGTAATGTCAAATGGAGAGAGCATGTGATTGTTGAGATGAGTTCCTATCTGCATCCTGTAAAACTTGCCCATACCGGTATTGCCCTGGCCTCTTCTTTTGTCATTCAGTGTTGCACGCATTCTAAAACAATATGCATTTCCTCACCTTTTGGGGGCGAAGCCAGACTTTGAGGCACCTGCTCCCCTACTTGGTGTAAACTTTGCTTGTGCCAATCAGAAACTAACACAAACAGGTTTTGGGCCCCGTCCCCTATGACACTTCTATGATATCATAGTTGGTACTTTATGGGCCTGCCTGCCATGAGCAGGCAGGGAGAGGAGAAAGAAAAACAAATCCTGTGTATCCTGTGTACACCCGTAACCGAGCCTGATCACCTCGAAGCCTCTCTCTCAGCTCACGTGTTTCAAACAGAGTTTCTACGTTTGTCGGTCGTTATGCGTTGGTTTGTATTCGTAAGTATCAGTTATTACTAAATGCTGCATCTTTGTTTATAAATATTGTTAGTAGATATTTTAGTCATTGTGTGTTTTAAGTTTCATTAACTCTATTAGCTAATCAAATGCTGCTCCCTTACCCCTTGTAATTATCCCCAATAAAACTTTAAATTGATTGTGTGTGTGTGTGTGTGCGTGTGTGTGCGCGCAGTTTGCATCGTGACCCATACTCTCCTTGCATCCCTTACCAATATAGTCTATTGCCACGTGCAGCCTGGTAAATAACAGGCCTGCATTTTCTTTCGCCCCTGCATGCCCGTGGCAATCCACAGTGATAAAAGTGAATTTTATGAAGCATGTTTCATAAATGAAAAATCATGAACTATTTGTTTTCAAGCAAACCTAACACTTATGCATTCAGCCTTAGACATTAGAACTCATTTTATTGAAGGAGGAATAGTTAGCCACCGCACTGGGGTTTATCCTCACCTCTTTTTAAGAAGTACCCTGGGACCTTTACTTTTCAACTAGAATAGCAACAAGGACAAAACAGTTTTGCACAAGGATGGTATATTTAGTAGAGCTGCATCCCTGCTACTGCTACAGCACTGCAATATGAGCTTTGGGCATGAGCCAAAGCCTTGGCGTGTGACTTGAACGAGAGATCATCTGATATGAAAGAGCTACCACACAAACTACAGTGACAGTCTTTAAAAGAGTCCTGGTAAGAATGGCAATACTGGTTCAAACCAGTGGTCCATCTAGTGGCCAGTGCCAGATGCTTCAGAACAGAAAAGGGCAATTTATGACGTGATCCGTCTCCTGACATTCCAGTGCCAGCTTGTAGCAGTTAGAGATTTATAGACTCCCAGAGTATGGGGTTGTATCCCTGACCATTTTGACTAATAGCCATTGATGGACCTATCCTCCATGAACTTCTCTCTTTTTTAAATCCAGTTATACTTTAGACTGTCACAGCATCCCCTAGCTATGAGTTCCACAAGTTGACTTTAAACCTCCTGCCTCTTAATTTCATGGGGTGACCTCTGGTTTGTGTATTAGTCAAAGGAGTAAATAACACTTCCTTATTCACATTCTCCACACCATTTATGATTTTATAGACCTCTATCATATGCCCTTCAGTCATCTCTTTTCTAAGCTGAACAGTCCCAATCTTTTTAATCTCTCTTCACATGGAAACTGTTCCATACCCCTGATAATTTATGTTGCCCTTCTCTATACTTTTTCCAATTCTAATATATCTTTTTTTGAAATGGGGGCAATCAGAACTGCATGCAGTATTCAAGGTGTGGGCATACCATGCATCAACAGCCGCTTTAGAACATCAGGAGGAATACCCCAAATAGGACAAGAAATCTACATAATTTACAAGTAATCTGGATTGCAGGGGACAAAGGAGGGATGCTGCTGCTTTATCATCTCACCTTCTGAGACATGAGCGTGTTGGACATATTTTTTCAGCAGCATAAGGAACCGGTCTTTCTTTGATGCAAAATGTGTGGCCTCATTCTTGTAATAAATACATTGTTTTATTGCGTGCTTTTCTGACAAACAGCCACTTTGTGATTCTTGAACGTACCTGGAAACTATTGGTTAAAATGGCACCAGTTGGAACTAAGTGCTATGGGCCATTGGATGAACCAGCAAGTCTGAGGCATAATAGCATGACCCCCGCAACATACAGGAAATTGCTGCTGTGATGAACCTGCCTCTGGCAGGAAGAGCAAGGATTTAGAAGTGGAAGACAAGCATCCATAGGGGAAGCTGAAGAGAGGCCAGCCCTGATCCCAGCAGTGGGAAGAAGAATGGTATAGAGAAGGGGTTCTCAACCTTTTTCTTCCTGAGACCCCTCAAATGCTATAAAAATTCCTTGGTCCGCCTGTGCCACAACTGTTTTTCTACATATCCGGTAGCTTAAAAGCCAGGGCCGGCATTAGGGGATAGCAAGAAGGACAACTGCCTGGAGCCCCATACCACAGGGGGCCCTGTGAAGCTTTGTTGCTCAGACTGTGGCATCAGCCCTGCACCGCGGGGCTCTGCCCTAGGCTCCAGCGATTCCAATGCCAGTCCTGCTCTCTGGTTTATTTTGATAGACCCCCTGAAACCTGTTCATGGCCCCCCAAAGGGGCACCAGACCCCAGATGGTGAACCACTGGTATAGACAGTAGAGCATGGGGGAGGGGAGTGGAGGAGGCTAAAGACAGGTGATCTTGGTTCATTTCCCAGGTCAGGGGCTTCCCCTGTGACCTTGGGCAAGTCGATTCACCCTGTACCCAGCTCCCACCTGTAAAATGGGAGTAGTTCCGCCGCCTGTGAGGATAAGTCCCTTCTGAGCGTCAGGTCTGAGGAACCCACCAGCACCCATGAGTGTGGGCAGGGGCTGGTGGGTGACGCAGCCCTGGGGCTGTTGCCGCGCTGATGGGCTTGTGTGGGTGGAATCTGCGGGGCACGAGGGCAGCGAGCCGGGGGGCGGCAGCGCCTGCCCGGCCCCAGTGTTTGGCGGGAAATGCTGGCGACGCGGCCCCGGGAGCGTCCAGGTGTCGCTGCCGCCCGCCCCCTCTACGGCGGCGCCGTGTGCCTCGGGACAAGCCCCGCGACCACGCACAGCCCGGGCGGGAGGGCGGTCCCCGGGCAGAGGGGGCTTGGGGAGTCTGTAGTCTGTAGCCGCAGCCTCTCCCCCCAGCAGAGGGCTCAGCGGACGGGGCGTGAGCCCGACCCAGGAGGAGGCGGGGGCAGCGGCGGGACCTGCCCTGACCTGTCCCGAACTTCCCCAAGTCCCGCAGCCGCCCGGCCGGGACACACGGGGAGCAGCATGGCCCGACTCCGCCACGCAGGCTGCTGCTGGGGGCTCATCCTCCTGTGGGCGGCGGCCCGAGCAGGTGAGAGCAGCGCGGCCCCCTGGCGACAGACAGACACCCCCGCTGCCCCGGGGGACAGACAGACTGACCCCCTCGGGCAGGGGCTAGAGAGAGAGACAGTACACAGCCCCCAGGGGGGATGGACAGAGAGACAGACAGGGGGTCCGTCTGGGGGCCAGACAGACACTGCAGCCCCCACAGCCTGTCGGGCGGGGAGCTCCTGGCTTGGAGTCTGTGCCAGGCACCCAGGGTGGCTTCCCAGCGCCGTGACAGACATAGACCCCCACAGGGCTCCCCTCCACTCCCTGAGCGCAGCGCGGCCTCGCCGGGCAAAGGGCTGATCAGTTCCATGGCTCTGCCCGGCTGAGATCTTCGCAGCGAGTCACGTTGTATCAGAAAGGCAGCTGGAGCTGGTTGTGTCTGTCACTGACCTGACCATAGCTACAAACCCTTCTTGTTGCTTGCGGAGTTACTCTTCTTAATCTTCTTCTTATTTTCCATAATAAACCCTTCAAAGTGGAAGCAGGTGCAAATGCAGTGATTGTGTTGTGCACCAGGTCCATTCCCCAGTGAGTCGATAACTGTGACCCTTGCTGCCCAGAAGGATCAGTGGAGTTGAATTGGCATGAACTCCAGGGTCTGGCCACGATAGGGATGTTTGAGGCAGCCAGCACGCATTATAAAGGGATTTAAAACAAACCTCCCCTTGGTCAGTTCTGGTAGGAACTAATGATAGCCGATTGGTAGGTAAGAAAAGATGCAGCACTACTTCCAGAGCAGGTCATGCCCTGCAGTCAGGAGGGAAGTCAGTACAAAAAAGTTTATTTAGGTGCCCATATTTCCTTGTGTATAGCTATCATACCCAGTGGAGGATAGTATCCGTAGGCAGGGAATATTATAGTAAAGAATATGATACAAAGTTACAATTAGTAACTTTAATTAATTTTAAAGTTCTGATTTGTGGGCGTATAATAAATATTGTCCCTTTAGCCCCAGAAGTGCTATATATATTACAGATCTGGGGTTTTGTGTCTGTATATTAACTTATTGCCTCCTGTTTGTTGCTTTTACTGGGGTCAGTAGGAAAATATCAGGTTATTTTTAAAAAGTTCCTTGTCTATATTACAGAGAAGAGATCCTGCACAGAGCTGCTTTTTATTTTATATCTGCATAAGATATTTGTAGCCAAAATTGTAAGGTTAAAATTAGGTTAATTTAATAACTAAAGTGCTGTAGCACTTTCAAACTTCTTCATGGATTGCTTTGATTTTTCTGCCTCCAATTTATTCTGTCTATTGTCACCACACTTCAAAGCCAAGGGTTGGATTTAACTGATATGTACATTTTTGGTGTACAATTTTCGGTAGAACTGGAGCTTCTATTTTAAAAATTAATTTCCCACTTATTTTATTTGAGAAACCTTGCAGATATGAATGAATGCTGTGGGTCAAATTGTATGCAGATAGAAAAAAAATAGTCCTGAGAAGTGTGAACAGTCCTATTAATCTCAATGGAAATATGAAACAAAGTGATGAGAACAGCAGGATTATTCGGCAACTTGAAGGAAGGAGGAAACAGAAACTAAAAGGAAAGACTGTAAGAGAAGGGAGTGAGAGACTGATGGAGAATAGCATAGAGGACAATGAGAGGGAGGTCATGGCTGTGGAGGGATAGTGAGGAGAGGAGGAGGAAGTTAAGGCAAATAGCCCACGGTATAGAAAATACTATCCAGAGTTCAAATTTGCAAGAAGTAGGCTGACATCTCCCGCAGCACAGGAACAATAGAAATATATCCGGGTGGGAGGTAGAAACTCCTACCTGATCTCCCAGCTGTCGCTGGGGTGCCCAGGAACCTGGCTTTACCACACGTTTTCCAGAATTGTCCTAAACTAGTTTCTTTCTTGCCCCAGAACAGTGAAAAAAATCAAGACTTTTTGCTATAAAATGGATGAGAGTCCAATTTTGTGGGAAGGGTGGCAATGGGAAGAGAGGTGAAGCTGTCCTACCTTATCTCAAAGACCTGTTTTTAAAAGAACATGTATTATTACATTTGTGAGATTCAGCAGTCAATGGAAAGGTAAGGAAACTCAAAAAGAAACTTGAGATATGGATAAAGTGTTATAGCCAATATCTGACTGCCTCAACAGCTTTGTACTGAAGTTTAGGCAGTGACTGCAGGATTACCGAGTAGCTAGTAGAGCTGGTCAAATTGTTGTTTGAACAATAAATATAGGCTTTTTTTTTTTTTTAAAGTGACTTGTCTAAATAGAACATAGATTTTTTTATGAATTGGTTCACTATTCAATATGGGTTGAAGTAGTTTGATAAATGTCACTCCACAATTTGAGTGCTGTTTATAGGGAGTATTCAATTGATTACTCTGTATTTGAAATTAGCAATTTAAGATCTCTGATTAGCAATGTCACTTAAATCAACTGGTATTGTTTTTGTTCCCTTTTTTGGGTGACATAACTGTTTTTGACAAATTTTTGTACAAACAAAACTTAACTGGTATGCAGGGGCTGCGGAAAGCCATTTAAAGTGTGTGTGGGCCTCTTAGGCATTTCCCTATCCCCCAAGAGCCTGATTCCCCTGGCCCATGAAACCCTATGCCCAGCCCCGCCAAATTTGAGTGAGTGGCCTTGAGACCTGGTGCATGGGGTTGTAGTACCACTTAGGTTTGGCCTGGCCAAAAAAGTGGTGAGGCTGTGGCCCTGGTGCCCCTGGCTCCGCAGCTTATGCTTATATGTATGTTTGTAAAAATCATGCATGGAAGATTCAAAATGCAGTATATAATTCACATAGGGTCTGAATGTTTTCCCTCCTCACACCTTCCCACCATTTGCACATATCAAGTAACTAGTTTCAGATAATGGCAATTGTAGTGAGATGAGATATCTTGCTTTGACATGATAGTCTGGGGGGAATAAACGTGAGTTTGGGTCAGTAAGTAAGTCTCCCTACTGGAAGAAGGAAAACCCAAGTAGTGTATAACCAAATAAAACAGAAGGTATTGTTCTTAGATTTGTTTCTTAATTTGGAAAGGATTAGGTTTCTTCTCTAATATATAAAAAGCAACAGAGGGTCCTGTGGCACCTTTGAGACTAACAGAAGTACTGGGAGCATAAGCTTTCGTGGGTCAGAACCTCACTTCTTCAGATGCAAGTAATGGAAATCTCCAGAGGCAGGTATATATCAGTGTGGAGATAACGAGGTTAGTTCAATCAGGGAGGGTGAGGTGCTCTGCTAGCAGTTGAGGTGTGAACACCAAGGGAGGAGAAACTGTTTCTGTAGTTGGATAGCCATTCACAGTCTTTGTTTAATCCTGATCTGATGGTGTCAAATTTGCAGATGAACTGAAGCTCAGCAGTTTCTCTTTGGAGTCTGGTCCTGAAGTTTTTTTGCTGTAAGATGGCTACCTTAACATCTGCTATTGTGTGGCCAGGGAGGTTGAAGTGTTCTCCTACAGGTTTTTGTATATTGCCATTCCTGATATCTGACTTGTGTCCATTTATCCTCTTGCGTAGTGACTGTCCAGTTTGGCCAATGTACATAGCAGAGGGGCATTGCTGGCATATGATGGCAAATATAACATTGGTGGACGTGCAGGTGAATGAGCCGGTGATGTTGTAGCTGATCTGGTTAGGTCCAGTGATGGTCTTGCTGGTGTAGATATGTGGGCAGAGTTGGCATCGAGGTTTGTTGCATGGGTTGGTTCCTGAGTTAGAGTTGTTATGGTGCGATGCGTGGTTGCTGGTGAGAATATGCTTAAGGTTGGCAGGTTGTCTGTGGGCGAGGACTGGCCTGCCTCCCAAGGTCTGTGAAAGTGAGGGATCATTGTCCAGGATGGGTTGTAGATCACTGATGATGCGTTGGAGAGGTTTAAGCTGAGGACTGTAGGTGATGGCCAGTGGAGTTCTGTTGGTTTCTCTTCTGGGCCTGTCTTGTAGCAGGAGTCTTCTGGGTACACGTCTGGCTCTGTTGATTTGTTTCTTTATTTCCTTGTGTGGGTATCGTAGTTTTGAGAATGCTTGGTGAAGATCTTGTAGGTGTTGGTCTCTGTCTGAGGGGTTGGAGCAGATGCGATTGTACCTCAGTGCTTGGCTGTAGACGATGGATCGTGTGGTGTGACCGGGGTGGAAGCTGGAGGCATGAAGGTAGGCGTAGCGGTCGGTGGGTTTTCGGTATAGGGTGGTGTTAATGTGGCCATCGCTTATTTGTACGGTGGTGTCCAGGAAGTGGACCTCCCGTGTAGATTGGTCCAGGCTGAGGTTGATGGTGGGGTGGAAGCTGTTGAAAGCATGGTGGAATTCTTCCAGGGCCTCCTTCCCATGGGTCCAGATGATGAAGATGTCATCAATATAGCGTAGGTAGAGAAGGGGCATGAGTGGACGAGAGCTGAGGAAGCGTTGTTCCAGGTCAGCCATAAAAATGTTGGCATATTGTGGGGCCATGCGGATGCCCATAGCGGTGCCACTGGTCTGGAGGTATATATTGTCACCAAATTTGAAATAATTGTGCGTGAGGATAAAGTCACAGAGCTCAGCAATAAGTTGTGCTGTGTCATCATCAGGGATACTGTTCCTGACAGCTTGTATTCCATCTGTATGTGGGATGTTTGTGTAGAGAGCCTCTACATCCATGGTGGCTAGGATGGTGTTTTCTGGGAGGTCACCAATGCATTGTAGTTTTCTCAGGAAATCTGTGGTGTCACGGAGATAGCTGGGAGTGCTGGTGGCGTAGGGTCTGAGTAGGGAGTCCACATATCCAGACAGTCCTTCAGTGAGAGTGCCAATGCCCGAGATGATGGGGCGTCCAGGATTTCCCAGGTTTGTGGATCTTAGGTAGTAGATAGAATAACCCCGGTCGGGGCTCTAAGGGTATGTTGATTTGTTCCTGTGTTAGTGTAGGGAGTGTCCTGAGTAGATGGTGCAGTTTCTTAGTGTATTCCTCAGTGGGATCTGAGGAAAGCGGCCTGTAGAATTTGGTATTGGAGAGTTGTCTGGCAGCCTCCTTCTGGTAGTCAGACCTGTTCATGATGACAACAGCACCTCCTTTATCAGCCTCTTTGATGATAATGTCAGGGTGGTTTCTGAGGCTGTGGATGGCATTGCGTTCTGCACGACTTAGGTTATGAGGCAAGCGATGTTGTTTTTCCACAATTTCTGCCTGTGCACGTCGGCGGAAGCATTCTATGTATAGGTCCAGACTGTCATTTCGACCCTCAGGAGGAGTCCATGTGGAGTTCTTCTTCCTGTGTTGTTGGTGGGAGGGTATCTGTGTATCAGTGCGCTGTTCAGTGTTATCATGAAAGTATTCTTTGAGTCGGAGGCGGCGAAAGTAGGCTTCCAGATCACCACAGAACTGTATCATGTTTGTGGGGGTGCTGGGGCAAAAGGAGAGTCCCCGAGATAGGACAGACTCTTCTGCTGGGTTGAGTGTGTAGCTGGATAAATTGACGATATTGCTGGGTGAGTTCGGGGTACCCCTGTTGTGGCCCCATGTGGCAGGTAGGATTTTAGACAGCTTACGGTCCTTTTTCCTTTGTAGAGAGGTGAGGTGTGTAATGTAGATCTCCTGTCTTATTTTAGTAAAGTCCATTTGTGTGGAGGGTTGGTTATTTATGAAAGTCTCCAGGTTGGAGCTGCCATCATATGCCAGCAATGCCCCTCTGCTATGTACATTGGCCAAACTGGACAGTCACTACGCAAGAGGATAAATGGACACAAGTCAGATATCAGGAATGGCAATATACAAAAACCAGTTCATTTGCAAATTTGACACCATCAGATCAGGATTAAACAAAGACTGTGAATGGCTATCCAACTACAGAAACAGTTTCTCCTCCCTTGGTGTTCACACCTCAACTGCTAGCAGAGCACCTCACCCTCCCTGATTGAACTAACCTCGTTATCTCCACACTGATATATACCTGCCTCTGGAGTTTTCCATTACTTGCATCTGAAGAAGTGAGGTTCTGACCCACGAAAGCTTATGCTCCCAGTACTTCTGTTAGTCTCAAAGGTGCCACAGGACCCTCTGTTGCTTTTTACAGATTCAGACTAACACGGCTACCCCTCTGATACTTCTCTAATATATGTGCAGTATAAGGAACACTATAAACAAGTACTAGAGATTTAACATTTGATACATATTTCAATCTTAAATGTACTTTTGAAAGAGTGTAAACTTCCTATTTTTGGGGAGGAGGTTTCTGAAATCTTGTTAGGCAGATAGTAAAAGCAGTATCAAAATACAAATAAAAAAATTGGAAAAACACCATAAGTTCCTCACTGTGGTTGAATTGAAATATTAAGCTTGACATTAACTATTGAGCAATGTGTTTGTGGGATGAAAATGAAAGAGGTACAAATTTGTACAAGTTCTGCATTTGTGGTTGCCAAGTTGTGCAGAAATCATTTTAACGGAAGTGGTAGGTACGGTGTTGTACAATTAATACTTGTAACTAATTTATTCTGTCCATCAAACTTAATTGTAGATACTTTTTGTAATTAAAATATGCTATGTAGTATATTCAAAGCACTTGAAGAATACGCCCAACACCTACTTACTACACTGAGGACTAAGCCTGCTACCTTGGGCAAAAAATACTGGTGATATCACTCCCCCAAAGTTGCAACTCCTGCAGTTTTAAGGAATAAATCACTTGTTTAGTATGTCTAATTTTAAGATAAGGCCCATCATTTAATAAGCTTTTTAAAATATGTAAATCTAACCTACGACTGGCTGAGCAGCAAGAAAAAAATAGTAATTAAGCAACACTTGAAGAATTTTACTGGTATTATGAGATGTGCCAAATGGTATTTGAGTAGCCGTGGAGCTGGTTGAATGGCGGGGGGGGGAGGTCTTTAACTTCTTTGATGAATATTAATTACATTTGTCAAATAACATTTACTGAATACTGTTGGACCTGCTTTCTTGGCTTTTCTCTCTACTTACTTTTATTTCTTATAGTAGATTGTGATTTTTTTTTCTGGACATCATCAGCAGTGTGTGTCTCCTCTTTTCCTTCATTCTCCCTCAATCTGTTCTCTCCTTATTTCTCTTCATTGTGTGCTCCACTGTCTACCATCCATTGTATATCTCTTCTTTTTTCTACACCACCAAATAAAAGAGCATCTCATTTTTAGCATATTCCATTAATCTCTCCCTCTCTCTCATTCTGACTCCCATACCTAACCACACGTGCAGACATAGGGCTTGGGAATTTTACCAGCAACTGATAACAGAGGACCACCACCTATCAGACACAGACCAATGCAAAGATGGGTAATGGCTTCCACTGTGTAGGGTCTCATTAGATGAAAGGCAAACATCACTTAGCTTTTGGGGAAGGGGAGGGTGCTAGGATTAATACTAGAGTGCTGTCTCTGGATCTTTCCTTGGGGAAATCAATCTTTCATATCAGCCTCCAGCCAGTATGTATTTGCTAAATTTGAAGTCCCCCTCCTAACCCTCAATGACTACTCAAGGGAGGAGGTGTATTCTTGTTTCATTTGCTTTCCCACCCCCATAGTGTCTTGGCTGCTGTAGGAGGTGTCTCCACAAACTACCCTGTCCGCAGGGTTTTTTTTGACTCATCCTCAGTGAATAGCTCCAATGTTCGCCTCTGACTGCTACTCAGACCTTCCCAAGCAGCAGCAGAACAGAAACTGACCCAATTATTATCAATGTCACTGCTGTTATTCAGAATCCTGTGGACTGCAGTGGACGCTGACAAGACAGTGGCCAGCTTTCACTCTGCTGCAGTCTAGCAAATCTATGAGCAGCTGTGGCACTGAAACTGTTTGCATCACTTACACTTGGTTCCTATTTATCTTTGCAAATACCATCTGTAGAAATTTAAATTTTTTATTTATTTTTAAGACACTGTAGACTATGCAGAAGTTGATATTATTCACCTGGGAAAGATTCCAGGTCTCCCTGGCAAGTTTTCTCAAGTCCTGTGTATGCTATTGATTTTTATAGAAGGTTTATTAATGTGACAAGGTTCAGAAGAACAATATTCGCAAGGTCCATCACGCTGTGTCAGTTCTGTGTGTTTGCTTACAGAGTGAAATGCTAGTAGTACAGAAAAATTGGAATGGTCTATTTGTTCAAAAAGTTTGGATTATATTGCGATGTAAGTTTATGTAAGTGCATTCAGACCTTTATAGTTTCATGTGTTTAGAAGTGTTACAGGGCAGAGCTAAGGCTGAATGGGTTGACTGCAAGCCAGGTGGAGTGAGTTAAGAAGGACTGGATGAATCCCTTAAATGTACTTTTTCAGACTCTAGTAGTAGCATTTGGGTTTTTCGAAAAGTATAATATTGGTGTTGGAAGTTAGCTGGACTCTGCTGAAACAAACTTAACTTTGTTTTGAATGAAGATTTTTGTTGGGAATTTCCTTCATTTAAAAAAAAAATCAAAGAAAGAAAAACAGCAAAAATTTAACTCGGGTTGGCTTATAAGGCCTGTGAGAGGAGAGCACTTTTCTGGCAGTTCTTGAGAGCATGTCAAAGCTTGTCTCCCCTTCTGTAGATTGTAGTAAGTCATAAAAGGGGAGGGGTGAGTTGGGGATGGAGGAAGAAAATTATACCCGCTTGGGATGTGAGAGTATTGGATAACAGAGGGGGAGAGTCTTCTATTCACAGTGAAAACTTTATGTACTTAAAAGATGTTTATATTTAGAAAATATTAGTGTGTAGTTTTTAAAAACCTCCAGCTTTCCCCATTCCATACCTACTTTTGATGCCCCTCTTTTGTGCTCCCAGATTCTACAGACATGCCCGCACATACATGCATACCTTTTCCCCTTAATAATATTGAACAGTTAATTAGCTCTTTTCAGTCATAGTTCAAAGCAGTTCTTCACAAAGCCTCTTTCCTCCCTCATTGCCCCTGGCCCCCATTTTGAGACCAGGGAGTACAGCTCTCCATGGCTCCCACAAATCCTACCCTTTCATTCATTCCCCCGGTCTTCTGCCCTCAACCTTATCCATGCATCCCCTTGTTTAGGCTCAGGAAACCATGCAGTCAGCAGCAGGTCAGATTTATTTAAAAATAAATTGAAAGCCTACTATAATAGCCTCATAAAGACAGCTCTGTACCAGCGTGGCCCAGAATGGAGCCATGGGTTTATAAGAAGGGAGGGTGTAAAGCAAAATAATGCATCTTGCCATTTTGAAGCACCTCTGCACAGACTGTTTCTCCACCTTAGTCTAACTGATTGGGAGTCAGGATCTGGTTTTACTTCAACGTGGTGTTTTTTGGTGTTTTTTTTAAAAGACAAAACAGCAAACAGTTGGTTTGCTTCAAGGAAGAGAACATTTTGCAACATGCAAATCCTTAAATTACTAAATTAATCCTTCTGTGTAAGAACAACAATTAACTTCTCTAGTTGTTCTTGGTTGCTTCCCATTTATTCACTAGGTTAAGCAGGAATACAATACTTGCTGTCCTCTCCTCCCAGTTTTCCACTTCCTCCTCTTTGTATCCCTGTTCTTATACACTCCTAGTTAATGCTTGTCCTACCTACCGAAGCACAGAGCATAGAGACCCCATCACACAAGTTCTTTATATTACAAATCTTTACAAGCTCTCCACTAACTCTTCCTCTCCTCCATCCCTCAAAAAACAAACAAACAAACAAACCAAAAACAAAAACCCAAACACTGAAAGATTCTACTCTTCAGCAAGGCCAACAAAATAAAGATATACATTTGGAGTTTGTAGGCCAAGTCATTTTTGAGATATGATGAGTCAAAACAGTCTTGAGAAATTTCTCATCCCTGGGTAAAAATAGTTCTGGGTTGTGACATTCAGGGTATTAGCTTCTTTGAGTAAGATGTGCTTTGGGGATAAGGCTGGAAGTCAGACTTCTAATTAGAAGCTAGCTTCTACCTTAGTGATGGAGATGCTAGTGCTGCTCTGTAAAGGACCTGTTGCACCATCTGTTTTCAGGAGCATCTGGCTTGTACCGATGTTTATTAACTCTTGTTCTCTCCCTCTGCCTTACCCTTCACTCCCACATGGTCAGTTTTTATAAACTCAGCTTGCAGCAGGGTGGATAAAAATCAATGATTTATTTAAATTGGATTTTTATAGGTTTTTTCCCCCTCAAAAAGCATTTTATCTAAATATATTTTTAATTAAGATATATTATAAAAGCTATCTCATCATGGAATAGGGATTATAAATTCTAATTCTATAGTATGAGACAATATATTCATGTAATGTTTAAGAAAAGTTTTGTAAATGAGCACCAATAGTTCATGGATTAGGGACCCAATTTTATGAGGTTCCAGGGGCTTCTGTATAGATTATTTAGGTTAATTTTCTATCTACCCAATGGGACTCAGTGCTCAGACTAGAAGATACCATCAGTGATGCTTAGTTTTGCAGTTCTCAAACTGTGGATTTGTGTTTCCAGAGATAACAGCAAAAATGTTTTTAAATAAATAATATGTACAGGTGAGAAATAACAGACCTCAACCCTATTGTCCCTCTGCAACTTTGTGTACACAGAGTCAATCCCTTACCTCTTTCTAAAAGTGCAAAGTTTCAAAAAGTTCAATGAATAGAAGATTGTTGGGGGCGGAATAGATCTGGAGAAGGTGAAGAAGTCTGGAGATAAACGTGAGAAGGGAGGGCCAGGCAGTAGAAACAAAAGTGAAACTGTTTGAGCAGCATATTCCAGAAGTTTTGAGGTCTTTCTGAGTGTAGCCTTCATTGATTTGAGATCTACCATACCATTCTCCCACTAGAAAGGAAAACCTATAATGGCAGCAGGCCATAAAAGAGACCCAGTTTGGGAATATTTTAATGAAGTTCCTCTACCTGTGGGTAAGACAGGCATGCATGCATGCATGCATGCAAATAGTGCAATAAAGAAATGTAAGGCCTGGTAGCCCGAATGAAACAACATCATGAGAAGTGTTCCTTCTCGGGAGGAAGCTGCATTGAAGATGTCTGAACATGCTGGATCTTCAAGTTAGTAAACTTTTTTATTTCATACTTCTTTCTTAAGGACTGCCTGTCTTTCTTCTGGACTATTCTTGAATTCTCATGTTGGAGCAAAAAATATAGTTGTTACTCTATGGTACAATCATTTTAGATGCAATTGTGATAAAAAAATAAATAGCTGAAATAGGCAGATCTTCCTTTTACAATTTCACCTTTAAAGTAGTACTGAGTGTCAGTGAATGCAATGAGTAATACTCAATGAGCAGTATGGTAATAATAATTAAATAACTGCATTGACTTATTTTGTTTAGGAGAATCCATCCTCAACATACAGGATTCTGAAGACTATCCACCTTCAAGATCACCATCATTTTCTATAGTTTCAGAGTTATCCGCCAATGATAATGTTAATATAATATATGGAGATATACCTATCTCCTAGAACTGGAAGTGACCCTGAAAGGTCATTGAGTCCAGCCCCCTGCCTTCACTAGCAGGACTAAGTACTGATTTTGCCCCAGATCCCTAAGTGGCCCCCTCAAGGATTGAACTCACAACCCTGGGTTTAGCAGGCCAATCTCAAACCACTGAGCTATCCCTCCCCCGCATGTTTCAGTCACATCATATATGTCAGATAGCCATGGTATATTACCTGTAGCAAAAAGAAAAAAAAATCTCCATCATCCAGAAACAACCATAGACGAGTTTGTGATAAGAACCAGCAGATTATAAAAAGAGGTAATTGATGAAAAAATTGCCCAGTTTTTTTATGCAACAAACTCTCCTTTCTGTATGATTGAGAACCCACACTTCATTAACATGGTTCAGTCATTAAGACCAGGATACAGTCCACCCAACAGAGCAGATGTCTCAGGCAAATTGCTGGATAAACTGTATGAAAAAGAAAGCGAGCAGTGTGCAAAAGGTCTAGAAGGTGAAATTGTTAACCTGAGTCTTGATGGGTGGAACAATGTCCACAATGATCCTGTTGTATGTGCTTGTGTGACAACAGAAGAAGGGAATATCTTTGTTACAGAAACAATCGATACATCAGGAAATGCACACCCAGCAGAATACTTACAAGAAATAGCAGTAAAAGCTATAACAAACTGTGAAAAAAAATTCAACTGTCTAGTACGCAGCTTGGTCACATACAATGCTGCACATCTATCCAAGATGAGAAGAAATTATTTAGAAGAGAGTCCCAAACTCATAATATACGGTTGCAGTGCTCATGTGGTACACCTCCTAGCCAAAAACTTCAGTGTTCCAGAAATAAAGGCTAATGTTGTTGAAATTGCAAAATACTTCCGTAACAACCACTTTGCAGCAGCTGCTCTGAAAAAAGTGGGAGGAACCAAGCTAACTCTCCCACAAGACATGCAATGGAACTCAGTAGAACACTGTTTTGAGCAATATATCAAGAACTGGCCTAATCTGATGACAGTTTGTGGACAAAATCGTGAAAAAAATAGATGGCACTGTCACAGCCAAAGTTCTTAACATTGGGCTTAAGAGAAATGTTGAAAACATGCTGAGTACCCTGAAGCCTATTTCTGTAGCCTTGAACAAAATGCAGGGAAATAGCTGTTTTATTGCTGATGCTGTTGAATTTGGAAGGAACTAAGTGAGATCTTAAAAAGAGAAATACGCAATGACAGAGTTAAATTACAAGCATTGAAAAAACGAATGGGACAAGCACTATCTCCCGCTCATTTTCTTGCAAATATTCTCAATACTCGGTACCAGGGTCAAACCTTAACTGCTGAAGAAGAGGAGTTGGCTATGACATGGACATCCATCAATCATCCCTCCATAATGCCAACTATAATAAACTTCAGAGCTAAGCGTGAACCAGTCAAGAAATATGTTTGCTGTTGATGTTTTAAAGAAAGTCACATCGGTGAACTGGTGGAAGTCACTTAAGCACTTGGATTCAGAGACCGTTGAAGTGATAATCTCACTTTTAACAGCAGTAGCTGCTTCTGTTGGTGTAGAAAGAATATTTTGTTCCTTTGGACTAATTCATTCCAAATTGAGAAATCGTTTGGGACCTGAAAAAGCAGGAAAGCTTGTTTTTCTTTTCCAGATTATGAACGAACAGGAAAATGAAGGTGAAGATGACTGAGTTAGCTGCAGAATCCAATATTTTAAGTTTCTCATGTTGACCTGGGTGACATAGTCAATTTAATTTTTGATTAAAAAAATAATTTCATTTAACTATTTTAGTTAAAAACAATTTTAACAAAAACAAACCTGATTTTAAAAAACTTGAATGTTTAACTAAATTCAAAAATTCATGTGCTTGTTTTGTTACAATATTATATGTTTGCTGTTGAAGAAAAACATCCAGAATACATAACATCGTTGTTTTAGTTAAATAAAACAATTTAAATGTCTGTCTGGTGATGTTCTCCTCCTAATACAGCATGGCAAGAAAATTCTCCAAATATTAATGATTAACTTGTTGAACTGGAGATAATTCACCTCCCAGTGACTTCATAAATATCTGCTTCAATTACCTTTGGTAAATGAAATAACTAAATAATCATTCATTTTCTGATATAGCTGTAAAACTAATCTGAAAAGTTTTCAAAATAAATCACTTTAAAAATGTATAGTGTGTACCTTCTAAAAATGAAACCCTGCATCTATCTCTGAGTTGTGAAGAATATGTATTAAGGTTATAACAACCAACAAGAATGCACTTTCGTGTAGAAATCCATGATTAAATCGAGTATTCCTGACTAGTGATTTAAATCATGGATTTAAATCAATTTGATTTAATAAAATTAAATCAAATCCACCATGACTTGCAGGGATTGTTTGTAACTCTTTTCAGCGCTACCTACTTACCAGCCTGATGAAACCAGCTCTTGTTTTCATGGTCGTTCAGCCCGAGTGAGTCTCACCCGACAATGGGATTTCAGTTCCTCCTAAACCTAGAGCAGTACAGATACATTATGCATTACTAGATGATAACTAAGGAGGTTTAAACTTTCTTCTCTGCAATATGTGCTTGAAGAAGTGTCAAGCTTTTCATGTCTCAAAGCACCCTCTATTTAGCCTCCATCCACACTAGTCAAGCAACACCTTTTAAAACATTTACCCCAACTGCCATTTGAGAGGGAGTACTGGAGTGATTCCCTTCCCAAATATACATATTTGCATTTTGTTTGTGTGTTACAGCCAAAGTACCTGATATGCACAGAACTCCTATAACACTGTGTCTGGAAAAAGAGAAATTTAGTTCACTGATAAATAATAACCAGAGCTGGACTTTAAATTTTGATTCAAGAGAGCTGTACCTCTTATGTAGCTGAGCATTATGAACACTGACATGATGAGAAACAGTTACTGCTCTGTCTCACTGAACACTAGACTAGCCAATAAAGTGTTTCTGACTGTAAAGTTACAACCTTTTAAAGTAATAAATGCTGAAGTAAAAAGAATGAAAACAGCCTTAAAGCAACTGAGTTATCATAGTGTCAGAAGTGCTTGAGCAAGAGCTTAGTAACTCAGAAAATAGTTTTTTTTAATTGAAAAACTTCATAGCTTATGATGGAAAAAAATAATTTCTTAATAGGATATTTTAGGGCACTGAGCAAAATGGGTGCATTTTATTTTAAATCAAGCTAGGTATCCAATCATGAATGCTATTACCTGCTGCCTTTGCAAAGCATTAGATATTGTGCTGATACTCATCTCTTAGTTATTTTTACGGTGCCAATCATCATAGTATGAATGCTAAATACGATGAGATTCTCAAGGTTGTCCATGCTGCATTCAGCTCTCTGCTTGGCAGGTTTCCATAGTGTGTTTCTTTTATTTTTCTCTCCTCTGTTTTTCCTTGTCTTCAGTTCTTGCAGGAAACCTTTTGCACAAAGGTGAGTCATGTATTTTGTTCTGAAAATTCAGCCTTGGGCTTAGTCTTCTCTCTTCTAGAATAAGGTTCCATGGTCAATAGTCTTTGACCAAAAATGCCTTGTCTCTAGCTCTTGCAAGTTTTGTCCTTGGCACCATTGGCTGTATTGTCCTAGAGGAACGCAGGCAGTGTTTCCCACTCTGACATATGTATCATAAGTAACACAAATTTGGCCCTTGCTGCAGCCAGTCTTACCCATGAGGTGAGAGGCTCATCCTTCAAGTGATTTTTTTCAGGTTGTCTGGAGAAAACCCTCTCTGATAGTTGCCTTCCCCCATGTCCTCACCTCCTGGGGAGTTTGTTTGTACAGTCACTCAATCACAGCTGCTGTAGGAGACTTGCAAAAAACTTCTCTCCTCAGGAGCCAAGAAGATTTTGGAGGAGGGAAAGAGAGCAGCCAATACTATTTTCTTACGAGATAAAGGGGAGGAGAGAACAAAAATTACCCAGCAGCTCTGGGTGTCCCTGCTCCCTCCCTTCTTGTGAAAAATGTGTCAGTCTTCTCTCTGCTCCTCTATCCTCCCCTTTCCTCTTCTATAATGCTGCCATACCAGGCCTGGGATGGAGGAGAAAGCAGCCCTCTTGGAGTTGCCCTCTCCCAAGGCCTGCAAGGGGGTGTTTGTGAAGATCCACTGGAGCTGCCCCCCTCCCAGGTGTGTGCGTCTCTCTCTCTCCCTGGAGTTTTTCCTCCAACTAGGTCTAGATGGGGATGAAGAACTTACACAGGAGGAGCAGAGGTGTGCTGGGAGTAAGGGGCACATATGGGGTAGCAAGGCAAGAGGTGTGCAGAATTGTGTGGCTGGGTGTGTGGAGTTGATGTGTAACTGGGATAAGTGTGAGGACTGGGGATTTGTCACAAAATAAGTTATTTTGGGGTTGAGAGTGCAACGTTGATGTGGGGGCTGGGACATAAAATTACTTGTGATGGCCAAAATTGTATTTCTCACTGTAAATTGGCAATGTGAATTCACACACATATTGGAGGCGGAAAGGGGAAGTTAAAATCAGAACACAGCTCAATAATCATTAAAATAAAAAAAAAACTTACAATTTATGGGACAACCTCATAATTTTGGGGGTTCTGACACCTGATTTTTGAACTTTTGGTGTTGGCGGTACTATGCAGGTGTCGTGATGGGTTGTGAATGGAGACCTAATGTTATCAGGTCCCATGTCACTGAGGGCTGAAAGATGAAGGTTGGGATTTTCAAAAGTATTCAGCATTAGTCTTTTGCCATTGACTTCCTACCAGATCAGAGTTAGGCTAATTCTGAGCACTTTTTGAAAATACCAGCTGAAGACCAGTATTTTGAATTGGTAGAATAAGTGAATAGGGACAGATCACGGAACAACACTGTGATGTGCTCTTGGCATCTTTTCTTGTATTCTGTACAGCTGAGTTTCTGTGCTGCCTTCACCTTCAACCTCTGATCCAGCAATTTAGAATAGTCCAATCCGGGGTGGGCAAACTACGGCCCGCAGGCCACATCTGGCCCGCGGGACCATCCTGCCTGGGCCCCGAGCTCCTGGCCCAGGAGGCTAGCCCCCGGCCCCTCCCCTGCTGTTCCCCCTCACCCGCAGCGTTGGCTCGCTCCGCCGGAGACGGAGCTGTGAACTCCTGGGGCAGCGCAGCTGCAGAGCCCGGCCTGACCTGGTGCTCTGTGCTGCGTGGTGGCGGTGGCAGCAGCAGCATGGCCCGGCTCTAGCTGGGTGGTGCGGCTGTAGCACCGCCAGCCACCGGTGCTCCAGGCAGCGTGGTAAGGGGGCAGGGAGCGGGCGGTGGGAGGGTTGGATAGAGGGCTGGGCGTTCGGGGTGGTGGTCAGGGGGCGGGGATGTGGATGGTGGTTGGGGGGGAAAACGGGGGTTGAAGTGGGGCATCATCAACTGTTTGTAAATTGCTTTCGATTTCTCTCTTTGTAGGATTTCTTCTGGGTCAGGTATGGGAACATCTTTTTTTTTTTTTCCCTATATCAGGACTCAACTGTGGCTGATGCTATGCATTGAAAAGATTATGGACATAGTTTCCTGCAAGTGATATAGCATTAGCTGCTTTCTCCCCGTCTCTGCCCTGCCAATGGGCCTGACCTTAGCTCTGTTCCTCAAGGGCCATCCTCTAGGCCGGAGTAGGTAGTCTGGTTTTTTTGTAGCTTTTCATTTTCCCCCTCCTTTAAGATTGTGAACAGAGGTGTCAGATATGGTGAGCCAACCAGTCTGTCCAGTTGTCTGTTACTTAAGTCAGCAAATAAGCATCTGATGATAATTATTTTAGGTCATTAATTATAGATTGAAACTAGTGACCTAGAATTGGTTGGCTGCATAAACTTCACTATCAATTGTCTGATCCATCTAGTTCTCCACGAGGGATAGGATAGCTCAGTGGAATGAGGTCCCCACACTTCTTATTGCTGGAGATATGTAATACAATATTCGAACTTTCTCCTTCTTGGTTTTCATTTGCAGAAATCCACTATGCAACTGTATATTGGATGAAAACTGAGAAAACAATCCAGGTCAAAGATATATTGGACAGGAATGGAGATGCCTATGGCTTTTACAATGACACCATACAATCAACTGGGTGGGGGATTCTGGAGATCAGAGCAGGCTATGGGAGTCAGTCCATAGGCAATGAACGCCTCATGTATGCAGCTGGCTTTTTGGAAGGCTATCTCACAGCTCCGTAAGTACCTTTCAAGTTAGCTTACTCTGTAAGTACCTCATTTCAATGCATGATACTGCCAGCTATTTCTTCAGGTCTCTTTTCTCCCTCTCTATTTTGATGCATATAAGTTAACTATAAGTGTGGCAGATCAAATATTTGTTACAATATTAACACTTATCACCTTCCATCCAAAGATTTCAAAGTTAGTTTGTTTTTTAACAAAGTCTCACAACATTTTGGAGAGGGAGATGAGTATTAAACCCATTTTACTGATAAGGAATTGAACCACAGAGATTAAATAACTTTTCTAGAATTCAACAATTGGAATGCAAGCCAGGAGTCCTGTCTTGCATTTCCCCCAAATAGATCACAAATGGATGAATTAGTCATTCTTTAAAAATAGCTCTTATGCAGGGATACGTACATCTTCCCTTCTTTTCCTTGCTCAAATGCTGAAAGAACCCCAGTTAACATAAGGCAGTTGTTCTCCCTTGGGACATGTGCATAAGTCTTCCATGTTGAAATCTGAAAACAAATGGGGGCTTCTCAAACAGGGCCGGCTCTAGGTTTTTTGCCACCCCAAGCAAAAAAAATTTTGGCTCCCCCCCCCCCCCAGTACCCCTCCTGCTGTCCCAGCTCTGGGTCCCCCCCCCCACACCCCTCTGTCATCCCAGCCCTGGGCTCTCACCCCCCCACACACACACCCTGCTGCCCCAGCCCCAGGCTCTTCCCTCCCCCCCGCCCCACACCCTCCTGCTGCCCCAGCCCTGGGTCACTGGTAACTCGCTCCCAGGGCAGGTCATCAACATCCCGCTCATGACACTTGCAGGGGCGGAGGCTGCATCCACCAGACTCCTTCCTGGCGCCCAGGGGGGCCCTGACTCCGCCCGCTCCCCCCTCACCTCCAGCCAGTCTGGCGCTGGCAGGGTCGGGCTAAACAGTGGGGCTCCTGGGCCGTGCCTCAACCCAGGGTCCCTCCAGCCAGGACTCCTGCCTCCAGGACCGGCCAGGAATTGGAAGGGCAGAGCCAGGGGGACCACCCCGGCAGGGGGTGGAGGAGCCCGGGGCAGGGCAGCCTCAGAGGGAACGGCTGACGGGGAACGGAGCTCCGGAGAGCGGGCCCCGCACGGCAGCACCCCGGGCCCCGCACAGCAGCACCCCGGGCAGCGGTCCCCTCTATGGCCCCACTGCTGCTCCTGGCCACCCTGCTGCAGCCCCTGGGCAGCTCGGGCTGCTTTGCCCAGCCCCGGCTGCGGCGCTGGGGCGCGGTCGCCCTGCGGCACTTGCAGGCGGCTCCGTGCGCCCCATGGGGTGGCCCCCAGCCCAAGTGTCCCGTGCTCCATGTGTCGGAGCCCACCGGATGGCTCGGCCGTGGCCGGTGGCATGAACCACAGTGGCCCCAGGGCGCCCCCTGTGCACAACGCGCTGCTGGACCCCAGTCCCGGGGCCAGCTTTGGCCACCTGCTGCAGCTCTTCCACCTGGACTTCAGCATCAGCTTGGGGGCTGGGACAGCATCTATCTGGGTGAGCGCCTGCAGGGCCGGCCCCCAAACAAACCAAAAAAAAAAAAATGGCCCAAATGTGCCGCCCTAAGCACCTGCTTGCTTTGCTGGTGCATAGAGCCGGCCCTGATCTCAAGCTGTACTTCCTTCCCGATCTAACTGCCTGTCACATTCATCTCTGTGCCTTTGGAAGGTCTGTTCTCCAAGAGCCAGCATTGTCTGAATTTTCTCCCATAAGAGATAAGCAAGTCTCTATATACCCTTGTTCTCTCCTTTTGCACACAGCTGTGACCATGCAGCTTAACTGCTGCTTTTAAAGGCTCTCCTCTTCTGATAACAGCAAGTGGAAAGCATAACAGTCTATTCCAAGATGCTGAAAGCTTTACTTGCATCATCAACAACTGCTCGGCTGTCAGGCTACAGCAAAATAATCTAAATAGACCTGCATGCTCTATTTCACTAAGGAGCACATAGGGAGGTTCTATGTTTCAGAAAACTATGAAAAAAATTATGATGAAATAAACTCAGAGGTGCTGATGCTCTTCTACTATATCTTATCCTTTACTGTATAGACTAAGAAAGTATGTGTCCTGCGGTGCTTTTTCTTATCTTGTTTAACTTGTTATAAACAAAATGACTTACAAATAAAGGAGAATCAGCACTTCATCCCCCCTTCCCCCCCCCCCCCCACTTCACTTTTAAAAGGAAATAATTTGGCTATTCCTTCATTTAGTGTTCATTTAGTACCCTGGACACTGATTAAAATGAGGACATTTTTTTAGCAATGCGCCCAAAAACTGTGCATTACCTGGTACTATGGGGAGGGAGGGAGGGAGGGAGGGGGAAAGTAGTTTCTTTTATAATCACAGTTCAAATTTGGTGGGCACTACCTGTTAAATTCCTTAATACTAACTAATTGTATTCAGACTGGGTTGCAATCTGTCATTGCTTGGCCCAGAAATGGCTCCGAGTTCTTTCAAAAACCCTTGTTTTATAAACGAACTGAGAATTATTGGCCCAGATCTTCAAAAGCAGGTGCCTGAAGCTAGGCACCTAAATCCATATTTAGGCAGTGTGACAAAGTTCCTCCTCTATCTTGGTGGGTCCTGCGCTTATTGGTGGATTTTCTTGTCTCAGAGATTCACCATGTGGGTTGGGGAACAGCCCAGAGACCTTCCACTCGGGAAGAACCCACAGTCCTGGTCAATTGGGAGGTTTGGGGGGGAACCCAGGCCTGCCCTCTACTCCGGGTTCCAGCCCAGGGTCCTGTGGACTGCAGCTGTCTATAGTGCCTCCTGTAACAGCTGCATGACAGCTACAACTCCCTGGGCTACTTCCCCATGGCCTCCTCCAAACACCTTCCTCCTGGTGTCTGATAACGCTTGTGCGCCTCAGTCCTCCAGCAGCACACCCTCTCAGCTCCTTGCACCTCTTACTCCCAGCTCCTCACACCACAAACTAAAGTGAGCTCCTTTTTAAAGCCCAGGTGCCCTGATTAGCCTGCCTTAATTGATTCTAGCAGTTTCTTCTTAATTGGCTCCAGGTGTCCTAATTAGCCTGCCTGCCTTAACTGGTTCTAGCAGGTTCCTGATTACTCTAGTGCAGCCCCTGCTCTGGTCACTCAGGGAACAGAAAACTACTCATCTAGTGACCAGTATATTTGCCCTCCACCAGACTCCTGTATCCCACTGGTCTGGGTCTGTCACAGCAGCTAAATAAATGTCCTGACTTTCAGAGGCACTGAGTGTCACAGTTACAGGGCTGGCTGCATCTCAGATCCCTTCCCTGGTCTCTGAGTGCACCCACACAGGTAATAGCCCTCATAGAATCATAGAATATCAGGGTTGGAAGGGACCTCAAGAGGTCATCTAGTCCAACCCCCTGCTCAAAGCAGGACCAATTCCCAACTAAGTCATCCCAGCCAGGGCTTTGTCAAGCCGTGCCTTAAAAACCTCCAAGGAAGGAGACTCCACCACCTCCCTAGGTAACGCATTCCAGTGCTTCACCACCCTCCTAGTAAAACAGTGTTTCCTAATATCCAACCTGGACCTCCCCCACTGCAACTTGAGACCATTGCTCCTTGTTCTGTCATCTGCCACCACTGAGAACAGCCGAGCTCCATCCTCTTTGGAACCCCCCTTCAGGTAGTTGAAGGCTGCTATCAAATCCCCCCTCATTCTTCTCTTCTGGAGACTAAACAATCCCAGTTCCCTCAGCCTCTCCTCATAAGTCATGTGCTCCAGCCCCCTAATCATTTTTGTTGCCCTCCGCTGAACTCTTTCCAATTTTTCCACATCCTTCTTGGAGTGTGGGGCCCTAAACTGGACACAGTACTCCAGATGAGGCCTCCCCAATGTCGAATAAAGGGGAACGATCATGTTCCTCGATCTGCTGGCAATGCCCCAACTTATACAGCCCAAAATGCCGTTAGCCTTCTTGGCAACAAGAGCACACTGTTGACTCATATCCAGCTTCTCGTCCACTGTGACCCCTAGGTCCTTTTCTGCAGAACTGCTACCTAGCCATTCGGTCCCTAGTCTGTAGCAGTGCATGTCCTTACCTTTTCCAGGGTGGAATCCTGCAATGCTCGCTTAGACATGGTCCTGGGTTACAGTATCTATAGGTCAGCTGCACTTACCCCCGCCGACCTGACTGGGTTTGGGTCTCCTCGTACTTCCTTTCAGTGGCAGACTGAGAAATAAAATTGAGAGGAGTGCTAGGCCTCACTTTGCTCAGCCAATTACAGAGCAGCTCCAAATCCATCACACTGAGCATCTACATTTCTCATTTATTTCAATGGAACATGATAGGCCCCAGAGAGGAAACTTTAAACCTGCAATATCATTGGTCAAATGTCTCTTTGGTATGATCTCACCCAGCCTGCATCCTGTCAGTGATGCTCCTCTTGATTTAAAGAGGTAAATTGAAATTCTCCTTTGGAGTGTACCTTGAGATTCTCAGTCCGGTTTCATGATTGCCTTACATTTTGCCCTAGGTAGAATAGAAAAGCTTTAACTTAATCTAATGAGCTGATTACTGCTTGAGTATGACACCATTATAAAGCATGAAGGACTTAGACATTTCATTAAATATCATAAGGCAATTAAAAAAAATCACTTGAGTCCCTGAACTCCTTCCTCCCTTGTATCTGATCTCTGATTTGTGCAAGGAGGCAGGGCCTCTCAAGAAGCTACAAGTCCCTGATTCTGCACTGGGTTAGTCAGTGAGCAGCCTAGAGATGCCACTGGTGTAAAGTCTGCCCTATGTTGCTGGACATTCACTGGATGTGGCAGATAGAGGGGTCTGTCAGGGGGCCGGTTACAACGCCTTGATTACCTGCCCTGGCCCAAGCACTTATTAGAGCAACCTGGGAGCTTCTCTAACTTGCTTATCTGGCTATCATCCCCAGGGACCATCTGCACTCTGGCCATTCCCCTTCCCTGTCCCCAGCATGCCCCCTCCGCTGGGGACTGAGGGGGAGGACTATGTAGGGGCCCACTCTGCTCATTGTCTGCCTGCTGGGGGAATCCCCAGAAGGGCAGTTAAGGTGAGTCTCTGTTTCCTTTGTGCCGCGTGAGTGGTACAATGAGAGCAGAGCAGAGATGAGAGTTTTCTGCTTACAAGGGGCGTAAGTGGTGCATAGGCCCTCTGCACAGGAATGCATTTCACCCTCGGAGAGGAACTGGGAATAAGGCCTGCAGATCTTGCAAACCTATTCCTCCAATGAGGGTTGCCCTCATGGTGAAATGACCTAGGATTGTCACAGGCTTTAACAGAAAGAAGTCTGGCCTTGTGACAAGTGCTCAGCATGATCATATGCAACACAGGTTACCTACTTGGCTCTGATGTATTGCTCTCAATGCTAGGCGGGAGCTCCCTACACGGATGAGTGGCTTAGTTCTGCTCACTCTGGATCCCAGCAAAGCTCTTGGCAATTCCCATCTATTCCTCTTCCTCAAAACAGTACGGCCAGAGAGAGTCTTTGGTGCTCTGGAAGTGTGCAGGACCCTTTCTTCCCTCTCTAAATATACCTTTTTTGCTTAGATATTTAGCTAATCCATTGAGGAAGAAACACTTGGTTAATTGGTAAGTAAAACACTGTTAGATGTCAGTTGAGTTTTTCACAAGCTATCAAATCAGCATCCACCTGATTGCTTTCTTGATCCCAAATGGGATCATCTTCCAGTAAACCATTTGTGTCATACTTTCAATTAATGTGGTAGGACATCCAAGATGCTACTGACCTAAAGTATGCTTGAAAACAGAGGTTTCGTTATAGGGATACTTTAATTTCACTCTCTCATCTTTTATTATTGTAAGGGTGGTAAGCTATGCCATTTATACTCTGAAAAGTCTCTTCTTATTACATGCATCATGGTTTGTCTTGCACCAGAGATGCGAAGCTAATACTGTGATAAAGAAACAGCTGACTTGCAAACTGTGCTGCTTATCTGTTACTATTCACAAAGCCAGAATTAAAAGAAATGAAGGGAAAATGGCAGAAAATAACTTTTGACAATTATTCTTTCAGACGTATGTATGACCATACTTCAAACCTGTATCCGCAACTAATTAAGAATCCCACCGTTCTAAGCAGAGTTCAGGAGTTTATGGGGTATGTACTGAGTTACTAGAAATGTGATTCTTGAATTCATGGCTTAGAAATAAAAGAATGATGGAATCCTCAGGTCTTTTAGCAGAGTTTGTTGATCTTGTTTGTGTGCTAAAGAGGAAGTATAGGCTCCTTCTGTTATGATTATGTACCTAACAAGAATAAGAAGTTCAAACATATATTAAGAAGGGAATATGCCCTGTTCCCCATTCTGTTCCTTCAAAGAGGCATTTGAACTAGCACTGCAAACAGGTTTAATTAATGCCAACTAACTCACAAGCTTACTGTATTCAATAACTTTATGGACAGGCTTGTGTACTGAATACCACACTGGACTATCTCTTGGCACATGTAATTTTTCCATATCTATTTCCCACTGTAGACATTTTGTATAGCGTATATTCTATAAGGTCAAGTACTTTGTATGTTAGTTACTAAGTGCTGGAATCTCTCACTTACACCTGTGAGAATCAGGAGTGACTTTGTTCAAGTCAATGGAGTTACACTAGTATAAAACCGGTGCACATGGGAAGAGAACCAGGCCCCAAATTGGGAGGCTCAGCATTTGGCCTACCTTATTTATTTCCTTAGGTTCATGTGTTGATATAATTTCTATTTTCTTTCTTCGACTACAAATATTTCTGCAAAACCTCAGCCATTTCTGTAAGCTGTGCCTTTTGCCCATCTTGATGCTAGGAAGCGATGGCTCCACGGGTAGCATGCTTTCAGTAGTTCTGGACCCCACACTAGGACTTGTGCTTGTGGCTAATGCTGTTATTGCCGCACATATAAGTACTGATCCCTCTCATAAGGTACTACATTAAAGGCATTTCTTTTGGCCGGTTCAAGCAGAAGTTAAGGATCCCAATGCTTCTTTACTACCCCTCTAACCCCCAGCCCACCTTTCCTCAATGAAAAGAACAGCAGACAATCACTATGCCCTGGCAAACATTCCAGGTGAAGTTTTATGCTGCATCTCCAAAGAGACTCAGCACAGCAGATGCAGGCCAGGGAAGTGGAAGTGGATGGAGGTGAAAGTGGCTTTATATTGCCATTGCATGGCCCAGGTTATGGATTGCTGTGGGAACTGATCTGCTTTACTGCAACCTTTGCTGGGCTGCTTATAGGCTGCTATACAGTACAGAAAACCTGTAGCCCTGAGAGCTATGACCATGTCCCCAAATGTTCCCAGGATGCACACTATTCCTGAGCCCATGGGGGCGGGGAGGAATGGGGGCATCATAGAGCCATTTATGTCAGCCCTACCCTGCACAGCACTGGGAGAATTCGGTTGCAGTCATTTTACACTCCTGTATGCTTACCAGACTTGGATAAAGGGGCCAGAACAGGGGCCAGAATTTGGTCTGGCCTGTTTTAACAAAACATTGTGTTTTATGTTCTAAGCTCTGTCTGGGAAGTGGAGGGGGGAGAGACAGCTATTGCTGAGCATCATTATCACAACTACATTTGCCCGTGGTTAATCCACTCTATTATTTAGTTAATTACGATATAAAGTGTTGTTCTTTGTAGGATACATGGAATCTGAAGAGTGCTCTGTAAAACCATTTTTTTTCCTTTTCAGGAAACAGGATAAATGGACCAGACAACAAATCAAAAATAATAAGGATGACCCCTTCTGGAGGCATGCTGGCTATGTTATTGCACAGCTGGATGGGCTGTACATGGGAGCCCAAGAATGGGCTAAGCACCACAAGCAAAGAGTAAGAGTGATGAAGCTCTCTAAGTGATTCTAGGGGGAGAAGGGAAGGATAGGGTAATTCAAAGTCAAAGACGTAGAAGATATTTAAAGACAAGGGTCTCTGCTTACCTATTCAGCATACAAAGCTTCCATTAACATTAGTGGATGTTCGGTATGGATGATGTAACAAACAAATCTGCAGTGCAGATCAGAGAAGTGTTCTCTAAAACTAATTTGCAACTCTGTCTTCTTGAATGCTGGTTGGGTTGGGAATGATTTTAGAACGCACACTCAGATTGGAAGATTGCATTCTTAATTGGTTTGTGGGCAAATAATTCTTGGGTGTTCAAAGTGGCAAGAATAGTGTGAATAAAAAACTGGGAGGTCACTAAAGCTTTCACCTTTATTTTCAAAGGTAACTTTAAAAAAAAAACCTTGGAAGCCCTGGATTTTTTTTTTAATTAGTCTTTCATTTTAGAGTATGTGTGACAATATTATGGCAGAGTTGTTTGTGATTCATATTAGAATTTGTATTGGAAGTATCATTACCAAGATCCAGATCATCAGCTGGTGTAAAATAGTGTAGCTCCATGAACTTCAATAAAGCTACAATAATTTACAACGGCTAAGGATCTGTCCCAAAATGTCTAATGCATTTCACACAGTGAAAGCAAGGACTTCAGTAACTGATTTTTTAATCTTTGCCTAAGAACTGCAAGGAAGTGGGGAGGTTGGGGGTGGTGAACGGCAAAGCAGAAACATTTAAAATAGTAAAGCCCCTTTTTTTTTCTGTAGAATTTGCTTTGGGCCTTTATTGCAGAGGAGGCCAGACAGTGAAAGAGAATAAGGACAGTGTCCATTCAGAATAATGGAGAGAGACTTCTTTGTAGGCCAGAATTTTTGAGATTATGTTAAGAAAGCTTGACTCTCAGACAAGTGTGCACAAGCTTTCATAACTAGGCCCTACCAAATTCGCGGCCATGAAAAACGCGTCACGGACCATGAAATCTAGTTTCCCCCGTGAAATCTGGTCTTTTGTGTGGTTTTAGCCTATATTATACAGTTTAAATGGGGGAGACCAGCGTTTCTCAAATTGGGGATCCTGAACCAAAAGGGAGTTGCAGGAGGGTCACAAAGTTATTTTAAGGGGGGGTCGCAGTATTGCCACACTTGCTTCTGTGCTGCTTTCAGATCTGGGTGGCTGGAGAGCAGCAGCTGTTAGCGAGCCACCCAGCTTTGAAGACAGTGCCTTGCCAGCAGCAGTGCAAAAGTAAGGGTGGCAATACCATACCACGCCACCCTTACTTCTGCGCTGCTGACTTCAGAGCTGGGCAGCCAAAGAGTGGCAGCTGCTGACTGAGGGCCCAACAGGGGCGGGAAGATGTGGGGTGGGGGCTTGGAGGGAAGGGATGGAGTGGGGGTGGGCCTGGGGTGGAGTGGGGGTCAAGCACCCCCTGGGTAGAGGGGAAGTCGGCATCTATGGTGAATTTGGTAGGGCCCTAACTATACAGCATCCTTTGGATTTCAAAGGATTTGCTGCAGGAATTTGATCAGTGTCTTGAGGCTCTCCCAGAATCCTGAAGATGAGATGCTAATTCCTAAGCAAATGGATTCATCAGAAGACTTTAGACATGTAGGAGTATGCTTGTGATGTCTCCTTTTCTCCCTCTCCCCTGTCTCCCTAGGGGGGATGCTTGTTCCAGGTTCTGGGTTGTCATGACTTAGAGCCAGATGGGGGATGTTCTAAAGCACTCAGCATTGGCCTAGTCCTGCTTCCATTGAAGTCATTTGGAATTTTACCATTGATATCAGCGGGGGAAAGAGTTAGACCAGCACTGAGCGCTTTTGAAAATCTCATGCAGACAGTATACAAGTATTGTGCTGATCCAGTCAGCAATGGGGTATGCATCATCACAATCACTTACCTTGTACACAGTGCCAAAAAACATGGCCCCTTTAAGTAGATCACTGTGAAGGGGTCAACTCACCGCTGGAGTTGCTCCTTGTGGTCAGGCATGGCAGCTCTCACCCTGTCTGGCACCACCTGCCGACAAATGCTCTGGTCCTCTGGAGGTCAGCCTCCTCCTATGATGATCCTACAGCCAGGTCATGATTTAAATCCACCCATTCCAAGGTGACATACAGTTCAACAAAATAAAAGTCCAGTCCTTATATCTGGTGTCCGGCTCCAGTGCTGGGCACTGTGGTCATTTCCCCTTCTCTGGCCTCGTGCCACCATACCAGTGGCTGGTATGGGAACCTAGGCAAACACACTACACCGCTTCCCAGCCCAGGGAACCTATAACCAGCAGCCAAAGACAGCTCCATCTCACTTCTTGCTGCTACCTCCATGGGCTTCTTCCTACTCAGCCTCTCAGCCCTTCTCCCCTGCAATCTCTCAGTCCAACTCTTGATTATTTTTGAAAGTGGTTTCTCATGTGTAATTTAATATAGAAACTAAAGTTGTCATATATACAGACGTCCAGGACCCTCTTCTGGGTACATTACACTGTTGAGTTGTTTTAAAAAAAACTCCACACTAGAGTCATCCCACTGTTTATAGACCTGAGGTACCTTGCCTGCCCCTCCCCACCATATGTTTTCACTAAAAAATGTGAGAGGATAAAGCAATATAATAAAAGTTAAATGTATGTCTCAGCTTTCCTCTAAATCACAGCCACTATTAGGGTCACCTGATATACAAGATCTTAGCTGTGTGGGGAAGTTTTGCTTATTATTGGAACTTTTGGCAAAAGTTTTAGTTTTGGAAAGTTTTTCCCTTCCCCTTTGTGCACAAAGCAGTGTATTACATTCTTTCTGCTGATTACTTCCACTGCAAAAGCAGAATGGTCTGAATAGCTCGTGGGCAATACAGTTCTCTATTTGACTTCTATGTGAAAATAGGTAGCAATTGAGAGAATACTGTTCTCTTTTCTTCCACCTCTCTTAAGGGAGGCCAGCTTCATAGTTAGGAACAAGGCTTCATGGAAGCACTGTACTTCTTTCCTACCTGGATGCTTCCCATTGCAAATCTCCCAGTCTTATTCCTCGAGGCACAAGCACTCTGTCACTCCTATTGAGCCTTGTCTACACTAAGGGTATGGTGTCAACAACCATGAAGGATTTTCACATTTGGCTAGTATCACTAAGCTTACCTAACTCCCCAGGCATCATTTATCTCCATCGTCTCCAACCTCAGGATGTGTCTTATCAATGGGTTTGTATATACAGGGAAGTTAGTATGGAATTTAGCTAAACACATTAGCTATTGTGAGTTTTTTTCCTCATGTAAACAAGCCCAAAGTCTTTGTGAGACCTGAGTGCTCATCTGGGTCATTAATAAAGGCATTTAGATAAATGTACAACGGACTAAGTTTTCAAACCTAACAGTACAGTATCTGCTGACTCCGGGCTTTCTGTACAGATACAACAGGTTTTAATAATTCTTGTTAACCTCTTCTTTTCTTCCTTAGTTGATTTCTCTGTTGCAGTATAATGCAAAGGCATTATGTGAACATGTGAATATTTTATGTAAAGGGAATAACTTAATTATTCCTTTGGGGGTGAAAGAAAAGCAAACTCATATTAACAGCTGAAGTTGCTCACTCATTCACTTCTCTGTCTGAAAAAAAAATTTTTTTTTGGTCTCTTTGCCTCCCAGCCCCTGAGTGTCTTTGCTGTCCACTTCCTGAATGCAGTTGGAGATCTATTGGACCTTATTCCTGCATTATTCACGTATTCAGCAGTGGGTTGGTATAAGGGTGACCCAGCAGGCTTTGGGAGATATCAGTGGGACATGGGTCACTGCTCTGCTCTTATCAAGGTGAGGGCAACACAATTTCTCATAACTTTTAGTTCCTGAGTAGACTTGTATCATGATCATGTTGATGTAATCCTCATTATTATTTATATTTCAGGAACATGTGGGGGCCTCAATCAGGCGTCAGGGCCCCATCATGCTGGGCACTACAGACACATCAATCTTGATTCCATTTTATTTTAACTGATACTGTACATAGATAAGTTTTCTAACAAATCATTCTAGTTGTTGCTTTTGTATCATGTTACTCTTGTATTTGGTCTTTCATTTGTCTCTAAATTGAAGTTGTTTAATATCTGAAGATGGCTAAAAGCCATGTTGGAGAGACAGATAAGAAGTTCCCATGCATTTTTTAAGGGGTACAATACGTCTCAGAATGGCAGATCATGTGACTCTGCAGTGTGCTACCTTTGAAAAGGGCAGCATCTGATTTTCCAGAGCCAGTCTCTTGTCCCTTAGTCTGGTAGTGATCGGGAAGACCGTTGAGGCAGCGTTTTAGCCTTCTGGGGGGAGGAACGGGAGATACCTGTATCTGATTTAGAGGTAGACTCTTTGTGTAAATTTAGGGAGTTAAAGATGCAATAGCAGGCTGTGCAACTGATGATTTTCACTATCATCCAGGAGAAGCACTATGGTAAAATGGCAATGGGTGTGATATAAAAATGGTTAGAAATTGGTTTTTCATTTTTAGTGGTGGTCTCCTTCCCTGTGCTGGTAGGGGGTTGGAACACTGCAGGTGTAGTCACAGTGCTCTGAGGAGGAGGATGGAGTGCCATCTAGATCAACAGGCAGTCTTGGTTTGATTTTCATTTTTTTTTAAAAAAGAGGTTTTGTTATTGACCTTTGGAAGGAATCTCACTAGATGGTGTAGATGGTGGCCACAAGATTCATAGATTCATAGATTCAAGGACTGGAAAGGACCTCGAGAGGTCATCGAGTCCAGTCCTCTGCCCTCATGGCAGGACCAAATACTGTCTAGACCATCCCTGGTAGACATTTATCTAAACTACTCTTAAGTATCTCCAGAGATGGAGATTCCACAACCTCCCTAGGCAGTTTATTCCAGTGTTTAACCACCCTGACAGGAACTTTTTCCTAATGTCCAACCTAAACCTCCCTTGCTGCAGTTTAAGCCCATTGCTTCTTGTTCTATCCTTAGAGGCTACGGTGAACAAGTTTTCTCCCTCCTCCTTATGACACCCTTTTAGATACCTGAAAACTGCTATCATGTCCCCTCTCAGTCTTCTCTTTTCCAAACTAAACAAACCCAATTCTTTCAGCCTTCCTTCATAGGTCATGTTCTCAAGACCTTTAATCATTCTTGTTGCTCTTCTCTGGACCCTCTCCAATTTCTCCACATCTTTCTTGAAATGCGGTGCCCAGAACTGGACACAATACTCCAGTTGAGGCCTAACCAGCGCAGAGTAGAGCGGAAGAATGACTTCTCGTGTCTGCTCACAACACACCTGTTAATACATCCCAGAATCACGTTTGCTTTTTTTGCAATGGCATCACACTGTTGACTCATATTTAGCTTGTGGTCAACTATAACCCCTAGATCCCTTTCTGCCGTACTCCTTCCTAGACAGTCTCTTCCCATTCTGTATGTGTGAAACTGATTGTTCCTTCCTAAGTGAAGCACTTTGCATTTGTCTTTGTAAAACTTCATCCTGTTTACCTCAGACCATTTCTCCAATTTGTCCAGATCATTTTGAATTATGACCCTGTCCTCCAAAGCATTTGCAATCCCTCCCAATTTGGTATCATCTACAAACTTAATAAGCGTACTTTCTATGTCAATATCTAAGTCGTTAATGAAGATATTGAACAGAGCAGGTCCCAAAACAGACCCCTGCGGAACCCCACTTGTTATGCCTTTCCAGCAGGATTGGGAACCATTAATAACAACTCTCTGAGTATGGTTATCCAGCCAGTTATGCACCCACCTTATAGTAGTCCCATCTAAATTGTTTCAGAGTAGCAACCGTGTTAGTCTGTATCCACAAAAAGAACAGGAGTACTTGTGGCACCTTAGAGACTAACAAATAATACATCTAATTTGTATTTGCCTAGTTTATCGATAAGAATATCATGCGAGACCATATCAAATGCGTAACTAAAGTCTAGGTGTACCACATCCACAGCTTCTCCCTTATCTACAAGACTTGTTGTCCTATCGAAGAAAGCTATCAGATTGGTTTGACACGATTTGTTCTTTACAAATCCATGCTGGCTGTTCCCTATCACCTTACCACCTTCCAAGTGTTTGCAGATGATTTCCTTAATTACTTGCTCCATTATCTTCCCTGGCACAGAAGTTAAACTAACTGCTCTGTAGTTTCCTGGGTTGTTTTTATTTCCCTTTTTATAGATGGGCACTATATTTGCCCTTTTCCAGTCTTCTGCAATCTCTCCCATCTCCCATGATTTTCCAAAGATAATAGCTAGAGGCTCAGATACCTCCTCTATAACTCCTTGAGTATTCTAGGATGCATTTCATCAGGCCCTGGTGACTTGCAGGCATCTAACTTTTCTAAGTGATTTTTAACTTGTTCTTTTTTTATTTTATCTGCTAAACCTACCCCCTTCCCATTAGCATTCACTAGGTTAGGCATTCCTTCAGACTTCTCGGTAAAGACCGAAACAAAGAAGTCATTAAGCATTTCTGCCATTTCCAAGTTTCCTGTTACTGTTTCTCCCTCTTCACTGAGCAGTGGGCCTACCCTGTCTTTGGTCTTCCTCTTGCTTCAAGATGGTGCTTCAAAGATGAAGGTGACAAAATGGGGAATTCTCAGGGTTCCAGTTGGGATCTGAAGACTTCTGGGACACTCCCTTTTGCTGTGGGGAATGTCGCATCTCAGGAACCTGAGCTTAACCTGGAGAAGAGTCAGATATTTACTTGTTGTAACTGGCTCCTGGATGAACACTGGATATTAGAGCTGAGTGAATACTTAAAAAGAATATTATGTCAATATACATTTACATTTTTAAACAAATTTGCTTTTACTGACAAGGTCCCTTGTTTTTGCCTTCTGTACTTTCTATTTAACCAGGTCACCAAGAGGAACATACAGAAAACCAGCATATTTTCAGCTAATATTGAAGAATATTTGTAGAAAGCAAATTTTGCATTCTAAAAAAAAAGTATTTAAGCAGGAAACTGGATTCTAAGTAGCACTCAGAGAACTGAAACATATCATAATATATGTGTCCAATAAAAACTAAACTAACTAATTTCAAATATTTACTACTAATTGCTTGTAAACGGCCAACTGACCAAGGATTATTCCCAGAAACGTCAGTGACTAATTTTTAACAGCAGTAGCTGGCTGCCACTGTAGGGCAGCTTCTCCCAGCCGACCTCTGTAAATTTCCCCTAGCTGGTTCCACCCAGGTTGGCAACAAATTCTTTTTTAAAAAAAGCAAACAGAACACAAAACAAAACCTTCATAACAAAAATCCTTTCCTCCCAGGCTTCAGCCTTCCTCCCCAACTTGGAGGCCAGGTCACACCACCTCAATCTTTTCTCCTGTGGGCTGGGAGAGGTCAGCAGGCAACCAGTGCTTCCCCTGCTCATGTCTCTCTCAGAGTGAGGCAAGAGTCAGGTTGTATGCCATGCTTTTTCCCAGAACTTATTCTGGAGGGCGGACAGAGAGGGAAGCCTTGTCCCACCTTACACTGCAAAGCTACTGATCCTAGGCCCTTAAAGAAACTGTAGCCTGAGTTTCCCGAGACACTATCATCTTTGGACCACTTCTTCTCTCCCAGCAGCTGCATCCATCATTTCCTGGGCCCTTATCTGCTCCAGAATTCCTGGTCTCCCAGGCATCCCCTCTCTGGCTTTAAAGGGCCAGTATGTCCCATTATAACAATAGATTCAAACTTGATAATCTGATGATTCTTGAACAAAGGCAAAATCCATCCGATGGGTTATTTGCAACAAATTGTTCTTCCACCTCTACTGGTGTAGAGTAGAGAGCGTTACAATGATCAGGATTACTCACTGTTCTGCTTCTGTTTTCTAGGTTCTCCCTGGATATGAGAACATCTATTTTGCTCATTCCAGCTGGTTTACA
The DNA here is from genome assembly GCF_011386835.1 of Chrysemys picta bellii. Lineage (NCBI taxonomy): Eukaryota > Metazoa > Chordata > Testudines > Emydidae > Chrysemys > Chrysemys picta. The sequence goes on along the minus strand of NC_088791.1, from coordinate 90,076,335 downwards.
TATGCAGCTACGTTGAGAATATATAAACATTGGGACTTCAACATCACTGATCCAAAGACGGTTACTGGTCGGATGTCATTCAGCAGTTACCCAGGTAACTGGGGTGAGAATAGGAAACCTCATACTCTGCGTTCATAAATGCATCCATGTCTGTATGTGCCTTCTCCACATCTCATTGACTTGTGGACTCTTCTATAAAAGCCTTATAGACGGGACACTGTTACTATAGGCACCAAGGCTGACCTACCTTAATACTCTTAGAAGCCAATAAAGGAAAATTTCTTGCAGATGTATTGTTTTGAATGTATCCTTTAAAAAACAAATTGTCTGGGATGGTGTTCTGAAGAGTACTTGTTAAATATTTTGCAACCCCCTGGCGCAAATATGGTTCCTTATGAAAGAGTTTGAATTCTACTTGCTTGGTACATGTTCGTCTGTATTGCTGATATTTTCCCCACCCTACCCAAGCGTAGCCCTACAGTACTAGTGTGTCTCTGGTGATAATACAGTTCTGAACACTTCACTTTAGTGGCTTGACTGATACTAATGGGATTACTAGAGAGTATCAAATTGACATTATCTTTGACATTTGGTTACCAGTTGTCAAATTGATTTTTCAATCTCCTTCTTGATTTGTGGAGGTGGGGTGCGGGTTGAGGGAGGGCGGTTTTACCTGACCAACAAACTTTAAACTTACTATCCCTTCAGAGGATGGACTTTTTTTCTTGTTCTTTATGTGTGCTTCATGTTTTAGTTATGTAGCTAAAACTACTTATAAACTACCACAGAAAGGTTTGGCAGCACATCTCATTCTCCTCAGTGTTAAAAAGTGCCACTTAATCTTAAAATGTAGACTCCTGATTTAAAAAAAATGGGTGGGGGTTCAGATGGATGGGTGGCAGGAATGATTCTAAACTTCAGGTCTTGAAAAAGTAAACAAAATGCAAAGCTGTTTGTGTTTGTATCCCACACGTTTGAAGTTGAAATTCAAAACTTAAAAAAATGATTTAAAAAACAATGGTGGAAATGGGTACACAGGCGGAGGCTATCTAATTCTGAGAGAACTGTGGCCATCAATTGTTTAGCTGAGGATTTCAGTTAGTTGGTGTGTTTCCCTTGCAACAGAAGCTGAAAGGTCCTCAATGTCTCTACCTACAAACATCAATAACCCTGGGGTGGGTTGTTTTTTTTAATGACATTTGAATGAAATTGAGGTTGAGGGACTGCTTGTCTTGTGGGTCCTCTCTCTTCCCCAATGGTCCTTAAGCACCACCTTCTCTTAGAGATTTGGGCTCTCATCTTTGAGGGGCTACTGAGGTCAGATTATCTCCTTTCAGTAGTGCACTCTAGCAGTATTAGGAAGAAAGTCTCTACAGTAATTCCAATCCCCACTGGCAAGGAATGGCACCCAGTCTGTGTCTGTTGAGAAGGAAAGGTACTGTCTAGGTACCCAAACAGACAGAAGGCTAAGGCCCAACCTGGATCTGAGATCTCTGAAAAGATGATGTTGAGAACCATTGCACCCTTTAGAACGGGAGATGGAGCTTACATGTGTACAGACATACTCTCTGTGCTTCAGATATGGGACCAGAACTACCAATTTAAAGTGTTGCCATTTGGGCTGGCATATGTGCCAAGTGTTACAAAATGCTTTGCAATCTTTGTGGCCTCTTCACACAAGACAGAAATGTGAGTCTTCCCTGATTTGATCAATTGGCTTGTCAAGCTTCACCTTGGAAGATATCAAAGAATCAGCCACCGAGGTGCTGGTATAACTAGGCTTCATTCTAGAAGACCCAAAGTCTCAACTTGTTCCCCAGAGACGGTCAGAATCACCAAGAAATGTTGTAGACATGGCTCCTCTTAAAGCTTTCTTGTCCCAGGACAGACTCTGATACAACGATCTGGTAGGATTTGCCATTACCAGCAAATTTCAGCAAAGACCATGCTACAAAAGTTAGGTGTCATGGCCACAGTGAGGTTCCTGGCACCCAGGGTATGTGTCTACATGAGAGATTCAGCGGACTTTGAATTGTGGTGTAGTATCACATGCCACTAAGAGAGCCAGATCCGGTGACTTCATCAGTTTGCACTAGCTGACAGTATGGCTCACAGACTCTTGCACTTTTCCAAATGATGGACAATGACTGAGACGCAGGCTTGGTGGCAGTCTAGGGACATCCTGCAATAAGGAAAACTTCCAAAATCTTCTGCTGCAAGTTGCCGTAATGTGATGGAGTCTTGTACCAGGGCCGCCCAGAGGATTCAGGGGGCCTGGGGCAAAGCAATTTCGGGGGCCCCTTCCATAAAAAAAGGTTGCAATACTATAGAATACTATATTCTCGGGGGGCCCCGGCAGGGCCTGGGGCAAATTGCCCCACTTGCCCTCTCTCCCCCCCGCCCGGGCGGCCCTGTCTTGTACCTTTCGGTCATTTAGCCCTCTGGGGTCTACAGCAAAACCCATAGGTCCCATGTCACGGCTCCAAATGAAGACTGCAACCTTTTCCATGTACATGACCCACACCGGGCTATCACTTTTTCCCCTGAGCCAAGATAACTTTGACCTGAGAGAGCCAGCCAGCAAACTGTCTTGATAAAATACACTATATTCTGCCTATTGCAATCCTGCTATTAGCAACTTCTGGTTAATGGCAACATATTGCTGGGAACCAGTCCCATCTCATTAACATAAATGTTAATGGGATTTGGATATTAGCAACAGCATGCTGCTTATTAACAGCTTTTTTTGGAAGAAAGGGCCACTTGGGGCTACAGCCTTGCAAACGTGCCTGCAGAAGGAAACACTGGGATGTGCAAACCTGCCTGCGGCCAGTGCTTATCCCAGCCACTTCCTTCTGGGGCTACATCCCAGCAAACCTGCCTGCACACAAGGACCACAGGAGATAAAGACCTGCAGGCTGTGGGGGAGGTATGGGCAGCCAGGGCCAGCTCCAGGCACCAGCCGACCAAGCATGTGCTTGGGGCGGCACGTTGGGCCGGGGCGGCGCTCAGGTTTTTATTAATTTATTTATTGGTCGGGACCTGGCGCTCGGAGGGGCGGGAGCTGGCGCGGCGTGACGCGGTGCTGGGGGGGCGGGGCTGGTGCTCGGAAGAGGGGCGGGGGCTGGCGCGGCGTGGCACGGCGCTGGGGGGGCGGGGGCTGGCGCGGCACTGGGGGGCGGGGGCTGGCGCTCAGAGGAGGGGCAGGGGTTGGCGCGGCGTTGGGGGGGCGGGGGCTGGTGCTCAGAGGAGGGGCGGGGGTTGGCGTGGCGCTGGGGGGGCGGGGCTGGCGCTCGGAGGAGGGGCGGGGGCTGGCGCAGCGCTGGGGGGCGGGGGCTGGCGCTCAGAGGAGGGGCGGGGGTTGGCGTGGCGCGGCGTGGCGCTGGGGGGGCGGGGGCTGGTGCTCGGAGGAGGGGCGGGGGTTGGCGCGGCGTTGGGGGGGCGGGGGCTGGTGCTCAGAGGAGGGGCGGGGGTTGGCGCGGCGTTGGGGGGGCGGGGGCTGGTGCTCAGAGGAGGGGCGGGAGTTGGCGCAGCGCTGGGGGGCGGGGGCTGGCGCTCAGAGGAGGGGCGGGGGCTGGCGCTCAGAGGAGGGGCGGGGGTTGGCGTGGCGCGGCGTGGCGCTGGGGGGGCGTGGGCTGGTGCTCGAAGGAGGGGCGGGGGTTGGCGCGGCATTGGGGGGGCGGGGGCTGGTGCTCAGAGGAGGGGCGGGGGTTGGCGTGGCGCTGGGGGGCGGGGGCTGGCGTTCGGAGGAGGGGCGGGGGCTGGCGCAGCGCTGGGGGGCGGGGGCTGGCGCTCAGAGGAGGGGCGGGGGTTGGCGTGGCGCGGCGTGGCGCTGGGGGGGCGGGGGCTGGTGCTCGGAGGAGGGGCGGGGGCTGGTGCGGCGCTGGGGGGGCGTGGGCTGGCGCTCGGAGGAGGGGCGGGGGTTGGCACGGTGCTCGGAGGGGGCGTGGCTTCGGGAGGCATGGCGTTCTGGGAGGCGGGGATTCAGGCGGCGTGGAGCTGGGGGGGGCGGGGATTTCGGCGGCACTGCGGGGGGGTACAGCGGCGCGGCGTGGCGCTCGCGCAGGGGTGGGGGGGCGGCACTCTTCTTTTTTGCGTGGGGCGGCAAAAAACTTAGAGCCGGCCCTGTGGGCAGCGCAGTAGCAGGGAGGGGAACTGCAGCCCGAATATCGGAGCTGCACAGTACCTCTCTCTGTGCTCTCTGGGGGACTGCACACACAGAAGAAAGCACTGGGACATGCTGAGCTCTGACCCCTGGAGAGCACAGGGAAAGGTGCCGTGTAGCTCCGTGGGCCCCAGTGCTCCCCTCCCCGCTGCTGCCCGCCCCCTAGACAGATTTGCAGGGCTGCAGCCATGGAAGGCAAATCCCAGGACTTCCTTCTCTGGCTGTTTCTTCACAATCCTGCCTTCTGCGTATTAGTAACTGCTGGATAATAGCAATAAGCAGAATCTACTGTAATTGGAAACCCAAATCAGCTTAGTGTAAATATAAGTATTAATTGACATTTCACAGAAAGAGAAGGCATTAAAGGCATAAAACAGAGACAGACATCCCTCCAAGCCAGCCCTGATAATTAGTTTACAAAGTAATTCTAGATTATATCTGGCCTACCTCATGACAGAGAAGTCTTGGTTCTTCTACTTTCCAAAGATGCTTCACATCCTTTGTAAGAAGTGAGGTGTCCTCTCAGAAAAAAAATATACCTCCGTCCCAGTTAGTGTACTGTTTGACCCCAACATGAGTCAAGTTGCCCAAGATAGCAGATCCTCCACATTGAGTCGCAATAAATACTCTTTTTTGATTATAGCACCCTGTCTTTTGCAGTCTGGTAAATAGGTTGTTAGTTAGTTAACATTGGATCACAGCACGTATTATGTTTTTGATTAAGCATCCTTTATTTTGTAGTTAGCAATAGATACAACTAGAGGGTTGTACACTTCATTGCTTATATAGGCCAAGCTGACAAATAGGGGTGGGGAGAGGTAGCAATGCACTCTTCATCTCTGAAACTGTAGCAGTTTTACAGGAGACTGCCACAAAACCTACATTTTATTGTCAGTTTGTCTCAGCCGCTCCTCTTTGTCCCTTTGTTGATTTATCAGTTTCATATCAACAACAATTTCTCCTTGACGGTGTCCATTTGGTGCTGCAGGGAGAGGAGCCTGAGCAGTAGCATTGTGACATCAGTGGTAACTCAGCCAGTTATCACTCACTCCCTTCAGTGACCTTAACTCTAACCATGCTGCCCGTATTGGTTCTGTCTCCCTTGGACACTGCCCATGTGACGCCGCACACAGAGGAGCATTGTGACAACAGACACACAGAGAAATGCCATTGAGTTGAGTGTAAGGCCTGGCTTTGCTTGGCCAATTAAGATTTCAAAGCCAGGCTGAAATAAAATAAATTCTGTGAAGAACTTCAAAAACATCTCACAAAACTAAGTGATTGGACAACAAAATGGCAAATGAAATTTAATGTGGATACATTTAAAGTAATGCACATTGGAAAAAATAACCCAAACTATACATACAATATGATTTAGCTACACCAAATCAGGAAAGAGATCTTGGAGTCATCGTGGATAGTTCTCTGAAGACGTCCATGCAGTGTGCAGAGGCGGTCAAAAAAGCAAACAGGATGTTAGGAATCATTAAAAAAGGAATAGAGAAAAAGACAGAGAAAATCTTATTGCCCTTATATAAATCCATGGTACGCCCACATCTTGAGGAGACCACATTTGTACGCAGTATTCATCTAAAAAAAGATATACTGGCATTAGAAAAGGTTCAGAGAAGGGCAACTAAAATGGTTAGGGGTTTGGATCAGGTCCCATATGAGGAGAGATTAAAGAGGCTAGGACTTTTCAGCTTGGAAAAGAGGAGACTGGAGGGATATGATAGAGGTATATAAATCATGAGTGGTGTGGAGAAAGTAAATAAGGAAAAGTGATTTACTTGTTCCCATAATATAAGAACTAGGGGCCACCAAATGAAATTAATGGGCAGCAGGTTTAAAACAAATAAAAGGAAGTTCTTCTTCACACACCTGAGGAGGATGTGAAGGCTAGGACTATAACAGGGTTTAAAAGAGAACTAGATAAATTCAGGAGGTTAAGTCCATTAATGGCTATTAGCCAGGATGGGTAAGGAATGGTGTCCCTAGCCTCTGTTTGTCAGAGGGTGGAGATGAATGGCAGAAGAGAGATCACTTGATTATTACCTGTTAGGTTCATTCCCTCTGGGGCACCGGGCATTGGCCACTGTCGGCAGACAGGATACTGGGCTGGATGGACCTTTGGTCTGAGCCACTATGGCCATTCTTATGTTCTTATGTTTTAAATAAATGATGCTTTAGCCACTGGGTTACCCCTATGGAGAATACCACATGAATCTAAACACAGCTGATAAAATTAAAAATTCTACAGGCCAGGACCTGATTTCTGCAGCTGCTGTGGGAAGCCATGGACCATGGAGCCAAGCCTCAGCCAGGAACCAGAGCCTGGAGCGCCTTGGCCCTAGCGCTATCATGTTCCATTGGATGTGACACCCAGCATGTCTAGCAAAAGAGCAAAGACAGCCAGGCAAGAATTGGCTTCAGCATGGACTCTCCAATGTGTTCGCTGTGTGCAGCTCTGTTCAAGAATTCAAAGAAGGCCTTCAGTGTGAAAGATCAAAAGAGAGACGGCTTTCTTGGTGAAGAAGACTTGCATAATATGCCTGCTTCCTTTGGAAAGACTCCCGCTAATGGAATCCCCACTCAGAATCACTTGGGCCCCCCTTCTGAAAGAGATAATTATAAGCATCTTTGAAGAAGAAAATGTACCCTCCAAACTAAAGCACACATTACATTAGCCAGCTGTCGAGTAGCCATTTCTGGACCCTGTGAATTGAGCCAGTTACTTATTGATATCTAACCTTCCATTTAAGCAAACTGAGAGCCACCTCTAACTATACCTGTCTACTGACAATAATCCTGGACCCTTCCTGGTCAGGCTTTTGCCAGGACATGGAGCAGAGAAGCATTAGTCACATCACCAAAACCAATAGGTTCTGCCTAGAATGTGAGGGGTGAGGGGCCTGGAGGGAGCAGGAATGTGAGTGGCCCTGCTGGGGGCAGGGGGTTCTGGCTGAAGTGGGAACAAGTGCCCCGGTTGAGGGGGCAGGCTGGAGTTGGGGTGAAGAGTCTGGCTGGAATAGAGTGCGGGGGCCACTAAACTCATACCCAATTCTTACCCTTTCCCTAACCTTGAGAGCTCTTCCTCACCCCTATATCCAGAGTGGCTCTGCTCCCCTGTTACAGGCCTTTTTAAGGTCACTGCCTCACCTTTGTATTCTAAATGATGTCTAGAACATTCCTGTAATTCTGGAATTTATGGGATGCAGTGGTCAAAAGTTATTGCATTACATGCAGACAAACCAAGAAATGCCATCAAGTTAAGTGTAGGGCCTCACTTTTCTCAGCAGTTAATAGTGCCATGATGAATGAGGCTCCAGGTCCTGGAAACTTCAGTTTCCTACATTGTTTGGAGATAAGCTAAATGGCTCTGATCCAGAAGATGTAATCAGATTGCTTGTGTTGGCTTTGATACAGGAGTGACAGAGTTCATTTGAGAAGTTTGTTTGAGAGATGCTGATAACGATGGGAGACTGGTTTACAGATAAAGTAGATGAATTGTACAGAGAGGCAACAATTGACCAAAAAAAGGCAATTTCAGTTACATCAAGCTCTCATGCATCCTTAAACATAGAGCAAAAGACAAGGATGAATGAATGGAACTCCAGCCATCTGCTGATATCTCTAGTTTTCACTTGTGCTTATTTCTGAGGGATTTTTCCCCTGATTGAACTTGTAGCTTGCATTTAACTTTTTCTTTTCTCAGGATATTGATATATTCCAGGCCACACTGGCATATATGCACCTGTGTAATTAGACTGGAAAAGGATGACAGGTGATAGTTTATTGAAAAAGAATTGGAGGATAAAAATCAGTGAATATGAAAACCCAGGAAGAAATAATCCTTTCTGGCTTACCTGGATTTTGACGTTTTTGTAATTAAAAATTCCACTTTTAAATAACAATTTATTGTATAAATTAAGAATAAAATAAAAAATAACAGAAGATGTGACCTGCCTTGGAGGGGGGACCCAGCCAGCCAGACCACACACTACAAACAACCACACACTCTTAAGATCCTTGAAAGACATGGTATCCTAAAAGATGGCTTGTTTGAGTCAGGTCCATCAGACCACTATGTCTTCAAGGAGGAACAGGAACTGGCCTTTGCAGTCACATGGTAGGGGCTATTACTCCATTACAGGGCCTGAATATAGATATCTAAGGCTTGGCTACATAGAAATTGAAATCAACATAACTAAGTTGGTTTGTAATTAACAGCTTGAGTTATTTGGGTGCAAGCCTGTGTGTGGACACTTATTTCAGAGTAAGAATGTCCTATTCCGATATAATTTAAATTGGTAAAATCTACTTTTATTCCAAATAAGTGTCCACACACAGGCTTGCTCCCAAATAACTCAAGGTGTTAATTACAACTACAGACAAGTCCTAAGCATTTTGTACTGCCGCTCATCACTGGAGTATCCAAGTGACTTCTGTGTAAAATAGACTAGCAAGAGAGAAGTCTCTTCTGACCTTTTTGGCATCTCTAGCTCTTCTGCCATATCTGATGATAGAAAGCTGTGCTTGGGGTAGGTTTTATTTGTTGCTGCATTTTGTTTTTTGGAACTAACTACTCAGAACTTCAAGCTCTATCTATGAGTGTTCCCTGCCTGTTTTGTGCTTGCAAAAACCTGTTACCGCTGTGTATTCAGAGAACAATTATTTGTAGAGTAATTCTCTTCTACGTGTGCTCTAATCTGAGAAAAGCCATGGAATCCTGTTTTATGAGAGAGGATAATGGCTTGAGCCTTCAAAATCGCTCTGGCTCTATTGGAGCGCGTATGCCTGATGCATGTTATATGCCTTCTTTGTTTGAGAAAGGTCCATCTTTTGGTTAAAGCATAGGACTGTGAGGCAGAGCTGGGGTCCATGTTAAGAGCCCACAAAGATAACAGGAAGTCTTCTGTTTTGTTTAAGGTTTTTTGATGTCTCTGGATGACTTTTACTTACTTGGCAGTGGCTTGGTAATGTTGCAGACCACAAACAATGTGTTTAACCAAACTCTACTTAAACAAGTGGTGCCCAAATCTCTCTTTGCTTGGCAGAGAGTCCGTATTGCCAACATGATGGCAGACAGTGGCAAAACCTGGGCACAAACTTTCTTAAGATGCAACTCTGGTAAGTAAGTTTATATGAACCTCTGAATAAAGAAAGCACTCCCTACTTTTTTTCCCCACCCAGCTTCTCCAGGCATTGATGAAAGATCTAACCTCCTCCTAATTGCCCCCTAGGAACCTATAACAATCAGTACATGGTCCTGGATATGAAGAAGGTTAAGCTGCAAGGGAGCCTGGATGACGGAGCACTCTATATCATTGAGCAGATCCCAACACTCGTGGAGTATTCTGATCAGACAAGTGTTCTCCGTAAAGGTAATCAGTGCTTTGATAGCTTTAGGGTTAGGAAAATTCAACCATTTGTGCAAGCTGACAGGAGTGTTATTTTACATCTGGGAACGGTTTACGTTGGGTACTTGCACTGGGACTCCAAGTAGGGAAGCTTTTTGTGTAAATGTCACCTAGATCCCACTGGCAGTCATTTCTTGTGTGCACCTTGCTGTTCCATATGAAACTGGCTCCCACCTGCTGCACCTGAATGCAAATGGCTACCATGAGCATCTTTTTAGGATGTGCTGAAGGTAAGAATTGGTGACTTGTTCTTCCTTCCCTGACTTAGCTTTCTCCTGCATGGTTTCCCTCTGTATTGGAGCGCCTTTATTTTTTCTCAGAGGAGAGAGAGAGCATTTTTAATTAGTGCTGAATTATTGTGACATTGAGAGTCACTTGAACCTTTTTGTGATTGTCACCCCAGAGGGAAATGGGTTTAAAAGAAAAAAAATGACTCAGATAGCCAGATTCAGTCTCTGAGCTGAGCATTCATGGGGCTGTCTCATCTAGCAAATATTTGCTCTCCAGAAGATGCCTTAAGCCCACAGCAAAGCTAGTAACAAGTTGACTGCAAATATAACCCAAAGGCATCGTAAGAAATCATGCTAGCAGCCAGTATCAGCAATCAGGGCACATTCACAAGCATTTTCCAGGCACTTGTCTTTTTAGTTTGAGCTCTGTCCACCGACTTCACTGTTTTAAACTGGGCCTAGCGGGCTCCTTTTTAAGGTCTGGCCTAAACATTTGCCTGAGAGCCAAGCAAATAGACTCATGGCTTGTCCCTTGTCTCCAGATGAGCAGAACCCAGAATCCCTCTGTTTAGCAGCTTCAGGCAGCTGATCTCAGTGGCTATGTTCCTGCCCACCAGAAAGAGCAACTGAGAGAGGGTGGATCCAGTGCTGCCAATTGGCTCCTCCCCTCAGGTTGTCAGGGCTAGCAATGGCTCTGGTCAGTTAAGGGCCTGAAAAGTGATGGGTAACATCAGAAGTCATTGAGGAAGTCCTGGTGTCATCCAAGCTGGTGGTCCATGAGTGGCCACACAGCAGGTGTGAGAGAGGAAGATAGAAAATGTGCAGTGAGGACTAAAGAGTTAAAGGAAATCAGAGCAGAAAGAGGAACAAGTCACGGCTAGTGCATTTACAAAAACAACCCACAAACTGAAATTTTTGCAAAAAACAGAAAGATCAACTCTGTATTTGAATGTTTCTTGTACCACATGTAGCAGATTTTAGGGAATGGTAGAGGCAGAGCCAAAAGATGGTTTCATTGTGCAATTCAGAAGCACTTGGGAAAACTAAAAGCATGTAATTCTTTAAAAGAAGTTTTTTAGCTGTTGTTTATGGCTAAGTTTAAAAGGATTGGAGGCTTTAGAGGAAACAATATGCAGGAGTGGAAAATGAAATGAATTGTGAGGCTTAAACAACCTATTGCTTTGGGAAAATCTTTGTGTGTTTAAATGTTGGAATAAATAACATTTTACATTACATGCTTTGATAACATGGCCATTTCCCAAGTATCTGGACATGTTTTGCATATGTTGGATCAAGCACAGTACAAATCAACCATTTCCTGGAGTCTGAAATACATACACCACTTCTTCTTCTCATCCCAAAGCCTGGGAAGCAGTCCATCACCGGCATTCATTCCTGTCTGTGGCCTGTTCCTCCATTAAGCCCAGCCTGGTCATGTCTCTGCATACGATTTCCTGCCATGTAGTTGGTGGCCAGCCTTCAGGTCTGATTGACCGTGGTTGTGTTTGCGTTATTTTCCTTGGCATCCTGTTTGTCTTCTAAGATATCGTAATTATTGCAATCTTTTTGATTGCAGCCAATCCTATAACGTCACTTCACATCCTGCTCCTTCTAACTTCTTCAGTTGTCATAATATCATTTCACAGTACACCTGCCATCTTCCAAAGAACTCTCATCTCTGTTACCTCCAGCTGTCTTCTGATGTCCATTTCATTTAACGCAGCTGCTTCCAGACCACAGAGTAATACTGCTAGTACATTGGTTTAATTCATTTTGGTGCCAAACAATGTTTTTATCAGTCCATAATTTCTGTGTAGCTGTTGTAGCGAAAGCACATGTCCTTTTAACCTCATTCTTGATGGAACTGTTGATACTGATCAATCTTCCTTGGTACATGTAAGGTTTTACTTGTTCTATGACTTCACTGCTGCATTTCAACACTTTATATATTGGCCCTTTTCCTAGATGCAACCACTTCATCATCTTGGCATTTATTGTAAGTTCAAGTCGACTACACCAATTTTCCAAGGTAGTGAAGAGTGTCATCGTCAATTCAAACATGTTTGCTAGTTGTACAGTGTTGTTTGCATGAGCTAAAGAGCTTAACTTTAGATCACCGCGCGTCATGCCCTCCAACTTATATACCATTTTTAACGTCCAATTTAAGAACATGATGAAAAGTGATGCTGATTCCATGCCCCCTTGTCTTACACCAAACTTTGACTTGAACCAGTTGCTTAATTTTCCACCAGTTCTTATGGCACTACAGGAATTTTCGTACATAACTTTTATAATTGCAGTTATTCTATCTGGAACTGCATATGATTTTATTTCTTTCCATAATGCTTCCCTCCAAACCAAATCAAATTTCTTCATGAAGTCGATGAAAAGAGCAAACATCTTTAATCCCCATTCTTGCCTTTTTTCCATCAGCTGTTGGCATGTGTGTCAGATCAATTCAACTTTGGCCTGGTATGAAGCTACACTGTTCCTTGCCTGCTGCTACTTCTAAAACTGGCCATAATCAGTTGACAATTACTTTCATCATGATTTTTCCAGTACTGATAATAAGCTTATACCTCTTCAATTATTCAAATTGGCAGGATCTCCTTTCTTTAGGATTGGTACAACTATTGCCTTTACCCAATGATCAGGTACTTTCTCCTGCTTCCAGACCTTATATATTTTTCTAATGCTTTGATAGCACTTATTCCACCAGCTTTTAGCAGCTCAGCTGTTATGTTATATATTCCTTCAGCATTCCCATTTTTAACTGCTTCATTGCTCTTTCTATTTCTTTTTCAGGTGGTGGTTCAGTGCTTATATCCATTCTGCCCTGTTCCTCTGGCATGTCTAGAATGCTTGCATCTGGAAAAATTACACTGTTTAGCACTTTGTCAAAATGCTCCTTCCATACTTCCAGGAACTCTTCGATATTTGTTGTTGGTTCACTGGTAGCATTTCTTACTACTTGCATCGTTGACTTGATTATGTTTCTGTACAATTTAACCTTTTTGTATATAGATGGGAACTCTGATTTCAGACCAGGGCAGATAGGGCCCATTTCACCTCTTTAGGCAAGTCTGTCTCGGAGAAGGAAAACTGATTTCAGATCCAAGGGGTCCAAGCTTGTTAGCCTTGAAGGGAAAGTAAGGTGGAACTGCTGATTGTGCCTGTTCCTAGCAGGCCAGCAGGCTATCATATCGTGCTTCCATGAGCTGCATAGGGTAGAATGTGCTAACAAGCCATTACATCTGAAATTGATTTGTTATAGAAACAATACTACAAGCCAGACTGATTTATATGGCCTAACAAATGGAAATGGTCATGGATTTTGGTTAACAGCTAAATATATTACACATAGTGCAATCTGGAATGTTAGAGCTGTTTGCTTCCGGCCAGACTGAGCTAGCAGCGGAGGACTTAAGGAAGTGACACATTACCTTTGCTGCCGAACAGGAGACACGTTGGCCGGGTACAGGAGCGTTCACAATTGGACATTGTACTTTCCTTTATTCAGGACACTCAGGTGGACAAGCAAAGCCTAGGGATGGGGTTGCAATAGCAGTGGACAAGAGAATAGTTACTTCAAATAATAGCTGGAAACCAGTATCTGAGCAGATTGTCATAGCAAGGTTTACTGCTGCCTACAATAAACTATGCATAACTATAACCTGTTGTTATGCACCACCAGAAGCAGCAGAAGTGGAAGAGAAGGATGGATTGTTACAACAGGGGGATAGCATTGTAGTTGAGATTCCTGATCATGATATGATTTTTATAATGAGAAATACGAATGCAAAGGTTGGTAGTGGACCTGGTAAGCAAATGAATAAAGTTGGGACCACATGGTATCAGGATGGCAAACGAACTTGCTGTAAGATACACAATCTGATTATTGCTGGTACTTGTTTTTTTCCTGAAGATATGCACAAGATTATGTGCAATTCAGCAGATGGTCAAACTAAAAACCAGATTGACCACATTATTATCCGTAAAATGCATAAAAGGGCACCTTTGAATGTTAGTCTATAGAGGTGCAGGATGTGGCCGTGATCATGAATGACTAAGGGGAAAAATTAATATTAAGTTAAAGTCCAAGAAACAGAGGGGTGTAACTGGAGTCACATTTGATCTTGATAAAGCTAGCTATGTGAGAGAGGTGTACAAGTTGATGCTTGCGAGGCGTTTCATTAATTTGTGTTTGATGAAGAAATCTCACTACAGACTGAATGGGAAATATTCAAGGAAGTGATACAAAATACAGTGGAGGAAGTTATTGGAAGACATAAACAAACAAGGAAAAACTGGACATGCAATGAAACAAGAACATTACAGGAAAAGGGTAAACAAGCCAAGACTGATGGGAAAGTGGAAAAATAAGTGTTGTAGTTGCCCAAAGCAGTGAAGAAATCACAAAGATTGGACAAACAAAAGTTCTGGAAAGAAGAGACTCAACAATGAAAGGTGGTGTCAAGAGAACAATATATACACTGCAGCATCAAAATAATAGTCCTCAAAGCATTCTTGCAGCGCGAGTGAGCTGAATGACAAGGGACTCAAGACTTATTTTAAGGGAAAGCTGGAGCAAAGAGGAGAATCTTGCAGTGTTCATTAAAGTTGTCCAGACTTGGGCTTAGACACATTTCTAAGTGTATTTCTCCATTGCAACCAACACTTGTCTCCTCTGAGCATCACCTATGGGACAGGCAGATGAAGTGCTCCTGCAAAACACAGGTGATGTTGCAGAGTAAAGGTGGAGAGGTGGTCTCTGAAAGCCAGGATCCAGATAGCAACAAGCACCTTGAGTTTTAGTTACAAGTGAACTGGCAGCCAGTGCCGAGCTCAGAGCAAAGGGGCAATATGCTCTAACCTCCCTGTCCTACTCAAAAGTCAGGCAGCTGTGTTTGTACTAGCTTAAGCTCCTAGGTGGCCTTCAGGGGTAGCCCTAGGTACATCAGGTAGCAGTAATGGAGACCTTAAGGTGACAAAGACACGAATTGTTGAGGCGAGGTTCATATCTGAGAGAAAAGGATGCAATTTCTTAGACAGCCTTAAATGCAGAAGGATTTGCTGGCCACTGCCGCTGTCTTTGGCCTCTGGAGCAAAGATGAGTCAGGTAAGACACCAAGATTATGAACCTCTTAAGGATTGTGAACCCTTCCATCCAAAGATCTCACAGCACTTTGCAAATAGTAATGAATTAAGTCTTCCAGCACCTGTGCGAGGTTGGCAAGTATTATCCCCATTTTATAGATGGGAAAACAGAGTCCCAAGAGGTTGTCTGCCTGCAGTCAGAAAGCATGTTGGTATTAAAGCCAGGAATAGAGCCAAGATTTTTGGACTCTTGAGTCTTGTGCATTAACCACAAGACAGTCCTTGGCTCCCCACACAACACTCAGTACAGTCCCTTGCTGCTTCACAATCAGGAAGAGTAAAAAAGAAAGTTCCTCCTAGAGACCCAGCAGAATCCCTGCTCTATGCATGGGCCAGCCTCCCCCCATACTCCCAGCTCTACATACTGCTCATTGTGCGCTCTGCATGGCCTAGCCTGCAGCAACGGCAGGCCTCTATCTGGAGCAGAAACTCACCCGGGAGCTGGTACATGAGGGCACTGCACTGTGTAGGTGGGATTTACAGCCTTGCAAACGCAGGGAATGGTGAGGAGAGGCTTTACTTGAGGAGAACTTAACGTGGGTTACTTTGCTGTAGTTTTTAAATATAGTGCTTTCTGAGTGGGGATGCAGAAGCATCTGCATTCTTTGCCTTCCTTTGAGACAGTACAACTGTAGAATTTATTGCTAAATAATAATTAACTCCCTTCTGTTTGGAAATGAACGTGCCTGAAAGCTGGCCTGCCCGTATCTTGCCAGCTGCTTCTTTGGAGGATGGCTCAAGTGCATTAATGTACGGAGGACATCTCTCTTTTACTGCGCAGAGAAACATGTGACACTGGATGTTCCCTTCAACTAGGTTACGTGTCATGTCAGCCCATGCAGGCTGTGCAGTTATACAGGACACCCACTTCTGTGCCACGTATGTATTGAGACATAAGACTGCAAACCACCTACTCAGAGAAGTGCATGGCTTTGACATATTGGCCACTAGTTCAAAACTTTATATGTCTAAGCGCTTGGTTTGTTATTTTTGTAACAGTTGCCTGATGAGCCCCAACTTATTACTTGAGCATCAACCAATCAGATTCCCCCACTCCAACTCCTCAGAACAAGGGGTGATACATCAGTCAGTATTTAGGTGGGAGACCTCCAAGCAAAACCCTGGGTGTTGATGACTCAGTAAGTGGCAATCTCCCTTTGTCAGTAGCAAACCAGTACCCTAGGCTGGTGATAAAGGTTGCTGTATAGCTCTAGGTGCCACATTTCAGCATATGCCATCCCATTACCTCCCCCTTCCCCCATTGGGGAAAAGACTACATTACTGTACATTTTTAATTGACAGAAAAGGATCACATTTTAATTCTCCTAGGATTACACTTCAGAACCAGGTCCTGTCCATTTATGGTCCTGAATGATCCCATGGCATTTTTTTTTGCAAACTTAGGAGCATCCTAACTTATTTTGTACTACAGACAATTGCATTCTGCCTACCGAATAATCTCCCTGTAATTTCAGTTGGATACACTATTCTTCAAAGGTACTTTCATGACAGGATTGTCTTGACCTTTGTCTTATGTGAGATAGGACAGAACTCTCCTGGCTCTAAGTCTTTTGGCTCTGGGCTCGCTGAGGCAATGACGGTGGTGGCAAGCGCAAGATTCCCTTTCTCTCTCGTATTGATCAATATGCACCATCAGCTACCACAGCCTTCCAGCCTTCTCCACTCTGGCTCTCACCTGTTTCTCTGGGTGTCCTTTTCTGTTGATCTGCTTTCCGGTCAGGTCTATAACAACAGTTAGTGCTGTGGCTCCTTTCTGGGTTACTTGAGTCGAAGGCTGCTGATCTCTTTGGTCTCATGGTTTGTTTTACTGTGACCGCTCTTTCTGCTTGTTGTTTCAGGGCCTTAATTGTATCCCTGATGTCTTGGGTGCCTGTTGGTTCAATGCCTTGGCACATGATTTTTTCGTCACTTCTGAGTTTGTTTGGTGCTTTGGCACATTTCTCAACTTTTCAGCATGCTGCTTGGATGCATCTATTTGGTGTGTGAGGTTGGTGGGCTTTTCATGTTAGGAATCATTTTTTGTTTCAAGAAAGAAGCTCAATGGCTTCAAGATGTGCTCGCAGGAGACACACGTTACTGTGGACGAGCACTATTGCTGCATCCTCTGTTTCAGCAGATCATGAGGGTGCACAGGTGGTCAGCTCTGCCTGTGGACACTGTCTAGACCTGAACCTCTCAGACCTCCCCTCCAAGCACCACAAGATACTTCTGTAAGTCTAGCCTGCAACTGGCTCAAACTTGTTTTGTGGGATAAGCCTTCAAAGTGGAAACCTGAGGCCTGAGACTCTGTTAGCACCATCTCTCCAGTGGAATTACTTGTGAATTAACTCCCCTGCTCCCAATGGCGACTGGTATGTTGTGCTGCTGTCAGACTGGACCTAGCTCCTGTTCCCTAGCTGGCATTGTTAAGGCAACATAGCAATTGAAACATTTTTTTTAAACGAGTGCACAGTTTGTTTAATTAAACAACAGAATGGGTTGTCTCCCTTGCAGGATACTGGCCTTCTTACAACATCCCTTTCCATGAAACCATCTACAACCTCAGCGGGTATGCAAAGTACGTTGAGAAATACGGCTTGGACTTTTCTTATGACCTGGCTCCCAGAGCAAAAATCTTCCGACGGGACCAAGGGAAAGTGGCTGACTTGGAGTCCATGAAGTATATAATGAGATATAATAGTAAGAAGCCCATTTGTTTTCCTTTGATCTGATTTTTATTATTTATTGTTTGTATTATGGTGTTGCCTAGCAGCCCCAGTCATGGCTGAGGAGCACATTGTGCTCAGTGTTATACAAACATAGGACAAAGAGACAGTCCCTGCCCTGAGGCGCTTACAATCTAGGTATGAGATAAGACTTGAAAATATTTTTTTTTTTTTTAACCCCGTACACCAACAGAATTAGGAGACTTGCTAAGGCTCTCTGGGGAGAACTGTTCTTGAGCACAGTTGGAGCAAGGAAAGGGTCTTGCAAAGCCTTAAGTACTAGGCAATGTGTCTATAATACTAACATAGAGGATTTAGCATAAAAGCTTTTTAAAAGACTCCTTTAACTTTCCCCTCTCAGAAGGAATGTGCTTCAATGCACAATGCTCTGTCTTGATGCTGTCAGGATCCGCCTTACTGGGATTAATGGAGAAAAGTGTTCTGAATAAACACCATCTCTAGGTACAGATGACCGTAGCTGCTTTATTTTGATTCTCTTTTGCATATAATATTATTTGCCACATGTGAAGTTTGGAAGGACTTTCCCCAGGGTGAACTGGCAGTCGTCTGAGGGAAAGAGCATGGGGACTGCCTTTCTTTGGTTCACTGCGTATCAATACACTATTACAATTAGATGGGCATAGTTTTCTCCCACTCCCCGATTTCCTGCAATTGCAGGGAGTATTGCTAGATCTTGCTCCTTGCCATCTTCATTTTTAGTTTCTTGTTTTGTAAACTTTTTTCTTCTATTCTAGACTAAAATATTTAAGACCAGAGCTGCTCACTACCTTTTCTCTCCTGATCCCTCCCCCATTCTCTTGTACGAGTTGGCTTTCTCTCATTACAACTTCTCAGGTAGTGTTGCATCGGCTTGCAGAATATTCCATTCAGGACTCTATGGGAGGAGCCCTTAGCCCCTACTGGGGATGGCCCTGTGAGTAGACTGACTTGATTTCTTTTCTCTTCCCCATTTATTTCCCAGACTACATGAAGGAGCCCTATGCCAAGCTCAATCCGTGCAACACTATCTGCTGCCGCGAAGACCTGAACCCTTCTCTCCCAGTGCCAGCAGGCTGCTATGACTCGAAGGTAAAGACCCCTAGAGCCCATGGCCTGCCTTACATACTGTCTGAGTGAAAGCAGGGCGCCTGCTCTGGACCTGCCAACCAAGTCTTCATACTCTGCAGAAGATGGTTCCCAGTCTGCCCCTTCTGTCCTCCAAACTGCGACAGTGGGGGAGAGTCAGGAATAAAACACTATCCTGGGCAACACTTCTTACGAGTGATTAAAGAAAAGCATCTGCAAGGCAGGGTTATGGGAGACTGGCTGCTGTATTTGCCTACTTAGCCAGGGCCCTGCCAGCCTAACTGACTGCTCTGTACAGTGTTATGTGGTCTCTAGGATCTCTGATCCTCTGCACCATCTGGGAATTAGCTAATCCTTTGGAAAGCAGCTAATTGCCAGGGTTTCCTGAGTCCACAAGGGAGTGCTGTGGGATGGAGGGGAAGCACCTGGGCCAGACAGGATGGGTCTCCTGTCTGCTGTGAGTCTTGGTTGGCCCCATCTCCTTACTGCTGCCTCCACTCCCTGCAGCTGCATTCCAGTCCTTCTCTTCAAGGTTTCACTGGGAGCGCCAGGGTCAGTGCTAGCTGGGGTGAGGTCAGTCTCACTTAAACACAGGGAGCAAGAGGGGTGGAACCAGATGGCAGAGGGAGGTGAGCCATACGTTTTGTGGGTGGGAGGATGCAGGAATCCGAGGTACGTGGGTACATACTTATCCTATGTATCCAGGTGCAGAATGCTGTGGTGAGACTGCTCACCTTTAGGGCACTAAGGGTTCATACCCAAATTCGATTAAAGCCCAGCAGTAGGTAGGGCTCAGGAGTGTACTTGTCACTCAAAAGCCCTGGAGCCCTCAGTTATCTTATTTTCAGGGTGGCACAGAGGGAATGGGAATTTGCCACGCAGCTGTCTGCTCTCATTAATGGAAACCATGTGGCCAGTTCCCTGGAACCATGCAGGAATGTTTCTTCCTCCTGACCCCCAGTGACCCCTGTGTTTGCTAATGCCTTACTCTTCAGTGAATCATTTTGCTCTAGACTTAACCTGTATAATTATTCTCAGCACGAAGTTGGCAAAGGTCAGGTAGCTTTTAGTTTTAACCCATGATTCAGTAAAAAGGACTGATTTTTACAGGCAGGATTTATGGCAGCTTTGTTCTTAGTACAAATGCTAGGTAAGTTAATACTAACCCTTAAAACACTGACAAGGTCTAAGGTGTTTTACCCTGTCAGGGCTAGCCCGTTTCCGGGATTGTGTGGGAGGCTGCAAGGACAGGCAGCATCAGAAATCTTTGGCAGACCCAGTTCTGAGGATTTCCACTCTTCCCTGGCTTGCCTGACTTGTGTCAGATAGCAGGGCTCAGCAGGGACCCCAGGGCCCTCCGTTCTGGCAGTTACACATGGTGCAGAAATATGAGTGGGAAGGTGGCTAGGGAGCTTTATACCACATGTATCTCCCTGTATTTTCTCACCAAATCCCCCAGGGGGCTATTGCACCAGCCAAGAACAGCTGGAGCACAGCACTGTTTTGGCCATGTCCCCTCCCAACCAGCTGGGGAGACCTTTACGCTGGGAGTATTCCCCAGGGAGCAGATCGGCTGCCTTTACATCAATGGGGCTGTAAGTCACCTTGGGTCCTTGGTTTCTTAAGGTGTGGGCAATGCTTGGTTTAAAAAAACCTTTCTGTTTGCGGGGATGTTGCTTGAACTAGCATAAGTTTTCCTCTGCTCAGTTTCTTTCCTTTACTCCTGCGTATACCCACTTGGACCAACCTGAGCAATGCCCTCCCTCTCCATAGTTTTTAAACACTTCAAATGTGATAGAACAATGTATCCTCTAGCTATAAAATCCTTCCCTGTCCTTCACAGGTGGCAGATTTCCATATGGCGTCGGTGTTTGCAGCCTGTGCTGTCAATGGCCCACCTGTAGAGGATGGGCTTCCTGTTTTCAGCTGGAAAAAATTCAATGGGACCAGGCATCAGGGTCTGCCAGAATTCTACAACTTTGACTTCGTCACCATGAGGCCAATCCTGTGAAACTGGTATCAGGGTTTATGAAAAAATATTTTTCCTTTTTTGAATACTTTCATTCTCCCACAAAATAAAACATCCTTTAAGTCCCTGTGGTTGTGCCTTAACTGCCCTCTGCGTTCCTAGCTTCCAGAGCTTTGTTCTGTGAGGCAATGGGCTTGGGGAGGCACCATCTAATCAGTTCTATAAGAACATAGTAACTACCACGGGCTATTCACAAATTGCAGTCGAAGAATGAGAACAATGTCACAAACCAGCACTGAATGAGGAGGCTCCATGGGCAAGTCACTTCACTTCTCTGTGCCTGAGTTTCTCCATCTGTAAAATTGGGATGGTGCTTGCTTTCCCTTTGTAAGGTACATCTGAGAGCCATGGGTGAAAAGTCTATGCAGAGTTAAATATTATTATTACAAATTAGAGGCAGAACAGGTCCACTTCATAATGAGGCTCTGATAGCGCTGCTCACTAGGGCTGGGTGGAAACCTTCCTGTCTACAGTGCATTCTTTCAGTAGTTTGTGTTAAAGTTTTGGGCCTACAGATGCGGAAAGGCACCTGGTGCGATTTTCCCACCAGATGCCTAAATGCCTTTAAAAATCCGGCCCTGGCACCTGAGAGGCAGTCACATGCAGAGGGGATGCTCTGTGGAAACCTTTGGACTCAAACAGGCTGTTTTGTGGCTAGATTGGCGCCAGCCAATAGCTGAGAGGAATAGTTTAGTGGAAAGCAAGGTATTTTCCTCTCTACCTACAGGCAAGTGACTGGGCAGCCAGAGATATGGAATTTGTTACCAACTTATTCATTGAATTGTTCAGTGGCCTTGTATGAGTCTCAGACTCTGTCCAGTCTGCAAAATGGGGCATAGGAACTTATCCTCCTTTGTGAGATACGTTAACATCTGTGAAGAAGCAGCACTGTAGCTATTATTTCTTCTTTGAGTGCTGGTCCCTTTTTGTATTCCACACATGGGTATTCATGTGCCTGAGACCGGAAAACCTTGCAAGTAGTGTCCATTGGTCCACAGCTGCTCTCTAAAGATCCTCCAGCTCAACACGAAGAGTATAAGGGGAAGTGCGGACTGTCCACCTCTCCGTGTTCCTCCTGACCGCCTCATGGCCTGAGCTGGAATCCTCTGTGCCTGAAGCTGTCTTAGCACCAGCTTTCTTATCTGTAAATATAACTGTAGATGGTTCTTAGTGTTTTTAGTAGTCTCTTTACAGTTAATGTAGATTAGTTTTCCCCACTCTCAAGAGAAGGACTATACCCAGATTTCTGAGGTTTAAGAATCGTGTCTCCTGTCCTTGCTCCTCGGTCAGCAATGACCACAAGCACTGTCTTTACTGCCTTGGGGAGGTACGTATCTCTGCCAAGTGCAGGATCTGCTGCTCCTTCCCTCTCCCGAGAGGGACGAGCACTTCAGCTACAGAAGCACCTGATGGAGAAAGCCATGAGACCCCAATCAGATCCAGGCTGGGGAGATTCCTCCTGTGATGGGTTCTTTCTGGGGTGCCACCTGGAACTGGGGTACCACTGAACCCCCCTGACCCACCAACCTGGGCTCCCTTTTACACTGTACTGTTGTGACAAGCTGCAAAGCCCTCTCCAGCCTGCACTTTCACCAGCATACATACAGGTAGAGACGCACCCAGGTGCAGTACATGCAGGCTCTTTGCCAACCCCTGCCGGGGAAGGCTACAGCTAGGGCAACTACCAGTCTCAGGCATGCACCCCCTCTGGAGTATAAACTCAAAATTATGCCATCTTGTGCTGCACAGAACTGTACAGCGTAAGCTCATAAAATTCGCCCCCTCCATCAGTGTGGAGAAGAATATGCAACAGCCTTTTGCCCTTGAATTATGATTACCACACACTGGTTTAGATAAAGCAAAAATAAGTTAAAGTTAAAGTGATTATAAGTGATAGCAAACAGATCAAAGCAGATTAGCTAGCAGATAAACAAAAAACACAAACTAAACTTAATATACTAAATAGATTGGATATGAATAGCAGATACGCACCCTAAGAGATGATACAAGCAGGCTGCAGATTCTTAAGGGGCAAGCTGCACTTGTTTACAGCTCGGAATCCCCAAGTGTTCCATTCACAGGCTAAAAATCCCTTTAGCCTGGGTCCAGCCGTTCCCCCAGTTCAGTTTTTGTTCCTCAGGTGTTTCCAGGAGTCTTCTTGGGTGAGGTGCGAAGAACAAAGATGATGTCACTCCCTGCCTTATATAGCTTTTGCATATGGCAGGAACCGTTTGTTTCAACGCTTGGTTCCCAGACTGGTCTGTGGAAAAACACTGACATCCCAAGATGGAGTCTAGAGACATGTGGTCTCATCACATGTCCTTGCAGGGTCCTAGCAGCCATTACTCTGAGGCTGTCTGTAGCATTCTCAGGAAGGCTTGCCAGGTGGGATATAAGCTTATCCTAAGGCCTATTGGCCCATTCCCCACCCACTGTCTAGAATGAAACCAACTTGTCTAGCGGGCGTTCACCAGGTGTAACTACATTTGAAATGCAGAAACATAGTAAATATTCATAACTTCAGATACAAAAATGATACATGCTGCAAATAGAATAATCATATTCAGCAAATCATAACCTTTCCAAAGACATCTCACATGACTTATCTTGCATAAAATACGTTATAATTATGTCATATCACTCTGAAGAATATGGGGTGCAGTGTCACACCTCTCAGCCCATCAGCCTCAGCTCATGAGTAGTGCCCCTCCAACCATGAGCTCTGGAGTGGAGGCCAGAACTGATATAGCCAAAGACTGGTTGTCTTAGGCTTCTCACGAGAGTAAGGGCAGCCTCATGGGCACAAGACCATATCCCTTTCCATATCTGCTCCAAAAAGAAAGGATCCCTCCCCAACTCCTTCCAATTCAGGTGAGTCCTTGCATTCAGGTGCTATAGACTTAGGCCTGCTTAAGCCTCCTGACCATGAGAGCAAGGGACCCAGGACAAAGATCCAGTGGTACCGACTCAGGTACCTGGTAGTAATCTGAAGAATTGGCATTTGCTGACACTGATCAAAAGCTCCTGGTGGGACTGTTCTGACACCAGAAGAGGAATCCACTTCAAGGAGAAAGAGCTACTCCCCAGCTCCATCTGTCAGCACAGAGTACCACTGATGGAAGTGGATCTGACCTTTTCATGGATTGAAGCTGATGTCCGGGGGGACCATCACCTCCACAAAGGGAGGTTAGCCCAGATAGAGCTTCAGACTGTCCTGGAGCCATCCTCCAACCAGACAAGACTACCCTCCCAGGGACCACTGGTGTCCAATGCAGGCCCTCTCAGAGGTCCAGAGAGGCTTGGGCCACTTCCAGCTTTTGAGGCCCCTAGCCATAATAAAAATAAAAAATGAGGACACATGAAAACAAAATAAGGCACTAAAAAAAAGTGAGACATAATTTGAATATTTTTTTATTTAACAAATACTTTTCTAGCCTTTTTCTGTGCAAAAAAATTATGTCTTTTACCAAATCACATCTCTTATTTGCTTAAATTTGAAGCTCTAAGCTGAGAGTGTGTCACATTTTGGTCCGATAGGGATGCACATAAAAACAAGGTGCGAAACTTATCAAATGCCAAAAAATTAACAAGTGTCTAAATTTGAGGCCCCCTTTGAGCTTGAGGCCCAGGCCAAATGGCCCTCCTGGCCCCGCACTTTGATTGGCCCTGGCCCAATCCCTTGGGGAGCCTCCCCCCACCAGCCTTTGAACTGGCCTTATTGGGGTCCATGGGATCCCTATATGTGGTACCCTGTATCCGTGCGAGAGTCTCACCAGTCCGCTTCCCTTAGGCAATAGCAATTGGTTCCACTGAAGTAAACAGAAGCTGGATCTACCGCTCTGGACAGGCAAATCATCCTCCGCCCAATGAGGCAATTGCTCCATCTTCATTATCCCTGCCTGATAACCACAGGCACTACCCAGAACTCTTGCAGAGTGTGGCAACTGAACTTTAGATCCTACTTGAGGAAGTTCATGACACACAGCATAAGCTCTTGTTCATCCTACAGCCCAGGGGAACCAATCGGGTAGGTCTCCCAGTAAATGAGGCTATCATGGAACCTGCCAGGTTGGTATGGCACACACCTACATCATGCTCTTTTACCCCCAAAAGTGCTGAGTCATGATACTTTGTCCCTGTGAAAGGGTCAGAATTTTTCTTCACCCATCCTGCCTCTAACTCTCTAGTTGTTGCCTAGATCCTTCCATGGCTGCTCGTACAACACCCCAAGACTACCCCTGCAGAGAAGGGTGCTAAATGTTTTGACCTTCTGAGGAGGAAGGTGTTCGCATCCATCAGCCTCCAGTTTAGAGTTGCTAACTACCTAGTGACGTATGATTTTATGAATGATTCCAAGTTCTTGGACTATACAGATAAACTTACTCGGGAAGACAGGGTAGACTCATGGCACAAACTTCACTCCAAGCCGCAGTTGACATGGCCGATCCTGTATCTAGAACCATAGCAAGTGCAATAGTAATGTGGCATGAATTGTAGCTTCACTCTTGAGGGTTCCTCTGAGAGGTTCAGAACACCATTGTGGGCTTGCACTCATTAAAAGACTCAAGGACAATCCTCTGTTCCCTGGGCATTTATACCATAGCCCCAAAGAGGAAACATCATAAACAGATATATAAACCTAGGCCTCTTCTCCAGCTTTTTCACAGCCAATGACCATACGAACCACTATGCAAACATCAGAAGTTGCAAAGACCAATGTATGCAGACCCATCCATCTCGATGTCAGCTATCCAACCTCATCCACCAGCTAAAGGTTACTTCTGAAAGGACATTTGAGAGTTGCAAACCAAATCACTGATGCCATCCCCACCTGTTTCCCAAACCTTTGGTGGCCACCTAGCATACTTTGCGCACAACTGGAGGGCTACAACAATGGACAAGTAGGTACTAGATATTATCCAGTTGGGCTATACCATCAAGTTTCTTTCCCACCTCCTCACACCCCCTCCTCCCAGCCTCTCTTCAGCAACCACTCTCACAAGGAGAGCCTCCAATAAGAAGAGTACTCCCTCCTTGAATGAGGGGCTATTGAGTGAGTGCCACCGCAGCATCAAGGTAAAGGATTCTACTCCCAATATTTCTCAGTTCCCAGGAAAAAGGGAGGATGGCTGCTTATTCTTGACTTGCGTCAGCTAAATACTTTTATTTGCAAATTAAAATTCCCCATGGCTAAATTGGTCTCAGTAATTCCCCCCCTGGAAAAAGAAATATGGTTCAGGAAAGGTGTTTGTTTCCATGTGAATATTCACCATTCCCACAGGAGGTTCCTCAGGTTTCTGGTAGTACAGGGACACTTCCATTTCTGAGCATTCCTGTTCGGTCTGGCAAAAGCACCCAGAGTCTTCAGAATGATCTTCTCAGTGGTAGTAGCATAGATGAGACAAAACAGAAACCCCATTTTCCTGTACTTGGACAACTGGCTTCTAATAGGGAGATCCAGCCAGGAAGTTCAGGTGACAATCTTATCTTCGCTGTGCTTCCTGGCACCCATGGTAATCTGTGTAAATATGGAGAAGTCCACTCTGACTCCCACACAGATAATAGACTTTATGGGAGCAACCCTACACTCAACCTCAGCAAGGGCAAACCTCCCTATAGATAGATTCTAGGCCATGAACAGCCTGATAAGACAAGTCACTCACAGACCTTAAACTACAGACAAGGTCTGTCTTTCCCTACTAGGCCAGATGGCTTCTTGTACTTGTGTAATGCTGTTTGCCACCCTGTTTACTCACAGGGACAGCATGAATACCAAAATGTGACAGTCCCCACCAACATCAGGGCTTCTGTCCTGTCCCTTCTTCCCACACCTGACACAATCATAATCACAGACATATCTCTCATAGACTGAGGTGCCCACATAGGTGACATCACAATACAAGCTACATAGATGCCTCAGGAGGCCGGGATGAATATCAATTTCCTGGAACTAAGAGCAGTCACGTAGGCCTGCAATGCATTCCTCCCACTTATAAGGTCCTGACATATCCGGATAATGTTGGACGACATAACGACTGTCTTCTGTTTAAGCAAACAAGGAGGAATGAAATCTCGTCCTCTCTGCATAGAAGTAGTGCACTTATAGAACCGGTGTAACAACCACATCACTCTCTTAGCAACATACTTTCCAAGTGCACAAAACTCACTGGTGGACAAATCTCAGGAGGTACTTTTCTGTGACCACGAGTGGGAGATACACAATTCAGTGCTAAATGAAATCTTCATTCAGTGAGGAATGCCATCTTGGGACCTGTCTGACTCCCAGATGAACAAGAAGTTCAGCATATACTGCTCCAGAGCAGCACTAGGTCAGGACTCAGACTCATAGACTTTAAGGTCAGACGAGACCTTTGGTGCTGAGCATGGGGGAACTCCAGGGCGCAGACACAGCCCAATAGACACAACTTGCAAAAGTTCCCCATCTGAGGCACATGGTGTGTGTCTGTGTGCCTGCCTGTATAGAATACAGAACCTCCAGTTCCGGGTAAGTAACCTCCATTTATTATTTGTAGGGTAGTGCCCAGACCCCCATTTATGGTTCAGGGCTTCATTGTCCTGGGCACTGTGTACACACCCAACAAAAAGACAGTCCTTGCCCCCAAAGAGCTTACTGTCCAATCTAAGATTCTCTAAGTCCTATTATTTATTCATATGAAGGGAAAAGAGTGGGTTTATTTTGGTCTTTCCTCAAAGCTCCGTATGCCAGATTGGCCGATGTGCTAGAGCTCCTGACTCAGGGCATGAGCCGTTTGTGCCTATATGGTCTGACTGATTCACTGTACGGAAGGGATGGGGAAATCTGCTCCAAGAAAAGACATAACTGACCTATTAGGATCAAGCTGTTGCGTAGATGTAACATGGGGTGAATTGTACTGAGGATAAACATGCTGTGGGCATAGAGAGGAAGGGTTTCTTTCCTCAGGAGGCCCTGCACAACAAATACTTGCAAACGTAAGGGGAGGGGGAGTGTTAGCCTAGCGCAAGGAAAATGTGGGGGCAGAGATGCAGTGGAAGAACAATTTAATTCTTGAAATAAATGAAAGGTAACAAAATAATATGACTATAAATTAGCCATTTCTATTGCCACACGTCCAACTGAGGGCTTTGGCTCGCTGCCTGAACACCACCACCTCAGATTGAGAAAGCAGTAGAATTGAACTTTGCAGTTGTAATTATTGGGCTTCCTGAGGCACGCAGCTGGACTGATGCCCCACCCGCTCTGGTATGTCACTTTGCGGGGAAGTGTTGAAATATAGTAATTGCTTCTCTGCCCTTGATGGAAGTAATGGCTTTGACATTCGGCTGGTACTACTTAAGTTCCATAAAAGCAATGTGTAGGTACATTTGTTACACTTGTTGCTGCCTCTGTATGCGTGAATAGAGGACAGTTATACTTAATGTGTACAAAGTGTCAAACACTCCACTTGCCTTTATTCCTTTTTAATTTCCCTATTAATAAAAATGTCTTTTAAAACAGGACCAGACTCTAATAAATTGATCCACTTGGAATTTAGTGGTAAAGGAGTGTATGTGTGTGTGTGTGTGTGTGGGGGGGGGGGGGTAGAATGAGCTTTCCTCCCCTTACCATTTGGCTCTGTCCTTGTCTAATGCTTCACACCATACACTGGCAGGTGGCAGCACAGTCTCACTCATGCACTCTGCTAGGGACACGCACAGTCTTTGTATTTAATAAATATAATTTTGGACAGATTAGCCAAAAATGCAGGGCTCTGGGGCCCATTCCGTTGAATAAGAAACCAGCAAGCCCCCAAGGGCCTGTCAATTTCTAAGAGATTTAAAGGGGTTAAAGATGAGGCTGGGATTTGTTTTACCCTGGACTAAGGTCTAATTCTAGCTCACGCAGAGTCCCTGTGAGGCCTGGGGAAAGTGAACTGCACCTGTTCCTCCCTGGCTAAATGAGGGTAACCCATATCGTTCGAATAGGTGTATAGAGCATCTAGCTACTGTTTGTAGAACCTTTTGAGCGTGAAAAGCGCTGTCACTGCCCGGTGGAATTCTAACAGCTCCAGCCACCGCACAAGCAGCGGCAAGCAATGGTGCAGCTAGTGACCCAAGAAGGGCAGTTAATCCCAGAGTGGTGAGGAGCCTTCAGTGCTGTGTGCCATCAGGAGTATGGCAGGGGTGTGAAGTTGCATTTCCTGCCATTGAGACGCCATCAGCCAGCCAAGTTATTTTCATGGCCACGGACGAACATCTTTGCTGCACTTGTGGGAACCGGCTCCAATGGACGTTGCCATCCTGGAGAAAAGGTAAAGTTCACATCTCTGCCCTCTCTTGCCAGCCACCTAGGGGAGGGGAGGGGAGAGACGTACCACTGCCATCTCAGGAGGGAGGGGTGTCAGCCACTGTACTTATAGAGCTAGCTCCTCTCCTTCCCCCTGTGCGTGCTGGGGGAACAGTGTATGGCTGGTGGGCAAGGGGAGGTGGATGGGGCTGAGAGCTGCGTCACCTTCACCAATAATGTCAAATTGCTGAAAGTTTGCTTGATCTCTCAGGCCTGGCTCTGACCCCCTCCCGCCGCCACATCCCTGGACTCGGTCAGCCCTGAAAGGGTCCGACTGGCTGCAATGGTGTGGGGTCTAGGGGAACTGCCAGAATCCTCCCTTAGGTTACTTTAGAAATGAGGGAGGAGCAATTGTAGCCAAACAGTATTTCCCATTCACTTCATTGGAAACTTTCAGGATCCTTGTCTGACATCAGCTGGGGAATGCAGCACCTGCACCAGTGCCTGTGGAAAAACTAGCAAGCATAGCAAGAGTTTTTGCTTGGTTACAGTCCTGAAGCAGAGGAATAAATTGTATGTTAGGCTAGAGATTACTGGAATATTAGCATCCTTGGTCCGGTAGCATTTCTTTAATAAAAGCGTTAAATTCTGATGAGATGCATTCAGTGCAGAAGCTCAGCTCTAATGTGCAGCCCCTTGTCAGTAGGTGGCACAGAAGAGAAGTTTTTGCTTTGGGTTAGTGGAACTAACGGTGTAAGGTTCCAGTGTTGTGCTTTATTACAGAGCTCTGAACCTACTGTGGGGTTTGGTTCTTTGATAAGTCTGAGTAAATGAACTAAGTATTTTCTGTACAGTGTTAAATGAATGAGAACTGCAGGATGAAGGGAGCAGAGCACGGTTCAGCATCCCCTTGGGCACCAGCTGAGCATCTCACTTTGCATAACAAAGACAGGAAGTTCCAGGGCTTGGTGAGAGGCGCTGCCATGGTTCAGGAACTGGAAGTGTCTAGACACAGATGCACTAGTGCATAAAGGGAAGTAAGGAACTGCCCTAGGAAGCTGGGAACTGGAACAGCATGTGCTATGCTGTGTCCTGATCTGACTGCAGGGAATCTCCTTCCTTCGAGGTTTTTAAGGTCAGGCTTGACAAAGCCCTGGCTGGGATGATTTAGTTGGGGATGGGTCCTGCTTTGAGCAGGGGATTAGACTAGATGACCTCCTGAGGTCCCTTCCAACCCTGATATTCTATGAATTAAGAATTGGACCCGTGCTGAGATTCAGACCCAAGAATTGTTGGAACTGAAAATGGAGAAAGTGATAAAACTGTGAGCTGATCTTCCATCTCACAATGCCATCCCATAGTATCTACTGGATGCATCTCCTGTTGTTTTTCTGTTCACCAATGTTTAAGGAAGAGGCTTCTCTCAGTTACCTTGTTTCTTAACCATTAGGAAAGCAGCAGTAATTCAGACTTCTGTCTGCTTTAACATCTTTGAGCTGTGAATCTGCCATTTAAGTCTCAGCAGCTGCTTTGTTTGTATGTACCAGGTCACTTTTGCTCTTTGTTACATCTCTTCATTTACTTCTAGATGCACTCTTCTGCTACAAAATAAAACCAATCCTGTTGAAATATTTAAAAACAAAAACAAAAACTGCACGTGTACCAACCAGGACAGTTTGAGGCCTATAGTACAACTGGTGCATTTGGAGGTAAAATAACAGGATTTCACATTACTTTCAACGCTTATCCCAATTATTTAAAACTTAATTAAAATAATTGGGGGAAAAGCATCTGTTTAAAAGAATCCTGATAAGAAAACTGCAAAAAAACATTCTTTAGATTGCATCTCATGAACCAGGTGCTTTCCAAAGAGGAAGATTCAGTCCTTGCCTCAAAGAGTTTGAGCTAAATTCCTGCACTCTGATACAGATTTATTTTTATATACATATGAAGTTGAGCATGATTGACTTCCCAGTTCCTGACACCAATTTCCAGTATCTATTAGCGTGTCCTTATACCCTTCCCAGTACATAAGTCAATGCCATATGTAAAGTAATAGCAACAGAGCATGGGAAGGCTTAGCAGATTTTATATAGCAAAAGGTAAAGCGTATCTATATATTTACATGAACTTGTTTTAAATAACAAAATTTTAAAATATCACAATAATCCTGCATCAGGGAAAAGAGCTGCTTGAAATAATCAACTACTATTAAATTCTCTCCAGTGGTTGCTTACAGACGTATGAACTTTTCAACTGGTGCCATTTAATCAGAATAGTCTGCTTCATCAAATATATAGAACTTACATAAATGTTGACCAACTCTAATAAGTCTTAACTGAAGTAGGAACAGTACGGCTCCCTGTAGCCCTGCTGCTACCCAGACTTAATTTCTTACGGGGAGAGATTCACCAAATGGAAGCCTGCTGGCCCACATCCATCTTGGAGTAGCTGGGCTGGAACTTGATGTGACTAACTCCAGCTGCAGTCCAGGCTGTAGCTCTCAGCGCTCTGGTCACTGCCTCTGCCACCAGGAGTAGCGATGTGTGAAACTGCTCCACTTTTAAGAAGTTTATTTTCTGTGAATAAACATTTACACTGCTGGCAAATGCAGACCCTGAGGAACCACTTTTCCGAAGAAGTGGGCTATAGCCCACGAAAGCTTATGCTCTAATAAATGTGTTAGTCTCTAAGGTGCCACAAGTACTCCTGTTCTTTTTGCGGATAC
This sequence comes from Chrysemys picta bellii, assembly GCF_011386835.1. NCBI lineage: Eukaryota > Metazoa > Chordata > Testudines > Emydidae > Chrysemys > Chrysemys picta. The sequence goes on along the minus strand of NC_088791.1, from coordinate 90,044,528 downwards.
AGACTAACACGGCTGCTACTCTGAAACCTGTTTTTATGCTATTGTGGCTCTTTTACCACAGCCTTTAAAGACCCCTGCCCTAGAGTGTCACTAGGCTCCTGTGCAGCTTGGCCTCACCTGCTGTTGCCAGCATCTGTGCTCCCTTCAGCGAGCTCTTTTGCCTGCACCACTTCTCTGCGGCAGTGCCTCTTAGAACACAGGCTAGCCCAATGGTCCTCAAACTGTGGGTCGGGACGCCAAAGTGGGTTGTGACCCCATTTTAATGCGGTTGCCAGGGCTGGCATTAGACTTGCCGAAGCCTGTGGGCTTTGGCCCCCCTGCCCAGGGTGGCAGGGCTCAGGTGGGCTCATGCTTCACTCCCCCTCCTGGGGTTGTGTAGTGATTTTTGTTGTCAGAAGAGGGGCATGGTGCAATGAAGTTTGAGACCGCCGCTGTAGCCAATACCAGTCTTCCCAGGTAAAGTGGTTAAGGGATGAAATTTTCAGACTGCAAGTCCTTTGAAAAAGCAGCTTTGTAGGCCCAGGGAGTAAAGACTGCACTGAACTATGCCCAGAGCATCTAGGGCTCTGCCAGCCTCTCAAGTGCTGGATTTTCAGGCCAGATCAGTAAAATCTCAGCGGGGGGGTGGATTTAGTTAGACCATATTCATCTCCCCTGGCATGGCTCCATTCTCATCTCTCAAACTAGGGTTCACTTAGTTATTGATTGGTACCTTAGTGCAGAGAGTCTCAAACTGTGGTCCATGGACCACCAGGGGTACGCGAGCTCCATTCAGGTGGTACACAGATAGTTTCCTCTAAGGTGCGCACCTGGGCGGTTGCACACAAGAGAATGAAGGGCCACCCACTTAATTAGTGGAGCCACGCAGATGTGGCTTCACTAATTAGGTTCCTGGACCCTGAAGAAGATGCACATCTAAGGTGAGGTGGTGGTCTTGGGAGGAACAGGGGGTAGATGGGAGGGGGCAGTGGTGTGAGAAGAGGAGGTGGGGGAATTCGGGATGTGCAGGGCTGCGGCAGTCAGAGAAAGCGGTGACTTTCCCCAGCTTCAGGGCTGCGGCTGTCGGTGAGAGATCCCCCTCCTTCCTAGTCCCAGCTCGGGGGCTGCTGCGGTGGGCGAGAGAGGGCACATCCATCGCATTAGAAAGGATATTACTGATATTAAAATATGAGTTGTGTGCTTTTATTTGTAGAATGAAAAAAGTTAATTTTTTTTTTTGATATAGCGCTTTTTTCCAAAGCGCTTTACAATACTTAGCTAGCGGTACAAACAACATTTGGAAAGATCATTAACTGATCTGCCAAGATCCTCAGCAGTTTTCAAGTGGTCCGTGGAAAAAAAAGTTTGAGAACCACTGCCTTAGGGCATGTCTATATTACAGCCTAGCTGACACTTAAAACTTTGGTCAACATAGCTAGAGGTGAAAAATCCACACCCCTGAGCTCTGAAGCTATGCTGACCTAACCCCTACTGTAAATGCAGCTAGACTTGCAGAATAAAGGGCCCTAGCCACTGTTGCTAAGGATGGCAGTGTTCCTACAGCCATGGTTTGTGTCACTGTGGGAACTCCACTTCCCCAGGCAATATTAAGTAGGTTGACAGAAGCAGTCTATTGTTGACCTAGCTATGGCTATGCCAGGAGGTAGGTTGGCATAGCAACAGTGCTCAGGTATGTGGATTTTTCACACCCCCTGATTACCATAGTATGTTGACCTATGTCAGGGTTCTCAAACTAGGGGTCATGAGGTTATTACATGGGGGGGGGTCGCAAGCTGTCAGCCACCACCCCAAACCCCACTTCACCTCTAGCATTTATAATGGTGTTAAATATATTAAAAAGTGTTTTAATTTATATGGGGGGGGGTCATACTCAGAGGCTTGCTATGTGAAAGGGGTCACCCGGACAAAAGTTTGAGAACCCCTGACCTATGTTCTAGGTGTAGATTAGCCCTTAGAAATGTGGCAGTTATAGCCCAGGTTTTGGCCACGTTCCCACTGTTAATGCCTCTGTTTCAATTCCTCAAACTTCTCCTGGCTTTGGCTTGGCCTGAAGGGGGGACTCTCTTTTATGTAAGTTGAAAGGGGGACTAAAAGGTCTTTCCAAGAAAAGGGAGTTTAAAAAAAAAAACCCCACCCTTCTGCTGTTCTTTAGGTGCTGCTGTAATACAAATTATTATTTCAATAAGTAACTGCTAGCAAGAAAACATCTCTTATTTTAGGAATACCAATTGCAACTGCATTCTCCAGAGCTGTTCCCTCTCCCCCTGCAAATTAGGTGCAGGGTCCAGGCCACGCTTGCTGCAAGAATGAGATCATCCCAGCCCTGCCCTTTCCTGACTTCGAGTGCTTAACTGGGCCAGAATAAAGTTCTCCCCTGGGGACTCTTATGAAATTATACCACCCCTCCAGGCCAGGGCACTGAGTGATAAAGGGTATTCTGCAACTAAAGCCTGAGTCACACTTGCCTGCACCTCATGCCTCCATTTACACCAGTGCAAAGTGTGTGTAAAATGGTGCTGGCTCAGCAGGGTTGTTTTGCATTCACTTTGCACTAGGGAAATGACTACACAAGATGCAAGGCAACAGTGAATGAACTGATCCTTCGTTTATGCTTGGAGAAGAAAGCGGAGGAGCTTAGGCTTCAAATGTATCATGCTGTCCCAGAGAGCTATGTACTCCCCTTCAGTATGCAGTAAAACCTGTGCTCTGTACCACTTGGCACAAGCAGATTGTCATCTTTAATGACCATTTTTAAAGCCCTTTGTGGTTTCAAATACATTTTTATTCAGCCTTGAGTTAATCACTCTCTATACTTAGCTTGCAATTTTTTCTGGTCCTTTGGTTGGTGGCTTGAGCTAGCTTTCACTGTCATTGCTGTAGCAGTAATAGCAGCAGTTAGGGTTGTGCATCTTCAAAATGCTCTACCCAACATTAATCCTTGCACTGCAGGTGGGAGCCAGGTTCATAATTCCTATTTGAAACTAGAGCTGGGGAACTGAAAGGATAAAAGACTTGCCCAAGGTCCCACAGCTGTTCAGTAGCTGTCCATGCTGCTGCCTTGTAGTAACTACTTTTTATAAGCAGCTTGTGAGTCTAATTCACATGAGGTGTTAAAGTTCAGGTTCTAGACAAACCTAACTCTTTGAACAGTGAGGTACGACTGTACTTCTGCAGGACACTTTTCCCCATCCCTGCACTTAGAACTTCGGTCTTCCTAGGTCCTGCTCCTGCAAAGACTTATGAAAGTACTTAACATTACACACTATGAATAGCCCCATTGACTGGAACAAGACCACTTACAAATGTGTAAAGTTAAGCAGATCAGTAAATCTTTGCATGTTCAAGGCTCTAATCCTTTAGGCTGAAGTTTGCCAGAAGCTGGGAATGGGCAACAGGGGATGGATCACTTGATCATTGCCCTGTTCTGTTCATTCCCTCTGAAGCACCTGGCATTGGCCACCGTTGGAAGACAGGATGCTGGGCTAGATAGACCTTTGGCCTAACCCAGTGTGGCCGTTCTTATGAAGTTAAAAAAGCATACATGTGTGTGTGTGTTGGGAAGGTGGGGGGTTAAATGTCAGTGTCCTGGTTCCTAGTCTCCAATCGGGTTCTCTTTGCTGTTGTGAAGTGCTGTAGGAGCCTGGAACTGCAGAAGAGAATAGATGCTGGAGCAAACCTTTTGAGAAGGCTGGGAAAGTAAAAATGACCCTGTTAGCGATCCCAGAAGAATTTCAGAGCCCAACCTCTGCTACCCAACAATTTGAAGAAAGTGGTGATAGGGTTTAAAAATCTGAATTCTTGGTGCTTACCCCAGACCTCCCCCCCCCCCCCCACCAACTGCATCTTCAGTGGGAAAAGAGGCACACCTTGCCCTTTGAGAATAGACAGGACTCTCCTGGGATGAGCAGAACCAACCACAGATGACTCACAGTGTTAAAAACCCAGTAGTTTATTTCAAAGTATAAATTTCAGGCTTTTTGGACAAAACCCCATTACAGTTAACACTTATACACACACTAATCTACAATACATACAAAAAATGGGGAGAGCTTGCAAGTGCCCAGTTTAAATTGGACATTAGATAGGTCCTACATTATCTTTATTTACATGTTCAGCTGCGAAAGAAAAATCATGTTGTGAGTCTCCTACAAAGGATATTGTACATGTGTGTATTTTAATGGCTGATAAATTACTAAAGCCAAACTAGACCCCCAGATGCCTACGCAGTTACTTTATTTACAGATATAACCCATTAAATCCAGACGGCTCTTTAAATATTTTTTTAAAAAAAGAATGCTCAGGCTGCACAATAAAATGAGAAACAATCAGTTTTAATAGATTGATTAGATCTGAAGATGAAAAAATAAAAAAAAATAATTCATTTGCATTCTCCATCTATTCCTATGTTTCATGCTCCCCACCAGAAGCTGGTTGAAGGGGATCTTGGTTGCAGGACTGGTTAGACTAGCAGCCTAGCTTGAACTCCGCTGAACTGCCAATACTTTTGTACTTGGTGCCCACCCCTACCCAAAAAGAAAAGCCAAATTAAAAAAATATATATTTAATATATCAAGCCTTTATTTTAAAAATCTGGATAGATTTTGTTGTTGACTAAATGAAAATACTACAAAGTTTGTCAGAAGGCAGAATCACAGCTTAGTTTTATACAGTGTTTGCAGTACTGTAATACTGGGACGCTGCTCTTCAGGGAACAAGAACAAAACGATGTCGTTTTGGCCTGTCCTTTCATGTAATAGGATTTCTGGTTCATTAGACACTTTAGGCAAACCGCATAAGAGAACTGACCAGGTTTGTTGCAGTACGGTACTGTGCTCAGATCCTAGCAATTCTAGAATTATTGGGCCCAATCTTGCTCCCCATGAAGGTTTTGCTATTGTTTTCAAAGGATGCAGGATCAGGCCCTTCATGTGTAAAGGTGAAGACAGCACAGGTATTGCCACCTTCCCACCCCATGCTAAAAATTCAAGTCAGGATGGGCAACTGTCTCAGTGCTAGTGCTAGATAATCTCTAAAACTCACTCAGACATGGATGGTGGTGTAAATAGTTTGGTGTAGCAGGTTTTTAATATCAATTGCTACTCAGGGGAAGCTGATCAGAGCATTTAAATATTTAACACATGCTTGACTACAGGCATAAAGAGAATTGTACAGCTATTGTACCCTGCAATTTCCACAGGCTGCTAGTGCAGGTACAACGATGCACAGACACACATTGTGCCTGCAGGTTACAAATCAACACGTTTTAGGTCTTAGTTGCCTGAATTTGATAAAGCTTCTCAACATAAGCTGAGAAAAGAAGTGGGGGACAGGCAGGTCAGTGGGGCTGTGGCAGAGGGAAATTCAATGGAAATTAACAGCATTTTGCCAGCAGCACCCCACTTGTGTACAGAAAGGAAACCAATCTCATTTCTCTCCCAACCAGAAATTGAATTAAATTACACTACTCATAACCTGGAAATCAGATCCCAAGAACTACATACAAGAAAAGAACACGTCAGAAATGAAGGTGGGAAAAACAGAGCTAAAGATACAGTACTGTATTTCTTAAAACTTGGAGAACAAGCTCCATCTTTGTATTGTTATATACACAGTGGCAAGAGCAAAAACCATAAGCAAGGAGCAGCCATACACTATAGTACTGAGAACATGGCAGGGGGGGGAAAAAACTCTGACAAAGTGCAAAACAGAGATTAAAAACAGCCCCGCCCCTTAATGTCACTTAGATATTTTAGTACATTTAAAAACAAGTGTTGAGGCTTCCAACAATCCTAACTGGGACAAACACTTCCACAGAGAGCTCCATCCTAAAAACGCACTTCATTTACAGTCCTGTACTAAGCAGTCCAGCAACTATTTTTTGTAATACTCTGAAAGAAGGTATTTTGCAGTGTAACCAGTTATTCCAGAATGTCTGTTACAAGCAGAGGTTTTAAAACAGTTTTATTGCTACTATGGGCGAACAAAAAAGAAACACAAGTAGCCACAACAGGGTAATGTAGGGGGCCACAGCGTGACTTCCAGCTGAGGAGCTCCGCACAGCTCCTATTGGCTAACATAACAGAGATAATGCCCATTGCAGAGAGCAATTCTATTCTGAAAGTGACACTGTAAAATGGCATAATGAGGTCTCCTATTTACTGTCTCTGATTTCCAGATCTTTGATACCTGACTACGTTTGGAGGCTTCCACGTCAAACTATGGTCCTGCTGATTAACACATTGTCACCACCAATTAAAGTTTCAGCAGTTGCAATTTATTAACATCTCTTTGGGTGAAGCAGAATCATTCTCCCACAGTTGTGTTGACTCCACAGAACAAGCGGAAACTTTTTAGTCGCCCATATGGCTAAAACACATCAATGACTACTACACAGACTGGGAGCAGATCTGCTGAGCAGGTCACTTATTACAGTCACTTTTCAGACTAGAACCACATCTAAAGCCAATTCACCCAGTTCTGCTGCTTCCCACAGTTCCCTTCAGGGCCACTAAATCAGCTTGAGATTTAAAGAATTATTCTTGGCTGCATTTCCGTCTTCCTTTGTTTAAGCACCCAGTCCAGCTAAAAACAGGTTGCACAAAATCTCCAACAAACACAATGCTAGGACATTCCTGATAACCACCATTTCCATCAGATGAAAGGAATGGGAAGTCAGCCAAGGGGACCTCTCTCCAGCAAGACAGGGCCCATAACAGTCAAGAACCGAATGAGGGCAAAACACATATTACAGACATGCTCACATGTGAATGGTGTGGACTGGAGTCACAATGGAGAGGATGTTAAACAAGCAGCATCCATCCTAGGGTGTGGGTCCTCTCCTGCCCCGTTTTAAACTACAATCTCTCTTTGCACTGAAATGTCCTCCATCTTCCTTTGGTACTGCTCCAGACAGCTTATTAAAAGTAGTCTAAGGAGAACTAAATATGTCTAAATGGCCCTAAGATAGTCACTGTAAAAAGACAGTTGGCACATTAAGATCCAACTTTATATAAATAGCCTAAAACATACAATTAAGCAGGTCTTATCCTTGAAGGTGGCAGACAGAACAGTGGTTAAAATCCAGAAAATGTCAAAGCATTATTGATTATTCGCACCAGGGAAATGGAGGTGGCTGTTATTCAGTGGAGGGGTAAATACTGTGGAAAAAATGAACAGGTGTGAACCTTCTCTTGGGATACTTGAATTCCTAAACATTTATTCACTGAGATCAGTGATATTCCTGACTACAGCTGCTAACACAAAAGATAAAACAGAAATTCCACAAGAGAGAATGCTTCTTGTTCATCTGAAAGTAATGAAAATCCCAGCAATAGGAAGAAGTGATGGGCATGCGAGAGCATAAATGTTACATACAAAAGGATGGGGGTCCCTATAGGGGGCTTTACAATACAGTGTTATTTTACCGACACAAGTTCTTTATAGGAACAAAATAAAGAACCCACACTCCCAAAACACATTTTATGAGCATGTTCTGGCATTTAGACTTTCCAACCTCATTTTATAGTTTAAAATCCAGTAGTTTCAAGAGACAAGAGAGCAAAAAGGCTTCTACTGTGGCTGGGCTATCCTTACCCAGTGAAATGGGTAACGGACGGCTCCTTTCCCTGCCCAGGAAGTTGTTTGACTCTGCTGGGCAGGAAAGATGACAAACCAGCTTTATTCTTCTGCAAGATGGCAAGGTAGAATCTTATCTGCCACATGTGTGTGTAGATCTGTGGGTCTGTTCAAATCAAGCCACAACAAATGCCTGGTGGAAAAGCAGCTTTCCTTTTGACTCCATTCATAAGCATCGTGAAAGGCCCTATTGAAGTCTGCAATTGCTCTACAACTTTTGGGCCAATGGATGAAATAAGTTTTTCAAAACTGTGTTCTGGATTTGGTTGTTTATCCAGTGGAGACAGACTAGGGGCTGGGAGAAGAGATGGGGATGGGGAACCAACATTATCTTGATACCTTTTTGTATTAATACAGTATCCAAAGCATGTGGGATGAAATGGAAGACTTTCAGTGCCACACAGATTTCCTTTGGCCAATCTAGCATTCAGCCTTCCCAGGAGAACAGTGAAGGGTGCTGATGCAGAATACTGTCTGTATAACTTACTAACCATCTTCATGGGATAAAACCAGCCACTCAAGAACTGTCTGTTGCGTTGAATGATATCACAGGTGTGAATGAACCCAGAGATACCAGTGCTATACTTTCTGGGGTCTGTCAGAATGGAGCAATTGTATTGGGGCCAGGAAGAGGAGCAGCAACAGGAGGCTAAAAGGGTGAAGAAAAAAAAATACCACACCTAACCAACACAACAGAGATCTGGCTACATTTATTTCTGAAATTACTCTTTAAGGCACAAAATAAATTTAAAAAAACAGGGCTGGAAGTATGAGGAGGGGGCAGAGAATTATCTGAGCTACAAAGAGAAAATGTGAATGAAGTCTCTACAAACCAGTTTCAGACCTGATTTGATAATACTCCCAGATTCTAACCGGGAGGTGGGGAGTGGAGAGTAGTGGGGGTTTTCTTGCACCACCTCCAGATTTATGCACACCCCTCCTGCATTGGACAGACTCAAGATTTCTTTCCCTCTGGAGAGTGGATTTGTTTATAAGATGAAACCAAACTACTCAAGCTTCCAGTTCAAAAGAAGTCAGACCCAGAATCCTTTCCCCTCACAACCTTCTTACTGAGTTGTAGGGAGCAAGTGAGTCTGTTCCTGTCCTCATGTTAGCGCCATTGTAACTGTTCAGCACGTCATAGACGAGTTGTGTTTGCTTCGGGCAAACTGTGCAATGTATGATCCTGTTCCCAGTCTGAAGCAGAATCCCAGCTGTCCAGAATCCCCTTGGATAAAGGGTAGGTATCTCTGAAAGAAGCAGCCATAGGGGAAGAGGAACATTTAGATTTCAAATTCCCAAGGCTTGAGCTGTCCAGAAAAATAAGTTCTCTTGCTGCAGGCTGAGAATTAAATTTTGCTTTGGGTTCTCAATAGATGTAGTGTATCACACAGGGCTGTCCAAAATAATCCTAAAGAGAGTGAATTGAACAGTGAATTTCATGTATGGGATGAAAATCCCAAACTGGAGTCACTCTTGATAGTGGGAAAGTTTTAATGGCTCCAAAGGTCTCTGGTTTAACTGCTCTGGGAAGAGATCACATCTGTGGACTGGGGGTCACAGAAAGGTCCAAAGCGTCCATAAATATCCTTAGCCCGAACTGCAAAGTAATATTTGCTGCCAGATACAAACTGCGTGAGAGTGCATGCCATAGGCAACGGGAGGGCCTTTACCTCCCCAATCTTCTTCCACTGGGAAGGCATGGTGGCACTCGGGTCTTCATGGTAAGCATACAGATGGTAACTGTCCACGCTGGCACAGCTCCGGTCCACTTCCATGACACTCCATGACAGTACAATACCATTCTGGCTCTGCACTCGTGCCAGCTTCAGCTGTGGCTTCTGAGGCAGGGAGGTGCTGGCAGCTTCAGGGGGCAGGCGTGGTGGTTGTGGGGCCTCTGGCAGTGGTGCTGGGTGCACAGGACGTGGCGGCTCCTAAGGGACATACAAGGGATAAGAGAAAAGGTCACAGTCTGTAATGAGGGCAGAAGGATGCACACATCACTGCTTCCAACACAGATGCATTCTGAAGGCCTGACCCAACACACCAATTGAAGTCAATAGAAAGGCACCTATTGACTTCAACAGGCATTGGATCAGCTAATAACTATCAAACCAGAAGAGCTTGAAGGTCTCGTGTTTCAAGGCAGGTAAGGCCTGGGAGGATCTGAACACAAGGCCCTCTCTTACCAATGGAGCTGTATTTGAAGTTCAAACCAGTGACTGTTCAAAAAAAGGTATCTGAGAATTACCCTTTTATTTACCCATTGCCTTTCTCCCCGGGGTAAGATGGGTGAGTTTAATGGTCTCACTCAAGGCAGCTTGAGTTCCCAACAGCAGGGAAGGTTTCCAAATAAAACTACAGACCTGTTTTCACTGGAACTGTGTGTGTGTGAGAGAGAGAAAAAACAAATATACATACATTTCTGGCCACATTATGGAGTTAATTAAGATGAGTTCAGAACTGGACTATAGAGTCCTGCCACACACTACATGTCACAAACCTTACAGTGTGAAATTTCACACTGGGCTAGTTTTTATGCACTTTCAATTTGCTATACAGTTTTTGTTTGATTTCTTTTAATAAATTTTGAGCAGGGAGCGTTTGAAGTTGAATGGTGTCTGGAGTTCGAGCCTGGCAATCAGACTCGTTGTGTGGAGGGATATCATTAACAGCTGCTATTCCCAGAACTCCATGGACAGAGGTGATGCTGATGTGTAACAAGACATGTTTGATTCCAACTCTACTAAACAATAAAATGATAAAAAATAAACCCAGTGGCCCAGGCTCTCTGCTGGTGTAAACTGACACAGTTCCATTTATTTTAATGGAGCTGTCCCCGACTTATCCCAAGCAGTCAATCTGACCCAGCGTCAGCTATTATGGAAAAGACAAATCACTCAGAAGGGGTTAAATTCAGCATTACAAAGAATGGAAAACCCAAACCGGTGCTGACCCTGTTATTTTCAAAACAGCCCTGAGTAAGGAGTGGATCACATTGTGTCCATATACAACAACCACCAACAGCGTAAGCGTAAGATAAGAACAATCCTCACTTAGCACCCTGCACCCAGACACAAACACCACTAATAATTGTGCTGAGAAACTGCAGGAGCCAGAGCCCTCTCATCCCCAGGTGATCATCTTTGGCACAAGAAATGACTCGCAGGCAGAACAGTGCAGAGGAATGTTAATTATTTTGAGAAATTGTCCATGATTTCCATTGTAGCTATCCCTATTTGCAGCTGAGCTCACAGACCGTATTCCTTCACCCCTTGAAGACTTGAGCTCTTTGACCTAGCACATTTTCTCAGCATACCCTGATCCCAGGAGGGCCCTGGCACACATCTAGTATTAAAGTGCAGCAATTCTCAAACTGCTATGTAGGCCACTGGGGCTTTGTGGCACACTTGCTGATGGTGAGCTGGCAGATCACATGGGTCTAACTCTCCTTGTTTCATGCTGCTAAATCACAGTAAATCCTAGGATTTCTTTTCCATGTAAGCAATTGCTCTAGTTGTGGCAGCTTTGTGAATGAAATGGGAGGAGTCCACAAGGCCTCGAGTAACATGTGGTCCACATTATGAAATATTTTGAAAACCCTTTATCTTGAGACAAACCTGTGAATAGTGACACAAATGTGGTGGCACTTTGAAGCAACGGATAACTCTACTTACAGCATGCACCTGTGGTGGCCGGTGATGCACTGTGAGTTGAGGGCCTCCAGATCCAAGGGTTAGCCCGTTGTTCACAACATAGGCAGTCGTTTGAGGCATTCGCACTGTCAAACCTACAAAGACACCAGGGGGAGAGAAGAGGTACAATCAGGACCCTGAGTAGTCAATACTTTGGGCCAGCTGATCAGAATGCCAGAGGACTGACTCTTTAGGAAAGCTAAGTAAGTATTTTTTATGAAACTGCTCCTCAGACAGCTGGAAAAGGCTAGATGGGAAGGAGACACAAACAGAGCTGCTTCTCTCCGCCAAGTTTGCTATTTCATAGCACAACGCAATATATCTTGAAATACAATCAGACATGTTGATATAATTTGACCTTTCACCCTATCCCCATAAACTACAAATAATCTCAGGGAATATCCTAAATGGCTTAGTTCTATTCAGAAAGAAAGAAGTCAAACCCTGGGGTGTAAAGTTTAGTTTCCCTTGATTGGAATGTGACTTTGGAAAGAAAATAAGTAGGCATATTACTTGGTTGAGATGGAAATCAGAGACTACCTTCAGCAACAACTTTGGGTGAGGTCTCAATGTTACTCTATGTTTAAGAGAAACAGTGAATGCAGATTCTGCCATTAGAGCTCCTATGCTTCTGGCAGATGTTATTTCTACTAAAAAGGCTGTTTTAAAGTAAACCTGGAGCAGGGAACACGTAGCTCAAATGTGGATCCATTAACCCAGGGGTCAGCAACCTTTCAGAAGTGGTGTGCCGAATCTTTATTTAGTCACTCTAATTTAAGGTTTCACGTGCTGGTAATACATTTTAACATTTTTAAGAAGGTCTCTCTATAAGTCTATATATAATATAATGAAACTACTGTTGTATATAAAGTAAACAAGGTTTTCAAAATGTTTAAGAAGCTTCATTTAAAATTAAATTAAAATGCTGATCTTAAGCCGCCGACTTGCTCAGCCCGCTGCCAGCCTAGGGTTCCGTTCACCTAGGCCGGCAGCGGGCTGAGTGGGGCCGGCGGCTGGGACCCCAGCTGACAAGGGGCCGGCAGCCTAAACCCCGGGCTGGCGGTTGGGACCCCAGACCGGCAGCGGGCTGAGCGGGGCCGGGAGCCCAGACCGGCAGTGGGCCGAGCGGCTCAGCCCGCTGCCAGTCTGGGGTTCTGTCTGCTGGCTCCTGCCAGCCAGGGTCCTGGCTGCCGGTCTGGGATTCTGGCTGCCGGCCCCTTGCCAGCTGGGGGGTGCAGGAGTCAGGGGTCAGGGCTGGGTCGGGCAGGATTTTTAATGGCACACTGCTGCCTGCCAGGGTCCAGCTCAACCAAGTGGGACCCCGGCAGGCAGCAGCGTGCCATTAAAAATCGGCACGCGTGCCATAGGTTGCCGACCCCTGCATTAACCCATCAGTACAATGTAGACATAACAAGGAGGGGGGAGATTCTCTGACTGGGGATATACTCTCAGAACACCTGTGATGCTGGCAAACAAGGTGTTAACTCATGCCAAGATCCCCATGCCTCAATTGAATATTGACAAATACATAGCTGGAATCCGTCTGGCTCACCTGTGTGTTAGTATTCTTAAAATAGGTATTAGAATTCTAAGAATGTGTGTAGTATTTAGACTTTATTGAATGCTTATGAGTTGATGCATGCACTAATCTCATTTCTGTATCCCATATTGTATGGTAATATTTAAGCATTTGCATGGTAAACCTTTGTAACTGTGTAAAACACAAGACAGGAGAGAGACATTAACTAATATGAAATGCTCATCTCCAACAGAAGATGTTATATCCTGCCCAACAAGGAAGGCCCATTGACATCAACGGACTAGAGTGGAACGTTAAAGAGGACAAAAAGCTTTGTTGTTTACTCTCACCCTACCAAGAAGATAGGAGGAGTTCATTTAGTAGACTTATCAGCGGAGTTTGTGGCTTAGAACAGACGGTGGGAAGGGAATAAAAACCCTTAACAAGGAGGAAGTGTATCTCATTGCTGATTGGATTCTGGGGGCAAGGTTTATAGGCATAAGCATGGGATCCCCAGCTGCTCAGCCCTAAAGGACATACGCAGGTTGCTTATTTTAGAAGCTTCTATTATCTTTTGACGCTTAAGATTGTAACTTATTTATGTATGTATGTTTACCTGCTTTAATCTTGTAAATTACTCATTTCCTTTTCCTAATAATAAATCTGTATATAGTTTATTATAGGATTCGCTACAAGTGTCTTTGGTGTGAGATTTAAGGTGCAACTGTCCTGGGGTAAGTGACTGGTCCTTTGAGTCTGGAAGTAACATGAATATTGCTGTGATTTGTGGTGTAAGAGACCATCTACCACAAAGGTAGGCTTGCTTAGGTGACAGTATAGATTGGAGTACCCAAGGGGACTCTCTATGACTTCATAGTTAGGCTGTTACAGTGCACCATTGAGAGGGAACTGAAGGCAATTCGCCCGGTTGGCCCTATATAGCCTCAGTATGGGGCATAAGGCAGTATAGGGCAGGGCGCATTCACAGGCCTAACGGACATTGCTACTGAAAATCTCTAATCAAAGGCACATAGGGTGCACGTACACCAGAAGTGGAGCACCCATAGGGATGATACTCAAAGAACCAGAGCTTGTGAATGAAGGTGTTCAATTGTCTCAGGACCAAAATAGGGCACCAGCCCCCTTCCTTTTTGGAAATCAAAGTAATGGGAGTAAAACCTCTCTCTCCCCTATATTACTGAGGTACTTCTTCCACTGCTTCCAGATTTAGAAGCGATTGCACCTCTGATGTAGCATGCTCTTGGGAGAGGGGTCCCTTAAAAGGGGTGAGGAAGGTGGGTGGGTGTTGGGGAGACTCTGGAATTGGACAGAATAGCCCACCTCTGATTTACAGGACCTTAGGGATGGTGTTCCAGAGCTCACAAAAATGAAATAAACTGTTCTCATATGGAGGGGATATAATAAGAAAATGCAAAGAAGTTGTATGCCACTCCTGACCAAAGAGTCAAACATTCTGCCGTTATGATGTTGAAGCTGGTGAGAAGATAGCAGATGATTTCCTCCTCTGAAACTTCTGGCACTTCTTAGGTGGTTCAGGTTGTCTCTACTGGGTATAAAATGATTGTCTTTGCTGTGGTTCACACTTAAAGTGTTTTCGCATTTATACAGGAATGAAGGTTACTTACCTGTAATGGGAAGTTCTTGGAGACATATGGTCTCTACCTGTTTTCCACATGGGGGTACGCATGCATGCCCTGTACCAGAGTCTGGAGTTCTTAATAAGCAGTGCCCATTGACTCACACATGTGCAGTTGACGTCCTCATGCTCCAGACCGAGGGTGTAAGGGCAGTGCGGGCCAACATCTGCCTTTCCAATGATTTCTTTTACCACAAATCCAATAAGATCTGAAGCAGAGGGGAAGAAGTGCAGGTAGTGGAATACAGATAAGAGACCACACATCGTGAAAGACTTCCAGTTACCAGATAAGTAACCTCCATTTCTTGAGTGCTGGTCCCTATGTGGATGACTGATCAGCAATATTCAGACTGTAGGGGGCGATGCAAGGATGCAGTCAGTAAAGATGCTCAAAGAACTTCAGTCCCCACAGCTGGATCCGCAGTGGAGGCTTGAATTAGTGTGTAATGTTTTATGAATGTGTGACTGGAACTCTAGGGAGCAGCTCTACATATGCCCACTATCGGTACCTCCTGTAAAAATGCTGTGGAAGTAGCTTGTACTATTATGGAGTTTGCCCTAACCCCTTGTGGGGCACATACACACACTTATTAGTAGCACATGATAATGCAATCAGAAATAAATTTAGAGGTTCTCAGAAGATCCTGTTTGTCCTCGTGACCTTTCTGCTATAGTGACAAATAGTCTTGGTGATTTTCTAATTAGTTTGGTCCTTTGCAGGTAGAATGCCAGGGCACATCTGACATCCAGGAAATTAGAACTTTTCTCATCAACAGAAGCATGGAGTTTTGGCAAGAAAAGAGGTAAGCAGATAGGTTGGTTGACATGGAATTCAGAAATTACTTTAGAGAGGAATTTAGGATGAAGGTGAAGGGAGACCTTCTCTTTATGAAACATGGTATATCTGGTGGATCAACCAAGAGTGCTCCCACCTTGCTCACCCTTCTAGTATAACAGCAACTAAAAATGCAATCTTCAGGGAAAAGGTGGGACATACAGCATGTGGCCAAAGGTTCAAACGGTGGTCTGGTAAGTATTGACAAGATGAGATTGAGGTCCCATTGAGGCGTAGGCTTGATCAATGGCAGAAAGGTCCTGACTAGGAATTTAACTGTTGCTGGGCGAGTGAAAACGGAACACCTGTTCAGTGGAGGAAGGCAGGCACTGATCGCTGCAAGATGAACCTGCTGTGAGCTAACAGAAAGACCTGAGTTCTTCA
Source organism: Chrysemys picta bellii (assembly GCF_011386835.1). Classification (NCBI taxonomy): domain Eukaryota; kingdom Metazoa; phylum Chordata; order Testudines; family Emydidae; genus Chrysemys; species Chrysemys picta. The sequence goes on along the minus strand of NC_088791.1, from coordinate 90,028,803 downwards.
ATGACAGGACATAATCTAAAATGACTGGGCTATCTGCAGATTCTGAGGAAGAGTGATTGTGCTGTGCCCAGGCAGAGAAGCATCTCCCTTTAGCTAGATAACAGTTGCTGGGTGAATCTTTCCTACGCTGAGTAAGAGTGACTTGGACAGCTCCCAAACACAATTGTTCTAGTTCTGATGCTCATTCAAAAACCAGGCAGTGAGGTGAAGTGGGTCTGGACTGGGGTATCTGATTTTGCAGTCTTCCTGAGTTACAAAATCTGGGAAGGGACAGATCCTGATAGGAGGATGGGCTGACAGTCTCGGAAGTTTCAGTAACCAAAAGGGTCTAGGATGTGGTAGCAGAGAAATAGGAGGAAAGACATATCTGAGTTGGTCTGTATACCAACAGGAGAGCGTCGCCCTGGGAGTTGTGACCCATAGCTACCCTGGAGTAGTACAGGGGAAGTTTCCTGTTTGCGATGTGAAGAGATCCCATTGAGGTGTCCCCCACTGAATAAATATCTTGCTCAGGACAGAGTTGTGTATTTCCACTCATGGTCTGCAGAGAAGTTTCTGCTGAGTTTGTCTGCTAGAGAACTCTGAACACCTAATAGTATGTGGCTAGGATAGTGATGTGATTTCTGATGCACTAATTCCAGGCAGAGGGGAAGGGATCTTGCTCCTGTCAAACATACAGCTAAGGGTAGCATAAAATCCCTCCTTTACATGTAAGGGGTTAAGAAGCTCAAATAACCTGGTTGGCACCTGACCAAAAGGACCAATAAGGGAAGAAGATACTTTCAAATCTGTGGGGGGAGATTTTGTTTGTGCTCTCTTTGTTGTTCTCTCCGGAACAGAGAGGGACCAGGGCAGGAAAAGCCATCTCCTAAAACCCTGCCTGAAATAAGCATCCAAGATGACAAAAATTGTAAGTAATAGCAAGGAAATGCGTTATCTTTTATTTTAGCTTGTGAATTTTCCTTATGCTAAGAGAGAGGTTTATTCCTGTTTTTTGTAACTTTGAAGTTTTGCCTAGAGGGGAATCCTCTGTGTTTTAAATCTTATTAACCTGTAAAATTACCTTCCATCCTGATTTTACAGAGGTGCTTCTTTTACTTTTTTTCTTTATAATAAAGTTCTGCTTTTAAGAAGCAGATTGGTTTTTAGTGTCCTAAAAACCCAAGGGTCTGGTCTCTGCTCACCTTGTTTACCTATTTGGTTGGTATATTATTCTCAAGTCTCCCCAGGAAAGGGGGTGAAGAGGCTTGGGGGGATATTTTGGGGAAACAAAAACTCCAAGTGGTCCTTTTCCTGAATCTTTGTCTAACTCACTTGGTGGTGGCAGCAATACCGTCCAAGGACAAGGAAGAATTTGTGCCTTGGAGAAGTTTTTAACCTAAGCTGGTAGAAATAAGCTTAGGGGGTCTTTCATGCTGGTCCCACATCTGTACCCCAGAGTTCAGAATGGGGAGAGAACCCTGACAGCTCCACTCTGCTTGTTTTACATAAGACCGTGATGATGTTGGCTGACACTATTTGGATATGCTGTGAATGTATGAGTGGGAGAAAGGCTTCACAGGCCAGGCAGACTGCTCTCATTTTGATCAGATTGATGTGCAGCCTGGCCTTCTAGGGGGTGTCCACATACCCTGGTATGGTTGGTTCAGGTGAATGCCCCATCCTAGAAGAGATGGGTCGGTCATGATGGTGGCACGGAGTGTGGGAGTCATGAAGGGGATTCCCATTTGCACTCATTCCGGGTTCGACCACCATGTGAAAGAAGAGATGATGCTGGCAGGAACAGTCTCTGGTGTTCATGTGATCCATGTCTGGTGAATAGATGAACCGGAGCCAGGCCTGCAGGCAGCGTAGATAAAGTCTGGAGAATGGTGTCACACAATACACAAGGAGATGTGGCCTAGTAAGGAAAGGCATACTTTGACTGTAGTTTTTGGTTTGCAAGTAACCTGTGTTATCAGATTGCTCATTGATTGAAATCTTTCTGTGAGGAGAAAAGCTCTTGCTGAAATGGAGACCAATGTCACTCCAATAAAGTTTATTGGCCATATGGGGAGTGTGTGTGTGTGGCAAAATGGACTTTTCTTTGTTCATATAGACACTGCTGCTAGAAGATGAAGCAGGAACAAACTTGCTGACTTGTCCTGGTTGCGGGGTTGGAACTACCGGTTAGGAGCCAGTCATCCAAGTATGGGAAGACTGAGTAGCCATGACATCTTGTCTGGACTGCCACCACAGGTAACACCTTCATGAATGCTCTGGGACCTGTTGCTAGTCAAAGTGAAGGACTCTGAACTGGTAGTGTTCCTGACCTACCAGGAAATGACGATTTTTTTCTGTGGGGAGGATGAATATCTACATGAAAACAAGGCATCCTTCATACTGAGAGTCGTGTGTATCACATTGCCTCCTGTTGGGAGGGGATTACTGATGCTAGTGTAACCATCCTGAATTTTGGCTTTCGAATAAAGATGTTCAGTTGTTGAAGGTCCTCATTGGGTCTCCACTCGTCACTTTTTGGGACTAAGACATATGGAATAGAACCCTCTCCCTTGATATTGAGATGGCACTTGTTCTATTGCCCTTCATTAGAGAAGGGACTGCCTTTTGCCAAAGAATTTCTTTGTGACAGTGGTCCATGGAGAGGGGCTGGGAAGAGGTTTGTGGGAGGAAGGGAGAAAAATTTGATGGAGTCAGCATAGTGCAAGCTGACCTTCGGCAATCGGAGGCACAAACTTATTTCTGCTATCTTGAGGAAACCTATTGATGAATTTAGGAGATGGAGTCCCAATTTAAATAACTGTACTTCACCAAGATGCTCTAGTAATTGGTGATTTGCATTTGAACACTAGATGTTTAATAATTTTTCTGCCCAAATAAATCTAGTTCCTGGGACTTCTTGCTTCAAGGTGTTGCTTTCTGCTGTCTTTGGCTACACCTTTTGTTAGGTGCTGCAACAACCAATGACCCAGGTGTGAGTGTAAAATTGCTAAAAGCCTTGGGAAAGAATTTGGTAGGAATGATCTGCTTATTTTGATGTTAGTACCAAAGAAGTGGGCACCTGCCAGAGCAACTTAGGTGGTGCTAAAAGCCCCTCAGTGATGGGCACTGCAAATCGTCCAGGTTCAGAGGTGTGAGGGATTTCCAGAAGCTTGTGTGATTTTTCTGAGACCAGTTCCACTGGATACTCCAGTCTGAGCCATCCTGCAAGTCCTGGAACATCTTGTAGTCATCTCTGGTTGTGGTATGGGTACCACAGCCTCATCGGCAGATGTCAATGCGATGGGTGCCAGGATTGGGTGGTCCTGCATCTGTAACTCCTCATCAGAACCATGACCAGTCTGCTTGGTTGGCAGGAATGGGCACTGAGTTGCCTTTAATAACCCCTTGTGAGGTGGTGGGTAAGGGGATCTAGCCCTGTACTGGGATGCTGCCACTAGTATTCTAACCTGATGAAGTGCCCATGTTGCCCATTAAGGGCAAGGATAGGCATATTGAGTGGATGGCCATGGGAGTGGATTCCAGAGGTAACATCCCTCTTTGAGGTCTTAATCTGGGGAATAAAAATCAGCCATCGATCCATTTGTGACGTGTATTAGCCAGAATATCCAGAGAATGAACTGGTGTCTCCTCCCTACTATCAGCAGAGCCTGGGGATGACAAGAGTCCTCCAGGAGATGAGAAACTGTTCCAGCTGGAAGGAACACCCTGTGTAAGAACAGCAGTCGGTGCTGGAAGAGGTGCCTTCACTACCAGTCATCAAGAGAAGTCCAGTACCAAACAGACCATGAGATCCTTTGACAGTGTGTAGTATTTTGATACACTTAGTTGGTGCTATTGTAGTCAGGTGAGTGGATGGCATCAGCAGCAGGATAGTCAGGATCAGAGATATCTATACCAGGAGCCTTGGGGCTGAGAGATTGGTTCCAGGTGACTTCTGTGATACCAAGAAAGGGGGTCGAGAGGCACAGGGACCAGTGCCTGATGAGTGTCAGAGGGACCATTCTGGTGCCTTGAGCTACCCTTTTTGAGGTGATTTGTGGCCTCTTGAGGAAGGATCTGATGGAGACCTACATCTCTTCCCTTTGTGGGACCGGTGCTCTTTTTTCCCCCCTGTTCTCTTCGGTTTTACCAGTTAATGAGGGATGAAGCTTTTGAAGTGGTTGTGTCATATTTGTGAGCAGAAGAGCTGGCAGGAGCACTTTTTGAAACTACGTGCTCAGGAATTTGAAGAGGAATATATCAACCTCTCCAACAGGAACATCTTCAGCTGAGTTTCCAGGTTCTTGGGGTTCTCTTAGAAAAAGATTTACAAGTGACACACCTGTCTGTTACGTGCCCCTCCTCCAGACACAATAAGCGTCTGGTGTGCCCATTATTAGGGGGCACTGCTGCCTTATATAAAAGGAAATTTTGAAATCTTGGAGATTTGGGCTCAGTCATAATGACTAGTTTTGGTATGGGCACAAATTCTCCGGGTATGTCTACACAGCAACTAGACAACTGCTGCTGGCCCCCAACTTGGGCTTGTGGGACTTGGGCTGCAGGGCTGTTTCATTGCAGTGTAGATGTTTGGGCTCAGGCTGGAGCCTGGGCTCTAGAACCTTGTGAAGTGGGAGGGTCCCAGAGTCCACACAGCAAGAAAACAGCTCCACAGCCCAAACCCTGTGAGCCCAAATTGGTGGGCACGGACTTGCTGCGGATGTCTAGTTTCTATGTAGACAAACCCCCAGTCAAAAACAAATAGGTTTTGTTTATGTCACAGATTAAGAGAAACGTTATAAAAACAATCTCTAAACACTGAGTAAGTACCTACCTATTTACAATTGTTTACAAAAGAATGGGTAGACTGCAGAGTGAGCAAAGAGTCTTGGATGCTTCAAGTTCTGACTCATAGCCATGGACGGTGAGAAGTGAGGGTGGCCGGGGTCTTCATGCCTTGGCTGGAAGCATGAAGACACTCAGGTGGAAGCATGGCCCCCAATGGACACTAATGGCCAAAAGAATCCAAACTTGAGTGCACTGGGTACATGCGCATCAACTGTGGAATATCTATGGAGAAACATTTGAAGAACACTATTTCCTGCAGATGCTGACTTTCTGTGGAGAGCTCCCAAGCACTGACCAGACCTAAGACTGCTTAGCTAGTGCAATTGGATATACTCACAGCCTGAGGTAATACAACCACAAGTCATTTATTACACACACACTGTTTATATTTCTCTTGCAAAAAAGCCTACAGTCTTTTCTGGTATTCTATCTGCCAAAAAGTCCAATTTTAAAACTAGGGCAGTGGATCAATTAACTTAGCACAAAGGCATGGTGTGCAGTCACATAGTATTCAAGCACAGAACATTCTGAGGCAGTATATAGCAGGAGCTACGGAACCAGCAGCCTTGCAGAGGTATGAGTCTATTCTCATTCTCGGGACAACTAGTGAATGTGGTCATTTATGCTTGTCAGTGTAGAAACAATCCATAGCAGAGGAAGGGAGGGAAATGATAAAAGAGGAACTATAAATAGCAATTAAAAATCTAGCACTGAATTGTTGCATGAGTTTAAGTAGGGTTACCATACGTCCGGATTTTCCCGGACATGTCCGGCTTTTGGGGGTTCAAATCCCCGTCCGGGGGGAAATCCCCAAAAGCCGGGCATGTCCGGGAAAATCGGGAGGGAGGGATGGAGGGCTCGGCCGGGGCCTCTTTGGCCGGGGCCGGTGCGGTGCCGGGCCGGGGTCGCGGGGCCGGGGGCATGGTGCCGGGCCGGGTGCGGGGCCGGGCGGGGAGCCGGGGGCGCGGTGCCGGGAGCCGGGCGGTGCGCCGGGCCGCGGTAGCGGGAGGGTGCGCCGGGCCGCGGGCCGGTCCGAGGTAGCGGGGGGTGCGCCGGGCTGCGGGGCCGGGCGGGGAGCCGGGCCGGGGCCAGCGGGGGGGTGCGCCGGGCCGCGGGGCCGGGCGGGGAGCCGGGGGCGCGGGGCCGGGCCGGGAGCCGGGCGGTGCGCCGGGCCGCGGGGCCGCGGGCCGGTCCGGGGTAGCGGGGCCGCGGGCCGGGCCGCGGGGCCGGGCGGGGAGCCGGGGGCGCGGGGCCTGGCGGGGAGCCGGGGGCGCGGGGCCGGGCGGGGAGCCGGGCGGGGGCCAGCGGGGGGGTGCGCCAGGCCGCGGGGCCGGGCGGGGAGCCGGTCCGGGGTAGCAGGGGGGTGCGCGGGGCCGCGGAGCCGGTCGGGGATGGGGGGGGGTGCGCCGGGCCGCCGGGGGCCGGCAGTGCTGGGCGGGCCGGGGGTGGTCGGCCGGGGCCGGCACCCCAGGGCCCGAGCCGACCCAGGCTGGAGCCGCGGGGGGCCAGCCTGGGCCGCGCCTCCTCCCCCCACACTCCCCCTTACCTGCTTCAGGCTTCCCGCGAATTAAATGTTCGCGGGAAGCAGGGGAGGGGGCGGAGACTTTGGGGAGGGGGCGGAGTTGGGGCGGGGCCGGGGGCGGGGCTGGGGGCAGGGCCGGGGGCCCCTGGAGTGTCCTCCATTTGGAGGCACAAAATATGGTAACCCTAGTTTAAGCGCTTTATGGTTGACATGCGCCATTCATGAAAAGAAAAGAATTTTCTACTGGGGGAATATATGAATCAAGCTCTCACAGTATGGAGTTGAGCTTGCTGACATCTACAGCCAGCATGCATCATACTCATGCTGTGATTGGTGGGAAATCTCAGCTCCCTGGAGATATACAGGGGTAAATAAAGTCAAAGATAAATCTCACTGGAACAGGGTCCAAAAACACAGCCTGGGACACTACAGGTTGTTATGGAATTACACTGAAACTGAGCATTCTGATGGTAAGCCATGTCTGACTTACTATATGGGTTTAAGAATTTTACTGCATAAGAATAAAAGAGACTCTTCCCACTTCCCTAGCACCGCACTTTTACAAGACTGGTGCATGTTAGATGTTGAGTTACCTTATATGCTCATCCATAGTTTGGACAAATCACCCAGAAGTGCATGGCTGTTAGTGTCATTGTCTGAGGAGATACCTATCCAGCCTTTCCTCATCCACATGCCTGAGTGAGGAATGTTTTCAAAGACCCATGATCTTATTGACCTGAGATTTTCTCATGTCTTCATAAGCTGAGAATTCACCCCACAACTTTGCATAGTATCATGAGAGGTATCTGGGCATCAAATGAGCATCCTGATATTATCAATTTCCACAGTAATAGGATATACATGAAAAAGGACCTCTTACCTGCACTCTGTGGGCTGACCTGCCTTAAACTAGGGCTCTGCATGACGGCACCTCTCACTGGATTCTGAGCTGGTGGTGCAGGAAGGGTAGTATAGACCACTTGGTGGTTAGCAGTGGCTCTCGGTATGGGGAGCCTAGCAGCACCCTGAGTCACTGGACGATGCGTTACATTCACTGTTGTCTGAGCTGGAAAAATAAAAAGGACCACAAATTGGAGTCAAAAGGATTAAACCTGAGATCCCCATTCCAGAATGCAGGCATCTTCGACAGCTGATCCACGTGAGCTGTGAAAAATAAAAGCAGTGTCTATGAAACGTTACATTCAGTGCATCTACTTTTAAGGGGTTAAGGAGGATATTGAGGAATGTGGTCTGAGCAAAACTGAAGTATGTGTGTTAAATTTCATATAATGTAGAAATGCCAAAATATACACATTTTAGATAAACAGAGAAGACAAATATTTAATATCCAAGAGGTACAGTTCATGGTTAAATAGTAAATTCTTACTTAACATGGTTCAAATGCACACAAAAAGCCACACACATTTTACTATTACTAAATCTCCTCTGCAAAAAACTAAATAGTATCTGAACTGTAAGGAATAATATAGAAAATCCTAGGTGGTGAGTGTGCTTCGGCATTATTAGTGAACAGTGGGCAACAGAGCAGATCTCATTAGAGAGCTCTCAGTGATTGGATAACATCAGGTCTAATTGGTCTTCAACAGTCACCTATCAGGGTGGGGGGGAAAGAAAGACCTATGTTTCCCTTATACCTTTTTAATTTTTGAAGTCATGCTGCTAACAAGGGAAAGTTCACCCTGGGATGGAGGGACTTCCACAGCAGCTTAGCTACCAGAGCTGCCCAAGAACTAGTGAGGTACTAGGGTGAATGGTTGATTGCAGTCCCTTCAGGAATTCAAACCCCACAGCTGGTGCAGATTCCCAGTGCCTGAACAACCCCCTCCCTTGGGCAGCTGGCACCTCAGTGGCCCCTCCAGCTCTCCTTGCTGGATATTTCTTGCAACATTGCTAATAATTTCTAGAAGGGTCTTATCCAGTGGACCATGTTTTTTTATTGGATTGTGAGGAGCAATTTTGTCCTGGCTGAGGGACAGACTAGATCATCCAATAGGACTTCTCTATCTATTCTATGATTCCCAGAAGGGCGCAGCTTATAGGACAATAGCTTATTCTGCCATCTAGCCCCTTCCAGACGGACTCATCCACCTTTCTCTGCTTAAAAAATTTCAATTTCTACAGCTTTGGAAGAACCCAAAGAGGTTAGGAAGGTCTGGCTGGCACTAAAAAGATGAAAAACCTGCTGAAAAACAGGGTCTGTACAGTCATCTCAAAAAGTTAACACCAAGAGACCAAACAGCACTGGGTTTTAGAAGCCACTCGCCACATTCACAGAACTATACAAAATGAAGTTACCTGTAGGTAGTACATGTATGGTGGTCTGGGAAGGCCCACTTGTTGGCACACCTGTCTGCTGCAGAGGAGTTGCCTGTAAAGGCTGCAGTGGGCGAGCCAAGGGCTGGGAGGATAGACCCATTCCAGACACGCCCGACTGATTCTGCTTCTTGGCATCTGCTTCAAAAACAGAATGAAATTGTAGACAATAGCAAATAGGGATTTGAAAAGGCCTGATGGGTCATCCAGTCCCTTCCCCTGCCACCTCCAAACCAATGTTGTCCTACAGCATACTTGCTAGTACGGTGGTTCTTCCACCTTTTCATTATACAAACCAACATATAAAAGATGCTCTAAAGGACCCATCTTCCATCAGCCTAATCGCTCTGTTTTTTTAAGTTTCATTCTGCTATGCTCAGGAAAGACTGGGCAGACCACTGTGATTCAGGGACCAAAGTTCATGAAACACTGTGCTAATGCCATATCTCTTCTAGTTTTAAATGGCTCAAGCAATAGGCCTTCAACTACTTCCTTTAAAGACTATTCCATGGACTAACAATGATTGTTAGGTCTTATTTTTTATGTTCAGCATAGGCACTGTTTTCCTTAATTTCATCCCTTTATTAATAGGAATAATGCTGCACATCTCCCTAAGTAATTCTTGTTCTATTTTGATGTTTGCACCTAATACTTGCAGACACGTATGTTCTCTCCCCAACTTACTCAGCACTTAACGGTATATCTACACTACATTGGCACAGCTATGGCTACAGGTCAGTGGCACTGACCTACAGCAGTCAGGGCACAACATTTTTCACAGTTGGGAATGACATAGGTAGGTCAATCTAATTTTTAAGTGTAGACCAGGCCTTGCTTTTGTTTTCTGTTTGTAAGTCAACTCCTCCAGCCCACAATTAATTCCTGTTGCTCTTCTCTGAATTCCATCAAATTTGCTTATCAGAATGATTTTTCTTGCACTGAGATGCTGCTTACTTTGCTCTACTGCAGTGACGGGGATCTGTGTATGCAGCCTTAGCAATGGCTTTTCTCTTCAACCAGCTTGTGAGAACTTGAAATAATTTTTCAAGTTAGGCTGAGAAATACTCTTAATGCTTTATTAAAAGCAAGATAAATCACATTTCTACATTCCTTTGTCCACAAGCAGGTTAACAAGGAAGTGGCAAGACATCTCTACCTAGATGCTTCAGATGCGGTAAAGGGAAAAAACACGGGGAAAACAAAAAACAGAATCGGTAGAGATAAAAAGCCACACAAACAAGCATACTGAGGAAAGCCTTGATGGGGCTCACTCAAAAGATCTGGGATGACACAAGTGCACTCCTAGCAGCCACTAATTCAGTTCAACAGCACACAGAGAATCCATCTGAAGATATTAAGTAGCAGAAAACAAAAATCAGTACTAGGTTCCTGGTAAAGTGCCAGTATTCACTGGTGATATGAAAGCAGAATATACTTTTGAAAACCACAGTGGGCTTCACTAACTCTATTAAAAGGCACTAAAAAGAGTTTGTTCCACACTTCAGGCTCGATGAAGACAACACAAAACCTCCCTTCTGGTGAAAAAGTTTCCACTGTTCACTCAGTGCAACTTTTAGGTCTTTATTAAATGGCTTCAATCATACTTGGCAGCTAATCTGACAGTAGGAAAACCCAAAAAAAACATTTGTCAAGCTGCATAGGTGTTCGAGGTCTTTTGTCACAAGATCGTCTGACTGTGGTTCACTCACTGTGACTAATCTTTAACCTTTAAAACTCTCAATATCAAATTTAAACCTTTAACAGCGCTGGGTTATGATCTACAAATCCAATTGACCTGAGGCATGTGAATCCTGGCAAGTTTACACCAGGGTCAAGCTGTCTGGAGTGGCTCACAAAGGTGGGTGCTAGCTTCAGGGCAGACTGTTACAAACCAGGGCAAAACCCCCAAATTGGTTGTGTGTTCTATAATTAAATTTCACCAACCAAGTATCAAGTGTGAGTTCCTCAAGCAGGATATCACAGCCTTAACATGGAGTCACAGACAGTCCCCTTGGGACTCCTGTCTATCTTGCCACCCAGGAGGGTCTGCCTTTTTGATAGATGGTCCTTTACACCAAAAATCACAACAATATTCAGGCTCCCAAATGACCAGTCACTTATCCCAGATCACACACCAAAGACAATGCTTGTAGCCAATCCTGTAACAAACTAAAGATTAATTAAGAAAACGAAACAGTTATTTAAAAGGTTAAAGCACGTAAACATACAAACACAAATGAGTTACAGTCTTAAGGTCCAAAAAGTAATAGAAACTGCTGCAATGTGCAAGCTTTGTATTTCCTTTAAGGCTAACTCTAGCTAAGCTAAGAAGCTTGGGGATCCCTTGCTTATGCTTAGAAATATTGTCCTCTCCAAATTCCAAGCAGCATAGCGATGACAATTTCTTTTTGACAGGGACTTTTATTCCCTTCCCCCAGAGTTCAAGCTGTGTTGGGACAAGCATTTGTGCACATCCCCTTCCTCATGAGTGTGGGGAAAACAATCAACAAAGTCTTTTGTCCACGGATGTTCCACAATGGGTTCTCTGGTGTCTATAGGCCTTCTTTTGTTGGCCAGGAGAGGTCACCCCTTGTGGTAAACTAGTATTTCACTTGGTAATGCTTCTCTCCTGACTGCTGGGATTTCCACTTTCATAGCAAACACTTTTCTAGTTACAGAGCAAACACTTAAATATTACCTTATAATATGGGATACAGATATGTGAAATTAGCGCATGCAGAAACTCACAAGCATTTCAAAAAGTTCAATACTAAACACATCTCTATAAATCTAATACTTATTTTAACAATACTAACAAACAGGTGAGAGACTGGTTTCCAGCTATGCATTTGTCAGTATTCAGTGAGGCCTACGGGCTTTGGCATGAGCTGGCACCTGGTCTAGCATCACACCCTTAAAGAAAAAGAAAAAAAATCACATTCTGGTCTTGACCCTGTAACACCATTAACAAATGGTTTTAAGTGTTCTGAGGCACGTATAAGTGAAATACCATTTCAGGACCGCAAGATCAAAATTTAATTAAGGAAAGGATTTGTTGCTTTCCTACAATCAAACTAGCCGCTCTGTTTCATTGAAGCCACTTGATAAAGACATAAAAAGTTACATAGCATGAACAGTAGAAGCATTTTCAAAATAGGAGAGGTTTCATCCTGTCTTTATTAACTAGGAGAGCTCTTGTGAATAATTCCTACCTTTATTATTTTGAGCCAGCAAATTCCCTTAATTCAAAAAGCCATTTGCCTCTCTCCAGAGAGTGCCAATTGTAATGTGTATACCTGTTCACTATGAAAATGATACAAATCTACCAACAGCTTTTATTTTCAGGGCAGTGAACAGCCATTCAGAGGTAATGAATTTGAATGACATGAATGCATTCAAATTAGTAACCTAGAGATGAAAGGCTTCAGATCCCTTTACTAAGAAGCAAAATCATTTTAAGATAGTCTTATCTAGCAAGAACAATTCCTGGAGGATATAATATTACTATGACCTAGTGCACTACTGGAATCACAGGATTTTTAAAAATTATTTTATTAAAAAAACCCACAACTCTTACAGATTTTTTCAGTCTCACTTCATTATAATTTGAAAAAAGATTTCCTGGGGTTACTGGATAGATTCATCTGGACAAAATTACACTGATTTGTAAAAATTGTAGCTGCAATATCAATCTACAAAAAATATCCCTTTCAATATTCAGGAAGAGCTGGGTGCAATAGAATTAAATTAACGTGTTTAAGAACAAAAATAGTTACTATGGACTGGAGTTAAAATATTAAATTTTAAATGGAAAAAAAATTACCCACAAACTGGTGGATTTTATGGCTGCAGTGCATTGAGTTAAATAAATAGTTTAAAACCATTTTTAAAGAAAAGGATCAAATTCAAAAACAACTGTTACAGAACTTTTCTGATCCCAGCACGTGTGTCAAATTGACTGAAGTAGAAAAATGTTTAGCCTTGGCATGACATAACGTAACTGAAGCAGAGTGTGCCGTATCCTAAAGCAGCCTCATGTATCACTGACAAAAAAATCGAGAGCTCAGTTCAAATTCCAGAATGTTCATGGTTGGAAATTATGTATGCAGTAGAAAAAAAAGCAGTTGATTTTCAGATACCAGTCTTAGCTAAGCAACACCAGCATTTAATTTGTTTTCCATGTATGAACTGATGCTGTTACACATGGAAGAGACTAACAGAGAATAAATATAAAAATGCAGAGAGGCCAGTCTCATAAGGCCATTTTTCTGAAAACAGTCACCTTTTAAAATGATTGGAGTTCCCCATAATCCCTTACTGCTGCCAGTTTCACTGCATTCTCTATTTGCAGCAGATGTCCCAACAGAGAACAAAAATGACTGGAAATTCAATTTCCATGTAAATTTTGTGAATGACTTACAGTCTATATTCAGGACATTTTGTGTGGGAACATGCTGTATTTTAATTGCAGTTCTTGGAGCACGTAAAGGCTCCATGAGGAAGATGAAGGACAAAGGGGGAAAAGGGGAAGAGGAGTAGAGAACTATGTTTGAAATCCACCTCACCATGCTATTTTAGTTCCAACACAAAATCTGGAGTGACTGACTAGCAGGCCTGTGCACTGAGAGTGAATGCTATCCAACATTATAACCTTTGTTTTTCAGCTGCACCAGCAGAGTTTTTAAAATCCACCTCTGGACTTTTAAAATATATTTTTAAACAAATTTCAACATCTGTGCTCTCATCAAATGTTATTCTTAGCAAGCTCAGGCCTGCCCAGTACTTGGATGAGAGGCCTTCAATGAAAATATACAGGTGCTGCAGGATGTGATACTGGGAATTTAGTGGGTGGCATTTTTCTCTCTAAGTCAGTACTGATCTAATGACCCAGCATGCAGAAGAGATACTGTGGGAAGATACGTGGGTTGGAGGTGCCAACTTTCAATCAAAACTGATTGACTGTTCAAGATGTATTCTTATACCAAGTAGAATTTGCTCCACGTTTACCAGGAACAGAAAGTCCAGTGAAACAAGTGTTTAGTAAAAGGAGCGTACACGCTGCTTGTCACAGGTGTTCTTTTGCTATGTTCAAAGTAAATAGTGATAACACCCGTTCCGTGTTTCCTGAGAAATTCATTTAGAACCCTGAGTTATTGGAAACAATCTTCCAATCCAAGAAATGTATATGTGTCACTCTTGACTCAGAATATCATTCTGACATATCACTAGGGTGACCAGACAGCAAATGTGAAAAATCGGGACAGGCGGTCAGGGGGTAATAGGTGCCTATATAAGAAAGCCCCAAAAATTGGGACTGTCCCTATAAAATTGGGACATCTGGTCACCCTACGTATCACTGAGGCCCAAGATCACAGGAAGCAATGTTAGTTGGGAGTGATATCATAGATGATTACCAGGAAATAAAATCTTGAAGGCCTAAAAATCAAACTTAGGAAGATAAATGTTCACTATAAGTTGATTTTAAAGATGAACTGAAACGGTTTCAAATATACATATGTCTTGTTTTAAATCACAGAGCTATGCAAGTTAGACATAAAAGAAACAACTAGGTCATAACTAGGCTAGTGGCTGGGGACTAGTGGCTGTTCAACTCCGTCCCCAATGCAAAATCCTAGGCAACTGAGCAGCCCTTTTTAGGGTAGCTCTGCTTACCCTTTTTAAGGGAAGGGGTTAGAAAAGGTGCCCTACACATTGCCTGCCCCATAACATCCAGCCAATAAAAAAGGAAAGACTCATTTTAGGAGCATAGAACGTCAGCATGCTTATGGACGGAGGCGATGCATGAAGGCCTGAGAAAAGAACAGCTCTTCTCTCCAAAGAACTCACCCGCTACAATACTGATTTTGCAGCACTGAGTGATACTAGACTGGCTGGAGAAGGTTCCATCAGTGAGCTAGGAGTGATTACACTTTCTTTTGGAAAGGACAAGCAGAGGATGAAGACAGAATCCATGGAGTTGGATTTGCAATAAGAACGCCTTTCCTGAAACAACTTCTTGACCTCCCTTTTGGGCTGAATGAACGGCTCATGAAACTTCAATTCCACCTGAAACCTTTACGGCATGTCACTGTCATCGGTTTATGTGCCTACGCTGACCAGCACAGAGGAATGCAAGGAGCAGTTCTACTCTGACGTGGACTTCATCCTCAGATTAACCCCTGCATGAGACATGCTCATCCTGCTGGGAGACTTCAACACTAGAGTTGGTAGAAACAGCAGTGAATGGAGAGGTGTGACAGGATGACATGGAGTGGGAAAGATGAACAGCAAAGGACTCCTCCTCTTGGGTAAAGGTGCAGACCATAATCTGCTCATCATTAACACCATCTTTAGGCAAAATGATAAAACAACATGGATGCATTCACGGTCTAAACAATGGCACCCAATCAACGATGTTATCACCCCCCAACGAGACATCTGCAATGTCAGAATTACCAGAGCCACACGTGGCGCAGGATGCTGGACAGACCACAGATCGGTAAGAGCAGTGCTCAACCTGCATATAGTCCCCTCACAGCGCAAGCGCCACAAGCTCAACAGAACAGCCTTCAACATAGCAAAGCTCAAGCACATAGACTATGAGGTGCAGTTTCAGCAGTCACTTGATAAGCTTTTTTCATGCCCTACAATCATGGCAACCCAACAGAAAAATGGAAGCAGTTCAAAGATGTGATTATTGACACAGCTAAAAAAGCGCTGGGGCCAAAGAAAAGGGTACCCCAGGACTGGTCTGACGAGAACAAGTAGGACATTTCCAAACTCCTAAGTGACAAGCAGAAAGCATTTGTTGAATGGCAGAATGAAATCTCAAATCTCAAAGAAAGATAGGTTTAATTACCTACAGAGCAACGCACAGTCTGAACTGAGGAGATTGCAGGATAAGTGGTGGGAGAGGAAAGCTGCAGAAGTTCAGCATTATGCAGATAAAACCAAGGCAAGGATGTTCTTTGACTCTCTCAAAAGCAGTCTACGGACCATCTAAATCTGGCATAGCTTCCCTGAAGTCGACAGATGGCATGACCCTCATCAATGACAAGGAGGGAATTGTACAGAGGGGCTGAATACTTCAATAGTCTACTCAATAGACCATCCACAGTTGTTTGGGGTGTCCTTGATTAATTACCCGAGAACCCTATCAGAGAGGATCTCGACCTCCCTCCATCAGTTAAAGAAGTCATGGCAAAGCTGACGGTGGGTACTACAGAGGCATTTCTCTCCTTGTACAGCAGGGAAAATACTAGCTGGCATTCCACTGAACAGACTCATTGCAAACACATCTGAGGAGAATCTGCTAGAAATGCAGTGTGGTTTCAGACCAGGTCCAGGAAAAATGTTTAGAGCAGAACATGGAACTATATGCAGTTTTCATCAATTTGACCAAAGCTTTTGATAGAGTCAACAGAGAGGGTCTATGGGCTATTGTACATAAACTGGGCTGCCCAAGAAGGTTCATACAAATCATCCGTCTGCTCCATGACCACATGACAGTGCAAGTGCTCTCTAATGGTGACTCTGACACATTTGAAATCTCAAATGGAATGAAGCAAGGCTGCGTACTTGCTCCAGTGCTGTTCAACTTGTTCTTTACTTGTGTTCTCAGCCATGCCAAAAGGGACTTGGATCAGGGGATATACATCTGCTATCAACTCAATGGCTCCCTCTTTGGACTTCGAAGACTCAATGCTAAGACCAAGATGCTGGAGAGGTTTCTCGTCGAGGCATTTTTTTGCAGATGACTGCGCCTTGATAGCTCATAGACATAATGACCTTCAGGTCATCGTTGACAGGTTTTCTGAAGCATCCCAGCTCTTTGGCCTCACCATCAGCCTCGGGAAGACAGAGGCCTTGTTCCAACCAGCACTTCATTCCAATACTCCAGCACCAGCCATCTTCATTCAAGGCACACAGCTGAAAAATGTGGATCAGTTCAAGTATTTGGGTAGCATTATCTTGATGATGGAGCTTCATCCTACAGCCTTCACAACTTAACACATCTTAGTGGAGAATAATAGGTACACCAAACATCTGCTCAGTATGGGAGACTTTCCTAGCAGAACACACATACTGTGTCAATTTTTTAAAGGTGATTGGCCCATCACAGGATGGACACAGATAGACGGCAGGAAGCTTTGAGTTTGCCATGTTAAGGAGCCCTGGACATGGGTGAATTTACACCAAGTCTAGCTGTCAATACTTGGTCCAGATGAGTAGATATGATCACAGCAATTGTAAGTCAAGTTCAGAAGAGTTCTGACCATTTTCAGTACAATTGTAGAAGGTTTAGCCAAAGCTAAGAACTAGTGAGAATTGCCAACCTTACTTTTCCTGCTCCAGAAAAAATTCACTTCCTTCCACATTCCTGATGAGCTGGAGGGAGATTCCTGTTGGAAAAGGGTGAGCCATCAGAAGGAACCTTTGCCTTCTCTAGGAGTGTAAGTGTTCAGTCAGAGGTTGTATAAAATGTTCTGTCAGGGGATTTGGTAGAAAGGAAGGGGAGACAGAAAACTACCACCAGAGAACAAAACACAAACCTGCACAACTGGAGAAAACTCACCAGAGCACCAAGAACCTACGTAAAATAATCTAATAATAATTCTGTAGACAAATCATAAAGGGCTAAAGACGGAGTCAGAGGATTCTCCGGACAGCTACAATAGACACTAAAGCCTTTGAAGGTATAAGTAATTTACGAACCAGAAGATAGTTTATAATTGGACTTGAAGACGTCACATTTTTCCTTTGAGTATCACTGAAATTCCTCCAGCAACCCCAATTAAGTGGGCTCTGACAGAATGACAAGATTATATTGCGAAGCTGAGTTGTTAGAGTGAAAGGAGCTGTGAAAAAAGTCCATCTTTTACTGGCAGAAAAGATCTGTTGGCACAGGTTGACACAGTAATGTGATCCACTTTAGGACAAATATCACATAAATCTCCATTTGTTCCCTCTGGCTCCTTTTACAATTTATTAATTTGACCGGGTAGCAACTTTGAATACAAACATTGTAAAATAAAGTTAACTAACTTCTCAACTGAAGACATTAAGATTAGATGACAGTGGTAAAAAGACCTGAGTGCCTATGTTATATCTGCAAAAAGAACAGGAGTACTTGTGGCACCTTAAAGATTAACAAATAAGGTGCCACAAGTACTCCTGTTCTTTTTGCGGATACAGACTAACACGGCTGCTACTCTGAAATATGTTATATCTTTCACTGATCCTAACATTGGTGATGAATTATACATATGAAGTCTTCTAATGTAGACACAGCCAACGAGCTGAAGTTGCATGACCTTCCTAGTTATGTTTCCTGTACTATCCTACCAGCTGAGTAGGGGAGGGAGCTGTTCTTGTCTTTCTGTAACATTACACTGCTATTTTAGTGAAGTAAAGGCTACTATATTGTTGCAAGACCTTCTACAAATGGGGAAGAAAAGTAATTCTGTGATCAGGTGAAGGCATCATGAGTATCTGTGTGGAACTTCTTCAGTACAGCACTAATACTACAGACTATCTTGAGGAACCTTTATTAGACTTTTCAGTGACTATATTTAAGGAAACAATGCAAAATACTGCAACTGTAAGGCTCAAATTAGTTAAAAGGTTAATTCTAACTTGCCTAAGTATCTGGTTTACAGTAGGTAGGAAGGTAAATGCAAAAACTTTAAATCCACTTATCAATTAGAAATTCCCATTGTTCCTTTGGAAAGCTGTGAAAATATAATTGTTTCTTTGGATCATTCTTCTCAAATTGGTAGGATGAAATACTAATGCTAGCCCAGTTTTCCTCACTGCTAAATGAATCTGACTTACCTTGGGAAGAGCCATCATCTTCATCATCCAGGGTGAGATCAATGACACCTCCTGAGTCACTGCCTGTGACCTTCCCACTCTGAAAGACAAAACTCCTGCATTTTGCAAAGGCAACTCCACGGAACATAGCAGATAAAGATGTGTTGACTGAAAACTGAGTAAAAAGGGGCTCAGAGCTGAAGCACGGTGATTGGAGAGGGACTGGTGATATTAGAGGAAGGAGGAAATTTGAGATAACATTCACAATGAGTGAGAAGGAGCTGAAAACAGAATGAATGGTATGTAACACCAATATTTTATAATTTTGTAAGATGTAATGGAGAGATCTTGTAGAGTACTGGTATTTTATAAATAAACAAACAAACAAATAAATTAATTATATAGCCACCTTCCATCCAAGAATCTCAGTGTTTTAAGCCAAGATACACAGCAGGCTGTGCTTTCCTCGGTCATTCTATGGAACATCAGTGTTGTTACAATGAAACAAAAGCAGCAGCAGAGTGGCTTTAACCATCAGAGAAATGCATTAACCAACTTGAAATAATCAGCCCATACTATATGCCCATTATGAACCTGACTTCATACTGAAAAAGTAAAGGCAAAAACCACTTGGGCATCTATACATTTACTGGGCATATCAACATTGACAATTAAAAATTTCCAATTGTGTCCACCCTTCTGAAGCCATTTTGTTAATGTAATGATAGTCATAGGTTATGTTGGAGTAACACATAGATGAAGCCATTTGGAAGCAATCTTTTATAGCTGATTAACAAAAGCAGCTTTTAAGTCTTCATGAGGGCTCAATGTTGTAACAAACTAAAACATTACCCACCAGATAGAGATTTTTCCTTAGCAGTAAACTGGGTTTCTGCAAAGAAGCATTCAATAAAATCTGAATCAATGTTCTTTCAGCTGTTCAGAGTTCCTAGTCAGTCTACCCTCCATCCATGCACTTTCTTGAGATGATAGGAAAGAGATGAGGGGGGGGGAGGGAAGAATGTATATTTTGGGGTCTCTGCACACATTCTCTGGAGAAAGAATCCATGATGTGAACTCCTGGTTTCTTAAGCCTGCTGCAAAATTTGGGAACTTTCTTGTTGGTGTGGGTGGTGAACAGATGTATTGCTAGAGTCCACTACTGGGTGCAGATTCAGCAACCTTAGTGATTCCCAAACTCCCTGGGATAAACAAATGGGCTGAAAGTAAATGTAACAATTGATCCCAGGGACGAATAAATGTGAAGAAATGGTATAGAATAGGGTCTCATCCATGGGCCAGTTCTAATGCCAGTATCCGTCCTAGAAAATGAAAGATGGGCAGGGCTGTCAAATGACAGTGGATCTGAAGAGCCATGACATTAGAAGCTACCTCTATGAATTCTCAATTGGGCAAACCATCCCTTCCACTGAGAGGGAAAGGATGGTGTCAGAGCAGTTTTCCTGTGTATTATTAATCACAAGTGATGAGTCACTAAACATTGGGACATTTGAATCTAGAATGGCTGATATTGATGATCTCTTCAGTAAGTCATCCAAACAGAGAAATCACTTGGATTTTGCTGTCCCTGATGGCTGCTGTTGCCAGTGCTAAAGATCATTATGAATATCCTACATGAGGCAAGACCAGAGTTGAGAAAAAGGCTCTGTTTGAGGGCAAAATGAGAACTGATGGGATTCTAGATTTGGTATGATTCTTTTCAATTTGACACAAGAAATTCTCTTGCTCTGTAACAACTATGCTAAACAGACTAGTTTCCATGTTGAATTTTCTATACTGGATGAATTGATTAGGCAAGTTCAGATCTTACACAAGGCAATTTCCCTCTGATTGCATGGTTAGTACTAAGCAGACAAAAGATTTCCTTTTTCATCCTGAAGAAATGGGTAGGTGGCTTTGTCTAGAAGATAATGTATGATTTCTGTTATAGCTTTTTTTTTCTGGGAAGAAGAAAAAAAAGAAGAGACTCAGTGAGGAGTAGGAGAAGGAAGAAAAATCTAATACTTAACCATTTTTTAGTTTTCAGACTCAGTCTGAAGTGATTTCCTTCCACTCCTTCTGCCACCAGGAAATACAGATTCCTTAGAGGAACCTCCAGAGGGAGGAGAGAAACTAACTTACAAGCAGTCTTGGAGGCCTGCCTAACTTGTGTCAGTCAGTTAACAGGGCTGCAAGTTCTATTAGCTTGGAAGTTGACTTTGAAAAAGCTGAAAGGTCAGAAACTGTAAAAATAATCTAGCTGGGGACTCACAAAAGGACAAGCAAGTCCTAAATGAATTAGCCAATGAAGTCTCAGGTTTTTTTGGCTTGTAAGAAGGGAACAATGTCTTAGGATCAGCCACATCTTCTTCCAAGGTCTTGTACAGGCAATCTCCCCAAAAGGAAAGGCCTGTACCGTGGAGTGTAGATGCAAGACTGCTTGTCCTTAACCAGAACTAGTGAACTCAATGGTGCCTGCCATCACCAGGGCCTTAACTAAGGCTAGGTCTACACTACCCGCCTGAATCGGCGGGTAGAAATCGACCTCTCGGGGATCGATTTATCGCGTCCCATCCCCAAATCGACGCTCTTACTCCACCAGCGGAGGTGGGAATAAGTGCCGTCGACGGGAAGCCGCAGAGGTCGATTTTGTCGCCGTCCCTACAGCAGGGTAAGTCGTCTGTGATACGTCGAATTCAGCTACGCTATTCGCGTAGCTGAATTTGCGTATCTTAAATCGACCCCCCGTCTCTGTGTAGACAAACCTTGAGTCTTTCAAGAAGCACATACAAATTAGTTGGCAAGTAGAATGAGGTCTATCTTAACTTCCTACAAATGTGGCATTGAACTCCCATGTTCTTGCAGAGCTCTTGAATTTAGAGAAGAGAGCACAGAGTAACAGGAAGCCCTGGCAATCAGACATTTAAGTATCAATTCATACTGTTTTCTTAAGATGGATTGAAATGTTCTGTCCCCAGGGTCCAAGGGAGAAATATTAACCTCTAATGGAAAAGAGGGTATTTTTCACAGATTGAGTGGCTGCCTAGCCACTCCTTGGAAAAAGTGGCCACTTGTTCCCAGTGTTGGAGAGGGTGAGGGAGACTGTAGAGCTTGCCATGGAACTATGGGCTAGAGGACATAAGAACTCTGGTTACATCAAACCTCTGCCTATCACAATCAAGTTACATAAATTCATAGATTCCAAGGCTGGAAAGGACCACTGTGATCATCTAGTCTGACCTTCTGTATATCAGAGGCCATCAAATTTTCCCAAAATAACTCCCAGAGCATATCTAAGGAATCTAAGTTCTTGGGGAAGGGAAGATCTTATCTGAGTTTCCCGAGGGAAGTATTTCTTACTACCTGTTCCCTACTATTTGAAAATCCAGGTCCTCCCCTTTCAACTGAAGGCTATGCTTTGACAAGGGGCTGCGAGGAATATCCTCTGCTACTCCTTCTGTAAGTAGAGTGGGAGAGGAATCAGCTCATTGTGATCAGTGGCATGTCACAGCCACAGTGTAGGCTTTTTGCCTGTTGGCTGGCTGAATGCTCCACCAGAAGCCAAAAGCAGCTGCCCGAAACGGAATCTGACATGAACAGAGTAAAGAACATGAGATAGTGCGTAGAGGTAATGGAGTTGGGGTGAGGAGAAAAGCACTGCTGGAACCTGGTGATTAGTCCTCATTCTGCCTAGCAAATCTGAACAACAGAAGGAAATCCACGGTCCAGTCTGCCAAGTGAACAGGAGCAGAAACAAAATGCTTTATTTTTTTTTTAAAGGCATATGATTCTAGAGATCAATCTGTACCCAAGAACATGCAATAGATTTGCTAGTTTCTATCCCCTCTCAGAACCAGGCTCTCACTTTTCAGCTGCAACATAAAGGTTGCCCAAACTCAGTGGAAGTTTAGTCATCTGTAACAGTAGGGGAATGAAATCGATAGCTGCCTTAAGGGTGGACAGCAAAGCTTTTTAAATTTTCCTAGCCGCCTCTATATGTTAACGTATATACTTTTAAAAAACCCAACTTGCTTCTGTCTTTCATTTCTTCTAGAAGTTTGCCCTTTGTAGCCTGTGTAACTCTGTTTTATGAAATGATGACATCACAAACCCTATGGGCATGTTAACCATGGACTAATCTGAGCTCCTCCTAATGTAAGTCAATAGGTCAATAATGTGCCATCGCTGGTAATTAGCAACAATGGTCAATGATGGGATATTAAAAGTTACTACAGAGAACTTTTTCCAGAGGGTATGGCTAGAGAATCTTGCCCGCATGCTCGGGGTTCAGCTGATCGCCATATTTGGGGTCGGGAAGAAATTTTCCTCCAGGGTAGATTGGCAGAGGCCCTGGAGGTTTTTCGCCTTCCTCCGCAGCATGGGGCAGGGGTCTCTTGCTGGAGGATTCTCAGCAATTTGAAGTCTTTAAATCATGATTTGGGGACTTCAACAGCTGAGTCAAGGGAGAGAATTCTTCCAGGAGTGGGTGGGTCAGCTTTTGTGGCCCACATCATGTGGGAGGTCAGACTAGATGATCAGAATGGTCCCTTCTGACCTTAGAGTCTATGAGTAAGAGTCTTTTCTCCTCCCACATGCTAGAAGGCAGCAATATAACAATTTTAACCTAAACAATTAACTTTCATCAAGACACTGTAGGAATGTTTAAGTGACAGATGCAACAGAGAGGGGAATCTTACTTACATGTGCTTGGCACACAGAGCAGTGCTGTCAGAAAATAAAGCTTAAGTCCCTCTTGGGTTTTTATGATGAGGGGTTTATGGTCACTATTTCTGAATTTTAAAAATCATTAAAATAAGGACTTTGACACAGATAAACAAAACAGATACAGATGGCCATGGATCATTGAGTCTCTCAGGCAAAAAAATGAACAAAAACTTTTAAAAACCTTGAAGGTCATTTTAAAACAGAAACTGGTCACAAGACTCTGCTAGATCCTCTCTCTTGAATCCTACTGTAAAAGTAGCACTGATGTTTATAAACCTTAATACCAAAAAAGCAGAAATTAACTACTAAAAATTCCATTTGCTACAATATTCTTTAATGTTCTCTTCATTTGGCATATTTTTGACATTTGTTTTTGTATGGTCAATCTGGTAATTCTGCATCATGAGAATTTTGTATGTTTAACTTCTAGTGGTCATATTTTATATTTATTTATGCAATAGTGCCCCTTCTGTAGAGGGTGAATAATAAAGAAAAATTAAGTTAATTTTCTTTGTGGTTGTTTTCATACTAACACCATTAAAAGCTTATGCCAGAGTTTCTTTCTAAAAGGAATCCTTTCCCAGTAATTTATAAGTTTAACTGTAAAAAAGAACTCTGTTCTGAAACTTAATGTCAAAGGTCACACATCTTGAATATTAATACTTTTAAAAAACAATTACGGGATTGCAATAAGAAATTAATTTATGGTTTCTGTATTGTTTATAAGCTATCTTTTTATGCTCCTATTAATGTGTTCATATTTGTTTTTCAAATTGGTCTGGTGAATTTCACTTTCCAAATAAGCCATTTCATGGCAAAGTGACGCTTTCCAGACTAGCAGATTTCACTTTGAAGTCTGCTGTGCAGCCAGCCCAACAAGATTAACAATACAGATTGGAAGGCACAAGAGGAGTGTCAGTAAACAAGAGAGAGAGGACAGAAGAGACAGGGAAGAGTGAAGGGTGAGGGAAGAATAAACAGGCAACAGATGGGTAAGAGGAGGAAAGTAAAGGAGGAAGAAAAACCAATGAGAGGGGAAAAAGAGGCAATAGATCAGAACCGGGTGCAGCCACCTCCACCAATCCTGGAAGCAATATGCAAGTGCTTCACAACGCCACTTCACGTCTCATTTAGTGTGGTTTATTCTATCTGAAATACATGGCCAGTGGGGAGGAACCAAGTGGCCATTAGGCACTGCTTTATCTCTGCTCCAAGTTTCTCCTAAAAAAACCTCATTTCTTAAGCAGTGAAAAGGTAATCAAGACTCCAGTGCCTTCTTATATCTGTAAGGTAGTATGCACACCTACAACACTGTAAAAATAATCTCTACCACTGCTCTTCTGCTCAATTTGCTTGCTGTGCATAGCAAGCAGATCAAACTGGGTGAGGGAGAAGAGTGTATTGGCAATAAGCAGCTCTTCCACACTACTAGCAAGTTCAGGGATGTGAAAGAGGAAAGACATGGGTAGGAGGGAAAGCAAAGCAGGTGACAAAGTATAAATCTCCTTCAAACCAGTGACAGACTGTGCAATTCTACTTTTGTGGGGTTTAATTCAAATCCTAATTTAAAAAATAGTTTGAACATCTATTTACTGCAGTGTTTAGAAAACTACACAATGAAAACCATGTATAAAATGTATTTGAATTTGAGGGGGGGGGTAGGAGGTGTTTATATTTAAACTTGGCATTCCTGAGTCTTCTACAGGGTGCAGCCATCTTACTGACAAGTGATCTGGCACACTGGCTGTGACTAAGTCTGTATGAAAGCCAGCTGGAAATATGTTTGTCTTTTATCATGACACTCTATACAGGTAATTGTAATGAAATAATACTAATTTCAAATGTCAACTAATAGGAATAACTCAAGAGGTCTAGACGCCAAATTTCACACACCTTCAGATATAATGTGATAATTTATCATCTGCTTCCCCCAATTCTACCTCAGCAATTCTTTCTAAAAAGAAAGAACTGCATCACTGCATAATCTGACAAGCAGTTGCACTGACCAGTGAGACAGGCCTTAGAAGGTGTGTGTCAGGAGCAAAGCAGGGATAAAGCACTTTTCTGTGCCTGTAGGAATAAGGAGATATAAGTGAAGCCTTCCTATAACCGGCACAACACAAATTCTCACAGAAGACAAAGAAATATACCTACCACACAATCTAAGAATGAACGACTCTTGATGAAAGTAAAATGGCTGAAACCAAAGTATTTGCTTTGACCAACTAGTTAAAGTCTATAGTACTAGTAAATGGGGTCACCATAATATGTAACTGCAAGAAGATGCCTTCATTTGGGAGGATGTCACCATGTAGATTTGTAATAAAATCTAGATGCACACTATTAATAGTTCAAAAATGGGTAAAAGTTCTCTGAAAGCATGTAACTATGTCCAAGTAGTTGTCCCACAACATAATGAAAAGCAGCCTCTGATGCTTTGTGGTAATGACATGGTGCTTTACTGATTCTGAAGTCATTCCTCCTCTCACTACTTGGAGTTTGGAGACATTGGGGTGAGTTAGCACACTGAATTCCACAGCTAAAACTTTTCACAGACTTGAAACATTTTGTTTTTCATGCTCCCTGTAAAGCACACTGCAGAGAAAGATACAACCTCTGAGCTTGGCACCAGAAAGCCTTTCAGACTACCTCTGCCATGTACAAGGCGGATACCAGTTTACATTTTAACAAGCAGCAATACCATTTTTATGAGAAATCTTAAAATACAGGGAATGAGATAGGAGAAATTTAAGACCAAAAAAAGGTTAAGGAGGCTAATGGTCTGATCAAGACAGCTATAATTCTGAGAATCAGCTTAAAGAGAAGTAGTGGCGGGCATATCAGGCAATATACATCAATTAACATAACACTAATGAATGGAACTCTGGGAAAGGAACCTTTTGGGTACTGCAGCTAAACATAGAAATATATGTGTAGACTTTTCTTTATCACTGTAAAACCTTGATTTTTATTGCATGGAAAACATTTTGGAGAAAGTTAACAGGTATTTTCCCCTATTTTATTTATAAAGCAGACACTATATATAATTGTAAGAGCTGTTTTGGTATTATATAACGCCATGGTTCAGATGATCACATCGAAATAACAATGCATGGTTATTTACATAATGCCACCTGCTTTATATAAAGAAACATTTAATAAAAAAAAAAGAGAGAGAAAAGAAAAACTTTAAAAAACTCAAAATGCAAAACTGAAAATTCATTCCAGCCTAGTAAATATACAGATTCTGAAGGTTATCTCTGGCAGGTCCACAGAATACAGACCATTTTTTATTAATATTAAAACAGTTTCTATAGTAACAAAATAGAAAAAAATAAATCCAGAGTGCTCTAAAACAGACAAAACTGTGCAGCATCACATTACTATCATACAAGACGCACCAAGGCGTTATAGAATAGCAAAATCACACTTAAACTTTGAGGGGGGAGTTAAAACTGGGAGTACTCTGCTTATTTAGGGTGTTTTGGGGCCTGGCACTGTCTTTTTTCATCTGGGTATGAAACTACAAATTTTGACCACACACATGCACACACTAAGAATTGGTTGGAAAGTAACAAGTTCAGCATTTTTCAACATATTTTAGCCCCACAGATTACTTCAGAATCAGATGTATACGGCCACTTAATAGTTATGAGCTCCAAAGCAATTATGCTCTTTCCTTCCTACAAAGTGTATTAAATATTCCAGCCTTGCAAAACTGTCAAGAAAATTTACCAACCCAGGTACCATATCTATGACAGTAATGAAAAAGCTAAGTTTACTCGCCTTTTACTCCAAGCAAGTAGAGTTTTACATGGCTGACATATTCATTTTAACATTGTGTGGGTGCACGCACAAAGTGCAAGTACTGCCAACAGACATTTTCTGTAGTATCTTTGGAATGGGACCGTAGTGTTCCCCTCACCCCCATTCAGAACTGCTCATTACTTTCTTCAAAACAAGAACAAAGCAATTTTGAACAAAAAAAGGGACCAGCAGAGTAACCAGTTTTAATATACTCCTATTTATCATATACCCTTTCATTTCTTTACTCAAATAATGTAAACTGGCTCTATTTCCACAGGGATTTTTAATTAAGCCTCATCTATTTTCCCATAAATATAAAAATTATTAGTGGATAAAGTTAGGATCCTTAGCACAGCCAATTCTAATTGTAACAGCAAAATCTTAAGGAATAAGCAACTGAGATACCACTTCATGCATTTCTCACTCTGTTGCTGTGGCTTTTCATTTTTAAGTTATGTAATTAAAAGGGTATATAATAAACACATACGTTGCACACACAAACCGACATCTCTACTCTTCTTTGCTTTTGTAAGGTGAAACATTTACTTTGCTCCCTCAAAACCCATTGCCCACCCAAAAACGATAAGCATCACAAACAGGCTAGCATGAACTAGGGAAGATCCCAATACAACAATCGGTGAGAAAATATGCATTTAAAAAAAAAAAAAGGTTTAAAGCAGTAGATACAAATAAGCTGCATCGAGCTATCTGTGGCTAATGTAATGGCACAACTCAGTTGACCTGGTTATTTTAACACTTGGCTGAATTTTCTAGTCCCAACCCAGCTCTATAAACACTAGTAAATTTTGCTTGTTGTTGAAGATGGCTGTTAGTGACTGGGGGTAGTTTTCCTAGCATAGTCAGGATCTCAGGGAAAGATGCATCATTTTAAAAGTTGGGAGGTTTTGGAGGAGGATTGCTTCATTCAGAAGCACTGCATGTTGCTGAATTGGGCAGTGCTCAAATAGTGATGGGATGTCAATCCACGTTAGTACAGTTTCTGTTCTGCCCTAAAATCTAAGGCTATGTCTATACCATGGACCTTACAGCAGCACAGCTGTAAGGTCTCCTGGGTAGTTGTTCTTTGCCAGCAAGAGAGAGCTCTCCTGCTGGCATAATTAAATCACCCCAATGAGCGGCATTAGCTATGTTGGCGGGAGAACCTCTCTTGACAACAAAGTGCTGTCCACGCCAGCACTTCTGCCGGTGAAACTTACATCGGTCAGCGGGGTGTTTTTTTTCACATCCCTCACTGCCAAAAATTTTACTTACAAAAGTGGTGGTGTAGACAAAGCCCAAGTCTTGGACTTAGAATTAGTCTCAAGTAAAGGTTCCACCTTACAGATTGGAAATAACTGAACCTTAGCAGCACAAATATATCTTCAATGTCAGAGACATAAAAAACAGTGTCTAGTTTTACATACACAATGTATACATGTTTATTTTCAGTGAAAAACACCATGAAACACAAGGAAACATTTTAATCAGTAATGTTTCAAAAATATAAAATGTATATTAATAGCTGCTTATAAATCTTTAAAGCTGACATGTCCACTCTGATCACATTGTTTCCCAACAGACTCTGCATTCATTAAGTTTATCACATATTGCAGGAGAGGGGAGGGGAGAAGAAAGTTGTAAGTGTATTTTATTTATCAACATCTTACCAAGTGAATTTAAAATTGTCAACAAAGCTCTATTAATAACCAAACAAGTCAGGGAGTGTTGGAAACAATGGGAAATGGGTCACTTATGTTAGCTGAAAAGATAAAATGCAGAGATAAGGCATGAACTCAAAAGGATTTTATTTGTTCTGTGAAAGGATAAAGTGCACCCCAGATTAGGGGGAGGAGAAGCGACTGTTTAAGTGACACAAGGATTTAACAACAGTTTGTACCCATCACTGAACAGGTAAAGATTTCAACACAGCCATTTTAATGCACCTAATATTCATTTATAATCTGACATATATGTCTTTCATCAATATATTAAAAGGCAGTATATTCTCTCTTTATGTCATAGCCCTATGTTTATACATCGTATATATTGCATATAATGTATAAATCAGGTATCTAAATTAGGATAATAAAAATACTTCAAAAATTATAACAGATTTGAAATATAATTGAAATAGCATCTGTCTCCTTAGAACCATTTATATATTAAGCTTTATATTAAGTGCCTGCCATGTTTTCAAAAGTATACTTCTAGGTCCTGAGGCATTGGGAGGACCATGATGAAAGGGGCAGTGACTGGATAGTAAGAGCAAGTGAAAGTTTAAGTTATATTTTATAGTCTCCTTTTAAATTAAGTGCAATAAGCTTTCCTCTCCTCTCCCTATGCTTTCTTTTGGGGAGGTAGGGTGAAAGGATAGAAAAAGGAGAACCAGATTAGCTGCAATCTGAAAGTCCATGGATCAATTGCTGCTTAATGGTAGATCTATGTTGAACTAATTACCATTGTGCAACTCTTCAGGGTAAAACAGACATGACAGATTAAAAACAGAGTAACACTAAGATGATTTCAACCCTGGCTCTCTGACAGTTTGGACAATTAAGGTTCCTGGGGTGATGGTGTGTGTGAGAGAGAAAGTCCATGCAATGAGGAAAATTGATTTTCTAGATCTCACATACTGTAGATTAGGTGGGAATTAATTCATTTTATAACAGTGAATAGCTTAAAAAAAAATCTCAGTATGTTGTGAGGAGTTGGGCTGACTTCATAAGCGCAACTGGAATTCATGGCTCTCCCTTCAGGCTGGCAGCAGAGATTTCCCAACACTATTTGCAGAACGGACAAAACATGAGAATTCTTTCTGACAAAGGCCTCCATGACTCCCAGCACCAAGGTTTTAGCATGAAAAGGGGATTTAAAACTGAAGTTTCTAGGTGTATCAGAATGAGGACACAGTCGTCGTTTCCCACACTGCTTTGGGAGCTCCTGCTGACAATCAACTCTGCCTTAAGAAATGGATGCTAATTACTAAAAATGGCAGACACCCTTACAAAAACTGAGCTCCATATAGCAAGTAAGGGCTATACGCTTCATAACTAGTATGAAGCTTTTCAGCTTCTCAGGAGTAAGTCCAATTACAGAAACTACAGGAGTAGTAGCAAATTCTTTTAAAATGCATTTGTCATATTTAGATGGTTTTAAATGAATTTTAATTGCTGATAAGAGTGCCAGATTGACAGGTCTGGAGACTGAAATTCTGTTTTTATAACAGGTAGATTACAGGTAGGGGCAGTACAAGTTGCACATAAACGCTGCCCTCAAATGTACCTTGCCCATGACTAAGGAAGAGAGAGACCATATAGAATCATAGTACTGGAAGGGACCTTGAGAGGTCATCTAGTTCAGTCCCCTGCACTCATGGCAGGACTAAGTATCTCCAGGGGTTCTCGCAACACATTTTTTGGTGGCCTCAGAGTGCAGCCATCAACTCTTGCTGGTGGGCACTATGACAATTTTTCCTAAAATACTTAATTAACTTTAGGAAAAACAAATAAATATGCACATATACATGTTCAAATCATTGTAATTTATTTATGTAGGAATTTTTGCAGTTGTCCCTATTCTTTACTGGACCTAAACAGACTAGAAACCACAAATAAGGTGCTTTGCATGTTTTGCTTTCTTTGGTTGATTTCCCCCCCCCCCCCCCCCCCCCCCAAAGACTTGCTAGCTAGTAAGTCTGCTATTGTGAAAAGTGGTATTTGTATATTTGTTAATATCACTTTGCACACAGGGGCAGCTCTATGTTTTTTGCCACCCCAAGCACGGCAGTCAGGCGGCCTTCGGCAGCATGCCTTCGGGCGGTCCGCGGTCATGAGGATTCGGTGGCGTTTCTGCGGGTGATCTGCCGGTCCTGCGGCTTTGGCATACCCACCACCGAATTGCTGGCGAAACCGGGACCGACAGACCTCCTGCAGGCACGCTGCCGAAGACCGCCTCACTGCCACCCTCACAGCAACAAGCAGGCCGCCCCCCGCAGCTTGCTGCCCCAGGCACGCGCTTGCTGCGTTGGTGCCTGGAGCCGCCCCTGTTTGCACAGCAGACTTACTCATCCTTGGCAAGCTGGAGGACAGATTAAACCCTGGATGGGGAGGTGAGTAAGGAGTCAGGAGGGCCAGGGGCAATGGGGGACTGGGTAGGAGGATGCAGCAGGGGGTCAGGGTGATGGGGTGAGGGGGCAGAGGTGAGTCCGGGGCTGGAGCCTGGGGTTCTGCTGCATGGGTGGGGCCTGGAGGCAGCGGGGGCCAGTGGTGACGTGAAGAGATGAGCCCAGGGACAGAACCTGAAGCCCTGTGGCTGGGGGACAGAGCCTGCTATCCACCACCAGGCTGAAGCCAAAGCCCAAGCCCCACTGCCCCCAACAAGGTAGGGAATTCATATTGGTTGCCTGCTCCTACAGTGTTTGTGGCTCCAGAAGGAGGAAGGGGGTGACCCTGGGGCAGGGGCTGCTGCTTTGCTCTCCCCCCCCCCCCCCCAAACAAAACAAAACCACCCACCATCCAGGCGTCTGTGGCCGCAAGAAAAAACTCTGGTAGCCGCATTTGAGAAACGTTGATCTAGACCATTCCTGACAGGTGTTTGTCTAACCTGCTCTTAAAAATCTCCAATGATGGAGATTCCACAATCTCCCTAAGCAATTTATCCCAGTGCTTAACCACCCTGATAGTTAGGAAGTTTTTCCTAATGTCCAACCTAAACCTCCCTTGCTGCAATTTAAGCCCATTGCTTCTTGTCCTATCCTCAGAGGTTAAGGAAAACAATTTTTCTCCCTCCTCCTTGTAACAACCTTTTACATGCTTGAAAATGGTTATCTTCCGTCTTCTCTTTTGTGAACTATATAGAGGGGGAATAGGTAGGTTCAGTCTTCATATCCTTTTCCTTCATCTCTCTGCTGACACTGACAATAAGGAGGCCAATTAGCATAAACGTTGATCGCTTCTGTGATGTGGACACATCACAAAGAACTGGACTGAAACCAAATAGCTCTCATATAATAAATAATTTTGCTTATTCCTCACCATGATCATATCTGAACTTCCAACAGAAATGAAACGCTCTATATATCCTATTACATATCATGAGCCATCATCCTGTTCCTCTACCTCGGCTGTTTTGAAAGAAACACAGAACTTTGGTGGTACCCATTGAATTTCTAATGCGGTAGAGGGCTGTTTCAGCTAAGAAAGGTTTGAAATAAATTTATACCAATTTTTAGCAATAACCCACTTTCAAACAAGACACATATTCCTGTTCCAACCAGAAACAGCGTTTTCCACTTCTGAAATTTTTCCCACACAGGAAAAGATAAAAATCTAGTCATACTGCAATCAACAGTTTCAAACTAACAGGAGTCAAAGTAATGCTGAAAATATGGCATGCATAGTTAATGGCAAAAAAACCCAAACTTGAGTTTCAGAAATTGGCCAATTAAAAAGCTACTCAAAAATCTTCCCCACAGGAGTGGTTGCAATAGAAGTCCAATTAAAATTACTTTTTATTTATATATAAAAATAAATAAAATCACCAACTAGCCTTGTCCCAAAGAGTGAAACCATTAGCCTTGCAGTATGCCTTTACAGTAAGTCACACAAAATGCAGTAAGATCAGAACAGGGCATGTGGGTAAGTATGACCACAATAAGCAGCAAAGGGGACAAAAAGGAAGATTGATTTTTTTTTTTGTCAATAGCACTGTTTCTGTTGGATATTGTTCAAGTTGAAAGTAAACGGTTGTTCTCTAACTATAGATAAGTCACATCACAGAACTACCTGAGATTATAAGGATGAGAAAGTCCCCCCCCCCCCCCATATAAAGGGTAATCTGGAAAGTGCTATGCATATATTTTCATTCTTGTGTAAACTTGGACAAAGAGCTTTTTAGAAGAAGCAATTCAGCTTGCTAGTCCAGCAGAACCATGATTATTATTATTATTTTTTAATGAATCCCTTATTTAGGACCTTAATTTACTCAAATTCTTTAGCATTCCTATGCCTTGGGGTAGGCTATTGCATGGTTCCCCTATATTATGAGAGTTTAGGTTGTCCCTTAATTTTCAGTTTTCCCTCTTTCTAGATATTAGAAAGAATTGTTCCCCTTCACACCCCAGCTTGATTTGCTTCATCCTACAGTAAAATGATAATATTGGGTGTACTTTGTTTCTACAGGAGTCACTAGTGCAGTGGTTCTCAACCTGTGGCCCAAGCAGTATACAGCTGCGGCACATGTGACACCCTCAGGGCCATGCAGGTAGTACACATATTGTGTGGATATGACTCACATAAGAGGGAGAGCTGCCTATGCTGCCCATAATGGTAAATAGGTTGAGAACCACTCCACTAAAGTCATAAATGTAACGTGCTAAATGGAAGGCAGACAGTTGGACAGCAGTCATTTAAAACAACTATATTCTGACAATCTGCAAAAAGAGACAGGACCATCATTAAAAAGGCAAGTGGAACAAACAAACAAACATAATACTTAAAATTTAAATAGTGCTTCTAATCTTTAAAGCACTTTTCAAACTAATTAATACTTAACATGCCTCATGCGGAAATGGAGCTTTATAGACTCATTTTACAGACTGGGAAACAGAGGTAGGGAGTTTAAACAACTTGCCCAAGGCCACAAAGGGAGTCACTGTCAGAGTCAGGATTAGAACTCAAGAGGTTTCTAGCACCTAAGTCTTCTGTTCAAGACATCTAGAGAACACATTAGATACTTGAAAGTTTTCTCCAGCAAGAAAGTCCTTCTGTGAGTTAGGAGTTAATAATGGTTAAGTTACTATCTAACTTAGGGTTTATTTATAGTATCCTTCATTACACTGCGTAAGCACTTCATTAGTAATTTAGATCAGGATAGTGAAGTTCTTAGGGGGCTTAAGCTAAGTGCACGTGCACACACTCCTCCCCCAAGGGACAAAGTCAATTTGAATTTTGGTTTAAGAAAAAACAGAGGTAGTTTTAAATACTACATTTTCCCCTCTTCCTAAGTCTCTCTGCTATTTTTTGTGGTTTTACAATCAAATTTTCACATTTAAATATCTTATCCTCTCTCTTCTATTGAACACTAACATGTGCAATTGATGGACTAAACACAAAAAATCTGGCAAATACGCAAAGTAAAAAATATTTTTTCTTAGCTTTCATTTATCATAATCTTAGGTATTACATGTTACAATAGGTAAAAAAAATTCAAACACGATCTTTACTTTGCCAATGTCCTTTTAAGAAAATTCATGGAAAAGGGCAGCGAGAGGTACTAAAGTCATTGGGCTAAATTCTCTAGGATGGCTCATTTAAAATGAACTCCTCCTACTCCTTTCAACTCCTACTCTTCTTCACTGCTGAAGCAGCATTTATAACTTATTTCTAACACATTCACTGGCAGGTGCTAAATTTGTAGCCTGTAAGAAACTCTTTTTTTGTGAAATGCGATGATAGGATTAACTTGACGCAATCAGGCAGTGACTAATATACTAAATCCATAGAGCGAACTAAGTAATTTCTAAAATAGGTTGGGAAAGAACAAGACTTCCTGACCCACTTCCTCTTGGTGAAGGAATCTGATGGAAGATTACACTGCACTGAACATGTAGGTTAATAATTTTATCTTAATTTGCATATGCCAACCAAATGCTACATTCAATTCTGGAAAGGGGAGAAAACAGAGTCAAATGTTCATGACTCCTGTCAAGTGCAGGAGACATCCTTTTTGGCTAGGGATAATGTGAAATGTGATGGAAATCCAGTACGGGGGAGATATACAAATAGTTAAGATGCCCACGAACGCAAACAAACAGCCTGTCAGCTGTATCTATTTGCATTTCATGGGGCCATTCTATTTCCTTTACAGTTGCTATAAGATTTTTCCCCTCCCTGTTCCATGTACCAGTAGAAGGCTGTGCATTTTGATATGTTATCATGAAGTGACTTTGGGGACGAGAATGTTTAAGAACTTTTCCTTTACCTATAACTATGAAAGGGGAAGGAGGAGACCTGTAGAAGTGAAAAATAAGAAATAAATCCCAAACTCTCCAGATCAGGACAAGTATATGACGGTCAATTTAGAAGTATGCTAAAACCAGCACAACCCCAGTTCTTATCCTAATAAGGATGAAGTCAGTTTGGACAGAAAAAGAGAGAAGGTGATCAAATAATTGCTTGTGTGATAGTGCATGTATAAAAACCTGTAGTGTATTTGTGCCTACTCCTCTTAACTATCAGTATTCTCCTCTTTGTAAAAGGCTACATCATAGCCAGCAGGCACAAGATGGTATAACAATAAACACACCCTCTCCATAAGTGTAAGATATAAAGCAACACTTACTGAAGTTGGCATTATTTAAAGGCTCTGCTTGACCAACTTTAGTCCCAGCTGCTGTAAAAGGTCATGCAGACTCCAAGCCTTGCTCTTTCAAAATTTCTTTTCACAGCTCACTTCAGGGGGCACAGGCAGGATACTTCTTGCTGAACTAAGCAGTAAGAAATTTCCTTAATGCCCCAAGTGCAAAATAAATTCAATCAACAGGAGAAGGTTTCCTTTTTCTACCTTAGCAATGAATCTCAATTGATTCCTTTTATAGATGCATCAAGTCATTGGTTCTTGTTTTATCACACGGTTTATAAACACAGGTTCACTATAGCATCCTTGAAGAGCACTGGTAGTCACACTGGTTATGTCCTTGGGAAGAAGCACCTTGGAAGAGCTGTGTTTCAACATCACGTGACTTTTAGAACTCAGAGCCATGTGTCCCCCAGGGATTAAAGTCACATTAGTGCTGGGTGTCACATAGTTGCTGGCAGGTGCAATAGATTTCTTAGGAAGTAAAGGCATTTTACTTTGTTCTAAAATGACATGTTTTATGGAAGAAGTGGAAGCATCAGATACTGGTTCTTTTACCACTTCATTTGGAATAGTGTTATAGAGATAATTGGGAGTGTTACTCTCCATTATATCCGACCAGGCCCTGTAGCGAATTTCTGCAGTTCCCCAGTAATGTCTAACAGCAGATTCAGAGCGATGGCCTGTCACTGCCATGATCTCTCTGGGCCCCAATCCTGCTTCACATAGTAACTGGATGGTAGTAGTTCTGAGAGAGTGATTGGTATATCGTTGGGACAGCCTGGCTGCCACACTTATCCTGGGCATCATTGTACCCAAGTAGTTCACTCCCATAGGTTCCCGTTTGTACCAGACAGGCTGCTCTCGCATCTGCTCTGTCGTTAGTTTTAACGGATGCAAGTAAAAGGCAGGGGGTTCAGGTGGCAACTTAGACAAATAAAGCTCCAAGGAAAAAACAGGACAGTTTGGGTCTCCTGGCATATCGTACATTTTACCCATTTTATGGGGGTCTTCTGCAGCTCTCCCTTTGCCAGGATATCTAAACATA
Organism: Chrysemys picta bellii; assembly: GCF_011386835.1. Taxonomy (NCBI): domain Eukaryota; kingdom Metazoa; phylum Chordata; order Testudines; family Emydidae; genus Chrysemys; species Chrysemys picta. Next base: position 89,992,369 of record NC_088791.1, on the reverse strand, counting down.
GCATACCGTCGCCCATTCTTGTCCTTCTCAACAACAAAGGCATCTGGAGCCAAGTCTCTTAAGATTTCCCTCCCTCGTTTGGAAAAATGTAATTGCAAATCAAACCACACCTTGTTGACCAGTGCCAGAGGACTATGTAACCCCAGCACACCAGACAGCTTAATCTTACGTAAATCCTCAGATGCTATGGGAGGGTGGTGGTGAGTTTCATCCTTCCCCTGCATGCGCAGCATCTTCAACACACTCACAAACACCATATTAGCACTGGCAAACTCTTTGTCCTTCATTAGGCAAATCTGACGATTATAGGGTAGCATTTTGAGATGCCGGTTCAAGCCAGCACGCATGGACTTATAACTTGCCACACTGTAGGTATTTCCATCATGGTTCCTTATTGTGTAATAAAACTCTCTTAAAATATCATTGAGTTCAGTTACAGGCACCAATTCAAAGCTAGGATCCTTGCCATTTTTAGCCAGCCACTGCTTTAGTAGATTAGCAGCCCAGCCAGTCTGCTTGTGGGTGTTTTTGATGCTCTTAGCATCCTCTTCCTCCTCCTCCAAGCCAAACAGGACATCCTCAGGGAAGTTAAAATTCGTCTGTGTTGCTTCTACTGGTTCTTTACTGTCTGATGAAGTCTCTTCCTGTTTCAACTGGTTTTCGAAACAATTGATCAAAGTTGTACCATCAAATATGCCACAGGTATACGGCACACTGCGAACTACTTTTTGTTCTGAGAGCTGTGAAGTGCGGAGTAATACATAATATTTTGGATTTTACATAACAAAAAGCAGGTGGCATTAACTGGATTTTTTAAAAATAACATGGCATGTCTTAATATCATACCTCTCTAGCCAAATTTTTAAAAATTTTTAGATCATAGTAACCATGGCATTACACATGCTTTAATTCATTTCATTGACAGCAGCCCTAGAAACATATAATGTAACAAAAAGCTGAAAACCGGAAAGCATAACGCATTTTTCCTTTCGTGCTACATACCCACCACTTAGATGGACCACTACCACCACCAACAGGGGTTGTTCCTGCAAAATCTTTGCCGGGTTTCAGATTTTGTCAAACATCAAATATTCTTAAACATATATCTTACTCTGACATTAACAACTGAGATTTGAATCCATAAATTTGTCAACTTTTTCTGTATTTCAGAGATTAAATATATATAGATATCAAGTATGAATCACATTTTGGTAGCTATAATCCACAGGTATTTAAGAAAAATTAAGTACCAAGCTACCATTTTTAGATACTCAATGTCAATACATCATTTACAGATGGCAGTGATTGGTCATTCTAAAATATTTGTCATCTATGCCAAATCACTACTGCTATTATGTTTGGGGAGGGGGGGGGGGGGGGGCGGGGGACACCAGCCCAGAAGATTTTTCTCCTGCCCTACAGATTGAACATTATCTTGAAATACCATTAAACAGGGGAATGTCACAAAATAGAAGTTATTGTCCTGATTTTCCTCTCTCAGTCTATATACTAGTTAAACTCTACTGAGTTCAATGGAATTACTTCTCATTAATATCATTATTAGTGGGAGGGGATTTAATTTTAAAATACAATATGCAGAAAACCGACTACAAGTAATTTTTAAATGATATAATTTTCCCATTTCACTTCAATACAAGTTCCAAAGAGGTCCCAAGACATGAGGAGTTGGGAGAACTGCAGATTCTTCTTTATCGTCTAGTGGGTATTTCTACAAGAAGGATTTTGTGGTGTGGTACACAGAACTGAAATATTAGATACTCAATTAATTTATTCCCATCTGACAGTCCATTGGCATAGTGAGGCAAGGAGAAGTTTGCAGTAATTTCACAGGTTTGCAGCTTTCAAATAAAGTTCAGAAGCTGTAGACAAACCTGGGTTGTGTGCTTTTGTATTAAACATGTTTTTAGTGTTCTTTGGAAGAAAGGAATTAACTCATCTATTTACACAAAGTTGTTGGTCCTAATTATACTGGGAATCTCTGCAAATATTACCAAGAGCTCATGTTTCTAGTAACACTACGGGTCAGAAGAAGAAAAACAAACAAACATGAATTGAACACAAGAAAGGAAAACTAGAAAGGAAGGAAACAAGGAATTTAAGTTGTTTGGTTGCAGGATGAGAGAGACAGGTGAAGATCTATGCTCCTGTGGATTATAACTTCAGAATGTTGCATAGAAGCATAAACCACAACCTACCTGTGCTGTGCTCTCAATTGGTCTCTTATTTGTTGAAGCATCAGTTGGTGGTCTGTTTGTCTGGCTCTCTGAGGGATCAAGAAATTGTTCATTTGCAATATCTAATCAGTGTCACACATACAATGATAAAAATAGACTTGGTGGAAACGTTAATGATTCAAAATTAAAAGCTTTATACAGCTGTAGATCTCAAAGTGGTTTACAAAATGTAGATGGGATGGCAGATATAAAATCACAGGTACTTTCCAGTCCAATAACAATGCTACACATTTTCTTTCTCAGAGGTCTCTTAGTGTTCTAAATGTATTTTTGGAACACCTCATTAGCAATCTCCATGACAAAAATCCCCCAAATCCTTCTTTATTCTGTATTTACACTGACAGGTTATAAAGTAAAAAACGAAGATATGTATTCACATTTTTGAGTGCAAACTGACTCTGAACATAGAAACAATGACTGAGCACAGAATCATTTAGTTTGATAGGACTGCTCTCTGAACAGACACTAAATCTTTAGTAGGGAGATCCTGGGGCTCCATTTTATACATGTTAAAGGGGTTGGGGAATATATTCCTGAAACACAATGAAAACTCCCAGTGCTCCTTGCTTGTAAGAGTGGGAAAACTCCTACTCCAAAGTGCTAAGCAAAGCAAGACTACAGTTAGTTACCGGTTCTGAGCTAAAAGCTGAATATGATATAAACAAGTGCCAGCTTGATGAGTAAAGCAGTTTGAATGTGTAATTTCAGACAAGAAAGTGAAATAAAACCAGTTCTGGTGCCAAGCTCTGCTTGTATTTTACCTTACCATGAAGTGGTTTAATTTTTTTATAGATGGCTTTAGCTATTAAATAGATGGCTATATCAAGTACCTCTATGGGGAGCAAATATTTGATAATGAGCTTTTCAGTCAAGCAGACAAAGGTATAACAAGATCCAATCAATGGCTGGAAGCTGAAACTAGACAAATTCAGACTGGAAATATGGCATAAATTTTTAACAGTGAGGGCAATTAACCACTGGAACAAATCACCAAGGGTTGTGGTAGATTCTCCATCACTGGCAATTTTTAAATAAACATTGGATGCTTTGCTAAATGATACATTCTAGTTCAAACAGGAATTATTCTGGGGAAGTTCTATGGCCTGTGTTATACAGGAGGGTTCATACACGATCACAGTAGTCCCTTCTGGCCTTAGAATCTATGAATATGCAGTACTGCTTCTCTGTCACTGGGATACCCATTCAGTCTGAAACACTGAGGACTGGTCCCAAAAATACTCAAGACTGCTCCACCTGACACATGGTAACTGAATCTAGAAATGCAGAAAAGCAGCAGTAGCAGCATTACCAAATGGCTGAAGATGGTAGGAAAGCACTTCAATTGCTTACTGAAGTATCATTTTTAAACATTCATTGCGCTTGAAGGCTTGGCTTTAACAAAATTGATACATTTAGTTTATTTGGTTTTTTTGTGTTTATTCTGCTGTATTCTGAAAGGTGCGCCACAATATTGTAATGCCACCGATATAGTATTTACTTTCCTTGTAATGTGCCTTTACTCTGTAAAGCAGTATTTCTCAAACTGGGGATCCCAACCCAAAAGGGGGTTGGCAAGGCTATTGTAGGGGGTCACAAGACCACAAGAAAATATTGCCAAGGGGAGAGGGAGCAGGAGCGGGAGTGGAGTACAGCAGCTGCTGCTCTCCAGCCACCCAGCTCTGAAGGCAGCTGTGCAGAAGTAAGGGTGGCAATACCATAAGTATGCACCGATGGGTATGTACTGTAATTTGTTAACACTTGTGGGGGAGAGGTTCATCACAGCCTGAAATATTTTCAAAGGGAAGGCCCAGAAAAAAAGTTTGAGAACCCCTGCGATAATGCAGTCATTTTGGAAGGCTGCATTAAAAATAAATGCATAACAACTAATAGTAGACTGGGATTTTCTGGCATCAAGTGGCACTAATTCTAAACAAAGAAAACTTTAGCAGGCAAAAGTGCTTGTGTCATTTATTGTTAGAAGGAATTCAGAAATGTCCAACAGACACTTAAAATCAAACACTTTTTTGATGTAAGCAGTTTTGACAGATCTTAGTCTAGAGGAGTTGTCTCAGTAAATCATTCTTAGCAAATAAAATTCCTATATGAATAAACTCCACTTCTTGCCTGTTTAAAAGCTTCATGTTCCTTTTGCACATCTATTTTCTCTTCCACTCCCAAAATTAATATTCAAGCATAGCTTACCAACTCGAGGTGCTGTGATGGTGCTCGGTTCAGTGGGAGCTGGACTACTGAATGCAGAGAGTGGGATCTTCATCTGTATGGGGCCTCGATTGCTGGTAGGATTATACAGTCCTGAAGTAGCCACTGTGGTCAAAGTAGTCCTTGTGGCTTGGGCAACAGGATGTGCTGTAGAAACAGCCTGTACTGCCAGTGTTGTCCCTATTGACCCAGCACTGGCCGGAGAGTTTCTCTGAATACCAGGGCTAGGCACAGAAGGGCTGTTATTTGGTTTAGCTGGGTTAGTAGACGCCAGAGACACTGGAGTTTTGGCAAGGCTACCAACAGTAGAAGGGCTTTGTACAGATATAAATTCAACATTGCCTGACTGCTGGTTGGTGACCAAAGTCCCTGTGTGGCCTTGCAGGAGCTGAGGCTGGGAGGATACTGCAACCGGAACATGTAAAATTACTGGCAAAGACTGCAGTGAGACAGACATGGGCTGACTGTTGCTACTGGGCATCTGTGTGGTGCCGACTACTGTAGCTGTGTTGGCTGTAGGGAGAACTGATGTTGTCATGGAGCTGGAGGTCACAGGAGTCTGAGGTTTGGGCTGTCCGCTGACCACTGTCTGAGGAGCAGCAAGACTGGGAGCAGACACTACAGAAAGGACAGAAACATTTTAAAGTTTATGTACCAAGTGAGCAATTTCACATCAATACAAAAGCATAAAAATGGAAAAACACAATATTAGATTAATAATTTCACTGGGGAGCAGGACAGTTTGTAACTTTTAAAAAATATTATTTATATTTTATATTACAATCATGCCCAAAGCACCAATCAGTATATGATCCCCATTGTGTTAGGTGCTGTACAAATATATAGGAAGATATAACTCCTACCCTGAAGAAATAAACAGATGGCATTTTCTTAGTGTCAAAATTACACACATACGTGATTGATGCAGAGAAATGTTAGAATCTTGAACTCATATTTTCAAGAAAGTGTTAGTAGGCAAGTTTTATCCATCAATTAAAATACTGCAAAGATAAAATGCAGCAAGAATTGTAAAAATTCAGCTCATGGAAACAATACTACAGCCAGTTATTGAGAAATTACAAAGGCACAATTATAAGAGATCAAGGCCCCAGTTCTATAACTTGCTATGCACAGGCAGACCCCTGCAGACACATACAGTCCCACTGAGGTCAAAGGGGCTGGGATCTGCCTATGTGCAACAAAACTGCTGGATCAGGGCCAAAGTTAGGCAACTGTCTATACAGTAAGTATGTAGTTAATTTGGCCGCTTGTTAGTAGAAGATGATTCTGTAGAAAAGACTTGATCTTCACAATTTTCAGGAAAAGACGGTTACTCACCGTTGTAACTGTTGTTCTTCGAGATGTGTTGCTCATATCCATTCCATTAGGGTGTGCGCGCGCCGCGTGCACGATCGTCGGAAGATTTTCTACCCTAGCAACACCGGCGGGTCGGCTGTGGAGCCCCCTAGAGTGGCGCCTTCATGGCGCTGAATATATACCCCAGCCGACCCGGCGCCCCCTCAGTTCCTTCTTGCCGGCTACTCCGACAGTGGGGACGGGGGGCGGGTTTGGAATGGATATGAGCAACACATCTCGAAGAACAACAGTTACAACGGTGAGTAACCGTCTTTTCTTCTTCGAGTGCTTGCTCATATCCATTCCATTAGGTGACTCCCAAGCCCAACTTAGGTGGTGGGGTCGGAGTGAGACATTGCTGTGTGCAAAACCGCTGATCCGAAAGCAGCATCGTCTCTGGACTGCTGCACTAGCGCATAGTGAGCTGTAAATGTGTGGACTGATGACCAAACCGCTGCTCTACAAATGTCCTGGATCGGAACTTGCGCCAGGAAAGCCGTCGAGGAAGCTTGGGCCCTCGTGGAGTGAGCGGTGAGGTGCGGTGCTGAGACACCTGCCAGGTCATAGCAAGTCCGGATGCAAGACGTAATCCAGGAGGATAGGCGTTGTGAGGAGACCGGTGAGCCTTTCATTCGGTCGGCCACTGCAACGAAGAGTTGCGTCGTCTTTCTAAAGTGCCTTGTGCGGTCAATATAGAAGGCCAGGGCCCTGCGTACGTCCAGAGAATGCAAACGTTGATCCTGGCGAGTAGCATGTGGTTTAGGATGAAAGACCGGGAGAAATATATCCTGGTTGATATGAAATGGAGAAACCACCTTAGGGAGAAAGGCAGGATGCGGGCGAAGCTGCACTTTATCCTTATGGAAAACTGTGTAAGGGGGCTCGGATGTAAGCGCCCTGAGTTCAGAAACGCGCCTTGCTGAGGTGATGGCTACGAGGAAGGCTGTCTTCCAGGATAGGTACAGAAGTGAACAGGTGGCCAGTGGCTCGAATGGAGGACCTGTGAGCTTGGAGAGAACCAGGTTGAGGTCCCACGTCGGAACGGGCTGACGTTGTTGTGGGTACATCCGGTCTAAGCCCTTGAGGAATCTAACGACCATCGGGTTAGAGAATACCGAGGACGTGAGTTCCCCTGGGTGAAAAGCCGATATAGCGGCCAGGTGAACCCTAATTGAAGATATCGCCAACCCTTGCTGTTTTAGGGAGAGGAGATATTCCAATATGAGAGGAATAGGTGCCTGTAACGGGGACGTGGCTCTTTGTTCGCACCAAAAGGAGAACCGCTTCCACTTGGCCAAGTACGTGGTCCGTGTTGAAGGCTTCCTACTGCTCAGCAGAATCTGTTGGACAGAGTGCGAGCACTGCTGCTCTGCCTGGGTGAACCATGGAGCAGCCACGCCGTGAGGTGGAGTGATTTCAGGTCGGGGTGACGCAGGCGGCCGTGGTCCTGAGAGATGAGATCAGGGCATAATGGAAGCGGGATCGGTGTCTGAACCGAGAGCTCCAACAGCGTGGTGTACCAATGTTGTCTCGGCCACGCTGGGGCGATCAGAATCACCTGTGCCTGGTCTCTGCGCAATTTGAGCAGTACCTTGTGGACCAGAGGAAACGGAGGGAAGGCATAAAACAGGTGGTCTTTCCAGGGAAGGAGAAACGCATCCGAGAGGGAGCCCGGAGCTCGACCTTGTAGGGAGCAGAACACGTGGCACTTCCTGTTGTCTCGAGATGCAAACAGGTCTATCTGGGGAAACCCCCACTTCTGGAAGACGGAATGTATGATGTCCGGACGGATAGACCACTCGTGCGTCTGGAAGGACCTGCTGAGTCGGTCCGCTAAAGTGTTCTGGACTCCAGGGAGGAACGATGCCGTGAGATGTATTGAGTGGGCGATGCAGAAGTCCCACAGACGAATGGCCTCTTGGCATAGAATTGACGAACGTGCTCCTCCTTGCTTGTTGATGTAAAACATGGCCGTGGTGTTGTCGATGAGAACTAACACACAGCGGCCACGTAGGAGATTGAGAAATGCCTGGCACGCCAGGCGCACCGCCATCAGTTCCCGAACATTGATGTGCAGGGCTAGCTGGGGTGCAGTCCACCGGCCCTGGGTATGGTGTTCGTTGAGATGGGCGCCCCAACCCAGAGATGAAGCGTCTGTGACCAGGTGCAGAGAGGGTTGTGGGGCGTGAAACGGCATCCCCTCGCAAACCACATTGTGGTCTAGCCACCATGTGAGGGAGGTCAGGACCGAGTTCGGGACCGTGACCACCATGTTCAGGCTGTCCCGATGTGGGCGGTATATCGATGACACCCAGGTCTGGAGTGGGCGAAGCCGAAGTCTGGCATGCCTGGTTACGTACGTGCAGGAAGCCATGTGACCCAGCAGGGTATGGCACGACCTCACCGTGGTAGTTGGGAAGGCCTTGAGTCCTTGAATGAGGCTCGTGATGGTGCAAAAGCGGTTGTCTGGCAGGATGGCTTGTGCACGTCTGGAGTCTAGAACTGCACCGATGAATTCTATTCTCTGGGTAGGTTCTAGAGTAGATTTGTCCTTGTTGAGAAGGATGCCCAACTCGTTGAATGTGTGCACTATTATGTGGACGTGAGCTCGAACTTGCTCTTTGGTGCGACCGCGCACTAGCCAGTCGTCTAGGTACGGGAACACCTGTATCCCTTGCCGACGAAGGTACGCTGCCACGACAGCCATACATTTCGTGAACACCCTTGGGGCCGAGGATAGGCCGAAGGGAAGGACTGCAAATTGGTAGTGCACCTTGTTTACCACGAACCGCAGGAAGCGTCTGTGAGGCGGGTAAATTGCGATGTGAAAGTATGCATCTTTCATGTCGAGGGCGGCGAACCAGTCTCCAGGATCGAGGGAAGGGATAATGGCCCCCAAAGAGACCATGCGGAACTTCAACTTTACTACGAATTTGTTGAGTCCGCGCAAGTCCAAGATGGGTCGCAGACCTCCTTTGGACTTGGGAATGAGGAAGTAACGGGAGTAGAATCCCCTGCCCCTTAACTCCACTGGAACCTCCTCTATGGCCCCCATAGCAAGGAGCGTGGAAACTTCCTGTATAAGAAGTTGCTCGTGAGAAGGGTCCCTGAAGAGGGACGGGGAAGGGGGGGAGGTGGGGGGGATTGAAGAAAACTGGATAGCATATCCCCTGTCCACCGTGCGAAGGACCCAACGGTCCGAGGTTATAAGGGACCAGGCACGGTGGAAATGGGAGAGGCGATCCCGAAAGGAGGGGGCTGGATCCTGGGGAATGACTGGGGCGCCGTCCTCGACCGCACCTTCAAAAGTTCTGCCTGGGGCCTGAAGGTGGTCTAGGTGGCCCCTGGTTCTGACCGGGTTGAGGGCCGGTCCACCTTCGTCTACCACCTCGCCCTCGCCTCCGGGCCGAGTCCTGTCTCTGACGAGGCGGGGGGGGGGTAGAAGCGCTGAGGCTGCGGCCTAAATGGCCTGCGCTGAGTGCCCACAACATGCATCCCCAGGGAACGCATGATTGTCCTGGAGTCCTTGAGGCTCTGCAGACGAGAGTCCGTCTTTTCTGAAAACAACCCTTGTCCTTCGAAGGGTAGATCCTGCAGGGTTTGCTGCAGTTCCTGAGGCAGACCCGAAACCTGGAGCCAGGAGATCCTCCGCATAGCGATACCTGAGGCCAGGGTTCTCGCAGCAGAGTCCGCTATGTCTAAGGAGGCCTGTAAGGAGGTCCGAGCCACCTTCTTACCCTCCTCTACCAGGGCTCCAAACTCCTCCCTGGACTCTTGGGGAACCAACTCCTTGAACTTCCCCATAGAGTTCCAGGAGTTAAAGTTATAGCGGCTCAAGAGCGCCTGCTGGTTAGCCGCTCTAAGTTGTAGCCCTCCGGCTGAGTAAATTTTACGGCCGAACAAATCGAGGCGCTTAGCCTCCTTTGATTTGGGCGCTGCGGCCTGCTGACCGTGGCGCTCCCTTGCGTTCACTGATGCCACCACCAGTGAACACGGCTGGGGGTGGGTATATAAGTACCCGTAGTCTTTGGATGGAACAAAGTATTTCCTTTCCACCCCTCTCGCTGTGGGTGGGATAGAGGCAGGAGTTTGCCATATCGTAGTTGCATTGGCTTGTATCGTGCGGATCAGGGGTAACGCCACCCTCGATGGGGCATCCGCTCCGAGGATATTCACGATGGGGTCGTGCACCTCTACTATCTCCTCCGCCTGCAGGTCCATATTACGGGCCATCCTACGCAGGAGATCCTGGTGAGCCCGAAGATCTATTGGAGGTGGACCTGTGCACGATGTGCCCGCCACTGCCTCATCCGGAGAGGAAGAGGAAGATGCCTCCGGTGGTACAGGATCCAAGGGAGGGTCCTGGTCTCCCTGCTCCTGGGCCGGAGCATCACCTGCGCTTGGGTCCAGGGCGTCAGGTGGTGCGGACACGGAAGCCTCCATGCCCCCTGGCGGAGGCCGAGAGATGGTGGACTCCGGGGCCCTTCTAGCGGAGTGACCCGAGCGAGAGGTCGAAGCTATTGGAGCCCCTTGCGCCTGATGGTACGCCCACGGGGTCCAAAACGACCAGTGAGATGGGCCATGAGAATGGTCCTCTGTTATCTCCTGCCAATGGCCCAAGTCCTGTTCCTCGGCTTGCCCCTGAGGGGGGTATGCCGATCTCGATAGGTCCTCCGAGGAGCGAGACACCGATCGCGATGGCCATGGCGGTGCCGAGAGCGTCGAGACGATTCCCGTGGGCTGCGGTGCCGCACGGTGCCGGTCCGGAGATGATCTATCTCTACGCGGTGCCGGCGAACGGTGCCGGGACCGCGATCGGTGCCGATGACCTCTTCGGTGCCGGGAGTCGGATCTGGACCTCGACGAGGACCTGGAGTATGCCCGGTGCAGGGAGCGGCCTCTCGACGTCGAGCGTCGGCCGTAGCGGTGCCGAGAACTACGTCTCGACGTTGATCGGTGTCGACGATCATAGCGGTGCCGAGACGTAGAGCGGTGCCGCGACGAAGATCTTGGCCGCGAGTACGACCGGTGCCGAGGTGATATTCGGCGCCGGGACTGCGAGCGGCGTGGGGACCTGCTTCGGGACCTGGACCGGTGCCGAAGTTCCAGCCCTTGCGATGGAGGGCGCATCAAGGCAGGTTTCCCCCTCGACTGGACCGGGCGAGTCAACGGTGCCGTCGGTGCCGGTGGTTGAGGCGGTGCCGGCTCCGTGAGAGCTATTAAGTCTCTCGCCGCCGCGAAGGTCTCTGGAGTCGACGGGAGGCACTGTATCACCGCCGGTCTCGGTGGAGACGCTATCTGCACCGGACTCAACGGCCTCGGCGCCGGAGTCGACGGTGCTGGAGGCACCTGTTTCCGGTGCTCCACCAGCGGACGCGGCTCTACCCCCGGCACTGGGGGAGCCGGCGTCTTCGGCACGGAGGTCCCCGTCTTATGGGCTTTTTTATGCCCTGGGGATAATGACCGGCGCCGAGGCACTTGCTGTGCTTGCGGTGCCGACGAGGTCCGGTGCCGGGGAGGCTTGTCCGACGCCACTCGCGTGGTCGGCATGGCCGGTGCCGCCGGGGCACTGCGCACCGAGGCGCTAGGTGCCGGGGCCTGGCTTGTAGATGGAGCATCCGGACTAAGTGCCGCCTCCATCAGGAGTTGCCGGAGCCGAAAGTCCCGCTCCTTCTTGGTCCTTGGTCTGAAGGCCTTACAGATCTTACACTTATCTGTTTGATGGGACTCTCCCAGGCACTTCAGACAGGAGTCGTGCGGGTCGCTCGTGGGCATAGGCTTAGCGCAGGAGGCGCACTGCTTGAAGCCGGGAGCGTTGGGCATGAGCCCGGCCCCACGGCCGGGGGAGAAAGGGGGAGACGACCCCCTTAATCCCCTGAACTACTAGAACAACTTTTAAAAACTATAACTATTTAACTATAAACACTAGAACTATAACTATAACTATAACTGCGAATAACTAACTAAGCTAGGGAGAGTGGAGAACAGCTATGCCGCGCTCCACAGTTCCAACGACCGTCAGGGGCGGTAAGAAGGAACTGAGGGGGCGCCGGGTCGGCTGGGGTATATATTCAGCGCCATGAAGGCGCCACTCTAGGGGGCTCCACAGCCGACCCGCCGGTGTTGCTAGGGTAGAAAATCTTCCGACGATCGTGCACGCGGCGCGCGCACACCCTAATGGAATGGATATGAGCAAGCACTCGAAGAAGAATGCAGTCTTTGTTTAAACAAAATTGTGAAGTGTGTTTCTGAAGACCAGGCGAAGCTTCTTACCTGCATTCATGGGGGGTTGAAAAGGTGCTGATGTGTTCTCTCCTATGTTTCTCTTGGACTCCAGCATCTGTCTCACTGTGCTGGCGTTTCTATGGAATAAAGGTTTATGTTAGCATCTCCCAGTGAGAGCTTCTGAGGTGTACCAACAAGCAGTACAGGAGTCTAGAGAAAGCAGTAGTTTAAAAAAAATTATCTAAACTATTTGTACTTATGTCATTTTCAATATCCACCTATTACTAAATACTTTTTTCCTGTAAATTAATCCACTGTGTCATCTCTACCACAGTACTGCCAACTTCATTCATTACTTTTAGTGCACTTGTACACAATCTACCTTTCCCGATAAAAATACCTGTAATTTTTTTTTAAAGGTAATTTTAACACCTTTTTAAAAATCTATTACTACTAGCTACTCAATAATTGGCATTACCTTAACTAAGTGCACATTTTCTGTAGAAAATATGAGTTTTGTGACATGAAAAGAATGGGCATGCATTCACAGCTGAACAGCAAAGGAGGAACTGAAAGGGCATTATAAATGGGTAAAATACAAGAATATTAAACTAGCACAAACTCAGGATATTCACTTAATTATATGCAGCAAGCTCTCTTACTGGGCTTGTTCTAAACACAACTCAGTATTAAAATGACAAATTCCTACTCTAGTAAACTTGAAAATGAGACACAGCTGCTTTCTCAGTCCTCACCGATAGGTTAGGTTGCTGATGCTGCCTGTATCACTCACTGCTTTCCCTGGAGACAGAGGTGGGTTTGGTGGATTCTACAAAGAAATAAATCAACTTTAAATCTACTGCTTTATATTAAACTCTATTTTTTCCATTTTTGTCCAACGTGCAATTTCTACTGCCATAGACTCAAGACATAAGAACTTGAGATGTTTTAGGAGCTCTAAGCACTCATTCAATAAAGCATACTGTCCCCTCTTATTTGGCATATCTTAATCCCAGCTTCAAACTGTTCGGTAGGGGGAAATCAACGTTTCTTGAACTCATTCGGACTTTTAGTTTCCATCTTTTTCCTTGGTAACTTATTACAAATATATTTTCTGGACTCAAGGAAATAGTTCTTCCCCGTTTACTCCTAATTTCTTTAAATTTTTCCCCAAAATGTGACGAGAAAGGAGATATTCGTCTGGATCTACTCACTTGCTTTCCCCACCAAAGCCCTGTATCATGGCCATCTATCTGTCTTGCGTGGGCATGGCTCCCTCCAGAGTCCTTCAAACTCTGTTCCAAGTTAAAGAAGAAGGTTGGATCCAGAGCCTCTGAAGGCGAGCCTGTCCTACGATCTGAGGGAACTACATCTAATTCCTTAATCTTTACGTATGAACTTGAAACTGCAGTCTCCTTTACAACAAGGTCCCTTTACACTGCTCTAAATTACACTTAGGACTTGTCTACGCAGTATGGCAATGCACACTAGAGGGCTGCGAATTTTAAAGTGCACCACTATGTTGCGCACTAACTGTCCTACATAGATACTGCTGGTGGATACTAAAAGTTCCTTTGTGCATGTTAAACTCTTTATAATTTAAACCCCTCTAGTGCACATTACCACACCCTGTAGACCAGCTCTTACACCCATTTCAATGCACCTTTATGCTGCCAAAGTGTGTAAAGCGGCCTTAATGAAAATCGGCCTTAATGAAAATCGGAATCAGGTCCTTGAATTTGAATGAAAAGATGGAAACACTAGGCTTATTGTAGTCTCTAACATTACCACCTGCTAACCAACACTTCTGACATTATTTGTCTCACACCCAGCATCAGACCAAACTAACTAAGGCAACACCCTCTTGCACTTTCTACAATTAGAAGAGGGTAGAAATTTTCTCCATAACAGGGGAAACTGTTTAACTGTATTTCTATAGCGTTCTTTTCATACTGAAACATGTATTTCCATAGGTTATTACTCAGACTACTTTTGAGCAAAAACTAACAAAAGAATCTACAATTTCAGTCCTTACTTCCTGTTTTTTCTTCAGGTCCTCCTTGGCTGCTCCAAAACGTTTTGTCAATCTAGCAATTTTAGCCTGGTGGCGGAGGGGGAGAGAACCACAAAAAACATTTAAAAAAAATTAGACCAATTAAAGATATACACGGAGATAAATTAAATGCAATTTTAGAGAAAATAGTCTTTCCCATGAAACATGGCACAACCTGCAACTAATACTCTACAGCAGAGAAGCAAGTGTGTGAGAGAGCATGTGTGCAAGAGAGGAAGGGAGTCTCAAACTTTTTAAAGAGATAGTCTGGACCATCTTTCCCTCTAGAAATTACACATACCACCCTCCCTGCCCAATGGTGATCAGACAATATCCCTGCAGCACCTAAAGCAACTACTTACGTGGAAAAGTAACATTAGGAAAATATTTAAAACTATTTTAATGTCTCATGGATTATCATTTGGGAAAAAATTAATCATACTTTTTCTGCTCTTCACCTCACCTCCCTTTCCTATCTATTCTGCCCTCTCTCATTTATCCCGTACCTGAGTTTCTTTGCCACCTGATCCTTCTTTCCCCCTGCATACACTGTCCAGATGCTAGGTTCTTTTATCTTCCGGAATACTTTCCGGACATATCTTATTCCTACTCTGGACATACTGCCTAGAGCCCATTCCCTCTGCTTTTCTTCATCCATTGGCAGATCCTGATCCTTTCCAGATGGCAGCTTCCATAGCTGGCTACTTCTGGTGCCACCAGTTAATGCTAATCTTCTCCTACAAAGCAGCAGACCTTTGTATAGGCAGCTATGCTGCCTCCTCCTCATTTCCAATTTCTTTTATAGACACCCAGGCTCTTCTTTGCAATGAAACATCTGTATGAAGAACTGGAAGCAAGGAGCCATCCCCATGAGACCTGCTGGCTCTCCATAGACTGTGAGCGTCACAGACAATGGATTTGGGAAACTCTGATCTAAAAAACCTGGCTCACTCAAACTCCCCACCTTTTACATATTTTTACAAGGTAACAAGAAAGGCTGCAATCTGTATGACATATATTAATTATATGTGCTGCAGAAGCACCTAAGGGCCATGGATTAGATTCCTATTGTGCCAGGCTTTTTACAAACACACAAAGAGATTGTCCTTGCCCTTATGAACTTAAAATATAAGTATGGCTAACATCAAAAAAATTCACAGGTCACATGATTTTCAATTTATTTGACAGCTATATTACATAGGTTGGTTCCTCAATACTGTGATGATGCGTATACTGAAAATGCCCTAAGTACCATAGATTGCTCAGTCTGTGCAAGGCTTATGTCAATAGACCATTAGAGTTCATGACATGAGCCCTGCACAGACTGATCGAACATGTATTCAGTAGCCTCAGGTTTGGAAAATTCCACACTTTCTGCAGGAAGACTGGGGCAGCTCAAAAAAAAAAAAAAAAATGAACACAGCTAGTTGAGAAGCTAGTTTTTAAACAATGCCATACTGTGCCATGTAAAACACATAAGTACCTGTAGTTCAGTAAGCACAGTTTTATGCCTCTTGCTACATTCTATCTTCTCTACTCGTGTTTTCAGATCTGCCAAAGTCTTGTCAAATACAGCACACTGCAGGGCACTGAGTTTCTCCTCTAACAACCTCTGGACGACCTAGA
The DNA here is from genome assembly GCF_011386835.1 of Chrysemys picta bellii. Lineage (NCBI taxonomy): Eukaryota > Metazoa > Chordata > Testudines > Emydidae > Chrysemys > Chrysemys picta. The sequence continues at coordinate 89,976,634 of NC_088791.1, read as the reverse complement.
AAAATATGCAAACATACATTACCAGTACTTGGGAGGCTGGCAATGTCTTTATGCACAGCACACATTCAGCATCTTGTCACATACAAAGATTGATGCTGCAATTCTGTCAAATAATCAAAATACTGATCATCAGTACCATGATATTTAAGTATTTTTGTAGATGCAGAGTTAGAAAAAAGAATTTCTCATCTTGAGTTTTAATAGATATAGATGGACCCTCTGCCAGTTGCTGAACAAGTCCATCTCTCTATAGCATGATAAACATGTATAATCCTACCAAAGCAGTTTTTATAAGATCCTTAACAATAGTGTGAAAGGCACTGTGGTAAAGTTTTGTGTAAAGGGACTTTTCCCTGACCTTATTTCTGTCACCATAGATCCTGACATTTTAAAACTGGAATTTAAGAAATTCAGTGGAAAGAACAAGCCTAACATTTCTTTCAGACACAGTTTTCCTCCAACACAACTGCCCTATGCTCCCATCTGTGGAAAGAGAAGTTGTACAGTAACTAGAGTGAGATGTGTGGCCCTTATCTGTATTTCATTGTGCGTGCATATGGATCCATGCACCTGAAACTGGAAAAATTTTGCGAGCAGTGTCCATTGGTCCATGCCTGCACCCTTCTCCACATACTCCAAACTGAGGGCATAAGGGGTAGACCAACCACCTCTCCAGTTTCTTCTCTACCATGAATTATATATAAAGATCTGAAACAGATAGGGACCACATCTCAAAGAATGCCAGTTACTGTACCAGGTAAGTAACTCCTCTTTCTTCAAGTGTATTCTTCTTCAAGTGTATACACTATGTTTATTCCACGGTGGGTGACTGACTAGCAATATTCATTGAGGAGGAGGAGGAGGAGGGTGAGAGGACTTCTGTGGTGCCGATGACTGGAGGACTGCTGTGTTGAAAGCTGCGTTGGGTGCAGAAACTTGTACCAGGGCATAAATGATTCAGGAAGGTATGGACTGAGCCCCATTTTGCTGCTTCACAGATTTCGATGAGAGGAATGTCTCAAAGTGAGGGTACTAGTGTGGCCTTGGCCCTAGTCGAATGGGCCCTCATGGAGAAGAAGTGCTTTTCAATTTGTGACAGCAAAATGCAGCTTGAAATCCATTTAAGTCTCTGGGAAGAGATCACTTCCCCTTCTCATCTGTTCATCAAAGAACTTAGGAAGTTTCCTAAAAGATATTGTTCTTTAGGTAGAATGCCAAAGCTTTACAGACATCCAGAGAATGAAATCTTCTATCCTCACTGTGATGTGTGGTTTAGGGAAGAAGACAGGTATGTGAACTGAACTGTCTTATTAAGATGGAATTCTGAGATTACTATGGGGGTATATTTAGGATGAAGTCTTAGAGAAACTTTGTCCTTATGGAAGACTGTGTATTTTAGATCAGCCATAAGGGTGCACAGTTCACCTACTCTTCTAGTTGAGGTGACTGCAACCAGGAAGGCAACCTTCATACATTAGATAGGTGGGACAAAGAGCATGAGGCCAGAGGTTCGAATGGAGGCCGTGTTAGTGCTGAGAGGACCAGACTGAAGTCCTATTACAGAGTGGGCTTCATCACAGAAAGAAAGGTTCTGGCCAGACCTTTCAGAAATAGTACAGTATCAGGATGAGTGAAGGTGGAGTGGTTGTCTCGGTTGGAGGATGGCAAGAGTTAATAGCTGCGAAGTGTACCTGTAGGAATCTAAGGAAAAGTTCACCTGATGTCTCTAAGGAAAGAAGATACTTAATCCCAAAGAACTTTGACATCCCCACCATATTATCTCTAAAGGCAGAACCGCCGTCAGCAGCAGCGCAGAAGGAAGGATGGCCTGGTATGGTATTGCCACGCTTACTTCTCCGCTGCTGCTGGCAGGGCGCTGCCATCAGAGCTGGGTGCCCGGCCAACAGACGCTGCTCTCCAGATGCCCAACTCTGAAGGCAGCACAGAATTAAGGGTGTCAATACTGCAAGCCCCCTAAAATAACCTTATGACCCCTCCTGCAACTCCCTTTTGGGTCAGGACTCCCAATATAAGAAACGCTGATCTTCCCCGTGAAATCTGTATAGTAGAGGGTAAAAGCACGCAAAAGATCAGATTTCACAGGGGGAGACCAGGTTTCACAGTCCATGATGCATTTTTCATAGGTCTATTAATAGATCTAGGAAATGTCTGTAATCATCCGGGGATGATGGTGACAGTCTTGTCAGAACTGTCTGTTCTGGATCTTCCTTCTTCTCCATTAGTTCCTGAGGGGTTCCAGTTCCTCTTTATAAGGAGAGGAATGTCATGATTCACGATGTGGTTATACCAATTCATGATAGCATATATATGGGTCCCATAGTCCCAATAAGAGCAGTCCAATGATGATTGAGGCCCAAAGGCATAGGGTACTACTGGTCCCAAGATGCGTATACTATCTTAATATAAAGGAGCCCAGGAGATTCTGGATCCTCTATCTGGGCTAATCTCCCACTTTGGTGGAGGTAACGATGCTCTCTCACTCATGCCCGATTCACCTGAAGAGAAATAGGTAGTTTCAATTCCATGGGTGGTATTGTGGCTCTTGTGATGCCACAGCTGGTGGAAGGTACCGGAGAACTACTCCCTCTTTCATGCCATCCCTGGACTGGTGGTGTCAGGGTCTCATGTGAGGACTGAATCTGAGAATATTGGAGACTCCAAGGATGAGGACTATAACTTCAGGGTTAATCTCTCTCTCCCCCTAGATGTGGAGAGGTGCAAAGGACTCCTATCCTGTACAGGTGGAGTTTGTCTGGTCAGAGTCTTTGGTGCCAGTCTTTGGAGTGCAACAGTTCCTTTGGTAGGAGGCACTCGGTGCTTCTCTTTTGTTGGTACCACGGATGGTATTGCTCCTGTGAACGATGCTGATCTTAGAGCACTCTTGCTCTTCCGAGATGGGAGGCTGTGTCCCTTATGTGCTCCCGAGCCTCCTGAACCAGGATATGAAGTCTCACTTGACTTAGATAATGTCAGGGAAGAGGTCATCCTCTTGGAAGTAGACCTGGAGGGGGATTTCTCTCATCGCTTATGAAGATGTTTGCTACTCTCCTGATGTTCTTTAGTGGAGGAGTCTTCAGTTCTACTTCTATCAGCCCTGGAACTGGAAGTCACCACGCTTGGAGGCATGTTCCTCAGTGCTTCTGCCAACCGATTAGAGGACTGTTCAGCCTGGGTCAGACTGGGGCCCTGCTGTGGAATCCATAAGAAATTTTCCAAGCATATACTCACAGGCTTGGCGAATTCTGCTGGGGAAGGATCAGCATATGCTGTACTTTGAGGAAATATAAGATTGCCCAAAGCAGCAGAGGAACTTTAGGTGAACATTGCTGACTAGGAAGTCCAGGGGCAGGAAACAGTTCTTGAATCCTGGGCATATTAGCCACCCACCGGGAGAGGAGGGGGGGGGGGGGGGAAGGAGGGAATGCCCCCCCCCCCAATCCTAAACTTGTCCTAACTTGCTAAACATTAAAAAACTATCTAAAAGTAGTACAAAAAAGACTCTTTACAATTATGTACAGGTAAAAAAACGTAGCAAATGCTGCAGACCCTGAAGGGTTCCATCTCAGAACACAGGCAATAGAAAGAAACTGGAGAGGCATTTGGTCCGCACTGCCCCTTACGTCCTTGGTTCCAAGCACAAGGAGAAGAAGAGCGCAAGCACGGACCAGTTGACCCTTCTAACAAAAATCTTCTGGTCCAGGAGCATGGAACTCATATGCACCCACAGTGGAATACACCGAGAGACCATCACTCCAAGAAGCAGCTCAAATTCTAAGTGCTGAAAGAGATAAAATTGGAGAACATTTTGAGCAGAAGTTCTATCATTTCTAACGCTAGGATGTTTTTCCAATCACACAACTGTAAAAGGAGCAAACCTTTCTTGAAACCCACAAATTATTTTTTCTAAATATTTTAATTTCATTTTACTATCTACTATATCAGTAAAGTTGCAGCAAACACCATGCAGGCTGCATTCTTGTTTACAGAGAAGGACAGCCTTAAGGCTGCTTCAACAAAAACAAACTTTAATCCCATTTAAATGGTTCATTAGAGAAGGTGTTCTCTTAGGCCCAGCCTAAATTTAAAATGTATTTTACACTTGGCTCTGGTCTAAAGAGCATTTCAAACATAGTTGCTACTGAACTTTTTCGAAATGTATTTTGGTTCCCAACACAGACAAATTTTGAAGATGTCCGCACACTTTTTTTTTTTTTTTTAATTTCCTAGCCTATGCTTCAACCAGGCAACATGTGGAAGACTCCTGTCCTTCCATACCTGTGGAGTCAGTCTGGTCAGAGAGTTTTTGCTGGAGCATGGCAGTGCCATTGGTGTAGGAAAATGTAGAAAACATTTTTATTTTAAATCCCTATTTGAAATTAGATTTGACACTCATTCACACTGATTGGCCACACAGTATTTGGAAACGGTTCAGTACACTTTTGAACACATTTTCAAAAACAACTCCAAATGAGATCGCTCTCACTCCTCTTCCTCCCCCACCAATTCTCCAACAAAAAGCAGCAGACAACACTATATATTCCTGGATTTTTTTAAAGTTAAAAATATGTTGAATTTTGTTTTTTAAATCCTTGAGATATTCTCTGTACTTCACAAAGAAATAATAGGATAGAAACATTCTCATCCTCCCGTAAGTCATACTTAAAACTACAGCTAGATAGTGGGAGCAACAAAATCAGTAAAATTTCTAAGTAAAGCATTAGAATCTTTTATAATACTTATAAGCCAACCTCAGCATGAATGATTTCAGACTGAAAGAGGTGAGCATCACCAACAATTATACATTAAAAAGATATTGCCTAGTTATACTGGACCCAAAATTTGACCTGCTTGAGAATAGTTATAATTTGATGGAGAACATTCTCCAGATTTTGCATTTTATATAGTGATTACATACAAAAACCGACAAAAGAATGTTACTTAGGTTGTAAAGTTGAGTACTTGAAAGTTAGGAAATGCCAAATTTAAGATTTGTCCATGAAATCTTAATTCACCCTGCCTCCCCTTGTAACACACTCTTCAATTACATGATCAATACTATTTTTTCCCACAGGATGTATTATTCCCCACTCGGTGCATAGGTCGGACAGTGCTCAATGAATGATGTAGCTGTTCAATATTTCTTATAATTCAAATGTGTACCTCATTTTATTTCCTGCACACAACCTAAAACTGCACTGAATATCTAATTAATTACAGCAGGGTTTTTTCTATGGTTTTCATCACCTAGTATCTGAAAGCAAAGAAAGCTAAAATAAGTTCTATGATGTGCAACTGCAACAACCCTGTCCCCTCCCTCCATTATGCAGCAGCAGCAGGATTTAATCCCTAAATCTTCAGCACAGGCTTCTAATGCTTAAGCTAAAAGACCAATAGCATCAGGCAGCCACTATCCTCAGTGGACCAGCCATGAGAAAGGATGAAGCATAACACACTATAACAGTGGTTTATATATGCAGAAGTAGACCCATTTTTCAGACAGCACAGACAAGCACAGACATCTGACAGACGCAGAGGTAGTGTGACACTGTAGCTGAAACTTAGTTTTGCCATAATAGAGATTTATGTTCTATTCCCAATTTAAGTAACCTAGAAGGTCTGGATCAATAATAAGGACTGTGAAGGGCACAGAATTATTAAAGCTAGCTAGAAGACACTGAGTCTAGAATTCATGATCTCCTGATTCCCAATACAGTATATCTTCCCTTGCAATTTAGGTCATGACTTCCCATAAAATGAAATATGGTAATTTACTATTACACTAAAATAATTAACGATTCTTTCTGCACAATAGTTTCTTTTCTCATTCATCCAAGTATTTTGGATGTCCACAAAACATCTAATAATAAAAGCAGGAGTTTATGCAATTTAAAATGAAAATACAGTCAATGGACTGATTTTTGTGATTTGCAGGTTAATATGGAAATTATGTCCAAAGAAAAGAGGCTAGAACTCAAAGTGAAAGATCTACAATAGAAGAGCTGTGGGTTCCACCTAAAAACATTTCTGACACCTCCATTCTGCAGCAAGATCTAGTATACCTTTTGCAACTTCTGGTTAATGTCCCCTCTGGCTGTAATTTTTACTTGGAGTTCTGCTTCATACTCTTCTCCCATGTACCGACGACGTTTAGAATGTACGTTGTCCATATCCTCTGATTTGGAACGCTTCCTTCTTGACACTTCACCTGGAAGCATATGGCACAGGAACCGCTGAGGAATCTTTTAAAAACAGCAGCAACCAAAGGAAGCCTACAGCTATCAGTAGCATCCTTTCTTTCAAGTCCAATCACTCATTATTCAAAGGATGACAGAATCTTGGGGAAAATCTCAGATATTTTTTTTTTTAAATAAACCAGAAAACTCCTACACTGTGACTTCAATATGGAATTTTGATTTAATGCACCGAAGAACAACCACCCTTTTAACCTATGACACTGTAAAGAGACATACTCTGTAAATTTAAATGAGGTAATGAAAATATGCATAGCCATCTTGGGCACACAGAGCCTGCCAAACCGCTCCTCCAAAATGCATGACCATTCTAGTACCATTCTTTCCTTCTCACTTACCTTCTTTAAAATGGGCCTTCCCTCACCTTTGAGCCCTATAGAGATATATAGGGCAGTAATTCCCTGTACTGAGCAGGATCCCCATCCAGCCCCTCCCCCTCTCCTGCCACAGCATGCTGTAGTGACCTAGGTATATATACCATAACCTGACTAAGCTACAATGAACGGAGGCTATTGTAAGCATAAATACAGAGAGAAAAAGGGAGCTTGGTAAAAAGGAGAAGACTGGGAGTAAGGGAGTAAAATTAAACAAATTAAAAATTGATTTTAATATTGGTTTAGAGAGATGGACTTGTATACCTTTTCCATATCTACTTTTTATTGCATACCTGCTATGCGCTCTAACTCAAATCTTGCAAATATCTGTATATTCATGGTTTTCAACTATTGTACAGCTAACTTAAATATTTTTAAAATTTGCATTACCACCTAAACTACTTACCTATGTTTAGAAAAGTTTGATTCTTTTAATTTAAGATACTATTACAGTGCAAGTAGCTATAGAATAAAGAGTATTTTTAAAGGAGATATTGATTATTGCAGGAGTGTCAACTTTCAAATTTTCTCCCTGTGAATTTTCATACTAAAAGAAAGCACAAGTGCTAAAGCTCCATCTCTGAGTTGTCCATCAGAAAGTATCTGCAAGTTTGGTAGAAATCAAACTCAAAAGAAAACCTCTGAGTGGAATGAGCATTGTCACTGGACTATCAGACAGAAGTTTACTAGGAACATTCATGTGGTTAACAGTACTTCAGTCGCACGCATGCACTTCAACCTGCAGCTTTTAAAAATATATTATTAAGTTGAAGGTAGATATTTTGTTACTATGTAAATATTTCTCAATTAGATAACACATCTGTCTCACATTAAAGTACTAAAACAAAGGCTAAACCTGAGAATTTAATTCTAGAGCAACACTACACTGATATTCTTTCATTCTTCCTGTCAAGAAGACCCAACACCTTTACGGTACCTACTTCTTTCTGGATGCTTTTCTTCTTCTTTGTGCTCTTCCTTTTCTCTCTCGTTATCCTGTTCCTTGCTTTCTTTTTCCTCCTCTTCCACCTCTTCTGCAAACACAAAAGATGACCACATTTTATTTCTTTACATTCATTGATAAAAACAATATTAAAATGAGAGTCCTCATGGGGGTAAAATAATTCCACCATCTCTTTGAAGTCAGTCTTGTTTTGGCTGATGAACCTTGGGATTCCTATGCATATTTTCACACAGCCATTTGAGAAAGGAAAAGAGAGGTGTGGGGGGGAGGGGAGGAGGGGGGGGAAATACCTTGAAAATCAAAATACCTACAGTACAAAACAGTAAAAGCCTTTTCAAAGGAAATTCTCAATTTATTTAAACAGCTTGAAAATCACTTGACTTTCTGAAAGTTGTCTTTAAACTACTGAAGAAATAAAGTGTTTCAGTTAAAGTGATGTTAAAATGGCTGCCTACCAGATGTCACTTTGCATTTTTCATATTCATGAAAGAGGTACTGTACACAAAAGCTTTAGTTCTTCACTAACAAAGTATTCATATTTTTATATTTCTTTCTGTAAATAAATCCACATTTAGATTATGTTGGAAGCCATAAGGTGGAGAAGTTTTTTCCCCCCACCTTTAATATTCCTAAACTAGTAAGTGGAACAAGGTGGTTGAGGTAATCTTTTTTTAGGAGACCAACTTTTGTTGATGATAGATACAAGCTTTCGAGCTTACACAGAGCTCTTCTTCAAATATGGGAAATGTAATCAGTGTGAAAATGAAAATATGAAAAAAGCGTGGGGCTGGGATTAATAGTTTATAGATTGTTGTAATAAGTCATAAATCCAGTGTCTCTTTTCAGTCCATGATTTTTAGTGTCTAGCAAACTTATGAATTTAAGCTCACAGGTTCATCTTTTGAAGGTGTAGTGAAGGTTTCCTTTGAGGAGGAGGGCTGAAGTCAGATATACAGGGATCGCTTTGTGAAAAGTGTTCACCCACAGCTGATCTAGTGTGTTTGTCTTTTATTGTTTTTCTGTGTGAGTTCGAGTGTAGAGATTGTTTCATTTCACGAACATAGCTGTTACTGGAGTATTTAGTGAACCTCTTGCCTGATTGTCCTTAAAGGGGTTAAACTAGATGCTCAGGGTGCTCATAACACTGCTCTACAGCCAAAATGCTTCTGAAATAAATGTAGTCAAACTTTACTAATTCTGGGTCACTTAGAATGAAAATTATGCTTAAAATTGTTGATTGGCTCTAGTTTTCAAGATATGCTATTGGGTCAGTATATACAACCCTTGACTTGGGAATGACGGAGGATAAGTGAGTTATAAAGGGAAGGGATCTCAATTTAAACCAGAAATGACTAAAATACATCTTTGACTGGCTCTATGAATAAATCTCTGACTGGGTTTGGACAGTACTTGCTTTTTAGACAAAACAATGAATGATGCAATCTGAAGCTGGTATTGCGTCATACATGATATGAATTGCATCATGTTATTCATAGAAGTCGTGGATGATGCAATCATAACGAAGCTTACATCACTTTGATGAACAAATTGCCCTACATCAGCTCTAGAAATGATACAGTGTCGTGCTCTCTTATTTGTCAGTGTCTCAGACACTGTTTTCAGGGGTCTAGGGCAGAGGCATCGCATGTCCCCCAAAAAGGGACTTTGACAAGACGTCTGAGGCCAGGAGTCCTTCCTAATACCCCATAGCTAGAACAGTGAGTGGACTCTACTCAATTGATCTGGAAGCATGTGGGATCCAGCAATTGGGTCCACTTGCAACAGACTGGTGACAAATGACCAAATGGAGTGGTACCGGGCCACATTGTAGCACATTGGAAGAACTACTAAATGATGTGCCTCAGAACACAGCTACCAATTTTTCATCCAAGGAGGTGAAAGAGTCCAGTTTGAAGGCTGGAAAGAACATGCAAGGAGAACATAGTATAGGTGTCTTCCAAGAAATTAGCCACATTCTTCAAAAACGGGTTTAAATACCATCAAGACAAGAATCTTTGGCTACCTAATAGACTGTGGTGATACAAGATCTAATCCATGTAGGAACAGTTCATTTTAAAAGCAGTTTAACCTTTTTGGAAAGAAACTTGTCACTTCATTGTCCTGAATGAATGGAATTTTACAGGTATACGTATGCCAAGAGTGTGCCATCTTCCTTCTGTTGGGCCTTTGAGGTTGGGGCAAAAAATGGGAAATACTTCCTGTTTAAGGTAGTCAGAGCCAAAATACCTTTGGCAGAAGAGGGAGCTATTCAGAGACATTTTGTTATTTAAAATCAAACATGACTTATTACAGTATGGCCACAGATCATGGCCCCCAGTATGCTACTTCAAGAGTAAGAAGTCTCTTAGGAAAGCTGGGCATCATACATTAAAAGGGATAAAAAGACTCTAGGGAAGAGTGATGGATTTCCAAGTTAGCTTCTGAAGAAGCATGGCTTTGTGAAATCTGGAGACCAGGAAAGCCTGTCTCAGGGAAACTAGACTAATCCAATAGTCTTTCCCTGAACTGCAGACAACAGGGTAAGGCACTTGTGCAATCCTTTCTGGAGGAAATCAAATATGTTAGCCATTGTAGATTTGATTAATCTGATCCATTTATTTTGTACCAATTTTGACCAGATTCTGTAGTATGATGAGGAGGCACACAATCACCGTCCTTTGTGAAAGGGTTCCCCACTGATCTCCATTGCTAGCTGTGTCAACTCTCTGTTCAACAACCATTGATTTAGAGAACATTTTAAGTCTGGATGAAAAATTTAACCCAGGGATAAAAGTTTTAACATTTTGAGAAGGAATGCCTATCCCCAAATCATCCATCCATTTCTAAGGTCTCTGTCCACTACCATCTAAAAGTGCCAAACCAGAGTGGTGTACCAGGCCCTGTAGTTTCAGTCTTCTGCCACCAAGATGATCTGAGCATTGTCTTTCCTTGTTTTCCTAAGAACCTTGAGAATCAGGAAGGTACCAGAGGGAAGGTGTAACCATGATGGCTAATTCACATTCACATATGGGGCCTCTAAATAACAGTTGCAGCACTCTTGCCCAAACTTTCCAATTTGGATACTTAAAAGTTAGGTACCTACTAGGGCTGTCAATTAATCGCAGTTAACTTATGCGTTTAACTCAAAAAAAAATTAATTGCGATTAACTGCAGTTTTAATTGCACTGTTAAACAAGAGACTACCAATTGACATTTATTAAATATTTTGGATGTTTCTTTACATTTTCATATATATCTTGTATTCTGTGTTGTAATTGAAATCAAAGTGTATATTTTGATTACAAATATTTGCCCTGTAAAAAACAGAAGAAATAGTATTTTTCAGTTCACCTCACACAAGTACTGTAGTGCAATCTCTTTCTCCTGAAAGTGCAATTTACAAATGTAGATTTTTTTTTTGTTACATAACTGCACTCAAAAACAAAACAATGTAAAACTTCAGAGGCTACAAGTCCACTGAGTCCTACTTCTTGTTCAGCCAATCGCCAAGACAAACAAGTTTGTTACATTTACAGGAGATAATGCTGCCCTCTTCTTATTTACAGTGTCACCAGAAAGTGAGAACAGGCATTTGCATGGCACTTTTGTAGCCAGCATTGCAAGGTATTCACGTGCCAGATATGCTAAACATTTGTATCACCATTCATGCTTCGGCCACCATTCCAGAGGACATGCTTCCATGCTGATGACACTTTTTTAAAAAAAAAGTGTTAATTACATTTGTGACTAAAATCCTTGGGGGAGAATTGTATGTCCCCTGCTCTATTTTACCCACATTCTGCCATATATTCCATGTTATAGCAGTCTCGGATGATGACCCAGCACATGTTGTTAATTTTAAGAATACTTTCACTGCAGATTTCACAAAACGCAAAGAAGGTACCAACGTGAGATTTCTAAAGATAGCTACAGCAGTCGGCCCAAGATTTAAGAATCTGAAGTGCCTTCCAAAATCTGAGAGGGATGAGGTAGGGAGCATGCTTTCAGAAGTCTTAAAAGAGCAACACCCTGATGCAGAAACTACAGAACCTGAACCACCAAAAAAAAATCAATCAACCTTCTGCTGGTGACTTCTGACTCAAATAATGAAAATGAACATGCATCGGTCCACACTGCTTTGGATGGTTTTTGAGCAGAGCCTGTCATCAACATGGACGTGTGTCCCCTGGAATGGTAGTTGAAGCATGCGCATCTGGCCCGTAAATATCTTGCGACACCGGCTACAACAGTGCCATGAGAACACCTGTTCTCACTTTCAGGTGACACTGGAAACAAGAAGCAGGCAGCATTATCTCCTGCAAATGTAAATAAACTTGTTTGTCTTAGTGATTGGCTGAACAAGAAGTAGGACTGAGTGGACTTGGAAGCTCTACATTTTACATTGTTTTATTTTTTAATGCAGTATTTTTGTACATAATTCTATATTTGTAAATTCAACTTTCATGATAAAGAGATTGCATTACAATAATTGTATTGGGTGAATTGAAAAATATTTCTTTTGTCTTTTTACAATGCAAATACTTGTAATCAAAAATAAATATAAAGTGAGCACTGTACACTTTGTATTCTGTGTTGTAATTGAAATAAATATATTTGAAAATGTAGAAAACATCCAAAAATATTTAAATAAATGGTATTCTATTATTCATTAATCATGATTAATTTTTTTAATTGCTTGACAGGCCTAGTACCTATGTTAATATTTAGCTGCAGGTGCTCAACTCTTTGGAAAATCTGGCCTCTTATTTAGGTGCCTAAATAAGGCATTAGGATTCTAACTTTAGGCTCAAGTTTGGAAAATTCTGGGGTGTACTTGAGGTGTACGTGAATTCTAGTATTCATCTGGTATTCCTCAATGGTTGCTCAACATTTACAAGGTCTCTAAATGAAAGGCCAAATTTTCTGTGTGATTGTTTTATCCGCTTAGGTGTTCCACCAGATGTTTGTCCCATACTTCATCCAGTGATATGAAATGGTGCTAGTTTCCATGGATGTTGTTCTGCCCAGAACTATGCAACAGATGTACCATGTTATGTTACCATGCTGACTGCTGAGGAGGATTACCCTAATTGAGTTGTCTCATTTGATCAGAATTACTTCCCCGCCCAGTCCTGCACCAAGGTAAGTGGTTTATATCAGACAAGAGACTCTCCTTACTACTCACATTTCACATATAAAGAGTAGCTGTGCTCCCAAACTGGTCCATACTGGGAACTAAGTAAGAGACAAGGTGAATCCCAAAGCCCATCAAACTGAAATCTATTGTGAGGGCTATTCCATCTGGATGTGAGAGCTATATGTTCTTCATGAAAATTCTGGTTTTACCCACCAGGTTAGTAAGTGTAGAATTGGCTGAGGAAGATTAGGGGCAGATGTTCCAGATTTTCAGGAAATGGTACTCCTTGTTGGAGAAATAGCATTAACCCCTTTGCATGGAGGCCAAAAAGGGGTAACTCCTCTTGTAATGAGCATTTGTTGGAGGACTTGATCTTGAAGATCTCCAAGAAGGGAAGGCATTTGTTACAGCCATCTTAGGCGGTGAATGGACTGGGTTAGTGACACTTGTTCAACTAGACTGACTACTAGGCACAGTGTGTTGAAGAAGCAGCTTAAAAATCCCTGCATTCTTCTCATTATGCTGGTCGAGTGAAATAAAACACACACTCAAAAACTTCTGGAAGGAGTTCTATATGGGCACTCGTTGTGGAAGTTCAGTGCCTGTGTTCTTGACCCAAAAGAATCTTCCTCTTGTTGTCCTTTTAAAGCAGTAGTAATTGCAGAAGATTAAACAAATTAACTCCCCCCTTGTAGGGAAAACTGTGAATAATACCCAGACACTCAGGAGGGGCAGGTGAAATGTTGGTTGAGCATGGTGAAGATAGAAGCAAAAAGGCTGTGTTTTGAGGATTCTACATGGCTTCTTACTGCTTTTTTCCTATGCCCACAATTACTGAGAAGTCCCTAAGAAAATGTGGTCAAGCAGGAGGATTAGGTTAGGCCATGACAGAGATCCAATGCATACGGAGCAAGGAAGCTGCCATTCAGGGCTTCTAACTTGTTCAGGAGTGCAACATTGATTTTAATTTTGTAGTGTATTTTTTAAAATAAAACTGCAGGTTACTAAATTGTCCAACAATGGCTATTAGCATTCAACAATGGCTATTAGCCAGGATGGGCAGGGATGGTGTCCTTAGCTTCTGTTTGCCAGAAGCTGGGAATGGGAGACAGGGGATGGACCACTTGAGAATTACCTGTTCTCTTCATTCCCTCTGGGGCACCTGGCATTGGCCACTTTCAGAAGACAAGATACTGGACTAAATTGGACTTTGGTCTGACCCAGTATGGCCGTTCTTATGTTATGATTGAATATATTAACATTATACTAGCATTCAGTGCAGTTCTTACTAGTAAACTGGAGGGCCTTGCCACAGAATTTAGATCAATATGCACTACACTACCTGGGGGATTGTTCAAAATAACTGCCTGAATAGGAATCTCCATATTTGATGTAAAAAGTCAACAGATATATTTTAAAAAAATATTATGGCCAGAGAGATGAGAGAAAGCTCAGGCACAAGAATAGAACATGCATCTCTAAAGAAATGTTTAATGTGCCAATCACTATATCTAGGCCCTATAATACGAGTCCAGCATTACTGCAGTCTGATTAGTGCAATACTCTGTGCCCCTCCTTAGAACATATTCAATTTCTGAAATTTTTTGAATGCTAATTATGAAGGAAATGTCGCTGGATGATTTAGAAGCCTTCTTTAGTGAAGGAAGGCTTGAGTAAAAACACAGCTTGGATTGTTCTCTAAACATGGCAAACACTCCAACTCAGCTTGATCTCCAAGAATAGGGAGTTCCATAACTAGGGACCCACCAATGAGAATGCCCATTTATTCTGCACTAGGAACTGTAAATTGTATTGTCCTTAGTGATAAATGTGCTCTTGGAGGATAGCAGAAATTAGCTAGCTCCTAATACCCTGCATGGTTTGAAGATCAGGATCTTTAAAGTGATCCAGACCGGGAACCAGTGGCCCATTGGTGTGATATGCTCTCATTGACTTGCTTGTCCTAGGTGATAGACTTCCAACACACACAACCTGTGTGTCACTTTCTTCCTTAGAGAGCACTGTACAAGTCTGCCCTAGGCATGACCATGGCTAGGACTGTATCGGAGAGGAAGGGTTGCAACCTATTTCTGGCCACTACCACTATTTGGGTGTCTAGGAGCAAGCAGTGTGTCCAGTAAGACTTGAAGATGATATCATCCTGACAAATGGAGGGGCAGACGCTCTCAGTAAAGTGCTTTCAGGGTTTCTGCCTATTAGTTCCACTTTCCTATTAGTATCACCTCCATTTCATTTGGGTAGAGTTTGAACCCATTTTTGTTCTTCCAGCAATGTATTTCTTGGCTGAAGCAACTGGAAGATAGCATCAGCTTCTCCTGATTAGAAGGACATAGAGCTTGTTATCATCTGCCCACTGATTGCACTGGAGTCCATAGCACTTGACGATCTCACCTATGATCTGAAAATGTTAATTTCAGGAGGCAGAGAGGAAAGAAAGAATTTTTGTACCTACTTTTCATCAGTAAATCTGAAAGGAGGCTGTAGCTGTAAAGTGCTATGAGAGTTAGGTAGTATTACTGTTCGTGTGAAACAGTTCCAGATGCATCTATAAGCACCTTCTCTTTCTTTTTACATTTTCTAAAAAAAATGTAAGTCTAACCCCTCCTGCAGCAGTTATGGCTCATCATACTAGTTAGATGACTTCCACAGCACACTCATGTTACTAAGCAACTGAAAAATGTTAACTAAAAAACTGTCAAGAACAATAATACAACTGTCACCAGTGGGTGTTCAAGTTCCACCTTATCCAACGCATGCAAAGAAATGCAACCAAAAATGAACAAAAAGTTTTAAAAATTCAGTATACAGGAAAGGGGGGGGGGGGAGTGTTTTCTTCTTTGGATAGTCCACCATTATGATCAATGGGTTTTGTCTATCAATACCTAGTATCCACACAGTAGGGGAAAGAACTAGGATCTGTGGCTTCAGAGAGTAACACTCAAAAATGCACCAATGCAAGTACCCATGTCTGTACCCTAGCCATGTGTACAATTGTGAACAAAGGGTCAGGATGCTACCTGGCAAATCTATTTGGCAGAGGTAGACTCCTGCCCCAACCAAAAGTTTAACATCATCTTAGTTTAAAGGATTTTGACCCCTAGGGGACAAGAGAATCCCTCAGCATTTATCAGCTTTTAATACAAAGTCAAATCAATTTTGTTAAGTCAGATCTAGAGGTCTTTTGCCACTATTTGGGCCTTAGTAGAGCACAAAGAAGGATTCAAAATAGTCTAGCATCTTGAGTTAGTGGAATTAGAATTTTACGGTCCTAAAAGGAACACCACCCTTTTTCTTTGGGTGTGTGGGATAAAGGGCATAGGGAAGAGAGACCAATTGACTTCTCAAGATGGAACTGGGCACTCACTTTAGTAAAGACAGCAGTTTTGAAGAACAATGTATTGTTATAAAATCCTAGGTATGGGTATTACAGAAAAGGGCCACAGAGTGGTTACTTACCTGCACAGTAACTTGAATTCTTCAAGGTGTTTGTCCCAATGGGTGCTCCACATTAGGATGTGCGTGAACCCATGCACTCTTGACCAGAGATATTCGTTAGCAGCATCTGTGTGTCCACACTTTCCCCCTATACAGCCTCGTGCTCTGGCATGAAGGTATATAGGGAGAAGCAGACCTGTCGCCACTCCAGTTCCTTCTCAACCACAATGCCCTGAAGTACAACTCTGTAGCAGAAGGGAAGGAAGGCAGACAATCTCAAAGAAGAAATCAAGTTACTGTACAGGCAGTCATACTTGTTTATAAGGAGCAATTCAGAAGGAGATATGGTTTGATGGACACATCAGGCCTGGAAATACTTTCACTTTTGCAGGTATGTTTTCCTTGTGGCAAGTTTGCTACTACTCAGGAGTACGGTCTTGATCTCAGAAGAACAGCACATTTCAATGCCCGAGAATAATTGAGGAGCCAGGCCTTGAGGTGTAGAGAGAAGAGGTTGGGGTGGGTCATGGTGGCCAATTCCTCTGTCATGAGATCCACCATGAGCAGAAGGTGAAGAGGGGCCTACAGCGAGCGGTGAAGCAGATCCAGGAACCATACCTGCCTTGGCCATCATGGTTCTATCAAGCTAGTTATTACCCTCCCTTGCTTTAGCTTGTTTGGGGCCTTGAGAATCAATGGTGTACACCTGCCTACCAACAAGAGGGTACAAGGGTCAAGGGATGAGGAGGGCATCCCACATCTAGTTGTGGATGTAACCTCCTCTTTAGCAGACGCAATGACATTTTGTATTGGATGGTATTACAAATAGATCCACCTCAGAGGCCCCAGGACGGACAAATGCTCCGAAATATCAAGTTGCTGAGTTCCCAATCATGGCCTTGCTCAGGGTGTCTGCTATAGTGTTTACTAGGCAGGTAGACCTGATAGGTCTGTGTGATAGGATATGCACCAGTTCCTTAGTCATATTGACTCTGTCCACAAAGACTGGGATCTTGCTCCCCCCTTGCAGATTCATGTAGCAAACTGCTGGACAACAGAGTGGCATCACTCTGATAGAGTGGCTCCTGGTGTTAAGTAGCAAGTGTTGGCAAGCATAGAGAATTGCCCTGAGTTTGAGATTACTGATGTGGAGAGGGATACTTCCTGGAGATTCCATTTGCCCTGTGCTTTGAAATCCTGAAGATGGACATCCTATTCCAGTTGTGAGGTATAGTGATGACCCTTGATGGGGCTGGACATGAAAAGGGGATTCCCACACAGTCTCTGATGATCCTTCCACCACTGGAGGGAGCTGAGAACTATTGGTGGTAAGGTGCCTACTTGGAAAGACTGTGCTTGCTGGGCCAGTCTTGAGCCAGGCCTGAAGGAACTGAAAGTGTTGTCTTGCATGGGGTGTCACAAACGTGTGGCCTAATAGCTGCAGGCAAGATTGTGCTGTGGATTGTGGTATCAGCTGAAGTCAGGAGATGAGGCTGACCACAGTGGACCTTTGTAAAGGCTCTTGGGGTGGTTGAAAAGCCAAAGCAGGAGGACGCTGTATAGGTAATGATCCTTGCCCAATGACAAACTGTAGGCAATGAATGTACATCCTGGAGGTCAGGGGCAATGAACTAGTCCCCAGAATTATTATTGTTAGAATTACGACCCTGAAGAGCTGCAAAATGATAAATATGTTCAGAGTCCTGCAGTCAAGGATTGGTCTCCATCCACCTTTTTTCTTGTGAACAGACAATTACCTGGAATAGAACCCTCTCTCAATGAACCTGGGGAGAACTGGCTCAATCACTCCAAGAAGTAGGAGAGATTGACCTTCCTGACTTAGGAGACCCTCATGAGAAGTGCCCCTGAAGAGGGACGGGAATGGAGGATGGGCAGGAGGCATGGGTTGAACTGGATGGAATATTCCACTGAAATCCACCTGTAGACGACCTCTCTCTGATGTGATGAGCTCCCAGAAAAATAGAAAATAGTGGTGGAGGGAGGGTGGTTTTGTGCAGTGAGAGATCTGGAGTAGGGAATGGATTGTGACCCTTGACCAACAAGTCAAAATGGTCACTTGGAGGAGGTCACTATTAAAGAGGGCCCTTTTTTCTGCATTCTGGACCTCTTTCTACAGGGAACTGCAGGTCTGGTACTGTACTAGTTGAGAGCACTGAGTTGTTTAGATCCTGAGGGATTGCAGAGTAGCTATAGAATCTTTTAGAGTGGAAAGAGCCACTGCTGCTGCTACTGAAGAGTTTAGGCATTTCAAAGAGAAGGTTCCTCCACACTATTCTGCACTACCCTGGGACAGCTGTAAGCTTGCAGCCAGGAGCCTGGATGCATGACAGCATTGGTAGCCATTGAACCCAAGGCTGTGTAAGCAGCACCAAGGGAAGCTTGTATGGAAGTTTTTGAAATCATCTGACCTTCTGAGAAAAGGACTTCAAACAGTTTTCTTTGGTGTTGGGGCAAATTATCAATAAAACTTGAAAATTTACCATATATTGTGAAATCAGATTTTGACATCAAGGCCTGAGAGTTCACAATCCTAAGTTGGAGAGCAGCTGATGAGTAGCTGTTACAGACTAAAATGGTCCAGAAAACTTGTCTGTTCTCACAGCGACAGCATCCACTACCAAGAAATTGGAGGTGGGACAGGAGAAAAAAGTACTCCAGACTCTTGGCTGGTACATAATATTTTTGGTCGACCCACTTTCAAGTGGATGAGATGGTCACAGATGTTTGCCAGACAGTGTGGGCTGGTGACTATAATGCTCATTAATGGGTAAGGTGACCTTGCCCAGGGAACAGAATGCAGTATTGTCTCTTCTGGATTTCCTCCAAGGGGATCTGAAGTGACTATTCTTTTCACCAGGCCTGGAAAGGCCCTGATATCAACTGCTTATAAGATGGCGGTTATGCCCTACCACCTTGTCAGCGGAAGGACAACTTGTTCTCCAGAAGTGTCTCCTCCTCTACCATTAGCTCCTTCTCCTTTAGAGGTTTCCCTCCAGGGGGGATATGTGGGTGGGTGGTGTCCTGCTGTACCAGTGGTTGTTGGTCTGGATGGGGCCTTTTGCAGAAGGTCACCGTGTAATTTAACTGGTCACCATAAGGAGCCCAGGGGTTCCAGAAAGCCTACTGTAGTGTTGCATAGTGAAAAACAGCAGGAGCCCAAAGGTGTTCCTTCTGAGGCTGACATTAATTGCTGGTTCCTGGGGTTCTTCTCTTTGGGAAATACATCCAGAGAGGAAAATTGAAATGGAAAAGAAATAGAGCCCTGCATAGAAATTGCTGAATCAAAAGAGGTATCTACCTGTGTCCAGAGGAGCCCCTGGCATTGGTGCTCAGAGCCAGAACAGTACAAGAGATTGAGGGGCTAGCAATCATGTTGGTTCTGGTGGCCAAGTCTTTGTAGTGGGGTACATTAGCAATGACGGAAAATCTGGGATCCCTCTTGAGTACCCCTTTAGAGAGAAGATCCAGGTTCTTCAGCAACTAGAAAATCCTCCTGGGAGAGGAACCTGGTTGGTACCAGACAGCCTGGATAGTGCTCCACCAGGACCTCAAATGGTACTAGAGACAGTGCAGAGGATGGTACCAGAGCATATGTTGAAGGCTTCTGAGAACAGTCTGTGCTCCTAGAAGAGTCCTGTGTGGAGATATCTGATGGTTCTGTTTGGAGTGGTTTGCTAGAAGACTTCTCAGTGTGGTATGTACCAGAAGACTTTTTGGTGGGTGCCAGCATCTAGGTACCGGGGCCCACAGAAGCCTCATCCATATCTGGATGTGAGGTGTCCTTGGCCTCAGAGATGACTTTCCCCTTCTTTAGAATTCTCTTTATGGGGAATGGATTTTCTTCCTCTCTGAATGCTTCATTTCCAAAGCTCCCCCATGGTCTCTGCTTACTGAGGCCGATGTCACTGGAACAGTCTGAATGGTAGAGGCCAATGTATAGGGGGGAGAAGGGGATCCTGCAGGTCTCAACAAACGCTCCATCAAATGGCGCTTCAATCTATCTTCTTTCAGCTTCCAAGAGCTGCTCTTAAACCCAGAGCAGACCATGCACTTTGATGGGGCATAAAGACTCTTAGAGGCAGCTGAAATGTCCATCACTAAGGGGGAAAGGCCTGTGGAAGGTCTGACAGGGTTTGAAAAACAGGGTCTTTGGCGTAACCCAAGCAGGGACTCCACAGAGAAAGGCGAAGGGTGAAGAATGACCTGGCCAGAAAAAAATTGCGTGTGTGTGGGGGGGAGTAGAGGTGCGGAGACACCACCCCAAAAACACAAATCTGTACTTAAACAAAAACAAAAATTAAATAGAATACTGAGAAAAAATAAAGAAAACTATAGGGATAAGGCAGTAGCTGTAAGGTGAACAGCGGACACCACAACATTCCTTCTCAAGTCAAACGTGCTTGAGAAGGTATTGGAGTGGCGTGGCAGGTCTGCCCCTCCCTACAAACCCTCATTATCAGAGCATGAGGGTGTATTGTGTGCAGGCATGGACCCACTGACACTCCTAACTAAAATCTCTGATCAACAGTGCACAGGCGGGCATGTATCCTGAGATGAAACACCCATAAAGACTATACTTGAACTCAATTTACAAAGTGAAGCAAGGGACACTAAACAGAGGAATTTATGGGAGAGTTCTAAGTACTGATCCGTTTTTGCTGAATTCCTTGGATCAAGCAGGGAGAGGGACGGTGGGAGAGAACAAAGAAGATTTTAGGATCAGGAAGAGGAAAAGGAGAAAGTGGGGCAAGGTCCTACACCTCACACTTTCCCACCATCACATGGAAAAACCTAGCAACCCAGATGTGGGACCCACAGGACACCCAACCTGTGATTTCAAATGGCTTCAGGGCAAAGGCTGTAAAGGCCATGTACGTTCTCTAAGAAGTCCTGAGAAAATTCCAGGTACAGAAGAATGAAGTAGGAGGCTCCAATATTTCTTCTATGTTCTATAAAGAAACTTGGATGACTACTAGTTTGCAAGACTTCATGATTTTAAGCTGAGAAGGGATTGTGATCATCTAGTCTGATCTTCTGCATAATTATCACCCAGTAATTCCCACATAAAGCCAATAGTTAATTCCTGAACTACACCAGACCTCTTAGAAAAACATCCAATCTTGATTTAAAGATTTCAAGTGATGAAGAATCCATCACATCCTTTGATAAGATGTTTCCATGGTTAATTACCCGTAGACTTTAAAATGTCCATCTTGTTTTCAGTTTGAATTTCTTTAGCTTCAACTTCATCACTGGTTCTTTCTACATTTTTGTCTGCTACATTAAGGGTCTTCTACTATCAGATATCTTCTCATATAGGCATTTCTAGACTATGAACAAGTTACCGCTTAACCTTCTCTTGAATAAACTAAATAGATTTGTGGTCCTTAAGTCTTTCACTGTAAGGCATATTTTTCAGTCCACGAATCACTCATATGGCTCTTCTTTGAACCCTCTCCAATTTTTCAACAACCTTTTTGAAGAGGAGACACCAGAACTGGACACAGTACTCCAACAGTGATTCACCAGTGCCATATGCAGAGGTTATGTATAATTGCCTTACTTCTATTTGTATACTTTTTGTACATCCAAGGAGAGAATCATAGCCTGTTTTGAAAAACAGGTTTGAAAATTTGTGTTATTGAAACTTTAGATACAATGAACTAAAATGTAAATGAGTTTTTTTAATGTCACTACCAGTATTGGTACTTGAATTTAACAAAATTATTATAGGCATATATTGAAAACTATGGCCCTGATCCTGCAAACAATTAAGCAGGTACATCATTTTACACTTGCATGAAGAGTTTCATTGACTACAAGGGATTAACTTTTGCTAAAAGTTAAGCATGTATAAAAGTATTTGCAGGATCTAGAAGCCTAAAGGAATAGGGAATGGACAGAGTCATTGACATCTAAAGAGAGGGGCATGCCTAGCTAAAGAGTGGAGTCAATGGTTACTGGAAGCAGAAAAAGAGGAAAGTGGGTAGAGCTATAAACTGCTAGGGAGACATGGTTTGCTAGAATCTAGGAGCTTCTAGAAGGTGGACAGAGTTTCTGATAAACACTGTGAAAACCATAGCCTGAAAATTGTGTTAATTCACTAAGTGGTTGTTTTCTTTCGAACTTTAGTGTACGTGAAAGCTGCTGATCAATACTGCAAATGGGTAATTAGTGTTTACTAATTAACTAACATCAGTGTATGAATTTATGTAGAAGGAAGTGGTAGCAAACAGACTACTAAGTGGACCAAAGTAACAAAAAATAGGTAATTTGTCAAAAAATGAAATGTAAACCTTTTAAAGAATTGCTATTCAGAAAAACAGAAAGCATTCATTCTCATCTCAAACTGTAGAGAAAATATATTTCTTCAGATTTTTAAGACCAAATGAACAGAATTCTTCCCATAGAAGTCAAAAAGCAAAATACTGAGTTTGATGATCCTGCAAGTCATACATGTTCTGTGTCAGTATCATCATTGGAACAGCCACCAATGATAGTTTAAATCCTTGTTCCTGTGATTTCAGCAGCGCTTCAACTCCAGCTTCTTTCAAGAGTAGCCTCTGTTCATCTTCAACACCCATGACATACTCTGATTGTGCCATAATAATCAGATGAAAGGTGAAGTCTTAACTTGGTAAGTGAATTGCAGCATTCTTTTACAACATCACTACCTTCAATACAGTGTAAAATAAGCAATAAAGAAGTGGTTGAAGCACTTCATTCTGAATATACTACTCAGACATATTTAAACTCATGGGTTGAATACTATGTATATGGCAAGTAAGTAGAGAGGAAAAATTAAAGAAACACTGACCCTGATGCAAGATTGCTGGTCAAGCATGAGAAATGACCCAATGATGGCTACAGCACCCTTTCAGCAAATGGAGTGTTTTTACTTTGTACTACTGGTTTTTTATCTGGAAAAAGACAAAAAAAGAAAAAAGCTGCAAATGTTGTGTCCAAATAGATGAAGATGCCACCCAAGAATACAGAGAAAATACCACCATCTACATGGTGGTCTTTGGCATTTGCACAGAAAACAGGAAAAAAAATGGAAAAGATTAGATATCCTCCTAAACTTCTGATTAATGGGTGTTCAGCACATCATTTAAACTTCATTGAAACAGAAGTCATACTTAAAACAGTTTTAAATCACATTGCGGAAGCTAAAATATTCTTCTGTGATCATAATCAGCTGCTTGAATGACTGACTGAAAAAATAAATAAATAAAAGGACTGAGGTCCCAGTATCCCAACATCCTCAGGAAAAAATGTATTTCTATACACCTTTACCTCGATACAATGCTGTCCTCGGGAGCCAAAAAAATCTTACCCCGTTATAGTGAAACCGTGTTATATCGAACTTGCTTTGATCCACCGGAGTACGCAGCCCCACCCCCCCGGAGCACTGCTTTACCGTGTTATATCTGAATTCGTGCTATATCGGGTCGCGTTATATCGGAGTAGAGGTGTATTTACATCCAATCATCAGAAGCAGTCTGCAATTTGCAGTTGGAACATAGATCTTTGATTTAAAGGTAATCCACATTAAGTTTAAAAAAGCAATTGAAGATGGTTTCTGAAGGCCTGGAAAGATTACAGAGCACAAAATCATTTTTGTGGTCTAAGTGGAACTCCGGCTTGATCCAATTAATCACGAAGAACTAGAACCATACAAGGCAAAGTCCAAAAATATCCAGAGAAACCATAGAACCTTTCCATTATTTAGCCAATATGAGTGATCACAAATAGAAATGTCATATGTAGAGCACAGAACCGAGAAGAGGCTGAAATGTGGCTGACAGGACATAATTCTGAGGCTATGGCTACAGTAGAGAGCTTATAGTGGCACCGCTGTAAACTCTCTACTGTAGCCACTTTAAGTCTACAGAAGAGCTCTCCCGTTGGCTTAATTAATCCATTCCCAACGGGTGGTGGTAGCTATGTTCATAGCGCTGTCTCAGTGAGACTTATGTTGCTCAGGAAGGTGGCTAATTTATTCACACCCTTGAGCAACATAAGTTATACCAACATAAGTGGTAGCGTAGACATAGCCTGAGAGTCCTCCTTCACTTCCAATCATTTAAAATTGAAGATGCAGAATTCCACTCCAAATCTATGTTTCTGAAGGAGGCCGTTTCACAGTTCATTGCATCAAAATGGTGATAAATTATGATCGTTAAATCACTGGCCTCATGTTCTGCTCCTTTCACTGCTGCAGTTACAGAAAGCCCTGCGGTTCAGAGGTCTCCAGCGCAGCGGGAGGAGGTCAGAGCACTGCCCCCCCACCCTCAAGGTAACATGGGATAGATCATGGGGAGGGGACGGGGAGAGTGCGTGGCCCCAGGCTGCGAGCAGGGAGAAGTCACGTGAGGGGTCACATGCCCCCCACCTTTAGCTGGTGCCCCCCTTTTGTGTCCCTCCCATGAGTGCACGTAAGAAATGAATTCTAGTTGCACCACTGCTAGTAGTAATTAACTAATTAATCCACAGACTTGATTACTGCATTGTGTTTTATTTACAAAGTTGCAAGCATTTAATTAGAGCATTGTGCCTTTTATATTTGAGGAATAAATATGCATATAAAAGAAGTGACATTCACTAAGTGTTTTGAGTTTCATGTCACAAAACCTTTGAGGTTTTCTCAATTTGGGGGAAAATCAGAATCACCCTGGGAGCTAGGTACCAAAAGTTCTTCTTTGTTAATAGATTGCTATCTGAAGGTTAAAAAGAGTTCAACTCTTTGCTGAAACCCTACCCCTTCAAGAAAGGTTGACAAATGGACATTCCTCCCCCCTCCCCCTCCCAAGTTCCTTTTATACCATGCCTAACAATTGCTAGGTCCTCTCCCTCCCAACCCCTCCCTTCCCCAGCCCTTCTTCTCTTTTTCCTTCTTGTCTTTTTTCCTTTGTTTTAATATTTCTTTCTTAACCCAACTCTTCTCCTCTCCCCTATTGCCCCTTTTCTCCTGGAGTTGAGATTCCATTCCAACAGTCATGGGAAAACCATACATTGTAAGCCTTTAGCGGCATGAACAGACAAAAGCTTATGAGAGCATGCGGAAAGAATCTTGTGTTGGCGAGTTGCTGCCTGAGCCTGAAGTCTTACGTACGTGAACTTGCTTCTGCAATTCTATATATTAGGGACCACAACTGAGCAGGGAATGAAGCTGGATCACTTTTAAGGTTTCACCTCCTGCTTTACCTGTGGACGTAGCAGTATGTTTATAGTGTATATGAGAGGGGATATGGGGTCCTCAGCTTTTCCCATCCAAAATGATTCCTTCTTTGTCCAGAACTTGGAGTGTAATATCACACTAGTTCAGTGTGATATTCCACTCCCTGGGAGTATCTCCAGGTGAACATGGGCCAAATGACCTCCTCCTCCTCCCCTATGTCAGTACCCCCTTTCTCCACTCTCACCACAAACTGGACAGTAATGCAGATAAGCCTCCATTACTTTTTAGTCTAGGGTTGGGTGAATTTCCTCCATACTGGGGAGGCAAGGACGAGGAGGAGGGAACTGCCATTCAAAAACTTTTCCTTTCAAATTCAAAAGGGACTGCAAAGGCTGTTTAAACTACCAGGGAAATGGTTAGCTCATCAGAAAGGACACCCTGCTTACCCCTCTTCAGATGTGTCCATTAAATCTTTAAGACCTGACCATTTCACTGAGATTTCTGATGTCTTTTTAAGTTTGCCTTTAAATATGGTGGTTCTTATATAGTTAATAGGAAACCAGTTATATGTGTATGCTTCTATGTGGTATAATTCCATGCATCATAAGCACAGTGCATGGTAGAGAGACCACGAGTCTGCAAATCAACAAAATAATTAGAATTTATCTATGTAGTCAACACAATCTTAGTATACACTTTTAAAAATTCCTGTTGGAATGTATTAGGCCCAACATCAGTTAAATCCTCCCTCAATGATCAAGACAAGTCAACTCAACTGTACTAAAGAAATAGCTGCATGGAATAAGTGTGATGTAAATCACACCACGAAGCACTATTCAGAGCTTCACGGGAGTGACAATTAATAGCTAACCCATAATGGAGATTTGGGATATGTATGTTGACACTGAAGTTTCCCATTAATTATTTACATAACACCACAGGTGCACATGGCAGCTTATAGACAGATAAAAATGGCAAGTCTCTGCCTTGGGCAGCTCACAGTTTTAAACATCTTGATGCATTGATGCATACTGGTGAAGTGGAAACTTAAGAAAGTTAGCTATTTCTCAAGACTGATGGGCAATAAGAATTAAATCCTCCACTATTTTAAAAGAATAAAACTAACTAATGTTTAAATATTATATAACACGTATCCCTTCCTTTTCTGTGAACTTTGCTTTGAACAGCTTTTCCAGAGTTTTCTAGACAGCACAAAACGTGCTAATCGATAAAATAGTGTAGGCCATAAGCATTCTCAAGATACATGAGACCTGAGAAGAATAAGTAAAATAGGAGTATATGCATTCTAGAAGAGGAAAAGGCCAGGATATTAAGAACATGCCAATCCTGTCAGTTGCCTTAACATGTTTAGTGATTTTCTTCTTTCCTTCAAATATCCAACATATTTTTAACACTCTTTATTCTAATTATTTCAGTGTTTCCCAAACTCTGGAAAACTGACCTCCCCTTCAATGCTGCCATATGTTGCATACTGTAAGATTAGTAGGCTGTTAACATCTTCCACATCCCCTTGCATAGTCCTTCATGCCTATGCTTTGTTAAATGTTGTGCTATTTACTACGCTAGGACAATAGTAGTAATGTTCTGCTTTTATCAAAAACTTTTTTATTTTTAATCAGATTATCTCCACACAGGATAGTTTACTCCAATTGTTAACTACAGTTTTTGTAAAGATATTTACTTAAATTGCTTACATTTTTGGCCCTTAATTCCCTTAAACGTGTGCTCTTTTGTTCTTTGATTTGACGTTAATATAATATTTTTTGTTGCCTTCCATCTCTGATCAGTATGTTTTCCATTTAGACCGCAACTTATGAGACAACCACCTGTCTTCCTACATCTCTGGAACATCTCATACTGTTTTAGGTATTATAGAAATAGTAAATTATGACTAGCATGGTAGGATCTCTAGCCTATCATCTTCTAAAAGTAGTATATGGTTCCTTATTCACTGAAGTCATTTCTGGCAATGCCCCATTGATCTCAAATAGAAATAACTTTGGTTCACTGTCTCTCTAAATTATCTTCATTAGCCAGGATTTTCTAGTTCCTGTATTTTTGTGGTTCTCAGTCACTGCATAGTTTCTAGTTTTTGTAACATCCATTTTAACAAGAAAGGCAGAGCTTCAAGCCATATTCCCAAAAACATGGCTGTATTAATCCCATACGTTATGTATATTTTCCTCCAACTAAGATCCATCTTTAATTATGCATCTCTAGAGTGGGTGTTTTTTTGTTTTTTTTTTAAAACAGCAACAAAACTTTGTCTTAAGCACTGTAACTATAGGTTTAAATCTCCACCCCACCACCATTTTTGAAAGAGATCGTTCTGGCTTTGGAGTGCTGTTAAATTTTTCAATTACCTGTGCTGGGGTAATCTCAGTTTTTCAGTTTATATCTTTGTCCTCCATTTTGGGCGTGCAAGTAGAGGAGCAGCAGGAGAACGATGCATATATTTAAAAAAATATTTCTGCTGTATTTCAATATTTGTATAATAAATTAAGCATGACAAAATAAACCTGAGGCAAACAAACTGTCCCTGGAGAATCCCTAACTGGGATACAGCTGGTGGAGGTGACCGTGTCAGCTCCACTGCCTCCTTCACCAGAACACCTCCCCATTGTAATTTGAGGGAAGGGGTATATCGTGGATACTGCAAGAAAGGGGAGCACTGAAGTCAGGCCTTACATCAGCGGTATTAGTTAAAGCCTGACCCTTGCACTTTTAACTTCTGCCAGGACCAGGCAAGGCTCCCTGACATTCCACCCAAACCTTTCCACTGTACCTAAGCAGAGCTTGAACCTAGTCAAGAAACTTATTAATATTTTCAACTTGTTTTTTTGATGGCTGGTCATTTAATTGCTCTGCTTAAATCAGCTATTCATATTTTAAGAAGAATCTCAAAATTGGTAAAGTTAATCATGTTTCTTCTGCAGAGCTCATTACTTTATTAACAATGGCCTTACCCCATGAATTATCACAACAAAAATTGTTCTGACTTTGATGCTCTCTTAAACGACTTAATTCAAATAAGTTCTTACAAATATGGAATAAACTGAAGAATCTCCCAAAATATACAACTGAAAGCTGAAATTCTGTCCATGTCACTAATCAGTATACCGAGACATGAATCTAATTTATCAAATAAGTGAATGAAAATCTCATATTTGGGCCACAACTGCAATAAAAACAAACAGTGTCTAACCTGGAGGACTTGTCTTGTTTGGTAGTACCACTTCAGCATCCTCCTCTTTCTCACCACACGGCTCCTCTTCATCAGAGAGTACTAAGAAAGCTTCTTTGGGCAAACTTTCACTGATTTCGTGTTTGGATGGTGAACCCAAAGAGTTCTCCATTTTATCTTCCAAATCTGGGCTTGTGTCATCCACTGGAAGCAGGGAAGTTTTAGAAAAACAACATAGTTCATCTTCAGCTGGGGCCAGCTTTTCCAAAATTGGAATTATTTCATCCGTCTCCATAGAGTCTGTGTTTTCTAAGATGTTCTCGCTTGGTTCTTCTAGTGACTTTTCAATGGTGGTTTCTGGAAGTTCTGCAGATTGGTCTCCTTCATCCTTTGGTTCCTGGTCGGTTTCCATACTGCTAGATATAGCTTCTTCTCCAACAGTATCTTCATCAACAACCTCTTCTTCAGCACTTTTTTCTTCTTCAACAGGTAGATCAGAACTAACAGCTAATTCATTTGTTTCTGCTTTCTCTTCTGAAGAGTCATTAACGTCACAGCTTACTTTGCTTTCACCTTCAGATGGGCTCTCTGTCTCTCTTTGGTCCAAACTATCTTTTATTCGGTGTTCTTCGTGAAGGTCATCATCTTTTTTGTTATCAAGTACCTGATTTCCACCCTCAGAGACTGAAGCAATAATAGAGTCCTCCTGCTCTTGTTCAGAAATAACGTTCTCTGGAGACAATGTTTCAGGTTTGCAATCTAAGTCACCATCTTTGCTCTCTGCCCTGACATCAGGACTTTTGACATGAGAGATTTCCTCACTTTCAGTTCTCCCTTCTTCAGGGTCAAGACATACATCCACTAAACCATTAACCTCCTTTTTGTCCTCCATGCACTCTGTGTTGCTTAAAGGGGAATTTAGATCAGAATCTCCATTTTCATGTTTGCCATTTAACAGTTTAACGTCAGTGGTCTTCAATAGCTCCTCTTTGACCTTATAGACAGCCTCAAGTTGTTGCCGATCGCTTACTCTCATTGTTTTTCGGGCCTTAAAGACTTTTTTCTGAGGCTCTTCTGTGGTATCCATCTTGACCCTTAAAATATAAAAGTATAACAAGAAATTAAAATAAAATATTGTTTAGTGAAACTGCTAAATAGCCCCTCCCAGTACATGTGTGTTATACAGTATTGTAAGTACTTAATGCAGGTACTCCAAGAAAGTATGAGTGTTAAAAGTTGCATTTAGTATATTTTAAAGCAAATCGATTTCATCACATTCATGAAAGCAACACAGCATTATATAACTTTAATGTCATTTCTCATTCATATTTTCCTCCACACCCAGCCCTCTGAAATGCAACAATTATAGATAATTTTATGTACTAAAGGTCTACTGATTCCATTCACAAGATTCACAATGTCCAATATTATTACACTTGATCAACTTATTGACATTTAAAAGTGAAAAAAAGACAACTCTTAAATTAGTTTGTGCTAACCTAAGATCCAACCAAAAAAAACTCACGTGAGAGATGCAAACAGTTCCTTGGTTGGAAACGAAACCTTCTTATTTCAAAGATACTAGAAATCTAAATATTTTACTCTTACTTTGTTTCATACAAAACATTTATTCAGTTTTACAGAGTTTCAGAAACAAAACAAGAACCTGATTCTCTCTCCTCCCCCTCAAAGAAGCAATACTAACCTGTTCTGAAACTGTTGTTCTTTAAAATGTATTGCACGTGTTCATTCCGCTCTTGGTGTCAGAGTGCCCTGTGCACAGCTGTGGGAAGCATTTTCCTTCAGTGGCACCCATTGGGCGAAGCTCTGCTGCTACATGCTATTGCATATGGGTATAAAGGGCAGAACCACCCTAGTCCTTCTCCTTTCTTCTCTTCCTTCAATAAAGAGAGGTAGAAGACCAGGTTGTGGAATGGACATGTGCAACACATCTCGAACAGTTACGGAACAGATTAGTAACCATTTTTTCTTTGAGTGATTGCGCATGTGCATTCCACTCTTGGTGATTCACAAGCTGTAAGACAGGAAGTGGGATCGGAGTATATTTCAATAAAGATTGGAGAACAACTCTCCTCACTCGAGCATCATCTCTGGAATCCTGAACCCCAGCATAGCAGAAGGCAAATGTGTATTTTTGTGCCAGAAAGGCTACTGAGGCTGACTGTGTTCTTGTCGAATGAGCTGTGACTTTATAGATGCAACAACATTAGCCAAGTCATAGCATGCTAATATGAAATATGCAATCCAGAAAAAAATTCTCTGGGTGAAGACTGATGGATCTCTTACTCTGTTTGCCACTGCTACGAACAGCTGGGAGGATATGAAAGGGTCTGGTTCTGAACAAGTAAAACACCAAGGTTTTTCAACATCCAAGGTATGCAAGCACTCTTCCTCCCTGGTTGTACAATGGTTTTGAGTAGAATACAGGCAAATAAATTGGCTGTTTGATGAGGAAAGAGGAAACTACCTTTGGGATAAACTTCGGATGAGGAGGTAGGTAAACTTTCTCCTTAAAAAGAAGAACAGGAGGACTTGTGGCACCTTAGAGACTAACAAATTTATTAGAGCATAAGCTTTCGTGGACTATAGCCCACTTCTTCGGATGCATATAGAATGGAACAAAAATTGAGGAGATATATATACACACATACAGAGAGCATAAACAGGTGGGAGTTGTCTTACCACCTCTGAGAGGCCAATTAATTAAGAGAAAAAAACTTTTGAAGTGATAATCAAGCTAGCCCAGCACAGACAGACAGTTAGATAACAAGTGTGAGAATACTTACAAGGGGAGATAGATTTCAATGTTTGTAATGGCCCAACCATTCCCAGTCCTTATTTAAACCGGAGTTGATTGTGTCTAGTTTGCATATCAATTCTAGCTCAGCAGTTTCTCGTTGGAGTCTGTTTTTGAAGTTTTTCTGTTGTAATATAGCCACCCGCAGGTCTGTCACTGAATGACCAGACAGGTTAAAGTGTTCTCCCACTGGTTTTTGAGTATTTTGATTCCTGATGTCAGATTTGTGTCCATTAATTCTTTTGCGTAGAGACTGTCCGGTTTGGCCAATGTACATGGCAGAGGGGCATTGCTGGCACATGATGGCATATATCACATTGGTAGATGTGCAGGTGAACGAGCCCCTGATGGTATGGCTGATGTGATTAGGTCCTATGATGATGTCACTGGAATAGATATGTGGACAGAGTTGACATCGGGGTTTGTTACAAGGATAGGTTCCTGGGTTAGTACCTATCCTTGTAACAAACCCCGATGTCAACTCTGTCCACATATCTATTCCAGTGACATCATCATAGGACCTAATCACATCAGCCATACCATCAGGGGCTCGTTCACCTGCACATCTACCAATGTGATATATGCCATCATGTGCCAGCAATGCCCCTCTGCCATGTACATTGGCCAAACCGGACAGTCTCTACGCAAAAGAATTAATGGACACAAATCTGACATCAGGAATCAAAATACTCAAAAACCAGTGGGAGAACACTTTAACCTGTCTGGTCATTCAGTGACAGACCTGCGGGTGGCTATATTACAACAGAAAAACTTCAAAAACAGACTCCAACGAGAAACTGCTGAGCTAGAATTGATATGCAAACTAGACACAATCAACTCCGGTTTAAATAAGGACTGGGAATGGTTGGGCCATTACAAACATTGAAATCTATCTCCCCTTGTAAGTATTCTCACACTTGTTATCTAACTGTCTGTCTGTGCTGGGCTAGCTTGATTATCACTTCAAAAGTTTTTTTCTCTTAATTAATTGGCCTCTCAGAGGTGGTAAGACAACTCCCACCTGTTTATGCTCTCTGTATGTGTGTATATATATCTCCTCAATTTTTGTTCCATTCTATATGCATCCGAAGAAGTGGGCTATAGTCCACGAAAGCTTATGCTCTAATAAATTTGTTAGTCTCTAAGGTGCCACAAGTCCTCCTGTTCTTCTTTTTGCGGATACAGACTAACACGGCTGCTACTCTGAAACCTTTCTCCTTAAAGAAGATTGTATATGGAGGACCCTACATTACTGCCCTCAGCTCCCCTACTCTTTTGGCCGAGGTAATGACTACCAAAAACGACATCTTCATTGACAGATGCGGCAGCAAACAGTTAGCCAATGGTTCAAACGGGGGACCCTTAAGTCTTGATGATACTAAGTTTAGATCCCACGGGGGAACCGGGTCTTGTACTTGAGGGTATAATTTGACTAAGCCCTTTAAAGGTCTTATGGACATGTCACTAGAGAAAAATAGAGTGATTGTCCACTTTAGGATGGAACACTGGAATAGCAGCCACGTGTACTTTGATGGAACTAACCACCAAACCTTGGGGTCTCAGGAATAAGTAGTAGTCCAGAATATGTTGAAGTGAAGCACTGGTCAGTGATACCCCATTCTGGTGAAACAAAGTAGAGAAATGACTCCATTTAGCAACGTAAATAGCTCTTGTAGAATGTGGACCTCTTGAACGTCTTTCGAGCAAGCCTGTTCTCTAATGTCTGGCCATGGAGGATCTATGCAGTTAAGTGAAGTGATTGTACGCTTGGGTGGAGTAGGCAACCGTGATCCTGGAGAGTAGGTCCGAGTCTAGTGGCAGTGAAATTTGAGATTTCACTGACAGCACCACGAGAGTGGAGAACCAGTGCTGTTGGGCCCATGCTGGGGCTATAGGTATGACTCTGGCCTGATCCTGTCTTATATTTGGCAATATCCTGTGAATGAGTGGGACTGGTCAAAAAGTGTAGAGGAGCCTGCCTGACCATATCATTAAAAAGGCATCTTATGGAACCTGGGCTGTGATACCTAAGGGAACAGAACTGCTGACACTTTCTGTTGGCTTTTGGTGCAAATAGGTCCACTTGGGGAATCCCCCAGAGCCAGAAGATGTATCTGGCCACATCTGGGCAAAGAGACCAGTCATGGTGACTCAGACATTTATCTGCTCAGGTTGTCTGCTAGGTCATTCTGTACATCTAGCAGCTAAGATGCTTCTGGATCTACTAAGATGGCAATACAGAGCTCCCAGAGTAAAGTCATTTCTTGACACAGTGGCAAAAACCTAGCTCCCTCCTGCTTGTTGAAGTTGTTTGTGAGGACTAAAAGGCTGCTTCCCTGATCTGCAACAGAAATACCTGGCACATCAGTCTGACAACTTTCAGCTCTCTGACATTGCTGTGTAAAGGACCATAGACCCTGCATTTGTAGAGAACCCATGTGGACTCTGTCACTAGCACGAGAGTCGGTTGTAGGGGCAGGCAAAGAGAACATCTACACATACATTTGCTGGATCTGTTCACCAATCTAGGGAAGTGAGGGCATGGGTGGACACACTGATGGTGGCTTGGTAAGTAGACTGATATCTACCAGCCCCACAGAGTTCTGAGTTGCTTTCTGGCATATTGAACCATATAGGTGCAAGAAGCTTATGACCCAGAAGCCTCAAACAGTTTCCTGCTGTTGTGACTGGGCAAGCCTTCAAATCTATAAAAAAAAAACCCACCAGTTACTAACCTTCCTAAACTGTTGCTCTTCAAGGTGTGTTGTTCACATCCATTCCATGTTAGGTTAGGTGCGTGCGTGCTGCATGCACTATGGCTGGAGATTTTTCCCCTCAGTGGTACTCATTGAGCCGGCTCTAGCACCTTCTGTGCCGTGCGCTCATGCACCGGTATAAGAGGCGTTGCTAGCCACACACCCTCTCAGTTCCTTACTGCCGGTCAACTGTGACAGGGATAGGAGGGCATGTTGGGGAATGGACATGAGCAACACGTCTCGAAGAACAGTTACGGAAGGTTAGTAACTGTTTTTTCTTCGAGTGCTTGCTCATGTCCATTCCACGTTAAGTGACTCACAAGCAGTACCTTAGGAGCTGGGCTCTGAGTTCACAGACATGCTGACTGCAACACTGCTCTTCTGAACCTGGTATCATCTTGAGCCCGTTGGGTGATGGTGTATTGGGATGCAAAGGTATGCACCAAAGACCAAAGTTGATGCCCTACAGATGTCTTGGATTGGGACTTGTGCAAGGAAAGCCTCTGAAGTAGCATGAGCTCTCGTGGAGTCAGTGGTTAGAATAGCCAGAGGTGTGACATTCGCCTACTCGTAGTAATCCTGAATACAGGAGATTATCCAAGATGAAATTCTCTGGGCTGATACTGGAAGCCCTTTCATCCTTTCCGCTACAGCTACAAAGAGCTGTGCTAATTTGCGAAAGGGTTTAGTACTCTCAATATAGAAGGCAAGGGCACGCCTAACCTCCAGTGAGTGCAGTCATCACTACTCAGACTTCTTGTGAGGCTTCAGGAAGCAGATAGCAAGAAAATAGTCTGGTTGCTACAGAATTGTGAAACCAGTTTTTGCAGGAAAGTTGGGTGGGGGCGCAGTTGGACCTTGTCCTTGAAGAACACTGTGTATGTTGGTTCTGATGTTAAGGCCCTGATTTCAGACACCCTTCTAGCTGAGATGATTGCTACCAGGAAGGTGACTTTCCAGGAGAGAAGTAGGGGGCACGACACTAGCGGTTCGAAGGGAGGGCCCGTGAGCCTTGACAGAACCAGGTCTAAGTCCCATGGAGGGATAGGTCTATGGATCTGAGGACAGAGTCTCTCCAGGCCTTTGAAAAGCTGGACCATCATCTCGTGAGAGAACCATACAGACTTGCTGTTCACTGGCAGATGGAAGGCTGAGATTGCATCCAAGTGCACTTTGATAGATGCATGGGCCAGACCTTGCTGCTTCAGATGGAGCAACCATCTAAACTACTACTGAACTAATAGCAACTATTTTTCTATGGAGCAAAATAGCCTGAAGGGAAGACTGGGTCAGAGAAAGGCCTTGATGCGACACCCCCATTGAGAAGCGCTTCCATTTGGCCAGGTAGGTACTCCTAGTGGATGGCTTCCTGCTACCTAGCAAGACCTGTTTAACTTGCTCCGAACAGACCTGCTCCTCTGATTTGAGCCATGTAACATCCACACAGTTAGGTTAAGGGAGACAAGGTTCGGGTGATGCAATCGGCCATGGTCTTGCAAGATCTGCTGCAGCCAGAATGTCAATAAGGCTGTTGGATGATTCCTTAAAATCCTCAATCTCTAGTCCCAGGTGAGTTGCTACCTGCTGCAAAATGTCCTGATGGACCCTGAAATCGTCCTACAGAAGGGAGGGACTTTGTCCCAAGACAGCCTCATCTGGGGAGGAAGTGGCTTGCACTGGAGAAGGGGCTCCATCCTCTTCCTCAGCCTCAATAACATGCATGGAAGCCACATCCTGAACATCGGTACCGGGGTTGGTGTCCAGTCCCGAGCGGAAAGGGTCGGTAGCCTGCATCTTGGAAACCACCAAGTATGATCAATGGGAGGGAGGACATGGTACTGGTGGAAAACCCATGGGGTTCCAGTATAGCCACTGCATAGGCCGTTGGCCTGGTGCCGGCAGGGGACCCGCACCAAGGTCCAGCAGTTCATAGGTTGTGTACTGCTGGTGATCCTTAGGCTGAATGTATAGTTCCCCTCTGGACTCATATTAAGAGTCCTCCCTCAGCGACCATGGTGGAGCGGTATCACTCTCTCCATTCGGTGCCAGGAGGCCGGGGACCAGCAACGGACCAGAGATGGCCACAACAATGGTATCATGGTCTGCTTGCCCCTAGAAGGCCCTGCGAAGCAGCTCTTAGCACCATGCTCCTTCCTGCTCATGGACACTGGAGCCAGCAACTGTCCCATCAGAGTTGGGGGGGACCAGGAGCAAAAGTAAGTCCCTGGCCACTACAAAGGCCTCCAGGGTCAATGGAACCATCATGCCACTGATGCCGTGGTGGCTTCTGAGTGTTGGCAGCGGATCCCACACCGGGCTCTGGACAGAATTGATGGCGACATAAGATTGAGAGTGGAGGAGTGGCTTGACATGGGTTGTGAACCGCTGCCTTCACCATGCTTGTCCTTCTTCTGCACCGGCGAGCACCTGCTGTCAGTGTGCTGCTTTTTGTGCTTCTTCCTCGGCACTGGGAATGATGAACAATACCAGTAGTTAAACTAACAAATTATGAAACAACCCCCTTCCCCCCCCCAAAAAAAAATACTGAGAAGAAGCAAAACCTGGACCCTGAAGCAAGAGGGGTTGTTCCAGCAACTGCCACAGGCAATTACAAGGAACTGAGAGGGTGCATGGCTGGCAACGCATCTTATACTGGCGCATGAGCATGCAGCACCAGAGGGCACTAGAGCCGGCCCGACGGATAAACTAAGGGAAAAATCTCAGGCAACGATGCACATGGCACGCTCGCCCCTAACCTAACGTAGAATGGACATGAGCAAGCACTCAAAGAAGAATTGATCAAAATGCCTAGAATCTGGACTGCAGAAGAAAGGACCTGGATTGAGACGGATCCTGTACAGCCCCTATGAACTCTATCTTCTGGACCAGAGAGAGGAGTTTTTCTGTGCTGATTAACAATCCTAGAGCACTGAACTTTGACTAGATCAGGGTAACACTGCTCTGCATTTGCAGTTTGGACTGGCCTTGGACAAGCCAGTTGTCTAGGCAGGGGTAAACCAGCACTCCCCATCTTAAGAGGAATACAGCTACTATTGCCATAACCTTTGTAAAGATCCTGGGAACTCCTGACAGGCTGAAAGGCAGCACAGTGAACTGGTAATGATTTTGATTTACCAGAAATTGGAGATACTTCCTGTGAGCTTGACTGATTGCCACATGGAAGTATGCAGCTTTTAACTTGAGGGCGGGGGAAGGGATAATTGAAGCTTGCAAAAACTTAATCCTTTTTAAGGATTTGTTGAGATGATGCAGGTCTAAAATTGGTCTGAGACCTCCTTTCACTTTTGGGATTAGGAAACACTGGGAATAAATCCCCTTCCCTCTGAGGCCACATGGAACCTCCTCTATGACTCTCAATTGAAAGAGTGATTGAACTTCCTGAATAAGGAGTTTGAGAGGTCCCTGATGACAGGGAGGGAGGGAGGGAGGGGTATAAGTAAACTGGAGAGCACATCCCACTTCCACAGTGCTCAAGACCCACTGGTTTTAACTAATCTGGGACCAAAGACAGCGGAAGTGGGACAAACGGTTTGCAATGATGAGGGGTTTGCGTCTGGAGGCATGGAGACTGGTATGTCAACCTCAACTGTCACATCAAAGCACCTGATTTGCAGTTCCCAGGTGTTCTGAGGAGGCCGGAGTCAGAGCTGAAGCAGCAGGAGGGGGAGGCCTATGCCTATAACCCCAGACCTCTTTTTTGATAGGTGCTGCTGACGAGGAGGAGCGAAATACTGGCGTCTGCGCTGTGGCCAATAGTGCTTCTTGATTGGGGCAGGTGTGTACAGACGTAAGACTTCTGAGTGGCTCTAGAGTTCTTAAGTCCATGGAACTCGCTGTTTGTCTGGTCCAAGAATAAAGAAGGATGCTCAAATGGCAAATCCTGAATAGTACTCTGGGCTTCATGGGAAAGACCAGAATACCGGAGCCAGGATGATCTCTGCATGACCACTGTGGGGGTCATGGTTCTAGCTGCCAAGTCTATGGTGTCCAGCCCCACCCACAGTGACATTCTTGTAACTGGTCTTCCTCATTGATCATGCAAGAGAAGTCCTGCCTAGTATTCTCCGGAAGCAGCTTCTTGAATTTTTTCCATGGAGCCCCACAAATTAAAATTGTATCATCCCAATAGAGCCTCCTGGTTAGCAATATGCCGTTTCAAAACCCCTACAGAATAAATCTTTCTGCCAAATATGTCTAGCCTCTTCATATCTTTTGATTTGGGGATGGCAGGCTGGTGCCTCTGTCGTTCTCTTTCATTAGCCGCTGTGACAACTAATAAGCCCAGAGGTGAATAAGTTTAAAAGGTACTTCAACCCTTGGGAAAGTACACAATACCTTCTTTCTGCCCTTTTAGAGGTAGGAGGCAAAGAGGATGGAGTCTGCCATAAATAAAGCCTTTATTGGCTCTAGTATCACCTCATTAATTGGCAGAGCTACACCGGAGGGGCCCACTGATGATAGCATGTAAACCAGGAGATGTGAGAATTCGCTGACCTCTTTGGTCTGTACACCTAAGTCTGCATCCACTCTCAAGTTTTAACTCTTGATAAAAACTTTGAAATCATCAGGAGGAGGTGAAGTTGTGCTGGACAAAATGGCCTTGTCTGGAGAAGACGAAGAGGAAGCCAAGACAGGAGGAGGCAGAATCTCTTCTACCAGCTGTTGCTCCATGTCTGGAACCTCCTCTTGATTCTCTCTACCACGCCCGGTGCTGGACTCTGGGGACTGGGCCACTCAGTGTGCAGATTCAGCCCTTCTAGATGAAGGCACTGTGTATGAATGCTGTGGGAAAGATCTGAAGCTGGGGGAAAACCCCAGAGGTTCCTAAACGGCCACTGATACGGATCTGGGCCACAACTGTCCCAGCCATATTCCCATGGCAGGTCCCATTGAAGGGTCATGGTAGTAGGTGGGAAGAGAGAATTTGTGCAGACTGGCAGGTCCTACTTTGGGGCTGCAATACTAAGATCCCACCTCCAAGTCTGACAATGAGTTCTCTTTTCCTAGACCATAGCGGGCTAGATCCAGTTGGTGTGGGGAACCAGTGCCAAGAGATTGGTGATTGAGGGAGCGCTGCCTCATAGCAGGCTTCCCTTTGGATAGTTCCGAGGCACCACCTGTTCAGGAAGCAGGCAATTACAGCACCAGAGGCTGAACTGCTGGCAGAAGTGGCAGCAGTGTCGAAGGACCAGACTCCTGGAAGGAAGGAGACACCAGCACCAAGAGGCAGAGCAGGTTTCTTGCTCCAAGGTGGTTGGCACAAAGACAGTATCTTGTTGTGGTGTTGAAAAAGCCAACAGTGCCCCTTGTGGAGCCAGAGTGGACTGTTGCAACTTAGGCATTGGAGGAATGTTTAGGTTTCAGGTGCACTCTACTTGACTCCTTCCTAACCATGTCCCAGACTTAGGCTATGTCTACTCTACGGACCTTTTAGCAGCATAGCTGTACCGCTACAGCTATGCCATTGTAGCCACTATTTGCCGGCAGGAGAGAGCTCTCCTGCCAGCATAATTAAACCACCCCAACAAGCGGCATTAGCTATGTCCACGAAGCACTGCCCACACCAGCGCTTTTGTCAGTGAGT
The DNA here is from genome assembly GCF_011386835.1 of Chrysemys picta bellii. Taxonomy (NCBI): domain Eukaryota; kingdom Metazoa; phylum Chordata; order Testudines; family Emydidae; genus Chrysemys; species Chrysemys picta. Next base: position 89,936,845 of record NC_088791.1, on the reverse strand, counting down.
TTTTTTCACGACCCTGACAGAGGCAGTGTAGACAAAGCCTTAGAGAGTGGAGACCTTCCCCAGGCTAGTGCCTCTCTAGAAGCTTTGTATTTCTTCCTTGATAAGGGTGAGGAAGAACGGTGCTGAGATTCTGCTAAAGCTGGAGGAGAGCTTCTCACTGACACTGCAGCACTCAGTACTGTGTCAGACGGGTTAACTGACAGTAGCCTAAGCACTGCCTCCATCAGCAGGAATTTCAGCCTAGCTTCCCTATCCTTCTTTGTCCTAGGCTTGAACTCTCCACAAATCTGGCACCAGTCCTTCATGTGTGCTTCCCCCAAGCACTTCAAATAGCTATTGTGTGGGTCACTCTGTAGCAGAGGCCTGGAACAAGAAGCATGTGGCTTGAAACCTGGTGACCGGGGCATACCTGGGTACTAAATAAATAAATAAATAAATAAATAAAAAGTTAAAAAAGGGGGGGGGGACAACAAATCCAAAAAACTTTATATAAATAAACAAATAAATAAAAACATTACTATCCTAACGCAATGAACACTGTGGGAGGAGCTAAAAAAAGAAATGAAAGGATTAGGGGTGGCTCTGCTCTTTATACTTGCACACAGTAGCGAGCAGTAGCAGGGGAAGCTCGAGCTACCAAACAGGTAGCGCTGAGGGAATAAGTTTCCAACTGCAGTGCACTAGCCATACTGACACCAAGAGTGGAATGCACATGTGCAATGACTTGAACAACAAACCCAAACTCCTAAATGACAAAACGTTTACAACTTCATGTTAAAAAGCCCTCCTTTCATACAACTTTATCCCTATAGATTATGGGATTTGAACATTTGGGTCTCATTACTAGACCTTGGTAACATTTTTCTATTATATGGGTAAAAATATGGACTAACACTGTACTGATAAATCTGTATTTGACATAAAAACAACTTTTAATGAAGCACTTTCCTCCAAATTATTTTGGGTATGATGTATAGCTTTCAAGAAATTACATATTTACAACCACCCATTCCCTACATCAAACCTGCTACAAAAATTAGAAAGCTCTCTCTCCATGTCACTCAACTGGTTGATAATTGAGGCAAAAAATTAAGAAAAATATTGACTAAATGCTAGATTTAAAAATCAATTTCTAAACTCCACATATACTAGCTGACAAATCAAATCATGTCCAGCCATTCTAAGGAAGCTGAAATGTTCACCAAATGAAGAAAGTGTGCCAACATATGTGATAGCACTGTCGTGTTATACCAGTTGCTATTTAGACCCTTCTTATAGGAGAACCACTGCCCCTCCAAGAGCCTCAGTTTCCTAATCTTTAAAATGGGGATAAATTAGTGACCTTGTTTGTAAAGCAGTTTGAGAACTGCTGATGAAAACCGCTATATAAGAGTTAGACATTATACGATAAGGAGTGATTTCTATTAGGACTAGACTGTGAACTTGTCTTGGATTATCTACTCTAGTTTTAGATTCAGTTTGAAAGGATTAAATTAAATGTTGTTTAGAAGCAGTGGGGGAATATAAGGAACTCTCTCTACTCCTAGAATGAAACTGTTCAGTAAAAGACCTAGGCCAAATGCTCAGCTCAGGTTAACCAGGTTAGCACCATTCAATACAATGGACCAATGCCGATTTACACAAGCTGAGAAACTGGTCCCTTGTGCTCATTTTTTAATTTATTTATTTTTGCACTCTGGTAGCAGTGGAGAGAAATCATCCCAGTATGTATCTAGAAAAGCAGATTTGATTTGCTGGGGATAATGAAGCAGTAGGCTTTGTTGATGGTTTTCGCCAAATCTGATGGATCATTTCATGAAAAAAAACATTGAATAAGGCACTGTTCTGCAAATTGCCGATTTACCTAATCTCCTCACATATATTGAAAGATTTATAAATTAAGGGGACAAATAGATGGATAGTTCACTGTCTCCAAAAACATGCAAGAGACAATAAATTCTCCCAAGTTTAATGTTAACGCAACAGTTAATGATTTATTTTACTATGTTTTTAAATTTACCGGCTCTTATTAAAGTTTTTCATCTGAGAATTACACGTTTGTGCAGGCTATGTCAATAATACACTAGGTCAGTGGTTGCCAATCTTTCTGGGCTCAGGAAGCATTTGTAAATGTTGACGGCTTGTTGACGGGGAGGGGAGGAGAGAGGCCCTGCTTGAGGAGGGAGAGGGCAAGGAGCCAGCCCATCGCAACCCAGTAAATAGTTCTGGAGGGAAGTTGTGTCCTGTACCCAAGGTGGGTGGAAGGGTTCAGCTCTCTGCAAACTCTAGGACTGCAGTGCCACTCAAATTTGGCCCCACCCCCTGAGGGGGGGGGCAGCTGGGTCAAATTTGTAAGAGAGGTATTGTGACATAGTACATGGGGTTGCAGTGCCACTCGCTCAAATTTGGCTTGGCCAGTCTCCCATCATCATGACAGAGGGGCAGCTGGACCAAACCTGAGTAGCACTGAGATCCCAGAGGTCATGCCACCTGGAGCAGAGAGCCCAGGCCAAGACAGCCCCATGGGACAGGAGCTGCCACGCAACCCTTTGAAACATTCTGGAAATGCAATTTTGGGTCATAACCCACAGGTTGAGAAACTCTATACTAGGTCCCCCACTTTGAAAATCTCATCCTTTGTATATTGGAAAATTATATGCTCCTAATTTACAAGAAACAACGTCTACTTGATTGTCTTTACAAGCTCATAAAGGTTGGAATATGCAAAGGGCCAATTTAAAATTCTGTTCTTGAACCCCAAGTGGAGTGATTTAAATCACCATGATTAATCTAAATAGTTGATCACTGATTTAAATGACTCATTTAAAAACAAACATACAGAAAAATAAACATTTATTTAAAGCAGGCTGAGTTTTTGTAAAACTCATTTGAAAATCTGTATTATAACAACATTCAATTATAAATTTATAATGGTCAAAAATTACAAAAGGTGGGTTTTTAAGTGCCACCACTAACAGGGTCTTATTTGATTTTTACAAGACCCCAACAGGCAAAAAACCCCAAAACTTTGAAAATTAAGGCCCTTATCCCGCAAACACCTAGAAGGTATATAACTTTACTCTCATGAATATACTGCCAATAATGAAACTACTCATGTACTTAAAGTTAACCAGCTGCATTCGTGTTTGCAGTATCAGGGCTCAAACTGCATTTCTATTAAAAATTCCCAGGGCATAAAAACCTGTCACTTCAAAATAATACTACTTCATTGCTAACAATGAAAAGTTACATATATTTCAATACATTAACTAAGTTTTCAGAAGGACCTAAGTTCCTTATCTAAATTTTTATTATATATATATATACACACACACACACACACATACATACATACACACACACATATTTTATATATATATATATATAAAAAAAAAAACTTATATGGGCCCCATTATCATAGTATCCAAGCACCTTAATCTTTTTTAATGTATTTAACATTCAGAGGCAGGAAATATTATTGACAGGGATTCTGAGGCACAGACACAAAATGACTTGCCCAAGGTCAAAAAAGTCTGTGGCAGAGCAAGAATATTCCCAAGTCCAAGGCATCTTTTTCTAAATGATGTAGGAACACAAGTCCCTTGACTTCAAACTGCAGATCTTAATGAAGGAATAGAGCCTGGCCAATGCACTTCAGCTTTCTTGACTTGTGGAGGTTCAATAGACGGGAAGGTAGCGTTGGTCAGAAGGGCTATTTGCTTATCAATTTAGGGTTTCAGTTTCTGTTGTTCTCACAGAATAATGTTAATGAGACTCTGGACTTTTTACAGCTTAAAATGAGCATTCTAAGTGTGAAATTTCTTAGTAAAAAAAATCTTTATGTAAATCTGAAATTCTACTAACTAGGAAATTAATTAAAGAAGAAATTATAAAACATTTACTTTAGCAATTAAAGACTAAAATGGGAAGTAAAGAACAACATGTAAATAAAATATAATTTAAATTGTTTAAAAAAATAGATTCGATAAAAAACATGATTTAAAAACATTCTGCTCAAAAACACTCAAGGGAGCTGTTATGATTCAAGACTTCAGGCATGCTTGGGAAAAAGAAAAAAAAAAAAAGACAGTGGTACTGTAATTGGAAACTGCCTACGGAAATAAGTGAGGTTTTCTCATTAACCCATTTAAAACTGCTATGCTGCCTGTCTGGAATGCAACATCTTGTAATTTAACCAATCAAGGTAGGTTCCAAGCCTACAGCCACTAAATATTGTATTCTGTAACTGATAATAGAAGGAAACTTCCTGAAAGAAGATACAGTAGGACCTCAGAGTTACAAACACCTTGGGAATGGAGGTTGTCCGTAACACTAAAATATTCGTAACTCTGAACAAAAAGTTATGGTTCTTTCAAAAGTTTACAACCGAACAGTGACTTAATACAGCTTTGAAACTTTACTATGCAGAAGAATACTGCTGCTCTTTTTTTTTTGTTTTGTTTTGTTAGTAGCAGTTTACGTTTAAACACAGTACTGTACTGGTTTTTGTTGGTTTGTCTCTGCTGCTGCCTGATTGCGTACTTCCAAGTGAGGTGTCTGCTTGACTGGTCAGTTCATAACTCTGGTGTTCGACTGTACAATAAAGAGAATGTTTTTTCCTCCCAACTGTTTTTCATTCACACTTACATTATTCATTAACACACTTCCTTATTATTTTTACTCTTTTCTACCTGCCAAACTTTAGTCCTCATATTTGAGTAACCATTACCGCTTAGACAGCACTCTGATAGGCAAAATAGAAATACATGTTTTGTTTAACCTCTTAAACCTGCTTCCCATATTTATACCAGGATCAGAATGTCAAAGAACATTTATATATGATTAACTGCTGCTGCGCCGCCAGCAGAGGGAGCAAGCACTCAAATTTTTTATGATACTCATAAAATAGTTGCTTTGAAATTTATTTTTTTTAGGAAAGTGTCTCCCTCATCAGATTATAACTGTTTAATGATCGACCAAATGTCAAGTCCAAATGACTTGTTAGTATCCTTTTAAGTTATCTACATGTACTGTGCAAAATCCCCTAAAATACATTTTACAAAAGTATTTTTAATATGTAAATTAATAGATACACATAAAAACATTTAAAACACTTCAAAAGCATATGCTTTATAAACTAGCACACATCTCCTCCTTCCCCTCGCCACAACAGCTTCAAAAGTAATTTCACACCACTGGAGATGTTCATCTCACCCTACTTGTATAATGTAGAATAAAAATTTCATTATTTATTGTGCTTATAGCCATCCTGCAATAAAAATTTTAACAAGGAGATATGTCTTGGAATAAAAATGTGCTTTATTGCTTTAATTTAAATAATGGAGTAATTTTAGGTTTGACTAATCTGTCCAAGGCAGTGTTTCCCAAACTTGGGACGCCGCTTGTGTAGGGAAAGCCCCTGGCAGGCCGGGCCAGTTTGTTTACCTGCCGCATCCGCAGATTCGACCAATCGCGGCTCCCACTGGCCGCGGTTTGCTGCTCCAGGCCAAGGGACGTACTGGCTGCCGCTTCCCGGAGCCCCCATTGGCCTGGAGCAGCGATCCGCGGCAAGCGGGAGCCGCGATCGGCTGAACCTGCGGACGCAGCAGGTACACAAACTGGCCCGGCCCGCCAGGGGCTTTCCCTACACAAGTGGCGTCCCAAGTCTGGGAAACACTGGTCTAATGAATTAAGAGAGTTTGAGAAAATAACAGAAGATCCTCCCACCAACTTGATAAATGTAATGTGCAGATTGTAAGAGTCCTTTATATATGAACTAATAAGAGAAAAGAAGTTATTTAAATTTATGATCTCCAGGACCACAATGCAATAGAATTAGACACTGGGATTTTTCTTGTGTGAATCTTTAATCAGAATGAAGTTTGCAACCACATATAGTAATTTACAAACTAAGGTAAATACATCTCAATAGACACATGAAATTTCAACTACAGTGTATATAGGAAAACAGTGGATCTCTGTTTTCAGATGCCTTTTGTAATTACAAACGTACAATTGAAAAGCAAAGCATGTAAAATCAGAAACATTACCAATTTGCTTTGCTACATATTCCTTACTTTTCCATGTTAATTATTTAGACAACTATTTAATTTTTATTAATAATATGTATTTACTATATTATGCAGAAAAAGGAAAGGTACTTGACTATTTTGCTTTTTTACAAGACTACCGTACTTTGGCAAACAGCCACAGTAAAATGTAAATTATTTTTTCTCCTCTTTTTCTAAAATAAAGATGCATCTTCCAATGCATCTTTTGGGGGGGGGGGGCATTATGAGAACAGGTTTTATTTAAACCATTTTTAACAGTTTACTTTGTGTCCAAAAAACCTTCCTAAAACCAAAAGTTTAAATATAATTTTAAAATTATTCTAAAAGAAACGTTTTTTTTTAATAAAAATCCATCATTAGATGGTTATTTTAACTGACATGCAGATCTTTTACAGATTAACTATTGCAGCCAAAGAACATTAAATAAAAGCTAGCACAAACTCTGAAAAGTTAAAATGAAAACTACATTTGGTTCACTAATAAATATAACATAACACTGCACACAAAACTTAGAGCATAACTTCCAGCCATACCCACAAGGGAGCACACTCCAGCCATGTAACAGATCTCTTGTAGGCGCTGAGTGTGACAAGAAACAGCCAAAGCAATAAGGAAGTAGCATTCAACAGACCGGTTCATACAGGTTTGGTCACATCCGTGCAAGCCAATCAGCAGTCTTCTTTCACATATCTATCTACCTTCCCTGACTAAAAGGGGGTAAAGAGGCCATGTTTCAAAGAATAATTCAGGAAAAAGGCTACACTTATCAAGGACTTGCCTGAGCAAAATATCTAAAACCATTGGTATTTTCAATTTACATAATTAAATATCCTAAAGTGTCCAAGTATTAATGCTTTGCTTAAGACTCTTCAAATAGCGTTTGAGTACTTCCACAATTCTTAATAATCACATGACCAATTCGCAACAAAGAAAGTATTGCCACAGGTGCCCAACCAAGCAAAAAGGTAACTTTTATAAATGAGGCATTTCTTATCTCAAGGAAAGGCATTTGTACAGTGGTGCACAAAATGATTCATGTATATAGATGGAAAATGTGCAAGGGGTTGGATTCTATAAATAAACTTTTTAAAAAGTTTACATAGATGGCAATCATAATTATGAAACATCAACACGCACAAATATTGTGTATATCTATTTAAATTCACTTACGACAATTCCCTTAGCCTTCTCTTTCATATTAAGCTTGAAAATCATATATAGTTCTGTGCCAAATAGACAAACACCACCAGGAACATCTCTCCAACAATACCTGCAGATTTTTCTCCCTACTGAAAGGCAAAGGACCAACATTCAAACGGCCAGTGGCTATATGGTAAAACCAAAAATGTGCCAATGTATTTTTAACAATAAATGAAGGGCCTCTCCTGCAGCCAATTAGAGAGTTTTCCCTTTCCCTCCCTCAAGTCTTTTGCAGGAGAGATCACTGCTGTGAAGCAACAAAGGCAGGCATTAGCATAGCTGCTATGGATTAGCCTATAATCGTCTGCTCATATGAGCAGCTCAAGAGCTGCTCAAAAAGTTAGCCAATCAGAAGCCAGCTTTCTGAATCCTGCCTGGTAACAGGAGACAGACGAAGAGAAGGTTATGGAAAGCAGTGAAACAAGTTGGGATCCAAAACAGTGCACAATAGTTCTTTTCATAATACAGTCAATCTAGAACAGTGTTCGCATAAAATCCCCAAAATGTGTATTAGCCAAAACCACCATAACCACAAAAACACTTGCCAAAGAGCAAGAACTATGTGGAGGAAATAAAGATGGTTTTCTCTATGATCATGTAAATCAGTGTCCTTCATAGTTATCCAAATATGCAAATCTAGTTAGCATTTGGCATAGTCAAAGAAATAAGAAGAGCAACTGATCAGGGCACTTTGTTCTAGGTGCAGAGTCCAAGACTCCAAAGTACAGAATGAAAGAACTGCATGGAACCTGCATTTTTAAACAATGGTTCCTAAAACTCAGTTTTCAAACTGGAATGAACTGCAGTAACAAGTTAAAATAACCTGGCAATAATTTTGAAATTCATAGAAAACAATTATATCCTTATACACAAAAGAAAAAACTACACTGTTTCCATGTAAATCAATCTGCAAAAAAGAGGACAGATGCTAAGATGTTCTGCACCAGTGATATGTTTTAGATATCGCTAACATATTTTCTTAAGTCTACCTTATCTGATTGCAGTTCAAATCGCAAAGTGCGCAATATACAAAACATCACCTATTTGGAGTCTTTCACAATTATATCTACTTTTGTTACATTTCAAACAGGATTGTCATATAATAGATTGGCAGCCACAAATACAATTTCTTTCTGCTACACGTTAAAGCAGTTTTTGAGTTCTCTCCTTTAAAGCTAAAATTAAAGGAGTGTTAGCTGAATAATATCAATTAAACTTGTATGTCAATTTTAGGGTGAGAATTTCTTACAGCATTTATATCACCGTTTGCTCTATTTTCTAATAAGCATATTAACATTAAATATGGGACAGTTCTAAACCTACTACACTATTTTTAATAGACTTTTTGCTATTTATAATATTGACCTTTCAATGAAATGGTTAAGTAGTAAACAAGTTCATAAACAAACAGCCTTTCCCCCCTTCTAGTACAGAGAAGCCTTGTAATTTTTCGAACATACCCAAGAGGGAGCCTGGTGCAGCAATGCTCTTAGTTTACATAATCTCCCCATAGGAAAAATAAATCAGCAGTTGCTTCATTGTTATTGTACTGGGAAAGAATTCAAATACCTTATCTGATTGGCTCAAATCAGCAGTTGCCTGACAACCAATCAGATATCAGCTCCTCAAATCCTGCCCAGCAACAAGGGAAGCACATGAGGGTACTACCAAGACTCCAGACAGGGTGTGAAAACAAATAAGGCTGAAATATTGTACATAGCAATGACATTTTAACCAATATAAACAGATTCTCAAATAAGTGCTAAACCATGTAAGCAGAAGCCCTTTTTCTGGTCTGAATGAAACAACTGAAGCTTCACAACAGAACTAGGTGATGACTGTAGCAAACAGGACATTTACAGTCTCAGTAAAGATACTGCATTTTACATCTACAGGTCCTTGTAGGCTAAATTGGAGTAGGACATCTTCTAAGACTACAAACTTTCACTAATGTAGACATTAGTTTAAAAAAATTGGTTAAAAAAAAAAAAAGCTGAGTTTAAATACTGCAGTGGTTAACCCTTTCCCCCTTAGAATATTTCATAATGCACGCATTCTTCCCACTATTCCAAAAGACAATTCAAGCACTGCTCCTCTCATGAGAGCAAAAACCAAAGTGAGACAAAGAATCATTTTTTAATACGCAAGATTTTCGCTTAGACCATAATTTAGCAGAGCACTTAGCACATGTTTATGTCCATCCCTATGCAGGCCATGTCTACACTACCCCTTATGTTGGCAAAACTTGGCACTCAGGGGTGTGAAAAAAACACCCCCTGAGCAACATAGGTTTCGCCAGCATATGCGCTCGTGTGCACAGCATCTCCCACCAACATAGTTAATGCTGCTATTTTTGGTGGTTTTATTATGTCGACGGGAGAGCTCTCTCTCTCCTGTCGGCAAAGAGTGACTACACAAGCGATTTTACAATGGCACAGCTGTATCAACACAGTTGTGCCACAGTAAGCTTGCTAGTGTAGATATGGCCTCAGTGAGGCACTTAAGCATGCACTTAAAAGTATGTGCTTAAGTGGTTTGCTGAAGCTGGGCCTTAGCGAACAGAACTTGAGTTCAAAGTATTTTCACCTTTTCTATACCATTTCTATTTGAGGAACAGTTCCTCCACCCGCACCGAGGTAACAGCTCAGATTTTTCCTAATTTTTTTGTGTCTTGCATCTCCTGGATGTGCTAAGTGGCTTAATGAACCTGTAACTATGACATTCGTTTTAGAACTCTTTTCCTACATTACAGGGCAGCTGCTCTCTGTAGGTGCACGTACTCAAATTAAATCTTTCAGCTTTACCCAAGCAATTCCACTGAGTTGAACATAAACTTGGTCCACTAGTATCTGTCTTGACAGATGCTATAAGAAGTGGAAACATTCATTCCCAAAATGTATATTTGTTTTTAAAGGGGGGGAGAGGGGGGCAAGAGCATCTCTCCCAATAACTTGGTATTTTCATTAAAAATTCCAGTAAACACCACAAAAACAATTCAGGCTGCTAAAAGCGATCAGTTTGTTAAATCAGACACAAACACACACACACACACACACACACCTTTGTAATAAAATATAGAGAAAAGCCTCAACTTGTTCTCAGAATTACATTTTAATGCTTATTTGGATTATGAAAAGTAGCAGTATTTCTTGAAGGGAATTTAGCCATATTAACAAGAGTCGCTAGTCTATTTTTTCCTTTCTTCCTAGGACTATTATGGAGTTTTATCTTTACAGAGAATGCAAAACCTCAGCTTTCCATGAACTGCAACACCTCAAAGCCTTATGTATAAATATTGCTACTGCCACACATTTGTAAAACAGCAGAATGTTCTAACATGATGACATTTATAGCCATCCAAATGAGAAAGCAAATGTGGTTTGTTTATAAATACAGTTTTTGAGTTAACACTTTTTTAAGATGAGTTAGTACATTTTAAACATCTGTGGTGTTGTATGTGTCTTATTCGCATTTTTGACATAACACAGGATTCATTACTACCACTCCCCATTTGGCAACATAATTAAACAATATCAAGCGGAGTTAGTTATGCCAAAGAAGTTGATACACAACGTCACAACCCTTGTAGAATTAAAGCCTATATCTACTTCTGAAATCCCCAAATGAAATGAAATTATGCAACATGCAACAAAAAAATACAGATTGCACACTTGAACTAATCATTCATATACAACGGATAAAAAAAAGTTACAGCTACTACACAAAGAAAAACTTGACAATTGTTTTTAAAAAAATCAATTCCATTTTTGTTTTGAAGTTTTTCTACACATTACAAGAATATCGCCTAAACCACACCTATATTATAGCGAATGCTTACACAAAACACATGAGGACTAAAGCTGCAAGAGAGAACATTGACAGACATATGATTCACTATTCCAAGTTAGGCCTCTTCACTGTAAATATAAAATGTTCTGTTGGAGCCAACTCAGTATGCACTTTATCTAATGAAGAAAGTAAGGCATTTACACTTACATTTAGAATAGCTTTCTTCTAAAATTAGTCTACTTACTATGTGCATCTAACTGCAGTGATGCAATTCTGGCCTCTTAGCCTTTGCAACTGTGGCATCAGACAGCTCATCTCAGAAGAATCTGATGTCATTAACAGCAGCCCTCTGAGGTCACTTGTCAGACATAATGAAAGAAGAAAGTGAAGAGAAAATGGCAAAAAAATGTAAAATAAGCAGGAGTAGCATTAAGAAATTGTGTTAAACTTACTATGTGTCATACAAACAGTAATATTTTTAACTCCTTTCTTTTGGTAACCAAAAATGGCTATTTGAAAATCTACCTAAAAGAGCTTTTGTTCAATTTCTCAAAAATGTGAACTTTAACATGCTCTTAATATACTAGGTTTGTTTTTCTCTAGGGAAGATTTGCTTTCCGCAGAGAGATGATGTACACCTGTTGGGGGCTGTTTTGTTTATTTGCTTGCTTACTACATCCAGTCACCTATGCACTACCACAGATATAGGTCACTACTAAAAACACCAAATCCTTCAAATCTAATTCAAGGAGGCAAGACTTCTTGTTCCTTCAAAGCTTGTTGATGTTTTATTTCCTGTAATTAAAACTTGGTTAGAATACTGATTACCTTTCTTTTTTTCTTTCCCCCCCCCTTTTTTTTTCTGGGAGCGGGGAATCCATTTGTTTACTTTTACATTAAATAATGATAAAAATATTTTGTAATGTAAAAAACATACCCAAAAGAGAGCCCCCTGCAGCCATGTTGCCACCTTATCAGCTCTCCCAGCAACAGAAACTATACTTGACTAGTCTGATGTCACAGGACTAAGCGGAGATTTGCATAGCCCCTCTGGTTGGCTGCTGAAGATTAGTTTGCATACACCTATCAGTAGCTGGAGGCTGAGCAACCAGAAGGAGGAATACAAAAATCTGCCTGGCAACAAGCTGAAAATAGAATCAGTACACTGGGCTGAGACCTCGAATGGGTGTGAAAATGGGAGACGACTACAAGCCAACCCATGATGCCTCAATTTGCAAAATTATACATATATGTATGTACAATATGTATGTCCTTCCAAAAAAATTTTTACACCTGAAACTGTATAGCTATGTAGCAGAGACAGATAAGCAACTTCTCTGCAAATGCAAGAAATGGAAGGGTCACACAGTATTCAAATATTGCACTGAAGGCAAAGGTGTTAAATATTGTATAATACATTTTTCTAACATTTGTGCTTTTTTATGAAAGGAAAAATTAGTTTTAAAAAGCCAAGCTAGGCTAGTCATTTTCATTAAGCATTTTATTAAAGAATCCCTATTACACTCAAGCAAACAAACAAAATTAGTGGCATTTTTATACAGTTATAATCTCATATACATTTTTATACCTCCTCTCTCATTATTTCCCATTATTAACGGGTGTGATCATGCAAATGGGTGTGAACAGAAACTGTTGTGTTAGACCTGTTATCTCTGCCAGTTTAATTTGGTGATGTTACAACCAAACATTTGACAATACTATCCACTCGAATGGAAGTGATTGTGACCATCATTCATATTGGACTGTGGCATCCCTGAAACCGAGATTTTATTCCTGACTTGTAAATTATCTTTCTGCTGAGGAGACCACTAGTCTGCAATGATACACACTGAGGAGCAATAGCAGAATTCCAGACTACAGGACTCTTCTCATAAGGAATTTAGCATGGTGAGCAGCTTGAACATAAAGAAGAAAGCTTCCATTTACACACAAAGTCTCTTGGTAATAAAACAGAATCCAGCATGGGGTGGGGAGTAAGCATACAGCAATTTTTTAAGTTTTCGCAAATATATTTCTGAAATTACCCTAAGTAGGGCAAAGATCAGTATCCACAATAGTTTACCGGAGACCTCCCGTCATCCCCCGAGATAATCAACTTCAGTAGTCCAATTTTCACCGACTTCACTGCCAAATTATTGCACATATGTACATACACATGCGCACACTCCCACAAACATTGTCCTCTAGGTTGTACAAATTAAATTAGGATTTTTATTTTATTTAATTTATTTTATTTTTTGTAACCAGAGATGGCTGCTAGCATGTAGAACACAGACAGAACAGTTAATAGTTTGGGATCCTTCAACAGAGCAGAATCATGAATACACGACATAAATGAAGTATTCAAGTCAACCAAAAAGGAAGACAAAAGAAACGTGCACATTAGGAAACTTTTAAAGAATAAATGTTGGAAGGAAGAAGTGGCACTTTGCCATGAAACAGGTTTCTATAAGTAGTAGTTTTATCAACTATATCTAAAGTCATAAAAATTTACTAGGCCACTTTCTATTGAAAAATTGTACTCAATTATTTTGTTATTTTTATTGGTTGGTGTGGTCCTTTACCCATAAAACAGCTGTTTGACTAATATTTACAGACTAAATATTTTCAGTAAATATCAACTGCTATCAGGAGAGCTTGAAAGGTATAACTAACTAATGTTGTTTTCTTTTTATTACTGATGGCAAAGGATAAGAGAAATACTTTCAATGCAAGGTCTTCAATTTATTAGTATGAACAATGGCCGTGGCTAATGACAGATACTGCGTGTTTCTATAATGCTGAAAAATCACTTTCTAATAAACGTCGATGACAGTACAAAATCAACAATCTCGAGCATAGTAACTAGTATGTTTGAACTAGTAACGTATGATAGATTAAATTCTCTCAGGTCAATAGTCAGCCAGTTGTTATTTTATCTTATCTTTGCTGCCAGGAAAATATCTGTCATTCAACTCACCTAAAAAATGTAAAACTATGCACTCAAAGATTCAAGATATTTTTCAAAGAGTATTTCCAAACTGCATTTCAATATGTCTCAACTTCTAACATAACCAGTTATAGCCCAGCCACTTCTTCAGCCTAATTCTGCCACAAAGCAAATTCTACAGTCACAACCAGTAAAAAGACTGTCAAGGCTTAACAAATGAATCATTACTCAGGCTGACTGAGGAGGAGCTCACAATGGGAAACAGGAAGTGCGTAAATACATCACACCAAAAAATATGGCTCTTTTATGTTGCTTCGGCAATGAAAAGGAGCTGTAAACTTAACCAGCTTTCTGCGGGTTTTGACAACATAGTGCTCTCTACACCCCGCTGTGCTCTGGCAACTCCCCTTTGCCAGAATGTTTCCTTGAGATCAAAAACAGGGTTCAGATTGAGCTAGTACATGGCAGTACTGTGTACCAGCATCTTTTATGCTGTCTTCTTGTTCTCTAACCTTTCATTTTAAAAAAAAAAGTCTTTAGTTCATAGGTTACCAAGATCCCTTCAAACCAACTGTAACTGATCCAGTGACATGCCTACAATTGCAAACCTGAAACAATAACTAAGAGGTGTAACCTGCCTTGTCTATTTCTATGGGTGCAAACTAAAAATGACCAATGATAATACTTCATTGTTACTAATTTCATTGCTTGCCAGAGTATGAAAGAAAGGAGAGAGGAACATATGAAGATTTATATAATCCACTGTGATAGTTCTTTTTGGCACCTTAAATGAGTGGTTTTGGGAGACTACCACCAATCCCCCACTCCTCCAAACCAAGGAGGAGTCAACCCAAAGAAGCCTGGTAGAGCCCAGCAAAGCATCTGCCACTCATCCCCACCAGGGTGCTGCCAAGCTCAAGTAGTCCGCAGACCATACGGCCCTCAGCAAGGGAAAGCCAAGCTTGAGGTTCCCAGCAGAATCCATGGCGTACAAATATTTTTAGCCCATTTTTATAAATGCTAATGTTTTGTTTGCTTTTTTGACCGCTGCTGTGCATTGAGCAAACACTTTCAGGAGGCTTTCAGTTCTGAGTAGAAAACTTCCATGCTTGTTATTTGTACATGAAGATTTTTTTCCTTTTTTAAAAGTTTAGTCACAATAATTATTCAGTTTTTGAATACGAGAATGACAAAATTACAACCACCCCATTATAAAGAAAACAGTGGCCTTTCTTTGAACAACCCTACTGTCAAAACTTCATGGGGTTGACAGCTGAAATGCTGCAAGGAAGCAGCTCTCATTGAAGAGCAGTATCCTGTCTTGTCCACAAGAAAACTGGTTTTAATTTGACAGTTATCCACATATGAAATCAAATATCAAGCATTTTCCTATTGTTTACATTTTTCATGCAATGAAATGACTACTAGTAATATGGATAAGCCCCACATGACATCCAATACTTAAATTTCTGCATTTTCTGGACAATTTAAATTATGATTTTTATTCATTTAAAATAAATATTTGACATCACAGCAGGAAAAACTTGAAAAAATAGGTACTATCAAAGTCTACAGGGTCAGTGGTTTCTCCTCACCTGTCAGTGACTGAGAGATCTGAGATCTGCCTCCAGAGCCATGAGTAAGCTGAAGACCCACTGTAATGGATGTGGGGACCTCCATGAGCAGAATTATGGTGTAGGTGCCACATGTGATCTACACAAATCCATCTGAATGAACAGATGAAGCTTTCTGGAGGCCAACAGGCTCACATAAAAACAAGGCAGAGGCATATTTGATCTCTTCAACTGGAAACTCTTAAAAACTCAAAAACATCTCATTCATCAAACATTAGAAGAGAAGAACTGCACAGAACAGTGCTGGTTCCAACTGTGAAATGGTAACATAGTTCCTGTTGCTTGAAAGCACTGAGAGGAGCTGCTGTAAAGAAGTAGATCGCTGATTATCAAATTTAGTAGCCTGATTTTGACTGTGGACTATATCAATCAGATTCTTCAGCGGCAGGTGGAAGAGCGCAATATGGACAATACTTTCACACGACAGGGCAGGGGGGTAGACAGGTAAATGCTGCCCAAGGAATCAACTTACAAAGGAAATGAGGATTTTTTGTTGTATCTTTTTGTTCAAATTCACATAGTTGCATATGTTACTCACACTTAAAATTACTGATTCCTATTAAAATTAGGTATTTACTACCACAAAAGGTAAATAGTTAATTTATACCACCTTCCCTTTTAGAAAGATCTTAGTGAATGATTCCTGCAATGCTGCACCTACATTTTTATCGTCTATAAAGGAGGAAGGTTTTTTGATGGTTTATATGGATACACATTTATTAAAATTAATGTATTTAAATTAATGCAAATATATTTGTGTTTTAATTAAAATTAGCTCATTTAAATTGGGGGTTAAGTTTTTATTCCATAACACCCACAAACTCTCCCACTCAAAGCCAGAGACATCCTAATTTTAATTCAAACACTATAACCTTTCTTTCTGAAATAAGATTCTCAATATTTATCTGGACTGCTAATAATAAAACCAGTTTGAGTTCTATTTTAAATACACAAGGAAAAGTGTTGCGGGAGAAGAATGATTTACTGTAGCCCATAGCTGTGCTGGATGGTTCCACCTGACATCCAACTACCCCAAACAAAACATGGAGTTTCTGTCAAAATATCCATCACAGAAAATCAGTATTGAATCAATGAAAAGGGCAGAGACTGCTGAAAAAAATCAATGTCTAGTTTGCCAGAGTATCCTAAGAGAACATAGCTATTAAAGCTTGAAATACCTTAGCCTAGGGCTAATTAAGTCTTGCACAGACATGATTCTCAGAATTCACATGTCTGTTTGCTCTTGATCAAATATAGTCAGTCATAATGAGGACTAACAGTATGTAGTAACCCCTTTAGGAGTTGTACTGTCTAGAAACTCAAAACACCTTTACAACTTTAATACAAGCTTACAACTACAGTATATTTTAAAAACTGTTTTTTCAATTCTTATTGCTACATAAACAGATGATTTTATTGACCCTGTTCTGTCCTGAGAAGAAACAAGAGAAGCAGTTATAATTAAATGAAAGAAACCACATGTGTATTAGCAAAAAAGGAATTGGGTTGCAAAAAAACAAATAGCTAGTATGGTATATACTCAAGAGCAGGAGTTCTCAAACTGGGGGTCGGGACCCCTAATGGGGTCACAAGGTTATTACATGGGAGGGGTCACGAATTGTCAACCTCCACCCCAAACCCCCTTTGCCTCCAGCATTTATAATGGTGTTAAATATATAAAAAAGTGTTTTTAATTTATAAGGGAGGGGGTGTTTACACTCAGAGACTTGCTATGTGAAAGGGGTCACCAGTAAAAAAGTTTGAGAGCCACTGCTCAAGAGCTCAGCATTTCCCTTCAACTCTGGCCCATTTGACAGGGTTAAATGCAGTCATGGAGCAATAATTTGCTGTCTTTATTTATTTGCACATCTAAGATATATGTCCATGCTAAAAAATTCCTATATACCATGTCAACATTTAATTCCTTGATTCAGAAATTAAATCTACTTCTGAAAATAAGTGTAGTATATGAGCTAAAGCCCCAAGATGTGAAAACTTAGGTGATAATGAAGAACCAAATTCAAGCCTGGCATATGGAGGAGGCCAGAATAACCCTGCCTGAAGTCCACTAAAAAGACATGGCAATAACGACCATATAAACACAAATTTCCTGGAAAAAAAAGAAAAAATGCCCTACAAAAACTAGTGACTAATTTCACATTTGATCACACTGGGGACATCTCTCTCCAACAGCAAGACGGGAGGTCAAAGTTCCTTTGGGTGCAGTATTCCAAACCTCTGCATTACTGTAGTAGCATAAATTAGATTACCTTCACTTTTTCCTGGTGACCAGAGCCACAACTTTAGCCATAAAGCAATAAATTATACAGACTCTGAACAGCTCTACTAAAATTTTGCCAGGTTTCTTTAAATTAAATCACGTGAAGACCAAAGTCTCAGCATCATCCCTTTTGATCTCACCAATTGCATCTGCTCTTTGATATCACTGAGACACAGAACCTGGTACACAGGGCACCAAATTCTATGTCAGATATAACTAGGCATTCCCACAGGAAATTAGAAGGTGGCACTGATGGGAGCTGTGAAGGCAAAGAAACATTCTGGTTTATACAAAATGCCAGTGAAATTTTTCTACCCAGGTCAATCTTAGATTCAAATCTTTTTTTCTGATCATATGTATCTCAAGAGACAGCTTTCTTTGAGTGTAAAGAGTAAAAGTGTCCAGAAGTTAAGTCTGGAAGATTAAAAAGATTCATGGTTTGGGGGTGGGGGGCAGGAAGGACGTATACCGGGACACCCTGTATAATTAATCTGTATTACATTAGATGACTTTCAAATAAAGGAAACTAGCCATAATCTACAGCAAGAAACAAATTAAAGAATGAAATGCATGTCTATTTGCTACTGCCTATAATTAAAGGTAAGAGCCTGTCAATTGCCAACTATTTTGGTTCAT
This sequence comes from Chrysemys picta bellii, assembly GCF_011386835.1. NCBI lineage: Eukaryota > Metazoa > Chordata > Testudines > Emydidae > Chrysemys > Chrysemys picta. The sequence goes on along the minus strand of NC_088791.1, from coordinate 89,918,284 downwards.
TTTTCAAATTATAATGAAACAAAACAAAAGCATTTCATACAGTTACTTAAAAATACACAGAAAGTATAGTTAATTTGAAGACTTGCCTTTTTCAACCGTCATCACATGAAGTTTTTGGATTTGTTCACACTTGCAAGGTCACAGTTGCATATGATATAAGCAAAGGGTTAGCAGAAAAAAAGAAGGGAAAAAAAGGCTGCCCAGAGTGCTTGATCTTGGAAAATTAGGACGATCTTTTACATACTCTGGACACCATTTCTGTGAGTTAAGACAAATACTAAGTCTACCAGAATTATCTTGATTTTGGAAGACAGTACTAAGATCCCTTCATGTTTTAAAGAAACCAAGGTTTTGTTCTAGTTTTACAAAAACAGCTTGGTGACCAGATACTTTCTCCCTGTCCACCCGAAGTTGTAAGGCACAAATATGTGTTAGCCTCACAATGCCCAATGGTTCTCACAGTGTTGCCCATTATACATATAAAAAGACACCCCGCTCCCCTCAAAATTATCTATTTAACATCTCATGATTTTCAAAGGTTTGGGCTGGCCATACCACATGAAAAGAACTTTATAAAGAAACAGAGGAAATATGTATGTTTGAAATGGCAAAAGAAAACTGAGGACATTTTTCTCTCTAAAGATGAGCTCGTTTCCCATCTTTTAGACTCAAAAATGGCTATAGTTGGACTTCAAACTAGCTTTAATTAGCTGCATTTCTAAGTGGTTGTGAACAAGAAGATTCTCCTCTATGAAGTCTGGATAAGACATCTGTTTGCAGGAGGGGAGCAGAGTGGAAAAAAAAAGCTGCTCAATGAACACACACACACACACACACACACACACACACACACACACACACACACACACACACACACACACACACACACACACACACACACACACACACACACACACACACACACACACACAGTAAGCAAATTTGCAGTTCCAAAAGCTGGGTCAACACATGAGAGCCATAATAATGCGGTCTTCCATGAGGATTTTAGATCCAAATTTGCCTCTCCCATACAAACCCGAAGTTTCAATATTTTATTTTAAATTATACACATGAAATGCAAATTCATAAAGTTAGGCTACAGACAATATGACGTCAATGATACCACATCATTTAAAGTAAACTGATCTAACGAAGCTTTACAGCACCTTTCATCTCCAAAGCAATCCACAATCATTAGCAAATTGATCCTCAAAACTCTTTTAAAGTGAATTATAACATTTTAGAGATGGGGTGCATGCATGCATGCACAGAGTTAAGGTCCACACATTCAAATGTAGTCTCTTTGGCGGTTCAATAAGAAGCCTATAGGGCCAGATTTTCAGAAGTACTAAGCTTCAACCGGAGCCCTAGGTGTGCCTCACTTCTGAAAAATCAGGTCCTTAGATACCTCAAATTAGGTGACCAATAACTAAAGCATCCAAAATGAGAGATTGCTTTGAAAGTTAACCTGTAAATTACTTGGCCAAAGCCAAAGGGGGACTATGTCAGAGCAAGGATTAGAATTCAAGCATTTAACTCCCAGTCCTCTGTTCAAACCAAGAAATCATACCTTTCCTTTTGTGTTAATGTCTCATATTTGGACAATGGCAAGTTGAAATGTACCATATGTATAGATATAGTATTTAACAAAAGAGAGGCACCTATGCTACTCTAATTTAGTTTGTGAAGCTATTAAGTCACTTTCTCCAACAAATTAAAGACATTTTGAAAGCCTATGTTATAAACTGCAGATTTTACATGCACAATAGATCGTGTTTTATGTGTCAAGGACAGACTGGTAGTAATGAAAAACAAAAGCATATTTTGGCATCCAAATACTTTTTTCCTCAGAATTACATTTCCATAATGAATAGATTAGACAATACTGATTTTAAATAAATCAGTTTTCATTATTAGTTTCCTCTGATGTTATGCTTGTAGGCTTAATATGTTCCTTCCACCATTGGGTATTTGGCTTTCACGAGTCTCATAAAAAAAGCTTGAGCAGCCTGCTAGATATTTAAACTATCAAAACATGTAATGTGTATTTTTTAAATTGGGGATAATCAAGTTGGGTGAATGCAGAAGAAAGAAACCTGGGGGAGAAGGATATGACAATTAGACCTTAAGTAGTCCTTTCTGAAATATGGCACAAATTTAAATTAGACCGTTTTAAACAACCTAAAAAAAACAAAAACAACTCTTGATTATTACACCCCTATCTATCTTCAGTCAGGTATCCTCATCAGACAGGTATTTTGAAGACTCAACTCTGCCTGAATTGAGTCTTATTCAAATTTGGTTGGAGGGAGGGGGGAGAGAAGGCAGAGAGAGAGAGCAATCTTTCCCTGTTAGCTGCATTAACACTAGCTATAATCATCTGTGGCCAAGAGACAGCACACAGAGTTGCTAAGCAACTCTTCTTGGGCCATCTCAATACCAGCTTTCTGCCACTTGGGAATACTTAAATGAACCTAGCACTTGCACATAAAAAAATCCCAGAGGCAATGCATTACTAAATGCAATACCAACTGCAAACAAACTCTTCACAACTGTTTCACAAAGTCTGATCAAGCAAGCCACAGACCCTTCAAGAGAATTTTTTTTTAAATAAACAAGCAATCAGCTTATACCATTCATTTCAAAATCAAATTCCTCCTTCTATTTTGATCACTACTAAATTTAAGCCATGAAGGTTTGTTTTGTTGTCATTTTTGTAAAGCACATTAAGACCTCATGTGGAGGGCAAGCAAAAGGTTGCAAGGAAAAATGCAAGAATTAAAAAAAATGCAGGGAGTATTTACTTTTCCACTGTGACAGTCTGTCCCCCTATGTTCACCCCTTTTTACAGGACTACGATAATTTTTGAACAAAATACGTCTTGTGAGGTATGATTTGAAAACTCAATTTGCTATCCATTACTGTCCTGGTAAAATATGCATGGCCGGCAACATTGTATGTCAAGTTACATGGTTCTAATATATGATATTACTAAGACATGTTCCAAGTCTGGGGAGCAGTCACAAACCAGTTTCCCAGAGACAAAAGGCTAGCCGACACCTCAGCCAGGTGTCAACAAAATCAAATGGACCATCACCTGGTTAAGTGGCCGTTCTTTGGCAGAAAAGAGGGGGGGGGGCGCAAAAAAAACCTACATCTTGACAAAGAAATAGTTTGGGATTCCCATCACACAGACTGTTTCCTGAACCTCAACAGGGGATGATTCTCAACGAAGAAAAAGAACAAGGGAGAGCAGACATCCCAAATTATCTCTCCCCTTTCTCTCTGCCCCCAGCATCCACAATACCTGAACAACAAAGGAAGCTGCATTGGACTGGGGGGAAGGATCCTGATTGAAAGAGATTCATCCAATAAGGCTGCTGAAATGTGGTCAGAGAAATCTTTGCTTTGAATTCATTTAATAATCTAAGTTAGGCATTAGTTGTGTTTTATTTTCTTGTAACCAATTCTGGCTTTTATGCCTCAATACTTGTAGTCACTTAAAATCTATCTTTTTGTAGTTAATAAATTTGTTTTACTGTTAGCTAAACCAGTGTGTTTGGATTGAGGTGTTTGGGAAACTCCATTTGGGATAACAGGATTTGTGCATATCATTTTCTATTAATAAAATGATGGACTTTATATGAGCTTGTCTTGTTCAACAGAGAGCTGGCAGCACGAGACATACATTTCTGGGGAAAGTCTGGAACTGGGAATTTGCTGGTGTTGCTCTGCAATGTAATTCATGAGTGGCTGGCCATAGCACTAATACAATATAACTGGGAGTAACTTCTATGCTTGATGCTATGTGTGAGCAGACCAAGAGTGGTAGCTCTTACAGAGAAGCAGTGCAAAAGGCACCCCAACGTGGAAAACTGAGGAGAAACAGCTGTTCATTGGTCCAGATAGTACCCTGCATGTAATGTCCCATCCACTCCTAAATTTTTCTAGATATTTACCTGTACATGATTTTTCCGCATAACAAGAACCCTAATCTGCATGGGTTGTGGTGACATTAGTGTGGTAGGAAGAAACAGCACTATACAAAGAACAGTTACTTTACAGTAACTGTGGTTCTTTGAGAGGTGTTGTACACATGGATTCTATGCCACACATACTTTCCCTGTGACTAAGGAGTCCTACTCATATAGGATTTTGTATTAATGAAGGAAATAAGGAATGGTTAGGCTCATTCTGCCCATTATGCCTCAGGTGAAGGGGCCCTGCAAGGACATCTGAGGTGGAGGCATGGCTCCAGCTTACACAATTGGCCAAACAAACCTAATCTTTGTTCAGTATCAGATGTATACAAAGCAGCCTGCAAGGAGGTTCTAGCTATCAGCTGTTCCTCTAGCCTGATGGATTTGAGTTCTTCCCTGTGATCCTGTGGGAGTCTTTCCATAAACTGAGACAATTTATCCCGGTGCAGACCAATGCTTCTGGCAAAACACAGAGTGGTTTGCAATACACATCTGGAGACTTGTAGAAGAATAGATTTTTCTGCCAAACAGATCCAGTCTCAGTCTTCTTCTCTTGTTGTTGTTTTAGGAGGCCCTTGCTGCCTGGGCCTGGATCATTCCTGGATAGCTGCTATAACAAAATGAGCCTGGCACCAGATGTTAACTAAAAGGACTCAAAGCCCTTGGGAGGAACTCCATACAGTGTGTCTACCCCTCAGAAGTGGCAGGCATTGATGTTAAAGTCCGCCACAAATCCTCTGCAGGCTTTAAAAATACCTCGTTAATAGACATGACAAGTTTACCAGGCATGGAAGAAAGAAGACTGTGTAGCACCTTGTGAGACTTATCCCACTGGAGAGTAGTGCAAGAAATCTTGGATCTGGGCCATGTGTTTCCATCAGGTCTTGAAATACCTTAAAAGCTGAGGATAGGAGGACTGACTGCCTCATTAGGAGTGGATGATGAAAATGCCACCAGGATCAATTGTTCTTCCATCTCTGCCCATTGATCCTCTTCATTCTTAGACAAAGAGAATGTGGCCACAGGAAGGGGGAGCAGCACAGCACTAGCTTGTGGTCATATATCTGCATGCCCAAAGGCCTCTAAGCATACGGATACTGGATAGGTGTACACAGAAGAAAAACAGGGGCCCCGTTTCCTGTGAGATCCATGGTCTCCCTTGCTCAAAGTAGTCTCTGGAATCAGTCTTTGACTGCCAGTGTAGTGCCCATGGAGGAGGAGGGGATAAGTCTCTACTATGTCTTGATGGAAAAGATTTAAAGAACATACCTCTTTCAGTGGTGGGGCTATCCTTGATATGCTCCGAAGCTCCTGCATCTTTCCTACCAAGTTAGGGAAGCAGATAGTATCAGGCTCTCAACTGTACCAAAATTTTGGTGGCCTAAGACCTAGTTAGTACTGATGATGTTCTATGAGTCAGCAACAGGGACTCCAGTATCAAGCCCACAGACAGGCCACTTGGTGCCCAAAAGGCTATAAGCATCGAAAGGGATGTTAACTAAGTGCTGATACTGTGGGTACCAAGAATGTCAAAGAGTCAGTGCTGGAGAGAAGGTAATTAGTGGTTTTAGCCAACACAGAAAGCACTCTTTTCATAACCACTACTGAGGTGCTAGAAGGGCCCCATCTTAGGCCCATGGCTGCAGAATTTGAGGAGTCTAAATGTCAATTCTTATGTCTCCAGTCTGAGGGTCCCAGAGAAGGAGATCTATGTCTCAACTCCAGAGCAATGCTCCTTCCTAACCCTTCTTAAATAAGTCGGTAAGTACAGTTAACCAATGTAGTCTCTTAGATGTCTCAGCACTGGAGCTCGAGGTGGAATCATGGCTTGCTGGGGCAAGAGGGACTGAAGGGAGAACTGAGCCTTAACTGTGTCCTTCTCTGTGCCCAGGGAGGTCTTCATGGAGCACTTCAGAAAAAACAACTGAACTAGCATCCCCAGCTTTCTGAGGCTGCTTGGAAAAACAGCAGCAGACGTAGAAATGGTCAAGGATATAACCTTCGCCTACAAGAAAAAGGCACTTAGCGTACCCATTGTTGAATGGTACAGATGCATTACAGGAGGGACATATCTTAAACCCTGGAGATTTAGCTCCAGTTCCAGTATATGCACAAGAATGGAATCAATGTGGACAATCACTTGAAGACAATTCTGTTAGTGAAAGACTCCCACTCCTAAATATGGAACACTGGAGGGTAAACCACTTTTGGATACAATGCAATTTAAAATGAGTACCAAGAAAATCAAGAACTTGTTACATATTTACAAACATTAAACACTAAATATAGGGAAGATTAGCTCCTGACTGGTGTACTGGAAATGCAGATATATTTTAAAGGTAACAATTCTGATTTTTTTTCCTGATATGATTGATTAATCAGTCTGAAATAGTAGGGTTCTAACAACCACTTACAGAGAGAACCGCAGAAGTGGAAAGAGGATTACTGACAAATGCTCTGTAGAGCAGTCCATGACCAGGGGTGTGAAGCAAACTTTTTTTTTTGTTGGGGGGGGGGCGCACGCGGGGGGGGGGGGGGGGGGAGAGGGAAGGAACAAAATGGACCGCAGCTTCCGCTGAAGCTTCTATTTTTTCCACTTAGGGACTGGTGAAATCATGAACAGAGTGGGTTGTCCATAATTAGACTCCATGGGAGCCCCTTCAAATGAACATGCTTGAATGAAAGGCAGGTTTCCAAAGCATACACGAGAAGTGTGCAGCACATGTGTAATCTACCACTACAGGTGGCTATTGGTTTAACAATTAATTCCAAAACCAGGAGCAAATTCCTTATGCAGCTAATGCACAGCATTGGCTACTCTACTGACAACAACAAAGTATTCCGCCCGGAGACGGCAACTGAAAATGAGGCTCTTCGCTGCATGGAACTGAATGAAGGTTTGTCATGTTCAGTACCATTGCATTCATGAGAGAAAGCGCTTTCAAATGATACCCAACTCAATCAATTTCTAAGGACATTGTATTATCAAAATTTCTGAAAAACCTGCAGTGAGGGAAGCAGAGAGTCCCCTCCACCACACTACAGAGGGTGACACCACTGAAATTATGATTCTGTAGATTTTTAGGAGTCAAATGACACTGCCCCCTTACCTTTTTATCACTAACTTACCCATGGAATGAGATTTTTTCTACATTATGCACCTAGGCTAAAAAGCAAGAGAGAAGTTAAAATTTTCAGTGTAAGCAGTGACATGGGTAATTTCCCCTTTGGAGATCAAACAAGCAAAGAAGGATTGTGTTGTCTGATATTAATATTTAAATGATCCCAACTATTGTGGGCTCTGAAGTTAACAATTCTTTGAGGTAGATTGACCTCAGCACAAAAAAAAAAAAAAGCTTCAAATTTTCTTCTAGTGTAGTCATTATGGGGTGGTAGTTCAAACCTTTACCTCCACTATTTTGGGAGAAAGAGTTGTCAGCAAAGCCAAGTTAAAAGGGCAGCAGTGCTTTTGATTTGGCAAGGCTAGCTTTTGCAACTGAAACCACTATAACAACTAATGAAAACAGATTTTGAATGAAGTAGCTAAAGTTAGTTAACCCTGAAAACAGAAGATTTCAAAATTTTCCTGACTCTGATATTTCACCCATTCTGCTTAAGATCTCTACAAGTGTGACAGCAACAAGAAAAAAAGGCAGTCCCTCAAATGCTGCAAGATACATATTCTCATGTCACAGAAGTGACCTTTCCAGCATTCTCAATATTCAGCAGGCTATTTCTCAGTCTATTCATTAAAAGTAGCTGCACATCATGATTCTCAAAGTGAATGATGATGCTTAAAATAAGATTAGTTCTTTGATATACTTTTATTCATGATTTTTTAAAGGCAATATTCACTCTTCTGGAAACATCCAATGTCATTCCAATTTTAGCCCAAGGATAACCAGCATTATTTTATCACTAAAATAACAGCGAATTGTCCAAGAAACAAGTTGGTGTCAATCTAAGAGAACCTACAGATTTATCCATTTAAAAAAGGAAACATTTTAATTTCATTCTGTGGAATTTAAGCCTTTTTTTTTAAAAGGAAAAAAGTCATGCTTTAAACTGTTGAATTGTCACGGCTACAATAAAAACAATTCATTTGATATGCCAAACACCAATCAGCTGTCAATCTGCTTAATTGTGAGAAGATATGTTGTTTGCAGCATTGTAACCATGTTAGTCCCAGGATACGAGAGAGATAAGATGGGTGAGGTAATATCCTACTGAGTCTACTTCTATTGGAGGAAGGGACAAGCTTTTGAGCTTCAGAGTCTGGAAAAGGTAACCAGAGTATCTAAGCAAAATAAAGGTGGGACAGATTATTACACGGAAAGGGTTCACACATGTTGTAGACCACTTAAAATGAAATGAGCAATTAACCATCCTCAAACCATTCACCACACAAAGGTCCAGTTTCCTCCAGGACACAACTGACTTTCTCCAGAATCTCACCAACATTAAATTATCTCCTTCAGAACACCATCTGTGCCACTAAGGATGTCACATACACCAACTCCCTCACCACGATGACATCACTGCTTGCCTCAAAATATCCACAAGACAATGGACAACACTCAGAAATTTACCCAAAACACATGACCAAACTCATCTGTTTCACCCTTACCCATAATAACTTTACATTTAACAACAAACACTTTGCCTAAACCATGGGAACAGCCATTTGGGTACTAAGATGGCCCCCAATAAACCAACCTTTTCATGCACCACCTCAAGAAAGAATTTCCAGAAAAATGCACCATAAATCCAATGATATACCTGAGAAACATTTTCATATTTTCATCCTCTGGGCAGATGACCTAAACTCCCTCTCAGATTTCCACCACAACTTCAACACCCACCTGATCCATCAAATTCTCTTTAGAACACTCCCACATAAGCTTCAGGGAAACTACAATCAGTTTCAACCATGGAACCCTACAAATGATTATATACAAGAAACCCACAGTTCATAGCTGAAACACGACTACAAGGCATAAGCCCATGAAGGTGTATGACGGCTTGATTCAGTTTTGTGTTTTTAGGAAAATTATAAACTCATGAAAGTAGAGGCTTTTGGTAGAAAATCATTTGAGCAATGTCATCTAGATTTGGAAACATGTAAATTCTCCACTGGACAAGTGCTATTTGGGTTACTTAGATGTTGTAATTGTTCTGGCTGTTTGAATTTCACAAGGTGGGTGAGGTAATATCTTTTATTGGACCAACATCTGTTGGCGGAAGAACAAACTTTTGCGCTGCACAGAGTACTTCCCAACCAGAGCATCTTAGGCCATGTCTATACTACACAGTTTAGTCGACATAACTGTGGAAGTGAACACACTACAACACTCCTCCTGGAGATTTAACTCTCCTGCTATGCCAACATAAAAAACCCACCTCAACAAGAGGTGCAGTATTTAGGGAGACGTAATTAGAGCAACAAAGTGTTAGCGTAGACACTGCATTGGTTTTCGCCTTAAGGGGCCTCCAGAAGGTGTCCCACAATGCTTATTGTGACCGCTCTGGTCATCAGTTTGAACTCCATTGCCCTGCAGCCAGGTACACAGGCATATGCCCCTCTCTGTTTAAAGCCCTGGGAATTTTTGGAATTCTTCTTCCCGTTTGCTCAGCGTGCACAGCTCACATAGCATCTACCAAGCTGACCAAGCCAGCTCCCAGCAACAAACATGCTCCTACCTGGAGTACACCGGAGTTGGTGGATCTGTTGGGTCTGTGGGGAGAGGAGGCTGTGCAGTCATAGCTTTGTTCGACCCGCATGAACTTTGATACCTATGAGCAGATTGTTTGTGGCATGGAGGAGAAGGGGCACGATAGGGACACACAGCAGTGCTGTCCCAAGATCAAGGATCTGAGGCAGGCGTACCAGAAGGCAAGGGAGGCCAATCATCAGTCTGGTGGTTTGCCAAAGACATGACGCTTCTACAAGGAACTGCACACCATCCTCAGCGGCTACCCCAACGCCACTGCCAAGAGCCCAGTGAATACTTCAGGGGGACTGGAGACAGCGGCCAGCAGAGTGAACCCCGAGGACAATGTGGTGGACAAGGAAGTGGAGTTGGAGGAGGATGGGGGACAGATGACAGGGACATCCAGTGGCGTGGCAAGCCAGAACCTCTTTTTTTACTCCAGAGGGGCCAAGCCAGTCCAAGCACTCCGGCTCTGGCACATCTGATGCAGGAGAAGGAAGCTCTAGTAAGTACTCATTGTGCTTTGATACCTAAGGGAGACATGAGATGGTGCTCTGCTTTTTTTAAAATCAGGGTACAAGAGAGATTAGAATAACTAACACAGGCACAGTTTGTATCTGCTTCTCATTCCCCTGGACAGCTAGACAGAGGGGGCCCTGCAGAAAAGTTTGTTTGTGAATACCGGGATGTCCTGGAAATCCTCCACAGAGCTCTCTAGGAAACTTTCCTGGAGGTACTTTGCAATCCTCTGCTGAAGGTTTCTTGAGAGGGCTACCTTGTTTCTTTCCCCACGGTAGGACCTTTGCCCTGCCAATTGGCAATTATTTCAGCATGCACTAAAGCAGCACATAGGGAAGCAGCATACAGACCTGGGTCTGCAGCTGCACACCTGCATCCTTGGTTACCCTCAGAGTGAGATATCGGCTGCTATCACCCCAGCCTGTGGAAAATGGTGCAAGTATCCAGAATAGTGGCCCCTAGGCACTTGTAGTGATACTCCTCTGTACTACCCCACCCCACCCTTTGTCCCATTTTGCCCCTTCCCCACAGGCCAAACTCACCATGACTGGGACTCTCCCTGTGCTGTGTTCCTGCCATGAGAAAGTGGTGTTTCTAATTTGTTTGGATCAAGGATACAAGTGCACTCACAATAGTGCTTCTGTCTGTTGTTTCTTTAGCTACTGCAGATGTACCCTTGAAAGTCTCATCCTGCACACTGGCTGAGCAGCTCCATCTGATAAGGAGAAAGAAACCGGAGGAATAGGGGAAACATGTTCTGGGAGGTGCTGCAATCCTCTGATGTTTCAGATTGCAAACAGGGACCATGCAAAGAGGTTATCAATGAGAAACTGAATGGATAGCCAGAAGAGGAAACAGGCAGGAGCAGATGATACAGCTGCTCCAGTACCAAAACAGACATGCTGAGGTCCTGAGTGAACTACTGGCAGAAACATCCATGCTCACCTCTCCTTACAGCCCATACAGAGCTGCCTTTCATGCCCTCCCTATACTCCCTCCCCACATTCTTCACATGTTCCCAGGCCGTTGCAGTATCCTATGCACTCCACTCTAAGGGGCATGTTTCACAATGACAGCTGGACATAAATCCAACCAGGAGAGCCTAATTTGAAAATATGCTCTTGATTTTCATGATCCTTGCAAAACATAGAAATGTTTTCATCAGTGTGGAATAAAAGTATATTTATAGAAAGAGAAGGAATCTTTATTAGTCTCCTACGTCTGATGGTTGCCACTGAAATGTATACACAGTGGTAACTGGCACATTTGCACAGTAAAATTTAGGCACACATAGCAATCATTACAAGGTTCATATTATGGTGCAAGAAAACAATGTCTGGTTAAATGCATTACATAAACCCAAATCACTGGGGCTCATTGTAAAAATGCTCCTTTAAAGCCTCCGTGATTCAAACAGCTCCCTGTTGAGTCACTCTAACAGCCCTGGTATCTGGCTACTCAAAAGCAGCAGCCAGCCGATCCAGCTCAATGCTCCATCCTTGTGGAATCTTCTCTCTCTTAGCTTCACAAATGTTATGCAGAGCACAGCAAGCTGCTATGACAGTGGAAATATTTTCCACGTTGAGGTCTAACCTGCCAAAAAGGCAGCGCCAACAACCTTTTATGCAGCCAAAGATACATTCAACAGTCATTCTGCACCTGATGAGCCTGTTGTTGAAGCACTCTTTGTGCAGCCAAGGTTGCTGGTGTAAGGCTTCATGAGCCACGAGAGCAAGGGGTAGTAGGCTGGGACTCCAAGGATCACTATTGGCATTTCTACATCCTCAATTGGAATCTTCTGGTCTGGAAAGAGAGTCTCTACTTGCAGCTTTGTCTACAGGCCAGTATTCCTGAAGATGCATATATTATGCACCTACCCTGACCACCCTGCACTGATGTTGGTGAATCCATCAGAGCTTGCAATACCATAGAAAAATAGCCTTTTTTGTTTATGTACTCCGTCACAAGTTGGTCTGGGACCAAAATAAAGATATGTGCACCACCTATCACCTTCTCACAGGTAGGGAATCCCATTGCCACAAAACCATCCACTATTTCATGCACATTGCCCAGAGTCACAGTCCTTCATAGCAGGAGGTGATTAATGGTCCTGCACACTTGCATGACTGCAACCGCCACAGTGGACTTCGCCATGCCAAACTGATTTGCCACTGACTGGTAGCAATCTGGAGTTGCCAGCTTCCACACAGCAATCACCACTCACTTCTCCACTATTAGAGCAGTACTCATTTTGGTGTCCTTGTGCTGAAAGGCAGGGGCAAGTGCCACACACAGTTCCAGGAAGGTGGCTTTGCATGTCTGAAAGTTCTGCTGTCACTGCTCGTCATCCCATACCTACATAACAATGTGATCCCACCACTCAGTGCTTGTTTCCCATGCCCAGATCAGACAGACCACCGTGTGAAACTGTTCTGTGAATGCCAAAAGCAATCTTGAATTGTTTCTGTCCATGGCACACAGCAGGGTAGCCAACATGGTTTCATTATCAGATTCACAGCTCATGAAGTATTGCAGGATCACCAGCGTTGTGTTCATAATGCTCATCGCAATACTGGAGAGAAGGGCAGGATCTATACTTTCAGACAGAGATGGTGGACATGCAGTTTACAGAGGCTGTTGAAAAGCAGTGAAAAACACAGTTGGAAGCCCATGGAATGATGGGACACAGAAAATTGAATCATGGGATACTGAGCCTCCCTCCCCCCCCCCCTATGACTCACTGTGATCCCTTCCCAGAAAACCCAGCAGCAGATGGTGGTGAGTTGCACTGTGGGAGAGCTACCCACGGTGCACTGCTCTCTGTCGATGCAAGAGCATCAACTGTGGACACACTTCACCAGCACAAGGAGCGTTGGGTGGACATGCAAAAGTGGTTCAATTATAGCAGTGGATGAACATCGACATAACTTAAGTCGACTTAACTTTAAAGTCGAGACATAGCCTAAGCTAAATACAAAGTGGGACAGATTGTTAAGCATAAGGGGATTACAGGTCAGGAGGCCATAGTAGGAGGCCACTTTTAAAATGAAGTGGGCAATTACTTCTGCAATCATAGGTCAAAGGAAGGTTAGTAGGCAGCAGGGTGTGTTACAGACTTTTGTAATAGGCCATAAAAATAGTGTTTCTGTTAAGCCCATGTTTTTTAAGTGTCCAGCAGAGTTATGAATTTCAGTTCCCAGGTTCATCTTTTGAAGGTGTTGTGCAGGTTTCCTTTGAAAATGAGGACAGAAGTCAGATATGGAATAATTACATTGTGAAAAGTGTTCACCATTGTGATAAGGTGTCTCTCTTTTTTTTTTTTTTTTGGTGTGCGAGTTCATATGATTGTGTAGGGATTGTTTGGTTTCACCCATATAATTCTTGTTGTTGAGGCATTTGATGCACTGGATAAGGAACACCACATGTGATAGTATCAGAGAGGTAGCCGTGTTAGTCTGAATCTGTAGAAAGCAACAGAGGGTCCTGTGGTACCTTTAAGACTAACAGAAGTATTGGGAGCATAAGCTTTCGTGGGTAAGAACCTCACTTCTTCAGATGCAAAGAAGTGAGGTTCTTATCCACGAAAGCTTATGCTCCCAATACTTCTGTTAGTCTCAAAGGTGCCACAGGACGCTCTGTTGCTTTCCACATGTGATAGGCATGTGTAGGATCCATCGATCTTGAAAGCTGTGTTGTGGGGGATATTGATCATCATAGTATTGAATATATGTCTGCAGGTTTTGCATCTGTTGTTTTGGCAGGGTCTGGTGCTGCTTTGAGTTGGTGTGTCCTGGTCTGTGGGGAGCTTACTTCTGATGAGGAGTTTGGTGAGGTTGGGAGGTTGTTTGAAGACCAAAAGAGGGGGTTCTTTCAGGATGTGGTCCCCATCAAATATGGGTGGTAACTGTTTGATACCATCCCATATGGCTTCAAATGTGGTTTGACAGGTGGCAGCTGGGGGTCAGTGGGTTGTTTTCTTTTTTCTGTATTGAAGCAGATTCTCGCAGGGTATTTGGGTGGCCCGTATTCCATGATGCAATCTACTTCTCTGATAGAGTGTCCTTTTTCAGTGAAGGCAGTTTTAAGTGTGTTTAGGGGTGTATCCTGGACTTTCTTTGGATCACATTCTGTAGTATCTGACTGCCTGGCTGTAGATAACAGATTTCTTGGTGTGCCTGGGGTGGTTGCTGGATTTGTGGAGGGGAGTGTGGTGATCCAATATTTCTAGACACTTGAAAAATACTTCTTTACTTGCTAATCTTTTCCTGGGATGTGGCAAAATCATTACACACAGTAGGTTATTTCCTCTGGTCTTTCCATTAAGTAACTGCAACCAGCTTACTACTTTTGATGCCTAGTACTGCTTCTGACAACTTCTCTTGCAGCTCCCAGTTGAGAACTATTCAAGCTCAAATGCAAGACGATAATCTACCCAGCCAAGAAGTTCCTTTAATACCTGCCAAAATACCCTCAAAGTGCACTAGCAGAGTGTATTGTTTTTTCCATATCACAGGAAACAGATAGGGAAGATTTGCATGATGTGGCTGCCACTGGTATAGTGGGAGGCTTAACCAGCAATTACGTCTACCAAGGGTGAAAGAATCCTAAGTATAAAGGAAATAGAAAGTTGGGCTAAAGGGGGGGGGGTGACAAAAATTGGTTTGTCTATCTCCCCCAACAAGGAAGCTCAGGGGCTGTTGGAGAAGGACATTTCCGAGCACCACAGTTGCCAATAAGGAAACAATGGTGTTAACCTTGACAACCTTTTGTAAAATGTTTTGTGAAGCACTTTCTTCTGAGGACAGTAAGGCCAGAACTGGCAAGTTCTGAAGATGAACTGGATTCACAGAAAAACACACTATTGAGAAATTAGAATTCCAATAAGCGCTGTTCAAGTCTAAAACACTAGCAGAGGGAGACCCAATTCCTGTATCTCATAATGAATAAGAACACCTTCAAATTCCATTTGTTTTTCTGCGTCAGCCATTCCCCCCCACCCCCCAAGTATGGGATATCTTCTTTTCTCTTCAGCATTTGTCATTATCTTGATGGTTCCTGTAGCCAGATGCCCCCTTGCAGCCGATCTCCGGGCAGCTGTCGCCTGATCACCCTCAGCCACCTGTGAAATAGAAACCAGTATCCGTGTCTGCAGCCTGCTGGCATGAATGTGTTGTGTATGAGAGTATAATTGCGCAAGTAAGGGATGCCAATAAATCAACCCTGAATGTTGCTCTAGTTTGACCTTTGTGGTTATTTTTTGGCTGGTTCCAAGAATAGGTAACCGTTCCCAAGCAGAAGGGAATTTCATGGAGATTCCACCTCAATTTTAGTTATTCAAAAGGCACCACTGATCAGACTCAGCAGTGGTAACCTAAGTAAGAGTCCTTGATATCAACTGAGGCAAATAAATTATGTTTGTATACTGCTGGTAGGACAGAGAAGAAGAATTTTATCTTAAATTAATTTTCATTACATGAAATAATTCATCCACTTCAAGTCCAGGATGAGCCTGAATTCTCCTGATTGGAGAATTATGAAATATCTTGGACACCTCACTCCACCATCACTACCTCTTCGAAGTAATATTTTGGGTGAATGCAGGAAATGGCACCAATGTGGATCAAATGGGTTAGCATGGTAACACAGTTTCTTCTGATAATCAAGAATGTGATTTGGAGAGGTCAGGGTAGAGAATGGAATTCTCTGAACTATCTCCCCACCACAAGTAAAATGACCCAATTGTCTGAGATAATTATGGACCATTTTTCCAGATCCTTAAGTGAAGAATAAGAAGAGTCTGAATTGATTTATTTTGCCTTTGCAAAAATCTTCAAGTCTTCCCTGCAAGAGGAACATTTTTGTATCTGGATTTGTGAGCCATAGTGAAGGAACCAAAATTGTTTGCTTCAAAGTGAATGGAGTCTTAAAAAAGAGAACCTGAAATACATTAGAAATATAGAACAAATTTTAATAATTCAATTCCTCAAAAAATTCTGTGAAACTTGTAAAAATGTAAGAAATTGGAAGCCACAGATGGCAAAGTGAAATAAAAATTGTACAGTTTGATCTTGTGCCCACACTTTTTAGGTACATAACATACTTAGGGTAGCCCAAAGAGTAACACCACTTTCACTTCAGTGTTTTTGGCAGTAGTTATTGGCATTGTGGACATCTGTGACCATGGTATAATAGCCCATTCGATAAATAAGTCATTTTTCTATTAATACCACTGCTTAAGAAGACGTTATGGTTAAGAATGTGTTTGAGCCTTCTGGCCATTTAAGTGTAAGCTAATTTACTGTTAGGAGAAAGAAAATTCTCAGTAAAGAAGGGGGCATTAAAAGATGAACGTTTAAACAGACATTTAACCCAGAAAATTGAGTTATGGGTAAGTTGGCCTATTTTTATCAACAGTAATGCTCTACAGGATAACTCCTTAGAATGCATCAAATTTAGGTTTCAGAACATATGGAACATTTCACTCTGAATGGAGTGTCCTTCTTGGATCTTCTCTCACTACCTTAATTTTTATTTCATGTCATCTGTTGCACGAGAGAAAACTGAAATTGATGCAGAGCTACTGTACTTAAAATTACCATTGCAGATCAATTTTTTTCTAATCGTTTAAGAAGAAATTGTGGTTTATGTAAACACTGAAAGAAAGAAGGATGCTAAGGCAAACCACTCAAAGGAAAATGTGCCTTAGTTATCAAGTTTATTTTTCATCCAAACTTTCCTGGCTCAAAACTTTCAGAATGGATAGGTTTAAGCTACTCATACGTGTTTTAGAATCACTTTCTGTAAGGAAAGATTTGTGAAGGTTAGTCACTACTATGAATGTTACAGTATACAGAATGTGAGTGAACAACAGTATAGAAGAATATTTGTGTGTGATCAGTATAACCTTTCATGAATAATGTATGAGATTTTATAATTTTATAGTTAATATTTTTCATATATTAACATTATATTTATAGAACTTGAAAATATTAAACTTGTGTAAATGGATGTAATGTGATATTTCTGAATCTGGACACAGCACAAAATGAGAACTCAGTCATGTGAACTGCTCAATTCATTTACATGGGTGTTTAGGATTATAGGAACAACGAGTAGTCTGGTGGCACCTTAAAGACTAACAGATTTATTTGGGGATAAGCTTTCGTGGGTAAAAAACCCACTTCTTCAGATGCAGGAATTGTCAAAAACGTAGTACACCTAGTGCAGTATTCTAATAATAGTCCGCACCAGATGCTTCAAAGAAAGGTTCAAGAAATACCACAGAAGACCAGTGTAAAATAATTTGACCCTTATGAAAGTCTCATCCTAACCAATAAATAATAATAATAATAATAATAATAGATTGGCTTAAACCCAATAACATGAGGTTTTATATCCATTCCACAACTCTTTTTAGAATTACATATCATAACTCTGAAAATTCTTATCCACATAAGTGTCCTATCCCTCTTTTAATCTTGCTAAAATCTTGGTCCCAATGATACCTGGTGGCAATGAGTTCCACAGTCTAATTATGTGTGAAAAAAATTCCTCTGAATTTGCTGCTTTCAGTTATGCACCATCTTCTTTTGGCAGAAACTTGTAGCAACACTATTGTGTCAGAAGACCCAGTAACAGAAATGGAGGCTCTGAAGACAAATGTTAGGACATCTAAACCAAAAATGACATGCCCAACAAGCTAAACCTGTATCATCTCAGTTTGTTCTGGCTCATTTTTGGGATGATACTTAGCAAAAGAGATAGAAGAACAAAGATGTACAAAAATTCTCGGCTTGAATCCCAGTGGACTGTATCCATGAAGTAGTTGGGATCTCAGATAACTTCAGAACAGAATTGAAAGAACATCATGTTGCTTCTTGTGGCAAAAAAGGTCTAATTGAGGAGTTACCTGACCACCTGAAGATGGAAGCAGTGACCTTAACAAACCTTTCACATGCAATACTGTATTTCAAATCAGATCATCAGCTAAGACTTTGTTATTGTTGGGGAGATGAACCTCCAAATGAAATGATTTGATGCAGGATGCATGATTCAAAAAAATTGAACATTGCTCAATAAAGTAGCAGAGAATGAGCTTGTCCTTGTCAGTTTTTATAAATTTCATTGCATAGGTGTTTTTTTGTCAAAAATTGCACAGATCTGCTTGATTTGAGAGAGGAAAGCATGAACATAAGAACAGCCGTACCGGGTCAGACCAAAAGGTCCATCTAGCCCAGTATCCTGTCTACCGACAATGGCCAATGCCAGGTGCCCCAGAGGGAGTGAACCTAACAGGCAACGATCAAGTGATCTCTCTTCTGCCATCCATCTCCATCCTCTGACAAACAGAGGCTAGGGACACCATTCCTTACAAATCCTGGCCAATAGCCATTAATGGACTTAACCACCATGAATTTATCCAGTTCTCTTTTAAACCCTGTTATAGTCCTAGCCTTCACATGGAAAGTCAGACACAAATTGCCCTCAACCTTAGATCACTTATAGAAAGCCTTGTCACCTTACGATTCCTAAGGACTTGAACTGCATAACGATCAAAGAAAGCTCCTCAGCCAAATGCCAGACGTATGTGTCACAATTATAGCCAATAGTTGAAAAGTACAGGCACTTTTGCAGATATTCTGGGGTATTGCCCACGCAACAGAGCCTCCAGGATTTTCTGAGGCACAGTCATAACTAAGGAGGCTTTTGACTAGTTTTGCCTAGTATATAATTTTTAAACCAACCTTTTTGGAATCTTACCATGAATCTGTTAAATCTTATTGATATGTACGACAAGTCATGAATCCGTGAATTCTACAGAAACAATTTACCTCTGAATTTACTAAAAACTGTCTTTTGGTAAGTAAGCAAGTAGAGATTTGAAGTCTGGAACAGGCCCCATGAATTTTCTACCATCTGAGTAGATTAGATTTCTTGTGGTTTACTCTCAGATCAAGAGAATGAAATAGGGTACACCCTGACTAAACAATCAACTTGATCTCTTGTCCAGACTGCTCCTACAAGCCAGCTATCCAAGCAAGTGTCCATGTGGATACCTTGATAACTTACTTATGTTAACATCACTGCCAAATATTTAGCGAACAAACTTAGAGCTTTTTGGAGACCAAAAGAGTGGGTGGTACAGCTGTCACCAGCTAGATATATAGTGCCACGTGAGGAAGAGGGGTTTGGGCAGCAGGTGCCTCGGTTATGTGCATTTGATCTCAAGATATTGGACGACTCCTATTCCTAAGATCAGATCTCAATGTGTCTTTTTTCCCCTTTGGAGTTTTAGAGTGGAATTAAAATGGAGTTAATATTGGTGTATTGACTGCACTAAAGCTCCAAGGCACTAACTGAATTCTTCAGCATGTTGGTACTGTAGATTCAGAGGCTGAATATGTTTTCAGTGACTACAACGCCTATGCAGAGTACATTTTTTCTGGATCAGCTCAGGATTCCATGGGTCTCATGACAATCGTAGAACTGCCCAAAGTGGCTTCTGGCCTACTCACATAACTGGTCACACTCTGGATCTAGTATCCTGAATGGATTGGAGGTAGGCAAAGTTAGGACGCCCTTCTAACAGGAGTGAAGGACCTGTTCTAATGGGACATCATTGGACGCCAAAAGAACATGAAAATTTACAGATGGTTCTGAGGAATAACATTATTAAGCTGGTAGTAAAATCTTAAAAGTGTCAATAATAGTTTGTCGTCTTCCCCCTGGATATGGTGATGCCTAAACATCCTCACAAGTAAGCACTGTTTACAGATGACCTGTGACAAGTAATACAAAAAGAGAGAAAATGGCTAGAGTTCTATTAGTGGAAGTCTTGAGCTGACTTTAATCAAATGCATCATATAAAATTTGTACAGTCATTTGCCGCGGCTGTTTGGGAGACAAAGTTTCTTCTTCTCCAATGTAACGTTAACTCACCATAGCATTTGCTAACTCTCTCACAGCTAACCCACCGGCAGTTTGGTGAATCTGTGCTGCCTCCAGTTCAGATTTTTTCCAAAGAATTTTCGTGTTACTTTGCAGATATAAAATGCTCAGATTTTTAACAGAATTGTCTGCCTCCAGGCAGAAAAGGAATAATGTTAATTCTTGTCAGAATTAAGTAAATTACTTATTTATAGATTCATAGTGTTTAAGGCTAAAACAGACCATTAGATCATCTGGACCATTGGTTCTCAACCTATTGTGGGCTGCATCCACACAATATCTATACTACCTGAATCGCCCTGAGAATGGCACATGGGCCACAGCTGTGTGCTGATTGTGTCACAAGTGGCCTGCAGGTCACAGGTTGAGAACCACTGATCTAGACTGAACTCCTGAACAACACAGACCACTGAATTTCACCCAGTTAGCCCTTTATTGAGCCCAATAACCTGTTTGACACAAACATACTTTCCAGAAAGACATCCAGTCTTGATGTCTTCAAACCAAGAGCCACTTCTCTAGTCCCCTATTCATACATTCAAGGATCTCATTAGCCTTTTTTGCCACAGCATCACATTGGAAGCTCATGCTGAATTATCTGTTCACTATGAATCCCAAATCCTTTCCAAAGTCATTGCTTTCCAGGATATAGTGCCCTACTCCATATGTATGGCCTGCATTCCTTGATGTATAACTCTGCATGTCAGTACAGCCAAATTCAATCTGTATGACTGCCTTGTCCTCCTCATTATTTATCACTCCATTAATCTTTGTGTCATCTGCAAATTTTATTCAGCAGTGATTTGATTTTTTTACATTTACTTCCAGATCATTGATGAAAATGTTGAACAGACATGCCTTAAAACCAATCCCTGAAACTAGAAACACACCCATTCAATTATAATTTAGTACTATTTTTTCAGATCTCTTACTCCACTTAATGTGTGAAGTATTTATATAGTAGAGTACTAATTTTTTTTAATCAGAATGTCATGCAGTACTAAGTCAAACACCTCACACAAGTCTATTACATCTAGGCAGTGACATATATCAACCAAATTTGTAATTTCAAAGAACACAATCAGGTTTGTTTGACAAGACCTATTTTCCACAAAACTATGTTGACTAACATTAATTATATTGCTATCCTTTAATTCTTTATCTACCGAATCCCGTATCAGCTTCTCCATTATTTTGCCTGGCACTGATATCAGGTTAACTTTTTGAATATTGCCACAACAAACTTCCAGAATTCTTCCACAATTTCTCCAGTATGCCAAGATGTACTGAAAGCTATCAGTGGGCCAAAGATCTCCTCAGCCTACTCTCAAAGACTCTTGAGTGCAAGTTCCTCAGGCCTTTAAAAATCTCTAGTAGATGCTGTTTAACATCCTCAGTGACTAATGGACTGCAAGGCACTTCAACATATGTGATATGAATACCCCACTCAGTTTGTCCAAATACAGAACAGAAATATTTATTTAACACTTCTGAACTTACTGCATAATTTACCATCTTCATCTAGTAACAGGTCTAAACCATTGCTAGGATTTCTTTTGTTCCAAATATACTTAGCCCTGCCAGCCATGAATTTCTCCCTGATGTCTAACTTCCCTTATCAATTTTCTACACTTCATAATTTTTAATTCATATCGATTCATATATACTTTCCTTCCTGCCCCCCTCCAATCCATTTGTTATATAGTGCTTTACTATTTCTAAATTGCTGCCTTCATTTTACCAATGAACCAGGAAGTGCTGTTAGTTGAGAAAAGAACACAACTTTGGCTGTGGCTTTTTGTTCAACTAAAACTTGTTAAGAACTCTCAATGTTGAGATTATGGAGTCATTCTACTATTTTAATACATTTTTAACCTGACACACAATTACAAACTAAGAAGTTTTTGAAATAACAGAAGGCAAGCAAACCTATGGTCCATAATAAAGTCTTTTCTTTTTAGTAAGAAAAACTGTTGCAGATTTTGGTGCTGAAGTATATAAAATACAATCCGTAGTTAGTCCAAAATGTTGATGTTCAAAACTTTCTTCCTTCCCCTATCCCCCCAGGAGTATATTTTATTATTCATCTTTCACCACTTTCAAGTTCTCAGTTTTATTAATTTCTCTGAGCGAATTTTCCCCTCCTTGTTGTTATCCAATTCTAATGCACCCTTCTAGCATGACTGAATCTTCTTTCCTGGTCTCTACTAACACCGTACTTCAGAACTGTCCTATCTAGTCACTGCCCTCCAGTTTTCTTCGTTCTACTCCATCCTATTACTTGCAGAATGCAGCTCGCAGCCTTCCCCCAATTCCCCTCCAATTTCATTCAGTTTAATTAAGCTCCCCCTGACTTTCTCTTAGTCCTGATCAGCTCCCTTGACCAGTTCCATTCTTCCCTGTCTCTTTTTCAATTCCTGGTCTATTCCTTTAAGGAGCCCCTTCCCTTGTTTTCTTTGGCCCTGTTCACATCCCTTAGTCTCATCAATTCCTTCTCACCTCTTTTCCCTAGCGCTGTTCATGTTCCTTGGTCATACTCCCTATCTTCCCTATCTCTGGCACAGCTTGAAACCTTCTTCAGCACTACTGTCTCATCAGGCAAGAGGCAATATAAGCGTATTCACATGCAGAACTGGCACATATCTGCCAAACACAGTTCTTACATACACACTGAAGAGATGCTAAGAGTTCTATAGGTGCATCCATACACAGTATAAATTGCAATTAAGAATATTTCTGACTGTTAAAGTGTGTTTGGTGTATAGCAGCTAGTTTCTTTTGTCAATACCACTGATGGGGAGAAAGATAGAAAGCAAACATCCTATTATAATTTGTTTACTTTGCCTATTTACAAATACACATACAGTGCTTTCATTTGGGACAGATACAAACTCACACGTGTACATGACATTCACAGATGACAGTTCAGAGTACAATATCTTAAAGATCAGTTTTGCCAGCACCTATAGAAGAGAATTTAAACCAGAAGCAGTTTGTTTTTAAACGTAGGATGGTGCAATTATCTCATGACACCCAGCAAGTTAAAAAACATCACTAGCAGATTTAAGTTTCTGAAACTTACTTCCTATAAAAGGGGAGAAAGTTTGCAACAATGTCATGCCTCCACATGCATCAGTTGGTGTCACTGTAGAGAGAAAGCAAAGTGCTAGCAATATTTATATATATATATATATATATATATATATATATATATATATATATATATATACACATACACACACACACACACACACACACACACACACACACACACACACACACAAAGGAGTAAAAGTGGCATCTGTGTGTTTTCTGGGATATTTTAAAGCCTTTAGTTCAACTCCCCAATGAAAGCATTTTATGGTAACTACAAACTACTCTCCTTGCAGCAAGAATAAGCCAAACATAAAAAATTATATTAAAATAAAACAAGCTTGACTTCCAGTCTCTCTCTCTCTCAAAAAAAACATTTGTTACATGTAATTCTCAAAACTATGCTTAGTGTCCCTGGCATTTTGCCAAAAATAAAAAATAAAAAAACAAGTGGAAAAAGGAAGTTGGCAGGCCTCTGAAAGATCAGGGCAAAGAAGGAGCTGCTTCTCTTACCTGGAGAACGCTTGATATGTGTGAAATGAACTTCCTCCTCTATATAAGCCACAGGCATTTAGCTCATTTGCATAAATATCAAAGCTACAAGTAGACTTCCAGGTCGGCCATCTTGAGAATAAAATCTTGTTTCATTTACACACAAGCAGGAATACTGTAGGTTAGACAGCGCGTGGGCTACTGCACTACCTTTCAGTTAGTGATCCATGTCTGTTCAGTAAAGTATGCTCATATCCCACACTTAGTCACGTGAATACATCAAGAGAGTATCACTGAAGATCACTAAACAAGCACACTACAGCCTCAAAATGAATGTTGCAACTGAAAGTGTCTAGAATCAGAACTCTTTGTACTGCTTTCTGTGCTGCCAACTATTAGCACTGCAGCAACTATGTGCAGTGAAGTACCTCCCACATACCACACAGTAGTACCAACAGGCATAAATTTATGAGAGCACAAGGCAGCACATTAAAAAAAGAACGAGCTAAAACTCCTCTGTATTTCCACACATTCAAAGCCTACCTACATTTAGGTGCCTTTTCTATACCTTTTCAGATCCATCAACTCCGTTCTTTCAGTCCAGAAATTAGAACGTCTACATTCCAGGCAACAGAAAGTCCATGACAGATGTTATTTGCTGCCAAAGCTGAGCCAGACTGCAGTTACAGCTAGCTGGCGCCAGTAAAAATTTACATAAAGGGGGCCTCATTTCATGACTAAACTGCAGCAGGATATTGCTGAGTAAAGCCTTCCTTTTTTCCAGTCAGACAACTACTGGTTCTAGAATGTACAGTCTAGTTATTTGTTTACCAGTTGTCCAGATCCAAGTCCCAACAATAAGATTAACAATTAGCTTAATAGAGCTGTGATAGAAAAGACTTTTGTAGGCAATGTTTTAATTAATCAATTTTTTAATTTATTCCTATGAAGGAGGGCTCAGAACTAACATTCCATAGTTCAATTTGCTTTTAGTAAGTATGTAGTTGTAATCCAAATAATATTTGAAAGAAATGGATTTACTCAAGCTCTGTATTACTACTGCTTGTCTTTTAAATCCCTCAGCTCCTATTCCGAATACCTCAGAGCCTCCGAAAAGTAACTGATCAGCCACCAGTTTCACAGTACAACCGATACAATTTTGCTGTTGACAAGTAACCAGTCTGGCCAGTTGGTTTAATTTAGATAGCCCCTCCCCCCATTTACTTCTCCTTCCTCAGGCAGATATAACTATGGGCTCTAGCTTTTCCTGTTTTTCAAACAAAACAGCTACCGGTAGATATAGAAATCTGTATTTCACCATCCATTCCAACGCCAAATGGTTAATTCAATACAATTTCTCCCTCCTTTCAATCAAAGCCCAGGAGTATTAATAATTCAATTTCTTAAGAACACTTCTATTTAGTTGCTATACCTTCTGAACACACAAAACTCATGTTTTGCTTTCATAAATGGTGTCTGTTTGGGAAAGGGATGAATCAGATCTTCATGCCCTCCTGTCTCATTTGATGCGAGCCTCTTTAAATGAGAAGACTCACCGTCACATCCAATTTTAGTGCTTACAGCAGCTAAAAATGAAAAGCAAAACCACAGTAACGTTAACAGACTTCATATTTAGCAAGAGTGTGTTACTGCAATGTGGCACCAGTTAATGGCACATCTGTGGGAAAAGACACACAAATGAGCAAACAGGAGTGCTGCTCATCAGTTCCAGTCAGGCAACACCAGACTCACTCCAGGGCAGGAAAGTCTGCTTTGCTCCACTTATCTCCCTTTGTTCTCTCCAGTTTCTTATTTCTTTTTTAATGTCTCTAGGTTATAGCCATTACAGAAATGCAAAATGTTTTATAGTCTCTTTCCACTGTAAGAGTATTTTGCTTTAGGTTTGGTTCTAGGTAGTTAGTTCAGCATTATACAAGTTTTTTATTCCTCACATCAGCACAATGTAGTTTAACTATCTGAGAACTTCTAGTTATCCAAGTTAGTCGGTTTTGGTGCTTAGAGATTGCACCCTTCACTGTGGTATCAGAGCCTCCAGTGACAAGAAATTTTCTCTGTCCAGGAGGAATGCCAGACTAAATCACTCCCATTAACCAATAAACCACATGAGAGACCTGGTAATAGCTTGCTTTGACCTCTGAGAAAATCCTGGAATTCATATTCTATTTCAGCCAAAATCTGTATTTATTAGCACTTCCAAATGCTGTATGGTATATTTCTTTCAGTGGTTCTTTTGTCATTTGCAGAGCAAATCAGAAGATATACAGCCTCCTTGTGATTCCTATTCCTGTTAGATAAAGGGCACCAAATGCTGCTAAAAATATAAACTTGCATTTCCCACATACAGTAAATTTGCACTACAACCAGATGTATAGACAGTAACATCCTAGTAAGGTTCCCAGCACAACAAAAAACAGCTATTATGAAACAAGGCCACCTGTGTTTTCTAGCTGGTTTGTATTAAGAATCTTAGCTCCATTCCTCTATTGAAATTCAGTGCCAGAGATTGCAGACAGCCCAAAAAATCCATCTGTTGTGTTAAAAAAGGCACCACCCTGATTCCAGAACATTCGGAACAAAGTCAAGGGCACTCCCTTGGTTTTAAGTTGTTTTCTACTCCTTGCTGTATCCAGTTAAGTGCTCAACTAGTTGTGATTAAGTAGGTTTTCAGATACACAGTGTGGTTAAGGAAAGCAGAAACAGCTGGTTGAGTATTCAGAAACATACCAACTAAGTTTTAAAAAGGCATTATAAACTGCTTCCATGAAAAGGGTAAAACTGTAACAGCTAGAGGACTTGTTAAATCCCACATCGCTGTGGCAACATCTGTGTTTCTCATACAAAGCAGAGTAACCAATATTTAAAAGAGCTAAACTAAACTAGGTAGTTTTTGTAGTTGCTTCCAAAATTTAGTTTTGTATGAGACGAGTACAACTTAGAGCGCATGTACTGTAAGTTAAAAAGTAGATTATTCACTCATAAATCCCCCAGGGAGTCTATTAGTAAAAAAGACTAAATATTTTTCCTCCTCGTCTTCCCATTTAGGACGTACTGCTTAGCACACGCACCTGAAAAGCTTTTATTACACTTGCATTTTTAATGCAGGTTAAACTTGGAACTCTCCCCCTAAAACACACATACTTTCCTAATCTAAAAATAGGATCACCTAAAAACCAGCAGATATATTGTGTTCAAAAAAATGAAGGGTAGGTTTTGTTAAAAACCAATAAATAACTTCTTTAGCTTTACCAGCAAAAATGTAAACTGGAGAGACAGGATACCCATGAAAAGCAAATGCTGCTATCGTGTGTACATTCAGAAGAAAGATGCAGGACATTCTGCTAAGGAAGAATAGCTTGCTTATTAAGAAAATAATTAGAAATAATTTACTTTGGGTTTGTGTCAAAATTTCAGTTTAAACATTTATTCAGTAAATATGTCTTGATTTAAAAAAAGAAACTACAAACATCTAAAAATAGACCCTGACACAGGTAGGTCAATTCTAGTGGTTTACATTTTGTTTTAAAAAGCTCAGAGGAAAAATTGTTGCACTGGTGTTCTAAAAATCAGACTCTCACTTAATTTCCTCTTTACAGCACCAAATAGCAATTATTCTCACATCACATGGCCAAAAGACTGGCATTTCCCCATACTTCCTCTCTCTGGTTTTAGAAAGGCAAAGAAAACTACTGATCTCTACAATCTGGAAAAGGTCTATAAAAGCATATACTTATTTGGTCCTGTGTGGTTTATTTCACTGCATAGGGTTGTACCTTCAGAAGGAAGGTAGGCAATAGCCAGTTTCCTCCCGTAGGAGAGGTGAAAGTCAGCTATTATTGGATCAAGTGCTGCTAGCCTGTGACCCAAGAGTCATAATTAATATTGTGCTCCCTCACCTTGTGCTTAAAGAGCAATTCTCAGTTTTACTGTGCCCCCTCACCAGCTTTACAGAAGCATCTTTGTTTCACTCCGTTCAAATTTACATTTAGAGCTTCATCCTTTATTAAATGTATACGAGAAAAGTGTAAAAAGGTCTAATCCTACAAATAAAGACGATGCAGAAAAACTAACACTTGACAAACTCATAACTCTCTTTAAGACATGGAATTCTTGAGAAATCTTAATAAAATTTCATCAATTATAAATTCTAATGGGCCAATTTAACTTTGAAATCACATAATCATAATGAGATTAAATATTAAAATCTCAAAACAATTCTATGTGCTTTGCAACCAGTTTTTGCTACTCCTTGAAGTACCCAAGAAGTGAGCAGCTTGTGAGTGAGTGATTTATGTGCATTAGGGACTGCAGCATTAAGAGCCCATTCCAGTTCAGTTTGAATCCAGCCTGAGATTATTTACTCCCAAAACATCTACTGAAAATGAGAAGATGCAGCTGTGGCAACTGAAACAATTCTGGGCTTTCAGAGGAAAATAAAAAACAAACAAGACGTGTTAAAACAGTTCCAAGTGAGAGTAAGGTTCAGAAATGAATGAATGAATCCAAATATCAGCATAAAGTTTCCATGTAAATGCAGATTATAATTTTTTTCTGCTAGTAAAATTCTTTGGAAAGCAACTTCAGAAATCTAAATGAGTATAAGTTCTTTGCCAATAATCGTTTGGCACTCTTCCCAGAAATTCATATTTATTACTAGCAACAGCGCAGTCTCAGGAGTCTATCTTCCAGATTTACTTTGTGTCAGCACCAAAGTCAATCCTCTAGAACGCCATAAGGCTCAAATGGAAAAAATGATGCAACACCAGAAGTGCAAGAACGATCAGCAGAGACTAACAAAGCCCCACTGATAACATCATATTTGAAATGTACAGCAATCATTCAGTTAACAAAAACTGGTATTCACCTGTTAGAAACTCATATCTTTAACACTACCATTAGTGATTCATGTAAAACTATAAACACAATTAATTCTAAAATTAACCAAAAGAACGCACTTTCACCCCAATTAAGTATTTAACTGCTTTATCGCCGTGAATATGAACCAATTATTTTTGCTTCCTTCCCCCAATAAAAAAACATTGTTCATGAAAAGGTAGTTGTGGGACCACTAGCCAGCAGTATTAACACCTAACAACTCGAACGCTCAGGACCCTGAAAATGAGGATATTTGCATTATATGTAACAGCAGTTCAAGCTGTAACAAACATTTTAAACATTCCAAAAACCACTTTAAAAAAAGAATCCAAAAACCACTTTAAAAAAAGAACCCACAAAAACCATCTGTCTAAGGCTTCCTGATGAGCAAGTCATTTCCTGCAGCGCTTGGAAGAAAGATATTGCTTCTAAAATGGCCTTGCAGGAGGGCAAAGAAACCCAAAACAAAGCAACGTATAAACACCAAGGAAGAAGGGAGAACAGGACAGAAGGAGGAAGAGAAGGAAGGATAGCTTAAATGGTTAAGGCAAAGAATGGGAAGCCAAGAGATTTCCTGTGTGGCCCTGGGCAAGTTTTCTGTGCCCCATCATCTGTAAAATGGGTATAATTTACCTGCACCACAGGGAAGTTGTGGGATGGACTAAATTAAGCTATTTGAAGGGGAATCAAAATCCTCATATGAAGTGCACTTACACTGTGCCTACTATTATTATGAAGAACAACAGAGAGAGAGAGAGAGCACAGAATCACCCACCTCAGTATATCTGTAGAAAGGTGTTACTATACTCATCCATTGTCTGCACTCACAATGGAACATAGCACAGCAAGGGTTAACGTCAATCAGAAACAGAACAGGTACAGCAGACTTGATAATTAAATTAGAATTATCTGAGAATTTTACAAAATAAAAACCTTCAGAACTCCTCCCCTTCCTGTCTGCACTACCTGGCAGCTGCTAGAGAGATTTTTGTACCTAAAGTCATCATCTCCCCCAGTTATTGCAAAATAGAGTATTATTTCAATTTAAAGATATGCTGAGAGATATGATAAAATTTTCTCCCTTTGATTTGGACAATATCGGGCATTAGCATTTAGATTAATCAGTAATGCAATCACACTGGTTTAAAAGCATAGAAACCTCAGGAGACTTTTTAAAAGATTCTGCTGGGTCAAAATGACTGATCTGCACATTTTGAAGAAAACCAGAAATCCACCTGTGTGGAGGATGGGAAAGAAGGAATCCCACTGGCTTACGGCAAGAGGGAAGGTAACCAAATACTAAATTTGATGAATATACAAAATATATATTTGGGAAAATAAATGGAGTGATGGAAAAATTCAGAGATTTATGAGTAAGAATTCTGGAAAGAATCCCAAAGCATTTAATATCTTAACTACTCTAACTAGTCAACCAATAAATACCACTGAAAACAACTGAAACAGTCAAGGCCAATGAATAAAACTAAGGCAGTATTAATAATAATAAAATAAAATAATAATAATAATAATACAGTACCAGGAATATTAACTGCTTCAGTTCCATTTCCTGAATATAGGAAAATCTCCCCATATGATAGACCTTTATTTCTCTGAAAGTTCCCCACGCACACAGTGATCAATGCATGCATTTAATTACTGAAAGATTTATTCAGCACAAGCAAGTAACCATATTGCATTCAAATTCTCACATTTTAATAAAAAACATATCTACTGTTATCGTAAACACAAAGATGCACACCTAGTTTTTAGGAGACCCACCCTCCGCACTATTCTGAACCTATTCTCATTAATCCCAAAAGAACCATTAGAAATCAGTATGTATAAGCAAGCATGTATAGTTTTTTTTGTTTTGTTTTGTTTTTAAACCACACAGGGCATATTTCATTTATTAGTTATAGGATATGTGCTGGCAGACAAAATTAAATTCATAGACAAAGAATCAAGTCCTTTCCCAGGATTTTAATATTTTTAAAAAGACTTCACACACAAAAAAATAATTAATGTAGTATCAGCTTCAGATTAGGAAATTGTTTGGTGTCTGTCATGATCTGTTTTCCCTTTTTGGAGGGTGGGTTGAAGAGAGGTCCTGATGTCAAGATGCTATTCCTATTACCAAATGCTTTTTATTAAAAAAAACAAACACATGGTGAATTTAAGATAGCTAAGGTCAGTACTTGCCAGTGCTAGAAAATCTAAGGGGAGGAAGAGGATGATGCCTGTGTAGTGGAAAAACAATAGAAAAAGTAGTACTCTACTTGTGCATATGTATAGCCACTTATCCCTTACCTCCATGCCCCAGGGCACTTAGATTCATTAAATAGTCTATATCTAGTCAAACAGACAAGAGAATGCTAGGCCATGTGAAACTATTAACCCTTCTAAATTCAGAATTGAGTGAAAATATACCAAACGAAAAAAGGAATGTATATCTTTAACTTTCATTTCCAGTGTTGTTCTTGTGGTTTCATACTGTAGGTTATTGTCTTAGAATTACAAATAGTTACTACCAAAAAAATATTCACTATTTAAAAACATGCTGCTATCCGCATATTATGCAGACGTTTTAAATTTTGAATTTCTTGAGTGTTTCAGGAAAAGAAAACATGCATACTGGAAATAATATGGTTACTGAATGCATTGCTGATCTAACATCCTGATTTCACAAAGTTTCCATGGGAGTTATTTTTATTTGGGTTTTTTATACATATATGCTACATAATTTTTTAAGTTCACCAGAGAAGGCCAGCAAAAACGTGGGACATTTGGCCTGGCTACAAACTCAGATGAAATAGGACAACTCAGGGCGTTGGTAAACAATTAGTTTAATACATTTGCAGTGATATGACCTTTGACCTCACCAGTCCCACCCCCATAATGCTCGTGAGGTACTATTTACATTTAACCTAATTCTTGAAGTGTGCATGGATTTCCTGCTCAAAGAAAATTAGCGGGGGAAGGAAAATACACCTACACAACTCAGAATTAGTTCCCCCCAAAAACATCAAAGTTGTAAATATATCTTGAAATTGTTTCTCAGAAAAGCAGAACTGTTTCTTACCTCTAAATCTGAAGCATGTGACTCCAGCACTTGCTCATTTGCATAGACAGACAAAACTGCTGCAAAGAATACTTCGTCAGCCATTTTGAGACTGTACTGTCTCAGTTGAACTCAAAAGGTGTTTAAAATGGCTGCACTCAAGATAAGCCACACAGTGACCACTCAGCAGTGGATAAAACATTTATGTAGCAAAGCACCTCCCTCTTTACCACATGGCAAGAAATAGTACAGGCACAGGGGGAGAGGGGAGAAAATGGTTAATACACACGCTGCAAAATTACTGCAGCTTCTCAGAGTACAAGTGATATAAAGAAGAAAACGTGAGGCATGAAGACAGTCTTGTTATGTCTGTGAACCAGTCTGTGGCTCAGGATATATATTACGTACTCCAAATCCTTCCTGATTCCAGACAGCTTTAAGTCCATGCCACATATTAAAAGCTACAAAAATAGAGCCAAATCATGCACAGAGCTGACAGACATTAGGGAATACTCTTCAAAAGGAGCCTCGTTTCAGTCCTTAAAAAAAAATGGAAATCTGCTCCAGGCCATCATAGCTTTTATGCCATATCATCATCACCACCACCACATTACAGAAATATTTGGGAAAACTAGCTACATGGTACAACAGTTACCACATTTGAAACCGGAAGTTCATTCTGTAAACCAAAAATTTAACCAGAAGAGCACTTTTCAAAAACTCCACACATCAGGCACCTAAAATCTTTGCAAGAAATTAAATACCAAACTAATATATAAAACCAGCAATTTTTTTTGTGATGTCAAAAATAGGATATAAAGGTGTAACACCTTTCCAGGTGGAATGATTTGCAGGAAGGATTCCAATAGGCTCCCCTCCATATGAAGCAGTTCTTGAGGGGGGACAAACTACAGTGACGTACCCTTAAAAAAGGGAATATTTATAAAGTATTTGAACAGAACTAGAATTAAAGGAGAACCTGTACCATGTTAAAGGCCCCTTACAAATCACAATCACTTGGAGTACCAGCCAGTAAAGTCTCAGTTCTAGAAGAGTTCCTCCCTAATAACGTCACTCCATTATGCAGACACCTGCAACAGCCATACAAATAGAATGGCCATTATTAGCAGTTTTCATTATAGGGTTTCATCTTGAGGAAAAGAAAAATCAAACGTTTTTTTCTACTATCCACCACAAATAATGCATGCTGGGATTCTTTTTGGAAGATCATGAAGCTCATTATCTCTTTTTCTGAAATGATACCATGTATGACACATTATGGATGTTTCTGTTGCCCGTGATAGCTGGTGACTTCAGAATTAGTTAATCATTCCAGCAACAGATGCCTGCTGTGCTCATCAGCACCAAAATTAGTATTTGGTACTGACCCAGAATGTTGAACTAGGCTATATGGTTAAAACAAGAGAAAAAGGAAAATGCACAGTGGCATGGCTTGCAATGCAATAAAAATACACATACATATATAAATAACTGAGTCAACCTAGCTCAATTAGCAGCTTTGATTAGATTATACACTATTAGAGGATAACTACAAATATGTTTGTAACTCTGTATCTAACAGAAAACAAGAATCCTGGAAAACAAACTTGTTCAAACAGAGAGACTGAATTAATTCCATGCAAGTACTCAAATCTTCTCCCCACTAACAGTCACCTGCAATTCTAACCGACATTACAGTAGTTTGTAAACAGGAAACAATCAGCATTTTGAATGATTGCTCTGTATCATAACAAATGTTGACACTTGGCTACACTGATATGAATAGGCAGTGAGAGACATTTCAGACCCCAACATTAGGATTTTATTTTATTCAGATTACACATATTAAGTATGCACTTCTGCTTTGAAACACAACCTGAAATAGGGTTCCATGTTTATTGTTTTCTCAAAGATTTCAAGATCATCAAATGTGCTCTTTTTATAAATTGTGTATCTTTTTCTAAACATAAACCTTACAAATTCAACTTTGGATCTGGGACAAGCTAGGTTGCTTCCATCTCACTCAGTCACCAGCATTAAAGGTTCCAAATTATAACATTTCACCTAAGCAATACCAAGGTCTTTAAATTATGCCCACTCAATGAAATCTGTGAAACCTTAATGGGTTCAACAGGTTTGTACAGGTGTAACTGTTTGGCTCTGGAATTACAACTCAAGAAATAATTCTGTTGATGCAGAAGAAGAAATATAATCCATCTCACTCTGTTAGCACAGCAGAACTAATACAGCTAACACGATTAAAATATTATACAAATATTCAAAGGCCCTGATTCAAAGAACATGCATAACATTAATCATGTCTAGTCACAGTAAAGTCAAATAGCCTATTCATGTACTTAAAGTTATGTACATGATTAGACCAGAATTCAGCAAGATATTTAAGTCACAGAAGTCAATAAATCCAGCTAAACAGACACAGGCTATGTCATTAAGAAAATGAGTAGTATTTCAAAGCATGTTAACTTAGCTAACACTTTGTAAGGGACCAGGGCAAGGATGGTCTGGGCTAGCAGTCACAGCTGGGCTGAGGTCTGCCCATCAAGTACAGTAGTCACCAGGAAGGCGTTGAAGGAATTGCAAGAGCCAGTTTCCACAAGGAAGAGTCAAGGTCAGAGACTGGAGATCAGAGGCAGTACCAGGCTAGGATTGAGAGGCAGTAGTCGGAGTCAAAGTTAGGCTGGAGTCGGAGACTGGAGATCATGAAATCAAGCAGAGTCTGGCACTGAAGCAGGCCGAAGTCTATGTGGTCGCCCAGACAACTTCCTGGGGAAACCCCTTAAGTTAAAAAGGTGCTTGGCCAATCAAGAGGGCCACAGGGTACTGTCATTCTGGGTTTCTTGGGCGGTACTTCCTGAGGCGCCTGTTCTCCATAGTGCTCCCTGGCTGTGCCTTTGCATGGCCTTCCAGTGGCACTGTGGGAATACAGCTGTCCCAGGCTCTCCAGACCTGGGTTCTAATTCCTGGATCCTTACACACCCTTTTAAACATGGCTTTGTCCAGAGTAAGTACAAAAAATGGTAATTAAGACATGCATATTAATTGACTTTAAACACCACTCATTTTCCTAGTGTGGCCATGGCCAAAGTGAGAAAATTTCATTTTCATATTTGCAGAGAAAAAATTATATTAATATGGAGTTACTGTTGAGAGTCCCTATGAGTAGTTTAGGGTAAAGAAGAATACAGTAATGTTGTAATTTCCCCAAGCCTCAAGCATTACAACCCAGGAAATTCAGAGTTAAAAGTTAAACTTGAGTCCAAAAATATATAGTTAAGGCACTCAAATAACCTTAACTCTGTCCAGTAGTGACCCAAGCAATAATCATATGATTATTACAGTATTTTAACATTTGTGGTCACAGATTAGATTAAACTGATTTTTAAAGATGGATTTTCTCCCTCCGCCCCATGAACAGTAAACGTGAAAGTCAAGGTGAATGCGACTATGTGATATTTCTAATGATTTGAAGATAAGAAGTATAAGCCTTATGGTCATTTTTAAAGTGTTAACTTTAAGGGGCAGATGCTCTGCTATGCTCTGTCTGATTTATGCGATTGCAGCAAAACATAGCCACAGAATATTGGCCAGTTAAATTGGATTAACAGTTGTTTTGCATCACCAACGCAGTATAAAGCAGCCAAAGCGCAGACCCTAGTTTCTCCTTCTTATGCCCCAAATTCTACTACACACCCACATCCCTCTAGGGGTTCCCAAACCTGGTTCGCGGCTTGTTCAGGGTAAGCCCTGGCTGGCTGCAAGACGCTTTGTTTACCTGAGTGTCTGCAGGTACGGCCGCTTCCCACAGCTCCCATTGGCCAGGAACGGCGAACCGCAGCCACTGGGAGCTGCGAGTGGCCGTACCTGCGGACGCTCAAGTAAACAAAGAGTCTTGCAGCCTGCCAGGGTCTTACCCTGAACAAGCCACGAACCAGGTTTGGGAACCCCTGCTCTAGTTCTCCCCTTCCACTTGCCCTCCCCCTTGAGTAGGATATTAATTCATAATATGAACATTGACACAAATTTAAAAAGATACCCAGTTATTTAATTTCAAAATTTGTTGTCGCACACTTGCCTTCTTTTAAAAACATGACTCTCTCAAAGATTTGACTCTGCTATGCAGCTGGATAATTAGATTTAGGAGTTCCTATAGGCTCAGTCTATCAAATAAGAATACATTTTTAATACAGGTCTACAAAAGCTATCGAATCCATTAAATCTAAGTAAAAACAACATGCCTGAATTCTCATATCATAAGATGAGAATTTACAGGCAACACACATGGGAAAACTAATGCAAAATGAAAATGGCTCTCTTAAACCCACAAAAAAAAAAAAAAATCAAGGGTCTGATCTGTGTTTGCATCCCATTACATCACCCTGATGCACCTAAGCATTGCAGATCACACAATTCTAACTGGGAACAAGAAAGGCAGTTTGTTTTTTGATATGGTGAGAATACATACGTGTTGCAATACTTAATCTGTTAATATCTGTGAAGGGTAAGTGGAGGCACTATTATTATTATTAAACTGTGCTTCAATACTTAAAATAGCTAAAGATGCAATTTCAGCTTTAACCAACTTTTCTGTGTATGGTCTCAAATTGAATGTACATGTTTGTGTAAGTATACACATTTTATAAAAATTCTAGATTGCTGTAGCATAAAATGGCTCCTTGCAGTGTTGTGTAATGGAGGAGAACAGCACAAAATGGCCACCCTACTGACAAAATGACTGAGCTTTGCATTATACAGTCTACTTGAACAGTTAACTGAAACAGTCCAGAATGACTACAGTTGTAAAATCTGTACTTAATTGATACTTCATTTTTATTAAATGAAGTATCAATTCATTCAAATCCTTTTCTCAAAATGCATCTAAAAAGGAAAAATGGTTTCTGCTTTTTCAAATCCCAGTCCACTTACAGCAGGTTAGCTATGTTCAGTTCTCAATGTTAACAAAAGATAATTATATCAAATTGGCCTGAGTACAAAAAAACACGTTCAGAAGGAATGTACTCATATTTAGCCAACTAATTTACTAAACTTTCATATGACCTTATATATTTGTCCCTGGAAGACACAATAGTCGATGTAACGCATTGGCAACTTTCTATTAATTTACAGAATGTATGACTCAAAATAAAACATTTCACAGTTGGACAGGACACCGGTATATTTTTTTAAGACCTACTTCATTAAACAAATTAATGTAAAGGAGAATTGCACTAATATGAACCAAGGAAATAATAGTTTCTGGATTTTTCCACAATTCCATATTTAACACCTAATATTGGTGTTTAATACTAACAAATACACGTGGTCCAGACAGATCAAAATAATCAGTATTTTTAAAAAAACTGAGTCAATGGCTTTCAAATACATAATTACAATTTTAAAAACACAACCCGCTTAAAAAAAAAAAAAAAAAAAAAATATCAGCACGTCAGTGGTGCTAAACAAGTGACAAAGCAAGAGTGTGTGCACTAGAATTAAGCATCTTTTAAAACTTATATTCTCTAGTACAGTAGCACAGTTTTCAAATAGGATATCAATTGTATTTGTCACACACTAGTTTTGCACTTTGTCTTTCAATGGCTAGAAGCAAATACTTTGGATCTTTAGAAAACAAAATACTTACAGTAGTTTTACGCACACATTTGATTATCTTATGTTATACTTTTTGAACCTTATAAAATGATATGCTTGTACATATGATGAGTTAAGGAGACTAAAATAGTGCATTGCTGAAGTGCTGAGAAGTTCCTCTTAATTTCTTTTTAGGATGCTACAACCATACTACTACACTAAAAGAGTCAAGATAAACTATTCTAAACCTAGTATTTTTTGAGATGGAAAACAAAACACTGACAGGGAAGAACAGGGTGTAAATGAAGTACAAGACTTTCCAGAAGTTTAGGGACAGATCCATGTTTCTGCAGTATACGAAGCTGAATTTTTGATGATATATATATAGTAATTATTTGAAGGAGGACTGTACATTTTTTTGGTGAGGAGGGGACTTTGTAATATACTAGAGATGTTCATGAGCTTACGTTTTGAAGTACAAGCCATATTGGTGTTAGGATTTTGAGGCACTCTCAGTAATATTATAGTCACACTTGCACTCTAGAAAGCTAGTGAATCGCCTCTATCATGCTTCTTGGTCCAGTTCTATTTTTATCATTTAAAAATCAAGTGTTTGTGCATTCTCTGCAACACATCTTTATATCAGTGCATCATTTCATGATCAGTTTAGGAGGACTGAAGTTGAACCAGTTCCAGAGAATATAAAACAATGTTCCAGTGCTTCCAGAAAGTAAGAGATTTTGGTTAAGGCCAAACTTTTAAAATTCCCTGCTTCCATTGTCAGAAAAGAAAAACTAAGACATTTGCAGACATTCAAACACGGTCACATCAAGGCTTGCAAGAAAGTTCAATATATCCACCTGCATATTGGGATCATACCACAATGTAAAGTTTATCAAGTAGACACATGGAATTGGCTGTACGCAAACACTAGCTCTTTGTAATTGAAAAAAGAACCAAGGCCCACATTTCGCAATGGTCTC
Source organism: Chrysemys picta bellii (assembly GCF_011386835.1). Taxonomy (NCBI): domain Eukaryota; kingdom Metazoa; phylum Chordata; order Testudines; family Emydidae; genus Chrysemys; species Chrysemys picta. The sequence continues at coordinate 89,880,000 of NC_088791.1, read as the reverse complement.
CATGTGGGTGAACTACCATGCCTCAATAATCACAAGAAAGTTGAACTAGCAAAAATTTCAGTCATGAAGTGTCAGCCAATTGAAATCTGAACAGTTATTTAAAAGCTAAAACACTCCATTAGTTGCCCAACAAGGACTACATGCAAACTTCAGGCACTTAACTACCACATGTTTCTCTTTAATGGTGCCAAGGAAAACTATGAGCTACAAGGGGATTTAAATACACTCTCAGGCAAGGTGGCTTTCACAAAGCAGAAATGTTTTGGACCATTGCTTTGGAAGATATACTCCTGCTACAGAGTGGACACCATTTCTTATACTCAGATTGTAAACTTTCTGGGGTAGGGATAGCCTTTTTGTTGTCTGTTTGTACAGTGCCTAACACAATGTCCAAGACTGAAGATGGATGACTGGGCAACAAAATGGCAGATGAAATTCAATGCTGACAAATGCAAAGTAAAGCACATTTCAAAACATAATCCCAACCATACATACAAAATGTCTTCTAAATTAGCTGTTAGCATTCAAGAAAGAGACTCTGGAGTCATGGATAGTTCTCTGAAAACATCCACTCAATGTGCAGCGGCAATCAAAAAAGCTAACAGAATGTTAGGAACGGGATAGATAACAAGACAGAAAATATAATGTCTCTATCAAAATCCATGATGTGCCACATCTTGAATACTGCGTGCAGATCTAGTCCCTCCATCTCTAAAAAGATGTATTGGAAAAAAGGCACAGAGAAGAGCAACGAAAATGATTGGGGTATAGAACAGCTCCTGTAAGAGGAGAGATTAAAAGACTGAAAAGAGATAACTAAGGGGAGATATGACAGAGCTCTATAAAATCTCCACTTGTGGGGAGAAAGTGAGTAAGGAAATGTTATTTACTTTTTCACGTAACACAAGAAATAGGGGTCACCCAATGAAATTAATACACAGCAGGTTTAAAACAAACAAAAGGAAAAATTTCTTCACACAACACGCAATCAATCTCTAGAACAGGAGATGCTGTGAAGGCCAAAACTATAACAGGGTTCAAAAAAGTTCATGGATGAGTTCATGGAGAATAGGTCCATCAACGATGATTACCTAGGATAGGCAGGGACACAACACCATGCTCTGAGTGTCCCCCTAGCCTCTGCTTGTTAGAAGCTGGAGGGTGGATCACTTGATGATTGCCTATTCTGTTCATTCCCTCTGAAGCACCTGGCACTGGCCACTGTCAGAACACAGCATACTGGGCTAGATGGACCATTGATCTGACCCCAGTATAGCCATTCTTATGAGGCGCTTAGGCATTACTGCAATATACATAAATAATAATTTCACTTATGCTAAAATACCTAATGTACTATCAATTGCTGTGTAAATTGAGAAAAGCTGGTAGACAGCCTCACAAGAGGATGCCAAGTTCAAAGAGGCATGGAAAATCCATTGTCACTCAGAGAGCCATAATTACATATACTTGGATATTTATAACACATTCATCTTCTACAGACTACAAATAAAAAAGGCTAAGGTTAAAAAAAAAAAAAAAAAAAAAAAAACTTTCCTCATCAATGCACTACAACCCGCTGACATAGGAGGTGGCAGCTGTTTAAATGAGCACATAAACGCTTTATTACCAGCAAATTTTTTCAAAATGTTAGATCCAACAATACCTTTTACAAATATTCTCCCCTGGCCACTGTCACCGATTATTTATTTATTTTTAATGGAAAAACCTGTTTTTTTTCCTTGTTTTTTTTTTTTTAAATAATCTCGCAGCTCATTTTCTCTTTTTAGATTTTTAGGGAAGTTGTAATATTGAATTTGTGACATCAGAGTAACTTTAACAACAACAAAATGATTTTATAAACACAAGACTGGAGGACGAAACAGAATTATTAGGTGGGTAACAAATGGAGAAATCTTATTAAAACCACAATCTATTTTCAATAATAGTGAATTATTGTCATGGTACTTTTTCTGTACATATATTCCTTATTAAGTTTCATAGTGTAAATATCCTTAAGACTTTTGGCATAGCAGTTCCTATTGATTAGTAAGCACAGTAGTAAACCTAATTACTAACTTTTCATATAGAAAAACTGGCCTTGGGAAATGGTTAAGTATACTTTTAAAAAAATAAAAAAACAGATTTGTATGTTGTATAACAACTGCTCTCTCTTTATTTTAGATTAGCCTATTCTTCTTCATAACAGAGGGGAAAACATTTTAAAGAAAATATACCACATTGAAAAGACTCCATTTAGTTTTTTAAAATCTTTTTTCTCAAATACAATTATTAGTGAATAAAATATTTGTTTTACATGTTTAAATTACAGCAGTTTTGATGAACTAAGAAATAAATTTCTCTCCCACCCCCACTACCCCCGCCCCTTTTTTTTTTTTTTTTAAAGTTTCTTCAACAATTTTCAATCCTAAAAATGAAAACAGCCAGCCTGAACACTTGACTAGTAGCATCATCCCATACCAAGTGGGAAACAGACATTTCAGTGTGAGTGAGTGGTTCCAAGCTTTTGGTGGCTGGAAACATTACAAAGAGGGCCTTCCAACAGGGAAATTAATGCACTGCAGTTGATGTTTAACATCTAAGTATGTGAAATGGACACAACTTAATAGTAGAAGGAATTGGCAAACACTGAAGATTAAATGTAGCAGCCACAAATTACTGGATGTGTGCAAGTCTATAGGACTAATATTTCAATGAAAACCATTTAGATGGTTCGGATATGAGAAATTAAGAAGTCCAAATAGCATAACTTCCAATGAGGTTTCCTTCCCCCCAAGGCAGTAGTTTTTAACCCGTTGTCTGCTGATCCCTGTGGGTCCACAGACTATGTCTAAGGGTGCCTCAAAAGGCTGTCATTCCCATAAAACAGTGATTGTCAACCTGTGGTCTGCGAAATGAAAAAAGTTTGAAAGCTTTATAATTCAAGAGACCCATGTTGAATTAGTGGGCACAGCAACACATGAACCAGTTCAAAATATCACAATAGGGACTTCTTCAGTATCTCTAGCCAATCCCCTTTAAACAACATATTTGTTACAGTGTTTAAAGCAAATGAGTTTCTATTAAAGCGGTAAAAACAACAAGGAGTTGGCACCTTAAAGACTAACAGAGTTATTTGGGCATAAGCTTTCGTGGGTAAAAACCTCACTTCTTCGGATATTAAAGCGGTAATTCTTCTTTGCAAAAGACACAGATAAGCGCAATTTGGTCTGAGCTTCAAGATCTCCCAACTTTATAAAACAAAACTGACTTATTTGTAATGGACTGTACCAACAAAACACAAAATGAGGTTTCCGTATACAGTATTAATATTAGTGTGTGTCTATAACAAACTAGTTGCAATTCCAAAAGAGTAACATCTGATACCATTTTTCCTGATCCATGAGTACATAAAAAATGATTTGATATTTACAGTATGTATAAGAATCATAAGGTTTTCAAATATGAAAAATATTTCCATGACAAGCAAGATTAAAAAAAAAAAAGGTGAAACTTAAATAACTGTATAAAGCACTATCCTAATGTGAACAAACAAATCCTTACAATGTCCTTGTAAACTATTATCATTCCCATTTTACAGATGGGTAAACTGACAGAAGTTACATTACGTACCCAAGATCACACAGCAAGTAGCAGAACTGAATTTAGAACTAGAGAATTCCTGATCCTCAATCTGATGCTCTTTTATATACACATAGGACCACATAATAGAAATTCTTGGATTAGATAAAGTAATGCTTATTTCTTAAATTAAATATAGAATTGATCAGAATGTATTTATTTAGCTGGCACTATATCTTACTGAGACCAGCGAAATTTAAGCAAGTATTATTAACTACGTTCTCCAACCTTCCCTAGCAGAATCTAAATATCTATCAAGTATTAACTTCTGTGGAAGTTTTATTTGAAACAGTTAGGTTATTTTATGTATGATACCAAAGATGTATTTGAATTTATGGAATAATTCAAAATATCTTGTCAACAAAGGGAAGTTGTACTATACTACTGTTGCATGCAGTAATTCAGTTGAAAGTACATGGTTCATAAAAATGTTATGCTTACTTACATTTACTTTAGGAAACTGACCAATTATATATTTACTTTTAATGTATTGTCTGATTACTGACAATTATAGACAGACTTAATTATGTCTAGATATGCAAGTGTTGTTTGTCTGGGGCTGCATGAAGGTAACAATTTTAAACTGAACAGCCTCTCCCCCACCATTGTAGTGTGCAATGTTTATGTTCCCCTCCTCCATTTTAACCTACATCTTTACACCTGAAAAATGTTATTAAACAAGTCACATGAGCAGTACAATAGGATGAAATATTATGCAATACCACAGCCAATGGCAATATCTTTACTAGAATATCCGACAGGCACTAAAAAAGTAATCGGGAAGAAATATACCAACTTGGAGAAACAAAGAATGAAGACAACTGCAATACTTTTAACATGATTGCCATGTCTCAACTAAATGCACGAAGTACAAAATTACAACATATTTTTGAACATATGAGTTAAAAGATTAATTCTAAAACTTGGAACCCTGTGCTTTATGTATGAAGGCTATAGCTTAATTTTACTGCCCAGCAGTTTGTTCTGTGTCACATTTGTTCTATGTGGGCCTCGCTGCAACTTGAGGCAGAGATTCTGTTCTTTGTTCAGTTCACCTAGTCTACTGTACAATAGTTATGGTGCAACTTAAATAATGCATAGCTATGCCAACTTTCCCATGTCAACATGGAAATGCCCTCATTTTTAGTAAGTTAACCTCTGCTACGAAAATCTTTTCAAAAGCCATATTCGTGGTATCACATATTGAGATATTAAGGAGTTTAATGATAGGAATGGTTTTCTCCTGGACACTTCACAGATTAGTAAGACATCAAGGACCGCATCTATGGCATTTATAAATGCATTAACACCTGCATGCATAATAATATTACCAGATCAGAAATAAGCCTGGAAACATTTGCTTTTGAGACCTTGCTCATCTTGACCCACCACTGACCTCCCACAGACACCTTCACTAATTGCTGCCATCTCCCCAGGTTACTCCCCACAAGCCCTCTGCTTAGCACAAGGTGCAGGAAAACTCCTTCTCAGGTCCCATGTATAAGGACAAGGACAGGAGTCTGTGGCAGCAGCTTCCAGTCCCCTGCGCCCAGCAGAACCCAGAGGCATCTGCTTGTTGCTCCCTGAATGGTGATGGCCTCAGGGAGTCAGTGCTGAGCCCCAGCTACGCCCCGCCCATCTAGCACCTACCTGTGGCCCACGACAGCCCATGCAGCGAAACTCCCGCACCTGAGGGGAAGAAGGAGGCGCCCTTGATTACCCACTCTCCACCTGCAGCAACCTCAGCGCAAGATAGAGCAACGCGCATGCGCGGAGGAGGCTGCACTGGAGCTCAGTCACGTGCTCCCATGCAGTTCACCCGTTTGCATCGCTGCGGCTCCGACGCATGCGCGCTGCGCAGGTACCGCGGCGCGGGGCAGGGTTCGCGATAAAGTGCAGCCGCTGTCGGGACAAAACAAGCCCGGTATCGCAGCCCGGGCTGTACCTGTGTCCGTGAATCCCGCCGCAGCCTCAGCGCTCGCGCTCCCGTCTCTCGCCGCTTCCGCTGCAGATTCAAAAACAGAACCCTATACAGCCGCCTTCCCCTAGCTGCACGCGTCGGGCCGTTATGCAAATGAGCCCCACATCCCCGCCCTCTGATCACTGGCCACGCCCCTCTGTGGGATCGGGGAGCGGCCGTGGGGGCTGTTTCATCGCTGGCCAATCCGAACGTCGGCCATCTTGGTAGCATGCAAATCAGCCGCAGTATTATTTAAATGAGCGTGTGGCTCCGCCCCCTCTCCGGTGGCCGCGGAAGGTTACTGGTGGTGAAGTGCAAGCGCTGGCCGGGCTTTAAGGTGGAACGCGGCAGCACGCGATGTGGGTTGAGGCTGGCTGCTCACTCTAGCGATAGGTCCAGCCTGGCCAGCAAAGGGGATCCCCACTGCAGCCCCGGGGCTGGGTACAGGCAGGGTGTGTGAGGCTGCAGGTGCCCCTGTCTGGGGGGGCTATGGGGGAGTGTCCCTGGTGGGGGCAGGGAAAGGGGTGCAGCGTTGGGGTGAGAGTGGGTGGGGGAGGGGTGCAGAGTTGGGATGAGGGGGTGCAGAGTCAGGCTAGGGGTGGGCAGAGGAAGGGGGCTAGAGTCAAGTGGGGGTCACAGAGTTGGGGTGGGCATCAGGGCTGTGCCTGGCAGCGGTGAGGGGGGTGTTGGGCAGGGGAGCAGAGCAACTCCGCCAGCATGAGCAGGAAGTATTAGTTTTGTATTTTGCATCTTATAGCAGTAGTAACCCCCAAAGAGTCACTTGTCCCTTTCCTCCTGAAGAGTGCAGTGTGCTCAACAGACAGTACAGTAGTTCTCCTACCTACATTCCCAGGGACAAGGTAAGTTGTTGATTCTATTTTACAGAGCAGAAAATGTGCTCTAGCCTCTTCAGAGCAGGAGCTGTCTGTAGTTAGTGCCTTGTACAGCACTGAGCACACTGCATAACAAACAGCAGCAAGATTAAGTGATTTATGCAAGGTCACACAGCAAATCACTGGCAGCCAGAAGCAGAAACCATAGTCTGGAGTGCCTGTATTTATCCTCCCCCTGACACATTTCCCCCCCCCCCCTCTATCTTGATGCCTTTTACACACACTGCCCATACTAGGGATCCTTCCTGACTTACATGACTAGAAGTCCTGAAGTTATATTACCATCAAACAAAAAACAGTACCTAATGCAGATTTTTGAAATGTAAAGTGTTGGATATATGCTGAGCATTACTATGGTGAACTAGAGTATGTTTTTGAATCACTAAAGTGTTCTGTTTTCTTAGTATCTAATATTTTTTTATCAAATACATACAATACTGGACCAATGCAGAAAAATGTCCTCTTTTACTATAGGTAAAACGTAAGTTCCCATTCCAGTTTGAGTGGAAACAATATTTAAATGAGTAGTTATTGCTATAAACACAGTACTAACATCTCTGTTCTCAGGCCTTGGCTACACTTGGGGATTAACAGTGCTGCCACGCATGAGTGTAGTAGCGCTGCAAGAGCTCTCTCGCAGCGCTGCAAGTACTCCACCTCTCCGAGGGGGAATAGCTTGCAGCGCTGAGAGCAAGCGTGCAGCACTGCAGGCGCTGATTACACTGGCGCTTTACAGCGCTGCGCTCGGGGGGTGCATTTTCACACCCCTGAGCGCAGCAAGTTGCAGCGCTGTACAGCGCCAGTGTAGCCAAGGCCTCAGTCAAATACAGAATATACTGACCAAAATTCTGTTCCTTGTCAGGGCAGCAACAGCTATATGGTTATATAACCCACATGCTTTATACTGTGGCATTGAATTTTTATTTTACACACATACACCTCCAAAAGGGAGAGAAGCCATGGGGAGGACATATGGATTTTATTTGAATCAGCTGGCTTTGTACATGTGCGGAGGGCAGGGCAACAGAGGTCTAAAAATATCCATAAATAGGGTATGGCAGTTTCTGAAGCTGTATAATAGGTTTTAATTTAGGGAAAGCATTATTTCAGTTTCCACACATTCACATTTGAGAGCTGAGACCATCAGAGCTCTGGAGGAAGGAGTTTGAGGGAGGTTTTTTAAATATAGGAGTTAAAGACCGCCTGATGGATTCAGTGGCTGAGTGAGACAAGATTTAGAGGAATCTGCTGTGACAGCTGGATCCTCATACCTGTACCACCTTGTGTGACCCACTGTGGTTTATAGACCTAGAGGGAGAGCTAGGAGGGGAACATGTCACCCTTAGGGATTACCCAGCCTACAGAACACATGTATCTATTCTAATGGCTTTAAACTGGGCCACCAGGGGCTTCTCTTCTGGCCACAGCCTCCTCAGCAGTGATTGGGGGCGGGGGAGACAAAGCAGTGGCCCCTCCCCCAGGATTCCCAGCAGAAGTTGTGCCTTGCACTCCTCAGGAAACAAACACTGGAGGAGCAGGCAGCCAGTGAGTTCCCAGCCTTCCCAGAGGCAGTGGGGTCAGACTTCAGCCCTGGGGTGGCAGGCAGCAGGTTCCAGCTGCAGGGATTTGGACTCCGGTCCCTGAGCACAGGGCTTCAGCCCCCAGGCTCACCACACTCCCCCCTAGGCTCTCCCTGCCTCCCTCCCCTCCTTCCCTTTCAGGGTTTACTTTGTCCCCAGGCTTCCTGGGGCTGAGTAAATCTGCTGTGAGAAGCGGTTTGTTATCACTAATTTTTGTCCCAGTTAAAGTGAAAACAGGGCAGACCTAGTGAGGAAAAGGCTTATAAATTCTTGCCCATGGGGAAAGGATAGTGCCCTAAAGAGAGCCTTATAGACATCTAGGGAATGGATATCTTGTATACATTGATCCCAACACCTGTGCCACTTTGGATACAGGCTATAGATCTTTATTTAATCAGCATCTGAAGAGAGTAGTCAATTATTAGCCCAAAGACTGAATTGCTGCTAGCTGTGAGGATCCCCAGACTTTTGTTTGCTGACAAAGCTTTTAAGCATTGTGAAAAATGACAGCCTCTTAGTTCTTTTCCAAGCCCCTCTTAGTGCTTGCCAAGCCACCCAGCAGCAGCTTGCTCAGCAGAATGAAGAGCCCTAAGGCCACCACGAAATCTAGTCAGTTGACACTCAACAACATGCACCATTGACTGATGGAGGCCACAGTGACTAAGTGGGTCATCGCACAGACCCCCTGCGTAGAAGTTGGCTGTGCATATTCCTTGGCCAGTTTGGAACCTGTTCAACTGAGTCCAAAGGTGACATGGCATGTCAAATTCTGGCAGTTGAATGGTTGGATCAGTGGTAAGGAAACCATTCCATAAGTCTTTTGCAGACCACTCATTGCGCCATGAGGCTGCTGCTGCTAGATTCCGATCTGGTAGTTGAGACCACAGTGGACACCTCGACCTTAGTCGTACTCTGGGGTGAGTGAAAAGCTCTGAAAAATCCAGATGACAGACTTCATGTTTTGGCCACACTACAGCGACTGAGAAATCTCTGAAAGAAGATCAGAAAGGAATACAAGTAGTAAAGTATAGTATTGTAAATGTTATGTTGAAATCTTGCATTTAAATATATGTAACAACAAAGAAGGGGCGGGGGGAGTTAGCATAGGGGCTAATAGTTTTACTACTTAATAGAGCTGCTTAAAATTTCATAAGTATTTCAAATACAACTTACAATGTTTTGTGTGGACTAAATGTCTACTAAGAAATTATACTGTATTTTCTCTTTGGGTCTGTCTTCATTCACTGCACTGTTAATTTGGGCTCTTGCCCAACCCTCCCCACCACTACTACCACCCAGAATGACTTAGACTTGGAGGTGATTTAAAGCCAGGATAGCTTACTTAATTGGGGAGGGAGGATTAGAGCCTGAGCTCTACTTTAACTTGGGCTAGAATTTACCTGTTTGCAGTAAGGATGTAGCAAAATCACTTGAATGATAATCTTCCATTGCCATGATTTCCCCTATAATGTATTGGGAAATAATCCTAGAATACGTTGGCACAAAGAACCATGGAATATGCCCTCAGCCACACATGGAATAGTGCTGAGACAGCAAGGATGCAGGGTAGGGGCTTAGGTAACATGGGTAGGGGCTTTGCTATAGGAATGCTTGCAGCTGGGCTAGCATGTTCAGATCTGAGGGCCAATCACCCAGCTTAAACTGTGGAGTGAAGACTCCTGAAGCCATACACTGGCTACCTCAATAGCACCAAGGAAAGATTTAACTACCAGCTCAGTAGGTGCAGAATAACTGTTGAATATACTTTTGGTAGACTAAAGGGACGCTGGCGATGTTTACTCATTAGATTGGATCCCTGTGAGGAAAAACATCCTGATGGTGATAGCTACCTGTCCTGCATAGTATGGGTGAAGTGAAGGGGGAAAAGCTGCTGCTAGGCTGGAGGTGAAGCACCTGTCTGCTGACTTTGAACAGCCAAACATAAGGCCATTATAAGAGTTCAACCGGCAGGTATGTGGTTCAGGGAGACTTAATGGGCAGACTCTGTTCTGTGCTGGACCATTCTTTGAGCATGGGGTCTTGGGTGCTGTTAGCAATTGTGTAGTGCTTGCTATACATGTATAAATATTAGATTTTGTGTTTTACTAAAGCTGTGAATTATGTGGTACTGCTATACATTTACAAGTACTGTGCACTTTGAGTACCACTATGCATTCTGCAATGTGTCGTGAACTAATAACGATGATATTCTCCAAACCTAGAAATTTGATTGACAAAAAGTGCAGAAAACAGGCAATGCAATATAAATGTTTAGTAATAATGGAATGGAACTTTAAAATTGGAAAAGCAGCATCTCCCTTCATCTTTTCCTGCTGGAATTCCTGGGCCTTTCTCCTATCTGCTTTTTTCTTCTCCAAGCTGTCTGCCATGTTGGCCATCCAGGCCCTTTGTTCATGGTCTGATGCAGCAACTGATTTGCAGGATCTCACTGAACATTTCCTCCCTACTCCTTTTTTTTGTTTTCCTCATTAGGGTCAGGCATTCTGTGGAGGTGGCATCACTCAAGGCTGCAACAGCAGCAGCTGATTAAAAACAGATATATCATTGGATTTACAGTCACAATGGAAAGAGAAAAATAAGTTTCAAAACAACCTTCCTGTATTCCCATAAAAATGTTAATTAAAAGACATGCTTATTGACACTTCAGCTGTGGAGTGCATCTGCACAGCACTGCTCTCCAGCCCCATCCACAGTATGGCCCACCAGAGTGCGATGAGGAGTTGGGGATAAGGAATTTTGGTTGCAGGAAAAATAAAGTTTTGGTCCCTATTCCAAGGGTATGAATGTAGCGTAATGGCACTGAATATTGGCACCATTTTCCACAGGCAGTGATGTTTTTAGCTGATATCTCACTCCTGAGAGTAACAAAGGGACAAAGAGCATGTTTGCTACTGGCATCCCGAAGCTCCCTGGGCCCCTATGCCATTAACCTGTTTACTACAATGATGCCAGTTGAACTAATCATGGAGTGCCATGGGAAACAATCCTACTGTGAAGGAAGAAATAAGGCCACCATCCCTAGAAACCTCCAGGAGACGATTGCAGAGTATCTCCATGAAAGTTTCACTGAGCTCTCTGAGAATGCTACAAGGGATATGTATATAAACACACTGCTACATGTGCACCTCTCCCTCCCACCAAGAGGGGAATGAAAAGCAGATACTAACTCTACCTCTCTTCGTTGTACTGCTACTTTTTCTCAGACATGTAAAACAATGAAAAGTCGATACCTGTGTCTTGTTAACTTGAGGATGGGCTGGGCACCACCTTTTATATGTAAACACTGTAAGGAAAAATGTACACATGCACTTACCCAAGTCTCTTTCCCTTCATTGTGCTTGTTGATGCTCAGCTGGCAGGACTGGCTAGACTTTGGTGGAGTCTCAAACAGATAAAGGCTCATGACATGACAGAACCACCCCCTGTCACATCTGCTCCCTCCTCATTGCTCGTAGCAGGGGTCTCTGTCTTGGGCTCCTCCACGGTACCATGGTGGTTTGTGAGGTAATGGTGGGGTCTGCAGCTCAGCACCAGATCGATTTCTGGCCTTGTAAGTATGCCTGGTATAGTTCCTTCACTTTCACGTGGCACTGCTATTCATTCCTGTCATACCTCTTTTTCTGCATACCTCTGTGCAATCTTTTCATAGATGTCCACAGCTATGCTTGCACAATCTCTTCTCCTTACAGGCCCAGAAGATCCAATACCTCCTGTCCACTCCAGGCAGGAGCGTGTCTAGTGTGGGGAGCTGACATGGTTGGTTGGGCAGTTAGCGTCTCTCTTTTGTTGTGTATAAGTGTGCTTACCAAGGTGGGCAATCAGGAAACGGCATTTCAAAAATATGCCCGTGTTGGGAAGTTTTGTCCTAAATGTATGTTCAGTGATGTTAATGGTAGTGTTTAAGTTTGAATTAATGTGTTTGCTATAATGATTAGTATAAAATGAGTTAATTATAGAACAGAAATCAATGGAGTCCATGATTCAAGATGGTGTTGTGCCCAGGGGCGGCAGGTTTGTAGAAATTTTGGTGGTGCCCAGAACGCCCAGAGCCTGCTCCCACAAACTCTGCCCCCACACCTGCCTAAGGCTCTGGGAGGGAGTTTGGGGATGGGAGGGGGTGCAGGCTCTGGGAGGGAGTTTGGGGGCAGGAGCCGGAGGGGGCGGTGTGGGAAGGGGAAGAGGTGCAAGCTCTGGAAGGGAGTTTGGGGGCAGGAGGGGGTGTTTGGGAAAGGGGATGCAGGCTCTGGGAGGGAGTTTGGGGGTATGAGCCGGAGGGGGTGTGTGTGAAGGGGGGGAGGTGCACGCTCTGGGAGGGAATTTGGGGGCAGGAGGGGATGTGTGGGAAAGGGGAGAGGGTGCAGGCTCGGGGAGAGGGTAGGGGGGTACGGCGCTTACCTGGGGCTCGTAGGCAGGGTGAGCCAGGAGGTCTCCGCGCACTGCTACTCCCAGGCACTGCCCCCAGAGCTTCCTATTGGCTGCAGGGGCGTGAGCAGCACGCGTAGACTCAGACCCACCCCGCCCAGTAGCCGCAGGGAGGGGCCATCAGCCACGTGGAGCAAGCAGGCAGGAAGCCGCTCAGCTCCACTGGTGAGTGGGGGCCCTAGGCTGTTTTAAATCGCCCGGGGGATGCATGGGGGGGAGCACCTGGGGGGCAGAAGGCAGGGCCGAGGGAGAAACCCAGCCTCAAACATTGCTGGAGTCGAGCCCTGGTCCAGGAATATTCCTGGTGACCAGGCACCACGGGCCCATAGAACTCACCCCTATTGTTGTGCCATAATGACAACTCGGACTCCATGTTTCTCCTTTTTGTCAGAACTTTCGAACCTTTTCAAACTAGTGGCGGGAAAAGAACAATGGCCTCTTAGGAGGCAGTTAGAACCAGCTCAGACTGCTAGGTTCGCACCATTGAGTCTATAAAAAGGGCTGGGTGTCTGAGCATTCTTGCTGTCCATCAGAGTGGCAGCCAGCTATCATGTTGATTTGCGCGGACGTCGAGGATCTCCTCAGTGACTCTGGACCCACACCATCAGCCCAGAAGACATCACTTATCATCACTCACCAACTGTAACACCTACCTATATCCTGATTCCAGTGACATCTTTATCTTCAATCCTAGTTCTGGTAGAGCTTCGCCAAAGGTCCTGTGCTCCTCCCTCCCATAGCCCAAGTCTGGCTGCAAAGCTTGGTTTGAGGTCCAGGATTCGGATCCAACGCTCTCAAGCTACAATGAGATACATCACCATCAGCTGTTTTGTCTTACCTGACGTTGTCTCCTCTGGCTCAATACAGTATTGGGGTGGTTTGTGTTTTCCTTTTGTTTAGTTTAAATATAGCCAAGGTTAAGGGTTGTATGGGTCTCCGGGCTTCACGTCCAGTTGGGGGCAGCCACACTTGCATTTGTGTTGGGTTATTTATTCCTTAATCTTTAACTGTTTTTGAAGCATCCACATCTGTCTTTTACATCACACATGAGAGGGAGGTGGGTGGACTGACAAACTGTTTCCACAGGTGATCAGATACTGTATGCCAACTCAAGTTCCTGTCCCTGTTGGCTAGGTTGAACGTTAACACAGGGGGCTTCAAAGGAATGGGGGATGGCCTCCAGTCTCCATGACCCCTGGGCAATGGAGTTTACAATTGTGACCAGAGCAGTCACTGTCGCAGGGAATGGGGTATTGTGGGACACTGGAGCTCCTGGAGGACACAAGTCATACAGTGCCTACACTTGCACTGTATTGACCTCAGTAAATTGACCGTGGTTCCATGTCATCTGGGGAGGTGACTTTACTGTGTTGCCATAACAGGGAGCTTACCTAAGCCAGACACAAATTTGAGTGTAGACATATGCAGAAATAGATCAATGTAAGATGACTCACATCAACCTAATTGAAAAATGTAGACCAGGCCTAGGTGCTGTGTTACTGCTACCTCTGCATAGTTACTGAGCAGAAGCGTTTTGGTTCATTAAGCACCCTACCAGCTTTGCTATCCTTTGAATTCTGCCTTATACCTCATTTTGTTATATCAGTTAATTAGACCTAATTTTATTTTTGATTAACAAGGAAAGATGTGTAATGGTACAGGGGTTTTGTACTGTAAGAAGTAGGATACAGATGATTCTGTGCAGTTTGGGAAATTCAGTGCTGAAGACAACAGTTTGCCACGACTTAGTGCAAAAGTACTGTTTTAAAACCTGTGTAGCCTTGATCATATTTACAACGTGAAAGTACCCTAGTACTTTAGATACTTGAGATATTGCTAGGCATATTTTTCATTCAGAATGCTTTTGCATAATCTTTCACTAAAGAGTCTAAGATGTTCAAACTTTGAAAGAAAAATTAATTGTAACAGCTGTGTGACACATTAGCCACCTGGAATCTATTAATGTGACTTGTCTTCCAAAAACTAGACTGAAGTTATAAATTCATTCTAAACAGCAAACAAAACTTCACTAGCTAAAAAAAGAGAGGCTCTTTAATTAAAAAAACATCATTTCATCCCATGCATTCTTTGATATGACCAAGTTAGTATGGCCTAATCAAGCAGCTGACATCCTTGAGAGCCTCAGTGTTACGGAAACCATTCTGCTTTTATCTCAGTTTTCTTATTATTCTGAGAACATAATGTAATAAAATCTCATTCCATGGGCAAGTTACCAATAGAAAGGTAAGGGAGGTGTCATTTAATTAGTAAAAATTTACAAAATCAATTTCAGTGGTGTCACCCTCTGCAGTGTGGCAGGGGGTACTCACTGCTCCTTCCCAGCTCCTTCCCAGTTGGTATAAATTTTGATAATACAGTCATCAGAATGGGTCAAATTGGGTATCATTTGAAAGCCTTTTCTCCCATGAACACAGTGGTACAAAACATGACAAACGTAGAGCAATTGTGTAGATTTATATTTATTTAAAAATTAACATTTTTAAAAATTATACTTTAACACAGGGATACATTGATCTTTAGTAATTTTAGGAAAGTTAGCCTGGACATTTGGGACTGAAAATATTTATTCATCAAAGTCATGATCAGTGTTGTCTCCATATAAGGCATCACTGCTAGAAACATTGTCACACAGATTTTCATCTGCGCAGCACTCATGCATCTCCATACAAGGCAGGCGGCTGGCCAAATATTTGCAGCTTGGTGAGCATATAGACTGCACACAAGCGTTTGATTAGCTAAAGAACTGATTTGAGAGTGCATGGTATTTCACACGTAACTGGTGTGATCAGTCAATCCTCCAAGACCCATCCAGGCCTGAGAGGGGAGGGTAGTTTTGGATGCACTCAATCATCCCAAAGTCATTCTATTGCTTGATAATTTGCACTCTTGTTAGCAGGTATAAATGCACCCCTTGTCAGTGGAAATTTGTCTGATTCCTGGAAAACATCCACCAATGTAATTCTGCAAGTGTCATAATGTTGGTCTTCAACTGGTAAACTCAGTATATGATCACCTCCAATGCATTTATGACCTCATCAGTGACTGTCTCAGCTGAATCAAATGTCTTCCAGTAAAATAATTTGGTCTTTCCAACCAGCCTTCCAATAGTATCACTTCTTGGTGTGGAAATCTGGTATTGTGGTGTCTTTTAATGGTTTGAGTGACAGGAACACATCTCTGATGGGTATACAGTGATTGGATCTGATCGCTGTGTGGGGCGATGAGTCCGTGCTTTCAGAGCTGCGATCGAAAAAACGGAATGTGAAGATCTACGAGAAGATCTCAAAAGCCATGACTGAGAGAGGATACAGCTGGGATGCAACGCAGTGCCGCGTGAAAATCAAGGAGCTGAGACAAGGGTACCAGAAGACCAAAGAGTCAAACGGACGCTCCGGATCCCAGCCCCAGACATGCCGTTTCTATGAGGCACTGCATTCCATTCTAGGTGCGGCCGTCACCAATGCCCCACCACTGTCCGTGACTCTGACGATGGGGTATTGTCGATGGCCGCTTCCTTGGAGAGGTTCACGGATGGGGAAGATGAGGAAGGAGATGAGGAGGACGAGGCAGTCGACAGTGCTTTCAACGCTGATTTCCCCGACAGCCAGGATCTCTTCATCACCCTCACGGAGATCCCCTACCAACCCTTCCAAGGCGGTAACCCGGACCGTGAATCATGGGAAACATCAGTAGGTAAGTGTTTTAAACATTTATTTTTAACAGAATAGGAATGGTATCTTAACAATGGGTTTTTCATGATTAGTTTGCCCTAGGCGCTTTAGTTTTTAGTCCTTGCCAGTGCAGCTACTGGAAAATTCTGTCAATATGTCCGGGGATAGAGCAGAAATCCTCCTGAGACATCTCCACGAAGCTCTCCTGGAGGTATTGTAAAAGCCTTTGCATCAGGTTCCTGGGGAGAGCGGCCTTATTGCGTCATCCATGGTAGGAAACTTTTCCGCGCCAGGCTAGCAGCAAGTACTCTGGGATCATTGCCTCGCAAAGCATGGTGGCATACGGCCCTGGTGTTTGCTGGCATTCGCACAGCATGCGGTCTTTCTCTGTCTCCGAAATCCTCATCAGAGTGATATCACTCATAGTGACCTGCTTTGAATTAGGGGAATGTTAGTATTGGGACTGATTGCCTATTCTGTTACATAACTGTAACCGGCGGTTTACAGCCATGCGGTGGAGGCGGGACAGGGGCAGCATGCAGGGATCTTTCCCGGGGACAGCCGCGAGGGGGTTGGGACAGGGGCAGAGTTCATGCTGGCCGGATTGCCGGAACTGGCCAATGCTAGGAGCATTGCTTGGAATGTGAAAGGAGGGCACTGCTATAAATTAAGCTTTAAGCAGCCAAAAGTCTACGGCTTACCATGTCTGCCTGCTAGCCAAATTCCGTTGTCCGGCCCCGCTTGTGTGATCTGTACAGCAAGACCCCAGGCACTCAATGGGAAGGCCGAAAATTTGACCTTGTACTGAGTGCGCATGTGATAGGTACTGTGCATGGTCTTGTTCACAGAGAGACTATATTCATTGTTCGCAAAACTGTATCTTTGTGAGGAATTCGCTCCCTTTTTCCCATCCCACAGCTGCGAGTGTCTCCCGAGCTACCCTGGCATCCCCCTCCCAGAGCCTGGCGCAGATCAGGCGATGAAAGAGAAGAACACGGGACAAGATGTTCTCAGAACTTATGGGCTGCTCCCGAGCCGAGGCGGCACAGCAGACCCAGTGGAGGGAGAACATGTCGCAATACCAGTGATCACACAGCGAACGGGAGGACAAGTGGCAGCAGGAAGACCAGCAGGCGACTCAAATGCTGCTTGGACTAATGAGGGAGAAAACAGACACGCTCCGCCTTGTAGATGTTCTGCAGGACCGGAGGCAGGAGGACAGAGCCTCGCTGCATTCTATCTCTAACCGCCCTCCCCCGCCACAAAGTCCCATCCCCCCCTCACCCAAAGTCCCAAGAAGGAGGGGCAGCAGAGGCCGTGAAAACAGTCACTCCACCCCTGCAGACTGCTCAAGTAGCAGAAGGCTCTCATTCCCAAAGATTTGATAAGTCCTTTCCTTCACTCCAAAAGCACCTCACCCAAGCCCCCGTCCCAGTTTCATCCCCTAACTGTGTAGTTGTTAGTAATTAACAGAAATGTATTTTTTATTGTTTCCTTCATGTTCTTTTAGAGGAGAGTGTGTTTGAAGGGGGGGAAGGGGTTGGTAATTGGAGAGGACAGTCACCTTTACTAGGGTACAGACACAGGGGCAGGTTCAGCAGAAGGTCACACACACATTGCAGTCACTAGACACCCTGGTCAGTCTGGGAGGTGGTTTTCATGTTCGGGGGGGGGGGGGGGGGCTATGAGACTTTGTGGTGGGGGAGGGCGGTTACAGATCTTATGCAGCGGTCCTTAGCCTGAATGACAGAGCCACGTAGCAGGAGATCTGTAACCGCCCTCCCCCGCCACAAAGTCACATAGCCCCCACACACAGAGTCCCAAAAAGGAGGGGTGGCAGGCTCCGTTGAAACAACCAGTCCACCACTGCGGACCGCTCTAGGAGCAGGAGCCAGTCATTCCTCGAGTTTAGAAACATCTTTTCCATCACTACACCCACTCCCCACCACAGTCTGCGTCCCAGTTTCAACACTTTACCACGAAACGCTTAATAAAGAAAACAGTGTTAATGAACAAAGTTTCATTTATTTTATTTTTAAAGGTGTGTTGGAAGGGGGTTGGTAACTGGAGATGATAGTCAACATTAACTGGGTAAAGAAATGGGGGCAGGTTCAGTTCTGTTTAAACAAACTTAATAGTCACAGGTTACCCTGCTCACTCTGGAACCTAGCTTTCAAAGCTTCCCGGATGCACAGCGCATCCCGCTGGGCGTAACACTGGTCTACAATTTTTGAGATGTCGTCTGCTTCAGAGATAAAATGTGCTATTTATTATGTATTTTGATGTATTGAATTCAAATATGACAATTAAAACAACAGATTGGCTACTGTTTCTAAGATATTTAAGTTTTTACATTTTATGTCTATGTATATTGTGTAGATAGTAGAGTTTTAATCATAAATTGTAAACCTAAGTCTTTTCATGTGTTTATGGTTGCTTTACATGATAATATTTCACCTGTCCTGTTTATGTAACACTTTAAAAATCAGCAGAAGGGTTATAGCAATAAAATTTATTATGAAACAAAAGGCAAAAAAAATATTATGTACATCGTTTAGTCCTATTCAGTGTCTACTCGGTGCTTCTTGGCTTGTCTCTTGTATTCATTAAATGGAGCATCTCTTGTCACTGTCCAGCAATAGTCTGCAAGCATTGATGGGCTCCATTTGCCCTGATAGTGTTTCTCCATTGTTGCAATGTCCTGGTGAAATCGCTTGCCGTGCTCGTCGCTCACTACTCCGCGGTTCGGTGGAAAAAAATCTAGATGAGAGTGCAAAAAATGTATCTTTAGTGACATGTTGCAACCAAGGCTTTTGTATGCCTTGAGGAGGTTTTCCACCAACAACCTGTAGTTGTCTGCCTTGTTGTTTCCGAGAAAATTTAGTGCCACTAACTGGAAGGCTTTCCATGCCGTCTTTTCCTTGCCACGCAGTGCATGGTCAAATGCATCATCTCGAAGAAGTTCACGAATCTGAGGACCAACAAAGACACCTTCTTTTATCTTAGCTTCACTTAACCTTGGAAATTTTCCACGGAGGTACTTGAAAGCTGCTTGTGTTTTGTCAATGGCCTTGATAAAGTTCTTTATCAGACCCAGCTTGATGTGTAAGGGTGGTAACAAAATCTTCCTTGATTCAACAAGTGGTGGATATTGAACACTTTTCCTCCCAGGCTTCAATGACTGTCGGAGTGGCCAATCTTTCTTGATGTAGTGGGACTCTCTTGCACTACTATCCCATTCGCAGAGAAAACAGCAGTACTTTGTGTATCCAGTCTGCAAACCAAGCAAGAGTGCAACAACCTTCAAATCGCCACAAAGCTGCCACTGATGTTGGTCATAGTTTATGCACCTCAAAAGTTGTTTCATGTTGTCATAGGTTTCCT
This sequence comes from Chrysemys picta bellii, assembly GCF_011386835.1. Classification (NCBI taxonomy): domain Eukaryota; kingdom Metazoa; phylum Chordata; order Testudines; family Emydidae; genus Chrysemys; species Chrysemys picta. The sequence goes on along the minus strand of NC_088791.1, from coordinate 89,860,409 downwards.
TCATATGGACTGCATGACCAACTGGAATTGATGGCAAAACATTGCCATTATGCAGTAAAACAGCTTTAAGACTCGTCTTTGATGAATCAATGAACAGTCTCCACTCATCTGGATCGTGAACGATGTTGAGGGCTGCCATCACACCATCGATGTTGTTGCAGGCTACAAGATCACCTTCCATGAAGAAGAATGGGACAAGATCCTTTTGACAGTCACGGAACATGGAAACCCTAACATCACCTGCCAGGCGATTCCACTGCTGTAGTCTGGAGCCCAACAGCTCTGCCTTACTCTTGGGTAGTTCCAAATTCCTGACAAGGTCATTCAGTTCACCTTGTGGTATGAGGTGTGGTTCAGAGGAGGAGGATGGGAGAAAATGTGGGTCCTGTGACATTGATGGTTCAGGACCAGAAGTTTCATCCTCTTCCTCGTCTGACTCAAGTGAGAATGAATCTGGTGCATCAGGAACCGGCAGTCCTTCTCCACGGGGTACTGGGTGTATAGCTAATGGAATGTTTGGATAATGCACAATCCACTTTTTCTTCTTTGACACACCTTTCCGAACTGAAGGCACCATGCAGAAGTAACAATTGCTGGTATGATCTGTTGGCTCTCTCCAAATCATTGGCACTGCAAAAGGCATAGATTTCCTTTTCCTGTTCAACCACTGGCGAAGATTTGTTGCACAAGTGTTGCAACATATGTGTGGGGCCCACCTCTTGTCCCGATCTCCAACTTTGCAGCCAAAAAAAAGGTGATAGGCTTTCTTAACCATAGTGGTTATACTGCACTTTTGTGATGCAACAGTCACTTCACCACAAACATAGCAGAAGTTATCTGCACTGTTCACACAAGTACGAGGCATCTCTGCTCACTTTGGCTAAACAGAAATGTGTCCCTTTGCAAAATCAAACACTGACAAATAAGAGAGCACGACACTGAATGATTTCTAGAGCTGATATAGGGCAATTTGTTCAGCAGAGTGATGTAAGCTTCGTTATGATTGCATCATCCATGACTTCTAGGAATAACATGATGCAATTCATATCATGTGTGACGCAATACCAGCTTCAGATTGCATCATTCATTGTTTTGCCTAAAAAGCAAGTACTGTCCAAACCCAGTCATAGATTTATTTATAGATCCAGTCAAAGATGTATTTTAGTCATTTCTGATTTAAATTGAGATCCTTTCCCTTTATAACTCCCTTATCCTCCGCCATTCCCAAGTCATAGGTCGTATATACTGACCCAATAGCATATCTTGAAAACTAGAGCCAATCAACAATTTTAAGCATCATTTTCGTTCTCAGTGATCCTGAATTAGTAAAGTTTGACTACATTTATTTCAGAAGCATTTTGGCTGTAGAGCAGTGTAATCAGCAGCCAGGCGATTTGCCTCAACCTCCCATCCCGCCATAAACGTCTCCCCCTTGCTCTCACAGAGACTGTGGAGCACACAGCATGCTGCAATAACAATGGGGATATTGGTTTCGCTGAGATCAGAGCGAGTCAGTAAGCTTCTCCATCTCCCCTTCAGACGTCCAAAAGCACACTCTACCACCATTCTGCACTTGCTCAGCCGGTAGTTGAAGAGTTCTTTTTCACTGTCCAGGGCGCCTGTATAGGGCTTCATGAGCCAGGGCATGAGCAAGTAGGCTGGGTCCCCGAGGATCACTATAGGCATTTCCACATCCCCAACAGTTATTTTGTGGTCCGGGAAGTAAATACCTTCCTGCAGCCGTCTAAACAGACCAGAGTTCCTGAAAACGCAAGCATCATGAACCTTGCCCGGCTATCTGACGTTGATGTTGGTAAAACGTCCCCTATGGTCCACCAGTGCTTGCAGCACCATTGAAAAGTAGCCCTTTCGGTTAATGTACTGGCTGGCCTGGCCTGCTCCGGTCCCAGGATAGGGATGTGAGTTCCATCTATAGCCCCACCGCAGTTTGGGAATCCCATCGCAGCGAAGCCATCTATGATGACCTGCACGTTTCCTAGGGTCACTATCTTTGAGAGCAGTAGCTCAACGATTGCGTTGGCTACTTGCATCACAGCAACCCCCACGGTAGATTTGCCCACTCCAAATTGGTTCACGACTGACCGGTAGCTGTCTGGCATTGCAAGCTTCCAGAGGGTTATGGCCACTCGCTTCCGGACAGTCAGGGCTGCTCGCATCTGGGTGTCCTTGCGCTTCAGGGCAGAGGACAGCAACTCACAAAGTTCCAGGCAAGTTCCCTTACGCATCCAAAAGTTTCACAGCCACTATGATTCATCCCAGATCTGCAGCACTATGCAGTCCCACCAGTCCGTGCTTGTTTCCCGGGCCCAGAATCGCCGTTCCACAGCATCAACATGACTCATTGCCACCATGATGTTCATGGCGCGGGGTCCCGTGCTTTGTGAGAGGTCTGTGCCCCTCTCAGACTTAATGTCTTCACTGCGCTGCTGTAGCCTCCTCGCCCGATTTCTCAGAATCTGCCTCTGGAAAAGGTGGATGATAAGGTGCGAGGTGTTGACAACGGCCATAACTGCAGCGATGATCACAGCGGGCTCCATGCTCGCAGTGCTGTGGCGTCCGCACTGTCAACCACCAGAAAAGTGCGCAAACTGATTGCCCGCCGGCGCTTTCACGGAGGGAGGGTTGAATGACGACAGTTACCCAAAACTACCCTCAACACATTTTTTGCCCCAGCAGGCATTGGGGGCTCGACCCAGAATTCCAATGGGCAGCGGGGACTGCGGGAACTGTGGGATAGCTGCCCACAGTGCACCGCTTCCAACGTCTACGCTTGCCCCGTTAGTGTGGACTCACAAAGTCGAATTACTGTCCTTAGTGTGGATACACACGTTCGACTTTGTAATATCGGTTCCACAAATTCGCTTTAAGTAAAATCGAACTACTCTCGTAGTGTAGACATACCCTTTGTGTCAGCCTCCTCATGGGAGCTACAAAGAAATTCTGCTGAACAGTGTGAGGTAGCAGCTTCATTATGCCATGTGACAACTGAATTCTTCAAACAATGCTCATGCCTGGAGTGTTTTTCCTGCAAAGTATGCATTTTAAGTCGTCCTGTGTGCAAGTATGAGAAAGTAGCTTCATCATTATGACATTGGAGATGTCCAATACTAAAATCATTGACTTCATGAACAGGTGCAATACCATCAAATCTCTTCTTTCTGGTAATATTTATAATGGTTTCCTCTGCATACGTGTGAGACATGAGGTGGACATCATAGATCTCTGTAGTCTCATAATGAAATCTCATAATTAAGATTCTGTCATGGGTATTTTTAGTAAAAGTCAGGGACAGGTCATGGGCAATAAACAAAAATTCACGGAAGCCACAGCCTGTCCCTGACTTTTACTAAATATACTCTGGGGGAGGCAGACAAACAGTCAGACCACTGCCCAGGGCTGACCTCCAGCAGTTGCTCCAGTCCGGCTGCTAGTCCACCCGGGGGGCTAACCCAACCCCAGGGACTACTGCTTCGGTGGCCCTGGGGCTGTCTGCCAGTCGCTTCTCTGGCAGCCCCAGGGAATGCTGCCAGCCACTGTTCTGGTAGCCCATGGATTGCTGCTCCATTGGCTGGGACTGACTGCCAGCCAGCTGTTCTGGCAGCCCTGGGGACCACTACTCTGGCAGCCCCGGGGCTGGCTACCAATCGCTGCTTGGGTGGCCTAGGCTGACCGCTGGTTAGCTGCTCCGGCAGCCCTGGGATTGCTGCTCAGGTAGCCGTGAGGTTGACTGCAGGCTGCTGCTGCAGCCCTGCTGCTGCTCCAGCCCTATCCCAGAAGTAGTCTTGGAGGTCTTAGAAAGTCACGGAATCCAGGACTTCTGTGACCTCCGTGACAGAGTTGTACCTGTACTCATAATAAAACCAAATCTCAGCAGCTGTTAACAGTGTCTGGTTTGGCAAGAGCTTCTATCTCAGCCATACCATCTGTGATTGCTATCTTGAAAGGGCTCTGTTGGCATAAGGCCATGCAAGATGTGCATTAGTTTGTTTTTTGCTTGACAGATATGCATCGTTCCATCACACTCAAACATCAGTCGTGGTACCACCGAGAACTCATACTTTCCCAAAATCTCATGTAGATCAACATCATGCTGGGATCCAGACATGACCAGGAGACAAGCAAAATTGACCTCTCTGCGGTTAGCTCTGTAATAGTCTCTACCATTTTCACTGACTTTTTTGCTTTGCATTTGAGCACAGCTTTAGTCTGTTCTTCTTGATTGAAGCCCATGGACAGATGAACTGATAAGCTGTCATGGGATAAGAGTGAAGGTCCTCTCATGGATCAGTAACTAGTTAAAAGATAGGAATCAAAGGGTAGGAACAAATGGTCAGTTTTCAGAATGGAGCGAGGTAAATAGTGGTGTCTCCCAGGAGTCTGTACTGGAACTAGTATTGTTCAACATATTTATAAATAATCTGGAAAAATGGGTAAACAGTGAGGGGGCAAAATTTGCAGATGATACAAAACTACTCAAAATAATTAAGTCCAAAGAAGACTGTGGAGAGTTGGGATCTCACAAAACTGGGTGACTGGGCAACAAAATGGCAGATTAAATTCAATGTTGATAAATACAAAGTAATGCACATTAGAAAACATAATCCCAGCTATATATATAGGATGATGGGGTCTAAATTAATTGGTACCACTCAAGAAAGATCTTGGAGTAATTGTGGATAGCTCTCTGAAAACATTCACTCAGTGTGCAGTGGCCATCAAGAAAGCCAACAGAATATTGGGACTCATTAGGAAAGGGATAGATAATAAGACAAAAAATATCATTGCCTCTATATAAATCCATCGTATGCCCACATCTTGAATACTGAGTGCAGATGTGGTCGCTCCATCTCAAAAAATATATATTGGAATTGGAAAAGGTACAGAAAAGAGCAACGAAAATGCTTAGGGGTATGGAACAGTTTCAATGAGAGAAGAGATTAATAAAACTGGGACTTTTCAGCTTTGAAAAGAGATGATTAAGGGGGGATATGATAGAAGTCTACAAGATCATGACTGGTGTGGAGAAAGTAAATAAGGAAGTGTTATTTACTTCTTCTCATAACACAAGAATTAGGGGTCACCAAATGAAATTAATAGGCAGCCGGTTTAAAACAAACAAAAGGAAGTATTTCTTCACACAATGCAGTCAAGCTGTGGAACTCTTTGCCAGAGGATGTTGTGAAGGTCAAGACTATAACAGGGTTCAAAAAAGAACTAGATAAGTTTATGGAGAATCAATGGCTATTAGCCAGGATCGCAAGGCTGCAAAACCATGATCTGAAGTGTCCCTAGCCTCTGCTTACCAGAATGGGCAACACAGGATGGATCACTTAATGATTACCTGTTCCGTTCATCCCCTCTGAAGCACCTGTCATTGGCCACTGTCAGACAACAGGATACTGTGCTAGATGGACCATTGGTCTGACCCAGTAGGGCCATTCTTATGTTCTTAATTTTTTGGGTTTTGAAGGCTTCATATGTGTCATGACCCAAAGTATCCATTTGACTGACATCTTTAGCTATCTCGTCACTGAAGACTGCTCTTGTCATGATATTAATGAGCTGGTCCATCATACATGAATGGATTACCAGTGTGAGAAAACTTATCCTGTAGCTTTAAAATTAACTCTTCTTGGCATTTAAAAGCACCTAATGAGTCTAGATGGTGCTTGTTTACTTTTGAGGAAGTCATCCTAGCCATGATTAACATTTGTTCAAAATTCAATGGAGTTCTGGGGTTGGTCAGGAAAAACCACAGAGTGTTATGCCCACCAACCCCCCAATGCCTATCACTGCTCTGTTTTCATGCTCCAGGGCTTCATTTGAACCAAGTGCTGAAGAGAACTGGCGACCTTTTAATAACCCAATTTCCTTTTCAAACTTCCTCCCATCTGTCAGTGTCAGACTTTTCTACACCTCTTATTTCAGTGAGATACCCAGGCAATTATTTCAAAATAGTTGGTTAAATCTAAATCAAAAAAGTATTCCACAACATCTTTCAGTGCTGCAAGGTGTAAATGCCAATTAACAGTCCTGAGAGATAGAATACAGAGCAGCAAAGATTTAACCATCTTTATGTATCACTGCACCAAAAGTTGGCTTTGTCACTAATTCAACCTCATTGAATTACTTGACCTGTTTTGTAATGTTGCAGCTCTCCATGGTGTGAAACAGAAAGCAGAATGTATAGTGAATGTGTGGAACTGGTCTCGCGAGTCCAGTAACCTTTGGGAAATGACTTCAAACACATCAATATGCTTTTCAAAGAAGACATCTGGGTAGCATTTTTGAAGGTGTGCTTCTATAGCGCATTGCAACTTTCTTCTTTAAGTATTTGGTTCACAGTACTGTAACAACTGGCTGCTGACATCTTAACCACCGCCTTCTTACAACGCTTTTGGCATAATAAACAAAGCTGATAATCAGTTACCACTGGACAACTTTTTTGCCGATGATAGCAATTAAACTTTTAGCACTCCTTCCATTTATAGTTGTGATGCTGGCAGACCAGGTGCCAGCTCATGGCAAGGCCCCAAGCCTCACTGAACACTGACAAATACATAGCTGGAAACCAGTCTCTCTCACCTGTGTGTTAGTATTGTTAAGATAAATATTAGAGTTGTAAGTTGTGAGCCACTCCAGACAACGTGACAATAGTAATCTATAACATTAAAAAAATTAATCAGGTATCATTAGCTGATAACACAGTACTGTTAGTCAAGGACCACAATTTAACTTTGTGAGGGCTGCATGTTTGACATATCTGTGTTAAAGTCTAATTTTAAAAAGTTGAATTTTAAACATTTTCTTTAATATATATCTGCATAGTTGCTCTAGATCTGTCATTTTTGGTACCAGTGTGTTTGTGAGAGAAAGGGCTTTCAAATGATACCCAACTTGACCCACGTCTGATTACATTGAATTATCAAAATGTCCACCAACAGGAGGACCTGCACCTGGGAGTCTCCCCTGTCATACTCCAGAGGGGGACACCATTGAAATTATGATTCTGTAGATTTTAACTAATCAAATGACACCTCCCTTGCCTTTCTGTCATTAACTTGCCCAAGGAATTTACAGAACTATATCTTATTTTGTACTAAGGAAGTGTTTGCATGTGGGGCAGGAACTCTGCGTCTAAATTGCATATCAGCTGAGCTGTTTATTGCTTGCCTGCAATTGTCTTTTGCTAGTTGCTCTGGAAATAACTTGGGCTGAGAGAAGGTTGGGGGAGAGAACAGAAATGCCTAACAGTATTGTGGTAATGATATCTCAAATAATAATTAAAATTGAGATAGCCCTCTTTCAAACCTGTACTTTTAGCTGCTCAATTCTATCTAAAACTACCTCTAGAGATGAAATCTGTTTGGCCTCTGAATTACATGCTTTAGGAAAACGTCAGGAAAACGTGTTCAATCACTCTTAACTTTATCAAAGGGTACATCTTCACTACCCACCGTATCGGCGGGTAGCAATCGATTTATCCGGGATCGATATATCGTGTCTCGTTAAGATGTGATATATCGATCCCCAAACGCGCTCACCGTCGACTCCGGAACTCCACCAGAGCGAGCGGCGGTAGCGCAGTCGACGGGGGAGCCGCGGCCGTCGATCCCGCGCCGTCTGGACCCCGGGTAATTTGATACAAGATACTGCGTATCTTGGATCGATCCCCCCACCCCCACCCCCAGTGTAGACCAGCCCTAAGAGTGAAAACTCTTAACTGGTTAAGAAGTGTTTTGACACATATATGAACATCGCTGCGTTTGGGAATATGTTTTGACTTGTTGGAAGAAATTTGTTTTGAAGAGAACATAGGTGTGAGCATTTCAGAATAATGTACTGAATATGTATACATAGTCTTAACTGAATGAAGCATGCACTAAAAGTATGATGAGCTGAGATTTTGGATACAGGTATGGGCAATTACTTATTGATTCCATTGTTGACAGTTGAAAGAGGTGAAAAGTGTTTTAGATCTCTAATATTTAGAAATTGAAACTCTTTGGTGTTGCGTAGCAAACTTTCTATATTATCTAAAAAGATCTACTTCTTGGTCAGGATGAACACTGTGCCTCAACTTCCTCTTTGCAATTGTCCTCCTCAATTTTTCAACATGCTACCTGCCTTAGAGTGTTACAAAAGATGTAAAGCTAATAGTACAGTAAAGTCAAATGGTAGCAGTTGTAAGTATCTCATAGGTTGACTACATTGTGGGCCTGCAGGAAATTGCTGTTTTTTTCATTTGCAGACTACCTTAAAGATGACTTGCAAAATAAATTAGATTATGCCAGGTTTAGTTGCTTCAGGGGTACAGGTAAGTACATATATAATTAGGACTGAAAACTTCTCTCAGCTTTATTTTCTTCACACTGTGTTTTTTTGGGGCCTTACAAACACAGGACTGTCTAGTGTTGTATTCACTTATGCACTGCCCAGCATGTGGGTGGCATGCTGTGAAGCTCATTATACACAACCACTTAGAATCAAACACCGAATAAAGGCAGATCTCTTGCAGGCACCTTAAGCACCGAGGGCATGTCTACACTGCAGTTAACACCCGTGGCAGGCCTGGGCCGTAAAACTGTGGTGTAGACGTTCAGGCTGAAGCCCAGGCCCTGGGATCCTCCCCCTCATGGGGTTCCAGAGCTCGGGCTCCATCCCAAGCCCAAAAAGTCAGCTGACACAGGCCAGGGTGTTTAATTGCAGTGTAGACATACCCTGTAGAACACGCATGGTACTCAGAGTAAAAAGGATCTAAAGTATCCTGAGTGGAAGAATGGAGCAGTTAAAAACAATGGGAGAAGGCTTAAAGAGCACTTTATTCAGGATCTGTAAGCAATGGGTGCCAATGAAAGGAAGGCAATCAGTAGATAGCCTTATTTCTGACAATAGCTGGTTCTGAAGTACTTAATGTGTTTAACAGCATTCAGTTAACTCAGGCACAGGAGGCTATGAAACTATTACAAGAATGAGTACTGCACTCCATATAAAAATAAAACATACGAAAGATGTTTTTAGGCGTACAAAAATGTGAAACCACAGAATTTGTGACTGATCTAAGGCTGAAGAGCCAATCTTGCAATTTTGGGGGTCTGAGTCCCTGCTAAGAGACCCGATTTTGACTGGAATCTGGAAGAAAAACCGCAGAGTACTGGAAGATCCAGAACTAATCCTTGACAAAGCAATGACAATTTGCCAAGCAAAGGAAGTCACCCGGTCCAGAATTAAGCTTATAGAGGATGGACAGTGCTCAGACACTGGACATGAGAGAGAATCCAAAATACAAAAGAGAGCAATTGAGAGAGAGACCTGAGGCAGAAAGACATGCAGAGTTCAAAGTCTTTTTAGAGGGGGGCAAAAGGGAGAGACACAGATTTCTTTCCCACCGAAGAAAAACAAGTTTTGAAATCTCTTGTTTAGAAATTGTCTTAAAGAAAAAAAGGACAAATATGGAAGTCTTTTTTTTTTTTTGTCATAAAGCCATTTTATTTTAATCAAACTTCTTGATTTTTTTTATTTTAAGCCAACTTCTTGATTAACAGACTCAACCAGTGCTAGTCTCAACTCAACAAGCTTACAAAGCATTACTAGTTTGGAGTCTGCATCTAGGGAAGGATCCTGTTTTGGTTTCTACAGAACCTGTTTCAGAATCAGAAGAGCCCAAACCCTTCTAATGTCTAGTTTGTTTGTTTGTTTTGGAATGTCTCTCATTTGAATTGGAAAATGTTTGAAGTCCCCCTTTTTTTTTCAGGAAGCACCTTCAGTCTGTTGAAGTGTTCAGCATGATTCTTTTGGATTTATCTTATCCTTTCCCTATTTAATATATGTTGTTGGCATTGGCCTAGGTTGTGCTGCCAGGTTCAGTATTAATGTTACTCCTTTTGTTTTGGAACATCTTCAAGCTATTTACTATCTGGGCAGCATTCTTACTCCTGGAGAGTATTTTTATTTTGTAACTAGTAACTGGAATCTTAGTATATAGATTCTTTATCTGAAGATACTACCCTGGGAGGATTATCGTTCACCCACCTCTCTTTAGGGTTTGGAGGAGAATCCTTTTTGGGGGTGATGGTTTTCTCCACCTTCTATATGTATTAACTGGTACCTTCTTGGATTACTAATTTTTCAGTCACTTATTTTTGGGATTTGCTTATTTCCTGTGGGGAGTGTTCATTTCCGGCTCAACTATGTAGTGAGTGAAAGGTTCCAAGGTGGTGGTTAGTCAGGAATGATATGGCCATCTGTGTGAGGGTGTAATTTGTGCCCCAACCCACTACTGCTGCTGTTGGGGCAGGAGTGGGATGGGGGAGGCACAAAAAATAGCAGTTGTACCCTTTCAAATGTTCCCTGAAAACTAAGCTTCACCCACTAGGAACTGAACTTGGATCCTAGCCCATTTCAAACAAGTCACCAACAGCCATCAGTTAGAAGCAATTTTTCCTAACTACTAACTTGTGCTTGATTTGACAGGTGATACCAGGGGTGAAAGATGGATTTTTAATAGGCTACAATCTCCATTACTATGCAGCATGCTGTAATCTTCAACTTGTGATAGGTCAGAATGAGTCCAACTTCTCAAATCCAAGATATCCCAACTTCATATACATCAAAGAGTTGCGGCAGGACACTATTGAAGATTTTATTGTTACAAGTTTGGGATGACCAAATTATTCAGGAGTGGCAGTCAAAATGAGATGTGGGTTTTCCTTAACAAATAGCAATTTCATAGACTCATAGACTCATAGACTTTAAGGTCAGAAGGGACCATTATGATCATCTGGTCTGACCTCCTGCATGATGCAGGCCACAAAGCCATCCCTACCCTTACCCTTGACTCTGCTGTTGAAGTCCCCAAATCCTGTGGTTTAGAGACTTCAATTAGCAGATAATCCTCCAGCTAGCGATCCCTGCCCCATGCTGCGGAGGAAGGCGAAAAACCTCCAGGGCCTCTGCCAATCTACCCTGGAGGAAAATTCCTTCCCGACCCCAAATATGGTGATCAGTAAAACCCCGAGCACGTAGGCAAGATTCTCCAGCCTTACCCTTATTAGCCATTATACTATTTACCAGCGATGGCACGCTGTTCCTGTGACTAAAATCATGTTATCCCATTAGACCATTCCCTCCATAAACTTATCTAGCTTAATTTTAAAACCAGACAGGTCCTTCGCCCCCACCGTTTCCCTCGGAAGGCTGTTCCAATATTTCACCCCCCTGACGGTCAGAAACCTTCGTCTAATTTCAAGCCTAAACTTCCCCATGGCCAATTTATATCCATTCGTTCTCGTGTCCACATTAGTACTGAGCTGGAATAATTCCGCTCCCTTCCTGGTATTTATCCCTCTGATATATTTAAAGAGAGCAATCATATCCCCCCTCAGCCTTCGTTTAGTCAGGCTAAACAACCCTAGCTCCCCGAGTCTCCTTTCATACGACAGGTTTTCCATTCCTCTGATCATCCTAGTGGCCCTTCTCTGTACCCGTTCCAGTTTGAGTTCATCTTTTTTAAAGATGGGAGACCAGAACTGTACACAGTACTCCAAATGAGGTCTCACCAGTGCCTTGTACAACGGAAGCAGCACCTCCTTATCCCTACTAGATATACCTCGCCTAATGCATCCCAAGACCGCATTGGCTTTTTTCACCGCCACGTCACATTGTCGACTCATAGTCATCCTGCGGTCCACAAGGACCCCGAGGTCTCTCTCCTCCTCCGTTACTTCCAACCGACGTGTCCCCAGCTTGTAACTAAAATTCTTGTTAGTCATCCCTAAATGCATCACCTTACACTTTTCACTATTAAATTTCATCCTATTTCTCTTACTCCAATTCACAAGGTCAGTACTTCATAGTACTTCATTCTGTCACACTTTGTTTATATATCATATAAATTGTCTTACTCTGTTGTTTTTGGTAATGGATTATATATTGCCCCTGTTTTGAAACAGATTAGTTACTATGTTGGTCCAATAAAAGATATTACCTCACCCACCTTGTCATTCTAATATCCTGGGACTGACACGGCTACACCAACACTGCATACAACAATAAAAATTTTATAGGCAGTCCTGAGAATTCTGACTAAATCCTGAGTTTTAAATCAAGAGACTGAGGTAAGGACCTTAATCCTGCTGAACTCCTTGATGGTGATGCAAACTAAAGAGTTTTGTGATGGGTGGCAATTGACTTGTTATGACTAATTAATGGGAACAGAAAACTCAGTAGATTTCAGACAGATTTTGCCTGTGTTCTGCCACTGACTGTTACCCTGACAGGGGGTGCTATGACAGCAAGCTGCCCAGGGAAGGGAAGTGGGAAGTGTCACCATGGCAACAAGCTCACATGGTGAGGTGAGAGTCGTTGCCTAGCAACTGAGGCTTCAGGCAGGAGAATTCTATAGAGAGTTTGGAAAACAACAGTTGGAGAGGTTGGGGGAGGGGAGAGGAGAGAGTAGAAAGATGGGGAGGAATAGAGAGAGTGTGATTGGGAGGGAGAAAGAAGAGACAAAGGTTTGAAAGGGCCTGAAGGGAAGAATGAAAGATAAGCTGAGGATGGAGAAGAGAAATGAGATTCCATAAGTAAATAACAGGAAAGCAAACACTTGCATGTAACGTTCACATAGTGCAGTGGGGTGATAGCACTTTGGAGGTTATCAGAGCATTTCAGTTATATAGTGAATTTTTCATAAAGGTTTGTTTTAAGGTATTATGGTCAGAGCATGTTGCTGTGGGAGGAGGTTACAGAAAATCTTTTCCCCCCAGAAAAAAATATTTGGAGGGAGGGATCAGAGAGAGAGAGAGAGAGAATCATAATTTGCTCACAGTTACTTACCTACATTAAATTATTGGGGCATTATGTTCTTTTTTAAATAGCACAAGACAAAAATTATTTCACTAAAGCAGGTGATCTTTAACAAAGTCAGGGAGGCCCATGTTTAAATCTCGGCACAGCCTTTTGACTTTAGGTGACTGAGAAATTCCAGAGGGATCTAACAAAGGTAGGCAAATGGGTACCATGATGGCAGATTAAATTCATTGTTAAATGCAAGGCAGTGCACAGTGGAAGGAATGACTAGAATTATGTGTACACACTGATGGATTCTAAATTAACTAATCCCTGAGGAAAAAGACGTGGGTATCATTATGGACAGGTGAATGTAAGCTCTACTCGGTGTGCAATAGCAGTCAAAAAAGCAAACAAAATGCTAGTATATATAAAAATGGAATAAGAAATAAATAATATAATACCTCTATATCAATGAAATACGGTGCTCAAATCTGGTCATCCTGTATCAAAAAGATATACCAGTAGCAGAAATAGGAATCCAGAGCTGGGTGGTGAAGTTGATTAGAGGCTCGGATAGATTTCCAGAGGAGAGAATGAAAGACCTGGGACTGTTTAGTTCAGAGGGAAGATGAGTTACAGGGAATATAAAAACTGTTAAAAAAAAAAAAAAACTGAACTGAACAGAGAAGGTAAATTGACTGCTCCTATTTACCCTCTTATACAACAACAAGGGCACAATCAGTAAAAACTGAAAGGCATCATATTTAAAACATGCAGCTTTTACATAATACATAATTAACCTGTAAATTTCATTGCTACAAGACATCATTCAGGCCAAAAGCTTAGCAGGATTTTTTTAAAAAAAGGATTTGACTTTTATGTGGGTAAAAAGAACATTCACAGATGCATAGGATAACATATTTACAAGAGAGAATCCTCACGGGTCAGTGTTTCAGAGCCTGGATAAACCATCTTTCAGTCTCCAGATTAGAGTACTCATCTGTTTGTGGTAAATCCAAATTGCCTATTGACAAAGCAAAGGTTTATTGTACATTTTGATCAGAGGAAAGCTGGAGATTTTGACAACTAAATTTCAAAATATGAAATGTGTCATGTGAATAGTCCAAATGTGTGTATACTGCTCTAATTATTATTTAATTGCAAAACAGAACCAGCATTAACTATGGAATTGTGACCAGCCCCTCCATAAATATTTTATAACATCAAAAATGTTCTGTGTACCTCACAGGATGAATTAGAAGGCATAGTCTGCCTGGAAGAGTTAAAATCTAAAACCTTGATCCTGCAATTTTCACTGGATGGGGAGACCTACATGCCCACACAAAGTCCCATTTAAAGCAATATGGCTCTGCATAGGTACAGGATCTGTCTGCATAGATAAGATGGCAAGATCAGAGCCTATTTTCAGACATGCTACAACATCAGCGGGAAGGGGAAAATGGACAAGAATACAATGAAACTACACAGTTACCATTGCATGGTGAAGCAAAGAAAGCTTATTATAACTAGAATGATTAAATGGCTCTGACTCATTCCTTGTAGCAGTCAGAACATGTGGGTCTTGAGGAGGAATGTGAATGTGAGTATAATGGCATGGCATACCACATTTATCTGAAAAATATGTTTAAAAAATGTGTTTGGTTAACCAAGTTATGAACACTTAAAATGCACTATTATATAATGTGCAGTAAAAATGTCTGTCCTTGTTTGTGAACTTTGGTGAGAACATACCAACTTTAAAACTTCTTAAATTTAATGCTACTTCATGCATCTCTTGAGGTAAAAAACAAGCCAAGTTTGAGGTTTGTATTTTCATTACCATGGAAGTGTGTGATGCAACGGGAATCCTCAATTGCCCTGCTAACAGTCCCAGATGGCAAACTGGACTCATGGTACTAGCCCACTCCATAGGCACAAGGTTTGCCATATGGGAGGTACCACCACTGCCATTTTAATCTTCAGTTTAAGGTGATGTCTACACTAGAGGTCTTATAGCGTCACAAGTGTACCCATGCAGCTGCGCTACTGTAAGATCTCCCATTCGGCCGCTCTATGCTGACGGGAGAGAGCTCTCCTGTTGACCAAATTAAACCACCCCCAATGAGCAGTGGTAGCTATGTCAGCAGGAGAGCGTCTCCTGCTGACATAGCACTGTCCACACCAGGGCTTCTGTTGGTGTAACTTATGTTGGTCAGGGATGTGTTTTGTTCACACCCCTGAGCAATATACGTTTTACCGACCAAAGTGCTAGTGTAGACACAGCCTTAATCAGAAGTCCTCTGATTCGCCACAAGATATCTAGCAACATCAGTGCTGCAGCAAGAGGGGCTGCTGTAAGTTTCCTTGGTTTAGTCTACACTTGGAACTTATGTCAGTATAACTATGGAAAATCCACACCCCTGAGCAATGTAGTTATAACCACCAAACCCCCAGTGTAGACACTGCTATGTCAACGCTTCTCCCATTGACATAGCTACTGCCTCTACCGATCGGCGTAGGTAGCATCTTCACTAAGCACTACAATGGTGCTGTTGCAGCACTGTAAGTGTAGACAAGCCCCTACCAGTAGTATGATGTGGAATTACCTTCAGTGGAGCCAAGGAGAGCAGTAGCCAGTTCTGGACGGAGAAGATCCTTGCAAAAAAAATAGGTTTATTTTACTCCAAAAAGTAAAATTCAATCCCTTCCCAAACTCTTCAGATGTCAGAATTTTACTGCAAAGAACATTGTTACAAATCACTGGTGTCATGAATATCTTTTATGATGCGTGAACACATTTCATAACATTTATGAAGTATATAAATTTTATTTCTAATGTCTAGTAACATGATAAACTTTCCTGATTTTCAGTCTCATTTATCAAGATCACCAGCATTCCTTGATCAAATTATGGTCTGGTATGGTACAACACAGTGTATTCTATTCCTTAGATAATATATGGAAAAGCATAATCCCATCTGTAAGCAGTTGATATTTTACAGTCATCTTCTAGTTTAAATTGAAAACATGTTTAGTATTATTAAATGCAGAACTGCAACATTTTATAATCAGTTGTCATATGTAAAAAATCATTTATTTAAGCACCATATTGTATTCAATATATACAGCTTGTGCATGTCTCCCCTATTGCCATGTAGTAATATAGTAAAACCTCAGTATTACAAACACCTCAGGAATGGAGGTTGTTCATAACTCTGAAATGTTAGTAACTCTGAACAAAACATTATGGTTCTTTCAAAAGTTTACAACTGAACATTGACTTAAATCAGCTTGAAACTTTACTATGCAGAAGAAAAATGCTGCTTTTAACCATCTTAATTTAAATGAAACAAGAACAAAAATAGTTTCCTTACCTTGTCAAATCATTTTTTTTTAAATTTTCCCTTTTTTTTTTGGTAGTTTATGTTTAACACTGTACTGTGTTTGCCTTTTTTTTTTTTTGGTCTCAGCTGCTGCCTGATTCTATACTTCTGATTTCAAATGAGGAGTGTGGTTGACGGGTCAGTTTGTACCTCAGGTTCGTAACTCTGAGATTCTACTGTACTAAACTATGCACATGGGCCTGCTTGTGTGCGCAAAGTGGGAGTAAGGCACCACTATTCTGATTTGTTAGTGTATAATACCCACAGGTAGTTAAATAACTGCATGAAGTGAAAGACAGTGGAGAACCAGGCCCATACAGCTCTAATTTTAGCTGAGACTTATAGTAACGTTAAAAAAAAAAAAAAAGGCTTAAAAAATTGAAACAAGCAATAGAATCCTGGTGCATAGGGTGTGCTGTGGTCTAGAGGAAGAGGGGCCAGAGCCACAATGTATACACTATGGTGATTCTGGGTGGCACTACTGCTCATAGGCACCTTGTCTTGGGTTGTTGTAGTTTAGGAACTTAAAGCTACTTTTGCCATTGGACTGTGAGATTTGTGATGTGCATCTATAAGATGTAGAATTAAATTACACCCACTGTCTTTTATATGAGAAGTAACGTTAAATCCTTACCACTTATGGCCCCTAAAGATTCCATTGCAATTTTTGCAAGATCCGGAGTGTTGGCCTCAGTCTCCTGGCCAAATTCCAATGTAAATAAATTACATTCTTCCTACTTACATTCCTCTTGCGACTTCAGTTGGGTACAGTACACTTCCTGGTCTTAACTGTCATGAAATATTGTGGTATACTGTTAAACGGCTGTCGCATTCCACCCTAGAGTTAACTGCATTTCAGTGATGGGTGACATGATTAATATAAGAATAGCAGTAAGTAAAAGTGAACTGTAAAGGAAAAAACAGCAATTTGTGCTCTTTTATAAAAATATAAAAAAGGCCTGAAAATACTGTTATCCTCCCAGAAAAAGGTGTTTTCCCCTCCCTCCTTGTTTTTGTAGCATCAGAAATAAAAAGTATCGGGGGTAGCCGTGTTAGTCTGTATCTACAAAAACAACAAGGAGTCTGGTGACACCTTAAAGACTAACAGATTTATTTGGGCATAAGCTTTCGTGGGTAAAAACCTCAATTCTTCAGATGCATAGAGTGAAAGTTACAGATGCAGGCATTATACAAATAAAAAGGTTTGTTTCTACTGAAATTGTCCTTGGAGACTAAAGAACTAGAATTTAATCCTTCTCAACCCTCCATCTGAAGGGGCAGATTAATTTTTCACAACAAGATCTTTTCTCCCCACTATTTGTCAGGTGTACAAGTTATTCAATTGGCCACAAACATCTTCTAGGAAAATGCAAGCTATACAAAACCTGACTTCTAATGCAAATAAACAAGCTGGGAAGGGGAATAAAAGGCAATAAGGAGGAGAACAAAAACTAAAAAACCCAAATACACTAACTCTCAAGTCTGTTTTATACATTGGTTGCACTTACAAAGACGCTACTGGTTTGATATTTGGTTAAAAACTTTCTAAACGGACTAAATGTTATGTAATTACAGTATAGTTACACGGTTATGCTTTTTGATACCTTAATTACCACTAATTCAGATGATCAGAAGGTTCACTAGATGAATGGGAATAATTACAGTGTAAATTCAATGTAGTAAATATACCTGAATTCTAATAGTTCCAGATGGGTGATAATGAATTCAGCCATGTAATTAGTTCATCTTCTGGATACTGAATTATTGGCAATTAAGTATCAGAAAGCACAACCACAGTGTAATTACACTGTAACTGGAATGAAACTACACTGTGATTAGTCATTGTATTACGATGTCAACTGATATTCTCTATACTTAAAATGAGAAACACAGATAGAACTGATAGAAGTTTTTTATGTACAAAAGAGGGTACAAGCTTTTTTCCCCCTTGCATGACACCCTTGAAGATTCAGATGGCCACTTCATTCTAGCCTCTATTTTCAGTTACTTGCAACTAGCTAAAAAAAAGAAACGTGGTCTTGTGCTGAAATGCCACATTTCTGGCTTTAGCTTCAGGACTAAAGTTTCACAAAAATCTGTAGAGCCACTCAATTATTCAAGTATGAAAAAATGTTTTCTCCGTGAAAAATGTATTCCAAACTTTTTTTGTGTGTGCTTCAAAAATGGCTAAGTTTTAGAACCTCAAGCCTGTAATTCTGCTAGTCTTTAAAACAAAACTAGTCACTATGGTGTCTTTGAAAAATAATTGTAACATTGGAAGGTTAATGTTTCTCACTGGTAACTATTCAATGTGTTATTTCAATAAATTTATTATTGTGATTATTTTTTGTATTATGGCAGTTCCTGAAAGGTCCCCACTAAGATTGGTCAACAGAGTAACATCAACAGAGTAAAAGACAGTCCCTACCCCACATTGCATACAGTCTAGGGCAGTGGTTCTCAAACTATTGTACTGGTGACCCCTTTCACATAGCAAGCCTCTGAGTGTGACCCCCCTTATAAATTAAAAACACTTGTTTATATATTTAACACCATTATAAATGCTGGAAGCAAAGCGGGGTTTGGGGTGGAGGCTGACAGCTTGTGGACACCCCCCCCCCCCATGTAATAACCTCATGACCCCAGTTTGAGAACCCCTGGTCTAAGGGCACATCTATACTAGCAACTCTACACATGTCCTCACATGTGGTTGTGCCAAACTCCCTTACTGGCCCCCTCTAAACCCAAGCAGTATGTATCTGAAGATAAGTATAGGGCAAGTAAGCTAGAGTTCCTAAGGGCTATGGGTAAGTACATGCCTCAGGCTGTGGCATGGCCCTGTACCCATGCCAGTGTGCAATGTGGATGGAGGCAAGGGGCGAGTACCAGGTCTTGAATTTCGATAGTCCTCCTCCCACATTCCCATAATGCACTGAACCCTCTTCTGTCTGACCTCACCTGATCTATAAAGGTCCCTGTCCCCAGCCCGTTGTCACCAATAGTAGTGAGCTGCAGTGACCACATCAATTTTCCACTTCATTCCTTTGATCAGTACAAGAGAACGTACATCCTGCTCTGAGAGTAGCTGCTTGGCCCACTGACCACAACTGGGCGCTGATCAACGTGTGGTCAGAGTACGCTGTCCTCCATGACTTCGCCTGGGTCGTCAGGAACATCAACTTCTACCAGGAAATATCACAGAGACTGGAGCAGGTGGGCACTGAGCAGACTCAGGCCCAGTGCCAGGAATGCATCAAGCACCTTAGGTTCCTGTACAGGAGGGCAAAGGAATCAAACAGTCACTCTGGGAGGGTGCATTGCACATGCTCATTTGATGACAAGCTGGAGCAGGTGTTCTCAACGGTTCCCAGTACAGAGCCTGAAATGGCTCGTGACCCCCTCCTCAACCCTGCCGGCCTCATTGTCCGTCAGGATGGCAATGAGGGCCAGGCTGAGGAGGCAGCAGGGACCATGGAGGATGCCCCGGAAGATCCAGAGGATGATGAACATGTGATTCTGCACTACTATCTGGGAACACCAGTTGAAGAAGACTCCTCTTTCCCCCACACAACGAACCTGAGGAGGAACCCGAGTCACAGCAAGAACCAGAACCAAGCTAGTAAGTTACAATGGACTCCCACCCTTCCTGCCAATATCCCATCTTGTTCTGATGCAACATTCCTGATTTTAAGCCCAGCCTCCACTCCACACCACCCTAAAATGGTCCCCAAGCAAGACATGGCTATAAATCAATGGTTTAATTGATTTCCCATGAACCACTGTTATGCATTTGTCAGAAGCTATAAAACAGATTATTAAGGAACAATCATTGTGCTCCTGTGTCCGTGCATTTCTCGGCCAGCAAACAGGCAACAATGGTCCCAGGGCTATATGCAGCAGAGGAATGATGTGGCCAGGTTTAGGAAGGTCCTCGCTGAGGATGGGACAGTTTTAGAAAACTTATAGTTGATTGTCTAAAGTTAGTAATAGTAGCTGTCTTTTGTTCTTTGGAAGATTTCACTGTTTCAGTGCTTCTCCCACCTGCCCCATTCCTACTGCCTCCCTACAAAGGGAGCTGCATGGAAGGAGGGAGGAGGGGTTGAGGTGCAGAGGGAGGTTAGGTCTGAGAAGGGGAAGGGAACACTTTGGTTGTCTGAGGAAAAAAGTTAGTCATAACAGTCTCCTTTCTCCCTTGGAAGCTTACACAATTGTTACAGTTCCTCTCCCTGTTGTCTGGCCTGTTCCCACACTGAGGCATACTGCACAAGTTGGGGGAAACAGGGATGGGAGAAGGATCCCGTCTGGTGGTTCCATAAACACAGTGCGGTGTCCCTTTGCAGTAGTGAGGGCCAGGGGCTTGTGGTGGTGATCTGAAACTTCAGAGAACAAAATCAAGTTGTGGTTTGTCTCTTTCTTTCCCTGTCTGTTTCATCATCTTTAGGCAGCCACAGGGGCAGGATTTTCTGGTGATGCCATTTGTGTGTGTACGCGCGCGCGCGGGGGAGGCAGTTTTTGTGGTTTGCATCTCCCTTTGCATGGAAACTCAGTATGCTAGCTGAGAATATAGTCAAATCTCCCAGTCCTGTAAGCATATTTCAGCAAATTTCTGGTGTAGCAGAAAGTCCAGCTGGGTCTTGAGGTTCAATGGTAGTGCAAACCTGCTTTTTCATAGCTGACCAAACCCCTCCATTCAGCAATAAGCAGAAAGGGGACCATTAGCAGAAGCATCTCTCTGGAATATAGGGTTGCTAACTTTCTGATTGTACCCCACCCCTGCCCCGTCCCTTCCCCAAGGCCTCACCCCCGACTCACTCCATCCCCTCTCCCTCTGTCGCTCACTCTCCCCCACCCTCATTCACTCACTCTTCACTGGACTGGGGCAGGGGGTTGGGGTGCAGAAGGGGGTGAGGACTCCGGCTGGGGATGCAGGCTCTGGGGTGGAGCCGGGGATGAGAAGTTTGGGGTGCAGAAGGGGGCTCCAGGCTGGGGCAGGAGGTTAGGGTGTAGGAGGGGTATGGAGGTGTAGGAGGGGCTCTGGGCTGAGGCCCAGGATGGGGCCAGTAATGAGGGGTTCAGGGTGTGGAAGGGGGCTCTGGGTTGGGGCAGCGGGTTGGGGTGTGTGTGGGGTGGTGAGGGCTCCAACTGGGGGTGCAGGCTCTAGGGTGGGGCCGGGGATGAGGGGTTTGGGGTGCAGAGGGGACTCCGGACTTGGGTCAAGGGGTTTGGAGTGCAGGAGGGGGCTCAGGGCTGGGGCAGGGGGTTGGGGTGCAGGAGGGGGTGAGGTGTGCAGGCTCCGGGTAGCGCTTACTTCCCAGGAAGTGGCCAGCATGTCCGTCTGGCTCCTAGGTGGCGGCGTGGCCTCGTCTGCAGGCGCTGCCCCTGCAGCTTCCATTGGCTGCAGTTCCTGGCCAATGGGAGTTGCAGAGCTGGCGCTTGGAGCGCGCGCAGAGCCCCCATGGCCACTTCCGGGAGCTGCGCTGAGCCGGTCGCTGCAGCCAACCTGACTTTTAGCAGCCCAGTCAGCTGTGCTGACTGGAGCTGCCAGGGTCCCTTTTCGATCAGGCATTCCGGTTGAAAACTGGACATCTGGCAACCCTATTGGCATAGATTGCTAGATCTCTGTCACTGGACTAGAAAGCCACTTCTCTTTTTCATTCTGGTATCTTGAAAACTGCTATGTTCTCCTATCTTTAAAAAAAATTGCAAAGGGTAACAGTCCCTGGAAGAAACTGCCACCCACAGCTCCCGAGACACTATGAACATTTTAAATTTTAGAAAACATTAGTATATGTATCTTACCATTAGTAGCCTCGGCTCCTTCCTCAGGGGCTGCAAAAGTTGTCTGAGGTGCCAAGACAGTTATATAATCACATTCCTGGAATGCTGAGAAGTATCAATACTGTGGCCTTCTACGGCAAAATTATGTTATTATGGGGAGGGGTGGGGCGGATTTCTCGGCTTCTTCTGAAGGAAAAAGTATATAATTCTATTGTCTTTGAATTGGCAAGACTTTCAGCTCTCAAGAGAGAAAACATTCCACCAGGAGGGCAGGAGTAGCATCCCAGAGACAGCAGAAGCTGGTGGAGAAGGACCCTGGAAGAGCTGCTCATAGGGATGGACAGGAGGAACCAGGAGCAATTTGAGTTCCTCAAGGCACAGAAGGAGCTGGCTCTTCAGCAGGAAGAGAAACTGATGAATTGGTTCATGGAGCTGGAAGCACACCTCAGGGTACAGGAGCATGCCGTAATGGAGAGGTACGGATCTGGTGGCAGAACAAGTTCAGGGTCCACCTGCTGCTGTGGCTACTGCATATCTATGAATGGCTACCACCTTCTCTTCCAGGGTGCTGCAAAGGGGGACGATCCAATACTCCAAGTGACCATGAGGAGCCTTCAGGATTCCTGGGACCACATCCTCCACAGACACCCAAAACCCCTCACAGGGGAACATCCATGAACATCCGGGAAGGGAATGATGATCCTGGGGGAATCCCTGAAGCCCACCAAGTGTCTGCCTCCCAAACCCCACACAGGAAACATCCGTGTTTGTCCCCAAGAACAATTTCACCCCATCATTCCCCCCTTTGTTGGGAGGAAGGGAGAGCAAGGGGATGGGTTCAGAGACATTAACATTTGGCCATTATTCATAGATTCAGTCCCATTATGTTCTGTTGGTTTACGTTTCCTTTTTAAAATATTTCAATTATTTGTTCCAGTACTTTTAATACATTTTATAGTTTCCTTGACTTGTGTGGGGACCCTCCTTCCTCAGTATGATGAAGGTCTGATGTTTTCAGGCTTAGAATTGGGCCCCATAATTCACAGCACATGAACTGCAATGGTATAATTGTCAGGTGCCATTATATTGCAAACACTTTTCTGTCCATCCCTTCCCCCCCACTGCCCCCCCCCCCCCCCACACACACACGCCTTGCAGGTTAAGAAACATCTGATGTCCCAAGGATGCATGGGAAGGATGGGGAAAGTGCATTGTCAGGAGCTTACAGAAAGCCCTTGTAGTTCTAAAAGTTCTCACAACACAGAAAATGGGCAGATGAATGTCTTTATGGTTTGGTTTACATACAGAAAAATGTAACACAGTTAAAGAAACGATACAGGCATCTGTCACAAACCACTGATTGAATGTCCCCTCCAAAGCTTGACCAGTTTCAACCTTATTAGAGATTACTGCTCCATAACAACTGCTAAGTGTAGTTAGGACTGCCAACAATGAACAGTGTGGGGGGAGGAGGGGGAAGAATAGATGAAACAAAGAACAACAACAAAAAGGTTAATAAGGTAATTAAGACAGACTGAGTGCTCCCAGTAAAGATTTGTTTAAAACTGTTAACATTTAAGACAAAAGCATCCCACAATGACCACATTACAACTCAGCCCGGACCCTCCACAGCAGAAAACCAACCCTAAGGCGATAACCCAGTGGAGATGCCCTGTTACAATTGCCTGTAATGGGTGAATAGTCACAGGAATTAATGGCTAAATGACTGGCTGGGGGGGGGGGGGGGGGGAAATCACTCCAAAAGCTATGCAGCCCCACAAGTATGTGCCAATATTCCCTTGCATGCTTTTCCAGCAGCTGTGCAAGGTGTGAAGTTGTCCCTCAGCATAGGTAGAGGTCACCTTTGCCCCCCTGCTGTGCCCACATGTGTGCACATCTGGCATCTCTGATTTCCCTTGCCCACTGGGAACCAGGACCAGTGCACATGTGGGTGGGATACAGCTGCCTGTAAACCAGACTTGTCCTGTCCCCACTGGAGCTGGAAGCACTCCCCACTGCATTCACAAAAGTTATGGCATGTGCAGCAGGAGATTATTATGCAAGTGGCATTGGCCACATTGGCATCCAGATGGGTGCATGGGCAACACCAACAAGATTTCAGCAAATATGCACTCCACATGCTGCAGCTACTGAGTTTGCAATTGGACTCCTTTTTTCCAGGGTCATAGATGTCAGGGTATGGTTTCCAAGTTAGGAACAAATATAAAATGAAAGTTGGCACAGCCAAACCAAAAAGAACCATATCAGTTCTGGAGAATAAAGTTCCTTCTTCACCCTTCAAATACAATCCCGCCCTCCTCAGCACCCTGGTGTCACAAACCTTTCCAGTGTTTCCCACATTGGTATTTAGGAATCTACCTCTGTGGTCCACTAAGCCTTGAAGAACCAGTGAACCTTTTTAGCTCACATATTCGCTCGCCCCTTTTGGATGGCAAAGTATTGGGATGTGTGTGCCATCGATGGCCCCTGCACAGTTCAGAAACTCCATCCTCTGAAATCCAGCTATTATTTCCAGAACTTTGCTTACAGTAACCATCCCTGGGGTAAATCACGGTGCCTTGCAAACCTGCACTACCTTGATCTCGCCAATGGACTTTCCAACCCCAAAGTAGTTTGCAACTAACCTATTGCAGTCTGGTGTTGCCAACTTTCACAGAGCAATAGCCATGCACTTCTCCACTGGTATGGCTTCCCTGAATCAAGTGTTCTGGTGCTGGGGGCATAAGCTCATCACATGGCTCCAAGGAAGTCGGTTTCCTCATTTGGAAGTTCTGAAGCCATTGCTGGTCATCCCATATTTCCAAAATGATGTGATCCCACCACATCTGACATAGGCGCCAACTTCTCCTGGCGCCAATGGGTGCTCGACCCCCTCCCGCCCCTGCCCCGCCTCCATTCCAACCCCTTTCCCAAAGTCCCCCACCCCAACTCTGCCCCCTCCCTGCCCCTATTGGACTCCTTCCCCAAATCCCTGCCCCGGCCCTGCCTCTTCCCTGCCTCCTCCCGAGCGCGCTGCATTCCTGCTCCTCCCCCCTCCCTCCCACAGCTTGTTACACTGCAAAACAGTTGTTTTGTGGCCGCAAGCGCTGGGAGGAGAAGTGGGTACGCAGCATGCTCAGGGGAGGAGGTGGAGGTGAGCAGAGCTGGGGCGGGGAGCTTGGCTGCTCCCACTTTTTTCCAGTGGGTGCTCCAGCCCCGAAGCACCCACGGAGTCAGCGGCTATGACATCTGGTGTTCCTGAACAAGAAGCGACAGTCCACCCGAGGGCATACTGTGGCAATATCAACATTCACCGTATCTGTTCCATGGGACTTGAATGGATTGTCATTCCTCCTCAAGGTCAGCTGTCTTTGGCGTGTTGGAAAGTTCTGCCCAAATTCCATCCTGCATCTCGCCAATTGCTTACTCCATTGCATAAATGTTTGTCCTGGAATAAGCAGAAGCAGAACCACATCATCATCCAGTTGCTCCATTTGTTCCACCCTGCTAAACAAGAGGGAGACATGAGCAAGAACTGCCATTGGCACAGTACCAACAACACACACAAAAGCGATTCTTAGAATGTCTCCCTGTGATGCACAGAACCTTGGGATACTACCTCTGAAACAGATCATAGAATCATAGCATATCAGGGTTGGAAGGGACCTCAGGAGATCATCTAGTCCAATCCCCTGCTTAAAGCAGGACCAATCCCCAGACAGGTTTTTGCCCCAGATCCCTAAATGGCCCCCTCCAGGATGGAGCTCACAACCCTGGGTTTAGTAGGCCAATGCTCAAACCACTGAGCTAAATGGTAGAGCTGTCATATAACAACAGCAGCAGTGTGGATGTGGGCATACATGTGTACACAGTGTTATACCCGTGTCCAACACAACATAAGTGGAACATATGTGAGGATGTACACTGTCTAGTAAGCTTGTGCGCTGGTGTAGACATAGCCTAAATAGACAAGATATACACAAAGTTGGAGGGGAAAGGACATAACATGCAAGCAGAATTAACAGAGAAATTCCACACTTTAGTTCTCTCTTTGTTTTTAAAATTTTGGGTGTGTTTTTTTTTTTAATTTTACATTCATTCTATCTATCTATCTATCTATAGAATAAATGTAAAATAAAACATGCACTATAAGGCAAGGGCATGACAGAAGGGAAGACAGGAAGGGATTATTGACATGAAAATCAAAGGAAGAGAGGTAAGGGGGATGGAGGAGGAAAGAATGGAGAGGAACATGAAGGACAGGTGGAGCAAGACTGAAGTGAGAAGACAGAGGGGGAAGAGCAAGCAGCCAATCAGCACAGAAGCGGAGAGAATTTTCAGAGTAAAAAGTCTGATGACATCATCGGTGTCCATGTTGAAACTACTTCTACAGCTGCTCCCGCCTGCTTCAATCTCTGGCTGACTCTACCTTGGACAATATTTATCCATCCCTTCCCCTAGCCAACATAGCTTTGGAGGCAATAGGGGATTGCGGGGGGCTGGGAGGAGGAAAGAGTGGCATTCCATGGGGCTTGTGTCCCTGGAGATGGGTAGTGCGTGAGAGTGATTTTGCTCTAATACAATGCTAAAGTGGAACTGAAAATAAATTGATAAAGAAAAAACACTTATTTAACTGCAGTTCTGCTTCTGCACAACTCTAGGCTAAAAATAGAAATGTACTGTTAAATGAGTCAGGATGTGCATTTCCCATTCAGGATGTGTTTACAACTACATTTCTGCCTGTGTGCAAATCCCATCCACCAGCACAGAATGAATTAACGTCATGTTCCCCCTACTTTCTCTTTCTTTAAATGGAAAATATTAATGCAAAAACTGAGGGCTAAATACTGCCCTGTATTACACTGTTGCATTTGTGGGGAAGATGGTAGTGTAAAAGGTTCTTTTCCAACTAGCATTTCCAAACAAGATCATGGTGGGACATCAACCTACCATGCAAGAGCATGGGGAGGGGTGCACCAGTTACTGTGCAGAAATTGCCTCAAAATGACTTGACCTATCGACTAAGGGGCATGGTCAGGTCACCAATTTCCCAGTGCATGCGCTGGTGTTGAGATGAGCTACATGCAATCCAGCCATGTTAATCCATCTACTATGCAAATGCACCCATGTACAATGTTAATCCATCTACAAAAAAACAGTTTGGGGCGGATGAAGATCAGAAGGTTTGCCCATTGAAGCTTGAAGTATGCATTGGGGAATCAATTGACTGGCTTTTCCAAAGGCTCCAGGTTTGCTTAGCAAAGCCAGTGTAATTCCATCATAAACACAATGCATAAAACAAATGATCTATCCTGAAAATCTGCCAACCAAGGTCTTGGATCCTAGGAGTTATTTTTTGAAAATATTTTAAGAGGATTGGATGGCTTTGTGGCAGAGGCAACGCATGGGGGAGGGGGAATGCAGGGTCATGTGTCTCCCCCCTCCCCCCCCGATTTGTTGCTTGGCTTGCACTGAGCATGCTCACAAGGACTGAGCATGCTCAGTAACTCTGTGGAAACCGGCTGCCCGCACTCCACCCCTCCACTATTGGCAGGCACAGGTAGTCTCTGATTTGTGGATGGTGTGAATGAGATAACCAGTTCAAACAGCTTTAGGGCATGTCTACACATACTGCGCTGCAACGGGCAGCTCGGCTCTTACAGAGCCCAGGAGTCAGGGAGCACAGCAGCCCCCGGCGCCCAGGTAAGCCAGGGTGTATTTTTCCCGGACATGTTCGGCTTTTTGGAAATTCCCCCCGGATGGGGGTTTGATTACCAAAAAGCCGGACATGTCCGGGAAAAAACTGATGTATGGTAACCCTACACTTTCCCTCCGTGCTTCTGCTTTCTTGGCCTTCTGCTGAGGTGCGCTTACGAGGTCAGCAATCATCTCCTCCCCCATCCTCTTTTGCTTACCTTGCAGATCTTTCAGGCATTCACCAGATGATAAATCCCCTGTCTGTAAGAGCCCCAGTATTTCAGGTGCCAGGGAAAGAGAGAAACAGCATAAGTGGTTATTATTCTAAAGACTAGTCCATGCCAAAAATTTAAAAAAAGTTTATTTTTTCTCAGTTTTGGAATGCTTTTGCCATCTGCTTTTCCCAGTATGTATGGGACGTGCTTGGAGATGGTAAAACATTTTCCACCTCACTTCTCTTTTCTCCTGTACCAATGCTGGGGGATCAGGGGAAAGCAGGGTGTAGATTAGTAATTACATATCCACTGCTGCAGGCTGTCCTTACATTGGAAGATGTTATCCTGAGGAATATCCCCAAGAGGCAGAAAAGGGTAGGGACATGGAGAAAAATTGATCACCATCCTCTTCATAACAGCCCTTAACATATTTGAAGACTGTTATCACGTTCAGGTCCCCTGCCAGCTGTCTTTTTTCAAGACTAAGGGCATGGCTACACTTGCAGATGTAGAGCACTGTAAGTTAAACCAGCCCTCGGAGAGTGCAGTAGGGAAAGTGCTGCAGTGTGTTCACGCTGTCAGATTCAAGCGCACTGGCATGGCCACATTAGCAGCTCCTGCAACGCCACAGAGAGCAGTGCATTGTGGTAGCTATCCCAGCATGCAAGTGACTGCAATGCGCTTTTCAAATGGGGGGTGGGGTGGAGTGTGACAAGGAATGTGTTGTGAGTATGTGTGTGGGGGAGAGAGTGGGTTTTTGAGGGGCTGAGAGCATGTCAGCATGCTGTCTTGTAAGTTCAGACAGCAGCAGATCCCCCTGCCCCCCGCCTCTCTCTCACTCACAGCAAGCAGCATTCCACACTAATGTAGGGTGACCAGACAGCAAGTGTGAAAAATTGGGATGGGGGAGGGGGGTAATAGGCACCTATAGAAGAAAAAGCCCCAAATATCGGGACTGTCCCTATAAAATAGGGACATCTGGTCACCCTACACTAATGGTTGCTTTGTCCCGGAGCAGATAAGCATGCCAGCTGTCAGAAACGGAGATTTGAAAGGCCATATTCGCATTCCTGCTGCCGATTCCAAAACAATGACAAGAGTGGCTACTTGACTTAAGGGGATTATGGGACGTTTCCAGAGGCCCATCAAAGCATAGTAATGCAACACCTCATTCACACTGACGCTGGGGCGTTTCAGCCAAGGCGCAGCAAGTGTTAATGCTTTTCGTGGAGGTGGATTACTAGGAGCGCTCCAGCTGCAGAGTCCAGGCACTCTAAGTGCCTTGCCATTGTGGACGGGTTAGGGCGCCAGGGGCTGCTTTAATGCACTCTAACTTGCAAGTGTAGCCAAGCCCAAAATGTACCCAATCTTTTTAACCTTTCTTCATAGGTCAGGTTTTCTAATCCTTTTGTCATTTTTGTTGCTCTTCTCTGGACCTTCTCCAGTTTATCCACATCTTTCCTAAAGTGTGGTGCCCAGAATTGAACACAATACTCCAGCTGAGGCCTCACCATTGCAGAGCAGAGCGGGAACATTACCTCCCGTGTCTTACATACAACACTCCTCTTAATACACCCCAGAATATTAGCCTTTTTCTTAACTGTATAAGATTGTTAACTTATATTCAATTTGTGATCCAACATAATCCCCACATCCTTTTCAACAGTCCTGCCACCTAGTCAGTTATTCCCCATGTTGTAGTTGTGCATTTGATTTTTTGTTCTTAATTGTATTACTTTCCACTTGTCTTTATTGAATTTAATCTTGTTGATTTTGGAACAATTCTCTAATTTGTCAAGGTCATTTTGAATTTTAATCCTGGCCTCCAAACTGCTTGCAACACTCCCAGCTTGGTGTCCTCTGCAAATTTTAGAAGAATACTCTCCACTCCATTATCCAAGTCATTAATGAAATTATTGAATAATACCACACCCAGGATTGATGCCTGAGGGGCTCTACTAGATATGCCCTCCCAGTTTGACATCAAACCATTGGAAACTACCGTTTGAATAAAGTATTTCAACCAGTTGTGCACCCACTTTATAGTAATGTCTTCTAGATCACATTTCCCTAGTTTGCTTATGACACTGTCATGCGGGACTGTGTCAAAAGGCATACTAAAATCACGATATATCCTGTTTCCTGCTTTCCCCCCATTTACTAGGCTAATAACCCTGTCAAAGAAGAAAATTAGATTTGGCATGATTTATTCTTTACAAATCCATGCTGGCTATTCCTTAGAACCTTAAAGATCTCATTAATTTTGCACAAGAGTAGACGTGTTAAACTCTGTGTCCCAGCCAAACTTCAATTACAGTATTTACATTCTGTCCACCTCTATCTAAAATCCCCTGTCCTTTCAACTGAATACATTTTTCATTATTTGCCCTATATTATTGTGTGATTGCTGTGCACTATTCAAGTCCTGTTTCTCCTCAGAAATGGTTCCATTTCATAACCGGTATTCCCTTTATATAGACTATATGTCTTCAAGTACTTTTTCTTTCAGGTGCAAAATGTGTTATAGAAATGTCATACACTATCAGAGGAAGAGAAGAAATGGCTGAGAGAGCACACTGGCATTTGGGGGAGTGGGCAATAGGTCTCCCATACAAGTGTCAACCCAACCCTCTGCTGCTTAATCTGATGTCACCCCATCTCCTGAAAATAATTT
Source organism: Chrysemys picta bellii (assembly GCF_011386835.1). Lineage (NCBI taxonomy): Eukaryota > Metazoa > Chordata > Testudines > Emydidae > Chrysemys > Chrysemys picta. Next base: position 89,829,852 of record NC_088791.1, on the reverse strand, counting down.
GGATACAGGTGTGAAGAAGACACCATACTCTTCTTCTAAGATCTTGGTAACCCACCTCATAGAAATCCTCTTCCAAACTTTTAGATCCCACTGAAAACAGCAACACTGTTTGTCTCTATATCATGAGGGCAATTCATCTGAAGGACAGGCAAGTTCTGTCCTTTGTGAAAAGTCTAGAAACCAGTCTCCTTTCAGTTTCTGATGTTTTGTTCATGCATGGCTGTGGCTTTTTGAAATGACAAGTAAAAGGAGGTAGTGGGGTTTAGTGGCTTGAGTAAAGGATTGTACTGGATGGCAAGACTCCTGCATTCTATTCCTGATTCTGTAAATGATTTGCTGTATGACCTTGGACAAGCCACTTCATCTCTTTTCATCACTGACCTATGTGTAAAATTAGTATAATACTTACCTGCTGCAGTGGCATATTGCATAGTATAATGTCTATAAAATGCTTTGATGTCTTTGGATGAAAGGTGCTATTATAAGTTCAAAGTGCTCATATTATAGATGTGTATACAGTAAAAAATCAGGCCCTCCCATGTAATTATGATCAATAATATATGACATTCATATGACATCTTTCATTCAGAAGGGTAAAAAGTACTATACAAAAGTGTGTGTGCACGGGGGGGGTATGCAATTTTAAGGTTGAAAGTTTACACAGACAGATGTCATGAAATTAAAAAAGTTAAGATTCCCAAAGCAATGTAAACTCAGCTATATTGCCTCTAATGAATCCATTAATACATGCATATAATAATAGTACATTAATCGGAAATACTGCTAAGCCCTAATGTGCTCTGATACCTCACTGATGGGTGCATTGTAGATGTTTTTTTTGTGCCTGCTGCAGGGAACAGGATGGGGGGAAATTCAGTCATAATTCAGTTTGGAGGATAGGTAGTGTTTACACGCCGGGACTGGCGATTGTATTTGTGAAGGGCGCTATGGGAGTAGTGGATAGAGGTTTCTTGTCAAGTCAAAGGGGAAACAACTCCAGCCAGGTCTAGGGTAAAGGGAAAGATTCCCTGGGAGGCTCAAGTTATCACACAGAGCTCTTTAGTCAGGACACAGCCGCTCATATTGTTGCAGCACTGGAGCAAAAGCAGTAAACATCAGACTAGAATTTCAACATGTCCCACTTCAGCAGAAGGGGGTCTCAAACCCAGCAGGGAGATTCAGCAGCACTTGTGTGAGCCAGCCTCGGTGTCAAATCCTAAGGGAGAAACAGTGTCAAGCAGTTCAGAGCTATCACACAATTGTGTATAATTCACTTCTTTAAGGACTGTGTAAAAGTAATTAAATAGAATGTTAAATTGTATTGTGCAAGAACCAGAAGGAAACCATTTCCTTCACACAATGGAATGCAGGCTGTTCCCCTTCAGACTGCTCTTCCGGTGCAGCTCAACCCTAGGGGCAGGGGGTGGGGAAAGGGAAGAGAAGGAGAGAACTCAGAGGCCGATGCTCTGGTTGGCAGGGCTGACTGACAGGAGGGAACCAAATTGGCCGTGGCTTAAAAGAGCTCAGTCAGCTTGACAAAGTTCTTCAAAGTTCCCCTGCAGCTGGAGCCATCTCTTTGCAGTGCAGAGCGAAATCAGCCTCTGCTTACTATATTTCCCCCCTTCAGGCTCCTGTCCCCTCTATTCCCACAGCAAACAATCCTATCCCTCATGTGGGAGAGGCAAAATCTGCAACTGTATTAGAAGGGACAGTCCCTAACCTCTGGATGTGACTCAGGCTCCCTTGGGACAATCATGTGCTATTGATAACACTGGTATTTTTAACAGAGATGAACTTTTAATACTAGAAAAAGAAACGGAAACGTACTGTTCATATCACATGGGAATCTACATCCATTCATCTTTGTCATCATCCCCCTTTTCCTACCCCTTCACATCCTTTGTGGCAAAATTATAAACGCTAAAATAGCAGATCTAAACCTAAAACGTGTTCTCCTCCCAACAGTTTAGTCTTTACCTCCTGCTGGCTCTTACAATTAAGTCGCAATGTTGCATCTCGGAATAGGTTAGGACATCACAAGCACAAAATAGTAACTTCAGTTCGGGAAGTAGCAGGAGGAGAGTCTCTCATTTGCTCTTCCTCTCAGCCTCACTCCCTTCTTTCCCACACACACATTCTGCTGAAAATGTGACGGAGACCTAGGCTATGCCTACACCACCATGGAAGGTGTGATTGCAGCTTGGGAAGGCATACCACGCTAGCTTTAATCTAGCTAGCGCAGCTAAAAATAGCAAAAAGAACAGGAGTACTTGTGGCACCTTAGAGACTAACAAATTTATTAGAGCATAAGCTTTCGTGGACTACAGCCCACTTCCGAAGACTACAGCCCACCTTCTTCGGAAGTGGGCTGTAGTCCACGAAAGCTTATGCTCTAATAAATTTGTTAGTCTCTAAGGTGCCACAAGTACTCCTGTTCTTTTTGTGGATACAGACTAACACGGCTGCTACTCTGAAACCTAAAAATAGCAGTGAAGACACAATGGGGCTAGGAATGCGAGTATATAACCAGGGTCCTGGGCTGGCTCCTATAGCCTGTGTTGAAGCCTGTGGTGCCGTCTCTTCCCTGTCATTTTTAGCTGCGCTAGCTGGCAGCCTACCTGAATGCAGTCACACTTCCGATTGCAGGAGTGACGTAGCCATAGACTCTCCATGGTGAAAAATGACACTTCTATGTGTTTAATTGTGGAGAGATAATATTTCCATACTACTTCGGGGAGGATTTTATGTTTTCGTTGGGATGTGGTGTGTGTGTGTGTGGACGGAATGAGGTTATGTCCCTGTGAGCGTCAGGGAGAGTTTTCAAAAATTTCCCACCATTGTTAATGCTGATTCATCTCTACCAGTGCTGGTATTTCTAGTGAAGATGGGCCGCTTTGGCTGCCTGCCTGCCTACTGCAGATATAGTTGCTAACACCAAGGGAGCTGAATCACTGGTAGCAACAGTGGGAAATTTTTTGAATATTCCCCTGATGTAGGCAGGTCCAAGGAGCCACTAAGATTAGACAGGAAGTCACCACAATTAGGCGGTACTGTAGTTACAAGTAACTAAATCAGAAAGAGTAGAGGGGGGAAGGCCGATATTTGGTATTTGTGAATTTAACTATATTTTGTGTATAGTCATTTTAACCATGGACGGCGCATGAACTGCAGGCTGGGGGAGGCTAGCCCTCAGCCCCACCCCTTCCGTGCACCACCCTCGCCAGAGCTCCCCCCACTGCAGCCACTGGCCCCCGCCCCAATCTAGCCCTCCCAGCTCTGGAGCACCGGGAGGGCGGGCAGCACGGTTGCAGCCTCCCCAGCCCTGGAGTGCCAGGAGGACGGGGGGGAGGGGCGCACAGCCCCAGCCTTCCCAGCCCCGGAGTGCTGGAAGGATTGGTGGCGCGCAGCCGCAGCCTGAACCAGGGCCACCGCACAGGGGGACTGGGGCCACACTGCTGCATGCAGAGTGGGCAGGAAGGAAGAGGGGGGGCCTGGCAGCGGAGTGAGGGCGGGGTCACGCCTGGCTGTTTGGGGAGGCACAGCCTATGGTACCTGACACCCATGATTTTAACTTTCCCTTGTTTATGTGACTCTCTCCCACTAGACGTCTGCTCAGGCCTAATTTTTAGGCCTGACCTGGACTGAGCCTGAGAGCGTCAAGTTGTTTTCTGACCTGACCCTGACCCTTCACCTGAACCTGAGTCACTGCTGCCTCCTATCCGTGGGTCAGTGCAGTGGCTGTCTGTGCCACTGGCTGTGTGGCCTGCTCCTGCCGTCCGCTGCCCCCTGCTGCACCGCGTGCAGGCACTGTGACTCCTCAGCACCCTTATGCCGCAGCACACACAGAGTGCAGTGAGGAGGCAGCAGCTAGCAGGAGCAGGGCACAGCCGCTGCCACAGAAGGAGCAGACCCAACCTGCATCAAGCCCAAGAGGATCTGCTTGTTTCCCACCTGACCCAACCCAGACCCCTGTGCCTTCCGGCTCCTGCACAAGGAAAAAAAAAGTGCAGGCACAGACAGAAAGGCAGCTTTGTTTTCCACCCTGATTCATCATCCAAGAATGATGTTTAAAAGAGAAAAAAAAAAAAAAAAAAAAAAAAAAACAGATCCCAGGAACAGCAAGTAGCAGCCTGTCAGTGACACACACACCTTTTCACAAACACAACTGCAGTTTCTTTTCTTTCATTAGCTATCTCACTGTTCAATGCTAGCAGACACAAAACTCTGTCGTTTTTACTATGATGGAGCTAGGCAAAGCTAAACTGCAGGTGGATGACATCACCTAGCTATGGCCACAAGCAACACAAGCACTCTCCTCTCATCTTATGCAGGCTCTGCTGTCCCTCTGTAGGTTAGCAATAGGCACACTGCAATCCATGAGCCCTCCGAGTGTCTCCCTGGAACGTCCAGCCCTGGGTTCACTGGACAGTCACAGTATTCATAGATTCACTGCTCCCAAAGAAACAATTCACAGCAGCTTAAAAGTTCCACCTCAGATCACCACGCCGTTCAACACACAGCACTTAGATATGTTTATAGTGAAAACAAGCACAAGTTTGTTTAACAAAGAGATTCAAATGGAAGTATTGGAAACAAATGGTTTCACAGAAAATAAAATCATAACAGTCATGCTAGAGCCTAGACTTAATTAACAAGATACCCTCAAATCTAAGTATTGCTCATCCAAAGATCTTTACAGCATTTTACAGCTAGGCCTGGCTGTGATCCCTCCTTCGTGAGACAAAACACGCTGCCAGCTGGTCTTCTAAGTAAAAGGATCCTGGGCGTTCTTTTGCAATCCCAGATATATCAAAACAGTCATTTGATCTTTAGTCATAAACCGGACACCCTCCTGCTGTTTGTTCCTTCCTGTAGATTTTGCCATTTCTTGTCGATTTTGCATTCTTGATTAGCTTGTGGCTCAGAATGCAAATAGACCCACATTGTGAAGTGGACAATACACAATACCCAGACAGGGATATGTATAAATGTCTGTTACCCCCTGTGTGAAAGGAACCTACCTGGCATATCACCTTCTGGTTACTTAGCTCAGTTCCAAAGGTTTTAAGAACATAATTTCCAGTATAGATACATAACTCCTTAAATACAACCTGGACATACATTTAAAAACTATTATAATAATGACCAGTGGGCTACATGTTACCCTTTGGAGAACTAATATGCATACACCGGACCCACAGGATCGCTGTAAAACCCTATGCACCCCCCTGTGCCCTCTGCCAGTTGGCATCAAGAGGTCCCTGGTGTCACAGTTGTAACTGTTGTCAAATTTGATCAGTTTTTGTTTTGCTTAGTGCTATCATTGTAGCAGTAAGCAGAGGGGAGAAAGTGGAAGGAAATACAGCAGTTAGGAAGTGGTGAGTGAGGAACAGTGGAGAGAGAGAGCATGTGGCGGGAGGAGGAAACCAAGTCACCAAGCAAGATGAAAAGCATGGAGAAGTGAGACAGTGGGTTTCCATGCTCTGTTTGAAAAACAGAGGGGAAGGAGATAGGGATCTAGATGCATGACACATGTTTACATTAGAAAAATAAGACAGAAGGAATGGTATATGGAGTCCTTCATCCAGCAGTTCCAATCTGTTCTCAGACTAGTAGTGACTGAAAGTCATTCCCATCTGGTTGGTGGCTTTTGGGTGGCCTGTACAAAGTGAGTGGGTGGGTATTTTACTAGAAGGAAGTTTCCACATCACAAAAGTTTTAGGGCAGATACAGTTAAACTGGCAAAAAAAGTGCTTTTGGGTAGAGCTTATTTTGTTGGGGTATAAGCTCTATCAGCAAAAGCACTGTTTTGATGGTATAAGCTGCATCTCCACTGGAGGGTTTGCCAGTGTAGCCATACTGGCAAACCTTTTCTACTGTAGACAACAAGGCCTGATACTGACTGCACAAAGAAAGGTGGTGTAACCTCACTATCCTCTTACAAACCTTGTTCTTATTGGTCCAGTCGTGCTTGTCTACCACACGTGAGTAGTTCTTTTAAAGTCTTATGAGTAAAACAAGCTGGATTTGGCCCGATGACTAGGTCACATAACATGGCAATAGATCAGGGTTTCTCAAACTTCATTGCACCGCGACCCCCTTCTGACAACAAAAATTACTGCATGACCCTGGGAAGGGGGACTGAAGCCTGAGCCCCGCCACCCCGGGCAGCGGGGCTGAAGCCCGAGCCCTACCACCCTGCGGAGGAGAGGGCAAATCTTGAGGGCGTCAGCCTTAGGCGGGGGGCTGTAACCTGAGCCCCACTGCCCAGGGCTGAAGCTGAAGTCTGAGCCTCTGGTTTCACCTTCCATCTTGGGCAGTGGGGCTTGGACTTTGGCTTCAGCCCCAGGCCCCAGCATGTCTAACGCCAGCCCTGGAGACCCCATTAAAACGGGGTCAAAACGCACTTTGGGGTCCTGACGCACAGTTTGAGAGCCGCTGCAATAGATAAATTGCTGTGACCGACTTATTCAGCTTTCTGACAATGACAATCAAAATGTTAGACTCGGATATGTATTTGTGCACTCGCATATTATGTTTTCACTTTAGAGTCACTGTTTCCATATTGGAGTTAGACTCTAGCAAGCTTATTTTGCCATTAGAATGAAACACAGTTCAGCCCTGGGGCTCCTGGGCAGTCAGTAGCTATGTCTCCACTCTCCTCTCAGCTAATAATGCCCTTTTAACAGATTACAGCCTGCAAGAAAAATACGAGCTGTGGGGGGAGGGGAAGGGCAGTCGGCCCTGGAAGGGGCCGCGGCAGGATTTTCATGTTAGTTAGAGACAGCCTGGCACATGCTTAGAGCCCTATTGTTGTGCAAAAGTAAGCTATTCAAAAATGTGAGTTCCAGAGATGATTACTAGAGGAAATTATTTTTCTGTAAAAGCAAAATGTAAGTGTAAGTGTAAATGGAAATACACACATATTTTGGAGGTGTAAGATAGTGACTTCATAGTAAATGCTGCATTGAGAGTTTCCTTGTAAGGCTTCTTTGGACCCCTCACCTCCTACTTCTATAACTTCTGATCTAAGTGTACAGTTTGTTTGAAAATTTCTGTGTGCAGTGTAAGTTAGGAGACGTTTCCCTGAAAACGTTGTAACTTTAAAACAATAGAACAGCGGTTCTCAAACTGTGGGTCGTGACCCTGTTTTAATGGGGATGCCAGGGCTGAAATTAGACTTGCTGGGGGCCGGGGCCAAAGCCCGACCCTCACTGCCCAGGGCCAAAGCCAAAGCCCAAGGGCTTCAATCCTGGGTGGCAGGCTCAGGTTACAGGCCCCCTGGCCTGGGGCAGATGCCCTTGGGCTTCAGTTTTGGCCCCACCAGGCTTTGGAATTGGCCCTCCCGCCTGGAGCAGTGGGGGTTGGATGGGCTCAGGCTTCCGCCTCCGCTCCTGGGTCATGTAGTAATTGTTGTTGTCAGAAGGAGGTCACAGGGCAATGAAGTTTGAGAACCCCTGCTCTAGGATATATTATAATTACACGTAAGTTAATCAGAAATTAGCAAGATTTAAAATTCTGCTGCAGCGTCTCATGATTTTTCAGCATTTGTTTTCTCAGCACAAGACACACTTTTAAATACCCATATTGACACTTGAATAGTCTGGTCTACACAGGATACTTCGTAAAGCCACTGGGATTTTTTTTTTTTTTTTTAAAGAGAGAAATAAGAAATAACCAGGCTCAAGGCTTGTTTACACTTAAAATGCTTCAGTGTCTTTAGTGAAGATGCTATCTACACTGACAGGAAGTGTTCTCTTGTCAGGGTAGGTAACCCACCTCCCCGAGAGGTGGTAGTTAGGTCAATGGGAGAATTCTCCCATCAACCTAGCACTGTCTACGCCAGGGGTTAGGTTGGTTTAACTGCGTCGCTCAGGGTGTGGATTTTTCAAATCCCTGAGTAACCTAGTTATACCCACCTAATTTCCTAGTGTAGACCAAGCCTTAGTAAATGGATCCTTGTCACATATATACACATGAAATGGATGGCTTTTAAAGACATATGTACTCCACTTACTGGCCAAAGAGCGTTCCGCACAGATTGTGGGTCTGTGGGCTGCAAAGCTGGCATAAAGGCAGCTCTGTGCAGAGCCAGTTGCCAGGAATGAGTTAGAGCAGCCTAACGGAAAAACTTTTTAAAATTATGTTGAAGGTTTCTTAGCTCAATTCAAGAGATGTACCTGAACACATCTGGGAAAAAACCCTGAACATTAAAAACTAACAATATAAAGTTACAAAAACAATACCAACCCTAACATCCAGCATATGCACACCATTAATCAGAAAAATTCCCCATGAACATCACTCAACCAACCTTAACTCTGCCCCTGTAATAAAAACAGTAACTTACAAAATCTAAATGAGCCACATGATTCATTTGGCACATAGCTTTCTCTCAGAACTGTACATATACTTTTTAATATCTTACTCAATAATTCACATTGCAAAAACGTAACACACTAAAGCACATTATTTTTTTCATCCACATGTGAATTCTGAGATACCCTGCCCAGCTCCTATTCATGACTGTACCAAGTAACAATTGATTCTAATTGTAAAAGAAATTTGAGGACAAAAATAGAAATACATCCTTTAACTCCACTAAATTGCATTGGTCTCTGAACGATTTTTGGAAGCATGGAGTGAGTGATATTTGTATTGTGAAAAAATAAATACAGAGTGTACCTCCTAAATAGAAAGAGTTGGGATGTATAGGATATATGTTGTATGTTATTGTGAATTTTATAGAACATAAGGCCCTGGTCCTGTAAACACTAACGTATTTGCTTAACTTGATGTGCACGAGCAGTCCAATTTAACTCAAGGGACCACTCAAGCATTTAAAATTAAGCATGTAAGTAAATCTTTGCAGGATCAGACCCTAAAAATTCAACTTACTCTGTATCACCCAAGTTTATGATTTGCCCTTCCTTCTTTCATTCAAAGAGTTTAGTGTCTGCCCATTTCTTTTTCTCAGCCTCTCAATTCATATTTCTTTAGATTAACATCTCTTTTCCACCTTCCTCTCAGGGCTTGTCTACACTGGTAAGTTTTGTCGCCCAAAACTGCTTTTGGCGACAAAACAGCAAGAGTGTACACACTACAATGGGACTTTTATCGCAAAAAATGCCCAGTTTTGGCAACAAAAAACTTCCACACCATGAGAGACTTTTGTCTTTTCCCCTCCCTTTGTTGTCCACAAAGAGCCAATGTAGACACTGCTGATTGTTTTGTCGAACAAACTGGCTTCCGCCAATATCCCACAATTCCTGCCCTCATTGCTCTGCTCAGTGTTTTGATCTCTGCTGCTCTGCAGGCATGTGCCCCTCCCCTTTCAAAGCTCTGTGAAGTATCTGTGTGCTGCTCCATTTGGAGAACAAACAAAGAGCAAATCATTGGAATGCCCTTGTTCTGCCCTGCACAAGGAACACAGCGGCAGGCAGACTGCTGCGGCAGGGGGAGGGGGACAGACTGCTGTGCTGCTTTGCCATTCCTCAGCACAGAGAGTTCACAGAGCTACTCATGATGCTGCTCTCAGCAGCTGAGGGGGCTGTGGGAGAACTGGGAGAGAATCCCAAGATGCACAGCGATCAGCTCTTCCTTCCCACAACACTGCACTGTGGGATGCATACCCACGGTGCATTGCTCACCCTGTCGATGATGGTGTCCCCAATGTGGACATGATCTGTTGACAGAGGAAGCAAGTGTGAACACCCTTTGGCAATTTTTGTTTTGTCGACTTTTGGGTGTCAACATAAGTTTTGTCAACAAAACTTGGTACTATAAACAAGCCCTCTGTTTCTCACCCTCATCTCTGCTCCCACCCCTTTCCTCTCAGGCCTCCCACTACTACTCCATTCTCTTCCTTCCTTTCTGCTTCCTCTACACCACCTCCCATCTCTGCTCCCTTCCCTGTCAGACCCTCACAATGCCTCACCCTCATGGCTCCCTGACTCCTGTAACTGCCTCCTTGTTATCTAAAAGGGGTGACGCTGACAGCATTTCTATTTTTCTGCTCTCTTCTCCCCTTCCAGGACCTTAAAGGTAGTTGAAATATTTGTAGACTGTCATCATATCATACTTGCCAGGTAGGCTCCAGTTCAGCAAAGTACTTAGACCTGTGCATAATTGTAGGCAGTTGAAAGTCCCATTGAAATCAATGGGAGTACTCACATGTTTAAAAAATTAAGCAAGTGCTTAAGTACTGTGCTGAACTGGGACCTTCTTCAATAAATATGCATATATTTAGTTCTTCCTCATAGGTCACTCTCTCATAACTCCTTAGTTCCCAATTTTCAAAGATAAGGAGTGACCACAACTCCAATTGAAGTGAATGGGAGTTTTGGGTGCTCAGGGCTTCTGACAAAGTCATACTGTTAGTCCATATGCTTTCTGGAAAGCCCCTTTATTTATAAACTATGATTATCTGTATTATAGCCCATACTTGGGAATGCTTGGTAGTTAGATTGCAAAACAATTTCAATTATAATAATGTTTTAACGGACATAACGTCCTCAAACATTTGCCTGTTGGTTGACATTTCCCCTGTTTAGCTCAGCTGGAGGATATTTTTTTGGTAAGATTTAAACTAAAAAACAGAGGAAAGAATTTTGCTATCAGGGAAGGTGGAGGGGAGAGGGAAGCATTTTCAGTAGTATTAGTTTTACTTTTCCTAGGATATTATTTGACTGAATTTTTGCTGTGGTGCAAATGGCTCAGGAGCACAAAACAGGCAGCAACCTCACTCACTCTCAAAGGTTTTGGGCTCTTTGGAGCACTAGTAAATTTGTCTTGTGGGCAGACCAACCCCTGGGCTTTAGGGCCCTCTGGAACAATAGTTCTCAAACTGTGGGTCGGGACCCAAAGTGGGTTGCAATCCCGTTTTAATGGGGTCGCCAGGGCTGGCGTTAAACTTGCAGGAGCCTGGGGCTGAAGCCCAAGCCCAACTGCCTGGGGCAGCGGGGCTAAGGATTTGGCTTCAGCACTAGGTGGTGGTGCTCAGGTTACAGGCCACCTGCCTGAGGCTAAAGCCCTTGGGCTTCAGCTTTGGGCCCCAACCTGGGCTCAGGCGGACTCAGGCTTCGGTCCCCCCTCCTGGGGTCATGTAGTAATTTTTGTTGTCAGAAGGGGGTCACAGTGCAATGAAGTTTGAGAACCGCTGCTCTAGAACATTACCCTTCCATTCCCAATGAGTGGGAAGTAGAGTTCCCTGAAGATATTATATATGCACATGATACATTGCCCATAAAATAAAATAAGTCAATGAGAAATTTCCACCACCCAGCTGTGCAGGGAAAGTGGAGTAGAAACCCAATCAAATGCAGAATTACAGGTAAGTAATTTTTCCTTCTCTAAAGATACCATGCCTGGATTGCTATTCCTGAAGACTAAAACGCCAAGGGAAGACTCCACAAAACATTTTCTAAATACTAGTAACAAAGAAACTGTCAGAGTTTTGTGCACAAGAGAACTGAGGAGGCCTCCTGACGCTTATAAAAAAGATTAAAAAAGGAGGTGGAAGAGTGGGAGAAAGTATTCTGAGCAAGTGGTGAACAGCTAGCAGGGCTGCAGTGTCCTAAGTGAGGACAACAATATATGGTGTACATGACAAGCAAGATAAATGAAAGGACACACATTCCTTTGCATTAACCCTAAATTCACAAGCTGGACCAAACACTAACGAAGTTATTCAGGAGACTTGTTCATAATCAATTATCACACGACCTGACTGAAACAGCTCAGATTAACAAAGGATCTGCAAAAAAATCCCAGCAGTGTAAACAGAGAGAAAGGGAAAGATCTTCCAAGTATAATAACATGCTTCCAGCATGTAACTCAAGCACAGTTTGTCACCTAGAAAATGGATTTCAAAGTTAAAAAAATTCTCGGTTTCCATAGATAACTGAATCTAGATAGGAAAGGCTCTCTCTTTCCCGCTTCAGTATCCCTTTCAACACCAGATCTGATTTCATCAGTAGTATTACAAGACCAGCAGTAATCAAAAATATACCCAACAAGTACCTATCAAATTAGGTAAATAAAAGGTGGGGCAACAGAGTGGACTTAAGGCACTTTACAGGACCTGCCTGCATGGATCCAGACAACTGGAAAGAATAACTCCTGGGAAGGGAAAGTTTGTTTATTTGGGGATTTTGTGTTTATTTAGATAGTACCTCAAAAGAGGGATAATTTCGTTTGGTTAGAAGGTCAGCTAAGGTCACATCCTGAGTGGAGGAACCCAAAGGACTGTGTTAACTATTCAACTGACGGCATTTTAGCCTGGGAGAAAGTGAAGAAAGCAATCTTGGAAAGGAGTGAAGAAGGTTCAAGGGTTGGATTCTGGCTTCTTTTCCTAGGGCCCAAAGCCAGAGTTCCTCACGGAAGGTGGGCAAGAGCTCCTTTTTACCTCTGCAGCAGCTGCATGAAAAGCAGTCACAAGTGGCATGTGGCCTTTAAAGCTAGAATGTTTCATGAAACGTATGGGTTTTCAGAGGCCTAACCAGACTGTCATTTCCACCCATGCAACTCATAAGGATTTAATGGCAGCTCTGCAGACATATGCAACAGAAAGAAAAACAACTGAATAATTAATGGTGTCATATCTGTTCTTGTATTATATTTTGAGTAACTGAAGATGTCCAGCCACACTAATATAAATATTAGACAAGAAAAACTACATCAATAATGATAAGGTCACAGAGCCAAAAACTTGTAAGTTAGGAAGTGCAAGAATGAAGGTTGCCTGTGCAAGCTTAATTTGGCCCTCTTGGGGCCTTTCCATTATGATAATTACATGATCACATCCTGCAGTACCCCTGCCTCATTCACTGCCCAGGATGGACAGTGCTCACCTAATGAGCAGCTATTCAATATTTCCTTTTATTCTCATTGTTCTCAAGGTGTAGCTCTAGCCCTTATTTACAGCACACTATTCAAACACTATTCTGCAGACAGATTTATTAGTTACTTAACGGTCTGTTCTATGGCACTCATCACTATAGTGTCTGAGTTCTTCACAGCCATTAGTTCTTTTATGTTCAGATAATGGCGATGTTATCCCCATTTTACTGATGAGGAGCTGAGGTAGAGCAAAATTAAGGGAAAAGGTATCCATCCACTAATTCTAGGTTGGACCAATTTCAGATACCATGGACCTGACTTTTAGCATACTTAGCATTATACATCCCTTTATATGTTCAAGGCACAGCTCCCGTTGACTTTAAACGTAACTGGGAGTACTCATTATTTCTGCAAATAAAACCCCAGATTCTCAAGTCAGGCATTCAGAAATGGGAACACACAATTCGTGGCTACATCTGATTTTTGTTTTAAGTGACTTGTCCAGCATCACACAGGAACTCTGTGGAACTCACAGGGATAGAATCCAGTTCTCCAGGGCAGCATTCAACTGCCTTAGCCATGAAATCTTCCAGCATCATGTTGCCATCCACATAAGTCAGCAGGGTTGGATTGTTAGATCTACTGCACAGATCTCTGCCACTTGAGCTAAAGGGATAAATGATAATTAAGGCTCCATTTCTGTCACATAGGTCGTGGAAGTCACGGATTCCATGACTTTCTGTAACCTACATGACTTCTGCAGTGGCCGGTCTGGCTGACCCCAGGGCTGCCCAAGCAGCTGGCATCGCGGACAGCCACACTGGCTGCTGCCTGAGCAGCTCTGCAGCCAGATGCTGGGACAGCCCCACAGCCAGCCTCAGTGGCGCTGCTGGAGCAGGCCCAGGGAAGATGGCCCCGTGGACTGCCCAAGCAGTAGTCCCAGGGGTGGCCGGAGCAGCGGTGGGTGGGCGGCCCCAGGGCCAGCTGCACCAGCACTCCTGGAGCAGCCCCGGAACCAGCCGCACTGGTGCTGCTCAGACGGTCCCTGGGCAACTGGCTCCAGGGACCACCCGAGCAGCTGCCTATGCGGTTGGCCCCAGGACCACCTGAGCAGCGGTCCTGGAGGTCGCAAGAGCAGTGGCAGGTGGGTGGCAGCGGCAGGTGGGTGGCCCCAAGGGCACTGGAGCAGCCGTTGCTCAGTGGCCCCAGGCAGCTGGTGCCACTGGCCCCCAGCCTTCCCCCTCAAAGCAGCATTCTCCCAGCATTGCCCCCAGAGCAGTCCCCCCACCCCAGCTAAGATTTAGTCACGGGTATATAGTAAAAGTTACGGACAAGTCATGGGCCGTGAATTTTGGTTTATTGCCCGTGCTCCATCCATGACTTTTACCAAAAATACCCATGACTAAATTGTAGCCTTACTGATAATAGTAGGTTGTCATCCTCTTTGTAGACCAGCACTACTTCACCAGTGGATTTCACAGATATTTGTTGACCGCAGACAAATGGTTGAGACTCAGAAATCATGGGTTCTATTCCAGGCTCTGGAACGGAGCGATCTCTAGTGGGCACAGACTCTTCTGCCTAGGGTTACCATATTTCAGCAAGCAATAAAGAGGACGGGAGGAGCTCCGCCCCTGTCCTGCCCTGGCCCCGCCCCATCCTGCCCTAGCCCCGCCCCTGCCCCTCCCACTTCCCCCCCTCAGAACCCCCAACCCTCCCCCCGCTCCTTGTCCCCTGACTGCCTCCTTCTGGGACCCCTGCTCCTAACTGCCCCCCAGAACCCCACCCCTACCGAAGCCTCCCTGTTTCTTGTCCCCTAACTGCCCCCTCCTAAGACTCCCCCCAAATACCCCCTAGGACCTTACCTCCTACCTGTACCCTGACTGCCCAAAACCTTATCCACACCCCCACCCCCAGAAAGCCCCCCCGAACTCCCGACCCCCCCCGTCTCTTGACTGCTCCCTCCAGAACCTCCCTGCCCCTTCTCCGACCCCCTGGCCCCCTTGTTGTTGGCCTTCGCCTAATGTCTCTGTGAGCTTGCTCAGGAACGACCTGAGCCTCTCGTCCCGGCACGCTGGGCAGGAGGAGCGGGGGAGGAGCTCCAGACTGCCAGAGACGACCTGCAAATGCAGGGAGGGAGGGAGTGAACTCTGGCTGTCAGAGCCCCATATAAGTGGCACCATCCGGCCGGCTGCCCTGCTAGCCGCGCGCGCTCTGCATGGGGGGGGGAGAGGGGGAAGTCCGGACATTTACAAATTCCCCCTGGACGCTATTTTTAGCTCAAAAAGCTGGACATGTCCGGGGGAATCCGGACGAATGGTAACCCTACTTCTGCCCATTCCTTCCAATCTTGACCCCTCCTACTCCATACCCCCCACTCCCAGTATCCTTGCCCAGCGACTTCCAAATTTTCTCCACCCCACTTTCCTTCCTAGAGTCCTAGTCTCCATATCTAGCCAGTTCCAAACTCCCCCACACCATCTCCCAGTCCCCCTCTTCTTCCCACTTCCAGTACTGTCTTCGCCCACTCCACATCCAGATCCTGTCCCCTCTGCATTTGAATCAGCAGGTTCCTCCTACATACCCTTATTACCAGTGGGGAGGGAGGTCTTCGAAAGAACAGGAGAGACAGCCTCCCAGCTTTCGGATTTGGTGCCTGGCCCCGGCCCAGCCCAGAGCTGCAACTGCAGGGAAAATTCTGCTCAGCACAGTTGCCAACTTTCATGTGGTAAATAAGCACGCTAACTTTCACAATAAACCAAAAATCAAGCTAATCCCATTTCAAAACAAGGCCAAAACATGCCAATCCCTAAGAACCCCAACACTCTATGTGATTAGATCCCCCCGGTGTGCAGTCTGGGACTGTGGTGGGCCTGCTGTGCATCCCTGACTCTCTCCCCACCTTGCCCCTGCTTGCCCCCCCTTGCTGGGAGCCGATCATAAAAAGAAGCAACAAGCTACAAGCCAAACAAGCAATAATCTACAAGCCAAAAACTAGCCAACAAGCGACTACCAAGCAAATTAAGCCCAAACCAAGTCCAACTTCTGCATTTTTTTCGTGGGTTTGGCATGTCTGTTGTTCAGCCCCAGGCTGAGAGAGCATGTGGACAGAATCTTCAGAATTTTTAGCTGCAAAGCTCTAGCAAATTTCTATTGAGCAACTTCGGTAGATTTTCACAGGGATGGCAAAAGGCATATTCCTGATACAAAGGCCACTTCCCCTGCAAAATGTCACGTCATGGCTCCAGACCGTGAGGGTGCTGGAACTTCAGAAAGGAAAAGCTCCCAGGATTTTTTAACATGAACAAAACCTTTTTTTCCCTGGCCTCTTTCTCAGAAATGGCTTAATTGTTTTGGCTGAAATTTTCCAAAAAGATTCAGCATGAGGCAGACACTTGGCATGAAAAATTTAAGTCCAAATGTTTAAAATTTGGCAGTTTTAAACAACAGAAAATAGGGTCTTATAATTAGAAGTTTCAGGCAACCTTACTAATAAGTGGTGCTACCAGTCCCATCTATAATTTATTTGTATTGATGAATTTATAACACCAGTTCTTCAGAACATATAATATCTTATATTTATAAAGCTCCTTTCACCCCCCCAAAGGATCTTTAAGTGCTCTACAGACTGTAGAGTGGAATTGCACTTGTTGACAGATGCATTCAGTTTAAACCTTTAGTTTTCACTGTTGTAAAACTAGGCAAATATCTAGATCCCTGGAAGATCTCTGTGTACCCTCAGGGTATATGTACCCCTGGTTGAGAACCAGTGACTTAGCCCTCTGGCTAGTCACTGAAAAGTTCCACCCCTCCTGGGGCAAGCAAAGTCCAAAATAAACACAAAGAAACAAATTCTTCTGTCCCTTCCGGACTCAGTCCTCAACAGACTCTTCACCTCTCTTGGGCTCTGCAGTGTACCAAGAAAGCAAACACTTCTCTGCCGCACTTGGGCTCATGCAAGCCTAAGTTAGTCATTGGTGACCAAACAAAGCAATCATTTCCTGCCAAGCCTACCTTTCCACAAGACTGGTAGGCCTTTGTTCCTGGCCCCTGGCAGCTTGCAGGGCCTCACAACTACACCTCCCTTGAAGCCTGACACCTGCTTCACAGGCCACAGGGAGGGGCCCAATGCAGCCATTTAACACACCCCACACACATCAGAAAAAAATTCACAGATTCAGTTGAGTGCATCCTCTCGACCACTCCCCAGACTGCTGTGAGGGGAGCCAGCCACTAGATCCCATGTGTTTTACACCTCCAGTGTCTGAATAATGTCCAGGCACTGCTGCTATCTTGGCCCTTCTAGGACTGTGAGGTGCAGATTCTTTATCTAGGACCCCATCTAGCACCCACCGCCCAGTCCCTAGAGCCTGTGGTGACTCCTCAGACTCCCACTGTAGCTTAAACACATGCTCTTCCATGAATTCCAACCATAGGGTCCACATTTTACCTCTTCAAGGGGCACGTGAATAGTGTAACACATAACACAGACAGACTGCACAGAATTCTACAACCATTGGTCTTTACTTAGGGCTTGTCTACACTGGCAATTTACAGCGCTGCAACTTTCTCACTCAGGGGGTGAAAAAACACCCCCTGAGTGCAGCAAGTTTCAGCGCTGTAAAGCACCAGTGTAGACCGTGCTGTGCTCCCAGCGCTGGTAGCTACGCCCCTCGTGGAGAGCTCTCTCCCAGTGCTCTGCCACGACCACACAAGGCACGTTAAAGTGCTGCCATGGCAGAGCTTTAGCGTTGCCAGTGTAGACTAGCCCTTAATTTCATGAGAACCACATAGATGTATAAAAAAAATAATAAACTCTACATGCATTTCCCTGCCTCTGTTTCCTCACCACTCCAGAACATTCTTTATGCTGGGGTCAGGGTCCTTCAGCAGCAGTGCCTGACATATGGAGCCTTCTCACCCCAGCTACATACTTGGACCTTGGACCCTTCCTCTCTCCTGACTAAAACTTTCTGTGTGTCTCCCCACAGTCTTTGCTGTGAGCCCTTTTTAAAGGCTGGCACCACCATCTTGGTGTCTTTGTACTGCTGCTGCTAACTTTCCACTCTGCAAACCCAGGGCTCCCTACAGACAAGCTGGAGCAAGTGACTTTTCCCAGCTCCAGCTCAGCTAAAGCCAATCTCCTCAGCATCTCTATGTATTGGCCAGAGTGCTGTCTTTAAAATTAAGTGCTCTCCATTGTTCTTAGTCTGGTCTGTAGGTGATACAGCTCCTGCCAGCCCAAGGTGGATACACAGCCATAGGGACATTGGATGATACAGCAGTTTAAATAACAACTTCACATTACACTGGTCTACAATTTTTGAGAAGTCGTCTGCTTCAGAGATAAAATGTGCTATTTATTATGTATTTTGATGTGCTGAATTCAAATATGACAATTAAAACAACTGATTGGCTACTGTTTCTAAGATATTTTTTACATTTTATGTCTATGTATATTGTGTAGAAAGTAGAGTTTTAATCATAAATTGTAAACGTAGGTCTTTTCATGTGTTTATGGTTGCTTTACATGATAATATTTCACCTGTCCTGTTTATGTAACACTTTAAAAATCAGCAAAAGGGTTATATAAATCAAATTTATTATGAATCAAAACCTGTAGTTGTCTGCCTTGTTGTTTCTGAGAAAATTTATTGCCACTAACTGGAAGGCTTTCCATGCTGTCTTTTCCTTGCCACGCAGTGCATGGTCAAATGCATCATCTCAAAGAAGTTCACGAATCTGAGGACCAACAAAGACACCTTCCTTTATCTTAGCTTCACTTAACCTTGGAAATTTTCCACGGAGGTACTTGAAAGCTGCTTGTGTTTTGTCAATGGCCTTGACAAAGTTCTTCATCAGACCCAGCTTGATGTGTAAGGGTAGTAACAAAATCTTCCTTGATTCAACAAGTGGTGGATGCTGAACACTTTTCCTCCCAGGCTCCAATGACTGTCGGAGCGGCCAATCTTTCTTGATGTAGTGGGAATTTCTTGCACGACTATCCCATTCGGAGAGAAAACAGCAGTACTTTGTGTATCCAGTCTGCAGATCAAGCAAGAGAACAACAACCTTCAAATCGCCACAAAGCTGCCACTGATGTTGGTCATAGTTTATGCACCTCAAAAGTTGTTTCATGTTGTCATAGGTTTCCTTTATATGGACTGCATGACCAACTAGAATTGATGGCAAAACATTGCCATTATGCAGTAAAACAGCTTTAAGACTCATCTTCGATGAATCAATGAACAGTCTCCACTCATCTGGATCATGAACGATGTTGAGGGCTGCCATCACACCATTGATGTTGTTGCAGGCTACAAGATCACCTTTCATGAAGAAGAATGGGACAAGATCCTTTTGACAGTCACGGAACATGGAAACCCTAACATCACCTGCCAGGAGATTCCACTGCTGTAGTCTGGAGCCCAACAGCTCTGCCTTACTCTTGGGTAGTTCCAAATCCCTGACAAGGTCATTCAGTTCACCTTGTGTTATGAGGTGTAGTTCAGAGGAGGAGGATGGGAGAAAATGTGGGTCCTGTGACATTGATGGTTCAGGACCAGAAGTTTCATCCCCTTCCTCTTCCTCATCTGACTCAAGTGAGAATGATTCTGGTGCATCAGGAACCGACAGTCCTTCTCCGTGGGGTACCGGGCGTATAGCTGATGGAATGTTTGGATAATGCACAGTCCACTTTCTTCTTCTTTGACACACCTTTCCCAACTGGAGGCACCATGCAGAAGTAACAATTGCTGGTATGATCTGTTGGCTCTCTCCAAATCATTGGCACTGCAAAAGGCATAGATTTCCTTTTCCTGTTCAACCACTGGCGAAGATTTGTTGCACAAGTGTTGCAGCATATGTGTGGGGCCCACCTCTTGTCCCGATCTCCAATTTTGCAGCCAAAAAAAGGTGATAGGCTTTCTTAACCATAGTGGTTATACTGCGCTTTTGTGATGCAAAAGTCACTTCACCACGAACATAGCAGAAGTTATCTGCACTGTTCACACAAGTACGAGGCATCTCTACTCACTTTGGCTAAACAGAAATGTGTCCCTTTGCAAAATCAAACACTGACAAATAAGAGAGCACGACACTGTATGATTTCTAGAGCTGATATAGGGCAATTTGTTCAGCAGAGTGATGTAAGCTTTGTTATGATTGCATCATCCATGACTTCTAGGAATAACATGATGCAATTCATAGCATGTATGACGCAATACCAGCTTCAGAGTGCATCATTCATTGTTTTGCCTAAAAAGCAAGTACTGTCCAAACCCCGTCATAGATTTATTCATAGATCCAGTCAAAGATGTATTTTAGTCATTTCTGGTTTAAATTGAGATCCCTTCCCTTTATAACTCACTTATCCTCCGCCATTCCCAAGTCAAGGGTCGTATATACTGACCCAATAGCATATCTTGAAAACTAGAGCCAATCAACAATTTTAAGCATCATTTTCGTTCTCAGTGACCCAGAATTAGTAAAGTTTGACTACATTTATTTCAGAAGCATTTTGGCTGTAGAGCAGTGTTATCAATGCGAATTCATAAATTCTACAGATTCCCTAGTGTCACAGTTTGTATATCCCATCACATGCCATTTTTTACATATGGAACACTTTTTGTTATATTAGAGCATAATCTGAAACTTTTCTTTATCATTAGGGTTCACTTTGAGACAGATGTGAAGGGGGCATGGAGTGAGGTAGGTGTGTGGCTTGTAAATGAGTCTCTGCCCTATAAATTCAGCTGAATCTCTGGGGAGAACTTTGGTCAACATTGAAGAACAAGAGAAATCCAGCCCTTACAAACAGCATGGTTGGGAGGAAGACTCCAGGCTCATATCAGACAGACATATCAGACAGGTTGTTCCCCACCCCCCCCCGCCCTCCAGGCAGGACAACAGGATCATTTATCCTTGGCCATAAACTTAAAGAGAAACTGGCACTTTTGAAAGTCTTGCAGTCAGAATGAACAATATTTGTCAGGTTCAGGAGCTGAGTACATTTTGAATTCCCAGATAATCTGTCCTGGTGGAGAGATGTCAAGTATCAGGGGGTAGCCGTGTTAGTCTGTATCTACAAAAACAACAAGGAGTCTGGTATCAGGGGGTAGCCGTGTTAGTCTGTATCTACAAAAACAACAAGGAGTCTGGTGGCACCTTAAAGACTAACAGATTTATTTGGGCATAAGCTTTCGTGAGTAAAAACCTCACTTCTTCGGATGCATAGAGTGAAAGTTACAGATGCAGGCATTATATACTGACACATGGAGAGCAGGGAGTTACTGCTCTCCATGTGTCAGTATATAATGCCTGCATCTGTAACTTTCACTCTATGCATCCGAAGAAACAAGGAGTCTGGTGGCACCTTAAAGACTAATAAATAAAATCTGTTAGTCTTTAAGGTGCCACCAGACTCCTTGTTGTTTTGGTGGAGAGATGGTCACCAAAGCTTTGCAAGAAGGTAAATGGCAGGCAACTGAGGGAGGAAATTCTTCTAGGGAGGGAAATGAATGGAGATCTGCACATTACTTTGCACAGAACCCCACAAATCCTACAGATAGCCCTACTATCAGAATTTTTTTGGGGAGGGGAGGACTGGTCACTCTCTTGTATCCAGCTGTGTCTATTCATGCACCATTATAATGCAACCACTTCTGGGGCAGAATACAATAGCTGTTTAGTTCTGCACTGTAACACTACAAAACAGTTTAGGACATATTAGTTTAGGCAGTAGGAATTTAAGGTTAACCAAATATTATTGCCCAAATAAGAATCTGGCCAAGACACTAGGTTTACACCCTTATTATTTCAGGGGGAAGGGGGAATGCCACAAAAAATGTTTAACAATCAACAGGTTAGTAGGGCCTCAGTTTTATATCTCAAAAACCTGAAATGACTTGAGGATATTAAATGTGGTGGCAAGCTCCTTTGTGGGTGTTAACAACCCTAAATAAATCATTTACAGAATGTTTATACAGACTTGAAAATTACTAATACATGTGCATGTTAAAAGGACAATACAGCTCTTTCATTTACCTGTCAGGACCCAGATTCAGGGCTCTTTGTTTCCTAGGTAACAGCTGATAACACTAGAGGCACAGACAGTAGAATATTTTACTGATTCATTGATTCAGGCGCCTGTAGTATTCCCAACTCTGGCTAAGGAGATATGAAATCCTGAACTCTTTCGTCTTTGCAGATAGGTGAAAAAAGAATGAACTTTTAGTTTTATTTTAAAATGTAAAATATATTGTAATCTAAGAAAAGCACCATGGTCTGGTGGTTAGGAGTCAAGTGATCAGCGTTCTCCTTCCTGACTCAGAATGGCAATGACTTACAGTGTGACCTTCAACAAGTCACTTAACCGCCTGTTCTCATGCTAATAAAAACAAGTCATCTCACACTTATGATATCAAAAGCTTATAGTTTACAACTGTGACAATACCCACAAGATACGTTTTTTTCCAAAGTATGTGTGAAAATTGAGCTATTTATATCTGTCCTAAACAAAACAAAAACCCAACATCACCAACCTCCCTACCACTCCCCCCAAATATTACAAAAAATAAACATTCTGGGAAGCGGTGTGCGGAAGAGACTCAAGGCAAGAGGGAGATGTTGGTTTTGATTTTAAGAACTTGTTTTTCTTGTGAAAATGTGGTGATCTCCTTCAAATCTAACAAATCAAGAAAAAGTAAACTATGATTGAAGCAGCACACAGAAACACGGCTTCCAATGACCCATGCTTTACCAGAACGTTATTTAAATCCCTTGAGGTGCTTGTGCATAGTAGAATTCTCTCTGTATCCACAGAATTCTCTCCATATCCAGTTTTTGTGCATTGGTCATATCTACCAGGAATGCTGACTTTATCAGTTCTAATAAATATTTCATCAAGGCATCATAACTGTAAGATAAAGGAGACAGAGGTTTCCTCCCTCCCCCCATAACAAATTGGGCAGAACCACACCATTTAATAATTTTTTTTCTGGTAAGTTTTATAACTTCTGTTTATTCCCAAGTAAATTCCTTGATCTTTCTAACTCTTTCCATTTTATGTTTACTGATTTCTTAGAGCTGTGTGGTGGGAGCCTCAGCTCTGGAAACTCTGCCTTGCTCCAGGGAAACTGGGGCTCTTGATTCAGGACTAGAGGCTTTCATGGATCTAATTCATCTGTGTTCCTCACAAGCCTTCCAAACTATATAACTACCAGGGCAAGATGAACGCATAAGTGCTGCATGCTCACGCTTAGGGCCCTGGTTCCTGGAGTCATGTGATTACACTAGAATCTAATATTTTAACAAATGAAAGCAAAGGGCTTGTCAACATGGCAAGTTACTGTGCTGCAAGCCAGGGTGTGAATCTACCACATACCACTTTGCTGCACAGTAATGTTCTGTGTGGACACTGCTGCTACAGCCCACTGAAAGTCCTAGAGTGAAGACTTTACTACACGGCCAGATGGTTTGTTGTAGCTTCACACCCTGGCATAGTAACTCCCCATGTAGGCAAACTGTAAGTTCCTAGCCTTCATGGTTGTAAAGAAAAGCTTTGAACCAAGTGTAACTACTGCAGAGCTATCTGCATGAGTCGGCAGAGAGCTTGAAATAATAGCTCTGGGAATGAACTGTCCTATGCATCTCAATGAAGTGTTAGTGCCAAGATTCACTGTTCTCATTCCCTGTCAGCACCACCCATCAGAAGACAGAGTACAGCAGAAGAGTGCAGCAAAACTGGCCTACATACCCAAGCAGATGTACCCCAGATGCTGGAGTACTAAGGAGCCTCCTTATCTGTTGGGGGAGGGAGGAAGTGGCCTCTGCTGCCATCCATGCTGCTAGGGAGGGATAGGGACTTTGCACCTACTCTGGGGAATGAAGTGGGCCCCGTGCCATTGTTGACCACCACTTTGCCATTCCAAGTGGCAAAAATGGCCATAATGGTGTGTGTGTAGTCACATGGTGAAAAACACAGGGGATCCCATGTCATTGTGTGCTTAGGAACTCCAACAGCCTTCATCTTGGTGACTACAAAAGTCCATGCCCAGGAATGTCTGGTTCCTTGAGTTTGTGGAGAACAAGACAGTATATGCACTGATTCTGTCGCCTCCCCTAGGGCTTGTCTACACTAGATAAGCGGAAAGAAAGAAAATTTCTACCATTGTACTATTACTAGGGATGTTCCACCTATGGTAGCACTATTGTAGACGTGTTTCAGACAGACAGTTACTGGCATTTTTATCACTGTCCTGTTGGGTCCTGCTCTATGCAGGATTAGACTTGGTCTACACATAAAAGTTATGTTGGCATAGCTAGTAGGGTTGCCAACCCTCCAGGATTGCCTGGGAGTCTCCAGGAATTAAAGATTAATCTCCAATTAAAGATTATGTCATGTGATGAAATCTCCAGGAATTCATCCAACCAAAGTTGGCAACCCAAGTCAAGGGTGAGGAAAAAACACACTCTCCCGACAGACACAGTAAAACGCCCAGTGTAAATGCAGCTATGTTGACAAAAGAGGGCTTCTGTCAACATAACTAATGTTGTTTGGAGAGGTGATATTCCTACACCAACAAAAACACTCCTTTCTGTATAGGTTGCATCTACATTAGGAGGTTATAGTGGCATAGGATCCAGACATACCATTAGACAACAGAGCAATAAAATGCCCTGTCTCTACCAGCACTCACCACTGCTACCACTCATGGAGCTGCACTGGTGGTAGTAGGATGGTGTGAAATTTCCCAAAACGATCTCCTATAGGCACACCCATAAACACCTAGAGGGTAGGGGAACAAAATAACCAAGCCATTGAGTGATTGATGGGGTGTGTCCTCAGCCTGTGTTATCAGGGGGAAGGAGGTATGAAATGAAAGAGACAGAGATTAAAGGCAGGCTGGAAGAGATCAAAGACAGATGGAGAGATTAAAAAAAAGTGGGGGGGGGGGAGGGGGACAGATAACATAATAAAGAGAAAGAAAGACTGTTCTCCTGCAGCTCAGCATTACTATGAAATGAGCGAATTAGCTATCATGCTGAAATGTTGCTGGGGAGTTTATGTTCCTTTTCCAGCCTGATATAATAAGAGGAACAAAAGAACATCAGTAATAGAAGTCACATCTGCTCAGAAAAAAAAAAAAAAAAAAAAGGGAAAAAATATGGAACAATATATAAAAAGATGTCAGGCTTTATTCTCATTTACATCGCTCCGACACCCCTTTATACTTTCAGAGGGTATAAATGACCTTGATGTCAATGAGGACTAGTCTACACTGGCAGCGCTTTAACATGCCTTATGTGGTCGTGGTGCAGCGCTGTAAAAAACCACCTCAACGAGGGGCGTAGCTCCCAGCGCTGGGCGTGCGGCTCCCAGTGTTGGGGCACTGTTTACACTGGTGCTTTACAGCGCTGCAACTTGCTGCGCTCAGGGGTGTGTTGTTTCAGCGCTGTTAATTGACAGTGTAGACAAGCCCTGAGATTCAGGCGCATAATATCAAATGGATTACTTTAAACATTCAAACCCCGAGAAATTATATGTACAGATCATAGCTAATGTGTATGTGCAGATATTGTATACTGCAATTTGTGCATATCTAGAATTGTTCACTTTCCTAGACTTTTCTGTGATGCAGGCTGTGTTGTACATCATTGGCAACAATTTTTGTTAGTTCAGAATACAAGACTTTATTGTAAATGTATGACTGTTATGTTGCAAAGATATTACTGATCTCCATGCAAGTAATACATAGGCAAACAAAAGTACTAACTGCTAAAATTGTATTATTTTTCCAGGTTATAGTCAGTTGTTCTGGGTTTGTCCAGAAAATATAACTTAAAGTAATGCAATGAATCAGGAAACATTTACTAAGTGATGAGGTCTATTAGCATATGGAATCCTCTGCAGAGGAGAATAAGAGGAGCATTAACGCACTTGTCATTTACTTTAATGCCTAGATCAG
The DNA here is from genome assembly GCF_011386835.1 of Chrysemys picta bellii. Classification (NCBI taxonomy): domain Eukaryota; kingdom Metazoa; phylum Chordata; order Testudines; family Emydidae; genus Chrysemys; species Chrysemys picta. The sequence continues at coordinate 89,804,044 of NC_088791.1, read as the reverse complement.
AGGTGGGCAAACTATGGCCTGTGGGCCACATCTGGCCCGCCAGGCCCTCCTGCCCGGCCCCTGAGCTCCTGGCCCAGGAGGCTAGCCCCTAGCCCCTCCCCTGCTGTTCCCCCACCCCCGCAGCCTCAGCACGCCCCGCTGCCGGCGCAATGCTCTGGGCAGCGCAGTTGCAGAGCTGCGGCCTGACCCGGTGCTCTGGATGGCGTGGCTGTAGCGCCGCCAGTCACCGGTGCTCTGTGCTGCGCGGTATGGGGGCAGGGAGCAGGGGGGGTTGGATGGAGGGCAGGGGAGTTCGGGGGTGTGGTCAGGGGGTGGGGGTGTGGATAGGGGTCGGGGCGGTCAGAGGGTGGGGAACAGGGGGGTTGGATGGGGCAGGGGTCCTGGGGGGACAGTCAGGAATGAGAGGGGGGGTTGGATGGGGTGGCAGGGGGCAGTCAGGGGTAGGGGAGTCCGGGGGGGGGGGGTCAGGGAGTGGTGGATGGGGCAGGAGTCCCTGGGGGGCTGTCAGGGAACAGGGGGTTGGATGGGGCAGGAGTCCCCGGGGGAGCCATCAGGGGGCAAGAAGCGGGGACGGGGGGTTGGATAGGAGGCAAGGTCCAGGCCACGCCTAGCTGTTTGGGGAGACACAGCCTCCCCTAACCGGCCCTCCATACAATTTTGGAAACCTGATGTGGCCCTCAGGCCAAAAAGTTTGCCTGCCCCTAGCCTAGATGATCATGCCAGGCACTTTTGAAGAGAGATTATATTGGCATCTAGACAAAACACAAAAGCAAACCAAAAACAAACTATCACCAAAACCATAGCCTGCATTTCAGCGAAGACACTTGCATTTCTTAGAGGAATGGATTCAGATGACTTTTCTCTTTTTATTTTGTATTATTCTATGATACATCAAATTTAATGTTTACATTTACAATAATCTCTCATAGTGCAAAGAAAACAGAGGTGTGGCTAATAGAATCTAATTATAATCACTTTTCTAACATGCTATGTAAGACAAAAAACACACACTTAAAAGATTACAGAAAAGAACAAATCTCCCTGCTCAGTGAATCAACAGTAAGATTCCCACCCTGTTATACCACACAGACAGACAGACAGACAGCTCCCAATGTCTTAACTTAATAGCTTCCAGCTGTTGAAATATATTGGCATGTGCGCATTGCTCGCTGAGCGGGGTATTGTGTGCAGCTTATGTACTTGTATAGTGTGCACATGAGTGCTTTGTATACTGTGTGGGGTTTGCATGTGTAGCATGTCACTACACCCATGGGGTAGCATGTCCTGGCTGCACGTGGTATATATGGCTGTAATCAGTGCCATGTGCACTGTGTAAGGGCTGCAAAGGGCGATGTATGTACACAGCTGTGTTTATGGTGTTCCTGCATTATGCCATCATGTGCTGAGCCAGAGGCCAGACCTGCCTTGTGCTGCCTGCCCTCCCCCACACACCCATGGGGGGGGGAGGGGAGAGCAGGCGCTCCCCTCCCCCAACACTGCAGCAGAGCACCAGCTGCTCTCCCTGAAACGCGACGCCTGAGGCCTCCTTTCCCCAAACCAGTCCCAGCAGGAGGCGGCGGGACACAATACCCGGAGCGGATCTCTGACTGGAGGCGGATCTACCCCCGGCTCCAGGGAGCGGCTGGCTTCGCAGATTCCATGCTGCTCGGCGGCGATTAACAGCGGCTCCGGGTTTTGCCTTGGCTGCCAAAATGCAGGCAGGCTCCGGGTCCAGGACCTCTGCTTGGAATCCAGTGCGGCGCTTCCAGCCAGCCCCGGTGCGGCAGTCGCCACCTCATCGGCAGCTGCTGTCTCAGCCAGCTCAACAAACCAGTTCAGACCGGCTCAAGCTGGCCCAGGCCGGATTCCTGGGCCGAGGAGCCAGCCCCGCCCCCGCCTCCCAGGCTGTTCCCCCCTCACCTCATCATAGAAGATCCTCGCCCTCTCCCACAGGCAGCAACCCCTGAACTTCCTGTACCCCCCCAGATACACACAGTGCCTCTGTACCCCCCCAGATACACACAGTGTTCTTGTACTCCCCCCAGAGACACAGCGCCCCTGCACCACCCAGAGAGATATATTGTTCCCCTGTACCCCATCACAGACACACAGTGCCCCTGTACTCCCCGCCACAGAGACCCTTGTACTCCCACCACTGATACAGGCCCCCTGTACCCCTCCAGAGACACACAGCACCCCTGTAGGCCCTCAGAGACACACAGCACCCCTGTACCCCCACCACTGAGATATAGTCCCCCCTGTATCTCCCACAGAGACATAGTGCCCCTGAAACACACAGTACCCCTGTACCCCCACCACCGAGATACAGTCCCCCCATATCCCTCCAGAGACACAGTACCCCTGTATCCCCACCACTGAGACACAGCACCTCTGTACCCCTTCAAAGACACACAGCGCCTCTGTACCTCACCACAGAGACACACAGCACCAGTGTACCCCCCGCAAGACACACAGCACTCTCTTCCCTCTGTACTTCCCAACTACAGAAACATGCTGTGGACCCTGTCCCTCCCAACCAGAGACAATCACTGCACTCTGCCTTCAACCACAGACACAAACATACCTGCCCACTACCACAGAGACACACAGTGCCCCATCCCTTGTCCTCAACCACAGAGACAGTGCACACTGCCCCCACCACAGACACACTGCACCCTGTGCACCCCCCAACCAGAGACATACACTGTACTCTGCTCCCTGTACCCTCCAACCAGTCACAGTGCTCCCTGCCCTCTGTACCTCCAACCACAGACACACAGCGCCCTCTGTCCCCCAACCAGAGACACACAACACACCCTGCTCCCCAGTATCCGCCAATCACAGTACCCTGCCTTCTTCCCCAATGACAGAAACAGTGTACCCTGCCCCCCACCCCAGTACTCCCCAATCACACAGAGTGCATTCTGCCCCACCCTGTACCCTCATAATCACAGAGACACAGTGCATCCTGCCTCTTCTGTAACCCCCCACCATGATTACAGGGATTATAGTGATCCCCACATCTTTTCTGTACCCCCCTGATCACAAGTGATACAGTGCACCCCTCTCTTGTAGGTCCTCCTCCTGTCATGGCCAAAAAAGCAGATGTATGAGGAAAGCATCTGCAGAGAGCTTAGTGCACTGAGTGGGGAGATGGGGGGTGGGGAGGAGGATGGGGAGTATATATTTGGGGGGCTGCAGACCCACAGAGACCACTGCTCTGGAGGAGTTGGAGGATGGACTTCACTCTGCAGACCTGCTCCTGCAGCAGCAGCATCCAGAGAAAAGAGGAGACACTGCAACTAGCCCAGTGGGACTCTGTGGGCTGCCTGATTGTTGTGATTATGGCTAGCTGCCAAGGCAGAGTTACTGTGGCTGTGGCGGGGTGTGGGGCTAAATATGCCTTAGTCCTCAATGAAGCTATACTATTTCCACTAACTTTAACAGGAGGGTTGTGTGTCACAGTTACCAACCTCTGAGGAATATGCATCCATATCCCACGTCCACATATCTTAAAAGTGGAGCATGTGTGTGTGCATGGCACTCCCACATCCTCTGAGTGGGAGGAGGGTGTGAGAACATTGGCCACCCCCACTGACCTTGGGAGTAAATACATGTGGGCGCAGCACACCCCTTATCTTAGCAGGGAAAGAGGTGCGAGTAAACGTGTGTCTGCTACTCCTACCAGCCTCAGGGGTGTGAATGCGCATATGCATGAGCTAGTCCCCCTGACCTCAGAGTGTGAATACTAGAGCTGGCCAAAACACAGAGTTTCTGCTTCACAAGAAGTTTTGATATTTCAAATTTTATTTTTGTTTTGAATTGGAACAAAAGCAATTTTTTCAAAGTTTCTTTTAGCTCCACGGCAGGGCTTCCAGACTACCTGCCATGGAGTCAGGGCACACGGGCCCTTTAGACTTCCAGCTCCAAGGCAGGCAGTGTGGAAGCCCTAGCATGCTGGGATCACCTGGTCCCACAGATCCTAGAACCTGGATTTGCAGACCCAGGAAATTGGCATGGCAGGGTTGTTCTGGACCTGAGTAGTGTGCATGGCGGGATTGCTCCAGAACTGTGGACCTTGCCTGTGATTTGACTCAAATCCAAACTGTTTTTGTGAGACATTTCAGTTTTGACAGACTGTCATTTTCTGACCAAACTTTGTCCAGAAAACTTCTGACCAGGTTTAGGGAATCCATGTGCAGGTTTCACTCCCACCGACCACAGCAGAGCTGTGGACATGTACAAAGGCAAAATTTGGCCTTGAATGTATGAATTCAGTTGAACAAAACTATGGACTTAGTCAGTTTTATTTAATTGGGGGTGAGGGGAGGAGGATCAAAATAATTTTACTAGCATCTGTTTCAGGAGTATGTTAGAGCCATTTTATAAAATGGGAGGAGTACAGTGCTCCTCTGCAAACTAAGATAGGTCTGGCTCAACCCTTAAACAGAGATGATTTAGTAAGATAAGGAGAAATGTGTCACTTTAACTTCACAACAGAGCACATATAAGCCAACTGTCTCTGCGAGGGACAGTCCCTTTTAAGTCAAAATATTACCCTTTCCCCCACATAAAGTTTTCCCACTCTAATGTTTTTCAGTGGAGTTAAAAAAGTGTCTCTCTAATTTCTCCCATTTTCACAGTCTCACCACTTTCCTATTTATAGCTTTCAAATATTGGCAGGCCTGGCTCAGATTCTTAGAGCCCAATCTCTAAGGGCACAGCTACATCAGAGAGTTTACAGAAGTACTGCTGCACTGCTATAAGCTCTCTAACGTAGCCACTCTAAGCTGAGGGGAGAGGGCTTTCCCGTCGGCTTAACCACTCCAGGCCCCGTGAATGACAGTAGCTATGTCGGCGGGAGAAGCTCTCCCACCAACATAGTGCTGTCCACACCAATGTTTATGTGGGTTTAATTTATGTCGCTCAGGGGGGTGATTTATTAAACCTTTCTCACGCTGTGGTCAGATCTCCTCTGATATAATCTAGGGAAAGATTGGGATATTTGCCTGTAACTACAGGGAGTAGGGAAAGAAACAAAAACCTCAGAAATGTGGGGAATTAGAAGAACATATTATGCATGCAACTGGATACACATCGCTTCATATCTGGCATCTCCTGTCTGAGAGATCTGAAAAAGGCCTGAAAAGACCCTGTATGAACAGTATGAAACATTGTGCTGCACTTAGGGCGAAGCACCACCAGTCTAGGTCTTTGATATTTTCATTTGTCTCCCTCTGCTGGTCAAAAGCCGCTATTTCCCCCAAAACATAAATGGTTTGTGGACTTTTGTGTGTACATGTGGGGGCATTAGGGTGACCAGATGTCCCAATTTTATAGGAAGAACAGGAGGACTTGTGCCACAAGTCCTCCTGTTCTTCTTTTTGCGGATACAGACTAACACGGCTGCTACTCTGAAACCAATTTTATAGGGACAGTGCTGATTTTTGAGTCTTTTTCTTATATAGGCTCCTATTACCCCCTGTCCCGATTTTTCACATTTGCTGTCTGGTCACCCTAGGGGACATCTTGCTGGCTTTTGTGTCGGTGTCTGTGCACATGTAGCTCTGTATATGTGCCTGAGCATATGTAAATTTGTCTGTTTGTGTTTTCATGTGTGTGTGTGTTGTCTGTGCATGTCACAGGTTAATGAAATATTAACTATTTAAAATTCACTTCCAGAATCCTGAACTAGAAACATAAAACTTACTATATCTCAGAAAACCAGCCAGGGGGAAATTGCTAACTGAGGTGTTCTGTTTCAGTCAAGCACAAAACACTGGAGTGATGCCAGATATAGCAGAGGCAAGAGGTGGATATATTCATTGTTGTAAGAGGCTGAGAGTGGGTGGGGGGAGGGGGGAGTACTGGATAAAGTAAAGTAGAGCCAGTTTGGCAGACTTGGTATTGAGCTACCCAGGAGAGTGATCACCCACCACGTGACATAAGATGCTGCAGAACTGCCAACTTTTACTTTATGCTTTAGTGAGTCATATAAATAATACATAATTTTTAATAATTTCAGAATGAATTTACTGCTCATGTATGTCAGAGGCTGAGTCCCCAGAGAGGCTCCCATCCACCCTGGCTGGGCTTCCTAGCCCAGCTCTGACACTGCCCTTTATTCCTGACCTGCAGTATCTCCTATTATTCCAATTCTTCCCCCTTACTCCAATTCTGGCAATTCAGCTCAGTCCCACTTCCTGACCTGCAGCACCTCCTGCTATTTCAGTTCTGCTTTCTGCCCATCCTTAGCTGTGCACTGCACTCATAATCAATAGAGCACACTGGTATTCGATTCCTGGGCAGCCCTACCCAGATCTGCCAGTGTACTTCCGCTGTTATCTGGGGAACCCTTGCTATTCAAGGCCGGAGTTCTACAGAGCTCTGTCAGTGCACCACAATCCTGACATCCATGATCTTGATATTCCAGCCATGGACTTTTCATGGACAAATGCTGCTAGTTTTGCCAAATTATGAGATGGTTTTTAAGGTGAAAATTATTAATGAGGACTAGGAGAAAGAGACATTCCAAGCTCATTTGACTTATGAACTAGGCAAGAATTTGAATCTGTTGTATATTTCAAAGTTTAACAGGCTAGTTAAATAACCCACTGTACTACCCAGTTCCCTTCAGTTGCCTGTTCCCTCACCTGCCACCAGTGGACTATCTAGCCCACCTCACCATCAAGTTTTCCCTTATTTTTAAGATATAAGCTGTGTATTTTTTTAAAGAATCACAATGGTCTTGTAATCTTCAGGAGAAATCTGTCCTCCATCTGCAAGCCTGCCCCGATTTTCATTAGATACTAGCAGTTAATATTGATGTATTCAGGACAGAAAAGAGAGTAGTGAGAACTTGCTTAGGAGGCCAAGGGATTCAAGCTCCAAGAAAGTAACTATCCTTCTGATTTTACTTTTTAGTAGACAAAAGGAGAGTCAATAACAACATAAAGAAGAGGGTATTTTTTGTTTTTAAATCCCAAATAGAAGAAACATCATATTGTAGAAAACTACAGTCATGGTATCATAACCAAATCTTAGCTCAGTTTTGCATTTAAAGTGAGGATTCAGCCACTATCATGCATGACAATACAGTGTATTTTCCCCAAAATTTACAGCACTTACTCTGAATACAGAATGTAAGTTCTCAGAAAAGTCAAGTACATTGATCAATTTAGTTTGAGTTAAAATTATTTAAATGAGTCCTTAAAAAATTTAGCACCTTTATCAGACCATTTTTTGTCCTGAATAATCTTAATGCAGATTCTTCAAACTTCTCAGATAATTAAAACTCACTGAAATCTCATTCATTGTCTACATTTGAAGAATTTCTTTTAGGATGAATGATCATTTTTGACATCATGCAAAGGTTCTCCTTCAACAGAGGCTGACAAATAACTTTCACTTTTTGGAAGTCCAAGAAGAAAAGCCCTCTTTTAAAATTGCTACCATCTCCTATTGTTCTCAGTGTGATTTAGGTCAGTGGTTCTCAACCAGGGGTATGTGTACCCCTGGGGGTACTCAGAGGTCTTCCAGGGTACAACAACTCATCTAGATATTTGCCTAGTTTTACAACAGGCTACATAAAAAGCACTAGTGAAGTCAGTACAAACTAAAATTTCATAAAGCAACAGAGGGTCCTGTGGCACCTTTAAGACTAACAGAAGTATTGGGAGCATAAGCTTTCGTGGGTAAGAACCTCACTTCTTCACTTGCATCTGAAGAAGTGAGGTTCTTACCCACGAAAGCTTATGCTCCCAATACTTCTGTTAGTCTTAAAGGTGCCACAGGACCCTCTGTTGCTTTTTACAGATTCAGACTAACACGGCTACCCCTCTGATACTTAAAAATGTCATAGACAACTATCTGTTTATACTGCTCTCTATACTATACATTGAAATGTACGTACAATATTTATATTCCAATTGATTTATTTTATAATTATATGGTAAAAATGAGAAAGTCAGGAATTTTTCAGTAAGTGTGCTGTGACACTTTTGTATTTTTATGTCTGATTTTGGAAGTTTTTAAGTGAGGTGAAACTTGGGGGTACATAAGACAAATCAGACTCTTGAAAGGGGTACAGTAGTCTGGAAACATTGAGAACCACTGACTTAGGCCACTGGTGTCATCAGCTGAAATGTCCAATTTCAAAATGGCCTCCTCCCATAATTCCCAATGAGAACGAAACTATACTGCCAACAGGGAAGTTGGGGGCTTTGACTTTAATTCTGTCCTGTAGTGATATGATGAGAGAAATATAGATGCAGTATATATAAAGAATCAGTTTAATCTAGAACTACAAACATTATTCTGTACTAATCATAATTGTATTGGTATTTGCATGGTATCAGAGCTGGCTGAAAATTTTCCATTGAAACTGTTGCTTTTTTATGGAAAGTTGTTTTTCAATAAATGATTATTATTATTTTTATGAATGATCTGCTTTCCATAGGAAACTTGGATTTTTCATCAAAACACAGAATGTTCAAAACCCAAAGTTTTCCAATTTGGAAATGCTGTGAAATTGTTCCAGATGCTAGAGCTGTGGTACCCCAAACCTCAAAGGTAGTAGGACTGCCAGGTGTACTACGACTCAGAGACAAGTGCTGAAGGCACTTCAGATGCTAGGTGCTATAGATGCTAGCCCTGGTTGGACCCAATACCTGCTAAATGAAGAGATATTTTACTAGGGTTGGCAGAAAGGGGAAGGTTGTAATGCCCGAGGTACAATGGTTTAAACAGTTGCATTTTAATGTAAAATGCTAATAGTTCCTACCTGGGCCTTTGGGAGGACAGTCCTGGGTTAGGGCTTCTCAGACCTTAGTGCCTGGGGTGCCTCTGCTCTGCAGTTTAGTTTCTGCTGGAGACAAATAGCTGCTTGCAGGTTTCCAGCTCAGGATCCGGTAATAGTATGTCTCATTGGGAGTCCTCTACTCTGGTTTTCTGCCCAGCCTCTGCCACATCGCCACAAGTTCTGCACAGTTTGGCTACAATGCCCAACAGTTACACCCTGTCCCACATGCAGTTTCCTGGCTCCTGCTACAGCTTGTGGTGTGCAAAGTTTGCCAGCAGTTTCCCCTGTATTCAGCTTCCCTGCTGCTCCTGGCTTGCAATGCAACCGCTGCTTTCCCAAGCGCAAGGATATCTTCTGGGTCAGGGTCTTTCCACAGAATTGTGCCTCCCCTTACTGGCCAGGGGAAAGGGATATACCTGCAAGTCCATGTCAGAGGGTCATAGATCAGTGATGAAGGGCTTGCTGGGATTGATAGTTTCCGGCTGAGTTCTTTCATCTCAGTTACCATGGTACTCATGGGAATTGCAGTTAGGTTGACTCTTGTTCCTATTTTCTTCTATTGGCCAGGCACCCCAGTTGGACTACATCTCCCATGATGCACCATGGTCTCCCCTCTTGGACAGAGCGGGAGTGATGCATCATAGGAAATGTACTGTGGCTCAAGAGCATGAGGCAACCAAACACCAATTCCCGTGAGGTACAGTGGCAGTATTTCCAATTAACAGGTTTGGGTTTTGGGGTGGGGGAGAGGTTGGCCAAAATGTTTTTTTTTTTTAATTTCCATCAGGGAAAAAATATATATCAGCAATTTTCATGATATAAACCCCCACTGCTTTTGGTCAGCCCTACATGGCATCAGTATGGGGCACAGTTGAGGTTATTTGAATGTCTTAAATATCCATTTCTGTAGCTTAACTTGTTTGGTTTTCAAGTTAAAGTTAAAGTGTTAGTTTCCTGAGTTTGTAAAGCTTGTTTTAGGGATAATTATATGGTAAAGCTCAGGTGACAGCCACCCACATCTTTGAGTCCTTTTCTACAGTAGAGAAATTTATCATGTTAAATAATTATTATTTCTCCTCACTTCACTGAAATACACATTGTGTCCACATACAAAATAACTTCAGTTGATTACCAGTGGTGCTAACTAACATTTCAGAGTGGCTACATTTTCTTAGTGTTAAAGAATGAGACTCAATAGTTCTTGCCAGTTGTTTTGAATGCTAGGATGGTCATGAATCTCTACCAGGCTGGCACAGTCAGTGCAGTGGTCCTCCTGTAGTGCACCTGCCACTGTAAAAATGGTCTGTCCAGTCACCTTTCTGTACTCCAGTACTGAGGGTTCAACTTGGACAGAAGCCATTTATTTACCCATATAAATAGCACTGCACATGCCATGGAGCTTTGTTGTATGCCATTTTCAGAGCAAACAATTTCTTCTGGTGACTGCTTTTTCTCTTGATTTCCATTGACAAACAAGGATATCTGAGGGACAAAGAGTATTGTCTAAATGGACGGCCAATGGGGCACAGGCCAATGTTCATGCTCTGAAAGTGCTGTGAAGTCAGACGAAGTCTATTGGCAGAATAACCAGCTATGCATTTCCTGGTTCATTGTTCTATGCTGACAGAGGAGTAGAACACTCAGTGATAAGGAATTAAAATATAATTTTGTTGTAGGTTGGGTTAAAACTTTGTTTAAATTGATGAGTGTAACAGCTGCCCTTCATTCAGGTTAAATGTTAGAAACAGTAACAAAAGAAACTCAGAAATTCTAATGACTTGGGCAGAGAGGTTTTGGCAGCAGGGAGAGGGAGAGGGATTGAGTGAGTGCGTGTGTAACCCATGTGCCTAATAGGGAGATATCTCTTTAAGAGATCCATGTGGGGCGGGAGGGTGGGAGGTAGGAGTGAGTTGTGTCTCGGTCATTGTTGCTAGGCAGATTTACACTCCACATACAGAAGCTTCTGGAATTGGGTGTGGTAGTTTTGGGTCTGCTCCAACAGGTGCCCTATTGCTGGGGTCAGACTCAATGAGAGCAAGCAATTAGGGCAGCTGCTTTACAAAAGGACATGTGCCCTGTGTGAATTGAGAGAAAGCTGAGCCCAGGATAGGGTTGCCAACTTTCTAATGGCACAAAACTGAACACCCTAGCCCTGTCCCTTCCCTGAGGCCCCACCCCCTGCTTACTACATTCCCCCTCCCTCGGTGGCTTGTCTCCCGCACCCTCACTCACTTTCACTGGGCTGGGGCAGGGGGTGCAGGCTCTGGGGTGGGGCCAGGTATGAGGTGTTTGGGATGCAGGAGGGGGCTCTGGGTTGGAGGGGCCTGTGGGTTGAGGCAGGGGAGTAGGGTGCAGGAGGGGTTGAGGGCTTGGGGGTGGGGCCAGGGTTGAGGGGTTCAGGGCATGGGAGGGGGCTCTTGGCTGGGGCAGGGGTTTGGGGTGCAGAGGGGGTGAGGGCTCTGAGTGTAGGCTCTGGGGTGGGGCCAGGGATGAGGGCTTTGGGGTGCAGGAGGAGGCTCCGGGTTTAGGGGGGATCAGGGATGGGGTGGGGGTTGGAGTGCAGGATGGGGTACGGGCTCTGGGCTGGGGGTGCAGTCTTTGTGGTGGGGCTGGGGATAAAGGCTTTGGGGTGCAGGAGGGGGCTCCAGGTTGGGGGGGTCTCAGGGCTGGGGCTAAGGATTTTGGGGTGCAGGAAGGGGCTCCAGGTTTGGGGGGCACAGGGCTGGGGCAGGGGGTTGGTGCTCAGGGTTGGGGTGTAGGCTTATCTGGGGCAGCTCCCGGTCAGTGGCGCAGTGCACGCGGAAGCAGCGAGTAGGTCCGACGCTAGTAGGCGGGGGGCAGGAGGCTCTGTGCACTGCTCTCGCCTGCTGCTGGCACCCCCCCCCCCCAGCCAATGGGATGCAGAGCCGGTGTTCGGGGCGGGGGCAGCGCGCAGAGCCCTGTGGCCTCCCACCTAGGAGCCAGACCTGCTGGCCGCTTCTGGGTGCAGCGTGGTGCCAGGACAGGTAGGGACTAGCCTGTCTTAGCGCCACAGCACCGCCAACCGGACTTTTAATGGCCTGGTTGGCGGTGCTGACCAGAGCCGCCAGATCCCTTTTTGACCAGGTGTTCTGGTCGAAAACCAGACACCTGGTCACCCTAGCCCAGGAGCAGAAAGTAGGCTGCTTTTCCTAACTGAAGCATTTTGCATTGGTATTGTTAACTCTCCAACAGGGAAGCATGAGCAATGCTAATTATAGCAAGGGGAAATTGGGAGGGAAAAATAATTTCTTCTATTGTAATTGTATACTTTTAATGCTGTTTGATTTTAGCCAAACTGTTTTAGTTAAACTGTCTCATCTAGTATAATTCACCAACTTTTCTTTAAATGCGATAATGTGGAAAAAGTCATTTATATTTTGCTATTCTCAGCTTTGTATTTTCTTGTAACAGGTTTTTAAAAAAAATCTATATATGGTTAATCAGTTAGCTGACTGGCTAACAGTGATTTCAGCAGAGGAAGTGGAGGAAAGCTGTTTTTGACTCAGCAGACTGTATAAATACGGTGATCAAAGCCTCTAACTGAGACTCAGGTGAACTGAACCTAAGCTTTTGGGAACTCGGAGTTTTTTCTCACTGTGTTTCTGTGAGGACTGACCTGTTTAGATCTCATTTGTTTTCTTTATTTAGATTTATGTATAACTGTGGAGATAACGTATGTGGATTATAAAATAGCCATGTTATGTTGTAAAAATTAAATTATTATTTGCTTCTTTAGTACAAGATTTTATAAAGTTGTTACTTAATTAAATTAATTCCTTTTAGTTCCTTTTGGGACTTGATATGGTGAGGCTGACACCGTGCAATCCTTGCTGAAAATCTTTAGAGATTGAATTCTGGGTTTCCAATAGCTTTTCAGTGGGAGTTGGGTTTTTTTATTTTAAGCACAGGAGAAGGGTAATGAAGTGAACTCTAGCGCATCCAAGGATTATACATGCATGCACACAAAAGAGAGCAAGAGAGAGCACAGAGACAGATACAGCTTGGACAAGCATGGTGTGTGGTTCTGACTGTGGGAGAAGCCAAGAAAGGAGGCTTCTGGATCTGGACAAACTGGCTAAAGAAGTTTGGGACTGTAAGCAAGTAAACTCTCTCTTATTGTTTGGTTCCTCCTGTGTTCAGGGAAACAGGATTTTATACCTTATTTGTAAATAAACAAGATTGCATGAACTACATCTTCAATTTCTCTTCCCAACTGGAACAACCTACATAGCCCCAAACTTTGACGAGAAAGGCTAACAATATATTTGGATATGGTGTACACAACTGTCTATTTTACGATGAGTAGACAAGATATTGAATGATTATTCAGTCTTCTTCTTATGTGGCATCTCCATTACTGGAGATTTGCAACCAGGGTAGCCTATTCTGTACAGTCCTCAGCTAATCTCTTTGTGGATCCTTTTGATCCTCCCAGGATACATCATCTTCCATCCAAGATCTTTTTTCTGTGTTGTATTCTTCTGCCATCAACTTTTCCCTTCCAGTGTCTATAAATATTCATCATCCGCTGAATCTCTTAAAATGTGTTCTGCAAATCAAATCTTTCTTTTCATAAGATCTCTCCAATCATCCAACCCGAACTGCTGCTGGACACCCAGATTCTGTGAGTGAAGGCAAAAATGGACTTTGCCAGTCATGAGGCTCCGGGGAAGAAGGATACATACTGGTTACCTGCAGGTTTGGAAGATCTGTTTGGGCCAACCTTGAATGCAGAGACAGCAACAACAATAATGGCCAAGGCAGATGGTATGATCTGGGGGACTGTGGAACCGCTTCCCTTTTTATTAAAATATAGATATTGTAGCACTTTTATACAGGTTTGGGGAAGGGATTTCCAGATTCTCAAGGCTTAGGCTACCACCATTAGTGTTTATAAAAGGGCAGCTGTAGCTTCATATGAAGGGAAAAGTGTCCACTTCTCTTCCTGCTTTACCATTGCCAGCCACCTTCACCCTACCACCTCCCTTCCTACAGCTCTGTGGCAAATGTAATACTATAGCTCTGCAAACTACCTCATTTCAGTTTCCCAGTTATTCCTCCTCCCCTTCTCCCTACCTTTCTTCTGAGCATTTACTGCATGGGCGCCCTGTTCCCAGTCAAGGGAGAAGTGAATGTCTTGGCATGCACAGCATCATCATATAACTTGACCCAAACTAAGAGTTGAGTGTGAGGAGGGATATTGTAGACATCACACACAGAGCTAATCAATACATTTTGAATAAAAAACAATATTAAAAATGACCTTTTTTCAACAATTAAATTCTTTGCAAAAAAAAGTTGATATTGTGAAAAAAAAATGTTTTTGCAAAAAATTGTGCCTTACGGTATTTGTATTGAAAATAAATTGATTATTGAAAAATGGTTATCTAAACTTTTCATTTGCATAACTTTTTTTGGTCAACAAAATTTGAATAAAATGTTCAATTATGTTCTGGAAAAAAACTAGAGAAAAATGTAACAATTTTATAAACAAAAAGAGTGGGTCCATTTTGAACAAATAAGAGAATTTTAAAATAAAATATGAACCATTGGCAATGTGTCCAAACTTACTGTCAGGTTATAACTGCTGGCCCTGGTGCTGTCCAGCAGAATCTACAAAACATGCAAAGGCAATCACTGCATAATATAATATGTCTTTGGTTTTAATGCAAGATAACAGCAGCATGAGTATGAGTTGAAGTTTCTATGCCATGCATTTCAAACAGCATGCAAGCCCTTGCAAGGCAATTCATTTATAAGTTTAACAGTCAGAGTTGTGACAACCTGATGGAATGGCAGCTCAACAAGGTGCCTAGCACAATGTTTATTTTTTCTATGAGTTTAGCCCAATTGTGAGCAACAATTTCACAGAAATTATCATTCTCTATTCTTTCTATTAATTTCTCCTGCCAATCATATTTCTCACAACCCTAATGGTAGCCAACAAATAAAGTCTTTCAAATCGCTGAGCAGGTCTAAGGCAACCACTTAGGAAAAAATGTTACAGGATATCTTGCAGGTTTGCCACCCTGGAACAATTCCTTTCTCTCCCTGAAAGGGATATTCTGCAAGATTTAATATTCAAAAAGTAGGACTCCTCATATTAGGCCTGGTCTACACTACAAAGTTAGGTCGACATCTTACGTCAACTTTAACTAAAATATAGTTCCCACTGATATAACTTGCCCACTACACTGACTTAATAACTCCATTCCGCGAGATGCATAGCACTTAAGTTGACGTACTTAAGTCGACACATTGTCTGTGTAGATACTGCGTTGCTTACATCAACTGTTGCTGCCTTTCAGAAACCATCCCACAACGCTCCACATTGGCAGTTAAATCAGTGCAAGCGCTCCTGGTGAGGACACACACTGCCGACACAAGGAGCCTGCGGATGTATAATGCGTAAAACTGATTCAATCACTGCAGTGGCTGTACGTCGACTTAACTTAGGTTGACTTAATTTTGTTGTGTAGATGTGCCCTAAATTTTCTCTGATTATGCTAGGGTGTATTAGCTAGTTGCAGTCAGTAGCTCTGGGGCTCCCAGGGTCTGTGACTCTGGGGCAGTCTCACTGTGACGTTGTGCAGTCTATATGGTTTTATAAAAACTTGATAATAAGTCAATATAATGTAACTGAGATAGTTTTAGAGAAAATACGGTAATAAGTGAATGCAACGTAACTGGGATATGCTTCATGCAAAAGGTCTCTTGTAAGGTATCATTACAAAGCTTATAATCTACTGAGTATGATCATCTGATTTGTATAAATGTACCACTCTTGTATCTAAAACTAGAAATATAAAATGTAACTCTGAGGGCCTATTGCAGGGGTGTCAAACTCAATTGCACAGGGGGCCAAAACTCAAAACTCGCGGGCCGAACAGTATAACCATTTATTTAACAGACTAAATATTTATGTTTTTTAACCATTAATATGAACCAAAATACAGGATATCATTCCAAAATAAATACATTTCAACTTAAAATATTTTGCTCTTCATAAAAAAATATCCTGTCAATACAATACATTCAAAATCTGTACATGCTGGAATATTAAAAAAATCTGAAAATATAAATAAAAAATTGAATTTAAAGCAAAAGTATAATCATAACAAATCATAACATTCCATTTTCTTGTCCTATTTAGTCAGAGCCTGATACTTGGAGTCTTTTCTTTGCAACAAGTTCATTTATGTTTGGGGTTAGGTTCTGTGTTGTGAAGATTCTCAGGATCGATTGCAGGTGTTCATCAGTGAGGCGACTCCTGTGTGACGTTTTGTTAATTTTCATCACAGAGAACAGCTGCTCGCACAGATATGTGCTGCCAAACATGGACAGGATTCGAGCCGCATGTTGGCGGAGCTGCGGCATCGCTTCAGGAATGAAGCGAGTGAACTGTGCTGGCCCCGCAGTGTCGTACTTTGCCTTCAGTGTCCCGTTACATTGCAGTTCTATCAGCTCCATCTGCATTTCTACAGGTGCGGTTTCCACATCGACTGCAAATGGGTTGCGAAGCAGCTCGAAGTTACTTTTCTGTGCCTCAAAGTCACTGAAGCGCCGTGCGAACTCAGTGCGCAGCGCGCTGAGTTTTTCAGCAAAGGTGGCATTTGGGAAAACTGTGGCACTTTCTTGGTTCCGTATTACTTGGCAACAGGGAAAGTGAGACAAGTTGCATTGGTGCATTTGTGTCTCCCATAAGCGCAGCTTCACTTGAAATGCCTTCACTGCATCATGCATATCGGTTATTATGTGCTCCCGTCCCTGGAGTTGAAGGTTTAAAGCGCTAAGATGCGACGTTATGTCAGCCAGGAACGCCAACTCACATTTCCACTTTTCATCCCGCAGAACTGTGCAGTCTTTCCCCTTACTGTCCATGAACTGGCAGATTTCCTCTCGCAGCTCAAAGTGTCTTTTGAGAACTTTTCCCCGACTTAGCCACCGGACCTCTGTATGATATGGCATATCGCCAAACTCGCTATCTATTTCCCGCAGAAAAGACTGGAATTGGCGGTGATTTAAACCGTGGGCTCTGATAAAGTTGACGGTTTGTGTTACAGTGTTCATCACATGATCCATTTTTAGGACTTTAGCACTCAGCGATTCCTGGTGTATGATGCAGTGATACACTGTCAACTCACCGGCACAGTTCTCCTCCCGCATCTTTGAGCGCATCCTTCCCACCAGTCCATTTTTTTCACCACACATAGCAGGTGCGCCATCTGTTGTAAGTCCAACGAGTTTTTCCCACGGCAGTTTCATGTCGGTTACACTTTGAAATACATTTCCAAAGATGTCTTCTCCTTTCGTTGTCCCGTGCATCGATTTAATGTCCAGTATTTCCTCTGTTACGCACAAATTGGAATCCACACCACGGATAAATATCGCCAGCTGTGCAGTGTCAGTCGCGTCAGTAGTTTCATCCACGGCAAGGGAGTATGCAACAAAATCTTTTGCTCTTTCAGTCAACTGTGTTTTCAAATCAGTCGCCATCTCACAAACCCGATTAGCAACAGTGTTTCTGCTGAGGCTTACATTTGCAAACGCTCGCGTTTTATCTGGACAAAGGACGTCGCACACTTTCATCATACAATTCTTTACGAATTCCCCCTCGGTAAACGGCCGTCCTGATTTGGCGATCTCTTCGGCCACAATGAAACTTGCTTTCACAGCAGCTTCACTTTGTGATTTTGCTTTGGTGAAAAACGTCTGCTGGGATGTCAAATTCTTCTTCAACTCCTCTACCTTTTGTAGCTTCTGTCCTGCGCTCAGGTTTTTGAATTTGTTCTCATGTTTCGTCTCGTAGTGCCGTCTTAGGTTATACTCCTTCATTACAGCGATATTACTCCCGCAAAGGAGACACACTGGTTTACCTGCAATTTCAGTAAACATATACTCATTCTCCCACCGGCTTTGAAAGCCTCGGTTTTCAGAATCAATTTTTCTCTTGGCCATTGTTGGGGTCTAGCTTTGATTTGATATTAGCGTTGTATACATCAACAGACCGCGAACTTGAACCGCGGCTTGCCGTTGGCGGCAATTGCACTGCATCATGGGATTTGTAGTGTGTGTTATTGGGGCGTCATATCACAGGGCCATTAAAAACAGATATATAAAACGAGTTCGCGGGCCGGATATAATTGTATGGCGGGCCGGATGTGGCCCGCGGGCCTTGAGTTTGACACATGTGGCCTATTGTAATTGTGTAAAGTGTGGACCATTAATGATGGTTTGGAATCTTGATGACTCCCATTGTCTGCAGATGGCTGTACCCTGTTTCCCCGAAAATAAGACATCCTCCGAAAATAAGGCCTACTTACAGTTTTGCCTCTCGTTGTAATATAAGGCATCCCCCCGATAATAAGACCTCCCCGATAATAAGGCATCCACCGATGTGTACCGTATTCTTCTTCATTGAAAAATAAGACATCCCCTGAAAATAAGACCTAGCGCATCTTTGGGAGCAAAAATTAATATAAGACACTGTCTTATTTTCGGGGAAACAGGGTATTTACCTGTGAGTCTTCCTGTATATGTGTGTGCTGGCAAGTGAGTAATGAAGTCTTGCAGTGACATGTGATCATGTCACCTGAACTGGAATCCATCTTTAACCTGGTGCTTTTCCAGTGAGGGGGGGGGGGTGTGGAAACCCAGAGAGACAAAGAGTTCCCGCCTTATGCAAAAGATATATAAAGGGGGAAAGAGAACAGAGAGGGAGGAGAAGCCATCATGAAGAATCCCCTAGCTATCACCTGAGCTGCAACAAGAGCTGCACCAGGGGAAAGAATTGTGCCCAGGCCTGGAAGGTGTCCAGTCTGAGAAAAACTTACTGAAGCATCTCTGAGGGTGAGATTATCTGTATTCAGTTTGATTAGGTATAGATTTGCGCATTTTATTTTATTTTGCTTGGTGACTTACTTTGTTCTGTCTGTTACTACTTTGAACCACTTAAATCTTACTGTCTGTATTTAATAAAATCACTTTTTATTTAGTAATTTACTCGGAGTATGTATTAATACCTGAGGGAGCAAACAACTGTGCATATCTCTCTATCAGTGTTATAGAGGGCGAACAATTTATGAGTTTGCCCTGCATAAGCTTTATGCAGGGTAAAATGGATTTATCTGGGTTTAGACCCCACTGGGAGTTGGGCATCTGAGTGCTAAAGACAAGCACTCTACTGTGAGCTGTTTTCGGGTAAACTTGCAGCTTTGGGACAAGTGATTCAGACCCTGGATCTGTGTCTGGAGCCAAACAGGAGTGTCTGGCTCAGCAAGACAGGGTGCTGGAGTCCTGAGCTGGCAGGGAAAACAGAAGCAGGGGTAGTCTTTGCACATCGGGTGGCAGCTCCCAAGGGGGTTTCTGTGATCCAACCCGTCACACTCACCATCTGGACTGCCCCAGGACCAGGGACATACACCAGGGCTTCCAGACTCTTAGGCTGGTTTGGGAATTGGGAGCATGTTGAGTCAGCTGGCCCAGGACAATCTGCATGGTGAGGTTGCTGTAGGGCTAGCATGGGACCTATGTGCCATTGGAACCCTGCCTGTGATTCAATGAAAGTTCATCAAACATGGCTTTCTTTTGTGAGACATTTCATGTACAACAAAACTGGTATTTTCTGACAAAACTCTGTTTCATCAAAAAATTTCCAAGCAGCTCTCTACCCTTTGGTTCCCTGAAACGGACAAACCCTGAGCAGCAGCCCCTTGCAGGGTACCAAAAGTCACTGTGCCTAATATTTCACTCTGGGCAAAAGACTATAATAGCAGCTGTAGAATTCAAAAGATGAAAATTGATACTTTTATCAAATTCTTTTGCTTTGCTTAGCCTGGGGTGTGTCTGCACTATGCCATCTAACTGTATCATCTCCTTCCAGAGGAAGGCATGCAAGCAGCCAGACAAAGGTCCATGTTACTAGTAAATATATTGATCAACATAAAGGCCAAACAGAGAAAGAGCAAGGATGATCCAAAGAAGAATCTGAGAGAGCCTATAGATTCAAGAAGAAGAAATGTAGCCCCTCTCTCAAGGTGTGGCTCAAGCCTCCTCCCTGGTGCTTGCTACTTGGAGGGGCTTCTTTCCTCTTCTCACATGATATGGGTCCTGAGTTCTTTTCTGTGACACCTGGTGCCTCCACCCAAGGTGACTCCTCATTGTGCCTGAGAAACAAGGCATGCTGTCCCTTGGGAAAATGTATAAAACCCAGTACACAAGAAACAATAAAGTACATAAACACAAACCCCATCAAAGGAGTGACACACCCAAACATAACAATATAACAAAGATGGACTTTACTAGGAACAGGAAAATAGGATCTGGGGAAGGCTAGGGTTTGGGTTAACTCGTAAGTACTAACACATAAACAAATCAACAAAATGTCCACCTCCCAACACTCACTCTTCTCAGCCCTCAGGACCCTTTCTGGCACATTCCCAGGCAGGTGGTACCCTGAGGATGAGTTCAGAGACAAATGCTGCAGTGATGTGAATGTCGGGAAGCTTAAACAAAAGAAAGGGTCCTCTTACAGTGTCTTCTTCACCCCTGGGTGGGGCAGCATCCTCTTCTGGCTCCCTGGTCTGGAGCCCAGTGTAGGGCTCAGTTGGCTCTCGGTAGCTGGTGCTGTGTCAGATCTCTGCCATGCTGCTCTCCACAGGGATGGAAGTGCCTCACCCATGCACTAGCTCCCACAGCTGCTCATAGATTCCCTTTGTGGGGATTGGGAGTTAATCAGAGACTCCCTGAGCTGTTCTGATTCTCTTCCCACAGCTCTCAAACCTCAAAACTGAAACTAAAACCAGTCTCTGAGCGAGGCTTTCCCCACCCACTGAGGGAGCTGAGCAGCCCCGGCTCATCATTGGTCCAGAAAACTGCTTCTCCATATCACCTACAGCACATGTGTCAAACTCAAGGCCCGCGGGCCACATCCGGCCCCGCCATACAATTATATCCGGCCCGCGAACTCGTTTTATATATCTGTTTTTAATGGCCCTGTGATATGACGCCCCAATAACACACACTACAAATCCCATGATGCAGTGCAATTGCCGCCAACGGCAAGCCGCGGTTCAAGTTCGCGGTCTGTTGATGTATACAACGCTAATATCAAATCAAAGCTAGACCCCAACAATGGCCAAGAGAAAAATTGATTCTGAAAACCGAGGCTTTCAAAGCCGGTGGGAGAATGAGTATATGTTTACTGAAATTGCAGGTAAACCAGTGTGTCTCCTTTGCGGGAGTAATATCGCTGTAATGAAGGAGTATAACCTAAGACGGCACTACGAGACGAAACATGAGAACAAATTCAAAAACCTGAGCGCAGGACAGAAGCTACAAAAGGTAGAGGAGTTGAAGAAGAATTTGACATCCCAGCAGACGTTTTTCACCAAAGCAAAATCACAAAGTGAAGCTGCTGTGAAAGCAAGTTTCATTGTGGCCGAAGAGATCGCCAAATCAGGACGGCCGTTTACCGAGGGGGAATTCGTAAAGAATTGTATGATGAAAGTGTGCGACGTCCTTTGTCCAGATAAAACGCGAGCGTTTGCAAATGTAAGCCTCAGCAGAAACACTGTTGCTAATCGGGTTTGTGAGATGGCGACTGATTTGAAAACACAGTTGACTGAAAGAGCAAAAGATTTTGTTGCATACTCCCTTGCCGTGGATGAAACTACTGACGCGACTGACACTGCACAGCTGGCGATATTTATCCGTGGTGTGGATTCCAATTTGTGCGTAACAGAGGAAATACTGGACATTAAATCGATGCACGGGACAACGAAAGGAGAAGACATCTTTGGAAATGTATTTCAAAGTGTAACCGACATGAAACTGCCGTGGGAAAAACTCGTTGGACTTACAACAGATGGCGCACCTGCTATGTGTGGTGAAAAAAATGGACTGGTGGGAAGGATGCGCTCAAAGATGCGGGAGGAGAACTGTGCCGGTGAGTTGACAGTGTATCACTGCATCATACACCAGGAATCGCTGAGTGCTAAAGTCCTAAAAATGGATCATGTGATGAACACTGTAACACAAACCGTCAACTTTATCAGAGCCCACGGTTTAAATCACCGCCAATTCCAGTCTTTTCTGCGGGAAATAGATAGCGAGTTTGGCGATATGCCATATCATACAGAGGTCCGGTGGCTAAGTCGGGGAAAAGTTCTCAAAAGACACTTTGAGCTGCGAGAGGAAATCTGCCAGTTCATGGACAGTAAGGGGAAAGACTGCACAGTTCTGCGGGATGAAAAGTGGAAATGTGAGTTGGCGTTCCTGGCTGACATAACGTCGCATCTTAGCGCTTTAAACCTTCAACTCCAGGGACGGGAGCACATAATAACCGATATGCATGATGCAGTGAAGGCATTTCAAGTGAAGCTGCGCTTATGGGAGACACAAATGCACCAATGCAACTTGTCTCACTTTCCCTGTTGCCAAGTAATACGGAACCAAGAAAGTGCCACAGTTTTCCCAAATGCCACCTTTGCTGAAAAACTCAGCGCGCTGCGCACTGAGTTCGCACGGCGCTTCAGTGACTTTGAGGCACAGAAAAGTAACTTCGAGCTGCTTCGCAACCCATTTGCAGTCGATGTGGAAACCGCACCTGTAGAAATGCAGATGGAGCTGATAGAACTGCAATGTAACGGGACACTGAAGGCAAAGTACGACACTGCGGGGCCAGCACAGTTCACTCGCTTCATTCCTGAAGCGATGCCGCAGCTCCGCCAACATGCGGCTCGAATCCTGTCCATGTTTGGCAGCACATATCTGTGCGAGCAGCTGTTCTCTGTGATGAAAATTAACAAAACGTCACACAGGAGTCGCCTCACTGATGAACACCTGCAATCGATCCTGAGAATCTTCACAACACAGAACCTAACCCCAAACATAAATGAACTTGTTGCAAAGAAAAGACTCCAAGTATCAGGCTCTGACTAAATAGGACAAGAAAATGGAATGTTATGATTTGTTATGATTATACTTTTGCTTTAAATTCAATTTTTTATTTATATTTTCAGATTTTTTTAATATTCCAGCATGTACAGATTTTGAATGTATTGTATTGACAGGATATTTTTTTATGAAGAGCAAAATATTTTAAGTTGAAATGTATTTATTTTGGAATGATATCCTGTATTTTGGTTCATATTAATGGTTAAAAAACATAAATATTTAGTCTGTTAAATAAATGGTTATACTGTTCGGCCCGCGAGTTTTGAGTTTTGGCCCCCTGTGCAATTGAGTTTGACACCCCTGCTCTACTTCTTTCTATTGCATGATCTGTGCTTCCTCTGGAGGTCTCAGCCTCGGAGCTGAGTAGGGATTCTGGGATGGGAGAGTGGGTTGTTATAAAATATTGGGTTTTTTTAAACTGGGCATGTTTAGCCTTGAGGAAAGAAGACTGAGGGGGGAAGCTCCTAACAGTCTTCCAATATGTTACGGGCTGCTATAAAGAGGACAATGATCAGTTGTTCTCTGTGTCCACTGAAGGAAGGACAAGAAGTAACAGTCTTAGGGTACATCTACACTACAGGGGGGAGTCGATTTAAGATACGCAAATTCAGCTACGTGAATAGCGTAGCTGAATTCGACGTATCGCAGCCGACTTACCCCGTTGTGAGGACGGCGGCAAAATCGACTTCTGCGGCTTTCTGTCGGCGGCGCTTACTACCACCTCCGCTGGTGGAGTAAGAGCGCCGATTCGGGGATCGATTGTCGCGTCCCGATGGGACGCGATAAATCGATCCCCGAGAGGTCGATTTCTACCCGCCGATTCAGGCGGGTAGTATAGACCTAGCCTGAGTCTGCAGCAAGGGAGATTTAGGTTAAATATTAGGAAAAACTTTCTAACTCTTGGGGCTTGTCTATACTTACGTGCTGGTTCGGCGGCAGACAATCGAACTTTTGGGTTTGATTTATCGTGTCTTGTCTGGACGCGATAAATCGAACCCAGAAGTGCTCCCCGTCGACTCCAGTAATCCTGCTCGGCGCGAGGAGTACGCGGAGTCGACGGGGGAGCCTGCCTGCCGCGTCTGGAACGCGGTAAGTTCGAACTAAGGTATGTCAACTTCAGCTACGTTATTCACGTAGCTGAAGTTGCGTACCTTAGTTCGAATTGGGGGGTTAGTGTAGACCAGGCCTAAGGGTAGTTAAGCACTGGAACAGGCTTCCAAGGGACGTTGAGGAGTCCCTGTCATTGGAGGCTTTTAAGAACAGGTTGGACTGACACCTGTCGGGGTTGTCTAGGTGTAGTTGGTCCTGCCTCCGCGCAGGGCGCTGGACTTGATGACCTCTTGAGATCCCTTCCAGCCCTACATTTCTAT
Source organism: Chrysemys picta bellii (assembly GCF_011386835.1). Taxonomy (NCBI): domain Eukaryota; kingdom Metazoa; phylum Chordata; order Testudines; family Emydidae; genus Chrysemys; species Chrysemys picta. Next base: position 89,779,897 of record NC_088791.1, on the reverse strand, counting down.
GATTCCATAAACGTGGCAGCAGGGGGAGAGAGCTGTGCTTGGAGGCCCCTTACCACATTTTCCATCACTGGCAGTGTCCTTGTTGTGCCCAGTAACCTCCACCTGTGGTCTGAGGGGAGGTGGAGGCAGAGGACGTAGCTGAGCTCTGCTGTCAGAAACTGATGCAGGCTACAGGGACTCAGGTGTGATCTCTCTGGAGTGCTGCCCTTCTGGGGTCACTTCCCTCATGTAGATAGGGGAGAGGGAGCTGCTTTCCCGGAGCCATTTTTTTCCTGTTCTGCCTGGTGCCTGGTGGGAGAGGGGGTGGAGGAAACACCACCCAGCCTGGGCGATGATGGGGGGAACTGCACTCTGCTTGATATGGCAGGGGAGCAGGAGACACAGGACCTTATTTGTGCCTTGACTTTCTCAACCTCGCTCGCTCCCTGAAGCCTGCAGGGGCACCAGCTGCTGCAAATGCCTCAGAACGAGAAGTGGAGCTGAGGCAACAAGCTCCCGCCAGGGCAAACGCAGCACTGGGACAGGGCTGGGAATCAGATGGACACATTATTGATCCCCACAGTTAGGGAATGTTTGGAATTTCCCTGCAAAAAGCCCTGCAGCCAGGAGATCTTGCTGAGCTGCCAACCACCAGCCGGCAGGGGGGCACATCAAACTGAAGGGAACTTCAGGGGTTTGGGCACTGCCCTGCAGCCAGTAGTAGGCTAGTTCTGCCCCCAAGCTGCAATAACCCATTGTGACCGATCTGTGGCCCTTAGCATGAAGCAGAATATTCAGGGTCCAGAAGATAGACTGGGGGCGGGGGTGCAGGGAAATGTAGGAGTGCAGGAGTGGCAGCAGAATAAGGGACTGAGTGGAAAAGGAAGAGAAGATACTGAGAGCAGGTGAATGTAAGGAGAAAGGTGTGTAACAAAAAGCTATAGGGAGCATTGAAGGAGAAGAGTGGGGCAGCAGCCTATGAGGAGCAGCAGGAGAGAGTGAAAAGTGAAGAGGGATAGAATGGAATCACTGCACCCCAGGAGCTTGGAGAGAGTAAACAAAGTTCTCTTTAGAGCAGCCAAGAGGAAGCCACCATCTTTGTGTGTGTTTAAGGTTCAATGTGAACTTTAAATGATATTACATGGTAGTGCTGTGTAGTTCCCCCTCAAGGCTGAAATATCAGCAGGCAGACTACTGACTGAGTTTAAAAACATGTCCTGATCTTTAAGCCAATCTTATGGGTGGGGATGGGGATGGGGATGCAGGTGTGGGGGGGTCTGATATATGATTTTCAAATGCTGAGGTTTGGTAATACCAAAATAATAAAATCTACAGTAAAAGTCAGACTAGCTGTTCTTAAGAATTTGTAGCCAGTGTATCAGCAAGACTATCAGCAGAATGCCAGGGAGGAGAACAAAGCAACCAAGCTGGTGGTGGTCTAACAGTGGACTGGGGTGGAGAAAGCTCTGCCATTTACTCTGTGGCTAGACAGTCAAGGGAAACCCAACCAATTTCCATTGCCTTGTGGCTGCTCTAACGTGTGCTGGGGGCCAGTTCAGCCCCCAGGCCAGCCTAGGATCCTGTGAAGCATAGAAGGTGCTTACAGCTATCTTTGCTTTAACTTTTGACTCCTTTGCATGAGGTTGGTGCAGCTAAGAACTAAGCCCCTGCTGTTGCACCTACTTGTGTTATTCACGTCAGTGGAATTCCACCTGCTTAGCCAAGTCTCAATTTGGCGCAGAGTAACTGCAATATGTTTAAATTGTGACAACAGTTTTTCTGTATAATAAAGTTCTACTTGTATTACAATACTTGTATTCAGTGTTTTAATTCACAGGACAGATACTGTTTCCTATTTGTATGGGCTCTTAGCCTCCAAAGCAAAAGTGAAAAAAATGTATTGTGTGGGATTTAACCCTACTGTGCTTTGTTACTGTAAACGTGGTTTTTTTTTCCAGTTTCTTTTGCCTGCCATTAACTTGTGTGCTATCTTTTGTAGGCAAGCTACAACAATATAGATGCTTGTCGATATACTGGAATGTATCTCAAGGTCAAAGAATAATTTCTGTTTTCAGTTTTCTGTAAATTTTTTTGTTTTAAAGACACTCATATCCCAGATAGATAAAGTGCCCATGACATTTTGTGTAAAACCTGCCTGCCTTTTCATGCCAATCAAAATATTTATATTGAAAATGGATTCTCCCATCTTTCACCCTCTACTCTGCCAGCCACTATTAAGAGGAAGAGAGAGTCCATGAATTCTCGAGCAGGTCCTGAAGCAGGCTGCAGGCTTGAGTTTCAGTGTAGTGCTATCCCTTTTTCATTGGTACTGGTGGGAGGCAAACTGAGAACATGTTTTTCCAGTACTTTACACAAAAACAGGTCTTCCAAAAATTCAACTGAAGTGTGATTGAACTACTTAGTCTGCTGCTTTATTCTGCTAGTGTAGTCAACACAAGAGATGTATGTGGAAGGTGCAACTGTGCAGGGCTGTCACTGTTCTATCGGAAGTGAAGGAATGGAAAAGTGCCAGGATCAAAAGGCTTAGCAGTGATGTTCCTCTAATGCGCCCCTCATGATGATATCTGAATGCCTAAGGATGTCTTGTTGATTCCACAATTCTCAACTGATCTTGTCACTTCCCCATTCCTTCGATTCCTAGAGAAGAGTGACAAGCAGCCGTGATGCATGCTTGTGCTTTACACATGCATCTTCTTTCAAAAGGGAAAGCTGGATGCATCAGCACCACCTGGTGCAAAAATCACATACAATAACTTTGGAAAAAGACACACTGCAGCAATGAGTGACTGATCTACGTGGGAGGAAAGTGGGGCGGTCAAACAATGAAAAAATTAATTATGATTAATCACAGTTTTAATGGCACTGTTTAAACAATAATAGAATATTACTTATTTAAATATTCTTGAATGTTTTCTACATTTTTCAAATATATTGATTTCAATGATAACACAGAAGTGTACAGTGCTCACTTTATATTATTATATTTGATTACAAATATTTGCATTGTAAAAAGGATAAACAAAATAAATAGTATTTTTCAATTCACCTATGCAACTACTGTAGTGCAATCTCTTTATCATGAAAGTGCAACTTACAAATGTAGAATTACTTTTTTTTTACATAACTGCATTCAAAAATAAAACGATGTAAAACTTTAGAGCTTACAAGTCCACTCAATCCTACTTTTTGTTCAGCCAATCCCTAAAACAAATATGTTTGTTTACATTTACAGGAGATAATACTGTCCTCTTCTTATTTACAATGCCACCTGAAAGTGAGAACAGGTGTTCGCATGGCACGGTTGTAGCTGGCGTTGCAAGGTATTTATGTGCCAGATATGCTAAACATTCATATGCATGCTTCGACCACCATTCATGACTAATTTTTTTAATCTAGTTAATTTGTTTTGCATTAATCACTTGAGTTAACTGCGGTTATTTGACAGCCCTAGAAGAAAGACAATCTTTTCAAAATTCATGTGTTCATTCTAGCTCCCAAAGAAGGTATCTCAGTCATATGGCCCCCCACTTCCCCATAGCATCTGAGTGCTTCACAATTTTTAGTATATCTATGCTCATAACAACCCTGTGAGGTAGGTGGTATTTCCATTTTACAGATGGAACTGAGGAACTAATTGTGAATAACGTAGCTGAAGTCGACATACTTAAATCTACTTTTTGATGGCTGACACTCTCCTGTAGACTCCGCCTGCGCCTCTCACCTGGTGGAGTATCTGAGTCGACAGGCGAGTGCTCGGTGGTCGATTTATTGTGTCTAGACTAAACACGATAAATGTGCGTAGGCACTCAGATACAAGGGTGAGGGGCATGGTATAGGAATATCACTAGTTAAGCGTCTTGATCTTGTCATTTTCCCATTCCTTCTCTTGTATGTATGAACAAACATCTACCTAGACTTCAAACTCCTGGGTGCAGTGAAGTGTCTTTGCTGGCTGCACCCTGTGCACAGTTAGGGCTAGATAAATGTTACATTAAAATATAATTTTGGGGCTAATATACAGTCTTTATATTGCTATTTCCTCATTTGCTCCTTCCCCATGTTTATTATTCAGTAGGTAGAGTGTATTCATGGAACATACGATATAAAACTTGGTTTTCTTATTAAATCATTTAAAGAAATTAAACCAACTAGTGTACTGTTAACAGATGTCTCTGAGAATCATTGTGTTTAGTATATGTATAGGGTCTGATTCATTACTGCATTACTCCAGTTTTATGCCTCTGTAACTCTACTGATTCCAACAGAGTTACATCAAAATAAAACGGGAGTCATGGATGGTGAATAAGGTCCATTGTACTTGTCAATAATATGATCAATTCATAAAAACTAAAAATTAGAAGAAATACCTGATATGGAAAGGAGGTTGTTATTCCTGAAAGATTAACTACAAAATGTAAAGAACAATAGCTCACGGTGTAATTAGTGTTGCTGATTCCTGAGATTTTATCGCAAGTCTCATGATATTTGGTGCTTTTCTTAAAGCACCAGCTGTCAGAATAGAGAGATTGCAGGAGAATTTCAACTTTCATTTTTAAAAAAGTAAGTTTTGAGCCCTCATGGTTACAGAGAAAAAGCTTGAAAATGTGAAGCGAGTTCGCCCTAAAGCTCAGGAAGCAGAAGGCAAAGAAAGAGAATCAAACATTTATTTTTTTTAAAATCCATTTTCTTTAGCCACCATGATGATTGTTTCGGGGCCTGAATGGTGATTTTTGATGAGTTGGGGTTGGCAATACAGTATAATAGACTCATCAGGATTCAAGGGGGGGGGGGGGTTTGAGCATCCAGAGGGAATAAAGTTTGTTGAAAAGTTGGTTCCCAACTTTCTTTTGAAACAGACTCAGAAAGCATAATGGGTCTGTGGCCAGGAGGCTTAGGATCACATTCTGACCCCCCAATATGGCCCCTTTATACCTTATTGTTTCATAGCACATCTTTTAAAATTCCTTTTGCCCATGTAATTAAGGGTAAAGCCAATATGGAACTCAAGGGCTAAGGTTCACTTTTGCATCTGGAACATGAGGGAAAACGTATGAGTTTATTTAGTCATGTACAGAGACTAGATTCTCCTTGTGCATGCATGAGCACCCCCATAATTAAAAATAAAGTTGCAAATATTTGCAAATAAGGAGTTGTGCCCTTCTGAAAACATGGATAGGTACAAAAGCCAAGGTAGTGAGGACTGTGCAGCTGTTTCTTCCATGCACATCTGATGGCAGCAGTGTCATTTTCAAAAACACCCCAGGGAAAAAGAGACCGTGTAAAGCATGTAAGATTAGGGACCCTAATATAGAGAAGAAAGGCCAGGAAGTTATAGGAGGCTCCTCACCTTAACCTAATATGGAGCGCTGGGCCATACTGGGATTGAACAAGGAGCAATTCTTTTCACAGTGAAAAGGAAGGAGGGAAATGTCAATGAGTCTGAGTACAGTGCAAGATATGGGGTGCTTTGGGAAAGAGAGAGAAGGAAAATGCCTCTATTCCGTGCTCAGTAGCTGAGAGGAGAAATAAATGTCTCAAGAAGCAGCAGGCAGCCCAGCCAAATAGTCAGTACATTCCTGTATAAGAAGACATCCTACAATGCAGAAGCCCCTCAATAGGCCCAACAGCAGCCACACTTCATGTAATGTAACTAGTCTAATGAGTCAATGAAGGGCAGCTTGTGTGGGAAGGATTACTGGGTGCAATTTTATCACAAACTGTTGGGGCTGCAGGTGCATCTGATGCACCCATAATCCTCTTTGGACATATCACAGCAGGTGTATTTTCCAGGCCAGGTGTCTTCCTGCTTGGTGCAATTTTGGCTTGGCACAACACCCTTGAGCCCTAATTGTGCTTTTTTGAAAAATGCCCATTACGTTTAAATGCCACTTGTACGGGTTATTGCAGAAATTAGTGCCACAAAACTTCTGAAAATGTTGCCATTCTATATAACCATGTAGCCATTCTATATATGTAATAGCTTACATACCCCAGCAAATTCTCACTATCTAAATGTGCAGCTAAATTAGCTTACCAGTTAACTACTTCGTTCCCCAAATTGCAACTAAAGAAGGCTGTGCTCCTGAATGCAAAAAAAAAAAAAAAAAAAGGAAAATACATGTGTACTGATAGAATTATTAAATTAAGAAGTTAACATACACAATTCAAAGAATAGTACTTATATCCATAGATTTTTAAGGCCAGAACACTGTGATCATGTAGTCTGACCGTCTGCAAAACACAGGCCATAGGGTACGTCTATACTTACCTCCGGGTTCGGCGGTAAGCAATCGATCCCGGAAGTGCTCGCCGTTGATGCTGGTACTCCTGCTCCGCGAGAGGAGTACGCGGAGTCGACGGGGGAGCCTGCCTGCCGCGTGTGGACCCACGGTAAGTACCTTGTAGTTCGAACTAAGGTATTTCGACTTCAGCTACATTATTCACATAGCTGAAGTTGCGTATCTTAGTTCGAACTGGGGGTGGGGGGGTAGTGTGGACCAGCCCATAGACTTTCACACAGTAATTTCTGTATCAAGCCCAACAACTTTTGGTTGAAGTAGACCATGTATTTCAAAAAGGCATCATGATTTAAAGACTTCAACTGCAGGAGATTTTACCACGTGCCTAGGTAAGTTGATCCAGTGATTAATTACCAACACTGTTAGCATGGGCAGCAGGTATAATAGGCCAGGGAAGGCTTTGCTGGTGCTGCAGCTGACCTGCTGCTGAACAATTGGGCTGGGGTGGCCCCCCCTCCTTTCCCCGAGGTCTTTACTGTGTGTGTGTGGGTGAGTCAGGGGGCTGGCAGTGGTGGCTTGGCCTGATGTGGCTGGGGCAGGTGGCCCGGGGCTCCTCCGGTCGGGGCTTTTTCTTTTGGGGGTGGTGGTTTGGGGCTCCAGCCTGCAGGGATGGGGCTTTGGGAGGAAGGGGCAGGGCCAGCGGGCTAGTCTCCCCAAAGCAGGGGTTCACCCGCCACCCATGACTGTTAGCATTTTGTTTCTAGTTTGAATTTGTCTAGTTTCATCTTCCAGCCATCAGATCTTGTTATGCCTTTTGTCTGCTAGACTAAAGAGCCCTCTGATCAGAAATAATCTATCCATGTAGGTATTTCTAGGTCAGTGGTGCCCAGACTTTTCCTGTCACGCTTCCCCTTACCAGTAATGGTGCCCCCCTCCATTACTGCACAGCCAAGGGTTCCTCAACAGAGCAGCTCGGGCTGAAGGCATAGCTGGGGGCAGAACTGCAGGTAGGGGAGGAGCTGGGGCTAAAGGCGGAGCTGGGCTGGGTATGGAGAGGGAGTGATGGCAGAACTTGGCTGGGGGTGGAGTGGAACTGCAGCTGGGGTTGGAGCTGGTCTGGGGGCAGAGTGGGGCTGGGTAGTGCTCCCTCCCTGCCTCCCATCCTCCATGCAGGCTGGCCCTGACCACACTGTGTGCCCCCCAATTTGGGGATCACTGTTCAAGGTTGTGACCCAGTCACATTTCACTCTTCTATTAATATAAAAGACCAATGACATATAAAACTACTATGGCAATAAAACTGAAGAATAAAAAGTTACTTAAGATGCTGCATATGCATTTAACATTTCACATAATTAAAATTTGTATTTCAATATACATGCACAAAGGGCAGAATTAAGGTTGTGCATAATTTAGCTTTGGCATTTTCTGACTTTTGAATGCTTAACCATGCATTTCCTCTTAATATTTTAAATATTGATAGCTTAAATCACACAGCCATAATATCAGGCAGCACTATATTCCCCCTTTCTCTTTTGTTGGGAAGTTTTATTTTACCGTAGTCTTTTCCTTTTCCAGAGAAAAATGGCAAAATATTTCTCAAAGCATAATTTTGCTTAGAAGACAAGAAGAAAATCTGTGTGTGATGGGGCACCTGCCCCACACTGGGCTCTAAGGGGTTAATAGAGCCCTAGGGAGGCTTCACAGGAGGCAGCCAATCAGAGAAAGGCTGAAGGGAGCAGCCAATCAGGGCCAATCAGACCCATAAAAAAAGGGGATCTGCAGGGCAGATGAGGACAGTTCTCTGCTGGGAGCCCAGAGAGGAAGGACGGTGTCTCTGGAGAGCTGAGAGGACTGTCAGCACCCTGGACAGAGCAGTGGTGCTAGCAGAGACCAGGGGAGTGAGAGATAGCTCCTGGTTGGCTGCTGGGGTTTGCAGACTGAGGCCCTGAGGCAAGGGTAAAGAGGATGCTGGGGACACAAGGAAGTGGCCAGATAATTTGCTGCAGTAGCCCCTAAGGAAAGTGGCTGAACAGTGGACTGCAGGTCCCCTGGAAGAGGGGAGCACAGTGTGTGGCATGGCTGGAGGGCTGTTTCGCTGAAGAGGATGCCACGGTCTTTGTACAGACATGGGTCATAGAACAAGGGTGATGATGGTGAGGCACCATCTGAAGAGGGCGCACTAACAAGCAGAGCTAATTCCCAAGACAGCAAGCAGGAGGTGCCACAGTGGTGAGTGAACTCTATTACACTGTGTAATATACATTTTATGCATAACTTATGTAGTATCCAAGATAATGAAAAGAGAGCCCACATTTGTATATCTTAAATTTTCTTAAAAAAAAAAGATTCGGTTGTATTTGATGAATGTTGACAACAGTTTCAATGACTACTTTTGTAAAACCCGTGGAGAACCACTGATGGGAGGACCAGATTATTTTGGCCAATAGCAGTGCTTACTATAGGTCTAGTCTGCAAAGTTAATCTTGTATCCTGGAATAGAGAAGGTTGTTCTCTAAGGGCTGGTCCACACTAACCCCCCAGTTCGAACTAAGATACGCAACTTCAGCTACGTGAATAATGTAGCTGAAGTCGAAGTACCTTAGTTCGAACTACAAGGTACTTACCGCAGGTCCACACACGGCAGGCAGGCTCCCCCGTTGACTCCGCGTACTCCTCTCATGGAGCAGGAGTACCAGCATCAACGGCGAGCACTTCCGGGATAGATTTATCGTGTCTAGACAAGACGCGATAAATCGATCCCAGAAGATCGATTGCTTACCGCCGAACCCGGAGGTAATTATAGACGTACCCTAAGTCTCTTCTGAAGTACAAGGGTTTCTAACAGCTGACTAAAGTTTGCATCACTAGGACGTATCATAAATGGAGTCCAGGCAGTTTTAAAATGTTTTTCCAAAGAGTCATCTCTCATCAGGATTTCCATCATGTAGGCCCACTCCACTCAGTCAAAAGCTTTTTCAGCATACAAAGAGGCTGTGCATGTTTCCAGGTAGAACAGGACTACAGAAGAGAAGACAATCAATGGTGTCTAAATGCTTTCAGGAGAAAACACACTTTAGGAATAAATCCCATTTGATCTGTATAACATATTTGGGTTAAAACCGCTTTACTGGAATTGGTTAAAATTGTATCAGTATTTTAGATCTGCATTTAGTAGGAAAACTGATCTATACTATAAGTGTACTCAAGGATCTTTTTTCTTTAAGTATTAATACAATATGTACTGTCTGTAAGAAGGGAGGTCATTGTCTAATATCCAAAATACCATTATATAATTGCACTGTATATTCTCTGCTAAATTTGAAACCAGAGCCTTATAATAATATGAGGGTAGCCCATCATTCCACTGCCTTATTTGAGCTACTAATGTTTCACCCGGAGAAGTTGGGTGAACTGTATGCTCTACTTGCACCTCATTAATGGCAGGCATTGCAGGCCAGTCCCTTCTGCAGATAAAATATGCATCATACCTAAATGACCTTGAGCTAATTGCAGAAAAGTTAATAGTCTGACTGCCACAGATCAAGTTAAGTGCTGGTGCAGTACAATAAAATCATAATAATACTTTGGACTTATAGGTGAAAAGCTCAGCATAAAGGTAAAGTGCTTGAACCACTCATGCCTATCTCAGTCCTCTAATTCCCTTCCATGCCCCCAGTAGCACTGGTCATAAAATAGATTTTCTGCCCTATGAATTTTAAGATTCAGACTTTTTTCAAATCCTGAACTTGGAGAAAGTAAACAAAAAATAATAATTAAAAAAATCATTTTGAGTCAATTGAAATATTTTGTTTTGATTGACTTTTAATTTTTTTTATATAAAATACATTTCAAACCAAGTCATTTCCATACAAAAAATTGGAATTTTTCATTAAAAAGTGTTGAAATGTGGTATGTTGACATTTTCAAAACTGCTTCTTTCTATTTTCTGTAAACAAAGTGTCAAAATTGGTACAATTAAAAAAAAATTGGCTTAGTCAAAACAGGATTTTCTGTTGAAAAACTTTTGATTAAAACAGTTAATTTTGATTAAAGTTCTGGCCAGCACTAGCCCACAGGCTCCTGTCCCCCTTCCAAGCCCCTACTCTAGGCTCTAAGATATCTGTACCTCCATGCTACCCAGTCAATCAACAAAACAAACTTGGAATTTGTAGGTCCAAGTCATTTTGGAAATACCATGAGCCAAAAATAGGTTAGGAAAGCATCCATGAAGTGAAAAACAGGGATATTTTTGAATCACCAAACCAATAAGGTGATACTACTTACTAATACTAAAATGGCGAGGACCTCATGGAAGATCTGGTTGTAGAGGACAAGCTTGGTCAGCTAATTCAGTTTAAACTAACTGGAAGGATTTTTTTAAAAAAAGGGTTTCAACTCAGGTCCTTAATTTCAAAAGGGCAAACTTAAAAAAATTAAGGGAAGTAGTTAGGGATGTGGACTGGACTGGACTGAAGAACTCAATGATCTGAATGTGAAGAAGGTTTAGAATTACTTTAAGTCAAAATTGCAGAACTATCTGAAGCCTGCATCCCAAGCAAGGGGAAAAGATTCATAGGGAAGAGTTGCAGGTCAAACTGGATGAATAAGCATCTCGACACAGGCTATCATGGGCGGCGCGTGAACTGCCGGTCTGGGGGCAAAGCATGGGCAGGGCCATGCCTAGCTGTTTGGGGAGGCACAGTTGGACTGCTATTTGTTTTTTGTTTATTACTACTGACATAGGCACCACACATAAGATTAGACTCCAGTGATCCTGTCCAAGATGCAAGTCAACAAAGCAATTAAGGAGGTGTTTAAATATAAGAACATGTTTAAATCCTATTGAAACTAATGGGATTTAAGCACCTGCTTAACTACTGTCCTGAATAGGAATAGACCTAAGCAACGCTTAAGTGGCCAGAATTTAAGAAGCATTGAATATGCTCAGCTGTCACAACTGGGACATGGGTGGTCTGACCTAGTGGGCCTGACTCCTGCTCTGACAGGTTAGATACCAGGAGGTCGAGTCCAAGACAAGCCAGAGGGGAAACCCAAAGTCAAGTGTCTGGCAGGCGGGGTCAGGTTACCAGGAGATTAGGAGCAGGTATTGCAGCAGAAGCAGTCCTAAGTAGGAAGAACCCAATATATGGACAACTTCCCGTGCCTACACTTGGTTTAAATAAAAGCTTGGAACCAATCAGAACTCCCAGCATTCCACCAACCAGATCCCAGGACTGCAGTCCTCTGTCAGCAGGGCCGGCTCCAGGCACCAGCTTAACAAGCAGGTGCTTGGAGCGGCCAAGGGAGAGGGGTGGCATGTGCGGCAATTTGGGGGCGGCAGGTCCCTCACTCCCTCTAGGAGTGAAGGACCTGCCGCCAAACTGCCGCCGCCGATCACAGCATTTTTTTTCCCCCCAATTGCCGCTGCTGGTTCCGATTGAGATCGCAGCTTTTTTTTTTTTTTTTTTTTTGCTTGGGGTGGCTGAAATGCTGGAGCCGGCCCTGTCTGTCAGAATTCAGCTTCTATTCTGACCGCTGTTAGCAAAAAGCAACAGAGGGTCCTGTGGCACCTTTAAGACTAACAGAAGTATTGGGAGCATAAGCTTTCGTGGGTAAGAACCTCACTTCTTCAGATGCAGACCCTCTGTGGCACCTTTAAGACTAACAGACTAACAGAAGTTTTGCATCTGAAGAAGTGAGGTTCTTACCCACGAAAGCTTATGCTCCCAATACTTCTGTTAGTCTTAAAGGTGCCACAGGACCCTCTGTTGCTTTTTACAGATTCAGACTAACACGGCTACCCCTCTGATAGCTGTTAGCAAGTCACTACATGGTAGGTTGGAACTTACTAGTTCCTAAGCAGCCTAGGGTTTGAGACCCATGGTCCCTAATATTAGTGGCTAGTTGGGACAGCTAGTATCACTGATGTCTTTGTTATTGTTTTTACTCTAAATCTGCCAGTTGCCACATGGCTAGTGTATGAGAATAGTATATAGAACTGTGTTCTTATCACCATTGTACCTCAGTCTCCTCCAATTGTTTATAAGTCTACTCTATGTGCCTTTATTTAATTTGGATTGTAAACTCTTTGGGGGAAGAGCTGACTTTTAATATGTGTTTGTACAGCAACCACCAAAGTGGGAATCCAGTTCTGGTTGGGTCTTGTGGGAGCTACTACAACACAAATAAACACATATTGTTAATAATAATCAAGGATAGCTAAACAGATTATTTGACTGGAAAACCTCAAACATTCAATAATCAGTTGGGATTCCACAAAGAACAGTACCTGATCTAATCTGCTCCATGTGCTTTTCTAAAACTTTCCCTTCTGCCAGTGCCGCACTCAACATCCATACTTTGCTCTCCACAAACAAGATGCATTTAATAACATAGACTCAAAGTATTTTATCAGGACAAAACTGTCTTGCTTATTAGCAACAATGACCCAGGCAGCATAAAACAAATCTAGTGCCAGGACATGAAATTGAGTTACTTAGTCCAAACTATTAGATGCTTTACCAATGCTGCCATCTCCTGGATATTGTTCAGTATTGCACTATAACAAAAAGTTCTAGGAAAAATCAGCAAAAAGACGGAGGAGTACTTGTGGCACCTTAGAAACTAACACATTTATTTGAGCATAAGCTTTCGTTGGTGATTCTTACTCCTTTCCCTGGTAGGACTGAGATACATAGCCCAAAAGACTCACCATCAAAATTGACAGTCTCAGGAGACGGGTCAGGGAGACGTGGTCCCTCTGGGATAGGGTTGAAGCACACTGGCAGTGGCTTATGAAACTTGCACTGTTGTAGCCCACATTCCACCTGTTGTGTCCAGTAACAATAGAGGTCTTCATTCTTCAGGGCTTGCCAGTCTGGCTCTTTCACCAGCACTAAATTGATTTTAAAATTAAAATAAATGAGAAGGATACATACGGTCTTAGTCAGCTTCTTGCTGAGTTTCTTCTAGTTCTTATACTTCAAGATCAAGGGGGCCATTTGTAGTATGTCTTATGAGGACATCCGTTTCACTAAGAACTGGGCTGAGACTCCCATCTAATTTTCTACAGGTATCTGTAGATACATTTTTAGTAAATCTGATCAGAATTGGAATTAGTTACTTAGAGATAAAAGGCTCTCTATCCCAATTTCCCATCCCCTAAGCTGTCCAATGTAATGCCCTCCATAACTTCTTGATATTCTAGCCTTTTTTCGACTGGGGAAAAATTATTCCTCCCTTCTCCATTTTGTTTCATTTTTCTTGGCTCTTGTCTACATGTGGGGTAATACACACAATGGGGATGTGATTTGTAAAGTGAAGTAACTGGCCCTGCTGGTGTACACTAAAAGTTCCCTAGTGTGCTTTAACATAGTTCTGTTTGAAACAACACTACATTAAAGCACACTAGGGAATTTCACCAACAGGGTATACATGATCCAATTAACATGACACACATTAGTGCACTTTAGAAATCCTACCCCATAGTGTGCATTACCACTCTGTGTAAACATGGCCTTGGACTCCTGCTAGTTGTTGTGATCTTGACTAGGTAATTTACTGTCCAATTTCACAGCCTTTAACGGCTGTGCTGGTTGCCAGAGATGGAAATCAAAGAGAACCAAAAAGCTTTTTAAAGAAGTTTTCTTTGAAATCGCTTTTCTCTTTTTTTCTCCAGGAGAAGGCCTACTGTTTGACAAGTTTATTATGGAATGAAAGGAGGAGCAGTGGAGGGGACATGGGGTATGTTTATGAACATAAGTGAAAGGCAAAGCCCTAGAAACAGGGAGACAATTCCCCTGAAAAGATGGAGCTTGTCTGAGCGTAAATGAGAAATGGGTCACCTGTATGGCCATGCTGTGATTTGGACAAAAGAAGCATTTTCCAAATACTTTGGGGAATTTTAAAAGAGTATAACTTTGTATAACTGTGTGGCCATTGTTAACATGTATAGCTATGCAAGCTAAGTTAATGCTATAAGGGTGTCATGGTTAGGGGGCTAGCTGCACCTCACCCACTTTCTGGGTGCTCTGAATGCACCCACTTGTGCCTCTTCTTGCCTTTACCTGTCTCAGGGTGGAATCACACAACTCTTCCACAAGTTCCTGGGCACACTATCCTTTATATACCAACTCTATAGGTCTGACTGGGTTTTGGGCACCTGCATTTCCTTTAGTTAGGAACCTGTGACTGGTGATACAGCTCAACAGCTTTTTAAAAACAAAGTTTTTTTTATTCAGGATTTGGAACAAAGCAGAGGAAAAAAAATGTTAAAACTGGCAACCTACACATATGTCATCTAATCTTATGCTTTGATAGAATATAAACTAGATGGGCTTTCCTTTGAACTTACAGGAGCAGAACAGAACCGGAATGTTAAGCTGCATCTACTCTAGGGACTTCGGCCAGCAGTGGCACAGTTATGTTGGTCAGGGATCATACCGCTGCACACTCCTGACTGACATAGCTATGCTGACAGGAAACTGTAGTGCAAACATAGCCCTAGTGTACGCACAGTTATACTGGTATATAGGGTTACCATATCTCATAAATAAAAAAAGAGGACCCTCCACAGGGCCTGGCCCCGCCCATTTCCCCACCCTAGCCCTGCCCCAACTCCGCCCCTTCCCCACCCTAACTCCGCCCCCTCCTCCCTTCCACTCCCAGCCAGGGGGAAAGGGCTGCCCCAGTGCTACCGGCTTCAGGGTTTGCCGGGCAGCCCCCAGACCCTGCACCCCCAGCCGGCGCTTCCCCAGCGCAGCTGGAGCCCGGGAGGGGAAGCGCCCAGCTGGGGGTGCAGGGTCTGGGGGCTGCCTGGCAAACCCTGAAGCCGGTAGCACTGGGGCTTTGGGCAGCCCCTATGCCTCCGGACCCTGCGCCCCCAGCCGGGCACTTCCCCTCCCGGGCTCCGGCGGCGCAGGATCCGGAGGCACGGGGGCTGCCCGAAGCTGGTAGCGCTCGGGCAGCCCGGCTCTTAAACAGAGCCGAAGAGGAGCAGAGCCTCCAGCCGCGGCGGCTCTGCTCCTCTTCAGCTCTGTGTAACTTACACAGTGTAAGTTACGCAGAGCCGCCACGGCTGGAGGCTCTGCTCCTCTTCGGCTCTGTTTAAGAGCCGGGCTGCCCGAGCGCTACCGGCTTCGGGCAGCCCCCGTGCCTCCGGACCCTGCGCCCCCAGCCGGGCAATTCCCCTCCTGGGCTCCAGCGGCGCAGGGTCCGGAGGCACGGGGCTGCCCAAAGCCGGTAGCGCTCGGGCAGCCCGGCTCTTAAACAGAGCCGAAGAGTCGGGGAGGAGCAGAGCCGCCATTTTCCCGGACATGTTCGGCTTTTTGGCAATTCCCCCCGGACGGGGGTTTGACTGCCGAAAAGCTGGACATGTCTGGGAAAAAGAGGACGTATGGTAACCCTACTGGTATAGATGTGCTTTATAATGATACAGTGTATTCTTATCTAGGAAGGGGAATAAGATCTACCATTCTAAAGAACCTTTAACCATGCTAGGTTATACCAGCATAATTATTTGGGTAAATAATATCACAGCCCTAAGGGTATGTCTACATTACGAAATTAGGTTGAATTTATAGAAGCCGGTTTTATAGAAATTGGTTGTATACAGCCGATTGTGTGTGTCCCCACATAAAATGGTCTAAGTGCATGAAGTCGGCAGACCGCGTCCACAGTACTGAGGCTAGCGTCGACTTCCGGAGCGTTGCACTATGGGTAGCTATCCCACAGTTCCCGCAGTCTCCGCCGCCCATTGGAATTCTGGGTTGAGATCCCAATGCCTGAATGATGCAAAACAGGGGGGTTCTGGGTACATGTCGTCAGGCACCTCCCCCTCCATCAGAGCAACGGCAGACAATCGATTCGTGTCTTTTTACCTGGGTTACCTATGCAGACAACATACCACGCCAAGTCTGGAGCCTGCTCAGCTCAGCTCACCGTCACCATATGTCCTCTGGGTGCCGGCAGATGTGGTACTGCATTGCTACACAGCAGCAGCTAATTGCCTTTTGGCAGTAGACGGTGCAGTATGACTGGTAGCCTTCACCGGCGATCTGGGTGCTGGCAGACGTGGGGCTGGCAGATGTGGGGCTGCATTGCACACAACAGCAGCCCCTTGCCTTTTGGTAGAAGATGATATATTACGACTGGTATCCGTCGTCATTGTACTGCAGTGGCTGTCAATCATGGGCACCTGCGCAGTCTCGACGATGATGGCTATCAGTTGTAGTATGCTATTTTCTGCCAAGCGCCCAGTATATTCTGCCAAGCACCCAGAAGATGCCGAGGGCTATCAGTCATGCTGCACCGTCGTCTGCCAGCTTAAAATGTAAAAAATAGATTTGTTCTGTATTCATTTGCTTCCCCCTCCCTCTGTGAAATCAACGGCCTACTAAACCCAGGGTTTTGAGTTCAATCTTTGGGGGGGCCATTCTGTGTGACAGTTGTTTGTGTTTCTCCCTGATGCACAGCCACCTTTGTTGATTTTAATTCCCTGTACCTGTATGCCATTTAGTCACTCGCCCCTCCCCCCTCCCTCCCTCCGTCCATCAGATACTAGTTTCGCGCCTTTTTTCAGCCCAGACGCCATAGCACTGGAATCATGGAGCCCGCTCAGATCACCGCGGCAATTATGAGCACTATGAACACCACGCGCATTGTCCTGGAGTATATGCAGAGCCAGGACATGCCAAAGCAAAACCAGGACCAGCCGAGGAGGCTGCGCGGCAACAAGAGTGATGAGGACATTGATATGGACATAGACCTCTCACAAAGTACAAGCCCCAGCAATGTGCAAATCATGGTGTTACTGGGGCAGGTTCATGCTGTGGAACGCCGATTCTGGGCCTGGGAAACAAGCACAGACTGGTGGGACCGCATCGTGCTGCAGGTGTGGGACGATTCCCAATGGCTGCGAAACTTTCGCATGTGTAAGGGCACTTTCATGGAACTTTGTGACTTGCTTTCCCCTGCCCTGAAGCGCCAGAATACCAGGATGAGAGCAGCCCTCACAGTTGAGAAGCAAGTGGCGATAGCCCTGTGGAAGCTTGCAACGCCAGACAGCTACCGGTCAGTCGGGAATCAATTTGGAGTGGGCAAATCTACTGTGGGGGCTGCTGTGATCCAAGTAGCCAATGCAATCAAAAACCTGCTGATGTCAAGGGTAGTGACTCTGGGAAACGTGCAGGCCATAGTGGATGGCTTTGCTGCAATGGGATTCCCAAACTGTGGTGGGGCGATAGACGGAACCCATATCCCTATCTTGGCACTGGAGCACCAAGCCACCGAGTACATAAACCGCAAGGGGTACTTTTCAATGCTGCTGCAAGCCCTGGTGGATCACAAGGGATGTTTCACCAACATCAACGTGGGATGGCCGGGAAAGGTACATGATGCTCGCGTCTTCAGGCACTCTGGTCTGTTTCGAAAGCTGGAGGAAGGGACTTTCTTCCCGGACCAGAAAATAACCGTTGGGGATGTTGAAATGCCTATAGTTATCCTTGGGGACCCAGCCTACCCCTTAATGCCATGGCTCATGAAACCATACACAGGCAGCCTGGACAGGAGTCAGGACCTGTTCAACTACAGGCTGAGCAAGTGCCGAATGGTGGTGGAATGTGCATTTGGACGTTTAAAAGCGCGCTGGCGCAGCTTACTGACTCGCTCAGACCTCAGCGAAAAGAATATCCCCATTGTTATTGCTGCTTGCTGTGTGCTCCACAATATCTGTGAGAGTAAGGGGGAGACATTTATGGCGGGGTGGGAGGTTGAGGCACATCGCCTGGCTGCTGATTATGCACATCCAGACACCAAGGCGGTTAGAAGAGCACAGCAGGGCACGGTGTGCATCAGAGAAGCTTTGAAAATGAGTTTTGTGACTGGCCAGGCTACGGTGTGAAACTTCTGTTTGTTTCTCCTTGATAAACCCTCCGCCCCACCCCCCACCTGGTTCACTCTACTTCCCTGTAAACCAACCACCCCACCCTGCCCTCCCCTTTCGAGCACTGCTTGCAGAGGCAATAAAGTCATTGTTACTTCACATTCATGCATTCTTTATTATTTCATCACACAACTAGGGGGATAATTGCCAAGGTAGCCCGGGATGGGTGGGGGAGGAGGGAAGGAAAAGGACACACTGCAGTTTAAAACTTTAACTCTTATTGAAGGCCAGCCTTCTGATGCTCGGGCAATCATCTGGGGTGGAGTGACTGGGTGGCCAGAGGCCCCCCCACCGTGTTCTTGGGTGTCTGGGTGAGGAGGCTATGGAACTTGGGGAGGAGGGCTGTTGGTTACACAGGGGCTGTAGCGGCGGTCTCTGCTCCTGCTGCCTTTCCTGCAGCTCAACCATACGCTGGAGCATATCAGTTTGATGCTCCAGCAGCCGGAGCATCGACTCTTGCCTTCTGTCTGCAAGCTGACGCCACCTATCATCTTCAGCCCGCCACTTGCTCTGTTCATCTGCGATTCAGCCCGCCACCTCTCCTCTCGTTCATACTGTGCTTTTCTGTAGTCTGACATTGACTGCCTCCACGCATTCTGCTGTGCTCTTTCAGCGTGGGAGGATATCTGGAGCTCCGTGAACATGTCATCCCGAATCCGCCGTTTTCTCCTTCTAATCTTCACTAGCCTCTGTGAAGGAGAAAAATTTGCAGCTGGTGGAGGAGAAGAGAGAGGTGGTTAAAAAAGACACATTTTAGAGAACAATGGGTACACTCTTTCACGTTAAATTTTGCTGTTCACATTACACAGCACATGTGCTTTCATTACAAGGTCGCATTTTTCCTCTTATATTGAGGGCCTGCCGGTTTGGTGTGAGAGATCACTCACGCAGTGCCAGGCAACAGATTTCGGCTTGCAGGTAGCCATGGTAAGCCACAGTCTTTTGGCTTTTTTAACCTTCTTAACATGTGGGAATGGTTTCAAAGAGTAGCGCCCTCATTTCCCATACCAAGCACCCATTGGGTTGGCCATTTAAAATGGGTTTGCAATATAAAAGAAGGGGCTGCGGTTCCCGGGTTAACATGCAGCACAAACCCAACTAACCCCTCGCCCCCCCCAATTATCGGGGATGATCACTTCACCCCTTCCCGCCACCGCGTGTCTAACAGTGGGGAACATTTCTGTTCAGCCAAGCAGGAACGGGCACCTCTGAATGTCCCCTTAATAAAATCACCTCATTTCAACCAGGTGACCGTGAATGATATCACTCTCCTGAGGATAACAAAGAGCGATAAGGAATGGATGTTGTCTGTATGCCAGCAAACACTGGGACCATACGCTGCCATGCGTTGTCATGCAATGATTCCAGACTACGTGCTACTGGGCTGGTGTGGTAAAGTGTCCTACCATGGCGGACGGGATAAGGCAGCCCTCCCCAGAAACCTTTTGCAAAGGCTTTGGGAGTACATGAAGGAGAGCTTTCTGGAGATGTCCCTGGAGGATTTCCGCTCCATCCCCATACACGTTAACAGACTTTTCCAGTAGCCGTACTGGCCGCGATTGCCAGGGCAAATTAATCATTAATCATTAAACACGCTTGCTTTTAAACCACGTGTAATATTTACAAAGGTACACTCACCAGAGGTCCCCGGTGTGCCCTCAGGGTCTGGGAGCACGCCTTGGGTGAGTTCGGGAGTTACTGGCTCCAGGTCCAGGGTGATAAACATATCCTGGCTGTTGGGGAAACCGGTTTCTCTGCTTCCTTGCTGCTGTGAGCTATCTACATTATCTTCATCCTCCTCTTCCTCGTATCCTGAACCCTCTTCCCTGTGTGTTTCTCCAATGACGGAGTCATAGCACACGGTTGGGGTAGTGGTGGCTGCACCCCCAGCATGGCATGCAGCTCCGCGTAGAAGCGGCATGTTTGCGGCTCTGCCCCGGACCTTCCATTTGCCTCTCTGGCTTTGTGGTAGGCTTGCCTTAGCTCCTTAATTTTCACGCGGCACTGCTGTGCGTCCCTGTTATGGCCTCTGTCCTTCATGGCCTTGGAGACCTTTTCTAATATTTTGCCATTTCGTTTCCTGCTACGGAGTTCAGCTAGCACTGATTCATTTCCCCATATGGTGATCAGATCCCGTACCTCCCGTTCGGTCCATGCTGGAGCTCTTTTGTGATCCTGGGACTCCATCACGGTTATCTGTGCTGATGAGCTCTGCGTGGTCACCTGTGCTGTCCACGCTGGGCAAACAGGAAATGAAATTCGAACGTTCGCGGGGCTTTTCCTGTCTACTTGGTCAGTGCATCTGAGTTGAGAGTGCTGTCCAGAGCGGTCACAATGAAGCACTGTGGGATATCTCCCGGAGGCCAATAACGTCGAATTCCGTCCACACTACCCCAATTCCGAACCGCTAAGGCCGATTTTATCGCTAATCCCCTCGTCGGAGGTGGAGTAAAGGGCCCCTTAAATCGAAAGAAAGGGCTTCGTTGTGTGAACGTGTCCAGGCTTAATTCGATTTAACGCTGCTAAAGTCGACCTAAACTCGTAGTGTAGACCAGGCCTAAGTGACATAGTTACACTGGTATAAAAACTGTGTGTAGACCAGACCTTACAGGGTATGTCTACACTGCAGCTGAGAGCATACCTCCCAGCCCAGATAGACAGACTTGTGCTAATTCCATAGCAGTGTTGACATTGCAGCAGGGCCGGCAGCATGGTCTGGTTACCTGAGTGTAAGTCCGTGGGTCCAAGCTTGGGTGGCTAGCCTGAGCCGCTGCCCATGCAGCAATATTCACACTTCTGTTTTTAGCATGCTGGCTTGAGCAGAACTAGCATGTCTGTCTACCTGGGCTGGGAGGCAGACTCCTGAAGCTGCAGCATAGACATACCTGCATTCTCTTAGCAAGCTCAGCTCTGACCGCATGAGTATCTGTGTACTCTGTTTGACCTACCGGATTCAAACTGGTTTTGATGCTCCCAAGAAGCACAGGCTAGAGCCATTAAAGATACTTGCTCTGTTACTGTCTCTTCAAGTGTAAGCTGTTAGACTATTGGAAAGGGCTTCTCCCTCTTTCTCTAGGTGGGTAGGCTCTCCGACCCTGTCAGGCAGGTAGGGTGAACTATCTGAGGGTATGGAAAATACCACTCTGGCAGGTCCAGATACATTATTAAAAAGCATCCCCATGTGTGCCACAACATGTAATCAAACATCATGCTTCAGGGCATAGAAATTCATGCACACACATCTTGAATATAACATTGCACAAGTGGAGAGAAGCACGGTGGGGGGGATGAGTTAACTTCCCCCACAAGTACTGGGAGAGACAAGGTCTCTTATTGGACCAACTTTAGCTTTCAAGCTTTACAGAGCTCATCAGGGTGTGTTACAAATTGTTGTAATGAGCCATAAAACCAGTCTCTCTATTGAGTCCATAGTTTTTAGTGTCTAGCAGGGTTATGAATTTAAGTTCCCATGCTCATCCCATGTACAAAGTTCCCATGCTCATCCCATGTACAGAGTTCCTTTGAGGACGAGGACTGAGAGGATTAATATGGAGTGACCGCTTTATGAAAAGTGTTTGCCTACACGCGATATGGTGTTTTTGTCAACAAGTATTGTCTAATGCTATAAGCAGGATACCAGAGGAGGTCAGGAATTTTTTGCTGGAATGATTTGCCCATTTTGGAAAATTGAAACTTTCCCATTTAAAGTTTTGATTTTGCTGACCATTTTTGATTTTCCATTAGAGAAACTGAAATGACAACTCCCTGGCCTGTGGCAGAAAGTGAAAAAGACAAGTGCCTTCCAGGTGGGCATCTGGGAAGCCAATGAATTCTGTTTCAGTTCTCCCAAAATGGATTTTTTCTGCAAATTCCTTCCCATGAAAATTTTCCACTTTTTACCTTGTCCTCACTAGCGACTTTTTCCTATAACCTAACTCTATCTCAGCTGTGAATCTATTCTGGGGCCTTCTTCCCTCTTGATAAGCACCAAGAGCAGATCTCCTTCTGTCAACCAGCCCCAATAAATATTTGGTCCCGATAACCCTGAAACTGCCAAACCCCCTCTATCCTGTCCCTCAAAAGTCATTCTGATTCCCCTGCACCAAGCTGCTGTGCTCTCTGGCAATCCCCTATGTCAGACAAGTGCCAATTTCCCAGCCCAGGCATCAAATTATCTTGCTGTTCTCACACGCGTTTAATTCTCTTCCAAGTTTTGGAACATTCCTGCTACTATCAGTCATTCCCTCCCAGCCCTCAGAACACACCAAGATACAGTTGTAGCTGAGATCAGAATCTATATGAATGCAGAGAAACTCCTTTGACATTGGTGGAGTTACTCCACATGTATACTAGAGTAACTCAGGCCTGGTTTACACTAGGAAATTAGTATAACTGTGACACTCAGGGGTATGAAAATTCCTCACCCCTGAGCAATGCAGTTAAACTGACCTAACCCACAGTGTAGATAGCGGTAGGTCGATGGGAGAATCCACCTTTTAGGGAGGTGGATTACAGATGCCGACGGGAGAAACTTAAGTAGCGTCTTCACGGAAGTGCTAGAGCAGCTTTGCGGCACTGGTGCTGCTGTAGTGGCTTATGTGTTGACAAGCCCTGAGAGCAGAATATATGAAACCTAGGTTTCAGGGTCCACCACTTGGAAACTAGACAGCTTTCTAAGGGTTAATTACCATATTCCCTTCTCCAGTGTATGTATTCCTCCCTTCCTCCTTTTCTGACCATAGTGGAGTCTTGTCTTCTCCATTTTAAGGCTTTTTATCTGGCCTGTATTTCATTCACTTGGTTTCTTTTGTTTCATTTGAAATCCTGATGGTTACTATGTTATTACTCACTCTTCTATCACCAGCTGGAACCTGCCTAGCTTTGATCTCAGCAGTACATTAACCAGACATTTGGTGGCATGACTTTCAAATCATTTAGGATCCAAATTTAGGTTTAGTGTTTAAAAAAAGGAAAGGCCTCAAACTGAACAATAAAAGTGTTTGCATTCATTAAATAACAAAACATTCAACTACAAATGTATTTAAAATATCACACACACACACAGACACACACACACGTATAAATTTAGGCCCTGTTGGAATCCCATCACAACTGCACTAAGTTAGTGCAGGGGAACCAAGACATGAAACTTAAGAGTGTCATTTCACTGCTCTCGCATAATAAAGTGCCAGAGTGAACAAATACCATCAAGTACAAGAGATTTTAAATAATTTCTTCAGTTTTAATAACCTGGGGTGTTACTAGTGACATAGGCAAATACTACTTTAAAAAAATGAGTTTTAATCTTTAAATGATCATCAAGTCAACTTCCTGGAGGACTGCAAATCTTGAGGAGTGGGGAGAAGGGGCACATACCTCTTTTGGTAGCTGACTTAGAGGGGGCCTGAAGTAAACAGAATAAAAAGAAACACAAAACAGGTGGGTGTTCAGGTCTTACACTATCTGCTCCATAAACTGGGATGTTATTTACCTGTATTCACCCTTCAGAAGGACAGGAAGCTAAATGAAGGCCTTTCTCTCAGGGAATTTAATACATGAGTGTGACTCTGTATGCCTGAACATGTGTATTTTTGGTGTGTGTGGGAGAGAGTCTGTGTAGGGATAACAGTCTTGCCAACCACAAGCGTTCAAAAATCACATGTCATATCCTCACAAAACAGGAGACTGGCTTAAAAGTGTGAGATTTAAAACATACATTTTGGGTTCTTTTCATTTTCCTTCTGGTGTTGGAATGTTTAGGGTTGCATTTTCAAGCTTTTCTCTGCAGTCATCAGGGCTAGACAGTTTATAAAAAAACAATGAAAGCTGAGATTCTAAGCCATTGGGACTCAAACACAAACACCAAATATCAGGAGAATTGGTAATTAGGGTGACCAGATGTCCTGATTTTATAGCGACAGTCCCGATATTTGAGGCTTTTTCTTGTACAGAAGCCTATTACCCTCCACCCCCTGTCCCGATTTTTCACACTTGCTGTCTGGTCACCCTATTGCTAATAGTGGATATAGGTTGTGTGTGTTTATGGTTTGTATTGCATAAGTAGGTGAGATACACACCTAAGTGTACACTGTGTGGGAATGTGGACTTGAGTGTTTGGATGTAGGATGTATACATTTGGGTGTGCACGGGAACACAAAAGTAGGCTGGGTCCCCTGGGGTTGTGGACCTACAAGGTAGGTCTAAGGCCAATTGGCCACTGGCAAGCAGAGAGTAACACATCTTAGTCTGAAGTCGTGCTCCGTGACTGGGAAATGGGCAGGGAGGCTTGGCTATCCCTGCCCCTGGTGTTTTCTCTTGTACGTTGCCTGCTCCTTTTGGGACATGATGCTACTAGCAGGAGTGCCACAAAGTACATTTGTGGCCTGGTGTGGGTGCACGAGATTTAACTTTGCATTTCAGATTGAGAATGAGTCACAGACTGTTTTGGTTTGTCTTCTGAGTTTTGAACTTCTGAGTTTGGTAACAGGCCTTTTGCCAGCCAGAGAGCAACATGTCATTATTCTCCGCTTCATCACTGCTCCGCACTGCATCCATCTCCAATTAGTTTCTAACTGAGCAGATTCAGTCACACTCACACAGTATCCCCTGATTGGCAAGTGAAGACTATACCACTCTGATTCTGTTGTCCAGTATTAAGAATCAGGTCCCTGTCCACCTCAAAGGAAGCAAGAGCGTTATAAATGTATTCATACAAGCTATCTGAGCTCTAAGATGTTTTGAATAGCCACATTTCGTTGTTGATCCGGGCATTTCTCTAAGAGTACTTTCAGTCTCCTGGGGAATGGCAGCATATGTGTACATCAGGGGTCGGCAACATTCGTCACGCTGCTCGCTGGGGTAAGCGGCGCGGGTGAGCGATGTGCTGGCCGTGGCTTCTCGCCACCCCCATTGGCCCGGGACAGCGAACTGCGGCCAGTGGGGGCCACGATCGGCCGAACCTGCCACGTCAGCAGGTAAATAAAACTGGCCCGGCCCGCCAGGGTGCTTACCCTGGCGAGCCGTGTGCCGAACGTTGCCGACCCCTGGTGTACATTGTGATGTATTGAAAACTGTGTTAAAATTATCTGTACCTTTAAATCCTCTGTGGTTTTCCAGGTCCTGCTTGCAAGCTAGTGGCTCTGTAAGGAAGTATGCAATCAGGTCCTAGAAGCAGTCAGTCAGCAAACAGACAGCCTAGAATAAGGAGGGATGGGCTGTGCCACTCTGTCTTGGGGAGCACCGTGCTTTGTCTCTCTGTTTTGGGTTTGTGCTATTCTGAATTCTAAGAAATAAAGAAGTGTCAGGTTGCAACCTTCCATCAAGAATATTTGTTTTAATCTAATTTCTCTGTGTGTATGCTGTGAACAAAACACAAGTGTAAACAGAGTCAGTGTTATATACCCCACCCCTTTGAGAGGATAGGATGAGTTTAAATAATACTTGGTCTGGTGCTTCAGGAATGTGGAATGTTCAGGGCTGTCAATGCAGGGAGGACATGCTCACTGTACCCTGTCTATTACTGCCACCCGGCTCTTGCACTTACTGGTTATCAAATGGCAACTGTACTGCTCCAGGTCTGACAATCTCTAAGGGTATGTCTACACTATGAGAGTAGTTCGATTTTACTTAAATCGAATTAGTGGAACCAATATTACAAAGTCGAACGTGTGTATCCACACTAAGAACAGTAATTCGACTTTGTGAGTCCACACTAACGAGGCAAGCGTCGACATTGGAAGCGGTGCACTGTGGGCAGCTATCCCACAGTTCCCGCAGTCCCCGCTGCCCATTGGAATTCTGAGTCGAGCCCCCAATGCCTGCTGGGGCAAAAAATGTGTTGAGGGTGGTTTTGGGTAACTGTCGTCATTCAACCGTCACTCCCGCCCTCCCTCCCTGAAAGTGCCGGCAGGCAATCAGTTTGCGCACTTTTCTGGTGAGTGACAGCACGGACGCCACAGCACTGCGAGCATGGAGCCCGCTGCGACCATCGCTGCAGTTATGGCCGTTGTTAACACCTCGCACCTTATCATCCACATTTTTCAGAGGCAGATGCTGAGAAATTGGGCGAGGAGGCTATGGCAGCGCGGTGAGGACATTAAGTCTGAGAGTGGCACAGACCTCTCGCAAAGCACGGGACCCCACGCCATGGATATCATGGTGGCAATGGGTCATGTTGATGCTGTGGAATGGCGATTCTGGGCCTGGGAAACAAGCACGGACTGGTGGGACCGCATAGTGCTGCAGGTTTGGGATGAATCACAGTGGCTGCGAAACTTTCGCATGCGTAAGGGAACTTTCCTTGAACTTTGTGAGTTGCTGTCCCCTGCCCTGAAGTGCAAGGACACCCGGATGCGAGCAGCCCTGACTGTCCAGAAGCGAGTGGCCATAGCCCTCTGGAAGCTTGCCACGCCAGACAGCTACCGGTCAGTCGCGAACCACTTTGTCGTGGGCAAATCTACCCTAGGGATTGCTGTGATGCAAGTAGCCAACGCAATTGTTGAGCTACTGCTCTCAAAGGTAGTGACCCTGGGAAACGTGCAGGTCATCATAGATGGCTTCACCATGATGGGATTCCCAAACTGCGGTGGGGCTATAGATGGAACTCACATCCCTATCCTGGGACCGGACCACCAGGCCAGCCAGTACATTAACAGAAAGGACTACTTTTCAATGGTGCTGCAAGCACTGGTGGACCATGGGGACGTTTTACCAACATCAATGTCGGATGGCCGGGCAAGGTTCATGATGCTCGCGTTTTCAGGAACTCTGGTCTGTTTAGACGGCTGCAGGAAGGTATTTACTTCCCGGACCACAAAATAACTGTTGGGGATGTGGAGATGCCTATAGTGATCCTCGGGGACCCAGCCTACCCCCTAATGCCCTGGCTCATGAAGCCCTATACAGGCGCCCTGGACAGTGAAAAAGAACTCTTCAACTACCGGCTGAGCAAGTGCAGAATGGTGGTAGTGTGCTTTTGGACGTCTCAAGGGGAGATGGAGAAGCTTACTGACTCGCTCTGATCTCAGCGAAACCCATTGTTATTGCAGCTTGCTGTGTGCTCCACAATCTCTGAGAGAGCAAGGGGGAGATGTTTATGGCGGGGTGGAAGGTTGAGGCTTTTCGCCTGGCTGCTGATTATGCCCAGCCAGACAGCCGGGTGATTAGAAGAGCCCAGCGGGACACGCTGTGCATCCAGGAGGCTTTGAAAGCTAGGCTCCACAATGAGCAGGGTAACCTGTGACTATTAAGTTTGTTTAAAGAGAAGCTGAACCTGCCCCCATTTCTTTACCCAGTTAATGTTGACTATCCTCTCCAGTTACATACCCCCTTCACCCCATTTTCCCCCTTCCAACACACCTTTAAAAATAAAATAAATGGAACTTTGTTCATTAACACCGTTTTCTTTATTAAGGGTTTTGTGGTAAAGTGTTGAAACTGGGACGCAGACTGTGGTGGGGAGCGGGTGTAGTGATGGAAAGGACGCTTCTAAACTCGAGGAATGACAGGCTCCTGCTCCTAGAGCGGTCTGCAGTGGTGTACTGGTTGTTTCAACGGAGCCTGCCACCCCTCCTTTTTGGGACTCTGTGTGGGGGGCTATGTGAGTTTGTGGCGGGGGAGGATGGTTACAGATCCCCTGCTGCGTGGCTCTGTCATCCAGGCTAAGGACCGCTGCATAAGATCTGTAACCGCCAGGCCCCGCCACAAACTCACATAGCCCCCCCGCCACAGAACGTGAAAACCACCTCCCAGACTGACCAGGGTGCCTAGTGACTGCAATGTGTGTGTGACCTGCTGCTGAACCTGCCCCCATGTCTGCACCCTGGTAAAGGTGACTGTCCTCTCCAATTCCCATCCATTTCCCCCCTTCAAACACACTCTCCTCTAAAAGAACCTGACGGGAACAGTAATTAAAAGAAACGTATTTTTTATTAACAACTGCACAGGTAGGGGATGACACTGGGATGGGGGCTTGGGTGAGGTGCTTTTGGAGTGAAGGAAAGGACTTATCAAAACTTTGGGAATGAGAGCCGTCTGGTACTTGAGCAGTCTGCAGGGGTGGAGTGACTGTTTTCACAGCCCCTGCCGCCCCTCCTTCTTGGGACTTTGGGTGGGGGGGATGGGACTTTGTGGCAGGGGAGGGCGGTTAGAGAGAGAATGCAGCGGGGCTCTGTCCTCCTGCCTCCGGTCCTGCAGAACATCTACAAGGCGCTGGAGCATGTCCGTTTGCTCCCTCATTAGTCCAAGCAGTGTTTGAGTCACCTGCTGCTCTCCCTGCCGCCACCTGTCCTCCCATTCGCTGTGTGATCGCTGGTATTGCGACATGTTCTCCCTCCACTGGGTCTGCTGTGCCGCCTCGGCTCAGGAGCAGCCCATACGTTCGGAGAACATCTCATCCCGTGTCCTTCTCTTTCGGTGCCTAATCTGAGCCAGCCTCTGGGAGGGGGATGCCGGGGTAGGTCGGGAGACACTCGCAGCTGTGGGATGGGAAAAAGGGAGTGAATTCCTCACAAAGATACGTTTTTGTGAACAATGAACATAGTCTTTCTCTGTGAACAAGACCATGCACAGCACATATCACATGCACACTCAGGACAAGGTCGAATTTTCGGCCTTCCCATTCAGTGCCTGGGGTCTTGGAGTACAGATCACACAAGCGGGGCAGGACAGCGGAATTCGGGTAGCAGGCGGACATGGTAAGCCATAGACTTTTGGCTGCTTAAAGCTTAATTTATAGCAGTGCCCTCCTTTCACGTTCAAAGCAATGCCCCTAGCGTTGGTCAGTTCCTGCTGCCGGCAATCCGGCCAGCATGAACTCTGCCCCTGTCCCACTCCCCTCACGGCTGTCCCCGGGAAAGATCCCTGTATGCTGCCCCTGTCCCACCTCCACCGTGTGGCTGTAAACCGCCGGTTACAGTTATGTAAAGGAACAGGCAATCAGTCCCAATACTAACATTCCCCTAATTTAAAGCAGGTTACCATGAGTGATATCACTCTGATGAGGATTTCGGACACTGAGAAAGACCGCATGCTGCGTGAATGCCAGCAAAAACCAGGGCCGTATGCGGCCATGCTGTGCGAGGCACTGATCCCACAATACTTGCTGCTAGCCTGGCGCAGAAAAGTTTCCTACCATGGAGGATGCAATAAGGCCGCTCTCCCCAGGAACCTGATGCAAAGGCTTTCAAATTAGCTCCAGGAGAGCTTCGTGGAGATGTCCCAGGAGGATTTCAGCTCTATCCCAGGACATATTGACCTAATTTTCCAGTAGCTGCACTGGCAAGGACTAAAAAGTAGAGCGCCTAGAGCAAAGTAATCATGAAAAACCCATTGTTAATATTCCATTCCTGTTCTGTTCAAAATAAATGTTTACATGTTTAAAACACTTACCGACTGATCCTCCCCCTGATTCAGGGTCATGGTTAACGCCTTGGGAGGGTTGGTAGGGGATCTCCGTGAGGGTGATGAAGAGATCCTGGCTGTCGGGGAAATCAGTGTTGTAAGCGCTGCCGACTCCCTCGTCCTCCTCATCTCCTTCCTCATCTTCCCCATCCGCGAACATCTCCAAGAAAGCGGCCGTCGAGAATACCCCATCATCAGAGTCCACGGTCAGTGGTGGGGTAGTGGTGGCGGCCGCACCTAGAATGCAATGCAGTGCCTGGTAGAAACGGCATGTCTGGGGCTGGGATCCGGAGCATCCGTTTGCCGCTTTGATCTTCTGGTAGCCTTGTCTCAGGTCCTTGATTTTCACGCGGCACTACATTGCATCCCGGCTGTATCCTCTCTCCGTCATGGCTTTGGAGATCTTCTTGTAGATCTTCGCATTCCGTTTTTTCGATCGCAGCTCCGAAAGCACGGACTCATCGCCCCACACAGCGATCAGATCCAAGACTTCCCGATCAGTCCATGCTGGGGCCCTCTTTCTATTCTGCGATTGCATGGTCACCTCTGCTGGAGAGCTCTGCATCGTTGCCAGTGCTGCTGAGCTCGCCACGATGTCCAAACAGGAAGTGAGATTCAAACTGGCCAGACAGGAAAAGGAATTCAAATTTTCCCGGGGCATTTCCTGTGTGGCTGGTGAGAGGATCCGAGCTCGGACTGCTGTCCAGAGCATCAACAGAATGGTGCACTGTGGGATAGCTCCTGCAGCTATTAGCGTCGAATTCCATCCACACCTACCCAAATTCGACATAGCCATGTCGAATTTAGCGCTACTCCCCTTGTCGGGGAGGAGTACAGAAATCGATTTAAAGAGACCTCTATGTCGAACTAAATAGCTTTGTTGTGTGGACGGGTGCAGGGTTAATTCGATTTAAAGCTGCTAAATTCGACATAACCTCCTAGTGTAGACCAGGCCTAAGTAGGTTCAAAACATAGGGATGATTCCCCAGATGACAACTTCACAGCAGAGGGAGGAGGAAGGAAAGGGTGCTGCTTCCCTGATTCTGTGGAGTAAAGGCCCTTGGTACAGGCATGAAGAGAAATGAATGGCTCAGTCCAAAAACTGGTGAAAATTTCCAGATGCAAGGTCACTTGTGGAGGCAAAGTGCCACTTTTACACAAATGCATTTTAAAAATTTAGGGGGAGGGATAGCTCAGTGGTTTGAGCATTGGCCTGCTAAACCCGGGGTTGTGAGTTTAATCCTTGAGGGGGCCATTTGGGGAACTGGGGTAAAAATCTGTCTGGGGATTGGTCCTGCTTTGAGCAGGGGGTTGGGCTAGATGACCTCCTGAGGTTCCTTCCAACCCTCCTATTCTGTGATAAACAGAAAATATCTGCATGCATCTTTTAATATGTCAGATAAAAACATGTTGCTTTCAGATTTCTGGTTGTACAAGATGAACAAACCTTAGGTCCTTAATCCTTGCAAAGTAATATGGCAAAGGCTATACGTCAGTGTTCCTTTACAGTTCCCCACAAACACTTTTCTTTGTCTGGTTATGGTTTGGGAACATGGCTCCTGGAAAACATAATATTGTGACATGTGTTTACTCTTCTGTAATTAATTGGGCTAAGTTAAGTAATGGTATTACAACTAAATAAAAGGTCTGCTGGATTAATCTCTAGGTGGCCTTGCTGCCCCTTCATCTGGCCTGTAGCTGCAAGAGCAGTGCTAATAGCAGCTTCCAACTGCTATCTGCAGAACCAGGCCTTATAGAAAACCTACCTGGGACTGCCTGTCTGCCCTGGGAGGAAGAAACCATTGCACTGAGCCCCGGGGATGGAGAGCAGCCTTCCACCTCAGTCACATGTTTATTTAGCTCTCGTTCCTGCATAATATTCTTAGTACAAGTAGATGGCCTGGGTTAGAGGCTTAGCCTATTGAAAATAGCTTGGTGTTGGTTGTATCTCTAAATTACGTGATACCTAAGGCAAGGGGCACCTTTACAAATATGGTTTCTGGGTAGGGTTGCCAACTTTCTAATAGCAGAAAACCAAACACCCTTGCCCTGCCCCACCCCTTCCCTGAGGCCCCACCCCTGCCCTGCCCTTTTCCCACCCCCCTCCCTCTGGTGCTCGCTCCCCCACTCCATCACTCACTCATTTTCACCGGGGTGGGGCAGGTGGTTGGGGTGTGGGAGGTGTGAGGGCTCAGGGTGGGGCCAGAAATGAGGGGTTCAGGGTGCGGAAGGGGGCTCTGGCCTGGGAGTGGGGGCTGAGGGATTTGGAGTGTGGGAGGGGGCTCCAGGTTGGGGTAGGGGGTTGGGATGCAGGAGGGGGTGAGGGCTCTGGCTGGGGGTGCAGGCTCAGATGTGGGGCTGGGGATGAGTGGCTTGGGTTTCAGGAGGGGGCTCTGGGCTGGGGCCAAGGGGTTCGGAGTGTGGGAGGGGGTGTGGGATCCAGGAGGGAGTTTGGGTGCAGGAGGGGGCTCAGGGCTGGGGCAGGAGGTTGGGGCGCGGAAGAGGGTTTGGGGTGTGGGCTCCGGGCAGTGCTTACCTCAGGCAGTTCCTGGGAGTGGCCAGCATGTTCCTCAGGCTCCTAGGCATAGAGGCAGCCAGGGGGCTCTGCTGCATGCTGCCCCTGCCCACAGGCACCACCTCTGCAGCTTCCATTGGCTGTGGTTCCTGGCCAATGGGAACTGCGGAGCTGACGCTCTGGGCGGGGGCAGTGTGCGGAGCCCCCATGGTCACTCCTACGCCTAGGAGCAGGAGGGACATGCTGGCTGCTTCTTGGGAGCCACGCAGAACTGGGTAGGGAGCCTGCCAGCCCCACTGTGCTGCCAACCGGACTTTTAACAGCCTGGTCAGACACCTAGGATCCTGTGGCTTTTTAAAATAGGTAGTGACCAGCCTCTGACTTGAACTAACTAATTAGGCCTCAAGTTTGAGAATAAAAGATTTTTTTTTTATGGTAAGGTTATTTTTCCTCTAGATTTTTAATTTCCCAACTCTCCTGAGGAGAAGGACTTGAAAGATGCAATGATTAGAAACAAACAAAAACCAACCCACAGTAGTTTACATTTCTATAGCAACTTTTACCTGGACAGATGCTCAAGCACTTTACACATTATTCCCTGTTTATACATACAGTCAAATGGGGCAGGTGGGGAGCAGGAGGGTGGGAATAAGGCAGCAGTTCCATGCCAGCAACTTTACAGCTGTAATTGTGGAGGCAGAGAGGGTAGAGGGATGAGCACAGAGTTAAGAGACATTTCACTTCCAGTCCTGGCTCTGTCACTTGCTTTGGGCAAATCTCTTTGCCTCAGTTTCCTCAGCTGTCAAATACAGGAATAAAACTTACTTTTTTCCTCTCATGAGTATGGTGAGGATGAATTGATTAATACTTGTACCTGTATTTTGAACATAGTTCCTAGATAATAACTTGGGGGCTGCATTAGAACATTGTAGATATATTAATGTATATTATGTACTTATTCAATCTAACAGTTTAAGACAGGAAGTGAAGAAGAATAACTTCTTCAAATGAAACGGTGGGAGAGGGGTGGATTTCAGATAAGAAGAATGTAATTACCCAAGTTGGAATTTGACCAAATTACTGGAACTAACCCTGCTGTTCTGGAAAATATCATCTTTACTATGGATCTTTAATGACCACAAGCTGTAAAGTTTTATATTTTAATAAAAAAATATGATCCCATTTCCCACGCACTATAATGGGGCATTGGCTCAGAGGGAAATGCCCCTCCTTCTCCGACAGTATTCTGGGATTTTCCTTGGAGAGTGTCCCTCCAAATACTGCCTAGGCCTGGCCTCTGCTTAACATTCAGTTTCAGTGCAAACACTGCCTAAGGCAGTGAGACAGTCTTAGGAAAAAGACATTCAAAGTAAGGACCTTCACCCCATGAGGTATCTCAAGGACAAATTTTCCTCTGCTTGATGAAGATTCAAAAAGGCTGCTGACTTTGCTGGAATTTTTCTCACCAAGCATCCAGGGAACGACTCTGTTAGCAGTAAAAGGTCTGAACTTCGGTTGTGTGGATTTGGGGAGCTCTGTGGACAATAGCTGGGTTGTGACCCAGTTTCCTGTAAGCCCTTACATGATTAATGAATTGTAATCACTAGTTTTTAATGGCTACTGAAGGACATTTTTAAGGGGAAATAAAACAGAATATTATGATTTGAATGTGGGGCATGTGTCTTGTTAATGGAGTCTGAGGCAAAAATATCTGTACCATGGTGTAACTACA
The DNA here is from genome assembly GCF_011386835.1 of Chrysemys picta bellii. Classification (NCBI taxonomy): domain Eukaryota; kingdom Metazoa; phylum Chordata; order Testudines; family Emydidae; genus Chrysemys; species Chrysemys picta. The sequence goes on along the minus strand of NC_088791.1, from coordinate 89,746,067 downwards.
GTGAGAGGACTACATAGAACGTAGTACTCTATATTGTATTGGTGACACTGTAGACACCTGCACTGGAGAGTGGTGCATGACTGTGTAGCAATGTGGGGTTTGTGGGGAGATTAAAGATTAATTTCCATGCTGTTCTGACACAATGAGACAATGCTGGGAGCAAGCGCTTGGTTTGCCATGTCATTTACACACTGCAGGGAGTTGGGATGATATTTCCCCTTTTCTATCCCTGTATAAGAAATGTGTTGCTTAAAGCATGGACTTTCTTCCCACCCTTGAGCCCATCCTCACTTCCCGTTCAATCCCAGAGCAGTCATAATGCTGAATCGGACACCACCACTATCTCTATGGCAATGAGTTCTGATCTTACAAACGCAGGTTTACGACTTCAGCATGAGATTGAGCAGGAGAAGAGAAACTGATTGACAGTCTTCATGGGGCTAGCCTCTCAGCTCTATTGACTTCAATACAGTTACCTGAATTTACAGCAGCTGAGGATTTGGCCCCATCTATCCCCAGGACTGTGCAGTACACTCCATGGTTATGCGGCTACTGGCAGACACAGCTGTGCTTTTGTGATTCTGAGGGGAATTAGATTAGTGGGAGGACTTCGTGCAGAGTTGTATTAATGCAGAACTCAGACTGTGCGCAAACAAGAAAACGCTAGTTTAATTCACACTGATTACCTGTGAAACCCAGGACGGGAGCTGAGAGCCTTTGCTATGGTGTCTTTCATTAGCTGACATATAATTTGGGCTATGTGAATGCATGAACAGTTGGGCACAATTTAGCTCCTCCTAGATTATTGAGAGTTGACGTCTGTGCAACGGTTGTAAATTTGGAGTAACTCCTCTGACTGCAGAGGAAACTCTCCAGGTTAACTCTGGTGTGAATCGTTTGAGAATGTGATTTAAAATGTTTTCAGATTTCCAATCAGGTCTCAGGTTAGATCTATGCTCTCTAAGTCATAAGGCATTAATATTCACTCTAAGGAATTTGTGAGCAAATGAACACACAGTACAATATTTTTTGTAGATCTCAAAGTATTATATTAACTTACAAGGGTAAATTCAGTTAGTAGAATCCATGATTTAAAAAAAAATCAGTTTATTTACACTCATGTTACCCATTCCTAAACTGAGAAGCCAATCTAGTTCTGAATATTTGGCAACAGTGCGGGTAAACTGCTAGGTGGGGGTTAATTATAGTTTTTTCATGTTTCTACAAAAATGGCTTTCACACAGAAACAGTTTCTCATACCTACAGCTGAAATTTGTCACCATGGTAATGTTTTGAATTTGGAGGGGAGGGGTTCTGCAGGCAAAGATGATGTGGCTGCTGCCTCAGGATTTTTTATCCACGTTGTTGTCTTCTTCTTCTTCTTTTTTAACTGCTGTGTGGTTCTAAAGCATTGGAAAGTGATCTCCATGAATGGGCCAGTGTGAGGCCTTAGAACTAACCCCCCTCTCTCTCCCCCTCCCCTTTTCTTTTAAAGAAAAGGTATTTTAAATGTTGGGTAACTTCCTCCTTTAGTCATCTGTCTCCATGTGTCTTCAGCAGCCACTGATAACATGACAGCAGCCCAGGGGGCACTGCAGGACTATGTTTTGCTTAACTTCTTGTGATGTCATCACCTGTTGCCAGGGAAACACAGAATCTTGAACTTGGGTCCCAGCAGCTGAGCCTTGGAGGAAATGTTTTTCAGTTATCGGTTTTAATATGAAAATGTCTTTATCACATTTAAGTCACCATATAATTCTCCAACTGATTTGGGGTCTTAGACAGTTTTCTTTCTCTCTCTCTCTGTATATATATATAAAATGAAAGAAATTTGCCGTTCAGCTTTTAAAAAACGAAAAATATTAAAAACAAGCAACCCCCCCCCAACACTGTCAATACAATTTTTATTACTGAGATGTGACCAATTGCCACCTTGACCACAATATGTTGTTAATTTATATTGCATTGCACCCCTTCCTGCTACCCTCAGTCTCTCTTTAGACTGTGAGAAGAAGGATAATCTCAAGGTTAAGGCACTGGACTAGGACTCAGGAGATTTAAGCTCAGCTATTCTGTCATGACCAACAAGTCCAAATCCAGGCCTGCAGGGTATATAGGAGCAGCCATGCACCAACGCTCCACTTGACAGCCAGCTGACAACTGCTTACCTGGGACCCATAAAGCCCAGCCCCAGTGTGAGGCTCTGCCCCTGGGTTCCAGCTGGCGGAGTCCCAGAACAACTGATTGACCCACTGGCCCTACTTAAACCAGCAACAGGAACCTGTCTGAACCACTGGGCTCCACCCTGCTCTGGACTATGTGCCTTGTGCTTCCTGACCTGGCTTGACTCCAGGCATCTGACTTGTGATTCCTGACCTCCAGTTTGGCTCCTGCCACTGACCCTGTGGTACCCTGACCTGGCCTGACTCTGGTTCTTGACTCATTGTTCTGATCTCCAGTTTCTCTCCTGCTTCTGTCCTCCCAATATTCTGACCCAGCTGACTCGACTCCTGTGTCACAACTGAGGACTCTGGCTCTGACTACGAGGTTTGGCTGCCCATGACCTGGCTGTGACATGTTGACCCTGCCACAGCCTCCCTGTATGACCTTGGACAAGTCACTCAATCCCTCTATGCTTCAACTCCCAGTCTGTAAAATGGGAATACTAATACTACTTTTCTTCCACCCTTGGTCTGTCTTGTCCATTTACATCACAAGCATTTTGGGACAGGGACTATCTCTTACTATGTATTTGTACAGTGCCAAGCATAGGGGCGCCCTGATGTCAGTTGGGCCTCTGCGTAAGTGACTAATACTAATAAATAATGACAACAGTGAGTATTTCATGGGAAGGACAATACCTTCTTTTCCATTTGGGAAGCTTCTAGCACATTGTGGGTGCAATCACAAACACTAGACTACTGTCCATAGCTATATATCCACACATGTACTTGTACTGATGCAGACACTCAGACCCTTCTTTTCTTTCCCTCATCCAGACTAAATGATGAGCAGACTCGTGTGGAGGAAACAAGAAGCTGGCCTCAGCTTTCATCTGATTTGGCACTCATGTAGACGTACCTGCGCTGCCATACGCTACCTATCTTGCTAAAAATAGAAGTGAGGATGTGGCAATTCAGGGTACATAAACCCGCATGAACCCCCAGGGGTCCGTCTTCCCTTGTGCAGCTGGTGCTGAAGCCTGCACCATGACATCCAAATTGCTATTTTTAATGAACTAGCTAGAGTGCAGGTACACCTACATGAACTGCCATTCACACCCCCAGCTGCATATCCTTAGAGAATCCTATTTAAACATGCTGGAGATGTGTTCAAGCATGGTTTTCTAATAGGGGTAAAAGCCCAGGGCAGACAGGATCCCAGACATCAGCCTCAATCCCTAGACCTTTCTCGGTTAACTTTTTGCCCCCTGAACCTTTGCTCTCTGACATTTTCAAAGTAACTATTCAGTAAGGTGCTTGAGGTGACTGTCTTGGTTAACAGCCACTTGGTCTGCAGGTGGCTGGAACTATTCAATGAACACTAGGGCAGGAGGGGGCGGGTATCACAAAGCTACCACAGCAATAGTAAATGCAAGTAAGGGTTGCAAAATTATGGGGTACACTTACTTATGTATGCACGCCACTGCCGTCTGCCACGTATGATCAGCCCTTTCCAAGCATCCAAACATCATTTTAAAGTTCTTTCTTTCTGGTATCTGCAAGCAGGTTATAAGCTCTATAGCTAATGGCAGCTGGAGGAAATCTTCCTTTAGGTCAGTGTTCTGGAGCCAAAGTGTGGGAGTTCTGTTCCCCATCGCCTCATGCATGGGATTAAGCTGGCTTCCATGTGTATGTGGTATGCAGCTGCCCATCACTGCACTATGCTACTGAGGGCTTGAGTACTATGGTAGAGTTCTTTGGAAGCCTGGGAGTGTGGGGGAAGGGAGTCACAAAATAGCTGTGGGTGGATGCAGAAAGCTGTGATATCTCACCTCTTTTTCCCCATCCACTCCCCCTCCCTTTCAAGGGCAAAATAGCATGCAAAGGGAGAAGGCTTAGCTCACACACAGGCGCGGGCAGCCAGCACTTCTGCATCTTTCACTGCCTTTCTCCCTTTCTGCCTGCAAGTTTTCTTCTCCCAAAGTGACTTGTTCTTAATGGTAACGGGTGACCCTCAAATGGGGTTTGGTTAGGAAAAGTTTCCCAAAGTTCAGACTTCACCCAAATTGCCTCTTGGGTTTGTAGGACTGGGCAGTGTGATGGGGCCGACACAGCCTACACCAGGCAAGAAGGGGTTAAAGAGCAGCTTTGGGCTCAAGCAGCACCTCTCCCCCCCAACACCTCCGAAGCATGTCAGTCTTGGAGGAGAAGACTTAAAAAGGAGAAGCTCAGTTCCGGAGGCCCCAGCCTCAGCAGGTAGACAGGCCTCTCCTCAGCTCCTAGAGAGGAGCATGGCAGAGAGCCAAGATACCTCAGGTTGAGTGTGAACACACGACGGTAGGACAGATGGTTGGAGGTTCTGGGTAGGACTGAAATGCTGGAACAGCTCTTAATTTCTGTTAATTTTCTTTTCCTTTGTTACCTTGAGGACTGAGACTCAGGCTGGGCCCTGGGTCAGATTCCTGCTGAGAGTACGAGTCCCCGAAGAGAAAGTGAACACGTTATCGGAAGTAGCCCAGGGAAGAAGTAAAAGGTGTGTGACCAGACAGACCGTAACCATTTGCCACAAAAGATCCCTGGGCTGGAATCCAGGGTAGAGGGAGGGACTAGGTTCCCTTACAGCCTCAGTGGGAGGACTAGCCAGAAGACCCCAAACACAAGGGGCCAGAATAACTATTGGGTTTCAACTTGGTGCCAGGGCCTGGGGCTATTGGTGAAAACCCTGGTTTACCCTGAAAGGGGTGAGACCAAAGGTGACCTGGCCAAAGGTCTGAATCACAAGGCAAAAGGGGACCACCAGAGGACCACCTGGGTGGCAGGACTAAGAACAAAACCTTGCAATGCTGCTCCTAGCCACACGGCGTTGTAGCAGCTGGTGAGTCACTTTACCACAGGCAGGAAAACTCAGGGGAACAAATGCCCCACTTCCAGGTAGGCTGCAAATAACTCACAGAGAGGCTGTTCTTGTGATATCTTGGGGGGCCCTTGAAACCAGAAAGCGCAGTGGCAGCCATGGAAATGAAGAACGCTAAGTTAAAACGTCCCCTGAACTTTTTTTGAGCCACCTAAAACATTTGGGGTTCAAGCTGAAGGGGGGAGCAAAGGTTGCTGCTGGACTCCTGTTACACTGAAACTACTTGGTCCTTTCCTTTGAACTCTATATCATCTATGAAGCCAAATCGTATGTGTTTTCAGGAGGCTGTAAGCTTGTGTTTCTCCCACGACCCTGCTGGCTCATAAGTGTTATTTCTGGAGGTCTAGTTTCCACAGTAACAAGCAATTACCATTGTTCCTTGGACTGGCAAAGTTACCACCAGCAACGTAGAAGGAGATGCGTTCCTCTCTATATTGGGATAAAATACCTTCACATGTCTTGCTAGTCGCTGAATGCCAGTCCTGATGCAGGTCCCTTGCTGTTCGTACACCCCACCCCACTTGCTGCTCTCATAGTAGCAAAGATTTGGTAATGCTGTCAAACAATCTAAACTCCTCTTCCTTTGGTCTGTATCTACCCTGGCAAAAACGGGACCAGCAATTCACCAGAGGAGCAGGTTCCCCAGCGGTAGTACTGGTGGGAACATTAATGTCATAAATTGCGGGCATTTTTAGCCACCGTGTTGCTTAACCCTATTCTGAGTAGTGTTAGATAATGACAATGATAAAAACATACACACCCTATTTCCCCTGCAGCTTCCACCATTGTGCAGTACAGTGGCGTCTATGCATAAATTATTAGCCCAATTTTTGCCAGTGTAAGCAAGGCTCTGAAGTGTAACCAGAGAGTTTCTCCTATGTATAGTGCCTTAATGCCCCCCCCCACAAAGGGGAGTGTGTAGGTTCTGTTCAACTTCACCAATCATTCCTTCCCCCAAACGTCTCCTCCCTTTAACTACTCCTCCAAATTGGTTCATTTATATTGCATTTTAAACCGCCTAATATACATCTTAATTTTCAGGTGGGTATCAGATAGAAACTGGGAAGATAAGGTGGCTAGGAAGCTTATAGGAGGGGGTTGGGCTTGTGGGGGGCAATAGGAGGCTGACTGAAGGTGCTGAGTTAGATTTTTGGGGCTAGAGGGACATTTCCTGGCTCTCAGCGGTTGTAATTTTTGGCTGCCAATTTCCACATTCTGGAAGGGTCTGAGGTACTGCTAAGAAATCTTAACTCACTTTTAACAACGTGTTTTGCTAGTGAATATATATGCCTGTTTGGCCAAATGACAAGTCAGGGGTGTTGGAGGGGGAACATGGCAACTGGTGACAAGTATTTAAAAGGTATAACATTGAAGAGAACAAGGAGTTTTGTGCAGGAAGGATTGTGCAGGGGGGTGTAACAAAGAAAGGGAATATTTAGGTTATCAGGAAACATTTCCTAATGCTGAGATCTATTAGACTGTGGAATAGTCTCCCAAAGGAAGGAGTGGAAACCCCTTTTCTTCAGATTATAAAACCAGACTGGCTAGAGCACTGGGAACAGCCCTGTATTGGCTGGGGTGTGGAGGCGAAAATGAACAAGATGTGACCCACCACAAGTTTTTGTCTCTAGTTTCTGTGGTGAATTAAAGCAATTCCTCCTGCCTCAGACAGTTGCTGCCTACACATTGTTTCAGCAACCCTTGGGAAAATGGAAACCAAGGATAAACAGACTCTCTCTGTTTAAAAAAAGAGGTTGAGAAAAGAGATGGGCAGAAGAATAAGACAACACTGGATCCTTGAGTCTTCTTGCTGCCTGATGTCCCTCCAGGGGCAAGAAATGAAGATGAATGAAGGAATCAAATGCAAATAAGATGATCACTCCAAGGGATCACCACACCATTTTTTTTCACAGGGCAGTCATGGTTTTGAAGGGTCTATCCCACAAAGCTTGTGGGATATTAGAAGGTCCAAAAGTTTGCTTTGGGGGATTATGTGACTTCAAGATGTGACCCAAAGTCAGGCCCAGGGAAGAGAGTTGAAAAGGAGGGCAATACTGAGGAGTTCTCTAATGGGAAGCAGTCATTTCTGATTCAGCAGGCTTCCCCTTCCCTTGGTGTCATATGCTACTGCCTCCTTAGAACTTGGTTTGCACCAGGCTTTGGAATAAAAAAGGTTTCAGAGTAGCAGCCATGTTAGTCTGTATCCACAAAAACAACGAGGAGTACTTGTGGCACCTTAGAGGCTAACAAATTTATTTGAGCATAAGCTTTCGTGGGCTACAGCCCACTTCATCGGATGCATGTAGTGGAAAATACAGTAGGAATGAAGTGGGCTGTAGCCCACGAAAGCTTATGCTCAAATAAATTTGTTAGTCTCTAAGGTGCCACAAGTACTCCTGTTCTCTTTTCTGGAATAAAAAAGTTCTCTTGTTCTTCAGAGTTGGAACCCAGAAGTATATTTTGTCTGCAAGGTGATGAATACAGGTTCTAGGTGGATTCACAGTTACAAGTCGCTATTTCATGTAATATGCCCCATATGAACAGATTTTCCTCATTTAAAAAACAAAACAGGCCACTATTACTTGCGTTTAAGCTTCCAGACACTTACTGGCATCCCACTTTTCCATCAGGAAATTCCTCTAGGTGGCTGGGCTGGGTGCTGTGATTGACATCAGCCAGTAGGTGGAGCTATTGGGCTGCAATTTCACTACAGCATCTCAAGCTAATAAAACAATAGAACAGCTTTTCCTTCAGGGAAGTCTGCCTCCTTCCCCCTCACTCCCCCGCCGCCCCCCTTGATGGTCACAGACTGGAGGGGGAAGACAGACAGGCCTTGGTGTGGGCAGGGGTAGAATGAGAGAAGGGAGGGTGTGTGTCCATCTGTCACATGGTAGGTTTCCTCCCCAACAATATGTGATATGGGGTTAGGGTGAAGAGAAACTGACCTGTGTAGCGTGTGGTATGGCTGCAAGGCTAGAATCTGGCTGGGCTGGTTTAGAAACCTCAGAAAACTTCTCTGACAGGAGATAAGAAAGTGGCTTGAAGGGTGTTTGCAACAAAATCCCCTGGTGTTGGGAGGTTTTCTGGCCAGTGATGGGTGCTCATAGAGCCAATAGAGGTAAAACATGTGCGGTAGTTAGGAAAAAAAGCTTTAGAAATCACCTGTAAAACAATTCAAAATGTTTTACAGCATGTGAGGGTGCAACATGTGAGGGTGTCACAGGCTGTTAGAGCTGGTTGAACCTCGGGATTTCTATTTCATGCAACATTTTGCCATTTCAAAGTTTGTTTTCATTCCAAATTGAAACAAAAATGAATATTTTTTAAATTTCCCATGAAATGAAAATTTAAAAAAATATTTTGAAAAAATTGGAAATATAAATTTTAAAAAGTCCAAAAATATTTTGAAATTACTTTTTATTATTTTTACATTATTTCATGATATCTTCGTAGCAGTAGTACATAGTATGACATGTCATGTTTTCAGTACCCTAGAAAAATGATTCCAGGCTGACTTAAGAAAACAGCAGCTCCTCAAATGCTTATTTTCTTTTCTTGTTCAAAGTGTCAAACTGTTTCATTACTACACACAAAGGAGACACTTTGATCTAGAAAATAAGTTAAGCTATTTCAATCAGTATTAAGTAGCAGCTGCCTTTAATGACTTAAAAATAAAATATTTTGACGTATGTTATTAGTTTCTATTAATTGGCTTAGTTTGCAGCAAGGTATTGAATATTAGGAAAAACTTTCTACTTATAAGGATACTTAAGCACTGGGACAGGTCACCCCGGGGATTCCAAAACCTCCCTATCATTGGAGGTTTTTAGGAGGTGGTTGGACAAACACCTTCCAGGGATGATCTAGATATACTTTGTCTGCCTCAGTGCAGGGGGCTGGACTATTTGACTGTGGAGGTCCTTTCCAGACCTCCATTTCTATGATTTTCTAATATGTCATATAATATGTTACTAGAAGTAGTGCATGGCATGTCACTGATGTGTCATGAAATAACATCAAAATGAAAATAAAATATTTTTGAAATGAACATTTTGTTGTAAAATGAAATTTCAATTTTTTTCCTACACAAAATTTTCCAAAATGAAAATAAATTCACTTGGAATTGTTTTCATGGGAAATTTCATTAAAATGGATATGGTTTTTGTGAAAAATTTCAGTGTTGTTGTAATGGCATTTTCCAACAGAAAACTGTTTTGATGAAAATTTTTCAACCAGCTCTAGCTATCATTACACTCTCCTCCCCCATCCCCAATGCGGGGAAGAAGGGTTAAGGTGGTTATTAGATTATTTTTCCTCTTTCTAAGCGCAATGACTTAAAGAGCTCCATAGCAGTTCTGCAGATAGATGCACAATTGTGAGACATCAATGTGAATTGTAAATCTCTTCTGTCAGTCAGCTCCCTTTCCGCCCCCCCGCATATGTAATCTGGAGCTCCACAATGCCTGCACAGACAGACATGCCTTTGCAAGGCTGGCTTCTAGAGACAAGATGCATGTTACAGCCTCCTTTACTTGTTCTCTATGGTAGCAACATCACATGGAGTTTTAGTTTACAGTTCACTATGTCTCCCTTCCTACCACTGAAATGCAGGCAGCTTTGAGTTGAAACACAGCAACTATTAAATGCCACAAAGATTGTAGTAAATTCACAGAATAGCAATAAGAATGAGTAAAGGGCTATAAGAACTGACTTGTGAAGACATATTAAAAATATAGGGCTTGCTGTGATATTCTTTGTAAGGCATGCAACAATTTTTTTGCATGCAAGCCATGATCTTGCATGTATGGTACATGCAAGGTCATGCTGTACAGAGGACACCATTTTGTTCTATATGCATGATCAGGTCAGGGGCTGGATGGAATCATCCCAGATCCAGTTGAACAACACACAGTCAGTTGGGCATGCATTGCATACATAGACAGCACACCCCAAATATAAAGAATGTATAGCATGGCTATTAGGGGTATAGGATAACTTTCTACTAATAGTTGAAAGGTATAAACTCCATGAAGGGAGAGGAATTGTTGAGGATGGTAGAAAGGGATATAATATTTACATTTAGGGAGAACATCAGGAAAAATTTCCTAAATGGTGAGTTTTATTAGACCATGGAATAGATTCCCCGGGAAGTGGTGGACATTCCACTACTTCAGTCATTTTAAATTGGACAAAGCATTAGAAATACACCCTTGAACACAATCATACAGTGGCAGGATGGGAGAATAGACAAGATGTAACCAAAGATATACTATCTACCCCCATTTTCTGTGATTTTGTGACAAAGAGTGGAGGGAGGGCACCAGTGTCTGAAGGTGGGGCTTGTGCATGAATTAGCATTAGAGCAGAACTGTGATGGGGGAGTGAAAAATTGAAAGAAACTAGTGTTCTCCTTTCTCAGCATGAATGTGTTCAGGCTGGAGGAGAGAAAGCTAGGAAGATCTAGAGCAAATAAGTGGCATGAAGGGCTATGTATAAGATACAAAGGGGTCAGATACAAAGGGGATTGAGAAAAGTCGGAATCAGTGTTTCAGTTGTTTAGTGGCTAGTGGCAGCAAGCTGGCATCCAGGGATCGGAAACTGCTGAGCATCTGCCGTGCAATCACCTACTTCATTGAGTTAAGAGATGTGGAGGGGAGGTCACCAGACACTATTACTGAAAATTCAACTAATAAATGAGAAGCAACTGCAAAGGTTTCTTCAGTTTCCTCATAAACAACTCAAGTTGCATAGCAACAATACACTGCAGTATCCTTGGCATGGCAGACCCTTCTATACTCCCCATCTTTGGCACAGTATAGATCTCAACATGGCGCTGCTAAACCATTTATAGGCTTAGTTGCTGGAACTCTGCTCCTTACATAATAACCCTCTACAATGCATCCCCAAGGGCCCGTGCCCTCCAGTATATCCAGTGTCTGAAGCTCTGACCCACCATAGTGTAATGACCTTGCAGTGTGTTGCCCACCTCCCCTGGCATCCACAGTTCTTACAGTTCTCTGCCTTATAGCATCAGCATCCTGCAGGGTATTTCCCAGCCTAGTGAGATCTCCAGGCTTTGGAGCACGAGTACCAGTCAGCGTAACCAAACTGTAGTATGCTGCCAGTCTCTGGAGCACTGACTACTCCTAGTGTAACTAAGCTGTGGTGTGCTTCCAGTCCCGCTTATATCCTCTTTCTGCTTGCTCATGTTATTTAACACCCTCCCCTCCTTCCACGTTTTTCAGTATAGTCTCTTTCACTGGCATGCAAGAGGACTGGATGGGATTTTGGAACCTACTAATGTCATCACCAAATTGGTCATAGGTGTTTGCTTATATGAGCTAAAGTTGTCACTAACTTAGTGTGGCAGTCACATAAGATTTTGTATAGCAGAGGTAGCGGTGGGGTACCTGACAAAGGGTCCACAGACTAGATTTCCTCTCAGGAAGAAGTAAGAGTGGCTGACCCAGCCCAGTTCACCAAAACACCGCTGTGACCATGGTGATAAAATCACGGTATTAGTCTGAACAGATTGGAAGCAGTGGTGGTGGAGAGTGACTCCAATTGTCCCCCTCTCCTGTTGGAGGCCTACACAAATTCTCTGTGTGTGGACTGCAATCTTTTATTTATTATAACGCTCTTCTTCCTGAAAGATCCCAAAATGCTTCACAAGGGTGCATATCATAGTACCTCATAAATACAGCCACCTCTGCCATGGAGGACAGGCAGTACCGCTGCATGCCAGTACACGGGGAAAATTTTAAATATGGAAACCTGAATACCCCTCTCCTCTTACCAGGTCATGCTGACAGAGGCTCAGAACACCAGGGCAAGGGGTATGGAAGTGAATGCTTTTTTTGTGGATTTTTTACACTGGATTATCAGGGGTCTTCCTGGTGGTCAGTTTAAGGTGGGAGCGCTCAGCACTAACACTAGCACTGCATCCCTCTTTCTAAATGGTGTAATGTGATAAACTAGACCAGTCTTTTCAAAATCACCACCCCCTAATTATGATCAGGCAAATAAACCTGTGAAGGGCAGGTTAATAGTGCCCATAACTTCAGGACTGTGTAAGGGAATTATTCAGCCCCAGTAAATCATTTGACTACTAAGCAAACTGTTTCAAGGTTCTGTTCAGTGTCTAATGCAGTCCTTTGAGCAGTCTCCAGAGTACCTAGATACTACACTGAGAGGCATGACTTAAAATCATAGCTAGATAGAATGTCTCCCTGTGACAGGGAGCTCTACACACTGCTCCTGTCTCTCACTCTCAGTCCACAGCCCCTCTCTTGCTCCAGGAGCTGCTGCTCTCTGTGACTCAGCCTTCCAGTAAGGTCACTTAGCATGTATCCCCCTTCCGCTGTACCAAAATCCTTCTACACAATTGGTCTCAGGTAGTCTTCCTTGGCATTGCCCTGATGGTGCCATTTCCCCAAGGGCTAGTAGGGGAACCCTGGCCTGTCCTCTTGTCCAGGTAACCAGTCCAGGGACCCTGTACCTGCTTTTGCTCAGACCCTGTTGCTCCTTCCCTGGACTCCTTCCTACAGCTTCTGGTTCCCCTCTCTCTGGGTATACCAGCTTAAACTCCCTCCTCATAGGAAGTAACTGCAGACTACTGAACCCCATAGCCTCATACACTACTCCCGGGGACCAACTGCAGACTACTTCCCTGCAGCCCCGCTCTGTTGCCAGCTTCCTGGCTTTATAAGCGCAGCCCAGCTCCTCTCCTAGCTACACACCATCAGCAAATTAGGCCTTAGTACTCCCTGGCTGTCCTCCAGGTGCAGCCTCTAGGTTAATTGGCCTAATTCACCCCTTCAGGCCTTGTGTGGGGTAGACACCCCATCACATGCTCTTACTGAGTATTGAGGAATCAGCTCTAGAAGATGGCCTTAAACAACAGATGGAATCATCTCTGTGGGTTCATTCATTGCAAAGGGATCTGACAGCTCTGGATAATTATCTGACAAAATGAAATTTATTCCAATGAAAAGTAACCCAACTCTCTCTAACAAAGTAGGAGCAAGAGATATTTACTTTAGTCTGTGCTATTCTCACTTTTTCTTGAGTGTCTTTCCCTTGAACATTATCGTCTGGATATAAAATTCCTAAGAGCTTAATTCTGAGGTGCCATTCTGTCTCTTTCCAGCTGAGTTTTGGATTGATCTTCCTTTCTATTGAGAATGGGGGAAGTCAGGCTAACAGGGATCTAGCAATGATTGGAATGGTCATTACATGCACTCGAAAAAATCCACTGTTATCTGCAAACTTTAAAAATCTCTCCTGAGCACCATTATCAGAAAGGACTTATACTAGAACTCTGGTGAGCAAGCAGATGTTACCCTTTCTGTGACTACACTGGTTATGTGTTTTGACAACCTGGCTCCTTCAATGAAGCAGTCAATCATTAGTTTTAGGTGGCATCCTCCAGACTGGAAAGATCTGCACCAGCTTTCTGCTATCTATTTGAAAATAGATATCACATTTTTCAACTTGCTCTTTGTCACGGGGTTGCTGGCCCCTTTGAGGGGAGCCTGGGCCCAGGCTACCCATGAGGAACTAATTTAAGGGCAATAAGCCTATCTAGGCAGTTAATTGAATAATGAGCAAGTGAACCCAGAGGCACCATCTTTCTGAGTTTCAGGGGGTGCTCAACCCCTGCTCCATCCCAGGCCCCGCAACCACTCCATCCCTTCCCCCAAGCCCCCACCCCGCCCCGCCTCTTCCTGCCCCTTTCCTCCCTTGACCATGCCCCGCTCTCGCTCCTCCCCCTTTCCCCAGTGCCTCCTGCACACCACTGAACAGCTAATCACTGGCGGGTGGGAGGCGCTGGCAGGGAGGGGGAGGAGCTGATCGGCAGGGCCTGCCAGCGGGCAGACGGGAGGCTAGCTCTGGAGGAAGAGCTGATGGGGAGGGGCTGCTGGTGCACCCACAGAGTCAGCGCCTATGTCTGAACCTGATAAAACGCCATCAGGGCTCAATTGCAGGGAGGTGCTCACAAAGAGAGATGCTCTCCTAAGGGAGAGGAGATCCCAGAAACCAAAGGCCCCAGTGTGGAGGACGGTTGTGCACCCCTCCTCCCTAAGCCACAGGGAGAGACTACAGGCTAGACAGGTCAAGATGAGAACCACAGTCCCCAAGGAGGAGGGTTATGCACCCCCTGAACCCAAGGGGAGAGACTTTATTTCAAGATTATTTGGCTTTAACAAAGTAGAACCCTAGCCGGGGAATTTTGTCTTGCATCCTTTTGGACTGTGTTGAGTTCTTCGGGGGCCTGAGAGAAAGGAAACTGGGGCAGGGAGTGCCTGAATCACCCCACTAGGTCAGCAGGGGGTGCTATAGCACAAATGGTACCAGCAGTGGGATTCTGAGACCTCCCTCCCATCAAGGAGAGATGACCGAGCAGCATGACATAGAGATCTTCCTCAGCTGGGCGATATTTACCCTCCCATGTCAGTGTATGGAGGGGCAGCCATGGCTGTGGGAGTTCCAACTCCAGGTCTTGGGAGTGCCAAAGCAGCAGCAGAGGCCCGTTGAGGAGGTTCTGTAATGGGGAAGAGTTGATCGTCATTGCCACTGAAAGGAAAGAAGGCTGAGGTCCTGACCAGCAGTATGTATTGACTATGAAGAAATGTCAGGATTGGTTTGCCCCTATGTGAACAATGATTGTAAGGCTGGCCTGGCTGCATTGAGCACCAAAGGAACCAGGGAGAATCAGGCTGTCAAAAGCACTCTATTACAAACTCCTGGGGCCCAAACTATTGTGTCGTCTGAACAAAGGACTGCGGGGACCCAGTTTGGGGCAAGGAAGAGAGATGCTCTAGGGACAGTCTATTTTGGCTGTGGGGAGAATGGACACACAGAATGGTGTTGCCCTGCTAGAAATTTCTACTTTGGGAGGATAGACTATAATTATGAGGAAGAGCGAGCCTACAAGAATAGGTGAATATGCAGTAGTCCAGGAATAAGCCTGGGGATGTAAAATTAATGGTAGGAGGACGGCCATGGATTCCAAATTCCCTTTGGGAGGGGAGGCACCCTGACACCACTTTCAGTCCTAGGGGGTGATAGCTTGGGGGATTTGAATAATTTGGTAAAGGGACCAGGACAGACACAGGGAGCAGAAGAAGTTCCACTCCAGAAGAGTTCAACCAACTTTCCTGAGGGACAACAGGATTCTGGGATTGAGCAGGCCAGAAAAAAGATGGAACTTGATTCAAGGGATCTGGAGGGCCAGGGAAATACTGGTAACAAGAGCTGTAATGTGGCTGTCAAACAATTCTATAAACTGCCTGGCCAAGTGGAGGCTTTCTACCAGCAGCTGGATGGCCAGAAAAATATTCAGGAGACACAAATCCAAGAAATGAGATGGAAATACTCCCCGGCTGTGAAGGGGCTGGCACAGCAGGTACAAACCAGGCAAATAGAAGTGGACTTTGAAAGGGCAAAGCAGGCAAATGTGCGAGCCTGGCCAATGAGCTTACTATGCCTCTGCCTGGCAAAGGAAGGAAGAGACACAGGGAAGGAAGAGACAGAAGGGTAAGTGAGCTTGAAGAGTGGCTCAGGACAGCTGAGCCCATTGGAAAGTAAGGCATATAAACAGTGCTGTGTGAAAATTAAGGAGCTAAGGCAAGCCTACCACAAAGCCAGAGAAGCAAACGGAAGGTCCGGGGCAGAGCCGCAGACATGCCGCTTCTACGTGGAGCTGCATGCCATGCTAGGGGGTGCAGCTACCGCTACCCCAACCGTGTGCTTTGACTCCATCAATGGAGAATCACGCAACAGGGAAGCGGGTTTGGGGTATGAGGAAGATGATGATGAAGACAATGAAGATGGCTCACAGCAAGGAAGTGGAGAAACCAGTTTCCCCAACAGCCAGGATATGTTTATCACCCTGGACCTGGAACCAGTGACCCCCGAACTCAACCAAGGCGTGCTCCCAGACCCTGAGGGCACACCGGGGACCTCTGGTGAGTGTACCTTTGTAAATATTACACATGGTTTAAAAGCAAGCGTGTTTAAAGATTAATGATTAATTTGCCCTGGCAATTGCGGCCAGTACAGCTACTGGAAAAGTCTGTTAACATGTATGGGGATGGAACAGAAATCCTCCGGGGACATCTCCAGAAAGCTCTCCTTCATGTACTCCCAAAGCCTTTGCAAAAGGTTTCTGAGGAGGGCTGCCTTATCGCGTCCGACATGGTAGGACACTTTACCACGCCAGGCCAGTAGCACGTAGTCTGGAATCATTGCATAACAAAGCATGGCAGTGTATGGTCCCGGTGTTTGCTGGCATGCAGACAACATCCATTCCTTATCTCTCTTTGTTATCCTCAGGAGAGTGATATCATTCACGGTCACCTGGTTGAAATGGGGTGATTTTATTAAGGGGACATTCAGAGGTGCCTGTTCCTGCTCTGCTGAACAGAAATGTTCCCCGCTGTTAGCCACGCGGTGGGGGGGAGGGGTGAAGTGATCATCCCAGAGAATTGGGTGTGTGGGGGGGGAGAGGGGTTAGTTGGGTTTGTGCTGCATGTTAACCCGGGATCTCTCACACCAAACCAGCAGGCCCTCAATATAAGAGGAAAAATGCGACCTTGTAACGAAAGCACATGTGCTGTGTAATGTGAACAGCAAAATTTAACGTGAAAGAGTGTACCCATTGTTCTCTAAAATGTGTCTTTTTTAACCATCTCTCCCTTCTCCTCCACCAGCTGCAAATGTTTCTCCTTTGCAGAGGCTAGTGAAGATTAGAAGGAGAAAACGGCGGGCTTGGGATGATATGTTCTCGGAGCTCCAGATGTCCTCCCACGCTGACAGAGCACAGCTGAATGCATGGAGGCAGTCAATGTCAGAGTGCAAAAAAGCACAATATGAATGAGAGGAGAGGTGGTGGGCTGAATCGCGGGCTGAAGAGAGCAAGTGGCGGGCTGAAGAGGATAGGTGGCATCAGCTTGCTGACAGAAGGCAAGAGTCGATGCTCCGGCTGCTGGAGTATCAAACTGATATGCTCCAGCATATGGTTGAGCTGCAGGAAAGGCAGCAGGAGCAGAGACCGCCGCTACAGCCCCTGTGTAACCAACAGCCCTCCTCCCCAAGTTCCATTGCCTCCTCACCCAGACGCCCAAAAATGTGGTGGGGGGGCCTCTGGCCACCTAGCCACTCCACCCCAGATGATTGCCCAAGCATCAGAAGGCTGGCCTTCAATAAGAGTTACAGTTTTAAAGTTTTAAAGTGCAGTGTGTCCTTGTCCTTCTCTCCTCCCCCACCCCACCCGGTGCTTCCCACCTCCCCCACCCCTCCCGGGCTACCTTGGCAGTTATCCCCCTAGTTGCGTGATGAATTATTAAAGAATGCATGAATGTGAAGTAACAAAGACTTTATTGCCTCTGCAAGCAGTGCTCGAAGGCGGGAGGGGAGGGTGGTTAGCTTACAGGGAAGTAGAGTGAACCGGGGTGGGGGGAGGGTTCATCAAGGAGAAACAAACAGAAGTTTCACACCGTAGCCTGGCCAGTCACAAAACTGGTTTTCAAAGCTTCTCTGATGCGCACCGTGCCCTGCTGTACTCTTCTAACCGCCCTGGTCTCTGGCTGCGCATAATCAGTGGCCAGGCGATTTGCCTCAACCTCCCACCCCGCCATAAATGTCTCCCCCTTACTCTCACAGATATTGTGGAGTGCACAGCAAGCAGCAATAACAATTGGAATATTGGTTTCACTGAGGTCTATCCGAGTCAGTAAACTGTGCCAGCGTGCTTTTAAATGTCCAAATGCACATTCCACCACCATTCTGCACTTGCTCAGCCTATAGATGAACAGGTCCTGACAACTGTCCAGGCTGCCTGTGTACGGCTTCATGAGCCATGGCATTAAGGGGTAGGCTGGGTCCTCAAGGATAACTATAGGCATTTCAACATCCCCAACGGTTATTTTCTGGTCCGGGAAGAAAGTCCCTTCCTCCAGCTTTTGAAACAGACAAGAGTGCCTGAAGACGCGAGCATCATGTACCTTTCCCGGCCATCCCACATTGATGTTAGTGAAATGTCCCTTGTGATCCACCAGGGCTTGCAGCAGCATTGAAAAGTACCCTTTTCGGTTTATGTACTCGGTGGGTTGGAGCTCCGGTGCCAAGATAGAGATATGGGTTCCGTCTATCGCTCCACCACAGTTGAGGAATCCCATTGCAGCAAAGCCATCCACTATGACCTGCACGTTTCCCAGAGTCACTACCCTTGATATCAGCAGGTCTTTGATTGTATTGGCTACTTGGATCACAGCAGCCCCCACAGTAGATTTGCCCACTCCAAATTGATTCCCGACTGACCGGTAGCTGTCTGGTGTTGCAAGCTTCCACAGGGCTATCGCCACTCGCTTCTCAACTGTAAAGGCTGCTCTCATCCTGGTATTCTGGCGCTTCAGGGCAGGGGAAAGCAAGTCACAAAGTTCCATGAAAGTGCCCTTACACATGCGAAAGTTTCGCAGCCATTGGGAATCGTCCCACACCTGCAACACGATGTGGTCCCACCAGTCTGTGCTTGTTTCCCAGGCCCAGAATCAGCATTCCACGGCATGAAGCTGCCCCAGTAACACCATGATTTGCACATTGCTGGAGCCCATACTTTGTGAGAGGTCTATGTCCATGTCAATTTCTTCATCACTCTCGTCGCCGCGCTACAATCGCCTCCTCGCCTGGTTTTGCTTTGGAATGTTCTGGCTCTGCATATACTCCAGGACAATGCGCATGGTGTTCATAGTGCTCATAATTGCCGTGGTGATCTGAGCGGGCTCCATGATCCCAGTGCTATGGCTTCTGGGCTGAAAAAAGGGCGAAACTATTGTCTGACGGAGGGAGGGAGGGGTGAGTGATGACATGGCTTACAGGGAATTAAAATCAACAAAGGTGGCTGTGCATCAGGGAGAAATACAAACAACTGACACACAGAATGGCCCCCCCAAAGATTGAACTCAAACCCCTGGGTTTAGCAGGCCGTTGATTTCATGGAGGGAGGGGGAAGCAAATGAATACAGAACAAATCTGGTCCATCTATCTTTTACATCTTAGGCTGGCAGCAGACGGTGCAGCATGACTGATAGCCATCGGCATCTTCTGGGTCCTTGGCAGTAGATGCTGCATTACGACTGCTACCCATCATCGTCAAGACGGTGCAATAGGACTGCCGGCAGGACTGAGTCTCCAGGAGACAAAACATGTCTGCCCAGGCGCCTCTGACCGAACTCACTGAGGAATACGATGACGATGAATACCAGTCGTAATACACCATCTACTGCCAAAAGGCAAGGAGCTGCTGCTGTATAGCAATGCAGTCCCACGTCTGCCAGCACCCAGATAGCCAATGACGGCTACCAGTCATACTGCACCATCTACTGCCAAAAGGCAATTAGCTGCTGCTGTGTAGCAATGCAGTACCACGTCTGCCGGCACCCAGATGACATATGGTGACGGTGAACTGAGCTGAGTGGGCTCCATGCTTGCCGTGGTATGTCATCTGCACAGGTAACCCAGGAAAAAAGGCGTGAAACGATTGTCTGCCGTTGCTCTCACGGAGGGGAGGGACCTGACGACATGTACCCAGAATCCCCCGCGACACTGTTTTTGCATCATCAGGCATTGGGATCTCAACCCAGAATTCCAATGGGCGGCGGAGACTGTGGGAACTGTGGGATAGCTACCCACAGTGCAACGCTCCGGAAGTCGACGCTAGCCTCGGTACTGTGGACGCGGTCCACCAACTTAATGCACTTAGAGCATTTTATGTGGTGACACACAATCGACTGTATAAAAACGATTTCTATAAAACTGGCTTCTATAAATTCAACCTAATTTCGTAGTGTAGACATACCCTGAGTACCAGCAGGAGGCTGCCTGTGCGCTCACGGGGAAGAATTGTATTGCTAGTGGTAACACAGGAGCAGGAGCTGACCTGCCTCAGTGTTGAAAAGGAGATTGGGGAGGAGCTGACTAAACTCCAGAACCTGTTTAAGGTCCAGCCAGGGTTGAAATCCAACTTGGCTAAAGATAAAGAGCTGGAATTGTGTGGCGGTGAGGCCACTGCAACAAGAAGACTGATTGAGCAAGGAGGGACATCAGCCTGCTGAAGCTAAGAGCAGCCCTGCCATGGGTCTAAACACATGGGATCATGATGAAGCTGCAAGGCCAACCTGCAACTGGATCCCTGCTAAAAAGAAGGGATCTGTCCCAAGGAAAGAGGAACACTCAGATAGTGTATAGTTCAGAACATCATTCAAAAGGTACTGTGAGTCCAGGAAGAGCAGTAATGGGTGCTGCTGAATGGTCCAGTCCTCATATTCAGAAGCCCTGAAAGGAAGTTGGACTTGGACAGAGACGTTTTTAATTCTGATGGCTGTGATGGTGTTTCTATCCAGGGAGACTCCCCTCCAAGAGGAGTCAGTACAACTGTGGCGAAAGCTCTGTGCTGTTGGCCACTACAGAAGTAGCTGGGATACTAGCTATTTAGGGAGTATAGCAAGTGGTGAACTATGACATGCCAAGAACTACAGAGGAATGTATTCACTGAATGACGCACTTACAACATAGTGGAACCCAAGTCCTGGTCATGCCATAGTTTACTGAGAACAAGAACATTCCCCAGGATTTAGTAGATTTCCTGGTTGCTGCTCAGCATAACAAAGCATTAGTCATTGTGAAACCCACCTTTTGGTTTAGGTCGGCTCTGTGGGGGGAAGTATGTCATGTGGTTGCTGGCCACTTTAACAGACGTCTGAGCCCAGGCTACTTGTGAGGAGCTAATTTAAGGGCAATGAGCCTATCTGGGCAGTTAATTGAATAATGAGCACCTGAGCCTGGAAAAAGGCCCTCAGGCCTCAGTTGCATGGAGAAGTTCTCCTAAGGGAGAGGAGCTCACAGAGACCAAAGGCCCCAAGGAGAAGGGACCATGGAAACCTCTAAGCCCAAGGGAAGAGACTTTATGTCAAGTTTATTTGTATTTAATAAAGTAGAACCCCAACAAGGGAATTTTGTCTTGAACCCGTTTGGATTCTGTGGAGTTCTTAAGAGGCCCTTGAGAGAAAGGAAACTGAGGCAGTGAGTGCTTGTAGTGCCGCACTAGGTAATAAGGGGGTGCTACAGGGCAGCCAGACCCTGCCAAATTCTTGTAATAGTTTACAGAATTCAAGCCACCAGTTTGTCATGGATCTCCCATTGTTGACTTAAAGATGACGAGTCTGGACGCCTTTATTATCAGAGCTTGTGCTATGGTGAGATCTCTTACAACCTCTCAGTATCATTTCATAGAGCTCTCAGACTTTGCCTCTTCTAACTAGCCATCTGTGCAGTGGCACAACTTGATGGGTAGTCTCTTGTTTTACTCTGATGCCTTGAAGGCAGTTTTCTGAAAGTCTGAGTAGGGCAGGGTAAGTATTGCAAAAAGTTGTGAAAATATTTGAGTTTTTAAAAATCAGTTTGCTTCAGCCATGGCTTAGTTTCCATTAGTACTCAAGAGACTGAGTTTTACTGGCACACAAGGTCACAGAAAGCAAACATCAAAGTTGCACATGAGTATTTGCAAAAATGGAATTTTAAATTTACCCACGCAAATATTTTAGTTGGAAGTGTTTGGTGCGCTCAGGGAACAGAAACATCACCATATAACTTATCTGACCAATCACACCTAAGTCCCACAGCTCAAATTTTGAATATTCACCAATGGTTCTGAGTTGGATAATAGCCTCTGTACCTGGTCACTGTGGTGAGATCAGATTACTGACTTTCTTGTCACACTTTGAGCCAGGCTGGTTGCCTGGCTACAAAACCAGGTGAGAGTGTGTGTGGTTGTTTATTTTCTCTTCAGACATCTATTGCCCATTTAAAAATAAGCCGCTGCTACTCAAGAGCCTCTTCCGCAACTTATGTCCTGGCCTGTTTCTCTTTCTCTGTACCATGGACTCACCCTGATGTTGTCCTCCAGGTCACCTCTGCTTTTGGGACTCTTGATTCCTGGCTATCTCCTCTCCCCCACATCTCTTTTTCATGGCTTGGAGGCCATGTGCTCCAAGTTTTCCCTCAGGAAAGGCCCTCCTCTTGGCGCTCAGAGGTTTCTTGCACCTTCCTCTGAAGCATCTGGTGTTAGTCAGTGTTGGAGACAGATTGTTATAGTACATGGACCATGGGTCTGACCAGTATGGTAATTCTGTTAATTCTGCTACACAAAGTGGCATAGAATCTATAAAATCTATCTAGATGTTATACATTTTTCTAAAGTATCCCACACAGTATAGCGTGTAGAACTCCATTTATATATAGCGGAAGAGTAAATCCTTGCCAGGATTCAAACCTGTGGTTTCAGAGACTGCTCAGAGACTGCAAATATGATTCTTAGACTAGTAAATCATCTCACTCCACCAGTGCTGGCTCTGTAATAAATTATCATTAGAGTTCATTGATGTATTTCTTGTCCTCTTATCCCAACCAGATCACAGTTCCAAAATGGGAAGTCTAACTTTGTAAGTAGAGGTACACAGATTAATATTCCTTCTCTTGGTAGCAAATGAAAATGAATGGAAGAAAGGCAGACCTCCACATCCCTGCTAACAGTAGTAGTGAGGGCAAACAACAAACATTTAGGTGGTTCATTTTGAATGTAGATGTTTATACGAGTTCAGATGAATCTCTTCGGCCTGGGATTTAAGAAAGGAAATTTGAGTAGAACAAGATTCCTTGCAAGATTTCTAGAACTTCATGGTTTGGAAATTCCCCCCAAAATAGCTTTTTCACACAATATTTTGATATACCCACTTCAGAAGGACAGAACTAAGGGAGACCACTGTAGTCTCAGGTGACTCACGCTGAAGAGGCTAAAGGAGACCACCACTGCCTTTGCAAATATAAACTCCAGAGACATTCCCATGAAAGCTCTTTTGCTGCACATTATAATATTATCCTTTTTCTAGCTGAGCAGCTAGCCAGATCCTGTGAGTTGCTTCAGATAGGAACAGAAATTGATGATGGAGCCAGGTATTTTGCTGATACAATCCCGTTTATTTACAAAGAGTGTATAAATTCCTGATTCCCTGAACACAGGAGGAATCAACAGGAGATATTTTCTTTGCTCAAAGATTCAAGGCTCTTTCAGCCCTCTCTCAGCCCCAAAAGCTCCATCTCTAGGCTTTTTCTCAGAACCACATTCCCAGTGCTTGTTCTACTGTCTCCTTGGCTTTCTGCTCCCTCTGTGTTTGTGTCTGTGGGCTGTTTCACTATTTCTCTCTCACACACAGACACACCACTGCAGTACAATCAATCAATGAATCTACTATAAGGTGGGTGCACAACTGTTGGAAAACCATACTCAGAGAGTAGTTATCAATGGTTCAAAGTCAAGCTGGAAGGGCATATTGAGTGGGGTCCTGTGGGGTCCTGTTCTGTTCAATATCTTCATAATTATTTTGATAATAGCATACAGAGTACACCGATAAAATTTGAAGATGATATCAAGCTGGGAGAGGTGGCAAACACTTTGGAGGACAGGATTAGAATTCAAAATGATCTCGAAAAACTGGAAAAACGGTCTGAAATAAATAGGATAAAATTCAATAAGGACAAATGCAAAGTACTACACTTAGGAAGGAATAATCAAATGCAAAATGGGAAATGATTGCCTAGGAAGCAGTACTGCAGAAAAGGATCTGGGGGTTATAGTGGATCACAAACTAAATATGAGTCAACAATGTAATATTGTTGCATGAAAAAAAAAAGAACATTGTTCTGTATTAGATGTATTTGAGGAGTGTTATAAGCAAGACAGGAGAAATAATTCTTCCACTCTAACCAGCATCTGGAGTATTGTGTCCAGTTCCTGGTGCTACATTGCAGGAAAAATGTGGATAAATTGGAGAAAGTCCGGAGGAGCACAACAAATATGATTAAAGGTCTAGAAAACGTGACATTTGAGAAAAGATTTAAACAAAATTGGGTTATTTAATCTGAAGAGGAGAAGACTGAGGGGGGACATGATAACAATGTTCAAGTCCATAAAAGGTTGTTATAAAGAGGAGGGTGATAAATTGTTCTCCTTAACCACTAAAGACAGAACAAGAAGTAATGGGCTTAAGTTGCAGCAAGATTAGACATGAGGAAAAACTTCCTAACTGTAAGGGTAGTTAAGCATTGGAACAAGTTACTTAGGGAGGTTGTGGAATTGCGTTATTGGAGGTTTTTAAGAACAGATTAGAAAAACACCTGTCAGAGCTGGCTTATTTAATACTTAGTCCTGCCTCAGTGCAGGGCACTGGACTAGATGACCTATTGAGGTTCGTTCCAGTCCTACATTTCTATAATTCTATGAATCCTCCACTGATAAATTTATCAGATTACAGTGGAACCCTCTTTTGGGCTACATGGCTAACTCTTATTCCAGTCCTGCATGTGGCCTGTGTTTTGGGTGGAGGGCCCCTATTGTTTCAGCTATCCCATAAAGAACTCAATTACTTTTTACATGTACCCTGAATGAAAGACAGCTCTTACTCCCACCTGTTTCAATGAGCTTTAACCAAACCCATTACAGTGTGTTAGGTATAGGATTTTCCTAGTGTTAGATTGAAAATCCAGCAACTGCTAATTTGGTTGCCAGACTGTATACAGGAGCTAAACTGAAGTCCACTAGCTAAACTACTTCTGGCACCTCCAGAATTTGGTTCCATGTGTCCTACTGATTGAAAGTATGAGCAAAAAATGTTACTTTGTTATTGCTAATGTTCGGATTTGCACTTCTGTCTAATTAAGCCTGGAGAAGTGCTCTGCATGAGAGCCTATTAAGAATTAAGAAGAGCGCTGTCTGAAAGCCGGTTAGACTGTCTTTAAAAAAAAAAAAAAAAAGACTGCCTTTTAAAATAAATCAATTCTTTGGATTCTCTGTTCCGTATCTAAAGAAAAATAAGCAATTTGTTCCAGTTATCTAGGTGGATGCCTTGAATTTCTTTAATACGGGGCACAGTAGGAAAGTCCAGACTATGCACTTGAAGGGAAAAAGGATGTTTCTGGGAGCTACTTGTCCTCCTTATTAAAAAAAAAAAAAGGCAACTAAAATCATCTATAGCAGAGTTAGAAAAATATCACAGCAGCTACAACAATCCCCTCAGTGTTTTGGGCCGGAGTAGTGTTTTTCTTTCTTTTTTTTCAAGCCTTTCCTAAAACATCAGGAAATTTTCTGGACTTAGCGCTCTGTTCAGGCGCTCCTCGTGACTACTTCCATCAGCTGAGGGAGAAGCAGCGACTTGCTCACTCCACCGGGCGTGTCAATGGCAAAGCTGGAGTCAAGCCTTGCGTCAGGTCTGAGGAATCCCACCGGTGGCCTCACCAGCGAGCCTTCATTTGTTATTTTAAAAATATGGTTGCGTATGTCTTAAGAAAAAAAAAGCCACCCACTTCGCTCATTCTTTCATTTCAAGTTAAAAATAGGGTGACAGAGGGACCGTGGGATAAGCAGCTGGAGCGGAGTGGAGCCGGTTGCCATAGTAACCAATGAGCCATTTAGCAGTACTTGCTTTGGTTCTGTGGTTGCTGGGTTTTTTTCTTTTGTGTGTTGGATGGGGGTGGGGGATTGAGTTGTGTGTGTGTGTGGGGGGGGGCTGAAGGGGACAAGGCTGGAATACACAATAAGTGTCCAGTTCCTCTTGGAAGAACGCGCCAAATCAGCCATTGCCTCAGAAGAGCGATGCTTTTCTTCCCTTGGTAGGTGTTCCTGAATAGGAGTGACGAGGAGGAGTGAGCGTGTGTGAGAAGGGAGGGGTGTCTGGGTGTGTATGTGTGTGCACATGCTGTCCAACGCCCTCCCTGGCATCTCACCCCTCTTTCATATTTTGCACAATGACAGTACGTGACTGTATCAGATGGCCAGTGAGTTTTTTCTTTTATTTGGTAAATAAACTATAGTTTCCCAGTCAGATGTGGTATGTGGCATACAATGACTCCTCCTGTCCCTGATTCCACAGACCTTGGGAGTCAAACAATAGCCTGCAGGTTAACGCAAGGCTCCTCCCACACCTTGCTATAAACATGAAAAATGAACATTTGCGTGACTATTTAAAATGGATAGCCAGCCTATTTGTGGTTCATGTGGGGCTACTTTTAACTTCATTGCATTTAATTTCTCAGTGGGAGAAGCCTAGTTCCTTGACAGATTTGAAGCTCTAAGTGGGGATACTTGAACTATTTTGTTCTAAGCTGTAATTTGGATATGCCTGATTTTGGTGCTCCAGTGCTCACTTTTCACTATGATTTTTCTTGAGAGGTGAGGCAGGAATACTTAGGAAACACGCAGAGACTTATTTTTAAACTTGGAAAAAATTATGCCTAGTGAAAGAGTCCCAGACTGGAAGTTCTTGGAGAGAGAGGTCTTCTATTCCTCCCTAAAACAGGTAGCGTACATGTAGAGGCAGCAGCATCCCCTCCCTGCTCCGCATCAACATGCTCATCTGTAGCTTGAACCACCACCACTATAGGTAAAATAGGAACTCATGTTCCATGGCCCATTCAGTTCAAACAGTTCTGAGTTAAGACTGCAAATGAGGATGTCAATTAATGCCAGCTGAGATGGTGGTTTTGTGATGTAGGCATCTCTACTGAGATCCACCAATGCATTTCATATAGACAACCAGAGAAACAAGGTGGGGGAGGTAATATCTTTTATTGGACCATGTTTTGTTTCTTGAATTTGCTCAGGAAGTAGAGGTTGCTGTGAAGTTTTGCTTCCTTTGTCTTCATGTTGTGGAGTTTCCCCTTCAGATGGCAAAATCCGATATCTTCCATTGCTGTATGCAGGGTTGTTGCAGCTGTATTGGTCCCAGGATATTAGAGAGACAAGGTGGGTGAGGTAATGTCTTTTATTGGACCATGTAAAATAAAGGGTATTACCTCACCCACCTCGTCTCTCTAATATCCTGGGACCAACATGCCTACAACAACACTGTGTATAGACCACCAGTTAGTCATCAGTCAAGAAAAGAAAAGAAAAGAAAAGAAAAGAAAAGAAAAGAAAAGAAAAGAAAAGAAAAGTCAGTTGCTAGAAGCTGGGCAGAATTGGAATGAGTGAACCTGGAGGTGAAAGGCTCTGCCCATCTCCATTGAGGTAGTCCTCCATATACGTCCAGCTGCAAGTTTCTTATTGTTATAAGCACTGCTTAAATCTGATGAATAATTA
The DNA here is from genome assembly GCF_011386835.1 of Chrysemys picta bellii. NCBI lineage: Eukaryota > Metazoa > Chordata > Testudines > Emydidae > Chrysemys > Chrysemys picta. Next base: position 89,718,799 of record NC_088791.1, on the reverse strand, counting down.
CAAAGCAAACAAAACATTCTCTCTGGCAATGTTATTTGACCTCAATTTTGTTGGTTATTGAGCCATATGAGTGCAAATCAGATGGGCTAAAGACAGGGCCGGCTCTGGCTTTTTTGCCGCCCCAGGCAAAAAAGCCTCCCGCCGCCCCCGGCCCCTGGCGGGGAGCACGGCAGGGGAGGGCGCTGAGCCCAGCCGCGGCCCCGCTCTCCCCGGCCGGCCAGCCCGCCGCGGCTCCGCTCTCCCTGGCCGGCCGGAGCGCTGGGGGAGGGCGGTGAGCCTGCCGCGGCTCTGCTCTCCCCGGCAGGGAGTGCGGCAGGGGAGGGCGCCGAGCCCGTCCGCGGCCCCACTCTCCCCGACCGGCCAGAGCGCCAGGGGGAGGGTAGCGAGCCCGGCCGGGGCCCCGCTCTCCCCGACCGGCCGGAGCGCCGGGAGGAGGGCAGAGAGCCCGGCCGGGGCCCTGCTCTCCCCAACCGACCAGAGTGCTGGGAGAAGGGCAGAGAGCCTGGCCGGGGCCCGCTCTCCCTGACCGGCCGGAGTGCCGGGAGGAGGGCGGAGAGCCCGGCCACGGCCCCACTCTCCCTGGCATGCCGGAGTGCCGCCCCCCTCCAGGTGCCGCCCCAATCACATGTTTGGTAGGCTGGTGCCTGGAGCCGGCCCTGGCTAAAGAACCAAACACTGTTTTCAAACTCAAATGTCTCAAGCTTTTTTTATTTAAAGGGTTGATAAGAAGGTTGGTTCACTTTTTAAAACAAATATTTTTCATTTTCTTGGCTGCTTCTTACAGAGAGTGGATGTTGAAAGACTCTAATATTTTAGTGAACAGTTGGTTTTGTGTCATTCCCCCCGCCCAGCCTGAATGGAAGCATCAGAAATCTCATGAGTAAATTCAGTACTTATCAGCAGGGATCCTAGAAATCCATTTTCCACTGAAAAAACACAGAATTTGCATTTTTACAGAGAATCTATAGTTTTTATGTTTTGTGAAAAAAAATCCATATACAGTAGAATCATAGAATCATAGAAGATTAGTGTTGGAAGACACCTCAGGAGGTCATCTAGTCCAACCCCCTGCTCAAAACAGGACCAACCGCAACTAAATCATCCCAGCTTTGTCAAGCTGGGCCTTAAAAACCTATAAGGATGGAGATTCCACCACCTCCCTAGGTAACCCATTCCAGTGCTTCACCACCCTCCTAGTGAAATAGTTTTTCCTAATATCTAACCTAGACCTCCCCCACTGCAACTTGAGACCATTGCTCCTTGTTCTGTCATCTGCCACCACTGAAAACAGTCTAGTTCCATTCTTTTTGGAACTCCCCTTCAGGTAGTTGAAGGCTGCTATCAAATCCCCCCTTACTCTTCTCTTCTGCAGACTAAATAAGCCCAGTTCCCTCAGCCTCTCCTCATAAGTCATGTGCCCCAGCCCCCTAATAATTTTCGTTGCCCTCCGCTGGACTCTCTCCAATTTGTCTACATCCTTTCTGTAATGGGGGGCCCAAAACTGGATGCAGTACTCCAGATGTGGCCTCACTAGTGTCCAGATATGGCCTCACCAGAGGTACACATAGAGGCAGCAGCAGAATCCCATTTATCCGAGCCTCCATTATCCAGCTTTCCGTATTAACCGAACTGGGGCTGACAGCCCTGGGTGGCAGGGCTCAGGCTTCAGCTGAATTGAAATTCTATTAATTTTATTTTATTATAATGATTGATGGCACTGGTAGGCTTTGAACTTTCTTAAAAATTGTAAATATATCAATAAAACATTGTGTTCAGCTGATACCTCTATATGTTATGGCTAGGGAAACTATAGTTCAGTGTTTCATTTTAATAGCAGAAAAATGTGGATTTTTATGTTTTTTTAATCAGAGAATTTTGTTTTTTTTAATCATGGAAAACTGGGATCTCCACTTATCAGATTTCTAGTCAGATTTTGCAGACTTGAAGTTTTCAGATACTTTTCTGCACTAATCCTACAAAAACCTTTTTGATGTTTGCCCCTGGCGGAAGATTGGCAGCAACACTTCACTTTTCAAGAAGAGGAGACTGGGAACTACATTTTCAAAGAGTGGTTTCTGAATTTGGATGCCTGGTTTATGACTGTTCAACTTTAGCCAGTGGCTATATGTGTGTGTTTCATTTTCAAAGGTTCTGACTAGAGCTGGTTAGAACATTTTCAACAAAATGTTTTTTCATCACAGGCAAAGCGTTTCATGGAAGTGTATTGATTTCAATGAAATTTTTGATGGGAAGGTTCTCTAAATTCCAGGGTAGACTATCTGGTCCACACACTGGGGGTGTGATTTCCAGCTTGAGGAGACATGCTCATGCTAGATATGATTGAACTAGCATGCTCAAAATAGAATGTAGCTGCAATGGTGGGAGGGGCAGGCCACCCTAAGTGTATACCTTGTAGGTATGTACTTGGGGTAGCTAGCCATTCCCACTGCTCATTTTTCCGTGTCTACATCTGATTCTTAGCATTTTAGCTCAACCAGAGCTAGCATATGTCTCTTCAAGCTGGGAATCACACCCTCAGCTGGAAGCGTAGACATACCCTTAGAGAGAGAGAGCATGCACTGAAATGAAAATTTGATGTTTTTGATCCAAAAATGGCCATTTTGACATAATCCCGTTTTGTGAAAACTAGTGAAAGGTTTTGCTTTTGTTCCAGTGTATACTGAAAACAAATATAGAAACCTCAAAAGTTGTCATGAAATGGAAGTATCCTTCTGCAGCCAGTTCTAGTCACCTTCTAATGATTTCCACCCAGGTGTGGCCCATCCATATAGGCAAACTAGGCGGTCGTCTAGGGTGCCAAGTTAAATGGGGCACCAAATTTGAGGAAAAAAATCAATTTAAAAAAAAAATGAAAAAAAATGAAAAAGCTGAAAAAAAAATACAAATAAAATAATGAAGATGTCATTATTTCAATTCCCATGCGCATACGGAGAGAATATGATTATAATTCATTTCTCTACATTTCTGAGAATTTCTTAATATGTCAAAGCTTTTATTCATTGCAAAAATAAATAATATTTTAGTGATTTTTTTTCCCAATTTGTGACATAGGGTCAAGATGACCCACTCCACAATTTTGATAAGCAGTAACTCCGCCACAATGAAACACATCTGCCAGCGGCAAGAGCTGCAATGCTAGTGACACCTAACTTGAATATACATCAAGGTTGCATAGCTGGAAATTCATGTAGAGCGGAGATATCGCTTGTTGATACATGTCAAACGGTCATTTTAACACACATCGCAGGTAGATGGTTAAGAATCAAGTGAATACTGTGGAAAATTGTGTTTCTTGGTGCCAAAGGTGTCTTTCAGCATTATAAATCCAAAATGTGAGTGTCTTTAAGAGTTATTAAACCTTAGCGTTATTATTGGGCTGTATAATTATGAACTTTTCTTTGTTATAACTGGTTCACACATAATAAATAAGGTCCATAAAAGAAAAGTAACAGCGTTAATGCTTAATAGACTACGAAAGTGATGACGTCACACTCCAAGCGGGTAACCGTGAGGAAGGGGATTACTTTCCAAACAACCGGTGTAGGGTTATAAAGTCGAAAAAGGTCATTTTGTTTCCATGTAAATGCTGTAACTAACTGTTTTAATAGGCAAGTGAGTGTATGTTACTAATAATTGAACCTTTAAGCAGTGAAAAGATGTGTTGGGATGGCTGCAATGTGGTTTAAATCGCCAACCATGTGGTGTGTCAGCCATCTTTAATGCTATAATGCTTGCAGTCGGGAGCACAGTACATAACAATATTCAAATATCCCATGGCAGAAAGAGGAAAAAGAAAACCCTCAGGAGCAGAGTATTGTAAACGAAAGGCTGAGAAGGAAAAGGACCAAGCAAAACAGCAGGGATCCTTCCTGAAATATCTTCTCTTTAATCCAAATAGATCGAAGCAGTTCACAGCATCCAGATGAAGGAATTTTACTTGGAAAGGAGGTTAGCTCACATCTGCATGGAAGCGGTTTGGAACATCAAGATGAAGGTATACTACTTCGAGATGAAGGTAGTTCACATCCACAAAAAAGTAGTTTGGAAACTCAAGATGATGGAAACTTACTTCTAGATGAAGGCATCTCTCAGCATCAGACCGATATGGAAGCGGAGAAAATTTATTCACCGTCAGAGAGACATGCATAAATTGAAGTAAATGAAGTAGAAGGAAGAAAGGATGAGGAAGTTACAAACAAGTTAAAATATGGGGACCCAGCTTCATGGCCCAGATGTGTTGACAGTGTGTGGCAAATTCTTGTGGAACATGGACCTGAACAAGTTCATGAATTTCCCTTCCCTAAGGATGGAAATAAAAGAAAATTCTCTGATTGGCATTACAAGAGGAAACTCATTAATGGGAAAGAAATTCATCGAAACTAGTTACAATATTCAGACTCTGTATTTTGCTTTTGCTGCAAGTTGTTTAGAAATCAAGCAATTGGTAGGTCACTTAAAATGGTTTGAAGGACTGGAAAAACATATCTTCAATTCTCTCATGTGAAAGAAGTACAGAACATTTGGAATGTTTTCAAAATTGGAAAGAACTTGAATTATGCTTGAAAAAAGGAAAAAATATCGATGAAGAAAATTTATGTGTGATCAAGGAAAAAGAAGAATATTGGCAACAAATATTAGAGTGTCTGATTGCTTTAGTGAGAGTTCTCGGTGGACAAAAGTTAGCATTCCGCGGCCACAGTAGAAATGAAAAATTATACATTCCAGGTAATGGAAACTGTTACCTATGTTTCCCTAAAAACCAACCCAGGGTCCCACTTGTATTAGTTTTATTACCATGCCGCTGTTGGGTCAGATAGAAAAGAGATGGAGCTTATTCATACACGCACACATTCACCGCATTCATACCCTCATGCACCCACACACTTACACAGGCGGAGAGTTACCGGAGACAGCATGGAGACCGAGAGGCCGAAGCGGGGGAGATCTGGTGTGTCCGCCGGCGGTCACAAATCCAGGCTGCTGAGCAGGTCAAGGAACAGCAGCTGCTTGTGTGCATGGCTGCTTCCTTTCTCTGGAACCGGGCAGCTCCTGTCACGTACACTGAGTTTCCCTTCTGTGTCCATCACCGAGATGCATTCCCGGACCAATTCCTTTCATGCATACCAGGTTCTTCTTCTCTTTACAGCACTTCGTGATTGCCTTCTCAGGGCAGATTATATCAGACACACCTGGCTCCTGTCTCTGGGCTCCTTTCTCCTTGCAGCTCCTCTCCGCCCAGCCCCACATACACTCCCTTGTTCACACTCTCTTTGAGGGATGGGATATTACAAAGCTTGGAAGTTCATACAAGTGGTAACTTGCAAAGGTTACAGAGCTTGCAAAGGTTACAAAACTTAAAAGGCTCTACTAACAATAACTGAAGTTACAAAGTCTGCAAAAAGGTTGCAGAACTTAATGATACAAGTTACAGATCTTACAATCGCATTTGAGCAGAGGCTTTACATAACAGAAACTTTTTAAAATTTGTTGAATACCTAGCTTTCTTTGATCCAGTCATGAAGGAGCATCTACGTAAAATAACTGATCATGAAACACAGGTTCATTACTGAGGAAAAAATATGCAGAATGAACTGATTCAAATCCTAGCAAATGCCATTAAAAAGAAAATTGTAGAAGCTGCCCATTCTGCAAAATACTTTTCAATAATACTGGACTGTACACCAGATGTGAGTCATGTTGAACAAATGACGATGATAATTCGTTTTGTGGATATGGAAAAGTCTGCAGATGAAGATAATGTTGAAGTGCTCATAAAGGAACATTTTTTGGGTTTCGTACCACTGAAGGAGATGACTGGAGCATTTATGACTGAAACTATTCTACAAGAGCTTGAAACAATGTCATTATCTGTTGAAAACTTATGTGGCCAAGGCTATGATAATGGGAGTAATATGAAGGGTAAAGACAATGGTGTGCAAAAGAGAATGATGGAAATCAATCCTAGGGTCTTTTTCGTTCCTTGCAGTGCACATTCTTTGAATTTGGTTGTCAATGATATTGTTTGGAGGCAAGCAGTTTCTCTGACCTGGTGCAACGTGTTTGTGTTTTTCTCAGGCTCAACACGCTGTTGGGAGATTCTGACTCGCCATGTGAATGCTCAAACTGTGAAACCACTTACTCAGACAAGATGGGAGAGTCACATTGATGCTTTGAAGCCTTTTTGCTATGAACTTGGAAACCTTTATGATGCCCTAACTGAAATTTCTGATATTACCTTTACTGGATCATATGGCAATATGGCATGTTCAGATGCAGAAGCTCTTGCAAATGGCCTTTCCAAGTTCAAATTTTTGACTTCAATAATTTTGTGGTATAATATCCTTTTTGAGATTAACCTCACTAGTAAGCAGCTTCAGGAAAAGAACTTGAACATACATTCTGCTATTCAAAAACTGCAGCAAACTAAAAATATTCTGGAGGAATTCAGAAGTGACAAAGGGTTCAAAAGAACACCTGTAGATTCTCTCGAGCTTGCTGAAGAAATAGACTTTCTGACAGAATTTGAACCAGAGCCAGTTGGCATTTGGCAAAAGAAACAGCGGTTTTCGTATGAAGGATGAGACACACCCATTCAGAACCCAAAACAAAGGTTCAAATTGAATTTCTATTGCGCAGTTCTTGATACCGCTATTCACTCTGTTGATGAAAGATTTCAACAGATGCAGCAGCTAGAGTCAGTATTTGGCTTTCTATATGATACCCACAGCTTGCAAAAGAAAACAGCAAAACAGATAAGAGAATTTTGTATAAAACTGGAGTCGGCATTGACTCATGAAAATTCAAAAGACATTGATGCTGCAGATTTGTGTACTGAACTTCAGGCTTTTTCAAGATGACTTAGGAAACATTCCACTCCTGAAGAAGTACTGAAGTTTGTTTGTGAAAATAAACTCACAGACAGTTTTCCAAACATTTTTATAGCTCTACGCATTCTTTTAACTTTGTCAGTTTCCATAGCTTGTGGGGAACGTAGATTCTCAAAGTTAAAATTGATAAAAACATATCTGCGTTCAACAATGGTGCAAGAGAGACTTGTTGGACTTGCCACAATGTCAATAGAGCATGAAATAGCTGGAAAACTGGATCTAAAAGAACTAGTGACTGAATTTTCAAAACTTAAAGCAAGAAAAGTCGTGTTTTAAGAGTGTTTTTTATTCAGAGTGTTTTGTAAATACAGGTTAAAGTTCATTAAAGAGTTTTCTTATTTCTTTCTATATTGGATGTGGTGGTAATGGCAGTTAAAGCAGGATAGTGTAATGGATGATTTTGGATTTCTAATAACATTATAATTAACATTTTTAATGCATTTTTATTTGAAATCAGACTGAAATATCATCTAGCTGTCATGTACAAATCTATTCTAAAAATTTTGTGTCTCTATTTTATCTGATCTCAGAAACATTGGTTGGACAGACGGACGGATGGACAAACTGAATAATTAAGCCTCTGTTTAAAAAAAATGCTTAAAAAACATTAAAAGGAAAAAAGGGACAAAATGTTTCCCAGTTTACCAAAAACCTCAGCCTAGATTTGCCCTTCGGGTTTGGGTGTTTGTGTGTGTGTGTGTGGGGGGGGGGGGGCGGGCACTGCATGGTTCGCCTAGGGCGCCAGTTGCTGGCAGCTAGTCTAGTGCCACCCCTGTTTCCACCTAGTTTATGCCACAAAGTTTTTGCTGGCAAAACTTGCCTTCTGGTGGCACAGCCTTGCACACACCCACACTCAATTTTGTGTCCTGCCAACAAAACCCTGAACTTCTGCTGGTGAAGCTAAACTAGTTCTCTGAGCGACATAAACCTTTGGGGATGCAGAAGCTATTACATCTCCCCAATCCTTAGCTGCTTTAGTGGCCTTTGCCCCTCACACTCTAGATATGTGCTGAGCTCAACTCAGCTGGTGCCATGACTCAGGCCCAGTGTGTACAAAATAGAGTTCATTTTTTATAAAGTGATTGTTAATGTAAGATATCCCAAAATACTTTACAGAGAGAATTGAAGGACAGAAAGAAAAAGTCGCCATCAACAGGGGCAGAAGATGTCTTCTCTGTGATTTCCTTCCAGGGTCATTTATTGCTACAGCATGTTGACATGCCTGTGAGATTTGGTAAGGGAATAACTGAACTCTCTAGCAATAGCTTGTGGTTGTGGGAAACAGAGAGCTGCTGAGCACATTGAACATCAACAACAAATGGGATTTAGTGTAAAGATGGTATTGCAGTTAGAGTGGTAAGAAATAAAATGAGGGTTTCCATTCCTGAGCAACCCACGGGACATTCACAATGAACATGTGTGTCCTCGGCATTCTAAGCTGAGAAATGGGAATCAGCAATTTGTCTTCTTCCTCTCCATCAGCAGGAGTTCTGCCTTCCTCCGTGCTCTCTAATGAGACCTATTCTTGTCCCTAACCTTCCACTGTCCCAAGAGTCAGTTCAAGAGAACTGACTCCCTACCCCCAAGCAGATTAACCTGCTGCCAGCCATGTCTAGCCTCAGTCCCCAACTCACTTTCCCTTGATGCCAGTTTCTTTCTGCCCCTGGTCTATGTGGGCCATCTTCCCCATGCTGGTTCCTGTCTGAAAGCTGTAATCAAGAATAGACAATGGGCTAGGTGGGGTATGCCTGGAGCGCCTCCTGGAGGAGGGGTGTTTTTGGATGGAGCACGTATCAGAGGGTAGCCGTGTTAGTCTGTATCTACAAAAACAACAAGGAGTCTGGTGGCACCTTAAAGACTAACAGATTTATTTGGGCATAAGCTTTCGTGGGTAAAAACCTCACTTCTTCGGATGCATAGAGTGAAAGTTACAGATGCAGGTATTATATACTGACACATGGAGAGCAGGGAGTTACTTCACAAGTGGAGAACCAGTGTTGACAGGGCCAATTCAATCAGGGTGGATGTAGTCCACTCCCAATAATAGATGAGGAGGTGTCAATTCCAGGAGAGGAAAAGCTGCTTTTGTAATGAGCCAGCCACTCCCAGTCCCTATTCAAGCCCAGATTAATGGTGTTGAATTTGCAAATTAATTTTAGCTCTGCTGTTTCTCTTTGAAGTCTGTTTCTGAAGTTTTTTTGTTCAACGATAGTGACTTTTAAATCTGTAATAGAATGACCAGGGAGATTGAAGTGTTCACTTACTGGCTTATGTATGTTACCATTCCTGATGTCTGATTTGTGTCCATTTATTCTTTTGCGGAGGGACTGTCCGGTTTGGCCAATGTACATGGCAGAGGGGCATTGCTGGCACATGATGGCATATATAACATTAGTGGATGTGCAGGTGAATGAGCCCTTGATGGTGTGGCTAATGTGGTTGGGTCCTCTGATGGTGTCACCAGAGTAGATATGGGGACAGAGTAGGCAATGAGGTTTGCTACAGGGATTGGTTCCTGGGTTGGTGTTTCTGTGGTGTGGTGTGTAGTTGCTGGTGAGTATTTGCTTCAGGTTGGGGGGTTGTCTGTAAGCGAGGACTGGCCTGCCTCCCAAGGTCTGTGAGAGTGAGGGATTATTTTCCAGGATAGGTTGTAGATCGTGGATAATGCGCTGGAGAGGTTTTAGCTGGGGGCTGTATGTGATGGCCAGTGGTGTTCTGTTATTGTCCTTGTTGGGCCTGTCCTGTAGTAGGTGATTTCTGGGTACCTGTCTTGCTCTGTCAATCTGTTTCCTCACTTCCCCAGGTGGGTATTGTAGTTTTACGAATGCTTGATAAAGATTTTGTAGGTGTTTGTCTCTGTCTGAGGGGTTGGAGCAAATTCGGTTATATCTTAGGGCTTGGCTGTAGACAATGGATTGTGTGAAGTGTCTTGGATGGAAGCTGGAGGCATGTAGGTACGTATAGCGGTCAGTAGGTTTCCGGTATAGGGTGGTGTTTATGTGACCATCACTTATTTGCACTGTAGTGTCCAGGAAGTGGATCTCTTGTGTGGACTAGTCCAGGCTGAGGTTGATGGTGGGGGTGGAAATTGTTGAAGTCCAGGTGGAATTCTTCAAGGGCCTCCTTTCCGTGGGTCCATATGATGAAGATGTGATCAATGTAGCGCAAGTAGAGGAGGGGCACTAGGGGACGAGAGCTGAGGAGGCGTTCTAAGTCAGCCATAAAAATGTTGGCATACTGTGGGGCCATGCGGGTACCCATAGCAGTGCCACTGACTTGAAGGTATAAGTTGTCCCCAAATCTGAAGTGGTTGTGGGTGAGGACAAAGTCACAAAGCTCAGTCACCAGGCTTGCTGTGGCCTCATCTGGGATACTGTTCCTGACAGCTTGTAGTCCATCCTCATGTGGAATACTGGTGTAAAGTGCTTCTACATGCATGGTGGCCAGAATGGTGTTTTCAGGAAGAACACCAATGCATTGTAGTTTCCTCAGGAAGTCGGTGGTGTCTCAAAGATAGCTGGGAGTGTTGGTAGCGTAGGGTCTGAGGAGAGAGTCCAAATAGCCAGACGATCCTGCTGTAAGAGTGCCAATGCCTGAGATGATGGGGCATCCAGGGTTTCCGAGTTTATGGATCTTGGGTAGCAGATAGAATACCCCTGCTACCCAAGCTTATGCCCAAATAAATCTGTTAGTCTTTAAGGTGCCACCAGACTCCTTGTTGTTTTTTTTGGATGGAGCAGCCACACAGGATTAATTGCTCATAAAAACCTGGAGATGGCTTTGCTTCCCAGGTACGTCTACACTGCAGCTGGGAGGTGTGATGCCCAGTGTGGGTAGACAGTCTTGCGTTGGCTCTGCTCAAGCTAGCGTGCCATGAATAGCAGTGTGGATGTTGCAGTATCGGTGGTGGCTTGAGCTAGCCACCCAAGAGTGGACCCAGGGGGTTGGGCTGGCTCGGACTCAGTCTGCTAGCCTGAGCAACCGCCAGTGCCGCAGCATCTACACTGCGATTTTTAGCGCACTAGCTTAAGCTGAGCAAATGCAAATCTGTCTGCCCTCACTGGGAATCACACCTCCCAGCTGCAGTGTAGACATACCCCCCCAGTGGCCAGAAACCACAGCCCCATTTGTTCCATTGCTAGTTGGATCTTAGTTCTGCTGCAAGAATCCCTACTTTCTGCAGCATCTAAATTCAGCATCTAAAAGTGTAGGTGAATTAAAACCATTAGGTTATATAAATATGAAAACCAACCTCCCCACCCCACTTAGTACTGGATCCCTTGTGTTAATTGTTTTGTTTTGATATTGAATTCAATCTGTCTTCCTCTGTTCTTCGATTTTCAATGTGTCACAGATTTTTGTATTGACAGCACATAATGATGCTGTATAAATTGTCAGGGGTGGGAAACAAGGGAAGTTTTGGCATCAGGGTATGAGACACTTGGTTTTTTTGGCAGCTCAGATGGTGTGTGGGGAGGAGGATGGGGGTTTGTGGAACAGGTTTTATAGATTAATTTCCCTATGAAATTGATTATCAGTGAAATGCTTGACAAAGCTAAAATGTAACTTAACATGGATTTCAGACTTAGCATCCCACTGAGAAACTGGGGAGAGTTGAAAGTTTTCTTAGAGGTGCTCAGATACCAAAGTGATGAATGCAGCATAAGAACCTAAACAGAATTGAAAGGAAAAAGCTATTGTTTCAAGCTGTCTGCAGACTCAGGAAGACAACATTGTGTTTGGTGTACATCTGGGCCATGTTTTTATGGTTTTCTTTGTGACCACAAGGGCTAGAATTTTATCCCCCCGGATAAATGAAATCTTGGATTCTAGAACACAATTCTGTGGCACAAGAAGGATTCCATGGCAAATTCTGCAGCCCAGGAATTTATAGGGCCTTACCAGAAACACTCCCACTTCCTGGTAGAAAATTAACCCTAAGAAACTCAGTCTCTTAAGTATTAGACACCTGGGCAATAGGTTAAACTCCAGTTGCCCATTAGGGTAAGATAACTCCTGACATTGCAGGCAGTAGGACATGTGCAATAAATAACTAAAAGTGGGATAATGCATGCAGAACACTTTGTGCTGGAAGACTTGCATACTGCTCTTGCTCAAAATAGTGTCTTCGGGCATAGACTGTAGCGTATGTGCAGAAGAGTACGTCACTTACGTTTTTGTACTGCAGAGATCTATGATGAGAGGCAGAAGCTATGCTTTTACACAAAATTGCATCTGCTATTACAGACAGTTGGGCATACGCATCATGTTGACCTTTGCATAATACACTGATATTGCTACATTTTATGTATTGTTCATGCACAAACATGTAATTCTAAAATTATAAAGGGCTTTTTCTTCAGTCCAATCTTAACATAATGACTATTACTCATGGAAGTTTTAAACCTCAGCTATTTCACCAGAAAGTGCAAAAAAAGTGATTTTTTTTTGAAGAGCAGGAAAAATACTCTGATTCCCTCAACCTTGGATAACTCCAGAACAACTTGGCCAATTTTGCTCAAACTTGCCAAAATAATTCACCCGTAGGCTGAGGCCAAGCACATAATGCTTCAGGATCAAAGAAAATACTTTAGAGTTTGTTTGTTAACAATTTCTCAAACAAACAGAGCCTACTATCTTCTACATTTCTCTCTTCTAGGCTGTAAATTCTTTAGGACAGGGACTGTCTTTATTTGTAGATTGTGCACTCTCAGTGCTAAACTAATAATAAATAAACTTAAAATACTATGTCCATGAGCAACTGAACAGAGGGGTTTAGAATGAAAGTACGCTCTCAGCTTTACCTACTGTACAGTTCGACACTAGCAGCAACCAAAGTCTTTTGTGCTTTGGGATCCTGACACAAGACGCTCTGTAGATGAAAGATATTATTATTAGCTCTGTCCTGTGTTTGAGCTGGCTGATAGCAGTAGCGGCCATCTCTCTCCCTCTCCTTTCACTGAGATATTTGTGAGATCCGTCAATCAGGACTCTGTGTCAGCAGCCCAAGAGGGGGACGGTGCCAGTGTGTTTATCTCTATTGTCAATTGTATTTGCTAATGAGAGAGGAGTCCATTACTAGACAGAGTGCGTGTGCGAGCTAATGACTGAGTCTATTTGTTATCAAGTGCTACTCAAGAGCTGCTCAAGTGCCCAGTGCTGCTTGGGAGAATTTAAACCAGCTTTCCCACACCCACAATACCCCTGTTTCCATCTCCCTGATTCTCTCCAGATGTGAACTGGAGATCACAGCTGCTTGAAAACTGACAGATACAATTTTACAAATGGAGGTCGTCTGATGTCAGCCTTTCCTCCCCCACTGCAACAATCTGACATCTCTCCACCAAGCAGATAGATGATGGAGCAAAACCAGGATTATTTCTTTATTTTCATAATAATAATGAATTGGGTTTTTAGAACGCTTTAATACTTTAGGAATCCAAAGCACTTTACAAACAGTGGGACAAATTTTGCTTTCTGTTATACCCCGGGCAATCCAACGCTGTCAGCGGGGTTACATGAGGTGTAACCAACTGCAGAATTTGGCTCTATAAATATAGGGATCACGCACTCATCACTGAAACGCAGCTGCCAAAGATGAGGAACACGGCAGCCATTCTGCACCAGCAATGCAGCTAAACAACTCCTTAGGAGGGGAGTGGAAAATAACTTCTCTACCTGAAACTGCAAGGAGAATTTGAGAGAGGCAGAATATAATTGTCCAAGTTGGAATCTGACTTGCACACTGAGGCTAACATTTCTTTATTTGCAAAAAGTGCCAGAGGATTCTTTTAATGATGAGGGGTACAGCAGTACTAACCCTCAAAATCATGAAATTGGTTTAAGATTAATTACTTTTAAAAAGTCTTGTGGTTTCTTTTCTGCCTTCTGCTTTTAAAAACTTTTTTGGGGAAGCCACCCACCTCCAACTTGTACGTATCACAAATTCAAAATTCAACCTTAAATACACATATAAAAAGCAGGTCTTCCTCGCTGGAAGGGATTCCACTTTTCCTCTCCTATCGTCTGGTGAGTGGGGAGCTGTTATTCTATCCCTCTGTATCCCTTCTCTATTCGTTCCCCTAGCTGACTAATTAAGGAGGGGGATAGAATAGCAGATGCACAACTCACATTCTCCCTCCCCAGCAGTTTCCTCCCCTCTTCCTCCTACATTACCTTGCCCCCCCATATTTTCCTCCCTTCTTTTATCATCGTCTACCCCCAATTCTTCCTTTTTTGACACCCTTATTCCCCTGCATACCCCCACATCCATGCTGCCTGCTTCACACATCCGTCTGACTGCGTACGGTGTCCCTAACACATTCCCCTTCCCTGCTTTCCACAGACTCATTTCTTGCAGCTCTGCATTTTCCTGTCCCCTGTCCCCTGTCTGTCCCTCACAGGGTGACTAAAGGGCCACCATATTTCCTGACGGCAGCCTGGCTTTAGCCCCATTGGAAGCAATGGGGTATAGAGGCCATCTTTGCTGAGAGCAACATTAGTTTCACCTGCAAAGGCTGTTGGGAAATGGCAACCAGCTTGGTTGAGGGCAGTCTGTAGGTTCAGTTCTATTGACAGTAGTGGGAGATGGTGGGCCATTTTGGATAAGGGAAAATCAGGAAATCATGAGAACACCCAATCTCTGGGCATGATGTGGATCTCCTTTGTCAGACAACATCTTCAGCAGTACAGTTTTCCTTGGCAGAGGCACTTTTTCATTGCCCTCTCAAAGGGCAGAAAGTTACCTACTGAATCACCAACACCGTCTCCTGTTGTATTTTTTTATGGCTCCCATTGAAGTGCTGACCAAGTCCAATCAGCCTAAGTTTGTGGTTGCTAGGAACACAAAGCCCTAGACGGGACACTGCAAATAGGGTGACTTGGGTGTCAGCCACATAGGCCATTGCCTCAGCTCAACCTCTGCAGGAATCCTTATTCACTCTTCAGTTCCTCTCACTTTGTCTCTTGTAACTGCCTTCTATAGCAATCTAGATGTGATGCTATGACCACATCACCCCCTTCTCAAACTCTTGCAACTATTCCCCATTCATTTCAAGATTCAACCCTCTTTGTTTTTAAAATCTTTTTTGGACTTCCCCCAGCCTACCTACCTACCTAACAGACCTAGTTGGCCGAGTGAAGTGACACCCTACACTAAACTCAATGGAATGTCTCTGTTTGTCTGAATGTAGTATGATAACTTTTGAAATATGCATCTGATCAATTCCAACATTTCAGGGAATGTTCTAGGCATCAGTGGGCAGAACCCTCTTGTTTTTGGTGAAAATCAGAAAAATGGAAAAACTCAATTTCCACTGAAACCCCCAATTTGTCCCTCAGTGTACAGGGGTGAGGCAATGACCGCAGGCTTAAGGTGAGGGCTAGGAAGCCAGAGAGTTTCCTCTGCCTACAACATCAAATGGGCATGGCGGGGGCTTGATTTAGTGGAAATCCTCTCCCCCTTTCATCCCTGCAGCACTGGGCCTGGAAATGGAGAGAGAGGGTGAAGAACTCCTGGAGCTGTGTATGTGTGTGGGGGGGAGCAGATGTGGACCGGGGAGGCAGAACTGATATGGAGGCTTGGGGTGCATAATTCATTACTGGGGTGGGGGTCTGGCCTATGTGGGGCACAGAATTAATTAATTACAATTTTGGGTTTGGGAAAAGCTGGAAGCCCCATGGCATCAGGCCGCCAGTGAGAGCTCTGGCAGCGGGGGGCAAAACCACCGTATTCAATAAATATGGGAGAGTATGCAGCAGTGTACCACATGCATGCTCCCACACAGGTGCACACACATGGGATGGGCAGGAGTTAAAAAATCAAAAGACAAATAAAAAACCACAACATAATCTTTGGGGAAAAATCATGATTTTTGGATCTGTCTCATGAGTTTTTAGAGCCTACCTCATGCTTTTTAAACTTTTGTGTCAGCTGTCAATTCTGAACTGTATTTATTTTTCCAAGTGCTCTGTACACAGCAGTCCTCACAATAACCCATTTATATTATTATCCCCACTGTACAGATGGTGGTGCTGAAATACAGAGGAGATTAAGGGACTTGCCCAAAGCTATATGTTGAATCGGTGTCAGAACAAGGATTACACTTCAGGTTCCTTGCTCCTAATGCCATGATCCAGCTTCTAGGCCATGCTCCCTTGTCTCATGTTACTCCCTTCCCCAGTTGAGCATCTCCTCTATTATCTTAAAAACTATCTAGCCATAGTTCATGTGAGATCCTTTTCCTCTTCCATTTCAACCATATAAAACAGCTTGCCTGCATCTCTGCCTTGGCTATTCATTTTTCTTAATATCTCAGCTGACAATTTATCTTTTCCTCCTTTTTCTACACTTCTGAATTTCTCTCTTCCTCATCTATTATTAATCCCTAGAAAGTGGTGTGTGTATGTGTATGCCGAGGGATAGATACAGCATGTGCCTTTAAAATAAAAAAGCCACCTTTTCATTTCTAGAGTGGCTATTATTGGAAGATTTCAAACTATATTGATGTAAGCAGAGTCAGGATGAGCTCTACCCTGACATCTGGTGGTGAATTATGGCGAGTGTGGAAAAGAACTCCAGGGGCTGATCTTGTTTGCATAGGCACACCCACTCGCCTGGCAGGAAACAACAGCAACTCAAAGTGGTTACTTTGGCTGGTGTGGGATCCCCAGTTTCTCTGTTATTGGGGCAGGAAGAATAAAGTTTTGTTACCCTGATTCTGTGAATCAAGGCCAGTGGAACTGGTGTATGACAGAAGGACTGAGTGAGTCATTCACCATTACCTAAGTAGCATTTGCTTGTCAAGGGGCATGGGTTACAAAACCCAGTGAATTGAGAGAGGTTGGGGGCAGGTATTGGTACCTGGTGGTGTGGGTCCCTTTTGTGGGCCTGAAACACCAATTGCACCTCCTCCTCTCTCCACTGTTGAATGTCAGAGCTAACTTTGATTCCCTTAGGAGTCTAGTTACGGACTGCCGAGCTGAATTCACTCTGGGCCGATAGTGCACCAGCACTGGGGCTCCCCTACTACTAGCTGAAATCACTGAGAGCTGAAATCACAAAAGAGCTAAAGCTATTTAAGAGCTGAGATCACTGAGGCTGTGTTAACTAGTGGGGGAGCCTGAAGCTATATTTGCTAAGCTAACTTAGCTTAGCGGGGGCGAGTGGAGCGGCTGGAGGAGCAGCGAGCAGAGCAGAGCCTTGTGGGAGCGGCCCAAGGGACGGGCGGAGCGGAGCGGAGCAGTGCGGCTCACAGGTCGGTGAGCGGAGCGGAGCGGCCTGGCTCACAGGTCGGTGAGCGGAGCGGAGCGGCTCACAGGTCGGTGAGCGGAGCGGAGCGGAGCGGAGCGGCCTGGCTCACAGGTCGGTGAGCGGAGCGGAGCGGAGCGGCGCGGCGCGGCTCACAGGTCGGTGAGCGGAGCGGAGCGGAGCAGCTGCCAGAGCAGTTCGTGGGACGGCAGGAGTGGGACTGCGGGTGGAGTGGAGCAGTTCGTGCTAAGGCTGCGGTGGAACCCCACGGAGAAGCAGCCGGGTTGGCCTCGGATCACGTAAGGTGCCCCTTAACACCCTGCTCACCCCCCCCTTTTTGAACTCTGGGGCTGCACTGATCAGGGACAGAGACTTTGGGGGGTTGTCGGACTTTTGGGACTTTTGTGATTCTTGGGTTGCTGGACCCAAGAGACTTTGGGATCGGTGGACTTTTGGGACTTTGGTGATTCTTGGGTCGCTGGTTTCAAGAACCCACGGGAGAGGACACGGCCCAATTTGCTGGGGTGGGTCTTCGCTCATGGTTTGGTCTATGAACTCTAGTTGTGGTGTTTTCCCAATTTAATGCTATGTCGTTTACCTCATGTTATTAAACATTTTCTGCTACACCGAGGCTCTGTGCTTGCGAGAGGGGAAATATTGCCTCTTCGAGGCGCCTAGGGGTTTGTGTAAGATTTTCCCAGGTCACTGGGTGGGGGCTCGAGCTGGTTCTGTGTCACGCTGTTGGGAAGGGACCCCTATGTACTGAACCCGGCCCTTGCTGCTATCAACTTGGCCTGGCAGAAGGGTTACATTTTTGGGGGCTCGTCCGGGATCCCTGGGTCAGTACCCCTCGCAAGCACATCTTGGGTGATTCATTAACTTGGGAAAACCTAAAAATCTTCTTGTTGTTGTTTTGATCTGATATATTTGTAAAAAATTTTACAGTTTGTATAATGGCCCTACACTTGCTAGAGGACTGGTGCAAGGGGATGAATATTAACCCTAGGAACTGTCTTTTGGTAACGGGGGTGCCGGAGGCGTTTGATGAGGGTGCAATAGAACCTATCTTAAGGGTATCCACTGAGTACCTGAGTAAGTGCAAAATGCGTGGGCGCATGTTTGTGAGGGAGGAGGGGGCTTTTGCTGTACTGTGCGAGCTGCCATCGGCTGTGGAACCCCTACAGGTTCCAGGCACGATAGCAGTGGAAGATGGTGAGTGGACAGTAATAACCACTGGGAGCCAGCCCTCACCAGTCCCTGCCCCTGATGTAGAGTTTTTAAAGAAAATGTCAGCCTTTTTGGGGAAAGAGGGAAAGACTTTGGCTGATATGCCAGGTCTGTTGGGCCTTGACCCAGGAGTCCCACACCGGGAGAGTGCTCCTTCACCTGATGAATGGGTGAAGGCTTTGGGGCAAGCATTAGAGAAGGTTATGGCACCCCACCCTGAGTCAAGCCCCTATCGTAAACTGAGGTTGTTTTCTGGGGGTCCCACCCCAATACCTGGGGAGGAAGCATTTGAACCCTGGCTGGAACACACCACTGAAATGCTGCAGGAGTGGGCGGTGCCTGATGCTGAAAAGAGAAGGCGACTAGTAGAGTGCCTCAGGGGGCCAGCCCTAGATGTGATTCGCACCCTGAAACTCAGTAACCCTGGAGTCAAGGTGAAGGACTGCCTAGAGGCCCTTGATCATGCCTTCGGGAGAACCGAGGGCTCAGATGATGTCTATTGCAAGTTCCTCAATGCCAGGCAACAAAAGGGAGAGAAGGTTTCTGCCTATATCCAGAGGTTGGAGAAACTATTGCAGAGAGCCATCATGAGGGGAGCAGTGGCAGTTGGGCAAATGGACCGGACTAGATTGGCTCAGATTGTGAGAGGAATTCAATATCAGAACCCAATCCTTCTCCACCTCCGATTAAGAGAACGGCAAGACAATCCACCGAGTTACTCTCAGCTGATAAAAGAGGTCCGAGAGGAAGAAGAGAGGCAGGCAGCTGGCGAGGTTTGGGAGGTGCAGTCACACCCGGCGACTGGCACAACATCCACCCGAACGCCCAAGGCACTGATGGTGAATCCTCAAGAGGAACTTACCCAACGAGTGCAGGTCCTGACACAGAAAGTGGCTGAATTAGAGAATACCATCGATTCAGCAAATACTTCAAGGTACATGGAACCCTCCACTACCACGGTTCAGAGGACTACATTTAGAACCTCTGCCCCAACGAGACAACAAGGGAAAAGACAATCCTTCTTCTGCTACCGGTGTGGCCAGGGTGGGCACATTGCTGCAAGGTGTCAGAATGCAGAGAATCCCACGCTAGTATATCAAAAGCTGAGGACCACCTGGGGAAAGTCGGGAAACGGCCCCAGGGCCTGGGAAGGGAGCCGCCTAGGCCTACAGGGTGTGGAGGCTCCCCTGGAAAGAACCCTGCAGCCCGAATCCCACCAGGATTGATCGGACCCCGAGCGGAGGTAACTATAAAGGTTGAAGGGACAGAATGTAGAGCAGTGCTTGACACAGGATCCCAAGTGACTATCATATTCCAGTCTTTCTACCAGCAGATGCTTAGGCATCTGCCTATACGGCCCCTGACAGGACTTGGCCTGTGTGGCCTCAGCATGGATGAATACCCCTATCAGGGGTATGTCATAGTACACCTGGAATTCCCAGAAGAGATTGCGGGGGTAAGACAGGAGGTGGACACTGCTGCTTTAATATGCCCTGACCCTAAAGGAGCCTCTGATGTGTCCGTGCTAATAGGGACCAACTCCAGCCTCTTTAAGGTACTCGCAGATTACTGCAGACAGCGAGCAGGGGACCAATATCTGAACACCTTGGTGATACACACACACTGTGCCGCAGCCTACAGAAAAATTGAGGACACAAGAAAAGTGCTGCCTGATTTGCCAGTGGGAGCATTGAGGTATGCGGGCCCGGCCCCCTTAGTGGTTCCTGCAATGACAGAAAAGGAAGTGATTGTCGTGAGTACCTGCCTAAAAGACAGTAAGAAAACATTAGCAATGGTAGAGCAGCCGACCGAGGGAGGGCTCCCAGAAGGAGTGCTGGTTCTCAGTGGAGTCATAACCCTACCTGCTGAAGCCCAGGAAGAGGTGGCTATATTGATTGCTAATGAAACACGCCGTGACGTGTTTGTAAAACCAGGGCAGAAGATTGCAGACATCTTTGAGCCTGAAACCATCGTGAGACCCCAGTGTGAAGCTGAAGTTCCAGTGATGGATCCCGCAAAGTTTGACTTTGGGGACTCCCCACTGTCTGAGGAGTGGAAGGATCGCCTGCGGAAGAAGCTTTGCGAGAGAGCCAAGGTATTCTCACTGCAGGAGTGGGACGTGGGATGTGCCAAAGGAGTGGAACACCACATCAGGCTACAAGATCCCCGACCCTTCAGGGAGAGATCTAGGAGGATTGCTCTCTCTGAGATGGAAGACGTACGCCATCATCTTCAAGAGCTGATCGCGAATGGTATCATTACAGAGTCCCGAAGCCCCTACGCCTCTCCCATTGTGGTGGTTCGTAAGAAGAGTGGGAAAATCCGGATGTGTATTGACTACCGCACTCTAAACAGGCGCACTACAGTTGACCAATACACCATGCCTCGAGTACAAGATGCCTTGGACTGTTTGCTGGGTAGCCAGTGGTTCTCTGTGTTGGATCTTCGGAGTGGATACTACCAGATCCCTCTGGGAGAAGAAGATAAGGAGAAGACAGCCTTCATCTGCCCGTTAGGGTTCTACCAGTTCGAACGCATGCCCCAAGGGATTTCTGGGGCACCTGCCACGTTTCAACGTCTCATGGAGAAAGTCGTGGGAGACATGAACTTACTACAAGTGTTAGTTTACTTGGATGACCTGATTGTGTTTGGAAGAACCTTGGAGGAGCATGAAGAAAGACTTCTTAAAGTGCTCGATAGGTTGGAGGCGTATGGTTTGAAGCTTTCAATTGACAAATGCCAGTTCTGCCGAACCTCAGTGAAGTATGTGGGTCACATTGTGTCCCAGGAGGGTGTGAGTACTGATCCTGACAAAATAGAAGCACTCACTACCTGGCCACATCCAAGTAACTACAGAGAACTCAAGACCTTTCTTGGATTTAGTGGTTACTACCGCAGATTTGTGAAGAACTACGCCACAATTGTAAAACCCCTGAATGATCTTACCAGGGGATACCAGTCCAACAAGAACAAATCTAGGACCAAGAATAAGAGGAGGCCTCCAAAGCCTCCTGTGCAGAGACATTATGGCCCCTTCGAACCGTTTGGGCCAAGGTGGGATGAGAGATGTGAGAGGGCTTTTCAGGAAATCATTAGTCGCCTAACTCATGCCCCCGTCCTAGTCTTTGCCGACCCAAGCAAACCGTTTATCCTACATACTGATGCCAGTTTGGAGGGTCTGGGAGCAGTACTGTACCAAGAAGTGGAAGGCAAACATAAACCCGTAGCCTTTGCCAGCCGAGGACTGTCTGACAGTGAAACTCGCTATCCCATCCACAAGCTGGAGTTCTTGGCCTTGAAATGGGCCATCACTGAGAAATTTCGAGACTACTTGTATGGTGCTCAGTTCCAGGTGTGGACAGACAACAACCCATTGACTTACGTGTTAACGAGTGCTAAGTTGGATGCTACAGGACAGAGATGGGTGGCCGCCTTGGCTAGCTATGAGTTCAGCATTCAATACCGATCAGGGAGAAGCAATGTAGATGCAGATGCATTGTCCCGGCGACCGCAGGCACCTGAAGTGGCTATGATACCCATGGATGGAGTGAGGGCTATTTGCAGTGTGAGTCGCCGAGAGCCAGAGGCCCATGAGAGTCTTCATGGATGTGTTGCTGAAGCTTTGGGCCTGCCCCCTGACTGCGTGCCTTCTGCTTCTGTGAACTATATTGCATTGGACCAATCTCCCTTGCCCGTGCTCAATGCGGCTGACTGGCAAGAAGCCCAGCTGCAAGATGTTGACATTCGTGATACACTACTTGCCAAAAGGGAGGGGCGAAGCCCAGCTGCGGTTGTCCCTCCTAACCCGGAGGGTAAACTACTATTGAGAGAATGGACCAAACTAAAACTGATCCAGGGAGTGTTACATCGAATGACCATCGACCCTTTACAAAAGCAACGAGCACAACTGGTGCTGCCAAAAGAGTACAGAGCCCTGGCCATGAGGGCCCTGCATGATGACTTTGGACATTTAGGGATGGAGAGGACCCTGGAACTTCTTCGTAGTAGATTCTATTGGCCCCGGATGGCTGAAGATGTTCGTAGGAAATGTGAGACTTGCGCTCGATGTGTTCAAAGGAAAACTCTGCCCACGAGGGCTGCATATCTCAAGAACATCACCAGCACCAAACCTTTGGAACTGGTATGCATCGATTTCTTGTCTTTAGAAGTAGACAAGAGGAATATTGGGAACATTCTAGTAGTGACTGACCATTATACACGATATGCGCAGGCATATCCCACGCGTGATCAGAGGGCCACCACTGTTGCTCGAGTACTGTGGGAGAAATATTTCTCAGTTTATGGATTTCCAGCCCGGATACACTCGGATCAGGGGCGGGACTTTGAGAGTCATCTTCTGAAGGAGGTGCTGAGGATAGCGGGAATTAAGAAGTCTAGAACAACGCCTTATCACCCGCAAGGTGATCCTCAGCCAGAGAGGTTCAACCGAACCCTATTAGATATGTTGGGGACTTTGCGACCAGAGCAGAAAGCAACCTGGAGCCAACATGTTGCATATCTGGTGCACGCCTACAATGCCACAAAGAATGATGCTACAGGAGTCACCCCATATCTCTTAATGTTTGGACGAGAACCAAGATTACCCATAGACCTGTGCTTTGGTGTATCAGAGGATGGAGATAGCTATGAAACTCATCAGCAATATGTATCCCGACTGAGAGAAAAGCTGCGGGATGCTTATCACTTAGCTACATCTGCAGCTCGGAAGAACGCAGACCGCAACAAACATCGATATGATGCTAGGGTACGTCTGCAAGAACTCCAGCCGGGGGACAGAGTTCTGCTGCGAAATTTGGGTATTGCTGGCAAACACAAGATAGCCGACAGATGGAAGGCAATACCTTACTTGGTGATGGAAAAGCTAGGAGACCTGCCGGTCTACAAGATCAAACCTGAAGAGGGTCCAGGGCAGACAAAGACAGTGCATAGAAACCTTTTGCTCCCGGTGGGGGAATTGGTAGGCACCCCGTATGAGATGGGCCACAACAGGGCAACTGGGCAGAATGAAGGTGCTGGACCAAAGCCGCCCTCCAACGTGGACAGCCAGCCCCCTGCAGCTAACCTACCCCCATGCAGCACATCCGAGAGTGAGTCTGAGGAGGAAGACACAACCATGGTGTATCCTGGGATGGAGACAAGATTTCAGTCTCGATCGGCTGAATCAAAAGAGAGCTCTTCTTCTTCCGCCCTAAACCCCATGGCAGAAGTATTTAGGCCCATTCCTGACACCCCTGAGCGACTGGTGGGACCCCCATGTGATGACACACCCAGGTTATTGGACAGTGGAGACATACAGGTGGAGAATGTCCTGGGCACCTTGGACCCTCCACTGTTAGAACTAGAAATGCAGGGACCTATGCCAGTAGCCGAGGGACCCTCAAAGGAAACCTCTCCATCCATCGTTCAAGAGGCTGTCCCGCGCACCACGGCAACAGAGATTCTCAATAGACGAGACAGGGTAATAAGACCAGTAAAACGGTTGACTTATGATGCACCTGGGGTAACTAGTGAGGAACCAATATGTTTAGCACACAGGCTTGTGGAAGCTAAAGTGGGCTATCTGAGGCCCTTTGGAGGGAACCAGTGAGTTGTTATAATAGGGAGTGCGATTTGTCGGGACGACAAATTTTCGGCTGGGGGGAGGATGTAAGCAGAGTCAGGATGAGCTCTACCCTGACATCTGGTGGTGAATTATGGCGAGTGTGGAAAAGAACTCCAGGGGCTGATCTTGTTTGCATAGGCACACCCACTCGCCTGGCAGGAAACAACAGCAACTCAAAGTGGTTACTTTGGCTGGTGTGGGATCCCCAGTTTCTCTGTTATTGGGGCAGGAAGAATAAAGTTTTGTTACCCTGATTCTGTGAATCAAGGCCAGTGGAACTGGTGTATGACAGAAGGACTGAGTGAGTCATTCACCATTACCTAAGTAGCATTTGCTTGTCAAGGGGCATGGGTTACAAAACCCAGTGAATTGAGAGAGGTTGGGGGCAGGTATTGGTACCTGGTGGTGTGGGTCCCTTTTGTGGGCCTGAAACACCAATTGCACCTCCTCCTCTCTCCACTGTTGAATGTCAGAGCTAACTTTGATTCCCTTAGGAGTCTAGTTACGGACTGCCGAGCTGAATTCACTCTGGGCCGATAGTGCACCAGCACTGGGGCTCCCCTACTACTAGCTGAAATCACTGAGAGCTGAAATCACAAAAGAGCTAAAGCTATTTAAGAGCTGAGATCACTGAGGCTGTGTTAACTAGTGGGGGAGCCTGAAGCTATATTTGCTAAGCTAACTTAGCTTAGCGGGGGCGAGTGGAGCGGCTGGAGGAGCAGCGAGCAGAGCAGAGCCTTGTGGGAGCGGCCCAAGGGACGGGCGGAGCGGAGCGGAGCAGTGCGGCTCACAGGTCGGTGAGCGGAGCGGAGCGGCCTGGCTCACAGGTCGGTGAGCGGAGCGGAGCGGCTCACAGGTCGGTGAGCGGAGCGGAGCGGCCTGGCTCACAGGTCGGTGAGCGGAGCGGAGCGGAGCGGCGCGGCGCGGCTCACAGGTCGGTGAGCGGAGCGGAGCGGAGCAGCTGCCAGAGCAGTTCGTGGGACGGCAGGAGTGGGACTGCGGGTGGAGTGGAGCAGTTCGTGCTAAGGCTGCGGTGGAACCCCACGGAGAAGCAGCCGGGTTGGCCTCGGATCACGTAAGGTGCCCCTTAACACCCTGCTCACCCCCCCCTTTTTGAACTCTGGGGCTGCACTGATCAGGGACAGAGACTTTGGGGGGTTGTCGGACTTTTGGGACTTTTGTGATTCTTGGGTTGCTGGACCCAAGAGACTTTGGGATCGGTGGACTTTTGGGACTTTGGTGATTCTTGGGTCGCTGGTTTCAAGAACCCACGGGAGAGGACACGGCCCAATTTGCTGGGGTGGGTCTTCGCTCATGGTTTGGTCTATGAACTCTAGTTGTGGTGTTTTCCCAATTTAATGCTATGTCGTTTACCTCATGTTATTAAACATTTTCTGCTACACCGAGGCTCTGTGCTTGCGAGAGGGGAAATATTGCCTCTTCGAGGCGCCTAGGGGTTTGTGTAAGATTTTCCCAGGTCACTGGGTGGGGGCTCGAGCTGGTTCTGTGTCACGCTGTTGGGAAGGGACCCCTATGTACTGAACCCGGCCCTTGCTGCTATCAACTTGGCCTGGCAGAAGGGTTACATTATAACATCAGGTAAATAAGTTGTAAGTATGGCTGTAGGTATATTCAGGGATCACGACTTCACCCACCACTTAAATGCAGTCAGTTCGGGCAATGCATCCTTTGGATAGGTGTGATTTACTATGGCAAAACTAAAGTATGGTATACAGAGTGAAATTTTGTAGTATTGTAATGGTGGGAGCTTGGCTCATAGTCTCTCTCTCATGTTGCCTTCAAGGAGCTGGTCTCTTCAGTTCTTACACCTGGCTAGTAAGATTTGGTTCTGGAATGGTGCACTTTGCTCTTCAAACCATTTGCAGTGGGACGCCCCAGCCTGTGGGAAACAACCTACAAGTGGGTTGATGAGATCAAACCCCACCCGTTGAGAAAAAAAAAGTAGCGAAATCCCACAGTTGCTAGGACCCAAGAAGAGTGAAGGTGAAAGAGAGAAGGCGCTAAGACTTAAGCTGGACTACACTGGGGAAATTGCCTCAGAAATTCAAGCCAAAGTGTAGCTCAGGAGTCAGGCAGTCTGGACTGCTTTTACTGAGCTGATTTTAGGATTACATTCAGTAGATTTTTAAACCAGTGTAATGGAAACAGGTCAGGCCATCTGGAGCCTGATCTACACTATTGCTTCAACTGGTTATAAAGTCAGTTGAACTGAACTGGTTTTAAAACCGGTTAGAATTTTGCGATGAGCTTCCCCAGCATAGACCAGGCTAAAGAAATTTAACAAGGCTGAGACCAAGGTGCTGGTAAGTTTTCAGAGCAAAAGAATGAGATAGAGCTTGCTTCTCTCTAGCTTTTCATCTCTGGAATAATTTGTTCATACCACATACACCCCCAGCCCCGTTGGCACGAGTGCTCATTTCTGCTAGTGCGTACCAGTGTGGTGCTGGAAGCTGTTGCTGTATTGGGACAGGAGTGATCTAGGCTTAAGAGCAGCGAGATTTTGCTCTTCTATAAATGCAGCCTAAGGAACGCGTGACAGAAGGAATACATACCTCTCAGCTTCTGGTGATTTGTGCTTTGATTTTTAGTTAGAGGTGTCATTATAACACCTCGAACCATATCCACTTAGACCTACAGTACAGTTACCTGTCTATGCACGTTGTGTTTATTTCTTCTACAATAAACTGTATATGAACAGACAGGCCTATTTTCCTCCCATGTTGTAACATGTGTTACACAAACAGGGTTAATCTAGTCTCTGACTCCAGCTCTGGTTAGCAGGTGTGTGTATGACATGATGTCAAACCACAGCCCCCTTCTTCCATGCAATGTAGACTAAACAGCTTCTCCATTATTGTTCTCTGGTAACTAAGCAACCGTCATGTCTCTGCCTGGCCAGAATAAATAAATGAAATTATACATATCTTTGTATAATAAAAAAATCAGATAAGACTTAGCACTTCTCTGGCACCTTCCAGCTGAGCTCTCAGACATATTGATATTCCACCCCCATTTTACAGGTCTGAAAGCTAAGGCACAGAGAAGTGAAGTGGTTTGCTCAAGGTCACACAGTTAGCTCAGTGGAATACAACAGGAATATTATCCAGGAATTCTGCATCTCAGTTCCTTGCTCTATGCTCCTGCCCCAAATCCTTCCCACAGCGACAAAAGCCTGCAATGCAAACAGCAGCCTGGCATCTCTCCCTCCTTCTTCCACCCATCTATTCTTCTTTTTCTCCCTTTTCTGATCTTCCTCCTTGCCTCTTACTCCACCATCACCTCTTTGCCACCCCCTATCTTCCCCATCTTTTCCTCACTGCCTCCATCTCCTACTGGTCCTTTTCCTTTCCACCCCCTATCTCCTTTGTCCCCTTCATCCTCTTATGTCCTTCCTCTCTCCCTTGTAACATTCTTTCACTTTTGTTCTCCTCTCAAACGCCTTCATATACCCATCTTCCTGCTTCTCGCCTCTCTTCACCATCTTCCATCCTTTCCTACTTCCACCCCTCCTCCATCCTTCTCTTTCCTCTCCCTCCTCCTATAACCAGCATTTACAGAACCTGGCAGAATTGCAAAAAAAGGATAATTCCAAATGGAACAGCTGGTGTGTCCTCTGAGTTGGGAGCGAATACGGGACAACGTGAAAAGCACTTATTAAAAATGAGGTGAAGGCGGGGGAGGAACCCAACTGCAAGAGAGGCACAAAGATATCTTAGTAAAAAAGCTTCTGGATTGTATTGCTTTCACAGTCCATCTCTTTTCCCCTTCCTCAGTCTTCATCCCACTGCCTAGTGCTGCACACACCTACTATGCCTGAAAGAGGCATAGTAGCAAACAGTACAAGATGGTGGGAGCAGACTGGAAGATGCCCTCCCTTCTCTCTGTTGGTATCTATTTCTTCACATACCAGTTACAGAATGGAAAGTAGCAGTCTAAACTTACCATTCACATGGGTACTTTCCAAAATGGCTCAGTCCTGCCTGGAAGGACTGGTTTCCAGAGTGAGGGGAGAGTACAATCCCCTGGTCTGTTCAGTCCTTGGTCTCTCTGCGGAGACCACCCACAGTAGGGACCAGCTAGTCCAGCTTGTGCTAGTGCTTTTTTATGCTATAAAACCTGTATATTAGTAATTGGATCAAGCCCATCAACTTATTTCTCATAGAGTAAGAATGTGGTTCTCAAGCCTTCGGAAGCAGAGGGCCCCTTTTCTATTTTTTGTGGAAAAAAATAAGTATAATATCTCCTGTCAAATGTCTTTGTGCAAGAACTCTGGGTCAGACCTTGGCTCCTACTCTGGCTGTGCAAAGCAGCTGGAAAGCGGGAAGATCTGTCCCTCCCCCCCCCCCCCCCCCCCCCAGGATTTTTTAAGTGTGTGGGAATCCTGCAGTTGCATAAAACTGTTGAAGCAGCACCTGTGCCAAAGCACCCTGCTCAGAAGGCATGCCCAGGAGAAAGGGCACATGGCCACAACATCTCTATGCACTGCCAGTCCCTTGCTACTGCGACACATAAACCCCTCAGTGCCAACTGGCCAGGGGGTTACAAGTATACCCTGACCCTGGTATGTACATTCTGATTCACCAAGGAATGTCACGGGAGGCTTTAAACAAAGCCAGGGTCACACTGTTTTTTAATATCATTATGAGATGGATGTACAGATACTATGTAAGGAGTTATGTATGGATGCTGAAAATGTATTCCTGAAGTCTGTTACAAGGCTGAACTGACACACAGGTTTTCTGCCAGACAAAAGTATTTTTTCACCTCTCTCTTAGTCAGCATGTAAATTAAGCATTGCAAGTCAACACAATAGAAGCCCCATTGACATACAAAGTCAACAGGGGATGTGAAATCAACAGGGAAGAAGCAGGAATCTAGAAAACAAGCAATGGGGGCTGTTACTGTCTCTGAAGACAGACAATGACCTTTGGGGATATAAGAAGAAGGCAAGCAGATACCTCTTTATCCTGTACCTAGGAAGTAAACAGGCATTGCAATTACATTAATGAAAATGGGATCTAAACCAGGCTTGGTTGAAATGCTGCAAAGGACATTTGGAGTGAGATAAACTTCTTTAGACAGAAGGTTAGCCTGTTACGTTAAGTTTAGTCTCTAGAAATTGTGTTATGGTTTTGTTTTATGTGTAGCCCTTGTGTTTCCATTATCCTTTCTCACGAATCTTGAACCTTTGATAATAAACATATTATTTTTGCTATAAATATATCTCAGTGCTGTGGTGTTATACAAGGACCTGATCCTGAACTGAATCATACAAGCTGGTGTGTACATGTTCCTTTGGAGATAGCAGAGCTGGTATGTCTGAGAGTGTGCAGTGGATAAGAGGCTGTACACTACAGGGGTACACTTCAAAGGGGCTCAGGGACTGGGGTACACTTATGGCTAACCTGCAAGGCACAGTAAGGGCTGGTATACCCCAGAGGAGAGTGTTTGGGTGGGTAACAAGCTGGTGGAGTCAAGGAGCTGGCACCTAATTAAGCACCGGTGATTCTCCCTCTTGCTGGAGGCCAAGGGTTAACAAGGTGACTCACAGCCTTGGGTGTCTTGAGAACTGCCAGAGCTACCAGGATGAACCTTTCTTAGGAAGTGGCTGGAGCTGCTCTACTTTTATTCCAGGAAACTTCCTGGTAGCGGATCAGACCCAGGATTGGTTAGGAGTTGTTTAAATGTGGCTTGGCATCACCTTTGGCCTCTTCCAAAAGTTTCACCAAAGTATAGCCTGGACACAGCCCCAGATCTGGGACACAAATTGTATAGGGCAAAAGTCAGGCCCTAAGGGATATCATTAAGTCTTCATGGAGAGACTGCAGACCTCAATGTGAGAATCACTGCAGTAGATCACTCAAGAGCTGTCAGAGGAGAATAACTGATGGCATTACTGACGGCACTGGCTCTAAACTTTAGAGTCTGTGAGGATTAAGAGCTATAGAGTCCAACACCTTTTATCAGTGCATACAATGCACTTCAACACCAAAACAGCCCCACAAAGAGAAGCGATGCCCAGCACTCTGGAAAACAACTCTGATTTCTGAGTCCTGTATTTTAGAAAGTGTTCCTTTTCTGCATCGGGGGGCTTACAGCTGAAGTTGCAACTAAAACAAGATCCCGCACAAGCTGCAGGGGAGAAAGGAAGAGGAGGAAAAAAATTGCAGCAGTATTGCAGGCAAAGAGGAAAAAATACAGCCATTTTAAAGCATGACAGTTCCGGTTCACTGACCCCCTCTGTACAAGACTGTGTCTTCCCTCTCCTCTCTCAAGACACATCATCAGGGACACTGTGTCTGAACAGGCACTCCAGCAAAACTACTGTCAATATTCAATGTGCCAGAGACAGAACACTACCCGGATAAGTAGCAGCCATGGGGCACTGTGGGCAAGTCCACTGGAGGCAGGTAGAGGAAAGCAGTGCAGGCTCTCCTCCTCCTTGGAGCTGTAACTAGTTTCTATCTCAGATGGTTACAAAGGACAAAGTCAGACTTGTGTTCTCCCAAGGATTGCACCCTGAGTCTATTTCTCATAGGATACACAGCACAACCCTTTTAGGACTTGACAGGAGAGCCTTCGTGGGCTTGAAGCCTTCCACCAGGGTCAAGAGTCATTGTATTTTTCAAAAAGTATTGTGATTTATTCAGACCACTGGTGATAGCTCAGGAAACAACCTACTACTCCTGCTTCTAGGGAATTAGGGTTTTAAATTAGGGTTCCATATTTAACCTGGGTCCTGTGGGTCTGTGGGAGTAGAACTCTAGAAGAATGGGTGGAAATTTCTCCCTGTCCAGCTTGTTAGGCACTGAAGGAAAGCAGATAAGCTTCATTACTGACTCAGCTATTCAGGCTCGGGGACAGTATCATCTCAAAGAAATTACTAAAAAATTTAATGTATTATTAAGTGTGTTTTCCAGTGTACTTCCTTTTTCACATCCATTGATTAAAGTGGTCTGTAAAAGTGTGTGAGGTCTATCATAATCTGGGAGCACCAATTTGGGTAAAACAGTGCTTAAAGTGCACCCTTCAGCTACCCAGATTGATTAAAAAAAATTGTATGAGTCTCTGACCCCTTACATGCCCCCTCCCCTCCTTTCCAAACTGGAAGATTCAGAACAGCTGATATTATAGCCCCATCTACCAGGAAGTGAGGAGGCAAGAAAAGCTGTCAGTCACAGATGGTATAATTAGTCCTCAGAGGTAGTGTGATTAGTCCCTCCCATTAGATTCAAATTTTCTTCAGTCAGGATTATTCCAAAGCTAATAATACATAAAAAGTAGAAAACAAAAAAGAAAATGAGAAGGGGAAGAGTGGGAAGCAGTAATGGGAAGAGAAAGGGTTAGAACAAAAATGTAACTATATAATTTTTTCTTGTACATTTCCTCTTCCCCTCAGATACAAACAAAATTCAGAACAAGTGGTGAATGTAGCAAGCAGAACAAATACAAATTGGCTTACTTAAAATAGCAGCATGTAGGACTTGTCAGCCAAAGTCTGTTCAAATGGTGAGGAGAGATTAGGGCTTAGATCCTCCCCCAACCAGGCTTGGAGTTTGAGGGTAATAGGGAGTGAATGAATGCCCATGATATAAAATGCATCTAATGGACTAGCCACATAAAAGAGAGAGGTGATGGTTTTGTTATCAAATCAAATTTGCATAATCCTTGATTCAACATGAGGCTGTGGTCTTGAAAGCTTTCCATGTTCTCCTTTGGGCCCTGACAGCAGAGGGACAGGTTCTTAGTCTTTCTGAAGTCTTAGTGTAGTTCATGTGCAGCCCTTCTATAATATATAAAATATGTAGCCTTCTATGTCTGGGTGATTCAGACTCAGAAAAACAAACAGCTGGTAAACAAAATGCCTGGTGAACATGAATTTCAGTAGTAATTTTATTAACGGAAACCAGAAATATATAAAACACAATCTTATCTGGAAAAATCAGTGTAAATCTGGAAGCTTGCTAGTTGGGAAGGCTCAACTCGTCTATCTCATGCATGGAAGAAATTGCAACCAAAAAGTTTACTGCAGGGATATGTCTCCCTTAGGCTCAAATAGTTGCTTGCCTCTAAGGATTAATATTTTAGTTTTGGAACAAAGGATCCTGAAAAATTTTATATGGCTGGGTCCTGTTCAAGGAGTTGCGGCTAGCTGGGACAGCTGTCATTTGCATCCTTAAAACTGAAATAAAAGACTTGCTACACAATACAGAAAGAAGTACAGATATTCCTTTAAGAACAATGATTTGTAAAAAGTATTCCAAATACTGGTGCTGAGAGCCATTTGCAAAATTCCTGGAAGAAATCTTCCTTTACATAGTGTCCCAATTCACTTTTCAAACCACAAGGTTCAGCCATGAAGGAATAGAAATTATAATTGTCCCTGGTGCAAAGCTGCTGAAAGGGGACTGAAAATCTGACTCTTTGCATTTACCTTTTTAGAGATTTTAACATTGTGTCTAATAGAGAGCCCATGCTTTAATTTTGCCATTTCATATTTGCATGAGTATGTCTTGTCTACTATATTAACTCAGCAATAAGGCACAAATCATTGCAGCAGAAAATAAACAATCTTTGGAGAAGTAAAATGCAAGAGTGAATGCCATTCTGCTGTCTGCTGTGTGTGTGCCTGTGTGAATGGGGATGTGCAGTGACCATGCCTTAAGCGTGAGTGGGATCATTTGCATTTATAAGTGCCTGAGGATGATGGAATGAATGGGATATGTCTCTTTCTGTCTCTCTCTGTGAAGGGAGGGTAGGAGGGAGGTGAGCGTGTATGAAAAAGTTAGTGCTGCAGAACACAAAGCTTTTTTGGATGGGTTTAAAAAATGACTTGAAGCATGAATCAATCTTGGGAATGAGCAGATGATTAACAATGCTTAAACTCTCTTAATACTACTAAGCAGAAACACAGAGGCTGAAGGGATAAGAGAGGCATTATGATGTCCCAGAGATAGGCTTCTCATCGCAAGGCGAGGGGTGTGCTTCTTGGGAACCAATAAATGTTACCTTTGAATGTCCTGCATTCCTAATCATTTCTAGCATCCAAAAAAAGATATTTGCATGCTGACTCTGTCTCCAGTCCCTTGATGCCCCTCTTAATGGATTCCAGAGCTCAGGAATGACTGATGGAGCCTGGCTCGGCATTTCCATCACTGCTTACTTTTGCATTCATTATCCTTGAGAATCCAACCCACCTCATTACGATGTGACCATCTTGCAGGCAGAGAGGGAAACTGGCTGACTCCTTGAGAGCAAAGGATGAGGTAGTATGGAGTCTGTTTCCCTGGAGATAATGTTATCTCTCTCTCTCTCTCTCTCTCTCTCTCTCTCTCTTTCTCTCTCTTTTGTTTTGTTTTTTAAAGAGTGAATTTAGCATTGGTAAAAAGTGCTGGAATGAAACTCTGGAGAACCGAGTCCTCTGTTTAGCCCCAGAGCAGGTACAGCACAGGTAGGAGTGGTGCAAGCTTCACTCATGCTGTACCCACCAATGTACCTCAAGCCTGAATCTTGGAGAGACAACATCCTCTAGAGACAGGGTGGGAGGAGCTCAGCTTCCAGGTATCTCTTCCTTCCTCAGTCCCTCTCCTGCCAATTACTGCCAGTGTGGTGGAAGTTTTGTAATGTGGGCAGCTACACTCTGAGGATCTGAACAGAGAGAAACACCAGCTGAGGCAGCGTGGTCTGATGGTTAGAGCAGCACACAGGGAATCATTTATTGTCATTTCTCTCACTGACCTAGTATGCCTCAGTTTACTCATCTGTCACATAGTTATAATAATGCTTACTTGTTATCTCTCAGAAGTGTGTTAATTAAGCCTCTTAATTAATACTTACTTGTTGTAAAAGTGCTTTGAGTTCCATGGATGAAAGACTCTGTATAAAGGCAAAATATTATTATGATCTCATACCACACTGAGCTAGCACATGGCAGAGACTTTCAGTCACTACTGACCTGAGATTGTATTGAAACTGTTGACATAAAGGTGAAAGACTATGTAACCCACCACCAAACCCTTTTCTCATCCAGTGCCCCCTGTAATATGAATCTTTGTTTTCACAGGGAGGCTAAAGTATTAAAGGGACTTTGCTAACTTGAAACTTAGTCAGTTAAAAATATTAAAGTAGCTTCGAGTACTACACCAGTCTCTAAATACCCCTGCCAACTTTTTCATTTTGCAGTCACATTTTCCTTTGTTCCCTACTCTCCCCTGTTATATGAAATACCTAAACAACAAAGGGAGCTGACTCATTGTCTCATTGTATAGGGGAAACAGTGAAACTTACAGCATACAGAGTGCTGTCAAATGCACAAAGGAAACACAACTAAAAAATAGAATATAATATACAATTTTTCTCTAATTCAATTAGGCATCTTAGATGCTACTTGTAACGAAATCAGCTTTTACTTCTCAGACAGGAGCATGCATTTAAAGTTGATGGCAATTGATGACAGTCACAGAAGGGGAAGAGGAAGGGAACTCGTCCCAGCCAAAATTCACAGAGGAAGAAGGGACCCCTCACCCCATACATTCCTTTAAAAACACAAATATGTGCACATGGGCAAAAATCCCACCTCCTCTTCCATTCGTGATTGTACAGATCACCTCCCCGCCTTTAGTGATCACATAACATCTCTGTGGCAACTACAATAAACACCTACATGAAACATTTTTGTAACATTGCTATTCCATGCATGTTTAACTGTCTTTAATGTAAGAAGTGTTTTCTTTTTAAAAAATAGTTTATTTCAGTGGCTCCTTTTGCTCTTCATTTCATCTCTCCTTCACATTTGTTATGTTCGTCTTGCTCTGTCTGCTTCCCTGACCATGCCTCCCTGTTGCCTGGTCCTCCTCTCTACTCTGCATAATTATCTTCTGCTTGGTACCCTTCTCCCCTGGACACACTACCTGGCACCTGTGGTCCTCTCCTCCCCCTGCTCCTGTATGTTTCACCTTGTTACCTCACTCTCTCCTTCCTTGGACATTCCTCTCCCAGAGGATTGAAAACAAAGTGCTTTTATATAATTTCCTCTGAGTTTAGACAAGCAACACCACTCTCGTTAGACAATAGGTGGAAGGTGGTGTAATTATGCACAATATCTAGATAGGAAGAAATGCTCTAGGACTGGGATATTTCTCCACTTGATTGGTAGCTCCAGTTCCTGAGGGCAACTCCTATCCTTTTGTAGCAACGGCTAATAAAGGCACCTAGTTTGTGTCCTACTCCTTTTATAGGTCTCTAAGCTTTTTTGTGTCATAATGAACCTGGACATGTAGAATAATAACCACAAACAAGAGGCAATACTGCGTGTCCATTGATTTGTGCTCCCTGGGCCAGGATTGGAGAACCACTGGCCTTATACCAGTTACTACATCACAAACCTTTCTTCCTGCAGTACTGGGGTTTTCCTTGGAGGTCTCCTGTCTAAGTGCTGACCAACTCTAACCTTGCCTAGCTTGTGTTCATATGTCAGGCTATTGTGGCTGCAAGGAATAGGTAGCTCAGTTTGTGTTAGAAGGTCACAGACTAAGATGATACATCTGCAAGTAGATTGAGGGCCTTCTGTTCCTCTTTTGGCACTATTGAGGGTCTCCCCTAATTTCTTCTGTTTATACTTCTCCCTCAAAATCTGACACTGTGGCAACCTTCACTCTGTATGACAAGAACTAGATGGAGTTAGTTTTTGACTGTTGTTCTCAAACCCCTGCAAAGTGGTACAAGGATCTCCCATTTGCCTTGTGGTTGAGAGCCCCAGGGGAAAACAAGAGACAGGATTCAGGGAAATGACTGACCCCTTATGTAGCAGTGCAGACCACAAGGCACTTTGGATATGTATGCGTAACATGAGGCAGGGAAGTTGCCAAAGGAAAATTAAGGCTAAAGAAACCTTCACATTATTATGAGCTGAAATTATGGGATGCTTTGCAGTATCCAGGGTGATTCTTGTCAAGTATAAGATTTAACTGATTGCAAATTTGGGTAGTGTGACAATTTTCCTCAACATTACATAGTGGAAAGGACTTGGGCTGCTGGGGATTAGAGAAGTTTCACCTTCCTCTGGACCACTGAGTGACAATCACTGTTTTGGATCATGTGGGCAAATCCCAATCTCAGTCTCTCACACACTCTGTCAGGGTCTGTGATGTCGGGGGCATCGTAATCCTCTCTTCTTTCCATTTTCAGCTCTAGTCAGAGTACAAAAAGCCTGTATTCATTACAAACCTACTAACTTGGAGAGGAGGAACAAAGGCCTGAGGTGGAGGCAGCTCAGTCTGGCAGGGTATGTTGCTGGACTGCCTTGGGGCTGACGAGAGGCGAAAACAAGCTTTTTAGATTTGCCTGTTTCATTTTGCTTCTGCAATTAACCACCCAGTTATTGAACAGTCCTCTTCAGCAGGCTACTTCCTGGTGCTGTGGTCAAAAGAGGGGAATAGAAGAACATTGATGGAGCAGTTTCACCTATCACACTGAATAAAGAGCTAGGACCAAATTCTGTCCTCATCTACACCTGTGCAACCCCTACTGACTTTATTAGGGCTATGTAGGTGCAAATGAGAACAGGATTTGGCCCCTGGCAAGACTTTAGCTTTGCTCTGCCATATAATCTAGGCATAGTATAGGAGAGTGAGTTGGTATCAATGTGAGACAAGTCAAGCCTCGTGACAAGCTGGCTTTTTGAAGCTAGCAACTGTGTGTTCAAATTTTTACATGATTAAAACTGAGCTTCTGTCCTTTTTATTATGTATTTGGTCATTTCTGGGTTTAGTGCACTGTTTGAAGTGATAGATATTTTTAATGTCTCAATAGCTTTTATTAAAAGAAAATGTAACTGAAAAATATGTATCTCTTGATGGAATCTCGTCTCTATGGCCAGCAGTTCCAGCTATTTGGATCTGTATCAGTTCCTGCTTATTGCAGCTGATTTTCTCCTCAGTGAGCATCTGCTTAACAGTTCACTGGAAATTTAGGTACCTAGGAACATTTTAGCACCCACCTAGTTTTCTTCCCTCACCCCAAGGCCTGGTAGATATTTTCAAACCTTAGCAATTAGTTTCCTACTGAAAAGGCTTTGGTAGAAGCAAACATGCATTTAAAAATTCTTTGTTTTAATTTACAGAAAGCGAAGAAGGAAACTCCCCCTTCTTATTATTTTATTTTTTAATAGTTATGTTTTTTGGAGCAGCACATTGCTGTGAAATCTTTGTATGATTTACCCTATTTTATTTATTATCATAATTCTCTTGTCATAATGTGACCTGACTGATACGACCCGCTGTGATAATAAGACAGAAAACAATAGTCCAGAATTTCCTTTCCCCTCAGGTTTACAATATGGTTTTTAAAAATGTGATTCACTCCCAAACCTCAAAGTGGAGCTGAATATTAGAGGAACACTATGAGAAGGATTGAAAGCAAAGTACTTCTGAATAATTTTGTCAGCATTTATATAAATTGTTTAAGAAATATCACTTTGGGTAAGTAGTGGGTCGAAGCCAATGTAATTATCCATGATATTTAAGATTGCTCTAAGCCAGTGGTTTTCAACATGTGGTCCATGGACCCCTGGGGGTCCGCAGACTGTATTTAAGATTTCCAAAGGGGTCCGCACCTCCATTTGAAATTTTGTATGGATCTGCAAATGAAAAAAGGTTGAAAATCACTGCTCTAAGCAAAGAGAATGAAATGTCCCTCTGCTTGACTAAAAGCCAGGTAATTCTCTCAGGGGTAATGAAACTGTCCCTAGTACTGAATTTCATAGTGATAAGATCACACAGAAAGAAATATTTGTAGACTAAAAATTTTTTTAATATCCTATATCTATGCTCCTAGTCCCTCCTTAGGCACCTAAATAAGTGACCTGATTTTTAAATGCGCTGAGCACCAGCAGACCCCAGGGCAGGCAATGAGGCTCCAGACCGGCATATTGCCGGTGTGGAGCCCAAGGTCCCAATCCTGCAAGCACACAGGTGAGGAAAGTTACTCCCATGTGCAGGCCAGGGGCCTGTGCCTGTGGGGTGGGGGTTATAGGTTAAAGATGGATGAATCCTGCAAAAAGTTTTTTGTCCAATCATGTCTTTGGGGATTAATGGCAGAATTCCCTGTGCTGGATGAATCCTCTGTGCCTGGTTCTCATCTGTGTGGAGAATGGAAATGTCAACCCCCTTTGGAGAGAGACCCATGGCCATTTCCTCAGCCCCACTCAATGAACAGAGCCAGGGCCTCTCTCCATGGGAGGCCCCTTTGCAATGACAGAGCCTGGTGCTCTCCAGCAGGAGGCTCAGCACCTGCGGTGGGAAAACCTCCTGGAGGCCTATTGTCAGGGCAGCCAGGCCAGGGCTCTCTGATGCCGTTGGGTTTCTTGCCTGACCTTGTTTTTCCTTTCGTTTTTGTTCCCAGTGATGGCTCTATCAAAAAAAAATGAGGGGGGTGGGATTAATCTGCTTTCAACCTCTTAACTCCCCAGCAGAGCAGCTGGCTCATTAGTCAGCGGCTTCTCTCACTCTGTGCTGGGCGACCTCCCACCGCTCCTACCTCTGTGTGCACAAAGGGCCCGGATTCCATGCCAGACGGGGCTGCCAGCTCTTTTTCTGTCATGCGCCTTTCGCCTGAGGCCCAAGAGGAGGGCTGGGCTATGTGGGGTTTTACCTCTAGCTGCCTGTTAATTAACTGAAGGTGATAGATCTTGTTGCAAGAGTTGGGAGGCCACCACCTGTGCCTGGGGTTTGACTCTCCTGCCAGAAGAGACAGGGGGCAGAGAGACAATGTCAGGGTCCTTCTGCCCCACCTGTTCTGCAGAGAGCTCAGACCCCCCCCCCCCAGAGGAACTGTCTCTGGGTATTTTAGGTCTGGTCTGCTCTGGGGTGAGGGGTGGTGGGGGGATTGATCTAAGTTACGCAACTTCAGCTACATGAATAACGTAGCTGAAGTCGAAGCACTTATATCGACTTACCGTGGTGTCTTCCCTGCGGTGAGTTGACTGCTGCCGCTCCCCCGTCAACTCTGCCTGCGCCTCTTGTCGAGCTGGAGTACAGAAGTCGACGGGAGAGCGCGCGGGGGGTCGATTTATCGCGTCTTTATTGCATCTGCCTGCCGATCCGGCCGGTAGTGAAGACATACCCTCAAACACTCTCTCAAACAAGGCTCTCACAGCTGTGTGTAAATCCAGCTGTCATTATGAACTACGTCCCTAGGGGTAGAGTGGAAGGGGTACTGCGATAGGCCAGGAACAGGTGAGTACTGTGTGTGGGGAGTTTGGGGAGGGCATGGAACAGTGCTGTGTATGGGCTGCAGGAGGAGTTGAGTACAGATGTGTTCAGAGTGCAACACAGTAAGGGACCTCAGCATCTTTGTTTGGTCCTCCATGAGTTTAATCATCCACTCTTGCCACTCTATCTTTCCTGCTGCCCCGTCTTCTCTCCTGGCTGTCCATCTGGAGTTTTTTATTTGTTTCCCTCCATGCTCTGTGTTCACTATCTGCAGCATCAGATGACTGCAGAACTTCTTTAAACGTGTCCTGCTTACTCCTCCTGGTTCGTCTCGTTATCTGATGGAGGTGCTCCGCCGGTGTGTAGGAGGTGTCCCTCAATGGCACATTAGCAAAAGCTAAAGAAACAATAAACAGTCATGGACACCTCAGCAGGGGAGGCATGGGCCATGCCCCTACCTCTGGCTGAGCAGAGGCCAGGGAATCTGCTCCTGGCGCCTTCCTCAGTGACCTCCCCCTCTGCCCAGCCTGGGGCTACTGCGCTTTCCCTGCCCCTCCAGAGTGACCTGTGGGGGAAAGAGGGGCTCTCTCCTTCTCCCACTGTGCCTCCCCCTGGGCATGTTTGGCTGCTTTCCCTGGCAGCTGGGCCCAGCTGGGGAGTGGGAGGGAGCACTTCTCACACTGGCTGAAGCTGGCCACTCCAGGTTGCTGCTCTTCCTGAGAGAGAGCCTGGCTGGGGAGATGGTGGCGGTCTGCCCCCTCCACTCCTGTCAGGCCTGGCTGCCAGGGACAGGGGCCAAGCATGCTTGGGGGCAGGTGCAGTTGGAGAAGGAAGCCCCTTTCCCTCCTTCCCTGGCAGGCCAAGCAAAAATTTTGGGGGGGGCACTTGACCTTGCATGCCTGAGAGTTACCTAGGATGCCAGGGTGCGTCTCCTGCATGGGTCTGGCTTCTGACCAGGTCCATTGCAACACCCTTTCGCCCATCTGTTTGGATAGAGGAGAGGCTGGGCCAAATTTCAGTGGCATTTTGACCCTGTCTGCCAGGTCATAATGCCACTCACTGAAATTTGGCCCAGCCACCCCTCTATCCAAAAAGTGGGGCAGCTAGGTCAAACTTCAGTGGTGTTGCAACCCTGCAGCCATGCTCTGACAGCAGCCATACTGATTTAGTATGGGGCCACTGCTTAAAAGTGTCAGGCTATGGTCCCCCCCACCTTCACAGCCTATGGAACTGCATATATACCAAGGCAACGCTGGTCCTGGCCACAGCTGCACATCACAGCTGTTACATCGGAAGAAGTGAGGTTTTTACCCACGAAAGCTTATGCCCAAATAAATCTGTTAGTCTTTAAGGTGCCACCAGACCCCTTGTTGTTTTTGTAGATACAGACTAACACGGCTACCCCCTGATACTTGATAGCTGCACATCAGGAACTGTGACAATACTGTTGCCCCTTGGCCCAAACAGTCAGTCAATTCTGGGGGCCTTGCCAGCTTTTTCTTTTAGGAGGAGAAATTGATTATATGAGTCAGTGTGATGGGGCACCTGCCCCACGCTGGGCTCTAAGGGGTTAATAGAGCCCTTGGGAGGCTGAGCAGGAGGCAGCCAATCATCAAGGGGCTGTGAGGAGCAGACAATCAGGGCCTGGTAGGCCCATATAAGGACGGCTGCAGAGCAGAACAGCTTTAGTCATTCACTTACTGGAGCTTGAGGAGGACTGGCTGCCTTGTAGGCTGAAGAGAGCAAGCACCCTGGACAGAGTAGTGCTTCAGGCAGAGACCTAGGGAGCTAAACGCAGTTCCTGGTAGGTTGTAGAGATCTGCAGGCTGAGGCCTTGAGGCAAGGGCAAAAAGGGTGCTGGGGCCATGGGGAAGGGGCCCAGGGAAATCTACTGAGGAGTCAGAAAGGGTGCCACAAGCAGTGGCCTTCTACAGAGTCCCTGGGCCAGGACCCAGGGTAGTGGGTGGGTCTGGATCCTTGCCCCTACTTGCCACTCAGGAAGCGGCTGGACTGAGGGACTGTGATACCATCCTCTGGAAGGGAGGAGCACCGCATGTGGCTATGCCATGAAGAGGATGTTGCAGTCCTGGGAATGACGTAGGTAGGGGCCCTACTTAATTCACAGTCCATCATGGTGAATTTCATGGCTGTAGGATTTGAAAATTGGTAAATTTCATGTTTTCAGATGTTTAAATCTGAAATTTCATGGTGTTGTAACTGTGGGGGGTCCTGACCCAAAAAAGTATGGGCGGGGGGGTCACAACCTGTTGTAAGGGGGTCATGGGATTGCCACTCTTACTTCTGTGCTGCCTTCTGAGCTGGACAGAGAGGGGAGGAGGGGGTGCAGAGCTATCTGCAGCTGGGAGAGATACTGAAGAGCAGCCCTGCAGGGAAAGAGCAAGACCTATCCTGCCCCAGCCCTGCCCGGACTAGCAGCTAGGAGCCCCCTTTGCTGGGGCCCTCCCAGCAGCTCTGGGAAGATCGGACCCACGTCCACAAGCCTTCTCCAGCTGTAGAAATTGCCGTGAAATTGGTAGGGCCCTAGACATGGGTCCTAGAGCAGAAGTGATGGAGGTGAGATGCCACCAGAAGAGGGAGTACTGGCTAGTAGAGCTGATCCCTGGGATATCCAGCAGAGGGTGCTGAAGTGGTAAGTCCACCCTGTCAGTCAGGTATATCTTTGGTGCAATCCTGTTTATTTGAAAAGAGTGTACACAAAGTCTTCTTACCCTGAATGCAGTAAGAACAAACAGTAAGCAGTTTCCTTGCTTACATTTCCAAGCCTGCCTTTCCAGCTGTTCCTATTCCCCAAGGAGCTCTGTCTCTGCTCGCTCACTTCTCTCTATCTTCTGGCTTTCTACTCACTTTCTGGGTGCTTGCTCTTGGCTTTTTGGCTGCTGTTTGTGCCTGGCACACACAGTTGCAGCCAATCAATCCTCGGTCCCTATATTTACAATCAGTTCCCAAAGAAACCCCTGCCCTGCCTGGCAAAGCTTGAGCTTCTGATTGGCCTTGCCCATGGCTTAGTGCCTT
The DNA here is from genome assembly GCF_011386835.1 of Chrysemys picta bellii. NCBI lineage: Eukaryota > Metazoa > Chordata > Testudines > Emydidae > Chrysemys > Chrysemys picta. Next base: position 89,676,529 of record NC_088791.1, on the reverse strand, counting down.
GGGTAGTGTCTTCCATTGTCTCTAGCTATCTTGCTCCATAAAGGAGTTTTATTGCCTCTTCTATTTAGCCTAGATGAAGGGTGGCAGCTGCCCACATGGTTTCTGATTGCCTATAGATCAAAGGCACATGATGGCAGCCTTAACATCTTCCAGCATAACAGTTTATATAGAAACAACAAGGAGCCTGGGTAGGAAGAGGAAAAACTCAAACAGCAAGAATCATTAATGCACAATGCAATCCTGATGCACAGACCACGTCCCCTGAAGACTTGTTCCTTTCTAGGAGGTTCAGTGAGATACAATCTGCAGACGATAAATATCAGTTCAACAGGCATGCAAGCTGCAGGGTTACCATTTGCCCAGGGCACAGTGCAACCAGCCCAGCCAAGCTTCCTGAATCTCAGCTCAAGCCATCAGCGGGTGGGTTACCTGGCATGCTGAACCTGCTATCCTTGCTGACAGCCGCTCAGTGCCACCAGCAGGGTGCAGGCCAGAATCCCAGCTGTGCAGTAAGGCATCCCTCAGGTCCAAAGGCACAACCCAGGGACGTGCAGGGCGATTGGGTCTCAGGTCATTTGCATGCCCCTGAAGGGTGGGCAAATCACGGGAACCTGAGCTAGACGAGCAAAGACGAGACTGGGCTCTGCTTCCAGCACTCAGACCATTCAAAAGACCATGTTAGGGAGAAGGGGATTTCAAGGGAGAAGCGAAGGGAATCCATGGCACAACACACAATGCAGCCTGCAGTCCCTGGGGAGAACGCTTGAGGGGAGCTCTCCCCAGATACGAGGAGCAGGGAGCCGAGGCATCATCCCACTGACTGCACGTTCTGGGGGCATCCTCAGAGCAGGGCAGCTGAACCAAGCTGCCATGGTGGGAGACTCGGTCCCCATGATGGCTAGCTCTGCTCTCTCCACTAATTCGCTCCAGTAAAGCAGCTCCGTTCCAGCGGTGAGGGCACTGAGCAGAACACTCCACAACTGTATAATTTCACAAAGGGGTGGGGGGTTGTGCATAGGGGACCCTTAGAAGCAAAAGTGCAAGGCCAAACAGTTGGTTGCTACACCAGCAAACCCCAACAGTAGATGCTGCAGTTAATTTTGCCTGGAGGAGGCGAGTGCTTAGCCTTGCCTCACATCCTGCCCTAGTTTATATAGGTCACTTAGTGCATTAGAATGGAGTCAGTTGGTCTCCAGCCACCAGGCAATAGTATCAGTCACTAGTGTATCTGTGGGCCAGTTTCAAAAAACAACCTGGGGAAAGTGGTCCTGTTAGCTCAGAGTGCTGAAGTGGCAGATTCAGGTGTAATACCCACAACAAGCAGTGACAGACACAGCTTGTCCTGCCTCCAGCTCCTGCTTACCTTGCCAGCTTGTTTGGTCTAATGCCATGGCTCTACTCCCTGTGCAGTACTTTCAAACAGTGGTCCCTGAAATCACATGCATATATGGTCCAGCTAATTCTTTCTTCAGGGAGAAAAGTCTTGGAGTAGCGGCTTCTGGACCTGGGGAGGATATTTCACTCTTTCCCCACAGGACTCTGATTACAAACCCCAGCAATCTTCAGAAACTGTGTTTGCGGATGTCTGCATTTTGTGGATGGAGACAGGTAGACAGTGGGGCTTATCTGGAAAACAGAACAGCCCAAGGTCATGGAGTGCCCAAGAAAATAGACTTTCAGTCAGACTCCTAGAAACCAAAGCAGTTTGGCTAGCTTGCCTCCATTTCAGAATGTTGGCAGTAAGAAAAGCAGTTCAAATCCACACAGACAACACTTCTGCCATTGTGTACTTTACTTAGGCAACTAGGGAGGTATTCCCAGTCAGGTAATGGCAGAGGAGGTGGCGATACAATAGAAATCTCAATGTTTCATACAGCCAGAGAGGAGAATTGTAGAGTCAACTTGGAAAAGAGGAGACTAAGAGGGGATATGATAGAAGTATATAAAATCATGAGTGGTGTGAAGAAAGTGAATAAGGAAAAGTTGTTTACTTGTTCCCATAATATAAGAACTAGGAGCCACCAAATGAAATTAATGTACAGCAGGTTTAAAACAAATAAAAGGAAGTTCTTCTTCACACAGCGCACAGTCAACCTGTGGAACTCCTTGCCTGAGGAGATTGTGAAGGCTAGGACTATAACAGGGTTTAAAAGAGAACTAGATAAATTCATGGAGGTTAAGTCCATTAATGGCTATTAGCCAGGATGGGTAAGGAATGGTGTCCCTAGCCTCTGTTTGTCAGAGGATGGAGATGGATGGCAGGAGAGAGATCACTTGATCATTACCTGTTAGGTTCACTCCCTCTGGGGCACCTGGCATTGGCCACTATCGGTAGACAGGATACTGGGCTGGATGGACATTTGGTTTGACCCAGTATGGCCATTCTTACGTTCTGAACTGGCCATATTTGGAAACTGATCATACAAGGGAAATCCATCCCCATTTCTTTCAAGGAATTAGCCAAGGGTGGGCTGTCTGCAGGAAGACTGATGGCAACCAGGCTGCACAGTAAGCTCAGTTGCTGGGAGCAGATATGCATTCCCTTTTGGTCATTCAGTTTTAATGTATGCTTTTCCTTGTCTTCCTTTGAGAATAGATTGAAAAAAAAATTAGCTCAGGAGCAGGTAACCCTGATAATAATGGTTCCCAATTGGCCAAGATGACCTTGGTTTCCAGAGCTAGTCCTAAGAATATTGATTTCTCCATTTCATTCCCCTCTGAAGAGAACCCTTCTGTCAGTAACCAAGGCTGCCTGACGACCCTAATCATTTCTTTCTTAGCAGCACAACTATTGAGAGGAAACATTTTATGAAGTAGAGAGTCAGTACAAAGTGCATAATAGAATACTGGAGGGAGCACCATATCTCCATACCTTCTAGGAATGTCCCAGACTGAGAAACTTCTGGTCTGATATTAGAATTGACAACAGAATTATTTCAAGGATGCATTCAAATTGGTATTAACAGGAGTTAGGAAAATGACCCGGAATTTACTGAAATTAACCAAATACACACACTTGTTTAGAATCCTTGTCATTGCACATAATAAATGCATCTAACCACTACAGTTGTTGCCCACTCACCCTAAAAGAGTTATAATAGAAATGTGGTTCACAAGAATAAAGGAATTAGGAGTATAGAAAAATATACTGCTTTTATTTTTATATGTATATAAACAGCTGGACTTTCTGAGGAAAAAATGGACCAAGTAGGATGTAATGATTAAAAACAATCATTGGTATAACTTCTATTACAGTAGAAGATATAATTGTTAACCTGTGCCTCAACTCTCCCATATTCTCAAGGTGAAATCAACGCTATTGGCATAAAGCATAAGCAACTGGGCTCTCTGCTAGAAGAGTGGTTGGTGAGGTGAAATGCATTTTCCTCTAACTCAAGACTAGGTCATGGAACTGTGTGCAGGTCCTTTGCAACTGCTAATCCATCATGCGGCCAGCCCTTTGGTGCTGATGCAGATCCAATGGTCCTAAATTCTTTGTACACTTCTCTGCAGAGCTGGGGTGAGGACCGTTCATTCACCATGTAGGGGGCATGCAGACACCCCTGCATGTCTGCTTCAGCATTGACTCTGGGTACAATGTCAGGAAGGGAGGGGAGTGTTAAACTGTACTATAAATATTGTACTGGATCTCCACACTAGAAGTGGAATTTCACTTGTCTTTAGGGTGAAAGTCACCCCTGTACAGAGGTTCTGCACAAGGTCTATACATAAAGTGATCATATTTTGAAATAAAAAAACTTTTGTGGAGATATTTCTTAGGGTCACAAAATATTTCTACAAAAGGCAAAAATACACTTTAAAAAATTCTATACTGATGTCACTGTTGTGATACACTCACTTTTTACAGTAGAACTCACAATGAGAGTACATTTATAGGCCCAGTATGTTCATAAGATGTCACAATAACCTATATCAACAAAAGTTGATGGGGGCGGGGGAAGGGGGGGAGGATGAAAGGGAGACAGAGTTAGTGCAAACAAAAAAGCCTGCTGGTATAACTACTGTGTTAAGGTCATGCTTGGTAAACAATAGGGAATCAGAAATCAGTGAACCAAAATTGGTGTGCTAGAAATTAGGCCTAATTGGTAACAAAATAAAGAGGGGATAGGCTATTCCGTCCACCACTCCCTTTGTGGGTCTTTAAAGAAAGAGACTTTGTGGAGAAAAATTGGCTACAGGAGTGAGATTCACCATTATGGCTCCCACCCCCACCATCTCCTGGTGGGGCTCTGAGCCGTCTTCATCCTGAGTCTGAGAGAGATTCTGACCAGGCCAGAGAGGGAGCCAGATGACATCGCCATCTCTGCTGGCTCCGAACACCACCTGGTATGAAACAGGATTGGACTTTAACTATAACCCTAGCCCATCTCAACTTACTTTCCCCCTCCCCAAAGGACAGTTATTACCATCTTTGATGCCAACTATGAGTCTGTCAGACAAAGTTTTTTTTCCTTCTAAAAACTTTCTCCAACTAAAGGGAAAGGGAACAAAGGATGCTGTTAAAATGAAAGCCGTGTTTAATACTTTACATTACAAATGCTTTAACTGTTTTTCCTTATCTTTAGGAAAAGTTAAAAGGATTTGTAATGGTGTGTTTGCCATGATACCAAGCAAGCTGAGGTGTCTGTACAACACACCCCAAACCTTGTTTAACATTGTTTAATGTTGGATAGTGACTGGGTTATATTAACATCTTTAGCTCATTTACGGCATTTAAATTACTACTTGCCAACTACTGCCAACTTTTGAAACCACATTTCTCAGAGTGGAGGATTCCCAGTCCCCGCCCAGTAATTTAGTGTCAGAAGGAACCATTGTGATTATCTGATCTCCTGCACATTGCAGGCCTCAGAACCTCACCCACTCCTATAATAGATCCATAACCTCTGGCTGAGTTACTGAAGTCCTCAAATCATGGTTTAAAGACTCCAAGTTACAGAGAATCCCCCATTTTCACTAGTTTAAATCTGCAAGTGACCCGTGCTCATGCTGCAGAGGAAGGCAAAAAAACTCCAGGGTCTCTGCCAATCTGACCCAGGGGAAAATTCCTTCCTCACCTCAAATATGGTGATCAGTTAGACCCTGAGCATGTAGGCAAGACCCACCAGGCAGATACCAGGGAAAAAATGCTCTGTAGTAACTCAAAGCCCTCCCCATCGAGTGTCCAGTCTCCAACCATTTGGGGATTTTTGCTACTGGCAGTTGCCAAAGGGCCACATGCCATTGTAGGCAGTCTCATCAGATCATCCCCATCATAAACTTATCAAGCTCAGTCTTGAAGCCAGTTAGGTTTTTTTTGCCCCCACTGCTCCACTTCGAAGGCTGTTCCAGAACTGCACTGCTCTGATGGCTAGAAACCTTTGCCTAATTTCTAGCCTAAACTTGTTGATGGCCAACTTACATCCATTTGTTCTTGTGTTCACAGTGGTGCTTATCTTAAATAACTCCTTTCCCTCCCTGGTATTTATCCCTCTGATGTATTTAGAGAGAGCAATTCTCAGCCTTCTTTTGGTTAGGCTAAACAACCCAAGCTCCTTGAGTCTTCTCTCATAAGGTAGGTTTTCCATTCCTTGAATCATCCTAGTAGCCCTTCTCTGTACTTGTTCCAGGTTCAATTCATCTTTCTTAAACATGGGAGACCAGAATAACACACAGTATTCCAGATGAAGTCTCACCAGTGCCTTGTATAATAGTACTAATGCTTCCCTGTCTCTACTGGAAATACCTCTCCTGATACATTTTAGGATTGCACTAGCCTTTTTCATGGCCGCATCGCATTGAGGGCTCATAGTCATCCTGTGATCAACCAATGCACCCAGGTCTTTCTCCCCCTCTGTCACTTCCAACTGATACGACCCCAGCTTATAGCAAAAATTCTTGTTGTTAGTCCCTAAATGCATGACCTTGCACTTTGCACTATAACATTTCATCCCATTTCTATTACTCCAGTTTACAAGGTCATCCAGGTCTTCTTGTATGACTTTCCAGTCCTTCTCCGTATTGGCAATACCTCCCAACTTTGTGTCCTGCAAATTTTATTAGCACACTCCCACTTTTTGTGCCATGGTCAGTAATAAAAATGTTAAATAAGATTGGTCCCGAGACCGATCCCTGAGGAACTCCACTAGTAACGTCTCTCCAACCTGACAGTCACCTTTCAGTATGACCCATTCTAGTCGACCCTTTAACCAGTTCCTTATCCACCTTTCAATTATATTAATCCCCATCTTCTCCAATTTAGCTAATAACTTCCCAAGTGGAACTGTATCAAATGCTTACTGGAATCCAAGTAGATTAGATCTACTACATTTCCTTTGCCTAAAAATTCAGTTTTCTTCTTAAAGAAGATCAGGTTGGTCTAGCATAATCTACCTTTTGTAAAACTATGTTGTATTTTATCCCAATTATTGTTCACCTCTGTGTCCTTAATTACTTTTTCTTTCAAAATTTGCTCCAAGGCCTTGCATACAGTTGAGGTCAAACTAATAGGCCTGTGGTTTCCTAGATCATTTTTTCCCTTTCTTAAAAATACGAACTATATTAGCAATTCTCCAGTCAGCGGGTACAATCCCTGAGTTTACAGAGTCATTAAAATCCTTGCTATTGAGTTTGCAATTTCATGTGCCAGTTCCTTTAATAATCTTGGATGGAGATTATCCAGGCCCCTGGATTTAGTCCCATTAAACTGTTTGAGTTTGGCTTCCACCTTGCATGTGGTAATTTCTATTTCCATATCCTCATTGCCATTTGCCACCCTGCCACTACCCCATAACTCTTCATTAGCCTCATTAAAAACTTTGGAAAAGTATTTGTTTAGGTGTTGGGCCATGCCTTCATTATTTTTAATCTCCACCCCACCCTCAGCGCTTAGCGGTGCCACTTCTTCTTTCCTTGTATTCTTTTTATTTATATGGCTATAGAACCTTTTACTCTTGGTTTTAATTCACTTTGCAAGGTCCAGCTCTGCTTGGCTTTTGGCAATTCTCACGTTTCCCCTGCACTTTCTGACCTCCAAGAGGTAGTTTTCCTTGTGGATCCCTCCCATCTACCATGCCTTGTAGGCTTTCTGCTTTTTCTTAATCAGTATTTTGTGCTAAACTCACTCATTTAAGTGTTAACATTTACTTTGAGCAAAATATGAGCTTTGATACAGTCTACACTCCTTCGATTTTTCTCTTTGCTTCAAACACTGTTCATCATGCTGAATGCTCATTTCTTTGGGCAAACTCTGCTCTCTATAGCAAAACCTCTTGAACAAACATTTTAAATAAAAACAACTAGTGGTTTGACAGATTAAATGAAAAAGCAGGACATTCTGGGTGTCCTGAAAAAGTTCCTGGGCTTGAATGGGACTTAATTGGCTTGAATGGTGCATAGGCCTTCTTCTGGCCTTCTGCTTAAGGGTGAAGGAATTCCTACCCATTATACTTTAGAAATATTATTATTTGTATTGCCATAGCACCTAGGAACCCCAGTAATAGACCCGGACCCCCCTGTGCTAGGTACTGTATAAACACAGAACAAAACAATGGTGTGCTACTAACTATTCTGTTTGCCTATAATAAAAAAATAGTAACTAAAAAGCCAGGGATTCCAAGATAAGGTGACTTTGGTCCTTCTTTCAGAGTAGCAGCCGTATTAGTCTGTATCCACAAGTCCTCGTGTTCTTTTTGGTCCTTCTGCGATCTCGAAACAAGCCAGCTTCATGGTCCTCTTTTAGGTTCTGGGTAGTTTTTTCTTTAACAGTTTGCAATGGGGAAACTAAAGGCTTTTGGAATCCAAGTAGCAGAAATTTGTTTTAAAAAAAAATAAATAAATAAAAAACCCCCACAAGACTGGCTAGGTAAAGGCCTCCGTATCAGTTCCCGTGTGTGTGTGTGTGTGTGCGCGCGCCACAGCCTTCAATAGCATAAGCAATAAACTAGATAATTGGTGTGTTGGTTCTCGTCCAATAATAATTTATTTCCTCGGAGCAACTTCAAAGCCTAATCCTAAAATTAAATCCCCTGTTCCTCCCTGGGATTCTAATTTAGTTTTGAATGCTCAAATGGATCCTCTGTTGGAATATTTCAGTCAGTTTTCTGACCTAAGGGCAGCATTCCTGGTTGCTGTGTGCCCTGCGAGGAGAATAGGTGAAATACAGGCACTTTTATGAGGAGTCTCCTGTTTAGCCTTCCATCAAGACGCAGTGGTCATCAAAGCTGTACTTCACTTCTTACTGAAAGCAATTTAATTTAAATAAGGAAATCATCCCATCTCATCAATATGTCCTACCCACCCTCCCAAGTGAGGAGAAGAAAGGGTGCCATAACCTAGATTTGGAGACAGCTGATATGGTTTTCATCAAACAGAAACTTGGTTTTAGAAAATTAGATCATTTGTTTGTTCTTTTAGAGTGGAACAAAAAGGGAATTACTGTCTGCCTACAGGGTTAGTTTTCTGCCAATTGAAGGAATGCATTGAGGAAGTTTACCTTGTTAAGATTAAAGTGGGGCTTCCAGGATTGGGACAAAATCTCACTCCACTAGGGTGATTTTTGCAACCTCAACTGAGAGAAGAGATGCTTCTCTTTTGGAGCTGAGTAAGGCAGACCCTTGGCCCTCTCACCATACTTTTGAATGGCGTTCCAGAGTGCTTTGAAGATGCAGAACACTAGGTAAGTGCTAAGTTTGATAGTAGTTACTAAATATGTGTGGTTGCTCTGCCTATAGGTAGTGGATCCATACAGCAATTTAAAAGGGATATTGTCAGCTTGAAATGGTATCCCGTTCCATAAAATTGAGTTAAAGGTACACCTGCTAATTTTTATGTTTTCAATCCACATCTTTGTTTTTAAAAATGTTTTTTTCCTCTTTCCTATGTGAAAGACAACAGGAGAAACTGCTGTTAGTGAAATCGAGTCTACCAAGTAAACTAGAAAAAAACAATTTTATTTTTGTTTCCAATCTGTCTCAACCATAAAAACCTTAGGTTTTAGTTATAACAATTTTTGGTTAACTAAATCACAGAAGTTTTAATTTTTAAGCAGTTGGTATCTTCATTACTAAAAAAAAAAAAACCATTGTAACGCTCCCCATGGAGAGCATGAGTACCAACATCAGGGCAGACTGTTAAAAACGGGGCACAAACCCCTAGTCGGTTGTGACTTCTAAACTTAGATTCCACCAACCAACAGTGCCAGGTGCAAACTCCTCAGGCAAGTTAACAGCCTTAACACAGAGTCACAGACAGTCCCGTTAGGACTCCAGTCTGTCTTGCCATGCAGGTGAGCGCATCTCTGTGATAGGTGGCCCTTTACACCAAGAATCACAGCAATATTCAGGTTACGCCTGATCCCAAAGGACCAATCACTTACCCCAGGTCAATTGTGCTTTAGGTCTCGCAACAAAGACAATGCTGGTAACCAATCCTATAGTAAACTGTATTAAGACTAATTAAATAGGAAAAGAAAATTAGAAAGTTATTTACAAGGTTAATGCAAGAAAACGTTGTCACATGAATGAGTTACAATCTTATGTTTCAAAAGGTAATATATGCTTCTATAGTCAGCAAGCTAGGGATAACCCAGGCTAAACATCTGGGGCTCTCTTGGGATTTATGCCTAGAAATACCTTGCAACCTCTCCACTCCCAATCCAAGTAGCATAGAGATACCTTATCCCTTTTGTTTAGGGGTTTTATCCTCCTCCTGCCATGTGCTCTGTCAGCGATCAGTTGAGACATGGGGACCTTGGCATGAGCTGGTGCCTGGTCTGCCAGCATCACAACCATATGCCCCAGTTTTACCTAGCAATCATGGTTCTTCATATTATGTCCTAATGTCCAGGATCCTCTTTTGGGACACATGGTTTTTCATTTGATCAATGAAATTTTTTTGTAAATAGCTCCAGTATTTTTGATCAGGACATAGTAGGTTAAATCTACATTGTAGTGTAGATGCTTCCAACAGCGATGGAAGGGGGTTTTCCATTGACGCAGGTAATCCACCATCCTGATTGGCAATAACTAGGTTGACGGAAGAATTACGTTTATACTGGGGGTTAGGTTGAGCTTAACTATGGTGCTCTGAGACTTGAATTTTTCACACCCCTGCGTGCCGTAGCTATGTTGACCTAACTTTTAAGTGTGGACCAGGCCGTATTGCTACACTGAACAGGATTTGCGCTGTGTTTACCAGGAACATAGTGCCATGGGACAAGAATTCAGCATGATGCTCAGGATCTAGAGCAAAGAGAAAAGTCAAAGGAGTATAGACCCTATCAATGTTGCTCTTTCTCTCAAAGTGAACTTTAACTACACTTAATCATTGTTTCATGAGAAACTCATTCAGGACATTACATTACTAGAAAAAATCCTCCACCCTAAGAAATAAGTATGTGTCACTGTTGAGTCAGAGTCTGGTAGTAGTGACAACAGCACACAGTTAAAAAAAGTGTTTATTATTATTATTTATTATTAATAGTAATAATTTGTATTACTGTAGTGCCTTGATGCCCTACTCATAGACTAGGACACCATTGTGTTAGGTGCTACAGGCTCGTGGGCTTCCCCAACTGTAGTAGGACAATAGATGGGTCATGTATCCTGATTCTGGTTCCCCCCCCACCCCCCCGCCACCTTGATTCTGAGTGCATAATCTGCAGGGGGTACTTTTGCATGGTTATGTAAGTGATGGTGGGTCACTGAGGACATGTCACTGACATTTACTTTGGCTGGTCAGGGAAAGTTCACAATTCTCTCACCTTTAGGGATACAGGACTTTTTGAAAAGCTGCCATCAAGGACATTTTCCCCAGACAGACATTTATATTAGGGAGATGGGAAGGTTGTGATGCCAACAGTGAGTCACAGGGACCCAACCTGTGCTTTGCTTTCCTGGCTCGTGAAGCCATACACCTGGCATCTGGACAGCAGCAAGGAGAGATGTAACTATTGCCTGAGTGGGTACAGAATGACCATGGAGTGTGCATCTGACATATTAAAGGGACACTGGAGATATCCTATGACTAGGAAGGATCTCAGTAAGCCAAATATTCCTGTTGTTGATGCATGTTGCATTTTGCATCATATTTGCAAGGCCAAGAGGGAAATGTTACCAGCAGGATGGAGAGGGAAAATGAAAAGACTGTCTGCTAACTTTGAGCATCCTGATACAAAGCAATTTCTAGAGCCCATCAAGGCGCTGTATGGCCAAGGGATGCCATACGAGCACACTTCAGCAGTTTCCCATAGCCTAATAGTGTGTGTGTTTGTGTGAATATAGAGTACATGGCCAGGCTATGAATTATGAACTGTAATGACTCTTAAAAGGGTAAGTGGTTCCATTTACTGCTGTTGCACCCCCTTGCATCAGGGAGAGGCATTCCCTGCCTCAGTCTACAAGGTGTGGCAGCTGGTCTGGAGCAGGGCGGCCCATGACATAAGCTTGGTGGACAGTCTTTAAATGTTTAAATAATAACCAGCTTGGAATCTGCCTGTCCACACCTTGAAACAAACAGACCAATGTAAAAGGCAGGCACTTGATTGCAACACTTTAAGGCAGGGACATGACCTGGCCCTGGGGTTCTGGGTTAGCACTGAGGAGCTCCTCCTATGTCCTAGTCTCACCCAGCACTACCCTCAGAAGAGCTTCTTAACTGGTCTGCAAAAAGAACAGGAGTACTTGTGGCACCTTAGAGACTAACAAATTTATTTGAGCATAAGCTTTCATGGGCTGGCTCTCTGTTGGTGCGCGTCAGCTCCTGGGCCTTCTGGGCTGTTAGAAGACTAAATCTCTAGTAGCCCAGCCCGAGTGGGTTTTCTATACGCAGAGGGTGTCAGAGTCTTGAGAAAAGGATCAGATGGCCTGATAGACCTTGCCACCGAGGGGTAATTGATTAAGGGGGTTTACCTCTGTGGATTAGAAGATCAAGAAAATAAATCACGTTTTTCACAAAATAGACTGTGTTGTGCTGTAATAAACAACACACTACAGTACTAAAAAGGCAACTACGAGGTGCTGGCTACTCTGGGCTATCTATGTCAGTGTACATGTACTCAGAGCAGTTCTCCTTATCGTCCACTGGGATTGAGCGGAAGGGATACTGTTGCAAGGCATGCTGGTGCGCTTGTTGTTGGAGGAGCTGCCCGGTGTCTTGGTGCGCATCGCGATGCTCCTATCAGTCCTTCTGCCTTTCCTCTAGCATGCGTTCCTTTCATTCCCTGGTCTCACAGGCCCGAGACTCAGAATTCTCGCACATCCTTGTTCCTCATTATCATGATCAGCCTTAACTAGGTGTGGCAGGATAGCCCTCACGGACACCCCAGCTGAGGTGACTGATTAACAATGGCTCTCTGGTTGTCTGAGTGTAGGACATCAAAAGATAAGAGTCACACTCACAACAGCACACACCATGGTGAGTAGATGAGGGTACTTTTCAAACCCTCTAGTCACGAGTTGGGGGCCTGGGTGTGGGGGTCCTTGGAAGGTGAAGGGATACTGTACTAAAACTGCTACACTTGACAGAAAGGGGTGTTAATTCAGAAAAATTCAGTGTGGGGGGGGCGGGGTAAAGTTGTCATTATTTAGTACATTATATGTGATTATATTATATTCTGAAAAGTCTTTGGGAGTGTGGGGGGGCGAAGGGAAGGAAAAATGGAAGACATAATGGAGCATATAGACTAGAGGTCCCCAAACGGTGGGTGTGCCCCCCCAAGGGAGCACAGAGAAATGTTCTGGGGGGCATGGCAGGGCCCGGGCCAGCCACCATGGGGGCGGGGAGGGAGCGCCACCCAGCCCTGCTCCGCCCCCAGCTCTGTTCTGGCCCTGCCTCCAGCTGCAGCTCCGGCTCACAGCCCAGCCTCAGCCCCTGACTACAGCCCGGGTGTGGCTCCACACCCGTCCCTGCCCCCTGGCCACAGCACCATTCCAGGGGTGCTGGAACAATTTGTATAGTGGAGGTGCTGAGAGTTATTGAACCAAACTGTAAACCCTGTATGTGATGGAAATCCCTTCAAGCCAGGAGGTGCTATCGCACCCCCTGCACCCCTAGTTTCAACACCTATGCTCCATTCCCAGACCCACCCCCAGCTGCGGCTCCAGCCTCATCTCCCTTACCCCTGTCCATGTTCCTCCCTTGGGAGCTGTGGCCCCGGCTCTGGGTGTGTGTGTGTGGACAGGGGCAGGGGGGGCGAGACCCTGAAAAGTTTGGGGACCACTGATATATACCTATGAAAAACCTGGGAGAGGCAATTTCCTAATGAGCAGATGCCCTTGGTGGTGATCTTAGTGCAGGGGTGGGCAAACTACGGCCTGGGGGCCGCATCCAGCCCTCCAGATGTTTTAATCCGGCCCTCGAGCTCCAGCTGGGAAGCGGGGTCTGGGGCTTGCCCCGCTCTGGTGCTCCAGCCAGGGGGCGGGGTAGGGAGCTTGCCCCACTCCGCGTGGCTCCCAGAAGCAGTGGCATGTCCCGCTTCTGGCTCCTACGTGTGGGGGCAGCCAGGGGGCTCTGCATGCTGCCCCCGCCCCAAGCGCTGCCCCTGGAGCTCCCATTGGCTGGTAACCATGGCCAACGGGAGCTGCAGGGACGGCGCCTGCGGACAGGGCAGTGCACAGAGCTGCCTGGCCACGCCTCCACATAGGAGCCAGAGGGGGTACGTGCTGCTGCTTCTGGGAGCTGCTTGAGGTAAACGCCACCCAGAGCCTGCACTCCTGACCCTCTCCTGCACCCCAACCCCCTTCCCCAGCCCTGATCCTCCTCCTGCCCTCCAAACCCTTGGTCCCAGCCCCACCCCAGAGCACCCACCCCCAGCCAGAGCCCTCCCCTCCCACACCTCAACCCCCTGCCCCAGCTCAGAGCCCCATCCCGCACCCTGAACTCCTCATTTCTTGCCCCACCCCAGAGCCTGCACCCCCAGCTGGAGCCCTCAACCCCTCGTGAACCCCAACCCCCAATTCCATGAGCATTCATGGGCCACCATACAATTTCCATACCCAGATGTGGCCCTCGGGTCAAAAAGTTTGCCCACCCCTGTCTTTGTGGATGTATTGCTCATCATGAGCATGCCAAAGGCCCAGAGAAGGCAGCGGCTTGAGGTGGTTTGCAGTCACTTCAGTCATATGCTGGCATCTTCTTCACAGCAATGGTGCCCCTGGAGCTCAGTGCAGAGGGTATGGGAAGGTGATTTATTGCAGTGAGAGAAACAAGTTTTCTTTTCCTGGATATGTATGGGCAATAATCAAACAGTAGTTGCTTTGAAAAATTCAACAAAATTGTGCCAGAGGACAAAAAGGATGTCTGGGCCAAGATGAACCAGAAACTCTTCAAGCAAAGAAGAGTTGTTGTTGCTGGCTAGTTCTTTGAACCAGTCCAAGCCCCAGTCCCCCAAGCCAGTAACAGTTTCTGCCTTTTTCCTGAATCTAAGCCTAGAATGCAGATGATTTGTTTTGTACTTGGCCCTTCAGACTTCAGAATCAAAATATTGTGTTTTAGACTAGAGAACTTGCACCCAGTAGGTTTACAGTAGTATATCTACAAAAGCATATAATCTGAATGTCCAGTTGCTGGATTGTTTGTTTGCAAGCGTTTTGGGATGTATTTAATTTGAATTTCAATGCTCAGGTATTAGTTTGCATGAATTTCTTTTATGGTTTTGAATGCACTGAATTATGGTTGTATTGTTTTTATTTTACTAGATTTTTTTTTCTGCCAACAAACATTTTTACTTTGAGTGCATCAAAGGCTTCTGCTAAAGTATGGATTTGGGAATGCTTTTTGGTTGTTTTAAAGTATTCTAGCTGTTATTTTTTGCCTAGTACTGTCAGTGCATGCTCTTAAACTAGCCACTTTAAAACAGAATTTCTTTGTTCCCTGCCCTCATGTGGTCAGCTGCCATTTCAAGAAGGGGAGGATATGTGACGTGTCAGGGGCTGTGAAGAAAATTGCAAGAAGGCATACATTAATGGGGGAAGTAAATTACATCTGCCTGAGTTCCCTTCCCCTTGCTCAGTGGGTTCTCTCTCTGGGTTTGGCTGGATCTGGAAAGGCTCCTGGCTACCCTTGGGCTCTCATCCTCCACAACCCCTTCTCTGAGCTTGTTATCAATGTGCAGTTCTGGGAGCCCCTCCTCTGGATGTTGTGAGGTGTTCTCTGTCACTTGTTGGATATGTTATTGGCCATTTTTTGTCTTCTGGTATGCCTGCTGCAGCTCCTCCTGCACCGGGCATTGGAACTCATCCCTGTCTCACCCTAGTTTCCACGTCTCCTTTAAAACATCCAAATAAACATCTTTAGTTCTCTGGGATTTCCACTTTTCCTTCTTGCCACAGCCTGAGGAAATCCACAATTTCTTTCCTGGATGAGGGAGCAGCACTACATTTAGTGAGATTTCTAGTAGGGTTGCCAACTTTCTAATTGCAGAAAACCGAACACCTTAGCCCCACCCCCTTCCCGAGGCCCTGCCCCCTGCTCAATACATCCCCCCCCCCTCAGTGGCTTGCTCTTCTCCCACCCATGCTCACTTTCACTGTGCTGGGGCAGGGGGTTGGAGTGTGGGAAGGATAAGGGCTCTGGTTGGGGGTGTGGGCTCTGGGGTGTGGCCAGGGATGAGGGATTTAGGTGCAGGAAGGGGATCCAGGCTGGGGCAGAGGGGTGGGGTGCAGGGGGGGGTGAGGGCTCCATCTGGGGGTGCAGGCTCTGGGGTGTGGCTGGGGATGAGGCATTTGGGGTGCAGGAGGGGGTCTCTGGGTTAGGGGGGCTCAGGGCTGGGGTAGGGGGTTGGGGCTCGGGGTTGGGGTGTGGGCTTACCTCCGGCAACTCCCAGTCAGCAGGGGTCTTAGGCAGGCTAAGTGGATAGGTAGGGAAAGCTGTCTTGGAGATGTTATGTAGAAAGAATTGGCAAGATTTAGACATAGCCTGGATGTGAGGACCTAGAGAGAGGTCTGAGTTGAAGATGATGCGCTGGTTATGGCCCTGAGTGAAAAGGAGGAGGATGGTGTTGTCCATAGTGACTAAGAAAGGAGGTAACCTCTGCATGTCTATTTCACAACCCTAAACAATGTTGCCATGAAAGGTTCTGGTGTTTAATTTTCGAAGTATGGTCACCTTGTATAAAGTCCCGCCCACTGTAAGAGACCAGGCAAAGTTAATGTCTCACCTAATAATTCAATTTCTCCAAGGCAGCTTTCAATAGCCCAGACATCTCACTCAATTTGGTACATTTCTGTGAACCACATGCTCCTGGTGGCATGGTGAGCTAATGGCATCATGACTATGTACCAGGCCCATTGTCTCCAGAGGGATGTTGTAGTGGAACTGGCCTCTGATGCAAGGAAGCTGGGGTTGTGATTAACTTTTGCACATTTTACCACAGGTAGGACAGGAATGATATGGCCTTAAGTTCTATTCTAAATATGGATTCCTAAAATAAATAAAGAAACCTTCCTGTGTTCTGAATAATCCCTTTGAATGCTTTTGAACAGAAGAAACTTAAAAAAAAATCGTATTTTTCATCGTTGGTACTTTTATTTTTATACAGTTCATTCATCTTGGCCAATGAAACAAAACTAGTCAATGTCGCTTTATTTCTCATGCACCGGCACAATGCTTTTGTGTTTGGATAGGGTGACCAGATGTCCCGCTTTTATAGGGACAGTCCCGATTTTGGGGTCTTTTTCTTATAGAGGCTCCTATTACCCCTCCCCCGCCACACCACCCCGTCCTGATTTTTCACACTTGCTTCCTGGTCACCCTATGTTTGGGTTTTCATATAAGTTCGTTTTTTTTTTAAATTTACAGGTCAAGCTTTTCGAACACCGCTAGTGATTCTGGATTCCTCAATTTGTGGGTGCCCAGCCTGAGTCACCTTAGAGGGCCTGATTTTTTCAGAAAGTGCCGAGTACCTACCCTCTGAAAACCAGGCCTCTTTAAGGTGGCTCAAACTAGCCACCCAAAGTCATGAGTTGTTTTGGATAGCATGGCCTTAATGATTTAGTTAAGTAACAGAGAGAAATTTTTTTTTTTTGAAAAGGGGGGCGGGAGGGTGATATTAGAAATTACAACAAAATGGAACTTCCCAATTTCTTCTGCTGGGCTAATTAACCGTACACATGGGTTAATACTCATAGAATCATTATGATAGTACCAACACAGAGGAAATGGAAAAGTCATATGTATCTCATGGAGCTTTAGTGCACTTTGGGATGACCTAAAAAGCATGGTGTCCCATTTTTTACATGGGATGTGTACTGTAGAAATTGATGGGTTTAGCGTGTGACTAAGTAGCAATGGGATAATTTGTCAACTCCAAGATCACTGGGAAGCAAAGTGCAGAGATGATGGGGCTCAAACTCTACTGACATATAAGGACAAAAACACTGAGATAGGTAGTGGACCACTGGTCTATTCCGATCTCTAAGAGTGGCCATTGCCAGAGGAAGGTGTAAAACTCCCATACTGCATCTAATCATGCAGTATTAAACTATGGGGAAAACACCACTGACCTGAGCCTAGTGAGTTACTTATGCCTTGAATCATGAGGACTGATTCCCTTAAATAACTTTATCCTGCCTAGTACCATTGCTGATATTATTCTGATCCATATAACCCTTTTCTGGGACATTTACAAAACTATTTTCCTTAACCAATCATTCTGTGTCCCTGGTTAAATGGACAAATTATATGTTGCATAAAAAGCATTTCATTGTATCCCTTTGCCTTTCCGTTTCACTGCATGCCTTCTCTTCTTGCATTTTGTAAAAGGATAAATACAGAGCAGCCAACTGCTCTTATTCTTTTATTTCACTGTCGCCTCTTATTTTCCTTTCCATACTGTATTATCTCAGGGCCAAATCCTGCCTGCGTGTCTCATGCCACTAATCCCAGTGAATTAGATGGACCATTTGCATGAATAAAACGAGCAGGATTTGTACCCTAATCTATCTAATAACCCCTTTCTTTCCTCCAATCATTTTCATTGACTTACTCTGGACCTCCCCTGAGGTGCCTTCAGACACCAGCCAAGCCTAGAATGACCTCCTTTTGCTGGAATTAGACTTAAAAGTGGCTGGCATGATATCTTTCTTTTCTTTGTATGCACAAAAATGCTAAGAAACCGACACCCACTCCCTATCACCAACTTTCACATGTGGCTTTGTGTTTAAAGCTCCTAAGGGTCAAACTTGAATGCCTAGTGGACCATCATGCACAGAGATATTAGATAAAGGTTCATTGACAACCGTTGGTCCAAACTGGATCATGGTATATGCGTAAGAGGTCTAAACAAGTGCCTGATGAATCTGCTTAGGGTTGAGAAGCCCAATTAGAGAGTGATGCAGCTTGTTACAAATGTCACAGATCCATGTGTTGTCTGAGTTAGAAGCCAAGGTTACAGCTCGCTGCTTTTCTTCTTTCTCACTGTGCTTCCATCAGCTGGATCAAAGCCACTTCATGCTGAGCTGCACCCAGTGCCACATATTCCCTCCAAATTGGACGGGATTCTGCACGCTCCTCCCAGCTGTCTACGCTGATGTTGAATGACTTCATGTCATTTTTGCACATGGTGATACTGTTGTAAAGGGCGACCTCGCTTTCTAGTGCTGTCCTGAATCTCGCTATATAAAATATTTTTGGGGAGACAGTCTCCTCCCATTCTCTGCCATGACCGAGCCATTGCAATCTCCTCTTCTTGACAGTGGTTTCTAAAAGTGTGTCAGTGCGCTCCAGCTTCAGCACAGAATCTTATGCAGGCATCTCATGTGGAAGCTGTTTAGTCTCCTGATGTGCCTAGCATATGTAGTCCATGTTTTTGAACCGTAATGAAGGGATGACAGCACACTAGTCTTTTAGATGTGCATCTTCACCTACACTCCACTACATGTACACAGTAGCGGTAATTGTACATATAAATTGGACACACAATTGCACACACAAGGCATGCAGGTACTAAAAAAAACCTCAGGCCCCAAATGGCTCTGCAGCGTGTGCCTGCTGCCACTGTGATGTGTGCATTACAAAATGCCACCCACCCACACCTACACAAACAATTAGACAAAAATCACAGCTCTAAAGCACTACTGAAGATTCTGGAGATTTTTGCAGGTGGCTCAGATACAATGTTTTCATCGGTCCTTTATCACCGAGAAACAGCAGGAGCATTGTAGTGTGTACACCTGCACTGTTTTGTGACAAAAGCTGCCTTTTGTGGCGTGGAGACAAGGCCTTGGGCTCTTTCGCAGCGTGGAACAGGGGCATTATTTCCATTCAGAGAGGATCCTTGTGGGAGGTGAGTGCCACTGCAAATGGCACAGTTGAAATCCAACTCCCTCTGTCACACTGGGCACTGTGCTCCTGTGAGGGGCTAGTGGGGCCTGGGGGCCAGGTCCCGCTCTCACCCCACCCTGGCTCAGCAGGGAGCGTGCTCGCCCAGGGCCAGGGCTTTGGTTTGTAAAGAATTCCTCGTGTGGACAACACCCGCTTTACCGCCCCAGGGCCAACAGCCCTGGGAAAGAGCATGGGGGCTGAGGGCACTGGCCCTGTGAGCCCCCGGAGAAGCACCCAAGACAATAACGTTACACGTGTCTTGTCCCAGCAGGGCCTCACTGAATCCCCACCTGTTCCTTAGCCAGAGGCATTGACACAGCCCAACCTCTGGCCCAGGGGCTCCGGTGGGCTGGTCCCGGGTGCTCCAAGCAGCGCAGGGTCCAATTGTCCCAAAGACACCAGGCAGTCTAGTTTCAAACACGTGCCAGGGCGGTCTTCCTGTTCCCCCCGCAGGTGGGGGTGTGGGTTAGAAGCAGGCCCTGGCTTTCGGAGGGGCAAGGACGTTCTCCTCCAGATTTAGGGATGCAACATAGGATCAGCCTGCCTCGCCTCCCCCGCTCTCCTTCGCCTTGGGCTGGGGAGCTGCGTGACTAGACCTGCTGCTTAGGGCTGTCCCTCTCCCCAGCGAGGCCCCCAGGCCCCGACATCGGAACTGTCCCTCTTCTCCGCCATCCGGACAGCTGGACCCAAGAGTCTCAGCTAAAAAGCTGCCCAAGTGGGAGGTTAAATACGCGGCTGTTTAAACGTTAATGTGAATCAGCTGGGTAGCCCCCCAAGCTGTGGACTGCCCCTGGAAATGGGCGTGTGCTCACAGAGCGCCCCGGGGGGATGGAGACGCTGCAAACCGGCTGCCAAGTGAAATTGTGTTTTCCTTTCTGTTCGGGTTGATTTCACGATACTCAGCTTCCAGGGGGATTTGAGAACGGCAATTAAACCACTGGGCTTAATTATGGAGTATCCGATTGGATTATTAATGTTATCTCTCCTCTGACCCCTTTCGTTTAGTTCAGATCCAATTTCCTTTTAAGTTGTCTTCCTATACTAAGAATGATAGTCCCCTGGTTGTGCTGAGCTCAGGCTCGGTGCCTGCCAGCCGTCAGCAAGTCTTTCCGGGCAAACGCGAATCTCCTGAACTGTGCAAACTGTGCTCACGGCCAGGGTCCCTGAGATGCAGCTCCCCAGAAATGTACTAGGGATTTAGGGCAGCGGTAAGGGAAGGTTCAACCCCCTCACCCCCTTTGATTCCCTTCCCTCTCCGGGTTCCTTCTTGCCAAGAACCAGGACTAGTTGCTGTTCTATCCTTTCACCAGAAGGAGGCACCATGGGTCCGGGATAAGCCTGCTTTTCTCCCCTCCGGTTACATGACGCTGGAAGCTGCCTCAGCCGGTGTCTCTGCACTAGGGGGGAAAGATCCAGAGAGACAGCGGGAGAAGAAATTTCTTTCTTTTTTTTTAATCCAGAGCCCTTTCTGTATGTGTGTATCTCTGTGCGTCTGCGTTTATGTGAGATTCAAAGCCTTTTCCAGAGCTGGACAACCTGCATCTCCCCACCCCCACTATTGGGTGATTAATACCCATTTTCCTTGCGCTCCCTCCTCCTCTTCCCCTGTTTTCCGTACTGTTGACTTGCAAAGCTCCCCCCCCCCATAACCACCAATTGGGATCTGGGTTCTTTGCTTTTCCTCCTTCTCTCTCTCTCTCTTTCGTTTGCTCGCTTTTTGCCGGGTGTTTTTTGATTCACCTTCCTTTGCTTTCTCCCCCTCCAGGAAATCTTCTCTGGGATTTTATATTGCAGAAGAATTTGTTTTTTAATTTGCTCTGAACAATCTCTCCCTCCCCCACGCCTCCCACCTTGCCTGTGTCAAAGAAGATCCTGAGTGAACCTGAAGAAGTTCAAAATGCCTGAGATGGATGGTTAATACTGCTTTGCAGGAAAAAAGGGGAAATAGCCACCCCAGGGAATTCAAAATTGTTGCAACAGGATTTGCTGGTAGGTACATGTGTCTATATTTTACCATCGCTTTGAGGTTTAATTGTTTTTTGCACGAGAGGACTGATGGGAGGGGAAAATAATACCCATGGGTTCATTAAAGAAACGTCGGTATAAATATACCCCCACACCACCTTTATAAATATATTAAAGAGTTAAACAAACAAACCACAGAGAACAAATGGATGTATTCGGAGGGTGACTGTGTGGCCGGGCGTTGCAATTACTCTGAACGAGACACGTTGCAGGTGAAACCAACAGCCCTCTGATGCACATCAGCACACCAGCTTCCCTGTGTGTCCGCGTGTGCGTGTCCCCACCTCTCCAGAAATGCAAAATGTACACTCAGTGCACAATCAAGCCCCTGTTCAATCCCAGAGCGGGGTGGGAAGAGACGGACAGACGGGTCAGCAGCAATGCAGATGGGGATGGTAACTGCATTTGCTAAGTGTTTGTTCCAAGCGGTGTGTTGTATTTTGTACGTGTGTGTGTTGGTTGGATGGATGTGTGTGTGTGTGTGTGGGGGGGGGCAGAGTGGTGGGGGGAGTAGAGGTCTCTCTTTCTCTCCACGATTCACATCTCGCTCGTTTTCCGATCTCGTATCCATGCCTATCCCCGGAATGGTACAACCAGACCGTATCTGAATTATTTATAGACTCGTGCCAGCTGTTTTCGATTCCTCCTGGCTGCATGCACTAGTGGGGAATGCGTTTTTCTTCTCGTGCTTCTAGATAAATCCATGTCTTTATTGGGGAGCATTTTTCGTCTCCCTCAAACCCCACTAATACAAATATCGATCCTTTCTCCCCCCCTTCAGGTGGGGAACGCTGTGGGAATAATCATGCTTCACAGAAGAACAGCACCGATCTCCAGTTGCTCTAAACACAACCTCATCCGCTAGGGCTCCAGGAAAAAAAATAATTATAAGAATCGTACTTGTGAAAAAGCAATGATTGCTTTGGATGTTGCGCTTTACCATCCTCCGTGCACTCTCTGAAGTGAATCTCTTCTCTTTGAATTTGCACCGCTTCAAGACCCAAGATTGACACACACGATATTTTTATAGCCAAATCGGATTTTTTTTATCATTTCTCCCATTTGCTCCCCCGACCCCTATTCTTCTTATGTGGATATGCAAGCAAGAAGAGAAGTCTGGATAGTCCCAACATGCTCGCTCCTTTAATCTGTCCGTCTAGAGGTTCTGCTTCTACAAACCAAGGTAGGGAAATTTCTCTTTTTGTTTTTCTTTCAAGGCTGACAGCTCATTGTTGCTCGCTCATTTGTAAAGGGAAACCACAGGCGATATAACCGAGAATCCAGTGATGTTTTTTTAAGAGTAGATCTAGCTAGAAGGAGGAATAGTCCTCAGACATGTTGATTCCTCTCCCCCTTGTCTCATCAGATAGGATGGGCAGAGAGGGGAATAGGAATGTCTGAGTTACTATTTCAGTGAATAGAGGGGAAAGTTCTCTGGGTTTTGGGGGTTGTAGGGGAAGGGGAATTAAGACAATTAAAATCCAACCCAGGGCAAATCGACTCCCTCTCTCTTCACTGCCTCCTCGCCTCCCTCATTCATTCCGTGCTTCGATTCCCTTCTCGCAGTTTATTATTAAGAAGAATAAATACAAACCTGCTTGTTGCCTAAAAGGATGGTGCATAATCTAGAACCAGGGCCTGGGCATCATTGGAGGCCTAATGCAGTGAAACTGATCTAAATGGGGACCGAGGCTGGCGAGGGGTGGCCAGTCCCAGGAACAGTGGTTGAAACGAGCCAGGCTGCTGTGTGTGCTTGCGTGCAGGTGAAGGGCTATTTTAAGTCCAAGCACGTCAAGAGACTTAAAATAAACCTACTAGGCGCTTTATTCAGACAAGTCCATGGTTTTAATTTATTCTCTCTCTCACCCCCCCCCCCGCCCGGCGCTGGTGTGGCGGTTGTATTCAGCGGTGATCCTTCCCTCCCTTCCCCTTTCTTACCCCCGCCCCCCACAGCCATACCGTCCCTTTCTCTGTCTCCGCTCACACACGCCCTCCTCCGCAAACTGCTACTTACACTGATGCAAAATGGCTATCTTGCAGTTTGACTGTGCCTAGGCGAGAGATACCGGTACATGCACGACAGTAATTTGCCATGTGAATCTTTCTGTAAGATGGTGGCAAGACAAAGGGATACGTGCTCTTGGGGGCGTGTTCATTTATATGTGTCTCTTGTTTGCTCTATACGGAAAACTATCAAGTGCTGATTTTTTTTTAAACCAACATCCATTCTCCAACCTGCTGTGTCGTTAGGAGTCGTGGTCACACACACACACATACACACGCGCGCGCAAGAAATTGCTGTCACTCTACCAGTCTCTCTGGCCAATGGCTAATGTCAGATAGGACTGAAATCCAGGGTAACCGCTGGAGCTTATTAGATGCTATTCAAGGAGCGTGATAAGAAAACGGTCCCTTGCTCCCTGCGACTCTAGAACCGAAGGGGTCTCCAAAGGCCGGGAGCCGATGCAGAACAGGAGGAAGGAGACTAGAAGGAAATCAATGTGCAGAGGAGCTAGGCTGATGTGGGATTTATTCCTACCACACCCCCTTAGCTTCCCCGTACTGCGCGTCTGCTGCCGATGATCCGGGATAATACAAGGGACGGAAGTGGGCCGGCGAGTGTCTTGGGTGGAAACCCCAGCAGAAGTGACAGAAGTCCCCTAGCTTGAGTCATTTACAGTCGGATAAAGCCCTGGGGTGCGGAGGGGAAGGATCCTGCAGGGGTGAGAGGAGGCGCGCGCTCCAGGATCCTCTTCCCTTCTGAGTCTCCCCTAATATTTCTAACGGGTCTTTCCCCTCGCTAATGTGTCTGTCGCGTGTGGTGCTAAAACCAAAGGCGCCCCGTCCTGGCACGGGGCAGCTGAGCGGCAGGGCCCCATGGCTGTAGCCACGTTCTCCCAGGCTCTATAAATAGCATCCGCGCCTAGCTCCGACTCGGTGCCAGCTGACTCCGGCCGCCTCCCTCCGCAGGCGGGAGCCGAAAGTTTACCTGCGCGCGGAGTGGGTGTGCTGGCGGGGATGCGTGAGCAGCTAGCCCGGAGATGTCAACATTTCCCCAAGGCGTGTCAGAGACCTCAGCGCGGGTGAGGCCGGCGTGGGCAGCCCGGCTCCAGGCTGGGTCTGAGCCTCGGGCTGCGCCTTCCTGATCGCGTCCCGCCCTTTGTAACAGCACCGTGGCCCAGAGGCAGTGCCCGAAGGTCTCGGTGCGGGCACCCCCCCCCCCACACTGTTTGCAAGGAGGTGGGCTGGGAACTGCATTCTCATTCCTTCTCTTCTCCCCACGGAGCTGGGGCTGGCCGAGGGACCGGGGCTCGGGTCCTTAGCCTGCACTACTATTCATCGTCATTGTGCTTTAGTTTATTTAATGTTTGTGAAAAGCCAACTGTAGTGCTCTGCCCGCTCCGCAGGCGCCGGCGGGAGACACCATCCCTGCCCCGGGGGCCCACACTACACGCCCCGCCCGGATACTGACAAAGCCTCTGGGTGTGCGCCCGCAGCTGTAGCGCGGCCCTGGAAGGCGGGTGGCCCCCGAGCGCTGCTGCCGCACCTGGCCTGCGGGCAGACGCAGCAGTGGGGTGGGTGGGGGCGTGGGTGTGCAGAGGCACGGGCTGCGCCGCTCTCACAGCCCGGCGGAGACCCGCTTCTCACGGTTCATTACAGCTCGCGGTCCCACGGCGTCCGCCTTGCTCCGCTGTGGCTGGGCAGGGTTCTCTCGAGAGGAGGGGAGGGTCTCTGCAGCTAATGCTCGGCCCTGGCTGCACATTTCTCCGGCTGGGGGCGATAGTTCGGTATTCGCCAGCACCGCGTACCAAGATTTGCCAGCAGAGCAGGGCCAGCCCCAGAGTCGCCCCCCGCCCCCTCTGTCCACAGCCCCGCGCCCCCTTCCTGCGCTGCGCTCCCTCTGGCTGTCACCACCGACCCCATATCCCCCAGGAGGAGGCAGAGCTTGGAAAGGGTGACTGCCTGGGGCAGCGGGGTCCCGGGGAGGCTGTGGGGAGCAGGCTGGTTCTGCCCCCTGCTCGGAGCAGGGGCACACTCCCCCTCCTACCCGGAGATCAGCGCAGGGGGACTCGGGCGCCTCTTCTCTTGTGTGCGCTCCCGGAGCTTGCCGCAGAAAGCGCAGGTGGCTGGAGCCACAGGCAGCGGCAGCTCCCAGAGATAGCGCTACGGATTCGCCCTGGCCGCCCCGAGGGGCAGGGGGCTCCCGGCGCGCGGTGATCGGGGACTCAGCGCTGCTGCAGCACAAGGCCCGGGACACACAATCCCACGCCCACGTGGACGCGCACCAGGCGATTAGCTCAGCTGTGTGGCTGGCAGGGAGCCGACTTCAGAGCCATTGTAATTTACCGTTCTCTCCCCTTCCCCTTCCCCGTAACCCCCCCCCCCCCGCCCGGCTTGCTCACACCCCTGGGCGAGCGGGTCCAGAGGCTGTTTCATTAGAGGAGACACTCGGGGTTTTCTTGCTCTCCAGAAGGAGCGAGCGGCGCGGGGCGCAGGATGAGCGCAGTGGAAGGAGGGCCGCGCCTGGGAGTGTTCAGACCCCACGTGCTGCTGGGGGGTGGGAGCATGGGGCTGGCTGCAGGTGCGTGGGTAGGGGCGGGGAATCACCTCATCACCCACCTGACGCTTCTGGCACCCGCGGCCTGGGCTCTGCTGCTGGAGACAGAGGCGAAGCGCTGTCCATTTTCAGCCCAGAAGCCTCTCCCGCTCCCTACACGTTATTCCGGGGCCACCACTCCCACCTTGGTTCTCCGCCTCAGATCGCTTTCCCACGCCCAGCCCTCCCGCGTTCCTCGCCGACCTGCCATCGCTCCCCTCCTGCGCTCCGTGCTCCCCTCTTTCCTCGCTCGCCCTCCCACTGTTTCCTTCTCCCTTTGTGTCTGTGTCTCCTGCGCTCTCTCCTTCTTTCTTTACATGCCTCTTCCTCCCACTCCCTCCAGCCCTCTCGCTCCTCGGCATTTCACGCTCCCACTCTCTGTTTCTATCCCTCGCTGTCCCTCCGCTCCCTCCTTCTTCCACTCAGTTCTCTCTCTTCCTTTCCCACCCTCCTCTCTTCTAGTCTCCTTTTCCCTCCATCCCCTCTCCTGCTCCTTCCTCAGTCTCGCTCTCCTTCATCCCTTCCATCTCTGCGCTCTCCCTCTGGAGACTGATTTTAATCTCAAACGCACTCACTGACTGGTCTGGTCCTTCTCCCACAGGGCAGACTCCAGCTGGCCCGCACACAGAAGAGAGGCCACCTGCTCGGGGTGCTCTGAAATTGACCAACCCCGGCCCTTTTCTGTTGTGCCTGCTGTGAAATAAGGGAGAGATCAGATACAGACCCGTCCTACCTCCCTGGGTTGCGGCTAACTTTTGTTTATAGCCGATATAAGGAGGGAGCCAGCCGCAGGCCTGGCCGATTTGAGCGCAGGGAGAGAGCTGGCCACTGGCCCAGGCCAGCCAGCCGTCGCTCTGGGAATGAAAGCAGAGGAGCTGGTGCGCGGTTGGAGCAGTGACGGCCCAGGGATCTGCAGTCCGATCCTTCTCACTGGCTGGAGAAGGAACACCACAATTGTAGGGAGAGAGGGGCTAGTTTGCGGACACACCCCTCTCAATTTCTCGGGGATCGAACCTTCATCCGGTCAAGAGTCTGGGAAAAACATGCGTGGGAGCCGCTGAGGCTCCAGGGTTGGGGGATACCTGCTCTTAGGGGGTGTGTTAAATGGTCACCCAATCTGTATGGGAACGTGGGACCTCGCTATCTCTCGGTTCCTTTTGATTATATCCCGTCTCTGTCTTCCTACCCTCTCTCCCTATAACGTATGTTCTCCTCGCTGCATCCAGGGACAGGGGTGAGTTTCTCCGTGTTTGGGAGAAGCCAAGAAAGATCATGCAGGGGCTTCATAACCAGAGGCAGAATTTATGGCTCGGGAAAACACGAACTTACTTTGGAACAGCTTCAACTTTCAAACCATCTTTCCCTCAGCGAACAGCAACACAGAGAGAAGGTGCAAAGCACAGACCTAAAAGGATAAACATTGGAACGGTCAAATGTGTTAATTCTGTCCTCGCTGACCGCCACCTCTACTGCCCCATCCACACACACGAGTCTGCTTTGTGGGTCTCATTCTGATTGCACAACAGTGGTAGAACAGGAGGTGCACCACTGAGGTAAATAAAGTTACACCGATGTCAAGCCTCTGTGTGTGCACCTGCATATAGAAGCACAGTAGAAATTGTGCTACACATAGATACATATGTGATAAGCTGGTTATACAATAAGTTGGATAAAAGAAAGGTCCTAAGTGGCTGGTGAAGGACTCTGATCAGTGCAATTATTTCAGGACACTTGCACTGATTGGAACTTTTGCTACATCACCCTCTTTCACATATCCATACATCCATGAAAGAACATTAAGAGACAGCAGGAGAAAAAAAATCACCAAGATCTCTCTTTCCCCCGACAGCCTTTTTAATCATTTATTGTTTGGTTTGTTTTATCCTAATGTTGGAACATTAACAGCCCTTAAAAATCTTGTCTGTAGGGGAAAAGGTGGTTTTATCTATTTATGCATTTTAAATACCAGTTGGAGTTAAATCAAACCTGTTTCTCCTATGTTTTGTTGCAAAAGAGGCCAGCTGACTCTGGAGTCCAGTAGTTAGTGTTCTGTGCTGCCCTATGGAATTGTGTTTTGGTTCCCAGTCCTGGACTCTCAATGCTTGGGTTGGTACCAGAGCTCAGAGATCTAAGGTTTAGTGTCTCGGCAGTGCCAGGTGGGAGGCCTGGGTTTGACTCCCAGTTCTGTTCTCTGACCTCTCCCCTCAAGCTGGCATAGGATGTGAGCTTGTTGCACAGCCTACACAGAGCTCTAAGGGTTAGTGTCTCTGCAATGGGTTTGATTCCATTTTCTGGTCTTTCACTTCTGAGGCTTGAAGAGTTTAGGATTAAGCAGAAGCTGGGGCTGATCCTTTAGTTGTTAATGGTCTACACTACCCCGAGAGAAATGTGGGTAGCACTGTGAGTCTGCTGCACCAAGTCCCTTCATCTAAACCTCTTGGCACCTGGAATGCAGGGCATGTGGTGGTCAGCAGGGACACAGCCTCAGCAGCAGGAGGAAACAGGGGGCAGGGGGAGGAAGTTGTATGTCCTAACAGATACATGATGAAATAGACTGGTTAATCAGAGAGACAGACTGGATGATTTAATAGATACAAATGGAAAAAGATGTATGTATCTATCTGATCTACTGTATGATTCCTGTAGCATCTGAGCACCCTATGATGAGGTTCCAAAATTGCCTGAATCTTCTGTGCCTCCCATCTGGTGGAAATGTTTACACTTAAAAGAAAAGAAGTGAGTGACTGGGAGAAACATGACGGATACATCTTCCATTATAATGATCCCTCCTTCACCCACCCATCCACAAGAATCCTCTCACCCACAACGAATCAGCTGATTAATTTAGTTGCTTCAATGCAGCAAAATATACCTGCAACTGACCTGGGGGCCTCAGGGACTAAGAGGAAATGGCCATTTGAAAATTGCAGTTCTGGAGTTTGTAGAAGGGGAGTCCAGGAGTGATAAGATTAAAATCGAAGCACGATGTCCTCCTACCAATTGCCTAATGCCCTCTAGCCTTAGCCCATTATTTGCTAAATGTTACAAGTATTTCATAGTATCAGAGGGGTAGCCGTGTTAGTCTGAATCTGTAAAAAGCAGCAGAGGGTCCTGTGGCACCTTTAAGACTAACAGAAGTATTGGGAGCATAAGCTTTCGTGGGTAAGAACCTTACTTCTGCAAAAGTTAAAGGGACGCCATTACTGGTCATGAGTGTGATTCCTACTGGTCATGAGTGTGACTCCAATCCCTCTTTGACCTACCTTTATTTCTCTTATATCTGTTTCCAGTTATTAGGCCAAATCCTCAATTGTAGTCAATTGGTGTAGTGCTACTGAAATGAATGGAACTATGCTGATTTACACCAGCAGAGGGTTTGGCTCAATAAGATTAAATATTAAAGCTTAATTTTTGTCTTCTGAAAAACACAATCTAGGCCAGCACAGCAGCCCCACCACTCACAACCTCCTGATAATAACAAACAGCTGTTGAGAGCCCAGCACTCATGAACAACCATGCAAAAATAAATCAGTGTATGCGAACCCTGAGCCAGTGAACAACCCTACAATATCAAATGAATGTGTGCAGCTCTGCGCTTATGAGCAAACCCACAATAAATAGTGTGCACACCCTGTCAGAGGCAGGAAGAGGGCTCAGTAGATGCAAGCTAATTTTCATGCTATTGAGGTTTCTATGTGGAAAAGGAAAGGTATGTGACTTGGTAGTAGACACAGTAAGTAAGCAAACCAAAACCATAGCTAATTTGTCTCTTTGAGCTCAAATTGCTTTTTCGTGTATTTTTTTGGTAGTGGGTGAGACAGGAGTGCCTTAGGCACTAGACCTGGGCAGATGGAGAGGATTTTTGTTTTAAACATACACTGAATGAATGTAGTGCTGCTAAAAGGGGTCAGCTAATTTGATCTTTGTAAGCTGGGGTGCTCCCTAAAAGGGATCTCCTCCCACAAAAACAACAATGGCCTCCCTTGTATAAAAAGGATTTACAAAAAACAAACATCAATTAATCAGCTGGGAGCAAATGATGAGAAAATAGGGACAGGAGTGTGGTGACAGGTTCAGCATGAGGAATTCAGAGGGAGACACCAAACTGAGACACCTGCACAGCACCCCTCCCCCAATTCTAAGAAAGTGTCGAGGGAGTCAGTGAATGTCTCTGGTTATATTCTGGGAAGGGATGGCCTAAATTGCCTGGGCCAAATGAAGGAGGGGCCATAGAGCTCAGAAATCCAGTGAATATGGGGGATAACAAATGAAAAAACAGGAATGGAATGAGGGTCAAAGGTATAAAATGAGTGAACTGAATGGGAACAGCACACCGAGAACCATGGACAAGGCTCATCACTCCATGGAAATGTCAAAGGAGTCAGTGGATGTTACTGTTAAATGTGTTAGACTGACAGCCTTGAGAACTGAAGATCTGCTTCCTCTATCCCCAGCACAGGTACAGCTTCCTTAACGTTGTTGTGTACTGCTGTGCCTCACCGTTTATGTGGAGAAAAAGAGAATCAAGTCTTCATGGTGTGTTCAGTCCTTGGTGTCTATGCCAACTGGAATATGACTGTTTGCCTGTCAGGAACTGGAGGGAGACCATCAGCTCACTTGACACAAGGTAATTTTTTCAACGGTGCCTCAATGATTTAGGACCCTTCTTCCTATTTTCAAAAGTGGCGTAGGCACTTAGGAACTTCAGTCCTATTGACTTTTAATGAAACTTAGGCTCCTAAGTGCCTAAGTAATTTTTGAAATTAGGACTCAGGCTCCTAAATCACTGAGGCACTTTTGAAAATTTTATCTATAGCCACTAAACAACCATCAGATGGAAACCATTTGCAGTCATTACTGACCTAGTCTGGATTTGAACCAGCAATCAAGATGTAAATGACTGGATAGCTTAGTGTTAGTCTTCTGACACAGCCAACCTGCAAGCAAGGTAGCTTTATACAGGATACTGATTTGTGTAAAACAGAAAAGTAATTATTCTCTTTGCAGCCTTGGTTAAGTCTCTTCTAAAGCATGATGTTCAAGTTTGGGAGCTATATATTTAAAAGATTGGAGAGAGTTTGGAGGACTGAGCAATGAAAATGATCAAAGGTCTTAGAAAACAATACCTATTATTGTCAATATTAACTAATGGTTGAGAGAAAAGATAACTGTGGGTGGAGGCATAACTGTCTGCAAGTGTGTACAGGACTGTTACAAAAAGAAGACAGGGGCCAATTATCCTCATTAGTCACCAAGGACAGATCAGGAAGTAAATGAGTTGAAGAAACAGCAGCAAAATTTTCGATTAAACATCAAATTAAAAGTTTACTGCAAGAGCAGTTTGGGTGACAGAAGATGCTGATAGAGGTGGTGGAATTGTTATATTAGAGATATTAAAATCTAAAACCTAGATGCTCAACTATCAAGATTATATCTAATCTTTCTTCAGTGAGCCATTCACCTTGGTTTCAAGGTGCCAAATAAAGTCACTTTAGGAAGGAAATAACAAGATCAGACTTGTCAATACGCCGAGGACTATATGTCTAATTTGTGAGATCTTTTCCCACCATAATGAGTCTAGAGCTCAGACAGTGAACATACGACACTCGACGTCATGTTATGTATGTAGAAGCGAACATGGTGTTGCTGAATGCAACTATAGTTTGAATTCCCCCCAGAAGGTGTCGGGGTCTTTATATTATCTTATCAAAGGTCTTTATATTTTCAAAACCTCTGAGATTTTGTGATATAATTATCTACCGTGGTGAACTGCTAAGTTCACCAATAGTCTAAATGTTTACAGGAGAATCTCAGTTTTCACAAGCTTGTCCCACATTGTTAGCACTGGCAGGGACAGTTAAATAATTATGAGTGTATTTTGAGCCTCACTACATCATGACTATTGCCCCTTGTCATCAGTATGTTTCTATCTATCTCTTTTTATCTTAAGGTTTTGAACTGGCTCCCATCATCATTCTATCTGAACATCCAGAATTGATGGTGCAAGGTGATGTGACATTAGTGTATGAAGTCACACATTAACTCAATGTCACAGTATGAAAACACATGTTTTGCCATGTCATGGTATGGTTGTTTTTTCAGGCTAGACAAGCAAAAAAGTTAGATGGAGGCTTTAAACTAGACTCTTTCTCTTTACTTCCCTTTGTCCCTCCCACCAGCACTATCATATTAAAATAAGATTTGAGGGGACAGGCAACACAGCAGTTTCTAAGTCGTCTTCCTGCCACCCTCCATAGTACCTTCAATCTCTGGTCTGATTAATTTGGAGGAACTGTGTTCTCATCATATCTCACAAACCATGTAGGTTTGGGCTTGGTCAGATGGGAGGCATCCAAGGAAAACTTGCATCAAGTGGGGTTAATGGTTCAGTCGAGGCACTCTTGCGTCAGTACTGATCATAGTGCCCCAGCATGGTTGTGGAGGGTGCTGTGCATCTAGAGGTGCCACTGTAATAGTCACCCTCTTGAATGAAACACCAGGGAGTGAACCAGGAATCTCCAGAGCTAAAAGCATGAACTGCGACAGCTTGAGCTCAAGAGCCAAGCTGCTAGTAGTGACTAATTGTATTCTCTGTGGACTGGCCCAGAGGGGGGGACCTGTTACACACATGCAGCAGGGGGTTACACCATCATTTAGGTGACAGATATAAAATGGAGTGTGGAACTCTGGCATTTTTCACAAGAGTATGGGGCTTTAGTACTGGTGTCCTGATCTAATTCCATCTTGGAAATGTTATGAGTTCCTAAAATTCATCCTGTAATTTCATGTGAATATGGTATTTTCCTTTCACCTTCTGCCCTGAACTGCTATGTAATATTGCTGTTCATTGGTAAAGAGCTGTCTTATTCGTTCTAGGCGTGCATGCATTTCAACAGTGGTTGAAGTGCTTCTTATGTGCATGGTGATCTGAAAAGAGGCTTGGGATCCTTTAAGATAAAAGAAATTATAGACTTGTAAGATTACTGTTTCAAAGCATGGATAGCTCAAAAAGGGAGAATGGGTTACTGGGAACCAGGTGAAAAGGCTATGATTTGGTGTCCTGAACTTGCAGTGAATATACCAGTGCAAATGCCATGTCCCTCATCCCATTCTGCAGCCTAATACATGGAGGATTTGCTTTCTGGCAACTGGCTTTACAGCTCTGATATTACCTGAGCACAGGGGTGGTTCCATAGGTAGACATGGGCTGTAGTTTCTTCCTCTTAATGGTTCAACTCTAGCTATAAACACTTGTAAGTATGGAATTATTTGACAAAAGGTTTTTTTAATGTCAATTTGTCCAAACCAAAACATTTTGGGAAAATGTTTCAGTTTGGAGGAAGCTTTCTGGCTGAAACTAGAAAGACACCTCCCAGAATAGCCCTGTAGTTAGTGAACTTGTAACCCACACACCTTCTGGGTGTGGTGTGCTGTCCCATCTAGTGGCACCGAGACCACTTAGGATAAGTCTACACTACCCGCCGGATTGGCGGGTAATGATCGATCTATCGGGGATCGATTTATCGTGTCTAGTGTATCTTAGGTCGATTCCCCCTCTTCCCCCCCCAGTGTAGACCAGGCCTTAGAGAGAGTTAAATGAGTCTGCTCTACAGCCTCAACTAATATCCAGTTGGCTTTTAGCTCATGCTATAGAGGCTCATGCACTAAGCTCCAGAGATCTCAGGTTCCATCCTGCCTGCCGACGACCGGATAGTCAATGATTTATGCAAAGTGAAACAGCTTCAACAGGAGAGCTTGAGAGACTGACTCTATGGCCTGATGGGGAGACTACGTTGTTTGGGATGTGGGAGACGTTAACCACCTGGCAATTCTGGGTATCTCTTTCATTTTTTTCACAAAAGAATTAGGTTTCATTTTTGTTCCGATGCTAAATGAAAACAAAGGTCAAAACCTTGACATTTTTCACAAACTGGAATTCTTGTTTTCTGGCCTAGCCATTGACTTGATTAGGCTGCATTATGGGATTGGAAGAAAGTGAGAGGAATCTATTATAACATGGATTCTCAATCTGTTGGTCTTCAACGAGCTCTGCAGGGACATGGCCATCCTCCCTTTAATGGCTAGATGTAAGGGGCGTCCCAAAGGCTTTTTTGTGGTTGTTGTAAAAGGGGATCATGGTAACAAAAAGGCTGAGGGAAACTCCCATACACAATAGCTAGGGCCCTACCAAATTTATGGTCTATTTTGGTCAATTTCACAGTCATAGGATTTTAAAAATTGTAAATTTCATGATTTCAGCTATTTAAATCTGAAATTTCAGTGTTGTAATTGTAGGGATCCTGACCCAAAAAGGAGTTGTACGCAGGGGGAGTCACAAGGTTATTGTAGGGGGGGTTGAAGTACTGCTTCCCTTACTTCTGCACTGCTGGCAGCAGCACTGCTTTAGGAGGTGGGCAGCTGGAGAGCGGTGGCTGCTGGCTGGGAGCCCAGTTCTGAAGACAGAGCCATCACCAGCAGTAGCACAGAAGTAAGGATAGCATGGTATGGTATTGCCACCTTTGCTTCTGCGCTGCTGTCTGCAGAGCTGGGCCCTCAGTCAGCAGCCTCCCCTCTTCGGCCACCCAACTCTGAAGACAGCAGCGCAGAAATAAGGGTGGCATGGGATGGTATTGGCACCCTGACTTCTGTGCTGCTGCCGGCGGGGCGCTGCCTTCAGAGCTGGGCACCCAGCCAACAGCTGCTGCTTTGCGATCACCCAGCTCTGAAAGCAGTGCAGAAGTAAAGGTGGCAATACTGTGACCCTCCTAAAATAACCTTGTGACCCCCCTGCAACTCCCTTTTAGGTCAGGACCCTCAATTTGAGAAATGCTGGTCTCCCCCATGAAATCTGTATAGTATAGGGTAAAAGCACACAAACGACCAGATTTCACGGGGGTGACCATATTTCACGGTCTGTGACACGTTTTTCATGGCTGTGAATTTGGTAGAGCCCTAACAATAGCCAGTTCCAGCAGGGAAGAAGGTCTTATAGGTGCACTGGATATTTGGAGTTCACAGCCACATCACCTCTGTCTCCAGGAGGAGGCACTATATTGAATGGTGTGGGAGAACTGGGCAGTACAGGAACCCCCAGCTACTGCAATCTGACCCTCTCCAAACAGGAGGCACTATGAGAAAAATGTCAGGGGGATTGGTGCTGAGGGAGGTCATAGACATTCCCATCTGAACTGATCCCAGCAGGAGGTGCTCTATCTGTACTAGCTGTGGGGGAACTCACAGCAGCTTCAGGGCCAGGCTGGCTCAGAAGATACTGTATGGAACAGGGTAGAAACTCTGGCTACTGAGGAGCTTCCAACTTGTGAACTGTTTCTAGAGAAGGATGCAGAAGGGGTTGCTGCTTTTCTGCCAGGAGTGTCTTTCTACTTGGTAATGCAGTGGGTTAATTAACTGCACATGACTGGATTCCTGTGAGGTTTCTGTCACTGAACTCCTCCGAGAAACACCTTTGAAATGCACTGTGGCACAGGAAACACACAGTAATGCACACTATTACTTACACATACACACACACACACACAGGAGGGTATCCATGCATCCCTGTGTGTGCCTGTATCTAGCTCGGTCTCTAATTGCCTAGTATCACTGGCTACTGTATTCAATGGGCTAAGAATCTCAGGGGAGATTCCCCAGTGTCAGATGTGTTTCAGCAGTATCAAGATGAAACATCTGAGGATGACAATCCCCAAGGGAGAGTCTAATGAGAGCGACAGAATGACATATCTGTTCTCTCGGTCTCTCTCTTCACTTGTTCACATTTTTGTACAACTTGAAGTTGAAATTAATCTCTAATTCATGATTGCAAAAAATGCAAACGTAGAGTCCTGAAATCTTGAAATCCACTGTAAAAAGCAGCTCAGGACATTGCAGAGCATCAGGCACTACACAGCCACAGAAGAAATCTTTGCGGTCTACATTTAGAAATAGTGGGGTAGCAAACTCCACAGAGACAAAAGCTGTGTGTGAAATATAAATTTGGAGTCTTCCATGACTATCAGAAGGGACATAACATTTAATTATAGGATTGGAGAAAATACAGATTGGGTAGTGTAACAGGTGACTTGCCCCTTTATGGATAATGGTGCCTACTAATCATCTCATCCTTGTCAGATGACATAGCCCCTTTAAGAGTTAGGGTGGTCTAATGTATAAAGGTGGAGGAGATATGGGGAGAGAGGAAATGGTCCCCTGAATAAGTCGTGCTTGGAAGGAATCTTGTGACTGTATCTTTAAGGACCTGGGCTCAGGAGCAGAGTGGGTGGGGCCAGGCCCCCCTGTTCCAGCCAATTGGGATGAGCTTGGAAAGGGGACCAGTTTATATACTGCCTCTGTCCTCTCATAGCAAGGCAGGTATTAGTAGAGGGGTAGTTTGCTGGTCTTTCTGAGCTGGAGGACTAATTGGGGAAAAGGGGACAGCTGAAGGTGAAGCTGGCTAAAGCTCTGCATGTGGCCTGAACCACAACTCCATGGAGGACAGTTGTGGGGAAACAAACTCTTGTTCTGAGGAACAAAGTAACTGTCTGAATTGCAGCCCTAGCTCCACAGGGGAGACCTGAAGGGATACTGCTAGCTTGAACCACATCCTCAGCTCCAAGAAGAGGGCTGTGAACTTTTCCCTCAAAGAGGGAAACTATAAAGATAGTTTGGAATATAGTCTGGTGTGTGCCAGAGAAGTTGAGGAGCCCCCATGAGAAGCTGCTCATGAAACCCAGACCCCAGGGGAGAAGACTATGGGACTGAACCAGAGGAACACTCCACAAGGTGAGTATGGCAGAAGCAGGCCAGGGAAACACTAAAGTGTTGGGGAGAGATTGGCACTAGCTGATTTGTACAGAGCCATAGTCTGGAACCCACAGAGTGAATGGGCTTGGGTTCCCCTACTAAACTCCAGAAGAGAACTTTATTATGGCCTTGAGCAAGTGGGTCTCACTGAAGGAGAACAGGATTGGTAAGCCCCTCAGCTGTGTAACTGGCCTCTGAAGTTATTGAACTCTTTAGTACCATGATTATTAACCCAGATGGAGGTTTGCGGTTAGGACAAGGACCACTAAGTGAGCTAGACAGTGAGGGTGTCAGTCAGAGCAATATAGAATGAGGGATAGAAGTTACAGAGAACCTGCAATAGGGAAATGGAACTGCTGCTTAAATGAAATGCTTTTCATCATTTTCTATGACATGCAAGTGGCTCCTTATGGTTTTTTTTAAAGATAATTTTAAACACCTGAAAACAACACTAAGACTTTAGTTGTTCCAGCTAGTATCAATCTGTTTGTGCCCATATTTCATTGTTGATCATAGGATTGCTTATATTAGAAGTGTGAGAGATGTTTGACTTGAGCCACAAAAAAGTGTTCAAAATTCACCTTAGTGGCATGAATGTTATGTACATGTTAGGATGAGGGCTGGAAAAGCCAGGAGTTAAATTAAATTAGACACCCTCTTGGTTTACTTAGACTCAGCGCTGAACATGGGGATGAGTCTGTGTCAGAGCCAGGAAGAGAACCCAGATCTCCTGACTGACTCCAAGTGCTGTGCCTCAACCAAAAGATTATTCTTCTCCCATGAGAAAACTGGGTTCCTTACAGCCAGATCCCTCTGAACCTCTCAGCTTGTAGACTCTGTGATCAGATTCTGGCATAAAAAGATTCTCAAACCTATACTGAACACAATTTGGAAGAGTTTACGAAGCTCTAGTCCAAATAGCACATTCCCATTCTCTGGACTCCAACATTTCAAGCTAATGGGTGGCAGTTTGGCAGCATGAATCCCCTTGATATAAATGGATATTTTAGTGCCTGCCTCAGGCGCTGCAAGGAGAACCTGTCCCTCAGAATTGTTTGGGAAGATTAGGGAGATTGCTCTTCCTGTATCTCTGGTAACTCATGTTCCAAAAGGGAGTTGGTGCAGAATAATATACATACCTATAACTATAGCAATGCATGTATGCATTTACATGTTGCTGTATACCACAAAAATAGTTACACTTTAAGAATATTAAGCTTTCCTGATTAAACATTCAAAAGTTAGGAAACTAAAAAATGGATGTTGCCCATATGAGTTGAAATGTGTCATTGGGGGGTGTATGCATTATGACACAGGTACCCATGTATCATTTCTGAAACAACAAAGAATAATGTACATTTTTTGTACAACCTCAAATACACAAGTCTCTTTTTGTAGAGTGGTGCGCTGCTGTGTATGACTGAATCCCTAAAAGTCACTTATCTACCGTATATCTGATGCTCCGTGAATGAGGTGGCTGCTCTTGAGGAGTCCTAGTTCATACAGGCTGACCCAATGCCGATCAGAGTATCTCACTGGGCTCCTGCTGAGTGTTTTGAGAGAGACACAAGTCTGTAGAAAAGATGGGATGATATGCTATTTGGTGTCTTTACTACTTCTGAACAGGGAGAAAGGTGGCTAATGAGAGAATGCCTCTGGCAAGCCAAGGGTTTAGCCATTTGGGACCTAAATCCCCCTGCAGGATATTAGTAACTAGTTCAGTGGGAGTGATGCATCTTTAACTGGGGAGAAGAGGACCTCTTGTGATCCAATTAGGAACTATTAGAAACCCCCTGAACTCCAAAAATGAAATCCTGGCCTCACTGAAGTCAGTGGCAAAACTCCTATTGAATTCAATCGGGGGAGGATTTCACCCCTAGAAAGGAATGGCTTTTGAAATTCAGAGCACATAAGAAGAATGAGAGAGAAGGGTGTTAGATATGTACTTGCACAATATTGTAACTCAGCAGCTAAAGGATTAATGAATTCTGACATGTATGTACATGAGTTAAGCTGCAGGCCTTGCACCTGATCAAATGCTCTCTGAAGTCAATGTGAACCCTTCCATTGACTTCACTGGGTGTTGGATCAAACGCCAAATGCTTGCTTTACTTTTAGCAGCTACAAGTGCTTGGTACGAAGGTTGAAATCTGTTTCATTTGGAAGTGTCCTCTATGAAATCATCAGGTTTTGTCTTCTAGAGATCCGTCTGGAAACTAGTTAGCCTGCTGTTTTGATTGCTATAGTGAGTGCTACTTACATTTTGATGATTACTGAGCACAGTGGTTTTTACCTTTGTCTTTGTATTTACTGCTTTTGCTATATCTGAAGCAGTAAATGTCAAGATTTTAATGGCACCTACTGCATCAAGTCCTTGGAAACTTGCCTTTTTTGGTTTATATTAAGCATTTGTTAAGGATTGCCAAGTACATGTTCTTCAGTAAAAAGTAAGGAATATTTGGTGATGAGGATGGGATCTAGTCAGGATTAGGTTTGGGCCACATTAAGGTTCTGGCTTCTTTACCAAAGGGCTCTTCACGGGCTGTGCCTGTAGGAGAGAAAATGAATATCTAGTAGGAACATTTTAAAATGGCTGCATATGGTACAGCTGAGGATATGCACTTTACTGGAAATGGAGAGTTTTGAATCCTGTGCCAAGTGCTCTGAGTGGTATCGCTTCACTAATAAAATTACTTCACAAGAAGAAAATAAAATAGTATTTTAAATTAAGGGGAGAAAACCAAAGCACTTAATTTCACTCCAGAAACCTAAGGGGGGGGGGGGAAATTAAAGACTTAATTGAGATAATGGGATTTTAGGGAGATACTATGTTCCCAGAACCATTGTATTGTTGGATACCACAAGCTAAACTTTGTGAAATCAACTAGGAGAGGAAATGCATTCCAATTACCTAGTCAATCTAAAGAAAATGGCAGGAATGTGCTTGTGGCCATGCCTGCATGAAGTGTTGTGTGATAGCAGTTTGGAGAAAGAAGAGATAACTGACCTGGAAGCACCAGAATGATTTGTGCGTTTCATATAACCAGACTTCAAGATCTAGTGGGAGAGTTTGCTGAGGAGCAGGAATTTTACACCGGACACCAGTGCAGCAGTTACAGAAGAAAGTAGTGAATGGAACCAAGTTTCCTGCTGCAGAACCTGAGGATTTAGAAAAGATGCAGAACTGGGAGTTGCCTCATCCTTAGCTGAGATTTTTTTCAGCTGGGAGTCAACTTCCTCTTGACTGATCCATAAAAGCCAGGCTGATGTGTCTCTGCTGGAAATTGTCTCACCCTGGCTGAGTGGGCAGGTCTATGCTGATCTGCTTTTGGCAAATTGTAGCCTACCTGTGGGCTGAGCCAGTAGATGTGGTCAGTTAGTTGACTGGAATTAATCTCCTCTGGGGTTGCATATACCTGGTGTCAGCGGGAAGTGATTCTTTTGAGACTTTACAAGCATCTATAAATGTTCTGGTCTGCTGCTTCATGGAAGACCCATGATTTTCCAGGAAGCACAGATGTTAGAGATGGAAAAGGTGTATTTGTATACACCTATTCCCTTCCCCTGTTCTCTTTGCCTCTGGTCATTGTAGGGGTGCTCCTTAAATTGTATTCTGTGAATCATCCAGTCTTCCTTACATTTTTTTTTCTTTGCTCAAACCGATCACTTTACTTTAGTTCAGCCCTTTGAGATTTCTATAAACAATTCCTTGTTCAGTGAGTTAGCCTACATTCAGCTTCTTAACTGGGGTCACATAAATGCTTTGCTTTTGTTTTTGTTTTGCACGCAAGACTGGGAAATTAAAGCAGTTGACCTTCTCTTACTGCTGGTTGAGGGGAAATGTGCTGACATGGGTCACTAGAATGGGTGGTGAAGATTTACACAGCTCAGGGGATGTTCACAGGCTGTAAATTCCACTGATATCCTGGGAAATCCCAGATCATGATGGAGTGTGGAAACTGGCCCATAAGTCTTCAAACACAAGCAGCAGAGCTGCATGGGATGGGGGCGAGGGGGGGAGACAAGGAAGTCAACATAATTGCCTATTGGGGAGGTGAAGAATTACGATGGAGTCTGCTGCATCTTCATAGAAGTCTCCCCTGCATTCCCGCTCCCTATAGTGATGCAACACGGGAATGTCGACTGCAGAGGAAAGCCCATCCAGCCATTTTATTTTCATTCAAAATTGAAACAGAGGTACTGGTGGGTGGCAGTTCTCTTACCACTTAATTTAGAAGACAGCCCAGCAGCTGTAATTTAGCAATCAGAAGAGGTAGAAATCAGCCACTTTTTCATTGTAGTGCAGCAGTTAGACTCCCACTAAAGGGGCTGCATGAGAGAGATAAACTATATAGTTACACCATCTGTCGAAATTTTCACATATATCCCAAACCCCATTGTGCCCCTGGGAGCAAGTACAAGGGGTGGAAGGGAATAGACACATAATGCTCAATGCTATAACAATATATTACAGGGGTCGGAACGTTTGGCACGCGGCTCGCCAGGGTAAGCACCCGGGCCAGTTTATTTACCTGCTGACGCGGCAGGTTCGGCCGATCGCGGCCCCCACTGGCCGCGGTTCGCCGTCCCGGGCCAATGGGGGCGGCGGGAAGCAGCGCGGGCCGAGGGATGAGCTGTCCGCGGCTTCTCGCCGCCCCTATTGGCCCGGGACGGCGAACCGCGGCCAGTGGGGGCCGCGATCGGCCGAACCTGCCGCGTCAGCAGGTAAATAAACTGTCCCGGCCCGCTAGGGTGCTTACGATTTCTATCGTATCCCACAGTGATGTACAAGCCATGGCCAGATTGAGCCACTCCCCCATGTGAAGTCACACCTTACTCTGTAAATAGTCCCTCTGAAATCACCTGGACTATGCTTGTCCTAAGGGAACACTCCACAGGAGTAAGGGTTGCACAATCCGACCCTATATACACACACAGAGGAATCCTCTCACCACTGAAATGCAGCTACTGCTGGGGTAGCACACAGCGCAGATGACCACGTGCAGCAACAGTATAGAGCAGAGTTGAGGAGGATAAATGCTGGGCAGTTTATCCAGCTGAAGCTGCAAAGAGAAGGGAGGCTGGGCAGAATGAGCCTAGCGTGACTGTCTTGGGCCCTGCAGGTAAAACCCTCCTTTGTAAATCCCACCCTCAAGCCAGCGCCTGTGGAGGCCACTTCTGCCAGTGCTGCCCGGGACCCTGAAGTCCTCCCGCCTGCCAGCCGCGGGGCTGGAGCCGACAGCCTCTCCCACGCGGGCCGCGTCTGTAGCAGCAGCTGAACTGAGTTTCTTTGGGGCCCCGGGTTTCCTGCCGCCGTTCTGGGCTCAGCGACGGGACGGTGGCCCCTGGCTGGCGGGAGACACCCGCCCCCCGCGCTGTGGTCGCCTCAGGCCTCTTCCGCAGCGCTCAGCACGCCCGGGGCGCCGCGGAACTGGCGCCTCTCGCCACAGACGGGGCGAAACGCGGCTCCTTCCCGCCCCCGTGGGACCCTCCGCAGCTCGCTGGGGGCCTGGGCAGGGACCGGGCGCTGGCCCCGCCTCTCCTCAGCCGGGGGAGCGTTTCTGCGCTGTCGCGGCCGCTCCTCTCCCGCGGCTTCCTCCCCGGAGCTCCGGGCTGGGCTGCGCGAAGCCTTTGCTCGGGAAGGCGGGTAACCGCGAGGGACGCTGCCAGCGGCCCGGCCTTGCTCCGGCCGAGCCCCCACGTGCACGGGGGCTCCGCTCGCTGGCCAGCCCCGCTGCAACAGGGGCCAGGTCTGCACCCCACGCGGTCCCAGCCGGGCTCCGAGTCCCGCTTAGCAGGGAGCAGCCACCGGGACACGTAACCACCGCAGAGCAGACAAGCTGGGGCAGGGAGGTTTCCCTTAAGCTAAGGAAGCCGGGTCGCTCGCCTGTCCTGCTGCTGTGACCGCCCAGCGCCGCCTTTCCCGGGGGGCGGACAGCAGGTTCGTCTGGTGTCCCACCTCCCCACGGATGGGAGACTTCAGGAAAAGGCCTTTGGTAAAAAAACCCTTTGCTTCAGAAACACCCTATGACAGGGCCCTGTTTGCTACAAGTTAATGCATTTAAAATAAACGTCCGGGTCTCAGTGAGGGATTAGCTCTTGGACCGGGCCTGTGGAAAAATTCATATTCTCTTGTGAATGTGGAGCTGTGCCCTGATCTGACTCTGAAGCCAAATCTGTGCTTTTTTTCCCCTTTGTGATAATATTCCCCTTGAAAGCAAAGATTTGAGCGAGCGAGAGAACTCGCTAAACAGCCCTACCCAGGACAGGATTTGGAGATTATTAGAGTAGATAATAAATTGAATAGCAGGCATTTAAAAACAGGAGG
The DNA here is from genome assembly GCF_011386835.1 of Chrysemys picta bellii. NCBI lineage: Eukaryota > Metazoa > Chordata > Testudines > Emydidae > Chrysemys > Chrysemys picta. Next base: position 89,633,459 of record NC_088791.1, on the reverse strand, counting down.
CAGTCATGTGGAAAGCAAACACAGATATTCCATGGGAGGTAGAAAGCAGTAATGCGCCCCCCCCCCCAAGCAGTAAGGGGGGGGGGGAAGCCCAGCATGATAATGAACAGTAAATGAGATATGAGCTTGCAATACAATATGGTAACAAAGAAAGCAATGCAATTTTGAGTTGCATCAACAGGACTATCACATCACAGGTAAACAGTCTCATTTTCTACATATCACTGGTAAAACTGCGCCTAGAACACTGTTCTCATTTCTGGACAACTCAGTGCCACACAAATGGCAGCAAATTAGAATGAATTCAGTGGAGCAATAAAAAGGATTAAGAGGCTGGAGGGATTGATCTAAGAGGAAAGATTAAAATAACTAATTACATTTAGCTTGGCCAAATGACAATGAAAAGGGAGACATAACTGCCTAAAACTGTATGTTTAAGAATGTAAACACCAAAGCAAGAGGAATCCTTGAGTGTGGTTCAGGCAGTTGTTGGTTAGATGCCCAGATAGCATTGTAATGGGAGTGGTGTAAGAATCTAAATAGAATTGAATGGAAAGTGGCTATAACAAAGCAATGATGTGAAATGGAACAAAGAGAGAGTGTCGTCTGAATTCCAGAAAACAATTCGTAATGGTGAGGTGTATTAAACTGTTTAGGAGAGTTTCCAAAGGAAGTGGTGGAAGCTCCATCAACAAAACACTGGAGAATGTGCTATATAGAGAACAATCCCAGGTTTAGAGCTCTGTGTGGATATACAATTTGTATCTGCAGCTGATCCGCTGTCCACAAACGTGGTCCTTTGATATCTGCAGATTTGCAGGGCTCTACACATGTTGGCCAGTATGGGAGTAGAGGGGAGGGAGAGGACAAGATGTCCTGCTAGGATTCCTCCCCGTCTCTCTTCCGCCCCTCCCCACTGAGTTGTGTGACCCTATAGATTATTTACTCTCCTTGGTCCTGGTTAAGCCTCATGTAGGGGATTTGGTTCATCTCAGAAGTGCCACATTTTAAAAAGAGAGTTGCAGACTAGAGGGAGTTGGGAGGAGTGAGCAATGAAAATGACTGAAGGTTTTACACAGTAAGTCCTCTAAAGAAAGGTTAAGAGAGGCAGCTGTGTTCAGTCAAGAGAAAAGACAACTGTGGGCGGAGACCTAACTGTACAAATGTATAAAGGGTTATTATAGAAAGAGGACAGGGGCCAATTATTCTCTTTACTCACTAAGGACAGATCAGGAAGTAAATGGGCCCCTTAGCTGAGGCAGGGAAAGTCAGGTTCAGTATGAGGGAAAACCTAAGTGCTGGGTGACGGAAGAAGCCAGTAAGAGGGCGTGGAGGAATTGCCATGGTTGGAGATACTCAAGGTTGAGATTAGATACCCATGTATCTGGCATGATTTTGGGATAAGGAAATCAGTCCTGTCACAATGAAGAGATGAATCAGCTGCTCCACACAGAGGTCCCTTCCCACCCATATGCTTTCATTGTCTTTGTAATGGCTCTTGAAATTGCAGATCATGTGGTACTCAGTGCTTTCTGACTGAAGGTTATTTTTTTAGGACATGTTTATTAAAGCTTCTCTTTTGATATAAACTGGGGATAACTTCCTCCTTGATTGTGAATCTGTGCAAATGGTTCCTTTAAATTCAGTCTGCCCTTGTTATAAGAAATGCAAAGGTGAACCAGTTCCAATGGAGCAAGAATGAGCTTGGACTTTTATCCCTGAACTTGATTCTTTTTTGAGATATGAAATAGTTCAATTAAGGTTTAAAAAAAAAATCCCTGTGCGCCACTTCATGTCCTGAGTTTGACTGGGACAGGGGAAGTGCCATAAAGAAAAGCTGTCCTTGCAGACTTTCTGACTGAGTCAAGTTCAGGAAGTCCTGGAAATCTCTCAAGGAAAGCCCATTCTCAGAGACTAAGACTGCACGGTCCTAGGATATATTTGCATTAACTTCCTGAAACTGCTATTAAGATGGGGCCAACTGAAAGTGAAATGGGGAGATAAGGATAAAGAATAAAACTTTTTGTCTACAGCATCACAGCTGATTGGAACGATATAGGTAATAGCCCATATAAATAGTAACCAAAAATTGTTGTCATCTGATAATTGTTTAGAGGTCGGAGTGACAAACTAGTGGTTTTAGCCCAGTTTCTAGTGAGCAGGTGTCTGTATCACAGGTTCACTATCACAATGACACAACAACTACTAGTTTCTTAGTAGTTTTATGAGGAAGTCCAAGACCAAGGAGACTGAACTTCACTTTTATCCCAGAAGTAATTGTTTTAGGATCAGAGCAGAGGCACCTTGGTGAGGGACAATGTACATGGGAGAAAATTGCATTACCACTTCCTCTCGCTCTAGGGAAGAAGCTTGGCCTTATAATAAAGACATGGGACTGGGGATCAAGAGATCTGGGCTCTGTACCTGGCTTTGCCACTGACTCAGTCTGTGATCTTAAGCTAGTCGCCTAACTTATCTGTGCTTCAAATATCTCATCTGTAAATAGGGATGCTATATCCCTACTGCACAGATGTGTTATGAAGCTAAACATACACTAATATTTGTAAAGTTGTCAAAGAGTTTGTTTTTCCTGTAGTGCCCCAAGTTGGCTATGCAGGGCCCTCATTGCCTCAGTTTCCCCAGATTTTAGGGCTTCCATGTAAGTATTATGCCAGGATTTCCTGTGTTTATGCCCAGCCAGGGATTTTTTATTGGCATAATCCCACTTTCTCTCTCCCACAAACAGGAGACTTCACCTTATTCTAAACCCTAATGTCCAGAGACAATAACAGTCTCTCTTTCTACTTACTATTCTTCTAGTGCACCTTTTCCTGAGCTTCTCTTCCCCTTAAACCACAGTGTTCAATAACTGAACACCCTGCTGCCCTCTTAGCTGGTGATATCCGTCCAGCCTGTCCCTGCTGCCCTCTTAGCTGGTGATATCCGTCCAGCCTGTCCCTCTGGAGATGAAGTTTAGCTGTATGAATATTATGTATCCTGCCACCTGTCCCCAGATGGGTGTCTTCTCAGGGCTTGCTCCCTGGAGGCAAGCTTCTTCTCTAGTTCAGGATTTTGGATGCCCTTTTACCAGATTTACCAGCTTTCTTTTTGCTTCCTGGTTTCCTGCCAAGGGCCTCCATTATAAAGCCCAGGTGCCCTCCCTTAAGCCCAGCTGGGCAGTAGGCAATCAGTCACAGGTGCACTGGACCCCACTTCCTCTTAGGGGGGCCAAAGTGACAAAATTTGAGATTCTTGGACTGAAGGTGCTATAGAAATGGAAAAAAATAAAAACAAAAGCTGTTTATCTGTTTTCTGGATAAAGGATTTTGACTTCCAGAGCTGTAATTCCACTGCCTTCACCAGCATGGCACTTCCTTAAAAAGTTAAACATTAAAAAGAGCATCACACAGAGCAGAAAAACACTTCACAAACTATGTTCAGCTGAGATGAAATCAACTCACTGAAGAGCTGCAGCAGGGCAGGGAAGCAGCCAGAAATGAAGAAGAGGGCATATGGTAGGTGATTTATGCTATCAGACATCACTTCAGCGCCCTAATCCTGCAAGATTTTTGCACAGAGAAAACTCTGCGTGCATGGAATACTTGCAGGATTAGGCCTGGTCTTTGCCATAATCAGTCAATGGTCAGGAATGGAACCTGGGTCTCTTCATGGCAAACGAGAGGAATTACCACTAGGGTTCTGGCCCAGCAGCCTAAGTGCGCCCATTGTCTTCTGACCTGGGAAATGGACAGTGAAATCAGCAGCAGAACTTCAAAGGGACTCCAATGAACCTTCAGTTCAGACACTGGCAGCCTCTTCCCATTCCCGCACACTACTGGCCTATTGTCTTATTGAGCACAAGCATGCACAAAAGAAAAATATGCGGTAGAACTGGAGGACTAAGAATACTCTGGTGTTTCTGTCACCCCCTGCTGTCTGCCAGCTAGGGCATATGGCAGTGATGTTCAAAAGCACACCGTGACCAAATAAGGAGACAAAATGATGGGGCTGCCAGAAAGTGCATTGCTGTTTGGTTGCAAGCAGCATTTCTCCCTAGAGTTACTAAGCGTGAGAACAGTTCAGTTGCCCAGAACTGGCGGCATTGTTCAAGAACAACAATGGTATGCAGCAGAGAGAAAAGCTGCTACAACAAGCCATCTAGGGTTCAGTGCTGGTGGGGAAGGTAGTTGAGCTGGTTGGAGAAACTTTGACAGAACCACATTCCATCGGAGAATGCATCCTGCTGAAATAGAAATGCTTTGCAAATTGGATCTGTTTAGTTGGAATTTTGGTTTGGAAGAAAATGGATGCGGGGAGAGGCTCCCATAATGTTGAAATGGGGCATTTCAATATTGTCAGAATAAAAGATTTCAGTTTTTGTTTGTTTTTTGAAATGATTTGTTTTGAAGTTTTTTAAATAATATAATACAAAACAAAAAAGCCAAAATCAAAACAAGTCATTTTAACTGACCCAAAACATTTTTTTTTTTTTTGCAACTTTGTGAAGAATTTCAAAATGATGAGGTTTTGTTCAGATCTGTAACAAAGCCAAATTTTGAAATCTCAAAATACTTCATGAAATGGAATTTCCAGGTTCTGTCCAGTTCTAATAATTAGTGTGTATGCTAAGGACTGTTCATAAATATTGTCACCTCCCAGATGCCAGGACACAAGAACAAACACTGAACTCAGCCAATCTAGTTATTCTATGGATGCAGGCATTGAAGTGGGAGCCACAGCTGATAGGCAAATGTACACACCTACCTGACCAGCTGCTAGCAGGTCCTGTCCTCTGCTCACTTTGTTAGCTAATATGCAATTCCCATCCCAAGGGGCTACTAATACAGTGTGCACACATCTGGCTCAGTCATTATATGGCCATGCAGTGCTCCCACCCCTTTGCATTAGGATACAAACGTGAATTGCGACATAACTTGCTAAACCCATGGCAGACTGTCAGCTAATCTTAGGGGTGGGTGCCCCTGGCCTACCTAGAGACTGGCTTCTGGTTTGTGAACAGTTTCATGTAGGGAAATATGAGCAAATTAAAGCTCTTGGAGACTGCCTTATTTTACACACTTTGTATGTGTCTCCAAAGCTTGTGAAGGGCAAGATACTTTTCATGAGACTTTTCCAACAGCACATCCCACGCAGGCTGTTCTGCCCTTTCCCAGTTCACAGTGGGAGCAGGGGAGCATGTGCGTGGGATTTCCTATACTGTTTTCCCTTCCTTTTTGGTACTTTTGCATGTCGTTTTTCAGATGGGTGCTGTGAGCTGGATGTGATGATTGGGTGCCAGGGTGTATCACTGTGTGCTGATATAGTTAGTTTACCTGAAGCTCTCCAGCAGCCTCTAACCTACACTCTGGGCCTTTAACAGCTCCCTGCAAATCAGATTAAATATTTATCAGTGATAGATTTTGGGCACCATATTCCTGACAGTGTGTTTCATGCATCATTTGCTTTAAATGTTGAGAGATTTCAGCAAACATTTGGAAAGTAACTCTCCTCATTGTCTCTCTCTCCCTTTTCCCCCCCCTTTCCTTTGTTCCTCTCCGTCTTTCACCTTTTCTCTGTCCCATTTTCACTCCATCTCTCCCTTCTTTGGCTTCCTCCTCTCCTCTCTCTCTTTTTCATGTGAGTGGCAAGCAGTGTAGCTTGATTATTATTCACCAGTGTGCGTTTGTGTAAATTGCACCTAGAGTAGATGTCAGCATGTGATGGAGGAGCGGCAGCACTGGCTCCATCTTAATGAGTACTCCAGCCTTCCTGGGGACAAACAACCAGAAACAAGCACTCTATGTCTATGCTGACACTTTGCTTCCCATGGGGGCAGCCCTCAGTCCAGGCAATGCACACTGAGGAGAGGGCAAGAAAACTCCTGAACTCCTTTCATTCCTCCCTCTCTCCATCACACATCCCCTCTACCTGGGCACTGCTCAGCTTGTTCTTCACATGATATGCCAGCTGCTCAGCTATGATGGAGGGGGCAGCTAAAGGACTGTCCCGTTAAAACCTTCTTAAGGAGAGAGAGAATGGCACTAATCACCCCATTAGCTGTGGGTTTACAGCTCCCATGAACTTCAATGTGAGTTGTATCCATGCAATTGATTGGCATGATCAAGACTATGAAAAGGTGCAGCTTTAAATTGGGAACAGGAAAAGAAAGCACAATGTACACAAAAAATGGGGCATCTCCATGCGAGTGCTCCACGCATGGAATGTGTGGCAACTAGAAAGCGAATGTCACTTGCGGGGGGGGGGGGGGGAACCTGCATGGCAAAGGGGAAGATAACCAGTGCTGCACATCCCCCTCCCTCTTCCCCCTCCTCCCCCAGCCCCTGGTAAGCTGTAGAAGAGCATTCTTCAAACATAGAATGGAAAGATGCCCAGTAGAGCTGTAAAAATGGCCCCCATGGAAAAAGTGGATAAGCACAGACACATTCACAACAAGCAGAGGCTGCCTTTTTCACAGACTATGGCTGTGTATGGGGTGCCACGTACTTTGAGGCTATAGGCTTTATTCATGGACCGGTGTCCACATCATTGCTGGTGTGCCTCTTTCGGGCTTTGTTCCAGCCTGGTCTCCTTTTGTCTGTGGCTCTCAACATTTTTGTGTTGCTCTGGCTGGCGAGCTCAGCCAGTTCATTGTCTCTCTCCTAGAGATCAATGTGTCGTCTACACACTCCACTTGGGATGTGCATCCTTTCCCATGCCAACTACCTACAATGTGTTCCTCTGTGGACATGTCTTCATGTTAAGAGGTTTGCTTGTGCTCTTAACTCCACATGGGCAAGCATATGGAGCTAGTTACCCGCATTCACTCTGGCTGGTGTGCTGCTCTACGTGGCCATTGTCCCACATCCTTCTCCTTCATCCTGGCCCTGGCTGCTTCCGCAATCCCTCCACTGTCTGTTCTATCTTGAGCAATGCCTAGATTGGTTGCCTAGGAGGACATATCTTGCTGCTGTGGCCATTTCCCTGCACTGTCAAGCCGTCTGGTGATGCATCGTTATCATCACTCTGCACGTTTATTGGTATGGTGATTGCCATTAATCATCACCACAGCTGCTACTGCACCTGAGGGTGGCTCCTGGGGATGCACAAGGGTGACAGTAACTCCTCATTGTTATCACTGATGGGAGGGAGCGCACACCTTCCACCGCCTCATATAGAAGGGGATGATCTAGATTCGAGAAATGTGTGTAGATTGTTTTCCTCTTAGGAAGAGCAGGGCACTGCAGTTCACAGCAGAGGAATGAGAGGAGACCAGAGCCATCTTGCCAGAAAGACTGGAGGATGCTGTTCTGTTCACTCTGTGGCAGATGCAACCAAACCCCTTGGCTGGGGTCATGGGCTGGGCTCAGCAGAGCAGTCGTAAGCATTCAATCAGACTAGAGAAACAGCTCAGCAGCCAGAAGGTGCAACTAGCTCGGATTCGAGCCGGGAGAGGAGTGACACACAGCAGCGAGTTTGGTAAAGAGTAATAACTAGTGAAGGGCGAAGTTGTCTGGTTCATTTTTCATGGTTTATGTGGCTGGAAAAGACCTCTGGGCCCATCTAGTCCATTCCTCTGCATCAGGCAGCTTATTTCCCTGCAGATGTCTTACCTACAGTTTCTTGCTCTAAAGCACCTCCCTTGGGGAGGCTGTGCCACTGCCTAATTGTTCATTTCCCCCATAATGTCTTGCCACCTGAAATTTTTCATTTTTACCTTTAGGCTATTGCTCCTTTCCCTTTTTTTAGCAGGGGTGAAGCCACAGGACTGACAACCCTGGAGAAGTTCTTTCTCCACAGGGCAGGCTTGGGTGCGAGCTTTATCTGCAGTGGCAGTGCAAGCTTCCCAACACACAGGCTACCAGCATGTGTCATCCCGGCTGCTAGGCTGAGAAGGGAGGTCAGCTTCTGTCTGATTCAGTCCTTGATCTTTTCAAGAAGAGGAGAAGGAATCAATTCATTATCAGTAATTATTCTGTTTCTTATGTACAGGATCGTGTCCACAGGCCCCAGTTAAGACTATGGCCCTATTGTACTTCAGACACATAGGAACATGGTCTCTGCCTCAAAGAGCTTACAAGCTAAGAAGGCAAAATACAGACAAAAAGAGAGGGATCAGAATACAACATACAAGCAAAGGAATCAGGGTAATACAGGCACATGGCTCGTTGTTCTAGCTTCTCCCCTACCCCCCACCCCAGACAGATTACATATGAGGAGTGAGAGCAAAATATGTACCATATTTATAGACACTGAGCCTGATTCCTTGTCACCCTGCACCTTGTGCAGCCATTTACCCGTGCAAAGTAGGCGTGAAATGCTGCCAGATCAGCAGAGTGATGTTTGACACCCATCTTTCACTGGTGTAAATGATTACACAGAGCGCAAGGCGTTTTTTTGGGGGGGTGGCGGGGTCAGGCTTCTTACAGACATTTAAAAAACATAGTACTCTGTTTCTTTCTATGCAGTTCCTTGTGGGTGTAAAACTATGACCTTGAAAATGGGGCTCATAATTTGTGCTTCAGAGCAATGGAGAGGGTGTTCAGAACATCGGGCCAGAGAGGGGGTGTAGTGTGAGTCAGGTAGAGGGCAGAGGACTGACTGTACCCAACTGTAACTTTTGTTGATCTTCAAAATTCCCTGCTTACAGTTGAGTTGGAAAAGCATGCAAGGTTTCCCCTGTGATAATTTCAGTGCATTTGGGGCCTGATCCATATTCCACTGAAGTCAGTGAGAGTGTTTCCATTGACTTCACTGGGCTTTGGATCAGGCCCCTGGGCTGGAAGTGGGAAGCGGAGAAGCAGCTGTGAAAATGAAAAATACCATGAAACAAAAGCAAACTGAATGTTCTAAGCCTCTGGAAATGTTGAGGGGTCAGTGGGTGGTTCAGGCGTATGTTTGGGGGCAAAGGTTGGAGGGCTGGTTAATATATCTGAACTGACTTGCTTCACCCACTCATCCCTACTCCATTATAGGGCCCTGAAGATATTTTATAGCAATGTAATCTTTCGCTATTCAGGACACTAATATAGGAACTGTCATGTGAAAATAAGGGCAGGAGCTACCCGCAGAGTGCAGCCTGCCGCTAGCTGGACTCCACTTTAACAGGAGGACACTATGAAAGTGTTTCAGAAAACAGGACTAGTATCTCAGTGTTCACCTATTCCTTCACAAGAACAGAACTGACAATGCAATGGATGGGGAGCCACTTGTGTACCATCCCTAGTTAAACTTTAGCTCCTGGCTGGATGCTGTTGGTCCCTCCACCTCAACAATGACCTGGTGAGCAGGAGCAGCAACTCTGGGCTCTATGCTGGCATGGGGGAAGATTGGTGTCTGGCTGCAGAGTTGGATTTCTATATAAGAATGGAGCAACCCAATTTGGATAGAAAGAGAGAGAGTCCTGAGCATTCTCTCCAAACGTGAAGCACTCATATTTGGTTGAGGCGTCAAACATTTCATTTCCCTTCCTCCCATGTGTTTATACAATGTCTACCTCTGTGCTTTTCAGTTCATTGGGCCTAGGAGGCCTGAAATACTGCTAGGAAACCATTGCATTTGTGGTCCCATTGGAAGTGGGAAGCACTGGAAACATCACAAGGAAATCCTATTCTCACGTGATTTCAGTTTTGCAATCTCAAGAGGGTTTGGTTGCTTATCTAAATGGAAGCTCCAAACTCTTGGAGACTCACTGTATGGTAGTGGTAGCTCCACTTCAACCCTCATTTTGAAGGGGTTGAAGCATCTTTCTTTAGCCGGGAAACATTTTAAAACAGAAAATTGTGTGGTTTGCCTTGGGTGGGGACTGATCAGCCTTGACAGAAATTCCTTACGTTCAACAACAATGCTATTAATTTACATTTCTATAGAACTTTTCCTTCCATGGGGTCCTAAAGCACTTGAAATATCATGGTTCTGATCCTCAGCTGAGGTAAATCAACAAAGCTTCATGGAAGTAGATGGAGCTATGTTCATCCACACCAGCTGCTGATCTGGTCCAAAGTGTGTGTGTGTATAAAATGCATCTACCAGTGAAATGCATTTGCTTTGGGATGGGTGTGTGCACATATGTGTAAAATGCATCTACTTCTGGAGGGGAACATACCAGCTTTTTAACAGGACATGCAAACGCTATGTAACAATTTAGTCCAGGGAGTGAATATAATCTCTAATTGAAACTGCAAGGGAAATCTGGGTAGAATCTGGAAGGAAATTTCTTTTTTCTTGACAATAATTGTAATTGGATCTCTGACTTTTATGGCCAGGGTATCAGAACATGGAATCCTTGAAGCAGAGCAATTCTTAACACCACATCAGAACAGTGATTCAATACTAACTGCTCTATTGCCATCACTTCTTGAAGCACCTTGGGTTTCTTTGGTGGTCTCCCATTCAAGTACAGACCAGCCATGACACTGTTTAGCTTGTGAAGTCTGACAGTATCACAAGCCAAATGGGTATGGCCATGTCTGTATTGGATATGAAGGGATTTTCCTTTGAAACCAATAACCATTTGTGGAATTAAATCAACACCTTTCTCCCTACTCCCAATTAAACTAGGATTTACTGCTTTGGAGACTATATATAAAAAGATCTTGTTAGATCCTATCTGGGATACTGTGTGTAATACTGGGCATTATCTCTCAGGAAGGATATTATTGCCTTGGGGAAAGTGCAATGGAAGACAATAGATAATATATCATGAACTTCTACAGCTTCTATAATTTGAAGATCAAAAAACTGCTTCACTAACAATAAATAATTAAGCCTCCCAACTCTATGAAGCAGTGTAGTTTTATCTTTGTTTTACAGATGTGGAAAATGTTCAGAAGGGGCACCACTTTGACTTTCAAATAGTGTCCACTAATTCTGGGTGCTGAAGTGGGGTTACATTGCAGCTTCGTTTGGTATGGTCCCTTCTTGCCAAACTGCACTCAAAATGCTTTCAAGCGTTTAAAAAAACACAACAAAAAGCAAAACCACAAAGCCAACACAATGGAAGTAGAAAGAAAGAAGGAAAAACTTAATTCAGCTGAGATTTCATATGGAATGGGGAGTCTCTGAGGCAGAGAATAGACAGACAAAAAGGATGCCAAGGTGGCTAGTGGAGAAGGGAGGGATTAGGGTTGCCAACTTTCTAATTCCAGAAAACCAAACACCCCTGCCCTGCCCACTGCCCTGTCCCTTCTCTGAGGCCCCACCCCTTCACCCGCCTCTTCCTGAGGCCCCCTCCCCTGCTCACTCCTGTTGTCAGATGCTACCAGTGTGGTGCTCTGCCTTCTCCTATGTTGATATCACTCGGCTGCGTGCGTGTGTTCCCTCTGTGTGCTGCCCCAGTTCTGCGCAGATAGCTGGCCCAGCAGACCCGAAGAGAACCCCGAATGACCACAGAATCTAGTAAGGTGCAAAGTCACGTCAACCAGGTTTATTGCGGCCTCGGACACAGTTGCAGTTCCCCGTAGATTACTTAGTCTACCGGGCATACTACGAGAAAGTGCCTCTTGGCAATGGACCCAGCTCAGTCAGTGGCGGGACTTTCCACTGCCCCCTCGGCCGGACAAAGACATCACCCCAGGGATACATTCTTATACCCAGGTACAAACAAGTTACACATCACTCCTGACGTATTGAGGTGCAACCCCTCTACGTAGTAAGGTGCCGCCTCTCACCTTGTACATGTTGGTTCGATCAAAACAACTTTACCCATCATTTTACCCTTTTGCCCCTGTCATTGGGATGGGTCAGCCTGTTCCATGTTATCTGTGGAATGTTCCGGTATAGTGTATGTTCTGATATCTGGTGTCCAGTACCTTTTAGGTATATCTCTTTTTTGCAGCATCAGCCCTTTCCTTGCCAGCTTCTGTGAGCAGGGCCTGCCTCTGGCTCACAGCTTAACTTTGCTTTCTGTTAGCAAAGTCTTGACCATTACTTTAGTTCAGGCCTTAGGCCTCATACCAGGCCTCTGATACCAAGGTTTATATCTCAGGGCCTCCTCTTACTACAACTCCATTCCTCCTCCCTCCATTGCTTGCTCTCCCCCACCCTCACTCACGTGCTCATTTTCACTGCAAGGCCCAAACAGGCATATTTATTATTTTGACAGATGTATTATGCTAATTTCAGGTTTTATTTGTTACAGGATGCTAGAGCTGGCAGCAGAATAGTCAAAAAGGGTAATTAAAAAAATAATGAAATTTCACAAAGGTTTTCATGATTCTTTCCCTCCCCTCTTCCCATTTTTTGTAACCAGCTCCATGTTTTTTGTTCACTAAAGTTATTGTAATTTTATGTGTGGAATTAGGACCACACATTATCACAGCTGCAATGGGTCCATTAAAGGCCCACTTCTGAAGCCCCAATACAAATCCATAGAGCCCAACCACAAAAATGCACACCTGGCCATATACCTATATAAATAAATCTGTAGAAACTGACTCCCACACTTACATGCAGATACACGTGTATTCATGTGTACACATCTAGCATGCACTAACACATATACTTCCACATTATTTAATATTAAAATAGTTGTTTAGTGCCTAGAGATCCCAACTAAGATCAGGGCTCCAGGGTGGTAGATGCTGGACATACACATAAAAAGAGAGAGTCTGCAAGAAAGAGTTTATAATGTAGCTAGACAAAGGTGGGGAGAAATGTCTTCTGCAATTACTAATCAATAACATTCACTTTTTAAGAAATAATACATTTCTTTTAGAGTTTCCTTCTCTTTGAAATACTTGTTATGAAATGTAGACACACATATTTTATGTCATCAATTTGTTTGTGCGCAAGCCAGCAAAAGGAATAAAAGTCAAAGAGTTAGGCTGCAAATTTTATTCACACAAGTATACGCACATGCAGCAATACATGCACCTCCCTACACAAAGACAAACAGTCTTTTACACACATACAATGCATGCACACACTTGCCTACACAGAGACACCCAGCTGGGAAGGGAGGAGGGTGGGATGGAGGAGAATAGATGGGTGGGGGGGGGGTGGATGAGAGAGGATGGGGTGGGAAAGAGGCCAAGGTTGAGAGCAGGGTCAGGGTGAGAGGGGGCAGTGAAGGAGAGAGGAGGTGTGTGTGTGTGTGTGGATATGTGGGGTGGATGGAGATGCAGGGGGAGGCAGAAGGTTACAGGTGCATGAGGATGTGGGGGGCACAGGGGTATATAGGGGCATAATGGGAGTGCAGCAGTGTATGGAGGTGAATGGGGTACAGGGCTGTGGGGGGTGAGGGACAAGGGGGTGGTGGCTCTGGGAGGTGGAGAGGATGGGTGGGAGAGTGCTGTAAGGGGACAGGACTGGGATGGGTAGGTGTGGGGGACAGGGCGGGATGGGACGGGGAGGGATGCATTGAAGGGGATGGGGGGTTGAGACAGGGAGGGGATGCAGTGAGGATGTCAGGGGGATGGGGGTATAGCCCCATTCCCAGCACTCAGAGATGGGGACACATACCTCGAACTCCTGAGTGCTGGCTATGGGTAACAGGCCGTGTTCCGCCGCAGGGCATGTGCTGCAGCTCAAGCCCAGCCACAGGAGAAGCATGAGGAGCAGAAGAAGGCTGGCAGCAGTGGGAGAGGTGCATGCCACGACCCCCAACAGCCACTAGTTCATCCCCTGCACTAGCCAATGGGAGCTGCACCTGCAGGTGGAGGGCAGGGCAGCACGTGGACCCCCCCAGCCACCTGACCTTAAGCCTAGGAGCCGGAAATGCTGGCTGCTTCCCGGGAGCCGTATGGCGAGCCTGTCAGTCCTGCTGCACGGCACTGCCACCAACCGGCAAGTCAATGGCTCGGTCAGTGGTGCTGACTGGAGCCGCCAGGATCCCTTTTCGACCGGGTGGTCCGGTCGAAAACTGGACACCTGGTCATCCAAGGAGAGAGAAGGCCATGTGGCAGGCTGAGGTATGTTTTGGAGGGCGTTGAAAACAAGGCTCCTGATTCTCATTTCCACTAAGGTTCCCTTTACACTGTTCTGGCAGTGTAAAAGCCCCTTAAAATGGGAGTAAATTCTATTTATTTTTACTTCTTTTATTTGTTCTCTTTTACTTTTATTTTTAAGGCTCTTATGCTGCTAACACAAAGTAAAGTGGCCTTAGTGTAAATGGGAATCAGGCCCAAGAAGTTTGAACTGTATCGAGCAGGGAAGCTAGGGGCAGAGCCCAAGGGAGAGAGCTGATGCGGTTGCATATCTTCGTATGTGTCGGAAGGCAGGCGGAAGGGAAGGAACAGCTAGGTAAATTGCTGGGGAAGATGATTGAAGTGGCGGCTGTGACTGAGTTTGAGAGGCACCTCAGCGTTGCTATGGAGAAAGGAGAGTGTGAGGAAGTCTGGTGAAAACGGATGAAGGTAGCATTAAGCGCAGCCAAATCTGGCCCATCATTTTGAGCCAGATTGGCCCCTTCCATTGTTGCCTCTGAAGTGTTTGTAGCCAATGACTAAAGCTGGTCACAACTGGCTGTGCGTGTCTTATGTCTCCATCTCTACGGCTCTATGAATATGATATAGTGCTCAGCCGTGTGAGAGGTCAGGAGATGCCGTGCCGTGTTCCTAAAGCTTTCTGGCCGCCACCGATGGAAAGTCTCAGTAAGATGAATTGGCCCTGACTTGTCATACAATCACAGGCACAGCATGGTCTGGTGCACAGCACTAATGTACTGTGAAAACATATTGAATCCAATGGCTTGATGACTGACTCCTTACTGGTCATTAAACTGAAAGAGAAACTGGGTGTGGGGGAGGCGGTGGAGAGAGGGAAGGGGAGAGATGGGGGAGGGAGAAGGAAAAGCCAGATGCAGGGAGGGAGGGAGGGAGGGAAGTGGGCAAGAGTGAGACAAAAGGAGGAGGGAAGAGAGACGGAGGAAAAGGGAGATGGAGAGGAAGAAACAGAGACGAGAGGAGGGAGGGAAAGAAGGGATAGTGATGCTCCTGAAGTTAGAAGCCCCTGTGCTCTGAGCTTCCTTTCCCTAATTGCTTCCAACCTACGGCTGATCCAAATCCCAGGGTAGTCAAGGGAAGACTCTATTAACTTTAGTGGGAGATGGAGCGGGACTCTAGTGTATAGTATCTGGGAAGTATTTTTTATTTTTTTATTTACCACTCCGCTTTACCCCTTCTGCATTAGTATCCCCCATGGCTTTGATATTTATCAGAGGAGCCAAGGTTTTCCAAAGGGATGAGGGAGTTGAGTGCTTCTGTTCTTAGGGTGCCCAACTTGAGGCATCTTCAATCAGCCCCATTTAAGGCATCTCAGATTGGCCTCCCTGAATCACTAGTTACTATTGGCCAGCTTGTTTTGTTCTTCTTAAAGCAATGATGATAATAATTCAAAGGTGTACTTTATGAGAGACCAGAGTGAAGTGAAACAGGGACAAGGAAAGGGAAAAGGGCCGTTGCTGACAGGGGCAGGCAATTTTAAAGTAGGGTACTGACAGCAAGCCTCTGCTGAATAGTCATCCACCCTTCCCAATGGTCCCTCCAAGCCACATTGCTGTGGACTCCAGTATGTGCAAAATGCTGCTGTCTGCCACCTTGTCTATAGAAATCAGTTTGAGGTCCCAGAGCTCAGGCTGCAGAACCAAGCCAGGAAGTCTACACTGCAACTAAACAGCCTGGCAGCCTAAGCCGTGGGAGCCCGAGTTAGTTAGCATGGGCCAGCCATGGGTTTTTAATTGCAGTGTAGACATACCCTTAGGTGCCTAAGTCCCAGTGACTTTCAGTGGGATGTAGATTCCTAGGTCACATGGGCACTTTTGAATATTTTGTCCCTGCTTTAACCTTGTCCCCTTGTTTGTACAGATGTCCATGGCTCTGCCCTGGCCTGTCTCATGGACTTGACCTCTCTGTATTTCCCTTCTCACTTCTGCTACTTTGCTGCTTCTTTGTGCTTCCCCATGGTCTTGGCACTGCTGGCACAAAAGCCTTCTGCTTTGCAGTGCCTGCCATCTGTAACATCCTTCCTTTATATCTCTGACACACACGCTGGGCAAGGACAGTTCATGCAGGCTGAGATTCAGCGGTCCATCCGTTATTCATCCAAGCACTTAAGCATGTGCTTAACTTAGAATCATAAATATACTTAGATCATCTCTGACAAGTTTGTCTAACCTGTTTTTAAAAAAACCTCTGGTAACAGAGATTCTACAACCTTGAAGCACGTGGCTAAGACCCATTGAAGTCAATGCTTAAAGTTAAGTGTGTGCTTAAGTGCTTTTCTGAACTGGAGTCACAGGCAGCAACCTTAGTGCAGAGACTTTTCCATTGCCTGGTGTCATTGAAGGGGATGTAGGCAAATAACCTCTTCCCCAGGGTGTGTGTGTGTGTAGGCCAGACTTTCAGTCTGACTCCATGTGCTGGGAGAGAGGTAGCAAATCAACCTAACAAAAGTTCATGAGTGGATCCCTTCTTTGTCTCGTCCTAGTCCATGTGCCCTTTCTGGGTTCACAACACTGCAGAGGGGCAATGTTGTGACTGTTTCCATTTAAAAAAAAAATTACAAAAACTTTACCATTCATATTATATTCTATGAAACCTTTTTTCTTTTTCCTTTACAAGATGTATATTTTGGGTCTAAATAGCTTGGCAGTGTCCCTTTATGTGGCTTTTTCTACATCAGCCCTTGGGATTTCAGCACTATGGTGACTGATGACAGCTGGTTCTCCAAGTGACTATAGAAAATAATGCTACCTGAAGTTTGACTTCTCTGTATTCCCCCTCAGGGGCATTGTGCAGGGAATGAAGAAGTATTAGGTACAGAGTGGGAGAGATTCAGTGACTTGGGACGTTCCTTCCAATCTCTAACTTTTTTGTAAGGACATTTAGTTTATTTTTTCATAAACTTACAACAATTGACCAATGCACAGAAAGAGCAGAATGGACAAAGACTGCATCAAGAAACTTCACTCAATACGTGAAAAGAACCATGGATAGAAAATTCAAAGAGAAACACTTGGTCTGAGGTATTCAAAGCTACTTAAGAGATTTAGATGCACTGGCCGCGTTGCCATTAATTGAAATAGTGTGTCTAAATCCCTTAAGTCACTTTGAAAAATTCAGATTAACTTTCAGTTTGGTTTAAATTGTGTGTTTAGTTAGGGCTAAAACTGGAATGTAAAGACTTTTTTAAAATTATTATTATTATTAAAGAAGATGAGTTTCTTCATATAAATGTTCTTCAGCTGACACATTATTGATCTGTGTGGAATGAAAACTGAAAGACTGAGGCCTGGACTCCAGACAGAAATTGCATCAGTTTAAGTAAAGGTGTGATGTTGCACTGGTTTAGCAGATTGGTGTAATTATGTGTGCTGACACTCTTACATTGTGTTAAACCTGACTTGCATTGTTTTTGCTCTTCATTAAGCTAAATTGACATAACCCAGGTTCGAACCTATTGAGAGTGTCCACACATGCACACAATTGCTCAGTTGGCTCAGACCGTCTAGCCCTACATCTGATTTCCACTCTGAGACTGGCGGAGGATGAGGACCTGACATCTGTGGTTTGGGAGATCCAGGAATCACTGTATGAAAACCCATCTCCATCTTGAGAGCTCTGAAAACCACGTTTCAAATGGCAGATACATGGAGTGACAGCTGCTGTAACTGAGCCCTCCAGGTGGGGAGGATCATTCAGTCTCTTTGGCAATGAGGAGCTGTCTGATAGCTGCAAATCTGTCCATCAGAGTAGATCCTGGCACATAGTGATGGCTCTAGTCTGGCTCTGCAGGTCAGAACTGAACAGTGAACAGGCTGTGCCAAGCCTCTGTGTCCTGGCATTTATATGTTGGCACTGGTCAGTGCCATACTGACCTGCTGTCTCACTTAACGGCATATGTGTGTGTTAAACTCACTCGAGCAGCTCAGCTTACACATGCCAGCTTGTAGAACTGAGTCACCAGTACCCCACTCTCAGTAGCTTGTTTCTTACCTTGACTGTCTCTGGTTTGTCCTGCAAAGGGGCCAAAGGAATGATGCAAAGAACTAAGCATATACTGTGACTAAGGAGGTGATCTGATTAACCACCTACAAATACTAGAAGGGTGGAAACAGCAAGGAGTGGAGGGAGGAATTATTTAGGCTGGACCACAGGGGTATAATTAAAGTCACTGGATAACACCAAGCAAAGGCTGAATGTTAGGAAACGTTTCCTAAGAGTGATCTCTGTTAGACTATGGAACTGTCTGAAGAATATTCGGCATAGAACAATTCTGAAAGAGCCAGGAGGAGACCAGGATCATTAAATAGAAAATTTTCATTTCTAATTGCGATGAAGTACACAGTGCCGGTCTCTCCAGAACCATGGATGCTGTAGCCTGATCAAATAGTATCCATTTTCCTATGCACTATATATATATGTATCTGGGGAGAGGAGAGGTAGATTTGGCTCTGTTACAATGGTCTACTATCAACATGGGGGCTTCTGTTTCACACACAGTCTCACATGCGGTTCACCAAGGGAGATCGTCTCAGCAGGGCATGAAAATGCTCCTGGCACTCTCCCCACCCCCACATTACACACCTGTCCAAAGGTCACAGACAGTATGGCCTTTAAAGATAGGGGGAGAAGGGAATGCTGTTTACTACAGATGACTATGGACCACCTCAGACTATGAGGACATTTGGATCTGGGTCCAAACTTTGTGGCTCAAGGCTGTCTGTAACTTAATAGGGAAGGAAATGGCTGAAAGAAAAGGAACAAAGTGACTATAGGGCTGAAATCAAAGATAATTTAAGTCAGTGGAAAGACTCCAGTTGACCTCAGTGGGCTTTGACTCAGGTCCATAATACATTCTACAATAAAAGAGAAAATACTAAAGGAAAAAAAAAATAGAAAGCTAAAGAGAAAGCCAGAGATGTGAAAGAGAAATAAAGAGGGGAAATGAAGAAAAGTTGAATGTTAGAAAAATTAATTGGTGGGAAAAAGAGTGATGGAGGGGAAGAGAAGAACTAAACTCCTAGGACATGTAGAAATGTTTTATTATTATTGCAGAGAGAAGTTTGTGTAACACTGTCAGAATGTAACTAGGTTTCAAATGTGGTTAAAATAATCTAAATTGCAGCAATTTTCTCCCCTAGGACCTTCCAGAGTGAATTATTTTCATTCCTGTCCTGTATGGATCTTGCACAAATCACTGGGTGGCAGGTTTGTTTATTCACCCTCAGATATCAGTAGCCTCTGGGCCCTCGCTTTCTGAATGTGCTAATATTATTCTTTATCATTATTAATTTCATTTATCAATATCCAAAGTGTACAAACAAATAACAAATGTCCAGTGCTTGCTCCAAATAGCTTATTATCTAAATGAAACACGGCGCCCTCTGGGGCTGGGACTGTCTCTTCGTCCTTGCTTGGAACATGCCCAGCACAATGGGGTCCTGATTCCAATCAAGGCTACTGGGCACTTCTGTAATAAAAAATAATGAATAATAACAACATAAGGGATGACAGTGAACAAAGGGGTTGGGGCCAGGATAGGGGAGGACAAGGGCTTGAGCAGTGAGAATGCATGGGATGTGCTTTTTGTTACATACAGCATGTAGGTTTTTAATACACCTCTACCCCAATATAACGCTGTCCTCGGGAGCCAAAAAATCTTACCTCGTTATAGGTGAAACCGCGTTATATCGAATTTGCTTTGATCCGCCGAACTGCGCAGCCCCCCCCCCCAGAGCACTGCTTTACCGCGTTATATCCGAATTCGTGTTCTATCGGGTTGCATTATATCGGGGTAGAGATGTACTTACAAATTTCCAGGGCAGTGTCTAGAGTTAAGTCTGGGGTGCAGGTCTGCACAGGAGGAGCTAGATGAATAAAGAGAGGGTAGGAGAGATTTAAAGGAGGTCTGAGGAGAGGAGGTGTGTGTGGTACAGGGGTATGGAAGGATGTTCCATGTATTGGGGCCTGACAAAGAGCACAGAAGCCCAGATCCATGGAGGGACTTAAATGTCACAATGCTCAGCATCACAGTGCCAAACTTCTAGGCACCTAGAAAATCACTTGAACAACACTGCGATCCACAAAGCCGTTTTAGGGGCCCAGGCTCCCTACACAACGAATGTGGAAGGGAAGTGCCTACAAGTGTCATCCACAAAATCAGCATGTTAGGCAGAGAACCATCTTAACTAGTCAAAGGGTGATGCAGATGAGAGGGGTGTGTTCTAAGCCCTGCCCAGGGCCGGCTCCAGGGTTTTTGCCGCCCCAAGCCGCAAAAAAAAAATAAAAAAAAATCGCGATTGCGATCTGTGACGGCAATTTGGTGGAAGGTCCTTCGCTCCAAGTGGGTGTGAGGGATCGTCCACCGAATTGCCGCCAAATAGCTGGATGTGCCGCTCCTCCCCAGAGTGGCCGCCCCAAGCACCTCCTTGGCAAGCTGGTGACTGGAGCCAGCCCTGGCCCTGCCTCTCTCACAGAGGTGCCTAAGTCTGGGCTAGCAATTCATTGCTGGGAACCCCTCTCCTGGAGTCTGGCAGCTGAGGGGGCCTATGGATTTTCTTCCAAGAACGAGTTGGGCGCCTGCCTCACTACACACAAAGCAGCTGGAGGAGGAGGAGGTGGTGTTGCCCACCTTGTATCTCTTAGCTCAGCGGTTAGAGTGCTCACCTGGAATGTAGGAGACCCAGAATCAACCCCCCCCTTCCCCTTTCTGACAGAGAGAGAGAAAGCATCTGAGCAGAGATTGCCCGACAGTAACCCTGCTATTTCAGTCCTGATCCACAGCATGGTCAACTATTCCAGAACTGGAACTCATGCTGTACTGCCAATCCTTACCTACACCTCCTGCTACTCTGGGTTTGGTCCTGTGACAGTTGCCAGGGTACTTCAGGCTGAGAGTTATCTCGTTACCCCCCTTCCTCCAGCACGTGCCTGTGCTTAGCTAGGTGCCAGTTCCCTGACACCGCCAGCCTTCTAGCCATCCAAGCACTCTCCTCTGGGCTATGCCAGCCTGTACTGTGCCTTGCAGCGTAACAACAGGTGCACCCTGATCCACAATCCCATTTCAAGTGTCCCCCTGTAATGTTCAGCCCCTGTCACTGGCTACTCATGAAATATCAGGTCTGCTGTTCTGTCCCCAAAGGCACAGTATACGCAGCAACTTGTAAGATTCAGCTCTGATCCAGCACTTTGCTTAGTATAATAGCGTTTCAATACATTTATTTTTGTTTTCTCTATATATTACCAAAGGTTCAAGTGCTAGTGAGTCAGGATATTAGACACAAAAGGTTCCATATAAAACAAAATCATAACACACTTTCTAGAGACAAAACTTAATTAACAGGTTAACTTCCTGTCTAAAGATGTTTCTTGTGCAACAATTTCAACCAAGGTTGGTTGAGATCCCATTTTTATGAACGTAAATACACTGCCCATTTACTTCCTAGGTGCAGGATGGGAGGGGGTATTTGCCTTCTATTTATACTCTTCCCCAAAGTTCCTTGTCTGTTCTCAGATACAGGGAAACCACCTGTGGCTTATTTTTCCTGTGTGCTGCTTCACTGTTGACTCCACATCTCTTCTTTGACTTTGTATGTAAATGGTGTCCACTGTGTTACCTTACAATGATTAATTTACATCTCGACAGAGATAGGTGAATTAACATCAGGTCTGACAGAATCTGTTTTTTCCCCTCTGCGGGTGACTCATACCTTGATACAGAATCTGAGAATGCATTTTCATCATACACACATAACTCCTTACATTACTTCTGGGAGAATTCTGTGCCAAAAAATTAAATATTTTGCACCAAAAATTAAATATTCTCTACACAACATTTTAAATTTCTGCAAAATTCTGCATATTTTATTGTCAAAATAACACAATATAATCTTGCCATTTTCAATTATTTTGGTAATTTATTTCAAAATACCTGTCAGCAAATATGTCTGTAACAATACAGACAATAAAAAAGATTCAGGAAATGTTTTTGAGAAATAGATTCCTTACTAGGCATATTAACACAGAACTTTGAGTAATAATTCATTTAAATTGCAATACAGAACTGTATTTCCTGCACTCCTCAGAAGCAGTGGAAAGTGTTAGGGGAGTCAGGGGTCATGGAGGAGCTGAGGGAGAGGGATGTAATTACTGAAAAGGAGCCTGGGAGCGAACCTGGAGGTTTGTTGGGTGTGGGTGGGAGAAGTATGGAACAGTTTTTTTTGCGGGGGGATTGTCCATTCAGTCAGGCACATTTGCCCCTGTCCCCATGTGGCCCTGCACTCCCCTCCCATTCAGCCCCTGGCTCAATGCTGTCACCCCACTAGCTCCTGTGCCCCCATCCCAGTCTGTCCCTCCACTAGCCCTTCTGAGCCCCAGTCTGTGAACCCCAGCAGCTCCGTGTGCCCTGCTCTGTCCCCCCACCATCCTGTGCCTCCTCACCTAGCCCTGTGGGTAGGGTGCTGTGAGGAATGCAGTCTGCCCCCTCCCTATCCACAGCTGACTACTCCAGCCTGTGAACTGGCTGCCCTCTCTTCTAGTGCCAAAGCAGCCCCTTGTGGGCAAAAAACTGCAGTGTCTCTCCAGCAGAATGTATTTTCTTCAGGGAAAAAAAATCTGCGGGAGACATGAATTCTGCATGTGCAGAATCTCCCCAGGAGTATTACATTGTATCTCTACATACACTTCACAACAATATTAGTAACAAGTGTCACCCTGGCTTTCATTTAAGTCCTCACATGACATTCTTTGTTGAACCAGAATGTACATACCAGAATCAAGATATTCCTGTAACACTATTGTCAGTTAGTATTAAGGGATTCTTTGGTCACAGGACTGTCACACAAGTTTGCGAATGGATCACAATCCTGACTTGCATCCCCCTACTATTTCAATCCTGGGTGTCTGCTTAAAGCCACCTAACATGACATATGACTTAAACCAGATCTGAACTTCAGTTCTCAGAACTGACAGGTTAGTGTGTTGAGCTAAGGCTCCCATTAGTCCCACCCCTTTCTTCCCCGAGTTCTCCTCCAATCTCACAGTTCATTTGGGGAGCAGCTAGTGTAAAAGATTAAATATACTCAAGTCTTTTTCTCCACCATGTAAACATAGAAATAAAACTCTTCTTTGGTGTAAGAACATAGGAGTTCTCTCTCCAAAACAGCCCAGTGGCTTGTCTAGTATGGTATCCCACCTTTTACCCTATTTGAATAAACCAATGGCTCAGCTAATCCAGCATCCTGTCCCCAGTTATATGCAGTGCCAGATACTTCAGAGGCAGATGTAAACACCTATAATGCATCTAATTGTACTGTACGATACCAGTGGTGAGGTGAATTTCTTCCTGACCCCACTGGTGATCTGCTTATGCCCTGAAACATGAGTGTTGTCTTTGTATTCATTGTCTGTCATAGTACAGATTAAGTTAAGAAGTTAAGCATGGGTCAGTTAAGGTTATATTCAGGGTTAGCAACGTGTTAATATTAGAGCAAGGTTTGGCAACCTATGGCACGCGTGCCAAAGATGGCACGAACCCCGGCAGCAGGCTGAGCTGGACCCTGGCAGGCAGCAGTGTGCCATTAAAAATCCTGCCTGACCCAGCCTGCTCTTCCCCGCCCCCTGCCTACCGCTCTCACTGGTGGGGGAAGGGGGCAGAAGCAAGCTTGGTCCTGCCAGCTGCTGCTGTATGGCAGGCTTCGCTGGCCGCCAAGCTTCCCCGTCCCCTGCCTCTTCCCCCAGCATGCTGCGTTGAGCCCTGCCTCCTCTCCCTCCCTGCAGCCAATGGCCCTTGTGAGGGAGGGGAGAAGAGCAGCCCCAGCGCCCTCGCTGCTCAGACCAGTAAGGAGGCGGAGAAGAGGAAGGGGGGTAGGAGCGGGACATATCCCTCCAGCCCCCTGCCGTGAGCTGCTCAGGGGGCTGGAAGCACCCCCCTGATCCCAGCCCACCCACCCAGCCCTCTGCCCTGACCCCTGCACCCCCTTGCACCCCAGCCCCCTGCATCTCCCCCCACGACCCCATCCCTGATTCCTGCACCCTCCACACATACCCAGCCCCCTCACACCCCATGCCCTGACTCCTGCACCCCCTCACATGCCCCCAGCCCTCTGCCCTGACCCCTGCACCCCCTTACACCCCAGCTCCCTGCATCCCCCCACGACCCCATCCCTGACTCCTGCACCCTCCACACATATCCAGCCCCCCCAGACCTCCTGCCCTGACTCCTGCACTCCCCACACATACCTAGTCCCACCACACCCCATGCCCTGACTCTTGCACCCCCCACATCCCCACCCTGAGCACCAGGTTGGCAGCGGGCTGAGCGGGGCCAGTGTCTGGGACCCCGGCTGGCAGCCAGAACCCCAGACTGGCAGCGGGCTGAGCGGGGCCGGCAGCCGGGACCCTGGCTGGCAGGAGCCAGCGGATGGAACCCCAGACCGGCAGCGGGTTGAGACGCTCGGCCCGCTGCTGGTCTGGGGTGCTGGCCCCGCTCAGCCTGCCACCGGTCTGGGGTCCCGGCCCCTGGCCCTGCTCAGCCCGCCGCTGGTCTGGGGTTCTGGCTGCCGGCCCCTTGCCAGCTGGGGTCCCAGCCACCGGCCCCGCTCAGCCCGCTGCCAGCCTGGGGTTCTGACTGCCGGCTCCGCTCAGCCCGCTGCTGGGCTAAGTGAATGGAACCTAGGCTGGCAGCGGGCTGAGCAGGCCAGCGGCTTAAGATCAGCATTTTAATTTAATTTTAAATGAAGCTTCTTAAACATTTTGAAAACCTTGTTTACTTTATATACAACAGTAATTTACTTATATTATATATAGACTTATAGAGAGACCTTCTAAAAAACGTTAACATGTATTACCGGCACGCGAAACCTTAAATTAAAGTGAATAAATGAAGACTCAGCACACCACTTCTGAAAGGTTGCCGACCCCTGTATTAGAGTTAAGTTTATGCTTAGCATTGTGCTCAGGAGGGTGACTCTAGTTAGTGTTGTGGTAGGGCATTAGGTTATGGTTAGCACCAAAATCAGGCTTATGATTAGGATGGGTCAGGGCTAGATTTGATTCAGAAGTGAGTTTAGCAATGGAATTAGGGTTATGGTTAGGATTATGGAATTTGAAGCCATGCTACATGGCACTGTGACCTCATTCCATCTCACAGGCTAAGCACGGCAGGGCCTAGAAAGCGTTTGGATGCGAGACTTCTGAGGTGCTGTAGGAAGTGATGTTGGCAGTTGAATAGGTGATGTGCTTCTTCCTGAGTCAGCAATGAACTAATTTCCTAGCAAGGTTCCCCCTAAGCTGGTATCCTGATAGCAAGCACTGTGCACTCAGCTATATGTGCAGAGCAGGGGAGGCTTCCTGCATCAGAAAGCATCTTCCTCCTAGCCCAGAGAGAGGTCTCCAAGGTTTTTCCTCCTGTCTCTCTCTCTGGCTGAGGCAAGGGGATGTTGGGACTTCCCTTCCTGCTGCTGCCTCGGGCTGGGGGGTGGGTAGGGCTCATTGGGGTTCCCCCTCTGCCTGTTGCTGCCTTAACAGCCGACACAGCTATGGGGAAATGAGCTGTATTGGATAGCTCCCCCTACATTACCAAAAGAATGGCTAATGGAATTCCAGCTCGCAGGCCTCACTCTGCCCTCAGTTCCATCTGGGTAACTGTTTTCCAGCCTACAAGATTATCTAGTTACCTTGTGTACTGTTCTAATGACACCCTATTCATAGTTACATTTGTTAGATGAAGGATAAGCTGTTTGTGTACTTGACGTATTTTGAAATATTGTATAGAAGTATCTGCAATCACTGAGCTGTATTTTGTTCACACCTCCATATAATTTTCTATTAATACTTGTCTCAGATGTAATCTGTATAAAAATACAGTGTCAAGTGAAGATCCCATGGCATTTTTAAGTGTATTAGCTCTTGTGTCCTGGCCAAATTCCAACCTGAGTAATGACTTTCTGCCTACTTAAATTCCCTTTGCAGTTTCAACTAGAGAAGTTGTTCTTCCCTTCCTGTCCTAACAATTGTTGTGTAACATTGCTCTGCCAAGCTAACTAGATAGCGCATTTCAAGAAAAGGGGTGTCTGCATTTTAATGGTGGGTGAAGTCAGATTATAGGTTGTAAAACCATTTTAGCTCACCATACTCTGATATATTCTCTCTCTCTCTCTGAGATAAAATGTTTTATTGGCCAAGCTTGAACTTGGGATGGCCACATTGCTCAGGAGTGGCAAAACCACAAGAGGATTATGTTTGCCACCCTAAACGAGGTCCAAACCCCACACAGAGCACCATTGTGTATCCTGAATATGCCACATAATTTACGGAAAAGCCGTTTTAAAGAAATTTTATACAATATCCCAGTGATATTTTGCATTAGCCTCCACCTCTGAGGATAAACTCCTTGAATGCTAAACCTGGTAGTATTGTGAATACATTATTTAACTAATGTAGCCCTTTTTATGCGAGTGAGCCTATCCTGATTTCTGCACAGATATTTGTTATTTGCACATATTCAGTGAATAGTTTATACGAACAACTTTCAGCCAGTGGGGGTGTCCATGAACTGCTCCCTTTGTTTCTGCTCCTTGATTGACTGAAACTTTATTCTTCTGTTGTTGTTGTTTAAAAACAATGAACAAGGAATCTTCTTGTTCTTTTACAAATACCCTTTGTCATATGTGAACAGAGGTATTAGCGTGAGCAGCAGCCATTACCTGAACATTTGTGTGAATAAAACTTGTTCACATGAGACGTGGCTAAAAAGGTTACAAACACAGGCAAACCAAACATGTTAGGGCTTGTCTATACTTAAAAAGCTGCAGTGGCACAACTGTAGCACTTCAGTGAAGACACTACCTATGCCAATGGGAGGATTTCTCCCGTTGGCATAGCTAATCCACTTCCCTGAGAGGTAGTAGCTAGATTGATAGGAGAATTCTCTTGTTGATGTAGTGCTGTCTACACTGCTGGTTAGGTCAGTTTAACTGCATTGTTTGGGGTGTGGATTTTTCACACCCCTGAGCAACGTAGTTATAGTGACCTAATTTCCTAGTGTAGACCAGGCCTTAGAATCTGAGCAAATGTTTAGGAACACTCTTTGCAGTCACTGACCCACAAAGCTTAGCACCACGAACCCAACTATGCAGGCCTTGCGGGGGTGGGGGAATAATACATTTCAGAAACTGTGATGAACTACATAATTGTGACTGTAGGGTGTAATGTCTTAATTTCTCTACTAGGGAAAGAAGCAAATGACGTATCCCATTGAAAGAGCAGGGATTCCTGGCTTTCTTGTCCATTTTGAGGCTTGCTGGATTGTGGGTTTATCAGTCCTAAAACCTCTCTGGAGTAACCTGTAAGTTGCTGAGTTCCTTTCTGCCCATCCAATCCAGGCAGAAGTTAAAGATTCCATGGATTTGATGGGAAGAAAAATGGAGGTAACGGTGGTGTGTTGGTCAGCATTTTCTCCTTCAGGAAAACAAGTCCAATGTTGAGTGCAAATACAGAACAGCTGCCATGTTTGTCTGCCTGCTCCTGCCTGGCTAGTCTCCATCTCAGTGCTTTGTAAAGCATTTCAAAATAATCAGTATGAAAGAGGTGCGCTGTAAAACTAGATTCTATTCTCTGGGCATCACAACTAGCCATTGCATAACCAAGTGCATTATAATGTGTGAGAATAAGTAGAGAAATCACAGGAGATGTATTTTAAAGAGAACAAATATAACATTAAGGCGAGCGAGTGAGCGAGAATAGAGTGCATTAAAGTTAATAAAGCATCGCAGGAGTGGGGACCACATTTCACTGTGAAGGAATCTAATTTAGCAACTTGTAATTGGAGGATAACAGTCCTGCTGGAATGAAGTTAGCTGTTCATTTTGCTGAACTCTTGAAGTGTCTCGGTCCTTCTTGTGAGCTTGTTCTCAGAAGGAGAATCCAGAAGAAAGGCTGGAATCGATTGATGATTCACACCCACAGTCCTTTCAGCCTTTAAGTGGATTTGGTTCCTTCTGTGAATATTTATTATCTGTTTATTAATTTCATAATATTAATGCAGCATGTGCACTCTCTGCCTGCCCTGGGCAAGAGAGACCAGGAAACTGAACTTAGGTCTCCTCCATATCAGGGCAGAAAACTAGCCTTCAGGTGACAATGCAAGCAGTACTGGCCTGTTAGCCACTGGCTCTGTTTAGGACAACAGAACATCTGAAGGAGGGCGGGTTGTACATTCTCTAAGGTCCTGCCAGTCTCATTACATCTGTTATGAATATCTATCTGTGTAACTGGTGAGGGGAGGAGATTTTGATAGGGGTATGCAAAATAATGAATGGTATAGACAGGTCCAGCAGGGTCCTGCTTTGAGCAGGGGGTTGGACTAGATGACCTCCTGAGGTCCCTTCCAACCCTGATATTCTATGATTCTATGATTTACTCTTTCCCACAATACCAGGGCAAGAGAGCAGCTGGTGCAGTTTAGAAGACATCCTGGTGTACGCCATGTTTGTTTAACCATTGCAGAATGGAACCTTGAGGTGAATAGCTTAATGAGATCAATAGGTTTGAAGAACAGTCTTCCATAACCTGAAATACATGCAACTGCTTGAGAAAGTGATGTGGATGTTTGGTCTGAGCATGGGACAGGGAACCAGGAACTCCTGTATTCTGATTCTGGCTGCTCCTGACTTCCTCTATGGCCACAGGCTAGTCCAGAGCAAACCTCTCTGTGGTGGGAGGATTAGTTAGTTAAGGTTTGTAAAGTGCTAAATAAATGCTAAGGATTATTACGAGGAGACTGGATAAAGCCTATAAACTATACCGTAGAGAAGGGTCCTGCATAAGGATGGACTGATGACCTAATAGGACTCTTCCATTTCTAACTTCCATGATTTTTTAAAAAAAGAACAGACATTTGCAGGTTATAAATCATAGTAACATCTGTGGATACACTAGCTAGAAATGAAAATGTATGAGGTCTATTTATTATTGTGCTTCAGAGCAAAGAGGGTCACCACCTGGGATAGGAAGGAAAATCTCCCCCATACTAGAACAATATGTAAGTGGCCATGTGCACTGTTAACATTCGGCCCCCTCTTCCACCCCTTTTTTTAAATAAGTGAATTTAGCATGGGTGAAAGGGGCCCAAATGACAGTCTCACAGATTGAAGTCCTGTATTTATCCCCAAGGTAAGTGGATAATGGGCCATGGCAGTGTGCGCACACACTGCTCCTGCCAATACACCTCAGCCTTGACCTGGAAGGATTATACTGAGAGTTGAGAAGGGAGTTCTGAATCCATGACCTAAGTAGGCTTTGGACTCTTTGCTTATAGTACCTAAATGTGGGCAAACTGGTGCCAATTGTGTGATAATTGCTTTTGTGTTGGGGACCAGAGGTGAAAGTAAGACAGTCCGGTTTGGTCCGGCGTACCGGCAAGAGCTGGTATGCTGCGCCGGACCGGACCGGCTTCTCCGGTAGTGATTTAAAGGGCCCGGGCTCCCCACAGCGGCTGGAGCCCTAGGCCCTTTAAATCACCTGTGGAGCCCTGCCACCGCTACCCCAGCCCTAGCCCGAGCCCTGCTGCCCCCGGGTAGCAGCGGCAGGGCTCCCGCGGTGATTTAAAGGGCCCGGAGCTCCGCGGCAGCTGGAGTCCCGGGCCCTTTAATTCGCCCCTGTGCCCTGTGGCTCCTAGCTGCCTCTGCAGCTGGTAGCTCCGGGGTGATTTAAAGGCCCTGGGGCTCCCAGCCACACCCGGAGCCCCGGGACCTTTAAATCTTGAAAGGCCCTGCCTCTTCCTGTTGAGGCCACACCCCGCTCAGGACTCCAGCGTACCGGTAAGTCCTTTAAACTACTTTCACCCCTGTTGGGGACACACATTTAGACATAGGACTGACATCTTCAGCTCATTTCGCATAGGTAACTGGATGTCAGTTAGAGGACAACAACTTTCAATCACTGTTGACTTGGGTCTGAGATGAAATGCAGGCTTACAGATAATGTGCTTTGTATTTTCTGGACAGTCCCTTAAGCCATCCAATTCCCCACCCCACCTTCCCCCCCCCCTCTGAATTTTCAAGTAAAGGCTGCTGTCAGATGACCTGATTCAAAACCAAGTGAAGTTATCACTTCAAAGGTTTTTTTTTTCTCCTGCTGCTGATAGCTCATCTCAATTGATTGGCCTCTTACAGTTGGTATGGCTACTCCCATCTTTTCACGTTCTCTGTATGTATAAATATCTTCTTGCTGTGTGTTCCATGCTATGCATCCGAAGAAGTGGGCTGTAGCCAACGAAAGCTTATGCTCAAATAAATTTGTTAGTCTCTAAGGTGCCACAAGTACTCCTGTTCTTTTTGCGGATACAGACTAACACGGCTGCTACTCTGAAACCTGAAGTTAATGGAGAGACTCCTGTTGATTGTGCTTTCGATCAGGTTCAGGGAGTGGATAACAGACAAGATGGACTAACTATCTGATCCAGCAGGAGGTGGTCTAATGCAATGGCTGTCAGCCTTTCCAGACCACTGTACCCCTTTCAGGAGTCTGATTTGTCTTGTGTATCCTCAAGTTTCACCTCATTTAAAAACTACTTGCTTACAAAACCAGACATAAAAATACAAAAGTGTCACAGCACACTGGGGGGGAGGGATAACTTAGTGGTTTGAGCATTGGTCTGCTAAATCCAGGGTTGTGAGTTCAATTCTTGAGGGGGCCACTTAAGGATCTGGGGCAAAAATCAGTACTTGGTCCTGCTAGTGAAGGCAGGGGGCTGGATTCAATGACTTTTTGGGGTCCCTTCCAGTTCTAGGAGATAAGTATATCTCCATATATTATTATTATTATTATTAATGACAAATTGCTGATTTTCTCATTTTTTACAATATAATTCTAAAATAAATCAATTGGAATATAAATATTGTACTTACATTCCAGTGTATAGTATAGACAACAGTATAAACAAGTCATTGTGTGTATGAAATTTTAGTTTGTACTGATTTTGCTAGTGCTTTTTATGTAGCCTGTTGTAAAACTAGGCAAATATCTAGATGAGTTGATGGTACCCCCGGAAGACCTCTGTGTACCTCATTTAATCATGTAATCATTTCATCTCTTCCTTTTCTCTCTCTCTCTCTCTCTCTCTCTTTTCTTCTCAGGGAGTGTAAGAGCTGAAGATGAGGCCCAGGGCGGAGTGTTATTCTCCAAAGTTCTGGCTGGTGCTGGCAATCCTAGCGACGACGGGTGGTGCGGCCCGTGCCCAGAAGAGCCACCCCAGTATCGGCGTTGCTGTCATCCTGGTGGGGACCTCAGACGAAGTGGCCATCAAGGACGCCCACGAGAAAGATGACTTCCACCACCTCTCAGTGGTGCCCCGAGTCGAACTGGTGGCCATGAATGAGACAGATCCCAAGAGCATCATCACTCGCATCTGTGACCTCATGTCAGACCGGAAGGTTCAAGGTGTGGTGTTTGCTGATGACACAGACCAGGAAGCCATTGCTCAGATCCTGGACTTCATTTCTGCCCAGACTCTCACGCCCATCCTTGGCATCCACGGAGGCTCCTCCATGATCATGGCAGACAAGGTAGAAATTGGCTTTCTTCCATTACAGATCAGGAAAGTGGGGTTTAGTATCCTGAGAAATAACCTAGCCAGTGGTCTGCAGATGGAATCTCACTTGGCCAAATGATTATGTGCGTGGAGAGAGTCACTTTCAAGGAGAGATTAAAAAAGCTAAGTGTGTATAGTGTGGCTGAATTCCCATCTATAGGAAAAATGCTAACTGTGTAGAATTATAGGAGAGAGACAAGCTGGGTGAGATAATATTTGTTAATTGGAGCAACTTCTGTTGGTGAAAGAGACAAGCTCTTGAGCTCCGCATAGCTCTTCTTCAGGTCATTCTTCAGGAATTATATGAAGCATACAAAGATCAAGGAGAGAAGGGAGTTGCTAAAAGGGATCTGCAAAGGATTAAAATATTTTATTCTTTTTTATGATGTATTGTGACCATTTATGACCATTGTGTTTTTTACTTTTTGCCTTCACTCGTTTAGCTGGAGAATCACTTGGGGATCTCAGGGATGTTTACTATGAACTCTCACATTTTAATGGAAAGAGTACAAGTGCTGAAACTTTAATAAAACCATCCTCTCTCCAAAGTGGTCATTAGTTATTGGGTTAAATAGGTGTTAACCAAAGTATCAAAACATAAAACCAATCCCTCTCCCCCATACAAAAAAACCCAAAATAGTTTGGCTAACAACCCCTTCTAATTTCAATTGCACATCTTTCATTCTCTTGTATTGTATTGTCATAATTTCACTAATTCTTCAGTCACCATTGTATACCATTGCAGACAAGACCTGAATGTCGAATGTGAAAAAACAGCAGGCCTGATTCCCTTTGAACTGCAAGGCAGGTCTCAAACTTGTCCCTATAGAGTTACTAGGTAGTGGATATCTCCATGCTGTCACCCATGATCTGCTCTGGATATAGACCAGGGGAAGTCCCAGCTCTTGGGGTCTGACAGACAGCAGTCTCATGGCTCCTGATTGGCTCCCTACCCCTTATAAACCCAAGAGGCATTCTAGGAATTGTCCAGGCAACAGTGTGGGTTTCCTGTGGCTTCCACAACCATTCCTGTTCTTGAACTCCTGGTTTTGACCTTGGCTTGATTTGAATCTTGCCTCCTGACTTGGATCCTGAAGCCTGACTTAGCCTCCGATCCTTGGTATCGACCCCATCCTGGAACTTGACTACAAACTTCTCCGCTATTTCCAGCCTCAGGTTTGACCCTGCTCTGACTAGACTGTTCTGCTCAGCTGAGAATTCCCCCAGCTTGGGAGATCTTTTAACTGGTATAGAGTCAGTGTAGCTGGAGTTATATCTTGGTGCCAGGAAGAATCTGGGCCAACAATTCTTTTTTGACAAAACCCTGTCGGGTCTTCTTTTTACATC
Source organism: Chrysemys picta bellii (assembly GCF_011386835.1). Classification (NCBI taxonomy): domain Eukaryota; kingdom Metazoa; phylum Chordata; order Testudines; family Emydidae; genus Chrysemys; species Chrysemys picta. The sequence continues at coordinate 89,600,585 of NC_088791.1, read as the reverse complement.
ACAAAGCAAACAAGAGTACAAGCCATTTTATTCCTTTGCAGGTCACCTTTCAGGGGATCTGAGAGAGACAAGACATAATTGGATATAATTGAATAAGGGTGGGGGGGACTTAAACTGGATAGTAAGGAAACATTTCCTTGGAGTGAGTTTTATTAGACTGTGGAATTTGGGTGGGCTGATTTTTTTGTTGTGAATATTTTTTTCCATTTTTTTTCATTTTTGGGACTAAATTAATCACAAATATGTTTCTCAGTCTTTGATCAGCTTTAGAAATGGACAAGTGATATTCAGCAAGTAATTGATTCAATAAAAAATAATTGCTGAATAAATGACTCTCAAAGGATTTCTCCCCACCCCCCTTTTGCCCAGCTCTCTGTACAATAGCCCCCAAGCCTTTTCCATCTGAGAGGAAACTCGGGCAACAACTCTGTGGCCTTGATTATCCACTGCCTTGCACCTCGTGCAGTCATCTACACTTGTGCATAATGGGTGTAAAACACTAACAGAACGGAAGGGTGGCATTATACAGTCATTTTGCATAAGTACAGATGACTCCACCAGGCCCAAAGCACTTAAAAATTGTGAGTTTAAACTTGATGGGGCAAATTCCAATTTAAGATTATACCAGTATAAATTCAGAGTAACTCCATTGATTGTGGTGCAATCAGATCAGATTTACACTGGTAAATTTACACTGGTGTAACTTAGAGCAGAATTTGGTCCACTGAGTTGTCTGAAGAGTTTTTACCCTTCCATAGATCTTTCCTTGGCAGAGTAATGTCGTCCTATTATTGTATGTTGCCCATTGACTTCTATGGGAAATTCTGGTAGGACCATGAGGGGACTTAAAGATGGGGCCCAGTGAATGTAAAAATCCCTTTTACCAAGCTTCCCATGTGCAGCTTTTGAACAGGGTAAGTAAGTCCCCAGGCAGCTGATGTGCTGCACCAGGCAGTGTCCCAGCATGGCCGGAAGAGGATCTGGCCCCATCCCTTCCACTTCCCGCTCAGGCAGGCTGCTGGGGTGGGGGCACTCGAACCTGCATGTCCCCCACTGTGTCACCTCTTGGAGAGCAAATTTGTGTCCAAATGCAAAAACCTATGTTAGTGCAACATTAAATTGAAAAATATGAGCTAAAAAAGGCAGGAAATAAAAAAAGTAAGTTTCCAAACATAAGACTGACTCTGCTACATTGTGCATATCTATACCTATATCTATCACTGGTTAGACTGATACATAGATGCAGTGGTGCAAGTAGAAATCATTTCTTGCTGGTACTGCACTCATGGGAGGGACACAAGGGGGGGCAGGTGACTCCTCCCCACTCTTCCTCCAGCCCGGGGTCCCCACGCTCTCCCCATCATCTCCAACACCCCCCTTTGTATATACAAACATCAACATGCTTAACTACTCACTTTCCCCCCAAATACGTAGTATTCAGTCTGTTTATATGGAGTATGGGAGTTGAGTGAGGAGCCATTTCAGCATATGTATGACTTATTAAAAGACAAATTTTAAGGAGAACTGTATCCTAAACTGCATTATGGTGTTGTACCCAAACATTACATTTCAATGGGAGATTCAACTTCTTTTATACGAACAGAACAGAGTCCTGAAACTCTTACCAGTCCACAGAAGTGGTCCATACTAATGCAAATAGTCCTATTGTCTTCAATGGGATTGATCAAATGATTAAAGTTTACAGGATTAGATTCCAAGTTTGTAAATTGTTCTGGATGAAACTGACAATGCCTGAGCTGTCAAATCAGGAGGAGCTTCATTTGAATAAAGGTCGGCAGATGTGTGATAAGTCTTAGCTCCGTTGCTAAGATGAGGAACATATTTTCAGCAAAGTTCTTGGCAGATTCCTGAGGCAGCTGGTTTAAGGCCATCAGTGTCCGACATTATAATCTTCACTTCTAGTTCTCTCACCCACAAAGCTGGAAAATGAAGCATTTGTTTTCTTTGTTTTGATGCTCCAGTTCCAGTTAACAAAATGTATGTTAGACTAGTTTGGCTGCAAAGAAGAATTCTGTGTATACTGGGGACAACACCTGATTCCCGTCAGGCTGCAGAACTGGGCTGACATCCGAATCCAAACATCTGCTGGTCAGTGCAAGCAGAGGCAGTCCTCTAATGATTTGGCCTTGATGTGATGCAGTATGGATATCATGGATAATTCAGACCAATGGGGAGAAACGGGATCAAAAACACTGTTTAAACACCTTCCATCCTCCTACCCCTTCCCTCCTGAGGACTCCTGACCAAACAGCACAATACATATGCTAACAAACTTAAACAAAGCCTTTGTTTAAGTTTGTTAGCATATGTATTGTGCTGTTAAAGCCATTTAAAGAATGAATGCCCTCCCTAGTTGTGTTCTGCTCCTTTAAGGAGCAGAGCAGAGCCCCACCCCCTCCCCCTTCAGGGGGCGGCCCTAGCCCCAAGTCTTTTCGTGCCCGCTAAAAATCTCTTGCCAGTACTGCATATTGGAGGGTACTGCCCTACTTTCACTCCTGCATATATGATAAACACTAAATGTAACATGGCAGAATTAATTATGCTGATGGAACCTTAACTTTTGTATTGCCTAACTGCTTTTGTTCAAATTCACATAATTAATATTGCATTAATTTAGATTTTGTATGTAATATTTATTTTTACTGGGTTTCTCTGCATTTTTGTCCATTTCGTGTGAGGTGTAGGTGTGTGTGTGTGTGTGTGTGTGTGTGTGTGACTTTTATATATAGTCTCTTGCACACAGTTTTGTTGTTTGCTTTTCCTGATGCTAACACACTTAATTCCAATATATTATTATAAATAATATAATACAAAATAAAAAAAGGAACAAAAAGTCATTTTGAAAGGAAAAATCAAACCATTTCATTCAGAACATATTGAAATGGGATGTTTCAACATTCTCAGAACTACTTTCCTCTTCCCCCCTCCCTCTAAAGTGAAATTTCAGGGTACTTGACATGATTTTGCAAAGTGTTTCAGTTATGCTGGAACTATGTTCTCTGATGGAAAATTGTTCCATCAAAGTTTCTCTGACCAGGTCTAGTAATTAACAATGAAAAACTATTTTTATTGTAATAGTTGTTATAACTCATAAAAAAAACCCTGAAGTATTAAATCAATTTGTGCCATCCCCAGCCAGATGAGAAGATTAGTTTCTTGGTTTTGGAGCAGGCAAGACCTTTATTACAACCCTGAGCAGATACTTGTCTCACAAAATTTGAATTAATTACACTCAAATTTCTCCCTGCCCCAAACAGGCCTCAAAATGAAATTGAAAACCTGGAGTGTGAAATTGACCAGTGCTGCTGCCTTAGATCCTCATGTCATTCCTCAGTAACCACGGGACATAGAGAAACAACTCTTTCCAGGGAATCTCTTATTCTGTTTGCCTTTTATTTGCTTCATTAACCACATTTAGAGGGAAAGGACTATGAGGGAAGTTAAGGGAATTAAATACACACAGCCTGAGAAAACAGAGGGTACAGGAAGAGATAAGATTGCAGTATATAACTGTTTTACGGGCCTTAAGGGATTGATATATGAAGATAGTCTGTACTTTGACCCATCAACCTTTTACGCCCAATCAGGGATATTGCAGATTATGTATTCCTCATGCCACCTGATCTTAAGCCAAACTTTGCACCCTTGATAATCTGTATGTTATTCCCTGATAACCAGAAACTTCTATGCTCAAACTCTGTTCACAATTTTTTTAACATCATCTTTATAACTCTTTTATGGGCCTTAAGGGATTGATATATGAAGATAGATTAAAAGAGCTAAATATGTATATTGTAGCTTGACTAAATAATGACTACAGGTAAGTGTAACTAATGTGTTGTGTCTAGATATATACCAAGGAGAGAGAGAGAGAAACAGTTTAGGTTGGTCTAAACGAGGTGTAACTAGGAGCAATGGGAAGAAATTGAGCAAAGGGATCATTAAACAGGATATCAAGAGAATTTTCCAAATGGCAAGCTCTATTAGATGTGGGGTAGTCTCTTCAGGGAAAGATGGTAACCCCATCACTTAAACTATTTCAGATTTGGACTGGATAAAACTGGAAAATACACTGTAGGGAAAAATCCTGCCTTAGCTAGGATGGGTGGGAAGAGAAAATGAACAAGCTGAGAGAGAAGAGCAGGCCAGAGAGACAGAAATGGGGGAGGGAGAGCTAGAAAGGAGGAGTCCTTCTTCCAAACCTAACATGATCAAAGAAAAAAAGTTTCATTAAAATACAACCTGTGAGTCAATAAAAAAAACAAACCCTGACATGATTCTTTTCCTCTCGGTGCTGCATGCCATGTATCTGCAAGGTTCCTTATGCTAATTAGACACGTAAAGTTCCAGAAGAAAGCAGGAGAGAAGAAATAAGGGCAGTGGAGTTGGGTGGAGAATGTAAAGGCAGGAGAGAAAAGGAAGGCATTCATCTCAAGGAGGCATTGTGGCCAATGCATAGGGCACAGGTCTGGAAGTCCAGAGACCAGAGTTATACTCTACAAATGGCTTGCTATATGACATAGGGTAAGTCTCTTCTGCTGTTTCTCCATCCACAAAATGGAGATAATGATACTTTTGTAAATTGCTTTGGGATCTACAAAGGCAAAGCTCTAACTGCTACTTATTGATTAATGAATTATTCTAGTTGCAGTCAATGTGATGCTTTATATAAAATTCTAAAATTCAGGAGAAGAAGCTGTAGTCTCTAATAGTGGGTAGTTAAATATCTCTGGTGTGCAGGAAATATTATTCTAGGAGGAGCTGGTCATAGAATCGTAGGTTTAGAAGGGACCACACGGGTTATTTAGTCTGATGCCCTGCCAAGATGCAGGATTTGTTGTTTCTAAGCCATCCAAAACAAATGACTATCTGAAAATCTCCAGTGAAGGGGCTTCCACAATCTCCCTAGGCCTGTCTGTTCCGTTGTCCTAGTGTTCTTACAGTTAGGCAGTTTTCCCTGAGATTTAATCTAAATCTGCTGTGCTGTAGTTTGAACCCATTGCCTCTTGTCCTACCCTCTGTTGCAAAAGAAAACAACTTTTCTCCGTCTTTTTTTATAGCAGCCTTTCAGGTATTTGAAGACTGCTGTCATGTTTCTTAATCTCCTCTTTTCCAAACTGAACATACCCAGTTAATTCAGTCTTTGCTCATATGGCTTGCATTCCATCCCTTGGATAATCTTTGTTACTTGCCTCTGGATCTTTTGCAGTTTCTCTACATCCTTTCTATACATTGTTGACCAAAACTGGACACAGTACTCCAGCTGAGGCCTAACCGCTGAGTAGAGCGGTACTGTCACCTCCCATGACTTGCATGCTATGCCTCTGTTAATGCAACCTAAAATTGCATTTGCTTTTTTTGCAATAGCATTGCATTGCTGACTCATGTTGAGGTTGTGGTCCACTACAACTCCCAGATCTTTCTCAGCAGTGCTGCTGCCAGGCCAGTTTCCCCCCATTCTGTATCTGTACATTTGGTGTTTCTTCCCTAAGTGTAGCACCTTACATTTGTCTTTGTTGAATTTCATTTTGTTGTGTATATCTCAATTCTCCAATTTATCAATATCCTTCTGAATTTTAGCTCTATCCTCCAAAGTATTGGCAATCCCCCAGCTTTGTCATCTGCAGACGTGATCAGTATGCTCTCTGTTCCTACGTCCAGGTCATTAATAAAGATATTAAACAACACTGGACCCAGAATAGATCCCTGTGGAACCCCACTTGAGATCGTCCTCCAATCCAATATCATTCCATTAATAGTTACTCTTTGTTTGTGGTTGTTTAATCAATTATGTATCCATTTAATGGTAGTTCTGCCAAGTCCACATTTCTCCAGCTCACTTATCAGAATGTCACGTGGGACTGTGTCAGAAGCCTTGCTGAAGTCCAGGTATATTATGTCCACTGCAGTCCCTCATCCAGCAAATCAGTCACCCTGTCAAAGAAGGAAATCAAGCTGGTTGGCACGATTTGTTCTTGGTAAATCCATGCTGGCTGCTAGTGATTACCCCTTCAGCGTCCAGGTATTCGCAAATTGAATGTTTTGTACATTGCTCTAGTAGCTTCCCAGGTATCGAAGTCAGGCTGACTGGTCTATAGTTCCCTGGCTCCTCTTTTCTCCCCTTTTTAAAGATGGGTACTACATTAGCCCTTCTCCAGTCTTCCAGGACCTCTCCTGGTCATCGCCCATCAGCATCATGATCAAACATGCAGTCTACTGACGACCATTGAGCCAGCCAGAGTGACCACAGTTGATGTAATGTAGTGACGTTCCCAGATCTGCCTCAATCCTGTGAATCCACAAATCTCTGCAGTGGCACTGTGGACGGCACCAGCTAGGGTGAGGGCATGCACCCCTTCACACGTTGATGGAGCGCTTGAGAGCACGGCGTGCTGGGGTGTTTTTGTCCATTGAGTAAAAAGCAACAGAGGGTCCTGTGGCACCTTTAAGACGAACAGAAGTATTGGGAGCATAAGCTTTCGTCTGACTTGCATCTGAAGAAGTGAGGTTCTTACCCACGAAAGCTTATGCTCCCAATACTTCTGTTTGTCTTAAAGGTGCCACAGGACCCTCTGTTGCTTTTTACAGATTCAGACTAACACGGCTACCCCTCTGATACTTTGTCCATCCAGTCCACATGGCCAAAGAGCATGCAGTGCTGCTTTTGAATATAATGAGTGAGCGCAGGAAGGCCAAATCTCTGCGAAATTGACATTTCACACAAAGTCAAACCACTTTATGTTCAGGATGTGGTGCTGACAGTGCCTATGGAATGCCTCTAACTGCTCCAAGTCTGCCTGTAAGAGGCTCTAGGTTTATGACCCATATAGCAATACAGGTACAGCATAGGTTCAATAGATTCTGGACTTTGTTTCAGTGCCAGGATGTTTTTGCATCCATAAGCAAGACATGGACTTCTTGCAGGAGGTGGCAAGGCCTATTTGCCGAAGCACATGCAGTTTGCTGTGACCGTTTAAACTCTGTTTAAAGCCAAGGTAGATTAATTTGTCAGTGTTGTCCCTGGTACTTGGCCTCACCTGCACCGGCGGAAGAGTCCCTGGCAATGGGGATGGTGTCCCTAAAAATGAAACCCCTCTTTACATCTTCCCAGTCAAGAGGAGACAATCAGCCATGACAGACTGTGGCAACAGCACCAAGGTTAAAGCTCCTGCTATTACCGATCCCAGGAGAGTGGGAGTTTTCTGCACTCATAGGATGGGCATGACCTAAATTCTGCTTGGGGAGGTGCAGCCCTGATAACTCCAACTTCCTGAAAGTCCAAACCAGGAACTAGGACTGATAGCTAGTGTGGGGAGGTGAGGAATTGGGTTTGGGAGACTGAGATTGTCTGGGCAAGGAGCCAGGGCCTAGGATTCAGGGAGGAAAATAGGGTAGGGGACTGGGAGGCAAGTAGGTGGTGGTTGTGAGACTGAGATTAGATGAGGGCTGGGTAAAGATGCTGGGGCTGGGGAGGATGGACACGGAGATTGGATGAGAAGCCTGGGTAAAGGGATTGGGACTGGGAATCAGTGGGAAAGGAGAATGTGTGTGCAGGGGCAGGGGGGGGGGGGAGAGAAAGAGAGAGAGACACACACACACAGATCAGATGAAGAGCTGGGTGTGGGGAAACTGGGACTGGCTGGGCAAGGAGGCAGGATGGAAAGAGCTGGGAATGGGTAGGCAAGAATCCTGGGGGCTTGAGCCTTGGGGAGTGAGCCTAGGGATTGGGATGAGAAGCCTGAGGAGTGGCTAGGTGAGAAGAATGGGATTGGGATGAGGAGCCAGGGTAGGGAAGAGATAGGACTGGGACAGGTTGGAGGAGATGGGACAAAGGAGTCATGCTTGGGGATATAGGCAGCAGAGTCTGTGCCCATTACAACATACTCCCTACCAGAACCTGGAATGGAACCCAAGATTCTCGAGTCTCACCGTTCCTCTGCTGTCAGCAAATATCTACATAACCCACTGGCCAAGTGTTTCATCCCCCTCCAGTGCTGGTCCACATAGAGTAGGTTGTCGTCCTCTATCAGTTCCTGCATTAGCTGAAATGGCAAAGGTCTGACTGTGGATCTAGAAGTTCCAACACGGCTGATGGCCCATGTGGGGGTCACTCTGTTGCCACGGGATGCAACTTCTGTTTGTTCAGTTTTTGCTTTTTAAAAAAAATTAGGAAACTACACACAACAAACGATATTAAAAGAACGTTATTAAAGTTGCAAAGTCAAGCACTCAGACGTTTGGAAATGCCAGAGGTAAGGTTGACTTGAGCAACCTTAATTTGCTCCCCTTGTGTATTTGCATTATGAGACAGACTTTCATTGCATGATGACATACCATTTTTTCCACAGGACCCCTGCCTCATTCAGTGCACAGGACGGATGGAACTGTTCTGGGGGAGAATCAGGGTTGTCTAGTAAAGGAGGCTGTTGTTTGTAGGATCCCTGCCTCATTTGTTGGAGAAGTTGGAAGGTGTGTAGTGAAAGAGGCAGGGGATTGTGGGAAGAGAAAGGATGGTCGCCTGGTTAAGGTGAGTGAATGCTGCTCTGGAGAATGGGATTCTATTCCTGCCTCTTCCACAGAGCGCCTGTGTATTGCTGGGCGGGTCACTAAAACCAAACTTTTCACACGTGGTCACTTATTGTGTGTTCCATGCTGTCTGGGTGCCTGGCTTGACACCCTGGGGCCCGTTTTTCAGAAGTGCTGAGTGCTCCCAGCTACAGCTGAAGTCAATGGGAGCTCTGCTTTGAACATATAAAATGCTATCTAATGTGCAGTACACTGAAAAATTGGCTCCCGGGTGTCTCAAACTGGGCACCCAAAGTGAGTGGATACTTTTGACCTTAATCTTTGTGCCTCAGTGTCTCATCTGTAAAATGGGGATAACAGTAACCCCGCCTCTCACAGGCATGTTGTGAAGATAAAATCATTAATGATTGTGAAGCACTCAAACATAGTCTTACGTAATTATAGGGCTCCCATTACTGTAATATCTGAGTGTCACATCATCTTTAGTGTGTTTATCCTCACAACACCCTTCTGAGGAAAGTGCTCTCATCCCCATTATAGAGATGGAGAACTGAGGCACAGAGAGGCCACATGACGTACCCAAGGCCTCATGGGAAGCAAACTCAGGTCTCCTGGCTCCCAGACCACTGCCCTAAGCTTCAGACCAACTGTCTGTTGTGAAAAGCATCATAGAAAAACAGTGAGGAAAATATTAATGCCACAAAGCAGGGTTTGACTAGTGTGCAGGAACTAAGGCCTAGGGCCACACACTGACCAATGAGGAGAAAACACAATATTGAATAGCTGCTCATTATGTGAGTACCATCCATCCTGTGCACAGAATGAGGCAGGGTGTGATGGGCTCTATTAGGCCTTCTCTGCCCCCTGCTGGAGCGATCAGCCCCCTGACACTCCCACCCAAGGAAAATTCACTCATACCCCATGGCCAACACAACCGTCATCTAGATGGGCCAGTTAGAACTACTGACTAATCAGGAACCAGCAGGCCAGTTAAGAAGGCTTGCCTTCTTTCGCTCAGGGGAAGGGCTGGGTGAAACTGGGGCAGAGGAGAAGCACATTAGGACCAGGGCTGGCCGTGCCCTGCCCTAAGCACTGCAACTAAAGCACTTGCATTTTGAAGGGTTTTTTCCTTTTTTGTTTAAAGGCAGACAGCTGAATCCTGAGTTGCTATTTTGCCACTTGACTTTGCCACTTGTTTAGAGACTGATGCCAAGCTTATGGCATAAGCTACCCTGCCTCAAGCGGGTGGCCAAATTTTGCAGACTAAGGTGGAGTCCAGATGCAATACCACATGTTTCCTGAAGGGGGCATTGCAGAGCAGCACTACCTGTCATAGCTTGGTAACAGAAGTGGGATTGACTCCCCCTTTTTCATAAAGGGGAACTCTAGAGGAGATCCTAGCTCAGCACCAGCAGGCCCATGCAGAGACCCAGTGGCTTGTCCTGGAAGGGCAGCAGGAGACTGTGCTCCTTTAACTAGAGCAGCAGCCGTTTCAGGAGGTGATACTCCAAAGTGACTCTCTCAGCCCCAGGTATTGCCCTTTTCAAATTGGGAATCCGCTGATGACCCTGAGGCATATCTTGTTACATTTGAGTGGGGAGTCCAAGGTCTCAGTTGGAGAAGACCATGTGGACTGCGCAACTAGCCCTCTTTCTGCCCGGGAAAACCCAGGCGGCCTACCGGGCCTAAGGTGATGAAGTTGCGAGGATTATGATACCCTGAAAGCTGCTGTTCTAGACCAACTAGGAGTATTGCCTGAGATATACCAGCACTGATTCCATAGAACCACTCCCACTGGGGGCACAACCCTGGGCTGTCACTCAGGCCTGGTCTATACTATGGGAGTAAGTCGACCTAAGTTATGCAACTCCAGCTACGTGAATAACGTAGCTGAAGTCGACGTAGCTTAGGTCAACTTACTGCGGTGTCTATGCCACACTGGGTTGACGGAAGAAACTCTCCAGTCAACTTACCTTATGCTTCTCATTCCGGTGGAGTACCGGAGTCGACAGGAGAGCGATCAGCGGTTGATTTAGCAGGTCTTCGACTCCCAGTGCATCGATCACCGCAGCGTCGATCCCCGGTAAGTGTAGACATACCCTTAGTGGCTAAAGGACTGGGCCACCTGCTAACTCCAGTTGACATGCTGCTCTCTAGACGAGATTCTGGAGTCGGTGGTACTTGAACACTACCTAGATATTTTGCCAACTGCCATCCCAACCTGGGTATGCAGATACAATCCCAGCACGCTGAGAGTTGCCGTCCAACTCACTGGGGACTTTATGGAAGCAGGTTTGGTCTGGCCAGAGTGAATGGCCCAAGTCTGGTGACAACCGGCCCCAACTTCCTGAGGAGTCAACCTGGGGTACCAGAAAAGGGCCATTGGGCTGTGGACTCCCAGTGGAACCTTGAAGGTGCCCCACAATCCCACTTCAAGAACCATCAGCGGGAAGTACACAGAGTCTCACCTGTGGCCAAGCTATGGAGCCTCCACTAGTCAGCCAATCATTTGTTTCTGCAGTGGGAAGCCGGGGCATGTCAGCTGCACTTGCCCCCTTATAGAGTAGGACTTTGTATAATGGTGGGGTATCTCTGGCCAAACAGATGAAAGCTGTTGCCAGGCACTTGTAACTCTAGTAGTACTCAGGGATTGAATGGTGACTGGACTAATAGCCTCCAGGTGCTCCCAGACCTTGGTCCGGGAGACCCTACTGGATCTGGAAGAGTGGCAAGAAAATGAGCTGGTGCATGTGACCTGTGTCCACGGGGACATTCATTCCTAACCCATGGCCTGGGTGCATTTGAACATAGGGAACCAGCCAGAATACTTTGAGTGGATATAACCCCCAATTTGTCACGGGAAGTGATCATTGGAAAGGACTGGCAACGCTCCTCCTTCCATCACATCATCTGGAGACCCAAGATGGCGTTCTGGTCCTATTGTCTGACATCTTTCCAATTGCTGTATCTGACCTTTCTGATGGCCGATCATGACCCAAGAAGATTCAGAAACAACAATAATTAGCCAGGAAGTCCTGGTTGCAAACTGCTTTGGCAGCTGATGAGCCAGCTGGCAGCTCACCAGAACCACCTCGGGACAACTCTCTTTCCGATGACCGAATGGTACTGGCTAGGACATTTGCTTTGGTTCAGGAACAATGAGGAGATGACACCCTTAGAGAAGTGTATGCTCGGCTCATGGTGGTTAGTGGAAGCATTGTGTAGGATACTCACGCTTCCCAATTTTCTCCTTTGAATGACAGAATGATTTACTTTTGGTGAGATAGGCCACTAGTTCTTGGTGCCCCAATGCATTCAAAAGGAAGTATTATGACTAGCATGCTTCATCCCCTTTGCTGGTCATTTGGGCAGAGATGAAACCCTAGAAAGAGTGCTAGCCAGGTTCTTTTGGCCAGGGGTCTACAAGGAGGTGGCAAACTTTTGTGCAGCCTGCCCAGAATGCCAAAAAATAGCACCTAAGGGACATCTGCAGGCTCCCTTGGTCCCCTTACTGCTCATAAGCATCCCCTTTGAGTGGGTAGGGATGGACATAGTGAGGCCATTAGAACAAAGTGCAAGGTGGCACCAGTATATCCTGGTAGTGGTGGATTATGCAACCTATTCCCAGGAGACAGTTCCTTCCACTCGATAACTGCCAAGGCCATAGCAAGGGTGTCAATCCTGCTTTTTGCCTGAGTAGGCTTATCTACCAAAGTCCTCACAGAACAAGGGTGTAACGTCACCTCCTGGCTAATGCAAGAGGGATGGCAGCTTGTTAAGGTTAGACCCCCTCTGCACTTCAGTTCCCCATCCCCAGGCCAATGGCCTGGTAGAAGGGTTTAACCAGACTCTTAAGTAAATGCTGAATAAATTTTATGATGACCGCCCCATCCCAAGGATTGGTATCAGCTACTTCTCTATCTCCTGTTTGCCATATGAAAGGTATCTCAGGCCTCAACAGGCTTCTTGCCATTTGAACTGTTATATGGCTGACAGCCACAAGGATCCTGAACCTCCTTAAAGAGGCCTGGCAAGAGCAGCAACCACATTCTCAAAACATGTTACAGCAAGTCCTGGAGATGCATGAGTGTCTCAAAGAGTAGGACACTTTGTGAAGGAAAATCTCCTGTGGGCTCAGTGAACCCAAGCCCAACAGTATAGTAAAAGAGCTCAGGAGAAGATTTTTCAGTCAGGGGACCGTGTGCTGCTGCTCCTTCCCAGCTTGGAGAGCAAGCTTCTGATCAAATGACAAGGGCCCTGTAAGGTTGTCCAGTGAGTTGGAAAAGTTATGAAATTTTCTGTCTGGACAAAAAGAAGAAACACCAGATCTTCCACCTAAATATGTTAAAATCCTGGTGGGCTAAAGAAAGCTTGTTCACAGATCCCAGGGATATCCTTGGGGATCTGGCCACCAAATACAAGAGCCAAGAAGTGCTGAAGATGTGCTAATAGCAGAAAGTCTTCCTCCTCACTTATGTTGGCAAGCCAGGAAATTATTGACCTACTCTGACACACAGTTCTCCACCCAGCCAGAGTGTACAAATCTTATGGAATGCTGAATCCAAACCAGCCCAGAGGCAAAGCTGGAGCATGCGACTTATTACATTCCTGAGTAGCTCTGCAAAACCATGGAGCAGGAGGTACAGACCCTTTTAGACCTTGGTGTCACTGAGGAGTCCAAGAGCCTCAGTATAGCCCAGTGGTTCTGGTTCCCAAACCTGATTGGACCACTCAATTTTTTTTGCATGGACGTCTGGACGTTTAAATCTGTATCACAATCTGATGCCTACCTGATGCTATGTTTTGACAAACTCCTCAACTGCCTTGGGAAGACTAAATACATAACCACACTTGATTTAACAAAAGGGTACTGGCAAATACTTCTGGCCCCGGATTCCAAAGAAAAGACAGCATTTGCCACACATTTTGAGCTTTTTCAATTGTGACTGTGCCCTTTGGACAGCATGGGGCCCCAGCCACATTCCAGAGGCTTATGGACCAAGTCCTGTGCCACCACACCCAGTTCGTAGCAGCCTATTTGGTAGTTACAGTGTAGGTATTTTTAGTACAACTTGTCAGTCACATCTGGTACATGTGGCCTCTGTGTTGTAATCACTGAAAGAGGCTGGACGCACTACTAATAAAAAAAAATGTTAAATTTAGGATGCAGGAAACTCGATCTTAGGTATCTGGTAGGGAATGGCTGGGTTTAACCCCTGCAAGATAAAACAGAGGCCCTGAGGAAGATCTCAGTTCCCACCACCAAGAAACAGATGGGGCTTTTCTGGGTCTAGCCAGCTACTACCAAAGGTTTGTGCCCCACTGTGTGACAGGTGCAGTACCATTGTGAAGGCCGATGCACACCAACCAGGCCAGTGGACAACTGAATATAACAAGGCTTTTAGCAAAATAAAGGATATCCTTGATCAACACCTTATGCTATGGCATCTGGATGTCTCGTTCTTATTTAAATTACAAACTGAAGCCTCCACAGATGGATTAGGAGCAGGGCTGTTGCAAAAACTACAGGAGGTGGAACATCCAATACTATACCTAATTGAGAAGCCGCAGCACAAGAGGCCTGATACTCCACCATCGGGAAATAGTTCCTGGCCGTCAACTGTACTATTAGGCATTTCTCTACTATCTTTTGGGGGCTCCCTTCGATTTAATAACAGACTATACACCCCTTAAATGGTGGCAGGTTCTGAAGGACACTACTCATCAGTGGTATCTGGCATTGCAACCCTATGCTGTCATGTATGACACTGGTCTGGTTCACAGCACCAGAATACAGACTTCTTTTTCTGGGATGGTGGCATTATTGTGGAGGGAGAGAAACTGGGTCCCTGGGACCGTTCTGTGGCTGGAGGTGTGTGACAGGGTCTATCAGGTCTTCTCTTCCCCCTGCTGGAGGCATCAGCACCCTGATGTTCCCCACCCAAGGAAAATCCACTCAGACTGGGCCACCAACAAGATAGTCTTCCAGAGGCCTAGAAGGGCCAGGAGGCAATACTGACCAGTCAGGAACAGGCAAGGCTTCTTAACTGGCCTGCTGGGTTTGCTCAGGAGCAGAGCTGGGTGATACTGGGACAGACAAGGAGAAACTCAGGGCTAACCCAGACCAAGGCTTGGCCCTAAGCACTGCAACTAAGCACTTACATTTTTGAAGGGTTTTTCTCTCTCTCTGTCTGAAGGCACAGACAGCTGAATCCTGAGTTGCTGTTTTGCTAATGGACTGTTTAGAGACTGATGCCAAGCTTACAGCACAGGCTATTCTGCTGCAAGCAGATGGCCAAACTTTGCAGTCTGTTCAGGAGTGGCTGCCGTACCATCTGTGACCCTGAAGGGGGCGCTGCAGAGCAGCCCTAGCTGTCACACAGGTGTCTTATGGCAGAAAATAGTATGTGATAAAGACTATATTGTAATTCATATGCACGAGGAAGCTGATTTAAGATTGGAAAGGCAACTTTAATTCTGGCATTTCCTAACTTCTGAGTGCTTGACTCTGCAATCTTTAGTGCGTTCTCCTAATGTTGTTTGTGTGTGTGTGTGATAGATCACTATACCTGCAGGGAAGAAAGGAATGGATAAGGAGAGAAATCTATTTACTAAAAGGGTTTTTATTATTTTATTTTATTAATAACTTATTACCATCACCCAACCTTTTCAAAAGACTAGCAATTTTAGGTCATTGTAAAGCGGGCTGATTATCACAGGGGGAGTGCCCAGCTCTTTCTGAAAATCAGGCTGCTTTAGGGTGTTTCAAGTTAAGCTCTCAAAAATCAAGGGACCCAGAATCACCAGTCACTCTTGAAAATGTCAGCAATTATCATTGGCTGTCCATGGTGCTGAACCACCCGGGCCCAATGCTCGTTTCATGCGTTTTAGGATGGGATAGGGAAAGAAGAGAGGATTGCAGCCACAAGCAGGTTAGACTCATGCAGTCCTCATGCCGGCTGATTGGCCAGATTCCAGAAACCTGGCAGTATCATCAGTGCCAAGCTTCTGAGTCAGAGAGGAGTGAAGCAAATAGCACCGAGGCTCTGAGATGGAGGTGTTGGCCCCTCCAGGTGTATGTTTGTTACCCTCAGCGCAGTTTTCCATCATGTCCCCCAACTTCGTTTTGGTGCTCACTTTCTGTGTAACTGGCTCCCCTACCTCACTTCCAAACTCACAGGCATTCAGTAGTGGCAGTGAAATTAGAGTTAGAGAGCCATGCTATGGTACCTTTGCAGACAGCAAGGCACAATTTACTGCCAAACTATTAGCTGCACCAGGTGGCCACTGCATGCATGTGTGTGTATTCAGATATTGCTCCCTGCCCACTTTCGGCCTCCACTCTCTTTTGTCTCTCTCTATCTCATCCTCTTTTTGTTTGCCACTCTACCTTTTTCTTAACTATTGTCCGGGCAGTGCTTTAAAAATGTAAAGTGCTATATAAATAAGTGCTTTTATTATTATTTATTCCCCACCCTTTTCTCTTTTCTTTGCATTCTTTTCTATGTATTCACTCTCGTGTGTCACTTACAGAAAGAATGTGCAGGTCTAAATAATTTATAAATGCATGACAGTAATTACAGAAATGATTTAATTACTCAGTTAACACAGTTCTTCACATCACAGGCTTGGCTGGCTGGTGATCCTCTCATCGTTGACTAGTGCAGGCATTGTGTACCATGGCAGAGACAGGAGGTAAAGAGGATGGAGAAGCTTAGAGAGAAATTTCTAATGAACAGCCAAACACCTGGCTGGTTATTTTCATGAAACTAACTGGCCCGAGGTGGAATTATCTGGTAAAGCCTCTCTCCTAGAGCTGTGTAAAATGTTCACACCCAGCCTCACATCTACTGAAGCCATGGCTTCAAGGTTCAATGCACTCATTAACCATCACTCCATGTATGGAAGTGCATAAACCTGGGATGAATGTTGACTTACATTCTACTTAAGCCCTTGAAATAAGAGTTAAATGGTACATAGGCTTTGTGCAGGATCTCTGCACAGGGCTGGATAACAGACAGAGTTGATACAGCCACAAGTCTCCTTCTATTCAGCAGGCTTCCTTTATTTCTGCCCCACTTGGGGGTTCCCAAGTAATGGCATACACATCTCTCCTAATGCATTGTCTATAGACCCTCGTTCCCTTTCCAAATGAACCTGTGATAGAATTATGGGGTTTCTCTCATCCAGCTCAGTGCAGCCAGCTGGCATTGGCAGCAAAAGGATTTCCTCAGTGTTGTTGAACTAGTGGGGGTGGGGGTGGAGAAAGACACTTCAGGGGTTTGAAGAGGCAGTGGCCAATGCCTGTTGTCACCCAGACACCTGTGGGATGCAGCAGAAGGGGCCAGTAGGGCTCAGGAGAAAAGGAAAGGAAGGCGGCCAGGATAAGTGATCCTCTTGTGAGGACACTGAAAGTAAGAAGTGGGCAGCAGAAGATTCTTAAGGGTGGAGGCAGCTTAGGAAGTAGTGAGGAACCTGTGTTGGATAAAGAGGAGGAGGGATGGGGCAGCTCTTGGATGGTCACTGATTTGGGTCTCAAAATGAACCTGCAGGGTTGGTTCACTTTGGAATCCTTCACAAACTGGGCTCTCTGCAAGATTCACAAACTCTTCTCTGTGTCAAGGTCAGGTGGGTAGAGAGCACACGGCATTAGGACTGATGGAGTGGAGATCCGTTAGCACCTGGTACTTCATGTGAAGCTGCCAGATACCTTGTACCAGGCAATGGAACATGCCCCGCCCACCATCACAGGAAGTGATGCAATTCAGTGAAACAGCCCAAGATTTTCAAAAGTGATTATTGATTGTAGGTACCTTCATTTTGGATGCCAACTTGAGACACCTTAAAGGGGCCTGGATTTAAAAAAAAATGATTGGCATCCATCAACTGAAAATCAGTCCCCTTTTAAACTGTAACTTAAATTGGTCTTCCAAATCATTATTCACTCTGAAAAGCTTGACGATAATAACCCTTCCCCCCCTAGCTGGAATGCGTAATAGAGGGTATGGCTACATTTCATGTGTGACCTGAGATTGAAATAGCCTGGCGAGAGAAAGGAGAGGATGTAGCGGGAACAGAAAAATGTGAGCAGAAGGGGATCTAGGGCCTAGAGCTGGATGAATAACAGATTTTATGGTTTGGTGGCAGGTCTGGAAAATATTGGTTTGGATCACACTGAATCTGAATGTTTGATAAGTTGAAAGAGTCAGTTTCAGGTTTCTTCCAGAGCAGAGGTTTGAACTTGGGTCTCCCACATCCCACCTGAGTACACTAATCACAAGGATTAAGTGATAGTGGCAGCAGCAGTAGTACCACAACCTCCTCCCCTAGATGTTTTGCGAAGAGCCAGAACTATTTGTCAAATTTGCAATAGTTTCAGGTCATCTGAAACTATTTTTTTTGTCTAATAGTCTGAAAAATTTTGCCCAGTTCTACTGGTGACACTAAACATTGAACTTGGGAGTTTCTCAAACACTCATGTACCATGATTTTTGCACAAACACTTACACAGTAACCCACACACAATGTATCACAAACACACTCATACACTGTGACTTACATTAACATTCACACAGACACAGTGACTCATGGACTCACATAGGCAGTCATCAACTGTGACTCAGACTGACACTCACAATCATATGCTGTGATTCACACTGGCTCTCACAATCATACCTAGTGATTCACATTGGCTCCCTAACACACACACATGTGCTATGACTCTCACTGACATACATCATGACTACTGACACACACACAACACACATGCAGTAAGAGCAAGTGAAACACAATCCCACACAGACATATGCCCAATGGCTCATCCATTAGCTTTGGAAATCAGCAAATGTGTTAGGAGCAATTATGACAGACAACATGGTACTGTGTTAGATGAATTTGAAAGTTTCTCCCAGTAAAGCAGCCCCTTTAGAAAAGAATTTGTGTTAGTGACAGCAGCAGTAGCTGGATTATTCCATTTTTCTTCTCCATGGAATGGGATGGTTGGGTCCTTTAATTATATTTTCAGTGCAGATTATTTTTAAATTACTTAAACTCAATACACCTAAGGGGTCATAATGATTAAAGAGCGGGTGTGTTATTTTCTGCTCCAATTTCCTCTCCTCAGTCTCTTGTCATTGCTCATGCAGCCGTTCAGGTGAGACAGGGATTCCCATTTGGTCTGGTCCAGGCTGCTCTGGTGCCAACATTAAAATGTTGTCGTGAGTTGTGCCTTTTTGGGTTCCCTATGAAGGAACCAGAAATAATTCTGGGAGGGAACCAAAAATGGTTAAAAAACCTGAGGTGGACTGACATAAAGATTAAAAGAGGAAAATATGTGTAACTCCGCAAGTGAGGCAAACATTTGTCTGCAAACTTTTGAAAGGCCTAAAGCCCAGGGAGGGAGGGGGATTGTTCAAGATGATCTGAGGGGTGTAATGAGAGAAATCTGAGTGAAGGGGAACTTAGGATGGCTATTGGAAACATTTCCTAACAGTACTTGAGTCATTTATAACTGGACTTAATAAAGTTCTGGAGTATGCGCAATGCTGCAGGAAACAGTCTTGCACAGAAGTGGGAATGGAGATGGACAAAACCTGATCCATCAAGTCTTCCTTATCTCTAGTTTCTGTAATTTGATGACTGCCTCAACCCTTTCCAGCCTCCCTGTCTCTCAAGAAAAAAATGTCTGTGGTTAATTGAATAACCAGTTGATTATTAAATGTCTGATGGGTGAGCTTTGCTGGTCTTTGAATAGATTCAGATCTCTGACACAGTCATTACCCAGCCAGAAATGTGAATGTTCAATAGTCAGTTGGTGTCTTAATTTAGATTTAATATGTCACTTTATGGTCCATTAATTAAGCCTTTGTGCAGAGTGCTTAATGCCAAGTGCTCAACTACAGACTGTGGAACTGGTTCAGTCAAAGAATGGCTGGTGCCACTCACCATGACCCTGGGTCCACCTCACCATTGATGAGCCATGATGACCAGCTCTTGATATCTTGGAATGAATCCATGGTGCAAATCCTCTTTACTAAGCTATTAAAACAGCAGATCTCTCCCTCTGATCCTGCAGCCCTTGCCCTATTCCGCTGGGAAGGTTTGGTGAATATATGCTAATTTTAAGTTTGATCGTCTAAATTGTTATAAACTGAAGTTTTGGCTGGCAGCATTTTAGCCACAGGCAAAGTGAGCTGCCATAAGTACTGGTGGAGACAGAACAGGTGCTGGGACCTCCTCACAGACGCTGCCTATTGGGAAAAGTTCTGAAGATTGCTAGCCATTTTTTCCCTCCTCCTTTGATTTGGACTACAGGTTTGTCAGAGAGCAGTGTCTATTGTCCGCATGTGTCCAGTTATGTCCGTGTTTGCCCGTCTGTATGGATGTCTGTGATAACAATAGAGGGAGGAAACAGGCTGTTGCAATATATCTTGCGATACCAGAATGCCAGAAGCAAGCCGGCAGCTCCCTCCATGCAGCAGCCATAAAATATAGAGGTCTCTTGAATAATACATTGGCTTCTTTTATTAACTAGCAGTGGAGTGAACTTTAGTTAGTTATTCTGTTTTCTCTTCAGTTCTAGACCATAGTAGTGGGGGAAGGTTCTCTTGCCTTATGAGATCTTTGTTTCCCATAACCAATGTAGAAGTGGGTGTGTACAGTGAAGGGTAACAATGTGTGGAAGATGTGTAGCTGTACCTTTGTGTGGCTGTATTCTCTCCCCAACCACACAGCTCTAATCATGGACTCTTCAAGTGACCCAGAGGTCTGCTTCCATTTGATAAAAAAATTGAATGGCGAAGTGAGCTGGTGTTTTAGTTTGAAAACAGAAAATAAATGCAAATATGAATAGACTACATGACAGCAAGGTGAAGGGGACTGTGATGGGGTGTTCACGCCACACCAGCCCTGAAAGGGTTAAGGAAACTGAGAAAGGGCCAATTAGTGATATAGGCCACTTATGAGGGGCTTAGGCTGGAGAAGCAATCCCCAAGTGGAAGATGGAGCTCAGCTGAGCAAGTGAGGGCTGGGCTAGTGCAAAACCAGGAAGCTGGCAACAGAAGGTGCCAGTGATGAAGCCTGCAGCTACACTCTGTGTATTAGAGAGAAAAGGCGGGAACCTAGGGAAAGAGTAGCCCCCAGGGAAGGGTGTATCCAGAAAGCCTGTGGGAGGTGGGTAGGAAGCAGCCCAGGGAGAGAGCAGCAAGGTTGAGGACTGAGCAGACCTTGGCTGCATGTTGAAGGGTCTCCGTGCTTCTGCCCGGAGGCTGGCATAGTGGGTGGAGCTGGGTTCCTTTACCAGTCAGTGACAAGAGTGGCATTGCCTGGACAGCAGTGAGACTCTGTACTGGTCCAGTGAGACTCTATACCCTGGAATGGGAAACCACACAATGACTTGGCTGGGGGGCTGAGTCACAAAGGGGAAGCTGCAGTCCCTGGAATGAGAGAGGGGCTGCAGACCAAGAGAGAAGGCCACAGGTTGAGAGACTGTAAGGGGAGGTGTTGGACCTGGAAGAGAACTAATCTGCTGTGAGTGAGTACCCCCTGCCAGGGACCTTGGTGTGACAATCCTTTTACCAGTTTGTACCTAGAAATCTGTAGGGAAGGATACTCCTCTGCTTTCTGGGAACACATTATTTTCAGTTCATTTTGGATGCTGCAGGTTGGTACCTGTAAGGAAGTTATTTACTCCCTTCTGAGTTTCTAACTTGTCTGCTCACCTGGGCCTAGATCCTTAAAGGTATATAGACAGATGCCTAAGTACCTTGGAGGATCATGGTCCTGGTCTCACTCTGCTCTGACCACAGGGATCCACCTCCAAGGAGTAGGCCTGGTTCTGCAACCCTTAAGTGGGACTTACACAGGTAATGCTTCCAAAGTCAGTGGGGCTTCTTTATGGGAACAAGTGCTACCTAGTGTGAGAAAGGGCTTAGAGCTTGTGCCCAGAGATAGTAAAGGGGCTGGGGAGAGCATTGAGTGGGGATGAGCGTTACACTGAAGGAGGAATGGAAGGCGGCAGTAATGGGGGAGGAGAGAATTGAGTGGACAAGTGGTAGAATGGAAGGAGGCAGTAATATGAAGGTGAGTAGTGTTTAAAGTCATTCATCAACTAAAGCAAACAGAAAGGTTTTAGGCAAGATTTGAATAATTAATTAATAACTGGAGGGATGACTTTCTCTCAGAGCAAGTAAAATATGTATTGTGTGAGTTTTAGTGAACTGTTCCTCCCAGTCTTGCTCTCCCTATACCTCTCCCCCACTCACTGTCTCCCTCCTTGACTGATCTTAGCACCCACTCTGCTTGCTTTCAGCACTATCATATTTGTCTGGTGTGTCACTGGAGGAGTCCATGATGTTAGAGATTAGTGGTGTTTGTGTAGAAGAGGGCACAGTCACACAATGGTAAAGTCTCATATTTTATATGCATGGCTATTCTCTACTGTCCCTACCTGCTGCTTTATTGGTTTCCCTCTTGCCCTGGTCGTGTGGTGTGTGTGTGTGTGTGTATGTGTGGTTTTTATGGTAGGGCATATAAAGAGAAAGAAGGGGGTTAATTCCTCCTTCACTTTCCCTATTACTGCTGTTGCTTCCCTTCACAAGTGTGTCGAAAGGGGATTTAGCCCCACTGCTCGTGCCCTACAGGCTCAGGGGAGGAGGCCAGCCAGCAGGAAGGGAATGACTCACTCTTCAGAACAGAACCAAATGTACAAATGTGTGTCTGTATTTACAGGGGTGGGTGGGGGAATACAACTCAAGACCTACCAGAGTGCTCATGTCACCTACCAGAGTGCCCCCTAGAAGACAAGTATTTTGTCACTGAATACCTTTCCTGCATTTCCCCCCCTTTCTTTTTAATGGTTGAACTGTTTAACGCTACATATAAAGTCAGGTCCGCCCACTGTGGGGCGATTCAGGGTTGCCATGGCAATGAGGCCTGTCTCTCCAAATTAGGACATTTTCCCACTGCCTTTTCTATGTGGTTTTCTCTTTCCTCTCATCTCTTTCTCTCTTACTCTTTCTTTCTTGACATCTGAAGCGCTGAACGCTGCCTCCCTCTTTCTCACTCTCTGAAAGGGATCATACTTTACCAGTCCAGATTGATTTCTATGAAGGGTGTGCCAACGTAGGTACCGGTAGCTGTGCCAGCCCTAGGAGGGTGAACTTCATGCTCCCAAATGGAAGTGCCGTAAGCTTAGAGCCACTAGCTAGGGCAGGTGGGGTCAGGGGTAAGAAATGGCAGTGGTGGTATTGGGGCAGAGAGTGCCCATGTCATGCCCACTCCTTTCCTTACAAAGTGATTACCTCAACTTGTAGGATGCTGCCATAGCAGTATGGAAGTGGGGGCTTATGTGACAGGAGCTCAGGTTAAAATGTGTCTTCCATTTCTAGCTCCTGCACCTAGGACTGAAAACCATCCTGAAGGGAAGCTAGTGGAGGAGATATGGGGGTGGGTGGGTGAGTGAGAGTGTAGGGGTGTCACCCTACTTGAAATTTGTAGCATGGTCCTGATTTTCGAGGGTCTAGTCTTCCATTCTGTAAGCCTTAGCCTGCAGGACAAGAAGAGTCTTTAACTTGTCTAGGGCCTTTTGACATTGGACCAGATTCTCCGGATCAGCTGAGCTGTGCATGGTACAGGTCTGGGTGGTGAAATGATTTTAAGCCAGCTCTGTGTCTGTGTGTTCCCCTACTTGTCTGGGCTTTGGTTCTAGTTGGTCATTGATTCAAGGACTCCTGAATTTATACTGGCTTCTGATGCCCCTGAGGGGCCATTTTGGCAGCTGCGAACTAGCCAGAGACAGGAATGTGCCAGCCCTTTTCCCTCTGTTACACGTTCTACAAAGGGAGTTGGGGGCCTGGGAGGGTGGTGACTGGCGACGCTACAGCTCTATGGCAACTGAGAATTGTCCTAGGCCGGGGATAAGCTCAGGTGGCTAGCTTTATGGCAGTTTGACACCCCTGCAGTGGCACAAAGCTGGGCTAGTGCTCCAGAGAAATGCTATTGTGTTGGAGTGGGGGTCATGGGATGACTTGTTATGAGGCAGCAGCATGGTATTGCAATGGGATTATTTTTATCCGTCAGTTTATAGATAAAAGGTGTAGCTAGTAGGTCATAGCCCATTTCTATTCTGGTCAGGTTAGAAATAACCACAAGAATGGCCTTTCTCTCACAGTATTTTGGTACTTTGACTTATGGCTGAAAGCAGGAAACCTGGGGAAACTTAAAAGAAGGAATCAAAGATTTTTTTTTTTTTTTTTTTTTTTGGAGCTGAGGTAAAGTTGTGGGGTTGGGCTGAGGGGATCATTGGGCTTATTTTTATTTTTGCCAAACGGGTTTTTCCCCATCCCTCATAAAAAGCCCATCACTGTGTGTGTAGAAGTGAAAAGTATCTGAAGGGCCTGACTGCAGTCCATGAGCCTGACTCTCCATTGCATTACTCCACTGACTTCAGTGGAGCTGCACTGATGTCAAACTGGCGTGACACAGTGATAAATCAGGCCTGTTGTGCTCAGGAAAGTGCAAGAACTAAGGTCTTAAAATTGCCCCTTTTAAACTAAAGGGGTGATTTTAGACTAAGGTAGTGCAACTCTGTGTGTGTGTGTGTGTGTGTGTGTGGATTCTTGTACATTGATTAAACCTAGCTTGTAAACCCAGTTTTAAACTGATAAGTGTGTTCACACACAGGTTTGCACCAGTTTAATTAAACTGTTGCAAGTGTGCGTATGGACAGGGCTGGTGTTAGACTCAGTGGGCCCAGGGCAGAAACTGAGGAGCTGAAGCCGAAGGCCGATCATGTAACTTAGCTTCATTGGGCCCTGGGCAATTACCCTACTTGCTACTCCCTAATATCAGTGCTGTGTCCGGACAAGCCATAAGTAACCCTAGCAACATTTTTGGTGCCAGACTCGCTAGAGGAAGGAGGGAAGGCCCATAACCCACTGCTCCCATCTGTACTGGCTAATGGAGCTGGTCCCATGTGGAGAGAGCACATGCTGCACCCTATTCAAATCTGTTTAGGTGGCAGTGCTTCCTCTGAGCTCCCAGAAGCCATATCTGAGGCTTACAGCCACAACTGATTCCTTAGAGGTTTTCCTTTTTGCTGCTTCCCTGTCCTTCACATTCTTGGATTGCTAGGCTCTGTCTCTCTTCAGCCTCTAAAGAATTAGTGCACATAGACACCCTCCAGACATATTACACAAATAAACTTTTGGATGGTGTCACTAAGCAGGATGGAGCTTAGCAATATCTGACCTGCAACACTGGGCTTATTTGCTTGTACTTCTATTTCTCCAGGAGGAGAAAGGGATCCTATCCCAGGTATATTCACAAACTTCCTGACTTAGCTGTACCTTGACGTCACCGGTGTCTATCTTTAATGGCCCTCTGCCTGATGGCACGCCAGTGGTGCTCACTCAGCTGCACTGGAATGCTTACACTGACTCCCTGCAGGGGAGGGGAAGGCACATGACATTGCTTGGAGCACACTTCATTCATCAACAGGAGGAGCAGCTGTGTCACAGAAGAAGCTTTAGAGGGATCTTGTAGACAGCCTGAGAATCAACTGCTGTCCAAGTCCCTTCCCCACTCCATGTGCAGAGCAGCATGAAAGGAAAAGAGATGCGCTAACTCACCCTCCTCTGCTGAAAACTAAAACCAACCAATCAAAAAACAAACAAAAAAACAACCTTCAACCTCAGCAAAACAAAGAATCAACCCCCTTCCCAAAAAAACAGCAAACAACATCCAGAATGCTTCAACTACTTGTTCAGGTGATGGGCAAATCTTCAAATGTTTGGTCATTAATCCAAAAGACACTTACCCAAATCTTTCTGAGCTGGAGACTGGGGCAGGACATCACCCAAACAGACATTCACTGCAAGACTTCCAGTGCTTTCTTCTTCTAGCTGGGCTTGAGGTATCCTGAAAATGTCTTTTCTTTCTGATATATTGTCCCTTCTCCTTTCTGTTCCAGCTGGAACCCAGACACAGACACAAAAATGAATTGCACAAGAAGTCAAGTTTGAATTTCCAGTCTTTTCTTTCTTTCTTTAAAAAAAAGTGAATCAGCCCCTTCCCAAGCTGCTTTCTGCCCTAGCTACTTCACTGTGCAGTCTACCTCTCCTTAATTCACATGCAAGAGAACAATGAGGCTGAGAATGGATAGGAGGGGAATAGAGAAAGAGGGGTGCTGGGGAAACCTCTGAGTGAGTGAGAGAGAGAGAGAGTGGGGTGGGGAGGAAGTGTTGAGAGGAATTTGTTATGGGTGGATTTTGGTCTTGGAGATTCAAAGGGATTTTGAAAAGTTTTTATTAATGATATATTGAAATGTTTAGGTACCTATCCTTGAAAACTTCTGGCCACTTCAACCAAAATAGTTAGAAGGAAAACTACTTTATGGCAACCTGAGCAAATGAAACCAAAAGCATGAGCTGGTAACATAACCAAAGTTAATGTCTTCACCCTTTACCCAGCCTAAAATAAACAAAAAGCTCTACAATGAACAAGAACAAAATAGGAAACCAAAGTGCATTGAGCATCACCCCTGAAAAGCTGCAACCACTGTACATTCTCTGTCTGTCTGTGAGAAGTGGTGGCTGGACGAAGCAGAAAGCAACAGGAAAAAACAGTCAAGTCTTACCACTGAATGGTAAGAATTTAAATCAACATTTGTAAAATATAGTGCAGGATAAGACAGGTGGATACAATGATAGAAAATGAAATCCTTTAAAAAAACTATCCAAATATTTGGAGTTCCAGCGGGAAGGGGAAATGCTCTTCCCATAGCTTTCCTGGAGAAAATGATTTGCTTGAAATTAGATTTTGAAATGCAGGATGAATCTTTATGTGAATTAATACTCTAGGATGCCTGCCAAACAATCAGCTATGGTGAAGAGAATAGGAAATACAATTATTGCTACAATTTCAGATCAGAGGCACAGAATCTTAGTAGCCCTCAGGAAAAAGAGGCTTAACATTTGAAGGAAACAAAATTTTAATTTTTCCAGCTCAAAGCCCAGCTACATAGTCCCACAGGAGTGAGATAGTGGGGATGAGGAGAGCTTTCCAAGAAAAAAAAATGTTGAAGCTGCAATTCTACATCCTGCAAAGCTCACAATATTTTATATGGAGTAAAACCTACAGGGACTCCAGGGACTCCATCCTTAATCAGATAGCATGTGGGTGGACTGCTGCTCCCAGGCAGAGTCTTATGGATTTCAGTGGGGCTCTGCACAGGGACAGCAGCCGACTGGCATGCTATCTATTGTAGGATCAGAGCCCAAATCAGTCAAAGACTGTTAATTGAAATCAAGGAGAAAAGTTAATCAGAATCGTGTGAGGGAGAAAAATTGCAGGAGTAAAAATTACAGTTCTCCTTATAGGAGAACTGACAGGTCATATGTCAGAGAGGGACTGTGTTGGAACTCAGTGCTGATTCCCTGGGTGAAATCTTGTCCCCACTGAAGTGAATGGGTGCTTTGCCTCGACTCCATTAGAGGCAGGATTTCACCCACTGTGTTCTGTTCTCAGTGACTGTTTCTTCTGGAATGCCCAAATGAGAAAAGATGCCTTGTAGCTTAGCTGTGACCTACATGCTTGTAAGTCTAGTGAGAAGTAGAATGTATAGAAATCTAGAAAAATGGTCAATGACAACTGTATAGGTGTTTCTTTTTCTCACACTGGCCTATTGCTATTCTTTCCCAAAGTCTAGTGGGTAATGTTGTGGGAACGAGAGGCTCTTTGGTTAGCATCTTGTCATCCTGCAAGCCCTGTGCTGGGCTGCCACACCGACACTGGGCTTGTTCCTCGTATTGCATGAGGTGTTGGTCTCCTTCATGTATCCTTTTCAATAGATCATCCTGCCAGGAGTGTAGGACTAATCTCCAATTGCAAAAGGTAATCTTCTGCTTTGGGGAGTTCCCCTCTCATTGCACAGAAGTGACAGGACAGATGTGAGAATGACAAATAACTGGGCCAAATGTGTCGTGTCGGCTGGGATGTGGTCTGCATTAGTGGCCACTGGAGTCCGTTCTAGTGTCTGTGGTGAGGATGGCAGGCCATTCAAAAGTAGCAACAACTTGTGCTTCAATAGCACCGTGAGTCTCTGGGGAATGTGATCAACAGGGCTCTTCAACAAGGGGTCAGACACACACCAGGGAAATTCCTAGTGGTGTTCTGCCATGGGTTTACATCTCAAATGAATGAGCAAACTCTGGCATCTAAGGGGCCCTTTAGTCTAGGTCACTGCTGTTAATTAATATTATGAATGGCTAGAGGTTTGTCAGAACCTTGAAATGATCAAGATCCTGCAAATACTTTGTGACGTTTGCCACATAACACTCTTTTAGTGTTAGTTATACCTGGCCTCAGTGTGTCTGACAGCAATGTGGAACCATATACTATCGGCATCCAATCTTCTATGTCAGGGATCGGCAACCTTTGGCACAGGGCCCCAGGGAAATCCGCTGGCAGGCTGGGACAGTTTGTTTACCTGCAGCGTCTGCAGGTTCGGCTGATTGCAGCTCCCACTGACCATGGTTCACCGTTCTAGGCTAATGGGGGCTGTGGGAAGCGGTGCGGGCTGAGGGATGTGCTGGCCGCTGCTTCCCGCAGCCCCCATTGGCCTGTACCAGCGAAGCGCGGCCAGTGGGAGCTGCGATCAGCCAAACCTGTGGATGCTGGAGGTAAACAAACCGTCCCAGCCCGCCAGCAGATTTCCCTGATGGGCCACCTGCCAAAGGTTGCTGATCCCTGTTCTATATGTATCTGGAGTTAGCCCCTCAACAAGGCCATTAGTTGCTGGCATCTACTGACATGGCTGTAGACCTGGAACATTCCAGCATGCTGGCATTGAGGATGTGGCCCTGAAGAGGGCGCTCCTATGCGTTGTCCCAGAGCCAAAGGCCAGATCCTTTGCTGTGATCAAGGATCATTTGGTGCAGTTGGGGGACACAAAGGGTCTTTTGCACTTCCCTGATCCTATGGCCACTTTGTGTTGGACTGGTCCATTGAACTACTCAGAGCAGCCCGAACGCTGCTCTAAACGGTGCCATCTAACAGCAGCTCCAGGGAGCTGTTAGGGCAGCAGGGGATAGCTGGAGGATACAGGAGCCCGGGTAAGGCCTCCTCCTTCCCGGTTGTGCTCTCCGCCATGCCATCTGCAGGGAGTGGTTGGTGGTGTTTGAGCTGTTACAATGTGTCTATTCTACCTGAAGATTCCTTTACACAGATGAGATCTGGGGGCTGAATCTCCAGAGATTGGGAACAATTTCTGCTGGTGGAGTAACATCCCCTTTTTGTCTGCCTCAGCAGAGATCAAGGACTGAGTGGGCTATGGGGAAACTGAACTGCTCTTCACCCCTAGACATGGTCCCTCCAGAATAGGGCTGAGGTACATAGGCAGATAGTGGTGTGTGTGCAGGAAATCTGCACTGCCATTGTCTGTGCTGTACCTTTTCTGAGGACAAGTAGAGGACTTCTGTCACCAAGGCTGTCAATCCATTGTCTCTCTCCAGCACCGAAGCCTCTTCAAGAAGAGAGGCTTGTGACGGTCACGGCAAGGATGTGTGTGGGGAACTGGATTTATGTACACAAAATGGACTGGATTACTGATGCTGCTGCATTTGTGTATTATTTATTTTATAACACGTAGGTGCTCTAGTTATGGGCCAGGACCCCGTGGTGGTAGGAGCTGTAGAAACAGAGAACAGAATGATGGTCCTTGACTCAAAGAGTTTCTAATCTATGTACAAGACTGAAGACAACAGCTGGATACTGATAGACGGGGGAGTACAAGGCAACAATGAGACTGTATCACTCAGCATGACAGGCAGTGGTTTCAGCTCACCAGCAGCCTAACCATTGTCAAGATTTTTGCAAGCACCACAGCAAAGGAGAGTTCTAAAGAGGATAATGAGTTAGTTTTGAGGAAGTTGATGCGTGAGAGGCAGCCTGGGAGAAAGCACGAAGGCTTGTTTGAAAATGTAACAAGTGGGCGACGGAGGCTGGCATCATGGGCCGATCAGAGGCAGGAGTCAAGCTCTTGATACTGAACGAGAGATAATAGGTGTTAGGTTTCATAGCAAACAATCAGCGAAATTAGATAAAAACATAAAATTCTTGCTAGAAGTTGTAACATTACTTTAGGTCTTAGAATTCGAACACACAAGAACCCCAACACACAGAGAGAACAAAACAGGCTGCTCCCTAACCCCATATTACACTCGTTGACTGTCTGCAAACTGACTGCTGCCAGGCCCAGACCGCACGCTTCCCTACCGAACCCCCACCCCTGCAAGCAGGGCCAGGATTTAAAGTGACAGCTTGTAATTGTCACAGTTTTCAATACGCTATAATAGGTCAGGTGGGGATAGTCCTTCACATTCTTAAAAGTGAAGACAAGCAGCTTATGTTTAATGCTATAAAGAAGGGGGTGTTAGAGGGCTGCAAAGAGAGGAGTAACACGTTCAAAGTGATGGGCTAGGAAACTTATCTTTGCAGCTGCATTTGGAATGGCTGTGAGTGGGGCAAGATTGCATTTGTCAAGGCCAAAAGAAGGATGTTGCAGTAATCAAGATGTGAGATGATGAGAGCCTGGATGAGAGTCTTAGCCATGTGGATAGATAGGAAAAGCTGCATCTTAGAGACAATATGTAGAAATCATCTGTAAGATTTAGACTTGGCCTGCATGTGAGGACCTAGAGAGAGGTCCGAGTGGAAGGTGATGGCAAGTTATGAGCGTGAGTGACAGACGATATAGAGTTGTTGTTGACAGTGATTCTGAAAGGAGGTGGTGGGAGGGCTTTGACGGGAAAACTATGAACTCTATTTCAACTATATTGAGCTTAAGCTAACAGCTAGACATCTACAAGATATCAGAGAGACAAGCAGAGATGTTAGTATGGACAGAAGGAGACAGATCTGGAGCACACAGGTAAATCTGTGAGTTGTATGCATAAAGATGGTAGTTGAATTTGGGTTTGCCAAAGAAGTTACCCAGAGATAAGGTGTCGAGGTAGTTTTTATGATACTAAGTGCAAAAGTCAGGGCATTCGGAATGAAAAAAATGTGCAATGGGATTGTCTGTGGTCCTGCAATAGGTGCACCATGCTGCTAGGTGAAAGATATGGAACTTGAGAGCCACAAGTAAAATTCCATGACATGACAGAGGCCATTATGGACCACCTATGAAATGGCTGGGCAGCCTCTGGCCCATTGACCAGTGGAGCTGGCAAGTTCATCATCAGTGGGTGTATCTCTAGTAATGCTAGAATGCCTGTCAGCATGCCAAGTGCCAGCCCCCTGTACATCTGGTGTGTTAATTAACTCCCCAAAGTGGTCAGAGGGGGCATATGGAGGAAATGGGGTGAATCTTGCAGCAACAGTGCACACCTCTCTTATGTGACTTTTCCATCCATTTCATGGAAATTCATGTCAAGATTTTTTTTTAACCTGAGCCATGGGATGGAAACCAAAAACAAAAGAGAAGATTAAGGGGGAGCCTGTTCTGCATTCTAACAGTTAATTAAATCCTTCACTTTTGGAAACTAGTGTTCCAGGCAGACAAAGGAAGATAAAAGAACCCAGTGCATGAGATTACTGGGTTTGCACCTTAATATATTACTAGACAAGATTTCATTTGTGCAGTTTCAAGATGGGATTTTTAACTTTAGATTTTTCTTTAATATTAGGGAAAAATCAATCATGCTAATTCTTTTCCTGTCTTCTGAGGACACTGTTGTGTACTAGTATCCAGGAATGAACCAAATAGGCCCCCACTTTTCCGGTGTATTGTACCCTTTAATCATTTGAAGGAGGGGGGACATGTGATGTGGAGGTGGGAGTTGGGGGAGAGAGAGAGAGAGATGCTTCAGTTGCAAAGGGGCCTGAAGGCACAGATTCACAGAGAGCCGTTTCCATGGCAGTGCTATGGAAACCAGGTTCTGCCGCTTGCTGCTTCTCAGAATGGAATTTCAATGCTTCATACAGCCTTGGTACAAAGAAAAAAAAAATCCAATCCTGTTGACTCCTCATCAGAACAGACTGCCTCGTTCCACCTGTTTTACCCCTGTCACTCTGTCTCTCGAGTAGGGAGATCAGTGGCAAAGAAGTTCAGATACAATTACAACTTACCCTGAACTAGGGGACAAAAACCCAGCTGGCCCCTTCTGAATAATTTTGGAGGTTCAAGAAAATGTGGTTTGCTCCTGAGTCTAGTTTTTTGTTGTATCCATGCTGCTGATTCAGGAGCTGAAGTGCTGAAATGCAGTATCATTGCTGTAACCAGGAAGCAATGGAAATCTCACAAGAAAAGCATCTGTGTGCTAGATGGGCAGGAAATGAGACCTAGTGGGTAAAGCAAGGCATTGGGCATGAGGAGACCGGGGTTCTTCTCTTTCCAGTTCTGCCACTGTCTTTCTGTGGGACTCTGTGCAAACTCTGAGTTCTCCGGCCGTCAGTCTCTTCACCTGTACAACGGTGATGATAATAAGATCCCGCCCTCCCAAGAATGCAAAGCCTAATCCTGCAAGGTGTTGAATGTCTCTCTGAGACACTGAGCATGCATGACTTTATTGGCAAGCATGATTGAGATCTTGCAGGACTGGGCCCACTATGAAGCTTAATTCAATAATGTTTGGAAAGTGCTTTGAAGCCCTCTGATAAGTGCCATAAAATGCAAAGTGTTCTAGACTGCCAGACTGGGTAGGTATGGATGAGTTTGGATAAAAGCTTGTGAACATTTGTACTGTATGATGGTCCAAGCCTAACCCTTGACTTTCTCTTATCCATATTTCTCTTGCAGGATGAAATAGTGGGACTGTGAAGCCATAACATTGTATTGCAGGGACCAAAACAAATGCATGTCTCTAGCTGTGCTGCGAGCACCAGGGCTTCAGAATACAGGGCAGACTTGTTAAAATCACTGTTGTAGAGAGGAGGAGGAAGATGGTTCAGGGTTCCATAACAGACACAAAGTCCTTTCAGCTGTAGCTCATTTGTCCCAGTCCAGTCAAAACCATAACCACTGGGGAGTTAGTTGACCTATGTGAAATTAGCTGATGGTCTAAGTCAAGCGTATAGTGGGCAAGTGTCCTCATCATAAAAAGCACATCACAATGGTGTCTAATCACCTTCTTGCTGGCATTCTGACAAGGGAGGCCATGGATTGAATGGGTCATGGGGAAATGACCTCCCATACCCACTTGTCCTACTGCTTTTCATGCTGTACCTGTCCTGGGGATAAAGAGAAGACATTGAACTCCAGACCTGCCAGCCAGGCACCTTTCACATTTGCTTAAAACAAAGTAAACTCTGAAATCCCCTAGGAGCTGTCAGCATCCTTAGTGTCTCCCATCTACTCCTTGGAGATCTCACTTCACCTGCCTTGGTGAGTGTGGCGGACTTGTCAGTGTGACCTTTTGGTTCAGTGCCAATGTTTAGGCTCCAGTTTGTGCAGGACATTTAATCTGAAGGCACATAAACATATATGAACATGCATGCACATAAACATACAAGATCATAAGTGACACGGTACAGAAGTGAAAATAAGAGAGGCACTGGATTTAGGGTTTATTCTGTAAAGGGACTGAAGATAAATTATACTGTACTGAGGTGTGGGGGGAGAGAGAGAGAGACCGACATAGCGATCACTCTAGATTTGGTTTACTGAACAGCCATGCTATTGTGCTTACCTGGCTGTCTTGTTCTCCATCTATTGGAAATCATTACAGTTCACTGTCCACATTAGAACTGGGTAAATGTGGTAAGAAACTGTCTAGGAATATTCACTCCAGCTTCCAGATGAATTCATTGTGCAATGCTTATAAACACTGTGCATTCCCTTTCTGCAAACGTGTGCAAACAAGTTTTACTGGCACGAAAGTTCCTAAAAAATGGTTTTCAAATCTGGGGAATTGGTGATCTGCTCATAAAATGTCTGTGAGCAGAAAAAGTCATATGACAAATGATTTGTTGTGAATTTGCCCCCACACTACTCAAATACTGTCCTCATAAAGATTTTGAAACAGTGACTCCAGATTCTGAACTCTGACCTCAGCTAGAAGAAAAAATTGTGATATTTTAGCAGATCCATCACACTCCAATAGGGGTCAGTGGTGCACATACACTCAACACACTTGGGCTAGTTTAGAACTATAGTGCCAACTGTATAATGTCAGTCCAGGGGAAGGCCATTGTAAGGCTGAGAAACAGGAGGTGGTTTTAATGAGAGCTTTGTTATAATTGTACAGGGCTAGAAGTTGGGATAAGATAACATGACATAGCAGCATGTATCCTGTTAGGGAGTCTGGCGATTCCTATCTGACACTGTTCAGTCAAGGTATTTTAACAGGCAGTAGGGAACAGAGAGAGACAATGCTGAGACATTGCATATGGCTGCACTTAGGGCCTGATCCAAAGCCCACTGAAGGCAGTGGGAGTCTTTCCATTGACTTCAACAGGTGTTGGATCAGGTTCCTAGAGCGGGTGCTTCCCTGCCCCAGGACAGAGAGAGGCTGCTGCCTCCTGCTTGCCCAGGGTCTTAGTGACAGCATATCTGAGCCTGTTACCTTCTCCAACAGTTTTGTTGTACCCAGTTTCGTTGCATCCCTGCAAACGTTACACACTTCAGTCCTATGTCCTCATAACCTCTTTTTCCTAACCTCTGCTTGATGTATGAAAGCCTGTTTGTACCTGGCTGCCCTCTTTTGTGTCATGTTCAATTCAAGCCTCGGGTGGAGGGACTGGGAGAAGGATCTGGGAGCTGGAGCGTGTGACAGACCGCTTTATAAAAATGGTGAGTGACCTGAAATTAGTGAAGGGAGAACCTCAAAAGGACAAGGCATTCAGATAAGCTTATCTGAACATTGGGAGGTCTTATTCAACTTTCCTCTTCTCTGGCCACCTTGCTTCTCTCTCCTAGACCTTCTCCTGAGGCCCCTCCACTCTATTCTCCCTCCTCAGCAGCTGATTCCAGCTCCCTACCTCCTCTGTGCCCCACCCTCAATAGATAGTACAGGATTCCCCCAATAGTGCCATTCAAACTCTCTTGTGCCTTCACGATACTCTAGTTATGGTGATGTACTTCCCAAGGGAGGTTCAGTTCAGATAGAGCACTGTGTCCCACTGGTGAGGGTTCCTGCATTTTGCACCTTCTCTCTTAGCTTGTCCAAGGCATGAATACTTTGACTCAATCCCCACTACTTGCCTCTCTGAAGTCATGCCATGAGCTGGAACATAGCCTAGGGTTTTGGAACTTGGGGTCAGATTTGGGGATGAAGGCAAACCTGGCCTGAGTACAAATGAACTCTGCCTGAACACCACTTGGTTCTCTTTCCCCCCAGTCCTTTTGAGGGTTGTTTCCCAGGCACAGCAATGTACCCCCAATCCTCTGCTGTAACTAGCAGCTCCCCAATTAAGGCTGTGGTTTTCTTTGGTGGTCTTGCTCCCCTCTCCAGTCTCAGCCTTGCCTACAAGTTAGAGCTCAACTGAGGCCATGGAGAAAGGACCACGCACCTAGCATTTGATGTTTGTAGTAATAATAGTGATAACCAGCTGTAAGAATTGCCACCTTACAAACACCAAGCCCATGTCCCTAACAATGGGATGGGACTTAGTCATACCTTGAGGGGGTGGAGGAGAGGGGAAATGTGAGGGAAAACTGGGAAAATCCTCATGGGCTTCTGGCTTTGTTCTCAGAACAGCCTTCCTCCCTTTCCCATCTCCCTATGATGGAGGCAAAGCTGGGGCCCTGTCTTTAATGAGCAGTCTTCCCTCAGGAATCAGCTGTCCCTGTCCCTTTCCCCCCTCCCTTCCTTGTCTGGAGGAATTGCCTTCTGCTTAATAAATGTCTGCTTGTAATATTCCGAAACAAGGAGGTTAATCAAAGGCCCCGTTCCATGGAGCAGGGACACTAAGTGACAAGATTAATTTCAGTAATCAAGCAGCTTAATTTGGACATTTTTTCCTCTCTCGTTCACTGATGGAAATTGAGGCAAATCTCATCCTAGTGAGAAACTCCTTCCCTGCCTGGTTACACTCAGTTTCTGGTACTGGAAAAGGGAGCGCGGTGATTGTTGGGAAGGGAGAAGAGGGACAAGAAGGGGTCACACAGGATGATCTTGGAGAAGGAATGTGGACTGCTACGACTGACCTTGCCCTAGCACCTTTCACCTGGAAGGATCCTAGAGCATTTTACTGCCTGTACAGGAATGATCCCAGCCACCAGTGAAATGCAGTCACTTTGTCTGGCATGCAGCAGCTGATGAAAGGACAAGGAAACACTTCCTGGCCTGTCCAAAATTGTAGCAAGACAAATAAGATAGCTAGTTCAAACGGAAGGATGATTAGGCAGGGAGAGTGTTATTGCCCAAACTGGAATTTGTCTGGAACACAAAGGAGAATGAATGTTCCTGATCCTGCTATTAAAAGTTGACCTGCAATCTATAATGACAACAGATGGTCAGGATCTTGGTTTCTCACTCATCTGAAAGATGACACCTCCAACAGCACACGAGCCCCCACTACCGTTCTGGGACTTGAATCTAGCACAGATTCAGAGGGAAGAATTCAACCTATTGAATTATGGGCACCACTGCTTCTCTGGA
Source organism: Chrysemys picta bellii (assembly GCF_011386835.1). Taxonomy (NCBI): domain Eukaryota; kingdom Metazoa; phylum Chordata; order Testudines; family Emydidae; genus Chrysemys; species Chrysemys picta. The sequence goes on along the minus strand of NC_088791.1, from coordinate 89,564,439 downwards.
GGTCACCCACCTAAAGCAGTGGCCAGACCCAATGTTGCTTAGCAGTCACCAGCTGAGGAGAACTGATGGTACAGCTCCTTTTACCACCCTGCCAGGGCTGTGAAAGTCCAGAGAGCCCAGGCAGGGACTGTAACTGGAAAGATGTTCCCCTTGAGTCTTCATGTGGCGACACTCTTTTTCTGGTGATGGAGGCACCTGAAGAAAAAGCCTGGGAAATGTGCTGAGGGAATTGGTGCTCTGTGCTTTTTATTGAGTGAGGAGACCCAAAGTTTGACTTTACACTGCATGAGGAAGGATTTCTTCTTGTTCCAAATTTAGATGGTGGAACTGTCTCCCAAGGAAAGTCATGGCGGCCCCATTGCTTATGTCTCATTCAAAACTGGACTGAACAAGACCTGAAGGTGTGTATTGTAGGGACTAATCTGTGTGTGTGTGTGTGTGTGTGTGTGTGTGTGTGTGTTTGCGGGCCTGCATGCACATGTGCAGGTTGGACTGGAAGTTCTAATAATAGATATTGTCTAATTGTAATGTCTATGATTTCATGAAGCTAGGACAGGTATCCAATGGCATGTGACTGAGCCCTCTGGAATGAGTGGGTCTGAGGGTGTGATGTTGTCCCCAGAGGCAGCGAGGTTTTGGATCTGGCAGTTTTCCTTTCGAAGCTCTTAAATCCCTCTCTTCAGTGTGTTCCTCCAGTGTCTGCATCTCTCTCACGCTCTGTCTCTCACTCTGTGTGTGTCTGTCTCTGCAGGGGGCATCTTTAACTTGACTGCACCCCTGCCATCTTTTGGCAGTCAATTTTTCAGAGACAATCCATGAAGTTCCTGACTCCCTCCTCCTTCTCTTCTCCTCCTTCCCCTCCCTCCTTCCCTCCTGCTGATTTGTTATTATGTACTGCAGCTGCCCGAAGGATTTTAAATAGACCCATAATCACACAGCAGCTCCTCTTGGAAGTGTAAATATGACCCCCTTGTTAATCTCATATGTGGTGGCAGCAGCAGCCCCTGGAGGAGGAAGTGATGGGCAAGAACCAACCCTGGAGTCTACATGAGGACCTGGAGAGGTGCATATTCACAGCTGTCTTCTGGTGCCCTCTGATCTATAATCACTGGGAAATTGCCTTGTGTGCTTCTTTGTCTAAACATAAATGGATTTGGGACTGGTGAAAGGTGCCAGATTGACAGTCCTCAGAGACTAAAATCCCCTTTTAATCCTCAAAACAGGTACAGCATGGGCAGAGGCAGTGAAAGATCCCCATAACCCGCCCCCTTCCTCCATCTCTCCACACAACAATGTCTCTGAACCCTGGCCCGGGAAGAAACACCTCTGAGATGAGAGTAGAATTCAGACCCATTCAGTTCTTTGCCTCAGATGACACTGTCAACAGCGTGGCCAAGTAATGTCAACTGTGATGGTTTTTGTGATATGGATACATGTTGGTAAGGAAGTGGACTGAGATCCAGCAACTCATTTCACAGGCTCGGTATCCCATTTCCAACCCTCAAGCAATTCATTCTCCCCTCAGACTGGAATACAATCAGTTGAACAATACAGTTAAATGAAGCTATGGAAGAGGCTGTAAACAGTACATTTCCCCAGAGGAACCTAGGGTTTGCCCTTTAGGAACAGATCAATGGTTCACCAAGTATGGTATGGTATGCTGCTTTCAGCAGTGACTACTACCTGTTGCTTCAGAGGAATGTGAAACCCACATATAATGTATCTGGCCAATTGCACAAAGCTGGGAATCTCTTCCTCACTGCCTATGGCCAGCAGATAGCATGGTCCATGACACCAAGAAGTAGACTGTGAATTAGGGGACCTGGCCTCTAATCCCCTTTCTCCCGCTAGCTTGCTGTGTGACCTTGGGCAAATTGTTTCACCTTCTATGCCTTAGCTTTCCTGTCTCTAAAATGGAGATAAAGCTACTTACCTTCCTTTGTAAAGTTCTTTGAGCAGTGCTATGTAAGAGCTAAGTATTATTATCTTAGCCTCCAGAACTACAATTGGTAACACTATTTGTAAATTATCCAACCTTTTAAAAAATCCAGCCACAGTAGTCGATAGAGCTGAGGGAATAATTTACAACAAATTTGTTAAATGAATGTAGCCTCTCTGTGTATGGAATATCTATTGTGGAGATCATAATTTGTTTGAATGTATGTAATGAATATCTTTGAATTTTTTTATAATAGTCAAGATCTGAAATTCAATCTGAAATTGCTTGGTTATGGTTGGTCAGTTAAGTCACATGGTATGGTGTCTATTCCCTTATTGGATGAGCACACAAGTACTTCTGGCTTGAATTATAATTATAAAATGGATTTCTGCAAGTACCTTGTGCATTTCCATGAATGAACTTGCTGGTAAAACTCAAACACACAAAAGTTTGGGGACAGATAAATTAGAAAAGAATGAAAAAATGGTCAAAGCGAATTCATGGAAAAATGTGAATGAATATTCTCAGAGATTGATTCACCACTATTTTACTCCAATTTTACACATGTGTAACCAGGTTGTATAAGACTCATGGAGTAATGCAGTGGAGGAGGGCTGGCCTTACCATGAGGCGAACTGTGGCAGCTGTCTCAGGTGCCAGACTGGGGGGGGGGGAAGGGGGGCGCCACTAGGACCCAGAGTGAAGAAAATTGTGTCTGTTGCTGGTGCATATGTATTCTCTCTGCTCTAGATGCACAGAGATGGTGGAGTGCTATGCTAGAGGAAGGAGGGCACAAGAGACATAACAGGCAGCAGGAGAAAAGGTGAGAGGGACTAACAGAAAGCAGCAGGAGCTGCAGGGCGAGAGAGAGGAGGAGGAGGAGCCTCTTACGTACCTCTCTAGCACCCCCAGGAGCCTGGACTGATTAACACCAGCTTCTCAGGGAGCTTCCTGTTTCCTGCTGCTTCCCTGAACCCACTTCAGGAGAACAGGCAATCAACTGAAGTAGTAGGAGCCAATTAGGCCCTTAAGACGCTGATATCTTCCCTCCCTCAGGCCCTGCTATCAGCCTGCCTATTTGTCCCCTTCAATTGAATGTTGAGAGCCACTATAGCTGGCACAGAACAGCAGTCATGAGTGAAAGAAGAAAACGCCCCTCTGGGGCAGCATTCAGAAAAAGAAAGCAAGCAAAGGAAACTTTTCTATCTAAGCAGGAAGGAGCTCTCCTAAGATAGACACCAATGTTCACGGTGAGCCTTCCGGCCCCAGTGAGGATGTGAGTGGTGAGGAAATGCCTGATCTTCCAGTTAGAGTGCAGGTGAATCTGGAAGCTACTGCAGCATCCATATCTCCATCTCAAATGGATGTAACCATGCACATTCCTGAAGAAAAGTGTAGATCGGAGAAGAGTGTGGTGGAGGTGCAAGAAACAGCTGCTGCTGAGTTTTTAGTTCCTTAAGTCTAGATGATCCAGGACTGTGGACCCACTTGAGCAGTAGCCTGAGGGACTTCCTTGTACTGCATGGGCCACAGCAAGTGAAAAACTTCATGTTCCCCAAAGACAATGAAAATAGAAATTTCCATCCAACAGAATACTGGTGTGAAATCCCCAACGGTGACAAAGTGGAGAGGCCATAGCTTATGTACTCAAAAACCCAGAATGCTGCATACTGTTTTTGTTGCAAACTCTTCCAGTCTTATGTTCCAGCCACATTGGGTTCTACAGGAACAAAGGACTGGAAAAATCTGGCTAGAAATCTGGCATGCCATGAGAAGGCAGCAAATCACCAGAGAGCATTCCATAGGTGGAAAGAGCTTGAGATGAGACTAAGGTTAAAGGCCACCATAGATGATCAGCATCAAGAGAAGATTGCATCAGAGTCTCTCTACTGGCAAAATGTTCTGAAAAGGCTCATTGCCATTGTGAGAATGCTTGCTACCCAAAACCTAGCACTGCGTGGCACTTCAGATCAGCTGTGTGTGCCAAACAATGGAAACTTCCTTCCAATTGTGGAGCTGATGGCTGAGTTTGATGCTGTACTCCAGGAGCATCTAAGAAGAGTCACCACCCAAGAAATGTACACACACCACTATCTTGGAAAAACAATTCAAAATGAGATCATACAGTTACTGGCAACAAAAGTCAAACAGAAGATTGTGGCAGATCTGAAGTCAGCAAGATATTACTCTGTTATTCTGGACTGCACACCTGACATCAGCCATATGGAACAAATGACTTTAATGGTGCGTTTTGTAACAACAACAGAACCTAGTGAAAATGTCCCTGCAATGGTGAGTGTCAGAGAGCATTTTCTAGAATTTATTGACATTGATGATACTACAGGAGCTGGTATGACAAATTGTGCTTCTTAAAAAGCTGGAAGATATGGGAATTGCGATAGTTGACATGAGAGGTCAGGGCTATGATAATGGTGCCAACATGAGAGGAAAGAACAGAGGAGTGCAGACACGGATCCGAGAGTTAAACCCTTGAGCTTTTTTTGTCCCATGCAGTTCTCATTCATTGAACTCTAAGGATAGAACAAGAAGCAATGGGCTTAAACTGCAGCAAGGGAGGTTTAGGTTGGACATTAGGAAAAAGTTCCTAACTGTCAGGGTGGTTAAACACTGGAATAAATTGCCTAGGGAGGTTGTAGAATCTCCATCTCTGGAGATATTTAAGAGCAGGTTAGATAAATGTCTATCAGGGATGGTCTAGACAGTATTTGGTCCTGCCATGAGGGCAGGGGACTGGACTCGATGACCTCTCGAGCTCCCTTCCAGTCCTAGAATCTATGAATCTATGAACTTGGTGGTCAGTGATGCAGCATCAGCTTCTAGTGAGGCTGCTGAATTTTTTAATGTAATTCAAAGCATCTATGTATTTTTCTCTGCATCAACTCATCAGTGGCAAATTTTGAAGCAACATCTGGGAACATTCTCTCTGACACTGAAACCACTGAGTGCCACAGTCGAGTGGAGGCAATAAAGCCTATCAAACACTAAATTGGGAAGCTAGATGATGCCATAGTTGCCATTATGGAGGATAATGCTATGACAGGAACTGTTCATGGGAGAACAGTGGCAGAGGGAAATGGAATCACCAGAAACGTACATAACTTCAAATTTCTGTGTGGCTTAGTGTTGTGGCATGACATACTGTTTGAAATAAATGTTGTAAGCAAGAGACTCCAAGGTGTTGACCTTGATATATCTGGAGCAATGGAACACCTGGACAAAGTAAAGTTATACCTACAGTCTTACCGGTCAGATGAGGGATTTCAAAATGTTCTGAAGAATGCACAGAAGTTGGCAGAGGAATTTCACACTGAAGCTATTTTCCCACCCATTCAAGAATATAAGAGTCACTGAAGAAGATGACATTTTGATTACGAGGCATAGGATAATCCCATAAGAGACCCCAAACAACAATTCAAAGTTGAATTCTTTAACCAGGTGCTAGATTGTGTAATACAGTCAGTTGAAGAACGTTTCATGCAGCTCAAGGAACACAGCACTATATTTGGGATGTTGTATGATATTCCAGAACTCCTCACTTTACCTGAAGAAGACCTACACCAGCAATGCAGGGCACTAGAGACAGTGTTGACACATGATGACAGGCGCGATATTGATGCGAGTGATTCAGGTGATGAACTGAAAGCCCTTTCAAGATACATTTCAGCAGGATCAACTCCAACGGCCATTCTGAAATATATGTGCACAAATAAGATGACCACCCTCTTTCCAAATGCTTTTGTTGCTTTGCGCATACTTCTAACACTTCCTGTAACAGTTGCCAGTGGAGAAAGCAGCTTCTCCAAGCTGAAGTTAATAAAAACACATCTACGCTCCACAGTGACACAGGAGAGGCTGGTTGGCCTTGCAACCATCTCAACAGAGCATGAGCAGGCCCAGACTGTGGACCTTCAGGAAGAAGTTCAAATCTTTGCAACCAAGAAGGCACAGAAAGCATCACTTGGATTATTCAAACAGATGAAAATGCCAGTGTTTACTATGCAGACAAGAAAAGTCACATTTACTGTTCAGGCGTTTGAAAATTAAGTGTTAACTTAAATTTTTGAACATGGCATTTTAAGTATTAGTTCTCCTTTATTGGGGTAGGTAGCAGAGCAGTACCATGAGAGGAGTAGAACAGGAAGAAGGCAGAATTGAGACCTTTCAAAGTTTTGGCCCAAGTGAGGGGGCATGGGAGCATCATTTGAGCTCTCTGCCTCATGTGCCAAAATGTTGTGGGCCAGCCCTGCAGTGGAGAATCAGAACCAAATTGTTTATGCTGTATTTACCCTGCACTGCTATATGACGAGGTGGTCTCCTATGGTAGTCAGGGCCGGCTCCAGGCACCAGCTTACCAAGCAGGTGCTTGGGGCGGCCACTTTGGAGAGGGGCGGCAGGTCCAGCTGTTCAGCGGCAATTCAGCGGACGGTCCCTCACTCCTGCTCGGAGCAAAGGACCTCCCGCTGAATTGCTGCTGCAGATCGTGATTGCGATCGCGGCTTTGTTTGTTTGTTTGTTTTGTTTTGTTTTTGTTTGGCTGCTTGGGGCAGCCAAAACCCTGGAGCCGGCCCTGATGGTAGTACATTCCACAGGTTGACTATATGCTGTATGAAGAATTTCTTTTTGCTTGTTCTAAATTTACCAGCCATATTCATATGACTCCCAACTGTCAGAGTGCTCACATTATGAAACCAATATAGCATTTGTTTGACAGAGGAAATCTGACTGGCCCGTTTCCTTTAATAATCCTTTTCTAACCTTCCTCTCAAACCCCATATGGGTATCAGAAATGAGATGAAAAACATATATTAAGCAGCATAAGGCAGTTGGGCTCAAACTTTCAAAAGTGGCCACTGATTTTTATTTATTTATTTATATTTTTTTTTGGTGCCTCCAAAATGGGTTAACTGTCTTGTTAAAAAAGATGTAATTGCAAACATTTACATGCTTAACTCTAAATAGGTGAGTAGTCCCATTTCAGCAGGATTATTCATGTGCTTAGAGTTAAGCATATGCATAAATATTTGCAAAATCATGCCTAATTTCCTTCCCACTGCTTCTTTGATGGACACAGAGAAATCCGCACAAGATGGGGGTGAAATCCAGACTGGGGTCCTTTATTTTCCTCTTATGTGCTACCTAACTAGTGCTGAGCACAGAGAAGAAGAATTTAACACTAAATCGCTATAGTCATCTGGAAAGGACATTAGTACAGCCCCTGGGAGGAGGAGTACATGAGAACAACATGTATTGAAACTGGGAATTGTCTCTGGTTGCAGCCCCTGTTTGGCATGGGCTTGGGTAAAGGGAAGCATTAGCTGGTTGACTGTGTATTGAGCAGCTGCTTGCACTCTTCCTAACCTGTGTTTAAAAAAAAAAAATTATCCCCAGTGCTGATCTCAACTGCTTACTCTATTATTACAACTTCCAGGAAAGAAAATTTATTTCTTTGTAATACAGTTATAAGAGATTTACATTTTTGGCATTATTAGTGGTGTTACTATTATTATTCAGTATGTATTTATTTTATATTGCTGGATGCCACTTCACAAATGGAAAATCTGTGTGTCCTAATCTCCTGGGCTTTGGAAAGCACATGAACGGAATTAGTCGAGGGATGCACACATAATGGGTCACTGCCGGTGCATCTTGACAATGGCTGATAGCGGTTAAAGGATTTAACGATGCATAGAGAGGCCTTCACAGCTGCACTGGAACGGACTGCTGCTGCTGCTATCACTGTTGTCATAGTAACAAAGCCGGGTCCTTAATCAGGAAGCACATTAACACACATTCTGCCATCCTCCTTTCTTTCTCCTTTCTATGCTCCAGCCTGGGTAAATTACTAAACAAAGCCCAGTGGATAGAGAGAGACGTTTCAGGACATTGTGGGGGGACAGGGCTCCAAATGGGGATTAGAAGAAGGGAAAGGGGTCCAAACAATGCAGGACAGAAAGAGGTCTAGATGTTCTCTGGAGCAGAGACTGATCCCAGGGGATGAGGTGGAGTACAAAGAGGGCCAGAGGTGTCTTAAATGGGATTGGTTAGCCAGGGAAAGTCTAATTGTAACCAGGGTGGGAGTGTTAGTCTGAGAAGGTGTCATAGGAAATGAAGTATGTCGGATTGGGCCTAACCCAGAAAGGCATCCAAATCAGAGCAGGATGGGCTGGTTGGCAAGACAGGTTAAAACAGGATTGGGAGGTGTGTTTACGAGGGTGATTGGTGTCGATCTTTTTCATTCTAGATGGTGAGAGGCAGAGGGGTCACCTGATAGAATTAGCAGCTAGAATTTTAGTGCATTCAGAAGTGTGTGTGCAGGGTCAGCTGCTGGGGAGTTGGATAGGTCTCTTCCAGAATCCCTGTGTTTTAATCTGGGCAGTCTTAAACAGACTTGGATAAGTGAAGAAATCACACCTAATTTGTACCCTCTGTATTGCTTAGATCTGTGTAGGAGAGCGTTTGCAAAGCTAAGGTCAGGCCTGTTCATATGTGGAGGGTAGAACGCCAAGGAAAACCCAGATGCTGCAGTAAAGCATGTTGGCAATTCAGTAGAGGGTGCTCTTCTTTTGGAATTAGTACAGTACTAAGGTCCCAGCCTGGTGTTAAACTTGGAAGTGCATTTTGTCAGTGCGATGTAGAACTGAGGTCCTGATCCCTTGTCACTAAAGAGTCTCTGACAGTGCTCACAAGTAGGGCTGTGTGAAAATTTTTGCACAAATAGCTTGTTTGATTGAAAAATGCAGTTTTGGTCAACCTGCAACTAGTCATGAATTTGACATGAATATTTTCAACTATTTATAAAACAGCCAGAGGAGGAGGAGGTTGTGGTGATGCTGCTGCTTCTCCTCTACACTTTCCTATAACTTTTAGCCCAGCGGTTAGAGCACTAACCTGGGAGATGGGAGAGCCAGGTTTGAATCTCTGCTCTGGAACACAACTGAAAATAGACCTTTTCAATTCACTGAAAAACTTGGTTTGACCTGATCTGAATTTTGTATTTTAATTAAAAAAAATTTGTGTGTGTGTGTGGAACTGCTACTGAACCAAAAACTCAGTTATTTGCTTAGCTCTGCTCATGAGAGAATGGGGGTTAGACCTGGTGTTCTGCTCAGGTTCCAACATGGGTAATTATGTCTAACCTGCCTAAATTCGTCCTGCAGTTTCAATTGGATATGCTATTCCATCTTCCATTTATATTGTAAAATGTTGTTTAGTGTTGCTGTGCACTGTTAAACTGTTGCTATCAAATGTCTAGGGGGCAGAGGACTTCCTCTGCAAAAGTTAAAGACAGATAATTGACCCTAGATAAGTAAGTAAACTGCCGTGTTTAGCAGACCCCAGAAAAGGGTTGAGGTCAAGGCTGGGGGTGGGTGGGTGTATGAGTAATCCCTGCTGAAACACAAATGCTAGGAAATAAGGAGTAAAGTCAAGCCCTCCTAAAGAGTCATTTCTGCATCTGATGCAGCTATTGGAGACATTATCAATGATGCTTGTTGTATATGTAATATGGCAATACACAATCCTGTAGGATAGACAACCAAACTTGTGCTCGTGCCCCTGATAAATATAACCATCCCTGTACTGAGAAGGGATTGTGGCCCAAGCTGTGCTGGAATCCAGGAATAGACAAACTCTCTGGTCCAACATCACTTTGCGGAACTAGACCATGGGTGAAAATTTTCAAGGGCGCCCAAGTGATTTAGGAGCCCCAGTCCCAGTGAGACTCCTGTCACTTTTGAAAATAGGATTTAGACTCTAAGTCACTTAGGCACTCTTGAAAATGTTACCCATGGCCTAGCCCCATGAGCCTGAGCCTATGGGGATGTCAAATTGTATCCAAGTGAACCTGACTGTTGAAGGTTTATAGATTAAGGTAGCTGAGGTTTCTCCTACCTTTTGATTTTTGGGCTGAGGTCAGGATTAATTTAATGGGCTTTTAAGGACTCTTCATATCTTTCCCTCTCCCAGGAAGGTGGCCAGAGGACCAGGAGTATACTAGGGATCTTGAACTTGAAGTTTGAGCCATGCGGGACACAGACTGAGTGATGGGTTTAGGGGCCATGTTTCCCCTTGGTGACTAGAGAAGACAATTCAGTACTCTACCTACAGAAAGACATAAGGGATCTGATTCTGCTCTGTTTCACATGGGTAAATCAGGGGTAACTGTATTGAAGTCAATAGAGTTACAGTGGTGTAAAACTGATGAAAGTAGGAGGAGAATGAGGCTCAAACTCTTTCCTTGGAAATTTCGTGGTAATGTTAAGAGAGTCCTTGGCCATTAAATGAGTTGTAGAGACACTACGTTAATACTCCCTGGATAACATGCTCTGTTCGCAGAGCATGCTCCCTATCAAAGACTACGTATTTTGAAGGATACTGGTGCCAGAGTGATCCAGTAGTACCTAGCCCTGAAACGCTATTCCTTTCAGTTCCAGCAGTGAGCAAGGAAGGATCACTCAGTGTTGATGCCTGCTTCCAAGAAGAAGGGAACATGGCTTCTGCTGAGTGTGCCCCAAACCATACTCCAATGCGGAGGTGTGCGACAGGGATGTCTATACCTGGATAATGGAGGGATTAAATCCCTTCCCCTGGAGAAGAGATCCTTCCTGGCCATTGAAGCTGCATTCGCTACCAGGATTGAAGGGAAGGGCCTTCAGCTGGGGCTTAAGAGACATCTGTAAGGAGACGGAGGGAATATTGAGCAGAAAGGCAGAAAAGGGCTTCCTCCCACCTTGTGTGGCAAGGAACATGTGCTCTGAATCCAACTGGGCAGGACTACTATTCTCTCATCACACTCCCAGCTGCAAGGGACAATTTGAATGGCTTAACCAAATCCTGCTAAGAAGGGAACCTTCTGTGGTTATTTCCCCATCCACAGAGATTGTTTCTTTTGGCCCTGTATAAAGAAAATGACTGATTATTTGGCCCCTGCTGTAGATGATGATACTAAATGACCTACTTTTTTCCCCAGAAAGGGAGCCTTAATGAATAGTTTCTTTCCCTAAAGCAGTGGTTTTCAACCTTTTTTTTTTTTTTTCATTTGCAGACCCCTAAAAAATGTTGAATGGCGGTGCAGACCCCTTTGGAAATCTTAGACACAGTCTGTGGTAGGGTGACAAGATGTCTTGATTTTATAGGGGCAGTCCTGATTTTTGGTCTTTTTCTTCTATAGGCTCCTATTACCCCCGTCCCGATTTTTCACATTTGCTTTCTGGTCACCCTAGTCTGTGGATTCTCAGTGGTCTGCAGATCACAGGTTGAAAAGCACTGACCTAAAGGGAAAAGGTCTCGTTTCTGTAAGATACATCTGTGTTCTCCCCAGCCCCGTCTCTTTTGTAGGGTGAGCACCCCCCCCCCCTTTTTTTAGGCGTATGGCAATAGCTCTTTTACAGGGTTGTACAGTGATACAGCCTACTTAATCTTTGGCTCCTCTCTGAGAGTGCTAACCAGAGGCCGAATTAGTTCCGGGGGTGGGTGGGTGTATATATATATATATAATATATATATGTGTGTGTGTGCTAACTTTCTCTGGGGATAGACTGAATTAATCCCCTTATCTCATACAGGCCTCTGAATAGTTGTCAGATGTTAATAAATTTCAGCCACTGCCAACTTGAATTGGATTGAAACTGGCGACCTGGAGGTGAGAAGATTTGTATCCCTTGAGCCAGGCTGCATATACAATTGTTTAAGCACACATAAAGAGATGCATGGGGCTAGAGGCAGCTAACGAGTGGAGGATGAGATGTAATGAAAAGGAAGAGACAACATATCAAAGCCAACATCTCCTCCCTTGGAGCAGGTGAAATGCTGGACACAGCTTTTTGTTTCCGTTCCCCTTTCATATCCTTATTTGTTCTTCCTTTGTCGAGCGCTCTAACTGGGCAGGCATCCTGCCTGAATAGCTCCTTTCTCCCTTGCTTGCTGTATCTCCTGCTGCTGCTTCCATCTACGCCCCACTTCCCCATTGTGCCAGAGTGCGTGGTTAAGGAAGAGGACAGACAACGGGAGATGGAGCAAAACAAGATGCACTGGCTTCTCTTTGAGTCTGTCAAAGAACTGTTTCAACGCCTTACATGTCGCTCCCTGGCTTTTATTCTTGCAGGTCCTTTTATTATTATTATTACTCCTTCAACTGTCAGACAAAGGCAAATCCGCCTGCTGCTCCACCAGTCCCTTTGTCTGCCATGTCCAGCTTGAACAGAAATCTTGTTGGCTCATGTGCTTGTGTGATCTTGCAAAGGCTGCTGCAGTTTCGGCTCAACTTAAGTTTTTGTTAAAAAAAAAAATGACAGAACCTAATGTAGGTAGAAATATTTGAATTAAAAAAAAAAAAGTTGGCTTTCACTAGAGCATTTCCATGCTGCATGAGCAATCTAACCTGACAAAGCTCATATTTTGCACCAGGCATTTGAACATGAGAGTGGGGTATGGAATTATTTCAGTTTGTTTAGTGGGAGGTGACTTAAGATAAACTATACTGCTGCATTTAGGTCGTATTAAGTCATGTGATGGGCACCTAAAGAACATGATAAGTACCTTCTTTAACATATCTAAATAGGTGAACACAACTAACTGCTGTGGGCTGGGGTAGAAAGCAAAACTGACTAGCAAAAGACTAGTGTGCTTTCAGTATCCAAGCCAAGAGAAGTGGAAAAACACCACAGATAGCACCCAGGGGGAACAGTTAATTGGATTTTTAAAAAATGTTTTCAATGAATTGAGTGGTATGTGTCCATGTGTGTACATTTTTGATATGAGTCTAATGGGCCAGATTCTTGATGATGTAAATCATTGTAGCTCCAATTCATAGGATGGCTCATGTATTTTTGGAGGTTGGAACCCTAAAGAAGTTAGTAGGAGGCCAGGGGAAACACAAGCTCCTGACAGCCCATTTAAGATCCTCCCACAGCAGAAGCCACCACCCTTGACCTACATAGAACATCTTTCATCTTCTCACGGTTCAACAGCCTCTTTTGCCATGAGGGAGAATAGCAGATCTACCACTAATGCCCTCTCTAGTACGATGAGGGGGTGTGGAAAGGCTGACAATCACGAGGGCATGGAGAAGGAATTAAAGAGATTGTCAAGATTAAAATAATTGGACCAGAGCCTCAGCAGCCGTAACTTGGCATAGCTCCTCTTAAGTGCCTAGATGTGTGTGTCTGTGTAGGAGAGTTCGTGCATCTGTGAGTGTTTTCTGTCTTTGAGGCTGCAGGAAGCCTTCCATTGAGTATGTGAGACGTTTAATAGGTGGAAGCAGAGAAAGGAGAGTAAGGGAGCGTCTTGTCTTCTCTAATATCCTTGTAAATAACTCCATGTACTTTATTGGCCGCCTCACACTCTCCTCAGTGGGGAGGAAGAGAATCAATAATCATTTAAAACTTTGCAGATCAATTAGCTGTGCAATGCAGGTGTGATAGCAGCTTTCCGACAGAGCCAGAGCTTGCTGGTTGACTCGGAAGGGGAGCGAGACAGGAGGGAGGGTGGAGTTTCTACCATTTCAACCATCTTGGAATATTAGAGAGAATTACCAGTGGCTGCTCTGGTGAGGACTTGGATTTCCTGAAGCACGATGATTGAAGCTGCATGATGGAACACGCTTACCAAGTCCAACCAATAATTCCTGTTACAGACAGCAAAGATATATCTGCTTTAAAGCAGGGGCTGAATCCAGAGCTCATGCCACACAGGCACAGAAATGCAGTTCTGGTCCTTCTCACAATGTTTCAGTACAGTGAACTCTCAAGTGACCACTCAAAGGACTGATGAGTCAGTCACTGGATCGAGGTGTTTTTCTAAAAAAGGTGGAGCAGAATTGTACTCCACAAGATGGATTCTCATTTACACCAAGGCTCCCCCTGGCAGCATAAATGGTGTAGGAAAGGCCGAGGAGCATACCTCATGTGTTGGTGGCAGGGCCTTAGGAATACGCAGCACATGCAGCTGCCTAGGGCACCATGAAATTTGGGCCACCAAATTGCCCCAATTTTATGGTGTCCTAGGCAGCTGCATGCTGCATACACGGCAACACCAGCCGCAGTGACCAGCCCTATTCCTCGGCCGCCCTCCCCTGCAAGGGCAGGGCTGCCCCTAGGGGGGGTGTGGGGCCCCGGACAACTCTCTCTGCCCTGCCTCTTACCCTTCCCCCCTGCTCCGTCCCCGGCCTGCCCCCATTCCACCTCTCCACCCAGCAACCCCGCACTCACCGGCAGTGGCGGGAAGTGGAGCAACCTGGCCCCAGCCTGCCCTACTCTGCCAGCTCCCAGCCGTGGCACTCTGCTTCCCGCCGCCGGTGAGTGAAGGGAAAGGATCGGCCCCCCGCACTCAGCGGCGGCGGGAAGCGGAGAGACGGAGCCCCAGCCCACTCCGCTACTCTTGCCCCAGCCCCAGCCATGTTGCTTGGGTTGGGGAAAGGACCGCCCCCGGCTCTCACTGGCGGTGGGAAGCGGAGCGCTGTGGCTGGGAGCTGGCGGAGTAGAGCAAGCTGGGGCCGGGCTGCTCCGCTTCCCGCCGCTGCCAGCGAGTGGGGGATCCCTTCCCCCAAGCCCCCTCCCCCGAGCGACACGGCTGGGGCCGGGGCGAGGGAAGTGGAGTGGGCTGCTCCTAGCCCCCCACTAATCCCCCGGGCCACTCTGGGCCTGTGGGGCCCCCCAAAGTGGCCCCCCCACAGTTCCTCCCTTCCAGTCCCTGGGGCAGGGGAGGCTGCATAGGGCACCCAAATGGCTAGGGACGGCCCTGGTTGGTGACCTCCCTGACTGGCAGAGAGCTGATGTAATGGCTCTGTGCCAGCCTGGTTCCTAGCCCCTGCTGTAAAGCCTGTGTTGGAATAGGCAGGGAGGTTGGGGTGGGGTATGTTCAGGGCAGGAAGGAGGTGTGGCCAGAGTAAACTGCACTATGGCTCTTCTCTGCTTCCTGCAGGAAGCGGAATATAAGTTGGCATGTTCCTGTGGCATCTCTGACTTAGAGTGGGGCCTGGGTAAGCTCCTGACTGCCACACAAAAAAGGGACTGCAAAGGTAGCTTAAAGCTTCCTACTGTCCTAAATGCAGAGAAGGAGTAACTGAGAATCTGGCCCCATATTTTTAGAGATAGTGGATTCAGAGCTGGCTGTTTAGGCTAGTCTCAAGTACAGGTTTCACTGTATGTGGTGCTGCCTCATTGTGAGATGCAATGTCATGACACTGATATGAAGAAACCAACAGTGCAGCATAACTATTTCATCCTGCTAGACAAATGCAAAAAAGTGACAGCCTGAAAGCCTCAGGGACAGGGTCATTTGGCGCAGATGTGCCTGGGGGATTGGGTTTGCCAAAGGACAATGGAGAATCTTGGCTTGTGCAAGCCTGATGCTAAACCTTGCTTGGGTCTGGATTTTGTTTTTGGAGTCAGTGTCCTGCCTTCTCCACACACTGCCCATGGTTCCCATAACCCTCACACCCCCTCCACTGACCTCTGTCTTGTGGGAGTGTGAGGAAGCCTGATGGCTGACTCCCATTCACGTTGAAGGGGCTGCCCCAGCTGCTCCTTCTGCTGTAATCTTCTAAGAGCTGGGGGGGGGGGGGGGGGGGAGAGGGAGGCAGAGCATTGTTGGCATTTCTCCCCAGAACTCAGGGGCCCTTCATGCCCTGGGAGTCTCAGAAAGAGCCTCCAGAGATTGCCTGATAGGCCCTGGGACTTCCACCATTCGAAGTGCCTGCTTCCCCCTTGCCAATCCACTAGCAAGCAGCCACCCTCAGGCCCTGGGAGTCCCATCTGCAGTCCTCCTAGCCCCTCTACACAAGCAGCCCTGACAGGTGACCTCTCAGTTAGTTCCTCTCCTCTTCTTCTGCAGGACTGGTCCCCCTTAAGGCCCCACTGGCTAGAGGAGATGCCAGCTAGCCTCTCCGTCCCCTTTCACCCATTGTAGTGAGGGTGGCAAATCAAGGCCACTATCGTACTCGGTCCATAACGCGGATTGGATGGTGGTAGGAACTGCAGGGAGCAATGCAGAGCTGTTGCCTGCTGCTGCCAATGCTGCCTCTAATGAGCTGGTGGCCACAGACACATTACTTGTGAGTGGTTGCTAAGGAAACCACATGTTCAGAACTGGAACCAAAATTACAGGGACCATTTTGTATTTGGAGCCTTAAATCCAGTCGTCTCAGAGATGTGCACGGATTCTATGGCGATGGCCGGGAACCATGCCATCTAGATTGACAGAAAGTGTGGAGCAGAAGTGGGTGGTTGGATCTGATGTGCTGGTTTTATCCCACCTCTAGAAAGCACCCTCATCCCTTGCCAGCAAACATAGTGATCTTGTTGCTAGGCCAACCTCAACAAGGTTGAAGCTTGTCGTCGTTTGTATTACGGTAGCACCTAGTGGCCCCAACCAAGATTAAGGCCCCATTGTACTAGGAATTGGACAGACACATGGGAAGAGACTGCCCCTGCCCCCAAAAGCTTACAGTGAAAATCGACAAGACAAAGGGTGAAAAGAACGTTTGATGGATTGGGAACAGAGGCACAGACAGATTAAGTGACTTAGGCTTGTCTAAACAAACACTTTGCTGCAAGATGGGGTGTCAATCTATCCCCAGTAGCCTACCACACACCAGCTGTGTGTGTAGGCCGTGCTGCTGCTCACTAAAAGTTCCCTAATGCACTTTGATCTACCCTGCTTTGAAATGGGAGTAGATTAAGGTACACAAGAGAACTTTTAGTGCATGACAGTAGGGTCCACAAAGACATTTAGGCAGCATCTGTGCTACAAGCAAGGGGTGTGATTCCCAGCTCATGTACACACACCTGGGCTAGCTCAATGAGAGGTAGTGAGGGTGTAAATAGCAGTGTAGCTGTGGCTGCACAGGTCAGAGCAGCAGAGGAATGTCTGAGCTGTGCTGAGTATGTACCTACCAGTTTGGGGCGGGTTTGTCCTTGGCACAGCTCAGCAGACTTCTGCTGCCACTACCTGTGCTGCTGTTTTTAGAACACTAACTCAATGAAAACTTGTGCAAACTGGGAAACACACCCCCAGTTCCATGTGTAGACGTAGCCTCAGGCTACGTCTAGGCCATTAGCTTGGGGTGTGAGTTCCCTGCTCAGATACACATGCTTGCACTAGCTCTCATTGAACTAGTGTGCTAAAAATAGTAGTGTAGCTGCAGTAGCGTGGGCAGCGGTGAATGGTAGCATAGGCTAGCCACCCTGGGCTCAGGGCTGATTTCTCTTGGGGATGGGAAGCCCACGCTGCCACTTGACCCTGCCCATGCTACTATTTTTACCATGCTAGCCCAATGACAGCAAGTATGAGAGTGTCTATGACAGCTTGGAATTACACCTCTAGCTCCAAGTGTAGACATGGCCTTAGTTTGCAGTCTGCCAGTGGGGGAATAGATGTACTTCTCAGCTTGCTGCAAACTAAGTGTTCATGTAGACAAGCCCCTACTCAAGGTCCCACAGGGTGTCAGTAGCAGAGCTGACACTTGACCCCACATCTCCTGAGTCTAAATTGAGTGCAAATACCAGAAGACCATCCTTTCTCAAGTGTTGATTCAGTTCTGGCCTGAACACTCTCATAAAATCCCTTGTGTGCCCAGAGCCTTTTTAACTTCTCTTTGTTTCCCCTTTCTTTTCCCTGCACTATCCTCCTGCTTCCCCGTAGTAGCCTGAAACTAGAAATACCAAAATAACTAATGGATGGGCTGCTCTTATGAATATCTGTGACCTATTCACATCTGGGCAGCAGTGGAAATTTTGTGAGAGAAGATTTCCCACTCCAAAGAGGTTCAGATGGATTTGGAGAAGTTGATGAACTTTGAATACTTATCTAAATGGAATCACTGTACTTTTTTGAGGTTTCCTCCCCACTGCTCAGAAGAGAGCAAGGGCCCTCTTGATGTAATGAAAGAGCAGTTAATTTAGAAATGATAAAAAGAAATACAACTTCACACAGGATGTAGCTGATTTGTGGAATTTCCTCTATGCCCTCCTGCCAAGTACTGGGACTGGATTTTTAAGTGCTGGATAATGTTATAACCACTAATGATAAGAGGTTGCTTTGCCAGTTGACATACCAATCAGTATATAGTCAGATTTAATGTTTCAGGGTGCAAGATGGTCACCTCTGAGGGCCAGAAAAAAATCCCCCACACAAACAGCATAATGTAACTTGCTGAGTGGATTATGGGGCATTTTTTGCCTTTCTTTAAGTCATCAGAGACTGGTCGTGTCAGGATACTTGACGAAATGGACTACTGGTCTGATCTGATATGGTAGGAGTATGACAGAGTGCAAGGTGCAAACAGGTGAACCTGCACTCTGATCATTTTGATATTAATTAGTTCCCCTGGAGAAAGCAGATGAGGCTAATTAGTCAATCAGGATGGCTGTCTAAGATAATTATCCTATCAGCCCAGGGCAGATAAGAAAAGGTACAGGAAGGAGGAAGGGGGAGAAAATCCCTCCCTCTCGGCTAGCTGACCCTAGCCATACAGAGGCTCAGAGCAGAGAGACCTCTGTTTCCCTCAGGCAGTGGTGAGAGGGCCAAAAGCTATGTTAACATTGCAAATAGACTGTTGCACAAGGATTGTTGTAATGGAGGGGTGGAGGAAACGCATAATAAAAGGACATGGTGATGGCACAACCATGGGAGTCAGTGCAATGTTTGCAGGAAGAAGGCAAGAGAGGAGCCATGCCCCGTGACAAGGAGGTAGGATTCTGGACTGGTAGCATGATCTGGTGTGAACAGGATAGCTGACTAAATGGACCAGAGGTCTAATCCAGGTAGTCCCATATACATTTACACCTATAGCATAACAACCCTTGTGATTTGGTCCAAACTTTGTAGATTGGACTGTAGCCACTTCTGATGAATTATGGCTCTAGCTATGTATTCTATTATTTTTCTGGTCTTCTTCCTCTGAAGCATCAGAGATGGCCACAGATGGAAATGGGACACTGGATGGGGTAGGTCAATGTCTCAGGTGGCACTGAGCATTCTGTCTCTCAGGTAGTTGGCTGGCTGGTTCTAACTGATTTGCCATGTGTTGGGTTGGGAAGGAATTTTTCCTCAGGTCAGATTGGCAGGAACCTTGGGGGCTTTTGCCTTCCTCTATGGTGTGTGGATGCAGTTCAGTTGCCAGGATCATCTGGATATCTCTCACTTAATCATTTCCCTGCCATTGCCGGGGCCTTGGGCACTGGTGCACCTGTATCCCTCCTATTCTCTGCCTGTGGCACATCATATCATAGTCTCCTGCGGGCTGTAGTACTTTGGTTTAATTTCAATTGTTGGGTTCAGCATGTACATGCTGGGTAATACTGGTGGCCTGTGATATACCAGAGGTCAGACTAGATGATCTGGTCCCTTCTAGTCTTAAACTCTGTGACTAATCAAAGGATTATTCATTTCCCTAAGGTTTAATACTGTGTGTTCTATAGAGCAAGGCATACCTGGAGGGGAGGAAATATCATTATCCTACCACATGACAGATATTGGGGATTATAGGGTATTTTGTGTCTCCTCTGTTGCAGTATGTCTGGAATGATTCCTTGCAACCCCCTTAAACCAGGAATTGAAAATTACTTACAATTTTCAGTCTCCTGCATTGGCTTTAATAGGAACCTGCTTTGGTCGAGCTCCAGAGGGACTCCTTGGCGCACAGGCACTTATAGCGATCCCAATCGGCTGGGCAGTGGTTGATTTTTGGGGCCTTGCAGCAAAAGGTTTCTGTTGTTGCAGAGAAATTGATGTCATGGAGTCAGGTCTGGTGTAATCTGTTTTATACCATTTGCGTATTCTAATCAACATGATGCATGTGAGTCCTATTGCTCTGAAACTGAGAGAGACTCAACTGTGCAGAAAGGCAACTCTGGTTCCCCAGCTCAGTCACTCTGAACAGCCAGTAGGTACAGCAGCCACCATTGCTGACTCTCCATCCTCCCAATTGTCACAGACCGTCCCTTCCTGGCTGTCCTATCACCTTCAGGGACCAGAAGAGCAACAGCAAAATTCATCACCCTGCCCTAGGTTGACGCGGTACTGCTCAATACATGACAATATACAGCCTATCAGAACCTCCTGATTACTGAGCATTCTGGACTCTAGCTTTCCTATGACAATAATAAGAACATTCAGCCACTCAGAACATCTCATTCACTGAAGAGTCCAAACCCTACAGTTTGAGGCTGTCTATTGGGAACTGTTCTGTCATCAAATGAGGTGGGAAGAAGTTGGAATCGCTGTTAACTAAGATCAATGGGGAAAAGTGTCGTGAGGAAATGCCACAAGTCTAGGGATCCCAGCATTCCTTTGTGTGTGCCTGAAGAAGAGCTCTGTGTAAGCTCGAAAGCTTGTCTCTCTCACCAACAGAAGTTGGTCCAATAAAAGCTATTACCTCACCCACCTTTTCTTGTGTGTGTGTGTGTGTGTGTGTGAGAGAGAGAGAGAGACTGAGTAAGAAAGACTCTGTCCCACATCTTATTCTCTATAAGGAGTCACAATACTCTTGTCTGTCATACTACACTACTCTCCATAGCAACCCAACAGGATGTCCCAAGTAGAGGGTTCACAATTCTGTGATACAGCATATAGTTCTATGTACAGGAATTATTGTATTTTTCAAAACTAAATATAATAATTAAATGCAGAGAGAAAAACAAGCGGAAGCCTTTGTCTCAAGGCTAGCCTGAGGCCATGGTGAGTTGGGGGTAGGGATAAGCAGGAGTAAATGAATACTTAATCAACAATGATCTTGTTTTGATTTCAGCTCTGCTATAACAAACAGGCCTGATAAATATAGAAAAATTAATTATAAGACTTTGAATTTCTATGAAATTTTCCATCAGGAACAATGAACATCCCACCATGACTGTGATGAATAGGTGGGAACATGGTGGGGTCTCCTTTTTAAAGACAGAAAAGGCCTGGTGGCCTCTCTTTTGACGGTGCTCTTTTTGCACCCACAGCATCTGTGGTAACTTGGGCTGAGGCTTGCCTAAAAATATAGTCCTGAATGACTTGCTCCAGGTCACACAGGAGTTTTGTGGCGGTGCCAGATACAAAAGTAGCCTAGGCTCCTGACTCCCACTACTGTACTTAAACCACAATGCCTACTTTCTTCTCTAGGAGTCATAGAATTTAAGGTTAGAATCTAATCTAATCTGATCTCCTGTGTATTACAGGCCACCAACACCCTCAACACCCACACATTAAGCCCAACAACTGAGGTGAGGCAAATGGGTGGTGTGACGGGTTGGATCACAGAAACCCCCTTGGGAGCTGCCACCTGATGTGCAAAGACTACCCCTGCTTCTGTTTTCCCTGCCAGCTCAGGACTCCAGCACCCTGTCTTGCTGAGCCAGACACTCCCGTCTGGCTCCAGACACAGATCCAGGGTCTGAATCTCCTGTCCCAAAGCTGCAAGTTTACCCGAAGACAGCTCACAGTAGTGCGCTTGTCTTTAGCACTCAGATGCCCAACTCCCAATGGGGTCTAAACCCAAATAAATCCGTTTTACCCTGCATAAAGCTTATGCAGGGCAAACTCATAAATTGTTCGCCCTCTATAACACTGATAGAGAGATATGCACAGTTGTTTGCTCCCCCAGGTATTAATACATACTCTGAGTAAATTACTAAATAAAAAGTGATTTTATTAAATACAGACAGTAGGATTTAAGTGGTTCAAAGTAGTAACAGACAGAGCAAGGTAAGTCACCAAGCAAAATAAAATAAAATGCGCAAATCTATGCCTAATCAAACTAAATACAGATAATCTCACCCTCAGAGATGTTTCAGTAAGTTTTTCTCAGACTGGACACCTTCCAGGCCTGGGCACAATTCTTTCCCCTGGTACAGCTCTTGTTGCAGCTCAGGTGGTAGCTAGGGGATTCTTCATGATGGCTTCTCCCCTTCTCTGTTCTCTTCCCCCCCTTTATATATCTTTTGCATAAGGCGGGAACTCTTTGTCTCTCTGGGTTTCCACCCCCCCTCACTGGAAAAGCACCAGGTTAAAGATGGATTCCAGTTCAGGTGACATGATCACATGTCACTGCAAGACTTCATTACTCACTTGCCAGCACACACATATACAGGAAGACTCACAGGTAAATACAGCCATCTGCAGACAATGGGAGTCATCAAGATTCCAAACCATCATTAATGGTCCATACTTTACACAATTACAATAGGCCCTCAGAGTTACATTTTATATTTCTAGTTTTAGATACAAGAGTGGTACATTTATACAAATCAGATGATCACACTCAGTAGATTATAAGCTTTGTAATGATACCTTACAAGAGACCTTTTGCATGAGGCATATCCCAGTTACTTACATTCACTTATTACCGTATTTTCTCTAAAACTATCTCAGTTACATTATATTGACTTATTGTCAAGTTTTTATAAAACCATATAGACTGCACAACGTCACAGGTGGTATTGGAAATGGGAGAGACAAGATTGGGGGCCTGATTCATCATTGCCCTAGGGCTAGTCAGGCTGCTGCAAAGTGACTGTAGGGCAGATGTAAGCCTCTTCCTGAGGAAAGGGGCCTGTATGCTGTGCAAAGAGCCAACTCTGCATGGCCACTGTAGGAGCCCCTGGTGCAGGAGGAGGCATGGCTAGGGTGGGGCCATTGAAACAGGGCTGGGGGCTGCCCTAGCCAATGCAGAGAGTCAAACTGGCCCCCCGGCAGCCCTAGAATAGGAGTGGCACAAGCCACCTTTCCACTCTCCTTGGGCTGGCACCTGCACCAGTGCAGGGATGATTCTGTCCCTAAGTGTCTTCCAAAAGTTTGACGAATGCCTCCTCGTCTGTAAAGTGAATACATGTAATCTACATGCTCCTTGTGTGAATTATATTAATGACACCCCCAGCCAGGATGCCTGCAACAGGGGTTGACCATGGGAGCTAAAAGTATGGGCCTCTACTGCCTGAACTAAAAGTCTCTTAGCTTGAAGCCAGTAGCAAAATCATAAACATCAGTGAGTTCCCGCCACTAGAGGGGGACAGGCAGTCACGCTGTGTAAGTGAGTGTTACATAAAGAAAACCCCCAAACAGAAATAAAACAGAATATTGATCTCCTCCCTTCACTAAGTCAGATGCTATATTGCTTAGTATGGGGCTCTGTAGGCCTGGAAGACAACTGATCTGCTGCAACGGCATTAATTCTTGGTTGATCCCAGTCTCCAGCACACCAAGAATCTGAAATCGAAGCCGTGTCAATTCCAGGCTACAGCACTGAGTTGCTGTTGTCTGTGAGGGAGCGATCACTTCCACCTGCCTAGGGAATCCAGAGAAGCTGAGAGAAGTGAGCTTGTGAGAAATCCCCTCCCTTCCCCGGGGCTTCTCCTGCCATTTTTGAGGCAAATGGCTTGTTAAACTATAGTGATCAGCTCCAACTGATCCAGCCCCTGAGGCCTGAGTTGCTGGAGCACCTCTCCACAGAGAGAGAGACATGCTGTGCTCCCAGGAGTCAGAGGAAAACTCCCAGCTTAACCTAATACAGTTTCTGCCTGGTTCTCCCCTGAGACGGAAGGTGTTTGGGGGATCACAAAGGGGATAAGTGATGCTGCCTTTGAGGGAAATGGATACATGGTAACTCGCTTTGGATCTTGAGCCATCTCTGTATAATGCGCTCCCTCCACCGAGACACTTCAGACCTCCCCCAGCCCCAAAGCATGGCTCCCAAGGGAGTTAGGATGCAATTGGCTATTACCCCTGCCTGTGACATACACACTTGTGATACAACATCCCCATTTGAGAGGGGTTACGTTATGACACTACTGCTGGTTCCAGCAACAATGACTTCAGAGCAGATTTTCTGTGGGACGCCATCTGTCAGCTGGAGAGCATGCTGTGTCGACTCAGCCGCTCCACCCTCAGCTCAGCTGTACAAAACTGCAGATCCCTAACCCTGTAGAGCTACAATGGGGATTGTGCAATGGAGTCTCTGCTCTCCATGTTTGAGGGGATTTTGTGCCACGTTTTCTTTTCTTATACAGCACTTAGCAATGGGTAACATTTGGCCCACAGCTGGGAGAGATGGATGAGAAGCAACTGCAAGGACAGGCTTGAAGTCAGAGATTGCAATGATGACCTCTTCATCTATAACCAATCCCTTAATTAGCCCCCTGGTGCTAATACCAATGCTTGCTCTCTAGCTATATCTCTAGTCACTGGTGGCTCTGATTTAAAATTTTAGGTGGGGCAGTGTAAGCCAAATACGGCTGGGAATCTTGGGGGCTGTGTTCCTCTGTGGATACTTTTGAAGTCTAGATGGGAAAATGCATTATTCTTGGGCATGTTAGAAAGCAATGTGGCAATTTCAAGTTTGTATTGTTAATCTTTCTGAGCAGGGTGGTGTCCTAACAGCAGAACCACCGTTGTTTCTGTCACCTTGCCCGGACACTTACCTATAGTGGTGATAACTAGCTCCCTCCCTCGTCTGGAACCATAACCCTCTCACATCTTTACAGTCTCCTCTCTCTCCCTGATCAACAGCTACATGTGGTCAGGAAAGGGGGAGAAGGAGAAAAATTGTGACACTTTGAAAATATTCCTTTTGTTTTTTGTCAAATACGTTTTCAGTGAAATTTTCCATCCACCTCTACCAGCAACTCAAGTCAGATTTATCGTAGGAGAAAATGTCCCTCTATATGTTATTGTCCTCTCCTTCCTCCACCATCCCCCCCCCCTTCTCTGAGTGCTGAGCTGGCGAAGCACTGGAGCATTTGGCCAATTGAAATGCTGGGTTGATTAAGCACTAAGGAGCATTGTGCCAGGCAGAAAGCTGGACTGGCTTGAACAATCGTAGCCCTCTCGTTTTGAAGAGAGGTTGCCCCCTCCTCCTACTGCTGTTGTAATAAAAATGCATGAAATTGCTCAAGAGTAATTATTACCTGCACAGACAACTAGCCTCTGATGTTTGATTTGAGGATGAGGGTGTGTGTGTACGTGTGGGGGGAGGCACTGTTAATTGAGATTGAAACTGAGACTGAGACTTTTTAAAACCCATCTTATTCTATTCGTATTTACATAATGCACTAATGCTTTGGTTGGTGTGGATTTCGTAGCTTCGCCCCAGTGGAAATGGAGATTTCCTATCTCAGACATTGGGGTAGAACAACCTGAGGGACGTTTGGCTGTACAGTCCTGTAGTTTAAGATGTCTGACCCACACCCTCTAATTGTAATATCTGAATATGTTTCAAATCATCAAGATTAGGATGGCAAGGACTTGTTCAGTTATGTCACTTCTCCCCCTCCCATGTGTCAGTACAATCCTAAACAAGTCCTTTTCCTCCTTGATCTATACACCCTTTAAATGCTAGCAGATTTATTATCTTCCATCTCTTAGGTGTCATTTAGCCAAGTGAGAAACTACTGAAAGAGCTAAAAAATGTATCAAGTGAGGGTCTGTGTACTCTATGGCTAGGACCCTACCAAATTCACAGTCCATTTTGGTCAATTTCACAGTTTAAAAATCATAAAATTAATGGTTTCAGATATTTAAATCTGAAATTTCACAGTATTGTAGCTGTGGGGGTCCTGACCCAAAATGGGGCAATGGGCGGGGGGTCACAAAGTTATAGTGGGTGGGGTCATGGTATTGCCACCCATACTTCTCTGCTGCTGCCTTCTTTACAGGTTGGCAGCCAAAGAGCAGCTTCTGGCTGGGTGCCCAGCTCTGAAGGCAGCACCACTGCCAGCAGCAGCGCAGAAGTAAGGATGGCAATACGATACTATGCCACCCTCACTTCTGCGTTGCTGCGGGCAGCAACTCTGCCTTCAGAACTGGAGTCCCAGCCAGCAGCCATGGAGCTTCCTGAAGCTGGGAGAGATTCCTGGAGATGGATCTCTGACCTGACCTCAGGAGCAGCCCGTGCAGAGGAAGAAGTCGTCCTGTCCCACCCCAGCCCATCCGGGACTAGCAGCTGGAACCCCACTCATAGTAGGAGCTCCTGGTTGGGGCGCCCTCAGCCCTGCCCCTCCCTGGCTCCAGACCCATTACTGGGGAAAGGGGTTTTGGGCTGGCTGTGTGGATGAGTGGGGGAGGTGACCAGGGGCCCTGGGTGGTCACCCACTCGCCTACCTGTAAGGCCAGCCTTGCCCCCCCATACCATCAATACAAATATTGATGACCCCCCCCCCCCATACCATGCCACCCTCACTTCTGTGCTGCAGCTGGTGGTGATGCTACCTTCAGAATTGGGCTCCCAGCCAGCAGCCGCCACTCTCCAGCCACGTAACTCTGTGAAATCTGGTCTCCCTGACAATAGCCAGATTTCATGGGGGAGATCAGATTTCACGGTCCGTGACACGTTTTTCACGGACGTGAATTTGGAAGGGCCCTATCTATGGCTAAGTCCCTCAGTTCTGTGAGTCTTTGGTAGAAATTATGGAAATTCTGTAGCAGCTTTAGATAAATTTATGAAAAGGAGGATTTTATTGAATTTAATATGAAGATGAATAATACGATCATATAGCTCCCTGTGTTGTTTTTATATTAAATTTATTTTAAGATTTCTCTCCAGTTTCAGTGTTCAGTTGCAATACAATGTCATCTTCAGGTTTCAGAGTTAACAGTCCATTACAATGAAATGTCTCAGAGCTATTTGTTCAGGCTGTCTTTAAACTCAGATGTCACTGCATTAGTTTACATTTGGGTCACATTTTCATGTTTTTTTCCCCATAACCATCAAGGCTAGAAATATATCTTTTTAAAGAAATATGAGATTTTTGTGGCAAAGAGTGAATTCTATGACTAGTTCAACCACAGAATACATGGGACACAAATAAGGACTTTGGTTATTTTTGGTTGTTCTCTGACTTGCTTTCAAGTTGCTATTATTTTTCTGCTTTTCTGAGATGCTCAGAACTGTATGCAGTGTTCTAGGAGTGGTGTTAACACTACTTTTAAAAATGGAGAGAGAATTTGGTGGGATAACTGACCTCACTGTTGTTTAAATACCATAGCTCAGAGGCTCTCAACTACTTTCCAGACTATTGTACTCCTTTCAGGAGTCTGATTTGTCTTGTGTACCCCCAAGTTCCACCTCACTTAAAAACTACTTGCTTACAAGATCAGACATAAAAATACAAAAGTGTCACAGCCACACTAGTACTGAAAATTTGCTGACTTTCTCATTTTTATCGTATAATTATAAACTAAATCAATTGGAATATAAATAGTGTATAGTTTATAGAGGGGTATAAACAAGTCATTGTCTGTATGAAATTTTAGGTTGTACTGACTTTGCTAGTGCTCTTTATGTAGCCTGTTGTAAAACTAGGCAAATATCTAGATGAGTTGATGTACACCCCGGAAGACGTCTGCGTACCTCCAGGGGTACACATACCCCTGGTTGAGAACCACTGCCATAGCTTACAGAGGGTTAAGGGACAACACAAGATCAGGTCTGGAAAGTGAGCCAAGCAGGTTACGGCTGGGTACTGGGATAGGATTTTCTTTCCAGAGTTGCTCAGCTATGGAATATTCTGCTAAAGGAGAGAGAGTGGAAGCAGATAATCAAAAACATTCTTAAGGAAAGAATGGATGGACGATTTAGCTGGGACCTCGGTTGAAAAGCATCTTTGCCTGCCAGACAGTAGGAGGATGGTTTTGGTAGAGATCTGCTCTTCACTCTATTCTAAATTTGTGTATGTCCTGAGGTAAAGTTTTAGGGCATTTATGGGCTTATTGTGTGCAATAGATTTCCTCTGACCTAAAACACCTGTTTATCTCCTTTATGACCTCTGTTCCAATTCTTCAGGCTTGCTGGGAAGAGGCAAGGCCAGTGCTTCATTCCTAAAACTGGCTGTGGATGGCCCACCTTATTGTCACATGAATCTCTGCTGAAGTCCAACATTTAATTCTACCATTTTTTTAGGGGCTCAATCGTATGCCATTGAAGTCAATGGGAGTTTTATCTTGATTTTAAAAGGCATAAGATCAATCCATAAATGAAACTACTATGGAAATGCTTCCTTCATTCATTTCCAACATGGATAGGGGAAAAGCAGGGATGTAAAATTACACTGGACCGTTGACAAATTGCAATTGTGAACTACCAGTATGGGAAACACTTTCATTGTGCCACTGGCTAACTGGGATTTGTAGAAAAGCTCTTTCTAAAGATCACTTTTTGAAGTTTTAAAATTGATTCATTTTAATTTTTCTTTCATGCAAAGGCCTGAGCATGGTAAGAAAGGCAACCTAATACAGGTGGAGGGATAAGAAAAACACCCCAATAGAAATAGCATTTATTCTGTCCCTGTGACCTCATCTACACTGAACTCATTCATCCCTCTCTTCCAGGATTACTTCTAATATTCCAGACCCCTAAGCAGCTTCAAATAGCCATACTCAAAAAGAAAACAAGAACAACCACCATAAAATATTTTCTTTCCCTCCCCCTTGGTATTTGCCCAGCTCTGTTATTAACAATAATAATCCTTGAATCTTGTTGTAACACAGACGTTCTTTGGCAAAGGGTCCCCTGTTCTCAGAAAACATCTCTCACCCTGGACCTGACAAACTCACTACACCAAACACATATCTTACAGGATATTTGTCCACAAAGAGTAACATGTACAGCATCTACAGAAAGCTCGTAACTTGTTGAGATTCATAATCCTTGTGAGATGTATGTACAGGTAGTATTTAAGGAATAATTTATTTATATTGAAAGTATACTTTATGAACTCAGAGTAAAAACTAGTCACCAGGTGTAATGTGATGACCCATTCAAGCATGAGGGCATTACCCCTCCCTAGTCAGCTGGCAAGGTAATGCAAGGTACGATTGTATACCCTTGCAACATCCCAGAAATCATCAAAGACAATTCCGAATGACCAAAACCACTCAGAGGTGAAATGGAACATTATAGCAGGCAGGAGATTGCCCTGGCTATGAATAAAGACAAAAGATTGTTTCAGTATAACAGAGTGTAGGGAAATGCCCTCTGTATTCATTCACTGAGGAAACCCCTTAAGAAGCAGGGGGCTTTCATGAACATTTGGATTCTGGCTCTGCAACAGACTGAACTTTGTGAGGAAAGGTAACTATTGATAAATGTAGACCAGGGTTCACAGTTTTTGATTTGTTTGGCATTGTAACCGTTTGCTTCCATCACTTTCTCTCACTTCCAGTTATTTTATTTAAGAAAAAATAAATACTTTACTTTCATTTTATGGTAAGCACTCACAAGTGTTGTGGGTTACAGGAGTGGTTTAATTTAAAACTGGTAAATTGGGGTACATGGGGTGCAGAGGACCTGAAATTTCTGCAGGCAGCCATTGTCAGGGACTGGATATCACAGGGGAATGATGTACAAGGACTGGGGATTTGAGTGCATCTATTGTTACCCTGAAAGGCAAAGTTAGGGCTGGCATAACCCAGAGGAAAGGATGCTTGGGTGGCTGAAAGGCAGGTGATGCCAGAGAGCTGACATCCAGCTTCCACAAAAAGCCTCCCTCTTTCAGGAGGCAGGAGATAACAAGGTGGCTCACAGTCCTTGGTGTCCTGAGATCTGTCACACCTGCCCAAAACACAAAGAAAAGAGGTGTATAGCCTATCTCCCCTCTTCCCCTACTCATTGGAGTTGGCCATGAACTTGTTTTTTTATTTTCTTTGACCCCTTCTTGTTTTTTCTCTCTCTTTTTCATTCTGTTCTAGGATGAGTCATCCATGTTCTTCCAGTTTGGCCCATCAATAGAACAGCAAGCCTCCGTCATGCTGAACATCATGGAAGAATATGACTGGTACATCTTCTCCATTGTCACTACCTACTTCCCTGGCTACCAGGACTTCGTCAACAAGATCCGCAGCACCATCGAGAACAGCTTCGTGGGCTGGGAGCTGGAGGAGGTCCTCTTGCTGGACATGTCCCTGGATGATGGAGACTCAAAGATCCAGAACCAGCTCAAGAAGCTCCAGAGCCCTGTCATACTCCTCTACTGCACTAAGGAAGAGGCCACCTACATCTTTGAGGTGGCCAACTCTGTGGGGCTGACAGGCTATGCTTACACATGGATCGTGCCCAGCCTGGTGGCAGGGGATACAGACACAGTGCCATCTGAGTTCCCCACTGGCCTCATCTCTGTGTCGTACGATGAGTGGGACTATGGCCTTCCTGCCAGGGTGAGGGATGGGATAGCCATAATCACCACGGCTGCTTCTGACATGCTGTCTGAGCACAGCTTCATCCCTGAGCCCAAGAGCAGCTGTTACAACACCCAGGAGAAACGGATCTACCAGTCCAACATGCTGAACAGGTAAGGGTAATGGGTGGGAAATGGGGGTCACAAGCAGGCATCTGAAAAACCCTTCTGAAGTTTGTGGCATTTAGGAGACCAGTAGGGAGAGCAACTCAAGATTGCATTAATTGGAAGCTGAGCAAATGGAAGGTTTTTAATGGTCTGGCCAGTTCTGAGGTGGTTCATGTCCTTTCATGCTACTACTTCAACAGCTCTCGGTGGTGCTGGTGGGAAAGTCAATACCGAACAGGAGCCAGAGCACCCAGGAGGTGGATGAACAGTGACTGCATAGTGCAAAAGTCTGGGTGCACATTTCCAAGGATGAAAGATTCCATGTGTGTGTGACAAGAATGGATCCTATGGTTCTTAACAGTGTCTCTTTGCATAAAAGAGGATATAACTCACACCCACGCAAGGTGCTGCTCTGTCCCCTTCTAGTAATGGCTGGGGAACGCATAAAGGCTGATAAAACCTTGTCTAACAGACTTGGGTCTTCTAGCCCAACCTCTGGAGGCTCATGTATTTAGACCCAGAAGGTCCTGGGTTTGACCGCCCCCCCCCTTCACTGCCAACAATGCACACAGTGGTCCGGGTAATGAGCAATATTTTTGTTAGGTATTTATATGGCTCCCATTACTGTAGTTTTGAAGTGCCTCACAATCTTGAATGTATTCATCCTAACCATACCCCTGTGAGGTAGGGAAGTATTATCCCCATTTACAAATGGGAAGGGCACAGAGAGGGGCTATGTGACTTGCCCCAGGTCACTCAGGATGTCTGTGGTGGAGCAGGGAGTTGAATCTCAGTCTCCTGAATCCCCAGGCTAGTACCCTAAGCACTGGATTTCCTTCCTCTTCCCATCTCTGCCCCTCAGAGCATCAGTATGTTATACCAATCCAGGGAAGGAAACCTGAATTGGGAAGTGATGCAAAATCCTCATCTGGCTTAATGGGTCCTGGAGGGGTTGGGTTGTCATGCTCTAGTGACTTGCTGCTCCGTCTGTGCATATGGACATTCTTGGGTAGGTTGTCCTTTTACTGCTGGTGGACAAGGGTAGGGGGAATCCAGCTTACACTCTCCAAAGGGGGTCTCCACAAAGCGCATGCATTTTTGTCTTTTGCCTTGATGTAAATATCATGGCACAGTGCAAATATGGTAGGTCAATCAAGTGTTGTCACTGGGTGGTCTGCATGTTCTGATTCATCAGGTACAATTTGTACCAGATGTCAAAGTCTGTCTAGAGCAGATTTGTAGTATGTTTCTGGGACAATCAGGGCTTGATTTTTCAGAGGTGATGAACACTTACAGATCCCATTGACTTTAGCTATAGTGTGTGCTTCTGAAAAATATGGCCCTTAATGACTATGGCAGGTACTTCATTGTAATTGTTGATCAAATTGCATGCCACTTACCCAAAGCCTTTTGGTTGTGCCACAATTCCTAGTTCACACTGGTAAAGAACCACTTACCCTTAAGCCCCTGCATTCGGATCATAATAGGATCAAATGCAAATAGGACAGGAGGCCCCTTGTTCATGTGTAAAGAGGAATGGAGGGTCTTCTCCAGTTAGTTCAGGTAGAAAGATAAGTAAGGACGTTTCCTTACTGGACAGTATCATTGAATCATAGAAAAAATTCAAGAGAGAAAAGATCTCCCTTCACATGCTGACAACCCCTGCGGCCATCCTCCGTGTCAACATAGGGTTGTTTCCTTCACTGCTTTGCCCAGTGCAGTTTTCTATTGCCCAAGTAATGGGATCTTAAGGGAAAAGCCTTCTCTTTGTCCCTCTATTTTTTTAACTATTCTTCCATTTCCTAATTCCCCTTTGTCTGCACACTCCTTGACCATGCTGCCAGTTCACATTGTCTAGACTTCCTCTTCTTAATCTCTTCCAGTCTGGCTTCTGCCTGCTCTGCTCCCCTGAAAACTACCTTGACTATGGTCATTAGCAGCCTCCTCCCTAGCTCAGGCTTCCCTATTCTTCTGTATTTCTTCTCTATTCTTCTTCTGAGTGATGCAGTAGGGAAAGTTTTAAATCTAATGCATACAAAGTTACCAACCACAGCATTAAGGTAAAGCTTCTTGGTCTACATTTTCAAGTGACTAGTGATTTTCGGTTCCCAACTGGATTCACCTTAAAGAGGCCTGATTTTCAGAAATTGCTGAGCCCCAGTCTTTGGAAAATCAATTATCTTTAATATGTATCATGTTGGACACCCCAAAATGGTGGCAGCTAAAATCACTAGTCACAGATGAAAATGCAGACCTCTTCTTCTGGCCTTCAGTGTGACTAGTGATTTTAGCTGCCGCTGTGTTTGTCTAGTGTTCTCTTATAGCTGACACATGCTCTGCTAATCTTGATGTCCCATTCTTCCATTTCTCCCACAATCATCTCCAGACTCTGTTTTATGCTTCAATATTTTGGTGCCCTCTTTGAGACACTGTAAAAAGGCCTGATTTTCAGAGGGAGGGTGCAAGCTCAGCCTTTCCTTAAAATTGGGCCCCTTTATGGTGTCTTAAGTTAGGCACCTAGGACCTTGAAGTCACTTTTTAAAATTGTGGCCATAAATATCTGAAGGTACCATATGCCTTTGTTGCCTCAACTCAAAAGTTATGTGAATATGCGAAAAAAAAGGAGGCGAGAGACCTTGTATGCCCCCCAGTTCTCTCACACTTAAGGCCTGATCCAAAGTACACTGAAGTCAATGGAAGTCCTCCCATTACTTCAATGGGCTTAGGTTCAGGCCTTTAAGTTTCACTGCCTTCAATCCGACTTACCAGGCACTAAACTTTGAGCACATGCTTATAGCTTTGTTTAACTGGGGCCCTAAAGTCTACCAACCTGTTCATTTTTCATGGGTACCAGATAGTAAATAAAAATGTATTTTTCTAGTTGCTTTCATCTCAAAGGATCCTATAGTAGTTCTACACTATATACAATGCAATATGAGGGAGCAATATATGAATGGATTTAAAAGGTCAGAAATGCTTGGGATTGGACTGCAGTTTCCAGAACACTAACTGCAGGGTGTCAATGGACCCCTGCAGTCAATGAAGCCATCTACAGCTTGCAGAGTGGAGAAATATATATACATGAGCATGATGGGTGCGGGTTAGCTACAAACTGTGCATGATCTGCTAATACTCCAGGGATCAACTGATAGCCCTGTAGTTAGTATTTCAGAAACTGCTGTCTAATCCAAAGTAGGTCCCAACTGCTTCAAATCCATAGCTGGGAGGTAACATGATGAAGGAATTTTCCCATTCTATCCTAGAAAGAATGACGCATCAAGCTAAAGAAAAGTTTAATTTAGTTCATCTTAAGCACATTATGAATTAAGGCTGTGAATTAGTCATTTCCCAGGGTCTGTGCTTGAATCCTGACCACTGCTAGCCAATCTATTTTTGGGAAGTACATGTAGCTCAGGATGCAGCCAAAATCAAATAATCTCTGTTTCTGTTGGCTCCATTAGTAGTCAATAGAATGGGGCAAATAACGGGGAAAAGGTATCTGAACAATTTAGAGAATTAGAAACAGTATTTTGGTTCATCACGTTCTCTCACCCCCTTTAAGTTCACTGTTGCAAACATTTGTGCAAGCAAAATTTTGTGTGAATGAATGTCCATATGCAGAGTGCATCAGAAAAAGGATGGGCTCTCATCTGGACTCTTTCTTTCACCTTGTATGGTGCTAATATTAGTAGTAGTCTCATGTAGAAACTGTAGTTTCCTGTTTACCTTGAAACTGATGCTTCTTTGAGGTAGGTTAGGGATGTGGGTCTTTGATCCTGATTAGTAGATCTTGCAAATTTCTTCCTAAAAATAACTACTGGTGAAATAGCTCTACTAGTTAAATAGGGAAATGACACTCTGAGAAATACTTGTCCCATATATTATAGTGGCCATTTTCTACATGTGGGGAGATTTTTCTCCTATGGATCTTTTTGTTCCTCTCTGAGAAGTTACTCTGGAGATAGCATCAAGTGCTTAGCTTCCTGATGGAGTGTTTGCATGCCACACTAGAGAAATGAGCTCTTCTATCAGCAAATGAGTGTAGTATATCAAAATGCATAAACATGTCTTGTATGGGTGGTGCACGTGAATTATGTAGTGGGAACATCAGTCCACCTGGTGAAGTAGCTAACTGTACCACCACCATGTACACATTCTAGGTTTTGCTTGAAGGGACTGGGCCCAATGAATTGGTTGATATTTGGATTATGTGATATTTAGATTCAGGGTCCAAATATAAACTGAAAATCCAAATGTCAGCCTTTTTTCCCATTCATTCCTATTAGTGCCAAGGGTTCAGTTTCTCTCTTAGCATCATGGAGAGGGTATCTGGGCACGGGTCTGGAAATCCAGAGTTGCCAGTCTAGCAAGGTTACATCTGATGATATAAAGCCCTAAATGGGATGGGATCAAGTTATCTGAGAGATCTCCTCTATCCCTATGCCATAGTACACCAGCTGAGATCACCAGACGTGAGGAGAGGGAGCTTCCTGAAGGGCATGTTCCGTGAAAGGCCCTCAGTTTTAGAACTCGCTTATGGTGACCACATGTCCTGATTTGATAGGGACAGTCCTGATTTTGAGGCTTTTTTTAATATGGGCTCCTATTACCCCCCACCCCCTGCCCAATTTTTCACATTTGCTATCTGTTCACCCTAAACTCGCTTCCCATTTTGTCTGCCAGAGCCAGATTTGTTAACCTTCCAGGTATGCTGCAAAGCCTATCTATTCTCTCCTTTCTCTAAGGCTGCCGGGGAGGAAGTGGACTAGGGTGGATATATTTATGGGAGTCCTTTGTTTCTTGTGGCTTTAATGTGAGAGATAGTTGCCCAGGATGGATGCCTATAGTTAGATTTTGGAAATGTGAACACATAAATAAATAAATAAATAAATAAATAACACAGGCATTCTTGAGACTGGAGCTTGGGGATGAGTCATGGGAAAGAAATATTATTTCTGGGACACATGGTTTCACGAGCAGAAGCCTGTTCTTTTTGTGTGGTTGCTCATGATCACTGGGCAGTATACACTGTATTATTATAGAGACTTCCATGAGATCTGGGCTGTTTCTACTGACTGGTTGCTGTCAAGGCTGCTTGTGAATGCTGGTCCATTACTACTAGTTTGTTGTTGTAGGGCTACTAATGAGTTCTAGACTGATTGGCTTTAATAGTCTTTCATTTAGCACCAGTCTGCACACATCACTTTTCATTTTAATAAAGAGAGTACTGAAGCATTTGCTTTGGAATGAAACCCAAACATGGGATTACACTGACTGTGCAAAGAGATATAACAAAGAGGGAAAAGGCGGATTCAAATTCCCACCCTTTAAAAACAGCTGGTAAACTGGATTGGTGTGTGGGGGTGTACCTTTGATACCTCTACTCTGTGGGTGACATTAACTCTCGTCTCTGGAACCTCCCAGGCCAAGTAGTTCAGAAATGTATTGGGAACAGTAAACAGTTTGGAAATTCTGGCTGAAACAATTTGAACAGAACTCAATTCTTGCAGAGTCATATTTCCCTATTGGCACTTAGGAACAGGTTGGGGATGGTTGGTTGGATGCAGATCTTAAGAATCAGTGATCAGAGGGAGTACTTGAAATAAGCATGTATTCATGTATTTCTTCACTGGATGAGAATATAGACAGTTGGGATCCAGATGTCTCTCCCTTAGGGTATAATAGACTTAGTGACCTGTGTCCTTTGGGATTTTGTTTCAACCCCGTTGGCTGGAAGCAGAGAACTGGCCGTAACCTTCCTGGACCAGCCAGTTTGATTCAGCACCCCGGAGAACTCTTGTGGTAGCAGGATTTATGGCAGATGCCCTGAATTGACTGGGATTCATTCTCATTGCTAGAGACTGCATTGTGGCTAAGTGTAGGCAGGAGAGTAACAGTTGGATGTTTCTTGAGGGTACCGACAGTGCTCAAAATGTGTGTGTGTGTGTGTGGGGGGGGTTTAGAAAGGGATCAGAGACTTTTTCACAATAAATAAAAATAAAATAAAATAAAACTCTAGTGTGTCACTGAGAGGAGCACTTCAGCACTGCCTTTTAAAGCCGCTGCTCCCAGATTATGATAGACCCACTGGTTCCTGACATGTATATCATGCCACTTGTGGTGAAATGGAGGGCATCACATTCATGCCATTTCTTCCCTTAGACTTTCAGGGCTAAAAACACTGAGCCAAATTTAATCTTTGGTGGAAATGCATGGAAGTCAGTTGATTTACACTAGGGATGAATTTGGCCCATTCATTCTCAAATGGTCGGAGGGATACCCATGGCTAGGAGAGACCACTCATTTAGTCAGTTTTTACTGGAGGCTTCACTTTTCTTTTTAATCCAGTCCTGGGTACACCAAATGATATCTGCCCCCTTCCCCACGCCGATTGTGGTGTTTTCCTATACACATCACCATGTTGGCTCTACTCAGGGCTTCTCTTATATAGCCCCTATGGTGCTCTCCTATGTAACTATACATGCTGGATTGCCAGCCCTGGGGGGACTAGGGTACCTATGTATGTAACATACACACCCTGGCATGGTGCTCTCCTTTTTAGCCTGCCCTCCAATCCCTACCCCCCGACACAGAGCTCTCCTGCATCCCTCCTCTTACCCCATCCTCCCAAAATTAGAACAGATACTCTGTGCCAGATTCAACCCAGGAACAATCGCTTCCTTTAACTGTAATGGGAGTCATGCCAGCTTGTCCCAGGGCTCAATTTGGCCCTATGTCTTTCAGGAGTTCAGAGCAGGGGTCTGGGGTGGAGGCTGGAGGAGGAGTTGAGATGAAGAGGAAGTGTCTGGGACTTTTTGTTTTGTAGGGCTAGATTGCGAATCCCTTGTTCACAAATGTGCATGCTTAGTCACACAAACAGTCCCATTGAAGTCAGTGGGGCTACGCGCATGAATAACTGTTCACTAATGGCATGGAGGGTTACACAGTCTAGTCCTTAGAGAGCAGCACTGCTCACCACGGGGGAGAGGGTGACTGAGGATGGGCTAGATGGCGGCACTGAGCTTCGGACTCCATCCTTAGCTGCTGAAATGGAGGAGGCACTTGGGGATGTGATGTTTAAATCAGAGGCAAAGGGAGATTTGGGGGGAAAGGGAGAGTGTTGGAGCATGATTATCACTTGACCTTTTAGAGCCTCTGAGCCGGGGTCTCGTTAGCAATTCATTATGTTCCTAGCAGTTGGCAAGTCCGGCTGCCCTCAGGCTGGCACCAGATTCCTGTGCCATGCTGTCTGGTTGCACGTGGAGTGACTGCTGCTGACAGATTAGAGATCCCTGCTGTTGAAATCTGTTCACTCCTGTCCTGTTTCCAGCAGCAGCCGCAGCAGCCGGCTGGGGGCTGCCCAGTGCCTTCCATGTCACTCATGGGCTCTCTCCCTTTTTTTGTCATTGTCTCCCCCTGTCCTCTCTTGCTCACACTCTCTTTCTGTCTCTATAGAGCCTTGGGAAATGGTTTGCTTCCTTCCTTTTGATTTTATTTTCCCTGTCCATAACTGTATGGGTTTTCTTTGCCCCTATCTTGTTTGTTTATTTCTCAGAGGGAGTTCACTTCTGGTCAAAGGTGCTGGATTAGCAGCCATGGGGCCTAACATCCCTTTTTTATGCACAGAGCAAGTGCAGCATAGGAGAAAATCATTCTGATGGATGGTCAGAGTGGAGTCAGCTTCTACAGCCCTCTGTCCCATCACCAAGGCGTATCCTTCCTGCCCCCTCTCAGGCCTTGCATTTGGATGGTTGCTAGGTTACGTTTTCAGGTTTTGGAGGATGCTGAAGAATGCTCTATAATGGTACCAACACACACGCAAAGCCACAGTATTCCATCCCTCTCCCAACAAAGCCACCACTGGCCTGACTTAAAAACATCACTGCAGAATGATCTGCCACAAGCTACTCTCCTCCCTGTCTCCTGTTATGCTGTCTAGGGGAGCCATGTGAAGTTTTTACATTAAAGTGTGTTAGGGCAGCACAGGGGGCTGAAGCCCTCTATTTGCTCTCAGGAAGTGTACAACCTGGGCAGCAGCAGTACAAGCTTTCTGCCCATCTACCGCTTTTTGCAATGTGCCTTAACTCTGCACTCGAGGGGTTATCGCTGGGGGAGAGAGGAGGACTTCAGTGTGTCTGTACCGTTCAGTTCTTGGTCTTTCTGCTAACACTGCTTGAAAGAGAAGAAAATACTATCAATTGTGATATTGGGGTTTGTGCTGTGGATATCTCTCCATTTGGAACCAGACTGAGACCCACTCAAGTCATTTCCCATAAACCACCCAGTAGGGAATGAATTTTGGTCTCTACCAACAGTAGCCAGATTGGTAAAATTTCCATTTCTCATTTCCAGCCCCCTGAGCCATCCAGTGCTCCAGAACCAAGTC
This sequence comes from Chrysemys picta bellii, assembly GCF_011386835.1. Lineage (NCBI taxonomy): Eukaryota > Metazoa > Chordata > Testudines > Emydidae > Chrysemys > Chrysemys picta. The sequence continues at coordinate 89,525,840 of NC_088791.1, read as the reverse complement.
CTTTTAGTGCTAATACCCTGGAACTTAATTTTCTGCTGGTAATATGCTTTTAATATGTGAGTTCCAGTTCTTTTTTCTTGCAACGTGAAGTCAACCTAAGCCTTTCCTCCGAAGTGTCCAGGGAGAAATTGGAGGGAGCAGAATACACAAACAAGGAACGGAGGTATCCCCAGTGATCACAGGCAAAATTCCTTTGGAATCCAGTGAGTGTTAAAGTACTGTATGGACTGTGATGACAAGCAGGGCTGGCTCCAGCATTTCTGCCACCCGAGGCGCAAAAAAAAAAAAAAGTTGCGATCGGCGACGGCAATTGGGAAAAAAAGAAAAAAGGCGCGATTGGCGGCGGCAGTTCAGCGGCAGGTCCTTCGCTTCTAGAGGGAGTGAGGGACCTGCCGCCCCCGAATTGCCACAGGTGCCGCCCCTCTCCCTTGGCCACCCCAAGCACCTGCTTGTTAAGCTGGTGCCTGGAGCCAGCCCTGATGACAAGTCAGTGCTTGGAGATAGCAAAACATTGGAGGTAAGGTGGGGAACACCTCCTTTCCTTCAGTTGAGTGACTGCCTGCTTATTATCTTACCATATCTGGGCTCTATGCATCAGGTACCTACAAATAAATGATTAGCTATTTACAAACTCATAATTAGATTCATTAAAGAACATATGCACTTTCTGGTTTTTTAAATTGAAATATTTTTTCCCCTAGACTTAATGTTCTTACAATCTTTCAAGTTTTAAAAATAGGTACTGCTGGGTTGCCATGGCTCCCCGTGCAACTCTGAAGCAGCTTTCCCTTCCCTTTGATGCAATTTCACTTCAAAATGTGGTTTGACAAGACACCAGCTCAGTGCGTCCCCTAGTGGCTCAGTCCTGAGGGGAGACCCTGATAATATTCATGATCATTAAAAGATCCTGTGGCACTTCTTGCAAAGAGTTGAGGTGTTAACCCTGAAGTGTCCTGGGCAAATTTTCATGTGATTAATGACATTGTGCCATCCTAAATTCCCCCCTGCAGTTTCAGTTGGGATACATCATTCTTTTCCAATTCCTATCCTACACGGTTGTGTAATGTTGCTGTGCCCGGTTAAACAGCTGGCACGTTCCTCTTCAGAGGCAGCTGCAATTCAGTGGGATATGAGTGTGTGAACTGATTCCTGCTTTATGGCCCCAGTTCAACAAAGCACTTATGCACATGCTTAAAATTAAGCATGCACTTAAGATCTTTGCTGAATCAAGGCTTATAGCAACAACGTGTAGAAGCTGCAGATAACCTTCTGAAGGCCATTCCCTCCCAAATCCCTGCTTTATGGATTGGTTTGAACCAAAACCCGGGATCCAAACACCCCCAAACTTTGGAAGTATGTAGCTCAGTTTATGGACCAAGATCCAAATGTAATGGCTGAATTTTCTCTCTCTAATGGGCTGAACTGGATTTAAACACCCCCTCAACTTTGGGAAATGTCACAGTCCAGAGTCTGTAGTTCACATCCATCTTTACTGGCCTATTTTCAAGCAGCTCGAGCTTTTTCAATACATTTTGTTTCAGGCAACAACTTCTCATGTACATTCTCAGCCCAAAGGGGAATGTTTTGGAAAATCTGAGCAAAAAACAGTTCTCCAATTTTGAGTTATGAGAGTGTGAAATAAATGCATTTGTTCTGCTTTCAAATAATTATTCAGTATAAATAACTCAAAAATGGCTTCCCTTTCAAACTTCAACCTTAGTGTGTATGTAATGCTCAAACTAAGGTTGGAAAAAATGGATTTGGGAAATAGTTATTACCATTTGAAGACAATGTACCTTGCCTTACCATAGGATTTTTAAATTTTGCACTATACATGCATTGTGTGGTATATTTTAAAAAAACATTTGCTTGAACAATGCTATTGAATTCTGATATTATTTGTTATCTGAAATGTGGATAAAATTGTAAAATAAAAATCAGCATTAACAGAGCTCCATTTAATTATTTAGTCCACCATCCTCTCACCTATCGTGTAATATCTATTTTGATTTAAATAATAAAACAGTGCCTAGACAAGGCTGCAGGTGCCCTAACATGTAATTAATATTAAAATGTAACCCCAGCAGCATTAAGGAATCATTCAGGCAGAACTCTTCCTGCCAACCACCTACAAAAAAGCTCCTTTCTACTCCTATTAAGACATTCCTTAGCATGTTGTATCACATTTAAAAGGCCCCCACACCTGTCTCGGTCAATTGAGCAAAGATCACAAGGTGAGGGAAGCTCATCTCTGCAGGAATATGCTATGGAAAATGTTTGAAAGGCAAAGTTTGTAAATTACAGTTGGCATTTCTGAGCCTCTGGAAGGTGGCTGCCAAGTTGAAGAGGTTCATAATTGATGAGATAGGCAGTCTGGGTGAAGACTGGAAACCATTGCCAGACTGTAACGTGACTTCCTATCTGCATTAATTGCGGGTTAGCAATTATTAAAAACAGATGAATGCTGAATGTTTTAATGTATTCATTTTAATATAAAATGGTACAGTTTTCTGTGTGGTTTCTAAAACTGTATTAAAATGAGATGGAAACAAGTTTCTAGTGTTGGACCCATGGTATTGCTAATGTCATAAATGAAAGATGGCTGCCACTAGCAGGAGTGTCAGTGCCTTACGTTTATTTGTGATAGACGATAGTATTTTATTTTTACATCTTTTATCTGTAATTCCAAAGCACTTTACAAACTACAAAGAGATGACTTCATTTATCATTGAAATCCAGCCATCGTTGGGGTGAAATATTGCAACTGTTTAACAATACACCAAAGGAAGCAAAGACAAATACCACATCCCATAGAAAGTTCAGAGAGAATTTAGATTGGCAGAGTGTAATTGCCAGAGGTGGTCTTTGGCCAGGGCATCAGGGATCTTTAACGACCACAAGAGATTAGTGGCAGGAAATTATGACACTCATACTTCTGGTATGACTGTACACAGCAGACCACAAGCAGTTCTAGAAATGGTCTCAGAGAGGAGCTGGTATCGTTTCCTAAGTACTGTGAAGTGAGGTACAGAAAATGAGCTGATTCTACTAGTAGCTGACTTTTGATGAAGGAGGCACAGGGGTGGAATCACCGTGGCATATCACAGTAGCACCTGCAAGAAGAAATGTATAGGAAGTGTGGTTGTTCTGCAGCTGGGGAAAAAGCAGCTGATCCACGAAGAGAGAGAGAGAGAGAGAGAGAGAACTGCAATGGAACAGTACAGGTCTGTCAGTGGATATGGCCACAGATAACTGCAGCCACATGAGTAGCAGGGGAAGGGTTTATTTGCAGGCAACAAAACTCATGACACTTGTGCAACATCTATCCTATGACAGGATAAAGGTCAAAAAAGGGACATGTTTTTCACAGAATTTTTGCTAAAAATGATCCCCTTTTCCCTCTTTTTTTGGACCAGTTCTACCTGTACCCCCCAAATACCATCGGTGTGTGTGTGTCAGGGATACACATGCAGTCACCAAACACTGTCCACTCACCTCCAAGAAATGCCATATGCGAAGGTAACGTCATGTAAGAACCATGAGGCAAACATGCACCGGAGGCACGTATAACCACAAGAAATGCCCTCCAGGTGATTCGCATGGATAACCGCTGTGCCCTGATGCATCCAATAGGAGAGATAGGGAATGGGGAGAGCTCAAGCAAACACATGGTGGTGAGTCACAAAGTTGCTGGCTAGGCCAGGAATAAAGATGCTCACCAGCAATACAGCTGTTCTGGGGGACAAAGGAGCCACCGCGGTGGAAGGTATAGATGCCAAGGAGATCACAGCCAAAGGTGTTTTTGCATAGATCAAAACGCCTAGAGGCTGCTCTGCATTGTGCACTGCTCGAACCTTTGCCAGATGTGTGCTGTTGAGGGAGCATATGGCATTAGGGTTTCCCCCTGACCATTCCCTCTTTGCCTGAGATCATTACCCCTGTATTCACCGAGTTCTGTGGACATGCAACCCCATTCTGTTTCCATTGAGTTAAAGAAAGCACAGTAGTGCCAGGCTTTTTGTGCTCTTTATACCACTCTATTTATCTCATCCCTTCCCTTACATGTGGTGTAATGAATGGGATTATTTTGGGCCTGTATTTGCAGATATATATCAGGGTGTAATTCTTGCTGTGAGGGGGCTTCTTGCCTTTTGGAAATGCAAGTTTATTGGATTGAGTGAATGAGTGTAATATAGACAGAACAGAGTTGAATGTTACCTGATGCTCTAAAAAGATGTTAAAGAGTTACAAGAAATGCTACTTTTTTAATTGGTTAGCGAGAAATGTTTACTTACAGATTTATATTTATTTCTGTAAGTGATTTTTCACTGAAAGCTCGAGTTTGAATTGGTTAAGGAGTGAGCTTAGTAAGGCTGTGGAATTGATTAGGGAAAGTTTATGATAATGCCATGAAATTGATTAACAAGAAGTTTTGGCAGAGTTAGAAAACTGACTGAGGAGAGGGTGCAGTGTTGGCAGTGCCATATTTGTGTTGTCACCAATGGGTGGCACTGGAGGTGCCGTGTAACTCATTAAGGAGTGTGTTTAGTAATAAAAATAATGCCGTGAAGACTGTTTTTTTAAGAAGGGGTTTTAGAGCCAGGGCCGGTGCTACCATTAAGGCAAACTAGGCGGTTGCCTAGGGCGCCAAGATTTGGGGGCTCCAAAAAGCGGTACCCCCAATTTTTTTTCATAGTGTTCCTGGGCTGGGCTGCAGCGCAGTCGCTGCTCCACTTCTCCCGCCTCCCAGGCTTGCAGCGCCAATCAGCTGTTTGGCGCCGCAAGCCTGGGAGGGGAGGAGAATTAGAGCGGGGGCCGCGTGCTCGGGGAGGGGGCAGAGCAGAGGTGAGCTGGGGTGGGGAGCTGCCGCACAGCTCCCGGGGAGGAGAGATGCCGCGGGTGGGGGGCGCCTCAGGGCGGGGGTGGGGGGGGGCGCAAGGTGGAAGTTTCGCCTAGGGCACAAAACTTCCTTGCACCAGCCCTCTTTAGAGCAAAGGGAGTGAAGGAGCACGAGGGTGAGGTGCAGGGCCTTGACTTGGAAGTGATCTCAGTGCCTAAGACAGAGGTCCGTGCTGGTATCCATTTTGAATCTAGATGGTTTTCACTATGACTCATGTGTCTAGTTGTGGTTTTTTTTCCTTCCGAGTTTTCCATGCCTCATGAATTCAGGGAAGGATGTTGCATCTCCACACTCAGCTGCCCCAGCCATTAGTCCGCAGAGTGGAAGTGTGTCAGGAAGGCCCTGACAGGAGAGAGAGTAAAAAAGGGAGAATGGGGATGAGTTGCTGAAGGAGGAGCGTCTCGAAGAACTAAATCACCATTGGGGCAGGCTTAGGGCACGCCCCACAAAGGGAATGCTGAGATAATATTGGTCTCTGCAGATGCCCCATTCCTTATATGATGATGGCTATGGATAGCATTGCATCTTTGTGCCACAATGTTGTGCTAATACGATGGCTTTAATTCAGAGCCCAGCTTTTCCGCTTGTGTAAATTAGTGTATATTCATTGGGATCAGTAGAGCTGAAGGTCTGGCCTATAAACATTATAATAAAATTGGGTGGTGGGGGTAGAGTAGAATTCCTAAGGGCTTTCATTACTGTCAGCCGAGAAGAGGGGAAAACTCAGTAGTGGAAATGTACCATGTTTCTGACAGAAGCTGCTTCTGGATGCTTCACAAAGCATTACAAAGAGAAGTGCTATTATTAGTTATTAATTCTTTGTATTATAGTAGCACCTAAGGGCCCCAATGGGCCATATTGTTATGGGCCCTGTAGAAACATATATCGAGAAACAGTCCTTGCCCCAAAGAGGTTACTATCTAAATCTGAGAGGAACTGGGATGTGTGACTGGTTTAGGAGGCAAAATCAACCGGGGATGCTATAAAATTCACATAGCTTTCAGTCACAGTGCTTTGGGCTGTGATATTTGGATGGGAGACCACTGAGGGCAATCCAGATGCTACAGGAAGAGAAGGAGATGACTCCGTATTGCAGGTGGTGCTATGGCTTTTAAGTGAGCCAATGCCCCACTGTGGAGTGGGGTGGGCGAGTGCTGTTTGTCAGTAAGTATGCATGCCTCAGACTGGCTACCTTGGCAAAACACATGGACTTAGGCAGTGGCACTGGAACACTTTTTATAGTGTTGGTGCTGAAAGCCAGCTAAGGAAACTGTAAAGCAGTGATCTCCAAACTTTTTACCTCATGCCCTCCCCTTACCCCGTCCATATCCCCTGCCCCCCAGAGCTGTAGCTCTGGGAGGGAGGGACATGAACAGGGGTAAGAGGACTGAGGCTGCGGCCACAGCTCGGAGAGGGTGCAGGGCTGGCAGCCGGGACCCCGGACGTGGGGCCAGGAGCAGAGCACTGGGCGCGGGGCTGGGAGCTGGGGCCAGAAGTGGAGCCCCGGGCACAGGGCTAGGAGCTGGGTCTGGCAGACAGGGCCGAGAGAGCAGAGCCTGGGCGTGGGGCTGGGAACTGGTGCCGGCATCTGGGACCCTGGGAGTGAGCTGAAGGTGCTGCAGCACCCCCATACTCCTAGTTCCTGTGCCTATGGACTTAAGATAAGCAACATGTGCTCAAATGGGGGGAAATGTGAAAGGATTGGGGAGGTGCAAGCAGGGAGGGGAGAAGTGAGGTGTTCCAGTCTGTCAACAGCCTGTTGGTTGTCCTAGAGGAGCAGGTATTGAACCATTATAAAAGAGATTTGGGTTGGTGGGAGGAACCATGAGATACTGCTCCCACCTCTCACTCCTCTGTCCTAAAAGAACCAGCAAAATCTCTCTCCCTGGAAATAATAATAATTTTTCCACCCTGCTGCCGAGCACATGGGGGCTGGCTAATTTGTGCAGGTGAGTGGGTGGAAGGGACTTAGTTTAAAAAGGGTTTTGGGACAAACATAACTGAGTTCATAAGTGGTCAGAGAGCAAAATAATAGAATTAATTCTGAGATGGGTGGAGTCACTGGCAATGATGTGACCTCCCCCACCTTCATTTGGTGCTAATGGGCTCCCTCATTGTTGGTAGTCTCAGAAGAGAGGTGGAGCGTGGAATGAGTATGGAAAATGAACTTTTGTCTTGCTCTCAGAGGTGGTCTCTCCAGGTGAGGGCTGAGGCCCATCGATTGCCAAGGGTTGATTTGAGGGGGAAGCTTGTGTTGCTGCTGCCCCAGCTGTCCCTGTTTTGTGGATAATTGCAGGGCTTCTCCAAAGCTGTCAATCAAGCACTGCAATTCACTAACCACCTGTTTGAAAACAAGGAGACCATTCTGGAGACAGACCTGCAGAAATGTGACTTTTTGTTCCCAGGTGAATATTCACAGAGCAAAGACTAAAAATTGTGTACTGAAATGCTGGCATTTCAGCTCTGGGGGTGGGTCTCATACATCCAAGAGTGTGCCCACTGCACATTGTGTTCTTTCTTGCTGACCGTTCCCCACCGCCTTGTGTGTCTTTCTTACTTCCATCTCTCTCTCTCTCTCTCTGTGCCTCCTACCTTTCTCTTTCTCTCTTTTCATAGGTGATTTCTTCTCTACAGGAAAAATAAATCTTGTTTTAAAATGAAAGAAACATCTCATTTCTCCCACCTCCTTTCTTTCTTCTCTTTCATCTCTCCTTCCCATTGAACTGTTTGAAGTAGCACAAATTCCTGAGAAAGGCATTTTTTCCCTTTGAGCTTTGCTTCTGCATCCTTATTCATTATATCTTCTCTTTGTTATTCTCCCCCCTCCCCGCCTCATTTCTCTGTTTCTCTCTATCTCTCATCCCTTCTTCAAGGCACTTTCTTAATTAATATGTTAATTCCTAACCCAGGGTTGCTCCTTGCAGCTGGAGCTGTTCGCCAAGGAGAGTAAAGGAGGAGGGAGGGAGAATAGTTGGAGGGTAATTTACAATTGGGCTGGACAAAGGATATAATGTAGGGGAAAATCTTGCGTTTGCTGAGGGTGATGAGAGAAAATCTATGGAGATGGGGATAGACTAGATGACTTAACAGTAGAGCTGGGTGAGAAAAGATTTTCCTGTCCCATGAGAGTACTAGTGATGTCAAAATCTCTTCCCATCACAAAATAAGACAAAATGTCAAAATCTTGAAAATTTTCATGAACCAATAATCTGGAAACAAATTTCAGACTGTGTCAATCAAAACATTTTGCTTCAACAATTTTCAAAACTGTTTCAATTTGACCTTTAAAAAAATTTAACTACAATTTCAAAACAAGTTGTTTGGAATTTAAAAACAACACATCTTCTTTAGAAAATGTTGAAATGGGACATTGAGGCAATTTTGAACCTTTTTTTCACAAACTTTTTGAATTGAGACATTAGTCTAAACCAACCCTTTCCTTTCAATGGTTTAGGGTTTGACAAATTGACATTTTCTGACCAAAACTGTTTTGTTGGATAATTTGTGACCAGCTCGGTGTAATATGCTGGCAGTGTTACCTGAAATGCCCTGGCCTGTTATAGGTGTTAACTCTGCTGGGAAAGACTCAAGCGGGTTCTACCCATTCACTGAGCATGTGGATACAAGGGAGGTGGGAGTGGCTCTCTGGAGGGAGAGGCGGTAGGGTGTGGGCTGAGCAGTCCTGAGAGAGGGACTCTAGAGACAGGAATGTTAGGGAGGTTTTGAGCAGCTGTTTATCTTAGTTATTTTCTTTATTAAACAAGCCAAATCCGCAAAAGATGTGTGCACTGTGTTTACAGAGCAGATTGGGAAAGGTGCCTACTCATAGAAGGTTTTTCCATTTCATTGATTGGGGGGTTGGGGTTGGAGAAGCACAGCACAGGGCTGTTCGCTGTACTTCTTTGTTCTGAATGATAAGCTTTGCTCCTCATTAGAGTTGCCTCTTGTTTCATCTGGGTGGGGAACACTGTATGAACAGCCTTTGCATGTTTTGGTATTTTTTGCTTCTGGCTCAAAGCCTGCAATGAGAAAAAAAGAGTTAAAAACAAATCAAAAGTAAACAGTAACCTGTTTTCCCGTCAGAAATTATCTATGTATTCAGATCTTTCTTCTGCTTCAGGTGAAAGCTCAGCCCCTGTCCCCAGTTAATATAGGGTGATCAAGACTCCATGCCTGCAGAAACTGAAGAGCAGGTTACAAAAGATATTAATGGGATTCGTGTTGTGAAATGCAAACAGAAGTGGAGAAGTCAAAGAGATGAGCCAAAGGAACGTTTCTGGCCCCAGTTACTGCCTCTGTGATTCTGCAGAGCAGGTGGGAGCTGGGAGCAGATTATGGAGGCAGGGAAACTCCGTAACTGGGCAGCACAGACCAGAGTTGGGAAGGACACAGAAAGGGAAGGTCTATAGACTGCAATGCAGGTCTAAGCTGGAGGATACGGGCAAATGGGGAGAACTTCTGTATTTTGTTCTGGGTTCATGCAGCACCTAGCACAACGGGCTCCTGGTCCATGACTGGGGCTCCTAGGTGCTACCCTCACCCAAATAGATGATGATAATTAATGAATAAGATAGCAGGGAAGGTCTGTGTTGGGGAACAAAGTGTAGCGGTGGGAGGATGAAAGATGGGAGAGAAGAGGAACTCTCACTATGTATGTGTTATGATACAGTCTTTAATTGCACACACAATCGCCTACTATTTTATTTACAGGACTCCTGCCTCATTCAGTTCACAGGATGGATAGTGCTCAATATTTTATTTTCTCCTAGTTGTTCAGTATGTGGCCCTTGGCCCTATTTACTGTACACTAGTCCAACCTGCTTTGAAGACAGAATTATTAATTTCCTCATGGGCTTTTCTATGGCGCTCAGCACTACAGTATCTGAGGACTTCACAAACATGAATTAATTTATGTTCACAACCCCCCTGTGAGGCGAGGGAGTGTTATTCCCATTTTACAACTGGAAAACTGAGACACAGAGAGATTAAAAGTGTCCACTAACTTTGGGTGTCCAGTTTGAAAGGCCTAGGACCTGATTTTTCACCATACTTAGCATTCGATAGCACTTAACCTTAGCCATGAGACAATCCTTTCTCTTTTGTAATCTCCTGCCTCCTTCACTACACGCCTTCCAGCTTTTGCAACAAATGAAGCAGGGGTACCAGAGACAACAGTCTCCTTAACTACACAACCCTGACTCATCCCGAGAGCAGGACTTGTGCACTGAATGAGGCAGAGATCCTGTGGAAAAGAAACAGTATGTGATCATGTAATTAAAGCCTGTCTCATAATGCATATGCACAAGAGGGGCAAATTAAGGTTGCATAAGCAGATTTAATTCTGGCATTTCCTAACTTCTGAGTGCTTGACTTTGCAACTTTAATAATGTTCTTTTAATGTAGTTTGTTGTGTATAATTTCCTATGGTTTTAAAAAAGCAAATGGAGAAAACAGAAATTCCATCATGTAGCATCATATTGACACCTACATGGTACATCAGCAGGGTTGGAACCCCTTAGGTCAACTTCTCAGACCTCTGCTCCTTGAGCAAACCAAGTAATTAATAGCAATAGTAGCTTGTCATCTTCTATGTAGACCAGCACTTAGAGCAGGATGACACACTTGGGTTTCACAGGTATTTGCTGACAGCAGAGGAACAACAAGATTGGGAATCTTAGATTCCACTCCAGGCTCTGGAGGGGAGTGTGTCCTAGTAGGCACAGACTCTTCTACCGCCTCTCCAACCTGTCCCTGTCCCAGTCCTCTCTCTTCCTCACCTTGGCTCCTCACCCAGTCCCATTCTTCTTACTTAGCCAGTCCCAGTTGTAATAGGAAGAGAGCCTGAGACATAAGCCCAGTCTCCACCTCTCAAGCTTCTCATCCCGGTCCCAGTCGGCTTGCCCAGCCATTTCCAGTCTCCCACTGCTGCAACTCACTCTCCCAGTTTCCATCTCCACCCCCCACCTCTAGTCCCAGTCTGTCTCCCCCTCACCCAAGGCTCCTTATCCCAGTTTATTTCCTAACCCCTCCCAGGTGCGAATCTTGTCCTCCCTGGATTTGAATTGGGTAGCTTCCTCATTCACGCGACCTGGGCCAAGTGGAGAGAGGAGCATTGACAGCATGAGAGAGAGAGAGAGAGTCTTCTTGCTGTCAGTTCTGGTGCCCATACCCAGACTTGGCACTAGTCCAGCCCACGGTAGTCCAGACTGCAATTTTGGGGAAAGTCATCTTGCTCAGCCCTTGGCTGGAGCATGTTCAGTATGTATGGAATATTTGATGTTTTTAGCTGTGAAGCTGTAGCATGTCTCTACTGAGCCATATGTGAATCGTGGTTTTTCAAAGTCTTATAACTTGACCAAATTTGGGCAGATTTTCACAGGGATGGGAGAAGCCACATCCCTGACATAGAGGCCATCCCCTGGCCAAATTTCAAATCCCTGCTCCAAAGCATGGAGGAGCTAGAGCTTTTCAAAGAAAAAGGTCTCAAGAATGTGTTAACATGGGGAAAACAATGTATTTTCCTCTAGCCTCATTCTTGGAAACAGCTGAACTGCTTTTGCTGAAATATTGAAGAAATAGTCAGCCTGAGGCAAACACCTTACATGGAAAATTTCAGCTGGAATGGTTAAAGTTTTGTGAAGTTATAATAAACTAAAAACAGGGTCTTTTAATGGGAATTGTCAGGCAATCTCATTAATAAGCTGTGCTACTAACCCCACCTATAATACTGCATCCATCTGAATAAGTGAACTTTTGCAACCATTCCCAGGACAGGTATAGTAGGTCTGCTCAGCAACTGGGCATGTCCTTATACCAAGGGACTCAACCTGTGCCTTAGTCTGTGGGCAGAGGAATGATTCGATTTATTTATTGAAGTTTGAGTTTTATAAAGGACACTTTTAAAAAGTGCCCATGCCAGGCTTTAGGCACCTTTAACACTGCCTTAAAAATACATTCACACAACAAAGGAAAATCCAGTGCCAGTCGTCAGCATGGAACTAAAATAAACCAGCCAAATACTTAAAGCAAACAAATTAAAACAGTGGAAAAAATCCAACTCGTAATGTGTCTCTGCATCTACCTGCTTTACTCATGGCTGATAACTTGTAGGGTCCTAGTTTCCAATGTTGCCCCCATCCAGAGAGGTTTAATGCTGCAGTTCATGAACCAGTCTCACACATTAAACATCTCATCTGTAGAGAAACAGCAATGGAATTTTTCTTTCCACTTACTATACAAAGATTCCAGGAGCTCAGCAGTGTGGCAAGGTCACAGCCCCAGAACTGATCCCAGGGGCTGAGGTGAAATACTCTCTCACCCGGTTAGGTGGTAAAGGTGGGTGGACAGAAAGGGCAAATGCTTCAGAATTTTTCTTTGGGGTGATCAAGGCAGGGACTCCCAAGAACTCTGCAGGATGATTGTGGTATATCTTTCAAAGGGTCATTAGTGTGCTAAGATCCTGAGGTCAGGGCTACAGGGAAGTGGCAGATTAAAATATGGGACTTTATTCTATGCCAGCACTTGACAGGCAGGGGTTATTCTCCCCCTTGTGGACAGGGCAATTCCTGCCACCTATAGGCATGTTTGCCAGAATCTTTATTCATAGTGAGCTCAATGAGACTCTTAACACACAACTTCCAGGGGCTACTTGTACCCAGGGACTGATCAGTTGGCAAGAGCAAACGGGACAAATTCCCACTTTTGTCATAAAAGTGGGGTGCAGCGGAATGTGCAGGGGGGCAGGCAGGGCTCAGGTGAGCAGCGAAGCCAGCCCCAGCCTCACATGGGGAGCGATGCCAGGCCTAGGCAGGGAGCAGGCAGGGCTTGGGCCAACCCCACGTGGGGAGGGGGGCTCGGGCAAGAGGCTTGGGCAGCCCAGGGCAGGGGTGGGATGAGGGCTCGGGCTAGCCCCATGCAGTGTCCCATGGGGAAATAAGGTCACCATAGTCCTCTGTCATCAAAAAGGCCAAGGACTTGAATGGGCAATAATACTGAACTACCATCTCTTGACTGGAGGTTGCCCTATCTGATCGGGATGGAGCGTGTTAGTGGGCTGGTGTGGAGGAATCTTCCACAGTCACTGCCAGTATTGTACCTCTCTTGGGAAGAAATACAGGTCTCCAGGGCCTTTAATCTGGCTCATTACATGAGCACTAAATATACTGATTTTTATTTTTATTTTTTAAGAAGAAACAGATGCAATGTTAGCGCCTGAAATGATCTGAGAGAGGGCTGGTGCCTGTGGGGCTGCATGGATTCGATTTCATTGCTCTGTATTTACTTCCCTTTCCCCTTTCTGGAAAGGGGACCATCAGATACTTTGTTAAATGGATTGAGAGGTCCGTCTGATTTTACTGATGTTCCTGTAAATGCCTCCATGTTATTCCTCCACCCAAATTCTTCGGAGAGATTTTTGTGATGGCTCTTGGCAAATCAGAATGTTATCAATACCTTGGTGTTCAGTGGCAGGCCATGCTCTCTACTGGGAGTCCTTTAGAAGGAATAATTGGGATTAATATGATGATGTTTTATAGCAGCGAGTGCCCTAATCTTGGAGAATATAACAATCATCCGATTAATTTAGATGCAGGCTATCAAGTGGCATGAACTCCTAGCTATAACAATCAGATGAGCTGGAAGCATGGTTTCTTTCTCTGGTGCCATCCCTTTGTGACATGGAATTGATTTGCTTGCTAACAATTCTGTGAGGTACTATTGTTTGTACACTTTCGCAGAAAACCCTTCTCTGGAGACAGAGTTAAATTCTGACCTAATTTACACTGATGTGAATCCAGAATACCTGTGACACTACAGAGATGAGTGCCACATAAGTACATAAACAAATAGAGTTAAGTGGAGTTATTCCAGATTTACCCCTATGTGACTAGATAACAAATCTGGTTCTGAGGCACTAACAGTGGAAGGAGAAAATGGGTGAGCTAGCTGAATGCAGGAATGTGCTTCCTGTGATTGGTTCTACTGGCTGGCTTACTGCATGCTTTCTCATCCTGGGGGGTAGCAAACAGGTGTCAAGGGAGGGTGGTGAGTAGCCGTCCATTCTGGTATTGCTAAATGGGAAGAGGTCCAGGCTAGATCCCAAATAGATAGGATGGGAGATCGCAGGCTGGTCCTGGTGTGAAAAAGAATGAAAGCTCCTCACTTGATTGAGAACTAAAGCTGGTTGGAAAAATTCTGACGCAACATTTTTTCGTTGGAATTCGACAAATCATCACAATCAAAACCTTCCACGGAGATGTTTTGATTTTGACATAGTCCGACAGAGCCCAGGCAAGGTTCCATCAGAAACCTGCCTGGTTTCTTGCCAGCTCACCTGCCCAGCTCCTCTGCAGCCCTCTTGGCAGCCTGACGGGGCGCTGAGAGCCTAGAAGCTCTGGGAGTCCTGGCTCACAGCTCTTCAGGAGTCAAAGCTCCTAGGGCTTCCAGTCTGTGAATCTAGGGCAGCCCACCAGGCAGACTGCCCTGGAGCCCAGGTGCCATTCCCTTTTGTGGACAATTTAAAAATGTTTGGTTTCCATTCCAGATTGGAACAAAATCAAATTTCAAGATATCAAAATCCTCCGCAAAGTGGAATGACTTTTCTCCGCCCAGCTCTGTTGAGAAGCATGAGCTTGCTACATCTGCGAATTGTGCGCATAGCGAGTCTATACGGAAACATCCTGTTGTTGTTCCTTCGTCCTTCCTCCCTCCACTTGTTTGTCTCATCCATCTGTTATGTCTTGCCTTTGATAGAGCTGAGCAAATAATTGATTTTTCGGTTCAGTGGCTGAAATGGTTTGTTTAGAAAATGTCAAAATGAAGTTTCTCTTTTTTTTTCAAAAATTTTCCTAATTTTTTTTATTGGGCTGAAACTACTGGCTGAATTTGACCTGAATTTGCAAATAGTTTTGGTTGCCCCAGAATGGCATTTTTTGGAGAAGTTACTATTAGATCAAATTATTTTGTCCATCTGTAGTCTTTAACCTTTTTTGGGTAGGAGCTGCCATTCACCATCTATTTGTAGGGTGTCTGGCGCAATGGGGCCCTGACTTGCCTGAGCCTCTAAGGGCCAGATTTTCAAAAGAACTCAGCTCCCATTAAAGCCCCTAAATAAGGGTCAGATTTTCAGAAGTGCTCAGCACCCAGCCCCTCCCATTATGACACTTGAGGCCAGATTTTCAGAAGAGTTCAGCACCTATCAGATTCCTCTCTTTTGAAAACCTGGCCACTTATTCTGGTGCCTAAGTGGAAGTCGAGCTGTTTTGAAACTCTGGCCTTAGGTGCTGCCAATGTGTAAATAATGAGAGAATTCCTGAGTGTTCAACTATATTTGCGAGTTAGGGAGCCAAATTCTCTGCTGGCACAACTCTATCGCAATCGGTGGGTTACCTCAGTGGAGAATTTGGCCCAGGACATAAACATGGAGGAGTGTGCAAGAGGGAGTTGATGAGTGACTTGAGGGAGTTTGTGTGAGTGAATCTATGAATGTGAGGAGGTGTTTTGATGGGAACAGGACTAAGCATGCAATAGCGGATTTGTGAATGGTGAAAGCGCAGGTGTGAATTGTGAGTGGGTGTGAATGAAACTGGGTGTCTGTGGGTGGGTGCATGAATGAATTCTGGGAGTGATGGGTGCGTGATGTGGCAGTGGGTGAATGAGCATGTATGATAGAATGTGTGAGTGGGTGGACGAACATGCATGAGAGAATTATCAAATTGTTGCCCATATGGCTGTATCAGTATGGGGGTTGAATGGTCAGTGAGGCAGGTTTTCTCCTGTCCTGGTCACCGTGTGAAGAATGTGGATCCTGAAACTTATGCTTGGATTTATGTTGTAAATCCATCAGGGACTTCTAGACAGCCATACCTGAGCACTGGATTAACTCTTTAGCTATGCAGGACGTTACAGCCTCCTGATTCTCACTAAGGTTTTCTGGAGAAGCTTCCAGCAGTTGTCAGTTGCGGCAGGGCAATGAACCCATTTACATCTGAGTAATAGAAACTATAAATATTGCACCATTGTCTCTCTCTCTGTCCATCTCACTCTCTCTGCCACGCTCACTGTTGTGTCTTTGCTAGCCCTTTCCCTCTGCCACTTTGAGCTAGAATGGACTTTCCTGTTACAGCATTGATTCTGCTTTTAAACCTAGTTAGCAGTGCTTTTGCTCTTAGACTGATCAGTACTGTAAAGAGATTGCATTGCCACTTTGAGAAGGGGAAAGGCAAGGAGGAAGGGAGAATGGGGGAAGGGCCATATTGCCCTGGAGAAGTGCAGAGAGTTGGAGTAAAAAGGCTACCAATGGGTGGGGGCTGGAGGATGCATTGACATGAGTGTTGAGGAGAGAATGTGTGCTACAGGGAGATAGTTGAGCACTGAGGGAGAGGGGACTGTAGATAGAAAGCTGTGAAGAGGAGGCAGAAATATAGAGGAAGGGGAGGATGCTGTTTCCCAATTGTCCCTCTTGTTGGGACCCCCATTCCTCTCTCTCCGCACGGACTTGCTGTGTTCTCACTCTTTGACTGCGAAGAGTTGGCATCAGGAAAGCTGCCGCCAGAGACGGAGGGGGAGGAAATTGTAATTCATATGAATGGGACAAATCCCACAAATCTCTCATCAATGCTCTGCTTGGTTCTTCCTTTCCCACATTGTAGATCTCTGCCCCACTTTGACCTATGGCAGGTTGAGAGTGAGTGTGTGGGTGTGGAGAGAGCACCCCAGGTAGGACTTGTTGGCAACAGCTTCATTGGAGGCTCTGGGTGCATGGACGGTTGCTGATACCATCCCCCCATTTATTAGTTATTGGTTGGTCTACATCTCATTGCATGGCATTCTCCCTCCAAAATCCGCCCTCTGTCCCAGGGGCATGGGACTGTCACTGGGCCTAGCATCAGCCGCCTCTGATTCCAAATGCACTGTTTTCAACCTTTAGCCTATCCTAGGTCTTTCACTGCAGGGCCTTCTCCCTTTGAAAACAATGTGGCCGGTTTGCCACCGTGCTAAACACCCACAATTCCAGTTGTAGCTGTGGGTGCTCAGCACCTCTGAATGTCAGGCCCCAAATCCGTCTAATCTTGGCGAGTTATTATCTATCTCTACCCTAGTCCTACGACACCTATCCCTGTGTAATCACCACTCCTCCTCTGACGTTTAGTTCTCTCTGATGCACGCTGGGGGAGGGGGGGGTGTGCTCTTTCCCCATCTCCTACCGGGGCCAAGCTTCCTTCATGAATGTTTCCCATTTCCCCTGCTGATTGCATCCCTTTTTCTGGGGGAGGTTGCATGTGCTTTCCCCGTGTCGGTGTAAATTATTGGCATGTTCCGTCCCTGCCCCGGTCACATCCTGTTCAATAACCCAAGAACAAAAAGTACTCAATGGAGTAAAAAGGCAGCAAATGTAAAATGGATAAAAGGAAAAACTACATTTTTTTTCAGTGTCTAATTAGACTGTGGAAATTGCTGCTGTAAGAGGATATTGCGGCAAATAGCTTAGTAAGATTCCAAAAAGGATTAGACGTTTCTCTGAATAGGACTAACCTCAGTAGTTCTGCTAGGCTGGATAGAAATGAGACGAGTTATCAGCCCCCATGCTTCAGACCAAGTTGATTACCATCAGTGTTGCAAAATAAGGCACAGGATGATGGTAATAGGGGTGGTAAGAGGGAATTGCAGGCATTGGCCACAGCCAGAAACAAGATACTATATTAGCTGGACCACTGGTCTGTGCCAGTGTGGCAATCTCTATGGACTGTTATCAATAATGAGAAGCAGCGGAGGGGTGTAGAAGCTTTGCCTGGCAAGAGAGATGGAGCCTTTTGGAATGGGGAAGAGCAGCTAGGCTAATAACAAGACAGGTCTTTTTAACTGACTCATTGTGGACACATGCTCGTAGCTTGTGTACACACAAAAGCTGCACTGATTTGGAATCTAGTGATTTAGTGATATCGATAGAACTATTTAAATTGTGCTCATTCACACTTTGCACTTCCACTGGTGCAAGCAACATTGCATTTCAAGGCTTGTGTCCACAGAGAATCACACTGCACTCATTGCAGAGCATTGTGGGGTGGGAAGGTATCCCGGCGCCCCTTGTACAGCCTCCCAACCTTCACAGCATCCTGAGCAATTTTTGTGGCACATTGTAGGATATCTATAGGCGTCCAGGGGGAAGCAGGAGTCATGCATCCCTCTGCTTTTCTGCTGTATCCCAGAAGTCACCTGGTGGCCATGCAGTTTCCAAACTGTACTTTGCCAGCCTCTCTGTGCTGTGGCCATCCACTCATGGTGGACTTGTTCATTCTACCCTGGTTTGGGAGGTAGCGCAGATGTCATGGTCAGTGGGGCTCTACCCTGAGGGACAGGAACGAGGAACTGACAACTCTTCAATGAGTGGATCTCAAAAAGTTCAGAAGTTCAGTTCGGCACCCAATATATGAATGCTTAGCTGAAGTATTAACTCCTGTTGGACTTGTAAAGTGGAGCTGGAAATCTCACAGAATCCGGCTTTTCTCATGAGATTTCAGGTAACTTCTTGTAACTGTTCCGATTTTATTAAAACCAGATACAAAATGTCCCCTAGCCCTGATTGTTCCTTCTTCCTTTCTCTGACCCCCTCACTCTCTTCACTTCTTTCCTCTTTTGGTCCCAGCCCCCTCCTATCCTTTTCCCCCCATCCCATCATCACTATTATTAGGTTTATTTTTAACATTCTGCTTTTCAGAGTAATTTGAAAACTTCGTAGCAGCTGTTCACATCAATGGTTTGATTTCAGGATGGCTCTAAACAACTCATTTCTTTGTGGGGAGGGATGGGTGAGGTGATTGTGACATGTGAAACAGCTGAGCCAGTCATCACAGAATTGATGATGAGTCAGTTCAGTTACATATTGCAGTCCTATTGGTTGGAATGCTTTGGAAGTTGATCTGAAACATCACATATGTTCTAGTGATATCAGTCATGAGAGGTGACCTTCTACTCACCTTACAGTGTGGCATCACCCAGGCATTCTAGTGGAAACAAACAGTACCCAGCATTCATTTTCCTTGGGCACAGAAACCCACTTTTTTCTCCTCTCAGGGCCTGAACAAATATTGCTTTCTAGTTGAGCATGAAAATAAATTTCAAGATCACCTTCTAAGGGCTGCACTCAATTGTGTCTGTCTTTCTCCCAGCTGCCCATGTGTCCCCCTTCATCATAGTATCTCAATGCTGTCATAGAAACACATGTGTGACATCACATTTTTCACGGCAGAATAAACTGAGGGGGGAGGAGTGGTAGTCTTATGGCAGCCTGAGTCTATAGTAGAGTTAATCCCCTCACATTTTTCTCCACTGAAAGCTATTTTTCTAAGGTTTGGTTACACTGCTATATTCTGACGTTTGTTTTTCTGCAAAGACTCTGAAGGGGATTTTTAGTAATATTAGACAATTTAATTTTTTAAGACATTTAAAAAAATGGGCCAAAGAATCCTATTTTAAATGATTGGCTTTTTTGATGTACCCTGAAAATTTACCGCTTAGAGCCACTTGAGGCATAGCTAGTCATCGTATGTGCCTTCCCTGCTGTTCCTTGTCAGAACTGGTCTGGATGGAGTGAGCGTGGGCTTGACAGATGACATTTCCAACTTTAGGGGGCTAGGGATGCTTGCAACATTATTTCTTGGGCACATTACTGAGCCACACCCCATCCAACCACTACTTTATAACCTCCCCTCCTTCAGCCCCCTTCCCTCACTCTTGGTCTTGATGGCAGTTCCAACATTACATTTGGCTTTGCACTTCAGAGAATTTCAGGGGCCCAACTGGGAAGTCCGTTTCCTAGGCATAAAAAAGAAACGTGACCCTCACGTAAACCATTCTCTAAGACCAGCATCATCTGTGAACTTTTTGTAGCCAGCAAAGGCAGCATTTTTTGGAGTGGGTCAGCTCCCCCTCTTCATCTCGAGCTATTGGAAGAGCTGACTGCAAACAGATTTTCACTGCCCCAATGTGGACTTATGTCAGGCAGAGCCCAATGAGAGCTGACAAGCTGACAGACCCAATTCATCAACAGAGAATGGGGCAAGGGGGGGGGATGTCTGCCTTAGAGACAGAGAGTGATGCCACGGATGTGCCAGTGGAGTTCCTGTAAGCAACAGGTCCATATTTAGATAGTTACCCAATTTCTGTGATGTACTGTAGGGGGAAGAAAAATACACAGATGAAAAAGTTCAACATGAGTTGTAAATTGTAAATCCTTTAGTCAGAAGTAGCCAATAGGAATTGGTCTTTCAGAGAAATTTTCCCCTTTGGTGTTACATATGACCAATAAAACCTTAGTGTCAAGTGCTGATGATCAGAGCCTAGAATGTGTTACTCTTCAGTCTGGTAGCTTGGCAGCCCTGCATTTAGTACTGACTAGCCAGGGCATGGGAAAAAACTGAGTTCAGAGGTGGAAGGTATTTGAGTCCAGACTCCCAGCCAAAAGAAAGCTCTTGGGTTTCCAGTTGCCCCTTTTCATTCCTGCACACCCAGACTGGGAAGTACGACCAGAGTTAATGTTTGATCCAGCAGAGGAGCATCTCTAGGTTTGGCAGATTGTTCACCTGAAAAGTAATTATGATTGTGGGGCTGAGGGGCAAATGTTCAGGGCTGTCTCCTTTGCTGGGTGCTATCCTGTTAGTTTGCTCCTTGCCCAATGAAGTGCTCCTAGGTGAGAATTTTCCTAGTAGAACACTAGTGGTGCCTGCTTGGAACTTGAAGTTAGAGAGCTCTTGAAGAAGCGATCTTGTCTGTGGACTCAAAACTCTCTTGAAGCACTCCTGGTTGGGGAAGGGGATTATCCCTTTTGAAGAAGAGTTTGGGTTGGGAAGAGTTCGGAGCCAGTTTCTGGGACGGAGCTAGGTTTAGAGTTGGGGCTGGGTTTTGAGCCTAGGTCAGGGAACTGGTCCCAGCCCCACTCCTAACTGGGGCTCTGACACTTATCCCAACCCATGAAACAGCACCAAGGTTACCCTTACCTTGAGCTCAAAATCCAGTCCACAGTAACCCTAGCCTGGGCCCACAAACTAGCCCAGTGCCAAACCGAATTTGGGCCTGTAAAGTGGCACCAACCTTAACCATATTTGAAGCCATTAAACTGGGCCCATAAACTGACCCCAATGCTAATTAGGTAGCCCCCCAAACTAGTCCTAACTTCAACTGAACTGGCTTCAAACCTTTTTTTAGTACAAATCTGGAAGTTGGACCAGACCCCAGTCCTTGTTGGGCCCCACAGATGTCTCCCAACCTGAACTTTACCCTGTGCATAAAATCTTGTCCTCTGCTAACTTTACCACATAGCAACAGACACTCCCATAGATTCACAGAAGGGACCATTATGATCATCTAGTCCAGGGGTTTTCAAACTGGAGGTCGAGACCCTTCAAGGGGTCACGAGGTTATTACATGGGCAGTCGTAAGCTGTCAGCCTCCACCCCAAACCCACTTTGCCTCCAGCATTTATAATGGGGTTAAATATATTAAAGTGTTTTTAATTTATAAGGGGGGTCGCACTCAGAGGCTTGCTATGTGAAAGGGGTCACCAGTACAAAAAGTTTGAGAAACACTGATCTTGTCTGGCCTTCTGCAGAACACAGGCTGTAGAACCTCTCCCAGCAATTCCTGCATCCAGACACAATGTTAATGTTAGCTCAAGCCTAAAAGCCAGACCCAGTCCTTTGCCTAGCCAGCACCCTGAAACTGGCTTCAATCCTTATCATGGTCCAAGCCTGACAACCTTACCTGTAGGCTAAACAAATCCCAGTGCTAACCTTAGTCCACCCAACTGGTAGCCACCCAACAAAAGTTTGCTGGTGTATGTGGTAGGATTGGAAGGGTTGTCTACTCCACCTTCCCTGATAGCCCCTGGGAGGAGACACTTGTCTTTACTGGATCCCAGCTGACAGCTTGAGTATCTCTTGATGTGTGTGTATATGAACACACAAGGTATCCTGTCACTCCAGCTATCGGTCAGCTGGGGGGAGAATTGACTCAGCATCATTTCTATCAGTGTCAGCCCCTTGTACAGCCACTGCCCTATGTGGTGATGGGGGTGGAGTCAATGACTTTCTTAGGTAGAGGGGCAGGGCTTGGTAGTCACAAGTTCCATCGGCAGGCTTCAGTGGAGCAGTGCAGCTGCGCACATTCACTGAGCAGTGGAGCTGTGGTCAGACTCCATGTCCCTGGAGCACAAGGGTTAGGACTTGGCTGCCATTAAATAGTTGTGTAGTGCAGCTAATGCAGTATGGCTGTCCTGTTTAACTCAGGAGGTGACTTAGTCAGATGAAAGGTTCTAGCACACATAGCATGAAAACCTCTTTGGGATTCTCTTGGATGAAAGACACTAACAAAATATAATAGTATTACATTTAGAATCAAGCTGTTTCATCTGTACCATGTAATCAATAGTAACATTATGAACTGTCTAAAAGAATGAAAATTAGGCCCTTTACATTGGTTTAATTGGGGTGTAGCTCGTAGCTGGGGTTCTTCCATCCTGCACAGTGGGAGATGGGATATAGAGCAGGGCAGATTTTTCAGACAAATAGTTTATTCACCACAAATGCAGTTTTGGGATGACCAAAACTATTTGTGAATTTGGCAGAAAAAAATGGGAATTTTTTTCTTTTTAAAAAACATTTTTTGAAAAACATTTTTTTAAACAAAACATTTCATCTTTTTCTTTTAAAATGACTTTTCATTTTGAAATTGTTACCTTTAATTTTTTTTTTAAGGTAAAAAGTCCCACCCCTCCCAAAATGTTTTGTTTTTTGGGTCAGACAATTTTTTTTAGTTTTCCATTTTGGTGAGAAAAAACAAAAAAATTCTGTGTCGTATAGATCCAAGATGAATTTTCCCCACCAAACCTAATAATCAAGTATTCAGTCAGTATTGTATGACTCTATAGGTTGCTGCCTTTCTATATTTTTCCTTTTACATGGCAAAATATCCTCATGGCACTGATTCATAGTGCAGTGATTTGGATGCTAACAGATACTGCAGGAGAAGACAACCTTCCTCCACAATCTGCTTAGCCAGTTGTGCAGTTGAGTGGCAGTGGATTCCGTCCTGACTTATGCAGCAATCTGCTTACATCCTAAAACATGGAGCTGATTGTCTTTATCTTTGTAGGCACAACTATACATGAAAATTTTCCATCTCCTTTAAGATCTTTTTTTAATGACTTCCTATGGCAGAAAATTGCAGGCATTGAAAATACACTGCATAAAGGAAAATTTCACAGCGTTGTCCTTCCTTCCTGTACTATAGGACAGGGTTAGAGGATGCATTAACCACTTTTCATTATGTGCTTCAATTCCATCTGTTGAATGCCTTCTAATTCTTGTCTTTTCCACAACATGGTGACATTTGTATCAGACCTCAGTGATATTTTGGGATATTTGCAGTGTTCTGTGGGATAGGCACAGTCAAAATTGGGAGAGTCCTATAAAAGTTGGGATGGCTCAGGGAACTCTGAATCAGATGAAAACCCATTTCTTTGTTTCTGTAGTTAAACTTCACAGAGAGGTAACATTTCCATCTCAATTTCAGAGATTACAAATGACATCATCTTTCCTCGACCATCTGGGGTGTGAAAGCAGATACATCTGCGTGGTCCAAATTGATCCAGAAAAGTGGAAAGCAACTGACGGCTATGGGAAAATTATTCTTTCTTTCTTTCTTGATTCATTTTCAGGTCCTTACTTCCCTCCTCCTACAATCCTCAGCTCCACCAAATTTGGCTCAGTCTGGCAGAGGTGACTGTACCAGTCTTTTCAGAGCTGTGGGAGGGAGGTCTATGTGGATTTCTTAGCATCCACAAAGGATGAGATGCTTTCACTGTAGAATGTGAGAAGGGGGATGCATGCCCACAAAGGTGGCTTCTCTTACCCAGATAACTGGTACTCAGTTCCCGTCCCCTCCCCCCTCCCCCCTCCCGCCCCCCAACTCCTTCCTACACCCTTACTAGGATCTTGACTTACTTTGGCAGTTGGCTGCATATGTAATAGGGTTGCCATGGGAACATTACCCAGCACAGTGTGCTCTATCTCTCAGTTCTCTCTCTCTGTCTTTCTTTCCCTCTCCTTCTTCCCTTTCTGATGCCCGTTGCCATGGAAAACTTATAATTCACCACAAATTCCAGACATGTTTTTCTTTTAGTTCATAGTTTGCTTTTTCTTTTAACATCAGAGTGGGGGGTGGAAGTTCCGTCTGCCTCTTTAAAGCCTTGCCCATTGGAATGGGGGAAGGTTTATTGTCCTGGACTCTAAAGCCCTCTTCAAAGAAGGTGGTGGGAGGCTGGGTAGGGGAATTCAAGAATTAGGGACGTTCAGTCATGATGTGAGGTTAATTTTCAAAAGCACCTAAATGATTTAGGAGATTAAAGTCCCATTTTCAAAAGTGTCTTTGGCATTTAGAATCCTGTCTTATTGAAAGCCAATAGGATTTAGGTCCCAAAGTGTCATAGGTGTTCCTGAAAATTTTACCCTGCGGTGTCTGCTTTTGTGAAATGTTAAATTGAGTGTTGCAGAATGAAATTGGTACAGATTATTCATTATTATTTACTGCAGTATAAGACCATATGATATTTACAGTGTGTTTTACAGGGATGAAATATAACAAGATACTGGTCCTGAGACAAATCAGAACTAGTCTCAAACCTTTGCCTGTTTCAGACCAAATCCTAGTGCTATTTCTAAATCTCTGAATGTTCAGTTCATATTCCCCACCCCATCCCCTGTTTCCACACTTCCTGGTTTGGGAGCTGGAAATGAGAAATACCAAAATAACTGTGGAAAGACTTTAATTGTGGCATTCCCTACCCAGCCAGGCCCAGGAAGCCCGGAAATCTTCTGAGGAAAGATTTATTCTGGGGCAGTTTTCAAGTCTTACTACCAGGGAAGGAAGAGTGAAGAGATTCAGGCAAACCTTTCCAAATGTTGTCTGTTTACCTAAATCAAATCTCCACACTTCATGAGAGTCTAATGAGGAATCCAATATCATAATCCAGACCTCTTAAGACTGACTTCTTCCCAGGCAGTGAGCAGAGAAGTAATTCAGGGCCAAATTTATTCTTGGATTAAGTGGGAACCGCTCCCAGTGGTTTCAATGAAGTTGCACCTCCTTATTTCGCGGCTGAATTTGTCTCTCTCTCTCTCTCCACTTCTCTGACATGTATGTCTCCTCTTCATGAAGCAGTGGGGATACAGGAGAAAATTTTCATGTACAGCATTTTTATTAGACCATTAGTAATATTTGAAACTTTTAAAAATGTTTTTCTCCAAAATCGTAATATCACAATGCTGCACTCTCATGTCTCCTTTTTTACTGAATTAATTCACTGCATGTGAAAGGTAATGGTCTAGCAGCCCCTGCAGATTGAAGTTCTTTATCTGCGGATGAGGTAAAGCATGGCCTAGCAGGAGTGCAGGCTCCCTCCCATTTCCTCCTTAGCCTGTCAATGTGCCTTGACTCTGTACAACAGGGGTTCTCAAACTGGGGGTCGGGACCTTTCAGGGGGTTGCGAGGTTATTACATGGGGGCTTATGAGCTGTCAGCCTCCACCCCAAACCCCGCTTCGCCTCCAGCATTTATAATGATGTTAAATATATAAACAAGTGTTTTTTAATTTATAAGGGGGGGGGTCACACTCAGAGGCTTGCTATGTGAAAGGGGTCACGAGTACAATAGTTTGAGAACCACTGAGATGGACCAGCTCTTGGGGAGCTTTTTCTCTTTCAGTCCTTGATCTCTTTGCTGACACTGACAAAAAAGAGGCCCAGTTAGTTGGAGTGCTGTTGTGGGCATCTGTCTAACAGAGACTGTCAATGTGTTTCAGAGAGGCTGCTGAACATCAACCAGAAGAAAAACACTGAAGTCACTACCAATCTGGGACCAGAGTTGAACTGGTCACTTAGAAGTGAATATTTTCTTTCCTCTAGCACCTTTCATACTCCAGGGATTGTTCCTAAAGAGCAATGAGTGAGAAACTGAGAGTGCAGTGACCGTGTAGGCAAATGACAGCCGTTCTGCACTCAGCAGTAGCTCACACAGCCTCAGACATCGGAGTCTTTTACTGAGAGACGGAAGGCAACTTTATTTAGCATAGTGTCTTTCCTACAAACCACCACACACAACATTTTACAGAGTTTAATAATACAGGTCAACTGCCAGGAAGTGTTATAAATGATTTAAACACATGAGCCCTGGGTAGGACCTTGGTGTTGTCCCCAGCTCTTTTCAAAATGGGCCCAGTATACCTGTAACTAGGATTGTCTGGAAAATAAGAATTATGTTTCACAAAACTTTGAGGTTTTACATTTTGTTATAATTCTGCACTGGGGGAAATGAGACATTTTGAAATTTTTCATGAAAAAATGAGAGCCAGACAGCTCTACTGCAGTACAGCAAATAGCCCAGAGATTGGGCCATTTACCTGGGATAGTTCACTGGGCTGTAGAGTCAGTCTCAGTCTCTCCTGGTGGAGCTGTTCCACTTTGTATAAAGAATGAAATAGTCATTGGGCCAGAGAGAGGCTGGCTCTCTAGGTGGGGAGGGGGGGGCGGCTAGAGCACTCACGTGGGATGTGGGAGATCCAGGATCCATTCCTGCTCCAAATCAAGGAGAGCAAGTAGTGGGACCTGGGCCTTCCACACCCTGGATGAGTGCATTAACCCCTGGGGTATTTGCTCTCTGTGGTTTGACCAGAAATTCTATCTTGAACCTGTGAAACCTTCCTAAAGAAAAGCTTTGGTTTTGACGAATCAACATTTTCTGATGGAAAAATTCCTAACTACTACTTCTAACTCTCATTTTGAGAGTCTGCCAAAGGCAGGCAAAAAAGACCTTGCTTGAATTTATCATCCAAAGGATAGCTCTTCACTTTAGAGTAGCACTCGCACTTCATTCTAGTGCTACATTGGGAGCACAGCATAAGAGCTGTGCTGCAAGAGAGATGTCTGTTGAGGATGTGGGTGATGTAGTTGGAAAGGCGTGGCTGGGAGAGTTGTCAGGCCGGGTGACTTTGTGGGCAGACAGAGGGAGTGCGTGAAATCAGGAAGCGGATTGAAAGTCTGGAAAGGGGAGTTAGGGCCACATGGCTGACCCTCTTTTTTGTAGACCTCACTAATGTTTACAGTGGTGGTCGAGATCATGTGGAGGATGGCAGCAGGTATAGTTGCAATAGAGATTACAGCTGTGATAAACCTGCTGAGGTCAGCAGAGAGCACGGTGATGAGTCTGCCGAGGGTGAATCTGCTGCTGCCTCTGTCCCTCTGTTGGAGAAGGACATAAATTGCCAGGAGGAGAAGGTTCTGTGGCGGGCGGACAGGGTGTGGAGACCTGGGAGGAATTTGGTGGTGGGAGAAACGCATAATGGGACCCACCCAGCTGCAAGAGCTCTAGCAGTTCACGTGCTTGGCTGAGCCATGGTACATGTGGCATGCCAGCAGGGACTGCTTCAGTGGTGGCCACAGAGCACCAGAGACACCCAAAGAGGGTTATCCAGTAGTGAGCCTGCAGAAGCAGAGGGTTATAATGATGACACAACGAGGCTGGCTGTGATGAAGGCAATGAGTATTGGGTTGTGGCTGTGCTGGAGCTGATGGTGAGTGTGACAGCTAGTATTACAGTGGTTGTGATAAGGATGCTAGTGATGACAATGGCACAGATTTGGGTGGTGAAGATGATGTTAATAGGAGCAGTAGCAGAGATGAGGGTGCTGGTGGTGATGAGGGCATTGATTGCCCTGAGCATAATGATGTCAGTTTGAGTGGCAATGAGGAATATAGTGGCTAATTACGGGCATGATTATGAGGAGGAAGAGGAGTCTGGCTGGAGAAAGAGTGGAGATGGCTGTGATTATGACAATTTGCAATGAAGATGCTGCTACTCACTGTTGTTACAACTGATTTTAGTGCTTCTGCTCTGGTATTTCCCCAAGCTGTCCCCTCACTGCATGAGGGCTCGCAGCTTTGTTTCTTCCTAGCTCTCCCACTCCACTTCTTTTGCTACAAGCATTTTTCCTGTTTGGGTGTGGAGAGACATTTCAAGAGTGGCTTTACATAAAAATAAAAATAAAATCAGTGAGTTGTATAATTAAAATCTTAAATCAGACCATTCTGTAGACACAGCCTCCTCCCGCCCACACCCAGCACACACCACTCCACATCCACTGTGAGGTGAATACTGGATGTGCTGGCTTCTCAGGACTAGGAATGAGGCTTTCCTAGTTTTTTAACAAAACAATCTCAAGGAAGTTTTAAAAGGGGGGAAAAAAATCTTTGCGGCCTGCCTTGGCCAGGAAAGGGTTAATACTTTAACTGCAATGTAATTTCAGAGGCATTAAAGAACACGTTTCCATGGAAACATCAACCCACAGAGGGAGAGATGAGAGAGAACGGAAGAGAGAGAGAGAGTAGAGAGAACTGGTCCTCTGACAAAGGAGGAACAGCAGAGTTCTAACCCCCACACAGTACTGACAGAAGCGATTATCTGTTCCTTCTAATCAACTCCCCGATGAAAATGTTGGAAGGATTTAAACCACCGCCATGCTAGCTTGTGTGTATAGAAAGAGGATGCACCACTTCAGACAAAGTAATGTTGAGTCAAGACTTCTTTGGTGGTGAAGTCTTGGTAGTCTTGGTAGTGACTGCACCAAATTCTACATCATTTAAAGTGCAGTGTACGTTTTTGGTGTCAGGTAAATGATTACTAACCCAAAGCCCCCAAATGTTTTTTGATGGGTTGAAAAAGTTCATTTAATTTGCTGATTTTTCAAAAAAACGTAAATGCTTTATTTCAGTTTCCTGAGCTGCCTCAGCATTCCCAGTTTCAGACAGCACCGAAATGCTGGAAGGAAATGTCTTCTGGCAGATTTTAATAGCCCAACTGGAAAGAAGAAGGACCTGAAATCTCTGGAGGAAAATCTGTTCTGCTCACAAAATTTCTGGCCCTGGTTTCCAGCTCAGAAGTTGGAATGAGTTCCAGATAAACATAACAACATTCTGGTACTTAGATACCATGGTGGTAGGCACCTAGGACATACCAATGGTCCTGATCCTGCAGGCACTTACTACTAGATGTAATACTGTCATGAATAGTCCCAGTGACTTCAAAGTGGCTTCTCTTGGTGTTATTCCTGGTAGTGTTTGCATGATTGGTCTCTAAGGCCATGTTACTACAGAGTTAAGTCGACTTAAGTTATGTCGACGATCATAAACCGCTGCAATTACATCACTTGTGCATGTTCACACAATGCTCCTTGTGTGGGCAGTGTGTGTCCACAGTTGGTGCTCCAGCACCAACAGAGAGCAGTGTACTGTGGGTAGCTATCCCATGGTGCAAATCACCACCTTCTCCCACTTGGAGTTCTGGGAATCGATCACAGTGCATCCTGGGGATGGGATCACCACCACATGATTTTCTCTGTCCCATAATTCCAATGGTTTCTGACTGCATTTCGTGCCGTTTTTCTACTGCCCCTACAAACTTTGCGCCTGCCATCCCTGCCTGAAAGCATGGATCCTGCGCTTCTCACCAGACTTGTTACAAGAGTTATGAACACAATGTGGCTGATCCTGCAGTATTTCATGAGCTATGAATCTGAACAGGAATCCGTGCTGCCTGCCCTTCTGTGTGCCATGGAAAGAAACAATTCAAGATTGATATTGGCATTCATGAAGCAGCTGCACATGGTGGACCATTGCTATTGGGCTTGGGAAACAAGCACTGAGTGGTGGGATCAGATTGTGATGCAGGTATGGCATGATGAGCAGTGGCTGAAGAACTTTTGTATGCGTGAAGCCACCTTCCTTGTATTCTGTGTGGAGCTCATCCCCACCCTGCGGTGCAAGGACATCAGAATGAGAGCTGCCCTACTGGTGGAGAAGCTGGCAACTCCACACTGAATCAGTCTGGAGTGGGGAAGTCCACCGTGGAGGTTGTGGTGATACAAATGTGCAGGGCCATTGGTCGCCTCCTGTTACGAAGGACTGGGACTCTGGGCAATGTGCAGGAAACAGTGGATGGCTTTGCGACAATAGGATTTCCTAACTGTGGTGAAGTGATAGATGGCAAACATATCCCAGTTTTGGACCCAGACCATCTTACAATGGAGCACATCAACAGAAAGGGCTACTTCTCTATGGTATTGCAGGTGCTGGTCGATCACCGGGGTCATTTCACTGACATCAATGCAGGATGGTCAGGGAAAGTGCTTGACACATGCAGTGATCCTGGAAGATCCAGACTACCCCTTACTCCCGTGGCTCATGAAGTCTTACACCAGAAACCTTGAGAACAGCAAGGAGTGCTTCAACAACAGGCTCAGCAGGTGCAGAATGACTGCAGAATGTTCGTTTGACACATTAAAGGGTCGCTGGTGCTGCTTTTCAGCAGATTAGACCTCAGTGAAGAAAATAGTTCCATGGTCATAGCAGCCAGCAGTGCTCTGCATAACATTTGTGAAGCCTAGGGGGGAAAGTTTTCCCATGAGTGGAGTGTTGAGGTCAATCGCTTGGCAGCTGTTTTTGAGCAGCCAGACACTTGGCCTTTTAGAGGGGCTCAACGGGGGGAGGGGCGCTATTTGAATCAGGGAGGATTTGAATCAGCATTTTGACAATGAGCCCCAATAATGTGTAGGTCACAAATAATCATAGTCTTTGTAAGCCTAAATATTTATTAAACTGCAATACAC
This sequence comes from Chrysemys picta bellii, assembly GCF_011386835.1. Taxonomy (NCBI): domain Eukaryota; kingdom Metazoa; phylum Chordata; order Testudines; family Emydidae; genus Chrysemys; species Chrysemys picta. Next base: position 89,495,232 of record NC_088791.1, on the reverse strand, counting down.
AGATTTACATTTCTTACAAGGGACATGACAGTGAGCAGCACTCGCTGAAGTGAGGATCTCACATCTGTGTGTAAGTCCAGCTGTCGTTATGGAAAATGTCCCTAAGGGTGGTGTGCAAGGAGTACTGTGACGGGACGGGAACATGAGAAGAATATGTGGGGGGAGTTTGGGAAGGGCAAGGAAGGCAGTTCTGTACGGGCTGCAGGGGGAGTCGAGCATGCATGTGTTCCACTTGCAGCACAATCAGGGACCTCAGCATGTCTGTTTGGTCTTCCATGAGCTTTATTATCTGCTCCTGACCCTGTTTCCTCTCCTGGCTAGCCATTTCTAGTTTTTCATTTATTGTCTCTCTCCATGCTCTGTGCTTGCTATCAGTCTGATTTGACGATTGCAGCACTTCATGAAACATATCCTCCTTACTCTTCCTCGTTCACCTCCTTATCTGTCGGAGGTGATCCACCAGTGTGTAGGAGCTAGCCCTCAAGAGCACATCTGCAGAAGCAAAAGAAACAATACACTGAGTCAGTATTATGACTGTACTCACAGTATTGGATCATAAAAGTTGCATATACCTCTTTCCCATTTTCCCTTGGCAAGCACAAAGCATGGGCACAACACTAAGCATGGTGAGTTTGGCCTGGGGTGGTGCAAGATGGGACAAAGGGTCTGGATGGTTTCAAAAGGGGATCAATACAAAGCACCTAGGGACACTATTCTGAATACTGGCATCGTTTTCCACAGGCAGCAATGATTGAAGCTGAAATCACACTACTGAGGGTTACCGAAGATGCAAGGATGCAGCTCCTGCATGTGTGACTTCAGACCGGGTCTGTATGTTGGTCGCCTGTGTGCTGCTTTGGTTTTTGCAGAAGTAATTGTTGATTGGTGGGGCAGTTTCCCACAACGGGAAAAGAAACAAAACAGCTCTGCGAAGGAACCTTTGGCAGAGGATTGCAGAGTATCTGCAGGAAAGTTTCCTAGCGATCTCTATGGAGGATTCCCGGGGAGATCTTGGTGTGCATCGACAAACTTTTCTACGGGGCCCCAACTGCATAGCTGCACAGGGGAATATGAAGCAGATGCAGATGGAACCTAGTGTTAATTTCGATCTCTTAATTCACATGTAACCGTGCACTATCAAAGAAAAAGGAGTACTTATCGGTGCTCCCCTCTCCTGCTTCAGGCACACCAAACCTAGACTGCTGGGATTGGCTAGACCCCTCCAGAGTCAAAAAGAGGTCCTGGCTCACCATGCCTCCAGACGAGCCTGTCGCCTGTCCCATGTCCTCTTCCATCGTGACCTCCTCTTCTTCCTCAGGGTTGACTCTGCTGGCTGCTGCCTCAGTCTCCCTGAAGTATCCACGGGGCTCTTGGTGGTATAGGTGGGGGTCGCTGCCAAGGATGGCATGCAGCTCCTTGTAGAAATGGCATGTCTTTGGTGCCACACCAGAATGACAATTGGCTTCCCTTGCCTTTTGGTACACCTGCCTCAGCTCCTCGATCTTAGCCTGGCACTGCTGTGTGTCCCTTTAATGCCCCTTCTCATCCATGCCACAAGCAATCTGCTCATTGGTGTCAAAGTTCCTATGGCTGGATCGGAACTGCAACTGCATAGCCTCCTCTCTCCACAGACTCAACAGATTCAGCAACTCTGGTGTACATGCGGAAACCCGTTTGCTGCGGAAAGCTGGCACGGTCAGCTGGGAAGATGTGATGTGAGCTGTCCACGCTGAGCAATCAGGAAGTGGAATTTCAAAAAATTCTCTGGGCTTTAAAGGGGGAGGGGCGCATGCCTGTGTTCCTGGCAGGGCAGCGGAGTAGAAACTGCTTACCAGACTGGTCATGATGGGCATTGTGGGACACCTCCTGGAGGCCACTTAGGGCCACATAAGCAAGAGCAGTGTCTACACTGACACTGTGTCACTCTAACTTTGTCGCAAAAAGCTCTATGCTGCTCATCAAGGTGGTTTTATTATGTTGGTGTAACAGGAGAGTTAAATTGTCGAGAGTTGCGTTATTGGGTGTACACCTCTGCTGTTTTGTCAACGAAACCTGACTTTTGTCGACAAAATTGTGTATTGTAGAGAAGACCTAAGAAAGAGAAATAGATCTGAAGCGCATCTCTTGGCCTTTCTGTATTTGCCTTATGTCAGGAACCTGTTTGGTGAGTACCAAGGAGTAATTATTGCCTACTGACAGGTCTTCTGACAAATGTGATTTTCCATACTCTTGCTGCCCAGTGCAGCCTAAAAGAAATAGATTTCCAGTGTTCCAGCTTCCAGTTTGGATACCAAGGAGTAATTATTGCCTACTGACAGGTCTTCTGACAAATGTGATTTTCCATACTCTTGCTGCCCAGTGCAGCCTAAAAGAAATAGATTTCCAGTGTTCCAGCTTCCAGTTTGGATAGAAATGTCCAGGAGAACAGTGATGTCATTAGCACATCCATTCCTACTGACCGAGCAAGGAGGGGCAGCTGTGGAAATGAAAAATAACATTTAAAACCAAAAATTAGTTAGCCAGAATTTTTTTAAAACCTGAAAGGTGTGTGGCTTGAGCCATGCTTTGGCTGATGGTTTTGTTTTGTTCATATTTCATCTAACCAGCTTCACTGCCCCTTGTCTAAAGCTCCTCTTTCATACGAGCAATGGGGTGAACTCTGAAGGGTTGGATGTTTAGTTAATCTAAACTTCTGGAGCTAGGAAAGTTTATGAGAATGGGCTTATTTCCCATGAGATTTATAGGACTTTCCAGCTTCAGCCAGATCTGAAATATTGTCAGAACTGGTTTCCTCTCATGGGATTTTCACGTCCAGTCCCAGAGGACCCAGGAAGTGCAGAAAGGTGCACTAGAGCTGGTCAGAATTTTATATTTTTTTCTGCAGAACATTTCAATGTTTTGGCAAAAAATTGAAAACTAAATATTTTCAGCTGAAAACTTTTGGTTAAAAATTGAAGATTTGGATTTGGAAATCTCATCTCAGTGCTTCACGGGAGTTGTAATTTGTACTTCATGCCCACATGCTGCTCATTGGCTAGGGCTCCCTGGATGAAGTAAATCTCCTATTTCCCCTGTTGCTGAGCTGTGGCAGCGCATCATGGGGATCGCTGGCCAGCCACCCTGCATCATGGACGTGAAATCTGGTTGGGGACCTGGCCCATAGAGGAGAATGGGGGTAGGAGGCACCCAAACCACAGCCTCCATATGCCACTCTGGTGGCATTTCCAAATGAAAAGTTTCTGTATTTTGGCCAAAATCTTTTCAGTTTTCAGATGTTTGGTTTTTTTTATGTAAAGCTGACATTTTCCATGGAAAGCAGACACTTTTGTGAAAAAATTGTTTGAGTAGAAAACCCGTTTTTTCCACTGAGAACAACTTTGAAAGACAGTTTTTGGTCAGCTTTGGTGTGGACAGTATTTGTAAAAATAAGTTAATCAAATCCAAAGACCAAAGTCTTTTTTGCGGGAGGTTGGTCTGGGTTTCAGGATTATTTTTGGTGGGATGAGGCGGGAAGTGAACATTTGAGCCTGCTGTTTGTTCTAAATCAGATCATCCCATCCCGAACTGTACCTACTTTTCTTACTAAGGGCCTCATTCTTCACTGCTTGGCCCTTGTCATTTAGGAATATAAAATACCACCAGATCAGGGTGGCAGTTTCAAGCTGTCCTGCAGTGACTCAAGAGCAAGTACCAACCTCAGGATAAACTGTTAAGAACCATGGCACAAACCCCAAATTGGTTGTGAGTGATTTCACCAACCAATGATCAGGTGTAAGCTCCTCAGGCACTATAACAAAGCATGAACATGGAGTCACAGACAGTTCCCTTGGGTACTCTGAATTCTGTCTTGCCACCCAGGGAAGCCTATCTTTGTGATAGATGGTCCCTTGCACAACGAATCACAGCAATATTCTGGTTACTCCCAGTCCCAATGGGCTAGTCACTTAGCCCAGGTCAATTGTATTTTAGATCTCACACCAAAGACAACACTTGTAGCCAGTGCCATAACAAGGGTGAGGCGAGTGAGGCACTTGCCTCAGGCGCACAAAGCCGAGGGGCGCAAAAAGTGGTGGAGGAAAAAAAAAAAGCTGCTGGCACAGAGATATTTATAAGCGGGGTGATCTCCTCCCGGCCCCATCTGCTGCCCCCCCCGCGCCTCTCCCGAGTGTCCTCCGGACCTGACTTGCTTCCCCCTGCCCCATTCCTGGACCTGGAGCAGAGCAGCTCCATGCTACCTCCCTGCAGCAACTGCTGCCACAGGGTCCTAGTGCCCCCCATCTCCACGGCTAGGGCAGACTGACTCTGAGCCTGCCCTTCCACTTCAGACCCTTTCATTTTTCAATGGGACCCTCCAGCAGCACAGGGGGCCCCCCCGCCCACAGTCACCGCTCCTGCCCCACGCTGGGCAAGGGGCAACCCCATCCCTCACCCCCAGGGAGGCTACAGCCAGGGGCAACAGCAGGGGAGGAGGCGCATGCAGCACCCCACGGCACCCACCATGGGGGAGGTGAGGGAGATTCCTGGACCTGAGAGGGGCCCTATGAGCACATGCAGTGACAGTGGTGGGGGTGAGTGTGCTGCTGGGGGTGGGGGGGTGGGAAAGGGGGGCTCCTCCCCCAGAGCTCACTGCTGCCGGCAGGGAAAGGGCTGGGGGGAGTCCTCTCTGGCCCCTGTCCCGGAGCAGCCTGCCTGCGCCCCAAACTCATCCCCAGCCCTGCCCCACCCCAGAGTCCACACCCCTAGTCAGAGCTTTCACCCCCACACCACACCCTCAACCCTCTACCCGAGCCCTGAGCCCCTCCAGCACCCCAAACACTTTATCCCCAGTCCCAGACAGAGCCCTCATCCCCCTGGACCCCAACCCTCTGCCCAAGCCCTGAGTCCCTCTCACACCCCAAACACCTTATCCCCAGTCCCAGCCAGAGCCCTCATCCCCCTGCACCCTGACCCTCTGCCTGAGCCCCTCCAGCACCCCAAACACCTCATCCCAAGTCCCAGCCAGAGCCCTCACCCCCCAAACCTCTGCCCCAGTTCTGAGCCCCTCCCACACCCCAAACCTCCCATTCCCAGCCCCAGACAGAGCCCTCACCCCAACTCTCACCTGAGCCCCCCCACACTCCAAACCCCTCATCTGCAGCCACAACCCTCACCCCTGAACCCCATCCCTCTGCACCCCTCCCATCCCCAAACTCCCTCCCAGAGCCTGCACTCCAATCCCCTGCCCCAGCCTAGGGCCTGCATCCCAGACCTCCTCCCTCACCCAAAATTTCTACAAACCTGCCACCCCTGATCCTGCCCCGCAAACCTGAACTCCCAGCATTCTCAGGACACATGCTGATCCCTAGTGGCCACTGCTGATATCCAGCACCTCCCTCCTCTCTTAACCTGTGAGTCCCTCTCTGGATTGGAACTGGACTGGAACCAAAGACCATCTTGGAAATAACATTACCAGCCCAAACAGTCAAAAACCATGAGTTGACCCCCGCCCCCCCCAAATCACAGGCTCTACCACTGCCCCTTCATTCATTCTTTGGTGGCAATTCGGCGGCAAGCCTTTCCCTCTGAGAGGGACTGAGGAACCCGCCGCTGAATTGCCGTTGAAAAGCCCTGGGGGAGGGCGCAATTTTATATTCTTGTCTCAGGCGCAAAAATACCTAGTTACGGCTCTGCTTGTAGCCAGGGACGGCGAGTTGTATGGGCCCGGGCTCCAGCAATATTCAGGGCTTGGGGGCCCGGCTCCACCAATGTTTGGGGCTGGGTGTCTCACCGGGCCCGGCCTGCAACTCCCCTGCAGCTCCCCCGAGTGTACCCCAGCCCCCACTTGCTGCCCCCGTGCATTGGGTGACCAGATGTCCTGATTTTGGGGTCTTTTTCTTATATAGGCTCCTATTACCTCCCCACCCCCTGTTCTGATTTTTCACATTTGCTGTCTGGTCACCCTACCCATGCACCTCCCCAGGCCCTGGAGCGTCCCTGCCTCACCCCTGCAGCTCTACACTGACTCGGCTCTTCTGGCTCCTGGCATCAACTGCCGCTGCAGGGTCCTAGTGCCCCCCCATCTACTAATGCCAGGGCAGGTTGTCCTGCCCCTACCCTTCCTCCTGGGAGATCCCTTCCTTTCTCCAGTGGTACCCTCCACCAGCACAGCCCCCCCCCACACCCGCAGTCACTGCTCCTGCCCCACGCTGGGCAAGGGGCAGTCCCATTCCTCATCTCCAGTGAGGCTACAGTGAGGCAGCAGCAGGGGAGGAGGTGCACACGTGATGTCAGCCACCCCGGCACCCACCACAGGGAAGGCGAGGGGTCTTCCTGGACCTGAGAGGGGCCCTAGGAGCACGTGCAGTGACAGTGGTGCAGGGTGTGTGTGCTGCCGGGGGGCCGAGGAGACCCCACCCCCAGAGCTCACTGCTGCCAGCGGGGAGAGGGCTGAGGGGGGGGAGTCCTCTTTGGCCCCAGCCCCAGCGCAGCCTGCCTGCACCCCAAACTCATCCCCAGCCCTGCCCCACCCCACAGCCTGCACCCCCAGCCAGAGCCCTCATCCCCCTGCACCTCAAACCTCTGCCCTAACCCTGAGCCTCTCCAACACCCCAAACCCCTCATCCCCACCCTCAGACAGAGCCCTCACCCCCCTGCACTCCTACCATCTGCCCCTAGCCCTGAGCCTCTCCCACACCCCAAGCCCCTCATCCCCAGCCACACCCCACAGCCCTCACCCCTGCACCGCCTCCCTCCGCACCCCCTCCCACTTCCAAACTCCATCCCAGAGCCTGCACCCCTCACCCACTCCTGCACACACACACACCCTGCCTCAGCCCGGAGCCTGCACCCAAACTCAGTCCCAGAGCCTGCACCCCTCACCCCCTTCTGCACCCCCACCTGCTGCCCCAGCCCAGAGCCTGCACCCAGCACCCAAACTCCATTCCAGAGCCTGCATCTCAGACCCCCTCCCCCACCCAAACCCCAACCTCTCACCCCTTCTGCACCCAAGCTCCCTCCCAGAGCCTGCACCGTGTACCCCTCCTGCACCCCAATCCCTAGCCCCAACCCAGGGCCTGCACCCCAGACCTCCTCCACCCACCCAAACTCCCTCCCAGAGCCTTAGGCAGGTGGGAGGCAGAGTTTCGGGGGGGTGGGGGGGTTCTGGGCACCACCAAAATTTCTACAAACCTGCCACTCCTGCTTGTAGCCAATCCTATAATAAACTATCTAAAGATTTATGACATAGGAAAAGGAAACCAGAAAGTTATTTATAAAGTTAAAGCCAGTACACCCCCACACAAATGAGTTCCAGTGTTAAATTTCAAAAGGTAATAGAAGCTTATATAATCAGCAAGCTCTATATGTCCATGAGGGCTAACCCAGGCCAGGCACTTCGCTTACATCTAGTAATCCTTGCTCTGCAGAGTCCAAGCAGCATATTAAGACAGTTCCTCCATGTTAGGGGTTTTTATTCCCTTCCTCCCTTGTGCTTTGAGCTGCAAACTCAGCTGATGGGAGGAATTCACTTGCATGACTCATCTTCATGGGGAGGGGGAGAGTAAACAAAAAAGTCTTTATTCCTCTTTAATGTTCTACACTGACTAGTTCATCTGATGTCAATAGGCCTTCCTTGTTGGGCAGGCCATAACACCTACTGTTGTAGACTAGCATTTCACACTAGTTAATGTATTTCTCCTGTCTGGTGATTTTACATGGTTACAGAGGCTTACATGCAAAGGCTCAAATAATACCTTACAGTATGGGAGACATGCTATAAGTGAGATTAATTCAGGCAGCAATTTACATGCATTCCATAAACACTAAACATATTCTTATAATTCTAATACTTATTTTAGCAATACTAACGCACAGGAGAGCCAGACTGATTCCAGCTCTGTGTTTGTCAGTGTTCAGCTGAGAAATGGGGACTTTGGCACCTGGTCTGCCAGCGTCTTTCAGCTATTCTTTCCTAGGTGTGAATGACTGTGCAGGGTGCCAGGCACTGAAGAATCAGGCTCTGGATGTTCTTTGGTGGGTTAAAGAAAGTTACTGAGGAGACTGGATGGCTCAGGGAGACTGTGGGATGATATGGCCTTTCATCTTTAAGTCATCCGCATCAATCCTTCCCCAGGCTGGTAGTGCCTGAAAGCTGTTATTAATTGATGGCCATTCAGCAGCCTTTGCAAAATGAGTCCCATCTCAGTACAGTTCTTAATGGACAAGCGTCCATGTTGCAGAAACGGCCATTACAATTGCCAGTGATAGGCCTTTTTGTTAATGCTCTCAATGGAGGGGCAGAGGACTGCATGGGCCATGGAAACTGAACTTCTCTTTCATTCCCAGGGATAGTCTCCTTTAGTTAGGATTGCGCTGTGTGTGTGTGGGAAACTTGCCCTGCCATTGTCCATGATGTATGGATTCTGGGATAAATACGAACACCATCTCCAGGTGCTGTCATCTCAGCATCTTTCCCAAGTGATAAATTCACTGAAAATAAATAAATAGGAAAAAAAATGCAATACACTGATGTTAACTTGTATGTTTGCCTTTATTTCTATTGCGGGAGTAATGGAAAATGCTCATACTTAAATCCATTTGCCCTGAAAGTACACGTAGCAGGAGCAAGAGTATGGCAGTATTAGCACACATTTTTTTAAAAATGTCTTCCAGGAGATAATGGAGAAATAGCAATAAGACATAAGTGATGATGTCCCTTCTGGTAGAAATGAACATTTTACAAGTCAGGATAAAGCATCAGGAAAACCAGACTTCATCAACTGATCCTCAGCTGGCCTAAACCGGTGTAGCTCCATTGAAAACAGTGGGGAGCTACATCCATTTACACCAGCTCCACGTATTTTACATAGAAGTTGATGGCACATATAAACTAAACTAATGTCTTAAATGTCTGTATTGCCATTTAGCTCGAAGGAGCCTAAAGAGCTTTACCAGCGCAGGCACAAAATCTGCTCATCTATCCTTTTTCATGATGATTGATGAGATTGAAAAAATGATGTTATACTCACCCATTAAAATAAATAAATAGAGATGACTGCATGAATAGGCAAGGAGAATTTTACAAGGCTGCCCCTAGCTCTGAATGGCTCACTAAAACCAGTGGTGAGGGTTTGTTTCACTAGTCACAAAGTGGCTGTAACTTGGACAGCTTTTCTAGCTGCCTTTGCTCAGGATACCTGCACTATGCCATGCTTCAGCCAGTCCCTTTGCTGCCTCGTTTTCCTCTATCCTTAAAATACATCTCATCAAATTCAGTGGAAAATTTGAAAGAGAGATGGAAAGGAGTGGAAGAGAGAGACAGACTGTGAAAGACTGTTCCTTTAAATTTTAATCTGATAAATAAATGGCTTCTGCTGTTTCGTTTCCTCTTGCAGTAGAAGGAGCAGAGTCCAGGCCCTGTACCATGTTGAAAGCCCAATCAGTGCTTATTTTACATGGAATTATTTTGCCATAAATTGCACCTGACAACATCCAGATGCTCCATGAAAACAGCCAGACGTGTCTGCATTTCTCAGCAATATAAGCCATCAGCACTGCAACAGCTGATGTGGCACAGAATTGCAGGTGGAGCATGGGGTGAATGAAAGATGGGTGAACTTTCAAAAGGTCTGGCAGATCAGTTGGGTTAAGCACCAGAAGTGCAGGAGTAGAGCTGGTCCGGAATTTTTGGATAAATTGTTGGGTGTTTTTTTTTTTTTTTTTTTTTTTTTCCAAAAATGCTGATTCGTCAAAACTGAAACTTTTTGTGAACCAAGGCAAGTGAACAAATCGCTTGACTCAAAAGAAATACTGGGAACAAATCACTTGTTCAACTGAAAGCATGTCAACATTTGAGTGAATTTAGACAAAAAGATTTGTTTTTGTTTTTTGTTTTAAAAAATGTTTTGAGTTACAGAGTTTAAGGCCAGAAGGGATCACCAGATCATATAGTCTGGCCTCCTGGATACACAGGCCACCAACACTCACCCAGAACCCACCCACTAAACCCAACAATGAAAATGAGACCAAAGTATTCTGGCCCACATGAGACTAGACTATTACATGCCACAGGCAAAGAGCAGGAGGGCACCTGGGTCCAGCAGTGCTTGAGGCCCCTGCAACGGCAGGGAAATGATAATCCTGTCAAGCGGCCCGCACTTCTGCACAAACAGGCAAACCCCCGACAAGATCCCTGTCAATCTGAACTGAGGGGAAATTCCTTCCTGACCCCACATAGAGCGATCATTTAGACCCTGAGCATGTGAGCAAGAACTAGCCAGCCCAGCACCTAAGAGACAGAATGCTCAGTGTGACCTCAGAGCCCTGGCCCACCCTATCCAGTGTCCCATCTGCAATTGAAATGAAACATTTTGAGTGACCCAGACCAATGTGTAATTATTTTATTTTATTATTTGGTTTGTGAACATTTTTGAGACTTCTGCTTTTCATCCCAATTTAACATGTCAAAAAATGTTGATATCTCAAATATTTTTGAGGACAGGAAAACCATTCCCTACCTAGCTCTGCTCTGGAGGCTAATCTAGACCGTGGGTCGGTGTAATTGGACTTGATAGCTCATGATCACAGCCTGTCTCAAGAGATTTCAGGTGTCTCCAGCTGGGCCTGGAATGCTCATGAGAACACTTTTGCAATATTTGAGCATGTCGAGCCCTCGCCAAAATCCAGAAGCAGAGAGGTGGTTGTTAGAAGTGTAAAAAGGTGGTGTGTGAAAGGTGTTATCCAAAATGACTTTGAACCTTCAAAAAGGTTTGGGGAATTCAGGTTTGATTCAGTAGTGATGGGGGAGGTGGGTTGTTTTCTTTTGTTAACTACATGATTTGACTCTCATCTTGAGTATGGACGGAAATGCTGGGTGACACTGTGAGGGGGTTTGAGGACTAACTGTCTCAAGGATGAGGGAAGGACTGGATGAAGAGATGTGGGACTGTTGAGAAGGTGCTGCCAATGGAGTGGTGGTTTTACTTTTATGAGGTGCCTAATTAGGGAAAGCAGCAGATATTGGGATGATTGTGCCATTTTCAGACTGGCTGTTTGTCGCTTCTGACTGTAACACGGAATGATAGGACACAGGTGCATGTGTGTGTGGGCATGTGGTGTATTGGAGACCTCTACTGGCTGAGCTGGGTCATTTTCCAATTCAGCTCACCTTGTCTGTAGCTCTGGGAATAAAGAATCCGCAGTCAAGAAACTGGAGACAAGAGGCAGAACTGGTTAGCTCAGTATTCAAACTCATCCCCTTCAAACCTGTTTCTGAGGTTCAGAAAAGTTCAGTTTAATGTTTTTAAAGAAAAAAGTTATTTCCCCATGTTTTCTCCATCACTAGCTGAAGCCATTTAAGTTGTCCTAGTAACTCGTCTGCAACCGTCGAATCCCAAACTGGCCATTCAGTATGATTTTAATGCTCTATTTCCTGTTCCATGAGGCTTTGGAACCACTCATCATTAACCAGCAGTACTGACGATCTCAAATCTAGGAAAGTGAATGTAGCTTAGTGGTTAGAGCACAGGAGCAGGCATTAGGTCTCCTGGGTGCTATTATGGTGTCTTCCACTGACTTGCTATGTGACTAGGGTCAAGTCACTTACCTTTTTTGTTCCTGTTTGCTCATCTGTAAAATGAGGATAATATTGTGTGCATCTTAATTCCCTAAGGATTCTGCCTTTGCACTCTTGGCAGCTCCACTGAACCCAAAGGGGCAGCACAAGGTGTAAATGAAGGCAGGATTTTTGACCCTTTAATATTTGAAATTAGGTGCTAGAGAAATGCATGTATTATGATTATTCCAACAAACAGAAAGCTTTGTTAAAAGGCAATTAAGATCACTCAAGTGCCTGTATCATCAGTTAAAGCATAAAAAAAACCAGGGTATCACTAGTTAACTACTCACCCAACCCTTGCAACCTACAACCATGATTTCATCTTCTCTGAATTACCTCACCCCTCCCAATCCACCACCCACTGCACACATGTCTCCTCCCTCCATAGCTAATGCCTCAGTGCAGACATGCTGAGCAGTCTCCCTGCTCACCCCCATTCCCACTCAGCTCCTTGCTCGGGGGAGGTGGTGTTTTGGGGGGTTCTGGCAGAATGTAGGTCTTACTTGGGAGCAGCTGGTTGGAGGAGACGAGGGCTGTTTGGGACACATACCAAGGCAGCAATGCCATGTGTGGGCCCTTAGTGTGCTGATGGTGGTGAGCACAGTCAGTCAGCTCTGTGGGTGGTACTGTCTTGTACGCAGTTGGCTTGCTGTGCCAGGGAGCCTTTCAGACACTAATACATTGATACAGAAGCACTGGGCTTCCATCACCCCAGGCCGTCTACACAGCTGCAGGCCCCCATCTACCCTTCACAAGCGGCTTCTCCCTCAGGTCCCTCATGCATCCCTACTCAGCCTCTCATGCCCCCCCCCAATCCCTGTTAACTAATATCCACACCCAGAGGCCCATCTCCCCATCACCATCCACCTCCCATACCCTTGGCTGTCCTGCCTACTTCCCTGGGTCCCCAGGATCTCTGTGCCGAACAGAGCTCGTGAGTCAGGAAGACAGGCGGAAAATGGAAGTAACCAACAGATCTAAGCAAATCCATTTGGCTAATCTAGGTGTAGCGCATGTCCATTATCCCAACCAAGGAGAAAGACTATGGGTTTAATTTTAACATTTCAAAAGTGGCCTATATCAGAGATACTATTTAGAGTGTGCAAGTCTGTGTCCAAGGTCTGGAGATCATGGGTGCTGTACGGTAGTTGTTTGGATACAAGTATCTTAAGAAATGTAAGGAAAGCAGGGCAACATTTCCAGGAGGGAGCACGTTTAAGTATTCCCCCCTGTAAAAGTTGGCAAATATGTTACTACCGGGCTAGAAAAAGAACTCTCTGAAGAGTTCTTGTACCAATTTTGGAGACTAAATTCAGTCATTAAAGTGTGAAACAGAGGGATTTTAGTACTGCTTTAGGTGCAAATCTCAATGCAACTCCTGACTCCTCCCTAATTAGTATGGTTCTGATCTTTGCAATGAAAAATAAAAAGAAAAGAAACCCTGTTGCCAAATAGCTCTTGCTGATTTCCATGAACTTTCCATGCTGTGGTGATGGAGATTCCCCCAATGTTATTGCTCTTGGGAGGTTGTGAGAAATATTTAATATTGATGCATAGTTAATCTCTTCTTTTTTTTTCTCACTGTTTTCTAAACATTGAAACAAAGCTGCCTCCTAACCCACACTGAAATAGTTCTCATGTTGGCCTCACACTGAAGGGATCTTATCAATTTTTCTGGTGCTCTGAGGGAGCCTTTCACCTAAAATATCGTGTGCTGTTCTGGACATATCAGTACCAGAATGATGCAAAATAATTGGAGGGAATTCAGAGAAAAGCAGCAAAAGTGTTTCTGAGACTGGAGGACTTATAGCATGAGGAAATGTTCCACACATTACATGGCCAAGATTTAAAAAAATGACTAGTGATTTTGGGTGCCTAACAGAACTCATCATAAAAGAGGCCTGAATTTTAGAAAATGATAAGCACCCACTCTCTGAAAATCAGAACCTTTGGACTCAAATTGGGCACCCATAAAGGGGGGCACCTCAAATTATTAGTTACTTTATAAAAACTTGACTGATTGTGTATACAGTCATTTGGTTAAATTATGATGGGGTTAGTAATGGTAATCATCTACAAATGTTCGGAGGGTTTAAATAGCTCAAAGGGAGAAGGATTTTTTAGGATCATTCAAGTGCAATTAAAGGGAAAATTTAGGTTGAGTATCAGGAAACATTTCCTAACAAAATGTGTTTGTTAAGCTGTCCTGCAGAGGCTCAAGAGCGAGTATCAACCTCAGGGCAGACTTTAAAGAGACAGGGCACAAACCCCGAGCTGGTTGTGAGATCTATACTTAGATTTTGCCAACCAATGATCAGGTGTAATCTCCTCAGGTACTATAACGGCCTTAACATGGAGTCACAGACAGTCCCTTTGAACACTTGCCAGCCAGGCAACCAGACCTTTGTGATAGATGGTCCCTTATACTGCGAATCACAGCAATATTCAGGTTACTCCCAGTCCCAATGGACCAGTAATTTACCCCAAGTCAATTACACTTTAGATCTCACAGCAGAGATGCTTGTAGCCAATCTTATAATAAATTATGTAAAAATTTATTAAATAGGAAAAGGAAGCCAGAGAGTAATTTATAAGGCTAAAGCAGGCAAGCATACATACACAAGTGAGTTCCAATGTTAAGTTTCAAAAGATAATATAAGCTTCTATAATCAGCAAGCTCTATGTCTTTTAGGGCTAACCCAGGCTAAGCAGCTGAGGATCCTTTGCTTATGCCTAGAAATCTTGCCCCCAGGCATGAGATACAGTTCCTTCTTGTTAGGGGATTTTATTCTCTTCCTTCCTTGTGCTTTCAGCTGCATACTCAGCTGATGGGAGAAATTCACTTGCATGTCTCATCTTCATGGGGGTGGTGGTGGGGAAAGCAATCAACAAAGTCTTTTGTCCTTTTTAATGTTCCACAATAGTTCATCTCGTGTTGATGAGCCTTCCTTGTTAGCCAGGATATAACACTGTCAGTTGGAGCTCAGCACTTTACCTGTGATTTACACAGTCATAGAGGCTTATAATACAAATGTTTAAATATTATCTTACAGTATTGGCTACAGATGATACAAGTGAGATTGTAAGCATTCCATAAAGTCTAAATTCTAAGCACATGTTTATAATTCTAATACTTATTTGAACTATACTAAGACACAAGTGAGCCAGGCTGATTTCAGCTGTGTATTTGTCAGTGTTCCATTGAGGTCGGGGATGCTTGGCATGAGCTGGCATCTGGTCTGCCAGTGTCACAGTGGTATATTCGAGTGGAAGAGTCTTTTGATGTAGGTGGTAGACACACTGCTTGAGTAACTTTAAAATGGGACTGGACAAAACACTGAAGAAGTTGTTATTGACAGGGCCGGCTCCAGGCACCAGCTTCTCAAGCAGGTGCTTGGGGCGGCCGTTCCGGACAGGGGCGGCAGTTCCAGGTATTCGGCGGCAATTCGGCGGAGGGTCCGTCAAAGGACCTCCCGCCGAATTACCGCCCCAGATCGCGATCGCGGCTTTTTTTAGATCACGATTGCAGCTCTTTTTTTTTTTTTTTTTTGGTTTTGGCTGCTTGGGGTGGCCAAAACCCTGGAGCCGGCCCTGGTTATTGGGACCAACCCTGCCGATAAGATGGTCACCTCTAGCTTTTATGATTATGTGACTCTACTTGTGATATAGCAGGTGTGTAATGAAAAATTCTAGTTCTGCGGGAACAAGATAGTGAGTTGAAGTGAAATATACAAAAGGGAGACTTATAAGAAACCTTTAGAAGCCACTCAACTATCCTCTCCCTCACTCCTAGTGAGAGTCCTGTGGCACCTTTAAGACTAACAGATAAAGGTGCCACAGGACTCTCTGTTGCTTTTTACAGATCCAGACTAACACGGCTACCCCTCTGATACCTCACTCCTAGTGTCATTTTAAAATAAAACACGTCATTTGAACATCCTAATGGTTAAGAACAATAGACCTGATTCTCATGTACGGCAAGGCCTCTTTAAAATGCTTTGGCAGTGTCAAGGGGCTTTAAAGTGAGTAGAACTGCAAGCTATGTCTCCTTGAAAGCCCTTTTCACTGACAGAGTGGTGCACAGTGGCCTTAGTGTAGATGAGTACAAGGCTCAGTCTGTTTATTAGACCATTTTTATTTTTATTATGGGATGACCCAAGACTGGACTGGGCTGCTCAGCAATGAGGCACCCGCTATAGACCAAATGAAGTCTTGAGAAGGTGCTCCAGTGATTTGGTTGGCTGGTCATCTTTGTGAGTTTTATTGTTTGATCCCACTACATACAATGAACTAGTCCATCCTTAGAGAAAGACACTTTTCACTGACTCTGAGAGCCTTTATTCTGTGAATTAATCCTATGCCTCAAAGAGACGCTTTGGGCCCTGTTCTGCTGCCATTGAAGTCAATGCCAAAAAGTGCATTGATGTCAATGGCAGTTGAATAGGGCCCCTAGAGGTGCATCTCACTTTCCTTACTCCACTCCCTGCAGCCCTCTGCCTCATTAGCTGGCCACCTGATGAGAGCAGTATCTCTACCTCCATACCCCTGTCCCATCACAATCATTCAATCATATGTGAAGGAGATGCCTCTCTGAGAGATAGTGAGGACTAGGGTCTGGAGCACATGCGGAATATTCATGCCCTTTATGGTAGGGGGAATTAAGTATTGTGAGCATGCTTGCACTAATATGGTTGTGATGGGTACTACTTGCACAGCAATTCAGCAAGAGCCAGAGAGGAAAGTGATCATCCTATCACAGTGGCCAGTAATGATACGTGAGAGATTGCCTTAGTCTGTCTCTCTCAAATCCTTAAGTAACTGCTCTCCTGTTACCCCTCTGCCACTGCTACTTCCCCCCGTTCCCTCTCTGATTCCCTCCCTGCTGTTCCAAGTCCATTGCAGTGTCACTACAACCCTCATTTAAACTGCGGTCAGAGAGGTAGGTCCTTGTTCTATGTGTGGTTCCTATGTGTTTAAAATCTTCTATCTTTTTTCTCTCTTCTAGGTACCTGATTAATGTCACCTTTGAAGGGAGGAATTTGTCCTTCAGTGAAGACGGCTACCAGATGCACCCCAAGCTGGTGATCATCCTTCTGACCAAGGAGAGGAAATGGGAGAGGGTAGGACATGTTTGGAGACTCTTGGACTAAACTGGGAAGGGGAGGGTGGTGAAGGTGCTCATCAAGTTAACCCCTCTCTCTTCAGGACTTCCTTGTACCAAAGGGTGACCAGCTCCTTACTTCCTCTGAGGATCTGTGGGAGCTGGATTCGGGTATCTCCAATAATACAAGGACACCATCTCTTCTCAAATGTAGGCCACCAATACATTATCATATTAGTTTGCATAAAACGTTCATAGATTCACTCATGGTTCCCTTCAGCATCCATTTTCCTGTTTTACTTAATAGAGTTCAGCTCCCTACAGTCAGTCGAATGGACCCCTGGCTGTAGACACTGCAGTTACCAGCTTCGCCATACATATATGACATGAAGACTAACACTCAGGAACTTCAGCATCAAAATCACAGGCCTTTACTAACTAAAAGAGATACAACATTAGCTATCCTTTGTATCAAGGTTTAGGACTCCAGCCACTAGCGAGAGACACATGCAATTTGCAATGGGATGGGGTGTTACGGAAGATGCACAAGTATGACATTTTAGGTAAATTATTTAATGAGTTCATTTGCACATTGGAAAATGGAATTTCAAGGTAGAAGGCAGCTTGGGTGAAAGTAATCATGAAATGATAGAGTTCATAATTCTAAGGAATGGTTGGAAGGAAAAAAGCAGAATGAAGAGAATGGACTTCAAAAATGCAGCCGTTAACAAACTCAGAGAACAGGTAGATAATGTCCCCTGGGTAGCAAGTCTAAGGGAAAAATGTTCAGGAGAGTTGGCAGTTTTTTAAAGAGACATTATTAAGGACATAAGAGCAAATTATCCCAAAGCGTAGGAAAGTTAGGAAGTCTGGTGAAAAACAGTCCTAGCTTAACCAGGAGATCTTCAACAACCTGAAACTCATAAAAAAAGAGTCATACAAAATGTGGAAACTAGGTCAAATTATGAAGGATGAATATAAAAAATCCCCATAAGCATGTAGGGACAAAATTAGAAAGGCCAAGGCACAAAATGAGATTAAACTAGGTAGGGACATAAAGGGTAACAATATAATACATTCTACAAATACATTAGAAGCATGTACAGACAGAATAGGCCCATCGCTCAGTGAGGAGGAAGACTAACAGAAAATGCAGCAATGTCCACAGTATTAAATGTCTTTTTTGTTTCACTTTTCACCAAAAGGGTTAGCAGTGATTGGATGACTAACAATAGTGAACATCCGTATAAATGGGGTAGGATCCAAGGCTAAACTAGGGAAGGAAAAAGTTAAGACTTACTTAGACAAGTTAGATGTCTTCAAGTCAGCAGGGCCTGATGAAATACATTCTAGTATACTTAAGGAATTGTCTGAAGAGATCTCTGAGCCATTAGGCATTATCTTTGAGAATTTGTGGAGGATGGGCGAGATCCACCAGCACTGGAAAAGGGCAAATATTCCCCTTTCGATAGTTAGGCTGATTAGTCCTTACAGTACCTAACTTCAGTACCCAGAAAGATAATGGAGCAAATAATCAAACAAACAATCAGTTTGTAAGCACCTAGAAGATAATAGTAACAGTCATCATGGATTTGTCAAGAACAAGTCATGTCAAACCAATCTAATATGCTTGACAGGGTAACAAACATTTTTGATAATGGGGAAGCAATAGATATCGGGAGTGGACTACATCCACCCTGATTGAATTGGCCCTGTCAACACTGGTAAGGTAACTTCCTTCTCTTCATGTGTCCATATAATAATGCCTGCATCTGTAATTTTCACTCCATGCATCTGAAGAAGTGGATTTTTAACCCACAAAAGCTTATGCCCAAATAAATCTGTTAGTCTTTAAGGTGCCACCAGACTCCTTGTTGTTTTAATAGATATCATGTATTTCAACTTTAATAAGGCTTTTGATACTATCTCATATGACTGTATCATAAACAAACCAGGGAAATATAGCTTAAGTTAACCTACTATAAGGTGGGTGCACAACTGGTTGGAAAAAGTACTCCAATAGTAGTTATGGTTCACAATCAAGCTGGAAGAGCATATCGAGTGGGGTCCTGGAGGGATCTGTCATAGGTCTGGTTCTGTTCAGTATCTTCATAAATGATTTGGAAAATGGCATAGAGAATACACTTTTAAAGTTTACGGACAACACCAGGCTGAGAGGGGTTGCAAGTGCTTTGGAGGACAGGATTAGAATTCAAAATGATTAACACAAACTGGAAAAATGGTCTGCAATAAATATGATGAAATTCAATAAAGTCAAATGCAAAGTACTACACTTAGAAGGGAATAATCAACTGTAAAATACAAAATGGGAAATGACTGCCTAGGAAGGAGTACTGCAGAAAAAGTTCTGGGGTTTATAGTGGATCACAACGAAATGAGTCAACAATGTAATACTGTTGCAAAAGAAGTGTACCTCATTCTGGGATGTATTTGCAGGAGTGTTGTCAATCTTCCATTCTACTCAGCACTGATAAGGCCTCAGCTGGAGTATTGTATACAATTCTGGGCACCACACTTTGGGAAAGGTGTGGGTAAACTGGAGAAAATCCAGAGGAGAGCAATAAAAATGATTAAAGGTCTAGAAAACATGACCTACAAGAAAAGATTGAAAAAATTACGTTTGTTTAATCTGGAGAAGAGAAGACTGAGGAGGCACAAGATAACAGTCTTCAAAGTACATAAAAGATGGTTATAAAGAGGAGGGTGATGAACTGTTTCCTTTAACCACTGAGGACAGGACAAGAAGTAATGCTCTTAAATTGAAGCAAGAGCGATTTAGGTTAGCCATTAGGAAAAACTTCCGAACTTTCAGGATAATTAAGCACTGGAATAAATTACCAAGTGAGGCTGTAGAATCTCCATTACTGGAGGTTCTTAAGAACAGGTTAGAAACAATGATGGTCTAGATCCTTAGTCCTACCTCAGTGCAGGGGACTGGACTAGATGATCTATCAAGGCCCCTTCCAGCCCTACATTTCTATGATATTTCTAAATAATTTGCATCTAACCCTAAATGTCATCTTAACAATGGCGTGGATTTAGTGCTAGTAGAAGGCTTTGGTCTATTTGAACTGGGACAGGGAGGGCCCTCCCCCAGAGTAAAGGAGGGATCAAAAAAGGAACTGGGGTCAGCTGAGTACGGGGGACAACTCAAGAGGGCTAGGAACAGGAGTGAGGTGAAAGGTGCAGTAAAAAGGTGTTGTGGGCCCACTGAGCAGAGAACCACACACAGTGCCCACTGATGCAAGAAGCTTTGAAGTGGGGAGTCAGTGGATGCTGCCCAGAGGAACGCTATAAATTTTAACTGTGAGGGTAATTAACCATTGTCAATTTTAAAATCAGGAGTTGATGTTTTTCTAAAAGGTCTGCTTTAGTTCGAATGGGAATTATTTCTGGGAAGTTCTGTACCCTGTGTTGTACAAGAGGTCAGACTACATGGTCAAAACAGCCCCATCTGACCTTAATGGATGCATCTAAAACTGGTACAAGGCAGGAAAATAGCCCCACAGTCACAGAGGGCATTTTTATCAGTGATCTTTCTTCTCCTGCACTTCTAAGTGGTCAGCTTGACCAGTGCTATAAGGAAGTCCATGGGGAGACTTTGTGGGAAAGTCTGATACATAGGGGCCACTATACATCTATTATGCGGGAACACCTTTTATCCCTGACTGAGCTGAGCTGAATTCAGACTGGTGACCCTCACGTGAAAAGCTTTGTATACCTCTTTAGCAGCACCCTAGTTTCATAGATTCCAAGGTCAGAAAGGACCATTGTATAACAGAGGTCAGAGAATTTCCACAAAATAATTCACAGAGCATGTCTTTTAGAAAAAATCCAATCTTGATTTAAAAAATTGCCAGTGATGGAGAACCGATACATTGTTCCAATGGTTACTCACTCACCCTGTTAAAAATGTATGCCTTATTTCCAGTCTGAATTTGTCTAACTTCAACTTCCAGCCACTGGATTGTGTTACCTTTCTCTGCTAGATTGAAGAGCCCATTATTAAACATTTGTTCCCCATGTAGGTACTTATAGACTGTAATCAAGTCACTCCTTAACCTTTTCTTTGTTAAGTTAAATAGATATAGTGATTGAACGCCTTGAGTCTAAGGCATGTTTTCTAATTCTTTAATCATCCTCACGGCTCTTTTCTGAGCCCTCTCCAATCTATCAACACTCTCTTGAATTGTGGACACCAGAACTAGACACAGTATTCCAGTAGGGGTTGCAGCAGTGCCAAATACAGAGGTAAAATAACCTCTCTACTCCTACTGGAGATTCCCCTGGTTATGCATCCAAGGATCGCATTAGCTCTTTTGGCCACAGTGTATCATTGGGAGCTCATGTTCAGCTGATTATCCACCATGCCCCCCAAATCTTTTTTCAGTCACTGTTTCCCAGGATAGAGTCGCCCATCCTGTAAGAATGGCCTACGTTCTTTGTTCCTAGATGTGTACATTTACATTTAACCCTATTAAAATACATATTGTTTGCTTCTGCCCAGCTTACCAAACGATCTAGATTGCTCTGTTTCTGTGACATCTCTTTATTATTTACCACACCCTCAATTTTTGTGTCAGCTGCAAACTTTGAGTAATGATTTTATGGTTTCTTGCAGGTCATTAATGAAAGTGTTAAATAGTGTAGGGCTAAGAACCAATCCCAGCAAGACCCCTATTGAAACACACCTGTTTGATGATGATTCCCAATTTACAATTAAATTTGGAGATCTATCAGTTAACCGGTTTTTAATCCATTTAAGGTGTGCCATGTTAATTTTGTATCTTTCTAGTTTTTTAATCAAAATGTCATGCGTTACCAAGTCAAATGCCTTATAGAATTCTAAGTATATTACATCAATACTATTACCTTTATCAACGAAACTTGTAATCTCATCAAAAATAGATATTGAGTTAGTTTGACAGGATCTATTTTCCATAAACCCATATTGATTTGCATTAATTACATTACCCTCCTTTAATTTTTAATCGAATCCAGTATCAGCTGCTCCATTATCTTTCCCATGTCACAAGCGAGATGTGGGCAGTCGGATCTAGTGGTCAGAGCAAGAGTTGGGAGTCAGGCCGAGTCCGGTACCAGGAAATCAGAGTCTGAGATGGGCCAGTGGGCAGACCAAGAGTCAGACATCAGGAGGCAGGGAGGATTAGGTTACTGGGAGGACAGAGTCCAAGACAGGCCAGAAGATGAACTGAGAGTCAGGCATCAGGTATGATCAGATTGCCAGGAGATCAGGGTCGGATGCCAAGTTACAGATGGCAATCGAATAGCAAAGTTGAGAAAAAAACAGGGTTGGAAGCTGGAGTCTAGGGTCAATCGCAAGCAGGGTCTGGTGCAGAGACAGGCAGGCAATCTGTGGTGTTGCTTAGACACCCCTTCATGGCTTCCTGGTTTAAGTACTGGCACCAGCCAATCAGTGGGCTGTAAGAGGCTGCCACTCAGGTCCTGCTAGGAAGTACTTCCTGCTGAGCCTCACAAGGTCTTCCCATGGGAGCCCAGCCTAAACGTCCTGTGGTGATGTAGAGGCATCAGTAGCCCAGGATCCCCATGGTCCCAGGTTCCAGCCTTGCAGACTGTAACATCATGCCCTTTTTCAGGCCTCCCTTTGTTGTGATGCTGGCCCAATCTTGTCTGGGTGAGCCTGGTGGAATTCTTCCAGCAGGTCGGCGGCATAGATGTGGGAGGCAGGCTCACAAGTACATTCTTCGGGGCCGTAGTCTTCCCAGTCCACCAGATAGTGCAGGCAGCCATCGGGAATTGAGGCTGGCACACACTTTGTATTCCTTGTGACCCTGGATTTTGACTGGTGGAGGTGGCAGTGTGGTTCAGTCAGGAAAGGAGTTCTCAGTATAGGAATTCAGAAGGGAAACATGGAAAACTGGGTGTATTTTGAGAGACTAGGGAAGACAGAGTTTGAAGATAACTGGATTAATCTGCTGGCATATTCAGGAAGGGTTCCAGGAATGAATCGTTCAATTTATGGGAAGGTTGCCTGGTCTGGAGGTGTCTGGCGGTGAGCCATACCTTCTGGCCAACTGTAAATCCTGGAGCTTCTAGTCGCCAATGGTCTGCCTGCCTCTTGTAGGCCTCCTTTGCCTCTTCTAAGTGGTTCTTGAGTTATTCCTGAAAAAGATGCATCTGTTGGACCCAGATGTTGGCAGCAGGGTTTGGGGAGGCTGCTGGTAACACTGGGTGGAAACCAGGGTGGAACTAGTAATTAGTGAAGAAGGGGCTCTGACCCGTAGAAGGATGGTCAGCATTGTTGTAAGAAAACTCGACCTATGGCAGGAGCATAGACCAGTTATCTTGATGATAATTTACAATGCACCTCATGTACTGCTCCAGTACTTGGTTCACCCATTCTGTTTGTCCATATGTGGGAGGTTGGTATGCAGTGGAGGTGGATATGCAGATGTCCAACAGCCTGAATGCTTTGCACCAGAAGTGAGAGGTGAACTGTGAGCCTCTTCGGGGGAACTATGTGGACTGGGAGTCTGTGGAGCTGGACCATGTTGTTCAGTAGGAGTTGGGCAGTAGTCTCGGCAGAGGGCAGCTGGTTGCAGGGAATGAATTGGGCCATTTTGGTCAGGCACGCCACAACCATTAAGATTATGGGACGACCCATCAATAGTCTCCAGCAGGTCTGGTGTATGTTTCAGCTGGAGGAGGATCTGGAGGGTTTTGGCTGCCTCAGCATCTATAAAGTTGGCAGCAGCCCTGGGGTTTATTATTGCTAATTTGTTGGGGGAATCTGCTGCACCCGTCCCAAGACCTGGAACTGTAGTAGCAACTGGAAGTGCAGGGAGGCACCATGGTTCCCAGGTCAGCATGGGCGGTGCGTGAAACGCCGGCAGGGAGAGGCTAACCCCACCCCTTCCGCCCGAGGCTCTGCTCCTTCCCCACCTTCTGGAGCCCAGAGCCCCCCACCACCACCGTGGCCACCGGCCTAGTCCCGCAGCTAGCCCCCCAGCCCCAAAGGAGCACCCAGAGGGCAGACGGCGCATGGCCCCAGCCCCAACTGGAGCACTGGGGGCTGGAGCTGCTGGAGGACTGGACTGACTTGATGATGGTGGGGTAGTTCCAGAGCAAGGAGGTCTGGTGATGCCCAGGCTGTATCCCCCTACTGGGCCTGGGCTGGTCTGTTTCCCAAGTTCTTCCAAGCTGGGCACCTCCTGCTCCCTCGCAGTAAAAACAGGTTCAGCTGTTGTCGATGTTCTGTCTTCTCCGGGGTCAGATGTTGGCGACCCAGGTCAACTTGCATTGGTTCAGGACTTGGTTCTACAGGCTTGGTGTAGAGGGAGGGCATGGGGGTGTCAGTCCATCCCTCCCTTCCTCCTTCCATTTGCACAGCCAGGAGTCAATGCACAGGGTAAGATCAATAAAGATGTCTAGGTGGGTGGAGTTTTCGATGAGGGCTAGCTCATTCTTTACCTCATCGTGCTCCCATCAAAGTTGGTAAAGTTGGGCTGCCTCATTCCATTCAGCATCAGCCACAAGCTGTCAGAAATAGGTGGCGTAGGAGGTGGCTGGCCTTTGCCCGGTGAAGCTTTCGGAGGGCAGCCTCTGCAGAGTGGATGTGATACAGGCTATTGAAGATGGTCGCGAAGACTTGCAGGAAAGCATCCCAGTCGGAGAGCACTGGGCTGTTCTGTTCCAACAGGGAGGATGCCCAATGAAGTGCTTCACCAGAGAGCAGGCTGACTACTAGCCTCACCTTAGTCTGGTCTGTGGGGGTACACTTGGGGGAAGAGCAGCCTGCATTCAGGTAACCCCAGAATTTCCCATGATTGGCATTGAAGTGTTTGGGCAGTGGCACCACAGGGACCGGTTCAGGCAATGGATGGTCTGTTCAGGCACATAGTGTCTCTGCTTCTCCCTGTGAGCATGCCTTGGCAGTGATCTGTGCCATCTGAATCTGTGACCAAACTAGTTGCTTGTGCAGGATCTGTACTTTGAGTGCACACTGCGTAGCATGGGTCTGTAGTGTGAGGTTCTCCTCTTGCAGACAGGTGACTTGGTCCTGCAGATCCTGGGCCCTCAGGGAGCTGCTGGTGGAAGAGCAGTCTGCCTCTTCCATCATCAGTGGAGGGGGTGGATGGGTTGGGGTAGGGGGGCAAAGGTGGTCTGAGCAATCTGAGACATGGGTGGCCAGACCTAGTGGTTGGAGCAGGAATTGGGAATCAGACCGAATCAGGTACCCAGAGGTCAGAGTCCAAGACAGGCCGGTGGGCAGACCAAGAAGCAGGCGTCAGGAGGAAGGCAGGGTCAAGTTATCAGTAGGTCAGAGTCTGAGACAGGCCAGAGAGTGAACTGAGAGAGAGGTGTCAGATAGGGTGAGGTTATCAGAAGAACGGGGTTGGGTGCCAGGTTATAAACAGCAATCGAATAGTGAAGTCAAGGACAAACAAGGGTTGGAATCTGGAGTCTAGGGTCTATCGCAAGCAGGGTGTGGCGCAGAGATGGGTAGGCAATCTGTGGTGTTGCTCAGATAGCTCCCCTTAGTGGCTTTCTGGTTTAAGTATTGGCACTGGCTAATGAGTGGGCTACAAGGGTCCACCACTCAGGTCCTGCTGGGGTGGTACTTCCTGCCAATCCCAGCCTCACAGAGTCCTCCCAATGGAATCTAGCCTAAGCTTCCTATGGAAATGTGGAGGTATCAGCAACCCCAAACCCCCATGGTTCTAGCTCTGCAGGTTCTAATGGCCTGGGATCAATGTCAGGCCTGTAATCATGAGAGTCATCCTGTTTACCTTGGCCCAACATTAGCTTTCTTCCAGTCTTCTGGTACTCCCCCACTGTTCCAAGACTTATTGAAAATCAACATTATCAGTCCAGTGGGCTCCTTAGCCAGGTCTTTTTAAACTCTTGGATGCAAATTATCCAGACCTGCTGATTTACACATCTAACCCTAAGGCATCCAGTACGCAATACATCCTAATGTTATGCATTCAAGAATAAGTCTTGCTTCCTGAAAAGATAAATGTATTATATCAAATCCTGACCTTTTTGGAGCTTACAGAGGCAGGCTGAATAGATAGGGTGAATTTTCCCACATACAGCTCTGTCACATACAGACATATTCTATAATTCAGTGCTCCACCTTGTTCTTAAAGAATAGATCCCATTAACAAAAATACAAACAGCCTTGTGGTGCCTTAGTAGTTGTCCCCCACCAGTTCTGGGGGTGTCCTGAGCAGGGATGGGGACAGGAGGAGGCATGGCCAGAATAGTCCTGCACCCTGTCAATTCCCTGCTGTTGCAAGCTCTATAGGGGCTATGTCAGTGGGGAGTGCAACTTGGGGCAGTCCATAGGCTAGCTTGTTCTGGGGGCCAAACTGGATTTTGCAGTGCCCGAATAGAAGAGGCAGACGTTCCCGCCCCCTGTGACCCTAATGCTGGCACATTGATGAATCTTCTCCTGTGTCTTTAAGACAGACTGATGCTACAGAGGGCTGGCAGTCATGACAGAACAACCATAGCAACCGTTTTCTGGAACAGATCTGTATCCCTGAACTCTTCAGCTGATGTACTCACAGGCGGTATATACTGTTATAAGTAAATGTTCCGCATTCATTTATTTGACTCACTTCCTTGTACACAGCTTTCGTTAAGGGCAAAAATTCACATGCTAATGGGGCATGTGCTCCCTCTCTACTTTTTAATTAGTCAATTAGTAGAGCTCCCTCTGCACTGGCCAGGCTCACTCTGTGTGTGTGTGTTTAAGTTCATGTGCACCACAACCAGGACTCAAATCAGGACCCAATATCATTTACTAAGAGTGGGGCTGATTCACAGTCATCTTGTCAGCTCTTCAATGGCCTTGTCTGGCACAAGATGCGCTCCGGGGCATGTTGGGGAGTAGGTAGCAGGGAATTCCAGAGAAAGAGTATTCCAGGTGCTTCTATGTCCTGGCTAGTTGCAAGGTCTTGACAATGGATAGTTGGGCACCAAGAATGGTGGGAAGCAAGTTCACCACTCTGTCCCTATGCAGGGCTGTGCACCTGTGAGATAAACTGGGGCCACAGTCTCTACTGTGAATCCAAAAGGAGCCTCCTGTATTGGGCTGAGACATTAGACTCTAAGCTGAGTTGTATCTGCTGGAAGTCACTCTTTGTGTATCTTCCAGCAGGCAACAGCTGGTGCTCCTTATAAAAGGCACTGTAGTATTCTAACTGCAGCATGGGCAGTTACTGAAGAATATTTTATACTTTTTATAGGGGAGGGAGGTACCTTTTAGGATGTGTACATCTCCACGTCCTACTGACATTGTATCAGTATGCACAGTGCCACAGAATCAAAGGATCAAAGACATTAGAAAATAGGTTGTTTTATCAGGTTACCCAGCCCTCTCTACCCATGACAAGTGCAGCTTTGTTTCCTTTACTACACACTTCCATGCTCTGTCCAATCTAGTTTTAAATGTCCTAAGTGATGAAGCTTTCACTATTTCCCCCAGGAGACTCTTTCATGGCCTAATACAGTTCACGGTCAGGAAGTTTAACAGACACTCATTCTTGGTGTGTGGTCGGGTGTGAGAGCAGGACAGCACTGCCAATGTTATAACTTTGTGATTACTGTTGGGCTCCTCCTCCACTCATGACCACCCCACTGGAAGGCAGCATCAGTCCCTAATTCCCTGGGCTCACCAGCTCATCTACGGCTGGCTGGGAGAGAAGCGCCTCCATTATCTGCTGCTCCTTCAGGAGTCTTTAAATCTTCTTCAAGCTAATTTAAACTTATATTTTCCTCAGATTTTCCTGCCTCTAGTTTATATGGTTTTTTTTTTTTTTTTTTTCCGAAAGGAGTGTTGTGCTTTTTGAAGCACAAGTCACTTGAATCATTACTTTGTTCAGTTTCCCCTTTGTAAATGTTTTTCTCTGCCTCTTCGTTCAGATTTGTCACTGGAAATTTAAATCCTCTCTCCAGACAGATGTTGACAGCGCAACGTGGTGTCTGACCAAAAAACTGTTTGATTCCTAGGCTCCCTGTGGTATTTCTTTCTGCTGCACACTCTAGGGACTTCCTCCTCATGGGTATCTGTGGTGTCAGAAATTACAAAGATCCATTTCATGGCTTTTCAGGTATCCAGAGTGTCAGGGAAGAAGTCCAGGATCATAGATAACTCACAGCTGATCAGCAAACAAATGGGTTTTATCTAGGAGTGCCATCAGCACTGCTTTCAGTCTCTGCAGCTATTAGGCCCACATCCTGGCACAAATTACAGACCCATTCTTCTTGGTGCACATCTGGGCCTGGGCCTCTTGAGGCAAGGGCTGAGCTGGCATCTCCCAGTGCAATGAAAAGGACGTGGGGATTATAGTGAATCACAAACTGAATATGCGCTCTCCTGCCGACAAAGCTACTGCCGCTCGTGGGGTTGGAAGTATTTTGTGGGCAAAACTATCGACAAAATACCGATAGAGAGCGTTCACACGCGCTGACTTTTAGTGACAAGGCTATGTTGAGACAGCCTTGTCGCTAAAAGCTGCGTAGTGTAGACAAGCCCTAAGAAATGGTAATTCGTTCAATCCCTTGTTTCTTATCAGGCAGTAGACTTGCATCGCAGGATACACATTTTGTGGGTACTTCACACACAAGTGAAGGTCCCATAGACATTTGATCTATTAAAAATATGGTGCCTCTGCTGATTATTCTGATTCAGTCAGAAAACAGGATCATCTTAGCTCTACATCGACGCTCACATCTCCAGATAAGGCACTACTTTAAGGCCAGCTGTAACCAATCAGCAAAAAACACACTCAAGACTTTTTTTCATCAGTTTGATGAATGGAAAAAATCCCTTGAGATCTTTAGATTAGATTTTCCCATCCTACTGTAATGAGCCAGTTCCTCTCTTTAGCCAGAGAGGACACGAGCTGGATTTCTCCTCATAACCACTGCAGTGTGCGGGTGTAAGCTGTTTGTTCTTTCCTTTGCATGTTGCAGAAGGGGCTTCTAGTTTCATTCACTTCTATTGTGGAGCATATATTTTATGATTCAAGAGCCTGTAGAAAAATATTATGGCTCCTCTTTGCTAGGCCCTACTTACTCCCTGGCTACTAGAGGGATTCTTACATTGAAACAATGACCGCTTTCTGGAGGGACCTTGCCTTTACTGCAAGTCAGATACTGGAAAATCTGAAGATCTTCGTTAACAAGTGTCCACACTTAACATGTCCATTACAATTTAGTTGCCTGCTTGACCCTTGGTCAGGCTGACACAGTGATCAGCCCAGGATTGTGTTAGATGCACTGTTGAAATTGTGCTGTCTAGACTCAAAATAAACTTGTACTTGTCCTCTACAGTCTTAATACATATTTTGATAAGCCCATCTCCCTCACCACTTATATACTTTAAACTGTGGGCTATCGCTATTATCTATGGCTAATTTGTAAACAAATATTTGTAAACACTATTATCTGTTGCGTGTTTGCTTTAAGATCCTTTGATAAAAGGTGTCACAGTGACCAGTATTATTTATTATTATAGGGTCACCATTCTTCTTAAAATTGATGGAACAGCCCCAACTTTACTGATCTTTACTGGTAACCAGAGAACATAGAGGGCCAATCTTATTCTAGATTTCAAAATGTCAGGACAACAGCGAACCTCCATGGCAGTCACAAGTGATGGAGTTGCGTCACTGTGAGGGTGTGTTTGCACACCAACAGGAAGTTCTTGACATCACAACCCAACATCAAACAGCCGCAGCATGTCATGATCTCTTCCCTTGCCCCCTCCACATACGAACATTGGAAACAGATGACAATCTAACATAGCTAGGATTAGCACACTGTACAGCAAAACTCACGTTCCCCCCTCGTCCCCAAAAACACAGCCCTGCGTTTGAAATCATTAGAAGGGCCAGAAATTAACCCAAAGCCAAATTCACTTTAAATTCAGAACAGCCACATTGGAGGAGGCGGTTATTTTTTAAATTTTCTAATGACATTTGTTGGGCAGAATATGCAAAATGCAGTGTGTGTGTGTGTGTGGGGGGGGAACAAAGGAACTTTGGCTGCTTTAACATTTGAAAGATGGT
Source organism: Chrysemys picta bellii (assembly GCF_011386835.1). Taxonomy (NCBI): domain Eukaryota; kingdom Metazoa; phylum Chordata; order Testudines; family Emydidae; genus Chrysemys; species Chrysemys picta. The sequence goes on along the minus strand of NC_088791.1, from coordinate 89,465,453 downwards.
TGGGGGGGTGGGAGGGGGACAACCAACAAACTGAGCCCGGAGAGGCTGAAAATGCTTGCTTAGCTTTTGCTTAAGAAGACTCACAGAGAATGAAAGTGCTCCCACACCCCGAGGACGTGTTTTCATCTGTTCTATTGCATTTGCTTGAGACAGTATCTCATGTCGACATCTTTGCTTGGCTTATGAATCCTCTGCTTTTTCTATGTTTACATTTGCTGAGTTTTATTAACTGGGGGTGGTTGTTTCCTCCCTTGGATTCGGGGAAGGGGGATGCTGTTGCTCTCACTTTCATATTCAAAGGCCCTGGGTTTGTTTTCCTCCTCCTCCTTATTTTTTAACAACCTGGATTTGGTGTCCAGGGTTCACTTTCTCTGAGGTTTAAATATGTTTGGCCAAGATTGCTTTCAGATGCATTTAAAATAAGTTTCCCTCATGCTGTCATGGGTTGAATTAAATTGTTTTTGCAAAGATGAGCTATGTTCGTCACCACACTGCTGACTTTATTTCTCTGCACTAGGGCTATATCTGTCACATTGTCTGGTGGTTCCCTGATTGATTTTTACACCATTCATCCTGTTTGTGGTGGTGGCAACCGTTCCGTTGACAAACAGTTTTACCTCGGTGCGTTTCTGGACAGTCATTTTTACCAGATTGGTAAAAATGTGTTTTTCTCTGTGGTTGTCACCATGTTGGAAACGCTTGTCATCTTGTCTGGTGTTTCTTGGTGTGATTTTTTTTTTCTTCAATGCTCACATCATGTTTGTCACCCTACCCAACATTTCTCAGGGTGGGTTTCACAGTGTTAAAACTGGTTGTCACCATAGCTCCTGTGTGCTTGAGTTATTCTTATTGCTTGTGAACTCTGTCATGCACTTGGCGTCCTCAGTCCGAGCATGCAATATGTTCAGTGCTGTTTGCTTTCCTTCTGTCTGAATCGTATTTTCCCCAAGTAAGTAATTTTTTTCAGCCTGCCTTTGGTAACACTAGACCCCGATGTTCACTCTTTCATTGCTGTAGAGTTCTGCAGGAGTGTCTGTAGCTGCTCTTTGGACTCTCTTCTGTTTGAAGGTGTCAGGTGCTGATTGACCTGTTTCTCGCTCAAACATGCTAGGGGACTGTGCTCGCTTTTGCTGAGTCAGGAATTTGTCCAGCCTACTTAATTTTCTTCTGGTGGGCTGATTGTATTCTGCGGCATCTCTTGCCACACCAAGTCTGGCATATTGTTTGACAGGCTTTTTCTTGTTCTCGTTTAGCTGTCCGCTTGGTCTGCATTTTGCGTGACAGTTTCTGGTGCTTGTTTCGTTTGGGTTTATTTCCTCACAACTGTAGATGATAATGACTTACATTTCTATTGTGCCTTTCATCCAGAAGGATCCTAAGTGCTTTACAAAATTTACATACAAGTTTCATTTCACCGTTACTAACATTCAGCCACCTTTGGGGTGAAATGTGCTGTTTAATGATACAAAACAACACAGCACAACAGTCTAGGACAAGAAGAAAAGAAGAATACAGTATCTAGTTGAATGTGAGAGAGGAATTTTAAGTAGACTGCATGGATTTAGTTATATTGCACTTTTCCCCACACGTCTCTTAACAACCGTGCTTGTGGGGAAAGTGACATGTTTTTTTTTTAATGACCATGAGTAGTCAAGACCTTGTCTTTATCTCTCATCCAAAAGATAGTAGCTGCAGCATCAGAACACCCTTTAACACCATGCTGGCGCATTGCTTCAGTAATGATGCTGACAGAGGGAAGATTGCCACCTATAGACTCACCAGCACTACTTCCGGCAGTACCTGAGGTTTATTTGAAGATTTCCCATCCAAGGGATGACCAGAACTGATGCTGCTTAGCTTGTAATAGCTGACAAGATCATAGAACACAATGGTGCAAACTGGAAGCCAAGCAGTGGATTCAGTTCTCCTGTTGCCCGCTGTCTGAAATATTCTACCATCAACTTACCTGTATTCTGTGTGCCCTGAGCTCTGTTGCTTTACTGAGTCGGATCTCTTTCTAAGCCTGGCCTGGTCACTTCCTTCAGGCTGAAGTTTTATTTTCTTCTTTGTTGAAGTGGGAAATATTTGCTTTCCTGCTTAGATGCGTGTTCATTTTCACTAAGCCTGGGCTTCTTTGTAACACTGCATTTAATTATGTTTGCTCTGTAAAGACTGCTTGGATTATAGCCGTGTCTAAAGTCTATAGGCCCTCTGCCTAGGACTGAGGTTAATCTGTGGCCTGCTACTTTCCTTGTGATTGATCTTGTAGCTAGACTGGTCTTTATCTATGTACTTACACATACCTCTGTCCCTCTGCTTACGGGTGTATTGACACTACAGACAAAGGCATCATGGATGACTGAACTGCGGCCTGTTGTCCTGTGCAGGGTGTATACCCATATTTAAACTGTTGACCTACCCCTTCTCTCTTCTTCTGTGTGTTGGCTTTTTGGAATAACTTCTGTGCGTGTGTGGATCTTCTTGCCACAGGGATCTGTCCATTGTTCAGACACCTCGCTCCAGCTTGGGAATAGTGAGGAAAGATTAAAAAAAGCACAATAATGAAAACTGCATGAAGGACTATCTCCATTAGAAAGTCCCGTCTCAAATAACCACTTTAAAATAGTCCCGAAAGTTTTTAGTGCAATTTTATTTGAACGGTAGCTAAAACCAGTGTCTTACTAGACCCTAGATTGGTTGACAAAGAGAGGTTTCGCTCTCTGTATAGTATTGTCGAATAGGGACTAAGGGGGAATTTGATAATTGTCTGCAAGTATTTGTAAACAGCAAGGAAGGAAAGGCCTTATTTAGGATGATCCAAGTGAGTATTTGGGTACATCTACAGTACAGCGGGGAGTCGATTTAAGATACGCAAATTCAGCTACGTGAATAGCGTAGCTGAATTCGACGTATTACAGCCGACTTACCCCGTTGTGAGGACGGCGGCAAAATCGACTTCTGCCGCTTTTTGTCGGCGGCGCTTACTACCACCTCTGCTGGTGGAGTTAGAGCGCCGATTTGGGGATCGATTGTCGCGTCCCGATGGGACGCGATAAATCGATCCCCGAGAGGTCGATTTCTACCCGCCGATTCAGGCGGGTAGTATAGACCAGGCCTAATAAAGAGTAGTTGAATGGGATGAAATTAGAGCAGAGGTAAATTTAGACTGAATATCAGGAAACATTTCTGAATAAAGAGCTCTGGTAGGCCATGAAATCATTTTCCAGGGAAAGTGGTGAAAGCCCCATCATTTGAATAATTTAAAATGTGACGGGACATACACAGTGGGGCAGAGGTGGGGAGAGGGCGTGGGGAAGAATGATCTAACTTGTATTTTCAGAGGATAAGTTCTGTTATTTTGTTGTTCTGTTTGTGAGCACTCAGGGCTTGCCTACTCTTGAAAGTTAATTCAGATTAAGGTAGGGTGTGAATTTAAAGCGCAATTTCTGTTCCTGAATAACTCCATGTGTAGACACCCCCTGGGGAAAACTTTTCCTTTCAGTAATGCCCTCCCAACCAGTCCACCTCTCCGGCTCCTCATCAGAGCCTGTGTTTGAAAGTTTTCTCACTCTCTATTTAAACTTGACTCCTGGAATGCGTCCTCATACAGCTAGGTGACAAGAAAGTTTATTCGAACTCTGAAGAGCACAGCCGGCCTCAGATCCAGCTATCCATGCTTGGCTTACACTAATGGAATTTTCCAGCGACTTTTTCTCCACCCTATTAAAAAAATTAAGAAAAGCAACTCATGAAGATGCATTCTTAGCACACAGCTGACACGGTCAACAGCTGGATTCAAAACAAAGTATCTAAAATATCTGGAAGGATTTGAAATTGCTTCACTGTCAAAAAATGACTTCAGGGTAATCTTGGGTAGAGAACACTACAATTTAATTTTGTACAGTGTGTTTCTTACAGACTGTACCCTCATTCTGCAGGGAGCTAAATAATACAGTTAGAGGGCAAATAATAAATGAGAGGTGTAGGTAAGGCAGAGAAAACATGTTTTTGTTGAGAGATGAAATGGAATGTGGATGGGGAGCAGAGACACAGTAACCTGCGTCGGAGAGCAGGAGCTGCAGAGAAGAGGGCTCTTGCACTAGACCTGACAAGACTGTGTAAAGAGAGAGGGAAGGACGGTGTGAAATGAGTGAGGAGGGAAGCAGAGCAAGGTAAGTCCAAAGGGGTACACTGGAGCCGCTCCCCAGAGAGGTCTAAAAGAAAGAGGGGCAGTTTTGAGGAGATCTTATTGATGGTGTCTGCCCTGTTTGGAACAGCAATTGGGGAGCTAGGCTAGAGGTGAAAAATAACACAGGAAACACCATCATCAGGGCCACTTTATTGCGCCTAAGACCTGATTTAGCACGAGGACTCATCTGTAGCGGAAATGGCCATGCTCCTGGCAACTATCTTCACACGCAAGGAGTCAGCCCTTGGATAGGAGCCAGAGAGCCTTGCTCGGCCAGTCGCAGCATCTCCTCTCTGCTGTACGTGGTGGTGGTGCTGGGCCAGCTCTGCAGAGTGAAGGTCCTGGTTATGCTGTGTGTCTGCTGCATGAGCAGGAAGCAGAGACTCCTGAAGTGAGGCATCAGCACCCTGAGGGCAATGGCCCTGCCCCCTGCCAGGCAACGCCCTTTAAAGTAAGCAAGTTCTCTGATGGGGAAATGGGGCTTGGCCAAGAAAGGGGACCTGGGAGGGGTCCTGAATAGGGGATTGAGTGAGCCTCAGAGGGCCAGGTGGGGGTTAGGGAGAAGCCCTGGAGGTGTCAGAATGCAGGTTGGGAGGAGTCTTCAAAGACCGGATGGTGATTCAACATTTGGAGTTCCTGGGTGCAGTAATAAAGGGTAGTAAAGTTAGGGGGTGATTTGGAGTGTGTGTTAGTGGAGTGAGTTAGAGCCACAACAGCGAGGGCTCTGTGGGGCTGGTTGCTGCTCTTCTGATACATGACTATAGATAGGGCTTGAAGGGGTTGGGCTACAGGGGCCTCCTGTAGAAATTAGGCCCTTATTCAGGGTCCTGGGTTGCATTAATATAACCTCATATTTTAAACAGATACTCCTGTTCTGTAATATTTAATCCAGTTTTGGTTGCCTCTACCCAAGAATGATAGAGCTGAGATTCAAAGGTGAAGCGAAAGACGTTGAAAGTTAGCTAGAGGTATTATAGAAGATCTATACAGCATAGCAAAAGATTAGAAACTGAGGGCTTAGTCTACACGGGGAAATTTACCAGCAGAATTATGCTGGTACAGTTATACTGGTATAACTCCCCTTGTGGACACACTTATTCTGCAATCAGTGCGCCTTATTCTGGTTTATTTTATACCACTTTCAAAGTGTCATAAGTTAACTGGACAAAGGCACTCATTCTGGAATAAGAGTGTCCACGTGGGGAATTATGGGGATAAAACTATTGTGGCACAATACCACTATAGTTCTTCTGGCAAATATTCCCACCTAGATGAGCCCTTTGTATGGTTTTTGTCTGGAAAGAAACACTAGAAGAGGTATAATTAAAATATTCATGTTATGAAAGTGTGCCTGGGAAATGCACTGGGGAGGAACCACCTGACTATTATGTTCACAAAGGTGGCCTCAGAGAGCTTATCTGGAGTCTTGTTAATGCTGGCACATTACTATGTACTGAAGGGTAGGTCCACAACACGTACATGTGGGGACACGTACATGTCTGAGAGCATCTGTCTGAAAGTGGCTCCTTAATAATAGGGCTAGTCAAACATTTTCTGTTGAAACATTTGCATGCAAAGTGCTGAACACTAACAACTTTTTCAAGTTTTTGTATTTCTTGAAAACATTCAAAATATTTTGCAGGAAAAAAAAATTGCAACCAGCTGTACTTAATAGTATGTTCATAGATATTTCTGTAAGTTTGAGAAAAGGAAGAAACATGAGTCAGCTAATTCTGGTATTAAAAGGCAAACTAGCTTCCCTCAAAGGAAATTACAATCTTGGTCTGGTTGGAAGATTCTGTAATGCCAAATGTCTAGCTGGGCAGGCACTGATGGATGCCTTTCAGAGATTAACTGAACCTTGGTCTCTGAGGAGACAGAAATCGGCATAGGTAATGGCTGAGGCACAAGGTCTTGGATGAAACTGAGGCTGTAATCTCTTTCCCCAAAGAGTGTAACCTAAGGTCTAGTGAGGGGCATGGTGAGCACTGGGACAACTGAATGAGCTGAAAAGTACTAGAAATGATTGTAGAAGAGTATAATAATAAATATTTGTATAGCATCATATCTTTGCACAATATTTTACAGAAATTAGCACAAAATAATATATGGTCCATAAAAACGGCCATACTGGGTCAGACCAAAGGTCCTTCTAGCCCAGTATCCTGTCTTCCAACAGTGGCCAATGCCAGGTGATTCATAGGGAATGAACAGAACAGGTAATCATCAAGTGATCCATCCCCTGTCACCCATTCTTAGTTTCTGGCAAACAGAGGCTAGAGACATCACCCCTTCCCGTCCTGGCTAATAGCCATTGATGGACCTATCCTCCATGAATTTATCTAGTGGTTTTTTTTTAACCCTGTTTTAGTCTTGGCCTTCACAACATCCTCTGGCAAGGAGTTCCATAGGTTGACAGTGTATTGTGTGAAGCAATACTTCCTTTTGTTTGTTTTAAAGCTGCTGCCTATTAATTTCATTTGGTGACCCCTAGTTCTTGTGTTATGAGAAGGAGTAAATAACGCTTCCATATTTACTTTCTCCACAGCAGTCATGATTTTATAGACCTCTATCATATCCCTCCTTAGTCATCTCTTTTCCAAGCTGAAAAGTCCCAGTCTTATTAATTTCTCCTCATATGGAAGCCATTCCATACCCCTAATCATTTTTGTTGCCCTTTTCTGAACCTTTTCCAATTCCAATATAGCTTTTTAGAGATGGGGCGACCACATCTGCACACTTTAAAGATGCTACAGTCTAAGGTTTGCACTGTTTAAGCACATGTTGCAGATGATGCCAAGCCATCCCCTCCAGGAGGAGCATTTAGAAGTATTCTGCTGCCAAAAAACAGAACACCTCTTGGTGCTCCTAAACATGCTGAGGCTGCAAAACTGCTACTATCATTTCTTGTTGGGTAAAGCTTACTCGGCCCTGCAAGGTTGGCCAATATGGGGCTGTGGTCTCACCTTTTGCCTTGCTCGTTTGGCTCTACAGGGGGTTAGTGATAGAGCAGCCCTCATGCCCCACTGAGTGCAGGGGTTGCAATTCTTGCCTTGCCCATAAAGAGTTCTCCACCTTGCACAGCTCATGTTATGTCCTCTCCCACCATTTTACCTCTGTTTAAGGCCAGGCAGAATGTGGTCTGAAATCAAACAAACCTAGAACATGAAGCTAGACAAAGGAAGGATGAGGATTAAAACAAATAAAATATAATGACAGTGGTGCAGAAAATTGATTAGTTGCTTCCATGATGGCAGATGTGTGTTAGGAGATCCGGGCTACATGCACATGATCCTCTTTGCCTGAGTTTTGGCCATTGTCATTCACTACATTTCTGGAGGTGCTTTGGAAGCAGTGAGCTGCATATTTCAATTTGGACCTATATCCTTTTTGGCTAATAAAACATTGACAAATTGAGACCCTCATCGGTAGAAATTTAGTGGGCTACTCTGTGGAGGTAAGGCTGCTAGCCTCTCACAAATGAGTGACTCTTAGGCCTGTAACTCAATGCCCATGTTTTTTAGATCGATGATCTCACCAGTTATCATCCCGTCTAGAATCAAGCTTCCTTTTTGGAGAAGATTATTGTTGAGAAGTTTGTGAAAAGCAGTTCTGGCAGTATCCGGAGTCCTCCGATTTCCTTGGCCTGTTTCAGCCTGGGTTTAAGACTGAGATTAGCACAGAGGTTCTGATGGTCTCCTGTTGGCAGTAGACAATGATCAAGAGTCAAATACCGTCCTCTATTATACATGTGCCTCCCCCGTCTCCCACCCGGCTTCATGCTTGGGTATGCTACTGAGGCTATGTTTACACTACAGCTTATGTCGGCATAACTTATGTCACTCAGGGGGGTGAATAAATCACACACACCCCGTCCCTGAGTGACAGTAGTTACACTGACATAAGCACCGGTGTGGATAGCGCTATGTTGGTGGAAGAGACCCTCCTGCCACCACAGCTACTGCCGCTCGTGGGGGCAGGAGTAGTTAAGCTGATGAGGGAGCTCTCTCCTGTCGGCTTTAGAGCAGCTACATTCGAGAGCTTACAGTGGTGCACCTGCACTGGTGCAGCTGTGCCGCTATAAACTCTCTACTGTAGCTGTGCCCTGAGACAGCATTAAGTTACAGCTGGTTGAAAGACAGTGAAGCTTTATCAGAAAAAAATTCAAACATTTTCAGAGAAAAATTGATTGAAAAATGTTGACCATTTTGAGTTGTGCTGATGGCTCACCTTCTAGCCAGGACAAGAAGCAAGTCTCCATGCCTGTCTGAGTAGATCTATGCACAGTCATTGACTCTGCTGATCATGAGGGTGAAGTTGCTTCTCCTGAGACACCTGGAATGAGTGACATCCCATTGAACTAGTGCCCAGTTGGTTGTGGTGCACAGCTGCTTCTCTACCATGCATGCTCTCCCCTGTGGAATCCTGAAGAACTCAGTCCTAGACTCCATTTTCTTCAGCATACATATAAAACTCCTGGGGCAAACTGCGAGAGGACATGGAGTTCAGTGCCAGACATACACAAATGACACTCAGTCCTATATCTACTTCATATGAGACACAGAAATCAGCTTTCCTGCTGTCTGAGAGAGAGAGAGAGGGAAGTGCCTGGGATGAAGAGCAGCTGGCTAAACCTAAACATTGGCAAGATAGAGTTGATGCTGGTGGAATGAGGAAACAGTTTGAAGAACAGGTCAGAACCATAACATGTCCCCAATCTAGGACATCTGCCCTCTAATTCTGAATGTGAAACATGGTCTTGGGGTCTTTCAGGTCTCTTTGCTGCTCAAAGTGCATTAGTGGCCAGAAATACCTTTTTATTTACAGCTGCTTGGGAGGCCATGCTCCCTGTAGAGGTTGGATGTGTCCATGCTATTAATGCATCCCCTCCAGGCTGGGTTTCCAAAGCACTGTACCTAACTATGGCAGTACCTAACCTGAAGAAACCCCAGATGACTTAAGATGCATTGGCCTGTCTTCTGAGTAGTACAGGTTGAGATGAGCCCATGGCCCCAGTGTTGCGCATGCTGCAGTGTCTCCCTGTCAAATATCATGCCTAGTTTAAAATACTAAACCAAATCTTTAAGGCCCTTAGTGGCCAAACACTGGCTATCTTCAGTGCTGCCTCTCCCTCTGCAACCAGGACTGGCCATGACAGCAGTGGTCAAATGGGATGATGGAGCTATCAGTGTGGAGAGTGAGATGTGGCCATAGGAGACTGGGCTTTCTTGACAGCAGACCTGCAGATTTAGAACTCCCTTCCACCAGACGTCAGAGTGATCTCTTTGTAATAGCTTTACCTCAATAACACTTGAAGAATGACTCCAGTTCTCACCTCTGAATACAGAAGCATGAGAAAGGGAAGGAAAGATGTTTTAAGCTTGTCCCAATTGTGTTTATAATGAAGGGATGGAGAGTGCGGTCTTTGCTTATTTGATTTTTGTTAGTGCTTGGCTGCAACACTCTAATAAAGGGCATGTTGTTATAATAGAACATATCAGGGGAAATTTGCACTGCCACTGCCCATGCTATCACCAACAGATTGCACTGTAGAAGATACATTTGGAGTTATGTACTTGTCCTGTGGGTTAGGCTCATAGGATGTGGGACTTTCCCCTCGGAAATTCCAGATAGATTGTTCCCCTGTTTGGAAGAGGATCTAGGCACTCTAGAAGAGAAAGGGAGCTTTGTGCTTCTAGATGATTGGCTCACTGGCTGCTTTTTGTGGAAAATTTAGCTCCTCAGAGATTCTGGTAGGTCAGGGAAACTAGCCTAAGTTTCACCTTCCCATTATTCATATGTGATGATTCTCTCCTTCCTCACAACTCCTCCATTACTTTGCCTCTACCTGCTATGTTGGAGTTTCCTTCCTGGTTCATTCATGGACAAATATCAGGTGCATGTGTATGAAGTTGAAATGCCATGTCCTGCATGACGTATCTCACGCCACAGTCTTGGTTGTGGCCTGGCACTGATTCTTGCCTGCCGTTTGCACTCTTGTAAAACAAATTTTAAATGAACAAACACTCAGAACAGCCACAAAGATGCTTTGACAGCCACCTGCTGAGAAGCTGGGCCTGCCTCCCTGACGTGTGGCATTTGGTTCCCAAGAGATACAAGCTGAGATGAGGTAGGAGGAGGACAGGCAAAACTCTTTACATAATGTATTATGAGAGAGACAAAGATGAATAGTGTTTTGTGCATAGTCAGAGTAGGCAGTAGGAGTGTTTGTGTTTATGCTGGGGTGGGTAGAAGTGTCAGAGAACCTGTAAAGCGTGTGCCTGTGTGTCTGAATATGGCTGGTTCAGTGTGTATTATTATTTTACAGCAACCACAGGCATTCCAGGTAGCTTCACAGAAAACAAATTGAAGAAAGCACCCTTTAAAAGTACCCAGGAATGTAAAAATTGCCATGATGGCTCAGATCTGTCTAGTCCAGTATTCTGTCTCTGATGCTGGGCAGTACCAGATGCTTCAGAGAAAGGTGCACAAAACCTTGCAGAAGGCTGTTATGGAATGACCTACCTCCAAGGAAAGTTTTGTCCTAGACCCCATTAGTTCGAGGTTGACGTCTACCCTGAAACTATAGCGATATGGCTTTTCCAAAACTCGAATTTTTTTGTTTGATTTTAATCCTGGCTGTTATAATTCTGGACATTCCTGTTACCTATATAATTGCACAATCCTTTTCTGAATCATGCTAAGCTATGGCCTTCAGTCATATACTGTGGCAGTGAGTTCCACAGGATAATTATGCATTGTGTGGGCAAGTATTTCCAAGCTCCCAAAAACTTGTGTGTGAGATCCTAGAAGAAGACACCCAAGAAGAATAAATCTGTAGCTGCTGCTTAAAGGTGAAGTAGGCAGGCTCTGGTTTCCAAAGGTGAGTCACTCATCAGCATCCCTGAATCCTGAGTAATCTGATCTGCAGATATCTTGGTTTCTCTGCCACAGTGGTATCAGATCTTCCATAGTCTTATAGCTGAAAGAGCCCTGTCTTTGCTCCCTCATGATGATCAAAGTTTCTCCTTTTTGGACGGTCTTGGCCTAGAGGTGATTTAAGAAACCCAACCAGTTTGAACAAAACCTATTCAATAGTTTTCAAGTGATATGAGCATCCCTTCAAAAAATGCATCCCTTCAAAAAAAAAAAAAAGCTGATGCTTTTTAGAGCTTAGATAACTGCACAATGGGATCATTTTTTAAACTTTAGACTTATTTATTGGGGACAAGACTCCCTGATATGTCTGAAGAAATTTGGGTAGCAAATTAAAAAGTTCTAAGCAATTGTAAATGACATTCTAGCGTGCCCAGAGATTTGTTTCATTACTGTTTTGGAATGTGTATTGAGTGCAGATCTCCAGACAGAGCAGCACCTGGATGTGTGGCTTTCTGGAGATCAGTATTCAGCATAATCTCCAGAACAGTAATGAAGATAAAGTACTGAGCTATGACCAAGTTCCAGGGAGACTGAGTTTAGGGGAGACTAGAAGTGCAGGAGAGGGGTGTGATTGCTTTATCTGGGAGAGCTGATATGAAGACAAGTGTCTGCATATGGGAACTGGAAAGAATCAGGGAGCTAGTTAGAGGCAGGGAGCGGGAGGATATGTCTCCTTTCCCTTAACTGAGGGGAGACACAAAGGGGCAGATCAACCCTCTGTTCTCATGCTGTGATAGTTTCTCCCTTAAGATGCTTCACAGTCCTGTTGAACCAGCTAAATACAACAGTGCTTAGAAAGGGGTCAGTAAAATCTGCACAGGCACTGCCTAAAAATGACTTGCTGCTTGCTGAGAGAATTTCCCTGGACAGCAGAATCACTATGACACAACTGTTTGCACTGCAGAAGTGTTGCGTGCAACTTCCATGTATCCTCATCCAGCGTTTCACCCTGATTCAGAGCAGAGAGTGTTTAATCGCCTATTGAGCTAGCCTCAAGGGATGTGGTTCAGATCTGGGAAAGTCAGGATGGACTTGCCCTCTGTCTGGAAAGCAGGAGGGGCAGGGAATGCGGTTACCATACCAGCACTGTGAAGTCCTTTCCTGTGCTCTACGTAACCTCTTCCTGTGAGGGTAGAGGAATCTCAGCATTTCCCCTTTCTCTCTCCCCATCCCCATCTCCCCCCTTCTCTTTCTCTCTTACCTTCTCACTGGCTGTGAGCTCTGCTTCCCTTTCTAAGAGCAGTTCAGCTGGGACTGAGGTGGAGATGCAAACCCGCCTCCTGCGCACTTTCCTAAATGCCTTTTTAAACAATCTCAATAATTGATGAGCACCCGGGTCCAGCTCCGCGTGAGCGAGCGCACACAGTGTTTAGAACACGAAAATGCCATTTGGCTCATCAGCGCTCATCCCAGGAACAACACCGTTTCCCCAGGATACCATTTAATTGTTCTCTCCATGAAACCCAGTGGGTTTTTGTTTGCCTCAGTGGCCTTGGTTGCTTGACTTCTTGCTGGCATTGCTCCTTCTTCCCACCTAGAGCCTGGTGTCTGCTCTCAGTGCGTCTGTGTTAGCCCCACTCAGCATATAGGAATTCAGCTCCTGCGCTGCCAGCTTCCCTTTCTCCTTGTGCTAGAAGCAGTATCTCATGCACTGCTGGAGAACCTACCTTTAGTCACAAGTCAAATGAGTGTAGTGGGTGTCAGATTGCCCCCTCTCCGCCACTTTCCCACCTTTGCAAAAGATACTACACAATTTTGCCTGAGTGGTGCCCAGTGTAAGAACAGCAGGGGTGTTGCTGATCATACTGAGGTGCGGTGACGTAGCTAGGGGGCTGCCCTGTATTGCAGTTGCAGGAGGTGCAAGACGGGGCTCAAAGGCTGCACAGAGCTGTGAGGGGAAGAGGGGGAGGAGGCTGCAATAGCAAAGGATGCTTCAGGCCAAGACTGAAATGCATTGACAAAGTCTTGTGTGGGTGGGTGGGATGGGGTGGGGAAAGAACTGTATGTGCTCAGTATCTGATGGGGCCCTGGGATTCAAGGTGTCAGTCCCACAGGAGGCACCTGCAAGGTCTCGGGACTTCAGCCCTGCGGGGATGGGGGTTTCAGGTCTTCAACCCTGTGGGAGGTGCCTGATTGGGGCGTCAGCCCTGCTCCTGCTGAAGCCTCGAGACCCACCTCCACACTGGGCAGAAGCCAGAGGCAACACTTGGGGGGGCACATGCCACCCTGATTTTTGCCAGGGTTTGCTGGCCCTGCTTGGTCACATGGTACAGCATGGCAGCAGCTGGAGCTGGCGAGCTGGGAGCTGCTTTTGCTGCTGCCTCTTCCCATGGAGCTAAAGCAGTGGCCCCTCCCTGCAGCTCCCAGCTGTGTGACGCTGCCTCTCCACTGGGTGTTAACAGCTGGGAGCTGCAGGGAGGGGCTGCTGAGAGTAAGAGGGGGGAGTGCTTGGGGGGTAGGGTTACCATATTTGAACTTTCAAAAAAGAGGACACTCCGTGGGGGGGGGGGAGTAGCCCTGACCCCTAGCCACTCCCTCCCACTTCCCGCCCCCTGACTGCCCCCCACAGAACCCCCAACCCATCCAAACCCCCCTGTTCCTTGTCCCCTGATCGCCCCCTCCCGGGACCCCTGCCCCTAACCACCCCCTGGAACCCCACCCCCTATCTAAGCCTCCCTTATCCTTGTCCCCGACTGCCCCCTCCTGAGACCCCCCCCACCCTAACTGTCCTCCTAGGACCCCGCTCCCTACCTGTCCCCTGACTGTTCTGACTCCTATCCACATCCCCTCTCCCGCCATCCCTGGGACTCCCACGCCTATCCAACCGCTGCCTGTCCCCTGACTGCCCCCCGAACTCCCAACTCATCTAACCCTCCCTGTCCCTTGACTGCCACAATCCCTCTCCACACCCCTGCCCCCTGACAGGCCCCCACCCAGAACTCCTGACCCATCCAACCCTCCCCCTGCTCCCTGTCCCCTGGCTGCCCCGATCCCTCTCCACACCCCCCCCAGAACCCCCAACCCATCCAACCCCCCTGCTCCCTGTCTCTTGACTCGCCGCGCTCCCTGCCCCGCCCCACCCCACCCCATCCCAGCTCACTTCTGCTCGGGCTCTGCCTGCTCCCCTGAGCGCGCAGCCGCCCCACTTCTCCGCCCCCCCCCCCGGCTTGCCTCGAATCAGATGTCCGCGCGGCAAGCCTGGGAGGGAGGGGGCGAGAAGCGGAGTGGTGCGGCTGTGCACTCAAGGCAGCAGGCAGAGGCAGAGCGGAAGTGAGCTGGGGTGGGGAGCAGTTCCCCTGTGTCCCCCACCCCCGGGGTTACCTGCTGCGGGCAGACCCTCCCCGCGCCCCCCTCCCCCAGCTCACCTCCGCTTTGCCACCTCCCCTGAGCGTTCTGCTTCTCCTCCCTGTGGAGTGGAGGGGAAAAGCGGCGCGCCCGGGGGAGGAGGTGGGGCCTGGGATTTGGGGAAGGGATTGGAATGGGGATGGGGAAGGGGTGGAGCCGGGAGCGGGGAGTGCCTATGCCCCACGCAGCGCTGCCGGCGTGCTGAAGCTGCAGGGGAGGGGGGGGAAGCGGGGGAGGAGCTTTTGCTGTTGGAGAGGCCCCAAGTGAGCGGCTCAATCCGGTGCGGCTGCCCTGTCAGCCATTTTTGGGTCTTTAAATAGCCATCCAGGGGGAAATCCTGGACATTTTTAGCTTTTTACAAATTCCCCGCGGACGGCTATTTAAAGACCCCAAACCCGGACATGTCTGGGGAAACCCGGACGTATGGTAACCCTATTGGGGGGGGGGGGGCATGACTCAAGCTGTTGCGGGAGGGGGTAGAAACTTTAAATTGTGCCCCCAACTCTCAGCAGGCAACAGTCATCTCTGGCAGAAGCCCCTACCCCCATCACCCCGCCGCAGAGCAGAAGCCCTGAGCGCCCCGCCCCCGTTGAGAACTATGTGACATAAAGCCCCCTTCACAGTGGCCAGTCTCCTGCCTCATATGCCATGTATTCCATTTCCTTCTTTAACCCAGACCTCCCTTTGGCCACCACTGTGTGCCTTGGTGTCGTTGTTAACCCTGAGTTCTTCTTCCTCCCACATGTCTCTAAATCTGCCCCTCACCAGATCACCAATTAAATCATTGACCACTTGTGCCACTGCCCCAGCTCCCCTTCTGCTGATGTTCCCGTCTGTTCCTTCATGTCCTGTCATCTGGGCTACTGTAACTCCTTATGGCTTCCAAATCCAGCTCTTCATTTATTATAGGGTTAGTAGTAGTAAGGTTCCATTGTGCTAGGCACCATAAAAACACATTAGGAAAACAGTCCCTGCCTCAGAGCCTTTACAGTGAAGGATACATCAGAACATACAAGGTGGATGAAACACCTTGGGGGTGTGGAGTGGAGGCCAAGGAAGCAGTATAATATACATATTTTAGCACAATGAGTGTTAGTTATGGCTTGTCATCTGACTAGACATTGTCAGCTGGGCTGACAGTGTATTGTAGGTGTCATGGCAGAGGTGAATTTTGAGGAGGCATTTCAAGGTGGCGGCTAGATCGATTTTTGTCCAAGCTCTAAAGAGACAGAAGTCTTCTGCCTGCCTTCTCAAGGGGGCCTAGAAGCAAATATGTTTTCCCCATCCTCACACAAAATCACTGGCTCCCATTTGTTTCATGGTGTAGTCCTAAATTGGTCTCCAATATGTTTGCTATGCAATGTTTTTACACCACTCTTTCCTGTAATTTATATTCAAGACCCAGCGTACCGTGTAGCACATTTAACCTACATTATGCATTAAGGGCCCTGAATTTGTGTGGTTAGGCCCTGGTGTGGTGAAACTTACGAGCTCCATAGGGCAGTCACTTTCCCTAAGGTGTGTAGGAGATGTTTGGGGTGTGGGAGTGATGTGTATGCTTCTTGGCTCCTTTGAGAAGGTCTGTACACTGTGGTGGTTATAAAGGGAGCAGCAGAGACTGCTCCTAAGAAGGCACAGAACAGTAACACAGCATTTTTGTGGATTAATGAGCTTTTATGCAGCAGCTTCAAACAGCGAAAATTATGTGGCCAACTGTATTGCCTCATAATGGCTTAGTGCCCCAGATCTTCTTTATTCCATATAACATTTGCTGTTGTGTATTTAACTTTGTAAAGCCGGGCGGGATGAAAGACGCTGTATAAAACACAACTGGATTGTATTTAACTGTTCGAATGAGAGGATTTCCTCTGGAGTCCAGCGCCGTCTGCTATTTTCTGCCCTTGTTTTGTACCCTCCTGGGCTAGCTGAGCACCGTGCTTGAGTTTGACAGATGGCTCGTCTGTTCTAGCCTGGTTTTGGCACCAGTATCACACTGTGGCTGCTGCATTCGCTTGGGCAGTCGTCATCTAACTCGTTGCTTGCAAAAGTCCTCTGGGGCCAAATTCACCTCTGGCATAAGTGGATGCATCTCTACTGAGTTCAGTATAGGTTCACTCTTTTATGTCATTGGTAAATTTTGGACCTTGGCTATCAAGATGAATAGTTCAAGAGAATAATGGAGTAGTTTCTGTCCTTAAAAGGGCCCATCCACTGGCTTGATTGTTTGATGTGCTCCATTTTCCCATGTTCTGGGCCCACTCCTCCATTTCTTTGCATTCTGGCACCTCTTCATCTCTGCTTCACCATATCTATGTCTTCCCATCCCAGCTCCACACCATTTCCCCATGTCCCAGCCCCCTTAGTTCCATTTCCCTGCTATCCTGCTGCTCCCCCAAGCTTTACCCCATGTCCTGCTATCCCTTTTCAGTCTCATTTCCCTGGGTCCCAGACTTTTCCCAGGAGCACTGGCTGTGCTGAGCACATGGCAACTACAGTACCAGCCTTTCTCAGTGGCAAGCATTGTAGGGAATAAGCTAGGAGAACTGACCTTGAGAAGCTCAATACTAATACGGTCCTAGCTTCTGCCAGTAGAAGGCACTGCAGGAAACAGTACAGGAATGCTGGCTCTCCGCTCTTCCAGTCCTGGCTTCTCTTATTAGCAGTTGTCACATGAGGTGATGGAAGGGCTGGGCTGTATGAAAGCCTCGTTACTCCAGTGTTGCAAATCAGGGGTATTTTCAGCAAAGTGTATCCAAGTCTTAGCTGTCATCTCTTTCAGGGCCTTGCAGTCCTGTGGCCTAGTGGACAAACAGCGTCAGCAGTTGTTGAATGTGGGGACAGTGCAAGCGCAAGTTGGCAGAGGCTAAACCGATTGACTGTTATTGGCAAAGAGCTATTTTTGGGAGCCAATGATGAGAACACCCTGTACTTCTGTGAGTTTGGCTCTGGCTTGCAAGGTTATTATCGGGGAGTTTAATCAGAGACTGTCAAATGTATGGAGTGAGCAGCTAGCGTCTTAAGGAACATGTTTCATGCTGGAGAAGCCTTTGAGGTATAAGTGGAGGCGAACATAAATCCATTTTCCTCTCTTGGGTTGCTCCAATTTCCACCCTTGCCATTTAACCGTATATCTGCTTCTTTCAACCAAGGGCTGTCTTTTCACTTCTCCCTGCTCCTCCAGTCCAATCCTTCAGTGATGTCAGACAACGGCAAATCTGTGACACTGCAAGCCTTCTATTTCTATTGTTCATTTTATCCTAAAGGGTCCCAAAGCTCTTTGGACAAGCTCTGTACACAAGCATCACTTCGCTCTCCATTGAAATGCAGCCACCTCTCTTTGGAACGAAACATGGCCGCTGTTTATCAGTGCACAGCAGCGCCATGCCACCAGTTAAGACATGAACTGAAAGTGGAAGGGTCATTTCATGGAGGAGGCATTTAATGACTGGCATTTGTGTTGGAATAGGGCTATCATCCCTGCTCTTGCAAAAAGTGCCACTTGTGTGGTTTAATACATAAATTATCTAGACCTGGATTCTAATCCCATCTCTGCTGCTGACCTGCTGTGTGACCTTGGGCAAGTCACTTCACATCTGTTCTCCTTCCTACTCTTGACCTGACTTGTTTATTTCCATTGTAAGTTCTTCAAGGTACGGACTGTCTCTATGTCTGTGCAGGTCCTGGCACAATGAGGCCCTGAGCTTGGTTGGGGCTTCTAGACGCTACTGTAATACAAATATATAAATAATACCAACAACAATACTGGATCTTTAGAGACTAGGACAGTTCAGGAACCTGGTTTTATATCTTCTCTGAAAGATAGAAGCTCCAGCAGCACAGTGCCTTTTACCCCACGCTGGGGTGTGGCCTCTTAGGCTGTGCCTACACTGCAGCTGGGAGCAGGCGTCCCAGCCCAGGAAGACAGACTCACGCTAACTTCCTGCAAGATAGCCTGCTAAAAACAGCACTGTGGATGTTGTGGGTTGGGTGAAGATTCAGGCTAGCCACCTGAGTTCAGACTCGAGGGGTTGGATGGGCTTGAGAGCCCAAGTCTACACTGCTATTTTTTAGTGCACTAGCCCAAGTCCAGCTAGTGCAAGTCTGTCTACTCAGGCGTGGAGGCTTGCTTCCAGCTGCAGTGTAGATATAGCCTCAGGGAAGAGCACTCCATGAATCACCAAACATGGCTTCCTGCAGCTCCTTTGGAGGTTTCCTATCATTAATACTGACAAGACCTGACCACTACTTGGCTTGTAAGAGCTGATGAGATCACAGACACCCAAGGCAACAGGTTAATGCTATCATAGCTGTAGCAGGATAACTGCATCATGGTTTCCAGCAGAGGCTAAGAGTATGTACGGCTACACTACCCACCGGATCGATTTATTGCTAGATACGATAAATCGACCTCCGAGTGCTCTCCCGTCGACTCCTGTACTCCAGCTCGGCGAGAGGTGCAGGCAGAGTCAACGGGGGAGCGGCAGCAGTCGACTCACCGTGGTAAAGACACCACGGTAAGTCGATCTAAGTACGTCAACTTCATCTACGTTATTCACGTAGCTGAAGTTGCGTAACTTAGATCGATCCCTCCCCTCCGCCCCCAGTGTAGACCCAGGGCCAAGAGAAGGTTCTTACTTCAATGCTGAGAACTTCAAGAATAGCAAGGGGAGATGGAATCTGGGGAGATTCACATTCTCTCATTTTTAACGTTTGCCCTTATGGGAAAATTGAGAGGTCTGTAAAGCTAGAAGGGAATGTTTGCTGTAGAGCTGATGTAACACCGACAGACCCTGGTTTTTGGCGGGTGGGACCGAACCAGGGACATCTGGAGCTTAGTGCATGAGCCTCTACCACATGAGCTAAAAGCCAACTGGCTGCTAGCTAAGGTTGTAGAGCAGACTCATTTAACTCTCTCTAAGTGGTCTCAATGCCATTAGATGGGACAGAACACCACTGCCAGAAGGTGTGTGGGTTACACTGACACACAGGGAGAGGGATGACATGGGGTCGACGTCACAGACATGAACAAACCACACTGCAAGGAGCATGATGGTTCAATAGCCCCTTTGGGGAATCGTCTGCTGACAGTTGTATGGTGTGGGAGTCCCAGGGGCTTCTGCAGAAATTTAAAATACCATCACACTCTCAAAGCTGGACTTGTTGATTTCATTTTCTGTTCCCCAATACATGCCACTCCTGGAGGCAGAGGGTGGGGTGGGGTAGGGTGGGGTGGGACGGGGGTTGGCTCTTCATATTCCATAGAACATCTTGCTCAGGGAGTAGGGTTGACAACTTTCTAGTTGCTCAAAACTGAACACCCTAGCCCCACCCCTGCCCTGAAGCCACGCCCCTTCCCCACCCCTTCTCCGTGGTCCCACCTCCCGCTCACTACATTCCCCCTCCCTTGGTGGCTCACTCTTTCCCACCCTCACTCACTTTCACTGGGCTGGGGCAGGGGGTTGGGGTGCGGGAAGAGGTGAGGGGTCTAACTGGGGGTGCAGGCTCTAGGGTAGGGCCAGAAATGAGGGGTTCAGGTACAGGAGGAGGCTCTGGGATGGGACAGGGAGTTGGGGTATGGGAGGGGGAGAGGGCTCTGGCTGGGGGTACGGACTCTGGGGTGGTGCTGGGGATGAGGGACTTGGGGTGCAGCAGGGCACTCCAGGCTGGGGAGTGGGGCTGAGGGATTCGGAGTGCAGGAGGGGGCTGTGGGTTGAGGCAGGGGGTTGGGGTGCAGGAGGGGGTGAGGGGTCTGGAGTGGAGCCATGGATGAGCGGTTCAGGGTATGGGAGGGGGATCTGGGCTGGAGCAGGGGGTTGGGGTACAAGGGGGTGAGGGCTCTGGAATGGGGCCTGGGATGAGGGTTTTGAGGTGCTGGAGGGGGCTCTGGGTTTGGGGGGGCTCAGGGCTGGGGCAGGAGGTTGGGGTTGGGCCGCAGGCTTATTTGCAGCAGCTCCTGGTCAGTGATGCAGCAGGGCTGCTTGCCTGTCCTGGCACCATGCTGCGCGCCCCCCGGAAGCAGCCAGCAGGTCCAGGTCCTAGGCGGGGGAGGGGGAGGCAGAAGGCTCCATGCGCCGCTCTCGCCCACAGGCACTACCCTCCACCAGCTCGCATTGGCTGGTTGCTGGCCAATGGAAGTGCAGAGTGGGTGCTTAGGGTGGGAGCAGCGCACAGAGCCCTGTGGCCCCCTGCCTAGGAGCCAGACCTGCTGGCCGCTTCTGGGGTGCAGCATGGTGCCAGCCAGGACAGGTAGGGATTAGCCTGTCTTAGCTCCACAGCACCACCAACGGGACTTTTAATGGCCCGGTCGGCGGTGCTGACAGGAGCTGCCAGGGTCGCCTTTCGACCAGGTGTTCTGGTCACCCTATCAAGGAGGGAGCCTCTTTTTATGTCCCCCAGTGCACACTGCTGAGTAAGGGGGCTCTTTCTCTATACTGTTCAAGCTGCTTAGGGAAGGGCTGTTTCTCCCTCTAACCCACTCCCTATATGCTCAGGGGAAGGAGGTGCATTTCTTTATGTTCCTTGCTGCACAGAGCTCATGTAGGGAGCCTCCTTCTCTGTATATTCCCTAGTGCATGCTTGTTTCCACATACATGGTGGGTATTTTGCATAAGCAAACAACCCCATGCCCATCTGCAGAATGGACACATTATTGCCTCATTTTTGGTGAGGAACTCTTTCTCCAAAGTGACCCACGAAAGGGGGGTTGTTGTGAAATATGGGGAAATGGTGACAAAACCACTCTGCTGAGGTGGAAGAAAAGCTGCAGAAAACAGCTGAACTAGATTGAAAAAGATGGCTTTGGCTGGCTTCCCTCATTCAGACCTTAAGCTCCTGTTGACGTCACCTCATGTGACAACAAACAGCAGCCAGAATATTAGTACCTAGAATAGAAAATAAAACGAGTGAACCTGAAAGGGGACCCTTGCTGACCTTTTCAGCTCTCAGGGAAACATACAAAAGTCTGGGACAGCATCTTGAAGGAAAGTTCTTCAAATCCCTTTGAAGGCTTCACTGTTTGAGAGCTGCATGCCAATGCATATAGGAAGACTGATCATCGGACCGTTGTGTTGTAAAAATGTAACCCCTAATGTCTTGGAATTGCAACCTCTTCAAAAGAAAGTGGTGCCAAACTAGCCTTCCTGAAGGCTTTATAGGCTTATTTGCCTGATTCAATCAGGAAGTGCACAAGTATTTCAGTTTCATGAATGGTCCATAAAACAGGAAAATAGGAGTTGCCATCCAGATTTACCATTGTGGTGACACACCAACTGGTAGAGCAGAACAGACAATGATCTCTCTTGTGTTCATCCTGTCTCTGAGAGATCCTTCCACCACCGACTCCATGAAATGTACCTAGTGTGGAGGACATTTTAAGTGAGTCAATATTGGGTCAATATTATATATCCCCCAAACAATAGTGGAACTTATCTAGAGAGCTTTGATACACACTTTCAAACCAGTGTGTCTTGGATGGGATGGACTTGGCTAATTCTTACCTTTCTAACAACTATCTATTGTGGTCTCTCCAAAGAGATTCATGTGAAGTCTGTAGGGTTTTGGAAGCCAGGCTTGTTAAGAAGCCCAACTCAGCTTCAAATGTAATGGTTCTAGCACTGCAAGGTATGGGATCTTCAAGATGATGGTACCATTTATGGGAGATGGGATCAGTTTCCTGGCATGGTGACTTCACAAGTAAGAATTTTGACATGTGATCCCTCACATGCGTGCACGTATGCACAAATCATGATGTTAAAATCCTGAAACACATGACAGTTCACTACTGTGATTGCTCCCCCAATTCTGTAAAATACTTGTTTGTAACTGTTACTCAGGCTGCATCAAAGTCACTGCAGTCTAACTCAATGCAAACAAAATGAACCAAAGCCTAACCAGGACAATCCTGGCTTAGGTAAACCAAGGCAACCTCAAGGAACTAAATGCAATTTCACCCAGTCCAACCAACACAAAGCCAAGCCACGTTAAGACAGTGCAATCCCAGGCCATGGAACTGAACCCAGATAAACAAGAACCAAGCTCATTCTGACTGGGTACAAGCATAACACCAAAGTGAAACAAAGCTAATACATGCTAAATTGGGGCAATCCTCATCCATGAAACTCAAGCCAATTTAATGATATTAAATGCAGTTTCTACCAACATAAAAGCAGTGTGATCTCATCCTACAAAATCTAGACCAACCTAGCAGAACTGATCAAATTACAAAACCAATGACACCTAGCAAATGGAACCACAGCAATTCCAGCCCCAACTCAAACAGAAGCAGAGCTGACTCAGCCCAAACTGCAGTGCCACCAACACATCCAGGGGCATGCCCTGCCCACCCTACACCCTAGGCCCTCAAGACCTTTTCATAGGGCTCCTACCCCGTGGACCTACCCGGCCATCCCACCTCTTTTACCGTGAGTGGGCCGCACAAATTGCAGCCGGTTTGGTTCTGGACCGCGCCAAAAAACCATCTTTACACACTCGTGCTCCACGCTCTTCACGTCCTCACCCTCGTGTCCTGCCCTGACATGAAGTGGTGGGACCTCCTGCCATCTCTGGAGGGTGCGGAGCCCCGGTGGGCCAGCCTATATTCCACCCTGGTCCTGAGGCCCACCGGGGACATCAGCTGGCGGCTCCTTCATGGAGCCGTGAGCATGGGCGTGTACTTGGCGCGGTTCACTCCCCTCCCAGACACCTGCCCCTTTTGCGGGGTGAGGGAGACCCAGGCGCGTGTATTCTGGTTTATTATGTTTTTGGCTGCACTTTTCCCTTCACCTTCTCATCTATGCACTCCCTATCCATGGCCCCACAAAGTTGCGGGACCTCCTTGTCAGTCTCCTCCTAGCACTGGCCAAAATGGCCATCTACAAGAACAGGGAGAGGAGGTTGGCCAACGGGGTTTCCTGAGACTGTGGGGCCTATTTCCGCTCCTCAGTCTGTTTACACATCCGGGCAAAGTTCCTCTGGACGGCATCTGCTGGCTCCCTTGACACCTTCGAGGAGAAGTGGGTGCTGTCTGGGGTTCTCTGCTCGGTGTCCCCATCAGGTTCCCTTCGTATAGCCCTGTGACCTCACTCCTGTCCCTGTTATATCTTTAGTTGTCCTCCGCAATCACTTGGAATCCTGGACCTCAGGATCCTCCCCTTTGGCTGTGGGGAGGTCCTGTAGCAGTAGGCGGGCTTCCACCCACTCACTTCCTGGATCCCAACAGGACCAACACATCCAGCTCTTGATTACAACAGGTTCTCCTAAGCAGCAGGCCTTGTACTGTGTGCACTGGGCTTTATGGAGCCCTAATAGCTTACAGATAGATAGACATGCACTATACACCAGTTAAGGAGGATGAATATAATCAAGCAGAGAACAACATATGTAAGTGGTAAGTAAACTGAATGTATAGATTGGTAACATGAAAAAAAATATATGGTGAATGAGGGCCAGGCAGGAAGATTCTACAAAGACAGCAGTGAAAAGACAGAGTAGCCTGTAAATAAACTTGTCATTGGACATACAAAATACACATTTAAAAGCTGTATCTTAGTTAAAGGCTCTGTCAGATATTAACCTCTTGTCTTTCACCAGTCAGACATGTTCTTGGTTTTGGATTTGTGCAGCTGCTCACGTAGACTTGTCCCCTCTTCCATCAGTTAGTCCCAGCTAACTTAAAACAGTCTGCTGTGCTGGATGGATGGGGGGGACGTTTGAGTTTCCGAAGCAGAATGCATCACGTTTCCTTTCTCTTCTCTTCTCTCTTCTGAGAGATGCCGCCATTCATTCCCGCTGCACCCTGCCTTCTGCAGCCAAGTCTCCTGATTTTTGCATCTTTTGTGGCTTAGTGGTTTCTTAAATATTTATGTAGACCGTTCCTCAAGGGAGCAGCTCCTGGAGGCAAAGAGTTGTGTTGGGAAGGAGGGAGAGAGCAGTTCTTCCCCCCAGAAGGCTCAATATAATCTCTTGCTAAGGGGCAGCAAAGGAACAAAAAAGCCTTGTCTTAAAGCATAAGATTAGCATACAAAGAACAAACCATGCATGCACACCAGAACACACTGGCAACTGAAGATGAGGGGAAGGAAATGTCTGTGTCAGCTAAGTGATTAGAAAGTCAGCTGTGTTCAGTCATGGATTTCATTTTCTTTTAACCCTTAGGGCACTGGCATTTTTCAGATCTGCCAGCCAAATAAATGATTAAGATGCTGTGCTGCATATATCACACTGTAGGTGTGGTTTGGGCATTCTGACTATATGAACAGTTGTTCATAAATTCCTCTTATGCTATTAGGCATTGAAGGTCATGCCATGTGTAATTGGGAAGGTAATTAAGAGTTTAAATTTGACCAGTGACCTTACTGTTAATGATCTCTGTATAGGAAGTATACAGGTAAATATATGATTTTCTGTTGTTGATTTGCTTGAATTTTAATAATAGACAGGGATAAACTCAACTAGCTGAATTAATTAATTATTAACCTGTAACTTATTCACACAGCTGAATTCTTCACTAGATAGATCAATATTTATCTATATAGATTCATGTGTGTGTTTAGTGTATGTATTTATTCCCACAAAGACCTATATTGAGAGAACATTAAAGTTGCATAGTTAAACAGTCAAAAGCCAGGAAATGACAAATATTCAACCTTAACTCTGCCCTCTTCTGCTTCATTAATAACAACAACATAGCTCTAGATCTTCAGCTACAGTCTAGATATGCTTGACACAACTGGCAGAGGTGACTGTAAACTGTCTTTGTTTCTCCAGGCCTGGGGCTGGCATCAGGGCTGTTGCCCACAGCCCCCGGGGCTATTCTGGCAGCTGAGGTTCATTGTGTGTTCGGATGCCCCAGCCATGCCCCTTCTTTTCCCCAAGATTATTACCTATGCTGAGGGCCAGGAGGGAAGTGGTCTAGAGGTGCTAGCAGATCTGTGGCACCTAGGGATTCCTCTTACATGAAAGGAATCTTCAGGGTGCCAGTTAAGCTGGCTTTTCAACTGCTTTGGGACACTCCAATGTTCAGAGCAGCTGGCAGAGAGCCGAGAATCAGGCCCCAAGGCTTTAATTAATTACCCATTCCCAAACTACTTCTTAGTTAATATAATATAAATCATGCCTTCTTTTCCCACAGCTAGAGATACAGATGGATAGCATGCTGTCATATTATTCATTCTTGTTTACTAATGTGATTTTCATTGTCATAGCTCCAATGTCGTAGACTTTGTATATGATAAATTCTCCTTTCTCTAAGGTAAGTCTTCTGATTAGTCAGTGAGCACCCATGTGCTACACAATTGGTTTTAAACCAGCTGCTCTGCCTAGCTGAGGCGCAGTTGAGGTGATGATGCAGTTAATTATGACGCAGACATATTTTAGTTCCCATTTTAGGATCCCCTTTAGATGAACTAACTGACTGCAAAAGAGGAAGTGTTGTTATTCCCATTTTACAGAGCGGGAGTGGAGCCTCAGAGAGGTTAAATGACCTGCTCCAGGTCACACAAGTCTGTGACAGAACCAGAACTCGGGTCTCTTGACTCCAAGGGCTTTGCTGCAAGATTATCTTTCTTCTCTCGAGCTGCTGCAACCACTTGCTCCCTTCTATCTGTTACAAGCATGCTCTTGCATTTTCAGTGCCGAAACACCTTCTGTCAACCCCATTTGCCTAATCGTTGCCCTGTCTTCCTGTTACCTTTTTGTCTCCAAGAGTCATCATAGAACTACCTTCATCCCACTGTATTGGTTTCCTCTCCTCCAACTCTCTTCTTATGCTCCTCTAGTGATCAGAGGGACCCAACACACCTTGGTTGGAGTGAATGAAAGACTGCCTTTATTTCTGTTTAAGAAGGTGGTTACCTCCTTGCTCTATGCCTCTTAGGGCTGATCTGAAGATTCACAACTAACACTGCACCTGTCCTCTTTGCACCATGCAGATCCCTCACCAAGGTCGAGATCAGATGGCAGCACATCTGTCTTTTCCTTATTTGATTGGTCTGATGCCTTTGTCTGTCCCATCAGTCACTCTTTCTTTACTCCTTCTTCTCCCTGAGCTCTGTGAGTTTGTTTCCTGGTTCTCCTGCTACTTCACTGAAAGCTCCTTCAGCAACTTCTATGTTGCTTTCTCATTCTGTTTATTTGTTTTGCAAAGGCTTATGAACATTTATGGAACTGTATAAGTAACTACATAAAAAAACCTAAGTTAAAAGAAAGTTATTTGGGTTGCAAAGTCAAATATTTGTGATTGCCCGTGCTATCTTATTTCTGCCCCTGTGTGCATTCATCTTATCCATGGAACGAGGAGTGGTGCTGTGGGCAAAAAAAGCATGCGGTCCTGTACTTTGAAGACCTATCATAACGGACATGCACAAGAGGGCTGAATTAAGTTGTATGAGCAACTATAAACCTGGCATTTCTTAACTTTTGAGTGCTTGACTTTGCAACCTAAATAATGTTCTTTTAATATAGTTTTTGATGTGTAACCTCCTAGGCTTTTTAAAAGGAAAAAGGTAAACACAAATCTTTGTATGTACAACTGCAACAAACTCTCCATCACGCATTATCAGCAGGGTTTGAATCATGAACTTTCAGCATTGCAGCACAGACTTGTACCACTTAGCTTACAGGAGTAGCTACCAGCAGCCTCTCCTGCTGGAACCAGAAGGTGGCTATTATTCTAGAGGGGTAGTGGGCAATTGAAACTATGTCCTAGGTCCATGGGATAGTCATGGGGAGCCCAGCCTGGCTTGATTTTCTCTCTTCCCCACCTGGGAGGTGTGGGGCTCCTGCCGATGATGGTGTCATGAGAGAGAGGGGATGGGCTGCTGGGGACATGTACTGGGTCCAGAAGGGCATCATATGAGGAGTCTGATCTGGCTTTCTCCCCCACCCTGCTGCTACCACTGCTCTGGCAGCTCCCAGGTGTTCCTTGTGTGGTTTGTGGTGTTGGTGCTGCTGCTGCATTGATGGCACCATGGGTCTGGCTCTTTAGAACATGTGTGTTCAGTTATTATTTTGGCAGGTTGCCAGAAATTTTCCTGAGCAATGCAAATGACAGAAGGGAAATGGCGATTATTTAACTGTCTATAGCACAGCTGAACCTGAATGGAATTTCATGGACTAAAGAAAAAACACTTCTCCAGTATCAGGGTTTTTTCCCTGCTCAATTTCAAAGGCTTGCTGCAAAGAATGGAGGTGTTAGATTTTCTCCAAAAAAGGTCCAGAGAGAGAATCTTATAGAATGAAAAGTGTCAGGCAACCTAAATATAGGGCTTACTACCAACTCCCCCATAGTCATAATAACTATGCAGTACACACAGGCACCCTCCTCACACACACACAAACATACACACAGATTTAAACACATGTACGAAGTCACCTAGCTAAATTAGACTGCGTAAAGTCACTCCCCATATATATATTTCCATTTGCCACATGACCCTCAGGCCCCCTCTCACAACCTTCCAAGAGCCTCAGCTTCATCTCTTGTTGGCAGGACCCTTCCTATTATTCTTGCCCTTCCACAGCATGGCATCAACTGAGACCTCTTGCAAAGCTAAGCATGCCATACGTAATGTGAGCTTTGCACTGACATGCTTCAGACACATCATCCCCCAGTTGAGATTCTGAATAGCTGATGAGCCTATGGAAGATGTGAGCTCCAGAGATCCATCAGTACTGAGAGAAAGTCAGGTTGCTTTGGCTGTAGAGAGGTCAGGCCCCCAGGAAAGCAGTCCACAGCTTTTCCCTTCCTTTTCTCCAGCTGGGGTTGGCAAGTACACAGCCGTTCCTCCCCTCCATAACTTTGCTTTGAAACTTTTTGCTCTCTACAGCAGTGCCTGAGGTGCTCACAGTCTGCTAGTGATCTCCAGTTGGTGAGAAAGCAGCAGAAGATGCCAAGGATGATTTCCAGCCACGGCCTGTTCAGCTTGGTTCCTACTGGTTCTGCCAAGAGGAAGGGGAGTCCCAGACAAGACCAGCTCGCTACAGCTTGTGCTGTTTTAGTGTGGGTTGCGCCAAGGGGATATTTTTAATCTCCTCTGGCAGAATCACTACTTGCTGACCACAGTAATGGTTCTGGCTAAAGTCTGAGCCACAGTAATGTGCACACATGTAGAGAGCCTGGCTGTCTGATTGGTGGACTCTGCCCAATGGTGAAATCTTGTCTGTGGCATGGGGCCACCAGTGGCGGACGCAGCTGGCCCTGACAGAATGCTATGGAGTGTTATGGTAACACCGTGCTCCAGCCGTGCTTACTCTAAAATGAAACCAAGTGTAAAAGGGAGTAGAAGCAGGACGAGTAGGGGCCCCTAGACATTGTTCCTCTCACTCTTGTAATCACTTCTCCAACATAGAAATAATACCTATTTACAGTCTGAATCAGTGGCCCAATCTGTCACCTTTGACTGCCCTTGGTCACTTGCATGCGTGAGTGCACTTAGAGGTGACACCCTCCTGACCGGAAGTGGAACATTCAACCTGACATATTTCCAGAGGAGCTAACTGATGGCTAGGCCAATAGGCTTATTGAAGCTCAAAACGCTCTGAGTTATTTAAATGACTATGGGCCAGATCCCCGCACCCTCCCTGGAGGAACCTGAGATGGCCAGTGAGGCAGGAAAACTCAGTCTGCTGAAAAACATCCCCTTAAGGGGTTAGAGCTGCCTGTGGAGTCAGGGGCCAAGGTCCACCAACCCCACTGATCCCAGGGATCTATGGGGATTGTATCCCCCCCGGATCCACAGAGGCCAGAGCCATGCTGCATAGGTCTCTTTGAGCCGTCTGTGAATGTGCTGGGGCCCCCTGCCTCTGAGCAGCCATTGCATGAGTTACCAGTAGCTGTACTCCTGCCTGAATGCACCGTATGTCAGTGCCTGGGTGAATTTCTCTGCCTGAATGTGTCTGTGGCCTAGAGTCTGATCTCAGCTACACTAGTGTAAATCCACAATAATTCCACTGACGTCTAATGGTGGTTCTCCCGTTTTCACCGCCCTTTGCATCTCTGTGCAGGAGTGTGTCTGTGCGTACCTGTTTCATGGAGAGTATGTGCCTCTGTGAAGGGTGCCCCAGTGTGTGGGTCAGCCAGTTCCATGTAAAAACTATCGATTTAGGGAACCAAAGGGTTTTGGGTAGTGCTGGAGGGCAGGGCTGTTGTTTTTTGCCTGTCTTGCAGAAGGCAGGATGGTATTTTGCAATGGGGGCACCACAGCAGGTGAAATTCCCATGTTTGATATTCCCATCTCCCATTCCCCAGAGGCACCTCGCAAAGTGGCTTCTTCGATCTGCCTTGCTACTTCTGACAAACAACAAAAAATGCAAGCGAGCCCCTCCCTTTCCATTGCTTCCTCTCCCATCCTCACTGTTGCTTTCAACACCCTGCTTGTCTTAATACAAAGAGACTCTTTCAACCTCCTCTAGGTCTGCATTTTGCAGGGGAGCCCAGAACAGAAATTCACTGAAAGTAAAACAGTCACTGCCAATGCCTTACCTGAGCATTCACTGGGTCTTGTACACCCCAGTCCAGTGCTCAGATTCATTAATCCCTCTCAATAAAAGGGTTAAACTGTCTCCCAGGCTGTGGCATAAATTGGTGAGCTCCTCTTTCTCTGTAATATGTTAAAAAAATTAATTGAGAGAAAAGAAAGCTCAGCAAAAAATATTGCTCAACAAGAAAAGCCAAGGGGAAAAAAATCGTTAGTCAGGGCATTACATGCATGGACACGTACTGTATGCAGGCACCCACCTGCACAATGCGGACCCACACACACACACAAGAGAGGGAGTATTTTTTTTATAAGGCAATTTAAAAAACAATATATCTCCACCACAATGAACCATTGGAACAGACAGATGCCTCCATCACACAAAACATGCCTCCGACCACCCTGTCCTCAAAAAGTCTGCCACCTTTTCTCCCTGGGCCACATTACCAGAGTGGAGAACAGCAGAGGAGCTCAAGATGAAGCCCTACTGGTCTGGTATTCTCTGTAGCGGCACCATGCCTTTAGAGTTTGCTTGTCCTGACCTTAGTCCAAAATAAGTTGAATCTGATGACCCTTAAGAGATGGTGCAAAGCTCATCTTTCTTCCCTCAGGCATATCAGAGGGGGTGGGGGCTTTCCAAAGTGCAGAATTGTTGCAGAGGAAGGCTGAGCCTAGGTTTGTGTTGCTTGGTTGGCTGGAGATGGTTATATTGGACAGTATGGCTGCACTTTAGTTTTAGTGGGGTATTATTTCTGAGCTATGGTTAAGTTTTATGTAAAGGGAGCCTAGAGCATATGGGAGGGGAAGGGATAGCTCAGTGGTTTGAGCATTGGCCTGCTAAACCCAGGGTTGTGAGTTCAATCCTTGAGGGGTCCATTTAGGGATCTGGGGCAAAAGTCTGTCTGGGGTTTGGTCCTGCTTTGAGTAGGGGGTTGGACTAGATGACTCCTGAGGTCCCTACCAATCCTGATATTCTATGAAGAGCTGTTCCATTTGTATAATCCAGAGAATCATAGAATATTAGGGCTGGAAGAGACCTCATGAGGTCATCTAGTCCAACACCCTGCTCAAAGCAGGACCAACACCAACCATCTGCTGCAGGATAAGCCACACACTGTTAACCACAGTAGACCACATCTCCACCTCACTAAAACATGGCCTCCACAACCATAAGTGACACCCTCTGCCACCATATTAAGCTGTGACCTCCACCCCTGTAAGATATGTTCATCGCACCCTTCATTACCATAAACCAAGGGTGCCACTGTTGTAATCCATGAGCTCTACATCTGGAAGCTATTCATACCATTCACTAACACTAACTATGCCTTCAACTACCAGAAGGCATGTAGGCCCTCTGCTACTGGTACTATGAGCCACAACCTTCCATGCAAAACAAAAACAAAACAAAAAAGGACTCTCTACCACCATTGAATATGAGCTCTGCTACCAGAGGCCATGCCTTCCACTACAGTAAGCCACGAGTTCTGACAGCAACAACATTTGACAGTTCTCTCATCAGTTCTGGCGTAAGGAGTAATTTACAGAGGTGATCACCTCATCATTCATGTAGCTCTCCCCCTATGATACCAGAGAACACTATATTTCATGGCTTTACAAAACACAGGAGCTTTTAGAGTACACCTCATTAACGTTCGTGGGCTAATTAGGGCAGAGGATAGGACTTAAACACCTACAAAAAAGCAAGCAAATATACTACTAAAGAAACAACCAATTGGTGGCATTTCAGCGAACGGCAAGAGCAGTGTAAATGCCAATTTGAAGTGAGCAGAGGACTGCATGCCTGGGAAATGATTTTATTTGGAGAGCCATAGGATTGAGAGATGGAAAGCAATAGCAATTACTTTATGCTGTGTAGTGCCCACAGAGTGCTAGGTGCTGTACAAACAGAAGAAGGAGCAGTCCCTCCAGCCCTGCAGTCATCGTTCTTGCTGAAGCGAAAGCCCATTAGAAACAATTCCCTGGTGTGCAGATGTAGTAAAGGCGTCAGACTTCACCAGGTGGTTGTGGAAGGTGAACTTGACGCTCGAGAAGGGATGTTATTTTCATGTTAATTAATTTTGCATATGGAACATTCACAAATATTCTTCTTTTCCTTTGGCTGATGTGGCTAATTAATGAGCCCAAGTGTTTGTAAACAGGAGATTTTCGATCTCGGTGGTATTTCTTCTCCCCCTGCTTGTTCAGTTGCATGCCAATGCCTCTGGTTGTTACATCAGAGGTGTTCCAGAGGGAAATAGTTGTGGTGTCACCCATGGAAGCTTACAACTAGTGACGGACAAGCCTCAATAAAGGTTAGGATTGAGGGTCTGTTCAAGTGGCTACATGGGGGGCATCACTGTCAGTCTAGTGGTTGAGGCACAAGACTGGTAGGCAGGAGACCTGAGTTATAGTCTGCTTTAACATCCATTAGTTGCGGGATGCAGAGCGAGTCACTTGACAGCTCTGTGCCTCAGGGTATGTCTACACAGCAACTAGACACCTGCAGCTGGCCTGTGCCAGCTGACACAGGCTCGTGGGGCTTGGGCTGTGGGGCTCTTTCACTGCAGTGTAGCCGTCTGGGCTCGGGCAGGGGCCCTGGGCTCTAGGACCTTGCGAGGTGGGAGGGTCCCAGAGCTTAGGCTTCAGCCTGAGTCAGAAAGTTTACACAGCAATGAAACAGCCCTGCAGCTGAGTCCCGAGGACTTGAGTCAGCTGGCACGGGCCAGCCATGGGTTTGTCTTTGCTGTATAGACATACCCTGAGGCACCATTCCCCCACCTGTGCAATGAAGATAATGATGCTTACCAACTAATGCCTGGAGAGCTCCAGACTGAAACCCCCCGAGAGCAGGCTTGCCTCACAAGATTTCATCTTCCTACTTTTAATTCTAAATTAGGAACACAAATGTTTCCTTGTCTTTCTATCGTGTGCACTTATATGGCCCCCGTTGCCATAGTACCTGAGCACCTCAATGTAACGCTGCCTGCAGTGACTCAAGAGCATGAAAACCACCCTCAGGTCAGACTGAGGAACCAGGGCACAAACCCCAGATAGGCTGTGAGTTCTACACTTAGATTTCACCAACCAATTATTAAGTGTAAACTTCTCAGGTGCCATGACAGTCTAAACACAGAGTCACAGACAGCCTGCTTGGGGACTTCAATCTAAGTCACCACACTGGTGAGCTCACCTGTGTGATAGATGGTCCTTACCCCAAGAATCAAGTTACTTCCTGTCCCAAAGGACAGTCACTTACCCCAGGTCAATTGCACTTTAGATCTCACACCAAAGATAACACTTGAACCAATCCTATTATAAACTATCTGAAGGTTTATTAAATAGGAAAAGGAAACCTGAATTATTTACAAGGTTAAAGCAGGTAAACACAGATACACAAATGAGTTCCAATTTTAAATTTCAAAAGGTAATAGAAGCTTTTATAATCAGCCAGCACTATATGTCCTTTAGGGCTAGCCCAATCTAAGCAGCTGGGGACTCTCTCACTTATGTCTAGAAACACTTTGCCCCCCCAGCAGGGCCGGCTCTGGCTTTTTGGCCGCCCCAAGCAAAAAAAAACAAAAAAACGGGGCGTCCAGAACGGCAAAGCAAAAAAAACCCTGCGGCGCGGCCGGAGCGCGGGTGCAGGGGGACCGGCTGGGGGGGGGGGGGAGAGGAGGGAGCGGGCGGGAGAGAGAGAGACGGGGGCGGCCAAGGCTACAGCAGGGGCACTGCCACGTGGCCCCTCCCACTGCGCCGCCTCCTGCCACCTGTCGCGAGGGCTCCGGTCGGCGGGGAGGGAAGGAAGAAGACTGCCCTGCAGGGCGCTCTGGTTCTCAGCGCCGCCGCCCCCTACAGGGCGGCCGGAGCGGAACAAGAACAACAACAACAAAAAAGCGTCCGTGCCGCCCTAGGATTGGGCAGAATGCCGCCTCCAACAATCTGCTGCCCCAAGCACCAGCTTGCTCAGCTGGTGCCTGGAGCCGGCCCTGCCCCCCAGAGATTAATCAGCATAGAGATACTAAGTTCCTTTGGTTTGGGGCTTTTATCCCTCTCCTGCCTTGTGCTCTGAGCTGCAAACTCAGCTGATAGGAGGAATCTACTTGCATGACTCATCTTCACTGGGAAGAGACCAGGACAACGAAAGTCCTTTGTCCTCTTATTGAGGATACATAGGAAAATTCCAGTCCCACAATAGTCCATCTGGTACCGATGGACTTTCCTTTTGGGAAGGGTGTAACACCTGTTGAAGATCAGCCCTTCACACTGATTAATGTCTCTGTCCTGTCTGGTGACTTACACAGGGACAGAGGCTCACAATACAACAGCTCAAACACTTCCTTACAGTATGAGATACAGATGTTATAAGTGAGATCAGTGCATGCAGCAAACTTTCAATCATTCCATAAAGTCTAAATATTAAACACATTAATGTGATTCTAATACCTATTTTAACAATACTAACACAGAGATGGATTCCAGCTATGTGTTTGTCATTGTTCAAATGAGACATGAGGACCGTGGCATGAGCTGGCACCTGGTCTGCTAG
Source organism: Chrysemys picta bellii (assembly GCF_011386835.1). Classification (NCBI taxonomy): domain Eukaryota; kingdom Metazoa; phylum Chordata; order Testudines; family Emydidae; genus Chrysemys; species Chrysemys picta. Next base: position 89,430,958 of record NC_088791.1, on the reverse strand, counting down.
TGTCACACTCAATGCATTTTGTGTTTATTCTCACAATACCCCGTTGAGCTAGGAAAGTATTATTATCCCCATTTTATAGATGAGGAACTGAGGGACAGAGAAGTCCCTAGCCACGGTCTCTTAGGAAGTTTTGTGGCAGAGCAGAGAATTAAATCCAGTTCTCCTGAGTCGTAGGCTGCACCACCCCTCTTCTCCTTCCTTATGTATTTCAGCAATGGAATTAGGAAGCACAAAGGCAGCTGTGAACATTAAAAATGATAGGGGGGAAATATTATCTGAGATTTTTTGAACCTCAGGAAGGGTTTGGATTCCCAAATGAGTTTTGGGTGACCTTTTTGGTCACTTTTTAAATGCAACTGAAATACCCTCATTCCTATTTGTGACCTCTTATGAACTGTAGGGATGGGGGTGGAGGAAGTGGTATAAGACACAGTGCAAGGAGGTGATCAAGCCTGGATAAAATAAGAACCAGAGGAGAGAAGCTGTGCTAAAACTTGATCTTCCAGATGCTTCATGCAGAATATTAACCACAACATTGTCCAGTCCCCTTTAATCTTCACCCAGACAAGAACCTGAGCCTCCTGAATTTTTTTGTCCAAAACCTGAACCTGTACCTCTGGACCCTTCACCCAAAACAGTATCTGGAAGGAGCTTTGCCCAGAATGTAAAACCCAAACCTCTGAATGGTCACGTTCTTTAACTTTCAGTTAGAGTTCTGCAAGTGGCCTTTGTGTTCTCCAGGCCAGATAAAAATGAAATACTAAGAAAAACACAAGGAATGGCAGTTCTCTGACCCAGTTGAAAGGAGAAAGTCTTGGAAATCTCACTGGAGTGCATGTTTTTGGCTATGCCCACATGACAACTTTTAACCAGGGTTTTTGTAATGGTTAGATGAGGAATGGTCATCTTAACTGGTTACAGGTTACAAAGTTCAGTTTGTGTCACACAGCAGCTGTGTTTGTGTGTCCATACCTGGTACACTGCCTAGCCTTGTTTGCCTAAATGCACTCTGGAAACTCTGAGCAGCTATTCTATAGTGCCTCAACAGAGAACAAAGTACTCTGATGACATGTACAAAGTGGCATCAACAGCATGTGGGGTTCTGGGCTGTCCTGCCACACAGGTAGCTGGGAATAAGCAAGACCATCCAAATCGGTTACACAAACGTGATTAGTGTATCATGTCAACCCTGAAAAAAAAAAGTGTCCTGGAGGGTTACAGGAAGACAGCTATGTGCCAGTCCAAGCGTTTGGCAGGAGCAGAATGCTGCTCATTAGCCTTTGTTACTAATCAAGTTTGAGCAATGATGTATGAGCACAAACCATGTTTAGAGCCAGCCACGCTAACCTTTGCGAGCTCTTTGGTCCCAGTCCCAAGACATGGTAGGTGCAGAATTGTTCAGAGATGTTTCTAAACTTTGGAAGCTTTTTCAAACTTTTTTAGATCTCAGGGAAGGTTTGAGTGGTCTTCAGGGACTGAGATTTGGGGACAAAGTTCTGTGCCAGTTATGCATCCCAATTGTTTTTTCCCCTCCCTTATAATTAAATTTCCTCCTTAATAATTATTCAAGGGAGTGGCCTGTAGTGAAAAAGAGTGAGGTGATTGACAATGGTATCTATCAATCTGAGGTTCCATGTTATTTACAAAGGGATAATATTTGTTTGGGTTTTGTTAGCTTGGGATTTGTTAACATCCTGCTTTTGACTGTGTACTGTACAAGATATTCATTAGATCAGTCCATTGGCTCCTTTCTGTTTTATAAATATCTTACTGACTTGGTAGCACTAAGAAAAAGAAGTAAGGGGAGATAGGAGAATGTATACTCCTTTCCTTGAGACTTCCTATGGAGAATTTTGGTGGCTGATGTCTGATTGGATGAGGTTTTGGTGTTACAAGTGGGTGGGTTCTCAGAACTGCATAACGAGTAATAAATGAGATGTGTGGCACAAGAACCCCGAGCTTCTCTGCCTTATGCAGGAACTGAGTAAAGACTGGAATAATAAGAATTTACAGGCTGCCCCAAAACACACTGAGATGTCAGAAGGGCCTCACTCTGCTTTGTGCTGGCTGCCAGGTTATATTCTTTAACTGCAGGCATCACCTTTAATGACTTGGCCAAGACAAATCTGTGACATTTAATTTTGTTGAGACTAACCTCTGTCCTCATAACACATTGCTCCTTCCCGCTCGCATAGATAGATACCATATAAAAATACACTCAGAACTTCCTTTGCTTGCATTCTCTCTCTCCCTTTCTCTCTTTCACACAGACATGCGCACATGCACACGCATTTCTCTCACTCTTCTCCCTACACTCACGCTGCCTTATGCGCACACTTTCTTGAATACACACTCATACCCATGAACTCCCCATATTCACACTTATACACATTAACTCTCCCAAATGCACATTGTCTATCAGAAACACTTAAAGACATTGCCCCGTCCCCCCAGTTTTCCTAGGTTAGCAGGCTATACATCTCCTGCCTTTGTACTCTCAAATCAGCACTTACCTATAGACATGGAAATGCTTGTTTTATATGCCTGAGTGTTCATTTGAGCACTGAAATGTAGGATTTGGACACGTTATCGAAGCACTTATCGTATACTTGAAAATTTAGGCCAGCCCACTTACATACCTTCTCTTTTTCCTCCTTTTTGGGCAATTTATAAAAAGCTTATTGGAATGGAGTGGTTTTTAGGTTGTGCTGATATTTCATTACTCTTTGATGGGCAAGTGAACAGGTTGTGTACTGCTGTGTTTGCAGTTTGGGTACTTCAGTGCTCACGCTGTGGTGTTGCTGGACTGCCATTCCCATCTTAACTCACATAAATTTACCCCATATAATACAACACAAAAAATGTTCCTGGCCTACCACTCTATGAGCTCCCCATCTCTTTCATCGGGAACTTTTGGGTAGTTATGAGTCAGGACTGATTTCTATGTCTATCTGGTCTAATCTATGCTTTAGGGGTTTATATATTACTGTGGTGTCTATGTGTTGCTATGATGTGGAAAGATGTCTCTTTCATTGACCACTTACTGATAATGTTAACAAATGTTCCTGAACATGTGTCTGGGATGGACGTGTACTGGGGCTGATCTACATAGCCCTTTTGCTTGTAGATCACCGGTGCCAATCCAGCCACAAGTCTGTAATTTAAATGAAAGTTGTTCCTATCTGCCAGCTTGTTTGGTGGCCTGAGTGAAATGACCTTCTGATCTGAGCCCAGTTCCTCATGAACATAAGTCCAAACTGCAGAAACCACCAGCACAAATGGCTCTCATTGGGCTCCTTGTTGTCATTCTCAGCAGAGAGGCTAAAGAGACAGAATGGACCATAGAAATGGGCCATCTCAATTAGGGCTGAGGTATGAGATTAGGGAGAGAATTTTCTCTTTTGTTGCCAACATTGTACCTGTTCTGAGGATAAACAGAAGCCATCAGTCTCCAAGGGTATTAATCTAGCATGAAAATGCACTTTAAAAAAATAAGTGAAAAAATTGCTGAATTTGTTTCCTATTTTGAATATGGCGATCCCTCAGGATCATGAGAATGTCAGATGCAGCCCACTCCTGGCATCTACTGCCACTTCTGATCTTCAGGTTCCCATGGGCTGACCCAGCTCCACCAACTGCTCAACCTTCTGACAGCACACTGGTGCCATCCCCCTACAGGACTGTATTGGCATTGGGAGAGGGTTATGGGGTCACTGCTGCCCGGAGTGACTTTTTTGTTCCTTTGAACAATTTACTGAATAAACCCACTCTGGGTATTTGTTCTTTTTAAAATCAGATGAAGGTTTTTAAAAAGCAATAAATGTTTTATGCTGGTTCTAGATGCCATCAAATGCAAAACACGAGAACAGCTTTGATTTTATCAAATAACCTTTGACACCTAAAAAGGCTCTAATAAGTGCTTTTTTTCCTGAAACTCAGTGAAAGGTTGACAGCTGCTGGAGACTCCAGCCCTCTATTTACCCACAGAGCAGGTATAGCATGAGCAGCAGCAGGTCATGCTTCCTACACACACATGCCGCCCCCACCATCAATGTACCTCAACTCTGACCTGGAGGCACTGCTTCTAGGAATGAGTGGGGAGTTCATTCTCAAGGCCAATTCAGCTGAAGCTGCCAAGCAAGATGCTTATTAGTGTCAATTGTGATGGGATGGGTGAAACTGTGAGCAGAGGTGAGACTTTGATGTTTGAAAGCATCATAGGTGGGTTTTTCTGGAATTTCTGTAAGGAATATTTTACCATGGGTAGTGTGTGTTCTAAATACATTACCTGGTGGTAGATTGCAATGGCTTCAAAATAATAACTCCTGTCTTTGGGGTATACGTAGCACCAGTTGAACAAAGGACCCCCCTGCAACAAGGGAGTCCATGTTTACCCAAGAAATGACAGTAGTGGCTGAAGGGATAAGATTGTAGAATTTCCTTAAGCAAAAGTAGCATAAATAAAAGTAATAGAATCTCCCTGAAATATCTTCTCATGCATCAGGAAGACAGAGCAATGATTCTTTATCTGCATCTAATCTGTACAGCTATGCAATTTAGTGATTGTGAAAGTGCAGGAGTGATAACACTGGAAAGATCTGAGCTGGATTGTGTTGGAAACTGTTAAATGAGCTTTTCCTTCAAAACTCTGCTTATGTATGGTCAATCCTGACTTATAGCATCTCCAGCTATTCCAGTGATGGTCCCCTCCACCCAGGGAAACTCAATCCTGACATGCAGCTCTCCTCTTATTTCAGTCTTAGCCCATCTAAGAACAGAGTCTGATTATTATGCCAAAGATTACCAGATTGGTCAGTGATTTTGTGATGACTCTCCAAACTCATTTCCTGTGTGATCTTCTCTACTGTTGAACCCATTTCCCCAGGGTCTGCTCCTCAAAAAAGTCCTTGCACATGTGAGTGGGCTCAGGCACTCTGAGAGCCTCTTGTCTCCAGACAATATGCTACACGGTAACTTGGAGAGGGATCGGGCAGTCACGTGTTTCTCTGTTATTTGTGTCTCTGCAGGTGGGGAAATGGAAGGACAAGAGCCTCCAGATGAAGTATTATGTGTGGCCCCGCTTTGAGCTGTACCCTGATTCTGAGGAGCGTGAGGATGACCATCTGAGTATTGTGACCCTAGAGGAGGCGCCGTTCGTCATTGTGGAGAGCGTGGACCCACTAAGTGGCACCTGCATGAGGAATACAGTCCCCTGCCAAAAACGCATCGTGACCGAGTAGGCACTTAGAGGATCTTTTTCCTGGCTCACTGTTCTCCACAAAGCAGGTGGAGCCTTCTTGGCTTGCCCTGATACTCTGCTCCAGCTAAGCCATCTGGGCTCTCTCAACCTGGCCCATGCTGCCTCTTGTCACTGGTACAGCCAGCCAGCCAAGCCCTGCACGCTTGGCTCCTTTTGCCCCTCAGCAGTGGTACCACAAGCTAGGGTCTTCACGAGGAGCATGTTCAGGGAGAGAGGGGAGGTGTTCTGGGAATGGAGGGGGGATAGCAGAGGGAGTTCTGCTCAAACTTAATCCCTTATTATTGTGACTGGTCAGGAACAAGACGGATGAGGAGCCTGATTACGTCAAGAAATGCTGCAAGGGGTTCTGCATTGACATCCTCAAGAAAATCTCCAAGTCTGTCAAGTTCACCTATGACCTCTACCTGGTGACCAATGGCAAGCATGGGAAGAAGATCAATGGGACGTGGAATGGAATGATTGGGGAGGTAAGCAATGAAGGTGGGGCTGAGTTTTACCCACAGGCTGGGCTCTGGAGTCAGATCCTAGTCCAAGTTCTGATTAGCTCCCCTTCCTGGGAAGGGGCAGATGAGACCTCATAAAAATGATTGACCTGGTGTGGGGATCCATCTGGCTGTTGCGTGAATGAATCCATTGTGGCATGCTCACTGCTGAACAATAGCTACAATCCCTCTCATTTATTATTTACTATTTTCTACTGTGCCACATGTGTTTGGCACTTTACAATCAAATAAAAGGAGATGTCCTGTGACACTGCCCAGGGTACAATCTGGACTGTTGGACAGCTGTGTCTCCTCAGTTCTCCAGACTTTTACACTGCTTCGCTGCGAGAGCAGCCACTCCTGGCTTGCTCTCACACAGCCTTCAGCATGTAAATTACTCGAAGCTATAGTGCAAGAGTGCTTCAGACAGACAGCCTGCCACCCTGGAATTATACTGCAGAGCTACACCAGCAAATTCCCAGCCCCAGACTTTCCTCAGAAATGTGTGTCTTGTACTGCCCAGTACCCTCCTTGACAATGCACGCTCATAGAGAGTCCGTCATTTCATTAATAAAAAATGATATGCACGCATGTTGTTACCTCAAATGGTGTTCCCCAAACACTTCAATCCAAACACACTGGCTTAGATAAAACAATAAAACAAGTTTATTAACAACAGAAAGACATATTTTAAGTGATTACAAGTAATAAGGCATAAAAGTCAGAATTGGTTACAAAGAAATAAAAGATAAAATGCAAACTAATACCTAACTTAGCAAGCTAAGTGAATTTAAAGTTAAAAGCTTTCTCTCAGCACATGCTTACAGCAATCTGGCTGGCTTCCTTCAGCCAGGACCACTCACCCAGTTCAATGATGCTTCTTTTGTCTTTCAAGTGTGCTTGATGCCATGAGTAGAGATGAAGGGAGAGACTGATTTGGAGACTCTGTTCCTCTTTTTTATATCTCTTCCTCCTCTTTGAGAATCATCTCCATCTGGGGTTCAGATGGCAGGCAGTCTGTTTGCATGGGATCCTCAAGTTGTTCTATTGCCAAGATGTAAATTTCTTTCTTCCTGCCAAAGCACGGCAGTTTAATCAGGTGATAGTCCGTTTGATTATGTTGACACCTGGCTGAAGCATCAGTTTGCCTTTTGTCTCTAAGTTTTGTGCTAGGTTTTCTAAATTTGGAACATATCTTATACGGTAGAATTTTATAACTTCACATACAATGTTGGCACACATATTTTATCAGGACCATAATGTTCAGCAAATTATGAGTTTTCAAATGATACCTCAGAAGACATACTTTGTATCAAATTTATCATGGTCCTGTAAAAAGGATGAACATAAGGTTACTGACTGTCATGTAGCTCCGCACCAAAGAGTTTATTATTTAAGTTAAGGCAAGACATATAAGAGGTAATGACAGACATTCTTTGAGGGAAGGGAAGACAAGGACAACAGAAATAAGACAACTTGTCTTCTAGACAAATGATGTGTTTATCCTGAGAGCTACACAGGTATACTTTAAATATCATTTTTTAATACACGCAACATTCTTTGAGTAGAAGATTAATATTTATAAGTCTCTTGGAAAAAGTATGTCTTGAAGAGAGATAAGAAAGAGGAGATGATGGAAGTAAGGACAGGGAGAGAATTCCAGGCATAAAGGAGTGTATGAAAAGATGGGAGTGGGAGAAGATACTGATGCGGGTGGGGTCCTTAACTGTGAGGCATGAGTGGAACCAGCTTCAGTAACTCTCCGTCTTTCTCCTTATCTGAGGTGGTCACCAAGCGGGCCTACATGGCGGTAGGATCCCTCACCATAAATGAGGAGCGGTCAGAGGTGGTAGACTTCTCTGTGCCCTTCATCGAGACAGGAATTAGTGTCATGGTATCACGTAGCAACGGGACTGTCTCACCTTCTGCCTTCCTAGGTAAGCTCTTCTCCTGAGGTGAGGGTGAGGGGGGACTAGTGTAATGAAAAAACAGCCAAAGAGTCCTTATGAGTCTCTGGGGCATTCCCAAGGAAGGAGTTTCAGGGAAGGATTTTTTTTCTTCAAGTTGTTTTATTTCAAAATCCCAAACAAGCAAACTCCAGGCAAATTCAAACACTCAAGGTCCAGGAGCTCCAGAATATTTCTCAGTGACCTTTAGGCACAATGCTAGCAAGGAGGTGCCTCACTTACAGCTCTCACCCTACAGTACACAGTATCACCGGGGGTCTGTCTACACTGCTGTCAGAGGTTGACAGCAGCACATGTGCACATACCTGACCTAGCTTTGAGTTAGCTAACTCCAATAACAATAGCAGTGAGGTTAAGCCCACCCAGGACCCTGGGTGCCTACTTGAATGATTAGTCCATGCTGCCATGGCTTTGCTTCTATTGTTATGGGAGCTAGCTAGATCAAAGCTAACTTGGGTATGTCTACATTGCTGCAGTCATGGTTCTGATTGCTGGGTAGATGATGTGCTTGGTGGCTCAGCTAGTATCACTCCCAGTGAGTGTGAGCCAGAAGAAAAGTGGTACAGGTCCTCCTACCAGAACTTGTGCCTGTCATAGACTATCAGGGTTGGAAGGGACCTCATGAGGTCATCTAGTCCAAGCTGCTGCTCAAAGCAGGGCCAATCCCCAGACAGATTTTTACCCCCTATCCCTAAGTGGCCCCCTCAAGGATTGAACTCACAACCCTGGGTTTAGCAGGCCACTGCTCAAACCACTGAGCTATTCCCCCTCAGTGATAATACAATGAGGGTGGTAAGACTTGGCTTTAGACATGTCACCCTACAAGGACACATTAACCTAAGCTCCCTTTGGCACAGTGGAAGATAAATATCTACCAGCACTTCTGAAAAAGAGTGGGGCACAATCCCTGTGCTAGGCCAAGATTCCATCCCCCAGTTCTAGGGTCCCAAGGTAGTTGCGAATGATCACTGAGTCCTGAGTTGCTTCTGTGTTTCCTCAAGCAGTTACTACATTCCTAATATTTACCGCTTTGCTTTATAAAATATGTTGAGATATAGCAAAGCATAAAAGGTGAGTTATAGGATCAGTCTGCTCTCTGACCCTGATTCTGCAAACACTTATCTATATGAAGTTACTCGTGTACCTAAGGAAGATTATCTAAACCTCTTTGGGCTGGGAATCTCAGGAGATAATGCTTTTCTTATAAGCTTTCCAGTATTTTCTGGCTTTGGCCAGGTCCTGAAATATCACCAGGAAATTTAAAACAGCAGCAGCAACAAAATTAACACAACATTTTTGAATTTCAAATAGGTTTGGGTTCAAACTTTGAGTGAAAGTTGGAGCAGGATCATATTTGATCTGAACTCGCTCAGCCCCATCACTGCCCCTTAAGCTTGGAGAAGGGCAGAAGCCAGCTTCAGTCAAACACTCACAGGGCATGAACTGTAGCATTTCTAGTGCAGTCTGGTGGTCTCAATTGCCAAGCGGCAGGCTGGAACATTGGTAGCACTGCCATAATTCTGGCTGAACTGCAAAAACTTCAGGGATAGAATTTGGTTCAGGCACGCACCCCAAAATTAAGCTGCTTAGCTGAGTCATATCCAAACCTGTTTGTTCCCCAGAAATGGGCTGAAGGACTTAATGGGACGAGCATTTCATCATTGCATCTGATAAGGTCTGGGCCTGGTTCCAGGTGGAACTGGGAATTACAGACCCTGCGATGAAAATGGAATAAAAAATGAACTAACTTTTTCCAGTCTCAGAAGCTTTGAGGCTTGATTTGAGGTGGGGGCGTGAAGGTTTGGGAGCTAGTTCCTATTCTATGCAAAGCAGTCCCCCCATCCCCACCCTCGACATGGAACCCTGTGAGTGGGACAGTAATGCTGGCTGTGGTGTGTCTGGCATTTCACCCTGTGCCCTGTTTTTCTCCTCTCCTTCCCAGAACCATTCAGTGCTGACGTATGGGTGATGATGTTTGTCATGCTGCTCATAATCTCTGCAGTGGCTGTCTTCGTCTTTGAGTACTTCAGCCCTGTAGGTTACAATCGGTGCCTTGCTGATGGCAGAGGTAAGAGGAGCCTTTTTCATTGCAAGTTTCTCTCCCTTCTCATCCTGGCTCCTTAGTCAATGGGAGTTCCTTTTCCCCCTACACACGCTCATGGATCCAGCCGCTTGGATCTCTGTGTTCTGTCTAAGAAGGGAAGGGAGGGAGGTGGGAAGATGACTTTTAGGATAATAATGGGTATGGATAATGGATAATCGGCTTGGCTCAGGAGACAGTTATGTAGAGCCTTTCATCTATAGAGTGCTAATTCCAAACTACTTCTAGCTGGCGGGAAGAGGAAATGGATATGGGTATCTAGCACTGGCCCTGCTGTAAGCCTTTTTGGAATAATTAGAGGGTCCTGAACTGCCAGTCCACCTTTCATCAGTGCTACGTTTCACTTTAAAAAAGTAAAACTTAAAAGCCCAGAGAAAGAAACTCTCCCCATTATATTCTTCTATTCCCCAGACTTGATATCCATTACCTGGGTGTGTCCCCACCCCATTTAAAGCTCTTTTGTTGACCAAAGGTTGTGAGAGGACTGGGAAAGTGAGACATTGGTTTTCCTGGGGCTGAATGAGGAGTTATTTTGCAGGGCAAGTCTGATCTCTCTCTGTGATGCTCAAAAGCCTTCTTCCCTGGGAGAAGAAGAGATGAGTCAGAGAAGAGGACAGAGAGGGATTTTTGCACTAGCAAAGATGGAATGCTCAGCAGTTAAGGTTGCTACTCTCTCCTTAATCTCACTCCATTATGAATTGGTCCCCAACCTAAGGCCTTAACAACAGCTGAACTCAGATGTTTGTTTGAAAATATGTTCACTTGCCTGCCAAGCCATTGCCTCCAGCTGATTTATACCACCAAGTTAGACAGCACTGAAAAAAAAAAAAGATTTTGTAATGGAAATACAGACAGAGACTTAAATATAACTATGCCAGTGGGGACTTCTCTAATAACACTGAACTGTGGACAGCATGTATGGGCAGATGCACATATCTAAACAGATGTATGGGCAGATGAAAATAGCTATGAGGTTAAAGGGAGAGACTAATACAGCTGTGCAATCAGCTGCTGATATTAATACAGCTGTGCAGCCAGATGCAGATATTAAACTAGCTGTATGGACAGATGCAATTAATAATATGTCTGAATAGTTGTAAATATTACATGTTCGGACAGATGTTTTTGTTAGTACAGGTGTGTGTAATAGTGCAGATGTGGATGGCAGGTGCATATGTTATAGTGTTTGCTTGGTCGCTAATGCTCTAGTTAAGGTTACTTTGATACCCCCATCAGTGTGTGGTTCTGTGGTTGACAATGCAGTTGTGAAATCAGTTGAGAGATTAGTGTTTTAGGGTGGAATTTTCAAAAGCACTTACAGGTATGTCTACACTACAATTAAAAACAGGCAGCTCGCCCATGCCAGCTGATTCAGGCTTGTGGGGCTGAGGCTAAGGGACTGTTTAATTGCAGTGTAGACATTCGGACTTGGGCTGCAAGGTGGGAGGGTCCCAGAGCTTGGGCTGCAGCCCAAGCCCAAAAGTCTGCACGGCAATTAAACAGCCCCTTAGCCAGAGTCAGCTGGCACAGGTCAGACACAGGTGTTTAATTACAATGTAGACAGACCCATAGTGACGTAGGCACTGATAATCAGTGGGACTTGCGCCCCTAAGTTATGAGGACATTTTGAAAATCCCATTCTTAGCCTCTCTCTCCTCTTTTCTCTTAAAAATAAATTAACGCAATGCACAAAACCATGCTAATGTCATATTAACATTACAGCTATAAGCACTCAGAAAGCCAGGAAGTGCAAAAATGTATGTTTCTCACAATAGCTAACTTGTCCCATTTCATATGGAGGATCCAATTTTGCCAGCTGATACATCCCCATTGGAGTCAGCTGGAGTTGTGTGTGCACGTCCAAGGGTAGAATTGGGCCACTTGCATTTAAAGTTATATTTTAAATAAAACCATTAGTTTTCTTGAAGGGCTAGGGTGTAGCTCGCCTGACATGGGTGGAAGAGAAGGTGCAAGAAATCTTCCTTCCCTTGTGCTCCTCTGCAGAGGTCAGCCCTAGTCATCATAAGCAGCACAAAGACTATATCTAAGTGTAGCACCACTGCTGGCACTAGACGCTCCACCCATGCAGCAGGTGGGAGTATGGCCCTACCTTTTCAATACCACACCGGTGGGCCTGGTGGGTAGTGCACTGGACTGGGACTCAGGAGACCAGGGTGCTATTCCTGACTTGGTCACTGGACTCTGCTAGGTGACCTTGGGCAAGTCAGTTCACCTCTTTGTGCCTCAGTTTAGCTATCTGTAAAATGGGGATAATCGTATGGACTTCCTTGTAAAGTGCTATATAGGAGCTAGATATTGTTACTATACAAGTTAGCTGAGCTAAGCTGACACCAGAGGGTCACATGTGTAGTGGCGCTCCCACTTGGACAGTTGCTTCCTGAGAAGAACCCTTGGAATAATTCCAATTATAATCTCTCTCCCAGCCTTGTGGCGGCAAACTCCAGTCTGTATCTCAGAGATCTCTAGCACTGTGTCTGGTATATGCAGTGTGGAAAAGACAAGGTTGCCATAAGAACCTTACAGTTTTCATATTCTGAGTTTTCAAAATGATAAGCTGAGTGATTCACAGATGTATTTGTTATGGTTAGAGTGAGGTTCTGCTCTGAAAAGTGACTATGTAAAAATAGCCCCTTCTTGCATGGCAGATCTGTTCCTTGTGTGTCAGATTCAGAGTCAGAGCTGCTGACTTCCCGAAGAAGTAAGATCTGACTGTTTTTTTACAAGTGTCTGCCGCTCAGAGCCAACGCAGCTCAGGGAGATAGAGCTGGGCTCTTTTCTGGCTCATGCATCTTCAACAGAATGGCAAAGGAAGATCCATTTGTAGGGCTACTTGTGCAACCCTGTGGTCAGGGCCGGCTCTGGCTTTTTTGCCACCCCAGGCAAAAAAGCCTCTCGCCGCCCCCCATCCCCTGGCGGGGAACACGGTAGGGGAGGGCGTTGAGCCCGGCCGCAGCCCCGCTCTCCCCGGCCGGCCGGAGCGCCGGGGGGAGGGCGGCGAGCCCGGCCGCGGCTCCGCTCTCCCCGGCCGGCTGGAGCGCCGGGGGGAGGGCGGCGAGCCCGGCCGCGGCTCCGCTCTCCCCGGCCGGCTGGAGCGCCGGGGGAGGGCGGTGAGCCCGGCCGCGGCCCCGCTCTCCCCAGGTGAGCGCCGCCCCCCTCCAGGTGCCGCCCCAAGCACATGCTTGGAGTGCTGGTGCCTGGAGCCGGCCCTGCTTGTGGTCTTCAGATTGGGTACTTACTTATGCCTGGGCCAGTCCACTAAGGGTTCTAGTTTGCACATTCGTCCCTGAGGGAGTAATTGGAGGGCGGTGGTGTTGAGCAGCTGTAAGAGAGGGCAGAATTCATCTGGCAGAATCTTTATTACTAGTGATGATGGCCAAAGCAGAAAGGAACAGTTTGACTTTCAGATTCCGGGGGCAGTTAGGAGTTAGAAAAAAGCATCTTTTTTCCTTATAAACTGTACTAATTTGTCAACAAAATCCTGGAGACATGATAAACATGGAAGTCCATGCTGCCATTTATTACAAAGTCACTTTTTAGAGTGAGGCTGCGCTTTAGTGCCGCTGCAAGGACAGATGCGAGTGCATTACAGCTGTGGGAACAGATGGAAATATTAATCCAGTGATCATGTTGCATGAGTAAGTAGAACTGCAGATTGCTTATCCTGAGGTTTTCACTGCCTCTGTTTTGTTCCTTGGTCACTCCAGAGCCAGGTGGACCCTCTTTCACCATTGGCAAAGCTATCTGGTTGCTGTGGGGTCTGGTGTTTAACAACTCCGTGCCAGTGCAGAATCCCAAAGGTACCACTAGCAAGATCATGGTGTCTGTGTGGGCCTTCTTTGCTGTCATCTTCCTGGCCAGTTATACTGCCAACCTGGCCGCCTTCATGATCCAAGAGGAGTACGTGGACCAAGTGTCTGGACTGAGCGACAAAAAGGTAACTGATCCACTCCAAATTTGAAAGCATCTTTCACCATGGCAGGGGCTGCACCCTCTCTAAACCATTCTAATTGGCAACCAATGCATTGATGCAGTGTCTGGGTTAAATACTGCTAAGACTGATCACTGAAAAATAGTTGCACTTTACGTGTTCAAAGCACTGTGCAAAGAACGAATGGGGTAACAGTATTGGATATCATGTTATAAAATCTGTGGGCCAGATCTTCTGCTAGTATAAATTAGTATCGATCTATTGACGTTAGTCCATCCACTGATTTACACCAGTGGAGGGTCTGGTACTGTATTTTAATGATCACTGTTATGAATAGATGCTTAGAAACTCAACACAGAACTGCTTTTCTTTTCTGAACAGTTTTCTATCCCTTGTTTACACACACTGGTTTTTGTTATCTCAGAGTAATCACTTACGCTGGGCGGTACACGTTGGTTTGATCTGATAGGATTGCTCATGTGTGCAGGACAGCGCTCCCTGGTTTGTTAGGGTAGGGTTGTTTATGAGCACTAAGCTGTGCACACTGGTTTATTTTTATTATATGGGTACTCATGAGTATGCGGCTGTAGATTCTCGTTCCTTAGCCTGGAGTTCGTTATTCAACCAAGGACTGCTCAAACTGCTTTATTGCTGTAGGGTGGCCTCTAAGCATGAGGCTGCAAACCCTTTTGTTATCATATGGTGGCTAGTGGGAACTTGACTGTACACACTGGCTTGTTATTGCAAACCTGGCTTGTTATAGTCAAGGCCCCGTCTATTCCATGACAAGATAGACTCAGTTCTGGGGCCAGGTCCCCTAGTGTAGACAATACTTCTGTGCAGCAGCCTGGAAGTTCTGTAACAGATTCATGTACATTTTTTTAAAACAGCATTTTTAATGGAATGAAATACATCAATGAATAACCCCAATCTGTACAGTAGCCCTCGTGGTGTTCGTTTTGATAATATCTTCACTTTGTTTCATGCTGCCTCCACATTCTCACATTTCAGTGTGCCACAGTTTTTTTGTATTGACAACATGTTACTGCAGGGTAGAAGCAGTCAGGCAGAAAGCTGGAAGTTTTGACAGCTGGGTAAGGGATAATTGGGGCTTTTGACACCAGAGAAAGCCTGGGCATTGTTAGCTGGAAGTTTCTACTTAATGGATCATCACTAAAACAGTTAAGTGTTGCCATTAATTTATCGTTAGTAGGTTTCACCATTAACAACCCATTGAACTGAGTGCACCTCCAAGTCTTATTTCAGGATGCACGCAGACTCAGGAAGACAACTACTCATCTGTTCACACTCTGTGCATATTTTTAAGATATTCTTCACACCCATGAGGAGGTGTGTATAAAATATGAAGTTGATTCTGAGGCAAATTACACAGCTTCAGATTCATGGAGGGCACTAGACCTTGCCCACATTGTTGAGGATGTTATTGTAGGGTTGCTGGAATGAAGTGGGTCTGGGTTCTCTTCCCCCCACTTTGTTTATACATTTATAATTGTTTTGGATATTTTCTACACAACAACCCAATTTATCAGAGCAGAGAAGATAGAACATATTTAGCTAATCAGGGCGTCACACAAACATGGCTTTCAGTGCCGATGGTGCATCAGGGTTAGAATTGCAAAGTTTTGCAACAAAATCTGGAACCAGGTGAAACTGGCCTAGCAACAGTTCAGGGGGTTTCATAGCATCTCAGGCCCAGGCTTTACTCTGCAATGTACCCTGCCAATGCCCAGTGAGAGGGAGGCCAGGAAAGCTCTACTTCAGCCAAAAGCCCTCTGTGTAAATAAGCTAGCACTACATTTTAATAGATTTTCATTCACTTCACACCTGAAGAGGCACAAGCAACCAATGACAGAATTTTCAAGCAGCAATACATATGTCCTTGAGCAGTTATTAAATACCCTAGTCTCTCTGGTTGAAATTCACCCCTGTGCAGAGGGCCCCCCACAAAGTTCATATATCACGTATGCCCCACTTACACTCTCAATACAGGGTTTAAATAGGACTTGAATGCTGCATTGTCCCAGTTGGTTAGACAGAGGGATACTGTGAGGAGACAATAGCTGACAAATCACAGAAGGCCAAGAAGAGAACAAATGTACATCCTTGCAAGGAGTCCAGGGCACCTAGGCTTTCTGGGAGTCTCTTTCCCCAACATGCCAAACCACTGAAATCTTGTCCTTGGCAGTCATTGGGGCAGCAAAAACCTCCCAGTCTGTCCCATTTTCTGGAGAGGGACAGGTGCCTCTAGCAAGACATGGGTCAGTGGACAAAATAGCCCAAGCTAATGCTGAGGGCCTGGTCACTGTAAGGGATATTGGCCTTCCTCCCATTCCTCTCTGAGACTTCTTGGATCTGCTAGCAAAAGCCTTTAATAGCATGAAGATGGTAGGTTGAGGATCCCACCACCTTAATGGTGCAGGAGTCCAACATGTCAGATATAGTAAGAAGGAAAAAAAGACTATCACCAGCTGTGGCTTTCTATCATCATTCAAGTTCAAGGCAATTACTGTTGAGGACATTTCCACTGATAGTGTCTCCTTGGATAAGAGGATCTGCTCTAGAAAAGGTGCTGGACCAGGGGTGGGCAAGCTATGGCCCGCGGGCTGGATCGTCAGCCATTTTAAGCCGGCCCTCGAGCTCCCACTGAGGAGCGGGGTCTGGGGCTTGCCCCGCTCCAGCTGGGGAGCAAGGTCGGGGGCCGCTCCCCATGGCTCCCGGAAACTGCGGCATGGCCCTCCTCTGCCTCCTATATGCTCCAATGGCCCCGCTCCAATGGCCCCACTCCAATGGCCCCCCTTGAGCGCTCCAATGGGAGCTGAATGGACGATGCTTGCGGATGGGGCAGTTCTCAGAGCTGCCTTGCCACGCCTCCGCGTAGGAGCTGGAGAAGGGACATGCTGTTGCTTTCGGGAGCCGCTTGAGATAAGTGCCACCTGGAGCCTGCACCTCTGAACCTCTCCCCATGCCCCAACCCCCTGTCCCAGCCCTGATCCTCCTTCCACCCTCCGAACCCCTTGGTCCCAGTCCAGAGCACCCTCCGACACCCCAAACTCCTCATCCCCAGTCCCACCCCAGAGCCTGCACCCCCAGCTGGAGCCCTCACACACACCCCCGCACCTCATTCCCCTGCCCCAGCCCGGAGCCCCCTCACGCACCCTGAACTTCTCATTTCTGGCCCCACCCTGGAGCCTGCACCCCCAACCAGAGCCCTCACCTGCTCCCACACCCCAGCCCCAATTTTGTGAGCATTCATGGCCTGCAATACAATTTCTATTCCCAGATGTGGCCCTTGGGCCAAAAAGTCCCCCCCCCCCCCGTGCAAGACTCTCAAGTTTGGCTTCACCAGACCTCTCTCTCCAGTAGCCCCTAATAATATGGATTTAAATGACCCAGTCTTGTAGAGACTGTCTTCTTCAGGACCTCTCCTAACATTTTTCCTCAGAGGCCCTGCTGGTGCTATGCAGGGATCTTACCAAACTTCTAAAGTTCACCCCCCTTTCTCCTGCGCCTGATGCTGATGTGTTCCCTGCTATCTCTGAGGAGAATAAGCTTGACAGTTGTATTCTTTTCCAGCCAGCTGTCCAAAATTGAATACATGGGCTGCTCACTATACTTCATCTGTTAATTCCTCCAAATGATAAGGCTTCCTGTTGATAAAATCATGTGCTGTGTTGTGGTCCCTAAAGTAGATTCAGTTGTAGCCAATTTTGGGGAGGAAAATCCCCTATCCATTGAAGGAAATGTTGGCTCCAAGAATCCCCTAAGCAAATGTGTGGATGGTCTTTTAAAAAGGTCCCAAGAAATCGCTAATTGCCATTTAACCTTTCCATTCACTCGCTCTACTCAGAGCGGGCTATGGGCGACTCGCTGAACTACACTGCTCTGCTGGGAGCTGTCTACACTGCCGTTAACCAGGTGATTGTTACTTTGGTCTGACTACCCGGTAAGCCTTACCCAGGTGTGCACATCCCCACAGTAAAGACTTACTCACATTACTGAATCTTAACTATTTCTGAACTTGCCCTAGTGTGTCTTAGGGTATATCCCATGGTTCTTTGTGCTGAGCCATTCTAGGATTTTTTCCCAGTCAATTGTGTCAATTGCAAGAGAACTTCTCTGTCCCTTAGAGGGGAATTGTGGGAAGGGAATGGAGAACTGTCATCACTCAAGTGATTTAGCCTATGTCCTCACTGCAAGATGGGTGGATTTCTACCTGAGTGAAAGCTTCCACTCTAATTTTAGCCTACAGCCCCAGATGCACCAACTAGCTTGGGTTGAAAGCACCACTAAACTCAGGTGAGATGGTTTTGTGTGTGGATGAGAAAGGGATTAGGGGCAACACCTGAGTAAGAGTCCAAGTTAGCTCATACCCTTAGAGAGGAAATTCTCTGCCCTTCTGATTCGTCCAGCTAGTGGAACCCAGGATGTTGTCCTGGTGATGCGAAGTCCCGCTAGAGGAGCATCATAGCACAAAACACAGTGCAAGCCACCTGAAATGCTTACTCTTCAGGGCTCACCGAGGAGAAGCTGAGGCCAGCTGTGAGACAATAGACTCTCATCATCACATAGAAAGTTCAGTTGATTTCCCGAGTTATGATCAGGTCCTTGGCTCTGGGCACAATTTATTAACAACCTTTTCCCTGCAGCACCCTCCTTCCTGGCTGTTCCTGGGGGATTACACTCGACTGGCCATCCAGCTGCAGGTTGCACATGAACTATGTTCTCTCAGTCTTTGACATAGCCAGGTTGCTAAGGTGGCTGGGCCCTCTGGCCAAACCCCAAAGTCTATCCCTTCCAGGGTATTGTCTCTTCTCCCTGCCACAGCACTCCCTCGGCAGCAGCACTTCTTCAGCCACATCACACCCTTCTTGGGTGTCTTCAGCAGCAACACTATCCCTCCCTGTTACAGCCCTGCTTGCAGGAGTAGGAACAGGCAGCTTTCAGCAACCATCCTCTTTCCTCTCCCAGGACTCCTCTTTTTGTGCCCCACAGCAGTCCTGGCTCTTGGTCATCAGGGAGGCAAGCCAAAATTGGCCCAGGTGCAGCTGAGTCCTCAACTTTCTTAAAAGGCCAGCTCAGCCTGTGAGACCAGGACACCTGACAGGTGCACTGAGCTAAATTCTCTCCTGAGCTAAGATTTGCTTGACACTACATAAGAGAGTTGGAATCTGGCTACAGCTCCCAGCTTCTCAAGTGACTCCATCTGCAGTGTAAATGAAAGAAGCGTAGGGGCCACTGCTGTCATGGTGATAGGCAGCATCTGGTCCCTATGGGACCATGTGCCAGCTGTGAATTGGCACTGTGGAGCACATCTTACACCTCTCTCCATTTGTCCTCACAATCCGGCATACCCACCTGCTGTGCCCCTCCATCCTCTGACTGTTGGGGCAGTTGGTGTCGGAGCCAACTCTGAGGGCTTTATGCCGGCTGAAAATTCCCCTCTATCTGGGGATGTTCAGCTTAGCAGCTGTGGTCAGATTCTGGCTCCTTTGTGACATGATCTGAGCAGCACAAAGGGGTCAGAACAGCAGCAGCGAATCTTGCCCTCTGATTCATACTCAAGGCTGCCAATCATTGCTCTCAATTTAGGAGCCATTGGGAAGGCCCTGTTTGCCCTCACGGAGTCTTTCTTTCATGCAGGCCAGGAAGTCCTAGTCTGGACAGACAACTCAGCAATTGTGGCCTGCTTGAACTAGCAGTAAGTGCTCAAAGTCCAAGCTTCTACTTTAGTGAGGTCAATAGAAATCTAACAGTTCTGGGGTCTCTCCTCTTCCAGGGAGGTAAATCACCGATAGGGTCTACCCCTCTTGTAGCTGTTTGCCTTCTTGCCAAATGTCCCTGCTTCAGAGTTCTGCATCCAGCTCCTGGGCCTGGGTTTTTCCTGGCTTTAATCAGGGGACATAACCCGATTTCTGATCATAAGTGTTTCAGATGGGCTTGGAGAAACAAGTGGCTGCTGTATTTCAGTTTTCTGAAGGCAATACATACAGAAATCAGAACATAAATGAAATAATGTTGGAAATAATCCGCTAGCTACACACACATTTTATTCTATTACTACTGTATATGAATGGAAAGCAAATGTGAAAGGCCAGCAGTGCATATAAATAATGCCTGTGGAGATGAGAAAAATTAATTAAAAATAAATTTAAGAAAATAAATAGGGTCTATACATTGGTTGAAAATGCCTAAGAACCTAGTAAAGCAAAGCACGAAAATGATCATCTCATAATTGACATAAAGTACAAAGCAATGGCCATCTAGCTCCTGGTAAATTAATGTAGATTGTCTAGGTTTTACATGTATTTACAATTTTGTAAGAAGTTAATGAAATGTTAAGGCAAAGGCCCCATGGGCTGTGCAGCACATTAAACCAAAGTTATACAACCAGGCCCCCAGATATGCAAAGCACTTAAGCACGTGCTTAACTTTGAGCATGTGACTAGCCACATTAAAGTCAATGGACTGCTACTCACATGATTAAAGTTAAGCACATGCCCAAGTGTTTTGCTGGGCTGTGTGGTCATTATAGCAGATCTCTGCTCAGGAGGAGGTTAGGAAGAATGCCAGGTGGGAACCTTCTATATTTACAGATCTCCTAAGGAGTGCAGGAGTAGGGCTCATCGTCTTTGCACCTTAAAAGACCTGTAGGAGGGGAAACTTCTGGCCACGTGGCTTGGAGGTAGTAGTGGAGCATGTAGGAGGGCACTTAACACTAACACAATATTTTTTGTGATATTTGTGTGGATTTATGTGACAAAAAGAGGCTTGTATGTGGCAACTTGAAAAGGTGGAAATTGTGCCGCTGTTTCTGTGGCAGCACAATTGTGTTGTTCAAGCGACCTTAGCTGAGGTTCTGAGTTAGCTGGACAAAAGTCAGGCAATTCATAGTTAAAAATCACACAGCAACTTTAACTCTGTATTGTTGCATGTAAAGCAGGGTTTATCTCACATGCTCATAGAATCCTGGCTTATGTCACATCCTATTTGGAAAACAGAATTCTGTAATGGAATAAGATTGCACTTCTTTCTCCACTGCTTCTCCAGCGAGACTGTTTACTATACATGAATTGCGTGCTGCCTTCAGTGTAAAAGTAACCTTTCTAGTTAACATTAGATGCACATCTGCAGAGCTTTCTATCACTGCATAATATAGTATATGTCTATGAACTGTACAACACAAGATTTAGAGTCAAGGTTCACTTTTAACTCTGAATTTCCTGACTTTTATGCCATTTGATGATCTCGCTGCACATCATTATAAATTGTTAGTTACTAAGATGTATAATAACAATCAAACTGGAATTTCTTATTCACCCTTATACAGGCAGTGAGTTACAGCACAAATTGTACAGTCTTCAGGCTGGGCTTGATTTTCAAGTTTCAGTGAGATCCTCAAAACAAGCCACTGTGCTTGAAGAAAATTGGTTCCGTAGTTTTGAAGCTATGGATGTTTAAAATCAACAGGGTTTGAAACATTCTCTTCCTCCCTCTCCCCTTTCTTCTTTCATTTCTCTCTTTTTTTAAACCTCTGCTCAGACAAGAGTGGTTTGGAACATGGCGAGGCTATGATGCGCTTTAGCTTTGACTCACAGGATCCTCTCTCTTCCGTGGCTCTGCAGGGGTTAATGCAGTAAAAACTTGTAATGCGGCTCTTCAGAATTAACGGCAGTAAAATGTGGTTCTGTCAGGAATTTAAGCAGCTAAGACACAGGAGGAACAAATGTGCTGAGTAAGGCTCTTGGTTTGATTCGTCCCCTCAAGCGAAGGGAGATGCAACTTCTTGGGCTTTGCTGCACTCATGGCAGAATGAGTGGATTCACCCTATCCCTAACTTCCTCTGTCTTAGGTAGGATGGCAGACTAGATGATCACAGTGGTCCCATCTGGCCTTGGAATATGTGAATCTATAATCTACCCTTACTGCACTGGCACATCACTGGCATCACTAACAATTTTCTGATCCTTTTTTTCTTGTAATCTTCACTCGGTATTAACCCTTTGGGGATGGCAGCTATATTTGGCCACCTACATACATGTTCATTTGGCTGGCATTCTGGGAAATGCCAGCCTTCTAAGAGTTGTCATAAAAAGGAACAAAGATTTGTTCTGTTTCCTGCTTCCGAATAAGCCAGCAGAGGAAGAAGCGAAGATGATTTTTATTGATTAGTTATGTAGTACCATAAATGTGCATGGCACTTTGCAGCCAAATAAAAGACAGTGGCTCTGCTGCCTTAGGAGAGTTTACAGTCTACGAGCTGTGAACTGCTTCATGCATCTCAATGGGCTTTTAACTCTGAAGCTTCATGACACGAGAAAGAGAGGAGGTGGGTTACAATGAAAAAAGACCATTGGGTAGCTTGGGTTAGCAATGGCTACAACTTGTTGCTACATTTATTTTTTCAATAATGTAGATTGCAGGGACTCTGTTTTACTAAATATTTATACAAAGCCTAGTGAAAGGTGGCCCTGATTCTTACCATGACCTTTGCATGGTATTGCAGTATAAGTAATGGTAGTTTTTAAAGTTACTCTGAAGAGAATTCTACTGGTTACGATTACTCAGGGTAAAATCCAGGTTCCCCTGAAGTCAATGGGAGTTTTTCCATTGACTTCAATGGGGCCAGGTTTTCACCTCAGTGTCCAGTACTCCATGCCCACATGCAGATCAGCTTGCAGCAGGGGAGGTTAGTCACTACTAGCGTTCTGTTCCATCATCACATACCTTTGAATATAAATCCCAGAACTTCATTGGCCTTCTTTAGTAGAGCTGGTCAGAAATGGATTTTTTTTTTTACAAAAATTTGTGCAAAAAATGTGTCTCCTTGATGTGTCAGAAAACTTAATATTTTTGACCAGCTCTATTCTTTGCAGTCAGATTGCTTTTCAGACTCCTGTCTAACGTACTGTCCACTGTCACCCCTCGATCTTTTTCACTATTATTGAATCCCAGACTTCTCCCTCCCGTTGAATATCTATGCTTCTGATTCTATTTCCCCTAATATATGTGTGTGCACTTTTCCTTCTCACTGTTTGCCTGGGAGTTTATTACATGGCTTTTCCCCCATTCTATTTTAATGGGAGGTTGACTGCATAATAGAGAATGTATGGTAGGATTTCATGTTGGGAGGGTTGGCCCATAGAATGAATGACTCACACCCTCTACACATACATGTGCACAAATAAAAGCTACGGATATTTTAACTCATTTCTGGTAACCCACTGAATTGTCACACTTATGGCCTGTTCTACACAGGAAAATTAGGACAGCATAACTATGTCGCTCAGGGGTGTGAAACATCCACATCCCTGAGCAGCATTGTTAAGCTGACCTAAGTTCCTGTGTAGACAGCGCTAGGTTGATGGAAGAATTCTTCTGTTGACCTCGCTACTGCCTGTTCTGACAAGGAGTCTGGTGGCACCTTAAAGACTAAGTATCTACAAAAACAACAAGGAGTCTGGTGGCACCTTAAAGACTAGATACAGACTAACACGGCTACCCCCTGATACTTGTTCTGACAAGAGCATCCCTCCCATCGGCATAGATAGTGTCTACACTGAAGCGCTACAGGGGCGCAGGTGTGCCGCTGTAGCAGTTTAAATGTGGACAAGCCCTAAGTCTGTGCTTATCGTATCATGAGTTAGTGTGTGAAGTGGCCTTCGCATTCTGCTTGATTGAGAGGCTAAGTGATCCCAGTGGGAGCATGGATTTCTTTTGGTGAAGAGGCTTGAGGTGCATCTAGAGATCTGACTGAGGTGAGGCTTTATAGTAGGATGGGTGTGCACTGATGAAGCATGATAGCCCTGTGACGAAGAGGCTGCATGGACTGTATACATAGTGATCTAGTCCTGATGTATATATGGTGTTCTGGTGGTGAGTGTGTGTGCAAAGCCTGGTCATGAACAGGCTGCAGAGCCGTGATGTGTGTGTAGCGACTGAGTCAGTGAAGGGGCTACTTAGCCCCAGCGAGTGCATGATGATATGGGTGATAAATAGCCCTGAGATGCAGTCTGGTCAGAGAAGAGACTATACAGCCTTGAGGTTGGTAGTGATCCATTTAGTACAGTGACTGCTCAGACCTGACATGTGCATAGCGATCCAGTCATTGAAGAGACTGTATAGTCCCACTGTGAGCATTTCTTTGGCAATAATTACATGTGACGGAAGCTGCTTCCACCAATTGGATCACTGCTTTCATCTCAGCCATTTTACAAGGACAACTATTTTTAAACTTGCTATTTTTGAACTTCCTTTCTTTTTTTTTTTCACCTCTGAATTGTTCCCAGTTTGCTCCGTTTCTTTGCCTGACCCAGTGGTGTCACTATTTCACCTGCTGACATTCTTGCATCTTGCACATTTGCTAAGTGGAACCTGCCCCCCTCCCAACACCTTTGTGGGGGAGTTTAATCTAATTCTTTGCCAGTGTTGTTACAGTCAGCAGCACAGTCAGCAGCATTAACACTGATACCCCCCTTGAGACTCATCTAAGCAGTGCACAGAGCAAGGCACTATGCCCAAGAAGGCCAGGGAATTTGGAACACAAAAGGATATTTGTGAATATGATAAACCACGAGAGCAAGGCCTGAGGGAATTGAATGCATTTTCAGGACCTCCCAACACTGTATGTTAGATATGACATTGTCCCCTCACACTTTAGAATCAAGGCAGTGTATTTTTTCATTGTAAATGATGGGAGAAGTCAAGGGACCGATGTTTCACGACTGGAGTCCTGGGATTGAATCCTGTCATGGGGTATATGGAAGGGGCTGATGGGGGAAGACAGTGGGCCGGGGGTGGGGAGGAAACGTGGGGATGGGAGAAAGGGAGGAACTGGGTGTTTGCAGCCACCTGGAAGGGACTCTGGGTTCAGCCTTGGGAAGAAAAAGTGTCTGAAATGGAAAAGTCTGGTGTCTGAGTGGAGGGGAGGGGGACAAGTTGGGACTGAAGCTGGAGAAATGTCTGTATGAGGGAACTCTTATTAACTAAGGAATGAGCAGCGCTGTCTCTTAAGCCTGCTCTACACTCAGATTTTGTGCCTATGTAACTCTTTAGGTGCCTTATACCAATACAGCTTATGGAAATGAGCTGTGCAGGTGTAAGGCATCTTTACACGAATGTAACTGTGTCCCCCTGGGGCGGTACAAGTTTTGCATGTAGACAAGCCCTTAGAAGGAAAGGAATACAGCCGCAGCCTCTGATGATATTGATGATATATATTCCAGTAGCAGTAAAAATGTATTAAGCACTTTCCAATTACAGATCAAGGCATAGGCGCGACTCCGTGGGTGCTCCGGGGCTGGAACACCCATGGGTAAAAAATGGTGGGTGCTGAGCACGCACTGGCAGCTCCCTTTTCAGCTCCCCTCCCCCAGTACCTCCCACCTGCCGGCGGGCCCCGCCAATCAGCACCTCTCCTTCCCTCCTCACGCCTCCCACCCGCTGCAATCAGCTTTTTCACAGTGTGCAGGAGGCAGGGGGGAGGAGTGAGGATGTGGTGCACTTGAGGGAGGGGCTGGAACAGGGCCAGAAGAGGCAGGGTGGGGGTGGGCCTTGGGGGAAGAGGTGGAGTGGGGTTGAGGACTGGGGCAGAGCCAGGGGTCCAGCACTCCCCACCCCCGGCACATTGGAAAGTTGGCACCTGTGGATCAAGGCACGGTCTCTGCTCTGAATCTAAAAAAGACAAAAATGAAGGAGGGGGCAAAGGGATACTGTCCAGAAGCAAAGTGACCAGAGTGATTAAAGCATATATCTCAACAGAAACAATGGTGCATCTTTTGGTTTTTTATTTGTTTGTTTTTTAATGTGATGCCTTTGTAAAGGGGTCACAGTCAGATTGGCCCCAGGTGGGGATAATGGGGAGACCTAGTGCACCATGTGACTCAACCGAACATAAACCAAGCGAGGGCTCATCTCACGTGAGAAATGGTGATATAGGCAGGAGTAATGAGATGGAATTCAGAAAGGGAAAATATAGGCTGATTATTAGGAACCATTTCCTAAGACTGAGCCCGGTTAAGCTGTGAAGCCGTTTCCCAAGATAAGTGGTGGAAGTCCCATCCTGTGAGACATGTAAATCTAGACTGGACAAAGCACTCAAAAAGGTACTGTCAGGAACAACCCTGCCCAGGCCAGCGGCTGGACTAGATGACCAAGTAGGTCTTTTCCATCTCTAATTTCTAGGAGAAGCTCAATCCTGGGGGAAAGCCACACAGCAGCTTCACTGCGCGTGTGGCTGGATACTTTCGGACACTCCACCACATCTTAATGAAGACAATTTATCTCAGGCAACATGTGGACAACTAAATCTCTCTCTTTCTCATTCTTGCACACACATACCCAAGCACAGTTCATGCACATACACATCACAGACAGCGCACACACAGCATCTCACACAGTCTTTTGTTCTGTGTCATGCATACACACATGCCTTGCCTCAGTCTCTCTGACAGATGCCATAACACATCCCCACATACATCACATGGCATCGGACACACTATGGCCTGGTGTACACTTCAATGTTTCGTCGGCATAGTGAGGTTGGTCGTGGGTGTGATTTTTTACCACCTCTGACTGACATAGCTATGCTGGCAAAAGCTCTAGAGTAGATGCACTTACAGCGGGGGAAAAAAAAAGGTCTTTTTGCTGGTATAGTTTATTCAATTCAGGGAACAAAATTAAGCTGTACCAGCAACAGAACTCTTTTTCTGGTTTGCACTGCATCTCCATTAGGGGTGTTTGCCAGTGTAGCTATTTCTGGTGTAGACAATGCCTGTAACATATAGACAACCACGTGCAGATGCACTTTTCTCTGGGAACCATTTGGTGATGGACAATATATTTCTTTTTTTTTTTTTAAATCTCAAGTTAATTGTGGCCAATTAGCTACCCTCTTTCCCATTATCCCTGCCAGTCCCAGCTGTCTGAATGGGGGGAAAACGATCACCTGTTTCATTATGCAAACCGATATCCAAACAGCTGAAAACAGCGTAGCCTAGCCTTCTGTGCGGCATGGCTCCAAATTGCTAATAAGATTCCACTGCCAGACAGGTTGCTTAACCCACTGCTACGGAAAGCTTTCATGGAGGAGTGATGGGGGAGCAGGAAGTGAGACTCTCAGCTGTGGTTGGCTGGGAGCCCTGGGCATAGTGTTTGTTTAAACCCTCTGAGCACTGGTAAGATCTCAGTCCTTGCAGGGATCATGCCTTCCCGAAGTCACTGCAAGGTTTTGATTTACTACTTCTCACTTTCAATGGGAGGAAGAGGAATATGTATGAGGAGCAGCTATTGGGCTTCTAATGTACATTGACACAGAAATGCACACGCAGATTCAGCCAGAACCCCACTGAAACACTTTTGGACAAAAGCACTCATACGTTACTCTATCCAGATAGACCAATACAGTGCCTCCCCCTGCAACACATACACTGCATATGTGAATTCCCTTTGTCCACTCCCCTGTAACTCACCACATGTGGAAATTGTTCCTCCACTTGTGTTGTTGCTCCACCTGTCCCTCATCCCCTTCCCTGTAAGGAGGGGAGAAGAGTTACTGTCACTCTGTAGCCTACAGGTGGATGTTGTTTGTGGGTGCCTGGGGAACCCTGGCAGAGTAGCTGTGCCACTGGGTGTTTGTAGAAGGGATATTTAAAATGTGTGTGAGGGAGCAGCTTAGGGATGTGGGATTTAGATCCTGATCCTTTACACAAGCATCCACATTTAATTTCTGAATCGATATCTA
Organism: Chrysemys picta bellii; assembly: GCF_011386835.1. NCBI lineage: Eukaryota > Metazoa > Chordata > Testudines > Emydidae > Chrysemys > Chrysemys picta. Next base: position 89,403,440 of record NC_088791.1, on the reverse strand, counting down.
ATGAGCTCCCTCACCACAACAGTGACCCTCTCCACATAATGCTCCTCCAGCAGGCCTCAGCCAGTACCCATCCTTCCTTGTCTTTTCCCGGGGAGGCCCAGCAGCCTGCTTTGCCTTCCCTGGATTGGCATCTTCTGAGCCGCTGGGGAGGGAGGCCCACTCCCCTGCTTTGGTTCTTTCAGTGGCAGCTAGTAGGCCTGCTCCCCTGGCCTGAAACTGTAGCAGCAGCTGGCATCCTGCCTTCCCTCTTTTGGCTCTCCCAGCGACGACTGACTGACTAGATCCCCGTTCTGCATCTTTGATGGACCAGCAGGAGGCACATACATTCCCCCAATACACAGTGCTGGGGGAGTATGTGGTCATCCTGCTCTTCTACGAATTGTTGCATTTTGGGAGCAACAAGCAAGCAGAAATGCTCTGCTTGATCCTGCTGTTCCAGGCTCTTTAAAACTTAAAGCCCAATGGACATTGTACTCCCACAGTGAGCCAGGGTGTTCTCCAATCCTAGTGAAAAGGACAGAAATGCGGTTCTTTCAGGGCTATTGTCAAGGCTACTTCCCCACTCTGAACTTTAGGGTACAGATGTGGGGGCCTGCATGAAAACTTCTAAGCTTAACTACCAGCTTAGATCTGGTCCACTGCCACCACTCCCAATGTGCTAATTCCCTTCCCTGGGTAGCCTTGAGAGACTCTTCACCAATTCCCTGGCGAATTCAGATCCAAAACCCTTGGATCTTAAAACAAGGAGAAATTAACCATCCCCCTCCTTTCTCCCACCAACTCCTGGTGGATCAAGATCCAACCCCCTTGGATCTAAAAACAAGGAAAATCAATCAGGTTCTTAAAAAGAAGGCTTTTAATTAAAGAAAAAGGTAAAAATCATCTCTGTAAAATCAGGATGGAAAATAACTTTACAGGGTAATCAAACTTAAAGAGCCCAGAGGAATCCCCTCTAGCCTTAGGTTCAAAGTTAAAGCAAACAGAGGTAAACACCCTAGTAAAAGGTACATTTACAAGTTGAGAAAACAGAGATAAAAACTAACACGCCTTGCCTGGCTGTTTACTTACAAGTAAATATGAGAGACTTGTTCAGAAAGATTTGGAGAGCATGGATTGATGTCTGGTCCCTCTCAGTCCCAAGAGAGGACAACCACCAAAACAAAGAGCACAAACAAAAGCCTTCGCCCCCCCACCCCCCAAGATTTGAAAGTATCTTGTCCCCTTATTGGTCCTCTGGGTCAGGTGTCAGCCAGGTTACCTGAGCTTCTTAACCCTTTACAGGTAAAAGGATTTTGAAGTCTCTGGCCAGGAGGGATTTTATAGTATTGTACACAGGAGGGCTGTTACCCTTCCCTTTATAGTTATGACAGCTATCTTCCCTTGAAAAATGAAATTCTATGATCATTTCTCTGAGGGTGAGGAATTTTCTCCTTTCCCCAGTCTCTTCCTTCTCTCTTGGGGCCCATGGATTGTTGAGTGGCAGCTGGGCATCGGTTCTTGTCAAAGTTACGAACATAAAGCCAGGAGTCTGTGGATGAATATTTATGTGTGTTCCTGTCAAGCTTTAGAGCCAAGATTCTCTGGGTCTGGGTACTGTATGGATCCTTGCATATAATTTCTAATCTCACTCTTCGCAGGGCTGCAGTGGTGGTGGTTCTAAGGTGCATCTGCATATTTGCCTTCCATTGAACAATGAGAATGGATTTTTGTTTTTTAAAGGGATGGTAGAGAAAATACCTGGGCGTAGATTTCATAACACCAATTCTTACCAGCTACAGTTTCTAGGGCCAATCTTTTCCATTTGTAGGGAATGATAGTTTCCTTCACTAGGAGCATTTTTGGCTTAGGAGACTGAGAATGAGATATGGTGGCTGGTCTTACTATGGTCCCTGATCAGTGGTGGGGAGCACTAGGTGGCTCAGGGATCATGGTTTTATTCTATACCACGTTATATGGTAATGGAAAGTGACTGTATTCCTTTTAACTCCAGCTGGTCGGAGCAGCTGCAGAAACAGCCCAGGCATGGATTGCTGCACTTTGGGGAGTGGGTAAAATGGGGCCCTGCCCTTCCCCCCAGCACTCCTCCCCCTGCACACACAACTGTGCAAGAGAGACCCCCACACACACATTCTACGGGGTCACTAAGATCCAAGTGGTGACTCCCTTCCCTCCTGCCATGTGGCCTTGTGGGAAAACTGCAGAGAGGAACCAGCCAGACTCCAGCCGATAGGAGGAGCAGCCGCAGAAGCAGCCAAGCAGGGACCTTCAGAAATTTGGAGAATTCGCTACAGTTTTGACTTGACTTTCTCTGCCCTGTGTTGATTGGCTGTTTGCTCCAACCCTTTCTCTCTCCCTCCCAGCCTCTTCACTCCACACCTGCCCTGCTTCTCCCTTGCCCTGTCCACCCTCCTCCCCTTCCCTTCAATGTCCCCTCCCCCTCTCTCCACTTTTCATTTAGCTGATCCTCTCTTAACTAACTCCACTCCCCAAAAACAAATGATGGCACTAGCCTGTCTGTTGCCATAGCACTGTTCTCTCTGCTTGTGTGCTAGACCCCTTCTCCCCTACACGGTGTCTGTTTTGTCTATTTAAATGGTAAGTTCTTTGGAACAGGGACTGTCTGCAGGGCCGGCCCACAACATTTTGGAACTTGAGGTGGGGAGCTCAAATGACGCCCCCATACCCCCTTGCTTGGGCCAAAACTTTGAAAGGTCTCAATTCTGCCTTCTTCCTGTTCTACTCGTCTCATGGTACTGCTCTGCTACCTACCCCAATAAAGGAGAACTAACAACTTAAAATGCCTTGTTTAAAAATTTTAAGTAACACTTAACTTTCAAACGCCTGAACAGCAAATGTAACTTTTCTTGTCTGCATAGTAAACACTGGCATTTTTATCTGTTTGAATAATCAAAGTGATGCTTTCCGTGTCTTCTTGGTTGCAAAGATTTGAACTTCTTCCTGAAGGTCCACAGTCTGGGCCTGCTCATGCTCTGTTGAGCTGGACCAGCCTCTCCTGTGTCACTGTGGAGCGTAGATGTGTTTTTATTAACTTCAGCTTGGAGAAGCTGCGTTCTCCACTGGCAACTGTTACAGGATGTGTTAGAAGTAGGCTCAGAGCAACAAAAGTATTTGGAAAGAGGGTGGTGATCTTATTTGTGCACATATATTCCAGAACAGCCTTTGGAGTTGATCCTGCTGAAATGTATCTTGAAAGGGCTTTCAGTTCATCACCTAAATCACTCACATCAATATCGCACATGTCATCATGTGTCAACACTGTTTCTAGTGCCCTGCATTGCTGGTGTAGGTCTTCTTCAGGTATAGTGAGGAGTTTTGGAATATCAGAAAACATCCCAAATATACTGCTGTGTTTCTTGAGTTGCATAAAATGTTCTTCAACTGACTGTATTGCACAATCTAGCACCTGGTTAAAGAATTCAACTTTGAATTGTTGTTTGGGGTCTCTTATGGGATTATCCCATGCCTTGTAATCAAAGTGTCTTCTTGTATTCTTGAATGGGTGGGAAAATAGCTTCAGTGTGAAATTCCTCTGCCAACTTCTGTCCATTCTTCAGAACATTTTGAAATCCCTCATCTGACCAGTAAGGCTGTAGGTATGACTTTGCTTTGTCCAGTTGTTCCATTGCTCCAGATATATCAAGGTCAACACCTTGGAGTCTCTTGCTTACAACATTTATTTCAAACAGTATGTCATGCCACAACACTAAGCCACACAGAAATTTGAAGTTATGTATGTTTCTGGTGATTCCATTTCCCTCTGCCACTGTTCTCCCATGAACAGTTCCTGTCATAGCATTATCCTCCATAATGGCAACTATGGCATCATCTATCTTTCCAATTTGGTGTTTGTTAGGCTTTATCACCTCCACTCGACTTTCCCATCGTGTGGCACTCAGTGGTTTCAGTGTCAGAGAGGATGTTCCCAGATGTTGCTTCAAAATTTACCATTGATGACTTGATGCAGAGAAAAATACATAGATGCTTTGAATTACATTAAAAAAGTCAGCAGCCTCACTAGAAGCTGATGCTGCATCACTGACCACCAAGTTCAATGAATGAGAACTGCATGGGACAAAAAAAGCTCGAGGGTTTAACTCTCCGATCCATGTCTGCACTCCTCTGGCCTTTCCTCTCATGTTGGCACCATTATCGTAGCCCTGACCTCTCATGTCAGCTATCACAATTCCCGTATCTTCCAGCTTTTTAAGAAGCATATTTGTCATACTAGCTCTTATAGTATCATCAATGTCAATAAATTCTAGAAAATGCTCTCTGACAGTCACTATTGCAGGAACATTTTCACTAGGTTCTGTTGTTGTTACAAAATGCACCATTAAAGTAATTTGTTCTGTATGGCTGATGTCAGGCGTGCAGTCCAGAATAACAGAGTAATATCTTGCTGACTTCAGATCTGCCACAATCTTCTGTTTGACTTTTGTTGCCAGTAACTGTATGATCTCATTTTGAATTGTTTTCCCAAGGTAATGGGGTGTGTACATTTCTTGGGTGGTGACTCTTCTTAGATGCTCCTGGAATACAGCATCAAACTCAGCCATCAGCTCCACAATTGGAAGGAAGTTTCCATTGTTTGGCACACACAGCTGATCTGAAGTGTCATGCAGTGCTAGGTTTTGGGTAGCAAGCATTCTCACAATGGCAATGAGCCTTTTCAGAACATTTTGCCAGTAAAGAGACTCTGATGCAATCTTCTCTTCATGCTGATCATCTATGGTGGCCTTTAACCTTAGTCTCATCTCAAGCTCTTTCCACCTATGGAATGCTCTCTGGTGATTTACTGCCTTCTCATGGCATGCCAGATTTCTAGCCAGATTTTTCCAGTCCTTTGTTCCTGTAGAACCCAATGGGGCTGGAACATTAGACTGGAAGAGTTTGCAACAAAAACAGTATGCAGCTTTCTGGGTTTTTGAGTACATAAGCTATGGCCTCTCCACTTTGTCACCGTTGGGGATTTCACACTAGTATTCTGTTGGATGGAAATTTCTATTTTCATTGTCTTTGGGGAACATGAAGTTTTTCACTTGCTGTGGCCCATGCAGTACAAGGAAGTCCCTCAGGCTACTACTCAAGTGGGTTCACAGTCCTGGATCATCTAGACTTAAGGAACTAAAAACTCAGCAGCACCTGTTTCTTGCGCCTCCACCACACTCTTCTCCGATCTACACTTTTCTTCAGGAATGTGCATGGTTACATCCATTTGAGAAAGAGATATGGAGGCTGCCGTAGCTGCCAGGTCACCTGCACTCTGACTGACTGCAAGATCAGGCATCTCCTCACCACTCACATCGTCACTGGGGCTGGAAGGCTCACCATGAACATTTGTGTCTATGTATCTCAGGAGAGCTCCTTCCTGCTTAGATAGAAAGCTTCCTTTGCTTTCTTTTTTTTTTCTGAATGCTGCCCCAGAGGGGCGTTTTCTTCTTTCACTCATGACTGCTGTTCTGTGCCAGCTATAATGGCTCTCAACACTCAATTGAAAGGGACAAATAAGCAGGCTGGTAGCAGGGCCTGAGGGTATGTCTACACTACCTGCCGGATTGGCGGGTAGCGATCGATCTATCAGGGATCGATTTATTGCGTATAGTGTAGATGCGATAAATCGATCCCCGATCGCTCTCCCGTCAACTGCTGAACTCCAGCAGTGCGAGAGGTGGAAGCAAAGTCGACGGGGGTGCCGCGGCCATCGATCCAGCGCCGCGAGGACGCGAAGTAATTTTAATTTGATCTAAGATACGTCGACTTCAGCTACGTTATTCTCGTAGCTGAAGTTGCGTATCTTAGATCGATCCCCCTCCCTCAGTGTAGATCAGGCCTGAGTGAGGGAAGATATCAGCGTCTTAAGGGCCTAACTGGCTCCTACTACTTCAGTTGACTGCCTGTTCTCCTCAAGTGGGTTCAGGGAATCAGCAGGAAACAGGAAGCTTCCTGAGAAGCTGGTGTTAATCAGTCCAGGCTCCTGGGGGTGCTAGAGAGGTACATAAGAGGTTCCTCCTCCTCTCTCTCCCTACAGCTCCTGCTGCTTTCTGTTATTCCCTCTCACCTTTTCTCCTGCCTGCCTGTTATGTCTCTTGTGCCCTCCTTCCTCCAGCACAGCACTCCACCATCTCTGTGCATCTAGAGCAGAGAGAATACATATGCACCAGCAGCAGACACAATTTTCTACACTCTGGGTCCTAGTGGCGCTCTCCCACAGTCTGGCACCTGAGGCGGCCGCATCAATTTGCCTCATGGTGTCTGCTACTCAGTGTTTGTACAGCACATGGCACAATGGAGCCCCATGCTTGGCTGGCCCTGAGTCACCACAGTAACTACGATGCGGTTTAATAATAATAACTTGAACACGTTGCAGTGATTTTTTTCCTATCAAGGTTTGCTCTTATTCCTATCAAGGTTTGCTCTTGATCATTCCAAGTTTGTCTGCTCCCATTGGGAGGGACTCCAGGTTTTGAGATGCATTTTTTCTTAAGTGTCAGCCTGTGTTTTAGGAACCAGATCTGACATTTCCCATCCACTGAGGAGCAACGGTGGATGCATTAATTATCTTTCTCTCGCACACACACCAGCCAATCCATCTCATCATAACTAAAGGGAAAAGATTCCCTAGCTTAGACAGCAGAGGGGACCACTACATATGTATAAATAGGTGTGATGTATTCCTGCCACTAAGGGGAACAGCACATGCAGGTGCACACAAACACAAATGCTGGCTGGTTGCAACCTAAAAGAAAAGTTCTGCTAGCACAGCCAGTGCATAGAATGTATTATGTGTAGTAGAGTGCAGTGTTGCACACACATCCAGTATCTGACATATTCCATGCAGTAGAGGGCAGTGGTACGCACCTATGTATACTCACACACCAGCCAGTCCGTTATCTCAACAATATCTGGTCAGGTTTGGTCATTATATCAAGATCTGAACTTGCATCTCATGACCCCCACAATGGACAATCAAAAGATGGTACTAAACAGGAAGTGCCATGCAAAATACCTGTCTGCAGCACCAAGGAAGGAATTTTCCATTGACCTGACTGATCAATGCATGGTTTCTTTTTTCTTTACTACTTTTATTAGGTTCCTCGCTTGCAATTTTCTGTGCTTTTTCCTGTCTCCCTGTTGTATGGATTTTAAGGAGTCTTGATAATTGGCAGTGGTAAATTTTACTGCTCATAAAACTCCAGAGAGCATTGATTGTGACTTGAGTTAAGCAAGTGGCATATAAAGTCTTATTGCCTTGCAGTCATGGGGGAGTTTTACAATGAGTGTATTTCTTGGAAGCAGTAAGAGGTCTGGAGGTTTACTTCCACCATCCTTGTCTCAGGCATCAGTTGTTATTAGTGAGGGGCATACCTTCAGCAGCAGTGGGATGTTGAGTCAGGAGACATGCCCAAAAGCAGAAAGCAAACTCATAGTTTGCCAAACTGGAGGTGAAAGTGTTGTGAGAAGAGCCTTTCCTCATTATTATTTCAGTTCTCCCTGCACCAGGAAGCACAGAGGTGAAAAATGTATATATATATTTTTTGGAAATTGATAGAGTCGGGATAAAAATTATATATTGTATTTACTGAAAATCCTTTCTTACCTGTGTATATTTTTAAAAATGAAGGATTAAAAAAAATCTAACTTTTCTTTTTCCTTCATGATGGTTGGTTATTTTTTGCACTTCTTTCAAGTTGGAAAGTGAAACTAGATGGATAAGGTAGGCACCAGCCAGATGCTGTTGTGTTTGGAAGTAGGGGAGTATTTAATTTCAAAAATATGCACTCAACCTTAAAAGAAGATTGGAGCTAATTTCAGCGTCACTACAGATGTTTTCTCTCTCATTAAAGTGGGTTCTTTCATGCAAACTACTGCTTATTGCTGAAAGATTCTGAGGAATTTTCTTTCTCTGCCTTTCTAGTTCCAGAAACCTAACGACTTCTCACCCCCTTTCCGATTTGGGACGGTTCCCAATGGCAGCACAGAGAGGAACATTCGCAACAACTACCCTGAAATGCATAGCTACATGGTGAAGTTCAACCAGAGGGGGGTGGACGATGCCCTATTCTCGCTGAAGACTGGGTGAGGCCTTCTCCTTCCAAACTTGTCCATACCATGAGCTTGGCTTCTTTTCCTGTGTGTCTGGGGCTTTGAGGATCATTCTCCATGATTTATTGCAAAGGTGACATCCACCATGACAGCTGCCAGAGTGATTTGGCCTTGATGCTATTTGCAACTGTTTTTGTCAGTTTTCCTCTAACATTTGTACAAGTGATTTTTGTTTGTAAGAATATTTGCGGAAGGAGAAAATCTTGTGAATACTTGTCAGTACCCAGAGCCTCACTCCTGCAAGCTGCTCCCTACAAGCAGAGCAGCTTGCAGGGTGGGGCCAAAGTTTGCTCCATAAGTGTTTGTACAATCAGCTTGAAATTTCTTTGATTTCCCTCCTCTGTTTTGTAAAAGATTAAGTCAACTAGGGAGCAGAAGCAATACCATGTGACTTGATTGACAAGTCACACACCAGTATGGCAGTAATGAATATTGTAGAGTGGAAGGCATATAGTCAAAGCACATAGTTTGCAAATGACCCATAGGGTAGAAAATCTTTGCATAAAGTGTCTGTCAAAATTTTTTGAATCCTGAACAGATCTGTGAAAATCAGAGTCTCTTCATAGATAATTTGGAAAACAGAGAGGGAAACATTCACTGGAAAAAAGTATCTGCTCTGAACAACTTGTGTAGGTCTACTAGTCACTATGCTCCCCTCCGAGAGTTAGGTAGAAGCCATATCTAGTTTGCAGGTCTCTGTATGAATAAAGCTCCCCCCACCCCCCTTGCTAAACTTCCCTCTTGTTTTCAGGGCCCCACCCGGTGTAAAAAAGATCCTTGTACCTTGAGCCTCACTCTGGCTTGCAAGGCCCTGCACCCTCTGATAAGGTTTATTCTGAAGCACTAAGGGCTGTTCAGCCAATTTAATTATTAGATTGACTGAACATTTCTAACCTATTTGCCAGGCTCAGAGGAGCGTAGCCCATCACAAATGACTATACTGTTTCTGGATGCCATCCTGGAAATATACATGTCAAGATAGGCATCATCCAGGAAATATATATTCCCTGAGATAGATGTCATCCTAGACATGTATTCTATTCAGGAGAGATGTCATCCCTGACACATAAATGCCCTGAGACAGACTTCACTCTAGATAGGCACATGTACTGGGATACTGGCCATCCTGGAAATCTGCTTACAGTGGATTAGAACGATGATATAGCTGTGAGTGTATGTGGGAAATGGAAGGTCTTTTGTCCTATATAAAAAGTGGTTCGGTTCATATTTAGTGGTAGCATTTACTCCTCAGCTATCTGATTATTTAGAAGATCCAAATTCCTATTTAGGTATTTCCCCTAGTTGCTCCCCCTTGTACCTGCCAAAAAAAAAAAAAAGATTATTTTACTGGGATGCAGAGAGGGGCTCCCAACAGACTGCTCTACTACCTGCCATCTCTCGAGTGTATCCACCCTATCATGTAATTATGTAGCGTCAGTGTTGGTGATTCCCCTGAGTCTGTACTGAACTCTTTTCTCCGTGTTCTGCTAGCAAGGCGCTGTAATGCTAAAACGACTGTCTTCATGGTGAGACGTAAGACTGCTGTCCTAACCACTTGTCACAGTTAAAGATCCCATGGGATTTTTCACAGTAACATAGGAGTTAAATTCAGGGTCCTGACCAAATCTAATCTGAATAATTACATTCTGCTTAGCTAAGTCACATCAGCAGTATCGGTTGGAAATGGCCTTCTTCCTTACTTCAAGTCCTAATTTGTTGTGCAGTATTTATGTATTCAGTAAAGTACTTTAGGATCCTTTGGGGTGAAAGGCACTATAAAAATTCCAGATATTATTATTATGAACATAGACCTCCCTTCAGCTTCCTATTCATTCAGCCTTGACCCTATAATAGACTTCTGTTGTAATGTTCCTTCACACTGCCTCTTTGGAGACCATGCTGGATGTCAGGGAGAGAGAGATGAGTCCTTATCTAATCTAACTCAAATTCAAAAAAGATTGTCGTCTCAGATTTCAGTTCCTGTTGAAGGTTCAGGAGGCAACATACAGTATTCCATCTGGACGGGTTCCTCCCATCCTTACTAGTTAGGGCCACTGTTCTTGGTATCAGCAGTTCCTTTCAGTTATGTGCAATGATTTGAACTCACACAGAATCTTTTCTTTACTGTATTCTCCCTTTTCCTTGCACCCGGGCAGGAAATTGGATGCATTCATTTATGATGCAGCAGTGCTAAACTACATGGCTGGCAGAGACGAAGGCTGCAAGCTGGTAACGATTGGTAGTGGGAAGGTTTTTGCCTCCACTGGCTATGGCATTGCCATCCAAAAGGACTCGGGCTGGAAGCGTCAGGTAGATCTTGCCATTCTACAACTTTTTGGTGATGGTAAGTGGTCTGTGCAAAGAGGTATGGGGCTTCCTCTCAAATTTCCAGATCCTGGCTGTATGGAAATGGGGTTCCCTCCCTGACCCTAACATCTTAGATTTGGTAAACAGTGCAAGAGTAGTGAAAAAGCATGTTGGCAGAGGGATGGGGCTAGACACACACAGTTGGATATGCTTTATGCAGGTTAATAACAGCTTCAGGGCTAATATCACAAGTTTCAAAGGTTTAATGAGAATTAAGCCCCCAAAAGTTCAGACGTGTATTTGAAGTTTATCTGAACGTCTTCACTCTGGAAATCTTGTGAGAACAGGCTTTTCCTTGTCAGATTTTTGGTACTTCTTGGTTTTAGCCATAATCAGAAATCCAAATGAGAATGGAGCTTTCAGTAGTTATTTCTGGCATGCCTGTGTTGTCCAGGCACCACCAAGCTGTGCAACACCCAGGTGATCAATAATTAAACATGCCTGGAGGAAAGAGAAAACTAAACTTTCTTAAACCTAAAAATAAAGTAATAAGTAAACAAGTTGGGGATTCAGGGATAAATTTTGTAGTGAAAGATCTGATCAGCTTTTACTGTATACAAGCTGGTGTGCCCCGATCCTTAGTGGATAAAATCCTGTCACTTTAAAGATATGGTGGATTGTTGGTGGGATTGGAGCTTCCTTTCTTAGAATTTTCTTCTGCTTTTTCTCTCCCTTTCACCCCACTCCTTTCTGGATATTCTTTTTAGAAAATTAAAAATGTTGATCTTATTTTGTAAATGAATAGGAAGTCTAAAATCAGAAAAAAAGTCTGGTATAATAAATACAGGAAGAACACAAGAATTGACTTAGGTTAACAGGACAGTGGGCCATCAGTCTGGTAGAGCAGTGGTTCGCAAACACCCTGAGGGGGTGTGTGGAGGAACATTCAGGGGGCTGAGCGGCAACACCAGGTGGCTCGTGCCAGCCCTGCATGGTGGGGCCCGGGCCAGCCCCCTCAGGGGGTGGGGAGGGAGCGCCACCTCCATCCTCTGACTCATCTCAGTGGACCACCTAGCCTGTGGGTCAGTGTGCTGCACTGGTTTCCGCTCCTGGCAGCTTCCATGCCCAGCGCTGGCTCCACCCCCAGAGACCGTCGCACATGCCTTCCCCTACCCTGAAAACCTGGGGGCAGAGGGGCAGAGGGGCAGAGGGGCAGGTGTTGGCCCTGCCTTAGTGGTGCATCCTGCCTGCAAGGCAGAAGCAGTCTGCTGCTGAGGAAATCTTGGTTGAGAAGTAATGGAGATGGGGTGCAGACAGATTCCATTAATGGTGGGGGTGGAGGAGGGGGTGGCGTGACTGGAAAAGTTTGCACACCATTGTGGTAGAGTATTCTTTCTCCAATAATGGCTAATACTGAATACTTCAGAGGAAGGCATAAAAATCCCATAACGCCTCTAACTGCAATATGACACCATATAAATATGGGGAATTTCTCCCTGTCTGTGTCTGATCCTGAAAAGTGTGAGTAACTCCCATCTTCCCCAGAAGCATGAAAAGCATTCCCAAGACAGAGTATTTCTCTTTTTTTGAATCTCTTTATAGATCCTGAAAATCCTGTCCTAGGGATGAGTGTGCAATAAATCTAAGCAAGGAAATATTTATTGTTACTTGGCATAAATTGGCAATAATTTATGCTGGTTAGAAATTTGAAATTTTGACAAAATTGGAAAAAATAAATCAAAAACACTGAAAACATTTTTGTGAAAGTGTCAGTTTGTTTTTGACCAGCTATAGAATTGATTGAAAAAATTTAAAATATGAAATTTCAATGAAAAATTTCATCAAAATTTTGAATTTCAGCCTAAAAGATTTTCATAAATGTTTTGGCTCATTTGTTGGCCTGTGCTAGTAGTAACTGTTTTCTCTCTCCTACCCCAAAACATCACATTTTTTCACATTTCATTGAAATTTACCAAAAGAGAAAGTTAAAAACCATGTATTACTGCACTTGGAGATAATTGGTGTCATCTTTTACTTTCAATCCTGCTTTACAGCCAGTTAACAAAAACTTAGTTTTATGAAATGTTATAATTCTTATATATTATCATTTCATTTCTGAATCTTTTAAGAATCTTTACTTCTCCAGTAAGTAAATGTTTAAGTATTTGCATTTGATATCTCAGGTTTTATTTCCTGCTAGTGCAAAAATTTTACATTGATAAAAGTTTCAGTAAAGCGTTTGGAACTAAACACTTTACGTTATCTCTCAAAATTCACAGAAAATAAAAACTGAAACTTCCTAAGATTAAATAAATGATCTGTCAAAAGTTATACACTAAGTAAACCTCTGAAAGGAATGTAGTTTATTTAATCTGCTATATGCCCTACTGGCCTGGTGACAGGAAATATTGCAGAGCTGGCAACTGGCCTAGTTCACCCAGTCAATGGAAACTGGCTTAGCTCATCCAACCAGTCAAAACTTCCCCCATCAATCATCTGGTTCCTCTAGCCCCCATGACCAGACAGTTGGTGTGCAAACAGGGCTCAGCCATTGGAAAAGACCTATCCAGTCAGCTTCTCCTACCCCAGTCCACTTCTACTCCAGTCTCTCAGCCAATGCAGGATTGACTCAACTTTGTCTGTCTGTCTCTTTCCAGGGGAGATGGAAGAGCTGGAAGCTCTCTGGCTTACTGGAATTTGTCACAATGAAAAGAATGAGGTAATGAGCAGCCAGCTGGACATAGATAACATGGCAGGCGTCTTCTATATGCTGGGGGCAGCCATGGCCCTCAGCCTTATCACCTTCATCTGTGAGCATCTCTTCTACTGGCAATTCCGCCACTGCTTCATAGGTGTCTGCTCTGGCAAGCCTGGCATGGTCTTCTCCATCAGCAGGGTGAGTGTCTTCAGAAAATGGAAGGAACAGTGCGGAGGTTAAGTCATATAGTTATAGAAATTAGAAATGGGGTAGTTCTACTGGATTCTCTTGGCCATCCCTCTTACACACAGCATAGGGCTGTTGCCTCCACTGTATTGTCCAGCATTTTGACCACTCTGGCTTTCAATGTTACAAGCGTTGCCAACACTTTCCTTGGGAGAACTGCCTTTTCCTCAGTGTTTCATCATTTCTGCTCTCTCTTGGAATTGGGTAATGGTGAGGCAGTCGTGAAAATGGGAAACAATATATAAAAAAGTTAATGTAACTTTTCTATCCCTCCAAAATTGTTTGAAAGGGCGCTGAATTCTTGGAGGAAAGGTTGTGGCAGTTCCTCTCCATCAACCAGTTCTCCTCTGGTCTTAGTTAGAACACCAAATTTAAATTGTCCTGTGTGTTGGAGCGATTCAGATAATTCTGTGAGAAATCAGCACTGTCTTGTGATTGTTTTGAGCACTTGGAGGTCCCTAATCTAAATTCATACTGTGACCAACACACAAGCCCCTGGAAAAAAGGATAGCCACTTGCCCTCAACACTCAGTGCAAAACCTACCTTAAACATTCCCCTTTCAAGAGTCCCCTTTATCTCTAAATGAGCTTCTCCAGCTAGTCATTTCTGTGTGATCCTTCTTCTCCTCTTGTACATAACATTTGTGCCCCATTTAGAGCTTTCTTTCTCTTCTTCCTGCTTCTGGCATCTCCTTCTGCTTCATTCTGCAGTGAGGTTATAGTTCTGTGTTTTTGATATCACCATCCCTGTGACAATAAAGTGGCTATATGAAGAGTGCTACACTGTTTGGGGGAATTAGATGGCTCAGTTGAATGGGCAATAGGGGTACAAAGTCCTTCTTATATCACCAGTCCCAATCTTATGCCAGGTTGGAGAGCAGGTGGGGGAACTGGATATGTCAGGAGAGTATTAGCAGAATGCAGATCCTTTTATCTCTTGGTTATTTGTACAAATCTGGGCCTGGTTGTGGTGACTAAAAGTTACTAACCTTCTGCTAGTTGTCGGACGACCTACGTCACGATGTGAAATGACTTGGTGGTCAGTCCACTTTATAATACACTGGTGTTCACCTCATATTTGACATTAGTTGGACCCCAGATTGGTAGTCTCACTAAGGAGGCAAATGACGAATGAGTCATGGAATCTGAACACCTCTCTCACCCATAGAAGTGGTCCTTCTGTGTCATGGCTGAGATGCACTGGTTGGGGAAACATGGAGAAATCTTGCACTGCTGCTGTCTGTTTTGCAGTTGAATTCAGGATTTCACTTTCCAAGAATGTCAATCTGATTCCTGAACTAGGGGTCACCAAATGAAATTAATAGGCAGCAGGTATAAAACAAACAAAGGAAGTATTTATTCACACAATGCACAGTCAACCTGTGGAACTCTTTGCCAGAGGATGTTGTGAAGGCCAAGACTATAACAGGGTTCAAAAAAGAACTAGATAAATTCATGGAGGATAGGTCCATCAATGGCTATTTGCCAGGATGGGCAGGGATGGTGTCCCTAGCCTCTGTTTGACAGAAATTGGGAATGGGTGACAGGGCATGAATCACTTGATGATTACCTGTTCTGTTCATTCTCTCTGAGGCACCTGGCATTGGCCACTGTCAGAAGACAGGGTACTGGGCTAGATGGACCTTTGTGTGGCAGTTCTTATGTTTTATGTCATCAATGTTAGATTTAACTTGAAAGTAATTTAAAAAATCTGTTGTGCCATACTCAGCTAAACACTAAAGAGCTAAATACCCATTCATCGGTCCTACTCTTTCTCCTCATTTCCTTTTCTAATCTGTGATGATGACAAGAAAAGCTTTCTCCTTTTTAACCAGTCCCCGGCCAGCTTGAGTCAATGATGTCTGAGAGTGAATTTCAGGGCAAAACAAGACTATCCTGAACTCCTTGCATCCACGCAGAAATTCAGTGTTTGCCCAATTCTGAGGCGGCTGTTCTCACAGACATTATCTGTGGTGCTGATGCCCATCTTGGAATCCAAAGTGCCAGCTGCTGGGTTCGAGTAACTCCCACTGACATCAGAGAGCTTTGCTTGTATACTGCAGGGGAGATAGTTTTGCCCTTGGAATTAATGGCTTTTGAAGAGGACCCTTATCTTGTGAGGTATTGATTCCTTCTACCCCAAATAAATGAATGTCTTCCCAAATGGAAACTATCATTATTATCTTTTAATATTTAATTAATTTATTTATACTAGGATAATCCCTAGAGGTCCCAATTAACACAAGGGCCCTATTGTGCTAGGCACTGACCATTCACTTAGTCAGAGACAGTCCCTGCCCCAAAGAGCTTATAATGTAATCTAAATAGAAAAGATGGACAAAGGAAGTGTTATTCCCCTTTGATAGCTGGAGACATAGAGAGGCTAAGTGACTTGCCCATGGTCCCACAGGCAGTCTGTGATAGAGCTGGGAACAAACCCCACATTTTTTGAGTCCCTGTTCAGTAACTTAACACAAGGCTGTCTTTCCTCTCTAAACTGTTCTGTTGATGAAAGGTGAATGGGAGAAAAGAAGAGAGGGAGAGGAAATGAGAGGGAGCAAAGTAGAGGAAGAGAGAGGGAGAGGAAGGAAAAAAACAGAAAAGGAGGGGAGTAGGATACAGAGGGAAAGAATACTCAGTGTTGATAGATGCAGGTTTGACCTCTTTTCATAGTGATGCAAGATTGGCAAACTCTAGGATCCCATGCTAGAACAAACCGTTTTCTCTGCTTCCCTGGCTCAGACTCCCCTTAGCTCAGTTCTCCCAGCTCCTTGTCTTCTCCTTTCTGCCCACCTGCAGAAGCACTGATCTCTGTCTCCTCCGTTTCATTTCAGGGTATCTACAGCTGCATCCATGGGGTAGCCATTGAGGAGCACCAGTCAGCGATGAACTCCCCCACAGCCACCATGAACAACACCCATTCCAACATCTTGCGCCTGCTCCGCACAGCGAAGAACATGGCCAACCTGTCAGGTGTCAATGGCTCACCGCAGAGTGCCCTGGACTTCATCCGCCGCGAATCCTCAGTCTACGATATCTCTGAGCACCGCCGCAGCTTCACCCACTCTGACTGCAAGTCTTATAACAACCCGCCCTGTGAGGAGAACCTCTTCAGTGACTACATTAGCGAAGTAGAACGGACCTTTGGCAACCTGCAACTGAAGGACAGCAACGTGTATCAGGACCACTACCACCATCACCATCGGCCCCACAGCATTGGCAGTACCAGCTCCATCGATGGACTGTATGACTGTGACAACCCACCCTTCTCCGCTCAGCCCAGGTCCATTGGTAAGAAGCCACTGGACATTGGTTTGCCACCTTCCAAGCATAGTCAGCTAGGTGACCTCTATGGCAAGTTCTCCTTCAAGAATGATCGCTACAGTGGCGGAGGGGGCCATGACGACTTGATCCGCTCAGATGTCTCTGACATTTCCACCCATACGGTGACCTATGGCAACATCGAAGGCAACGCCGCCAAGCGGCGGAAACAGCAGTATAAGGACAGCCTGAAGAAACGTCCAGCTTCAGCCAAATCACGGCGGGAGTTTGATGAGATTGAGCTGGCCTACCGTAGGCGCCCGCCCCGCTCCCCAGACCACAAGCGCTATTTTAGGGACAAGGAAGGGCTACGGGACTTCTACCTGGACCAGTTCCGGACCAAGGAGAACTCACCACATTGGGAGCATGTGGACCTGACGGATATCTACAAAGAGCGGGGAGATGAGTTCAAGCGCGATGCTGTAGGGGGCGGAGCGTCCTGCACCAACAGGGCCCACCACAAGCATGGGTCAGCGGACTTTGGAGGAGCCAATGACCACAAGCATGGTGTTGTGAGTGGAGTGCCAGCACCATGGGAGAAGAACCTGACCAATCTAGACTGGGAAGACCGGCCAGGGGCTAATTTCTGCCGTAGTTGCCCCTCTAAATTGCACAACTATACCCCGGCAGTGGTGGGGCAAAACTCTACCCGCCAGCCCTGCATCCGGTGTGAGGCCTGCAAGAAGGCAGGCAACCTCTATGACATCAGTGAGGACAACTCTCTCCAAGAGCTGGACCAGCCATCTGCCCCAGTGCCAGTGACGACCAGTGCCACCTCCTCCAAGTATCCTCAGAGCCCATCTAACTCTGCCTCCAAGGTGCAGAAGAAGAACCGCAACAAGCTCCGCCGGCAGCACTCCTATGACACCTTCGTGGACCTGCAGAAGGATGAGTCAGCCCTGGCTCCCCGCAGCGTGAGCCTGAAGGACAAGGGCCGCTTTTTGGAGGGGAGCCCCTACGCCCACATGTTTGACATGTCATCCAGCGAGACCGCTTTTGCCAACAACAAGTCCTCAGTGCCCGCCACCAGCCACCACCACCACAACAACCCTGGCAGCAGCGGCTACATGCTCAGCAAGTCACTTTACCCTGACCGGGTCACACAAAACCCTTTCATCCCCACTTTTGGGGATGACCAATGCTTGCTCCATGGCAGCAAATCCTATTTCTTCAGGCAGCCTGTGGTGGCAGGTGGGCCCAAAGCCAGGCCGGACTTCCGAGCCATTGTCACCACCAACAAGCCAGTGGTCTCAGCCCTTCACGGGGCTGTGCCAGCCCGTTTTCAGAAGGACATCTGTATAGGGAACCAGTCCAACCCCTGTGTGCCTAACAACAAAAACCCCAGGGCTTTCAATGGCTCCAGCAACGGGCATGTTTATGAGAAACTCTCCAGTATTGAGTCTGATGTCTGAGTGAGGGGAAGTGTGTGGGGAGCGGGGGAGAATGTGGAGTGTGGGAGGGCAGGATGGGGTCAGACCTGGTGCCCATTTGCTGCTCTCCTGGTTCTTTGTGGAACACTGGAGTTCTGAGTTCTCTCTAGGGCAGCACTGGTGACAAGTGCCACCTCTTTCTTTCCCCACCCCCATTATCTCTTTCCATTTTCCCACTCCCTCCTTCCTCCTCCATTCCTGGTCATCACACTTCCGTTGATGTAGGAATTGGGTATCCTCGCTTAGGGTGTCCCAGGTGGAGAAGAAGGTGCGTTTCTGGGCTGAGGCAGGGGAAGCTGTGTGGGCAGGAACAGTGACCGTATTGTTTCGTTTTTTTTTTTAAACTCCAAACAGCGAAGGGATATGCAAGCGCGTGCGTGACAGGAGGAGAGAGCAGAAGAGGTGGAATGGACACAAAGGAAAATGCTCTATCAGGCAATTCTTCCTAAAACTGTTTAGAAAAAAAAATTGAATACATGGATAAAATGAAGGAGACATAACGTGGGATTGACTTGATGCACTTACATACTGGTTATATTGAGGTTCTCTTTCATTTTTTTTTTCATGAAGACTATGGGGGTTTAGGGCTGAAATATGTATTTGCATATACACTGAGAGATTTACACTGAAATTTGGAATCATTTTCTGGAGGCGGGAAGGGTGATTTGTACGCAGGACTGGCTGGTGGTTCCATGATGGTAACGCAGCCAGCACATCTGTGCCAGACTAGCAAGAGAGGTGGCGGAGGATATTGGGTCTGGGGTGGGACAGCAACGCTGAGGTCAGGAAGCCTGGGAGATGACTTTGCCTTCACTAAAACGAGAGACGCTTGGGGGTGGGAGGTAAGGCTTGGCTTGTTCCTTAGTAATTAACTCATTGTTAATTTTGGGCATCATTAAATCATGGGAGCAGTTTATAAGGCAAGTTGGCTTGTTGGTGGGTATACACGATCATACTATACTTGAAATGTCTGTGAGGAAAACGAAATAATACCACAAACGGAGTGTGTGTTCAGCTAACAAACCCGGCAGGACAAAGATTGAGAAGCTGGGGAAAAGGCAAAGAGCGTGAGCGTATGGGAGAGACAGAAGTGGAGATCTGTCACCCTGCCACTTCAGGAGATGTCAACCTTGTTTTGGCCAATGTAAAAGTAGAGGGGCAGGTCAGGAAGGGGCCTGATCCCTCCTCCTTCCCCTCCCCCTGCCAGGCAGAGAGAAATATGTCACAAAATGGCACAGGGCGCTCCCTGTTGATGGTGGTACAGTGTTCTGAGTCTGGCTTTGAGGGAAAAGGAGGTGTGAGGAAAACGTGTGAGCGTGGCAGCAGCAGGGGACTGCTTAAATGCCTACATGCGCACTTGCTGAATACGGGCTTACGTTTGCTATTGAATGTGCTGTGGAGACACATGGCTTGTCTTCCAGAGGGCAGGCGGGAATGACATAAATAAATGACAACACTCACAGCAGCTATGATGAGGTCTGAAGACTAGAGGTGGTAGGGTGGGGGGAGAGAGAGAGAGAGAGAGAGAGAGAGTGTGTGTGTGTGTGTGTGTGTGTGTGTGTGTGTGTGTGAGAGAGAGAGAGAGAGAGAGATTGAGAAATACTAGCACAGGTGCTAAGCTGGAATAGCCTAACGCTGTAGTCAGCTTTCCCAGCAAGCATGGTATCGGTAAAAGTGGTTTTCTTTCCATTGTATCATTTTAGATGCAAACTAAACTAAACTAAATGGAGTGATGGTGAGAGTGAGATGTCCACTTCCCCTTTCATTTGTCTTCTTTAACAGGAGGAACTGAGGTGAGACCCCAGGTCAGCACCTCCCATCCTGAAACTTGTGGTACAGACCCTGAATTTTTTTCATGGATCTGTCCCATTGTCCTGCCAGCCTTCATTCACACGGGGGATGGTTAAAAAAGCCCCACATTTGACTGGGGTGGCACATAGAATTGACCCTACACAGAGGAAGGCAGCCATTTTTTTCAAGCAACATTTCCTCGAGCTGAAAACCCTCACTCCCTCACACTCCTCACTGCACCACAGCTGATTTTATCTTGCTATCTTTCCTTTTTTAAGCCAACAGAAGACCTCCGTTTTTTTAAAGCTGGGGCTGGGGGGCTGAAAAGTCTCATGGTGTGAGGGGAGGGTGGGCAGGGTGGAAGGTTTGTTTAGATTTCACTGAGGAAATTATAGGGGAAGGAGTTGAAGGGTCTTTGAATTGCCACCCATGGTATCAGGGGAAGGGACCTGCTTATTCCTTCCCTCTCCTCCCTTTACAAGAAAAGCCAAATGAACTAACCTAGCAATCTGCAATCCAGAACACGAGGCGACTGGTCAGAGCCCACTGACAGTGGCCACCAAGAAGGCATTCATTTCATTTGTAAATATTTTTTCTATTGCATTTTGTATAAATTGATGTTTCTCTTCTCGTGAAAATTCAGGTCGTGGGGCAACCAGGGTGGGAGGGAGGGTGGGGTGAGGTTGTTTTTGTTTTGTTTGTTTTCTATGACTTTCAGGCTGTGTATTTGGAAGCGGTTTACGCAGGTCGAGGCCGTGCAAATGGGAGAGCAAGAGAAAATCACGTGCACTGTGTTCCCTCCCCCGCCCCAGTACCACCCCTGTCACCTTTATCTTCATGAATTGAAAATGCTGGCATGTCACCTCGATCCTTGCCAGCAGGGTATTCATGCCATGGTGGAAGTACTCCATCTTCCCTATTTGATTATAAACTCTGTTCCAGCATCTGTCTGTAGAATTTGGGCTTCAAGACATTGTCTTGCCAGTGATGGGGTTAACCATCGATTTGGGTGTTCAGTTTGGGTCATCACACAGTGGTATAGAGACTTCTCCAATACTGCTTTGGTTTACAAATCTTGGCGCTGGGAAAGCTTGCAAGATTTCTGGTACTTCCCAAGGGTTTTTTGGCAGCTGGCAAGAGCAGCATGTCTCTGATGGTTATTTCAGTACTTTCCCCTCACCCTGTTTGCAGCTGGAACCAGGAAGCTCAAAGATGATGCTGGGAGGGAATTAAAAGGAAAACAAACCAAAAAGAAGTCATCAGGACTATTTCAAACCTCTCTAAAGAGTTCAGATTTTGTGTTTTGGTACGGTTCTCATTTTCTCAGAACTGGTTTGCTCCATCCCTAGTTCCAGTGATTGGCAGATAATGGTTTGCCATGATAATTAGATTTAGCATTTACACTGTATAGCACTGCTCATGTTCAAAGTGCTTTGCAAACATTAACCGTGCCATGAGTCACATGAATGCCTCCTCTGAGGACAATTGGAAATGTAGGACTAGCAGCACCAGGCTGGATTATTGGTCAACCTACAGAAGTCTGGTATCTTGCCTTCTGCCATTTCAGGTCAGACCATTAGTCCATCTAGTTAACTCTTTCTCCTGCAAATGGCCTTTTCTGGTTGCTTTTTTTTATTTGAGTTCCATGGGTGAGAGCGTTTGGGGCAGGAGGTGGGAAGGGGGTTGTTTGGGGGAGATCATAATCCAGCAAAGAAAGTGATGTGATTAACACTGTTGTGAGTTTAGGATTTTAGATTCAGTGTTATTTCATTGTAATGAATCAAGTGACGCACACAGGTAATATCAGCATCAGGTGCTCTTTCTGCTAGAACAGAGCCCATGTAATGCTCATTACCTTCCAAAAAAGCAGGGGCTTTCATACCAAAGCCCAACAAATGTTTTACATTCCCCTTTCTGCCATCTCCCTCTCTCCTTTTCTTTCCCTTAGTAAAAGACAATATTTTCTGGGATGCTTTATGGGATCGTTTCACACCTCAAAGGCTCTGGCTACTGAAATAGTGAAGTTCGGGTTGAAGGGCAGAAGTCATTGTAGCATGGATGTTACAATGAGCTGTACTGTATGTTTTCAGTCTACCTGGAAGGATCTGGCACCTCTGGCCATGTATTTGCCACATTCCTCTTCATTTGAACCCCAGGCATGGTTCCCTGAGAGATGTTCTAATGTTCTCATCATCCCTCTTCTTCTGGAGCATGTATGTATGGCCCTGAAGGAGAATGGGAGGGGAGCAAATGTCCCTAAAATATCAGGACTATCCCATACAAATTTCAGGGTATCTGGCAGCCAAACTTTCCAAGTTGTGGAGCTTTGCATGATGCCCCATTGGAGTTTTCACACTGGTTTTCTAAAATAATGTAACATAATATATGCTGAAATAACAGTACTCCATCACATACTACATCCTGGCATAACACAACACACCATGATCCTGATATCAGAACATAATACATCACTTCAAAAATGTAAAGACAAGCTTCAATCAGCACTCACTATCCATCAAGACAATGTGGGTACTCCCTACCCCCCTCAAACAAATGTATCACCATCTCTGACGCAAACATATCCCCCATATTTTTGGAACCGGACTCCCCAAGTGGCTTCAGATTGCTCAGCAATTCTCTAGTATAAACTCCGTTAGGGAGTTATTTTAATTCTCCCTATATGTGGTGAGGAAGATTCTTCCAGGATGTCCTAAAAGACTATAGAGTGTGATGGTAAAGTTATAGTTGCCAGGATGGGTCATTTTGCTTCAGAGCTCTCCAGCATGCACACAAAAGTTGACCTCCTAATAGCAAGGAGATGCCCACACCCATCCTGGATAGAGGCCCCTTTACCCTAGGGTTGTTCCTCATAGCGATGGTACCAGCAAGAGAGAGTAAGGATGTGATACTGGTGACAGGTTGACATGGTACCTCAGGGATCTTGCAGGCAAGTCTTTGCTTTAGAGCTTTCTATAAAATGTGGCATGCCCTCCAACCTACATTGTTTATTAATAGATGTAAGCAAGCCTGAGAACATGGCCAAAGATCAGACTGAGGCCTGTCACACACCCTTCGCTCCAGTCAAGCAACCATGGGGAGGGGTTTACATTTCCCCACATAGATTTGGTTGCCAGAAGAGGGGAAAGCATGGGGACAGTGCTGATGAGGGAACTTTGTGCTGACCATCCACACTCTTGGTCTAAGGATGTACACATGAACATTCCTGCTCTACCCAAGCTAGAGGCATGGAAAAGCCTAGGACCCAATTAGATGATTCATGGCACATGAATGACTCATATTGAAGTCCCTGGGAGTTTTGTGCATCAAACTTATGGCATGGTCAGGCTCCTGGCTCACTGACAGCAAATGGATAAGGACTCAAAGCCATGTCCTTCCCCCCACCATCTTCCATAAGTGCTTCCCTGCTGCTGATCACACCTGGTATGTCCAAGTGGACCACACCTACCATGCTGGTGGATGCTGCAGGGCACATCAAGAAAGTAACTAGAGGGACCCAAGCTGTGTCCCCACAAGGGCTTATTTCCACTTTGCAACCAAATAAACTTCCAAGCCATATAGCCCCACCTCATCCATTCACTCACACACAAGAAACCCTCCCCCAAGGAAAGATTGGGATTATGACTGGCTCAGCAGCAATCCCAAAATTATTGTTTCATCTTCATCACAGGCTGTCTGGAACTCATCAGGGCTAGTCACAGATGAACAGGGGCATCTCTCAGAAAAACAAGATCACTTTTTAATGGGCTTTGGGTCCCCTCTCCATCTCTCAAGCATCCCCAGCTTCCTCTCTTAACCACAACGTTTGGGTGAATTCTCACACTTTTTGGTGGTTACAGACAGCAATGCGGACACAGAAATAATTTGGGTTTATTAGCAATGCCCAATAAATAGAAAAGTGAAACCATCACTGTGTATCATGGGAAACAGAACTCATGATAAACTCCAAAAGCACAGTTCTCTACCCACTGAGGTAAAGAAGAATCGGCGTTAGCTATTAGTAGTTATGGGGCTTTTAATCTGTATTTGCAGGTTTCCCACCATTCAAAGTTGAAACAGGTAATGCTGATTAACACTTGAGCAAGTCTGACATTCCATCCCATAGGGATGGACACACACACACACATGAAATAATATGCATGTGAGCAGATCTGACATTTGCAGGAGGCAGTGGCGCGTGTGCACACACAAAAGCCAGTACACTGCAGTATGCTTTGTGACTCTTTCTGTCCCAAGATGCATCTTCTCAAAGTAGGAACAATCTGACCTTTCCTAATGTTCTGCTGGTAGTTATTTACTTAATGTATTCATTTTGTGACTTTTATATCATCTGCTTCCTTGACTGCAGTACCGTGTATAAATATATATATGTATATATATACAGAAGGTAATTCAAGCAACTACATTCAGGTTGGGGAAGAGGGCGATTTTTATATATGTACAGTATTTCCTTGTTAAACAATGGCATGATGGGCTGGGGGTGGGGTGAGGAAGCTGACTTCTAAATTGTGGTTTTTCTTGGTATGTGGTGTTTGAAGTTGTTTCAGTGGCTGCTTTTGCTGGTTCGGAAAGTTTATCTGGATGTTATATGTGTGTGTTAAGAAAGGGACCCAAGGTAGGGGAGATTTGGGGTTGGGGGAGGGGTAGGAGAGGGTTTTAATAATTTCCTGTATTAGAAGATGTGTTGATTGTTAGGGACTGTTTGTCTGAGGCACCGGGCTGTTTCCTTCTCTAGGTGACTTGCTGCTTTTATCTGGTTGCTTTCTTTTCTCTGGTCCCTGTTGTTGTCGTCCCTCTGGAGTGTTAGTAGAATCCATTGTTGCTATGACCTTGCCTCTGCTGTAATCTTTCTCTGGGCCTTCATTTCCTCCTTACCCCCTTTCTCCACAGTCCTCCTTTTGTATTGTCCTTCCAAATCCCTATGGGATGAGGGACTGCATCTTCTGTGTCCTCTGCTATCTTCCTGCAGTTTCTAGCTACTTTACATTATTCCCTTTAGAATCTCTCTAGCCACCTCCGAATCCATCTCTTATCCACGTGTTCAAACCTTTCTAGTGCTTCACTGCCTCATCTCTCTGCCCTCATGTCCACCTATTTCCCAATACTCATCCCACTCCTCCAATCCTACCTCTGTGTTTCTTCCCTCACAACCACACACCCTCACTGTTTGCTCCCTGTGCTCCCCTGGTTACCATCTTACTGCTCTGTCATCTTCATGTGATCCTACAGTTGGAGAGTGGCGGCGCTTGAGCAGGCCACTCTATCTCTTGTATTGCTGCCCTCTCTCCCTGAAACTCTCTAGCCCTCGCCAAGTCACTTCTTTTTTAGAAGATGATATTTAGCAGCTGTATCAGCCTTTCACTTTCACCAATCCTGCGTTCTTCCCTTGAACACCCATGAAGGAAAACATGAGCAGTCCGGTAAATTTGCCAGTGCAAGAAACCTGATGAAACCATTTTTTCCTTGGAGAGTTGTGAGAGGTAGTCTATAAAATTCCCTTCCTTGACAGCTGATTGTTAAGTGCACAGGACGGTGGAGGTGTACCAATAATCCATTTCAGGTTGACCCACTTCAAATGTGAGTCTCTCTACCACGCCTCTTTACTTGATGTGAACCCAGGAGGGACTGTTGAGAGGTGGTGCTGTGTTTGAACAGCATTTACTACCCTGCATAGTCTGCGGAAGCCATTGATTTGTTTGCTGATCGCAGGATTATCTGCCATGCTGTGCAGATGGGAAAGAATGGCACTGAGGACTGGGTCCCCCTCGGCCTGGCAAGTCAGTATGAGAAGGAGTGACTGGAGGGATGACTTTGGTTCACTATGCTGGGGTTTCCGTAAGTGAATAGAGTGACTGAGCGTGGTTGCAGTCTTTGAGCGTGTGTGTCAATCTATAAATTGGAATGTGTGTCATTGTGTGTGTGGACATATGTCCAAGTGTGTGTTTGTGTGAGCTGGTGCGTCAGTGCAATGTGTGGTGAAGCTGTGTCAGCGTGGTGTCCGAGCATGGGCCGCAGGTGAGCTTGGAGTAAGTGCATGTGAACATTGGGCAGTATATGTGGAAGTATGTTGGTGAGATTTCACATTCTAGTCACTCTGGATATAGCTTTAGGCACAGTGCCAGTCAATCCACCCTGTTGCTCCTTCTGCTTACTCAGTGTGCCCCAATTGTGACTTACCCAGCTGGCGTTCTAGTGAGAAGGCACCTGCCAAATGAGACTTCTGTGTGGGCCCATAGGGGCTAGCAGATGAGCCCCATGTCACCTTTCCGAGACTCAGACGTGCTCCAGAATAAATGAGATTAGTGAGGTAGGTAATGGAACTTTCTTCCTCTGAATGCTGGGCAGGCTCTTGGCTTCTGTGGACTTCTCCCCTTTCTGAGCCTTTTGCTGGGATTCAGCTCCCATGAGCTGTCATTTCCTCTGAGCACTGACAGCTCCTGGGGCTCCTACTGCCTCAGAGCACTATGTGTATGTTGCATGCCTGTTGTTACGTGTGTGTGTGTGTATATATATATATTGTGTGTGTATGTGTGTACAGTCTATGTATGTAGATGGTGTGTGTGTGTGTGTGTGTGTGCGTGTGCTTGAGCAGAGGGAGTCCTGTTGGAAGCTGTACTAGGGCAAAGCCAGTTGATAAGTATCTGCAGGTTGGCAGCCTTTCCTCTTTTTCTTTTAGCTCTGATGTGTGTCCTGGTAAATTCACCCATGTCTGGCAGCCATGGTGCTGCTCTTGCTGTCCTGCTATGCCCCAGGTCTGACTTGCTTGGTGAGGACCCTGGAGGACGTGCTCTGCATCACAGATCAGGTTAGAAAGCAGATTCCTCTTTGGGTTGGTTGGAATATAGCAACAGAAACCCTAATTCAGTTTTGTGCTGAAGCCACTGTGCCATGTTTCCACACCAGCGTGCCACATGCATTGCATCCTTAGGCCTTACCTGGCAGATGAAGAAGGAAGACATCCCCTCACAGCACAGTAGAGTGTTTGGGAGATGCCTGGTAAAGCAGAAGGGGGATGCACTTGTCCCATGATTGAAGCAGGATGCACCCTGGCTTTCTTGCTGCCTTGGTGCACTTTCAGCATGGAAGCACTAACCCTATTGTCATTCTTGGATAAGTATGGAGGGGAGAGCTAAGCTGCGATAGATTTGATCTCAGGTCTCCTGTCTCCCTGTCTTCATTTTGCAAGTGTAAGTGTTCATTGAAGGGCCCGGAAAGGCAGCACACCTGGTGACCTGAGTTGGGAATTGAGTTCATCTTCCCCCAGCTCTGTAGCATTGTGGGGGAGAAGAGGAGACAGCGAGCTCTATGGGGAGGCAGCAGGTGACCTTTCTGCATCTTCTCCTTCCCATCCCAAGGAGATATCAACAAACTGGTGGCATCCTTGCAGAGGGGGATCAGTTGGGAATCCCCTCTGGTGCCAGCCAGTTCTGCACTTTAACTGGCCATGTTGAACAACACAAAGATCTCTTCTGCCAATAGTTGGGAAAGAACACCAGGACCTGATAAGCAGCCACAGCCATCAAACAGCCGAGGAAGGAACAACATCCTCTGGCTGTTGCCTCTTGTCATTTATGCCACCTGTTTCCATTAAACTGACCCATTGTGTTCCAGTCTCTTGGCCACTTTGATATATTTTTATATATTTATGAGGCAATGGAGAGTATATGTATAGCCCTTGGGTGGCTCCTTATTTCAAAGCATACCCATCAACATCCTCTGCTTTCTTCTGCATGCATTCACTGGTTCCTCTCCAGCAATATCCTGTGCACTGCCTGGTTTTGCTTTCAAGGGGTCGAAAAGATTTGTGGGTTGTTTTTTTTTTTTTTTAATTCTTAAAAGGCTGGGTACCTAGAACCAGTCAGAATCCTCAGGAGATGCTGTAGGATCGCACCTTGCCACTGAACACATGTGGCAGTGAGAGGGATTCAAAGGGAAAGTGGCTAGCTTTGGAGTTCTGCTGCCACTGGTGGCTTTTCTTATCCTTGGAGCAGGAGCTCTCTTTTCACGCCTGCTCAGAATACAGCAAGCTGCTCTTTTTATCGCTCCATCTTCAACATTTTTAAGGGGGAGAAATTTTGTAAAGTCATTTTGGCGGGAGAAGGGGAGCCTTTTTTCAGCAATACGACGTTCTGAGACCTCAGTTCTGTGTATGCAGTCAGCTGTGTTTGGGCTTTTTCCTTCGCAAATGCTTTTGATGCCAGGGCAATCTTGAGACATCTCTTTGCCAGTGACCGCAACACCATCTATAATTTGGAGATTGGGGCTGTTACAGAGAAAAGGCTTCAGCTTCTCTGACAGTAACTTCTAACTAACTTCTACCTGGATTCTCAGAGGGGGAAATGTTTAATCATTGCACAGATTTTTTTTTTCATGCTCTCTTTTTCTTTTTTCCTTCTAAAAGGTATTACGACAGAATTCTATAGCAGTGGCCCCAAATGCTGTCATGACCCTGGGATGGATTGCAGTTTTGTGTAATAAGAGCCCTCTCTCTCCACTGTATATTTTCACTAGTTTCCTTGCTATCTCAGTCCCCACCCGCAGGGCATAACTCATTCTTGGCAGTGGGAGTGCGGACTATGATTTAGATACTGCTCACCCAACTAGTGTACCCTTTTAGACCAGACTTCACCATGGAATCCCTGAATAGTAAGTATCTAGACCAGACCAGGCTCCAGCTGTCCTGATTACATAGGGTACCACTGCTGCTGTTCTCTCTGACATGGAGTGATGGACATTCCCGGGGCTCTTTCAGGAGGAGTCTTTGTGATCTTTTCCTGGGCGATATGCAATAAATGGCGTGTTGGAGCTGAGTTGGTGGTGATCAGGAGGGGAGGGGAGGCCGGCGTGCACATGAGATTCTGTAGCTCAGATACAAGCGTGTCACAATCTCTGTTGAAATACAGTGGAACAATACAACAGAGGTTCTACTCACAGACCGACCCTCCATCGCCACTGATCTCACCGTACAGGTGATCCAAGGGTGACTTCTCCTTGGTGATGAGGGGAAGGGCAGCAGGGAAAAGAGAGGTGGAGGTTTCTCTCTTGGGCTGGCAGCGATAATTCCTTTAGATCATGCTCTTGGGTGGGAACAATGCTAAAAAAGCCATGGAGGGCAGATTAGAAAACATGAGGGGAGATTGAGCAAGGTGGAGTGAGCCAGAGAGCCTGGTTGGAACAGCCTAAACTATCTTTTCAGTAATTCTTTCTCTCCCTCCTTGCACAATCCCCATTGTCACCTCCCCCCACTTATAGAAACAAAAGGGGCTGGACCTGGATCCTGAGGGATACGATCCAGAGAGGGGAACTAATAACTCCCATGCCCACTTCTGTCTTTCTCCTGCAGCCCCGTGCTGTTCATGGGAGGCTAGGGCTGGCCTTTGACTCAGACAGTGCCCTCCTGGGCCAACCAGAATCTAGCAGTGCCCACAGTAAAGCAACTGGGGAGAAATATGGGACCTGACCAACACTCTCCCTATGCACCATTGTGACATGTGAGAGAAATCGCAGCATGTGGATGTGAGCATCCGGGGCGTAGGAGCAGCAAGGTGTTCTTGGCTAGGGATTTCCCGCCCTCATTGGTGTGTGGGAACCCAAGTGTGTTGACTTGCAGGAGATGGTGTCAGGCTCCTTTATGCTTTCCAGGCTTTTGGCTGAAGCAGAGTAGTGCCGGGGAAAATTCTAGTTTCTTCTGGGGTTAGGGGAGGGAGACTATTTAGGGCTGACACTGGTCAGCATCTTATGTATTTTGCTTTTAAATAATGTAAATTTGCCCAGAGAATGTTTGATGAGCTCAGTCTATAGATCAAAAGAGAAATAAATATTCAACTACAGTGGTGGTTTTCAACCTGGGGGCCACAGACCATGTCTAAGATTTCCAAAGGGGCCCGCATCTCCATTTGAAATTTTTTAGGGGTCCGCAAATGAAAAAAAGGGTGAAAACCACTGTCCTGCAGTGTAATTCCCCTGCTACCCCACTGTCCCTCCTTCACTTCTCCTGAGATCATGGTTTCTCTGGGTGGGCTCTGACACCTACCAGGCCTTCCTTCAGAGCAAACATTTCCCTCCTCCTTGTGTGAACTTCGGGACCTAAATATCGCCTCCTCCTCCCTTTTTTCACATACACATGCTCAACCCCCAGCCCCTCCACTTGTGAGAACCTGAGCCACAGAGGCAGGAGTGCCAAATGACTATTTATTTCTCAAAGGAAAATTAAAAAAAAAAAAGTTTTTTTAAAATATGCAATTGTGCAAAGGGAACCGACAGCAAGATGATGGTGGCAGAGAGGAAACGGGATGTTTTGTAACTCTAGCTGCAGTAAAAAAAACAAAAAAACAAAACAAAAAAAAAACATTAAAAATATTGAAAAAAAGAAAAAAGGAAAAAAAATCTTGACCTATTTTGGAAATATTGTGAATAATTTTTTTGATATAAAAACTAATTTTTATGTAGCATGAAAACCACCAAAATAAAATGATCAAGAATAAAAGTTGCGCAGAGGTTTTTTTTGGTTGTTGTTTTGGAGGGAAATGAAGGGGTAGGAGAGGAGTGGGGTGTGCATGTGTGTGAGAGAGAGAGTGAGAGAGAAAGAGAGAGGGAGGCAGTGTTGTCAAATCTTGTGATTTTATCTCAAGGTTTTCAATAGTAGTGTTTTTCATAAAGCCCCAGTTCCTGGAGTCCTATGATTATGCGAGAATCTCCCCTTTCATTTTTTTAAATAGTAAGTTTTTAGCCTTCATTGTTGAAGAGAAAAGAATGGACCAGAAAGTCTCAGAAATAAAAAAAAGAAATATAAAATACCCAACATTTATGATTTTTGAGCAGCTGAAGTTGGCAGTACTGGTGAGGGATGTACGGAGCAGGGAGGCCAGGGATATGAAGATTGTATTCACACATACATCATTCATTTTGTCATATGATGGATAAGCCTCCTTGTAATTAACTTGACCTACTCTTTACTGTCCCTACCCACTGAGAAATGGGGCACTGATCCATCCGAGGACACATAGGCACTGCCTCCCTGGTCCCCTTTGAAGAAACTTTACATTTGTTTCCAATTCTTCCTCCCTTCCAAAGGAAATATGCTTCCTCTCCAAAGCCTGGAGAAAACTAGATGTTGGGCCCTCAGCTCCTTTAGGAAATATGGCAATAACTCCCCAAACATCATGAAGAAATTGTGGTGTTAGAATCCTGACCCTCCTCCCCAGAAGAAATGTGCACCCCAAAAGCAAATATAGCACTGCCACCTTAAAGGGAAAGAGGTGTTGGCTCCCTGAATGCTCACGAGAAAAGGGAAGAGTGACCCCTTGAATTTCCAGAGGAAAGGAGGTGCTGAGTCCCTCCATAATCTCCTCAAAGAACATGATGTTCGTTCCCCTGCAGCAATCTGAGTGTAAATCAGATACTCCTGAGCTTACCTTCCAGGCTAATTGTGCATCAGCAGAGATGTAACCATCTCCCTTTCTCCCAGGGAAATGGTGATACTGGCCTTAGGGGGCAAGCACAGCACTTGCTGCATTGAAAATATACCCCAATTTTTCACTTTATGAGCCTGAATAAATTTATCCTTCTGCCCTATTAACTTCATCTTTCCATCCTCCTATACATGCTCCCAGACTCCACCCACTGGAATAGTGACTCACCAGCTATCAGCCAGCCTCCATTGCCACCAGCCTGTCCCATTCTCTGCCTAACTCCTCCCTGCCCAACAAACCTCCAGAAGGACAGCTGATCCCCTGGCTGGAATAACAGTGGATCCTTGGGATTTGGGCCCAGCTGCTTGTAGAGAGACATAGCATGGGTCAAACTCCTCCCTCCTGATGAAGTTCCAGTTGCTGGCATTTAGTGAGTTACCAGTATTTGTTTTTCTTTGAGGCTGCTCCTCCAATATGTGTCTTCTCCACACAGTGCACAGTCAACCTGTGGAACTTGTTGCTATAGGATGTTGTGAAGGCCAAAAGTATAACTGGGTTAAAAAAATAATTAAATAAATTCATGGAGGACACGTCCTTCAATGGCTATTAGCCAAGACGGTCAGGGACGCAACCCCATGCTCTGGGTGTCCCTAAACCTCTGACTGCTAGAAGCTGAGACTGGGCGATGGGACGGATCACTTGATGATTGTCTGTTCTGTTCATTCCCGCTGAAGCACCTGGCATTGGCCACTGTGGGAAGATAGGCTACTGGGCTAGCTGGACTATTGGTCTGATGCAGTATGGCCATTCTTATGTTTTACGTTCTTAAGTGTCTAGCTAGTTACCCCTGGTACCTCCCCTCCAATTGCTCCCTGTCAGTTTTACCGGCAGGTCTGCCTCCCTCTGAGGAGTGTTGTACCTCTATGGTCTCGCTGTTGCTAGGAGAGCGAGGGGAAGGGGATTATTCCTGCCTTCTCATGCTGGGAACCTGGTATCATTCACATGCTTATAAAAGGTTTCAGAGTAGCAGCCGTGTTAGTCTGTATGCACAAAAAGAACAGGAGTACTTGTGGCACCTTAGAGACTAACAAATTTATTAGAGCATAAGCTTTCGTGGACTACAGCCCACTTCTTCGGATGCATACAGAGTGGAATAAATATTGAGGAGATATATATACACACATACAGAGAGCATAAACAGGTGGGAGTTGTCTTACCAACTCTGAGAGGCCAATTAAGTAAGAGAAAAAAAACTTTTGAAGTGATAATCAAGATAGCCCAGTACAGACAGTTTGATAAGAAGTGTGAGAATACTTACATGGGGAGATAGATTCAATGTTTGTAATGGCTCAGCCATTCCCAGTCCTTATTCAATCCTGAGTTGATTGTGTCTAGTTTGCATATCAATTCCAGCTCGGCAGTCTCTCGTTGGAGTCTGTTTTTGAAGTTTTTCTGTTGTAATATAGCCACCCGCAGGTCTGTCATTGAATGACAGACTCCAACGAGAGACTGCTGAGCTGGAATTGATATGCAAACTAGACACAATCAACTCAGGATTGAATAAGGACTGGGAATGGCTGAGCCATTACAAACATTGACTCTATCTCCCCTTGTAAGTATTCTCACACTTCTTATCAACCTGTCTGTACTGGGCTATCTTGATTATCACTTCAAAAGTTTTTTTTCTCTTACTTAATTGGCCTCTCAGAGTTGGTAAGACAACTCCCACCTGTTCATGCTCTCTGTATGTGTGTATATATATCTCCTCAATATTTATTCCACTCTGTATGCATCCGAAGAAGTGGGCTGTAGTCCACGAAAGCTTATGCTCTAATAAATTTGTTAGTCTCTAAGGTGCCACAAGTACTCCTGTTCTTTATGCTTATAAAAATAATTCATACTGATCAGCCATCACTAGCCCTCCCTGCAGCTTCAGAATGTTGCCCCTCTCCCCAAACCCTGGTGTGGTAGCCCCCCTTCTTACCAGGGCATCCGCATCCTATGTTTGTTACAATTGCTTATTGGTTCTTGGGGTGTATTTAGGGGCTGCATCCACACCTTGGGAGTTGGGGGTGGTGAGGGGAAACATGCATAATGTTATCCTTGGCTTGAAAAAGTCCCACCAAAGGTTCCCTGTGATTGGCACTCTAGCAAGGTTCCCAGCTTAATCCATCGATGGGCCCCTCTTAGCAGGATTGTGGAACAAGAGGGGAAACAGGGCGAAATGTTAATGTCACTTTAGGTGGATTCTGGGCAAGCATGTTGCGTGTGGTCACCAATTAGAGAGAATGGTGTAGGGTGGGAGAAGATCACCCATGATGGCAGATGAGGACTTGGCGCTCTATGACTCCTGCCACCTTTTCATCCCACATAGTCTGAGAGGCGACCACTTCTTCCCCTTGGCAACATGTGCCAGTTGACTGCCCCGTGGGTCACGAGAGGCCAGGGGAGAGGGCTATGGCGGGAACAGGCAGGAAGAGGAGCATAAAGAAAGTGCACGGAGATCTCGTCAGTATCAAAAAGGCATTCTGTGGTTCATACCTAGCGGCTGCCTGCCTCCCAGCAAAAGGGCTGCTGCCAGGAGGAGGCAGTAAAGTTTCTCACTGATGTCTCAGTAGTGTCCATAGTCCTCTCCACAGGCAGGTGTGTAGCCCGGTGTGTGTGCAAAGGAGGGACAGCTACCTCCAACATGACTAGGTGCCAGGAGGAGTAAAACCTTGAGTGGAATCCTGTGTCTACATGGAATGAATTTTGAATCCAGCCCCTGGGGTAAAAGAGGGCAATCGGCCTAGAGAAGCCCTTTGGGCAAGGTGCCGAAATCTTGACTTCCACGGGTGACATTTCAGATCCCAGAGGCAGGGTCTTTGGCCGTTCTCTAGGCCTGCCTGCAAGTTTAACACAGAGACACTTGCCATGCCCAGAGTTCAGCCCCTGTCACCTCTTGCTTTCGCGTTATTGGAAAGGATAGCAACACGGGGATGGGAGAGGACGCATGCCGGGCGGGGACAGCCTCAAACCCACTGAGACAATCTTCCCCTAGACTGGTTGGGCTGGCTAACAGAAGCACCAGCTGTGCCGGCAGCAATTAACTGTATTCTTTTGCCCTCACCTTACACTGGGAGGAGCGTGCTTCTGAAAATATCCTTTCATGCACCTTGTCTCCCCACACCAGTGCCCAGACTCCAGAATTTTTATGGAGGAAGGTGATCCAGGCCAGCGGGATGCCATATTCCTTTTCAGGATACACATATGGAGGGGCCAGAAATCATGGAGTTTTGAACAGTCCTGCCCCCCAGATATCCTTTGTGGACTGTCTATTGATTATTTGTTAATGTAGACTACTGATGAGTTCATTTTTCCTAATGCATGACCTGGGCAGTCCATCACAAAGCAGAGATTCAGCCAGCAGAGACTGGCTTTTCAATTTGGCTTTCCATTAGAAACATATAGAGTTGGCTACTGAAGAGCTGCCTGTGAGACGATATTCTTCCTTAGACTGCTGGGGCTCTGTAATTTAGTCTTGCTTCCCCCCCATGAATGGCTCCAGGACTCCTTCTTGGACTACCAAGGCTGAGGTCTTTTTTTTTTTCTTTCTTTTTTTTTTTTTAACTATTGGAGCTCTTTCACGTAGGCTGACGTCCCTTCGGAAGGTGGATCAGAGTATAAGATGTTTCATAAAAGAAACTCAAGGCTTCTTCAGCTACCTGAGCTCACCCTTGTCATATCTAGACAAAGACAGCCGCACCCCATTCTGGACCAAAGAGTACTTGCCACAGTGGACTGACCACTTCTCTCAGCTTTCTAGCCACTGTGTCAGAGCATCTGCTTGGGGAATACCCTTTCAGCTTCATTACCCACACTCTCACTCCAGCCATCTTGTGGCTTTCCATGCACTATCTTGGCTGTCGAGTACGCACCCTCCTCCTTCTTTCTATTCCACAAGGAAGGGCTTCATGGGCTGCTTTCTTATCTAAGCTGTTAGATTAAAAACCAAGAGGCTTTTGGAAACGGTCTCTGCTACTCTCTGATTAGTTGTTCTTGCTGAAGAGGCGAGAGACAGGCCCTGCTACCAAAGCTGCCATCTCAAGGTTAAGCACTGAGTAAGTGATTGCCCTTCAGCAGCAACTCACGGTCTTTCAATTAGCAGAGGGGGACACTCTGGAATGTTAAGTAACATTCTCTGGGCGAATGCCTCTCTCTCACGGCGTGTGCAGAGGAATTTTGAATTGTTTCAGGGCTTTTTCAGAGAGAAATTTCTTGACCAGGTTTTCTGTCACTCACTTGAAACTCAGGCAAACTTTCCTCACAGTGTGTGAACAATGAAGTTGCTTGTCAGTGGTAACACAGGGCAGCTTTTTGGCTAGCACACTCAGCTTGGAGGTGTCTGTGGTTCCAATCCCCAGTTTAAGGACCAGTGTTGTGGACGTCGCTACTCTCTCAGTACAGCGGTGGGTGTTAATGACGGGCCAACTTCCAAAGGCTCCTCAGAGGTTTGGCTAAGCAGCACCCAGAAGTTTGGATGCTCATAATAGGCCTGAGCTTTTTCTATAAAATCTCCCCCTCATTGCTGCAATAGCAATGCAGCTCCCCCAAGGCTAAGAACAATAGAAGGGCTAGTACAGGTTAGCCAGTGGTGTTCTGACCACCTAGACCATCTCTGCGCAGGGTTAATGGCATGTTAGAATGCTGCCAGCAGTCTACCCCAGTCCACTGTTGCTAGCATGAGGGGAGCTGCATTGGTAGCTCAGTGACAGTGGGAGATATTCAGAAGAAAGCTCAGTGTAGCTGCAACCTCAAGGGTAGTAGAAGCTGGAAAAATGTGCCTACGACTCAGTCAGGCATGTCTGGGGTCTAATCTGGCCCCTGTCCTTTCACTCCTTTGCCTTGTTAACCCCCTTTTACAGGTAGGAAACCAAAGCATGCTTCTGGGGAGTGTCGTGAAGATCAATTACTTAATGTTTGCACTGGGTTTTGAACAGGTCGGGGGAAGAAGATTTTCAAAAACACCAGTGGGATTTAGGAGCACAAAACCTATTGGCTTTCAATGGGCTCTTAAGATCCTTTTGAAAATGTCTCCCATAACTTGTATTATGATGCTAATTAAGTGCCTAGATACCACAGTGGTTGGGCATTTGACAAACAAGATCATCTGAACTATTTGAACCCTCTACAATGTTGGCGTGGAACTCACAACAGAACAAGCCTTCTTGGAAGATTTCCAGGATACCCTTGTTCTGATCAGGCTGGCAAAGCAGCCTATCCCTCAAGAGTATTGTTGGCCTGCCATTACTGGCCGAAACAAGGAAACGTAGAGGCAACTTCAGGCCTGGGAAGAAGTGAGGAGCAGGGGAATCAAATATCATCAGACTTCAGCAGAGATTTGAGGCTCATGTTTTGGACAAGCAGTGGCTGAAGATTCAGATCAAATATAATTTCATTTAAAATGATGCCGTCCCTCCTAATTATGCTGTTATAATTATTTATGGGTATAAAGTCATTATCAATACCATTTTTTATTAATCAGGAATGTGCCAAGTGTGTGCTAGGTGCTTTCTAAGCAGGTGTGTAAAACAGGGCTAAAAATTTCAAAAGCACCCTAACTCCCATTTTCAAAAGTGACTTAGGCACATTTGAAAATATTATCCAAAGTCCCTACTTCAAAGAGCTCTCGATCTTGATGTTAAGCCTAAATATGCGTATATTAGCATTTATGTTAACAAGTAAATTGACAGATGCCATAAGTTTACATACATTATGCAAATGTTTTAAAATCTTGCTTTGTACACATTTACATACCATGTACTTACTGATAAATGAGATGTACAAATTACAAGGAAAGCAATCACAGCTCTCTTACAGAGTATAAACTAGGTGAACTTTGTGTCTTGTGGTGTCAGCTGTGGGTAAATCAGAAGGGGGCAGGAAATCCAACTGTTTCCAATAAAAAACCCAAATGACGACCTCCACACTTTGGCAACGGCAGGACCGGAGTCAGTGTCGGATGGAGGAATCGCATCTGGGGCAGTACCAGAGGTAGTGAGAAATCACCTCTCCCAGCATTGATTCTGAATCAGATGTTTAGTTTTGTAACGCAGTGGGAAGACCTGGTTTAGATAAATTAGGAATCAGCTTTAATGCTCATCTGAAACATAAACTGTCAGCCTGAACTCATTTGGAGGTTTGAAAATAATAATACTATTAATGACAATGTTTAGTACTTATATGACCCTTTACAGCTGCAAAGCACTGTCGAAACTTGGTGTGACCAAGGGTATATTTACATTGCAAGTAGACATCAGCAGCTGGCTTTGGCCAGCTGATGGGTTTGTGGGGATCAGGCTGCTGGGCTGTTTAATTGCAGTATAGACTTCCAGGCTTGGGCTGGAGCTCGAATTCTGGGACCCTCCTCCCCCACAGGGTCTTAGAGCCCGGGTTCCAGCCCAAACCACGAAGTCTACACTTCAACAAAACAGCCTCGCAGCTTAAGCCAGCTGCGGGTTTTTCATTGCAGTGTAGACACACCCTAAGACTCCCAATACAGTGGGATGCAGTTACATAAGCAGTAATGTCCCCATTATACAGATGGGAAAATTGAGGCAGAGAGATTGTGTGATTTGTACAGAAGCCAGTGGCAGAGGCAGGGACAGAACTCAGGTGCTCCTCACTCCTGGTCCTGCGCTCATTCATCTAAACCACACCTGCCCCAAAAGAAAATGATTGCTGTACACTAGGAGTTTTAGTAATTTCTTCAGTCTCATGCTGCCCACACACTTTCAGGCTCTGAACGAAAGTGGAAATACCAACATCACTGTGAGAAAAGCCTGGGCTCATGGGTATTTCTGACTCAGCCAGATCGTGTAAGCTCTGTAAATCTCACCCAGGAAGATTTGCAGGCCCAGCATCATGAGGTTTAGATAAACTCTGGATCAACAGCCAAACTTTTTGGGTGCATCCTCTGAATGGAATCTCCCAATGTGCTGTCTTAATTCTCCCTGGTCACTGGCTTGTATTGTTTGCCTGCAAAGCTTAAAGAGGAAGTCTCTTAAAGACTACTTTACTCGCCGGTGGTGTGTGTGTGTGTGTGCATTTGTGATCTGGGTGACTGAGGGGGAACGGTATTATTCACAAAGCCGTGCTCAAAATTACAAGTCTTTGCTTCATGAGAGGTCACAGAGAAATCTCCCCATTCATGTAGCCCGATGGTTTTCCAGCTTCTTTTCATTCCTCCTTCCCCCAGACAAAGATCTGAGGGAATGGAAAAAGCCTTTGATCTCATCACAAACTTGCATTGACAAACTTTTCGCTGGCTGCCCATGTTTTTCTCTTATGGTTAATTAGCTCTCCTTTCTGAGGGAGGAGGAAGGTGAATGTGTATGGGATACAACCCTGCAAGGGGCTAGGTGCCTGCATCCTCAGCAGCACCTCTCTGCAGACCTGATCCAAGTCCCACTGAACGCAAGGGGATTCTGTCCATTTTCTTTAATGGGAGTTGCATCAGGACTGTTAGGAAGGCCTACACTAAGTCTGAAAATTCAGAGTGATCCTGGTCCCTGAAGAATCCCACAACAGGATTTTATTTTACCATTTGCAAATGCTCTTTGGTGTGTGTCTGTTGCTTTTTTGTCAAACTGTCACAAACATCTGGCTTTTAAAAGGAGGCTGTCAAGGTATTATATTTAAAATAATTTCCCTTGTCTATGTTACTGATGTATAGTAACCCCTATGATCATTACCTTGGAAAGAGTTAATCGAGAACATCTCTCATTTACTTAACACTGATGCTGTTCATCCAGTCTGGCATTTCACTTAGCTTGGTTCATTGAAGTTAGGCTGGTCAGTTTCAACAGTCAGTTTAACTTCCTAGTTTTCATACACTAGCCCGATGTTTCTCTACTTGAGTTTCAAGCACTGCAGAGGAATGCTTTTGAATTAAACAAAACAACCCCCCCACTTCATCCCCTCCCACAACAAACAAACAAAAATACCCAAAGAAACTCCTTGCACTCCCCCCCCAAAAACAAAAACAAAACAAATCTCTATTGTGTTGAATTATAAAAAGGGACCATGAAAACATTTCTGTGAGATATTAAGTGCCGAAAACCCTTTTTACAAAACTAAGGCTATGTCTATACTCGCACTTTTGTTGGTAAAACTTTTGTTAGTCAGGAATGTATGGACAGTGCTATGTCATTAGGAGACGCTCTCCTGCTGATATAGCTACCACCGCTCATTGGGGGTGGTTTAATTATGCTGATGGAAGAGCTCTCTCCTGTCAGCATAGCACGCTACACAGGAGACCTTACAGCGGCATAGCTACTGCGGTACAGCTGTGCCTGTGTAAGGTCTCTAGTGTAGATGTAGCCTAAATCTGATTTTTAATCCTAAACGACCTGATGGTGTCCTTTAAATTATGTATCCTGTTATTTACAGATCCACTATGGCTCTGCCAATCTTCAGAGGTTTCTTACATTTAAGTTCTTGCACATTAGTCCCATAGTGGGTAGGTGGTTTTTTAAACAGAATTCACTGCCTAAGAAGATGACATTTACATAGCTTTCAAAATAAGTAGCAATTTGATTGTCTAATGGGCACACGTGTCTTGGATGTTTCTCAACTGCATTTCAAGGACACATATGACTTGGACAACCATGGAAGACACTGCTTTCCCAACCAGTAATATTACCTAAACTTAATGGTTAATGTCTAGTTTATAGAAAAATAGAATATCAGGGTTGGAAGGGACCTCAGAAGGTCATCTAGTCCAACCCCCTGCTCAAAGCAGGACCAATCCCCAGACAGATTTTTGGCCCAGATCCCTAAATGGCCCACACAAGGATTGAACTCACAACCCTGGGTTTATCAGGCCATTGCTCAAACCAGTGAGCTATCCCTCCCCCCATTAACATTTACAAGTGCACTGGGAGATTAGTTTGTTTACTTGTATTATGTAAAACTGTTTTAAGATCTTGGTTTGCATTTACACACATTTACATAGCATTTCCTGATGAATGCATTATAAAACACAAAAAATCACATATAAATTGCAGCCTCACATTGGCACCCATAAGCTTCATTGTTGTGCAATGAGATTTCTGACTTGTCTAATTTAGAGACATTTTTCAGTAGATGGGGTTGGGACTGAGGTCAAGAGGATGGCAAGAGAAAGGGAAGGACAGAGATGACAGAATATCATGTAGTGTTTTCTTTACTTCTCATCTGATGCTTGTGGAATTCTTGTAACTGTGAATCTGGATCAAGTTATACAGGGGGTGGGGTTGGAGGAATTAATTTCATTCTTTGGCTCTTGGCTTAGGCTGCTCTAAGTCAGTTCTAGTTAGTCTGGTGTGCACAATTATTTGAGGGCGTGGGGTGGGGGGCTGGAGGGATGGAAGGGGGAGTCAGGAAAGGGCAAACTACCATGGTGTCCAATCACAATGTTGTTACCGAATGGCCATCTTGGTCCTAGTACAATGGCTGCAGGTGCTGTTTAAGCATATTGGGACTGCTACCTATTCTGGTTGGGAGTAGGGAGGTGAAACAATATACTCTGAGCGCAGTCCCACTGCCCCGGGGGGCGTAATCCCTGTTACTGGCAGGGCATAGCCAGCAACATTGACTGTAGCTGGGGATGGGGGCAGCAGTCATGAAAATGCATTCAGTGTGGGGGTGAGGCAGAGAGCCATAAAGGCAATTCCCCCACAACTAAACTGGGGGAACGAGACATTGTTGTTACTTTCCCAGCACAGCGTCTTCCTGAAGGAAAGCGCACTTGAACTCAGGCTTGCCTCATCTCTCTGAGGCCCGAATCCCACTCCCGCCACCAATCACCACGCTTCTTTCTCCCAATCCTCCTCACCACTGAGCTCCCCCTCTCCGGTTCTTTTTTCTGTAAATAGCTATTTCTGATTTCAGACAAGCAGGGATCGACAGATACTGGAGGGGGGGAGGGGAAGACAGCTTTAGGGTTTTTTTTCTTTTTCTCTTAAATTTTGGTGTTTGAACTTGAAAAATAATATATATAAATATAAATATATATATATAAGCAAATGGATTTCCTGGAAAACAAAGAAAGGAGTTGATTTTTCCCCTTTGATTTGTCTTGTTTCTCATTGGAAGCTGTTTTCTGGGCAGAGAGTTTTTTGTGAAATGTACAGATTTCCAGTTCGGCATTGTTCAAATGATGCAGAGAAAATTTAGAAAAGAAAAAAAAAAGGAAAAGAAAAATGAACAACAACAAAATAACACAAAACAAGAAAAACTTTGTGATGTACAGAATCTGTAAATAGTCGAAGATTCTTTCTCTTTTCTAACAGCAAATTATTTCTGTCACTTTATATTCAAAAATAAAGAATCCTACCACAAAATATCAGGGTTAAAAAACAAAACAAAAACAAATCCAGAATCTGAACTTTTTCTTGATTGTCTTTGTTCTTTTTGCACTTGACCTGGGGAGTGGCTTTTGTAATGTATTTGTGATGTTCCCCTCAAAGCATGGAGACTGTGGTGAGGTGATGAGTTAAAATGAAGGTACAGCGACTGGCTCATGGCCGTAGTGTCATATTGGGCCTTCTGCTTCTGTATTACTTGGTAACAGTGGATAAGGAATGGAATTTGGAAACTGTTTCCTTTAGATCATTGACTCCATTCTGGATGGCTGGACTGGAGGGCTCAGCGGGATGGCATGGAGAGCTTTCACTCCAGAACCAAAATGGGATAAGAATTCTTTCATCTCTAGCTCACTAGTCACTGGGCCCCATTGTTTAATTCTGCTCCTGCGCATTTTGAGCTCCTTTTACTTCCCCATATTTCACTTTTTGATACTCATCCCTCATTCTAAGGGGTTTATGTAAGGGGTCTTCACGTCTATCCACCTATTCTCCAGCAGATGAAGAGGGAAACCAGAATATATGATGGTATGTGAGGTAACCAGCTAAACCTTCCCTTATGTGTAATTGTTATCTTGCTTTTGCTACCATGACTCATATCCCAGTGAACATTTGAGAAGGAAAAGCATTCATCCCAATTTCCAGCTGTAAAATTGCTCTCACTTTTCCTCCATGGCCCTGTGTAACTATCTGGCCTCAGAAGGCTGAAAAGGTGTGTTCTCAGAGCCTTGTGTGGCCCCTTTCCATCATATACAATATTCTTGATACATTACTGGGGAAGGGACCTCTCTAGCTGCATGACAGGCTTTTATTATTCCACACAGCATCACTACTAGGTGGGCCTAGCCTCAGTGCTCAGTGTCTACTCTCAGTGCTCAGTCTCTTCTGAGATCATGAGTCCACTGAATGTACCATCTCCAATTGCAGCAGCATCCATCGTCTGTA
The DNA here is from genome assembly GCF_011386835.1 of Chrysemys picta bellii. Taxonomy (NCBI): domain Eukaryota; kingdom Metazoa; phylum Chordata; order Testudines; family Emydidae; genus Chrysemys; species Chrysemys picta. Next base: position 89,360,764 of record NC_088791.1, on the reverse strand, counting down.
CTGAACCCTTCACCTGATGCCTAGCCTGAATTTTCCTTTCTGCAGCCTTGGCATGTAAGTTCCTGTTCTGTTTTCAGGACATGTTGGGGTGGGTGGCAGGACCGGCTCTAGGCACCAGCAAACTAAGCATGTGCTTGGGGCGGCACAATTCCAGGGGGGGCATTCCAGGAGGGTTTTTTTGTTTGTTTGTTTGTTTGTTTTTGCTTTGGTAGTTGCTCTCGGAGGTGTTTTTTTTTTTGCTTGGGGCAGCAAAAAACCTAGAACCCGCCTGAGGGGAGTGGGGGGGTTTGAATCTTTTGGCTCATCTGAGACAACTACTTCCTGCAGTCTCGGGGGGAGGGAGGGGGGACACAGTTCACTTGTCAGCCATGGTCACATTCAGGAAGAGCAAACACATGGTAAGTCAGACCAATGGACAGGCACTCTGGCCATGGGTTAAGTCTCACTTTATAGTGTTTGGACACTGGTTGGTAGACGTGCTCAAGGAAGCCACAAGAAGTTGGTGACAATGCTACCAAATGAATCGAAAGAAATTGGAGTGCTATTGAACCCATTCACTCGGGCTGGAGGTCTACATAAAGCTTCCCAAAGTGTCAGCTGTCCCAACATGCACTAAGTCTCATGTAAATTCTTTTTGCTGTAAACTGATACTTTAGTCAGGGGAGGGAACTCCATTACTAAACCGCGAAGGACAACTATCCACCTTGCATAGCTTCAGAAGAGCTGAAGATTTCTTGGACAAGCAGGTTTGGGCATCACACAGAGAGTCAACAAGGGAGGAACCAGCAACAAATGAACAGGTGAGAACAGAACACAGAGGTAAGAGTTGGCAGTTGGAATTCACCAGAGGGCAGGGCTGGTTAGCCTCATTTCTAACCTCCAAGGACAGTATTTCAGAGTGTTTTTAAACCATGACACGATGCTGCTGTGGTCTGTCCAGCCCAGCCTTGGCCCTTAAAAGAACACCATCCAGGCTGTCCGCCATCTGCAGAACTAATGGCAGGAATGGCGCTGGAGTTTCCTTCAGAAACAAGCTCTCTCTGCTGGGTAGGAGCTGGCATCTTCATGACTAGACTCAATCAGAGGTGTAGGGAAGAGTGACGTAATTAGGAGGCAGAGGGGAATGTAATGAGCTCTATTGTTTCGGGCGTCTCTTGGCAGTATGTACCCAATGGCACATCAATATGCAGTCAAACCAAGTCAGAAAAGATTCTGTGAAAAAATGTAGCCAGAGGCCAAAAGTAATTATAGATGCAGCTTCCATCTCTGCATTCTTAAATACAGTAGGGGGCTCCCAACACACCTTTATAAAGGAACCTCATTCACAGCCCCCATGACTGTTCTAGTTCTGGAAACAACATACAGTTCTGCCAATGCTAGTGAGTTCTGACCTGCATCCCGTCCTATTATTCCAGCACTGGGAACCATCACCCCTCTGCCTATGCATTCTGCACCATATCCTGCTCTTCCTTTTGTGGGTTTCCCCCAGAAAGCTCTGCCAAATGGACCTCAGTCATCACGTGCTGTGAGTGGGAGGTTTACCCAGGATGACCTATGATTGCGATGGCTACACTCAGGGCTCTTTGCTTGTTATGTGCACTAGAGTCGCTCCAAATTTTGCCAATGAAAAGTGAAAAGCACATGGAAAGCAGTTTGCTCTATGAAAGGTCGTACTTGGTATTAGTTCCTTTGACTGCCACAGGATGAAATGACTACGTGGTGTGCCCTCAACCGAAATCAATTGAGAGCCGGGACTCTGTTCTGTCCCAGGAGAACGAGCGAGAGCTAACAGAGCAATTAAAATGTATTTGTGTCCTCACCTTCCCCCACTATCCTATGCTGTGCTCCTTCTCTACTGGCCTGCAGGACGTGAACCCTTCTGCTTCCATTTGCCACAAATTAAGGAGTGGTTTTTAGGTGAATCTGAAGCTAAAGTGATTGGAATGGGGCCTTGCGTGGGATAAATCACTGCTGGGACAGGAGACTTGGGTATGTCTACACAGCATTTTGAAACGAACCTCCCTGCCTGGGTCAATAGACTCGAGCCAGCAGGGCTTGCCCTAGTGCTTTAAAAATAGCTGTGTAGACGGTGCTTTGAAGTTGTGGCTCAGGCTCTGAACCTCACCCTGTTCCCTTGGGCTTCAGAGCCCAAGCTCCAGGCTGTGAGCCTTACTCCAAAATAGGAGTACTTGTGGTACCTTAGAGACTAACAAATTTATTAGAGCATAAGCTTTCGTGGACTACAGCCCACTTCATGCATCCAAAGAAGTGGGCTGTAGTCCACGAAAGCTTATGCTCTAATAAATTTGTTAGTCTCTAAGGTGCCACAAGTACTCCTGTTCTTCTTTTTGCGGATACAGACTAACACGGCTGCTACTCTGAAACCTGTCACTCCAAAATGCTTTGTAGATATACTGTAGGGTGGTGGTGGTGGAGGAGGCACTCTTTGCTCGGAGTCAGTGCTGAAATAGGGCTTTGCAGAATGAGGTTACGAGGTACTGGGCTGCTAGCAGATGTGCAATATGAAAGGCCATACGAGTCTGCCATATGAAATGCAAAAAAGGCACTACACACCTGTGATCATTGTAGGTCCCATTGCATCTGTCTGTGGGGTTAATTAGCCATTGTGGGTTTGTTCACATTACAGCATGGAGCTGGGCCCTGTGCTCAGCCGGTGTAAACTGATGGAGGGGCCTTAAGTCCATGGAGCTTTGATAGTGAGGATCTGGCCCATCACGTTTGATGATGACACGGTCTTGACCATGACTTAGCGGGCAGTGAGGAGTGAGACAAATTGTGCTTAGCCCTGTGTCCCTTACCCGTGGGTTTAATCATACTCACCTGACACAGTGCTGAACACAAGCTCTCCTGATTGACACTGCCAGTTAAACTGTGGTCAGCATCATGCCATCTAACTCAGTAGATCAGAACAGGAAATCATTATGTAGTATGGAGAAGGCCAGTGTCCCGGGCAAATTCCAGCTCATATAATTAATTTCTGTTTATCTACCTGTAGTTCAAGTGGATACAGCTGTGTTTCTTCACATTTTCCCAATGGTGACTCCAACCCCCACACTTTTTTTTTTCCGTGTCTCTCCTTATTCCACAACCCTTTATGGAGCACTCTTTCTCCCCTTTGGACTGTTCCAGCAACAAAAGCTAATTTGTTCATTCATAGTAGGGTATTGTGCTATATAGAGTAAAAGTATAAATTCAATAGTTTCACATTCAGAACCATATAAAAATGTAATGTATACATCTTGAAAATACCATTAGCTGTACAACCCCCCATGTGCCAAGTGTTTAATGTTGCATATTGTCAAATATAGCTATAGAAAGATTTTAAAATGTAGTACATATGCTATAGGCAGCACTGCATATGCATTTGGATATGACTTTCTAGATATTCAGGAATTACAAACCATAAAACAATACTTGATGAAAAAGTAGCCATTCATTTGGTATATATTCAGTTAACATTTATTACAAAAATCTGCTCAAAGTGTGCAAAGTCAAAATACAGGTAACACTTTCGTGCAAAATGATTGCATGATTTTATTTTTTGTTAAGGATTGACAGAAGGTTAGCTACTGTGGTTTTCTCAAGAATTTCATAGTTAAACATTTACATGGGAATTGTCTGTTTCAGCCAATTTCATAATTATAATATACATTTAACTGTACAGCTGTGGAATGCCTGCTCCCCGCAAGTTTGTGCAGTAACATACCATATATTCCAGATACCTATTTACTGCAGCAGTTTAAATTTAGAATGTTATCTTCTTAAGCAAAAATGATCAGCATATTCTATTTAATGGAAGCTTAGACTGAATAGAATATGTCATAATATCCAGAAAACAGCCTTGTGGCCCATTCTGAGGGTGACGCTCTAAGAAGTGTTAAGACACAATATTCTCCTTCACTTTCCATCTAATAGAACTACATCTATGCTTTTATACCCTGCTCTGAATTCCTCTCTTTAACTGTGGTGCACCATCACTGAGTGGTATTAAAGAGCTGCCGCCCTCCATCCCTGAGGTGCCTGCATTTCACTGTCAGGTGAAAAGGTATCTGCATATACAGACTGTTAGCTTAGGATTCTGCAGAATTGCCTTCAGATCTTGAATCTATGTACCCCATGTTGGCCCAGCAACCAAAGGGTTACCACAAGCACTGCTGGCCCAATGCTGATTGGCTGGTTTACAACAGCTCCAAGGATAAAAGGGTGGGAAGCAGAAGGGTGGGGTGGTTACCAGAGGAGTGACTCACAGATCTTTAGTAACCACACGTAGGGATGCACTTAATTTTACAAGCACAGTAGCCCCCTAATGCCATGTGAGGGGCATTTGTTCAGTATCGACTCAGGGGAAGAGGGACCCAGTCAGCAACCCCACTTCTCTTATCACATTGGATTATTTTTGTGAGTTGGAGGGAAGCGGCCTCCGCCTAGGTGCCTTTACCTTGTGAGAGATGATGAGCTCATACCCGCAAGATGATATAGCTGCTGACCCAGAGAACAGATGCCTTTAAGCATCTTTTCCAAATATATTTTCCAATACTATTTCCCCCCTCTGGGTATTTCACTCTAAAAAAGAGGCCATGATGTAGCTACGTTTCCACCTCTTCACTCAGATCCATACAGAATGGGAGTAGTCTCCTTCAGCCAATCAGGTTGCTTCCCTTCTCTCGGGCCCGGTTAGCAGAGGCAATACAGTAAAGGAATGTGTGTAGTTCTAGGTGACTGGGTGTCTGAGCCAATTCCTCAGTCAGCAGCACCTGTGTAACTAACATGGCATTTTGACGGCTATCTAGCTCTCACCAGCTAAGCCTTTTCAACACCCTGTCACTGTGTGTTTCTAGGTGGTTGTAAAATAGGCAGAGGTGTGCGGGTACAAACAGAAGGGTAAACATGGGAAAACAGGACTAGCGTAATTTACAAGGATAGCAAAATCACAGAAGTCAAGTGAAGGGCAATTAAAATGATTAGAGGTAAAGGGGAAGGACCAGGAATTTGATGCAAGGAGAGATTAGAAGACATTGGAAATTAGAAGTGTGGGAGGTGATAATAAACAGATCTTTGAAATAAGAGAAGGGCAAAGAGACATTCCTGTTCACCCTTTCCCTTAATTAAAGGGGGGGAGGAGGGAATGCAAAAAGGCCTCATTTTGCTTTTTATGGATTAAAAATAATTAAATTTTTCACATATCTAATTATGCCGTTGAATTTGCTGCTGTTGTATTAATAAAATATCCAGTTCAACACGCTCTGTGTAAACCCAGGTAGGGTATTTACTCACAGCAAGAGACCAAGGCAGTGTCATTATGAAGACTGGCAGCTTCTATACTGCACATCTAGCTAGTTGGAACGCTCACCTCAAAACTCCCTTAAAAGAGGAACAAATTCACCAATTTCCCACCTACCCAAAATACGACCACTGTCACAGGATACTGTTAGGACAAATGGCTTAGTACATTTCAAGGATTAGTCATTTATATATGAGGGCGGTGACACTACAGGTAGTTTGGTCTAGGTTAAAATTTACAAGGGCCTTCAATCCTCATGATTCAGAGCATATGCTGATCACCAAATGGGGACAGGAAGAAATCCGCCTTCCTCCCCATTTTTATAGTATTGCATATCGTGGGATTTTGGTGTTGAAGAGATGAGGTAACGTCTTCCACTGATGCCTGCTGGCTACAGTCAAGAGCAGGTTGCTTGAACAGATGGGTCATTGCTTTGAAGTGGCCATTCTTAATGTGTTAGTGATGAGGCAAGTTTTGCTGGAACAAATAGGAACTGGCCATGGCTGACTGGATGCTGTGGAACCTGGAACTCAACATCTATTTCTCATTCAAGTAAGAACTAGGCTGAGACCCAGAATGAAGCCGCCTCATCTCAGTACTGAGATTCATCACAACTGATGTGAGCAAGTCGAAATGCCAGGGCCCTAAGGAGGAGTGTTACCCAGAAAGAGACGCTCATGTCTGTTATCCATTTTAGTCTTGACGATGTCTAAGAAGAGTGGGGGTCATGAGTAGGGTGAGTGTATCTGCTAGAGCTTCTAGCCTCCCTCCATCTCATTGTCAAATTTTCTGTTGGCATCAGAACTATCCTCTGCTGTGTTGCCTAAAAAAAAAAACCTTGACAATGGTTACAAGGCTGGTGTGATGTAACCACTGCCCAGTATTGTCACTCAGTTTCCTTGTGCTCCCCCTGCCTGTTGTATCCACCTGTTATCTCAGGGGTTATACTTAGATTGAAAGCACCTTGGGGCAGGGATTGTCTTTTTGGTTATGTGTTTGTACAGCACCTAGCACAATTGGGCTTGGAGCTATGACTGAGGCCCCTATATGCTACCACAATTCAAATAAATAAATAACGTTATCCCTGAGTGTTTAGCCAAAAATTTAGGGCCTTGCAGGTTGTTCCAGTCAAGAGTAGACATTGATGGAGTCAGTTACTTTTACTCTTATTTATTTACAAGGAAGGTACAAAGTCCTGTTTCCCTGAATACAGGAGGAACCAAACAACAAGAGAGTTTCCTGGCTCACAGCCCCAGACTTCTTTTAGCCCACACCCCCAAAAGCTCTCGCTGGGCTTTTCCTGGACCACACAGTCGGTGCTTGTTCAGGCTGTGCCTGATCCTTTCTAGCTGCCTTTTGTCTCAGCTACCCTGGTGTTTTTTTTCTTCTCTTCCCCTCCGTCCCCCCACCCCATTCAAACAATAGCTAGCAAAGCCCTCTGTCCACACAGTTCGTATTCCTGTCTTGCCTGGGGTGTCCCTTTGCTTTGGGCAGTGACCTGGGCCTGTGCTTTGATTTGGAAACTACCATTTCATAAAGGAGCTTCTACTATCTTACATAAAGGGCAGCAGGGATGTCCACTAGCTTCAAGAAGTTTAACCCAATTTATAACAAGAAAAATCGCCCCAGAACAGGGAATGTGTTTTTTGCTTCTACAACCAAGATTGTAAGCAGCGAGGCAGCGATTCAGTCTCCAGTAATGTTTGTCTCTTCCAGCAATAGACCAGCAGAGCACACAAATTTAGGCTAACCAATATAAGAAATAAGTAGCAATAGGAAAATATGTGGACACTCCTGGACATTAAACCAAAATTTAAGTTAAGTGCACGCAGCAGAATTTTCTCCCTAGAGGATGATCAACATATGGAAGTCTTTGCCCCTGGATGTAGAACCGGATTAAATATGCAGTGTTGTCATAGCTGCGTTGGGCCCAAGATATTAGAGAGACAGGGTGGGTGAGGTAATATCTTTTATTGGACCAGCTTATATTAGTGAGAGAGACAAGCTTTCAAACTTACCCAGATCTCTTTGTCAGATCTGGGAAATGTACTCTGAGTGTCACAGCTAAATACAAGGTGGAACAGATTGTTCAGCATAAGTAGATAATACATATTTCAAGGGACCATTCAAGGTAAAGTGGCCTGTTAACACCCGTCCAGTCATAGGGGGAAAAGAAGGGAGTGAAAAAAAAGGCAGCTGGGGAAATGGTTGTTAGTGGGTTATTGATTATTGTAATAAGTCATAAATCCGGTGTCTCTATTCAGTCCATGATTTTTAGTGACTAGCAAAGTTATGAATTTAAGCTCCCAAGCTCATCTTTTGAAGGTGTGGTGCAGGTTTCCTTGTGAGAATGAGGACTAAGAGGCCAGCTATAGACTGATCCCTTTGTGAAAAGTGTTCACCCACAGGTGTTTTTGTCTTTTATCATTTTTCTGTGTGAGTTCATTCGAGAGCGTAGTGATCGTCTGTTTCACCCACATAATTGTGATTGGGGCATTCAGTGCACTGGATAAGGTACACCACATGTTGTGATAGGCATGTGTAGGACCCATGGATCTTGAAAGCGTTGTTGTCGTATTAGAAAGCTGTCATTGTATTAGTGTAGATCTGTCTACAGGTTTTGCATCTGTTGTTCTGGCACGACATGGTGCTGCTTTGAGCTGGTGTGTCCTGGTCTGTGGGAAGCTTGCTTCTGATGATGAGCTTGAAGAGGCTGGGGGGTTGTTTGAAAGCCAGAAGAGGGGGTTCAAGAAAGATTTCTTTCATGGTATGGTCCCCATCACTTATGGGTTGAAATTGTTTAATGGTTCCAGTGTGGAGTGGTAGAGGACTACTAGGGCTGTGTGGTAGGAGGGGGATTTATTTCTGTATTGAAGCGAGTTGTCTTGAGGTATTTGGATGGCTTGTTCCATGATGTGATCAACTTCTCTGGTGGACTACACCACCACAGAACCTGATCCCATACTCACATGCGGATAACTAAAAGAGTTCTTCTGCTGACTCCACCTCAAAGAATTCATTCACAACAATGACCCCACCAGCCACAATACCATGTCCCCACTGACAGTCATAAGAAAAAAGAATCATCTGACTGGATATTCTCCAGTGGATGAAACCACACTCTTGATCATAACATTAATTGTTTCAGGAAAAAAAATGACTGTGAAATCCTTAACAAACATCACATGCACCACAATCTCTCCACTGCTGAGAGGACACCTATACAGTCCCTGAAATCCAGTCACTAGATAGTGATCAAACCAGCAAGGGCCGGCTCCGGGTTTTCTGCTGCCCCAAGCGGCAACAAAAAACAAACAAACAAAAAGGTGCAGCAGCGCAATCGCGCCGCTCCACTCTTCGGCAGCAATTCGGCGGCTGGTCCTTCGCTCTGAGAGGGACTGAGGGACTTGCCGCCGAAGACCCGGACGTGCCGCCCCTTGGTATTGGCCGCCCCAAGCACCTGCTTCTTTAGCTGGTGCCTGGAGCTGGCCCTGAAAGCAGCAGACAAAGGGGATACCATTGTTGTCCTCAACCATGATGACTATGTCAACGAGGCCAACTGACAACTTTCCAACTCCACCTACTATAAAGAACTCAAAGAAGACCCCACACCACAGTTTACCCAGGAATCTAAGGATATCATCAAATCTTTCCCCAATGACAAGAGAAATTCTACAACCTCATCCCCCCCAAACACAGCTCAGGGATCTTCTACCTGCTTCTCAATATACACAAACAGGGGAACCCAGGCAGATCCATCATGTCTGGCCATGGCAATCTTGCTGAAGGAATATCAGGACTCATAGAAACCATTCTCAAACCACTCACCATCCAAAGGGCCAACTTCTTCCAGGACACAGCTGACTTCCTCCACAAACTCTTCAACATTAATAACTTTCCTCAGAACACCATCCTTGCCTCCATAGGTGTCACTTCCCTAATCACCAACATCCCTCACAATGACGGCATAGCTGCCTGCCTAAAATATTTACAAGACAATGGACAACCCTCAGATATCCACTCATACATCACCAAACTCATCCATTTCATCCTCACCCATAACAATTTTACATGCAACAACAAACAATTTGTCCAAACCATGGGAACAGCCATGGGTACTACTATGGATCCCCAGTATACCAATCTCTTCATGGGCCACCTCGGTGAAAAAATTCTGGACAAATGCACCACAAAACCAATGATATACCTGAGATATGTTAGTCTATCCAGAGGATGAAAATATTATCTAAACTCCATCAGATTTCCATCAGAACTTCAGCAACCACCACTCATCCATTAAAAACTCTCTAGAATACAAGCACACTCGCATCAACGTCCTGGATACCAGGATCAGTTTCAACAATGGAACCCCACAGATGTGCCTACCGTCACAGATCTAGTAACTACCCCAAACTCGCCAAGAAATCTGTTATCTACAGCCAGACACTCATCAGATACCACAGAATATGTTCTGAGGAGAAAGTCTGGGATATACACCTTAACACATTTAAAACTGCCTTTACTAAACAAGGACACTCCACCAGAGAAGTAGATTGCATCATAGAATGGGCCATCCAAATACCCCCAAGAGAATGTGCTTCAATATGGAAATAAAACTTCCTCTGACTGCACACCCCTACTTTTCCTCTAACTCCTCACACCAGAAACCATACAAGGTATCGTCAAACAACTTCAATCCATACTCAATGGGAACCATATCCTGAAATAAATATTTCCTGAACTCCCTCTTCTGGCCTTCAGTAACTCCCCTCCCCCAGCACACACACCTTTCCAAGCTCATCATCAAAAGCAAGCCACACATACCTTTCCAAGGTCATCATCAAAAGCAAGCTTCCCACAGGCCAGGACACCAATTCAAAATGGAACCAGAGCCTGCCAGCATGGGTGGTGGGTATAATAGATCAGGAGAGGCTAAGCTTCCCCTAACACAGGCCCTGGCCTTGCCCACATTCTGCCCCCTGCCCTCTCCCTCAAGCTGGTGGGAGCTCACCTCAGACCAGAGGCCAGCAGGCAGCTGGAGCTGCCGAGCGACCCGGCGCTGAGGCTGGCAGGCCACCCAGTGCTGGTGCTGGTGCTGGCAGCCTGGGATGGTTCAGCCAGGGCTCCTCCAGGCGCTGGGGCACTCAGGGATCCGGTGGATGGGGGGGTGGTAGGGGCGGGGCCTTGGGTGGAAGGGGCAGGGCTCCAGGGCTAACCTCAATGAAGTGGGGGGGAAGGCTCATGCGCCGCCCATGCCTGCCAGAACAAAAGATGCAAAACCTGTAGACATCTCTCCACTATGATGATCAATGCCCTTTACAACACAGCTTTCACGATCCATGGGTCCTACACATACCTATCACAACATGCAGTGTACCTCATCCAGTGCACGAAATGCCCCAATAATAACTATGTGGGTGAGAGCAGACAATCACTAGGCTCTTGAATGAACTCACTCAGAAAAATGATAAAAGACAAAAACATCATATCACCTGTGGGTGAACACTTTTCACAAAACAATCACTCTATATCTGACCTCTCAGGCCTCATTCGGAAAGAAAACCTGCAAAACACCTTCAAAAGACAAGCCTGGGAGCTTAAATTCATAACTTTGCTGGACACTAAAAATCATGGATTGAATAGAGACACCGGATATATGGATTATTACAACAATCTATAACCAACTAACAACCACTCCCCCAGCTGCTTCCCCGCCCTCTTCCATTTCCCCTATGACTGGAGGGGTGTTAATAGGCCACTTTACCTTGAATGGTCCTTTGAAATATGTGTTAACTACTTATGCTAAACAATCTGTTCCACCTTGTATGTAGCTGTGACACTCTGAGGCCTGGTCTACGCTACAGAGTTAGGTTGACAAAGGCAGCTTACGTCGACCTAACTCTGTAAGAGTCTACACTAAAATGATGCTACTGCTGATGTAACTCACTTGTAGGCCGACTTAATAACTCCACCTCCATGAGAGGTATAGCACTTAGTTTGATGTAGTTAGGTTGATGCAGTGTCACTGCAGACACTGCATTACTTACATCGACTTTAATGGCCTCCAGGAGGTGTCCCACAATGCCCCATTGTGACTGCTCTGATCACTGTTTTAAACTCCACTGCCCTACACCCAGGTACACACCCCTTCTCTTTTAAAGTCCCATGAATTTTAAATTCCATTTCCTGTTTGGTTGGCATGGAGAGCTCACATAGCAACTGTTCAGCTGGCCGTGCAGCAGATGTGCTCCTGCCTGGAGTACACAGGACGTGGTGGATCTCCTGGGTCTGTGAGGAGAAAAGTCTGTGCAGGTACAGCACCAACCCCGCCATAGAAACATTGACATATACAAGCAGATCGCTTGGGGCACAGGGGAGAAGGGCCCCATCAGGGACATGCAGCAGTGCCATGTGAAAATCAAGGAGCTGGAGCAGGTGTACCAGAAGGCAAGGGAGGCAAACAGTTGCTCTGGTGTGGAGCTGCAGACATGCCGCTTCTACAAGGAGCTGCATGCCATCCTTGGGGGAGACCCCACCACCACTGCCAAGAGCCCCAGGATGCTTCGGGGGAGCTGGAGTCATAGGTCCCTGAAGTGCATATTGAGGAGGTGGTGTTGGACGAGTTAGAGGAGGAATATGGGGGACAAGCAACTAGGGGATCCAGTGGTGGAGCAAGCCAGGACCTCTTTCTGATGCCGGAGCAGGCGAGCCAGTCCCTACCGTTCAGCACTGGCGAGCCTGATGCAGGGGAAGGAACCTCTAGTACGTATGCAGTTTGCTTTGATATTGCAGGGACACATCTGTTCATTTACTCTTTTTTTAATCAGGTTAGAAGAGGTAGTGAAATAACCAATAGAGGCAGAGAGCAACTCTGCCTCTCATTCCCCTGCTAGGCAGAGGGGGCCCTGTGGAACAGTTTGTTTATATGCACCGGGATGTCCCACGAATCCTCCATAGAGATCTCCAGGAAACTTTCCTGGGGCTACGCTGCAATCCTCCACAAAGGTTTCTGGGGAGGGCTGTAGGACACTCTCTCATGACAGTCAGCAATTACTTCAGCAGGCACCATTGCAGCACACAGACTCGCAGCATGTGGACCTAGGCTGCACCTGGATCCATGCAGGAGCTGTTCCCTTTCAGCCTCCGTTACCCTCAGGAGTGAGATATCAGCTAAAAGCACCACTGCTTGTGGAAAATAGTGCCAGTATTCAGTTCAGTTGGCCAATCACATATACTGATGAACATGTGCTCCTCCCTGCTTATTGTTCCAAATCCTCCCCTGGCCCCCGGGACGTACTCACCGTGGATGGGTCTGCCATTAGGCTCTATGAATCCCAAGGGGAAGTGAGAATGTAGTGCTTTAATTTGTGAGGATCAAGGGTAGCGAAAATGTACCTCTGTGCATTGTCTTTTGCAGCTGGAAATGTGGCCCTCCATCCACCCCAGTGGAGCAGCTCAGCCAGGTAAGGAGAAGAAGAAAGAGGAGACTGGACGACATGTTCCAAGAGTCCCTGCAAGCCTCTGGTGCTGCACATACTGAGCACAGGGCTGGGAGGAGCACCCTTGGGGACAGAGTAAGGAGAGGAGAAACGTGCGGCAAAAGGACTGAGACATGCAGCAGGACATGATAGCCCTTCTCAAGTGCCAGATGCACATGCTGGAGACTCTTATAGACCTCCAGGTCCAAGTCACCTGTGCTTGCCTCCTGCTGCAGCCTATCGATAACTGCATTCCAGGACCTCCCTACACCCCGCCCCCACATTCCACATATGGTCCGGGACTACTGCAATACCCCTCCCACTCCACCCTGGGGGAGAGTACAGGCAATCACAGCTGCACATACACTGACCTGTGAGACACACAGTTGGTGTAGGTGTTGGTGAAATGAGAAAGACTGTTCTTTCCCTTTCAAAGGTTCTTTTCCCTGTATTTATGCAGTTTCATTCAGTTATAAATATGCCTGTGTGTATGGGTTTGGAATAAAAGTCTATTTATGGAAACTTAATTCATCTTTATTAGTTCACAACATAGCGGTGGATGGGGCTGACACCATTCACAGATAAGAGCAATAGGTTCATTTGCAATGTTATATTCCCCCTCCCGCCCAGCACTCATTACAAGGTGCATAACGGGCTGCTAAAAAACAATGCCAGGCAGAACACACTGCGGCAACGCACTTTTTGGGGGGAGGGATAGCTCAGTGGTTTGAGCATTGGCCTGCTAAACCCAGGGTTGTGAGTTCAATCCTTGAGGGGGGCACTTAGGGATCTGGGGCAAAATCCGTACTTGGTCCTGCTAGTGAAGGCAGGGGGCTGGAATCAATGACCTTTCAAGGTCCCTTCCAGTTCTAGGAGATAGGATATCTCCATTATTTATTTATTTTTATTTTTTTACTGTGGCTCACTATTGTAACAGTCTTTCAAAGCCTACCTGAGCCGTATAGCTCCCCATTGAGCTCTTCTTATAGCCCTGGTATTTGACTGCTTAAAATCAGCAGCCAGGCGTCTCACCTCCATGCTCCACCCAAGTGGGAACTTTTCCCCCTTTGCTTCACAGATATTACGAAGCACAGCACAGCTATAACCATGGGGATCATTTTTTCACTAAAGTCTAATCCTGTGAGTAAAAAGCACCAGTGGCCTTTCAAATGGCCAAAGTCACATTCAACTGTCATTCTGCACATGCTGAGCCTGTCATCGAAGCACACGTTGCGCAGACGAGGTGGCCGGTGTATGGCTTTATCATGGGAGTAAGGGGTAGGCTGGGTCTCCAAGGATCACTATTGGCATTTTCATATCCCCAATGGTAATCCTCCAGTCTGGATGGAAAGTCTCTACTTGCAGCTTTCTGAACAGGCCTGTTTTTTTTAAAAAGATGTGCGCGTCATGTACCTTCCCTGACCATCCCATGTGAACGTCAGTAAAATGTCCCCAGTGATCCACCAGCGCTTGGAACACCATAGAAAAGTAGCCCTTTCTGTTGTTATACTCCTTGGCAAGGTGATTTGGTGCCAAAATAGGGATATCCGTGCCCCACCCCAGTTTGGAACGCCATTGCTGCAAAACCATTCGGAATGTCCTGCACATTGCCAAGAATCACAGTCCTTCATAGCAGGATGCGATTAATGGCCCTGACTACTTGCATCACAGCAACCCCCACAGTGGATTTCCTAATTCCAAATTGATTCCTGACTGATTGGTAGCAATCTGGTGTGGCCACCACAGTGGCTGCCACTTGCTTCTCCACCCTGAGCACAGCTCTCATTTTGGTGTCGCTGCACTGGAGGGCTGGAGCGAGCTCCACACACAGTTCCATGAATGTGGCCTTGAGCATCAAAAAGTTCTGCAGCCACAGCTCGGCATCCCATACCTGCATAACAATGCGATCCCACCAGTGAGTGCTTGTTTCTCGGGCCCAGAACTGGTGCTCCACCATCTGCAACTGCTCCATGAATGCCATCAACCTTGAATTGTTTCTCTCTCTGTCAGCAAGGCAGCCGGCAAGGCATCGACATATCCCTCGCAGCTTCTCTGGCAGCACTTCCCCATGTAAGGCCTGTGTATTTGGGGGTTTTCCATTTGTAAGGCCTTTTGCAGTTTGTAAAATCCATTGGAATGTGGCCTGCTGTTAGGGTGACCAGACAGCAAATGTGAAAAATCGGGACGGGGGTGAGGGGGTAATAGGACTCTATACAACAAAAAGACCCCAAAATCGGGACTGTCCCTATAAAATCTGGACATCCGGTCATCCTACCTGCTCTACACACAAACTTGTACTGCTTTCTCTAAGTCATTTTAAAGCCACACCTTTAGTTAAATTGGTGCCAATCTGCTAGTAGACAAGGCCTATATTGTACATCTCCAATGCTTCTGGGCCTGCCTCACATAGGAACACAAAGATTTTACCATCTCCAGTTTCTCTTCAATACTATGTGCTGACTGAAAAATTTGGAAATGGTGCAATTCTGATAGCTGCCATCATAGTCAATACAGCGGGAATTGAGCTGGGGACCTCCAGAGCTAAAAGCATGAATTGCTAATGCTCTGAAGGTGCTCATATCCTCTGTGGTCTGGCACAAAGGGGGACCTGTAACACACACTCTCCAGTGAGTTACATGATCACCACTTCTCTGCTTGATTCTCTTGCAGACTGAGGAATTGAGGTGGCTTCATTAACTCCAGCTGTGTCATTCTGATACCAAGTAATAAAGGGGGGCAATACAGGAGTGCTAGTCAGACACTGGTCTGTATTTACAGGTTCCCTTCTTATGACATGGGCCAGGGTTACAAGACGTGGAAGTGTGTCAATTTTGACATATCTTCTGATGGAACCCTGCCTACCTGATGGTTTAGAAACTTGCCTGGTTTTCCTTCAGCTCGCCCACCTGGCTCCTTAGCAGCCCACCTGATAGACTGCCCCAGCATCAACAACTTTAGGGCTTCCCGGCTCCTTATTGCAGAGCTGGGAACCTCGGAATTTGGGCTCTCAGGCAGATTTTAATTTAGAAATTTAAAAAATGAAAAGTTTTGATTATTTCAGTTTGTGGTTTCCAGAATTTCTCTTCCATGTGTGCGTCTTGCTGTGGAGAAATGACAGTGTTTGTGACACAGACAGCACAGGGAGAGAACCACTGACCTGCTTCCCATCCTGTCAAACATGCACACAACAGGGACTGGAAATCAGTTTCCACTCTGCTCTCCTTCTAGTTCATCAATCAGTAGCCATGCGTTGCTGTTTAACCCATAGTGCACTGCAAATGGATGCATATATCTGTAACCCAATCGCTTCTCCCACACACACACAATTGCTACTGAACTGCAACCTAGTACCCTTCCACATAAAAACATCTGCAGTTCCCCAAACAAGCACAGAAATCCCCCTCTCTCCCAGCTGCAGAACTCACTGCCAACCCCCCACACTAGCTACATACCACTCACAGCTATAGAATATCAGACAGTTCCCACAGCAAGCACTAGAACTGCTTCTTTCTCAGCTGCAGAATCAATTTGCAATTTCCCAATAAGTGATCCACCCACCCCAGTTTTGAATCTGCTCGTTTGATTGCTGGCTGGTTTCCCTGCTCCTGACCTCAATCTCACCCTTCATCCTGCACCTTGCAACCACTTCCAGTCTCAATTACTCACTTAGCAATTAGGGAGTATCCACCCCCTTCACAGCTGGGGTCTAGGTCTCTCATACATCATCAGCCCCAATGGTTGGCAAAGAGGGTCAGAGAAGAAGAAAGCAGGGCCTAATGGAGGTAAGGCCTTAGATGATGTTTAAGAACAGTAAGGATGCAGAACTAGTTAGTGTACTTCAGAGCCATAATTAATCAATGGAGCAGCCCAACTGTTAATAACAATGGTAGAATCTGTAGCATAGACAGAGCTCAGGCATTTTCACAACTGTATGGTAGAGGTACAAACCTCAGAGCACTATCTATGCTATGTTGCTGCCTCCCGCACATCTCCACCTCTGAATGGGAAGCTTTGCAGGGCTGCAGCCTGCCAACATCACCACCCTCCTCCCCACTGCACTGGGCTATTGGAGCTGTTGTCATCCCCCCCCACCAACGGATCTGTAGGGCTATCCCCTTCCCCAGTGACCTACCGTATAGGGTCTGTGGTGCTCCTCGGAGCAGTGAGCATAGGGAGAATCACAAGGGCACTGGGCTGAGGGGGCCCCTGTGTGATTGGGCAGGCCCACATTTTTAAAGTGTTTAGGGCCCCAGCTTGCCTTAATCCAGCCCTAGCCTGCATTGAGCCAACCTCACTACTTCCTGCACCTCCGTAGGTCTTTTTGCTCTGTCTCCCACCCAAAATCTGACCCAGCAGATCCTGGTTAGTCTGTGATTTGATGAGATCACAGAGCAAGGGCTGACAGCTACAGCACATGAGCCTCTGGCATTGCTGGTTCAAAATGTCTTGAGAGGCTTAAAATCTTTTTAAAACTAAATGCCAAGTCTTTGATGCAAACGGTTTTTCTATGGCTTCTCATCTGCATCAGAAGGTGCACTGACGGGCACCCACTGTTTCCCAAGCACAACTGGAGAAGTCCAGCCTGTTGTACAATGTTCTGCAGCCTACTCTTCTGATGGGAAGGAAAACAGCTTTGCCTCTTCCACCAGGAATTTCCAAGGACCATAAATAAAATGGGAGGCGTAGCCATGTGGCACATCCAGAGGCAACAGATAAACCTCACACCTTGGGTAAATTCTGTGGAATTCACTTCACAGGTTCACACGCTGTGCTAATAGCCGCATGCCATTGTGTGCTCCTCCCAGCTGGAATAGACTGCAAAGGCCTTGGGCTCAACTCGACATCGCTACTGCAAGTGGAGCATACACGAGAGGCTGGGCAATCTGCCCCAGCATATTATTATCAATCACAATTCCTCAGACCATCCCCTTTATTATAATGCAGCTGCCTCCACAGAGCCTTGCACATCACAGCTCGGAGAGGGGGAGTCGCTCGTGAGCTGGAAAGGGATGTTTACAGCAGGTGAGAGGGTGGGTGGAAGAGAACCAGCTATTGTAGATGGGACGGCAGCACAAACAAAAGAGCAAGGCCCTACTCTGAAAAGTTAGCAGTAGAGACTGAGGTAGGGTGACCGGATGTCCTGATTTTATAGGGACAGTCCTGATTTTTGGGTCTTTTTCTTATATAGGCTCCTATTTACCCCCCACCCCCTTTCCTGATTTTTCACATTTGCTGTCTGGTCACCCTAGACTGAGGGAGCTGATGAACAAGGGGTTGGAGAGTGTGTCTTGGATAAGAGGCCAGGGAGGTTTTCTGGAGAGCAGAGGAGTGGAGTGAGTCAGAGGGGGATTATGGGACCATGGGGCCAGAAAGTGGTTAGGTTATGATCAAGGGCATCAATCCTTCCAGTTCACGTGTCCACACAAACACATTTCCACAAGCTGGTCCAAACCTCAGTGTCTGACACTTGGCCAATTCCCCTCCACAGCCCAAACAGAGGGGGCGCAAGGCTTTCCCCTGCTTCTCATGCCTGCTCTCTAAAGGGCATGCACAGTATTCCAAGCCCCCCTCCCTGATAAATCACTCACCCACACACCAACCAGTGGAACCTCTGGCATGAACCGATCCCCACATTCATTGCCAGGGTGACTCCCGCCAGAGCACTATGCTGTGGGAGATGTCCCTGCCTGCCAAGTGGTTTATGTGCACAGGTCCCTATAAAAGAGGCAGCTTCACTCACACCCAGAGCCTGGCTCCCTTTTGTGCTGTTCTTAGTGTATGTGCAATGTGCCTCTGGTGGCACGTGACCAGGATTCATCACTGAATTTGGTCCGCTGGTTGGATCATTAGCTTCCCCAGGCAGCAGGGTACTGACGGGGAGTGTGATGTGAACGCTGATCCACCCCCATCCTTTTGTGTTTAAAACATACATCAATAAATAAGTGACTCTCCTCTCTCCCCTGCCCTGCTCCCCATTCATTAGAGTCCCTTCGGGTGCGGTCAATCAAGGTCTGTGCGAGACATTCATCTTTCCCAACAGCAGGACCATGAACAGACTGCTAGCAAAGAAACAACCCCCACCCAGACCCAACTGCAACAGCTCGGAGCTCCATCCTCCTCTTCCTGTCTTAATGAGTGACTGCTGAGAGAGCTTAAAGGGAAAGCGCATTGCTGCCTCAGAAGGTAGGAAACCCTTTCTTCTTGGGGGGTAGGGGAAACAGGCCTGGATGTAAAATAACTGCCTGGCTGGGGAGCGGTGATCCCAGGTAATACTGTAACAACACAATAATCCTTAGTACCAGTTCATATTCAGAACTCTTTTCTAACATTACAGCGTCTAATCCTGTCAACAGCCATGTGAGAGAGGTCAGTGGTGACGTGACTTGCCCAAAGCTGGGAGGGAGCCAGTGTGAGAGCTGGCATTGGCCCTCTGGCCTTCCCAGGGCTTAATTTGTATCAGGGCTGAGCCCCGACACCTCTAGGCTTGGCAGTTCAAAGCCCCAGCACCTCTGGACTTGCTGTGTCACTAATGAAAGTAAAAAAATTGGTTGAGCCCCAGCACCTCTTTCATTACAAATTCAGCACTGGCCCCTCCTAATGCCAAGTCCTATGTTTAAGCCACTGGGCCATGTCTTCTGTCTCCATGTGCCACTGAAGACTTGCTTTCCTTACTCTTCCCAGGTGACAGCCCTGTGACTGGGGAAAGGCAAGGGAAATGAGGTCAGCGACATACTGATAGGTCACTGGGATGGGAAAGGCCGTGAAGCTCAATGCACAGCAATGGTCCAAAAGGCTAATAGAATGTTAGGAACCGTTAGGAAAGGGATAGAAAATAAGCCAGAAAATATCATAATGCCACTAGATAAATACATGGTGCTCCCACACCTTGAATACTGTGTGCAGATCCGGGCACCCAGCTCAAAAAAGATATAGTGGAACTGGAAAAGGTTCAGAGAAGGGCAATAAAGATGATCAAGAGATGGAACAGCTTCCATATGAGGAGAAACTAAGAAGGTTAGGGCTGTTTAGCCTGGAAAAGAGACAACTAAGGGGGGGGGGGGATATGATAATAGAGGTCTATAAAATCATGATCAGTGTGGAGAAAGTGAATTGAGAAGTGTTATTTACCCTTTCGCACAATACAAAAAGTAGGGGGTCGCCTGATGAAGTGACTAGGCAGCAGTTTTAATACAAAAAGATAAAATATTTTCTCACACAATTAACCTGCGGAACTCATTGTCATGGAATGTTGTGATGGCCAAAGTATAACTGGTTTAAAAAAAGAACTAGAGAAGTTCATGGAGGATAGGTCCATCAATGGCTATTAGCCAAGATGGTCAGGGATGTAAACCCTTGCTTGGGGTGACCCTAAACCTCTGACTGCCAGGAGCCAGAAGAGTAAGATGGGGTGGACCTCTCCAAAATTGCCCCATTCTGTGCACTCACCCTGAAGCTCTGGTACTGACCACTGTCAGAGACAGGATACTGGGCTAGATGGATCACTGGTCTGACCCAGTCTGGCTCTTCTTCTGTTTGTGCAAGCTGTCCCATTGCCCCAGACCAAGCCCCCTACTGGCACCGTTCCTCACAACCCACTTTATACACTGACATAACTCATAACATTTTCTCTCTAGCTACTTAAATGGCCCTCATCACTATAGTATTTCCCCCAAAACCTTTTTAAATGCTATGCCCCAACCTGGGAACCCTTATGGCCCTTTGTCCACACCACCCCTCTGTATACACTGAATCCCCTGAAACAAGGAGCACTTTTCTTTTTCAAATTACTGCATCTATTTGTGTACAGGCAGCCTCTGTAAAAACTCTTCTTCCCTCCCTCACAGCTCCGCCAGTGCTCCTCAGCCCTGAGCTGCAGCACGCCTGTAATTCCAGGTTTAGGACTCCACACAGCTCTGTCAGTCCTACTCAATCCTGACCCTACCTCACCCTCTCCTCTTCCCTACATAGGGCTCTGCTGTGTACCTGAGAGCTAGCTGGCTGGCTAGCTGCAGCATCTCTAGCCGTTTTATCCCTGGCCCCCCTGCACAACTCTGCAAACACATCTTCACCCTGACTGCTGGTGAAATATTACTCGTACGCAGGGAAGGGTTTCGCCTCGTGGGGATTGCTGGTCCATTCTGCTTCCAGTTGGACTGGAAATACCAGTGAGAACAGTCTTTTCCCTGACAGTATTGAAGTAGTGATCCTCTGTTCCCCACCCATACCAGGACGTGCTGAGAGGCAACCAGATAAATGATGCTGGGTATTTAACATTTGTGTCTACCACTGTAGCAGTGCGTAGTGCTTTATAGCGACAGTAATGACACAGCTCCTGATCGGAGGAGCTCACAGTCTAGACTAGATATGGCGTGGCAAGATGAAAGGCCAGATGGCATCAGGCAAAGAGAGAAGGATGGATTTGGGCCTGGTTCCCTGTTGTGCCCTTTCTCTAGTCATTTAAGACGTATTAACTGAGGGCAATGGAGATGTAAAATGGTCCCAAATCAGAAAGTGAGCAGTTTGCACCTGCCCACTGTTGCCAATTCTTGCGATATTTGGTATTCTTAAAGCCCCAGGTCCTGCAGTCAAATGATCATGTGACAACCAGCCTTCACTTACAGATATATGGTTCTAGCTCTTGTGGTTATGGAGAAAAACTTGAAAATGTGACTAGAGGGCATTCAGAAGGCTTAAAAACCAACACAAGAACCCCAATGTATTATTTTTAAAAAACCTCATGGTTTTTAAACACATCTCATGATTCTGGGGGCCTGACTCACGATTTTAGAACATTTAGTCGTATCAGTACTGTACTTCGCATTGGTGTAAATGCTTCACAAGGTGCAGGGCAGCAGGGAATCAGGTGCTATGTTGGGACTTGGAAGATCTAGATCCCAGTTCCGGGCTATGCCACAGACTTCCTGCGTGACTATGGGAAGTCACTTAGCTTCCCTGAGCCTCAGTTCCCCATCTGCAAAATGGACCTGGTAATTCCCTTCCATAGGGGTGCAATGGGGGTTAAATTCATTAGTGTTTGTGAAGCACTCAGGTACTCTGGTGATGGAGGCCATATAAGTATTTAGGTGTTCAGGAGGGACACCAGACAAGAGGGTGAGGTTGCTCGATGCCTAGTATGGATTATGTCAACGTTTTTAAAAGAATAAATGCAAACGTTATAAAGTTGGCCAGTAAGCGAGTGTGAGTTGTTGTGGGAAATGAAATATCATTTCAAAAGAGTGAGCCTAACTTTTCCAAACTACAAAAAAAAAAAAGTTCAAGTAAGTTCTTATCTTACCCAAACCATTTTTCATCCCTGTCCCTCCTTGTTAGACAGGAGGCTGTCTGCTAAGACAAATGAGAGGCCAGGCATCAGCAAAGCTGTTTACCTAGTTAATCACTGCCAGTCAGCTCGGCCTTGCTCCCTCCTCCATCCACCCACCCACCAGCAGGAGCCCAGTTCCAAATGGTCCCCTCCTGATGTTCACATGACTTGTTTTTCTCATGGCCACACATTCTCCCCCTCTCCCTCCCATGCATTGTTGCCATATTTCAGTTTTCCCCTGAGAGGGAATGCCAGGTCTGGTCAGACATTGTGTGTCTAGTACGTTAGAAAGAAATGGGAGGCTGGAAGACAGAGCAAGCGAAAAGCTCTTTGAAATGAGCCCATTGTCCAAACACGTTCATGTTCTTCTCCTGTGAAGATCTTTGTATTCTTATTGTCCTCCTGCGGCACTGACTGAGCACCATCTGGGGCTGGGAACAAAAGTGCAGTTTCAACTTGGGGTGCTTCTGGTTACTGAAAGGAAGGCAGTTTACACTGTGACACAGCAGAGCCCAGGATGGACCTAGCCCAAGAGATGAATTGCTCCATAGTTCACCGAAGAAGCTGAAGTGGTCATGCTGCCGGGAGAAACCAGCAGGTGGTTAGCAACTGAATGGAGACAAAATGGATGACAGCAAACATACCATGGTCCCTTCTCCCTAAGCTAAAGCTAGAGAGGATGACAGGCCTAAAGCCTTCGCCTGGCTCTGGGAGTCCCTGCATAGCAAAGGAGAGGGAAGCATATAAGATGCCAGCCCTTGTCAGTCATCTAGGGTCTTGGCACTCCAGAGTGATGGTAAAGCTATGTTCATCGCAATGGGCTGGAGCAGCTCTGTGGTTACTCAGGAAACCACTCAGCCGTTCTCTGCTGTTCTGGGGCTCTATCTATAATTGAAGAGCTCCGGGAGGTTTGCAGGCTAGTGGTTCTTCTCCAATTAGAGCTAAAAGGCTCCATTTATTAACAACTGGCTTGTTTAAATAGCAACTACCATTGAGTGCTTCAGTGCTGTGTGTGTCTGAGGCAACGGGAAAGTGAGAGTGGCCTGGAATGGTCACAGCAGGCATTGCATACACTGCTCCCTGCTGCCACCCAAATCCTCCGACACCCCCCCCCCCCCCCCGTATTCAGGATAATTGTCCAGACACTGGCAAGCACTAGACTGCTCACCCAAACATCCATCCACACATGAATGTATAGACACCCTTCCACCCACCAGCCCTACAGATGCCCCTCATTCACATGCACCCCCTCAGAGTAACACACTCACTCCTGAGCACAAATCAGGCTTTTTTGAGGAAAAGCAGCTCAGGGATTCGGAGGCGGCATTGGAGAGCCGGTGCGTTAGCTCTTGATAGCTCAGGCTATGGTTTGGTTTCCCCACAATGCCCCCGGGACGCACTTGCACTGCACTTGTACTATTCATGCTGAACATGTTTTCCCACTTTTCGGCCTTTCAGACATTCATGTTTTTAATTTTTTTAAGCCAACCCAACGTCCTCCCCTGCCCAAAAGAAACTTCTATTAGATCCATAAAGCTTTTAAGAGGTTTGTGTGGTTTTTTAAAAATTTTTGTTCAAGTGGCAGTCTTTGAAAGTTGAACAGGCAGGTTGGGATGAGGGAAGCCCCAGATTTTGATTGTGCCAGGCCCTGCAAAGAAGGACTGTTCCTGGTGCTTTCCTGGGACTTATAATATTTCTATAGCACCTTCCCGGTAAGGATCTTCAGGAACTTCATACACATTAGTGGTTAAGCCTTGCACAGCAGCCCCGTGAAGTTTTCCCGTTTTATCAGCTCCACTTTACACAAAGACAAACCGAGGCATACTAATATTAAGTGACTTAGCCAAGGCTACACACTGAATGAGTAGCAGAGGTGGACTGAGAAGCCAGGGGCCTGCTGGTCCCCACTGTTGTGCAGTGCACAGCGATGCGGAAGTGTGTACATTGTGGCGTAGCTAGTGGCAATTGAGGCAAATGAGTAGCCCAGGACTCAGCACCTCCTGTGCAGCAGAGCCATGTGTATACCATGCCCTGACGTGGAACATGGGGAGTTCTGAGAGAGGATTTGATACATGCAGGGGCTCTGGGGAGAGTTGCAAGGGAGATGGCTTCTTCCCCCAGGCAGAGTGCATGGTGCAGGCATGCAGGAGTAGAGGTGCTGCAGCCTGCCTGTAGCTGGTCTAAGGCCTGGTCTATACTACCCGCCTGAATCGGCAGGTAGAAATCGACCTCTCGGGGATCGATTTATCGCGTCCCGACGGGACGCGACAATCGATCCCCGAATCGGCGCTCTTACTCCACCAGGGGAGGTGGTAGTAAGAGCCGCCGGCGGGAAGCCGCAGAAGTCGATTTTGCCGCCGTCCTCACAACAGGGTAAGTCGGCTGCGATACGCCGAATTCAGCTACGCTATTCACGTAGCTGAATTTGCGTATCTTAAATCGACTCCCCCCTGTAGTGTAGATGTACCCTATGTTGCACAACATGGTCCACCCGGGAAAGGACTTTTCCCCTCAGCATTTTCCGTTGTTGCCCAATCCCTAATTCACATGCCCATGGCATCTAATTGCCTTTGGCAGGGGAAGTGCTCCTGATCACTGACAACATGTAGGGATTTAGCTGTGGCTTTGTCACCGAAGAGGTGGTGTCTGCAGAACACAGCCTGACGTTGGTGCTCCACTCTCTGTCTGTGAAGTTTTGAATGCCAGAGCATGGCAGCAGCACCCTGAGGCTCTGCCAGGGGATTGGCTGGTCCCCTAGGGCAGCATGGGGTGCCCCCTGTCAGGCCTTACTCTTATTTGCCATGAACGGGCTCCTCATTCCTCTGTCTCCTACACATGCAGTATTTATTATTTTTCTAGTGTTTAAAAAGACCCCAGAGGAAAAAATAATTAATAATACTAACTAGCTAAAGAAAAGGTCCCTGCCCTGAGGGATCATACATTTTAAATGGCACTTTGCTTTTCACTGAACAACTGTCTGAACACTGGCAAACCGCACGTGTGCTTTCTGTAGAGTGGCTGATGCACTTCCATCGCTGTGAGCTTGTTTGCACAAGAGGGAAAGCTCGAGCCCTGGCCCATGGTAGTAAGGACTCTGGTTTTCCTCACCGTGTACTGAAGCGCTGAGTCGGGGATTAATAAATAAATAGAGATATCCCATCTCCTAGAACTGGAAGGGACCTTGAAAGGTCATCAAGTCCAGCCCCCCACCTTCACTAGCAGGACCAAGTACGGATTTTGCCCCAGATCCCCAAGTGTCCCCCTTAAGGATTGAACTCACAACCCTGGGTTTAGGAGGCCAATGCTCAAACCACTGAGCTATCCCTCCCCACTAATTGTCCATTTGAGATCCACCTCCCCTTCCACAAGCCCCAGCAAGCACTCAGATTCCCCTTCCTTCCCAGCTGCAGAGGGTGTATCTCCCAGCGATCAGGTTCTGGAAACTGCCTTCTCAAGGGGCATTGGCAAACCTCCATGTTCCCCACCCCATGCATTCCACCTCAGTCTGCCGTTATCTCTCCCTCCCCACCCCAGCTTTGCGGGATTCTGAGCCCCAATCCTATGCGGGCTTCTGTTTATCCCTTTTCCTCAGGCCCCGGAGAACAGAAGGAAACTGAAGCTGATTGATAAAATGGCTGAAGATTTTTTTTTTTTCATGAGATGTGGCGAGTGCGGCAGAAAGGTCAATTATCCTCTGGCTTTAGTGATAACATGTCATTCATCTGCGGAGACGATGAATGTACTTAGTATCCTTCAGGCAGTCATATCCTGAGTCCTTTTCCTTTGCTTCAGCACAAGCCTCTTTAATTCCTCTTCTCTGAATCCAAAGCTATGGGACCTCATGGGGGGGCGTCAATGGAAGGAAAGCGTCTGTGTTAACTAGGGTAAAAGGCTACAAAGCCACAGCAGTCACCATCCACATTGCAGCCAGTGCCATCTGCAGCCTGTCTGTGGCTGCTGGAGCAGACCTGTGACACCAGAATCAATTGATGCTATTACTTCTATTGTGGTTGTGTAACCCACACACCTCCTGGGTGTGGTGTTCTGTCCCATCTAGTGGCACTGAGACCACTTAGAGAGAGAGATTAATGAGATTGCTCTATAGCCTTAGCTAAGAGCCATATGGAGGAGGAGGGGGAGAAGAGCACAGCAGACAGGAGAGTGGGATGGGCACTTGAAAAGCTGTTTGGCAGGAGAGAGGTGGGACAAAGGGGGATGAACAACCAGTGGTGATGCAGCAACAAAGGATGTGGGGGTTGGGGAAATAATCAAGAGCCCAAGTAAGTTTCAGAGCTGGGTGTGTGGCAGGAAGTTGGACAGGCCTCTTCCAGGAGGGTGGGGAGACTATTGAGGTTGGCCTTCTGAGGCAAGCTGGAGCGGGTGGTGGACAGGCAGAGTGGAAGGCCCTGACTTATCCTCTGCATTCTCAGCTCTAACTGGAGCTGGCGGTTTTGAGGAAGGCTGCAGTGGTCTGAGGATTTCTACAGTCCACCTCACTGCAGCTGTTGTGCTCCATATTGTTGGGGTGGGGGTGGGGGAGCAGAAGCTGCTGAGCTGTGGGCAGCTCCCTCTGGTTCAGGGTGGGCGTGAAGGCAGGAGGAAGGCTGGAAAGCTTGGACTTACCGCCGCGCACGGTCTAGCTACAGGAAGGTATTGGGGACAATGCAATCAGACTAGAGACAGTGCAAAGCTGCAGCACACACACAAACCTGCATACCTCTCCCCATAAATGGGCCCCCACATATTCACCTCTCCCCATAGGCTGCACATGCTCCTCCCTGCATGCAGTGAGCCCCCAACATAGATTCCCTACACACTTCCCCATGCAAACAAAACATACCGTATTCACTTAGCCTGCCAGGGGAACTGAAACAGGCAGGAGGGAACTAACCAAGCCAGAGGTTGGCTGGCACCTTTACACTTGCAAAAGGACCCATTGGATCTTCAGTGCCCATGAGGGTACAAGGACACACCTCGGTTCTACACCTCCTTCTGAAAGATGGAACATCCAGCAGCACAAAATTCCCCGGTACCTTGATGAGCTGATGACTCCCAGCATGCAACACCCTGAGTGAACCAAACTGGAACAACCTAGTATTTTCTTTTGGAATCTCCCAAGTACTCCCCAGGCCTTACGGTCGTTTGCTTGGGAGATATGACATGGCTCTAGCCCAGGCTAATAGCATTGCACATTACAGAGAGAGGAAATTTATGTGGGAAGAAAATTATGTCATTTCAGCCTTGAAAACTGTTACCATTTCTTGGTGGTTAGCCCTGCCCCCATGACTGGAACTAGCTATATTCTTTTTGGCAGTCTCTGATGAGAAGCCCTGGACTGAATGGGCCGATTTATTCCTTCAGAAGATGGATTGGATATGTTGGTGGGGCAATGTGGGAGAAACAGATACTGACAGTGCCTGTGCCATCCTTGTTTTGTGGATAAACAAAGGAATTCGTTCTCCAGGGGCCCTATATTCTCCCATTGCCAGACATAGGTCACACCCCTTGAAATCAAGAGGAATTATTCATTTGCTGTGGCGAGGAAATCAGGCTTTAGGGCTGTCCCACTGGCACCTTTCACCTGCATCAAGATCTTTTTTGATATCTGCCCAGAAAGGGATATGTTTTAAAGAGCATCTTTTCAGCTGTGCTGTGAAGTATCTTGTGGGCTCTATATGGTGGCACAGCTCTGTCTCTGTCTGAATGCAGCTGCCAATTAAGCAGAGAATACGAATGCTGCCTTTAATTGCCCTTTTTCAGGGGTTGCTTCTTCCCCAGAGACAGATTCTGCTGAGGCGTTTTTGAGCCAAGTCCAGCAGGCCCTGAGAAATATGGAACTGAGAGAGATGGGGTTTGGCAGGGAGGGAAGGCAGCTGCCCTGCTTGGCTCAGGGACTGTCTGAGTGGAGAAGAAATGAACTCTACCAAAGCAGAGAGGCAATGCCAGCCTGCCCGTTTCCCCAGTTCCCATTAAAACTTGTGGGTATCAATAAAAGCTTTTTTCACTCCTTGAAGGTTTCCCATCTTATCACAGTACCTGCGTCACTGGCGGCAGCCCAAACAGGCCAGACCTTGTGTTATTACACTGATTAGTTGTCCTAGTGTCTTAATGCTTTCCCAGCAAACTGGCCATGGCCCTGCAGAGGTTGGTTACTGGAGTCCTATAAATCCATCTTGGGCCACTGTGTCTCCACGGCCCAGCCAACAATGCATTCTTTTTCCTGACCTGCCATGGCTGTTGCTCTCATCTCCAGCTGGGTCCCCAGCTTTCTTAGTGCAACACTTGTCTTCTGTGGGGTGTTTTGTCTGGAGGGAATGGCTCATCGGGAAGGGGAGGCTGATTTAAGCTGATACAGCCTGAGTTTTTCAAGATCTGAGTTCCACTGCTGGGAGCTCGCTGCCCCCTCGGGGCTCTCAGCTTCCCGCTCCCCACTGGGAGAACGGCAGCCAACCAGACTCTGGGCGCAGAGCTTCCAGCTGTGCTCCCAGTGGGGAGAGGGGAACCCAGAGCCCAGGAGGGCAGCTGGGCTCCTAGCGGGGAGATCCGTGCCAGTGTCCAGTCGGCTGCCCTGTTCCTGGCAGGGAGCCGGACTACTGGCAGGGAGCTGTGCACAGAGGTGAGAGCCCTGGCTCTCAGCTCCCCATACTACCCTTCTTAAGTTGGTGGAAGCACTCCTGGTGAGGATGCACCGCACTGAAGAAGAAGGGCAATGTGGACATGAACCACCGCAGTAATTACTGTGGGGGCTGTAAGCTGACCTAACATAGCTCGACTTACGACGTTTATAGTGTAGCCATGCCCTACTAATATTACCTATGCCACAGGGGGGCTGGAAGATTGAATTCAGTAGTGTCCGGGATGTGCTTTGAGATCCTATGCAAGAGAGGTGTTGTCTGGAGGACTGAGTGTGGGTTTGGGAGTGAGGCAGCCTTGAGTTCTAATCCCGGTTCTGCTATTGACTCATTGAGCAAGATACTTGGGCCCAGAACGTAGGGGTCTAAATACCATTGAGGATCTGGGCCTTTGACCTTTCTCAGTCTCTGTTTCCCCATCTATAAAGTGGATCTAATAGCATTTATCTACCACTCCTAGCTCGCAAGTGGATTGTGAGGATTCATTAATGTTTGTACAGGATCTTGAACGTGTGCTGAAAAGGGCTTTCCAGTGCTGAATTCACTCAGAATGTCTCTATGCCTTCCCAGATTATGCTCCTGGCTCTTGCCAACTGACATGCCACCATATGATCACGTTCGTGTCTTGGGCATTGCTGCCAGGCAAGATTCAGTCATTTCTCCCATCAGCTGCAGCTTGTCCTTTGGCAAGTCTTCATTTGGGCCCTTGGTCAGGCAACCTCTTTCTTGATCTCCTGTTTTCATTTGGACTCCTGTATCCTTGCTAAGGGGATGGAAATGGGGGTGGGGGGGGGGGGAGTGTGAACTCAGTGATATGCTCTGGCTACTGTATGTTGTTCCAGCAATGCAAAGCAGCAATAAACCTAGTTTACCCAGCTGGTGAAGCTAGTTCTCCAGCTGCTTTCTGTCAGTGGCACATACTGGTGAATCCGGCCCAAGGATTCTTCTCTTGATGTTGATGAGAGTTGCTGCTGGCGGGCTCTGCCCAGCCACTTCCCCATGATTCTTTCTGCTTTTTCCTTATTGCTGAGTCTTGCTTTGTTCATGCTTTTGTTTTTGCCGATGTCTGTCTGGGGTGGAGTTGGAGGCAGCCTGACAGCTGCTTCTCTCTTAGGCCCATAATGATCCTAACTCATATAAACTCTTTCTGTAGCAGTGTGAATTTGCAGTGCTCGGCCGGGCTCTGCACAACTGCTCTGAAGGACTTGGCAGTCTCAGCTGGTTCTTGAGAAGGCTGGTTAAATCTCTCATACATCACGTCATGCCTCCCAATAAATCCAGCATCAAAGGCTTTCTTCACCTTCTCACTGTTCCTTTTTGATTCCTCACTCAGCTGGAGTTTTGCCAGGATTTCATCCCCAGCATCCTCCACTACGTAGGGCAAGAAGACTACTTGGAAACCACCTGTCTCCCCACTGAGACCTGACACTATTTGGAAGAGCCCAACCCTCCAGATTAAGGCCTGGTCTACACTAGGAAATTAGGTCAGTATAACTACATCGCTCAGGGGTGTGAAAAATCCACACCCTTGAGCAATGTAGTTATACCGACCTACGCCCCAGTGTAGACAGCGCTAGGTTGACGGGAGAATTCTCCTGTCGACCTACCTACCACCTCGCACGGAGATGGATTACCTATGCCAATAGGAGAACCCCTCCAGGCGGTGTAAGTAGCATCTTCACTGAAGCATTTTAAGTGTAGACAAGCCCTCACTAATCCAGCTTCCTGTGGCTATGCCATTAAATGTCTCGGGGGCTGCACTTGTCACTGGGAATGCAGGTATCAGCACTGTTGTTAAGCAAATAGCTTATCAAACAAAATAAATATTTAAATAATGATTTTAAAACGCATTTTTACACCGATCGTTGGACTCCATACAGGAATAACCGGACAATGCTCTGTGCCCTGTCTTATGCAAGAGGTCAGATTAGATGATCATAAAAGTTCCTTCTGGCCTTAAACTCTATGAATTTAGGCTGAGTTGTGGAATGCCTTCTCCAGGATCACAGACTTTCCATGTCGGGCCAGGTTGGCCCCTGCTTCCTTGTAGTCTGGCAGGTAAAACTTTTAAAATAGGGCCATGTAGACCAAGTTCACCTCCAGAAGGGGTAAGCTGCAAGCAGTCCCTTGATCCTGATGGTCACCAAGAGGTGTGGCAAGGGGTGTGCTCCTACAGAGCATGGGGGTGGCAGGGTGGGAGAATTCACCTCTGTGCAGAGACCGAGCACCAGGCCTGTGCACTACTTAAGGCATCCTTAAGCCTTAGGAATGAAATTCTGGGCCAGCTGAACTCAAGAATTCTGCTATTGACTTCAGTGGGGCCAGGACTTCACCCTTGGATTTCAGTGGTGCATAGGCCTCGGGCTGGCCCTCCACACAGAAGTGAATTAAATACACAGAGGTAAGAGGTATAGCAAAGAGTAAAGCATGGGTGGTCACCTTTGGGAAAGGGCAGCCTGGCCTCTGGGAATATGCCCCCACTACTGATGGAAAGGGGAATGTAAACTGAAGCCAGCCAGTGCTGGCTGTAAAACATACCCCCTCAGTGCAGGGGGCACAATGCAGGGTAGGGAGGTTTCCTATCAAGGACAAATGCTAGTAGAGCTACAGGCAGCTGGATTTTGGGTGGCTTGTGATCCTGTGAACAAAATCTGTGATGTGGTGTTACAGTTGTTGGGTGTAGTTGGTCATAAATGGCAGTAGGCAAACCCAGCGCATCCCGGATGACTTTCCCAGATCAGCTCTGCAGTTGTCCTTTGCCCGGCAGCATGTCTGGCCTACTGGTACGTGTGCAAACTGGCCAGGGATCCCACCCCAGCATGGCGATGCTCCAGGTGCTAGTTATTGCTGTGCCACAGCCTGTGGACAGAGCCATGAGCTGTAGCCGACACTGCGCAGACACTGCACAGCAAGTCCTATGGCTCCCATAAGAAAATTTCAGCAATTTGCAGCTGCTAAGGGGAGACAGGGGCACATCTGCCTAGCAGCTAAACCTAGCGTGGTCTTCTCAGGAGCATCAATTTGACTCTAGTCACTAGTCATAATCAAGACATCCCATTCCCTGCTGCTTCCCTGCCTGTCTCTCTCCGAGAAGGGCCTGCCCCCCATCACTTTACTGTCACTGTGGCGCTGGCAGACCAGGTGCCAGCTCATGCCAAGGTCCTCATGTCTTCACTGAACACTGACAAACACAGACCTGGAATACGTCTGGCTCACTTGTGTGTCAGTATTTCTAAAATAGGTATTAGAGTTATAAAAATGTGTTTAGACTTTATTAAATCCTTGTGAGTTGCTGCCTGCACTAATCTCACCCATAACCTCTGTCTCCCATATTATAAGGTAATATCTGAGCATTTGCATTGTAAGCCTCTGTGTCTGTAAATCACCAGACAGGAGAGAGACATTAAGTAATGGGAAATCCTCATCGTCAACAGATGGTGTTATGTCCTGCCCCACAAGGAAGGCCCATCAACACCAGACGGACTAGTGTGGAACATTAAAGAGGACAAAAGTCTTTGTTGTTTACTCTCCTCTGTGAAGATGAGTCATGCAAGTGAATTCCTCCTATCAGCTGAGTTTGCAGCTCAAAGCACAAAGGGGGAAGGGAATAAAACCCCCTAACAAGGAGGAACTGTATCTCTACGCTGCTTGGACTCTGAGAGCATGTCCACACAGCAAAGAAAAACCCTTGGCTGGCCCATGCCAGGTGACTCGGGCTCAGGCTGTGGGACTGTTTCATTGCTGTGAAGTCTTCTTGGCTTGGGCTGGAGCCCGAGTTTTGGGCCCTTCCCACCTCCCAGAGCCTGGGCTCCAGCCCAAGCCTAGAAATGTACACAGCAATGAAACAGCCTCTCAGCCTGAGTCCTGGGAGCACAAGGTGGCTGGCATCATCCAGCCACGGGTATCTTGTTGCTGTGTAGACATACCCTGAGGGGCAAGGTTTTCTAAGTATAAGCAAGGGATCCCCAGCTGCTTAGCCTAGGTTAGCCCTATGGACATAGAGCTTGCTTATTATGGAATCATCTATTACTTTTTGAAACTTAAGATTTGAACTCATTTGTGTACCTGCTTTAATCTTGTAAATAGCTCTCTTGTTTCCTTTCCCTATGTAACGAATCTCTAGATAGTTTATTGTAGGATTGGCTACAAACGTTGTGTTTAGTGTGAGATCTAAGGTGTAATCGCCTGGGGTAGGAGACTGGTCCATTGGGACTGCCATTAACCTGAATATTGCTGTGATTCATGGTGTACGGGACCAAGGCAGGCTTACCTACCCAAGGGGACTGTCTATGACTCCATGTTCAGGCTGTTACAGTGCCTGAGGAATTCACACTTGATAATTTGTTGGTGAAACCTAAGTGCTTGTGAGATCTATAATCTGGGGTTTGTGCCCTGGTTCTTAACAGCCTGCCTTGAGGCTGGAACTCATGCTCTTGAGTGACGGCAGGACAGCCACATTTTCACATCTCCTGGCTGCCTGCTTTATTGCACTCTCTGTGACTGGCCTGCGACGTTTTTGCTTGGCTGCTACTACCCTGACTTTTGTGACAGCCCTTTGCTTCCCTCTCCCACTCTGTCTACTGCAGCTCCTGTGCCTAGCTGGGCTCTGTCCCGTGCTGCCATGGAGCAGGTGGGGCAGCTTGCACACTTCTTTCCGTGTGTATAGTGCAGCACACTTTTGCTCCCCGTGTAGGGTTTTTCCAAATAAGGCCTCTGGGCTTTCTCCCCACCCTTTGCGCTCCCCTCTCCCAGTGGCCTCGCTCTCCCTCACAGGCAGACTGCTGCTGCCTGCTCAGCATTGAGAGCAAAAAACTTTTAAGGCCAAAGAGCTGGTGCCCGGGCTGTGTGGCTGGAGCTGGCGTGGACTGATTGCATATCCCTCGCCAAACCCCTTCAGGGTCTCACCGAGCTCAGGGAGGACCAGACACACAAATCCGGGCCCCTGTCCCCTTCGGCAGGGGGACGTACCCAGGGGCTTCAGCCTTTTCTATTTGTTATTCCTTGTAACACAAATAAATGTGCGCTCTCTGGGCTCCTCCTGGCTTCTCTCAGCTGGTCCTTTCTCTCTCTGGAGGCTGCATTTTTTCTAAACAAATAACAAACCCACAAAGTTGGGAAAAGAACCAATACCCTGGACAGCCCCACTGTGGTATTTTCATACAAATGGGGCTGGGCTCGATCTCTGGGACGGAGCCCACCTCTCCCGCTGGTGCTCCCACCTTCCTCACACCTTCCCCACACCAGCAGAGGGACTGGGACAAGCGCTGCGCCTAATTAATTGTGATTGAAAGAGTTTCTGTCTCCAAACAGCACATTCTGGGTTTGCTGAGATGATAAAGACTCCGGTACAATTTCAGACTTAATTCCAGACCCATTTCCAGGGAAGGGAAAGGAAGGGAAGGGAAGGGAAGAGGGGGGAAATCTTTAGAGGTCCCATTCCTGCAGTTCTACCCCCGCAGGGTGAGAGCTCACCATCTAAACAGGGTCAGGTCTAGTTTATCCTTGCACTGGAGAAAACCAGAGGCTGCAGCAAATGAAGTTGTTGACTATGTGGGGCTCCTCCATTAAGTTGCTACTACACTCAAGCACCCCCTAGTGATCAGCGTGCTACCTTTATGGACTAGCATACATGCCTTGAACCTACACAGACTGGTTAATTACACGGCTGTATAATTATTTCAACAGTCTCCAAAGGGTTAAAGCTCATTCTCAACAGCACCCCTGATTGGAGGAGCACCCACACACCAGCTGCCCGTGGCTCTTCCTCCTCCAAGTTTCGCCTGCCTTGTGGATTTATTCTTTAATATGTCCCAGCTTTCACTTCCTGATACACTTGGAAATTTTCATCAAATTTCAGAGAGGCTTTATCGAGGATTTGCGCTATCTTTAAATACACTCTTCATTTGCTCTTCGGTTCCTGGCCTCTTAGTGCAGAAAAACTCCACACTCTCCTGTGTTATCGCTTCCCCAGCTAAAGAGCAGCAGGGCCTTAGTTTGCTATTCTCTCCACACCCCCAGTCTTTTCTGCACAGTTGCCTATAGCAAGTTTAACCTATCGGCACGTAGAGAAAAATCAGCAGTGGTCTAGTTCGGCCAAGTGAAGTGCATTGGTGGTGAAATATATTGTTTGTTCCGTCCTGGGGAAGGGGATATGGGCGGGAGAGGTTCAAACATATTGTAAAAACTCACTCTCTGTTAACTATTATTTGTGTTGCTGTACTGCCTAGGAGTACCTGTCATAGACGAGGATCCCATTGTGCTAGGGACCATACAAACATAGGGGGAAAAAAAGACAGAGCCTGCCCCAAGGAGTTTCCAATCTGTGTATAAGACAAGGGACAACAGATGGACACAGACTGGTAGGTGAGGGAGTACAAGGAAACAATCTTGTTATTTTGTCACGTCTGCAGCAATACTGACTCTGGGTGTCAGAGTCAAAAATGAAGCACTCTTGGGCCTGGACTGTGTTTGGGTGGGAGACTCCCAAGGATAAACTCAGGGTGCTGTAGACAGGAGAGCTGTTGACTCTGGAGGTGGCATGCTTCCTTTGAGTCAGCAATGACCCAATGTCCTAGCACCATGCTCTATTGAGGTACCTTGGTTCTTCCGAAATATGATGGTCCTTCAAACTTATGCTCTTTTAAGATTTCTGAGCATTTACTGCAAGAGCAGAGGGGTTACTCTTGGTTTCCTAGCCAATTTCCAATTTAGGCAATTTTACTGTCTTCCTAAAATTGCCCCAGCTGTTTTAATCTGGACACAGTATTCTTCTCCTCTCTTAAACTGTTCTGTAGCATTGCTGGGTGTAGTTAAACAGCTGCCATATCCCAGTGACTGGCTGAATAAGATTATTCTGATATTTCCTTGACCCTGAAGTTTTTACTTATTTCTTACTCTGGGAAAACTCTTAGCTTCAACATTGGATGAGGCAGGTGGAGGTCATGTAATATATTCATGTCGCCCTCTCCTCTGAGGTGCTTATTCCACGCTCAGAATCCAGAGAGGGTTACTGCTAATAACTTACAGTTGCAACAGTTCCTTTCACTCCCAAAGGATCCCAAAGTGCCTTACGATTTTTATAACATAGGGACCACTCACCCAGTATAGACGTACCACCACTTCCGTGGTGGACAGCCACGTAACAGCACAGAGCAACTTAGGACAGGGAGTGAAGAACTCGGTAGCCAAATGGAAACAGAGGAAGGAGTTTAAGTAGGCACAATCTAATTACCCACATTGGAATTAGGCTAGAACGCCAGGGGTACCAATGGAAGCCTTCCTGATCACAAAGGGCTTTCTGCTTTTGGTTGAGAAATAGAGCCCTAAGAAACATGCTGGGGAAACATGTTTATTACCAATACAGAGGGCAGAGTGCCCTGTGCTTTGGCACAGCTGCTCCACTTCCCACAGTGCCCTGTGTTTTACCGTTGGTAGCTCTCATCCAAATACTGACCAGACCTGCCGAGGCTTGCGTTGAGGGATCTGACAGGATCCAAGCTGAGGAGGTTTGGCTGCAGGCAGAATAATTCTTCCTTTTATGGAATTCTTCTGCTTCTCCCCCAACAACGGCCCTCAGATCCCTGCTTAGTAACAGGAGATTTTCTCCTTCTCTTGAGTCCTCACAACAACAATCTCACCCACGTAGAAACCAGCTCGCCTTCTGCAAAGAGCCTCTGCTACCCGGGTCTCTCATTTCAAGGAGGCTCCAGCTGCTTTAGGAGAGATGGAGGATGGAAGGGAGGGCAGGAGGTGGTTGGGGGAGGGTTAGGGGGGCTTGTGTGAATGTACAAGCAATGCATTTCCCTGCCATACTGTAGTGTGCAGAAGTAGTAGGACTCAGGTGCTAATTTGAGATTTGAAGTATGGGGTCAGAAGGGGGTGGGTGTCTTTCTAAGTCTCTTGATCATGTGGCTTGGAGATTCTGCTGCCGCTTCTGGAAAATTTAAGGAATTGGCCAAGAAATCAACAGCACAGAACTTAGCAGTAAAGTGGTTAGAGCCAATGTTAGTTATTTGCAGGGAATGCTGTGGGTAGGCATAACACTGGCCTCACACCCAACATCCTTTCTCACTTGACCAATAAGATTCAGTCTCTCATCTGGCAGGATTACCCGCCTATAGTTTTTCCCCATCAAGATGAGGTATATCCATCAGTCTGACTGTTCCTTCCTCAAGGCTGAGCAGAGCTTTCATCTTACGGGCTCAAGCTTTGGCATTTTAAGCACACTCCCCCTCTATTCCTCCCCATGATATATACAAGAATCTGCCCTGCCTACGTAGGCTTGGAAAAGCTGTTGTGATTTCAACTGAATGAGCTCCCAGATAGGCTGCGAAAAATGGGATGAAAGAGTAGAGGTGGTTCTGCAGAACTTCAGCCCAGATCTGTGTCTTCAACAGACAAATCCCCAGGAAATATCAGCTATTGCCAGTCTGTGGTGCAGGCAGCTGAAAGTGGTTCATGGTACATTCTGCATAGAAGTGGGGTGCTTTACAGACCATAGCTGTTACAGACTGGTCTGGCCTGCCGTAGTCTGATCTGAATCTAGACTTTGAACGCCCAAAGGTTGGGGCTGTTTGGATGCAGGGTTTTTGTTTGACCGTTATAGAAAGTAGAGTTCCACTGGGATAGGCTGATCTGGGGCCAGCTACCAGCGCAAGGCTCTCCAACTGCTGGCTGGGCGTCAGGGTCTAGGGGTCTCATTTTGTAAGCAGCAGGGAATAGGAATGGCCAGTTCGAGGGGCTGAAGATGAGCACCTCTGTGTCCCTCTAACACCATTGTGGGGCATTAGTTTAACGCTGACCAAGAGGGAAGGATGCCGTTTAGTAACTCACCATGACTTTCTGTAGCATCTGGTTTTTTTAGTGGTGTCTCCATTGAAGGACTCAGTAGGACTGAGCTTGCTCATCTTTTGAGATCTGGAAAGCCCACAGCCTGAGGTGGTTAGGACGGCAGGCTGTCTAGGTAGGACCACTCTCTCAGGCCTAGGCAAGGTCAGGCTGGGTGAATTCACTTTTCTGTTGATTTGTCACTCAGGTGACAAGTCGGTGAAAGAGGCCAAACTGACCGCTGAAGAGCCTGAAGTTTCCATTTACCCATAAAATAGGCACAGTAGAAGTATCATCAGTGTAAGCTACCCCCACGCAACACACTCTGCACATGTTCCTTGGCTTTGACCTGGGCAATTCAGTGACTTAGCATCTCTGCGGAGATGGCCAATTAGTGCCATTCTAGGTTATCTTCTTGTGATGTACGCTCCTGTTCGCTAGGCATTGGACAGGCCACCATCGCACGACACATAAGTCACCAAACAGGTATTAGAGAAGGATCACTTTAAGTGATGTTGACCTAGGCTGGCCTGGAATCAGTGCACTGCAATTCCACAGTGCAGCTCCAAGCCCCTTGGCCATTCAGCTTCCTCCCTCAGTGTGTGACTCCAGAAACCTAGCATATACCAGGCAGAGGGTTATGCCGAGCATTGTAATGGGGGTGTTCAGGTTAGTTTGTAGGTACTCTTTGGGAGGTGGCTGGGAGGTGTAGGTGGGTCGTTTGACCATATTCATTACATGAGACCCTCCTGGCAGATAGTTTGTGGAGCAACGGCAATATGCGTACTCTCCCTCACCCATCTGTGCTCCTCCCCTGCTTATCCCCGCCCCCCATCTCCTGAATATGGTGACAGAATTCCAGAATGGTGGCTGTCAGAAGGGAATTGGGTATAAAAGAGTGGAGAGGCCTAAATGGTAGCTTTTCCATCCACAAGGGTGTGTGTGTGTGTCTAGTAGAAACCACAATATAGGAAATGTTTCCTGAATTTCAGCCTGTTTCCCCTTTGATCAATTTTACCCCATTTCTCCAAGTTATACCCCCTTGCACCACCCAAAACTATTCCCCTCATTCCTTGATGTTCTCACTTTCAGATAGTTGGAGATAGGAATCATGTCCCCCCATTAATTCTCTCTTTGAGGCTGGGTAATCAAGTGAGATGTCTTCCTTTTTCCCAGTCTTTTCTCATCACTCAGTTCCTTCAGCCCTTTAATAATTTCCATTGCCGAGAGCTGAACATGGCACCACTTTGCGGGCTGCATGTGATCTCTCTGCACATGCAGTTCAGCATTGCTTGCACCTCGCCCCTGTAAACACACATCCAAATTTATTTTATCTCTTGCCCTATCCTATGGGTCACTGAATTAAATAGCCTTTACCCTCTCTCTTGCAACATGCAACCTATAAAGATGTCAGGCAACAATCAGTTGTATGACATTCAGATCCAGGTTTGGATTCTTCCACCCACTCAAAGTTTTATGGGTGTTTTGGATATAAGGTTTCTATAAAGAAAAATATTCAGTGTGATAGAGGGATTTAAAATGGTATATGGACATTCAGTCAGGATCTCCTATTTGTCCTCCCACAACACAAGAATAATAAAGTACAGGGTAGAGTTGGGCAAAAAATTTTGAGTCAAACGTTTTTTTTCACCAAGAAGTGTAAATTCAGGTTGACAGAAACAATTAGCAAATTGGTGCTGAATTTGCTGAACTGTTCTGGTTGGAAAAAGAATTGAAACATTTCATTTTTGAAATGAGACATTTCAATTTTTCAATTTGAGAAAACTTCATTTAGAAATGTACTTCAATTTTTTTTTGAAGTTTAAAAAGCCAGGAAACTGAAATGTTTCATTTGACTTGAAATGATTTTTTTTTTTGTTATGCTGAATTTTTTTTTTTTTTAAAGTTTGGTGTTGGGTCACTCTCACATTTTTTATATTTTGGTAGGGCTAGGAAACCAAAACATCTGTTCTTCATGCACTCTAGCACAAGGTAAATTTACAAGAGAAATAAGGAAGATTGTTGTGCAACAAATACTGAACTGGTGGCTCTCACAGCTATGAGGCATGACTGGAGAAATAGCTGAGTAAGATTCAGAAAAAGATTAACAACTTTATGAATAAGAAATACGTCTGCAGTAAGTCTCTCTATGATAAAAAGTACAAAGGCCATCGATCCTCAGACTTCAGGGATAAATTGATCAAGAGCTGGTTAGAGAGAAATCTTCACCACTCCACCATAGTATAGTATCACACCTTACGGGCTTAGCGCTGCATACAGTGAAGTCAATGGCAAAACTATTGTCTTCAGTAGGTGCGGGAAGTGTGTGTCTGTGTGCCTAGGGGAGTGATTAAACTTATCTCTAAAGCATTTAGAATTGGCTGCTGCTGGAGACAGGAAAAACCAACCAGATGGACCATTTATTTGTGTCTATGTAGCAGATGGTGGGATACTGGCCGACATGAACTATTTGTCTGCTCTGGTGTGGCAGTTTGTATGTTCCTTAGTTCTGCCACCTATAGAAAAGCTTTAGAAAATTCAGTGTACCACTCAGAACCACCCACACTGAATTCCCTGCTCAGCAGAAAAAAAGATTCCGGGATTCTGCTCTGCAGTTTGACCCTAACTGCATCCTTCCCTTCTCTCGCCTCCTGCCTCAGATTAGTTGTCCTTATAACGCACAATGTGCAC
This sequence comes from Chrysemys picta bellii, assembly GCF_011386835.1. NCBI lineage: Eukaryota > Metazoa > Chordata > Testudines > Emydidae > Chrysemys > Chrysemys picta. The sequence continues at coordinate 89,320,513 of NC_088791.1, read as the reverse complement.
TTTGGTGTAAATGAGAGGAAGGGGTTGTTGAAAGCTAAAAGATTTTATTCCCTGCTCTTTCCCCCACCCCCACTTCCCTGCTGGCAGCCAAATAACATGTCTTGTCTCTAAGCAGTATTCGCAGTGTATAATTTAGGGCCTATAAATAGATGGCTGTTATTAACAAAAAAAATCACATACACACATTTTCTCCCCTTTCCAGGCATCAGCCAAACCACTCCAGGGAGAGAATGGAAGCCACTTTAAATGGGAGGCACGCAACTCCCATCCAGGTGGCTGTGTTTCTCTCTACTTCTGCCTTCCTTTTTATTCAGTTTATTCTGCCCCATCTCTTTCCCCCTCAACATTTTTCTCTTTCTCCATCTGTGCCTGCCTATGCCCCTCCCACATGCTATCTCTGTCCACACCCAGCCATCTGTCACTCCCACCTGCCTCTGCTCTTCCTGTGTGTTTCCTGCTTCCTTCCCCCAGTCCTCCATCCTCACCCATTTTAAGTAAAGTTCCCACTGGATAAAAGAGGAGCTGAGACTCTGAGAAAGAGAGACAGAGGGCGACAGGGATTGAAGCAGGGGGCCAAAGCCATAAAAAAAGCATGGAACCAGAATAACTGCTCACCAAATAGCACACACAGGCTGGATTCCTCTGCCCAGCCCCCAGCCAGAGTAGCTAGTCTGGGCACTTGGCATCGCCCCAGGAGGAAAGGGACAGGGGAGAGGAAATTGTCCTTGGCAGATTGTGAAGCAGCCACAGCACAGCAGTAGGGCAGCTACATCCACCTAAAGACTGGAGTAGCTCCCACAGCCCTAGTGTCTCTTCCCCTGCAAGGAGATGGACTCTCTATGTCAGAACAGCCCCACCGTGGGCTCCCAAAATCTTGCTTCCTTTGTGCAACAGTGGTGAACAAGTCCAGGGGTTTTGCCAGGGCCAGCTCCAGGCACCAGCCGACCAAGCACGTGCTTGGGGCGGCACCTTGTAAGGAGCAGCCAATCTTGGGGTAGCGGGGTGGCGCGCGGGTTTTTTTGTTGTTGTTTTGGTTCAACGGCGCTCGGGAGGTTGTTACAGCGGGAAGGTTCAAGGAAAAAGCAGCAAAGAATGGAGTACAGACCTTGGCTGCTGACTAGAGGACCCTAAACTGGAATCCAGGGTAGAGGGCAGGCCCAGGGAGAGACACCGCTAGAGGAGGGTGCAATGCCTGGCCAGGATTACCAGAGTGGCCAGGAGGAGGTACCACTTGCAGTGAGTGGACCCTGTGATGAGGTTCTTTATTTGGCATCCAGTTGCTGGGCCTTTGGGGTTCATGTTTTCAAGCTTTTTTCCATAACCATGAGGGCTAGAAACTTATTTTTTTTTAAAAGATGAAAGCTGAGATTCTCACATCATCCCAGGATTCCAGGAGCTGGGGCTTTAAAAATGTCAAATGTCACTAGACTCTAGGGTGACCATATGTCCTGATTTGGCCGGGACAGTCCCTTTTTAAGCCCTGTCCCGGACATCCTGACTTTTGGGCAAAACTGGGTATTTGTCCCATTTGCTCTTGCCAACTGATCAGTTGCCAAGAGCAAATGGGACAAATGCGCAGTTTTGCCAAAAAAAGTGGGGCACCCCCCCAGGGGACACAGAGGAACATTTGGCGAAGTTGGGGGGCTGACAGCCCCGGGCAGTGTCCTGTTTTCACTTTGGAAAATATGGCCAAGTCTCTACCAGTCTCACAATGTCACTGTGAGAGATTGTGTAATAGGGTATGCTCTGCTCCTGCCTTTTCGCACCACAGAAACTGGCTCCGACTCTACCGGTAGCATATCCACCATGCCGTTTGTTTGAGTTCCCTCCACCAGCAGCCTTACAGCCCCATGCAACACTACTAGTGCAATATTCCCTGTGCTTTCAGCCCTCTCCTCAGGAGCAGGGGTCTCCCTTCCTTGAGGCCCCTGGACTCAGCTAGCCCTGTTCCTCTCCCCACGAGAACTTCCTTCCTGTGCCTCTTGGCTCATTAGCTCCCCCAGCCCACTGGCCTGCTTAGTTAATTACCTTTAATTACCCCAACTAGCTTTCTCAGGGGAACTAATGGGTGTCAGAGTGTCAACTCCTTATTGGCACCACGGGGCTAGAGGCCCTTCCTCGGCTGGGAAGGAGGGGGCAGCACACGTACCATGGCTCCCTGCGAAATACACTGGCAGTGTGGGAATGGAGGGTGGGGGCCGTGGCCAATAGGAACACAGAACTGCCCTGAAAGGAGAGTGGGAGTTGCAAATGGCATAGGCCAAGTGGCAGTACCCAGCAAATCCCCTGTCGCCTGTTAGCAAATGGTACAAGCAGGCATGCACAGGGGGAGGAAGTGGGGCTGTAGGGTGACCAGATGTCCCGATTTTATAGGGACACTCCTGATATTTGGGGCTTTGTCTTATAGAGGTGCCTATTACCCTCCACCCCCGTCCTGATTTTTTTACACTTGCTGTCTGGTTGCCCTGCTTGGATGGGACCTTCTGATTTTGGGTTGGGGGAGAGAACTCTTTTGCACCTGAAAACACACTCTCTGTACTTTCTTCCCGAGTGGTGCGGAGCACAGTTAGGAGGGTGATCGGTCAGGGACAAATGATTTTGGACTTGGTCTGGGGGCCTTTACTTTCTAGGGTGACCAGATGTCCCGATTTTATAGGGACAGTCCCAATTTTTGGGTCTTTTTCTTATATAGGCTCCTATTATCCCCACCCCACCCCCATCCTGATTTTTCACACTTGCTGCCTGGTCACCCTATTATTTTCCTCTCTGCACCTCTGACAGGCATCTCCCCTGCCTTCCTGTGATCACCCCCATGCCCAAACCAGAGCCTTTCCCAACTGCCTGAGGACACATGGTTTTATTTTGCAGCATGGGGGTGGCCGTCCCTTGAAATCAGCCTGCACTGCGGAGGGAATGTGAGTGTTTGTGGGGGGGTGGGGGGGAGGAGTAGTTAGCAGAGGAAGAAGAGACAGGCTCCAGGTTGTGGGCAGCAGAGAGGCCTGTGGAATGCTCAATGAGCCCTGCAGTGGCCCCCAGGGACCTTCCTGTGTGAGGCGAGAACAATCTCTGGGCCAGAATGAATTATCAACAAGGCTGATGGACCAGAACAGAATGGATAATGAAACAGACCAAGCTGGGGAGGGGAGTACATAAGCCCACTTGCCTGCCAGTCCCTCAAGAGTGTGGGGTGGGAAGAGATTCAATATGGGCAATGGGAGATCAAGCTGCCTCTTCCCAAGACACCTGGGATGGATGGAAGAACTTGAACACACAGGAATAAAGCTTCCATGTGTTTTGATGTCGTGGGTCTCTGCTAACCATTTGCAAAAGGGCAACAATGTCTCATGTGGTCACAGGTGCTGGAACTAAGGGTGCTGGGGTGCTGCTGCACCTCCTGGCTTGAAGTGGTTTCCATCATATACAGGATTTACAGTTTGGTTCAATGACTCTCAACACCCCCACTATACCAATTAACCCAGCACCCCTGCATGTGCTTCATCCCAAAGAATCCCAGAGCACCTGAAGCCATACATGGGAGTCCCTTCACCAGCTACTGAAGTGTAGCCATCTCTGGGGAAGAAGCAAAGTAGCTGTTCTAATGGCGCACAGCAACACAACAGCCAATGACAGAAATGAGAATGCCATAATGTAAGGGAACTTCAGGTTGGCCCAATGTAATCACTCAGTCTGGAATCTCCCCAAGACACTGGGGTTGCCCCCCCCCCCTTTCCTTGTTAAAAATGCCATGCAATTTGTAATGACCCCATGTAATAAGACCTTGGTTTTACCTCTCATCTGAAAGAGGGTGCCTCCAGAACAGGGTGACCAGAAAGAAAGTGTGAAAAACTGGGACAGGGAGTGTGTGTGTGTGTGTGAGGGTCTCAACGGACCACTTAATGATCTTTCCAAATGTTGTTTGTACCATCAGCTAACTATTGTAAAGCGCTTTGGATAAAAGCGCTATATATAAAAAAACTTAATAATAATTAACATTTTTTGTTCTACAAATAAAAGCACACACCTCATATTTTAATATCAGTAGTCTTACCTTTCTAAAGTGATAGACGCGTCCTCTCTCCCCCTCCGTGGCAGCCCCCAAGCTGGGGCTGGGAAGGATGGGGTGTCTCTCCCACACCACAGCAGCCTCAGAGCTGAGGTTGGGAAGGAGGGCCGTCTCTGCCCCGCAATCGCAGCCCTGGAGCTGGGGAAAGTCACCTCTTTCTCTGGCCGCCGTAGCCCTGCACATCCCAATTTCCTCTTACCCCCTCTTCTCACCCCACTGCCCCTCCCATCTACTCTGTATTCCCCCTGAATGCCAACACCTCACCTTACACGTGCGTCTTCTCCAGGGTCCAGGCAGCTAATTAGTAAAGCCACGCCTGCGCGGCTCCACTAATTAGGTGGGTGGCCCTTCATTCTCTCTTGTGCAGCTGCCCAGGCACACACCTTAGCGAGAACTATCCACGGACCATCTGAATGGAGCTCGCAGACCACTGATGGTCCGTGGACCACAGTTTGAGAAACTCTGATGTACATCACAGCTATATCACCATTAGCGGCTGCTCCATTGTGTTCAAGCAACGTGAAAGGCCAGTCCCAGGCAGAGGCATCAGATTCCATAGCCTTGGATTGTGCTTTCCTGGGGGAGTTTAGTTAGTTGGTTTTTTTAAATAATTTCCTGGAGGCTGGCAGTTTTTTCACAGCATGCATGTTTATGGTGGGGATTTTAATTATTTATTTTTCTCATATTTCATTGCACATTTGTGTGTCACTGAACACTTATGGTTTTTGTGTCTTGGAATCTAGCCCTGAGCTGCCTTCTTGGGCTTTTGAATTTTAATGTAGGAAATTATGTACAGCATCTGCTAAAAATAACATCTTAAGTGTCCTCTAAAAAAGGGTGGTCCTCAAAACAGTGGTACCTTAAAATTACAAAGAGGGATGTGAGAGGCCAAGGCCCGGAATCGAGAACCTTGTTGACAGCCCTGTGTTGTGGGAATCAAATCTCTAGAGAAAACGATTCTACAGTTAGAGTATTGGGAGCAGCACTGCAGCTTTAAGGATGATGGTTTTCCATTCCCAATCCCTCTCTTCAGTCTCTGGAACTTTCACACGCATTTTCCTATTGTGCTGAAACATCTCCTGCCTGGCCTCAGCCCAAAGGGGAATGAATATCTCTGGGAAAGTTCAACAGAAACAATTCAGCAGTTTTTGAGTTAGGGAAATGTGAAAAACAGAGTCTGAGGTGCTGAGCACCCACAACACCAGTTGTTAGTGCACATTTTGGATGTTTAGTACCTCTGAAAGTCAGGCCAGAGGTACACATGTTCAGCTTTAAAAAGAAGAGTACTGCTCTGTGTGTGTGTGTGTGTGTGTGTGTGTGTGTGTGTGTGTGTGTGTGTGTGTAAAACAAACAACCAAAGCTATGTTATAGAAATCTACAGACCATATGTACTGTATACGTTTCCTTAACAATGTAGTAATGCATTTTCATGCATGTGTTCCACTTGCAACTGTGCATCTAAATTACTAAGGAAAACATGTCTGGCAGCTGCCTGTTATATCATTTATAATCACTAATTTAACTATTCACTTACAGATGCCACTTGATGTGACCACAGGCACCAACTTTTTTCTGGGCCGGTGGGAGCTTGCGCCCCCACCCTGACTCCACCCCTGCCCCAAAGTCCCCGCCCTAACTCCACCCTTCCCTGGCCCTATTGGACCCCTCCCCAAATTCCCACCCCAGGCCCGTCTCCTCCCCCAAGCACTCTGCGTTCACCCTCCTCCCCCCTCCCTCCCAGGCTTGCCACGTGAAACAGCTGTTTCGCGGCGCAAGTGCTGGGAGAGAGGGGGGGAGAAGCAGGATGCAGCGGCACGCTCAGGGGAGGAGGCAGAGGCGGAGGTGAGCTGGGGCATGGGGGCAGGGTGGGAAGCTGCCGGTGGGTGCAGAGCACCCACCATTTTTTCCCCGTGGGTGCTTCAGCTCCGGAGAACCCACGGAGTCGACGCCTATGGATGTGACTAACTGGCCTGGGTATCTGCCAGAGCTGGATTAACCCATAGGCTAATAAGGCTGTAGCCTTAGGCCCCACTTTAGGCCCTCCTATTTTTAGGCCCCACTGTTGGCCCTCCATTCCATATTGAAGTAACAGCTGAGCGACGGTAGCGGGGCCATCGGAATTTTTTTTGTCTCATTAGATATTGTTTTGTACAAATTAATCCATCAAGATTGTGAATTCAATTTATGGTGGTTGTGATTTTGTCTTCGTGGGCTAAGCAAGTGTTTGTGGGCCCAAGCAATATTGAACTTTGTACACAGTAGGCCTACACTGGACAATAGAAACCATGTCGAAGAAAGGAGGATGGTGGAAATTGAAGGAGGCCAAAGAAAGACGGCAAAGACAAGATGTAGTGCTGAAAGGTTCTCCTTCGCTCCTAACGTTTTCCCTCCTACTGAGTCTGGTGGTGAGAAAGTCCAGGTGAATACCAAACCAAGTGAACTTGCTGTGCCTGTGCCTGATGAAATGGAGCAGCCTCTTGTGACTTCTCTAGCTGCAGTCTCACCCCACTCCTCTGAAGACTTTCCCAGTGATAGTAATAAAAAATATTCCAGGCAAGTGGGACATGACTTCTGAAGATCTCATTGCATACTGGACTGAGAAAGGTCCCCAGAAATACCAGAATCTAGATGCTGACTTTTCATTGACAAAGCGAGAGTACACCAATCAGAATCGTTATCTGACCAAATCAATGTTTGAATATGTGATGCCTAACAAACAGATTGGCAAGCGAGAATGGCTCATCTATTCGCCTTCTAAGAAGAAAGTGTACTGTTTTTATTGCTGCCTGTTTTCTGATACCAAAAAGTGGGGAATGTTCTGTGAAGGTTTCAGTGATTGGAAGATTACTGAATATATTAACAATCATATAATGAGTGAGCAGCATATATTGTCAATTAGCAGCTACCATGCCTGAAAGAAAGTTAGTGGCAGAATTGATACCCAAATGGAAAACCAGTTTTTGGAAGCTCGCACTTATTGGAAGAATGTTCTCAGATGTTTTTCTTGCTGAGCGTGGTTTGCCATTCTGTGGCTCAGATGAGACTGTTGGATCAAAACACAATGGCAACTACCTTAGCGTACCAAAGCTAATCGCTAAGTTCGACCCTTCCTTAGCTCAGCATATCAATGAACATGCAAATCGTGGAAAAGGCCATACATCATATCTATCAAAGAATATTTGTGATGAATTCATTGCACTGCTGGCAAAGAAGATGCTATCAGCCATTGTAGATGAGATCAAAGATGTGGGATATTTTTCAAGGTCCATTGACTCAGCATCGAATGTGTCACGTGTAGATCAGCTGACTGTCATCTTGCATTATGTGCTACCCAGCAGACCAGTTGAGCGTCTCATGACCTTCAAAAACATCACCAGCCACACAAGGGAGAAACTTGCCTTGTACCTACTGGATTTCCTCACCAAATATGGGATTGACATCAGCCTTTGTTGTGGCCAAAGCTACGACAATGCAAGTAATATGAGTGGCAAATATTCAGGGATGCAGGCAAAGGTAAAAGTGTGCAATGCTTTGGTTGATTACATACCATGTGCTGCACGCTCACTCAAACTTGTTGGCTAGTCTGCCGTGGATTGTTGTGTTGAAGCAGATTCTTTTTTGGGGGGGATTTGTCCAAGAATTGTACAATTTTTAGTCTGCATCAACCAGTCATTGGATGATTCTTAGAGATTCACTACCAAAGGGATGCCCAGTGCCTAAATCACTCTCAGGGACATGGTGGAGTGCCAACGCTGAAGCTGTGAATGCAGTTGTTCTGGAATACCCCAACATCCTTGAAGCGCTAGAGTGATGAATCTCAAAAATTAGCAACAAGAAAAGATGCGAAGATCCCGAGTCATGCAGTGCGCACTTTGGAAACTGGTATTTTGTGTGAGGTCTGGAATGATATACTTCAGCCATTCAGCAGGTGCAGTCTAAGCTTGCAAAGTGCTCAAATTGACCTTTCCATTGTTGTAAACCTAATGAGGAGTCTTGGAACTGTTCTTCAACAAATGCGGGATAGTTCTGATGAGTATGAAATTCAGGGGGCTGTAGGGACTGCTAACCATGAGAATAAGTCAGCGAAGTGCTGCAAAAGACAGAAGACATGTGACGATGCAACTGCCCACTCATTCAGTGACAAGGAGGCCTTTAGAGTTAATACCTTCATCACAATCTTCTACAAACTCAAGCGTTCATTAGAACATCGGATCAAGGCTTAAGAAAATATTGACAAAGCTTTTAGAGTACTGACATATTTTTCGCCTAACATTTCAAGTTCTGAAGTCAGTGAAGGTATCAAACGTCTGTGTCAGAAATACCCAGACGATCTCCAAGTAGATTTTACTAAAGAATTTTTTCAATTTGTTGACTTCACATCGCTCTCAGATATATAGAGAAAAGATGACGAAAGCAAATCTATTTGGATGTACCGAGTTATCACTGAATCCAATGTGATAGAATGTTTCCCAAATGTTGAAACTGCATTACGGCTGTATTTGTCACTAATGATCACTAGCGGTAGTGGAGAATGTTCCTTCTCTCTTCTAACAAGGATCCTCCGATCCACCATGACTTAAGAGCATCTCAGTGCTTTGTCCCTCTTGAGCACTGAGAACGAAATCATCAAGTCTTTGAATTACGATGACATCATTCATGACTTTGTATGTATATATGCAGATAAATGTTTGATGACTTCATAATTTTTTTTGCAATATTATAATTTATACTTAGGCCCTTCCCTTCCATTAGCCTTAGGCCCCTCATAATTTTAATCCAGCCCTGGTATCTGCAGATCCGTGATTTGTAAGCTGGTCAGAGAAACTGCACCACAAGTACAATTGGATGTACCTAGTAAAATGGCTTCCTTACTGCAATACTGACCCCTGCCACCAGTTTACACCTAGAAGAAATTGGTTACAGGCTATTCATACAGCACATAAATATCCTGTGTTAATATAAAGCAAATGTCCACAGGAAGTGCAGCACCTTATATGGGAACTTTGTAAACTGATGATGTTATATTCATGTACATAGTCACATTTAAATCCAGATTGGATGTTTGCCTGAAAGATCTTCTCTAGAAATTATTTTGGGAAAGTTCTGTGGCCTATCACAATGATCCCTTGTGACCTTGGAATCTATCAATCACATTGTACCAAAACATTTTTCCTACCTGAATTGATTAGGAACACTGCACCAATTGTCAGTATATCAGATGGTTTCTGTCATCCAAAACCTGCCTGTTTAACATTTACCAGGATACCTACCTCTCTGCGTACATACAAATTGGTCTGTGCACACATTTGCGAATCTACCTGTGTATGTACCTGTAAAATCCTTTTTAAAAACACCAAGAGCCAGTCAAAATAATTTGGACTTTATTGACTAGAAGTATTAAAAATAAATCAAAGTTACAATGTTCCAGATGAAGGTATTTTACCTTTGAACGCTGCAGGGCTTGAGCAGAGATCATTAATGTCCCTGGTTGCCACTTCAGCAACAGACAGCCAACAATTCCAGCCTAAAGGCTTGATTCTCTATTTCAACCACGTTACACTGAACTCAAGAGTAGGTGCGAAAAGAGGTTTTATGCCTCTTTTGTGCCTTTCTGTATTCTGTGGATATCCAGGGGCCTAGTCAGTCCCTGGTGTAAGTTAGATTAGCCTCAGGGCAGCTCTAACGTACATTCGGATTGCTCTCAGCCACCAGACATTGTTGCAGCAACTGAGACTAGCTGCAGAGCAGTGGTGATCCAGCCACAATCCCAGCATGCTCCCTGTGCTGGAGGCTGTGAGGGACGGTGGCCTAGAGCTGGCAGAGCTTGATTTTATATTTTTAAATAACAGAGAATGTGCAAGATTTTATTTTCCCTGCTCTTATTTTAACTCCCTTTGGTGACATAGGTGACCTCGGCAGGGTAATATGGCTATTCAGTTCTGGTCCATGTGATCGTCATCTCATTGCCTAATCAGATTTTTCCCCCCTCCATCTCTCCTATGTTAGGAGATGTAGGGCCTGATTCTGCTCTCACAAAGACTGGTGTAAACCAGCTGTAATTCTGTTGAACTCAGTGGAGTTACGTTAGCCTGAAACTGGTGTGAAAGTAGAATCAGACCCAATGTTGGTGCTGTTGTGGAGAGCTGTTCCCCGGCTCCTCCTTAGCACCCGGAGAGGTTCTGGTGCCATGTAAAGTGGATGGCAAAGCAATGGAGCTGAAATCCCCCAAATCTGACACTCACAGACCTCAGCCTGTTTAGAAGAAGAACTTAAGGAAGCCAGATCCTTGCCTAGTCCAATGAGCGAGCGACTAGTATCCGCATATGAGCAGAGGGGGGTGGGAGGGAGAAGCTAGAAAATGTGGGGGAGGGGAAGGGAAAGAAAGAGGTGACAGAGAGTATGGATGAGACTGAATTCCAGAGATTGGGGGAGGGGGGAAAGAGAGGAAGAGGGGAGAAATGATGGAGAGTATGTGAGAAAGAAACAGAAAGGAGAGGGAAAGAATAGGGGGTGGTGAAGAGGACAAGGGGGAGGCAAAGAAAGACTCATTTTGGCTTTAGATTTTTTTTTCTCCTGCTCTTTATAAATCCTCTCTTTAAGGGTCCTTCACTGCCAATGGTGAGCTGCCAGGGAGGTGAGGGTTATAAGAAAGAAAAATGCCAGTGGGGGTCTTGGAGGGTTTGGGGACACGCTCCATTGGTGCTGTGCGCTCCTTGCTCTCTTTCTCCTCGCTGATGAAAAATTCATGACCACACTTGGATCAGCGTGTGTGTGTGAGCGCGCCACAGACAAGCAGTGCAACAAAAACCAGGAGTCAGTTTAGCTCCAGGTGCTGTTGGATTAGAAAACCTTTCCCTCCCCACAGCTGCCTGCTCCCCACTTTCTAAAACTCATACTGCACCCCTTGCATCGCAAACACCATGCTAAGCCCCCGTCTCTTCCACTGACCACTAAGGGGCCTTTGCTGTGAAGGGTGCTGCTAGCTTATCCCTCAGTGAGTTTCATGTTCTGTTTGTACAGTCCGTTCTATGATCCTGCCCGGCCCTCCTTTGCACCTAGCCGTCGCCCTCCTCAGTTACGTGCACGCTTTACGGCCCATATTTTGATACCCTTATTTATGCTTACACCACAAGCAGGTGTAGATGTGGTGGTGATAGAACTGCTTGTGGAGTAAGGTACTAGTCAGTGCAAGTAATGGCATCACAGTCTGGCCCTAAGATTACACAGCATATAACTAGCAATACAAGATAATACATTCTATGCAGTTCGTGCACGGAAGATTTTAGAATTTTTTTTAGCTTTAATGCCCCTGTGCCCCTGAACTGTTGTTTTACACTGTGACCAGAGCTAGAAACATTGATGCAATAATAGTAGCACCCATCTATCTCTGTACCATGCCCATTTCTTATTGCAAAACAGTCATGCTGATGGGTTTCCAGCCAAGACATAAAGCACATAAATTACTGAGAAATCAATAAATGACTCAATGATTTTAAAGTGACTAAAATGAAACAGGTCTTATTTATGTTAATGAAAATGACTGACAGTTCTAGCACCTGTCTTCCTGAAGGATCTGTAACTGCTTCACAGACAGCATATACAGCAATCATTCAACCACAGCTGAAAATGCAGCTACCTCTGGGGTAGATCGTGACCACTGGCTAAAAATGCATGAAAACATGGTACAGCTGTATAAAAGAAGGAAGTGAAGAATAACACTTCTAATTGAAATTGTTGGGGAGAATTTTAGGTAGGTGGAATGTAATTACAAATTGGAATTTGACCAGACATTGAGCTAACACCTCTAATCTTGTGAAAAACGCCTGCCATAGACTATCTAGAGTTTGATTTTTCAGGAATTTGAAGATTGAGGTCCATGTGGCTCTGGTGTGTGTGAAATTGCACACCTGCTTTCTTCAAGTAATGATTGCAGTTGTGCATACAGATGCAACTAAAAAAAACCAAACCTATTTGCAAGTGCAAAATGCCTGATTTCCATAAGGAGTTCTGCAATTGTATACAAAAGCTGGTGCACCTCAGGTCTTAAATTCTGAAAATCTGTCTTTGAATGATCAGGCGTGGGCAGACCCTTAATTTTACATCTCATCCAAATCCAGTAAGTTATATATCTTCCCTTCTTCTATTACTCAGATTTCAAGTCACCGCTTGGAAAGCCACCTTTAAACCATTTAGTATATCTGTGGTTTATTGCAAAGTTAACCCCTGGATGACCTTGTGTGTGTGTGTGTGTGTGTTGTTCCTATTTTAGGCACTCGGATAGAGGACCGCTCAATTTAACAATCTTAAATTGTTAACGTCTTAACGTCTGGGCTGCTCATATGAACTCGCCCCCTAATTATACAAGAAAAAATGGGCTATCTCCTCAGTGGGTGTAAGTGAACATGACTCCATCAAAATCATTGGTGCTTTGCTGATTTACCACAGCTGAGGATCTGGCCCAATGCAATGATCTACAACTGTTGGGGTACGCAGGTGCTACAGGGAGCAGATAACACTGGTCTACAATTTTTGAGACGTCGTCTGCTTCAGAGATAAAATGTGCTATTTATTATGTATTTTGATGTGCTGAATTCAAATATGACAATTAAAAAAACTGATTGGCTACTGTTTCTAAGATATTTAAGTTTTTACATTTTATGTCTATGTATATTGTGTAGATAGTAGAGTTTTAATCATAAATTGTAAACCTAGGTCTTTTCATGTGTGGTATGGTTGCTTTACATGATAATATTTCACCTGTCCTGTTTATGTAACACTTTAAAAATCAGCAAAAGGGCTATATCAATAAAATTTATTATGAAACAAAAGGCAAAAAACTATTATGTACATAGTTTAGTCCTATTCAGTGTCTACTCGGCGCTTCTTGGCTTGTCTCTTGTATTCATTAAATGGAGCATCTCTTGTCACTGTCCAGCAATAGTCTGCAAGCATTGATGGGCTCCATTTGCCCTGATAGCGTTTCTCCATTGTTGCAATGTCCTGGTGAAATCGCTTGCCGTGCTCGTCGCTCACTGCTCCGCAGTTCGGTGGAAAAAAATCTAGATGAGAGTGCAAAAAATGTATCTTTAGTGACATGTTGCAACCAAGGCTTTTGTATGCCTTGAGGAGGTTTTCCACCAACAACCTGTAGTTGTCTGCCTTGTTGTTTCCGAGAAAATTTATTGCCACTAACTGGAAGGCTTTCCATGCCGTCTTTTCCTTGCCACGCAGTGCATGGTCAAATGCATCATCTCGAAGAAGTTCACGAATCTGAGGACCAACAAAGACACCTTCCTTTATCTTAGCTTCACTTAACCTTGGAAATTTTCCATGGAGGTACTTGAAAGCTGCTTGTGTTTTGTCAACGGCCATGACAAAGTTCTTCATCAGACCCAGCTTGATGTGTAAGGGTGGTAACAAAATCTTCCTGGATTCAACAAGTGGTGGATGCTGAACACTTTTCCTCCCAGGCTCCAGTGACTGTCGGAGTGGCCAATCTTTCTTGATGTAGTGGGAATCTCTTGCACGACTATCCCATTCGCAGAGGAAACAGCAGTACTTTGTGTATCCAGTCTGCAGACCAAGCAAGAGAGAAACAACCTTCAAATTGCCACAAAGCTGCCACTGATGTTGGTCATAGTTTATGCACCTCAAAAGTTGTTTCATGTTGTCATAGGTTTCCTTCATATGGACTGCATGACCAACTAGAATTGATGACAAAACATTGCCATTATGCAGTAAAACAGCTTTAAGACTCGTCTTCAATGAATCTATGAACAGTCTCCACTCATCTGGATCATGAACGATGTTGAGGGCTGCCATCACACCATCAATGTTGTTGCAGGCTACAAGATCACCTTCAATGAAGAAGAATGGGACAAGATCCTTTTGACGGTCACGGAACATGGAAACCCTAACATCACCTGCCAGGAGATTCCACTGCTGTAGTCTGGAGCCCAACAGCTCTGCCTTACTCTTGGGTAGTTCCAAATCCCTGACAAGGTCATTCAGTTCACCTTGTGTTATGAGATGTGGTTCAGAGGAGGAGGATGGGAGAAAATGTGGGTCCTGTGACATTGATGGTTCAGGACCAGAAGTTTCATCCTCTTCCTCTTCCTCGTCTGACTCAAGTGAGAATGATTCTGGTGCATCAGGAACCGGCAGTCCTTCTCCGTGGGGTACTGGGCGTCTAGCTGATGGAATGTTTGGATAATGCACAGTCCACTTTTTCTTCTTTGACACACCTTTCCCAACTGGAGGCACCATGCAGAAGTAACAATTGCTGGTATGATCTGTTGGCTCTCTCCAAATCATTGGCACTGCAAAAGGCATAGATTTCCTTTTCCTGTTCAACCACTGGCGAAGATATGTTGCACAAGTGTTGCAGCATATGTGTGGGGCCCACCTCTTGTCCTGATCTCCAATTTTGCAGGCAAAATAAAGGTGATAGGCTTTCTTAACCATAGTGGTTATACTGCGCTTTTGTGATGCAAAAGTCACTTCACCACAAACATAGCAGAAGTTATCTGCATTGTTCACACAAGTATGAGGCATCTCTGCTCACTTTGGCTAAACAGAAATGTGTTCCTTTGCAAAATCAAACACTGACAAATAAGAGAGCACGACACTGTATGATTTCTAGAGCTGATATAGGGCAATTTGTTCAGCAGAGTGATGTAAGCTTCGTTATGATTGCATCATCAATGACTTCTAGGAATAACATGATGCAATTCATATCATGTATGATGCAATACCAGCTTCAGATTGCATCATTCATTGTTTTGCCTAAAAAGCAAGTACTGTCCAAACTCAGTCATAGATTTATTCATAGATCCAGTCAAAGATGTATTTTAGTCATTTCTGGTTTAAATTGAGATCTCTTCCCTTTATAACTCACTTATCCTCCACCATTCCCAAGTCAACGGTCGTATATACTGACCCAATAGCATATCTTGAAAACTAGAGCCAATCAACAATTTTAAGCATAATTTTCGTTCTCAGTGACCCAGAATTAGTAAAGTTTGACTACATTTATTTCAGAAGCATTTTGGCTGTAGAGTAGTGTAATATGTCACATCAGGGTACAGAAGTCATGCACATCAGCCATAAGAGGCCAAGGAAACTGTCCGGTGAGGTAAAGGGAACCCTCCATATGTATAGTTTTACTTCTATGTTTGGGGGGCCCACATGTGGGGGGGCAAATTACAGTTTGGGGAGCAATGACCCTTGATTCCCCCCAAGCTACGTCCATGGGACCCTCCCTCAATTGTCACTGGTTACTAGAGGTATTCAGAGCACTTTGTTGAGGCTGAAACATGTCACAGCTGAAAAATACTGTGCCAAATGAGAGACTTGAACCTGTCCAAAAATGGACATTCTGACACAATTCTGTTGCCGTGGAAAGGTTCTGTTGTTCTATGTGGCATGAAAACAAATTTTGAAACCTCGAAAGTTGCCGCAAAGCAGAACTGTCACCCTCCAGTTGGCTTTACTGGTGACAGATTATAGCTTCTTTTCGTTCCTCCAGTCCCTGGTGGTAGAACAGTACCAACTGTTGAACTTAGAGAAACGACTCCCTTCTGCTGGGAGGTCTCCCCCTGGTACCAGATCAGTAATGCTCTGCACCCTCTTTCATCTCTCCTCCAGACACACTTTCCTCAATGCTGGGCCAAGGAAACACCCCCCTGGTGCTAGATTAAGGAAATGATGCTGTTTGGGCAGGAAAATCCCTCACTATCTCCCAGGAAAATGAGTGAGGGAAATGCTCATCCTCTGAATCAATGATTCTGCCCTGTAATCTTGGTGAAGGGTTGGAGAAATGGCTCCCCCTTGTGCTGAGTCAGGAATGCCTCAGATGCTGAGTTTGAGAGTCAGAGAAATGCTTTCCTCTTGCTGGGCAGCATATCTTGGCACATGTTCTGGATAGACGTATATAATTCTGTGAATGTTTCTCTCACCTGGCTCCTGTCCTTCCTTCCTCCTTCAGTGCCCACGATTCAGGTAAAACATCCTGGATCCATATGAAAATATTGCCATGTGGGGCAAGAGGGATCTAAGTGGGTTTTCTTAAGGAGGATAAAGTGTGTGTGGTGGGGGGAAGAGAGTTGAGGCAGAGGTATCTAGTATACTCACTTTTCACAGTCTATTCTAAATATGGCCAGACCCTGACCCCTTCCCCTGCAGCACGCACACGATCCATACACACACTTCTGGTGCATGGCTGCACTCCGGTCACACACTGGCTGCATAATAAGTTCAGAGAAATCCATGATGCGGAACAAGCAGAGCTGGAAGCCATGAGAGGAGGAGAAGGAGGAGGAGGGCAGAGCAAGGAGGTGGGGGGAGGGGCTGCCACTCCTGTGTGTGGATTCAGTCCTCAGCGGCTGCTTATTTGCACCCCAGCCAAATGGAGCTTTTGCCTTCTGCACGGTTCATTTTATTTATTTATTATTTTTATACAAAATGATGACTGAAGTCTCAGGGCACCCATACACTGTTAAAATTCAAGGTGGCTGAATAAAGCTGGCATAGCTGGGGGAATTGTACAGATGTGAAATGGGAGCGAGGGGTCCCTTCGGAGAGCAAGGCGTCTGGCTGTGTAGCATTCAGCTCTCTCCCACTGCCCCCTGCACATTCCCAATTGTGAAGAGTGGGGTGAGTCAAGTGGTGAAAAGATTTTAGACTGTAAAGAGCAAAGTGTGTGTGTGTGAGTGAGACATAAAGTGTAAGATGCCTCTTTTGTGTTTATAAATCTAAACAAATAAAACTATATACAAACCCTGTGTAAACTTCGCTATGGATATGAAAAGAATCCTCACCCCCACCAACGCCCAGGGCTGCCGCTCTTTCCTGTGGTAGGCAGGAACAGTTACTGGGCCTGGGTTACTGCCTCTTTACTCCCTAGGTTAGTGGTTCTAATCCTACACTTGCCTGAGGGGACTGACTAGATAAAGAGTGGGAGAAGGATCTTTTCACATCAGGTGTCTGATTTTTGAGCTCGCTGAGAGTGGTTTTACATTAGTTACTCCTTAGCTACATCACTATCATCGAGATCAGAATCCGGCCCTATGTCATTGGTTCCAATGCACCACCCGGCTGGGAGGAGGTGCGTGGCTGGCTGGTTCTTGCTCACATGCTCAGGGTCTAACTGATCACCATATACAGGGTTGGGGAAGGAATTTGCTGCCAGTTCAGATTGGCAGGGACCTTGTGGGGGTTTCATCTTGCTCTGCAGTGTGGATTGCGGGTCACTTCCCAGTATCATCTGGATCGATGTCCCTAAAATATTTCCCTGCCGTTGCAGGGGCCGGGGGGATTGGTGCAACTTGGGCTGTAATACCTGTGGGCTGTAATACCTTGGTCTAACTTCAGTGGTTGGGTTCAGCGTGTGCATGCTGGGTAGTGCTGGTGGCCTGTGATATGCCGGAGGTCAGACTAGATAATCTGGTGGTGCCTTCTGGCCTCAAATTCTATGACTCTGACTGGATATTGTTATTATCTGGGTTTTCGGATTTGGATGGAAACACTTTGCTTTGCTGTCTAATCCCCCACCCCTAGTCCTCCACAATCAACAGAATGGTGCTGGCTGGCTTTGTAGTCCTCCTCAGCCAGAGGGAGGGAAGATGTCAGCAGATGAGTCTGAGCTGTAGCACCCTATGTAGGTACATACAAATGGCCCCAGTCCCCATAGTAACTCAGTGGCCTCCAAGGATTTATGGATTTCTCTGCACAGCACTTCTGAGCTGGAGAACTTAGATACAGAGAGACTAAGTGACAGGCAGAGCTGGAAAAAGAAACCAGGTGTCCTGAGTCTTGGTCCAATACCTTAACTATGAGATCATTTCTTCCCCCTTGGTTTTATGCTCTGAATTTTTCAGAAGATGTGGTGTTTGGATTAGGGGCGTTGCTTTGGGCCTATACTAAGTCTCTGGGTTGAGGTTGGAAAGCATCTTCTTTTGTTTGGCCATTTACTCACTAATAAGTCTGGGACAAGTGAGTACCACAGGTGGAAAGGAGAATGGATTTCTGCTGCAGTCAGATGATAGCATGTATTTTAAGACTCCAGGGAAGCAGTAGGGAGTTTGACCTCTTAGTAATCTCCCAGCTTTCAGTTTTCTTTCTGCCCCATTGAAGGCATCTCTCAACCATTCCCCAGGGGATTTCAAGCATTGCTATTATATATAATCATACCAGAAAGAACTATCTGGCCCATGAAAGGAATAAGAGGGACAAACTAATTAATTCTGGGCCACAGAAGTGAAAAAGAAAGCAAATACTCTGCAATTAATCAGGAGCGGCTGAGCCCTTCTCTTCTATCAGATATGGTGGGAAGTGCTAATTGCAGAAGATAAGCCACACAGTGAGAAGCACAGGACTGGCTTCTGTACCAGGGAAAGATAATGGTTTCTGCTCAAAGTGTATAGCAGGGAGCTCTGGAGGGGAGGAGAGAATGGACAGCTCCTCTATCATAGGTTTGTCAGCTATGTAACAGAGGGGGGCCTAGACAGTTCAGGGCAATTGAGGATGGGAATTGGATACAGAGCCTGCATCATAGGTTCCAGGCTAGTCCTGTGTGCAGGGGCTGGCTTTCTCACAAGGGCTGAGGATGGAGGATATGAAGTCACTTTACCTCACTGTGCTTCAGTTTCTTCATCTGTAAAATGGGATTAATGGTACCTACTTCTTTACTAAGTCACTCTGAGGTCAGTAGAGATGACAACAGCTATATGGGACAGATTCTGATCCCGGCTGCTCTACTCCACTGACTTCAAGGGAGCTTCTTCAGTTTTACACCAGTGTAGTGGAGCTCAGAGTCTGACACTAGAAGTGCTAGGTATATCTATTAGTCTTAGCACGCACCTTGAGGCTATTGATTCTGCTTCAGCCCAGTCAAAAGTCTTGTTACACACTGCAGAGCTGAAATCACTGATACCTAGGTCTGATTATTAGACCTACTTTGGGACAGTGTCTCTATTGCAAGAGACTGCCCAGTGTGCACCAGCAGTGAGGCTCCCCCACTTGAAATCACTGAGAGCTGAAATCACTGAGAGCTGTGTTAAGTGGGGGGCCCTGAAGACACCTTGGTGAGTGGCCAGCTGGGCTGCTGGCAGAGAGCTCCGCAGAGAGGCATGACAATTGGCCATTGGGGCGACGAGCGGTTGCCCGAGCAGTGGAGCATGTAAAGTGCCTCCTTTACTCCCCCTTTCCACGCAGGGTGGGAGGTGAACTCTGCGGATGAACCTCTGAACTCTGGGGCTGCACTGGCCAAGGACAGCAACTGTGAGTGGGGTACAGAGAAGGGACTTTTGGGTTGCTGGACTTAAGAACCTGAGGGGAAAAGGACACTGCCCAACTTACTTGGGGTGGGTCTTTTGCTCATGGTTTATATTTAAGAACCTTAGTTGTGGTGTTTTCCCAAATTAATGCTGAGTTACTTCTCTCCTTTTATTAAAAGGTTTTGCTACACTCAGACTCTGTGCTTGCGAGAGGGGAAGTATTGCCTCTTAGAGGCACCCAGGGAGTGTTGTGAAATTGTCCCAGGTCACTGGGTGGGGGCTCGAGCTGGTTTTGTGTTGTATTGTTGAAAAGGAACCCCTAGATACTGAACCCGGCCCGTGTTGCTATTGGCTCCACCTGGCAGAAGGGCTACATGTCAGGGCCTGGCTCGGATCCTCAGTCACATGGGCTATCGGTAGCACACAACCCCTGTAACTCGGCTGGCTCCACTGGCTCCCTGCTGAGCATTGCGTGAAGCTTAACGGGCCTGGAGAAATAACAGGCCACCTTTTCCTCTGTGACCTTGACTAGTACAGCTCCACTCCTCAGGACCCTAAGGGAAGGGATGTGTGTGTACGCCCACGTGTGTGTGTGCAGGAGACATGCTTTAGCTCACCAGGGACTCTTGAATTCACTCCTGTTTGAACCAATGACCACACAGCTCACCTCTTTGAGGTCCAAATACAAAACTCACTCCTTTGACCTTGTCATTTCCCCTAAACAACTCATAACCTAGTCGTACAATGGGGAAAAAAGACATCAACTTACTCCCCATGGGGGACCTAAATCATAGTTTGTGTGTGTGTGATTTTTTACTCCAAAGGTGCTCAGATACCATGGGGTTGGTATATACCCTCGGCTATACATATGCTCCTCCTGCTGCAGCCAATCAGGGGTCTACGTGTGTACTGAGGATGGGATTTAGCCCCCTGGTGGTAGAAAGAGCCATGATGATAACCAGACAATCACAGAAGACTAGAAATTGGAAGTGGTCGAGACCTGTCTAGAATGGTTTTAGAATAAATACATTCTATGTGGTCAGATTCTGTCCTCTGTGGTGCTGGGGTAAATCCAGAGTAACTCTGACTTTAATGGAGTCAGTCCAGATTTACATCAACGTAAAGGAAAAGTCTGCCTTGTATAACTGAAGTAATGCCTGATCTATTTCTTTTGTGCAAACAGACACCCTTCCTGGCCCTGGGGGCCATTTTATGGCTCTTTCTTGGCGGGGAGGGGGGTCCTCTCTGCTTGGCCGTCTCTCAGGCCCTGCAAACGCCCATGTCTCCTTACAATCATATGTGATCTGACAGCAGCGACCACAACCCCCTGTGTTTCACTATCCCATTCTTCCTCCCAGGATTTCAGCAAATTTACATTCTGCCTGCTCTGGAGATGAACCGCAGCTGCATCCTCCTCCTCCTTTTGGAGCAGAATTCATCAATATTTTAGCCCCAAAGGGGAGGGGGGAGATATGTATATGTCTACATAGTTATAGAAAGAAAGGTTATCGGCATGCATGGAAGCAGATAAACCTGGGGAAATAAAGCGGAGGGGAGAAGAGAGCTGGGGGAGGAGGAAAATATTCCTTAATTTATTTGACCTCTTGTGGGATATAAATATTCCTGTGGAAGGAAAAATCCATGTAATGTGGAAGAATCCCTGTTTAATCATGATTTAATTTATATACTTCAGCCATGACACTAACTGTATTACAGCCATGTCAATACAGCAAATAGATTTGGGAGAGGCAGAGAGAGCTGGAGAAAGAGAGAGAGTGAATGACATGAAGAGAACAAGAGGCGGGAGGGTGCGCACATGGACTGGGGGAGGGGGGTTCGGTAGCAATAGTCTTTTCGCTAAAGCCCCTGCGGCCCTTACTCAGCATAATATGGCCAGTCAAGTGAATACAACGCTTTTAAAAGGCTCTGGCAGCTCTTTCATTAAAAGCCTGACCGCGAGGCTGGGTTATAAATAATTTGATATTAAGCACACATATAACAAAAAAAGGTGGGGGGGGGGAAGAGATCATTCCCAAGCCACGAAATAATTATCCGGTTGTGTAATTTTAGCTCCAGGCTTCTGGGGGCTGATGAGGCATCCCAGGGCAGGGACTGGTGAAAAGCATGGCTGCAATATCGGAAAAGGCTCCAATTGCCTGTTAGCGGGCAGGGCGATGTGGGGCTGCCAGCTGGGTGATACGCTTACCTGCAGTGAGTTGGAGGAGGCTCAGTTACTAGACGAGGGAAATAAGCGCACAGACGGTCACTCATTGTCTCTCTCTTCAGGGCCGGTGCAAGGAAGTTTTGCGCCCTAGGCGAAACTTCCACCTTGCGCCCCCCCCAGCTCTGCAGCAGCTCCCCGCCCCCCCCTGCCCTGAGGTGCCCCCCGCCCACGGCAGCTACCCCCCACTGCCCTGAGGCACCCCCCCCACGGCAGCTCCCCCCCCCCCCCGGGAGCCGTGCAGCAGCTCCCCACCCCAGCTCACCTCTGCTCCGCCTCCTCCCTGAGCACGCCACCCCTGCTCTAATTCCCTCCCCTCCCAGGCTTGCGGCGCCAAACAGCTGATTGGCGCTGCAAGCCTGGGAGGCGGGAGAAGTGGAGCGGTGACCGCGCCACAGCCCAGCCCAGGAATGCTATAAAAAAAAATTGGGGGCACTGCTTTTTGGTGCCCCCAAATCTTGGTGCCCTAGGCAACCGCCTAGTTTGCCTTAATGGTAGCACCGGCCCTGTCTCTCTTTCACAAACACATGCCCATTAACTGCATCCCACACACACCGACACTGGCCCAGCGCTAGCTTTGCTTGCAGGGCCCTATGTGAATTCAGTTGGCAGTGGTCTGCCTGCTTGCCACCCCCTCTCAGGCTGGGGGCACCCCCCTCACCTCTTTGTGGGACTGCTCAGCTTCCAGGTGTCCCTTTCGGGAACAGTGTAGTGTAGAGGAATTGGGCAATATCCCTTTAAATAGTTTGCAACCCCCCCTAGTGGGACTGTGTGCTAGTACAGAAGCCACCTTATCCCTAACAGAGCAGCAGTGTATGTAAGTAGCCAGGTCTTGTCGGTTTGCATGCAGTTAGTGAACAGGGTTGTGTTTGGAACCCAGCTGTGTCCATGTGGTTTCCTAATCTTCTTAAAGCCGAGTAGAGGACAAAGACACAACCGACAGGGAAGACAGGGAGTGGACACGATGTGCCAACCAGGGAAGCTAGGGAAATAAACCTTTGCTGCTGCCTCTGGTGCTGGCATCCTAAAGGGCCCTAGATGGGGGATGGGAGTTGTGAGGTGATGGGAGGTCAGATGTGCATAGGGTTGCCAGGTATCCAGTTTTCGACTGGAACAACCGGTCGAAAAGGAAGCCAGGCAACTCTGGTCAGCACTGCTAACCAGATTGTTAAAAGTCCGGTTGGCGCGGGGCTGGCAGGCTCTGTACCTAGCTCTACGTGGCTCCTGGAAAGCGGCCGGCATGTCCCTCTGGCTCCCATAGGGGCAGCCACAGGGGCTCTGTTAGAGTTACCATACGTCCGGATTTTCCTGGACATTTCCGGCTTTTTGGTGCTCAAATCCCCGTCCGGGGGGAATTGCCAAAAAGCCGAACATGTCTGGGAAAATGCTGGCATCCCTGCCCCATTACTTGAGCGGCTCCAGCAGGCTGCGAGCTGCAGGCGGATTCCCCGCTGCGGTGGTGGCTGCTGCTGCTCCCCCCGGACACCTCAGCTGTGCAGCTGAAGAGCGGAGCTGCCCCAGTGCTACCGGCTTCACGGTTTGCCAGGCAGCCCCCAGACCTCCAGATCCTGCGCCCCCAGCCAGGCGCTTCCTCTCCTGGGCTCCAGCTGCGCTGGGGAAGCGCCCGGCCCGGGGCGCAGGGTCTGGAGGTCTGGGGGCTGCCCGGCAAACCATGAAGCCAGTAGCGCTCGGGCAGCCCTTTTCACATGGCTGGGAGGGAGGAGGCGGGGGAATGCGGGGCGCTCAGGGGAGGGGGCAGAGTTGGGGCAGGGACTTTGGGGAAGGGGCAGAGTTGGGGCGGGGGCGGGGAAGGGGCGGGGCCAGGGCCCCATGGAGTGTCCTCTTTTTAAAAACCTTTAATATGGTAACCCTAGGCTCTGTGTGCTGTCCCTGCCCCAAATGCCGGCTCTGCAGCTCCCATTGGCTGGGAACCATGGCCAATGGGAGCTGTGGGGGCGGTGCTCAGGGTGGGGGCAGAGTGCGGAGCCCTCTGGCCACCTCTGTGCCTAGGATCCAGAGGGACATGCCAGCCACTTTCTGGGAGCTGCCTGAGGTAAGCGCCACCTGGAGCCCGCACCCCACACCCCCTTCCATGCCCCAACCCCCTTCCCCAGCCCAGATCCCCCTCCTGCACCCCAAACCCCTCATCCCCAGCCCCACCCCAGAGCCTGCACCCCCAGCCGGAGCTCTCAACCCCCCCAAACATCAAACCCCGCCCTAATCCGGTGAAAATGAGCGAGTGAGTGAGGATGGGAAGAGGGAGGGGGGTGGATTGAGTGGGGCCAGGACCTCATAGAAGGGGCAGGGCGGAGCCTTGGGAAAGAGGCGGGGAAGGGGGCAGGGCAAGGGTGTTCAGTTTTCTAGGATTAGAAAGTTGGCCATCCTAGATATGCAGTATGGGGCGTTTCAAAGCCCTGTGCCCTGTGCAGCCACATACTGTAGTTCACCTTAACCCTAAGGCCATCACTGGACTCACATATCCTGTGCACAACCACGTGTCACTGCACACACTTACTCTACACATCCAGATACCTAGTGCACATGCACCCATCTCATCCTATGCACACTGACCCCTCCCTTCCCCCTCTCCCCCTCCCCCCCCATCTGCTTCTCTTGCTGAGTCAGCTTTTGCTCACAGAGTCCTATTCCCTACTGGATGTGCGCTTGCCCACTGCACACCCAGCCCTGTGAGGAAAGTATAGGCATAGGGCTCAATCCTCAGGCCTGACTGACAGCCCTGGAGCTAAGGGAAGGTCTGATACCTTTATGTCCCTTTATGTCCCTTGATCCTGGGGCTGGCTGGAGCCCAGTTCAACCCCACAGAACAAGCTAAGGAAGCCCTGAGGTGGCTCTAGCTTGCACTCACTTACAACAGCCCCCAAAAATCTGTCCCAGCAGTCAGGGGTTGCTGGAGCTCTTAATCATGCTCTTTTCCTCCTGGACATGTCCTCCATTCCATGGGGCCTTGAAGGGGATTGAATACAGCCAGCTATCCCAGCCCTATGCCAGTTGGGGAAGATTTCCCTACAGTAGGAGAATCCGTGGCCAGCCCACTAAGTTGGCTTTGAAGTTACTTGGTTCCATAGTAAGTCCATAGTGAAGAAACTCCCTTCTCCTGCTATGCCTCATTTCTGACCTGCAACATCACAGTCTTCCAATTCTGAGCCTCCACATAGCGTTCACCATTAAAAGATCCACATTAACTCATTGGTATTTTGGACATATGAAGTGCTATATAAATGCTAAGTATGATTTTTGTACGCAGTGTAGGTGTAGCCGTGTTGGTCCCAGGATATTAACGACAATGTGAGTGAAGTAATATCTTTTATTGGACTGACTTCTGTTGGTGAGAGACAAGCTTTCGAGTACACACAGCTTTTCTCTCACCAACAGAAGCTGGTTCAATACAAGTTATTACGTCACCCACCTTGTCTCTCCATTAATTATTATTATTATTTATTCTTATTTTAGTCAATAGTTACTACACAGTTTCTATCCTTTTTTCTCCTTCAAACTATTGGATAGGAGAAATTGCAGTGTTTGACATAGATGTGGTAACTGCATGCAAATACTGACATTTTAATGGCAACCAATACAACTCCTAGCCAACGGTACCCCCTGTTGCCCTCTTCTGACTGCTCCCTCCAGTTCTGCTGGTACACTTTAATATTCACCTGCAGCACTAGCTGTTATTGCAGTGTTGGGTCTTCACACAGCTCTATCAATGCACCTCAGTCCTGACCTGTAGTATCACCTGCTGTTCCAGTCCTGGGTTTTGCTTGAGTTGGTGACAGCCAATTAGGCCAAACCATGTGGAGATTTTGAGAGAAAGAAGAATGGACTAATCCTCTGCCATGACACCATGACTAAAACCATATTTAAACACAGAGCAAATGCAGTTCCAGCAAAACTGATTCACAAAATAGTTTGACCCACCTAAATGTAGATGGTACCAGACTATGTTCATCTTGAGTTAGAGAGTTGGCCATACCTAGGGCCACGTTCACTGCTGTGTCACTCCAATTTTAAATTGGTATATTCATGATTGTTATCTGTGTTACCGTAGCAACTAAGAGCCCTAGTCATGGAGCAGAACCCCATTGTGCTAGGTGCTGTACAAACAAACACGGAAAAAAGATGGTCCCTGCATCAAAGAGATGATGCCATAGCTTAGTGTTCAACACTGTTTTTAAACAGAGGCTTAACTTGGCCAGCTGCACAGCCTGACCAGTCCAAGTCAGAGCCTAGATGATACAGCAGCTGGCACTGCCCACATTTGGTGACGTTATAGGAACAATAGTTTTGTTGTGACTCAAAGGGAAGAATGCCCCAACTGAGTCACTGACACTGAGCTCCCCTCTTCCTGAAGCATCCTGGGGCTTGATTGTACCTCTCATTGGCTTTATTGCATATTGCTCACATCATGCAGTGAGAGAATTAAGGCCCCTTGGTTTTAACTGAAGGTCTCTCAGGATATGTCTACACTGCAATTAAAAAACCATGGCTGGCCCATGCCAGCTGACTCAGGCTTGGGGGGCTTGGGCTAAGGGGCTGTTTCATTGCTGTGTAGACATTTGGGTTCAGGCTGGAGCCTGGTTTCTAGGACCATGCGAGGTGGGAGGGTCCCAGAGCTCAGGCTGTAGCCTGAGCCTGAACGTCTACACCACAATTCAACAGCCCCTTAGCCCAAGCCCCACAAACCTGAGTCAGCTGACACGGGCCAGCCGTGGGTTTTTAATTGCAGGTTAGACATATCTCCAGACATGGTTTGGCCAGACTCCATCATGCTAGGCTTGAGGGAGATGTGATTGTTCTTTCTCTGTGAGTTCCAATATGGCCCCTTCCGCCATGGTATCCGAACATCTCCCAGAGTTATGAAGTGCATGAAGGTCAGTCAGCGTATTGCCCAAGATTATATGGCTGCAAAGGGTTCCCTTTTTTAAAACCAGTACAAATAAGAACAATCTTCCTGGACAGGTATCACAGTGGTAATCCGGGCTGGCTCCAGCTTTTTTGCACTTCGGCGGCAGCTCTACCGCGCTGCTTCATTCTTTGGCGGCAATTCGACGGCCGGTCCTTCCCTCCGAGAGGGACCAAGGGACCTGCCGCCGAATTGCCACCAAAGACCCAGACATGCCACCCCTTTCCATTGGCCACCCCAAGCACCTGCTTCCTGCGCTGGTGCCTGGAGTCGGCCCTGGTGGTAATAAGCAACCTTTTGACTCTGCTTCTGGATCCAGGGTGAAGAAACCCTCCTGGTATTTAAAGAAAGGCTGCCTTCACCTTGCCAGTTTGCAGGAACATTTTTTCCCATCTGCACTGGGGAGCAGGTTGCATGCTTTTCTTTCAGATGTGGACCTTGCCTTAGTGATTCATGTCTTGGTTGCCTCAGGACAGGGTGACAGCAATGCCGCACCTTCAGACCATTCTGAAATTTCAGCTGTTGCAGAATGTGGCTGCCTGATCAGTACGTGGGACTTCCTGCCAGGTGCACATTGCATTTGTGCTCCGTGATATGCACTGCCTTCCAAATGGTTCAAAGGGTTGGTTTTGTCCTACTAAGCCCTAAATGGTTTGGGTCCTGGTTACCTAAGAAACCACCTCTCTCACTCTCTGTAATTCTGCAGCAGTTAAAATCAGCAGAGGCGTTCAAGCTAGCAGCCCCCTGATTCACATGGAGGGAGTTCCCAGCAGGGCATTCTTCATGAAGGGCCCTCATTGCTGGAACTCATTCCTCTCCCTTGTGACAGACCCTGAATATGTTGGTCTCCAGGACAAGCTGCATGGCCTATCTGTTTAGTCTGGATTAGGTCATTTGAGGTGTCAGCAGGCGCAACGAGGGGAGATTTACCTTTGAGATGGGTTGGGAGGTTTTGCGGATATTGGTACAACATAATTGTATGGATGCTGAGTACAAGCAATGTGTAATTGCTTATAGCCAGGGCTAGACATTTTAATCAAATTTAAATCAGTTGAATAAATAAATAATTTACATTAAATAAACTTGGATCTCAGTCATGCTTTCTGCAATGTGGTTTTGCCTCAGACCCGTCTACACTATCCCTTAAACTGTTTTCAAGCCCTGTTTAAATGTGCCATGGCTAGTAACTGGGGGGATAGCTCAGTGGGTTAAGCTTTGGCCTGCTAAACCCAGGGTTGTGAGTTCAATCCTTGAGGGGGCCATTTAGGGATCTGGGGCAAAAATCTGTCTGGGGATTGGTCCCGCTTTGAGCAGCGGGTTGGACTAGATGACCTCCTGATGTCCCTTCCAACCCTGATATTCTATGACTGGGGATGGTGTACAAAGCCCTACATCTTTGGGCACCAGCTCCCCAGGTCAGTAGTGAGTGACTGGAAGCCATTCCCATCTGATGGCTGTACAATAGTCCAAGTAAAACTAGTTGGTAGATCTCAGTCTGGTTCCTAGTAGGACAGATCACACCAGTAAGCAACTGTTGGCAGTCTCAGCAGGAGGCCAAGGACTGAATGGGTCTGGGGGTCTAGAGTATGGATTTTTCCAGGATGCACTAACAATTTGTTCTTTAGCTGTGGTTGTTTATTTGTTTTGGGTTTTTTTTCAACCCCCTTGAGCAGATTTCTTCCTCTGTGTCTTGGCTGCATGTGGCTTCAATTACGCTGAGTGTTTGTGTGGCTCCGTGTGCAGGGAGAGACTCCGATTCATTACTGTGAAATGTGTTTGATCTCATCTCAGCTTTCCATTTGAAATGGAAATAGCTGCATTTGTCAGTTTGTCAGGTCCCCAAGTAGGCATCCCAGCAGAATTCCCCGACAGGCGTCCCTCCTCCCTTGCCACTCTGCAAAGCTAATACCCAGCCCACCCCACATTCCTGCTATCCCAGCAAGATTGCTTTTCCCTAGTGTAATTTTGCTCCATGGTTGATAGTTTCTTATTCATCCTGATGGCAGTTAGCTTCCACTTTTCACTTGATCCCTCCTTGCTCTTCTTCTATTCCTTTCCCTCCTGCTCTGCCTCTCCCCTTGGCTTTATTTAGCTCTAGCATCCCCCCACTTCTGCCACACACACTCACTCTTTCTTACTGGGTTTTTGGCTCTCAGCCGGGGGAGAGAGGGAAATAAGAGGAGGAAGAGACTTGGAACTTCACTCATCTCTGCTAGACACTTGCCTGTCCAGGATGTTAAAGTGAGCAGAATGTTTAGTCAGTGGAGCAGTAACTTGGGGACATAGACCACTTGGGGTTGGGACAGTGATTTATGGGGGAAGGGGAAGATTCAGAATATGGCAATATAGATGGGGACATTTTATAAAGTACACATAGCTTGCCCATTCCAGGTAGGCAGGTGAATCCAGTGCAGTTTGTTTTTCACATAGATGCCACACCACCAAGTCCACACAACAACTCCAACACAGGCTCTGTTTATCTGCCTGATGGCT
Organism: Chrysemys picta bellii; assembly: GCF_011386835.1. NCBI lineage: Eukaryota > Metazoa > Chordata > Testudines > Emydidae > Chrysemys > Chrysemys picta. Next base: position 89,291,540 of record NC_088791.1, on the reverse strand, counting down.
GCGCTCAGACTTCATTGCAGGTAAACACTGAAATCCAGGGCAGGTTCTTTTCCTCCTCCCAAGTGTTGTATCCAGGATCTATTCCAGGCCAGCACAGAAAGCTTTGTGCCATGCCATTCCTCCCGACCCTTGTTCCCAATGAATCCCTTCCTCTCAGCATTGGCCCTAGCCGTGAGCCAGGTGGGAGGGTGCATAGGGATTTATCCACACTCTGGGAGGCCCTTCTTTGTTGATACTTCCAGCACATTGCTGCAGCCCCCTCCCCGTTTCGTCTCCCTCCTTGCACTTGAAAGATGAATTAGGGGACTCGGCCCTTCCTGGCCCTCCAATGACCAGTGACTGGTTCCCCTCCCAGTGACAGAACTCTTCTGAAGACTACCTTCTCCAAGAGTCAATTCACAAGTGCCTGCCCTAACCCACCCCAGCTTCCCTGAGAGAGTGTCACGCCATAAGGGGAAGTCAGCTGGAGGCTCTTCTGCAAAGGGCCCCACAAGTCTCGGGTTCTTTCCCCTTGCTTGTCACTGGGGCCAGACTTCATTAACCTTGTCATAACGATCCTTCTGGCTAATATGGCCACCGAGGTCACCCCGTGGGTGCAGTTTGGTTTGCAGCACTTTATGGATATCCTTTATTTCTCTGACTGTTACTCCTTTAAGACTGAGCATTCACAGACCCTGCCACCACGCAGTCACTGATGCCAGCATGGGCCAGTGATTGTATTTCACTAACTCTGGAGCAGGAGGAATTTGATTCATTTCTGAGTTAATCACTCTTTGGCATCCTTTCAAGATGGGCCTCTTGCTGTAATTGCAGGACAGGGAGAGAGCGGGGAAGGAGAGTTCAATTTATTCCATTAACATTTTAAAAACATTTTAATTACGATAAAAATTGAAAATGTTTTTAATGTGAAAAAGACCCTGGCTTTCTCAGCTCCTCTCGGTCCTCCTACAGAGACACCCCCCACACGCTTTCTCTGCAGCTCTTTCCCCACCACACTGCTGCTGCCTTCCTTTCTCCCTCATTGCACTCACATCACTACTAACCTTTCCTTCCCTATGTAGCTGTTTCCTTCCACTGGACCCACCTTCCACTGCATTCACAGCCTTGGGGATTTACCGGCCAAAGCCCAGCAGTCAAACCAAGGATACATCACACAGGGCAGCACAGAGCACTCACTTCTTGTTCTGGCTCACGACACACTTCCAACCTGGGTGGACTGAGGTTCAGGAATAAGATTTTGGCCGGACATTATATGTCACTAACCCTCTGACCAGGGGCCCTGACTTCTTCAGCATTCCAAGGCCCATAAGGAGAGAAAGATAAAAGATCAGGAATTAGATTCAAGGGCTCGGGGCAGGGCAGGGCACAGAACTAACATCTAAACCACTTGTCCTGGTCACCACAGTATGTCCAGCCCTGAGAAGAAAGAGACCAGAATTGCTCAGGAATCAGATTCCAGGGCGCTTTCCCAGAGCAATCCAGAGCCACCACAGTGTTCCCAGCCCAGGGAACGAGGGACCAGGAATCAACCCAGAGTCTCCTGCATTGCTTTGGAGAGAACTAATTGTTGGGACCAGACTCCCAGCAGTAGGGGTCCCAGCAAGACACCGCTGCCCATGTACCATGGGCAAGAGACCAGGGCCTGAGAATCAGATCTGGATTCTCTCACATGAGGCAGCACCGAGCATCAGCCACCTGGTTCTCAAAGCCAGCCACTGCAGCAATCCCCAGCTGAAATGGGGTTGAGAAAGTGGGGCCTCCTCCTGAGATCTGGGACCACCTGCATAAGGCATCACTGAATGCTGCCCATGGGGTTACCAGGCTGTCTCCTCTACTGTCAACAAACACCCCCAAAGAACACAAATGCCCTCCACAAAGCAGCAGAGGCTGCTGTCTGCAGTGTACAAGCAATTGGCTCATATTCATCTCACACAGAAAACATAATTAAAGCTGCCCTATCTCCCTTATTGGAGGAGCAGGAGAGAAATGAGTAGTGGGAAGGGAGGCAGCAAAAAACAAACTAATCTCTCTTTGATTTTATTTTTAAGCAATTTTTTTTAGCCGTGGTGAAAGGTGCCAGATTGGCAGCCCAGCAGCTGCAAGTCCTCTATTTACTCACAGGCAGCTCACCGCATCCCCGACACTCGCACAGCACAAGTGCTGCTGCTGCCGCAGGGCCGCTCTTCCCCTTCCCTCTTTAAAGGAGCAGACCCCAGCTAGTAGATTGGAGGGATAGCATTTCCCTACCAACCAGGGCTGTGGGGAGGACAAATCCATTCCTGCATAGGAGAAACTGCGATATCTTGGGATCGGGCCATATACTGAGATGGATAATAGAAAAGCTAACATCACCCTCTCCCTCCCTGCATTCTCCTCTCTCTTGCCCTCTCCCTACGCTCATTCTCCCAACCCATCTCTCCAACCCTCCTCCTCACTCCCTTGTTCTCCTTCACTTTCCTTTTCTCCCTTCCCATTGCCCTACTCTCTGCTCTTTAGACCCCTCTCTGTAATGTCAGCCTTGGAGCTCTAAAGAGACAGGCTGCCCATCAGTCCAGTAGTGAAGCTCTGGACTGGGTAACTCCATGGGAATCTATTATTTCTGGTGTGGTGTTATGAGCGTTCGGTCACCACAGTGGGAGTAAGTTTGCCCTCAGCCTCCCAGAACCCCCACCGATCACATGCCTGAGAGCAGCCCTTACGTCCCAGAGGTGTCTTGCTGTGGGGCGTAAGGCTGAGCCTGCGCTCTCTAGTCTGCATTGTTTGTTTCTTTGGCAAGGAGGAAGGAGACATGCATTAGCTCACACAGAGGCGGTGGGCTATGAATGTTTCTGGACTCGGCTGGTTTTACCCTCCTTCCTGTGCTGTGAGTGAATACACAGGGGTGGCTTTCGCCCTGAGCTCTGCTTTCCCTCTGCAATGGGCATTGTCACATCCCTGGCCTTCACTGAAAGGTCCTTGAACTGTGATGGGTAAATTGACGTCCTTCCTGCTTCTCTGCCTGCCCTGGCCATGGCCCTCTTAAAAAGGCTTTAGGCCACGCAGGAGTAGGGTTACCATACGTCCGGATTTTCCCGGACATGTCCGGCTTTTGGGGGCTCAAATCCCCGTCCGGGGGGAAATCCCCAAAAGCCGGGCATGTCCGGGAAAATCGGGAGGCTCGGCCGGGGCCTCTTTGTCCGGGGCCGGGGGCATGGTGCAGGGGGCCGGGCTGGGCGCGGGGCCGGGGGGCGCGGGGCCGGTCCGGGCCCGCGGAGCCGGGTCAGGGAGCCGGGCCGGGCCCGCGGAGCCGGGAGCCGGGCCGGGGTCGGGGTGTGCGCCGGGCCCGCGGGGCTGGGAGCCGGGGGGTGCGCCGGGCCGGGAGCCCGGGTCGGGGAGCCGGGGAGTGCGCCGGGGTCGGGGAGCCGGGGCCGGGAGCCGGGCTGGGAGCCAGGGTCGGGGAGCCGGGGCGTGCGCCGGGGTCGGGGAGCCGGGGCGTGCGCCGGGGTCGGGGAGCCGGGCTGGGAGCCGGGGTCGGGGAGCCGGGGAGTGCGCCGGGGTCGGGGAGCCGGGGCGTGCGCCGGGGTCGGGGAGCCGGGGTCGGGGAGCCGGGCTGGGAGCCGGGGTCGGGGAGCCGGCGCGTGAGCCGGGGTCGGGGAGCCGGGGCCGGGAGCCGGGGCGTGCGCCGGGGTCGGGGAGCCGGGGTCGGGGAGCCGGGCTGGGAGCCGGGGTCGGGGAGCCGGGGAGTGCGCCAGGGTCGGGGAGCCGGGGCCGGGAGCCGGGGAGTGCGCCAGGGTCCGGAAGCCGGGGAGTGCGCCGGGGTCCGGGAGCCGGGGTCGGGGAGCCGGGGGGTGCGCCGGGCCGGGAGCCGGGGTCGGGGAGCCGGGGGGTGCGCCGGGCCCGCGGGGCTGGGAGCCGGGGGGTGGTCGGTCGGGGCCGGCACCCCAGGGCCCGAGCCGACCCAGGCTGGAGCCGTGGGGGGACCAGCCTGGGCCGCGCCTCCTCCCCCCCCCCCTTACCTGCTTCAGGCTTCCCGCGAATTAAATGTTCGCGGGAAGCAGGGGAGGGGGCGGAGACTTTGGGAGGGGCGGAGTTGGGGCGGGGCGTGGGCGGGGCTGGGGGCGGGGCCGGGCCCCCGGGGAGTGTCCTCCATTTGGAGGCACAAAATATGGTAACCCTACGCAGGAGGTTCTTCCACCTTTGCAAAACTCCCCAGGGCAGACAGAGAAGGGGGGTGGGGCATTTCCTTTTCTATAGTACATTGCCTTCAGCTGGATGGAAGATGCTAGCCTCAGTCCTGTCTTTGGTGCGTGGAGGTGCAGTAGATGGGTATGTGCTGATGTGTGTCATTTTGAGAAGATGTGAATGAGCCAGCATGTATGTTCCCACTGAGCTCGCTGCATCACACTTCTCAGCTGAATTCACAAGAGCCTGCTGCTGGCTGCCCCTACAGCCCAAACCAAACCTGATAATTGATGCACTAATCCTCTGGATCCCCTCATTAGCAGCCGCTAATGGCTGGTGTGTGAGCGAGGAACACCCCCGAGCAGGACCAATTCAATTAAGCGTCTAATAAACCCATTGTAAATTGCAGTAATGACGGAGTTCAAAGGAGGGATTACGGAAACTCTTCGCAATGGTTTATGACAGCAACAGAGGCGGCCCTCTTTTTACTGGTAATTGCCTACTATGGGGCTGAATGACTTTCCTGGAAATCCTGTTATTGACTGGCTGGTAACTGAATCTGCTTGGATGGCATGGGGAAGAAGACAGGCGAGGTTGAGATGTCCACATGGAATACTCATACTTACACCATACCTTTTCGGTAGCTGGGTAAAGCACCTCTAATGTACAGCCCAATAACATACAGAGCTACATATCCCTCCAGCCTTTCTATTCCAGCCATGGACCCCAATACACCCTACTCCTGACTGGTAGCACTTCTGGCTACAGCTGGGCATCTAATTGTAGCGAATAATTGCCATGACTTTTCTTCTGCGAGTGAATTGTCCAGGAGCAGAACATGATTTTCTTGAATTTGTTATTCAAAATGATTTGCCAGATAGTTTCTATGGATAATTCTTGCTCTGTAGCTCATTCCAAACAGTTTGTAAGCCTTCAAAATTTGAGCTGTTTCGATTGGATTTGTAGGTCACTTGGCTGGTTTCTGTTCCCTGATTGGATGCACGTAACTGCTAAATTGAATTCCTGTGTAAGTATTTGCAATGATAACTTGAAATCTTCTGCAGGATTCATTTAAATTTGGATGCTTCCCCAAACATACCCAGCCGTGAACTCATTTCCTAGAACGCTTGTGGGAAATGAACAGAAACGGGGCACTGACACGCTCGGAACAAATTGGTTAAACAATTTGAAAGAATATTTACAAGTCAGCTCCACAACCTGCTGTTCCAGTTCCAGGCCTCACACTGCTCTGCTGATGCATCCTGCACAAGGAAGAACTGGAGCTGGGTAGATGAGGTGGGAAGCAAAGGGGTTGCATGGTCAGAGGGGCTAGATTCACACAGGGACTCTGTCTCTTTAGGTGTTTAAGTCCAACATTTAGGCACCACTGACATTCACAAGACCACTGCTCAGTTGCTTGCTAACCCTAGAGGTGCTAAGGTCTCTTAATTGCCTAGGTTCCCACCTCTGGGCATGTGCACTGGCACCTCAGTCCTAATGCCTCTGAGCTTCTTGGAGCCCTCACGCACACCTATGCCTCAGCAAGAGGAGTTCCCCGCCTATCTAGCCAGCAGGGCCCAATCCAGTCGGCCTGCTCAGAGCATGTGTACCAGTTCAGGCCTCCCTTGCTTTACAGCAAGCCTACTAGTGTGGGCCCCACACCAAAGACAGCTGGGGCAAACAGATGGCATGTCCCAGTCTAGCCAAGAGCCCAGTGGTTAGGGCACTCATCTGGGAGACCCAGGTCTGAATTTCTGCTCTGCCTGATTTGGAGGTGGGACTCGGATCCAGCTTTCCCACAGCCCGGATGAGTGCCCTGACATCTGGGCTGCTGGCTGTGATGGAGTGTGTCGCTCTCTGGTTTTTCATGAGAAAAGGCTGTCTTGGCTTAGGTGCCTAACTCCCCGAAAGCGGTCATGGTTGAGAATGCTGATTGGAGATAGGAGCCTCCTCTGGCCTATCAGGTGCCAAAGGGAGTTAGGCACCTCTGTCCCTTTGTGGATTGGGGCTCTATGCCCTGCCCCTCTGCTCTGACTTTTGCTCCTGGCTAGATTAGGCAACTCCCCACTCAGCGTGCTGGCTTCTGTTGATCCCTTTCTCAGGTGCCTAATTCTTCCCGTGCACTGCATGAGGAATCTGGCTGCCTAATCTGGGGCTGTGAATTCCACAGAGCAGCAGGGCACCTAGGAGCTGGGTGCTACAACGCTCAGCTTTGCAACACCTAAGTGCCAGTTGGGAATGTAGTCCAGGGAGAGGAGACACATGGTGTAAGGGGGAGTTTCTTTTTGAGGGGAAAAACTGAACCACATCTATGGTGAAAAGACCGTCTGTGACTCTGTGCCTTGCGAAAGGAGCGGAAATTAGACTAGAATGGAGTTGGACCAGGGATTCTGTTCTGTGGAGAGAGGCAGGAGAGGGGAAATCATGAGCAGGCATCTCCTTCCCAAATTACAGCCCTGGAGTCTGTCAGTGGGACTCCAGACAACTGGGAATAGCTCCGAGCGCTAGCCTTGCTTCTGGGTGTCAGTCACCACCTCCAGTTTCTGTCTTTTTCTTCTTCCCCTCGCTTCCTGTTGCCTTTGTTCTCTTAATTCTTGCTTATAAAGAACACCAGGCCATTCATATGCAAATGAGACGGAACGCTGGGGGGAGTGAGTTGGAAAGGGGATGTATTCCAAATCTCCGCCTTCCTTTCATGTTCCACTCCAAAATCTGCTCCTACTTCCAGACTCTGGAAAGGAGAGAGAGAGCGCGCAGGATGGGAAGGGCCCCCACTATGGCCCCTTTGCGCAACTGGTTTATCTGGCCAGCTGAGAGTTCCCCTGTTACAATTATTACTGATGAAGATTATTAGACTGATTTGGTGTTGTTTCCCATTGGTCAGTGTGTGTTATGTGTTCCTATGCGTGCCTGTGCCAGACAGGATGGGCATCTGCCATAGCTCTCAGCTGCAGAGCATGGAGGTCCCTGGTTCAACCCCCACTGTTTCAGCCAGGATGGGGGCTCTTGCATGATCATCCATACAGCACCAGAGGCAGGCATGTGAGTGCTAAGACAGGCTTATGTGCTTTACTGAGTCAGGGCCTAAAAACTGCATCACCTTACACCTGTTTGGCAAAAAGAATTAATAGTCTCGGTCAAGTATCATGTGAACAAGTGCCCATTTCACAAACAGCCCCACAGCACATTGGCACCCTTGTATTGTCGTGGCCCCTAGGAACCCTGATTTGGCTTATGCAGCAAAAGTCTTCTTCCGAGCTGTCTAAGGCTTTAATGAGAGCTTGTTCTGTATTCTCTGACAGGCTCATGCTCCCCTTACCCTATCTCTCCCCATCTCTTGCGTCTCGTTAAAGAATGGGCTTTGCATGCTACACCGGGTCAGGGAGTGAAGCAGAGAGAGATTTCACTCCAGCCAGGTGACCTTTTACTTAGCGCTGCAAAAATGCTGCCACTATCTGTGCTGAAATATCGAACCTATTAGTCTGAGAAGTTCACCTTTACGAGTCTGAGGTGATAGTTGTTGAATAACAAGAGAAACAGAGCTGGTCTAGCTCCCCAAACCCTGACTGTGGCAGAGCTCTGGCACATTGGCCCACTTCCTCAACGCAGAGCCCATTTTTGAAAAATTCAGTTATTTAGAATTGTTATAACAGCAGCACCCAGAGGCCTCATGTAAGATCAGGGTCCCATTGTGCTTGGCACTGTACGTATACAGAGTTAGCAACTGTCTCTGCCCCAAAGAGCTTGACAGCTAAATAGAGAAGACAGGCAAAGGGGTGTGGTGAGCGGGGACGGAGGTAGTAACTTGCCCAAGTCACTATGATGGGGTGTAGCTGACATTTGCAGTTCCCTAGAGGAGGCCCTACCATCCTACTACCCATCACTGCCACCAGGAAGCAGCAGAGTGACAGGAAAGGAGCACCAAAGGTGGGTCCTCCTGGCCTGCCCAGAGTCTTCATAGGAGGAGCCAATTAGAGCCCAGTAGGCTCAGATAAAAGGAGTTACAGGGCCTTAGCAGGTCAGTTCCTGGCTGGGACCAGAGGAGTGAAGAATGGGGCTCCTCTCTGGCCAAAGAAGCCTGACTGTTAGATAGAGTTTACGGCTGGCTGAACTTACATAGCTGGGATTGCAGAGAGAAGAAACAAAAAACCTTAACCCTGAGATGAGGGTAAAGCTAAAGGGGCCAGGTAGGAAGAGGCCCAGTGAAGAAGTGGCAATGAATTGCATTGAGCAGTATGTGGGGCTCCTGTTTATAAGGTGCCTGGGTTGAAGCTCAGAGTGGTGGGTAGGGCCAGTTGCCCTACCAGCTGCAGGTAAAATGGCTTAAATCCCAGAAGGGGATGGAGTTTACTTGGAAGCCTGAACAAAGGGCTGAATTTAAAGGGCCCAGAGCTGGGGCTGAGAACCCTAACAAAGGCAAGTAAACTGTTTATTGGACTCTTTAATATCCTAGAAGGGGCTCATTTGGACTTTATGGCTTCGCTGGAGGATCAAGACCTGTCAAAGTTGTCTGGCAGCCTGCAGGGGGTAACAGGGGTGAGACAAGGGCTTCAGTATCCAGCTGCTCAGAGGTGCTCTAGAGGTGAGTGCCCTGTTATAGTCACCCAGCAGCTTAGCGGCAGAGTGGACAACCTCTGTTTCCTGAGTCCTAGTGCAGTACCTTCTACATTGCACTATGCTGCCTCTCTACAGTCAAGGCCCCTTGTACTCAATACAGGCTTGACCTAAATTCTGTAGCAAGCTCTCTGCACGCTGTGGCACTCCTGAGCAGCAGGGCTGGAGGTTCTGCAGCAGCATAAGATACATTCATTAAAAACCTCCTCCACATTTTAATTTAATATGGGCATGAGCGATAGTCAAGAGTGTTCCTTGGGTTATTTATTGTCCTGCTATTAAGTTCAATTTGTTTCATGTTGCTGGTAAATTTTTATTTTTCCAATGCACTGCAGGATCCTGTGTTGATGATGGACCACAGCATTACTGAAGTTGTCAATGGGAAAAGGAAGGCTTTGATCATTGGGGAGAGGACAGCTGGGGATTTTGACCCTTGATAGTGGTTTGGGTTTGTGGGATAAGTACATTAGTTGGGTGCTAGAATGATCAGCAGTGAAATAGTTGAAAATGTGGCTGCTGAAATTTGTATCATACAGACTTCAGTGGTAACATGCCATTGAGATAAATGAGCAGAGCATACCTTTCAGGGTTCTTATTTCAGGTTGCCTGCAGACTCAGACAGACATCGCACCCAGGGCCGGCTCCAGGCACCAGCTTGTCAAGCAGGTGCTTGGGGCGGCCACTCCGGAGAGGGGCGGGACGTCCAGCTATTTGGCGGCAATTCGTCGGACGGTCCCTCACTCCGGCTCGGAGCGAAGGACCTCCCGTCGAATTGCCGCCGCAGATCGCGATTGTGGCTTTTTTTTTTTTTTTTGGCTGCTTGGAGTGGCCAAAACCCTGGAGCCTGCCCTGATCGCAGCACTGGGTTAGGCTTAGTTCACATTCTGGAAAAAGAAGATTTTTATAATAATGAAAACTTAGGGCTTTTCTAATTGGATATTTAGCTCATAGCAAGCTGGGATGTGACTCTATCCCACACTGGCCTGCCCTGCTCTGACTGTCCATGTACACATTAGCGGTTTGTTAATGTGCTTTGATCTAGTCTTGAAACAGGACTAGATCAAAGCACATTAAAGAACTGTTAATGCGCCTCGGCAGGGTGCACAGACAGTCAGAGCATGGCTGGCTAATGTGGGGTAGAGTCACACCTCAGCTTGCCATGAGCTAAATATCCATTTAGACAAACGCTTCAGGGCTGGGAAAACAACTCTGCGGCCAATTGCATACCCATGAAACTGCAGAGTACAGTATTCTATTGTGATGGCCCTGGACTCAGCACTAACACTCTTGCATAAGCCACAGTGTTTGGGACAATTGCTGTATAATACTGTGGTATTTATTTATTTGTGTAAGGCATTCAGTCCAGAGACGCCTTCGTCCCACAGTGGGCGGAGAATTGCTGAGATTGATGGATAGAGAAGTGCAGCACTGAGGAAGTCTTTGCTCTCCAGCAGGGTTAAGAATGGCTGATAGGGATGGATATAAAAGTGTGACACTCAAGAGTCCTTTGGGCCTTGGCCAGAATCATGCTGGAAGCTGCTCACATGTATGGATGGGCAGGAACAGTGCTTAGAGCCTTGCCTACACGAGGGAGGGTTTTGAAAAAAATTCTACTGTTGCTAGCACCTGTTCAGTTGAACCCGTGTTAGCAAGGCTAGGCGCCCTTGTGTTGGCTGCTGACTCTCGATTTAGCCCTTGTTTCATTTACACCTGCTGGGGGCAAGTCTAACACACACAGGAGTCTGATCCAACCTCCATTGAAGTCAGTGGAAACTGTCAGTTGACTTCAGTGGGCTTTGGATCAGAACCACGGTGTTGAAAACAGCATCGGTAGCGTCTGGGCTATGTATACTAGGCTACGTTAGCGATGGTAACATTAGTTCACCTCTTTCACCTCTAGAGTAGATAGGCCTAAGAATCCTTCACCTTAAAGTGAGCCTGGGGATGGCTGAGCTTCATTAATGGATAATAGGGCGGACAGTGGCTGATCTGGCTGGATGACGGGAGGAGCACTGGACGAGCCTTTGCCCCACAATGAGATGAAAGCCTTTTGGGGATGGACAGAAAGGAGCAGCACTGGGGATATTCTTCCCCTAGTGAGACTGAGCAAATGCATCTGGGATGGAGGGACAGGTGGAAGATTTCACCCTGCAGTGGACCTGAGACTGGCTTTGATGGGTGAATGGACAGGAGTGGCACCGAAAAGGATTTCCCCCTGCAGTGGGGCTGAGAGCAGTTGGAGTTCAGGGATTCCTGGACTGGAGCAGCACTGACAGTCTTTGCCTTCAGTGGCACTCAGAGCATCTGAGAATGACTTCATTGAGAGAAGAGATTCCCAGCATTGGCAGGTAGACAAGGTGCCTGCACATTAAAAATGAATTTGTTTTATATGTGAGCTATCAATTTATACTGATCTAGATCAATAGCTATGACTTGTATTTACATAGTGTCCTTCAAAAGACTGTCAGGGCTCCATTCAAGTGGGGTGAATGCTCTTGTGCTTAAAGCACAGGGCTTACAATTGGGGCAGGCAGGCTCTGTCCCCAGCTCTGCCACAGCCTTTGTGTGTACACTTGGCCACTTTCAGAAAACTCTTTATGCCTCAGTTTCCCCAGCTGTTGAATGAGGACAGTAAAGCATATCTCCCTCACAGCGGCTGTTGGGAGCCTGAACTCACTGACATGTGTGTAGCTTTCCCAGATCCTGAGACGTGATGCTGTGTAAGTGAAAAATATTATAGCGAACAGTAACAAAACTACCAGGGCTTACAGTGAGTTAAAACCAAGAGTAACCCTGTAATTCTTTAGTCTTGACTGATGAGGCAGACTATTATCAACTGTGATAGGCAGAGGACTCCAGACCAAGGAGCATCATTAGGGTAAATGTGGTATTCGTGTCTTATTTTTCAATCAGGAGACGTGAGTGGGGAAGGCATGAAAAAGGAAGATCTGGCTCGCTCAGAATCTGAACTGTCAGGCTCACATGGCTTAGAATTCTGGCCTGGTTTTGTGCACAGCACTAATAAAACCCGTCATCCCAATGGGCGCTGATTGACTCCTTTGTTGGAGTCTCTTAAGAGGGGCCAAGGATTAAAGAGGCAACGGAGACTGAACTGCTGGCTCATCCCTTCAGGTGGTCCCTCCAAGGCAAGCTTTAGTCACATCACTCTTCCCACATCCTCCACTCCTCGCAAAATGCTGTTGCTGCTGTCTGCACTGTGGGAAAGTGGAGGATTTCTGTGTGTAGTTATCTGCTCTGCTCCTTTCTCGGATTTTTTTTTTCCAGCTGGCTTTCGCTTTCCTTGAGCTTCTTGTTCTGAATGGGATATGCTCCCCTTTACTGTGTATTCTGGTAGCCATTATTTCCCTTTTCTAGTATCTCCAAATAATCTGCTCCAACTTAGTGGTGAAAACAAAACTCTACCTTGAGCAACTCCAGAAAATGACAGCAATTATTGGCACATCTGGCGACAGCAGAGCTCTCAATGTACAGGTAAGGGACAGGGAGCCCTTCCACTCCCTGGTCAAGTACAGATATTACTTCCAGAGGGAAATTCTCTTCTCGCTGAAGTTTCACCTACTCCCAGGTGATGGGTGTAGAAGAGACGTAGGGATCAATTAGATCCAATGTACCTAGCTCACCAGACCCTCCATTATCTTTATAGCAGATGTTGCCCTTCCAGAACTAATCAAGGGTCTGAGTCATTCCCTTTAATGATATGTTTTGTACACTAAAACAAGAAGCAACATTTTAAACGATTTGATTGCAATCCAACTTGTTCTGATTCCTACATGTGGTAGCTCTCCCGGCAGACCTCATAGAGCATCCTGCAGTGGAAAGCAGAGACCAGGGGTGATGCGAAAGTGTGCAGAGCCACCATTTAGACATAAGTTATACCAAGCATCTTCTTTGCAATCTATGTGAGTTAATTTAAATGGTATCACCCATGGTGAGCTAGGCTGCCTTTCTCTTACACCGTATAGAATTGCACAGAAGCACTGTATCGGTGCTGTATTGCTAGAGATGCCAAACAAGTGAAAGGACTTTGGGCCTATAGCCTCAAATGTATTTAGGCACCTAACTTCCATTGATACCTCTGAGGGTCCATATGTCCTGGTATTGGTCACAAGTAGGAAAATAGTGCTCCATAGAATAACTTCCTGATTAATCAAAGAAAGCTACCACTCTGCTTCAAGCTGTTCCATTTGCATCACCTTAGACAAGTACAAAGGGACCCTTGTATATTGTGCACTGTGAAAAAGCAAATCAACTGGAGATAGGGAAATTGAAAAGCCACCGACACTGCAGGATTAGGTAGCCCAGATCATGGTGGTTGTAACCATAAAGAAAGTGAGAGAGAGAGAAACAAAATTGGTCCCCTTTTTCTCAGGAAACCACATACAGGATATACATTTGGATATGATTAATATGATTGATAAATGACCTAAGACAAACTGCAGCAATAGTTGCCCTTGGTGCCTTTATATGAGACTTGCCTCTCCACTAGTGCGTATTGTTGGATTTTTCAGGACACTTAGCTAATCTGACTGCAGTGGGACCACTCATGTGTGCAAAGTTAGGCATGTGCATAAGTCTCTGCAAGAATGAGGCTCCTAAATCATGGTTTACATGCCTTACGTATAGCATGTAATAGGAGATAGGGCCTGATCTTAGGCTGTACCTATATTATGGGCTAGGAGTGTGATTCCCAGCTCACATACACATACTCATCATAACTCAACGAGAGTTCATGTGAGTACAAATAGCAGTGTCGCCATAGTGGCATGGGTACAAACGTGTGTGAATCCCATGGCTATGTACTTGGCATATCTAAGCTGTGCTGCTGCTGCCCATGGTATCGCAGCTACGCCACTATTTATACTTGCACTAGCTCTCCTCACGCTAGAGTAAGTAGATGTACATGAGCTGGGAATCACACCCTGAGTTCTTCGTGTAGATGTAGCCTCACAAATACTTACTACTGGGTCTAATGTCACCTCCAAGGGGAATCCCCTTGTCTCGGCTATCCATGGTAGACAGCAATATGCCCAGTAGAAAGTGTTTACTGGATTGGGTCCCTAAATTATAACTCCCTTTGCTTTCCCTTTTATTGCTTTTCTGGAATGATTTCTTAATCCATATACTGCACTCCGTTTATAAGAATACACTGCATATAGTGATCAAAACCACTGGGACAAAATCATTCCTATACTGTGCTTGTGAGAATCAACCGCTTATAAGAATCAAATTATGTGGGACGGGTGTGATTCTTATAAAAGGAGTGCACTGTATAATGGAATGAATACATGGCTGTATGATACACAGTGATTAAGGCCTGGATCTACAAAGGGACTTAGGCATTATGATGCTGAGGGTTGCAATACCTAACTTTCAGGCACCTAGAAAATCAAAGGAACTACACCGGGATCCACAAAGTCTGAGTTAGGTGCTTAGGCTCCCTATATAATGACTGGGGAGAGATGGACTCCTCAGAATGCTATCCCCAAAAGCCGACACATGAGGCAGAGAGCTCTCTAACCTAGCCAATGGGAGATACTGATGAGAGGGGTGTGTCCTAAACTCTACCTCTCTCACAGAGTTGGATGCATAATTCTGTGACCTACAACCATGAGCCGAGCCCCTCTCCTGGAGTCAGGTGGCTTAGGTGCTTGAGAAATTCTTTTTGAGAATGTGTTCGGTGCCGGCCTCACTCCATACAAAGGCTGGAGGAGATGTCCATCTTATAAGTTTTAGCCCAGTGGTTAGACCACTCACCCAGAATGGGGGAGGCTTAGCTTCAATTCCCCTCCACCCCCTGCCATGCGGGAGAAAGGATGTGATCGGGGTCTCCCACCTCTCAGGAGAGCTCCCTAACCACTGAGCTATAGGATATTCGAGAGGGACAGTGGGGCTCCCTCAATCTCTTTTCTTGAAGCTCCTATTTGTCCCTTGGTGCATGGGTCACACTGGGGCTCGGGCAAGAGAGAGGCATCGGGATGCCTAGAATGAGGCAGCAGTGTGCATGGCCAGAGGCAGAAGTGTAGGTGTCTAGGGAACTTTTACAGAGAAATTTAGGCACCTACAGGATTAGCAGCAGCCGAGTGAGGGTTTTGTGAATTGCAGCAGTGTCTAATACTGGGACATAGGTGCCGAAGTGACTTACACAATACATGAAGTCTATAGGGACACATCTACACTGCAATTAAATCCCCATGGCTGGCCTGTGTCATCTGATGGGCTCGGGCTGCAGGGCTGTTTAGTTGCAGTGTAGACATTTGGGATCAGACTGGAGCCTGGGTTCTGGGACCCTCCCCACGCTCGGGGTCCCAGAGCCCAGGCTCCAGCCCAAGCCTGAATGTGTATACTGCAGTTTTGCAGCCCGAGCCTGACTCAGCTGGCACAGGCCAGCTGCGGGTGTTTAACTGCAGTGTAGACATATCCTAGCACATCTGGGAATCAGGTCTCCAGCCGGTCATCTAACCATAGGACCAACCTTCCTCTAGTTGTAAAGTATATTATTAAGGCTGATCACTGTTAGGGACTAGAATGCAGAAGCTCCTAGCTTTGTGATCAGCCCACTAACCCATCTCTGCTCTTTAGGAATGTATAAACCTCTCTTATTTCATGCAAAACATTCTAGTTTTGCAAATTCCCAAACAGGCAAATTTTATTGAAAACCTGTTTCACGGCAAGTGTTTTGCTCATCTCTTCTCAGGACTATGACTAAGAATATTTCATACCCAAATTATCCATCATATTTAATACTGTTAACTTTTCCACACTGACTGCACAACCCATAGAACATACAAAAACCCTTCTGGGATTCTTTAGTATCATAACAGCAACTACAGAAGATATTTGTCCTCTCAGTGAAAGGCATTTGAATCATGCTGTTGCTTTAAAGTCCTTCAGGAGCTTCTCAAGCTCTGAACTGATTCCCAGGCGAGTCAAATCCTCATTGTTTCTCTCTTTTTCAGACTCTGCTTGAAAGCCTGGGGAATGGGTAGGATTGGCTGTTGCCTGCTTGCAGAATAAGGAGTGGGGATGTTAATTACCTAAGACAGGTGTGAGCTGGCTTTAAGGGGCAAGGTTTAAAGGCAACCAGAACAGTTTTTTTTCTCTCTTGGGCAGGATAGCATTAAAGCAGGTAGAATAGGGCAAAGAGTCACACTGGGGTTTATGCATCTGTGCCTGGTGGTTGAAAAGGCAAATTCTTCTAATCTTTGGGATTTTGTTAGGAGTGACTCTGCAAGATGGAGGCAGAGGCACAGAGCTAATAGCTTTCTGAGACAATCTTCTGTGGTCTCTCCTGGGTGCTCTTCTGTGTTTCTGTCACCACTGTTGTCTGGTATCGTAAAATGTCAAGAGGTGAGTTTGGTAACAACTGCTGGGCCCTGAGAGATGTTTGGCAGTATGACACTGATCAAAGTTGCTGACTTGAGCTTTGGCTTGGCTGCCTGCCTCTGGGCTTGGCAGTTCATAGCCCCGGCACCTCTGGGCTTGCTGCATCAGTTATGAAAGTTTAAAAAAAAAATTGGTTGAGCCCCAGCCTCTAATTGTTTGAGCCCCAGCACTTCTTTCATTATAAATTCAGCACTGGTTCTAGTGCCTGAGGAGTTAACACTTGATAACTGGTTGGTGAAACCCAGGTATAGAATTCCTGACCAATTTGGGGTGTTGCCTTACTTCCTAACAATCTGCCCAGAGGTTGGCACTCATGCTTCTGAGCCACTTCAGGACAGCTTGACAATAAGAACTTAAAAAGATCTTCAAGGAGAGTAACTGCTTCCTTTTAAATTCTGTTCATCCAACTCCTGGCTGATTAGAAAACTTGCTCTTGTATTTAAAGCTTCTTTCACAGATATCTGCCTTAATGACCAGACCAGACTTTCAGATGGAGGTATAGGTTACTACAATCAGGTCACTTGGAATAAGGCTGGGTAGAGGGAATTTGAAATGCCCCTAGTTTAATGATCTTCCTAATCTAATGCCAGATTCTTAGATCTTAAAGCCAGAAGGAACTATTATGATCTAGTCTGACCTCTGTATAATACTGGCCATTGAATTTCACCTAGTGAATGAACTCCAAGCCATTTCACAGGGACACCAGAAAACTAGTCTGGATTTGCTGGAGTTTTTTTGGGGTGCAAATCATCAGCTAATGTAGTTCGCTGGCTCCTTGACCCAGAGAAAGGATTCACTGTTGGAGGTGGATTTCTAGGTCAACTTTTAAATTGGATTTAAATAATTGGCAGATAAAAAACACTGGAGAAGACTGACCCTGCTTGAAGAGCATCAGTGCAAGCATCCAATCCCCTGCACACCAAACCTATCCTACCCTGATGCCAATGCGCTTACTAAATGTTGCACAGTAAGCAAAGTTTATGTTAATACCGACCAAGTGTAAGCACGTGGCTGCTATCCCTGTCCTTGGGAGTGTGCACTCTGCATAGCGTCTCTGTACGTCTTCACTGGGTGATGGTAACTCTTCCAAGTGCCGCTTCCACCACTGCGAGCAGAAGTGACTCGTATTCTGGACTCTTCAGCTACCTTATATCTTAATGGACTCAGTTACCACCAGACAAACATGACCCTGACTAAACTAATATGAAAGGCACAACTGAAGGCAGTTCTTGTCCGCAGGGTGTCATCCCTGTTTACATGGCTAGTGTGAGAGAAGGAGGAACTATCCCACCAAACTATGCAGTAGGTGAGTGAGGAACCCCTGCCTGTAGTATGGCTGTGTAAATAATTTGCTACAGTGGCCTCCTGGCATGGTGGTGCTAACACCATTTTCCTGAACTGTTAAGAATGGAAGCTCTTTGAGGGAGGGGCCTTGTCAATCAACAATGAATATGAACCACACTCCTTGCTAATACCAGGGCTTTGGGACAACCCTCTTTTAAAGGCGATGGCTACACTACAGACTTGACAGCTGCACCAATGCAGCAGAACCGCTGTAGCACTGCTAGAGCAGACGCCGACGGGAGAGAACTCTCCCATTGACTTAATTACTCCAGCCCCCATGAGGGGATGTAGCTATGTTAGTGGGAGAATCTCTCCTGCTGGCATAGTGCTGTCCATACCAGTGCGTAGGCTGGGGTAACTTGCATCACTCAGGGGTGGCTTTTTCATACCCGTGGGCAACAGAACTTATACCGATGTAATCGTAGTGTGTACATAGCCAAAGAAAAGAATCACAATACTGAGTTACTTGTCCTTGATAGATGATGCCAGACTGCCTGGTTTGCAGCATAAACCTGTACTCCAATCCAACCCCTTCAAGCATCCCAGCTATATTAAGAACAAATCCAGCTGTGATTCCTATTGAGTGTCATTATCCAAGGTGAGTCACAGACACTCTAGTCAATCTGTCACTCATTCAGCCTCCTGAGACTGGATTTAGCTATAGATATCTCTTTTAAGACAGATCATCTGAGCAGCAATGCCATCAAACCAACATGGTTTTCATTCAGCTCCGCATGGTCTGCAGAAGAGAGGCTGCGTTTCAGCGTGTGCCTGATGAATGGTAGGTGAGCACAGAGCAGGGATGGTGAGAGGAAAATGCACTTAGCCTCATTTTTCAGAGGACCCTGGCATGATTGGTCTTACCTGAAAAATGTACAAGGCTTTTACTCTAAGGATTGATCACCAACAGTTTGCAAGTACTGGATTCTCAATATTTATTACCTTAGCAACTGTAAATTGCATGGCATTTCTGTTATAATCCAGGATGGGGCTTAGAGAAACCTTTGGGAATCTTAAGGGAGACGTATCAGAAACATAGGCTAGGTCTACACTAAGGGGGGGGGGGTCGATTTAAGATACGCAAATTCAGCTACGTGAATAGTGTAGCTGAATTTGGCGTATCCTATTCGACTTACCCCGCTGTGAGGATGGCGGCAAATCGACCGCCACGGCTCCCCCGTCGACGGTGCTTACTCCTCCTGACGAGGTGGGAGTAAGTGCGTCGATTTGGGGATCGATTTATCTGTCTAGATGAGACAGGATAAATCGATCCCCAAGAGATTGATTTCTACCCGCCGATCCGGGCGGGTAGTGTAGACTAGCCCACAGTTATGAAAACTTTTCCTTCTTGGGCTAAACAGGCCTTGCCCAAGGCATCATTGCTAGAAAAAACGATGCTATTGTAAGACTTAATGGCTGGCTGCATACTTAAAATTCTCTCCTCACAGTCCCACAAGTAACGATGTGCTTACATAGCCCTAGATTGCAAAGAGTGTTTCAGGTATAGCTTGTATAATTACCTCTCTGCAAAGGCCCTGGTGAGGGGTTTGGTGAACTCTGTAATGTTAAGTAGTCTTCCTATCAAACATAAAAAAATGCCATTTTGCAACCTCACACTTGCTTTCTGGGAATCTGAGTGCAAGTAAAATATAACTGCTCAGCCTTCCACAGGAAAAATGCAGAAGAGGGACCAGCATGACTGATACAATTTCACTTTTAAATTAGAGCAAATACTTGAGCAAATTTCTTCTATTAAGAGAAGTGCACTAGGTATTTAGCTGAAGGGGGGAGCAAAAAAGGGACAGAGCTGTTGAATTGAAAATTTATTAATGGAGCTATATCTGTGAAAATGGGAATGGTACTAGAAAATTGATGGCTCCTTCCTATGGGATCAAAGAATCTTGTTAAATGTACTGTATGATATTAAAATATCACTGGCAATCCCTCAGAGTTCGAGGATGATAGCCTGTTATCACTGGTGGATCAGCAGGTGACTAATGAGACCTGTTTTGGATCCACAGATCTTGTCATAATTGGGGAAAACATTTCCCAATGGAAGGGGAGGATCTGGATTGTTAAATCAGGGTGTAGCACGTTCTTTCCTCCTTTCCATTTCTCCATTTCCTGTTGTCTCCAGGGGATCTCAGATTATGGGCATCCTTGCCACAAAGCCCTTTTTCATTTTGGTCAATCGAGGGCTTGGGTTTGCTATGAGTTTATGTCAATATTGCACTTCTTCATGTTGGCTTGGAGGGTGTCTGTGAAGTGCTTTTTTTGCCCGCCCCTTGACCATTGGCCACGGCTCAGATGTGAGAACATGACCTGCTTCGGGAGTCGACTTTCTGTCATTTGAAGAACATGAACAGCCCAACGGAGTTGGTGACAGATAACCATAGCTTCAATGCTGGAAATTTTGGCTTGGGACAGAACACTGATGTTGGTACGTCGGTCGTCTCACTTGATTCGGAAGATCTTTCGAAAGCACCGTTGATGGCATCTTTCAAGATCATTGAAATGTTTACTGTTCATAACCCAGGTCTCAGCACCGTACAAAAAAGCAGGAATAACAATGGCCTCATATATAAGAAGATCGGTTTGATTCTTGATCTCGTGATGTTCGAAGACACGTTTTCTAAAACATCTGAAAGCTGCACTAGTGCATTGATAGCAGTGTTGAATTTCCTTGTCAAGATCAGCTTTCTGTGACAGATAGTTGCAGAGGTAAAGGAAGTGCTCGATGTTCTCCAGGGTCTCTTTATTATTCTGAATTACAGGAGCAGGATCCTGATGATTCAGAGCCTGTTGGTGGAGTACATGGTGTTAAGTGTGAGGCTGAGTTGGTTGTAAGCCTCAGAGAAAGTGTTTGGTTATTTTTGAAGATCTTCTTCCCAGTGGGCACACAGGGCACAGGCATCCGTGTATTGGAATTCAGTGACCGATTTAGTGATAGTCTTTGTCTTGAATTGAAGGTGATTGAGGTTGAAAAGCTTGCCATCCATTCTATATTGGATGTCAAGTCTGGAGGGGAGCTTGTCAGCAATGAGAAGGAGGATGACCGCAAGGAAGATGGAGAAAAGGGTTGGTGTGATGACATAGCCTTGCTTGACTCCTGCCTTGACTAGGAAGTGGTCCGTTTTGGATCCATTGCTGATGACCATCACAGACATATTGTCGTGGAAGAATTGGAGGGCAGCAACAAATTTAGGTGGGCATCCAAATTGAAGGAGAATTGTCCACAGACCTTCATGACTGATGGAGTTGAATGCTTTCTGAGGTTGATGAAGGCCATATACAGAGGTCAGTGTTTCACACGGCACTGTTCTGGAACTTGACGGGCAGTGAAGATCATGTTCATGGTACCTCGAGGTGGCCTGAATCCGCATTGTGATTCTGGGAGGATTTCTTCAGCCAAGGGGAGCAGCCAGTTGAGGAGAATTCTGGCAAGAATCTTTCCAGAGATGGAAAAGAGAGCCATTCCTCGATAATTTCCACAATCCAATTTGTCTCCTGCATATTAAAACATTAAAATATACAGCACTGGGGAAAGGAGAGGCTCCTTCTCTCTATAGGATAATAGTGGTAGGCAGAGCCTTACCTGCTTCCTTGATATTCTTCATGACAAATGATCCTAATGGCTGTTGTTGAGGGAGTACCACTGGTTCCCTATATCTACAAAGAGTGATGGTAGTGATTAGAGGCTGGAGCAAAGACTGAGGTCTTTTTCCTGTGAGTGTGAGTAGATCTGTGTGTTGCCATAACACCACCCCAACTGCTTATTTGGGTGAGATCTTGGACCTTCCTGATGGCATGTGTTGCATGATGCCTCCCTGGCTTGCCTAAAACACAGGGTCAGCGCTGTCCGAGTAAGGTAGAGACATATGTTGCCAGCAGCCTTGTACAGTACTTGCTACCACCTGCTCCTTGGGGGTGAGGAGAGGGAGAAGCCAAACAAATCTGGGGAAGGAAGTGGAAGCTGCTTTTTCTCAGGGAAGAGGGGAAGGTAAAGAGGGGTGGGATTTTGGGCAGGTGAGGATGGGATAGAATCTCCCAACATCTTGTTCACATCTTTTTTTTTAAATAGTGTATCTATGTAGATTTGCCTCACACATAATCTATTGCTGGCACTGGGAAACTCTTGTAGTATCTACCACTAACAAACTCTGTACAGTACACAACATGAACTAGTAAGTCTGTACTCCAAGGCTGAGGCTTGATCTGCACCAGAAAGACACCAAAGTCAATAGGCCAAAGCCTTGCAGAAAGATGGGGAGTAGCTTTGGGCAGCTTGATTGGCCGCAAAGGGCCTCCTCTGAAACTCAGCCACCCAATTATTCATAGATTCCAAGGCCCAAAGAGACAATTGTGATCATCTACTCTGACCTTCTGTATAACACAGGCCAGAGAACTACCCCAAGGTAATTCCTAGAGCAGATCTTTAGAAAAACATCTAATCCTTGGTTTAAAAATTGTCAGGGATGGAGAATCCACCACAGCCCTTGGTTAAGTTGTTCCAATGGTTAATTACACTCACCATTAAAAAGTTACACCTTATTTCTAGTCTGCAGTTGTTTAGCTTCAGCTTCTAGCCATTGGATCATATTGCAACTTTCTCTGCTAGACTGCAGGGCCCATTATTAAATATTTGTTCCCCATATAGGTACTTATAGACTGTAATCAAGTCACCCCTTGACCATCTCTTTCTTAACGCTGGCGCTCAGTCTGTTTATCTTATCAAGCAAGGCCTGTAAGGGGAACGCCTCCCGTGGTTGCCATTTCTATATCTTTGGATGCTAACTTGTTTTGCTTATGTCTGCTAGAGCTGGTGTTGCCCTGAGCTTTAGCCAGAGCTATTGGAACTTCCCTCTGCGTTAAGGAAGCTGTTGCTGTCTACTCAATATTGCATCCTAAATCATTCTGCAATGTGGTTACAGATGAAACTGCAAAGATTAGAACTCATCACAAAGAACAGCACCTCCTTTCTCAGTCATGGTGTTAACAAGATGCCCACGTTCCTGTGTATTGCTCTCTTTCCCTAATATTTCCGTTCTAGCCTTGCTGCTGATCAGCTAGTACAACCCATGGTAAACAAACAAACACAACCTTAACATAAAGTGCACTTCTCAAGTCTTGAGTATGATACAACTATCTTCATCTAGATCAGTGGTTCTTAACCTGAGATGCCCTTTCTGGGGGTGCGAGACATGCCAGAATTTTTTAGAAGATAACTCATCAAAAACACAAATTAAGCACAGGCATGTAAGTACAACTACTTTGTTTCATCAAACCTAAGCATAAGATAATGTGTGGTGTGTATGCATCAATTTGCACTGATGGTGCCCCTGCCATGCTAGGAAAAAAATCAGGATTTGTTGCCCATGGAAAGAAAGAAAGAAAGAGAATAATAAATATATAATTCTAAAAAAGTGTGTACTTTTTCATGTATTCTTAATTTTACTGTGAAATTAAAATAAATATATAATGCTATCTCTTTCATTCTATAGTTATGATATATCTAGGTTTAAAGAACTGACCTACTTCAATGATTTTTGATAAGGGGCGTGAGAACATATTTTGAGAACCAAAGGGGTGCAGGCTGCAGTAAAGGTTAAGAACCACTGATCTAGATGCTTAATGTCAGTCTAACCAGCACCAACTTGCCCTTCCTGTTCAACTGTACAGGACTTCTTGCAAGAAAATACATTAATAATAAATGCATGGCAGCAGAGGATGTCTCTGGTTGCTCTGTTTGACTCCCTCAGGAAGGGGAAGCTGTAACTCATCCTGTATGGAACGAAGGTAACTTTAATAATCAAGTGGACAGTCCCCTATTTCTAGTGGGTGGAAGAGAGAAGATGGGCTTATTCCCTCACTTGGGGAGAAGTAATTGTTCTGAATCTGTGTATACCACTATTTTTATCTCCAGGCCCTTTATAGTCCAGGAAGGAATGGTCAGTTCTCCCCTCTTAGTGGTACTCCTTCTAGGAGCCAGGTGTAGCATAAAAAGGAAATAAGTGTGTACTGTGCCAAGAGGCAATGGAGCCTCTGCACGGTGCCAGACAAGCCAATCCACCACAATATATCATGAGGAATGCTGTCACCAAGAGCCTTAATTTACAGCAACTGTGCTGCCCTATATCTCTGAAGGTTTGTATGTCACCCTCCCACCCGGCTCAGCCCCCTCCTGTGACCCAGAGCAGGTTTTTCAAAACAAAACATTCCCAATTCACGTTTTGAGATAAAAATTACTCTCATAATGAATGTAAAGCCTCAGAATTGGCTGAATGCAAGGAAAAGGTATTCTTCTCCCCCCCACACACATGCATTCCCCGGAATGAAATAGTGGGGCTGCTGATTTATTAGCATTCAATCAGCCCTGCCCCTTTGCATAATCTTCTAGTCCCCTAATTTTTCTCTTCTATTTAGTGTTAGTGCTGTGAGCTAATTAATGCTAGAAATGGCAGCGCTCTGGATTCATGGCCTATAGGAATAGAGTCTCTTACTATCCAAGTTTTTTCCTGGGGTCATGGATCAGCATTCACATTGCACTCCCTGTCAGTACCCTGCCCGGGCCGGGGAAGCAAATGATCCAAGCAGCAGACCGAATTGGTGATGAACCCTGGTCATGTGCCTCCTGAGGCAAGCTAAGAAGAAGTTTCTTCTCCCTGCTCACTTGTACCTCTGATTTGCAATAACCTTCTGCCTTAAGAGCCGTGTGCCCTGATTCTCAGATTTCTGATGGGATAAGATAAAACATAGACAAATGGAGCCTTCGAAAACATGGCAGAGAAAGCCAGGGTCAAAAACAATCTTTTCTCCCTCGCGCTGTGAGCCAGGAATTTTCACCTATGCACCCTGCGTGGGATGGGAGCCTGGAATGGCTAGAAATCCCACCCATAAAAGCTCTTCTCATAGCTCTAGTATAAATTAGGCTTTTAGACACATTCACGTTAATGTAATTTTATTGACAAGGCAACTTCCTATATCACAATGTATAAATCATATACGACCTTAAACTACCCCTCTAAAATCTTCCCTCTTGCTCCCCCCCACACCAAATCCACAATGCATGGAAAGTAGAAATGTAGTCATAACTTATATACAAGGCAACTTCATTTTTCAGGGAGAGAGGGAAATGTTCAGGCCTCCATCCTTGTGTAAGGAAAACACCAAATGTGAGCATATGGGAGAGAGACGGACATTATCTTGGTTCTGCTTGCAATGACTTCTTCAGGCACAAGAAGGTGGAGTTACAGTTTCTGTAGTGATTTCAACTAGTCTAAAGAGATGGTTTGAAAATGCCTGTGTCTGTGTGAGGAGATGTTAATGTGGTGCACACAGGGTAAAATGAGACATCTCACACACACACAGAGGGATGATACTGTCTCTGATACAGTGCGTGTACATGAATGGTAATACTTTATCTGAAGGGAACTGTAGTCAGGATCTGTAATATATCAATGCATCTGACCCGTTCAATTTGTAAAACAGGATCTGTGTTATGTATGTTACATGCTGTCATAAAAATGCTGTGGAGAAAAACTATCCCTTTACAGTTTCGTTGTAGAATTCTTTTAGAAGCTGCAGCCCTGTCCAGCTTCCTCCACTCAAACCCCTCACAGGAATAAGAATTCGTGGTAAAGGTGGAGGAGTTCTCTTTTCTTATCTCCATACTCCACTTTCTGCAGTACTTTAGAAAGGAAGAGTGGTGATGGTCAACTGCAGCATGGGGCACACACCCACCACGTTGTGTGCTCAAACATTCTTCACAACATCGTTGGTGTTATCCCCATTTTACAGATTTGCAGAGAGCGTTTAAATGATTCCTGTGAGGCCTTGTCATGAGTCAACAATAGACTTTGGATTAGAAATAAAAATTGTCTGACTTGGGTCCCTGTTGTATCACTACAGATCATGCTGTCTCATTATATACAAACGCTGTATAAGGAGCATATGTTTTACTCGTGAAATCATATTGACTCATCTGAGCTAATACAAAAGGGACCCCTTTCATATATTAGTTGATACACATTTGTGATATACTTATTCTGTCTAGGCAACTTTAGTGCCCTCATCACCATGGTATCTGAAGGTAACACATACATCCTTGCCAGATGGCGGTGTATGCCACAGCCCATCAAAGGAATAGAGGGGGAAGGGTACTTTAGCATGACTTGGCTGGCTGCAGGAAACACCCTCCTGCCCATAGGCACAGATGGAAAACACCATCTGCCAGAGCATGGACTATGTGTCCCAGGGGGGAAACCCCCCGCTCCCAGATTTGACTTTTTTCCCTTCCTTTATTAACATTTATTTATTCATTCTTCCTCCCTCTCTTCTCCACTCCTTCATGCCATCAGTTGCAGGATTAATAGCATCATGTCAGAATCTTTAAATAGATCTGCTGTGCAGGTTCACAGTTGAGCGGCATTAGCTGAGCTGGCCAGGGGAACATCTGGGCAACATCTGTCTGTCGTCACACAAAAGACCGTGGGTGGCAGGGAAAGTTAATAAAGCTAATTGGTTATTAAGCTCTATTAGCCTTCAACAATACCACCTTGGAATCCCTCCAATATCCTTGGAGCTACTTCCTGGAATCTCTTCATGTTTGGAGTAGACCATGACCACAAAGGGCTGGGACAGACTGGGCTTGCAGGTACTGAGGGTTCTGGGTAGAGCTACTGACAGACAATGGTAATAATAGAAGGATTTTTCTCTTATATAGCCCCTTCTTCACCTCAAGGACCCCCAAATACTTTGCCAATGCTATTTAACCATTGGCTGGCCTCAGCTCAGATGCTGCCATAGGTCTAGTAGCATGTGAAGTTGGTAGCACATTCGGTTATCTCCTTCAGCTGAGACCTTGATTGGTGGGGTGGTACCTTCACTCTCAGGCTTCCCTGCCAATAGCACCCAGAGGCTTTCTGCTGCTAGAGGATGATAACTCTGCCCCAAGTACAAAACACACTTCTCCCAAGGAGTCAAGCAAAGCCTGTCAGGACAAGGGTTTAAACACCCCTCCCTGCAGACCAGAGAGATGAGGGTTTATTTAGGTTTACAAAAAGGATTTTAAAGTTCCAGGGGGGAGTGAGAGAACCAAAACAAACAAGGGGTAGAAAGTATAACCTTGTATAGTTATGCTCATTGGCACATTCCTGAGCAAGTGGCAGCATAACCTTCCCTTACATCAAATTAGCAAATCAAGCTTTCCTAAGAGCAACTTAGGTAATATATTGACAGTTGTGAGAGTTAACATGCTGCTGTTTCAGGAAGTGTCCCACCCCCACCAGGTTAGCCCCTAGCCCAGTGAGTGCCCTAATCAGAGACCTCAGCTCCCCTGCTGATTCATAACAAGTACTTGACCCTGAGTCTCCCAACTCCCAGGTGAGTGCCCTAACTCCAGGGCTATTGGCTGTTCTGGAGTCTCTCTCCCTCCCTCCCCCTCAATCACAGACTTGAGAAACCCTTCCAACAAAAGTTTAGTTGAAACTGAGCAGTTTCTGTGAAAATTTTTGGTTTTGATGAACGGGCCTTTTCTGAGCAAAGAACATTTAGTCAAAAAAAATTCCCATCCAGCTTTATTAAATAGGTAGGTGTCATTGACACTAATTCATTCATTGCCAGCTCATATGCAGTCAGGCTGTGTGCACTCACTCAAACCATCTCCTAACTGTGATTAGAGAGTCTCTCAGAATAGGTGCAGTTAAAAACTGCTGTGTTACGCTGTCCCAGATTGCTCCTGATCTCCCAGGGCTCCTGTGTAGGGTTCAGCCAGTAATTAATTCTTGAATGGACCTTGCTATCCAGCCCAGGCTTTTGTTACCTTGCAATCTACCTAACTACAGCTGCCTGAACAAGATGAGGATACAAAGTCCCATGAGCATGACATACTTACAAGATGTGACAGCTACGAGAAGGCAACAGATGTGAAACAGGGAAAGACTGTTGTTCTGTGTTGATAGGCCAGCGAGTCCAGCTGCCTTGAACTGATGAGCTGCTTCTGCATCTCCTGCTTTAGTCCAGAACTGGATCTAAACAGGCTGAAATGATGCAAGAAAGGCTTCGCCCAGGGCCGGCCCACAACATTTTGGCACCTGAGGTGGGGAGCTCAAATGATGCCCCCAAACCCCTTCGCTTGGGCCAAACCTTTGAAAGGTCTCAATTCTTCCTTCTTCCTGATCTACTCCTCTCATGGTACTGCTCTGCTACCTACCCCAATAAAGGAGAACGAACAACTTAAAATGCCTTGTTCAAAAATTTTAAGTAACACTTAACTTTCAAATGCCTGAACAGCAAATGTAACTTTTCTTGTCTGCATAGTAAACACTGGCATTTTTATCTGTTTTAATAATCAAAGTGATGCTTTCCGTGCCTTCTTGGTTGCAAAGATTTGAACTGCTTCCTGAAGGTTCACAGTCTGGGCCTGCTCATGCTCTGTAGAGATGGACCAGCCTCTCCTGTGTTACTGTGGAGCGTAGATGTGTTTTTATTAACTTCAGCTTGGAGAAGCTGTGTTCTCCACTGGCAACTGTTACAGGAAGTGTTAGAAGTAGGCTCAGAGCAACAAAAGCATTTGGAAAGAGGGTGGTGATCTTATTTGTGCACATATATTCCAGAACAGCCTTTGGAGTTGATCCTGCTGAAATGTATCTTGAAAGGGCTTCCAGTTCATCACCTAAATCACTCGCATCAATATCGCGCATGTCATCATGTGTCAACACTGTTTCTAGTGCCCTGCATTGCTGGTGTAGGTCTTCTTCAGGTATAGTGAGGAGTTTTGGAATATCAGAAAACATCCCAAATATACTGCTGTGTTTCTTGAGCTGCATGAAATGTTCTTCAAATGACTGTATTGCACAATCTAGCACCTGATTAAAGAATTCAACTTTGAATTGTTGTTTGGGGTCTCTTATGGGATTATTCCGTGCCTTGCAATCAAAATGTCTTCTTCTTCAGTGACTCTTGTATTCTTGAATGGGTGGGAAAATAGCTTCAGTGTGAAGTTCCTTTGCCAACTTCTGTCCATTCTTCAGAACATTTTGAAATCCCTCATCTGACCAGTAAGACTGTAGGTATGACTTTGCTTTGTCCAGTTGTTCCATTGCTCCAGATATATCAAGGTCAACACCTAGGAGTCTCTTGCTTTATTACCTCCACTCGACTTTCCCATTGTGTGGCACTCATGGTTTCAGTGTCAGAGAGGCTGTTCCCAGATGTTGCTTCAAAATTTGCCATTGATGAGTTGATGCAGAGAAAAATACATAGATGCTTTAAATTACATTAAAAAATTCAGCAGCCTCACTAGAAGCTGATGCTGCATCACTGACCACCAAGTTCAATGAATGAGAACTGCATGGGACAAAAAAAGCTCGAGGGTTTAACTCTCGGATCCATGTCTGCACTCCTCTGGTCTTTCCTCTCATGTTGGCACCATTATCGAAGCCCTGACCTCTCATGTCAGCTATCGCAATTCCCATATCTTCCAGCTTTCTAAGAAGCACATTTGTCATACTAGTTCCTGTACTATCATCAATGTCAATAAATTCTAGAAAATGCTCTCTGACAGTCACTATTGCAGGAACATTTTCACTAGGTTCTGTTGTTGTTACAAAACGCACCATTAAAGTCATTTGTTCCGTATGGCTGCTGTCAGGTGTGCAGTCCAGGATAACAGAGTAATATCTTGCTGACTTCAGATCTGCCACAATCTTCTGTTTGACTTTTGTTGCCAGTAATTGTATGATCTCATTTTGAATATTTTTCCAAGGTAGTGGTGTGTGTACATTTCTTGGGTGGTGACTCTTCTTAGATGCTCCTGGAGTACAGCATCAAACTCAGCCATCAGCTCCACAATTTGAAGGAAGTTTCCATTGTTTGGCACATACAGCTGATCTGAAGTGTCACGCAGTGCTAAGTTTTGGGTAGCAAGCATTCTCACAATGGCAATGAGCCTTTTTAGAACATTTTGCCAGTAAAGAGACTCTGATGCAATCTTCTCTTCATGCTGATCATCTATGGTGGCCTTTAACCTTAGTCTCATCTCAAGCTCTTTCCACCTATGGAATGTTTTCTGGTGATTTGCTGCCTTCTCATGGCATGCCAGATTTCTAGCCAGATTTTTCCAGTCCTTTGTTCCTGTAGAACCCAATGTGGCTGGAACATTAGACTGAAAGAGTTTGCAACAAAAACAGTATGCAGCATTATGGGTTTTTGAGTACATAAGCCATGGTCTCTCCACTTTGTCACCATTGGGAATTTCATACCAGTAATGTATTGGATGGAAACTTCTATTTTCATTGTCTTTGGGGAACATGAAGTTTTTCACTTGCTGCAGCCCATGCAGTACAAGGAAGTCCCTCAGGCTACTGCTCAAGTGGGTCCACAGTCCTGGATCATCTAGACTTAAGGAACTAAACTCAGCAGCAGCTGTTTCTTGCGCCTCCACCACACTCTTCTATGATCTACACTTTTCTTCAGGAATGTGCATGGTTACATCCATTTGAGATGGAGATATGGATGCTGCAGTAGCTGCCAGGTCACCTGCAGTCTGACTAACTGGAAGATCAGGCATCTCCTCACCACTAACATGCTCCCTGGGGCCAGAAGGCTCACCGTGAACATTTGTGTCTATGTATCTCAGGAGAGCTCCTTCCTGCTTAGATAGAAAAGCTTCCTTTGCTTGCTTTCTTTTTCTGAATGCTGCCCCAGAGGGGCGTTTTCTTCTTTCACTCATGACTGCTGTTCTGTGCCAGCTATAGTGGCTCTCAACACTCAATTGAAGGGGACAAATAAGCAGGCTGGTAGCAGGGCCTGAGTGAGGGAAGATATCAGCGTCTTAAGGACCTAACTGGCTCCTACTACTTCAGTTGACTGCCTGTTCTCCTGAAGTGGGTTCAGAGAAGCATCAGGAAACAGGAAGCTCCCTGAGAAGCTGGTGTTAATCAGTCCAGGCTCCTGGGGGTGCTAGAGAAGTACATAAGAGGCTTCTCCTCCTCCTCTCTCTCTCCCTGCAGCTCCTGCTGCTTTCTGTTATTCCCTCTCACCTTTTCTCCTGCCTGCCTGTTATGTCTCTTGTGCCCTCGTTCCTCCAGCACAGCACTCCACCATCTCTGTGGAGCAGAGAGAATACATATGCACCAGCAGCTTACACAATTTTCTACACTCTGGGTCCTAGTGGCGCCCTCCCACAGTTTGGCACCTGAGGCGGCCGCCTCAGTTCGCCTCATGGTAAGGCCAGCCCTGGCTTTGCCTGTGGTATGTCTACTCCTGCTGGAAGCAGCAGTAATAGATGCTATGGAGAAAGCTGTTGGCAGACTCAGGATTTGACTAAGCATCCAGACGACTGAATCTCTAAACTGAGTTTTGTCCGTCTCTAGTGGTGGTCACTCTGCCTCATAATGGGGACTAATAGCACTGCTCCTTTAATTTATGTGGGCAGAACAGTTGTTCAGCGCCATGTGGCTGCAGTTCAAAATTGCTGTCCCTCATTATTTCTAAACAATGTCATTAGAGCTGGGCGACCCCTGCAGAATTTGTAAACACACACTGATCTCCGCAGTGAAGTTCACAAGGTCTTGGCTATGAACTAAACCCTTCAGGTTCACGTAGCGGTGAGAATCAGATGAACTCAAACTGCCAAGGAAACATACTCCTCAGACTCCAGTGGCCTGGAACATCCTCGCTGGAGTCCTCCTCCAACGTGGCTGGCTACATTCCTGTATGCAGTGTTGTAGCCCAGGATATTAGAGAGACAAAGTGGATGAGGTAATATCTTTCACTGGACCAACTTCTGTTGGTGAGAGAGACAAGCTTGTGCGCTTACAAACCGCTCCTCTTCAGGTCTTTGTAAGATCAAAAACTTGGTGAGAGAGACAACAGAAGTTGGTCCAACAAAGGATATTACCTCACCCACCTTGTCTGGCTACTGTCCTGGCATCTTCAGGGTTGGTGTCTGGTCAGTCCAACTATTTTCTGTAGTTGTGCTGAGGGGTGGTAGGCAGGACCTCTACCCCCATTCTAGGATTCTGGGGGGAGAGGAGGAGACTGGAAGAGGCCTTTCTCTCTCCACAAAGCACAGTGAGGGGAGAAGGCTCTCCCAGTGTAAATGACTCTGCCCTGTGCTGAAGAGCAGATATCCCAGAAGGCTTAGCACAATAGCTAGGAATCCCTCTTGGGTCCCCTAGCACCTGAACACTAGAAAGTGAAGCCCTATAATTCCTAGCATGTAGTTGCTAGGGGACCCCCTGAGGGTTGCATAGCTACCACTCTAAGCCTTCTGAGGGTTCCAGCTGCCCCTGGTTTAGTGCACAGCCTGCAGCAGGAGAGAGGAGGATTCCCCTCTCACTTCCTGGGGTGGAGGTTCAGCTAGCTTCTTGATGACCTTTGAGATTTAGAGGGGACAATAGTTCTGCCTGGCAATTTTTCTGAAGACAGAACATGGAAGGAGCAGGAGTGTCAGTCATTGCCCTGCCAAAACCCCTGGCGCAGAGCTACCCAGGTGTCTGTAGGAAGAGGTAGCAGACCACTGGACCTCCTTTGAAGACATCTCCAGTAAGTAGTGGGTTCCTGGGACTTGGATGGGGCACCTGTTGGGGGAGGAGGAGGTGAGACCAGCTGAGGAGAAGGTCATGGAATTCCCTACTGTGAAAATTTCCTCCCCTCAGGTTTGCTAAATATATTGAACCACAAATCCAGGCTCGCTTCAAGGTTTGCTGTCAACACTGAGCATAGCTGTAACCGTGAGGTTGCTTTTAACCCCAATGAACATTGCACTCAAACTATCCAAACCATCCTGCCAGATTCATAGTTAATCCTCACCATGACGCAGACATCTACCATCCACGCCAGAATCAAGCCAGACCCACATCTACTGCTCACCATAACAAAGAGCCCATCGAAACCTTCCAGCTGGATTCAGACCCCGCTGACCGTACCTCACTTCCCTTTGTATCCTAGTACTGCTTGACTGAAGCTGCTGCCGCTCCACCTGGTGGATTTGCCAATGCTCCTGGTGTGACCGGTCTCTTTCTCAGGCTGTGCACATCAGTCTGCGCTCCCCTGGGTGGTTCTGCTCCTTACCCACCTGAGTGCTGATGCCATGGTAAAAATAACTCTGTACGGAAATGAGAGCGCTGATTGGGATTTAAATAAAATTTACATAAAACTGTGCCCTGAGTACTAATTAATTAGGTGCCAAGAGTCCCTAAATGGAGCTTGTCTAGTCTGCCAACCGAAGAAAGCTATCAATAGAGACGCACAAGGGCTTACTGTGGCCTGGCTTTTTGTGCACTAGCATACAGCCCTGGAGCCAAATTCACCACTGGCATGTGTGTAACTCCATTAGTTATAATGGAGTGGCACCTGCTTATGCCAGCAATGAAATTAGGCCTTAGATTTGATTCCTAGTCCTGCTCTGTCCACATATCTTTGTAAGGCCTAGGTGTTATTGCTGTGCACTAGGTTTAATTCTCCGTAGTTGTCTCTTTGCTTGTATATTCCGTGGGTTAGGGCTGTGCACCACCAGGTTTGGTTTGATTTCCATTCCATTTGCTTTGTGGTCTACTGAATAGTTTTCTGTCCTGGCTGTTCAGGAGACAGCACAGGTGGTGGCAGTACTTGCTGTCACTCAACCGCAGCCCCTCAAGCTAATTTCCCCCCATCTATTACAAGTATTACAATGGACAGCTCGGTGGCGTGTGGTGACTTGCTGGCTAATTAAGCAATGAGATGTACCAGTCCTGATGACACCACCAATTAATTTGTGCCTCATATTCTTCAGCTAATTTAATCTATCTTGGATTTCATACTGTGCTCATCACAGTGGAAGGGGCGAGTGTGGTGGCCATTAACCAGCATTACAGTTTACAGCAGTTTCTGAAGTGCCTCACTGCCTTATAAACTGGGGCATTTGTACAGAGAATTAGTGGAAGTTCTGTTGCCCAAGACATTTCAAACTGGACTGGACCAAACTCTCTATACCATACTAGAGAGAAGAGTTCAGCTCTAGCCAAGATAAGGTTGACTATATGACCCAAAAGGTCTTCTCTTTCATGAATTTCTATGGGGCAGAGTCTGAAACTCTTACCCTGAATAGCAATAGACTGTACTCCACAAATAGCTCCACTCCACTGAAACCTGCAGGACTACTTGCACATTAAAGGCCTGATCCGATGCTTGTGGAAGTCAATGGAAAGCTTCCCATTTTGAGCTGGTTGGAAAAATTATGATGAAACATTTTTTCATTGATGTTCTCCATTCATCAGAGATGGTTTGATTTCAATGACATTCCCATGGAATGTCACTGCATCCTGTTTACCTACAATTCCCTCTGAAGTTTCGGTTGGATACTCTTGTTATTTATTATTGGTATTGGGCCAGAGCCTCCAAGTCTCGGTATCAGGGTCTTACAGGAGAAACCAGGGTCCTGTTGTGCTAGATGCTGGATGAATATCTAGGAAAAAAACAGAGCTGGTTAAAAATCAGCACCTAAAACTGGGATTTCCCCCCCCCCCCCCAATATTTTTTCCTGTGTGTTTTTATGGTGTTCAAGTTTTTCCTAAAACTTGGGATATTTAAATTCAAGCTTTTAGTCTCAATGAAAAGGTGATTCACTTTGTAGTCTAAACATACAGTTGAAAAAAGGAGCCTTGCCGGGGTCTCTGGCTGGCTCAGCTTTTATCCTCTGGTTAGATACAGTGAGTTCTGTGTAGGTTAGTGGGTACATTTTACAGGCAAGACCTTTAAAATGGAGTCCTGCCTGCTCTGTGTGGATGCTAAAGAACCCACCGTTTATTTTATATAAGGAGGGGCTTGTTCCCTTGCTGCTGTCCTTGCCCCATGCTGGTTGTGCAGCACCCTGTGAGCCGGTTGACTGCTGGCCCTGCCCCAGAGGCTGGTGCAGTTGAGTGATGCTCGGAGTGTATAATTTATAATTCACTTCAGGCTGAAACTGGACTCCCTGCAGCCTTGGACATCTTAAAGGTGGCATATCTTTGCAGGTAGGCTATGTGTATTCTGCTTTGTAAACCACAGTGGATATGATTTAAGATGCCTGCAGCTGCAGGCAAAATGCCAGAGGATAAAGTTTTTAAAATGTCCCTAGCTGCCTGGGTTGCTGGCAAGATATTCATGGCTAGCTACAGTCCTGGGATTCTTGTCAAATACATATATCTACTGTACCTACATGGATCCATTGTCTGGCCAGGATACGAGGGCTGGGTTAAGGTTGTTGGGGTACATTACTTCTGCATTTCCATATTTTCCAGTTTGTTTAATTTTAAAGGTGTCTTTAAGTTTTAATTTTTTTGGATGATATTGTGTGTGTGTTTTTTTAATTATTTTTTTACATCTCTCTACCTGTAAATTCAGGCTCTTTTAATAATGTGGGTTCAACTATACAGGACTTACAGGGAGAAAAGTATATAAACTAATATCTTTTAGGTATCTAAAAAACCATCTCTATACAGAATAACATAGTAGTTTTAAGATCTAGTATCTCAGGGGCCACCCAGGACTGCAATCAAGTGTTGTATTTCTCACAAGAGAATCTGGAATCTCCCCTCCAATGACAAAGTTCTGGGCCAAAATTTTCAAGCATATGTCCTCCCTCCAGCTCCATACAAAGTGTACAACCCTAATGGGGTGTAACCAAATGTTACGCATTTTAATATGGCTAAATGTAAATGTATATATCCGGGAACAAAGAATGTAGGCCATACTTACAGGATGGACAACTCTGTCCCGGGAAACAGTAGATTTGGTGACGCTGTGGTCAAGAGAGCTAATATGGTGCTCGGAGGCATAAATGGGGGAATTTCAAGTAGGAGAAGAGAGGTTATTTTGCCTCTGTATTTGGCAGTGTTATGACCACTGCCAGAATATTGTGTCTAGTTGTGGTGTCCACAATTCAAAATAGATGTTGAAAAATTGGAGAGGGTTCAGAGAAGAGCCACGAGAATGATTAAAGGATTAGAAAACATGACTCAAGGAGCTCAATCTATTTAGCTTAACAAAGACAAGGTTAAGGCATGAGTTGATTAGTTTATAAGTACTTGCCTGGGGAACAAATACTTAATAATAGTCTCTTCAGTCTATCAGAGAAAGGTATAACATATTCCAATGGCTGGAAATAGAAGTTAGACAAATTACAACTAGAAATAAGGTAAATTGTTAACAGTGTGATTAACTACTGGAACAATTTACCAAAGATTGTGGTGAATTTTCCACCACTGGCAAATTTTAAATCAAGATTGGTTGTTTTTTTCTAAAAGATCTGCTCTAGGAATTATTATGGGGCAGTTCTCTGGCCTGTGTTATACAGGAGGTCTGACTAGATAATTACAATGATCCCTTCTGGCCTTGGAATCTAAGAATCTATAAACTCTCACCACAGACAACAGCTATAGGAAAACCCAAGCACAGCGTGAGACTTCATTACATCACCAAAATAACACTGCTACAGAAGGTCACTGCCTTTCCACCCAAACTACAAACAATCCCATCTATTAACAATCAATCATCACAACACCCTCAGCCATAACCATCAATTAAAAATCTATACCATACACACTAAGCATTTACTGCAGCTCAGCACTAGTTCAATGTTATGAACAATTAGGAAACATCCCCTTTTGATGTCTCCATGTGGTTGGTGTTAAAAGTGTGTTCTGTGTGGAGGCATGTGTGCAGTGAGTGATGGATATGGGTGAAGTAATATAGAGAAGAATTGTGATCTTGTGACCAAGGCACTGGAATGGGACTCAGGGGATCTGGGTCTCATTCCTGGTTGGGCTAAAGAATTTCTGTGTGACCTTGAACAAAGTCACTTAATCCCTCAGGCCAGATTTACAAAACTATTTAGGCACCTAAAGATGCAGATAGGTGCCTAGTGGGATTTTCGAAAGCACTTTGTAAATCTGGTCCTCAGTTCACTATTTGCACAGTGGAGATAGTTCTTGGGTGAGTGAGGCTCTGTGGACATTGTTGTACAAGAGATTAGACTAGGTGATTTTAATGGTCCTTTCTGGTCTTAAAATCCATGACCCCAATGAAGATCGAATCATGGTGGTAGGTTCAAAGGATTGGGTAAAGACATAACTAATGATTTGCTGGCTTTTCTTATGGTTGTTGATGATAAAGACACTTAAGCAAAATTAACAATTTTTAACAACACTTTTTGTTTAGGGCCGTGTAGCTAGATAGAGATACAGACACATTCCTACCATGACTGCGATGCTGTGCAGTGCTAGACATGCTCCATCCCAATTTAAGCCATTCAAGGGCAATTAGCCCCCTGCAGCAGTAGGCCCCCTCTGAAATGATGATATCCAGATGACAAATGGCAGAACCATGTGATAAATTACAGAGCCATTGAGAAAAATGAACTCATCATATACCTTTGGCTGTCTAACCTGCCCCTTTGTCCACTAATCCATCTCCGCCAGGACTTACTCTAACTTTCCAAACCACTGAACACCTTCAAATAGCTGTCATTTAATATTATATCTATATTTATATCTAGATATATACAATACTTCCTTTTTCTATCCCCAAATATAGAACTTTTTTCCCAAATAATCTTGGCGTGAGGCCCAGAATGGGCAATATTCAGTCCTGGCAAAGTGACGATTGGTTTTCTATATATAATTATGTCATGACTTCAAAGTCTGATTTCATGGTCCTGGAAAGGATTTACTGAGATTCACTTAGGACGCCCAGCCAAACTCAGTTATGGCTACTCCACTTGTGAATAATGTGGCCATCCAAAATTCAGGCCAATGACCTCTTTATACCACACCCTTATGTAATCTTTACATGACAGCCAACAAAATTATAGATACCTTATACAGTTATCTATTTATTTATTTATTTTTAATTAGCACTGCTTTTTTATATCCTTCCATTTCTAAAGTCAGGAGTGAAATTCTAGCCCCATTGAAGGCACTGCATGTTTTGTCATTGACTTCAGCAGGGCTAGAATTTCATTCCAGGTGCCTCAGTTATCATGGGGCCAGATTTTCAGCTGGAGTAATTTGGCAGAGTTCCATTGAGGCCAGCTGAAGATCCAGCCCATGACTCCAACTGTGTCTGGCTCAGAAGGAGCCACAAAAGCCTGTAAGAATGGCCAGAAATAGCTTTTCTGAAGCTAAAAATGTCACTAATGCAAAGTGTCATCTCACAAGATCTTGCAAGATAGAAACAATGCAGTGTCCCATTGAGAAGCTGGAAATATCCCCTCCCTCGTGGTGTAATGGTCCTGGTTCTAGCTCTGTAGGGGCTCAGTGATCGGATTTCAGAATTATTAAGTTTTATGTCATGAAAAATAGTTATGGGCTCAGGTCTGAGTCTTGCCCATCTAGGGCCTTGAGCAGGTGCAAATTTGAGGGGGAATTTCTGTATTTTGGGGGGAGGGAAGGGGAAAGGAGGGAACATTTCTTTGGCAAGTTTATTTAGAAAAGAATACAAAAATTAGTATCTGCTTGAAGCTGTTCAGTAGTTTGGATGAACATAAGAACGGCCATATTGGGTCCGAGCAATGCTCCATCTAGCCCAGTATCCTATCTTCTGACAGTGGCCAGTGCCAGGTGCACCAAAGGGAATGAACAGAACAGGTAATCATCAAGTGATCCATGCCCTGTCGCTCATTCCCAGCTTCCGGCAAGCAGAGGCTAGGGACACCATTCCTGCCCATCCTGGCTAATAGCCATTGATGGACCTATCTTCCATGAATTTATCTAGTTCTTTTTTGAACTCTGTTATGAGTCCTGGGGGAGATGCATGAATGATCAAAGGTGTGTGATAAATTAATTCTTCACATAAATATCACTTCCACATGTGTAATAGATGCCTGGGAAGTTTTCTTTCTTTTCCTGTCTCTCTCTTTCTCCACCCACCTGCCATGTATATACAGTAACTCCTCACTTAACGTTGTACGCAGTTATGTTCCTAAAAAATGCGACTTTAAGCGAAACGATGTTAAGCGAATCCAATTGCCCCATAAGAATTAATGTAAATGAGGGAGTTAGGTTCCAGGGACATTTTTTTCACCAGACAAAAGACTATATTATATATATACACACACACACACGCAGTATACGTTTTAAACAAACAATTTAATACTGTGATGATGATTGTGAAGCTTGGTTGAGATGGAGGAGTCAGAGGGTGGGATATTTCCCTTACTGCTAAATGATGAACTAGCAATTGGCTGAGCCCTCAAGGGTTAACTCTCTCACTCTGCAAGGCAGCAGGAATGGAGGGAGATATGCGCATTTCCCCTTTAAGTACACTGCCTTGTTAATTAGATCAGCTTGCTGAGACCACAGCTGCTGCAAGCTCCCTCCGTCCTGAGCCCTGGTGTGTCCCCCCTGCTCTATGGAAGATGGGGTAAGCGGGGTGCAGGAGCAGGGTGGGAGAGGGACACCCTGACAGCCCCCCTCTCCCTCCCCCCGCCGCACAGCAAGCAGGAGTCTCTGGGAGCAGCTCCAAGGCAGAGGGCAGGAGCAGCACATGGCAGTGGGAGGAGGGACAGCTGCAATTGCTAGCCTGCTGGGCAGCTGCTGCACAGGGAACTTAGGGGAGCGGGGAGCTGATAGGGGGCTGCCGGTCCACCCTGGTTCCAAGCCCCCACCAGCTAGCTCCAATGGGCTGCTCTTCCTGCAAGCAGTAGACAAAGTAGGCGGCTGCCAAATGACGTTAGAAGGGAGCATTGCACAACTTTAAATGAGCATGTTCCCTAATTGATCAGCAGCGTAACAACGTTAACCGGGACTACTTTAAGTGAGGAGTTACTGTATGTATGTGTTGCTCATGAAAGTGGAAAACAGCTGTAAGCTCTGTGGGGAAGAGACTATTGTGTGGTGGTGTGTTTCACAGGCCCTGATCCCTGATTGAGGTCCTTAGGCACCGGTGCATTAGGAATACTAACAAATAGGCAGAGAACGAGAAAGCAGTGCCCCTATATACAGTTCTCCACATAACTCTCTGCCTTTCACTCATGGACAAGCTGCCTGTAAGGTGTCAGATTCAGAACTGCCTGTTACATACATGCAGCCAGGAATTGAGGATTTGGCTACTGTAGTAGAAGAAAACCCCTTGACTTCCACACCAGCTGATATGAGAGGTGGGAAAGGCCTTGGATAATTGGTTGGAGCTGGCACTTACTCTTTCAGGAAGGCTGGAAGTGACTATGATTAGTATCTTTCCTGTCTTTAATCTTCCACCTTCAATATTTACATGTCCTAAAGAGAAACAGAATCTGCCTACACACATTTCTAACTGGGCGATCCCCATTCATTCTAACCGCCTGCTCCTATCTGAGACCATGACTGTTTCAGTGTCCTAGGTGGTGTGGGTGCATACACTGCATATCTGAGTGCACAATAGCTACCATATTGGTCCTACACACTCACTGCACTGCTGATTTCCAACTCAGCCCTGTTGTATAAATATGTGTGTTTGAGTGTGAGATTATTTATGTGTGAATGAATATAGTGCTTTGTACCTACTCAGTGAGGGGAATCTGGGTTATATGTGATTTGTGTATGCCTGAGTGTGGTTATGTTCATAAATGTGGATACTTGTGGGTTTGAGCTTGAGTATTTTGTGGAGGTGTCTGACTCTGTGTTTAGATTGTACAGTATGTGTGTGGATGTGGGGTGCATATTGCGCTTGCATGGAAGTATGAGTATTGTGTATATACATGTGTGGTGTCTTTTGTGTGCATGTGCATATGGAGCATAGCGGAGGAGGGGATGTATCTCTTTATGGGCTGTGTTACCTCTGCATCCATGCAACTGGGAGTGGTGATGGTGGAGTGTAGCTAACTGGGAAGTCAGTTGTTGTCATGTGCGCATGTGATGGTTTTGTTGTCTGTTGTGTATCTCACTGGTGTGGGTGTGTGTATGCGCACATGTATGTACTCATATGGAATTACCTGAAGCAGATTTTACCCTCAAATCCTTAGTTGATCAATCCAGCAGTCACATAAAAGACAGCTGGAGAGGGGTATAAGAGAAGTGACCAGGTATGTCTGTACTTCCCTTTGCTAA
Source organism: Chrysemys picta bellii (assembly GCF_011386835.1). Classification (NCBI taxonomy): domain Eukaryota; kingdom Metazoa; phylum Chordata; order Testudines; family Emydidae; genus Chrysemys; species Chrysemys picta. The sequence continues at coordinate 89,250,972 of NC_088791.1, read as the reverse complement.
TGTCCGTGCTGGCTGCATGCCATGTGTATCCTGTGCCTATGGGCTCTCGTTCTCAGAATGAAGGGTGATATCTGCTTGATAGGGGTGGTATGGAGTATATTCCCAGAGGGTTGTGTGTGTCAGTCCCTAGGTGACACCACCTTTCCTCCTGTACTCACTGTGGACATGGAGAAAAACGGGGTGGTAACAAGACATAAGCAGGGAGGGGAGCTCCCCTTGGAAGTGCAGCAAAGCCACTAGCTCAATACAGCAGAGTTTTGTTGCAAGCAGGCTGCAGTCAGGTGGCTTAAACTTCAGCAAATGCTTCCTTTGCCCTAACCTTCTACACGTACTTGGTGTTTGACAAAGCCATCTCCCTGGGGCCATTCAGCCGTGACATTTCCCCAGCACGTCTTAGCCTTGTCAACATGACATTGGACAGGAAACCTTTCAAAGTGTGTTTAGGAGAGAGAGAGACCTCGACGTCACCTGATGAGTGTGCTGAACCCTGGGTTAAATATAAAATTCGGATAGCTTCAAAGTTGGGCAGCAGAGAATGCACCACTTAAATCTCTTTTTATACTAGTCTCTGTGGGAGAGAATAAGAATAATGCCTTCCAGTTACAGAGTGTCCTTTATGCAGAAGGTCCAGGGCATCATGCCCCCAGAAATCATTTTGTCTGCTATAGAAATGCAGCCACCTCCAGGTTGGAACATGCCAGCTATTAAATTATACCACCACAAACAGGAAGTGAAGAACATTATGTCTGATAGAAACTGCTGGGGGAATTTTAAGGAGGCAGAATGAAATTATCCAAGATAGCATTTGACCAGGGCTTGGGGGTGAACAGACAAGACTGTTCCACAGCTCGCTTCTTGTACTGTCCTGGTTCCTAGTTCTCACTATGCCCAGTATTTCTGACAATTTGAGTTGTGGGCCTGTTATGAACAGGTTGGGAGGGGAATGAAAAAGAAGAGAGAGAATGAGTGAAGGAAGGAAGAAAGAAGAGATTGTTGGAGAAGGTTCAATGCTTAAACTTTAAAAAGGCACTGCGAGTATCAGGAGCTGTAGCACTGTATCTGGGGAGTGGTGCTATGTTTTCGGATGGACAAAGTATAAAGCATTTTCAGTCTAGATGAATAACTGGCATTTTAATTCAGAGTAAGGAAAGCAGCAAACACAGAAAGAACAAATGTAAAGTTTCCATGAGAGACAGTGCGAACACAGTAGTGATTTAATCTGTAATAGGCTACAGCTGAACTGAAACATGAAATGGCAGCTGCCCTTCTACCAGGCAAGGAAGCTCCACTCTATTTAAAGGGAAACACAGCAGAAAAAGAGTGACATCTCCTGTCCCTTATCTCCATACACCACGTTGAGGGGGTTGTTTTGTATCCAGAATGCTGACTCCTAAAAAAAATCAATGCATATTGCTGACATTTCACTGCACATATTTTAAGCTTTGGAAAAGTCAGAGAGAGAGAGAGAAAAGGGGGGAAGAAAATTGGGATCCAGGAAGTCCTGAGATCTTATCCCTGCCCTGGCAGTGAGTGGCTGTGTGGCTTTTGAACAAGTTGCTTAACCTCTCTGGGTCCAACTCACTTCCTCATTGCATCTCTTATGCTATGGGTAGGGGCTGTGCAGTTGGTGAATTCCCCTGGTACCGGCGGCTTCCCCAGCTGGTGTAGAGCTGGCTATGCCCCCACAGAGGGTCACATCAGGGACATTCCTGGGACTGCAGAGGCCTGGATGGAGCATGGCTGCACTCTGGCCCCCTCAGGACCAATGGCTGATGGGCAAGAGTTAGGGCAAATCCAGGCTGCACTGACCTGTACCAGGGGCCCAAGTGGCCTCCAGCTGGCACAGGATAGGGAAGGGGCAAAGATGGCATAGAGGTATCTTTGCTCCACCACATCATGGACCCTGCACTGAGCTCAGCTTCAGTGCAGGGATGCCTTGAACTCTCCGTGTCTAAAGACATGTCTGCATGCTGAGCTAGGGGGTATAATTCCCAGCTCGAGGAGACATACGTGCCGTAGTGCTGATAGGGCTAGTGCATTAACAATACAGTGTAACCATGGTGGCGCTAAACACCCCAAATATGATCCTGTCTGAGATGCTAGGTATGTCCTCAGGGCAGCAAGCCGTGCCGACTGCTGTGACTGTGCTCTATTTTTAGCACACTAGCTAGTGCAAGTACATCTCCTCAAGCTAGAAATTACACCTTCACCGCAAAGTGTAGGCACACCCTTAGTATCATCTTTGAAAGATAAGGACAGCATATGGACCCCTTCCCCCCAGGTGTGCCTCAGACATCTTCCCTGGTGCTTATTACTGAGAGTGGCTTCATCCCTCTCCTCATTTGGGTTGGGTCCTGGGTTCTTTTTGTGATGCCTGGTGCCTCCACCCAAGGTGACTCCTCACTGTGGCCAAGGCACAATGGGTGCTGTCCCTTGGAAAAATTAGTAATGCCACCACTGCTGGCGAGGATTATAACACCCAGTACATAAGGAACAATAGCATGCATCAACACAACCCTAGCAAAGGAACAACACACCCCAAAATCACAGTATAACAAAGGGAGATGTTATTGGGAGCAGGAAAATAGGAGCTGGGGAAGGAAAGGATTAGGGTTCCCTAAGTACTTTAATATTAACAAATCAACCAATTCTCCATTTCTCAACTCACAACTCTTCCCAGTCGCCAATTCTCTCTGCAGCACCTTCCCAGTCCCAGGCTGATGGTGAATGCTAAGGATGAGTCGGAGACTGTGCTGCGGTGATATCAACATCATTGACTGACTTAAACAAAAAGGGTTCTCTTATAGTTACAGTGTCTTCACCCTGGGATGGGCAATGTCCTCTTGTAGCTCCATAGTCTGGAGTCCTGTGGAGGTCTCAGCTGGCTCTCAGTGGCTGGTGAGGGGTCAGATCCCTCCTGTTCCATATGCTGCTCTCTGCAGGAATGGAAGTACCTGACCCATGCACAAAGTCCCACAGCAGCTCATACACTCCCTTTGTGGGAAGTGGACAAAGGCATATTAAGGGTTCCTGAGGCCCAGGGCCAGAGTAAGTGGGAGTCTCTCCCCACCCCTTCTGCCTGTGGTGCCCTGCCTGCCTAGTGCTGCTGCCACGGAGTGGGATTGGGGCACGGGGTCTTCCAACTGCTGTGGAGTGGGGCCGGGGCGGCAGATTTGTTCTGGGGGCCCCCCAGTTGGCCGGGACGCCATTGCCTCAGTGGCTAATCCGCCACTGGGAGTGGGAATTAATCAGAGACACGCTGAGCTGTTCAGCTTCTCTGTCTTACAGCTCCCCAAACCAAAACTGAAACTAAAACCAGTCTCTTTGTCAGGCTGTCCCCTATCCACTGTGGGGCTGAGCAGCCCTGGCTCATCATCCCAATAAACTGCTTCTCCGTATCACCTCTATGGAGAAGCCACCCTCAGCAGGAGTTTCTAGTCCATTCTGTCCCCAGCCCTAACTCCAAGCATGCTGGGAAATGGTGTCAGAGGGCTCTGGTATTATTACAGTTGTAGTTCCTTGTGTAGGATCCCTGAGAGGCTCAGTCTGGCAGTCCAGGAGCTGATAAACTCCAAGAGGGGTTACATATGAGTACAGCTGGGTGAAATTTCCGAGATGAATAGTTAATTTTCTGCAAAATGCCATTTTGGTCAACTCAAAACTATTTGTGAATTTGACATGAATTTGTCAAATAGAGTATGCCTTGCTATGGAGGAGTAGATTCTAAAAACAACTGGAGGAGGAGAAAGTGAGTGTTAGCGCTGCTTCCTTTCTTGTAAGCCTTAGCCCAGTGGCTAAGGCACTTATGTGGCATTCAGGAGTCCTAGGTTCTATTCTCCTCGCTGTCTGATGTAAAGGAAATATTTGAATATGGGTCTCCTCCCTCCCAGGTGAATGCCCTAGCATCTAGGCACAAGGTTATAGAGGCATTCTCATTCTCTTCCTTGCTGGCCTCATAACTATTGTATTTTATATAAAATGGAACAGCTTTAACAGGAAAAACTGAGAGACCCCACCCCAGAATAACCATAGCCTGGTGGTTAGGGCACTCAGCAGTGGGGCAGGTGAAACCTGTGTATTTCACGTACTGTATGCTGCATAATAACAGGAGAGGACTCCATGTTTATAAAACTAAATTGTCTCTTTACTAAGATAATTATTTACACAAATGCTGCAACTTCAGCTAACATTCCAGTCATGTGCCCACAGACTGACTTTCTTGTGCCCCCCCGAACTAGTCCCTCCTCCAACCTGTGTTCTTCCCTCCAAGTTCCATGTGAGTTGCTCTAGTGGGAGGGTCAGGAATGTAGTCTCTATCCATAAACCCAAATATCCTACTCTCCTCAAGTACCACCTGTCTGAGGAGCTCAAAGCACTTTACAGACCTGAGGGGAATTTACCTTCCTGACACCTGGGCCAACAGGGAGACAAAGGAAAATAAGATTCATTACAATCAATTCCTGCTGCCTTGATCCTCTCTTGCTTCCTCCTCTGTCTCTCCACCACCCAGGCTTGCAACTTCCATGATGCCTTTTACGTCCTCACTTCCCACTCCCCATATACCCAGACTGCCATTGAATCCTCTCTGTGCTCCATTCTCACACCGGGCATCACTAAACCCTGCTCTCTGCCTTGGTCACCACTCCCCTTGGCCCCTGCAACCGCCTCCTCTCTTGGCTCACTGCCTCTCCCCTCCCTTCCCCTAAGCCTAGTCAAAGTTCTGCTGCTAATGTCCCCCTCCTCCCCTGCCATTCTGCTCATGTCAGTCATTTCTTCAGATCCCTGTACTGCCCTCCCTGTGCCTCCTGAATCAAGGTCAGACTTCTTATCTGAGAGGCCCTACCCAGCTCTATTCCTGCCTTCATTTCCTTCTACTCCCACCTGACTCAGCCCAAGCCCCCCCCCCTTGTATCCTTCTCCCCGTCACCTTTACTCCACCTTCCGGTCATCCCCCCATCTGCATGGGACAGTCTCTCCCGCTTCTTGTGTTCCATGTGACCTCCTGCTTCCTCCTTCACTGCCCTCCCCAGAGCTCACTCCTCTCCATGGTGATCTTTGTGAATTCCCTGCACCCAGCCCTTGGGGTGCTCTGTGGGTCTGAACTGTTCTGACTGGGGCTGGACAGCATTGTAAGCTTCCTGGGGCAGGGACTATTTTCTTGTGTGCCAGCAAAAGCTTCCCTGATGCGGTTCTGCACCGTATCTCTGGTGCTTTGAAACAGAAAGCACAGAGAGCAGCATACTAACCTGCTGCCCGTGAAATGTGTAGCCAGCAGCAGAGGGCGCCAGACCAATTGCTCTGCTTGCAGCACCTTTCGTGGGGCTGGCTAGTGGAAATTGGGCTTTTCCAGTTTTCATGAAACCTCAATAGGATTCCGTCCATTGCTGTCGAGAACATTCCCTGAAATTCTGGAACTGATTAGATGCAGTATTCAAAAGTTGCTGCATTACATGCCATTGAAATGCTATCACTTTGCTTGGCCAATAACAGTTTGACATGGGAAGTGGAGAAGAGTGTTCAACCCTCTGGTGTTGAAAAAGGCCAGTATTTTAACAGCCAGGCTCAACAACAGTTTAGGGCAGGAAATCAAGAGTGTTGTATTCAGCTAAAACTGCAAAGGGGGACAGGGGGGAAGATTAACAAAAAATAATCTCCCTGAGTTGGATTTTGCCCAAGACATTAGGATTAGCGCCCTTGCTTTTGCGAAGAGTGCCAGTAGATCTTGAATGCTCACTAGTGGTCAGGACCTTGGTTTTAAGCCTCTTCCAAAAGATGACCTCGCCAGCAGCACCGTGCTGTGGCAGTGATTCACTCCTGACACAGAGGAAAGACTGCCACATTCTGAATCATCAGCGCTGTTTCTTACAGCACCAAGGTGTTAGTGGGGAGCTAGCCCCAGTGTTCTGGCCAGATTCCTTTCTATGTAATTACATTCTGTGGCCCTAAAAGTCCCCTGTGGTTTCAGCTGGAGAGAGCATTCATCTTCATTTTCTGTCCTAAACTCTTACACAGTGTTGCTGTTAAAGAGATGTCTCATCCCACCCCAGGAGAGGCTGGATTTCAGTGAAGTTAATTCTCTCAATGAAAATGTTGTAAAAACTATTTGGGACCCTTTGAGGGAAAGGCATTATTGAACTGTAAGATAATATTAAAATTCCTCTTGGTTTTATTGTTGGCATTATCAGAGTGGGCTGTGTTTCTTATCAGGGGAGAGGTATCCTTGTGGTGCTGCTATGGAGAAGCTGCTGACAGTAAGCATATTACATGTATTAAGCTATAAAGTTGTCTGCACCAGGTAACTGATTTAGGATTTTATTCCTCCCTTTCTCCCCCTCTCTTTGCCCTGAAGGTCCCACCTGCCTCCCCATACCCACAGAAACCCTTATCCAACAGGAGAAGCAAAATATCTACTGTCTTCCAAAAAGACTTATAATAATTTATTAATAGAATTTGAATTAATGATTAACCTCCATCTAGTTGCTTCAATAGTGAAACAGAGCATGAACAAATGTTCTTGTAAGTAAGCTAGAAGTTCCTTCCCTCTAGGGCTAGCTGGGGCTACTGCAGAGAGACTAGGCTCACTTGCCTAGTGGTTAATGCTCTGCACTGCCAAGAAGAGTCTAGCACTCAAATCTGCTTTTGAATCTCCTAAACCATTCAATCGCCCTGGCTTGGGGCCAAATTAGAAGCAATGATCTAGAGGTGAAATGCTCTGTATCCTATTCCTACCCCCTGAGCCATCTCCAACACTTTATTTCTGCGAAAAATTGTGAGCAGATGTAGTGGGGCAGCTGCCCCACTCCAGCAGAACAGGGGTTAAAAGAAACCTTGGAGAGGGCTGCGTCTGGGATAAAAGGAGTGAGAGCAGCTGAGGGAGTAGCTGACCACAGGTGTGGCCAGCTCCATCAGGGCCCAGCTGGCCCTGATCAGAGGGCTGTGGGCCAGGAGCTGAAGGAGTCTCACTCTGGCCCTGCAGTGGAAAGAGCTAGCTGCCTGAGAACAAGGTACCTGAAGTAGGGAAGGGAAAGAGGAGCTGGAGAGCTAAAGCCTGATAAACCCCCAGGCTGCAGGCCTTGTTGGAGGCCTACCAAGGTACTGGGGCTACAGAGGTGCAGCCTGGGACTAGGCAGAGGCAGCTGGTCCTAACCCCTTGCTGATGATGAGTGGCCATTACAGACTGCAGTCTGCCCCAGTGAGCGGGGGCTAGATGATGACTAGCAGTAGCCACTGAGGCAAGGTGGGTTTAGAGGGTTGGGGGTTCCCCTGGGAAGGGAGACCCAGAGTAAGGGGGTACTGCTGAGGGCAGAACTCTGAGGAAAGGGGCACTGGGGTCTGGGAGGGACATGGGGCCTAGGGCAGGTGAGACACCGGTCAGAAGGAGGTGTTCTCGAGTTGAAGTTGAGCTAATTCCTGAGGCAACCAGCAGGAGGCGCTGCACCAGTGTGTGTCGATCTGCTACAGCAGAATTCTATACATGTCTACAGCTGCACACATGCACATGCACCCTGACAAGACTGTCCGCTGCAGATACACACAGGAAGACATGCATTCACTGAAAATGATACAGACCCATGTGCACACACACACATATAAATAAGTACAGCCAGACAACATACACTCACACTGGCACGCACTCACACACACCCCCTGATACAGACATGCACATGCTCTAACCAGACATGTACTTGCAGGCAAGACATGCACACCCTGACACACAGACACATATCCTTAGTAATTCATTCACATGCATGCCCTGACATCAACAGGCCTCTGTGCTGACACACACTTAAATTCTTCCCCATCCCTGATATAGTCACTCACTGACAGTGACAGACATACAATCTGATGCATGATCACACATTCAGGCATGCACTCAGAGTCTCCAGGGTGCCCAGTGTTGCTCTGATTTGTGCTCAAACTTGTCTTTCTCTTCCTCCAGTGTTCCCTGTTGGCTCCCTGACTCAGGGACACTAGTCTGTACCAATATAGCCTCTGAAAATAACGTGTGTGTGTGTTTGGGGAGGGCTGGCAGGAGGCAGCAGGTGTGCAATGGAAGTTAGCTGTAAAATATAGTGTGTAAAGAACACTCCACCCCTCCTATAAACTTCCTGACAGATCCCCTGCTTCCTACTGACCCTAATGAGGCCCAACAGCATGTGATGGAGGATGACAAAGGGAATCACTGATGAACAATCAGAGACAGAGCACAGTGGTAATGGGACTAATGAGCTGCTTTGCATAAGCGTGGCTAGGATTACAGACAGGCAGGAGGAGGGCTTCGGGGAAAAGGGCGAGACTGATTCCTGGGACAGACCAGTCACAGCAGAAGCTCAGGGAAAACTCCCCTACAGTACAGGAGTCCACATCCCATCCCTCTGATTGGTTCCATCCCTCACTTACTGGAGTCAGGACTCACATGGGGAAACAGTCCCCAAGCCCACCCATTTTTGGTCATCCTCATTACCCCAGTCCTTGTCAGACTCCTATTAAAAGGTGCCTGAGCCCAGTTTCAAGTCTTTTGTTCCCTTACTCTAGGGGGTGGAAGTGTTGGGAGAAGTCTGGTTCAGTGACTTAGCAGATTTGTGTTTTTCATAGCCAGGCAGGAGACTAGTGTTTGATTCCCAGTCTTGGTCACTTGTTCCTCCCGGGGCTGGGTAGGGATGCTACAAGGGGCTGGATTCAGTAGCCTAGTGGTTAGAGGCTCTGCAGTGGTAGGGATTTGATTCCAGCTCCCTGCCTCTCGCTACCCTAGCTGGCTGGGGATGCGGCCATGCTGTAGAGGGAGTGGCTCAGATCTCGGAAGGAAGGACAGCAGTTGTGACCAGGGATTTGGAACAATCAAATTTTTGAATTGCTCCGCTCCAGCTCCGGGCAAAAACCTACTGGACCGTGCTCCAGCTCCGAGCTCCGCTCCAAAGCCCTGGTTGTGACACTGGAAGTGGTGGTGCATGACAGGAGCTGGGAATGTACTCATCACATGGGGCCACCAGGGGAGAGTTGATGGAAACAGTAGGAAACTGACAGGCATCCTACAAAAGGGAGGGGCTAAATTGTGCCTCTCCCAAACAAATTCGGCTGAAGGGGCGGGGCTAGCCAAAGCCAACTAACAACACCTGTGAGGCTTACTGAGGATTTCCAGTTTCTTAACAAATGCCCTAGCAGTGCTCTGGCCATGGAAAGTAAGAACACAAGCTTAATTTATTACCCAGTAAATATGACACAGGCAACAACTCTTCCCGGTTCTGTTAATGCAGCCTGCAGCCACTCCTCCTGTTCCAGTCCTGCGACTGGATCTACAGCACTCCGCTAAGCCACTTAAACCTGACCCATAGTGCTCCCGGTGCATTTTTACACTGTTATGGAAGAACCACTAGCAATGATAAGAGAGGAATTCAGTCTCCATAGCCCAGTTTCCATCCTTTAGCCTTCTGCTGAGCTTGCAATGAGACTAGTTATGGGCTCTTTTGCGATATGGAGATCTGTCTGCTAGTAACTGGACTGCAAGCCCCTAAGACATTTCACATAGGCCACTGAGCAGTCAGCAGATGGTTATGATTTTTGGTCACTACTAACTTGGGGCTAGATTTGCTGATCTAGAAGTTAAAGGCACTACAGCCTGTTCTACAACCCCCTAAGCCATCAGTCTCTGAATGAGAGACTAGTTGTGTTTTCACCGTTAGAGCAGCAAATTAGAGGCTGCCGCTTTGCTTTCATTTGAGCTCAGAGAAATGGATGCTGTAAATTATCCTACAAATGGAGCTGTAGGAATGGTTTGCTGCATCACCTCCGTAATTTGTTGGCTCTTTATCTTGGTGCACTGATGGGAGTGGGGTGTCCTTTCATGGGCAAAGGGACAGTGAACTCTCTAGCTAATCATTATTCAACACCAGAAGGAACAATTCTGTCCTGTGCTGTAGCTTCTATAAGCTGCCCTGGTGGCATATGTCGCCATTAAAAATCCACAGGAGGGTGAAATTCCCTTGGTGCAAGAGTTGTGTAAGGCTCCCATAACATGCTCTATGCTGCCCCCTTTCCCATCCCTGATGTAGGGGCATGCCAGGGGTGAGATGAGCCCATAGCACTGGATTCTGGGATGCAGTCTGGGATAGGCTGCCATACATTAGAAAAGACTCCTGGCTGCTCTAATTTAAGCTGAGGGGGTCTCATCAATACCCAACAGACTAGAATTTGAGTGGTGCAAAGTAGGCTTAAAGCCAGCTGTGCCCCCCATCCCTATGGGCTGCCCCTTTGGTGCTGTGCCAGCACAGAATCTGTCCCCTGGTCTTGTGTACCGTGAACCCACTCCCATGGACGTCATGTTCCTTTTGATGCAGCTGATCCTCGCTCCATTGCCTGGGGAGGAACTCAAAGACATGAACTCCTGATTCAGAGGCAGAACTGCTGCTGGTCATGATGCACGGATACCTTGTTAAAGCAATAGGTTTAATACTAGCTTTAAGGCATTCTATGCCTTGGACCTCTCATTGCTCTTAGAACATTCAGTCCCAGCTTATTGTTTGATCCCTCTATGTCCTGAGTGCAGTTCCGTGTGCCGCTGCCTGCTACCACGGGGAATGTCGGACAGGCTCATGTGTGCACGTGCTCCTGTCACCTTCTAGTGGTGATAGAGAAGCCTGTCTAAAAGACATCTGGATTTTTATTCTGATCTTCATTAAAGAAAGAGAATACCACTAGAAAACAAAAAGACATAACTTGATCAAAGACACCAGGCCTACAATGTCTAGCAGTCTGTCCAGAATCACTGATGGCTGAGAGAAAGGTGTGTGTGTGGAGGGGGGGAATCCACCTCTTCCCTAGGGGCTACCGTATTTTTAAAATGGATTTTGTTTATCATATTTATTACAGCAGTGTGCAGGGGCCAGTGGAGAACAGGGTCCTGTTGGGCAGACATAGATGCACTGTACAAACGGCATAAGAGACAGTCCCTGCCCCAAAGAGCTTACAGTCTAAATAGATGGAGGACAGAGTGAAGAGAGAGAATGTACAAGCAAAGCAAACAATGCCACAGCAGCAAATGCAATGTTAGTTTTGTTTTATTTTGTTATTTACACCCTTCCATTAGGGTTCTGTTAGGAGGATTAGCTAGTGAAAAAAGAAACGAAGCAAGGGGATGGGAGGGTTAGAGCAACAGCCAGTCAGCACAGGGGAGGGAATGTTCAGACTGAACGCTGCAGAAAGCAATCTGATGCCATCATCGGCATCTGGCACTCTCTGCTCGTACTGCTTTCTGCAGCAGGGCAGGGCCCGTCAGTTTCTGTCTGGCTCCTCCATGCAGTTTCTTTCCCAAAGGAAAGAAAGGGGGGTGTCTCCTGGGTCCTAGTGCCCCCAGAAGAAGGTCTCTCCTGGACAACTCTGGGTGGAGTGGGAGAGGTGGTCCCAGCTGGGCCCCATTTTACACCCCATCCTCTGAATGCATCAGTACTTGCTTGAATTGCTTTCTACAGCTGCTAGGCCCAGCTTCACTCTCTGGCTGGTTCCTCCCCACAGTTCCTTTCCCAAAAATCACATGGCTGGGAGGAAGAGGCTCCCTCTGATAAAAATCTTTCCCATCATGCACTTCCAGGAGCTGTCCCTTTAAATATGGGAGAAACATGCAGCAGCAGCCCTAAGGTGGCCATTTTGCAAATGACTGTTGTAGGGAATATCTTCCATCTAGCTGGTAAGTATTACAATAGCTGCTATTTGTGTTTTCTCTTTTTTCTTATTCCTGAACAGGTGGCACATTCTTATAAAGAAAATACTGTTACAACTGCTGGAAGCTCTCTTTTAGCTCAAGTGATAGGTGCTTGTGGGTTGGGAGGAAAAGGTTCTAAGTTCTTTGTTGAAAACCATGATATTCAAGTATGTACAATAATTGATGGAAGACCGTAAATTCTATGTGGCCATGAAATTGTTCAGTTGCCTGTGTTTATTCTCTCTCTGTCATCTTGTCAGATCTCACAAATTAAGCTGAGCTGGGCCTGGTCAGTATGTCAGCTGGAGACTTGAAAAGTGCTGCAGAAAATGGTTGGTGAATCAGTGGGTCTGTAAGGAGGCAGTACACTAGAGTGTTATTCCGCTTGAGTTGCTGTTTTAGAGAAGAAGGATGGTCACATGGGCTGGAACTCTGAAAAAGTGGGTTCAAATCCTCCTCTATTACAAGTGGTCTTGTGTGACCTTGGACAAGACACTTAAACTCTTACCTCTTCCACGTATGCAAATTGGGGATACAGTTATTTCCTTTCTCCCACCCTTTGTCTGTCTTGCCTATTTAATTGTTAGTTCTTTGGGGCAGAGATTATCTTGCTATGTGTTGGGACACTGACTAGCACAGGGGGGCCTCAATCTTCCTTGGGGCTTCTAGATACAAACAATAAATAGTTCCTGAGTGATTTAAGATTGATGGCCTGATCACTTTTAGCAACTAAAGATCCCATGATAATCTTTGTAAGAGGAGAGGAGTTTGCTCTGGTGTCCTGTCCAAACTCCATCTTGAGGGAGTACCTTCTGCCTCTCTATATTCCCCCTACTGTTTCAGATGGATACAGTATTCATCTCTTCCCCTTCTAAATTGTGTCATGGTGTATTCCTGGTGCAGAATGCCTCCTATGCTGCACCCCAGAGTCAGATGAAGTAAGTGTGTGGGTATGTGAGAAATAAGAGGTCACAGGTGGGACTGAAGTAAAATGATCCTGGGACTAGAGCAGGACGTTTGTGATCCAAATTCCTTGGGCACAGAGGTTTTAGATCTTATATTTTGGTTGATATCTTTGGCCTTTCCTCCCTCTAAGTCATAGAGTGAAAGGGAAATTGAGACTACTTCCTCCACACAATCACTCGCCCACACCTGTACAAACCTATCCCCAAACATTCACATACACATGCCCAGGAGCTCACTCCCTTTCCTTTATGGAGAATCCCCTCTCTGAGGGCTAGAGAAAATCTGAACACTTACAAAAATTGTGTGGTGTATTTATGAATGCATCCAATTGAGGGGAGGAGGGGCAGATGACTATAATTATTTCTCAATTCATTTGCTTCCCTAACAGGAAAGGCCTTTTTCTCTGGTAGATTTCTCAAGCTGAGGCACCATAGACCCTGTTACCAGGGAAACCAAACCCTTTCTTTGTCTATTTTAATGGTACATTGAAAATTTGGAGGAGTTTTTATTCTCTTTTGCCTCTGCTGGGCTTTTTCAGCGTTGTCTTATGCTCAAAATGCAACATTTTTTATATTTAAAAAAAAACACCAATTGCTCTTCCCCCACAACCCATCCCCTCTCCCTGCACCCTCCCACCCCCTTACTCCCTATCCCTGCCATCTGGTGGTCTTGGCTGTTATGTTAGTTTTATTAAGAGAGCAATTTTTTTAGCATGACACAAAGCCCCCTTCTCCCTACCAAAAAATCCCCAAAGCAACATCAACAAGAAACCCTCCTACAGTGGAAACGTCCTTACAAATAGCCTTGCTCAGCCATACACTATGACAGGTTCACACAGGGTTACCTAGTCCTCTTCATGAGATGGGGCGGCGGGGGGAGAGGAGGTGATCTTCACAGGTTGTGGGTGAGGGGAAAATCATCATTTTCTCCTCTTAATGTGAGAGGAAATACTTAACAGTGATATCACAGCAGTGTTATTCTTTGCCACATTTTCCAAGCATCCCTGGATTAGCTGTGTGACTTGAATTGTGAATTGAATTGCCCCATTACTGGAATCAACGTGTGGCAGTTAATTGGGGTTTCTGGCAACCTGAGTTGGTGCTCTCAGCCCACTTCTTAGGAGACAGCAGTGATAGATGAAACTCAGACTATATTTAGGTTCAGATCCATTAAGTACTCCAAAGTTCCAATGCTTTTCGAAATTACCTCGACTTATAGAGACAGTCCCTATTGTGCTACACAAATTCCCATCTCTTCACAATACCCATTCCCCTAACATGCTCTGCAGCTCTCCATAAGCAATGCCTGTCCATCAAAAGGCTCCTAGCTCCCATGATCTCTTGTTCTCTTCTGAGGGTGGCTTGCTAACTCCCTTCAAGTATGAAGGTCTCTTCTTCAGTGAGCATCCTGCTGTGAGACCGTGTGACCTGGGTGATTTCTTTGCTTGATCCTACTGAGCTGCCCATTAAAGTTTAACAGACTGTAGTGGGGCAGCTGCCCCACTCCGTGAGAATTTAGGCTGCAGTGGGCCTGTGCAGATGGGCAGCCAATTAGAGAAGGGCGTATTGGGAGCCAATCAGGGCCAGGCTCAGCCCTATAAGAAGGCTGCTCAGGAAGGGAGCAGTCAGTCTGCCCCAGACCTTCAGGGAGGAAGGGCTGTCTCCTGAGCAGGAGACCAGCACCCAGGACAGCGCAGTGCTGGGCAGGCTCAGGGAAGCAGAGTGGAGCTTCAGCCTGATACCTGCCAGACTGCCGGCCCTGAGTAGAAGGGCCTAGAGGGTGCAATGGGGTCAGAGGGGAAGTGAGCCAGGGGAGAGAAGGAGGGCTGAGAGGCTGCCGTTAGAGGGTCCCTGGGTCGGGACCCAGAGTAGCGGGCGGGCCTGGATCCCCCCCTTTGTGCTGCACTGGGCTGTGGAGCAGTAGCTGAGTCAGGCTGCAAACTGCCCCCTGATATAAGAGGGGCTAGACTTGAGGGTTGTGGCAGGCTGCTGAGGCTGGTGCAAAGACTTCTGTTAACCCCTCCTTCCTGCCCCCCCCTGCCCCCGGAAGGGGGTGTGGATGGACTAAGGGGCACCAGAGGGCAGTGGTCCTGAAGAGGATGTCGCGAGCTGGAGAGCGACGTGGGCTCAGACGCCAACCAAGGGTGAGACAACAGGCGGGACACCACTGGAAAAGGGCGCTCCACTGGACTGAGCTAATTCCCGGAGGTAACCAACAGGAGGCGCCAGGTGGTGAGTCCCAACACTGTTACACAGACATTTGGGGTCCCACATCTCCGAGTCACTGATAGAACCTCTACCATTGTGACGATACCGGAAGAGTGGAGGGCAGTTCTAGAGTTCTAGCAGTCTTATCTGAAGAGTAAGATCCAGAAGGCTGTTAAAACTTAAACAAGGGCAACTCCGTGGGATCCAGCAGAAGAGTTACTCGGTACGCTCCTGCCAAACCAGGACAGAAGGCATTCCCTGAATGCAATGGCCACCAGCACAAGCAAGCAGGCCACCTAATTATTCTCTATAAAAGAGCCCCCAGCACTGGAGAAGGTGAAAGGATACGAGGCCTCCAAGCCGATGAGTAAGAAACTGAGCTGCATTTTGCTTCTAAGGTAAGAAATTGGGACGGAAAGGATCTCAAAAGATGTTTGGGTCTGACATAGTAACAGGAAAAAAACAGGCATAGTGGTTCTTATAACCTAGTCTGCTCCTCTCTTGTGGGATCTGTATCCACACCACAAAAACAGACACCAATAATCATCACTAATTTCTCTCCATCTTTGATAGTCCGATCAGAGAGGTCAAGAAAATAGAAATTTCTTCTCATCCTAATGGCCATGAACTTTGACAGGTCTTGGTGTGTGTTCAAGGGGCGATGAAGATTGCCCTGGCACAGTGTATGCTCTGTTATCTATAGTATCCTGTGAATAACTTGCAGCCATATCCCTCCGGGCTGTGTTATTAACACTCACAAACTAAGTAAGATAGGGCTAGGTCAGTACTTGGTTGGGAGACCTCGAAGGAAAACTCAGTAGATGGAGGAAAATGGATGGATTCGGTGGGTGGCACTGTTTCCACTGAGTCTTGTGGTGAATGAGCATCTGGAAAACACTAAGGTGCATTGTATGGAGGTGCCATCTATCAGAGAAGTAAAAGCAAAGTGCTGACCATTTGTGGTCATTAAAGATCTTGCATCACATTTCACAAGAAGCAGAGAGGGAAGGAGTTTAACCTTGGCAAAATTCCATTTTGAGTTTTACATTCTGATGACCTAAATCCCCTATTGTATGTGTCATTGTTCTTCATTTCCTGGCCTAAATGATTGTTTAGGGTCACTGTGAACTCCAGTTACCTATTGCATTTCATTCTGGAGGTACGCTGCTGAATAAAGCATCTCTTCGGTTATAGCATTTACTGATCACAGATGATGTGGTTCCAGCTTGGAGGAGGCACTTTCCTTTGAAGCCCCTGTTTTCCATTATGCACTAGAACTTCAGGTGCTTGGCAAAGTTGACCTTGTTGTATTCAAGTATGAGCTAAATTAGTTTCATGGTTTGGAATTTTGCAAGAGTGAACAAAATCCTCCTGTTCCAGCTGTGTGTGCAGAATCATCCTGGGTTTGATTAATCTCCTAAAGAAAGGAGCAGGAACCTCTTTGTGCTATATGTTTGTACAGTGCCTAGCACAATGTCCATAACACAATAGCTGGGGCACCTAGGTGCTACAGCAACATGAATACTATTAAATAATAATACTATGGTGATGAGCTGAGGTTAGCTAGATGATTTAGACCAGACGTAGTCCATATTTTTTTGTCAAGGTCCAGACTCCAGAGAAAATAATAATAATAATAATAATAATAATAAATAATTAATAATAAAAAAATAACAATCTTAGAATCATAGGACTGGAAGGGACCTTGAGAGGTCTTTTAGGTACTGAGAGGTACTCATCGCAGGACTAAGTATTATTTAGACCATCCCTGATAGTAAGTAAATAAAAAGGTTTCAGGGTCCATTCAGAAGTGTCTGGCAGTCTGTATTTGGCCCATGGTCTTCCTATAACACGGCTGCTACTCTGAAAGTCTGTATCCGCAAAAAGAACAGGAGTACTTGTGGCACCTTAGAGACTAACAAATTTATTAGAGCATAAGCTTTTGTGGACTACAGCCCACTTCTTCAGATGCATATGCTCTAATAAATTTGTTAGTCTCTAAGGTGCCACAAGTACTCCTGGTCTCCCTATTGACTACCCCTGATTTAGACATAGGTGGAGGAGTCCCTTGGAGTGTGAAAGTGAGATGGAAATGTATTTGGCACACTGGTGTCATTCACTACTAGCTGAACTAGAATTTAAATCCCCTTAGTCAGGGTTGGCAGAAAGGCATATGTGCAGGCAGAAGAAGGGGTGAGGTTTGAGCAGATGGGGTGTATATTATCGCCCTAGTGGCATAAGGGTGACTAATCTTGACATCCAAGTCCCTGTCTATGCCTAAAGTTCAACCATACAGATACAAAGGTAAACTCAACTGGTGCAAATCCTGACGTTCCCGGTCTACACGTGGGGTTTCGATCAGTGCAGCTACTTGGTTGGAACTGGGGCCACACCCAAGTATATACAATGCCTACATTAAAAACTAACCCTTTCCCAGTATAAGTAGTGGAACGCTGCCCTCCAGGCAGAATTTTTATTAGGTAATTAACACAGTAGTACTCGGAATGTGCTAGGCCAGTGGCTCTTGACCTTTTCCATACTGTTAAGCGCAGGATACAAGAGATAAATGGTTTGGGACCTCCTTCCCATTTAGCCATAAAGAAAGGCAGAGCACTTGTGACTTCCCTGGATTAATGTGACCCTCCCCACCGAATGAGGGTCCATGTGCTAGGCACCTTCCAAAGTGTTGCGACTGTTGATCTTTACACAACAATAACAATAAGTAGAAACTGCAAGGGCCCAACTGGGTTCCAAATAACCATGTTTATTAGCTATACACAAATATACAGGGCCTAGCTATGCACACCTGCTTCTCTGGCTGGTTTCTGGCGCCTTCGGAAACAGAGAACACTGAGTGTGCTACTAGAGGCCTCACATTAAAGAGCCACTACCCTATTCCCATATGCTACATAAGGGAAGACCCAGCCACAACCCTGAAGAGCTTGCATCCTACAAAAAACAAGAACAGAAAAAAGGTAGGGAAAAGGGATACAGTCTATTGGCAAAGGGAGCTGGCTGACAAAACTTACACAGCTTATTAATGGCCCTTTTTAACACACTTAGGGCTTGTCTAAACACAGTTTTTGCACTGGTTTAACTAAATTGGTTTAAAAAACAATTTAGCTACGGTGGTGTCATCCCCTAGAGTGGACACATTTATATCAGTTTAAAAGTGTTTATATTGGCTTAGCTTGTGCCAGTAAATTTACCTCCCTCTGATCTTCAGTCACTTCAACTCCTTCCCACAGCAATCAGTTTCTCTTGCAGTGCCTTTACCTCGGTCCTGGATTCTGCCCCTTCTCTTCACACCAAAGAGCAGGTCACTCAGACGTAAATGTACAAAATAAATTTGGGGGTAGGGGTGGGACAGGCTTACTCTGTCCAGGCTTCATGGAAGGAGCGGGCCTTCAGGAGGGACTGAATAGAGGAGAAGGTTAGTGGCTTTGCAGATGCAGTGCCTGCTTCAGCTCTGACGTGCAGCTTTGCAACAGGCTACGTTGGAGTATTGGTCTTTCCACAGCTATTATAGTGACATGATATATTGCAAAGGAACAAGACAAAATATCTGAAAGTGAGGAAGCAACATACCTGCTAACTCCATTATGGATGTCTGTCCATTTTGGGGATACAGTCATACGGCCTTTGGCTTTATAAATGCCCTGTGGCCCCTATCATCAGCCCACCAAATGACACTGTTATCATATGGCTGCACTTACATCCTTGGTCGCACTGAAGGAAGATCCCTGGGTAGCTCTTCCTGTGTGGGCATTTTAAGCATATCATCCCCCCTGCCGCCCATGGATACACCAGCTCTGTACTTAAGTTTTTTTCCTACTAAATGACACTGGTGACCATTGCTCCCACTTTACACTGTCAAATGATAACATTTTACTGGCAACTTGGATGTCAGAAATGGAATTGAGACTCTCAAACTTAGGGTAAGGCTCATCCTCAAAGAAGAATAGATACAATGACCATGCAAAGTTTGAAAATAATTAGGTTCCCAATGTAAAAGTTGTAGAGGATTACATTTGTTGGCACACATGCAGTACATGTGCACATTCATGTTTAGGAACTGCAGAAAGTGCATGCACTAGACATGGCTGACCATCTGGGGAGGAAGATGCCATTTTGTGCAAAAATGATGTGTCTGCTAGCGTGGACCAGTGAGCACACATTGTCTCAGGTAAAGCTGCTTTACTGCCGGAGCCAGTGCAATTTTGTGTAAAATCTATCTGCCTTCCAGTTGTTCGGTCAGTAGGGGGAAAAACAGTATGTCCTTTTTTCTGCAGGATCATTTTTGTACAAGATCCCTCAGCCAGCATAGTCAGCTGTGGTGTCTAGAATCGCACAATGCCCGTACACACCTCTTGTGATTCCAGGTCAGGTGAGAGTATCTGCCCTACCCCTTCGCTACAGCTTTCTACCCTGGGTTCCAGAGGTGGAAATAGGCATCCCCCAGATCTCTCCCACACCCTCAATGCAGGCCTTCATGTGGGAATCCAGCCGCATCTAAAGCCACATGGATGTTGAGTCAATTCTTCGGGTGAGGTGTATGTGTGAGCCCATATACATTTTCAGGGCCACCAATATATTGAGTGCTGTGTGTGCCTGGAAGAAAACATATGTATAAATAATAATAATTGTTGGGTCGTAGTATGTTTGAGGAGGGATTTGAATGAAGGCGGTGGAGGGGAGATTTTTTGGCAGGACAAGTGGAGGTTCAAAGTGTAAGAGTAGCCTTGAAGAAGGTGTGAGGATGAGGTGGGGAAGAGATGCCAGGATACTGGGGCTTTAAGGATTTCTTATGTTAAAATGTAAATGTAATGACCATGCCACTTGAAGAAAAAGTTCTCCTATAATATACAAAATGGAACATATCTTCCAACATAATCTCTGAGGGGAGGATGTGGGAGGGGACAGTGAATGGGGAAGATGGGGAGAAGATGGGAAGGAGGGGGAATGAGACTGCTTTGGAGAAAGCAATAGGGAAAGAAGGGGAATAGGGAGAAGAAAAAGATGGGTGAATTGTAACGGAGAGAAGCAGAGGAAGAGGGGACAGGGATAAGAGAATGGTGGGGGAGAATGACAGGCAGAAGGGTGAAGGGGAAAGTGGGGAGGGGGAATGGGAAAGGGGAGATGGAGAAACTAGGGGGAGGGGAAACAGGCTGGGAAAGGCTGCAGAGGAGGAAAAAAATGTTACTGCAAGTCTCCTGATGTCATTGAATTGCCTGGAGAGCCATCTACTGTCCACAAGCAGAACTGCAGCCCATTGAGTGAGGGTAAAAGCGCTGGCGTGGTGAGTCTGTCAGTTCCATCACTCCCTGGCGCTGGGCACACACTGAGCTTGTCACAGATCAGTAAGTGATGCCAGAAAGTGAGTTGAGCTGGAAATGGCTGGGCCAGCTGCCTACAGCCGGAGGGTAACAGAGCAGGCTCCAGAGATTCCCCCCCATTGGGATGCTCCCTTCTGCCCTTCGGGGACTGATGCTTGCCTAGCATTGCAGGAGCTTGGTGGTAACACCTGCCTGGGCTGCTCCACCCCCTGCCACTGCAAGCCCCGTGTGATAAGTTTATCTCCAAGGCCCAGATACCGCTGCACTCCCTGGGCCTGACACCCCAGATGTTCAGATCCAGCTGGGGAGCTGAGACAGCCCAACAAGAAGTTTTGAGGCAGATGGCCTGTGGGGCTGGGACCAGGCCAAAAACAGCAGCTATGTCTGAGCAGTGCCTGATAGTTCGTCACTCTTTGTGCCAACAGCATGTGTCCCTCTGGAAGCCGCCTCTCCAGGGGAACCATAGCTTTCACCCACTGCAGTCATATTTTTGACACCAGTGCCTGGAAAACATTTTGCTGAAGGGTTAGAATGGCAGGGGATCCCCTGGCCTCCTCGGTATCTCAAGGGGAATAAAGTTCTAATCAAAATCAAGCAGCAGAAGAAAGAATCCTCTCCAGTAATGTGCTTGGTACAAGCTGAAACGCTGGCAGTACATACGATCAGGCTGCCTCGCGTCGCTGCCTTGGCCACATCAAATGCAGCTCAGATGAGAACATCTTCCCTGCATGCCTCCAGCTGTGCCAGCCCCCACCTACCATGAAAGCTTTGTTACAGCGCTGTGGAAAACATGTCAACCTCGGCTGTGCTGGGAGCTTTCTCAAAGCATTGTACAGTGATCCTCCATTAGGCCCCTGAGCAGTACTGTGGCACAAGTAATAGTTGTGTTACCCCTATTGTCAGCAGCAGCGTCTAATGCATTCCTAAAAGCACTGCGTTAACTGTACCAGGTCTCCCTGCTGCTAAAGGTCTGGCATATGCCTTGGTTATCTCATTCACTGGCTACATTAACTTCCTCCTCTTTGCCCTTCCTCATTCTCTGGTCTCTAATTCACCCAAAACAATCTTCCTCTCTCCCCATTCTCACCCCACCATCCTCTCCTCATAGTGCCTCACCTGCGTCCTCTCATTTTGCATCTAGTTCAGGCTCCTTATCCTCCCCATCAATGCTCTGCACATATCTTCAGCAGGCCCCTGCATGTGTCAGCTTTTATTCTCTCTTGCACTGGTTCTCATGCTCTAGGTACTGCCTTATGTTTCTCCCACTATGGCTTTGTGCCTTTTCATTATACCAACCGCTAACCTACAAACAGCCGCCTTCCTATGGTCCAGGCCATCTCCGGTTTCTCCTTTGGCTGCTTTCTTACGACACTCCTTTTGCTTAGTCTTCTCCCCCTGATCATCTCCGGGGTGCTGTCAGCTCTCATTCTTGTGTCTGACCCTTAATTATTTGGGTGCTGTCCATCTAATTTAGATTCCAAACACCTCGGATCAGGAACCTCATCTTCCTACATGCCAATGGACTATGGGACTACTACTAATTGCATCAGCAGCCCTGACAGCATGCTTCAGTGCCACAACCCCTCAGACCTCAGCAGTGTGGAGAGCTTCTCCACAGAACAGGGTTACCCATGTCAACCACACCCGCCCTGATAGCTTCCTCACAGCATTGTGTCAGCCATGCCAACTCTTCCAGCAGCGAGCGCATCCTCACACCTCTGCCTCCAGCATGTCAACCCCAGAGCAGACCTGTCTGGCAGCACGGTGCATGTCACCTATTAATTTCTGCCTCACACTTCTACTCATCTCATCTCTATGTTCCAGACATCCAAGATGTTCTTTCTCACCAAGGGGATTCTTACCAATCTGGTTCATGTCAAACTAAATGAGACGTAATTAGGAATAATTATGATACGACAAGGTCTGGAATGAGGAGCAGATGGGGCTTCCCCCAGGATGCTCCAGGTCTGATTTCAGGGGGCCAGAGGGGGAGCCGTGGTGATCTTAATGATTTCCTGTATTCCTGCCAATGGAAATTGCGTGGATGAATACAGTGTCATGGTCAGCAAACTGCATGCAGCACAGAGAGGAAATCCGGCACTGTTATACAGCTGCCTCTTGCTTATCATGCCCATGTTCTGTTTCTGAAGGTATTACAGCACCCTACTGGGCTGTTCACTGGGCAGGGAGGAGAGGAAAAGGAAAGGAAGATGGGCGGTTAGTTAGGCATAAGCAAAGCAGGGAGGGGCCTCAGGTGCAAAAATGAGAGCAACAGAAGGACTTTCCTTTAGGCTTTTCTATTTAATAAACAGCCAGCCTTAAGCTAAACTGTTCCATCTTTCTAAACCACATGATGGGGGCTCTCCATGATGGGGGATTCCCAACGTGGAACCACTGTGAACCAGAATACGTAGCGTGGAAGACCCAGCTCTTGGCTTTCCATGAAGAGAACATTGGCAGGGAACAAGGGAGTGGCCTCACTTGTGATGTTGCTGGAGATGCCAGTTGACTTTGTCAGTACAGTACATGGGTGTGGGGTGGACTCTGGAGTCCGTAGCTAAACAGAGTTGTGGGTCTGCATGTGCATCCACAGAGGGATGGAAGGTTCAAAGGCAAGAGAGCAACCCAGGGCCAAAGTGGACATTCGCCTCCTACATTTAAAATAGTGTCATCCTAAAGAAAATCCCATAGCACTGTGCTAAAGCAATCCCAGTAACCAGCCCCTTTCCCTATTGCAATAACCTCGATCTCAGAGGGCAATTTATCTGAGATTTATCACCACCACATATCTGGATCCATGCCTTAGGGAATCTATCTAATTTAACTATACAGCACATGTGGTGGCGATATCTTGCACTCTGCTCTCTAATCCATCTCCCGTGGGGCTACTTTTAACACTCTAAACAATTGAGTGGCTTCCAACAGCTGATACAGATTTACTGTTTAAAACAAACTGCCTGAGAAATAGCCTGCCCTGGAACAGTGACCAGTTCATATATTTCCTAGTCATAGATTTGAAGGTGAAAAAGGACCATTATGATCATCTAATCTCAGCTCTTGCATAGCACTAGCCATAGACTAAAGGGCTGATATCTTGTAGCCCATCGGGGCTTGAAAGAGGATCTCTGTGCCATACCGAGCAGGAACAGACCCTAAACTTTTGCATTGTCATCTGTGGAAGGTCTACTCGAGGTGACTTTTTTAAAGGGTTCTGAGCTACATCTGTTGTTTTTCTGTCCCTCTGAGCCCTGTTCATTTGGATTGTTGGAGCCTGGTTCTTTCCTGCCAGTTTTGCACCAGCATAAACCCATTGACTTCAGAGCATTGCTTGTTTTGCTGTGGCTTCATGAGGCACTAGTCTTCTCTGTTGTCATTCTCATTGCTAATTCCCTTGCTTTTCTTTTGTCTGTACATTTGTTCAGAGGTGAAAGTCCCTAACTTATATGTAGGCTTGGAAGGATTAGATTTTTATCAGGAAATGTCGGTAAATGTTGATTTCATGGACACACAAATCAATGAAAAAATATTTCCATTCCTGATCATCTATATTTACAGAGAGGCAAAGTAAGAAAAATGCTGCTTGAGAACATCTTAGAGTTTGATTTAAGGATTTCTACTTTGTATATTTTGACGTGTGATGTTGACAATTTGTGTTTTAACTGTTATAAAGCTTTAACTTTTTGAATCTCAGTGTCAACTCTTATTAAGTAATTATTGTCTGACTCCCCAATTGTCTGCCCTGCCAAAATGTCATGTAACTGTGAAAATTTAAATAGACGAAAATTGAAAAAAATACTTAAAAATAAACATTGATATTATCTGTCAGGGGGAAAAAAATCTGCCAAGTCTACATATATTACGCACCATGTTTAACTAACTGTGTCTGTCACTTGCTGAGTTGAGAAGCATCAGTCTTGTAAGCCAGGAACTTTAATTTTCCTAAAGGATTTCTCATGTAACTCTTGGAATAGGCACAGTTCTAACAGAATGCTCCATGAACCTCATTTCTATTCTGCTTGTGTGGGGCTTAAAAAGATGCCAAGGAAAATCAGGACGGCTGTATGGGCTTGACTTCCTCTTTACTATTTTATTAATTATCATCATTATTATTATTTGATTTAGTAATTGTACTGTGGTTGTACGTAGGAGCCCCCATTGTGGACCAGGACCCCATTATGCAAGGCACTGGACAAGCGCACAACAACAACAACAACAACAGTCCCTGCTCCATAGCGCTTACTGTCCTAGGGGCAGATCCTCAGCTGGTGTGAGAAGTCATTGTTCCATGTAAGTCAGTGGAGCTGTGACTGTGTACTCCAGCTGAGGAACTCTCCCCTAGATTTTGTCATAACCTTTAAGCTTCTAGTTATAGATCAGAAAGGTGGGCTGAAGCACCGAGCCCCGCACGCCCAGCTGGGCTGAAGCCTGGAGTCCCATGCCCTGAGCCCACCCTGAGTAGGGCTGAAGCCCCAAGCCCCATGGGGCTGAAGGTAATAGATCACCATTTTTTCTAGTGGGGGGGGGGGGCAGCACGGGTTTTTTTTTTTTAAGTCCATGTGGGGTCACCAGCATTTAGGTATGTCTATGTGGGAGCTGGGAGGTGTGATTCCCAGCCCAGGTAGACAGATTGGTGCTAGCTCAGCTCAAGTCTGTCTACCCAGCAATAACACCTCCTAGCTGCAGCGCAGACATGCCCGTAAGGGCAAGAAGCTGCAACGTAGACACTGGGACAGATCTACAAAGCTGTTTAGGCAAAAAGATGCCAATAGGCAGCTTGTAGGATTTGCAAAAGTGCCTAAGCAAGTTAGTCAATGGGAGGTAGGCACCTACCTCGCTTAGGTTCTTTTGTAAATCTCTCTCGGTGCCTAAATACTTTTGTAAATCTGGCCCACTCATTAACCTTCTATTCCAGTTTACAAAGCCTCTTGCTGGCATCACTGATCATTCATTCCAGGCTCTCGTGCTTTTGACTTGGGATTGCACCTAACACACAGAACCTTACATCAGGATAAATGATAGGGTAGAAGCAGAGCAAGCAAGAATTGGTGCCCTCATCAGTGTCTCAGCTCCTCTGTGGTAGCCTGAACCATACCTGACAGCAGATGGATGGTGGACTCCCTGCTCCATTCCCTGACTAGCCGATCCAAGGGCTCATTCTCTGTGTGGGAATTTCAGGATGAATCAGCAATAGTATCCAATGAATCCAAATACTTGATGGATATCATAAAGGTGCCTTTGGACTGACCATTCCTGCAGTGCTTTTGTTCTGTCTTCATCATCATCTTCTACCGCCGCAGTTGACAGGATGTGCACCAGGAAGGATATTTGCTTCTCAGCTAATGGCTCTGCATTTCAGCTTGAGACCTTCGTTCTGTCGACATTCAAAGACTAGATGCAGCCTCTCTAAAGGAGTGTCAGAATCTTCAGGGAATACCGTGTATCATTCAGCTAAATCAGCAGGAGGTCAGAGACCTAATCCTAAGGACTATCTCCATTAACCGCTGTATGGTTCCTAGGCTCTGTATAGTCCCACCCAGCATGAGAATCCCTTTCTGAAGACCAGTTACTGCTCTCTTGGGGGCTTGCGCTGGGTATCCAAGGAAACCTTGGAAGGAAGCAGAAGTCAAATACAGGGTAAGCAGTGCACTGAAGCAGTCTTCTACACAGGGCAGGGAGCAAGCACTTCTGCTGGTCACGGTGTAAACCAAACCCATTCTCTCATCTCCAAATACCTCTGAATGCTGGAAAAGTAGGGTTACCATTCGTCCGGATTTACCCGGACATGTCCTCCTTTTTGTGCTAAAAATAGCGTCCGGGGGGAATTTGTAAAGCACTCACAATGTCCGGGATTTCCCCCCTCCCCGGCAGAGCAGAGCGAGCGGCTGGGAGGGCTGCAGGAAAGTCCCGGGCTGGACTCAGGAGCAGCTGTAGAGGAGCTGGATCCGCCCTGCATTCTGAGCAAGTGTATCAGCACAAAGTGCAGCCCTCCCCTTTTGCAACTGGGAGCGGTTTCTGCCATGCAGCGTAGCAAAACGGGAGCGAGAGCACTTTGTGCTGATACAAGGGCAACTCTCCCCTGCAGCCCGGTCCGGCAGCACTGTGCAGGGCCAGGGACCGGGTTTTGTTGTGCTGGGGAGCACAGCCACGTGTCCGGCTCGGCTCATACAGAGCCCAACACCCTGTTCTGAGCAGCAGGGTAAGGGGGCCAGGGGGCAGGAGAAGGGGCAGGGAGGGGGCAGTCAAGAAACGGGGGGGGGGGCTTTTTGGGGGGAGTGGAGGGGGGAGTGGAGAAAGTTTTGGGCAGTCAGGGTACAGGTAGGGGGTAGGGTCCTGGGGGGCAGTTGGGGGGGGTCTTAGGAGGGGGCAGTTAGGGGACAAGGAACAGGGAGTCTTAGGTAGGGGGTGGGGTTCTGGAGGGCAGTTAGGAGCAGGGGTCCCAGGAGGGGGCAGTCAGGGGACAAGGAGTGGGGGGCTGGGAGTTCTGGGGGGGAGCTGTCAGGGGGCAGGAGTGGGGAGAGGGATCGGAGCAGTCAGGGGACAGGGAGCAGAGGGGTTTAGATGGGTTGGGAGTTCTGGGGGGGGCTGTCAGGGGGCAGGAGTGCGGAGAGGGATCGGAGCAGTCAGGGGACAGGGAGCAGAGGGGTTTAGATGGGTTGGGAGTTCTGGGGGGGGGCTGTCAGGGGGTGGGGAGTGGTTGGATGGGGCGTGGGAGTCCCAGGGGTCTGTCTGGGGGTGGGGGTGTGGATAAGGGTTGGGGCAGTCAGGGGACAAGAGGCAGGGAGGCTTAGATAGGGAGTGGAGTCCTGGGGGGCAGTTAGGGGCAGGGGTCCCAGGAGGAGGCAGTCAGGGGACAAGGAACGGGGGGAGGGTTGGGGGTTCTGGGGGGGCGGGAAGTGGGAGGGGCAGGGGCGGGGCTAGGGCGGGGCTCCTCCCGTCCTCTTTTTTGCTTGTTGAAATATGGTAACCCTAGGAAAAGAAGAAGAGCACACGAGGTCAAATATCCTGAATATTATCATTTATGTTCCAAGTGGGGTCTGCGGGCTGCTGAACCCACTGACTCGACTGGAGTGCTCATAAAGAGCTGGGAGAGTTTGAACCCTCTCTGTCCTCCACATCATTTGGAAGTGCAGGGGACAGAGAATGAACCTCTTGGCTACACTTACCTTCTGTGGGAACAGTGGAAGAAATGTGTTGCTGGGCCAGCTGCCTGGATTACCAATGGTGGGAGAGGATGCAGAGAGAAGTGAGCTGCTGCTTCCGTCCATATGAGAGATTTGGGAAGAGAAGCCTCTTTTCCACTCTAATCTATTAGCATAATGGGGCAGGGGAGACACTTCAGAGCAGCACTTAGGGCATGGCTACACTTGTGAGTTTGAGCGCATTAAAGCAGCCCAGTGCGTTCTAACTCACGACCCATCCACACTGGCAAGGCAAGTAGAGCGCTCTGACTCCACGGCTAGAGTGCTCCTGGTACTCCACCTTGGCGAGTGGAATAACGTTTGATGCACCCCCGCTGGAGCACCGCAGCACTAGTGTGGATGCCCTGGTCTGTTAATGCGCTCTGATCGGCCTCCAGAAGTGTCCCACAATGCCTGTTCTAGCCATTCTGGTCATCAGTTTGAACTCTACTGCCCTGCCCTCAGGTGACCAACCATTAGACCCGCCCTTTAAATTCTCTGGGAATTTTGAAAATCCCCTTCCTGTTTGCTCAGCAAGGCATGGAGTGCGCTCAGCGAATCTTTCCAGGTGACCCTGCCTCCCCGCGCCAGACGATCCCCAGTATGGAGCAATGGCGAGATGCTGGACCTCATCAGTGTTTAGTGGGAGGAAGCTGTCCAGTCCCAGCTGCGCTCCAGCTGTAGGAATTACAATACCTTCGGGCAGATATGGGACATGATGGAAAGGGGTCATGACTGGGATGCACTGCAGTGCAGGGTTAAAATGAAGGAGCTGCGGAATGCCTACTGCAAAGCCTGCAAGGCAAACTGCTGCTCCGTTGCTGCTGCCGCGACCTGCTGTTTCTACAAAGAGCTGGACACGATACTTGGGGGTGAGTGGGTACCTCCACTCCGAGTACCACCATGGACACTTCAGAGCCCAGTTCAACAAGACAGGAAGAGGAGGAACAAAGCGGAAGCGAGGGTGCTGAGGCAGAGGAAGACACCCCGGAATCCCTAGATGCATGCAGCCAGGAGCCGTTCTCAAGCCAGGAGGAAGATAGCCAGTCATGGCGGCCGGTGCTTGGGGAAGGACAAACACCAGAGGAGGTGCCCAGTAAGTGGCTTTTATTTTGGGAAGGAAATTGTTCAGTGCGGGCTCTTGGGGTGAGGAGGGTTAGGGCTGCATGCATGGCTAGATGCAGAATAGGGTGTTGGTGTGCTCTCTCACATCGCGGTAATCGGCCTCAGTGATCTCTTCAAAGGTCTCAGCCAGAACTTGGGCAATGCGCTTGCACAGGTTTCTTGGGAGAGCCACTATGGTCCTTGTCCCAGTCAGGCTAACATGTCTGTGCCACCATGCAGTGAGGGGCGGGGGGACCATTGCTGCACACAGGCAAGCTGCATATGGGCCAGGCCGGAAGCCGCATTGTAGTAGAAGACCCTCCCTTGCTTCCCAGGTCACCCTTAGAAGTGAGATATCTTCCAGGGTGAACTCCTGTGGAAAATGTGGGTACAGTGTTCAGTATAGGGGCCCCCTGCAGCTGTTGGCTCTCTCCAAGGCACAGAAACCCAGAGGACTGTACAGCCATGAAACAATCAGTCCCCCTGGACCCTGTGCTTACTCACCATTTTGGGGCTCGCTTTGGGACGGGCAAATTATGCTATTTTGTAGACTGTGCTTGCCCTCCTTAAGTACGGGGGAATCATTGCTCTGTCTGGTGTGAACAATGCTGTCTCTGTTAAGTGTTTCATTTTGCATTTACAGATGCAACCTTGAGATCTCAGCCATCTGTGTTATCACCGGCCGAGAGGCTGCAAAGATTCAGAAAGAGGCCACGTAGAAGCAAGGAAGACATGCTGCATGAAGCAATGCAGCAGTCACTTAACGAGAATCTAAAAGTGGAGGGAGAGTGAAAGGAGAATCCACCAGCAGAATGAGGAGCGCCGGCACAAAAGCACGGAGTTCCGGCAGCAAAGCACAGATCATCTGATAAGCATCATGGAGCGCCAAACGGACTCGATCCAGGTGCTCATAGCCAGGCAGACTGCGCACCACAGCGCCCCCCCTCAGCCTTTGTCCCAAAACTCTTTCCCTTGTGCCCCCATGTCACCTCCAACCCACTTCCCCCAACATCCGGGTTCTTATCGCCACCAGCTGCCTCCAACATTTGTAGCTTCCCCATCCAGCCCTGAAAACTACAACCCTTACCCACTGCACTCAACCCCCATCACCATGCAGTATAGCCATCCTGAAGTGCACCACTCATTGCACAGCACTCCAGACAGGACATATACAAATCTGTGATTGTACCGTTCCCACCCCACTCCCTTGCCCTTTCTGTTTCCAAAGCAATTGTTTCTCTTCAATAAATGAATTTTCTTTTCAATAAATGGATGTTTTGGCTTTGAAAACATTCTTTATTATTGCATAAAGTAAAAAATACCTTAGCCCAGGAAAGCAACAGCCACTGCAAGTAAGCGTAGCAAACACAGATTCCTACTAACATTGGAACCACTGCACTTCACTCCTGTTCAGGGCACTAGACATTACTGGTGGCTTTCAGCCTCAAATTGCTCCCTCAAGGCATCCCTAATCCTTGCAGCCCCGTGCTGGGCCCCTCTAATAGCCCTGCTCTCTGGCTGTTCAAATTCAACCTCCAGGTGTTGAACCTCTGAGGTCCATGCCTGAGTGAAGCTTTCACCCTTCCCTTCACAAATGTTATGGAGGGTACAGCATGTGGATATAACAGCAGGGATGCTGTCATTGGCCAGGTCCAGCTTCCCAAACAGAGAGCGCCAGCGGACCTTTAAACAGCCAAAAGCACACACTACAGTCATTCTGCACCGGCTCAGTCTGTTGTTGAACCGTTCTTTGCTGCTGTCAAGGCTCCCTGTGTAGGGTTTTATGAGCCATGGCATTAAAGGATAAGCAGGGTCTCCAAGGATCACAATGGGCATTTCGATTTCACCTACAGTGATCTTCTGGTCTGGGAAAAAAGTTCTGGCCTGCAGCTTCCTGAACAGGCCAGTGTTCCAAAAGATGGGTGCGTCATGCACCTTTCCAGGCCAGCCTGCATTAATGTCAATGAAATGCCCACGGTGATCCACAAGCACCTGGAGAATCATAGAGAAATACCCCTTCTGATTAACGTACTCGGAGGCTAGGTGGACTGGTGCCAGAATTGGAATATGCGTCCCATCTATCGCCCCTCCGCAGTTAGGGAAACCCATTTGGGCAAAGCCAGCCACAATGTCATGCACGTTACCCAGAGTCACGGTTCTTCTGAGCAGGATGCGATTAATGGCCCTGCAAACTTGCATCAACACGATTCCAACCATCGACTTTCCCACTCCAAACTGGTTAGCGACCAATCGGTAGCTGTCTGGAGTTGCCAGCTTCCAGATTGCAATAGCCACCCGCTTCTCCACGGGCAGGGCAGCTCTCAATCTCATGTCCTTGTGCCGCAAGGTGGAGGCGAGCTCATCACACAGTCCCATGAAAGTGACTTTTCTCATCTGAAAGTTCTGCCACCACCGCTCGTCATCCCAGACTTGCAAGACAATGTGATCCCACCAATCAGTGCTTGTTTCCTGAGCCCAAAAGCGGCGTTCCATGGTGGTGAGCTTGTCCGTGAATGCCACAAGCAATCTTGTGTCATGCGTTACTCGAGTCAATATCATCTTCGGAGTCCTCACTGTCAGTGTGGATCTTAAGGAGTAACTCGACTGCCAAACGTGACGTGCTGGCAAGACTCGTCAGCATATTCCTCAGCAGTTTGGGCTCCATTCCCGCAGACTGAAAGGGAAGACAGAGCGCGCAGCACAAAAAACGTTGAAAGATGGCGCCAAATGTGCACGGAAGCAGAGGGATTGCTGGGATGCAAACCGATGCATCACGGGGCGTTGGGACAAGACCCCAAATGGCCCACCCCCTCCGCCCCCTTCCCACAAGCCACAGCACCAGAATGGGAAGTGGTGCTCTGTGGGATAGCTGCCCATAATGCACTGCTCCCAGTGCCGCTGCAACTGCCACAAATGTGGCCATGCCAGTGCGCTTGCAGCTGTCAGTGTGGACAGACTGCAGCACTTGCCCTACTGCACTCTCCGAAGGCTGGTTTAACTCAAAGCGCTCTACATCTGCAAGTGTAGCCATGCCCTTAGGTAGGGCAGCATTGAACCCAAATGCCAGTGAATGTGAAGTTCCATGTTAGGCTGAATACCGGACTTTGGAGCCTGTGCAGATCCCTACAGAGTGTAGGTCTTGCTGGACAAAAGAAATCTTGGCATGTTGTGAGCTCATCCACCCATCCTTTTCATCAGAAGCAACTGACATTTTATCCTGTGATGCTGTATGGAATTGTGAGACATTTTATATTATTATTAATACCAATATTATACAATTGCAGTGAATCATGCCAGATATGCCATGTAAGGTGTCAGTAGAAACATTATAATTTGCCAAGTATGATAGTTTTGTTTATATGTTTGCATCATCTTTTTATTGTGAGTTATAGATGTGTATGATATGTCTGTATTTAAAAGCTTGTGCTGTGTTTCTGGCTGACACCCCTAGACAGATTGGTATCAGCAGTGCCTCGCCTGTTTGATGGCCCATTAAGGGACATTAGCTGTACAATGAACCCATTGAAAAAAAGCCAGGGACTACACCTTATGACTCAGCAAGGCATGCAGGGACATGCCTATGGACAGAACTCTAAGTCTTTTCCATGCCATGTGCTGTGAAACTTGTGTTTGGAACACAGGAAGTACAAGTCACATTGCAAAAGGAATATAAAGGGCAGCTGCATCTTCTCCATTTTGTCTTTATTCCTGCTTCTTACTTCTGGAGTAACTTTTGTTCAGAGCTTTGTTTGTAGAAAAGACTGAATGACCCATTCAAGGTGTGGATGTGTTCCAGAGGGACTTTCAAGCCAGGCAACTCACCAACACTGCTAGGAACATGATATATGGACTTTGTAGTCTTATATGTGTATCTGATTGCTTGACCATTTAACAACTCTCTTCTTGTTCTTTCTTTTTTCTTTATAATAAACCATTCGTTTTAGATGCTAAAGGATTGGCTGTCAGCCAGGTAATTTGGGTAAAATCCAAACTAATATTGATCTGGTAACGTGGCTGGCCTTTTGGGGTCAGAAGAATATTTTGTATAATGAGCAGAATTTTTAAATTTCTCACTGTACTGGACCTCGGTGCTGACTGGGAGCCAGAGAACTGGAATGCAATAAAGGAATAAAGGGGGCTGTATGATTTCTTTTTTTTTTTTTTATCTTCTTGATAACCAGTCGTGGGGATCAGGAGCACAGTTTGTGACTGGTTGGTGAGTCTAACTTCAGTGTTAACCACCAGTTTGGGGGAAATCCGCTTTCCTTTTTGCAGCCTGCCCTGACCTTGGCATTTTCAGTGAGGGCTACCACAGACATCCCAGGTCACATACCCTCCTGTCCTTTTCCTCTAGAGATGTGGCACTTGAACCTTCTGTAAAGTTGTAGAAACTTCTAAACATTGAGAGATAACTAACTTAAGAATCAAGTAGGTTTTCTAAATCCAACCCAATTACTTGGCTTCAGAGAGCATTTTTTTCTGCATTTCAGTCTCTACCCCCCAACAATAAGCCAGAAGCATGTAATTTTTCTTCTTTGAGTTGGAACTCTCTCCAGGGCCTCTTAACCAGCTAACCAACATTAGTTTTAGTCAGATTGATCTCAAGCTTAATCATTGTTCTAGCCTTGCCCGGGTGGTTCCCAACAGGGTTATCTCCAAAATAGCGGCTCCAAGTACAAAATTTAGCCAAATTATACCCCAACGTCCCCAAACTATCCACAATTAATATGTAAATGAGGTACTGCCTCACTCAGTCAACTTTCCTTGCTCTCCAGCAGAAAGCTCACTCAGTTAGCTCCCTTCTCTTCCAGGTTTCTCAGGCCACATGGCTTACTCATAGAAAGTAGTTTTAGAGAGGGGATTCTATAGCTATGCTATAATTCTCAGAAGAAACTGGTGATTTTGGCTATTCAGAGAGTGGCTCCTCAGCATCTTTTGAAAATCAAACACCATTAAAATGTCTCGAGCTGGATACCGAAAATCACAAGTCAGTTTTGAAAATCTTGGCCCATGTATTCTAGCTGGGAGGTGTCTGTTGCAGCAGATGGCAGGTCTAGTTCTACTCAACTCAGATTAGAAGAAGCTGGCCATGGCTGTCTCTATGGTAGCTTGATGAGGAGTCTGGGATACCCTGACAATAGAAAGCTTTGGAACATTATTCTTTCTGTGTGTTTACACAGTTTGAGTCACTCTAAGACCACCCTTTCTCACACTGGATCATGTTAAACATGCACGCACTCACCACCCAAGAGAAACACAATACAGAAATGAGTAAGAGGACTTGAATATTGTGTGAATGATGATCTCCCAACAGCAGATTCCCTTTTCCCCCTTCTTTCCTGCCCTTCACGCATCCCAGGGTCTGTTGTCATTTCTCGATATGCTGTTTGTTGTAAAGTGCCAGGCACATTAAGAACAGTTTATAGAGAAATAACCACATACAAAACCCCCCATATTAATGGGTGCCCTATTTATGGGCAGCATCTATAGATTCCATATAGAGAAATGCTTGCTTGCTTGCTTGATTTTTTTTCAGAGAGGAAAGCATATTAACTGAGGGTAGATGTACGTGATAGTTTGCATGCAGGGAGGTCTTGGTATGAATTAAGGAGTAGACTTCATTTGATCACTTATCACACACTATGTACAGGGCTCTCTGGTGGCCAAAACAATACTTGTAAATTCCCAATTTAAGAGTTAAAATCAAATTACAGTATATCTGAGTTGTTTTTTTAATGGAGGAATTTACAAATCCTTGTATGAATGTTTTTTTTTTAATCATATGTTCTTAAGATTTCAACTCTGCTTCAATTATAGATCCCTATTTTTGTTGCCCAATAACTGACTTGGAAAATGGGATTGGCCTGAAATTTGCCACATTTACTCTGAAAGCCAAGGAGGCTGTTTCAATAAAGTTTGAAGAAAATTCATCACATGTTTTTGACGTAGACCTCCTTTACTGTTTTCCCTGAATTGAAAGTTGACGTGTCTAAAACATTTTTCTCTGCCCTTCCAGCTCAAAAATGGCTTGTTAACTATCCCAAGTGCAGCTGAGCTCATGAGGAGCAGAGGGGAAGAGAAAAAGCTTTCAAGAAACCAACAGTGGATGCTAATGACCTTGCTAATCACCACCTGGGTTCAACTTCCCTTGCCTAGGCAAATTCATCGAAAAGTGGCCATGACTAAACTAACGCAGCATCTAATCTGCTCCTGCTTCCTGGACCCTCATTATAATCAGGGTTCAGCCCAAGCCCTGGCATGGAGAGGACTGTAGTAGTACTAATAGGTGACCTTCCTATTGCTGTAGAAGTCAAACTTTGGTCGTCATGCTGCTGGGCTTTTTGAAGGTTTTCATACATTTGATCTCTCACCTCCAGATACTTGATGACACACATCCAAATCTTGCAGGAGTGGATGGGGTCACATTACATTGGCTTTGATCCTTCAGTCCGAGCAGATCCCAGAGTGGCAAAGCGTTTCTCATCCTCGAGAGTCCTCCCATGCAAAGTCACAACCAGGATCAACTCTCTCTTCCCCTTTTCTAAATGTATATTATGGCGAAGTCCATGGCCTGGTGCCTCCTGATGCACACAAAGCATACATGAATAGCTTACTGTGCCAGTGCACCCCTCCTGTGACTCATTGCTTGCTTTTAATAAGGGTGGGGCCCTCTGCAAGCATCAGTGCATTGACAGGTCATTGCAATAGAAATCCAGTAGGTGGCAGCAATATGCTTTTTATGCAGACATCTGTGCCATTACTCAGCTGTGGCAGAAGGTGGTTGTTCCTTTGAGTGAAGGGAAAGAGCTGGTTCAGTGCAAGAGGAAAAGCCAGAGAGAATGAATCAGAATAGTGGTGGCGAGAAGGGGAGAATAAGGGCAGTGAAGATTGTTTATAATGTGAGGGCAAGTGTGAACTTTCATGTGGTCAAGGTGGAGTGGGCTTGAACTCCCCCAAACCCAAAAGAGCATAGTTTGGGGAAAACTTACAACCACATCGCCTCCCTCTGGGGACAGGGCACAGGAGTAATTGGCTGGCTAATCTAGAATACGATTAAGTGAGCTAATGCAGTCCCCTCCTCATGTGAGGTACCGATTAGGTGAGAGCTGAAATTGCAAGGTGCCCTTATTTAAAGCACCTCTCAGACCATCCCATCCTCTCCTCAGCAAAGGCAATACAAATGTATGTCTTGCACTGTAATCACATCCTCCAATGGAGCACCTGCAAATTCAGTGCAATGGCTGCAGAGCATTTGTTCCTGATTTACACCCTCTGGTGCTGGCTCTCTGGACAGATGCAGCTCCAGCACAATCGCTTTGTGTCTGATTGTTAAAAAATGAATGTAATAGCTGATGAATGTGAATGTAATAGCTAGCTGCCGACTGGCAGCACCTGCTGTCTGAAATTCAGAAGAGGCTACATTTCCTCTTCCCTCATAAGTGCCCATCTGCAGCACTGGAATTGCTGGTCAGCTGGCATAACTGCTCCTTATGAAATGGCCTCAGGCTCCAACTTGCCCTTGGCCTGTGTGAGAGAATTGTGATCTGAATACAGGCCTGGGTATAAGTGCTTTTGTATAGAGATCCTGACTCTGACTCCAACTCCCGTCCCCACAATCTGACAAATATGAGGAACTGTAGTTACCTGCCTTGCCGGGCTGTTTTGAAGATTGATTAGTTAACATGTGTATGTGCTTTGAAGATGTTATGATCTTGCAACCTAAGCTGGGTTGGGTCTGAAATGTACTTGGGTGAGCCACCTAATAAAATCCAGGTAATGCTGGGGATAGAGTAGTTGCTATGTCACAACATCACAGGTACTGGGTTATAAGGACATGGTGGGTTGTCTGTGGTCCAATAATCTTTATCAAGCAGGAAAGGGTCTGCACTCTCCTTATCACGGGACTTGGATAGTTTTCAAAGGGACGTTGTTTGGTGTGAACCAGTGCCCTTGAGATAAAAGTTCCATCTCATATCTTCGGTCCTCTGAGACATCTACTGTGACGATCTCCCCCCTCCCTCCCAAATATATATTTTAATATTTTTTTTAATTTTGAAGAGAATAAAAATGAAGTTCCTAAAGATCTAGGAACCTCAAAGTTCTCTAGAGAACTAAAAGGCAAATTGGAGCTATCTCGGCAGTATGAGAACTCCAAAAGGTCAGATTAAAGTTCTAACTTTCTTAAATAGTCTCCTAAAACGAACAAGTGTTGCCTTCAGCTTCTCCAGTTTGAAGGTGGAAACTGATCCTCAAAGTGGGAGGCTTGTCTAGAGCTGCAGACCCCAGCCTGTAGTGGAGAGTAGAGTGCAGTGAGCTAAACACCTTGGGAAGGTAGAGCAGGGTGAGGTGGTGCAAGTCTGTGCAAGTCCTCAAGCAGGTAATTAGCGTGTCCCACCCTCCTTTTCCCTTTCTGTTCTCTTGCAACATGTTATTCATTCAACCTTGATCATCTTTTTTTATTTATTTTGGGTTACTTTGCCCCAGTGAAATAGTACGATTTTGTCACTACTGTTGCTAATTGGAAAAAATGCTGCTTCTAAGCTCCTACTGAATAAAAAATTGTCTTAAACTCTGTTCCTGCTTGTTGGTGTGACACTGGCAGTCCAGGTTCCAGCTCATGCCAACATCCTTGTGTCTCAGCTGGACACTAACAGATACATAGCTGGAATCAGTCTGACTCACTTGTGGGTTTATATTGGTAAAATAGGTGTTAGAATTCTAAGATAGTGTTTAGACTCTATTGAATGCTTTGTGAGGTGCTGCATGCTTTACTTTTAATATCTGTGTTCCAGATTATAATGTGCTCTTTGAGCATGTGTAGTGTGAGCCTCTGTGGCTGTACAAATTGCCATACAGGAGAGGGACATTAATTAGTGTGAGGAGCTGCTCTTCCACAGAAATTACGCCCCTCCTGAAAGAGGAGACCCAGCAATACCAAACAGGCTATGGGCAGATCTTACAATTGGAGTTTCTTGTCTAGATTGAGAAACCTTCCACAAAAGGACTAAAGACTCTTATTGTTGTTCTGCTCTCCTCCACTTGAAGATGAGTCATGCATGTAAGTGGACTCCCCCAGTCAGCTGAGTTTGCAGTGGAGAGCACATGGCAGGAGGGGGATAAAACCCCATACAAAAGGAGCAAGGTATCAATATGCTGCTTGGACTGGGGGGGGGGCAGGGGGGGAAGACAAGGTGTTTCAAAGCATAAGCAAGAGATCCCCAGCTGCATAGCTGATTATAGAAGCCTATATTACCTTTTGAAATCTAAGACTGTAACTCGTGTGTGTGTATACGTTTGCTGCTTTAACTTTGTAAATAACACTCCAACTTCCTTTTCCTAGTTAATAAATCTTCATTTAATTTATTATAGGATTGGCTACAAATATTGTCTCTGGTGTGAGACCTAAAATGCAGTTGACTAGGGTAAGTGACTCTGATCCTTTGGAATCAGGAGTAACCTGAATATTGCTGTGATTCTTGGTGTAAGGGGCTGTCTATCACAGAGATGCACTTACCTGCATGGCAAGACAGCCTGGAGTACTCAACGGGACTGTCTGTGACTCTGTGTTAAGGCTGTTAAAGTGCCTGAGGAGTTTGCACTTGGCGCTGTTGGTTGGTGGAATCTAAATTTAGAACTCATAACTGATTTTTGAGCCCTGGTTTTTAATAGTCTGCCCTGAGGTTGGTACTCATGCTCTTGCTTCACTATTGGAAGTGTTACACCTGGAATTATTATTATTAACATATAGGCTACTGCCATGACATAATATAACCATAAATTCCTTTATCAAATCTAAAGGCCAAATGGTATTTCTACAATTGCTCTAAGCATGCCTAAAAACTTTAAATAATAAGCGATTTACTACATCCAAACAGTAACAAAACATTTTAAAGCATTTTATTAAAACACTTACAAAAGACCTAAATCCATAGTTACTAAGACCCACATGGGTCGGCTCCAACTGGGTCAGGCAGATATTAGCAATGAGCCCTGTAAGAGTTTACTTTTTTATACCCTTTAACAAACTAGTGATGTCATTGCCAATTATCAGACCTAGCTAAGGCCAGATGAAGCAGGTTTTGTTATATCACAATAAAGAGACTTATATAGCCAATTATTTACTGTACCTGGTACCCAATTAACTATGTTTCATTACTATTACTTCAGCCCAAACTTTAAAAAAGGTAACTCTGGTATTGTGGGGGGTCAGTACAAATTTAGCACAACAGCTCTTCTTTCTCATGATCTCATTCTTTTTGGTCACATGTTTTGGGCCTATTGCTAATATCCCAGCTCAGTTTAAAACCTTAGTTCACCCAGGTCTAATGTGGACCTATTTTATTACACAACTCCTCTATCGTCAGGGACTATAGGGCTGATATAATTTGTGTAGCTCC
This sequence comes from Chrysemys picta bellii, assembly GCF_011386835.1. Lineage (NCBI taxonomy): Eukaryota > Metazoa > Chordata > Testudines > Emydidae > Chrysemys > Chrysemys picta. Next base: position 89,212,089 of record NC_088791.1, on the reverse strand, counting down.
ATTGAAGTCGATGGAACTTTGCTGATTTAAACCAGCTGAGGAAAAGGATCTATATTTTGGGCAGTTGCCCTCTCCCCCAAAACAATTACTGTAACAATCTTGGGGTTCATTAAATAACAAACCAGTGACTGAGAAAGGAATCCAACTTTAATCAAACTAACTGGATAGTGTGTGTAGTGAGCTGCTGCACACAGCCATCACAGTGTTCCCAATCCTCGCCTCCAGGGCACAACACCAAATTCCTATGTTCATAATACTGTCCCATATGAGGAAGCGTCTCTAAATTATAATCTTCTACAGACATCTCTCTACATCTTCCCTCTTAAAGAAAAACAAGTTAACTCTTATATATAAACAGCTAACAACTGTCTAATAACACACGCATTAAATTCTCAACCCATGTAGTACATTTCCATAAACCCAATGTGTCAACTATGTAGAGAGGTTACCAGCACATCACTCTCGAGTGAGTCTTTATCACTCACTTTCCTCAAATACCCCTTCTCCAGGCAGGTTAGCAAATCTCTGACTCTTTCAGGATGTTTAATCTCCCTCTCTGATCTTCTCAGTATCAGCCTTTCATTAGAGTTGTTTTCTTGTCCCTTGACAGTTTCTCCTTTGTGCATTGATGATAAAGGATCAGTCAAATGGGAAATGCCAGAGTCCACATCTGTTGTCTATGCAGGGCTGGATTTACCCCTTACACATCCCTAGGCACATCATCTTCAACACCTCTCCCCCCGCTTCCCCATGTGGCCCTGCCTGGAGCCCCTGCCGCCCCATGTGGCCCTGTGACCCCCCCAGCAGCCCTGTGTGGCCCACTCTGCCTCCTAACCTGGCTCCAACAAAGCTGCTATGACTTTTCACTTGAGGAAAAAATGCACCCGCCACCTGCCTGCTAACTGTTTGCCGCCACCTGCCAGACCAGTCAGCCTCAGCCGCCTCTGGTGGGCAAAAGGTGGAACTACAGCACATTTTCTGAAGGAAAAAAAATTATGTCTCCCTCGGACAAGAATTCCGTACATGCTACAAACATCATCTAAGGGCGGGGGGGGGCACAACGTGAGACAAGTGGCGTGTGGGGCATCTCGACAGGGGGCGGGGCAAATCAATAGGCTCCCTCCCTCCCGAGCAGTGGCAGCAGGGCAGCAAAATAGCCCAAAATACTGCAATTTGCAACTGCTTAAAACCCCCTGCAACTGACAGCTACAAATACCCCAATTGGGCTAGAAAAATTGCATACTTGGCAATGCACCCCTAGAACGCTGGTGCCCCTAGGCATGTGCCTACTGTGCCTAAGTGGAAATCTGGCCCTGTGTCTCTGTGTTGGAACTTTCTGGGATTACTCATAAATCCCTTCGATTACATCGAAATGTGTCCTCCTGGTCTGTCTGGATTACATAGAACCTTGGATGCAGCTGTTCTTTAATGGTACCCCTTTGGCCCCAAGTATTAGAGCTGTGATTCCTCAGGCACACTCTATTACCTGGGGTAGCAGATGGGAGCTCACGGGCCCTTTTGTCAAAATAATATTTCTGCTTCCACTTCTGATTTTCTTTCATCTTCCATATGGTTTCATCAGCAAGTTATCAGGAATTGGTAAATTCTTCCCATTAACAACTGAGCTGGAGAAAAGCCATTCTCCAGGGGTGTACTTTGGTAAATCAGTAACGCTTTATACAAATCACCCCCTGTGATACATGGCCAGAAAGGGGAAAGCATTTTGCAGGCTAATTGACCTAGATTCAACCTTTAGAGACATATTAGAAAAGTATGTGAATGGTAATTAGGGCCATTTCATGTTAGATAGGCTAGTACTTTGAAATGTAAACTTATATCGGGGTCGGCAACCTATGGCATGCGTGCCAAACACGGAACGCGAGCCGATTCTGAGTGGCATGCTGCTCCCTGCCGCAGTCCCAGCCCCCAGCCCCACTCAGCCCCCCCACCCGCCGCTCTCCCCTGCGGGGGCAGGAGGCAGAAGCTTGGTTCTGCAGCAGCCAAGCGTCCCTCCTCCCCCGCTTCTTCCCCCAGTGTGGTGCTTTCCTGCCCCTCCTCCTCTCCATCCCTGCGCCAATCAGCTGCTGACCCTAGCGAGGGGGCAGGGGAAGAGCGGCAGCATGCACACAGCTCTGTAGAGGACGTAGAGAGAGGTAGGGATGGAGCCTGGGGGAAGGGGGTGGAACAGGGCATATCCCTCCTAGTCCCCTGCCATGAGCCACTCAGGGCAGGGGGCTGGGAGCACCCCCACGAGCTGAGCACTCCAGCCTTCTACCCTGCACCCCCCCACACCCCAGCCCTCTGCCCTGAACCCCCCCACACATCCAGCCTTCTGCCCTGCACCCCCCACAGCCCCAGCCCTCTGCCCTGAACCCTCCACACACTCAGCCTTCTGCCCTGCACCCCCCCACACCCCTCTGCCCTGAACCCCCCCACCCCAACACACACCCATCCTTCTGCCCTGCACCCCCCACGCCCCCCAGCCCTCTGCCCTGACCCTTGAACCCCCCACACACCCAGCCTTCTGCCCTGCACCCCCACACACCCCAGCCCTCTGCCCTGAACCCCTCACCCCAACACACACCCAGCCTTCTGCCCTGCACCCCCACAGCCCCAGCCCTCTGCCCTGAACCCCCCACACACTCAGCCTTCTTCCGTGCACCCCATGCCCCCAGCCCTCTGCCCTGACCCCTGAAATACCCTCCCCCCCCAGGTCTGGGGTCCCGGCCATAGGCCCTGATCAGCCCGCTGCCGGCCTAGGTGAACAGAACCCCAGGCTGGCAGCGAGCTGAGCAGGCTGGTGGCGTAAGATCAGCATTTTAATTTAATTTTAAATGACGCTTCTTAAACATTCTTGAAAACCTTGTTTACATACAATAGTTTAGTTATATAATATAGACTTATAGAAAGAGACCTTCTAAAAACATTAGAATGTATTACCGGCACGCCAAACCTTAAATTAGAGTGAATAAATGAAGACTCGGCACACCACTTCTGAAAGGTTGCCAACCCTGACTTATATTGTTAAAGAATTGGAAGAAGATAGTGATTGTAGTAGTATATGTTTACCTATATCTTGTTAGAGGTTAACAATGTAACCAAACGGTTCCTGTCTAAAGCTATATTCTGTTAATTCAGAGATCAAAAGGAAATACTAACATTTAGATGAAACCTGGGTGAAATAATGTCCTTGTCTCTATGTCTTTTTACAGTTTGTGGTAAACTGTCTGTAAACTGCTTAATGGGTAATTACCTTATGTTATCCCATGTAGTTAATTACGGGTGATGTTTAGGAAACAGAATGTTACTTCAAAAGCCTATTGATCATCCAAGGACTCTGTGCTGCCCAGGAACTGTATAAAGGACTCTTGAGACCTGATCCTTTCACTTCAGATCCGCTTAGGCTTCGTCAGGAGAAGCTTGAGTCATAAGACTGTGGTCTCCAGTTACACGCTGGACCGCCCTGTTGTTGAATATTTGGACATTGGACTATAATCTATGGATTAATTCTGAAATAACGCTATGCAATTCTAAAGCTCACCATCTTTATTATGAAACTGACCTAAGAACTATATTCATGTCTGTATGTATAATGATCTTTTAACCAATACTCTTTCTTTTTTTAATAATTTTTAGTTTAGTTAATAAGAATTGACTGTAAGCATGTATTTGGGTAAGATCTGAAGTATTCATTGGCCTGGTGTAATGTGTCCGATCCTTTGGGATTGGTAGAACTTTCATATTTGACTTGGCTGTCTGGGTGAGAGCCAAAGGCTGGTTGCTTTTAAGGGAACTGTGTTTTGGCTTCTGTGTTGTGAAGCTGTCTTTTGGCTAGCTTGGTGGATCTAAGTATTGGAATAACCACCAGCTTTGGGGATTGTCTGCCCCGTTCTTTGCAGTTTCCCCTAATTGAGCAACCTCAGCGTGGCCCCCATGGGACCCCAGTCATACCCCCACTGTCAAAAGTCTTTTTCAGAAGGTTCTTTACTGTCTGTATAGACCTTTCCACACATCCATTTGACTGGGGGTAATTTGAACTTGATGTTTTGTGATGAAAATCCAAATTTCTGGCAAACTGCATAAAATCTGCACAGGAAAATTGCAGCCCATTATCGCTAAAGACTTCATCTGGAATTCCATGTCTGGAGAAGATTCCCTTCATGCCAGTTATTGCCGACTTACTATTAGTACTATGCAGTGTGAAAATTTCTGGATACAGAAAATAATAATCTGTCACTATTAAATAATCCTTTGATTGATCTCCGACAATAACCAGGTACATAAATCAGTGCCTACCTTCTCATAAGGTCTTTCTGGAACTAGATGAGGTCTTGGTGGTTCTGCCTGTTGGCATTGTGTATTAAAAGCATGAAAAGCAGTTTCCTACCACGTCAGTAATGTCATGATTGATCCGCAGCTAATACAGCACCTCTCATGCTCATTGTTTGCACTTCTCAATTCCTAAATGACCTTCACGGATCTTCTATAGCGTTTCTTTTTGGAGGCTCATTGGAATTACAACCTTACTGCCCTTGAAAATCACCCATCTATCACAGTAAGTTCATGTCTGCAGTTCCAATAGTCTCTTATACTTGAACAGCAACTGCTTATTTCTTCAGGCCACCCTTTAATTATCACTTCTTTAAGGATTCCCAGCAATTCATCTTTCTCCATTTCCTCTCTTATTTGTTGCAGTTTCCTCTTAGCTATGGGAATTGACTTTACAATCAAATCTACATAGGCTTGCATCTCTGTCTCTAAAGTCTTTTCTGGTTTCGTGGGAGCCACTGCTCTGGAAAGTGAATCATCAGTGAACATGACCTTACTGGGCATGTAGGTCACAACCAAATCATATTTTTTACAGCTTTATCGTCATTATTTGAATCCTTAAGGTACAGTCATTTAGCTGTTTGCTAAATAACACTATCAGGGGCTTGTAGTCTGTTTCAACTTCCACTGTCTGTCCATAAATATACTGATTGAATCTCTCACAGGCAAACAATATTCCTAAAAGCTCTTCTCGATCTGTGCATATCTGGTTTCTGCCTCAGTCAGTGATTTGGATGCATATGCCAGTGGTTGCCAACAATCTTGATGCTTCTTAAAATCACTGCACTTAACCCACACCGTGGAGCATCTGCTGGAATTTTAATAGACCTTCCTGGTGCATAGAACTTCAACACTGGCTCTTGTATCAGTTGTTGTTTAAAACCTTCCCATGTTTCCTCCTCTTCTGCACCCCAATACCATTCATTTTTATTGTCTAGAAGTTTTCTCAGAGTCTCTGCTTTGGTAGATAGATTAGGTATGAATTGTCCAAGATAATTAACTATTCCCAGGAATCGTTAGACATCTGTCTTTGACTGCGGATGTGGCATCACGTCGATGGGTGAAATCTTCCTCTTATCAGGTTTACACCTTTGTTGGAAATAACGTCCCCAACAAAAGTCAGTTCTGTAACCCCTAAAACACATTTTCCCCTATTTAGTTTGAGGTTTGCAACTCTAGTTGCATCGAGTCTTCCCAAACTCTATGATCATGCTCCTCATTCATTGAGCCCCATATGATGATGTCATCCATTGAGGTGTCAACACCATTAATATGCTCATAGATCATATGTATGGTTTTGTGGTACACTTCTGGTGCTGAAGCTATGCCGAAGGGTAAGTGTAAGACTCTGTGTCTTCCAAATGAGGCATTAAATATGCCTAGCTTTGAACTTTCTTTGGCTAATTTTAGCTGCCCTGCATATTTAGAGAGCTTTTCCTAAACTTAAGTCTCCTTCAAGGAGCAGTTTGTCTCTTCACACATTGTCTTGGATGCCATAAATGATTCTATCTCTGACCAAAGACTCTGTCAGCTCACCAAAGTCTCAGGTTTTACTGAGTTTCCTTAATTCTGTGACATATTGCTCTATGGTGTCATCATTTTTTTACATGCATGTACAAAATGTGTGTCTCTGAAGAGTTTCATTGCTTTTTGGCATGCAATGTTCCTCAAATTTAGTCAGTATTTTACTTATTTTCATACTTTCACCTTCTTCAAACTTTAAGTTGTTATAAATATCCAGTGCTTCCTCCCCAGCAACATGCAAAAAGATTGATTTCACGTTGTCATTTTTTCCCTCTGCCTCTACGGCTGCTACATACAATTCAAACCTCTGTCTGAATGTTTTCCAGTTCTCTGCAACATTGCCTGACAATTGCAGACTGGTTGGAGGTTGCAACACATCCTTTTTTTCCCCTTCTTAAGCTAGTCAAGCTACTATTGTGCTCACCAAATTCAAGCAAAAGTCTCTGTGCCTGGTGCTCCTCCTGCTTCTCTAACGCCTACCTTCATCTCTGCTTTCCAGTTGCAAACACAGGAGTTAACTTCAAAATCACTGCAGTTTCCTTCTCATTCAGCACTCTGTCACCATAGAACAATCTTGGGGTTCATTAAATAACAAACCAGTGAATGAGAAAGGAATAAAACTTTAATAAAACAAACTGAAGGGAGAGCTTCTGTAGGGAGCTGCTGCACACAGCCATACAGTGTTCCCAACCCCCGCTTCTAGGGCACAACTCCAAATTCCTATGTTCAGAATACTGTCCCTTCTGAGGGAGCATCTCTATATAATAATCTTCTACAAACATCTCACTACAATTACGATCCACTTTCTCTAATTAAAAGATCAGGATAAATCTACACAAAAATTCTCCATGTTTTTTCCAATGGCCAGTCATGATATCAACTGCTCATGCTGTCATGCTTGCTGCTAAGTAGAAGGCAGGGGGTACCTACCTCTAATGCCTCCAGTGAATTTACAGAGCTCTTATGCACTCCTTCTTTGAATAGCAATGGAGCTACTTGAATTTCCCCTACTCCATCTAGGAGTTACTGTAACTTCTCTCAGCAATAAATATGCAGTAGAGGAAAATTCCTTCACAGTGTGTCAGTCTGTGTAACCCCGTGTATGGATGAGAGGTATCAGAGTTACATATCCAATCCCAGGAGATAGCAAATGGTAGCAGTGGCTTAACTTGTAACAGAGTTCAAAAAAGAACTAGATAAGTTCATGGAGGATAGGTCCATCAGTGGCCAGTAGTCAGGAATGCAACTCCATGCTCTGAGTATTAGTCACTACCCTCTGTTTGCCAGAAGCTGGGAGTGGACAACAGGGATGGATCACTTGACGATTACCTGTTCTGTTCCCTCTGGTGCACCTGGCATTGGCAACTGTCAGAAGACAGGTTACTGGGCTAGATGGATCATTGGTCTGACCCAGTATGGGTGTTCTTATGTTCTTACATTGTGGGTGTATCCATTACAATCTGTTCCCTGCTGCTGCAAGACTGAGGGTTTGATCTGGGAAACCCTTTTTTTTTTCTTTCCTAATTGTATATCAGAGTTTTGTGTTTCTCTTTTAGGGCTCTTGCTTTCCTAATGTTTTTCTGAGAAAGCTTTTAACTCTGTTTATTGACAAGATAATAATGATCTTCTCACAGTGCAGCCTTAGGTGCTTCTTAGCATTTTCAGTGGGGTCAAATTAAAAAGCACACAGTTTCTCAGATGAGCTGTGAAACCAAGATCCTGGCCACCTGAAATAATTAAAAATGACTTTTGCAGGAACACGGGAAATCAACACGTCTGATGAGATCAGTGGCCTATCTGGTCCAATATCTGCCTCTGACAGTGGCCAGTACCAGATTCCTCAGAGGAAGGTGCAAAAATCCCATAGTAGACAATTTTGGAAGAACATGCCCATATGATATCTTCTTCCTAATCCCAGTCAGTTAGTATTTAGTTTATGTCCTGGGAAAGAAAACTTTATATCCCATTTTAAAAAATCTTGTCAAATGTAACTGCAGGTGTTCATATTATTCATATAAATGCTTTATTTGCATGCTAACCTCTTATGCTCAATATCTTGTGGCAATAAGTTCCACAGGTCAATTAAGTGTTGTGTAAAAAGTATTTCCTTTTTATCAATTTTAAGTTCCCTTTCGATTATATTGAATATCCTTGTTCTTGGAGGGTAAATTTACCCATGGGCGATGGGTACCAGAGGCTGGGGGAGGCTGTGCCTCCCCAAACAGCCAGGCGTGGCCCTGCCCACACTCCGTCCTCAGCCCCCCCTCCTGCTTCTCGCTCTGCGTGGCTCCAGTCCCCCAGTGCAGTGGCTCCGGCTTGGGCTGGAGCCATGCTGCTCACCCTTCCAGCGCTCCGGGGCTGAAGGGACTGCAGCCGTGCTGCCTGTTCTCCCAGAGCTCCAGGGCTGGGGGTGCTAGCCTGGGGCAGCGGCTGGTTGGCACAGTGTGGGGGCGGTTCTGGGCTCCAGTGGGTCCTCGGGTGGAAGGGGCGGGGCATCGGATGGAAGGGGCGGAGTAGGGGACTAGCCTCCCTTAGCCGGTGATTCACACGCCACCTGGGAATTTAGCTTCTCTATGCCATTCTTTATTTTGTATTTCTCTGTCACAACCTCATTTATTTGACTTCTCTGGAAATCAAACAGTCCCAGTCTTTCTAGAGTTTCTCCATGCCTCTGATAATTTTTGTCAGCCATCTCTAAACCTCTTCTTTTTCTGATATATCTTTTTTGGGGATGAGGGTGAAATCCCAGCTCCAATTAAGTCAATGGCAAAAATCCTATTGACTTCAATCAGGCCAGAATTTCACTTCAGATTATCAGAATTGAACGCAGTATTTCTGGTGAAGTTGTATCATTGATTTATATACTGGCATTATATTGTCATTATTTTCTCTCATGTTCTTTAAAATCTTTTGTCTTTGCCAATAACTTTTACCACAGTTTTCAGGGTATTCCCTCTTCTTAGTGGAGAAAGGACCTGACTTCTGTGGTGACATCAATTTCTTGTCAAGGTGTTTGTAACGATTTAATAGACCCCCTTTTTAACATCAATAAGTGGTCTTGGGTCCTTTAGGATGAATGATGCTGAGGAAAACTAATTTATTTCCCTTCTTGTAATTATCTCAAACAACTTTCCAGACAGATAATGTGTTTACTTTACCTAGGTGACTTTTGTGAATTATCAGTGAAGTCCTTTGTGATCCAGAAAGAGTTAAAACAGTCACGGGTCTCAATACTGGTATTGACCTTGAAGATTCTACCAGGCCCCAAACTGGTGATTCCAATTAGCTTTGATGACCAGGAGGACAGTCTTTCCCATATATAACCAGGTCTGCATTTAATTATGAGAGAGAAAATGCTTGAGAAGGTAAGATCTGTTTCAGCACTGATCTGTAGAACCATTCAAGAATGAATCATTAGGGTGGGAGGAAATTGCTTTATTTCTCCCATGTAGATGGAAGCTGATGGCAATCAAACATTGTGCCAGTCTGTAATCCTTAAATTTATGACCCCAAGCACAGCCTGTATATTTACCAATCACTTTCTCCATCTGCCTATAGTACTATAGCATAGGCCTGAAATGTTTTATATAGTACTGTAGTTACAAAGATGTAACTTTCATAAATTCGAAGCACACTTTCTGCACTCTACCCTAGATCATCTATTAGATTCCTGATGGAGTGAGACTAATGGGGCTGTAGCCATCTCTTTTGACCATGTACTTACTTATTGTGCAATGGGAATATTGCTGCTGTAAATTTACTTTTGCAGATTTGAAAATACATGTACAGTAAAAATGTTGAAAATTAAAAAAAAAAAAATCTCCTGGAAATAGTGAAACGTGGGCTTGGTAGGACAGTAAATATGTAAAAAAAAAAAAAAAAGTGAATCTGAATGCAAACAGTTCTGCAAAATATTAACCCCATGAACTGTGAGCCATTTCTAGGCAGAGGACACTGAATAACTGGGTCTTCTGTAGAGCAGGGTGATTTTTTTTTTTCCGGTGGTAATTTATTTGGCAAAAATTGCCATTTCAGGTCAGCCAAAAATGTTTTTTTTTAAATTGGGTCAAATACAGCGAGAAGTTTAGGCAAAAAAAAAGGGGGGGGGGCGGAATTCCAGAATCCTCTAACAATTTTCATTTTGACATTTTCAGAATGAAACATTTTAACTTTTTGTTTAGAAGATGTTTCGTTTAGACATTTAGCTCATTTTAACTAAAAACAAACCAAACAAACCCCCAAAAGGTGTTTTTTTTAAAAAAAGGACACCCACACAACAACTAAACATTGCATTTTGGGTTGAAGAAAATGTTTCATTTGACCCATGATTTTTAATTGAATTGATTTTTTTCAGTTTGGCCACTGAACTGAAAAATGAACTGTTCACCCAGCTTTAGCCTTCTGTTTAGGGCTTGTGAAGCTGGAGGCCAAGGTAAGGGGAAGTGTTTCTGGCATCTGAGGCAAGTTGGAGTTCTGATCTGGAGAGAGCCCAAACTCACCCCTTCTCTCTACTGCTGGAAACTCTCCCCATTTCTCTGGACGTGCATAGCCAGATGATCCCATCCTGACAGCTGGGTCAGGAACCAACAAGGGGATGAAACCCAGCAATGGGTCAAAGGGCAGGGGAGTGCATTTAATTACTCCCACCAAGCAACCTTAAATTGTTGCCAACTGGAGGTGGATTTGGAGATCTGGATTCAATTCCCACCCCTGCCAAACCTGTGTAACCTTTGGTAAGACCTTTCAGCCTCAATTCATCAAAGCAAATAAGCACGTGCTTAAGTGCTTTGTTGAAGTAGGCTCTTTATAGCTCCGTGGCTCAGTTTCTCTTTTGTAAAATGTGGATAATATTTGCTCACCTCATCCCTGTTTAACATACACTCTGATACCATGGTGAAGGGGGCCACGTATGCAAGTAGATTAATAAAAAGTGTGGTGTTATTTTCTAAATTCAAAAAGATTTGGGTACTTTTGGGGAGAAAATCCAGGGGGCTGAGTTTGGTGTGATGATTCAGGTCACTGATTATTTTATTGCTTGTATCCCTACTGATTATAAGAGGGAGTTTTCATGTAGCTAATGGATGCACCAGTGTATCTCTCATCACACACTGAGGAACAAATAAGTAGTGAAAAATGGAAGACCTTTCCTCCCTTGCCTCACCCAAAAGGTCCATGTACTTTACACTTGGCTAATGAGTAAGGCTACGAGTTTGGCAGAGGAATTTTTATTGAAAGTCCCTGTGGAAATGCACACAGGGCCAGTGTTAGGGGGTAGCAAGCAGGGCAATTGCCTGGAGCCCCACGCCACAGGGGGCCCCAGAAAGCTAAGTTACAGCAAAGCTGAACCCCAAGCCCTGCCGCCCAGTGCTGAATTAGTGGAATTTTGAGGAAGTCATGGAGGTCTCGTAAAATCACGGAGTCTGTGACCTCCGGGACTGACTCGTAGCCTTACTAATGAGAACCCAACTGTAAAACAACTTGGAGGGCTATTTAGAGTGAACAGTTAGGCACTGCTATCTGCAGAGATGAAAGTGCGTCAGCCTAAATTAAATATTGGTTCGAACAATGCGTAGCTATTGTGCATCTTGGGGGAAAGAATGTCAATGAGAAACTCAGGAGTGGAAAAGCAAGATAACCCAAAAAGAGCAAATAAGCTTTTTATCAGACTCCGTGGTTCTGTATGGTATATGGTCAAATTCATTAGCATATCTTAATTACAAATTAGCCTATCATTTGTAGAACAAATTATACTGCAAGAAATTTGGGGGGTAGAAACAATTAATTTAAGCTTAAAAACGCAAAAAATGTTTAAAAAAAATTGCTGGGTATGTATTTTATATTGCATACGTGGCATTTTACTTCAATTCTTCCTTATGCCGTCCCCCTTAAACACATCCCCACTAACTGTCATACACGATGATCACACAACTTTAAAAAAGAAGTACACACAATGACACGGGCCGCTTCACCTCGAATGGTCCCTCGAAATATGTGTTAACTACTTCTGCTAAACAATGTTCCATCTTGTCTTTAGCAGTGACACTCTGAGCATATTGCCCAGACCCGAAGAAGAGCTCTGCATAAGCTTGGAAGCTTGTCTCTCTCCAACAGAAGTTGGTCCAATAAAAAATATTATCTCGCCCACCCACACACTTACACACACCGCCACACTGTTGCACAGCAAATATGTCCGTCTGTCTCTCTCATGTGCGCTTACATGCGTGTACACACACACTTTCTCATATACTTACACATGTCCCTTGCATTCGGGGAAAATACGTTTGGTACAGAAGCCTGTGCACAGCCCTATGGACAGATGCTCACTGCTTGAAAACAAGCTGGCACAAAGAATCTCTTTGTTCGTTTCGAAATGCTGGTCAGTCTGCCAGTACTTTTGATCTGCAGGACTGGCTCAATTCCACTGTCTGTCACTTAAAAGCTGAAAAATATTTCTCTGGCCCCTCTCCCACATTCCCATATTCTTGGCGAAATAGCTTTAAAATGTCTCCTTTGGATGCATGTATACATATTTATTATGTGCGTGTATAATATATTACACAAACATATACATAATGGATGATATGTAGCCCTAGGCTGAGCCCCCCTTCAATGCATATGCACCACTTAAGCATTGTTTTGAGGCCTTAAATGATGCTGAAGTCGTGTAAAAGAGGGACTTGTGCTGATCTTCTATATAGGGATAATTTTCACCCTATATGTGTAATACAAACAAAAAACGTACATAAAAGGACCATAATTAAGTTTGCAGTCAAACACTCCAGAGTTAAGAAATGCCAGAAGGAAGGTTGCCTGTGCAACCTTAATTTGCCCCCCTTATGTGAATGCATTATGATACAGTTTTGAATTACATGATCACATACTATTTTTTCCACAGGCCCCCTGCTTCATTCAGTGCACAGGATGGTGCTAACTTAAGGAGCAGCTATTCACTCTTTTGTTTTGATCTCATTGGTCAGGGTGTGGCCCTAGACCTTATTTCCTGCACACTATTCAAACCCTGCTCTGCAGACAGAATTATCAATTTCAGAATTATCAATGGGCTTTTCTGTGATGCTCGCCACTATAGTATCTGAATGCTTCACAACCATGAATGTATTTTCATAACAGTCTCTGAGAAGAGGGGTTTATCTCCATTTTACAGATGGGGAACTCAAGGTCAGAGAAAGATCAAAATTATCCACGAATTTTGGGTGCCCAATTGGAGATGTTTAGGACCTGATTTTTTTTTTTTTTTTTTTAGAGTAATGAGCATTATATAGCACTTCATATGTTCAAAGCAGAGCTCCCATTGCCTTCAGTTGCGGCTGTGAGTTTTCAGCACTTCTGCAAATCAGACTAAGGGCCTCAAATCAGGCACCCAGAACATGAGGAACACAGTGATCCCCTCTGAAAAGCTTGGCTTAAGTGTCTTGCCCAGTGTAACACAAGAACTCTCGGAGAGAAGCAGGGAATAGAATCCTGTTCTCCAGGGCAGCATCCAACTGCCTTAGCCATGAGACCACACACAGGCAACCATAACTCTGGCGTTTCCTCACTTCAGAGTGCTTGGTTTTGCAAGTTTAATAAAGTCCTTTTTAATAAAGTCCAGAAGTAGGAATTTTTTTGTTTGTGTAATTTTTCTAGCTTATTAAAAGAGCAAACTGAAGAAAACCAAATTTCATCATGTGGCATCATATTGAGACTCACATGGGTCACCAGCAGTGTCTGAAATCTTTTTAGATCAACTGCTCAGCTCTCTGCCACTTGAGCTAATGAAGTAACTGATAGCAAAAGCACAACACAATCCTATGTGTGGACCAACATTAGAGGGAAATGGGAGACTTTGCCTGTGGGTTTCATGAATATTTGCTGACAGCAGAGGAATGGTGAGACTCAGGAATCGTGGGTTCCATTCAAGGCTGTAGAGGGGAGTGTGTTGTACTTGACACAGATTTTCTTCTGTCCATCTCCTCCTAACTCAACCCTTTCTGCCCCTTCTCTTCTATCCTGTCCCTATCCCAATCATGTATCTTTCCCTCTTTGGCTCCTCAGCCCCACCCATTCTCCTCATCCAGTCCCAGTCTCCACTTCTCAGCTCCTGAGGCTTTTCATCCCAATCTCTTTGCCCAGTCAATCCCAGTTTCTCCCTCCTGGCTCCTCATCCAATCTCTGTGTCCCATCCCCCCACTTTCCTCTCTGGCTCCCAATCTCCTTTCCCAACCAGTTGCAGTTTCTCTACTCTGTTCTCAGTCCTGATTTCCTTCTCCACTCCCTTGCAAGCCTCCAGTCCCAGTCTTCTGAGCCCTCCCCATTCCACCTCAGGGCTGGCTGAACCATTTTGGCTGTAATTCCCCCCCAAAAAATCACCCTGAGGCAGAGACCCAGAATGGAAAATATCAGCCCAAACTGTTGAAGTTTGGCAATGTTATAAGCCACTGAAAATAGCTCATACTGGAAGTCCAAAAAGATGTTTAAATAATGTTAAGTTTGTAAAGCGAAGCATTCAGAAGTTAGGATAGGCTAGAATTAAGTATACCTGTATAACCTTAATTCTGCCTCCAAACATATGCTAAAAAAAGGGATTGGACTGGGGCCTAGGAGAACTGGATTGAACTCCTGGTTCTACCACAGACTTCATCTGTCAAGCAAGTCACTTAGACTAAAATTTTCAGAAGAGGCCATTAATTGTCGGTTTCTAGTTGCTGGGCACTTGATTATTGTGGCTCCCACAATGAGGGGACAGTTTTACATATTGTGGCCTTAACCTCGCTGTGTCTCAGTTCTCCCAATTATAAAACAGGGATGATAATGCCTGTATTTCACAGAAAAAAGTCACAGAGGGTCCTGTGGCACCTTTAAGACTAACAGAAGTATTGGGAGCATAAGCTTTCGTGGGTAAGAACCTCACTTCTTCAGATGTATTTCACAGGTGTGTTTGGGAGATAAAAATCTGTTAATGTTTGGAAAACATTCAACTACAGGAGCAGTGAGCATAATAGAAAATCCCATGAGGGATATGTTCAGTGCAGTGTTTTGATGGTATGCAGAATATAAGGCCACATATTGACTGAGGAGGATAAAAAGAAATATTGAACAGCTGCGTTGTTCCCTGAGTACCGTCCATCCTGTGTACTGAATGAGGCAGGTGTCTGGTGAAATTAGTATGTGATCATATAATTCAAATTATACCTGCATTTTTAAAGTATTCAGCACTTCTTCACAAACCATTTGGTATTAAACCAAATTATATGGTTTATTGGTGTCCCTGGTGGTTTTAAGACTGAACATTACACTGCTCTACAGCCAAAATGCTTCTGAAATCATTCTCACTTGAGTCAGAAGAGGAAGAGGATGAAACTTCTGGTCCTGAACCATCAATGTCACAGGACCCACATTTTCTCCCATCCTCCTCCTCTGAACAACTCTTCATAACACAAGGTGAACTGAATGACCTTGTCAGGGATTTGGAACTACCCAAGAGTAAGGCAGAGCTGTTGGGCTCCAGACTACAGCAGTGGAATCTCCTGGCAGGTGATGTTAGGGTTTCCATGTTCCGTGACCGTCAAAAGGATCTTGTCCCATTCTTCTTCATGGAAGGTGATCTTGTAGCCTGCAACAACATCGATGGTGTGATGGCAGCCCTCAATGTCGTTCACGATCCAGATGAGTGGAGACTGTTCATTGATTCATCGAAGACGAGTCTTAAAGCTGTTTTACTGCATAATGGCAATGTTTTGCCATCAATTCCTGTTGGTCATGCAGTCCATATGAAGGAAACCTATTGTTGTCAGATGCTACCGGGGTGGTGCTTCTGCTTTCTCCTGTTGATATCACTCGGCTGCGTGCGTGTGTTCCCTCTGTGTGCTGCCCCAGCTCTGCGCAGATAGCTGACAGCAAACCCGACGAGAACCCCCAATAACCACAGAGTCTAGTAAGGTCTGAATGCACCTCGGCCGGGTTTATTGCGACCCTGACACAATTTCAGTTCCCCGTAGATTACTTAGTCTACCGGGCATACTGCTAGAAAGTGCCGCTCGGCAATGGACTCAGCTCAGTGGCGGGACTTTCCACTGCCCCCTCGGCCGGACAAAGACACCACCCCAGGGACACATTCTTATACACAGGTACAAACAAGTTACACATCACTCCTGACGTATTGAGGTGCAACCCCTCTACGCAGTAAGGTGCCGCCTCGCACCTTGTACCTGTTGGTTCGATCAAAACAATTCTATCCATCATTTTACCCTTTTGCCCCTGTCATTGGGATGGGTCGGCCTGTTCCATGTTATCTGTGAAATGTTCCCGTATGGTATGTCTTGGTACCATGTTTATACTTTAACTTTGCTAGGTGAATATATTGTTATGCAACCTCAGCCCTTTCCTTGCCAACTTCTGTGAGCAGGGCCTGCCTCTTGCTCACAGCTTAACTTGGCTTCATATTAGCAAAGTCTTGACCATTACTTTAGTTTGGTTCAGGCCTCATACTGGGCCTTCATTAGGCCTTCACTTACTACATTGCCTTCACTTACTACACCTATGACAACATGAAACAACTTTTGAGGTGCATAAACTATGACCAACATCAGTGGCATTGTGGCGATTTGAAGGTTGTTGCTCTCTTGCTTGGTTTGCAGACTGGATACACAAAGTACTGCTGTTTTCTCTGCGAATGGGATAGTCGTGCAAGAGATTCCCACTACATCAAGAAAGATTGGCCACTCTGACAGTCATTGGAGCCTGGGAGGAAAAGTGTTCAGCATCCACCATTTGTTGAATCAAGGAAGATTTTGTTACCACCCTTACACATCAAGCTGGGTCTGATGAAGAACTTTGTCAAGGCCATTGACAAAACACAAGCAGCTTTCAAGTACCTCCATGGAAAATTTCCAAGGTTAAGTGAAACTAAGATAAAAGAAGGTGTCTTTGTTGGTCCTCAGATTCGTGAACTTCTTCAAGATGATGCATTTGACCATGCACTGCGTGGCAAGGAAAAGACGGCATGGAAAGCCTTCCAGTTAGTGGCAATAAATTTTCTCGGAAACAACAAGGCAGACAACTACAGGTTGTTGGTGGAAAACCTCCTCAAGGCATACAAAAGCCTTGGTTACAACATGTCACTAAAGATACATTTTTTGCACTCTCATCTAGATTTTTTTCCACCGAACTGCAGAGCAGTGAGCGACGAGCACGGCGAGCGATTTCACCAGGACATTGCAACAATGGAGAAACGCTATCAGGGCAAATGGAGCCCATCAATGCTTGCAGACTATTGCTGGACAGTGACAAGAAATGCGCCATTTAATGAATACAAGAGACAAGCCAAGAAGCGCCGAGTAGACACTGAATAGGACTAAACTATGTACATAATAGTTTTTGCCTTTTGTTTCATAATAAATTTTATTTATATAACCCTTTTGCTGATTTTTAAAGTGTTACATAAACAGGACAGGTGAAATATTATCATGTAAATAGGAAGGTGGTAAGGTGATAGGGAACAGCCAGCATGGATTTGTGAAGAACAAATCATGTCAAACCAATCTGATAGCTTTCTTTGATAGGATAAGAAGCCTTGTGAATAAGGGTGAAGCGGTGGATGTGGTATACCTAGACTTTAGTAAGGCATTTGATACAGTCTCGCATGATATTCTTATTGATAAACTAGGCAAATACAATTTAGATGGGGCTACTATAAGGTGGGTGCATAACTGGCTGGATAACCGTACTCAGAGAGTTGTTATTAATGGTTCCCAATCCTGCTGGAAAGGCATAACTAGTGGGGTACCGCAGGGGTCTGTTTTGGGACCAGCTCTGTTCAATATCTTCATCAACGACTTAGATATTGGCATAGAAAGTACGCTTATTAAGTTTGCGGATGATACCAAACTGGGAGGGATTGCAACTGCTTTGGAGGACAGGGTCATAATTCAAAATGATCTGGACAAATTGGAGAAATGGTCTGAGTTAAACAGGATGAAGTTTAACAAAGACAAATGCAAAGTGCTCCACTTAGGAAGGAAAAATCAGTTTCACACATACAGAATGGGAAGAGACTGTCTAGGAAGGAGTACGGCAGAAAGGGATCTAGGGGTTATAGTGGACCACAAGCTAAATATGAGTCAACAGTGTGATGCTGTTGCAAAAAAAGCAAACATGATTCTGGGATGTATTAACAGGTGTGTTGTGAGCAAGACACGAGACGTCATTCTTCCGCTCTATTCTGCTCTGGTTAGGCCTCAGCTGGAGTATTGTGTCCAGTTCTGGGCACCGCATTTTAAAAAAGATGTGGAGAAATTGGAAAGTGTCCAGAGAAGAGCAACAAGAATGATTAAAGGTCTTGAGAACATGACCTATGAAGAAAGGCTGAAAGAATTGGGTTTGTTTAGTTTGGAAAAGAGAAGACTGAGAGGGGACATGATAGCAGTTCTCAGGTATTTAAAAGGGTGTCATAAGGAGGAGGGAGAAAACCTGTTCATCTTAGTCTCTAAGGATAGAACAAGAAGCAATGGGTTTAAACTGCAGCAAGGGAGGTCTAGGTTGGACATTAGGAAAAAGTTCCTAACTGTCAGGGTGGTTAAACACTGGAATAAATTGCCTAGGGAGGTTGTGGAATCTCCATCTCTGGAGATATTTAAGAGTAGGTTAGATAAATGTCTATCAGGGATGGTCTAGACAGTATTTGGTCCTGCCATACGGGCAGGGGACTGGACTTGATGACCTCTCGAGGTCCCTTCCAGTCCTAGAATCTATGAATCTATGAATCTATGAAAAAAGCAACCATAAACACATGAAAAGACCTAGGTTTACAATTTATGATTAAAACTCTACTATCTACACAATATACATAGACATAAAATGTAAAAACTTAAATATCTTAGAAACAGTAGCCAATCAGTTGTTTTAATTGTCATATTTGAATTCAGCACATCAAAATACATAATAAATAGCACATTTTATCTCTGAAGCAGACGACTTCTCAAAAATTGTAGACCAGTGTTATTTACAGAAAGGCTTTTCATGTCAGTTGTTGAACTGATATCATGCTATTCTGCAGCAGTAGCCAATGGAAACTGTTGAAGCGCTTACAGTACCCATAACCCCTTTCCAAGGTTCAGAAACTGGAAGAATTGCAGGTGTTTCTTTGCAAATGCAAATTGCATTTCTACAGTGTTCTTTCAAAAGGTAACAATTGTTTGTGCCATTTAACAGCTGAGGGAATTAAGTCTACACATAGAATAAAAATAAATGGGATGCAATGAATTTACTAATGGCTTTCAGAATCACAGCATAGATCTCTAATCCTTGAGCTAAAATACCAACTTTGTTAGCTGGTAGCAGTAGCAGGCTGTTATTCTGTGTGTGGGCCAGCCACTGGGATGTGTGTGCAACAGTCACTTTGTCAGTGAGTTATACAACTATTTGTTGGCCTTAGCCGTACAGTGCTGGAAATCAGATTCCTGGATTCTTTTCCTGGCTCTTGAGGGAAGTGTTCCCTGGTGGTTAAAGCAGGAATCAGAGTTAGGATTCCTGGGTGTTATTCTAATTAATGGTGCTTGGCCTTTACAGTGTTCATTCATTCACTCTCAAAGTACTTTGTGAAGGTGAGTATGCAGAAGTAGCCCTAGGCAGCATAGTAAGCACATAGTTTTGGCAAATTCATTCTGAGAGGCAGAGTTGATAAGAACTAGATCTGCCATATTGGAAGCCTGGTTCTATTTACAGCCCTATCTGAAGTGACTTTATACAGATCCTCAATGCCTTATCTGTAGAATGGGGGAAATGATACTTGCCTGTGTTGAAAACGAGCCGCTAATGAATAATAAGGGTTGTGAAGTGCACGGATCAGTTCTAGTCAATGGAAGAGGTGAGAGGAAAACTCATGGTTTCCAGCCCTTCACACCTTCTCCAGGCCAAAGGAAATGGAAAAGGAGGAGAAGGGTCCATTTTGCTTGTGTCCTCTTTGGCGCTCTAGCGCTAGGCATATTGTACTGTGCATATGCTGTCGCGAGAATGTTCACTGGAAGCTATATGCAGTGCAGTTCAAACATTCAGGAAATGAAGATCAAGCCTCCAACCGGGTGTGCAGAATGGTGGTTTTCTGCAGCATAAGACTTGACCAAATCTGGATGGCTTTTCATGAGAACAGCAAAAGGCACCTGATGGACCCCACACCTATTTTCCTGCCAAATTTCACTGCCTTCTCCACAGCATGATGGTGCTAGAGGTCTTCAGGAAATGGATGAGGGGAAAATTTAACTTGATAAAATTATCTATTTTTCTGTAACCTTGTGCTTGGAAACAGATGAGCTGTTTTTGCTCAGTTTGTTTTGTTTATTTATTTAAATGAACCTGGGGCAGAGACATCAACATGGAAAAGCTCAGCCCAGATGGAGAAAACTTGTCAAAGAAATAAGCATCTGAAAACAGAAGTTTATAATGGAAAGTGTTAGGCAACTATCGGCATTGCTCACAACTGCTCCTCTGAGAATACAGAATGGCCAGAACCAGAGACTTCAACTCTCTACACTTTGATGGCTGGGCTGAAATGGATCCTGGTTTGGAACCAACCCTGTCTCTGATTTTGCCATTCAAAGCGTAAATGATCATAGAATCATAGGACTGGAAGGAACCTCTAGAGGTCACAAGGAGCAGGAGAGAGAATTATCCTCTTTTAGTGATATGGAAACAAAAATCGCTGGATAGGGCCAAATTTACGGGTACAGTAACTGATACCGGGCATTTGTGGCAGTAAGGTCTGAGCAAATCTTTCAATGGGTGCACGGCAATAAAAATGACTGGTCTAAATTTTGGCTCCTTGCTGTACTAGGGTTACCATATTTCAACAATCAAAAAAGAGGACGGGAGGAGCCCCGCCCCTGTCCTAGCCCCGCCCCTGCCCCTTCCACTCCCTCCCACTTCCTGACCCCTCAGAACCCCCAACCCTCCCCCCCACTCCTTGTCCCCTGACTGCCCCCCAGGACTCCACCCACTCCCTAAGCCTCCCTGCCTCTTGTCCCCTGACTGCCCCCTCCTGAGACCTTCCCCACATCCTAACTGGCCCCCTAGGACCCTACCCCCTATCTGTCCCCTGACTGCCCCAACCCTTATCCACACCCCCACCCCCTGACCCATCTAAACCCCTCTGCTCCCTGTCCCCTGACTGCCCTCCAGAACCCCACCCCTACCTAAGCCTCCCTGTTCCTTATCCCCTAACTGCCCCTTCCTAAGACCCCACCCCCAACTGTCCCCCAGGACCCTACCTCCTACCTGTACCCTGACTGCCCAAAACCTTATCCACCCTCCCCCAGAAAGCCCCCCCTGAACTCCCGCGCGCCCCCCCCCCCCGCTCTTTGTCCCCTGACTGCCCCCTCCTGGGACCCCTGCTCCTAACTGCCCTCCAGAACCCCACCCCCTACCTAAGCCTTCCTGTTCCTTGTCCCCTAACTGCCCCCTCCTGAGACCCCCCCCCACCTGTACCCTGACTACCCAAAACCTTACACCCCCAACCCCCAGACAGCCCCCCCCCGAACTCCCTGACCCATCCAACCCTCCCCCCTGCTCCCTGTCTCTTGACTACCCCCCCCCCCGAACCTCCCTGCCGCTTCTCTGGCCCCCAGCCCCCTTACTGTGCTGCAGAGCAGCGCGCTCGACAGCGGGGGAGGGCAGCAGGGTCGGAGCCCCAGACGAACAGCCGGCGATCTGTGAGTGCAGGGAGGGGAGGAGGGGAGTGGTGTCAAGTTTCAGGAGGGAGGAGGGGGGAAGTGCAGAAGGGCTCTGGCTCTGGCTGTCGGAGCCTGCTTTGTAAGCCACGCGCACGCTCTGCATGGGGGGGGAGGAGGAGGGGAAGTCCGGACATTGACAAATTCCCCCCGGATGCTATTTTTAACCCGAAAAAGCCGGACATGTCCGGGGGAATCCGGACGAATGGTAACCCTATGCTGTACACTTTGGAGGCCTCCACTATGCATCTGAGCTACATTTGTTGAATGTGGGTGCTTAAAATGAGGTATTGATTCAGGGGCCTGACTTCCTGAAGTGCTGAGCACCCACAGGCTTCCAAGGCAGCTCAGCAGTTTGAAAAATGGGCTACTGGCTCAGATTCCTCAGTGTGGATTTAAGCGCTGGTTTTTGTAATTAATATTTACAAATGTTGGTCTTGATCTCAGATGGGTGAGAAAGAGAGAGTGTGAGTGAGTGTCCTGCTTTCCTGAAGAAATTGAGTAGGGCTCACTTGCTGGGCTCAGGTGGACATAAGACATATGATCAGTTCCCCGTGATTGCATGGGGAAGTGAAAGCAGAACTTGGGCCCGGTCTACACTACAGAGTTAGGTTGATGCAAGGCACCTTATGTTGACCTAACTATGTAAGAGTCTACACCATATGTCCTGCCAACATAACTTTCCCACTACGCTGACTTAATAACTCCACCTCGAGCAGCGTAGAGTCAAGGTCAATGTAATTAGGTCAATACAGTGTTGGTGTAGACCGGGGTAGGCAACCTATAGCATGTGTGCCAAAGGCAGCACATGAGCTGATTTTCAGTGGCACTTACACTGCCGGGTCCTGGCCACCGGTCTGGGGGGGGGGCTCTGCATTTTAATTTCATTTTAAATGAAGCTTCTTAAACATTTTAAAAACCTTATTTACTTTACATACAACAATAGTTTAGTTACATATTATAGACTTAAAGAAAGAGACCTTCTAAAAACGTTAAAATGTATTATTGGCACACGAAACCTTAAATTAGAGTGAATAAATGAAGACTCGGCACACCACTTCTGAAAGGTTGCCAACCCCTGGTATAGACACTACGTTGCTTACATTGACTGTTACTGGCTTTCAGGAGCCATCCCACAATGCCCCACACTGATAGTACAATCAATACAAGCGCTCATGGTGAGGCTGCGCGCTGACACAAGGAGCCAAGTGTAGACATGCACAAATGATGTAATTACAGTGGTAGCTGCATGGATTTATTAGTTGGGTCGACTTAATTTTGTAATGTAGACAGGGCCTTAGTCCTTCCTTTTCCATGTTCTTCTGTGATTGTGAGATTGGGGTAAATGTTCACTTTATTTTACATCTCACCTTAAAACGTTGGACAGTAGCATCTGTCTGAGAGCTAAAGTGTGTGCTGCAAAGAGTCAAGGTGCTCTACATAAGAATGGCCCTACTGGGTCAGACCAAAGGTCCATCTAGCCCACTATCCTGTCTTCCAACAGTGGCCAATGCCAGATGCCCCAGAGGGAGTGAACAGAACAGGTAATCATCAAGTGATCCATCCCCTGTCGTTCATTCCCAGCTTCTGGCAAACAGAGGCTAGGGACGCCATCCCTGCCCATCCTGGCTAATAGGCATTGATGGACCTATCCTTCATGAATTTATCTAGTTCTTTTTTGAACCCTGTTATAGTCTTATTCTCCACTGAGAACATGCAACACACACTCCTAGAACAATTCCTGCCCACTCCATCCCAGGCCTCAGGAGCATCAGTGAGTCCAGTTCCACGCTGCCCTGAAGGGCTTGTGCAATATTAGGGGTGGTGACAGTCAGGGTAGAGATTTCAGATTTCTGCCGTGATTTGCTGATAAATTCTCATCGGCTTCCAACACCCAAATCTCATATGCTTCATTACTGAGCTGTAGGATGTGGCAAATTATTATTGGTCTTTCACTGACCTCTAGTGGTAATGTATAAAACAGCAGTCTTCAGACCTGACCTTGATGAGATCAGAGACGAGTGATGCCATAGAAATTAGCATTGGACAAGAGCCATTAGGTCAGCGAGTTCATCTCCACTTTGGGCTGTTCAGGATCACTCCTTGCAATATATTTTACAGAGCTTTTGTCCAGTCCTATTTTCAGTGGTCTCCAGCAATGGGGCTTTTGCCATTGCCCCGAGGAACTATCCTACAGCTTAACAGTTCTCACCATTGCCAGACATCCCTGACTTTCAAACCTTTGCTCCATTTTATTCCATTGTACTAGTTACATCTACTAGAGCCATTCTGTACAATGTAGAGTAGTCATTCATAACACAGATCTCTAAGATGCCTGCCCCCATAGTGTCTTGGATTCTTCTTTCTTATCCCCTTTTTGTGATTATGACTTTCAGATACTTGTAGATGTTAACATCTCACTTATTGATTTCTTCCTCCTCCAGGCAGAATGGTTCCCTACATCTTCTCTTTTGTGCAATCTAGTTTGGAAGGTGTTTTGCATAATGCTTAATAACAGATCACCAATTTATTTGGATTTTGAGAAGAGTGTTTAATTGCACAGTATGGACACTTGTCAGACATACCCTTCATATTTCTGTGTTAACCTTCAGTACTTGACTTCCTTGGCAGGAGAATTGTCTCTTTCACCTCTGCATCCCTCCTGCTTGTATAAGGACTTTGAGCCCCTTCCAGCGCTCTCAGGGCTGCTCACATTTTTGCCATAAAAAAGGAGCCTCTTCTCCTTCAGAACATCTTCTGAAAACTCATCTAGTCAGGGAAGTATTCCAGCTGCAAAGATGACACTTTACACTCTTTCAGTCTGCATCTCCCTGCCTTTCCACCCATTGATTCTATAAACTCTGTTGGGCAGGGACTTTGAGCCCACCCCTGGTTGATGCTTCCTGTGAGGGGCTAAGAAACCCTCAACTTTCACTGACTTCAATTCCTCAAAAGAGATGTTCTTCACCTTGCAGAACTGATCCTCTTTCTTGTGTGGCTAAGTGTACTTGTTCATGGATTGTGCACACACGTATGGCTCTATGGAAATGATATCATGTTGCATGATTTTATTTACATTCTTCTTGTTATCCACATCAGTTCAGATGCTGGGATATTCCTTCACAACCAGACAGTGTGGGATCTGTAGACCCACACCCACACAGGTGCCATATTAAAGCTAGAGTCAAGTTTAGAGTGGCCCTGCACTGCATTTCAAAGCTCCAGCAGCCACACTTCGGGCATGCCCAGAAGCCCTAAGAACTACCCATATTCCTTGTGAAATTCTAGATTAAAAGATAGAAGGGACTACAGTCATCATTTAGTCCGACCTCCTGTATAAGACAGGTCATAAGATTTTCCTGAATCCATTCCTATTTGAACTAGAGCATATCCTTTGGACAAAACTAATCTTGACTTAAAAATTGCTAGGGATGGCGAATCAACCCATAGATAAGACTTTTGCCCAGGGTAATATCAGAGTGGTGACTGAAAGCTTCTTTGTCAGGCATAAAAAAAACAAACAAAAACCTCAGCCCAGGAATTATTTCCAGAAAAATGGTTCTTCTGCTGCTCCACAAAACTGAAAAACTGCTCTTGGAGCAAAATCAGCCAAGAGTCCCTAAAGTTAGGCTCCAATCCAAATCCCAACACTGAGTCCTGGTGACAGCTGCTGTCTGGGGCCCAGTGGATAAGACTGAGTGATTAGGTGTCCCAGAAGTCAGTTTTAAAAAGCATGCTCCCCCTTCAGTTCTGGAGAAATATTAGTTGAGGACCATCTCCCCTTGGGCTGACTTTCCCTCTTCTGCATAGCCTTACCCACATTAGCCCGTGGAATTGAGAATAGATGAATGGGGAGGAGCTGCTGCTTACGGCCATCCGTGCCAATCACCGCAGTTGAGCAGGAAGGCAGTGTCAGTTTTCTAAGCAAAATAATAAATGACAAGGTGTACATTTATCCTAGATACCCACATACTCTGGGTGAGTCGTGGAACATAGGATTTGTCGTATCGCATCAGATCACTGGCACATCTAGTCCAGTATCATCTCTCTGACAGTGTCTAGTGCCAGATGCTTCAGAGGAAGCTGAAAAACCCACAATAATACACCTTGCCAACTGTGCAGCACTGTAAATAGGGAGTGGGAGTAGAATTCCTTCCTGATTCCTCAAACGATCAACTCACACCCCGATTGCTCTTATTATCTTAGCTGGCATGGCTACAAATGTAAACTATAAGATTATACAGCCTCTTACAACATTCCGTACAGCAACAGTATATGTCTTCATGACCCCCCAGTGCTAGGACATTCCATATGCTGTGGGTGTTTTGCATGTAGTGGTATTTTATTTTTATGTTCTAGCTTTCCTCTGAATAGTCCTGGTGCTAAATTCACCCCAGGTGTAATTCCACTAGACAGCAGAATTACTCCAGGGATGAATCTGGTCCCTAGTCTTTTTAATATCTTCTCCTATAAAAGCCCTTTATGCCTCTAATCATTTCCATCACCCCTTCCTGCCCCTTTTCTATTTCTGCTGTCTTCTTGGCTAAGAGTTGACCAAACCCTGACCACAGTATTAAAGATGAAGACAGGCCATCATTTTATATAATGGCACTATCATATTTTCTGCATTATTCTCAGTCCCCTGATAAATACAGCCCAGCATCTGATTCATATTTTTGGAACTGCCACTGCACATTGAGCAGGCATCTTCATCGAGCTGTCAACAACAGGCCCTAGATCTCTTCCCTGAGAGTTTACAAATAATTCAGAACCCATCAGTGTGTACACACAGTTTGAGCTATTCTTTCCAATGTGCATTACCCACTCAGCTAAGATCAGTGTCATCTGCCATCGTTACCCAGTTAACTGTAATCCATCTCTTTAGATCTTCCTAGAGGTCCTCGTAGTCTTCCCTTGTGTTAACTAATGAAATAATCTCTTGTCTCTCCTCTTCCATTTTATTAATACAGCTATTGAAACCCCCTGCTCTTTGAACTAGTTCCTGGGACATCCCATTATGTTAACTTCTTTCTGTATTGAGAAGTTGCTGTTTAGTCTGATTTGTCCTTGCTAGCTCTCATATCAATTTCTAATAGAGGATAGACATGCCCCACATGTCCTTCGCTAGCTTGTTGTGAGACTTTATCACATTTAGTTTGGCTGAGTTCCTGGAGTTCAGGTATTGAAAGGTATATGCTGTTCAGGAAAGACAGAAATAAAGGTAAAGGTGGTGGAGTGGCATTGTATATTAGTGACATGGTAGTCTGTAAAGAAATTACAAGTGATGAAATGGATAAAACAGAATCTGTTTGGGTCAAAATAACTTGGCAGAAGAAAGGTAATAGAGGCTGTACTGGGATAGTGGTTGGGGTATGCTACAGACCCCCGGGATCCCATTTAGATATGGATAGAGACCTCTTTAATATTTTAATTAAATAAATACTACTGAGAATTGTGTGATTATGGGAGACTTTAATTTCCCAGATATATATTGGAGGACAAGTGCTACTAATAATGGTAGGGACCAGTTATTCCTGGATGTTATAGCTGACAAATTTCTTTACCAAATAGTCACTGAACCAAAAAGAGGTGATACCATTTTAGATTTAGTATTGGTAAGAAGTGAGGACCTTCTAGAAGAACTGGTTGTAGAGGACAACATTGGTTTGAGTGATCATAAGAATGGACATACCAGGTCAGAGCAATGGTCCATCCAGCCTAATATCCTGTCTTCTGACAGTGGCCAATGCCAAGTGCCCCGGAGGGAATGAACAGAACAGGTAATCATCAAGTGATCCATCCCCTGTTGCCCATTCTCAGTTTCAGGCAAACAGAGGCTACGGACACCATTCCTGACCACCCTGGCTAATAGGCATTGATGGACCTATCCTTCATGAATTTATCTAGTTCTTTTTTGAATCCTGTTATAGTTGTGGCCTTCACAACATCCCCTGGCAAAGAGTTCCACAGGTTGACTGTGCATTGTGTGAAGAAATACTTCTTTTTTCTTGTTTTAAACCTGCAATAAGATTGGTACCAAGACGGAACTCTGAAGTAATTCATGAGCTAATTCAGTTTAAACTAAATGGAATGATAAACAAAAATAGCTCTGCAACTAAGGTCCTTCATTTCAAAAGGGCAAACTTTAAAAAATTAAGGGAATTAGTTATGGAAGTGGACTGGACTAAAAAACTCAAGTGTCTGAATGTGGAGAAGGCTTGGAATTACAGTAACTCCTCGCTTAACGTTGTAGTTATGTTCCTGAAAAATGCTACTTTAAGCGAAACGATGTTAAGTGAATCCAATTTCCCCATAAGAATGAATGTAAATAAGAGGGGTTAGGTTCCAGTAAATTTTTTTTGCCAGACAAAAGACTATATATATACACAAACACAGTATAAGTTTTAAACAAACAATTTAATAATGTTCACAGCAATGATGATTGTGAAGCTTGGTTGAGGTGGTGAAGTCAGTGGGTGGAAGAAGGTGGGATAGTTCCCAGGGAATGCCTTACTGCTAAATGATGAACTAGCACTCAGCTGATCCTCAAGGGTTAACACATTGTTGTTAATGTAGCCTCACACTCTAAGGCTTTCGTGAGCTAAAACCCACTTCATCGAATGCATGCAATGGAAAATACAGTAGGAAGATATATAGACACAGAGAACATACCAACTCTAACAAGACTAATCAATTAAGGTGGGCTATTATCAGCAGGAGAAAAAAACTTCTGTAGTAATAATCAGGATGGCCCATTTCAAACAATTAACAAGAAGGTGTGAGTAACAGTAGGGGGAAAATTAACATAGGGAAATAGTTTTTATTTTGTGTAATGACCCATCCACTCCCAGTCTTTATTCAAGTCTAATTTAAGGGTGTCCAGTTTGCAAATTAATTCCAGTTCTGCAGTTTCTCATTGGAATCTGTTTTTGAAGTTTTTTTGTTGAAGAATTGTGAGGAGTTTACTGTACTTTGCTTTTGCAGCTTTGACTTAAAGTAATCTGAAGCCTACATCCCAAGCAAGGGGAAAATATTCATAGGGAAGTGTCTCAGTCCAAACTGGATGAACAAGCATCTCAGACAGGTCATTAAGAGAAAGCAGAAAGTCTACAAGGAAAGGAAGATGAGATGGATCAGCAAGGAAAACTACCTCTTGGAGGTCAGAAAGTGTGGGGGGGAAAGTGAGAACTGCCAAAAGCCAAGCAGTAGTAAAAGGTTCTATAGCCATATAAATAAAAAGAAAACAAGGAAAGAAGAAGTGGCACCGCTAAGCACTGAGGATGGGGTGGAGATAATCTAGGCATGGCCCAACATTTACATGAGTACTTTGCATCAGTTTTGAATAAGGATAATGGAGATCTTAGGGGTAGTGGCTAATGGAAACGAGGACATGGAAGTATAAATTACCACATCTGAGGTGGAAGTCAAACTCAAACAGCTTAATGGGACCAAACTGGGGGAGCCAATAAGCTCCATCCAAGATTATTAAAGGAACTGGCACATGAAAATGCAAGTCCAATAGCAAGAATTTTTAATGAATCCATAAACTCGGGGTTTGTCTCCTATGACTGGAGAATTGCTAATACAGTACTTATTTTTAAGAAAGGGAAAAAAGTGATCTGGAAACTACAGACCAGTTAGTTTGACCTCAATTGTATGCAAAATTGTAGAACAAATTTTGAAAGAGAAAGTAGTTAAGGAGATAGAGTTAAATGGTAATTGGGATAAAATACAACATGGTTTTACAAAAGGTGGCTCTCACCAAACCAACCTGAGCTCTTTCTTTGAAAAGATAACTAACTTTTTAGACAAAGGAAATGCAGTAGATGTAATCTACCTGGATTTTAGTAAAGCATTTGATACAGTTGCAAATGGTAAATTATTAGTTACATTGGAGAAGATGAGGATTATTGCAAGAATTGAAAGGTGGTTAAGAGACTGATTAAAGCAGAAACTACGAGAGGTCATAATGAAAGGTGAACTGTCAGGCTGGAGGGAGGTTACTAGTGGAGTTCCTCAGGGTTTGATTTTGGGACCAATCTTATTTAACATTTTCATTAATGACCTTGGTACAAAAAGTGGGAGTGTGCTAATAAAATTTGCGCATGAAACTAAATTGGGAGGTATTGCCAATACAGAGGACAACCAGAATGGCATACAAGAAGATTTGGATGACCTTGTAAACTGGAGTAATAGAAATGGGATGAAAAATAATAGTGCAAAGTGCAAGGTCTCACACACACAGGGATTAACAACAAGATTTTTTGCCATAAACTGGGGACATATCAGTTGGAAGTGACAGAGGAGGAGAAAGACCTGAGTGTATTGGTCGATTACAGGATGACAATGAGCTGCCAATGTGATGTGGCCATGAAAATGGCTAATGCAATCCTAGGATGCATCAGGTAAGGTATTTCTTGTAGAGACAGGGAAATGTTATTACCATTATAGAAGGTATTGGTGAGACCTCATCTGGAATACTGTGTGCAATTCATGGCTTCCTTGTCTAAGAAAGATAAATTCAAACTGGAACAGGTACAGAGAAGGGCTACTAGGATGATCAGAGGAATGGAGAACCTACCTTACAAGAGGAGACTTAAGGAGCTTGGCTTGTTTAGCCTAAAGAAACGAAGGCTGAAGGGAGATATAATTGAACTCTCTAAATACATCAGAGGAATAAACACCAGGGAAGGAGAGGAATTATTTAACTTAATGGCCAATGATTTCTCAAGAGCAACTGGATATCAAGTAGCCCTCAACAGTTTAGGCTTGAAATTAGACAAAGGTTTCTGACCATCAGAGCAGTGAAGTCCTGGAACAGCCTTCTAAGGGGATCAGTGGGGACAAAATACCTAACTGGTTTCAAGAGTGAGCTTGATAAAGTTTATGGAGGAGATGGTATGAGGAGACTGCCTATGATGGCATGTAGCCGATCTGTAACTGCTAATAGCAAATATCTCCAACAGCCAGAGATGAGACACTAGATGGGAAGGGCTCTGATTTACTACAGTGAATTTTTTCCCAGGAGTTTGGCTGGTGGGTCTCGCTGACATGCACAGGCTCTAACTGATCGCCATATTTAGGGTTGTGAAGGAATATTCCCCTATGTCAGATTGGCATAGACTCGGGGGGGGGGGGGGTTGCCTTTCTCTGCAGCATGGGGCACAGTTCATTTGGTGGCTTGAACTAGAGTAAATGGTGGATTCTCTGTAACTTGAAGTCTTTAAATTACAATTTGAGGACTTCAGTAACTCAGCCAGAGGTTAGGGGTCTATTACAGTGGCTGGGTGAGTTCTGAGGCCTGCAGTGTGCAGGAGGTTAGACTAGATGATCACAATGGTCCCTTCTGGCCTTAAATTCTGAGTCAATAATTTAATATCTCGAGTTAGTCCATCACTTCTTTATTTGATGCCTCTACCTCCTAGGAAGGCCTGACCTCTACTGCCTGCAGCTACAGAGTGTGTGCCTGGGGTGTGTTCCTTATCTCTGCAGTGAGGCCTGAGGCAAAGAAAGCATTTTGCTTCTCTGGGATCTCCTTATCCTCTTTGAGTGCATCCTAGCAACTTACCAGTTCCTGTGGCTTTCTTCCTTCTGTTGTATTTAAAGACTTTCCTATTTGTCCTAATATTCTTAGCTATTGGGGCCAGTTCTCTCCTTAGCTCTTTTAAGGCCTGGTCCAAAGCCCCCTGAAATCAATAGAAAAACTTTCAATAGGCTTTGGATTAATGGCTTACCAGCCAAAGTTTGTATTCCAGTGTATTAACCTCCCTTGGGCATTGATTCCCATTTGATAAAGGATGCTTTTTCGGACTGCATGTAATACTGGTCGCTTCTCACCTTTTTAGCTCCCTTTTTTTAGGGTGCTCATATATCTGTGACTCTTACAAGATGTATTATACTTACCCAGTATCCTAGGTGATTCTGTGGCTCTTTGTTTTCTAATGTAGCAGGACCAGAGGCAAAATGCTGAGGGTTCATCAGATGAGAGTCTCAGGCATTTAGAACAGAGATACCCCCTCTGGGTTGGGTTACATTGTAGTGACTTTGGTTTAACCCAAACTGGCACCAACTAGGGAAAGTCTCCAGCTACATTCAGTTCCTGCCCTGTTCCAAGCAGTAAACACAGAGATACAAACCAAATAGGATAGCCCCTATGTTTCTCCACAGCACCCTCTCCATGCTGCTATGTAGCACAACACCTTGACAGTCTCTCCCCCACTCCGGGACTAACTGCCCTCTCCTTTTAAAGGTGTTGAGCCTAAACGGGTTGAGTTGCACGTAGGGTTGCCAACTGTTTAATCACACAAACCCAAACACCCTTGCCCCTCCCCCTGCCCTGCCCCTTCCCCGAGGCCCCACCCCTGCCCCGCCCCTTCTCTGAGGCCCCACTCCGCTCACTCCATCCCCCCTCCCTCTGTCGCTCGCTCTCCCCCACCCTCACTCACTTTCACTGGGCTGGGGCAGAGGGTTGGGGTGCAGGAGAAGGTGTGGGGTGCAAACTCTGGGAGGGAGTTTGAGTTCTGGAAGGGGCTCCGGGCTGGGACAGGGGGTTGGGGTGCAGGAAGAGGTGCGGGGTGCAGGCACTGGGAGGGGCTTAGGTTTGCAGGAGGGGGTGAGGGGTGCGGGCACTGGCCGGGCTATGCTTACCTTGTGCTCCAGGGCAGCGGTGCAGCAGGGCTAAGGCAAGCTCCCTGCCTGCCCTGGCCCCGCTCCACTCCCAGAAGCAACCGGCATGTCCTTGCAGCCTCTGGGGGTGGGGTAGGCAAAGGGACTCCATGCACTGCCCCTGCCTGCAGGCGCCATCCCCACAGCTCCCATTGGCCACAGTTCCCAGCCAATGGGAGCTGCAGAGTCAGCACTTGGGATGCGGTTTGGCTTCAGTAGCCTCTGGGTGATAAAGCCTGATTCCAGGAGACTCCCAGAGAAACCAGGAGGGTTTGCAACCCTAGCATGGAATTAGCTCACAGCTAGGAGAACCTCCTGAGCTGGATTGGCAGGGCCTCCTCCCAGGCGTGCCTCAGGGGTGAGGCACCGCAAGGCTAATGGGGCTTCTCCAGGGGGCGAGAAAACCCCCTGTACATCTGGTCACAGTGCAAGTATTCCTTCCAGTTGGTTCCCATATCCCGTAGTGATGTTTCAGCCAGTTTATACTTGGGGAGTAGAATTCCCACACTATTAAAGCTGATTTCTCCTAGGTCCCCTCTATGAGTATGTACCACTCTAACTATATGGCTTATTTAATTGGCAACACTTTCTACCAAGATGGCTATCCATGGGCCTGATCGTGCAAGCTAAGGAGCAAAGGATGCTTAGCACCTCAGAAGATCACATCCCAGGTTTCCTGAGGCCAGGAAATGCCATTGGTCCTTGAGTTCTGATTTAATGTTCTAGACCTGTCCAGGCATTAAATCATAGACGCTGAAGGTGGAAAAAAGGTTCCAGTCAGTCATCTTGCGCATCTCCCAAAATAAAGATATACACAGTAAATCTTGACAATGCTGATATTGGAACTGGGTCCTACTTATGCCTAGAGTGAGATTGAGGCATAGACACTATGGCAGCAGTGGCCAACCTGTGGCTCCGGAGTCACACACGGCTCTTCAGAAGTTAATATGCGGCTCCTTGTATAGGCATCGACTCCAGGGCTGGATTTACAGGCGCCAACTTTCCAATATGCTGGGGGTGGGAGGGAGGGGTGCTCAGTGCTCAACCCCTGGCTCTGCCACAGGTCCTGCCCCCACTCCACCCTTTCCCACCCCCTCCCCTGAACCTGCCGTGCCTTTGCTCCTCCCCCTTCCCCTCCGAGCCTCCTGCACGCCATGAAACAGCTGATCGGGAGGGGCGGGAGGGGGAGGTGCTTATTGGTGGGGCTGCCAGTGGGCGGGAGGCACTGGGAGTGGGGTGGGGGAGGTGATGGGGAGCTGCTGACGTATTACTGTGGCTCTTTGGCAATGTCCATTGGTAAATTCTGGCTCCTTCTCAGGCTCAGGTTGGCCACCCCTGAACTATGAGCTCCTGCCTTGGGCCTGAGATTCTGGAGTCATGGGACTGAATCAGAATCTCAACTTTGGTACAACTAAGTTTCTAGTTCTCATGGTTGTGAAGAAAGCTTGAAAATGGGAACCAAGCATAGCCAAGTGCAACAGCATTTGCCTGAGTTGCAGAGAACCTGACACAATAGCCTGGCTCACACCCAAAGGGAAATCCTCTCATCTGCACTAGCAACCATGTAGTAATAGTGCAGCATCATAGCAGAGTGAGCTTTGGTTTGGCAGGAAGAGCAAGACCTTCCATCACAGTCTCAAATACTTCTTTTTTAAAAAGGCAAAAATGTGTAAAATAAATGGAATTAAATTGTATTTTATATCCCTAAAGCTAGAAACATTTGTATCAAAATATTTACAATGACTGTATAGAATAAACACTCTGTCAAAGAAACAGCAAAGTACAGTACTAGAATATGTCCACCGAATTAACAAAGTCTATATGGAAAGAGAATGTAACAGAGAAAGTGTGAGAGAAAATACTGTTCATGCTACCCCTGCACCCATCAATTTTTTGTTGCCACCTAACTTTAGTTTGTGGGCATAACCACAGTGAGTCCTGACCTCTTGCCACTAACAATCTCCACTTACTATTTAAGCTTTTCAAAGGGACAGAACTGTTTGGATTGGATACCCTGATGCAGACAGTAACTCTATTCCTGCAATTATGACACGACAACGCTATTTTTTTCCATACAGCCTTTCGTGTGGGATTTTTCTTGTATAGGCATTAATTAACAAAGCCTCTCAGCACCCCTGGGAGGTAACAAATAGGTTAAGTGACAGAGTTGGGAACAGAATGCTGGATTCCTAACTCTCAGATTCTTCTGCTCTAACTACTAGGCCTTATTTCTTCTGCCATCAAATGTCTTTTTAGTTTGAGGTGACTGACAATGTCACTGTGGGGTCGGTGATTAATGCCCCATCCTGTGCTACAATGAGCGGAAAATATCTGTTACCTACAGGTAGTTATAAAAACCTAATTCAGTGTTTCAACAGTGAGCTCCCACGAGCCTAAGCCGGCTGCCTCAGCGGTCAGATTGGAAAGTCCCTTCAGTCCCATGGCTTATAGAGCACATGCATCACAAATCTGCCTGTTTATGGCTTCATAGGGACTTCCTGAGAGATACACAGCCAACTATAGTGGAGAAACACCTCCAGATGACTCTCTGGGGTGTGTACCACTGAGTTATAACTGCATTCTCCGTTACTAGGATCATTGCCTGCCTCCTTCCTTCCCTGGTTCCTCCCCTCCATTCTTATATGCTTCCCTCTCTCCCTCCACCTCTCTTCCCGATTTATTCATGGGAATTAGTCTCTTTCTTAAGTAGGAAACAGGATGGCAATGAATTTGCTGTTATGATATTTTTAAAAACTTGAATTTAGTCTACTTGAGCTGTTTCCAGATATAATGTCTTTAACCCTTCTAAAAACGTAACAAAAGGCCTGTCCCATTGTTCTCCGGGGCAAAAAGTCTTACCTCTCGCTCCCGCACCCACAATGCAGGCTAAAGAGAAATAGGGAGGAGAGGGGGGGGAAGTAAGATGCAGTGCTCATTTCCTTGAGGTGCCGCCGAGTCGGTGATGTGGAGTCTGGTGGTTCCTTAAGGCACAGCCTGACTTTGCGAGGAAGGAGAGCAGAATTCAGGGGACAAGGCAGTTCGTTTGTAACTTCAGGGCCCAAGGATCAAGGAGGTGCTGGCTGGATTGGAGGAGCTGTTTCTCTCTCTTTGGTGGATTCATTTGTGGTGAGTGTTTTTTGGTGTTATTGGCCAAACAGTTCTTCCAGCTGAATGATTCCTCATCCTCCCCATCCCCAATTTCTAACCCTCCCCCTGCCCCTTTTACTCCTGCCAGCCTTTATTTCTTTCTAAGGACAAGGTAGAGAATGCCAATGATGAAGCTGAAGCAAAAGCAGATCCAGGCCAATATGAAGGAGTAGCCATGGTGGTCTTTAGGCGCTGTGAAGTAGTGTGGGAATCGGGCTGTGTAGATGGAGACTGCAATCAAAATGAACAGCCCTGTAGAAGGAGGGGAGGGAAGAAAGAATTGGAAGATATTTGAAAACCTGAATCTTTGCAGGATATCTCAGGCATGGGCCCTATGAAGATGATGGCCCATTTACTGTTGTAGGGCTGCTCGTGAGCATTGAGCACTGTATGCTAATTTTTTATCACAGGGTTTCTTGTGAGCACCAGGTCAGTACATCCTGGTTTGTTACTGGAAGGAGATAGGCCAAAGTTGCATACCGGAGCTACTCAGATCCCAGAGTTGTCGGGAATGGTACACAAATTTAGATTCTGGTGTGTTAGTCTCGGCTTCCTTACGAGTGCTGAAGCTGTACACGCTAGTGTGCATTTGGGCAGATCGCTTGCAGGTGGGGCTGCACACACGTGTTTGTTGTGTGCTCTTACATTAACACCGGGGTTTGCTATTGTAGGGTTTTTCATGAGTACTGGGGCTACTGGCACAGGCATTTCATTTTTTATTTTTTTTAATTACAAAACCACATAAACATAATGCACACACTGAAAACAGATCGAGGGGGGGGAAAGTGGATGACATTTTCGGGCTTGCCAATCTTGACAGTGATCCTTTATCTACTGACTGTTCTAGTCACTCTCAGGTGTAAAACCAATAACAAGTCAAACAACCTGCTTCCTCCAAACACATTTCCTTTCCCTGTTCCTCCCCTCCAATAAGAACTTCCAACTGAAGACTGTGATCTGTATCAACCCTTGGACCCCAAGCGCAGCACTTATATTGGGAATCTATTCGTAACTAGTGGGGAGCTCCGGAGGATTAAAAGCTATTATATTTGACTTGTACTCTCCCTCTTTCATATAGTCAGAGTCTGATCCAAAGCCGATGAAGTCAGAATCTCCCATTACTTTAATGGGCTTTGGGTGAGATCACCTTCTGTTTATGATTCACACACGGTAGGTGGGGGCTGGTATGGATAACTGCCTGGAGCAATAAACCAGACTGTAATCTGAAGTGGAGAATTAAATTGCCTCTGGATACATCTAACCTTTAGGTAAATGCCTGATGCCCTCCTTTTCAAAAAGGCAATAGTAATTAGGGATGGGTGGAGCAGGACAAGAGGATTTCTCCTCTTACTGCCTGATGGTGTTGACAGTTTGAAAACATTATTGGTGATCCCTGTTCTTTCTTGGAAAGACTCTGTTGTGTTCCAGACCATGCATTGTGAATAACCAAAGCAGTGACTGCTTTCCTGAAACAGCCATTTTGAATTTTACATCAGAGCCACTGTGTGGTGGAGCAAGATGCTCTGGGATTGTTTGGTTTATGCTGTGGAGAACAACCCGTCCCATGGTGGAGTCAATGATAAAACCTTCAGACATTTTGATAGGGCCCATTGAATCCAGAGGGAGGGATACCAAAGCAGTTTACAGGCAATGGACAAAACCATTCCAGCAGGTATACACTTGCATCTTCCATTCAATCCAATGGAATTCCACTGGTGCAGCAATGGGGATGGTTGCACTAATTGTGTGTGTGTGTGTGTGTGTGTGTGTGTGTGTAAGAGCTAGATTGAAAATGGTAAGTATTTCCAAAAGAAATTTAATCATTTTGATTTTTTTTTTCAAAAATATTAATGGAAATTTTCTCGCTTTTTTTTTTTTAATGAAAAACAAAAAGTGTTTTGGTTCCTTCCCTCATCCCTCACCCCTCAAAATCAGTTTTTTGAAAACTGAATTTTTTTTTACTAAAAACATTTTGATTTTCAGTTTTTCAGCATAAAACTGGAAAACTTCAAATATTCAACAAAAAATTCCTTATAGGAAACAGCCATTTTTTGTTGAAAAAGTTTTGATGGACACTTTTCAACCAGCTCTATAAGCATGGGCCAACTTTGGGGAAGGTATGGGGGGGGGTCATTCCCCCCCAAAAAACTGTATACGTTGATAGTAGGGAGGCGAAATGTAAAGGTTCAGATGACCTCAAACAGCCTGAGTCATGGCCAACCCGGGGCAGGCCTCCCCCTTACCCTCAGTCTCCCCTTCTGGAAAGCAGCACCTCCTCCCTGCAGGGCCCAGCTATTGCTCCGGCCTCTCCCCGCGGGCTGCAGCTCACAGCTCGCCTGGCCTCCAAGGTTACTTGACTGGTGGTTCCACCAGCTGCCACGAAGGGGAGGGGGAGGGAAAGGGGTGTGTGTTACATGCGTGCACACACACACACACGTTTAATCCTTTTAGCAACCTGATGCAGAGAGACTGGACTTACAGCAAATCAGCATGATGGCTCCAGTGATATAGAAGCGTTTCCCTTTCTCCATGGTGAAGAGCTGCACCACGAACATGACCAATGAGACGAAGGAGAAGATGATAGCCAGGATCATGAAGGCTTGCACTGCCTTGAGGGAAGCTGGCAATACAGAGGTGGAAGGGGAGAGAGAGAGTGTATGTTAAGATACTGTCAGTATCACAATGTACTGTAGGCCTTCAAACTATACAGGTCGTATCAAAACCTAAAGAAAATGTCTCTTACGCATATCCCCTTCAGCGAATGCAATCTGATGGCATTTCCCAGCATCGCAGTTTAGCCAGAGTCCTGTTGAGTTTGTTCCCTGGGCGGAGGTACCTGCCATCCAGACCTGAAATGGAACAAAACAGTTGTGTCAATGCTGTTGCTCTTGACCATTCTGGCAATGATTACTCCAGCCTATTACCTGATCTGGCCCTAAGGGGGACAATGACTGCTGGAAGCTTGTGTAGAGACAAAACCTTCCTGGTGTGCATGGAACTCATGAAGAGCTAAAGTTGTCTGGGATAAGAGATTTGAAAGACTTGAGATGTTTAGTCTAGATAGAAGAAGAGTTGGGGGGGGGGACTCAATTACAAAAATATAGTGAAAATTGCTCTTAGGTTCCTTTTTGTCCTGCCCTGTAATGTGACAATAAGGGGCCACTCAATTACATTAAAGGGCAGTACACTTAGAACAAATAGAAAATTGAAATAGTTAACCGGTGGAACTCACAGTCACACGAGGTCACTGGGTGAATATTGGATGAATTTTGAAAAGGACTAGATAATTGCATAGACATTGGTCAGTATTTTTAGCTAAGGCAGCTAAGATAAGAGTAAAACACATATGCTTTGGGGGTACAAAAAGATTGTCGGCAGAGGACAAACCAGGACTTTTTTTACCCCTTTTGTGCACAGCCTTTTCTAGTTGGTCATCTGCACTGTGGGTGTTTAGTTACGCTGCTGCTGTGTTGGCTTTGACGGCATTTGGGAGCAGTTTCCGTGTCCTGCAAATGGGGCGTGCACACAATGGAGGTGTCCTACGTGAATCAGAATGGGTGGACACGCCTCGACTGAAGGTGGCAATTGGCTGGAAGCCTTGATGTGGCAGGAATGTCACAGTAAAGCTGAAGCTTTGAGTTTGTCATTGTTATGGTGGCCTCCTTTGGGGGGCTCTAGACTCTGAATACATGTTTGCACAATTTTTAAAATGTGTGCAATATCCTCTCATTAGAGATTCTAGCCCCTCTTTTGGCTGTAGTTCTTTGTGTCAAAAATCTAGTAGGCGGGGCGGTCTATTCCCGTCTAGGTCTGCTGTGCCAGACTTCTCTAGACCACCAGAGTGCAGGATAAACTGAGAGGTCACTGGGTTTTTTGAGCATTTTAGCTCTGTTTCTTCCCTCTTGTTGTGGGGTTTCAAGGCAGCCGCTTAAATATGATTTGGAGGCTGTTGAATAATTTTCAGACAGAGGCTGCCACGAGGGGGCAGCATAAACTAAGGCACAGGAATAGCTCTGTGTTACACATAAATGAGTGCGTTGCTGCCTGTGCAGGTGAAGTCCCTGAAAGACAGGAGAGTTCTTCGTGTGTATTTGGCTATGAAGTTTAAAATGGAGCTGGGCTGGCTGCTATAAAAATGGTGGCCTGCCCCTTTGCCTCCCTTCTGCTGCAAAGAGGACTGGGGAGGAGG
The DNA here is from genome assembly GCF_011386835.1 of Chrysemys picta bellii. Lineage (NCBI taxonomy): Eukaryota > Metazoa > Chordata > Testudines > Emydidae > Chrysemys > Chrysemys picta. The sequence continues at coordinate 89,172,519 of NC_088791.1, read as the reverse complement.
GGGTCACTCTGTAGTGGAGTATACAAGCAAGACCATTTGTCTAAAATAGCATCCGTCTTTATAAGTTCTTTGAGGCAGGGACTGTCATTTTACTATATGTCTGTACAGTGCCTAGCGCAGCAAGGCCCCAACCTAGCTGAGGCCTCTAGGTGCTAACGCTATATAAATAACAATCTGCAGTGGAACTGGATAGGATACAATTCCTAAGGGAGGGGGGCATATGCTTCCTTCAGGGTCTAAGCTCTTTAGCTGGCGGTATCAAGAAGAAATTTCCACGTGTGGCACAAGATTACGCACTTGAGTTCCAATATGGAGTTTGTGCTTTCTTTTGAACAATGAAGGAACAATTATTGGAGACAGTATACCCGACAAGATGGAGCACTAGGCTTTCCCAGTAGGTTGCTTGGCTAGATGAAGAATTGGTTTCCGCTGGTATGGCAGGATACGGGACATAATTCACCATTGGTCTGCACTGATGTGACAGCATTTGTTCCTTAACAAGCCTTTTATCTTCACTCTGATAAGAATTCTTGGTTTTCCTTTTTGACTTGGTGAGCAAGAGCATGTTGTTGGGAATAAATACTTAGACCGCAGCATCTTGACACCAAGTGGGATTTTTATCAGCTCTTTCCAGCTCAAGAAACTCTCCCCTGCAAATCTTTTGGTATTCACACTGCTGTGAGTTACTTGGCCATTGGCCCAACAATTTACAGTCATGAGTCCCCAGCAACACTTGGCCTTTTTGTGTTGTATGTATGTGCTCTTGGATCACATGCTCTGTGGAATCTGGGGAATTTTCAGTGTATGAACTTTCCGCAGCCAACTCCTCCTAGCCTGGTAGAAGATGAATTGCATGTGTTATATAACAAATCTTTTCTCCTAGGTTTGCAATAATCTCTTTATTTTGACCTATGATTTTAATGTCACAAGAGATCAATGATCTGTGTGCATGTGAGAAAACATGCCCTCTGTGATATTCACACAGCCCCGCTGACTTCAGTGACATTGCATGAAGGTATCTGAGGGCAGAATTTGACCAACTTACTATACTATACTATTCCTTGAACGTGGGTGGCACTAATGAGTCCAGAAGAATCTAAAACTGGTTCAGCCAATCAGATAACACATTATCCAAACGCTCTTTGTTTTTTCTTTTAAATGAGATGCCATCTTGTGTCATGGAATGAGCAATGAACTGGACTAGTCCATTTTCTCCATGTGGGGTGGGAGCTTATCGGGTGTTGCAATTTTATAGTATGTTGATAGATCTGCTGCATATTTCAGCTACTACAAAGTGCTTTTTGTTTGAACAGGGACCAGTCCTTATATGTGTTGTGTGTAGTATTTTATCATATAGATGATAATAAATGCTACCAATAACTGTTAGTTTTGCCCAAACAGCTCATGAGAACACTTTTTAGTTCCAGAAACAGACAAGCATCCACCGTATAATTATACAAGAGACTGTCTGGCAGATGGGCTGATAAATTTCAGCTCAAAACTATCCTCCATTAATCTCACTTGCTCAACTAGTTCTTGAATGGGGCGTGTACGGGTGGTTCCTACTATAAAGTTATGGGAGTGGAAACATCACCTTGAGGCTGCCTCTGTCTGTTTGAGTTCAGGATTAGGAACTTTTCTGTTCTCAGGGTGGCATTTAAATTAAAGTGGCTTGATTTTTTTCAGAGATCCATTTATTTCAAGGGAGTTACCCCAGCATAAAATTGGAGTAACAGAGCAGTGAATCAGGCTCCTTATGTTTTCTGAACAGCTCCTTTGCACATTATTATTTACTGAAAGAGGGTGCCCTACTCCCTAACTCTATAGACTGGCAACCCTACAGCGGAACCTTTCAATGGGATGTGGGGTTATAACCATGGAAGGGTTGAGCATTCAACATCTGCTGCCTGTCTTGTTCAGAGAGACAAAGTGGGTGAGGTAATAGCCTCAGTTTCCGTTAGTGAGAGAAACAAGCTTTCGAGCTTACACAGAGGCTGACGTGGCTACAACAATACCGACTTGTTCAGAAGCAGAATTACTTACGTTGGCAATGGTGGATACAAACAGCATGACCACGGTGGCAATGTGGACCACAAAAATACCAGCCAATAGCACCAACATCTTGGCTTCTTAGTCTGTGTGTGTGTGGTGGGGGGAAGGTCTCAAATGCAGATGATTCTGAGGGAAAAAAGTATCAGAGAAGAAAATAAAGGTGGGTGCTGGAACCAAGAACTTTGTTACAATAAACCAGTATTTACATGCAAGAAAGTAACCAGGTTTGTTCTAAACCCACTCCAGAAACATTGGCTTAGCGCTGAAAAAATATCTTAAAATACTAGTAACCCCCCCCCCCCCCCAACTCCCCAGCAAATCACTCCGAGTAGTTAGAGAGGAGCTGTAGCCACTGTAGCCAGTCTTCCAGGAAATGCATAGCAGGGTTTTGAAGATACTGTGGGTAGATTTTAAAAATAGGCCGACTATATGTCTGACCATTAATAAGGTTAGGTGCTGTGCAGGGTAAAGTGATATACTCGAGTCCCACGTGCCAGGAAATTGAGCTACTTGCCCACTGGGGCCATGGACGTCAGGAAGGATTTCCTTTTCCTCATCCCCCCACCCGACAATACAATGTTATCCAGTTGGTCTGGTGTATCATGAGTCGGTTGGGGTGGAGATTTGTCTTTCTCTGACACATCAGGTATTGGGCGCTGTTGGAGTGGACTACAGGACTATGCAGGCTGGTGGTCTGATCCATTTTAAGAGAGAATACCAGCATAGATGAACCACTGGGCTGTTCTAGAGGGGGAGAAAATAGACTACTGTACTTAGTGGCTCTATGGTCGGATCTAGTATGGTGGAAGATGGGATAACTGGAGTCATTGCGGGGCATGGATCATTCCCCATGAGTACCCAGCCCAGGCCGGGGAAGCTAATAATCCAACCAGCGGACCAAATTCAATGATGAATCCTGGTCACGTGCTATCTGAGACATGTTACACATATGCTAAGAAGAAGAACTGGAGTCAATGCTTTGCTCAGATCCTTTATTCCTAAAATGGAAATTGTTGCAGTTTCCATAAAAAAATCCCAAGCATTGGTCTGTAGTGAGAGCTACTCTTGATTTCCTTTTAAATTCAAGGAAATCTGCTTAATATATTACTGCATTAAGACACCCTACACATGTAATGTATCTGATTCCTTTGCATTATTCCCCTACGTGCAGCAGGACTTCTTGTGGTGTTTCTTGTCACTGATGAATATTTGATTTCAAAAGAAGCAAGATTTTAGGGACTAGCATTGGCGGGGTCTGATGGTGTTATTTAACCAAGGCTACTGTTTTCTTTTCTGTAATGATGAACTCTAAGGAGCAGAGGCCTGATATTGAGAACAGATTCACTCCCCCTGCACAAAAGTGGCAAGTGGAAAGCATTAGGATTTCAAATCTCACCTACTGACAGGACTCTTATCAGTATTTTGTACTTAGAGTCACAGAAATTAGAGATGGCAAAGACTTGTTGGGTCCTTTAGTCTTATCTTCTCTGGCCAAGAGAAGACTGCTCCTGAAAATGTGTGTGTGTGTGTGGGGGGTAAATAAAGGGGCTAAGTTAATTTCCTGCCCTCCCTCTCGTTGCTAGGTGAGAGCAGTGTTAAACACCTGCTTTATATTTGCAGTTATTCTGGGCCAGATGAGTCACGCAAGGAATCCAGCTGTAGCTTTCTGGATGAGGAGCAGTGACAATGCAATATAATACTGCAGTTACCATTTGTAATAACGACTGTCATACAGAAAGGCTTTGTAGAGTCACCCAAATGGCATATGTTACTCATTTACTCCACCTTCCCCACTCCTTCCCTTTCACCTAATTGAAGCCTTGTGTGTGTCAGAGCTGCTTTTAAAGATTACTAGGTTGTATCATCACAGTCCAAATACTATTTTCCCACACCTCATGGGGCTGCCAAGCTTTCCCACTTGCTTACCATTTGTCCAAAACCGGCATTAGCTAATAACCCACAGGAATTCCCGGAATTACAGAAATTGGAGAAAGAAGTGACCTCTGTGCCATGCAGGATTGCTCTTCACTGTAAATATCTGTGCTTTGTCCTGTCCAGTTTGCAAGGACTCAACCAATGGGGCTTCCACTGCTTCTCTTGGGAAGTTCTTCCACGGCCTAACAGATCTGACTAGTCGAAAATTGGTCCTGATATTCTGTCTCTCTTTGCCATGGCTTGCTTTTATCCCTCGGGTTACCCTAGAAAACTCCTTAGACTTCAGGATTTTCAGAGGTGGGGAGCACTCACACCTCTCACTGATGCTGTGCTACTCAGCACTTCTGTAAACCAGGCTCTAAGTGGATTCCTCCAGCACCTTTAATAATCTGTCATATGAATGCCCTGTGCTTTGATTCTGAAACTACATTGATTAAAGAGAACATGGACTCAACAATGCGGATAGGCTGTGAGAAATCATAGCTTCCCTGCTCCCTGAGATGAGGTCTCTGTGTACGGTCACCCAAACCACATTGGTCTTTCTTTACCACCATATCACATAGGAAGTTCATAACTAGAGGTCCTCACATTTTTTTCAATCTGAAAATATTTTGCATTGGAAAATGCCATTTTAATAAATTAAAATATTTCGGGGGGAAATGTTTTTTTTAAATGTATAATTGTTAAAGGACATTTAAAAAAAATATATTTTTAAAAATCCTCACCTGACCATGCTGACCAGAACATTCATTTTTAAATGTTTCTTTATTTACAAAAATAGAAAATAACTGAAATGTACCTTTCTGTTATAAAAATGTTCCACCCAAAAATTAAAAAAAAAAAAAACAACCAACCAAACCAAACCAATCCCCAAAAAATCACCACTAATAAAACAACCAAACATAAATTGATATTGGAATTTTTGTTTTTTTGTTTGCTGTGAATTTTCTTTTTCTGATCTGTTCTACTCACATCTAGCTTGCTGCTCACGATTGGTCCTACTTAGGTCACTTTTGGCATTACTAATTCCCGTGGCCACTCTCACTATACATGCTACCTAACGTGAGCTCCTCAGGGGATGTCGATTCCTAGCTTTGAGTCTTTCTGAGTAAAAGCATGACCACCCGCTCCGTTCATTGTCCCTTTTGCCCATTGAATACACAGTAGATAATAATCCCATGTATGCTCAGGGATTAGGGGAGAGCAAAATAATAGGTCTTTTCCATTTCTGACTGGGCTACATCTGCTTTTCTTCTCATTAAGGCACAATAGAAAGTGCCTTGTTGTTCTGCAGGAGTGAGGCATGTGTTCTCATCAGCTGGGTGGGGTCACATTGCTAGAACAGCAGCACATGCCGGGTGCATATCCTTTCTCCTCCTTTCCTCAATCTAGTTGCAGCTGGAATTGGAGTTTATCAGGTTTTTATTGGACTATGATTCAGTCCCAACCATCCTGGAGTTGCCAGTTTTTCCATTGGCTCACCCCAAAGAATTCAAACCTGCAATTACTTAACCCTGCAATTGCTCGGTGTAGCCTGTCCTTTCCAGGGCTGCATCTCACAAGCCAGGGAGGTGTCATGTCCAGGAACGAGGACCCCGTGGAATGCTCAGTAAGCCCTGCGGCAGCCCCCTACAGACATTTATGATGGGAAATCAGTCCCTGGGCCAAGGTGAGTGGGTAGAACAGTTACTGAAAGATGCCAGACTTGAGGGGAGGAGAGGACATGAGCTCATATGCCTGGTATTCACCTTGGATGGCTTGAGATGGAAGAGAGACTTAGTACTGGTGATGGTAGCTTGAGATTCTCCCCCCTCTTCCCCCACTCCCCCTGAGATCATGGCTGAGAGAATGCTATCAATGCACAGAAGTGCTAAAAATGAATAACAACAGCTTACATTCCTATAGCACTTGTCATCATGAAGGATCCTAAATTGCTTTTACAAACACTGCCCATACGGGGACCCCTTCACCAACTGCTGCAATGCAGCTTCTTCTGGGGAGGACACAGTGGTTGGTTCATAGCACAACTGCTACACTGCAGTTGACGGCAGGAAGACCACCATATCCGATTTTTTTACCAAAAAACCCAAAAATGTCATCTGCAGAGCGCATACACTTTTCAGGGGAAAAAATCATTTAGTTCAAACCCAACTTTCTGGCAAAATAGTTTGGATGGAAAATTTTCAACCAGTGCTAGTTGCCGCCTTAGAATTAGTGCAGACCAGCAGGACAGATAACAGAGCCGATGGCCCTAATCAGGGCCAGAATCATTTGGTAATGAAGGCGAAGAGTATACAGCAGAAGAGAAAAATACTGGATGTGCCACTCTACAGCTGGTACAAACTTATTGCTTTGGCACCAGCAAATCACCAGGGCAATGCTACTTATGGTATCACCACGATCAGGTGGCTGAGGACAATGCGTCACCTATCACAAATTCGTAGAACTATCCCACAGGCTTGCCTCTGGTAGATACAATATCTGAGCACCCCGGGGCCATCGCAGTTTTGTCAGACCCTGTGATGCGAGCCTGCTGTCTCACAATGGATGGACTCAATTGTCATGATACAAAGATGCAAAGATCATCCTGCCATTGTGACATTATTATTTTTCCCACAGAACCAATACCAGAGAGTTGGTGGCCCTACAGATTACAAAGGCGAAACATCATCGATGGTCCATGTATGGTCTGCTTCTTGTTTCAGACCCGAGTGAGGCCAGAGGCCCTGTTGACACAGGGTTTATGTGTCAATGTGCAGGTAGCATGGTACAAAGCCTTGAGAGTCTGCTCTTGATTCACCTGTCTGACTCAGTTTGCAAAGCAGGTGCCTTTTATAAAGATGTGGGTGATTTGGCAGCTCTCTCTGCAGAGAGATCTACTCTCTTGGGAGTCTGTGCGTGTGTACATGTGCTTTGGGAGTCTTTGGTTTAAGGGGTGTGATTAAAAGGCCTTACTAGGTGCACAGCTTGGCTTTACAATAACTAGCGGGGATATACCAACCACCTCCAAGTTTTCTAATGGGTGTAAACATAAAGGAAAGAGAGGAATTGCACAGGGTGGCCCAACGGGCTATAACTGAGAGTAATGGGCTGAAATTGAGCAAACAGAATGTTTTGGCTGGGGATCAGGAAACATTTTCTATTAGTGAGTGAGGTCTGTTATGCTGTGGAATAGTCTCACGAGGGAAGTGGTGGAAGACTCATCGCTTGAGTCACTTATAACTGGACTGGACAAAGCCCCAGAGAACGACTCTAGGGAACAGTCCTGCACTAGGAGGATTGGAAAAGATGATCTGACAGGGTTTTTCCTCTGTGATGTCTATGATTCATTTGAGAGTGGGTGAATCTCGCAGTACTAAAGGCAAGCGCTGAGAAATTGGCATTTTCTCAGGAAGAAAAGCCCTGGAGCGCCAACTCATGTGACAACCTCAACAGAAACACCGAAGCTGTCTTGGTAGGAGGGAGGGGAAGAGAGAGCTGCCTGAGGTCTAACAAGCTGCCAACAGCCACCGCTGGAGGAAAATACTGTAGGGAGAAAGGGAGGGGCTGAGTGCCTAAAAAGGGAAGCAGAGAGAGCAGGGAGGGGATAAGGGGAAACTAGAGTTAATGGGAGCCACAGAAATATTTCAGTGGCTTAGTGATTAGTAATAATAAGATACTCCATGCTGGTACTTTGAGGCAGCTCAGGAACTGAGGGAGGGAGCATACGCACCTTGCCACGTTAAGAGTCTCAGGATTTGTATTCCTAAAACTGGTTAATTAAATGTGTAAAATGTTTGGGAGGGCCTGGAACGCACAGTGAAATAATGAAAAGGAACAGGGAGAGAAAAGAGCATGCATAGACGTGTCTGGTCGATGGGCTGGAGGCTGTGGGTATGCGTGTGTGATTTCTGTGTGTGTGTGTGTGTGTGTGTGTGTGTGTGTGTGTGTGTGTGTATGCATGTTTATTTCTGTGCATGTGTCTCTGTGAGTCTGCTTTTGTTTGCATGTGTGTATATTTTCTCTGTGGGTATGTCTGTGAGCTTACCTGCATGTGTTTGTTTTATTTTTGTGTGCACATATTTATCAGTTTGAGTGTAGCTGAGTTTGGCTGTGTGTGTGTGCGCGCGCGCGCGTGCGTGTGTGTGTTAGTGCACATATTATAGAAAATGGTTTATGATCAATGGCCTGTGATGGGATGTTAGATGGGATGGGATCTGAGTTACTACAGAGAATTCTTTCCTGGGTATATAGCTGGTGAGTCTTGCCCACATGCTCAGGGTTCAGCTGATCGCCATATTTGGGGTCGGGAAGGAATTTTCCTCCAGGGCAGATTGGCAGAGGCCCTGTGGTTTTTTCGCCTTCCTCAGTAGCGTGGGGCACGGGTCACTTGCTGGAGGATTCTCTGCACCTTGAAGTCTTTAAACCATGATTTGAGGACTTCAATGGCTCAGACATAGGTTAGGGGTTTGTTGCGGGAGTGGGTGGGTGAGATTCTGCAGCCTGCGTCGTGCAGGAGGTCAGACTAGACGATCATATTGGTCCCTTCTGACCTTAAAGTCTATGACTCTATCATGATCCCAATAAACTGTCCTTTAAAGTTATAATACAGTACGCTGCTATCAAAAGCCTGAGCGTGAAATCTGCCTGAAGACTATTCTGGCTCCATGTAGCCTTTAACTGAAGGGGGATGGTTAACTAGGCACACTGCTGCTGTGCCTTTCCCTCCAGTTGTTGTTCCTCTTGAAAGAAAGAAAGAAAGAAAGAAAGAAAGAAAGAAAGAAAGAAAGAAAGAGCTGACGTAGTAGGGAATATATTTGTGAATATATTCTTTAGCTCTCTTTTTTTTTATGTCATCCCATAATATGAGATTAAGGGGGACATGGTGAAATGAATGGCTATCTAGTTTAGAACAAATTAAAGTGCATTACTTCTTTAGGCAGAGTATATTAGCTCTTCACTGCTGCAAGAGGTCATAAATCCTATTTGATTGTAAGAGGGCTGGGAGTTACAAACAATAATAACATGCACGTTCTTTATCACCAGGGTAATTAGATCTCCTGTCACAGGGTGTAAACTGATTTCCACAAGGGTCAGGAAAGAATTCCTGACATCTGATGAGGGATGGCAAATGCTCTGCTCCTGGGTGTTTGATGCAAAATCCTAGCAGTAAAATGGCTTACTTCAGCAATGCGTGTGATTTCCAAAGAGGGCAGCCACACCTTAGCAAACCCTTGCTCTGCTTGCGTTGTTTTATCCCTCACCCGTGAGTGTTCTGTGCTTCAGTCCCCTTGTCCTGATTGCTGGCTCGCCCTTCCACAAGGCGTAGTCTAGCCCTTAAGAGGGACACAGCTCAGACGTTACTCAGCAATGACAAGTGCTTGGACGTTGGACTCCAAAGTTTATAATGCCCAAGCAGACTTTGGCCTGAGCGAGCAATGTGGGGAAGGAAAGGCACTTGCCTTGTGCACCCTCTAAGCAGAAGATGTGTCCACACAGCAGCAAAATAATCACCAGGATGGCCTCCCAGGAGCTATAACTGTGGCTTGAAAGGAAAACAAGGGGTGGACAGCTGGCAAATGGAAACCTCCCGATTGATTTGGCGGCAAAATGAAGCAACGTGTTTCAGCAAGCATGGCCCATTGATTTTGCATGTAGCCCAGGAATGTCATGGTTCACGCCCTTCGACTGAGTTATTAGACTCTCACTGCAGGACTCTTACCTCCCCTGCTGCAGACACTGTGTTTCCTATTTGGTGGGTAAATCCTATACCCCAAATTTCAGCTTAACAAGCAGGATCCCTCCTTCAAGGGGGGATTGGGTTGGGGCGGGATGGGTGGGAAGCGGAGGAGATTGAATCCTCTACGCCTGGCCTTAAGGTCTTCTCTACCATGAAAATGAAACAAAAGAGAGCAGGCCACACTTGGCATTAGTGGGAAAGCTGCTCCCAGAATGCCCTCTGCTCCACTGTGATGCTGCAACCTGTTCAAGAGGGGTTGGTGGATGAGGCTGCAGCTTTGGGGAGGATTTTTCAAGTGCATCATGGAGGTTAGCGTTTTGCATGTTGGCTGCTATAGCAGCTGAGTTTATGTCTTATGTTTCTAAAGCTCATGCTTCAGGGTTTCAGCCGGTCTCCAGCAGTGGTCAGGAAGGGATTTTCCTACCCCCGCCCTCAATGTATTCTGGGAGGATTTGGGATTTGGGGTTTTGGGGTTTTTTTGCCTCCTTCCTCTCAAGCATCAGGGATGGCCCAGGCTGGAGATGGGACATTGGACAGGGTGGTCCAGGGCTCTGAGGTGGCACCAATCATTCTTTCTCTCAGGCACTTGGTTGGTTGCTCACATGCTCAGGGTATAACTGATTGCCACATGTAGGGCTGGGAAGGGATTTTTCGCCAAGTCAGATTGGCAGGTACCTGTGGCATTTTTCGCCTTCCTCTGCGGCATGTGGGTGTGGGTCACTTGGCAGGACTATCTGAGTAGATCTCACTTAATCATTTCAGGGGCCTTGGGGATTGATGCACCTGGGTCCCTCCTATTCCCTGCCTGTGGCATATAATAGTCTAGTCTCTTGTGGGTTGTAATATTTTGGTCTAATTTTGTTTGTTAGGTTTAGTGAGCAGGTGATATACAGGGGGGTCATGTTAAATCCAGTGCTCCCTTCTGGCCTTAAACATCATGACTCTATGAGGCACTTTTCAAAAAACCCTCTAAGATTTATAGAAATCCTGCCAGCAACTGCAGTCCCATCCAGATGCTCCTTCAGAAGGTAGTCTCGGAGCAGCAAGCATTGTGAGAAAAGAGGTGTCCTGGAACGCTCTGTGCCCCGCAGGGAACTTCACATGAGCAGGCAGGGTGGTGATATGTTGGAAGAAGAAGCCCCCAAACCCATTCAGCACCCTCTTGTTTGTCTCTATGAGCACTTGGCTTGCAGGAAAGAGCTTTGAAAAATTAGGACTCCATCTTCAAATGTTGGGATGGGAAGTGAACCCCCCACTTGGGCAGGAGAAGACAAAGTATCTCAGCTCTTCATCCCTCCTTTTTGCCGGAGAACAGAAGCAAGAGGGAAAGTAGGAATGAAATTCTCTGAGCACTGACCTGCCCTTTCTTCTGCTACTGTTCAGATGGAAGGGGACACTAACATAAAAGCGAACGTGTCTACTGTTGAGAAAGTGTGAGTGCTGCCCAATCTTGCGGGAGGAGGTCCACCACGGGTATTTTAGTGCAAACACCCACTTGGATGCCCATTCTGGTTCCTCAGTGCATTGCACACCAGGTACAGTGCTCGGTGTGATGACAGCTTCTGCCCAACAGGCAGAGGGAATTTAGGGGAGGACTGGAAATCTGCCATTGTACAAGGGACGTCTGACACGTGGCTGCAAGCTGACATGCACCATGAAATCCTCTGGCAGAGGGAGGGGAGGCAGTGTTAGTGCAGAGATCATCTCCCTTCAATATGGGGAAATTCAGGAACACATATTGAGGAAGGTTCTGGCTGTCTGCCATGCTGTGCTGCCTGGGAGTCATGCAGCAGGCTTATGGACAAAGTTAAGGACACTTTTAGGTCTGAATTCCCCTATACTGGGTCAGTTTAGCCAAGTGAATGTCTACACGGCAGCTGGAGGCGGCTTCTCAGCATGAGTAGGCAGACACGCACTAGCTGTGCTCGAGCCAGCATGCTAAAAATAACCGCGTTGCCATAGCGGCACAGGTGACAGCTCGGGCTAACCCACTGAGTACAATCCTGCCGGACCCCCGCCTGGCTATCCCAAGCTACCGTTGTGGCCACACTGCTATTTTTACCACACTAGCTTGAGCAGAGCTCATCCGTCTACCTGTGCTGGGAAGCATCCTCCCAGCTGCTGTCCAGGCATACCCCCAAGATCCCTGCCTTGGGGCCTCTCTCGAAATACCAAAGCAGCCAATCCGCAACATTTCATTTCCTGGCATTGGGTCTGTTTTCAAGCTCTCTAGACAGAGCCCATGCTCCATTGCAAGCCATCAGACGGCTACAGTACTTTATTGTCACGCCCTTGTATCGCTTAAGAATGGAACAAGTTGAAGGCCCCAAAGATGCACCCTGCAGGCCCTATACAAGCAGAGAGGACCTTGCGTGCACAGCTCTCTCTACCCAAAGAGGGAGAGAGGTGGTGTCAGCTTCCCCTGTGGCACTGTGCCCCACTCCTCCAGAATCAGAGGATTCTTTGTGGGGCCCACAATCCCTGGCCCACTTCCCTCAGGTTTTTCCATGGGAGGGATTCAATCCCCCTCCTTATGAGTTTTGAAATTGGATGACCAAAAGGTACAGACTGCTTCCGAGTCAGACACACCTGATGTGCCGCTGTCATATAGAAACTGCACAAAATACCTGCAGAACAATCTAGGCTGAGGTGACTCCATCAGGATCGCCTGCATGAGTAAAACAAACAGGGTTTGTTCCTCCCTCACTTGAAATGGTCTCCTCTCAGAAGCACTGTTGTTCAAAGGGCGCACAGCCAGGCTGGCACTTAGGAGACCTAGGTTCTAGGCCTAGCTCTGCCTGTGACCATGGGCAAGTAATAGCCCTTTTGTTTTCCTGCCTCTCTTGGTCTGTTTAGACTGCAAGCTCTTTGGGGTAGGCACTGGGTGTGTCTAGTACCTAGCACACAGGGACCCCAATGTTGGTTAAGGTTTCTAGGCATTACAGTAGTAGAAGTAATAATAATGACCCCAAGACACTACAGCATGCAGTGGCATTACTACACTATTTTGGAGCCATCACTCCAGCAGCATGTAATTGTGTGTCTTCGAGCGGGGCTGCTCTGCATTGTCATGTTATAGGGAAATAATCTGTGTTTAAGCACAGGAAAAACCTCTTTGCAGTCTCAGTACTTACCCGCCCCCACCTCCCAGGCATTTGTGCAAAGAGTTTGGGTGGAAGGAGGAGGGTAAGTCTGGCAGATTTGAAATCCTTTTTGGCAAACATCTCGGATTGCTGTGGGGGACGCCTAGTGGGCCAGTGGAGCTATCCCAGGGATGAACTTGGCCCCATCTCCTCAGGCACATCACGTCCCGTGCCCTTCGCTGTGTGTATTCAGAAAAAGGAACTCTCTCCTCATTACAGAGATGTTGAAATAGGGCACGCCTGAACAAAGCCAGTCTCACCAGTGCCTTCCAGCAAAAGGCCACTCAGTCATTATTTTCTTCCTCCAGACCTTCTCAAATGTATTTTTAGTATTAACAACACCAAATAACTGCTTTCACTACCAAAAGTGCCTTTCACCCAGAAGGATCGGTAAGAGCTCTATAGCCTCTCTCTGTCTTGGTCACTTCACCCACCACTGAAATGCAGCTGCCTCTTGGGTGGAAGGCAACAGCTGCAAAAGTGCACAGCAACAGGCTAAACTCCTACTATCTGCAGACAGACTGAGAATTAAATGGGAGCAGTGCTGATTTGAAATATATTTAGGGGAAATGAGAGAATTGCTGGGGAAAGGCGTTTAGTGTGGGAGGAGGGTTGAGTGAGAAATTTGCCAATTTCTGCAATGCTCTACTTCCCACCAATAGGCTCCCACCACTCCACTCATTTATCCCCTCCACTTTTTCCATGCAACTCTCCTATTGCTTTCAACACTTCTCTCGTCTGCCTTACTCTTATTCTCATCACTCCCAACCCCTGGGATTTGGCTGCCAAGAAGGCGTAACATGCAATCGTATTGTTCATATGTCTTTGGTTAGAACTTCTGGTCCGCTTCAGTCTCACTAGCTAGGATTCTGAGAAGGACCCTCCCAGCTCTGATTTGAGTTGTGCCAACCCTTTTGCCGTCAAAGACTTAAGTTTTAATTATTTTGTTAAACCGGTGACTTGCAAACCACTAATAAAATGGGAGAGCTTTGACACACACGCAAAAGCATGAGGGACATCTGAAAAAAAAAAAAAGGCCAGATTCTGATCTGAGTTGAGCTGGAGTAAATCTGAATCAGGACTGATTTCAGAGAGACCTGCGCCGAACTCCAAAGCTTGCAAATGTGTCATTGCAACAAAAAAATGTGTCAAGCATCTCCCTTACTCCACACTGCACAGACGGTTCTGCTGTGTCTCTCTCACACCCTCAAGGCAAGAATAGAGTTACCTTAGCAAGCAGCATGCAATTGCAGTCAGACTCTGTAGTGCCTTCTATTGGTGTCTCAGCCCTATGTGTGGCTGGATTTCAAAGCAAAATATAAAGGCATAAGTGTTTGCCATTAGTGAGTCGCACTCAGAGATATAGAGAACCATGGAAATGAGGGAAAAGGGAAAGACAGCTATTAGATCAAAGGAATGGGAGATACTGAATGGAGAAAGCAGTTGCAGAGGATTTTGTGAAGAGGTCTTACCCTGTAGTGGGGCTGGTTCTGGCACCTTTAGAAGAAGGAGCTTGCTTTGCCTTAGTCCTGTCTTCTTGATGTACAGAGCTGCAGTGGAGGGAGTGCCCTGCCTGCTGGAGTTATAAGTTTCCTCTGCTGCTGTGTCAGGATGTGCAATGGGGTGGTGTCTTTTCCCTGCGTTTTAAAGGAGTTTCTATTAATCAGTCTAGCTTTAAAGAAAAAAAAATTAATAAGCTACGCCCTGCTTCCTTGGCAGCAAGTCAAGAGTCACTGGGAGGAAACCAGCAACTCAAAGAAATCTCTTGTGGAGTTCTGTCTGACTCAGAGCACAGTACAGAGACCACAGCCTGGAAAAAGGAATGACATGAATCCAGATGAGTAATAGAAGGCATCCAAACAGCATCTGTTTACAAAAACGGACTTCTGGTTACCAGTTTTTTTTTTTAAATCTATAGTTACGAATGTGGTCAAAGATACAATGCACTCAAACAAACAAATAAATGTCCCTGCATAGGGCGTGGTGATGTCTGAGTGAGTCACTGAGCACCACACCTCTCTACCACCTTCAGGAAAAGGGGGACTTGCTGAAGGGAGCAGGGAAAGGGGATATTGATCATTCCTGTAGAATGGGACTGAGTGATCCCTTTGGAAAAACACTATGGAGCCGAGATCCCCAACGGCAGTCCCTGAAGCAGTGGAGCCTGATGGGGATGGCTTGCCTCCTTGTGTCCAGGTGAGAGCAGGCTGGAAGGAGAGCTGAAATGAGGAGACAGTGTGAGGAACTGTTTTCAAAGGATAATACACTCATCACACTAGAGACATCCAAAAATACAGGAATGCTTTCCCATGGCTGAGGCACCTTAGGGCTGTGAGATAGTTGTGACTGGGAAGGAGAGGGTCTGGGTGATGGTGAATGGCAAGGAGATGGCATCCATACCAAGCTCTCCTGTTAAAAATGTGGCCCCACTAGGAAAGAGTTTGAAATCCTCTGCTTTAGGGAATAAGCCTGCATTTGCCGAGCGGAGCAGTGACAGACAAGATAAGGCTTTTCCATCTCTAATGACGAGAACGCTGGAGTGTTCTCATAAAAAGGAAGCAGATGCTTTTTGAAGTCTGAGCTAGTGAAAAGAAATACTGGCTGTTTTTCAGACTACTCCCTCTGTCTGGCACTGCTGCCTTTTCTGTGACCCCTGTCTAGTTTTAGCGCAAAGCACCCAGCTTAAACTGGGATGTAGCTGGCAGGAGAGAGAACTGCTCACATGTGCCGAGTGCAGTCTCAGCTTCATTGAAGTCCATGGGAATTTTGCCATTGATTTCAGTGGAGACAGGGCTTTATCCCCCAGCTACAGCATAAGGCTAAATGGGCCCTAGCTCACCTGGCTGTTTTGGTGACATCCTCTAGAGTAGTCCCGGAAAGCGGAGGTGAAAGGTACATTTTCTTCCCAGCCCCAGAGAGGCTGTTGGCAGAGACACTGCCCCATCACCCCTTCCTTGTTCTCCCAGTTCTTTTACTAGAGTGAGTGATGCTCATCTCAGCTTGGGGTTTTCATTTTCTCATCGGGCAGCTGGCAGAATGCTTGTATGATGGCTTCTCTGAGACACAACTCTGAGCCAACTTGCCTAAAACACACTGCGACGGCAAAGAAGTGGGCACTGGTGGGAAGTGGTGTGCAGAGAGATCTATGGTATGTACAGCACTCTTTGTATGGATAAAGGGAATTTGAGTCACACAAACTGCCATACCAGATCAGTCCATCTGTCCGTCCAGTTCCAGCACCAGCTGCTTCAGGGGAACGTTCAAGAATCCTTGAGTAGACAGGTATGGAATAACCTGCCTACAGGAAGAAGTTTCTTCTTTACTCTCCATCTGGAAGTCTTGACACTGAGTTAGAACAGAAACTTCACCAGCCAGGCCACATACAGTGACCAGTGCACCAAAGGATGGTCATGGGAGGGATGTTTGTACCATTGAAGTTGTTATGTCAGTGACTGCCATCTTCACTGGCACTGCACCCATGGAGTTAGAGACAATAGTGAGTAGCATGTTGGTTACCCTTGCTCACAGCAAGCGTAACCCAAACAGTGGTGCAAATGCCAGCCTGCTGTTGGGGACAGTCTTGTGTGTGGACCCATGGTGATGTTACGGGCAAGCTGGGAAGTCCACATTGTGCTTAGTATCCCAGATCTCTTGAGTGCAAGCAGGAACTTTGAATTTCCAATGAGAGAAGTGGCAGCTTCTCTCCAGGTATACACATCCTTGGTCTGTCTGTCTTTCTAGTCTGGTAGGAAGGGTGGAAGTGAGACAATAAATTATCTCTTCCTAACTGTGTTAAAAGGTAGCATATCATTTTAAATAGATTAAATGAAATGTCTTTACACTCATAAATAACCAGAGGAACTCACTGCTTCAGGGTATTAGTTTAATATATATATATAGAGAGAGAGTAAGCAGTTGTTTATATAACAAGAATAGCATTTATAGCAACATTAGGTAGGATCAAAATGAAGGTCTGTCAAGCCTCATTTAAAAATGAAAATTGATTATCAGGAGAGGAACTGGATAATTATCCCGACATATTTTATATTGCCCAATGAAGAGCATTACTGGGACTGGAGGAGAAAAGTATGCTCAACCTCCCTTTGAAGCATCCAGAATTGGTCACTTATGGAGGGTGGGATACCAGACTACAGAAACCAATGGGCTATGCTCTTATTGTATAAGGATTTATCTTAAAACAAAGGTTTGTTTGAACTATGGATATCCAAAGAGCATGTTAGATTTATCAGAACTCCTCAGCATACAAATTAAACAGGAGAAATTGTAGCACTTGGGTGTATTCTTTTTATAATTCTTTCAGACAAAAATACACCTCATGTCTACGTTAATCCCCAATCCAATTTCTGTCACTTACTGCCCTAATGTATTTGATCTCTCCACTGCACACATGCACAAATCAGTTTGTCACATCATGGGAGACTGCTGTGGGAAATGTCAGAGGTCATCAAAACAGGAGATGAACTCCATGCAATTCACTGCACCTCTATTTGTCATTTCTCGAAGTGGGTGGAGTCAGGAGCAACTTTAAGGTTTAAAATGTAAATTAGTGTAGCAGCTGTTCTAGAAATGCCAGAAACAGTTACAATAGGTCATTTGTAATGGGCTTTGAAAGGCTTTCGTGGCAGTGCTGGTTCGTTAATATTGCATACACTGTTTTCAGGTTTTACAGTTGATGGGTATGCACATTCTGGGGATCGCCATGTGATATGATAATTTGAAGCAGCATATGATACATTTCAGAACCATGTGATAAATTGTGTTTGTCATGCATGACCCTTCAGGGCTAGAAATGGGAACTTTCATTTATGCCACTGGAAAGGAGACAATTCCAGTTTTCTAGTGCGCATTACACGAGACTTGCTTAAAGTTCTGCTAGGTTTTCAGGTAACAGCTATTTGGTATCACAGGAGCATTATGTTGTTGTAAATAATGTTTAGAGCTTTCTCAAATGTATTTGTTGTAATTTTCCTCTCCCTCTGAGGCCTATGCAGTTAGACTCATGGTACTAAGGGAGCCTGGCTTTACAGGCTGAGGGACATGAAAAGACGTAATAGCTGTCAACATTAAACTCATTGTCTTTCTCCAACAATGTTCTGGCTTTTTTTATGGTAGTACCAATGATGTACTAGGTGTTTTCTGGACATTCAAAAAGGGATGATCCCTGGCTCAACAAGCTCAAGTATTTCTGCAAACCACATGAAAGGTAAAATTTTCAAAAATGCCCAAGTCCCATTTTCAAAAGTAATTTAGCACTGAAGGACTCTAAGTCCCATTGACCTTTTGAAAATGGGGCTATGCTGTGGAGAATTGTACCTGAGGTCTGTAGAATTCAGGCTGGCATGGTGTGGTATGAAGCATTTATTGACATGACCTTCAATGACTCACTCTTGACTCCACTACTCGAGAGTAATACGATATGGCCAGCCCAGAGTCATGGCAAAAATCTTTTACCTGCATGTGTTTTTTCTAAACAACATAAAACCATTTACCAGATGAGAAACTAACTTCCCCAGTCACTTTGAGAGTCACTAGAACAACTTGTCTTCCCAGAATGTGAAAATGATACAGCCATTCTTCTGGTGTTGTGGTCTGGGGTTGGACTGGGGAATTTTGACCTCTCACCTTGTCTTGGAGAACTGTGACTTTTTCACTTGAGATTAGACGGTTTACGATGTTGACCTTGGCTAGAATGGACTGTGGTCTTTGCATCAGGTAGGAGAACAGCAGACTGAGGAAATTATGCTTCTCTGAGTGCAGGGATTAGACTAGCTCTCGCATAATATTGGGTGATTATGAATCGCTAACATGGGACCTGGGGATTATAGCCCTGCCCATCGGGATTGGAAAATTGTTGGACTGGGAGATTATGAGTTTCATCAAATTGAGATTTTGACTCCATGGGAGTGGCAGATCAAGGCTGCTTGTGGTAGTGAAGACATAGCAATGATGTCTGAACTGGGGGGATTACAGCTCTTCTCCATGCACTGGTTAAAGTAGATTGAAACTAGAAGGGGAGCTCTCACTACACCTGCTAAAGAGGAGAGGGAGCTAGGTGTAAACACAGCTCTCCTGAGGGATGGAGAGGAGGAAGGGCTCTCCCTCTCTGTCATAGTAGAGGTGAGGGAACTATGCTCCCATCCACTCCCCCTTATTTTAACCTCAGCCCCAGTGTCTTCCTTTTGACACTGAAAACGTTCCTGGTGAAGAAGCTCACTAACTATACTACAAATGGTGCATTTGCACTGGCTCTCCCATGTGGGCCGGCCAAGTGTCCCTCCCAGAGCCTCATGCCTCCATTGTCAAAGCGATGATGGGTGGAGGTTGTCCCAGTTCCCTTGCTGGAGCTCCTCACTCTCCCATGCTGGCAGTGGAGCTGATTCTCTTTATTGCCCCCTGGCGACCCCTGGAATGTCTCTGCACATGCTGGTTTACCCCCTCCGGGATGCTGCATTGTGCAGTGTTTGCTTATGAATGCGATGAAGATAACTAGGTGACACCACTTGTGTCTTAAGAAATGCCTTAAGTACTGACTTTGGGAGACTTGCCTAGAAACCAGTCTCCACATCAGTCCGTTCCAGCACTTGTTGTCATAGATGGTTCTTTGACAATGCAGGCCCTGCCCTGGGCTGCTCCTATCAAAGCATTGTCCTCCCCTTTTTTCTTGGCTGCTTTACAAAGGTAACATCACTCCCATGCAAGGAAAACAGAGACAAGAGCTGCTGTCTGGTGAGCCCTGGTCAATTGACAACATAGTAGTAATTGCCCCATACAGATTATTTTACAGGTGTTAATTAACATTAATTACTCCTCACACCCATCTCATGAGATGTAGATAGTTAGATGTAGCTTGCCATCTAGAGAAACTGAGGTGGGAGGGATCAGTGACTAGCCCAAGGCCAGAGAGGAAGGCTTTACCAGAGCTAGAAATAGAACTCAGGAGTTGCCTGGTTTTGGGGCCCATGCTCAAGCCACCAGTCCACACTGTGAATTAGCGTAGCTTTTTTTGTGTGGACCTGTTTGAATTGTGGCTGAGCATTGCACAGCTGGCTGGGTGCGTTGGCGGCTGAGGGAAAGGCTGGAACGGAGATTCATCATCCTCACAAGCATCAAGGATCAGCTGTTGGTTTTGGTGGGATAGTAGAATCATAGAATCATAGGGTTAGAAGGGACCTCGAGAGTCAAGGCAGACATGTCATGTGTCGTTTGTCCTGGTATTGACAAATCTGACTGTATGTTCCTGTGTTAGCCGAGTCTAAACTGTCAACAGACAGGAATTTCAGAGTTAATAGTGCCACATTATTCTCCTTACATTCAACAAAATGGCTCAAAGGATTTGTAGCAACATTGTCTTCTTCTACAAGCTAAACATGTCAGGCCTTGCCTCTACTTGGCTGGGAGACCCATAAAAACCCAGGCACTACTTGAGCTGATGCCGATGGCTTATTAGGTGGCATTTTTCTCCTGTGAGTTGGTGCCGCTCCACTGGACTGTTAGCAGTGCCTTTCTCCAGCACTAATTAGAGTTCCCGTGGCCTTTCTGTCCAGAACAGGGATGTTATCCTTGCATCCTGGACAGTTTGTAAGGTTACAATCTAGCTCTGTGTTTGGTAGGTAGGATCCAGGGGTGGTGCATGAAGATAAAATGCCCTCACTGCTCCCTCTCTGAACCGCTTCCCTTTTATCTGCAGATTCATTTATACTGAACAGCAGCAAAATGTGCCAGGTGCTTTGCAAACATACAGGAAGACCCGGTCGCAGCCTCAAGAGACAAGAAAAGCTCTGTGTTGCTTGAAAGTGTGTCTCTCTCACCAATAGAAGTTGGTCCAATAAAAGATATTATCTCACCCACCATGTCTCAAGAATCAGAGGAAGGGTGGGGAAAAGGGATATGACATATAAGCAGAGTGACCAGGATGATGCTAGAGACAGGCCCAAGTAGTTCTATGCTTTATTGAATTATTAATATTATGAACATAGAGATGGGTTTCTTTTCTATGGGGGGGGTCACTTGCTGGGATTGAAGTGGGGGGAGAGGAACGGTGGGAAAGGAAGGGAATGTGGGAGTAAGCCAGGGTGGGGGTAAAGGAAGAGGATAACTGCATGGGAGGTGAGGGAAGGACGAAAGGCACAGAGGCAGGGAGAGTGGGCTTGGGCAGCTGAAGGGCTGCAGTGGCAGGGGAGGGGCCAAATGATGGGGGTTGAACAAGCAATGGTGATAGAGCCAATGAGGAGAAAAAATCAGAGCTGAGTGAAGCAAGATGGCAGGAGACAGGGAAGGGTCCTCCCAGGTGCTGCTGTTGACCACATGGCAGAGGGAGGGGGGAGAACTCAGTTTCCATGCAAACCCACACACAACCAACAAACCACACACTCAGCAACAAGGGGAGAGACACAGAAATCACTTTTCCAAATATAGAGACGTTTGTCCCTTTGTAAAGAAGAAAACACAATGTACGTTGGACCAGTTTCCATGTAAATCTGGAAAAATTCCACTGATGCCAGTGACTTAAGTTTGGTTTGACACCAGTATAGGTGGGATCAGAATTTCAAGCAGTGCCTTTTTTTTTCAGGAAATTAAAAGTAGTTAAAAGGTTTGGGGGAAAACTCTCAAGAGAATGTGAACATGGGTGGGCAGGTCAATCTCTCTCTCTTGTGGAGTCCCTCCTTTGCCTCTTGCTCGCTGTCTCTCCACCCTGACCTTTCTCCCTTGCTAGGAAACACTCTCCATTTTCATGTTTTAAGTCTTTCTCCTTTATAAGATACTGACGCCACATTTGTGGCTCCCTTGTTGCAGCAGGATATGGGCAGGAAATATTAACATGAGAGTCAGTTTGGAAAAATGAAACTATATTATCTGGGGGGAAATCAAGTGAAACTCGGCTATTCACTGAGAGATAATGGAACTTGAAAAGCAGTAAGATGAAAGCAACTTGTGGGGACCACAGACAGACTTGGCTATGAGCTTGCAATGTGACATAGGAATCTGAGAGGGGTGCAAAGAAAGTTAACGCAATTCTAAGCTGTTCAGACCGTGGCCTTTCCTACATCAGCAAACTTCACAGATGTATTTCACCACCAGCCCTATTTTTGATAGCAACTCTATACCAAAGGCTCTACTTTCTCATCATTGGGGAGTTGTGCTTCAAAATCAGTGGCCTTGAGTGGAGTCTCACCAGTGCTACAAGAGGGACTATTGTCTTCCTGGCCTGTGATATCTGGAGCTGAGATCACACTAGCAAACTTCATAGCCATCATTCACCATCCTTGCAGCGCCATTTATGGTAACAATGGTAGAAGCTGTAGTGTTAGACTGGGCTCAGGAAGGTTTTGCCACCATGTTGTCTCACTTTGCTCTCAGACAGGGTAGATGAAATGACGGGTAAATGCCTGAACCTTGCCTGTGCTATAGTCTCTACTGTAGCTATCAGTAATGAAGCTTCACCGGCGGTGAATTGAAGTCAATGGCAAGTCTTGTCTAAATATCAATGGCTCATTACAGCCCCTAGAATACCGTGTGCAATGCCGGTTACCTCAGTACCCTAGAGACATTGGCAAACATGAGACAATTCAGAAAAGAGCAACCAAACGCTTATGAGCCTGAAGGGACTAACGTATGAAGGTGAACACAAGTAAATATACATAACTTTGCAAAATGATGATGAAAACACCAAGGGGGAGAGGAGGGGCTATTTAAGGTAGCCCAAAGAAATGTTCCAGGACAAATGGATAAGCAATGAGATTTTAAACACATACACTATGTTTTTAGTAATCAGCAGGCTGCAAGTTAAATAGCCCTGAAGTCGTTGGTGCTTCTTTCTCAGAACGAGCACTCCCTCCTCTGTTACATGCAGTGACATGGGGTTTTAGTTAAGGCGCTGGCCCAAAGGGAGTAAGAGGCTGAACGTGAGCAAAGGGAAGCACAGCTTGAATATCAGGAAACGTTTCCTAACGGTGAGCTCTGATACGTCCCCCGGAAGACAATTATACCGTGTGACGGAAGCCTTGTTGTTGGAGTCATTTCCAAATGGACTGGGCAAAGGACAATAGACTGTAGGGAACAATCCTGCAGAAAGAGAGAGAGAGAGAGAGTGTGTGTTTTAGGGAGTGGCTTGTGGAGGGATAATGGCAAGATTATCTAAGAAGTTGCTTTAACATCCTACCTGAAGTGGACATAGATTGTCACAGTCCTCTTTATAACAGGCCTTAACAGATTTGAAGACTGTTACCAGGTCCCCCCTCAGTCTTCTTTTCTCAACGCTAAACATGCCCAGTTTCTTTAACCTTTCCTCCTAGACCAGGTTTTCTCAACCTTTGATCGTTTTTGTTGCTCTCCTCTGGACTCTGTCCAGTTTATCCACATCTTTCCTAAAGTGTCCAAAACTGGACACAGAACTCCAGCTGAGGCCTCACCGGTGCCAAATAGAGAGGGACAATTACCTCCTGTGTCTAACATACAACACTCCTGTTAATATATCCCAGCATAGGCGCCGACGTCCTCTCTACCTGGAGGGTGCTCGACACCATCCCTCCGCCTCAGGGCCTCCCCAATTCCATCCCTTCCTCCGAGCCCCCACCCTACCCCACCTCTTCCTGCCCCCACTCCACCGCTTTCCCTGGCCCCACCCCTGCCCTGCCTTACCCCGCCCCCATTCCACAGGCCCCCACCCCTTCCTGCCCCCACTCCGTCCCCGCCCTGCCTCTTTCCCACCTCACCTTACCCCCTCCACCGAGCGCGCCCCATCTCTGTTCCTCCCCCTCCCTCCAGGTGCCTCCTGCATGCCACTGAACAGCTGTTCTGCGGTGTGCAGGAGGTGTTGGGAGGGAGGAGGAGGAGTTGAACAGTGGGGCCACTGGCGGGCGGGAGGTGCTGGGGGGAGGGGAGGAGCTTGGCTGCCGGTGGGTACTAAGCACCCACTAATTTTTTTCCACAGCACCAGCTGTTGTTTATTGACTTATTTTAAGATTGTAAGCTCTTCAGGGCAGGGGACCATCTCTTTGTCATGTGCTTGTACAGCACCTAGCACAGGGGGGCCCTGATCTAGGACTGAGGCCCTAGATGCCTCCAATACCAATAAATAATATTAATACTAATAATGAAAGCAGGTCTGAGAGAGCCAGGATCAGAAAATAAACATCTGTTTTCCAGATTATAGGGCTGGGTACTTGTGTCTCCACGTGGGCTTCTTTCAAATGCCTGTGTGGGGTTTTGCTGCTGTTTTTTGCCATCTTCATTCAGGGAAAACAGGATCTGTAGGTATATTTTGTGAATAAAAATAGATGGGGCAAAGCACCTGACGGTTGTGTCTCTAGAGTCTCTCCTAATGGAACCAGAGCCACTCCAATCCACTCGCGTCCAGCCCCACGGCCGTGCTCTGGTCCCGTTATTCCCATTGTGTGCTGCCAGTGTGCCTCTCAAACTGCACAGCGGCTGCTGGCGAGCATGTGTAACTGGGAGGAGTCCCGCAGAGCACACATTGTACCCAGATCATGCATGGGAAACAGTGATGGGAGAGTCATAAAAGCAAGGAAACAAACACTAGCTCTCTGGGAACTCCTCATGACTGTGTGCAAGAATTTGAGCACAGGCTGCTGTGCAGTTTGAGGGCAGGCTGCTGATCAGCCCATCCCTGCCTCGGGGCCATATGTAATTGGTACAATGGAGCCCTTAATTCAGGACTAACTGGTTCCAATTGTAATTGGAACTCTCCATTGCATTGTGGGGGCGGGCAAATGCCAACATGCAGTGACAGATAACGGGAGTGTTTGCCGCGCAGACAGAGGAGCTCTTGTGTGCCAACCCTGCCCGGTGACCAGTGTCCAATCTCAGGGGCAGAGAAAACGGCCTTTGGAATTCCACCCCTCCCACAAATGCAAGAGGCATGTGAGGCGAAATGGCCATACCTGAATTGCCACCTGCCAAGCTGTCATGTGAGCAATTGGGATGTTGAAACACAGTGGGGAGGGACTGGCAACGGGCCCAAGGGAAGATAAATAAACTCCTCTGGTGTGGCTGACATATTTTTAGATTCCTTGGTTTCCACCTGACTATACAATCAGTACTCCCGTGGCTAGGTGACAAACTCTTCTGTTGTTGAGTTTAGCTGTGCAGAGGCTGGGGTGGAAAGAAGAGAGGAGGAAATGGGTGTGGGGAAGCTGGAGAAGGGCTGAGGTGTCTGCAGGTTTGGGATACATTCCTATTTGCTGTACCCTGGAACAGCTGCTTCTCACCTCAGAGGAGGCATTTCTCCTGAAATTCCAGGTCATGTGATTTAACTCTTTCTGTCATCTGCAGCTGCAGAGTTCAAGAGGACACACACACACCCCTTCCCCCTCCTCCCGGCCAGCATTCCAGCCGTAGGGATGGATTGTGGAGAAGAGATGTTTTGGAACAGAAAGTGAGTGACAATGATCCGTGTGTGAGTTCTGCTGAAAGATGGAGCCTAAGATTTGGCAATGGAGGCTGGCATGTGCTCTGCATTCTTCTCGGGCTTCCTGTCCACTTCGGCGTCGACTCTACAGACTTAGAGCTGGATTTTTCCAGCTGGCTAAAACCACTTTGCACTGGGTAAACCATGCAAAGTGGCCTTACAATATCCTGAGATGGCCGATGGAGCAATTCCCTGGGCCAGGGAGCTCTCTGCTGGTGTAAATCTGGCAAAAGCAGTTCCCTTGCCTCTTACACCAGCCATCCTCTGCCCCACTGCCAGTTTCAAGATCACGTCAGGGCAGGGCCGGTGCACGGAAGTTTTGCGCCCTAGGCGAAACTTCCACCTTGCGCCCCTCCCAGCCCTGCAGCAGCTTCCCGCCCCCCACCCCCACCCCTGAGGCAGCTTCCCCCCCGTGAGCCGTGCGGCAGCTCCCGACCCCAGCTCACCTCTGCTCCACCTCCTGCCCGAGCACACCGCCCCTGCTCTAATTCTCCTCCCCTCCCAGGCTTGCAGTGCCAAACAGCTGATTGGCGCTGCAAGCCTGGGAGGCGGGAGAAGTGGAGCGGCGACCGCACCGCAGCCCAGCCCAGGAACGCTATAAAAAAAAATTGGGGGCACCGCTTTTTGGCACCCCCAAATCTTGGCGCCCTAGGCAAAAGCCTAGTTTGCCTTAATGGTAGCACCGGCCCTGCGTCAGGGAGGTTCCAGGGCAGGGCGCAGGTGGAACAGGGAGGGTGGAGATGGCATGGCAGAGTGGAGTGGAACTACTCTCAACCCTCCTCTGGTGTAAGGACCTGCCAGAGTCAGGTTGCCCTTGTGCGGCCCTAACTTGCACAAAGCTGAGTGGCTCTGAATGAGGGATCCATAACCAATGTCCTGCAGCTACCCTTCTCTGCCAGATCTGAGTGTCCTAGTCTTAATGGCAAAGAACCTCAGTGGATTAGGATCTGGATAACTCTCAGATCTTCTTACCCAACAGGAAGCACAAAGTCCACTGAAGCTGGAGAAGCACAGCATCAGGCTCGTGGGGGCTAGGAAGTTCTTGGCGATAGGACTTGGGCTGTGGGATGCTTTGCCAAAGGAGATCAGACTGAGTCACAGCCAACTGTGATCAGATCAAACAGAAAAGAACACACCTTTTGGCTGCAGGCTTCCCTCAGCGAAAACATCTTTCTCATGGCCAGCATTTCATAGAGCCTTGCAGGGGAGTGTGAAACAACGAGCAGGAGGAGAGTATGGCAGCTGAGATCTCTTATGGACTTTTTCAGAGGTACCGAAGTGGTTGTGTGCTACCACAAGGCATCCGAATCCTTCCCACATCATCAGATGTCACTTAGGGCTTGACAAACCACGCTGAGAGGTGCCTTAATGCCGCATGGATGGGGACACATGGGGCAAGGTGAGCAAATGCCATGCTATGCAGTTTTAAAACTGGAGAAAACCTGCTGTTTTTATTTACATCTACAGTGCAATAGATGCCCCCTGGCGCTTTATAAAACAAACAGGGCTGGATTCTGCTCTCAGGAAACATGAACAGTTTTCTCTGGAAGCCTGACTGAGTTTCACCATCCAGACCACTCACAGCGAATTGCAGACTGGGAGACTATTCACAGCAACAATTTGAAGTGATATTCCCTTTGGGGAATTTAACAGGCCTTGTGCTGGCCCTCTGCCCTGGGAGGAATTTCACCTTGGGTGAATAATTTAGAGTAGTGAATACTGTAAATCTGAGAGACGGGTACGCTGTTTACAGACAAGTTTTGCAGAGAAAAAGAAGATTGTCTATAAAATATGCATGGAGCCGGACTAGCAATGAGCCTACATAAACACGGCTGAACCATAATGCGGTCATGGTCTGAGTGCTGGCTCGAAAGGATCTCGGGGAGTTCCAGAATGTAAGATTCAACCAGAAGCACCCCTTAGGGGGAGCGTGAACTTCCTGCAGGCAAAATTCCTTCCTGTTTCTCCCTTCACTCACTGGGCCCATCCCATTTTAAATTGTTTGCAGTTGGATTTCTGGTGTTTGACGTGCCATATGAACTACTAATATACACACAGGGAATATTATTTGTAACACAACAAACGTCCTGAATCATTTAGCTGTAGCTCAGTCCTTTTCTTTCTTCAACTCTCCTCTTCTGTTTCTATTCTTCTTCTCACACCCTCCCCTTCTTGGTGGAGAATGTTTTTCCATTTCACTTGAGAGACACTCACAAGGCAGTCTCCTCCCCCTCCTGCCTGGAGGAGAAACAGCCACATCTGGAGGCCATTTACATCTGGAAGATTTCTTTTGACATTCCTCCTTTTGAAATCCAATCCATGGATGGAACCTTCCATCCAAATGGGCCTCCTGAATTATGTGTGTAGCTGGAAAAGGACTATGTGAAGGGGTCCAGGAAAGGAGCCCCTGCCTGCATGATTGATTAGCAGGAATCAAACACAAGGATGATATGCACTGTGACATTTATTTCCTGAATGTAGTCGTTATATGGGAATTGGGTTTCATAGTTCTAAGTGCACACAATGCCTGTTCTGAAAGTAATCTGATAAATAACCTAAACACGGTGAACCTGGTATGCCACAGGCAGGTTATATAGGTGCATGTTCAATCAAACCCTCTCAAACATTGTGTAAATTACACCAGGAACAATGAATTAGATTATAAACTCTTTGGAGTGTGGACTGTCTTTTTATTCTGTGTTTACACAGAGCCTAGCCCAGCGGGGCCCTGGTCTATGATTGAGGCCCATAGGTGCCCACCTTAATCAATTAGTCTCATTAGAATTGGTGTGGCCACACCCATTTTTTCATGTTCTCAGTATATCTATCTATCTATCTATCTATCTTCCTACTGTATTTTCCACTACATGCATCTGATGAAGTGGGCTTTAGCCCAAGAAAGCTTATGCTCAAATACATTTGTTAGTCTCTAAGGTGCCACAAGTACTCCTGTTCTTTTTAAAAATATTAATAAAAATGCTCCCATCACAAGCACTAGCACTGGAATATTTTGACCCTGCTTGCTTTTTGGCTCGTTGTAGAGAAAGTCAGCGTGTCCAAACATGAGGTGTGGTCAAGGCAAGATCATTCCTTTGGTCTTGATCCTGCATCATGTTCCACTAGCACTGCACCCCTGCACCCAGGTGAATCCCACGGTTTCAATGTTCTGATATCATCAATGGCTCTCTGCTATAAATACCATTGATGACAGCAACCTTTCACATCCAGGGCTTGTCTACACTGGCACTTTGCAGCGCTGCAACTTTCTCGCTCAGGGGTATGAAAAAACACCCCCCCGCCCCCCGAGTGTAGCAACTTTCGGCGCTGTAAAGCGCCAGTGTAGACAGTGCACCAGTGCCGCAACTACACAAGCCATGTTAAAGTGCTGCCGCGGCAGC
The DNA here is from genome assembly GCF_011386835.1 of Chrysemys picta bellii. Taxonomy (NCBI): domain Eukaryota; kingdom Metazoa; phylum Chordata; order Testudines; family Emydidae; genus Chrysemys; species Chrysemys picta. Next base: position 89,143,824 of record NC_088791.1, on the reverse strand, counting down.
GCTTTAACGTTGCCAGTGTAGAGTAGCCCTGAGTAAACAGTTTTGGCAATGTGCAAACGGCTGCGTGCTGGATCCCTGGCACCCTGCCAACCAGGGTGTGTAACAGTATCAGGTTTAGGTAAACATTGCCTCTGATACTGAGCATCTGCCCTGTCTGAAACCACAACCTCTGGCTGCTGCTCACATTGCAAATGCGTGTGGATTTTGTGGTTTATGTTCCTCTGTGTTGGTATAATTTTTGAAGAATTTTTCCCTTTGATTTGTTTACATCATTTTGCTCCAAGTGTAATTGAGCTTCCTTGCATGGAAAGAAATCCCTTATAGGCTGAATCTTATATACAAGAAGTGAGCATTGCACAGCTACAAGGCCTTGATAGAGAGAGGCCATGCCTCCTATTTTCTCCAGGTTGTATCATGAGAGCGTCTGCAGATCTAGCCTTCTGTGCCAATAGGTAAGGCACCTGGTCCCTCAGATGGATGGTCCCAGTATTCCTAAGGCTTTATATGCCAAAAGTAAGAACTTCTATGGCACTTAGGGTGAAATTTACTCTTGTGCAGGGGCCAGCATGACACCTATGCACTGCTTAACCCCTCTTCTGTCAGGCTGAACCATCAAGTCAGCATCATTACTACTTGTATAATGGTAGCACCAGAAGCCAGGGACCCTTTGTGCTAGGCACCATGCAACCATATACAAAGAGACAGCCCTTGCCCCAAAGAGTGTACAGTCTAATGGTGCATCTCTCCGCACTGGCAGTGGGAGGGGCAGCCCCTGGGAGAATGTATGGCAGTCCTCTAGCGTGGCAGTTATGGAGGTCCAGGGAAAATGTGAACAAAAGAGCCTAAAAGGTGAAAAGTCATTTAGATTTTCCGTATTCTTCACTCTGAATAATTTGGGCTTTATTACAGGCATGTGATGTTGATTGCGACATCAAGGGCCTCATCCTATCAGTTGTGCCGTTCGTTGGACTCGCCTTTAAATCAGTGCTGCATGTGTTTGCAATTGCAATGATCGCCTCCACCCAACCCCGCCCCGGACTGTGACCCTTCACCTTTTGCTGACACTTGTGGCCTGCCTTCCAGAGGTACTGAGCACCTGCAGTGCCCATTGATTGCAGCTGGAATTCTGGATGCCCAGCAACTCTGCCAATCAGGCTCTTAACTCTTAGAACTTCAAGCTTCTCTTTGATTGAGCTATTTAATTTCTGATTGACGAAGAAGGGCGTCTTTCTGAAAACCTGGGTTCTTTCTCAAGGGGAAGAAAGTGAAATGTGGAGGCAATTTTATTCCATTACTTCTAGCCACATTTTCTTGGACCACCTAAAATGATCAGTGCACATGGGATGCACTGATCATTTTAGGTGGTCCAAGAAAATGTGGCTAGAAGTAATGGAATAAAATTGAGCAAAAGGAAACTTTCATTTGGCTATCCGGAAACATTTCCTACCAGTGAACACTATCAGTGTGCGGAATAGATTCCCAAGGGGAGCACTGTCATGTCAGCCCAGTCACTTCAGTAATTTCAAACTGGACTGGACAGAGGACAAAATACTGGAAACTAGGCTGGGGGAAAGACTATGGATGTGATCTTGCTCCATCAAAGCCGATGGGAACTTTGCCATTACTTTCAATGGTCAATGTACAATGATTATGCCCTATATGATCTAATGATAATTTTTCTTACAGATCTCTTTCTTACACTCCAAAGTGTGGCGCTGGCTCGGGGGTAGTCCAAATAAAGCCCAGACTCTCAAGTTCAACTCTACTTCCCTTTCCTCAGGGCCAGTTTTATTAATAAACAGAAGATACAAGAGGCTCAGTGTCATGCAAAATGTTGGGAAACAGAGGCCTATCCTAAAACACAATCATCTCCCCCTCCTCCTCCGCCCTGTCTGGTAGATTCTTATGGATTTCCTCTCCACCAAGCCTCATTCTGAAATGCCTGGCCCCACCCACCTATGAATAATGACTGCAAACATTTCCTCTCCATGGACTTCTCTGGACACTCCTTGGTGAAAAATCTCTACTTCCAATCTGTCTAATCTTTCCTGGTATTCCCCAGGCACGCCCGCTGCACTAGGGTATATTTGTGTTTGGAGTAGACAGCAGGAGGGAAAAGGTGAAGGCAAATACTGTGGTTTCATGAATAAGGAATTTATTTGAGCAATAGTAACCTCTATGGATCTCTCCACCCAGATAATCATGCTGAGCAAACATGCCACATGTCAAAGTGCTCTTGCAGATAAGAGCTAATTCAATGACCCCCGTCCTCGCTCAGCTTGATCTGAACTTTCAGCACTTAAGACCACTGAGCCCTGTAGTGCTACACTTGCAGAATGGAAGGAATGTTCTGTTCAACTAGTTGGCATTGTGCCACACATTAGACGTTGCACGTTCCTATCATCATTTTCAAGAGAGCCCTTATTTTGAAGGATAGTCCATACAACATTGGGGTCTAAATTTTCAAAGCAGCTTTGGGCTAACGTCGAAAACTTTGCTTGCAGTTTACAGCGCATGATAATTCACAGGCAAGTTTTTGACAACCTGGAAACTCAGATTTGTGTATGAAGACTGCAGTTGTGCATACAAATCATAGCTAGTCTTCTGTTTGATCTACGTGTGTGAATGCTGCCTGCTGGAGTAAATCTACGCCCTAGGCATACATAGGTGTAGTTTTAAAAATTGCTTCTGAAAATTTTACCTCACAACTGTCCTGAAATATACTTGGGGTTGACACAGCATCATCACATTGTGATGGTTGCCTAGCAACATAGTAATAGCTGTGCTGAGACTTTGTGATATCATTGAGGGGTAATCGTGTTGGACGCAGTAATAGTTGCATTGCAACATAGTGATGTTTGCATGAGTATGTGGAGCCATCATGAGATGCTGGTGTAATAATATGGTGACATTTACATTCTGCCTTAGTGCTTACGTAGTCCTCAAAGCCTTATAATCGGAGTTCCTCAGAATCCTTATTTGGCTTTATCCTGTCAACATTGCTAGGAGGTAGAGAAATATTCTCTGCATTCTACAGATGAGGAACTGAGGGTAAATTTAGTAAAAAGGACACGCAGAAAGTGGATGACTGAGCCTGGAATTGGACCTAGATTTCCTGCGTGCCATTTCGGTGCTTTAACCACAAGGACATCCTTCCCCTTCTAATGTGGTTATTTTTGCTTTATTACATCATGATAATAACAGTCAAGCCATTGAAATGTAACTTCTCCCTGTCACAAAACATAAACTTTCCCCCAGAGGTCGAGGTTTAGAACATGGACAATATCAACTATACAAAATGAGTGTAGCCCATATTATATGGATTAAAATCTGGTTAACTGCTAGATCTCAAAAAGTAATTGTAAATGTGGACTCATCAGCCTGTGGTCTTGTTTCTAGTGAGTTTCTGAAGAGATCTGTTTTTGGCTCAGTGCTGTTCAAAATGTTTATCAATCATCTGGAAGAAAATATAAAATCATTGCTTGTAAAATTTGCAGATGTCACAAAAAATAGTTGCGTGATAAATAATGTTGGGGACGGTTCAGTTATACAGGCTGACCTGAACTGCTTGGTACAGTGGGCTCATTTTAACAAAATGTGTTTTAAGACAGCCAAATGCAAAATCATACATCTCGGAACAGATAATGTCCATGACATTTGCAAGATGGGAGACAGTATCCTGGAATGCAGTGACCTTGAAAAGGACTTAGGGCTTATTGTTGATAACCCCCTGAACATGAGCTTCTAGTGCAACGGAGCTAAATGGGGGAGAGCACACTTTTGGATGTATACGAGGACTATTAATTAAGGTAGGGAGATGGTATTACCTCTGCTAACTTCGTAGCAGGACCATTCCTGGAATACCATGTCCAGTTCTTGAGTCCATGTTTCGAAAAGGATATTGAACAATTGGAAAGGATTCAGAAAAGAACTACAAGAATGATTCATGGAAATGAGGCATAAATTTTTAACGGTGAGGGTAATTAACCTTTGGAACAATTTATGAAGGGATGTGATGGATTCTCAATCCCTGTTTTAAAATCAAGTTTGGATGGGGTTTTTCCCCCTAAAAGGTATGCTCCAGAAATTACTTTTGGCAAAGTTCTGTGGCTGTGTGGTATGATAGAGGAGGTCAGACTAAATGATCACAATGGTGTCTTCTGGCCTTGGAATCTATGAATCTATGGACTGGTCTACACTACACAGTTATGTCGACCAAATTATGTCACTGTACAAACTACAGCCTTGCTCCTGCTGATGTAACTGCCCTACTACATCGACATAATAACTCCACCTCCATGAGAGGCACAGGGCTTATGTCGGTGTATTTAAGGTGAGGCTGTGTCTGTGTAGACATTGCATTACTTAAATCTGCTGTTGGCTATCTTGTCAATTTCACTGCAGGAGCCATGAAATTGACAAGAAAATCAGGCAGCTAGATCCCAGCTGCCCCCACTCCCCTGGAGAGCCGAGAAGCCCGAGCGACTGGACCCCGCTCCCAGCTGGGAGCTGGGGTGAGAAGTCCATGTAGCTGGACCCACTCCCAGTGGGGAACGGGGAGGCAAGAAGCCCCAGGTGGCTTCTCCTCACTCCCAGAGGGAAACGGGAAGCGGGGGGGCAGCCCATCAGGAGCCTGTGGGGCAGCGGGTCTCCCAACAGAGCGCTACCAGTGGAGCTGAGAGACCAGGCTCTCAGCTCCCCACACTGCCTCTCTTATGTCAGTGGAAATGCTCCTGGTGAGGACATACACCCAGGGCTGGCTCCAGCTTTTTTGCCACCCCAAGCGGCAAAAAAAAAAAAAAAAGAAAAAGAAGGAAAAAAAAAAACGACTGAGCTGTCGCCAAAGTTCTGCCGAGGAGGAAGACAGGGAGTGAAGGACCCACCGCCGAATTGCCGCCGAATACTGAAGCAGACCGGTTGAGCTGCCGCCGAAGTGCCGCCACCACTGCCACCGCCCCGACCCAGACATGCCGCCCCAACAACGGATGGACTGCCACCCCTTTCTATTGGTCACCCCCGGCACCTGCTTCCTTTGCTGGTGCCTGGAGCTGGCCCTGCATACACCATCAACCCAAGGAGGGTAGTGTGGACATGCACACACTGTGGTGACAGTAAATCGACATAATATAGGTTGACTTACGTTTCTAGTGTAGACACACCCTATGTCTGGTGTAACCATGCCTCAGTGGGTCACAACTGAGAATGCCAAATTCAGGACGAACTGCTGAGAAATAGGGCAGATACACCCCAAGACTGGTGACTAATCCCTCATAGTATATAACAAACCAGCAACAAAAGTAAATTTTTGTTTCACCACACTGGCTAACAAGAAGACATAAAAGCAGTTTCCTTGGGCATTCCAGTCGGTGTATTACCACCGAAAACACTGAAAACACCTGAGGCAACACTGGATAAGATGAGTGGTTCTTTACAACCAGTCTCATCAACTAAAAGGTTCTTCTGATCCCAAAGGAACAGCCACACACCCAGGTCAATATAGAACTTAGATCTTACCCAAAAATCATGCTGATGCCAATCCTTTAGTATCTAAAATCAAAGGTTTATTAATAAAAAGAAAGAAAGACGAGAGTTAAAATTGGTTAAAAGAATCAAATACATACAGTAATTGCAAAGTTCTTGGTTCAAGTGCTGGCTTACTAAGTCTCTGGTTGCTTCCAAATCATTCAAAGGACCTCAGTCCCTTGGTTAGAATGATCCCATTAGTATAGTCCAGAGGGTTTGGGCAGGAAAGAGGCAAAATGGAGGTGTTTCCAGGGTCTTTTATAGTTTCTGCCATGTGGAGGGAATCCCATTGTTCTTACTGTGGAAAATTACAGCAACAAGATGGAGTTTGGAGTCACATGGGCAAGTCACATGTCCATGCGTTTCGCCTAGTCACAGCAGGAAATACCATTACGTGTAGATGGGCGCCTGCCATGGTCCATTGTGAGTTAAGTGTCCTTTCGATGGGCCCACTCCATTTGAATAGTCCCTCCAAGATGTGCTGGCTAGCTACCCTGTGGGTGGTACCCCAGGAGCAAATATTTGAAATCCAGGTATAGAGCCAATACTTATAACTTCAAATACAAAAATCATAATCAGCAAATCATAACCTTTTCATAGACACCTCACTTGACAACCTTTGTATAAGATTTGCTGCAAATATATAACAGCAGTTGCAACAATGATCTATATGGTCCATGGTAACAGTAAATCGACATAATATAGGTTGACTTACGTTTCTAGTGTAGACACACCCTATGTCTGGAAAACATGCCTTATAGTGAGAGACTTATGAAGTTGAATCTATTTAGCTTATCCAAGAGAAAGTTAAGAGGTGACTTGATCATGGTCTGCAAATACCTACATGGGGAAGAGATTTCTGATAGAATATGGCTCTTTAACGTAGCAGAAAAAGACATTAACAAAATCCAATAGTTGGAAGCTCAGGCAGACAAGTTCAGACTACAAATAAGGCACATATTTTTGACTGGTGAGGATAATAAACCATTTGAACAACTTACCTAGAGACATGGTTGATTCTCCATCACTTGAAGTTTCTAAATCAAGATGGGATCTCTTTCTAAATGGTACACTTGAGCTCAGACAAGTTGTGGGCTTGATGAAGGAATTACTGGGTGAGGATCTATAGTCTATGCCCGGGGTAGGCAACCGATGGCACGCGTGCCAAAGGCAGCATATGAGCTGATTTTCAGTGGCACTCACCCTGCCCGGGTCCTGGCCACCAGTCCGGGGGGCTCTGCATTTTAATTTAATTTTAAATGAAGCTTCTTAAACATTTTAAAAACCTTATTTACTTTACCTACAACAATGGTTTAGTTATATATTATAGACTTATAGAAAGAGACCTTCTAAAAATGTTAAAATGTATGACTGGCACGTGAAACCTTAAATTAGAGTGAATAAATGAAGACTCGGCACAGCACTTCTGAAAGGTTGCTGACCCCTGGTCTGTGCTATGCAGGAGGTCTGACTTGATTATCACAATCGTCTCTTTAAAATCTATGAACTCCCGCAGTACAGCAAGTTTATTACAAAGGGAGGAGTGGTTATTGGGACAGAGCCCTCAAGAAATCCCTGGGAAATGGAAACAGAATAATTAATTCTCAACAGTAATTAAACAGAGCTCTCAGCTTTAGTGAAAGTGCTCTGATAAAATCTCTTGACAAACCTGCTCCAGTGCAGAAGGTGGAAGCCACGCTTGCCTGCAGGTCCATCCTCTGGGGAGTGTGCAGCCCCGGCGTACTCTGGGAGTAAAAAGGAGCCACGGAGCCCTCTAAAATGGGAGACAAAACTTTCTTGGTGTGGATTTGGACATTTAAAGCAATGATTCTTTTCCAAGCAGTGATCAAATAGCTGGCTGGGAGCCTGAAGAAGTGAAATAATTTTCTCTGGATATAAATGTAAGTTGTTCACCAGCAATGAAGCATCTGAGCCACAGGCTTGAGGGATGGGCATGGGTGGGGAATGTTATAGTAATCACTCTCCCCCCCCATGTAATATAGTGAGGGAGGCCAAAGGTCAGGTACGAGTAGTGGCTTTCCCAGGGTCCCTCCCCTTTGCCCACCAAAATGAGGGCACCCCTGAGGCAATAAGCAAATGTGAAGGTGCTAGTTGAAAATGTTGCCATGCTAGCAGCAGCCTATTAGTGACAGGGAAACAATTTCTTTCCTAATAGCCACACGTAATAGGGTTCTCTAGCACCATCCATCTGAAAGGATCCCAAAGCATCCTGCAGACTCCATATGGGCTTTCCGAAGAAAGGCCTCCAGTTCTCCTGGCCTGAGGTAAAGCTGATGAAACTGCTATGAATGGGGAAATTTACTCTGTCTAGATTTTCATTTTCATTCAAATCATTAGAAAGTGTCTTTTTACTTCTTGGTGGAAACCAGATAATGGGGTAGGCACAGATGCTCCAATCCAGCGAAGCGCTTATGCATGTGCTTAAGGGCCTTGATGGACTGGAGACAGGAAAAAAACCACAAGTACATTCTGGAACAGTTTTGTTCCGACTCTAATGCTATAATATTCTGTAACAATCACTCAAGCCTGCAGTAGCACTATTGTCAGAGGGAAAGAGAGGGCATTGTTCTAGAATCCCATATTAATTCTAAAGAGGAGGCGGGCCAAGGGAGGGAATGGGAGGGGCGGCTGCACAGTAGGACTGAAGTGCTGCAGGTCAGATTTCTAAATGCATGTTGGCAGAGCCATGGGACATCCTTAGGATTGAAATATCAGATTTTCCAGTGTCACAATTGAGGTTATTTATTTGGCGTATGCAATCCGGTCAAGCCAAGCCACAGCATTCTTTATCAACGAAGTTCAAGGCATGAAGACCTCCAGGACGTTGAGTCATTTTGCAGTTCTCGACAATGGGTGTCATAGTTTGTGGCTGCCTACACTGACATCGTGGACTGTCTTGACAATGCCATCGAAATTCCGCTGCAACACAAATTCCATGTCCAGTACAAAACCGGTTCAGAAGGGTCCATTGCCTTCGCGGAAAATCAAACCTGGGTTGAAGCTGAGTGAGGTCTGAGACAAGATAATTATTTGTCACTTTCTCTGTGGACCATGAAGCCCGCCACACATCCTCTACTGTAAATACCTCAACCGGTAAACTTATCCACAACGGGCAACTTGAGGGCAGACGACCATGTGGTGGATTAAACAAGTCTTTAATTAATAGTAGATGTGGCATATTACTTACTTTTGTCACAAGCTTCGCTATGCTTTCCTCTCTACAATCACTGAGCGGAGCAATATTGCAGAGAACCTGTAACCATGGTAGAGGAGTAGATTTAAGTGTGCCTGAAATAATAAGCATGGTGGAATTAAGTCGTACGGTACGTCCATCATCTTTGTGTGAGACGAATGAGCCCATACCGGAGCGCAATACTCCACCGCTGAATAACAGAATGCCAAGGCTGAAGTGTGTAATGTCTGGGTGTTGGCGCCCACTATTGAGGTGCACTGGCAGAGCTGAGAGCCAAGTCCCAGGCCTGGAACAACAAGGACTGGAGAGCATTGGCAGAGCTGTTTGGTGTGCCCACACTGGTTTAGCAAAGGGGTGAGACATCAAACTCTGCATTCTAGATTTTAATCCATTCTTGTAAACCCTGATTTAAAAACCCTTTTACTTTGAGAAAATGAGGGAAATCATTAAAAATTCAGTTAACTAAAATAAAAATCCTCTTGTGAAAAATGATGGGTGAGAGCCAGGCTGGGACTGTGCCTTCCCCCCTCTCTACAGCTCTCGCTGGAAGTGGGTCTGAGTCAGGCGGAGCAAGGCTGGAGATCACAGCACCTGATTATGGGTAGGCTTGTTCCCTGTCATAGCTGTTGTAACATTCTTGCGACATGTAATCCTCACTGCAAGTCTCATTTGTCTTGCTCTCCACGTTTCACCCAACTGGGAGCAGCCCCTCAGAGCGGCAGCCACAGCTGTTGCTGCCCCTGACTTCTCTCTTGGGACGTCTTGTTCCTTTCAGGTAGGCTGTCTGGCTCCTCAGCAACTGCAGGGCTGCAGGCTTCTTCTGATTGTTTCCTAGCCACGCCCTCCTGTCTCTCTGTCATCTGTCTGCCTGTTCACAGATCCATTTTCTTTTCCCCTCTGAGATTCTGTAGCTCATTCAGAAGAGACTCAAACCGTGCTAACTGCATTATATAAAAACAGCATATCATAGAAATTAGAGATGGGCAAGTCGTGTTAGAGCATTTTGTCAATCTCCCTACATTCAACACAGCAGGACTGTTCCCTTACAGTACATCTCCAGAGCTTTGTCTATATGGCTTATGCAATGGGGCATCCATCACTTTCCTCAGGAGACTGTTTGGAAAGATTTCCTAGCTACACTCTAGATTTTCATTTTCATTTAAATCCTTCAGGAGTGGATTTTCACATTTGGATGGAAACCAGATAATGTGGTAAGACCAGAGGCTCTGATCCAGCAAAGCTCTTATGCATGTGTGTAAGGGCTTTATTGGATTGGGGTAGAAAGAACATCACTTTCCACTCAGTATTATCCATGTCCTCCTAGTTATACCCTTTATAATTGCTCAGTGGTTTGAGCCTTGGCCTGCTAAACCCAGGATTGTGAGTTCAATCCTTGAGGGGGCCACTTAGGGATCTAGGGCAAAAATCAGTACTTGGTCCTGCTAGTGAAGGCAGGGGGCTGGACTCAATGACCTTTTTGAGGTCCCTTCCAGTTCTATGAGATAGGTATATCTCCATATATTTATATTTATTTAACCAATTTATCTCTTTCATTGTATTTACACCTTGCAGATGTCTGTAAATATTGCTCATGTCTCCCACATAGTCTTTATTTAGTCAAGCTATTTAGTGTTTGGCTATGAAGTCTGGCAATTATAAGTCTTGCCTGCCTTACGGGAATTGTTGTTAGGATTAATTAGTTAGTGTTTGTACAGAACATTATAGGCAGGGTTGGTAGCATCGCCTGTTATTAAGGTTGCCCAATAATTCCCATTAGGAGACACTGTTTTCAGTTGCATGTTACTTTGCCAAACTTTAACACTTTGGACTGAAATTTTCTCTATGCATTGCCTGCCTCAGGCAGAATTGTTTTGGAAGATATCTGCCACAACAGTTCAGCCATTTCTGAGAATGAGGCTAAGCTAAAAAACACATTGCTTTACTTATGTTAGAATATTCATGCGTCCTTTTTTTTTTTTTAATAGCTCTAGTGCCACCTTGCTTTAAAACAGGGACTTGAATTCTGACAGGGGAGTCACCTTTGCATGAGGGATGATTAAGTCTGTTACCATCCTCATGGAAATCTGCCTGGATTTGGTCAAGGTACACACCTTTGTAAAATCACAATTCACACATGCTCGGAGATATCTTTGATTTTAACAGCTAAAATCTTGGAAGATTCTGTTCTCACTGAGCATGCTCCGGCCTCTCTTAGCTCCTCCCTTTGAGCAGATTTCTTATGTGTCACCCCCACAGAATAACTGAGTTGGACTGAGGGTGGGAGAATGAGTAGACTGGGACAAGGAGTCTGGTGATACTGGGAATGGAGGAGAAAGAGAAACTCTGACTGGGAATTGGCAAGAGGGAGGCTGGAACTGGTTGAGTACGGAGACTGTGATGAGTAACAATGGGGGAGAGGTAGAGATTGTGATTGCGAGCGGGTGAGGGAAAGTGAATAGGACAATTTGGCTGGGGATGGGAACACTGAAAGCAGACGAGGATCTGAAAGAGGGGATACTGGGACTGGCTAGACAAGGAGATTGAGATTAGGAACCAGAGGGAGGAGAATGGGGCCATGTGTGGGGAGGAGAGACAGATCTAACAAAGAATTAGGGTGCAGGGAGAGAACTGGGATGGGATGGGCAGAGACTGGGCCAAAGAGATATGGAGAGACTGTGATTGGATGAGGATCCTAGTGTGGGGAGACTAGGACTGGGAACCATTGTGAGGTAGGGAGAGGCAGGTCAGATGAGCTGGGAGGGGGTACTCGGATTGACTGGGCAAGGATACTGGGACTAGTGTGGGAAGGGAGAGAGGCTGGGAGTTGGGGGAAGACTGGGACTCAGACAGCAAACCCAGAAAGGGAGAGTAGGATTGGCTGGGCAAGTAGACTTTAATGAGAAGCCTGAAGAGTGGAGACTGGGTAGGTGTGACATTCCCAAGGGTACAATCTGGACTGTTAAATAGCTGTGTTCCCTTAACTCTCTTATTGGGTACCTTTTACACTGTTTTGCTTTGAGAACAACCATTCCACTGAGGTGATTTGTGTCCTCTGGTCTTCCTTCTTATAACATTTCTCTTCTTTGAGAATCATCTCCAGCTGGGATTCAGGCAACAGCAAGTCTGTCTGCCAAGATGTAAATTGCTTGCTCACACCCTTCTTCCTGCCAAAGAATAGCTGCTCAGCCCAGTAATAGTCCACTTGACTATGTTGACACCTGACTGAGGTGCTAGCTAACCTTTTGCCTCTGAGGAATTGGTTTGGGCTGTTTTTTCTAAGCTTGGATCATGTCTCAGCAATCTCATAGAGTAGAATCTTTACATACAATGTTGCTACACACATTTTACCAGGACTATAAGTACATTATAAGTTTTTAAATGATACCTCACAAGGCATACTTTGTAGAAAATGTATCTTAGGCTGGGTCTACACTACCCGCCTGAATCGGCGGGTAGAAATCGACCTCTCGGGGATCGATTTATCGCGTCCCGTTGGGACGCGACAATCGATCCCCGAATCGACGCTCTTACTCCACCAGCGGAGGTGGGAGTAAGCGCCGTCGACGGGAAGCCGCAGAGGTCGATTTTGCCGCCGTCCCTACAGCGGGGTAAGTTGGCTGCGATACGTCGAATTCAGCTACGCTATTCGCGTAGCTGAATTTGCGTATCTTAAATCGACACCCCCCCCCGTAGTGTAGATGTAGCCATAGTCTTGTAAAAGTGGTGAACATGCGGGTGCAGTCTGTCACAGTAGGCTAGTAGGATGAGACTGGGACAAGAACCTATGGGTAGGAAGGAGACAGGACTGGGACAGAGATAGGCTGATGGGGATGGGCTAGAAGGGGGTCAAGCTTGTGGGAAAAAAGCAGAAGAGTCTGTGGCTTTTAAACCATATGCCTCTCCAGAGGCTGGGGTGGAACCCAAGTTTCCTGAGTCTCACTATTCCTCTGCTGTCAGAAAATATCTTTGAAACCCACTGGCAAAGTGTGTGTGTCGTCCCCCTCTAGTGCTTGTCCATATAAAAGATGACAACCTGCTATTGCTATTGGTTTCTCTGTTAGCTGAAATGGCAGATGTCTCTGTGTTCAGTCTAAATGTTCCAACCCTGTTGATTAATCATGTGGGGGTCAATATGATGCCACATGATGGAATTTCTGTTTTTTCAGTTTGCTTTTTTTTATAAACCTAGGAAATTACTTGCAACAAACTACATTAGAAGCAGATTAAGGATCCTAAGTCAAGCAGTCAAATTAGAAAATGCCATAATTAAGGTTATCTGTGCAACCGTAATTCAGTCCCCTTGTGTGTGTACATTGACTTTAGTTACATGACAACATGCTATTTTTTTTCTACAGGACTCCTGTCGCATTCAGTGCACAGAGTGGACAAGGATCTGGGGATGAATCAGGGTTGTGTTGTGGAGGAGGCTGTTGTCTGTAGGACCCCTGCCGTACTTATTGCAGAAGGTGGAAGGCACAGGTGAGCACCATAGAAAAGCCCATGAGGAAACTGATAATTCTGTCTGCAGAGCAGGGTTTGGATAGTGCACAGGAAATAAGGCCTAGGGCCACACCCTGACCAATGAAGAGAAAACAAAATATTGAATAGCTGCTCGTTAATTGAGTATCATCCGTCCTGTGCAGTGAATGAGGCAGGGATCTGTGGCAAAAACAGGACATAATCATGTAATTATTGACTATATCATAATGCATTCGCACAAGAGGACTGAATGATGGCTGCACAGGCAAGCTTCATTCAGGCATTTCTTAACTTTTGACTGATTGACCTTGCAACCTTAATAATGTTTTTAATAATATTTTTGGTGTGTAACTTAAGATCTAGGGCTCGATTCTCAGCTGGGTTAAAGTGGTCCGGCACCATTGAAGTCATTGGGGTTTTTCATAGACTTTTGCAATCCTGTCCTGTGAACTCGGCCTCTCAGTTAATGATAGGGTGACAAGACAGCAAATGTGAAAAATCGGGACGGGGGTGGGGGGTAATAGGAGCCTATATAAGAAAAAGACCCAAAAATCAGGACTGTCCCTGTAAAATCGGGACATCTGGTTACCCTAGCTAATGAGCTCCAGAAAAGCCCTCTAAGGGTATGTATACAATGCAACATCAGCCTGTGCTTGAGTTTGGACTCAAGCCTACCGCCCCCAGAGCCTCCCCACCCCCTTGCGTCTACACTGTAGATGTGTTAACTCAGGGCTCGGACCCAGGGTCCCAGGACCCTGCAGGGCTGGAGGATCCAAATTCAAGTCAAGCTGGGACCCAGGGTCTGAGCCCTATTGCTTTGCAACGTAGATGCAAACCCGCTTGACTTGGGTCCCGGGAGTCAGTTAGAAGTATCCTACAATTCCATGGGACAACTTCCTTAGTCCCCTCTATCCCAACAGTCTGCAATCCCCTCTAGTGAAAATGAAAGCCACACCCCTGCAAGGTGGGCAGTAAAGTTTATCCACAGTGCACCACAATCCTAGGGCTAAAGTGACCACATTTTGGAGAGTGGGGGGAGGTGCTAGGGACTCTGGGATATGGTTATTTTGACACGGGTATGCGCTTTGCAGTGGGGATGCCAGAGCCCTAGGTTTTAGCACGGGTTAGAAAAGTTTTAACATGGAGTTTAAATACAATGTAGATGCTCAAGCCCAAGGTTCCCTAACATGGGTCAGCTGACTCAAGTCCCACTAACCCTGGGCTTTACATTGCAGAGTAGACATACCCAGAAAGAACCAGGGGGCTTGTTCTCCTAGGCTGTCTGAGCCCCAGAGCAGGACAGTGACACATTATGCACGCATCACACGCACACGTGGTGCTGTATAAAGAAATAATAATACCCATGACTCTCGCTCTCTTACACACATACACACAGCTGGAAGTGGAGGGAGTGAATGAGAGGAAGGGGGGGTTACACAACAGAGACCATTACTATAGCAACCCTCCCCCTCTTCCCTTGGCACAGTGTGAGGAACTATCAGCTGGGTGTTCCCCTTCAATTCTCACACCCAGCCATTCCCAAAGCAGTAGCAGCAGCAGCAGTAGAAAGCCCCTTTTGCCTTGATCTCTGTTTCCCAGCCTATCCACTAACGCCTACTGGCCTTCCTTGTACGTCACCTTCATAGCCTGATCCAACGCTCTTCCCTCCACTTTTGTCCATCTACACTTGAATTCTACTCTTTGGGGGTATTTCTGTCCAGTCTCCTTTCCCTGCCCCCTCTGGACGCTGTCTGCCTTCGGAGTGTTCCAGGAAAGCCGTTAGTACCGGTCGCAGGAAATGGAGAGGAAGAAACATCCCCCACACACCCATCTCAGCCCCTTCTGCTGCCCGACTAGTTGGGAACTCTAAGGCCTGTTCTCTGCCTCCAGAATTCACAACATGTTCAGTGTGGTACTGGGGTTGCCCTGGCAACAGAATGACTGGCTTTGAGGCAACTCCAGAGTAAACAGAGAGAGAGAGAAATAGAGAGAGGGAGGGAGACGCCCAGCTCCATGACTGTTCCTTGTTCTCACTTTGAGTGGGCCGCTCCCTTTCCATGGGGCCTGGTGAAGGCCCCCAGCTCCCTCCCCCTGCATGAGCTTCTGTCCATGTCAGTCATCAGCCCGCGTGAGGCGAGCGCGCCACAGGCTGTGCAGAGGCAGGATCTGCAATTCTCCCAGGGGGCTGGGAAATGGACAGAAAGCCATCCTGCTCATCGCACTACACACCAATCCTGTTGCTAGGGGGACTCCAAAGCAGGGAGCGGAGGCTTCACAGCTGTGTCTCCTCCCCCAGAAGACAAGGCTGGGGGAAGTTTCCCCAAGCCTCTTTTGGTTAACAGATTTTCCCCTTTATATTAATGGGGGGGGGGGGGTTACCTGTGTTACTGCAGCACTGAGCTATACAGTTCCCAACACACACAATTTATGGGATTCAAACACTGAGGTTCCCCCTCTCTGTCATGTTAACCTGCCCCATTGCACTCACAGAGGCAGTTTTCCGGGTTACACTTGGTGCTGTTAAAGGTGCACTTTAATGCCGTGACCCAGCACATGGTATTTACCAGACATGCAGACCATCAATGAGCAGATGACCTCTGAGAGCCACGAAAGAATTACAGGGGATTTAAAATCCTCATTTAAAAAGAAACAAAACCCCAAAACTACAATCCCTGATAATTAACAGATTACATGAGTTAAAATGTGCAGGAATAATATTCAGCACCTTTTGTTTTCAAAGCAAGCATCAGCCGTAACTAATCCTCCTCCATCTCCGCCATCGGGCAATCTATTCTTATTACGTCACTTAGACCTAAATCTCTGGCCTTGTCTCTTGTTGCACCCTCTGCCTGCTCCACTTTGTCAGTTCTGCCAGCCTCAATGCCTTTTTTTGCCACCGCCTACTGCTCCAGTCTCTGCACCGCTTGCCATCTTGTCTTTTATGCATGAACACCCACCGGTAGGCAGTTTGTAATAACCAAAGGACAATAACACCTCCTCCCACCCCCAAAAAGCTAACTCTACATTACTCTCTCCTCTGAATGTTCTGAGCGTCTTCTGTCAACTCAGAGTCTTTCTTTAAGGTCTAGATCCTGCAAACACTTATGCATGAATGTAACTTTAATAACATGGTTAGTCCCACAGACATCAATGAGTAAAGTTACTCACATGCAGACTGAGCCTTTAGCTTTTAAGCAGAGCTGGTCAAAACAAGTTGGATTAAAATTTGATGTGGAAAAATTCAAAATGGT
Organism: Chrysemys picta bellii; assembly: GCF_011386835.1. Taxonomy (NCBI): domain Eukaryota; kingdom Metazoa; phylum Chordata; order Testudines; family Emydidae; genus Chrysemys; species Chrysemys picta. The sequence continues at coordinate 89,127,357 of NC_088791.1, read as the reverse complement.
TCATTTCAACTTTCTTGTTTGATTTCAATAACCTCAAAACCTTTAGTTTTGATAAGGTAAAAACATTTTCTTTCGACTTTTGGTTTTGATTCATTTTGTTTTCACTTTTATATTATATTTAAATTACTTTTCATATTATATACAATATGTATATATATTACTTGTATATTACAATGTTTCAACAACATGTAAATGAAACACTTCTATGGTTTTGAATCAAAAGTTTTCAGCATTTTTGTTCTGTGGAAAATGGTGGCTTTTCAGTCTGATTTGGAATGAAAAAATTTGAAATGTAAGAATTCTCCACCTCGTGGAAATTCTGTTTTCTGGCCAGCTCTAATTTTAAGCCCTTTGGACCAGAGACAATCTTTACCTTTGTGTTTTGTACATCAGTGAGCACACTGTCCACGCTAATCTGTAATAAATAAATAATATTAATTTTGAAGACAGCATAACCAGAGGCAGAGATTAAATCCCGATCCTGCAATGAACTCCACAGGGATGACTTTTGCTCCTAAGAAGAGCCTGTTTGACTTCATTGAGGCTCCATGTGCAATGGGGTCAGCCCACACAGATCTCATTTAAGATTGGGTGTAAATTACTTAGCCACTACCATAGAGTCAGTGTCAGAACCGGGAGCAGAACTCAGGAATTTGGGTTCCCTGCTATACCATTAGCTCACACTAAGCATCTCTAATAAAATGCCTTTATTTGTGGCATTTAAAATAAAATATTTAAAATCATTTTGTTGCATGTCACCTGCCAAGTTTAGGCTTCTGTATCTCCTCTGGCACAGATGATGACAGGCATAACAAGTTCCATTGGTTGGAAACTGAAGCTGGACAAATTCAGACTAGAAAGAAGGCACAAAGTTTTGATAGGTGAGGGTAATTAATCATTGGAACAAAAAGAACAGGAGTACTTGTGGCACCTTAGAGACTAACAAATTTATTAGAGCATAAGCTTTCGTGGACTACAGCCCACTTCTTCGGAACAAGTTACCAAGGACGTGGTGGATTCTCCATCACCTGCAGTCCTTTTAAGTCAAGACCGGATGTCTTTCTAAAATATCTGCTATAGCTCAAACAGAAATTATAAGCTTGATTCAGAAATTAATGGCTGATGTTCTATGGTCCGTGTTATGCAGTAGGTCAGATTAGATTATCATAGTTGTCCCTTCTGGTTTTAAAATCATCTATGAATCTATGACAGTTCTTTGCTCTGTTTAGGTGTTCGTGAGGATATTTATTCTTAGAAGGGATCCCATAATAGGTATAACTAAAACTATCAACAATTAATTTTAAGAGCATTTCTAAATGCAAAGAGAGACATTCTGCAAAAGTGGAAATCCTGCAGCTTCTGTGACATATTACACAATGCATGAATTGGCAAGCTTAGAAAGAATTAACCCATCAACAAAATGACAAATGTGGTACATTTCAAGGCAGCTGGACACATTTCCTGGAGATTCATGACTGATGTATGCTTAATGAAAGAAAAAGAATAGTTGCATGTTTCCACTCTTTCATACTTGCCATTTTGGGTATTGTCCCCAAAGAGCTGATGGAGATAAATGCTTACCTTACCTAATCTAATCTGTCTGTCTTTGGGCTTGTATGGCCCACACCACTGTAGTATCCGAATGCCTTGCTCACACAAGCAACCTCTGGATCTTATTTAATATAACTATAGAGCTATAGACACTGTTTTTTTTCTTTTCCTATATATTATATGTTGGCCTAAATTTTTAGAAGTGACTAGTGATTTGGGGTTCCTCCATTTTTGGGTGCCCAATCTGAGCCACATTAAAGGGGCCCGATTTGAAGAAGGCAGGCGCTCGATGCTTTGTGTAAATTGAGATCCCTTAAGGTATCTTAAGTTGGGCATCTAGAACTCAAGGCAAAAACATCCCTAGTAAATTCTGAACATTTAGACTGCTGCATTTAATTTTCCTTTGTTTCCTGTAACCTTGTGTGCTTCTTAAATAGGTCAAAATCATAAAGATATAAATGAATAAAAAACAATTCCCCTGCAAACAGAACCTTTTCCAGAAGACATGCAGGAACTTAAAATCAAGTCTTAAGAGGCGAAAAGCTTGTTTATTCACCTTTAAAATATATTTGTAATGTGTAAACGATGTATATTCAACACGTATATTCTGTTAGTGAGCTTGTGTCCCTAACAGTATAACCAATTTTAATGGTTTTAAACAAAAATTCACCTTTAAATGGATTTAGAATCCAAACATATGCCTAACTAGTTCATTGCAAAGTAAGAGTTAATTCATACATACAAACAGCTAAATAAAGGTTTCAATCTGAGTAGAATTATTTAGGGCTCAGGGAGAAATCTGGCATTTGCAGTCTGTCACTGGTTTTGAAAAGTCCGGCTCTAATGTCACCACCACCCGGAGATATCCGCTGTGTATGTATTACTAAGGGAGGAGACCACTTCTCTGGACTTTATTCATATAAAAGCAGAAGAAGGAGCTATAGGTAGAAGGTAATACAGAGGTGTAATGTCTGAGGAGCTTGGAGAATGGTTTGTGGGTATGAGTGTGTCTATGTAAGTTTAGCTGAGTGAACATGCGTGTTTTTGTTGATATTGCCATTTTCCCCCAGGGCAACTGAAGAATCCATGTCAGACCGTCGCATGACCCCTCACTTGCCCATCAGAAGAGAACTCCATACAGGGCTATGAAGAGCCATGTACCTCTTGAGATCCACTGGTTGAGTATCACTGACTTAGGGTGCTATCCAGTTTGATGCTCAGCACCCTCAAATCCCACTGTAGTCCTTGGACACTGAGGGTGCTCACCTCCTTGCAGGATTTGACCCTGAATGTGTATGTGCGATGAGGCCAAGCTAAAAATGCTGTGGGAAATTTAACTTTTAAAATACCTGACTTTTGTATATGAAAAATCTCCTCAAAGATGTTGCATTAATATTGTGTCTTGCATTGAAGTCAAAGTGCTTCATGTGTTGACTTCACTAGGCAAAGGAAACTTTTAAAATGGTCAGTGGTGTGAAGCTGCAGATACCCAGAGGAGAAAACTGGAAGAAACAAGTATCAGAGGGGTAGCCGTGTTAGTCTGTATCCACAAAAACAACAAGGAGTCCGGCGGCACCTTAAAGACTAACAGATTTATTTGGGAATAAGCTTTCGTGGGTAAAAAACCCACTACTCAGAAAAGCTTATGCCCAAAAAAATCTGTTAGTCTTTAAGGTACCACCGGACTCCTCATTGTTTTTGTGGAAGAAACAGTACTCCCCGCAGCATGCTAAGGCAGCAGAATTGTTTAGGATGTCTGGGAGGGTATTTCTAGTAGCAATGGCATGAAATTGAGCTAAGGGGATTTTAGGTTGAATATCAGGAAATATTTTCCAATGTTGAAATCTACTGGATGGTGGAATAATCTCCGGATGGAAACCTCATTGCTTGAGATATTTGAAATGAGACTTGGTGAAGCATTGGAAAATACTGTACAGGGCGCAATCCGGCATTAGCCAAAAGATGGAGCAGGTGACCTATTAGATCTTTGCCACTGATAATTTTCATGGTTTTATAATTCTTTGGGGCTTAGCTGATAGAGATAAGCACCTTAGAAAAACCTAACACAGAAAAAAAGAGAGAGAGACTCAGAAAGAGAATTTGTTCTTTGAGAGAAGACAGAACAAAAAAGGGAGAGAAGATGGATATAAACTGGGATGTTGCTTCCCAGATACATGTGATACAAGTTAGAGCAGCAAGTGAGAAAAGAGTGAGGAAAAGTTGCCACCTGGTGGTAGGATAAATTCTGCCGCCATCAAAAACACTAACGGCCAGATTTTTAAAGCTGTTTAGGCACCTAAATACTTTCAAAATTCTGGCCCTTAAGTCCAGTATTTTTAAACATGGGCACCTAAAGGTATACACCTAAAATCCATATCTAGACACATAAATTAGAACTCACTTCCACAATAGAGTTAAACATGTACCCAATTTTAAGCATGTGAGTTGTTCCATGTACTATAATGGGACTACTAACATGCTAAAAGTTAGGTGCATGCTCCAGAGTTGACTCAGAGTTGCAAGAGGATTTTCAGAGGGGCTGAACACCTCTCAGACTCGCCCTCTCTGAAAATCAGGCCACTTTTATTTAGGTCTGTAAATATGGATTTAGACGCCAAACTTTACATACTCCCATTTGAATGTTTTGGCCTATGGAAAGAATTGCCTCTCTCACTAGAAGAAGACTCCTAACTAATATTATATATGGGCCTCACCCTCTTCACTCAGACAGAGGAATCTGTATTCAACACAACTCAGTAATTAATATAAGGATCTGGGGACAGTGGTTGTGGTGTCCAAACATTCAATACTGCTGCCAATTAACCTCAGAAAGAAATATATACATAAGAGTAGCCTATGCAATAGCTAGGACTAAAGTGATCTAAGGGCTATCAGTCCTCCTGCTTCAAGATATAATTGATCAGGAGGAAATTATGCTATTGACCATGTAGGGGCATTTGTGAGGCATTTTCATTAATGTCAGTGTGGTACTTTGGAGGTGGAATGTGCTATACAAGTGTCAAATATTATTTTATATCTACCTCTCAAGCATCTAGCAATGGGATTTATAAGAACCAGGACCCCTGACTAGATAGACCATTGCTTTGTTTGGTATGACAAGAGGCAGGAGAGTAGGCTAGCTACACACACAATCCATTCTGATAACTCCGAACAACACTGGAAGACTCGCCCACTCTGTACAAGGACTCCTCCTGGCCCCAGATAGGCAGGTGTGCATGGAATGCCTTACGGGCACTTTTCTGTAATGAAGTTCTAACTTAAAACAAGTTCCTTGCGTCATAGTGAAAGCTCCCCTATGCCCTTTAGTGGCTGTCTGACATATTTGTCCTGCCGTCCAGTTATTTCTTTTTCATTAAAATTTGAAGAGGTTGTGAGAGATGCTGGATTGATGTCCCTTGGCGTCTCAAATCTTCCATCCTCAGAACGGCTGCCCTTTCCTTTTCACATGCCTCAGTTCTGCCAAGGAGAATACATCTCTAAGGATCAAGGGAGCTCAGCCTCCATGGACCATTCAGTCCCTTGCCACTCTGTTGTGATTGCCAACAATGGGACCAGCTAGTGCCAATGGTGGTTGTAGTTTTTTTGGGCTGCTAGGCATTAGTCTGAGAAACTCCGACTCGTTTTGGACAGGCTACCAAACATCCATCAGATGGGAGTAATTGGAGTCTCCTCTGTATTATATTGAAACTTTTTCCTCAGTGAATGCAGGTCACTCTTTGCGCTTAATCCCAGCCTGCAACACCAATCTCTTCCCGTATAATCTCCCAGAACAGCTGTGCCATGATTGCATTGTGGATTATAAAACAGCTCAAAACAGCTGCTGGCTGGAAGGGAGAGCATTTAATAATCACAGGGTGTTGGGGGGCTGGATGGGGTTGGGAGGAGATGAAGGAGAAAGAGCTTTGGAAGCAGTTTGTTTTCTTGAACGATCTAGCTGATAGATGCAGGAGAGAGCAAGGCAAAGAGTGAGTCGTACAGCTGTGCCGTCCACAAACTAAACAACAGCACGTAAAAGACCCACCAGCAAGGTAAATTCTACTCTCCTTTATTTCAGGAGGTTAGCTGCAGAGGCTTTCCAGATGCCAGAAGTTGTCTGACCAGTTACTGGCTGTAAGTGCTTGGCTTTCGTAGAAGGAAACTTTTCCGGGTGTGTTTGTCTAAGGAAGTAATTCAGGTTGCCTTCTCACTTTCCTAACCAATGTCCTCTCTCTCCGCTCTTCTACATCCTCCTGGCACCACCATTTTCTGCCCCTTCTTCTTCCCTTTGTTCCAGTCCTAAGGTATTTAGAAAATTATGCAGATTCTAAGATACTGACACAAATACAGCTGCACAGAATTTTTTTCTCGTGGAAAATTTAGGTGAAAATCAAAAAAATTGTGTTTGACAAAATTTTAGTAATAACGATTGATGCTAAATCCCTTTTTAGCGAGTGCAAACAGAATAATTTTGACCAAAAAAATGCTGAAAAATGGAAAACTGTTGTCAGAGGAAAATTTTCAGTTTTCAGGTTTTCTGCTTTCAGATGAAAAGCTGGATATTTTTGAGGAAAGCAGACACTTTCCACAAAAAAACTGTTTTCTTGACAATCTTATCTTCATCAGAAAAAAGTGTTATTGGAAACTTTTCCCACCAGCCCTGGCCATAACCCCTTAACTAATACTGTGCAGGTGGCAATCATCTGCTTCCTGGACACGGTAAGGTCAAACATGCCTTCAGATTAGAGATTGAATGAGTAACTCTGTAGTGTTGGCAACACCTTTTCCAGTGTAATTGAACAGGGAGGTTGCTGAGTAATTGTCACTGGAGTGGCTCACAGGAAACAGAAGCCTGAGCAATAGACTTTGAAGGGAGAGGGAAGGGCATTCTCAGTAGTTGGTAGTTTCTTACCTTTGCTCAATGCATTCTACTTGGGCACACAGTGTAGGGTGACCAGATGTCCCAATTTTATAGGGACAGTCCTGATTTTTGGGTCTTTTTCATATATAGGCTCCTATTACCCCCCACCCCTGTCCCGATTTTTCACACTTGCTGTCTGGTCACCCTATTTGAGGCTATGTCTACACTTACGGCAGCATATAGAGTACGGACGTTGCACACTTCCTACCACAGGTATACACAGCAGTGTAGATGACAAGGCACTGTTTAGGTGTATAAAGACATGCCAGAACCTTAGGGTATGTACTCCACACAGTCTCTCTATGCCCAGGCAGTGCCTCCCACGTCTACACTGTAGTGTCCCGCTGCCTCAATGCAGCCCTTCCCCACCACAGGGAAAAACTCTGGCCCAGGGGAAAGACTCTGGCAGGTGGGAGGCTCCTTGCTGCTGAAGCCTTTCCCCACTGCTCCAATCCCTCCAGGTCTTTCACTGCCTTGTGTAGCTACAAACTGCAGTGTGGATGCAGCCTGGTTTTCACTGCAGCCTGCAGCTATGCAGACCCTACATGCTGCCATCAGTGTAGACAAGGCCTTGTGTGTGATGCAAGACTAGTCAATCCTACTCCCACCCAAGAGGGAAAGTTGCTCCATCTCAGGCACTGTCCTTTACTGATCAGCTTTCTGGTTAACAAAGCAGGGGTTGTGGCCTCTGTGGGCCATGTCCTTGTAATTTATCATGAGTGAAGCAGCATTCCGTCTCACATATTATTTATTTTTGGTTGTGCCCCAGATGGGACAGGTGTTTCCCAAACATTGAAAAGGGGGTGGTCCCTGCTTTGGGGAGCTCGCAGCGTAAAGGCAGACAGACAAGCAGACAGAGGTATGGGGAAAGGGAACAGCGGGAGGCAATTTATATACCATCAACTCTATCCATGGTGAGCAGCACAGCTGAACTAGGGCTTTAGGAGAATCTTAAATATGGAAAGGTAGGAGCCACGCCAATGAACTCAGCAAGGTTGTACCACGTGTTGGGGGTGCCCCATGGAAGAAGGCACTGAAACGATTACATGAGAAGCTGGCAGATGGACAGGTAACATCTAAATGCTCTAGGGAGTGTTTTGCTGGGAGACCTCAAGAGAAAACCCCAGGGTTCTAGGGGAAGTGGTGTGAGTTATTCAGCAGGGGTACTCTTCCCTCAGAGTGAGCAGTGGCCAGTGCCCTGGTATACTAAGGTGCTGTTGGAGTTGCTGGCTTTCAAATGAACTGTAACATGGAGGCTTTTATTGTCATTTAAGATCTTCATTACACTTTTTGCAAGAGCAGGGGTATTGCCATTCCAGTGCCGCACTCAGATTCTGATCTAAGGGTTGGTAGCTTCCTGTGTGGGAAGGGCTGTCTAGTGGGGAGTGAGGCTGGGGAGTCAGGATTCCTAGGTTCTCTTCCTAAGTCTCTGATCTGGTGTGTGACCTTGGTTAATTCATGTAACTGTTCTCTGCCTCAGTTTCCCTATCTGCAAAATGACTATAATCATGTTTACCTCTCACAATGTGGGACTAAATTAATTAACCATATTTGAAAAAAAATGCTTTGCAACCCTTCAATAAAATGTGCTATGGCATTGCAAATTTGCATTTTATTGGGATACAATAGTCTTCTTCACTTCCTGTTCAAAGCTGTTGCTTGGTGTTTCTGGGAGTTGTTTAACTGCTGCGGCATGCCACCTCAGAGGTGCTTGTATTTCATGGCCCTGATCATTTCATCAGTTTTCTGCACACAGCTTTCTCTGAAGAGAGAAACTCCACTCACTCTGTCACTGAAGGATTATTCCCTACAGTATATTCTCCAGTTCCTTTGTTCAGTCCAATTTTAAATGGATGAAGCAACCACTTCCCTCAAGTGACTATTCCACAGTCTAAGGGATCATGCTGTCAGGAAACGGTTTCTCATTCCTGAGTGAGGTAATAAGATGCCCTGAGGATGGCAGACTGTCCTGTTTCTCCTCCTTGCCCTCACATGCACACACATTTTGGTGGGATACGACATAGGCCCAACTACTCAAAGGTGTTTAGGTTCTGACTCCCAGTGAAATCAGTGGAAGTGAGAAGCCTACATACCAGTGAGGGTCTGGGACATTGTGCACAGTAAGAGAGATGCATGGCTGGTATGTGAGTCCATCATGTTTGTTTGTTGCAGATGGAACTGCTGAAGATCCTGCCTTGGCGTCGTGCTGTCTTGGCAGTTGTCCTGAATCTGCTGGCTCTCAGCCTCTCTACCACAGCCTTGCTTGGCAGCTACTGGTGTGTTGGGACCCAGAAGGTGCCCAAGCCTTTGTGTGGAAAGGGCAAAGCCACCAAGTGCATCGGTGTGCACGTGTCCGCAGACGGAGGTGCTAGCAATTCTTCATCCCAGGACGTAGTGCACTACAGCTGGGAGACCGGGGACGACCGCTTTGCCTTCCGATACTTCCACACTGGCATGTGGCTTTCCTGTGAGGAGAACATGGAAGGGCCAGGTAGCATCTCCATCAAGGCAGCCTCAGCCTCATTCTTATTACAGCAAAATGTCTTTAGTGTCAATGATAGGTGCCAGGCAGACAAAACTAGGGAAAGGTGCCTTCTCCATACCTGCACAATGGATAGAGTTGGGGCAGTGGCAGTGCCCGCCTCCCACACATACCCACACACCACACCACCATACTTCATCCCTCAGTGAGGGGAATGATGTGTGGGAGTTGAATGGGTCTTGGAGACAAGATGAGACTGCTAACAAAAGGCACCTTAGTGCTATTTGTGGTGGGGGGTGGTTTTGTAATGTTCACATCTGTCCCAGCATGAACTGGAGTAACACCCTTCCCCCCCCTCCCCAGTTCATGTCACGTTCAGTAGGGGATGGAGCCTGTGCGGTGAGAGACAGGGTGATGGCTTTATGCAGTGCTGACAACTGTCGCCGTTTTCATTGCAAGTACCATGACAGGAGGTGTTTTTCTTAAAGCCCTAGGCCCTGGAGTCCTGTGAATAAGAGAGAATTTCAACTGTCATTTTAACCCCCCCCCCCCCCTCCAAAGTTTCTCTCCCTCAAAGTTGTGGAGAAAAGCTTGCCAACCTGAACCCCAAAGGTGCAAATGACAGAAGGAGTATGAACAAGAGGCTTATCTTTAGAAGCTCGTGGTTTGGGGTGGGACGACACATTCATGTTTTTTGAATGCTTGGCACCGGCAATACGCTTCATGCCACCTTTGTGCCAACCAAATTTTGCCTGTGCTGGGAGGCTGGTGTGGCCCCCAGTGCAATTTAGACTGGTGGCGCTGGTCTAATTTATGGCAACCTTACCCAGGCTGCCTATGGACTGCTCCGCAGCCCAGAGCCCTTTGAAAATGCCTCCTATCACCCCAACTTGCTTACCCCCACCCCTGCCTCAACTCCTGTGCTGTGGCTTTCGTCAGCCCCATGTCACACGTGCTCTGGGGGAATTCTCCCCAAGCCAATCTTTATGGCCTGGCATATGTGGGTCAGAACTAGCTCCAAAGGCAGCAAACAGCTAGGTTGAAACTCATAAAACAGAAATGAAAGGCGTTTTAGCCCATCCCCATTCCTCTGTGCCAGCCAACATTCCCCCTTCCTCAAAGGCACTCACAATGGAACCTGTCAGTTCAAGAAGGCATTCTGTGCACTATTGCTCCTTCTGCGATCCACTGGGATCAGCGCTTGAAAACAGAGAGGTTACAAATTAAAAGCAGGACAACAATAAAAAAAAAGCTTCAGTCACTCTCAGGTCTTGCTGAGAGGACTGGTTTGTTCTTGGCATTGTCAGGAGTGGTTCAGAACAGGGTGCGCTTAGGTGGGAATGCTTAAATCTGTGATTAATTTCCATGGCAATAGCGGGTATGAGTTGGGAAAGAGACTGCATCATTCGACTGAGTTCAAGGTGTTTTCAGAGATGTAATGGGCCTCTTGGCAATACTGGAATAACAGTGAGGCATGAAGGGAAGGAGATCTGATAGATTTGGATTTTAGTAATGCATTTGGCACAATTTTTCATGAAATCAGACTCAAAATTAATTCAGACTGGCTTGCATATAGCCCCTGTTATGTGTTTTGACAGCAGGTTGAAGGACCAGAAACAAAGGATTATGATCAGCTGCAAAGTATTGAATTTTGGGAAGGTGTCTCATGGGGCCACTGCACAGCTCAGCATTAGGGTCAGTGTTGTTAATAACTTCATTAAAGTCTAGATGAGGTAGTGAACAGTGAGTTAATGAAATCTGCAAATGGTACTGAGCTGGAAGGAATCCTGAACACCACTGAGAGGAAAGAAATAATACAAGGGGTTTACAGAGATTAGAATTGTGGGCAGAAAATAACAAGATTTTATAGAACTAAAAGAAAGATATATAATAAAAATAAGAAAATAACTGAGATTCAGCTGGGGAAAAAAGGCAAGTTAATATATATGGGGGGAAATAATCTGCCCAGGGGAGATTCAGTGGGAAAGAGAACTCTGGCAAGCCGTCATGCTAAAAGAGACTTTTAGGGATTATAATGGATGTGCAGATTAGACAAAAGTTTGCACTGGGATATGGAGGCCAAAGCAATTTTGGATTGTATATGCCTAAGGGTAGGGAAGTGATAGTGATTCTGTACTGAGGGGAGAGTCAGAGTTTCCTTTGGAGAAGGGGTGTCCTGTTCTTAAGAGAAGGTACATCCTTCATTGGGAAGGAGCTGTGAGCTACTTTCTGCGGGACCAGTGGCAAGTGAAAATTCCATGTCCTAAGTGGGAGCTGGGTCTTCCGGTGCCTGTTACATGAGCTCCTTAGCAGAGGCTGGAATCAACCTGATGAATGCAGCTGAGATTATAACTGGCATGAGGGCCCTGGTGGAGTTCAGGCTCCTTCATAGGTGCAGCAGAGACTGGATACAACTCTGGGTATTTTTAAAATCTTGGCCAATTAATGAGAACATAATACATTTTACAGACAAGTCAATGCTCATCTTTCTGCCATTGTCAATAAGCAATGGCTTAGCTTAGTTTGGTGCCTAGGGTATTCTGGCCTGTGTGTGTTGAGTGGATTGGATGGCAGTTGATAAGTGGCCTGGAGCAATGTCTCTGACTCACATCAGAAAGTTATATATGAAAATTATAATGAAGTTTCTAGTCTATATATATAGAAAGTGGATGGGGTAGATTAGAGTTCCATGTCTCATAGTAAAAAAAGGTTGATGGAGTTTCTATGAAGATTAGGATATATATTGTGGTTTTCTTAGGATAGTTGGAAGTTGGAGTGGGACAAGAGGCACCTCTCTGGTTTGTTTATGGAGAGTAAGAGGAAAAGAGTTGGTGTGTTTGCAAATAGAGCATGGGCCATGTGATGAGTTTGAGGGTTTGTAGCCGATACTGGAAAATCATGAAATAGAAGAGTGGGATGGAAGAAAGTTTATGATCTCCAAGCTGAAGCTGGGAGGGGTGAAGTTATAGAGTTAAAGCAGCTTGTGGAACTTCTATGACAGCAAAGGAGCATTTTATCTCATCACAGCTTTCTTTTAATGTTTTGAATTTATAGCTATTTACTTATACTCAGCTGTATTTAATTTTTTGTGAATGTGAATGTATACCAGCTTTCTCATAAGAGCCCCATCTGCACTAGACAGACAGACCATTGTCCTTCTTTCCCTATCTTTCCGCACTGGACTCCCACAACAGATCAAAGCAACCATCTCTTTGGTCAGAAAGACAGCAGACTCTAGAAGGCCTTAAAATAGGTAGAGCCTGCAAGCTTGAGAAATGGAAGAGGCAATTAAGGTGGAATTTTTTCTCCTCCATCCTCCCCTACCATCTTTTGAGAATCCATATAATCTGAGCTTGATTGTGTTTGTATTTCAGATGAGAAATGTCGTAGCTTCATTGAGCTTTCACCCCCCGCAGAGAGAGGTAAGAATGAGTCTCTTCTTTTTCTCACTAAAGTTGCCCAATGCACCTTCTAGAGATTGGGGAACTTCAGCAGGTTGAGAGGGTGTTGTAGGCACCTAATCCTTGCCTACTGAAGTCAAAGTATTGAGGATTTCACCCCAAATGTTTACCCAAAACATCTGGCATCAGCCCCCAAAAGCTAGAAAGCTCAACCTTCCTCACATAATTTCTGGTACTTCCTGCTGTCAGCCCAACTGTCAATGTGACAAAGACAGCTTTTTTGCTGTGTTTCAGCATGTCCAATCTTGGTCATAACCCGGAATGCACACAAACAGTCAATGTGAGTGATAAATAGTAACACAGCTGTACCATCAACTTGACATATGATCTTGGGCAAGTCACTTCTGTCAAAAAGTTGAAACATGGCCACCATTTTGGGTGCTTTAATTTTTGGGTCCCAACCTGAGACACCAGAGTTCTGAATTTCAGTCATTCTGAGCACCCATTACTCCAGCTGAATAGGAGCTGTGGGTGATCAGAACATCTGTAAATTAGACCCTAACGGTGAAATCTTAGCCACACTGAAGCCAATGGCAAAACTTCCATTGACTTCAGAGATTTCATCCTATGTGTTTGTTTGGCCACTATTTTGGGGCATCCACTTTTGAAAATGTTGGTCCTACTTTCTCTTTAAAATGGTGCTAATAATGCATACCCCACCTTTGTAATGCACCTTGAAATCTACAGAAGAGAAACGAAGAATATGTGAGCAAAGAATTCTTTGTATTAACAAGCTACTCTCCCAGAAGCATGCATGAAACCTGCTTTCATTCTTAGTTTGAGTCAGAAATCTCTACTGTAGGTGTCAAAATCTAAACCACACAGACAGGGCCTGTGGCCAGATTTCCGTGGGCTGCTGTTCAGGGCAGTTTGCTATGGGTTAGGATCTGTGCAAGGGAGGGGAGTTTTGTGTTTTGTTGTAGAGGGATTGAGTTCTGGTGGAGGTCAGGGAGGGGGTAAGATGCTGTTTCATTTTATCTTTATTCTAGCAACTTGTGTCAGCGGCACTCAGACCCTGGGATATGTAGCCTGTTATATTAATATATAAATCTAAATAAATAATAGAGTGCCCTGTTCTCCTTGGGAATAACAAATCTGTTTTTTTACTGATGGCACTTGTTAGTTAAAAACTGACCTGTAGTCACAATGGGAGCTATTTCTACAGGGTAACTTAAATGTTTGTGCTTTGCCTATCCCCCAACCAACTTAGCATGGATACATTATTCAAGCACAAGGTCATCTTCCTAGTCTTTTTGTATTAATTAGTTTTAACAGAGTTGCATGTGTTATCCATGATAAACTACTAGGCTCAATCCTTCCTCACAATAGGATTCCCTTCTGCTCTAAAGGAACAGGCAGAAAGCTTGTTGTATTTAAATGACAGTTATTAATTATTCTAACAGGTAGAACTACAGGCTAAGTCAACTCAACAACAGATGGACCAAAACCAGGAGTGGGAATTACTTGTGAACTTACAGAATGGAAAATGATATCCAGAAACAGTTATGGAAGAACTTAGTATAACTAGATGCTTTCTGCTACTTATCAGAACCTGAACTGTAGAATAGGGAGAATAGTCTCCAAGCTCACCTTGAACTCTTCCTGCATTGGGTCTATATGGCTTATTTGGAGACAACCCAGAGATCACTTTTCCTTCACTGGAGGAGTAGCAGGGAGGAGCTGGGCAACTGGAGTCTTGAGCCCTCCTTAGCGCGAGGCTTACAAGGCAGTTCAGTCTTTCCCCATACAATCACCTTCCACCAGCTCCAGGGAGTTGGCACTCACGTTCTTAGCTCAAAGCCAGACTCCTGATGCATAGGAGCTCAGCTTCTGTGCTCAAAGGCAATCATGTTCGAGCCTTGTTATTTAGTCAAGGCTGAAAGAAGCTTCTGGAACTGGCATCCCTGGTCTCCCAGATGCCACTGTGAAGTCACCTGTCAAGACACTGTGATGTCACCTGCTAAGATTCCAAACTCCATCACAGTCCAAACTAATTGCTAATTGCACAGGGGATGAAACAGGGCTCCCGAATGTTTGATTTTCAAATGGTCTTGTACAGATCCCAATTAGTATCCATATTTTATATAATTGGAGTAGCTTAGAACATCCTGTAGGAAAGCAGAATAATGTCTATGGAAGTTAGTGTAGCGTACAGTGTATCTCCTATTTAATACAATATCCACATCTGTTGTTATTATATACTACAATATAAAATTAGAGATGGGGTGCCAAATCTTGGCTGCATTCCATCCCCTTTTCACTTCAGGAAAACAACTGGTCCTCCCTACCTGGAAATGGGTAAAGGGGGGAGAGAGTGAGGGGAGGGGACTCCTTGGGTGGCATAGGGCTGGCATAAGGGCTCTATGTTGCATTCTTCCCTATAGCTCCTGGCATAGGGTCATGCCAGAGGTGGGTATGTTGGGAGAAGGAGGGAGTGTAGCTGAAATTCACTGGACTCTGGCTAATTTGAGCTATTGGACAGTCCTAAAGCCACCTTCCCCCTCCCTTGCAGTGAAAGGTACAGCTCAATTTCAGGGCTAGGGTGTCTATTAGTAGTAATGGTGGTTAGAGCAGGGGACTAGGAGATAGGCGATCCCAGAACAGAGATGTTACAGGACCCCTGTGTATAAGGTCATCTCCTGACTTTTCTGAGTCTACTCAACTGCCCTAGATGTACCTGTGTAGAGGATCCACACAAGACCTATGTATATCATTTAAACCCTAATTCGAAGGCTTTCGTGGTATATACATCCTCTTCAGGCCATCTGCACAGGGGTGAATGTCGTCCCTGCAGAATAGCCACATTCTTTTTAGCCGATGTTTGTATTCATTCTGCATTACTCAGCGGGCTGTGGGGAATGTCTGGAGTCTGCTCTCTCTCCCCAGTTTATGGTGGGGATCCTTTGGGGGGGGTCAGGGTCGGGAGGGCTGTGGCAGGTCATGACCCTATTTTGTGCTGACTCTGAGAGGTCTCTTCTTTCCTCTGGTTCATGGCAGGAATCCTGTGGCTGTCGTTGGGGTCGGAGATGGTCTACATCAGTTTGCTGCTCATTAGTTTCATCCTGCTGCTGATAGAAATGCTGTACACTGGGAATCCGGTCTGCGGGCTGAAGCTCAATGCCTTCGCTGCTGTTTCCTCTGTGCTGTCTGGTTGGTGCCCCCATGCAGGCATGGGGTCATGAAAGCATTCTTGGGTGGCAGCATGAGTGGCCCAGGGCAGGGAGTGAAACTCATCAAGGAAAGGGTTCAAGAAGTCCTTCAGGGAAGAAAGTGCTGCCAAGACCTCACACATTCATTAGCCTCAGTGTGTCAATCGGGGGGCAGAAGGGGAAAGGGGCCATGGAGAGAATGTGGTAGTGAGAGAGAGAAGGAAATGGGCAGAGCTGGGGAGAATAATGGGGAATCAGAGGAGAGACGATGACACAGGGTGGGGGAACAGGGCCCAAGGGTGGAGATCACTTAGCTGCTGAACCTGCTGAGTGGAAGGATGAATTTGATTCTAAGCCTTAGTTCCTAGACAGAAGAACAAATCAGCTGGCCCTGGCCTCCACTGTGACAATTTTGCCTTCCTGTCCTCTTGCTTTAGGCCTGCTGGGGATGGTGGCTCACATGATGTACTCACAAGTCTTCCAAGCAACTGTCAATCTGGGGCCAGAGGACTGGAGACCGCACTCGTGGGACTATGGCTGGGCTTTCTAGTACGTGAACTGTGAGGCTCTCCACATCCCTATGGCTGTAGGCTTCAGTCACAGTCCACCTCTCCAGCTCCCTCCTACTTAGCCCGGAAGACAGCCCCAGTATCATAGAATCATAGAATCATAGAATATCAGAGTTGGAAGGGACCTCAAGAGGTCATCTAGTCCAACCCCCTGCTCAAAGCAGGACCAATTCCCAGCTAAATCATCCCAGCCAGGGCTTTGTCAAAAGTATGGCTTCCCCAGTGCTGCTTCTCTGTGATCCTTAGGTGTTTGCCTCAACCCTTGCCTCACATGGTTAACGTAATAGATCTGGGATGGAGGATGACTAGCTAGGTCACATCCTGTCCACTCCCCTGACTCAATGCAGGATTGCTCCCTGAAACATATATTCCCCAGAGTTTTGTCCAGTCCAATTTTGATTGAACCAAGAAATGGAGCTTCCACCCCTTACCTTGAGAAACTATCCTACAGTTTAATAGACCTCCCTATTTCAACCTGATCTATCAGGAAAGTTAACAAAAAACTTGTTAGTCTTGAGAAGTGAAGACTGAGAGCAGACCTGATAACAGCCTTTAAATATGTAAAGTGGTCAGTTGTTCTCCGTGTCCACTGAATGTAGGCCAAGAAGTAATGGGCTTAATCTGCAGCAGGGGAGATTTAGGTTAGATATTAGGAAAAGCTTTCTAACTCTCAGGGTAGTTAAATACTGGAATAGGCTACCAAGGGTGGTCATGGATTTCCCACCACTGGAGGTTTGTAAGAACAGGTTACATGAACACCTGTCTAGGTCTGTCTAGGTTTACACGGCTCTCCCTCAATGCAGGGGCTGGACTGGATGATCTCTTGAGGTCTCGTTCAGCCCTACATTTCATTTCTATGGTTACCAAATATCTCCTGGTATTAAGCCTAAATTGTCCTTTTAGGAAAGGAAAAGAACACTGTCCACCTGAGACTGCCAGGGGAATGAACAGAAACTAAATGTAATTATGCAAACTGACGTTTGGCCAGGAACTGGCTGGCTTCCAAAAGGTGCCATGGGGCCTTTAATGACCGTATTGTGAAGGTCTCTCTTTTACATGTATTTATATCTAAGGCTATGTCTATGCTACGAGGTAGAGGTATGATTCCCCTGCTCATGTACACAGTCGCTCTAGCGCAACGAGAACTAGCGTGAGTATAAATAGCAGTGTAGCCGTGGTAGTACTGGTATCTGTAGCAGAGGCAGGCTTGAGCCGTGCGTACAGACCCACCTGAAACCGGTGGGTATGTACTCAGCACAGTTCAGTCATGCCTCTGTTGCTGCTGCCAGTGCTGCTGTGGCTACACGGCTATTTATACTCACGATAGCACAATGAGAGTTAGTGCAAGTATGTGTAAACGAGCAGGGGAAATCATACCCCTTAGTTCATAGTGCAGACGTAGCCTAAAAGCCAACTTCTCCAGCAGCACAGTGCCCCCTGACAGCATGCTAGGGCACAGGCTTAGTACTGAATCAAAGGGGGAAGCATCACCAAATTAATTTCCCAATGTTCCCTGCATAGTCCATTTAAATACCAACCAGGTCCAATCCTGCTGAGCTTGTGAGATCTGACGACCACCTAGAGCTGTGGGCTAAAGTGCCCTGACCTTCACTACCAGGCGTTTTTCTAGAATTGGATTCATCCATCCTCTCCATTTCATCACGGTTTGCTCATAAAACTAACACACTCCCGCATTTTCATATACACAGCGGCAAGCTTAGGGCTCAGCCTCCCATCACATCCCACATGGCCATCTGAACCCACCAGCGTGGATGGTTTAGTTGTTATTTTGCATTTTGTCTGTAAACTCGTGCCTAGACACTACAGTGCCTGGCGCTCTGTCGAAATGATTCACCAGAATCCCTCCTCTCCTGTGGTTTCACAATCTGTCTCCATTGCCGCCTTCTACCTGGTCTTCCTGTTGCTCACATCAGTCAGTATAACACTTTTTCTGCAGTTATGTGTCTGTAGTCCTGACCATAGCCACCTTAATGCTAAATCCAACGTACTTCTCCATATACAGCATCATGATGGCTCTATAAAGTTCCATCACCATTTATGCACAGTGCAAAAGATCCTTATAAGTGTAGTGAACATGCATTAAGGAAGCTGGTACTGGTGCATCCAAGATACTGAGCACAGTGTCTACTGCTCACTACTGTCCGTATACAGTCATAAGTCAGAGGGAACACTGTCTCTTCCACAGGATAACAGGAGCCACCTATTTAAGAGGGAAATAGACATAGCGTTAGAGAACATGTAGACCCGATAATGGTGTTTTGTGAGTCTGTGGGTGTGGCTCAAAGAGGTGTTGGGAAACTCTGGGATTGAGGGACACAACCAGAATACAAAACCTTTCAGACTTGACCAGATCACTGATGCATTAAATTTAGGATCCTTCTTCTAGCAGTGGCCCATACCTAGTGCTTTGGAGGAACACAGAACTCCAATAAAAGCATCTGCCAACGGTGCTATGTTGCAGGCCTAGGAGGGAAGCAGGAAGGTTCTTTCCTGACTCAGATAGTGATCAGCTAATAGCTTGAAGCATGAGATTAGATGATCAGAACTACATTATTGGCCATAAAATGATCCAGGCCTTATTAAATCTAGTTGCAATGTTTGTCTTTGGACCTCTGCCTGCATTGTATTCCACTGACTGTCTGGTTACTGTGTGAAGTATTTTTTGCATTGGTTTTAAGTTTACTTGCCATTAACTTCAAGGGACTTCAAATCAATCCCAGGTCAAAGTATGGGACAGTATAAAAAAAGATGGCCTGATCAGTTTTCACTGTGCCCTTCTTAACCTCTTCTCTGATCAAGTCCCTCACTTCTGCCATTCTAAATAATCTTATTTACATATTTCATTTCGGCAAGCCTTGCTGCCCTGATGTGGAGCTTCTTAGTCTCAGCTATGTCTTACAATAATGTGATCAAAAATGAACACAAATGATTAACATTGTTCTGTCTGTTATGACGTTCTCCAAAATGCCATTTTTCATTTTAACTGCAGTTGCATGCTGGGCAGTATCAGTGATCTATGATAAGTCCTGAGTAATTATTCCTTGGAGAATCCTGCAGTTTCAAACCTAGATACATATAAAAAGTTTTTTATTTTTAGGGGTTTTTTTTTGGCCAGGTACGTCATATTGGCTAACTTGAATTTGAAGGGTTATTTTCGTTCTGTAATGATCCTATGAAAAGACCGTATCAAAAGCTATTTGAAAACAAGACAAAACAAAGTGTCCAACAGGTGCCATAGAGAGTGGTTAATGTAACTGAGGACTGCAAAATGAACAAGATACTCAGGATCTCCCTGGCTGGCCTATTACTCTAAGGGGTCTGCCTCGTGATCGTGCTTTCCAGATGCAAATTTTCCAGCGTCCTCCTGTCATTTTCTCTCGCTGCATCAATTTTTTTTTCCTTATGGCATTTCTCTCCCCCCCCCCCCCCCCCCCCGCTTTCTCTACCATATGTTATGACTCTAGCAACATTTTACTCCATTGTTCAGGGGGAAGGGAAGGGTAATGGAGGCAGGATAAAGCTTAAGGGCTAGAATGGTTTGGGTCTGGGCTACAGCTCTGGTCTATCTAGTTGATGTCCATCTCCAGTTAGTGGCCTCTGCCTGGTATTCCAGAAGAAAGCCATTAGCTCCTTGCAATGCATCTGGTTCATTTCTTGACCCCATCATACTTCTCTGACAATGGAAGACTTTATTAATATCCTCACTGCATGTGCTGTTCTCCTTCCCCTCTCATAGCATGGCCTGGGCCTCCTTCACCTGCTGCATGGCCTCTGCTGTTACCACCCTCAACACTTACACCAAGACTGTGCTGGAGTTCAAGCGTAACCATATCAAAGGCTATGATGGAAGCTTCAAGGACCAGTCACAGCACCATCAGTGCTTCATGGAGCAGCAGCACCATAGGGAGCAGATGAGCAGCTACTACCAGCAGCGAGACAAACCTCTCCATTCCGTCTCAGAGGGGGTCGACTTTTACTCCGAGCTGCAGCAGAAGGTGCTACAGCGGGAACCTGAACTGGAGCTAGATGAGGTCTTGGGACAGTCCATGGAAGAAGATCACTGTTAGGGAGGGGGGAGCAGGCCGCTTGGGAAGCGGTAGGGAGATTGAGGTCTGAACCAAATACTAGTATCATTGTTATCAAGTTCTCTGGTGTTCTGGTTCCTTTCTTTAACCCTTCTGGGGGGCTGGGAGGAGGAGAAGGCATGTGGTCACTGCTATCCATGTCTCTGGGCAGCACTGCAGGGATACTCACAGTGACACTGTGGCTTGTGCTACTGGAGCTGGTCTGCTCTGTTGAGAGCAATGTTACCATGTCAGTCGTGAATGGTAAACACACAGGCCATTTCCACTGGACACTCTTATGCCACCTGTATCCTGGGGCTCCTCTGCTGCCACAGGGGTGCTATGGAGCCATTCCAATGCCAACAGTACCACAAAAATGGAAAGGGCTCACCCAGTGGAGACAATGGCCGCTGTCAGCAATTAGAATGGTGAGAGTCTGGAACTTTCCTTTTGATCACACCATTTTGACTTCCATGTTAATAAACCCCTGAGGCTTTGGGCTATGTATGCCCAGCTCCATTTGCCACACAACTTGAAATGGTTCCCATTTTTCAAAACACCCAGTGGGCTGGAGAACGTCACATCAGGCCCTTTTGGATTTTACAGTCAAACTCCTTTTGAGTTAAACTGGCTCCAGACCCTCCTCCAGAATAGCCAGAGAAATCGCTTCAAACCAGGAGTTTCCCACTGGAACAGGGATAGAAAGAGGGTCTCATTTCCCACTCACTTTCCAGTCACCTCTTCCCTCCTCCACCCACCAATCCCCCTTTTAAAGCACCCCTCAGCTGTATCCATCACCTCCGGCCAAGTCCTGTCTGCTCCCGTCCCCTGTGAGGCTTCCTTCTACACACTGTACACCCAACCCCCTTCTCTTTGGGGCTCCCGTCTATGCTCCTTGCTCCATTCTTTCCCCCTCCAGGACCCCTGTCCATTTCGTTCCCACACAGTCTCCTCAGAGGTGCAGTGGTGAGGTCCTGCTCGCTCTTCACTCCCCAAATGCCTTCGAGGGAGCCCGTCCCGTAACAAAAAGCAGTCTCCTTTCCAGGCTAAGGTAAACAAGGGTCAAACACAAAGGGGATGTTGTACATGATATTTATTTGTTTCACTGCAGTTCACAGTTCCCAACAATATACAGACAGAGTCTTTATTCACAGTGGGAATGCAGGGGAGAAATTCACATTGTGGGAGAGCTAGCATCACTGGACACTGACTATCAGGCCTAGGAGTTTAAGGAAGCACCTCAGGGGAATTACTCCTTCGGGTAGTGACTCACCAGCCTTTCCCAGCAAGGGGCTGGGGGTGGAGAGGAAGCACATCCCTGTTCCTAACTTGCCTACTGGTACTTAGACATTCAGCCACCACCAGCCAGCCTGATTTACAAACCAACCAACACATATAAACACCACACCCAGCTAGAAGAGAGTAGAGGCCAGGCAGGTTCCAGGACCAGAGTCCCTTGCTACA
The DNA here is from genome assembly GCF_011386835.1 of Chrysemys picta bellii. Taxonomy (NCBI): domain Eukaryota; kingdom Metazoa; phylum Chordata; order Testudines; family Emydidae; genus Chrysemys; species Chrysemys picta. The sequence goes on along the minus strand of NC_088791.1, from coordinate 89,105,678 downwards.
GTTGTGCTAATATTTACAAAGCTATTTACACACAAATACCATTAAGCATATACAAACTGTTCAAAGGCTCTGGCATTAATAAGGAGAGGCCCAAGGCCCAGCCTCGGGGTTGCAGCTACCCCTGAAGAGACTGCACAGAAGCATTGCACTGGAGAGAGAGCAAGAGAAACAAGCAGTGAGGAGCTGGGCCAAGAGCCCAGGGTACAGAGCCAACCACACCCATGGTTCATGTTCCCTTTTAAAAGGAGGTGCCAAGCTGTGCCCTTTTCTCAGCACTAAGACAAGAAGAACTGGAAGAAAACAAAGGGGACGTACTAGCTGGAGGAGAGAAAAAATGCACCAAGCAGCAGCCAATTAGCCACTTTAGGGCTACAGCTGCTTGGCTCTGCCAAATGTAAAGGGCCAGCCTGAGAGAGGCATGCTGGGAAACCAGTTCCTATAAGAGGGCACCCTGCAGTGGGAAGAGTTAGTAGGGACCAGACGTCACCAAGGAGGTGTTGTCACTATGTCACAGGAGGCTTTACGGACACACTCCAGAATCGGCGCACAGGCCATTGCACGCCCTGAGACACAGAGGTTACATTTCAAAGAATTAAAACATACTGGGGACAGATCCGGCTTTTGGCTTTTGCACTGGGAGGGAGGTCAGGGGAGAGTGATAATATAAAGCCTGCCGTAACCCTCTCTTGATTCTGGGGCAGCTGTGAGTAGCACAGGTCCCCACTGTTAAGTCAGAGCAGCCTTCTGGCTATTCTAACTTATGCTACCTGGTGATGGCCACAAAGGACCAAAACTGCAGCTGGGGATCAGTTCAGGAAAGGGTCTCCTGGCTCTACCCCTTGCCTCCAGCCCCTCCTCCTATGGAAGAAGCAGGGGGGTGCAGAAAAGCCTTTACACCATCTGAGGAACCACTTCACACTGGTGAGATATTCCTGGGGCCACATATCCAGGCTAGAGTCTGCCAGAGGCACAGCACAAAATGGCTGCACTCCCCTGTACCAGAGGATCTGGCCCACTTCAGGTAACAAATGTGCTTTGGGATACAAATGGTGTGATGTTCTTGTGAATACTGGGCATGTTTCTATGGAGCTCTGGGCCTGCAAACAAAGCAAGGGGAAAGGGCGACCTAGGAATGGGAAGCCTCTCCACCAGCCACTTCAACCCGGTTGGGAGGGGTAATTGGAATGGGGGTGTGGAACCTTTCTCTTCTGGAGCGCGCATTCCCAACCTGCCAAGGTCATAGAGGGCTGGACGGTTCAGGAGACTGGGAACTGGACATGGAAAAGGGGAGTGCCCTGGTGTCTGTAAAATAAAGAGGTAGGACAGCTGGTGGAGCGTCCATGACCAGCCCTGCCATATAGGAGCCAGGCAGAGGCTCCACTACAAAAATACAGAGATTAGTGCAGAATGGCAGGAAATGCTGGTTGGACACAAATGGGAGCTTCCTGGAACCAGTTCATAAATTAAACATACAAAAATATACACATTTCTATTCACAGCTCTACCTCTCTGCCTTCTCATTGCCATGTTACCCAGAAGGAAGCATGCAGGCAGGGTGTGGGGGGGAAGGGGTCACACACAGTTGCTCCCATTCCTCAGCAAGCGTGGTGGGGACAGAGAGAGTGCTCAGTCCCCACTCCCTGGGCACAGCGGACGTCCTGAGGAATCACCAAGCAGCTCCCCATGCCCCATCTAGACCACACGTCCACCTGGCTATTGAAACCTGATGGGCCAACATGCTAGAACTGGAGAAAGAGAGAAAAGTCATCAGCCAGGACTCTACTAGCCCAAAGTCCAGATAGGAGACCCCTGCCTTCCCCATGTTTCCCACTGCCCTTCTGCCCCTCCCCAGCTACCATCCCCTGTCCTTGTCCTGCTCCCAAGATTCCTCCAGTCCAACTGTCATGTCCTAACTACCAAAGCATCTGCATGCCCTGACAGTCCACTCAATTTACGCTCAAAGGGATGGCATCCTGCAAATGCCAGCGCAGAAAGATCCCCGACCCTTGTCCATGAGGGGAGGGGCACTGCCTGTCCAACCCCTGTGACTTAGCAAAGGATTCCCTCTGAACTGTCTCACCTTATGAGGAAAATCAATAAACTTCAGCCTGGAGAGGAATCTCCTCACTTCCCCACGGCTGATTTTTGGGGTGGTCTCCCTCAGCGGCACCATTCGGCTCTGAGTAAGCATGGCCCACCGCAGGCCCAGCTTGCTGACCAACAGCAGGCCTGGCTGGTTTTCGGAGGTCGGGCTCGTTGTCATGGTGATGTAAAATGCATCTTTTTGGAGATCATTAATTCCAACTGATTGATAAAAAAGGGAGAGAAAATACTGGCGAACACTGAGAAAATTACACCCTTTAGGCAAAAGCTTATAGTCTTCACTCAGCCAAGATTCCCACTGACTTCAGTGTAAGTCATGTCTGGGTGGGAGTCTGTCTACAATGCAATCAGAGATGTGACTGAAGCACATGTAGACATACCCAAGCTAGCTTTGATCTAATTGGCTTCAATACCAGCAGCAATGGTAGCCCAGGCTAGCCTCTTGAGTACATACACAGGGCCCCAGACCAGGCTGTTCAGCTTGTGCTGCCATGGTTTCATTGCTACTGGTGCTGGAGCTAGCTGGATCAGAGCTAGCTCGGGTATGTCTACATGTGCTGCAGTCACACCTCTGACTGCAGTGTAGACAGACCCTGCGTAAGGACTGTGGATCTTTAGTCACATATAAATTTGGATAATTCTGTTCAAAAATCTTGAAGGTGAAAATCTGCAGTGGAAATAAATTGCAATGCAGATCAAAATATGAAGTTTGCGACTCAACTGGCATTTTTGAGTCTTACGCTGGCAGCTACGCATACTTGCATAATGTAAAGAGCCTCTCATCCCCAAATCTTAAGGCACCTTACAAACAGTAATCCTCTGTACTCCTGTAAGTAGGCATTTTAGAGAGACAAGGTGGGGGAGGTAATATCTTTTATTGTATGAGCTTCTGCTGATAAGAGAGACAAGCTTTTGAGCTTACACAGTGCTCTTCTTTAGGTCAGTAGGCATTTTATTCATTTTACAAATAGGGAAATGGGCATAAAGGGAGGGAGGGTAACAAACTTGTCCAAAGCCCCATAATGAATAGAATAATCTGAACAAAACCCAGGAACCATCATCTCCAATTCCCTGCTCCAACCACGAATTTACACTTACTTTCAAGGCAGCCATTTATTTCAACAGTGCTACGAATCTTAGAATCATTACACCACAGCAGACTTGGTTGTGGCATGTCTAGCATTGGGCCCCACCTCCTGGCACACCAGATTGCCAGTTCATCTAATCCCATATCTTGCCTCCTGCCACACCAGCCAGGCCATTGGTCCAACTGGTCTGGTATGCTCCCTTGGGTGTCCAGCTGATGCTCTTAGGAGGTAATTTAAACTCCCACATTCCACTGATTGTGTAATTTTGTATGGAGGCAAATCCAGGTTAACCATCAAAGGAAAAACTAATATTTAAACAAAGTACTTAATTTTCAATCACCTCTTCAAACGAATGAGGAGGAAGCAGAGCAGGTTCTACCACATAGCGCAGAATAGGTGACTGCCTCGGGCACAGTATTGGGGGCAGCAAGATGATTGGGTCTGATTACCCAGTTCAAGGTAAATAATGAATAACTCCACTGAAATCAATGGATCTACTCCAAAGTAAAACCAGTGTGATACCAGAATCAGGCCCTTAGTATTTATCATATGTTAAGAGCGATTTGGTGAGTTTTCTACTTGCCAGCCTATAGACCTGGTGTTGGGCAAGAGAGGAGGAGTGGGAGTTGAACCTTGGTGGCAGTTTTCACTGATTTTCTGTGACTGGCCTTGGTGGACACCGTGAGTCCTGCTTATTCTGAAGCACAGCAAGACCCCAGACCACCTCACAGCCAACTTCTCCTTCAGAACAGGGAAGGATTTTTAACATCCATTTGGCCTTCCTCAGTTTCCCTTTGAGATGAGACTAAGAAGCACCCCATGCCCTCGCATACTTACTGGCTGAAGCAGTCACTGTGTCTGTTACATTGGTGAGGTCCAAAAGGAGGGCAGGAAAGGTAGGGTGCAGGAGGTAGAGGTGGTGTAGCCCTGGATGCTTGTTTCTTGGGCCAGGCTCCTTTTGGAAAGAAAGGCAAAAAAGGGATGGCTACATCCTCCACAACAACTCCTGCTTTGGAAGGACTCTCCATTTGCTGAGAACCCCCATCTTACACTGACTGACATGAGCTACAGAAATCATCTGTGACCTGCTGCTATAAAAAGCTCAGTTCTTCTCCTGGATGGGCTCTCCTGCTCCAGAGAGAGAACCATTCACACATGAGGTCTCTCCCACAATGTTTTATCTCAGGCAGTCTCCCCTTTGATTGCACAGCTCTTCCACAGCAGCTGTCCCCAAACGGAAGAAGCTCTTTCTCAGTATGAAAAGGAGCCCCTGGAGGATGTCTAGAATAACGTGTGAGCCCATGCAGCTTCTCTATGGACTCATGCCGAGGGAGGAGACAGGCAAAAGAAAGAAACATTCTAAGAACCCATCTCTCCTCCAGCCAGGGAAAACCGGAGAACTAGCTGAGAGGACTGGGACCAATGCTGTGAGGCAAAGGGGCAGCAGGTGAGACTTTGCAAATGCAACAGAAGCTCAGGAACTGGCACAACCATCCAGTGGGCAGGGACCAATGTAAGCCCAGCTCCTAGGAGAACAAGTCACTAGAGCAAACAAGAATCCCTTCCTCAGGCTCCTGTAGGCTACTGCCTGCCCTGAAAGGCAACTCTGTAGAAGCCGTAAGGCAGCAGTTATCAACTTTCTTTATCTAGAACCCCTTTTGTGAGGCATTCCTCCTCCCATCCCTATGTCCCTTCACACCATGCCCTGGCACATTTCTCGTTCCTTTCCTTCACTCTCTCTGTTCTTTTTCCCCCTTTCTTGTCTTCCGTCTATTTTTTGCTTTATATTTTTAAAACTCTTTTTTGCTCCTGTTCTTTTCCTCCCTTGCCAGCCTCCATTCAGAAAGCTACATTCTCTTGGGTGTTGCCCTCCATTGGTGGCTTCATAGTGCCAGGCTGCACTTGCTCTTGCAAGCATGCTGAATAGCAGAAAAGGGAGGCTTGGCTTGGCAGGCTGCTGTCTGAGCTCGTTCACGCAAGCTCTTCATGGGGCTGTCTCCATTGAGAACTGTCACAAGTGCAAGTGACGGCTGTGGTTTTGATCCAAGATCATGCAGCTTTTTTTGACTCTACTAGTTCTCCCTTCCACACTGCTTTCCCCTCTCCTGGATCAGTCTAGCAGCCTGCCCACCAAGCTATGGAATGCTAGTTTAAGTGATTATGGAAGCTAAGCCCTGGAGTTCCTGGAAAACACACGTTTAGCTGAACGTTCACCCTCCCTCCGCCCCCCCCCCCACTCTTCCAAATAAAAGAGTTCTGGGCTTAGGAACACTGTATTCTTAGGAGGGAGCCCAACGGCACACTGTCCCAGTGACACTCGGACTAGGAAAGGCTTCTGCGGCATCCCACAGAGCTCTCTCACTGCTTTCTCCCCTAGACATACAGCAAGCCCTGCAGCCATTAGCTACAACCACTAGGGGGTGAGACTCAACTGCTGTAGACAATCAATGCAGAATTTAGATAGAACTGGCTTGAAGGCCTTGTACACTTATTCTTTCCCTTCACTCAGATACCATGGTGATGGCTGACTTTACCGGACCTTAGACAGGTGGAAGATTTCATTATGTTATTCCTCTTCATGTAGATGTGGGTTTGCGTAACGCCATCAAAAATGCATTTCCTTCACTTCTGTTCTCCCTCTTGGCCTACATATACTTCATTCTCACCTTGTCTCCCATGTCAAAAACTAATATGTGAGGGGTCTTGATTGCGTTCCACATCATTATCAATGACAGCATGGATCTGAACTGCTGAACAGGTACAGGGGAGCTCACATTTGTGTGGAGCCTACAAAAATGGTAGCTATTTATGGAAAAATATTAATAATCTAGTAGTAGATTTAAAAATAGACTATGTGTATGTGTGTGTGTACATGCACCCTTCAGAATTGAGAACCAAGAGACCCCCCATCTCACCACCCATCCCATATGGAAGGTTTTAAGTTCAGTAACATTGTAACTGAAGAAGAAATAAGAAAAAGGGGAGAGACTGAATACTCCTCAGGCAGAAAGCTTCCAAGTGGAAACAGGGCTCTCTCTCGCTTACCAAGTTTTGTAATGCAGGCTGCATTTCGTCAGCCCAGAAGAGAAAAACAGATTTCTTCTCCAAAGTCATCACTGACAGTGCATCAGATTCCTGCATGTGACACGGGAGATCATAGCTCCAAACAGGGAGGCCTGATTTACCATCCACCACCAGAATCTGAAAACAGGGAGGGGGACACAGCGTGAGCACCATGAGCCATGGAAATGGGAAAAGACAGATGATTATGGCAGAGACTAGGGACCTTACAGCTAGCACATACCCTGTCCTCTCTTCTGTCCCACCACAGTCCTCCCCAAGTGGTAACTTTCCCAGGATTTACCTTTTTCACATTGCCGTTGCTCTGAGCCTGCACCATGAAGTCCAGGGTTTGGTCAGCATTGAAGTAGCCAGGGGCAGGCTGGCTGTGAATGTTGAGAAAGTAACAGTGACTGGAGAAGCATGGAATATTGAGCGAGACAATGCACCCGCTTTTAGGTAATTTTCCCCTGATTGACACTCATCCCACTGCTATTAACACAGGATTTGCCAAACTAGATCAGGCTTTTAATTCACCAAGCATAGTCCTTGACTGGCAGCAACCATTTGCCGTTATATCAGAGGAGGGAAAAATAACCACAGTGCTCCTAAGCAATTCTTTAGTGCCATAAACACAGAGGGAAATTCCTGTCTGAGTCATATGGTAATCAGTTTACCATAATGCAGCCTGACATTTTATTACCCTTTCCTTAGCATGCACAACTACACATTTGTATTAGCAGTCATAAAATTATCCAGACCTTCTAAAATCCATCAACAGTTTTTGGTTGTCAGACTGCCTGCAGTAGTAAGTTTCACAGACGGATTATATGATGTATGAGGCATTATTTTTATCACATTACTCCTTGTTCCCTTATTATGGGCCAGTGTGAGAAAGAGTCACTGGCCATTTTTTACTAAACCCTTCTTAATCTTTAATAGTTCAGCTCAAGTCCCCTCTCACTCTTCTCCTTCTATGCGATATAATTCTAGATTTAGATCTCTTGCATCATATGTAAACTCCTGAGTTTTCTAACCATCTTGCTTGCCTCTCTGGCTTTTGAATCTGAGTTCTATCTTTCTTAAATTGGACAGGTCTGGACACAATGCTCCAAATAAGAGCAAGCAATTCTTCATACAATATCACCACTAAAAGAACAGGAGTACTTGTGGCACCTTAGAGACTAACAAATTTATTATCACCACTGTATTTTCTGTATTTGCTCATCCCCTTTGTAGTGCACCAAGCATGCCATTTCCTTTTGCATTGCCTCTGAACCCAGCACAGATATCTTTAAACTAGCATCAATGTTTCCCAAGTCATTGACCGTGGAGAATCCCGTATCTTCAAAGTACACTGGCATAAACAAGAAGTGGAGGCTACTTTTTGCCTGTGCGTGTTACTTTACATTTATTTAAGGTGAATTTCTTCTGCCATCAAGATTCCTGATTCCCCTGTGGGTTTGAATTCATCTGGCGTTTTCCCCCAAACTGAAAATATACTTTAGGTGTCATCCATCAGTCAACATCAACTCCCACTTTCAAATCAGTGAAAAGAAGAACAGGAGGACTTGTGTCACCTTAGAGACTAACAAATTTATTAGAGCATAAGCTTTCGTGGACTACAGCCCACTTCTTCGGATGCATATAGAATGGAACATATATTGAGGAGATACAGACTAACACGGCTGCTACTCTGAAACCTTTCAAATCAGTGGTGTAACAAACCAATTCTGCCACCACACTAATTACTGGGATAGCCTGTATTAAACCTTCTCTCTTCTGAAAATCATCCATTTACAACACGATTTTCGATTGCTTAACCAAGTTCTAGTCCACCAGACTTTGTCCCTTACCCTCTGGCTAGTGATTCTCCTTTATGATCTTAAAGGATCTTATCAAAAGCTGTTTGAAAAGCCAATAAAATTATATCGACCAGGCCACCTTTATCATTTATTGTATTTTGTTACCTTTTTCCAAAAGGGCAAGATTTTCCCTAACAGAAGCTGTGTGGGTTTGACTCGACTGAGTGACACTTATCCAAGTGTTTTACTATTCTATCCTTAGGCCTTGTCTATGTTGGGGGGCTGTGCAGATTCCAGCCACCAGTGTAACTGCACCGGTACAAAAACCCTAGGGTAAATGGGCAAAGCACTATAAACTGTGGCGCTTGTCCCTGATTGAACCTGGGATGCGTAAGCTGCACATTTGGAAACTGCAGCTTAACCTGTCTCCCCTATGCCTGTGCTTGTATGGCAATACTGGCGGCTCTAATTGGAGCCAATCTCCAATGAAGACAAGACTTGAGAATTGCCATCACTATCCTTAGTAGTGAAGTGAGGCTTCCCAATCTGTTATCCCCAGAATCTTCCTTTGCTCCCCTTACCAAAATTCTTTAGCCTTCAGGAATAGTTGCTGGGTTTAGATATTGTATGTCTGACACACCATCCCTCCTGCTGTTTCATGTGTGACACTTCCTGGCAGAGTTTGTACTTTGTGCTATGTTGTTTAAGCAGGGTTTTCATTTATTAAATGATATTCTTTTAGCCCTAATAAACTAATCCCCTTCTCTACTTTACTATGCATGTTTTGTTCCCCTTTTTACTCTTTGTATCTACCCACTGAGAAAAAAAAAACCGAACAGCTAATCTGGGCCTTTAGCACAGTGATCCTGTACAGGCTGCAGGATGATTCCATGATCTATGTTTCCACCTTTATCTTTCACTTCATCTTCACCATTTTCCTGCATAAGTTTTGCAATCTGCCCTTTTCAAAGTAATCACTGTATCCTCGTAGGTGTATTGCCATCTATTAGTACACCACACCCAACTGTACAGTGATCGCTATTGGTTAATGAAGATTCTACACTTGCCTCCTGGATAAATTCCTACCTGATAGTGAACAAAAGAACGGCTCTACTGGGTCAGACCAAAGGTTCATCTAGCCCAGTATCCTGTCTTCCAACAGTGGCCAGTGCCAGGTGCTCCAGAGGGAATGAACAGAACAGGTAATCATCAAGTGATCCATCCCCTGTCACCCATTTCCAGCTTCTGGCAAACAGAGGCTAGGGACACACTAAGTTCACAGTTGTTTCCACCTTTGTAGGTACCAAAACAAGTTTCTTGTTTATGCTGTCAACAAATTACTTCTGCCATCTATGCCCAGGTGTACATTCAACCAGTTAATACTGGGGTTGCTGGGGAAATCACCTGTTGTTATTGTCCCAGGAGATTTTGCAACTTCCTTAAACTCTTTGAGTGAAATATATCCCTGTGCAGAGGTCCAGCACAGAGCATATGCACCATCATCTCAAGGGGCTTAAGTGCTGCATAGACCACATGCTGGCTGCCTGCACAGGGACGAATTTCTTCCTTTCAACATACTAAGATGCACGTCACTCTTTGAATCTAGTATGTTGGCGATTCAGTCTGTCCCTTTCTTTCATTCCTTCCCTCTCCCATTCTCCCCTCCCCACAGCACTAACATACCGACACACACATGACTCCAGCTCCCGGGTATCCCTGCAAGCTTGGGGAATAATTCCAGATGATTCCCACAGGAGTGTGCGCGTCTGGAGGAGAGAAACAGGAAAAGGAGACACAGAAAAAACAAAAGGGTAGCTAACCTGTGAATGTCCTGCAGCTCCAGGTTCCAGCGGGGCTCCAGGTCCTCTCCTCGCAGCAGAGTCAGGTTGTGTTTTGTGGTGATGAGGAGGTCGCTGCAGTTAGTATCTGAAGCCGTCACCATCTGCAGGAACTCAACGCCCCCGCTGGGAGAGGAAGAAAGACAACATGAGGCAATTGGGCTTCCCAGGTTTTATTTACTTATTTAAATAAAAACAGCCAATGCCAAGCTCTAAGCGCCTTTGAATATGTGAGAGTCTAATCCACAGAGGTATGGGTTCTAGGTTTTTTCCTGTGACTGAATCCCCACTTCACCACCTCATCTAAATTGGGGCCTGCTGCTTTCTTCTTGTTTGCAGTCACACTAAAGGATTTCCCAGGCTCTGCTGGGCATTGAATCACTGCATGGAGAATAAGGGACATGCAGGGGCTACATGACCCTGGCCCACTCTGCTGTGTAGACAGAGCTGCTAATTTGGATTCTTAATGATTTAGAAACACACTTTTTTTACCCTGTGCAGGCATATTCCTATACATGTGTGGCTGTAAGGGGGGAACAAGGGCTCAGAGGAACACGAGGTTCCCTTTATAACACATGGCATATGCCCACTGCAATCACTGGAACAGGGGGGGAATTGAAGTTCTTGATGTCACAGGCATTGCCTAGGTGACTCTGATGGACAGAGATATTCAAGTGGAAGGGGAACCTCAAACAGTGCCCAGGCAGAACCACAGCTTAGCCCGAATGGAGAGACCATAACCCACCTGTAAATGTCAATGAGCTCTGATAAGTTGACAGATCTGCGCTTCTCCCACTCCGGCTCCTCCCGCTGCAGCACAGGAGGGAAGCTGTCACGGTTTCTGGCTTGGGCAAAGAGATCCCTCAGGGCGACTGCTTGGACATTACCTAACAGATACGTGACAAGGAGAGCAAAGATTGAGATTCTCACTTGTTGGATGACAGTCCTGAGAGCACAAGAGGCTGGGACCATTTGCCGGTGGATAGTGATCAAACAAAAGCAGGAGGAGAGTCTCGGCCTCTCCGAGAAGGACAAAATGTAGGAAGATGCGTAGGAGCATCAAAGGCTTTGGAGAGCTTCAAGCCACTCCAGTCCTAGGAGCTCCAAGCAGGTATCACTGTTCCTGCGCCATTTCCTACACTGGTGTGGGGAGCTCCCATCTTCTCCAATCTGAGCCTCCACCAGTGGAAGGCATGGCAGGAACATCCTGGCAGAGCTCACAGTGATCCCAGCTTTAAAGTGCCTTAGAAAAGAGATCAAATGGAAGTGGCAGAGGCCAGTGGCCCATCTTACCAAAGCCAAACAGGATATAGATGGCTCCGCGGCTGGTAATGTGGGCTTGGGGGCCGATCAGTTTTCCTTCTCCATTGATGCTGTACTTCACGGGGCCACCCAGAGGGTTTCCCGTCTTACCCGATACCAGGATAAAGCACAGGTCTGGCTGCAAAGGTGACAGAGATGCAGGGAATTCTGGGAATTGACTCACACAAAGTAGAAAGCCTCTCTGCCCCACAATGAAAAGCTCTGCCATTCCCTCCCCACACAGCAGCATGCATCACATGACAAATCATTTGGCATCTTTCTTCCTCCCTCTCACCTCCTCTATTTGATTTCCTGTGTGAGCTACCAGTCTTGGTCTAGTTCCTTATGTTACGATATCCTTGTCGCTGTCAGATTGTCAGCTTTCACTAGTGCTCTAAAACCACTTTAAAAACAAAAGCAGTAACTGCTAAAGGGGGAAGCACAGGAGAGAGCAATTCTCACGTCTCAGCCAGTGGGCAATGATTAATTTAACAACGACATTCATTTGTCACTGATAAAAGATACAGACAATGTAATTACTACTTGATACTGTTCTCCAGAGCAAGAGAAGGAAGGCAGGTTTGTACCTAAGGGGAATCTGAGGTAAGAAAACTACTTGGATGAAGGAATTTGTGCCCTTCCCCCACTACACTCTCTTTAGACCATGTCCCTGCTCGCCCTCCAAAGATTCAAGCCCATTCAGAGCTCTGGTGGGGATGTATCATACCTGGGTCTCTCCGATGGCCAGAACCACCAGATCTCCAACCTTATCCCCATCCAAATCTGGCAGCATGACGGCTGGTGCAGCCAGGGTCCCACTTGGCAGGTGGGCTGGGTTCAGTGTCCAGATGGTTTTCCCTATAGGAGGAGAGAACATCTGAGCACTGCAGCACGTCAAGAAAGCAGAATTCATGAGAATCCCCAGAGAGTCCAACTAAACCTTCCTGAAGGAGGAAGGGAAAGAAGACACTATCGCCCAACAGCATGAGTAACAAATCCAACCTAGAGCAAGTGGCCGTGGAATTCACACACAGTGGAAAGTGGAATTCTTTCCTCCCCATTGCTGTGAACTGCTTTTGAGTCACAGCCTGCCAATGCTTTGCTTTATTAGCGTTCTGACATCTCTATCAGGGTCTGGTTCTGAACCTGCAACTCTTCTGGGGTTCAACTGTCAGGATCAGATCCTAAATAAGAGAGGCTTTGCAGGATACCAGCTGTCCTAACTGGGAACTCATAGTTGGAGGGACAGATTTTGGAAATGGAAATCTGTGTCTGAAAAATTTCCAACAGGAAACAGCCCCTGTTGCATCTTTATCCTCTCCACATGGGGGGATAAAGGTATGCGAGCAGAAGTGATTTTAAACATGGTTTGTCAGTGGGGAACCGCAGAGGGGCCCAGTAAAAGAGGATTCACAAATTTTCTAACTAAATTAAAAAACAAGTTCAAAGTAATTCCAGATGCTCTCCCTGCCCTCTGAGTCCCTCTGCCAATTACTATACTTTTACAATCACATTTTAACATGCTTTTCTCCCTCTTCTGCTGTGGGAAAGCCTCCACACCCCTCCAAAGTACAGAACAAAGTTAGGGCCAGATCCTGCAAATGCTTATGTACACAAGTAACTGTACTCACACAAACAGTAGTACTGAGTTCAGAGAGACTACCCTGACCCTGCAAACACTTATACATGTGAATAGTCTCACCGGATTCACTCATTACAACCGTTTGAAAGTCAAGCTGTGTTGGTTAGTTTTCGTTGGGCACAGAAGTCATGCAACATTTCTATGTTCCCTAACTGAATAAGTATAACTCTCAGAACCAGGGTTCCACTGCAAATGCTCATTCAGGCTCCAAAAATATTCTCCAACATTTGCCTAAAATTCACTGTTCCCATGAACATTTCTGCTAGCAAATTCACTTGCAAGGATGTCCATTAAGAGTAAACATAAAAGGAACATAATCAAAATGACTAAAAATGCAATATTCTTTCAGATCTAGTAAATACTTTTATCAACCTAAATTCTCCTGAATCTGGAACTGGCTACAGCATACTTCCTCACCTCTTTCTCTAGATATGATGTTTAGTGCATCTGTGTTGTTGTGAAAGAGCTGCTGCATTCCACTCAAGAGGTGGCTACATTTCAGTGGTAGGTGAAATGACTCCTATATCCTTTATCTATATCACAGGGATGTTATAGGGCTACATTAATGAAGTGCAAAGGATTACATTACATATTATTCCTTGTAATTCGGTATTTGTTAACGATTAGATGAGGGGTTCTCAAACTTCATTGTATTGTGATCCCCTTCTGACAACAAAAATTACTATACAACCCCAGGAGAGCGGACCAAAGCCCTAGCCCAGCCAAGCCCCTCCGCCACAGGCAGGGGGGGAGAGGAGGGCGGCAGGGAGGCAAAGCCAAAGCCCAAGCCCCACCGCCCCTGGTGGAGAGGGGGGCAAAGCCAAAGCCCAAAGGGTTGAGTCCCAGGCAGGGGGCTTGTAACCTAAGCCCCGCCGCACAAGGCTTGGGCTTCGGTCCTAGGCGGTGGGGCTCAGGCTTTGGTTTTAGTCCCAGGCCCCAGCAAGTCTAAGCCAGCCCTGGCAACCCCATTAAAATGGGGTCGCGACCCACAGTTTGAGAACCTCTAGATTAGATCATCTTCTGTATTACTCTGCCGTTTTCTTTTAGCTATGGACTTGTTCCTATGTTGCTACCATGGTGCTGAATTATTCAAGGTGATCGGTTCATCCACACATTCATGCCTGGAACTACCTGAGGAGGCCTGGAGAAGGCTGAGGAATTTGGATGTTCCAGTCACAAGGCAGACAGGCTCAGCTGGGGCTGTGAGAGTCAGTCCTTTACACTGCACACTCCGAGTCTCTTCTGGAATGTGGCTGGACCACAGGGTGCTGCCGTTCACACCCGAAAGGGCCATCACAGTTACCGATGGCCTAGAAACACCTGCAGATACACAAGAGGGGCAGTGAGGTCCCTTGCAATCAAAGGAGAGAGAGGAACAAGGCAAAGTGATCTCAGGGGGACACTCCATTCAGTTATGCTGCTACTCTGTGCCGTCCCCAAGTGGAAAAGGTTAAAGTAGTTGCATTCAGAAGAATCCCATGAGTTTGGTTATGTCAGTCTCTTGCTAGCTCACAGGAATGGAACTGGCAGTAACTGTCCATAGAAACACCTGAAGTTACGTTTCTGTTCTTGGTTGGCAAAGGAACATAATATTTGCGCTACCCGAGCACCTATTGGTCCATTCAATTCATCACCCTAACTGCTGTCACACCAGACTAGACTACTGTTGTTTTTAATGCTTATTCTTCTGCTGACCAATGGTTAATGCTTAGAAGTTGCAACTACCCTTCTATTAGGAACCTGGCTAGTTATGCACAGGGTCCTGTATGTTCTGTGATTCTGTGGCAGCAGAATTTTGCTCCACAATCTTAAGTTTTTTCCTTTTTGGTAACCCCCCCCCCCCCATGTTTCTAGCCTTCATTGTTGTGAAAAACACCTTGAAAGCATGCAAATCAGTGTCAAACAGTGTTGTCTGCCTGAGTCTGCAGACAGCACAAAATAATAGCTAAATGGAGTATGAAGTACCCCAATATGTTTTAATCAAATGTTGACTTTGATGCCTAATAATGAGAAGTTTAAGGTCAGCCTAACATCAGACATACTGTTCATCATTTTAGCAGAAACATCCAGCTAATGTGCTTATGTCACAACCCCAAACAAAGTCCCCACATCTTCCAAGGTGCTAAGAGCCCCACATGGGTCTTATCCAGATGGCAAAATTTCCAGCTTCTCCCTAACAGCATCTACAGTGCAGTTAATGTGGGGCCAGTACAAAAATCTGCTTCATGTTGAAAACTGAAAATGTGGGAACAGTGTAAAATAAAGAACACGGGGAATCCCGCACAGGTTGAATGAGTCATTTTCATATTTAATTCAGTATAATCACAATTTTTTAATTGAAATGAACCCTGCCATCGGATTTTCTATCTACTGCACCAGAATTCCTTGGACTCCAGGGACCTGCAGTGGAATTTACATCTCACTTGTAATGGAGTACATGGGGTCTTACTTATGTAGCACTACGCCATAGGGGAAGGGAAAATTTCCTTCTTATCTGTATTCCTATTACACCAATCATTGTAATTAGACACCAGATATTGCCAATACACTCCAGCATAATGGGCCCTTGCTTCTTGACTGTGTCTGTGGGACTGGAACAGATTTCACGTTACTACAAGATGAAGGTGGCTGTGGAGATGCAGTACAACGACAGCTGGGAAGCTCCAGAAACAGGAAGCTTGGAGCAGTGGGAAACCAGCAGAACTCAGTGACAAGCTAAGTTATTTCTAGACTTCTGATGGGGTATCCCATGTGTTTCCATGCAAATGTTAGCAGAGAAATGAAAAGCAGCCTGCTGAGGGAGAGTGGGCTGTTTAACATTAAACAGCCAGGTGTGGTAAAATTACTACTGTCAATCAATATATCAGCTGGGACTTTCACAGCAGAAGTGAGCTGTTTTAAGGAGAGATCTGAAGGAGGACAGCATGGCAGCTCTGCAGATGGTTAGGGGAACTCCTCCCATTCATAAAGGCTGGCAGGGAGAAAATAAGAAAAAAATCATTGGACAACCCGACAAAAGAGCCATCAAGGCTGGCATCCCTGGCGAAGCGAAGTTGGCAGTTAAAATCTTACCCAATACGCTAGCATTCATCAGGGCTGTGAAGGAGAGCAAGATGTCCGGGAGCCCATCACCATTCACATCAGAGAGCTCCAGTGGGAACAGCACTCCACCTGTGACAGTCAAAGCAAATCAGGAGCTGCTATCAGAATGGCTGCCAAATCCACTCTGCACAATGGGGATGAGGACAAGCATGAACGAAAAGGGGTCTGAATAACCAGGCATCATGGAATCCACAGGAAACCACCGAAGCAGCACTATTCATAGAATCATAGAATATCAGGGTTGGAAGGGACCTCAGGAGGTCATCTAGTCCAACCCCCTGCTCAAAGCAGGACCAATTCCCAACTAAATCATCCCAGCCAGGGTTTTGTCAAGCCGGGCCTTAAAAACCTCCAAGGAAAGAGATTCCACTACCTCCCTAGGTAACGCATTCCAGTGCTTCACCACCCTCCTAGTGAAATAGTGTTTCCTAATATCCAACCTAGACCTCCCCAACTGCAACTTGAGACCATTGCTCCTTGTTCTGTCATCTGCCACCACTGAGAACAGCCGAGCTCCATCCTCTTTGGAACCCCCCTTCAGGTAGTTGAAAGCAGCTATCAAATCCCCCCTCATTCTTCTCTTCTGCAGACTAAACAATCCCAGTTCCTTCAGCCTCTCCTCATAAGTCATGTGCTCCAGACCCCTAATAATTTTTGTTGCCCTCCGCTGGACTCTTTCCAATTTTTCCACAGCCTTCTTGTAGTGTGGGGCCCAAAACTGGACACAGTACTTCAGATGAGGCCTCACAAATGTCAAATAAAGGGGAACGATCATGTTCCTCGATCTGCTGGTAATGCCCCTACTTATACAGCCCAAAATGCCGTTAGCCTTATTGGCAACGAGAGCACACTGTTGACTCATATCCAGCTTCTCGTCCACTGTAACCCCTAGGTCCTTTTCTGCAGAACTGCTACCTAGCCATTCGGTCCCTAGTCTGTAGCAGTGCATGGGATTCTTCCGTCCTAAGTGCAGGACTCTGCACTTGTCCTTGTTGAACCTCATCAGGTTTTTTTTTGGCCCAATCCTCTAATTTGTCTAGGTCCCTCTGTATCCGATCCCTACCCTCTAGTGTATCTACCATGCCTCCCAGTTTAGTGTCATCTGCAAACTTGCTGAGAGTGCAGTCTACACCATCCTCCAGATCATTAATAAAGATATTAAACAAAACCGGCCCCAGGACCGACCCTTGGGGCACTCCGCTTGAAACCAGCTGCCAACTAGACATGGAGCCATTGATCACTACCCGTTGAGCCCAACGATCTAGCCAGCTTTCTATCCACCTTACAGTCCATTCATCCAGCCCATACTTCTTTAACTTGGCAGCAAGAATACTGTGGGAGACCGTACCAAAAGCTTTGCTAAAGTCAAGGAATAACACATCCACTGCTTTCCCCTCATCCACAGAGCCAGTTATCTCATCATAGAAGGCAATTAGGTTAGTCAGGCACGACTTCCCCTTAGTGAATCCATGGCGGACTGTTCCTGATCACTTTCCTCTCCTCTAAGTGTTTCATAATTGATTCCTTGAGGACCTGCTCCATGATTTTTCCAGGGACTGAGGTGAGGCTGACTGGCCTGTAGTTCCCCGGATCCTCCTTCTTCCCTTTTTTAAAGATGGGCACTACATTAGCCTTTTTCCAGTCATCCGGGACCTCCCCCAATCGCCATGAGTTTTCAAAAATAATGGCCAATGGCTCTGCAATCTCATCCGCCAACTCCTTTAGCACCCTCGGATGCAGCGCATCCAGCCCCATGGACTTGTGCACATCCAGTTTTTCTAAATAGTCCCGAACCACTTCTTTCTCCACAGAGGGCTGGTCACCTTCTCCCCATACTGTGCTGCCCAGTGCAGCAGTCTGGGAGCTGACCTTGTTTGTGAAGACAGAGGCAAAAAAAGCATTGAGTACATTAGCTTTTTCCACATCCTCGGTCACTAGGTTGCCTCCCTCATTCAGTGAGGGGCCCACACTTTCCTTGACTTTCTTCTTGTTGCTAACGTACCTGAAGAAACCCTTCTTGTTACTCTTAACATCTCTTGCTAGCTGCAACTCCAAGTGTGATTTGGCCTTCCTGATTTCACTCCTGCATGCCTGAGCAATATTTTTATACTCCTCCCTGGTCATTTGTCCAATCTTCCACTGCTTGTAAGCTTCTTTTTTGCGTTTAAGATCAGCAAGGATTTCACTGTTTAGCCAAGCTGTGTCATGTCCCTCCCCACACGGCACAGCTCCAGCACTGGGCTCAGCCAAAGATCCAGCAAGGGCCTACAGGAGCCAGCAGAGATGATTATCTGCACCCACTGCAGTGATCTGGCCCCACATCTGACTGGCTTCTCAGAGCCCAGAAATGGGAGGAGGAAAGAAGGAAAAGGAGTAGAATCCCATCGGGGCCTAACTGAATCACGTCACCGATCATTGCTGTCTCAGTGGAGATATCAAGAGGGGAAGCACTTTAGAAAATACCACAGATTAGCTAGCTATTCTATGGCTGTTTGAGGAGAGACAAAGACCTCGGAACATTTAAATTACTGATTTATAGATTTAACAGGGAGAGAAATATGCAGAGGAAACAACTTTAGTCAAGCCAATTTGCGGACACAAAGGAAAATCCATTCCTCCCCACCCCAGGAGACGCGTCATGTCCCGCCCCCGAGATTTGCTGCTTGGCTTGTATTGAGCATGCTCATTAATACTGCTGAAGCCAACTGACCTCACTCTGCCCCCCCACTATTGGCAGGCATGGGTTGTCTCTGCCTCCCCCAACCCCATGTGAATGGAGAAGCTTGTGGATGCAATCTCTGGATAGGCAAGTGATGGGGACCAAAGTGGACTTGCCCATCTATATCTGGGGCAAATTCCAAAATGGGTAACGCCATCCAGGCAGAGGGGTGACATGGGAGGAGAGTCAGAAGAACCCTGCTATTTTTTTGGCACTGGAGAAAGTAAGACCTTATTAGACAACAGATTTATCTCCGACTGGCCCGTGACATGTACCATATAGGCATCAGAGGAAGGCTGGGTGCATCAGCCATATGCCTGTTTATGGCCTCAGAGCATCTGCAGTGGTGAAGAGGATTAAGTTGCTGCTCCTCTGCTCTAAACAAACTCTCCCAGGTGGGTCTTTCCCCCACACCCAGCCTGTGAGCTACCCCCTTCCCAATCTCACACAGCTGCTGTTCCTAATGGTCTCTCACCTGCTTCCTGGCCTAGGTTGCGGTTCCAGGTGTTATGCAAGTCTCTAGGAGGACAAGGAATGAGAAAGGCACACACCAGCACCAGAATCATGGAGATAACCATGGTAAGCAAAAAGACTGCTGTGCGCAGGTATGGCATCAGGGAGGAGGCTGCCTTCTGCTCCAGGCTGCCAGTGGCCTCTGCAGGGTACCCATCTGGGGCACTCTCTGACAGCCGCTGCTTTGTCACCTCGACCTCCACTTCTGAGTCTGGGTCCTGCACCTCCTCCAGGGTGCTCTTCCCGTTCTTGACTCCCCCATTCTTCTGCAAGTTGAGCACAAGGTCATCTTCACTCTCATCGCTGTCAGCCTGAGTGAGGGGGTCATACTCCCCTAGGTCCGGGCTCTTTTTTCCTGAGGAGAGAAGCAGGGAGAGAGAATCAAGCATGGCTGGTGGGAAGGAAAGAAAGAACAAGATCTCTGCGCTTTCAGGTCCCAAAGGGAGGAGAGTGAGAGAGAGAAGACAGGATGTCTGTATTTTGTGTCTACTCAGATGATGGGCATGGTTGGAGGGGATGAGGTGTAAGGGAGAAGGCGGGGTCCATGCACATCCACCTGGTCTCAGAGTGAGGGCTACAAGAAAACAGATCCCCACAGTTTAGTTCCCCAAGGCAAAAAAACAATTCCAGGATTTGCTTAATTTCCTCTAAAGCTTTCTGGGTCTGTAATGAGAAACAGTTCCATGGAGATAACGTACTATGTCTTTAGGCTTGAAAGGATTAGAATCTCATCGGTATACATTGATAAATGCTGATTTCATTGTACACACACAAACCCATGAAAAAATATTTCCATCGATAATAACTGAAATTTACAGAGAAGCAAAGTAAGAAAAATGCTACTTGTGAACTTACTAGAGTTTGGATTTAAGGATATTACCTTGTGTATTTTGAAATGTGATGTTGACAATTTGGGTTTGAATAGTTATAAAGCTTTAACTTTTTCAATCTTGACATCTAGTGTCATTAAACAATTATTGGTGGACCCCCACTAATGTCGGATCCCCCCCACCCACAATTTTCCACACCTGTGAAAATGTAAATTGATAAGAATAAAAAAATGCTTAAAAAAAACCATCGATACTATCTGTCAACATTTTAAAAATAAAAATTGAATTCTGCCAACCCTACATATCTTCATGCTTAACCCTCTGCATACCTAAGTCCCAGACTCTCCTCAGCAATCTCCTAATTCAAAGCTCTAATCATGAAAGAGCCCTTCCTCACATGATAGCCTTTATAGTGTATCCATGGCAGGGTCCTCTCTCTATATCTCATTTTTCATCTGCTCCTCCTCCCTGATCCACTCAGTGATGTCACAATCTAAATTTCTGTGACACCATAGCTGCTTCCATGGGAACGAGCTGTAATGCCAGATGCTAAACTGTGCCTCAAGGTGTTTAAAGGAAAACTTTGCTAGACATAAACAATATATATATGGTAACTGCAAAAATGTGTATTGTATCCACCTTCCGATACTATGATGAATGGGAATGATCCAAAGAAGAGAAATCAGAAAGTTTTAGGTTCTCATGGTAATGTTAATTCAACCCTACTGCTCAGAAGTAATTTTTCCTATTTGTTTTTCTCTTTAAATGCACAGCTTAGTACGTAACTGTCATGTTGTTAAATGTATAAAATATGCAGTCTGTGCTACACAGCAGAGTTAACATCCTTAAATTCTTCAGTTTGGAAAGATTCTAGCAGTATGAGCAGCCAAACCAGTAATCTCTCTCCAACTAGTAGAAATGTTGGAAGTGCACCCAGTGTACCATAAAAGAACCTTCACATTTTCCTTTCTTCTCTTATGTTTGAAATTGTAACTTAAACGATAGGATTTTTTAATGTAAAAGCCAATCAAATAACACTGTTAAATCACAGTAAATCCTTAACTGCCTCACTCTAAATAGAAGCAGGCTTAGCTAAGGCAACATGGGAGCGCTGTTATAGTTAAGGCTGTGTCACAACTTCTGTATAAAAGTTGATCTTTCCAACTCCTCTAAAATCTACATGTTTAATCAGATTCCTTTGAAATTTTGTGTGCCTCAGGACAGTGCAGAGTAGGAATAGTGATCCAAATTTGGGGACATTTGACAAAGGGATTCCTGATTTACAGGATCCTCCGGAAACCCAGTTTCCTTCTGCTGCCTTGTACTGTTAAACTGAGAGGTATTAATGACTGGTTGAATCACAGACCTCACTGAGACTGATGGCTGTGAACTCACCCTTCAATTAACATACCGAAGGATAAATTAATCACAAGCCCCCACCTAAAACCAAATGAGTTTTGGACTGAGTGGCCAGAGATTGCTGCAATCTGACAGTCATGGATGGCAATTTTATTTTGGAGGAAATGTAATCAAAGTTTTTGAGGGGGAAAATAGACATGTGAATGCTTCCAGGGAGGGGAGAGGAAGTGGGGGAAAAGAGATTTGAGGCTGCAGCGAAGAGAGGGGGGTTATTGAGAGGGAGTTAAATGAGGGCAGGTGATAGAGGAGAGTGGAGAGAGGTTGAGGGCTCAAGCGAGGGAGAAATGGAGGTTGGGGGAGTGGAGGGGTGGGATACTGGGCAGGAGGATGTGCGGGAGGAGTGGCAGAGAAGGGGGTGGAATACGGGCAAGGGCACCTGTCAGCCCCACATTCTCCCTTCCCATCTGTGTGCCCAGATTGCAGGGGGGCGGGGGAAGGAAGGAAGAGCTGGAACCACTAAGGCAGTCTGAGCCCCCCATGTGAGCTGGGATATGGGAGGTCTTGCCCCTCTGGGGTCAGTACGATAATTGCAGGACATGATATGGACAACTGCCTAAATGACTCCTAACTCCTATCTCCAGCTTATCTTTTCCTGTTCAGAAAACTAGGAAATTCAATGGCAAAAATCTATCTTGAGGCAGAGTTAAGGTTGCTTAGTGGGATGTTGTCCCCTCGCAGAACACTGAGTTGACCAAAACTGAAAACGTCTGAAACCCAGGAAATGCACAGTTAAGGTTACGGCTTTGGAGAAGGTGAGAAATGAGGACAGGTGTAGGCAAACTTCAGATTGGTGGTTTGATAAAATCTGTATTTTACTAGACACAGGGGTGAGGAGCAAGTGGCTACTTGCTGATCTCAGGGCAGATGAATGTGGTGTTTTCAAAGGCACAGAGGTTTGAAACTGACAGCACAGGTACCTTGACTCACAGGCGCCGGCTTCCTCCTTTCCACGAGGGTGCTCAACCCACTCTGCCCCAGGCCCTGCCCGCACTCCACACACGCCCCCCCCCCCGCCTCTTCCCACCCCTACTCTGCCTCTTCCCACACAGTTCTACCCCCTCCCCTGAGCGGGTCCCGTCCCCGCTCCTCTCCCTACCCCCAGCACCTCCTGCACGCTGCAGAACAGCTGATTGCGGGGAGCGGGAGGCGCTGGACAGGATGGGGGAGCTGGCTGCCGGTGGGTGCTAAGTATCCACTAATATTTTTCCGTGGGTGCTCCAGCCCTGGAGCACCCACGGAGTCGGCGCCTATGCCTTTACTGCAGAGGGAAAAGAAATATGTGCGCTGCCAGGGTTCCCAAAGTGTGGATTCTGGGCGATTCCTGGATCATGAGACTGCATGAGTTTGTGGGAGAGCCAGGAGTACACCATGACATGGGGACCGCTGACTACACACGGAGTTGGGTGGAGAGAGGTGGCCTGCACTGGGACACCATATTTTGCCCTCTCTGCAGTGTCTAACAACCAGTTATTTAAGAATCGCTGCAATGTCTAACAGGTGATTTAAGAGATGATCTACCGGACTTTGTGGTGATTCACTCAGGCAAAATCTGGGTATGAGAGCAGATTTAAACTGCATCAGAGATCTATATCCAGGATCTTTGATAGTTTTCTCTGATTTGGCTGAGCGCCTGAATAATTGCTATATATAATATGAAAGTTATGAATAAGTGTTTCCAATAACATTAATTGGGAAACTGAAAGGTTCATAGCTGCCTGGAAAAAGGGTATTGTATGACACAGAAACATTACGAACTCTGACACCTCACGGTTTCTTGGCATTGGGGTACATTTATTGGACAGAGGTCAGAAGATCTTTCTCTCAAACATAAAACGGTCAGTACCTGGGAACAAAAACACTGTCTCAGTCTGTCTGTGATTTCTCTCTCCAGTCCTGCCACAAACTCCACCCTCCAACCACTCTGAAACATGACCAGGAATACCATTCCACTGTAACATAGTTGTCCTTCGCTCCAGGCACTGCATGAGAGTTGAGTTATAGGAGGGGAGGAAGAAAAGCAACAGAAGTGTTCCTATACCAGGGAGTGAAGACTTCAGGGAGATGTGTTCCTTGCTTGGGGGGGGGGGGGGGGGGGGTGCTGGGTACAGTAGTGGATTGAGAGCCAGGTTGGAATGGGGAATGCAGTGAACAGGTCAGGGGCATGGCTGGCGAGGTCTGGACTGATGTGCGTGCGTGGAGGCAAGCTGACTCAGTATGCAAATTGCAGGACATGATGTGTACAACTGCCTAAATGACTACTAATTCCTATCACCAGCATATCTTTTCCTGCTCAAAAAACTAGAAAATTCAAAGGCAAAAATGTACCTTAAGGGAGAGTTAAGGTTGCTTGGTAGGATGTTGTCCCCTTGCAGAACGCTAAGTTGAGCAAAACTCAAAACTTCTGAAACCCAGAAAATGCAGCGTTAAGCAACCTTAACTCTGCCCTTTTTCAACAATGTGGAAAATATAATATGCCGTTAACACACATACCTTTACCCAACCCACAGTTGCTGAAATGTACAAGTTCTTCACTTCCTTTGACAACCCATTCACGTTCACCCACAGGATTCCATCTTACACTATTAAAGGACAAAAAAGGGTTGCCCATGTAATCTTTCCTCTGTTCCCTTGGAGCTGACAGTAGCCAACGGGAATTATTTGCATACACTCAAAATGCAGTCAATGTGTTACATGTACCTACCCTAAATGGTGGAGGTAGTAGTTGGGGCTGCTTGGTAAAAGTGTCAAGTATCAGAGGGGTAGCCGTGTTAGTCTGGGTCTGTAAAAAGCAACAGAGAGTCCTGTGGCACCTTTAAGACTAACAGATCTATTGGAGCATAAGCTTTCATGGGTGAATGCATGCATCCGACGAAGTGGGCATTCACCCACGAAAGCTTATGCTCCAATACATCTGTTAGTCTTAAAGGTGCCACAGGACTCTCTGTTGCTTTTGGTAAAAGTGTATTTGTGATAGGAGGGCGTGGATTACTTTGAGGTGTGTGGCAGACCTGTAGTCATAATATGACAAAATCTATGTTTTGCATCTTCCAATGTGCGTGAGCAAAGGGAAGAGCTACATGTGTAACTTCAGGATCCAGTATGCACCATTTCAATGCAGAATTGTGTACATTCTATCATTAGCAGGGCACAGGGCTCTTATTACAAAGGGTATTGTCAATAGCAAGCTGGGATATGACAGCAGTCTAAGCATTTATTATCTGCATGCATTCCAGGCAATGTGTGTGTCAGGTGTAGCTGTACTGAATGGTGGAGGGAGTAGTTAGCTCTGCTTGGTAAAGGTGTGTTTGTGAGATCTGTGGATTACTTAGAGGTGTGTGACACAGCAGTGTCTGTGATATGAGAAGCATGGTTTGCACCCTCTCATGTGTGTGAGGAAAGGGAAGAGATGCATGTGTACCTTTAGGATGAAGTATGCACCATTTCTATGCAGAACAGTGTAGGTTTTGCCACTAGCAGGGCACAGAGCTTTTATTACAAAGGATATCAGCAGTGAAATGGAATATGAGGGGATTCTAATACTTTAATGATGGTTAAGTGAAAGTGTAGGTTGAGACGGTATCCTGAGAGTAAGTGGAGTTGTAAAAGGCTGTGAAGTGGTTCTTAAATTGTACACACGTGGTACTCTTTTTGGGAAGTTGGCTAAGTGTGTCAGGATCTGCAACCTCCTGAATCTTATAATGCCAAGGGTCAGTGTGAGTATGTGCATATTTAGATGTTGCTGAAAGAGGGTAGAGGGAAGGTGGCATGGACAACCCTTCCCCACTTCCAGCAAGTGTTAGCTGGAATCCTGTGGGTGAGAGTGAATGGGTTGTACAAGCTTTTCACCTACTTTTACATTTCAGCAACTGTGGGGTTGGCAGAGTAAAGGTATATATATTAATGGAGCACAGTGGGGCATTGCAGAAAGAGGGCTGAGTTAAGGTGGCACGGGCAACCTTAACTGTGCATTTCCTGATTTTCAGATGTTTTGAGTTTTGCTCAACTCAGTGTTCTGCAAGAGGATGACATGTCACCAAGCAACACTGCCTCTGCCTTAACTTAGTTTTTTGCCATTGCATTAGGTGACGTAGCCTTACCAAAGGAGATAAGTGTCACATTTAGCTAAGGTCAGTTATCTAAACTCACTTCTAAAGCCACTTCTATTGTGATCTATGCCTGTCCACACACAGACCTGCACCAAACTAAATCAGTTTTCATTCACACCTGTGGACATTTGGGTGCAAGCCTGTGTACAGACTACCTCTTACTTCCTAGTTCTGCATTGGCATCAGCGTGGAGCCTCACTGACTGCCATGGAGCTCGGTGCATGGAAAGCAGTCTGCCCAGAGAGACCACAATGCAGAATAGGAACATATATTTCCACCAATATAAATATCTTTCTCCTGTTGTGCCTGCACCCCATGCTTCACCCAGTGGCACTTTAATTTAAAGAGAATTCAGGGCTGATAAAAGATTTCATGTTGTCCACTCTGGAGATTGAAATCTATCGAGCAGTCACAACATTGGCAGTATAAGCTTTCTCCATTCAATCACCCCTGTCCTGGAAGGGTCACCTCCAGGGATGAGAGAAGAGCTCAGACTCCATAACTAAATCAGTCCATGAGCTCCCTGTTGGGAGCAACCACAGAGATGTCAACTGTGGTACAGGTTCTGTAACGAGGACACCTTTCCTGCTACGAACTGGTCTGATGTCCCCCAACACATTTGACACAGGCGAATAGATGCAGTAATGGATTTTAGCTCTTAATGACCTAGGTAAAAAATGAACCAGTGACTTGTACGTTAGAAGTTCCATATTATATTCTTAATCCTTTGAGCCATCTATTATCTCCCTTGACCAAGGTCCAGTCTGAAATTGACAACCTAAAGGTGAAAGGCTCCATTTTCCATTACCAATTAAATGTGATTCTCTACAAAGTCAAAGCAATAATTCTAATTTTATTGTTACAATCTGTCAGTGTTTTGTATTTCTTGCAGCAGACATGTCAGTGCAGCTCCAAGCACTGGACCAAATTTTCATAGAGATGTGCCTGAGTTTTACATTCAGGCAAGATCATGTGTGCAGCTACATTTTCAACTCACCATACTTAAAGATGCAAAGCCCACTAGATGACCAAACAAGCATGAAAATAAGTGGGTGAGCCATGCTTTCAGGCCATCTATTTAAGCCCCCAATTGAACTTTAAGCAGAGACACATAAACAGCACTAAGATCTGTATAAGTCAAAGCATTCACCCATTTAAGAAATTTTGATTTATTGAGAAGTTCTCCAGAGATCAAACTATTTGTTTTCTGATCACTGGTCCTGGACCAGCGCTTGGAGAAGTTGACTGGTCTTCCAAAGAATATCTAGCACTGTCCGGTTCTGATTTATCAGTGATCAGAAAATCTGATACCTTGTGCAGTATCAGATATAAAAAAGGTTTTCAGCTTTCTAATGATATAAAATAGAGGTCCCCAAACTGTGGTCCATAGACCAATTGCAGGTAGTCTGTGGCCAAGCTACTTATCACATGCTACTGGGCTTTTTGTTTCCAGACATTAAAAATAATCAAATACTAAGGGGGAGATTTTCAAAGGCCGAAGGTGGAGTTAGGAGCTCAACTCCTGCTGACTTTCAATGGGAGCTGGGCACCTAACAGCCCTTTGTGCCTTTAAAAATCTCCTACTTTCCTAATACTACTTTTCTATGCAAGCTACTGCTGTGGTTGTCATAGGGGTATTGTGTGATCTCACATGGGAGAAAAGGTGTTCCATTCATGCAATTATACATTGGAGGTCAGGCATCCATTAAGGCCTGTATTAAAACTACATGAACATTATGAAAAGTTTAAGGTTTGCCAGTTTGAGAGCTACCAAGCTATCACTGATCTCTTGGCCAATAGCAGTGGGGTTTTTTAGCACTGGTTTTAGATTGAAGAGAGCAAATCCTGAACTTTACACCAGTGTAATTTTCAATGCTTGTTTTTCTTGATTATTAAAAAACAGGAATCTGCTTCCAATATTCTTTGAACCCTCTTTGGTGCCATACTTTGTTTTCTATTTTTTGCTCTTAGGAGTTGGCTGATGCAACATATACATATCTAAACCCTTAGGGAGATAAGATAGCACATATTTGCGAAATTAATGAAAAGTGAAAGAAAAAGCAGCTATAGGAAAAACAGTTCAGACTTTTCATGGCTGTTGAAAGCTACATTTTGACTATGTGTTAGTCACACAAGTAGGGTCTTAGGTGTACAAATTAATTTGAGCACAGATATAAGGATTATTTTTGTAAATCCACTTGAAAGGCCTTGGTTCAACTAAAAATAGCTTACTTTGTGTACTCAAATTAATGTCTTCCAGTTGCAGGTGGATACACATTATTAGTTATGTCAAGAAATTTAGGGAGAAATTTGTCTTTGCAGTTGCAAAATGCCCCTTTGCTCACATATTTATAACTCTCCCATTTTGTACTTCTATTTTTCCCCAAGTAAACAGCTTTGAACAACTGTTCCATCCTTTTTAATCAAACAAACAAATTGTTTGGTAAATGAAAAAAAGCACTAAAGCAGAGCTTCAGTTTGGTAGAAGACCTTGCCCTGGATTGATTATTGCTCGAGGTGGGGCCTTATAGGTGTCATCATGGTTGGTCCTCATGGGCCACTGAAGGAAGGCCATGTCAACTGCCTACTAGGTTCCACTTCAAAGCCATGGGAGCACTAAGAAGCTGGTGAGACCCAGCAGGAGGGAGGAGCTCCAGCAGCCAGTAGCTGGTTCTGTTCCAGTTTTCCTGAGTGCAAGCAATAGATATGAAAGTTGATAGGGCACTTTCCCATTGGTTTAGTATTGCCACCTGTATTGGCTCCACCCGTTTTCTAACAAAACCTTGGCAGCCTGTTCTACAGTAAATACAGACACTCAAGATGTGTTTTCAGTAAAATTCCCTTTTAATGTTCTCTCAGAAATGTATAGTTGACTGTATCTATGCCTCCGAAAATACGTGCTTCTCTAAACTAATAGCCCCTTTTCCTGAATACCCTATTACCAGGGTATAGATATATTTCTTCTCTCCCATTTTCAATACAAATGATAAAATAGAGATTACTGGAAATTATACAAACAAATTTGGCAGGCTTTTTATATTTACCCTGATATAGAGACAGAACTTGAATTTGGAGCCTGATTTCCAAGAGTAGGTTATTTATAGGAATGACACATACTAGCGAACGAGACAAAGACAAACATTTCTTTATCTTTTTTAGGTATTCATTCTCCTTCATTTATTTATTTTTTTACACGCTGCATTAGTTTACTGCAAAAGGTATTTAAAAGGCAGCAATTTAAACATTGTTCTAAATCTGTTCAAAATCAAATATGTTCCACAATAATATGAGCTGTAGGAAATGGAGAGCAAAGTATTGCAAAGAGTATGCAAAAATGTACTGTTACTTAATCTCAGAATATAGCGCTATAAGAGTGCATGACAGGGTGCAGAGACTAAGATACTCAACAGAAGCAGTGTCAGGGGCATCCGATGAGCAAGTGGACCAGCCCCGCCATTGGCTTTCAACTCAGCTTCTACTCCCCCGCTTATGATCAGAGATCCCCCCTTTCCCCCCACCCTCAGGGGCAGTGACCCCCTCCCTCAGGGGCAGTGACCCCCCTCCCTCTCTTTCCCCCCCCCACCTCAGGAGCAGTGACCACCCCCACCTCCTCCTCCTCGGGAGCAGCAACCCCCCTTTCTTTCCCCCCACCTCAGGAGCAATCACACCCCCCCTCTTTATTCCCCCCCCCCCATCTGGAGCAATGACCACCCCCACCTCCTTCTCCACCTCAGGAGCAGTGACCCCTCCTTTCTCCCCCACCTCAGGGGCACTGACACCCCCCAAGCTGCCCGAACCCGGATGTCCCTGAGGGGGTCTCTCCCTCCCCGCAGAAAGACCCGGATGTTTTTGGCCCCCGAGGGAGTCGCGGGTCGGTCCCGGCCCCCCTGCGCGCAGGGTCCCGCCGGGTTGTTCCTGCCCCGCCCTCCCCCCTCGGCCTGTCCCTGCGGAGCGGGCTCCCTACCTGGCAGCTTCAGCGCGCGGGACAGCACCGTGGCCATGCTGAAAGCGCGCGGTGCGCATGCGCGGCCGCCCGCGGCTTGCTGGGAAGTGTAGTTCTCCAGCCGGATGGTCACACAGGCTTACGCTACACACGGGAGGCGTGGGTGTAGGCGGGGCGGAGCGGGGCAGAGACCTCTGCCAGGCACTCGGAGCCCTTGGGTCATGTTCCCATTGCTCCTGGTAGTTGCTATTGTTATATTTCTCTTTCATTGTTATTTTAAAGTTGAAGCTCTATTTTAAAATAAAACAATGGACGGTGGGGGTAAGGACCACCAGTACATTTAACGTGGGACTCCCCTCGGCTTCTCTGTGCGAGACTGGGCTCGTCGCTGTACAAGGTGCAAAGACAGAACTGCTGATCTCTGCCCTATACAGAGAGACAAGGATCAAATGTCAGGCACACTGAGAGACAAACAGAATCATACTAACTGACAGCAGCATTTTTTTTACCATCAGTCAGCAGCGCCAGACCCAAGTGTTCAAAAATCATGAGATTGTGCTTTAAATAATGGGTAATGTGGGGTTCTTTGTATTTGCCTTCTGGTTTTTGAGCCTTACGGCTCTCATTTTCCAGGTTTTTTCACAACCATGAGGCTAGAAATTTACTTAAAAAAAAAAACACCTGAGATTCTCACATAATCAAATCATTCCGGCAGCTATATCTTTAAGTAAATCACTACATGGTACAAGACTTGGTAATGTTGTTGAGTGGTGGCAGCATTTTACTGCTGCAGATGAGTTTTTTGTGGGGCTGGAGATGCTAGTGAGTTTGTAAGACCCAATCCTGTAAACATTTACACATACGTTAAAACTTAGTCACAGGAGTAGTGTTGAAATCAGGAGGACTCTCATGTAGGTAATGTTAAAAACATGTGTAAGTGTTAGCAGGATTTGGGCTTAAGGCCTGAATCTTGCAAGTTGTTACACATTGATGGACCTCTGCACCTGTGCAGAGCCCCACTGACATTAACTGGCTGTTGAAATTCCCTGACCTGCAGAGTTCCCCATTGACCCTGCAACTTAATTCAAATCAACCACACTTGATTTATTTATTGTTATCATTTGTATTCCAGCAGCACTCATAATGTGCTAGACAATGTCCACACACACACACACAGGAAGACAATCCTTGCCCATAAAGGTTTACAATCAAAAGCCCATACATTATTCTGCTTGTGTAATATATATGTCTTAGCCCTGAGCTTGGGAAGTTCATGGTTGAACAAAATCTTATTTCTCTATTCTGTTTTATTTTAGGGCATTTTTCTTTTCTTCATAATAATATATAACACTAGAGTGCTTTCATGGTATGTTTTACAAACATTATATAAGTAATCTTCACAACAGCCTTGTGAAGTAGGCAGGCCAGTTTCACTGTCCTTGCTTCACAGTGGGGAGATCAAGGCAGAAAGAATATATGGCTTGCCCAAAGTCACAGGAGTCAGTGTTCCTAATTCCCAGGCCTGGACTGAATCCACCAGACAACATCATTTCTTGCAAATGTGACCAGCTTGGTAGCTGTCGAGTTGTTTTTGTTTACTAAAGAAAAAGCCAGTTTTACAGCAAATAAAAGAGTAGCAGTCAGAGCTGCAGAAGCACGTAACAGACTCTGCCACTTAGCATCAGACTCTGCTTTCCTCTGCTTCAAGCTCTGCCCCAACAAAAATAATTATTTCGCACCTTTCCTTCAAACTGTATCCTGAAATGCTATGAATAATAATAATAAAAGAAGAGCAGAGGGAGAGTGAAGCCAAGCTGTCTACGCAATGAAGAAGAGATGTTTTCAGATACGATTTGGAAAGAGATGGAGAGTTAGGGATTGATCCAAAGCCTGTTGGTTTCGATGTCATTGGGGCACTTTTCAGTGATGTTAGTGGATTTAGGATCAGGACCTTCATGAGGTGGAGGCCCATAGTGAGGCTGTTCCAGACAGCAGAAACTACAGAGGCAAAGACCTTTGTACCAAGAGTAGTTATTTTCCCTCTCCTTTTCAGTTCTCTCTGGATAAGAGGGATCCTGAACACATGAAAAAACAACAAGGAGTCCTTGTGGCACCTTAGAGACTAACACATTTATCTGGGCAAAGCTTATGCCCCACTCTGAAACCTGAGCACATGAAGTTTCACAATCCCCATATTCCTCCCCCATTGCCCTCTTGATTTAAGGGCAGTGACAGTCTTGTGACTATGTAAGCCTTTTAGAACCATAGAAATGTAGGGCTTTGTTGAAGAGAATCCGACAGGATCAGTCTTATACCTGTTAAGGAAACTTGTGATATAGGAGGTAAAAGGCTGTCCTGCAGAGAAGTACTTTCTAAGAACCAGCTTCTGGAACAGATTAGAGCTGAAAGCAAGAGTGCAGCAGAAGGCAGGCAGATGGAGGAGTCGGAGAATCTGGACTCTTCATTTCTGTGTTCTGGATATCTGGCTCCCATGCCCTCAGCAATCCCTGGTTTACAATACTTGTCAATTTGTAGGGCAGCATCCCAAAGCTTAAATAAATGCAAAAAAGTCTCTTTCTCCAACTTCAGAGTTAGGCGGGGGTGCTATGTGGGGTCAAATTCCAGTAAGAGCAAATAGTTTGTGCTGCAAATTCATGCAATTTGATGCATGGATGGCAGAGCATAGTGTTTGGGATTTTAGTGATGTACTAAGCATGAAAAATGAAACTTACCTACTTTACATTGTGAATGTGAGCTAGTGATATGCACTGATTTACATATAAATTGGACACATCTAATTTACTAAGCCCAAGCAACAAACTTTGATAAAATAACACTAAGGTTGCAAACAGACCACTAATTTACAATGATATTAAAATGTCATTCAAAAAAAAGTTTGAAAGTCAAGAAATGTGCAGTTAAGCTTGAAGAGTTAAAAGTTTCAATGCCAGGAGTTTAGAAGGCAATTCATAAAACTAAAGTGCCAGAAAGTCTGGGAATATTTGCTCAAGTTCCATCACCAATGCTCACTCTGCAGCCTTACCCTCTATTATTCTCTTCTGCCTAGAGGGAAGACCCTATTTACTTCACATGAAAGAAATTGAGTCTGTCCTGACAACTGAGTTTGGTTTTGGGCGACAGATTCTATGCCCTTTGAAATCACTCCAAACCCACTCCCAACAAGGAGCTGCCATTTTTGCCTTTGTTTCTCTCCAGGGACACAGAGACGCCTGCCTGCTCACTTCAACTGCTTAACCCACAGCCTTGTTGCAGCCCATTGTCCCTGTGTTTGGAAGCTGGAAAATCTGCTACCTCCACACTCCCTCCTCTGAGGCCAGCCTCCAGAGATAAGAATGGGTCATTACCCATATGTCCCTCCCATATGTCCCCGCTGACAACTCATGGGGTAGTCACCTGAATTGAATCCATACTGCCTATGGTTTCTCCTTGGAGGACTACTTCAACAACTCATAACAAGTGAGCTATTACGTATTGTGATGAACTGGGACTGTTCTTACTGTGGTCTTTGAATGCTGACAGGGGAGTGTGGCTAAGATAGTCTGCATTGAGGGATGGGAGACTGACCGATGGAGAATACCTGAGCATGTAACATGAGAACCCAGGTTTCAGAGTTGCAGCCGTGTTAGTCTGTTTCCGCAAAAAGAACAGGAGTACTTGTGGCACCTTAGAGACTAACAAATTTATTAGAGCATAAGCTTTCGTGGGCTACTGCCCACTTCTTCGGATGCATATAGAGTGGAACATATATTGAGGAGATATATATACACACATACAGAGAGCATGAACAGGTGGGAGTTGTCTTACCAACTCTGAGAGGCCAATTAAGTAAGAGAAAAATTTTTTTTGAAGTGATAATCAAGCTAGCCCAGTACAGACAGTTTGATATTAATTGGCCTCTCAGAGTTGGTAAGACAACTCCCACCTGTTCATGCTCTCTGTATGTGTGTATATATATCTCCTCAATATATGTTCCACTCTATATGCATCCGAAGAAGTGGGCAGTAGCCCATGAAAGCTTATGCTCTAATAAATTTGTTAGTCTCTAAGGTGCCACAAGTACTCCTGTTCTTTTTATGAGAACCCAGGAAGGAGTTAGAGGCCAGGTGACACCTTTGCCCGGGAAACTGAACAAAGGCTGTGGGAGGGGTCGCTGAAGGCAGAGTTTCAGGAGCTGGCTGGGGAGATGGGGCTCTGACCTCCCAAGGGGGCTGGAGCGCCCTGGGAGCCCGAGATGGACCTAACCGAGGGGGGTCCTGTTGTCTGTGCCTGCAAGACCTGTCTTGGACTGTATTCCTGTCGTCTAAATAAACCTTCTGCTTTACTGGCTGTTTGAGAGTCATGGTGAATCGCAGGAAGCCGGGGGTGCAGGGCCTTGTGTCCCCCCACACTCCGTGACATACATCTCTTTCATAACAGATGGTCTGACACCCATATGTTCAGGATCATGAGCAAAAGTTGATTTCTGGCCTGTAGCTAAAGTTTGAAGTCCCTGGATAATACTGGGAAGGTAAATAGGGTTGAGTGAGGTTTTTTCCCTACAACAGAATGATGACTAAGCTCTGTACCATATGTGAAGGGTTATGTAGGAGAAGCTGAGCTAGTCAAAACAAGGTTAGTATATTTCATGAAAAAATTGAAACATGAAAATGTTTCACTTCATTCAAAAAATTCAGTTGGTCAAAAAAATATTTTTCAATAAAAACATTAAAGTTAAAAATTCCATTCCCCCCCCCCAAAAGTGTGTTTTGTTTCAGTGCACAATAAACCATTTTCTCACACATTTTTTACTTCCCCCCAGAAAAAGGGGGAGGAGGAAGTGAAAGTGTGAGAGAATATTTATTTCTCTCCAGAAACAAAACACAATTGGGGGTTGGGGGGGTAGGGGGACAGTGGGTGGAATTTTTCATTTAAAATATTTTCATTGAAAAATGGGGAAAAATCGATCAAAATTATTTTTTTAATTAAATTTTTATTTTGGTCAAAAAGGCATTTTCCATTTGTTGAATAAAAGTAATAATTAATACATTTATGTTATGGGAAAGTATGAGAAAGAGTGGCCCAGGACGGACCCTGGATTTGGCCTGACCATTAGAAAGAAATATGCCTCTCAGCCTGCTGCGTCTGTGCTCATTGAAATACGCTTATCAGTTTACAAGGTCTGTGTTAATTGTAGAAGCACATCCCAAGACAAAAAGTCTGTTCCAAAGTAATAAGATTACCATTAAGGACATTTGTTACAACTGTTTTCCTGAACTCAGGAATAAGATCTGTTAACCCCCACTCTTGCATTCTTATCTTGCTTGTTTCCTTTTCATATGTAACTAGTGGTATGAATAGGTCTACTGAAGCCTGTCATGCCCCAATGATTTTAGAATGGTTATGGTAAAGAATGAATAGGTAATAAAATGTAGATGTGATAGAAAAGATGTTACGTGAAATAGAGTGCGATTGCGGTTGTATGTTTGGATGGGTAATAAAAGGTTGAGGCGCCAGCCTTAGAATCATAATAAACGACACCACATCTGAAGGAAGAAAAACAACTACCCAGAACCGTTTGGCCAAAGAATGCACTGGGCGAGATAACCTGATAACCCTGAGGGCACACCGGAATCCACCCCCAACTGCCCCAAGGACAGGGGGACCAAAGAACTGAAGAACAAAATAACAACAAATTGTCATTGCTGTGCCATCTGCGTGATTGATTATCACTTCAAACATGAGAACAGCATGAGGAGGCAAACCCCATAGACTTGTATGAGGATGGATCCCTATAAAGATGGACCCTAAAGACTGAGGACTTTGGGTCTAGTTCTGCAATCAACTTCCAGAAGCATTGGATGCGCATCCAACAAGGCCCCCTCCTCGTGTCCAGGCCACCTGGCCAGTGACTTGGCACGAGCAACTCCTAGGCTGGTAATTATAATAACAACCTTGCAGAACTTGTGTGTGTGTGTGAATGAATGTGTGAGTGAATGGAATGTTATAACCCTAACTGATTGCTTACTCTGATTCTTTCTGTATTCATAATAAATGCAGTGTATTGCCTTATCCCCTGAATAAAATCCTGCTGGTTTTCATTTTCTAAGTATAACACATTAAAAAAAAGTGTCCATTTTTTTTTAAGTAGCTCTAGTAAGAAGTTTGTATTCTCTGACCCATACCATGAGGGTAGGGCAGGGTCATGCCTTCAGCCCATAGTTAGTGGGTACGATTCAGAGTTTCCAAGTAGGTATATATGGCCTTATTCTCCTCTCCCATACACCAACTGTACACCAGTATAACCCCATGGGGTCAGTTCACTGTTGCCCTTCCTCATGTATAGTTGTTTATTCCAGTATAAGGTGAGTGCTACATGCACGTAAAATGCTGTCATTCTGGTATGGTAATATTTGACACCCACTTTGCACTGGGGTGAATTACTATATAAGGTACAGGGGAGGGCAACAGGGAATTGAGCCTGTCAAGGTTCCTTCCCCACTCTGAACTTTAGAGTACAGATACGGGGACCTGCATCTGAACCCCTAAACTGAATTACCAGCTTAGATCTGGTTTTGCTGCCACCACTCCCAAGTACTAACTCCCTTCCCTGGGTAGCCTTGAGAGACTTCTCCACCAATTTCCTGGTGAACACCGATCCAAACCCTTGGATCTTAAAACAAGGAGAAATTAACCATTCCCCTTCCTTTCCCCCCCACCAATTCCTGGTGAGTCCAGATCCAACCCCCTTGGATCTTAAAACAAGGAAAAATCAATCAGGTTCTTAAAAAGAAGGCTTTTAATTAAAGAAAGAAAGGTAAAAATCATCTCTGTAAAATCAGGATGGAAAATAACTTTACAGGGTAATCAGATTCAAAGAGCCCAGAGGAACCCCCTCTAGCCTTAGGTTCAAAGTTACAGCAAACAGAGGTAAACCCTCTAGCAAAAGGAACATTTACAAGTTGAGAAAACAAAGATAAACATAACACGCCTTGCCTGGCTGTTACTTACAAGTTTGAAATATGAGAGACTTGTTCAGAAGATGTGGAGAGCATGGATTGATGTCCGGTCCCTCTTAGTCCCAAGAGCGAACAACCCCCAAAACAAAGAGCACAAACAAAAGCCTTCCCCCAATCAGTATTTGAAAGTATCTTGTCCCCTTATTTGTTCTTTGGGTCAGGTGTCAGCCAGGTTACCTGAGCTTCTTAACCCTTTACAAGTAAAAGGATTTTGGAGTCTCTGGCCAGGAGGGATTTTATAGTATTGTACACAGGAGGGCTGTTATCCTTCCCTTTACAGTTATGACAGAGCCCTTTGACTTCAATGGTCAACTTTGCTCCTGAGTACATGAGAGGTGAATCAGTCCCATGCAGTTTTATCTAGGGAAAGAGGATGGGAGGAGTGGTTATGGAGGAGGCATGTATGGAGCTCAGAGCTTAAAGACATTAGACAGAAATTGGACATTTTTGACAGATTTTATATAACGTTGATGTAGGTGGAGTTGCTACAATTTGGAGCAGAGAAGGTGGGACTCCTGAGGAGATTATAAACTCATTGGGAGTCCCTGGGACATTTCTAAAGGCTTCAGTAGATCTTGAGGTTCATATAAACAACAAAGGAATCTTTGTGGAACTTATCCATTCTGTAAACATCCTAGGTGACTCATGAGTGGACTTTTAAGGAGTGTCCAAGCCTGTGGTTGTAGACATCTTTAACCCTGACTCCCCTCTTGGTTCATATGGGGTTTTAAGAGGTACACAGCCTGTAACTCCAGACAATTCTGTCTCATACAGGCTGCACCATTTATGAATTCTGCCATTATAATTGTTTACTATTTATATTACAGTAGTGCCTGGAGTCTCCATTCAGAATTTGGGGCCCGTTGTGCTAAGCGCTTCACAAACACGTACAAAGACATTGGTCCTGCCCTGAAGAGTTCATAGTCTAAGAACTCTACCGAGTTCCCGTAGATTGAAAAAAAAAAACCCCATATAAACTAACTTTAAACTTAAGCCACAAAGGCTTATGAAAACAGCCAGCTCTCACTCCTCACTGAGGAGAGTGGAACAAAACATCTGGAGTTGCTATGCAGCACCATTTTGAGATGTGGCAAAAAACATATGGAGATTTTTTTTAAAAGATCCTTGACCTCTCTGCTCAGACTGTTTATGATTGATGCTTATTACAGTGTCATTTTAGTGATGTATAACACAGGACAACAGAGCAGGGGATTTTTGTAAAATGGACCCCCATCTGCTAAGAACTGGACTGAGACCAGGTCTACCTACAAAGGCTTAGTGTCACAGCTATGTTGGTCAGGAAAAAAACCACACACACCCCAGACTGACATAACTATATCAGCAACCCCCCCCCCCCCCCCCCCCGAGTAGACACAGGTAAAGAGTCCTTTTGCTGGTACAGCTTATGTCATTCAAAAAATGGTTTAACTACATCCTTTTGACTGTATAAGCTGCATCTCCACTAGAGGGCTCCGCTGGTATAGCTATACCTATACAGCTGTATCTGCAGAGCCTTTGAAGTGTAGACCAAGTGGTTCTCAACCAAGGGTCCGCATACCCCTGAGGGTATGCAGAGGTCTTTAAGGGGGTACATCAACTCATCTAGATATTTGCCTAGTTTTACAACAGGCTCCATAAAAAGCACTAGTGAAGTCAGTACAAACTAAAATTTCATACAGACAATGACTTGTTTATACTGTTCTATATACTATACACTGAAATGTAAGTACAATATTCATATTCCAATTGATTTATTTTATAATTATATGGTAAAAATGAGAAAGTCAGCAACTTTTCAGTAATATTGTGGCTGTGACGCTTTTGTATTTTTATGTCTGATTTTGTAAGCAAGTAGTTTTTAAGTGAGATGAAACTTGGGGATACACAAGACAAATCAGACTCCTGAAAGGGAACAGTAGTGTGGAAAGACTAAGAGCCACTGGTGTAGACTAGCCAAGAGACTAACAACTAACTGCACAAGGCCAGAAGGGCCAACAGATAACTTTGATTCACTAATAAAACAGGCTGCATTTGAACTGGTAATTTAGAGGCTGAAGTCCTGCACACTGAAGTCAATGGAAGTTTTGCCATTGACTCTGCTGGGAGCCCGACTGGGCCCAAAAGACACTATTTACTATGAAAAATAGTGATCAGGATTTGGGTAGATCATCAGAGCTTTGCAGGGACCCTTTCCCAGTCTACTGCACCATCAAGTGCCCGTGCCCTGAGCTTTCAAGTGGTGAGTCCTTCCAGGAGTTTGTTTCTTCTTCTTTCCATTGAACTGTTGTGTCAGCACATCTGGACTGTGCTAGTCCCTTCTCAAATGGGAACAGCTGTGAGAAATCCATGTTTTTGTTTGTTTTTATCCCTGACAACACGGGTTGCTAACATTTCTGGAGGCCGTATGAGTAGTTTTAATATTTCCTATTGTGGGTTGCTTTATGTAATTGGTGTTGTATAACTTTGTAAGTGTCCCAGTGTTTCAGTGCTATGGACAATAACATTTACATAGAAACCTCACTCCCCCTGCAGGCACTTTTTTTTAGAGACGGAGTGAGGGAAATGTCGGAAGCATGTGTCTCTGGTACTGTCTAGCTCTGAAGAGCCAGTCCTCTAATCACAATCCTCTCTCTGTTGGGGCACCTCTCCATTGGAGATTAGCACGTTTGAATTGCTGACTAAACGATGGTAATAATAATGACTGACATTTATAGTATCTTCACCCAGAAGAAACCAAAGCACTTTACTGATTTACAAACCATGGGTTAGATCCTCAGCTGGTGTAAATCAACATAACTACATTCAAGTCAGTCTAGGAGCTCTGCTGATTTACACCAGCTGAGGATCTGACTCTACATACTGCGTGCGTGCGCGCACACACACATACATGTACATTCATACAGTGTTTCTGATCTTGAGCAATTGTAAAGTGCTTCACTCTATGCAAAGGGATCATTGTACCTACCACTGTGGGTATGTCTACACCACGGGATTACTCCGAATTTACAGAATTCGATTTGGGCAACCGATTGTATAAAGTTGAATGCATGTGGCCACACTAAGCACATTAATTCGGCGGTGTGTGTCCATGTACCGAGGCTAGCGTCGACTTCCGGAGCGCTGCACTATGGGTAGCTAGTGCACTGTGGGTAGCGTTGCACTGTGGGTAGCATAGTGTTGCAGGTGTGGTACGAGTGCCAGTGGCTGCAAAACTTTCGCATGTGTAAGGGCACTTTCAAGGAACTTTGTGACTTGCTTTCCCCTGTCCTGAAGCGCCAGAATACCAAGATGAGAGCAGCCCTCACAGTTGAGAAGCAAGTGGCGATAGCCCTGTGGAAGCTTGCAATGCCAGACAGCTACCGGTCAGTCAGGAATCAATTTGGAGTGGGCAAATCTACTGTGGGGGCTGCTGTGATGCAAGTAGCCAAAGCAATCACTGAGCTGCTGCTACCAAAGATAGTGACTCTGGGAAATGTGCAGGTCAGAGTGGATGGCTTTGCTGCAATGGGATTCCCTAACTGTGGTGGGGCGATAGATGGAACCCATATCCCTATCTTGGCACAGGAGCACCAGGGCAGCTAGTACATAAACCTCAAGGGGTACTTTTCAATGGTGCTGCAAGCACTGGTGGATCACAAGGGATGTTTCACCAACATCAACGTGGGATGGCCGGGAAGGGTTCATGACGCTCGCGTCTTCAGGAACACTAATCTGTTTAAATGGCTGCAGCAAGGGATTTACTTCCCAGACCAGAAAATAACCATTGGGGATGTTGAAATGCCTATAGTTATCCTTGGGGACCCAGCCTACCCCTTAATGCCATGGCTCATGAAGCCATACACAGGCAGCCTGGACAGTAGTCAGGAGCTGTTCAACTACAGGCTGAGCAAGTGCAGAATGGTGGTAGAATGTGCATTTGGATGTTTAAAGGGTCGCTGGCGCACTTTATTGACTCGCTCAGACCTCAGCCAAACCAATATTCCCATTGTTATTGCTGCTTGCTGTGTGCTCCACAATCTCTGTGAGAGTAAGGGGGAGACTTTTATGGCAGGGTGGGAGGCTGAGGCAAATCACCTGGCCGCTGATTACGCGCAGCCAGACACCAGGGCGATTAGAAGAGCACACCAGGAAGCACTGCGCATCAGAGAAGTTTTGAAAACCAGTTTCATGAATGGCCAGGCTATGGTGTGAAAGTTCTGTTTGTTTCTCCTTGATGAAAACCCACCCCCTTTGATTGACTCATTCCCTGTAAGCAACCCACCCTCCCCCTTCGATCACAGCTTGCTTTCAAAGGAAATAAAGTCACTATTGTTTAAAAATCATGTATTCTTTATTAATTGATTATAAAAAGAGGGAGAGAACTGACAAGGTAGCCCAGGTAGGGTTTGGGAGGAGGATAGAAGGGAAGGAAAAGGCCACTTAAAAAGTTCAAAATAATGACAACCTTTTGCTTGAGCTGTCCACTGGGGTGGAGTGGGAGGGTGCACGGAGCCTCCCCCCCTCCCACGTTCTTACACGTCTGGGTGAGGAGGCTATGGAAGAGATGAGAGGGGAGGGTGGTTATACAGGGGCTGCAGCAGCACTCTGTGATCCTGCTTCCGTTCCTGAAGCTCCACCAGACACTGGAGCATGTCCATTTGCTCACGCAGCAGCATCAGCAGCGTTGCATCCTGCCGCCTCTCATCTCGAGCATCTCTCCTCTCCTCATGTTGGTCCCTTCTGTCCTCACGTTGGTCCCTCATGTCCTCACGTTCACTGGCATCTTTCCTGTACTTTGATACTGTGTCCTTCCACTCATTCAGATGAGCTCTTTCATCGCGGGTTGATTGCATGATTTCCGAGAACATGTAGTCTCGTGTCCGTTTTTTTCGCCGCCTTATCTGAGATAGCCTTCGGGACGGAGGAGGGAGGCTTGAAAAATGTGCAGCTGCGGGAAGAGGGAAAAATGGGAGAGAAGTATTTAAAAAGATACATTTTAAAGAACAATGCATATACTCTTTCACGGTGAACAACACTATTCACATTACACAGCACATCTGATTTTGGTACAAGGTTGCATCTTAATATTGAGTGTCTGCGGCTTTGGTGTTAGACACCACAAACACAGGTCCGGGCAACAGAATTTGGCTTGCATGCGGCCATGGTAAGCCATTGTCTTTCGGCTTCTGCAGCCTTCATAAAAGCAGCGCCCTCCTTTCCCACATACCAAGCAAAGCCCGTTGAGTGCTGCGGTTTTCCTGTTAACGTGCAGCAGCAGAAACCAAACTAACCCCCCCACCCATCTAATTCTTTGGGATGATCGCTTTATCCCTCCCCCCACCACGTGGCTGGTATCAGGGAAGATCCCTGCAGAAACCAAACTAACCCCCCACCCCTCCAATTCTCTGGGATGATCGCTTTACTCCTCCCCCCACCACGTGGCTGGCATCAGGGAAGATCCCTGCTAGCCAAACGTGAAAAGCTCAGCGCCAATGATCCCCACCCCCACCCCCGGCGTGGCTAACTGCATGGAAGGATTTCTTTTCAGCCACAGGCAAACAGTCCAGTAGGAATGGCCACCTCTGTCCCCTTAATTAAATTCCCGTATTTCAACCAGGTTACCATGAATGATATCACTCTCCTGAGGATAACAGAGCGAGATAAAGAACGGATGTTGTTTGAATGCCAGCAAACACCGGGACCATACGCTGCCAGGCTTTGTCATGCAATGATACCAGATTACTTGCTACTAGCATGGCATGGTCAAGTGTCCTACCATGGAGGATGGAATAAGGCTGCACTGCCCAGAAACCTTGTGGAAAGGCTTTTGGAGTACCTCCAGGAGAGCTTCATGGAGATGTCCCTGGAGGATTTCTGCTCCATCCCCAGACACGTTAACAGACTTTTCCAGTAGCTGTACTGGCTGTGAATGCATCCCAAGTCCTTAGGGCAAATTAATCATTAAAAAAAGCTTGCTTTTAAACCATGTTTTATATTTACAAAGGTACACTCACCAGAGGTCCCTTCCATGGCTTCATGGTCTGGGATAATGCCTTGGGAGAGTTGGGAGGGTACTTCAGTCAGGCTGAGAAAAAGATCCTGGCTGTTGGGGAGAACAGAGTGTTGTGTGCTCTCCGCAAGCTCGTCGTCCTCCTCATCATCATCTTCCCCGTTCGCAGAATCCTCAGGCATGGCTGAGATTACCCCCTCCTCGGAATCCACGGTCAGGTGTGGGGGAGTGGTGGCGGCCCCCCCTAGAACTGCATGCAGCTCAGCGTAGAAGCAGCATGTCCGCGGCTCTGACCCAGACCTTCCGTTTGCTTCTTTGGTTTTCTGGTAGGCTTGTCTGAGTTCCTTAACTTTCACGTGGCACTGTAGTGAGTCCCTATTGTGGCCTCTGTTCATCATGCCCTTGGAGATTTTTTCAAATATTTTGGCATTTCGTCTTTTGGAACGTAGTTCTGCTAGCACGGAATCCTCTCCCCATATAATGATCAGATCCAGTACCTCCCGTATGGTCCATGCTGGTGCTCTTTTTCGATTATCGGACTGCATGGTTACCTGTGCTGATGAGCTCTGCGTGGTCACCTGTGCTCTCCACGCTGGGCAAACAGGAAATGAAATTCAAAATTTCGCGGGGCTTTTCCTGTCTACCTGGCCAGTGCATCCGAGTTCAGATTGCTGTCCAGAGTGGTCACTATGGTGCACTGTGGGATAGCTCCCGGAGGCCAATACCGTCGAATTGCGGCCACACTAACCCTAATTCGAAATGGCAATGTCGATTTTGGCGCTACTCCCCTCGTCGGGGAGGAATACAGAAATCGATTTTAAGAGCCCTTTATGTCGAAGTAAATGGCTTCGTTGTGTGGATGGGTGCAGGGTTAATTCGATTTAATGCTGCTAAATTCAAACTAAACTCTTAATGTAGACCAGACCTGAAATGCAGCGGCAGCAGGGGTGGAACGTGCAGTTATCTAAGAGCACACAGCAAAATCATCAAACGGTTTAGAACAGGAAGTGAAATTAGCACTGCAGCCAATTGACACTATAGGAGTAATATTAGGCAGAATTCAAATTTGGCCAGGGGACTAGCAACTCATGCCATGGATATGGTAATGATCACAGAAAGCCAGAACATGGCGTTAAAGTTTTATCCAAAGGATAGTACCTGTAGTAGTGCAGCACATCCTAAGACGATACTTGTTCAATACTTACTCACAGGAAGGGACAAGATCACCCTCTACCAAGTCACCAGCATCACTTATTGTGACACCTGATGTTTCTTTGGAGGTCTCTAAGTCAAGTACTGTCCAAGCCTGACTCTGTTTGGCTTGGCAGCCAAGTAACTTGGGAGCTGAGAAAAACACTGCCGACAATATATCCTCCTTGTTTACTCTGACCAAAATAGATCTGGCACAATGGCTCAGGAATGAACTAATCGGCAGAGAATTAATTGGCATGTTTGTTCAAAGGCAGAAACAACTCGAGGAACAAATCCCAGGCTGGATGGCTCCAGGGGGCTCAAGCTGCCAGAAAGGAACACGGCATAGTGGAAACTATGGATGGTAAGAGCGGTTGCACAACCATGCTGGATGCCAAAGAGTTGTGTGCTGTGCAATGGGGAACCAGGGGCACGGAGGAGAGGAGGCCCCTCAAGAGAGGGTCCACTTTAAAAAGGAACTCCACTGCCACTGATGGATGTTTTCACTTCTGTAAGGCTCCCATGTGTCTGAGGAGATGTTCAGCTTGAATGGGCGGGAGGGGAGGGCAAGAAACAGCAGCTAGAAGAGGTTCCAAAGAAAGCTTGGAGAAATGTGTAAAGCAGAGATATGAAGAGGGACACGTCACACACTACAAGCTGAAATCCAAAGTGGGCGGTGAGGAGAGAAGAAAAAGAGAGAGAGAGAATTTGAAACCTCATCACAGGATTGTCCTCTGGAGTCCAGGTAAAGTTTATTTACAATTCTCTGCCCTCCTTACCAGAAAGAAGTTGTACCTTCTTCATGAGGAGACATAGCCAACCTTCTAAAAAGCCTGGTCAGTAGAAGGGAATGA
The DNA here is from genome assembly GCF_011386835.1 of Chrysemys picta bellii. Lineage (NCBI taxonomy): Eukaryota > Metazoa > Chordata > Testudines > Emydidae > Chrysemys > Chrysemys picta. The sequence goes on along the minus strand of NC_088791.1, from coordinate 89,061,158 downwards.
ATGAACCTGCAAGAAGATGCAGGAAGAGGAGAGAAAATCTGTCTCAACACCTGTGTCCTTTGTTGGACTGGCTTAGACCTTAAGGCTATATGAGTGCTACTGGATTGCATTGGAGGGGAGAGGGTGTTAGTGTGCAGAATGAAAGGAGGAAGAAAAGAAAGAATGTGCAAGTCCCAAAGACAGGGAGAAATAGAGTGCAAGTTCTGAAGGTGTGTGTGTGTGTGTGTGTGTGTGTGTGTGTGTGTGTGTGTGTGTGTGTGTGTGTGTGTGTGTTCTGAGACCTAAAAGAGAGAGGGGAATGTGTTCTGAAGGAGAGAGAGAATATGCACTCTGAAAAAGTGTGCACATTTTGAAGAAGGGGCAGGAACTGTGTACACATCCTCAGGACAGGAAGTACCAACAATATGTTCACTGCTGCTCTGCTTTGCAGCAATACCTTTATTGGTACCAGCCTGGTACCAGGATGGCTCACTCCTTTCAGTCAGTATGCCTGTCTGCCTGAAGCATCAGTTTCTCTAGCTGCCAGCCTGCAGGTCTTCCATAAGGTCAGGGGATCTGTCTGGTTATCAGGATGGTCAGTCTATTTGCAAGATCAGACAGGTCTGCTTTCAAATGACCATATGCAAAATGAACAAATTCGTTTATAATTACATGCAAAAAACCACTAGTGTTAATGGGGCATTAACGCAGAAATGGCAAGCCCTTAAAAAAGTCAGGAAATCTGAAAGTTAATGTTACTCCCACCTAAACTCAATAAGGTATTCCATTCTCTCTCTCTATGTATATATATAAAATAACAAATGATACCAATTACAATTAACATTTAAGAAGGATTAGAAAGAGAAAACACAGCAGAGGTACAATGTGCTGAATTAATATTGTGGGATTTTTTCTGACATTTCTGTGGTATTTCAACTATAAACAATTACATTTATATTTATATTTCCCTGCTTTTTACTTGGGGAGCTTACAAACAGAATTATTTCTTAAGCGAAGCTTGTAAACTCTTTGATTGTGGGCTTATGTTAAAGACTTCCCAGCCTGGCAGATTTCTCTCCTGTGGAACTGTCAGTATTTTCAACATCCTGGTTCTCACAGTTCTAATGGAACTGTCATTAACTCAGGTGTACTTTAATGACCTTGTATGTTCCCAGATATGGAGCTATTTGGCTGGAGGACTTTAAAAGCTCTTTTGCCTTTACGTGTGGAATAAGACATCATTAGCTGGGTGTTCAATAAGAAATGCATCCTCAAAATATTGCACATTAAAAAACAAAAAATAGAAAAGTGCTAGCAGAATGTGCAGAAATTATATATTGAACATTTTAAATTATTTTTTTAAAGCAAATTTGTCTTGCTGCATCAGAGTCCATTAAATCTACAAAATGAGCCTAGTTTGATTTTTCTAACTTCAGGTGTTTTTGATTTACTCAAGCACAACATTTCTGATAAGACTATGTGTATTTTATTCCTATGCAAATAAATCAAAATATTCATTCACTACTGTTGACATTTTTCAAGAAAATTGAACTTTGGGCTGAAAATAAACAGGGAAAATTTCAGCCTAAAAAGAAATTTGAGAAAGTCACGAGCAACTGAAAACAAAGGGAAAGGAGTTTCACATAGAAGGCACAAGCCTAATTCACTGTTGCTCTTCACTTTCTGCAGTGAAATCAAAATGGGAATATTTTACACACACTTTGCATTCACTTTATATTGATGTGAATGACAATGGAGGCATAGGTCCCACATTTTAGACATAACTATAATGATTGCTATCCCTAGTCACTGAAATCCTGATCTCAAACTGAATCGAGGGTCGAGCCAGCATCAATCACCCCAGTATGCTCAGAAGTAGAATCAGAAGACAATGTGCATATAGGAGCAGGTGGAAAGTAGAGTTAACAATTTCAGCCTATCTTGTTCTAAGGCAATCTCAGAGTCCTGATCCAATGTAATGAGTACAATATGTACTCATCAGGCTTCCGAAGGCGTTGGCCTCTTTGAAATGGAGGCTATTTGGCACTGGGACTGGATAACCTAGAAAATTCCCATCTGCACTAGCAGAAAACATTAGTTGTGTACAGTACTGAACTGAGTGGTTGAATGTTTTCTCTCTGTGGGATTCAGGGCAGACACAAGGGAAATCTCCCTGCGATATCTTTGTCTCTGTTTACCTGATATTTATAGGGATTAGAACACATCGGCAAGGCCCTTTGTTTTCAGTTTTTAACAAAAAATTTGCAAAAGTTCTTTTTTGTTTTTCACCCATTTTCACACAAATTTTGGACCACTCAGGTACATGAATATACCGATTATGTTAAGAAAATCCAATCCATATTCCATTAGGTGCATGTGTTCATGTTAGTAATGAATTAGTCTAAGTGTAAATGCGAGGCTGTCTGTCAAAGCAAGGCAATGCAGTGGAAGATACCCACCCACACATGTGTACATCAGTGCTCAACTCCTAAAAAATGAAGTGGCAGAACTCCCTGGACCTGGCTCCTTGCTCAGGAAGGAGAGAGGGTGGCTTTGTAACTTGGGCAGCCCAGGTAACCGAGCTCTTGTCTCTCCTTCCAGGATGGGCCCAGAAATGGAAGAGGTGGAGAAGGCAGCATGAAGGCATGGCACCCTCACCTCCTCAATCTCTTCCACTTCTGGACCTGCTCTGGAAGGAGAGATGGTGGCTCGGAAACCTACCCAGTTTACTGAGTTGCCATTTCTACTTCTAGGGTGGGGAGTGGGGTCAGAAACACCCTCACTTTTCTCTATTTGTTGCTTTTTTTTTATCCTCTCATGCCCCAGTATTAGCCTCAATATTTACCCAGAAAATGAATGTTAAGTTTTTGCACCAATTTTCATCTGATTTTTATTATTTTATAATAAACACCGATAAATTCCTGGGAAATTTTAAACAAAATAAAAACCCAAAACACAGTATCTTGGGAACAAATGTTTAACACAAACAAGACAGGGTGAATTGGCAGGGAAGATGGGGCTGGAAACTGAAATCCTGGCAACATTAATTTATTGTAGAGCCTGGATTAAAGGAGACTTGGAAAGCACAAGTGTTGATCCTGGAAGCGCTGCTCTTGAGTTAGTGAGTTCACACAGCTCTCTTGTCACGTGGGAGTGCAGAATTAGTAGGCCAAAGTGGGGAGACAGTTACAGTTTAATATTTAGTAGGGCTGTCAAGCGATTAAAAAAATTAATCATGATTAATCGTGCAATTAAAAAAAATAATTGCAATTAATTGTGCGATTAATCATACTGGTAAACAATAACAAAATACCATTTTTGGATGGTTTCTCCATTTTCAAATATATTGATTTCAATTACAACACAGAACACAAAATGTACAGTGTTCACTTTATTTTTTATTACAAATATTTGTGCTGTAAAAAACAAAAAATATATAGTATTTTTCAGTTCACCTCATACAAGTACTGTAGTGCAATCTCTTTATCATGAAAGTTGAATTTACAAATGGGGAATCGTACAACAAATAACTGCATTCAAAAATAAAACAATGTAAAACTTTACAGCCTACAAGACCACTCAGTCCTACTACTTGTTCAGCCAGTCACTCAGATAATCAAGTTTGTTTACAGTTGCAAGAGATAATGCTGCCCGCTTCTTGTTTACAATGTCACCTGAAAGTGAGAACAGACATTTGCATAGTACTGTTGTAGCTGGCATAACAAGATATTTACGTGCCAGATGCACTAAAGATTCATATGTCCCTTCATGCTTCAACCACCATTCCAGAGGACATGCGTCCATGCTGATGACAGGTTCTGCTCAATAATGGTTCAAAGCAGAACAGACCAACATGTTCATTTTCATCATCTGAGTCAGATGCTACCAGCAGAAGGTTGATTTTCTTTTTTGGTGGTTCAGGTTCTGTAGTTTCCACATTGGAGTGTTGCTCTTTTAAGACTTCTGAAATCATGCTCCACACCTCGTGCCTCTCATATTTCAGCAGGCACTTCAGATTCTTAAACCTTGGGTCGAGTGCTGTAGCTATCTTTAGAAATCTCACATTGGTACCTTCTTTACGTTTTGTCAAATCTGCTGTGAAAGTGTTCTTAAAATGAACATATGCTGGGTCACCATCCGAGATTGTTATAACATGAAATATATGGTAGAATGCGGGTAAAACAGAACAGGAGACATACAATTTTCCCCCAAGTAGTTCAGCCAAAAATGTAATTAACACATTATTTTTTTAATGAGCGTCATCAGCATGGAAGCATGTCCTCTGGAATGGCGGCCGAAGCATGAAGGGGCATACGAATGTTTAGCATATCTGGCACATAAATACCTTGCAATGCCGGCTACAAAAGTGCCATGCGAACGCCTGTTCTCACTTTCAGGTGACATTGTAAATAAGAAGTGGGCAACATTATCTCCTGTAAATGTAAACAAACTTGTTTGTCTTAGCGATTGGCTGAACAAGAAGTGGGACTGAGTGGACTTGAAAGCTCTAAAGTTTTACATTGTTTTGTTTTTGAGTGCAGTTATGTAACAAAAAAAATCTATATTTGTACATTGCACTTACACGATAAAGAGATTGCATTTCAGTACTTGTATGAGGTGAACTGAATAATACTATTTCTTTTGTTTATCATTTTTACAGTGCAAATATTTGCAATAAAAATAATATAAAGTGAGCAATGTACACTTCGTACTCTATGTTGTAATTGAAATCAATATATTTGAAAATATAGAAAAATATCCAAACATATTTAATAAATTTCAATTGGTATTCTCTTGTATACAGTGTGATTAAAACTGCAATTAATCGCAATTAATTTTTTTGAGTTAATCACATGAGTTAACTGTGATTAATTGAGAGTTCTAATATTTAGACAAAATTGTCTAAGCTTCAGACACTGATCACGTCAGGGTACGTCTACACTGCACCTAAACACCCACAGCTGGCCTGTGTCAGCTGACTCAGGCTCATGAGCTCAGGCTGCAGGGCTGTAAAACTGTGGTGTAGACGTGTAGACATTTGGGCTCAGCTGGAGCCCAAGCTCTGGGACCCCATGAGTGAGACGGTCCCAGAGCTTGGGCTCCAGCCCAAACACCTCCAAGGCAATTTTACAGCCCCACAGCCCAATCCCTGCAAGCTCGAGTCAGCTGGCACACACCAGAGACTGCAACATCTAACATCTTGCCCTTCATATACAGTCCATCAACCCTCCCCCTTCTTCATCTGCTATCTCACTGTGGGCCAGAGAGCTCAGTCTATCTTCCACACTCTCCCTTTCTGCACAGGCAGGAAAACCCACAGTACCCGCCTCTGGTCACTCTCCGGACAGAGGTTGGGGAGCCTGTCCTTCAGATACAGAGAGCTCTCTTTGACCTATCCATTTTACATATACGGGCTGCAGACCTCAGAGTATCCCATGCACTCAAATGGGGGCTTTACTTCTGCCACTTCTCTGGAGGGAAGAGTGGAGCTGGCGAGTGTGTCCTAAAGCTGCTTGGCAGCCTCCTTGCATCTCAGGCAGCATATGACTGAAAAAGTCCATCTACCCTACCTCCATTCTCTCAGTCAATCGCCATATCAAACAAAGTAACCTGAGTGCGATTGAGACACAACCCCTTTCTCTTGCCTTTCAATCTATGCCCTCCAAGTGGCACTGGCAGCAGGGAGCAGGCCATCAGCAATCTGTTTTGTACTAAGGTACTTGCTAAGAAATCAAGGGGGCCTTTCCAGCACAGAGTTCAAATTTCCAGGCTGCAAGGGTCTGTCCTTAATTCACTCTGACTCCCTTGTGAAACATTGCAGACAAGGTCCCAGACCTGGTGTAGGCTGAAGGGTTATATCATCACACACAGAGAAAAAGTACTGGGGACCTCACACACCATGCTATACAGGGTAGGCTTGGCAACTGGTCCGGGTCTCCAGCCTATAAATGGAAAGTGGGGAGGATGAAAGCTAAGGATGGAGTTGGAATCTTACAGCAAGTCTTCTGAATTTCTAGCATTTAGGATTTTTTTGATTATTACAAATATAACAGTCTATTAACATTGTTTTAAACAGCATTAATAGTGTTGTTAATGCCACCTTTGGAATATAATGCCTGTTCCAAAGCCTATGTCTTCAAAGGTCTTTGGTTCAGGCCTATAAAGAATATGATCCTGCAAGCTCTCACTCGTGTGAGTAGTCCTTACTAGTGAATTGATTTCCATGGGACAACTAAGGGAGTAAAAATTACTTACATGGGTAAGGGTCCGAGACATGGGACCTTAAATCAATTATTATTATGAAATAATACTTAAATGCTAATAAATAACAGTTGACTCTCAAGAATTCAAGGAATTGGGTAGAAGGGGAACTGGTCTAAGGGGCCCTGGAAATACAACATCTGGGTCTTTTATTTTTATTTGACCATTTGATGTTTCAAAGAGCTTGAGATCAAATAGGTTGGGTTTTCAATACCAGATGTGGGGAGAGTTTATCATCACCTTTTATTTCATACATATAGAATGATCAAAGTAACCCACTACTGAAACAGGTGGAGGCTGGGGATAAGGATTGTGGTGGAAGATTTTGTTTGGGATATTTTTAAATGTGTTGAAAAGCAACCCAGCCTCCCTGATCTGGGCTGAATTGTAGGACGGTTTGAGATTAGAAGCCCCAGAGTTTAGTAAACCCTTTCCTATTGGGAAAGCTTAAAAAGAGATTTTCTTATATAGACAATAAGCAAAATGAGCCCAATAGGTTAGGGCTCATTTATTCAGAAAGGAGAAGAGAAGGGGGAGCCATGGTTTCAACACTTAACAGTACAGAGAAGGTCAGTGAAGGTATTTTTACCACAGGCCACAGTGATGCATTTCTGGTACAAATCAAACTTTTTAAAAAGAGTTCTGCATTTTGGCACCCTGTGGCGAGAATAGCTCTGTGCATGCATGTGTGTGTGTGTGTTACGGGAAGGACAATTCCCTTTTTTCCATTTAAAAAATGATTAAGAGGATTAATTTTGATCACAAAATATATCCTCGACATGTGCAATGTATTACTTTTTAAATAGTGTGTCATTTAATATTAATATCACTGTATTTATATTCCTTATATGACTATAGGCATAAAAATAAGCACAATGTAAAATTAAAAAATAATTAGTTATTTAAATATAATGAAATAAAATGGTGCATTCAGATTCCTCCTTATTTGGCTCAATTTCTGATATACATTGAGAATGCTAAGTGGTTAGACTGAAACGTCTCCCAGGCTATTAGGAGACGAAGGTCATATGTCACTGAAAAGGTAATTTAATTTCTTCAAGGTCTGCAGTAAGGTCTTCGATTTGACGTATGAATGGAATGTCACAATAATTTGGGCTTTCTAAATGTGCCCATTTCTCAAATGGGCACCTCCATGACTATGATTAATAACTAGAATATAGATCACGTAAATCATTGCTAATAATCCTGAATGGTAACATGAACTTGGCAATGTACTATTGCATCAATGGAGCAGATTTCTATTTATACACAGTATGTGCAGAATTGGTGTTTCTAGCCACTTCCTAGACGGACAGCTGTCCATGTTATAAAAACTACCTGCATCACCACAGCTGGGTTTACCTGACCCCTGTGTTGGCAGTCTTAACAAAGGGACAGAATGAAAAGGTCACAGACACTGATTTGTCCTCTTACATTTATACATAATCTCTACACAGGAAGGCCTATAGGCTAAGTATGAATTAAATTAGACTGGGAAAGATCCTGGAGTAGAAGGAATCTGAGGAGCTTTTCCCTCTGCCCTCTGTGTTACATATATCCTGGTGATAAATTGAGGACTTTGGTTTCCAGGGGTAGTTATCTTAATACCTTTTACCCAACACCAAATTATGCTTAGAAAATTAACTCTTTATAGTTCAGACTGTCTGGAGGAAGGACAATATAGAAGGTAAGACACAAGTGTGGGAATGCAGGGCTTGATCCAGCATCCAATGACATTAATGGAAAAGCTCCCATTGACTTCACTGGACACTGAATTAGTCCCTAAAATATGTGAATTGCATTCTTGCCTCTATCATAATCTTCTTCTAAAGCTTGACAAATCACTTCACCAATTCATATCTTAATCTTCCTAACTGTAAAATGGGCATATGTTTCCTTACCTCATGGTGGTCTAGTAAGACATACTCTGCTAGTATTTGTAAAGTGCCTTGAGGTACTTGGGTGGAAGGTGTTATCAAACTGCAAAGAATTATTAAGAAAAAATATTGTATTAGTTACTGCATATTTTTGGGATCCCTGTACCCCTCAATTATTTGAGAAAGACATTACAGGGAATTGCAGGATAGGCCCCATTGCTTATATAGAAGTTGAATTGACCTCAGCATTCTCTTAAATGGATTTACCATCAGAGGGATAGAAAGAGAAGAGAGAAGGAAGGATTAAAGGGATGAATGATATTATCTGTCTCACTGCAGAAGTAAGGAGCTGAAGGCCCAGCTAGCCTCCATCATGGGTGTTCTCCCAGTTCTCCTCTTCTTCCTCCTCCTACTCAACTGTAGTTGTCAGAAGGACTTTCTGAATCAGCTTCAGAGGTGGAACTACAGAGAAGGAGGTAAGAGACACAGACAGGGGGAATCAGAGAAAGAGTATGGAGAAGATTATCTTCAAGTGGCTGATGAAGGTTTAGGTTAGTTCTTATTTTATCCCTAGTAAAACCTGCGATCCTCAATGTGGCCTGCTCTTTTTAGGTCCTACTGACAGAAGAAGGTATGGAGTGGGAGCGGGGTTACCGTTCATCGTTTAGGAACAGGAGAGATGTGGTCAGGATAAAAATATGAACTGATATAATTCTTCACTCAAAACACAATCAACACCCCCTTACTCCATGCCCAGCACAACCATTGTGTGGTTTTCTCAGCATTTCCTGGTTCTGGCTGTTCTGGCAGCTGGGAATAGCTAGGGCATAAGAATCTATATCATCTATATTATCCTGGGAACATCCACAGAAAATACTCTAGGCTCCACTGACTCCAAACCTGTCTGGTACTCCTAGGGTGACCAGATGTCTCGATTTTATAGGGACAGTCCAGATTTTTGGGTCTTTTTCTTATATAGGCTCCTATTACCTCCCACCCCCTGTCCCGATTTTTCACACTTGCTGTCTGGTCACCCTAGGTACTCCCCTTATATAAAGTGAAATCTCCAGGGGACTGATGCTTTACAAATCCTTTACATTGTCAGAGTGAGAGGTCTGTGAGGCAAGGATGAATTGGGGCCTCTTTGTCTGGGAGGATGGATCAGTTTAACGCAGGGGTTTTGAGAGAGGAAGTAGCCCTGAGTACACTACCGTATTTTCAGACAGATAAACCTACAGCTGAGAATAAGGTCTATTGTTCTCCATGTATGAGGAAAACAAGAGAGTTCCTGCATCCAGGAGTAGGGCTGGATAGAGTACATGTTTAGGAGATAGGAACCCAGTGAGATTGGTGAAGGATTTTTGTCCAGAAGTAGGAGGAGGACCCTGGCAGCTGGGAATCAGGCTGAGAGGTGCTTATCTGAGAAGGGGAGGTTGGGTTGGGATGTTTTGGAGAGAAGGGATTGTAAGGTGATTAGTCAGGGCAGTGGGGCTGGGGAAGAGGGGTGTCTGGTGACAGTAGGAGGGTAAAGCAGTGGGAGGTGGTGGAAGGTATTTGTTGGGGAAGGGTAAGCTGTCATACTTAGTCTCTCAAGAGGAGTATTCAGTACATCAATGTAATTTACTGAAAATGAGCATATGGTTCTCATCCAGAGTGCCCTCAGAGTTAAGGGGGAAAATGTGAAGGACCTTCCTACCAAATGAGATAAATGGCTAATGAGTTTCTTTGTTCCCTCAAATCTCCTCTCTTCTTTCCCATGGCATTCTGCTAATGCAGCAGACAAAGTCAACATCCACGGCATTAACAGTGTCACTCGTATGCTGGAGAAATGGGGGAACAGTATCTTCTGGCAAATGAAACACTCCTTGTTGAGTCACCCTAACACTCTGCTGCCTGAGTTCTCCAGGTAACTCCCATCAGCTAACGGCAGGATTCAGTGTTCAGATCAATGTCCTCTCTCTGTGTATGTTGCATCATTCCACTGTCCTCATCCTCCTACTCATCACAAAGCAGGAGGAAATGGCACGTACTACAAAACTCTCCCTGAACAATTTTTGAATAGCTGAATATCCTGTAGGTTAAATATTGCTAAATATTTCCTAATTACCAGTATTAGACTGTGGAAAAATTATCTCAAAGGAAGAGCAGGAAGCCCCATCATGTGAGACATAGAAAACTGGGCTGGACAAAGTAGTCGAGTTGGGACTATGTTGCATGGAAAATCTAGAATTGGCCAGAGGGCAGTGAAGGGGAGACCTGGAATCTCTATGATTTTAGTCTATGTAACTTCTCTAGTTACACAAAACTGCTCTCTAGTCCATCAACTCACATTTTCCCAGCTCGTATTTCAGAAATTACTAATCACTATGAGTTTAACACAGTCTTCGTATGTTGCTGTAGCCCCAGGCTACTGAAAGATAGTGAAGCATGAATCTAACTATAGGGAAGAGAGAAAGAGGAAAGGAAATAGACAATGTATAAAAAGTCAGATCTCACTCAGAGCAATGCTACTGAATGCTGCCATTGAAGAACAAGTGGTTCTCATTCATAATGCAGACTTTTCTCTAACGAGAAACAGCTGTCTAGGAAATGCTAGAATCAGAGCTGGTTGAAAATGGAGGGGTGGGGTGCAGGGATTTGCAAAAAGGTTTCTCCCTGCTTTGTTTTGTTTCAAAAATTTCAAGTTAGAAAAAAAAATTGACAAGCTCTATAGTTGGGTCAAAAAAAAAAGGAAGGAAGTATTGTTGCAAAAATATCATCAATATATTTCCAGTTTATTTTCTGACTTTCAACCCAGCTCTAGGCATCAGGGAGAAGTTCACTTGTGCAGAAGGCCTGTACAATGTCTATTCAAATTAAAGTCCAAGTGGGATTTAGTTGGTAGTTAGGTCATGTGTGGGCTCTTCAAAAGGGGCATGAATTTCCCTCTAAATACTGGTATCAGTATAGTTTGTTCCCCCTCCAATGTCATAGCATAGTATTACCATTCTTAGATTGTGAATTCTTCAGGGCAGGGACTGTGACTTAAATATATATGGGGGAAATCTAACACATGGTGGCTGCTACTGGATTAATAACAACAATAATAACAAATAACAGTTGAGACTCTAAAGTTATCAGATCTACCCAGTTAAGCAGGGTTGAGACTTGGATGGAAGATCTCCAAACAAAACTAAAAGCTGGTATAACTAGCAGTGTTAGTGATTCAGGGCAGCTCTCTTCCCTCTAACTCTGTACTGAGCCAGATGGTCCAGCATGGTGCTAACGGGTGTGCTGTCTTTCAGACAGGATGTAAAACTTCGGTCCGGGACATTTGTGCCCATTAAAGATCCCCGGACACTTTCACAAGACTAGGGGTGCTAGCCTGGTTATCTTGGCAAGTTTCAGCTTGGATAATTCCATTCTGCCCACTCAAATTACTCTGGCAGTTTCAGAAAATGACAGGTTTCAGAGTAGCAGCCGTGTTAGTCTGTATCCGCAAAAAGAACAGGAGTACTTGTGGCACCTTAGAGACTAACAAATTTATTTGAGCATAAGCTTTCGTGGACTACAGCCCACTTCTTCGGATGCATAGAATGGAACATATATTAAGGAAATATATATACACATACAGAGAGCATGAAAAGGTGGGAGTTGTCCTACCAACTCTAAGAGGCTAATTAAGTAAGAGAAAAACGTTTGTAGTGATAATCAAGATAGCCCATTACAGGCAGTTGGACAAGAGGTGTGAGAATACTTAACATGATGAAATAGATTCAATGTTTGTAATGGCTCAGCCATTCCCAGTCTCTATTCAAGCCTAAATTGATTGTATCTAGTTTGCATATCAATTCAAGTTCAGCAGTTTCTCGTTGGAGTCTGTTTTTGAAGCTTTTCTGTTGCAAAATTGCCACCCTCAGGTCTATTATTGAATGACCAGACAGGTTAAAGTGTTCTCCTACTGGTTTTTGAATGTTATGGTCAGATTTGTGTCCATTTATTCTTTTGCATAGAGACTGTCCGGTTTGGCCAATGTACATGGCAGAGGGGCATTGCTGGCACATGATGCAATTCAAAAACCAGTAGGAGAACACTTTAACCTGTCTGGTCATTCAATAACAGACCTGAGGGTGGCAATTTTGCAACAGAAAAGCTTCAAAAACAGACTCCAACGAGAAACTGCTGAACTTGAATTGATATGCAAACTAGATACAATCAACTTAGGCTTGAACAGAGACTGGGAATGGCTGAGCCATTACAAACATTGAATCTATCTCCCCATGTAAGTATTCTCACACTTCTTATCAAACTGTCTGTATTAGGCTATCTTGATTATCACTTCAAAAGTTTTTTCTCTTACTTAATTGGCCTCTTAGAGTTAGGCTACGTCTTCACTACCCACCTGAATCGGCAGGTAGAAATCGATCTCTCGGGGATCAAATTATTGCGTCTCATCGGGACGCGACAATCGATCCCCAAATCGATGCTTGTACTCCACCAGCGCAGGTAGGAGTAAGTGCCATCGACGGGGGAGCTGCGGAGGTCGATTTGCCGCCATCCTCACAGCGGGGTAAGTCGGCTCGGATACGTCGGATACGTCGAATTCAGCTACGCTATTCACGTAGCTGAATTTGCGTATCTTAAATCGACACCCCCCCCCATAGTGAGGACGTAGCCTTAGTAAGACAACTCCCACCTTTTCATGCCCTCTGTATGTGTATATTTATCTCCTCAATATATGTTCCATTCTATGCATCTGAAGAAGTGGGCTGTAGCCCACGAAAGCTTACGCTCAAATAAATTTGTTAGTCTCTAAGGTGTCACAAGTACTCCTGTTCTTTTTTCAGTAGAAAATACTATTCTTCACTTCCTGCCCTAAAAGGCTGTGAAGTGGTCTACAAAGACCAGTATTTGGAGATATATATCCCTTTGCTCACCACTGAAATACATTATATCTATATCTATCTATCTACATATATATATACCTCTACGCCAATATAACATGACCTGATATAACACGAATTTGGATATAATGTGGTAACGCAGTGCTCGGGGGGGAGGGGAGGCTGCGCACTGCAGTGGATCAAAGCAAGTTTGATATAACGCGGTTTCACCTATAACGCAGTAAGATTTTTTGGCTCCCGAGGATAGCGTTATATAGGGGTAGAGGTGAATATATAGTCTAAATTTTCAACAGTAACTAGTGATTTTGGAAGCCTAACTTGTGACACCATAAAGGAGCCTGATTTTCAGAAAGTGTCACAAGTTGGGCACCCAAAAACTGAAGGACTCTAGAACACCAGGTCCCTTCCGAAAATTTAGAGCCCATTTTATAGCTCACTTGGGAATCTGCCAGGATGAAAGACACTATCAAAGTGTAAGATATTAGTTGTTTTACTTTCTGTCTTAAGTAGTGGTTCCAGGTCTGTGGTCATTCTACCTGTGCTGCCCCCTCTATCTACAGCCTCCATCCCGTCTCCAAGGCACTTGATGACCTTCTGAAGGAAGTACGTTCAATGAAGAAGAGGCTGGAAGAGCTGAATGAACGACTCAGTGTAATGAGCAGGGCCTTCTCTCCTATCCGATTCAATGCCCTGAGGGGACGGAGGCTCAGCAGTGTGCAGCTGAGAAGACTCCCTTTCCAGAGGAGGAGGATGTACATCCGCAGGAGAGTTCAGCGGAATTAGCTCTCTTACAGAGAAAAAAAAAGAAACATTTCTGTCTTTCTCTCTTCTGCAAGCCTTTATCAATGAGAGACTATTAGACTGAATAAAGTATGAGTGAGAGTCTGGATGCCTCAGGAGATTGGCAATTATGGGTTATGGAGATGCCTTTCAAATGTAGGTCATTGGGTCAAACCCAGTCTAGCTCTGTGATGATGGCTGTGTTGTTACCCATGTGTGATGAGTTGTTGATCTCAATCCAGTTAAGTGTTTGTATATTTCTCCTATACAGTCGTCCCCACATTTCCTTTGGATTGCCAACTATATTCCTTCTATGCAGATCAGATGCCTTTTTCTCTCTGTCCTACTTCACAGAGAACTATGGACTCAGGGGTTGGGGGATCATGTATACCTATGGACACGTAGGCCAAAATTTTCAAATGTTAGGCACCTAACTTCACATTTAGGTACCAAAATAAAAGTGACTTGATTTTCAGTGTACTGAGCATTTGACTTCAGGGAGAATTGTGCTTGCTTAGCTCCTCTGAAAACAAACCAGACCACTTTTATTTAGATGCGTAACGTTAAGCAGCTACAATTGAAAATTTTGGTCTCAATCTATAAACTGTACATATAAAGCATGTTCTGTTGATAAGCAGATTTTTTAGAGTGTGAGGGAGGAGGAACTTCACAAGGCATTGGATAACAGGGAACAGTGCCTACATTTTCAAACATTGCTAGTGGTTTAGGGTGCCTCAGTTTTGGGGGGCCCACTTTTAGACACTGTATGGGGCTTGGTTTTTATAAAGTGCCAAGCACCCACCTGCTGAAAATCAGGTCCCTTTTAAGCATCTATTTAGGGGTGCCAAAAATCACTAATCACTTTTGCAATGTAGGCCCTGATCTTGACAGCAGTCTTTAAAACACTACACGGCCAACCAAGCCACTTGGGCCCAGATCCTCAAATGTATATAGGCACCTCACTCACACTGATTTCAGTGGGAGTTAGGCTCCTTAATACAGTTGAGGATCTGGGTCTTGGAGACCAGGGGCCAGATTTTCAAAGGTATTTAGGCTCCTAAAGATGCAGATAGGTGCCTAGTTTGATTCTCAGAAGTGCCTCTGTAGGTTAGGTGCCGAACTCACCTGGTTACAGTCTGTCCCCAGATGATTAACCAAGGAATTCTGAGAGGAGTTTTCCTGGTTCAGTTATAGCACAGATCTATCACCCAGTGAGCATATGATACCTACCCTTGTAACCACTATATTTAGTTTTGTTTGACTTTAATGTGGATTTCTGGACCAGTCAGATGGTTAGCACTCTTAGCTGTAATGAGAGAGACCTGGGTTTGATTTAGGAGAAAATGGAAGATTTTCTTTCCAGTAAACTTCTGTGAAGTACTTCTCCTCCTAAGGCCTTACAGCTCAGGAGTTTCCTTGACTCACAGGACTTCCCTCTTTAAGTTGATCAGTGAAACTCCATTTGAATAGCAGTAGGAAGTTGTCGGAAAATGATGCACTCTCTCCTTCCTTAGTCACCCTCCCTGCAGTGTTTCTGCTCTTGCTAGCCTTGGGAAGAAAGTGAGAGACTATTGAGCACACAAACAAATCATGATTTGGATTTCTGAGCCAATGAAACTCCTGTGTCTTACCTCTCCTCACTGACCAAAATATAGGCTCACAATGGGAGAAATTTGCCCCTGTGCAGAGGAGCCACACAGGTCCTATGCATCACTTAAGTTCTAGTTAAGGCCTCACAACATGGTTTAGGTGGGACATAAGTGGTAGACAGCCCTTGTGTGGACCTTCTGCATAGGGGAGAATTTCACCCAACGAAAATTAGATGAAAATTACGCAAAGTGGTGATGAAGTGGCTGATCTCTTGCCGTCTGACATAGGAGAAGACTAAACAAAAGACAGGAAATAACAGTTTTTCTCTCAAGACCCTGGGTAAAAGTACTCTTCTTATGAAAAGGTAAAGGGAGTTGACAAAGTGACACTTTCATTTCTATTGCTACCAAAAGTGATGCCATGGACCAAATAAGTCCAAAGGTAATTGTCCTGCCCTGTACAGAACTAGTGAAATTCACCTACAATATTGAACTCTGTTCCGGTTGAGTTCATACCTGAAATGTTAGTAAACTGGCAGAAAATTCAGAGAGGAAAGACCCCCCGCCCCTATTAAAGGGCTGAATGGAATAACATGAAAAAAGAAAGAGCATTGTATCTAGATTAGCTAAATGGCTAGTACGAGGGCAACATGACAATTGTTTGCAAATATTTTAAGGGGCAGAAAAGGATGATAAACAAAAATATTTTAAGGGGCAGAAAAGGATGATAGGAACATGCTACTGTACCTCTGAATGAATGTGTCCTCATCTTCTGTCAAGAACTGCAAGTAATACATTTCATAATTTTTTTAAGTAAATGACTGAATAGAATAACAGGAAATAAAGACTATCTCAGCATTTGCTCTGTTATTACATATTATCAATTCTCACATTGTATTGCACAGAACTCCCACTCTGCTTAGTGGTAGTGTCTTGCACATGTTGCTTGCAGGACTGGGGTTATGGTTTTAAAGTCTGTTGACTGCTTTGGGATCTCTGGATAAGAGACACTGAAAATGTCAGTTTTCATTATTTGTTCATCTTTCAGGTATGGAGATCCCATTGCCAGGTTTCCTGAATCTGTACAGATGGAAAATATTGGTCAGATGTGAAACTATTCAGCTCACAGAACCCACTCATAATATTTTGTTAAAGAATAAAATAAATTTTAATGTGGAGTTGCAAGGTGTGGTTGGTTTTTTTGTTTTGCTTTGTTTTTGTTTTTTTGGTAATTCATAAAATTATTAGCTAGCTTAGAAAATAAAATGGTGAATGAACTAAAATCACGTACAGCTATGGCTTTGTCATTATTGACAGTTTCTTTCACTCCTGTTGTCCAAGAAAAGTCTGATGTGAGTTTCCCTCAATCCCTCCTGTTTAAATTGTTCCACTTTAATTAAATATTGATTGGTCCAGAGAAAGAGTTAGAATGACTTTATAGCCTAGCTGCCAGGGCACTTCCCCAAGAGATAGAAGTTCCCTGTTCAAATCCCTTCTCATCAGGCAAAAGGGAGACCTGAACCAGTGATCTCCCATATCCTGGATGAGTGCCTTAACCACTGGGTTATAAGGAAAATTGGGCATCTCAGCTGTTTTGTGTGAACTCACTTGAGGGGTCCAGTCTGGTAAACAGCCTCTGAGTATGCCTATCAGATCAGGCTCCACCCATGACTTAGGCAGCTGAGCAGCCATCTTCCCCTGGTTTATGAATCACTAGATGCCTCCCTGCAGCATGGATTTAGGCCCTAATTCTGTGAGGGTGTGGGGCTTAGCATACACTCCTCTCATTGGCGTCTCCCATTGGACAGCTTAGGTGCTGGCTTTGTGGATAGCCTTCTAAGGCACCTCTCTCCCTATTCAGTGTATAGAAGCCTAAGTGTCTAGCTCTGGCTTTGTTGATTATAGTCTTGCTCCTATGAGTTTCTAGTAGGGCTGTTGATTACTCGCAGGTAACTCATGTGATTAACTCAAAAAATGTTACTTCAATTAAAAAAATTAATCGCGATTAATCACACAGTTAAACAATAGAATACCAATTGAAATTTATTAAATATTTTTGGATATTTTTCTACATTTTCAAATATATTGATTTCTATTACAACACAGAATACAAAGTGTACAGTGCTCACTTTATATTATTATTTTTATTACAAATATTTGCACTGGAAAAATGATAAACAAAAGAAATAGTATTTTTCAATTCACCTTATATATGTACGTAGTGCAATCTCTTTATCGTGAAAGTTTAACTTACAAATGTAGATTTTTTTTTGTTACATAGCTGCACTCAAAAACAAAACAATGTAAAACTTTAGAGCTTACGAGTCTACTCAGTCCTACTTCTTGTTCAGTCAATTGCTAAGACAAACAAGTTTGTTTACATTTACGGGAGATACTGCTGACTGATTCTTATTTACAATGTCACTTGAAAGTGAGAACAAGTGTTTGCATGGCACTTTTGTAGTTGGCATTGCAAGGTATTTACGTGCCAGATATGCTAAACATTCATACGCCCTTTCATGCTTTGGCCACCACTCCAGAGGACATGCTTCCATGCTGATGCTCACTGAAAAAATAAAGCGTTAATTAAATTTGTGACTGAACTCCTTGGGGGAGAATTGTATGTCTTCTATTCTGTTTTACCCGCATTCTGCCATATATTTTATGTTATAACAATCTCAGATGATAACCCAGCACATGCTTGTTTTAAGAACACTTTCACAGCAGATTTGACAAAACGCAAAGAAGGTACCAATGTGAGATTTCTAAGGATAGATATAGTACTCGACTCAAGGTTTAAGAATCTGAAGTGCCTTCCAAAATTTGAGAGGGATGAGGTGTGGGGGATGCTTTCAGATGTCCTAATAGAGCAATACTCTGATACAGAAACTACACAATCCGAACCACAAAAAAAACAAATCAACCATCTGCTGGTGGCATCTGACTCAGATGATGAAAATGAACATGCATCTGTCTGCTCTGCTTTGGATCGTTATCGAGCAGAACCCGTCATCAGCATGGACGCATGTATTCTGGAATGGTGGTTGAAGCATGAAGGGACATGTGAATCTTTAGTGCATCTCTCACTTTCAGGTGACATTG
Source organism: Chrysemys picta bellii (assembly GCF_011386835.1). Lineage (NCBI taxonomy): Eukaryota > Metazoa > Chordata > Testudines > Emydidae > Chrysemys > Chrysemys picta. The sequence goes on along the minus strand of NC_088791.1, from coordinate 89,042,687 downwards.
TAAACAAGACGTGGGCAGCATTATCTCCTGCAAATTTTAACCAAACTTGTTTGTCTGATCAATTGGCTGAAGTAGGACTGAATGGACTTGTAGTTTTTAACGTTTTATGTTGTTTTATTTCTGAATGCAGTTATTTTTTGTACATAATTCTACATTTGTAAATTCAACTTTCATTATAAAGAGATTGTACTATAGTACTTATATTAGGTGAATTGAAATATACTATTTCTTTTGTTTTTTACAGTGCAAATATTTGTAATAAAAAATAAATATAAAGTGATCACTGTATGCTTTGTATTCTGTGTTGTAATTGAAATCAATTCATTTGAAAATGTAGAAAATATCCAAAAACATTTAAGTAAATGGTATTCTATTATTGGTTAACCGTGTGATTAATCACAATTAATTTTTTTAATCGCTTGACAGCCCTAGTTACTAGGCATCTAAGTTAGGTGTTGTGATGCTCAATGTTACAGTTCCTAAGTCCCTTCTGTGGATTCCATGTCCACCCTAACTTTCTAAGTGATCTCAGGTAAATCACTTAATCTACACTGTGCCTCAGTTCCCCACCTGTAAAATGGGCTATACTTCTTTACAAGTGTGTTGGAAGAATACATTTCATTAATGACCATGAGACACTCAGATAACAAGATGAGGGGGACCATATAAGTATCTAGAAAGACAGTCTGGCATTTTGAAAGGAGTTAAAATTGTTAGGCACTCAAATGCCCTTAATGTCATTGGGAGATGGGCACCTAACTTCATAGATTCAAGGACTGGAAGGGACCTCGAGAGATCATCGAGTCCAGTTCCCTGCCCTCATGGCAGGACCAAATACTGTCTAGACCATCCCTGATAGACATTTATCTAACCTACTCTTAAATATCTCCAGAGATGGAGATTCCACAAACTCCCTAGGCAGTTTATTCCAGTGTTTAACCACCCTGACTTCCATGTGCACCCTTAAAAATCTATTGCATTATTGAAAGATTTTGGAAAACCCAAGTCCTCCTGTTCTTCTTTTTTTGGAAAACCCAAATAAATGATAGGGCTTTAGCTAACATTTATTAACTTTGAAAGAAAGAAACTGTAATTCCCAGCATCCCCTTGGCTTCTTTCATTCTAAAATGAGCATTGTCTTCATGATTTTCCAGTCTTAAGGACCACTTACCTTTCTTCAGCATATACTGTATATTACATATCCTTGTCAGTATTTCCGGTATTTCACCTGCTATTTCCTTCAGATCCTCCTCCACATCCCTGGACGAATACCATCTGATCTTGTGCTTTATTATGCCAGAGTTTCTCAATTTGTTCCATTGCTTCATCCTCAGAGGCATCAGTTTTTCCCAGTTCCAAACTCTGATTCCACTCATTATAATCCTTCCTATAATCTATTAATAAAATCTATAGCTCAACTATTTGCATCCTTGTACAAGCCACTCCTTTACATACATCGAGCCCCTGAGGATCTCAAAACACAAACAGAAATAATTGTGGAGCAGATATTACCCTGTAGTCCAGTGCTACTGATACGGGGGAAGGTGGTACAAAGAGTTGACGGCCCAGATCTTCAAAGATGTGTAAGCACCTGTCATTGAAGTCAATAAGAGTTAGGCACCTAAACACCTTGAAGGATCTGGGCTTAAGTGACTTGCCCGAGGCCACAATGGAAAGTCTGTGGCAGAGCTAGCAATAGCTCTTCTAATTGCCTGTCCTACAAGTTAGCCACCAGACTACGCCACCGAGGTGGTGATGGGAGAAGGATGATGTGCCTCCGGATGGCGGGCACACACTGGCTGAAAGTGCAGGAGACAGAGACCCTAGGCTCAGAAGCCGCATGCACGTGCCTAAATGTCCGGATATGTCCTTTTCGGTGCCAAAGGGTGTGCCAAAAATCCAAGGCACGTGGGTCAAGCATCTCTGCACACGTGTGCACGAGCCCATGATCAGCCCGCTCCCCTCTGAGGGTCGCCCCCGCGAAAGCGCAAGAGTGGAAGCTGGGGGCGACAACCCGCCCCTGAAGGGCACCTCTGCTCTGATTCGTCAGGTGCCCCCCCCCCGCCCCGCGCGCACCAGCCTCCCCAGTCCCCACCCACACCAGCAAAGGAGGGGGGAGGCAAGTGACTGCTGCCGGGGCGGGGCCTCCCAGGGGGGTGGAGTAGCTGCAGCTGCGGCGCGGAGGGGACAGCATCGGCAGCATGTTTGGGATGATCAGGAACTCCCTGTTCGGGTCGGTGGAGGGGTGGCCCTGCCAGGTGCTGAGCAGAGGGGAGAAGGTAGGAGCGGGCTGCCCGGGAGCTGGAGGGCAGCGAGCTAGGGAGGAACCACCCCCCTCTCTCCCCGAGATCTGCCCCGGAGTTTGGGGGCGGGGTGTTACACGGGGATGCGCCCTCTCCCCCCCCCCCCCCAGGCGCCTCTGCCGCCCCCGTGTAAACTGCCTAGAAGGGAAGCGTGTGCCCCTCCTTCCCCTAACCATCCAGTTCCCGGGGGCTGACACACACACAACGAAGCTGTGTGCAATGAGTCGGGATCCTTTCCTTTAACCCGACGTTTGCTCACGCCTCCAGAACTCCCGCTTGTTGGTGTCAATACGGGGCCTTTCCCCCTGGGTGTGCAGCCTGTCACCAATCACCCTGCACAGACTTCCAGGCGGTGACTTATTTCTCCTTCCGTTTTAAAGGAATTATGTCACTGCCATTGCACAACTGGCCAAGTTGCAGACAGCGCCTGCATCCAGTGTTCTGGGCGCGGTGGCCTGTCTGCCTGCCTTATCTCCGCACGGGGTGCACACAGCACTCTTGTCAAACAGAGGGCTTCAGAGGATTGAGCTAATGCAGCAAACGCTGAGAAACGATGGCCTTGCATTGTGGCCCTCTTTCTGGCCGATATCCATTGCTGTGAATTCTGTCCATGCAGAGAGAGAATGTTCTGGTTTTACCTGTTCTCCCCACCCCCAAAACACATGCGTGCACTCATGCATACACACGCTGTGCCTATCAAGTTCTACCACTCCTCCCTTACTATCTATGCACACCAGAGAATCCGCAGGGCGTTGAGTCCTCAGTGGATAGTAACGTGAAAGTAACTGGTCTGCTCAGGCCTTTCCTCGTTCAGAATCCAACTTGCTCCTTGTTGCAGAAGAACTCTGATGTGATCTGCTAGGGCTTGCTGCTGTGTGTAACTGGTTTGATCTGCATTTTTCTATGATGCTGGTGCTTCCCAGGGATGCAGGGTAGATAGGGGAGCCTTCACCTGCAGGGCAGCTCCAAAGGGAGCAAGGTGACCTAGAGTGTTTAGTTCACCCAGGCCTTTCAAGTCTAGGTTACAGTTGTCCTGTTTTATCTCCCATTTTTTTCCCTCTGCCCCGGTCATCATTGGTACCACAAACGGTGGTTAACCCCATATTGAGATCTGCTCTGCTGCAAAGGTATGATGACATCAGAGCTGTTTGTTGCATGCTGCTAACGTAGGCCATCAGGGGAGAGGCAGGAAATGCTTCTTCCACTCAGGAGAGAGACTGACAACTCCATGGTCAGTCTCTCCACTTAACATTGAAACTGGTCTTTACATGGGAGGGTTATGTGGAGAGAGGTAGGGGGCAGTGTATGTTCCTAGGATCTAATTTCCCCCAGGGAGGCAATTTCCTTGGCATGAGGAGCATTGAATCTCTCAGGTGGATGTGTTATCTGCCTGTGTTCTTTTTCCAGGAAGAAGTAACCTATGAAGAAAGGACATGTGAAGGTGGGAAATTTGCTACGGTGGAGGTAGCTGGGAAACAATTTGATGAGGCCTCCAAGGAAGCGGTGCTGAAGCTTCTGAAATACGTGGGAGGAACCAATGATAAGGGTCAGAAACTTTGCAGACCTCCTTTGTTCAACTGCTAGTTTCATCTTGTCTGTCTCTGAGAAGGATTTGTAATTGTATTTTCTAAAGGACATTCTAAGTGGCTTCTTAGGGGAACTCCCAACATGTATGCATATGGTGTGTGGTTTTTGTGTCTTAACTCGCTGTATGTGCAGGGGACCCACCCTTTTATGTGGTGATGGCAGAGATTACCTTTGTAGCTTTTATCTTAGCTAGTGTAATTGCACAGGCTAGTCTAATTAATAATAAAGTGTAGTAAATAATAAACTTGCTTTACATAAGTACTTACATGAATTTCCAATTCTCATCTTATTAAGCAAGGTGCTTCAATAATATCCCACAACAAGGGTGTGGGGGGAGGGTCACAGCGTAATTATAAGTCACCTACAACTGCTTTTGCATCTTTCCCAGATGTCTGAGGAAGGCAGGTATCCAGACTCCAGTAGCACGTGGCAGGAAGAGGGGGAATGAATGGAAGAGGGAGCAGGTTGCAGTTCTGGAAAGAACAGCAATTGCAGCAGCACAGTTAGTCAGTAAATGTGGTGATGAGGGAAGGTACCTCTAGCCATAATCCATAGCACTGAGATGAGAAGTACTGCACCTAAGTGTATGAATAGGTAAGAGAGCACTTTCAGGACAGAGCCCTGGACTGGGACTCAGGAGAGCTGGGGTCTAGCCCTAGCTTGGCCACTGGCCTGCTGCATGACCTTGGGTAAGTCACTTCTCTGTGACCTCTCTGTGCCCCAGCGTCCCTGTCTGTAAAATGGGGATAATGACCCTGACTTTGGAGATCTACTGAGGAAAAGTGCTGTATGACAGCTAGATCATTGTTGTTATTCTGCTACATTTCTCTTTGAGTGATTGAGGTTTCACAACCGGTGACAGCCTGGAGAGAAGGAAAAACAATCATCTCCAGTGTGAGTTATAGTCATAACTTGCTGGATATACCTTCCGAGGACAACAAATTAATAGCTTACCATGTTGGGGTGGGATCACACACAGTCCTGGGGGCTGGAGCTAGAACAGCTCAGAGTTCTGAGTCATTGGCTCCCGCAGGGAGTGTTTTGTTCTGCCCCAGCTGAGGCCTTCTGCTTCAGGGCCTACACTGATTAAACTATCCATAAAGCATCTGGCACTGGCTACTGAAGGACACAGGATCCTGGCCCAGATCGGTCGTTGGTCTGTCTCTTTATTGAAACTCCTGTGTGCTAGGGTTTGATTTTCAGAGGTGTTGAGCCCTGGCACCTCCCATTGATTTCACTCCGAGTTGTGAATGTTCAGCACCTCTGAAAATCTGTCCCCTAATGCTTAGTTTCTCAAGGGCCTGGACTCCGCTTGTAATACCTCTGTCTGTATCTGTCTTAGAGGTTGGGATGGGCATGACTGCGCCAGTTTCCATCACTGCCTTTCCTGATGAGGACGGCTCCTTACAGCAGAAAGTGAAAGTCTCACTGCGGATTCCGAGCCAGTATCAGGACAACCCTCCCCGTCCTGGTGATGAGAGCATTCAGATTGAAGAGCGAGAAGGAATGACCATTTACTCCACGTAAGGGGCAGATCTCAGTATTCCCAGGCAGCTGGAAAGTGTTGCGGTTTGGATGCCCTAAAGAACAGGGTGCTCTAAAGAATACAGTTATGTTTGCCAGCTGACTCATCACTGGTTATAGATGTGTGTGCAAATAGTGGAAGATTGAGGGAGCCTACTCCACTGAACAAAAATGCTTCCCCCTTAATGTTGTTCATGTTTCAGCAGAAAGTAAACAGAATTCTTTTAACTTTGGAAGCAAATGTAGTGTCTATGAAAGACGGCAGCTTGCAATCCTGGAGATGAGAGTGGTCTCGGTATGTAACGTGGACACTAGCAGTGCAGATTTCTTTTTCACACCATTGAAGAGGGGATGAGACTGACAACAAAGGGAGTGAACAGTCAAGTGGCAAAGTTTGGAGGTGATACGAAATCAATCAAGATAGTTAAATCCAAAGTTGACTGTGAAAAGTTACGAAGCGATTTCACAAAACTAAGTGACAGGGCCACAGAATGGCAGATGAAATGCAACATAGATGAGTGCAAAGTAACATACATTAGAAAAAATAATTCCAACTACACATATATAATGGGGTCTAAATTAGCTGTTACTACTCAAGAAAGAGATTTTTGGAGTCGTCATGGATAGTGAAAACTTTAGTTCAATGCGCATCATCAGTCAAAAAGGCTAACAATGTTAGGAACTATTAGAAAAGGGATAGAAAATTAGACAGAAAATATCATGATGCCACTAAATCCATGGTGAGCCCACACCTTGAATACTGTGTGCAGTTCTGGTTGCCCCATCTCAGAGAGGATATTGTGGCACTGGAAAAGATGTAGAGAAAGGCAATAAAGATGATCAAGGGTATGGAATAGTTTCCATACAAGGAGAGACTAAAAAGAGTGGGACTGTTCAGCTTAGCGAAGAGATGATTAGGGAGAGCATGATAGAGGTCTATAAAATCATGAATGGTGTGGAAAAAGTGAATAGCAAAGTTATTTGCCCTTGCCCACAATACAAAAACCAGAAGCCACCAGATGAACTTAATGGGCAGCAGCAGGCTCAATACAAACAAGAGGAAGTACTTTTTCACGTGATGCACAATTAACCTGTGGAACTTATTGCCAGGGGATGTCGTAATGGCCAAAAGCGTAACTGGGTTCAAAAAAGAATTAGATCAGTACTTGGAGGATAGCCACTGATTAACCTATTAGCCAAGAAGGTCAGGGATGCAAGACTAGAGATCACGATTGTCCCTTCTTACCTTAAACTCTGAGTCTATGAGCTCCATGCTCAGGGCAACCCTATACTTCTGACTGCCAAAAGCCAGGAGAGGAAGCTGGGGGGTGGATTTCTCCCAAATTGCCCTGTTCTGTACACCCCACCTGAAGCTGTGTACTGACACTGTTGGAAACAGGATACCGGGCTAGATGGGTCACTGGTCTGATCCAGTCTGGCAGCTCTTATGCTCTTAAAGTGGCATATTAGTGCAATAGTGGTGACAATTTGTGTGAATATGGGAGGAGTGAATACCTGCCTATTAGGAACTGGACTGAGATCAGCAACTTTTTTAACCTAAGTCAGTAAATTGCTTTCAGATAAGAACAACTTTCAGGCACTACCTCGGTTGTGCCAGGGTCCTAAACCTGTTGCTAACAAAAGCAAACGTTTTGAGAATAGGTTCCTCGTCACTTCCTGTAAGGCAGCTCCTGCAAACTGAAGAGAGAGAACCTGAATAAATTCCAACTGCCACTTTCAGCTAAGAAACTGGGTTGTGAACTCCCTAGGAAATAACACTCTGTCGGCCTAACTGGCCACTGGGGTGTCACTGTCAGGGCCAGCTCCAGGTTTTCTGCCACCCCAAGCAGCAAAAAAAAAAAAAAGCCGATTGCCGGCAGCTCAATCGAGCAGCTCCATTCTTCAGCAGCAGTTTTGCGATGGGTCCTTCACTCTCTCCCTTCCTCTTCGGCGGTACGTCGGTGGCAGCTCAGAGAGGAAGAGAGGGACTGAGGGACACGCCACCGAATTCCCGCCGAAGACCCGGACATGCCGCCCCTTTGTATTGGCCGCCCCAAGCACCTGCTTCCTTAGCTGGTGCCTGGAGCCGGCCCTGGTCACTGTTGTGCCAAGGAAAACCACTGTTTTGTTCAGCTGCTGTGATCGGGCTGCCACTCTTTTAGGGAGGAAGGGGCTGGAAATAGGCACAAAGGAATAAAATATGATGTAAAAATAAATACATTCGGGTTTTCTCCTCTAACGTTTCCTTTGTGGTTGTTAGTTTTCAATGAGCAGAATACTCCTCTGTCTCTCATATCAGTCTGGAGGTCCCTCAGCAGATTTCTGTTGAAATTATTGATGATACAGTTGTTGGCCATAGACCGTAAGAGGGTATGCCAGTAACAATGAGAGAGTTAGGAACAGATAGATAAATAGTGGTCACGGCCCACCAGCTGTCTAACTCAGGGGTCAGTTAGTGCCACGTGGTAATGTGGACACGTGTCCTCTAGAAACTAGAATCAAACCATCAATTGTCATTCAGGATTGAACAGCCATTGGGTATTTTGTTTGGTTGCTATACACACTTATGCTGGATTCAAATCCATTCCCCCTTGGTGAGATGTTTCTATCTGGCCTGGCCTTTCCCTTTGCAGTCTGCGAGCTCCTGCGGTGTGTCTGAATGCTGCCACAATCCAGCTTTTGTGTTTGGTTGCCTCCATGGGGACAGGCTGTATTGTCAACAAAGATGAGCTGCATGCTGTTGGTTGTTCCTGCAGGAATCAGTAGCAGCCCTTTGTTGTTTTTTATCCCTCTCTTACTTGAACTAGCTAGAGTTTGGCTTCCTCTCATAGTTCAGGTTCCAGCAGGCAAGAGTTCATCCCACAATTAACATCTGTGTTGACAGGCTCAGCACAAAGGCCAAGAATTGAATGGGCTTGGAGATACCTATCCCTTCACTACAAGAAGCTGTCCCTTCAGCTTGGGGTTGAGATGTAGGGCAGGACGTGGGGGGCTAATACAGGTGATGCCCATGCTTTATATATCTGTGGATGACTAAAGCTGTCTAGTCTCGGGGTCTCTCAAGCCAACACTTTTTGCCTGCACTAGATTCAGACCGGATAGCTCAGGGAAAAGCCACAGCACGGATCTACATCACTATGTACTTTTAGCATCTTGTTCCCTCTTTCCCCTTTTGTCACCATATTTCAGGGTTGTCTCACTCAGTGTCTTCATGTTTGGCTCCTTTGCAGGCAGTTTGGTGGTTATGCCAAGGAAGAGGATTATGTGAATTATGCCGCCAAGCTGCGCTCTGCCCTGGGGAGCGAGGCAGCCTACCGCAAGGACTTCTACTTGTGTAATGGCTACGACCCCCCCATGAAACCGTACTGGCGACGCAACGAAGTCTGGTTTGTGAAGGAGTGAGCCACTGGCTTGCAAAGGTGTAGGCTGAGGTTGATGTCTTCTCCAGCTTGTATGTAGGTGGAGTCCTTGCCCTGTTCCAAACAAAACCGCAGGCTCGCAGAGTCAAAAAAGACCTTCCCAGGGTCTCAGTTATTAACAAAAATATAATTAAAAATAATACGTGAACCCTCCCCAGCAAAGCCTTCTGCCCAGGCTTATCTCCTCCTAGGATCCCCTGGCTTTAGGATCTGACTCTCTCAGGTACTAGTGCTCTTCCTGTTTTCTAGACTCCCTTATTCTCAGGTGGGGAAATGAGCCAGCTGCACCAAGGAGTTTTGCAAAATCACACTCGCTAACAGGTGGGTGTTGCTTGCATTCACTGGCAGCCTGTTATGCTCCTCTGGAGAGAGATGCCTATTGTCGACTAAAGTCTTTATAACAAGTGGCTTTTCCACTCTGATGGGGTGTTACGATAGCTTAATTCCATGCTACACTGATGCTTTATCTGGTCCTTTCTGAAAGAGTATAAAGGGGCTAGATTGCTGCTGCTGAGGCGCTGTGCGGTGAAGATAGCATCATCTCCATTTCCTAGTAGTGCACAAGGGAACAGCATGCCAACAATCTGATTCAGAAACCTGCTCGAGAGGAAGAGCCACGATTATTTGTACAGCTTCCTGACTAGGAGATGGAACCCTTCACTGTAAACTACTGACCTGTTGCCATTAATCACTGGAAAATGTATGATATAATCTTGTGACTCTTTCTGTCTATTAAGTGTTTATAATATGTTTTCTCTGAAACTAGCCTATGAAGGGGTCACAATTGGACATGACAATGAAATCTGTATTGGCCTAAATGTATACAGAGGGGTAAAGAGTCTCAACAGTTGGTACCTCTTATTTAGGTGTCTGACTTTCAGAAGAGCTGTGCACACAACAGCTCCCACTGAAGTGAGCACGAGATTCTTGGCTCAGCTTTCTTGAAAATATGGATTTGGGTGTCTAATTTTATGTAGACACTTTTGCAAATCTTGGCATTCATGTGTGTAAGGGTGTAACTAGTTCCATGAACACTGTAATTTCTTTAACCGGTACATAACAAACCAACACTTTAGCTGTCAATAGTCCTGCCAAACAGATGTCGGATAGTATCAGACAGGTGGACGGACACACATACTACACTTACACAGGTGTGTCTATAATTTCAGCTAACTCAAACTAAGAGCAACATTCTTAAAACGTCTCTGTGCATGAATGCCCAAGGGTGCTTACTAAAAGGATCAGCTTCATCCTGAAAGCCAGAGGAGAAGCTGTTCAGATGGAAGTCGGGCTCTGGCCAGTCAAGATGTTTTATGTTAAGGTGATCCTCTTGAGATGAAAGTTTTTCAGGGGGAGGGGAAGTTTAAGGTCCTGATCTTTCTTCCACTGAAGTTAAATAAGAGCTTTGGACTTCAGTGAAAGTTGATCAGGCCCTTTACAGTCAGAACAGTTGGCTGGTTTAGGAAAAAGAATAGGTGGGTAGCTTATTGTTGCAGAAGAGAGGAAAAGCTAGAAATAAAGTAACCGTTGGCTAGAGTAAGACATTGGAGCATAATTCCTGAAGGGGAGATGGGCCAAAAAGAAATAGGTAGACAAATAGATATTTGTAAAGTTGAGGTTTTGCTTTTAAGACAGTAAAACAATAGGTAGGAATGAATATGAATAACTGTTAAAGAGCAGGTACTACCTTTAAAAGGTTCTCCACAACAAAAGGAACGTCTCTATGCACACAGTTATTCTTATCTAACCACGTGGGGAATGGAGGGGTTGGGTTCATCTTGTTTCTAAATTCTAGGGTTTATTTTGGGATTCTTGCATATGAATTGCAGGCAGTGTAAGAACCGTTCTCTCTGGCTTGAGGCGACAGGTGTGCTACAGTGATGTGAACCCACAGTTGATGAATTCTAGAATGTGTAGCGGGTAATAATAAACCTGATGTGTTCACGCTCCAGACTGGAGCAACACACTGTAGAAGACTGAGGAGTTCACAAAATGTATAAGCACCTTCCCAACATCAAGCAGTGAAATGAGGTTGTGACTAAAGGCTGAGAGTTATGAAGTCCACAGGCTTTGCCTCCCATAGACTTCCTAGGGGTTAGATTTTTATGCCTTTATGCAAACTAAACAGAACATTATCCCATGAGTAATCCCATTGATTTCAGTGAGATTACTCCAATTGAATAGCACCTTCCTTCACAAGCAAAAGTATCTAAATTCTGTTTTTCCATTCTTTGCAACATTTAAAAAATCATGACTTTTTAAATTGCAACTTGGAATTTCCTGACTTGATCAAAGGATCTGAGAGGGCAGTGGGAGCTTTTGAGTGCTCAGCCCTTTTGAAAAACTTTGTCACTGATTGAAGAGCCTGATTTTAGGTTGAAAATCTTGGCCTGTGTGTGTGTTTGGGATACAGATCATGTCACAGTACTTATACTTAGCCACTGATCCCTTTCTAAATAAAGAACTGTTTGGCCTCAATTATCTAAGTGTATGTGTGGATAATGAAGGTTGATATGATTCTATGATAACATCTTATATCATACGCCCCATAAACTCTTAAACTCCTGTGTAACTTTACTTATGTGAGTATTGCCATTGAATTATATGGGGCTACTCACCTGAATAAAATTACATACTGCTTTTATTTACAGGATTAGAGCCACAAAACCCACTTCATTGCATACACTGATCAACTCCTTAATTGACTTAAAAACTGCACAATCCTCCCTCTTTTCTTTTATGTTCTCTGTACCTTTCAAACACATTCCTTGTAGGAGAATAATACAATTAAATTGCATCAAAAAATTTCATGTAACCTCTTTTGTGCCTGTGAGGTGCCCTTATCTGTGCTTCACATGAACACTGAAAATGACATTTTATGCGCCTCTGATCTTCAAAACTGAGTGATATTGTTAAAAACTGAGTATGCATTTAAAAATGTTAACTGAAAATAAATGTAAAAGAAGATTGTTTCTATTGGATGATACAAAACCAGCCCCATTTGGATTTACTTTGTTAATTTCGTCTAGTGCCTCATGTTTGAATGACAACATTTTTTTTATTGTTTATATCTCCTTTTGTGTACTTCAGGTGTTACAGTTCTCAGCTCTCTCTCCCAGACTCAACTGCAAAGAATTAATTGGAAGCTAACTTTATTGCTTCATGGATCTTGCTGTGCAGCCAAAAACATTTAGAAACCTGAAACTATCTCCCTATGAAATGTGAAGTTGCTGCATGAAGCAATTTGGTCTAATTAAAAAATATTTCCAACATTTATTCTCTTCAGCATCACCAACAAAATCCCACTCTGCAGAAGCAAATACTTTTTCTTGATGACTAGAGAGAAAGGAATCTGCAGGTATTTTAGCCGAATCTCTCGTTCTGTGCGGTTGACCAGCCAGAAGGCTGAGCAGATTGATTCTCGTGTATTGGGACAACAGCTTGCAGTGTAATGTAATAGAGACAAAATATGAAGGGCCACATTCAAAAACACAATATAGATAGGAAGCACCTACAGAACGAGTCATTCTGGCCTGACCACAGTGGCTTGAGCAAACAGGTAACTCATTTTTCTAATCCTGAAAACACATACATCATTGCATGCAGTGTTGTTCTAGCCATGTTGGTCCCAGAGAGCCAAGGTGGGTGAGGTAATATCTTTTATCGGACCAACTTCTGGTGGTGAGAGAGACAAGGTTTCGAGCTGTCTCTTTTCAAGCCAGTTAGCTGCATAAGCTTGAAAGCCTGTCTCTCTCACCACCAGAAGTTGGTCCAATAAAAGATATTTCCTCATCCACCTTGGCTCTCTAACACATATACCAGTAACTTAACTCATGAGTTTTCCTACTTGTGTGTGTTTCTAGGCTCTGGCCCTAAGTTTGCAAGAATCAGAGATTTGTTGATGTATGAAGGAAAGACCTGTTTTGACAACACATAAATATATCTAATATTGAGTTAATAAGAGAATGGTGAAGATAAGCGAGCTAATCCGATGGATAGACCATTTAACTCTGGGTTGTCTTACAACATTCTACTCCCATTGAGGGGACAGGTGGTTTTGGATGGGTGAACAACATATCATTCGGGGTTTTTTTTCATTCTCATCAGTCGTCGTGATAAAGGGCAGGAGAGTAGATTTTATGGTTGGAAGTGGCAAATTTTCATGATAGTTTTGCAAGGCTGCCTTGGGTGTTCCTAGACTGGCACCTGACTAGCTATAGTTACCGTAATTCCCCTTTTGTAATAGGGTTATCAAGTGCAACTGCTTGCTCTTCACTAAGTATTTTGAGTTCATTTATCTAAAAAACACATCACTTCTAACTGGACTGTAAGTAGCCATAGATGTATGATGCCTACTATAAAACTGTTCCCAAACCTGATTTATTGGAGTGGGATCACTGGTAATAGTATCATCCTCGACAATGACAGATGGAGCAGTAGGAATCTATCTACTCCATCGCTCCTGAGTATCCAAGCCAGCAGCTTACTATTTTTGTCAGCCCATTCATAATCTTTCTGCTTAGCTCTAAGTAAAATACATTGCACAGAATGGGTATTGGTCAGGCCAAATTCTTGTTTCCTAGTGCTCGGATGTTTTAGGAGATCAATCTGTGTAAATACGGTTTGATTTCTAAGACACTGTGCTTGGGAACTAGAAGCTTGGGAGATTTTCAAAGACACAAATAGGAGTTAGACACCCAATTTCTAGAAAAAATTGAATGGCTGTTTGTGCCTAACTGCCGCCGTTTGTAGCTTTTGGAAATCTCTCCATTTCGTGTTTCTTTTTTAATACCTATTGCGGAAACAACAAACAAACAAACAACTGGTTGTCCCCTAACTAGCTTTTGAAAAGCTTTGTGTTCCATTCCAGGACTTGTAATATCCCTTGTATTCATGTGAATACATTCCCTTATTTGAGCATGAGCAAGTAATAGAAACATCCTCAATGTAAGGAGATAGCTAGATCACCTTTTCCAATCTTGAGGAAACAGAGTCAGCATAACTAAATCCTGTAATTAGTAAAAGAGGAGAGAGGACCAAAACCAAACTGCATCTAAAACTCTAAAGAAAATTATAAGGCAACAAGTAAGCAAAAAAATGTTACCCAAGACAGTGTATTAAGATGGAGGGTAGCATGCAACATGACAATTCTGGGATTTCAGCGGTAGCTGTGTTAGTCTGTATCAGCAAAAAAAACGAGGAGTCCTTGTGGCACCTTAGAGACTAACAAATTTATTTGGGCATAAGCTTTCGTGGGCTAGAACCCACTTCATCAGATGTATGAAATAAAAAATACAGGAGCATGTATAAATACATGAAAGGATGGGGGTTGCTTTACCAAGTGTTAGGTCAGTCTAACAAGATAAATCAATTAACAGCAGGATACCAAGGGAGGAAAAAGAACTTTTGAAGTGGTAAAAGAGTGGCCCATTACAGACAGTTGACAAAAAGGTGTGAGATGTTTCAGAGTAGCAGCCGTGTTAGTCTGTATCCGCAAAAAGAACAGGAGTACTTGTGGCATCTTAGAGACTAACAAATTTATTTGAGCATAAGCTTTCATGGGCTACAGCCCACTTCATCGGATGCGTGTAGTGGAAAATACAGTAGGAAGAAATATATATACACAGAGAACATGAAACAATGGGTGTTACCATACACACTATAAGGAGCGTGATCAGTTAAGGTGAGCTTTTATCAGCAGGAGAGAAAAAGAACTGTTTGTAGTGGTAATGAAAAGGTGTGAGTAATAGTAGGGAGAAATTAGTATTGGGGAAATTAAGTTTAGGTTTTGTAATGACCCAACCACTCCCAGTCTTTATTCAGGCCTAATCTGATAGTATCCAGTTTGCAAATTAATTCCAGTTCTGCAGCTTCACATTGGAGTCTGGTTTTGCAGTTTTTTTGTTGAAGAATTGCCACTGTGAGGTCTGTTATTGAGTGACCAGAGAGATTGAAGTGTTCTACTGGTTTTTGAATGTTATGATTCCTGATGGGGGATGTTTTCCTACAGTCAGGTCTCTACTAACCCAAGCTCTTTAATCAAAGATTGAAGAGTTACTAAATCCTCTTTATGACCAAGCTCAGTAAGGAAAGATCTTGGATCAACATTTAAGAGACAGTTAAAATCCCTTTCTCAAACTAATGTTATTTAACCAAGGTATAATTAAATGTAAGGGAAAAAACTAGGTTAATGCAACATTAAGGTTGCAGAGTTAGAATTTAAAGTCACGAGAAACGTACAAATGAAGGCTCCTAGGCTAGAGCAATATTACTTGGCCATGTGGCATATATGTAGTACGCACCCTGTTTCTTTTGCTTATGTTCATTATTTTAGGTTGTTAAAGCCATAGTCAAAGCCAGGGCCTGATTTTCCCCTACTTTATGCCTTTGAGTAGTGATTTTACATCTATGCAAAGTGAGTATAATCCAAATCAGTGTGATAGCACGTTTACACTAGTGTTGCCTGGGTGTAAGTGACTGCACAAGGCAGTGGAGAAGCAAGCCCTCGTTAGGGTTGCCAGTTTTGGTTGGACGTATTCCTGGAGGTTTCATCACATGACATAATCTTTAATTCAAGATTAATCTTTAATTCCTGGAGACTCCAGGCCAATTGGCAGCCCCACTCCAGGGGTCGGTTGTGCAATGTGCGGGAGTTAATGTTCCATTAACTCTTGCCTTGCCTTTTGGTAAATGTTAACCATGCAGCCTTAACACTGCACAAAGAGCTTTTATCTTTTTTTTAATTTAGAAGAAAAACAAAACATAAACTGCTTGCCCTGAATAATGTAGCATTTGTGCAGTCCCAGTTACATTTTGAAGATCACACCTTATTGTGGTAGGCTCAGCTGCAGAAGGGAGCTATTCTACCTCCCCTTGAAGTGAATGGAGTGGAGGAGGGGCAGGTCTTTGCCAGTGTTGCTTGTTATTTGCCTTATAGCAGCATGCTAGAGGTACCAGCTGAGCATGGGGCAGCACTGTGATAGATCCACAGAGTGAGAGATGGCCCCTACCCTAAAAGACTTATACACAGAGAAAGGGCCATTATCCTCCTTTTATAGGTGGGGAACTAAGACACAGAGATTAAGTGACTTGCCCAAAGTCACACAGGAAGCCTGTAGCAAATCCAGAAATTGAACCCAGGTCTGCAGGTAAGTGTAGCACCTTAACCATAAAACTATCCTTTCCCAAGTATTTGGCTAGAGGCAGTTTTCTCCCAAGCTGGGTTAATAACACAGGGCAGCAGCCTATCTGTTTACATTTTGATGGCGCTATCTTGGCAACAGAAAGAGAGAAAAAACTTAGGATGTTTTTTGCAGTTTTTTTAATGAAAGTCTAGAATGTTCGAAATGCAACAAAAACTGGAGAGAGAGACAAATCTGCAGTTTTTTCACATCCAGGATTTTCTCCTGTTCCTGGCGCTGAGGCAAGTGATGTTTGGGAGGGGTTTGCTCTGCGTATGTCTCACTGGCCCTGGAGGGAAAAGTCTAAAAATAAAAATTGTGGGGGTGAAGTCTGAATGTCACTACAAACAGGCAGAATTCAGAAAAAAAAACTTATTTTAAAGCAGCAAGGTGTAGCGGGGAGAAGAATGTGTTTCTTCTCATGTCTTCCTAAAGGGAAATGCCTCTGATCTATCTAGGTGTTTATACTGCACTAACCAGTGGTGAATTTGAGCATTATAGCATTGTGATACCCACACTCTGGCAAAGCACTGTGGATATTGACAGTGTGTTCCAAACTACTCTAAAGCAAAAATAAGCAAAATACTTTTCCAGCATTTTCAGTTCTGTAACCCACCTATCATAAAGAACCACTGCGTGGCCCATTGGTATGACAAACCATAGTGGAACTCATACAATATTATGAGCATACCCAAAATAGACCCGGTGTGTGTACCCAGGGCTTCTGTCAGTGCAGTGCACTTCAACAAACATAATACCTAGTTCCACAAAAATAAATAGATTAAATACTTGATTTTCTTTACAAAGCTGATCTTTATCCCTTTGGAATTACTTGACATTTGGAAGGTGTTTTCATTTTGCTTGGCTCAAAATGGACCCATTTTGTCAGGACGACTCTCACGATATTATTTAAGTGTTATCAAAATGTTTAATTTATGGGAAATGTAGTTTTCAGTAAACAAAGCATTTCAATAATCATTTTAATAAAAGTTTTGCTTAAAGAGTCAATAGGTGGACTGTGAGCCAAATCCGCACTGCAGACACTTTTGAACGGACTCCAAAATCTATTTATTTATTATAATTTTTTTTCTGGAGTCTGAACCTTGACTATATCTTGACCAAGAAATTTGGACCTTGACAAAAAATAATTGACTACCCCTGCCCTACAGTTGGTTGTAACATCAACAATGTTACATGAAAAATGTGGGTGTCAGAAAAGGCTATTTCTTTCTTTTAATTGAAAAAAAAAAGTATCCAGAAAAATGTCAGTTAGCACTGATCATGGCTGTTGTGATGGCTTCAAGCCAAAGAAGAAAAGATCCAGCCCGAAGAGAAACTGGCACGGTGTAAAAATAGTCTCTTTTAATTAAGCAGCCCTAGTTTCTCTATAGGGTGAGTCTTCTCTTTTTACTTTGCTACTCTTTTTTCTCTTATCTACTTGCACATCACCCAGCTCGCCTAGCATTCAGCCAGATAGAAAAGCATGCCTGGTAGTGGGAGGCAGTGCAGTCTTTCCCTCCATGGAGTCTTGTAGCCACATCATCTTCCCCTCCCAGCAGCTTAGCTCAAAGGAAAGAAGATGGAGGTACGGAGGGCTTACAGTTGTCTTTGCCCTGGGATTTCTGATTTACAGTCCCTCTCCCTTCCAGTGACTAGATTCATGGATACGTATATATACATGTTACAGAGGGAGGTCAGGCTCATTCTCCAGTTGCTTGGTTGCATCACCTGATGGCCAGACTCATGGGAAAGCACAGGGACTTTGTGGGGATGGGTGGGATGGAGTCATTCTTGTTTTAAGTGGTCTCATGAACACACCCCATTCCAGTGACCTGACATAAGAGAAAGTGCACTTAGTAGTTGCCTGGATGGAAGATACTTGATTCATTTCAAAGGCAAGGTCCGCTCTCCACCTTGCTTCTTGGGTGAATGTCCTGCTGATGCCAGAATATTTCAGAGGGACATAGGACAAGAAGAGACTTCCTGGGTCTTGAAGTCCAGTCCCCTGCTATTGGAGGCAACCCTATCATGTAGGTCCATCATTTATCAGACTCCATCCCAAACCTAGTTCAGTTGTTTGCCCCCAGTATTGCTATTGGAAGGCTTCAACTTCAGCCCCTGGCATTGGGGGCCAGATCCTCAGCTGGTGTCAATCAGTGTAGTGCTATTGAAGCCCATGGAATTAGGCTCATTTACACCAGTGGAGGAGTTGGCCCAGGAGCTTTATTTTCTCAGTGGTCTGAGTCATAGTGGGACTGGAAGAGGTGCATCTTCTTTGTCCATGGTGCTTTTTAGCTGCCCTGGGAGTGCGTGTTTGCTGCCCAGTTGCTCAAGGAGCAATTATTAATAATAAATTAGCACCTAATTTAGGGCTTCTTCTCCTCAACACATTTTACAGGCATAAATCACGTAACACTCATAGTGCCCCCGGAGGCTGGCTAAGGTCCCCAGTAGCTGAGGTTATCTTCCGCATCCTCGCTTGGGAGCAAAAAGAATTCCCCTGTGTTAGCCACTTCCCCTGATGCCCCAGCTCCCAGCAAGGACACAGAGAAGATAAGTCAGAACAACACACCGAGGATGTGACATTCTCTGCTAACAGGGGCGGTGGCTGCAGTGCGTATCTGCAGGGACTTGGGACCTTTCTGAGCGTTGGGGATGTCATCCGGACATTTGAGTTAGAACTAAATCCCTGGAGAAGAGCCTGATGGGTGGCTTTAGAACCCATTAGCTCCAAGTCTTTGGGTCTGCAGGCCGGGACCATGAGGGATTGGAGCCATTGTTCCTGTTCCATACTTGGGCTTCAAGCTTTTGCTGTACAGAGCAGAGAACTCTCCTCCTGCCTGTTGCTGATGCTGTAGATACAACCACCTCTGGCCAGTTCATAGAGCACATTTTACATACACTAGTGATCCCAAAGTCACAACTGTAGGGGAGAATACAGGAGGGGTTTGGACCAGCTTGTCAGTCATTTTCAGTCCCCTATCACTGACCAGCACATAACCACGATAGGTAAAGCCCTGCCCACCCACGAAATGACACACACGTTACGGTGCAATGGAGCTAGTGTGAGTGTCTGCAGCGTCTCTGTGTGTCCAGCTGTTTGTTAGTTTGAATGCCACTACCAGCCTAGCCATTTTACCATTCACTAAAAGGCTGCTTTCGTGGTGTCAATTGACCTGGTACTCTTCCATTTCGTGGGATTCAGGTTTTCCAGCATAGTGCCAGCAGATGTGCTTATTATTATTGGCATTGTGAAAATGTCCAGGGACCCCCAATTAGAATTAGGGCCTAACTGTGCTAGGTGCGGTACAAACACATAGTAAAAGACAGTCATTGCCTCAAAGAAGTCACAATACAAAATCTAATGTCATGAATGTAAGAGAAAACCAAAGCTGTAATGATGCTGTATTGTGAATAAATTAAAGCACTCAGCTGCAAAGTCAATAGGGGCAGTGAGAGAAATTCAGAGGCCTAGGAGAAATGGAGAGGCTGGTAGAGGCGCACATAGAGCAACGCTTCAACAATCCTGCCACCAGGAGCTGGAATCAGGGAGAGGTCACCAGGGCTGACTGAAGGGGTGGTGTTCCTTTCCCCACCCTGCCTCCACAGATGGAGCACGTTAACCCTCTTACGCTCATTGGGAGCCTTCATCAGAAGATACTTTATTAAACCTCTTTCAAACATATCACTCATCAACCCCACTGGCTTGCACTCCATAAAGTTTTATGGAAATATGCTTATGAGTGTAAATATGATGTAACTGGAATATGCTTCATGCAAAAGGTCTCTTGTAAGGCATCATGACAAAGCTTATGATCTACTGAGTATGTTCATCCTATTCATTTGCATGTATTATTTCTATGTCTGGTGTTAGGGGAATAAGATATAAACTTGTATTACTAATGTAAACATATTAAGTGGAAGCCATTAAGGGTGCTTCAGAATCAATGAACTGTGAATGGGTTTGTTTACCTGCAAGCCTTCCTGCGTACTTGTCGGCCAGCTCCTAGGTAATGAAGAAGGAAGTCTTACAGTGACATGTGATCATGCCATCTGAACTGGAATTCATCTTAAACCTGGTGCTTTTCCATTTAGAAGGAGGAAATGTGAAAGAAGTTTATTGGAACATCTCTGAGGGTGAGATTTTATCTGTAAACAGTTTCTTAATGTATTAGGCTTAGACTAGCATGTTTTTGCTTTATTTTGCTTGGTGACTTACTTTGTTCTGTCTGTTATTACTTGAAACCACTTAAATCCTACTTTTTATTCTTAAAAAAATCACTTGTTTATTATTGAACCCAGAGTAAGTGATTAATACCTGTGCATATCTCTCTATCAGTGTTATAGAGGGTGGACAATTTATGAGTTTACCCTGTATAAGCTTTATCCAGAGTAAAACAGATTTATTTGGGGTTTGGATCCCATTGGGAGCTGAGTGTCTGGGTGCTGGAGATAGGAAACCTGCTGAGCAGTTTTTGGTTAAAGTCTGCAGCTTTTGGGGCGTGGACGAGACCTGGGTCTATGTTTCAGCAGACTGGCGTGTCTGGCTCAACAAGGCAGAGTTCTGGAGTCCCAAGCTGGCAGGGAAAATGGGCTCAGAGGTAATCTCAGCACGTCAGGTGACAGTCCCAAGGGGGTCTCTGTGACCCATCCCGTCACAACTTTATTAAACCTCTTTCAAACATATGACTCATCAACCTCACTGGCTCCCTAATCACAAGCTTCCTTTTGGTCACATGATTATTCTTCACAACTAGGATGGCTATGCAGATGGTATCCCACTTATGGTGCCAGGGCTTCTGGCAGGCAGGGCTGAGAGCCAGGAGGATACTTGGCTGAGTCTCCAACTCACTGACTCCTTTCTCTCATCTGGACCTTCTCAACAAGCACAGGCACTGAGTGTCCCAGTCAGACCAACTCCCCACCATGAATTCCAGCAGGAGTTACTACAGAGAATTCTTTCCCAGGTATCTGCCTGGTGGGTCTTGCCCACATGCTCAGGGTCTAACTGATCACCAGATTTGGGTTTGGGAAGGAATTTTTCCCCAGGTCAGATTGGCAGAGACTGTGGGGGTTTTTCACCTTCCTCTGCACCATGGGGCAGGGGTCACTTGCAGGTTTAAACTAGTGAAAATGGTGGATTCTCTGTAACTTGAAGTCTTTAAACCATGATTTGAAGACTTCAGTAGCTCAGTCAGAGGTGAGGGGTCTATTACAGGAGCGAATAGGTGAGGTTCTGTGGCCTGCAATGTGCAGGAGGTCAGACTCAATGATCACGATGGTCCCTTCTGACCTTGAAGTCTATGAGGAGATAGATAATCTCCCCTTTCCCTCCTGAGAGGGTTTACTGTGTAACATAAATTGATGGTGCTAAAGAATTGTTTTATATAATTTAGGCTCAAAAACGTTGCTTAAGTCTCATTGACTTCAATGAGAGCCCAGGTTTCATGTTAAGCACCCTGCCTGAATAAGGATGTCTTCCTGAACATCCTGAATTCGTATGTGCTCTATAAATATCTCTGCCAACAGGATCCTAGAGAGAACACAAACACCCTGTGGGTGCCCATTGCACATTAACAGCTGGAAGTGCTAGTGATGTAAGAAGTGATTCACTTTGCCTCACGTGGGATTTTTAATAAAGCTGTGAGGGCAACAAGGATGGGTGTTCTTCCTTTGCCACGTGGGCCAGGCAATTTCCACACATGCACACACCCGGCCCAGGGAGCAGTGAGGAAGCAGGCAGTGTTCACCCAGGGAGCACAGCTGTGCAGAAGATGCCTTACAGTCACATTGGATTTTCTCTTTTAGTGCTCTGGAGCAGCGAGACAATCTGGGACGCTCACACCCCATGCCTGGCTCCATGCCAGTGAGGCGGACTGCTGCCCTACTTACTGTTTGAGAGCAGGGTACGATCGTTTCAGGCCCATGATCGCAAAACCTTTGTTTTACAAAATAAGTTCTGAATTCGAATGAACAGTAGCTCTCCTGAGGGGATGTAGAGAAGGAACCAGCCATTCCATGCCTTGATTAGCCTTTTCCCCTTATTCCCAGGATGCACTACCTATTTGAGGTCATGATGGCTTTAGCCCTCTGCTAGAGTTTCCATCAGGTTACTGCAAAAATCTGATGAGCCATGGCCTAAGCCTGTATGCCTGTGAGCAAGTGTGGGTTTGCAAAAGCTGGCACAGCATGGCTTTGTGATCAGCTATTGCTACCTATGGGCATAAAGGACTGGCAGCAGGGGCAGGAAGAGTGCATGGGAGGATTTTATCTGTACATCACCTCCATGAAGGTGGGAGAAAGGATGGGCCAGTAGTTAGAGCACTAGCCTGGAAACCTGAGATCACTTCCCTGCTCAGCTACAAGCTTCCTGTGTGACCTTGGGCAAGTCACTTAGTCTCTCTGGACCTCAGCTGTGAAATGCAGATAATAGCAGTGCCCTGTCTCACAGGGATGTTGTGAGGCTAAACCTATCAAAGATGATGAGGTGCTTAGCTACCTTGGTAATGGGAGACATATAGTTACTATTAGATGGATTTAAAATAACAGTAACAGTTCATAAGTGCCAAAATTACGATGCCCAGTACCAATCCCTTAGGTATATGTATTATGATGTGGCCTTTAATTACATGACACACAACGTCCCCCCCACCCCCGGCTTCTCCCACAGGACCGCTGGGGATAAGTACATACACAGCAAGTACACCTTGGTAAAGTCAGACTAAGAGGATTGGTGTCCAAGCTGCCTTTGCATTTGGATCTCCTTCTTGGTATTTTAGGGATGGGAGGCTGGAGTTCTTGGAAACTGAAAGAAAGTGCACTTTCGGTTCTTAATTACAATTAATGTAGTGGTGTATTGTACAGTCCTGCCTTTAGGGTTGCCATCTGTCTAATCACACAAACCCAAACGCACCCTGCCCTGCCCCTTCCCCGAGGTCCCACCCCTACTCTGAGACCCCGCCGCACTCACTCCATCTCCCCTCCCTCCATTGTTCACTCTCCCCCACCCTCACTTGCTTTTACTGGGCTGAGGCAGGGGGTTGGCTCCCTGCCTGCCCTGGCCCTGCGCCGCTCCCGGAAGCGGCCGGCACATCCCTGCAGCCCCTGGGAGAGATGGGGGTGTCTGCACGCTACCCCTCCCTGCAGGCACGCGGCCAACAGGAGCTGCAGACTTGGCTCTCGGGGCAGGGGCAGAGCGCGGAGACCCCCTGTTTCCCTCACAGGGTCCTCAGGGACATGCCGGCCACTTCCGGGAGTGGCGCAGAGCCAGGGAGCCTGCTTTAGCCCCACTTCGCTGCCAGTCTTTTAATGATCTAAAATTTCCCAGTTTGGCTTCAGTAGCCTCTGGGAGATAAAGCCTGATTCTGGGAGACTCTCAGCCAAACTGGGAGGGTGGGCAACCCTACCTGCCTTGAATGCAGGGCACTGGACTCGATGACCTCTCAAGGTCACTTCCAGTCCTACACTTCTGTGATTCTGTGATAAAAAAAAAAATCCCATGTTTTTATTTCTATGGCTGTTGCTAAGATCCACATGTCCATAAGGATTATGAAATCACTAAAAGTATATAATGCAAGGCTTAAAGCCACAAGGAGTTTTGCCATTGACTTGATTGGTAAGGACTTGACTTTTCTCCCATGGATAGGCCATTTTCCTACTCTGACGATATCTTTCTCCAACTGACTTCAATGTGAGCGTCAGCTGCACAGGTGAAGGCAGAATATGCTCCACAAGTCTAATTGCATTTTAAGAGTGTGCTCTGAAGGAGGAAACCAGAAGAGAAAGCACTGATGGGTCTGTCCCTTTAAGGAACATTTTTCTGTTTTCAACATCTCATCCCTTCAATGCCCTGAAGTCATTTCCAGCCTCAGCTTTCCTTTTTTTAAAAAAACAACCACACAACCCAGTTTCTCATATTTTCAAAAATTATAACCATAAAAACAAATTAAATCTTAAACAAGCAAGATAGATAATCAATCTTACACTGCCTTACATGGAGGATGAAAACATCTCAGGATTTTAAAAGATTTATCTACAGCAGGGGTCGGCAACCTTTCAGAAGTGGTGTGCCAAGTCTTCATTTATTCACTCTAATTTAAGGTTTTGCGTGCCGGTAATACATTTTAATGTTTTTAGAAGGTCTCTTTCTATAAGTTTATAATATATAACTAAACTATTGTTGTATGTAAAGTAAATAAGGTTTTTAAAATGTTTAAGAAACTTCATTTAAAATTAAATTAAAATGCAGAGCCCCCCGGACCGGTGGCCAGGACACGGGCGGTGTGAGTGCCACTGAAAATCAGCTCGCGTGCCGCCTTCGACACACATGCCATAGGTTGCCTACCCCTGCTCTACAGCCTGTGGCTCTCCCCTTTGGGAAGCTTCAGCAGGCCAGGGAACACCCGACCATGAGGCTCTGTTGGAGCTGTGCTGCTCAGGGTTGCCGGAGGTAGCGGGATGGGGACCCTGTTCAATATGTCTGAGTGTTGCCGTAACCCCTAGCAGTCTCACCAAAGATCAGGGCCCTCATGTGATAAGTATTATATAAAAACACAGACAGACCCTGCCCCCAAAGAGCATCTAGGCTAAGTAGAGAAGAAAAAGGAAGTATGCCCTCCATTTTACAGATTGGAAATGGAGGCACAGAGGGTGATTGGCGTAGCCTGGGTCACACAAGGAGTCTGTGGCAGAACCGGAAAGTGAGCCCTGATCTCCCAAATTATAGTCTGGTGCCTTAACCGGAAGACCAACTTTCTTCTGAATCAGAGGCCCTGCACTTCATGTAGATAGCTCTGGCCTCCAGTCGATTCCTGAGATCTGTGGGACTTCCCCCATATGGAACAAGTGAAGGGGTGGACAGGGGCAAGCCCCCACATTCCAATGGAATGATTGAATGAAAACTCCTCAAAGTCAACCTCAGAGGCCCCTGCCCTCCCAGATCCCTTCCTCTCTCCCTCTCAAGATCAGCATGGTCCCGAGGATAGGGCACAGAAAGGAAATCAGTAGATCTAAGGTCTATTCCTAGCTCTGCCACTTACTTGCTATGTGACCCTGGACAAGTCACATCACCTTCCTATGCCTCAGGATCCGGAAAAAGGAATATTTATGTTTACCCTCCTTGCCCAGTGCTTTGTGATCTCTCTGATGCAGCACTCTTCATCTGCAGGAGTTTTATATCTCACTAACTGTGGGGTGGAGGGGGAGCGGGGAGGGTTTAAACAGAATATATATACCCCAAATCAAACCTGGACCATGTACCAAGGAGAAAATCTCTGTCACTGTGTAACCTTGAACAAAGCACTTCACCTCTCACACACTTTGGCTTGTCTGTTTAGACTATAAGCTCTCTGGAACAGGTGCTCTCTTACTAGGTGTTTGTACAATGTCTAGCACAATCCTTCCCTCCACAATGTCGGTTGGGGCCTTGCAGTGCTACTGCAATGCAAATAATAAACTCTCTTGAAAGAAGGGCAATGGGGTTTTTAAGGACTGCATGTGGTCAGGACTTCAGTTTTGCATTTCATCTGAGAAATAAATTTGCTAAGTTCAGTCAGTGAAAGGAGAGTTCATCTGTAGTTCAGGCATGCGTGGTTGTGTAGCTGAGCAATGACTAACTTTCTGGCACTGATACTTCAATCAGAAAAGATAAAGAGCGTCAGTGAATTTCTTCATTCTCTTATTTGTTAGATCTGGTGGACTAGATGAAAAACACCTGGAATGTTGTTGCTTTGCACATCTGGATCGCTTTATACAGCTGGTTTGCTTTACACATCTGGGTTGCTTTACATATTCATTGTACAGTTATTTGGGTCATGTGCTTCATTTTGGGCATATAATTACAAATAAACAAGACTTGGGGCGATGCTCTGGAACTACTCTGTATGAAGCCAGCCAGGACTCTGGGGGAGCATGCCTCCTCTCTCTGAGCATACTGAGTCCAGGGCAAGAAGCTTACACAGCTTCGACCTTCCTGGGTCTGACCTCGGAGCATTCAGTATCCCCTTCCACACCGTTCATTTCTCGCAGCGAGCCAGAGTTGCAACAGATGATTCCCAAAGGTCATGGTTCGCAGATGAGGAGTTGTTGCATAAGCGCCATTTCTAAAATAAACCTTCCTATACCACATACATTCTCACAGAAGCCTCACAGCCTTATTAGTTTCACCATTCCTTGTACAAATTTCAAACCAGCACATAAAGTGGGTTTCTTGTGTATGTCACTGAACTCTGTTCTGTGTGGTTATGGCTCTAGACTGGGACTCAGGAAATCGGGGTTCACTTCCTGGCTCTGCCACAGCCTTACTATGTGACCTTGAGTAAGTCACTCAGGATATGTCTACTACACAGCAGCTGGGAGGTGTAATTCCCAGCTTGAAGAAACATACACATGCTGGCTCTGCTCAAGCTAGGCACTAACCATAGCGGTGTGGCTGCAGCAGCATGGGTGGCGGCTCAAGCTAGCTGCCCGAGGGTAAGTCTACACTGCAATTAGACACCCGCGGCTGTCCCATGCCAGCCGACCTGGGCTCGCGGGGCTTGGGCTGCAGGGCTGTTTCATTGCAGTGTAGACTTGTGGGCTTGGGCTGCAGCCTGAGCTCTGGGACCCTCCCACCTCACAGGGTCCTAGAGCCGGGGCTCCTGCCCAAGCCCAGAAGTCTACGCTGCAATGAAAAAGCCCCATGAGCTGGCACAAGCCAACCATGGGTTTTTCATTGCAGTGTAAGCATATCCGGAGAACAATCCCACCTGAGCCTCTGGGCATGTACTTGAGCAGCTAACCCAAGCTGCTGCATGTGCTGCCATGGCCACATGGCTATTTTTAGGTGCTAGCTCGAGCAGAGCTGCACGTGTATGTTTACCCGAGCTGGGAATCGCACTACCCAGCTGCCATGTAGACCTATCCTTAGGGTACATATGTCTACACTTTGGGCTGCGGGCGTCACTCCCAGCTCGAGGAGACATAGCCTCACTAGCTGTGATCAAGCTAGTGCACTAAAAATCGTGTCGCTGTGGTGAGCAAGTGGTGGGAGGAGGTAGTTCAACTCAGCTAAACTGACACAAACCCCTCTTATTATCAAAATAAATGTGTCCAAACAGCCTTTTGTACTGGCTTAAGAACAGATTTAAAATTATAATTGTGCAATATTCTTGTGTAGACAAGACTAGCGCTGGTCAAGAATTTTCCAGCGGAGCAATTTCCCATTGGAAAATGCTGATTTGATGTAAACAAAATGTTTTGCAGAAACACATCAATTTGATATTCTTGTCATATATTTTTGTATTAAAGTGCTTCATTTTGACTTTTATAATTATGTAATATAGAAAAGTCAAAAGGAAGCACTTCAACCTTACAGAAACTAAAACATTTGGAAATTTTGTTTCGTGGGAAGTTTTGGCTGTTCATCTGATCCAGGATGAAAGGAAATATCCAATGGCAGAATTTCCTGTGGAATGGAAATACCCAAATTTCAACCAGCTCTGAAGAAAATCTTTAATTAAAAAAAAAAAGAAGAAGAAGAAGAAGAAGCTGAGAGTCTCCTGTTTATCACAGGATTCCAGGAGCTGGAGCTTTCACGGAAAAAAGCCAACCAAAACCCAGCCAAATATGGTGAGATTCTTGATAAAATCGTAAGGTCTGGCAACATTGCTACATCTCAGTCTCAGCATGGTAACCTCAGGCTCACAGAGAGAGCATGAGAATTAGAAGAAAATTATACATTAAAAGCAATGTTAAAGGTCAGTTTTTAAAACGGACAATGGAGAAGGATCCATCACAGACTCATGGTGGTGTGTGTGGCCAGTCAAACAGATTTCTCACTTCCCAGCTTCCTCAATGTTCTCTCCTGTATTTCAGAGCCACTTTGTGCTCAATTTTTTGGAAAACAGCTGCATTTCCTTGATATAAGATTACCACCTAGTGGCCAGTTACAACATTTCACAGTATGGCAATAAGCATGAGAACTAGCTAACAATGGCACCGTCCACAGGCAGCTGGGATTTATTCCTGTATCACCTGTTCCATGGATGGGAGCCAGCATTCATTACAGGCCGTCATTACAGTAAATATGTCCACCTGTTTATTCACTTTGTTAGTGATGAGATCGGGGCTGTTACTAAACAAAAATGACTAAGATGATGAATTTCTACAGGCAATTATTCCACTGACAGAGTTAAAAATCAAAACTACTTCAATAGATTAGGACACTCACTTGGGGTGTTGATGTTTCGGGGAACATTTCAATACTAAATCTCAGTGTCCCTTCCCCAGGGGTCACTTCATGGGCTTGATCCTGCAAGTTGTTCAGCGCTGCAGTCAATGGGTGCTGAAAATTTTGCTAGGTCAGGCCTCATGTGTCTCGTATTTGATCCTCCGCCACATCCTGGGACAATGGTAAGAAATCAGTCACAGAAAGCTTTGCTTCCTTCCAACACTGAACAAGGAAGATTATTAAAAACAAGAAAAGCTACTCAGTCTCTCTCCCCACTTCACTGTAGATCTTCTGCATAGAAGTAACATTTTCCAGCACTCCTCTTGCCTGGATTCCTGCAACTGTTTTAAGAACTAGTGTACACCTGTATCCTCACCATCTCCATAGTAGATTCAGTACAAAATTCTGGATCATGTTAAATCTGTGGTAGAGCAACATATGGTATTTTCACAACTGAATAATTATCTAGAGAACAAAAAACCCTCTTTTAAACTCCGCTTTTTTCTACGATACACCCATTACTGATAGAGTGATGACATTCAATCCACTGTTGGAAAGAGCATGGGCTAAAACCCAAGAGACACAGCGCATCTTCAAACGCCCTATGAAATAAGCCAGATTTACAGACACCCAGCCCGCTCAGGATTCCGCCGCATCTGTTGTTTATCACCCACCAGAGCCATAAGCTTTTGGTTTGGTTTGGAAAGATTTACAAATTGTTAAGCAGTAATGTTCATACTGGAAATGTGCAAGAGGGCGCTACTCATGACATAATGTACAATGACGTAGGCTCACCATAGTGAAGGGAAAGCAAACACCAGCTTCCTTGAAAATGTTTGGCTCACCCCATACTGGCATGTTGACTTTAAGTGGTGGGAGAGTATCAGACCTAAGAATGTCATGTGGGGGAGGAGAGGCTAGATAAAGACGCAGTGAATCCGGCGGAGGGGTGGGTCACATGGAGGGAAAAGGAGGGAAGTATGGGCGCTCCTGGGGCTCAGGCAGTGAAAGAGAGGGGAGTGAGGAATCAAGCAAGGGAGAGCCTGTACCTGGCCTGAAAGAGAAGGGAGTGAAGAACAGAGATGTTAGATACTAAGACCAGAAATCATGTAGTCTGACCTCAGGTCTGAGAGGTAACACCTGGCCTCAGCAGTGGATCCTCAGGTACAGGCACAGGGTTGCTCAGGGTGTGTTGGGTCTGCTTGAGTCACTCAGTGCTGCAGTGACAAGTCACTCAAGTTGGGGAGACTGGACTCTCCCTCATCACGCTACACAGGGCACAAAACAGATGAGCGCAGCTGGGCCTAAGTGAACCCGCGCTCACCATATCCCATCTGAGTGACACCCGACAAAGGCCCCTGTGGGTCCAAGCGTTTTGTTTTCCTGCTAAGGGAACACGACCGCTCGGGATTCTCAGACTTCCCCAGCGTCCAGGCCACACCCTAGAGAGATTGCTTTATGAAATGCCTCCCCTCCCAACAGGATTGAACAGGCCACTTCCTCTCCTGTTTGCAGCCACACCACTGCCCCTTTGGCAAATACAGAAATTGCTTGCAGGGGAAAGGTGACATTAGGAATGTATTCAATGCACTGGAATTGGCTTGATGCAATTTAACAGCTGAAGGAGGAGCCAGTGGCAGTATCATGTGACCAGGTTGCTCTCTACAGAGTACAGTTTGGGAATATACAGGTTACAGGCCTCCACACAGGGTAAAGCGACAGATACTGAAATTCAACTCTGGAACTAACAGTGAGGCCTATGTTTTGCCAGAAAAGTACAGCAGCGCCACGCCCTCCTGGAGGAGCTCAGGGAGGGATTTGGGAGAAACAGACTCATCCTGGGCACCCCAGGATGCTTTGGAAGCATACAGACATGGCACATCATGCTTTGGTAGGGCAACATGCTCCCCTTGTACACTCAGCCTGCTGTGCAGGCTAGTGAAGAGGGCCCGCAGCCCTGCACCCCCGGCCGGCGCTTCCCCAGTGCAGCTGGAGCCCGGAAGGGGAAGCGCCCAGCTGGGGGCGCAGGGTCTGGAGGCTGCCTGGCAAACCGTGAAGCCGGTAGCGCTTGGGCTTCGGGCAGCCCCCTTGCCTCCGGACCCTGCGCCCCCGGCCGGGCACTTCCCCTCCCGGGCTCCGGCGGCGCAGGGTCCGGAGGTATGGGGGCTGCCCAAAGCCCGTAGCGCTCGGCTCTTAAACAGTGCTGAAGAGTCGGGGAGGAGCAGAGCCGCCACGGCCGGAGGCTCTGCTCCTCCCCTGACTCTTCCACTCTGTTTAAGAGCCGAGCTGCCCCAGCGCTACTGGCTTCGGGCAGCCCCCTTGCCTCCGGACCCTGCGCCGCCGGAGCCCGGGAGGGGAAGTGCCCGGCAGGCGGCTGGGGTCCGGAGGCAAGGGGGCTGCCTGAAGCCCATAGCGCTCGGGCAGCTCGGCTCTTAAACAGAGCCGAAGAGTCAGGGGAGGAGCAGAGCAGCCGCGGGAGGGGAAGTGCCCAGCTGGCATTTTCCCGGACATGTTTGGCTTTTTGGCAATTCCCACCGGATGGGGGTTTGAGTGCCGAAAAGCCGGACATGTCCGGGAAAAAACGGACGTATGGTAACCCTAGGCTACACCTTAAGGTAGTGTGGCCTCATCCACTTCGGTCCTTGCATATACCTACCAATATCTTGAATTTCACTTAGCAGCTGATTGGCTGTCAGTATGGAGAGTAGAGCACAGGTCGATTGTGCTCAGTCTGGCCTATCTCACATAGAAAGTGAGTGGCTGAGTTGTGGGTCTTTCCCAGATAGCTCCGAGATCATTAAGATATGGATAAGTGAAGAATCCATGGACAAGTCTTGCTCAGTAGCTAATAAAAAACAAACAACAAAATTCTGAAAGTCACTTGCAGGTTTAAACTAGTGTAAATGGTGAATTCTCTGTAACTTGAAGTCTTTAAACCAGGGGTCGGCAACCTTTCAGATGTGGTGTGCAGAGTCTTCGTTTAGTCACTCTAATTTAAGGTTTCGCGTGTCAGTCATATATTTTAACGATTTTAGAAGGTCTCTTTCTATAAGTCTATAATATATAACTAAACTATTGTTGTATGTAAAGTAAATAAGATTTTTAAAATGTTTAAGATGCTTCATTTAAAATTAAATTAAAATGCAGAGCCCCCCTGACTGGTGGCCAGGACCCAGGCAGTGTGAGTACCACTGAAAATCAGCTCGCGTGCCGCCTTCGGCATGCATGCCATAAGTTGCCTACCCCTGCTTTAAACCAGGATTTCAGGACTTCAGTAACTCAGCCAGAGGTTAGGGATCTATTAAAGGAATGGCTGGGTGAGGTTCTGTGGCTGGCAATGTGCAGGAGGTCAGACTCAGTGATCACGATGGTACGGCCTTACCTTCTAGCCTTAAAGTCTATGAGTCACATAGTCTTTTGTTTGTCACAAAAATCACGGCCTTACAAACATACAGTCTTTATTGCACCTATTACATGTGTGCATGAAGCCCTGTCATGCCTCTTCCTAGGCCCATTGTACTGTGTGCAGCACTTGCATGAGTGCTGGGAATACCAGTCTGTCCTTCTTCTTCTTGGTTCCGGGATGTCCTGGGCCCATGACATGAAGCTCTGCCGACTGCCATGCTTGTCCTTGGTCCTAAATTCTCTCTCTTTACGCTAGGCTGGCTTTATAAAACTGGCAGGTTCTGTGCAATTCCCTCTCGTTTGTATGTATTTACAGTATTCTAGCACACTATAATCCCTAACTGGTTTCCCTCTCGCTACACTTATTAACCGAATTTGCTCCAACCCCTCAGACAGAGACAAACACCTACAAGATCTTTATCAAGCATTCTTAAAACTACAATACCCACCTGAGGAAGTGAGGAAACAGATTGACAGAGCAAGACAGGTACCCAGAAATCACCTACTACAGGACAGGCCCAACAAGGACAATAACATAACACCACTGGCCACCACATACAGCCCCCAGCTAAAACCTCTCCAGAGCATTATCCACGATCTACAACCTATCCTGGAAAATGATCCCTCACTCTCACAGACCTTGGGAGGCAGGCCAGTCCTCGCTTACAGACAACCCCCCAACCTGAAGCAAATACTCACCAGCAACTACACACCACACCACACCACAGAAACACCAACCCAGGAACCAATCCCTGTAGCAAACCTCGTTGCCTACTCTGTCCCCATATCTACTCTGGCGACACCATCAGAGGACCCAACCACATCAGCCACACCATCAAGGGCTCGTTCACCTTCACATCTACTAATGTTATATATGCCATCATGTGCCAGCAATGCTCCTCTGCCGTGTACATTGGCCAAACCGGACAGTCCCTCCGCAAAAGAATAAATGGATGCAAATCGGACATCAGGAATGGTAACATACAAAAGCCAGTAAATGAACACTTCAATCTCCCTGGTTATTCTATTACAGATTTAAAAGTCACTATCATTGAACAAAAAAACTTCAGAAACAGACTTCAAAGAGAAACAGCAGATCTAAAATTCATTTGCAAATTTAACACCGTTAATCTGGGCTTGAATAGGGACTGGGAGTGGCTGGCTCATTACAGAAGCAGCTTTTCCTCTCCTGGAATTGACACCGCCTCATCTATTATTGGGAGTGGACTACATCTACCCTGATTGAATTGGCCCTGTCAACACTGGTTCTCCACTTGCGAAGTAACTCTCTGCTCTCCATGTGTCAGTATATAATGCCTGCATCTGTAACTTTCACTCTATGCATCTGAAGAAGTGAGGTTTTTACCCACGAAAACTTATGCCCAAATAAATCTGTTAGTCTTTAAGGTGCCACCAGACTCGTTGTTTTTATTAACCTACTCACTCTTCACACGCATATAGTTCTGACAACCCTTGGTTTAGGGTTACCATATCTCATAAATAAAAAAAGAGGACCCTCCACGGGCCATGGCCCCGCCCATTTCCCCACCCCTAGCCCCACCCCAACTCCGCCCCTTCCCCCACCCTAACTCCGCCCCCTCCTCCCTCCCACTCCCAGCCAGGGGGAAAGGGCTGCCTCAGTGCTACCAGCTTCACGGTTTGCCGGGCAGCCCCCAGACCCTGCGCCCCCAGCCGGCGCTTCCCCAGCGCAGCTGGAGCCTGGGAGGGGAAGCGCCCAGCCGGGGGCGCAAGGTCTGGAGGCTGCCCAGCAAACCGTGAAGCCGGTAGCGCTCGGGCTTTGGGCAGCTCCTATGCCTCCGGACCCTGTGCCCCCAGCCGGGCACTTCCCCTCCGGGGCTCCGGCAGCTCTGCGTAACTTAAACTGTATAAGTTACACAGAGCCGAAGAGGAGCAGAGCCCCCGCAGCTGGAGGCTCTGCTCCTCTTAGGCTCTAAGAGCCGGGCTGCCCCAGCGCTACCGGCTTCGGGCAGCCCCCGTGCCTCCAGATCCTGCGCTCCCAGCCAGGCACTTCCCGTCCCGGGCTCTGGCGGCGCAGGGTCTCCAGGCACGGGGCTGCCCGAAGCCGGTAGCTCTGGGGCAGCCCGGCTCTTAAACAGAGCCTCCAGCGGCTGGGGCTCTGTGTAACTGACACTGTGTCAGTTATACACAGCCCCGGCGGCTGGAGGCTCCAGCCGCCCCCGCTCTATTTAAGAGCCGGGCTGCCCGAGCGCTACCAGCTTCGGGCAGCCCCGTGCCTCCAGACCCTGCGTCGCCGGAGCCCGGGAGGGGAAGTGCCTGGCTGGGGGCGCAGGATCTGGAGGCACGGGGGCTGCCTGAAGCTGGTAGCGCTTGGGCAGCCCGGCTCTTAAACAGAGCGGGGGCGGCTGGAGCCTCCAGCCCCCGGGGCTCTGTGTAACTGACACAGTGTCAGTTACACAGAGCCGCAGCCGCTGGAGGCTCTGTTTAAGAACCGGGCTGCCCAAGCGCTACCGGCTTCGGGCAGCCCCCCTGCCTCCAGACCCTGCGCCCCCAGCCGGGCACTTCCCCTCCCGGGCTCCGGTGGCGCAGGGTCTGGAGGCACGGGGCTGCCCGAAGCCGGTAGCGTTCAGGCAGCCCGGCTCTTAAACAGAGCCGCCATTTTCCCGGACATGTTCGGCTTTTTGGCAATTCCCCCCGGACGGGGGTTTGACTGCCGAAAAGCCGGACATGTCCGGGAAAAAGAGGACGTATGGTAACCCTACTTGGTTTCCGTGTGCAATTTCAGGTATTGATTTTAAGTAATAAAATCTTAATTGGGCTATGTCCTGGTTTCCTTGAGAACCCACAGGTCTATCCAAGTGTGTCAACACTAGCAACATTTGCACCTGTCATTCTTCACTAGTGCAACTCCACCGCTGAAAGCAGCAGGTGAAATGGTAGTGCAGACAGGGCTCTGACCATGGCTAGACACCTGAGACTGGTTTACATTAACATTTCCACTATTGCTAGTTTGCGCTGGTGGTGAATTACATGTCTGAATTTTGCTAACGCATACAAGGCCTTTGTTTTAAAACCACAGAAATTAAGATTATCTGAGGGGGATAACAGCTCCCTGGTTTAATTGTGAGGTGATTAGAGGCAAGGAATCTTCAGTGAGGAGTTCACTACTGTGAAGTTTGCTTCTTCTTGTTGGTTCTCCAGAGCCTGAATTTGTTGACTTCAGATGACACTGCAAGGCCTACTCGTTTCCCTGAGGTGTTTTCTAGAATGTGAGTGTACATGGGATTGCGTTTAGGGTTGAATAAATAGGTGGAGATGAGGAATCCAGGGGGGAATCCAGAACATCCCTGCATATTAGGACATTGGCTCCTAGCTGCAGTCTGTAGATTGTTCAATAAATATGGTACAATTAGACGGGTGCATTTTTATAAACTGAAATAAATAGATACACATTATTATTTCTTCTTATTTATTATTAGTTACATTCTTACAGTGTGCTCAGTGTGGAACAAGACACAAATAATATAATCCAGACCCACACACATGCGCATGCAAAGCTGAAACGCTCGCAGCCTTCTGCACACATGTCTTGTAGGGCCTGGTTCTAGAGTTCTTCATTTCTTGGGCAACGCGCAATCTGAATTGCATTTTCTGTCTGGAACAGTAGCACAGAGAAGCCAGAGCTACTAAATCTTCTTCTCCAACAGTGCATCACCTTACAAAGTTAACCCTGATCCACAATGACAACTCCTAAGGGGTTCGGTGCTTGTCCCCGCCCTGCTCCCTCTGGGGGGCTTGTGCCAACTCACTCACTACAACCCATGGAGTGTCACAAATGACAAATACTGGCCCCTGCTCCTCCACTGCACTAGAAGGTTCATTTCACTGATGAAGAATGACAGTTCCTGTGAGCCAGGCTTTTATTAAATATTCCACATACAAAGTATTAAATAAATATAGAATCATCAGCCACTAACATACCTAGCTCGTTCACTTGGAGATGTCTGTGTATTTATATATAAATGCAAACAAGATTATTTACAAAATGCATCGCAGACTCCAGGAAGAGTCAACTCTGCAGACTTATCACCAGGACGCAGCTCACACAAACTTCTGGGAAAGAGGGAGTCTACCTCCCCTCCTGTCTTGGGAGATCTTGGGTGGCCAGGAAGCATGAGACTCAGGGGCTGGAAGGAACCAGAAGTCAGAAATGTCAGAAAAGAGGTTTGGGGGACTGAAATCAGTGTTAAGAAGATGGGAGTCCTAGGGACTAGGAATCAGTGCTGGGAAGGAGCTCTGTGGTGGTGCTGGTGGTCAGTGCTGGGAAGGTTGTCTTGGGGGCGGAGTTTGGGAATCAACAGTGAGCAGCATGTCTAGGGAGGGAGCTGTTAGGAGAGCTGGTCAGGAAATATAGAAGGTTTCAAAATTTCAATGGAAACTAATGTCCCCAAAACTTTTAATTAATCCCCCCCCCCCCCTGCCATTTTCCAACCAGCTCTATAGGGGCATAAAGTTGGGATAAAAGAAAGAAAGAAATTCTCTCTCTTTGCCAGCCAGCTCTAGCTGTGAGTCAATGCTATGGAACTAGAGATAGGAGAGGCTGCAGTACTTGGGTGGATCAGTGCTGTACGGGTCAGGTACTTTCAGCAATACATGAGACTTTGGTATCTGGGTGGGGAGGCAGTCAGAAGGTGATTCCTGAACATTCCTGCTTGTTTCAGTTTACCAGCTGGCAGTGTGCACAAGGATGCTAAGGTGATCAGGACTGAGTGGCCTGGGGTCAAGTCTCTGCTGACAAGGTTCCTGGTTCCTGGGCCTTACCGCAGGAAGCTCTGGTGCCATCAGAAACCCACTGCCTCTGGAGGAGAACAGCTGAGCTCAGTCACATGAGTGAGGGCAGGGAACTGAGTGAACAGGGGTAGGCAGGGGGATTTATGTTCAAAGTGCTCTGCTGGATAAATGGAAGGGAATTAAAGTGCTGCATGTGTAAAGCCAAAGGGAGATGGGGAAGAAAAAGGGCCCGTCCCTTTCATCAGCCGCAGTCCTATCAGTCTGGTTCTGTCTCTGTTTAGCAGGATAGAAGCGTTGGCCTTTCTCTGAGCCCCGACTGCCTGTGCATTGTCTCTTGGCTCATCACTGAGCTGTTACTTGGTGTCTTGCCCGCCGGTGTAATTCTCATACGGACTGACACGGGTTTTAGGCCGGGGGATGGAGAACTCCTGCTGAGGTTTGAGGCTCTGAAAAGGAAACAATCATGTGATCAGACTTCAAAACTGGAGAAGAGTAAATGGGATGAGAATGAGTAAAAGGGGAGCTGGTACACTGAATATCAGGAAACACTTCCTGAGAGCACAAGCTGTTAGGCTGTGGAGCAGTCTCCCAAGGGAAATGGCGGAAGCCACATTGCTTGTTGAGCCCTTTGGAAAAGGACTGGACAAAGCACTCTAGAATAGACTGTGGAGAACAATCCTATACTGGGCAGAGTGTGTGCAGGGCAGGGAGTATGGATAAGACATGAACGATTAGGCCTAGCCCAGCTCTAGGGTGACCAGATGTCCCAATTTTATAGGGACAGTCCCGATATTTGGTGGTGGTGGGGAGTTATATGAGCTCCTATTACCCCCCACCGCGTCCCAATTTTTCACATTTGCTATCTGGTCACCCTACCCAGCTCTGACAGATTCTATCATCCCTGGTGGGATAGTGAGTTTTTACTGAGGCAGGTAGGGAGCTGTCCATAAGTTACACATTGCATTAGGGATGGGTGGGTCCTTACTTTTGCATGTTTGTTTCAGTGTTGCAAGGGGGTGAGTAGTGGGTCCTGACAGTCACCAAAATTACGTGTTACACAATTTAGGGACAGCCCCTCGTCTGCCCAGGATTGATTACACTACCACTCCCAATAGCCAATGAACAAGGAATGGGGATACACCACAGCCTCACTCAGACAGGGCCAGCCTCCCTCCAAATGAAGGCATCAACACCAATTCCACCAAAGATTCCTCAGCCTCAGGGCCCACCCAGCTCTGCCTATCCCGTGTACAGAAGGCAGCTTCATCCCATCTCCCTAGTTAAATAGATGAAGGAAGGGATGTCTTTACCTCCATCTGAAAGTGAGCATAATGTGGAACGTAGCATGGGTCCCCATTGTTTCCTGGGCCTAAAAAAAAGAAGGAAAAGGGAAGAAGTGTCAGTAAATGTCACAGTGCTACCATGGCAACACCATGCCAGAGGGGGCCCAATGCTGTATGGAGAACTGCCCCTGACTGTCCTCTATGTAACCAGCAGGCAGGAAGAGTGTGAATTCCACAGATCATTTTACCGTTTCCCATTTTCTTATCAACCAGAGATTGATGGGAAATATCTTAAGTAAAAGGACGTGGTAGGGCTAGGGGCATTGAAATTTCTCTCTCTTCTTCCATAGCTGTTGTCCTCCTCACATCCCAGATCCTACACAAAAAGATCCTCCCATATGCAGACTTCAACAGAGCCCTTCACCCCAGAGCTCCTCACACACACACACTGCATGACCCCACTGCAGTGTTCAGTGGGAGGGCATGTCCTTTCCTTAATAAATTCTTGGGAGACTGCCAAGGGAATCTGCCATCCCGGGCATGAATGTGCTCTGACCAGCAGACCCACACCTTGCAAGTGATCACTTCCCTTACCCTTGGCCCTGGGAAGCATGAACTGACATGTGATTTGGCCCTATGCCATTGGAAAAGAGATTCCCACAGAAAAGATTCCCCCCATCCCCACATAATTGTATTTTCTAAGTGGGTCTTGGAAACTAGATCAGAACTGGGGGAAACAGTTTACCAGAGTGATCTGGATAGCTCTGCAAGTCCCCAATGCTGATACTAGTAAACAAACAAACAAACAAACAAACAAACAAAACTGCCCAGACTGTTTACCTTCCTGGTTTTCAAACTTTCAGCAGGGTCCCCCCGATCACCTCTGTGTCCTGATATTCATCTCATATCCTGCTTGCTCACTCCTCTCCCCCATTCTTAGCCTCCTCCTTGTCCATAACCTTTCCCTCTCTCCAGGTTGAGAAGTTCTCTGTCACCTGTGTTTCCCCATCCATCTGGAACTCTCCCCCCTTCCTACCTCTAAGTCATTTATTGTCTTCAAATCCCTTCTTAAAACCACCCTATCCCTTCCAACTCATGGTTGGTGCTCTCTCTCTCTCGCTCTCCTGCGTTCTATGGCACTGCAAGTGAGGACGCTATGTAACAACACACTTCATTATACCTGTTGTGGTTTCCTCCTTGATATAGGCTTGGTTCTCCACTCCAAAGTTCTTCTTCACGAGTTTAGGCTGGCAAGAATAGTTTTCTGGAGGGTAGTCCTCAGGGTTGCGTGGGTTTGTGAGAAAGCAGAATTCAGGCACCATGTACATCATCAGGAAGACCCATCCATTGGACACCAGAGCAATGCTGATGACAGGATCATCCCAGAGGGGCTGTTTCTTTAATTCTGGGTTGCCTCGCATGAGCATGGTGATCCACACCACCCAGATGGCTATGGAGAACAGGCCAGTGACATAGATGTGTGCTCCATGCCTCTTCCAGCCTTTGTATGTCCCACAGAAGGTAAACATGGAGACCAGGAAGGTGAGTGCCAGCAAGAGGAGCACGTAGATCAGAAGCATGACAAAGTCCATATTGCGTTGTTCTGGACTCATCGTAGTAAATTGAATATTTTGTCTGGCCACTATGACGACTACATACACTATGGCTATAATAATCTGCACCACAGTGAGGCTAATGGCAATAACCAGCAACACCGGGTACCAAAAGGGGGCCTTCCCCCTCACCAGTTTGACAAGGTTGAAGGCATGGGTCAGGAGGCAGGAAAAGCAGAGGGCGAAGAGGACGCCAAAGAGGAAGAAGCGGGTGGGGCCGGTCCGGACATTAAGTTTAATGATGAAAGCAAAGGTGAGGCCGAAGATCCCTAGGGTGCCTAAGAGGAAGAGGAAATAGATAGGGATCATGCTTCGCTTGGTGGAGTCTTGGACCTTACCAATGAAGATGAGTAGCAAGAGCATGAAGATGATTGTGACAATGACACCAGCTGTAGCCAGTGTTTCCAGGACGATGCCCCAGGCTTGTTCAGTGTCACAGAGTAAATAATAGTCAGAGTCAATGTTCTCGTTGCAGCCTGGAGGAGGTGTGGAAGCCATGGTGACTCACAGAACAGCCGTCAGTAGGGAGTTGGGTTTGGCGTGCGGTGCTGGGTAGTGCTGGTGTCCGACGATATACAGGAGGTGAAACTAGATGATATAGTGGTCTGTTCTGGCCTTAAACTCTATGTCTCTATGAATAGTCTTCCAAAGATCTGCAGAAGAAGTTGAGACACCAATGTAGCATAAACCTTGTTAAGTTTTACAGCAGCTGGGGAAAGAAGGAGGATAGGATCCAATACCTATTTCTATCTATAAGTCAGGCTATTTGTAAGAATTATTGCATCACAACTAACCAATGGTCCATCTAGTCTGGCATAATGTCTCTGACAGTAGCAGGTGCCAAACAGACCTTAGAGGAACGTGAATCATTCCCTAGCCCCACCTCAGAATGTCTCTGATTATGCAATACTCTACTCTAATAGGGAGAGTTTTCTTCTGGACTCTCGCTGAATGCCCGGAAGCATAAAGATTGATAAGCCTTGCAACTTTGATTCTAGGTAATGGAACTGCAGGCATTATTGTTATTCATAGACACACTTAATCCTTTCTTGAAATTCACTAAGCTACCGTATTTGCCTCCATAGCCTGCAGCAAAGAGTTGCTAAGGTTACTTATACATAGCATGAAAATGGACTTGTTTTTTGTTAGTTTTCACTTTGTTGTCTTATTCAAAGCACCCTCTTGTCCTTGTTTGATGGGAATGGGTGACCTGAAGCCCTAGATTAGCTTTCTTCATTCCTTTAATTATTTTGTATACCTCCATCATAGCTCCTTTTACTGTTCTCCTGTCCAACCTAAATGGTTTTGAGGTAGGCCAGTAACCAAGGGGCACAAACGAATTCCTATTTTTCATGCCTAAAGGGTAACAAGAAAACATTTTACAAATACACTAAAAGCAAGAGGAAGAGCAAGGACAGGATAGATCCATTACTCAGTGAGGAGGGAGAGACAATAACATAAAATGCAGTCATGGCCAAAGTGTTAAATACCTCTTTTGTTTCACTTTTCAGAAAAGTTAACAGTGATCGGATGACTTAGGGCTAGTCTACACTGGCAACGTCAAAGCGCTGAGTGAGAAATGCTGTCCACTGGAGATTTTCAGATGAATCATCATTCATTAAACTTTGGGGATGTCTGATCATTTGTATAAATGCCTGGCAGTTGTCCAAACACTTGTGAGTAAGGAATAACATGAATCTTAGGGAAGCAAATCCAACACTTGTATTCACATAAACATTCACACCTCAGATTATTTCACTCTTTGACCCCCTCTAGCAGACACACAGACAGGGGCACAATGTACAGACAGCTGGAGATCGCAAAGAGCAAGCGTGGGACACAGACACAGGTACGGGACACGCAGACAGTGAGATACGCTGAACAGCACACGCTGGTAGTGAAAGAAAAATTTGAGATTCACCAGTGCAGCAGGTTCAGGACACGCAGACAGTGAGATACGCTGAACAGCACACGCTGGTAGTGAAAGAAAAATTTGAGATTCACCAGTGCAGCACCCAGCATTGGCCAAGCTCTGACCAGATGGGATGGGAAGAGTTCTAAAATCTTTGAGATGGGGGTCAGAAGTCACCTGCTAATTTCTCTTTCACACATATTTTTTATAATCAGTGATTACTTGTGAAATAGCATTGATACGTACAGCTGTCCACAGCCATCCCTGAGACCTGACATTGCTTTTAAAATGGGAAGGCACCCTTTCCAGTGTGTGTGTGTGTGTGTGTGTGTGAAAGTTTGCAGGATGTATGCCTCTGTCCCCCACATCTTAGGCTGGAGATTCAGGGACACCTCTGAGCTGAAGGGGATGAGATATGCCCCCTCTAAATCTTTTCTCTTGGGATTATGCCCCCTCCCCACCATACTCATTTTAATACTGTAGTATACAATACTTATAAGGACTTTACATCTGTCAATCTCAAAGCACTTTGCAAGGAAAGAAAGCATCATTACCCCCAAGGTAACAGGTGGGGAAACTGAGTCACAAAGGGAGCCTAGCATGGGGGTGGGCTTCAGAGCCCATGTTCCAGCCTGAGCCATAACTTCAACGTGCTGTCTATACAGCTACAGTTAGAGGGCTAGCAGGAGCCCCGCTATCCTGAGTCTGGCGACCTGAGCCGGAGGCTAGCTGCCATGGGCTCCAAAAGGCTGTGTAGACATCCCCAGAAAGGCAAAGTAACTTGTCCAAAAGTACACAGCAGGTCAGTGGCTGGGTCAGGAACAGAAACCCTAGGCAAGGCTCTAGTCACACTACCAGGCTGTTCAACTTGGTCACCCTTGAGAAAGGTCTGAGTTCCCTGCCTCCCCTTGGAGGCTGTTAGCAAACCTCAGCCCCATAGCTGTAGCCTTGGCCGCGCAGCTCTGAATTACCTTATCGGTATCCTGTATTGAAGCTGAGACCTCAGGAACAGTGTCCGAAGGAAGGAAATTCCTACCGCACCCAGTGGAGAGTAATGCCAGGCAGCTCCTGTAATCTCGGGCAAGCAGCAGGTCTGCACTCATTCTCTAAGGGCAGCTTTAAAAGTAACCAGGATGGGGAGGGCGGGGAGTGGGACACGCCTATTCCAGTTCCACTACTCCTGGTGCTGTTATAAAAATAAAGTCCTGGTGCCAGGAGATGAAGTAAAAACTTCTGATGTCAATGGGGTAGTCACCCTGCAGCAGGGTGGAGAAGGAACCTCAGGCAGGCCCAGCCCCAGGACTGAATCAAATACTATTCATCAAGGCAACTGATAAACTGCACCTCCCTGGCACCAGCAGGGCAGGAGACTGTGGGAGTCCTCTGGGCAAGCATAACAGTGCAGCCCCACCCCATCATACCTACATCTGCTTCCCTGCCATGGAGCTAATCACTGGCAAGGGTTGTAAATACAAGAAACCCTGTGATGAGAATGATCCTTCAAACTGTACTCTGACCCTTATACTCTGTATCCCTCTGATCCTGACTCCAAACCGAGATGAATTCCCTTCTGTTCTCTCCCTGGGCAGGGAGGGGAATTCTGTCATGTAGCTAGGTCCACAGATAAGAACATCTCAGACCTCCCTTGCTTCTGATTCCTTTATGGTCACTACATCTCACTATAATCTGTGACTGCACCCACAAGCCCGTAATCATTCCCTGAAAATAGGAGTTTCCCGTTACTCTGCTCTGGTGCCCCAATAAAAGGAGGACTTGGTGACAATGCCTTGTGCGCTATCAGGAATCTTTGCCACAGTTATTGCTCTGATAAAAACTATAACTCAGGGCACAGGAGGGTCTGGCTCTGAACCGTCACACCTGTAACAAGGAGCCTGTCTAAAGGTCAACAGGGTAATTTGAATGCGAGAATTATTTCATTTTATTTATGGAGTTATTTAGCTTGAATGGTGCTTCCTGGGAATAGTCTCCATTATTATTAGTTATTATTTGCAGTACAGTAGGTACCTAGAAGCCATAACCAAGATCAGGCCCCATCATGCGAGGCACTGGATCTTATTACTATTATTTATTATTTGTATTTTCCTAGTATCGAGGAGCCCTCATCAGGGACCAGGACCTCATTGTCCTAGAAGCTGTACAAACACAGAAGAAAAAGATGGTCCTGTCCCAAAACAGCTCACACTCTATCAGTATAAGACAAGAGCCAACGGATGGATACAGCCAGGCAGATAGTGGAGTACAAAAAAACAATGCAACAATGTTGGTCAGCATGGTAGGCTGTGGTCTCAGCACCCTAGCAGCCATACATAGTAAGAGACACACACTAAGAGGCAGCTCCTTACCTGAAATTCTGACACTCCAATGAAATCCACTTGTATTTTCATCATCTGACTTATGGCCAACTCTATAGTGTGTGGGGGGGGTGCGCCTGTCCAGATGATCAGAGAGTTACATTGATCCATCCCAATTTCATTTCAGTGTACACTTAAGAAAAGGGATTTAAAGTTTCTTAAAAACAGTCCTTGTAGGTCCCTGTTTTAGTGAGTTAGGAAAGAAGCAGGCAATAGTGAAAATCACAGGAGAGGAAAGGGGATTTCTCTCAAGAAGATTTCAGCACCAACTCTCCAGACCCAAGAGGGTGTTTCAGAGAAGTGATCTTGGTTTTGTATCTATCTGAACCAACCCTCTGAACCATCTGAAATTCACCTGTCTCTATCCCTGGGTATATACATAATATATAATGCATGACTGATATAAGTGAAAAGTTAATT
Source organism: Chrysemys picta bellii (assembly GCF_011386835.1). Classification (NCBI taxonomy): domain Eukaryota; kingdom Metazoa; phylum Chordata; order Testudines; family Emydidae; genus Chrysemys; species Chrysemys picta. The sequence continues at coordinate 88,998,690 of NC_088791.1, read as the reverse complement.
ACATGTATTTAAAAGAGACAGTGAACCTCACTAGGGTGCAGTGTCAGGTTTCATCTATGTTTGAAAAAGGATTAATGATGACATTTTCCAGGATGCCACACAAATTATGATTAATCGTTCAGCACCCCAAGTGCTGTATAGACTTGTGAAAAGTGGGGTAACATTTGTACAAGCACCTCAGAGATTTAGAAATGTATGTGCTATTGACTTTCAATGGGACGTAGGCACCTAAGGGTAAATCTACACTTTGAGCTGGAAGTAAGATTCCCAGGGTGAGGAGCAGGAGCAGCAGAAGCTTCCTAAAAGTGTGTGTGTGTGTGGGGGGGGAACACCAGCGCCCAAACCGTGGACATCCCCTCCTCGTGCCATCCCTTCTCCCCGAGCCCCCGCCCTTGCGCCTCCTCTTTCTCCGAGGCCCTACCCTTGCCTTCCTCCGAAGCATAGCCCTCCCACTTTTAAAAGTGATGGGCCTATGGCTGCCTGGTCCCCTCCCCTACTCTGGCATCCCGGGAGACATACTTATGCCAGCTGTGATTGAACTAGTGCACTAAAAATAAAGTGTAGGGGTGGGAGGAGCCAGTTGCCCCAAGTACATTTCCATCCAAGACATAGGAACAGACTCTGGGGGTAGGGCTACATTAGAATGCAAGACCAGGATTAGCAGAACTCGAGTTAGCAGACCCTGGGTTTGTTAACCGAGGGTGTGAGCATCTACATTCATTTGTAACCCTAGGTTAGGAATTGTTGAACCCTGGGGCCCAGCTTGGAGCTGCAGCATCTACACTGCATTATGCAGGCCTGAGTCTGACCACCCATAGCCCCATGTTTCAAAGCACCCTCGGAAAATGTGGCTGCTGTAGCCCTTTATTTGTGGTGCAGTGTGGGAAAACTTGACTGCTCACCAAACTTGCCAGTCCAGAGTAGAAAAAAAGTCAGTCTGGGGGACTTTTGGCAGACTCCCAGAGCACAAAGACAGTGGGGCTGCATTTACACTACAAAGCGAGAGGGGTTGAACCCTGAGTCCCAGCTTGGCTCATGCTTGGACCCTCCACCACCAGGGGCAGCTCCAGGCACCAGCACACTAAGCGCATGCCTGGGGCGGCAAGCCGCGGAGGGTGGCCTGCCGGTCGCTGTGAGGGCGGCAGTGAGGCAGCCTTCGGCAGCATGCCTGCGGGAAGTCCGCCGGTCCCTCCGTTTTGGCCGCAATTCGGCGGTGGGTACGCCAATGGCGTGGGACCGGCGGACCTCCCGCAGGCATGCCACCGAAGGATGCCTCACTGCCGTGCTTGGGGCGACAAAATACATAGAGCCGCCCCTGTCCACCACCGTGGATCCTGGGTTAGTTCAATTTGTGTGTAGATGGAAGGAGAGTTAGGCTTGAGCTTGAGTTTTAACCCTGGGCTTACATTGTAGTTTAGACATATGCTTAGGGGCTTTAGAAAATGTTACGCATGGTCCCTGCCCTGAAGCACTGGCAGGCCAAATGTAACTGGTGTGTAGGAGGGTTGCTATATTTCTGCAGCCCGGGAAGTACAAAGGTATATTGGTCAGAAACAATGGATCTGAGCCTGCTCCCATTCAATTCAGTAGCAAAACTGCCTGTGGCTCCCAGTGAAGATCAGAGTTCTACAGTCTCTCTCTGGCTGGTTTGGGAGAGAACAATGAAGTACACAAGAGAGTAAACTGATGTATAGGAAGAGATGACACAATCCTCTGGAATGCATCTGGATTATGTGCTTTTTTTTTTTTTTTTTTTGGCCAGCAATATTGGCTGGGTATCAATTATGTCCATAATTCCTTCTGCTCAGCTACCTTATAAAATGTGCCTCAGTGATGTCACAGAAACACCTCTTTCCTTCAAAACATGTTTTTAATGCTCAGAATCGTGCTGACCCAACATTACCCTAATTTACACATTGTCCAACCCCATTGGCTTCTTCTGTCTTTAAATTCATTTCGGTACAAACTTTAGGCCATCCACCAGGACTGCAGTGGAGTAGGGAACTGGCACTGAGCTTCAAAGCCTTAAATTTGGCCATGTATGTGGTCAATTCAAATCTCCCCTCTGCTCAAAAATGTTCAAAGACCACAGTTTAATGTCAGCAAGGCACTGGAAGGGAAAACCAGGAGCCCCTTGTCAAAATTCTGCCATACATTTGAAAGGATATTTGGGATGATTTTCCTGCCTCTGAGTTCCCTGCTCTCTGAGTGCTGCTAAATCGGTTGGTTGATGCTTGGGGGTGGGGAGGAAAAGAGATTGAGAGAGGGTGGGTGTCATGTCACAAAAGTACATCTTAAGAACAAATTATTTTCCTTTTGGAATTGACCAGATGGCATCAAATAGGAGGAATTGCTAAGAAAAAGTTGAATTCCAGAGCTCTACAATGTCTCTTTACCCCACTTCACCTCCTTCAGATTACTCAAGCTTCACACTGTGCTATCTGCCATTACACAGCTCAGGAACAAACTAGAAACATGTACAGTACGTGACACTCAATATGCGTATTTGCCAAGCAGTGCTGGCTGCTTGCTCAACTGTGAAGAAGCTTTCTTGTTTAAATGAATAGATTTCTCCAATCCTTTTTTCTTACTAACACATGTACTCCTGGTACATGGGGCCCATAAGGCTATAAGCAGGGGAAGTTTTAGGGGGTGCTGGGATGGGGTGTTCACCCCACCCATACCAGGAAAGAGATACTATGGGCCTGAGAGGCCAATTAACCTGCCTGTTCACACCTGGAGGGTGGGCCGGACTAATATGAAATAAAGCCCCGGTGGGGAAGAGCAGGATTTGGGGCCATTAAGTGCTGGGTGAGGTCAGTGGAAAGAGGAGAGGAGAGAAGTAACCTGAAAGGGGGTGAGTACCAGACCAGCATGGCTTGGTTCCTTCAGGGGTGAGGTGGAAGTGGGGGCCGTGAGGAGCTGTAGCCTATCTGAATCTCTGAGCGAGAGGAGGAGTGTGCTGGGGTTGATCAAGGCACAGACGCCTGTGGTTAGATGGGAGGATGGTCTAGAGCAACAGAGGCATGCCTGCAATGAGGTGGCTGCCAGCTGATCCCAGTTTTATTTATGTTTCATTTGGACTTTGGTAAAGGTGGTCCTGGCCCTGGAAGGGGTAGGCCCATCTCTGCAAAGTGGTTGGGCTGAATGGGCTAGGACTCTCCTATGGCCAGAGTAGGCCAAAAGATAGTTGGGGGGAGGAGGAAAGAAACTGAGGAAAAAGTTGCTGCAATATCATAGCCACCCAGGAGTGTGCATGGTGGGGTGGCAACTTTGCCACAAGGGCCTATGTTAAAATATTCCAAACAAACACTCTTTAATATTCCCTCTGAACACAGACACCAAAACACTGGAGCTACTTATTGAAATGGAAAACTGGAGAAGGACCAACATTCCAACAACAGACAAATATGTAGATATAAAGAGGGGAAAGAAAATTTGTTCTTAGTTCCTGCCATGGATCTGCTACTGCCCTTTCACAAAAACAGGGAGTTGTTTTAAATAGTGTTATCTACTGGGCACCAACAGCATGCAGTGTTTGTATAAACACCTGAAGATCTGGCGTCTGCCTTACGGAGTTTACAGTATAAAACTGACTTGACTCTAGAAGAAGGGATTTGATAAACAGGAATGGTGGCTGATGCATGAAAAGAGGGAGGGTGTTCCCAGAGTAAGGGCTGACTCAGAAGAAGTTGTTCTGCCTCCCCTCCCAGAGAGGATGGAGTGAGTCCCCCACCCCCGCAGCTGGGGAAAGGGATTAGGAGAGAGGAGACCCTGAGCCAGATCCCTTGCTGGCACAGCTTCGATCAGTGGAGAGCTCTGTCAGTTTACGCTAGCTGAGGATCTGGCCCATTATTGGTTTGTATCACATCTCTGCTGATTCCTGTCTTCTTGTTGTATTCTTCATTTTTAACTCATGCCAGTGTCCAACTCCAAGCATGGCACACACCAGCGTCTCTAACAGGTGAGTGGGTGGAGGCATTCCTCTTCTCTGCCCTAGGGTGTCCTCTGCATCCCCCAATAAATCTCAAGAATCCCTTGTTCCCCACATCACTACCACCACCTTTCTGGCTGGAACAAACTGGATGGGATTCCCAGTCTGAGCCAATTAGTGCCTCCCTTTCCTCATCCTTGGCATTATGATGTGAGGTAAAGCTGTGTGGGAAGCTTCCCTGGAATGAAGAGGTGTATGAGGGATCAGCTAATTGGGGTAGTGTGTGCCAGCCAACCATAGCTTGTTAGCATAATTAATCAAGCTTTGTAATTAGACTGAGGGGGCAGGTGTCAGAATCTGAAAGACATCTGAGATGGAGAAGACCTACTAGGTCCTTTGTGTTCATGCCCTTGCTAATGCAGATTTCCCTGCAGTCTTTGTCAAGCGCTTTGTCCTGTCTAGTTTCAAATGACCCAAGTGATGGGGCTTTCACTACTTCCCCTGCCCGACTAGCCACAGCCTAACAGAGCTCACTGGTAGGAAATGTTCACTTCCTTTGTTTCCTCCCATTGGTCCTGGTTTTGTTCCTTTTCCCCAGCCTCAGAAAGTCCTCACCCCATTTGGTCTTTATACCCTTCAAACAATTCTATTTAATAGAGCTGGGTGGAGAAAGGTAATTTTCTTTTCTGGAGGATTGTCATGGTTCATTCCAATATGGAACAAACCCCGCAATGTAGGAATTCTCAGGGTAAGGGAATGGAGCCCCTGAACTGGGTAGTCTGCCTGGGGGACTGCTGCGGAGCTGCAGACCCTGGAAGCCCTGAAGTTCCCAAGGCAGAGGCAGTCCAGCAGTCTGCCAAAGAGCCGGGCAGGTGAACTGGCGGGAAGCCAGGCAGGGTTCTGCTGGAAATTCCTCAGCATTGACCCATCTTCACAAAACATTTTGGGAAGCATATATGGGTTCGTTTTGGGGGGGAAATTCCTACCAAAAATGTTGCTAGAATTTTTTTCAGCCAGCTCTAGTATCTAATCTAACTGTGTCCCTCTCAATCCCACGCTCATTGCTTTCTTGCTCCGGTTGTCATTTAGCCAAACTAAACATTTAGATCTTTTAATCTCTTCTGTAGTTAGTTTTAACTACTTAATTGTTTTCCTGGAGTCAAGTGTGTTGGAGTTGAATTACCATAATTATTATTACTTCTATTATAGTAAGCACCCAAAGCACCCCTGTCAGGACTGGGCCTCACTGGGCCCTGTACTGCACATAAAGGGAGATATTGTCCCTGCCCTGGAGATCTTACAATCCAAGTGAAATCAGGTAGGAAAAATTAGGTCACTTGTGGACTTAGCCCAGGTGCAACTGTGACACTCTGCCCCATATTCTTCATAAAAATATTGTTATAATATGAATATGGCATAACTAAAATATGAGGTATCAGTGGAAAGGTTATGATGTACTGACTATGATTATCCTACTTGTATGCATGTATCATTTTTGTATCTAAAATTAGGAATATGGATTATGTATCAATTACAAAAGTGTTTTCACCTGGGGAACGCCCACCAGACAAAATGCAATCAGTCTGGCTGGTTAGTCAATGGGCCAATAAGGAGAACAATAGGACTTTGAAGATGCTAATCTCCCACCTTTCTGGGAAGTCTTCCTGAAGATTTATGGCTGCTTTGACACTGCAGTGTCATATGATCATGTCACCTGGTACTGGACTCCATGTTGGACTGCTACCCTGTTTCCCCGAAAATAAGACATCCTCCGAAAATAAGGCCTACTTACAGTTTTGCCTCTCGTTGTAATATAAGGCATCCCCCCGATAATAAGACCTCCCCGATAATAAGGCATCCACCGATAATAAGGCATTTTTCATTTCTGAAAAATAAGACATCCCCTGAAAATAAGACCTAGCGCATCTTTGGGAGCAAAAATTAATATAAGACACTGTCTTATTTTCGGGGAAACAGGGTAGTATTTTTCCACAAACGGGGTGGGGATCAAACTGGGAAACAAAGGATTCCAGCCATATGTAAATCCTATTTGAGGCAGGTGAGTTAATCAGGGTCAGTTCTTCACTGAACCCCCATCCAACATGACTGCTGAAAACACCTAAAACTGACCTGGGGAAGAAAGGACTGGACCCAGGCTAGAAGGTGTCTAGCCTGTGAAAGGAATACCTAGAGTTCTAAGCTGCAAGCAAGAGCACTTTGTCTTCAAGAAACTCTGCAACTTGCTTAAAACAACATTTAGGGTGAGAAATTACTACTTGTAGCTAGTTTCTTTAGTGTATTAAGCTTAGTTTGCATGTTTGCTTTATTTGCTCAGTAATCTGCTTTGATCTGTTTGCTATCCCTTGTCATTTACAATCTATCCTTTGTAGTTAATAAACTTGTTTTTGTTTATTCTGAAACTCAGTTTGTGGAATCCATAACTGGGAGTGGGGGGGCAAGAAGCTGTGTAGATCTTCCTCCATATTGAGGGAGGGGGCGAATTTCATGAGCTTACGCTGTGCAGTTTTCTGTGCAGCACAAGACAATATAATGTTGGGTTTACACTCCAGAGGGGGTGACACCTGAGTGCTGGGCAATTCCCAAGGTGAGTCTTCCTACACAGAGCTGATCTCAGTGACTGTGTCTTTCTGCAGCTGGGTGTGGCCCTACCTGTGTGTGTGCTGGAGGAGGCTTGAGAGCCTGGCTCAATAGGGCAGTGTAAGGGAACCCAGACTGGTGGAACCGGCAGGCTCAGTGGTACCCCAGTACATCAGGTGGCACCTCGGGGGGACGGGGGGGGTTACCTGTCACAATAACACTCCTGATGGTGTTGCAGGAGTTCTTTCTTCCTCTGTCTAGTTTATCTAAGGTATTTCTGGAGTGTCTGGCACCATCATAGCAAATTCTAGATGAGACTCTTTTTTTCAGTGGGGAAGGGGGAAGCTATTCTTGTTCAGCTTCATTGGGAGCATTAGCATAGTCAGGCTCCTGGTGGCTGCTAGCATTTTAAGCATTGTGTCCTTTAACCCTGCTCAGAGCTCATCTAGACTACACAATTAAAAGGCTGGCTGTCATTGGTGCCCAGTCTACACTAGAGATCTCACCATTATTATGACTGGTAGAACTACACCACTGCAATGGTAGGAAACTTGGGGGGGTGGGGGCAGGGGGAGCCCACTGTAGACAACACCTAAGTTCTGGCTCTTTGTCACATCACCTGGGGTGGAACTCAGTGCAGTGTGTACAGTGCACTGCCATAAAATGTCTCAGCCCAACATCACAGAGGTCAACACACACATTCTGGAAGTTTTGTGGAGAGACTAAACTTTGCTTGCCTGGCTCCCTTGCTCAGCTCTGTGCCTATGCAGAAGAATCAGTGAGTGAGAGTCTATTGAACTCAGAGAGCTGGTTGCAAAAGGAGGTGTGGGTGTGGGTGTCACTTTTCTTCCCCGCTGTTTCATTTCGATGAAAGTTTCCCAACCAGCTCTAATACACAGGCATTTTTAAAAGGCTTTTGATAAAGTCTCTCACAAGAAACTGTAAAGGGAAGTTAATAACCACAGGATGAGGAGTTAAGCCCGTGGGTTGAACACTGGATACGTTTTAGGAAGGAAATAGTAGGTATCTGAATAAATAGAGAATTCTCTGCATGGGAAGACACCAATAGTGGGGTAAACCAGGGATAAGCACTAGGGCCAGTGTTGTCCAGTGGGTGAGATCCTTGGCTCCCCACCGCCAGCTGCTTTGCACTGCTCAGGCAATGCATCAGAAAGCAGCCTTAATAGGGCAGCTGTAGATTTCCCTGTGGTAAGGAAATCCCCAGATAGCGTCAGGTTGGTATAGATCAGGGGTCGGCAACCTTTCAGAAGTGGTGTGCTGAGTTTTCATTCATTCACTCTAATTTAAGGTTTGGTGTGCCGGTAATACACTTTAACATTTTTAGAAGGTCTCTTTCTCTAAGTCTATAATATATAACTAAACTATTGTTGTATGTAAAGTAAATAAGTAAAGTAAATAAAAATGTTTAAGAAGCTTAATTTAAAATTAAATTAAAATGCAGAGCCCCCCGGACCAGTGGCCAGGACCCGGGCAGTGTGAGTGCCACTGAAACTCAGCTCGCATGCTGCCTTTGGCATGTGTGCCATAGGTTGCCTACCCCTGGTATAAATGCTGTATGCAACCTGCTCCTTAGCCAGGCCCAGGCCCAGGAAGTTTGCTTCTATTATTTAGTGTTACTATAGTGCCTAGAAGCCAGTGGTATGGATCAGGACCCCATTGTGCTAGTTCTTTCCCCTCCTTCTTGGGTCCTGTGCTGAGCCCAGCTTGGCCACATCAGAGAATCTGACCCAGCATATTTAACAGACACATGGAAGAGGGAAAGTTAATACTGAGCTGGCAAAACCTGCAACTGACATGCACGGATTTAAGTTAGTCAAGACCAGAGGATTGTGGAACTCCAGAATGATCTAGAAAACACAAGTAAAAGCAAAACACGATGGAGGACACAGTCCATTCTGGACAAGTACCAAGTACCCAACAACAGAAAGGGCATTTAAAGTTGCTCGTGGACTAGCGGCTCTGAGTGCGTTTAAAAAAAATCTCAGAAAATAGCTTTAGAGACATCACTGTGGATAGCTCAGTGTCGACATGCGCTCAGTGTGTAACAGCTGCCAAAGAAAGCAAGTAAATGCTAGGTTTGAGAAGGGGATTACAGCCCCTCCATAGAGATCCTTCCATGCTAAGGCCCTGTTTCAGGTACTTAGTTTTTCTCAGTTAAATAAGTCTTTATGCTTAAATTTCACATGCAGCTGCTCAGCTGTGCAGGAAGTTAATTTGGGGAATTTGGTAAAATTCCATGCAGCTGCTGAGTTATTTGAATGTGCATAATACAGGCATTTACCCCCACACTGACATTATTCACAGTGGATTGAGCAATGTATTAAGTGCTTGAATACCTCAAAGTTGGCTAAACACAGGGAGTCTGGTTCTGTGTTTACTTACCAGTGTAAGTCAAGAATAACTGCAATGATACCAGTGGTGTTAACCCGGTATAAGTGAGTAGAAAAACAGGCTCCAGTCTTTGTCCTCAGTGGCCTTGAGCGTATGGGCAAAAATATGATCTGTAACTCACAACTGGAGCAGCTCCACCAGTGAAAGCTGTCGTGTAGACAGGGCTAAAATCTTTACCTCTTTCACCTGACTTCATCTCCTAGTCTGGCTCCTACCAGTGTGGTCTGGTTTTTTGACATGTTTGAAGAAAATCTGAGCAAGAAAAAAAACAGCCTGCTGTAATATGTGATTGGAAATCCATAGCTGTGGAGCTGTGGACTGGAGACCCAGGTACATTCAAACACTGTAGAAGCCAGTTGAAATGGAGAGCAGCAGCTGATCTTAACATGGACCTTCTAAATTCTTCTTGCCCAGCTGCTGCTAAACTGGCAGCTCCACTCACAATCTCTTCTCCCACAGAAAACATCCTTACTTCTCAGACACATTGGTGCACACAACCCCATCACACTGAGATCACATGTTTCATTTTAAAGTTGCTTGGGGCATTGCACCCTACAAATTGAAATCTGAAATGGACAGATAATAGGTGTGGGAATGGCAGACTTCCTGGGTCCCTTCCAATAACATCGCTCAGGAAAGGGGCCACATCAATTTTCATATTGCATTTGAAGAAGCCCAACAGCTTTCTGGCCATCTTTCTTAAGTGCTGCATTTTGTTAAAGTCACAGTAAATGTTAGGGTGCAAAGGCCTGGAAAGCACAAATCTTGAATTCCCCCTACCTGCATTTCCTTCATAGATTTCTAGTCTAAGGCCAGAGAAGACCATCAAATCATCTAGTCTGACCTTCTGTATATCACAGGCCATTAAATTTTACTGTTCCCTCTGTATTGAGCCCAATAACTTGTGTTCAGTTCTGCATTCTCTTTCAAAATCCTTGCTTTAAATCACTTCTTTCACAAAACCTTTCAGCAACAATTGTCTGATAACATATCACCGTAAGAATATTTTCATGACAGCTGCCCTGTTTTGCACATCAGTTGCTGCTGCTGCATTATGATACACATATCCTCACTCTATTGGTTGAACAAGATTTTAAATTCCTTGGGGCAAAGAGCACCCTTCTGCACACACTGAATGACTAAATAACAATGTAAATGTGATCTAATAATAGCCACACCAGAGCATGACTGAGAGAGGTGTACCTGCCCCATACAGAGAGGAATGTGTCGTGGGGGGGCGGGGGGGGAAGCGTGTTTTAAGTGGTCTGGTAGCAGCCCTATTCCAACTGATTGCTCCTGTAGAACGCTGCCTGTATTTTTTCAGCCATCAATTAGTCTGTGCGTGCACACGTACACACCAGCCCAACCACTCCCAGCCTCATTCCTTCTCAAATGGATTGTGGCAATTTGAGCTCCACCTTTTGGTTTTATGGGGTTATTTCCCCAGTGTTTAACCCCCTATCCAAACTAGTAAAGTGCAGGAATTGTATCAACAGCTGGGATGGAGACAGGCAAATCACCAGCACCCTGTGCCTGTTGCAGTGAGGGGAAAGTTGGTCCAGGCTCACCAGTGCAAGCGCTTACCATGGGGTCCTTGGAGTGTCTCCACACATCAGACAAAACTTATTTCTTGGAGTCACAGTTGAAAGATCCACACACGTTAAACACTGAACTTTATCTGCTTGAGAAAGAAACAGCACTGAGTCAACCCTGATGTGATTCAGACCAGAGACCCTGCCTGTGTCAGTACTGATACTTAGGCCATGATGTGGTCTCTTATTATTCTCCTTCTAATTCCATTTTAAAGGAAGGGGGAAGAGTGGTGATCTGGGGCCAAGAGCTGTTTGGAAAATGAGTTCATTCCCCCCACCTCCTCCTGCAAATTTAAACTTTTCATTAAAAAGAATCGATTTGGTTTTCTTAAAATTAGACATTTCCCAGGAAAACTTTCCTTTAGTCTAAACCCCAATATTCCATCAACAAAATATGATGAGGGAAATTTCGATTCACCCTGCGGGCTGCTAGCCCTACTAGCTCTGCTGATGGGATTTACGATGCCATCCAGAACCAGTTGGTGGGTTAATTTCTTCATGTCACCCACCAGCCCATCCTTTGTCCTTTCACTACAGCTAAGCATTTGGGAAGTCTGCTATTTAATGGGCTCCCTGGAGTTGTCCAGCCTGATTTGGTTTTGTATTGACTGATGAGGCTGGTTGGTTCTCTGTCTCCTTCCTCTTTTCCTTCACTCTGCCCTCCTGCTCCTCCTCCTGAAAGGTGTGAAAGGTTGTGGGTTTGGAATCATGCCTATGCTCCTAGGACTGTGAGAGAACAGGCAGTGTTCCTGCTCACCTCATAAATAAGCTTACAGGCACATGACATTGGCTGTTTGCTAAACAGAGGCAGAGTGTGTGGGTCAGAGCCAAGCCCTGTGCAAGGATTTCATGTTTAACAGGCAATTAGCAGCCAATAAAATGTGAAAGGGAAACAAAGACAAATAGCAGGTATGGCTGTGAAAGGGGTGGTGGCAGGGTCTCCTAGAAAAGAACAGGTGCTGTGCTCATCACTGGAAGGGCAGCAGTACCCGTCTCTTCTTGCCAACAGGCTCTGTTTCTCTTCAGATCACAGTAGTGCTAGGAGAGTGTTCAGTTCATTATTAGTATAACAACTACCCTCACTGCTTATTAAAACAGCAATAATGTAAAAAGAGTGTTACAGAGCAACTTTCAAAGACTGTAAATTGCTTTACAGGACCACTGCACTTGTCACTGAAATGCAATCATCTCTGGGGTGGGGCGCACCAGCTATTTAACAGCGCACAGCAACATTACAGCACAATTTAGGACAGAGTGGGCAGAAAACTGTATCCAATTGAATTTAGAAGGGACATTTTATTTTGGCAGAATGTTCATAGATTTATTTATTTGAAAGGTCAGAAGGACCATTATAATCATCAATCTAACCTCCTGCATAGCACAGGACACAGAATTTCAGCCACTAATTTCTGCATTAAGCCTAATAACTGGTGAATGAACTAGAACATTTTACAGAAAAACACCCAATCTTAGATTTAATAAATTGGCCTTGTAATAGGATTCAGCCAAGTTACTGGAGCTAACATCCCTCCTCCCCTGCAAACATTGTCATCAGTTCTCAAATTATAAGGGCTCAAAGTCTGGCTTCTGCATCTCTTTGGCACACAGATGGGCAGTGGTTCTGTATTGGCATAACGAACCCTGAGTCACCAGCAGCAGTCTGTAAGTCAGGGCTCCAAGCATTTTCACTTTCATAGCTGTCAACACCTGGAATAATACAGTACTTGACCATATGTTATGGCAGCAATGACTGGGATTTGGGGTGCCCAGTTATACCAGATACTCATTCTAGGTGCATTAGATTCTGGCCTCCTCAGAGGTGCCAGTACCTGCTAGACCCACACTTCCTCTGCTGTCTTGTTGGGATTCTAAAATGTCTTTTGATGACTGATGGCTGATGAGCCACACCTTTCACATGGTTAATCCAGATGGTCAGAACCTCCACTGGCCAATTAGAGTCTTCCTTTCATAACCACTCATGCATAACATTATCCATTATCTGTTCAGTGGCTCAGGTTACGGTAAAAATTAGGACCCATCCTGAAAATCCAGGAAAGCACAGTCGGTCCCAAGTCCCAGGAGCCTAGCCTTTGCTGGACAAATAGATTTAAGAGTAATACAATTAGTGCCTTGTCTGCACTAGAAAATCAGGTCTGTTTAACTATGTTTGTCAGGGGCGTGAAAAATCCACATGCCTGAGCAATGTAATTAAGCCAACCTAAGTCCACATGTAGACAGCACTTGGTTACTGGAAGAATTTTTCCATCAACCTGGCTACTGCCTCTCGGGGAGGCTGACTATCTACACCCATGGGAGAATCCTTCCTGTGTACACTGAAGCGCTACAAAGGTGCCCCTGCAGTGATGCTTTAAGTGTAAACCTTAAGCAAAGTGGTTTCTGGATATGACCATTTTCTAACAACTCGCAGACCTACCTTTATTAAACAATGGAATAGTCTCTCAAGAGAAGTGACAGAAGCCTCATTGTCTGAGTCATTTCTAATATGAATGAACAATGCATCTGTGAATATAACAGAGCGCGAACCAACATGAGCTGGAGTTAATGGGGTGGGCCTAAGGGAGATGGAATAATGGGACTCCTCAGAGGTTTGACAAGAAGCTGAAAAGAGCTGCCAGGGAGTCTTTTAAAGAATAGCCCTGGAAAGGTCAGAGTGATGAGGCATTTCTGTTCTTGTAAAACGGTCTTGGTGATAGCCTGTCAGCATTGTGCAAGAACTGATAGTTGTCTGCGGCACCTTCGCTGGAGGAATGTATGAGAGAGCAGAGCTGGGACGTCAGGGAGAACAGCGATACTCAAGGCCAAGAGCCACACCTCAGTCTGTTTATATTACTTACCTCCATGGCTGAGTGCCAGCCACAGCACAGCATTTCCCGGCAGGCTGCTGAGAGGGGCAAGGCTGGGGCAGGCACGCTGTGTAGGGTGGCTCATGACTGTGAGTGCCTACCTCAGAGCAGACTGTTAAAAACAGGGCAGACAGCCCAAACTGGTGGTGGGTTCTATAATTAGATTTCACCAAGCCAGTGATAAATGTGCACTCCTGGATCACTGTAACAGTCTTACCACGGAGTCACAGACAGTCAGCTTAGACCAGGGGTGGGCAAACTATGGCCTGCGGGCTGGATCCAGCCCATCAGGGCTTTGGATCCAGTCCGCGGGATTGCCACCCCCGTGACACCACGGGCCCCACACCGCTCCCGAAAGCAGCCAGCACCATGACCCTGCGGCCCCGGGGGAGGAGGGGCAGAGGGCTCTGCACGCTGCCCTCGCCTGTGGGTACCTCCCCCGAAGTTCCCATTGGCTAGGAACAGGGAACCATGGCCAATGGGAGCTTTGGGGGAGGTACCTGCAGGCGAGGCTAGCGCGTGGAGCCCTCTGTCCCTCCTCCCCCAGGGGCAGCAGGGACATGGTGCCGGCCACTTCCAGGAGCAGCATGGTGCAGGGCCAGGGCAGGCAGGGAGCCCGCCTTAGCCCCACTGCATACTGCTGCCACCTCAGAGCCACTCCAGGTAAATGGAGCCCGCACTCCAAACCCCTCCTGCACCCCGCACCCCAAACCCCTGCCCTGAGCCCCCTGCCACAACCCACACCCTCCCGCACCCCAACCCCCTGCCTTGAGCCCTCTCATATACCCCGCACCCATCCTGTGCCCCAACCCCTTGCCCTTGGCCTGAGCCCCTTCCTGCACACCACACCCCCTCCCACACCCCGCACTCCCTCCCGCGCCCCAACCCCCTGCCCCAGCCCTACATTCATGGCCCTGCATGCAATTTCCCCACCCAGATGTGGCCCAAAAAGTTTGCCCACCCCTGCCTTAGACCCTCCAGTCTATCTTACCACCCAGACAAACTGGACTTAGTGATAAATGATCACTTACACCAAAGATCAGGTTGCTTCCAGTCCCACAAGACCAGTCACTTATCCCAGATCAATTGGCACTCTAGAGCTTACCCCAAACACAATGCCTGTAGTTAATCCTGTAATACACTATGTAAAGGTTTATTAACTAGGAATAAGAGAGTTATTTACAGGCTAAAGCAAGCAAACATATATAATCTAGTGCAGGGGTCGGCAACGTTCGGCACACGGCTCACCAGGGTAAGCACCCTGGCAGGCCGGGCCAGTTTATTTACCTGCTGACGTGGCAGGTTCGGCCGATCGTGGCCCCCACTGGCCGCGGTTCGCCATCCCGGGCCAATGGGGGTGGCGGGAAGCCGCGGCCAGCTCATCCCTCGCCCGCGCAGCTTCTCGCCACCACCATTGGCCCGGGACGGTGAACCGCGGCCGGGGGGGGGGGGGGGGGGGCTGCGATCGGCCGAACCTGCCGCGTCAGCAGGTAAATAAGCTGGCCCGGCCCGCTAGGGTGCTTACCCTGGCGAGCCGCGTGCCGAACGTTGCCAACCCCTGCTCTAATGAGTTACCATCTTGCTCTGTCTATTCAAAGTGCCTTTGGACAGACCCAGGAGGCAGCCCCTGGGGATTTCTGGGTTCAGTTTAGATCAGGGGTTCTCAAACTGGGGGTTGGGACTCCTCAGGAGGTCGTGAGATTATTATGTGGGGGGTCACGAGCTGTCAGCCTCCACCCCAAATCCCGCTTTGCCTCCAGAATTTATAATAGTGTTAAATATATAAAAAAGTATTTTTAATTTATAAGGGGGGCTTGCTATGTGAAAGGGGTCACCAGTACAAAAGTTTGAGAATCACTGGTTTAGATGCAGTTTCTTCTTGTTAGGGATTTTTGTTCCTTTCCCCCAGAGTTCAAGATGATGGGACAAGTTCACATACACGTCTCTTCCTCCTGAGTGAGCGGGGAGCAATCAATAAAGTCTTTTGTCCTCTGATATTCCACAATGGTTTGTCTGGTGTCTTTGGGCCTTCTTTTGTTGGGCAGGAAATACCACCTCCTGGTAACCTAGTTTTGGTAATGCTTCTCTCCTGACTGTGGGAGTTTACACTTACAGAGTATCAGAGGGGTAGCCGTGTTAGTCTGAATCTGTAAAAAGCAACAGAGGGTCCTGTGGCACCTTTAAGACTAACAGAAGTATTGCAGCATACGCTTTTGTGGGTGAATACCCACTTCATCAGACGCATCACTTGCATCTGATGAAGTGGGTATTCACCCACAAAAGCTTATGCTCCCAATACTTCTGTTAGTCTTAAAGGTGCCACAGGACCCTCTGTTGCTTTTTACACTTACAGAGCAAACATTTTTCCAGTTACAGAGCAACCACTTAAATATTACCTCATAACATGGGATATAGATATTGTAAGTGGGATTAATATATGCAGCAATATACAAGCATTTCATAGAGTCTACATACTATATACATTCTTATAAGACTAATATCTATTTTGAGAAAAACTAACATATAGGTGACCTGGTCTGGTCTCCAGTGATGAAATTGTTAGTTCTCAGGGGTTCAGTCAAACTGGAAGGGCATAACACGTGGGATCCCACAGAGATAAATTTGGTTCAATATCTTGATCAATGCTTCAGATAATGGCATAGAGAGTACACTTATAAAGTTTGTAGACAATACCAATTTGGGAGGGGTTGCAAGTGCTTTTTAGGATAGGATTAAATTCAGAATGATCTGGACAAACTGGAAAAATGGTTTGAAGAAATGGGATGGAATTCAATAAGGACAAATGCAAATTACTCCATTTAGGAAGGAACAATCAACTGCGGACATAAAAAATGGGAAATGACTGCCTAGGAAGAAGTACTGCAGAAAGGGATCTGGGGGTCATAGTGGATCACAAACTAAATATGAGTCAACAGTATAACACTGTTGCAAAAAAAAAAAAAAAACCCAACATTCTGGGATGTATTAGCAGGAGTGTTGTAAGCAAGACACGAGAAGTAATTCTTCTGCTCTACTCCACGCTTATTAGGCCTCAGCTGGAGTATTGTGTCCAGTTCTGGGCACCACATTTCAGGAAAGATGTGGACAAATTGGAGAAAGTCCAGAGAAGAGCAACAAAAATGACTAATGGTCTAGAAAACATGACCCATGAAGGAAGATTGGAAGAATTGGGTTTGTTTAGTCTGAAGAAGAGAAGACTAAGGGGGGACATGATAACAGTTTTCAAGTACATAAAAGATTATTACAAGGAGGAGGGAGAAAAATTATTCTCCTTAACCTCTGAGGAGAGGACAAGAAGCAATGGGCTTAAATTGCAGCAAGGGAGGTTTAGGTTGGACATTAGGAAAAAGTTCCTAACTGTCAGGGTGGTTAAGCACTGGGATAAATTGCCTAGGGAGGTTGTGGAATCTCCATCATTGGAGATTTTTAAGAGCAGGTTAGACAAACACCTGTCAGGAATGGTCTAGATAACACTTCGTCCTGCCATGAGTGCAGGGGACTGAACTAGATGACTTCTTGAGGTCCCTTCCAGTCCTATGATTCTATGTTTCTTATTTAATGCTTGCAGCCTGGGCAAGAGCTGGCGTCTGGCCTGCCAGCAACACAGCTATAAGCCTGATTGTCAAGGCAACAGGAACCCAATTACTGAGCAGTACACAGGGAAAGGGGTGGGGTGGAAATATGATGTGCAAAGGAATGGAAAGATAATGAAAGAAGGAATAGAAAAACGGGAGGGATGCAGGAGCAGAGAAGGGAATGGAGGATTTAGCAGTGCAAAGAGAAATGACTGAGTGAATGACTAAAGAGAGGGGTGCAAAGAGGGGGCTCATTCAGGAGGTGCCAGCTGATTATATTTCAGCAGCACCCAGAGGCCCCATTCAGTATCAGGACCCCGGTGTGATGTGTGCTGTACAAACACACAGGTAGACGCAGTTCCTACCCCATCTAATTTGAAACGTCATGTAACACGTGAATGACAAACGCTAGGAAGGAATTTGGATTCAAGCCTCAACTTCCAAGTTCTTTGATCAGAACATACCCCCTAAATGCTCAACTCCCGCTCCCTGGCTGAACAGACCCCATGATCTATTCAACTCCAGTTATTGATCCCCCCCCCCCCCCACGCCTCTTGAAAAGCTTCAAGACCCCTCCTGCTAATCACCAACAGGCCCCTGGGCATTTTCCCAACATCTGACCTATAGTTTTACGGGCCAGTTGGTGCCTTCAGTTCAGACAGGTTTGGGGCTTCCTGAGAGCAAGAGTGGGGGCAAGACACCCTGGAGCAGCTCCAGCCCAAGGAGACCCCAAGTGCATGAGATTTTAGTTATGCACTGAAGGTATATGCTAACTTCAATCATGCAGGTAAGAGAAGGCTCATTTGACGTTTTAAAACAAGTCAGTACTTTAAGAAGACCTTAGGGGAGGGGTGTGGAGAAGGGTGGATACTGCAGCTGCTTATTAAAGATTCACCCCCTCCCCAAGAGAGTCACTTGTCACAAATGATAACACAGGAAGATGTCTTTCCTCCCCTCCCCCATCGTCATTCCATTCTGGCCAGCATAGGCCGTAGGGGAGCCTGGAGATGCCCCTCGCTGAATGGTACCCTGAGGTGAGGTAAAGTTGTGGAGAACTACACTGAACAGGCCCTGAGACCCTCCAGTATGTGGGAGTAGAAAATGTCATTAGGGCATCTATTGTTACTGACTATGCCCAATCCAATGTGGCCGGTGGAGTCAATGGAAGGACTTCAGTGGGGGTTGGATCAAGCCTGAATTGTGGCAGGGAGTAGAATCTCACACAATGTTCTCTGGCTTGTGCACTGTTTGTTCTGAGGCTCAACATTACTTTTGTTTTCATCACAGATAGACCCAGGATGCAAAGATGACACGGGGTTTAGCAACATGGGTGGTTGGTCACTAGCCTGTTACACCGAAAACAGGAGGGCTAGCAATAGGAGACAGAGTCTCTCATTTTTCCATTAGCAGTTCCAAATTTGCCTCGTCAGGAGGGATTGCTCAGTGGTTTGAGCATTGGCCTGCTAACCCCAGAGTTGTGAGTTCAATCCTTGAAGGAGCCATTTAGGGATCTGGGGCAAAAATCTGTCTGGGGATTGGTCCTGCTTTGAGCAAGGGGTTGGACTAGATGACCTCCTGAAGTCCCTTCCAACCTTGATATTCTATTAAAGATGAAGGGTCCTCCTTAACCCCTGGTGATGACTACTCAGTGAAGTGTATAGGTCAGTTTGATAGGCAGAGCCCCATCTCACAGACACTACTATTTATCCCCAGACCTTCTCCTTGTCAGTAGCCATTGGAAAGTCTTTCCTGAACTATTGTCCCATTTCTTGTCTCTTAAATTATAAGCTCCTTAGTTATTTTTAGCTGCATGGCTGTAGCTATTTTAATGAAGAGCTTCTCCTGATGGTGTAGTTAATCAACCTCTGTAAGAGGCGGTAGCTATGTTGATGGGAGAAGCCCAGATTAGGTCAGTAAAACTACGTTGCTCATTGATGTGGATTTTTCACACCCCCATCCCGAGTGATGTAGTTATACCAATATACATTTGTCATGTAGACCTGGCCTATGTCGAAGCATTCTTCCATCAATATAACCCCTGGTCTAGATGCAGCTATGTTGGCATAGATACGTTTGTCAGGGATGTGGCTTTTTTCACATCGCTGGCCAGCATAGCTATGCTGATATAACTTTCATGTGCAGATCTAACCCAAAGGTTGGTAACAAGTGATTATGGTGTCCACTGGCATTGATTTAAGTTATTTCACATTACCACCATCCCACCATTCTAAATTACTGTAAGTTATCTGGATTTTCAGAAAGCCTCTGACAAGATTTCTCACCAAAGACTCTTAAGTCATGGGATAAGAGGGAAGGTCCTTGCATGGATCAGTAACTGGTTAAAGACTGGAAATAGAGTAAGAATAAATGGTCAGTTTTCACAATGGAGAGAGTCAAAGAGCAGATCTGTATTGGGACTTGTGCTGTACAACATATCCACCTGGAAAGGGAATAAATAGTGAAGTGGCAAAATTTTTCTCTGTGAGTCCGTCCAAGACCATAGTGATTGTAGTAACAATAAAACACAAAAACATGATATCACCTGTGCATGTACACTTTTCACAATGCGAACACTCTGTATCTAACCACACAATTCCTCATACTCAAAGGAAACCTGCACAAAACCTTCAAAAGGCAAGCCTGGGAACTTAAATTCATAACTCTGCTAGGTACTAAAAATCATGGATTGAACAGAGACACTGGATTTATGTCTCACTACAACAATCTGTAACCCACTTAACTTCCACCCGCAGCCTTCCCTCCCAACCTTATGACTGGAGAAGTGTTAATGGGTCACTTCACCTTGAATGATCCTTTGAAATATGTATTAACTTCTTATACTAAAAAAACAACAAGGAGTCCGGTGGCACCTTAAAGATTAACAGATTTATTTGGGCATAAGCTTTCGTGGGTAAAAAACCCACTTCTTCAGATGCATCTTGTTGTTTTTGTGGATACAGACTAACACGGCTACCCCCGATACATATACTAAACAATCTGTTCCACTTTGTATTTAGCTGTGACACTCTGAGAGCAGGTCTACACAACAAACGCTGCATCAGTGCAGCTGCACCACTGTAGCAATTTGATGAATATGCTATAAGCCGACAGGGGAGAGCTTTCCCATCCGCTTAGTTACTCTACCTCTGCAAGAGGCATAGCACTGTCTACACGGGGGCGTGTTAATGTCAGTATTACTACGTCGCTGAGGGGTGTAGATTTTTCACACCCCTGAGTGGCATGGTTCAGTGGCTCTCAACCTACTGTACCCCTTTCAAAAGTCTAATTTGCAGAGCCAAGTTTCACCTCACTTGAAAACTACACCTCTACCCCAATATAACGCGACCCGATATAACACGAATTCGAATATAACACGGTAAAGCAGTGCTTGGGGGGGATGGCGCTGCGCACTCCGGCAGATCAAAGCAAGTTTGATATAATGCAGTAGAGGTGTACTTGCTTACAAAATCAGACATAAAAATACAAGTGCCACAGTGCCACAGCACACTATTCCTGACAAATTGCTAACTTTCTAATTTTTACCATGTAATTATAAAAATAAACCAATTGGAATATAAATATTATACTTACAACTCAGTGTATAGTTTATAGAGCAGTATAAACAAGTCACTGTCTGGGTGAAATTTGTTTGTACTGACTTTGCTAGTGGTTTTTATGTAGCCTATTGTAAAACTAGGCAAATATCTAGATGAGTTCATGTACCCCCTGGAAGACCTGTGTGTACCTGTAGGGGTACATGTACCCCTGGTTAAGAGGATTCACAAGACATCCCGGTGCATATAAACAAACTGTTCAGTGTGGCCCCCACTGCCTAACTCTACATGGGAATGAAAAGTCGATAGCAACTCTACCTCTCTTGGGTGTACCACCTCCTCTTCTAGCACAATTCAAAATGAGCAAATCGCAAGATGTGTCCTGCTGCTTTGGATGGGCCATCCCTGTAATTTCAAAGTAAACAGCACATTTACCAGAGATTCCTTCCCCTGCACCAGGCTCCCCCGGGCTCGACTGTTGGGACAGGCTGGACTCCGGTGGAGTCATAAACAGCTCGTGGCTCGCTGCGCAGCTGGATCTCTCAGTTGCCTGTCCCCCAGACTCCTCCTTTTCTTCATGCATCTCCTCCTCCTCGCTATTCACAGCAGGGGCCTGGGACTCGGGGTCCTTGGCAGGGCTGTCCCTACCAATTATGGTGCCCTACGCAGCCTGAGCACCTGCACCCCCCCACCCCCTGCCCCCCGAGGGTCTGGGCTGCGCTCAAGGCCTGCGGGGCTGGGGAGGCAAGGGCTGTGGGGGGACGCTTTGGAGGGCCCCACAGGCCCAGAGTGGCCTGG
Source organism: Chrysemys picta bellii (assembly GCF_011386835.1). Classification (NCBI taxonomy): domain Eukaryota; kingdom Metazoa; phylum Chordata; order Testudines; family Emydidae; genus Chrysemys; species Chrysemys picta. The sequence goes on along the minus strand of NC_088791.1, from coordinate 88,977,342 downwards.
GGGATTAGTGGGGGGCCTGGCACCGGCAGCAGGAAGTGGAGCGACATGGCCCCAGCCTGCTCCACTTCTCCCACCCTGGCCCCAGCCATGTCACTTGGGGGAGGGGGGAGGACTGCCCCCTGCACTCACCGGCAGCGGGAAGTGGAGCGACACGGCTGGGAGTTGGTGGAGTGGAGCGGGCTGAGGCTGGGTTGCTCCGCTTTCCACCACTGCCGGTGAGTGTGGCGACACTTGGGGAAGAGGGTTGGGGGGAAGAGGTGGAATGGGGACGGGCCAGGGGTGGAGCAGGGGGAAGGGTAAGAGGCGGGGCAGAGGGAGTTGTCCCGGGTCCCACACCCCCCTAGGGATGGCCCTGCCCCTTGCAGTAAGCGCAGCCCATGGGGGAATGGTCGGGGGATAGGGCTGGCCACCGGAGCTGGTGCTGCCGTGTATGCAGCACATAGCTGCCTAGGGCATCATGACATTTGGGGCAATTTGGTGCCCCAAATGTCATGGTGGTGTTATTAATTTGGTGCCCCAAATGTCATGGTGCCCTAGGCAGCTGCGTATTCTGTGAATGCCTAGGGACAGCCCTGGTCCTTGGAAGTATCCACGGTGCTCTTGTGGGTGGTGGTTTGGTCTCCATCGAGGATGGCACACAGCTCTTTGTAAAAGTGGCAGGACTGTGGCTCTGCACCAGATCTATTGTTGGCCTCCCTGCCCTTCTGTTATGCTTGCTGCAGCTCATTGGCTTTCATGTGACACAGCTGCTGGTTCCTCTTGTAGCCCTTCTCCTGTATCCCCTGAGAAATCTGCTTGTAGATGTCCAGGTTTCTACAGCTGGATCAGAGCTGTGTCTGTGCAGCCTCTTCTCCCCACAAGCCCAGGAGATCCAACACCTGCTGTGTACTCCAGGCAGAAGCATGTCTGGAGTGTGTAGCCTGCATAGTCACCTTGGCAGTTACACTCAACAATGAAGAGTTGCTAGATGTGCTCGCCAAGATGGGCAACCAGGAAAAGGAATTTCAAAAATTCATAGGGAATTAAAGGGGAAGGGGTAGGGGCACCTTCTTGTTTATCTGACCCCTGGTAAGCGGGTTTCACAATGGTGACAACAGTGGTCAGTGTAGGGCATTGTGGGACAGCTCCTGGAGGCCAATAACAGTCGAGACAAGTAACTCAGTGTTTACACTGAGGCCTGGTCTACACTACGAGTTTAGGTCGAATTTAGCAGTGTTAAATCGAATTAAGCCTGGACACGTCCACACGACGAAGCCCTTTTTTTCAACTTAAAGGGCCCTTTAAACCGGTTTCTTTACTCCACCTCTGGCGAGGGGATTAGCACTAAAATCGGCCTTTGCGGGTTGGATTTGGGGTAGTGTGGACGGAATTCGATGTTATTGGCCTCCGGGAGCTATCCCACAGTGCTTCATTGTGTCCGCTTTGGACAGCACTCTCAACTCAGATGCACTGACCAGATAGACAGGAAAAGCCCCGCGAACTTTTGAATTTCATTTCCTGTTTGCCCAGCGTGGAGAGCACAGGTGACCACGCAGAGCTCATCAGCACAGGTAACCACGATGGAGTCCCAGGATCGCAAAAGAGCTCCAGCATGGACCGAACGGGAGGTACGGGATCTGCTCGCCATATGGGGAGACGAATCAGTGCTAGCTGAACTCCGTAGCAGTAAACGAAATGAAAAAATATTAGAAAAAGTCTCAAAGGCCATAACAGGGACACACAGCAGTGCCGTGTGAAAATTAAGGAGCTAAGGCAAGCCTACCACAAAGCCAGAGAGGCAAACGGAAGGTCCGGGGCAGAGCCGCAAACATGCCACTTCTACGCGGAGCTGCATGCCATGCTAGGGGGTGCAGCCACCACTACCCCAACCGTGTGCTTTGACTCCATCAATGGAGAATCACGCAACAGGGAAGTGGGTTCGGGGTACGAGGAAGATGATGATGAAGACAATGAAGATAGCTCACAGCAAGGAAGCGGAGAAACTGGTTTCCCCAACAGCCAGGATATGTTTATCACCGTGGACCTGGAACCAGTAACCCCCGAACTCACCCAAGGCGTGCTCCCAGACCCTGAAGGCACACAAGGGACCTCTGGTGAGTGTACCTTTGTAAATATTACACATGGTTTAAAAGCAAGTGTGTTTAATGATTAATTTGCCCTGGCAATCGCGGCCACTACAGCTACTGGAAAAGTCTGTTAACGTGTATGGGGATGGAGCGGAAATCCTCCAGGGACATCTCCAGAAAGCTCTCCTTCATGTACACCCAAAGCCTTTGCAAAAGGTTTCTGGGGAGGGCTGCCTTATCCTGTCCACCATGATAGGACACTTTACCATGCCAGACCAGTAGCATGTAGTCTGGAATCATTGCATAACAAAGCATGGCAGAGTATGCTCCCGGTGTTTGCTGGCATGCAGACAACATCCATTCCTTATCTCTCTCTGTTATCCTCAGGAGAGTGATATAATTCACGGTCACCTGGTTGAAATGGGGTGATTTTATTAAGGGGACATTCAGAGGTGCCCGTTCCTGCTCGGCTGTACAGAAATGTTCCCCGCTGTTAGCCACGCGGTGGGGGGGGAGGGGTGAAGTGATCATCCCAGAGAATTGGGTGTGTGTGGGGGGTAGTTGGGTTTGTGCTGCATATTATCCCGGAAACCGCAGCCCCTCCTTTTACATTGCAAACTCATTTTAAATGGCCAACCCAACGGGCGCTTGGTATGGGAAATGAGGGCGCTACTGTTTGAAACCATTCCCACATGTTAAGAAGGTTAAAAAGGCCAAAAGACTGTGGCTTACCATGGCTGCCTGCAAGCCGAAATCTGTTGCCTGGCACTGCATGAGTGATCTCTCACACCAAACTGGCAGGCCCTCAATATAAGAGGAAAAATTCAACCTTATAACGAAAGCACATGTGCTGTGTAATGTGAACAGCAAAATTTAACGTGAAAGAGTGTACCCATTGTTCTCTAAAATGTGTCTTTTTTAACCACCTCTCCCTTCTCCTCCACCAGCTGCAAATGTTTCTCCTTTACAGAGGCTAGTGAAGATTAGAAGGAGAAAATAGCAGACTCGGGATGATATGTTCTCGGAGCTCCAGATGTCCTCCTACGCTGACAGAGCACAGCAGAATGCATGAAGGCAGTCAATGTCAGAATGCAAAAAAGCACAATATGAACAAGAGGAGAGGTGGCAGGCTGAATCGCGGGCTGAAGAGAGCAAGTGGCTGGCTGAAGAGGATAGGTGGCGTCAGCTTGCTGACAAAAGTCAAGAGTCAATGCTCCGGCTGCTGGAGCATCAAACTGATATGCTCCAGCATATGGTTGAGCTGCAGGAAAGGCAGCAGGAGCAGAGACCGCCGCTTCAGCCCCTGTGTAACTGAGCCCTCCTCCCCAAGTTCCATAGCCTCCTCACCCAGATGCCCAAGAACCCGGTGGGGGGGCCTCTGGCCACCCAGTCACTCCACGCCAGATGATTGCCCAAGCATCAGAAGGCTGGCCTTCAATAAGTGTTAAAATTTTAAAGTTTTAAACTGCAGTGTGTCCTTTTCCTTCCCTCCTCCCCCACCCCTCCTGGGCTATCTTGGCAGTTATCCCCCTAGTTGTGTGACGAATTAATAAAGAATGCATGAACGTGAAGTAACAATGACTTTATTGCCTCTGCAAGCAGTGCTCAAAGGGGGGAGGGGAGGGCGGTTAGTTTACAGGGAAGTAGAGTGAACCGGGGGGGTGGGGGGGAGGGTTCATCAAGGAGAAACAAACAGAAGTTTCACACCGTAGCCTGGCCAGTCACAAAACTGGTTTTCAAAGCTTCTCTGATGCGCATCGTGCCCTGCTGTACTCTTCTAACAGCCCTGGTGTCTGGCTCCAAGTAATCAGCGGCCAGGCGATTTGCCTCAACCTCCCACCCCTCCATAAATGTCTCCCCCTTACTCTCACAGATATTGTGGAGCGCACAGCAAGCAGCAATAACAATTGGAATATTGGCTTCGCTGAGGTCTATCCGAGTCAGTAAACTGCGCCAGCGCGCTTTTAAACGTCCAAATGCACATTCCACCACCATTCGGCACTTGCTCAGCCTATAGTTGAACAGGTCCTGACTACTGTCCAGGCTGCCTGTGTACGGCTTCATGAGCCATGGCATTAAGGGATAGGCTGGGTCCCCAAGGATAACGATAGGCATTTCAACATCCCCAACGGTTATTTTCTGGTCCGGGAAGAAAGTCCCTTCCTCCAGCTTTTGAAACATACCAGAGTTCCTGAAGACGCGAGCATCATGTACCTTTCCCGGCCATCCCACGCTGATGTTAGTGAAACGTCCCTTGTGATCCACCAGGGCTTGCAGCAGCATTGAAAAATACCCCTTGCGGTTTATGTACTCGGTGGCTTGGTGCTCCAGTGACAAGACAGGGATATGGTTTCCGTCTATCGCCCCACCACAGTTTGGGAATCCCATTGCAGCAAAGCCATCCACTATGACCTGCACGTTTCCCAGAGTCACTACCCTTGATATCAACAAGTCTTTGATTGAGTTGGCTACTTGGATCACAGCAGCCCCCACAGTAGATTTGCCCACTCCAAATTGATTCCCAACTGACCGGTAGCTGTCTGGTATTGCAAGCTTCCACAGGGCTATCGCTACTCGCTTCTCAGCTGTGAGGGCTGCTCTCATCCTGGTATTCTGGCGCTTCAGGGCAGGGGAAAGCAAGTCACAAAATTCCATGAAAGTGCCCTTACGCATGCGAAAGTTTCGCAGCCACTGGGAATCGTCCCACACCTGCAGCACGATGCGGTCCCACCAGTCTGTGCTTGTTTCCCGGGCCCAGAATCAGCGTTCCACGCCATGAATCTGCCTCAGTAACACCAATATTTGCACATTGCTGGGGCCTGTACTTTGTGAGAGGTCTATGTCCATGTCAATTTCCTCATCACTCTCGTCGCCGCGCTGCAATCGCTGCAATCGCCTCCTTTGCTTTGGCATGTTCTGGCTCTGCATATACTCCAGGACAATGCGCGTGGTGTTCATAGTGCTCATAATTGGCGCGGTGATCTGAGCAGGCTCCATGATCCCAGTGCTATGGCGTCTGGGCTGAAAAAAGGCGCGAACTATTGTTCTGACGGAGGGAGGGAGGGAGGAGCGAGTGATGACATGGCTTACAAGGAATTAAAATCAACAAAGGTGGCTGTGCATCAGGGAGAAACACAAACAACTGTCACACAGAATGGCCCCCCCAAAGATTGAACTCAAAACCCTGGGTTTAGCAGGCCGTTGATTTCATGGAGGGAGGGGAAGCAAATGAATACAGAACAAATCTGGTCCATCTATTTTTTACATCTTAAGCTGGCAGCAGACGGTGCAGCATGACTGATAGCCATCGGCATCTTCTGGGTGCTTGGTAGAAGATGCTGTACTACAACTGCTAGCCATCATCATCAAGACGGTTTAATAGGACTGCCGGCAGGACTGAGTCTCCAGGAGACAAAACATGTCTGCCCAGGTGCCTCTGACCGAACTCACTGAGGAATACGACGACGATGGATACCAGTTGTAATACACCATCTACTGCCAAAAGACAAGGAGCTGCTGCTGTATAGCAATGCAGTACCATGTCTGCCGGCACCCAGATGACATATGGTGAGCTGAGCTGAGCTGAGCGGGCTCCATGCTTGCCATGGTATGTTGTCTGCACAGGTAACCCAGGTAAAAAGGCGTGAATCGATTGTCTGCCGTTGCTTTGACGGAGGGGGAGGGGCCTGATGACATGTACACAGAACCCCCCGCAACACTGTTTTTGCATCATCAGGCATTGGGATCTCAACCCAGAATTCCAATGGGTGGCGGAGACTGCGGAAACTGTGGGATAGCTACCCATAGTGCAATGCTCTGGAAGTTGATGCTCGGTACTGTGGATGCGGTCCGCCAACTTAATGCACTTAGAGCATTTTATGTGGGGACACACAAAATTGACTGTATAAAACCGATTTCTATAAAACCAGCTTCTATAAATTCGACCTAATTTCGTAGTGTAGACATACCCTGAAACTGCTTTGACCTGATTACATCGACCCTGACTCTATGCTGCTTGGGGAGGTGGTGTTATTAAGTCAGCGTAGTGGGGCACTTACATTATGCAAATGTAAGTGATGACATAAGTTGCTTGCATCAACCTAACCATGTAGTGTAGACCAGGCCCCAGCAACAGATGCTGGTCCAATAAAAGATATTGCTTCACTCATCTTGTCTTTCTAATGTACTGGGACCAACATGGCTACCACACCACTGCATACATGAATAGAGAATTGTTATGTACCCTTTTCCACAATACAAAAACCAGAGGTCACACAATGAAATTGATAAACATCAGGTTTAATACAAACAAGAGGAAATATTTTTTCACACAATGCACAGTTAACATGTGGGACTCATTGCCATGGGATGTTTTGATGGGCAGAAGTATAATTGGGTTAAAAAAAGAACTGGATAAGTTCATAAAGAATTAGCCATGCTGGTCAGGGATGCAATCCCATGCTCAGGACAACTCTGAACCTCTGACTGCCAGAAGCCAGAGGATGATCACTTCAAAACTGTCCTGTTCTGTACACTCTCCGTGAAGCTATGGTACTGGCTACTGTCAGAGACAGGATACTGGGCTAGATGAACCATTGCTCTCAACCAGTACAACAGCTTTTATGTTCTCTTACTTGGGTAGATTAGTTACCTCCCTGCTTCCTCTCATGTTATATTAATACAGTAGTGTTAGTGAGGGCAGATCAGTGTACGTGCAATCCTACTGTTATTGACTCCCTGTCATTCTTATGACAAAGTTACAGAGTAAAAAACAGGGTTGGTACCATGGCCAACGTTTAAATCTGCGGACTCTATAAAAAGATGTATGAACAATAGAAGTAAACATTACGTGCACATATTATAGAAGGAAAACATCTATGCAGGAAAGAGTCTGAGCAATAACCTATTGCAACTAAATGGTTATTGTTCCTTTTGTGAAACTGAACTATATACAGTAACAACAGTATATCTTCTATGCTCCACAGTCCTCATGCAATGTCTGTCTATACCATTGATTGGGACACCCCAATGATCGTTCTTCTCTGGTGTAACATAACATTCCTCCAATTGCTTTCTTAAAGGCTTGCTAAGTAGCCCAGGTTCCTCCTGTGCATTATTCTTCCATTGCCCCAGGGAAGGAAGGCTCAAAGCCTGATGTGTGGGAGGGAGCTCACTTCCTCTGGTCAGAGCCAAGCTCCTAACTGAATCTTATTAGTTACCCAATTTAAAGCCCTTCTAGAATGCTAGGTTCTCTGGACAAGGTCAAAGTGGAGACCCCTCTCCACACCCCACAAAAGAACAAGGTAAACCCAGCCATCACTACTTACACTGCCTGAAAGGAGTTGTGGGAGAAAACCTACTAAAGGATTTTTGGGAGGGGGAGAAAAGGAGGGCGTGTATGGGATAGTTCTGCCCCCAAAACAATGTCCAATGTAAGAGGTGAAGGGAAGTGGTGGAAGGAAGGGAGGGAGGCTGCTTGGAAAAGGACTTTTAGTAGGCTTTGCTGTACTACTTATTTAAACCCTATGTTTCACTTTTATGTAGAGAGCACAAAAATACATTGCCTTTCCCCCTCACTCCATGCACATGCAAACCCATTCTAGGGACATGATTCAGCCTACGGGTTGCTTGCAAACGATCAGTCTTAAATTATTTGCTACTCTTGGAGTGTGGCTAGCCACCTAAACTCACCGGGTGGTAATTTCTGCTGATAACAAGTTTTTCAACACGAGGGAAAGTCTGATTTCAAAATGGCCAAACACACACTTGTGGTTTTGTATGGAATTTGGTGCCAGGTTTATGTGTGCACGCATGAGATTTTTGCTCTGCACAATGTTTTCAAGAATTAATCACTCACTCAAATGCTCGCAGAAAGTAATCAAAGTACAGCTACAGAAAAGCCAAAAATTCTCTTGAAACAAATATTTGCACATACTTGTTTCTGTTGTGCAAGTCACTGAGCTCAACCTTGACCGATACCCATTCCTTCCTTGGTGCTTACACCCTTCAAAATACTTGTAAGCAGTTACAATACGATATAGATATTTGGCTGAACTATGGCTGTTTAGTTATTTCAATCTCACTTAGGGTGACCAGACAGCAAGTGTGAAAAATCGGGACGGGGGGTGGGGCGTAATAGGAGTCTATATAAGAAAAAGACCCAAAAATCGGGACTGTCCCTATAAAATCGGGACATCTGGTCACCCTAGTCTCACTTCATAAATTAGTCCCTCCAGACTCCAAATCATTTGTTATTCTGGGAGCTCCCTCCAGAGTTGGGCCTCTTCCAAATGCTCAATGTACACCACCCGCTAGTGGTGCTGGTAGAAAACTGCCAGGTTTAGCTCCTAAATTATTTAGGTCATTGGTTATGAAGGGGGTACCTGTTTCACAGCACTGCATACCCTGTTTCTGTGATGGGTCACAGGTTCACCCTATATAGTCCAGGGATATGGCCGAGGCAGCTCAAGTTTCAACCCCTCTGGTCAGTTGATCCTAGACTCTAGCAAAAGGAGACAACTCCGCTCCTTGGCCTAATCTTTTTAGGTTGCCTCCCTCCATTAACAGCAGGGTGTTGAAAAGAAAGGCTCCCTTTACTTTTTAAGACAAGGATTCCCACTCAGTAACAGGTATAGAGACCCCCCAAAGGGAAATGTATTTCAAATTATACATAAAAAGGGCTCTGGGCAGCCTGTCATCACTTTAAATTACAAACCAGTACAATCCATTTCCTGATCATCTTCAGCCCCCACCCCCTTTCAACAATACACCCATTGTCAAATACATCCCAGTGCCCTACAATGCCTCAAGCCAGATTCCTCATCTGAATTTTAACCCTGAATGCCACCAAATTCAGGCTACTGTAGACCAAGCTTGGAGGGAATGAGATCAAGGATCACATTGAACAATTTACAACCTAACTGAAATAAGTTGCTGGAGTCTAATGCCGTCTCAAAATTAGTACTTCATGACCGCCTTATTAGCAATCTCTGCCAAGGACTGAGGCCACATCTACACTACAAAATTAAGTCAACCTAATTTACATCACCATAGAACTGCCGCAGTAATTACATTGCTTGTGTGTGTCTACACTTTGCTCCTTGCGTCAGTGGTGCACGTCCTCACCAGGAGCGCTTGTATTGATTGTCCTGTCAGTGTGAGCCTCCTGAAAGCCAACAACAGTCGACATAAGCAACACAGTATCTACACTGACACTGCATCAACCGAATGACATCGACTTTGACTCTACACCGCTCGTGGAGGTGGAGTTAAGTTGGCGTAGCAGTGCAATGACATCGGTGGGAGCATGGGCAGCGGGTGGAGCCCCCCTCTGGGGAGGCTAGCCCCCAGCTCCGCCCCTTCCGCCCACACCATCCCCACAGCCAGAGCCCCGAGACCCCCTGCGCCTCCCCCGCCCCATGGTCAGAGCCACAAACTCCCCCCCTTTGCCCAGAGGAGCCCGGGGCCAGCTGCAGCCCAGAGCGTCCCCCGTCTTGGGTTAGAGGAGCCCCTGAGCCCTCCCCGAGCAGAGGAGCCCCAGCCAGACAGGCCAAAGCCCTGAGCCTCCCCTCAAGCCTGGAGGAGCTCTGGCCGGGCTGGCCGAAGCTGTGCTGTGCCTCCCCTCCCTGGACCCAACCTGCCCACCACCCAGGGGAAAAGCGTCTGTAGAAGACGCTTTTGATATGCTCCATGCAGGTTCTGGGGCAGCTGCCAAGGCAGTATGTGCCTCCTCAGCCGTCCTGGAATCTGCATAGGGCATAATAAAAGCAAAAACTTTGCCGCCAAACCCTGCAACCGGGGGTCTGGTAGCTGCGCCGGAGGCGGAACCTCCCGAGGCCTATTATGCTAGCTGCCCGTGGGTGGGAGTGAAATTTAAGTGTTGACACTTCCATAGTTAGGCTGACATAAGCTACCCTCCCCACAGAAAGGTGTCTCCTGCTCATATCCTGTGAAGTCAGATACAGACTAACACGGCTGCAACTCTGAAATCAGATACAGGTGTTGCTAATAGCGGGTGAGATTAGCACTCTACCCTCCTGGACAGAATAAGTATTAGGACCCTATGCTTCCCCACTCCCTCTTGTTTCGGTTACGTAAGCACCCGCTCTTGGTACAATCATATCAAGAAACTCTTTCCCGGTATTCAAACGTGTTGTGATATTTTTAGCTGAAATTAACACACATTGCTTGAGTAGGTGAGGCGCAGCGCAGGAATGTGGGTGGGGAAAGCACTTTGGTTTTCTAGTGCTAGGAATTTTATAGCTCTTGTCATTCCAGCCCGGGGGAGGACGTCAATACCTCTTCTCTCAGGACCACTCCCCTTCTCATGAGGAACGCCCTATATTCCTTCACAAGGAGTGGTTTTGCTTTCTTTGAAATTTGAGCGTTCCTCCTCTCACATTCTCCCTATAAAGTTTCTAGGAAACAGAGGATCTTGGATCCCTAGTGCCCATGCAAGACAGAATCTGAGATTCACAATCCTGTGCCATGGAACAAGAGCCAATGTCCACTGGAAGGAAGAAGCTTGTGTTCTGGCTCGCCTTTTACCCCACGGTGCTCCTTGAGTTGTGGTTTAAGTTTCATCAAAAGGTAGCTCCCTACTCCAACAGCATAGTACCCCTTAAATCATACTGCAATGCTTGTTCAGTACTCACTCAGACAAAAGCTTGCCATTCACTGAGTCACCACCACCACTCTCAGCTATACAAGGATTTTCCTTGGAGGCCTTTGAGGGTATATCCATACAGCAATTAAACACCCCAGCTGGCTTGTGTCAAGTGACTCAGGGATCAGGCTCTGGAGCTGTAAAATTGTGGCGTTGACATTCGGGCTAGGGCTGTAGCCTGGGCTTTGGGACCCTGTGAGGAGAGAGGATCCCATAGCCTGGGCGCCAGCCCATGCCCCAACATCTACACTGCAGTTTTACAGACCTGCAGCCCGATTCCCATGAGCCTGAGTCAGCTGACATGCGCCCGTCGTGGGTGCTTAATTGCTGTATAAACATACCGTCACATACTGACCAGCAGGGCCAACCCTGCTTAGCTTGAGATCCTAAGCCAGGGGTTCTCAGACCTTTGTACTGGTGACCCCTTTTACATAGCAAGCCTCTGAGTGCGACCCCCCTTATACATTAAAAACACTTGTTTATATATTTAACACCGTTATAAATGCTGGAGGCAAAGCAGGGTTTGGGGTGGAGGCTGACAGCTCATGACACCCATGTAATAACCTCGCAACCCCCTAAGGGGTCCCGACCCCCAGTTTGAGAACCCCTGTCCTAAGCCAAGGTGGAACTCTCACTTTTATAGGTGTGGAACCTTAGGACAGCAATTCTCAGTCTTTTTGTTCAAAGCTCCCTTACTCATTGGTGGATAAACATGCTCTCCCTTCCTACCAATCACCCTCCTTTCTCTTTATTTTGTGTGTTTATTTTCAGTTTTACTCCCCTTACTCAGTGGAAAGCTACATGCTGCTCAGGGTAGATGGGACGGGGGACATCACTTAGTAGTGCTGGGGGACTGAGATGCTCTCACAGCGTTTGTGCCTGTGAGCTGCTATTGAATCCTACAGGCAGTTGTGTTCGAGATCACTGTAGACGCAGGGAGAGAATGTAGATTTTAAGGACAATTTCAGGCGGGAAAACAGTGGATTCAGGGTCATATAACTCTTGCCCACCACCACTACTCTTCTTTTGCCCCAGCCCCTGTGACTAGTCTGGAATCTCCAACGGCGGGAAGCAGTATTTTAAACATCATTTCTGTAAGGAAGCGGCAGGAGGAATGGAGCACTGGGAATGTCTCACCTCCTGGGAATACAGAACTATGAAAACAACATTTTTGCCAGGGCAGAGGCAGTACTATTGTTAATGGCCAGAAGAGACAAAGTCTCTCATTGCCGTCTCATACCACATGCCAACTAATATTTAGAACAGACAATAAGAGGATTATGCAACAAACATGCTAATCAGCACGAGTTTGGCAGAGCTGACTATGTTAGTCATGAGTGATAAAGCTACTAGCTCGGCAGCTCACTAATGAGCCCAAATAAAACACTTTACACAGCAGGTATAGGGTAGCTTTTAAAAAGCTGCTTCCTTTTTTTTTTTTTAAACTCTCTCTCTCCATCTGTAAAGCCAGGGTCTATTACCATTAGTTTAACTGTGTAGGGCTTAGGGAGAAATAAAGCTTAAAGCAGTGGTTCTCAACCTATTTATCATTGTGTAGCAATGTGTTACAAGGGCCACAGGTTGAGAACCACAGCACCCCCCCCCCGCTACAAGCCCCATGCCCAGAGACCTATCCATAGAGCAGGGCCCTATTACACTGGGCACAAGACCTGAGCCCTGCTGGACACATAGGACCCTGGTGCAGGGCCAGGAGCAGAGACCCACGTAAAATCCAGGGGTGCACCAGCACCCCCCACTCCCATAGTTCCCTCACCTATGCTGACCAGCACCCCATACCCCCTCAATGCCCAGAGCCCCCCCCCCCCAGAGACCCACTCTCCCACACCCTGGCCCCTGCAGCACTCACAGACCCATTGCTGGCAGGAGCACTCGAGCAGGGCTGTCTGCCACCGTTTCCCCCCCGTTGGCCCTGCCAGGCCGGAGCAGCAAATTTTGAATTGTTTTTTAGCACACAGCTGTGTGCTAACTAGGCCGCATGCAGCCCATGGGTTGAGAACCACTGGTTTATTTAAAGCTTTTAAAAGGGAAGGCGCACCTAGTGGTTAGAGTACTAGCAGGGGTTGTTTTCCCTGTTCCACCACACAATTCCTATGAAACTTGGTGCAAATCACCACTCAGCGTCTGTCACCAAAAACAACTGGGGGGCAGCAAGTTGGGTGACTGCTCTTTTGCACCTTGCAGATGCTTGTTAATGTGCTTTCCTCAAAAAGAACTACTAGATCAAATCGCTGCACGGAGCTGTTACATGCCAGCAGGGTACCCACAAAGAGACTGTAGCAGACGGATGGGGGGGTAGAATCACATCCAGCTTCCTGCAGGCTAATTGTTCCTGTAGACAAGCCCTTGGTCTGTGCTTCAATGGGGATAACAGCAATTCCCTACCTCACAGAGGTGTTGTGAAGATTAACTGTATCATTGTAGTAATACCACACTGAGTAACTGAGACCACCGCCCAGGGAAATAACTCACTTCCTTCCCTGACGAACCAAGGGACGCACCCCACCCACGTACTCATTCGTTACACCGATATTGACTTGGACTCCTTATACATTCCATGGGTGGCGTACCTGAGCCCACTTATCCACTGACACTTTAAAAACTCTTACCCCCCCCCCCCCCCCCCGGGTCTAGGCCAGTTATGTGATATGTATGTATCTCTTCACCCTTGCAACCGATACCTGTAACCCCCCACAACCCAAGCCTGACCCCAGCTGTACAGTACCTTCCCTCTTAACCTGTGTATATTTAATTTTAAACATTCACTTTAATAAAATTTTTAAATCTGAGCACGAGAAAGTCTTTAAATGAGTACTTGATATGTACAAATTTACCTAAAACTAAGATCACAAAGTCCAGGATTGTGAGCTGCTCCTGAGACAGAAACAAGTGCTTGAAGTCCCACTGAAAAGCGAAACACTCCTTTACAATAACATAACGCTCTTGTGTCTAGCACTGAGGAGTTACAAACTGTCACCCTTACACAGGCTTCAACCAAGTGATAGCATTCTACTCTTTTGGGAAGGAATGGACTTGAGAATTTGGTGGTGCACATCCAGTTGAAGCTGCTTGGATGTTTGGTATGAGTAAGTTGTTATTGCAAATGACCAGGATAAATAGCTGATAAGGCAGTCAAGGTTAATGATAAATATTATGCATCAGCTGACCACCACCTTAGGCATATGTTTGTATTATAGGCCATAGAGCTCATCAACCGTTTGTCAGAAGTATTATTGGAAAATGCTATTTATTGTAAACTGAAATTTTGCAGGAATGTGTTTAATCTTGATGAACGTTCACAAGAAAGTTAGAACACTTGCTTTTGATAAACACTTTTACCTTAACTATTCCTGACTTTTATATATTGCATTTAATATTTAATGTTTTGACATTAACAAACTGGCCCTGAATCAGTTTTTCAGAATTTTTAAATGTCAAAATTTTGGTTTTTCCTTCCCATTCAGAACCCCTTCCTCCATATATGTGGATTTCTAGGGAACGGAAATTCTTGTTTCTGACCAGCTCTAACAGACACTTTGTAAACCACCCAGACAGCAAAATTATTCAGTTGCCTGAGGAGGTGGCATGTTTTAGAAAGTAACTGAAGAGCACCCTTTCAGCTCATATTAGCATTGGTTTACTACCGGTAGGAATTAGAACCAGACTGCTGGTGTATTGAAAAGGAAGTTGAATTCTTTCTTCCACTTTTTACACAGAGGTTCTCTTACTTCTTATAGTCTACTAAGCTCAGAAGCAATACACAAAGAAAGCAGTACTGGGATAAAGAGGAAAAGCCAGAAATAGAACATCTGATAATCTATTACTGTTCCTCCAGCATAAAGGGCTTCGCTGCTTGACTGTGTAACACTGCCCCCTCGTGTTGGCTCTTAGGTACTACAGGAGTCAGTGACTACTAGTGGGAGCATAGAAAGCCATATACATAAATCTGCCCATGCCTCTCTATTTTCTTGGCATTTCTCCTCCAGCGGGAGTAGACTATATGAAGTCACTGCAATGTCTGGGACATCAGACAGCTGTCACAGAAAGCATGGTGATAGGTGGAGATGATGTTGACCTACATGGGAGGGAAACCCCTTAAAACAGATAACTTTGAAAGTTAGCAGAAGTGGCACAATAAGTTAGAATACACAGAAAAGCAAATTGATTTGTGGTTAAGCAAAATATATTTGGAGTTTTTGCCCCAGCAGGAGTGTCTCTGTTCAAGGCAAGAATCCCATCCTGGAGCGTCATATGCATACTCTGAAAAATTTAAGGTGCTTCTCAGTTTTCTTCTTCCTTCCAATTGTCTTATAAAGAGGCACTCGTTGAGGTTTGGATGGTGAGTGATGATAGGCTGCAGCATGATTGGGGGAAAAGGTATCCATAGGCCAACACTTCCCATTTAATCCCTATAAAAATGGGTTTTGCCAGGAGACTGTTGCTTCCAGGTCCAGGGGACAGTCCAGCTGCAGGAGACGACTCCCGCTTACAGCCCAGCATTAGAACAGATACCAACCCTGAGTAGGAGGACGGGTTCCAGCATACTACCAGGGTGCAGGTTCACCCTATGACTGAAGACGGTGCTGGAGACGCAGACATGATGGAAAATTTCTTTCCAACTGGCCTGCCATTTACAAGTGTAGTTCTGGAGGCTTCAGGTTTGATGGAAATACTGTGTGGTAGGTACTGCCCCAGCCCATGTAAACTCAAAGGGGACAGAAGTCTAAGTATCTGGCTAACGGGCTTTCCTTTTCTTCATTTTCCCACCAGCCACCTTGTTCCTGACACCTGTAGCTCCCTCTGTGTCATCGTCATCATTGGCCTCATCCCGGGATCGCTTCTTTTTCTCTCCCTGCTCCCGCAACTCCTGAAAAAACAAACAACGCCCACCCCCATACAAGGTGAGCAATTGCAAGAACTCTCCCCATTCAGAGAGAAATTCAGGGCAATGGAGAGAAGCAAGGGACAAAGGGAAACATACCATACGAGCAAATCTCTGGGCTTCAGCCACACGCTCCGTTAGCATCATGACCTCCTCCTCCTGTGTGGGGAATACAGGCAGCTTCTTGCCAATGAGGTGCTCAATGCGCTGGAATAGTTCCACATCATACCTGGAAAAATGAGAACCAAAGTATTCCTGGGAAGACTGATCTGTATGGGCTTTCCTTAACCACAGCCTCCACCCAGAGTCAGCCAGCCGTATGTAGCTCCTATTAGAGCTCACCACACTGAACTCTGTCTGCTCCTCAGGGCAAAAAAGATGCTCCCTACTCATGGAGCAGGAGGACAGGTGTGTCCTACTCTGAAGCAGGATGGACGAGGCAGGCACACCCTGAGGGTACTTACTGAGTGACAAAGGTGATGGATTTGCCAGACCGTCCAGCTCGAGCCGTCCTCCCTACACGGTGAATGTAATCCTAAAAGCAAATATCTCAGTCAGCAACAGGATGTGCTCCGCCAAATACTGAACTGAAAACAGTCCCTGGAAGTGCACTTTGTGCCCAAGTATACGGAGGCCCCAACAAGCAGCAGGTAAATGGCTATGCAGGGAGGACTATGCATTTCCCTAGGACAAAATAGAAGCCATGAGGAAGGGGAGAAACAACGGTCAGGATTTATGCTCAAAGAAGTAGCATGTGTAGCTCCCTGAGAATTGAGGGGATGGTGAAAGCAGCTGTCTAGTTTGTTCTCTGGCATTAACCCATCTCTGAATTATGGTATAGGCCTATAACAGTGCCCCTCCTCATTTTTTCCTTTTCTGACAGTCAACTGCACTGCAAAATCTGCAGGACAAAATTAAACCATTATATAAATAAGGTGAACTATCAAGACATTTTTGGGTGTAGTCTGTTGGACTGTGGAATGGTCTACGGGACGTGGAAGTTCCATTGCTAGGGTCATTTAATACTAGACAAAAGCTCTGGAGAACATACAGTGGGAAACAGCCTTGAGTGGGCAAGATGAACTAGATCTGAAGTCTCCTAACTGAGAGGAGGAGCACTTGCTAGTTGTATGGTACTAACTCATTTCCTAAACCACAGTAAGGCAGATAAAAATACTTTAGCCACTTTTCTACACTTTCCATTGGCTTGTTATACGATTGCAAGAAATAAGAGGGGAAGAGGTCTGAGACAGTGAATTGCAAGGGGAGGTGTCCACAAGTAACTATTAAGATGTGGTCCACTTTTGAGAAATCCTGGACTAGATGACCCAATAGGTTTATAATCTACCCGTAGTCTTTTCATAATTTAAGATCTTCAAGAACAGGGACTATGTCCCTCTTATTTGTTTGCAGAGTCTAGTACACCATAAGCATGACAGGAAACAATAGTCTGTTTTAATTTCTAGAATACTGAATATTGTTTACCTAACAGCAGATATTGAGCTATAAGTTAGTCTTAACAAGCAATGCCATCTGAAAAGTCACATCTGATAATGCTATGACTTGCATAGAGAGATGTCCTAAGATTTTAATAACTCTTCAGGTTTAGTAAAGTGTCTGTTTCCGTTTGATAAATTTGTACAATTTCACAGCACTCTAGTTTAATCAGTTTCTCCCTTGCAAAGAAAATTCATTATAAACACAGAAAAAAAAAAAAAAAACCCTACCACTGACTGATTTTTTTTTTTTTTTTTAAAGTCCACAACATACAGAAACTGGAATCATTATAAACTGGAATATTGCCCAAGATTAAAGTGGATATTTTCCCTTTAGCATGATGCAACAGAAACGAATTTATCCCCTGGCACTCCCCCCCATGCACAGAGAAAGCATCCCTACTTATCACGCCCCCTGCTCTGCAGTACATACCAATATACCCAAAAGGCAAGACCAAGTAAAAATTTCATCATAGAAAGAAATGGTACAGCTTCATCTAGAAGAGTGAGCTAAGAGCTCCAGTCAGCAGAGGAGAAAGAAGAGAAAGTCTTCTGTAGTGAGCTTCGGTGATCAATCTTAAGCATCAGGTGATAGGCACCCCTGGTTATCAAGATGAGTATCTCACCTTGGAATGTGTGGGAATATCAAAATTTATCACCACATCCACATGTGGGATGTCCAGACCTCTGCTTGCAACATCTGTAGCCAGCAGAATGGAACGGGCCTTTGCCTTGAACTTGTTCAGGGATCCCAGTCGCTTATTCTGTGATAGTAGAAAGAAAAATAAAGAAACAAGTTTATAATTCAAAAGTTAAGGAATCAAACAGCAAAGTACTGATCCTGTTCTTGTTAAACTATTGTTATCCTTCTGTATACAGAAGGATTGGGAGATTAAGCTTTCACTTAGAACAACTGATACTGGTACACTGGAATTTGGTGGCTGCATTAATGTTAAATTAAGCTCTAGGAAGCCAGTCCTACACACGTTATGGTCTCTTTTCTCTCCGAGCTGGTCATGACACAGTGGCACATCCTCAGCTCATATACACCTACACAACAAGGAGTGAGATAGGCTACTACCTGACTCATCTGTCCATGGAGGGGTATGGCAGTGAAACCCAAGTTGCGGAGCAGGAGAGCTGTCCTTTGAGTGTTGTTGCAGGTACTGCAGAATATCATGAAGGAGTTCCCAGCCAGTTCATTCAGGATATAAACCAGGTAACTGTCCTGCAAGGATCAACAAACACAGCAGTGGTACAGCCTACATGAGAGCAAAGGACAAGTTCAACCATAAGCCAGAGAAGATGGGAAAGAGCAGGAGAGTAACTATGAAGAAGGGGCAAGAATGGCTTTGAGGATGGGGAGAGAAGAGAGGCATTACCTTGAATTTGGAGGGGATGAAAATATAATGCTGCTGCAGTTTTTCAACTGTCTGATATTTGGAGGAAACAGCACATTTAACAGGGTCCTTCAGTGCAGCACGCTGAAGCTTTTGCACCTGAATGAGGAATCAAAATAAGTCGGTATTAGCAAGACACTAATCCTCCAGCAACACAGCTCTAAGACTAGGTCTACACTACGAGCTAGGAGCAGGATTCCCCTACTTGTGTGCAGGTGCTAGCTCTCAAGATCGTGTGAGCATGAACAGCAGTGTAGCCACGGTAGTACTGGTAGGAGGCACAGCTGGGCCGTGCCAAGTATGTACCCACCAGTTTCAGGCAGATTTGTACGTGGCATGGCTAAGCCATGCCTTCACCACCCACGTTTCCACGGCTATGCCACTCTTATACAGGTGCTAGCTCAATGAGAGCTAGCATGAGCATACATACACGAGCAGGGGAATCACATCCCTAACTCATAGTGTAGATGTAGCCTTAGGGAGGAGGAAAGGGGTGTAGAAACATCTATCAGATAATCCATGACCCCTTCCCCCACTTTCAACATACACAGGCTGATCTGAGAAAAGTTATGCTCTCACCTTCTTGGTCATGGTGGCAGAAAAGAGGAATGTCTTCCTGTCTCGGGGAATCACTTTTAGGATCTTATCCACCTGTAAAAGAAAGAGGGAGGAGGCAAAACCTGCTATTGAGGCACAGTAGAAGTCAAGACATGCGCCCCTTCAAGTAAGTGTTCCAAGCAGAGGATGCAGAGAACATATGAATACAGGGCCATATGCTAATCTGTCGGATACGGGAGGAGTGGCCATTGCAATAAATCCCTTTCTTCTTTTAGGTTTCAGAGTAGCAGCCGTGTTAGTCTGTATCCACAAAAAGAACAGGAGTACTTGTGGTACCTTAGAGACTAACAAATTTATTAGAGCATAAGCTTTCGTGGACTACAGCCCACTGCATCCGAAGAAGTGGGCTGTAGTCCATGAAAGCTTATGCTCTAATAAATTTGTTAGTCTCTAAGGTGCCACAAGTCCTCCTGTTCTTTCTTCTTTTAGAAGAGCCATATAAAATGAATCTGCATTGTGGGCTGGGACACCTAGACAGTCACCATGGACTCCAAAAGTCAACAGGCAGTATAGCTGCAGAAGTGTGTACATCAGCACGTGCACCTAACGAGGAACAACAAGATAAACATTTAGGGAAGAATCCAACAGAATTTAACAGAGATTAGCTCATTTCTAAAGTGTTTAAATCATTGTGTAGAATTTAAGAGAGAATTCTACGGGATGTTAAAAGTTAGATAGAATTTACTATTAAGTTCTGTGGGATAGTTTAATAAAGCTACAGCAAGATTTCATTTTCTATTACAAAGGTTCTCAAACTTCATTGCACCGCGCCCCCTTCTGACAACAAAAATTACTGCACAACCCCGGGAGTGGGGACAAAGCCTGAGCCTGCCCGAGCCCTGCCACCCCAGGGGGGCAGGAAGGCAAAGCTGAAGCCCGAGGGCCTGTAAACTGAGCCCTGCTGCCCCAGGCAGTGGGGCTTGGGCATCGGCTTCAGCCCCAGGCCCCAGCAAGTCTAATGCCAGCCTTGGCAACCCCATTAAAATGGGGTGGCGACCCACTATGGGGACCTGACCCGCCATTTGAGAACCACTGTTCTATTAAGTCTTATAGACATTTAGAATAGTTTCCTTAAGACTGCATTGATTTCATCTGTTAAATTCTATAGGACTTTTCCTTTACGGCGGGTATCGTAGGCCTCACCTCGGTCTCAAAATCCATGTTGAGGATCCGGTCAGCTTCATCCATAACCAGGTACTTAAGAGCTCGCAAGTTGAAACCTTTTGTGTTCTCCAGATGGTCAATCAGGCGGCCAGGTGTTGCTACCAACAGACAATCAAAAAGAAAGGTAAAGGTGACAGTAATGGGAAAAATGTCCCAGAATGCAGTCCACGTAAGGAGGGAAGAGGCACTGCAAGTGAGGAGGGAGGGACTCTGCTATAGAATTAGCTTCTTTTGCTTAAGATTGTAAAGGCAGTCACAGCAGCATGGAGCTGTGCTGGGAACTGAAGATGATTGGTGAGAAGCCAAAGCAGACTGATTTTCCCTGGATGGAAGAGCTCCTGTGCACCAGAGCTGTCTTAAAATGAGACAACCAGACCAGGCTTTCCAAGGGAAAAAGTGGGCCAGATCAGAGGCATCCTGAGAAGAGCTCTAGACCATGGTGCTTGAGTTCTTGGGGGAGAATGGGAGACCAGTCCCAAGGCAACTTGGCTGGACAATTTTGAGATGAGCTTGCATTGCATCCACTGTCCCTTCTTCAAAGCCAACAGGAACACACTGAGGTTACACTCATTGCTCCCTCCAGACACACATAGGAACTTCTGACAACCAACACCACCATTTCGCATTCCTTAGGAGGCCTGTGATCTTATTACAAGCATCATTCTACATGCTGATTTCTTACCAATTATAACATGTGGCTTCTTGGCTAAGGTCAGAGCCTGTGACATCATGTCAATTCCACCTACAATAACCGCTGTGGGGAAGAAGAAAAAAAACAGAGGGAGAGTGAGTCCCCCTGAAACAGAACCAGTACAAGCCACCACTATAACCAACAATCTACCTATTCCTGTCCCCTCTCAAATCCACCCACAATTTATGTATAGGAATTTAAAGCCACTTATCTTAATAAGAATTCTCTTTAACTACATTTTGGCATCCCTGACCAGTAACTGTCTTCCCCCAGATATCCTAATCCAGATTTCAAGTCCCAGCTCATTTACTGTCATGGCCCTATGTTTTCCACAGTCACAAAGCTAGCTGCAAAATCCACCCCTTGCTGCTAAGTTTAGCTGCAAAATCTGTGCATTCATTCAGAGTTCCTAGCCCTTATGGTTGCAAACTAAACCTTAAAACATTAATTTGAATATGGAACTGATGCAGGGAGTCTGCAAAGAAAGCCTGATAGGTGTGAACTTCCCTATTCAATTCATTGGGGGTGGTGACTCAAATTTATGGCTGACAATTTAACATGTAGTTATGGATGATCCTCCCTACTTCCCTCTTGGGAAATGTCCACTGCCTGGATGTACACCTCAGGGAAGACAGACGGCTACATGCTCTTTTTCACACCGAAAGGTGATATACTACCACCATAAATACTATCCCCTCACCAATGATCCTTTCCCCAACCCCACTCCCATGCTCTATTCTTCTATCTCCCCTCATTCCATACTCTCTACTCCCTTCCTTACAGTTTAACAGCTTTGTCCTACTCCCTCAAATTTTCACACAGTAACATCCGAATACTGTACAATTCTGAGGCCCATTAGAAGGCCACTCACCACTTTGGACGCCAATGGAGGATCCAAGAGCTTCAAACTGCTCCGAGATCTGGAAGGCGAGCTCTCGGGTTGGTGTGAGGACAAGAGCAAAGAAGCGTTGGGGTGTTTCCAGCAGTGTCTGCAGGATGGGCAAAGCAAAGGCCCCTGTTTTGCCAGAGCCTGTCTCTGCCAGCCCGATGATATCCCGGCCTACAAGGGAAGAGGTGGAGGCAAAAGCCTGTTATACTAGAGCCTAGAGAGATGCCCTCCCAGCATCATAAGAAAAGAGAACCCCATAATGAGATTTGAGAGACCTGTACCAGCAAGTAGTCACAGGAGTGAGTAAACAAGAGATGCAAGGACACAACACCTGAACAGGGGGGAGGAAGGAATAGCTCAGTGGTTTGAGCATTGGCCTGCTAAACCCAGGGTTGTGAGTTCAATCCTTGAGGGGGCCACTTAGGGATCTGGGGCAAAATCAGTACTTGGTCCTCCTAGTGAAGGCAGGGGGCTGGACTCGATGACCTTTCAAGGTCCCTTCCAGTTCTAGGAGATAGGATATCTCCATTTTAATAAAAATAATAATAAAAAAAAAACAGAAAAAAAAAAAACCAGGGAGCCTCCACAGACCTTTGCAGCATTTAAACATGGTTTTATTTCTATGTAACTGTTAACTTGAATCCCACAGTCCCTTTCATCTTCCCACTAGGTTCCAAGCAGCATATAGTTTGTCTTAGAACTTCAGGTTGCAAACCCTCACTTTACACTAAATCCAGCCATTTTATACACCATTCCCCTCATATGATTAAATATGTCCAAAAAAATTATCTTTGTCACTTCATGAGCGATAAGGAAATCTGGTCCAGTTTTAGACACGTTTCAGGGCTTAGGAACCTTGCTGCACACAGATCCAGTAGCAGTACCAACCTTGCTTTAGCCAGACACTGTCTGTTCTGAGGCACATCTTAAAATAACCCCAATCCTTGCCTTCAACCAGGAAAGTTCCTAAAGTGTAACTAATTTTAGAAGTACCAATACCTATGTGGCTTTTATTTAAATGCACCTGCCAATAAGTAAGTAATAGGACAAGGCAAACATTGAAAAAATAACTCACATTTTTAAACATGTTACTGAATTGTCTTCCTATCCCAATAGCGTTCACTTGATGAATATTCTAGTGAATGAGTTTAGTGACAGGAATGTTAGCTAAAAACGTAACTGAAATCAGCAATTACAGGGTGTTCCCAGAAAGCCATTTTGAATGAGCAATTATTCACTCTGGAAACCTGATTCTAAGATACACCTTCTTTCAGGCAGAGAGCAGAAGTATACCACGCATCTATTAGGGATGTAAAAGGTTAACTGACCATAACTGTTAATCTCCAGCCTGTGCCAGGTCAGCCAGAGGGACCTTGGTTAATCAGTTAAACGATATAATTTTAATCGTTTAACTGGTTAACTTTTTAAAGGATATTTACATCCCTAGCATCTATGTGACTAATCAAGACAGCTGAAATTTCAAATATTCACTACGAACTGTTAATGGAGTTGCAAGATTTATTTACTGGCATTAACTGGAAAATAGTTTTGAGAAGATCATGATATACACTAATATTTTGCAAAGAGGAAAAACAAAATTTGTTGAATTATGTGCTATGAATTTTTCATCTAGCTCCATTAAACAGCATGTTTACCCAATGCCGTATCTTTATAGTGCACTTCAAAACTAAACAGCAATACAGGCAGTGAGGAATACTGTATCCTTCTAAAATCGCAGGGGAGGTTTAGGGAGATCAATTGTCAGATCTGAATTAGAATCTGGACAGGATACTGGAGTTAACATTCATGCTCCTGTGGAGAGTGTAGCATTGTCTTCAATGACCTCAAGAATTAGAGACCCTTACAAGATTCACCCATATGAAGTCTACACCCTTCTTCCCACACCTGTTCTCAGAAACAGAGAAGCAGACTTTGCTCACCTTGGAGAGCCACAGGAATAGCCTCAACTTGAATTTTAGTTGGTGTCTTCCATCCCAACTGGTCACAAGTTTCACACAGCACATCTGTTACTCCCTGAGAGTAAAAGAAAAAAGGGGACAAACATCAACAAATGGCCAAAAACTACCAAGCTAGCTAATCGAATGCAGCTGACACAGTTAAGTACCTCCCAGCTAGACTCCAACCCAGTCAACCCATGGACACTCAATGCTGCACCCACAAACTGTGGGGATTGCTTTTAAGGAAATCCCTCAACTTAAAAAAAACCCCAAAAGTCAAATCTGTCTGAAAATTTTACCCCCCCTTACTACAAGTACCTGCTAATATCACTATAACTAAGTTCACAGGGGGGAAAAAATCTTTTTTTTCCAATTCATGCATTCCACAGCACTTTGTATACAACCAGTTGCATTTCCCCATGTCTTCCCTGTTACTTGGCTGGTTTTTTTTTCATATAGAAACGGGGCAGAGAAAAACATTGAGGAACAGAATAAAGTGATTTTAAAAGAGAAAAGTTACCTGGGGGCAGGGGACTAGGACATTTTCATGTACTTTAAATTTTTTTTAACAATCATATTTTATGTTAATAGCATCTCTTTAGCTCTCATATCAAGAGTAACTGAAGCCCCAAATGAAAGCTGGACACTTTGCCAGTTAATACCCCCCACTCCCTTCCAGGATACCCCTAATGCAAAGAGGCAAATAGTACCAGCACAGCACACCTGGAGGGCTGTGTGTTCAGGTCCCACAGCAAGTGCTGGCACCAGGTCTACTTTAAACTCTCAAAGATTAAGCAATAAGCAGCAAGACTCAGCAGGCGGGGAAGGGCACAGGGTGGCATCACCCTCAGGTCCCGGGCAGGTAGGGTTACCATACGTCCTCTTTTTCCCCGGACATGTCCGGCTTTTCGGCAGTCAAACCCCCGTCCGGGGGGAATTGCCAAAAAGCCGAACATGTCCGGGAAAATGGCGGCTCTGCTCCTCCCCGACTCTTCGGCTCTATTTAAGAGCCGGGCTGCCCGAGTGCCTCCAGACCCTGCGCCCCCAGCCGGGCACTTCCCCTCCCGGGCTCCGGCGGCGCAGGGTCCGTAGGCACGGGGGCTGCCTGAAGCCGATAGCGCTCAGGCAGCCCGGCTCTTAAACAGAGCCAAAGAGGAGCAGAGCCTCCAGCCGCGGCGGCTCTGCGTAACTTACACTGTGTAAGTTACACAGAGCCGAAGAGGAGCAGAGCTGCTGCGGCTGGAAGCTCTGCTCCTCTTTGGCTCTGTTTAAGAGCCGGGCTGCCCGAGCGCTACCGGCTTCGGGCAGCCCCCGTGCCTCCGGACCCTGCGCCGCCGGAGCCCGGGCGGGGAAGTGCCCGGCTGGGGGCGCAGGGTCCGGAGGCATAGGGGCTGCCCAAAGCCCGAGCGCTACCGGCTTCACGGTTTGCCGGGCAGCCTCCAGACCCCGGCTGGGCGCTTCCCCTCCTGGGCTCCAGCTGCGCTGGGGAAGCGCCGGCTGGGGGCGCAGGGTCTGGGGGCTGCCCGGCAAACCCTGAAGCCGGTAGCACTGGGGCAGCCCTTTCCCCCTGGCTGGGAGTGGGAGGGAGCGGAGTTAGGGTGGAGAAGGGGCGGAGAAATGGGCGGGGCCAGGGCCCGTGGAGGGTCCTCTTTTTTTATTTATGAGATATGGTAACCCTACCCGACACCACCCTCGTATCTGAGCCCCGCACAGTCTTCAGCGTGCGCGGCGAGGCAGGGCCGGGCTGCACAGAGGGGCAATGGAGACAGAGGGACGCGCCGCAGGAGCCGGTAGCAGAGCCAGGAACTGAACCAGGTTCCCAAGTCCCACGTTAACCCCCCCCCCAGGGAGCCGGGCGCGCCAGCGTGAGACGAGGGGGACGGACACCGCGCGGGGCCCAGAACAGGGCGGACCCGGGCAGGAGACGCCGGGCCCAGGGAAGAAGGGGAGGGGGGGGGCTCGTTCTCCGTTTGTCTCACCAGGTCCTTGAAGCTCCGCGGCTCTTCCACCGCCTCCTCCAGCAGCCCATGCTCCGCGTCCGCCGCCATCTTGCGCTTCACCTTTGACCCCCCCCGCGGGGAGCGCCGGGACATGTGGTTCCCGAAAAGCGGCGCTTTCCAATGACATCACATCCCGTCTCACGTGGGCGGGGGGTCTGTCTCGAGGCAGGCCAATCGGACGCAGATCATTGTGCGACTCGTTGTCCCAGCGCGGCGGGCCTCCAGCCAATCAGAGGACGCAAGCCAGGGCGCTGTGGGCGGGGCATGTGAGCCGCGTTCCTTCCTGGTTCTCCAGAGGTGCGTGTGATGATAATACGACGGCGGGACGAGGCTCTGGGGGGCTCTGGGAGCTAGTGAGGCCGCGCCCCGTGCGCGTGTGCTGGGTGCGCGCGCAGTGCTGCTATATGCTGGGAAACTTCCCCAAATCTGGGAATTTTTGAGTAAAATGTTTTGAATGAAAATTCGCAATTTCCCAAGTTGAAACATTTTACTCACCAATTCCCAGGTTTGGGGAAATTTCCCAGGATAGAGAAACACAGTAAAAAACGTTATCTGGGAATTTTTCACCAGATTTGGGACATTTTTAGCGCTAGGTTGGGAAAAGTTGGCATCATGATATAGAAGCATTATGTGTGCGCGCGGCGGGAGGGGGTTATGTGTGGGGGTGAGTGTGTGTGGGGGGTGGTACATGGAGCTCCTGCCCGGGGTCAAGCCCCGCTGGGGCGGGCGCTGAATTTGTTAGGGTCTGTTCCGTCAGGCGGAGTTGACCTCCGGTGTCTGCATCAAGGTGTGACCTGGCCGGCCTGGTCTGCTCTGCACCCACAGCGCTAACTCCTGCTGGCTGTTTTTTGCCACCGGCTGAGGCAGTAGCCCAGAGCGCTGGGAAGGGTGTTACTCCCGGGCGGGGCAATAGAGTGTTAGTGCATGTGTCACCCGATGATCAATATCAAGTTGCCCATAAAGCGGGTGAGAAAGGAAGTGGAGAGCTCAGGGGCGTCTCATTTTGGTGCTATCAGTGAATTGTGCTTGGCAGGTTCCACCATCCTCACTGATCCATGGTGGAGTGAGAAGGCCAGAGGCGCAGAGCAAATCTAAGACTCATCACCCTTCCCTCCAGAGCAACAGGAGCTTGCTGGTGATGGGTTGGGGTGAAAGAAAGAGACATAACAGTGAGAAGAGGGAAATACCAGGGAGGTGCTGAGGACAACCGTAATAGAGGCTTAAATTAAATGTATATCCCAAATAATTAAAAAAAATATAAGAGGATTAAAAATGCCACGATAGTTAAACAACAGAGTAATAGAAGCAGTTAGTGGCAAAAAGGCATCCTTTACAAATTGGAAGTCAAATTTTTAGGAGCATAAAATCGGGTAAGTCAAGTGTTAAAGTATAAGGCAGGCCAATACAGAATGTGAAGAGCAGCTCCCTCAGGACGCAAAAACTAAGAGCAACATTTTTGTATGTACGGCAGAAGCAGGAAGCCTGCCAAACAATCAGTTTAAAATAATTATTCTCAAATGAAATAGACTGTATGCAACAAAGGAAAATAAAACATTCACAACTCATTTATTGGCATGAAGGGAAAAATAAAATCCTCGTTTATGGCATCTCTATTGAATATATTAAAATCTATGACAATATTCCATATAAATATAGGTGGGAAAAAAGCCCTCAATGTTTAGGGTTTATATTAATGAAAATTGTGTTTAGTGAGATCATACTCATCAGTAGCTACCACTGCCTGATGCCATTGAAGATAAAGTAAGATAATCATAATAAAACAATAAAAACAAAACAATTCCCAGAGGCTCATCATAGTCCAGAAAGATCTACTTCTTGTAGTTGTAAATTACATGGAGTTTAGCAGGTTAAAATATAGCTATGGTATCTCTAGTGTAAATGTACTTAAATCTTCTTTCAGAGATTTAAACCTCAAGCTTCTCACTTGTGTTTCCATGGAAACATCAGGGAAATAAAGAGTCTACGACCTTGATAAACAATTTTCTTTCCCAGAGAAGAATAGAAAACAATATCATTCTACATATTATTTCCTTTGCAGTCAGGGCTGGCTCCAGGGTTTTTGCCGTCCCAAGTGGCGGGGGGGAAAAAAAAAAGCCGTGATCGCAATTGGCACTTCGGTGGCAGCTCCACCGCACCACTTTCTTCTTCGGCGGCACTTCGGCGGCAGGTCCTTCTTTCCGAGAGGGACCAAGGAACCCGCCACCGAAGAGACGGACGTGCCGCCCCTTCCCCTTGGCCACCCCAGGCACCAGCTTGCTGCACTGGTGCCTGGAGCTGGCCCTGTTTGCAGTAGCTTCATGTAATATGATAATACAAGAGGGAAATAAGCAAAATGGCTTTTGTATAGTTAATGCAGACTCAATGCTTTCTCCAGTTAGTTCTTCAAATAATATTGGTAAAACTGCTAGAGATTCTCTCTCTCTCTCTGTCCCCTCTTAAAGATCCAAGATATGCAGGTTGGAGGCCTGGGATCAATTTTCCAGGACGTCAAGCTTGTGATGTAAAACTAAATTTCTAAATCAGGGTACCCGATAAAACCTTGAGCTCTTACTGTCAAATTTAATTAGATCTTTATTTAACTATACCAGACTGCATCTTTTCTGTATTTTCAAAGTTCTTTCAAAGTTTGGAATCTTATGAAGTATGGTCTAATTTTTAATGAATTGGTGAGGAGTATTTTTTCCTCTCCAGTTGAGTGGAACCCAAATCTACAGAAAGGCTAGCTGGGATGGGGCCTTACAGTATTTACATGTGCATTTTGAGCCCTTTGAATTGGGTTTTTATATAAACTGTTACTCAACATTAAGTATGGTGTGGTTGTGGCATAGCATTGTAATACATTATTCAGGTTGACTCTGTTGCCTTAAGTATCAGAGGGGTAGCCGTGTTAGTCTGGATCTGTAAAAAGCAACAGAGGGTTCTGTGGCACCTTTAAGACTAACAGAAGTATTGGAGCATAAGCTTTTGAAAGCTTATGCTCCAATACTTCTGTTAGTCTTAAAGGTGCCACAGGACCCTCTGTTGCTTTCTGTTGCCTTAGCTTCTTGGTTGACTTATGATTTTTGGACCTGTAATGTGAAAAGAAGCAAAAGAACTTGAGAAAGATAGTGACTGTCTTATCTGATTTTCTATCTATAGCTCTATAAATGATGAAATAATCACAAAAGAGAAAAACTTTTCCCCAAAAGCTAATGCTTTGGAAGCTTGATCACTATATGTGTGAATAAAGAGGCTACATTCATAGCAAACTACATTATTTAATTACTGTGATGGTTCTCAGGATACCCAGGACAGTGATGAAAGAGATGAAGTGGGCTGTAGCCCACGAAAGCTTATGCTCAAATAAATTTGTTGGTCTCTAAGGTGCCACAAGTAATCCTGTTCTTTTTTCCAGGACTGTGAGTCACCTTATTACCCTCCTGCCTCCAGCAAGTGGGAAAATTGCTGGTGCTTAACTAGGTGTCAGCTGCT
The DNA here is from genome assembly GCF_011386835.1 of Chrysemys picta bellii. Classification (NCBI taxonomy): domain Eukaryota; kingdom Metazoa; phylum Chordata; order Testudines; family Emydidae; genus Chrysemys; species Chrysemys picta. The sequence goes on along the minus strand of NC_088791.1, from coordinate 88,948,003 downwards.
CCCTGACACCACCAGCCTGTTAGCAACCCAAACACTCTTGTCTGGGCTATGCCAGCCCTTATTTAACTTTGCAATTTAACAAGAGATGCCCCCAGTCCTGAGCCCCTTTGAAGCTTTTCCCCTGTTGTGTCCAGCCCCTTATCACTGATCACACACAGAAATACCATGTCTTCTGCCCCCCCCCAAGGGGATAGTGCACACACCAGCTTGTATGATTCAACTCGGGGTCAGTGCCTTGCTTAATATCACAGCATTAAGATATATTTATAGAATCATAGAAATGTAGGACTGGAAGGGACCTCGATACATCATCTATTCCAGTCCCCTGCACTGAAGCAGGACTAAGTATTATCGAGATAATCCCCTAATAACTCCAATGATGGAGATTCTACAGTTTTTTCAAGCTTTCCTTGTAGGTCATGTTTTCTAGACTTTTAATGATTTTAATTACCCTCCTTTGGACTTCCTCCAATTTGTCCATACCTTTCCCAAAGTGTCGTGCCCAGAACTGGACACAATACTGTTGAGGTCTTATCAGCATTGAGTAGAGTGGAAGAATTAATTCTCCTTGCTTGCTTACAACACTCCTGCTTGTACAAAAGGAAAAAAACAAAAGAATGTTTGATTCTTTTGCAACAGTGTTACACTGTTGACTCATATTTATTTTGTGATCCACTAAACCCCCCAGATCCTTTTCTGAAGTACGCCTTCCTAGGCAGTCATTTACCATTTTGTATTTGTGCAATTGATTATTTCTTCCTGAGTTATAATGAAAACAATAAGTTGATTATTAAAGATTCAAGAGATAATGAATAAGGATAATGGAAACAAAGGGCTACACATAAAACAAAACCATAACATGCTTTCTAGCGACTAAACTTAACAGGCTAACATTCTAGCTAAAGATGTCTTTTCTCTCCCAAAGTCTTTCTACAGCATTTCTTACTAAGGCTGGTTGAGTTCGCGCCGGGCCTGTTTATTTCCTAGGTGCAGGATAAGGGGGTATCTTCTTTGCCTTCTACTTCTATCCCCAAAAATCATTGTCTGTACTCAGAGACAGTATAACTCCCTGGGGTTTGTTTTTCCTGTGTGCTGCTGCCCTGTTGATTTCACATCTCTCTATTGACATTGTATGTAAATGATGCCCACTGTGTTACCTTACAAAGCTTAATTTACAGCTCAACAAAGACAGGTGAATAAACCTCATTTGTTTGACAGAAAACCTGTTTGTCAACTCTGCCTTAATACAGACCTTAAAACATGTTTTCATTATATAAACGTAACTCTTTACATAGTGTCTATACATACATTTCACAATGCTATTAATAACCAATGTGACTCCAGCTTTCATTTAAGACCTCACATGACATTCTTTGGTGAACCAGAATATAAATACCATAATCAGGACAGTCCAATAAACCCCCTTGCCAGTTGGCATTAAGAGTTTCTTGGGTCACAATTGCATAAAAGATTAAAATTTCTCAAAGAGAACAAAAATGTCTATATCAGCAGCTCTCCAAGGCCAGGCAGTGGAGCACTGGTGTTCAGCTGAGCGCTATTTCGTGGTCTGCAGAAAACTGGCTGACTTTGTGGAGATGCCTCTTTTCCTTGTTTCCATGTGTTAAATCACACAAAGAGAGTTAAACTTTAGAGCTGGTTGAAATCTTTTGTTTCTGTGGAAAATTTTAACAATAAATACCGCCCCCCCCCCCAAATTTTCCATTCAAAGTTTTTATTTCCCCCCCAGAAATTTGAAAACCAAAATATTCAAGCTGGAAATCTTGCTGCCTCATGGGAGTTGTAGTTCAGGTGCCTCAAGCTCCCATTCTCTTCTATTGGCTGGATTTCCTGATCAGACGACATCTCCCATGATGCATCATGGTCTCCTCTCTATGAGAGGTTTGGTGGTTTTTCATGGGAATCCCTGGCCATGATCCATTATGAGATGTAGTCTAGCTGGAGAGCCCGCCTCATAGAGGAGAATGGGTATATGAAGCAACTGAACAACAACTGCCGTAAAGCAACAACTGCCATGGCAGCATTTCTACATCAAAATATTTCAGGTTTTGGGTGAAATATTTTTTATTTTGGGGTGTTTAATTTTTCAACGAAAAATCAACTTTTTTAGATAATATTTGTTTAATCAAACACGAATTTTTCTGTCAAAAAACAGATGATTGTTTTCAGCCAACCCTGCTAAGATTACCTTATAGTCTTTCCAATATTATTTTTCAAAATAAACCATTTTTGATGTGCCAGAGACATGATAACAGCTGGGAAGATGGGTCCATGCAATTATGAATGAGATGGGAGCTATTCCATGCAACAACCTTTCTATTAAGTTGTGCTCTGTACTATGCAAAAGATTGAGAATCCACTGATGTTTACTATTGATTTCAGTCAGCAATGTTCTTAGAAACACCCCCTGATGAGGTAAGAAGGACTGAAGCTAATGTGGCTGTCTGGCAGATTGAAGTTACTTTTAAAGTTTCAGCCATAGGACCTCTGGTTATGTGAGGTCACATGAGGTAGTGGAGTCAAGTATCAGGGGGTAGCCGTGTTAGTCTGTATCTACAAAAACAACAAGGAGTCTGGTGGCACCTTAAAGACTAACAGATTTATTTGGGCATAAGCTTTCGTGAATTAAAACCTCACTTCTTCGGATGCATAGAGTGAAAGTTACAGATGCAGGCATTATATACTGACACATGGAGAGCAGGAAGTTACTTCACAAGTGGAGAACCAGTGTTGACAGGGCCAATTCAATCAGGGTGGATGTAGTCCACTCCCAATAATAGATGAGGAGGTGTCAATTCCAGGAGAGGAAAAGCTGCTTCTGTAGTGAGCCAGCCACTCCCAGTCCCTATTCAAGCCCAGATTGATGGTGTTGAATTTGCAAATGAATTTTAGTTCTGCTGTTTCTCTTTGAAGTCTGTTTCTGAAGTTTTTTTGTTCAATGATGAGGTATTGGAAGAGGAGATGGATCTATGGTAGCAGTAGCCTGGACAAATATCAGTTGTATCTACTCCCACAGCCCCATGTGTGTAATGCATGTGTGGAGACACAAAAGTGCACAGCCAACTTAGGGGTGCTGAATATCATTCACTTGACGTAGAAGAAAGGATGCTAAACTATCACAGAATTTGTGTTAGATTAGTACAGTGATTCTGATTTCAGTGGAACTTGTGAGCGTGTTTCTGATGAGCACTCTCTCAATCTATTTGGAAAACCTGGTTGGGTGGAACTGAGGAAATGGTGACATAACTGAGCATCTGTCAATGGATTCCAAATGTGCTGTTTCCTGTACTCCTAGAACAATGAGGAAAGTGAGGGGAAATCCAAATAAATGTTGTGTGACAGGGAAAGGAGAGGAAGCCTGAAACAATACCCAGGACACCATCGAGAATGGAACTACCACTTCCCACAGTGTTCAGGGGCAAAAAATACTGGAGGGGGCTCTAGATTAGGCTCTTCTAAAGTTGGCCAGCAGCCACATTACCTTAGGCTGTGATCTTATCATATGTTAGAACTATGTCATATTAAGCCTGTCAGTACTTAGATGGGAGACCTCAAAGCAAAAGCTACGATGGTGCAGGAAATGTAGTTGGTGATATAATAGGAAGTCACTCTTCCCTCTGATTGAGTGAAGTCACTGCCCTTATGCTGCCTTCTACTGCTGCAGGTGTTATCTTTTGGAAGAGATGTGAAACCAAGGACCAGATCACTAGTGGCTATTAAGGGTGTCCCTGGAGTAGGAATGTTAGGTCTGGTGTCTTGGCCAAATTCCACGTTATGTAATGCTATTTTGCCTGAAGATGAAGGGATGGATCACTTGATGATTACCTGTTTTGTTCATTCCCTCTGGGGCACCTGGCATTGGCCACTGTCGGAAGACAAGATACTGGGCTAGATGGGCCTTTGGTCTGACCCAGTATGGCTGTTCTTATGCTTTAAGATTTCTTTTGATAAAAGTCTACTTCCTGTCCTAATGTGTTGGGTAGAGTTTGATGTGTAGTTAAACACCTGCCACTTTCCATGTTTATGGGTACTGTAGGTAAAGTGGTTTGTAAAGCACTTTGGGATTTCTGAGGGTGAAAGGGGCTAAACTAAATGTAAAAATATTAGTATTTAGTATTAGATATTTTCTGCCAATGGGGGTCCCACTCAGTACTTGGATCTTCCATCGCATGATTAGTAAAACCCATCTAGGGTTGGGTACGACTTTGAGACCTTGTTAGGACAGCACAGTCCTATGTATCTGCATGTGCACACCATGACTGGAAAAAAACAAATCCTAAAGTCAATGGGCATTTTGTCTGAGTAAAGATTGAATTAAGACAGAAGTTTCTGCCTGCCTGGCTGAATGTGGAAGTGAACCCTTTGACTGGATCTCAGCTTCTAGGCAGCTAATTGAAACTATGTTCCTGGGAAGTTGGGAAAGGGGAGGGGAGGGCAGGAAAAGAAGCAATTTATCTATATTATTAGTGCCACCCAAATAATGAAATGAGTTGGAAAACAGAGTCAGTCTTTCAATGATTTATTTACCATGAAACAAACACCACTCATGATTAAGACTACGTTTTAGTCACAGGTATTTTAGTAACAGTCATGGACAGGTCACTGGCAGTAAACAAAAATTCATGGCCCGTGACCTGTTCATGACTTGTACTATATACCCCTGACTAAATCTTGGGAGTGCCGCGGGTGCTTGTGGGGGTGTGTAGGTGCCTGGGGGGCCCGCAGATGTTGGGGGGAGCAGCCCGGGGGGGCTCAGCAAATGCTGGGGGAGTGGTCTGGGGGGCACTGAGGGTGCTTGGTTGGGAGCAACCCAGTATCCCCACTTGTGCTGGGGCGGGGGGGCAGGGAGTTGGCAGGACTGGCAGGCTCCCTACCTGGCTTCTTGGAAGCGGTGACATGTCCCTCCCTAAGCTTGTAGCTCTGTGTGCTGCCAGTTCCGCAGCTCCCATTGGCCAGGAACTGCAGCCAGTGGGAGATGTGGAGCGGTGCCTGCGGGAGGAGGCAGCGCATGGAGCTAGGAGCTGAGGGAGGAACATGTTGCCACTTCCAGGGAGGCCCCGCCCACAGGTAAGCACCACCCAGAGCCCTCACCCCCTCCCATGCCCCACCCCACAGCCCTGAGCCCTCTCCCATACCCAAACGCCTCCTGCTGCTGTTGGGATTGAGGGGGGCGGTGGCCCGAGACTGCCCCAGCAGTGGCCAGTGCAACTGGTCCAGGGGTTGCCTGAGATGCTCGGGCAGCCCCGGAGCCAGGCGCACTGGCCGCTGCAAAAGTCATGGAGGTCATGGAAAGTCACGGAATCCACGACTTCCATGACCTCTGTGACAAACTCGCAGCCTTACTCATGATGAATATTGAAAAGAAAGGGAGAAGCTGTGACCAGTCTGGCTGGTCTCTTCTAGCTGATCTCCTGTGCTCTCTGGGCTGAATTGCATGTTGCTGTGGGTCCAGGGCTGTCCTTAGCTGGCCAGGAGTTAGTTGTGGGGTATTGCATTGCTAGAGCAATGTTAGAGATCACACAATACGTCTGCACTCACACCAAGATAAAACACTTTCGCTCACATGCAATCCACAGGGCCATTTTCATGCATTCAGAGACATGCGCAAACAGCACTCACGTACTCACACAAGTGGAGATGTGCACAGACTTGTACACCCATTACTTATATGGTATGGATATGCTGGACTGATGCTTGAGATCACATACGCATACAATACACCTGCCCTTCACTCCTCCCACCCCAAATATACACAACACTGCTAGCACTGGGTCTTTATTTACAGTGTCTGGTAGCCAGAAAGGCAGCAGGGACCCAGCACTGGGGTATGGATGTGGTAGAATATCAGAGATCACACACATACAGAAATACATATACACTGACACAAAATAGCTTCATATTCCTTTCATTGAATCAGCATCGCATCAGAGTCGTTAGTCATGTGTGGCGATCATTCTCGGATGTGAGATGCTCTCAGCGACAACTGCTTGTGGTTTTTTAAAGTACATAAAACCACATGTTCCAAGAACATGGGAGGGGCATAAAACAAGGACAAAACTTCGAACTTTGCTACTCTGGCTTGGCTTTTTCCCCCCTCAAGAGTTTCCTCAGTGCTTCATACATTTAAATCCTCCTCTTTAAGTCATTTTTTTTCATCCCTGCACTGAGATTCTGAAGTTCCTCGTGTATAGCTCGTTCTGCATGTGGGACTGAAAATGTACCTAGACCTAAGCCTTTTTCCTACTAATCTAAAGCTAGCTTCCAAGTCCTCTCTCCTACACCTATCTTAGATACCTATATGGCCCCCTCCACCACAATATGTAAGCACTTCACAATATGCAAAGTATTGAGTTCACAATACCCCAGGGGGATAAGGAAGTGCTATTGTCCCCATTTTACAGATGGGGAAAGGAGGCACAGAGGGGCCAAGTGACTTGCCCAAAGTCACACAAGAAGTCTGGGGCAGAGCAGGGTCTAAGTGCTAGGCTAGTGCCCTAACCACTGGACCACCCATCTCTTCTCCATCACTCTTTTTCATGAGTACCAATATATATTTCAACCGCAGACTCCTCCACAGCAGTTGCTAACAGTGTATTGCTGTCTCATGAGACCTGCCACCTTCACACTGATACCCCAAGACACCTAACTATTGACATCTCTACCTATCGAATCCCTTGCCACATCTTACAACTGAAACGTCCTTTTTGCATGAGGAACTGTCACTCTCCTCTACATATTTCAAGAGGCGAGTCCTCCTCTTTGGGGATTTGTTCCCACTTCCATTTTTTCCCCCTCCCATCCTGAGAGCTGTACTTGGTTTCCTGCAATCTACATGTTTTGTGCCTATTTGAATTCAGACAATTCTCTTCCTTTTTGATAGGGTGTTGCGCTGGCTGGTGAGTCAATAGGAGACTTTCCATCAGATACTAGCACTGACTTGCTTTGCCCTGCGGAATGCTTCCCTCTGGGTTGGAAGCCATTCTTTTTAACATTCTTAAACATTTTTTCTTCTTTAAATACAATTCTAAAAGCTTAAAATAACTCTATACAAATAAATAGGAAAAAATATAGAATACTTGTTGGTGCATAGCCCCTGCTGAGATATTATGTGTGCTGTACTGCCATCTAGTGGACATAGTTTGTCACATCTCTGGCTACTTTAGTAGGAAATTTGTGGGTGCTGGATATATCAATAGATCTCACTCCCTTTACCTCTATGAGAAGAAGAATTCACAGGTTATTTACAACCAGGGAGCAAGACCAGGCAAGGAGTCTTTTGATCTAACTCCAGAACCATTCCTCTCTGCCATCATGGAGCAGCACCAGATAGGAGCCAAGGAAATTTGGGCAGATTAGCCTTTAATCCAGCATTTATCCTACTGGTCTTCCACTAAATGTAGGCTCTGGAGTCATTCCTGTCATTTACCCTACAGACTAGATCTCCATCGTGACCTCAAATTTTAGTTCAATGCTGCAGGGAGGTAAAAGCATCAGCTCCCTTTTGGGGACATGTTTGCTGTCATATTTAAATCAGAACCTTGTAACTTGTTCTCAGCTGTGGGGATGGGTGCCACAAATACTTGTAAAAATAACAACAGTAATAAAAATAGTGAATAATCCAGCATCTCTAACCACACTTTTAGTTTTGGCTGTTTCAGCTGGATGATCCCTGGGGTTTGACAGTGATCCTGGCACTTGAGCTGGGGTTTCTTGTGTTGGAGGAAAGTTCTGCTCTGGATTCTAAGAGTTCACAGACTTCATCCATTGCTCTGATGCAGGACTCAAGGTTTTCAGCCAGTTTCTGGATTTTCGCCTTTAGCACAGCTTGGCTCACCTTTGTGACCTCCCTCGTGTACTCTGGCACAAGAAAGTTGCGCGAACCGTAGAATACCATGAAGCAGATGGAATTGTACAGCGAGATGGAAGCGTTTTTCTCTGACTGGAGCAACAGGGGGTCCATTGGGCCCTGTCCACGGTGGAGGAATTCTAGGCAGCTCAGGATTTCCCTCATCTGGTTCTGACAGTTCACTGCGATCTCCTGCACCCTTCTCAGTTCCCTGGAGTTAGAGAGCACTAAGGAGAGATCGGAAGTGACATTGACAGCCCCTCCGGCAGAGGCTACTCCCAGGCCCACAGCAGAAGCCAGGAGAGATGCTCCTAAAGTGGCAGGGCTCAAGGAGAGCCCTACGATGGCTGTGATTGCTCCTACTGCACTCAGGGAACTCCCAGTGATGTTTGCAATCAAGGATCGCCTGCGCAGCTTGTTGATGTTTCGTGCAATCTCGCGAAGCTTCCTGATTTGGCCATGCAGCCTGCTTCTCTGATTCAGCAGCAGCGTTTGGAAGTGGCGTGTAGGGTCCAGTGCTGGAGGAAAGGTTATAGCATTTCTCTCCATGGCCCTGTCAGGAAATACAAACAGATGGGCTTTACTCAGCCAGTCAGTCTTAGGAGTGTGTGTTTGAGGATTGGTTCAAGGCCCAGTCTGCTATTTCAAGGTAGTGCAGGTACCAAGGAGGTGAATCCCAGACACCTGTTCCTTGATGGAGATCCTATGGGATTTATCCTGGGTCCTTTCTGTTTAAAGGTGGTGAATACAGAGACTGATGAGGTGAAGTCTAGAGGGATAATCCCTAGGACATGGATTCTCAGTGGAGGTTAGGTTCCCCATGGGGAGTTGCAAACATGTTTCAGGAGGGTCCCGCATCCATCATCTTTTTCTTTAAGGTTAGTTGGGAGTCAGATCCTGAAACATTTTTCTATTGTCACTGTATGAAAAATGTTGAGAACCATGTTTCTAGGGTGAATTTGAATGGGAAGATAGTAAAATAAATGATCAAACAATCAATTTGTAAGCACCTAGAGGATAATAAGGTGATAAGTAATAGCCAACATGGATTTGTTAAGAACAAATCAGGCAAAACCAATTTAATTTCCTACTTTGACATGGTTACTGGCCTAGTGGATGGGGGGAAGCTGTAGACATGATATATCTTGATTTTAGTTAAGCTTTTGATACAGTCCCACATGACAGTCTTCAAATAAGTTAAGGACTGTAATAATAGGGTGACCAGACGTCCCGATTTTATCGGGACTGTCCCGATATTTGCTTGTTTGTCCCGCGTCCCGACCGATGTTCGGTCAGGACGCGGGACAAACAAGCAATTTTGCCCTCCACTCCAGCACACAGGCGGAGCTCGGAAGGGCTTGCGCCCCCCTCCGCCCCGACTCCACCCTCTCCCTCCCCCATTGGATCCCTCCCCAAATCCCCACCCTGGCCCTGCCTCTTCCCCAAGCATGCTACATTCCTCCTCCCTCCCAGGCTTGCGCTGATCAGCTGTATGGCGGCGCAAGCGCTGGAGGGAGGGGGTGACACCAGCGTGCCTAGCGCGGCCATGAAGAAGATAGGGCCAGGCCGGGGAGTTGAGGAGGACAAATTGCTAGTTTGTCCAGCGTCCCGAGCCGCGTGAAGGTGGGAGAGGCCGTGGGGCGCCCGGCCGGGCCGCCAGTGCCATGCCCAGACCCTGCGCCTGAGGGACAGAGATGCTGCCCACCGGCCCCCTCCCCTGGGGTGGCTGGCGGCCCCCGTTCCTCGAGGGCTCCCATGTCCCCAGCCCCTTTGCCCAGCTGTTGTGCGTGCCGTGCCCTGCCCCGAACCCCCCGGGGCTGCAGCACAGGGACGGGCTGCGGGCAGGTCGGTACTACAGGCTGTTCTTGTATGTGGGGACAGACTTGTCCCACGCACAGGGCAACTTGGTGGGGTCACAGCGGCCGCAGGCTGAGCACGCCCCAGCCACTCACTTCCTAATCCCGGGGTGCTCTGTGCTGCAGGGCAGAGCTGCCGCCTGCCTGAAATGCTGCTGTCTGAGTGGGTGGGATTGCATCAGCTGGGCACGTTCCCCTACGGGGAGAGGTGGAGACAAGGCGAGCTGGTGCGGGGGGGGCCCTCCAGCGGCTTTTTTTTTGCTCTGCCATCCCTCCCTCCCCCCGAGTCCCGATATTTCACCTTTGTCATCTGGTCACCCTATGTAATAAAGAGGATGGTAATTGATTATTTTCCAGGTCCACTGGAGGTAGGACAAGACCTAATGGACTTATTCTGCAGCAACGGTGATTGAGGGTAGATATTAGGAAAATATTTCTAATTATAAGGCTAGTTAAGTCCTGTAATAGGCTTCCAAGGGAGGTGGTGGAATCCCTATCATTGGAGGTTTTTAAGAACAGGCTGGACAAATACCTTTCAGGGATAGTCTAGGTTTACTTGGTACTGACTCAGTGTGGGGGATTGGACTTGGTCACCTCTTGAGATCCCTTCCAGCCCTACATTTCTATGTTCTCTTTTCAGGCTGTGAGCATTGTGTGATCATTACTGTGCTACTGGTGTCCTGTACTTAGCTTAAGGGAAAAGGGAAACAATCTAATGATAATGCCTAGCTCTTTATAAAGCACTTTTCATAGTTGATCTCAAATCGCTTTGCAAAGTATTATTATCCCCATTTTACAGATAGGTAAACTGAGGCACAGAATGAAATGACTTGCCCAAGTTCACATAGCAGCAGAGCTGGGAATAGAACCAGGTCTCCTGAATCCCAATACAGTGGCCCCACTGCCTGCCTAGCTAAAGCAGTTTTGCAAAGGAGCTACAAATATGTGTACACTGCAGCCAGCGATGTGATTGCAGCATGTGTAGCTATCCCTGAGCTAGCTTTAATCTAGCAATGGTGAGTACCAATGGCAGTGAAGTTGTGGCAGGATGTATTTCAGCACAAGCTGTACAAATCTGCCCACGATCCTGGGTATTACTTGGGCCGCTAGTCCGTGCTGAAGTCCATGCTGCCGCGCCTTCACTGCTATTGGTACTTGCGCTAGCTAGATTAAAGCTTGCTTGGGTATGTCTACACTACCTGCAATCACACCTCACACCTACAGTGCAAGGGGTTCTCAGGACAAATTATTTGGTGGCCTCAGAGTGTGGCCCCCAACTCTTGCTGCTCTCGTGCTTTTCCCTAAAATACTTAATTAGCATTAGGAAAAACAAATACATATGCACATATACATATCATTGTAATTTATTTATTGCTAGCTAGCAAGTCTGCTGTGACAAGTGGCATTAACAAACATACAAGTATCACTAGTCACAACAGACTTACTCAGCCCCAAGAAGTCTGGGGACAAATCAAGCCCTGGCTGTTGGGTCGGGGGAGGCAGCAGGGGCCAGGGGCGATGTGGGGAGGGGGGGATGTTGGCTGGGGGAGGCAGCGGGGGGAGGGGGGGAGGCGCAGCCTAAAGCCCCGTGGCAGGAGCCCAAAGCCTTGCGGCCAGAGCCTGCCTTCCCTGCCATGCCTGGGCTGAAGCCCAAATCCTGAGCCCCACCGCCCCTGGGAAGGTGGGGAACTCTCCGGCTGCCTAACTCTTTCTGGAAGCCCCAGCAACCAAGGCTGTCTATCAAGGAGCACCAGGGATGGGGTGGGGGCACTGGTTTCCCTCGCCCCCTCCCCCAGTCACAGCCCAGGAGGCTGTGGCCACAAGAAAATCCCCTGGTGGCCACATGCAGCCATGGTGGTCGCATTTGAGAAACACTGGAGACAGACCCTTAGAGGTTGTTTCCTGTCTGATACAACTTCATGTTGAAAGACAGGCAGCCACTAGAGTGCCAGGGGGTGAAAGATTTCTATGGCAGGGATCCTAACCCACCCCAACTCTGGAAGACACAGGTATCCAAATCAACGCATTAACACTATTCTCAACCACCGTTCCTGTCCCCTAAACTGGTACAGATGACAAGCACTGAGCCAAACATTTGTGCAGAACATAATCTGATCTGATAATAATATATAAGAAATCAATTCTGGTAGCCCCTGAATCATTTGTGCTACTGATTTTCTTGCTGAGAAAATGAACATTTTTCTAAAAAGAAAACTGCAGTCTCACAGACACTACTAGTAAAATAATAATTTTAAATATATCCCCCTCCATTCCAGGCTTCCCTGGGGTCTCTCCCAATTTACAGGGAGAACAGAATCTCCAGCCGCTCTCTCCCTCCCCTGGTTTTCAGAAAAAAAGTTCCCTATGTATTTAATTATTTAAATAGTAGTAATAATAATAATATAATTAATAATAGAGAAATGTCTGAAACAGACCAAAAATGTTTCTGGACAGAATACTCTTTCCTAATCAATGGTGCTGAAGGGGTCCCGAGGAATAATATTTCCAACTTACCTTTCGTTTCCAGCCAATCTCACCAAGGACAAATTTTATGCTGTTTCTGGATGAACCCCAATTTATAGTTCCCACGAACCAATTGCTGCAGTGGGAATGCTTTGCCTCATAGTGGGAGTTTGCCATTTCCTGCCCCCCTCGTCCAGAAGGATGTGACACACTGGAAAGTGACCTGGAGACAGCGCAGCACACATCATGTTCAGGAAATGATCCCGTCAAATGAACATTGTGTGTTCGCTTTTCCTGAAGTGCAGAAAAAAAAAATCAGACTATTCCTGGCTCTGAATGAGAGCAGTCATCCTCCTAGGGGAATCACTGCCCTTCCTCCCCTTTAAATAGCTAGTGACTTTATCCAGTACTACACCGAATGGGATGAGTGCTAGCCAGTCAGCTTGCTGGATGACTGAACCCTTATGTGCGTGTAACAAATAAGGAATAAATAAAATACACTTTCAACCAATCAGTTTATTTGCTAAGCCTAGTGTACTTTTAAAAACTGAACTCTGATGGAGATCCTAGTCCAGGGGTGGGCAAACTTTTTGGCCTGAAGGCCACATCAGGGTTGCGAAACTGTATGGAGGGCTGGGTAGGGAAGGCTGTGCCTCCCCAAACAGCCTGCCCCCGCCCCCTATCCGCCCCCTCCCACTTGCCGCCCCCTGACTGCCCTTCTCAGAACCCCTGACCCATCCAACCCCACCTGCTCCTTGTCCCCTAACCTCCCCCTCCTGGAATCTCCACCCTTAACTGACCCCCAGAGATCCCACCCCCTATCCAACCCCCCCCCCCGCTCCCTGTCCCCTGACCGCCCCATCCTGGGACTCCCTGCCCCTAACCGCCCCACAGGACCTCACCCCCTATGCAACCCCCCCTCCTGTCCCCTGACCGCCCCCTCCCGGGACCCTTCCCCAGCCCCTTTCGGAATGTGGCCCTGCGAACATGGGTGGAGGACTCAGGAGGAGCAAGGGCAGCCGCGCAGCCGGAGAGAAGCGGCGGTTTCCCCTTCAAAGCACTGCTTCTCTCCAGCTGGCTGCACGGCCGCCCGGTGCTCCTCCTGAGTCCTCCGGCCGCGTTCCCCACGCGCCCACTTGCTCCCGTGCCCCTGCAGTGCAGCCCCTCCCCCCCGTGGGGGGTGCGCCGGTGCTGAGCTGCCTGAGTGCCCGGCCCTGGGGCCCCCTGTTGTTAGGGGCCCCTGTGCCAGGGCACCCTGTGTTCCCTTGTAAATCTGCCCCTGAGCTGCGCCACTCGGCTGGAGCCAGCGACGCCACCGCACTGCTGGCATGGCGAGTTGAGGCTGTGGGGTAGGGGGGACAGCAGGGGAGGGGCCAGCCGGGAGCTCAGGGGCCAGGCAGGACGGCCCCATGGGCCGGATGTGGTCCGTGGGCTGTAGTTTGCCCACCTCTGTCCTTGTCCATGACTGGCTGGAGCACACACACGACATGAAAGAATCACTGGCCTACACCAAGGAAGCTGTCATTGGTGGCGAGCAATCGGTGTAGCTGCACCAGTGCTGACTCTTGAGTGTAGACGGGATCATGCAGAGGTTTGTAGTGACTGAACTAATAGAGGTTTATCCTTTAACCCGACTTTGTTCTGTTTACAGTTCTTACCTGTTGCATCATATTGAATTGAGGCTGTACACTCTCAGGGTAGGGACTGTATTTATATTTCCCTTTGTTAGGTGCCTAACATGGTATAGGACGTTCAAATAATTTGTGCCCAGAAAGAAGGGGTGCATTTGCTGGATAATTAGTCATGATGAATTAGTCACCCAGCTCGAGTCCTAACACACCCTCTAGCCTGCCTTTACACAAGAAACATTGGCAAAGTCCAGGGTGTGTCCAGAGCAGTGCATATTCCAAGAGAGGGTAGCCTCAGTGGTATTCTTTGTATTATTGATAGAGTCAGTAACCAAACCCCAAGTGTAAGCTTAAAATCCTCTTGTAATAGCCAGCTATCTACCTAGCACACAGGATGTCCTTTCAGTTAGTAGGCAGGTGGTCTCTCACCAGAAGTGTTATAAATAAGCAGAGCGGAGGGTGTGTTTGTTGGTCTGAAGGTTGGCATGGCACTGAGGATGGGAGGATGGATGTGGCTGAGGAGATGGTGGAGAAGACAGAACAAGCATTAAACAGCTACAGGCGACCCCTGCTGATAGTGTGTGTGTGTGTGTGTGCGGGGGGACGGAGTGAGGGCAGCGGTTTCAGCAGTGTTACTAAGCGTGCTCAGTCCATGTGAGCATGCTCAGTACAAGCCAAGCAGCAAACGGAGGGGGGAGGACGCGTCTCCTCTGGACTATCACCATGTATATAACAATGTGCTGTCAAGGACAAATATACTGGAAGTACTGACCTAGATATCTGTGATGAAATGAACCCCAGCATGTTTCATTTGTAGAGCTGATTGGATTCCAGCCCCCACCAATGGAAACATTTAACTTTTCAAAAATCTCAAGACTGAAAAAAAAATATTTTGATTGGCAAGTTTTGACCAGCCCTGTGCATTTGGTTTGCAACCTCTCTTGCAGAGCCTAAAACTTGATGAGGACTGGTGTACTGCTCTGAGCACGGGGCTAGGAACCAGGAATGTCTGAGTGTTAATTCTGACTCTGTTGCCGGGGTCAAGTCAAGTATCCTCTTGGACTCATGTGCCTCCTCTGTAAAATGGTGAGAATATTTATCAATATCACCCAGGTGTTGTGAAGATTCATTAATTAGTATTTGTCACATGCTTTGAAGATGAAAAATGCCAGGTAAGTGCCAAAAATGTTTTGGTGGGGCAGAGAAGGTGCACAAATGCAGCTGTGAATGGAATGTTGTGTTGGGGGCTTCAAATACGTCACCAACTTTGGAGCTTTGACGGGCAAAAAAGGGTGCGTTTTTCCATTGTATTTGCTCAATTGAATTAGTGTAACACAACTAAAAACCCTCTAAAATTCTTGTACAGCTACATGAGGAAAATGGTTGAGTTGTTTAAAACATGCTAGCTAATACCTTTTCAAAACCGAGGTCTGAGCTACACTACAAAAGTTTGCTGGTATAACTACACAGGTATAACCTGCCTAGCATAGGTGTAGTTTATACCAGCAAAAGAGAGCTTTTGCCAATATGGCTTATATCTGTTCGTCGAACACAACACAGCTATGCTGGTTAAATGACTTTTTTGCAGGTATAATTGCATCGGCGCAAGGGCTTTTGCTGGTATCAAAATGTCATAAAAATCCACACCTGTAACTGGCATTATTACACTGGCAAAAGTTTTACATGTCTAGCTGGGGCAAGTTGTAGTTTTTAACACATTAACACAGCTTGAGATGTGTTAACCTGCCTTTTAATAAGCGTTATCAGGGTTTTCAGCTGTGGTGAGCTGACGTGATTGAACAAGCATGACTGGCAACACATTATCTTTGCCTATGAAGACAGGGCCTTCTAGCCGATAGGAGACTATTTTCCGTAAACCACGGAGGATGATTACAGCTCTAGTATCACCATCATCTCAATGGACAGTGAAGCAATTTCAGCTGATTTGTGGTTGATCTTGTCAGTAGCATTCCTCCCCGTGGGACTGTGAGCATGGAAAAAATGGCTGCTTTCACAACTCCTTGTGGCCTTGTCTAGGAAAAAAGGTGCTTTTTCAATCATTTGAGCCACCAGTTTTAACTGTGCCTATGTTGGTGCTAAGTGGGGTTTTCAGTTGAGCTAACTGGATTGAACCCCCCACCACCACCACCACACACTCTCTTCCCCTAGCGTAGACAAAGCCATAGAGGCCCAGCGGTAAAACACAGGGCAAGTAGCAGGGGGAGGTTGATTGGACAGTACCTTACATGGCCAGCTGCCCCCCCTCAACTATAAATGAGGCAGAGAGAACGACAGATTATTGTTTTTTGCATGAGCCTGGCTGTAACACTCCCACTCTCCCTCACTCCTTTTGGTGGCCAGGTGGGAGCCAGAGGCAGCAATCTGTCAGAGATAAGCACAGAACCCCTAGGAGTAACTGACTGCTTCCTAGAGCCAGGAAGGATATTTTTGCTAGGGTGTTCCCCACCACAATTTAGTCTAGCGTGGAGGGTTCTTCCCCCCGCCCCCCAACAAGAATGCATGTTTTATGCCTTCCTGGGAGGACTGATCAGTTCAGTTATTTGGATCTCATAGGAGTTTTCCATCACTTTTTATTCCCTGTCAAGCAGCCCTTGGAGGAGCTGCAGATCACTCGGTTAAGCTACGGTTTGGCGACTTGAGGGCTAGTCGTTTGGTATTTTTCTCTTGCAAGCAGCAGGGCAGAAGGTCATGGCTGTATGGGAAAGTGACACAGGACCAAGCAGCACTCCTCTGGTGCGGGGAGCCCCACCAAGCAGGATCTCCCATATCTGTATTACCTAGTTGTGTGCCAGTGCCAGGGATCATAGATTCATGAGGTTGTTAGCCTCACAGTGATGGGCTGCCCTGAATAGGAGGTCACATGTAGGCACTGGGAATTCAGCTAATGGAGCTGGTCACTGGGATATGATTGACAGACCAGCTATTCCCACCCCCATGACCTTTTGCACATCCATCCAGTTGGCTAGAGCTAAATTGTTACCTATAAAGGTCATTGCAAATCTTTGCACCACAAATCTGCATAGACTTTAGATACAAGATTGGCATTAACATGTGTGAGCATGGAACTAAGCTGTCTATAAGGGCTTTGCCATCTCTAATTTCTATCTTGTAAAAAAAAACACCTACAAATTTCTAGAGTTTTCCACTCTATTCCTTGTTCTGTTTTATTTCTTGTGCACACGTAGGAGAAATGAAACAAAGAATGTCAGAAGCCCTTTCATTCACATTACACTCCAGTTACAGTTTGGATGGCACAATCACATTTCCCGTACACTTATATGATAATGATTTCCAATCAAAAATATTTCCCTTGGGAAATGAGTGGTCCAGGTAAACATTCTGGATAATGGAGGGTGATAAGACATGGTCCCACATATAAAGGTCACTTATTTCTCCCACAAAGCTTTGGGCCTTCTCAAAGCTGCCCCAGAATGTGTCTGGATCTTGCCCCAACATGACAATGCCCTGTGGTTGGATCCTATGCCCTGGTCTCAGCACTTTTCTTAAGCTCCTTTTACCATTTACCCAAAAGGCTGTGAGACCAGATTTGGATTCCCAGGTCACACACATGTGACTCCCAAAGGTGTTGAGTTTGGGGAGGGTGAAGTGCACTCCAGGACCACTCAGGTACAAACTAAAGGTGCCATTAAACTCTTGCCACACATTGAGTTCGTCATAGTACGTGGTGCGGTAGGAGAAAAGAATGATTTCCCGATTGGGCGGTAACTCTGAGGCCACTTTCATGCAAAGTGTGAATGCTCCAAGACTCAAGGGCTGTGCTGGAGACAGGACAACATAGCTAGTGTCTGTTTCTTCTGGGAAAATAAAGGCTTTGCCAAGGAGACCTAGGACAGAAATCATAGCTAGTTATAATCACACCTATCCCACAGCAACTGTAATTCTTCCATCACCTGACCCTCTTTGAGGAATGAATGGGTTTGATCAGAATAAGATCAGGAAAGAAGACAGAATGTGAGTAAGACAACATGTCCAGAAGTAATGAAGAACCCTCCACAAACATGTGTCCACCTTTCAAACTCAGTGTGTGATACCAGCTGAAGAGAAAAGGATTTCATTTTCAGGATGGGATTTCATTCATTCTCCTTCACAGCCTTTGTGCTGCATGATAGGGTGGTTTGAACAAGTATTGCCAAATGGTGTGTCATCCTGGGGAGGGTTGTGTGATCATGCTCAGTCGTAATAAGTGATGGGTGAACCTTGAGGTGTTCTGAGGTGGCTGGGCTTTGATGAGATCACCCATTCAAAAAGGCATCTACTCAAGTATATTAGGAGGAAGGATGGTCCAGTGGCTGTCTCTTGTCTTATACTTAGATTGTAAACTCTTAGAGGGCAGAGACCATCTTTTTGTTCTGTGTTTGTACAGCACCTAGCACAATGGGGTCCTGGTCTGTCACTAGAGCTACAAGGCTCTATGGTACAAGATAATAATAATAACCCCTGCCACTGAGAAACAGAGAAAAGGATAACAGTACTTACGTGAGCCTTTTCTCCCCTTTGAGGGCAAAGGGGAGTCTGTGGTGGAAGCTTTAAAAAAAAAGAACAGAAACTGATAAAGAGGAAGAAAATCAGAGGTTTTTGCTACAGATAATGCAAGATACAAATGATCACTGATATATCTTAAACTTGACATAACTTAAAGGGACACTGTCACAGAGTTTGGGCCCAAAACTAGACCTTTAAAATTGTTATAGTGTAACCCACACTCTCCCGTGCCTCTCCCTAGAGCCCTGCCCAGCTACAAAATTTGCATCCGCATTTGATCCATGATCTGCAAACATGGTCCCCGGGTATAAAACCGAATATCCGCAGATTTGCAGGGCTCTAGCTCTCTCTACTCCTCGAGGAGATAGTCAATAGAAGCTCATGCTTTTAGGTGTAGAGGTCTTGGGTTTGCTGCTGACCACCAATGCAGGGGCAGCATGTTACAATAGGGAGTAAATAAATAATAATGTGAGTATAGCACTGCCATTGCAAACAACATAATTAAGACTGAGAAGAGAAAGTTGGGGGGTAGGTTAAGGGGCTGGGATCAGGAGCCCTACGTTTTATTTTCAATCTTGCACTGACTCATCCTTTGAACATGGATACATAACTTATCCTTTTTCCACCTCATTTCCCCCCACTTGTAAAAGGAGAATAAAACTACTTGCATACCTCAAGGGGGCACGAGAGGTAGCAGCACCTAATGCTTTTAAACTGCTCTGAGACCCACAGATGAAAGTACTATATCAGGGGTCAGCAACCTCTGGCACGCGGCTTGCCAGAGTAAGCCCCCTGGCAGGCCGGGCCAGTTTGTTTACCTGCTAGGTCTGCAGGTCCAGCCGATCGCGGCTCCCACTGGCCGCGGTTCGCCGCTCCAGGCTAATGGGGGCTGCGGAAAGCGGCGCGGGCTGAGGGATGTGCTGGCCGCGGCTTCCTGCAGCCCCCATTGGCCTGGAGCGGTGAACCATGGCCAGTGGGAGCCATAATCAGCCGAACCTGCGGATGTGGCAGGTAAACAAACTGGCCCGGGCCACCAGGGTGCTTACCCTGGTGAGCCGCGTGCCAGAGGTTGTCAACCCCTGTACTATATAAAGTGTGAAGTGTCATTACTCTTTGAAGGAGGCTCTGCTCCATATAGGCATGGGGTGGGAATAGGAGCAAGGTGGCTTTATTCCACATATGTAGCTCCCCACAATCTGGTGCTTTTGTGGGGATCTACCTGGCTCCTGGCATAAATTAAAATAACCTCAGAGATGCCCTAATAATTTATGCGTGGCTGCCCACCACAGTCCTTAGGGGCCACTGTTGTACCTGAGACTAGCCACAGTGAATCTGTTCTTCAGTCACGTCCCCTTTCCACAGGATGCCTTCTACATTGGGGACTGTGAGAGGTGGTGGCACAGAAAGCTTGGGGGGATAGGGAGGATGTTTGGGGGAAGGTTAAGTGGCTAGAAGCACCCAGGGAAACCCCTGTGCTAGAGGTATTCCCAGGACGGCAGAACCATTGTCTTTAAAATCCTTTCGGATACTATTGAAAGCAGCATAAATCGAGAGCATCAGCAATACTTCAAACACCTTCTTTGTTTAATAAAAACACACACGTCTATCTTTTGTTATCTTTTTTCCTTTCCATCTCCCAGTTTTTCTTCTCTCTCCTTTCAAAATCTGTATTTGCTTCTCTCCCTCCTTTCTCTTTTCTCCAGAGTTCTACCATTTTTCATTGTTCTCTTCTGTGTGTTCGTTCTCATTATTCTCTTTCCTGTATAAAAGCAACCATGATCCCATGGAGTGTAGAACAACGCTCCCTCTCCATGTGCTTTAGCACTGTGTATGTGGGGAAGAAGCATAAGCTTTTTAGGAGGAATGGTATTAAAGTGAACCAAGGGGATCTGCAGTGATCTTGACTGCCACATGAACACTGGGGTAATAATGAACGAGATGTTCTCACTGAAAGTGACCTGAAGCCAGCCTGCCTACTCCCTGAAGCCAAATTTGACTGAAATCAGAATTTGGCCCCTGGTATCTTCTATTACTACAGAGAATTTGAAACGTTATGTAGTGTGGAATCTTGGGTGACATCATGGAGTCATCCTGCCTAACTTTCAACTGAATCTTATTCATTACCCACTAGACAGAGAAGATGCTGTGTTTCCCTGGGGATGGGTGAAGAACACATATGGGGAAATAATTTGCCCTGCCTTGTAAACCCATAGGAAAGGGGAAATGGAGATGCAGATCTGCACAACTCCTTCCTGACAAAGCTTGGGAAAGGAAGGGTGATCAATAGGGTGGCTCCAGTCATCTGTATAAACAGTGGACGAAGAGGACTTTGGGTGATCTGGGAGACTGATAATCTATTCATACTACAGAGGGAGAGAGAAAGAGTGTGTGTATATCACATATATGCTCCTGTAGTAAGTGTTTACATACTGTATTTTCCACTCCTGATTTTGATCTGCTGTTTTTTCCTTAGTGCATAATTTAAAACACTAGAAATAAGAACAAACCTGTAAATCTCCATAGTTTTCTGACAATTACTTTATAGATTATAAAGAATCAGAACTGTGGAGAACAGTGATCAACCTGTGCTAACTTGCTGTCACTGGGTTATAACTAATGTTGAGGAGAGAGAATTCTATGCCCCAGGTAATGATACAGATGAAGCAGTGGTTTGATGGCAGCATAGATACATGAAAATTACCCACTAAGGTTATGTTTTTCATTTATCCAGGAATACAAATCTGCTTTGTACCCCACTCCAGGCAAGAGCCAGTGGAACCATCCCCTGGTGTAAAGCCATTTCCTGGGAAGATGTTCTAAAATCTTTGGCCTCACCAGCCTCTCAAAGGTCCCAGTTTCCAGGAACAACCAGTTCAGATGGCTGCTATTAATTAAACTGGGAAGAGCATCTTCAGTCTAAGGGACCATCCACCAGCTAAGTAAAGAGACTTAAATTTGCAAAGTATATTTCAAGTAATAAAACAGGGATTTATTTCACATTGTTGCCAGTTAGTTCTGCACAATGAGGTGTTTAATTAGAACAGGGGTCGGCAACCTTTCAGAAGTGATGTGCCGAGTCTTCATTTATTCACTCTGATTTAAGGTTTTGCGTGCCAGTCATACATTTTAACGTTTTTAGAAGGTCTCTTTCTATAAGTCTATAATATATAACTAAACTATTGTTGTATATAAAGTAAATAAGGTTTTTAAAATGTTTAAGAAGCTTAATTTAAAATTAAATTAAAATGCAGAGCCCCCTGGACCGGTGGCCAGGACCTGGGCAGTGTGAGAGCCACTGAAAATCAGCTCGCGTGCCGCCTTTGGCATGCATGCCATAGGTTGCCTACCCCTGAACTAGAATTTCTAGAGTTAAAATTCTTTGTCTCATCCTGGGCATACAATAAACACCATCCACATCTATTACTTGCCTTTTCCTACATATCCAGAACTGCAGCATTTCCTAATATTCTTCATTAAATGAGGAATTGATCTTCATGTAGCCTAAGTTTTGAGTGTGTGCGTTTTAATTAACCTGACCTACGTTTCTGTTTTACTGGATTCGGTTCAGGGCTAGTTTTGGGAAGTGGCATCAGCCAGTCAGCCTCAAAGCTCAGGTAGCCTGAGAAATATGAGAGGTACAGTATTGTTCTTACCTTCTATTATTTGGAGGTAAACAAATTACCTTCAACTATTTAGCATAGTGGGTCCCTTCCTACTTGTATATGGGCCAGCTCCAGTCTATTGAGATTAGACATCACTTTCTCTTTTGTAACTCCTGTGATCCAAAAGATGTTTTCTTTCTTTTGTTTGTAAGCAGCAAATTGAATTACTCTCTCGTCATTTCAGACTCTAAGAACCATTTCTCCCCAATGCAGGTTAAGCGTTTCCATCTTGCAAAAGTCCATTTTGGAAGCAACTAACAGTTTACCTTTTCACCTCTAGTTTCAGAAGCAGGTTTTCAATCCCATAAAAATATTATAATCACCACCTGCAAAATCATCCTTTCACAGGGTCTTTAATTAAAACTCTGACCCAGCAAAGCACTTAAACACATGCAAAACATCAAGCATGTGAGCAGTTCTATCAATTTTGATAGGGAGTAATCAAGTACTTAAATTTATATACATGCCAAAATGCTTTGCTGGAACAAGGCGTACAGAAGGTTGGCTAGCAACCAAAAGGGCACAGTCTTAAAAATGTAATTTTAAGTTACCACTGGGTTAAAAAGAGACAAATCCTGTCTGAATAGAGTTAAATCAGCAGTTCTGATTATGATGCTTGATTATTATTTATATTAAGATAGTGCTGTTAGGCTAAGTTTGTCTCTAAAGGAAATTACATTGTAACCTTCCTTCTGGCACAGAAATAAGTAGGATAACACAAGTTTGATTATTTGCTTCTCCATCCCTATATTCTGCACTCTTTCAGTTCAATCACCCTTGGGACTTTGTCAGAAATCATTGCATCAGCGTGTGTGTGAATGGACATGAAAAGAATCCAGAAGACTGGATTTTGGTAATTAAACACTGAGTCCTCATTAAGATTTAAGTTACACAACAGAAACTAAGGCTAATCATTCAAGAAGTTCACCTCTCAGCAGTGGGAGAATTACATTGGCTGCAGGCCTTGCCTACAAACAACGAGAATCTTCCTCAACTCCAGCCACTGGTGGGTGGACAACAGTGTAACTGCATCCGTCCAAATGCCAAGCATAGGGAGAGCAAACTGCTTTCAAGGAGAGATAAGTGGCACTCATGCAAATTGCGGTTGAGCTTGTCTACACTATGGGTTTGCACTGGTGCTGCTACCTGGTTGGTGGCTAGTGATGGCTGGGATGGAGGCAAACCTCCAGTGTAGGGAAGACATTAGCCTGAGGGAAGCTTTACATCTGATTGATAAATCTTATTGTTTTTTGCATCTCTATCCTTGCATCAACATTATGATTTTCAGCAATGTACTCACTTAAAGGACTCAGAGGCAGACCAAAGACCTGCACTTCACACAGACTGAGGTATTCAGCTCGCCCGGGAATGGTCACTGTCACATACCGCCCTTGCATTCCTTCACAGTCAAATGAGAGGGTTTCCTCATAATCCATGCGGAAAACTGTCCCACATCTGGAAAGAATAGCACTCTGATTAAAAGATAATGAGCTGTTGCACTATACATGGATAACTAAATCCATGACCAATTTGAATTTTTAGAAGATGTTGCATTTTGAGTTAGGGTTGCACAAAAGACAGACATATGCTCCTTTTTTCATTCTCAGCACTAAAAAAATTGCTAGTTCTATTTGCTTCAAACTTTTCCCTTTGGGCTGGGACTAAGCAGAAAACAATCTGAAAACTACATTTTTGTCTGTAAGTTAGAGTGGGCAGGAAAACAGGCCATAGAATGGAAAACATCTTGCAACCTTCACGCTGGAGTTGTGAATGAGTCCAGAATGAGTTAGTGAGCTCAATCCAGTTCCTAGTGGATGGGCATCCTCATCATAAAAACCACCACAACAACTGGCACTAATTGATAGAATGGTTGAGAGTCCTAGAAAAGACCAGGAACTGAACTAGGCATGGAGACCAAAACCCCTTCTTACTTCTTTAATGGTCCCTCCACATTAAGGTGGTAGCAAATGATATAGGCAATATATGTATGGCCACTGCATGCATTCTATGGATAAAATTTCATTCTCCAGAGCTGTTGCTCTAGCCATAACTAGTATTTAGTAAGGGAAAAAGAAACAGCTTCTAATTCATTCCATATTTCTTTGGCCCATTGTGAGTTTGACTTAGGGTGACCAGATAGCAAGTGTGAAAAATTGGGACGGCGGTGGGGGGTAATAGGAGCCTATATAAGAAAAAGCCCCAAATATCAGGACTGTCCCTATAAAATTGGGACATCTGGTCACCCTAGTTTGACTTTGGTATGTTCATGCAATGACAGCTCAAGATTAGGAGGGATACCTTGGATTCTTTATTCCACCTCGTTCGTTAGAGTTCCCAATCCGGATCTCAGCACTGTTTATCCGACTCTTGCAACAGTCTCCTCGGTTTGTTAGTGCAACAGAGAAGATTTTATGCTCTGATTTCAAATCCAGCCTCCACCAGGGTGACCACTCTTTACGTGTGTGGGTACACTGTCCCATCAAAACGTCGGCAGATAAAGAGCCATCGTTAGCATTCTGAGCCGTATAGGAGTACATATATATGCTGGACTGGGAGGCAATACCATGTGGTGCTACATTTGGGACTGGAAAGAAAGACACTTGGTTGTGAAATTATTACAGGTGCAGTACCAGGGAGACTAGTAGCTTCATCAAGGTAATCAGCCCAAGAACACATAAGAGTTAGTGCCAAGAGATACAAAATGCAACTCTTTAATGGCAAAATAAGGAAACAGCCAAAGATCTACACATTTTATTGAAAGAAATACTCCCATGCCCACAGCTGCAAAATAAAGTAGATTAAACCAGTCAAGATCTAGCTTATCATAGTCATAAGGCAGAGACCTACTTCAGCTATCTCCTGATCCTTATTTATCCGGTCTCTAGTATTGAGGGACAGCTGGCAAATGCCATGCCACATGGTTACTGTCAAGCCAAGCTAAGCCACTTCTCAGCACAGACTGGACAGCCTGGCCTCTGGGATGTCAGATACCTCCATGAGGCTCTACGTAGCATGGGTTAATCTCACTCAATTTAGCTACATCTTTTACTGAAAACTGGCTGGCTGGCTGCCCTTCCTAATAGAATCAGTGATCTGCAGAACACTGTGGAGGACTGGCAACTCTTTTCCTCGCCTCTTCTCAAGCAGTGATATCCTGCCCCATTGAAGTCAATGGGAGTTTTAACATTGACTTCAATGGGACCGGGATTTCACTCAACTCACTTTATAGTTGCTCACTATAGGGGACATTGACTTGCTTGCTATGGCCCCAGTTCAGGAAAGCCTCCCTTTTCCAGGACAGGACTTAACTTTAAGCACATGTTTAGGTGCTCTCCTGAATAGGGATGGCCTTAAGCATGTGCTTCAGCACTTTCCTGAATCAAGGCCTGTCACAATATGTTATTGGCATGCTTGCTATAGGCAGCACTATACACGTGTGCACTCTCCCTCTGACGTGATATTAGGGTGTACTCTGGATAGATGGTATTGGTGTGTGCTATTGGCAGGTAGAGCTGAAAAGATAACTCAAAACCTCTATGAAGTGTTAGTAAAGGGAAAGCTGGAGACTAAGATGTGCTGCATTCCAGTCTGCAAGCACCAGCTATATTGTATTTCGTATGGCTGAGCTTAAATGAGGTCTGAAAAACCTTATCAAACATTGCGAATTGTCCCAGATTATCCTGGCTCCTGTCACAGACTCTTGAGGCAATCCATGCCTGCCAATAGTGGGGGGCGGAGTGAGGGCAGCCAGCTTTAGCAGTGTTACTGAGCATGCTCAGTCCATGTGAGCATGCTCAGTACAAGCCAAGCAGCAAAACTGGGTGGGGGTGGCCGACCCTGCCCGCTTTCCTCTCCCCCCCCCCCCCCCCCATGCGCCAGGCTCACCATGTAAACACTCTCTGATGGGCTGGGCAGCATAATCCGACGCTGTCTGCCATGCCTGGTTGGTTTACTAATGGGTAAGGCTGCGAGTTTGTCACGGAGGTCATGGCTCCGTGACTTTCTGGGACCTTTGTGACTTCTGCAGCAGCCGGGTGATGTGACTGGCCAGGGGGCTGCCTGGGCCAGCTGCACCGACTATTGCTGGGGCAGTCTTGGGCCACCCCCTCCCCAGGAGCAGCAGGAGTTTCGGTGTCGGAGAGGGCTCAGGGCTGGAGTTTGGGGTGCGGGAGGGGGTGAGGGCTCTGGGTGGTGCTTACCTTGGACAGCTCCCCAGATGCAATGACATGTCCCTCCCTCAGCTCCAGCTCCACGCGCTGCCTGCCCCGCAGCTCCCATTGGCCGTGGTTTCCAGCAAATGGGAGCTCCGGAGCCGATGCTTGGGACGGGGGCAGCACACGGAGCTAGGAGCTGAGGAAGGGACATGTTGCCGCTTCCGGGGAGCTGTGAGGAGCCAGGTAGGAAGCCTGCCAGCCCCGCCAATCTCCCTCCAGCATCAGCAGGGACCCTGCCAGCACCAGCGGCAATCCCGGGCTGCCCCCGCCTGAGCAGCTGTTGTGACCCCGGACTGCCCCCCCACGTACCCATGGCATCCCCAGGCTGCCCCCCTAGCGCCTGTGGTGCCCCTTGGGCTCCCCCCCTACGAGCACCCGCAGCACCCCCACGCTACCCCCTCCCCCAAGATTTAGTCAGGGGTATATGGTACAAGTCCTGGACAGGTCACGAGGCGTGAATTTTTGTTTACTGCCTGTGACCTCCATGACTTTTACTAAAAATACCCGTGACTATAACGAAGCCTTACTAATGAGTCTTGGCAGTCTCTCTGTGGCCATACAGGCTAGAAAGCAAACTATTCAACCTGGCCAGGAACACAGGGTGAAATTCTGACCCTATTGAAGTGAAGTTTGACATTGACTTCAATAGGGCTAGGATTTCAGCCAGGGTGAAGAGGAAGCACTCCTCCCAAGTAGCAGCCTATGCTACCTGTGCAGTCCTGGCAACCTGTATACACCCCAACACCTTGTGAACTAATGATGAGACTTCTCCTGTTGTATATTCTGAGAAGATTTATTTACTCAGTTCCCAAAAGGCTTCTTCACCCTTTCACAGGCACTGTTTATCAGTGCTCACTATAAGTGTGTATTAGCAATGTGATGGAGATTTGCAGTTTCAGCATGCTCTGCATATAGACAGGAGCTGAACAAGTAGGCAGAAACTGTCTAGTGGTTACAGTGATTAAGAGTCAGGAAACTTGGAGACTTGCCACTGACTTGCTCTGATAGTCTGGTCAAATTGTTTAATTTCTGGGTTCTTCAGGTTTCCTTTCTAAACATATAACACCCACCTCGGCAAAATACTTTGAAATCCTTGGATGAAATGCACTGTATGAATGCAAAATATTATTGTTACCTGCTATAGGTTAGTAGCATTATTTATAGGGCTAGGCATTTTTCCATATATGTGTAGAATAACACATGGTATATTTGTGCTCTCTATTACAGGTTGAGACTATAAAGCAGGGGTCGGCAACATTTGGCACGCGGCTCGCCAGGTAAGCACCCTAGCGGGCCGGGCCAGTTTATTTACCTGCTGACGCGGCACGTTTGGCCGATTGCGGCCCCCACTGTCTGCGATTCGCCGTCCCAGGCCAATGGGGGCAGCGGGAAGCCGCGGCCAGCACATCCCACGCCTGCGCCGCTTCCCGCTGCTCCCATTGGCCCGGGACGGCGAACTGTGGTGAGTGGGGGCTGCGATCGGCCGAACCTGCCGCATCAGCAGGTAAATAAACTGGCCCGGCCCACTAGGGTGCTTACCCTGGCGAGCCGCGTGCCAAACGTTGCCGACCCCTGCTATAAAGCATGTGTTCTAGGTCAGTGGTTTTCAAACTTTTTTTCTGGCAACCCAGTTGAAGAAAATTGTTGATGCCCACGACCCAATGGAGCTGGGGATGAGGGATTTGGGGTGTGGGAGGGGCTCAGGGCTGGAGCAGAGGGTTGGAGTATGGGAGTGAGGGCTGAGGGGTGGGGCCTGGAATGAGGGGTTCAGGGTGTGGGAGGGGGCTCTGGGCTGGGGCAGGGAGTTGGGGTGAGGGAGGGGGTCTGGGCTGGGGGTGTAGGCTCTGGGCTGGGGCCAGGGATGAGGGGTTTGGAGTGCAGGAAGGGGCTCCAGGTTTTGGGGGGCCTCATGCCTGGGGCAGGGGATTGGGGCGTGAGGTTGGGGCATGGGCTTAACTTGGGCATCTGCCGGTCAGCGGCACAGGGGGAATGCTAAGGCAGGCTTCTTGCCTGTCCTGGCACCGCGGACCGCGTTCTGCCCCAGAAATGGCCAGCAACAGATCTGGCACCGCGCAGCTCTTGCCTGCAGGCACCGCCTCCCCCCAGCTCGCCCCAGGAACTGGCCAATGGGAGTGCGGAATCGGGGCAGGGGCAGCGCGTGGAGACCTGTGGCCCCCCCCGCCTAGGAACCGGACCTGCTGCTGGCTACTTCTGGAGCGCAGCGCGGTGTCAGAAGAGGTAGGGACTAGCCTGCCTGAGCCGGGCAGTACCACCGACGGGACTTTTAACGGCCCGGTTGGCAGTGCTGAGCAGAGCTGCTGTGACTCAGTGCCTTACATTCTGTGACCCAGTACTGGGTCGCGACCCGCAGTTTGAAAATCACTGTTCTAGGTTCTATAAAGCACATGCTGAATAGTCGCTCTGCAGGCCTGTGCCACGTGAACATAGACTCCAGTCTGTCTAGCTCTATTCCATCAACCATATCAAATTGGCAGCATTTACCTCCTGTTGTTGTCTTTTGTGCTCGGAGTGTTTCACCTGCAACAGAGTTAAAAAACCCAAATTGTTACCAGAGCTGGTCACGTAGCAGAAGGGAAGCGTGAATGTGTGTGTTCTTATGTACTGGGGCACTTTTCAAAAGAAAAAAGATGCCTGAATCAAAAATTTTGCCCCTGGACATGTAGTTACTATTTGGTGTCTCAGAATCGCTCCCTTATCCAAGCTTTCCTTTGGCTCAAGGCCAGAGCCAGCTCCAGGGTTTTGGCCGCCCCAAACAGCCAAAAAAAAAAAAAAAAAAAAAGCCGCGATCGCAATCTGCGGCAGCAATTCGGTGGAAGGTCCTTCGCTCCGAGCGGGAGTGAGGGACCGTCCGCCGAATTGCTGCCAAATAGCTGGACCTGCCATCCCTCTCCGGAGCGGCCGCCCCACGCACCTGCTTGCCAGGCTGGCGCCTGGAGCCGGCTCTGCTCAGGGATGCATTACATACAAGTCTCTCCTGTGAGGGTTCCAGAGCACTGGACCCAGACGCTGATTTTGTGATCTAACACAAAACTGAGGGGATCTGTCTATAGACTTAATTGCTTGTACATTACTTTGAAGATTTATAGTGTTATGTGGGTGATCATCCCCACCGCCACCAAGATAAATGTTTTCCATTGGGTATTGAACATTGTGCCCATGGCACGGGGCTTTGTTGTGCCACATCACGCCTTAACATTGCTGGTATACTTTTCATTACGCTGCACCCAACACCTTGCCTCTGAAGTATATGGTGCTTGTCTACCTTTTGCATAGAACTAAATAATTCTGCAGAAATGTATCATCGCTCATTTAACCAAAGCCCTGTATGTGAAAGTCAAATGACCCAGAACCTTTTTTCTCTGGTCAGTCTGGCACTGCATTTCATCCCACTGATATCCTCCCCTCACTCAGCTCAGTCTGGTGTTTTCCATCTGGCTGAAATTATTTGTCCCTGGCTGGCACTGTTGGGCATAAGGACTCCATTAATGCGGCTGCCAGTGATGCGATGAATAGGCTGGAAAGGAAGGCTGAAGGCCAAGGTGGACAATAACAGCACCAAAAGACCTAGTGAAGCATATCAAAGAAAAGCTGGAGAGCAGGCCCCCTAAGGTCAATCAGTTCCAGTATCCATGGGAGATCTCCCAATGTACTTCTTTTGGATGTAGATATCCCCTTTCAGTGCTTTGGCCTTGACCCTACTTTCCTATGAAAAGACAATGGTCCTGATTCTCCACTGCCTGGCACCCTGTGTAGTCATTCACATCTGTGCAAAGGGAGCATATACAGGGAGTAGATCAAAGTGCACTATGGAAGTTTTAGTGCATGACAGCTAGTGTGCTGTAGATTTACACCCCATCTTACTATGCATGAATTCTCTGTATAGACAAGCCTTAAATCAGAATTTTTTTACTCACTTACCCCACTGATAGTGTTTTATGCTCATTCTTAACTCCCTCTGCACAGGGCTCCAGTAGAATTTTGGGGTTCACTTTCCCCAAACACAGCTACAAATCTATTGTGTGTGAATTCAGTAACTGTACTCACCAGGGAAAATCAATGGCAGACCAAACACTTGCACTTCACACAGAGTCAGGTACTCAGCTCGCCTTGGGATGGTCACAGTCACATAACGCCCTTGCATTCCATGACAATCAAATGAGAGTGTTTGCCCAAGCTCCATGGACTCAACTGTAGCACATCTGGAAATGAACAGGAGAGTGGTAAAAGAGCTGTTATGCATTGTGAACCTGAGCGAGGACTAGCGCCATGAAGTCTGTATCTGTGGAATGAAAGCTCCTGTCTCTTGTATGCTCATGCACTGAAATAAGCACGTTAGCTGGGATTTTCAAAAGGGCCTAAAGGATCTGGTTCCTAAAATCCTTATGCCTTTTCAAATGTCCCAGCCATGAGAATCAGTTGATCACTTAAAAGTGTTTCTGTTAATGATTTTCTTAAGTGATGTAGCTATTAACATGAAGTCAGTGAAACATGACCACCATTCATGCAATAGTATGGTTAAGAATGTAAAAGTCAAGATAAGCATGGTTACCACAAAAACAGGGCCCCCATGTGCTTCGTAGCCACCCAGAAAACCAAAGAATTGATTTTTCAGTCACAATGCTGCATAATTCTCTGCATTGCATCATTTTTTTAAAGGAACTACAACAACAAAAGACTATTTTATTGTCATTCTCTAGCTCTTCATCTTGTCCAGCTGTTGTTTTAGGGGCTCTGCAGGACAGAGTGTCTGGCTGGGAAAGTAAGGGCATGAGGGGCAGAAGAGGCTGAAGCCCTGCCTTCTCTGAACTGCACTGCATTCTGCAGCAATACTTCTTATCCATAGAGTTTAAGGCCAGAAGGGACCATTAGGTCATCTAGTTTGAACTCCCGTATATCACAGACCATTACATTGCACCCAGTTACCCCTGTATTGAGCCCACTAACTTGTGTCTGGCTAAAGCCTAACTTCCAGAAAGGCAGCCAGTCCTAATCTGAAGACCTCAAGAAATGGAGAATCCACACTTGCCTTGGCAGTCTGTTCCATCACTATTAAAACATGTTCCTTAGCTACCTATTAAGAAATTGTTTGATAACCTGTGTGGCTCCTAATCTGAGAGAACAAGAAGAAAGCAATGGCAGGAAGGGTTGGAGCATCGTCTAGGGACTAGTCTACATTGGAAAATTACATTGTGTCAGAACATGACTTTGGGGAGCTGTGGTAACTAGCAAGACGGGGACTGATTCTGATGTACACTGAGGCCACTTTATGCTGTTGACAGTGTAAAATCTCTTAAAGTGAGTGTAAATTGCTGTCAGAGCAATATAAAGGGGCCTTAATATAGACAAGAATCAGGCCTTAGCTATATGCAAGGACTATCGCTCTCATCATGTCAGCTGGGTTATTCATGACCCACTGACACAAAGTTAAACACAACATTCCTGTGTCCAGTGAGTGCAGTTTTGCTTAACATTTAATTACCGTGACTTCTCAGGGGTGTGTTCTCACACAACATACGGTAATTTTCCATTGTAAGGTGCAGCTCACCTGGAGTAAGGGCACCAGATCTGGCCTCCTTGTTTGTAAGTGCTCCAGCATTATTAGTACAATACTACTTTACATATTTCTTGACTTTGGTGGGTTTTGATTAGCAAACATAACTGCAAAGTTAACAGGTTTTTGACTTGATTGATGCACAAGGCTTAGATAATAATTATCACACACAGAAAATGACCATCTGAGAAGACCGACTTTTCACCACTTTGCAGGAGTGTGGAAAAGACTGCACATAAAACCTGGGCTCATGGAAAGGTACCCAGTCACTTTCATTCAGTTTTCCTCTACATGCTCAAATACTTCCACAAACTACAATAGATCAGTACCTGGGATTCAGTGTCCCACCAAGCTCTGGTGAGTTCCCAATCCGAATCTCTGCACCATTGATCCTCTCTTTGCAACAGTCACCTTGATTTGTGATCGCCACTGAGGACACAATGAATGTTGCGCTCAAATCCACTGTCCACCATGGCTGGAAATCTCTGCGTGTTTGTGAGCACTCTTGGCTCGGGGAACGGTTCAATAAAGATCCATCAATGGCCCTCATAGGATTGTCCTCAATCTCTCCGGCGCTGGACTGGGAAGCTGTTTTCCCCAGGGCTACATTAGGAGCTGTAAAACAACAAACACAGTTCTTATGCATCACCTGCTTTGGAGAGAAGTGCTAGAGTAGGAACAGCTGGATTATCACTGCAGCGGGGAAACGTGGCAGTTTATAAAATGCACTGAATTAACGAGTCAGAGTTCCTCAAGGACAGGAGTTCAATTCACAGCTCCCGTCACCACTTGCAGTTTCAGCAGAGAGAAGCCAAGGATTGAATGGGACTGGAAACTGAACTTTCCTATTACCCCTATGAAGCCCGCCCCTACCACTCCCACCCCATCAGGTTAAAGCACCTTGGGGCGAGAGTGAGGAACTACGTGGGGGAAACTCTGGCTGCTCTCTGCTCAGGGATCAAAAGAGTACTTCAGTCTTCGGGGGCTGCCAGTCCAGCACTTAAAGGACAACATTAATTTTGAATTGCAATTTACATTACAAATGTCACCTTTGTGGTTCAGATATAGAGCGCATTTCTGTAGCTCCTGTTGCCCAATTCCTCCAATCCAAGGACTCTTCTACAGGGCTAAAAATTACCTGAAGGCCAGACAGCCCTGATCAAAACTGTACAAATGGAAAGTGAACTATTCCAGTGGGGACTTATGATTTTTCCCACAAAGAGAGAGAAATTTCTACTTTCCCAGTAAGGCTGTAGCAGGGGACGTAGCCGACACCACAACGATGATTTGCTCAGAAACCCAGTATCCTGTTGAAAAAAACCTCCAAGATTTACCTGCTCTGGAGTTATTCAGGGTGATCCATATGTCAGTTTCAAAACGATCTGAAAAATTAAGCAGAGCAAGAGCCACAAGATGCATTTGAGGACAAGGATCATTTATCCGATTGCCTGGTCCTTGTTCCCAGTCCTAGAGCACAGCCCACGTTTTCTCTCTGCTGCTTTCCCCAGGCAGGCATAACAGAGAAACCTCACTTTACCCATGCAAGGTTCCCACTTCCTGGTTATGATCACTAGGCTCGAGATATAGACCTCACCTCTGAATCTATTGCTCTCTGTAGCCTGTGTCTGCCTTGGACTCTCTTGTAACACAGTGACACTTTAATTGGGGCAGAGTCCCTCTCAAAATGCTGACAGAGTTAGATAATAAAGGTAAAGAGTTAAATAATAATGGAGAGAAAGGGACTGGGAAAATATAGGCCCAGGACAAGGTGTTTTCATATGAAATTTGAAATAAGGTAGGGTGACCAGACAGCAAATGTGAAAAATCGGGACAGGGGGTGAGGGGTAAGAGGAGCCTATATAAGAAAAAGACCCAAAAATCGGGACTGTCCCTATAAAATCAGGACATCTGGTCACCCTAAAATAAGGAGAGTTCATGAAAAATGCACAGAAGCTGGTGAGCAAGCTTCAGAAAGGCAGGAGCTGTAGAGGAGAAGACTTTTACACTAACGGTGGCAACGTTATGGGAAGGGCCAGAGAAGTGGAATGGCTGGTTCTGATGTGGCGAGAAGAATTAAATGAAATAAGGGGGGGATCCAGCCCATTTACGTGACTCTTGAACTGCAAAGAGATCAAAATAGGTCAGATCTCCCCAGCTGAGAATTCCCGCAGAATGACGGAGTCTTCAGTGGCATGGCCCTGGCACAGCTGGCTCCTACTTCACCCCCATCTCGTGGTCTGAGAGCAGGGGGCATGCTGGAGTCAGAGAGGGTGGGGCAGGCGTGCTGCACCTGTGCTCCATTGATTCTCAACAGGGGCCATTGCTACCTGGCATAGTCTGAGAGCTGCTTTGAACTCCTTTGAGCTAGATTTGGTTTAGTACCTTTCCGAGAATCAGTGAGCCCCAGCCCACTCCCTCGTGCCCAGCAGAGACTGGGTGCAGTTGAGAATCTGGCTCACAGTCTGGATGTGTGGCTGGAATAAGTCCATGGAAGTTTTGAACTGGACCTTGAAGTGAATGGGGGCCAGAGAAGGCATTTGTGCAGGTTGTGGGGAGATTAAAGGGCTCGTCTAGAAAAACAGTTAGTGTGTGACAAACTAGGGGGTAAATCTATGACACAGTAGTATATACCACACACTAACTGGCTGGGTGGACCCTGCTACTGTGCTCCAAAAGTTCCCCAGTACGCTTTGATCTACTCCTTTTTGAAATGAGAAAAAGTCAATGCTTCAGTGCACATGGGAGAAAATGGGCAGCAGCAATCTGCATATTCCAGGATCTGGAAATCTGGGAAGACCATCTCTTCACCATTTGGCTAAGCTCTATTCTAGGATCTGCTCACAGGTATGTCAGCTTTAAAAAAAAAATCTGATTTTTCTGTGAAAATTGTTTACTTACTAACACTTACGTTTACTTGAACTGAAAGAGACTACAGGAAAAATAGTCTTCTCTGTTCTCTATTTTTCTCTTTATTTTGTGCATTTGACACCCTTTGTATACTGTTATGATGGAGATTGGGTGGAACATGACAAACTGGTGGCTGTGATAGCTGCCCTTTGTTTAGGACAAAGGTAAGCAGTTTTTGGAGTAAGATAACTGAAACAAGAGGGGCCACAAATAAAACACAGACCATACGCAAGGCTGGTTAGAAGCTAAGCTATATGATTGGAGGGGTTTCACTGGCAACTGAATACCTATACAATTGGCTGGGTATTGTTTGGTGGAGGTGTGTGCATCTGTGAGAAGAAGTAGAAGGAGGCAGAGAAGGCAGCAGGAAAGCCAAGGAGACAGCAAGAGGAGCTCTTCCAACAAGACAAAGCCAAGAGGGAGAGCTTTTTGGGCAGAGTGCTGGCTGGACAGTGGTTTGGAACTGTGAGCAAGGAAACTGCCTCCTGCTGTTTAATTCCTACTGTGTTCTGGGAAACAGAACTCTGTGTAAATGCCTCGTAAATAAACAGGATTGCTCCAAAGAAATACCTGACTCCATAATCAATTTCTTCTTGTAATGTCAACAACCCACAAGACTCCAAATACTGGCTAACCACTCGGGTAAAAGGGATAACAATACCATGAATTTCATGGTCTCCCCATACAATTAGTCTATTTCATCTGTTTGGATGCATTGCTCACACAGCAACAAGGAAGGGGAAAAACATTTTAAAAACAAGAAAATTAGATTGTAAACATCTAGTTACTTTTAACTCGTATTTTGAAATTGACTGGCTCTCAAGTTGATGGCATCCCTTTAATATCTAATAAGTTCTATAATGAGTGGCTATGTTTATTAATAATAATTAATACATGTAATTAATCTACATACTGAACTTTGAAGATGTAAAACACTAGATGAATGCTAATGATTATATTATGCATTGGCAGGAAGATAGGCTATAATCTAACAGGTCTTTTCCTTCTGTAACTGCTAAGATCCAAAAGGAGTTGCAAAACTTAAAGAGTGTGAAGAGGTGAAGGCAAAGCTGAATGAAGTTTGTATCAAAAGTGAAATCAAGCCAGTGGCATATATTGGCAAAGTTCTGGAGGTGATAAGAGGCTGATTTACAGACAAGGAAGATGTGAGAAAAGGAGAAAGAAAAGTCAGGACAAAGGGAGAAGACAGAGTTGGGTTTGATGATTCTCCTCTTGCCCAACAGAATCACTTCTGGTTCTGGAGACATCTAGCTGAAGAAATAGAAGTGAAGCAAGCAAAGTAGACCAGGCCTATTGCATCACATTTCATCTCTTTTATAAGATTCTAACTTACCTCCATTGGGGATCCTTGGACCCAGAGTTTCATTGAGCATGAAGTCTACAAAAGAATGAAAATAAAAGCAAAAGCAAACAAAAAATATTCAGTTTCCATCCTGAGTGACACAAACTAGTGCTGTCCAGAGGACGGTAATTCCATTTTGCAGCAACTTTTGAGGTTTCTGAATTTGTTTTTGTTCCACATTGGAATGAACAAAACCCCATAACCTTTTGAATTTTTTCACTAAACAGAATTGTGTGACATCCATTTTCAGATTGACAACCTGAACTTTTCAATTTGAGTCAGACTCTCTCTGGTCAGAAGTAACCAAAGAGCCCTGGACATAAACAAAAAACAACTGCCCTCCCCCCCCACAACACCCTTCCCAGTGAAATATCTGTCAAAACCGATCTGTTTTGGCTTTGACAAAATCACATACTGTACTTCAACAAAATTTCATTTAGTCAAGAATGTTCCAACCAGCTCTAAAACTAACTCCCCAGTCTGCCTGCCTGATAGCAGTGCACAAAAATGGCCAGTGAAACAAACTAAGACTTATATGCATTTCTTCTGGATCTCTAATATAAAGTGAAGGTGAGTCTGGGAAGGAATTCACCTACTTCTGGGATCTCTTCTGTCATACACACCTACATTTAGAATATCCATTAATGAAGCTGAAACAGTCATTCCATTGCTTTACTCCTACCCTACACTTCTCTCAGACGTGTGACTGGCTCAAGAGGGTCAGCCAGCCAACTTGCCTGTAGAGAGCAGAGAGCTTGCACCAGCTCCAGAATAGAGACCAATTACACCCAGCCTTTGGTGGCAGCATCCTGCTTTTGTGCTAAGGATTGTGCACCAAACAGTCTGGTCTAGGGGCTCACCCTCATTTTAAGTGGGATCATAAAAAGGACTCACCTGATGGCATGGAGCAGCGGAGTCCCTGAGAGAGAAAAGGAGCTCATCTTGGAGGCTGGTGCAACAGCGGTGATAAAGAAGGAATTTAGGGTATGTCTACACGGGGGCTGGAAGGTGTAATTTCCAGCTTTACGAGACATATTCATGTTAGCTCTGAGAAGCGCTAGCTGCTGAAAATATGATTCTATCTAAGACCAGAGGTTCGTGCTCGGGGCACTTAGCCCCTCCCACGCTTGTGCCGCTATGGCTACACTTCTATTTTTAGTGCAGAGCTAGAGTGGGAATGTCTCCTCGAGCTGGAATTTACACCTTCTGGCTCCAGTATAGCCAGACCCTTAGTCCAAGGTTAGCACAGAGCCAACCTGGCTCCACATGGTGCCTCCACCTATTGATTTCAGAGTAGCAGCCGTGTTAGTCTGTATCCGCAAAAAGAAGAACAGGAGGACTTGTGGCACCTTAGAGACTAACAAATTTATTAGAGCATAAGCTTTCGTGGACTACAGCCCACTTCTTCGGATGCATATGCATCCGAAGAAGTGGGCTGTAGTCCACGAAAGCTTATGCTCTAATAAATTTGTTAGTCTCTAAGGTGCCACAAGTCCTCCTGTTCTTCTTTTTTCACCTATTGATTGTCTACCGTTCTCACAGGTGACAGGAGGACCTACAAGCCGACAAACTTTTTAGGCCCACCTACTATCTTCATTCAGCAACAATGCCAGGCAATTCAAAATGATAGTAATGTTCTTTAGTCCAGAATTTTCAAAGGACTAAAGAAGGCAGTCAGTCATCCAAAGCCCACTAGAATTCACTGGGATTTGGGCTCCTGACTCCTCTGAAAATACCTTAGGAGACAAAAACAGTTTCAGGATTGTTAGCACCATTTTAGGGTTAATATTTCCCAATGGCATTGTAAGCCACAAACCTAGTTTCTTAGTTAAATGGACATCGTCAACTAGAAAAAAAAATCACATATTTGTCTGCAATTTTGTATGTTACTTTGGTAATGAGTAACAGCTAAGATTATTTCCCCCCGTTTGTTTACACTGGGCTTAGTTTTACACTAAGTCCAGGAGGGTTTTGTCACTGACTCCAATGAGAGTAAGTGCAAGCCCTTTGTGTATTTGACAGTATTTTGTGCACAGTCAGTTTCAGGATATCTGTAGACATCTGTAAACATCAACAGCTGGGAAGCAGAAAAAAAATCAAGTAATAAATTGCTGTCTTTCAGGAACTGGAGTTTTTTTAAAATGAGTATGTGAGAACGGAGAAGGAAAATTAAACAAACAAACAAAAATTCCCAGAAGCAGCCACTAAAGCCAGAACCCAAGCATAAGGCACAGAACACAAGGGAAGCCAAGGAAAAAGATGGAAGGAAACGGAGGCTATGTCTACACTAGAGGCCTTACAGCAGCACAGCTGTAATGATGCAGTTGCGCCGCTGTAAAGTCTCCCAGGTAGCCGCTCTAAGCCGACGGGAGAGAGCTCTCCCATTGTCATAATGAAACCACCCCCAATGAGCGGTGGTAGCTATGTCAGGGGGAGAGCTTCTGTCCATAGGCACCGACTCCATGGGTGCTCCGGGGCTGGAGCACCCAAAGGGAGAAATTAATGGGTGCTCTGCACCCACTGGCAGCCAAGCTCCCCTCCCCAGCCCCCATCCCACCTCACCTCCTCCTCTGTCTCCTCCCC
Source organism: Chrysemys picta bellii (assembly GCF_011386835.1). Lineage (NCBI taxonomy): Eukaryota > Metazoa > Chordata > Testudines > Emydidae > Chrysemys > Chrysemys picta. The sequence goes on along the minus strand of NC_088791.1, from coordinate 88,909,367 downwards.
TGAGCTCGTCGCGTCCCCGCTCCTCCACCTACCTCCCTGCACTTGCCACCGGGAGGGATGGATGGGGGAGGAGTGGGAACGTGGAGCGCTCAGGGGAGGAGGCAGGGAAGAGGCAGGGCCAGAGTGGAGATTGGGGGAAGGAGTCGGAATAGGGGCAGGAAGGGGGCGGAATTGGGGCAGGGACTTTGGGGACAGGGTTGGAATGGGGGCGGGACAGGGGTCAAGTCGGGGCAGGGCCAGGAGCAGAGGCGGGTCGAGCACCCACCAGCGCGAGCAGAAGTCAGTGCCTATGCTTCTGTCAGTGTAGCGTATGTCCATCTGGGTGTGTTTTTTTCACAGCCCCAAGCGACATAAGTTTTACTAACAAAAGTGCTAGTATGGGCACAGCCAGAGAAAGCCAAAGACAGACACAAACTGTTCTTTAAAAATGTAGGACAACATTCATGCCAATCTTTACACAGTTCCAGGCATCTCACACTTTGTTTACCGTCTCAGTGGTCACTGTCAAATTGAAGACTTCACTCACAAACCTCATCAGAACTCTCTTTGCAGCAGAAAAAGCTTTCTCACATTTCTGGTGTGTCCTTTTCAGCACACCACACACCTGAGTATGTTTAATTCCATTGATCAGAAAGCAGTGGTGCATGTACACACTTCTATGTAGATCTGATTCTCTCCAGCCAAGGGGAGCCATGCAGCTGAATACAAGTCAATACATTCCACTGGGGCAATGCTCTACTTACCAGAAGAATTTACTGGTAGACCAAACACTTGGACTTCACACAACGTGAGGTATTTTTCTGTGCCTGGGATGGTCACAGTCACATACTGCCCTTGCATTCCTTCACAGTCAAATGAGCGTGTTTCCCCACGGCCCATGGAGTCAATATGGGCACATCTGGAAATGAAGCAGATTAATAGCCATTATTATTATACTTTGACAACAACAAGAGCTCAGATCACCGGGGGGGGGGGGGAATGAAAAATACAAACTGGCCCCATAATTCAGCAAATAAATGTAATCATCATCCTATTTTTCCTCAGTTATTTGTTAAACAATGAATTACTATTAAGGCAGAACAACACAAGCAGACTATTTACTCTAGTGTCGGCTGTAGTAGTGCTAGAGATAAGGTTGATTCTACAAGTTTGGCATGAGGATCTTTAGGGCCAAATTCTGCCACCTTTACTCACATTGGGTAGTACCTCACTCCTCAAGGAGTTTCCAGGAAACACTCATAAGAGTGGCAGAATCTGATGCTGAATCATTTTAAACAACAGCTTTCTTTAAATCAATCCTGTAAATTCATTACATCAATGTCCCATGGGAAAGCAATTCTGAGAAAGAAACTGTGAAAGTCTAATTAAAGGCCCAATCTTGATTCAGGAGCTACTAGTTTGGACCTGTGTGCTCACACACAATAGTACCATGCAGGACTCGGCATGAATGCTGGGGTTTGTGCTGCATCAAGGGTCTTAAGAGAGCAAAAAGTTGATCATGCAATTACTAGCAGGAGAGGTGAGGAAATTGTTTGTAGCCTCTAAAACCCCAATTACACATCATACTTGATAGAAACCATTTTAAAGCATGTTAAACACACACACACACGGTATGAACACAGGCAGTTGTACTGGTCAATGGGAACTGAGCATAGCTTAGTTAAAACCATTATGAACAACAAAACCATTTGAGATCTGTTCTAATCACTTCCACTCCATTTCCTTCTATGCGCTCAAGCACTTTCATTCAGACCATCAGAGCATATTACCTGGGATTCGTTCTGCCACCTCTCTCCGGCGAGCTCCCAATTCGGATTTCAGCCCCGTTTAGCCGCTCTTCACAACAGTCTCCTCGATTGGTGATCTTTACTCTGAACACTTGAACCCTCGCTCTCAAATCCAGTGTCCACCATGGATTAATATCTAAGTCCGTGTGACTACATTTTCCTCTCAGGTAATCACTGGACGGGGACCCATCAATGGCATTGCCAGGGTTTCCGTATTTGTCATAGATGCTGGACTGGGATGCTACACCTTCAAGTACCACTTCCGGGACTGCAGAAAATAATCAGGAATATCCTGTCTTACTGCAGGTGAGCTTAAAGTTTTGAATGACAAACCCTGTTTGCACTGGCAGAGAAATTCTTATGGGAGCACTTTCCCAGATACAAGCTGAAAGAATAGCTGACAATATTGTAAAATTCTTTTCAGGGAAACATTTTAGCTAGAAGATCTTGGGATAGGGGAGTGCATCCCATTGTCTGCATTTGGGAGCTCAGAGCGTCTTGCAGGATCATGATCAAGACTGTCAATGATATCAGAGAAAACAGATGGCATGTAAGAGGGTACAGCAACATGGTTCTGTAGCTGTGTCTGGTAGTGGTGGACTTGGCCTGCTTATAGGAATCCTTCCCACCAGGGCCGGCTCCAGGCACCAGCTTCTCAAGCAGGTGCTTGGGGCGGCCGGTCGGGAGAGGGGTGGCAGGTCCAGGTATTCGGCGGCAATTCGGCGGACGGTCCCTCACTCCGGCTCGGAGTGAAGGACCTCTCGCCGAATTGCCGCCGCAGATCGCGATCACGATCGCTGCCGCGGCTTTTTTTTTTTTTTTTTTTGGTTTTGGCTGCTTGGGGCGGCCAAAACCCTGGAGCCGGCCCTGCTTCCCACTAAAATAATTAGATAACAGGGAGGGGGGAAATAAAAGAATAATCTCTAAATAACATTTACCTTCATCTGTAGACAGTCCCTTCAGGGCTAGGATAAGCAGCAGGGAGAGGATGTGTAACATGGTTGGATAGTGACCTTTTCACTGTATTTGTCCTGTATTTGTCTGAAAAATAAACAACTCTTCTGTTCTGAGAGATGGAAGGTATTTTGGGGGGTATTAAACTCACTTGAGCACCAATATTCTCCAATCAGAATTGTTCTAAAAAGAGGAACATTTTGTGACCATTGGCTCTTATCTGGCAAAACAAATAATTAAAGGTCCCTGTGACTGATCAAGTGGGAAGAAAGATCAATAATGAGTGGGGAACTGCACAAGGGTAGAATTCCATGTCCATGCAGAATCCCACTGAATTCAGCACGTCTCTGCAGGGCTCTGCCCACACATAACACATTGCAGGATCAGTGGCCAAGTCTGTAAAGTTTTAGAGCGACACTGTTTCATGACCTGCCCATTCCAATAAATTCTTGGAGTGTATTGGGGGCAACTTCTTATTCCCGAAAGTGGAGGAAGTAACCAGGGGGATAGCCATTTTAGACTTGATTCTAATCAACAGGGAGGAATTGGTAGCAAATCTGAAGGTGGAAGGCAGTTTGGGTGAAAGCGGTCATGAAATGACACTTTTCATGATTGTAAGGAAAGGAAGAAGTGAGAGCAGCAGAATAAGAACAATGGACTTCAGAAAGGCAGACTATAAAAAACTCAAAGAGCTGGTAGGCAAGATCCCATGGGAAAAAACTCTAAAGGAAAAAGAAGTTCAGGAGAGCTGGCAGTTTCTTAAAGAGACCATATCAAAGGCACAATTGCAAACTACCCTGATGCAAAGGAAAGATAGGAAGAGGCCAATATGGCTCCATAAGGAGCACTGTAATGACCTGAAAATCAAGAAGGAATCTTACAAAAAGTGGAAAGATGGATGAATTATTAAGGAGGAGTTCAAAAGAGTAGCACATGCACGTAGAGACAAAATCAGCAAGGCTCAGCATAAAATGAGTTACTCCTAACAATAGACATAAAAGGTAATAAGAAGAAGTTCTTTAAATACATTAGGAGCAAGGGGAAGATGATGGAAAGTGTAGGTCCTCTACTTAGCAGGGAAAAAGATAATAACTGATGACATCAAGAAGGCTGAGGTGTTTAATGCCTATTTTGCTTCAGTTGTCACTAAAAAGGTTAAAGGTGACAGATACTTAACACAATTAATATTAAAAACAAGGGGGAAGGAACAGGTTATAGAATATGTAGATAAATTGGATGTCTTCAAGTCAGCAGGGCCTGATAAAATTCATCCTAGGATACATTAGGAGCTACCTGAAGCAATCTCAGAACCGTTAGCATTTATCTTCAAGAACTCATGGAGGACAGGTTAGGTGCCAGAAGATTGGAGAAGGGCAAGTATAGTACCTCTCTTTAAATAGGGGAACAAAGAGGACCTGGGGAATTATAGACCAGTCAGCCTAAATTTGATACATGGGACGATACTGGAACAAATGATTAAATAATCAATTTGTAAGCCCCTAGAGGATAAGTTCAGTGCCTGTCAGAGGCTTGTAGCTTGACATCAGCCTCACAGTGTGAGAGGCAGCCCAGGCTGGTGGGGTTGGAGGGCTCAACAGTCCTGCATTCCAGGTTGCACCACAGGGACCCCATCACAAAGAGCAAGCTGAGACGGGTTGGAAGCACTTTGGAGGACACAATTAGAATTTAAAATGAGTTCTGTGAATTGGAGAGAGAGTCTGAATTCAACAAGATGAAATTCAATAAAGGCAAGTGCAAAATATGACATTTAGGAAGGAAAAATCAAACGCAAAACTACAACATGAGGACTCAGTGTCTAGGTCAGGGGTGGGCAAAATATGGCCCGTGGGCCTGCCAGCCGTTTAAATCCGGCCCTCAAGCTCCTGCTGGGGAGTGGAGGTTGGGGCTTGCCCCGCTCTGGTGCTCCAGCCGGGGAGCAGGGTTGGGGGCCACTCCATGCGGCTCCCAGAAGCAGCGGCATGTCCTCCCTCTGGCTCCTAAGCAAAGGGGCAACCAGGGGGCTCCGCTCTGCATGCTGCCCCTGCCCCAAGTGCTGCCTCTGCAGCTCCCATTGGCCACTTGAGGTAAGCGCCTCCCAGAGCCTGCACCCCTGAGCTACCGCCCCATGCCCCAACCCCCTGCCCCAGCCCTGATCCCCCTCCTGCCCTCCAAACCTCTCAGTCATAGTCCAGAGCACCCTCCTACACCCCAAACCCTTCATCCCCAGCCCCACCCCCCCTGCGCCCCAACCTCCTGTCCCAGCCTAGAGCCCCTCTTGCACCCTGAACTCCTCATTTCTGGCCTCACCCTGGAGCCCGCATCCCCAGCCAGAACCCTCACTCCCTCCCACACCCCAACCCAATTTTCTGAGCATTCATGGCCCACCATACAATTTGCATACCCAGATGTGGCCCTTCGGCCAAAAAGTTTGCCCACTCCTGGTGTAGGTGTTAGTACTGCTGAAAAGGATCTGGGGGTTATAGTGGACCACAAATTGAATAGGAGTCAACAATGTGATGAAGTTGTGGAAAAGGAAAACATTATTCTGGGGTATATTAACAGGAGTGTTGTATGGAAGACATGGGCGGTAATTGTTGTGCTCCACTGGGCACTGGTGAGGAGTCAGCTGGGGTGTGTGTCCAATTCTGGGTGCCAGGGGCGGCTCTATGTTTTTTGCTGCTCCAAGAACGGCAGTCAGGTGGCCTTCGGCGGCACACCTCCAAGCGGTCCGCTGGTCACGTGGATTCGGCGGTGTTTCTGCGTGTGATCTGCCGGTCCCGCGCCTTCGGCGTACCCGCCGCCAAATTGCCTCCAAAGCCGTGGGACTGGCGGACCTCCCACAGGCATGCCGCCAAAGGCTGCCTGACTGCCACCCTCACGGCGACCGGCACGGCGCCCCCCGTGGCTTGCCACCCCAGGCACGGGCTTGCTGCGCTGGTGCCTGGAGCCGCCCCTGCTGGGTGCCACACTTATGAAAAGATGTGGACAAATTGGAGAGAGTCCAGAGTGTGATATTGCAATAACTTGAAGACCACACAGGTTTAAATGCAAACAAGAACAAACTTTATTTTGGGGTCTTATTGGTATCCCCTCTGGGTTCCTCTTCTACATGACCCCCATTGTCACCCCGCCGCTCCCTCCGCCTGGCTCCACTACCTGGTTTCTTAAAGGAGCCACACCTCATAAGCAGCCATTCCCAAATACTACAGAGAGGAGAGCAACAAAAACACTAAAATGTTTAGAAAACCTGACTTTGAGGAAAGGTTAAAAAAACTTGTTATCTTTAGTCATGAGAAAAGAAGACTGATGGAGGAATCTGCTAACAGTCCTCTAATCTGCTAAGGGGTGTCAATTGTTCTCTTTGTCCACTGACCATAGGACAGAAGCAGTGGGCTTTATCTGCAGCAAGGGAGATTATGGTTAGAGATTAGGAAAAACTTTCTGACTATAAGGCCTTGGCTACACTTGCAGATGTACAGCGTTGTGAGTTAAACCTGTCTTCGTACAGCTGAGTAGGGAAAGGGCTGCAGTCTGTCCACATTGACAGCTGCCAGCGCATTGTCGTGGCCACATTTGCGGCAATTGCAGTGCCATTGGGAGCGGTACATTATGGGCAGCTATCCCACAGAGCACCTCTTCCCATTCTGGCGCCGTGGGTTGTGGGAAGGGGGTGTGGGTGCGGGGGATTCTGGGTCCTCTCCCAACACCCCGTGATGCATTGCTTCGCATCCCAGAAATCCCTTTGTTTCCGTCCACCTTTGGCGCCATCTTTCAACAGTTTCTGTGCAGCGTGATCTGTCTGCGGGAAATGAAGCCCGAACTGCCGAGGTGTATGCTGACGAGTCTCGCCAGCACGTCACGTTTGGCTGTCGAACTATTCCTTAAGATCCAAAGTGACAGTGAGAGTGAGGGCGAGGAGTCCAACGATGCTATCGAGCCGCGTAATGCGTATGACATGAAATTGCTTGTGGCATTCACGGACATGCTCAGCACCGTGGAACGCTGCTTTTGGGCTCAGGAAAGAAGCACTGAGTGGTGGGATCACATCGTCATGGAAGTCTGGGATGACGAGCAGTGGCTGCAGAACTTTCGGATGAGAAAAGCCACTTTCATGGGACTGTGTGAGGTGCTCGCCCCCACCCTGCGGCGCAAGCACACGAAATTGAGAGCTGCCCTGCCAATGGAGAAGCGAGTGGCTATTGCAATCTGGAAGCTGGCAACTCCAGAAAGCTACCGGTCAGTTGCAAACCAGTTTGGAGTGGGAAAGTCGACCGTTGGAATCGTGTTGATGCAAGTTTGCAGGGCCATTAATCGCATCCTACTCAGAAGAACCGTGACTCTGGGTAACGTGCAGGACATAGTGGATGGCTTTGCACAAATGGGTTTCCCTAACTGTGGAGGGGCAATAGATGGGACGTACATTCCTATTCTGGCACCACCCCACCTAGCATCCGAGTACGTTAATCGGAAGGGGTATTTCCCTATGGTTCTCCAGGTGCTTGTGGATCACTGTGGGCGTTTCATTGACATTAACACGGGCTGGCCATTAAAGGTGCATGACGCACGCATCTTTCGGAACACTTGGCTGTTCAGGAAGCTGCAGGCCGGGACTTTTTTCCCAGACCAGAAGATCACAGTAGGGGAAGTTGAAATGCCCATTGTGATCCTTGGAGACCCCACTTACCCGTTAATGCTGTGGCTCATGAAACCCTACACAGGGAGCCTTGACAGCAGCAAGGAACGGTTCAACTACAGGCTGAGCTGGTGCCGAATGACTGTGGAGTGTGCCTTTGGCCGTTTAAAGGGCCGCTGGTGATCTCTGTATGGGAAGCTGGACTTGGCCGAACACAGCACCCCCGCGGTTATAGCCGCGTACTGTACCCTCCATAATATTTGTGAAGAGAAGGGTGAAAGCTTCACTCAGGCATGGACCTCTGAGGTTGAACACCTGGAGGCTGAATTTGCACAGCCAGAGAGCAGGGCTATTACAGGGGCCCAGCGTGGGGCTGCAAGGATTAGGGATGCCTTGAGGGAGCAATTTGAGGCTGAAAACCAGCAGTGATATCTGGTGCCCTGCACGGGAGTGAAGTGCAGTAGTTCCAATCTTTAGGAAGCAGTGTTTGCTAAGCAGACTTGCAGAGTCTGTTTATTTCCTGGGCTAAGGAATCTTTTACTTTATGCATTAATAAAGAATGTTTTCAAAGCCAAAAAATCCATTTATTGAAAAGAAAATTTATTTATTGAAAAGAAACACAACTGCTTGGGTATCAGAAAGGGCAAGGGGGTGGAGTGGGGAACGGTACAGATTCGTGTATGCCCTGTCTGGTGTGCTGTGCAGTGAGTGCTGCATTTCAGAATAGCTATACTGCATGGTGATGGGGGTTGAGTGCAGAGGGTAAGGGTCATGGTTTTCAGGGCTGGGTGGTGAAGATACTAGTGTTGGAGACAGCTGGTGGCGTGAAGAACACGGAAGTTGGGGAAAGTGGGTTGGAGGTAACAGTGGGGCACAAGGGAAAGAGTTTTGGGACAAGGGCTGTGTGTGTGGGGGGGGGCGTTTGCGGTATTGCTCCTTTTGCATGGCTACGAGCTCCTGGATAGCGTCTGCTTGGTGCTCCAGGATGCTTATGAGCCGATCTGTGCTTTGCTGCCGGTGCGCTGCGTTTTTCTGGCGGATCCTGCTTTCTGTCTCCTTCCAGTTCTGTGCTTTTTCATTCTCTTTAATAGATTGCTGCATCACTTCTTGCAGCAGGTCTTCTTTGGTTTTTCGCCGTCTCTTCCTGAGTCTTTGCAGTCTCTGAGCAGGCGATAAGAGGGACGGCTGAGGTCTCAAGGTTGTTGCAGCTGTATAGGCAAAATGCAACATTTAACAGAGGCAGCATTGTTTATAGCAGACAGAGTAATGATTTCCGCCGCACTGAAGGAAGGCACACACAGGGTCTACACAATAGCATAATTTTCCCGTCCCAAACAGAGCACACATAACCCACGGGAGCCTCAAAATGGTGAGTAAGGGGGACTGATTGTTTCAGGGCTGTGCTGTCCTCTGGGTTTCTGTGCCTTGGGGAGAGCCGACAGCTGCAGGGGGCACCTACACTGAACACTGTCCCAACATTTTCCACAGGACGATATCTCGCTGCTGAGGGTGACCTGGGAAGCAAGGGAGGGTCTTCTACTGCAATGCGGCTTCCGCCCTGGCCCATATGCAGCTTGCCTGTGTGCAGCAATGGTCCCCCCGCCCCTCGCGGCACAGTGGCGTGGACACGTTAGCCTGGTTGGGACAAGGACCACGGTGGCTCTTCCAATAAATCTGCGCAAGCGCATTGCACGCGTTCTGGATGAGACATTCGAAGAGATTACCGAGGCCGATTACCGCGATGTGATAAACCACATCAATGCACTATTCCACATCTAGGCATGCATGCCTAACCCTCCTCTCCCAAAGAGCCCGCACCGAAAAAATTCCTTCCCGAAAAAAAACCCGCTTACCGGGAACCTGCTCTTCTGTTTGTCCTCCACCAAGTACCGGATGCTGCGACTGGCTACCTTCCTCCTGGCTCAAGAAGAGCTCCTGGCTGCTTGGCTCCAGGGATTCCGGGGTGTCTCCATCCGCCTCACCACCCTCACTCCCATTTTCCTCCTCCTCTTCCCACCCCGGCTCTGAAGTATCCATGGTGGTGCTCGGAGTGGAGGTGGGGTTAACCCCAAGTATCGCATCCAGCTCTTTGTAGAATCGGCAGGTCATGGGGGGAGCACCCGAGCGGCCATTTGCGTCGCGGGCTTTGCGGTAGGCACTCCGCAGCGCCTTCACTTTAATCCTGCACTGCAGGGCATCCCGGTCATGGCCCCTTTCCATCATGTCCTTTGATACCTTCCTGAAGGTATCGTAATTCCTACGGCTGGAGCGCAGCTGGGACTGGACAGCTTCCTCCCCCCAAACACTGATGAGGTCCAGCAACTCGCCATTGCTGCATGCTGGGGCTTGCTTGGCACGTGGAGGCATGGTCACCTGGAAAGATTCACTGATAGCACTCCACGCCACGCCTGGCTGAGCAAACAGGAAGGGGATTTTTAAAATTCCCGGGGAATTTTAAGGGAGGGTCACATGGTTGGTTACCTGAGGCCAGGGCAGTAGAGTTTGAACTGATGACCAGAGTGGCTAGAACTGGCATTGTGGGATACTGCCGAATACTTCTGGAGGCCAGTCATAGCGCATTGGGTGGCCACACTGGTGCCGCAGCGCTGCAGCGGCGGCGCAATACACGGTATTCCTCTCGGGGAGGTGGAGTACATGCAATGCTGCAGCCACGGAGATACAGCGCTGCAAATGCCTTGCCAGTGTGGACGGGGAGTGAGTTACAGCGCTGGGGGCGGCTTTACAGCGCTGCAACTCACAAGTGTAGCCAAGGCCTAAGGATAGTTAAGCACTGGAATAGGTTACCAAGGGAGATTGCGGAATCCCCATCATTGGAGGTTTTTAAGAACAGGTTAGACAAACACCTGTCAGAGATGGTCTACTTTTAATTGGTGCTGCCTCAGCGCAGGGGGCTGGACTTGATGACTTCTCGAGGTCTCTTCCAGCCCTACGTTTCTATGATTGCATGATTATAAACTGAAATTGTGAATGATCATAAAAGCAAACAACACAGAAACATTGCTGGTAACGCACTCAGCTATTTGTTTCTTATGTGTTTTAAACATTTAGCATTGTCTTGTTTTGGGGAAAAAACTTAAATCTAGGTCTTATAAAAATGAGGGAGTGAGAGGGCTGGTAACAGCCAGACATAGTGCATTTTGAGTAATGCACTATGCCAGCTTTGTCCACACACAATTTGGTCTATGTTCCTAAAGGCTCAGCTTCAGGACACCTTCTATTCCAGTCTCTTGTCACCACACCGCTCTACCAGTGCACCTCAGTCTATGTATATTTATTTTATTTTATCTAAGTCCTCCTCCCTCCCCCAGTAAATACAGTCCCTGATTCTTGGGCCTGGCTGTGCCGAGCTGGGGGCTGACTTGGTATGGCGGAGTAATGGTGGCTGTATGCCACCTTTGTAGCTCCCCAATTCTGGAACCAGCCAGGGGCCAGGTCAACTCCTGATGTAAGTTAGAATAGGCCAAAGGGGGCTCTCATTTATACCTGGCTGCTCACAGCTGCAGGAGGCCATTCTGGCAGCCGGGAATAGCTGACGTGCAACAACAAGATGCTTCACTGAAATACACAGCAAATTTTTCATGATTAGGAGATACTATGAAAATGTCTTAAAATGAGTCCTGAATGAAAGAGTCTCCTCTAAGACAGAGTGAGATGGTGAGTTTACTTTGAGTCCTGTGGAAGGGGAAGCACGGAGCTGCACCACCCCAGGAAGTCACTGTAACTCAAAGACACTGCTCTGAATCACATTTCCTCCAGATCTCCGGTTTCACACAGAGTGAGAGGCACAGGGAGTGTACTTGTCAGGCCATTGCCAGACACAACACACTTGCCAGCTCCTGTCCAGCCAGTTCTCTTGGCTGGGGATGTTCGGAATGGTGCGGGGGAGTCATGGCTTTGCCAAGGCCCCCTCACCACTCACTTGTTAGTGGAGGGGAGAAAAAGAGTTTCAGACAGCCCCTGCTTCCCCCCCGCCCCCTTACCCAGACTCAGGATCCAGGTAGATCCTGCATGGTTGTACAGAGGAAAGTGGGTGTGGGTGTGTGGAGACAGGGAGGCTTATGTCCCCATACTTTGCTGAATGGCAATGTAGGTCACATTTACAATCTAGCCTTGAGTGAGACTTGGCAAGTCTGTAGGGTTTCTGTTGAATTTGTTTTCCACAGAGTTCCAGGAGAGCTACATTACATAAATTACCAGTCAATATCCATCAGAAGATTCAATAATTAGTTACTGATTAAATAGGATAAAGGAGTGCTGTTTGTCTTGGGATGGGAACATATGGAAATAACCAAGTACAGTGCACAAACATAACTTATGCCACCTACTGAATCATAGTTTTCCTCTTCCACTGGTGAAAAATCACAGAGAAATGGACATTAATTACCACTTACTGCAGGAAAATTGAGGCCTCCATCTCTATTGTAAGGGCAGAATCACAGAATCATAGAAGATTAGGGTTGGAAAAAATACTCTGGTAAGATCCACTGTGTCACTTTCAGACCTGGGGCAGAAATAGTGACTTTTCTTCACAGAAGCAATTGTCTATCTTTGGATGCTCCAAAATTGGATTAACACCAGCAAGATACCCTATACGTGAAAAATCAAATATTTTTGGAAAAGGGGCCTGGATCGGGTGAAAAGCTCTTTGTTTTCGTTTTGCTTTTTCCAACTTCATACTCTGAATCCTTTATATAAAGCAAAAATTAACACCATGTTTGGTACAGAAGACAATCTGAAAGTTTTGGTATCAGGCTGTTAAGTGCAGTTATCAAATATGCCTCCCTCAGTGCTTTTGGCAGCGTTATGGCCATAGGGCTTGATTTTCAGAGGCATTGACCACCTTCAACATTCGTTGAAGTCAGTGGGTGCTGTGGTGCTCAACATCTCTGTAAATCAGTCACATTAGCAGTCCCATAGGTGGCTGTTATTGACTTTACTTAAAAGACAACCAAAGGAAAGAACAAAAGCAGAAGTTCAATACACAGAACCAGGGGAGTACGTTGCCTTTGCAAAACAGCCAATGGCATTTCTCATTACCAACATAAACATTACGTCAATCGGGTCCAAAGGTAAGTGATGTCTGGCACAGACAGTTGTGTGTAAATACAGCTAATAGATACATATGATTTATATAGTTAAGGGCCAGGCTGTGATGCACTTGCACTGAATAGAATCTTACACAGTGAATAGTTCCCTTGAAGTTAGTGGGGCTACTTGTGGAGTACAGGACTAGTGTGAGGAAGGGTATCACTCTGGCCTTAGGTGATTAAGGAAACTGAGGCCCAGATCTAGGAAGGTACATAAGCAGGTGTGTAATGTTAAACATGGGAGCAGTCTCATGGAAACATGGCTTGAAGTTATACCCCTGCTTTAGTATCCTTCAAAATTGACACTTCAAAGATTTCAAGTAAGAAATAACCACCTCTAACAATTACTTGTGTGTTCAAAATTAGGTCTCTGTTGCCTTGCAAATGGAGAAACCTCAAACTACAGTATCTAAAATCTATATTAGGCTGGAAATTGAAAGGAGTTTGGTGATTTTCCTTTGGGTTAGACACTGTCTGTACTCAGTCCTGTTCAATCATCATACAAGGTTGGTCTATTTTTAGGTTAAGCAGCTACATTCTTACCCCCACAGGCTCAGTTTAGGGGAGGACAGACTAGCAAATGAGCAGTGTTACACAGAGTGTTAGGGCAATTACTAAACCTCCTATTCCCTATTGTTGCTCCGGGTATGTCTACACTGGCAGAGTTACAGTGCCGGCAGTTATAGCGCCGCTCGGAGAGCGCTGAAAGGAAACTGCTGTTGTGTGTTCACACTGTCAGCTGCCTGTGCAATAGCGTGTTCACACTTGCGGCACTTGCAACGGTATTCGGAGCGGTGCACTCTGGGCAGCTATCCCACAGAGCATCTCTTCCTCTTCCGCCGCTAAGAGTTGTGGGAAGGTGGAGGAGGTCGCGGGGCATCCTGGGTCCTGTTCCAATGCCCCATGATGCATTGCTTCTCATGGCAGCAATCCCTGTGCTTCTGTCTGCATTTGGCACCATCTTTCAACCCTTGTGTACTGCGCACTCTGCCTCTTCGGTCTGCAAGAATGGATCCCGCACTGTTGACCAATATGTTGCTCGTTGTCTTTAACACGTCACGAGTGGCAGTGGAGTTATTCCTTAAACTACAAAGGCAAGAGGAGTTCGACATTGATCTCCCCACGCATAGTAACTATGACACGAGATTGCTTGTGGCATTCATGGAGGTGCTGGCCACAGTGTTATGCCGCTTTTGGGCTTGGGAAAGCACTGAGTGGTGGGATCACATTGTCATGCACGTCTGGGATGATAAGCAGTGGCTGCAGAATTTTCAGAGAAGGAAAGCCATGGGACTGTATGATGAGCTCGCCCCAGCCTTGTGGCACAAGGACACGAGAATGAGAGCTGCCCTGCCGCTGGAGAAGTGCGTGGCGATTGCACTGTGGAACTGGCTACTCCAGACTGCTCCTGATCGGTCACTAACCAGTGTGGAGTGGGAAAGTCGACTGTTGGACTCATGTTAACGGAAGTATGCAGGGCCATTAATCGCATCCTGCTCCGAAAGACTGTGACTCTGGGCAACGTGTGTGACATTGTGGATGGCTTTGCACAAACAGGCTTCCCTAACTGTGAAGGGGCAATAGATGGCACCCATATTCCAATTCTGGCACCAGACCACCTAGCCACTGAGTACATTAATTGGAAAGGGTATTTCTCTGTGGTTCTCCAGGTGCTTGTGGATCACCGTGGACATTTCACAGACATTAACGCAGGCTGGTCTGGAAAGGTGCATGACGCACGCATCTTTTGGAACACTGGCCTGTTCAGGAAGCTGCTAGCAGGGACTTTCTTCTTGGACCAGAAGATCACCGTAGGGGAAGTCAAAATGCCCATTGTGATCCTGGGAGACCCCACCTACCCCTTAATGCCGTGGCTTATGAAGCCATACATGGGGCACCTTGACATCAGCAAGGAGCGGTTCAACGACAGGCTGAACAAGTGCAGAATGACTGTGGAGTGTGCTTTTGGCATTTTAAAGGCCCGCTGGCACTGTCTATATGGGAGGCTGGACCTGGCCAATGACAATATTCCTATGCTTATAGCCATGTGCTGTATGTTTCATAATATTTGTGAAGGGAAGGGTGAAAGCTTCACTCTGGGCTGGACCACTGAGGCTCAGTGCCTGGAGGCTGAATTTGAACAGTCAGAGACCAAGGCTATTAGAGGGGCATAGTGCAGGGCCATAAGGATCAGGGATGCCTTGAGGCAGCAATTTGAAGCTGAAAGCCACTAATATTTGTTGCTATGCTCAGGAGTGCAGTGCTTGTAATGCTAGGCGGTGATTGTGATTGATGCAGACGATGCACTGTGAAGGTGTAAGAAAATTGCCTGTTGCTTTGCAGGGCTCTGTTTGCACATCAGCACTGAGGTGGATGGGGGAAGGGAGGGTCCCAGGAGGAGGCGGGGTCCTGGGATGGTTAAAGATTTGTGTATGTCCAGGTATCATATCCAACCTTGTCCTTTGGAGTACAGTGCAGTGAGTACTGTTCTTCAGCAGGGTTAAACTGCAGAGGGACTGGTGTTGAGTGCAGTGGGTACTGGGAGTCTGCAGGGCTGGACTGTGACGGGGCAGGAGTGGTCTGCAGCGGGTACAGATTGGAGCCAGGAGGTTGATAAGGGTGTGCTGGCGGTGTCTGGGGGGGCGCATGCGTCAGCGGCTGCAGGGGAGGGTGGGCGTGCTAGTAGTGCCTGGAGCGTGTCTGCTTGGCATTCCATAATGTTTAAGAGCCACTGTGTGGCTTCGTTCTGGCACGCCACGTTCTCCTTTTGGTCACTCTTCTCGCTGTCCCATCAATCCTTCAATTCTTGTTTTTCGGCTGCGGAGTGCATCATGACATCACGCAGAAAGTCCTCTTTAATTCTTTTTGTTGCCGCTTTCTAATTCTGCGCAGCCGTTCAGCCGGCAATAACAAAGAGGGAGGGTGGGCTCCCAAGGTCGTATCTGTGAAGCCAAAATGCAACATTTTACAGAAACAGTATTGTTTGCAACACATAGACCACTGATTTAAAACACATTCACTCTTCACATACCAGTCACTAACTGGATGACCCCAGGCAAGCACAGATGAACCACAAGACCCCCCAAATGGTGAGTAACCTCAGGGGCAGGGAAAATCCGTATTCCAGGACTGTACTGTACACTGGGCACGTGGCTCTTGGGGAGAGCCAGCACTGTAGGGGGGGGCCTTATAATCATTCCTGTCCCCACATTTTCCACAGGCTGTGTTCATCTTGGAAGATATCTCGCTGCTGAAGGTGAGCAGGGAATCAAGGGAGGGTCTTCTCCAAGAGTGCGGCTTCTGCCCTGACCCCTATGTGGCTCGCCTGTGTGCAGCAATGGTCTCTCTCCCCCCCCCCCCCCCCCCCGTGATGGCAGAGTGGCGTGGGAAAGTTACCCTCAATGGGGCAAGAAACAAAGCAGCTCTACCAAAGAACCTGCGGCAGCGGATTGCCCAGTATCTCCATAAGAGTTTCATGGAGATCTCTGACGGAGATTCCCTTGAAGTGAGGGAGTCAATCAACACCCTGTTCCACCACTCAGGCTAGGCATGTGGTGGGAGACAAGCCTGCTTTCTTCAACCCTTCTGCCCCCAACAAATCACTTCAACGATTCCCCAAATCAAAGCCACTTACCAGGGGCCTCCTCTCCTGTTTGCGCTTCGCCAAGATCTGACAGCTGTGACTGGCTAGCCTCCTCTGGGGTAGAGAAGAGCACCTGGCTACATGCATCTCTGACCTCTGAGTCATCCTCTGCCTCTGGGTCCCCTTCCCCCTTCACATCCTCATCCAAGATTTCCTGTGTGACGTTGCACTCTGTATCATTTTATGAAAGTATACTGATGAGTGTAAACATAATGTAACTAAAATATGCTTCATGCAAAAGGTCTCTTGTAAGGTATCATTACAAAGCATATAATCTACTGAGTGTGGTTATCCTATTTTTATAAATGTATCACTCTTGTATCTGAAACTAGAAATATGAAATATAACTCTGAGGGCCTATTGTAATTATGCAAAGTGTGGGCCATTAATGGTGATTTGGAATCTTGATAACGTCCATTAAACAGGACAATTGACTGCAGATGGCTCTGTTTTACTTGTAAATCTTTCTGTATATGTATATGTGTGTGCTGGCAAGTGGGTAATGAAATCTTACAGTGACATGTGATCATGTCACCTGAACTGGAATCCATCTTTAACCTGGTGTTTTTCCATTGAGAAGGAGGGGGTGGGAACCCAGAGAAGGACAAAGGATTCCCGCCTTATGCAAAAGATATATAAGTGCATGGAACAGAACAGAAGAGGTGGCCATCATGAGAAATCCCCTAGATACCACCTGAGCTGGAACAAGGGATGTACCAGGAGAAAGGATTGTGCCCAGACTAGGAAGGCATCCAGTCTGTGAAAGAAACTTATTGAAACATCTCTGAGGGTGAGATTTTATCTATATTCAGTTTTACTACTGTACTAGGCTTAGACTTGTGTGTTTTATTTTATTTTACTTGGTAATTCACTTTGTTCTGTCTGCTATTACTTGGAACCACTTAAATCCTACTTTCTGTATTTAATAAAATCACTTTTTACTTATTAATTAGCCCAGAGTATGTAATAATACCTGGGGGAAGGGGGGAAACAGCTGTGCATATCTTTCTAACAGTGTTATAGAGGGTGAACAATTTATGAGTTTATCCTGTATAAAGTTTATACAGGGTAAAACAGAGTTATTTGGGGTTTGGACCCCATTGGGAGTTGGGCATCTGAGTGTTAAAGACAGGAACACTTCTTACATTGCTTTCAGTTAAGTCTACAGCTTTGGGGCACATGGTTCAGACCCTGGGTCTGTGTTGGAGCAGACTGGCATGTCTGGCTCATCAGGACAGGGTGCTGGAGTCTGAAGCTGGCAGGGAAAGCAGGGGCAGAAGTAGTCTTGGCACATCCATTGGCAGCCCCAAGGGGGTTTCTTTGATCCAACCCATCACATCCTCCTCCTGGCTCAGTCCACTCTCAACTGGCACATGAGGCACCAAAGAATCCACAGTGGCCTTCGCAGTGGAGGTGGGGTTGCCACTGAGTATCGTGTCCAGCTCTTTATAGAACTGGGAGCTCATGGGCGCAGCACCAGAGTGGCGGTTTGCCTCCCACGCCTCCTTCACTTTGACCCTGCACTGCAGTGTGACCAGGTCTTGGCCCTTTCTGTCATGCATCATGTCCATAGGTATCATAATTCCTAATGCTGGAGTGCAGCTGGGACTGGACAGCCTCCTTTCCCCAAATGCTGATGAGGTCCAGTAGCTCAGCATTGCTCCAAGCGGGGGATTGCCTGGTGCGTGGAGCAGGCATGGTCACCTGGAAAGATACGCTGAGACCACTGCATGCATCACCGAGCAAACAGGAAGGGGACGTTCAAAATTCCCAAGGAATTTAAGGGGTGGGACTCACGGTTGGTCACCTGAGGACAGGGCAGTAAAGTTCAAACCAATGACCAGAGAGGTGAGAACAGGCATTGTGGGACAGCTCTCGGAGGCCAGTCACAGCGCTGTAATCGACCAGGGTGTCTACACTGGCACCGTGGCGCTGTAGCCCTGGTGCAGAAAGCTGTACATCTCTCGTCAGGGTGGGGTTTTTTACAGCTCTGCAACTGCGCAGTTTCTGTGCACTAAGTGGCTTGGTGGTGTGTACACCTCGGGAGTTACAACGCAGAAAACTGCTTTACTGCGCAGAAACTTGCCAGTGTAGACCAGGCCTCAGTTATTGAAGAGGAAAGACTTCACATTCTGGATCACACCACTCTCTATTTGTGTAACACATGCTAATAAACAGCTGTGCATATAACAGGATCTAGTCTGGGGTTTAACCCTTTTCTGCACACAGCCCAGACTCGCTATTTAATGCGATGGGACAAGGTTAAATGTACACCACATGGACTTGATTCACCTCTTTAGATGCAGAATGTGTAATTTGTTTGTTCCTTTAATTAGGAGACAGCTGCCCTCCAGGGGAAGACAGATCACTTAATTAGGGACTTGATCCAAAACTCAATGAAGTCACTTGGCATCTTTTAATTTACTTTGGTTGACTAAGGTTGTGGATTATATGATTCAAACAGAAGAAGATTCAGACTACAGTACATACTACTATAATGAAATGGCTAGCCCCTCGGCTGTCTTATAGGGTTGCCAGGTGTCCGGTTTTCTACCAGAACATCCAGTTGAAAAGGGACCCTAGTAGCTCTGGTCAGCACAGCTGACTGGGCCGTTAAAAGTCCAGGTGGTGGGGCTGGCAGGCTCCCTATCTGGCTCCATGCGGCTCCCAGAAGCGGCGACATGTCCCTCTGGCTCTGAGGGGTAGGGGTGGCCAGGGGGGCTCCACATGCTGCCCCCGCCTGTGCGTCGGCTCTGTAGCTCCCATTGGCCGGGAACTGCAGCCAATGGGAGCTGCGGAGGCGGTGCCTGAAGGCAGAGGCAGCGTGAACTGCGCAGAGCCGCCTGGCCACCCCTAGCCTAGGAGTTGAGGGACATGTCACCACTTCCTTGGAGCCCCTGAGATAAGCACCGCCTGGAGCCAGCACTCCCTCGCACACCCCAACTCTCCGCCCCAGCCTGAATCCTCCCCCCACCCCCAAACTCCCTCTCAGAGCCTGCACCCGCTCCCCTGCCCCAGCCCAGAGCCCCCTCCCGCATCCTGAACCCCTCATTTCCAGCCCCACCCCAGAGCCCGCACCCCCCAGCCATAGCCCTCACCCCCTCCTGCACCCCGACCTCCTGCCCCAGCCCAGTGAAAATGAGCGAGTGAATGAGGGTGGGGGAGAGCAAGCAACAGAGGGAGGTGGCGATGGAGTGAGCGGGGGCAGGGCCCCAGAGAAGGGGCACAGCGGGGCCTCAGAGGAGGGGTGGGGCAGGGGTGTTCAGTTTTGTGCGATTAGAAAGTTGGCAACCCTAACTGTCCAGAGAATAGATTCAAAGCTGCTCAGCTGTGTGCCACCAGCCCTGTAGTGCTGATAGCTAAGGAGATTCATTTTTAGTTCAAGAAGTGAGGTCCTGTACTTTTTGAACATGAGGATCTGAATTCTATCCTTACTGCTGTGGTGAGGGTCAGTGTGTGCACAAACTAACAGCCGCATCACCTGACAAGTTCCTAGATGGCTCTGCTAAATAATGTTAAATCTTATGGGAAAGGAACATTTTAAATTGTTGTTGTTTAAATTAGAATGGCCATGTGATGGCAGCGTTGCACCACAAATACAAAAAGACTGCCTGAGTTCATGGTGATTATGTGATGGATCTAATATTCTGTCACTTGTGCACAGGTTGCTTCAGATCAGGATAGAGATGACGTGGCAGGAGACCTGGGGGCAGGAGCAACAGGAACTGCAGTAAACTTCACACTGTAGCATTTTTACCTCTGCAATCTAGGATTGTGTCTCAAGCCAATTCTCTCCTCCTCTCACAAGATGGCTGCCAGTCTAGTTATTACTGTTGGTGGCAGTGTGACATTTGATTTGACCTTTGGTTGTAGTCACGGGATCCTGCCAACTGCATTAAAATGCAGTTCTGCCCTGAAGTAAATGTATGAACATGACCCTTACTCAGGTGATTTCCTCCTTTAGGAAGCGAGTTGTTACTTTAATGACTAAAACCAGGTTTATTTTGCAGATTTTTATTCCTTAACTGCCAAGTTCTGTTGATCGCAATGGAGTCTCCTAGGTGTCACTGATGGATTGCTATGGGGTTATAAAAATGTAATAAATGGGCTAATTTGCTGGCTGATCCTTTATCACTGGTGACGATGTGCAAGAAGAGTCCAGCTTGATTCTCAGATTCCAGGTTAAATTTGAAGTTTGGAAATTTGGAGTGGGAGAGGGGGCAGGGCCGGCTTTTGGCTGATTCCCCCGAATCGGGCCCCGCACCTAAAAGTGCCCCGCGCCCACGCCTAAGAGGGCTCCGCGCCCTAAAGAAGAGTGCCTAACTTAGGTGCCTTTTTAATTTTTACTCACCCGGCGGCGGTCCGGGTCTTCGGCAGTGGGTCCTTCACTCGCTCCAGGGGTCTTCGGTGGCATTTTGGCGGCGGGTCCTTCAGTGCTGCAGAAGACCCAGAGCGAGTGAAGGACCCGCCACTGATGTGCTGCCGAAGACCCGGACCGCCGCTGGGTATTCGAATTGGGCCCTGCACTTCCTAAAGCCGGCCCTGAGAGGGGGTACTGCTTTTCCTGGTTAACTGAATACATTTGCTCTCGAAATGGCTGAGAAACAAAGCTGGAAGGCCATACAGTTTCACAGTAACTCATCAGAGTAGAAATACATTTTAAAGTTGCTGTCAATAGTGCTTTGTAATGAATATGTTGGAAAGGAGTGCTGAAGATCAGTGTGATATGTGCTATTCCCCAGGAAACTACATGACCCACCTCTAGGATATAACTTTCCCCCTTGCTTTAGAGAGGTGACCAAATTCAGTCCTGAGGTAACTCCATTGAAGTTAAGTGCGGAGTTTGGCCTAGGCCAGGTCTCCTGAGGTTGGCAGCAAACTACAGCTACAAGAACTAGTTATGGATCATATTCTTGGAACTCAGGCAAAGTTTTAGTTCAAATTCATGAGGTAAAAATATGCATACTCACATCACCTGACTTTACTGGGGTTTTCCTCCAAGTTAGGCACTTTCCTATATTCCCAACAAACGGAGACTACAGACTGAGCCACTGTGTTAACCACTCCATCGCTGATCAGGCTGCAGCCTTTTGTATATCTAATAGTGTGCTTTGTATGCTCTTCCTTTCTAAATCATTTCATAGGAGAGTTTCCACAGCTTGGGATGTCATGAATGAATGGTTCCTTTCCCCCAAACTTACTCCTCAGTAGGAATCTTTTCTTCTTTAGGATAGTAGGTAGTGAGAATAGGAATTCATAGTAGAAATTCCAATGTTTGATTCTTTTTGTACTCCAGGACACATATCCCTGTTATGTTCATGAAAACCACATGAACTTAGATGCAGGACCTGTGCTCACCAACATGAAGCCACAGCTGGCCAAGCACTTGCACTTCACAGAGTGAGAGGAACTCTTCTCTTCCAGGGATTGTCACAGTCACATACTGACCTTGCATCCCTTCACAGCCAAATGAGAGAGTTTGCCCGACCTCCATAGCCTTGATTGTAGCACATCTGAAAATGAACTGGAGCAGTACCAGGGATCCTACTTTTCTGTGATTAAAACAAAATCTCACAACATTCTCCAATAAAAAAACATAAACCCCTATGTTTTTCCTCAATTAAAATGAAAAACTGAACTTTAGTTTCCCTAGCCACAATATAAATAGGTATCAGTTGAATACAATGTTTTATTGATAGATTTACAGTTTTAAAGCAAGTTTGAAGCCTACCAGTGCCATCAATCATTACACAATTGAGCCATGTATTCCACCTGGTCACAACTGGTTCGGGTGGAAGTGCTGGCAAATCAACACTCTGGTCATTCAGGTATCTCAAGAACCGTGCACCATAAGCTGGAGTTTCACTAACAGTGACTTCATCAAAGTGACAAAGCGACCCACTTGCTTAAAGGTATCTTGCCAAGTATTTCCCGCCAGAGTGACTAAATGACCACAGGTAGCAAAGCACCTCATTCCAAGCCTTTGCCAGGTTGCTCGCACTGTCTGTTACAAATGCTTATATTCAATCAAGTGGGATACTGAATTCCACCAGAGAAGAAATCAAGGCTTGTGAAACGGTTGCATGATTAATTTTTCCCAGGGATGCTGTCTTTACAAGCTGTGGTGGGGTAATGCCCACCATGCTTAGGAGGGTCTGTCTTGAGCATCTGAAATAAAATGCTGAAAACTGGTCTGTTTTGGAAGTCGGTTGTTTCATTGGTGATCACGGCAATTAAGTTTCCTTTCAGGCCATTGAGAAGGTGCTGTTTTTTCTCTGCACAAAGAGTTGGTAAGTAATGGCAATACAATTGTTCTGACTTGGAAATGGCACCACCTCTCTTAAGGTGCTTGCTCAAAAAACTCTGACACCAAGTAAAATTTTATGCAGAGGAATGTCTGCTTTTACACACATTTGAACAAAATCAGAAGTGACAGTTTCACGCTGTTCTTTGGCATTTGTAAAATGCTGGAATGATCCAATCACAGTGCGTTGTTTCTTTACTGTTGTCGATGGCCCTGCTGTTTCAGTCTCTTGTTTTCATTTTTTTTTAATTCACTTTATGTTTAGTGCATTCCATGTGTTCTACAATTGTCTGCCTTTGAACGTAATCTATAGCCTTACTGCATACAGTACAGAACAACACATTGCCATCAACATGAAATTTGTCCTGCCAAACTCAGTGACACGGTGATTTTTAAAGTTTTCAGCATCTGAAGTGAAATTTGAGATACATTAAAATATGAACCCTATACACCGTTGAGTAACCTCTATACTCCGGAACCAGTTTATTGAAGTACATTTAGTTATGTAAATTTAAAGTGCATTCAAAAATCAACCACAAGAGCGGGAGGCTGCACACATTGAATAAGTGACTTGTACTTTCAGTTAATTTAGTTAATAATTAATACTGTACATGTTTTTATTTTTTCACAAAATGTAAAAACTAAAAATTCTCAGTAAAAACGCAAATCCCATGTTTTTCTGCAGCAAATGGATTTCTAGGATCCCTGATCATTACTCACTTACATAATGATAAAGGATACCAGTGATTTAATCTTTTGGGAAGAGGCATATTTAGGGAGGTAGTAAAGTAGGTAGTGAACTAGGTTGTTACTGATCAAAATTTGTTACCCTCTGGCAGTGTTCCCTCTAATTTTTCCCATACATGTGCGGAATGAATTTTGTTATGTGCATCAATATGAAGGCGATGTGTCACATAGGGCCGAGGGGTTTGGAGTGTGTGTGGGTGGGGGGGGCTCAGGGCTGGGGCAGAGAGTTGGGATGCGGGGGGGAGGTGAGGGCTCTGGCTGGGGGGGTGGGCTCTGGGGTAGAGCCAGGGCTGGGGGGCTCAGGGCTGGGGCAGAGGGTTGGGGTGTGGGCTCTGGGGTGGGGCTGGGGATGAGGGGATCAGGGCTGGGACAAAGGGTTGGGGTGCAGGGGTGTGAGGGCTCCGGCTGGGGGTGTGGGCTCTGGGGTAGGGCCAGGGATGCGGGTCTCAGGCTGGGGCAGAGGGTTGGAGTGTGGGGGGGGGGGGTGAGGGCTCTGGGGTGGGGCTGGGCATGAGGGGTTTGGAGTGCTGGAGGGTGCTTCGGGGCTACAGTGTGGAGTGAGGGCTCCCCCATCTCTCTTTCCCCCTGCAGCAGCTCCTGGGCTAGGGGGGTGGGGGGAGGATGGGGGGGGGAGAGGCGCCTTTCCCTGCTGTGGCAGCTCTAGGGCTGGGGCCGAGGGATAGGCGCCCCTCCCGGAGCTGCGGCAGGTCCAGGCTGGGGCTGGGCTGGGGCTGCAGGATAGGCACCCCTTCCCTGGATGCCACGGCAGGTCCTGCTGGGGCTGCATTCCAGCTGCCACTCCCCCGGCCTGGGGCAGGTCCCGGCCAGGCGGGTTGCCTGAGCGCCTGTGCAGCGCTAAATAGGCTGCTGTGTGACAGCAGGGCTTACAGGGAATTTAGCCCTCTGACTGTCCTTCAGTAGCTTACATGAAATAAATTGGTGGTTTCAATCCATTTTTAATTAACAAGTTCCCTTATCCAAAAGGCCACCAACATTTATTTTTATTACTGTAGCACCTGTGAGCCCCCGTCATGGAGCGGAAGCCGATTGTGCTAGGCGCTGTACAAACTCAGAACAAAAAGACTGTTCCTGCCTTAAAGAATTTACAATCCAAGTATAAGACAACAGATGGATATAGACAGATGGGGGAATACAAGGAAACAGTGAGACAATATTGGTCATCATGACAGGCAGTGGTCTCAGCACACCAGCAGCCTAACTATTGTCAGTTATGGTAACAGTTACCAGTCTTGTCGGCAGTTCCAGGAATAACTGCAGAGAGGCCAAAGAGTGAATGGATCCAAGAGTGAATTACCCTTTGGCAGGACAGGGTGGCTAAGCCTGCACTGCCACTGTCAGCCCTGTGGATCAATGGAAGACTTTGCTGTCCACCAGTGCTGAATTCATTCGGGAAGAAAGAGGGAAGAATTGAAGAACAAGCCAATGCCAGAAAAAATCCAGATCCAGGTGCAATCAGATAAGAGAAGGTGAGACTGACTGAGTCCTGGAAGGGGACATCAGCATGGTAGCAACAATCTGGGCACACGTGGAAATGTCTCCCTCATCCACCTCCAGTGGAAGCACTCCATGAGACCAGAGGTACAACAACAAGGAATGGCAGCAGCCACTGAACTAACATAAGTGATGTAGATACATGATGCTCATGCTGTGACAAGATGCAAGGGTCTTCCTCTGCATAATGTGCAAGCAAGTTACCCTTCTCAAGGAGAAGCCATGTGGATAGGAATGGCAGCTGGAGCTACTAAGAAAGATCAGGCAATGGGGAGGATTTATCAAAAGGTCAGTGCAGGAGATAACTGTTGTAGACTAAGGCGGGAAGAAGAGCAGAATGGGAAAGAAGGCAGCATGAAAAATAACATGCCAGGTTAATGAATGTGCTAAGATTGTAATGAAACAGCCAGCTGGTTTAACGGGCAGAATGTCAGATGACTTTGGAGACTTGACCCTAGAACAGAACACAACATTCTTTGCAGGGATTCTGACAGAGCCGCTGTTGAATAAAGCAGAACTATAGAGAGTGAATGAGTGCTGGTTTGTGGAGCAGTGCTTTTCTTTCAGGGATGCACTGGTTGGATGGCCTCCATTTAAACAGCACCGGAAGCAAACTCCTTGGTTTTATGCAATGGGGATATAGAGAGGGAAAGATCCCAGACAAAAGAAAGAGCAAAATGCCAAAGGAAAACATAGTGAAGAAGATGATGTATATTAAATTATAAGCTCTTTGGGGCAACGGCCATCTTTTCATTACGTGTTCTGGTCTGCACTTAAAATTTAATCTGAGCTAGCTATGTCGCTCAGTGCTTAGTTAAGCTGATGTAACACCTGGTGTAGACATGACTAGCTCGATGGATGAATTCTTCCAGCAATCCAGCTATCACTTGGAGAGGTGGATTAGCTACAGCAATGGAAAAAACCCTTCTGTCACTCTAGGAAACGTCTACGCTATGGTGCTATTGAGGTACAGATGCAGTGCCTTAGCTCTGCCATTGTAGTGTCTGTAGTATCGACATGGCCTGGGTGTGTACAGTGCCTTGCACAATCCCAATCCCTTATTGGGGCCTCTACATGCTACTGCTAAACAAATACTACTAATAACATAAATCAGGACTTAGCACAGACAGCGTGGGTGAGCTCTGTGTAAGCTCGAAAGCTTGTCTCTCTCACCAACAGCAGTTGGTCCAATAAAAGATATTACCTCACCCACCTTGTCTCTCTAATATCCTGGGACCAACACAGGAAGAACACACTGATTAGGATTTAGCAGGCATATTCAGGGCAAAACCTAAGGTGGCTTGGCTGACAATCTATCACAAATATTTGGTCATCAAAAGATCAACAGTTACAGTAGGCAACTGGTTTGCCTTCAAATACTGAATCATGAAACTAATTAGAGATTTTGGATACTCAACTTGAGACACCTGATTTCAAAGGGAGGATGGCCAGCGCTTTCTGTAAATTAGACCTCTTTAAGGTGTTGCTAGTTTGGGCTCCCAAAAATGGAGGCATCCCAAATCTCTAGCCATTTCTGAAAATCGTGGCCACTCTCTTTAACTTCATGCTGTGTTCAATGAGCCTGTTACCTGAAAAGTTAAAGATACCATAGAGCTGTGCAAAATGTGATGATCTGGAGTCACACAACTGCCTTGAACTGGGGCGGGTTCAATTTGTGAGGGACCACACCCCCTGAAAATTACTTAGCATTTTCTCAAAACTTGAAACCCTAAAAAAGCCCGGGCCAAATTTGCCAGATTCATCTAGAAGGCTACAAAAGGCTGAAATTAAATGCTTGGATCAGATCCTGTGACAGCAAAATGTACTCGGTTACTTTTATTCCAATTTTCACTAATGCTCAGAAATTACATTACAAGACAGCAGAATAATACCTAGGGTTCAATGTGCTACCTCTCTCCCTTGAGTCCCTGATCAAAATCTCAGCCCCCTTTATCCGATGCACAACAGTCTCCTCTATTGGTGATTAGCACCAAGGTCACCACAAATGCTGAATTCAAGTCAACCATTCACCATGACTCTAAGTCCTTCTTTGTCAGAGTGCAATCTCCATTAGCATAACTGTTCAACAAAGAGCCATCTATAGCCTTCCAGGACTTCCCCTTATTTTCATAGGTGCTGAACTGGGAGGATATTTTTCTCAGTGCTACATTAAGAGCTGGGTGAAGAAAAAATATCTTAGTACAGGCCTGTGGCATAAAATACCTGAGAGAGGAAGAGATTACCTACAGCACCAACAGAAACATGACTCATTGAACCACAGAGGAGAACTTTTTCACTTGACCAGAGCTCAAAGAGCCGGGAAGCTGTGACAGTCTCCTTCAGTGAATGACATAGATGGAAGAAACAAGTTAGGTGAGATACTATTTTTTAGTGGACCAACTTCTGTTGGTAAGAGAGATAAGCTTTTGAGCCACACAGAGCTCTTCTTCAGATCTGGGGAAGGAAACCAGAGTGTCTGAGCTAAATAAACAAATTGGGACAGATTGTTAAGCATAAGAGGTAAAACGTGTTGTAGATGGAAGTTTATTCAAACAGGGAATGATGTATTTTTAAATTAAAAATATGTAGGAGACAGAGAAAAATAAGGATTGCTACACATCATAGTGTGCCACATCAGATACTAAAGGATTCAGCATTTACCTCCAACAGGGATTAAAGAAGCATGTGCAATAGGAACCTTTCCAGCACCCCCTGAAACATGGTCAAAATAACAGCAGTTACCAAACCGAGTGAAACAAGCCCCTCAATCCACATGAAGGAATGAATGACCTGAAAGAGAAGCTGAGCATACAATGATAAATTCATCTTTAACAACAGAACCACTGTCATTACACTATATGCTACCCAGGTCTACCTATCTTAGTTACTTAGGTCATGTTCTGCTGCCTCTTATTGTAATATCTCAGCATCTCACAATCTTTAATGTGTTTATCCTCATAGCACCCCTGTAGGGTAGGTGTGACATTATTGACATGAACTGGGACCATATAGATTATTGTTGCAAACAAGGTCCTATAGTAGGGTTACCATATTTAAAAAATAAAAAAAAAGGGACACTCCACAGGGCCCTGGCCCCGCCCCTTTCCCACCCCGGCCCCGCCCCAACTCCGCCCCTTCCCGCTCCCACTCCCCCTCCTCCCTCCCAGCCACGCGAAAAGGGCTACCGGAGTGCTACCGGCTTCACGGTTTGCCGGGCAGCCCGCAGACCCTGCGCCCCCGGCCGGTGCTTCCCCAGCGCAGCTGGATCCCGGGAGGGGAAGCGCCCAGTCGGGGGCGCAGGGTCTGGAGGCTGCCCGGCAAACTGTGAGGCTGGTAGCGCTCGGGCTTCGGGCAGCCCCCATGCCTCCGGACCCTGTGCCCCCGGCCGGGCACTTCCCCTCCCAGGCTCCGGCTGCTGTGCTCCTCCCCTGACTCTTCGGCTCTGTTTAAGAGCAGAGCTGCCCGAGCACTACCGGCTTCAGGCAGCCCCCATGCCCCTGGACCCTGCGCCCCCGGAGCCCAGGAGGGGAAGTGCTCAGCCAGTGGCTCAGGGTCCGGAGGCATGGTGGCTGCCCGAAGCCGGTAGCGCTCGGGCAGCTTGGCTCTTAAACAGAGCCGAAGAGTCGGGAGGAGCACAGCAGCCAGAGCCCGGGAGGGGAAGTGCCCGGCCAGCGGTATTTTTCCTGGACATGTTCGGCTTTTTGGCAATTCCCCCCGGACAGGGGTTTGATTACCAAAAAGCCGGACATGTCCGGGAAAAACCGGACGTATGGTAACCCTATCCTATTGTGGCACCAAATCTTGTATAAAGGGGGTCAAATAAGGTGTCTAAGACAAGGTTATGATTTGTTGGTTATGATTATGCTATCTGTATGTATATATCATTTTTGTATTTAAAGTTATAAGTATTGGCTCTATATTGTCTATATTTCAAACTTGTGCTTTGCTTCTGGGTGACACCTCAGGCATTTTGGTATCAGCACTGCCTAGCCTGCTTGATGGCCCATTAAGGACCATCATCTATACAACTGACCCATTGAGAGAAGGCAGATACACCTTGTGACTCAGCAAGGCATGCAGGGACATGCCTATGGACAGAACTCTGAAGTTTTTCTATGCCATGTGCTGGAATGCTTGTCTTTGGAACAAAGGAAGCAGAGACCACATGGCAAGATAATATAAAAAGCTGCTGCAGTTCCTCCATCTTGTCTTCAATCCTGCTTCTTGCTTCTGGAGGGACTTTGCTACAAACTGAAGCTCTAAACAAAGGACTGAATGACCCATCCCACCTGGGGATGTACTCCAGAGACTTGATTTGAACCTGCAGTTTATTCCATCACTGCTACAAGCCTGAACCAAGAACTTTGCCATTACTGTATGTAATTGATTCAATTTAACCAATTTTAGCTCTCATCTATATCTTTTTCCTTTTATGAATAAACCTTTAGATTTTAGATTCTAAAGGATTGGCAACAGCGTAATTTGTGGGTAAGATCTGATTTGTATATTGACCTGGGTCTGGGGCTTGGTTCTTTGGGATCGAGAGAATCTCTTTTCTTTCAGTGGGGTATTGGTTTTCATAACCATTTGTCCCCATAACGAGTGGCACTGGTGGTGATACTGGGAAACTGGAGTGTCTGAGGGAATTGCTTGTATGACTTATGGTTAGCCAGTGGGGTAAAACTGAAGTCTTCTCTGGTTGGCTGGTTTGGTTTGCCTTGCCTTGGTGTGCAAAGGAACCCCAGCCTTGGGCTGTAACTGCCCTGCTTTAAGCAATTTGTCCTGAACTGACACTCTCAGAAGTATCCTGCCAGAACCAGCATCGTTACAGTAGGGAAATGATGTTGTTATCCCCATTTTACAAATGGGGAACGCAGGCACAGAGAGACCAAGGGCACGTCTCCACTGGAATAAAAGACCCATGGTATAGCCACAGCAGGCCTGGGTCAGCTGACTCGGGCTTGTGGGACTCAGGCTGTAGGGCTACAAATTGCTGTGTAGATTCTCAGGCTCATGCTGGAGCCTGGGCTCTGGCCGCAGGGTTCCAACATCCAGGATCCAGCCTGAGCCTGAACGTCTACACAGCAATTAAACAGCTCCATAGCTTGAGCCCTGAGAGCCTGAGTCAGCTGACCTGGGCCAGCAGTGGGCATTTAATATCCCAAGTGACTTACCCAAGGCCACACAGGGACTTGAACTGGGGTCCCAGGTTTGGGCCCTAACCACTGGACCATCTTTCCTGTCATTGGGTCCTCTTGGACCTCCATTTCTCTATGGTGGAATTTTCAAAGGCGCCCAAAGTACCCAAATCCTATTTCAATTAGTCACCTTAACCTCCTTTGAAAATCTCAGCCTATACGGTTAGTAACCAAGAAAGATCAATACACTCAATGACTGGATTAAAAAAAAAAAAAAAAAAAGATAAAATATTGGAAACCCATTAATTTATTTTAAAAGAAGCTCATCAGAGCTGTACTTATGTCTGTGAGCAGCCCTTGCAGAGTGACAATAACCAGGAAGGTAAAGCTACGTAGCATAGTTATATATTACTTGCCTGCTAGATTCATGACAGACATCTCGCCATGTTTGCCAAAGGATCTGAGTGCGTACCCCCTGTCCCCGATATATATCAGTGATGCTTTGATCTGAGAACTGCTGGGGATTTTAAAGGCCATCATGCCCACTCAGGCACTGGCATCCTCCAATCAGAATAGTTCTGGAGCAATGGAACAGTTACTGACTGTTTGCTCTTATCTTACAAGATAAAAATGTAATGGGCCCTGGAAGTAACTGTGCATTTGGAACAGTGATAATCAGTTGGGAACAGCAATAAGAACATGAGACTGAATATTAGTAGAATACCAAATGGTCATACCTTACGTTTAGTGGAACAGACATCTGATTCATCTCTCCATGACGTGAAGGGAAATAACCGGTGTATTTAAACTCTCCGTTTGAATTGTTTATTTCCTAACATATATGCTAATTCAACCCCTATGGCTGTGAAGGTGTGAAGCACACACAAACATAACAATCACTTACCTTTCCATAGTGCTCTTTATCCCAAAGTCTTCCATAATGCTGTACTAACTTTACATATATGCAGGAATCATTTCACCCATCAGGAAAATTTAGCGCCTGCCCACGTTAAGGAAATTCGCATCAGCATAGTTACATCAGTGTGGTTAGAATGGTGCCGAACCCTAACATGGATGCACTGAACCAGCACAGGGTGGGAATTACACAGATGCAACTTAATCCTGAGTTCCAGAGCTGGTGACGGCCCTGGAACTCCCCTTTAAGGAGTGTCCCCAGTGCACAGTGGGTGTATACAAAAGATAACACTGCCAGAGCCGCTGTTGCCTTTCCGTGGGGAAATCTGCAGGTTCAGTGGGAAGGACAATGTGCACCCTGCCATTTCCACCCATTCTTCCTTGGTCCCCTGCCCCCATTGCACTGGTTTTCAACCTGATCCATGCCATGACCCTGTGTTACAATAGAAAAAAAAAATAAGTGGGAAGCAGTGGGAGACTTTACCACAGAAGCTTCTGAATCCCTGTTCCACATGTGTGGGAGAGATGCACTGCAGAGTCCCCTCCATGCCTATATCTCTGGGCCATGTGGAAATTAGGTACTAATCAGATTAAAAGAACATGTTACAGTTCAGCCAGACTAGACAGGCAAAGAATGTTACAGCTCTGCTGGGCCACAACTGAGTTTAGGATGGATTTGCTAAGGTAGATCAGGTGCCTACATTTGATATTCATGAAAATGAGAGCCTGTCAGTTTTGGATGGAGTCAGATGGCAGCTCAGGTGGGTGCGGGGCAAATTCCTCCAGCTTTGACAATGCATCTCAGGCTTTGTCTACACTACCAAGTTTTGTCGCCAAAAACTGCCTTTTGGGGACAAAACAGGGAGAGCTTAAACACTACAATGGGACTTTTGTTGGGAAAAACGCCCGGTTTTGGCAACAAAAATCTTCCACCCCTAGGAGATACTTTTGTTTTTCCCACTCCCTTTATTGTCCACAGAGAGCCAGTATTGACACTGCTGTTTGTTTTGTCCACAGAACTGGCTTCCGCCAGTATCCCACAATGCCTGCCCTCATTGCTCTGCTCAGTGTATTGATCTCTGCTGCCCTGCAAGCATGTGCCCCTCCCCTTTCAAAGCTGCCGGAAGTATCTGACAGCTGAGTGTGCTGCTCCCTGTGGGGAACAAAGAGCAAATCATTGGAATGCCCTTGTTCTGCCCTACACAAGGAACACAGCTGCAGGCAGACTGCTGCTGCAGGGCGGGGAGAGGAGAGACTGCTGCGCTGCTTTGCCATTCCTCAGCACAGAGAGCTCCCAGACCTACTCATGATGCTCCCGGGCTGAGGCGACTGTGGGAGAACTCCGAGGGAATCCTCCCAAAATGCGCAGGGATCAGCTCCGCCTTCCCACAACACTTCACTGTGGGATACAGACCCACAGTACATTGCTCACACTGTTGATGATGGTGCGTACAATGAGGACATGATCTGTCGACAGAGGGAGCAAGTGTGAACACCCTTTGGCGATACTTTTGGAGTTTTGTTGACAAAACTTAGTCCTGACTGAAGCATCCCCTGCTGTTTCAGTCATAGGCCTATTCACATCAAAGACTGCCCATCCTACCGAACTATGTGCTGGTTTTGCAATATGGAATGTAACCGTTTCCTTTGTTCCATGATCAAAGAATGTTGCATAGTCTTTATTTAACATATTAGGCAGAGACTGTCTAAGAAGAACTGAATTAGATCCTCTAGTTAGCAATGTTAATCACAGGAAAAAATAATTGGTTAATGAGTGAGCTGCACATCAAGGGAGTTAATGAGAGTGAAGTTAATTGGAATGTGGGGAAGTATGAGCAGAGTACACACACGCACACACGATTTTATGTATCCCTCCCCATACAAAACCAGGTGCTTTGGTTATCAGGGCTCTGATTCTGGGACGTGGTACAGCCTTTATGCTTCTCTGGTGGAGGAAAGAGGGGACAACCCAGTTAGATCCTCCCCAAGCTGATAATTCCCCTGATGCAATGCATTCCCCCCTGGTCCTACAGAGGTATAACAGACAACTCCCATTGCAGCCCATGCCATAGGTGTATGTCGCTAGTGGGCCTGGTGCAGCAGGGAGTGTGGCTAGAGCATGCTGTACTCTGGCTATTCCATATGAAGCTGTTGCAGGCAGTATAAACTAGCACAGCCCCTGGGATACTGTAACTTACTCTAGGGCCTGGTCTACACTAGGCGTTTATGTCGAAGTTAGCGCCGTTAAATCGAATTAACCCTGCACCCGTCCACACTGCGACGCTATTTAGTTCGACATAGAGGTCTCTTTAATTCGACTTCTGTACTCCTCCCCGACGAGGGGAGTAGCGCTAAATTCGACATGGCCATGTCGAATTAGGCTAGATGTGGATGGAAATCGACGCTAATAGCTCCGGGAGCTATCCCACAGTGCACCACTCTGTTGACGCTCTGGACAGCAGTGCGAGCTCGGATGCTCTGACCAGCCACACAGGAAAAGCCCCGGGAAAATTTGAATTTGAATTCCTTTTCCTGTCTGGCCAGTTTGAATCTCATTTCCTGTCTGGACATCGTGGCGAGCACAGCAGCACTGGCAACGATGCAGAGCTCTCCAGCAGTGATGGCCGTGCAGTCTGGGAATAGAAAGAGAGCCCCAGCATGGACTGATCGTGAAGTCTTGGATCTCATCGCTGTGTGGGGCGATGAGTCCGTGCTTTCCGAGCTGCGATCCAAAAGAAGGAATGCAAAGATCTACGAGAAGATCTCTAAAGACATGGCAGAGAGAGGATACAGCCGGGATGCAACGCAGTGCCGCGTGAAAATCAAGGAGCTGAGACAAGGCTACCAGAAGACCAAAGAGGCAAACGGACGCTCCGGATCCCATCCCCAGACATCCCGTTTCTACGAGGCACTGCATTCCATCCTCGGTGCTGCCGCCACCACTACCCCACCAGTGACCGTGGACTCTGAGGATGGGATACTGTCCACGGCCGGTTCCTCGGACATGTTAGGGGACGGGGAAGATGAGGAAGGAGATGAGGAGGGCGAGGCAGTCGGCAGCTCTCACAACGCTGATTTCCCCGACAGCCAGGATCTCTTCATCACCCTTACAGAGATCCCCTACGAAGCGTCCCCAGCCGTTACCCCGGACACAGAATCTGGTGAAGGATCAGCCAGTAAGTGTTGTAAACATCTAAACATTTATTTTTAACAAAACAGGAATATTAACAATTAAAAGAATGGGTTGTTCATGATTAGTGTGCCCTAGGCGCTTAACGGTTTAGTAAGGGGCAGTGCAAGTTTTGAAAAGAAATCTAGCAATGTCCGGTTTTCAGTGATTGTCCTGCACAAGCCGCTCTACTGTTTATTCCCTGCTACTGCAGCTACAGTAAAATGCGGTCTATGTGTCCGGGGATAGAGCAGTAATCCTCCTGGGACATCTCGATGAAGCTCTCCTGGAGGTAACTTGAAAGCCGTTGCATGAGGTTCTTGGGGAGAGCGGCCTTATTGGGTCCTCCGAAGTACGACACGTTGCCGCGCCACGAGATTATCAAGTACTCGGGGATCATTGCTCTGCACAGCAGGGTGGCATACGGCCCTGGTCTTTGGAGGCTTTCCCGGAGCATTCTCTCTTTGTCGCTCTCGGAGATCCTCATCAGGGTGATGTCGGCCATGGTGACCTGCTTTTAATTAGGTAGGGGAATGTTAGTGTTGGGACTGCTTTCCCGTTCCTTTACAGAACTGTAACCGCTGGTTTGCAGCCACGCGGTGGAGGCGGGAGAGGGGCAGCCGAAAGGGATCGTTCCCGGGGACAGCCGCGAGGGGGTGGGACAGGGGCAGAGTTCCCGCTTGCCGGATTGCTGGCAGCAGGGACTGACATTGATTTAAATGTGAAATGAGGCCAGTGGTAATATAAAAGTTTTAAACTGCCACAAGTGTACGGCTTACCATGTCTGCCTGCAACAGAAATTCCGTTGTGCTGCCTCGCTTCTCAAATGTGCTGTTCAAGACCCCAGGCACTGAATGCGAAGGCCGAGAATTCGACCTTGTGCTGAGTGCGCATGTGAAAGGTGCTGTGCATGGTCTTGTTCACAGAGAAAGACTATGTTCTTTGTTCACAACTACATTTATCTTTCTGAGGAATTCACTCCCTTTTTCCCATTTCCACAGCCCCGTCTGCGACTGTCTCACAACCTAGCCTGGAATCACACTCCCAGAGGCTAGCGCGGATTAGGCGTAGGAAGAAGAGGACACGGGAGGACATGTTCTCTGAGCTTATGGCCTCTTCCCAAGCCCAGGCAGCACAGCAGACCCAGTGGCGGGAGAACTTGACCCGAATGCACCAAGCCAACATGGATCGGGAGGAGAGGTGGCGGCAGGAAGACCAGCAGGCGACTCAAACGCTGCTTGGACTACTGAGGGAGCAAACGGACACGCTCCGGTGCCTTGTGGATGTTCTGCAGGAACGGAGGCAGGAGGACAGAGCCCCGCTGCAGTCCATCTCTAACCGCCCTCCCCCGCCACCAAGTCCCATACCCACCTCACCCAAAGTGCAAAGAAGGAGAGGCGGCAGAGTCCCTGCTAAGTCTCACTCCACCCCTGCAGAGAGCTCTAGTAGCAGAAGGCTCTCATTTCCCAAAATTTGAAAAGTTCTTTCCTTCCCGCCTGACACAAGCCCCCGTCCAAGTTTCACCTCCCAATGCCATGTGTAGTTGATAATAAAAAATTCGTTTCTGTTAACTACTGTTTCAATCATGTTCTTTTGGAGGAGGAGGGGAAAGGGGGTTGGTAATTGGACAGGACAGTCTCCTTTGGCAGGGTACATAGTCGGGGGCAGGCACAGCAGCAGGGCACATACACAGTGCAGTGATGCAGTGACTAGTTGCCCCGGTTAGTCTGGGAGGTTGTTTTGATGTAATGTTGGGGGGGGGGGGGGTGGGTTGCTCTGTGACTTTGTGGCGGGGGAGGGCAGTTACAGATCTTAAGCGCCGGTCCTTAGGCAGGATCACAGAGCCACACAGCATGGGATCTGTAACCATCCTCCCCCTGCCACAAAGTCAAATAGACCCCCCATACACACAGTCCCGATCAGGAGGGTTGACAGGCTCCGTTGAAACAAGCATCCCACCACAGCGGAGCCTGTCAATCCTTGAGTTTAGAAGCTGCATTCGCGTCACAACACTACACCCGCCCCGCACCACAGTCTGCGTCCCAGTTTTAAAAAATTCCCGCGAAAACAGTATTAAAGAAAACGGTGTGCTTTAACAAAGTAGAACTATTTTTATTTCGACACGTGTGTTGGAGGGGGGGTGAAGGGGGTATGTAACTGGATAGGATAGTCAACATTACCTGGGTAAAGAAACGGGGGCAGGTTTAGCTTCTCAGTACACAAACTATAAAGTCACAGGTTACCCTGCTCACTCAGGAACTTTGCTTTCAAAGCCTCCCGGATGCACAGCGCTTCCCGCTGGTCTCTTCTAATCGCCCGGCTGTCTGGCTGTGAGTAATCACCAGCCAGGCTATTTTCCTCAACCTCCCACCCCGCCATAAAGGTCTCCCCCTTGCTCTCACAGAGATTGTGGAGCACACAGCAAGCTGCTATAACAATGGGGATATTGGTTTCGCTGAGATCACAGCGAGTCAGTAAGCTTCTCCATCTCCCCTTGAGACGGCCAAAAGCACACTCCACCACCATTCTGCACTTGCTCAGCCGGTAGTTGAAGAGTTCTTTTTCAGTGTCCAGGGCGCCAGTATAGGGCTTCATGAGCCAGGGCATTAGCGGGTAGGCTGGGTCCCCGAGGATGACTATAGGCATCTCCACATCCCCAACAGTTATTTTGTGGTCCGGGAAGTAAATACCTTGTTGCAGCCGTCTAAACAGACCAGAGTTCCTGAAAACACGAGCGTCATGAACCTTGCCCGGCCATCCCACGTAGATGTTGGTAAAACGTCCCCTGTGGTCCACCAGTGCTTGCAGCACCATGGAAAAGTATCCCTTTCGGTTAATGTACTGGGTGGCCTGGTGGTCCGGTGCCAGGATAGGGATGTGAGTTCCATCTATGGCCCCACCGCAGTTTGGGAATCCCATCGCTGCGAAGCCATCTATGATCGCCTCCACGTTTCCCAGGGTCACTACCTTTGGCAGCAGTACATCAACGATTGCCTTCGCTACTTGCATCACAACAACCCCCACGGTAGATTTGCCCACCCCAAACTGGTTCGCGACTGACCGGTAGCTGTCTGGCGTTGCAAGCTTCCACAGGGCTATGGCCACTCGCTTCTGTACACTCAGTGCAGCTCGCAACCGGGTGTCACTGCGCTTCAGGGCAGGGGACAGCAACTCACAAAGTTCCAGGAAAGTTCCCTTCCGCATGCGAAAGTTTCGCAGCCACTGGGATTCATCCCAGACCTGCAGCACTATGCGGTCCCACCACTCAGTGCTTGTTTCCCGTGCCCAGAATCGCCGTTCCACGGCATCAACATGACCCATTGCCACTGTGATGTCCTCGGCGCTGGGTCGCCTGCTTTCTGACAGGTCTGTGCTACTCTCAGACTTCAGGACATCACCGCGGTGCCGTAGCCTCCTCGCCTGACTTTTCTGCATCTGCCTCAGGGAAACCTTTATGATAAGCTGCGAGACGTTGAGAGCGGCCACAACTGCAGCGATGGTCGCAGCGGGCTCCATGCTCGGAGTACAGTGGCGTCCACGCTGTCAATGACTGGAAAAGCGCGCGAACTGTTTTCCCGCCGGCGCTTTCAGGGAGGGAGGGCGGGAGTGATGGACGGATGACGACAGTTTCCCAAAAGCACCCTCGACTCATTTTGTTACCCAGAAGGCATTGCCGGCTACACCCAGAATTCCAATGGGCAGAGGGGACTGCGGGAACTGTGGGATAGCTGACCACAGTGCACCGCTTCGAATGTCGACGCTATCACCGTTAGTGTGGACGCACAAAGTCGAATTACTGTCCTTAGTGTGGACACACACGTTCGACTTTGCAATATCGATTACAAAAATTCGATGCAAGTAAAATCGAACTACTCTCGTAGTGTAGACAAGGCCTAAGAACCCCACTGGTCCCTGGAACAGCTCAACATTTGGGCAGCACAGAGATGGCATTAAGTCGCCATTCCCCCACTGAAGCCCCTGTTCTGGGCTATGCCTAGTGATGTGCAGAACAGAACCCAGCCTGCAACGAGACCAAAGTATCAAGCTGAGAGGGAGAGAAAAATGTAACTAACACATGTAATACATCCCCACAAATCACCTAAAACAGCTTTTAGGGAACTAAATACGTCATGATCTCCAAGCCCATTATTTCAGGCCCGTCTAGGACTAGAAGCAAATGGTAGGAATCAACCTTCCCCTCTTGCCTAATCAACAGGATGTGAGATACGGTATCAGAGTTTAAAGACATGACATTTTCATGTATAGCTAAACTGTCAATAGTCCAGGATGAATCTTCTCTGCATCAGGCAGGTGTCTTTTTTGGGGGGAGGGGGAGGGGAGGAAGGGGCTGGGAATTCCACATTTGAGGGGGTCTGGGGAGGTTAGGAAAGTTAATAAGGCTGTTGGAAACTGCTCATGGGTTCAGAATGTTTGAATAAGTCCCTGGGGAGCTAGACTAGTTGGCAGAGGCACAGTACATTTATTTATCACATGGGTCGGTAATTTGTCATAGCCTGTCTGTCACCCTCACATACTGTTGTGTATTCAATTGTAACACCACCACCACAAACCATAAATTAAAAATCTCCCCTTTTCCAGTAAATGTCTACCTTGTCTGGGCACATATACATCCTCACCAGTTTTCATGGCTCGAATGATACCAAGGTTTCTTGACCTAGTGGCAGAACTTTGATTGAGGGAGTGACTCAGCTGAACAAATCCTTCCCTTTAAAGAATTTGCAGACAACTAAAGTTGCCACTGCAGGGAGGGAGCTCTATATTCAAACAGACTCCACCCTTCCTCTCAGCACCAGAAAGGGTGGGGTTGAACTGTTTTTAACTTGTATTGACAGATCTTCCAGTCAATTGCTGCTTGCCTATACCTCTGCTTGACTGACAGATAGCTAAAGCAATCTCTGGTGTCTTTGGAAACCTTCCCATCCTTTGCTTGTGTAGAAAGGGGCCTTCACAGCCAGTTGTGGGTTTCTTCAATCGGGTAGTGTTTGTGTGTGTGTGTGTGTGTGTGTGTGTGTGTGTGTGTGTATGCGCATGCGCACACACACACACCACCTAAATTCTGCCCTCACAAACAATTGGATAGGAATGCATTTGTCTGTCAAAGCCAGTGTGTCAATAAAAGTGTGTGTGACAGCCTGGGAAACCTGATCCCTGATTTCTTCATTATTCAGGCAACCACATAGGCCACTCACTCACCTTCTCTCCTGCAGCCAAGGCTGCATCCCCCAGAGAAAGGCATCTAGTGTTCCGGGCAGAGGAAGAAAAAAAGAACAGAATGATTGGCCAGTGCTTCTGGGCCGAGAAAGACCTGGATTAAGAGAGCTGGCAAAAAGCTAGCCATGGTATTTGCACCCTCTGTTGGCTGAAAACTGGCTGTACAGCTCTCTCCACCTTCCTTTTCCACTTTCCTTACACCAGCCTGAACAGTGGAGTTCCTTCCCACTCCAGTGTGTAAGAGATTTCTGGAATTCACCGACCCTGTCATGTGCTCTGGATGTTCTCTAGACACCAACTAACAATCCTTACAAATCTGCTTTTCTCCTACCTCCTATCTATTTGAAACCTAATGCGCCCAGGAGATGAGTTTGTTCAAGTGTAGTTTGCCAGTCTGCAGGGCCTTTCAGCTGACTGCCTGTTTGTAGAGTACAGGAAAGTATCGATAAAGGAACAAGGACTTTAGGCTCATTCCTAGGAACCTGACCCCTGGAGTCATGTGATTGCATCAATATCTCACTTTTTTTTTTTTGAGGGGGCGGGGGTAATGAAAGTTAAGTCTGTAGCTGTTATGATTGTAAAGAAAAGCTCAACAATGTGATCAGGTGGCTGCTTGAATCTACAGGCATCTTGAAACAATAGCTCCGAGATGTGTGAACAGCCCTTTTCATCTCAATGGGATATTAACTACCAAACCCATTGTTTTGTCAGCACCACCCAGGGGAGGATTATGTGTGGAAGAAGAAGAGGGCAGAGGGTGTGGACCACTCACCCACCAAAACAGCTACACTCTGGCTGCTGGGATAAGTAATGGGCTAGACCATTTTGCCACCTCTGTCTCACCAAGGATGAGAGGGAACCTCTGCTGCTACCCCTGGAAGATGAGGGAGTGGGGATGATGAGACTACCCGCAGTAGGAATTGGGCCTATGATCCAGGGGCAGAGCCACAGGGTCCTTATATCCCAGTGTCTTGGATTATTTTCATCTGGTTTTCAGTAAAACGTCTATTGGGCTGTAGTCCACGAAAGCTTATGCTCTAATAAATTTGTTAGTCTCTAAGGTGCCACAAGTACTCCTGTTCTTTTTATATAGAGAGCATTTTCCTTTGATGCCTCATACTCACAGAGAGAGGAAGTATGGTGAGTTGTCACCATATTTTAAAGATGTTAAACTGGATTTCAGGAGAGTCACACCAAGACAAAAGTGGT
This sequence comes from Chrysemys picta bellii, assembly GCF_011386835.1. Classification (NCBI taxonomy): domain Eukaryota; kingdom Metazoa; phylum Chordata; order Testudines; family Emydidae; genus Chrysemys; species Chrysemys picta. Next base: position 88,869,016 of record NC_088791.1, on the reverse strand, counting down.
GTAATGGAGTGGCAAGTCTCGCCCATAATCTGTAGTAAATGGTGTAAATACAATTTACTCTGTACTTTTCAGAAAAAAAAAATAAAGACTTTCATAGAGAATGTGGCATATGCAAAGGAATACACAGTATTAGAAGCCCCCTACAAATGTTTATCTACAATTGTAGAAAAAAGTATATTATGTTAGATTATTTTTGTTAGTAGGGACTGGTCTACGCTATAAGGTTTTGTTGACATAACTATGTTGGCTGACCGACACAGCTGTGCTGGCAAAAAAAAACAACAGTGTAGATGCAGCTATGCTGCCATAAGAGTGCTTCATAGCTAACATCATTCAGGGAGATGGTGTTATTATGCCGACAGAAAGCTCCTTCTGTCGGAATAAACTGTGGTCTACAATAGGGGACCCTCCTGGTATAGCTGTACCGACAAAGCATTTGTAGTACAGACAAGGCCTAAATAATCATAGGATTAAAGTCTGTATCATAACACTCACCAAAGGAGTAGAGTTAAAGTTGCACTTGTAACCTTAACTTCAGCTTTTCTCTAGGACTGGTCTAATCTACAAAGGTAGATTGGCTTAACTACATTGCTCAGGGCTGTGCAAAATTTCATGCCCATACTGTGTGATGTAATTAAGCTGACCTAACCCCCGGTGTAGACACTGCTAGGTTGATGGAAGGATTTTCTGTCAACCTAGTGATTGCCTTTCAGAGAGGTGGATTTATTACAGTGACGGAAGAACCCCTTCCATTGCTCTAGCAAGGGGTGGGAAACTTTTTGGGCTGAGGGCCACATCTGGGTGGGGAAATTGTATGCAGGACCGGGGCAGGGGGTTGGGGTGCAGGATGTGGGAGGGGGTGTGGTGTTCAGGAAGGGGCTCAGGGCAAGGGATTGGGGATGAGGAGGGTGGGGATGTATGAGGGGGCTCAGGGAAGGGGGTTGGGGTGCAGGAGGGGTGCAGAATACAGGAGGGGGCTCAGGGCAGGGGATTGGAGTGCAGGAGGGGTGTGGGGTGTACGAGGGGGCTCAGGGCCGGGAGTTGGGGTGCAAGGTGCAGGCAGGGGGCTTAGGGCAGGGAGTTGGGGGGTGGGGTGCAGGTGGGGCTCAGGCTCCGGCCCCGCTTACCTCAAGAAGCTCCGGGGTGGCAGCAGCGCGCACCGGGACCAGGGCAGGCTCCCTGCACGTCTGCCCTGTCCCCGGCCCCGCGCCGCTCCAGGAAGCACTGTGGCCCCTGGGAGGAGGGAAGGGGGAGCAGAGAGTTTTGCATGCGCTGCCCTTGCTGCGCCTCCAGGTACCTCCCCCAAAGCTCCCATTGGCCATGGTTCCCCGTTCCCGGCCAATGGGAGCTGCAGGGGGGCAGTGCCTGGAGGCAAGGGCAACGCACGGAGCCCTGTGTCCCCCCCACCCCCCGGGGGCCGCAGGGATGTGGTGCCGGCGGCGCAGCGGACTGGATCCAAAGCCCTGAGGGGCCGGATCCGGCCCACTGGCCGTAGTTTGCCCACCCCTGTTCTAGCGTCTTCTACACTACAGCGGTACAGCTGCAATTTCTAGGGTAGACATACCCTTACTAAGCAATGTTGAACTATGCAACTTTAACATTCTATTAAAGTACATTTCCTATGGTATTTCCTGGGGATTTTTTAAAAGATAAAAATAAACATAAAAGAAGATCCACTCTCAAATTCTTCAGTGCTCTATTGACTTGCAAAAAGTAAGTAAGAATTGAAAACAGTATGGGTAAATTCCATAATGAGAAATTGTTTGGCTAGGGACCATTAGAATGTCCCACATAGAAGTGATGGGAGAATGATAATTTTTGTGTGTGGATGGTTTCAAAATGTGGATTTGTTATGGTTCAGAACGAAAACCAACAACAAGAAAGAAATTCTTTGTGAAATGGAATTACCATTCTCTGCCCAATTTTACTGGGAGCAAGGATCCCTGGAAGCTCAACAAATTCTGGCAGAAGTTCATCAAACTGTTTCATCATTTTTTTTTTTTAAATGAGCAGTTCTAACCCTGTCCTGTGCATCTAGAGAAATGAGGGACTGGGGGAAGTCCCCAGCTGCAGAGCTGCTAAGATACATCAGAACAGGGGTTCCTTCTGGGCATCTTTTAAAGTCCACAGGAGACCTTTTTCTGCCCCTTTATGTATTACAAGATGCTCAGAAGCTCAGCCCCTGTTGTCCCTACTGATTGGCAGCAATATAGCAGGGTAATCTCTTCACTGTGCAGCTATCTTAGCTTCTCTGTGCTTCACTGCATGGCTTATCCATAAGCCGGCGCTTCAAATCCTTCCTGTGTGCCAAAACAAAGCAGCCACCTTCATCTCCTCACATTTGGCGGTGCACAGTTTTCAGACTTAAAATTGAGCCTAAATAAAACCAAGAAACAAAGAAAATTATTACTCCTCAGTGAGGACTATTTCTGTGTCAATTTTCATCTTTCAACTTCCAGCTATTTTGGCTGTAAGACATTTGAAAGTGTCACATATATAATGAGTAAAGGGTCCCCCCAACTTATGATTAAAAATGGATGAGCTGTTTTCCCTGCAGGCTTTACAAACCACCTTTGGGCAGAGACCCAGCGTGGAAAATATCATTGAAAAGATGACAATTTCAGAAACTTATGAGTAACTGACAACAGGGCTAGAATGGAATCCATTATGCATCATTAAGGCTAAGATTTTTGTCATGGGTATTTTTGTAAAAGTCACGGACAGGATGCGGGCAATAAACAATAAATCACAGAAGCCCAGGCCCTGCTGCTCAGGACTGAAGTCACGGAGGTCACGTAAAATCACACAATCCATGACCTTTATGACTGACTTGTAGCCTTATGAAGAATTAATTATAACATAATGGTCTCTGTCACTTCCACTATAACGAATAGTGATCGTCTCCCCCAAGGTGTCCGTTACAGTGAGGTTTCAGTATGCTTGGATAGATTGCTGCCATTCTGTATAGACGCTATGTTTGCCTTCCTCTTTGTGCTGAGCTTATGTGATCAACAGTGGGGGAATGAGTGCAAGGTCTAAAATCTGGGTATTTTATATGAGTAATATCTGATTTTCAGAGGATATCGTGAGTGATTATTTTAAAGGGGGATGATGGTTCACCAATGGTGGCCTGAGAAAAGGTTTGATTTCCTTTTGCTGTAATGAAGTTGTGTGTGTATATATAATTTCCATGTGTTTTTCATTCCACATGAACTTTAGGAAAAGGATCTCAGTGGATGTGAACTTTTTCTTCTCTATCGACAGACTTGCAGTTTCCAAAATGTCACTCACAGGCTCACAATAAGCAACCCAACTCATGCTGCATCAGGAGTGGGATGGGACCGGTTGTAGTGACCTAAGTAAGACAAATGAATACACAAATTCAGAGTCTGTACATCTTTCTCCAGATGCAGGCATGAGATAGAGAAATGCAGTAGCAATGGAAGTTGAACCTGAAATAAGACCGCCCTGAGGCAGGTTATGACTTCAGAACAAGGTTTATGGCAGAAAATGCTCCTTTCAGCAGATGATGCAATGTAAAGGCAGAGAAGTAAAATCTACTAGGCTTTGAGGCAGTGAAAAAAAGGTTGGATCATGCAGGAAATCTCTCTCTTTGAGTCCAGGCTGAGACCATTGCGGATTTATGAGATAGCTGAAACCACAACGAACTGTGAATGACCAATGGGAGGTGATATAATGGCATCCAAATCACCAATGGCAAGAAGTATTGCTGGTCTTATGGAATCCTCGTGCTGGGGCCATCACTGACGCAAGTCTAAGAAGCCCTGAAACTATGTAGGCTCACAATGAAAGATGGTACTGAGATATATCTCAAGATCTTTGAAAGAGGGGCCTAAATTTTGCTGTCATATCTCAAAGGAAAAGCACAATAGGCTTATAGAGGCCGGATTACAAGAGAAGCAGGTAACTACAATAAGGCAGTGGAAGCAATCCTTCTGTGGTACATCAGCTGCACACAAAGACATCAGTGTTTTAGGCTTTTCCTCTTCCAAGATGCTGAAGGACCCGGAGCGGTTTACAGACAGCTTCATAAATGGTTGAAACCAGAGATCCATACCAAGAAGCAGACCATGAAACTAGTAATTCTAGAACAGTTCCTGACAATCTTGCCTGAAGACATCCAGGCCCAGGTCTGGGAACATTATGCAGAGACCTAGTGGTAGCCCTGAAAGAAGATTGTCAGTGAGTCTGCCACAGGTAAGAATATATAATTGGATAATTCAAATGAGAGGTAAAGGGGAGTCCAGGTAAAAGAACCTTTAGATACTATGGTAAAACAAGGACATAGTACCTTGGTTTGGTCTCAGAAGGACTTTTCCATTGTCTATAACAACCCTTATACTACTTGACTGTATTGAGATGAAGAGTTTCTCCCTTAAAAGAGCAGATAGCATCATCACCTGGAAAGCTCCATTTGTGTGGGTAGGTAGGAGTGTCTGAGAAAGAGAAAGGAAGGATCTGACCACCTTAATGATGAGAGGCTATAGGAGTAATGGATAGTGATATTCAGCAAGATGCCAGCAAAGCCTTTGCCATTGAATGCTAATAGAACAGAGGGAAATTGTGTTTCTCCTAACACCCGAACTGGCATTGTTTGCTGGGAGAATGGGCATGGAGTCATGGAGATGGGACAGGGATAAGATTAATTGGACAGTGAACTGGGAAAGGAGAGTACTTTGAAAGAACAGATACCAGAGTAAAGACTCTCCTGTTTTGTCAATAAACAAAACACCTTCCTTTACTGACTGGGAAAAATGACAAGGGTGGTAATGGTGGTGGTGGACATCTCTCTGATTGATTGACTTTCTGGGCATGAGAGACAGTAACTATGTGAAACAGTGGTCCCCAACCTTTTTTGTCTGGCGGGCGCCAGACGACGAGCCACCGCGGACTGTGGCCGGCAGACGAGCATCCGCCAAAATGCCACTGAGAAGCGGCAACATCAATAGGCGTCGCCACCGAAATGCCACTGAAAATCGGCGGCATTTCGGTGGCGATGCCTCTGGCTGGTGCTGCTTGTTGGCGGCATTTCAGCGGATGCTCGTCCGCCGGCCAGTACGCAGGCCCGCATAGATGCCCTGGCGGGCGTCATGACACCCACAAGCACTGCGTTGGGGACCACTGAAAAGGACCAGTCAGGATATACTCTTCCCCTATTTGTTTTATAAAAAGGTACTGCAGTGCCAGAGAAGAAACCAACCCCAGGCTAAAGAGACAGAAGAGCATCTGCTTTCTTCAGTACCATAGAGCTCTACCCATCTCTAGAGCAATGAAATGTAAAAGAATCTCAGGTTCATAGTTGCTCAGAAGATTCCAGTGCTTAGAGTGTTGTAAATTTTGACTTGTTATTGCAAACATGTGGTCAGTAACTATAGGAAATTGATAAATGTTCTAAATGTACATATTTTTCTTTTTTTTTCTTCAAAGTCTTATTTTCAAATGTGGCAGGAGGCAGAGCTGTCTCTACTGAGAGCTTGATGCATGCACGGCAAGGTATTGACAGCTAGGCTGGGCTGGAGGAAGAAGTGCCTGCTCCTGTTTTGCTTCTCTCATCTTCTGAGATGGCTACCTTGGCTTTCCTCTCCCCCAGTCAGGCATCTTCTACTCACCCTGCTATGCGTTTTACCTTCTTTTTCTCCAGACAGCCGCATTACTTTCTCTCACACCCAAGCAGCTAATTACAGTTCCGCACCAGCCACTCACACATTCTAACCCATCACTTCCCACTTCTCTGTCACTTAAACCCAACCATATAGGCCATTAGGTCCCGGCTGCCTTGATTGGGCCCCAGTGCTGCCGCCACCTCTATCTCTTTCCTTGACTCGTTAAATGCTGTTCTCAGAGTGTGGGTCTATGCAGCATTTTGGACCAAGCCCCCCAGCCCGGGTTGACAGACTTGGGGGTAGTGAGTCCTACCAGCACTCTAAAAATATTTGTATAGACAGCACCTTGAAGGTTGTGCATTCTGGCCTATTCCAGAAAGAACTAGGTCAAATGGCTGCAGGGGAAGAATAGGGAGAGGGTGAATAATCAAACCCCTTGTGCCAGTAGAACCTGTTGGGACACTAGGACTGCTCTGCACAATCAGGACAAAAGCCAGTAAACCCGGATGGCTGATCACCCTGGAAATGCAAAGCATATCAGTAAATTCAAAATTAAAGTTCCTACAATAAGATTAGCTCTGCCACAACTAATCAGCATTGAATGGAGTGTGCTTGTTCCAGGTGCCAGTGAAGTTTGATTAGGGGGCAGTGTATTTCTCTGAGAAGAATGCAGACTTTGGGACAAAAAGAAGAGGAACTCTCTGCTCCGCATAAGGGAAAGTTAGGAGGCACGGTCCTCACTGGGTAAAGATTGGTCGTACCCTTGTTTATTACAAGATATTTGGTGTCTGAAGTGCCTGGCTGGGTTTTGGTTCAAGGTTCTGTGTTGTCTAATGGATCAGAGCACTGGATTGGGACTCAGGAGACCTGAGCTCTCCCCGCAGGTTGTCTGCTGGGTGACCTTGCCCAGTTAATTAATCTTTGTTGCCTCAGTTTCCCCATCAGTAAAAAGGAGATGATGATAGTGACCTCCTTTGTAAAGTACTTTGAGATCTACTGATGAAAGCTGTATATAAGAGCATCACCTGGTACACATGATAATCATTGTGTACATTTCAGGAGAGTGAGGTTCTACAATCTCGAGGTTGTTTATGTGAGAGACAGTGACCTCCACATCACCTCTTATTTGAAAAGATATTTAGAACTAATCATACACATTACCCCCAACTCAGAGGATTTCTTCAGGAGAAAGTGAGAATGTAGAGTGATTTGTATACATGCCCATGTTGATGCACCTGTGACGGGTTGGATCACAGAAACCCCCTTGGCAGCTGCCACCTAATGTACCAAGACTACTTTTATTCCTGTTTTCCCTGCCAACTCAGGACTCCACCACCCTGTCTTGCTGAGCCAGACACTCCCGTCTGCTCCAACACAGACCCAGGGTCTGAATCACTTGTCCCAAAGCTGCAAGTTTACCTGAAAACAACTCACAGAAGTGTGCTTGTCTCTACCACTCAGATGCCCAACTCCCAATGAGGTCCAAACCCAAATAAATCGGTTTTACCCTGTATAAAGCTTATACAGGGTAAACTCATAAATTGTTCGCCTCTCTAACACTGATAGATATGCACAGCTGTTTGCTCCCCCAGGTATTAATACATACTCTGAGTTAATTACTAAGTAGAAAGTGATTTTATTAAATATAGAAAGTAGGATTTAAGTGGTTCCAAGTAGTAACAGACAGAAAAAAGTAAGTCACCAAGCAAAATAAAATAAAATGCGCAAATCTATGTCTAATCAAACTGAACACAGATAATCTCACCCTCAGAGATGCTTCAGTAAATTTTTTCTCAGACTGGACACCTTCCAGACCTGGGCACAATTCTTTCCCCTGGTACAGCTCTTGTTCCAGCTCAGGTGATAGCTAGGGGATTCTTCATGATGGCTCCTCTCCCTCCTTGTTATCTTCCACCCCTTTATATATCTTTTGCATAAGGTGGGAACCCTTTGTCCCTCTGGGTTTCCACCCCCCACTGGAAAAGCACCAGGTTAAAGATGGATTCCAGTTCAGGTGACATGATCACATATCACTGCAAGACTTCATTACCCACTTGCCAGCACACACATATACAGGAAGACTAACAGGTAAATACAGCCATCTGCAGACAATGGTCCTGGTTAATGGGAGTCATCAAGATTCCAAACCACTATTAATGGCCCACACTTTGCATAATTACAATAGGCCCTCAGAGTTATATTTCTAGTTTTAGATACAAGAGTGGTACATTTATACAAATAGGATGATCACACTCAGTAGATTATAAGCTTTGTAATGATACCTTACAAGAGACCTTTTGCATGAAGCATATTCCAGTTACATTATATTCACTTCTTTTTATGTTTTTATAAAGCCATATAGACTGCACAATGTCACAGCACCTAAAGAATTGTATTTCTCTAACTGTGGGGGGTGGCTCCATCCAGAAAGGATCTAAATTCCTGGCTTGTGAAGCAGGACATTCAAGTCTACTGCAAACTGAGCATGTGGTATAATGGTTAACAAAAAAGGGAGTAAGCCATCAATAACTTGATATTAAATCTCAGACCCGCATTAACTGTTTATTCTTGTAAGAGGGTTTCTGTTATAGCATGGGCACTTACTCCCAGAGCTTCCCCTTGTGTCAATACTGACATTAACCTGCATAACCTCTGGCAGCTTGGTGGGGAGCAACAGGGTCTGTCCCTGCCTCAGTTTCCTCTTTCAGGCTATCACTAAGTTCAGTGAGGCTTGTATATAGCGAATGGTACTTCAAGGGTCTAGTTTTATTTAATCATTGGCCACACAGATTTGCAAGCAGGTCTTCACCCCCACTGCCCTACCCAGGGTACATGTGTGTTAAGCTTAGTTTATCTGCCTCCATCTGAGTCCATCCAGCTTCTCTGTCCAGGCTTGTCACCCCTAAGGCCCTTTCAACCAAGGATCCTCTTCTGGAAGTAGGCTCTTACCATCAGCTGGGAAGGTGTTCCTGGACTCAGGATCCATGCAGATGTCAAACAGCTATAGTCTCCTCTCAAGCAGCATGTAGTTCCTCAACAACCTGGACTGCTTGCCACTATCTACTAAGGGCCTTTCACTGGGACTAATCTTCCTAGGCTTTTGCACTCATAGCACTTTCAGAATCTGCTGCCTCCAGGAACACCTTTCCTAAGCCCTCTTTTCTAGTAAGAGCTCTAAACACCTTCCCTGGAAAGCCCCTTTCATCATGAGCTTCTTCTCTGTGTCCTAGAACCACCTAATTGAGCCCTCATACACCTGTATTAGGCCCAGGCATTTCTGCCACCCAGCCACATAGGTAATTAACTACTCACAGGTGGATCTGGGTTGTCTCATTCTCCTTAGCAGAGCCTGTGCCAGGTAGGCTGGTTTGTAACTCCCCTGAATTGATCAGGCCCCAGGACAGTTTCATTAGCATCTCTTCTCCTGTTGGCCCTGAACATGCTCCTTATCAACACAACATCCTTACACTTGTCTCATCAAGTTCAGCATTGTAGCCAACATTTGCATGGCAGCCGTGAGATGTATTCCTCTTCTAGGACTATTACTTCCCATCACCAATCTCTCATGTGAATATTCAGGTGAGATGCTAAAAGGGAAGTATTCCCCTCCCAGGGGAGATTGTGGTTTTATTGTTGATGTTTTCTTAAGGTTTGTCTCTGGATTCTCAAGCTCAATTCTTTTGATTTGTCATAAACTCATTGCCTTTCATCAGCTAGCAAGAGTGGTCAAGCTTGTCCTCCAAGGTACTGCTATCAGATAGGAAGGAGAAACCTCCTCACAGCAAAGGGGTGCCAGGGAGAAGGTCCATGGGAAGGGGCTTAAACAGATTTGATATTAAGAAAAATATCCAGACTATTTAATACTTGCATAGACTGAACCAAATTGTTGAACCTTTTGAGATTTGCCCTTCTCAGTGTCTGTCATTACATAGCATTACAGTACTGGGCAACATACCAGGCTATTCAGCAAATAATATAAACTCATGCTTCATCATTGAAACAACAAACAAATCAATAATAATAATTTTAAAAGATGTGATATTTATTTACATAGCAAGAATAATTTAAAATTGATCCCACCAGTGTTGGATCTGTTACGTTGGAGGCACCAATAAGTTTGGGGTACATTACCATCTCTTTTCTTTATCTAAATAAATTATGACTTTTGAAATATTATTATTTATTAGCTGTAACCATTCCAATAATTCCCCTCCCCCCCCCTCGCTCCCCATTGAGAGTGGATGGTCCATGGGATTGGTAATGGGCGACAGAACACTTTCACCTCTAGGTTGCCCTTGCCAACCTAGTTCATGTTTGCAGTAATGGAAAGCTTCTTCCCTCTGGTGGCTATTGGCACTCTCAAAGGCTTTTGCATCAGTGATCCCCATCCATATTGCCGTGGTACCTATGGAAATTGGCAGAGTGGAATACCATAGGGAGGTTAAGTGTTTTTGTTTGTTTGTTTTTTATTGTCTAGTGTGATCACTGCTTCACCATTAGGAGCCTTTTAGAATAGGGATGTGAAGTGTGTTACTATTGGGACCACGCATGCCAACTTTCTCATGTGTAGAAAAGGTCTCGGCGAGAGTAGTCTCTCTGTAAGCACCCCAGGCCACACACTCCTAATTGGTGTCTGCATCACAGGGGAATGTGCACTGCTTCGAGTTTCCATTTCCATGCATGTCAACCACAGAAGGGCAAGCCACTGTGCTCTGGCTACTAAACCTGGAAGTGCCCACATATCCTTATTAGGTTACCTTGTGACTGAGATACGAGCCATCATATATACCCACAGACCTGCTGAGTTTCTCCATGACACAACAAAGTAAGGCTGCGTTTGAAAAAAAAGACATTGCTACCTTTTGCACACTTTGATAAAAGTGGAGGTGCCATGTCTATTGGTTTTCCCTCCCCTGCCAGGAACCGTTCACAGCCCCTGCAGTTCCTTCAGAACTGGTGGTTCATTTATTCTAATAAATAACAAAAGGGGAACTTTCCAAATTTTTTAGGGATGGGAACACGTGTGCAAATGTGTGTTTGTCAGAAAAAAGGAGTGTGTATTTTTGGGGGAATTTGATTCACCATTCATGAGATTTCCCACATTGCCCCATTCACATACATACCCTCTTCCATGGCTAGGGTGACCTAGGCTGGGGACTCCACTGATGAAGGGAGAGGAAAAAAAGAAAGAATAAACAAAAAAATAGAAAAATGGAAGAGAAGAATGCTTCCAACTAATTGCATTGTACTGTGAGAACAGAGGGAAAGACTAAGTTTTTTGTTACACTAACCCAAACCTCATTATCCACAACCTCTTAAAAGACACAGATTGAAGGCAACAGCTCACCAGAGACTCCATGGTGCTCCAAGTACCTTACCTATTGTGGTCAGGATAAGGTTAAAGAAAAGAGATTCTGCCTTGGTCCATAGAAACCCTTCTCAGGGCCTACTAACATCTCTGTCTCCACGGGCTCAAAGGGTGTTATGCCTTTCATATGCCAATCTCTCCCTTCCAGAGATTTGTCTCCAAAGGGAATATATTCATTGAATGAATGTGATGCTATTAAGCAGGGCTTTAAATCCTAATGGATACAACACTCCTTTATTACATGAGTCAAGCACTGGAGCCAATCATGAATGAATAAATATAAAGTGTTTCTTTAAGGAAAGAAACATGAATGGCATTGCTAATATAGTTTATTCAGATTCATTTGAGTACAATCATTCAATTTCTACAAACAGCTAGGTATTGTTGACACAGACTTCTTTACATACAGGAATGTCCCTATGCACTGATTTGAGACCTAGCAAAGTGGATTGTCCAGAAACAACCACTGTTTGTCCCTAGTTTAGAAAGCTAAAGGGGTACAGGAATTGTATTTTCAGATAATTTTAATTGCAGAGATTCACACACCACACACACTTTCACATCTGCCATTATTTTTTTTTTCAGATTAATGGATGATTTCTAATTATTTTACAGAAAAAAATAATCCCTGTTTTTTTTTTTACCTAGAGCAAGATTTGTTTCTTTGTAATTTAGAATTAAAAAATAACCAGTGATTATGCTTTAATATTTTTATATCCCCATTGGTTATCAGGCTAAAGTATGCATCCCTTTCCTATTTTATAAGAACTAGAATCTGGGTTTTGTACCAAGAATAGCTAATTTGTGGGGGATAATACCACAAAGCACATATTATTTGAAGTAAACAGCCCTCACAGAACTTTAGATTAGATGGTCTGGAAAGATCCACTAAGTTAACTTAGTACTATTTCCTAGTAGTCAAGGGTTATAGACCTTGGTTAGCAAAGCTGAAATCTAGTTTGTGGGAGTTTGTGCTACCTCTGTCTCTTTTAAATCTGTGTATAATGAGAACATTGACACAAATCACTCACTTTCTTATACGATTTGGAGAAGACCCTCTAAAGATTATTATTTCATTCTTTTTCTGATCTTATTGCTAAAAGAACATTTTTAATTTACAAAGAAAAACAAAACTTTCTCTCTCCGGAGGTCCATCAAGCTGCAGGACGCAAGATTTATTGGGTCTTTTTTAACACTGTATTATTATTTTCAACAGAAAATACTGACAGATGAAAATGTCCTATTTCACCTTCTCATGATTGTAAAATGGGATGATTCTGTGGCAGATATTTTGTAAAAAATACATTTTATTTCCTCCGAAGAAACACAAACTGAGCGGGGAGAAGGGCTCTGTCTGCCTTGCAGCTGGGCGGGTTCTTAAACTCACCAATCAGAGAGCAGCTCGTCTCTATAAATATAAGGCATCTACTGTAGGGAGCCGTGTGTAGAGCGTTTGTAAATCAACGGTGTGACCATGTCCGAAACTGCGCCCGCTGTTGCAGTGACAGCAGCTGCTGCTGCAGCCCCTGTTCCAGCTTCAAAGGCTCCAGCTAAAAAGCCGAAGAAGGCGGCTGGAGGAGCCAAAGCCCGGAAGGCCGCGGGTCCCAGCGTGACCGAGCTGATCACCAAGGCGGTGTCCGCTTCCAAGGAGCGCAAAGGGGTCTCGTTGGCCGCTCTTAAGAAGTCTCTGGCAGCCGGAGGGTACGATGTGGAGAAGAACAACAGCCGCATCAAGCTGGGGCTCAAGAGTCTGGTAAACAAGGGCACTTTAGTTCATACTAAGGGCATCGGTGCCTCGGGCTCCTTTAAGCTCAGCAAAAAGCCTGGTGAGATCAAGGAAAAGGCACCGAAGAAAAAGCCAGCGGCAAAACCTAAGAAACCAGCTGCCAAGAAGCCCGCCAGCGCCGCCAAGAAACCCAAAAAGGCTGCGGCCGTGAAAAAGAGCCCGAAAAAAGCCAAGAAACCTGCTGCAGCGGCCAAAAAAACTGCTAAGAGCCCGAAAAAGGTGAAAGCCGCCAAGCCTAAGAAGGCAGCTAAGAGCCCGGCTAAGGCGAAAGCGGTGAAGCCCAAGGCTGTCAAGCCCAAGCCGACGAAACCCAAAACGGTGAAGGCTAAGAGGGCCGCGCCTAAGAAGAAGTGAAATGACGTGAGATACTTACTATAAAAAACCCAACGGCTCTTTTAAGAGCCACCCATCCTTTCCCAAAAAGAGCTGAAACACTAGATTCACTTATTAATGTCATGGTGCCTTTTCAAAGAAAAGCAGCATTCGACTAGCCACAAGAACCACAGTAAAGGGGGTGGGGGGGACAAATAAAATTTATGTTTGTGCATCATTAGGAAGGAACATGAAACAGCCCCTGGAGACGGTCGTTCCTTATATTATATCTTACTGTAATTTTACCACCCCTACTATAAATCAACAAGGGAGGGGGGATTTTAAATCTATGGTGTTATATATATTTTTTGAAAGAATAAAGAAAATGACCTGGAACTTGGAAGATGCAATTACAAGCAAACTAAAGCAGCACTCTGTTGGAGCCGAGCATCTTTTCTATAAATTGTGCTGTTAGGGGAGTGAGCGCTAATAGCTATCGTGTAAGGGAAGGCAGGAGTTTGTTTATGAAAGGATATTTATGATCATTACTGCTGTCTCAGCTTCAGTCTCTTTGTCGGGGGGGCTAGAGAACAGGGTGTGATAGGAAACGGCGATTTCTAAACAAAAGTTCACTTTCTGCCCTCTTTGAAAGTGGATTTAAACCAGTTGTAGTTTAAAAACCCCACTCTGTGCAAGGATTGGCCAGTAAAGACTTTTTTTTTCCCTTAAGGGGGATTCAGTGTTACATAGACTTTCCTTCGCCCATTCGGAGTGGGCGATTTGGAGAAAACGACAGATTACCTCCCAGGGATTTTTATTTGGTTTCCAGTCAGATTCATCGGTTGTTTATATATTTATATTGTTTCGCAACGGCAAAAATAACCTGTAAAGGAAGATGTGTGTGTACAATTTCTTACTTTGTTAATCCAAAACAACTCTGGTAAATATCCTAATGCACTTTCTAAAGGGTGCTCTTAATTATTGCTGTGAAAGAACAGAAAGGGATGGATAAGTTATTTTTGCATTAGCATGTTTTCACTAGACTCAGAGAAGGGACACAAGAAGCGAGACTTGTTCTTAAACCTCACTTTACTTCCTTAATTTCCCTGGCCGGGCAACGTAAATTGTGCTGTAACACACAGCTACTTTATAAAAAAACAACCAAGAAATGATACTCTCCAGCCCGCACTCATACCACTTCGCTTTAGAGAGTTAAACGATTTATGATAGGTTAACAAATAGTTATTGTCTGAACAGCCAATGGTAATGTGGATCTAACTCTGACCAATAGACAGGTACAATGTGCCGGAGGGGACGGCTCTTGATTCTCACGTCCAATAAGAAAAGAGGAAAGGGAAACGCCTAATTTGCATAAGGCTTCTATAAATAGAGGGGCGGCCGCTACTATTTCTATACTGTTATTGCTGGGTGTTTAGAGATTGAAGACTAGTCTACGTCGAGTACTTTAAAATAGAATAGCTTTTGTCAAGATGCCTGAGCCAGCAAAATCTGCTCCCGCTCCCAAGAAGGGCTCTAAAAAAGCTGTGACTAAGACTCAGAAGAAGGGCGATAAGAAGCGCAGAAAGACGAGGAAGGAGAGTTATTCCATCTACGTGTACAAAGTGCTGAAACAAGTTCACCCGGACACCGGTATCTCCTCTAAGGCCATGGGGATCATGAACTCCTTTGTGAACGACATCTTCGAGCGCATTGCGGGGGAAGCGTCTCGCCTGGCTCATTACAACAAGCGTTCAACCATCACTTCTCGGGAGATCCAGACCGCTGTGCGCCTGCTTCTGCCGGGGGAGCTGGCCAAACATGCGGTGTCTGAGGGCACCAAGGCCGTCACCAAGTACACGAGCTCCAAGTAAATAGTTTGCTGTGAGACTATCAACACCTATAACCCAAAGGCTCTTTTAAGAGCCATCCACTTTCTCACCCAAAGAGCTCTGATATCACTAATTGCTGTTGCTTGTGTTCTTCAAATTCCAACAGTGTATTTTTTAAAACAATCTGTATTTGTGTTTTAGTTTCAGGCGACTTGTTAAAGCATTTTTTCATATGCTCCCTATATAGAGGGGGGACTGATTTCGTTTTAGTAAATGGCATTGTCAATTTAAACTATATCGGGGTTTCAAATTTTAAGGAAAAATGTAGGTGTTCCTCGTCCTTCTCGTTTCTCCCCCTCCCAACCAATAGTTCGGTGATGTGTCACCTCCAAGAAACATAAAATATGGCTAAACGGTTTGTCCCGTAAATAACATTTGACATATTACCAGATTATACTGTTCAGTACTCTATTTAACCGAAGAATATTCCTAGAGGCTCGACTAAAGTTTTGGCTCCATGAATTATCTGCTTATCTGCCTGAAGGATAGTAGGTTTGCCTCATTGTTTCTACCATTCTTTAAGTTCCTGTAGCTAACTTTCCCTCTCCCTCTCTAGTTTATCTGAATATTACTATTTGGGACTGTTAACATTTTGTAAAAAATAACAAAATGTTACAAGTTATGGGGGTGTTACAGCTCCTTTCAGCGTGAATGTAGTGGCTTTTAAAAGAGCCTTTGGGTCGTTTGGAAGTTGCAGAAGAGAGCTGAGCTGAGCAGCCTGTAAACCCTTTCACCACTGTTTCGCCGGCGTAACCGGATGTCCTTGGGCAGGAGGTGACTGTCTTTGGCGTGACTGGCACACAGGTTAAAGTTAGTATTTTCAAAGAGCCCACCAATTCGCTGGCGTCCTATCGGGCCACAACGGCCGAGCTCTGGAAGCACAGATAGAAAGCGGTCGCCATAAGCTGGCTAGTCAATGTCATCCCTGCTCTCTTTCTCTTACTGCTGAACAACCGTCACGCACACAAATCCCCGGAGATAAAGAAGGGGCGGGGATAATAGTTAACCCACAGAATGGGCTGAAACCTCTCTCGATCCTCGTATTTTGTGTTTTAAATTGCTGCTATTTAGAGGGCGGCACAACTAACCTTCAGTAATTCTTCCCTCTGAGACGGTGGGGCACTGCGCCCTCATGAGGGATCTAATTTCCTTCAGTCCTGTCTTAAATAGATGAAAGACTGGAGGAGTTCTTAAACAGTAATTACTTGCAATAAGTGAAAGGATTAAATTTGCCTAGTTCCATCCTGATAGATTCTTTTGCTCGAACATGTACCTGGCTTAATATGCGGCGTTAAGGAGGATAACACGACACAAGAATATCGCTTTCCTTGTCTCTCATCCCTCTTCGAAAAAGATCGCGTGTGTGTTCTGTTTCCAATTAGATTGGCTTGATTTTACAAAGGGATTGTTCAAATCTCCTGCTTATCATTCCTATATCCCACCCCCACAATAACTCATTGGTGGCTTGTTTACAGGTTCTTCGAATTGCAAAGGGTATTTGTATGAAATATTTCTAAAGTTTGTCAGATAATCACCTCACAGTGGGAAAGGAACTTGAAGCCAAAGTTTTAAATAGCAACTTTATATTTCAGTTTTCCTTTAGAAGTTAACAGGGAATACGTGCATTTTACAGAACTGGAAAACGCCATTCATTATATTAGAAAGCAGCTTACCTACAATAGTGTACCATCTCCGAACAACACTTATAGGCATGCTACAACTCCTTTAAGTGTAAATGTAGTGGCTCTTAAAAGAGCCTTTGGGTCATTTGGAAGATGGCTGAGCAGCCTTTAAGCTCTCTCGCCACGGATACGCCGGGCCAACTGAATGTCCTTGGGCATGATGGTGACTCTCTTGGCGTGAATGGCACACAGGTTAGTATCTTCAAAGAGCCCCACCAAGTAGGCTTCGCTGGCCTCCTGCAGGGCCATAACGGCCGAACTCTGGAAGCGTAAATCGGTTTTGAAGTCCTGGGCGATTTCACGGACCAGGCGCTGGAAGGGTAATTTGCGGATGAGCAGCTCAGTAGATTTCTGGTAGCGGCGGATCTCTCGCAAGGCTACGGTACCTGGTCGGTAGCGATGAGGTTTCTTCACTCCCCCAGTGGCAGGCGCGCTCTTCCGGGCAGCTTTGGTAGCCAGCTGCTTACGGGGGGCTTTGCCACCGGTGGATTTACGGGCGGTCTGCTTGGTCCTGGCCATTCTAACCAAAACGAAACGTTATTAGTTCTGGGAGAAAACGGAGAAAAAGAAACCGTTGTTCTGGCACTAACTATATTTATAGGCAAACTCTCCTTTTTGATTGGCTGCTGGGAACGAGCTATCTCTCGTTGGG
Organism: Chrysemys picta bellii; assembly: GCF_011386835.1. Taxonomy (NCBI): domain Eukaryota; kingdom Metazoa; phylum Chordata; order Testudines; family Emydidae; genus Chrysemys; species Chrysemys picta. The sequence goes on along the minus strand of NC_088791.1, from coordinate 88,851,703 downwards.
TGATTTGAAAATTTGAAAAGCCCGCTCTGTCATATTGAAATACCGCCCTTCCCGCCACACCACTATCATAGCGCTTACGGCTTTTCCGAATGTAGCGGCACCACAGCTCATTTCCCTGAAATTTACGAATCTCGGACCGCCCAGCACCGAACATTTCTGCGGTTTCCTCTCTCCGCAACTTCATCAAGATACAGACTCCACCTTTCCTTCGCTACCACCTCAGCTTCTTGTTCTTGTATATCGGCGGCTCCATGTCTCACTACTTCTTTCAAAATGGCCAGTTTATGAATGTCATTCCCGCTCCTTATTTCTCTGACAGCCGAACACCCACCTCTGGAGGCAGGGAAGGGTAATAGCTAAATCACAGAATGTATCGAAAATCTCCCCGTTCTCATTGAGTTTCATGTTTCAGTTTGTGGTTATTTGGAGGGTTGGATGATCCTTTAATTCCCTAACCCCGCTTTCAGACTGAGAACACTCCTCCCTTTAGTCTCCTTTCGTCCTGCCTGAAACCTTAAACACGCCAGACCAAAGGAATTCTTAAACAGTAATCACTTGCGTTGCAATACTTGCCCAGTAAAAGGATAAAATTTCTATTTTACGGCCTAATCTATTTCTGTTCACAATAATCTACTTGGTGTAATAAGTGACCGTAATGAGTGGAAAACTAGGACACAAATCATTAGACATTAGGACACAACCTTTTCTTCCCCCCGGGGAACATAATTTTATACCGAAGTACTGAAACTCCCACCTCCACCCCCCGACCCGAAGGGGTAGAGACTGTCTAAGTAGTTATGAATAGTCTTTAGGAGGAAATACAGGGGAGGGTTATCACTAACTCATCTGTTAACAGAGTGGACTTTTTAAACTAATCAATGTGTCAAATCACGGCCCCACTAGCTAGATAGAAAAGGTATTTTGGTCTCTAACTCATCCGCAGTTTCGCCATTTCCCCCCGGCTTTCCAGGCGGAAGTTACTGCTAGGAATAGTTTTAACTAAGCTTTCTACCCTGGACGGGAAAGTCCTCGGTTATCCCTTCCTAGGAGATATAGCTTGCTATGCCTCGGCTGCTGCCCAAACAGAGTAGCTCTGAGAGCACCAAGGCTGTGAACAGATTGCTGGTAAAGAGTAAGAAATTGGGAATTATGCCATTCGCCTACAGTTCCCCGGCTCCAGTTTAGATAGACTATATTTCTGCAATGAATCATCACTCGAGGCTGAGATCCATGGGAGACGACCTGATTGAAAACTGTCAAGAAAAACAAGGGCGGGGTCTATTCTCCGTTCTCCTCCTCCACTAGTCTCGGTTTTCATGATGCTTGAGTTAGAAGAAAAGTAGCGGGTTATTAGCCCGGCCCTTTCGCTCGCCATTGTCTGAGAATTGCTCCATTTAGACTCCGCAATATATAGATATATATCATCATTTTTCAGGCTTTGGCAGATTATCAAATCCTACCTCTACTAATTATTAATTCAACGGAAACCCTGATTTTCTGGCAATACCTGGCGTCTGCGTCTCTGTGACTTGTTTAAAATAAGATCGGCTGTCAAATGGCATTTTTCATTTGCCATTACCGTATTTTGCCTCCTGGAGGACCTTCTGGTAAAACTGCTTCACTTTTGTGCCTATTTTGGTTTCAAACTGCTCCTTTGATTTTTATGGATTTGCAGTCTGCGGTAAAATCTGACCAATCAGGTTTCGTGACACATCAACCTCTCTCCTGCTCCCCAGCATTCGCCGCCATTATCTCAAGTGTGCGAAAAGAAAAGTAATGTGATGAGTGCAAATGTACTGTATTTCATCCAAATATAGAGCAGGACCTTCTTGTATTATCGGATACTGTATTATTTTCTTTCGTTCATTACGTTCGTTCATTGGGAGGTATGTTCCTTTTCCATTCCCGTTGCAGTACCATACTGTTAAGTAGTCGACTAGTGATTTGAATGGCTGTACAAATCATCAAGCAGAACATCAGAGTAATTTTCCACGTCAGGAAAAGGAACTCATTCATATAACTAATAAGTAGAAAGAATTATTTTATGTGGGAAACGCTTTGAAATTGCTTAAAGAAAACGGGAAACAATACTTATAATTTGATATACACACGTGACAGTAAAAAAGTCAATACATCTTAATGCTAACCATGCTCTACTATAACACAATTTAACTATGAGTCCGCAGATCTTTAGAAAGCATGGATTAAAATGATCACTAAGGGTCCCAGGACACTGATGAAAATAAAATGCGTCATCCTTTCTCATTTATTATCCTCTACTGCCATCTAACGGACACTCCTTTTCAAGCTGCAGAATTTTAAAATACTGTAACATTGCAGTATTTACTATTAACATAAAAAAAACATACAAACCAATAGTAATACAATAATAAATATCCTTCGTTCATCTTGGTAACTCTTACATTAAGATTTCTTGTATTTTGAATAACAGATTATTTTTCCCCAACAGGGAGCAAAAACTAGAACTTTCCCATAGAAACTCAGCTTTTCCCATAATACAAAGTAATGGACAGATAGCAAGTGATAGACCCAGCTGTAAATATGTCTAAAATGTGACATGTCTATTAACATAATAAATGAGAACAGTATGTTACACACTGCCAAAATACAGTCTTGATATAACATTTGAACTGAACAAGGGAGAAAAAAATCTATTGAAAATATTTTTATTTGCTACACACTCTTCAGACCTTCCTCTGAACACAGAATTATTCATTTCTCAAAGGCTTTCATCACCAAAAAGTATCCTAATGCTCCCCAAATATTAATTAATCTTCGAGAATTCCCCATGAGTTGAGGTGACATGATTAATCCAATTTCTCTGATGAGGAGCCAAATAACACAGAGATTAAAGAAAAAAACATCCATTGATTTTGGGTGCCTGATTCCAGATGGCTAGGGCCTGATTTTTCAGAGTACTTAGCATAATATATTCAACCAGAACTCCCATTTTGCTCAGATGCAATTATGAGCTCTCAGCACTTCTGCAAATCAGACCAAAGGGCTCAAGTAAGGCACAGAAAAAATAAGGAACACACAATTCATGACCACCTCTAAAAAGTGTGGTTTAAGTGACTAGCTCAGCATCACATAGGAACTCTATGAGAGAGGCCAGGATAGAATCCAGTTCTCTAGGGTAGCATTCAACTGTCGTAACCACGAGCCCTTCCCTTCTCTTCCTGTAATCCCTGCCTTATTGACTACACACCTTCACCTGATGCGGTTCACTAACTATACTGACCCCTGTTTGCCGGAGACCATGGCACACATCTACCTGGGGCATGTCAGGTTGCAGCCCTCTTCTGACTCCTCCAGAACGTCTTACTGAGATTTTGGCTGCACTTTTCTCCACACCTCCCGTTCCTTGCACACCTCATCCGTGGCCCTGCAAAGTCATGGGACCTCCTCACCAACCTCCTCCTGGCGCTGGCCAAGATGGCCATGCATCATACCAGGAGGAGGAAGCTGGATGGGGGTATTCTGCAACTGCCAGGCCTATTTCCCGTCCTTTGTCTGCTCATGTCGCTGGGAAGAATTCCTCTGGGTGGTGTCCACTGACTTTCTAGACTCCTTTGAATAGCAGTGGGGGTTGTCGGGGCTCCTTTGTTTGGTACCTCCTCCGGATCCCTGATTTTCAGCCTTAGACCTCACTCAAAATTCTGTTTTCTCCTTTTTTGTCCCCCATAATCAATTGCAGCCTGGGCTTAGTGGTTCCCCTTGGCCCCTTAGCTGAGGGGCAGGCACTTTAATTATGGGCTGGTCTAGATTCGCCTGTACCAGTACTTCAGATAGTATACACTGTTAAGCTGCCTAGAGTAGCTCAGAAGCATGAGTGCCAACCTCAGGGCACACTGTCAAGGAAAAAGGCAAGAACCACAAACTAGTTGTACATTCTATAATTACATTTCACCAACTAAGTAACCAGTGTGAACTCCTAAAGCACTATAGCAAGCCTCCGAAAGCAAGCCTGCCTTTGTGTTAGATGGTGTCTTACACCAAAAATCACCACAATATTCAGGTTACTCCCAGTCCCAAAGAACTTGTACTTCACACCTGGTAATGCTTCCATCCTGAGTGTGCCAGTTTATAGTTTTAGAGCAGACACTTTTATAGTTACAAAGCAAACACTTAAATATTATCTTATAGCATAGGATAAAGATATTATAAGTGAGATTAAAGAATGCAGCAACTTACAAGCATTTCATAAAGTCCAAATACTAAACACACCTCTATAAATCTAACACCTATTTAACTATACTAACACAGGTGAGCCAGCTTGGTGTCCAGCTATGCATTTGTCAGTGTTCAGTGAGACCCAGGGGGCCTTGGCAATCTTTCAACTTCTTCAAGAAATGATGAAGAGGTTCTATGACAACAGACTCCTTCACCACGGATTTATTCCATGAACCACCATCCATCCTGGAGCTGAATGAGGCACCTGTTCTGTGCAGAAACTAGTATGTGATCATTACATTAAAAGCCTCAGATATTGTGGGTCCATAAGTCTGACTACCCTTAAACTTGCTATTGTAGGTTAGTCTTTACATCTGCTAATTCTTTTGCCAGTGTATCTTATGTTTTCCTGAATGACTGCCTCTACACGTAGGGCTTTTGCGCACATAGTTGTAGGTTATAGGTGTGATATAGCTATTCTGGCTAAACTTTTACATATAGACCAGTCCTAATACTTGTATATTGCCAGCTACCATCAAAACCCCACATCTGCACTGGCATTCACATAGGGTCATGCACCCTCGTTGTCCTTTCTGCTGCACTATTGCTCGGAGCAGTTCCACCAGTCTGGTGACACACTTCACCGTGCACAATGCTCAGGCAGGTCTAACCAAAGATAATGGCCCCAAAGAAATCCTTAGCAGGATAATTAGGTGTAATCATATGGCAAATATATGATATTTTGTCTGGAGTAGACAAAATGGTTAAATGTTGGGGATTTTCTTCACTGCCAAGTTAACTCACATTATAGCTCAGTTATTCCTGTTAACTAATCCCCGTTACACACACAAATACAAAATGCCACACTTGTGTGTTTTGGTTCTAGTACCTCAAATAAGTGGCACCAATGGATATATAGGTTAAAGCCCTGTCAGCTGATAACACGACCACCCTGTCCTGTGAACATAGCCTTGTGACATTCAAGTGCTGCTAACCCTTCTTTGCCTTGCCACTGTTCCCACTGGGCTATCTTCTCTTGTTTTCTATCTATTCCTTCCTTCTAGATCAGAAATCACCTACCAATTGGTATTGGCTGACTAAACATTCAGCCGTCATGTTTTAACTTTGTTTCCAGTACCAGCAACTCTCCAGGTCCAATAGAACATGTTCTGTTTGAGAATAGTGACCAGGAAGACATCTTCTCAGCATTAAACCAGCTGGTAAGAGGGTAACGCAAAACCCCACTTTGATGTCCCACCAGCTCCGATTGCATGCAGACCACATTACTATGTTCTTCGGCCACTGTACAATTTGGGTTGAGGGCTCAGCCACTCAGTGCCTCGGTCCATGCATGAAAGTGCACATGGTCAGCAATACCCAATATACTCCATACTCTGTCTACACAGGAGGAGGAGAGCAGGTACACTGATGATTTACACTTGACATGGAGCTTCGATGTTTCCTGTTTGTGCATACTTTACTTTTTCTAGTTTGGGCTGTTTTAGGGTTGAGTGCTTTTGCAAATGCCTGTTAGTTTGTGATAGTTGGGCTGCCTGTGTTAGAAACCTGCAATAAATATTTTGTGTACTACAATCCTTTGGTGTTTGTGTAGTATAAAAATATTACGGAGTAACAGCAACTTAAAAATCAGGATTTTAATTAATTCTCTGGTTAATAATACATGCAACTGATTATTTGACTAGCTGTAAATAAATTGATATGGTGCACTAATGCAGTGCTCTCATTAATTAATTTCTCCCTCAAATCTAAGATGAGGGGACACAAGGCATCCTTTACTGCTCTTGCTCTGCTAGGCCCAGCCTTAGTCTGCAGCATTCTCATTCAAAACAGAGGTGTACTTTCTTCTTGCTTGTTCAGGGCCTGTAAAAATTCACAGTCACCAACCCATTGATGGCGAAAGAACCCTTCCTTATGCTCAAATATATTGTGCTGTGTACAGCAGTCCCCACTGAGATCAGTCACATTGTACACATACTGCAGTCCAAATGATTGTAGATAACACCATCTTGTCTTTTCTCAACCAAAGGCTCAATCCACCAACATCCTGTGCTTTTTCAGTGTGCTGTTAAAACTTATTTATACATATAACAACAAAAACATGGCATGCCACCGTATGTGCTTCTCTTTCTGGAGGAGAGGAGGAGAGAACAAACGTGTGACTGATGTTTAGTCACTTAATGTTACACTGGAAGGCATTCTGATACTAGGGTGATGAGGACAGTATAAGAACCTATATAGCATACAAGAGAATAGGAAGGACTCCCTTTGTAACATTAATGGCACTTACCTCCACCGTGTAGTACAGTGTCATATATTTTACAAGAGTGTTACAAATCCCCCTGGCAAGAATAGACCATTGTCATTCACATCAATAAGAAATAAGAGGTTTGTTGTGCCTTTGGGTGTAAATTCACTTCTCCTTCTTATCACAGTGTGAGTCATGGTTGTGACAGGTTGGATCACAGAAACCCCCTTGGGAGCTGCCACCTGATGTGCTAAGACTACCCCTGCTCCTGTTTTCCCTGTCAGCTCAGGACTCCAGCACCCTATCTTGCTGAGCCAAACACTCCAGTCCACTCCAACACAGACCCAGGGTCTGAATCACTTGTCCCAGAGCTGCAGGTTTACCTGAAAACAGCTCACAGAAGTGTGCTTGTCTTTAGCACTCAGATGCCCAACTCCCAATGGGGTCTAAACACAAATAAATCCGTTTTACCCTGTATAAAGCTTATACAGAGTAAACTCATAAATTGTTCGCCCTCTATAACACTGATAGAGAGATATGCACAGTTGTTTGCTCCCTCAGGTATTAATACATACTCTGAGTAAATTACTAAATAAAAAGTGATTTTATTAAATACAGAAAATAGGATTTAAGTGGTTCCAAGTAGTAACAGACAGAACAAAGTAAGTCACCAAGTAAAATAAAATAAAATGCGCAAATCTATGCCTAATCAAACTGAATACAGATAATCTCACCCTCAGAGATGCTTCAGTAAGTTTTTTCTCAGACTGGACACCTTCCAGGCCTGGGCACAATTCTTTCCCCTGGTACAGCTCTTGTTGCAGCTCAGGTGATGGCTAGGGGATTCTTCATGATGGCTCCTCTCCCTCCTTTGTTCTCTTCCACCCCTTTATATGTCTTTTGCATAAGGCGGGAACTCTTTGTCCCTCTGGGTTTCCAACCCCCCTCACTGGAAAAGCACGAGGTTAAAGATGGATTCCAGTTCAGGTGACATGATCACATGTCACTGCAAGACTTCATTACTCACTTGCCAGCACACACATATACAGGAAGACTCACAGGTAAACAGCCATCTGCAGACAATGGGAGTCATCAAGATTCCAAACCATCATTAATGGCCCACACTTTACATAATTACAATAGGCCCTCAGAGTTACATTTTATATTTCTAGTTTTAGATACAAGAGTGGTGCATTTATACAAATCAGATGATCATACTCAGTAGATTATAACTTTGTAATGATACCTTACAAGAGACCTTTTGCATGAAGCATATCCCAGTTACGTTATATTCACTTATTACCATATTTTTCTAAAACTATCCCAGTTACATTATAGTCACTTATTATCATGTTTTTATAAAACCATATAGACTGCACAACGTCACAATGGTGACCTGCTGAAAGTAATCCTTCCACTAGTCAACACAATGAAGTGCAGTTGGGGTGCATGGTGATGAATGAAGGAATACAATTCTGTGGGACACAACATACCACATAAAATTGCACATTATAGCAGATGGACAGCTCTGCTGTCAGAATTCCATCTTTATTTTTTTCTAATTGTAATGATTAATGTCAATTTTGATTTTTAAGATGCTTTTGTTTGTATTGATTTTTATTTCTACTGTTGTTGGAAATGAAGTGGGCAGTAGGGTTGGGGTAGAGTTAGGACAGCACCGATAGCAGGTCTGCAGAGAGTTTCCTGCACATCTGAGGGGCCCAAGACCCTAGGGTGCAAGGGTTGGGGGAGGCTTTGGTCCTGGCCCTGCAGAACAGAGACCCCTGGCCAGAACTGCAAGGAAAATGTTGAGTCACCAGCTGTGGGGTGCTGCTGAAGAGTACCTGCTCAAAGATGACTCTCACATGTCTGGCTGGTGAGTGAGGGAGCAGGCCCATGGTAGCGGAGATGCAGAAGCGTCCCTGCATAGACACAGGGCCAGTGACACCTGATTCCTGCTGGCACAAGGTTTAAGGAAGGCAGTGGTACTGGAGGTGCAGAGCAGAGACCCCAGTAAGGACTGCGAGGAGTTGGAGAACAAGGCCCCAGCCACAGGGGAGGTCACCACACTGGTGAATGGCTCCTGCCTGGAGACTGGGCAACCTTAACTCTGTGTTAACTAACTTTTTTTGCTATTTAATTTGCAAGACATTCCTCATGTCCACTTAATATAGGGTAGCTCTCACTGAAACATACTTACAATATATCCTCAGTGGCTACTGACAACTCCAAGGGGGTAGTTAATTGTGCACCATAATTCGGTATGTCCTGGTTTTCAGAGCCTTGGAGCTTAGTGGCGTTAGTGTTCTGTAAAGGCATGAGGCACTGTCGGTCAGGGCCGGCTCCAGGGTTTTGGCCGCCCCAAGCAGCCAAACAAACAAACAAAAAAGCCGCAATCGTGATCTGCGGCAGCACTTCGGCGGGAGGCCCTTCGCTCCGAGCAGGAGTGAGGGACCGTCCGCCGAATTGCCGCCGAACAGCTGGACGTGCCGCCCCTCTCCGAAGTGGCCGCCCCAAGCACCCTACTTAGTAAGCTGGTGCCTGGAGCCGGCCCTGCTGTTGGTCACTCTGAACGCTGTATTAACAAAGATTTGGGACAGTGAATAACCATGTGGCAAGTTATTGTAACATGAATGGTAAACTGCAATGATGCCTTAGCAGCTGAATTCCAGTGAATGTTTGTCTTTTTTGGGAGTGTCCAGTAAGATTGTGTGATGTGTCTGTGGCCTTCCAGAAACTAAACTGCAAGCATAAGGGACAGAAGCTTCTTTTTTTCCTAATTTCTGATACCTCTGTGTTTTTGCATATGTGAATCTTGAAATTAAGATATCTAAAAAACTGAGAGCATGTCATGCTCTCTCCCTTCCCCTGCCCCCAAAACACAACATTAAAAAGCCTTAATAAAGTGGTGTAAAACCCCTTAATTTTTAAAGTATCAATTAAAAGTGACAAAACATAAACAAACAAAACCAACCAACCGTCCCCACCCCACACCTCTTGCCTTGCAGACAAGGGGTTAGTGGAAATGGATATATGCAGGTTGATGAGCTATTCTTGTGTGTGGAGAAGAGATGGCATGAGGGTAAATGACTTTAGGGTTTCCCTGAGCATTTAGAGGTGCCCCACAAGGATGTGTCCAAGATAAAAGTGATGCCAGAGCCTCCGCATCAAATGGTCAATATTTGAAGGGATTCCCCAGACCTAGTGCCGTGGCCCACTGGGGCGCTTTTGGCAGTAGTAGTATGGGGAGTCAGAGCATTGATACCTTGGTGCAAAGGCATTCTTATTTTTTATCAGTTCTCCTGCTGTAATCCTCTAAACAGCGTATTTGTTATTTCTCTGTAACTGTTTTTCTGCCCTGACTTTTTAGAGTGTAGGCTGCAGGGGAGGGAACATTTCTTATTCTATGCCATGGACTTGTCTATAATACGCAGTTTGGTTGACAAAAGACAGCTTTTTTCAACAAAACAGTGGAGGTGTACACACTACAACACTCCTCCTTCCGACAAAACTTTCCTGCTTCGCTGACAAAATAAAACCACCTTGACAAGACGTGTAGAGCTTTATGCAGCAAAGTTAGATCGACAAAGTGTCAGTGTCACTGTAACTGGCCTCTGGGAGGTATCCCACAATGCCCACCGTGACCGCTCAGCTCAACTGTTTTGAACTCCACTGCCCTGCATCCAGCTACACTGGCATGCACCCCTGTCCTTTCAAAGCCTCAGAAAGTTTTGAAACTGCTCAGCATGGAGAACTTGCATAGCTACTTCCCAACTGAGCATGCCGGCTCGGTGGCAGCAAATGCACTTCTGCCTGGACTACAGAGAGCGGGTGGGTCTCCTTGGTCTGTGAGGAGAGGAGGCTGTGGGAGAACTCGGAGGGAATCACGGAATCAAAACATTAATGCGGAATCCTGCTCTCTCCAGCACTAGGACCACAGTGGCAGGCAGGCGAGGGGGGCTGCTGCTGTGAGGAGGGAAAGGAAGAGACTTGTGCTGTGCTGTGCAGAGCCAGGGATTGAGTTGGGGGCTGATGTTGGGGTGTTCCCGCTGGTGTACTGGTCTCCGCTGAGCTGGGATAGAGGGACAGGGGGGCACCAGCTGTCTGTGCACCAGCTTCTTCCTCAGGATTGTTTACTTCCGGCTGCTGCCTGTTAAAGAGATAGCTTGCCCACACACACACACTTCCCCAACAAATACTCTGTCTCTCTCTCACTTACTCTCTCCTTCCCCCCACAGAATCTCTCACACACTCCCCCAACACACTGTGGGCTTCTTGTGTTAGTGTTCAGCAATGTCAGTTTGGTCATATTACCAAGTGCTACTTTAAAAAAATGATTTAAAATGTGTTACTTTTCAGGCACACACAGCAATCATTATAAGGTTCATAGCACGGTGCAGACAAACAATGCCAGGCTCAGCACATTATAGCAACACACATTATTGTGGCTCAGTGTTATCATGCTCCTTCAAGGCATCCCCAGCTGAATAGCTTCCCATTGGGCTCCTCTTATAGCCTTGTAGTCATAATGCACAACACAATACTGAAGAGCAGTGCAGGATCCATGCTTTGTGACAGAGATGGCTGGGTTGCAGGTTACCAAAGCAGTTGAAAAGCAGTTGGCAATCTAGTACAATGCCCATGGAATGATGGGATTTAGAAACTTTCATCATATGACACTGTACCTCCCCCCATGAGGCATTGCAAACACTTCCCAAAGCTATCCACAGTGCACTGCTCTGTCTCAATGCAAGAGCTGCTATTGTGTATGCGCTCCACTGACACAAGGAGCATAGTGTGGACATGCAACTGCCGTTTAATTACAGTGGTGGCTGTATGTTGGCATAACTTGCGTTGGCAAAACTTTGTAGTGTAGACAAGGCCTTAGTTGGTACAATGCCTAGAGCAATAGGACTGTGGCACTGGTTGGGCACTTTAGGCCCTACTGGATTAAAAATAACAACAACATATGGTTATTAGGGAAGAAGTAGGGCTTCAGCTGGGAAGGGCCAGGTTGGAAAAAGTGCAGCAGAGAAGAAAAACAGTTCTGCTACCTCCATACCCCTCATTCTAGAAAGTTGGAATCTAGCAGAGGGTACATGGTAAATGGTGACAGTGTGCAAACGGTGGAGAGAAAAAATTGTGAGCATGGGAGTGTCTGGATTTGAGCAAAGGGATGTGACACTGTGCAGGGACTACATCTGGATAGAGTTCAGGGGAGTGAGTTTAATTGAAATATGGGGGAGTGGCTTGTGTAGGAGTCTGGTGAACACAGGTGTTTCCCCAAGTGCAGGATTGTTCCATGTGGGGTGTTTATGAATGGATAAATGGGCATGTGGGTGGAGGGAAGAGTGACTGTATGTACACCTATCATGAAGCAAAATGAAATGCACAAGTATTGAATGAAGCAAAGATTGACTAATGAACCCTCGTAAGCACAGTTTTGGAATCAGATAAAATCATTAACAAATTAAAATGCATATTTTCATTTTGTAATGAAATTATTTTGTAATTTGGGGAAGATGAACTACTTATACCCAAAGAGGACAGATGCTCACAGACAATTCAAAGTATTTTTAAAACATCCTCATTTTCGGGGTGATGCTTAGCATAATTTTCTCTTTAAGGGGAAACTAAGTGAACCAGACTGGCAATACCATGCCACTAGCAAACAATGCATCCATATCTTACCTCCTGTGCTTCAGTTTTACTGACAATTCTCTAAAATCATATTCCTATGGGCCTTTCTCAGGTTGACTTTTATGTTAAGGATGAAACATGGAGCTGTTTTTTCTCATCCCCTCTCTCTCCCAACCCTGTTCCCTCCTTTAAAAAAAAAAAAAAAACAAAAAAAACACAAAAAACACAAATTGAGATGAATCTAAACAGCAGACAAGGAGGAGATTGCTTATCTTAATAGCTTTCATGTATTGTTTGCATTTCATCTGAGTATGCTTTGTAGTAACCATCACAAATTTATCATGTCTCATACATTTGGGGTTTTTTTAAGTGACAAAGAAGTCCTTTAAAGGGTTATACTAAAAGTGCTAAATGTCTTCTCTCATTTTATCTTGGGGATTCATTAGGCTACATCGACTATTGTTTCTAATAACTACATGAGGGCCTGTCCACAACATAGCGTACAGGAGAAAAACAAAGCAAAAACAACCATTATATTTCTTAAATAACCAGTGTTGATTCTGGTAAGTAACATTTTCTTATTACTGTTATTACTTATTGCTATGATGTGCCTTAATTTTATTTATCATGGTTTATCATCTTCAATAGCAAATTGGCTTCTTCCCTGTTGTTTAGGACCTGATTGTGCCTTAGTTTTCACCAGGTTACAGCCAAAATTATCATGAGCAATCTCTAGCTACTGTTATGGAATGGAAAGAGAATATACAGTTTATTCACTTTTATTGTTATGGATAATTCAGATGTATAATTCAGAACTTTTTGTGAACTTGTAATTAATTAGTTATAACTAGAGCTTATGAGTTCATTTTTGAACTGAGGTAAGGCTCTCATTACCTTTTCAAAAAAAAACCCAAAACACTGAATCATGTTCTATTAGTGCTAAAAAACAAACAAAGAAATCAAATCAAAACAAAACGACCAGTAGGTATAAAATTTTCATGCAGTTCACAATGCAATACAAATATGAGTAATTCATAGAGCTAACATTAATTGTCCAGTTTACTAAAAGCACTTTTGCATACTATTAAATGTAAGTGGAAAAAGAAATAATGGATTGAAAGCATTTTGATCTTTAATTAATGTCCTCTATATAACTTCATGTTTTTACAGCAACAATTTCTGACTAGCAAAATGTCATCAGAAATAATGGTGTAAAAAACCCCAGTCTTTCTTGCTTTTGAAAATACAATCAAAATATTACTCTAGCAACTACTTTGTTTTTTTGCATTTAATAAACAGAAATTATATAGGAATGTAATTAATTCAAACAATAAAATGTCTTTAAAACTTAAAAATAACTTTGTATGTTGTATTGGAATATCTAGAAAGGTACACTATGACAATTACATGTATACATTTACTGTGTTTAGGAGGTAAAATACTTGGTTATGGGAACCAATTCTTCTCTCGTATTCAAAATTCAGAGGAAGTAACAGAAGGTCGGTCCCTTCTCCAAAATCAATTTGAACCGGGGAAAAAAAAAAAAGATTGAAATCACTGGCTTTCTACCCTGATTTGGAGGTAGCCCTTTAAAGACGAAGATCCCCTTGTAGTTGTAATTTTATTTCCAAGGGTACAGTCTTAATTTATTGGTTCTTCTTTAACTCATTATTGGTTTATCCAATGGGAAGCCCTACTGAATAAAAATACCCTGCTTCCCCTTCACCCAGTTGTAAAATCAAATGATTCGGTGGCAATTATTGTGAAAAACAAAACTTTTTTTAACTCTGAAAAAAACACCCCAAAACCCTGCGCGGGCAGAAAAGTCCTTCCCGAGCGGGCTCCTTAATGCACCAATCACAGAATACCTCTGGTGTATGAACAACAGGCGCCAGCTTCCCCCCCACTCCCCCCCCCCCCCAATGAGTTATAGAAAAATTCTGCTAGTACAGTATGTCGGAAACAGCGCTTATTGCTGCTCCGGCTGTTTCTTATCTTTGAGCTAAAGCCTCCGCTGAAAAGCTGAAGGCGGCGGCAGGAGGCTCCAAAACCTGCAAGTCCTCGGGTCCCAGCTGATCAATGTCTGCTTCTAAGCGCAAAGGGCTCTCTTTGACCGCTCTTAGGTGGCCTGCCGGAGGGTACGATGTGGGGAAAAGCAATAGTCTCATCAAAAGTCTGGTGAGCGAGGGCATCTTGGTTCAGACCAAAGCACCCGGGCCTCCCATTTCTTCAAAATCAGCAGGAAGTCGACAGAGACCTAGGAAAAGACGCGCGGGGGGGGCGGGCACAGGCACAAAAAACCCCAACCCCGAAACAAACAACAAAGGCAGAGCCTACGAAACCAACTGTGAAGCAGCCCCATAAGGCTGAGATCGCGAAAAGGAGCTCGGGGAAAAAAAAAAAACCAAGAAAGCAGCCAAGAGCCCGGAAAGGGCTAAAACTACCCAGGCTAAGAAGTCAAAGCGTTGAAGCCCAAGGCTGCCAATCCGAAGCTAAGGAAAGATGAAGGCAAAGAAGGCGGCGCCCAGGAAAAAGTTAAATTAATGAAGATTCTTGTCATTCAAAGAAACCCAAAGCCATCCACTCCTTCCCCAAAATAGCTGACAAGGTTCGTTTATTAACAACCTCACGGTGCTTTTCATGGAAGGGAGAAATTCCCTTTTCAATCTTGCCCCTTAAAATCACAGGAAAGGGCCCAATAAAACATACTTTTGTGGGCTCGTTGGGAGTGAACATGAAGCAGCCCCGGGGAAATGGGGTTTATTTGGGTCATTCGCGCCACAGACCGGACGCCCTTGCTAGAAAGCAAACGAATGGGAACACCTTTACAGATCACTTGTAGCTTTCATTTTCTTCGGGTAGAGGATTCGATGTACTAAGAAAATTACTTAGAAGATTCAATACTAGTGTTAGAGTCGAGCGTTAGGGGAGTGAGTTACTGTAACTCCACGCTTCTTGTGTGAGGGAGAGAAGTTGTGTGCGCCCGAGAGAATATAGCTTCGGCCACCAGGTGGGGGTAAGGAGAAATGTAGTGATCATCTATAGACAAGAGTCCCTTTTCTAGTCTACGGGCGGGAGCAGGGTTAAATTTGGAAAGCCTGCTCCGCTGTGCAAGGAATTGATCCTTAGCAATCCGCACAGCTCGATCTTTTAAGGGGAAAAAGACAACATTGTATAAACGCTGCTTTGCTATCCAGGCGAGGAAATAATTTAAACACCAGATACCTCCCTCTCAGGATATTTTAGTTGGTTTCCACTCAGATTAGAAACACTCCCTGCCCCCCAAGTACAAATGACCTATAAAGAAAGGTATGGCATGCCCCATTTTTCATATTTATTTTCTAACCCACAACCAAACCTTAGTGCTGCTGGTTAATATTTCAAAACAGATACAACATGGCTGTTTTCTACTAACATCCTTTACTGCTAAGAAAGTCAGCGATAACACAGCTTTTTTTGATTTTGTGGGTGGCTCTGAAAAGAGCCTTTGGGTTGTTGTTTTTTTAGTAAAGATTCTTGTTCGGGTTTTACTTGCTCTTGGCCTTGTGGCTCTCAGTTTTCTTAGGCAACAGCACGGCCTGGATGTTGGGTAGGACACCGCCTTGAGCGATGGTGACTTTCCCCAACAGCTTGTTGAGCTCCTCGTCGTTACGGATGGCGAGCTGCAGGTGACGGGGGATGATCCTCGTTTTCTTATTATCCCGCGCCGCGTTGCCGGCCAGCTCCAGAATTTCAGCGGTCAAATACTCCAGCACCGCAGCCATATAGACCGGGGCTCCAGCCCCCACCCGCTCAGCGTAATTGCCTTTGCGGAGCAGGCGGTGCACACGGCCCACCGGGAACTGCAGCCCAGCCCGCGAGGAACGAGACTTTGCCTTAGCCCGCACCTTACCGCCCTGCTTTCCTCGGCCTGACATGATTGATGATCGCTTCAAACAGCACTCACAGTAACAAAAGTCAAATAGAAAAAGAATGATCTCACTGGAGCCCTCCCTACCCTTATATCCGTTCTATTTGAAGAGGTAAACGCTCTTTGATAGGCTGAAGTGGCGTTAGTATCTAAACAACCAATGGAGACGCGGATCCAACTCTGGCCAATAGTGGGATTCGATGTGCTGGTGGAGACGTCTCTTGTGCGTCCGCCCAATAGTAAATCAAGGACAGTCGTTTATTTGCATAAGGTATCTATAAATACAGCAGTTGGGGGGGGGGGGTAGTTCGTGTTATTCAGGCTGAATTGCAGTAGGTGTGTAAGTGAGAGAAGCACGTGGTAAAGCAGAAGTTGTCGAAAATGCCTGAACCAGCAAAATCTGCTCCCGCTCCTAAGAAAGGATCTAAGAAAGCTGTGACTAAGGTCCAAAAAAAGGGGGATAAGAAACGTAGGAAGAGCAGGAAAGAAAGTTATTCCATCTATGTCTACAAAGTGCTGAAACAAGTTCATCCGGATACTGGCATCTCCTCCAAGGCTATGGGTATAATGAACTCTTTTGTAAATGACATCTTCGAGCGTATTGCTGGGGAGGCGTCTCGCCTGGCACATTATAACAAGCGATCAACCATCACTTCCCGGGAGATCCAGACCGCTGTAAGACTGCTGCTGCCGGGCGAGTTAGCCAAACACGCTGTGTCTGAGGGCACCAAGGCTGTCACCAAGTACACCAGCTCTAAGTAAATGGTTTACTAATTGACCACTTAATCTATAACCCAAAGGCTCTTTTAAGAGCCCTCCATCTTTTCAATGAAAGAGCTCTATTATCATTAACAGCATTATGTGTTCCCCAAACTACATTGAGTATTTTAAAAACAAGAGGCTTAATATGTTGGAAGAAATAGGAATTGTTTTCACTATATATGTGACAAGTATTTTTAAACCACAGTTCCTATTCGACCCCTATAAAAATGCTTTTTACATATAGGACTATACCAAAGGTTCATTCTGTCCAGGTCTGGCTTCCTGCAGGAGAACGATTTTTGGCTAGCAGCTTTTAAGATTCTACAGCTGAACGCTGATGCTATTTAAAAGGGAACATCCAAATTATTGACTATATTTTAAAGCCCGCCTTAGTCACAACAGGACACAATTATTCAATACACTTAGAGAACACTAATCACCCCGTTAGTTGAAGTGAAGCTCGTTTCAACCAAATGACTTACCCAAACCAAGTTCTAAATGCTCATGTAGTCATCTTCAATTAAACGCAAAACAAATAGAGGGAATAAATTATAGGATTGTTACAGCTCCTTTCAGTGTGCATGTAGTGGCTCTTAAAAGAGCCTTTGGGTCGTTTGGAGTAGGTTGTTACTAGAAGTTGAAGGGCAGCCTTTAAGCCCTCTCACCACGGATACGCCGGGCTAACTGGATGTCCTTAGGCATGATGGTGACTCTCTTAGCGTGAATAGCACACAGGTTAGTATCTTCAAAGAGCCCCACCAAGTAGGCTTCGCTGGCCTCCTGCAGGGCCATAACAGCCGAGCTCTGGAAACGCAAATCGGTCTTGAAATCTTGGGCGATTTCACGGACCAGGCGCTGGAAGGGTAATTTGCGGATGAGCAGCTCAGTAGATTTCTGATAGCGGCGGATCTCTCGCAAGGCTACGGTACCAGGTCGGTAACGATGAGGTTTTTTTACTCCCCCAGTAGCAGGAGCGCTCTTCCGGGCAGCTTTGGTAGCCAACTGTTTACGGGGGGCTTTGCCACCGGTAGACTTACGGGCGGTCTGCTTTGTTCTGGCCATTTTCAACAACGCAGTCTTACCTCTCGAAGACAAATGGGAAAACTAGTAACTGCTTTATCACTGGAGGTATTTATAGGCAAACTCTCCTTTCTGATTGGCTGATCGGAAGGATTCATATGTCATTGGATATTTTGAAAATTTGAAAACCCCGCTTTTTAATAGACAAATGAGACATTTCCCGCCTCGCCACCATCCTAGCACTTACTGTTTTTTGTTTTGTTTTGGAAAACGGCTTCCGGGGGCGGGAGGACGGACATGTTCTGTGAAATTCACGATTCTTGGACTACACCAGCATAGGTGTTTTTTAAATATTTTCTCTCTCTGAAATATCACTTTACAAAGCCATTCCTTATTTCCATGC
Source organism: Chrysemys picta bellii (assembly GCF_011386835.1). NCBI lineage: Eukaryota > Metazoa > Chordata > Testudines > Emydidae > Chrysemys > Chrysemys picta. The sequence continues at coordinate 88,833,508 of NC_088791.1, read as the reverse complement.
ACTTAAAAAAAAAAACGGAGGCTCCATGTCTCACTATTAGGCTTGCAAAATTTCCAGCTTGCAAGACGTCTGCTGCTGCCGAGGGAACTAGCTAGACAGACTGTGATCAAGGACACCAAACTTTCTCCACCTGGAGAATTTCTCCTGCAGAAAGTGTTCCGAACTACCCACCTTGCAGTAAAAGAGCTGTAATACTGGACTTTAAATCGTTTATTTGCGTATATTGCAAGTTCTATATGAAGTAACATAATTGGAGCCAAATTAGGCTTTTGTGTGTTCTCCTGAACCCTTACATTTATCATTAGCATTTTCATTGTTTCAACCTGACTGTGATTGTTTTTTTTTTCCTGACATGTAATGAAGGAACTATAGAACACAGATTTTCCTATGTTTCTTATAAATCAATGGATATTAACTTATTACTTTAAAAAGAATATTAAGATTAAGTAATAAGTGTCCTTTTCTTTCGTTGGGCATTATTAGTATATAATTTGTCCAATAGATTGAAAATCTCTTGGATATTGTTTTAATTTGTGGCTATTTAGGTGGCAGCACAAATATCCTTCAATTTTCCCCCCTCTCAGACTTAGGGGCACTCTGCCTCCATGAAGGACTGCTTTACTCTCCTTCTGTCCCGCCTTAAACCTTAATCAAACCAATACATTCTGAAATGGTAATCCCTTGCAATACTTAAGTTGTAAAAGGCACTAGTTTTTCTGTCTACATTTTCATCCTGATATATCTTTGCTCACAAGAATCAACCTGGCTTAATATGAGGTCCGAAGCAGCAGACAAATGGGATACAAACCAAAAGATATATTAAAAAAAAGAACAGGAGTACTTGTGGCACCTTAGCGACTAACAAAAGATATCAGTCTCCCTTTCTCCCTCTTCCTCTCCCACAATAAATGTTTCAGGCCTTCTACAGACAACAGACTCCATTTTCTGCTCAAAGTTGAGCATCACACTTGCAAATCATTAAAAAGTATTGTCAGTAATTTTGCCTGTTCCACACAATTTATAACTAGTTCTTACATTCCTTCACCTGTAAAAAAAGATTAGAGCCATATTAACACAATGCAGGGAAAGACTAATATACAACAGCAGGCTTAAGGGTAGTCAACCGTATGAACCTACAAAATCTGTGGCTTTTCATGTAATAATCACATACTATTTTTTTAAACAGAAAAACTGCCTCTTTCAGTCCCACAATGGACTGTGCTCATGGAATAAGCCTAAATTAGGTGGAATCATGCCTCAGTTTCCCACCTTATACAGTGCTTTCATTTAGTTCCACCCTTAATTGTACTAAATCCTCTGATTGGTGACCTCTTAAAACTGTCCGAAATGGTTGAAAGGTGGCAGCATGTTATTTTGTAACTAAGTTGTTGAAAGAAAGAATTAAAGGAGTCTGAAAAACTGTATTTTCTAGGTAACTTGCAATATTCAGTGCCATCCTTCCTTCCTCCTCACACATCACCCCATCCCTTTAAGGAGCACCCTTACAAATTTCCCAATCAAGTCCCCTATTAGGAGAACCCATACCCCACTATCCAGACAGTATTTTCCACCCTTTGCTTTCTGGGGTGTGAGCAATGACACAGAAGCTTGTATTACAGGAAGGCTCATCTATCTTGTGAAAGTTGTCATTTATCACCCCAGTTTAGCAAACCTCCACATGCAAATTTCATTTCTGCCAGTGAAACCCAGACCTTCTGTCACTAAAACAAACCCAACTCCCCAAAGGGAGATAAGTCCTCTTTTGAAATATTTCTGTCAGCAAAAAGTCAATGTAGTTACTGCATTACCTGTGCCAGTACAAAACATTTCCCCAGCTACAGTCCCACTATGCCTCTGCCAGGACAGGGATTGCTCTCAGCACAATTTTGAACTCCACTGACCAGGGTTCAGAGTAGTAATGGTTACAGGTTTCTTCATTTCATTTCAGACAAACGTAGGGTGACCAGACAGCAAGTGTGAAAAATTGGGATGGGAGTGGAGGGTAATAGGAGCCTATATAAGAAAAAGACCCCAAAATTGGGACTGTCCCTATAAAATCGGGACATCTGGTCACCCTACACAAACGTAACTCAAGATACAGAAGACCATTACTCCCTTAAATCTGAGCATAAATAATCTGCCAATGTACATAGATTATATTTTTATATTCTTTATTACAGATTAACACATTTAACTTCAACACACCCCTTCCTTGCCATTTCTATCCTGCACACATGCATCACTTCTCACCTGCTCTGATTCAGTTTTACAGTCAATCCCCTAAAGCTACATTCTTCTGGGCCTTTCCCAAGTTCACCTTTACATTGATGATGCATTGTGAAGCCCTTATTCTCAATCCTTGTTCCCTTTCCCATACATTTCTATATATAGCTGAAAATATTTTAGATAGATCTATAAGATAAAGCTGTGAGTACCTATAATTCATACTGCAATGTAAAGCAAACAGTAGAAGGAAGCTTTAACCCACCATTTGTCTCTCCAAGGGAGCTATTTTCCAATAGCTGCAAAATGAGGTAATTCAGTTCCAGATATTGTGCAAAGGAGAGAGGCTGAGAGTACAGTGTGCAAGGGGAAACTATTGGTGATCTGTAGAAAAAAGTCCCATTTCTGACCCTTTGGTGGAAGTGGGATTAAATCCATTAGTTAGTTTGAAAAGCCTGCCAGGATTGGACAGCGACAAAACACACAGCTTCTCTCCTTAAAATAGATTCAACATTACAAAGACTTTTCTTTCTCCATTCAAGAGAGAGAGAGTGAGAGAGAGAGAGAGTAGTGTGTTAGGGGGAGGGGTGATATTGAGAAAATTGTTGCTATGCTAAACAGAAACTACCTGATTTTTGTTTGTTTCCAGTCAGATTCGTCGGCCATTAGGAATAATATTTAAAATCTGAGCAAAAATGACCTGGAAAGGAAGGAGATGGGAGAAGAGAGGATAATTTATCGTATTGTTGCTTTAGTACACTTGTTAATTGAATTCATTACTTGTTAATGTTCTAATGCACCCCTATCCCAATGGTACTGCTAGATGTTTTAAAAGTAGGGAATGTTACTTTACATTAAGATTTTTTTTTACTAGACTCAGAAAATCTCAGCAAAAGGAAAACTTAAACTACGTTATTTCCCTGCTTTTCCCGGCCCCGTAGTGTACGTCGCACTAACAACTATCTAGAGAAGGAAAAGTACAAAAAAATGCAACGCTCTCGTCTCCCTCCCATACTATCAACCTTAGGAGAGTTAAATGATTTTCGATAGGCTAAAAAGATGTGATTGTCTGATCAGCCAATGATAATGCGGATCTAACTCTGATCAATAGAGAGACAAGATGTGACGGGTGACTTGTCACGTCCAATAGGAAACGAGGAAAGAGAGGTTCTTTATTTGCATGAGGTTATATAAAGGAGGGGCAGCAGCGAGTTTCACCCGTATTGATTTTTCTAAGAGTGTCTAACAGACAGTTTTAAGGAAGAGTAAGACTACATTCAACAGTCTAAAAATGCCTGAACCAGCAAAATCTGCTCCAGCTGCAAAGAAGGGGTCTAAGAAAGCCGTGACTAAGACTCAGAAGAAAGGAGACAAGAAGCGTAGAAAGACAAGGAAAGAAAGTTATTCTATTTACGTATATAAAGTGTTGAAGCAAGTTCATCCGGATACTGGTATCTCTTCTAAGGCTATGGGTATAATGAATTCTTTTGTAAATGACATCTTTGAGCGTATCGCTGGGGAAGCGTCTCGCCTGGCGCATTACAACAAGCGCTCGACTATAACTTCCCGGGAGATCCAGACCGCTGTGCGCCTGTTACTACCTGGCGAGCTGGCCAAACATGCTGTGTCTGAGGGTACCAAGGCTGTTACCAAATACACCAGCTCTAAGTAAATATCTGGCTAACTAAATCTGTAATCCAAAGGCTCTTTTAAGAGCCAATCATATTTTCATTCAAAGAGCATAGGATCACTAACAAGTATCATTTTGTATTTTTCAAACTGCATCAAGTCGTTTGTGAAGGGGTAATAAATCAGGCAGGCATTAAGTCTTACGAAACTATTTCCAAGTAACTTGTTAGCAGTTTTTCTTCCCAAAATTTGTGCAGAAAAGGGGCCTGGATTCTCTTTACTAATTATAATAAACAAGCACTTGTATTTGCTACAGTCTAGGTGAAAAGATTCTTATCACTTCTCTAAAAGTGATCAAAGCCACCCGTTACTGAAGTAGCATAATGATTAAGTGGTATCCAGGCAACATCTTAGCAACACATTAGGTTTAAAAACTGATTTTATACATAATTTTCTGGGATCTGTTGGTTTTCAAACTAATCATTTTTGTCATTGTTCCCTAATATCTCATTCCTCCCTACCATCTCCCCATGCCTGAAAACTTTTTAGTTGTCAATTTCTTACATCAAGACATTAAAAAACAGTTTTCCTTTTATTTTCGAAGCACCTTTTCCCTATTTAGCCATAAACTTTCATTTGGCCACTGTATAGATTTATGGGATTACAGATAGGTTAGCCATTCTGAAGAAGTTTGTTGAAATGGAATTTTAAACAAAACACACATAGGAACCAGGATCAGATCTGATTACAGTTATAGCAACACAGTTATTATTCTATTACTTTATACTATAGAACCCTTAGGTAGTAATCCTCTAGGATTTCACTATGATCCATTCTCACCTATTTAGCTGGCAGGGGCACAAAAAGTTTGGTTATGGTATATTCTCTAAAAGGGTCAGTTCCATTGCCTTTTTACTTTCATGGCTGAGAAGCTAAGACGTTTTGTAGGCTTGAAAAAGCGACAGTACAAACTAAAGACGTAAATGAAGTTTCAGTTAATTGGCAGGAGTTGGGGGTGGCCCTTTCTATACCCTGGATGAGCTTTAACCTCCAAACTTATAAAGAGTTGGGCTCGATATTTCAGGACATAACCCATTCTCGTGGCTATCAAGGTCTTTCTTTTCCTGGTCTCAGCATAAATAGCATCATCGAGGATCACCCGTAGATGAGGCCAGAGATACATTTCACCACTACAGCAAACGCGGTGACAGAAAATCGGTAATACATGAATATTATTTCGAGGCATTTTCTGTGATGCTTAAACCCACTTTTACTATGATCATTTTCTCCTTCACCACGTTCAAACATTTTATTAGACATCTTCAGTAATAATAAAATGACTGTGGGCTGCTGACTTGCATAGCGCGTCTATGATTTATCCGACCTGATTGAAAACTGAGTTGAGATTTTTGAACGGATGAAATGATACTCCTACTTCTTAAAGCCAGATATTGAACATACACAGCCTTCTTTGGAGACAAGTTATTTTATCATTAGAAAACTAAACAATAACTTTATTTTACTCTGTAAATATTGCGCCTCATTAGTATAAAACTCCTCTCTTTCACAATCACACTTGAGATTATAAAGGAGGACATAAGCAGAGTAAACAGATCCTTTATACGGTGCTGGTGGCCCTCTGTCTGAAAGGAAGAAAAATATAAGGCATTTGTATCGCTTTAAAAAGCAGCAAATTAAAACATAAAAGAGAATCAGAACAAAGATATTTTTTACGCGTTCGAGGAATCATGTGATTTAAATGTTCTCCCCTGTCTCCGGGAGTGCTGCTCGTGCTAAGCTTTCTTAGATGGAAGAAGGAAGTAGTAATAAAGTTCAGGGATACAGATTCGATCACTTTGAAAATGATATAGTCGGAACCCCGAGCCACACCCCCCCCCGAAAAAAATAGGCGGTAGCAGATGTGTGATGGCGCGATAGGAAACTGGCCACTGATCATTGTGAAGGGGAAATCATGATGAACTGGGCGGGCTTTTCAAATTTTCACATTGTCCAATGACATTTGGCTTCTTCGAAACGGCCAATCAGAGAAGAGAGTTTAGTTATAAATACCGCCTGAAAGTTACAGCTCTTATTCATTTCAATCCATTCGTTGTGGTTCAACGTCTTTTACACAGGGACTAAGTGTGTTAACATGGCCAGGACCAAGCAGACTGCTCGTAAGTCTACTGGTGGCAAAGCCCCCCGTAAGCAGCTGGCTACCAAAGCTGCTCGGAAGAGCGCGCCTGCCACTGGGGGAGTGAAGAAACCTCATCGTTACCGACCCGGCACTGTTGCCTTGCGAGAGATCCGCCGCTACCAGAAATCCACTGAGCTGCTCATCCGCAAATTGCCCTTCCAGCGCCTGGTCCGTGAAATCGCCCAGGATTTCAAGACCGACTTACGCTTCCAGAGCTCGGCCGTTATGGCCCTGCAGGAGGCCAGCGAAGCCTACTTGGTGGGGCTCTTTGAAGATACTAACCTGTGTGCTATTCACGCCAAGAGAGTCACCATCATGCCCAAGGACATCCAGTTAGCCCGGCGTATCCGTGGTGAGAGGGCTTAAAGGCTGCAGCTTCTAGTAACAAAAACTACTCCAAATGACCCAAAGGCTCTTTTAAGAGCCACTACACGCACACTGAAAGGAGCTGTAACCTGTTCCTAGCGTCCCTTTTTCTAAGTACGAAACTTGTTTTAGAGCTTTATTTCAAGTGAAAATTGCGGATACATATACAGATTATATTAAAAGCAGGAGGTAGTTTACTAATCCTGTAACGTTCCATTCTCCAGCTATCTCCACCTTTTGTGATTTAATGTTAAATTTAAATTCATTACCATAACGCGCCTAAACAAAAGAAATTTGCTATTTAAGATAGCGCCTTCTACTTATTGTTTTGTTCATTTAAAAATATTGCATAATCCCATTCTAATGTAAATTTACAAGTCTCTAGATAAAAATTAACAAGGTTAAGTGAATGCCCCAAAGCAGTGCTTATTATAAACTGAAGATGATCAGCACTGCTTCGTGCTGCTAAGTGCCCCTGATAAAACATCATGTTTATTGTATTTTTTTTAAGGAAATAATGCATTGCTCCAAATGGGCACATTTGTGGAAGTTCAAAATGAAGTTAAGTTTAAAGCTTTATAAGAAATATTTCACAGCAAGTAAGTTCGCATCCTGCAAAAAGTCTTGTGTTCAAGCTATAAAAGCATAAAAGCTCCTCTTGGTGGAAGTGTAGCAGCTTTTGGAAGAGCCTTGGGGTAGTTTTATAGAGTTTCTTTGTTTTTCAAATTGCCCAGAAGACGGTTGGAATGTTCTCAGCCCTCTCACCTCGGATACGCCGGTTACACGGAAGGAAGCAAATGTCATTGGACAACTTGAAAAATTGAAAAGCCCGCTCTGTGCTTAGAGAAATACATCCCTCCCTCATTGATTCCTCACAGTAACCTCATGGGCCTAATACATGAATCTTGCGCTTCCCTGAGTGGCCCCATTCTATTGTTTCCTCTCTGTTTTTTTTTTTTTTTTTTAAACAAGCACTTTCACTCTACAGCATGCACTCTCCTGTATTTCTTTTTCGTTTCTTCTGTTATACATATAGGTGGTCAGGGATTTAATTATGACTTTCAAACTGACCAAATCTGTGAACATGAACGTTATTCAGCTTCCTCTTCTTTGGTACTAGCAATCATCATGAATAGGGTGACCAGATGTCCTGTTTTTTAAAGGGACGGTCCCGTTTTTGGGCACCTGTTACCTTCCCTCCCCTCCCCTCCACACTTTCGCTTTTTTTCATAGTTGAGTATCTGGTCATCCTAATAATGAACCCCAATTCCTGGCGAATGGGAGGGTAATCAAGTACAGGATTTGAATGCATAGAAAAATCCCTTCTCATTTAATTTTGTTTTAATTTGCATATTTTAAGATAGTTATATCCTACAGTTCTTCCCCTTGGACTGAGTGGCACACACAGCTCCTGGAAGATCTGTTTACAGTACTCTCTTTCCCTCCATCCTTAAATTCTAAAATCTGAGGCCTTGGCTACACTTGCAGATGTACAGCGCTGTGAGTTAAACCTGACTTCGTGCAGCTGAGTAGGGAGAGCGCTGCAGTCTGTCCACACTGACAGCTGCCCAGCACACTATTGTGGCCACATTTGCGGCAATTTCAGCGCTATTGGGAGCGGTGCATTATGGGCAGCTATCTCACAGAGCACCTTTTCCCATTCTGGCGCCATGGGTTGTGGGAAGGGGGCGTGGGTGCGGGGGATTCTGGGTCCTGTTCCAATGCCCCGTGATGCATCGCTTCGCATCTTAGAAATCCCTTTGTTTCCATCCACCTTTGGCGCCATCTTTCAACGGTTTCTGTGCAGCGAAATCTGTCTACGGGAAATGGAGTCCGAACTGCTGAGGCGTATGCTGATGAGTCTCGCCAGCACTTCATGTTTGGCTATCGAACTATTCCTTAAGATCCAAAGTGACAGTGTTAGTGAGGGTGAGGATTCCGATGATGCTATCAAGACACGTAACGCATATGACACGAAATTGCTTGTGGAATTCACGGACATGCTCAGCACCGTGGAACGCCGCTTTTGGGTTCGGGAAACAAGCTCTGAGTGGTGGGATCACATCGTCATGGAAGTCTGGGATGACGAGCAGTGGTTGCAGAACTTTCGGACGAGAAAAGCCACTTTCATGGGACTGTGTGAGGAGCTTGCCCCCACCCTGCGGCGCAAGGACACGAGATTGAGAGCTGCCCTGCCAGTGGAGAAGCGGGTGGCTATTGCAGTATGGAAGCTGGCAACTCCAGACAGCTACCGGTCGGTCGCAAACCAGTTTGGAGTGGGAAAGTCAACCGTTGGAATCGTGTTGATGGAAGTTTGCAAGGCCATTAATCGCATCCTACTCAGAAGAACCGTGACTCTGGGTAACGTGCAGGACATAGTGGATGGCTTTGCAAAAATGGGGTTCCCTACTGTGGAGGGGCAATAGATGGGACGCACATTCCTATATTGGCACCACCCCACCTAGGATCCGAGTACGTTAATCGGAAGGGGTATTTCTCTATGGTTCTCCAGGCACTTGAGGATCACCGTGGGTGTTTCATTGACATTAACACAGGCTGGCCCGGAAAGGTGCATGACGCACGCATCTTTCGGAACACTTGGCTGTTCAGGAAGATGCAGGCCGGGACTTTTTTCCCAGAGAGGAAGATCACGGTAGGGGAAGTTGAAATGCCCATTGTGATCCTTGGAGATCCCGCTTACCCATTAATGCCGTGGCTCATGAAACCCTACACAGGGAGCCTTGATAGCAGCAAGGAACGGTTCAACTACAGGCTGAGCCGGTGCCGAATGACTGTGGAGTGTGCCTTTGGCCGTTTAAAGGCCCGCTGGCGATCTCTGTATGGGAAGCTGGACTTGGCCGAAAGCAGCATCCCCGCGGTTATATCCGCGTGCTGTGCCCTCAATAATATTTGTGAAGGGAGGGGTGAAAGCTTCACTCAGGCATGGACCTCCGAGGTTGAACACCTGGAGGCTGAATTTGCACAGCCAGAGAGCAGGGCTATTACAGGGGACCAGTGTGGGGCTGCAAGGATTAGGGATGCCTTTGGGGAGCAATTTGAGGCTGAAAACCAGCAGTGATATCTGGTGCCCTGCACGGGAGTGAAGTGCAGTAGTTCCAATCTTTAGGAATCAGTGTCTGCTTAGCAGACAAGCAGACTTGCGGTGCCTGTTTATTTCCTGGGCTAAGGAGTCTTTTACTTTATGCAATAATAAAGAATGTTTTCAAAGCCGAATAATCCATTTATTGATAAAAAAAAATATATTTATTGAAAAGAAACAAGGGGGTGGAGTGGGGAACAGTGCAATCACAGATTCGTGTATGTCCTGTCTGGTGTGCTGTGCAGTGAGTGCTGCACTTCAGGGCAGCTATACTGCATGGTGATGGGGGTTGAGTGCAGAGGGTAAGGGTCGTGGTCTTCAGGGTTGGGTGGTGAAGATACTGGTGTTGGAGGCAGCGGGTGGCGTGAAGAACACGTAAGTTGGGGAAAGTGGGTTGGAGGTGACAGTGGGGCACAACGGACAGAGTTTTGGGACAAGGGCTGTAGTGGTGGGTGGCGTTTGCGTTTTCGGTACTGCTCCTCTTTCTGCATGGCTACCACCTCCTGGATAGTATCTGCTTGGCGCTCCAGGATACTGATGAGCCTATCAGTGCTTTGCTGCCGGTGCACAGTGCTTTGCCACCAGTGCGCTGCGTTTTCCTGGTGGATCCTGCTTTCTATCTCCCTCCAGTTCTGTGCTTTCTCATTCTCTTTAATAGATTGCCGCATCACTTCTTGGAGCATGTCTTCTTTGCTTTTTTGCGGTCTCTTCCTGAGTCTTTGCAGTCTCTGAGCAGGTGATAAGAGGGATGGCTGAGGTCTCAAGTTTGATGCAGCTGTATAGGCAAAATGCAACATTTAACAGAGGCAGCATTGTTTATACCAGACAGAGTAATGATTCCCCCCGCACTTAAGGAGTATAAAACACACAGGGTCTACACAATAGCATAATTTTCCCGTCCAAAACAGAGCACACATATCCCACGGGAGCCTCAAAATGGTGAGTAATGGGGACTGATTGTTTCAGGGCTGCACTGTCCTCTGCGTTTCTGTGCCTTGGGGAGAGCCAACAGCTTCAAGGGGCACCTACACTGAACACTGTCCCAACATTTTCCACAGGAGTTCGTCCTGGACGATATCTCACTGCTGAGGGTGACCTGGGAAGCAAGGGAGGGTCTTCTACTGCAATGCGGCTTCTGCCCTGGCCCATATGCAGCTTGCCTGTGTGCAGCAATGGTCCCCCCACCCCTCGCGGCACAGTGTTGTGGACACGTTAGCCTGGCTGGGACAAGGACCACGGTGGCTCTCCCTATAAACCTGCGCAAGCGCATTGCACACGTTCTGGATGAGACATTTGAGGGGATTACCGAGGCCGATTACCACGATGTGATAAACCACATCAACGCACTATTCCGCATCTAGGCATGCATGCCTAACCCTCCTCTCCCAAAGAGCCCGCACCAAAAAAATTCCTTCCCGAAAAAAAAAACCCGCTTACCGGGAACCTGCTCTTCTGTTTGTCCTCCACCAAGTACCAACCACTGTGACTGGCTACCATCCTCCTGGCTCGAGAAGAGCTCCTGGCTGCATGGCTCCAGGGATTCCAGGGTGTCTCCATCTGGCCCACCACCATCACTCCCGTTTTCATCCTCCTCCTTCGCCTCCTCCTCTTCCTCCCCCCTCCCCCCACCGGCTCTGAAGTGTCCATGGTGGTGCTCAGAGTGGAGGTGGGGTTAACCCCAAGTATCGCATCCAGCTCCTTGTAGAATCTGCACGTCGCGGGGGGAGCACCCGAGCGGCCGTTTGCGTCGCGGGCTTTGCGGTAGACACTCCGCAGCTCCTTGACTTTAATCCTGCACTGCAGGGTGTCCCGGTCATGGCCCCTTTCCATCATGTCCTTTGATACCTTCCTGAAGGTATCGGAATTCCTACGGCTGGAGCGTAGCTGGGACTGGACAGCTTCCTCCCCCCAAACACTGATGTGGTCCAGCAACTTGCCATTGCTCCATGCTGGGGCTTGCTTGGCGCGTGGAGGCATGGTCACCTGGAAAGATTCGCTGATAGCACTCCACGCCGCGCTGGGCTGAGCAAACAGGAAGGGGATTTTTAAAATTCCTGGGGAATGTAAAGGGTCGGTCACATGGTTGGTTACCTGAGGCCAGGGCAGTAGAGTTTAAACTGATGACCAGAGTGGCTAGAATAGGCATTGTGGGATACTGCCGAATAATTCTGAAGGCCATTCACAGCGCATTGGGTGGCCACACTGGCGCCGCAGCGCTGCAGCGGCAGCGCTGCACTCGCTATTCCTCTCGGAGAGGTGGAGTACATGCAGCGCTGCAACCAAGGAGATACAGCACTGCAAATGCCTTGCCAGTGTGGACGGGGAGTGAGTTACAGCGCTGGGGGTGGCTTTACAGCGCTGCAACTCACAAGTGTAGCCAAGGCCATAGATACTTAAAGGTAACAAAACTTCTCTGCACATGGCAGATAAATAGGTTAGCATCCTGGAGATTTAGTAATTTAAAGGGTTTCATACTATAAACTAATAGAAAGAATAATTGTGTCAATGTGATTCCGTAATCAGATTTAATCCTGGTTCCTGTGCATATTTTGTTTTAAATTCCACCTTATTGAAAGTTCCTCAGAACAGATACCTCCCCCCGCCCCCAATTTCACAAACATGTTCAGAAATTAAATAAGTTTATGGCTAAGTGAAAAAAAACTGCTTTGAAAATACAGAAGAAAATAGGGAAATTACTTGATGTAAGAAATGAGTTGATTTTATGCAGCTGCACTCTCTAAGGACTCTCTTCAGGGACAGAGGGAGGATGGGGAGAAACAAGAGATTTGGGTTATAGTATCTAAGATTTTTAGTTAGTAAACCCAGTGAGATTGCAACAGTTTAAATTTGCTTTCTATAAGCGTGATTCTGATATGTTGAATTAATGTTAGGTGAATACCAGTTTAATCATACCTTCATTACAGCAGTGTGGGGATATTAACCATTTTATACAATAGATAAGAAACCTATATCTTCTAGAATATTATGACACTTCAAGTGCTTATTTACTGGTAGCAAAGAGAAATCAGGCTTTCTCTCTCTCTAGATATGGTGTGGGAATAAAGAAATTTACAGACAACTTGCCTGAGACTAGAGTTTTGTAAAGCTTCCTCACTGTGTATTATTAATTATGATAATGAATTATTTACTTGCAAGCCACTAGATGCAGTTTGAAAAACACAGTCGATAGTAGTAAGTGATGTTCTGCTCGATGAATGAGAAGGTGGATGGCTCTTAGGGCTTGTCTACACAATCGGCCAGATCGATGGGCAGCGATTGATCCAGCAGGGGTTGATTTATTGTGTTTAGTATAGACGAGACAAATCAACCACCGATCGCTCTAGTGTCAACTCCAGTACTTCACCTCAATGAGGCTAGGTCTACACTACCCGCCTGAATCGGCGGGTAGAAATCGACCTCTCGGGGATCGATTTATCGCGTCCCGTCGGGACGCGACAATCGATCCCCGAATCGACGCTCTTACTCCACCAGCGGAGGTGGGAGTAAGCGCCGTCGACAGGAAGCCGCAGAGGTCGATTTTGCCACCGTCCTCACAGCGGGGTAAGTCGGCTGCGATACGTCAAATTCAGCTACGCTATTCACGTAGCTGAATTTGCGTATCTTAAATCGACTCCCCCCTGTACTGTAGATGTAGCCATGCGGTGTCTACACCCCGCTGGGTCGACGGGAGAAACTCTCCTGTTAACTTACCTTATGCTTATGCTACGCAACTCGAGGTACGTGAATAACGTATCTGGAGTCGATATACCTTTGGTCCAGTTACCGCGGGGTAACTCTCCCGTCGACTTACCTTACCCTTTTGAGGGGCGGTGGGGGGGACGTTGGGGGGGTTAGAGTACAGGGGTTGACTGGAGAGTGATCTGCTGTTGATTTCACTAGACCCGCTAAATCGACTTGCGGTGGATGGATCTCCATGCATTGATCCCCCGGTAAGTGGAGGCAAGTATACCCTCAGAAACAGTATGTTTGGCCAGCTCGCCTCACAGCAACAGACTCTTACAGCGGTCTGGATCTCCCTGGAAGTGATGGTTGAGCGCTTGTTGTAATGTGCCAGACGAAACGCTTCTCCAGCGATAGGCTCAAAGATGTCATTTACAAAAGAGTTCATTATACCCATAGCATTGGAGGAGATGCTGGTGTGTGGGTGAACCTGCTTGAATACTTTATACAGGTAAACGGAGGAACTTTCTCTCCTCGTCTTTTCCCACTTATCGCCCTTCTTCTAAGTCAGGGGTCGGCAACCTTTCAGAACTGGTGTGTCGAGTCTTCATTTATTCACTCTAATTTAAGGTTTCACCTGTCAGTAATACATTAACATTTTTAGAAGGTCGATTTAGTGGGTCTGGTAAGCTTTTTTACAACTTTTCTTAGGAGCAGGAGCAGATTTCGATGGCTTAGGCATGTTGATAGCACTTAGTTTATTTTTACTTCTCAATGCCTTCTACCTTTTTGTGTGTACGTTTCTGTCTCCAGTCAGCTCAAAAACATGCATACAAACTCCGGAGGGTGCCTGTTTATAAACATCTTGTGGAAATGACTATTCTCTTTCCTAATTTCAAATTGCATATGAGACACATGATCCTTCATTAATGTCAAATGGAACCTTATCATTGGTCAGAATTAGATTCGCATCACTATTGGCTATTCAAACAATAGCTTCCTTTCAGCCTATCACAAAGCGTTTAGCTCTGAAAACAGAAAGGATATAAGGGCGGGCTGGGAATTAAATCGTGTTATATATTTTTTTCTGGAGAAAGTATATTACTGTAGTTGATTTCTAGAAAGTGCTGATCATGTCTGGTCGAGGAAAGCAGGGAGGTAAAGTGAGGGCTAAGGCAAAATCTCGTTCTTCTAGGGCTGGGCTGCAGTTCCCGGTGGGCCGTGTGCATCGCCTGCTTCGCAAAGGTAATTACGCTGAGCGGGTAGGAGCTGGAGCCCCGGTCTATATGGCCGCGGTGCTGGAGTATCTGACCGCTGAGATTCTCGAGTTAGCCGGCAACGCTGCTCGGGACAACAAGAAAACGCGGATCATTCCTCGCCATTTGCAGCTCGCCATCCGTAACGACGAGGAGCTCAATAAGTTGCTGGGGAAAGTCACGATCGCTCAAGGCGGTGTCTTGCCCAACATCCAGGCCGTGCTGCTGCCTAAGAAAACTGAAAGTCACAAGGCGAAAAATAAGTAAAACGACCAAGAAGAAACGGAAAATATTACTCCAAAAACCATTGCAACGGCTCTTTTCAGAGCCACCCACAAAATCAAAAAAGGGCTCTGTTATCTTTCGCTTTCTCTCGATCTAGGAAAGAACCGGTAACATAAAGTAAGTCTTTATGTTCTTTTTGAAATAATTAATACTTGTAACATGGGGCGTGGATTAGGATATTAACGGAGCTGAATTAAACTAATAACGAAAATGGTAAAGGGAGTGTCTAATTGTCTCTTTAAGGGAATTGCAAGTGGTAGTTGTCATTAGCCAATCCTTTCACAAGGCGGGTTTTTCAAATTGAGAGCACAACGCCATACAGGGGACATTGGACTCCAAGACTAGTCTGTTTCAGCTTGTTGGCACGTTAAAAAGTTTTCATAATACAGATTTCTAGCATAGACTGAACAATTATGGTAAGAAAGGAACAAAACACTTTCCTAGAGCGGTTCACATTCATTCATTCAGAGTGGTACACGTAAATAAGTATTTTATTATTTCTCCCCCACATTAAGTAAAGAAGGAATTTTTTTTGTTTTATGGAAAGCATCAGGACATTGTTAGATTAACCTGGTATTTCAGCTCCTTTTGGGAACGGTCGGATGGGTGGCTCTTAAAATAGTCGTTGGGTTTATTTGCTTGAGAAGAGCCTTCTCAGGAATTTCACTGCTTGGGTGCCGCCGCCTTAGCTTTCCTGCTTTAGGTTTCCTTGGCGTAGACTCGGCAGTCGGGCTCGTAGCTGCCTCGTTGAGCTTGGCGGCTTTTTGGAGGGGGCTCCTGGCTGCTATCTTGACAGCTGCAGTTCCTGTGTCCCTCTTCCCGCTCCAGGGCTACAGCTTCTTGGCAATTGGTTTCTAAGGCTTTGCCACTGGCTTTTTCTTCGGCGCTTTTTCTTTGGTTTCCCTCGTCGTCTTGTTGAGTTTAAAGGAGCCAGAGGCACAAGAGCCTTTGATCTGGACCAAGATGCCCTGGGTCACCAGGCTATTGAGTTTCAGCTTGAGGCGGTTGTTGCTTTTCACCACATCGTACCCTCCAGCTGCCTGAGCCTTTTGAAGAGCCATTGCTTTGGTGACGAGCTCGGTGCGAGAACTTCCGGGGTTCGCTGCCTCCTGTTGCTTTTTTTCGGCTTTTTAGCGCAGTTTCCTACATACTAATAGCGAGAAGAATGGAGGGGAAGTACAGCTGGTACCTGTTTGTTATCCAGATAGAGCTGCTCTGAGATTGGTTCGCTGCGAACTAGAAAGAACTTTTCTCCTAGCTCAGTTTCTTTTTTGTAGTTAAAAAACGTGTACTTTTGTACAATATCTGCCACAGAATCATCTCATCACACAGCCGAGTGAAGGGGAAACAGGGTATTTTTATTCAGTGCAGCTTCTCGTTGGAGACACTTAAAGATGGACCAGAGACAGAAGAAACTTGTGTTTTTTTTTTTCTGTGGAAATGAAACCTGAACCGTTAGAAATAAAATTACAACTACAATGGAATCTTTTCCTTTAAAGAGCTTTTTCCAGATCTGTGTAGCAAGGCAGGGATTCGAATTAATCTGTACGGTGCAAATTGATGTACAAAAGAAGCAACAACACAAGCCCTGTTCCTCAGCTTGAATATGGGAGAAGAATTAATTATAGAAAACTTCTGCTAATATGTCGGAAACTGCACCTGTTGTTGCTTCTGCTGTCTCTGCTCCTGGAGCAAAAGCCTCCGCTAAAACGCTGAAGGTGTAGACGGCCCCAACCAGCATTAGACCCTCATTGTTCTAGGTACTGTACCAACATAGAATAGGAGATTATCTCTGCCCCAGAAACTATACTCTAAAAAGATAGGACAGAAAAAATAGTTATCAACATACAAAAAAAACTTTTTGGAGGATTAGGGCTGGAGCAATGATGAGAAATGAAGAATTCCTTTGCATTAGAGTATGTTTTTTCTGAGGCTTCCCATGATATTGCTGCGTAAGTATCCCTGTGAGCCAAGGCACCAGGGTTGGGGAATCCCTTCAAATATTGACTGCTTGGTGCAGAAACTGTGTCCCCATCTTTATCATAGACAGATACTTCAATTTGGACCCATTAGGTCACTCACCTTCAAGTTTTCCAGGTCTCCTCCTACCACTTACACAAAGCAATCAACCTGCATGCACTCATCTCGAATACCCTCTTCTATTGGACAAGGGAGGAAGAGTTTTCAATTAAACATAGGACTTTTTTTTTATTAAATCACTTTATTTCATACATTTTTGGGAGGGGTGGTCCAGTGGTGATGGTTCGTGGAAATATGTTTTCTAGCTTTTCAGATCCCTTTATTTCAAGATGCAAATCAAAAAGACAGACAAAAAAATAAAAGCATTTAAGGGAAAGCAGAATTTTAATCTTATGCTTGCAATACAGGCCTGATCTACTCTACAAATTTAGCTCACCATAAATCACCTTGAGTCAACCTATTTGTGCATGTGTCTACACTCAAATTTGTCTCTGGGCAACATAAACACTGTGCTATGGCAACACAGTCAACCAATTCCCCTTAACAGCATGAATCCTGGTTGACCTATTGAAGTTGACCAGTTCCCAAGTGTAGACACTGCATGATGTGTGTTGACCCTAACAATCCTCCAGCAGCTGTCCCACAATGCCCAATTCCCTGAGACAGTGATGGCTCTCTGGTCACTATTTTTAACTCCACTGCCCAGGGGTCAGAAATGGGAAATCCCCATCCCCAACCACATAAACCCACCTGCCATGTATTTTTGAAATGCCTTTTCCTGATTGCACACCTTGACCACGAACCTAACAGCTCTAATTTGCTGAGTGCAACTGCCCAACCAAAGATGCCTGCTCCACTTACTAGATGTGCTTCTGCCTGGTATAGACAAGAAGTATTGGATTTTCTATGCCTGTGGGGAGAAGAGGCTATGTAAGCACAGCTATGGGTCAGCCCTAGAAACATGGATATCTCTGAACATGAGGATGCAGGCTAAGGGACATGACAAGGTTCAGCAGCAGTGCTGCATGAAAGCAAAGGAATTCTGCCATGTATACCACAAGGCCAGGGAGCACAACTGATCTGGTGTTGAGCCGTTGACCTGCTGCTTTTACAATGAGCTGTATGTCATAATGTGAACAGCAAGGAGGAGGGGAGAGACATGGCAGGGGGCTCCAGCCATGCCATGACCCAGGACCTGTTCACAACTATACCATAATCTACCCAGAACCAACAGTCTGGCACAGATGAACCTGATGAAGGGGAAGAGACCTCAGGTAAGTGTGCCTGTGCATTTTTCCTTACTATGCTTAATTTAAAAGATGGCAACTGGCCCATTCCCAAGTTAATAAGATAAACATACAAATTTTTCATTGTTTTGCTTGTATGAGAAGAGGTAGCAGGATAAGAAATAAAAGTAGAGTTGGCGTCTGCTTTTCATTCCCCTTACTGAGTAGGCAGGAGGTGGGTGGGTATGTGGCACACTTTGCCTGTGCACACAGGGATGTCTCTTTATCTATCTGAGAGATCTCAATGAAACTTTCATGGAGATACTCTGCAACCCTCTCCTGAAGGTTTTTAGGGATGGCTGCCTTCTATTTCTTCCTCTGCAGTAGGACATTGTCCCATGCCACTCTGCAATGACTTTGGCTGGCACCACTGCAGTAAGCAGGTACAAGTAACAGCTGCATTCTCTGTGGGCTTGCCTATTCTTATTACACACTACAGCAGCACAGCTGCATTGGTGCAGTTGTGCCACTGTAACACTTCAGTCAAGAAGCTACTTTTGCTGATGAGAGGGAGGGTCTACTCCCATCGGCATAGGTACTCCGCCTCTCCATAGGTTGTTGGGCTACACCAGGGGTTAGGTCAGTTTAACTGCATCGCTTAGGGGTGTGAATTTTGCCAGGGTCCTCTTCTCCTGTTTGCGCTTCACCAAGATCCGACAGCTGTGACTGGCTAGCCTTCTTCGGAGTACAGAAGAGCTCCTGGCTGCATGAATCTCTGACCTCCAAGTTGTCCTCTGCCTCTGGGTCCCCCTCCACATCCTCGTCCAAGATATCTTCCTTCTGACTTGGTCCATTCTTGACTGGCACGTGAGCCACCAAAGTATCCACAGTTGCCTTTGCAGGGGAGGTGGGGTAGCCACTGAGTGTCGTGTCCAGCTCTTTGTAGAACTGGCAGCTCGTGGGTGCAGCACCAGAGCGGCGGTTTGCCTCCAGCGCCTTGTGGTAGGCATTCCACAGCTCCTTCACTTTGTGCCTGCACTGCAGTGTGTCCTGGTCATGTCCCCTTTCTGTTATGCATTGTGAAATCTGTCTGTAGATATCATAATTCCTACAGATGGAGCGGAGCTGGGCCTGGACATCCTCCTTTCCCCAAATGCTGATGAGGTCCAGTAGTTTGGCATTGCTCCAAGGAGGGGATAGCCTGGTGTGTTTAGCAGGCATGGTCACCTGGAAAGATGCGCTGAGACCACTGCATGTGTCACTGAGCAAACAGGAAGGGGACTTTCAAAATTCCCCAAGGAATTTAAGGGGTGGGACTCACGGTTGGTCACCTGAGGGCAGGGCAGTAGAGTTCAAACCAATAACCAGAGAGGTGAGAACAGGTATTGTGGGACACCTCCCAGAGGTCAATCACAGCACTGTAAACTACCAGGGTGTCTACACTGGCACCGCGACGCTGTAGCCCTGGCTCAGAAAGCTGTACACCTCTCGTTGGGGTGTTTTTTTTCCCAGCGCTGCAACTGCGCAGTTTCTGCGCACTAATTGGCTTGGCAGTGTGTACACCTCGGGAGTTACAATGCAGAAAGCTGCTTTACTGAGCAGAAACTTGCCAGTGTAGACAAGGCCCGATTCTCTCCATGAGGATTTGCAGCACTCTGATAGGATATGTGACTGCACTTTAGGTTGGGGTTAAGTGTAGGTGATGTTTTAAAGGGAGTCCTTAGGACAAGGGTCAAGAGATGGTAACATCTTGCAGCTCTGGTTTGCACAGAGTAGGTGAAGTGGTTGAGAATCGGCTGTTTGTGGACAGCTGGTGAGACAAAGGACCAGAGTAAATTAAGTTATCACATGGCTCATTAATTTATCACCTCATTCTCCTGGCCACATATTGTGGTTTATATAATAAAGAAAAAAAAACTACAAAATAACCCATTCTGAACTGGGGCTCCCTCAGTCTCTCCTGTGGAAGGTGTTCTAGTGTGCATAAATAATGAAAAAGTGATTAAGGTAGGGGACTAGACCTAGGGTTTCTACCTCTAAGGAGGGTGCCCTAACCACTGGACTACAAGTCATGCTCTCGCTCTCCCTGGCCCAATGACCATGCACTATGGAGAAATACTTAAATAGTCTCTGGGTAAGCAAGACAGAGAGCAACAGACTGAATGACTCTGTACTCCAGTAGTTAGGGCACCCCCCTAAAAGACGGAAAGTCTGGGTCTAGTCCCCCAGCTCTAATCTCTCTTTTGTTTATCCACAGGGGAGCAACTTCCATAGGAGAGACTGAAGGAGTTCCATATTAGTGTATCCTATAGCTAAGTGGTTAATGAACCCTCTTGAGAGTTGGGAGACCCTTCTTCAAATCCTTTCTGACAGAGAGGGGAAATTGAGTCTAGGTCTCCCATATCCTGGGTGAGGGTGCTAACTACTGGGATAACATCTATAGCCTGGGCAGTGTCTCATCCTCTGGCCATTTCTCATGGAGCAAGGCTGGCATCTAACTCATGGCCTCAAGAAACACATTAGGTGCCTAAGCCACCTAACTCTAAGATGCTGGTTCCCCTTTGTGGATCACTAGCAGAGCTAGGTACATTCTTGCAGCCTGGACCTAGATGCCTAACTTTAAGAGATGGGAGGGGCTTAACTCCTCCATCTTGCTGGCAGTTTTCTTTGGTATCTTAGGTGGTTTACCATCAAGTGTGCTGGCTTTTATGCATTTTATTTTAGGGGCCTCTCTCTCCCCATTCAGTTTATAGGGTGCCTAGGAACCTTACTTGTCTTTCTGGATCATAGTGGCGTTCCTGTGATTGTCTAGGTTCCTAAAAGTCAGGTGATGTGACACTCAGCCTTGCAATAGCTAGATCCTTTTGTGGATCCTAACCCCTAATACTCTCTATTTCCTACTTGGAACAGTCTTTAAGGAGGAGGGAAAGAATGAAGCCTCCTCTCTCCCTCTGGCTGAGTATCTGCCCCACAGCTCCTAGTAAGGTGAACAATTATTTCTCTTCTGTTATTCAGGATATCAATATGTTAAAATGTATTGGAAGGATGTGCAGGAATATTGTTATTCTGCAAGGTGTTAATAAGTGCCATTAATAGATGACAGCATCTATATGTGTCCCCCATTTCCCCTCTTTCAGTATTTCATTCTCTCCCAAAGTTAATTGGATTCCATCCATTGGTGACTTCAACATTCCCTGAAATTCTGGAATTAATTGGATATGATGACATTCTGAGGTTATCATGGGAAAGGTCCCATGACAGATGGGGAAAAAAAATAGTGAAAGGAAATTGAGCTGAATGTAAGTCCTCACAAACTTGGCCAAATACTACTTGAATTTTAAATTCAATTATCCAGTCACAACACTGGGAATGAACTCTGTGTAGTACTATTCATGCTAATATAGTAATAGTATCATTATTATTCCACACTTTATAAATCATACCATTACTTTTTATAACACATTCTTATCTCTTCCTGAAGACATAAAAATAAGGAAATAAAAAAGTCCTTCAGGCCAAGCTAAATATGATCAGCTAGCACATGCCTCAATAAGGCCCAGCCAAAATAACTGCCTACAGAAACATATCAGAATGGAAAAGTAGAGAAGCAGAAAAAAAAAAAACCATGAACATGAAGAAGTTGCAAATGCTATTAAAGGAGGTGATCTTAAATTTGCAGTGGAAACTGGAGATGCTGTCAGAGATCCCGTTGATATTGGTAAAATGTGATAGGTCGAGCACACAAAACTGAATTTCAAGAGGTTGCAGGAGGAGGTTGAGAAGCTGAGGCTGCACCAATGGATGGATTATCCTGCTTTGGTTGGTAATTAGTACTAGCATGGTGTCTGCTCTAGCTACAGACAGAAACAGCTATATTAATACACCAGGGGTATCTGACTGAACTTTGACAATGTTTAACATTCAGTTCCCATTTATTGTGTTAATACAGAGGTAATATTTTAGACATGTTTACAGGTGGGCTTGTTACTTGATATCTCTTTGTTCAGTACTGAATGGAGAAAGCTGAGTGTCTACTGGCAAGTTCTACAGCTTTCCCTGTGCTGGAAAAAATAATTTGCTCTTCAAGCTATAAGTAATCCTGAAGTAAAACTGACAACAATGATCAACAGTTATAATATTTTTAATTTGTTATGTTGTTTGTGTGTCATTAGTAATAAATATTGAAATGTTATATCATTTAAAAATTCTTCATCTTGAAAAATAATATTCATCAAAAGGCAGAAGAGGATAAGAAATGGGAAAGGGTGGTGGATTTCTTCACAATTTCTCAAAACTCCTTCTGATCATTTTTACCCATAATTTCTAAAGATCTGCAAACTTAAAGTAAAATTGCATTGTATTGATTTTGTGTGTGATGTGAGTGTATATAGCATCAATTTCTAAGTATTGTTCCCAATGTTTATATAAACAATTCAGAAGTTCACCATTTCTTAACATAGAACAGTTATTTCTGGCTATCAGTTAGAGGAATGAGTTCCTTATTTTGGAATAGGTAAGGAGTCTAGTTTTCTGAGTGATAATTTCTGCACTCATTCAAATCAACACTCACAGTATTGCATGTACTGCACAAGGAATATTACTTTATATCACCAAATAAATAAATTTAATACTTTATTAAACAAATATAGATAAGATAGGTAGTGACCAGCACTCTAAGATGACCCCGGTTCTATCTTTGAATGAAATAAATGTGTCCTTCATGTGTCCACTTGGAAAAATGACAGCAAAGTTAGGGACAAGGCAGGAAAAAGATGATAGATCAGGAAATCTGATTGGTCAGATTTTGCTGCATCCTGCAAATCCTATAAAATGAGATGAACATTTTGAAACAAAGAAACAAACAAAAAGCAACAGATGGAAATCATTTTTATCGGAAGACGCTCCAGAAATGAAAATACCACAACGGAATATAGAAAATACAATAAAATTCACTTAGAAAGGGGCTCTTATTTTCAGCTACTCACAGAAGCAACTGGTATTGTCCAAAAATGTAGAATTTCATTGTCTTTATAGTTAGGCAGGACTTAATAACATGACTCAGTATAAAAAAAAATGAGGAATTATAGAAAATTATTTTTAAAAATCAAGTCTTGGGGACTCTAAATAGAGCGGATGGGAGAGTGGGCAAAATGAGAAGATCCAGTATCCCACTTCTTTTCCTTTAAACCAAGCAGCAGCATTATACAGACAGCAACAAGTAGTGGAGGCAAAAGGAGGATGAAAATGACTACCTTGCCGTTTTCCAGTCTCCATTCAGGCCATCTCCCAGGGATTACACACAGACTTCCTCCACTCACATTGTCATCTCTTTGTACACATTGTACTATGGAGCTAGTAAGTAATTTGAAGATGTTTTCATGGCAAAGATGGTAAGGGACTTGAGGAAGGTGGTACTAAATGCCACTGGAACAGTAGGAGTGTTGCAGTAACTTCTAGGATATTATGAAACTGGCTATTCATTGCCTGGCATGCCCTGGGGCATGAAGCATATTTCAGGACTGATCTATGAGAAGACTTTTGGGTACTGTAAGGAAGGGAAGGGGAACTACCTTATATAAGATGGTAAGGGCCTAAGTATATTTAATGAATCATATCTTGGCTAATATATAAGCAGATGCATATATCATATAAATGTTGGCCTAGTTTAGTTTGGTTAATAAAACCTTTGGATAAACCTTTTGGAAAGGAGCACAAGCAAAGCCTTCTTGGCTTACTAAATATCCTGTTACTCAGTTTTTTGAATGTTCCTGAATGTCTCTAACTTGGGTACAGGACAAAGAAGACACCTCCCAAACATGACCAGGAAAAAAAAAAGTAAGTTCATGTCTTAAATGAGATTAATAGCTTTATTGTTGCTGGTAAGTAGATAAACATGATATATACTCTATTCTGTACTGTGGAATTTTGTAGATGGTCATAAATATTAATTATTATAATACAACAAATTAGGGGGAGGAATTGATAAAAACGTATCATTTGGGGTATAAAAAAAAGTGTGCTGCGACTTAAGTCTTTGCCTTTGTTTCTATACAGCATTTTGTACATGTGTAGATGTAGCAAATGCATTGGCTACTCACCCCCAACTGATCACTGGGGTGTGGCATTCTGTACATCTGCTGAAATAAACCTGTTCCTTGGTTCTGAATTTGGAATTAGCTGTGGTCATCAGCTACAGGAAGCAGTCTGATTACCTAGGTTCATAAGGTAACCTGTGGGCCTGGTTGGTGATCCTGAAATATCTTTACAGGTACTAAAGGTTTTCTTGGAGAATGTGATGCATGATGCTGTTACTTACACTGAACGTGCCAAGTGGAAGACTGTGACTGCCATGGATGTGGTCTATACTCTAAGCTGCATTCTACTGATTCAGCAAATATAGGTTCTTTTCTTTCCCCCAGGAATGACCAAAAATTTAAATCAAAAGGTCTTCTCAGAGCCATCTATGCTTTCACGATAAGAACTGTTCTAGGCTTTTATTCTACATGCTAAATTGTAAATACATATTGTCCTACCAAAGAAAACTACACTTACTATACTATTTAATCATGTTATTTTAGTAGGCAGTAAATTAGTATGTTGACGAGTAAGAAACATTGTATGAAAACAGCTGTGTTTATGTTCTCTAGCTCCATGGCACATATTGGGGTGGGGATACTTGGAGAACAAGTCATTAATTGTAAGAGGGCTCAGGAAAGCACAGGCTTGATTACTGTTTAGTTATGTACTTTATTTCATTTGCTACATATTCAAGTAATATATTTAAAGAAAAGTATTAAAACCCTTTAACGAAGATTGGGTGGTTCTAAAAACTCTTCTTAAGACACCCGTTAATTGGAAGTGGCCTTTGGAGCAGTCTGTTTAGCCGTTTCCTCCGGCAGCAGTCTTACAGGGGGTGGAATCTCCCGAGGAAGGACAGAAGAGCTCTTTCCAATCCCTGCTAGAAAGCTTTTTTTTGGGGGGGGGGGAGGGGGCGGGCTGTTCCTGGAGTCGCACATCAGCTTTGGTCTCCAAGGGGTGAAGATGAGGATAGAAAATGAGGGAACAGGGAAGGGAGCAACAGGGTGATTTAGGGACCAAAATATCTTTTCTGTTTGGCTATTGAAAGCGAGATTTACCCATTGGTTAGTTTGAAAAGCCCGCGCTGCTAAAGGATTGGTTAATGCTAACCTTCCGCTGTATTTCCTCTTTGAAAATACTTAGAACTACATAGACTTCTGTATGTGGCGTTTGGAATATTCACTGAGTATAAAATTATCTTCTGCGGGGTTTTCTATCGGATTTTGAAACACCATCGTGTAACAAAGGGCTAGGGGTGGGGGTAGTCAAAGTATTTTCTATTTTGCTTTTAAACAGATTGATCACGTGGAAACCTTTATTCTCAATCTCGCTAGAAGTAACCTGTAAACAAGTCTCCAATGGGCTAGTTTGAGGTGGGGTATACGAATGATAAGAAGGAACCTTGATAATTATTGAAGGGTAGTTGTGCCACGCTCTAAATAACCACACCACAGATTAAAACACAAACTACAACGAGGATCGAGAGAGGTTTCAGCCCATTCTGTGGGTTAACTATTTCTATTATCCCCACCCCTTCCTTGTCTCCGGGGATTTGTGTGCATGATGATTGTTCAGCGGTAAAAGACAGAAAGCAGGGATGATATTGATTAATGGACTGGTCGTTTTGAAGGAAAAATAGGGAGACATGGAGCCTCTGATATAATGGAAGAAATAAAATATGCACCGAGGTGGCAGAAAAGGGAAGGCGGTTTTGTAGACCGAGTGTCGGGGGAGGAGAGAAGGGGCAGCAAAAGAACGCGGTACTGGGCTGGTTCTAGGATCCTGAATTTCAGGGAACCAGCCAGCTTGTGGCGACCGCTTTCTATCTGTGCTTCCAGAGCTCGGCCGTTATGGCCTGATAGGAAGCCAGCGAACCCTACTTGGCGGGGCTCTTTGAGGATATTAAATTTAACCTGTGTGCTATTCACGCCAAAGAGAGTGACCTCCTGCCCAAGGTCATCCAGTTACCCCGGCGTAACAGTGGTGAAAGGGTTTACAGGCTGCTCAGCTCAGCTCTCTTCTGCAACTTCCAAACGACCAAAAGGCTCTTTTAAAACCCACTACCTTCACGCTGAAAGGAGCTGTAACACCCCCATAACTTGTAACATTTGTTAATGTTTATATTCTTATACTAATAGTCCCAAATAGCAAGATTATTCAGATAAACTAGAGGGGGGGGGGAAGCATTTGAGTTTTAGCTACAGGAATTTAAAGAATGATAGAAACAATGAGGCAAACCAACTATCCTTCAGGCAGATAGGATTTATACATTTCGAATAAGCAGATAAGGATATTCATGGAGCCAAAACTTTTTAGGCGAACCTCTGGGATTATTCTTCAGTAAAATAGAGTACTGAACCGTGTCATCTGGTAAAATTTCAAATACTTTATTTACTGGACAAACCGTTTAGCCATATTTTATATTTCTTGGGGGATGGGGGCGGGACACATCACCGAAATATTGGTTGGGAGGGGGAGAAACGAGAAGGACGAGGGACACCTACATTTTTCCTTAAAATTTGAAACCCCGATATAGTTTAAATTGACAATGCTATTTACTAAAACGAAATCAGTCCCCCCTCGATATAGGGGGCATATGCAATTTTAAAAAATGCTTTAACAAGTCGCCTGAAACTAAAGCACAAATACAGTGTTTTAAAAATACACTTTGTTGTAGTTTGAAGAACACAAGCAGCAGCAGTTAGTGATATCAAAGCTCTTTGGGTGAGAAAGTGGATGGCTCTTAAAAGAGCCTTTGGGTTATAGGTGTTCGTAGTCTCACAGCAAACTATTTACTTGGAGCTGGTGTACTTGGTGACGGCCTTGGTGCCCTCAGACACAGCATGTTTGGCCAGCTCCCCCGGCAGAAGCAGGCGCACAGCGGTCTGGATCTCCCGGGAAGTGATGGTTGATCGCTTGTTGTAATGAGCCAGGCGAGACGCTTCCCCCGCAATGCGCTCGAAGATGTCGTTCACAAAGGAGTTCATGATCCCCATGGCCTTAGAGGAGATACCGGTGTCCGGGTGAACTTGTTTCAGCACTTTGTACACGTAGATGGAATAACTCTCCTTCCTCGTCTTTCTGCGCTTCTTATCGCCCTTCTTCTGAGTCTTCGTCACAGCTTTTTTAGAGCCCTTCTTGGGAGCGGGAGCAGATTTTGCTGGCTCCGGCATTTTTGTTCTGTGTTCTCTCACACACTGCTTAAATAAAAAAAATTGCAACGGCGAAAGAAGCTGACGGTAGCTCTATTTATAGAGAACTTATGCACACTAAAGTCTCACTTTACTGATTTTCTATTGGTTCTGAGACAATAGACGGGTTTCGAATGTTCCATTAACCTTCTCATTGGTCAGAGTTACATCTCCATCGCCATTGGCTGCTCAGAGAATTCCTACTTTTCAGCCTATCACAATGTTTGAAAACTCCAAATAGAAAATATATAAAGGCAGCGCCAATCTCATTTTTTCTGACTTTTGTCGACTATCATAGCAGTTTCTTTTTCGTGATTTACAATGTCAGGCAGAGGAAAGCAGGGAGGCAAAGCGAGGGCTAAGGCAAAGTCTCGCTCCTCGCGGGCTGGGCTGCAGTTCCCGGTGGGTCGAGTGCATCGCCTGCTTCGCAAAGGTAATTACGCTGAGCGGGTGGGGGCCGGAGCTCCGGTCTATATGGCCGCGGTGCTCGAGTATCTGACTGCTGAGATTCTCGAGTTAGCCGGCAACGCTGCTCGGGACAACAAGAAAACTAGGATCATCCCCCGTCACCTGCAGCTCGCCATCCGTAACGACGAGGAGCTCAACAAACTGCTTGGCAAAGTGACGATCGCTCAGGGGGGTGTCCTGCCCAACATCCAGGCAGTGCTGCTCCCCAAGAAAACTGAGAGCCACAAGGCCAAGAGCAAGTGAAGCTGATCAGAAAGCAGCAAAAATCTTCAGTTCAAAACCAACCCAAAGGCTCTTTTCAGAGCCACCCACAAAATCAAAAAAGGGCTTAATTATCTGTAACCATTTTTTCCTTTCTGGGAATAAATGATTGAATTGGAGTTACAATAGCTGGAATATAGGTATCTGAACGAAAATTTAACAATTCGGCAGAAGTCTGTTTTCCTACAAACAAGACACTGAGTCTCTCCTAATTTGAAATACGTGTTCGTAAGGTTTGTAGAAGACAGAAACCTCCCGGACAGTGAGTTCACTGTTGAAAGCCGGATTAAATTGGCACCATTTCCTTTTCGTGTAATTGTTTGGCCAGTGTGAAAAGGCGGGAATTCCTAATATGACAGTAACCTGTTGCTAGATGTGGTTTCCAGAGACAATGCAATAAAATAAAATGGGAAATACGGTACCCTTTATCGGTTATTTGTTCTAGATTTGAAAGTTTTCCAAAAGGCCTATGAATTGACTTTGGCGGGAAGGCCGGGGAATAAACTTGAACTAAAACATTTATCAAGACTCTCTTCTTCAACAGTTAGAGAGTTAATGAAAGTAGACGGATTTCCTCTGAACGGGAATAACGTTCCGGGTTGTCTGGCCAATCCTTGCATAGAGCGGGCTTTTCAAATTTACCAACTGCTTCATTCCCTCCCACCAGCAAACCAGAAAAGGATTTTGTCCATATACAATCATCGAGCCCTGTAACTCACCCTGTGAACAAAGGACAGGGCACATATATTCTGACTCATCCCTTTGAGAATGTATGGTGAGGCCTGTTTCCTCCAACTGCTTGAAAGCTGCACGCTCTAGGTAAAAAGAACAGGAGTGCTTGTGGCACCTTAGAGACTAGAAAAAATAACCATGAATGCGGGGGGCGAAGGGAGGAAATTAAAAGCCGGAATTACTATAGTCTCTTTACTCGGGGTTAGGGAGAATGAGCTACTACAGTAAATTGCATACACTGTGCATATCTTTGACCGGAGTCGCTTCTCCTTTACCCCTCAGTTTGTATAATGGTAAGGGAGGAAGGGAACTGATCCTAGAAAGCAGCCTGACGTTACAGTAAGTGAATCAGCTCTGTTTTTGAAAGGGATGGGTGGCTCTTAAAAGAGCCGTTGGGTTCATCTAAAAGGAAAGTGACTCTTTACTTCTTCTTGGGCGCTGCCTTCTTAGCCTTTGCTACTTTAGGTTTGGTTGGCTTAGGCTTGGCTACCTTGGGTTTCACCGCTTTGGCCTTAGCCGGGCTCTTAGCTGCCTTCTTGGGCTTAGCCGCTTTAACCTTTTTCGGGCTCTTGGCCGCTTTCTTGGGCGCGGCAGCTGCTGGTTTCTTGACTTTTTTCGGGCTCTTTTTCACGGCCGCAGCCTTTTTGGGTTTCTTGGCGGCGCTGGCGGGTTTCTTGGCAGCTGGTTTCTTAGGCTTTGCCGCTGGCTTTTTCTTCGGCGCCTTCTCCTTGGTCTCAGCCGGTTTCTTGTTGAGTTTAAAAGAGCCCGATGCGCCGGTGCCTTTGGTCTGCACCAACGTACCTTTGCTCACCAGACTTTTGAGTCCTACTTTGATGCGGCTGTTGCTTTTCTCTACATCGTACCCTCCGGCGGCCAGAGCCTTCTTAACAGCTGCCAGCGAGACCCCTTTGCGCTCCTTGGAAGCGGACACCGCCTTGGTGATCAGCTCGGTCACGCTGGGACCTGGAGGCTTGCGGGCTTTAGAGCCGCCTGTCGTCTTCTTCGGTTTCTTAGCGGCGGCTTTTGCCTCAGGAGCAGAGACAGCAGGAGCTGCAACAGGCGCCGTTTCGGACATAGTGACTATTATTTCTCTTACACACTAGCAAAACCAAACCAAACCACTTGGGGTGGATTAGTTCAGTTGCCTGGTATTTATATACAGGAGCAGCCCTGTGATTGGTGCGTTAAGAAACCCGCCCAGCAAGGCAGATCGGAGACGTCTTCCCGCTCGATTTGTGTTTTTTTCACATTTTTTAAAAAAAGTGTATTTTTTTGTCCAATATCTGCCTCACAATAACCCAATTTCTTACCTGAGTGAAGAGGAAACTGGGTATTTTTGTTCAGCAGAATTTCAAGTTGAATAAAGGTGGGTTTAAAGAAGAGTCAATAAACATTAAATCTTGGAATTGTAGAGATTTAGGGACAGGGAAACTAGTTTTTCCTTGTGAAATAAAAGGTAATAGTTGTTCATAAAACCACAATTACAATTAAATATTATTCTTTAAGGCGTTTTCTATATATCAGGGTAGAAAACCCTTGATTTGAATCAATTTCCTCTGTAAAATGATTTTAAAGTGAAGAAAGTAAGGCAAACTTCTTTCAGGCTTTGAACATAGATTGAGATCTAGCTCCCTGAACTAAATCTTTCACTTCCATTAAATCTTTTTAAATATTTCCTATTTCCACAACACCAATAACTAATTAGAGGCTTATGGAGATATGTTTATGCACTGGAAATCTTTATGGGAATAGTTTTAAGTTGCATCTTTCTAAGTGTTCCCATATAAGATAAATTATCATTCTTAGCTTATCATTGGGAGCTGATTTACAAATAGACTTGGAGTGTGTTGAAAGTTTTCTTGGGGATTATAGTCCACAATACTATCATCTGATGAACATGCTAGACAGAAAGATGGTCATTAGGTATGTGGTCTATGCTGAGAAAGGCCAGGGCCATGCTCTCTACAGAATTGGTGGCTGTCCATCCCTCCACCCCATTAAAAACAAATCAGATCTTTCAAGCTTTCACAATAAGAACTGATATTTTAGTAGCTTCTTCTTTAACTCCAGGGGGGGGGAAATGCTAAACTACTAAATACATAACTTTCAGTAAAACTACATTTAATATTCCTACATGTATTCTAAGCAAGAAATTATCCTTCGTGGGCCTAATAAAAATAGGTGGTTTCATAGAAGTTGTATTTTTTTTCTCCAGCTCTATATCACATATGCGGAAAAAGGGTGGATCCTTGAAGAGGTGAAACTCATAAAATACATTCATGTGGTGGATTTAAAATATTAAAGCTTTTATTGAGAAGAAGATTGTTCTAAATACTTTCTGCAGTAAATGATCCTATGACTGGGGATGGCTTTGTAGGGCCTTCCAAAACATTCTTTGGCAAGCTGAGTGACAGCAGACACTCATCAACTAGATTCCCGCTCCAGCTAGAAAGCAGCATTATTGAAATATTAAAAAGAATTTTCAGTTGTAATATTTTTTTAAGAAATAGGTTTGGAAGATACAGCTTCCAACAAGTTGAGAGTCTGAGTGTGGGAGCCAACCATTCTATTTCTGCAAACTCTGCCCTATAGGAAAATAGCCACACTGTAATTGTATAATGGGGTTGGAAGTTTTGGGCCATTCT
Source organism: Chrysemys picta bellii (assembly GCF_011386835.1). Taxonomy (NCBI): domain Eukaryota; kingdom Metazoa; phylum Chordata; order Testudines; family Emydidae; genus Chrysemys; species Chrysemys picta. The sequence continues at coordinate 88,802,190 of NC_088791.1, read as the reverse complement.
TTGAACTGAGTGAGGGAAAGGGTTCAGATTCTTTGTGATTTCTATCTGGCTACTGGGAATGGGATGAAACCCATGGGTGAATTTGAAAATTCTTCTACAGTGATTAGCCAGTGAAAATCCTCTGTGTTTATATCATTCTAATTTTCTCTTTTAGGCAGAAATAATGTATAGCAGTTGGAGGATGCATTAAGTACTCATTCAGAATGTTCTCTCTACTTTCCAAAACAAAAGAAAACCTTCTGCAGTCTTTTAAAGACCTTTATTCCCATGAATCTGAAGAAAAATAACATTTAAAAGAGAGCAATTATTGTGTGTAGTTTGGGGTGAGGTATGTAAAAGATAAGCAGGTGGCTTGAACAGTTTTTATGTAATGATGTCTGATCTAATTGAAAAGTGAGCAAAGGTCTGATTTTTTGTTTGTTTTAGGAGCGAAGAAAGGGGAGAGAAGGAAAGAGATTTATGTCTATCGAGCTGTGCATTATTTTTCTGCTCCTGAAGGCCATCTGCTAAACCAGGTGGTTTCTTGTAAAACAAGATAGGTCAGGATGAAAATGCAGATAAAGAAAAGTTATCCTTTTACTACTTAAATATTGCAAGGGATTACAATTTAAGGCTGCCCCTGGTCTGTAATCTGTTTGAGGCTTAAGGCAGTGTGGAAGGACAGTAAAGAGATTCTTCATAAAAAAGGGGGTGCCCTTCAGTATGAGAGGGAAGAAGTGTGAGGTAGCGCTTTCATCTTCTGAAAGCCTGCTAATTAAAACACTAACTAGAACAGGCACAGAGAGATTTGCTGCCCATGTGGTTTAACTCCCCTGTCTCCTGAGATTGGTGCTGGTGACGATTGTTCAACGTTAAGAGGAGGACGAGGGAATGGTATACAGATTAACAAATTGTTCAATTTAAAAATAAAATATATAAATAAAAAAGAGATAAACGTGGGAGGCAGGGAAGGGAAGGATTCTGTATGGCGAAGGGGTTTCAGCAAGAAAGGAAACCTCAGGAAAACGGGACGCTGGTGTGGTCCAAGAATCATAAATTTCAGGGAATGGGATAGTGGTGGCGAGAATAGATCCGGGAAACAGTAAGAGTAGACTAGCAGTGTCGCATTTCTTTGCATAGCGAAGCGCGGGATTTACAAATGTTCAAATTAGCCAATGGAGCTTGGCTTCTTCTCATAAGCCAATCAGAGAGAGGATATTTTTCTATAAATACCTCTAGAGCACTACACTCTTTTATTTGAAGTAGAGAGAGCGTGCGTTTTCTGAAATGGCCAGGACCAAGCAGACCGCCCGTAAGTCTACTGGTGGCAAAGCCCCCCGTAAGCAGCTGGCTACCAAAGCTGCTCGGAAGAGCGCGCCTGCGACTGGGGGAGTGAAGAAACCTCATCGTTATCGGCCCGGCACTGTTGCCTTGCGAGAGATCCGCCGCTACCAAAAATCTACTGAGCTGCTCATTCGCAAGCTGCCCTTCCAGCGCCTGGTACGTGAAATCGCCCAGGATTTCAAAACTGATTTGCGCTTTCAGAGCTCGGCCGTTATGGCTCTACAGGAGGCGAGCGAAGCCTACTTGGTAGGGCTCTTTGAGGACACCAACCTGTGTGCTATTCACGCCAAGAGAGTCACCATCATGCCTAAAGACATCCAGTTAGCCCGGCGTATCCGGGGTGAACGGGCTTAAAGGCTGTACCGCTGCATTCTGACTACTTGAATACTCCAAAATACTCCAAGGCTCTTTTAAGAGCCACTACATCAGCATTGAAAAGAGCTGTAACACGCCCATAACGTGTATCCTTTAATCACAAGACGTCACTGTTGCTGCTTACCTAAATTAAAAATTCTGACAGTAAGAAACCATCTAGGATGACTCTAGATTTTCAAAGTATGTGCTTGAGGTAGCACACAACTTCCAATTAGGCTGCCTTCATTAAATTCTTATTTTTTTTTCCTAGCCAAATTAATGGGTACTTTTGTGTGATGATAAAGGCAGTGCTTTTGTCTTTTATCTTTCTGTGTTTATTAATGTCCCCTTTTAAGATGTAATACATTTCCCATTTGCAGAAATTTGTATTTCATGTAAAAGTGTATTTTATATAGCCAAATAAATATTGCCCCATTCCCTATTCAGCATTTAGCTTTAAAGATTGGTTTAATCAATAAAGTAAAATCACTGGTATGTCTTGTAGATAATACTCATAAATTGTAAATAAGCAAATAAAGAAGGATGGTATTCAGAGCTCAAATTTAAGTGTGTATTTCACTTAGTGGATTATCTAGGGGTGTTCCTCCTGAAATCAGAATATTATACAGGAAAGGGCATGTGGGGGTAAAAATGGTAAGGATGGCCTGGGAGGAGCACACTTATCTGGGAAGCTGAGGAACATACAAATTAGACAGGCATCTGTTTAAAGACACTAGTAATACAACAGTGTCTTTGTATCCAATACAATTTCTAATGCAAATTACAGATGAACTGTGAAGAAGTCTAGGATAAAACCCAGAGGTAAAATTTTCAGACTGTCTAATGGAGGGGTTAAAAATAGGCTCCTGGCCAATAATAAATAATAATAAATAATTCATAATTAACCATTGTGACGGGTTGGATCACAGAAACCCCCTTGGGAGCTGCCACCTGATGTGCCAAGACTACCCCTGCTCCTGTTTTCCCTGCCAGCTTAGGACTCCAGCACCCTGTCTTGCTGAGCCAGACACTCCCATCTGGCTTCAACACAGAACCAGGGTCTGAATCACTTGCCCCAAAGCTGCAAGTTTACCTGAAAACAGCTCACAGAAGTGTGTTTGTCTCTAGCACTCAGATGCCCAACTCCCAATGGGGCCTAAACCCAGATAAATCCGTTTTACCCTGCATAAAGCTTATGCAGGGCAAACTCATAAATTCTTCGCCCTCTATAACACTGATAGAGAAATATGCACAGTTGTTTGCTCCCCCAGGTATTAATACATACTCTGAGTAAATTACTAAATAAAAAGTGATTTTATTAAATACAGACAGTAGGATTTAAGTGGTTCCAAGTAGTAACAGAACAAAGTAAGTCACCAAGCAAAATAAAATAAAATGCACAAATCTATGCCTAATCAAACTGAATACAGATAATCTCACCCTCAGAGATGCTTCGGTACGTTTTTTCTCAGACTGGACACCTTCCAAGCCTGGGCACAATTCTTTCCCCTGGTACAGCTCTTGTTGCAGCTCAGGTGATAGCTACGGGATTCTTCATGATGGCTCCTCTCTTGTGGGTGGTACATTTCTACAAATAGGATGATCACACTCAGTAGATTATGAGTTTTGTAATGATACCTTACAAGAGACCTTTTGCATGAAGCATATCCCAATTACGTTATATTCACTTATTACCATATTTTTTCTAAAACTATCCCAGTTACATTATATTCACCTATTATCATGTTTTTATAAAACCATATAGACTGCACAACGTTACAACCATTAAAATTGTACATTTATATATCCTAATGCTAGAAGTTTACAAATAAAAATGTGAACTATCACGCCTTGAAAAGTTCAAGGACCTTGATAAAATATGCATTACATAAACTGGGTGGAACGACTAAAAATTACTATAATTACTAGTTAAAAACTATAGAAGAAAGAGATTAGGCCAAAGAGGTTGTGGAGAAGCTCAGTAAAGCATACCAAAGAATTCATCAAGATTAATTTTCTGAGTGGAGAAGACTATATAGATGAATCTCTATGGATAGAAATCACAAGCTGAAAAAATATAAATATATTAGATGAGCTATAGTACTGGCCTTCAGAACAAGGTAAGGGGGAAAAAGACACAGAGAGAGAGAGTACAATGTAAGGACCAATCAAAGAGAAAGCAAAATCCAATAGACTCTAGAACACAGAAGAAGAGAGATGTTTCTAAACACTGGCCAGGTCTACACTAGAAACTTTTACCAGTGTAATAATGTTAGTTAGAGATGAAGGGACTCTGCATATCTACTCTCCTGCCTCCAATTGTCTCATAGTCTCTTCACAGACCCACTGCCTTCCCTTCTTCTTGTGGTACCTCCAAGCTTACCATGGGCTTGGATGAACTAAGATAAGGTGGGACCAGGTAGCTGAGTAATGAAGAGATGTGCCCAGATGTAAAACAGAGATTTATGTAGTATTTGTGATACAAATTCAGGGATATTTGTTCAAGGGGTTCTTAAAATACTTCTTCCCCCAAAATAAGCTGATTATTATTTTCAAAGTATTCTGAAATGCATGTGCATACAAAAATGCTTTTAAAAGTAATGAATTGTAAAATGCATGAGGTAGACTTTGTAGTGAAATTTTAGAGAGTTTTGCACAGGGTGCTCCTCAGATACAGCACCACAAGTAAGGTTTCAGAGTGGTAGCCACGTTAGTCTGTATCAGCAAAACAACGAGGAGTCCTTGTGGCATCTTAGAGACTAACAAATTTATTTGGGCTTAAGCTTTCGTGGGCTAGAACACACTTCATCAGATGCATGAAGTGAAAAATACAGGAGCAGATATAAATACATGAAAGGATGGGGGTTGCTTTACCAAGTGCCACTTTTAGGTCTGTTATTTGCTTCAGGTAACCTACTTGCCTTCAGCTTTCATCCAGACCACATCACATGATCCATTGTCTACAGCCAAGCTCTAACATACAACCGCATTTGCTCCAATCCCTCAGACAGAGATAAATACTTACAAAATCCCTATCAAGTGTTCTTAAAACTGCAATACCCACCTGTGAAGTGAAGAAACAGATTGACAGAGCCAGAAGGGTACCGAGAAGTCAGCTACTATAAGACAGGCCCAACAAAGAAAGTAACAGAACGCCACTAGCAGTCACCTACAGCCCCCAACTAAAACCTCTCCTGAGGGACGATCCCTCACTCTCACAGACCTTGCGAGATAGGTCAGTCCTCGCCTACAGACAGCCCCTCAACCTGAAACAAATACTCCCCAGCAACACCACACCATACAACAAAAACACCAACCCAGGAACCAAAGCCTGCTACAAACCCTGGTAACAACTCTGTCCACATATCTATTCAAGGGACACCATCATAGGACCTTACCACATCAGCCACACCATCTGGGGCTTGTTCACCTACCAATGTGATATATGCCATCCTGTGCCAGCAAAGCCCCTCTGCCATGTACATTGGCCAAACAGGACAGTCTCTACACAAATGGACACAAATCTGACATCAGGAATCATAACATTCAAAAACCAGTAGGAGAACACTTCAATCTCTCTGGTCACTCAATAACAGACCTCAAAGTGGCAATTCTTCAACAAAAAAACTTCAAAAACAGACTCCAACGTGAAGCTGAAGAACTGGAATTAATTTGCAAACTGGATACAATCAGACTAGGCCTGAATAAAGACTGGGAGTGATTGGGTCATTACAAAACCTAAACTTAATTTCCCCAATACTAATTTCTCCCTACTGTTACTCACACCTTCTTGTCAACTGTCTGTAATGGGCCACTCTCTTACCACTTAAAAAGTTGTTTTTTCCTCCCTTGGTATCCTGCTGTTTATTGATTTAATCTCATTAGACTGACCTCACACTTGGCAAAGCAACCCCCATCCTTTCATGTATTTATACTTGCTCCTGTATTTTTCACTTCATGCATCTGATAAAGTGGGTTCTAGACCACAAAAGCTTAAGACCAAATACATTTGTTAGTCTCTAAGGTGCCACAAGGACTCATTGGCGTTGTTTTCACCACAAGTAAGGAGTATTCAGATTGCTTCATCCATCATAAGACAAGAAATGGTGAATATTAGATGAGATCACAAAAATATGTGCCTACTCATCACTCTGCTTTCAGAAACAATACTTTCTAGATGCTATTGTTTCGTCAAAAGAATTTTAAATGTTAAATAAACCTCATACACAAATCTTGTGATTAGAGGAGCACAAGTTATGGTCTTCCTACAGCTCCTTTCAATGTGAATGCACTGGCTTTTAAACGAGCCAAATGCAACAAAGACATTAACAAAGACATTAACAAAGACAAATGCAAAGTGCTCCACTTAGGAAGGAAAAATCAATTTCACACATACAGAATGGGAAAAGACTGTCTAGGAAGGAGTACGGCAGAAAGGGATCTAGGGGTTATAGTGGACCACAAGCTAAATATGAGTCAACAGTGTGATGCTGTTGCAAAAAAAGCAAACATGATTCTGGGATGTATTAACAGGTGTGTTGTGAGCAAGACACGAGAAGTCATTCTTCCGCTCTACTCTGCTCTGGTTAGGCCTCAGCTGGAGTATTGTGTCCAGTTCTGGGCGCCGCATTTTAAAAAAGATGTGGAGAAATTGGAAAGGGTCCAAAGAAGAGCAACAAAAATGATTAAAGGTCTTGAGAACATGACCTATGAAGGAAGGCTGAAAGAATTGGGTTTGTTTAGTTTGGAAAAGAGAAGACTGAGAGGGGACATGATAGCAGTTTTCAGGTATCTAAAAGGGTGTCATAAGGAGGAGGGAGAGAACTTGTTCACCTTAGCCTCTAAGGATAGAACCAGAAACAATGGGTTTAAACTGCAGCAAGGGAGGTCTAGGTTGGACATTAGGAAAAAGTTCCTAACTGTCAGGGTGGTTAAACACTGGAACAAATTGCCTAGGGAGGTTGTGGAATCTCCGTCTCTGGAGATATTTAAGAGTAGGTTAGATAAATGTCTATCAGGGATGGTCTAGACAGTATTTGGTCCTGCCATGCGGGCAGGGGACTGGACTCGATGACCTCTCGAGGTCCCTTCCAGTCCTATAATCTATGAATCTATGAATCTATGAGCCATTGTGTCATTTGGAGTAGTTTTCTAGTTACCAGAATATGGTGATGGAGTCAGGTTAATTGGCTGTCCTTGTGAATATGGTAACACTCTTGGCGCTAATAGCACAGAATCTGGTGACTTCAAAGAGTACCATCAGATAGGCTTCACTGACTTCCTGCAGGCCCATAATGCAGTTGAAGGCTGACCTGAAGAACTAGCTTATATGCCTGACTCTGCCACAGAGTTTCTATGGGATGCTTAGCACATCACTTAAAGAATTTTTGTTTTTTTCTCCCCACATTTATTATATGCTCCTTATATTCTAATTGTCCAACTTGTCACACCAGGGTTGTGATTTGCAGAAGTGCAGAGCTCACAGCTTCAACTGAAGTCCCTGAGAGCTGTGCTTTGAACAGATAAAGTGATATAGAATGCTAAACAATCTGAAAAATCAGGAGTCTCAAATTGTGTACCCAAAATTAGCGGACACATTTGATCTTAATTTCTTTGTGACTTTTGCCGCATCTATTAAATATGTATGATACCATTCCTCATGTTAGAGGGGTGTTGTTAAAATAAATTCATTATTTTTTGGTGAAGCAATCAAATAATATACTGATGACCTCCATAGAAAAGCCTATGAGGAAATTAATAATTTTCTATTCAGAACAAGTCTTGAATAAGGTGTAGTATATAAGGGCTAAGGCCGTACAATTAACAATAAGAAGGGGGGAAATAGCTTCTAATTCATGAACACCAACCATAAGTGCACTGAAAGATGTAGGGGTCCTGTATGTAGTGGGGGAGTGGGGAGGTGGATAGGAATTGAATACTGTATCTGTCACTGTGCCTCAATGGGTCACAGCTGAGAGTACTAGTTTCAGGACAAACTTCTGAGAAATAGGGCAGATTCACCCCAAATTTGTACTTATTCTATCATTAGATTTACCAAGCCAGTAACAAAAGAAATCTTCTGTCTCTCCACATTGGGTACCAAGAAGTCAAAAATGCAGTCTCCTTAGGCATTCCAGACTTTATTTCACTAACAAGACACTAGACTTTATGATGAGTGGTTGTTAAAAAACAACTTCATCAAACAAAGGGTTCTTCTGATCTCAAGAGATCAGACACATAATCAGGTCAGCATATAACTCAGATCTTACCCAATAATCACATTGTTGCCAATCCTTTAGTAATTAAAATATAAAGGTTTATTTATAAAGAAAAGAAGAAGAGACTTTAAATGGTTAATAGATAATATACATACAATAATTTCAATATTCTTATATTAAGTTTGTAGCAGTGATGTTACATACTCTGGTAACTACAAAAGAACTTCCATAGATTAGAATGTCTCTTTTAGTTGTAAATCCATAGTCCAGAGAACCAGAGCAGGAAAGAGGCAAGATGGAGATGTTTCCAGGGTCTTTTATATCCTTTGCCATGCACCTGGAGATTTTTTCTTTCAAAAAGAGCTCACAGTCTCAGTTTGTGGGAAGATATAGGCACAAGATGGAGTCCAGGGTCACATAAACAAGTAACATGCCTTTACATGGCTTGCTGACTCACAGGGCAGCAATTACCCATATTCTGGCTGGAGCTGGATGTAAACGTGAATAGTCCATTCACAGTGTGCTGGTTAGGCTGGATGTAAACTATCTTGTGGGTGTTACCCCAGGAACAACACATTTAAGATATAGATACATAGTCAATATTCATAACTTCAGATGCAGTGATGATACATGGATTTAAACATGATAATCTTATTTAGCTAAGCATAACTTTCCATTGACACCTTACATGATATACTTTATGCAAGTTTTGTTGCAATTGTCTAACTGGTAGCAACAATGATATACATGGTCATATTTCAATCCTAGAGCATCACAGTATCATAAATAATGCACACAAAAGGAACAAATTAGGGTTTCATGGGCAAACAGTACTGTCATTTACTAATTTTGAGTGCTTGACTTTGTAACCTTAACTTCCTTTAACATAAATGTTTCCCTCCTGTGTAATGTGCAATTAATATATGATGTATATATGCATGCCATTGTATATAATATAGCTATATAATAAATATATACAGATATATATGTGCATGTATTCCTCCAGATGGTATTATACATTCTTCCAAAGTAATGATCAGATACATTCTGTTATTTTAATGACTGGGATCCAAGGCCTTCATGGAGACCTATGTTTCCTTAAGGATATAATCTAGTAGAGGCAGTATCGGAGTTGAATGTAACCATGCAAATATAGCTGGCTTTGGAGATGGCATTCCTGTTTTGATACTTAATTAGTATTAGCAATCTATCCGCTCTAGCTACAGACAGAAACAGATATATTATCACACCAGGGTTAAAAACCTAACTAAAATGCAGCCTTAACACTCTTTTAATTTTAATCTGATCTATCTATCTATCTATCTATCTATCTATCCGTATGGTTTTAAAAAGGCAGACAGAAATTCATCATGTGGAACTATGACCACTGTGTGGGTCATTAGCTGGGTTGGGAACTTTAGATCTACAGTACAAACCTCTGAGCTGAGTAATGAGAAACAGTAGAAGTAGGTTCTCATCCTGTATGTGGATGAGCCACATACAGACACACCACAGGTCTTCCTCTCTTTGTTCATTTGCTATTTTATGTTTACAATTATGTTAATTGAAGGATGAGTTCACATCTACCAATCTCAATGGGATCTTAATTGAACCCATGACAAGGTTTCACCCTGCTCATACAGTATAAACATTTATCTCATGTTTCACACTTGTAACTTCCTGAGTGGAAACATTAAGTTTAATTACACTGAATGGTTGCACTGTATTTATTAAAAATAAAATAAAACTGTTTTAGTTCCTTTTGTTTTGTTTTTTCCTTGTTCAGTCTCCAAGTTGTATCAGGTTATATTTTAGACATGTTTACAACCTAGTCTGTCACTTGCCATCTGTTTTAATGGTGCCTAGCATTATGAGGCCTTTATTTCATTAAGGTCCCTACATGTTACCTCAATATATTGAGGGGAAGGGGGGGGGGAGATGATAATAACTAACAAAATGATGGATAATAAAAAGATTTCCCAATAGTTGGACCTCATATATAGCAAACATATCTTGTGTAACTGAGATTCTACTGGCAATATATATTCCTTTCTATCTGGTGGTGGTAGAAATAAACTAATATTCCAAATACAGGTAATCCTACAATGAGACTGACAGAAGTGAACTAGAGGGTCACATATTTCATCACTTTCCTCCTATCCCCCTCTTTTTAAGGGAGCCCTGCAACTACGGGTTCCCACAATCTCTCCGTAACCAGGGGTTCCGTGTGTCCTCCCTCCATTTCCTCCTCCCTCCACTCCAGGATTTTCCATTTCTTCCCCACAATGGAAGGTACTCTGTGTGCACCCCCATTTTCTCCCCCCCACACACACTCTCCTTTCCTCATAACAGGTTTCCCCAATCTCCCTCCTGCCACGGATTCTGTGTGCCCCTTCTCTCAACCCCATTTCCACCCCATTCCAGGGTCTCCCATCCCCACCCTGTGTGTGTCCTTATTTCCCCGTTTCCCACTCCATTCATACCAAGATCTCCCAGTCCCTTCCACTCCATTGAAAGAGTTTTCTGTGCCTATTTCCCCTCCCCCATTTTCCACACATGGGAGGGGGCATGAAGTGAACAATTATTACCTCCTTCCCATTTACTTTTCCCCACCATTCCCTCATGCTAGGGGCTCTATGTGTTCCCCTTTGCCCCTATCCCCTACCAGGATCCCCAATCTCCTCTATCACCAGGGGTTCTGTGTGCCCCATTTCCCCCTTGACATTCTCTCATAGCATATCTCTCCTCCATGCCAGAGGCTCTTTGCATTCTATTATTCCTCCCTTGCCTCTTCACTTAATAATAATAAATACTAGAGAGCCAAGGTGGGTGATTTAATGTCTTTTATTGTACCAGCTTATATTGGTGAAAGAGCCAAACTTTCAAGCTTACACAGAGAAAGCTTGTCTCTTTCACCAACAGAAGCTGGTCAAAGAAAATAGATTACATCATCCAGCTTGTCTCTCTGGTATTTATTATTATTAATTATTACCATTATTTTCTTGTATGATAGATGTTTGTTTATTATTAGTAAGCACTGAACAACAAACCCATTTTTATACATCTTTTGCAACTTGTGCAGATTGAAAAAGAATTTCCATCAGAGGGCAATAGAGGATAAGAAAGGGGGAAAGGTGGCATAATTCTGTTTTTGAGAACCCCTTCTGATCATTTCCATGCTTTCTGAAGAGCTGCAGACTCATAGCTAAATTGTATTTTATTCAATGTGTGTTGTCATGTGTATAGACAATAGCAATTTCAAAGTATTTTTCTCAGTTTTTAGATTTGCAATTCAGAAACTCAACTCTTCCCAGCATAAAACAATTATTTATGCCTATGAAGAAGAGGAGTGAGTCCTTTCTCTGGAACGGGAAAGGAGTCTGGTTTTCTGAGTGATTATTTCTGCAGTCATTCAAATGAAGACATCCTTTTGCATGTACTGCAAAAAGAATAGCAACAATAAAAATACCTCCAAATGAAATTAAACAAAACAAACAAACAAACCAAAAAACAGAAATACGGATATAGCGTATGAGGGCCTGGCTCTACTTAGCATATTAATCCAGTGTACTCTTTGGAAAATGGCCGCGAAAGATGATTTGTCAGAAATCCTGATTGGTCAGATTTTGCCGCAGATTTCAAATCACTCAAAATCAGAGGAGTATTTTCTAAAGAAAATAGCCACAAATATGAAGCACTGTTATCTGAATACCCTCCAGATAGAAAAAAAAACCCGACAATAACAGAAGATAAAAGAAAAGTGCAGTTTGAAATAGACTCTTCTTTCAAGCAATTCAGAGAGCGACCGACATTGCCACAAATGTGGGATTCAGTAGAGAGAGGAATTAATAGAGGTAGGAATAGATAAGGTGTCTCGGTATAAAATATAATTGAAATATAAATCGAAAATTTGTGGAGTCTAAACGGAGCAGTATACAGAAAATGGTGAGTGCGGGGAAAGACGAAAAAGAAAGAAAAGAGAGTCAATAACCTGCCTCTCAATCGAACAACATCAAGAGAGCGGCGAGTGGAGGAAGGAAGGGAAAAGGACAATAAAAACTAGACCTCGCCCCTTTTCAGTACCAGTTTTCAGTCAGGTCGGTCAACCGACCATATAAAGAGAGTGCAGGTTCCCGAGGCGCAGTGTGCTTTGTGGCTGATAGCAACATTTCTGGTCGGGGCAAAGGCGGTAAAGGTCTCGGAAAGGGGGGCGCTAAGCGCCATCGGAAGGTACTTCGCGATAACATTCAAGGTATTACCAAACCGGCTATTCGTCGTTTAGCTCGTCGTGGTGGTGTCAAGCGTATTTCTGGGTTGATCTATGAAGAGACTCGTGGCGTGCTTAAAGTTTTTCTTGAAAACGTGATCCGCGATGCTGTTACTTATACGGAACATGCGAAGCGGAAGACTGTGACAGCCATGGACGTGGTTTACGCTCTGAAACGCCAGGGTCGTACTCTGTACGGATTCGGGGGCTAAGGTTTCATTCTGATTTACCTTTAAAAGCAAACAAACAAAGGCTCTTTTAAGAGCCACCCATATTTTCATAATAAGAGTTGTATTACTTTTTTACTTTATTTAGCTTGTAATATTTAGGATATGTACACTACATGTCTTAGTGTTCTTGTTTGCTAAAGCATGTATTGGAAATGAAATAGAAGATCATGTGAATAATTTCACTGACGCGTTGGTGACTAAGCACTTGTATTAAGAGGTTATTTAGCTAGACAACCTTTGTTTCCTTAAGCACAAGTCTGATAGCCAGCTTTCTGACTAACAAGCAGAACATCCTGGGTTTCTCGGTAGAGGATAGCTGAGCCCTCTTCTAACCTGTCTAGAAATCTGTATTATTTAGATTCTTAAAACTCAAAACAGCGGCTAATATTTTAAGATATAAGTTATTGTAGGAGGTAAGCATTATGAATTCTCCCGTTCGGGGCATAACCAAGTGAGAATAGCCATAACGTGTAAACGGGATGTTTTGGTTCATTTTTCCCCCCTGATGTGGCTTCATGTCCAAGGAGACAAAGGGAGAACACAGGGAGGGACTCGTAGAAATTGTAGGCGATTTAAAGACAAAATAAAATTCCTTTTCCTATCGGGGCTGAGGGATGAAGGCATTTAGAAGTGTAGAATATGTCCTTGCCGATGACTCTGAGTGATATTTACTCGTGTATATTAGAAATTTCCTCTCCCTCCTTTTTTCCTAGACTAACGAGACAACAAAATCTGGAAGGGAGAGGGTGGTCTTTCTCTAATGCCCTTTCAGGATACTCCAAAATACAATCTGAGAAATAAACATTTCAAAGTAGCAAGGATCTGGTCAAATGATGAAAACGTCAAAAAATCAGTCTATTGAAAAATCTTCACTCTTTTTTCAGTTTAATTTAAAAAAATCGTAGTCCTGGTGCTCCTAATGTCTCCCCTTTCCCCTGTCTGTATTACTGACTTCTGAATCTATGTCGGTGAGTTCAGTTGGATAAAAGTATTTCTTACATCAAGCCATTTCACTGGCTCAAAACCAGTCTGTCCTTCATATCAAAATGCTCTGTCCACTTAGCCTGAAACTATATATAGTCTTCATCAAACCCTTTAGACTTATCTTCAGCTTGATCTAAAACAGGTACCTGGCATGAGCAGAGGCAAGCTGTTACATTAAATCACCGAGCATTGGTCATTTCCATTGTCCTGTTCCGTTAGTGACTGAGAACGCAAGCTACTATGTCTTTTATAGATTTGAAAGTCACAATACAATATCTTTCATCATGTTTGGCCTTCAAAACTGTGAAGAATGCAGCCCTGACGTTTCAGCTCATAACTGCGTTAATGGCTGCCACCCACTTCCTTTCGGCATTCTCATGGTAGGAGCCAGTATCCCTCAATTAGGCTTTCGGTATAAATTGAGTTGCTCTAAAAATTCCTTAAACATAAGGAAAAACCCTTTACTCCAGACCCTAAATTATTTTACATTCTCAAAAGAAAACTACATTTGTTTGCTGGTGCTGTAGTCTATATTTGAAGCAAAACGCTCCTATTAATCTGCCTACTAAAATATACCTAAAAGCAGCTGTGGTTGTGTTCACCAGCTCTCTTTACACACGTGGGAAAACCTGAAATGCTGAAACTTAAAATACACAAAAACCTAATTTGGGTTGTTTGTTATGATATTTAATTCTTAATTTGAAACGTGTTTAGATAAATTTTAATGGATTACGTCTTTGTTACTGAGATGGGCGACTCAAAACACTTTCTGGAGTAAAAAGCAACAGAGGGTCCTGTGGCACCTTTGAGACTAACAGAAGTATTGGGAGCATAAGCTTTCGTGGGTAAGAACCTCACTTCTTCAGATGCAAGTAATGGAAATCTCCAGAGGCAGGTATAAATCAGTATGGAGATAACGAGGTTAGTTCAATCAGGGAGGGTGAGGTGCTCTGCTAGCAGTTGAGGTGAGTTCTGGAGTAAGAAAGCATTTAGTTGGAGGCAGACTGGGCGCATCAGACACAGTCTCTTTAGCCAGTTTCCCTGACCCCAGCACCAGTCATCCACTCCCCAAAAAAAGATAATCGTAACTGAGGGCTTTGCTGCTCTAGCTACAAATTCGTATTGTCGAGGTACCTTTAATCCTCATAACAGTGGCTAATATTCTTTTGAGACTGAATTACAGAAATCAATTTGGAAGTTGCATTTTCCAAATTAGGTAACTGGGATTAGTGCGGGAGCCAAGCATAGTCTCTTTATATAATCCACGTTTAGGGGAGTGCGCGGGAAAAGGCACAATTTGGTAGTGTAATGGATGGAAGATGTCTGTGGCTGTGGCACATCGGCTTCAGTCTCCAAGTGACAAAAGCCAGGACAGTCAGAGAAGCAAAATTGTTGGTGAGTTATAAGCAATATCTCCTTTTGCAGCTGGGAGGTGATTAAACCCTTTCGTAAATTTGAAAAGCCCGCGCTCTGCAAGGATTGGGCGGTGATAAATCCTTTTGTACGTTTGAAAACGTCTCGCTGTGCAAAAATTGCCCAATCCCAACCTGTCCTATTTTACCAGTTAAAGGAGCTATCTAAACGCCCCTGCAGTCTGTCGCGGGGAGTGGTTTTGAATACGCATTCGGTACCAAACTATTCCCTAGGATTTCCTGTTTGATTTACAAACAGATTCGCCATCCATTTGGGTGTGCGCGCTTTTGTTTATAAGCATAGTTTATAAACCACATAAAGGAGGAAGAACACCTTTAATCAATGATCCCGTGAGAAACTTTCTGAGGCAAACGTTAAATACCGGTGGTTAAGCACGCAATCAACATAGTTTCGATATTTTATATAAGGTAATTATTCATATAAAAATATCTTTTAGGCAGGGTGCTTTGAAATTTCGAGTGTCTTGCACTTTAAATGGAACGTTTAAAATGAGTTATGTTCCTGCGTTAGAGACGGAGTGTCCTAAAAGTACCCTCTCTTTCTAGCTGAACCGCAAAAACAAGAGAATACTGGCGCCCGCCCCACTAGTAATGCAAATTAGCGGACTGCTTTTCTTGGTTAACTATTGGCTGTTAGACGTATAAACTTTCACATCCTACCTCATCATTGGTGAAGTTAGATCCTCATCCCCACGGGATGTTGACAGATCTGTGACCTTTTTAGCCTATCATAAACCGTTTTATTGTAAAAAGAGAAGAGATATAAAAGGAATGTGTAAAAAAACAACAAGGAGTCTGGTGGCACCTTAAAGACTAACAGATTTATTTGGGCATAAGCTTTCGTGAGTAAAAACCTCACTTCTTCGGATGCAACAAGCCAACTAGTGAGGTTTTTACTCACGAAAGCTTATGCCCAAATAAATCTGTTAGTCTTTAAGGTGCCACCAGACTCCTTGTTGTTTTTGTAGATACAGACTAACACGGCTACCCCCTGATAAAAGGAATGTGTGAAAGTGTCATTCCTCCCGCCCCCCTCCCTCCCTTTTTTTTTTTTTTTTTTTTTTTTTTTTTTTGGAGTGAGGCGCATTTAATAGTTTTTGCGTCATAATGTCGGGCCGAGGAAAGTAGTCAGGTAAAGGGCGGGCTAAAAGTCTGGCTCTTAGCTGCAGTTTCCAGTTGGCTGTGCATACTGTCTGCTTCGGAAATGTTATTACGCTGAGCGAGTAGATGCCGGAGTCCGGGTCTATATGGCTGCGGTGCTGGAGTATCTGACCGCTGAGATTCTCCAGTTGGCTGGGAATGCTGCTCGAGACAAGAAAGCCAGACTCATTCCTCGCCCTTTGTAGCTTGCCATACCGTAATGACGAGGGGTTTAACAAGCAAGAGCTGAAATTATCTGACTTTTTGAGACGAGTGAAACAACTACAACAGAATTTTTATTTATTCCCGATTCATCTTTGGAAACAGTAATTTAGAAGTATCATAAAAGTGGGGAATGGATTAGAATCTATATGAAAAATATATTATAGCCAAAGTGTAATAACAATGACCAGCGTTCCTCTCTCCACTGCTTCGATACCGATTGAAAAGAGCGTAGAGTTCCAAATAGCCCACAAATCTGATTGGAAAACAAATACATTTCCTGGGGGGAATAATTTGTAGCCACTGATCTTCTCAAATGTTCTTGCCAAAATAGATAAAGACGCCTGTACGAGACGCTTAATCTCGTTTATAAATGGGGAGGGGGGGGCAGTGTGCGTTCTCACTGGCCAATCCCGGCAAAGTGCGGCTCTGATCCCTATTCCCGCTCCTTCCAGGTCAGAAAAGGGACCTTTGTCTATAGATCACTAACATTTTAGCATTTTTCTCCGAGAGCGCGGGACTAAAGCTGATATGAAGGAGGTAGGATAAGAAACGTACTAAGAAATACCCTTTCCCAGAGCCGTGTATCTGTCCTCTTCTGTTACCAAGTGAGAAGGGAGTTTCTGCCCTTCAAGGGAGACACGGTTAGGTTATTAAGTAAGTGATCCCGATGTTTCAGCTCCTTTGGGGAAGGGATGTGTGCCTCTTAAAAGAGCCATTGGGTTTGTTCGGCTGAGAAGAGTCCTTTCCTCTTTAATCAGTTTCACTTCTTGGGCGCCGCCTTTGCTGCTTTAAGTTTAGTTGGCTTCACAGACTTGGCCTTCACCGCTTTGGCTTTACCCGGGCTCTTAGGTACTTTCGTGGGCTTAGCGGCTGTAAGCTTTTGGGGGCTCTTGGCCGCTTTCTTGGCTGTGGCAGCTGCTGCTTTCTTGGCTTTTTTCGGGCTCTTTTTCACGGCCGCAGCCTTTTTGGGTTTCTTGGCGGCGCTGGCAGGTTTCTTAGGCTTTTTCTTCGGCGCCTTCTCCTTGGTCACATCAGGCTTTTTGCTGACTTTGAAGGAGCCCGATGCGCCGGTGCCTTTAGTCTGCACCAAGGTGCCCTTGCTCACCAGGCTCTTGAGCCCCAGCTTGATGCGGTTGTTGCTTTTCTCTACATCGTACATACAGCCGGCGGCCAGAGCCTTCTTAAGAGCGGCCAAGGAGAGCCCTTTGCGCTCCTTGGAAGCGGACACAGCCTTGGTGATCAGCTCGGTCACGCTGGGACCCGAGGGTTTGTGAGCTTTGGAGCCTCCTTCTGCCTTCTTCGGTTTTTTGGCGAGGGATTTCTCCCCAGGAGCAGTGACGGGGGAAAGGCAATAGGTGCCGTTTCCAACATACTGGCTGAGTATCTGACGGCCTGGGACAGAAAGAAACAACTGCAGCAGATCAGATGCCTGGTATTTTTAGAGACGAACTGAGGTCTGATTGGTGAGGTAAAGATCCCGCCCAATTTCATTGCAAAAGGCCTCGCATGTGTTTCTTTGTAATCAAAAAGTTAATTTTTTTTCGTAATATCTGCTACCAAATCGCTCAGTTTCTTAGCTGGGTAAAGGGGAAACAAGGTATTTTCAGCCTACAGAGTTTTCAGTTGTAGAATATAAAGATGAGTTAAAGAAGAGCCCATAAACTTTGGATCCTGAAGCGCTAGACAGCTCCGGACTGGGTAACTTGTTTAAACTTACAAATGAAAATGGTACAGTTGTCAATAGAATTACATTCACCATGAAATATTACTCTTTAGGGCGTTTTCTCCAAGTCAGAGTATAAAACTAGTTATATGAATGGATTTCCTCAGTGTAAATTAATTTTGAAGAGAAGGAAATAACACAAACTTGTCCCTGAGTTTTGAAAACAAGAATAAGAATTGGCTCCCTTAACAATGTCTTTTACCTCCTAAAATCATTTAATTCTCCTGAAATAGTGCCACATACAAAATCATGCAGGGCTTTTAAAATACTTATAAAAGGATGTTTATGCTCTGAACATTTATGCGAATAATTGTTATATTTTACCATTCCAGATATTCCAACTGAAGGTAAGCACACTAGCCCATTGTACAGTTTCAAAGTAATTTTAATGTTATTTGTATTTTCCCTTTAAAGTACCTTTTAAAAATGCATCAGGCAAATAATTTGCTAATTAGTATTTTGTATTTTAGTCTCTTTACAGGAGAGGGTAACAGCATTATTGATTAGAACAACAATTAAGGTACAATTTTGTAGTATAAACAAACTATAGGGATAACATTATCTAGAGGGGAAAATTCTGTTAATAAATTATTTTCTTCTACTTAATTTAAGCTTATGTAAAGCTGGCTTCTTTAACGGGTATAATTAATGATAACACTTTATTTAGTCATCTGAATTGCAGGAGACTGTTGTATATGTTCTGTAGCACTAATATAATATGACTCATGTTGACTCCTTTTTAACAGCTAAAGGGACTGTTGAGAGAGAGAGTGTCTCTCTCTTTCTTTTCTCAGAGCTAATCATTTCAGAAAAGGACTGAATTATCTATAACCTACTTTGCACTCACAATCAAAGTACTGAAACTTTATGTTCTCTTTGTATTCCACAATAACAGTTGTCACTTCTTGTGATGATCTTGGGTTTAAGCTGGTGAAAATTAGTCCACAAATCATTCCCTAAAGAAGCTGCTTCTGTGACAGAAGATAATACAATGTGAAAGATAAAATTAAGGCAGCATTTACTATTTGATTAGCCTTCAACAGGTAATAAGCAAATGTCTACTTAAATATCCAGGGAAGATTCTGGTAATAATGTCAGAGGTTTTTTTATTTGTTTGTTTCTTTGTGTTTTGTTTTCCACCCCACACACATTATGATGTGAGCAAGGCCCAAAGATACTTGTTGGAAACAACAATAGCTGTATCCTAATGAATCCCCGAGTTTATTTTAGTCTGTCCCTTAAAATGACTCTCTCTCTCTCTCTCAAATACTGTATATGATGCAGTATATAACACAAACACCCAGGCACTGGGACAAGGGAAGAGATAAAAGAACATTCATGGTGATTAATGGAGAAATTCACACATCAGAGCTATTGTTTCAGTTTTCATTCATTCTCATCAGGTGTTCTTTCACCTGTGACTGCTGTACAGGCTCCCATGTTACCTATTGGGGTGCAGAGCCCCATCAGTATGTAGTAGACCCAGGTGTATGCATGGAGTGGCCAGGAGGCTGCGAGACCTGGTAGCTGAATGATGAAGGGTTGTGCACAGGCATGCAGCAGGATTTGGGTAACATATATAAAGCAAATTCAGATTCAGTTAGTCAAGGGATTCCTGAGATATAACATATCCCAATGATTTGTTTGCATATTTCAAAATTCTATAAAATCCAAATGTATAGGTAAATTGCCTTAGAAATTGGTGTGATGCAACAATGCCTCACAATGCAAAAATTGTGTGGCAAAGTTGGGGTTATTTGATCAGTGGGTGATAATATACCCCCCCCCCAATTAATTTTTAATGTTCAAAATCCACATGCATGGTAATATTATCTTGAATATAGGTATATCAAAAGAGGAGCAGAGGTACACTCTGTTATACAAATGTTGGGGGTCAATGATTCAAAAAGTTCCTCATATACAGCCCTTCCACTAAGAAGGTGATTTTAATATTCAAATTCCTCTAAAATCCAGAGACATGGAGAATTGTCTTGGAAATAAGTTTGATGCATCAGGGGCTATGGCAGGTTTGTTTCATAATTGTGAGATAATTTGTGTAAGGCATTCTTTTATTCTATTCCTCCAATATGGACCTGATTTCAATATTCATATTGTTCTAATATCCATGTACATACGACATTTGTCTTGAAATTTGGTATTCCACAAAAGCGGTGGGGGTATGGATTACTTTGAGGGGTGGACGAAAACAAGGCTGGAGAAGAACAGAGCAGTTCACCCTTTTCAGAGCTGATGTATCAGAATACATTTATCTCCATGGATTGTTCACAGGGCTGTGCAGAGTCCTTCTCCCCTTCACCAGCCTCCAAAGAGGAATAAAGAATCTGGGGTTTACCTTGTCTTCAGCTGCTTGATTTGTTCCTCATAACCCTTCAGTTACCAGCTTCCCTCTTCGCCTTGGCCTCCGCACTTTTACTGGGGGCAGGGGGCAAGATGCACAGGAGCCCAGAGCTGGTACAGGGGGAGACTAAAGTATACCCACAAACATCCTTCATGCCCTCCCATAGTTGTCTCTGTCATTTCCCCCTCTCTACCACCACTTCCTCAAAAATCAAGGAAAACTCACTACCCAAAATCTTGGTTAATACAGAGTTTATGTTGATTGGCAGTGCCTCCTATCATCTCTAAATGTCAAATGCACCTAAACTTGAACAGCTGTATGTTGGACTGAGGTTCACTTACTCAGCAGATGGGTCTAACAAATCTTTAAGGCAAAACACTCAGCAAGTGGTGATCAGTTACTTAGAAGTGGGAAGTGTGACGTTGTGCAGTCTATATGGTTTTATAAAAATATAAGTGAATATAATGTAACTAGAATTTGCTTCATGCAAAAGGTCTCTTGTAAGGTATCATTACAAAGCTTATAATCTACTGAGTGTGAACATCCCATTTGTATAAATGTACCACTCTTGTATCTAAAACTGGAAATATAAAATATAACTCTGAGGACCTATTGTAATTATGTAAAGTGTGGGCCATTAATGATGGTTTGGAATCTTGATGACTCCCATTAACAAGGACCATTGTCTGCAGATGGCTGTATTTACCTGTGAGTCTTCCTGTATATGTGTGTGCTGGCAAGTGAGTCTTGCAGTGACATGTGATCATGTCACCTGACCTGGAATCCATCTTTAACCTGGTGCTTTTCCAGTGAGGGGGGGTGGAAACCCAGAGGGACAAAGGGTTCCCGCCTTATGCAAAAGATATATAAAGGGGTGGAAGAGAACAAGGGGAGAGAGGAGCCATCATGAAGAATCCCCTAGCTACCACCTGAGCTGGAACAAGAGCTGTACCAGGGGAAAGAATTGTGCCCAGGCTTGGAAGGTGTCCAGTCTGAGAAAAAACGTACTGAAGCATCTCTGAGGGTGAGATTATCTGTATTCAGTTTGATTAGACATAGATTTGCGCATTTTATTTTGCTTGGTGACTTACTTTGTTCTGTCTGTTACTACTTGGAACCACCTAAATCCTACTGTCTGTATTTAATAAAATCACTTTTTATTTAGTAATTTACTCAGGGTGTGTATTAATACCTGGGGGAGCAAACAGCTGTGCATATCTCTCTATCAGTGTTATAGAGGGCGGACAATTTATGAGTTTGCCCTGCATAAGCTTTATGCAGGGTAAAACGGATTTATTTGGGTTTAGACCCCATTGGGAGTTGGGCATCTGAGTGCTAAAGACAAGCACACTACTGTGAGCTGTTTTCAGGTAAACTTGCAGCTTTGGGACAAGTGATTCAGACCCTGAGTCTGTGTTGGAGCCAGACAGGAGTGTCTGGCTCAGCAAGACAGGGTGCTGGAGTCCTGAGCTGGCAGGGAAAACAGAAGCAGAGGTAGTCTTTACACATCGGGTGGCAGCTCTCAAGGGGGTTTCTGTGACCCAACCCGTCACAGGAAGCTCATCAGTATGATCTCATCACAGTCACCTCCAGCACAGGCCAATACAGCTTTAACCTCCCTTTGTTAAATAAACTTACTTATAACTTTTATTTTTATATATCAGCTTTGAATACATTTTTCACAGGTGAGATAACTTTGGGGGTGGGGGCTCTGTTAATTGCTTTATTTTAGAAATAGTCCATGTTGATACAGCTTTGATTTCCTTATTCTTTTCAGACAGCTTCAATATAGGTACCGCTGCTGCTACACTTAAACTGTTCTTTTTCTGACAGTAATATTAGCGGCTATGTTACTTTTTCTTTTTTCTATTGATCTTAGTAGATATTTCTTCTCTCGACATGCCTTTTTTAAAAAAGTCATCAACATTCCCTTTAACACTTACATTTTTAACAATGTAATACTTGCACTCCCCCCGACTGTCTAACTTCTTCTCTCTGCAGTGTTCTTAATCAGTACAAAACTCCTTTTAACTTCACATCCCCTTCCTTAAATCACTCAGCTTCAGTTTTTCATTGTGGAATAGGACATTTCCTAATGCCTCACTAGCTTCTAAATTGTGGGATTGTAAACTTTTCATCTTTTTGCCCAGTGTGGAACACATTTTTTGGCCAATGCATTTGGAAGCTTTAAGGTTATCTGTGTCTTTTATATTCATTTTCCAGCTTTACACATTTTGAAGTGGTATCTGCAAAGCTGTACTCCAGCTGTACAGCCCTTTATGGACAGCTGTGTTTTGTTGTCCAAGACTGTCAATAACCACACAGATCAAGTCCACTGCCTCTCTAGTATGCATAGTTCCAGAACCTCAGTGTGTCACATGCTCCCTCCAGCTTAAAGAATGACCCCCTTAACTATATACAGTGTGTGAGTTCTCATCAGGGCAGGTGTATACACTGGCTCTGGCTTTTTTGCCACCCCAGGCAAAAAAGCCTTCTGCTGCCCCGCGGCGGGGAGCGCGGCAAGGGAGGGCGCCGAGCGCTGCCGCGGCCCCGCTCTCCCCGACTAGCCGGAGTGCCGGGAGGAGGGCGGAGAGCCCGGCCGGGGCCCCACTCTCCCCGGGTGACGCCGCCCCCCTCCAGGTGCTGCCCCAAACACATGCTTGGAGGACTGGTGCCTGGAGCCGGCCCTGGCTCTCATTGACCTGTGAGAAAAGGTTAGCCAAATCCACCATTTTAGCCTCCAGCTAAAATCCAATCTGCTCCCAAAATCTAAGGAGTGTTTTCAAAAGAAATAGGCCATGATGTGAAGCACTTTTTGGAAGATCCTCTCGAAGTGAAAATACAACAATGACAAATAAAAAGCACACTTGGAATGTGGCTCTTATTTTAAGGAGTTTAAAGTGACCAGTATTGCTGGAAAATCTGGGATTCCAATAATTAGTTAGGATTTAGTAATGTATATAAATACAAAATCTCAGGAAATACTACAGAACTAAATGTATATATCTGTAATCAAAATATTTCTGAATTTTAAAAGGAGCAGTCTACTGCCAAAGGCGAGCGGGGGGGGGGGGGGGGGGGAGGGGATTGCTCTCCCGCCCTTTTCTTCTGAATGAGCATTGTACAGAGGTCAGTGGGGAAAGGAAGGGGAAGACAACTAGCATAGACCCGCCTCTTTAAGGTTTTCAATTAGGTCGGCTCTAATTGTATATAGGGAGACGAGCCCACAGTCACTGGTATAGTTCGGTGGCAGAGAACTTTGCATTTTTGTTGGGGGCAGTGGTCATTTAGTCATGTCTGGTCGTGGTAAAGGTGGTAAGGGACTTGGAAAGGGAGGCGCTAAACGCCATCGGAAGGTGCTTCGGGATAACATCCAAGGTATTACGAAGCCGGCAATTCGTCGTTTGGCGCGCCGTGGCGGTGTCAAGCGTATTTCTGGGTTGATTTATGAAGAGACCCGTGGCGTGTTGAAGGTGTTCCTGGAGAACGTGATCCGTGATGCTGTTACTTACACTGAGCATGCTAAGCGTAAGACGGTTACAGCCATGGACGTGGTATATGCTCTGAAACGCCAGGGCCGCACTCTGTACGGATTTGGTGGTTAGAGTCTTTCTACTCTCCATATATAATTAACAACGGCTCTTTTCAGAGCCTCCCACGTTTTCACAGTAAGAGCTGTATCATAATGAGCACGAGAAAGAAGATGTTGGACGAGGGAAAAATACTTTGTATTAGAACTTCTCATCTAGCAACAAGTTTGTCACTCTATTAGACTGTACAGATGCACCTCTCTTTCAGCGGTCATTTATGTAGAGGTGCGGGGTTGAATCATGAACTTCTGAAAACAGCAAATAAAACTGCTCAAGGGAACACGGAGCAAACTCTTAACTGGGCTCCTACCATTTGTGTTAATTCATATTTTGTTTAGAATATCGAAGTAATAGTTGTAAAGTATTGAAGCTATTTGATTAGCAGCAAACACTTGCAGGAAAATACCATTTTGCTGTAGATGGTGTCGTTAGATGCAGTCTCTGGCCACTTCCCCCATCAGTCGCAGGGGCACGGGAAGTTGGGTTTATAGGGAAGAATGTCGAGCGCATTTTCTAGAAAGCAGCGTTACGGGGGTATTAAAATAATGCTAATATTTTTAGATAGTGTATTCAATTTGGAAGATGCATTTTGTAATATTAGTGAGGGAGCCAATCATTCTGTTCGTATAAATGCTGTTAGGGGACTGATCTAGAATAGCCATAAGATTACCGCGTAAACGCGCATTGGCCCAGGTCGGCGAGGAGAGTGATGGAGGGAAGCGGGAGAAAATGGCAGTTTTAGAAGCAAAAATCCGTTCTCTATCTGGTTGCTTGGCGCGGATTAAAAACAAGTTCCTGCGTTTGAAAAGCCCGCGCTGTGCAAGGATTAGTCAATTACTAGTTTTGCGTGAGTTTGAAAAGCCCGCGCTGTGCAAGGATTAGTCAATTACAGATTTGCGTGAGTTTGAAAAGCCCGCGCTGTGCAAGGATTAGTCAATTACAAACTTGCGTGAGTTTGAAAAGCCCGCGCTGTGCAAGGATTAGTCAATTACACACTTGCGTGAGTTTGAAAAGCCCGCGCTCTGCAAGGATTGCACAATGACAAACCGTCCTTTTAACCCCTTCAAGGAGCTACCTAAACGCACCCCTTTGCTCGGTCGGAGGAGTAGGGGGTGGTTTTGAATACTAGTTCGGTACAAAACTAGGTCCTGGGGATTTTCAGAAAATCATTTTCTATTTGACTTTCAAACAGATGCACTAGTCATTTGGAAACCTTTGTTCTCCTAAATCTGATAACTATCTGGAAAAGAAAGTTGCGTGTAGGACGTGAAATGCATATATAAATACTAACTGTTCCTGTAAAAAGTTACCCTGTGGGCGAATGATCGTTATGCATTACATCTCAATTCCCCCATGTCGTCTTCAGACAAAATTATTTCCTACCCACTAGATATTTACATAAATGCTCTTGTGTGTTTCTGTAAACTGAATGCACTGCTGCTATGGAATACTCACTTTAGCCAGTCTTTTTGACTGTTTGATAAATGGACCAATTATTGATTTATTTATGTCCTGGTTTAATTACCTCCGCAAGATAGTCTCGAAGATAGAGATTAGGGTTTTGTTTAAAATTAATTTAATTGATAAGTTTACCTCAAAGAAACTAAATTAGGAGCACGAGCACCTTCAATGAGTGTTCCATGTCACTGAGGGCCAATGTACAAGACCCATTGCAGACATTTCTAAACTGTAAACACAAAACTCCCTTGATATGCAATGAGCTTGAAATCAGGGTAGTCTCTCGTATTCTTTGCAGCTCCGCAATAACAGTGTGAGGGGAAAATGGTACCGACCCCTCCCACCCCCCGTTTTTTTTTTTCTTACTTTTTTTTAAATTCTATTTTATTGCGTCTCTTTTGGGGAGACGCAAAACCCACCACATTCCCAACCGGCATATTACACTTCACCAATGGTCACAGTTAGATCCGCTTCCCCATTGGCTGTTCAGAGAATGCAAGTCTTCAGCCAGCCTATCACAAATAGTTTGAGTCTGAAAACGGAAGAAATATAAGGGCGGCTGCTGGGTGTCCCTTGGCTTACTTTGCATTTCTTTTCCCGAGCAAACGGTGCTAGATAGAACGTGAATTGCAAATGTCAGGCCGGGGAAAGCAGGGCGGTAAGGTGCGGGCTAAGGCGAAGTCTCGCTCCTCGCGGGCTGGGCTGCAGTTCCCGGTGGGTCGAGTGCACCGCCTGCTCCGCAAAGGTAATTACGCTGAGCGGGTGGGAGCTGGAGCTCCGGTCTATATGGCCGCGGTGCTCGAGTATCTGACCGCTGAGATTCTCGAATTAGCCGGCAACGCTGCTCGGGACAATAAGAAAACCAGGATCATCCCCCGTCACCTGCAGCTCGCCATCCGTAACGACGAAGAACTCAATAAGCTCCTGGGGAAAGTCACGATCGCTCAAGGTGGTGTCCTGCCCAACATCCAGGCAGTGCTGCTGCCCAAGAAAACTGAGAGCCACAAGGCCAAGAGCAAGTAAAGCTGAAGTGAGAAATAAACACTTCGAATTTAAAACTAACTTAACGGCTCTTTTCAGAGCCACCCACAAAGTCAAAAAAGGGTTTGATTATCTCCAAAAGTTCCGGTAGGAATCGTGTGTACGCCAAACAGTGAAATCCCCCTCTTACAAAAATCAACGTGACAAAATCAAACAAACAAAAATAACTGACAGCGGGGACAGGATTTCGCCCTCATTTTTTTCTAGCGGTGGATTAAATTGGGCAAAATGTGTAAATTACATTCCGTTCACACACGCACTTAAAAGTGCCTTACTGCGGGGGGGGGGGGATAACTTTGTCTGAAGATGACATGGGAAATTTGAGATTTAATGCGTAATGATCATTTTCCCACTGCATAACTTGCAACAGAAGTCAGTATTTACAGCTCTCAAGCCTCACATCCAACCTTCTCCTTTACGGGTTATTTGTTGTCAGATGTACGAGAATAGAGGTCTCCAAGTGGGTAACGAATCTGACAGTCTATTGGAAAATCCCGGGCACGTAGTTTTGTACGGAACGAGTAGTCAAAACCACCCCGCATTCCTCCGACCGAGCAAAGGGATGCGTCCAGATAGCTCATTGAAGAGGTAAAAAAGAGGGTTGTTACTGGACAATCCTTGCGCGGGTTTTTCAAACACAGGAAATAATTTAATTACTACTATGCCTTTTGCAGTACATACAGGAAGTTGTGTAACTTTGTTTGAAAGTCTGCAGAGAAAATCGCTAATCGCTCAGAAAATCTGACCCCTTTCCCATTCCAGGGAAAGAGACTCATTCATCTAAACCTATAGGAAGATTTTATTTACTTAATGTAGAGAAGGGGCTTCTGAATTGCTTTTATGAAAACAGGGTGCAGTATTTAGAAGACAGTGCTATACGTGTAGGTGTCAGCTCAAAGGCTACACTGTACAAATTATTTAAGAATTTGCAGATCTTTGAAAACTATAGATCAAAATAATCAGAAGGGGTTCTGTTAAGCTGTGAAATGTATTTCACTTTCTCATTTCTTATCCTTTACTGCCATCTGATGGACATTCTTTTTTAAATTGCAGAACTTGTAAACGATATAAAAACCTGTTTTACGGTTCAATGTTTACTAATAACAGCTAAGAAATAAAGACCATCATACAACCAAACAGCAGGAACAATAAATATCTATTTAATCATAAATACTTAAACATCCCCTGTGGTTCACCTCTGTCAGTTTCACAATAGGCTTATTTTAATTTATATTGGAATACTATTTGATTTTCCCCATGGAGAACTGGTCAGTAGACTGGAACTTGTCAGTAGAAACTCAGTTATATAAGGTACATTTGCTATATCTGAGGTCTAATTATTGGGAAACTTTTATAAATATTTGCCAGAATTATTAGTTATTCATATAATTTCCACCCTTTTACCTTGAGGTGACCCGTAGATACCTTAATAAGGCGAAGGCCCTATAATGCTAGGTACTGAACAAACGGATAGCAAGTGGCAGGTCAGATTGTAAACATGTTTAAAATATAGCCTGACACAATTTGGAGCCTGACAAGTGGGGGAGAGGGGAGGAGTAAACAAAAACAATTGTATTTTGTTTTTAATAAGTGTGCACCCTTTCAGTATCAGGGGGTAGCCGTGTTAGTCTATATCTACAAAAACAACAAGGAGTCTGGTGGCACCTTAAAGACTAACAGTGTTAATTAACCTTCACTTCTCCACCCAAGAAATTTCAAATGTGAAACATAAGATAATTGTTTATACCATTATGATTTCTGGCTCTAACATGTTCATTCTTGTGGACTTCCTCACTTACCTCTTTTCTCATATGCTGATTTCCTACACACTGCCACATTCACTGATACACAGAGAGAAAGGGGGCGGAGGGAACTGTGACACAGCTATAAATAACCTTTATGAAAAGTTACAAGTTTCAGCCTAAGTGCTACTTTCTAGCTAGGCACCCTCCTGTCCTAGATCACTGCAGTGCCTCAAGACATCAGTTTGAATTTTCAAGGCCATCTTCTCCGTGCCTCTCAATCTTCAAACCAGTGAAAATTTGACTAATGAGCAAAGTGAGGACGACCTGTGGTGTGTCTATAAGGGACTGGTCCTCATATAGGAGGACAACCTGCTACTGCTACTATTTGTTATTCAACTGAATTGCCGTGAGACACTTCCATACAAATAGACCTTCCCACAAGCTAGACAACCAATTCTTCATCTACTTCTGGATATGTCAGCAGATGAACACTGTTGCCTTCAAACTTCAACTCTCCAAGCCCCTCAAAATATAGTCAGTGTTCCACGTATCATTTTGAAGCCCTATACATAGGATCAGTTCCTGGACCAGGCCTAACAGCTGCTGCCACCAGTCAAGAGACAGGGTCATGAGAAATACATAGTGCATGCTATTCTTGATTACAAACTTCAGCAAGGCCAAATGTACTACCTCATACCCTGGGAGGGCTATGGCCCTGATGAATGCTCCTGGGAACCTGCTGCCCATTTCCTTGTTCCCGACCTAGTAAAAAAAGTTTTACAGGGAACATCCTGACAAGCTGGGCCCAACGTCAATGGTAGGAAACTGAAACTAGTCAAATTATAATTAGAAATAAGGCACACATTTTTAACAGTGATGATGATTAACCATTCAGCAAAATACCAAGGAATCTGGTGGATCCTCTGAGTCTTGATGTCTTCAAATGAAAGATTAGATATTGTTTTGGGCTGCTCTGGAGGGAGGAGACTGGCAGCTGGCTCTTCAGGCAGTGGGATGTGCTCCATCCCCACTCTGGTCCTCTGTCCATCAAGGTCAAGAACTGTTATGCTGTACTGGCAACAGGAGGAGAGGAGCAGACCCCAATATCTGAGGAGGAGACGCCAACTGCTCCCAAGCCTGAGAGGCTCACTGCTTCCATATCCAAGAAGAGGAGACAAGTGGTGGTGGTGGTTGAGGACTCCCTTCTGAGAGGGAAAAGGTATCCATCTGGTGGCCTGATGTGATGTCATGGGAGGTGTACTGCTTGCCTGAAGCCTGCAACTGAGGTGTTATGGAAAGGTTGCTGAGTCTCATCCAGCCCTCTGACCCCTACCCCATTCTGCTTATTTACCTGGGGACTAATGGTATTGCCAGGTATGACCCTGAGAAGATAAAGTAGTGCTTACAGGGCTCTGGGAGCTAAGATGAAGGAGTCAGGGATTCAAGTGGTGTTCTTGTCCAGCCTGTGGTTGAGGAAAGGTGTGCCGGAAGGGAAAAAAATATCCCTGGTATGAATGTATGGCTCTGAAGATGGTGTTGACAGGAGGACTTTGGCTTCCTCAACCATGGGATGTTGTGCCAGGAAGAAGGATTGCTGGGAAGAGATGGGGTCCACCTGGGCCCGACCGTACTGGGGGCAGGTAGGGGAGGCATGGGGAGCCAGTGCCTCCCCAAACAGCCAGGCATGTCCCCATCCACACTCCACCCCCCCAGGGACCCGCTTCAGTGGCACTGCTGGGCTCCAGGGGGCTGGGGCCACACCGCCCGCCTTCCTGAGGCTGGGGAGGCTACAGCGGCACCATACGCTCTCCCTCCTAGCACTCTGGGACTGGGAAGGCTGCAATGGCACCACTGCGCGCTCTCCCTCCTGGCGCGCTCTCCCTCAGGTGGAAGGGGCAGGTTTGGGGGTAGCCTACCCCAGCCAGTGGTTCACCCACTGCCCATGCGGTGCTGGCCAATTGCACCAGCCTGTGGGGCCTCCCAAAGCGCGGGGCCCGGAGCTGTCGCCCTGATTCGCTGTCCCCTAGGGATGGCTCTGGGTAGAGGGGTATAGTTTGTTCAGGAAGGACAGGCAAGGAAAAGAAAGAGAATGTGCTTTATCGCACACCAAGAAAATATACATTTGTTCTGTGGTCCAGAATGAGGTGAAAAGGCAGACCAGAAGTGCTTAATTTCTAATGAAAGAGGTGCTGGGGCTGAGCTCTGGCAAGCCCCAGCACAAATTAAGCACTGATGCATCCCATATACTGTATACCGCATACACTCAAGTGACCCAACCCTGCCTATTCCCCCATTTACTCCCCCATCCCACACACAGCATATGCACCCTGAACCCCACCTATCCCCCATGTACCCCCATCCTGCCCAGCCCTGACTATTCCCCCAGACACTCCCCAGCCTACACCCCATAACAAACACCCACCCCAAATATACGGCCACGCTCTGCGTGATAGTCCAGGGCAGGGTGGAGGAGGTGCTTTGGTGCAAGCTGAGCACCTGTATCCTGGGCTGAAAGTCCGTTGGGGATGTCACCCCCTGGCAGCGCTTGCACCAGCACCAACATCCCCTTGGCTTCCTGGGGGGGATCCCACAGTGCTGGCAGCAAGGAGAGAGGTGAGGTGTCAGGGAGAGGGAAGGTGACCATGCAGCCAGGAGGTAGTTCGGGGCAAAGGGAGCTGGGTACTGGGGCAAGAGGGAGGCTCTGGGAAGTGGCGGTGGTGCCACAGGCAGGGCCCTTACAGGGAAGGTGGAGCAGGTGCATTCAGCAGACAGAGCAGGGTATGCAAGATGCACCTGGCAGGGAGGCAGCTCTGCACTATGGCCGAGGGGGCTGACCACACTATAGTGCCCCTGATCTTGACAGCCACACCCTCTAGCGGCAGCCAGGCTTAGCAGGAGGCACTGCCTGGTCCACCCCCGCAGGAGACCTGCACTAGGAGGAGGTCAGAGCTGAGCCCGATCCAGGACCCCTTGCACGAGGGGGTTGGGGTGTTCTTCCCCCCCAGGGGATTCCAGCAGGGCAGGTGCCCCAATCCGGGCTGAGAGCAGAGCGATCTGGATTCAGGTTGTGGGGACCGCAGCCCTTTTTTATGGGAGTGATGGATCAGGCGGGGTGGAAAATTAACCCTCAATCCCTGTCATTGAGAATGATGAGGATGGGGTGGGTGTAGGGGCAGCACTGCTTTCCCACATCCCCTTCCCATAAATCACTCTCTTATTTTTCTTTCTTACTTAATACATTTTTGGATAGTTCATTGTAGGATTGGCTACTGTAACAATGCTGCCTTTGGTGGTGGGACACTACTGAGAGTATCAATTCAGGACAAATCGCTTAGAGCAGGGCAGTCACAGCCCAAGGCTGTGAGTTCTTTACACATCAAACCAGCTAAACAGAGAGGACTTAAGTTTTACCCCACTGGCTACCAGAAGTCATACAAGCAATTCCTTTAGACACTGCAGTTTTCCAATATCACCACCAACACCTCGCCTTATGGCGATGAATGATTGTGAAAACCAATACCACAGTAAAAGAAAAAAGGTTCTCCTGATCCCAAAGGACCAAGTCTCAGACCCAAGTCAATATATGTCAGATCTTACCCACAAATCACACTGTTGCCAATTCTTTAGAATCTAAAATCTAAAGGTTTATTCATAAAAAGAAAGAAACATAGATGAAAGTTAAAATTGGTTAAATGGAATCAATTATATACAATAATGGCAAAGTTCTTGGTTCAGGCTTGTAGCAGTGATGGAATAAACTGCAGGTTCAAATCAAGTCTCTGGAATACATCCCCAGCTGGGATGGGTCATTCAGTTTTTGATCAGAGTTTCAGTTTGTAGCAAAGTTCCTCGAGAGTTAAGAAGCAGGATTGAAGACAAAATGGAGATGCTGCAGCTTTCTTTATAGTCCTTTCACGATGTGGCTTGTGCTTCCTTTGTTCCAAACACAAGCTACCCAGCACATGGCATGGAAAAACCTCAGAGTTCTGTCCATAGGCATGTCCCTGCATGCTTTGCTGAGTCACAAGGTGTATCTGCCTTCTCTCAATGGGTTATTTGTATAGTTGATGGTCCCTAATGGGCCATCAAGCAGGCTAGGCAGTGCTGATGCCAAATTGTCTGGGGTGTCACCCAGAAGCATAGCACAAGTTTGAAATACAGACAGTATAGAGCCAATACTTATAACTTTAAATTTAAAAAAACGATACATGCATACAAATAGCGTAATCATAACCAGTAAATCATAACCTTTTCATGGACACCTTACGTAACCCCCTTTGTACAAGATTCGGTGCCTCTATAGGACCTTGGTTGCAACAATGATCTACACGGTCACAGTTCAGATGAATAACGTCACAGCTACAAGTGTTGTCTTTGGTGTAGGATCTCATAGACTTTAACATCAGAAGGGACTATCTGACCTCATGAACACTGCAGGCCACAGAACCTGACTCACCCACTCCTGTAATAGACCCCCTGACCTTTGGCTGAGTTACTGAAGTCCTCAGATCACGGGCGGTGGGTATAATAGGCTGCTGGACCCTCGGCTGTGGGGTTTAGCGGGGGGAAGTTTTTGTTTTATTATGCCCCATGCACGTTTCAGGTGGCTTGTATGTGATATTCAGCTTCCCAGATTCATCAGTAATCTTGGACTCCAGAGTGATTAATGATGAACCCAGAAAGATAAGTAGCAAATACCACCTCCTCAGCCGCCCCGAAACCTGCATGGGGCATAGCGAAAACTTCTTCCTGCGGAGACAAGAGTCCAAGACGCTTTTCCCTGCAGTAGTTTGGGTCTGGGGAGGGGAGGTGTGGCGTGGCTGGCTCGGGGCTCCTCCGAGCAGGTGGGGGCTTGGGACACCTCCAGGCAGGTGGGGGGGGGGGGAGGGGGCAGCTCAGGGCTTCCTCCAGGTGGGGGAGGGGAGCAGGTGGAAGGGGGACTCCACTCACCACCCATGCCTCAGATCATGATTTAAACACTTCAAGTTACAGAGAATCCACCATTTACACTAGATTAACCTGGCAAGATACCCATGCTGCAAAGGAAGGCAAAACATCCCCATGGTTTCTGCCAATCTGGTCTGCAGGAAAATTGCTTCCCCAACCCAAATCTGGTGATCAGTTAGATCCCATCCTTAGCGGGTGCGCAAGACCCGCCAGGCAAATACCTGGGAAAGAATTCTCTGTAGAAACTCAGAGCCCTCCCCATCTAGTGTCCCATCATTGGCCACTGGAGATTTGCTGCTGCCAGTTACGGATCGGCTACATTCCGTTGTAGGCAGTCTCTTCATAGCATACCCTCCATAAACTTATCAAGCTCAGTCTTGAAGCCAGCTGTCAAGACTGATTCTCCACCCTGGGACTTCATGTGCAGAAGGTGGGGGCCCACAAGGATTCTAAAAATTAACACAGGCCATTCCAGGCATGTGTTAAATTCCCAGGGTTACAGCTTTTTGGCCCAAGGGCCACATCTGGTATGGAAATTGCATGGCAGGCCATGAATGCTCACAAAATTGGGGTTGGGGTGCGGGAGGGGGTGAGGGCTCTGGCTGGGGGTGCGGGCTCTGGGGTGGGGCCAGAAATAAGGAGTTCAAGGTGCGGGAGGGGGCTTTGGGGTGAGGCAAGGGGTTGTGGTGCAGGGAGGGTTGAGGGCTCTGGCTGGGGGTGCGGGCTCTGGGGTGGGGCTGGAGATGAGGGGTTGGGTGTGCAGGAGGGTGCTTCAGGCAGTGACCGAGGGGTTCGGATGGTGATCAGGGCTGGGACAGGAGGTTGGGATGCAGGAGGGGGTCAGGGGTGCAGGCTCTGGGCGACACTTACCTCAAGCAGATCCCAGATGCAGCGGCATGTCCCCCCTCCGGCTCTTATGTGGTGGCGCAGCCAGGAGGCTCTGCGCGCTGCCCTGTCTGCAGGCACTGCCCCTGCAGCTCTCATTGTTCATGGTTCCCGGCCAATGGGAGCTGCAGGGGTGGTGCTTGGGGTAGGGGCAGCATGCAGAGCCCCTTGGCTGCCCCTATGCGTAGGAGCCGGGGGGGGGGACATGCCACTGCTTCCGGGAGCCACGTGCAACGAGGCAAGCCCCCAACCCTGCTCCCCGGCTGGAGCACCAGAGCAGGGCAAGCCCTGGACCTTGCTCCCCGGCTGGACCTTGAGGACCGGATTAAAACATCTGGAGGGCCGGATGTGGCCCCCGGGCTGTAGTTTGCCCACCCCTGATTTAGATGATTTTTCCTAACTGGCCCCAAGCTTCTTACAGCATAGTTCCAGCCCTGTCTCTGCTTCTCCCCGAGAACAACAACAGACAGACCAAGGGGAAGTTGTTTTCCAATTTTAAAAAGTTCTTGCCTTCCCATTGGCTCTTTTGGTCACGTACTCACTCCCTTCCTTTTATCTATGCCAGGAGACATTTTAACCCTTTACAGGAAAAGCAAGTAGAGAACAACTACTAAGAGGGATTTTATAGTTAACTGGCTGACTGGGTGTCCATAAAAGGGAGTTACCCCCACTTTCATTTATCGCACACACCCCAAATCACAGACAGTGCTGGCCAGCCTGGTTTAGGTAGGGTCCACACCGCCTGGGATTTCTTCCTGGAGGTTGAGGAAACAGAGTTAATAAGATACATGCACCTCTAATTTTACTACTAATTACATGAAGAACTAAACAGTATTTTCCACATTTTAGGACTACTACAACTTAGAATACAGGGAGATTTTTACCCATCTGATTCTGGGAAACCTTCCTGGAAGAGTGCATCAGCCATTTTGTTAGAGGCTCCTGAAATGTGTTGTATTTCAAAATCAAAGTCCTGAAGAGCTAAGCTCCACTGAAGAAGATTTTTGTTACTTTCTTTGACTAAGGGCTGGTCCATACTAACCCCCCAGTTCGAACTAAGATATGCAACTTCAGCTACGTGAATAACGTAGCTGAAGTCGAAGTACCTTAGTTCGAACTTAAAGGTACTTACCAAAGGTCCACACGCGGCAGGCAGACTCCCCCATTGACTCCGCCTACTCCTTTCGTGGAGCAGGAGTACCGTCGTCGACGGTGAGCACTTCTGGGATCGATCCGGGATCAATTTATCGCGTCTAGACAAGACGCGATAAATCGATCCCAGACGATTGATTGCTTACCGCTGAACCTGGAGGTAAGTATAGACATACCCTGAGTGAAGCCACTTCAGTGCAGCATGGGCAGTCTGCAGATGGAACCACCTGTAATGTGGTACAAATCGTCGGTAATACCTGGCCAAGCCCAAGAAGTATTGGACCTGCTTTTTTGACTTATGGACAGGCCAATTTTGGATAGCATTTACTTTAGCCTGTAAGGGGTTGATAGTTCCTTGCCCACCTGGTGTCCAAGGTAGATTACCCTGTTTAGGCCTATTTGACATTTCTTGGCCTTAATGGTTAATCCTGCGTCCCTTATGCGCTGGAAGACAGCTGGGAGGTCGTCCAGGTGTTCTGCCCATGAATCTGAGAATATGGCCACATCGTCTAGGTAGGCGACTACAAATTCCCCTAATCCAGCCAGAAGATTATCAACCAGTCTCTGGAAGGTGGCGGGTGCATTTCACAGTCCGAAAGGGAGCACATTAAATTCATACAGCCCTACGTGGGTGATGAAGGCTGTCCTTTCCTTGGCTGGGTCATCTAGTGGCACTTGCCAGTACCCCTTAGTAAAGTCTAAGGTGGAGATGAACTGGGCACATCTCAGTTTCTCCAATAGTTCATCTGTGTGTAGCACTGGATAGTTTTCTGGGCAAGTTACAGCATTTAGCTTATGGTAGTCCATACAAAAGTGGATTTCCCCATCAGGTTTGGGAACCATAATCACTGGAGATGCCCATGCATTCTCAGAGGGGTGGATTACAACCATCTGTAACATGTCCTTGATCTCCCTTTCTATTGCAGTTTTGGCTTGAGGAGCCATCCGGTAAGGTTGGGCTCTAATTGGGTGAGCATCACCTGTGTCAGTGGAGTGGTATGACTGTTCTGTCCATCCCAGGGTGGCTAAAAACACTGGCGCAAAGCTAGTGCACAGCTCCTGGATTTGCTGTCAGTGCTTACACCCAAAGGTTATGGAAAGCCTCACCTCTTCTACACCACTGTTGCTTTTTCCTTCACAGTGTTATACAGACAAAACAACACAGGATCTTTTCAGGGAGCAAGACAAAGATGCCACATTTATTATGATAACAATTTGATTTATGACCAATAACTAATATCTTAATCCTTATACACACACATTATACCTGATACCTATACACACACATCCACACACACACACATTCACACATCCATCAGATGTTCTGCAGCTGCTGCATAGTTACCAGTCCTGAACATAGCTTGAGTTCATGGCTTGATTTTGCAGCTTGGGTTCGTAGCTTGTGGCGGCTAACTGGCCAGGAAAGCCGGGCACAAGGAAGGGCTGGGTCTCTGTTTGGCATGCACCGATGCCCTTCCATGTTGGCAGCAGAATGTTACCCTCCAAAGTCTTCCATCTCACCCACGCTTTTTGTAGGCTTTAGTTTGAATCCAGAGTCTATAGGTCTTGCTGTGTCACGCTGCCTCTGGGTTTTAGGGTGACCAGAGAGCAAGTGTGAAAAATCGGGACAGAGAGTGGGGGGTAATAGGCACTTATGTAAGAAAAAGCCCCAAATATCTGGACTGTCCCTATAAAATCGGGACATCTGGTCACCCTACTGGGTTTGGTGATTGATCACCAGTCAATTGCAGGCGTAACTTTCAGCCTGGGACCTGGCTCTGATCTTCCTTCTATTGTACCTTTGTTCTTTTTAGGGTGGACTCTTCTTACTTTGTTAGGGCTCTTGTCTGCATCTTCAGCCGTTGATGTTTGAACACTATTTCATCAGGACAGGCTGGTGCTGGAGGTTGATTCCATCATCCATCCATACCTCATTCACACATCTAAACTAAACTAATAAGATTACAGCAGGGCTTGCAAAAATGAAGGTTGGAGCCAGCTTTTACAAAATGGAGTAAGCGTTTTAAAATGGGGTTTGAATTACAATATGGCAAACAGTGAACAGAAGTTACAATGTAGGCAAGTGTAATGAATGGTGAACAGAAGTTACAATACTGAAACAGTGCAAGTTTCAGTGATTTAAGCAGGAATTGGATTGATAGTGAAATTTACAAAGGCAGCAGGCTGAACAACTGTGGCTCTTAACAAGCATCTTAATTGTCAATTAGCCAGTTATTGGGGTAACTGGTTTTATGAATGGATGTTATTTCATTCATAAAACTGTACTTATGAAGTTACATTATAAAGTGAACAATTAAAAGCAATTTCATTCATCAGTTCTACAATAGTAGACTTCTTCAGCCTACTCAGTGTCATCTCTCTCCTGGGCTGTAAATGGAGAACCTTGATTTGTCAGGAATAAAAGGGCTTTAGAGAATAAACATGGTATATTTTAGGTTTTAGGGTAGGGTCTGGGAACGCTATGAGGTAATTAAAAGCTCCCAGGCGCTCTTGGACCATAAATGGCCCCTCCCACAATGCTTCCATCGTATTGGCCTGGAGCGCTTTCAAGACTATGACTTGGTCACCTACTCTGAAGGAACGCTCTCTGGTATGTTTATCATACCAGGACTTTTGCTCTTGTTGAGCATCCTGTAGGTTTTCTCAAGCAAGAGCTAGGTGTTTTGCAGGTTGGTTACAAAGTCCAAAACGTTAGTTCCTGGAGAAGATGTAACCCCCTCCCATTGCTGCTTCACCAGCTGTAATGGCCCCTTAACTTTGTGGCCATAAACGAGTTCAAAGGGTGAAAATCCCAAACTGGGATGTGGTAAAGCCCTATAGGCAAAGAGCAACTGCTGGAACACTAGGTCCCAGTCATTGGAGTGCTCATTCATGAATTTACATATCATGGCCCCCAAATTCCCATTAAAACTCTCCACTAGGCCATTTGTTTGATGGTTGGAAGGGGTGGCAACGAAGTGGTTCACCCCATAAGCTTCCCAAAGATGTTTCATGGTCCCTTTCAGAAAGTTAGTTCCCGAATCCATAAGGATGTCTGAGGGCCAACCTACCCTGGCAAAAATGTCTGCCAATGCCTGGCCCACACTTTTAGCCCTGATGTTGCTTAGAGCTACTGCTTCCAGACATCGGGTGGCAAAATCCATGAAGGTCAGTGTCACAGAGTGTGGGGGAATCAGGGCCCTGCACCCCCACTTCCTTTGATTCACTGTGACTCTCAGACAGTCAGTAAAATGGAAGGTTTATTGGATGACAGTAACACAGTCCCAAACAAAGCTTGTAGGTTTAACCAGGACCCCACAGTCAAATCCTTCTGGGGGACAGGGACTTAGACCCCAGTCCTGGGGCTCCCTCCGTTTCCCCAGCCAGCTCCAAACTGAAACCTCCTCCAGCCATCTCAAACCCCCTCCCCCTGGTTCCTCCTCCAGCCTTTGTCCATTTTCCCGGGCAGAAGGTGTCACCTGGCCCCAACCCCTCTCCTGGGCTCTCATGTTACATGCTTCGGTATCTTCCCTTGGAAAGTCTCCCATCCCACACACAGTCCCAGTAAAACTCCTCTGCAACATTCCCAGGTCAATACTCCCCACTCCCTGTTGCATCACAGGCAGTATGTATAGCTTTCCTCTGGGTGTCTTCTTAGGGAAAAGACCTAGAATATCCACAGCTACCCACTGAAATGTAACCTCAATTATGGGGGGGCCTTGACCTGGTCTTGGGGCTTTTCCACCCTCTCGCACACCTCACAAGACTGGACATAGATAGAAAAGTTCTTTTCCATTCCCTCCCAGTGGAATGACTTCCCCAAATAGTCCTTGGTCCTGTTCACCCCAGCATGGCCACTAGGGTGATCGTGGGCTATGCTCAAGAGCTTTTCCCTATACTTAGTTGGAACTACCAACTGTCTCTGAGGATGCCAGTTCTCCTTGTGCCCAATAGAAAGAGTTTCCTTGTATAAAAGTCCTCCTTCTACAACAAACCTGGACCTATTGGAAGAGCTGAGAGGTAGTGAGTTGCTCTGTGCTCTGGCCAAGCTCCCTTGACACTTTCATCTGCTTCCTGCTCTGCCTGGAACTGCTCACTTGATGCTGGAGACATTAGTTCCTTGCTGGGTTGTGGACTTGGGCTTGGTCCCACTGGAAGCGATGCAGGTGATGGGGGTGTCTCCGTCGATTGTGAACTACTCTCTACTGGTGCACTAGGTTGCATTTCAGGTTCCGGTTGAGCTTCTTGCACCGGTTTAGCTGCTGCTGCAGGTGCCGGCTCTGTGGCGCCCCTTGGTGCTGGCTCCCCTGGCTTTGGTGTGGTTGCAAGAATGGGCTCTGGTGCTGACTGCTCCATGAGTTCCGATCCTTGGTCTGGTTCTGGTTGGGTCCCAGGAACTGGATTTACAACCGCTGCCATAGACTCTGGTCTGGGGTTTGTTTTCACAACCTCTGGCTGAGTTCCTGGGCCTATGGTATCAGGGGACACAGACTGGGTTCTTGTAGGAGACTCAGAAATGGGGTTAGGTTTGGAGGCCTGTTTAGCCTGGCTGCGGATGACCATCCCCACCCTTTTTATAAGCCTCACATGGTTGGCTAAGTCTTCTCCCAGCAGCATGGGAATGAATGGGATAATCGTTATAGACTGCAAAAGTCCATATTCCTGACCAGCCCTTGTACTGGACAGGCAACCTGGCTGTAGGCAAGTTAAAAGAGTTGGCTTTAAGGGGTTGCACCATCACTTGGGCCTCTGGGTTGATGAATTTGGGGTCCACCAGGGATTGGTGGATAGCTGACACCTGTGTTCCAGTGTCTGTCCATACAGTAATCTTCCTCCCTCCCACACTCACAGTTTCCCTTAGCTCTGGGGGTATTTGTGAAGCATCTGGGTCTGAAGGCTCTCGTTGGGACCTCGGGGTGATGAATTGCAGTCATCTGGTGCTCTTGGGGTAGTTGGCCTTCACATGCCCCAGCTCATTACATTTGAAGAATTGCCCAGCTGATTGTGGGCTGGGGTAAGGTGGGTGGTTGGCGAGTAGGGTGGTGGGACGAGAGGGCATCTGGGGTTTCCCTGGCTGTGTGGAGGGCTCCTCCTTGTGAGGTGGGGCCTTGGGATGACTCTAATGGTGGGGCATTGTCTCAGGTTGCCCCTTCTGGTATCTGCACCAACTGCTACTAGCTTTCTTCTTCCCTGCCACCTCCACCCATTTGGCTCCAATCTTCCTTTCTATTTCCTCAGGAACATCCTCTAAGAATTGTTCCATTTGTATTAGGATAGACAGATCTTCCAGACACTTAACATTTACTCCTGATATCCAGGCATCCCAATTTTTTACAATGTGGTAGGCATGTCTGGAAAATGACACGTCTGGTTTCCACCTTAGGGATCTGAACCACCGACAGGCATGCTCAGGTGTTAGTCCCATCCTAATTCTGGCCTTTTGTTTAAAAAGTTCATACTCGTTCATGTGTTCTTTAGGCATTTGAGCTGTCAATTCTGCTAAGGGTTCACTGAGTTGTGGCCTCAGCTCCACCATATACTGGTCTGGAGGGAGGCTGTACCCAAGGCAGGCCCTTTCAAAATTTTCTAAGAAGGCCTCTGTATCATCGCCTACCTTGTATGTGGGGAATTTCTTGGAATGGGGACCAGTATCTGGAGAATGACTGTTAGGGCTACCTGGTTGACCCAGCTTAGCTTTTTCCAGCTCTAAGCGCTTTAGCTCCATTTCTGCCTTCAAGCGCTTCACCTCCGCTTCCAAGAGCTTTGCCTCAGCTTCCGCCTCCAAGCGCTTCGCTTCCGCTTCCACCTCCACCTCCCAGTGCTTCACCTTTCTTCCACCTCCAAGCACTTCATCTCTAGGAAGAAATTCCTTTCTTCCGCAGTTAGAACGTTGCCTGGGTTAAGGGCATCCCCCCATCCTGGCACTAGGATCTCAGGTGGGGGAGGGCTGACCCTTCCCTCCTGGGAAGTCTATGGTCTCCCATCCCCTCCCTACATTTCTGTCATGGAGCTGGATGTCTGGGCTTGATCTGGGTCTGTCTTCTCCATGGCGTGCCACTTTGGGAAAACTGGTTGCCTTAGGATTTTGGTGCCCGGCCGCAACCTCATGCAAAGAACTGCCCTTCTCTAGCCTAACTATTTTGTTGCCACGAAGCTAGAAAAATAAACTGCTTGTTGGACTCTCTGGCTTGGCAGGCTGAACCCTTTTCATGTCTGTTCCCCCTCAGGCAGCAAAGAAAAGAAAAGAAAAGAAAAGAAAAGAAAAGAAAAGAAAAGGAAAAAAAAAAAAAACCTCCCTGAATTTGCAGACTGCCAAAAGGAAAAATGTGTCCTTTTAAAATCCTGAGGTCTGTGCTTCTGGTTCAAAATGATCCCACCGCTCTGCCACCATGTCAAGGCTGATTCCCAATCTGGTACTTTGAATGCAGAAGGTGGGGGCCCGCAAGGATTCTAAAAATAAACACTGGCCGCTCTAGGCTTGTATTAAACTCCCAAGGTTACAGCTTTTCTCTGACCTTGGATGGGTAGATGCTGCCACCACCCAAGTACAAAAAACCCTTTGAAATCCCAGGAAGGTGCACTTGGAAATTCCTTCCTATGGGGTACCTCAAGCTCTTTTATCCCCCTCCAGGGAAGAGCTGAGAAAGAAAACAAAGGAAATCAGCTGTTGCCACCAGCTAATTAAACAACATGTGCACAGAACTCTTAGGACACAAAATCCAATCCTGTTATTAAAAAAAAGTAAATTTTATTAAAAAACAATAAAAGAAAGAAATACATTTGAAAACTCAGGCTATTGCTAGATTTAAAAAAAAAAACACTTATAAAAATTAAGGATCAAGAATAACCTTCCTGAGGTCCAGCTTAAAGGTTACGAGCAAAACAAAAGCATTTGGGGTTAGCACAGAGGAGTCCACAAGCCATAAAGCAATGAAAAGAAATAAACCTAATCGCATCTTCCTAGACATTTCCTGATCTACTTACATATCTGGGGGTTTCAAGTGAATAGTTTCTAGGTATGATTTAGATGATTTTTCATACCTGTCCCCAACCTTCTTACAGCATAGTTCCAGCCTGTTTCTGCTTCTCCCTGAGACCAACAACAGACAGACCCAGGGAAAGATTTTTTTTTTTTCCATTTTAAAAAGTTCTAGCCTTCCAATTGGCTCTTTTGGTCAGGTGCCCACTCCCTTCCTTTTACCTATGCAGGGGAGCCTTTTTAACCCTTTACAAGTAAAACAAGTAGAGAACAACTACTAAGAAGGATTTTATAGCTAACTAGCTGGCTGGGTGTTCATAAAAGGGAGCCACCCCCTCCCTTTTATTTATCACACCAGCTATGTTTTTCACCCCCACTTCTCCCCTTGGAAGCCCTTTCCACAATTTCACACCTCTGATGGTCAGAAACCTTCATCTAATTTAAAGCCTAAACTTGTTGATGACGAGTTTGTATACATTTGTTCTTGTGTCCACATTGGTAATAAACTTCAACAACTCCTCTCCCTCCCTGGTATTTATCCCTCTGATCTATTTATAGAGAGCAATCATATCTCCCCTCAGCCTTCTTTTGGCTAGGCTAAACAAGCCACGCTCTTTGAGTCTCCTCTCATAAGGTAGTTTTCCCATTCCTGGGATCTAAAGTGCAGTTGCCCTGAGGTAAATGATTGGTCTTTTGGGACTGGGAGTAACCCGAATGTTGTGATTTTTGGTGGAAGGGACCATCTATCACAAAAGCAAGCTGAACTGGGTGACAAGATAGACCTCAGTTCCCAAGGAACCGTCTGTGACTCCATGGTTATAACACATGAGGAGTTCACACTTGATTCTTGTGTAATGAAGCGGCCTTTGGCAGGACACAACTGAGAGTATCAATTCAGGACAAATTGCTTAGAGCAGGGCAGTCACAGCCCAGGCTGGGGTTCCTCCACTACTGAGGCACACCAAACCAGCCAAAGAGGACTTCGGTTTTACCCCATTGGCTAACCAGAAGTCATACAAGCAATTCCCTCAGACAATCCAGTTTCCCAGTATCACCACCAGTGCCACTCGTTATGGGGATGAATGGTTATGAAAACCAATACCCCAGTAAAAGAAAAAAAGTTTTCCCAATCCCAAAGGACCAGCCCCAGACCCAGGTCAATATACCAGTTAGATCTTACCCACAAATCACTCTGTTGCCAATCCTTTAGAATCTAAAATCTAAAAGTTTATTCATAAAAAGAAAGAAATATAGATGAGAGTTAAAATTGGTTAAATGGAATTAATTACATA
The DNA here is from genome assembly GCF_011386835.1 of Chrysemys picta bellii. Lineage (NCBI taxonomy): Eukaryota > Metazoa > Chordata > Testudines > Emydidae > Chrysemys > Chrysemys picta. The sequence goes on along the minus strand of NC_088791.1, from coordinate 88,758,845 downwards.
CAGTAGTGGCAAACTTCTTGTTTCTGGCTTGTAGCAGGCTCAAATCAAGTCTCTGGAGTACATCCACAGCTTGGATGGGTCATTCAGTCCTTTGTTTCAGAACTTCAGTGTAGGAAAGTTCCTTCAGAGATAAGAAACAGGACTGAAGACAAAATGGAGAAGATGCAGCTGCCTTTTATAGTCTTTTGCCATGCAGCCTGTGCTTCCTTTGTTCCAAACACAAGCTGCCAACGCATGGCTTGAAAGCCTTAGAGTCCCCTCTATAGGCATGTCCCTGCGTGCCTTGCTGAGTCATAAGGTGTATCTGCCTTCTTTCAATGTGTCAATTGTATAGCTGGTGGTCCTTAATGGGCCATCAAGCAGGCCAGGCAGTGCTGATGCCAAATTGTCTGGGGTGTTACCCAGAAGCATAGCAGAAGTTTGAAATACAGACAATATAGAGCCAATACTTATAACTTTAAATTTTAAAAAAATGATACATGCATAGAGATAGCATAATCAGAACAATCATATCATAACCTTTCTATAGACACCTTACTTGACCTCCTTTGTACAAGATTTGGTGCCACTACAGGACGTTGGTTGCAACAATGATCTATACAGTCACAATTCATGTCAATAATGTCACAACTTGGTTAGTGAAATCTATGTATAAAACATACATACAGTTTAGGGTGTGTGCCGTACTTCTTAACATTCTGCCCGGAGGCTAGTACTCATATCCTGGAGTCACTCCAGACAGCTTAACACTTGCCTTCGCAAAAAAAGACACAGCTCAGATTGTGGGACCTTTGCAGTGGTAAATCTGACTCAGCTGGGGCTTAGCAGTGCAAGATGCTCACAACCCCTGCTGGGGTATCTGGCCAATGTACCCCCCAAAGGGGTTTCTAGTGGTCTATGACACCTGTGTTCCTCTGCTATCATTATCCTAGTGACCAGAAGAGATGACTTGTGAGTGTAGGAAACACATGTTTAGACTATGGAATTCACTTTTACAAGAGATAAGAACAGCCATGGAACCTCACTGCTTTCAGAATTAAAGGCAAAACTAATTTCTTCTCTCAATAAATGATATATATACCCATAAAATCAAGCAACAAAATCCCTGCTTAGAACAAAAATATCAAGGTCTTTTCACATGGACCTGACATGCAAGTTTCCCCATCTTGTTGGTAAAGATAGTCAAATGGAGGGTCTATGTAAGGGATGGTCGTCCATAAGAGCTGGATCAAAATTCTCCAGTTCTGAGGTTGACTGCTGTAAGTTGTACTTGCCAGCAATCTTCAGCAATACCTCAGGAATGAATCCTCAAATCCATATGCACATTTTGATTCTAAATGTTTGTGGTTTTAAAATAAAAGTTGGAGGATACAGTCTGACCATTTCATGCAATATATTATATGGTATGTATTAACAGGGCAATGGTACATTGTAATCAAAAGGAGCTGTGGGCGTTAGTGGATGCAGGGTTTTGACTGGATAAACCCCTTTCTAGTAAAATAAATTACTTTGGTTTTTACAAGATGAAACACATGTGGGTGACCAGATGTTTTTAAAGGGACTGTCCCATTTCTTGGGACTTTTTCTAATATAGGTGCCTATTACCCCCCACCCCGTCCCGTTTTTTTCACAGTTGCTATCTGGTAACCCTAAACATATGAAGTGTTTCCGTAAATCATATTTCAGATAAATGAAACGAAAATGCAAACTTTGTTTTCTCACTTAACTGTTTAGATAACTGTTATGGTTCCTATTTCATTCTTATTTGAAAGCCACATACTTGAACTACAGAACTACTTCTCCAGTAACGTAAGTGCTTTTGCTATTGTGGGAACTCCTATTAAATGTGACTTTTCCCTTCTCTAGTACATTCCCAGTTAATTTCTTCGTGAAATGGTTCTGTCCATCTCTTTGCTCAGCAAAACTGTAAGTTGTGGACCCCTGTCATGGGGTGAGGAAAAGATGTAGGTTGTTAAATGCTTTCCATTCCCTTTGGAACCCACAAATGCCCCTCATATGTAACTACCTAGGCCCAGGACTCTTCTGGGTTCTGCAGATGGAGCTCAGGACAGAAGGCACTCAGGTATCATGTAATGGGTGCCAAGACAGACAGAGGTGAAACCCAGAGAACGGCCATATCATGTGCTAGGCTTAAGGTGTACAACCCTCCAGGATTGTCCTGGAGTCTCCAGGAATTAAAGATTAATCTTAAAATTAAAGACTATGTCATGTGATGAAACCTCCAGGGATATGTCCAATTAAAATTGGCCACCTCAGCTACGCTTCCCTCCAGGACTGGCAGACATGTATGCCAAAACTCATGCTGCTAGATAAATAGCATAAAGGTGCACTGTACATCTGCACCACACTTGGGTTAGGAGAGGTTGTGCAGATATTGGGATGATACCCAGTGGGAAGTTGAGTACTTTAGGAGCCATACTGTAAAGGATATGAGGGACCAGAAGAGCCCTCAAAACTTATGCCCTGGCATCCATAGGCTAGCACATTCCCTTCCCCACAGCTCCCTAAAATCCATTATTTGGAAGGTTGAAGCCAAACTCTTCACCAACGAGAGGATTATTCAGAAGCTCGATAAGTTTCCTGGGTGCTTTGTCCTCATCCCATGAAGAGATTTATTGTCATTGACAGTGAGTGGTCTAACTTACAACTTTACACTGTACATCCTGGTTTTTAATTTTGTCAATCCGTTGTTCATTGCCTGTATAAAGTTGCATTTTGTGTCTAGTGTCTAAACTAAAGAATAATATAATTTTTCAATTACTTCGTTTAAAAAAAAATCAAACTGCATGAAAAGAGCTAGTCTCTTTTTGTTCTCTGGTGAGCCTTTGCTTTCCATCCTTTATGTATTGCACTAATACCAGGCTGTTAATTAAAGGCTCAGTAATGGTTTCCTGATGGTTACAAACCTATCTGGGGCTGTCACCCTATTGGAAATATTTGGCCTGGGCTGAAGGAGATCTGTGACGGGACACAAAATGATAATCTTCAGATTAGAATGAGAATGCATTATTAATGCAGCCTTGTCTTCTGCCTTTGTCACCAGAAGCCATTTCTGTAATCTTAGAAACAGGAATGAGGTATTAGCATTTTAATTCTTCTGATTTTCTGTGAAAGATAATAAGTAATAAACTATGTCTCTCTCATCTTGTATGTGGATTGTCTGGGATAGTCCCGATTGCCCCGATATGTAGAGGAAGTTCAAAGGCCTGTAATCCAAAACAGAGCAGTCAGATTCCGAGTCCCCATTCTTTTTAATAAAGGCCCAGCGCAGCAGGGTATAAATTGGTTGTCTTCTCAGCAGTGCATACCCATCAGACCTGAGGATGCTGAGTCACTTATGTAATTTTCAGCCCACTGTACAAAGCCAATTCTAAACCAAGGACTCTGTAAACCTGCTCCTCTGATATATAATTCAGAGCAGCTCAAGAGTAAGCTTCCTTCCTCTTGTCTTTCACTACTCTTGAATAATTTCCCACTCTAAGGGTACATCTATACTTACCTCCGGGTTCGGTGGTAAGCAATCGATCTTCTGGGATCGATTTATCGCGTCTTGCCTAGACGCGATAAATCGATCCCGGAAGTGCTCGCCGTCAACACCGGTACTCCTGCTCCGCGAGAGGAGTACGTGGGGTCGACGGGGGAGCCTGCCTGCCGCGTGTAGACCCGCGGTAAGTACCTTGTAGTTCCAACTAAGATACTTCGACTTCAGCTACGTTATTCACGTAGCTGAAGTTGCGTATCTTAGTTCGAACTGGGGGGTTAGTGTGGACCAGCCCTAAGTCTGTGGAGTATATTCTATTCCATTGCACACAAAAAGTTATATTAAAAATACATTTATTAAGGTGGCAGTGTCATTCAAAAGTTAGAAAATGCAGGAGTTAAGGTTGCTTGTGAACTTCAGTTCAGCTCTCTCACCCTTGTGCACATTCATATAATTCAGGCTATAATGACAATCCATGATTGCATACTATTTTTTTCTATAGTATTCCTGCCTCACTCACTACACAGTATGGATAATATCAGAGGGGTAGCTGTGTTAGTCTAGATCTGTAAAAAGCAACAAAGAGTCCTGTGGCACCTTAAAGACTAACAGATGTATTGGAGCATAAGCGTTCGTGGACTCTGTTGCTTTTTACAGAATGGACAATGTTTACTTAGAGCAAATCTACACTTAAAATGTACTACATTACACTACAGCTGTACTCCTGGAGTGCTTTCATGAAGATGCTTTAAATCTAAGCAGACCGGAGAGAACTCTCCCATCAGTGTAGTTAATCCACCCCTCTTGAGGCAGTAGCTATGTCAGCGGAAGAATGTCTTCTGCCCACATAGTGCTGTCAACATGGGGTTGGGGGAGGGGTTAGGTCGGTATAACTACATCGCTATGGAGTGTGGGTTTTTCACAGCCCTGAGTGACATAGTTATACTGATACAGGTCTGTAGTGTAGACCAGACTTAGTGAGCAGCTATCCAATGTTTTGTTTTCACGTCATTCTTCAGTGTGTGACTCCATGCCTTATTTCTTGCACACAATTGAAGGCCTGTTTTAAAAAGAGAGAATTATTAATTGTCTTGTGGGCTTTTCTACAGCGTACCTTCCTATAACATCTGAGTGCTTCACAGATATTAATGAATCCCTTTTCACAAAACTCCTGTGAGGTGAGGGGATAATATTCTCTCTATTTTACAGATAAGGAGGTGAGGCACAGAGAGATTAAGGCCAAAAATATCCACAAATTTTGGGTGGCAAATTGGAGATTTCTAGGACCTGATCTACCAGATTATTTAGCATTATACAGCACTTTATAGGTTCAAAGCATAACTCCCATTGACTTCAATTGTTTGGCACTTTCGTAAACCAGAACAGAGTAACAAGATGTAGAAGAAAATGGGGAACACACAATTAGTGACAGTCTGTCATAAATGTTTGGTTTAAGTGACTTGACTAGGATCATAGGTGTGGAAGCAGAGAAAGAACTGACAGGAAGGGGATTGCAATGCATGACAGTTTGTTAGCAAGAGTCAGGCTAACTGTAACCCTAATAATGGGAGATTTGTAGAAGCGAGGATTGTGTGAGGTGAGTGGAAGTTTCCTTTGTAGGTTAAAAGAAGCCAAGAAGGGGAGAAGGAAAAAGAACAGAACGAGTTAACTAGAACTCTGTGGCAGAGGCAGGAATAGCATTCTCCAGGGCAGCATCCCCTTGTCTTCCCCATCAGACCTTCCTGCAATTCCCTGCCTCTTTCACTGCACACCTTCCTGCTTCTGCAACAAAAGAAGCAGGGGTCCTACAGACAACAGTCTCCCCAGGAAGGTATGTCCTGTCCTGAATGAGGAAGCGGACCTATGGAAAAAGACTACCATAATGCATACTTCTGTGACCTAGGGAGGTAAATAGTATCCACACTGTGGTGGGTTTTCCATCACTAGCAATTTTTAAATGAAGATTGGCTATTTTTCTAAAATATATGCTCTAGTTCAAACAAGAATTATTTTGGGGAAGTTCTATGGCCTTTGTTATACAGGTGGTCAGACTAGACAATCAAAATGGTCCCTTCTGGCTTAGAATCCAGGAATCCACAATGAAGCTGTGTTTCTAACCCAGAGAGTGATGTTACTCGTCACAGTGATTTCTGGTTGATTGAGAGTAAACGTTAAGTCTTCTCTCCCTCCACTGGTGAGTCTCCAGTCATTGCTCATTTCTTGGGCCTAGAACCGGTGCTCAACCACCTGCAGCAGCTCCGTGAATGCCATCAACAACCTTGATTTTTTTTTCCTGTTCTATTGCAGAGTAAACCTTCCTCCAAGCAATCATCACGTTCCCTGTTGTTGCAGTACTTCCTGCAGGTCTGCAAATACAGGAGAAATGAGTATCCTGTATTTGCAACATTCCTGAGACGAGTATAGAGCTGTGCAGGCTCTATGCTTCTGTAGGAGATGGTGGGCATCAAAAAGTGCCACAGCAGCTTGTGGAATTTAGAAAAAAAAGACACAAAAATTATGGGATATGGATGGTATTATGGGAGGGACAAAGTTGCATGCTGGGATCTTGAGCCCTGGCTCTAGAGATCTCTAGGAGAGTCATTTCTATTCTGTAAGACACTGCAAAAGTTTCCCAAAAGGCATCCTGCCAGGTGGTGGAACATTGCACACCAGGATACTGATTCATGGTGCACTGCACTTTGCATTGACACAAGAACTCCTGGTGAGTACATGCAGTGCTGATGCAAGCAGCCCCGTATGCACACACACTACTAGTAATATACTAACTTCGGTGACTGTATGCTGACACAGCTTGCATCAACCAAAATGTGTAGTTTAGACATGGCCTACGAAAGTTAATTGTGGTCAGATGCTTAACACAGTTAATATTTGGCCTGTTCTACACTTAAAATGTAGATAAACATAGCTACATCACTCAGGGATGTGAAAAATTCACACTCCGGAGTGCTGTAGTTATGTCAACCGAACCCCTGCTGTAGATGCAGCTAGGTTGATGGACATTTTTTTCTGTCAACTTAGCTTTCATTGCTCGTGGAGGTGGAGTTCCTACCGCAATGGGAAAAAAACCCTGGTGCTGCTGCAGGATTTGTCTGCAGTACACCAAGAGGTTACAGTGGCTGTTGTAGCCCCCACAGTGTAGACAACCCCTTAACAAGGGGGAATCTTTGAGATTGGGTGTGAACATATCCTTTAATTAACATAACTATCAGGGTAAATTAATCACAACTCCCCTTTTAAGACAAAGGACTTGTGAACTTGTCAAGGAGTTTTTGGACAAAGTGGGTGGATGGGTTTTGCTGAGTATTGTTTTGGATAAGGTGGTGAGGGCAGGAGGGGAGAGAAAATACTCAGAAATTGAGACCTACTCCACACTTAAAATTTAGGCTGACATAGCTACAGAACTCTGGGGTGTGAAAAAGCCACACCTCTGAATGCCGTAGATATGCTGACCTAACCACCGGTATAGATGCAGCTAAATTACTGGAAGAATTTTTCCGTAGACCTATCTCTCACTCAGGGAAGTGGTGTTTCTAAAGAGAGAGAAAAAGCCCTTCCATCGCTGTAGTCTCTGTCTACGCTATAGGATTATGACAGCATAGCTATGGCACCATAGCTATGCTTCTATAGTCCCCATAGTGTAGACATGGCTTGAGAGACAGACAGACATCTGGAAGAAGCAGTTGTAAGCAGTGTCTGATTCCGAAAGAAATCTGGGGAAAGTTTTTTTGAGTCAGGGGTACAAACTGAAAAGGATGTTGTCGGTGCTATGAGCAAAACAAGCTGTTTTCCTCTGTTTGATTCCTTCTACGTTCTGAGACGCAGACATTTGTACATTCTTTGTAAATAAAGAAAACTGCATCAAATAAATACTTGAGTAACACCAATTTCTACTCCCAACTGGGACAATCTGCAAAGCCCAGAACTTTGATTAGCAGCTTGGATTGAAAAAGAGAAACAATATACTTTAGGGTGACCAGATGACCCGATTTTATAGGGACAGTCCCGATTTTTGGGTCTTTTTCTTATATAGGCTCCTATTACCCCCCACCCCCGTCCCGATTTTTCACACTTGCTGTCTGGTCACCCTAATATAGTTAGATGTACTCAAGTCAGTAAAGCCTGATAAAATTCATCCTATGGTACTTATGGAACTAGATGAAGCAATCTTGGAATCATTATTGATTGATCTTCAAGAATTCATAGAGGACAGGTGAGTGCACAGAGGATTAGGAAAAGGACAAACATAGGACCCATCTTTAAAAAAGGAAAACAAAGTGGACCCAGGGAATTATAGACCACTCAGCCGGACCTAGATACCAGGGAAGATATTGGAACAAATCTTTAAACAATCAGTTTGTAAGCACCTAGAGATTAATAGGGTGATAAATAATAGTCAGTATGAATTTGGCAAGAACAAATCATGCTAAACCAGCCTAATGTCCATCTTTAACAGGGTAACTGGCCTACCTTGATTTTAGTAAGCCTTTTAACACTGCCCCAGATGACAATCTTATAAGTAAACTAAAGATACGTCTCAGAACTCCCTTACATTGTTCCCATAAAAACATTTAATAAAAACTGGTAATTGTCACAATAGCTTTGGAGCACCATGTTACAGTAACACTCTTCAGCTTAAGCCATGGTAAGTACAGACTACCGTGGAGTTTAGATGGTGCGAGGCCCTGCATACTGCCAACATTTTCATAGGCAATGGCGATTTTGGCTGATCTCTCACTCCTCAGGGTGACAAAGACCCAAAAAATGCAGCTTTTATTGACATCCCCAAGCTGCCGAGACCTGCACGCTGCTAGCCTGTGGACTACAATGGTGCCAGTGGAACTCATCACAGGATGGCATGGGAATATTTCCTATCTCAGGGGAAGAAAGAAGGCCAGCATCCCTAGAAATGTTTGGGAGAGGATTGCAGAGTACCTGAGGCTCCATGGAAGTTTTATTGAGATTGTTCCACAGCATAAAAGGGCATCCCTGATCAACTAAAGTACTCCACATGGGGAGAATTGTGGCCCTTCTTGCTTAACCCAACATGTCATAGAAAGGAAAGCAAATGCCACCTCTACCTCATTCTTTTCTCTCTATTCACACCCAGGACAGTGATGTGTTGTGGCTGTGTAATTTGGACTGCTACATTAATCTTTTTGAATTCATTTCCTAACATGTAGTAGTTGAATGAAGCAGAAATCATATCTGCATTTCAAAGCATGCACTTTAGTTGTATCCCCAATGCTGGTTTTGCAAGTAAAGTGAAGAATCAAAAGTTGCTGCCTTTGTTCTCTAAACATGAGGACAGGATGGGCACCATATTTAAACAGGGAAGAAAGGTGGGGAAGTTGTGGGCACCGAAAAGGGAAACAAACATGCTTATAAGAAATAATGAAGCTATACACTTACCTGAGCTTCTTTCTCCTCCTTCTTCTTCATTGGGCCAATCTGTGCTCACCTGCAGGGATTGGCTCGACTCCAGTAGAGTTTTGAAGAGCTCCCAGCTCGCCATATGGTTTGTGTCCCATCTGCTTCTCCCCACTCAGCCTCACTGTGCAGTGCAGAGGTTAACATGCCCAGATCTCAAGAACTGTACACAGTCAGATTTGGGGTGCTATTTGGGCCCCTGCCAAATATCGCATGCAATTCACTGTAAAAGTGGCAGGTCAACAGGATGGCCTCAGATTTATTGTTGCCCTCCCTTGCCTGCTGATACACCTACCAGAGTCCCTTGGCTTTCACCCAGCATCATTGTTCTGCCCTATACACAATCTATACATAAAAACAACAAGGAGTCCGGTGGCACCTTAAAGACTAACAGATTTATTTGGGCATAAGCTTTTGTGGGTAAAAAACCTCACTTCTTTTTTACCCACAAAAGCTTATGCCCAAAGAAGTCTGTTAGTCTTTAAGGTGCCACCGGACTTCTTGTTGTTTTTGTGGATACAGACTAACACGACTACCCCCTGATACTATTCTACACATAGAGATCTATAGTCCTTTGTCTGCTCCTTAGCTTTGCTTGCACAGCCTCTTCTCCCCATAATCAGAGGAGAGCCATGACTTCTACCCTGCTCCGGCAGGAGCATGCTTAGTAGCTCTCTGTCTGCACTGAGCTGGCATGATTGGATTCTCATAAAGATAGGCTTGTAGGTGTGCTTGTCAACGTGGGCAACCAGGAAAAGGCATTTCAAAAACAGGGAGTGGACACTATCTTGTGATGGGGTCAGAGTCATTGTGGGACAGCTGCTGGAGGACTGTTAGACTCAATTGAGGTAATACAGTGTCTGCACTACCACCTTGTTAATGGTAATTCGTCAATTTATGGAACTGTATTGTACAGGAAGGCAGTGTTATTGTGTCAATATAATGGTGTGCCTACATCAGTGATAGACAGATCTAGGTGTGAAAGCATGCAAAACTAAACTGAAACAAATGAACTTAGGAAGACATAACTTTATTGTTTAGACCAAAGGCTTGGGTCTCATCAATTCATTTCAAACAGGTTTAAATCAAGTCACTGGAGACCGTTAGTCATTCAAATATGAGTACAAATAACCTACGGGGGTAAACAGATTATAATTTAGGTTTCCTGATTAATAAATTTACCTTCAACACACTGATTACTGGTTGCAGGTTTCACTCCTTCTGGGGTGATGAACCAGAGGGGAAAAGGCTGAGTATTGTAGTTAAGAACTTGGTGTAGATGGATTTGAGGAGACAGGATGGGAAGGGCTGTTGAGGTCATCCTGCAAGGAGTAACTAGGTTGGTGGAAGCCAGGCTGAGACCTTTATGCATGTAGGCTAGCTACTGGTGTCAAGGCTGAGCCCATAGCAGCACAGCGACAGGCATTCAAAGTTACAAGTCAAGTGGTAACAGAACCCCTTACTGCTCTGGGTGATCACTGAAATGTCACAACTTCTCTCCCTTTAACTTGGGATTCGATGACATACACCTGTTATTACTTCTAATGAATACTTTAGAGCCCTATCCACAGCATAACCCCTGTGTCTGTTGGAAGGGGGCAGGGGAGAGGAAAGACCTCTTATATTTCCTAAATAACCAGTGGAGTTTCAGAATAGTAAATATTTGCTCATTACCTGTTGCAGACTGGTCAGATATTATTGTGACAGGTTCAATCACAGAAACCCCCTTGGGAGCTGCCACCCGATGTGCAAAGACTACCCCTGCTTCTGTTTTCCCTGCCAGCTCAGGACTCCAGCACCCAGTCTTGCTGAGCCAGACACTCCCGTCTGCTCCAACACAGACCCAGGGTCTGAATCACTTGTCCCAGAGCTGCAAGTTTACCTGAAAATAGCTCACAGAAGTGTGCATTGCCCAACTCCCAATGGGGTCTAAACCCAGATAAATCCATTTTACCCTGCATAAAGCTTATGCAGGGCAGACTCATAAAATTGTTCGCCTTCTATAACACTGATAGAGAGATATGCACAGTTGTTTGCTCCCCCAGGTATTAATACATACTCTGAGTAAATTACTAAATAAAAAGTGATTTTATTAAATACAGAAAATAGGATTTAAGTGGTTCCAAGTGGTAACAGGCAGAACAAAGTAAGTCACCAAGCAAAATAAAATAAAATGCACAAATCTATGTCTAATCAAACTAAATACAGATAAGTTCCTCACCAGTTCCAGAATTCTCCCTTTTACAGGCTAATCTCCTTTTAGCCTGGTTCTAGCAATCACTCACACCCCCTGTAGTTATTGTCCTTTGTTCTAGTTTCCTTCAAGTATCCTGGGGGGCTGGAGAGGCTCCTTCTTTAGCCAGCTAAAAACAAAATGGAGGGGTCTCCCAGGGGTTTAAATAGACACTCTCTTGTGGGTGGAGATCCGCCTCCTCCCTCCTATGCAAAGTCCAGCTCCAAGATGGAGTTCTGGAGTCACCTGGGCAAGTCACATGTCCCTGCATGACTCAGTCTTTACAGGTGGAAGCCATTGTCCACATGGTATCTTGCATGTCTCCAGGAAGACTTCTTACGTGGATTGGAGCATTCCAAGATGCATTGTTCCCCAAGTGTTTCCTGATCAGGTACTTAACCTGGCAAATTCCTTCCTAAAAGAAACTGATCAAATGCCTCATAAAGCTTACTTAGAAACAAAGCAAGTATACAGCCCATATTCTTAACCTCAAGTAGAAAATGATATATGTGTACAGATAGCATGAATAGATATAGTAGACCATAACCTTTACGGAGATATATTACATGGCACAGGCAGCACAAAACATATTCCAATTATGTCATACATACATTTATAAGCACCCCCCCATAAAGCCCTATGGGGTACACTGTCACAATTATGTTTTGCATTTTTATTAATTATGTTTAAATATTATTATTGTATTATTATATTACATTCAATCTAAAATTGGGCTTCTTCACCGTTGTTTAATAGCTGACTGTGGCCTAGTTTTCACCCAATATAATCACAAGTAAAACCTAACTACCATTGCAGAATTGAAAGAAAAGCAATTTCCTCAATTGTTTGCAACTCTAAGGTAAATGATGAATAAATAAGCCTCCCCCCCCCCCCCCCGCCTGGAATTTGACATTGTCTTTAAAAAGAATTTTTGGATTGATTTTTAAACTGTTTGAATGCCCCCATCACTTTTAAAAGAACAAAAGAGTGAATCATCTTTAGTAATGTTGCAGAACAGATTAAAAATCTCATTCAGTTCTTGATGCAATACAGATATGACTAAATCACACTGTTAACATTGATTTTCCTCACTACAGAAGCCATTTTCATATAATATATTAATGCTAAGGAAAAAAAAGCACTGATTGATCAGATTTTGAGCTTTAATTCTCCATATGGTTTAGTTTTTTACTGAAACATTGCTTCTGACTTTCGATGAGTTTTAACAGACTATAATGAAATAAACACCCTAATAGTTCTTCTATTTTAAATTAAAGTTCAGAACACTACCATTTAAAAAACTGCCACTGCTTTTAATGAACAGAAGTGACTTTCTTGGAATAAAATTAAGTTAAAGAGCAATACAGTAAAATGAATTTGAAATTTACAAAATAATAATGACATCTTGTTAATCTTCTATTTCAATACCTAGAAAGGTACAATAGCACAACAACTTTTATATACAATTCCTGGAACATAAATATCCCTCCTGAGGTATTTGATCAGCTCTCTGTTGTTTTCATTAATGGAGTTTTTCAACAGAATTAAGTATTTTAGGGGGTAGAAGATTTGGTTAAGAGAGCCAATTCTTAATCCTTATTCAAAGCACAAGGATGAGCTTGTGTTACTTTCTTCTTTTTGAAATCATTTTACACTGACAACATTGCTTCAAATGACTGGCTTTATACTTTGATTTGGAGAAAACATTCTAAAGAATGAGATATAAGTGTACATGTGATTTTATTGACAGTGATATGGTTTTAATTTACAACGAAAAACAAAAGTTTCCCTCTTCAGAGGTCTCTCTAGCTCCAGGTCTCGGGGTTTATTGGCAATTTTTTAGCTTATCTTTAGTCTCTCCTACGGGAAACTCTACTGAATGAAAATGCCCTGTCTCCTCTTCACCCAACTAAGAAACAGGGTGATTTGGTGATAAATATTTTGCAAAAAGTACCCCTTTTTAACTCCGAAGAAACACAGAGAGGGGAGAAGAGACCTTTTTGCTTTCAGCTGGGCGGGCTCTTTAGTGCGCCAATCACAGAGCAGCTCCTCTCTATAAATACCAGCCGTCTGCCCTTCTCTAGATCTAGTTTTTTTTTCCTTTTCTGATTTTTGGAAAACGCTTATCGCTATGTCGGAAACGGCGCCTGTTGCAGCTCCTGCTGTCTCCGCTCCTGGGGCAAAAACTTCCGCTAAAAAACCGAAGAAGACGCCAGCTACTTCTAAAGCCCGTAAGCCTCCAGGTCCCAGCGTGACCGAGCTGATCACCAAGGCGGTGTCCGCTTCCAAGGAGCGCAAAGGGGTCTCGCTGGCAGCTGTTAAGAAGGCTCTGGCCGCCGGAGGGTACGATGTAGAGAAAAGCAACAGCCGCATCAAGCTGGGGCTCAAGAGCCTGGTGAGCAAGGGCACCTTGGTGCAGACTAAAGGCACCGGCGCATCCGGCTCCTTCAAACTCAACAAGAAGCCTGGCGAGACCAAGGAGAAGGCGCCGAAGAAAAAGCCAGCGGCAAAGCCTAAGAAACCAGCTGCCAAGAAGCCCGCCAGCGCCGCCAAGAAACCCAAAAAAGCTGCGGCCGTGAAAAAGAGCCCGAAAAAAGCCAAGAAACCAGCAGCTGCCGCAGCTAAAAAAACGGCCAAGAGCCCGAAAAAGGTGAAAGCCGCTAAGCCCAAGAAGGCAGCTAAGAGCCCGGCTAAGGCCAAAGCGGTAAAGCCTAAGGCGGCCAAGCCCAAACCGACGAAGCCTAAAGCAACGAAGGCTAAGAAGGCAGCGCCCAAGAAGAAGTAAACGGGCTAGAAAAAATGTCATGCACAGAAATCCAACGGCTCTTTTAAGAGCCACCCACCCTTTCCCAGAGGAGCTGAAACACACCAGGTTCGTTTAAATAACCTCGTGCTGCTTTTCATGAAGCGCCCAACTTTCAGAAACGAAAATAATAGAAAATAGGGAGACATAAAATTAGAATCAGTTTGGTACATTTTCCTTCGCCCGCGACAAGAAATAACAATATCAGTACTTTAAAATGCGGGACGTTAATTCATTTATATTCGAGCTGGGTGTATTAAAATCGATCCTGAGCATCAGCCCAAATTCACGATCACTAGCAGCCAAATTCTTCCCTTATCCACCCAGCAGAAAACAACAACAACCCCAAACGGAGGGGAACGAGCTTTAGCAATCATGCTTATTGTGTAAAAGGAGGGGGAAGGTGGCCATTCCTTGCACATGAGCTTCGGTCCAGACAGGATTTATTGTCTAGTAGGAGGGGCGAGTGAGGACTGCGTGTGAGGGTAAACTGCATGACCTAGACACACACACACACTTTTCTGCCTAGCTGGCAGTGGTGGGATCAGGATTAATCCCGTTGGTGAGTTTGAAAAGCCCGCGCTTTGCAAGGATTGGCCTGTGGCAACTCGTCCCCGCTTCTCTTATTGGAGGTAGGGAGAGTCACTGTTAAATCCATAGGTCCCCATGTAAGATGGTGAGTTGTGTGTGGAGTACTGTCAATTTACCAAGTACAAAATACCTCACACGGGGATTTTTGTTTATCTTCAAATCAGATACGTCGGGCACTTGGAAACTTTTATTCTCTGAAAGTGGAGCACTAATAACGGGGAATGGGGGGGAGGAAGCATTTTTCATTGTTCTTCCTTTTTCCTTGATTAAAACCCGCTCTGTTCATACTCTCCTACATCGCCACCTCTGCTTTCTATTCTTGTTTCTCTCCCGGGCTGTGCTTTCAGTCTTTTACCCAATTCTCTAGAAATCACATCCTTACTGATGCTTCTCAGAATGACCTTCACTCGAATACATTAGGAATTCCCTAAGGGTTGGGAAGGACATTTAGAACTAGTGTAAACCTCTGCTAGTTGTTCCAACTGATAACCAGTTGAGATTGCTATCCCGTATGTGGACCTGCCATTAGAGAAGAAGGAAACACATTTGTTCCAGAGGGTTTTACAGATATTTTCTTACAACACAAGAATGTTGAGATTCCGGAATCCTGGGTTTTATTCCAGACTCTAGAGGGGAGTGTTTTCTATAGTTACAGACCCTTCTGCCCTTTTCCATCTTTAGTGTGACCCTTTCTATTCAGACCCTTCTAACTTGTCTATGTCCTACTCCTCCCCCTTCACCATCTCCTGTCTCCTGCTCTCTCACCAAGCTCTTCACCCCTCTGAATTCCAGTTGAATATATGCTTCTTCATCCTGCCTACATGCCAAAAGTGGGGGCATGCAAACTATAGAAAAGACAGTCTCCCTGCTTTAATTTCCAGTGCCTGAAATCACAGTGATCCTTGATAGATGCAAGGAGTTTTTTTGCAGGGGAAGTTCTGCTTAACTGTCTGAGGAGGGACAATAGTAAGGGAAGCCAATCTTCAGACAATTTAGGTGCCAAACGAAAAATGCTCTGCTGAACATGTATGGACTGAGAGTTTTCAGAGGCTAATAACTTGTCCACACTGGGATAGATTTTCATGGGGATAACAAAAAGGATATCCCTGACACTTTTGTGGCCAGTCTGCTTGATGTCAAGTATGTGCCTTAAAGCATAGAGGAGCTTGAGCTTCTAAAGACAACCATTGTGAGAACATTTTAATGTGGGCAATAAAATGTATTTCCCCACAATTTTAATCAATGGCTGAACTTTTTCTTTGTGGCAATTATATTGACTTCAGTGAGATTGAACTGGTGTAAACTATGAATGTTGTGATGTGTGATAGATGCACTCTGCCAGCATTAAACAAGGTTTGGGGGTTGTCAAGCCTGTTATACATCCTTTTAACTTTTTTTTTTTTAATTAAAGATACAGAAAAGGAAAAAAAAGCAGTTCAAACATTGAAATGTAAAGTATTAAACAAGGCTTTAATTTTAATAATATCCTTTGTTCCCTTTCCCTTTAGCTGGAGAGAGTTTTAGAAGGAAAACCCTTGTGGTTATATCAAAGATGGTAATAAATGTCCTTTTGGGGAGAAGAGAAGAAGTTTGTTGACATGGGCTGGAGCTATTGTTGTTAAAGTCCAATCTCATTTCATCGAAGATGGTGTATGCAATTCATCTGGAGCTGGTAGATGGGGCAATTATCAGAAGGGTAGTGTTAGTTAGTCTGGATCTGTAAAAAGCGACAGAGTCCTGTGGCACCTTATAGCCTAACAGACGTTTTGGAGCATAAGCTTTTGTGGGTGAATACCCACTTCATCAGACGCATGTGGTGGAAATTTCCAGAGGCAGGTATAATACCACCACATGCGTCTGATCATCTAATTTTGACAGAGGATAAGGAACGAGAAAGGGTGACACGTTTTTCAACGGCTTTTGAGAACCCCCTTCAGATAATATTCACCCAGGCTTTCCAAAGATATGAAGGTTCGTACTAAATTGGTGCAGTGTAGCCTTTGCGTTGCCATGTTTGCACATATAACATCGTTTTCTAAGTATTGCCCCCGAGCCCCCGTTTGCATATAAGCAATTCAGAAACTGACCCCTTCCCAACATAAAACAATGATTCCTGCCTCTGAGGTAGAGACATGAGTTCTTTTCTCTGCAATGGGCAAGCAGTCTGGTTTTGTGAGCGATTAGTTCTGCAGTCGTTTTTATGCATTAGTCACACTATTGCATGTACTGTGAAAGGAACAGTAAGAACGAGCATACCACCAAATGAACCAATTTAACAAATGGAAGAAAAGAATGCGGTGTCCTGCTTTATCTTATGATGAAATAAATGTGCACTTTTCATTCATATTAACCCTCCCTGAACAGGCTTTAGAAAAGACTGGGGAGAGACGATGTGTCCGGAAACCGGATTGGTCAGATTTTGATGCTGTCTGTAAATGCTTGAAAATCAGGGGAGGGTTTGAAAAAATGGCCACAAATATGAAAACCTCTTGATGGAAGACCTTCCAGAAAGGAAGATTATAAGCTAAGGACAAATAAAAAAATCAGTTGGAAAGTGGCTCTTATTTTACACAATTCACAGTGACGGGCGATATTACCTGTAACTGCGGGGTTACATTGCAAACCTAATTACTGAAAGCAGGACTTTTTCATAGATTCCAAAGCCAGAAGGGATCATTGTGATCATCTAATTTTGACAGATTCGTTTGTAATACTGAGACACACTATCTATTTTATCTTCCTTCTTTAAATCAAATCTCGGGGAATGTAACTACAGCAGGGTGGGAGGGAAGGGGAGCGGAGAGGTGGACAGCAAACTCAATAACCCGCCTCTTTTCTTCTAAAGCACGCCTCGTGCAGGCAGCTGCAACCGGAGGAGGTGGGATGCGGTGGAAAACAGGGCCAAGGCTCCACCCCTTTCTTTGAAAGTTCTCAAACAGGTCGGCCCCCAGACGATATACAGAGAGCACAACGCGCTAACATAGCCTGTTTATTCTGGTTTTGTAAGTAGGGTGGTTCGAAGGTTGTAGTATCATGTCTGGTCGTGGCAAAGGTGGTAAGGGGTTGGGAAAGGGGGGCGCTAAGCGCCATCGGAAGGTGCTTCGGGATAACATTCAAGGTATTACGAAGCCGGCTATTCGTCGTTTGGCGCGCCGTGGTGGTGTAAAGCGTATTTCTGGATTGATTTATGAAGAAACCCGAGGAGTACTGAAAGTGTTTCTAGAGAACGTTATCCGTGATGCTGTCACTTACACGGAACACGCGAAGCGGAAGACCGTGACTGCCATGGACGTGGTGTATGCTCTAAAACGCCAAGGTCGCACTCTCTACGGATTCGGGGGCTAAGCTTTCATCCCGTTTTAAAGTTGAAACATCTTCAAAAACAAAGGCTCTTTTAAGAGCCACCCACACTTTCACAATGAGAGCTTAAGTGCTAGTAGTCTGTTTCTGAAACGGCGGCGTGTCTGTGTGTGTTAAACTAGGCGTACTTTAAGTTTGGGGGTACTTTATTTTCTCACTTGATCTAAATCGTACATCACGTAGAATGAGAAGTATTAATGCTCTTTCACTGGTGGCCGGGGGGTGGGTGACTAAACCCTGTGGTTAAAAGGCTACGGACGACTTTTTTCTTCTTCTTTGCCAAAATTGGTTTCGTCAGCTTTGTGGGTAACGAGAGAGGAAGAACAGCTTGGGTTTCCCGGGAACACCTTTTTGCTGTCTTATCCGCGTCCTGATAGTCCTGCAAACGTCACGACAAACAATTGATGGGTAAAATGCAATAAAGTCCATTCTGGCTAAAAACACTAGTGTCCGTTTCTTCCCCCCCGCCCCGCTCATTTGGGGAAGGCAAAAGATTTATTTCCCGCTTTGTTCCACGAGGTCCCTTATTTCATACACGCTTTTTCATTTTTGTAGAGACGACATGGGGGGGGAGGGGTATGAGAAGATGTCTTTAAGAATTACAGCGGATACGTGGTCTCCTCTGAAGCTTAAGGCAGGACCGAAGGAGAGTAAAGGGCTCCCTCCTTCATAAGGAGGCAGTGCTTCTCAGTCCGAGAGGAAGAATCGTAGGACACGGTCACCTTCTAAAAGCCTATACATTAGCAGACGAAGAGACTTTCTATGCAGTCGACACATCCTGTTGTTTCAGTGTTATCTGGCGGGGATTCGTGCTCGTTCAGGTTGTTCATATGTAAGATACAGTACAGCGAAGAAGTGGGAATAATGTTCGGTATCCGAGATTTGGCCCGTTTGGAAGTGAAATAGACGACGAGCCATCGATTTAAATGAGAGAGAGAGACGAGATCGAAAGTGGGGGTGGGGGAGGGGGCGGCGGATTTTCAGAGAGAGGGACCGCAAGAAACGGACTATGGGGACATCCAGAGAGCGCGAGTTTAGTGACTTGACCGTTGAAAGCCGGTTTGGGCGAATCATGTCGGAGCGACACTGGAGGTAGGGAAGGGCGGGTCGGATGACTGGCTGCACAAGCGCGGGCTTTTCAAATGTTCAAATTGTCCAATGATAGCTGGCTCCATGTCAACAACCAATCAGAAAGGAGGACTGGGTTATATATATCGCCGGAGCCGAGGGGCTCTGCCTTACTTTATTCTTTTGTGCTGTTTGTCTCAGAGTTGTGAGTGAGGGTTGCTGAGAATGGCCAGGACCAAGCAGACCGCCCGTAAGTCCACCGGTGGCAAAGCTCCCCGTAAGCAGTTGGCCACTAAAGCTGCCCGGAAGAGCGCGCCTGCGACTGGGGGAGTGAAGAAGCCTCATCGTTATCGGCCCGGCACCGTAGCCCTGCGAGAGATCCGCCGCTACCAGAAATCTACTGAGCTGCTCATCCGCAAGCTGCCCTTCCAGCGCCTGGTCCGTGAAATCGCCCAGGATTTCAAGACCGACTTGCGCTTCCAGAGCTCGGCCGTTATGGCCCTGCAGGAGGCCAGCGAAGCCTACTTGGTGGGGCTCTTTGAAGATACTAACCTGTGTGCTATTCACGCTAAGAGAGTCACCATCATGCCCAAGGACATCCAGTTAGCCCGGCGTATCCGAGGCGAGAGAGCTTAAAAGCTTGATTACACCCACCAGCTTTTGGCAACTAGAAAACTATTACGAAAGATCCAAAGGCTCTTTTAAGAGCCACCACATTCACATTTAAAAGGAGCTGAAAAACGCGGAGGAAAGATTGCAACCCCATTCCTCTCCTAATTGGTATCTTCCCGAAATACATCCTCATACACTTAACTCTTCTTTTTTAACACTTGTCCTATCTTCTCGTGAGTTTGGTTTCTCCAATTTGTTTCACATCGTGCCCTCAGTTGCATGAGCTCGTCTAAGTGGGGTGCTTAGAATACTCATCAGACATTCCATATCCTGCCCTAGGCCCGAGAGATGTGCCTCTGCCTGTCTGACGCTGGTTTGTGTACATTGCTCTGTGGTGAGGCAGCAGTGCGCATGCCTAGAAGTAGAAATGTAGGTGCCTACGAGATTTTCATAACACATTTAGCAAAAAGAACAGGAGGACTTGTGGCACCTTAGAGACTAACAAATTTATTAGAGCATAAGCTTTCGTGGACTACTACTACTTCTTCGGAAGTGGGCTGTAGTCCACGAAAGCTTATGCTCTAATAAATTTGTTAGTCTCTAAGGTGCCACAAGTCCTCCTGTTCTTCTTTTTGCGGATACAGACTAACACGGCTGCTACTCTGAAACCTTTCATAACACATTTAGGTGGCGTGAGTTTAGGAACCTGCATATCTGCAGAGAAACGCAGCGGTGGTTTTGTGTGTATCCCAGTGGTGCCGCGAATGGGGGTTTAGTTTATGCACCTCGATTGCTTTTTTTTAATCTGGACCTCTCTGAACGAGCAGCTGTATTGACTAAAGTGTGTGTGTGTGTGTGTGTGAGAGAGAGAGACTGAAAGCCCACAAACCTCGTTGGTAGGTCAGTGGCAGTGAAATGCTTAAACAAGCCTCGTTGAAACACCCACCACCCGAAACCATACAAAAAAATCAAATCTATATTTGATTATTCGTTTGAAATGTACAGTGATAGTTTGTCATTACAGGAAATAAAATTAGAATTATGTAAAATGTCAAAGTACATTGACAGACTGTCAAAAGTGCACATATGATGAATATGTTGCAGCCCCTTTTGAATGTGAATGTGGTGGCTCTTAAAAGAGCCTTTGGATCTTTCGTAATAGTTTTCTAGTTGCCAAAAGCTGGTGGGTGTAATCAAGCTTTTAAGCTCTCTCGCCTCGGATACGCCGGGCTAACTGGATGTCCTTGGGCATGATGGTGACTCTCTTAGCGTGAATAGCACACAGGTTAGTATCTTCAAAGAGCCCCACCAAGTAGGCTTCGCTGGCCTCCTGCAGGGCCATAACGGCCGAGCTCTGGAAGCGCAAGTCGGTCTTGAAATCCTGGGCGATTTCACGGACCAGGCGCTGGAAGGGCAGCTTGCGGATGAGCAGCTCAGTAGATTTCTGGTAGCGGCGGATCTCTCGCAGGGCTACGGTGCCGGGCCGATAACGATGAGGCTTCTTCACTCCCCCAGTCGCAGGCGCGCTCTTCCGGGCAGCTTTAGTGGCCAACTGCTTACGGGGAGCTTTGCCACCGGTGGACTTACGGGCGGTCTGCTTGGTCCTGGCCATTCTCAGCAACCCTCACTCACAACTCTGAGACAAACAGCACAAAAGAATAAAGTAAGGCAGAGCCCCTCGGCTCCGGCGATATATATAACCCAGTCCTCCTTTCTGATTGGTTGTTGACATGGAGCCAGCTATCATTGGACAATTTGAACATTTGAAAAGCCCGCGCTTGTGCAGCCAGTCATCCGACCCGCCCTTCCCTACCTCCAGTGTCGCTCCGACATGATTCGCCCAAACCGGCTTTCAACGGTCAAGTCACTAAACTCGCGCTCTCTGGATGTCCCCATAGTCCGTTTCTTGCGGTCCCTCTCTCTGAAAATCCGCCGCCCCCTCCCCCACCCCCACTTTCGATCTCGTCTCTCTCTCTCATTTAAATCGATGGCTCGTCGTCTATTTCACTTCCAAACGGGCCAAATCTCGGATACCGAACATTATTCCCACTTCTTCGCTGTACTGTATCTTACATATGAACAACCTGAACGAGCACGAATCCCCGCCAGATAACACTGAAACAACAGGATGTGTCGACTGCATAGAAAGTCTCTTCGTCTGCTAATGTATAGGCTTTTAGAAGGTGACCGTGTCCTACGATTCTTCCTCTCGGACTGAGAAGCACTGCCTCCTTATGAAGGAGGGAGCCCTTTACTCTCCTTCGGTCCTGCCTTAAGCTTCAGAGGAGACCACGTATCCGCTGTAATTCTTAAAGACATCTTCTCATACCCCTCCCCCCCCATGTCGTCTCTACAAAAATGAAAAAGCGTGTATGAAATAAGGGACCTCGTGGAACAAAGCGGGAAATAAATCTTTTGCCTTCCCCAAATGAGCGGGGCGGGGGGGAAGAAACGGACACTAGTGTTTTTAGCCAGAATGGACTTTATTGCATTTTACCCTTCAATTGTTTGTCGTGACGTTTGCAGGACTATCAGGACGCGGATAAGACAGCAAAAAGGTGTTCCCGGGAAACCCAAGCTGTTCTTCCTCTCTCGTTACCCACAAAGCTGACGAAACCAATTTTGGCAAAGAAGAAGAAAAAAGTCGTCCGTAGCCTTTTAACCACAGGGTTTAGTCACCCACCCCCCGGCCACCAGTGAAAGAGCATTAATACTTCTCATTCTACGTGATGTACGATTTAGATCAAGTGAGAAAATAAAGTACCCCCAAACTTAAAGTACGCCTAGTTTAACACACACAGACACGCCGCCGTTTCAGAAACAGACTACTAGCACTTAAGCTCTCATTGTGAAAGTGTGGGTGGCTCTTAAAAGAGCCTTTGTTTTTGAAGATGTTTCAACTTTAAAACGGGATGAAAGCTTAGCCCCCGAATCCGTAGAGAGTGCGACCTTGGCGTTTTAGAGCATACACCACGTCCATGGCAGTCACGGTCTTCCGCTTCGCGTGTTCCGTGTAAGTGACAGCATCACGGATAACGTTCTCTAGAAACACTTTCAGTACTCCTCGGGTTTCTTCATAAATCAATCCAGAAATACGCTTTACACCACCACGGCGCGCCAAACGACGAATAGCCGGCTTCGTAATACCTTGAATGTTATCCCGAAGCACCTTCCGATGGCGCTTAGCGCCCCCCTTTCCCAACCCCTTACCACCTTTGCCACGACCAGACATGATACTACAACCTTCGAACCACCCTACTTACAAAACCAGAATAAACAGGCTATGTTAGCGCGTTGTGCTCTCTGTATATCGTCTGGGGGCCGACCTGTTTGAGAACTTTCAAAGAAAGGGGTGGAGCCTTGGCCCTGTTTTCCACCGCATCCCACCTCCTCCGGTTGCAGCTGCCTGCACGAGGCGTGCTTTAGAAGAAAAGAGGCGGGTTATTGAGTTTGCTGTCCACCTCTCCGCTCCCCTTCCCTCCCACCCTGCTGTAGTTACATTCCCCGAGATTTGATTTAAAGAAGGAAGATAAAATAGATAGTGTGTCTCAGTATTACAAACGAATCTGTCAAAATTAGATGATCACAATGATCCCTTCTGGCTTTGGAATCTATGAAAAAGTCCTGCTTTCAGTAATTAGGTTTGCAATGTAACCCCGCAGTTACAGGTAATATCGCCCGTCACTGTGAATTGTGTAAAATAAGAGCCACTTTCCAACTGATTTTTTTATTTGTCCTTAGCTTATAATCTTCCTTTCTGGAAGGTCTTCCATCAAGAGGTTTTCATATTTGTGGCCATTTTTTCAAACCCTCCCCTGATTTTCAAGCATTTACAGACAGCATCAAAATCTGACCAATCCGGTTTCCGGACACATCGTCTCTCCCCAGTCTTTTCTAAAGCCTGTTCAGGGAGGGTTAATATGAATGAAAAGTGCACATTTATTTCATCATAAGATAAAGCAGGACACCGCATTCTTTTCTTCCATTTGTTAAATTGGTTCATTTGGTGGTATGCTCGTTCTTACTGTTCCTTTCACAGTACATGCAATAGTGTGACTAATGCATAAAAACGACTGCAGAACTAATCGCTCACAAAACCAGACTGCTTGCCCATTGCAGAGAAAAGAACTCATGTCTCTACCTCAGAGGCAGGAATCATTGTTTTATGTTGGGAAGGGGTCAGTTTCTGAATTGCTTATATGCAAACGGGGGCTCGGGGGCAATACTTAGAAAACGATGTTATATGTGCAAACATGGCAACGCAAAGGCTACACTGCACCAATTTAGTACGAACCTTCATATCTTTGGAAAGCCTGGGTGAATATTATCTGAAGGGGGTTCTCAAAAGCCGTTGAAAAACGTGTCACCCGTTCTCGTTCCTTATCCTCTACTGTCCTCTGATGGACAGTTTTTTGTTTGTTTGTTTGTTTGTTTGTTTGTTTAAGCCCCGGAGTTTTAAACGATACAACATTCTGTTGACTTTTCCTATTTACTACTGCTGATTATTTTTAAATAGATACCTTTTGTTCATGTCTCTCACTCTCACAAGAAGATTACGAGTACTCTGAATATCAGGTTATTTCTCCCTGTACAGGCAGAGAGGACTACAACATGCCAGCAGAACTTCAATTGTACAAAGGTATGTCTGCAAAGTAGGAGATCTAACAAATGGGAAACGTGGAGGTTTCCCATATTAGTAATTTGAAATAATCCCAACACTGGCCAAGATTGCATATTGTGCAACTGAAAGTCTGTAGCCAGAAATAGGCAGCTAAATACCATGCCCTAAGCAACCTGATGCTAGTACAGCACAAGTTTGCCAGGTCTCAGAGTGGCAGGTAAGACCATATTCTGTTCCTGTGTTTCTCCAAAAGTGAGGTTGTAAGTGAAAGTCAATACCAAAGACTTTACTCTTATTTTCTTTCCCCCTTTGTGCACATTTTTCTTGTTTTGTCTTCTAGGAAATGAGATCAGACTTTTGCAATAGTAGCAATAGCAACAAAAACAGCTCCAGCCAATCTCAACTAACTTGTCTTTTCCCTAAAGGACAGTAGTTGCCATCTTGTCAAACAAGGTTTATGTTGGTTTGTTTTTGTTTGTGTTTTTCCTTTAAAGACAGGCTACAGATACAGGGAAAGGGAACAAGAAATGTTGTTAAAACGAAAGCCTTACTTAATATTTTACTTTTCAAATACTTTGTTTTTCTTTCTTTTCTGTGTCTTTAATGAAAGGATTTTTAATGGTGTTTGCCATGGTGCTAAGCATTTCTGTGTACCAAACCTGATTTAAAACTGTTTAATGTTGGACAGTGACTGGGTCTTTGTAGCGGTGTATGCACTCCCTGTCCCATTGCAGCAGGCGATGGGGGTGCTGACACCGCATAACTGTCTACCCAACTGTTTCAGACCTCACCACGATAAGACACAGTGGTCAGATTCAACACAGCTACGCTTGGGTTCAGGGCTGTGTGGCCTAGTAGCCAGAGTCACTAGCACTGCCTTTGGGGTCAGGGCTGTGTGGCCTAGTAGCCAAGATTGCATATTGTGCAACTGAAAGTCTGTAACCAGAAATAGGCAGCTAAATACCATGCCCTAAGTCAAAGAAGTGGACCACCACCCAGGGGTGGGTGGCAGCAGAGGTGGTAGGGGGTTCCGGCCCAGGATCCTGTCAGCGCTGAGTGTGGTCACCACCCAGTGAGCGGGGATCCTTTTGCAACACACTGATTCTCTTCAGGTGCGAGGTACCACTCACTACAGACCTCTAGGCCACTTCCTACTGTGAGTCTCGAAGCCAGGGTCTGTTTGTCATCAGAATCTCTGAGTTCCTTGGTATGGGTAGCTGGTTGGGACTCCAACTCCTGTCAACTGGTTGGGGGCAACCGGTCTCCAGTCTGGGCCTCAAGCTCTCTGGTTCCTGCAATCGGGGGCTGAAGCAGCTCCCAGGCTTGAGCCTCCACCGAGTGTCCTTCCTCCCCGGCTGTCAATCCAGAATGAGGTGGTCTTCTCTCCTTTATACTAGTGCAGCATTTGGAGCGTGCCCAGTCTGGTCTAAGGGATGGCACTTCCTCCGCCCATAGTGTGGGATTAACCCTTTACTGCCTAGTGTGGGGTATGCACGCCCCGTCACAGTCTTGTTAATACATTGGACTCTTTGGGTCTATATATTCCATCTAAATTAATACAACAGGACATCCTCTGCATATAACATCAACATGAAACCAAGTTATATGCCTTGGATATCTGGATGAGACTGTATAGATATTGTCAGGGCCTCAAGAGCCAAATCAAAAAGTAATAGACACAACAGTCACACTTGCCTAGTTCCTCTGCAGAGGCTGAAAATATTCAAGGTCACTTTGCTGGTTGTGAGGTGAGAGGTTGGGGAAAAAAATGTAACAGTTGGATGTAGGAACTAAACATGGGTACAAATACAAATTTTTGTAGAGTACAGAATATACCTCCAGCTTACCCTCTCAAAAGCATTTTCTGCAACTAAGGCTAAAACAGGTTGTGGTTCAGGGTCACCATATTTTACTGCTATTGTATGATATGATTAACTTTGTCAAAGGTTATCAGAGCCAAGAAAGTCTCTGACAAACCCAACTGATTTGGATGCATGATAGAGCTTAAAACCTTCTCCAGTCTCATTCCCAGAACTTTTGCCACTACAGTATTCTGATACCACTATTAATAAAGGAAATTGGCCTGCAGTTGGAACATAGTGTGGCATCTCACCATCTCTTCCTCATTTAGGAATAACTAATATTTGGACTGCCCTCAGCATATGAGGAAGGGTGCCTTCTAGAAATGACTCATTAAACATTTCAATTATCTTGACAGATAGAAGTTCAAAGAAGTGTCTATAGAATTCGTGGGGAACTTATCTGGGCCTGAGACTTTCCCCACTTTCATATTCTTAATCACCTCACTTAAGTCATCCTCAGGGGAGCATCAAGTTTTCCACACTGGGCTGCAGTAATTTGTGGTAATGTAATATTTTTGAAAAAATCGATCCAAATCGTCTGTGGATGGGTTTGTACAGATCTTTGTAGAAATTAAAGAAGTATTTATTAATCTCATTGGGCAATGTATGTAATTTACCATGTTTATCACAGAAGACCATGATTCTACACACAGAAGCCTTTTGTCTTAGTTGATATACCAGCAACTTGCTTGCTTTTTCATCCCATTTCCAGAAATACTATTGAGTCAAAATAGGGTGAGTTCAGGCTGTGCCAAGTGCAGCTCATTGAGTTCATATCTATTATTGATCAGGGATCACAACAAATCTGGAGATGGGGCTATGGCATAAGACAAATCAAGCTCTATTACTTTTTTTTTTTTCAGGCCACTCAAATTTTCTTCATATTTCTTCTTCTTGGCAGTCATTAAACTAATAATTCGATCTCTCAAATAGGCCTTGAGAGTCTCCAACAACATCCTGCTAGAAGATGTTCAGGGTTCGTTTGTCTCCAGGAAAAGGCCAATTCCTTTTTCAATATATATATATATTTAATGGGGATCTAATAAAAGCGAAGAATTAAGTCTCCATCTACATGTCTGTTTCTTATGCAGTTCTGTTCCTATTTGAAAAGGACTGGGGCACAATTGTTGGATTAAAAGTAATAATTAATAACATTTATGTTGTGGAAATTGTAAGAAAAATTATTCCAGAACAGACCCTGGATTTGTCCTGACCATTAGAAAGAAATATGTCTCTCAGCCTGCTCTCTCAACCTGCTAAGTTTGTGCTAATTGAAACAGGCCTGTCAGTTTTCAAGGTCTGTGCTAATTGTAGAAAAACATCCAGAGGCAAAGAGTTTATTCTAAAAGTAACAAGATAACAGCTGTCCTTTAGGGCTGGTGCAACTTTGGAGGGGGATTGTAACTCCGACAGGGGGCCGACATTGGGAAGAAGAGTCCTGCCACCTAGAGCCTGAGGGCGTGTGGTCACAGCCCGAGTGAGTGTCCGACCAGTAACATCCCTGCAGCACAGACAGGGCCTGAGAAGGAGGCCTGGCACATGTGAGGAATAGACTGTGAACTTCCCTTACATTCCAGAGACTGCTGTTTGTGATGTCCCCATGCCACAGAGCAGGGTTATGTGTTTTACTTTAACCTTTCCCATTTTTCCTTATTTTTTTTAAACTGATTGCTGTTAAATAAATTGTATCTGCTTTGAATTGTATGTAATGCTCAGTAGGTCAGGGAAGCATCCAGTGCGGAGAGAGAACCCTGGAGTGGGGACACCCTAGCCCCTGTGCTAAGTGACCACTACAGGGTTGGGGGAGCCCCCATCCCCCAGGAATCCTGGGCCCAGCCTTGTTGGGGTTACAAGGATTCTACCACACAGGAGAGTGGAAGGGGAACCCTTGAGGTCAGGCAGGCCTCTGGGTAAAGGGAGTGGGAGCGAGGACTCCGTTTGCTAGCCCATTTCACCAGGGTAATTTATAATCCAGAAAAGTTCCCCATAATAGCAGGACCATCCCCCCGCTTACATACGCAATTCCAGGGCCATTCTACTTTTGGTTGGCTTATGACCCTACCGGCAGATTTATCCATTTAAAGCACTTAATTAAAATCCCCAACAATTACAGTAGGGAGATGGGGTGCTCCATATAAAGAAGTTAAAAAAGTATATTAGCAATGACTAGCTCAAATCCATTTCTGGTGACTTTAAGGATTAAAGATCTGCACTGATCATTTGAAATTGACTCAGACACTATTATTGCCAGTACTGTATGGAAGAGGATTGCTATTCCTCTGGATAGGAATGAGAAGTAGCAAAACATTGTTTTTCCTACCCAGTCACATTCTAATTTAGCAGCCTCATCTGTGGTCAAGTGTATCTTCTGCAAAAGAACTACATTGATCTTTGCTCTCTTTAATAATGAGAATGCTTTTATCCCCCTTATCCTTTGAATTGGAGTGGTGAATCCCTTTACATTCCAGGAAATAAAATTGAAATTCAGGATCTGTTGGCTGGTTAAGAGTTATTATCGTTATCATTATTTTAATGTGTGATCTTATGAGGGTGATGAAATGTTTGCATTATTTGCTCTGTTGAATCCCATTCTACTCCCCACACAGAATTCCACAGGGTGGAAAGGAGGGGGAGTATATGGATGAAATGCTTCAGACATTTATTTCATAGTTGTTGGATTACCTTGTCTGATGCTTGCCACTTGCCAGACTTCCAGGGAATAAAGTAGATTCAGGAGAATTGTGGGGAGGCATGAGCATAAGGTGCCAGCAAAGGCAGAAGTTTGATGTAAATCACAATCGGATAGGGTATAATTGTCCTGAGTGTTGCTTGTCCAAAGGGCTCTGGGAAGGGGTACAGAGAATGGGTGTCATAAGGGGCTATAGAAGAGGGAACCAGAGAGGGAGAGGGAAGAGCACAAAAAGAGAGGTTAAAACAAAAACATAAAATGCATAATATATACATAACAACTTGACTTGTTGCCAAGTATCACTGGCTGTCCAACTCTATCCTAAGTGGTGTCCCCCCATTCCCCACTTAAAAAGCAAAACAGAATGAAAAAATGCTGTGTATATCTTCCTCCACATTAAGGGAGGAGGTGAATATTATGAGCTTATGCTGTACACATTTGTATACAGTGCAAGACAATACAATTTTGGGTT
This sequence comes from Chrysemys picta bellii, assembly GCF_011386835.1. Classification (NCBI taxonomy): domain Eukaryota; kingdom Metazoa; phylum Chordata; order Testudines; family Emydidae; genus Chrysemys; species Chrysemys picta. The sequence goes on along the minus strand of NC_088791.1, from coordinate 88,729,584 downwards.
TACACTCCAGAGCAGGTGTGCACCAAAGAGATGGGCAATTCCCCGAACTGAGTCCTCCCACATAGAGCTGATTGCAGATGCTGTGTGATTCCACAGCTGGGCATGTCCCTACCTGTGTTTGTGCTGGAAGGGGATTGGAGAGCCTGACACAACAGCACAGCGTGGGGGGAGGGGACCCAGGCTGGTGGACAGGTTGGCCCTAGCACATCAGGTGGCACCCAGAAGGGGGGTCCACCCATCACAATGGGGCCAAAAAATGGTTACTCACTTCTCATAACTGTTGTTCTTTGAGATGTGTTGTTCATGTCCATTCCAATCATTTGTGTGCGCACGCACGGGCACATTGGCCAGAAGATTTTTCCCCTACCAACATCCATCGGGTCGGTCTGGGCTCCCCTTGGAGTCATGACCTCATGGTGCCTAATATATAGCCCTGGTGACCCGCCACCCCTTCAGTTCCTTCTTGCTGGCTACTCCGACAGAGGGGTAGGAGGATGGGTATTGGAATGGACACGAACAACACATCTCAAAGCACAGCAGTTACGAGAAGTGAGTAACCGTTTTTCTTCTTCGAGTGCTTGTTCATGTCCATTCCAATCAGGTGACTCCCAAGCCAAATTCAGGAGGAGGGGTCGGAGATGTCCACTGATTGGAGTTCTGCTCTTCCTAAGGTCACATCGTCTCTGGCCTGCCGGGTGATTGCATAGTGTGCAGCAAAAGTGTGTATGGATGACCATGTCGCTGCCCTGCAGATTTTCTGGGTGTCAATGAAGCCTGTGCCCTGGTAGAGTGCGCTGTGATCGGAGGTGTGGGAACCCCTGCTAGAGTGTAGCACTCACTGATACAGGCCACGATCCATGATGAAATGCGCTGGGCTGAAACCAGCTGTGCTTGGCAGTAGGTGGCAAGGATGCCGGCATCTGCCACAGGGTCTCAGTGGAGTCCACAATGGTCTTTATAAGAGTCAAGTCTATATGTGAAGGTCCCGAGGGTGCCAGGATATCCACCATGGGATCCCTTCCCCTACCATGTCCTCAGCCTTGATGTCCAGACCCTGGGCAGCCCTGCACAGCAACTGCTGCACAACTCTGTTGTCCTCTAACGCAGGGGCTATGGCTGTCCCCGCCAATGCTTCATCCAGCAATGAGGAGGATGAAGTGTGTGCCGGTAGTGGAAGTTCCATCTACCTCCCTACCGAGGGGTCACGTGACTCCGGGGGCAAAATCGGAGGCAGTTGCACTGCTGACGGTGCTGGGGCTATGGACGTCGGAACTGGCATAGTCAGTGGCATCAGTCCTACAGGAGGGAGCTGCATTGCCATGCTCACAGGTTCCTGCATCAAGGTCGACGTCGACAATGGTGCAGGCATGAGAGACGGATGCATCGACGTTGTGAAAGGTGATGCCGAGGTCGGAGCTGAGCATGGTGCCGGAGGCAGAGGCATCAGGACCGATGGTGCCGAGCGTAGATGTGCAGCGGAAGGTGGCACGATGGTGGCGAAGGCCACGGAAGATGTTACTGAGGTTCCTTGGGATGTTACTTGGGTTCCTGCTTGGTGCTGGTGAAAAGCACAGGGGGTCCAGAAGGGCCACTGAGGTGGATTCTGCCACTGCAAAGGCCACACCTGGGGCTCTCTTTTGTCTCTACCGGACCTTGATGTGTGACTTCTGCTCCTACCAGAGCGATAGGAGTTGGACTCTGACTCCGAGGTCTCAGACACTGAAGACCACGGAGGAGCCAGTCCTCGGTGCCTTGAACATTGAGAGCTCGGGGAGCAAGTAGGTTCTGTCGGAGCAGGTAGGCTCCGAGGGACATGGCGACATGACATCATAGCCGGCTTCCCCTTCGAATGCACCGGAGGATGTGGGTTCACCGGCACTGAGAGTTCCTCCCTGACAGGCAAGAACAGTGCCGTCAGGTGGAGGAGGTCCCGAGCAGCCTAGTATGCTTTTGGCGTGGACGGGGGCTGCAGCTGCTGTATAGGCTCTGGTGTTTGAGGCGGGGCCGGACTCAACTGCTGCACCTGGGCAGGAGTCAACACAGCCCGGGAAAGAGATCCTGAGGAGTGGCCCACCTGGGGTCACACATCTCATGGCTTAGCCAGAGGAGAACGATCGTCCAGCTTTTTCTTCTTTTGAGGCACCGGCAAGTGGGAGCAGTGCCTACTGTCAGATGGGCCCCGTGAGGAGTAATGACAGTGCCGAGCGTCTCTGGAAGAGTCCTTTCTCAGCGCCAAGCTCGCCTATGGTGCCGGGGCACTCCGCATAGAGTACTACGCCGTAGGGGTCGGATGTCCCAAGCCCAGGTCAGAGTGGGGACATAGAGCTGCCTGCATGAGGATCACTTTGAGCCGCTGTTCCCTTTTCTTAAGAGTTCTCGGACGGAACTCACAGCAGATCTTACAGAGATCTTTCTGATGGGTCTGCCCCAGGCACCGTAGACACGATGAGTGCGGGTCACTTTTGGGCATGCATTTGGCGAAGGCCACACAGTTTTTGAAACCTGGGGACCGTGACATACCACTGCTCTGGGAACCAAAGTGGGTCGGGGGGACCCCCCAACAAACACTATACTAAACTCTAATAACTCTGACAACACTAACAACTAACTATATACAACCGGATAGAGAGTGAACTTGCAGTGCAAGAGCTAAGGGAAGTTCCAGCCATGGTCACTGACGGTAAGAAGGAACTGAAGGGGTGGTGAGTCAGCAGGGCTATATATTAGATGCCATGAGGGTGCGACTTCAGGGGGCACCCAGGCCGACCGAATGGATATTGCTAGGGGAAAAATCTTCCAGCCAACGTGCACATGCGGACGCACACACCTGATTGGAATGGACATGAACAAGCACTCAAAGAAGAACTTTTTGTTTCAGAAAGTGGAGGAAGTAACCAGAGAGACAGACATTTTAGCAGCAGAATAAGGCCAATGGACTTAAAAAAGGTAGACTTTAACAAACACAGAGAACTGGTAGGCAAGTTACCATGCGAAGCAAATCTAGGGGAAAAGGGAGTTCAGGAGAGCTGGCAGTTTCTCAAGAAGACAATATAAAAGATCCAACTGGGAACTATCCCAGTGTGAAGTAAAGATGGACAAAATAGTAAGGAGCCAATATGGTTCCATCAGGAGCACTTTAATAACCTGAAAATCAAAAAGGAATCCTAGCAAAAGTGGACACATGGACAAATTACTCAGGAGGAATACAAACGAATAACACAAGCAGGTAGGAAAAAAATCAAAACAGCTAAGGCACAAATTGAATTAGACCTAGCCAGGGACATAAAAGGCAACAAGAAGAGGTTCTTTAAATACACCAGCAGCAAGATAAAGATGTAGGACAGTGTAGTCCTTTACTCAGCAGGACAGGAGAGCTAATAAGTGGTTACATCAAGAAAGCTGAGATGTTTAATACCCCTTTTCCTTCAGTCTTCCCTAAAACATTTAATGCTGACCAGATATTCAACACAATTAATATTCACAACAAGGGAGAAGGAATATAAGCCAAAATAGGGAAAAAATAGGTTAAAGAATATAAAGCCCTGGTCTACACTACAGGGTTAGGTTGAATTTAGCTGCATTAGGTCAATTTTATAATAAATGTGTCTACGCAAGCAAACCCATTCCGTCAACCTAAAGGGCTCTTAAAATCGACTTCTGTACTCCTCCCTGGCTAGGGGAGTAGCACTAAAATCGACCTCGCTGGGTCAAATTTGGAGTAGTGCAGACGCAAATCAACATTATTGGCCTCCAGGACCTATCCCAGAGTGCTCCAATGTGACTGCTCTGGACAGCACTTTCAACTCCGATGCACTAGCCAGGTACATGGGAAAAGCCCCGGGAACTTTTGAATTTCATTTCCTGTTTGGTCAGCGTGGCGAACTCAGTGGCACAGGAGACCATGCAGTCCCCCCAGAATCGCAAACGAGCTCCAGCATGGAGTGAATGCGAGACACTGAATCTGATTGCTGTATGGGGAGAAGAATCTCTGTAGGCAGAACTTGGCTCAAAAAGAAGAAATGCTAATATATATGCCAAAATCGCACAGGGCATGACGGACAGAGGCTACAACAGGGACAAACAGCAGTGCCGTATGAAAGTCAAGGAGCTCAGACAAGCCTACCAAAAGACAAAGGAGGCAAACAGTCACTCTGGGTCAGAGCCCCATACATGCTGCTTCTAAGATCAGCTGCATGGCATTCTAGGGGGGGATGTGACGAACCGGGACTGTTCTTGCTGGGGTGTGTGAATGCTGACAGGGGAGTGTGACTAGGATGGTCTGCATCGGGGGATGGGAGCCGGCCCAAGGGAACATACCTGAGCTTGTAACATGAGAACCCAGGAGGGGGTTGGAGGTCAGATGACTCCGGGGCCCGGGAAACTGAACAAAGGCGGTGGGAGGGGTCGCGGAAGGAGAGTGCTGGAAGCAGGCTGGAAGCAGGCTGGAGAGATGGCTGGGAGGCAGAGATGGCTCTGACCCCCCAAGGGGGGTGGGCTGGCATGCCCTGGGACCCCAAGCTGGACCTAACTGAGGGGGGCCCTGTTGTCTGTGCCTGCAAGACCTGTCTTGGACTGTATTCCTGTCATCCAAATAAACCTTCTGCTTTACTGGCTGGCTGAGAGTCATGGTGAATCGCAGGAAGCCGGGGGTGCAGGGCCCTGAGTTCCCCAATACTCCGTGACAACTGGTGGCAGCGGCGGGATCTACTGCACCCCGTGGACGGCGCTTCCTGCAGTAAGTGACTGGGGAGCAGTAAAACGAAGGGGGATTGACGGGGACCAGGCCTGCTGAAGAGTGGGAGAGAGACGGTTATTACCCCTGGGAGTGTGTGACCAGCGAGAAGGACTTTTGCAGTAACAGGGTCCCCCGGGGGGGATCACAGCGAGTGGTCCCAGGGGCGGAGGAGTCTGCAGCTCGACCCTGGCAGAGAGGTGGTGACCTCGAGAAGGGCTGGCACACTAGGGGGCCCCCTGCAAACTGTGGGGAGCTGTGAGCACACAGGCCGGTGAGTGGCCAGCAGGAAGATGTATGCCAAGCGGCTTAAGAGCGACCTGGTGGAGCTGTGCAAGCAGAGGCGGCTGCGCATTGGGAGGCTCACCAAAGAACAGCTCATCGCCCAGCTGGAGGCGGAAGATCGCGCGAATGAACTGATCCCTGTGTCTCAGGGAAGCAGCCTGGCAAATGCAGCACAGGCACCAGTGTCTGTCCCAGCTGGGAGTGGTCAGCCGGCTGCTGAGGGCTTCCCGAGACCCCTCCTTCCTATGCCTAGGGGAAGGGTGGGGAGGAGCCCAGCAAATACCGAAGGCGCCGTGACCCCCCCGGCCAGCAGGGGGTCCCCCCGGCGAAGCTCGCCGGCCAGCAGAGGAGCCTCCCGGCGACGTTCGGCATCCGGGGAGCGGAATTGGCTGGAATGGGAGAAAGAGCTAAAACTGAGAGAGCTGGAGGATCGTGAACAGCAGAGACAGCATGAAGAGAGACAGCGTCAGCATGAACGGGAGGAGAAAGAGAGACAAAGACAGCATGAAGAGAGACAGAGACAGGAGAATGAGAGACAGCGTCAGCATGAACTGGAACTGGCGAGACTGAGGGGCAGCGAACCCCCGGCTGCGGTGAGTGAGGGGGGACCCAGGACTGCACGGAGCTTTGATAAGTGCATCATGGCCCCATACAAGGAGGGGGAGGACATGGATGACTTCCTGGAGGCCTTTGAGACGGCCTGCGAGCTGCACCGGGTTGATCCCGCGGACAGACTCCGGGTCCTTACCCCCTTACTGGACCCCAAATCCGTGGCATTGTACCGCCAACTGGGAGAGGCAGAGAAAGGGGACTACGAACTATTCAAAAAGGCCCTGCTACGTGAGTTTGGGCTGACTCCTGAGATGTACCGGGGAAGGTTCCGGAGTCAAGATAAAACCCCTGAGATCTCATATCTGCAACTAGCCGTCCGCATGGAAAGATATGCCAGCAAGTGGGCTGGTGGGGCCCAGACGAAGGAGGACCTGATTAAACTGCTGGTACTGGAGCAACTGTATGAGCGGTGCCCATCCGACCTGAGGCTGTGGTTGGTGGACAGAAAGCCAGAGAACCCGCGACACGCCGGGCAGCTGGCTGATGAGTTTGTAAAGAGCCGGTCAGGGGGTGGCAGGGAGGAGCCCCAAAGGAACAGGCCCGCCGTGATGCAGAGAGAGAGTCACCCTGGGACCTCCCAAAGAGGGAATATGGGGAATCCCCTCCCACGGGGAATGCCCAGCGTCAGGGACAACCGACCGGCTCGAGGGGACCCACAGGACATGAGCTGCTATTACTGCGGCCGAAGAGGCCACGTTCGGGCCCAGTGCCCCAAGCTCAAGGACAGACTGAGCAGACCGAACCCGCATAGGGTTAACTTGGTAGAGGCCCAGACGGACGAGGGGCAGGCTTCTCACGCAAGAGGGGCTGGCAGCTTATCAACTGCTCAAGAGAGAGAAGGGCCCCAGGCCAGCTCCTCTAGGGGGCTGGATGCCCCAGACTCAGGGTTTTTGGTTTATACGGTGGGCGCGGGGCTGTCCCTCCGGAGAGAGTACCTTGTTCCCCTGGAGGTGGATGGGAGGAAGGTCAATGGATACTGGGATACGGGCGCAGAGGTGACGCTGGCCCGGCCCGAGGTGGTGGCCCCAGATCAGGTGGTGCCCAACTCCTACCTGACCCTGACGGGGGTGGGCGGAACACCAGTCAAAGTGCCCGTGGCAAGGGTACACCTGAAGTGGGGGGCCAAGGAGGGCCCCAAGGATGTGGGGGTACACCCGTATTTGCCCACTGAGGTATTGATGGGGGGGGACCTGGAGAACTGGCCAAGCAACCCCCAAAAGGCACTGGTTGTGACCCGCAGTCAGAGCCGGCGAGGGGCCCTGCGCCCTGGCCTTGGGGGGGGTGCCTTGCCTGAGGCGCAGGACCCTAACCTGGTGGGGAGGGAACGCCCAGGGACGCGGCTCAGGGAGGCTGCAGCTTCGGACCCAGCGGGCGAGAAAGAGCAGGTGGCCATCCCTGTCCCAGCTGCTGAGTTCCAGGCCGAGTTACAGAGAGACCCCTCCTTGCGGAAGATAAGGGACCTGGCCGACCTCAATGCGGTACAGACCATGGAACGAGGTGGCCGGAAAAGGTTCCTGTGGGAGAAGGGGTTCCTGTACCGAGAATGGGCTCCCCCAGGGAAAATGGAGTCAGGGGGGATCAGGAGGCAGCTGGTGGTACCCCAGAAGTATCGCCGCCAGCTGCTGTGCCGGGCCCATGACATTCCCCTCTCAGGGCACCAGGGAACCTGGCGTACCCAGCAGAGGCTGCTACGGAGCTTTTACTGGCCTGGGGTCTTTGTTACTGTCCGACAGTACTGCGGATCCTGTGACCCCTGTCAGAGGGGGAGGAAGGCCTGGGACAAGGGGAAAACAGCTTTAGGACCCTTGCCCAGCATAAAGGATCCTTTCCAGAGGGTGGCCAAGGTTAAAAGGGCGGCTCTAAACCAAGAGAGCCCAAAGCACAGACCTCCAGACTGGAGCGCTGGGAGAAGACCACAGCCCAGTTGGAACCCCAGAGGTATGGGGGTGGGAAAAGGGCACAGGCCGCATAAACCTTCCCACATGCGAACTGCGAGTGCCATCAAGCACCCCCGACCTAAGGGGGGGCGTGGAACGGAAGGGGCCTGGTGTAATTCTCACCAAGGAACTGGAGGGATGCGGGGGCATCCATGGGAACGGGGGTAGGTTCGAACTTCCCCGGGTCACTGGCTAAAGTGACCCTGCTCAGTTCGGTCTCGAAGGGGGGAGAGATGTGACGAACCGGGACTGTTCTTGCTGGGGTGTGTGAATGCTGACAGGGGAGTGTGACTAGGATGGTCTGCATCGGGGGATGGGAGCCGGCCCAAGGGAACATACCTGAGCTTGTAACATGAGAACCCAGGAGGGGGTTGGAGGTCAGATGACTCCGGGGCCCGGGAAACTGAACAAAGGCGGTGGGAGGGGTCGCGGAAGGAGAGTGCTGGAAGCAGGCTGGAAGCAGGCTGGAGAGATGGCTGGGAGGCAGAGATGGCTCTGACCCCCCAAGGGGGGTGGGCTGGCATGCCCTGGGACCCCAAGCTGGACCTAACTGAGGGGGGCCCTGTTGTCTGTGCCTGCAAGACCTGTCTTGGACTGTATTCCTGTCATCCAAATAAACCTTCTGCTTTACTGGCTGGCTGAGAGTCATGGTGAATCGCAGGAAGCCGGGGGTGCAGGGCCCTGAGTTCCCCAATACTCCGTGACACAGCTGCATGGCATTCTAGGGGGGGATCCTACCACTACCCCACCACTGTCCATGGACACCTGCAAGGGGGGAGTCTCACGCAACACAGAGGAGGATTTTGTAAATGAGGAAGAGGAGGAGAAGGAGAATGCGCAGCAGACAAGTGGTAAATCCATTCTCCCTGGCAGCCAGGACCTTTTCATCACCTTGGAGCCAATACCCTCCCAAATCGGGATCCCTGACCCTGAAGGCAGAGAAGGCCCCTCTGGTGAGTGCACATTTGTAACTACAGTATAGGGTTTAAAAGCAATAGTGTTTAATGTTTTATTTGCCCTGAAGACTTGGGATGCATTCGTGGCCAGTACAGCTACTGGAAAAGTCTGTTAACGTATCTGGGGATGGAGTGGGAATCCTCCAGGGACATCTCCATGAAGCTCTCCTAGAGGTACTCTGAAAGCCTTTGCAGAAGGTTTCTAGGGAAGGCTGCCTTATTTCGTCCTCCATGGTAGGACATTTTACCACGCCAAGCCAGTTGTCTGGAATCATTGCAGCACAAAGCATGGCAGTGAATGGTCCTGGGTTTTGGTCACATTCAAGCAACATTCGGTCTATATCTTTCTGCGTTAGCCTCAGGAGAGTGATATCATTCATGGTCACCAGGTTAAAATAGGGGAATTTTTGTAAGGGAACAATAAAAGGACGCCGTTCATGCTGGGCTGTTTGCGCTTGGCTAAAAGGGATCATCCCTGAGAATAGCCACGCAGAGGGGTGGGGGAAGGTGTGTGCTGCACATCCACCCAAAAACTGCAGCCCCTCCTTGTAAATGTGAAACCCAGCCGGCATTGCTTGCTATGGGAAAGGAGGATGCTGCAGTTTGAAAACATTTCCACATGTTATCAAGGCATTAGAAGCCAAACCTGCATACCTTTTGGCTTACCATGGCTGCTTGGAAACCGAATTCTGTTGCCCAGCCGTATGTGATGAGTCACCATACCGGCAGGCGCTCAATATAAAAGGCAAAATGTGACTTTGTATCTAAAGCACATGTGCTGTCTGCTGTGAATTGCTTGATTCACTGTGAAAGAGTCTCCCTTTTGTTCTCAGAAATGTATCATCTTAAATTTTACTCTCCCTTTTTATCCCCCCCCCCCCCAGGTGCAAATGTTTCTATGCTCCCCTTATCATCTCCATCCCTGAGGTTATCGCAGATTAGAAGGCGAAAAAAACCACACTTGCGATGACATGTTTTCAGAGCTCATGCAGTCTTCCCGCACGGATAGGGCACAGCTTAATGTATGGAGGCATTCAGTGGCAGAGGCCAGGAAAGCATTAAGTGAGTACGATGAGAAGAGGCAGGATGCAATGCTGAGGCTAATGGGGGAGCAAACGGACATGCTCAGGTGTTGGTGGAGCTGCAGGAAAGCCAACAAGAGCACAGGTCGCCACTACATCCACTACATCCACTGTACAACTGCCTACCCTCCTCCCCAAGTTCCATATTCTCCTCACCCAGACACCCAAGAATGTGGGGGCGGTGGGGCTCCGGGCACCCAGACACTGCACTGCAGAGGATGGTCCAAGCAACAGAAGGCTGTCATTCAAACAGTTTTGATTTGTAGTGTGGCTACAATAAGCAATGTGGCCTTGTCCTTCCCTCCTACCCTACCCCACGCGGGATACCTTATCAGTTATCTCCCTTTTTTTTTAATGAATAAAGAAAGAATGCATGGTTTCAAAACAATAGTGACTTTATTTCCTTTGCCAGCTGTGATTGAAGGGGGGATGGTGGTTGGCTTACAGGGAGTTAAAATCAACAAAGGGGGCGGGTTTGCATCAAGGAGAAACACGCACAACTGTCACACCGTAGCCTGGCCATCAAGAAACTGGTTTTCAAAGCCTCTCTGATGCACAGCTTGGCAACCTGTGCTCTTCTAATCACCCTGGTGTCTGGCTGTTCAAAATTGGCAGCCAGGCGATTTGCCTCAACCTCCCACCCCGACATAAATGTCTCCCTCTTACTCTCACAGATATTATGAAGCACACAGCAAGCAGTAACAACACTGGTTGTGCTGAGGTCTAACCTAGTCAGCAAACAGTGCCAGCGAGCTTTTAAATGTCCAAAGGCACATTCTACCACCATTCTGCACTTGCTCAGCCTATAGTTGAACTGTTCCTTACTACTGTGCAGTTTGCCTGTGTATGGCTTCATGAGCCATGGGAGCAAGGAGTAGGCTGGGTTTCCAAGGATAACTATTGGCATTTCAACATCCCCAATGGTAATTTTCTGGTCTGGGAAGTAAGTCCCTTCCTGCAACTGCTCAAACAGCCCAGAGTTCCTAAAGATGCGAGCATCATGCACCTTTCCCAGCCATCCCACGTTGATGTCGGTGAAATGTCTCTTGTGATCCTCCAATGCTTGCAGCACCATTGAGAAGTACCCCTTGCGGTTTATGTACTGGTTAGCAAGGTGGTCCGGTGCCAAGATAGGGATATGTGTTCCGTCTATCGCCCCACCCCAGTTAGGGAATCCCATTGCAGCAAAGCCATCCACTATGACCTGCACATTTCCCAGAGTCACTAGCCTTGATAACAGAACGTCAACAATTGCATTGGCTACTTGGATCACAGCAGCCCCCACAGTAGATTTGCCCACTCCAAATTGATTTCTGACTGACCGGTAGCAGTCAGGTGTTACAAACTTCCACAGGGCTATCACCACTCGCTTCTCAACTGTCAGGGCAGCTCTCATCTTGGTATTCCTGTGCTTCAGAGTGGGGGAAAGCAACTCACAGAGTTCCAGGAAAGTGACCGTATGCATGCAAAAGTTTTGCAGCCACGGGGGATCATCCCATACCTGCAATACTATGCAGTCCCACCAGTCTGTGCTTGTTTGCCGGGCCCAGAATCGGTGTTCCACTGTATCAACCAGCCCCACTGCCGCCACAATGTCCCAATTGCCACAGCCCATGCTTTCAGGAACGTCTGTGTCCATCTCCTCATCACAATCGTCCTCGTGCTGCCATGTCTTAGCCACGTTCTGCACATACTGCAGTATAATGCGAAAGGTGTTTACAATGCTCGCAACAGCAGCGGTGAGCTGAGCGGGCTCCATGCTTGCCGTACTATGGCATCTGCACTGGTAACCCAGGCAAAAAGGCGCGAAATGATTGTCTGCAGTTGCTTTCACGGAGGGACAGAGGGAGGGAGGGGAGAGTGACGACATGTACCAAACCCACCCGTGACAATGTTTTTGCCCCATCAGGCATTGGGAGCTTAACCCATAATTCCAATGGACAGCAGAGACTGCAGAAACTGTGGGATAGCTTCCCACAGTGCACTGCTCCATGAGTCGATGCTAGCCACGGTAGTGAGGACGCACTCCACTGACTTAATGCGCTTAGCGGGGATGTACACATTCGACTGTATAAAATCGATTCCTAAAAATTGACTTCTATAAAATTGATCTAATTTCATAGTGTAGACATACCCTTAGATAAGTTAAATGTATTCAAGTCATCAGGGCCTCATGAAATTCATCCTAGAGTACTTCATCAATTAGCTGAAGCAATCTCAGAACATTTAGTAATTATATTCAAAAGCTCATGGAGGATGGATGCGGTTTCAAAAGACTGTAGAAGGGCAAACTTAGTACAGTAAAAGCTGTGTTATCCGGCACTTTACCAACTGGAAAGCTCTAGAAACCGGCATTTCTGATACCCATTAAAAGTCTGGTTGAGTCCGTGTGGCTCCTGAGAAGCAGTGATATGTCCCTGCTGCTCCTAGGTGGAGAAACAACTGTGGGGGCTCCATGCGCTGCTCCCACCCTACCCTGAGCACTGGCTCCACAGCTCCCATTGGCCGGGAACTGTGGCCAAAGGGAGCTGCGGGGACGGTTCCTGCAGGCGGAGGCAGGGTGCGGAGCTGCCTAGTCATGCTTCCACCGAGGAGCAGCAGGGACATGTTGCCGCTTCTGGGGAGCCCCTGAGTTGAGCACCGCCCAGATCCAGTACCCCGAAACCCCTCTTATGACCCACCCCTGCCCCAAGCCCCCTCCCACACCCAAACTCCCCCCCAGAGCCTGCACCCTGCACCCCCTTCCGCATCCCAACCTCCATCCCTGAGCCCCCTCCCACATCCAAATTCCCTCCCTCCATATAACTCTTAGTTAACCGGATTTTTTGACTAACCGGCACTCCCTATTCCCCCAACATGCCCAATAACAAAGCTTTTACTGTACCTGTCTTTAAAAAGGGGAACAAAGAATACCCAAGGAATTATAGACAAGTCATCCAAACTTTGATACCAGGAAAGATAGTGGAACACATTATTAAACAATCAGTTTGTAAGCAACTGGAGGAGAAAATCTTATAAGGAATAGCCAGTATGGATTTGTCAAGAACAAATCATGCCAAAGCAACTCAGTTTCCTTGTTTGACAGGAATGATGGCCTAATGTATAGAGGGCAAGCAGTAAATGTGATCTATCTTGATGTTAGTAAAGCTTCTGACACAGTTCCACATGACATTCTCATAAGCAAACTAGGCAAATGTGAGCTGGATGAATTTTCTATAAGGTGGGTACACAACTGGTTGAAAGACCGTAATCGAAGAGTAATTATCAATGGTTCAGTGTTAAACTGTGAGGGTGTGTCATGTGCAGTCCCACAGGCGTTAATACGGAGTCTGGTAATATTCAGTGTTTTCATTAATGACTTGGATAATAGAATAGAAAATATGTGTATACAATTTGCAGATGACACTAAGTTTGAAGGGGTTGCAAGTGCTTTGGAGAACAGGATTAGAATTCCAAATCACTTTGAGAAACTGGAGAATTGGTCTGAAGTCAACAAGATGAAATTCAATAAAAATAATTGCAAAATACTATATTTAGTAAGGAAAAATCAAATGCACAGCTACAAAATGGAGAATAAATGGCTAGGTGGTAGTCCTGCTGAAAATGATCTGGGGGTTATAGTGGATCACAAATTGAATATGAGTCAACAATGTGATGTAGTTGATACAAATGCTAATATCCTTCTGGGTGGTATTAAGAGGAGTGTCTTATATAAGGCATGGGAGGTAATTGTCCTGCTCCTCTTTGCACCGATGAGGCCCCATCTGAAGTACTGTGTCCAATTCTGGGCACCACTCATTAGGACTGATGTGAACAAATTGGAGAGATTCTGGGGGGTGGGGGTGGGGGAGAAAAAAGGGTTTAGGAATCTTGACCTATAAGGAAAGGTTAAAAACAAATGTAAGTGGGGGAATGGTCCCGCTATTGTGGGGAACTTTCCTGGCTTCTGCACTACCCCAGTGAAGTGGGCTAGCGAAAGGATCTGAGTCCTCGCTCCGACTTCCTTTACCCAGAGGCCTCCCTGCCCTTGAGGACTCCCCTTCCACTCTCCTGTCTGGCAGAGTCCTTGTAAACCCCGACAAGGCTGGGCCCAGGATTCCTGGGGGGCTCGACCCCCAACCCTGCTGTGGTCACCCAGGACAGGGGCTAGGGTGTCTCCACTCCGAGGTACTCTCTCTGCACTGGGCACCTCCCTGACCCACTGATCATTTCATACAATTTAAAGCAAATACAAGTTGCTTAATTAACAATTAATTTTAAAAAAGAATAAGGAAAAATGGGAAAGGTTAAAGGAAACACATCACCCTGCTCTGTGGCAGGGAACATCACAAACAGTGTCTCTGGAACGTCAGGGCAGTTCACAGTCTGTTCCTTGTAGGTCCCAGGCTCCTTCTCAGGCCCTGGCTGTGCTGCAGAGAGGCTGCAGGTTGGACACTTCCTCTGGCAGTGGCCACACGCTCTCAGGCTCTAGGTGGCAGGACCCTTTTTCCCAGCGTTGCCCCCGCCCTGACAGGGTTAAGATCCCCCTCCAAGTATGACCTGCAGAGCCTCTTGGCTGAGGTGTCTCCCTGCACTGGGCCCACTGCCCAGCAGGGCCGGCTTTATGCCGATTCCCCTGAATGGGGCCCCGCGCCTAGAGGGCCCCGCGCAGCTGTCCATCCGGCCCACAGCCCACTTACCCCTCCTCCCCTGAACTCTCCACCCACCTTCTCCTCCCCGCGAATCAGATGTTCGCAGGAGGTAAGCAGGGGGGTGGAGGAGAGTTCCAGGGGGGCTCAGTGCGGCCCAGGTCGAGCGCGCGGCTCCCTCCGGTCTGGCCCCGGCCGAACACCCCCAGCCCGGTCCCGGCCAAGTGGCACCGGCCCGGCCCGAGAGGCTCCGGCCTGGCTCAGTTCGGGCCCTGTGGCGCCGGCCCAGCCCAAGAGGCTCCGGCCCGGCCCCGCGGCCCCGGGCCCGGCCCGGACGTGGACCTGGCCAAGTGGCTCTGATCCGGCTCAGCTCGGGCCCTGCGGCCCCGGCCCGGCCCGAGAGGCTCCGACCCGGCCCCGCGGCCCCGGGCCCGGCCCGGACGTGGACCCGGCCGAGCAGCTCTGGCCCGGCTCAGCTCGGGCCCTGCGGCGCCGGCCCCAGCCAAGTGGCGCGCCGGCCCGGCCCCGTCCCGGACGTGGACCTGGCTGGGCGGCTCTGGCCCGGCTCAACTCGGGCCCTGCGGCGCCGGCGCCAGAGCGGACCGAGAGGCTCCGGCCTGGCCCTGGCCCAGCGGCTCCGGCCCAGGCCCAGACCGAGCGGACCCAGGCCCAGACCGAGCGGACCCGGCCCTGGACCCAGCCCGGACCGAGCAGACCCGGCCCAGACCCGGACCCGGCCGAGCGGCTCCAGGCAGCGCGGTTAGGGGGCAGGGAGCAGGTGTTGGAAGAGGACAGGGGAGTTCGGAGGGTTGTGGGGGGGTGGATAGGGGTTGGGGCGGTCAGAGGGCAGGGAACAGGGGGATTGAATGGGGGCAAGGGTCCTGGGGGGGGGGCAGTCAGGAAGGAGCAGGGGTTGGGTTGGGCGGTGGGGGGCAGTCAGGGGCAGGGGATCCAGGGGCAGTCAGGGACAGAGAGAAGGGGTGGTTGGATGGGGCAGGGGTCCCAGTGGGCCATCAGGAATGAGAGGAAGGGTTGGATGGGGTGGCAGGGGACAGTAGGGGACAGGGAAGGGGGGTGGATGGGGCTGGGGTCCCGGGGTGTGTGTCAATAACTTTAGGTAGGCTTAGCATGCATCCACATACATTACACAATGTATGTAATATATAATTTTATTATTTATATAGTTATGGAAAGTAAATAATACATGGAAGAAATGAAAGGTGTTTTTTACGTGTTTCTTTTTTTTAAAGTAATCCCTGTCGGGGCCCCACTGAAAATGTTCAAATTGGGCCCCTCACTTCCTAAAGCCGGCCCTGCTGCCCAGGGTCCCCCTCGCTCTCCCCAGCTGCTCACCGCACCCAGCTCCGGACTGCTCCAGCCCCAGCCCCAGCTCCAGCTCCACTCGGCCTCAGCACGGCTGCAGCTGCTGCTCTGCCTTCAGCTCCCTGGGCTGCTTCTCTGGCCCCTCTGGCTCCGGTTGCTGCAGCTCTGCTCCCAGGGCAGCTCTGCTCTCTCTGGGCCGTGCTCTGGCTTTGGGGCTGCAGCTCTGCTTCCAGCAACTTAGCTCGGGCCCCTGCTCTCTCCTTAGCTCGGCCCCACTCTGTCTGAGCCAGGCAATTCCAGTTCACACGGAGGACGGGACCCCCCCCGGCCTCCTGACTCCCTGATTAGCCTGCCCGCCCTGTCAATCAGGCTGATCTGGAGCATTGGCCTCTCCCCATTGTTCCTGGGGACTGTCAGTCTCAGGGTCCTGATTTGCCATCGACCTTTCCCCTTTTAGTGCTAGGAGCTAGCAACCAAAACACCCCACTGAATGTTAGTAAGGGGGCAACAGTCCCCTTACACAAACAAACAAAAAAAGCTGGCATATTTCTTTTTGCGAAAAGGAGACTGATAGGTGATCTGATCACAGTCTTCAAATATATTAAGGGCTGTTATACAGAGAATTGTGATCAATTGTTGTCCAGTGCCACTGGACATAGAACAAGAAGTAATGGGCTTAATCTGCAGCAAGGGAAATTTAGATTAGATATTAGGGAAAACTTTACAATTATAAGGGTAATTAAACCCTGGAATAGCTTTCTAAGGATGGTTATGGGCATCGGTGCCAACTGGCAAATAGTTCACTGTCATGTAACAACAACTTCTATCAGGACTCACAAACGCACTACACTTATCGCATTGCTAATGTTGTGTAATATATCAAATAAAATCTTATAATCACTGAGAGAGGTATGTGTAGACATCAGTCAAGAAGTTGTATGCACGTACTAAAAATATGTTTATATTATGTAACCAGGCAAAGTTGATAAACAATTTCCCCCCCAGTCAAAGGAATATTGATTTAACTGTCTACCTAGATCTGTGATGCAGAGTAAACAGGATAAGACAAACACAATGGGAGTTCATTTGCATCTGAAGTCAATGGGAAAAGCAAATTAATAAGTGGATGAGAAAAGCAACATGGCACCAGCATGCTAGAGAACAAACAGCAGGACACATTTTAAAGGTTCACTTCACTTGACCATAAGAAGGAGGCAAAAAGATATTTTTGGTATCCATTACTGTGGAAGAAAAAAGGAGAGTGCTTTCTGCATCCATTAAAGCTGGATCCTGGGGCTGGGGGCTGGTGACACTGAGAGGTTGCTTTTGGTGAGAAGCTTAATTTAAACAAAGATTTTAGCCAGCAAAAATTATGTTTAGTCTCTTAGAAATTTGTTATACTTTTGCTTTCTTTGTAGCCATATCTGTTTCCAATATCCTTACTCAGTAACAATTCTCTATCTTTGTTAATGAACTTCTTTTTGTTTTATCAAGTAGATCTCTTTAATGTAATATTAAGCAAGGTGTGAATTCTTAGTTTAATCAAACAAGCTGGTGTGTATATGGTCTCTTTGGAGATCGTGAACTTACCAGTAATTATTTCTGTGAGTGTCCAGTAACATGGGGTGGATACTCCAGGGGAGCCCTCTTCCAGGGGGCTTTGGAACTGAGGTATGCCAAGTGTTACCTGCAAGACAAAATAAAGGCTAACAGAGCTTTGGAGGAGATTGTTTGGGTGGCTAAGTGATTGTGAGTGTTAGAGAACCGATACACAGTTTAACCCAAGCAAGTCTAGGTAACAAGGTGACCCATAGTTCTGGGCATGCCAAGAAAGCATCACACATTGTTGTACTTAAAGTACTGCACAGGATCTTTTCAGGGGGAATAAGACAAAACGCCACATTTATTAGTAATACATGTATTCATTAACACTGTATCATATGCATATAATATATTACACTTACACTCACACACACACACAAACACACTCCGTCTTGTTGTTACCAATTAGTTGCTCCCCTTAACTTCACTGGCCAGGTGAGTTAGATGGGGGAGGGGGTGGAGCCGGGCTTCTGCCGATCTGGATCGATGCTCCCATGTTGACAAGACAAGACCCGGGGTCCTCTGCAAGACACCTCACTTTTATAGCAGCTTTCCTCTTATGCAAATCTATACCAGATTCAAACTCTGTGTCTGTGTCCATTGGTCCTTTGTGCTGCTTTCTTTTGAGTGTTGTCCCAATGCTGCAAAGAGGGTGTTTCCAAAAGAAGGTGCTTGCTTCTAACCCCGAGGCCATCGGTATGTCTGGTTGTCTTTAATGAGCCCACTTGACACGTTTTATTGTCCTTGGGTCTGGCTCCCAGCCCCTCTCCAACAGTTGAGGCTGTCTGGAGGTGCTGCCTTCCATGCCTTGCTCATCCACACCTCATTCATTCAACAGGGCAATTGATTAAGAGTGAGGGGGGGAGAGCTCTTGTTCTACTGCTAGCAAAAAGAAATTTTTCTTCTATCTTATTCTATCCTTAGGGACTATAATATTATACCAAGGGCAATGCAAAGTTTCTAAATGAGGCTTTGATACAAAGTCCCATGAAAACAGAGGTCACACGTGGGTAGACCCACCACAAGGTTATATGAAGAGGCACAATGTAAAGTCATATGACAATTATCAGAGATTTATCTACAACATCAGTGGAGGTTTTTAAGAAGTAGGTTGGACAAACACCTGTCAAGGATGGTTTAGGTTTACTTGGTCCCGCCTCATTGCCAGGGGCTGGACTTGATGACTTCTCAAGTTCCCTTCCTATGATTCTATAAACAAAACTATAATTCTATAGACAAAACTAAACCAGCTGTAAATTGCAGAGGAGATGAACCAGGAAGACCCACCATCCAGGCTGGGAGCTTCACCAATGCCCATTATTTAAATTATGTTTTTAACAAGAAGCCTATAATTCCCAGATCACAAAGTAGTAACAACATCATAAGGAGGTGAAAGGTAGCACACACTCCACAAACATGATATTTTTTAACCGGGTCTGACAAGGATATGCTTTGTGTTTACCCCTAATTGTAATCTTTTCAGTTTGCCAAACTGAACACCAGAGTACTGATAATACAGCTTGATGAACTGCGTGAGACATTGAATGTTGTGGGGATTATTTTCCCTGAGCTGCATGCCACGCTCCCTTTGATTTACATCCAAATGTTCAGTTTCCCTCCCCATGTTAATTGAATATATTACTGACAGGAGAGAATTCTAACTTCTTTCACAGATTGTAAAGTTCTGTACCAAACAACATAACAAACAATCCAATTCAGTTAGTGACTCTTCTGTATATTTCATACTCCATATATATATATATATATATATATATATATATATATATATATATATATATTCAGGGTCTGAGCTTATACTGGGTGTTAGGGGCAGGAAAGGGACTGAAGAAGTTGGGGCGGGGTGGGGGGACTCAAGAGGAGGGAGTCAGGGCAACAGGGGGAAAGAGGGTGGGGAAGTAGAGGAGGGAGTAAAGGGAGTGGGAGTGGACGGAGAACATGGGGGTAAGAGGAAGGCGGGAGAAGTGGGGAAGGGACATACAGGATCAGGGTGGGAGGGAGGGAGGAATAAGAAGATCATAGGAAGTGTAGAAATCACTGGTCCATGTAACTTAGCATCCCATGTTGGTCCTCTCCTCTGCTCCATTGGCCCACTGGGGGTACAACTACATCCGTTAGCTCCTGTGCACCTTTCTACAACATCTTTCAGGGAGAAGGGACATCTCTTGCATTTCCAGCACTTGGAATGTCAGGATACTGTATCAGGCTATGAGGACCCCCAGTGGAAAGACATGGTGACACAGACGGGTCTCCCGTCCATTGGCATCAGTTTTAAAAATTGGAATTGGGGCCTTCATGTTCCTAATGAGCAACATGGAGCTGCACAGCCCCCTGGTGATCTCTTTGGTGTACATCTGTTCAGAGCTAAACACGTAGACCTTGCATAATCAAACAGATGGTTCACATTGATCTAGCCAATTAGGCATGTTGCCAAATGTTTCATTAATTCCCCAACACAAATACAGGAGCAAAGGCACTTAATATGGCTAATACACAAGTTTAAATAATTTTTTTCACAATCATTTCACCCTTATGAGATCAGTTTGGGATGAGGGGTTCCCTTAACTCCCCTGCTGGAGCACTTCACAGTCATCCATTTGGTGAGAACTGATATTCCCAAAAGTTAATAAAGTATAAGCTTAGGTTAGAAGAAAGAAACCAAATACGAAAGTTAGTCAGTCACAGTAACTGGATAAATTCATATATGCAAGTAGGGCAAACATAACAATTGGGAAGTAAACTTGCCAAATAGAATAGATATTCAGTTCACTGCTGACTATTTAAAAGAATCTTCCTGCCTTTTGGTAGAAAGGGCAGGAAACTACACCTGAAGAGGGGGAAGAAGGGCAACCAAGATGGATTCCCAGTCATTGTTTAGGCATTTCAAGATGGTGCACCTATGATGTTAAGCACCAAAGATTTTCCCCTACAAAGGGGTACCAGGGCTACACTAGTGACCAGAGACACCAGTTGAACAAGGTGTATGCCCAGGAAGGAAAGTCCAGGAAGCAACCAGAACTTTTCTAAGGAAGACCCAGGTAGAGACCCCTCTCTAGTAGGGTGCCTGTAATGGGATGGAGAAGAAGGTAAGGGTGCAGAGTGCGCCAGATATATGGCTCTGAGCAAGGCTCACAGAGGGCACAGACAGCCACAGGCAGGTTTGCAGGGCTTCAGGCAAAGAAGGAAACGCTGGCACATGTTGACCGCTAGCCCAGCTCATGGGGTTCAGGGAAGTGCTGGGACCTCCCCTCCCAGATTGCAGCTCCACGACTCTGGCAGGGAAGGGATGTGGGGGCGCCCGTCTGTTACCTCCTGTACAGGCAGTAGGTCCACCACTGCTGCAGAGCCACACCACGTTGCTGTACCAGGCATGGATGAAACAATAGGCTGTGGCTGCTGGGTCTCTGCTCTGAGATCGACAAGTGTTGGGGGGGAAGAGGGTGGATGAGCCCCCTGGCCCTCCCACCTCTGTTGTGTCCCTGGACAGGTTGTGATATATAAGGGGTAGTGGTGGGTGCAGAGATAAAGATCAGATGGAGCGGAGCATTTGGGAGCACGGAGGTGTCTGGATTTGGGCAAAAGGGTGTGGACCTGTGTGTCAGGATGCTGCCCAAGGAAACTGTGTTATATGGAATGTGTGGGAGGGTGGTGTTTGGGACTCTGGCAGGTGGCAGGGTCATTTGGCTCGGTAAAGAGTTGTATCACATGGGGGATTTAAACATAGAGGGAGATGCCGCAGGGCAAAGTAGTTTAACAGTATGCATGCGGGCTCTCATACCCATAGCAACGAGCAGCATGAAGTTTACATGTGTTAAGTAAAGCATAAATAGTGCTTCCCAGGATCAATTGGATCTCTGCATATATTCTTTTGGTATTTTTTCCCAGAGCAAAAAAGGCGAGGACAAACATTGAAATACAAGTCAACATGTTATGCTTTTTAAATACTCAATATTTTGGTCAATCTCGGCCTAGAGTTGGATGCCTTGCAGAATTTTATCTTTATAGGGAAGCTGAGTGAACCAGACTGGTAATACCAGGTCACTGGCAAACACTGCAGTATTTTAGATCCACTAGGTTCTGCTGAACCTTTTCATTGACTGAAATCTTAACATTTTCCAGAAGGCTGGAAGGTGGCAGGATCTTATTTTAAACAGAAACAGAATGTAATGGGGAGAGGATTTGAGGGGGAAGAGGGGAGGGAGAGAGGAAACATGACAGAATAGAGTTAGAGAAACTATTTTTTTTTCCAGTTACCTACTGTAACCGGAGTCCCAGGGGGACCATCTGAGGTCACTCAATTAGGGTGAACTGCAAAGAATGGGGCAGACAATCCCCAAAGCTGGTGGATATTTTCAATACTTAGATTTACCAAGCCAGCACAAAACAGCTTCTTTATTACCTCACTGGTTGCCCAGAAGCCAACAACACAGTTCCCTTAAAATAACCCAGCCTCAGGCCTCCACCTAGTTACCCGAGTCAGATATGATGAGGACTAATGAAAATCTTATTTCATCATATAAAATAAAAGGTTCTACCAATCCCAAGATTGGACACATTGCCTCCCAGGTTAAGGAATATTCCAGACCAGATCTTACCCAAATACACTCTTACAGCCAATTATTAACAAAACCAAAATTTATTTAAAAAGAAAAAAGAGAGAGTATGGTTAAAAGATCAATATACATACAGACATGAGTTCAATTCTTGAGGTTCAGATACATAGCAGAGATGGTGAGCTTTGTAATTGCAAAGAGTTCTTTTAGAATTTAGTCCATAGGTTATAGTCCAATGTCCAATATTATATTCAGGGTGCTTCCAGCTGAACTGGGACCTCAATTTTGCAACTCAAAATTTCCTTCAGGATATATTGTAGATCCTTAATGATGCGCTGGAGAGGTTTTAGTTGGGAGCTGTAGGTGATGGCTAGTGGCGTTCTGTGCATGGGTATTGCAGTTTTAAGAACGCTTGATAGAGATTCTGCAGGTGTTTGTCTCTGTCTGAGGGATCGGAGCAAACGATCAGTTTGTAAGCACCTGGAGGAGAATAGTCTTATAAGGAATAGCCAGTATGGATTTGTCAATATCCACCTGATGAAGTAAAGAAACAGATTGACAGAGCCAAAAGGGTACTGAGAAGTCACCTACTACAAGACAGGCCCAACAAAGAAAGTAACAGAACGCCACTAGCAGTCACCTACAGCCCCCAACTAAAACCTCTACAGCACATCATCAAGGATCTACAACCTCTCCTGAAGGACAATCCCTCACTCTCACAGACCTTGGGAGACAGGCCAGTCCTCACCTACAGACAGCACCCCAACCTGAAACAAATACTCACCAGCAACTACACACCACACAACAAAAACACCAACCCAGGAACCAAACCCTGCTACAAACCCCAGTGCCAACTCTGTCCACATATCTATTCAAGGGACACCATCATAGGGCCTAACCACATCAGCCACACCATCTGGGGTTCGTTCACCTGCACATCTACCAATGTGATATATGCCATCATGTGCCAGCAATGCCCCTCTGCCATGTACATTGGCCAAACCAGACAGTCTCTACGCAAAAGAATAACGGACACAAATCTGACATCAGGAATCATAACATTCAAAAACCAGTAGGAGAACCCTTCAATCTCTCTGGTCACTCAATAACAGACCTCAAAGTGGCAATTCTTCAACAAAAAAACTTCAACAACAGACTTCAACGTGAAACCACAGAACTGGAATTAATTTGCAACCTGGATACCATCAGATTAGGCCTGAATAAAGACTGGGAGTGGTTGGGTCATTACAAAACATAAACTTAATTTCCCCATTACTAATTTCTCCCTACTGTTACTCACACCTTCTTGTCAACTGTCTGTAATGGGCCACTCTCTTACCACTTCAAAGGTTATTTTTCCTCCCTTGGTATCCTGCTGTTAATTGATTTATCTCGCTATACTGACCTCACACTTGGTAAAGCAACCCCCATCCTTTCATGTATTTATACCTGCTCCTGTATTTTTCACTTCATGCATCTGGTGAAGTGGGCTCTAGCCCACCAAAGCTTATGCCCAAATAAATTTGTTAGTCTCTAAGGCCTAGTCTACACTACAGGGTTAGGTCAAATTTAGCCGAGTTAGGTCTATTTAAAAATGAATGCGTCCATCACAACCAACACCGTTTCCGTCCCTGAGGTTATTGCAGATTAGAAGGCAAAAAAAATGCACTCGCAATGACATGATTTCTGAGCTCATGCAGTCCTTCCGCACTGATAGGGCACAGCTTAATGCATGGAGACATTCAGTGGCAGAGGCCAGGAAAGAATTAAGTGAGCGCGAAGAGCGGAGGCAGGATGTGAGGCTAATGGGGGAGGAAAAGCACATGATGAAGCATCTGTTGGAGCTGCAGGAAAGCCAACAAGAGCACAGACCCCCACTGCATCCACTGTATAACCGCTTACCTTCCTCCCCATGTTCCATAGCCTCCTCACCCAGATGACCAAGAATGCGGGGTTTGGGGGGAGGAAGGGGCGGGAAGGTTCCGGGCACCCAGCCACTCCACTGCACAGGATGGCCCAAACAACAGAAGGCTGTCATTCAAACAGTTTGATTTTTAGTGTGGCTACAATAAGCAATGTGGCCTTGTCCCTTCCCTCCTCCCCCACCCCACCCGGGCTACCTTGTCCGTTATCTCTCTCTTTTTTTTAATTAATAAAGAAAGAATGCACGGTTTCAAAACAATAGTTACCTTATTTCGAAGGGGGGAGGGTGGTTGGCTTACAGGGAATTAAAATCAACAAAGGGGGTGGGTTTTCATCAAGGAGAAACACACACAACTGTCACATCGCAGCCTGGCCAGTCATGAAACTGGTTTTCAAAGCCTCTCTGATGCGCAGCGCGCCTTGCGGTACTCTTCTAATCGCCCTGGTGTCTGGCGCGAAACGATTGTCTGCCGTTGCTTTCACGGAGGGAGGGGCGACTGACGATATGTACCCAAAACCACCCGGGACAATGTTTTTGCCCCATCGGGCATTGGGAGCTTAACCCAGAATTCCAATGGGCAGCGGAGACTGCGGGAACTGTGGGATAGCTACCCACAGCGCAACGCTCCGTAGGTCGATGCTAGCCACGGTAGTGAGAAGGCACTCCACTGACTTAGTGCCCTTAGTATGGACATATGCAATCAACTGTATAAAATCTATTTCTAAAAATTGACTTCTATAAAATCAACCTAATTTCATAATGTAGACATACCCTAAGGTGCCACAAGGACTCCTCATTGTTTTTGCTGAAACAGATTAACACGGCTACCACTCTGAAAGCTGTCACCATATATATGTGAATACATAAAAAACATAAATATAGTCTCCCCATATGTCTTTAAGGGTTGAATTTGAGTCATTCATCCTGCAGGATGTTTAACCCTTGCTGGTCAGGCGTCAAAATATCCGATACCAACCTTCCGTTCTCCTATCACATTCTGACTCCTTTATGGAGATCCTATACACATAGAGTAATCAACCCTTGTCCTAACAGAACCTATATCCTCTACTCCTACAATATTTCCATCATATCTTCCTACATCACAAACACCTGATATTGAAAAAGAAAAAAAAACACAAACAAAAAATAGCCATAGTGTAGTCCAGTCAGTTCAGAATATGAGAGCTGTTAATCTTTCCACATATGTTCCAACTCCCAAGCAAATAAAAGGAAATTAATGTCAATGGGAGTAAACAATAGCCTGTGTCTATACCCAAGCATCAAAGAAACCACTTGTTGCTGTCTGGGGTGCAAGAGTGACAAAATTGAAGCTCGGATGAAGGGGTGGCCCTTCTCCCGCCATGCTTTTCAGTGGCAATACACAAATTAGGGAAGAAAGTGAATGAAAAATCACTTTTCCCCCTTGTTTATTTTTGTTTTGTTTGTTTATTTTTGTTTATTCATCATTAGGTTTTGTTGTTATTGTTGTTGTTGTTTTGTTTTTTTTTTGTAATCTTTTCCAATAGTCTGCTGGAAACAAACTTAAAGGTGTAATGTAAGCAAATTTGACAGACCCATGCAGGGCAAGAATTGGTCGGTTTTGCTAGCTGTTCCCTCTGGAGGCTTGCACTACTAACAAAGCTCCATTGCTATACCTCAGGGGGCCTTAAGAGCTAGTTCCATTCAAATCATCTGTTCCAGATTTCTTCAGCTTACTTCAGACAGACCTAAATCAAATTATTGGAGACCTTTGTCCCCAGAATTCGGAGCACAAATAACTGGCATGGGAAATGGATTATATATATTTTTCTTGATTAATAATTTTAACATATTTGCCTTCAACATCCATCTTCCCCATTTATCTCCTTCATCCATATCTCACATGTTTTGCTTCAGTTTTACAACCAATCTTCTAAAACACATCCTTACAGGCTCTTTTCTGGGTGATATTTGCCTTGATCATGCATTACAGAGCTTACATTTATCCCAGTCACTGATCAATTTTTTTTAGGGCTGTCAATTAATCACAGTTAACTCACACGATTAACTCAAAACAATTAATTGCAATACTGTTAAACAGTAGAATACAAATTTAAATGTATTAAATATTTTTGAATGTTTTTCTACATTTTCAAATATTTCGATTTCTATTACAATACAGAATACAAAGTGTACAGTGCTCACTTTATATTATTATTTTTATTACAAATATTTGCAATGTAAAAATGATAAACAAAAGAAATAGTATTTTTCAATTCATCTCATACAAGTACTGTAGTGCAATCTCTTTTTCGTGAAAGTTTAACTTACAAATGTAGATTTGTTTTTGTTACACAACTGCACTCAAAAACAAAACAATGTAAAACTTTAAAGCCTACAAGTCCACTCAGTCCTACTTCTTATTCAGCCAATCGCTAAGACAAACAAGTTTGTTTTCATTTATGGGAGATACTGCTACCTGCTTCTTATTTACAATGTCACCTGAAATTGAGAACAGGCATTCTCATGGCACTTTTGTAGCCGGCATTGCAAGGTATTTACGTGACAGATATACTAAACATTTGTATGCCCATTCATGCTTCGGCCACCATTCCAGAGGACACGCTTCCATGCTGATGATGCTCGTTAAAAAAAATAATGCATGAATTAAATTTGTGACTGAACTCTTTGGGGGAGAATTGTATGTCTCCTGATCTGTTTTACCCACATTCTGCCATATATTTCATATTATAGCAGTCTCAGATGATGACCCAGCACATGTTCGTTTTAAGAACACTTCCATAGCAGTTTTGACAAAATGCAAAGAAGTTACCAATGTGAGATTTCTAAAAATAGCTACAGCACTAGACCCAAGGTTTAAGAATCTGAAGTGCGGTCCAAAATCTGAGAGGGACAAAGTGTGGAGCATGCTTTCAGAAGTTTTAAAAGAGCAACACTCAGATGTAGAAACTACAGAACCCAAACCACCAAAAAAAATCAACCTTCTGCTGGTGGCATCTGACTCAGATGATGAAAATGAACATGCGTCATCGTTATCGAGCAGAACCCATCATCAGCATGGACACATATTCTCTGAAATGGTGATTGAAGCATGAAGGGACATGTGACTCTTTAGCACATCTGGCACGTAAATATCTTGAGACGCTGGCTACAACAGTGCCATGAGAACACCTGTTCTCACTTTCAGGTGATATTGTAAACAAGAAGCCGGCAGCAATATCTCCTGCAAATGCAAACAAACTTGTTTGTCTGAGCGATTGGCTTAAGTAGGACTGAGTGGACTTGTAGTCTGTAAAGTTTTACATTGTTTTATTTTTGAGTGCAGTTATTTTTTGTACATAATTCTACATTTGTAAGTTAAACTTTCATGATAAAGAGATTGTACTATAGTACTTGTATTAGGTGAACTGAAAAATACTATTTCTTTTGTTTTTTACAATGCAAATATTTCTAAATAAAATAAATATAAAGTGAGCACTTAACACTTTGTATTCTGTGTTGTATTGAAATCAATATATTTGAAAATGTAGAAAACATCCACAAATATTTAAATAAATGGTATCCTATTATTGTTTAACAGGGCAATTAATCGCTATTAATTTTTTTTAATTGTGTGATTAATCACGATTACTTTTTTTAATCACTTGACAGCCCTAAATTTTTACATTCAAATAGAGCAAAATAAAATCAGGATTACATATGAAACAAAGAAGGTGAAGGTTTCACTATTTATCTTTACAGCTTCCATTTACTCTTTCTATCAATATCCTCTTTATAGTAAAATGATTTTCTTGCTTATACATTTTTTTAAAATAACAAAGGTGTTGTTTTAGGAAGTGATTAAAAGAGAGAAATTACTTTTCTCACTTTAAATTGGCATTTCTTTAGGGTACATCTATTATTTCTAACTGTTTTAGAGCCCTATCCATAATATAATGTGAATGTGGTGAGGTGAACCTTACTTTTCTAAAACAATCAATGGACATTCTGCATAGTAGACATTTGCTTGTCACCAGTTACAACCTGGTCAAATATTATTCTGTATCTTTAAGTTTGTTTATCGTATTACCACATTTTCAAGATGGTTGTTGCCCAGTACTTTAGGAGCTGATTGTGGCCTAGTTCTCACTGATTAAAATCAAGATAATCAAAAGCAACTTCTGGCTACTGTTACCGGAAAGTAAGAGAGGTTGCAATTCCTCACATTTTGTTGTGCCTGTATCATAGGATAGTGATAATTCAGCCATTGTTTTTTTTAATTTTTAATTTACTCTGCCAAGAGTAGAGGTTCTGTTACATCTTGAGAAAAATGAATGACCAAACAAACACAAAACTAAATCACTTTTAATTACTGCCACAGAAAAGATTAAAGTTCTCTCAAGCATTTTTTTTCTCCTGAAAAGGGTGGCATATAACATGAAGACAAAATATAATACAGATAAAAGTAGATAACTTGAAAAATGAATTATTCAATTTATAAAAGCTAGTTTTGCATAGTACTGTAGTAAATTTACATAGAAAAATGGACTTTTTTCTTATTAATTATTAGTATTGCTATAAAATTGTTTCTGTCTTGCTATAAATCTTAATGAATGCTGATATAAAAGCATACATCTATCTTTTCTTTCAGACTAAAACAATGCATAAATTTCATTAGTTGTCAATTTTGCTAAAGTGTTTAACGAAAAGAAGTTATTTTATTTTATTAGGAACAATTACTTCAGAGAGCATCAAAATGACCTTTCTGCTCCATTTGAACACCTAGCCAGATACAGTGAGACAATTACTTCCATATACATGTCTGGAAATTTAACATCATTCTACAAGTCTTTAATCAGATCCCTGTGGTACTGCATGGGGGTCTATTTCAGCAGAATTTAGTATTTTTAGGAGATAAAGGATTTGGATAAGGGAGGCAGTTCTTAATCCATACTCCCAGTTCAGGAATGAGATTGTGTTACTTCCTTCTTTTCAAAATCAATTTATATTGACAACATACATTCAAACAACTGGCTTTATACCCTGAATTGGAGAAAACCCTCTAAAGAACAACATTTCATTGTAGTTGTGGTTTTATTACCAACGGTAAAGTTTTAATTTACAGCGAAAAACAAAAGTTTCCCTCTTCAGAGGTCTCTCCAGCTCTAAGTATCAGGGTTTATTGGTTCTTCTTTACCTCATCTTTATTCTCTCGGACAAGAAACTCTACTGAATGAAAATACCCTCTTTCACCTTCACCCAGCTAAGAAATAAGGTAATTTGATGATAGATATGTTGCAAAAAATACACTTTTTTAACTCCGAAGAAACACAAACAGAGAGGAGAAAAGAGCTCTTTTTGGCTTGCAGCTGGGCGGGCTCTTTAACGTACCAATCACAGATCAGCTCTTCTCTATAAATTCAGGCATCTGACCTACTCTCTCCAGCCCGATTACTTTTGATTTGCTGAAAACGTTTGTCAGCATGTCGGAAACTGCGCCTGTTGCAGCTCCTGCTGTCTCCGCTCCTGGGGCAAAAACCTCCGCTAAAAAGCCGAAGAAGACAGCAGCTAGTGCTAAAGCCCGCAAGCCTCCAGGTCCCAGCGTGACCGAGCTGATCACCAAGGCTGTGTCCGCTTCCAAAGAGCGCAAAGGGCTCTCCTTAGCCGCTCTGAAGAAGGTTCTGGCCGCCGGAGGGTACGATGTGGAGAAAAACAACAGCCGCATCAAGGTAGGATTAAAGAGCCTGGTGAGCAAAGGCATTTTGGTGCAGACAAAAGGTACCGGTGCTTCTGGTTCTTTCAAACTCAACAAGAAGCCTGGTGAGATTAAGGAGAAAGCACCGAAGAAAAAGCCAGCAGCAAAGCCTAAGAAACCAGCTGCCAAGAAGCCCGCCAGTGCCGCCAAGAAACCCAAAAAGGCTGCGGTGGCGAAAAAGAGCCCAAAAAAAGTCAAGAAACCAGCAGCTTCCGCAGTCAAGAAAGCGGCCAAGAGCCCGAAAAAAGTGAAAGCCGCCAAGCCCAAGAAAGCAGCTAAGAGCCCGGCTAAGGCGGTGAAACCAAAAGCCGCCAAGCCCAAGCCAACAAAGGCCAAAACAGCGAAGGCGAAGAGGGCAGCGCCCAAAAAATAAAGTGTAAATTTGAAAAGGAAATTTCTGACCCAACGGCTCTTTTAAGAGCCACCCCCAAGTTTCAGAAAAAGAGCAAAATCGCTGACACTCGGAAATTTCATAGGTGGTTGGAAAGTATCCTGAGTACTCGCTTTGTTACATAAGTTGGGTACAGGGAGTGTATTTAATGCTCGCGCTTTCTGGTGTACCCTTGGGGATGGCTTCCTGGGCAGTTTTAATTAAAAAAGATTATAGACAGAGAAGACGGTTGTAGCGCCGGGCAGCTATCGATAAAACCCCCTTACGGTGGCGCTGTTCTAGGTACCTATGAGTCAGCTGGTTAGGGGCGGGGTCCTTGGCTCCCTGTAGATTTCTAGACTAGTGTTTCGTTCTAACCATTTCGACCAATACTGACAAAATAAGAAACCGAAAACTACGAACTTTCTCCGTCCTGTTTGGCTATCTCCTCCTTATTGGCTGATAGTTCATATATGGCTAAATCTTATTGGATACATCCAAATTTTTGAAAACCCCGCGCGCTCAGAGAAGAGCGCCCTTCCCTTTCTCTGATTTGATTGATCACAAAAACTCGTCACCAATGACCCCCGATCCTTTAAATGCTCGCTCCCTGAATGATCCTGATTTTCCTATTTCCAACCCCATCCCCCTAAAGCATCCGTCTTTCAAATACTTTCCACCAACTACTAGAGACAAGGTGGGTGAGAATATCTTTTAAGCTTGTCTCTCTCACCAGTAGAACTTGATACAACATAAGATGTCTGACCCACCTTGTCGCTAATATCCTGGGACAGACACGGCTACAAAACTGCATTTCCTATCCCAACTACATAGTTATTGCCCGATTACTGAAATCTATTTTTCTCTTTTCTCTCACACAGTATATAAATATTGTACTTGTCTCACTGTTTCATGTTCAGACTGACCCATTTATGACTTCTGAACACTAGTCCCAGAGAACAGGCATGGAGGTAGACCAGTTTTTTTTTATGTATTCATATTTCCATTCTTGTATTAATTCGGAATGATTTAAAGGGGAGAGTGAGCTAAAAACTCCTTTCCCCTCGGATTGATTGGGTATGTAATCCAGAACCCACCAATTCTTCTCGTTATATTTAACGTGTAGATTAAGGACAGATGGAGAATGTACCTGGATTCATTTACAATACTTCCATAAACTGTTTCCTCGTATTTTTCTTATTTCACAATACAAATGTATCCTAGGTTTACTGTTTGGGATTACATAATTTCTTTGATATTGACGCAAACCTTGCCAGCTAAAAACTATTTCAAGTGCCACGCAATAGTTCATCAAAAGTTTTGAGTTAATTTTCATTTATGGGAAGTCCTTGGTCAGGCAAACATTGAGTTAATCAACGCAAAACCGACAGAAAAGTAGTAAGGAGCATTTATATGGATACTGAATGCACACACTCAACTGGAAGATAAGAGAAAACAGTGACAAAGGATATATATATATAACACTTTTACTTTCATCATTTGAGTATTCGTATACAGTAAACTTCAATTTTACTTCTTGTATTTATGTGGCTTTTGGTTCCTCAATAGGGCAAATACATTTCCAGCATCAATCAATAACTAACACCCATACTAAAAATACAGAATAGAGTACGTGTGTCAAAACAACACCATGCATGGTTTAGTGTTAAAGCTCTTTTACAGAATAGGTGGGCGGCTCTGAAAAGAGCCTTTGGGTTACAGATGTTAGCATTAGTTCCATAGATCTTTACTTAGAACTGGTGTACTTGGTAACAGCCTTTGTACCCTCAGACACCGCGTGTTTGGCTAACTCCCCGGGGAGCAGAAGGCGCACAGCGGTCTGGATCTCCCGAGAAGTGATGGTCGAGCGCTTGTTGTAATGCGCCAGACGAGACGCTTCCCCAGCAATACGTTCAAAAATGTCATTTACAAAGGAGTTCATAATCCCCATGGCTTTAGAAGAAATGCCGGTGTCCGGATGAACTTGCTTCAATACTTTGTACACGTAAATTGAATAACTTTCCTTCCTTGTTTTTCTACGTTTCTTATCCCCCTTCTTCTGGGTCTTGGTCACGGCCTTCTTAGAACCCTTCTTGGGAGCCGGAGCAGATTTCGCCGGCTCAGGCATTTTAATAGCTAACTGTACTCTCTCTCACAACCACAACTACAACGAACTCAAAGAAAGGCTTTCCTCCCTCTATTTATAGGTTTGCTATGCAAATGAGCAGCCTATGTTTTCTCGTTTTCTATTGGCAGTTAGATTAAACATAGGGCAACGCGTTTTATGCTGCAATTGGTCAACGTGAGATCCTCGTCTTCATTGGTTGCTCAGACAGTGACATTTTTCAACCAATCATGATTCACTAATCAGTCCAGGAGAGGGGATAAAAGGGCAAGAGTCGTTGCGTCATTATGTTTTTCCTATCTGTGTTTCTGTGAACGGTGGTGTCTGTGGTGAAGAATTGCAATGTCGGGCCGAGGAAAACAAGGAGGCAAAGTGAGAGCTAAGGCAAAGTCTCGGTCATCTCGGGCTGGCTTGCAGTTCCCGGTGGGCCGTGTGCATCGGCTTCTCCGGAAGGGTAATTATGCTGAGCGAGTTGGCGCTGGAGCCCCTGTATATATGGCTGCTGTCTTAGAATATCTGACTGCTGAGATTCTCGAGTTGGCTGGTAACGCTGCTCGCGATAACAAAAAAACCAGGATCATTCCTCGCCATTTGCAGCTCGCCATCCGTAACGACGAGGAGCTCAACAAACTACTAGGGAAAGTCACGATTGCTCAAGGGGGTGTTCTGCCCAACATCCAGGCTGTGCTGCTGCCCAAGAAAACCGAAAGTCATAAAGCCAAGAGCAAGTAAAACTAATCTAGGAAAAACGAGAGATCCGACTCTGCTTAAAATTAAAGAAAAAAAAATAACCCAAAGGCTCTTTTCAGAGCCACCCACAGGATCAGAAAAGAGCTAAATTATTGTCTTACGGATTTAACAAAGTGAGTACGCTTTGTGTTTTAAAATCATTCATTTCGCAGTAGTTTTTCTCCTAGGGTTCCCCACGTTCTGCCTTAATCAACCTTTCGAGTTACCAGTAACTGTATTGCAATGAATTTCTAGGTGTTGTTGATATAATTTTGTAATTTAGTGTATGCTTCGTTCGTAGTTCAAGATGCAATATATGGAAACTAAAAATAGCCGAAATGAGGTTTTACGATTTATGTTCCGTATTTAACCCATCTCCCCAGTCCTTTTATTGTGGTCTGGTCGTTCTGCCTGTCTTAAAACAAATGTATCAGCTTGAAGGTCACTCTGACAAAGGATCCTTAGAGACGTGAATGAATTTAGAGGATTGGCTGAAACACAAGCACAAGAAGAGGTGGATGTACAATAAAAAGGACGAAAAGTATCAAGATACATGTATTACATGAAAACTGAACAGCATTCATAGATCTCCTTCTCTTTATGTGTGTGCTCTGATTTAAGGGAATAAAGCTTTCCTGCGATTTAATTTAGATTGGTTTGGAAATGAACTAATGAAATCTAGAGGTGCGGTGTGTTAAACCAAACTAGCTTCTCAAATTACCGGGACTGGGCAATGAAGCGTTGAATTTAGAGGAAAACCCCTAGAAGAAATGAGTGGCCACGGGCCGCACTGATCAATTGCTGCACTGGGCGGGCTTTTCAAACCCTCCAGCCGTTTTCATTTCGTTGCTACTCAGCTGCGTTTTGTATTTTTTCTTCTCTCTCTTCTCCCTCGTTCCTCCCAATCACCAGCGGCGCTTCCCATTTTCCTCATTCTCTCCTTTCACCTTCTGTACTGAAGAGATTGAGGCGCTCCAAAGAGTACGCCCTGCAGAACTGAGTTAAGAGGTTATCAGAGTTTTAGTAGATTCCCAGCTCACATGTACTGAGCGCTGCTGTTTCGGTGTCGTAGAGTGCCGAAGTTGCCATGAGGGCGACAGGTGGTGGTGGGGATCCTCGTTTTATGGGGAGCACAGAGTCCCATAATGAGCCAATACATCGGTATTTTCTGCATCGATTCCCCGCCTATACCATGGCTGCAATCCCGAAGGATCAAAGTTCCTCCCTCAGCCCAAGTGAGCCAAAGCACCAGCTATGGGGGAACTGCTCAAGTGCCTATAACTCCATCTCTAGCCATCTCCCCCACAATCCATTTTATAATTTATCTCCAGCATGTTTAATGCACTTTACTGCATCGACTCCCTGCAGAGCAGGGATGAAGGATAACTAGCTTATCTATGCTCCAGGGGGGTAAGCAACGTTGATAGGAGAGAGCTTGGAACTCTGGGGTTGTGCAGGTAGCTTGTAGCAGTGATATTGTGGGTGGGGAGTGCTATTCATACCTCCTCGTTTCAAAGCCTCCCACTTTTATATCTCAAGCTCCAAATAAATGTGTTCATCCTCCCAAAATGTAGCCTTGATGTGAAATACAAACTTCCTGCTGCCATGCAACAGCTCTCTCTCCAGGCTGAGGTAAAGCATCTTTCCTTTGAGTCCCATTACAATTAGAATGCTCCTTATTCAGTGCTAGGCCATCAGTTTATTACACTCAGATTTACCAATTGGACCTCTACAGTCACAAAGAGAACCTTTGGCAATAGGTTGGGTAGGTGTGTTGTGGATTAGATAGGATTTCTGTGATTTATTTAAATAACCTTTATTTCTCTTGTTTTGACACAGTAACAGTAACTTGTGTTTGGGGTATTGTTTCCAAGAACTTAGTTTTACTTTTACACCACACTTTTGTAAGCAACCTATCTTCTTTTGTGTGTGTTAAAAATATTTTAACTACATGTGTTAATTGTATATTTATAGTTTTTTTAAAGGGAACAATTCTGGCTTTATTTTTGAAGGTTGTCTATTTTAAGACCAAACATCCCAAACACATAGAAAAGAAGAGCAGAATATAGGAAAATGCATCTTTTTCTCTCTGATGCTTTCGGTTTAGTTACAATGAAGTGTTGCAGAGCTACATTTTTTCTGGTTGGCTGAAATGGACTCTTTTTGGGAGGTGGGTGAGACTAGAGGTAGGAGGCAGACATTATTTCACTGTCACTGGTCCAATTACCCTCTTGGTTCCAAGATGACACCTTATATAGGCTTTGAGTCATTGGCTCTTGTTATACCTTTGCCTGCTAGATTTAAGAGCCCTCTACTATAAACTAAACTAAAACAAAACAAACAAAAACTCTCCAGGTCAGTGCTTGGAGACTGTGAACAGAACACCCTTACTCTTCTCTTGTATAAGCTAAACAGAATGAATTTCTGAAGTGTCTTTGTAAGGTAGATGTTCCAGGCTTCAATTCATTCTTGGAGTTTTCTGAAACCTGTCCAAATTTTTCAACATCCTTTTTGGAGCATGGACACTAGAACTAGACAAAGAATTACTATAATGGTATCACCAAAGCCACATAAAGAAGTAATACCACCCTAATTATACATCTAAGGTTTGTGTTAGAACTCTTAGCAACAGCATTGCACTCAGAGCTCCTGTTTAATTGGCTACCTACCTTTTTCAGAGTCACTGTTTTCCAGGACAGAGTCAACCAGCCTGTAAGTGTGTCCTACATTCTTTGTCCCTAGGTGTATAACCTTGCACTTAGGTTTATTAAAATATATAATGTGATGGTGATGCTAGTAATACCCACTGCCACACATAACCAAGTTGACAAGTACTCCCAGAAAACTAGTGTCCAAAAAAACCATGGCAATGTTTTCTCAATAAAAACAATTATCTGTATGTGCATATTTATTGTCATCATAAGAACATTTTGCTCTGTTATGTTAACAATTCTCTTATCTCAGCAGAAATCTTAACATGCGCAACTTGGTGGACTTCTGAGTGGTGTGTTTTTGGGAGGTGCCTTCATTGTTTAGATAGAAGGAAGGCTTTTAGCAGCCTTATGTGTATCAACCTCTCATTTTTCTATTTCAGTAACCTTTCCTTAGTTCCTCCTGAGCCACTGACACATCAGGCAATCCAGTTCTTCCACTGATTAGGGACATTCATTAATTGTGTAGTGTCTTCCTCAACCATCTGTAATTGGCAGCTTCTAATCTCTTTTTGTTAGTCACTGTCATCTTCCAAATCTTTGCTCTTCACAATACTGTGTTCAGTACAACCACATAGTATAGTCTGATCTTTAGTTTGGTATGGAGACCTCTGTTTGCCCAGATGTTGTTCATCCTTCCAAAGGTGGTATTTACTTTTTCTAATCTTGTATGAATATCTTTATGGCAGCCACCTTCAAATATCATCACATCCCCTGGTAGCCAAGACTCTTCTATCTGATCAACTTCTTTCCCATTCATGTACACCTTTGCTTCTGTTAAGATCATGAAGGTAGGAAACCAGACAACTGTGCAAAGGTGTATATGGATGACAAGGAGATTGTAGTTGAAGCAGTGTCTAAGTCTGTGAAACTGGGTTATAGTTTCATGATCTGTGGCAAAGTTAGGTATGTTAGGTCACCCAGAATCACTGTTGGTATAGAGTCAGCCTTAATGGTAAGGTAGTAGGGTGAGAAGAGTGTCCTTCATTGTCTGCTCAGTGCGTGCGTGTGTGTGTGTGTGTGTGTGTGTGTGTGTGTGTGTGTGTAAAGGTGTGTGTAGGCGGAAAGGGGGCATTTATTTATTTTTAAATACAAATAAAGTTTTGTCATAATTGTGTCTAGCTGCCCTCTGTATGTGTTAAGAAATGGCAGTGACCCACTAACACCTTTATTACCTTAGAGGGGTAGCCTTTTCAATTATGGTATAGTTGTACCACGGTTAAGTTTGTATTACAAAGTTCAGTTTAATAAGAGCTTTAAACAGGATCTTTGTAACAATTGCATTGAAAAGGCAAAAATAAAAACATAGACTATAAACACTGAGGATCTTTGATTTTTTTTATGGTGATTTGATAAATAACACAGGATGACCATGAGTTGCCAATATGAAGTGGCCATGAACAAGGCTAATGCAATCCTAGGATGAATCAGGCAAGGTTTTTTCTATAGAGATAGGTAAGTGTTATTACCATTGTACAAGGGACTAGTGAGACCTCAACTGGAATACTGTGTTCAAGTCTATTCTTCCATATTTAAGAACGATTAAATCATTCTGGAATAGGTACTGAAAAATTATACTGGAATGATCAGAGGAATGGAGAACTTGCCTTACCAGAGAGACTTAAGGAGCTGGGCTTGTTTAACCTAACAAAATGAAGGCTGAAGGAAGATATGATTGCTGTCCATACATACATCAGAGGGATAAACACCAAGGAGGGAGAGGAGTTCTTTAAATTAAGGATTAAAGGTGCACAAGAAGATATGGATATACACATGCCATCAACAAGTTTACACTTGAAATTAGACAAAGATTTCTAACCGTCAGAGGAGTGAAGTTCTGAACCAGCCTACTGTGGCATATGGCCCAGCCACAATTTCTATTAGCAAATATCTCCAATGGTTGGAGATGGGACACTAGATGGGGAAAGCTCTGAGTTACTACAGAGAATTCTTTCCCAGGAGTCTGGTTGGTGGGTCTGACCCACATGCTCAGGGTCTAACTGATCACCATATTTGGGGTCAGGAAGGAATTTTCCTCAAGGTCAGATTAGCAGAGATGCTGGGGATTTTTTGTCTTCCTCTGCAGTGTTGGGCAAGGGTCAGTTGCTGGTTTGAATTAGATTAAATGGTGGATTCTTTGCAACTTTGAAGTCTTTAAATCAATATTTGAGGACTTAAGTAACTCAGATACAGGTTATGGGCCTATTGCAAGAGCAGGTGGATGAGGTTCTGTGGCCTGCAATGTGCAGAAGGTCTGACTAGATGATCATGATGATGACATACCCTTTAAGTCAAGAAGGGACCTACACTACGAAATTAGGTCAATTTAATAGAAGTCGTTTTTTTAGAAATCGATTTGATACAATCGATTGTGTGCGTCCCCACTAAGCGCATTAAGTCGACGCAGTGCGTCCACAGTACCGAGGCTAGCGTCTACTTTCGGAGCATTGCACTGTGGTAGCTATCCCACAGTTCCCACAGTCCACCGCCCATTGGAATTCTGGGTTGAGCTCCCAATGCCTGATGGGGCAAAAACATTATTGCGGGTGGTTCTGGGTACATGTCATCAGGCCCCCCTCTCTCAGTGAAAGCAACAGCTGAGAATCATTTCGCGCCTTTTTTCTGTGTAGACACCATACCACGGCAAGTATGGAGCCCGGTCAGATCACCGCGGCAGTTATGAGCACAGTAAACACTACACGCATTATCCTGCAGTGTATGCAGCACCAGAACCTGCAAAAGCAGGTGAGGAGTCGATGGCAGCACGGTGACGAGAGTGATGAGGACATGGACACAGACTTCTCGCAAAGCATGGGCCCTGGCAATTTGGACATCATGGTGGTAATGGGGCAGGTTCATGCCGTGGAACACTGATTCTGGGCCTGGGAAACAAGCACAGGCTGGTGGGACTGCATAGTGTTGCAGGTCTGGGATGATTCCCAGTGGCTACAAAACTTTCGCATGCGTAAGGGCACTTTCATGGAACTTTGTGACTTGCTTTCCCCTGCCCTGAAGCGCAAGAATGTCAAGATGAGAGCAGCCCTCACAGTTCACAAGCAAGTGGCGATAGCCCTCTGGAAGCTTGCAATGCCAGACAGCTACCGGTCAGTCGGAAATCAATTTGGAGTGGGCAAATCTATTGTGGGGGCTGCTGTGATCCAAGTAGCCAAGGCGATCACTGACCTGCTGCTGTCAAGGGTAGTGACTCTGGGAAATGTGCAGGTCATAGTGGATGGCTTTGCTGCAATGGGATTCTCTAACTGTGGTGGGGCGATAGATGGAACGCATATCCCTATCTTGGGACTAGAGCACCAAGGCAGCCAGTACATAAACCAAAAGGGGTACTTTTCAATGGTGCTGCAAGCACTGGTGGATCACACGGGACGTTTCACCAATATCAACATGGGATTGCCAGGAAAGGTACATAACACTCACATCTTTAGGAACTCTGGTCTGTGTAAACAGCTGCAGCAAGGGACTTACTTTCCAGACTGGAAAATAACTGTTGGGGATGTTGAAATGCCTATAGTTATCCTTGGGGACCAGCCTACCCCTTAATGCCATGGCTCATGAAGCTATACACAGGCACCCTGGACAGTAGTCAGGATCTGTTCAACTGTAGGCTGACCAAGTGCAGAATGGTGGTAGAATTTGCCTTTGAACCTATAAAGTGTGCTGGCTAGGGTTACCATATTTTGTGCCTCCTAATGGAGGACACTCCCGGGGGCCCCGCCCCCGCCCCAACTCCGCCCCTCTCAAAGTCTCCGCCCTCTCCCCTGCTTCCCGCGAACATTTAATTCGCGGGAAGCCTGAAGCAGGTAAGGGGGGGGGGGTTGTGGGGGGGAGGAGGCGCGGCCCCGGCCGACCACCCCCGGCTCCCGGCTCCCAGCCCCGCGGGCCCGGCTCCCAGCCCCGCGGGCCCGGCTCCCCGAGCCCGGCTCCCCGACCCCGGCCCGGCTCCCTGACCCCGGCCCGGCTCCCAGCCCCGCGGGCCCGGCTCCCCAACCCCGGCCCGGCTCCCAGCCCCGCGGGCCCGGCTCCCAGCCCCGCGGGCCCGGACCGGCTCCCCGGCCCCGCGGGCCCGGACCGGCCCCGCGCCCCCGGCCCCGCGGGACTGGCCCGGCCTGGCGCCCGGCCCGGCACCATGCCCCCGGCCCCGCGACCCCGGCCCCGCACAAAGAGGCCCCGGCCGAGCCTCCCGATTTTCCCGGACATGCCCGGCTTTGGGGGATTTCCCCCCGGACGGGGATTTGAGCCCCCAAAAGCCGGACATGTCCGGGAAAATCCGGACGTATGGTAACCCTAGTGCTGGCGCAGTTTACTGACTCGATTAGACCTCAGCGAAACCAATGTTCCCATTGTTATTACTGCTTGCTGTGTGCTCCACAATATCTGTGTGAGTAAGGGGGAGACGTTTATGGCAGGGTGGGAGGTTGAGGCAAATTGCCTGGCCGCTGATTAAGTGCAGCCAGACACCAGGGCAGTTAGAAGAGCACAGCAGGGCGCGCTGCACATCGGAGAAGCTTTGAAAACCAGTTTCATGACTGGCCAGGCTACGGTGTGAAAGTTCTGTTTGTTTATCCTTGATGAAAACCTGTCCCCTTGGTTCACCCTACTTCCCTGTAAGTCAACTACCCTCCCCTCCCCCCTTTGATCACTGCTTGCAGAGGCTATAAAATCATTGTTATTTTAAATTCATGCATTCTTTATTATTTCATCACACAAATGGGGGGATAACTGCCAAGGTAGCCCAGGAGGGGTGGCGGAAGAGGACAGCACCAGGTGGGGTGGTGGAGGAGGGAAGGACAAGGTTACACTGCACTTCAAAACTTATTGAATGCCAGCCTTTTGTTGCTTGGAGAGTCCTTTAGGGTGGAGTGGTTGGGTGCCCGGAGGCTCCCCCACCGCGTTCTTGGGCATCTGGGTGAGGAGGCTATGGAACTTGGGGAGGAGGGCAGTTCGTTACACAGGGGCTGCAGTGGCGGTCTGTGCTCCTGCTTCCTTTTCTGCACCTCAACAATATGCTGGAGAATATCAGTTTGATCTTCTAGTAGCCTCAGCATTGCATCCTGCCTCCTCTCATCACACTGACGCCACCTATCATCTTGATCCCGCCACATGTCCTCGCGTTCATTTAGTGATTTCCTGCACTCTGAAAGTGTCTGCCTCCATGCATTCTGCTGGGCTCTTTCAGTGTGGGAGGACTGCATAAGCTCAGAGAACATTTCATCACAAGTGCATTTTTTTAACCTTCTAATCTTCGCTAGCCTCTGGGACACAGATGATATAGAGAGCGTTGAAACATTTGCAGCTGCGGGAGGAAAAAAAGGGAGAGTAGTATTTAAAAAGACACATTTTAGAGAACAATGGGTAGACTCTTTCACGGTGAACCAAGCTGTTAACATTACATGGTTTCAAACAGCAGCACCCTCATTTCCCATACCAAGCACCTGTTGGGTTGGCCATTTAAAATGGGTTGGCCATTTAAAAGGAGGGGCTGCGGTTTTCGGGTTAAAGTGCAGCACAAACCCAACTAAGCCCCTCTTCCCCCACATACACACACCCTATTATCTGGGATGATCGCTTCACCCCTCCCCCCACTGCGTGGCGCACAGCGGGGATGATTTCTGTTCAGCCACAGGCAAACAGCCCAGCAGGAACAGCCAGCTCTGAATGTCCCCTTAATAAAATTCCCCTATTTCAACCAGGTGACCGTGAATGATATCACTCTCCTTAGGATAACACAGAGAGATAAAGAACGGATGTTGCTGGAATGCCAGCAAACACTGGGACCATACACTGCCATGCTTTGATATGCAATGATTCCAGACTACGTGCTACTGGCCTGGCGTGATAAAGTGTGCTACCATGGAGGACGGAATAAGGCTGCCCTCTCCAGAAACCTTTTGCAAAAGCTTTGGGAGTACATCCAGGAGAGCTTCATTGAGATGTCCCTGGAGGATTTATGCTCCATCCCCATACACGTTAACAGACTTTTCCAGTAGCTGTACTGGCCGCGAATGCAACCCAAGTTTTCAGGGCAAATTAATCATTAAACATGCTTGCTTTTAAACCATGTACAATATTTACAGAGGTACACTCACCAGAGGTCCCTTCTCCGCCTTCAAGGTCCGTGAGCCTGCCTTGGGTGGGTTGGGAGGGTACTGGGTCTAGGGTGATAAAGAGTTCCCGGCTGTCAGGGGAAAAAGTTTTCTCCCCTTGCATGCTATGCTCTATCTTCAATGTCCCCCTCATCATCATCTTCCTTGTCCCCAAAATCCGCATCCCTGTTGTGTGAGAATCCATTGATGGAGTCCACGCACAGGGGTGGGGTAGTTGTAGGGGCACCCCCTAGAATGCATGCAGCTCATCATAGAAGCGGCATGTCTGGGGCTCTGACCCGGAGCGGCCGTTTGCCTCTCTGGTTCTTTGGTAGGCTTGTCTGAGCTCCTTAAGTTTCAGGTGGCACTGCTGCAGGTCCCTGTTATAGCCTCTGTCCTTCATGCCCTTGGAGATTTTTTCAAATATTTGGGCATTTCGTCTTTTGGAATGGAGTTCGGATAGCACGGATTCATCTCCTCAAACAGCAATCAGATCCAGTACCTCCCGTTTGGTCCATGCTGGAGCTCTTTTGAAATTCTGGGACAGCATGGTCACCTGTGCTGATGAGCTCTGCATGGTCTCCTGTGCTGATCAGCTCGCCATGCTGGCCAAACAGGAAATGAAATTCAAAAGTTCGTGGGGCTTTTCCTGTCTACCTGGCCAGTGCATCAGAGTTGAGAGTGCTGTCCAGAGTGGTCACAATGAAGCACTCTGGGATAGCTCCCGGAGAACAATATCGTCAAATTGCGTCCACACTACCCCAAATTCGACCCAGCAAGGTTGATTTCAGCGCTAATCCCCTCATCGGGGAGAAGTACCGAAATCGATTTTAAGAGCCCTTTAAGTTGACAGAAATGCCTTCGTTGTGTGGATGGGTGCAGGGTTAAATCGATCCAACACTGCTAAATTCAACCTAAACTCGTAGTGTAGACCAGGTCTAAGTCTAAGAATCTAATACAGAGAGAAGAATAAGAGTGTAAAATTAATCTTTGGGGGCAATTTTTCACTGGGTTGTCTCACTTTTCTAGGGCCTGACCTTTCTCCACATTGTTGCTCCTTATGGACTGAATCCTAGAGTATCTGTTATACATAGGTTGTATTTGTCTATAGATAATTATATAATGTTATAGCCATAATGATAAATATGTGCATCAAGGAGAACCCACTGAATTTGATAACAAATCTTCAGTGGTATGAATGCTATTGCTCACTTTTGGGGACAAAAACACACAAGAACCTCTGAGCTCAAATACCATTGCAGCCTAGGAGAAAATTCCCAGATCAAAGATATAGGAGATTAGCAGTTACAATTTTACCTTTTCTAACTGTTCCTTAAATTCCCATGCACTTCATTACCCTTATTATTGACTAAGGTCATGAACCCAAACAAGCACATGAGGTCACTGCAGGCCAGGTCTCTAACATAACAAACCCTTGGCTTGTCTACACTTAAAATACTACAGCAGCATAGTGGTGCTGCTGCAGCACTTCAGTGTAGCCACTACCTACTGCGACCGGAGGGATTTTCCCATTGGCATAGGTAATCCACCTCCCCAAGAGGTGATAGGTTGACAGAAGAATTCTTCTATTGACCTAGAGCTGTCTACATAGGGACTTAGGTCAGTTTAACTTTGCTGCTCAGGGGTGTGGATTTTTCACACCCTGACCAATGTAGGAAAAACAACCTAATTTTCTAGTGTAGACAAGGCCCTTGTGTTATCCATTACCTTTAAGGGTAACATAAAGCAGTTTTGGTTATCCTGTTTCTAATCACTACAAAGTACACTCCTCTCCCAGAGCCTAGGATAGAATTCAGGATTCTTGGTCACCAATGTTCTACTGATGACTAATAAATATCTGTGTAACCCACTGATAAAGTGTGTGTTAAAGCCCCTCCAGTGGCTAGTATACAATGGGGCTAGCAATTAATCTTGTACCTCAGGTAGTAAGAGTTTAAGCAAGGGATTTAAACCTGCTGGTGGTCTATATGAAGTAAGGGTAGTGATGCACACTATGAGAAGACATCCTTAAAACAGATTGTGTACTTTAAAACTATGATACTCTGTAAATTATGCTGTAAACCGCTGACATACACATAATTTTACATTTCAGTCGTCATACATTTTTCCTGTATAATCCATTATTCAGCATGTGTGTGGTGCATCCCCTTTGGGTCCCCAGCCATGTCTGTGACAGTTGCCTACTCAAAAGTTGGACTCTGTAACACAAAATGTAAAAGCATATGCTTTTAGCTCCTGAGGTCATCAGTTCACTCCCCACCATCAGCCAAGGCAGTGAGTGTTACACTTTTCCCACACTGACATGTTGGAAGGTTGAGAGGTATGTTCATACTGGCAGGGAGAAGGGACCGAGATGAAAGGGCAGTGTAATGCAAGCAAATGCTGTATTCAGGTTCCAGAATTCCATGAGAGGCTATGGCGTGTATGGTGATATGAGTGATGACCAAAGCTCCTTCATAGAGGTTTCCTCCAGCTGACAGGTTATGTCATCACTGTTACACATGGAGAATAGTACTTATATTCAGTAACTCGTTAGCAGGGATAAAATGCTATAGACAAATTATTTACTGAGGCATATCGCAGCAGCTCACACTCCTCGGGAGGGTCAGCATAATCAGAAGTGGCTTCTGCGTCTCACTGTTCCCCTCTGAATCCCAGGCAGGTGCATCTCCCTTTTCCCAGATTCTGTGGTCCTATCCACTGAGGTACACCAAAGCTATATAAAAAAATCTAGTAAATTAGAAAAAAAATACTATATTTAGTGGCAATACAGGATATGGCATGATACATTTTATCCACCCAAAACTTTTTTTAAATGGCAATAAAAAGTTAAAGTGACAGACTTGTGGCTTCCTTTCACCTTCACACTGCCTGCAATGCCATCAAAGATG
Source organism: Chrysemys picta bellii (assembly GCF_011386835.1). Classification (NCBI taxonomy): domain Eukaryota; kingdom Metazoa; phylum Chordata; order Testudines; family Emydidae; genus Chrysemys; species Chrysemys picta. The sequence continues at coordinate 88,685,250 of NC_088791.1, read as the reverse complement.
TACTCCATGCCTTTTTTTCACTTCCATTGCCACCACATTGCAAAAAAAAAAAAACCCAATACACACACCAACTTCATTAAACTTGCAGTCTAATGTAAAACTGTCATGGATCCACAGGATAGGGACTATGGCCCCTGCTTTGGAACATTCTCTAGGATGAACCTCTTCCATTGGGCAGACCCCCTGTGGCTTCACTGCCTCCTTAGACTGGACCTCTGGACCTTCAGTACTCCTGCTTCACATGGTGAGCTCTGTTCAGCTAGTCCCACTCAGACATGAAACTTGTACATTCTCCAGGGATCAATACACCTCAGCAAGCATTTGCAGTGACATTCATGCAATGTTGTCAAAACAGAAGGGTTAATTAGCCATCTGGAACACAGCATAGGAAGTCCTTAGGTTAGCATAGAAAAATGAAGGTTAAAACATATTTTTTTCTAGGTAGCTGGAGCCCAACCACGCTGTAGTGAACCCTTTTGTTCAAGCTCTGTCTTTTTGTCCATCTGGCCTCCTACATCAGACTCCCAGGTGTGTGTCCTGACTGCTTCCTGCAGTCCACCCTTACCTGTTTCACACCTCTCCTGTCCTTAGATCTCAAGCTGGGAGGGCATTGTTGTTCATATTCCCTAAGGAGAGGTGAGGAAGTCCATATCCCTCTGGGTCATTGATTTCTAGGTATCAATGTCCTGGTGACTGGATTTGCCATTGTCTTCTCAGCTGTTCCACTGATGTGGGGATTGAAGCCCACTTGACCCAGACAGCTAGGTGCCATTCACACCTGTGTCTTAGTCTGCCCCAAGAGCAAACAGACCTTTTCCACCCACTAGGTAACAATGCAGCATATAGGATAAACTGAGGCATATATACACATCATATAAATACTACAGAAAATTCCCACTTTATCACAAAAATATTAACAGTGACATCAGCAGTGTTAAGGCAGAATAACTTCCAAAATGCTTTCACTGTGTGGCAATCAGATGTGTTGATATAATTGATACAATAGCATATGAGGTCACTGTCAAAGTTTTGCATTAGAGTGAAAGTTGGATGAGTGAACAGTGCCCTCATCAACATAGGCTATAAAATATAAGGGTAGCTCAGCACAGGGGTATACAAATGTTTAATGTGTCATTCTGACATTATTCATTCACAGCTACTTGTCCCAGGTTTTGAGAAAAACTCAGTGTCACCAGCCTATAGTAGTGGTCAGGACACAAGACAGGTGTCCCTCTAGTGAACATACTGGTCAAGTACTGCACAGAGCCAGTTGCTTCAGAAGTAGGAGTAAGGAGTTTGCAACCAGGGCCGGCTCCAGGGACAAGCTTAGCAAGCAGGTGCTTGGGGCGGCCACTTCGGAGAGGGGCGGCACGTCCAGCTGTTCGGCGGCAATTCGGCGGACGGTCCCTCACTCCTGCTCGGAGCGAAGGACCTCCCGCTGAATTGCAGCCGCAGATCGCGATCGCGGCTTTTTTTGGGGGGGGGGGGGGGGGGGTTGGCTGCTTGGGGTGGCCAAAACACTGTAGCCGACCCTGTTTGAAACAATAAATCAGTGAACTGCTAGTCTCAATATCTAGCGCACCACAATTACCACTGGAATACCCTCCCTGAGGTCTGAAGATGCCTCTCAATTGCTTTACAAAATCTCCAGCAGAAATTTTGCTCACTGAGAAAACTGCATAAATATTCACCCTGTCTTATCTTTAGGGAAAGTGATCTGGAAATAGCATTGGTTCCCAAGGATTTCAGGCATATGATGTTATCTCCTCCAGGTAGGCCTCAGATTCCCAGAAGGCTTTTTGAAATCTCCAACAACCAACTGCTTCGGTAAACTGTTCCAGGAATTGTGGGACAGAGAGGTACCAAGAGTAGAGGGCATCTATTACAGTACAGTAGTAGTATTAATGGTGGCAAACTGCTCCCAAAACAGCATGTCTATTGTGGACAAACTGCACTATTGGTACTTAAACTAGTGTAGTCCAATGTATCCAATTACCAATAGTTCAATTCTCTAATGAAGACACAGACCATTTTGAAATGCCCAAGATGTATGCATTTGTAAATTGTCAGCGGCAGTTACTTTTTGCTTCATTTTAATTTATTTGAATAACAATCTAGATTTAGAAGGGGGAAAAAGGGAGGGGGGAGGGGTACTAGACAGAACTATGAACCAGATGCAAAACATAGCACAAATTTCATTTATTTATTTAGAAAATCTGTTGTACACAATATATTAAGACAAGTATAAATACATTTTTCCTCAGATTTTGGACATATAAAATATTAGATGTGACAAGAAGTACTTTATTATTTTGCCATAAAACACTCCTCTTAATGCAACCTATAAGGATATTAACCTTTGTACAAACTACATTGCATTGTTGACTCAAATTCAATTTGTGATCCACCATAACTCCCAAATTCTTTTCAGAAGTACTGCCATACAGTCAATTATTCCCTAATTTATAGTTGTGTGTTTGATTTTTCATTCCTGAGTATAGTATTTGCAATTATCTTTATTGAATTTCATGTTGTTGACTTCAGACCAATTCTCCAATTTGTCAATGTCATGTTGAATTCTTTCTAATCCTGCCCTCCAAAGTGCTTGCAACCCTTTCAAGCTTAGTGTCATCTGCAAATTGCATAAACATATTCTCCACTCTATTATCCAAGTCATTCATGAAAACACTGAACAGTACCAGACCCAGTATTAACCCCTGTGGGACCCCACTAGATACACTCTCACAGTTTAAAAGTGAATCATTGATATCTACTCTTTGAGTATGTTCATTCAACCAGTTGTAAACCCACCTTATAGTAAGTTCATCCAGCCCGCATTTCCCTAATTTGCTTATGAGAATGTCATGTGGAACTGTGTCAAAAGCCTTATTAAAATCAAGTTAGATCACATCTACCACTTGCCCTCTATCCATTAGGATGGCATTCCTGTCAAAGAATGAAATTAGGTTGGTTTGGCATAATTTGTTAGAACATAAGAAGGGCCATACTGGATCAGACCAAAGGTCCATCTAGCCCAGCATCCTGTGTTCTGACAGTGGCCAATGCCAGGTGCCCCAGAGGTAATGAACAGAACAGGTAATCATCAAGTGATCCATCCCCAGTCACCCATTCCCACAAACAGAGGGTAGGGACGCCACCCCTGTCCATCCTGACAAATAGCCATTGATGGACCTATCCTCCATGAATTTATCTTGTTCTTTTTTTATCCCTGTTATAGTGAAATGTATTCTGGACAAATACATGCTGGCTGTTCCTTATAAGACTATTCTCCTCCAGGTGCTTATAAATTGATCGTTTAATAATTTGTTCCACTATCTTTCCAGGTATCAAAGATAGGCTGACTCATCTATAATTACCTGGGTACTCTGTTCCCCTTTTTAAAGACAGGTACTATGTTTGCCCTTCTATGGTTTTCTGAAACCGAACCCATCCTTCATGAACTTTTGAATATAATTGCTAATCGTTCTGAAATTGCTTCAGTTAGTTGGTGCAGTACCCTAGGATGAATTTCATGTGGCCCTGATGACTTGAATACATCTGATTTATCTAAATATTCTTTAATCTGTTCTTTCCCTATTTTGTCTTGCATCACTTCCCCCCTGTTGTGAATATTAATTGTGTTGAATATATGGTCAGCATTAATTTTTTTAGTGAAGACTGAAGGAAAATGGACATTAAACATCTCAGCTTTCTTGATGTAACCACTTATTAGCTCTCCTGACCTGCTGAGTAAAAGACTACACTGTCCTGCATCTTTCTCTTGCTGCTGGTGTATTTAAATAACCTCTTCTTGTTGCCTTTTATCGCCCTGGCTAGGTCTAATTCAATTTGTGCCTTAGCTGTTTTGATTTTTCTCCTACTTGCTTGTGTTATTCTTTTGTATTCCTCCTGAGTAATTTGTCCATGTGTCCACTTTTGCTAGGATTCCTTTTTGATTTTCAGGTTATTAAAGTGCTCCCGATGGAGACATATTGGCACCTTACTATTTTGTCCATTTTTACTTCACATTGAAATAGTTTACAGTTGTACCTTTTTTTATATTGTCGCCTTGAGAAACTGCCAGCTCTCCTGAACTCCCTTTTCCCCTAGGATTTGCTTTCTATGGTAGCTTGCCTACCAGTTCTCTCTGTTTGTTAAAGTCTACTTTTTTTAATTGTATTGGCCTTATTCTGCTGCTCTCACTCCTTCCTTTCCTTAGAATCATTAAATCTATCAAACTGCCTTCCACCTTCAGATTTGCTACCAATTATTTCCTGTTTGTCAGAATCAAGTCTAAAATGGCAGTCCCCCTGGTTACTTCCTCCACTTTCTGAAAGAAAAGGTTGACCCCAATACTTCCAAGAACTTGTTGGACATTTTCTGTTTTGTCATATTACTTTCCCAGCAAATGTCTGGGTAGTTAAATTCCCCAGGTCTTGTGTTTTGGATATTTCTATTATTTGTTCTAGAAATGCCTCATCCATCTCCTTTTCCTGATTTGGTGGTCTATAGTAGATCCCTACTATGATGTCACTCCTTTTTTACCCCTTTTATATTTACAGAGAGACTTTCAGCTGGTCTGCCTCCCACTTCCTTCTGTGCTTCAGAACAAGTGTATATATTTTTGATGTATAATGCAACATCTCCTCCCTTTTACCCTGCCTTTCCTTCTTGAACAAACTATACCCTTCTTTACCAATATCAAATCTTAACTTATCCCACCAAGTCTCTGTGATGTCAATAATGTCATAATTTACTTCATATACTAACACTTCCAGTTCTTCCTGTTTATCCCCCATAGTCCTTGCATTTGTGTATAGACATGTAAGATGTTGAGCAGATTCCCCCACTGGTTTCCCTCTTGTTGCTTTTAGACCCTATTGTAATTTTCCATATTCCCACCAACATCTAACCCTCTGCTATATTAACTTTTCTTTATGCCTACCTGTGGGCTTTTGTCACCTGCACCCTTTGAACCTAGTTTTTAGCTCTTCTTACTAAATTGGCAAATCAGTGTGTGAAGATGCTCTTCTCCTTCTTGGTCAGGTGGACCCCATCTCTTCCAGCCAACCTTCTGCCTGGAACCACACCACATGGTCAAGGAAGCTAAAGCCCTCTTGTTGACACCATCTGTGCAGCCATGTATTCATCTCCAGATTTATGGGCCTTATCCACAACTGAGAGGATAAATGAGAACACCATCTGCACCCCTGACTCCTTCACCTTAGCTCCCAGAGCCCTATAGTCACTGCTGATCTGCTCAGGATCACACCAGGAAGTAATCATTAGTGCCCATGTTGATGAACAGCATGGGGTAGTGATCAGAGGGATAGATGAGCCTCAGCAACCTTTCCATGATGTCTTGGATGCCAGCTCCAGGCAGGCAGCACATTTCCTGGGACATCATGTCAGGTCAGCAGATAGATGCCTCCATTCCCCTCAGAAGGGATTCCCCAGCCACCAGAACTCTGACTCCTCCTCTTGGGTGTAGTGACTATGAGTAAGGCTACGAGTCTTTCATGGAGTTCATGGAAGTCACCAATTCTTTGACTTCCCGGGACTTCCATGACTTCTGCAGCAGCTGGCAAAGCTGACCCCAGGGCTGCCCGAGCAGCTGGGGTGGCCCCGGGGACAGTTGCACCAGCCACTGCTCAGGTGGCCCCCAGCATCTGGTCCTGGGCACTGCCAGGGAGCAGCAGTCTGGGAGCAACAGCAGCGCCCCTGGCCACCCCCCTTCCCCAGAGCAGCAGCGTCAGGGCCCTGGGCCTCTCTCTCCCCGCCCCCCTGGAGCAGCAGTGGTAGCATGCTGGAAGCCCCCACCCCCGAGTACCTGCAGCATCCTGGAGCCCCCCAGATCACTTAAGATTTAGTCAGGGGTATTTATAGTACAAGTCATGGACAGATCACGGGCATGAATATTTGTTTATTGCCCATGACGTGTCCATGACTTTTACTAAAAACACCCATGACTAAATCGTAGCCTTAGCCATGAGCCTCCCAGGATTGGGGACAAATTGCTCCTCCTCCTCAGTCATCGAGGTCTGCTCCTGTTGCCAGTACAGCAGACTGATTCTTTAGCTCAATGGATGGGGGACGGGAGTGGTGGGTGGAGAACTGTCTACTACTCAAGGTGTTCAGCAACCTGTCTCCTCCTCACAGAACAGCCAGTTCTCCTTCCTCCTCTCGTGCTGCTGCAGTTAGCTGTAGTCAGCTAGCATCCACCATCCCAGGTGTCCCCATGTGCATCCTGACAAAGAAGTCCTCATGCTCCTGGATGACATGTAAATGAGCCATCTACTCCTGCAGCTTTCTTTTCTGATTCCTGAGGGACTCCACTAACAGACACCTCTTACACCTGTTGGTTCCCCCCTGCCTGGCTTTCATTGCCATGGCAACACAGGATGCATTCCCAATAAGTACACACCAGGGCCTGGGTGGAAGCCTTGAAGATCAGGATGCCTATCTGGCAGAGCTCCCCCCCCCCCCACACAAGTGGAGGCAGGGGAAGAGCTAGAAATGGTGTTGGTGACACAGTTTTCCTCCCATGGCGGGTTCTTCTTTGGAGAGTACCTGCAATTTAAGGAAACAAAAAACAAAAACAAAAACCACAACCCTACCTCCCTCTGCAGGCAAATTCAACTGGCTAACTCCCTTCATCTCCCAGCTGCCTTCATCTCACCAGCCACCATTGACTTACATTCTATTTGTGATCTACTATAACACTCAGATCATTTTTAGCAGTACCACCACCTAGCCAGTTTTCCCCAATTTGTAGCTCTGAATTAGATTTTACCTTTGAAAGTGAAGTGCTTTGCACTTCTTTTTATTGGATTTAATCTCAGACCAATTCTTTAGTTTGTCAAGATCATTTTGAAGTCTAATCCTCTCTTCTAAAGTGCTTGCAACCCCTCCCAGCTTGGTGTCATTTGCACATTTTATTAGCACACTCTCCACTCCATTATTCAAGTCATTAATGAAAATATTGAATAGGAACAGATGCAGGACTGACCCATGTGGGAACTCTCTAGTGCATCATCCCAAGTTGATGGAGAACTATTGGTAACTTGCATCCAGTTGTGTACCCACCTTATACTGAAAGCTGTTATATATTTCCTTATTTTGGTATATCGGAGATGAATACGTTTCCTAGATGAAAATTAACATAATAGAAAAAGTTAAGAAAGGAGAACAATATTCAGAGATCCTAATTCTTCATCCATTTAAGTAAATGGAAGGCATACCATTCATTTAAAATTAAGCAATATAAAGCCTTGCATTAAAATTTAAGTGGTAAATCATCTCACTGGAAATTTGTATGAAAATCACACTGGAGGGCGAGAATGTTTTTTGAGAGATTTATCAGAAATAGGAATACCAAAAATAGTGTAATTAAATGAGAAACGGAAAATGTGGATGCAAACTAAGAGATGAACATTTTTGATGGGTGCATTTCAAGTACATGACATGCTAATACTATGAAATTTCATGTCATGTGCCACATCTATATTTTTTTTATTTGAGAAATTAAGGGAAACTAGCATTTTAAATCTTTTTCCCCCACCTCTTCCACACAACCTTTATTCCTTTAACAAATAAGGTCTAGCACAAAATATATTGACACTGTTTTGTTGCAGTAAATTGGTGAGTATGTTGAACATATATCAAAATGTATACACATTTCAAATAAGGGAATAATGTGTATAGCCATATTTTTATATTTAATATATTTCAAACAAATCATACATTGAGTTTCTATACCCTTCTTTTCTCTTTTTCTCGATGGGAAAAACAATCCAGTATACAACACATAGGTAATCCTACTATTGACAACGATAAAATATCAGAACAGAAAGATGACTCTTTAAAAATCTCCAAGATTTAAACTAATTAATTGAAACAGCCAGTAGATGGCAGCAGAGGCCAAACTGGAAATGCCTGATATATTCCTTAGCTCTTTATTTCACAATTCAATTATTTTTTACCCAAGTTTCTCAATAGTCTAAAGGTTTGTAAATAATTCTTATACTGTAACCATGAAGATGACTATATACATAATTTTCATATCATATCAGAACCTGGACTGATTGCCCCTTCCAACCAGGAGGAGGAAAATTGTTTCCATTTCAATTTACAGCTTCGGTTTCTCATCCTCGCTGCTATGGAGATGGAGTTTAGGTCTCCGAATAATCGCATTTCCGAGTGATCAATCATAGCAACGCTCATCATCTCATAATTATGCAAAAATCTGTATTTATTTACAAATAAACAACCAAAGCAGAAACGGCAATCAGAGTGAAATGAAGGAAAGAAGAGCACAGCCCCGTGCCCCGCTACCTCTACCGCCCGTGGCCTCTTTGCCGCATTGTCTGGCTCGCAGAGTAGCCCCCCCCCCCCCCCCACGACTCAAGCTGTGGAAAATGGCGGTGAACGGTAGAGACGGGCCAAGGAGAGAAGGGATGTGTCAGGAAACCTGATTGGTCAGATTTTGCCGCAGCCCCCAAATCCTTGAAACCCAGAGAGGAGCATTTTCAACCCAAAACAGCCGCAGACGCGCGGCCCTCGCTCGGCAGACGCACCCGAAGGGCACCGAGACGAGCCGCATCGGAGTTTGAAAGCGGCTGTTGTTTTAAGCAAGGGACACGGGGGACTCCACTAGAATTCCCGGAGGTAGCGCTTGATACTGAGTCTCCGCATCCTAACTGTGTGCGCGGCAGCGTCATAGGAAGCCGGGGGGAGGCTCCGTATTTATTTGACTAGAAAGCCTTGGGGAGTGTAACTCTTGCAGGGACAGACACCGGCGGCCGGGGCTGGGGGAGGGGTGGGAGAGGCGGGCTAAGAGCCCACCCTTTTTCTTTTCAGTTCTCAATCAGGTCGCCACGCAGACAATATACCGAGACTTCATGCTTCGTCTTGGGAGTTGGTCGGTTGCGTGTGATTTGATTTCACCATGTCTGGTCGCGGTAAGGGTGGTAAAGGCTTGGGGAAGGGAGGTGCTAAGCGCCATCGTAAAGTGCTTCGGGATAACATCCAAGGCATTACCAAGCCAGCTATTCGTCGCTTGGCTCGACGCGGGGGGGTGAAGCGTATTTCGGGCTTGATCTATGAAGAGACTCGCGGAGTGCTGAAGGTGTTCTTGGAGAACGTGATCCGCGATGCTGTCACTTACACTGAACATGCCAAGCGAAAGACGGTAACGGCTATGGATGTGGTTTATGCCCTGAAGCGCCAGGGTCGCACTCTCTATGGTTTTGGCGGCTAAACGGGTCACTAAAGTCAGCAGGATAACACAAAGGCTCTTTTAAGAGCCACCCACACTTTCACAATGAGAGTTGAATTATTTTCATAATGTAGGAGACATCTCTTAAAATTAACTTGTGACCTTAAGGTTTTCTTTTTTTTTTATGTTTTAAGGCTCTTATACCTACTATTCCTGTTTTAAATGCGAAGATCTCTACAGTACAGATAAACTAGGAATTTAAAATATCCAGTGTAAAAATGCTTGTACGTTCAAATATTTTTTAAAAAATCTTATAAATTGCTGTCAATATGTAACAGATTGCAAAGGACAATATTAGCGAAATTTGGGTTTTTAAGCCCAATAACCCGCTACATTTTGTTACTTTTTTGCAATTTGTTTTTAAAAAATCAATTGAAAAGTACATACAACTCTTATGAAAAGCAAAGTAGGTCTGAAAAGAGCTTTTGGTTACGGATACAAATAATTTTCTAAGAAATTAAATTTGATTTAATTTAATTTGAGCTTCTAATAGTGATAGATTTAGTGACAAAAAAACGTATGAAGACCAAGAAGGAAAGTTATTCAATCTATGTTTACAAAGTGCTGAACCAAGTTCACCCTGACACTCTTTCCTTAAGAGGTTTTTAAAGCCCTGACGGGGATGATTTAGTTGGGGATTAGGTCCTGTTTTGGGCAGGGGTTGGGCTAGATGACCTCCTGAGGTCCCTTCTAACCCTGATATTCTATGATTCTATGACACGGGTATCTTTTCCAAGGCCATGTGAATCATGAACTCTTTTGTAAATGACATTTCTGAGTACATTGCCGGAGACGCATCGCCAGGGGAAATGGACAAAGACGCTGTATCTGGAGGCACAGAAGCTGTCATCAGGTATACTAGCTCCAAGTAAATGCTCTTAATGCAAAAATTAATATCTACAACCGAAAGGCAGCCACTCGTTTTCAGTAAAAGTTCTATCGTTTATTTTTTTCCTCTAACAAATACTCTCATTCAAGGAAGCCACCACCCATTTTACGGCTGAAAAACACATATGCTACTTTAACCAAAGCGCTAATTGTTCCTTACATCTAAACATATTTAGTGTAAATGTGTAAATTCAATCGTTTTCTATGCTAAGTTTTCACATCACAGCATGAGAACACAAGAATCACAACTCTTATTGTGAAAGTGTGGGTGGCTCTTAAAAGAGCCTTTGTGTTATCCTGCTGACTTTAGTGACCCGTTTAGCCGCCAAAACCATAGAGAGTGCGACCCTGGCGCTTCAGGGCATAAACCACATCCATAGCCGTTACCGTCTTTCGCTTGGCATGTTCAGTGTAAGTGACAGCATCGCGGATCACGTTCTCCAAGAACACCTTCAGCACTCCGCGAGTCTCTTCATAGATCAAGCCCGAAATACGCTTCACCCCCCCGCGTCGAGCCAAGCGACGAATAGCTGGCTTGGTAATGCCTTGGATGTTATCCCGAAGCACTTTGCGATGGCGCTTGGCACCTCCCTTCCCCAAGCCTTTACCACCCTTACCGCGACCAGACATGGTGAAATCAAATCACACGCAACCGACCAACTCCCAAGACGAAGCATGAAGTCTCGGTATATTGTCTGCGTGGCGACCTGATTGAGAACTGAAAAGAAAAAGGGTGGGCTCTTAGCCCGCCTCTCCCACCCCTCCCCCAGCCCCGGCCGCCGGTGTCTGTCCCTGCAAGAGTTACACTCCCCAAGGCTTTCTAGTCAAATAAATACGGAGCCTCCCCCCGGCTTCCTATGACGCTGCCGCGCACACAGTTAGGATGCGGAGACTCAGTATCAAGCGCTACCTCCGGGAATTCTAGTGGAGTCCCCCGTGTCCCTTGCTTAAAACAACAGCCGCTTTCAAACTCCGATGCGGCTCGTCTCGGTGCCCTTCTGGTGCGTCTGCCGAGCGAGGGCCGCGCGTCTGCGGCTGTTTTGGGTTGAAAAATGCTCCTCTCTGGGTTTCAAGGATTTGGGGGCTGCGGCAAAATATGACCAATCAGATTTCCTGACACATCCCTTCTCTCCTTGGCCCGTCTCTACCGTTCACCGCCATTTTCCACAGCTTGAGTCGGGGAGGGAGGGGGGAGCTACTCTGCGAGCCAGACAATGCGGCAAAGAGGCCACGGGCGGTAGAGGTAGCGGGGCGCGGGGCTGTGCTCTTCTTTCCTTCATTTCACTCTGATTGCCGTTTCTGCTTTGGTTGTTTATTTGTGACATTGTCAGCATGGCTGTGAATCGCTGCAAACGCGATCTCTCGGGAAACCACAAATTTGTTTCTCAGGCGTGAACATCCCTCCCCATAAAGCAGGAGACGCGAGAGAGATGTTACTTGGTACCCATTACTCAGGGTAGCTGTGAAGCTCCTCCACTCCTGTCTCTTTCTGGCAAGTCTTTCAGTGGTTCCCAGCTGTGCCCCAGATTTTTTTGTTTGTTTTGTTTTTTTAATTGATAAGCTGAAACAACTCCTGTTCTTTTTGCGGATACAGACTAACATGGCTGCTACTCTGAAACCTGAAACAATGTTACGGTAGTAAAGGTTGAGTGTCTATGATACTTATTGACAAGACTACAGGACACCATTATTTCTACCATCATTCAGAATATTATCATTTTCTATCAGGGACAAAGTATCAGAGGGGTACCTGTGTTAGTCTGTATCCACAAAAACAAGAAGTCTGGTGGCACCTTAAGGACTAACAGATTTATTTGGGCATAAGCTTTCCTGGGGAAAAAACCCCACTTCTTCAGATGCCTGGATAAACAAGTTTTTGATTTCACAGGAGGCAGACCCAGAGAACGTGCTAGGTGCTTTGAAGAAATGGTGAGTGTCAGTGCTGGGGGAGGTGCTGGGGGGAGATGAGTGGAGGAGTGAAAAAGGAAGTCTCTGCATGCTGGCTCAAGACTCACGTTACTAGAATTAATAATAATAATAACAATAATCAAAAGGATAGTTCCAGAGTTAGCTCTTGACTGCACACTTACCAAGTGAAACAGGAGTGTGTATTTTGTAATCCCTTGGTATTGGCAACAATGAAATTTAGACCATTATTCACAAGTCGTTCCCTGGCTCAACACAGAAACTTTCAATCTAAACATCTGTTCATAGGTCTGCTGGACAGAGATAATATTTCACTGTTAGGTACATATTAGGTGGGTCACCTTAGATTCATATAATGCACAGAAGTATGATAGTGCATAACCATATTAACAACATTTCACACATATACAGTACTTTTTAGACGGTTGCAAACTTTTACTAATTCATTTTGGCAAAATGGCTGTGAGATCAGTAGACAAACAGGACTGTCCCACTTAACAGAGGGGAAACTGAAATAAGAGAAGGGAGTTTTTAATTCAAGGCCAAAGGAGAAGGAATCACTTTCAGATCAGGAATAGAACTAGTGAGACTATTTTTTTCTGTCTATTCCAAAACAGAATTTAATTTGGTGCCATAAGAATGTTCATTTTTCATACTTTGTGCAAGGTTATCAAGACATTTGGTCAACATATTCTTTAGTAGAAAAAATGTCATCTTTCCCATAAAGTATTCTCATGTTCACTAACCTTTTAACAACTAAAAAGTTTCTTAATTTTCTTATGATTAATACATGATCATAGTTGCTTACTACTAGGGACTACAAGGCTGTTTAAAATATTAAGGCCATAGACAATAAAACTGATGAAGAAAATATATTCTTAAATATTTTATAACATTTTATAGAAGATTAATACTTTCAACTTTAACTTAATCTCAAAAATAAATGAAAATATTTTCTTTAAATTTCTGATCACAGAAGAGCAACAAAAAGTTTGATTCATAGGTCAATATAGGAGCAAACTAGCTTTGGCTTGTAAAACATATACATATTGTCTTTATGTATACAGTCTAATTGGGCAACAATAGAGAATGAACTTTATTTATTTCAATTTATTTGTTTTATTGTACTGTATAATGTCATAGACTCAAAATTATGTCTCTTCACTTGTTATGTGATAATACTGTAACATAAATGAATTCCCAATTAGAACAAAATGAGCACAGTATATATCACTCAGCAAATTCCACAGAAACAATAGGGGTTCCTCAGGGGCTCATTGAAAAAAGGCCTCTTTACATTGATTGAAAGGGGGGGAAAATCCAAAAAGATATGGGTGAGAAAATTAATTTGGCTTAGTTCTGTGAAGTCTTTGTCTGTTAGTCTTTAAGGTGCCACTGCACTCCTTTTTGTTTTTGTGAAAACACCCTGACACTCTAAATAGTTCATAGTAGATAATTAATATAATTTGTTGGACTATTTCATTTTTTTCTGGTTGGGATTCGTTGTTGTATCTTCATTTTCAGCCTCTTTGGGAGGATGGACAAAGCTTAGGAGGGATGAGTTGTTGTAGGTTGGGTTTAACCTTGTTATGGATGTGAGTTACCACCCTTCTTTTAAGATAGTGGTGAGAGATAGTTAAGCAGCTCACCACCACCACCCAATCACCCAGTCCACCCAGGATTTTTAATCATGATGAGGAGGACTTTAGCTGAGCATTGTTTGGATAACTGTGTATGTGTGTTTGGGGGGAGAGGAGGAGTGAGATGCATTCAGGACACAGAGTCAGAAGCAGGCAGAAAGGCAGTTAGTGTTGCTGTTAGACAGAAATGTTGGTAATGTAGCCCTGAGACAAAGCTAAGAGAGAAAGCTGTTTAAGCAGAGTGCTGGCTGAAAAGTCAGGTTTGGAAAAGTCAGCAAACTCTCTCTTGCGATTTGATTTCCTCCTGTGATTGGGGAAACAGGACTTTATGTATAATTTTGTAAATAAAGAAGATTGCATCAAAGAAAATGGCTATATCATCAATCTCTCCTCACAACTGGAACAACCCACCATACCCCAAATTTGGCTAACTACTTAGTTCAAAAGGGGTAACAATACAGTAAAAGCCTATTGAAATATATGCACACTAGGATCAGAACAAAAGCTATTTCAGGAATTCTAAACTGAGAAAAAAATTGCTATATATATATATATACACACACACACACACACACACACACACACACCTGCTTTGGGCATAAATGATTAAGGTATTAAATTACTTTTAGAATACAATGTACAGGTTTTTTTACAAAGGAGGAAATTAAGGTAGAATTAAGGTAGATAATGATTTATTTGTGATTTTTAGATTATGTTTCCAGATCAAACATTGTTCTATGGAACTACAGCTTCAACATTCAGTGTGCCTCTTTGATCATGCTATTCAATAACAGTGTTATTGTTATATATCTAGACTTCTGTACCACATGATATCTTAATTTATAAACTTAGAACAGTATAAAATCAAGATGGTGACATTCACTGAATTAAAAATTTGTTAACAAATAGGCCTCAAAATATAATTATAAATGGAGAATCGTTGTTGAGTGGCTTCCAGTGACATCTTGCAGGGATTAGTTCTTGGCCATACACCATTTAACATTTTTATCAGTAACCTGGAATAAAAACATTAATGATAAAGGTTTCAGATGGCGAAAAGATTGGGGGAATGGTAAATAATTAAAAGAACAGGCCACTCATACAGAACAATCTTGATCTCTTGGTAAACTCGACACAGGCAAACAATATGTATTTCAATATGTTCAAATATAAAGTCATACATCTATTCTGGGAATCAATGACTGTGAAAAAGATTTGGGGGTCATGGTGGATAGTCAGCTGAAAATGAGCTCCTAGCAGGGCTTAAATGTAGCTGGAGCTATCTGGAGTGGCACTCCAGTAAATATTTCAAACCTGCAGGGCAGACGCCCCGAACCACTGTGCCTCCTACAGGGCTGAAGCCCTGAGCCCTGGCATGCCCCTGTGAGCCTAAAGCCCTGAGACTGCCTGCTCTGCAGGGGCTAAAACCCGGAGCTCCAAATGGGGCAGCTGAGGGGGGTGGGGAGACTTCCAGGAAATATTGTAAGGGAATTTAAGCCCTTGCTACTAGTGTGATGCCATGGCCAAAGGGGCTAATACAATCCTTGGATATAAAACCAGGAATGTCAAGTAGGAGCTGAGGTTATATTACCTCTGTATTTGGCACTGGTGTGACCACTATTGGAATACTGTGTTCAGTTACTGGTGTAGCTACAATGGTGCAAGTCATCCAGTAGCACCAAGGCCCATAAGATTATGGGAGCTCAACCAGCAGAAGACATCCTGCCAAAGGCACTATGGTCATTACCCCACAGTCCACCTATAGGCAGACAAGGAAACCTGGACAACACTTTCAAAAGACGGGCCTGGGAGCTTAAATTCATAATTCTGCTAGACACTAAAAATCTCAAGGACTGAACAGAGACACTGAATTTATGGCTTATTACAACAATCTGTAACCCACTACCCCCCTATTTTTGTCCTATGACTGCAGAGGTGTTTAACGGGCCATTCTACCTTGAATGATCCCTTCAAAATGGATGTTGATAAATTGGAGAGGGTTCAGAGAAGAACCACAAGAATGATTAAAGGATTGGAAAACATGTCTTATAGTTGAAAGACTATTTAGCCTATCAAAGATAAGGTTAAGAGGTCACTTGATCACAGTCTATTGATACCTAAATGGGGGTCAGAAATGTGATAATAGAGAGTGCTTCAATTGGGAAGTTGATGAAACTAGACAAATTCAAACTAGAAATAAGGTGTACATCTGTAACAGCAAAGGCAATTAATCATTGGAACAACTTGCCAAGGGTTTCAGTGGATTCTCCATTACTGGAAAATTTTAAATCAAGATTGACTGATTGATAGATTTTCCTAAACTATATGCTGTAGTTCAAGAACAGCTATTGAAACATAAATTATTACAGGGGAGTTCTATGGCATGTAGCATACAGGAGGTCAGACTAGACAGTCACAATGGTCACTTTTGGCTTTAAAGGCTATGAATCTGTGAGACACTTGACAATAATAATAATTAATGGAGATATCCCATCTCCTAGAACTGGAAGGGACCTTGAAAGGTCATCGAGTCCAGCCCCCTGCCTTCACTAGCAGGACCAAGTACTGATTTTGTCCCAGATCCCCAAGTGACCCCCTCAAGGATTGAACTCACAACCCTGGGTTTAGCAGGCCAATGCTCAAACCACTGAGCTATCCCTCCAGTGAGTGCTCTTACCATTACCATTACAATTACCAGCATTGCAAAACCTAACTTTTAGGTATCCTGATGGTTAATGGGATTCACAGAAGCCAGCTTGTTGAGTTGGGAACTCCCTAAACTAGCCAATAGGAAATGCATAGGAGAAGGGTGTGGCCTAAACCCTGCTTCTTTCAGAGAGTTAGTCTACCACTCCAGGCTGTAGGGAGGTTCCTCTCCACTTGAAATTCACAGTCATGACCCCTTTCCTGGAGTTAGGCACCTAAACCACATCAGCCTTTTCTTGTAAAAAACTGAGGAGGAGAGGATGGTGCTCTTCACCACCAGCAGGCCAGTGGTTGGAGCATTCACCTGGGATGTGGGAAATGCAGATTGGAATTCCCACTCTGCAAGATTTGGATCAGGGATTAGCACCTCGGTCTCCCATATCCCAGGTGAATGCTATAACCACTGGCCTATCGGTGGAGAGCAGCACCACATCCTGGCTGTCCTTTGTGCAGATTGGTTAAATTCAGAGCAGGTCTACTGGATTGGCCACACAAGCAAACCAGGTGGAGGAATGCCTAATTTGTGAATCCTGCTGGGATTTAGGTATAAGCAGCTCAGTGGCATCAGGATTTAGGTGGCTTTGTGCATGCTCACTGAGAAAAAACAATCAGCATGGAGCCTTTACCAGTGGAAATTTTAGCACCTCCTGGGTTAGACAGCAGCTGAAGAGAAATCTTGAAGAACTCAGTGGCACCTAAATGTTGGATTTAGGAGTCTAAACTTCCAGTCAGACATCAAAGTCCCTTTGTGGATCAAGCCCAAAATGAATTGCCCAGAAAGCCACCAGTCGAGCCAGAAATAAAACTCTGCTATCCTGAGGCCTGGTCCTGTCACCACCACAGAGGTTAAGGATAAGAAAATCCATCTCAGTCCTCATTGGCCTAATGAATCGTAAGACTATTCAGCCTAAAAATAACTTTAATCTTATCTATCATTTATCGTCTTTTGCCCATGATGGATTGATTTAAATCAAGGTGATTTAAATCATCAAGGGCAAAGGCTTGATTTAAGTCATCAATTTTAATCAACTTTTCCATTTATACTTCAGTTATTGGCTAAAAGAAAAGGAGCATTTTCATTGGCTGATATAACCATTAAAACATGTTGATTGACAACTAAATAGAGCCTGGTATCCTTGCACGTTAGTCCCAGTACAACGCATAGAGTTTATAGGGGCGGTCCTGGACGCCACATCGGCCAGAGCCTCCCTCCCTCAGGACAGTTTCAAGACCCTGAAAGGGCTTATCAACACGGTCACAAGGTTTCCAGTGACAACAGCCAGAGCGTGCCTCCAGCTCTTGGGTCACATGTCAGCGTGCACGTATGTGATCTGCCACGCCAGACTCAGGATGAGGCCCGCCAGCTCTGGTTGGCCTTGGCATTCTCCCAGGCCAGAGACAGGATGGACAAAATCCTCACTGTGCCCAAACCGGTGATTGCCTCCCTATGATGGTGGTCCTCCCCGGGAAACATGCTCCATGGGGTCCCATTCAGAGGCAGGCCCCGGTCGATGGAACTGGTGTCTGATGCATCGGACCTGGGTTGGGGAGCCCATGTGGGGGACGTTCAGACCCAAGGTCTGTGGTCTGCGCAGGACCTGGCCCTCCACATAAATGTCAAGGATCTCAGGGCGGTGCGGCTGGCGTGCATGGCCTTCCGCTCACACCTGGAGGGCTGGGTGGCCAGGGTTCTCACTGACAACACGGCCTCAATGTTTTACATCAACAGGCATGGCGGGGCCCAATCCTCAGCCCTCTGCCAGGAAGCCCTCAGGCTGTGGGACTTCTGTATAGCCCACAACATTTGCCTACAGGCCTACCACCTACCGGGCACCCGGAACTCGTGGGCGGATCACTTTAGTAGGGACTTCTCCTCTCAACACGAGTGGTCTCTTCACCCAGAGGTGGTGTACAGACTTTTCCAAGAGTGGGGAACACCCCAGGTGGACCTGTTTGCGACTCAGCAGAACCGTCGCTGTCCCTGGTTCAGCGCCGGGTGGGAGGCTGGGGCAGGGGCGCTATCTTCAATGCCTTTCTCCTGTCCTGGTCGGCCAGTTTCTCTATACTTTCCCCCCATTCTCACTGATAGGCAAGATTCTGGAAAAGATAAAAACAGACAGGGCCCGGATCCTACTGATCACCCTGGCATGGTCCAGGCAGCATTGGTATGGGACCCTCCTGGGCCTGGCAGTAGCCCCGCCATGGCCATTGCCGTCCCACCCGGACCTGCTCTCCCAGGACCAGGGCCACCTCCTCCATCCCAACCTAGCAGCACTTCACCTCACGGCGTGGCTGCTCAGTGGTTAGGCTGGGAGAGGACGTGCCCGGAAGGGGTTCAGCATGTCCTCTTGGAAAGCATGTCGTCTTGGGGGGGAGGGATAGCTCAGTGGTTTGAGCATTGGCCTGCTAAACCCAGGGTTGTGAGTTCAAGGGTTGGTATTTCTGCAGAGGTGTATGGCTGGGATCCCTCTTCCCAACCTTGGGAACCTTCCACCTGACAGATGCAATTCCAAAGCCTGCTAACCCTAAACAAAATAACCAACACTCAACAAACCTCAAAAACACAAATGGAAACAAAAGTGCAAAAACTAGGAAATTAAAGTGTAATGTCAAATGTAATGGAATTACATGTTGTCACATGTCTGTTCTCTTTCCCTGGTGAAGGCACGGCACAATTGATCACATGCACCTCCATTATACATGAAATGGCTCAACCCCCTCCACCCGCCCCAAGTTCTTCATCAGTTGCAGCACATGGCAGTGTGGTGCCAACATGACTGGAGTTGCTGTGACTGGCCCTGGGTTCAGAGGAATCCAGGATTTGAGACAAGCATACCAAAGAGTCTCCCAGACATGCCCTTCTGTTGTTTACTGATTCTTTCTTTCATTTCCCAGTCTTTTCACCACATCTCCCAATAATGCTGTAGAGAATCTGCCACCATTTTTCCCCTTCCACTCCAGCATCTTCTCTTTTGCATCCTGTTTTTTCAGATCCAGTTCAAAACGCTTGTTTAACCCAGTGCTCAAGTTGTGCTGGAATGCTCTGGAATGCCATTCTGGCACTTTTTTGCAGACTCAGAGTATTCCAGTACTTCTGGTCCTGGGCCATGTGTGTCCTTTCCGTCCCTGGCTGCAGAGCAGCCTCTGAGCCAGCAGTTTCTGATGCCAGGCCCAGGCCCTCGGTAGCAGGAGAGCACAGAGGGTGCCAGGGATACTGCAGCTAGGACTGGGCAGAGGAGCACGGGGACTAGAGTCACTGAGAACATAGGCGGAGCTGGAGCCGGAGCCTAGTGATGTCAGGAACCAGGTAATGGAGCCACCCAAACAATGGATCTTCATGGGAGCAGGAACAAGGAACAGATAGGGGGAAGTGAGGATGGGAGGGACTCTGCAGGGAGTCACTGCCTGCTCTCTTTTGCTCCCTCCCAGGGCTTCCCACTGCCCTGCTTTCCAGTACTTCTTTTTCAGGGCCTCCCACTGCCCCATGTTCTGGAATTTAGGACTCGGACACTGCTTTAACCAGCTGCCAAATTCCTTTTGCACATCCTGCAGCAGTTCATTCTGGCTCTTTTTCTGCTGTTGCAAAGCTTCAGCAGCCTTTGTCTCACCATGAGGGGCTTCCTCAGAGAAAGACTGTCCTTCCCTGTTTGACCGACATGGAAAGAAAGGCAATGATATTTTATTTTATTTTTATTTATTTGTGGATTTTGTTCCAAGAAACAAGCGTCTACCCCTTCACTCTGAGTTACAGTGAAGCAGAAACTGGAACTACTATCTGCCATTCCATTTCATCCTTATGCTTTTCTGTTTGCTGGCTGCTGTGTGCCAGGTTTCCTGTTTCTGAGCAAGACAATGGCAAGTGACTCCTGTACCTTATATAACACAATTAATCTGGCAAGGGCTTTTAGGGCGTAGGGGTGGGATGGGGGGAAAGGTAGCAAAACAAAACACTGGTAGAATGTGGCTTACATTATTTCAGGTTGTGGTGGCTGCGATGCTCCCCACGGGTACCCAGAGTTCTGAGGCACCTCACTACCCCCTGCCCTTAGCATGAGAAAGCCTTGTCTGTGCCTGCCATAGATCATCTTCCCAACTCCACCAGCAACGGGCAAACAAGCACTGCCCCCTAGGTCTATGCAGGCCGTGCTTTCTCACAACAGGGTGGCAATAGGCACTCGCCAACCCCCAAGCCCTCTGAATAACTTTCCGGGAGTGTCTAGTCCATGTTCCACTGGACACTCGCAGTATTCATAGATTTGCTGCTTCCAAAGAGACAGTAAATCCCAGCTTGCCCAGTTCCCTTCAGATTACCGCACTTAGATATGCTTATGGCAAAAACAACTAAAAGTTTATTTAACAATGTACAGAGATTCAAGTGGAAACAAATGATTACATATAAAGTAAAATAATAAGACACATTCTAGAACCATGATTAACTTAACTTGATGTTTTCATGTCTTATAGACTAAGTCCTTCCAGCATTTTACGTCCAGGCTTGGCTGTGGCCCTCTGTTCATAAGAAAGGCACATTGTTAGCTTGCATCCTGGGGTAAGGATCCAAGCTGTAGCTCTACACCACTACATATATCCCAACAATGCATTGTCTTTATTCATAAACAGTATCTCCTTCTGTTGTTTATTTCTTTCTGTAAATGTCTTCTCTTGAAGATTTTGCAATCTCTTGATTAGCATGTGGCACAGTATGCAAACTATCATCCATTGTGAGACATGTAATGCCAATACACCCATGACCAGACATAGATAAAAGCATCTGTTACCTCCTGCTTGAAAGGAACCTGTTTGAGATATGTCACATATTGGTTACCTGCCTTAAGAACATAATTTTAAGTAGTATGCATATGTATATTTTGCAGTGATTATGATGACCAGTGGGCTACTGGCTCTCAACAGAGAACTCACATGTCACCCTTCAGTGAATTATTATGCTTATATCTGACTTAGAGGATCCCTGTAAAACACTTTTCATTGTTTTACTTGTATGAGAAGAGATAGAGGTACAACAAACAGAGGTAGTGTTGTTATCTGCTTTTCATTCCCCTGTAGGGCTAGGTTGAGGGCGGGGGCATGCATGGCAGTTTACATACCTATCCCTTGTATCCTCCTGCAAGATCTCAATGGAACTTCCATGGACGTACTTTGCAATCCTCTCCTGAAGCTTTTCTAGAGATGGCTGCCTTATTTCTTCCTCCATGATCAGACACTTTCCCACATCATTCTGCAATGACTTTGGCAGGCACCATTGAAGTAAATAGGCTAGTGGCATAGAGACCTGGGCTACTTCAGAACTCCAGCAGCAGCTGTGGTCTCTGTGCCTTTGTTACCCTCAAGAGTGAAATATCAGCTCAAAATCACTACCACCTGTGGAAAATAGTGCCAATACTTGGTGCCATTGCCCTGTACTCATACCCATGGAAATAGGGGTTGACATTTTATTGTTCCATGTGACAGAAAAATTCTGTCCTCATCTTTTTCCCCTTTGCTCCTTCCCCTTTATGGGCCGTTCTGACCATGGATGGGGAGAATGGTGCTGTGCAGAAGCACACCAAAGTTGAAGTGTCAATCAATCAGCATGTCTTATTTAAAACTTTTATTGGAATAAGTCTGAAACTTGATTTTCTGTTTTCATTGTGACAATAGAGCTGTCTGTTTTATCTGTTGCTGCTGCCTTTGCGTCCTTGATGGGAACCCCCTCTTGTGGAATGCCTGGCCCTGATGAGAGGGAGAAAGAAGTGCATCAGAGGGTGAACAGAGGGCCTGGAGGGTGAATATGGAAGACAGAATGCAGAAGGAAAGAGTGGACAGGAGAAAGGCCCAGGAATCCCAGCAGGAAGAGGAGAGGGCGATTCACCAAGACATAATGGAACTTCTCAGACAGCGAACACAAAATGCTGCAGATTCTTGTTGACCTACAGGCCCAACAACCACAGCCTCGCCACCCTCTGCAGTCACTGGAGTATGCCAGTTTAACAGGTCCCGATACCCCTCAACATTCCACGTGGCATCATGGGCTGCATTCCTACTCCTACCACCCTATGCTAAGAGACAGACAGAACAACCACAGCTTCTCATACACTGACTTGTGAGACCTACAGCTGATGTATGTGTAGCCAAAATGGACTGAAATAGACAGGAGTGTTTCCACCTTTCTAATTTTAAAGTTCTATTCCATTAATTTGTTGTAGAAGTTGGTATTGTATTGTTTTGTTTTTAATTGCACTTTTTCTTTGCATTGTTTTTGGTATGCAATACATTTACTTTATTTATGTATTTATTTATTTAATAAATTCAACTTTATTATGTCACAACATATGCTGCAGAATGCTTAGCACTACTCCATGCACCTATTACTTGTAATCTTACAGGACCACAGAACTCATAGGTTCAGTGCAACATGCAGTATAATAATTATAAATGTACAGCAAGCACTATACAATTCCTAACAGTCCCCCAAACCTCAGGGCCAGCTGCCATAGCACATTAATGTGGCTGACCATTAAAGTGCTCTTTCAAGGCCTCCCTCAGCCACATAGCTCCATGTTGAGCTCTTGTACTGGCCCTTGTATCTGCCTGTTCCAAGTCAGCAGACAGCCTCTTCACCTCCACCCTGAAGGCAACCCTTCCCCCTCTGCCTCATAGATATCATGAAGGACACAACAGGCAGTTATAATCACTGTGATATTTTTTCTCACTGCATTCCATTCTTCTGTGTAAACACTGCCAGCATCCTTTCAGACTTCCAAAAGCACGTTCGCCTGTCATTCTGCATCTGCTGAGCTGGTAGTTGAAGCTTTCCTTGGTGCTAGTGAGATGGCCGGTGTATGGCTTCATGAGGCAGGGGAGCAAGGGGTATGGTGAAGCCTCCAGGATCACTACTGGCAGGGCAATGTTACCAGTGACAATAATCTGCCTGTCAGGAAAGAATGTTTCAGCGTTTAGCTTTCTGAACTGTCCTGCTTGCCTGAAGATGTAAGCATCATGCATCTTTCCTGACCAACCCACACTGATGTCAATGAAATGTCCCTAGTGATCCACCAACATTTGCATAACCATAAAAAGTAGCCCTTTCTATTGATGTACTCTGTGGCGAGATGGGTTGCTGCCAAAATAGGAATGTATGTGCCGTACATCCGGACCACGCCAAGGAGACATCTGTACACACTCATGCTCCACCCCCTTCACGTCCTCACCCTCGCCTCCCGCCCTGACACGAAGTGGTGGGACCTCCTACCACCTCTGGAGGGTGAGGAACCCTAGTGGGCCAGCCTATATTCCACCCTGGTCCCAAAACCCTCTGGGGATATTAGTTGACGGCTCCTTCACAGAGCCGTGAGCACGGGCATGTTCTTGGCATGGTTCACCCCTGTCCTGGACACCTGCCCCTTCTGCAGTCTGAGGGAGACCCTGGCGCACGTGTATCTGGAGTGTGCCAGGTTGCAGCTCCTATTCCGGCTCCTCTTAGATATCCTGTTACGTTTTTGGCTGCACTTTTCCCCTTACCTCCTTACCTATGCATTACCTATCCATGGCCCCACCAAATCATGGGACCTCCTTGTCAACCTCCTCCTAGCATTGGCCAAAATGGCCATCTACAAAACCAGGGAGAGGAGGTTGGCCAATGGGGTTTTCTGCGACTGTAGAGTCTATTTCCGATCCTCCGTCTGCTCATGCATCCGAGCAGAGTTCCTCTGGGCGGCGTCCGCTGGCTCCCTTGACACCTTCAAGGAGCAGTGGGTGCTGTCCAGGGTTCTCTGCTCGGTGTCCCCATCAGGTTCCCTTCGTTTAGCCCTGTGACCTCACTCCCATTCCTGTTATATCTTTAGTTGTCCCCTGTACTTAATTGAGATCCCGGACCTTGTGGATCCTCCCCTTAGGCTGGGGGAGGTCCTTCCCACCCACTCACTTCCCGGATCCCAACAGGATCACCCCACCACAAAGCTGAACACCCTTGCCCCACCCCTTTCCCATCCTTTAATGAGCCCCACCCACTGCCTCACCCCTTCTCCAAGGCTCCACCCCCACTCACTCCATCCCCCCTCTGTCTGTCACTTGCTCTCTCCCACCCTCACTCACTTATTTTCACCAGGCTGGAGCAGGGGTTTGGGATGCAGGAGGGGGCTTCAGTCTGGGGGGTGGGGCAGAGGGGTTCAGAGTATGGGAGAGGGCTCTGGGATGAGGCAGGGGATTGGGTATGGCCTCTGGCTGGGGTGGGGGGGTGAAGGATCTAGGGTGGGGCCATAAATGAGGGGTTCAATATGCGGGAGGGGAATCTGGGCTGGGGCAGGGAATTGGGGCACAGGAGGGGGTTCAGGGTGCAGGCTTTGGGAGGGAGTTTGGGTGCAGGAGGGGGCTCAGGGCTGGGGGCTGGGGCATGGGAGGGGGTGCGAAGTGCAGGCTCCGGGCAGTGCTTACCTCAGGTGGCTCCCCAGAAGCAGTGACATGTCCCTTGGCTCTTAGGCAGAGGCGTGGCCAGGCAGCTCTGCGCACTGCCTCTGCCCACAGGTGCCGCTCCTGCAGCTCCCATTGGCCGCAGTTCCTGGCCAAAGCAGGGCGGAGGCAGTGCCTGGAGCCCCCGTGGCAGTTCCTTTTCCTAGGAGCCAAGGGACAAGTTGCCACTTCTAGGGAGTCACGCGGAGCCTGCCAGCCCCGCGCCAACCAGACTTTTAATGGCCCGGTCAGCAGTGCCGACCGGAGCCACCGGGGTCCCTTTTCAACTGGGTGCTCTGGTCGAAAACCGGACACCTGGCAAGCTTACCTTACATGCTTGTGTGACAACCACTCCCCCTGTGAATTTTGCAACTCCAAAATGATTTCCCACTGATCAGTAGCAATCCTGCATTTCAAGCTTCCAGAGTGTGCTCACCATTCGCATGGGCGGCAGTTATAATAGGCCAGGTGTCCCTCCTCACCCCTCCCTGTGGGGAGTGGAGGAGGGGAGGGATGTGGCGAGCGGCAGCGGGGGGCGGGGGGTTCAAGCAAGGAGGGGACCTAGCAGGGAGGGGCCCGGGGCAGAGTGGGGCAGGGCCTGTGGTGGAGCAGCGGTAGAGTGTGGTTGGGGCTCTGGGCAGAAGAGGAGGGAGACAGGAAGCTAGCCTCCCCCAGGGAAACTTCACCCTCCATCCATGACCATTAGCACTCCACTGAAAGTGCAGCTCTCATTCTGGTTTTCCTGCACTGGAGGGTTGTGGTGAGCTCGGCAGACTGATCCAGGAATATGGCCTTTCGCATCTGCAAGTTCTATAGCCACTACTTGTCATTCTAAATCTGCATTATGATGTGATCCTAGCCATCAGTGCTCATTTCTCAGGCCCAGAAGCGGTACTCAGCAATCTGCAGCTGCTACATGAATGCCACCAACAACCTTGAAATGGTTTTCATTATGTCTCATAGCAATCTGTCCTCAAAGAAATCATCATGTCCCCCGTTACTGCAGTTCTTGCTCTGGCCCTACAAATACCGAAGGATTGTGCTTCCTGTATTTACAATATTCATGACAACAGTGCAGAGCTCTTCAGGCTCCATAGGTGCCAACTCTGTGGGTGCTCTGGGGATGGAGTACCCACAGAACAGAAATAGTGTGTGCTCAGCACCCACCAGCCAACTGCCGATCAGCTGTTCAGTGGACCCCATCAATCAGTTCCTCCCACCCCCCCAGCGCCTCCCGCCCAGTGGCGCTGGAACAGAGGGTACCAAGGGGCCAAGGTCCTCCCACTTTTTGAAAGCGGATAGGCCTGGCCCATCCACTTTTCGTCAGGGTGGCTCTGCACCCTTCCTCTCCTCTTCCCCCCAAGGTCCCATCCCCTGGCCAGGTCAGCAGCTGGTGGAGCCCGGAAGGGGAGCCTGGACAGTTGTGGAACCACACGGAACACTGCCCACACCCACCGCACCTGGGGTTGGGGGTGGGGTGGCCAAAAGCAGCTCCCTACCCATGTCCCCGCCCCCTGGGCCCTCCACCCAGCCCAGGGCAGGTGAAGATGGAGGGTCCATGACTCCATGCCGGTTCCCTACACCTGCCCACGTGGCGGCTCTTATCCTGACCCAGCTCCAGCCAAGGGGCAAGGGCTCGGAGCCGCAGCCTGGCCATGATAAGAAGCGCACGGGCAGCTGTGGGGAGCCGTGGCGGACCTCCAACTGCCCTGGGTGGGGGTCCTGAGAGTGTCCCCGCCCCCCCTGGCCTTTTGCCCAGGCCAAGTGGAGGGTCCGCGCCACGGCTCCCCACAGCAGCCCGCATGGCTCTTACCATGACTGGGCTGTGGTCGGGGTAAGAGTTGCTGACCAGCCCACTCCACTCATATATGTGCAGTTTCCTCATCATAAGTCTGAGTACTTCGGTAGCGTACATGGCTTGTTTCCCACCGGCAGCTTGGAATAAAACCTCTCTTTGCTCCTTGGAAGCAAAGAACTTCAAGAACTGTTATGTCCTTCAAAATGTGGAATGCTGGAGTTGATAGAGGAGGCTTATGCAGAACACCATGGCAACCACCCTCCCCCAAAACCCAAACTGGCTTGCAATTTTTAGGAAAAAGTGGTTTTGATTTTTGACTTACCATTTTCTGTCTGCCTCTTTCACTGCAATTAACCTGGCTCTGTCCAGGGAGATTCTGTGGTCTGAAGAGTCCCTCTAACCATATATCGAAGAATTGTTCTGTGCTCAGAAATTGTTCTGTGCTCAGGCACTGAGACATTTGAGGTATTAACCTTCAGTGTCTTGTGTTGTAGGAGCACCAGTGATCTGTATGCTATCAGAAAAGCTCCCAGGTAGACCCAGGTGTCTGGGACTCTAATTAGGCAGTGCTCACACACCCAATGCATGGACACTGCATGGGCAGTGCTCGAGGTGGAGTGTGACCAACCAGACGTGGCCAAGTCATCTCTAGTCGCAGGCCATGAGGAGCAGGTCCTTAAAAGGGGAAGGAGACATGTGCTCAGGAGTGCACTCACATGCTTGTACCTCCCGTGAAGGCCCTTCGCCCGGACCGCCTGGCCAGTGGTTCACCGCATTGCATTCCATCGTGCCTTGGGAAGACTTACCTTCATCGCACCATCCGTCACTGTGCTGTGGGACACTTAGCTTGAAGGATCCTGACATCTCCAGTGCTGTGCCTGTCTTGGGAGAATGAGTATGCAACTGTGAGTGTGACTCCTTCCCTTCTTTTGAGCTTAGGTATCAGTATAATAAACATGCTGGTTTCTGCCAAACTCTGGTGGGTCATTAGTCCTCCCTAAGCTCACTAGCTGGCCCAATTTCGGGTAACATTACTGGTGGAGGATGCAGGGAGCTTAGTGGAGGGTTTGACCCAAGAGTAGGGGTCCCGTGGTGCCCCCCGGTAGTCTCTTGAGCGGATCCGGCTCGAGCCTAAGTGTAAAAGGTGGTAGGCTAGCAACCCACCACAGGGAGAAAAGGACGCCACTGCTAAGTATGCCACTGTGGGGCAAGGGGAAGGAAAAGGTGAAGCAGCCTGAGCGAGAAGACACCCCCCCCCCTTGGGGAGCAGCGCCACCGCCCGGGCTGTTGTTAGAATGGCTCCAAAAGAAAGGGACAGACCCCTGGATGCCAAGGGCAGTTCCACCTGGGAGTACAATTCATGAGTTGGAGAAGGAACGGGATATGTGGAAGGCACAGGTTCTGACTGCGGAAGTAGAGAATGCCGCTCTGAGTCAGGCAGTTACCTGCCTGAAGGATCTAGCCCCAGAGGGGTCCGCCCGGGAGAACAGGGTCTGGGGGACTTATTCAGCCCAGGTCACCACCGTTGGGGTGAAAGCCCAGGGGAGTGCGGGACCATATGATGACTGGGACGGGGATATCTGGTATGGTCCAGATCCCCCGGATCCGGACTGCGGATGGCCAGACCCCAGACACTGTGTTGTGGTGGTCCAGAGGGTGGTCTGAAACTATGGGCCTGCACCCACAGGGGATGGGGCAGCTCCAAGTACCAGACACATTGTGGCAGAGACCGAGTTGACTCCCGCGCAAGCGATAGTTAGCAAAACCGTGGGTGGTATAGATAATACCCTGGAGGGAAAATGGGTACACCGCGGACAACTCAAATGAGCAGGATCTGTCGCGGTGAGAGCACTGTGCTAATTTGTTTGAAAGCTTCTATCTTTCAGCCTCCGAACCAGAACATCAGGAGAGCTGGTACCAGCTGAAGAGTGTTGATGACGGACAGCGTTGATGACGCTGGAATTCAAACTGATCTGTAGAAAGCATCAGCAGGACTTTAATCTATCAAATGCACATTCGAACACCATTCTACAGCCACTGAAAGTGTAATTCAACCTTATTTTTCCAGGGCCTCTCAGATCAGGATACAGTTTCTCAAGCCAAGACAAAAGGGGGTACAAAAGACCCCCAAGTGGAACAGTAATTCCATTTATGACAATGCCATTTGGTGGGAATGGTGTCTCAGCCTGTCCAGGTGGAAAACCCAAGCATCATGAACTTTTCAATGCAGCTGATGTCACTCATAAATTGACCTCTGTGGTCCACAAGCGCCTGCATAACAAAAGAATAGCACCCTTTGCTGTTTATGCACTCATGTGCTCCTTAAGGAGGGCAAACTATTCGCACACGAGTCCCATAAGTGGCCTCAACGCAGTCTGGAAACCCCATACTCTCAAAGCGGGCAGCTACTTAAAGAATATATTTTATGTCCATCACTTTGTGGTAAATCACCCGCCTGATTACCTCAGAAACCTCCACCACCACTTTACTCAGAGGTAACTTTCCAACACCGAGCTGGTTGGCAATGGACCTGTAGCAGTTTGGATAGCCAGCTTCCAGATGGTTATAGCATGTGCTACTGGGCCAGTATGGCCACTCTCAGGCATATCCCTTGATGCTGGAAGGTCTGGACAAGCTGCTCACAAAGTTGCTTTCTTCATGCAAAAGTTCTGGACCTGCTGTCGGTCGGATCAGTCTGTGCTTGTGCCCCTGCTCCAGAAGTGCTGATCTACATAGGGGGCATCAGTAGCTCTACTGAATGTCATGAGCAGCATCCTCCAGTGAGAGTCTGCCGTATCTGTGTATAGTGATTCTTCCATCTTGCAGGGGGAGCAACTGGTCAGGGGTGACTCCGAGGCAGGGGGCAGGAGCAGTCATGGCTGCAGACTGCGGCAGAGCAGTGGGGGGAGGGGCACTCCTGCTCCAGAGGTGCCCTGCTTATAACGGCACCCGGAGCCTTTGCCCTGTTCGCCCATATCAAACGCCAGTCCTGTCTCAGCAGGGCTGTCCCTAGCCATTTGGATGCCCTACGCAGCCCTCCCATGGGGGGGGGGGGGCTGGATGGGGCCCCAGGCCTCTCCCCTCTCTCCCCCCCCCCAGGGTCTGGGAGGCAGGAACTGTGGGGAGCCACTTTTGGGGGCCCCACAGGCCCAGAGAGGCACAGGGTATTAGCGGAGGGCCAGGAGCAGCCCGGTCCACTTCCCTCGCCCCGGCCCTAGCCGTATCGCTCGGGGGAGGGGGCTTGGGAGAAGGGATCCCCTCCCCCCCACTCACTGGCAGCGGCGGGAAGCGGAGCAGCCCGGCCCCAGCCCGCTCTACTCCGCCAGCTCCCAGCCACAGCGCTCCGCTTCCCGCCGCCAGTGAGAGCCGGGGGCGGTCCTTTCCCCAACCCAAGCAACATGGCTGGGGCCGGGGCAAGGGAAGTGGACCGGGCTGGGGCCGTGTCTCTCCGCTTCCCGCTGCCGGGTGAGTGCGGGGGCCGATCCTTTCCCCGCACTCACTGGCCCCAGGAAGCAGAGTGTCGCGGCTGGGAGCTGGTGGAGTAGGGCGGGCTGGGGCCAGATTGCTCCGTTTCCCGCCGCTGCTGGTGAGTGCGGGGTCACTGGGGGTAGAGGTGGAATGGGGGCAGTCCGGGGGCGGAGCAGGGGGAAGGGTAAGAGGCAGGGCGGAGGGAGTTGTCCGCCCCCCCGAGACGGCCCTGCCCCTTGCGGGGGGGGGGGGGGCAGCCGAGGGATAGGGCTGGTCGCCAAGGCTGATGCTGCCACGTATGCATCACACAGCTGCCTAGGGCACCATGAGATTTGGTACAATGTAATGTCCCAAATTTCATGGTGCCCTGCGCAGCTGCGGTTGCTGCGTATGCCTAAGGACGGCCTTGTGTCTCAGTCAGATGGCATGTGACCAGGATTTGTCGCTGAATTTGGTCTGCTGGTTGTATCATTCGCTTCCCAGGCCTGGGCTGGGTGCTGACAAGGAATGCAAAGTGAATGCTGATCCATTGCTGCATTGTAGCTGTGATTTTGATTTTGATTTCCAAAGTGTAGTACATTGCACTTATCTTTATTTAATGTCATCTTATTGATTTCAGGCCAATTCTCCAATTTGTCAAGGTCATTTTGAATTATAGCCCTGTCTTTCAAATCCACCCTGGCTATTCCTTATAACCCTATACTCCTCCTGGGACTTACAAATTCATTGCTTAACAATTTGTTACAGTATCTTTTCAGGAATTGAAGTCAGGCTGAGTAGTATATAATTCCTTGAGTCTTCTTTGTTCCACTTTTTAAAGACAGGAACTGTTTGCCCTTCTCCAGTCTTCTTAACCATCCTCCATAAGTTTTCTAATTGCTTACAGTTCCGAGATTGCTTCAGCTCATTCCTTAAATACCCAAAGTGAATTTCAGCAGGCCCTGCCAACTTGAATACATCTACCTTATCTAAATATTCTTTAACCTGCTCTTTCCCTATTTTGGCTTGTGTTCTTGCCCCCTTGTTGTTAATATTAATTGTGTTGAGTGTCTGGTCACCATTAACCTTTTTTAGAGATGACAGATGCAAAATAGACATTAAATATCTCAGCCTTCTTTATGTCATCAGTTATTAGCGCTCCTTCCCTGCTAAGCAGAAAACCTATACTTCCCTTCATCTTCCTCTTGTTTCTAATATAAATAATTTTTCCTGTGATTTTAAACATATGAATAAATAAAAAAACAGCTACTTACCATCTTGTTACTGTTGTTCTTCAAGATGTGTTGCTCATGTCCATTCCAATAGGTGTGTGCACATGTGCCGCATGCACAATCGTCAGAAGATTTTACCCTAGGTTTTATCCCTGGAGTGGCACCTTCATGGCAGTGTATATAGGCCCCTGCCAATCCACCACCTGCTCAGTTCCTTCTTCTCCGACAGAGAGGAGGCAGGCAGGATTTGGAATGGACATGAGCAACTTATTTTGAAGAACAACAATTATGAGATGGTAAGTAACCGTTATTTCTTCTTCAAGTACTTGCTCATGTCCATTCCAATAGGTGACTCCCAAGCCGTTTCAACGGAGGAGGGATCGGAGTTCACTGAGTTGCTGACTGAAGTACTGCCCTGCCGAAGGCCGCATTGTCTCTCGCCTGTTGAGTGATGGCATAGTGCGACATGAAGATGTGGATGGAAGACCATGTTGCTGCCTTGCATATGTCCTGAATAGGGACTTGTGCGAGGAATGCGGCAGAAGAAGCCTGCGCTATTGTGGAGAGCGCCATCAATGCTGGGGTTGGAATCTTAGGCAGGTCGTAGCATGTTCTGATGCAGGACGTGATCCACGCCGAAATGCACTGAGATGAGATGGGAAGCCCTTTTATCCTTTCGGCGATTGCAATAAAGAGTTGTGGTGACTTACAAAACGGCTTTGTGCATTCAGTGTAGAAGGCTAGGGCATGCCTGACATCCAGAGAATGGAGTACTCGCTCTCTGTTGCTGGCATGAGGTTTAGGAAAGAATACTGGTAGAAATATGTCCTAGTTTACATGAAAGTGTGAGACTACCTTGGGTAGGAATGCTGGGTGAGGGCATAGTTGCACCTTGTATTTATAAAAACCCTTGGGGAGGAAGCTTGGAAGTCAGCACTCTGAGTTCAGAGACTCTTCTGTCTGAACCCTAAAGCTATGGCCACCAGAAAAGCCACCTTCCAGGACAGGTAGGATAGAGAGTAGGTTGCTAAGGCTCAAAGGGGGGGCCCATAAGTCTGGAGAGAACTAGGTTGAGATCCCACTGGGGAATGGGCTGCCACATCTGCGGATAAAGCCTGTCCAAGCCCTTGAAAAACCGACCAACCATGGGATTTCCAAAGACTGACCTACTGTGACGTTATTGACATAAACTGGGACCATATAGATCATTGTTGCAACCAAGGTCCTGTAGTGGCACCCAAATCTTGTATAAAGGGGGTCAAATGGGGTGTCTAGGACAAGGTTATGGTTTACTGGTTATGATTATGCTGTCTATATGTGTGTATCAGTGTTGTAGTTGAAGTTATGAATATTGGCTCTATACTGTCTGTATGGCAAACTTATGCTATGCTTCTGGGTGACATCCCAGACAAGCTGAGATTAGCTCTGCCTAGCCTGCTTGATGGCCCATTAAGGACCATCAGCTATACAATGGACCCATTGAGAGAAGGCAGATACGCCTTGTACCTCAGCAAAGTATGCAGGGACTGGCCCATGTGACTCCAGACTCCATGTTGCTGTAATTTTCCACAGTAAGAACACCTGGGAAAGACTATATAAGGCTGATGCCTGATCTCCACCTGGTCTTCAATCCTGCTTCATACCTCTGGAGGAACTTCGCTACAAGCTGAAGCTTTGAACAAAGGACTGAGGACCCATCCCAGCTGGGGATGTATTCCAGAGACTTGATTTGAACCTGCAGTTTATTCCATCGCTGCTGCAAGCCTGAACCAAGAACTTTGCCATTACTGTATGTAATTGATTCCATTTAACCAATTCTAACTCTCATCTCTATCTTTTTCCTTTTATGAATAAACCTTTAGATTTTAGATTCTAAAGGATTGGCAACAGCGTGATTTGTGGGTAAGATCTGACTTGTATATTGACCTGGGTCTGGGGCTTGGTCCTTTGGGATCAGGAGAACCTTTTTCTTTTACTGGGGTATTGGTTTTCATAACCATTTGTCCCCATAACGAGTGGTACTGGTGGTAATACTGGGAAACTGGAGTGTCTAAGGAGATTGCTTGTGAGACTTGCAGTTAGCCAGTGGGGTGAGACTGGAGTCCTCTTAGTCTGGCTGGTTTGGTTTGCCTTAGAGGTGGAAAAAACCCCAGCCTTGGGCTGTAACTGCCCTATTTGAGCAATTTGTCCTGAGTTGGCACTCTCAGTTGGGTTCCGCCAGAACCGCATTGTCACAGTGGCGTAGTCGGCAGGATCCACAGAACCAGGTCAATTAAGCTTTGGGTCAGAACCCCACGCTATCCAAATTTGAATTTTGGGATTGAGAGTTTTGTTGGTTAAAGAGCTGCTGCAATGGCTGAGCAAAGAGCATATGAGGGACTTGGGAAAAAAGCCCTGGAAAATTTGTGTTCAGAAAAGAGGATAAGCTTTAGAAAGAAAGCTACAAAGGAAGAATTGAGAAATCTGCTAATAGCCAGTGATCAGGGGGCAAGAGCACAGCCCTTACCTGAGGCTGCAGAAGATGCAGAAAAAATTAGGATGCAAAGGGTGACAAGTAAACTGCAATTTGAGCATGAACAGAAGCTAGCAGATCTTCGATTGCTGGAGAAGCACAAAATAGCAGAGTTAGAAGAGAGAGCTCGTAAGGGGCGTCTAGAGCTGCTCGCTGCGGAACAGGAGACTCACAGGATGGAACAGGAGACTCACAAGATGGAACAGGAGACGGCCAGACTTCAGCTCCAAGTAATGGAAGAGCGGAGAAAGTCATCCCCACCTGGTACTCCACTTCCCCCCCGCCATGAGAAAAACTGGGAAAGGATGTGTCCCATTTACAATGATACTGAGGATATAGAGGAGTTTTTGTCTACCTTTGAACGCCTCTGCAATCTGTACCAGATCCCTGAGGGTCAGCGAATGCCTGTCCTGCTGACCAGACTGACTGGAAAAGCCAGGGAGGTATTTAATGACTTGGGGGAACAAGAAGCCTTAAATTATGAGCGGTTTAAGGATTCTGTGTTAAGGCGATTCAAGGTTACTCCTGAATCTTACAGAGTTAAGTTTAGAGAGTTTAAAATGTCTAAGGATTGTACTTTTGTAGAATGTGCTCATAAGCTGATGGGTTTTGTTAAAAAGTGGGTTATGGGAGCCAAGGTTCATGGGAGTTTTGAAAAACTGCTGGATTTAATAACTTTGGAACAGTTCTTAGACATTGTGCCTGACAATGTGAGAGCAGCTGTGTGTGACAGGGACCCTGAGTCAGTCCTACGGGCGGCAGAGATTGCGGATGCCCATACCCAAAACAGGGCTCGAGAAGGGTGTAAAACCCCGGGGAAAACTGATCACCATTCTCCCCAGTTCAAGAGGAGGGAAGGATTTAAAAATAAACCTGACTCTTCTAAAGGAGTTCAAGGGG
This sequence comes from Chrysemys picta bellii, assembly GCF_011386835.1. Classification (NCBI taxonomy): domain Eukaryota; kingdom Metazoa; phylum Chordata; order Testudines; family Emydidae; genus Chrysemys; species Chrysemys picta. Next base: position 88,650,479 of record NC_088791.1, on the reverse strand, counting down.
GCCCGGAGGGTAGGAACTCACATCCCCAGCAGGTTACATGCTATCGCTGTGGTATGCTGGGCCACATGAGACCAGACTGCCCGACACTGAAGGGCAGCCCAAAACCAGCAACCCCAAATGCCACGGCCAATGCTAACCCTATTGTTGTAAACTCACAGGCAAGCCACACAGAGCCCAGCATTGGTGCCCTGTGTGCAAATGCTGTTTCTGTTGTCTCTGAAGGATTTAACCTTAAAACTCACATTAAAGCTAAATATGGGGGAAATAATGCAGAGTTTATTAGCAGTGCAGAAGTGAATGGAGTGAGGTGTATGGCATGGAGGGACACCGCAGCAGATATTACTCTGGTTAAAGCAAGTCTTGTCAGGAAGGAAGATTATTTGCCAGGTGAAGATGTAACTGTTGTAGCCTTATCTAAGTATTTTGTCAGGGTGCCTTTGGCTAAAATCCACCTGAAATGGAAGGGATTTGAGGGCACCATGGTTGTGGGAGTAAAAGACATAATCCCTAAGGATATTATGATTGGAAATGATATTAAAGCTATGGTCAGTCAAGTTAATACAAACCAGGCACAAGAGAGGATTGATCCTAAGGTTGTGCCTATGGAGGGTTTCTCCAAAATTTTGTCTTTGGAAAGTAGCTGTTTGGCTGTGAATGAAGTTTCTGAATGTCTATCTAATGTCTCAGAAGTAAATCTGGAATTAGATCAAGTGAAGGGAGAGGAGAACAAGGAGATTTTGGATGAGCCTAGGCAGTCTTGTGAGCTGATGGCTTTATCTAGTCAGCAGTTTGGGAAGGCAAGGAGGGTGGAAGATGAGTGTCCCTATACCTTATCTGTTTCCTGTGCGAAGAATAGTGACAGTGAAGGAAATGTGCCTGTGTCTGTCAGGGGTATTGACTTGCCTATGGAGGAAGCTACCCCAGTCTCCAAGCAGTTGTCTGTGAACAGCCCGGTGTGCTGGGACAAGGGAAATGAAATCCCAAACAGTATGTCTAGTAAAGGAAAATGCGTCTCCAACTCTTTTTTGTCTGTGGAGCAGACAGAAGGTGCCTTTCGGCCTGTGATGGTTGAGAGTCATTTAGTTGTCTCAGAGTTGGTTCTGGATTCAACTAAAGCCCAGGAAGGGAATGGTCCTAAGTTTGCATCTGCTGGGGAGAATGGCCCCGTAACTAGGTTGCATCCAGTTAGCGGCTTAGCAAAATCCCAGAGACCAAACAATTCTGGTGCTTGTATTTTGCCTGTTGCTCATGTGTGGTTGGAGAAGGGTGTAACAACTCTGTCTGATCAGGGTGATACCCTAGCCAGGGCACAAGGAGAGCCGAAAGGTAATTTGGTTGTGTTACCTACGGACAGTTTAACAACTTGTAGCAAAAAGGAAAAAATTCCTAAGCTTGTGTGTGGCAAAGAGAAGGGAAGTATTTCTAACCTTTTATCTAGGAAGTCTATGGGTTCGCCTGAAAGGGGATTGTATAGAAATCTGCCTGATGGGCCAAAGGTGATCCTGAATGTAAGTAAGACCCAGACAGAGTCTGTTGTTGCTCAGGAAAGTGTGCCTTTAGAGCAAGCCCTAGGTGAAGAGGGTAAGGGCAGAATTTCTGTGAGGGGTGAATTGCTGCTTAGAAAAGCTCCTGGAGAAAGGAATCCTCATGGTACTCGGTGCAAGCAGTTCCCTGCAACTGAAGGGTGTGAGAGTGATTTAATCAAGGAAGTTTCAGTTCCTAGCAGCCAAAAATTGTCTGTTGTGAAGGGATCCACTAACTTTCCTTGTAAAAGATCCAGTGTGGGTAGCTTTGAGAAGGTCTCAGAGGAAGTAAAAGTTGTTAAGGAATTGAGGCATCCCTATAACCAAGTGGCTGTGTGGGGCCAACTTGTTGGGGAGACAATGGTGTTGGAACAGGAATGTCTCCTTTCTGATTCTTTAAATGAGCAGTTTGTGCTTCAGGGTTTGAGGACAGATTTGGTTACTGATGTGTCAGAGCAGAGCAGTTTTATGGCTGAATGCTTGAGGATGCGGGGGAGAGCAAGCAAACTCTCACCCGCAGACTCTTTGAATTTGTGTGGTATCTCTTTAAGACAGAGTCCAGCCTTGGAGATGATAGCAGTTGCGAATATGAAAACTGGTGGATTGGCTCTGGTCTGGGGTAGTGCAAATTACTTGACTGGCTGGGAAAGGAAGAACTTGCTAATAGCTGTTAGCGAAGAGGGCCCACCCCATCAGCCAGTGAATTCTGTTAAGCAAGAGAAATCAGGGTTTGATCCTGCAGGACAAGGAGGAAAGAGAAAACTGAATTTTGCAAAGGGAAGCCACAGGTTAACCCTAAAATGCCCAAACTCCAATGGTATTGAGCCAAAGGGGTGGCATGACAAGCATGACTGTAGATGGACACTTGCAATGAACTTGTTGTTATTGCTAAATTTTGTAATTAATGTGTTGCTATTGCCACAAACTGTAAAAATATACAATGTGCCTAATCTTTTGGAGAATCCCTTGGACATGTTAAAAGGAATACATGAAAACACACATTATGTTAAAAGGCCTTGTTACACTGGGGTTTCACAGGCAATGCATATAAACAATATGGGAACTTTTCACAGGGGAAAGAACATTCCAGACCTAATGTGCTATATGAAAAGGAAGACTGAGGCACACTACCATATTGCTTTCATGGCTAAATGCCAAGATTCCTGGACTATGAAGAACATTAATATCTGCATTTATTCGATGTTAATTGGGTTCCAAACATTGGCCCGAGCTTGTATGGATAAAGTAGCAGTTTTCTTTAGCTCTTGGCAAGATCACATGGCACATACAGGAACCATGCTGCCAGAGCAGATCCAATCCACTATTGTTCTAACTAAGTGTTACCTTGAGTTTGTAAAGAGGTTCAATCATGTGGTTGAACATGATTTTGATAAACCGTTTCTGTTATACACTGGTATGGCTTCTAACCCAATACTAGCTGTAGTGAGACAGAACCCAGGATGGGGAGCTCTTGGGATGCAGTCAGTGATGTTTGTGTCATCCCTTCCTGCATCAATTTTGCGTTGGGGGTGTGACGTTATTGACATAAACTGGGACCATATAGATCATTGTTGCAACCAAGGTCCTGTAGTGGCACCCAAATCTTGTATAAAGGGGGTCAAATGGGGTGTCTAGGACAAGGTTATGGTTTACTGGTTATGATTATGCTGTCTATATGTGTGTATCAGTGTTGTAGTTGAAGTTATGAATATTGGCTCTATACTGTCTGTATGGCAAACTTATGCTATGCTTCTGGGTGACATCCCAGACAAGCTGAGATTAGCTCTGCCTAGCCTGCTTGATGGCCCATTAAGGACCATCAGCTATACAATGGACCCATTGAGAGAAGGCAGATACGCCTTGTACCTCAGCAAAGTATGCAGGGACTGGCCCATGTGACTCCAGACTCCATGTTGCTGTAATTTTCCACAGTAAGAACACCTGGGAAAGACTATATAAGGCTGATGCCTGATCTCCACCTGGTCTTCAATCCTGCTTCATACCTCTGGAGGAACTTCGCTACAAGCTGAAGCTTTGAACAAAGGACTGAGGACCCATCCCAGCTGGGGATGTATTCCAGAGACTTGATTTGAACCTGCAGTTTATTCCATCGCTGCTGCAAGCCTGAACCAAGAACTTTGCCATTACTGTATGTAATTGATTCCATTTAACCAATTCTAACTCTCATCTCTATCTTTTTCCTTTTATGAATAAACCTTTAGATTTTAGATTCTAAAGGATTGGCAACAGCGTGATTTGTGGGTAAGATCTGACTTGTATATTGACCTGGGTCTGGGGCTTGGTCCTTTGGGATCAGGAGAACCTTTTTCTTTTACTGGGGTATTGGTTTTCATAACCATTTGTCCCCATAACGAGTGGTACTGGTGGTAATACTGGGAAACTGGAGTGTCTAAGGAGATTGCTTGTGAGACTTGCAGTTAGCCAGTGGGGTGAGACTGGAGTCCTCTTAGTCTGGCTGGTTTGGTTTGCCTTAGAGGTGGAAAAAACCCCAGCCTTGGGCTGTAACTGCCCTGTTTGAGCAATTTGTCCTGAGTTGGCACTCTCAGTTGGGTTCCGCCAGAACCGCATTGTCACACCTACCTGCTACACCTGAGTGGAAGGCCAAGATGGCAGCCAGGTGCACCTTAATAGATGATATCTCCAACCTCTGTTGCTTCAGATACAGAAGGTAGTCTAGCAGAAGGAGAATAGAGGCTTTCTGCAGGGAGGTACCTTTCTGTAGGGACCAAATGGAGAAACGCTTCCACTTCACCAGGTACGTTGTGCAAGTGGAGAGCTTCCTGCTCCCCAATAGGACTTTCCTAACAGGGTCTGAATACTGTAGTTCAAGCGTTAAACGTTAAAGCGAATACTGTAGTTCAAGCGGGTTCAGCCATGGAGTTTCCACGCCATGAGGTGGAGGGACGCCAGGTTGGGGTGCTGTAGTTGACCGTGGTCCTGCGTGATGAGGTCCGCGAGCATAGGAAGGGCTATTGGCCTAGCCACTGATAGGTTCAGCAACAAGGTGAACCAGAGCTGGCGGTGCCACGCTGGTGCTATGAGTATCACCAAAGCCCTGAGCAGCTGGACCTTGAGGAGGATCTTGTGTATGAGAGGGAAGGGCGGGAATGCATATAGCAAGTGACCCATCCACGGGAGGTGAAAAGCGTCTGCTATGGAGACGTGGCTGTGGTTCTGAAAGGAGCAGAACAGCTGACACTTTCTGTTGCTCTGCGTCGCAAACAGGTCCATGTGGGGATAGCCCCACCTCTGGAGGATGGAAAGGGTAATGTCCGCTCTGAGTGAGCACTCGTGAGTGTTGAACAAGCAGCTGAGGTGGTCCACTAGTTCGTTTTGTGCTCCCGGCAGATATGAGGCCTGCAGCTGGATGGAGTGTGCGATGCAGAAATCCCACAGTCGGAGAGCTTCCTAGCACAGGGGAGAAGAGCGAGCACCACCCTGTTTGTTCATATAGAACATCGCTGTGGTGTTGTCCGTCATCACTGAGACACATTTGCCCTGAAGATGGGCCTGGAACGTCTGGAAAGCCAGGCAAACAGCTCTCAGCTTTCTGACATTGATATGCAGCGATAGTTCTGGTTGTGACCACAGGCCTTGAGTTCTGATACTGCCCGGGTGCGCTCCCCAGCCCATCTCTGATGTGTCCATGACCAGCAACAGTGAGGGCTGAGGTTTGGCAAAGGGCACTCCCGCACACAGACCATCTGAGGTTGTAGCCACCAGCTGAGGGACTCAAGAATCGGGGGCAGGAGGGTAACCAATCTGTCCAGAGGGCCCTAGCTGGGTCTGTATACCTTCGCCAACCAAGCCTGGAGGGGGCGAAGGCGCAATCTGGTTCCTGAACTCCAGAGAAAGACTGTGGAGGACCCCTCCTGTTGTTTCTGCCCCCCGTCGATTATAGTCCTGCCTAAGGGGCCCTGAATAGAAGCATGAGGGGGGATGGGGCTTGAAGGGCTTTTTCTGGGGTGCTGGCGTGTGAATTCCCAGAGGCTTGAGGGTTGCTTGTGAGTCCTTCACACTGTGCAGTCTTGAGTCCATCTTGTCAGCGAACAGCCCCGCATTGTCAAATGGAAGCTCCTGTATTGTATTCTGGACCTCCGCTGGGAGTCCCGAGACGTGTAGCCATGAGCTACATCTCATTGTAATGGCCGTAGCCATAGTCTGGGACTATATAGGAGAAGGAGAAAGGGTGCAAGATGTTATCCATTATGCATGTGGCATTCTGCCATCAGGAGTGTCTACTGAAAAGTGGATCCCAACTATCTAGACTGGACAAGCACTGAAAGGATTGACCATTACGAGAGAAATACCTTATTACATTGGACATGAATTTAATAAGCAGGCTCTAGATTGTATTTTATATTTTTTCTTTTATTTGTAGCTTGGTGTTTCCAATCATTTTACTTACATCTATTTTGGATAATTTTCTTAAACTGAATTAAATAAACTTATATTTAGCTTTACTATAGACACGTCCAAGTGCCTTGCACTAAAGAGAGTGTTGAACTGAAGAGAGAGTGGTGAGCTGGGACACACAGAGACAGCAGATCGGTGTACATTGTGGGTGCCAGGAGGAAAAGGGATTGGGCACTGAAGTGTAACAAGGTGGGATGTGCTAATTGCTAGCCTGCAGAGGAAAAGAGTAGGGTTCATACACAGAGCCCAGGGAGTGGAGTGCTTATGCTGCCATCTCCCCATTGAGATAGCAGAGTTGGGAGGATTTTCCCCTGTTGAGCACAGACAAGGCTCTCTCACACTGTAACTGGGTGGTAGTGATTCATCCTGTACATTTCGGTTAACCCCTGAAGTGTCACAGTGCCCAAAAGCCTGCTAATGTTTTTTTCTAAATATATTTTCCCACTGTGAATGTGTCATTTACAAGAATATCTCTCACTCAGATGAAAACAATCAAATCTCCTAGACCAGCAGATATTCAACAGCGACGTGGGGGGAGGGGGAAGAGCGAGTGGGAACACGTTATTCATATATTCAGAAGTGACAGGACAAACTGTCAAGACAATGGAACACCAGGCAAGCACTTTTGATTTGGATTATTTTATTTTTATTTTTCAGATTAGTCCGCTCTGATTAAACTTTAGAAATGGCGACGGTAAAACACAGAATGCAGTGAAAGGAAGATGGTGTGTCAGGAAATCTGATTGGTCCGATTTTGCTGCAGAGTTCTAATTCCTGAAACAAAGGTGCATTAAAACAAAAACAAAAAAGTAGCAACAGCTAGTGTGAAGAAAGGTCACCAAAGATTGTTACGCTAGTAGAAATTGATCCCCCTTTTGTGCGTGTATATATATTTACTCCTAGAAATCTTCCACGGCACTTTATCAATCGATTTGAGCACAGGGTATGTGCAGTTAAGATAAGTCCTTCGCTAAAGCTAGAGCGGGTCATAATCTCAAATAGCAACACGAATAAAATAGGCCTCATTTTTTAAAAGTGTATTTTACAGAATATAGCTAATTGTTCTACTAGAGGAAGCACGAAAATATGCTGGGAATTTCAAGTCACCACCTTGTAAAATTGTGTTCTTAGATGATCAACCGGAAATGGGGGAGGGGTATGGTGGGGGTAACAGAAAATGCATCTTGAAATCCGTTCTTGTTATGAGTCATATATTTAACGCAATCTCCAAGACTAAGGGGATATGTGAGTTTCCATTGAAATTATAACGCTGGACTTGATATTGATTTTCGAATCCTAAATGGGGCATTGTTTTCTCTGAAATCTATTTTTGAGTTTATTGCATGCCTTGGGAAATCTCAACCCAGTTGCGTACAGAATGGAAGCGCGGGAGGGAATTGCGCCAAAAATTACCATCTTTACCTCGGGTCAGACTTCGGGGATAGGGGTAGCGTCATGAAGCGCGACCATGATTATTTTGTATTTTCACGTCTGGTGGTCGTAGGTAAAGAGTTTGGGAAAAGACCCGGCAAAGCACCACAGCAGAGTGCAGACTGAGGGATAACATCCTGGCTCACCTTGGGGGCATGAAGCGTATCTCGTGACTGATCTAGGAAGAGATCCGTGATGGTTTTCTTGGACCTACACTGAAGCTGAACTCGCCCAGCAAAAGACTGATAGACATGGATTTGGGCTGTGCTCTGACAGGGCAGGAACGGAGGACATTTCATACGGATTCGGTGGTTAAATCCACATTACGAATAACATATTTGCAACACAAATGCTCTTTCCGGAATCACTCAAACATCCACCAGAAGGGCCGATTCTCTATTTTTAACCTATACTATTTTGCAAAAGCCACAGAGTATACTGAAATTTAGAGGGAATCGCCCAAAATAAAAAAGCTGCCAATAACTAAAATATTAGGCAAAAGATTTAGATTTTATTTTTGTCTCATTCACACAGCATGGTTTCAGATAAAAAAAAATAAGCCATGTTTTTGTTTGGTTTTAATAGAATATGAAATACCCGTTACATTTAACAATTCATATACTTTTCATGAGGACAGGGCCAGTGATGTATTTCTTATAAAATATACACATATGGTCTTAAAAACAAAGTGTAGCAACTTTTTGTAAGTGCTAAATTCGAAAGAGATAAAAAGCTGGAAAAGACTGTAATCTCACATCATTAATTATATTCTGTAGATATAGAACTGGTCAGGTAGAAAACCAGTAACCAAAAAGTATTAACATTTTTAAGGTGGGTTCTAAGACATAACAGTAATTTTTGCTCTGGGTGAAAAATATTTTCTTCATTGCGGGTCAGCGTGCGTATGGGAAACGGATAAAGTGAAAAATTCACGCTTTGAAAATTAATCATGATTTCAAGAGGGGGTCTGAAGAGGGATAGATACTGCAAGCAGCAAGTCATTAGTACCGTCATTTTGTGCTAACTCTTGGCTTTGTGGGGCTGAACTAGCTAACTGAAATGTGGAAAGTAAAAAAAAAATGCTGTGGGTGTTTGTTTTTATGATTATTACACTTACCAACAGAGTTCTTCCACTGAAAATGTGAGTGGCCAAAGTAACCTGCAAGTTTTAACTGATTGTTCCTTATATCATGTAAAAAAGTGTTGTGTCTTTCTGGTGCAACTTAAACCAAATTAAACATGAATAAAAAAAAGTCGTTTAGTACTAGGCACTTTTTTCAATAAACGAAACATGCGTCTACTTCTTCGTAGACCGCAATCTTTTTGGTACTCTTATTTTGTATAATCCATTCAAATATTAAAGCAGAAATACAGCTCCTTTCAGTGTAAACGTGGTGGCTCTTAAAAGAGCCTTTGGGTTTTTTAGTTGGTTGCATGAACGCCCTCTATTAGAAATGTTAAGCTCTCTCTCCGCGGATACGCCGGGCTAACTGGATGTCCTTGGGCATGATGGTGACTCTCTTGGCGTGAATAGCACACAGGTTGGTGTCCTCAAAAAGCCCAACCAAGTAAGCCTCACTAGCCTCCTGTAGAGCCATAACGGCCGAGCTCTGGAAGCGCAAATCGGTCTTGAAGTCCTGGGCGATTTCACGGACCAGGCGCTGGAAGGGCAACTTGCGGATGAGCAGCTCAGTAGATTTCTGGTAACGGCGAATCTCCCGCAGAGCCACGGTGCCGGGCCGGTAGCGATGAGGTTTTTTCACTCCTCCCGTCGCAGGAGCACTTTTACGGGCAGCTTTAGTAGCCAGCTGTTTACGGGGAGCTTTACCCCCAGTAGACTTGCGAGCTGTTTGCTTTGTTCTCGCCATTCTCACTAACTATGAAAACCTGCTTTCAGACAAAGGCAAACAAGACGCGCTGTAGCAAACCCCGGAATATATAACCAAAGTCTCCCCCCTGATTGGCTGGCGGAAAAAGGCAAACTGCATTGGACAATTTTAAATATTTGAAAAGCCCGCGCTCTGCCGGGAGGGAAAGAATTGACCCTTCCCGCCTTCTTTCTGTCCTCTGGTAATGCCTATACCGCCTCCGGCGCCCGCGCCCTCCATCATCTGATTCCACAGAACACGCGCTCCCTCTAGCCCACATAGCCTCGATTACGTCCTCATAGTAATTTAATAAAATCCTATTTTAATGCCTGCTGATTTTTCTTTAAATCCCTCACCCACCGCTTGAAAGCGACAGATTTGTGATATGTGATTCTGAATACCTCCATCCTCCTTACAACATTCCCACCTCACCAGACTGCGACAGCGAAGAAAAATTATACAGCATATGCCGAAAGTTTGGTGGGGAATTCGATACCATTTTATATTGCACTTTGGGGTTATCTAAAGGGTGACAACCTACAATCCCTTCCTCCCAACGCCCACAAAATAAGCGACATATTTTTTTAATTAAGGATTTAATAGAAATAATTGAAATCTTTAATATATAGTAATAGTTACTGTCCTGTTAGTGTTTTACTTTCCGGAAAACCAAGATGTATGCATCTCAACAAGGGATTGGCTAAGTAAAAACCTAGCAAGGTGCTTTGACTACTAAGCATGCAAACTGGCACATTCATGTTTTATTCGAATGCCTCCAAGCATGTATGTAAGAGTTGAGGCGAGAACCTTTGATCGAACGATAAAGCTTTTAGACATCGCAAAGAATTGAGATTTAAATGTTTAGTGTACATTTCCTAGGAACAGTTAAGATATAATTAGATTTTTAAAACATGTATTTTCTGTGAGGTAACATTTTTAGAACAATCACACTTACCCCAATCAGGGAAAACAAAGCAGTGTTTTGAGCTCGGTTATTGAAAATTTGGGTGGCTCTTAAAAGAGCCTTTGGGTTTTATGTTCTTTGATAGAATCTACTTAGAGCTGGTGTACTTGGTAACAGCCTTAGTGCCCTCAGACACCGCGTGTTTGGCTAACTCGCCCGGCAGCAGCAGTCTTACAGCGGTCTGAATCTCCCGGGAAGTGATAGTCGAGCGCTTGTTGTAATGCGCCAGACGAGACGCCTCCCCTGCGATACGCTCGAAGATGTCGTTCACAAAGGAGTTCATGATGCCCATGGCCTTAGAAGAAATACCAGTGTCTGGGTGAACTTGCTTCAGCACTTTATACACGTAGATAGAGTAACTTTCCTTCCTAGTCTTTCTACGCTTCTTGTCGCCCTTCTTCTGAGTCTTAGTGACAGCTTTCTTAGACCCTTTCTTAGGCGCTGGAGCGGATTTCGCTGGTTCAGGCATATTGAGATTTGTTGCTTTCTCTAAAAGACAGAAACAACGTAAATATAATGGCGGCCACCCCTCTTATTTATAGGGACCTTATGCAAATGAGACGCTTGTAATCTTTCATTTTTTATTGGGCCCAGCTAAAAGTCACGTCACACACGATAAACCCTACATCCAATTGGTCAAAATAAAATCCTCATCACCATTGGTTGGAAATACAATGAAAAATTTCAACCAATCATGAATCAGTGTCTGTACCACAAGGAAGGGATAAAAAGGCAGGATTCGGGCGGGGCGCTATTAATTCCAGGTTTTGTCTTTTAAAAAGTGTTTTGATTTTGTGAACTAGCGAGTCAATGTCGGGCCGAGGAAAGCAGGGCGGTAAAGTGAGGGCGAAGGCCAAGTCTCGTTCTTCGAGAGCTGGGCTACAGTTCCCTGTAGGTCGTGTGCACCGTCTTCTCCGCAAAGGTAACTATGCTGAGCGGGTGGGTGCTGGCGCCCCGGTCTATATGGCCGCGGTATTGGAGTATCTGACCGCTGAAATTCTGGAGCTAGCTGGCAACGCTGCGCGAGACAACAAGAAAACCAGAATCATTCCCCGTCACCTACAGCTCGCCATCCGAAACGACGAGGAGCTCAACAAACTGTTGGGGAAAGTCACCATTGCTCAAGGGGGTGTTTTGCCCAATATCCAGGCTGTGCTGCTGCCCAAGAAAACTGAGAGCCATAAGGCGAAGAGCAAGTAAAAGTGACCATATACTAGATCAACCCAAAGGCTCTTTTCAGAGCCACCCACAGTAACAGAAAAAGAGTTGAGTTCCTAATACACGAATCTATTACATGCTTTTAAAAAAACACGTTCTGAGTGTTGTAAACTCTAGTTTACTTTTCATTAAGTGAAATTTTTTGTAGACCGATTAGGGCTAAAGCTTTAATCACTGCCTCTTTAGTTTATTAAAAACTTAATACTTCTGTTCTTTCTACCGTGTTCCTATTCTGATTTATGTATTTTCATGAGTACTACATTTCCGCCTATAATCTAACTATGGTTTAGTTATAATCTAACTAAAAAGCGAGAATTAAATTTAGAAAAATTGCTGTAAATTTTAAACACACCAGAATATTTAATTTGTACGGGTAAATGGAGTGGATTCACTGAATTCAAACAAACCCAAGGGTGGAAGGGAAAGAGGCGCGTCATGGACGAATCGTTGTAAAACGCGGTTTTTTCAAATTATCCAATTGCTCAAAAGCGCGGACTTTTCAAATTTTCCCCAATCCCCGCAAAACAACTATTCATACTGCTTAACCGGTGATATACTCCCAACAGCTAGGCAAAATAGACCGAGAGAAGGGAGTTCTAAATTGCTAGCGGGACGAGCTCTAACAAAAAAGTCTAAATAATGGCTAGAATCCGTGTTAGCATGGATTAAAAAAAAAAAAAAAACCTCACCCAACCAACATTAGATTTTTCTAAATTGTTTTTGGCTCGGAGGTATTACAGTGGTTTCTTACACTATATAGAGTTTTTGGAATGTTGTAAAGGTAAAAAAACCAGGCCCTCTACCAAAGCAACCTTTGATGCATAGGTACACTAGGTGTTTCAGCTCCTTGGAGAAGGGGTGGGTGGCTCTTAAAAGAGCCGTTGGGTTTGTTTGCACGAGATTCGATTTTTCTCTTCAAACAGCTTCACTTCTTCTTGGGCGCTGCCTTCTTAGCCTTTCCTGCTTTAGGTTTGGTTGGTTTAGGCTTGGCAGCCTTGGGCTTCACCGCCTTGGCCTTAGCCGGGCTCTTAGCTGCCTTTTTGGGCTTGGCGGGCTTGGCCTTTTTCGGGCTCTTGGCCGCTTTCTTAGCCGCGGAAGCCGCTGGTTTCTTGGCTTTCTTCGGGCTCTTTTTCACCGCCGCAGCTTTCTTAGGCTTCTTAGCGGTGCTGGCGGGTTTCTTGGCAGCTGGTTTCTTAGGCTTTGCCGCTGGCTTTTTCTTGGGTGCCTTTTCCTTGATTTCGCCAGGCTTCTTGTTGAGTTTGAAGGAACCAGAGGCACCAGTACCTTTAGTCTGCACCAAAATGCCTTTGCTCACCAGACTCTTCAGCCCCAGCTTAATACGGCTATTGTTCTTTTCTACATCGTACCCGCCAGCTGCCAAAACTTTCTTAAGAGCAGCCAAAGAGAGCCCTTTGCGCTCCTTAGAGGCTGATACTGCCTTAGTGATCAGCTCGGTTACGCTGGGGCCCGAGGGCTTCCGGAGTTTCGAACCCCCGGCTGCCTTCTTTGCCTTTTTAGCTGGAGCCTTAGAGGCTGGAGCAGGGGCAGCTGCTGCTGCAACTACAGGCGCAGTTTCAGACATGATCACAGACACGTAACAAAATCGGAAAAAAACATAAACTGAAGTGAACTAGTCTGATGCCTGTTATTTATAGGGAGGGGTCACTCTCTGATTGGTGCGTTAAAGAGCCCGCCCAGCTGCAAACCTGAAAGGGCTCGTCTCTCCTCTCTCATTTTGTGTTTCTTCGGAGTCAATAAAGTGTATTTTTTTGCACAATATTTGCCACCAAATTATCCCTTTTCTCAGCCAAATGAATTTGAAACAGGGTATTTTCATCCATTAGTGTTTCCTTCAGAAAATAATGAAATTGCATTAAAGAAAAGATTATAAATTCTGAGTACTGAAGCTGGATGGACCTCGAGAGAGAGAACATTTTGTTTTTCTTTGTAAATTAAAAATGTCCCTTTGTCAAAAAGATCAGAGAAATAATGTAATGCTATTCCTTTGACGGTCTTCTTCTAATTAGGAAAGAAAGCGAGTGATTTGTATCAATGAGTTCATTATAAACCTATTTCAAACAGAAAGAGGTAGCACACCCTCCCACAGAATAAACTGGAGGTCGGTTGAACAATGCGTATACTTCGAAACTTAAAGAATTATTTATTATTGTCGTTTTTATCATTTAAATTATGATTTCGTGACAACACCGGAGCTGCACTTTTAAATAATAAAAGGTAACCGTAACCTGATTAGCACGAGCCCGAGCTGACATGAAATGCCAGGGTTGAAACGACGTTACAACCTAATTAGCCTCAGTGACTTAATTCAGAATTCATGAGAAACAACACTTATATGAATTCTATTTAAAGCCTTGATTGGAAATTTAATTTCTCTCTCTTTCGACATAATTTAAGGAGCACTTCGTTTTTTTCGGTTTGATTGGTGGGGAGGGGGAGGATTGGTTCGTTATTTTTTGTGTTGGTTTGTTTGTTTTTCCTCGACCTTGTTAATAGTGGATGGTTCTTAAGATTTCTTGGTGATTTCAAAGGTATTGGGCTGATCTGAGACAGCGTTGAGTTTGAACTCTTAATTCTGATTGGGCAGTTTGAAAAGCCCGCGCTTTGAAATGGAGGGTCTAGAATTCCGGATTTGGGTCACATGGTCAGACTCTTTTCCCCCACCGACAGAAGTACTGCCGGTACCCCTTTTGAGATCTGTAAATCTACATACATCTCTGATTTTCACACTCAGTTCTTCACTGAGTTCACCATCACTTGGTGAATCTTCTCTTACTAACGGATTAAATGTACTTAACATATTTTCAAAGCCACTCATCTGTTTTTAATTAAATTTATTCAACATATTTTCTTTTTTCCCCCAAATAATAAATGGAATACTTATAGACAAAAACCTGATTTTATCCAGCACAATTTACATTACAGTTTTCAGATTAGATCATTCAGTAACAATAATACTTGTTTCCAGTGAGCTAAACGCTATATACAAAAAAGGTTCCTTTTCTTTCAGAAAGACTTTTAACAGTCGACAGGTTCCCTTTGTCTTTAACCGGGAGGATCATTTTTATAGTTGATTTTCCATTTATTTCTTTATATTGATTCCAATGGTCAGATTAACCAGCACTGAATAATGAATCCCTTCAGTACTAAGCAGAAATAAGTGACTGGAATGTTTTACAGCCACTATTCAAATTGATCATTTATTTTCATAATGATTAGTTGCTTGCTCATTCTTTGGATTAAAATGACGTTTTCATCTGGTTTGTCAGTAAGAGAAAATGTACTGACTACTGAACAGGCCTTTTTATATTTATACATTTTATTTACAATAAGAAATCTGTGTTATTTCATAGATTCATAGGTTCTAAGACCTGAAGGGAACATTGTGGTAATCTAATTCACTTCCTGTAGAACACAGGCCATTGAACTTCCCCAAAATAATCCCTAGAACATATGTTTGGGCGGGGGGGAAATACAATCTTGATTTTAAATTTGTCACTGATGGAGAATCCACCATTACTCTTGCTAAATTGTTCTAATGATTAATTACACTCATGGTTTAAAATGTAACCCTTATTTCCAGACTGAATTTATCTAGCTTCAACTTCCAGTCATTGGATTGTGTTACACCCTTCTCTGATAGACTGAAGAGTCCATTATTAAATATTTTTCCCAGGTAGGTACTTATAGACCATAATCAAGCCACCCCTTAACTTCCTCTTTGTTAAACTAAATAGATTGAGCTTCTTGAATCTCTCACTCACTCCCTGGCATATTTTCTAAACTTTAAATGTTAAAACATGCCTAACTTAACTATAATGCAAAATAAAAATGTAACTACAGACAGTTTAAATTTGTGGTATTGGTAAGATTAGAATTTTTACCCATTTTCTTTAAAACATTTTGACTTTTAAATTCAGATATACAACTTTTGGTTAAAATTAATCTCTCTGGATAGCCTTTCCATAATTCTTAAATAGAACTAGATTTTATATCTGAGCATTTATGTATAACTATAACTAAACTATATATATATATAGGCCCTACAACACAAAAAAGCCTTTGTGTTTGTAAATGTTGTTACCAAAATGATTTTAACCTTCAAATCCATAGTGTGTGTCCCTGGCGCTTTAAGGCAGCCATAGACCACGTGCACGGCCGTCACCGTTTTTTTGCTTGGCATACTGAATATAGGCGACTGACTGCATCCTGAATGAAAACCTTGAGCACCGCAGGGGTCTCTTCATAGATCATTCGCGTAGCTGCTCTCAGCACCTTTCTGAGGCATTTAGCAGCTCCTTTCCCTACTCCCGAACTACCCCACCACGACCAAACTGTGAATCAAAATACAAAGTCAGTTTTGTACAAATTATAACTATCAAAATACACAGAAAAACTCTTAATGCGTATAGGCCTGCAATGCCTCTCTTTATATTCCTGGAATTCAGACCTCATTAAAAACTAAAGTAAACAGGCAGGTTATTGGCACTGTTCCCTTTGCTTCTCCCCCACCCTCCAACATTCCGTTGTCTCTGGGTCAGTTTAGACTCCCCCAACGTGCAATAAACTCGCAGTTCACATTTCTAGAATAGTTTCAGAGAAAATAATGTCCAATTTAGGATATTGAAACCTATGATTATTATAATTATAACTGCAATGGAAACCCATTCCCGACAATACTGGATGTCTCGGTAGCTACATTAACACAAGAACTGATTTCAAACAGTTTGTATTATTGTTGTTTCTCCCTCGTCTCTCGTTTTCTGGTGGACTGATGAAGCTGTTTACAAGCCGACCAATTGAAAGCGAACACTTTCTCGCCCCTTCTCTCTAAAACATTTTGTTGACCCTGCTGACGTTTCCACATAGTTTAAATGGACCAATACAGGGTACAGCGCGAAGGCAGCATTTCTCCTGAAGCGAATATTGCTGGTGATCTGATTTACATAATTGTAGCAGCCTTATTCAGCTCTTTTGAGTCTGCAGCAAATTCCGACCAATCAGCTTCTGCCACATAATATTCTACCCCTGTTTTCTCGCCAGCGTTCGCCGCCATTTTCTAAAGCTGCAACATGGAGAATTAATGTAATACACATGTATTTAAAAGAGCAGGAGCATTCACGTGTTCCAGAAGGCTATATTGTTTTCATCCGCTCAAAAATAGTCAGATTCTGAATGCCTGGTATTTTTTCTGTATTAACAATACATTTTCAGTGCTGATTTTAAGTGGCTGCAGAGTGACTGCCTGCTAAAAAAACAAGGGCTTTGTTTCTCCTCTCCTTTCCTCCCGCCCCCTGCCTGGCCTCCATATACAAGCTAAACAACTATCCCTGCTGCAGCTGATGTGGGAAAGGGTGAGACGATCCGTTGATTACATTAAAATCCGGAAAAAAACAGCATGAAATTATCAGTCAGAATGCTGACCGTGACTTTGAAGAGCAACATCATGTATGTCCTATCATATCAAAATCAGATGATTCTACGTTTTTTGTTTGTTTTTGTCTCAATTCTGTTTCAATTCCACCCTGCCAGTTACCAGGAAAAAAAGAATGGAAAGCCACAGGACACGCATTTCCAGTTAATTGTCCCTAAATAATGTTTTATATATGGATTTTTGTTTTATTGCAGCTGATCAGTTGTTTTGAGTCAAATAAAGGTGTTTGCTTGCAGTACTGTATTTCTCTCTTTGCATTATCATTGTTCCATAATTTCTCTCACCCAAAAGCATATCAATTCATAATATTACATTCAAGATGATAAAAAGAAAGTCTTTGCATGAATCAAACCAACATCAGAAACACCTACAGTATTTCAAAGCTCAGTTTCATTCATCTCTTATATCACTGGACCTAGCAAGATTGGTGTGAAATTATCTCTGATTAGGTTTGCTTGCCTGGTGCTGACAGACTTCACAATATCCAGTGACATTTCTTGTCTATCCAGCTGTGTATATTTTGCAATGAGAATCCAAACACCACATCAATCCATAGTCTGTTAAACACCTCACCCTTGCTTTCACAATTGCTGGGTAAAACATTAAAGGGAAACCTCCCTGATGCCCTAATTTCTGAATTTCCATCATTGTAGTGTTCCAGAAACCCCACTTTACTTTAAGCTTCAGTGCATGCTCTGCCTTCCTGTGTCTTCTGAGTGTATAATTCAACTGCTGCTAGTCAGAGTCTGTGTAGTTAAGATATGGTTTCATGCCTTAGGGAAACAAGGGGTATGCAGTGTCTCAGAGAATCATGATTATGGGTACCTATTAATAATTCTGTGCCATTGAAAGTTCCTTCCTTCCTACACCTGAAAAGTCCTAAAGTTTATATACACTTTGCATGCCCCCAATACCCAGGAAACAGTCACTATGATCCACTCATGCTTGGTTCATTACTGAGTGTTAGTATTTTCTATTAATTAATTCAGCAGTTGGGAGGGTACAGAATGGACATACCTGTTCAATATATAGCTCCTACACAGTTCAAGAGACCCAACAATTCAAATCACTCACATGATCTTGAGCACATTTCACACCTTGATTATGAGCCCCTGCAACCACTGACATATTGCCTTCCAATACAAGTACATGTGCCCTGGACTAACTGACAAATTGCCCCCCAACTAACTGGGAACTATTCAGTGGTAGCCGTATTAGTCTGTATCAGCAAAAACAATGAGGAGTCCTTGTGGCACCTTAGAGACTAACAAATTTATGAAAGCTTATGCCCAAATAAATTTGTTAGTCTCTAAGGTGCCACAGGGACTCCTCATTATTTTTATTCAGGGTATGCAGCTTCCACAGGATAATCAGCAATGTCTTTTGCATAATTAGCAGAATTGTCATCTTGGTGATCTGAAGCCCTAGTGTTAAAGCCACCTCTCCAGAAAGGTAGAGAAAGGTTGTCTTCCCCATTCATCAGTTCTGCAAACCTTTTATTTTATTTAAGAAAAGACGGTTACTCACCGTTGTAACTGTTGTTCTTCGAGATGTGTTGCTCATATCCATTCCATTAGGTGTGTGCGCGCCACGTGCACGATCGTCGGAAGATTTTCTACCCTAGCAACACCGGCGGGTCGGCTGTGGAGCCCCCTAGAGTGGCGCCTTCATGGCGCTGAATATATACCTCAGCCGACCCGGCGCCCCCTCAGTTCCTTCTTGCCGGCTACTCCGACAGTGGGGACGGGGGGCGGGTTTGGAATGGATATGAGCAACACATCTCGAAGAACAACAGTTACAACGGTGAGTAACCGTCTTTTCTTCTTCGAGTGCTTGCTCATATCCATTCCATTAGGTGACTCCCAAGCCCAACTTAGGTGGTGGGGTCGGAGTGAGACATTGCTGTGTGCAAAACCGCTGATCCGAAGGCAGCATCGTCCCTGGACTGCTGCACTAGTGCATAGTGCTCTGTAAACGTGTGGACTGATGACCAAACCGCAGCTCTACAAATGTCCTGGATCGGAACTTGCGCCAGGAAAGCCGTCGAGGAAGCTTGGGCCCTCGTGGAGTGAGCGGTGAGGTGCGGTGCTGAGACACCTGCCAGGTCATAGCAAGTCCGGATGCAAGACGTAATCCAGGAGGATAGGCGTTGTGAGGAGACCGGTGAGCCTTTCATTCGGTCGGCCACTGCAACGAAGAGTTGCGTCGTCTTTCTAAAGTGCCTTGTGCGGTCAATATAGAAGGCCAGGGCCCTGCGTACGTCCAGAGAATGCAAACGTTGATCCTGGCGAGTGGCATGTGGTTTAGGATGAAAGACCGGGAGAAATATATCCTGGTTGATATGAAAAGGGGAAACCACCTTAGGGAGAAAGGCAGGATGTGGACGAAGCTGCACTTTATCCTTATGGAAAACTGTGTAAGGGGGCTCGGATGTAAGCGCCCTGAGTTCAGAAACGCGCCTTGCTGAGGTGATGGCTACGAGGAAGGCTGTCTTCCAGGATAGGTACAAAAGTGAACAGGTGGCCAGTGGCTCGAATGGAGGACCTGTGAGCTTGGAGAGAACCAGGTTGAGGTCCCACGTCGGAACGGGCTGACGTTGTTGTGGGTACATCCGGTCTAAGCCCTTGAGGAATCTAACGACCATCGGGTTAGAGAATACCGAGGACGCGAGTTCTCCTGGGTGAAAGGCTGATATAGCGGCCAGGTGAACTCTAATTGAAGATATCGCCAACCCTTGCTGTTTTAGGGAGAGGAGATATTCCAATATGAGAGGAATAGGTGCCTGTAACGGGGACGTGGCTCGTTGTTCGCACCAACAGGAGAACCGCTTCCACTTGGCCAAGTATGTGGTCCGTGTTGAAGGCTTCCTACTGCTCAGCAGAATCTGTTGGACCGAGTGCGAGCATTGTTGCTCTGCCTGGGTGAACCATGGAGCAACCACGCCGTGAGGTGGAGCGATTGCAGGTCGGGGTGACGCAGCCGGCCGTGGTCCTGAGAGATGAGATCTGGACATAATGGAAGCGGGATCGGTGTCTGAACCGAGAGTTCCAACAGTGTGGTGTACCAATGTTGTCTCGGCCACGCTGGGGCGATCAGAATCACCTGTGCCTGGTCTCTGCGCAATTTGAGCAGTACCTTGTGGACCAGAGGAAACGGAGGGAAGGCATAAAACAGGTGGTCTTTCCAGGGAAGGAGAAACGCATCCGAGAGGGAGCCCGGAGCTCGACCTTGCAGGGAGCAGAACACGTGGCACTTCCTGTTGTCTCGAGATGCAAACAGGTCTATCTGGGGAAACCCCCACTTCTGGAAAACGGAATGTATGATGTCCGGACGGATAGACCACTCGTGTGTTTGAAAGGACCTGCTGAGTCGGTCCGCTAAAGTGTTCTGGACTCCAGGGAGGAACGATGCCGTGAGAAGGATTGAGTGGGCGATGCAGAAGTCCCACAGGCGAATGGCCTCTTGGCATAGAATTGACGAACGTGCTCCTCCTTGCTTGTTGATGTAAAACATGGCCGTGGTGTTGTCGATGAGAACTAACACACAGCGGCCACGTAGGAGATTGAGAAATGCCTGGCACGCCAGGCGCACCGCCATCAGTTCCCGAACATTGATGTGCAGGGCTAGCTGGGGTGCAGTCCACACGCCCTGGGTATGGTGCTCGTTGAGATGGGCGCCCCAACCCAGAGATGAAGCGTCTGTGACCAGATGCAGAGAGGGTTGTGGGGCGTGAAACGGCATCCCTTCGCAAACCACATTGTGATCTAGCCACCATGTGAGGGAGGTCAGGACCGAGTTCGGGACTGTGACCACCATGTTCAGGCTGTCCCGATGTGGGCGGTATATTGATGACACCCAGGTCTGGAGTGGGCGAAGCCGAAGTCTGGCATGCCTGGTTACGTACGTGCAGAAAGCCATGTGACCCAGCAGGGTAAGGCACGACCTCACCGTGGTAGTTGGGAAGGCCTTGAGTCCTTGAATGAGGCTCGTGATGGTGCAAAAGCGATTGTCTGGCAGGATGGCTTGTGCGCGTCTGGAGTCTAGAACCGCGCCGATGAATTCTATTCTCTGGGTAGGTTCTAGAGTGGATTTGTCCTTGTTGAGTAGGATACCCAACTTGTTGAATGTGTGCACTATTATGTGGACGTGATCTCGAACTTGTTCTTTGGTGCGACCGCGCACCAGCCAGTCGTCTAGGTACGGGAACACCTGTATCCCTTGCCGACGAAGGTACGCTGCCACGACAGCCATACATTTCGTGAACACCCGTGGGGCCGAGGATAGGCCGAAGGGAAGGACTGCAAATTGGTAGTGCACCCTGTTTACCACGAATCGCAGGAAGCGTCTGTGAGGCGGGTAAATAGCAATGTGAAAGTATGCGTCTTTCATGTCGAGGGCGGCGAACCAGTCTCCAGGATCGAGGGAAGGGATAATGGCCCCCAGAGAGACCATGCGGAACTTCAACTTTACTACGAATTTGTTGAGTCCGCGCAAGTCCAAGATGGGTCGCAGACCTCCTTTGGACTTGGGAATGAGGAAGTAACGGGAATAGAATCCCCTGCCCCTTAACTCCACTGGAACCTCCTCTATGGCCCCCATAGCGAGGAGCGTAGAAACTTCCTGTATAAGAAGTTGCTCGTGAGAAGGGTCCCTGAAGAGGGACGGGGAAGGGGGGTGGGAGGGGGGGATTGAAGAAAACTGGATAGCGTATCCCCTCTCCACCGTGCGAAGGACCCAACGGTCCGAAGTTATAAGGCACCAAACACGGTGGAAGTGGGAGAGGCGATCCCGAAAGGAGGGGGCTGGATCCTGGGGGATGACTGGGGCGCCGTCCTCGACCGCACCTTCAAAAGTTCTGCCTGGGGCCTGAAGGTGGTCTAGGTGGCCCCTGGTTCTGACCAGGTTGAGGGCCGGTCCACCTTCTTCTACCACCTCGCCCTCGCCTCCGGGCTGAGTCCTGTCTCTGACGAGGCGGGGGGGGGGGGGTAGAAGCGCTGAGGCTGCGGTCTAAATGGCCTGCGCTGAGGGCCCACAACATGCATCCCCAAGGAACGCATGATCGTCCTGGAGTCCTTGAGGCTCTGCAGGCGAGAGTCCGTCTTTTCAGAAAACAACCCTTGACCTTCGAAGGGTAGATCCTGCAGGGTTTGCTGCAGTTCCTGAGGCAGACCCGAAACCTGGAGCCAGGAGATCCTCCGCATAGCGATACCTGAGGCCAGGGTTCTCGCAGCAGAGTCCGCTATGTCTAAGGAGGCCTGTAAGGAGGTCCGAGCCACCTTCTTACCCTCCTCTACCAGGGCTCCAAACTCCTCTCTGGACTCTTGGGGAACCAACTCCTTAAACTTCCCCATAGAGTTCCAGGAGTTAAAGCTATAGCGGCTCAAGAGCGCCTGCTGGTTAGCCGCTCTGAGTTGCAGCCCTCCGGCTGAGTAAACTTTACGGCCGAATAAATCGAGGCGCTTAGCCTCCTTTGATTTGGGCGCTGCGGCCTGCTGACCGTGGCGCTCCCTTGCGTTCACTGATGCCACCACCAGTGAACACGGTTGGGGGTGGGTATACAAGTACCCGTAGTCTTTAGACGGGACAAAGTATTTCCTTTCCACCCCTCTCGCTGTGGGCGGGATAGAGGCAGGAGTCTGCCATATCGTAGAAGCATTGGCCTGTATCGTGCGGATCAGGGGTAACGCCACCCTCGATGGGGCATCCGCTCCGAGGATATTCACGATCGGGTCGTGCACCTCCACTATCTCCTCCGCCTGCAGGTCCATGTTACGGGCCATCCTGCGCAGAAGATCCTGGTGAGCCCGAAGATCTATTGGAGGTGGGCCTGTGCACGATGTGCCCGCCACTGCCTCATCCGGAGAAGAAGAGGAAGATGCCTCCGGTGGAACAGGATCCAAGGGCTGGTCCTGTTCTCCCTGTTCCTGGGCTGGAGCATCACCTGCGCCTGGGTCCAGGGCGTCAGGTGGTGCGGACACAGAAGCCTCCATGCCCCCTGGCGGAGGCCGAGAAATGGTGGACTCCGGGGCCCTTCTGACGGAGTGACCGGAGCGAGAGGTCGAAGCAATTGGAGCCCCTTGCGCCTGATGGTACGCCCACGGGGTCCAAAACGACCAGTGAGATGGGCCATGAGAATGGTCCTCTGTCGTGTCCTGCCAATGTCCCAAGTCCTGTTCCTCGGCTTGCCCCTGAGGGGGGTATGCCGATCTCGAGAGGTCCTCCGAGGAGCGGGACACCGATCTCGATGGCCACGGCGGTGCCGAGAGCGTCGAGGCGATTCCTGTGGGCTGCGGTGCCGCACGGTGCCGGTCCGGAGATGATCTATCTCTACGCGGTGCCGGCGATCGGTGCCGGGACCGCGACCGGTGCCGATGACCTCGTCGGTGCCGGGAGTCGGATCTGGACCTCGACGAGGACCTGGAGTATGCCCGGTGCCGGGAGCGGCCTCTCGACGTCAAGCGTCGACCGTAGCGGTGCCGAGAACTACGTCTCGACGTTGATCGGTGCCGACGATCATAGCGGTGCCGAGACGTAGAGCGGTGCCGCGAAGAAGATCTTGGCCGCGAGTACAACCGGTGCCGAGGCGATATTCGGTGCCGGGACTGCGAGCGGCGTGGGGACCTGCTTCGGGACCTGGATCGGTGCCGAGGTTCCAGCCCTTGCGATGGAGGGCGCATCAAGGCAGGTTTCCCCCTCGACTGGACCGGGCGAGTCAACGGTGCCGTCGGTGCCGGTGGTTGGGGCGGTGCCGGCTCCGTGAGAGCTATTAAGTCTCTCGCCGCCGCGAAGGTCTCTGGAGTCGACGGGAGGCACTGTATCACCGCCGGCCTCGGTGGAGACGCTATCTGCACCGGACTCAACGGCCTCGGCGCCGGAGTCGACGGTGCTGGAGGCACCTGTTTCCGGTGCTCCACCGGTGGACGCGGCTCTACCCCCGGTTACTGGGGGAGCCGGCGTCTTCGGCACGGAGGTCCCCGTCTTATGGGCTTTTTTATGCCCCAGGGATAATGACCGGCGCCGAGGCACTTGCTGTACTTGCGGTGCCGACGAGGTTCGGTGCCGGGGAGGCTTGTCCGACGCCACTCGCGTGGTCGTCATAGCCGGTGCCGCCGGGGCACTGCGCACCGAGGCGCTAGGTGCCGGGGCCTGACTTGTAGATGGAGCGTCCGGACTAAGTGCCGCCTCCATCAGGAGTTGCCGGAGCCGAAAGTCCCGCTCCTTCTTGGTCCTTGGTCTGAAGGCCTTACAGATCTTGCACTTATCTGTTTGATGGGACTCTCCCAGGCACTTCAGACAGGAGTCGTGCGGGTCGCTCGTGGGCATAGGCTTAGCGCAGGAGGCGCACTGCTTGAAGCCGGGAGCGTTGGGCATGAGCCCGGCCCCGCGGTCGGGGGAGAAAGGGGGGAGACGACCCCCCTAATCCCCTGAACTACAATAACAACCAAAACAACTTTAAACTATTTAACTATTTAACTATAAACACTAGAACTACAACTATAACTATAACTGCGAATGACTAACTAAGCTAGGGAGAGTGGAGAACAGCTAAGCAGCGCTCCACAGTTCCAACGACCGTCAGGGGCGGTAAGAAGGAACTGAGGGGGCGCCGGGTCGGCTGGGGTATATATTCAGCGCCATGAAGGCGCCACTCTAGGGGGCTCCACAGCCGACCCGCCGGTGTTGCTAGGGTAGAAAATCTTCCGACGATCGTGCACGCGGCGCGCACACACCTAATGGAATGGATATGAGCAAGCACTCGAAGAAGAACCAAAATTCCAAGTGTTCTAAATTCCACTTGCATGCTTAGGTTGTTTTGAAAATCACTGTGCCTCATGACAACCAGGGATAGAGATAATGGGGTAAATTAGGGGTTACTTCGAAGGGTGCTCTTCCTCATTTAAAAAAAAAAAAAGAGCTGCTAACATTTTCTAGTGGTTTTAACTTCCAGTGCAGAGAGGAACCACTGAGATGGATAGAACAGCTCACATATCTCAAAGCTACTGCTTCAGGCTTCATTCATAATCATGAGGTGCTCCCATTCCTCAGAGAAAAATCCCATTGAGATAAATGGACTTCTTCACATACCTCTGAATGTTCTATGATGCAGAATGGTTATAGAGCCCCTTCCCCAAGCATTACACCCAGATTTTAAGGTAGGGATTTTGGACCTCCAGCCTACTCCCACATCCTGCCTCCAGTTAGTACATGCATTTCTCACCCCACCACCAACACCACCTTCCCTCCTACTCATGGCCCCTTGAAGCTTACTAGGGACATTGAGGGAACAGAAGAAGGTGCAACCTGGTAGCTGAGGAATGGAAAGTCGTGCCCAGGTGTGCAACGGAAATCCCGGTAGTGTTTGTGTCACAAATTCAAAATCACTTGGCCCAGGGCTTTCTGAGATACAGCCCATCTCCCCCCCTCCCCCCCCCAAAATAGCTCATTATAAAAGTGCCCCAAAGTGCAGAAAGAAGTCTGGGTCTCCTCTCCTTATTATTGGCTACCACCATCCCTCCTCTCCTTTCTCTCTCCAACTCTGTAAGGGGAATGAGGGACCAAATGGAGGCCAAAACTGATAGATGAATGGCAGTGAAGTATTCCCAAGCACAACCTCATTCCCCTCCTCCATCACAGGTGCCCCTCAGTCATGCACCCTCACTATCACCAATTCCCCAAAAGACACAAGGAAATTTACTACCCCAAAACATTGTTAATACAAACTAAGATTGACCAGCAGTGTTTTATACCCTTCTAGAATGTCAAATGCACTGACACTTAAACCTCTGAAAACCAGTAAATAAAGATTTAACACAATGTAACATAAATGTAACACAAATTAAACATCTGAAAACCAGTCTATTCAGAGTTAAGGGCCACACAAGCCCCACCTTGTAACCTTGACTTTATCTTCTTGAAGCTGGCAATAATCACTAGGAATCTTCTTCTTTCATATGGCAATTTGAAAAGCAACATGAAAGTTCAACATCCAAAAAGCAACAGAGGGTCCTGTGGCACCTTTGAGACTAACAGAAGTATTGGGAGCAGAAGCTTTCGTGGGTAAGAACCTCTTGCATCTGAAGAAGTGAGGTTCTTACCCACGAAAGCTTATGCTCCCAATACTTCTGTTAGTCTCAAAGGTGCCACAGGATCCTCTGTTGCTTTTTACAGATTCAGACTAACACGGCTACCCCTCTGATACTTTCAACATCCAAGTTTGTCATCCACTCTATGGCTTCTACAGAGATGGAATGAATCAAGGTTGTTCCTCTGAAGAAGGATCTTAGAGGGCAGTGGTTCATTAGCAGTTCCATGGTTTGGATGTCTTCTTCACATTCACATATTGGTCTGTCTTTCAATTTCCATTTGTGTAGTAGGTAATAGCAACACCTCATAATAATGAACCCAGACTCACCTATCTAGGAAGATCTTTAACCCTTCCTCCCCTTGTCCTCTCCCTCTTTCGCCCCCGCCGCCCCCCAAGCCACCACCTTAAGTTCAGGAACTTATGACGGAAGCATTCTTCTACAACCTAGCTACATCTAGACCAGGGGTTAAGTCAGTATAGCTAGAACACTGAGCAGTTTGGATTTTTCACAGCCCTGGGAGTTGTACCTACATTGACCTATATTTCAAGTGTAGACCATGCCTGAGTCTACACTCTCCTGCCTTCAGCTGTTACATGCACTTCTCAGAGGTCCACCACCCTTCCTCTTCCCATAGCCCCTCCAGGTTTACCAGGGGCATGGAGTGTCAAGGAGGGTGGAATTGGTGGCTGAGTTTGAGGGCGGGAGTGTAGGGGCTCAGAGCAACAAGCATGTGGAGGAGGTCAGAGAAATGTGGAACAAAGGGAATAAAAGAGGGAATAAATTGGAGCAGTGGTGGGGAAGTACATGGATCGGAGACCAGGTAGATAAAAGTGGGAGAGGAGTGTTGCAGAAGGTGAGGGGGTTGCAAGAGTTCAGGGTAGGAGCACTGCCCCTTTCCCAATCTTTGCCCTTTAGATCTGTGGTGTGGCTGGCACAGCTTCTGAGCTCTGAGGGGCCAGCACCGCCTTACATGACAACTCTTATTAATAATATATTTTATTGGATCAACTACTGCTGGTGAGAGAGACAAGCTTTCGAGCCACAGTGATCTTCTTCAGGTCTGGGAAATGTCACAGCTAAATACAAGATAGAACAGATTGTTTAGCATAAGCAGTTAACAGATATTTCAAGGGACCATTCAAGGTGAAGTGGCCAGTTAACGCCTTTCCAGTCATGGGGGGGGGGGGGGAACGAGGGGGGGGGGGGAAGATGAGCAGAGAGGAGTAGTGGGTTATAGATTATTATAATAAGCCATAAATCCAGTGTCTCTATTCAATCCATGATTGAAAAATTGAAAAGTATCTAGAAAAATTATGAATGTAGGCTCCCAGGCTCATCTTTTGAAAGTGTTGTGCAGATTTCTTTTGAGGATGGGGACTGAGAGGTCAGATATAGAGTGATCTCTTTGTGAAAAGTATCAGGGGGTAGCCGTGTTAGTCTGTATCTACAAAAACAACAAGGAGTCTGGTGGCACCTTAAAGACTAACAGATTTATTTGGGCATAAGCTTTCGTGAGTTAAAACCTCACTTCTTCGGATGCATAGAGTGAAAGTTACAGATGCAGGCATTATATACTGACACATGGAGAGCAGGGAGTTACTTCACAAGTGGAGAACCAGTGTTGACAGGGCCAATTCAATCAGGGTGGATGTAGTCCACTCCCAATAATAGATGAGGAGGTGTCAATTCCAGGAGAGGAAAAGCTGCTTCTGTAGTGAGCCAGCCACTCCCAGTCCCCTATTCAAGCCCAGATTAATGGTGTTGAATTTGCAAATGAATTTTAGTTCTGCTGTTTCTCTTTGAAGTCTGTTTCTGAAGTTTTTTTGTTCAATGATAGTGACTTTTAAATCTGTAATAGAATGACCAGGGAGATTGAAGTGTTCACTTACTGGCTTGTGTATGTTACCATTCCTGATGTCTGATTTGTGTCCATTTATTCTTTTGCGGAGGGACTGTCCGGTTTGGCCAATGTACATGGCAGAGGGGCATTGCTGGCACATGATGGCATATATGACATTAGTGGATGTGCGAGGTGAATGAGCCCCTGATGGTGTGGCTGATGTGGTTGGGTCCTCTGATGCTGTTGCCAGAGTGGATATGGGGACAGAGTAGGCAGCGAGGTTTGCTACAAGGGATAGGTTCCTGGGTTGGTGTTTCTGTGGTGTGGTGTGTAGTTGCTGGTGAGTATTTGCTTCAGGTTGGGGGGTTGTCTGTAAGCGAGGACTGCCTGCCTCCCAAGGTCTGTGAGAGTGAGGGATCATTTTCCAGGATAGGTTGTAGATCGTGGATAATGCGCTGGAGAGGTTTTAGCTGGGGGCTGTATGTGATGGCCAGTGGTGTTCTGTTATTGTCCTTGTTGGGCCTGTCCTGTAGTAGGTGATTTCTGGGTACCTGTCTTGCTCTGTCAATCTGTTTCCTCACTTCCCCAGGTGGGTATTGTAGTTTTACGAATGCTTGATAAAGATCTTGTAGGTGTTTGTCTCTGTCTGAGGGGTTGGAGCAAATTCGGTTGTATCTTAGGGCTTGGCTGTAGACAATGGATCGTGTGATGTGTCTTGGATGGAAGCTGGAGGCATGTAGGTACGTATAGCGGTCAGTAGGTTTCCGGTATAGGGTGGTGTTTATGTGACCATCACTTATTTGTACCGTAGTGTCCAGGAAGTGGATCTCTTGTGTGGACTGGTCCAGGCTGAGGTTGATGGTGGGGTGGAAATTGTTGAAGTCCAGGTGGAATTCTTCAAGGGCCTCCTTTCCGTGGGTCCATATGATGAAGATGTCATCAATGTAGCGCAAGTAGAGGAGGGGCACTAGGGGACGAGAGCTGAGGAAGCGTTGTTCTAAGTCAGCCATAAAAATGTTGGCATACTGTGGGGCCATGCGGGTACCCATAGCAGTGCCACTGACTTGAAGGTATAAGTTGTCCCAAATCTGAAGTGGTTGTGGGTGAGGACAAAGTCACAAAGCTCAGCCACCAGGCTTGCTGTGGCCTCATCAGGGATACTGTATCACTCTATGCATCCGAAGAAGTGAGGTTTTAACTCACAAAAGCTTATGCCCAAATAAATCTGTTAGTCTTTAAGGTGCCACCAGACTCCTTGTTGTTTTTGTAGATACAGACTAACACGGCTACCCCCTGATACTTGACACCATGCAAGGCACTAAATTTAGCCGTATGGAGTGGAAACACCACCAGAACACCACTGGCCATCACATACAGCCCCCAGCTAAAACCTCTCCAGCGCATTATCCACGATCTACAACCTATCCTGGAAAATGATCCCTCACTCTCACAGACCTTGGGAGGCAGGCCAGTCCTCGCTTACAGACAACCCCCCAACCTGAAGCAAATACTCACCAGCAACTACACACCACACCACAGAAATACCAACCCAGGAACCTATCCCTGTAGCAAACCTCGCTGCCTACTCTGTCCCCATATCCACTCTGGCAACAGCATCAGAGGACCCAACCACATCAGCCACACCATCAGGGGCTCATTCACCTGCACATCCACTAATGTCATATATGCCATCATGTGCCAGCAATGCCCCTCTGCCATGTACATTGGCCAAACCGGACAGTCCCTCCGCAAAAGAATAAATGGACACAAATCAGACATCAGGAATGGTAACATACACAAGCCAGTAAGTGAACACTTCAATCTCCCTGGTCATTCTATTACAGATTTAAAAGTCACTATCATTGAACAAAAAAACTTCAGAAACAGACTTCAAAGAGAAACAGCAGAACTAAAATTCATTTGCAAATTCAACACCATTAATCTGGGCTTGAATAGGGACTGGGAGTGGCTGGCTCACTACAGAAGCAGCTTTTCCTCTCCTGGAATTGACACCTCCTCATCTATTATTGGGAGTGGACTACATCCACCCTGATTGAATTGGCCCTGTCAACACTGGTTCTCCACTTGTGAAGTAACTCCCTGCTCTCCATGTGTCAGTATATAATGCCTGCATCTGTAACTTTCACTCTATGCATCCGAAGAAGTGAGGTTTTAACTCACGAAAGCTTATGCCCAAATAAATCTGTTAGTCTTTAAGGTGCCACCAGATTCCTTGTTGTTTTTGTGAAAAGTGTTCACCCACAGGTAATATGGTATTTTTGTCTTTTACCATTTTTCTGTGTGAGCTCATTCAAGAGCATAGTGATAGTTTGATTTCACCCACACAGTTCTTATTCGGGCATTTAGTGCATAGGATAAGGTACACTACATGTTGTGGATAGGCATGCATAGGACCCAAGGATCTGGAAAGATGTGTGTGGGGGGGGGGGGGGGGTGTGTTGATCATTGTAACAGTGGAGATATGTTTGCAGGTTTTGCATCTGTTGTTCTGGCAGAGTCTGGTGCTACTTTGCGTTGCTATGTCCTGGTCTATGGAGAGCTTGTTTCTGATGATGACCATGGAGATGTTAGGGGTTGTTTGAAGGCCAGAAGAGGGGGTTCAGGAAAAATTTCTTTCAGGATGTGGTCCCCATTGAGTATGGTTTGTAACTGTTTAATGATGCCCCATATGGGTTCCAGTGTGGGGTGGTAAATGACAACCAGGGGTGTGCAGTCGAAGGGGATTTTATTTCCATATTGAGGCAATTTCTCTTGGGGGTATTCAGATGGCCCATTCCATGATGCAATCTACTTCTCTAGTAGAGGGTCCTTGTTTGGTGAAGGCAGTTTTATGGGTGTTAAGATATATATCCTGGACTTTCTCCTCAGAGCATATTCTGTGGTATCTGAGTGCCTGGCTGTAGATAACATATGTCTTGGTGTGTTTGGTGTGGTTAATCAATCTGTGATGGTAAGTGTGGTGATCCATGAGTTTCTTGTATATAGTTTATTTGTAGGATTCCATTGTTGAAGCTAATTGTGGTGTCCATGAAGTTGATGCTAGTGTGGGAGTGTTCTACAGAGAGTTAAAATAGAGAGAGAACAGTTGTTGAAGTTGTGGTGGAAATTTATGAGAAAGTTAAGGCATCTGTCTGGAGGATGAAAATAACATTGATATATCTCAAATATATCATTGGTTTTGTGGTGCATTAGAGAAGGTTTGCATATTGGGGAACCATCCTAAAACCCATGGTTGTTCCCATGATTTGGACAAAGTGTTGAATGTAAAACTGTTATGGGTAAGGATGAAATGAGTGAGTTTGGAGATGTGTTTGGGGTGGATACCTGAGCGTTATCCATTATGTTGTAGATATTTATGACAGTCAATCATGGGGTCCTTGTGAGGGATGTTGCTGTAAACAGAGGGGGGAGGGATAGCTCAGTGGTTTGAGCATTGGCCTGCTAAACCCAGGGTTGTGAGTTCAATCCTTGAGGGGGCCACTTGGGGATCTGGGGCAAAATCAGTACTTGGTCCTGCTAGTGAAGGCAGGGGGCTGGACTCGATGACCTTTCAAGGTCCCTTCCAGTTCTAGGAGATGGGATATCTCCATTAATTTATTTATAATTTATAGAGGTGACATCCATGGTGGCAAGAATAGTGTTCTGAGGTAGGTTGTTAATGTTGCAGAGTTTCTGGAAGAAGTTGGTTGTGTCCTGGATGAAGGTAACCTTTTGTGGGGTGAGTGCTTTGAGGATGGTTTCTATGAGTCCCAATATTCCTTCAAGTATCAGAGGGTAGCCGTCTTAGTCTGTATCTACAAAAACAACAAGGAGTCTGGTGGCACCTTAAAGACTAACAGATTTATTTGGGCATAAGCTTTCGTGGGTAAAAACCTCACTTCTTCAGATGCATAGAGTGAAAGTTACAGATGCAGGCATTATATACTGACACATGGAGAGAAGGGAGTTACTTCGCAATTGGAGAACCAGTGTTGACAGGGCCAATTCAATCAGAGTGGATGTAGTCCACTCCCAATAATAGATGAGGAGGTGTCAATTCCAGGAGAGGAAAAGCTGCTTCTGTAATGAGCCAGCCACTCCCAGTCCCTATTCAAGCCCAGATTAATGGTGTTGAATTTGCAAATGAATTTTAGTTCTGCTGTTTCTCTTTGAAGTCTGTTTCTGAAGTTTTTTTGTTCAATGATAGTGACTTTTAAATCTGTAATAGAATGACCAGGGAGATTGAAATGTTCACTTACTGGCTTTTGTATGTTACCATTCCTGATGTCCGATTTGTGTCCATTTATTCGTTTGCGGAGGGACTGTCTGGTTTGGCCAATGTACATGGCAGAGGGGCATTTCTGGCACATGATGGCATATATAACATTAGTAGATGTGTAGGTGAATGAGCCTTCAGTATGAGTGCCATGGCCAGACATGATGGGTCTGCCTGGGTTCCTTTGTTTGTGTATCTTGGGAAACATGTAGAAGAATGGTTCTCAACCAGGGATACATGTACCCCTGGGGGTACGCAGAGGTCTTCCAGTAAGTACATCAACTCATCTAGATATTTGCCTAGTTTCATACAATTTTCATACAAACAATGACTTGTTTATACTGCTCTATACACTATACACTGAAATTTAAGTACAGTATTTATATTCCAATTGATTTATTTTATAATTATATGGTAAAAATGAGAAAATCAGCAATTTTTCAGTAATAGTGTGCTGTGAAACTTTCGTATTTTTATGTCTGATTTTGGAATCATAGAATCACAGGACTGGAAGGGACCTCGAGAGGCATCTGGTACAGTCCCATGCACTCATGGCAGGGCGAAGTATTATCTAGACCAGGGGTCTCAAACACGTGCCCCGTGCATCCCCCCGGCCTACCTACAGGCCAGGGGTGGGCAAACTACACCCGTGGGATTGCCCCCCCTAGCTCCGCACCGCTCCCTGAAGTGGCTGGCATCACGTCCCTGCGGCTGGGGGGAGGGGTGGGAGAGCAGAGGACTCCATGTGTTGCCCTGGTTTCCAGGCACCGCCCCCCCGCAGCTCCCATTGGCCGGGAATGGGGAACCGCAGCCAATGGGAACTTCGGGGGAGGTACCTGGAGGAGCGGCATGCAGTGTGCGGAGCCCTGCGTCCCCCCTCCCCCAGGGGCCACAGGGACATAGTTCCAGCTGCTTCGTGGAGCAGCGCGGGGCAAGGGCAGGCAGGCAGCCTGCCATGGCCCTGGTGTGCACTGCTGCCACCCCGGAGCCCGAAGCCCTCCTGCACCCCGCCCCCCAACTGCCTGCCTTGAGCCCCCTGCCTGAACCCCAACCCTCTGCCACACCCCGCACTCCCTGCTGCACCCTGCACCCTGCACCCCAACTCCCTGCCCTGAGCCCCCTGCTGCACCCCGACCCCCTGCCACACCCCTCACCCTGGGAGCAGGGAGGGGGCGGAGTTGGGATGGGGACTTCAGGGAAGGGGTTGGAATGGGGGCAGGGAAGGGGTGGGAAGAGGCAGAGCAGGGCCGGGGCCTCATGGAAGGGGTGGAGTGGTGGCAGGGCCGGGGGCAACGAAGGGAGGGGTGTTAGTGATGCAGCCCTCAGGCCAATGAACTAGTCCTCATGTGGTCCCCCTGGGGTCTCAAACTCAAATGACCCTGGAGGTAGGCTGGAGGGGCGCATGGCCTGCTTGGCAGGCCAAAGGAAATAGCTCCGCGGGCCGCGTGTTTGAAACCCCTGATCTAGACCATTCCTGACAGGTGTTTGTCTAACCTGCTCTTAAAAATCTCCAACAATAGAGATTCCACAACCTCCATAGGCAATTTATCCCAGTGCTTAACCACCCTGACAGTTAAGAAGTTTTTCCTAATGTCTAACCTAAACCTTCCTTGCTGCAATTTAAGCTCATTGCTTCTTGTCCTAGCCTCAGAGGTTAAGAAGAACAATTCTTCTCCCTCCTCCTTGTAACAACCTTTTATGTACTTGAAAACTGTTATCATGTCCCCTCTCAGTCTTCTTTTTTCCAGATTAAACAAACTCAGTTTTTTCAATCTTCCATCATAGGTCATGTTTTCTAAACCTTTAATCATTTTTGTTGATCTTTTCTGGACCGCTCAGAACTGGACACAATACTCCAGTTGAGGCCTAATCAGCGCGGAGTAGAGTGGAAGAATTATTTCTCATGTCTTGCTTACAACACTCCTGCTAATACATCTGAATGATGTTCGCTTTTTTTGCAACAGTGTTACACCCATGACTCATATTAGCTTAAGCTCCACTATGACCCCCAAATCCCTTTCCACAGTACTCCTTCCTAGGACATCATTTCCCATTTTGTATGCATGCAATTGATTGAATTTTGTAAGCAAATAGTTTTTAAGTGAAGTGAAACTTGGGGGTACACAAGTTAAGTCGGACTCCTGAACGGGGTATAGTGGTCTGAAAAGGTTGAGAGCCACTGATGTAGAAGATTGCTGAGTTGGGTTTGTGGGGGATGAGGTTGTAGAGTGTCTCTTGGAGTTGTTTGGGAAAGTATTTGATGATATCTTTTATTTCCTGGGTAAACTGTGTGGTGTAGTCTTCTTTGAGCTCTTTATAATAGGTGGTAGTTCAGAGAGTTGTCAGTTGACCTGGTTAACATAGTCATCATGGTTGAAGACTATGATGGCACCCCCTTTGTCTGCTGGTTTAATCACTATCTGCTGATTGGATTTCAGGGACTGTATAGCTGTCCTGTCAATGGTGTAGAGATTGTGGTGTATGTGATTTCACAGTCTTTTTTTTTTTTCTGAGCAATTAGTGATCAATAGTGTGGATTTATCAACCGTGGGGTGTCCACTGTCCAGTCAGATTATTCTTTTTTCTTATGACTATTGGTGGAAATGTGATTATTGTGGGTGGTGTCATCATTGTAGTGAAAGTATTCTTTGAGGTGGAGTTGGCAGAAGAATTCTTTTAGTTCTCCACATTAGTATGGTGACAGTTTCTGTTGTGGGGCAGAAGTCCAGTTCCTTGGAGAGTACAGATAATTCAGCTCCAGTTAGGGATAGTCTTGATAAATTGATGATGTTGGAGTGTCACATAATGTCCATGTGGTGGGTCCTGGTGCCATGGTTTCTCCAGGAGATGGTGTTCTGTGGGTTGTGGAGTTGTTGTAGTTGGTTCCACTTTTCATTTTGGTGTTGGTTTTCAGGTATTTTTGTTTTTCTTTTTATAGTTGCTTTGGGATTTTTGCATGATTTCCAGGTTGGTTCCCAGATTGTTTTTTTCTCCAGTGCGTGGGAGCCTGTGATGATTTCTTGTTTAATTCTGTGAGGTGCAGTAAATGGGATGTGTTTTTTCACACCCCTGAGCAAGAAAGTTGCAGCGCTGCAAAGTGGCAGTGTAGACAAGGCCTCTGTTTTTCTGAAGTCCTTCTGCCGAGCTGTTCAGCATATTTGGAGCTTTTACGTAGTGGTCAGAGGGTTACAGATGATGAAACCTCTGGGGATGATGTTTTATTTCTTGAATTTACTCGGGAAATAGATGTTGCTGTTAAGTTTTTCTTCCTTTTGCTTCATGTTATGGCATTTCCATTTCAAATGGCAAAATTCAATATCTTCCATTGTTGCATGCAATGTTGTTGTAGCCATGTTAGTCCTAGGATATTAGAGAGACGAGAGAGACCCAGCAAGAGGGGAGAATCCCAGAGTCCAGGTTCAAGCCTGAGCCAAATGTCTACACTGCAATTAAACAGCCCCACATAGACTGACCCCCGTGAGCCTGAATAAGCTGAATGGGCCAGCAGTGGGTGTTTAATTTCTGTGTAGACATACCCTCTGTGCTCCTTTTACACCTTTGTCATCTAGTGGCCCCAGTGCCTGTTTGGCAGGCTTCCTGCTTCTGATGTACTTAAAAAAGTTCTCATTGTTAATTTTTTGCATCTTTAGCAAGTTGCTTCTCAAATTCTTTCCTGGTCTATCTTATTATACTTTCACACTTAACCTACCAGAGTTTGTGCAACTTTTTTTCTATTATCCACACTCGGATTTGACTTCCAAATTTTAAAGGATGCCTTTTTGCCTCTAATGGCCTCCATTGCTCTGTTGTTTAGCTACCGTGGCATTCTTTTGATCCTCTTGTCTTTTCTGACTTGGGGTACACATTTAGTCTGAGCCTCTGTTATGGTATATTTAAATAGTCCCGATGCTGCTTTCAGGCATTTAACACTTGTGACTGCTCCATTTAATTTATGTCTAACAAGTGTCCTCATTTTTGTGTAGTTTCCTTTTTTAAAGTTAAATGTTTCTGTGGCTGAGGTTTTTTGGTATTATCCCCACTACAAGGATGTTAAATGTAACTACATTATGGTCACTGTTACTGAGCAGTTCAGCTATCGTTACCTCTTGAACCACATCCTCTGCTCTTGGGACTACATCAAAAATTGCCTTTCCCCAAGTGGGTTCCAGAACTAGCTGCTGCAAGATGCAGTCACTTATAGTGTCTAGAAATGTTATCTCTGCATCATGGTCTGAGGTTACATTTACCCCGTCAATATGAGTATAGTTGAACTCACTCATTATTATTGTGTGTTCTGCTTTTGTAACCTCTCTCTAGCCTCCCTTTGCATTTTACAATCACTGTGACCATCCAGGACAGTTGGCCAGTGGTATATTCCTACTGCTTTACTCTTTTTATTCAAGCATGGAATTTCTATCCATAGAGATACTATAGTACAGTTTGTATCACTTAAGATTTTTACCTTATTTGACTCGTCTCTTTCTTTAACATATAATTCCACTCCCCCACCAGCGCAACCTACTCTGTTGTCATTCCTATCTATTTTATATCCTGGTATTGCTATGTCCCATTGATTATCCTTTATCCACTAGGTTTCAGTGATGCCTATGATATTAATATTCTCATTCAATGCCAGGTACTCTAGTTCACCCATGGTATTAAGACTTCTAGCATTTGTACATTTTGTCAGTATTCAGTTGCTTGCCTTCATGTGTTATATTTAAACGGGCCTCTATTACATTTGACTGTCCCTCACTGCCGCCTACCTGTACTTTACCAACTTCTTTCCTATCCTCTGTACTAGGATACAGTATTCCCCTTTAATAAATTCATCCCTAAGGCACATCTCCACTCAAACCGTGTGCTCCTCTGCACCTGTTGGTGTTCTCCAGCACTTCTTTTTAACTGTTTGTGCCAGCTGTCTGGTGCCTTTTGGTTAAGGGGAAGCCATTCCTCTTGTATAGGCCACTCCTTCCCCATAAGGTTCCCCAGTTTCTAATAAACCTACGTCCCTCATCCCTACACCATTGCCTCATCCACACTGCCTCATCCTGCAGTTCTGCCTGTCTTACTGGCCCTGCATGTGGAACTAGAAGCATTTCAGAGAATGCTACCATGTACATCCTGGACTTTAATCTCTTACCTAGCAGACAAAATTCTGGGACTTTTCTCCTACATTTCTTTACATCATTGGTACCCACATGTACCATGATCATCAGCTCATCCCCAGCACTACCTATAAGGCTATCTAGATGTCCTGCCTGTGGCTGCCTCACCAAGCTGGGAGGGGTTTCTGGCTCCCCCTCCCACCACTGGTCTCCGAACACAGGAATAACACAAAACTCCCCTCCTGCTCCATGCCGTCTCCAGCAGTAAGAGGCTCCGGGTTAATCCTACAGCCCCCCCATACTGCTGCTCTTAGAGGGAAGGGGAAGTCAGAGCAATACAGTCAATTGTGTGCACAAAGAGAGTCTAGAGAGTCGGAGGTGTGAAGTGGGTGACACAGGGAGGTTCAACTCTGCCCTTTCCAAAATACTACAGACATGCCCCCCCAATTTCTGTCCCACTTCAAAAATTGCTGCTACTGACTTCATGTCAGCCCCTTCATTGTTCCTCTATCTCCTTCTGAACAGCTCAGCCTATTCCTATGTAGGGAGGCATGCTGGGGAGGAAAGGCTGAGCTGTGCTGGACATGTGAAAAGTCCTTGAGATGATGCATAGACAATGAAGGGATTAATGTGCAACCAGTGCCGTCTCTGGCTGGGGTAACTATTGCCAAGAAACGGGAAGAAGTGGAGGGAGAGTCTGTAAAGTATGAGGATGCTGAGAAATTATGTTTTAATAAAACAAGGAAATTTACTATCCAAAAACTTTGTTAATGCAGGTTGCCCAGCACTGCCTAGTGCCCTTCCACATTGTGGAAGTTTGGTAAACTTAAACCTCTGAAAGCCGAAGTTAAAAAGTCAAGGTACACAACACAATCTTTATTGTGTACTCTTTGATTGATGTCCCAAAATGCTAATAACAAACATACTAGCACTCTACTCTCATATATGCTTCAGAACACGGTGGGAACAGAGCAAAATGAGCACTATATGACAAAGTCTAACAACTTCTGTTCACTGAGGCCTTGGCTACACTTGCAGATGTACAGTGCTGTGAGTTAAACCTGACTTAGTGCAGCTGAGTAGGGAAAGCGCTGCAGTCTGTCCACACTGACAGCTGCCCAGCGCACTGTCGTGACCACATTTGCGGCAATTGCAGTGCTATTGGGAGCGGTGCATTATGGGCAGCTATCCCACAGAGCACCTTTTCCCATTCTGGCGCCATGGGTTGTAGGAAGGGGGCGTGGGTGCGGGGGATTCTGGGTCCTGTCCCAATGCCCCGTGATGCATCGCTTTGCATCCCAGAAATCCCTTTCTTTCCGTCCACCTTCGGTGCCATCTTTCAACGGTTTCTGTGTAGCGTGATCTGTCTGCGGAAAATGGACACCAAACTGCTGAGGCGTATGCTGACGAGTCTCGCCAGCACGTCACGTTTGGCTGTTGAACTATTCCTTAAGTTCCAAAGTGACAGTGAGAGTGAGGGCGAGGAGTCCGACGATGCTATCGAGCCACGTAACGCGTATGACACAAAATTGCTTGTGGCATTCACGGACATGCTCAGCACCATGGAACGCCACTTTTGGGCTCGGGAAACAAGCACCGAGTGGTGGGATCACATCATCATGGAAGTCTGGGATGACAAGCAGTGGCTGCAGAACTTTCAGATGAGAAAAGCCACTTTCATGGGACTGTGTGAGGAGCGCGGCGCAAGGACACGAGATTGAGAGCTGCCCTGCCAGTGGAGAAGCCGGTGGCTATTACAATCTGGAAGCTGGCAACTCCAGACAGCTACCGGTCGGTCGCAAACCAATTTGGAGTGGGAAAGTCGGCTGCCGGAATCGTGTCGATGCAAGTTTGCAAGGCCATTAATCGCATCCTACTCAGAAGAACCGTGACTCTGTGTAACGTGCAGGAAATAGTGGATGGCTTTGCAAAAATGGGGTTCCCTAACTGTGGAGGGGCGATAGATGGGACGCACATTCCTATTCTGACACCACCCCACCTAGGATCTGAGTACGTTAATCGGAAGGGGTATTTCTCTATGGTTCTCCAGGTGCTTGTGGATCACCGTGGGCGTTTCATTGACATTAACACAGGCTGGCCCGGAAAGGTGCATGATGCACGCATCTTTCGGAACACTTGGCTGTTCAGGAAGACGGAGGCCAGGACTTTTTTCCCAGAGCGGAAGATCACAGTAGGGGAAGTTGAAATGCCCATTTTGATCCTTGGAGATCCTGCTTACCCGTTAATGCCATGGCTCATGAAACCCTACACAGGGAGCCTTGACAGCAGCAAGGAACGGTTCAACTACAGGCTGAGCCGTTGCTGAACGACTGTGGAGTGTGCCT
Organism: Chrysemys picta bellii; assembly: GCF_011386835.1. NCBI lineage: Eukaryota > Metazoa > Chordata > Testudines > Emydidae > Chrysemys > Chrysemys picta. Next base: position 88,610,931 of record NC_088791.1, on the reverse strand, counting down.
TTGGCCGTTTAAAGGCCCGCTGGCGATCTCTGTATGGGAAGCTGGACTTGGCCGAAAACAGCATTCCCGCGGTTATATCCGCGTGCTGTGCCCTCCATAATATTTGTGAAGGGAAGGGTGAAAGCTTCACTCAGGCATGGACCTCCGAGGTTCAACACCTGGAGGCTGAATTTGCACAGCCAGAGAGCAGGGATATTACAGGGCCCAGTGCTGGGCTGCAAGGATTAGGGATGCCTTGAGGGAGCAATTTGAGGCTGAAAACCAGCAGTGATATCTGGTGCCCTGCACGGGAGTGAAGTGCAGTAGTTCCAATCTTTAGGAATCAGTGTCTGCTAAGCAGACAAGCAGACTTGCAGTGCCTGTTTATTTCCTGGGCTAAGGAGTCTTTTACTTTATGCAATAATAAAGAATGTTTTCAACGCCAAAGAATCCATTTATTGAAAAGAAAAAAGGGGTTGGAGTGGGGAACAGTACAATCACAGATTCGCATATGTCCTGTCTGGTGTGCTGTGCAGTGAGTGCTGCACTTCAGGATAGCTATACTGCATGGTAATGGTGGTTGAGTGCAGAGGGTAAGGGTCGTGGTTTTCAGGACTGGGTGGTGAAGATACTGGTGTTGGAGGCAGCGGGTGGCATGAAGAACATGGAAGTTGGGGAAAGTGGGTTGGAGGTGACAGTGGGGCACAACGGAAAGAGTTTTGGGACAAGGGCTGGGGGGGGGGTGGCGTTTGCGGTACTGCTCCTCTTTCTGCATGGCTACCAGCTCCTGGTTAGCATCTGCTTGGCGCTCCAGGATGCTTATGTGCCTATCAGTGCTTTGCTGCCGGTGCGCGGTGCTTTGCCGCCGGTGCGCTGTGTTTTCCTGGCGGATCCTGCTTTCTCTCTCCCTCCAGTTCTGTGCTTTCTCATTCTCTTTAATAGATTGCCGCATCACTTCTTGCAGCATGTCTTCTTTGCTTTTTCGCGGTCTCTTCCTGAGGATTTGCAGTCTCTGAGCAGACGATAAGAGGGACGGCTGAGGTCTCAAGGTTGATGCAGCTGTATAGGCAAAATGCAACATTTAACAGAGGCAGCATTGTTTATACCAGACAGAGTAATGATTCCCCCCACACTTAAGGAGTAGAAAACATACAGGGTCTACACAATAGCATAATTTTCCCGTCCGAAACAGAGCACACATATCCCACAGGAGCCTCAAAATGGTGAGTAAGGGGGACTGATTGTTTCAGGGCTGCACTGTCCTCTGGGTTTCTGTGCCTTAGGGAGAGCCAACAGCTTCAGGGGGCATCTACACTGAACACTGTCTCAACATTTTCCACAGGAGTTCATCCTGGACAATATTCTGCTGCTGAGGGTGACCTGGGAAGCAAGGGAGGGTCTTCTACTGCAATGCGGCTTCCGCACTGGCCCATATGCAGCTTGCCTGTGTGCAGCAACGGTCCCCCACCCCTCGTGGCACAGTGACGCGGACACGTTAGCCTGGCTGGGACAAGGACCACGGTGGCTCTCCCAATAAACCTGCGCAAGCGCATTGCACACGTTCTGCATGAGACATTCGAGGAGATTACCGAGGCCAATTACTGCGATGTGATAAACCACATCAATGCACTATTCCGCATCTAGGCATGCATGCCTAACCCTCCTCTCCCAAAGAGCCCGCACCGAAAAAATTCCTTCCCGAAAATAAAAAACGCTTACCGGGAACCTGCTCTTCTGTTTGTCCTCCACCAAGTACTGGCCGCTGTGACTGGCTACATTCCTCCTGGCTCGAGAAGAGCTCCTGGCTGCATGGCTCCAGGGATTCCAGGGTATCTCCATCCGGCCCACCACCCTCCCGTTTTCCTCCTCCTCCACTTCCTCCTCCCCCCCACACACCGGATATGAAGTGTCCATGGTGGTGCTTGGAGTGGAGGTGGGGTTAACCCCAAGTATCGCATCCAGCTCTTTGTAGAATCGGTAGGTCGTGGGGGGAGCACCCGAGCGGCCGTTTGTGTCACGGGCTTTGCGGTAGGCACTCCGCAGCTCCTTCACTTTAATCCTGCACTGCAGGGCATCCCGGTCATGGCCCCTTTCCATCATGTCCTTTGATACCTTCCCGAAGGTATCGTAATTCCTACGGCTGGAGCGCAGCTGGGACGGTACAGCTTCCTCCCCCCAAACAGTGATGAGGTCCAGCAACTCGCCATTGCTCCATGCTGGGGCTCGCTTGGCGCGTGGAGGCATGGTCACCTGGAAAGATTCGCTGATAGCACTCCACGCCACACCGGGCTGAGCAAATAGGAAGGGGATTTTTAAAATTCCTGGGGAATGTAAAGGGTGGGTCACATGGTTAGTTACCTGAGGCCAGGGCAGTAGAGTTTGAACCGATGACCAGAGTGGCTAGAACAGGCATTGTGGGATACTGCCGAATAATTCTGGAGGCCATTCACAGCGCATTGGGCGGCCACACTGGTGCTGCAGCACTGCAGCGGCAGCGCAATACTCGCTATTCCTCTCGAGGAGGTGGAGTACATGCAACGCTGCAACCACGGAAATACAGCGCTGCAAATGCCTTGCCAGTGTGGACAGGGAATGAGTTACAGCACTGGGGGAGCCTTTACAGCGCTGTAACTCGCAAGTGTAGCCAAGGCCTGAGGTAAAACTTTGATTTAGTTCAGGCATAGCCAACAGGAGTTACCTACATGTGACCAATACTCAAAGCCTACTCCAAACGGGCCATCCCAACCCTGTAAAATGTTACCTCCCCTTCTTTCTTGCCCTAAAAATTCCTATGACCATTATCTTCACCTAACCCCCACTAAGTCCTGGAGATCACAGTTATGTATGCCACCAGACTGCTAACAATCCCCAGGATAAGAAGACCAAACATAAACACGAGCATATTCTCGTATTCATTTTTCGTGTTTACTTTTTAAGGCATCATCATTATTGAACCATTTCCAGTGGCTAATTCAAGCTTTAGGGATGCATTAGGGGAGCAATATAAACTTTAATTTATCATTTTCTGATTTTCAGAGGTTTCAGGTTGTCCACACTCCAAATTCTGGAAAAGCAGAAGGTAATGCTTGGCAACCTTAACTCTACATTACTTAAGTTTTTAGGCATTACATTAATGAATTAATAATTATTAATGTACAGTTTTGAGAGAAAAAATATATGTATACATTCAATTTGCCTGGCCAAGAGAATGACTTGAGAAAATGGAAAGGAAAGGCATTTATAGTTAGTCGTTTAAATTTCTATTTTATTTTCATTTTATGGCTGGTTGAATTGTATTTGTTTATTTTAGCAAATCCTGATAGTTGTGAGAAAAGACCTTGTTCTTAAAAATCATTATTCTGTTATCAGAATAAGGTTGTAATATTAATATTGATATTTTATAAATAAGTAATTTAATATATAAAATAAAATAAAATAAAAGTTAATCTTCTATATTATATTTTAAAAGGCAAACAGGAAACAATACACAAACAACACAACCATCAGGTGTAGCTACATGCATCTCAATTTCTCCTGTGCAGTTTAATTTCATATTGTAATCTCTGCAGCTCTGAAAGAACAAATTGAAACATCCATGAAAATAGAAACAAAAGATGAGGATGGGAAAACTGCTACTGTATTTCATGTATAATTACAAGACCAAACAATCGGTAAGTAGGGTCACAGTTTTTGGTGTTTTTCACAGCACCAAAAAACCCCCAACAAAACACCTGCCAAATATGAACCAACCAGAAACAAAACTTACTCCAAGCAGAGTCAATAAGGGAGAAAAGCCAGAGGCCTTCAAGTTCACTCCTATATTTATTGATTTTACCTGGAAGCTGGAAGTGTTGGATAGCTTATATAAAATATTAGAGACTACACAGCAGTGTGTGCGTAACTGGGAGGAAAAGGTGCTATATTATATGACTGATTAAACATTTAATCATTACCAACTATGATTTGCAGAGATCAACAAAGCTAAGGTAACCCATTATTGTGTAGAACTTGCACTGTTTTGTCTTGGGGCCTGGGCAATATATATATATGGGCTAGCTTTCCAATTAGTTGAACAAATATAAGATATATACACACAGTATATGTGTGGTTTCCCCCCATACATTCGACCGAGTAATTCAAAATCTAGTCCTTTCACAATCACAAACATGAAACCTTTGTTTCGACTTTATACATTAAAGCAAGGATAAGGGTCTCTTCCAGCCACCCGACTCCCAGCTTTCCCTTTGTGAAATAGGAGAAAAGACTGATTTTTTGCGTGCCCTTTCTGTAACCATTCATATAAGTAGTCACACCGTGGCAGCGACATCATTCACATTAGGTGAGGAAACAGAATAAAGAACGAACATACGTGCCCAGCCTCGTCACTTTTGATTAGATCTGAATGTAGCAGTTTTTAAACCCTCCTCTGTTCAAGCTTTGGAAAATGGCGACAGATGTCGGGGAGGCGGAGAGGGAGGCATCTGTCAGGGAACCCGATTGGTCATATTTTGCCGCAGATTCCTACTTGAAATGGGGGAGCGGGGGGGGGGGGGGGGAGAGCGTTACAAAGCCACAAGATAGCAGCAACCCCCACGGGAAGCCGCGTTATCGAATGATTTTATCAGAAGGGAAAATATTCAAAAGAAAAGCAGAAAAGATATTGTAAAGAGGGTCCTAATTTAACCTGCAGCACGCTGAGAGGCCCAGCAGTGTCAGGAAACGTGGGCTTCTAGAGCAATTATAATGATTAGTGCTAACCCTTAGCTCTGAGTCTTCTAATCCTAAAGCTGTTTTTCATGCACTGGTCTCCTTTAGTAAACAGGCTAAAAAGAATGATGCTAGAATGCTTTGCCTGCCTAGTGCTGTCCCATCCCAACCGCCGCATGCATAGACAGCGAAGAGCGTGGGAGGAAGGAAGGTGCAAATAACCCGCCCTTTTTCCTCTGCAGTTCTCAATCAGGTCGTACACCAGGCAATATACGGAGGCGTTCACCCACTCTCGGTACACAGTTCTGTCTATAACTCTAGCCAATATGTCTGGTCGTGGTAAGGGCGGCAAGGGTCTCGGAAAAGGGGGCGCTAAGCGCCATAGGAAGGTGTTGAGGGACAACATCCAGGGCATTACAAAACCCGCTATTCGCCGTTTAGCTCGTCGTGGGGGCGTGAAGCGCATTTCGGGTCTCATTTACGAGGAGACTCGCGGGGTGTTGAAGGTCTTTTTGGAGAATGTGATCAGAGATGCCGTTACTTACACCGAGCATGCGAAGCGGAAGACTGTGACTGCCATGGACGTTGTTTATGCGTTGAAGCGCCAGGGCCGTACTCTCTACGGATTTGGAGGCTAACCTGTGCCAGTAATTGTCTCAGAAAACATCTATAACCCAAAGGCTCTTTTCAGAGCCACCCACACTTTCATGAAAAGAGCTGTTGTGCTTGCATGTTCCTTTTTCGGTAGAGAAACCTGCTAGAGCGATATCAGTGCTTCTGTTTTTATTTAATGGAGCTACTTAGCTCTAGGGTACGAAATTAAATTTTAGAGAAACTGCTTAAATTATTGGGTTTTCTGTACAACGCTTCTCTCTCGATAAAACATGTTAGTTCCTTACTTTCTAACTGGGCATACACAAACACCAAGACTCAGTGAAAGCCACACACACGGCTTAAAATGAGTGCGCACCTACATGAGCCTTTTGAACGCAAGGGATTTACTATCTGGCCAGTAACGCGGGAAGCGATGTATGTTATTTTACGGGAGCTCTAAAGATAAGGAACCACCCCCCACACACATTAAGCTTTTAAAAAAAAACCACGAAAATCCTAGATTAACAACGAGCTGTTTTATCTTCCTCAGGGATAGCATCTTTGTAAGCCTCTTAAAACATTAAAGCATAGATACAGCTCTTTTCCGTGTGAACGTGGTGGCTCTTAAAAGAGCCTTTGGATTTTTAGGGGGTTGCAAGAGGGGTTTTAAGCTCTTTCCCCACGGATGCGCCGAGCCAACTGGATGTCTTTTGGCATAATAGTGACTCTCTTGGCATGAATAGCACACAGGTTGGTATCCTCGAAGAGACCAACCAGATATGCTTCGCTGGCCTCCTGTAGAGCCATAACGGCCGAGCTCTGGAAGCGCAAGTCAGTCTTGAAATCCTGGGCGATTTCACGGACCAGGCGCTGGAAGGGCAGCTTGCGGATGAGCAGCTCAGTAGATTTCTGGTAGCGGCGGATCTCTCGCAAGGCAACAGTGCCGGGCCGATAACGATGAGGCTTCTTCACTCCCCCAGTGGCAGGCGCGCTCTTCCTGGCAGCTTTAGTAGCCAATTGTTTGCGAGGGGCTTTGCCACCAGTAGATTTACGGGCAGTCTGCTTGGTCCTGGCCATTCTGTATGGTTAGTTCTAAGGCTAGAAATAAGAAACAAATGAATAAAAGCGAGTGCGCTGACCGCTCTTTATAGACAAACTCTGTATCATGATTGGATGAGAAGGAGACGGCAACTCTCATTGGACTATTCAAAATACGTTTTACTCCTCTCTCCTTCCAAATGTTCATTGAGGAGGCGGTCAGAAAAAAGTGGCCACGAGTTTATGAGATCCATTAATTATATTAGAATTATAATCGATCAGTCACTTAAGAAATACCTCCCTACAACCACCCCATCCACAACAGTTCCGGGAGTACTACTAGCGTGCTGGAATCGGAGCTTTCTGTAAATAACGCGGGCTTTTCAAATGTTTTTTGAATAGTCCAATGAGAGTTGTCGTCTCCTCCTCATCCAATCATAATACAGAGTTTGTCTATAAAGAGCAGTCAGTGCACTCAGACTCATTCATTTGGCTCTTGTTTTTCGACTTAGGAGAAGTAGCTATACAGAATGGCCAGGACCAAGCAAACTGCCCGTAAATCTACTGGTGGCAAAGCCCCTCGCAAACAATTGGCTACTAAGGCTGCCCGGAAAAGTGCGCCTGCCACTGGGGGAGTGAAAAAGCCTCATCGTTATCGTCCCGGCACCGTAGCCCTGCGAGAGATCCGCCGCTACCAGAAATCTACTGAGCTGCTCATCCGCAAGCTGCCCTTCCAGCGCCTGGTCCGTGAAATCGCCCAGGATTTCAAGACTGACTTGCGCTTCCAGAGCTCGGCCGTTATGGCTCTACAGGAGGCCAGCGAAGCATATCTGGTTGGTCTCTTCGAGGATACCAACCTGTGTGCTATTCATGCCAAGAGAGTCACTATTATGCCAAAAGACATCCAGTTGGCTCGGCGCATCCGTGGGGAAAGAGCTTAAAACCCCTCTTGCAACCCCCTAAAAACCCAAAGGCTCTTTTAAGAGCCACCACGTTTACACGGAAAAGAGCTGTCTCTCTCTTTTAACTGGCTTGGAAAGGTACATACTATTAGTTATCGTTGAAGATAAAACAGCCTGCTGTTGGTCTAGGATATTCGGGGGTAAGCTTAATGCACGAATAGTCTTATATTCTTATCAGGAAACCCCCTTTCCCTGCAGTTCGTGGGTGGGGTTAGTTCCTCCTCATTAGAGCTCCTACAAGCTAACATAGCTTCCTACGTTACTGGCCAGATTGAAAAGTCCCTTACTTTCACTGAGGTTTGGTGCTGGTGTGGTGTTTAGTGGGTGACCAGACAGCAAGTATGAAAAATCGGGACAGGAGATTTATTTGGGAGGGGGGGAGGAGATAATAGTTCCATTTTTTTTATTTACTTATATATATATATATATAAATTTGCTCCTCTCTATAAAAATCAGGACATCTGGTCTAGGTGTATGTGATTTAATTACTTTCGCAGGTAGAAAGTGAAAGGACTAGCTTACATTTTATTTACAGAGAAAAGTAGTGCAGTTCTACAAAACTTCACTTTCACCGAGAATAACAGATTTATTGGTTTGATTAAATATATAATCCACACGATTATATATTTCTTGCACGAATATCGCTCTAGCAGGTTTCTCTACCGAAAAAGGAACATGCAAGCACAACAGCTCTTTTCATGAAAGTGTGGGTGGCTCTGAAAAGAGCCTTTGGGTTATAGATGTTTTCTGAGACAATTACTGGCACAGGTTAGCCTCCAAATCCGTAGAGAGTACGGCCCTGGCGCTTCAACGCATAAACAACGTCCATGGCAGTCACAGTCTTCCGCTTCGCATGCTCGGTGTAAGTAACGGCATCTCTGATCACATTCTCCAAAAAGACCTTCAACACCCCGCGAGTCTCCTCGTAAATGAGACCCGAAATGCGCTTCACGCCCCCACGACGAGCTAAACGGCGAATAGCGGGTTTTGTAATGCCCTGGATGTTGTCCCTCAACACCTTCCTATGGCGCTTAGCGCCCCCTTTTCCGAGACCCTTGCCGCCCTTACCACGACCAGACATATTGGCTAGAGTTATAGACAGAACTGTGTACCGAGAGTGGGTGAACGCCTCCGTATATTGCCTGGTGTACGACCTGATTGAGAACTGCAGAGGAAAAAGGGCGGGTTATTTGCACCTTCCTTCCTCCCACGCTCTTCGCTGTCTATGCATGCGGCGGTTGGGATGGGACAGCACTAGGCAGGCAAAGCATTCTAGCATCATTCTTTTTAGCCTGTTTACTAAAGGAGACCAGTGCATGAAAAACAGCTTTAGGATTAGAAGACTCAGAGCTAAGGGTTAGCACTAATCATTATAATTGCTCTAGAAGCCCACGTTTCCTGACACTGCTGGGCCTCTCAGCGTGCTGCAGGTTAAATTAGGACCCTCTTTACAATATCTTTTCTGCTTTTCTTTTGAATATTTTCCCTTCTGATAAAATCATTCGATAACGCGGCTTCCCGTGGGGGTTGCTGCTATCTTGTGGCTTTGTAACGCTCTCCCCCCCCCCCCCCCCCGCTCCCCCATTTCAAGTAGGAATCTGCGGCAAAATATGACCAATCGGGTTCCCTGACAGATGCCTCCCTCTCCGCCTCCCCGACATCTGTCGCCATTTTCCAAAGCTTGAACAGAGGAGGGTTTAAAAACTGCTACATTCAGATCTAATCAAAAGTGACGAGGCTGGGCACGTATGTTCGTTCTTTATTCTGTTTCCTCACCTAATGTGAATGATGTCGCTGCCACGGTGTGACTACTTATATGAATGGTTACAGAAAGGGCACTCAGAAAACCCGACTCCTCTCCTGAGTGCAGGGGACTGGAGTAGATGACCGCTCGAGGTACCTTCCTGTCCTATGAGTCTATGAAATCTATTAATCTGTTTCACAAAAGGAGTTGCGGGAGTGTGTGGAAAGATCGGTAGCATTTCTTTTAACTTATAAAGTGGGCACAAAGGGTGTATGTGTGTGATTTAGTAGGAGCTTGGGTTTTACTTACTTATACCAACGTACAGGGAAAAATACCCAAATCTATGGAAAATTATGCAATCTATGTATATTTGCCCAGGTACACACGGTAATTAAAGGACTACATAGTAGCAGGTTGTCTTTGGTTTGCTGATCTCTGCAAATCACAAGTGATGAAGGTTTTCTCACAGTCAGTCATTAAATACAGCACTGTTTTACTTTTCTTTTTCCTTTGTTTCCATCTTGGGGAGGTGTTGGTTTTGTTTGTTGGTTGGTTTTGGTTCCCCCCTCTCCCCAATTCATTCATTTGGTGTGCTTCCCACAGGGAAGAAAACAAGGACATGTGTATGAGTTTTAACCAGGCAGCACCTTTATTATTCAAATTACATTCAAGGTTTCCATGGGGAAACACATCACCACAGTCACTCCCACTCCAGTGATCCTTTGCCAGTTTTTGGGCCCCCCACTGCACAGGGAGCCAATCACACTAGAAAGCTCTCTGTGCACCTCCATTCACCCACTAGCATCCCTCTCTCTGTCAGGTGTTGAGATGAGAAGGGACCTCAAACCCCAGCTAGCACCACATCAAGTGTATTGGCAGGGTGTTTCCTATAGGATAATGCCTAATTCCTTCCCCTCCCTGTAAAGGCTGCTGTGTCCCATGCTAGGAAGAGGAATCTCTCACTTCCACAGGGTAAAAAATGAGATAGACTAAGCCCTGGTGTCCTGCACTTAAATCTTTCCACCAAGAGGAGTTAAGTATATTCCAGTTCCTGTCAGGGACGTCAGACAAGCCTCTGGTCAGAATACAATGTGCACGTCACAAGTATGGACCATTTAGGGCAAGCAGGATTCCTTCCCGGGGTGGTTCTGCTCAGCTCCCCGTTTGAGAGCACACCAGGAGTGATATGGAAGAAATTCCAAACTTGAGCCATTTTCCCCACTGTAAAGAGTGTTCAGTTCATGCAGTGAGTGACTGGTGCTCTCACAGTGGAACCAGTCTGTGGGTACATGAAACACCCATCTCCCTGGAAGAATTGTGCACTGGCACTGACCAATGTGCTTGAACAGGACTGGTATGCAAGGACAGAAATGGACACATTTAAAAACCTTTTAAAGCATAATCTAATAATCCAGACACTGGCAGGGAAGGGGGGGAGAAGGGGTTAAACTCCCACCTTCACTAATGCTTTGTCTTGAGGACCCAGTTAGGCCATCTGGCTCAGGGGATTCTACTTTAGATTCTCCCATTTAACAGACAAGACTACAGGCCTGCAAAGCTGAAGGCTGCACCTTATCATGCTTTGGAGACATGGCTTAGTGTCTCATGAGCACAGAGAGACAGAGGATATCAGGAGCTACCATATTTCCAGCATGACAGAGATGCTAATATAGAGGTGGCTCCTTACTGGAGAGCAAGTCACTTTAGCTCTGTAAGCAAGGAGAAGTCTCTCTGGAGACATTACATCAGAGGACGTAAACTAAAAACCAGAGTTCTGCACAGCCTCACATACAAACCCCTTCCCGCATCTCATACCTGTGTCTGCTTAGTGTACAGTTTTCACAGGGTTTTTTCAAGCACCTTTCACTAGATGATCTATTCATACCCGCATTGTCTTGGCTTTCCTTGGGAAGTATGGAGTTCAGACAGGTGTGGGAATAGTCATTTGCCTTCTAGTAGCAGATTATTGTCTTCCCCTAGCTTGTATTGTACATTAGAATGTAAAAGGCTGCATTGTCATGGACAAAGACTCCTCCCCCTGTGCTCCAGTTAGGGGTTTGCCCTAATATAGCTATAAATGTGCAAACCACTATCTAAAGTTTATAAGGCTGAAGCAGGGCTTCAACCCATTAAACTGCTGTAGGAAAGGACCCTGAGTGAATATTATATTTAGAGGGGGACACTCCTCAATAGATTTCTCATTATATTAGACCACATATCAGAGGGATAAAGTTACCAGCAGCATCAACACTAGACATACCACCTATTGCCAGTGATTGAAGGTTTCCATTTTCACTTCCAAAAATGTCAGTTGCTATATTGTGCATAGTCAGGCTGCAAGAATGTTTAGCTGGACCCTATCCCCTGAGCCCTAAACACACCAAACCTAGCTGAATCCCGCCATGTGAGGGTCACCCCATCCCCATTACCCAGCCCGCTTACTTATACCCATGACTGTCTCCACTTCCCGTATGGGTGTTAGACCCTCACCGCTTATCAACTGTTTCCTGATCCCGCCCACCGGTTACCCACCCCTCATTGGGGACATTGCAGTCTGTATATACTATGTGTGCTGCCCAGCCCCAAAACACCAACATACCCCCATACTCTGTATGTTACCCCCAATGACCAATAACTAACGCTTCAAATTTTCTGTATTGTTTATTTTTTTTAAATATCCCAGAGGAGATGAGGGAGAGATCACAACCATAGGGGAATAGAAGGGGACTCTGTACTAGAAGCAAGAACCAAGCTAAGGAGTGTCAGACCGAGCTCCAGATCAGGGTGATCAGTCCAGCCACCACACTGCCCTGCTGGAGCAATGATGGGCCCAGGGCATGAACCAACTAGTTTGGCACAGCAAGGCAGTCACACAAGGTAAAACCCACCCCACAGGTGAGGGGGGTGGCAAACTGGGCCCACTCCCAGAGTAGCATTTGGCTGCTGATCACCATAAATCACAGATAATGATTTTCTTAAAATCAGTCATGAAATATACAGCACTTTTACTTTTCTTTATCTCTGCTTTTTTGTTGTTGTTGTTGTTGATTCCCCCTCCCCCATTTGTTCTTTTCCAGTTGCAACAATGTGACCTAGAAGAGTAATTTAAAAAAAAGTGGAGTAGAAAGAGTTGGGGAGGGGATTTATTGCCTTATTATTATATAGTATTGGTTATATAAAGAGCCCAGGGACGTTTGTTTGCTTGCTTGCTTGGTTTTCGTGTTGGTTTTCTTTGTTAAATTGCACTTGTCTTTCATCTTTGAAAATAGTGATTTCATTAAAAAATGTATTTAATATTTACAGATCATCAAAATAGTGATGGATTATTTATATAATTCCTAAGAGTTTACAGTATAAACATAGAAGTAAATATAACCAGAGGTGGAGATGGGTGTCCCATAAATTTGTTTTTTAAAATAAAATATATTTGTCATATAATTTGTTAGCATCACATTTTCTTTGTGCATTTTCTAATTTTTAATCTTGTTGTTCCGGTTTTCCTTGCATCAGCAGAAAACTTTCACAGAAGCTTTCTCAGCCCTTAATTTAAGAGGCAGAAGTTATGTTTCTCAGCATTTCTTACAATTTTGGGTGGTATCACCACATAATGCCTTCCTCAGACACATTTATGATATATCTTTAAATTCTCTTTCAAAACAAGGCACTAAACAAAAAGCTTTATGAAGTAAATGGTATTATTTATATGAAAATTAAACACAAATGTTTTCAGGATGAAGTTCTAGAAAATCCTAATAGATGTTGTAAACTATATAAATTTAAAAAAAGAAAGGTGATGGAAATAGTAACCTCAGTTTGTAAATAGATTTTTCACTCCATATTGGTTTGATAACATCACTTAAGGATTTTAGGGTGGGATTTTCCTCAGAAGCACTGAGGTGTGGCCTAACTGCAGTAACTGGTAATAAAAATCCCTTTCTAATCAGTTCAGCTGGAAATGAGTTAGGCTATAGGTGAGTGATTTTGACAAACCCCTGCTTCCTTTAAATGACTGCATCATGAACATGCTTCCCGGCTCTTTGAGCTCTGGTCAAGTGAAAAATGATCTCTAGGCAATGAGCATTTACTGTGGTTAAGGAAAAAACAGTTTTCTAGAAAACTTGGGTGGAAGAAACGAAAATTTGCATAGTCCAGTAATAATGTTAGATCACTGCAGTTTCTGTTTGCTAAATGTAAACAAATGAACCAAACAGCAGTGGGTTTTATTAAGCAATTTAAGCATAATTCATAATGTAGAGAAAGTCGATAAAATAGACTAACCTATTGCTACAGCACTTGACTGAAAATTGGAATAGCTCTAACCTTTGGATTTGAAAGTGTAGGATAACAACACCCAACTAGACCCAACTGGTTTAGAATGACTCATTAAAGAATATATATTTGTATAAAATCAACTCCCCACAATTCCATAATAAAAATATAGATGTCCTCTTTGAAGATACTTTGATTATTGTATTAAATCATTACATTTTCTTATTCATAATAATATTATTATTCAATGTTGAATTTACACGTTATTTTTATTATCACAGCTACCCTGGTTAGATGTCAATAAATACATTTACATTTTGATTAGTAATATATAGAGGTCCTGAAATTAACTTTGTTTTATGTGACACACACAGTTCATGTAAAACAAAAGAAAATACCAAGTGTGAGCTAACTAAGCCAGTATCCTGAAAGCACATGGGATATATTTAATTTCAATCACAAGAAGTCAATAGGAAAGCATATCATTAAGCATTTTGTCTTTGCAGGATGAGAGGTGAAATTCTGGCCCCATTGAAGTCAAAGCCAAAAACTCATTGACTTCAATAGAGCCAGATATTCCCTGGCTTGTTGGTCCTGCAATGAGTTGCACACAGGCAGACCCCTGTGGTCCTCATTATGGTATCATTTTGTAATTTTAACCTTCACCTATTGTTCTTATACAGGATGTCCATATTTATTGCATCTCAAATATTTCCACATCAGATTTGTTCAATTTACAATTTTTTTAAGCCAACTGCCACTACTTTAAATTCATCATTCATTCTGAAAAACTGTTTTTATAGTTTTGTTTTTTCTTCTCAACGATCATCAACAATAATGAATACGGCACAGTCCAAATTATTTCCTTAATTGCTCTTGTGCTACCTCATCTCCAAATTCTGATCACAGTTATAACTGTGTGATTTCATGAGCCTACAAGGGGGATGTGCAGCTACAACTGAAGCCACAGATTTGGCCTGTAAGAACATATAATTACTAATGATGACAAACAAGGAAAGAATCAAGGTGAATTTTGGATCCCACTAGCAAGTATTAAGGATAGAGTGGGGGAGGAGAGATGGAAACATAATTTTAAAAAGTAATCTGTAGACTGCATTAATTTAACCTCGAGAATATTGATAAATATATATGGAACTTTATAATGACTTTTCACTATTTAGGGTGCACTTATATGATTTGTACCTTTAATAGATAAAGATCCTGATATTTTTTTTAGTTTAATTACAATTTAGGAGTAGACTCCAATGATCCTAGGGGCCTGAGAGTAGCGTCTACAGGGATTTGTGTCCCCCCCATAATATAAACAGCTATAAGCCATTACTGAATTCGACTTTGGCTATAGCTTTACAGTTTTAAAAGCTATTTGGGATTGCACCTAGAGTGAAACATTTGCAAGTACTGCTTCCAACTATTGTTGGTAAATTGCTTTTTGATTGGCTGAAAAAAACCCAACAACCAATGGTGACATGGTATCTGAAGCTGACCAATGTGCCGGTGCTGACACCATTTGTTTCTTGTATCAAATAGGAAGTCAGACAGCAAAAGCTACTCATTTGCATACGCTCCCTATAAATACTAGGGCAGCTGTGCTATCAGTATGTTATTGTTCTTGAGTTATACTGCGAACGCAAACTGCTACCATGCCAGAGCCGGCAAAATCTGCCCCTGCCCCTAAAAAGGGGTCTAAGAAAGCTGTGACCAAGACTCAGAAGAAAGGGGATAAGAAAAGGAGAAAGACGAGGAAGGAGAGTTACTCTATCTACGTGTACAAGGTATTGAAGCAAGTTCATCCTGACACCGGTATCTCCTCTAAAGCCATGGGGATCATGAACTCCTTTGTAAACGACATCTTCGAACGTATCGCTGGGGAAGCGTCTCGCCTGGCGCATTACAACAAGCGCTCAACCATCACTTCTCGGGAGATCCAGACCGCTGTGCGCCTGCTTTTGCCGGGGGAGCTGGCCAAACATGCGGTGTCTGAGGGCACCAAGGCTGTCACCAAGTACACTAGTTCCAAGTAAACTTTCAAAACTTTTTTTTCAGCTATAACCCAAAGGCTCTTTTAAGAGCCACCCACCTTCTCAATGAAGGAGCTGTATTACTATTTTATTTCTATCTACACATAATAGCTAGTGTATAGGAAAAATAGGAGTTCCTTTTCAGACAAACCCTAAATAGAACTTCACTACAAACTAAAGCTTTATTTGCTCTACTTCAGTTACTAATTTTCTTTGGTGGTTAAAATAGGATGGTTTAAATGTATTGCTTTAAAGAGTACTCCAACTTCCCTTCTAAAAGTCACCCCCATCCCTCGCCAAGGAGCACGAAGTCTAGCGCTATAGGTTTGTGTTTGATCTGAGTCTCTAGTGTGTATCGTAGTGGAAATACTGTAGAGCAGGTAAGTAAGGATAAGAATAAGGTATTTGAAGTCTAAACTGACTTGACTTACTACATTTCATTTTCCTACAGTTCCTGATATGAGGAACTCCCCAGAGCCTTGTGAGCAGGTTAAAAAAAATCAGGATACTTTTAATCTCTATAGCTTTGATTAGAGCTCCTAATATAGATTTAACTTAGAGAATGTTTCACTTGATACTATGTATGCCCAACAAAACATTCTATTGTCCTCCGTTTCATAACTTTCTGAAAGTTATAGCTAATGCACAGAGACTGTTTTCGCCATCTTTGAGCGTTAGAAAAATTTGGGGGGAGCTGTTCTCACTACTACTGAAAAGAATATCCTTGCAAGGCACGCTAAACAGTTGTAAATCCCGACTGAGGAAACGTGTCTAGAGTATCACAGTGAAAAGCATATGCCGTGCAGTAAATGTGTACTGTTCCCGAAAGGACGCCTGCATTGCACGTATTAGGGATTTCATCATCTGTGTGGTGGATGTGACCTTCGATTGAGTCAGTTGTGCAGTGATACGTAATTTCTGTGTTGAAAACCTTGGTATTCTAAGGTTCTTTACCCGACATGTCCTCTTAATAAATAATTTAAATTAATAAATAGCAGGATGGTTCACTACATCAATATCGGTTTTGATCTTCTAATATTAACTAGACGGGCATAGGTATTGAGCGGGAGAAGGTATAGCTAACGCACTAGGGCGGTTATTGGTAGCGAGAGCGAATAATAAAAGATAAAGGCTAACCACGCTGTATATTAGTCAACGGTGAAAACAGAACTACGGAAGACTCACATGCACCCTCCGCCCATCAAGATACGTGTTCAGATTTTAAACGTGTATGTCAGCGCAGGATGCCCGGCTTTAAATCCGGGCGGGAGACGGACCAATCCTTGCACAGCGCGGGCTTTTCAAACCCTCCACCAATTTAGTTCTGCTTCCCGCAGCCAGTCAGGTAATTGTTTCTAAGCCAAACATTTACTCTTTGTCCCCACACTAGATCTCGTCCCCCTCTGTATGTAGGCAGAACAAAGAATGACCTGAGCACCACTTAAAGCGTACCAGGGGAGGGGGGAAAGTATTCCCAAGAGGAACTATTAGAAACAGTATCCACAAAAACAACAAGGAGGCTGGAGGCACCTTAAACACTAACAGATTTATTTGGGCATAAGCTTTCGTGGGTAAAAAACCTCACTTCAGATGCATAGGAAGTGAGGTTTTTACCCACGAAAGCTTATGCCCAAATAAATCTGTTAGTCTTTAAGGTGCCACCAGACTCCTTGTTGCTTTTGTAGATACAGACTAACACGGCTACCCCCTGATACTTAGTATCCACAAAATATTTCCTCTTAGCTTCCCTCAAAACGACAAAATAACTTTTTAAAAGTTACTTTGTAATCTTTCACCATTTCGTCACAAAGGGGAAAGGATTTGTTACTGCTGTTACGGTGAATGCACGAGTGTTTCAGCTTCTTTTGGAAAAGGTGGGTGGCTCTTAAAAGAGCCGTTGGGTTTGTTTGCACGAGTTAGACTCTATTTTCCTTTTCAAGCCGCTTTACTTCTTTTTGGGCGCTGCCTTCTTAGCCTTTCCTGCTTTAGGTTTGGTTGGTTTGGGCTTGGCAGCCTTGGGCTTCACCGCCTTGGCCTTAGCCGGGCTCTTAGCTGCCTTTTTAGGCTTGGCGGGTTTGGCCTTTTTCGGGCTCTTGGCCGCTTTCTTAGCCGCGGAAGCCGCTGGTTTCTTGGCTTTCTTCGGGCTCTTTTTCACCGCCGCAGCTTTTTTGGGTTTCTTGGCGGCGCTGGCGGGCTTCTTAGCAACTGGTTTCTTAGGCTTTGCCGCTGGCTTTTTCTTAGGTACCTTTTCCTTGATCTCGCCAGGCTTCTTGTTGAGTTTGAAGGAACCAGAAGCACCAGTACCTTTGGTCTGTACCAAGGTGCCTTTGCTCACCAGGCTCTTCAGTCCTAACTTGATGCGGCTGTTGTTCTTCTCCACATCGTACCCTCCGGCGGCCAGAGCCTTCTTAAGAGCGGCCAAGGAGAGCCCTTTGCGCTCCTTGGAAGCGGACACCGCCTTGGTGATCAGCTCGGTCACGCTGGGACCCGAAGCCTTGCGGGCTTTTGAGCCTCCTGCCGCCTTCTTCGGCTTTTTAGCAGAGGTTTTTGCCCCAGGAGCGGACACAGCAGGAGTGGCAACAGGCGCCGTTTCCGACATTCTAGCAGACGTTCCCTACGAATCAGAAGAAAACAATTGGGCTAGAGTAGGTCAGATGCCTGGTATTTATAGAGAACAGCTACTCTGTGATTGGTGCGTTAAAGAGCCCGCCCAGCTGCAAGCCAGAAAGTACTCTTCTTCCCGTTCAGTTTGTGTTTCTTGGAAGTCAAAAAAGTGTGTTTTTTGCAGTATATCCGCCACCAAATCACCCCCACTTTATAGCCTGTGGAAGGGGAAAGAGGGTATTTTCATTCAGTAGAGTTTCCCGTTGGAGAAACAAAAGGTGAGTTTTAAAAGAATCAATAAACCGCGAGTCCTGGACCTGGAGAGACCTCGGGAGAGAGAAACTTTTGTTTTTCCTTCTAAATAAAAACTGCACCGTGTACAATGAAATTTCCAAAGTAATGAAATGTTATTCTTTAAAGGGTCTTCTCCCAATCAAGGCTCAAAGCCAGAAATTTGAATCAATGTTTTCATAGTAAATTGATTTCAAAGAGAAGGAAGTAACACAAACTCGTCCCTGAGCGTTGAATATGGATTAGAAATTAGCTTCTTTGACCAAAATCTTTTACCCTCCTTAAAACATGAAATGTTAAATTAGCAAACCATGGAACAATGCGAGGAGCAGATTGAAGTCCCGTGAGGGACTGTTTGTGCCCCAAAAGTGGATGACTTGTTAAAGCAGAGCAGTTCGTAGTGTGCTGCCCTGTGTACAATACAGAGCTGCTAGTTCTCTTATTCCTGTGTTACAGGAACATTCATTATCCTAATAGACAAGGTCATAGTAACTTCAGGTGGAAGAATTATTGGCGAGGTTTTATTAGATTATGAAGAAAATATTAACATTCATTAACTCAACACTGCGTTTCTGAACTGATCCAGTAACCAATTTTTGAAATCCTAATCCATTGTCTAAAGGGCATGGCTATTGCTAAAGTCTTTTCATTCTTGTACATTACAAACTTGGGCAAATTGTCACTGACCTTTATCTTTGCTCTAGGTCATAGGGGTTCTCAAACTGGGGGTCGGGACCCCTCAGGGGGTCACGAGATTAGTACATGGGGGGTCGTGAGCTGTCAGCCTCCACCCCAAACCCTGCTTTGCCCCCAGCATTTATAATGGTGTTAAATATATTAAAAAGTGTTTTTAATGTATAAGGGGGGGGGGGGTCGCACTCAGAGGCTGTGTGAAAGGGGTCACCAGTACAAAAGTGTAAGAACCACTGCTTTAGGACTAGAACATTGCATATTACACATTATTGTTCAATTAGTGATGGGTTTATATTAATGAGAAACAATTTAAAATAGAAATAATCACACAAATCTCTCTTACAAGATAGAAAGGCTTGATGCAAATTTTGAGAACAAAATTATAGAATAACGCTAACACACACAGGGAAAGAAACAGAAGAAAACATTCCCTTATTATTAAATCAAATGCAGAGCTCTCCCATAATTGGCAAGGGCGCATCCCTTTAATAAATCACAGGTTTTACCTTGTGTTGTTACAAGTGATTCCTAATGGTACTATATATTAGGTTAGAGTTTAAATCAAGAGTAGCCATTTTAAAAAGTATTTTTCCTGTTACTTTTTCCTTCCATTTGTGACATTTTTGAACCGACAGACCAGTTTCATATGCAACATCTAATCATAAATGGGGACGAAATCTCTTTTGTTATATCAAATTAACCAATCAGTACCTGGCAATATCCTCAATCTCCCACAAACCTTAATGTATCCAAACTACAGAGGAAATGGGGTTAGACAGTATGTGTTATATATATTCGAAATTAAACGTGTTAAAAACTGTTCTATGTAACTAAGGAATTTGAAACCCCCTTTTAAAGGAATTAGGGTTTCACTATTATTTTGGGTTCAAATGGACCAATCAGTATTTGGGAGACAGTTCTTTAAATATGAGCATAAAAAAACCAAGGCAGATGAGATAACTTGGATAAAATTGTTATTTGTCACAGCAACATTAAAAAAAATTATATAGTCAAACAGGATGGATTCAACATAGAATTCACCATAATCACTTATTTCTATTGAATTAGTATTTATTTTTCTCGTTGGTTTACTATATAATCTGTTTTGCCCCATCGAGATTTATGGAACCTGGAAAAACAAAGGCTTGATGCCTGGTTTCCCCTCCCCCGAAGGGGCTTCCATTACTCATGAAAAGTAATGGAGGAGAGGGGGAGAAGAGAATCACTAATAAATGTTTTTTTTTTTTTTTTTTTTTTTTTTTTTTTTGACGACCCATACTAAATGGGGAGTTTTCTATTTAACAAACAGGGCTGCTCCTTCTGTTTGAGGACATGCAACTCTTTTCATGAGACAGTAGGTGGCTCTGAAAAGAGCCTTTGGTTAGTACTGAAGTTGAAGTGTTCACCTTTCTTGGTCAGTTTCATTTGCTTTTGGCTTTATGACTTTCGGTTTTCTTGGGCAACAGCACAGCCTGGATATTAGGCAAAACACCCCCTTGAGCGATCGTGACTTTCCCAAGCAGTTTGTTGAGCTCCTCGTCGTTACGGATGGCGAGCTGCAGGTGACGGGGGATGATCCTGGTTTTCTTGTTATCGCGAGCAGCGTTGCCAGCTAGCTCCAGAATTTCAGCGGTCAGATACTCCAGCACCGCGGCCATATAGACCGGGGCTCCGGCACCCACCCGCTCAGCGTAATTGCCTTTGCGGAGCAGGCGGTGCACACGGCCCACCGGGAACTGCAGCCCAGCCCGCGAAGAACGAGACTTTGCCTTAGCTCGCACCTTACCGCCCTGCTTTCCTCGGCCTGACATCGTAATCCGCTCTCTAGTAACAACTACCAAACGCACAATGTTATAAAGCTACCCAGGCCGCGTAATAGCGCCCCAATTTCTGTCCTTTTATCCTGTCCGTATGACTGCTAATGTAATTTGTGATTGGCTAAAAAATTAACATGGTCTGTTCAACCAATGGTGATGCGGATCTGAATCTGACCAATGGCTAGGCAGTAGTGCCTCTAGTTTCACCTTTCCTCCCTCCACGCCCCCTTCCCTTCCTGCATTTCCCAGAGGCTGTCTTGCTCCATCCACATTTCCCTCAGTAGTGACAATTGATTAACCTGTCTTTGTAAACGTGAGGATCTTCTTTTACAGCGTGTACTTTGAATATGTATCTCCTAGAATATTTTAATGCTTTTCTGGCTGCAGAAGTAATAACTGGTCCTTCCACATCGGTGTGGTGGGATATTTAGTTAATTATAAAATTGATTCAAGCATGATTAAAAGAACAGAGTAGAATGTTTTTTCTCCCCTGCATGAATCTTGCCATAAATGAGATACTTGTATTTAGTTTGTTGCTTACACCCACGTGAATAAAAAGGGGATAATTAATGTCTTTTTAACATCTTACCAAAAGATCCAAGTATAATTTCACACTTAGCATGTATTTTATTTTATTGGCTGAAAATATCTCTATCTAAAACTTATACAGTCAAAATACCATTGTTGTGAGGAAAGCTCAGTAGCCATTCTTTGGTAGCAAATTGTACAGCTATTTAGAAGAAGTGTAAACAATTTGTCGTCAATAGCAATCATGTATATCTTTTTAGGAATGTTTTTTTTTTAAATAAATAACCAAATAAGAGTATGTTACTCTGGAAACAAATCATCCAGGTTAAGTTTTACACTGGTCAAGGCTAGACAATATTATCCCTTTGTATGTTCTGGAACCTAATACGGTCTACAGGACCGGCTCTAGCGTTTTTGCCGCCCCAAGCAGGAAGGGAAAAAAAAAAGCCATGATTGTGATCGGCGGCAATTCGGCAGCAGCTCTACCGCCGCTTCGTTCTTCGGCAGCTAGTCCTTTGCTCCGAGAGGGAGTGAGGGACCTGCCGCCGAATTGCTGCGGAAGAGTTGGACGTGCCGCCCCTTGCTGTTGGCCGCCCCAAGCACCTGCTTGCTGCATTGGCCTGGAGCAGGCCCTTATGGTCTATCTGTCTGAGGAACACTTTGTGATACCATTAGACAAAATGAAAAATATCTAACTATACAAGTCCAATTGACTTCAGTAGGACTTGTCCAGGTGTAAGGCTATCAAAATCTGACCCTAAAAGAGAATCATTAAACAGGTGCAGCACCTCAAGTTGGAGCAAACAGAGACCCTAACCTCAGCCCAGTTGTAATGATCTGCCCATGATAAAGATGTCATCACTGTTACCCCCTGTATTCAATATTTCCAGTCCCACCATGAATATTAGCCATCAACCAAATCTGAGTCAGAAACCACCTGGGAGAGGATCTTCATTGTTATGGAAGCTACCATATGTGGTTTAAGAGCAACATATAAAAGTTAGCAGCAGCACAGATAGTGAAATTACTGAGCACAGTAATGGTCTTTGAGAAAGAGACTGTCATTTCTGATATGTTTATCACAATGGGGACATGGCCTGACTGAGGTGTTTAGATGCTACCACACAATGCATTTTAAATAATGATTAATAATTTGCAACTTCCTCGGGCCTGTAAACAACTCAATTAGATTTGATTGAAATCCTGAGGGTCAGAAGGGGATAGTATGTAATTCTTAAATTAAATTTGTCCTGAAACTCTCAAAGTACTCTCAAACACCTCAATGAATCCACCTTCAGAGTGAAACACCCCTAATCCCAAGGTCTAATTCAAATAGTAAAGCCATTCCCCTTCCCTGGCCCTTCAGCAAATTAATTTGAAGTGACTATGCTGTTGGACAGAGCTATGCCAAATCACTATTTGTTTCAGCCAGCCAGATCTCAGTAACACAAACAAGGGTGAGCATCCCATCCTATATTTGAGGTGGAAACTGATGGTTTTATTAGTAACTTTCATGAATTAAACAGTACATTGACGTCACTGCCCATTTCCCTATATGCCCAAGAAAACCATTGTTAGATGTCCAGCCACATTAAGATGACCAAATAGTGGCAGTGGCCAGGAAGTTTTGGTTTGAGGTGATTTTGGCTGGTTGGTTGGCTGTTCTATTTTGTTTTCCTATCTGAATCTAGTCCATGGGTTGTTACTAGAACAGAAAATCCCATTCTCATACAGCTCTAGTTGTGACCTTTTACATGCAGACCTCCCTTCCATAACCCATGCTTTGGGCACCTTTTAGATGGACTTTTCCAATGCACTCTCCATAGGGCTACACCTTAAATCCATTTGTGAACTGAAACTTGTGCAGATTGTGGTAACTCAATTGTTAAGCAGGTTAATTCACAATGCGCACATGACACCAGTGTTCCAGTTTTGCACTGGTGGCCTATACACCTTGACGTGAAGTTTCTGTTTGTTGTAATGAAGCCTTAAAAGGACAGGCACCTCCCTTTATGAGGGATCATTTCTCTCTGATGTCATGTTACTGCAACTGAGAACAGAGGAGGCATTCAAGCTGGAGATCTGTTGGTCTATAAGATAAGGAGTTTGGGAGGACATTCTCCATAAGTACTCCTCAGCTTTGTAATGCATTCCTTCCCCCCTTACATAGCTCTAAAATGCTGACTATTTAGGAAGATAGCAAATACTTTTTTTTTTTTAAACAGGGACTTGGGATACACTAAAGGAGATATGGGGGAGGAGGAAATGTGATGAGTGGG
Organism: Chrysemys picta bellii; assembly: GCF_011386835.1. NCBI lineage: Eukaryota > Metazoa > Chordata > Testudines > Emydidae > Chrysemys > Chrysemys picta. Next base: position 88,587,387 of record NC_088791.1, on the reverse strand, counting down.
AGATTTTGACTTGTAATATATTAAATAACTGGTAAATAGCATAGCTGGTAGAGAAAGGAGACATGCTACTGAGGAACCTCCTTCACTGCTCCCATACCAAGGAGTGCCTGCACCTCCTGGATAAGGAGTTGCTCGTGAGAGGGGTCCCTGAAGAGGGAGAGTAGGAGCAGAACTGGAAAGAATATCCCACTGCCACCATACGGAGGACCCAGCAGTCCAAAGTTATTTGGGACCAAGCATGGTAGAAGTGGAACAAATGATTCAAAAAGGACGGGGAAGGATGCGGAAGTGAGGCTGGTGCACCGTCCTCGGGCACCCCTTCAAAGGGCCTGTTTGGAACCCGACGATGGTTTAGTTGAGCCCTGGTTCAGACAGGGGGTTAGAAGGGCCAGGCCATTCCTACCCTTTCTCCTATAAAAATCCTGCCTCACCCAAGGAGGATAGGATTGCTGCTGAGGCCTGAAATGTTTGCGTTGGGTTACCGGGCTGTGCATACCCAAGGATTTCATGGTAGCCCTGGAGTCCTTTAGGCTGTGGAGCCTAGTGTCAGTCTTCTCTGCGAACAGACCTGCCCCATCAAAAGGTAGGCCTGCATTGTCTGTTGAACCTCAGGCAGGAGTCCTGAGGCTGCAGCCATGAGCTATGCCTCATGGCGATACTGGAGGACAAGGTGGGCACCACTGAGTCTGCAGCATCCAGTGAGGCCTGTAAAAGGGCCTGTGCCACTGCCTTGTCCTCCTCCACTATAGCTCCAGTTGGAACCAGCACCTTAAATTCGAGCATCGAGTTCCAGGAGTTGAAGCTGTATCTACTCAGAGTTGCCTGCTGGTTGGCAATCCTGAGTTGCACCCCCCCTTAGAGTACACTTTGACCCCAAATAAGTCCAGGCGCTTGGTGTCCTTGGACTTAGGTGCTGGGGCTTGTTGCCCTTCCTTTTCTTCTCGTTCACTGCAGCCACCACCCCCGAGTAAGGCTGTGGGTGTGTGAAGAGGTATCCTTACCGCTTAGATGGGATGAAATACTTCTCTCCACGCCCTTCACAGTGGGAGGGATGGAGGCCAGGGTCTACCAAATGGTCTTAGCATTAGCCTGTATAGTCTTAATGAGGGGTAGAACCACCCTCAATTGGCTTTCCAGAGCCAGGATGTTGACCACTCCACCACCTCCTCGGCCTGCAGGCCCATGTTTTGCACCACCCTGCGAAGGAGATCCTGGGGGTGTGGCTGTCTATGGGGGACAGTCCCGAGACAGAGCTGCTGGCAACCGCCACATCCGGGGAGGAAGACAAGGAGGCCAATGGGGGAATAGGGTCCTCCTGACCCTCTTGCTCTCTAGGGAGCTCCCATCCTGTCTCGCTGACTGGGCCAGGCAAACCTGGATCAGGCTCAGGAACTGGGGTTGGTTCTGTGGGGGGTGAGAAACAGTACCTCCTTGGCACCCCTAGGGATGGGGCGACTAGCTAAAGCCTCCTGCACATGCTGTTCAGAGGTTGCCAAGCGGGAACCTTTAGGGTCCATGGGGTCCAAAATGGCCACTGCACTGGTCTCCGCCACTGCGCCGGCCACAGCCCGGCTCCCACCTCAGGCCTTCCCCGGCCCAACCAGTGCCAGCCCCATTCCGAGTATCTAGACCTTGTTTCCAAGCCTGAAGACAGGGACCAAGACCACGATGGCCAGGGTGGTGCCAAGCAGAGCTGGCCTGGTGAGCGGTGCCGTGAGGGTGGGGAGCGGTGCCACACTCTGGATCTGTGGGGGGTTACTAATCAGTGCCGGGATGACCAGTGTCGGGAGCAGGACCTGCTACCCAATGGGGATCGGAGTCATGAGCGGGAGCACTGGTGCAACCTGGAGCGGTGCTGCAAGTTCAACGGGTGCCGTGATTGTGATCAGCGCCGGGACTCCGAGTGGTGCTGGGACACCATCAGCCGAGGGATGGAGCATCACCAGTTTGCCTTGAGACGGTGCCATGTGATGCGGTAACAGAGGCTTGGCCCAAAGGGTGGGCGACCTCAGCGCTGTCATGGCAATGAGGTCCCTCATGGCCTCAAAGGTGTCTGGAATGGATGGCAATTCCACCTCCTTGATGACCTGGGCCATGGAGTCCAACAGCACCGGACTCAACAGTCCCCCCTGTGAGGCCGAAGTCGACAGTGCCGTCTCCAACCACTTGGACACTGGATGCTCCTCTGTGGGACACGCCCCACTGGCCGGTGGTGTGATGGGTTTGGTCACAGACACCCCCTTGGGACTGCCACCTGATGTGCTGAAACTACCTCTGAGCCTATTTTCTCTGGTGACTTGGGACTCCAGAACCCTGTCTTGTTGAGCCAGACAGGGTAGCCTGCTCCACTACAGACCCAGCGTCTGAACCACCCCCCCAAAGCTGCAGACTTAACTGAAAACAGCTCAGCAAGTACTTGTGTTTCTAGCACCCAAACACCTAGCTCCCAGTGGGCTCCAAACCCCCAATAAATTCATTTTACTCTGTATAAAGCTTATACAGGGTAAACTCAAATTGTCCACCCTCTACATCACTGATAGAAAGATATGCACAGCTGTTTGCTTCCCCAGGTATTAATCACTTACTCTGGGTTAATTAATAAACAAAAGTGATGTTATTAAGTATCAAAAGTAGGATTTAAGTGGTTTAAAGTAGTAACAGATAGAAAAAAGTAAGTTACCAAGCAAAATAAAACAAAGCAGGCAAGTCTAAACCTAATACATTAAGAAACTGAATACACCTAAATCTCACCCTTAGAGATGTTCCAATAAGCTTCTTTCACAGACCAGACTCCTTTCTAGTTTGGGCCTAATCCTTTCCCTTCGTTAGTTCCAGCTCAGGTGGTAACTAGGGGATTTCTCATGACTAGCAGCCCCCTTTGTTCCATTTCACCCCCTTTTCTAGCTTTGGCACAAGGCATGAATCTTTTCATCTCTCTAGATCCCCACCCCTCCTTCTAAATGGAAAAGCACCAGGTTTAAGATCGATTCTGGTTCAGGTGACATGATCACATGTCACTATAAGACCTCCTTCTTCATTACCTAGTAGCTTGAAGATGCACATAGGAAGGCTTGCAGGTAAACAAACCCCTTCACAGTTCATTGATTCTGAAGCACCCTTAATAGCTTCCACTTAACATGTTTACATCAGTAATACAAGTTTATAGTTTATTCTCTTAACTCCAGACATAGACATAATACATCCAAAAAAATAGGATGAACACACCAAGTAGATCGTAAGCTTTGTAATGATACTTACAAGAGACCTTGTGCATAAAGCATATTCCAGTTACATCATATTTACATTCAAGCATATTTCCATAAAACATATGGCATGCAACATCACAGGTGGGTCTCTGGGACAGAGATCCACCCCTCCCTTGCTTCCGGTGCTGCTTCTGGGCCAAGGAGTAGGAGCAGTGCTGGGTCAATCCCGCTGGCTTTGGCACTGGGGAGCGGCGGTGCCGGGGGCCTCTGCCAGCGTCCTTCCACGGTGCTGCTTCCACCACTGCCACCGGGGCACTGTGCACCAATGAGGTCAGTCCCAGGTCTTGCCACGCCGCTGGAGGTTGTGGTCTGAATGCAGCCTCCACAAAGGAGCTGCTTGAGGTGAAAATCTTGCTCCTTTTTTGTTCTGGGGCAAAACCCCTTACAAATCCTGCACTTGTCTGCTTGGTAAGCCTCCCCCCAACACTTTAAACAAGCATCGGGGGTGTCGCCCATTGGCATGGGCTTGTTGCAGGATTTGCAGGGCTTAAACCCCTGGGACTTGGGCATGTAAATTCCCCCAAGGAAATGCAGTCGGGATAAACCCCACAGTCCAAAACTAAGAACTAACTCAGAACCTATCCACATTTGTGCATATTGCCATATAGAGGGGTTGGCTCCTGCTTCTGTACGAAAGGAGCCTGGGGTAGAAATGGAAGGGTGGCAGCAGCATCGTTGTTGAGGCTGGAGTGTTCTGCAGCCACATCCTTTCCATTATTGCCACCCAAGAGCTCCAATGTGGGGGTAGGAGATGAAGGAATGGAAGTTGAAGACATGAGGTCACAGAAGCCATGAGAGGGAAAGCAAAGTTGGAGAGGGTCTTTGTTTTTCCCATTTTTGTTCAGACCAGGACAGAAATAGGGGTATACATCCAGAGAGGAATTCAGGGTAAAAGTGTAGATGTGAGACATTTCTGAAACATCATAGAAATTTAACCTCTGAGCCTTACCATCCAAGAGAACCCCAACTACTTTAGACTGTTTACCAAGTCTTAGTTTAACTGGAGGATCCACTAAGGCTATATAATCAGTATTGTTAAAAAATCGTATCCCCCAGTACCCATTCTCTGGCTTCAAATCTTGCCAGCCTTTCCTATTAGCCTTCCCGTTTGTTACCCCAAGATCCCAGTCTGTCTTATTTCCCACATACACTTCCCAGTAATATTCTCTCTCAGCTCTGAGGGTTTCAGATCCTAGCACGCAGGCCCATCCATCAAATCTCTCCGGAGTATCTGTCACCTCTTGCTTCTGGTCAGTGTGGTTTACACGTAGGCAATCCGATGAAATATGAAGGTTGGGATGGGCTGTTTTAGGATCCAATCTGATTTGCACTGTACAGTTAAATGGAGACACATGGGGGTAAAAAAAAAAAAAACCCACACACACATGGGTGATCTTTCACTTCCTACATCACCCAATTCATAGAAGCATCCCCTACATTCACTACCTGTCTTCCTGATTCCCTGAGGTCCCTCTATAGCCTTAAATAATTTTCAGAGTAGAAACATATTATAGTAAACATTGTTTCTTCTTACTCACCAGAGCTGTGCCCTGAGTGTATCCAAAATTATATCTGCTTACTTTACTGACTAAAATACTGCTTCTTGCTCCTGTGAGTAAAGCTCTGCGCACATACAAAATTTGTATCTGCATCTGTGATCCGCAAACGTGGTTGGCGGATATAAAGCGGATAACTGCAGATTTGCAGAGTTTTACCTGTGAGTGCCACACAGATAACTCTCTTATCTAGATTCCATTCCTTCTTGTAGTTTATTAACAGAAGTCTTCATTAAATCTCAGTTACACCTGGCCAAATGCACTGAATGGGGGTTGCACAGGTGTCAGTGATGGCTTAAATTTGGAGACACTCAGGTTGCAGGAAAGACCCTAGCTGGACTTTCAGAGCCCAGATTGTGTTTTATAACTGGTGGCTGAAAAGGTATCTTTTTATTTGTAAATTAAGCAAATTTCCTGTGGAAATTCTTGACAGACAATAACTATGGAATCCCACTGGACTGTTTTTACAAACACAATTTTCAGGGGGGGAGGGGGCGGGGAAGAAAAAAAAAAAAAAAAAAATCACACTTTGATTGGCCGAGACTCCCTTTAGGTCACTCTGGGAGGTACTGTCCAATTTCACACACAAACTCTGCTCTCAGTGACACCAATGTAAATTAGAGTAACTCCAATGATTTCGCATAACTACTAACTTTCATGTGGATTTATCCCCCTGCAATGAGGTCTAGTCAGGTCCCCAAGAAACCCAATAATAAGAAAAAGGAATTTGACGCAGTGGTGACAGACTATGACTGAGCTACAGCTTTCAGGAAGGCTCACCAGTTCCTCTCCTTTTTATAGTTCCCTCCCACCCATTCTTTGAATAATCATTCCTCTCCAGCAAGAGGGCAAGACACTGGATTTAGCTTGTCCACCTCCATTACTGAGGTAAGTTCTTCAAGTACACGGAGCAGAGGACAGACCTTCAGAATGTGATGCTGGACTAAAAAGGAGGTAATTTCACTGAGATCCTGAAGTAACTTTTTTTGGTTACTCACCAACTGAGTTTCGGGCCTTCAATAGCTCTGAAATGTGAAACAAGGGAAGTTAGGAAAGAATACCAAAGTTAACGGAGTTTGCACTATAAACCAGATTGGGACACTCCTCTTACAATCCACAGAAAAAGAACTAGCAGTCTCAAAACTGGTAAGTTAGGTATGTCACTGAGATAGAATTCTTCTGCCAGATTTGAAATGAACCAGACAAGGAGTTCATTGGTTGTGACACCTTTTAAAAAAAAAAAAAAAAAAAAAAAAAGAGGGCCAACTCCAAAAGTTCATACTTACACTTAGACTCCACCTATATACACACTGAAATACCTAAAATAAATTACCTGACTTTCTAAAGTATCAGAGGGGTAGCCGTGTTAGTCTGGATCTGTAAAAAGCAGAGAGAGTCCTGTGGCACCTTTAAGGCTAACAGAAGTATTGGAGCATAAGCTTTCGTGGGTAAATACCCACTCTGTCAGATGCATGTCTGACGAAGTGGGTATTCACCCACGAAAGCTTATGCTCCAATACTTCTGTTAGTCTTAAAGGTGCCACAGGACTCTGACTTTCTAAAGTGATTTATACCCAGCAGCTTCAGTGAAATCAATGGGAGCTGCTGGGTGGTCAGTACTTTTGAAAAATTGGGCCTCTTAGTTTGCTATTTAAATATGAGCTTAGAAACTTAACTTTAAATACTCACTTAAAAAAAAATGTCCATAGGTGCTTAGAGTTTAATATAGACAGATATCTATACCTGTGTATTATCTAGCAAGAAAACAGAACAAGGCAGGAAGATAAAACATAGTTTACTGAATTCAGTTAGTTGAGATCTAGTGCACAGGACCAAAGATTACTTTAATTTGATATTTTAAATAAGTTCTCCAGAATGGAATGTTCACATCTGTCAAGCTGATAGGAAGTTCTGGAGACCAAACCAGGGAGCAGCAGGAAGCAACCAGAGAAGGAGTCCTTCACTCCCCATGTCTCTTCCATGGAACTCAGGTAGCAGGTTGGAAGAAATGCCTTTTTCAGCATGCTGCCATTTCCCCTGCCGTCAAAGTCCTCCCCCTCCCTTTATCCAGCATGCACTTTGCCCACTATTACCGAGCACTTTGACATATGCCAGAAGGAGGCCCCCCATTTTTGGGGAACTCCTATGGAGGAGTATTTAGGAGCACGAAGAACAGAGAAGTCAAGAAAGCATGGGGAGAAGTACATATCCTCCCCTTGCACATGCACCCCCCTGAGTGGACTTTCTAAGGTCTGATAGAGGTCACTAAAAACTAGAGAATAAGAAATCTGCTGTTTCTAGATCACAGTGAGATACATAAAGTTAGATTTTTCAAAAATTAGAACACCAGTCATCACTCAAATCAAAGTCTCAGATTCCCCAAACTGCCTTCTCAGATTAACCTCAAACTTTCAAAATTATAAATAAAAAACACCTCTTCATGCTATGAGATCACACATGCCAAATTTCAAGAAGAAAGTAAGTTTGGGTTTTGTTTGCTTTAAGGAAATTATAGACAAAGGTCAAAAATTGGCTTATAATGACAACTGTCTTGGAACCTTAACTATGGAGTCACTAAAGCAGGTCCAAAAATCTAACATCAGAAAGACAGGATCATAGAAATCCAGTCACAGCCAGCAATACCCAGGATACCTGTGTGTTCCATGTGTGGTTGGGGCGTGTGCCAGCAGGGCATGTGTAAAACATTAGTGAACTTGAACATGTTATAAGTTATAACAGTTATCCCACACTGAAAAGGAGAATCACCAACTGTCTCACTCAACAACCCAAGAGGGGGGTGCACACCCATCAGTGAAGAGACAGAATTATCCTTCTGAACAAATCCTCAGGCTCCTGAGAGAGAAACACAGACGAACATGATAGAACAGCAGGGACTGGGAGAGACAAACAGTAATGAAAAGAGGAAGATGCAGAGAGAGATCAAAGGAGTCCATTCTAGAAAAACAAATTACATACCTTTTGCAATCTGAAGCTTTCCTGAGGGAAGAAAAGAGAAGAGAGGAATGTGCAAAGAAGAGACCATCAACTGGTATTATACCTACATCAATGTGTCCATCCTGAGCCAACCTACGCAATACCCTCATCCTGAGTTGACGCTACATTCCCATGATCAAAGGGTCTCCTTCCCACAGAGATCTACTTCAGCAAAATAGGATAAAATGTTGGTAAAAATAAGAGCCCGGGAAAGCTAAATGTAACAGAGGAAATTCTCAGGGCCAAGAGGCAGAACCAATCAGTCACAGGAGTTGAAAATAGTAACATTTGTATCTTATTGATGTTTCTGTCCCATCACACATTCCCTACCTATTTATTGCTTTTAATCTCTATCTCAGGATGCATTTCTCTATGGAGAATATTCTACACTGGGAAAGGACCAGGAACGTACCTTTGGATTCTCTCTCTGTTTTGAATATGAAGCCTGTAACCACACCCAATATAACGAGCGATAGACATAATATTACTGTGGTGACTACATATGGATGTTTATCATATGGGAATAAATCACCTGAAATGAAAGGAGTGGGTTGTTAGTTCAGGAAGAAAATAACTTTAAAATTGGAAGGAGTCTCAGGGTGTCTCACTGATATTCTTCATGCCATGTGTCCACATTTAAGACACTCCATTCCAGAGGTGGGCAAACTATGGCCCAGGAGCCACATCTTGCTCACGGGACCGTCCTGCCCGGCCCTTGAGCTCCCAGCCAGGGAGGCTAGCCCCCGGCCCCTCCCCCGCTGTCTCCCCTCACCCGCAGCCACACCGCCGCGCAGGCAGAGCTCTGGGCGAGGGGTTGCACGCTCCTGCTGAGCAGAGCTGCAGCGTGTTTGGCTCCGGCCGGGAGGCGAGGCTGCCAGACATGCTTATCTGAGCGTCATGGTAAGGTGGTCGGGGGGTTGGATAAGGGGCAGGGATCCCAGGGGGCAGTCAGGGGACATGGAGCAGTTGGATGGGGCGAGATTCTGGGGGGGCAGTCAGGGGACGGGGTGTGTGGATAGGGGTCAGGGGATGGGGAACAGTGGGGGTTGGATAGGCGTGCGGTCCCGGGGGGCCTGTCAAGGAGCAGGGGTGTGGATAGGGGTCGGGGCAGTCAGGGGAGAGGTAGCAGGGGGGGCTGGATGGGGTGGGGTCCTGGGTGCGGTTAGGGGACAAGGAGCAGGGTGGGGTTAGGATGGGTCAGGGGTTCTGAGGGGGACAGTCAGGGGGCGGGAAGTGGGAGGCTTCGGATGGGGGCGAGGGCCAGGTTGTTTGGGGGAGGCACAGCCTTTCCTACCCGGCCCTCCATATACTTTTGCAACCCCAATGTGGCCCTCGGGCCAAAAAGTTTGCCCACCCCTGCTCCACAAGCAGCTCTAAAGCCCCCATCCTCCATGAATCCTACTGGGATCCTCCAAACTACAAGCATCTCATCTAGATTCCCTCATCCACCATAAGCCCCAGCTACAACATACGATACTATGCATTTTTAAATGCTATATAGAAAATAAAGAGGAGGAGATGTTCAGAGGGACTAGAAATTCCAAGAAGGCACACTGTAAAGCTCCTGCTTTCTGTGGTTCTGTCCTGCCCTAACCATTTATGTCCAACCATTTATGTCCGGCAAACCATTACCCAGTCTTCTACTGCCCAGACAAACTCTTTGGAACAGGATAGCCTTACTGGAAAGTTGCAGCGCCGACTGTCTTGTCTGGTCCCAGAAGTTGCTTTGGAGCTGACACACCAAGACCTGGTTCTTGTTATCTTTCACATCCACGTGACTGTGAATATTGTGTAGACCTTGAACATCTTTTACAGATGACATAGTTGAGTTCTGTCTTTGACCATGCCTGTCGGTCCAAAGTATTGCTGGTTCCGGATACCACTCTTCTGAACTGCAAGTGAGTGTCACTGCCTGGTCCTGGGAACGGTGCACAGAGATTGTGGGGCCTGTGCCAACAGCTGTGTCAAAGCAAACAAAGCAATATTAGCTTACTCGACATGGAAACACCATTACTTTGTTCCCATTGGGAGGGAAAGGATTCATCATGTTGGTATCATTAACATGTGCATTGATGCTCTATGATAATGTGTATCCATCAGAGGAACATCATGGCCCTCTGTAGCCACAGCCAGTCACCAAGGCCTCTCAGTAACTGCTGCCAGCTGCCATGGCATCTGGGTGACTAGAGGTGGATAATAACTGCTTAGGTATCTGGCAGAGATTTGAAATGAAACAAAAGAATGCCAGAGGAAAATGTGTGTGTGTTTGCGGGGGATACATGTAAGTGAAGGACATGTCACCTGCTAAAACAGAAAAGCAATTCATTGACAACAAGAGCCTACTTTACCTCCAACCTTTAACTCCACAAGGCCTTCCAAATAATTCAATTTGTTGCCAACAAAGCAGACATAGCTGCCTCCATCTGCCACCTGAACCTTCTTTAACAGTAGAGAGACATTGCCATTGGGAAGCTCCTCCTTGAACAGCTCTGTCCTTCCCCGGTAGTGTGAGTTCTGCTTCTGCGGGGCATCCTGCCCATTTACATAATGATGTGTTAGGCCAGGAATCTCACTGCTATGCCATCTCACTTCCATCTGTTTGGCATCGGTCCTAGCTGAAAGTTGGCATGGAAGGATGACATCTGTGCCAACTGTGGCAATCACTGGAGAATCTGATCCTTTCAGGGTAAAGCTTTCTGAAAGGGATATCATGAAAGGTATTAATTACACCAGCACCTTATTGTCTATTCAGTTCCAACATCGCCAAACCCCACCTACACCACATTCTGGATTATAACCATCTGCATTCCCATCACTGTAGTTCTCCTCGCTATTACTACCAACCATCTTCATCACCAAAAACCTAAACTCCAACAGAGTGACAAAGGAGACTATGACCATCAGTACACAGGGGGAAATCATGCAGAGGAGCATCCTGGGCAACCCAAGCATCCAGCAGGTAGAGTGGGAGCTACTCCTTTTAAATCTGATAGCACTGGGAAAGAACATGGCATAATAACCTGAAAATACTAGAATTGCTTACCACCAGCCCTACCCAGCATCACTGTCAACAGCCCATACATCACCACTCACAACTCTCACCATCTGTTACCACTACCATGGTCCAGGCAGATTTCCTGCTCACTAACGTGTCTCTCCAACCCAGCCACATTAACCAGTATGCCCCAATCCTAAAATGGGGAGCCAAGAGCACTGGACAATCCCCCAGCAAGTGCACATAGCACTTCTCAGGATCGAGCCCTGTATCTGCAAACATTTCCTAGAGACTCCATTCAGCACCTGTCTTGATTTAAGAGACTCACAATGACAGGTGAACAGGGAAATGTCCTCTCTGTCCCATTTAGGAGATACATGGAGTAAAATTATTGGGTGATCCTCTGTCAAATTCACTCCCACCTCATCATCCCAATTTGGAACTAATGTCCTAGGAGTAAAAGGCTCCATAGCCCAAATCCAACAATACTATAAGCCATGTGATTCCTGAGCCAGGTGTGTTTATGATCTATGTCCAGGTGCGAGGTGAATGGGCGATTGGTAAAGAATTAAGGTTCTTGATAAAGATGGAGAAATATTGAGAAAATTCATTCACTACTGATTTTCAGGAATAAAAGCACAGAGTTTGGGCCATTTATATTCATGGGGTAAAATTCAGTCAATCACGAGTACTCAAACAAGTGCCAGGCATTTGCGAAAATGTTTGTGAAGCCTGAAGTGTCATGAATTTTAACATAAGTGAGCACTCATCGGAAAATTCACAGTAGAGGTGTGTTACTGGTTATTTACCAGCCATTTATTATTCTCCCATGCAAAGAGTTCATTCGCAACATCAGTAGGCAATAACAATAGCATGTGAGTTAAGCGACCAATCACACAACAAATTGTCAAAAGTTTGTTTGCATGTACGTTATTTGCTTCAACCTTACTACAGAACAGGATTGATGCATGGATCTGATCAGAAAGGGACCTACATTAGGGACAAACAGTTTGATCAGCTTTAGTTCTTGATATCTTACACCACCACTTGATACGCCTAACATAGTACACCTATCCCAATATAACGCTGTCCTCGGGAGCCAAAAAAAAAAAAAAAATCTTACTGCGTTATAGGTGAAACCGCGTTATATTGAACTTGCTTTGATCCGCCGGAGCACGCAGCCCCACCCCCCAGAGCACTGCTTTACTGCATTATATCCAAATTCATGTTATATCGGGTCACGTTATATCAGGGTAGAAGTGTATATTGTTTTATGTTTTTGTGGGTTTTGTTTGCTTGTTTGTTTCACCTAAATAAATATATGCAAGGAAAATTATCCCTTCCACTCCCATTCTGGTAGAAATACATTTAAAAAAAAATCACCTCCCACCCCCCGGATCGCTTGTTTACAACCTCTCTTTCTCCTACAGCTCCTTTCTTCTTTGCTCTCCATAGCCCTAAGAAACCTTCCTTCTATTTCACCAACCAAGAAATAATGGAGATATCCCATCTCCTAGAACTGGAAAGGACCTTGAAAGGTCATCGAGTCCAGCCCCCTGCCTTCACTAGGACGACCAAGTACTGATTTTTGCCCCAGATCCCTAAGTGGCCCCCTCAAAGACTGAACTCACAACCCTGGGTTTAGCAGGCCAATGCTCAAACCACTGAGCTATCCCTACTTCATCTCCTTTTTCCCCTTTGTCTCTAAATTGCCTGAGCAAGTGGCCTTGATTTCCTATCCTCCAGGACTCTTTAATCGCTTCAATCCCACCCCAAAAATTTTACTATTAGCCTCCTCCTTAACCCAAAGGGCCTGTGCTCTATAATTATTCACTTCCATTCTTCTACTGCCCTTCATGATGTGGATCAAATTATTTTCCTCTTTTCCTTTCTTCCCTGGACTTCTGCTCTTATGCAGTGCTGCCATTCAAACCGTACAGCAGTGCAAGAGCCGTCTCATGAACAACCCCTATTTCTATGTGAATTCACTCCTCGTTCCCTCCCACCTGCCTTGGTGGCGCTGTTGTGATTCTGTTCACATGGTTCGTGGGTAGAAGTGGCCCCTTCTCCCACCACGTGGCTAAGGTAAAGATCAGAGAGAAGGTTGTGACTTGGGATTCAGGTCAAGATCCTGCTTACCTGAGGAGACCAGGATTCCTACATGGCAGAAGAAGGCAAAGGCCCAGAGCCCACTCCTGGCAGACAGTTCCATAACCCCTAAAACACAAAACAGAAGAGTTCACACCAATGTTCAGAAAATTCCGGGGGATGGGTCTGGAGAACATTCACAAATCAAACCACACTTTCTGCCAGGTGAAAATAATGAGGTTCAAACTACATTTTTCAGGCTATGGTGGGAGAATTAGGAGTTTATAGTCTAGTCCAGGGATGGGCAAACTTTTTGGCCTGAGGGCCACATTGGGGTTGCAAAACTGTATGGAGGACCGGGTAGGGAAGGCTGTGCCTCCCCAAACAGCCTGGCCCTCACCCCCTATTTGCCCCCTCCCACTTCCCATCCCAGAACCCCTGACCCATCCAACCGCCCCATCCCAGGACCCCCTACCCCTTATCCACCACCCAGGACCTACCCCTTATCCACACCCCCACTCCCAGTCCCCTGACAGTCCCCCAACCCCTATACACACCCTCACCCCCAACAGGTCCTGCAGGACCCCACCCCATCCAACACCCCTGCTCCCAGTCCTGTGACTACCCCCCTGACCTCTATCCACACCACTTGACAGGCTGTGGTGTTCTGTCCCATCTACTGGCACCAAGACCACTTAGAGAAAGATGAAATGAGTTTTCACTACAGCCTTAGCTAAGAGCCACTGGCTGTTAGCTAAGGCTGTAGAGCAAACTCATTCATCTCTCTCCATGTAACTAGATGGGACAGAACACAGCCAGGAGCTGAGCGCGTTACACCAGCACCCCCACTATACAAACTGTCCCAGCACCCCTGGCTCCTGGCCCATGATGGGATTTCTAACAAGTAATAGTCACCTACAAAGGCCAGGTGCTGCCTGCAGTGACGCTGAAGTGCCTTACCACAGGCGCACAGCAGAAGGCCCAGCGGGATGGGAGGGAGCAGGGCACCCCCAGCGCTTACAGACCTGAGCTCACCGCTGCCATGTCCAGGAAGGAGCCACCGGCCCGATGACTCCCGGTCCCGCCCCTCTTCAGCTCACCCCGCAGCGCGCTCCCCATTCCCTCCCACCCTCCGCGCTGCGCTCCCGGGGCTGCAACCCCGCCCTTCTCCGAGCCGGCCCCGCCCCGTCCCCTTCCTTGCTGCGGTGGTGTCCGCTGCAGGGAGCCGCCCCGCGAAGCCCCCTCGCACCTGCAGTTCCTCTTCCAAGCCCAGCCAAGTCTGCGTGGGCCGCGGCTGCAGCGCCCCGCTTCTCCCCTCGCTCCGGGGGCCGAGGCGCCCCACACCATGGAGGAGGGAAGCAGGAGTGAAAGCAAGTCAGGACACTAGGCGGGGCCTCGGGCGGAAGGGGCGGGGTGGGGCTGGAGGGGCTCAGCATCCCACATCCAGCCCTTCCGAGCCGCCCAGGGCTCCCGTGTTGATATAAAGGGCCTGGGGCTCCGGACGCTGCTGCTGCGCTAGCCCTTTTAAATCACAGGTGTAGTGTATTAAACTGCTCCGCGTAGGAATGTGCTACCGATACGTAATGGAGTGTAAGAAACTGCCATTGTAGTAAACTGCTACCCGATGTAGCAAAGGCCTACAGCCAGGTAGCAGTTTCTTGCACTATAATATATGTGGAATTGCTACATGTAGAAATGTGCTATATGTAGCCGTTATTTATACGTATAGATTGTAAGAAACAGCTTTTGTAAAAGGATGCTACTTCCCTCATAGGTCATGTTTTCTAGACCTTACTTTTTTTTTTCTTTTCTCTGGACTCTCTCCAGTTTGTCCACATCTTTCCTGAAATGTGATGCCCATAACTGGACACAATACTCCAGTTGAGGCCTAATCAGCGCAGAGTAGAGCGGATATCCCAGAGTGATGTTCTGTTTTTTTGCATAGATCCCTTTTCAGAGTACTCGTATTCAGCTTGTGGTCCAGATCCCTTTCTGCAGTACTCCTTCCTAGGAAGTCGTTTCCCATTTTGTGTGCATGCAGCTTGTTATCATTCACAAACTTTATAATTGTACTCTGTATGCCATTATCTCAATCATTGATTAAGATTTGGAATAGAAACTTATCCAGAACTGATCCCTGGAGAATCCCACTCATTATGCCCTTTCAACCTGGTGAATCACTGATAACTACTGTTGGAACTGTTTTCCAACTAGTTTTGCACCCATCTTATTTTAGCTCCATCTAGGTTGTATTTCCATAGTTTGTTTATGAGAAAGTCATAGGAGACAGTATCAAAAGCCTTACTAAAGGCAAGATAGACCAGTCCTACAGATAGCATTTTCACACATACACGTGTAAGAAACTGCAATCTGTAGGGATATGCTACCTGTAACTGCCATATATGTGATGAAGCTAATTCCTACAGATAGCAGTTTCTCACACTGTAGGTATGTGAGACTGCTATCTGCTTGAATTAGCTACATCAGATGGCCTTTTTTAGCAAAGTAGGACCTGTCGCTGCTGCAGGTAGCACAGTCCTAAAGATAGCGGTTTCTGACACATACATGTAAGAAACTGCAATTTGTATGGATGTGCTACCTGTAACATTGCTATATATGTGATGAAGCGAATTCCTACAGATAGCATTCTCTCACACTATAGGCATGTGAGACTGCTATCTGTAGCAATTTGCAACCTGTAGCAGATAAGGTGCCACCAGACTCCTTGTTGTTTTTGTGGATACAGATTAACACGGCTACCCTCTGATACTTGACATAGTAACCGTAGTGCCTCTATGCTGACATAACTTGAGTTAACCCACACTTAAAGTGTAGATATGGCCTTAGGTATATTAAATGTTTGGGAGTATGAGGGTAGACTAAGATTCATTCAGGTGTTTAGGCTCAAGGCATTGGAACTGGCCTTACTGCACCTTACAGGCTCAGGAACAAAGAGGCACATAAAACAAAGATATCATTTATTTATTAAAATTTCTTGATTCAAGGGTGTATAACTCATGATTTTAGAATTCTTGTGGTTGTAAAGATATCTTGGGGTTGTAGATGTGTGTTCATTATACACCACTACCTCGATATAACGTGACCCGATATAACACGAATTCAGATACAACGCGGTAAAGCAGTGCTCCAGGGGGGGCGGGGCTGCGCACACCGGTGGATCAAAGCAAGTTTGAACGTGGTTTCACCTATAACACGGTAAGATTTTTTGGCTCCCGAGGACAGCGTTATATTGAGGTAGAGGTGTATTTTGAAAGGCAAAACTATGAAAGGGTTGAACAAAGAATTAGATCAGTCCCTTAGGATAACTACATTGACTATTAGCCAAGATAATCAGGGATGCAGGCCCATGCTCTGCATGTCCCTAAACTGTCCTTTGACTGCCAGATGCTGGGAGTGGACAATGGGATGGTTCGCTCAGTGCCAGTGCAAGGAAGTTTCGCGCCCTAGGCAAAACTTCCACCTTGCGCCCCCCTCAGCCCTGCGGCAGCTCCCCGCCCCCCCGCCTTGAGCCCCCTCCCGCAGCAGCTCCCCCCCCCGCCCTGAGGCGTTTCCCCCCCCCCGCGGCAGCTCCGCCCCCCCGGCTCGGGGAGCCGTGCGGCAGCTCCCCACCCCAGCTCACTTCTGCTACGCCCCCTCCCCAAGCACGCCGTTGCTGCTCCACTTCTCCTGCCTCCCAGGCTTGCGGCACCAATCAGCTGTTTGGCGCCGCAAGCCTGGGAGGGGAGGAGAATTAGAGTGGGGGCGGCGTGCTCGGGGAGGAGGCAGAGCAGAGGTGAGCTGGGGTGGGGAGCTGCCGTGGGGGGGGAATTGGGGGCACTGGTTTTTGGCGCCCCCAAATCTTGGCACCCTAGGCAACCACCTAGTTCGCCTTAATGGTAGCACCGGCCCTGGGTTCACTGAGTCATTGCCTGGTCTGATCATTCCTTTAGAAGCACCTGGCATTGACCACTGTCACAAGACAGGATACTAGATTAGGCAGACTACTGGTCTGACCCATGATAGCAGTTTTTGTCTGGAACACCGAATTAAGACTCAGTGCTTCAATTCAGGTGGTTATTTGTATAGAAATAACCACCTTGCAAATGACCACCTGAATTGAAGCACTGAGTCTTAATTCGGTGTCCCAGACAAAAACTAAGATGTAGTTAAGTTTAAAAATGTTGTCTATTAAAAAAGTATATATGTATCCACACCAGCTGGAAAGCTCAAGGGGATAAGTAGTAGCCCTTTGAATCTGACCCAGCCAGTGTGAGTTTAAGGCCTACCTTGAGCAGAAATCTGGAAAAAATTGGGAGGTATATTTAAAAGAATAGAAAACTTGCCTTATGGTGATACTTAGTTAACTAAGCGAAGCTTAAAGGATGACTTGAACTCCTCCGTAGCCCATCCCAAGCCTGTTTGAAAAAGACAGAAGGATGGTGTCAGGGTAGCAGCTGACCCTAAAACTTTGCCAAAGTCATCCATAACATGAGTCCTGTGAGCTAATTCAATATAGATGGGACGAAGGCAAGGAGGAGGAGAAAGGGTGATTTGATTACAATCTGTAGGTAACTACATGGCAAACAAATATTCAATAATGGACTGTTCAACCTAGCAGAGAAAGGTATAACAGTCCAATAGCTGGAAGTTGAAGTTAGACAAATTCAAACTGGAATGACAAAATTTTAACATTGAAAGTAATTGACCATTAAAACAATTTATGAAGGGTCATGGTGGATTCACCACCACTGAATTTTTAAATCCAGATTGGATTTTTTTTCTAAAAGATCTGCTCTGGGAATTAAGAGGTTAGACTAGATGATCATAATGGTCTCTTCTGGCCTATCAACTATATCATAGTTAACACCAAATACTAGAAAGTCAAGGAAGTCAGAATTAAGTCCCAATCTCAATGCTGCCCAGATCTCTACTCAACCTCCCCCTACTGACTGAAAAAACACCTAGTTGTCAGGTGAAATTTCAGTTTCCCCAACTAAATTATACAATTTAGTATGGATTTTAGTTTTATGATTAGCTCACAACCTTCCTACCTATACCAGAGAGAGGGAGTCTGTCTACAGATGAGGAAAATGTAAGCACAAGTTAAGGGCAGATTTTCGTAACCTCAGGATCAAAGCTCAAAAAGCCTCAGTAGAGGTCCCATGACAGCTGAGTGCTAGTGTCTTATAGATTGTGCAGCATAGAACATAGAGAATGGACTGTTGCGGATTGTGGGGGAGTTAGGGCCCTGCACCCCTCTTCCCGAGATTCACTGCGACTCTCAACCAGCCAGTAAAGCAGAAGGTTTATTTAAGGACAGGAACACAGTCTCAAGCAGAGCGTGTAGGTACGACCAGACCCCCTCAATTAGGTCCCTCTGGGAGGTTCAGGGAGCTTAGACCCCAGCTTGGGGTTCCCTGCGTTGCACCACCCAGCCCAAACCGAAACTAAACTCCCAGCCCCTCCGCTGCTCCTCTCCTTTGTTCAGTCTCCCGGGCAGAAGGTGTTAATTCTCCCCACCCCCGTTCCTGGCTCAGGTTACAGCTCAGGTAGCTTCCTTCAAGGGAAGTCCCACATCCCCACTGCAATCCCCCTGCAACATTCCCAGGTCAAATCTGCCCTGCTCCCAGCTCCGTCACATGGACAAACAGGAAAACACTGCATTTTTCCACCTCTTCTCTTCATATTACTTGACTTGGGTATTGCCCTGAGGGAAGAGGAACAGGCAGTAACCAGCAGGAAGCATAAGGAGGTAGACCCCCAAGCATATATACTAGCTCCCCTTTCCCTCAGTTTGTATGAGAGATACTGGTCTCTACACCAGATACTTAGAAGAGAAGGAGTCTCCAACCTATTGCTAAAGAGCAGGTGTCTGAATAATATCAGGAAGATGAGTGGGTTTAGTACAGTGCGATATCCAATCCATATTAAAAGGGTGGATAAGGTGAACTGGATCCAATGCAATGGTACACTGTCTTTGGACCAAAGGTTGTGGTGGATTCTCTGTCACTGGAAATTTTTAAATCAAGATTGGACTTTTTTGGGGGGGGGGGAACTATAAAATTCACACACACTGCAGTTTGACCACAGGTATTGGATTTGAAATAGGATTTAATTCAGGCAAGTCCAATGGTCTGTATTATGCAGGTCACCCTAGATCACTGATACTCAAACCTGTGTTTCAAGAGCCAAATTAGTGATCGTTACCTAAAAGAGCCACAGTAGTGTGAATTTATTGTTTCATTTACTATTTTTATATATATATTATTCTCACAGTGAAATGACTGACCAAGTATTATTTTATCAACTACAATTGGTTAATAACATAGTAAAAGCATCCTGATTAATAATTACATCACACAGTGTTTTAATATCATGTGCTGCAAAGAGCCACAGGAGACACATTAAAGACACATTAAAGAGCCACTTGCAGCTTATGAGCCTCAGCCTGAGTATCACTGCCCTAGATGATCACAGCTGGTCTTCTGGCCTTAAAATCAATGAGGGTATGTCCACACTACGGGATTAATTAAAGTCGTAGTGTAGACCAGGCCTGAGATACTGTGGGGTTTAGTCCCCATTTGGTCCAGAGAAATTAAGGTACTGTTATCTCTTGAACACGAGCAGGTGGACTAAAGGAGCAGGAGGTTTGTGTTCTACATGTGGTGAGTGTGTAACAATACATATAGTTAGTATGTAGATGTGTGCTAGTGGTAGTCAGTAGTTCACACTGGAAAAGGAGATGGAGGAGTATGGTGAATGGAACTAGCAGGGTTTTATGGCGTATAGCTGGAAGGAGAGTTGGCTTATGAAGAAAGGTTAAATTTAGAATCTCAATTTGTTAAAAAGTGAGGAAACACTAATGTTTAACTAACATTTTTAGTGCAATATTCTCAATTTTTACATAATTTAACAGAATTTTTGCATAGAAGTTTCCTTGTCAGTGAAACTATTATTTATAATCTTAAATTTGTAAGGGTATGTCTACACTACAAAATTAGGTTGATTTTATAGAAGTTGACTTTTAGAAATTGATTTTACACAGTCGATTGTGTATGTCCACACTAAGCGCATTAAGCTGGCGGAGTGTGTCCTCACTACCGTGGCTAGCATCAACTTACGGAGTGGTGCACAGTGGGTAGCTATCCCACAGTTCCCGCAGTCTCCGCCACCCATTTGAATTCTGGGGTAAGCTCCCAATGCCTGATGGGGCAAAAACATTGTTGAGGGTGGTTTTGGGTACATGTTGTCAGTCAACCCTCCGTCTGTGAAAGCAACGCAGACAATCATTTCGCGCCTTTTTCCCATGCAGATGCCATACCACGACAAGCATGGAGCCCGCTCAGCTCAGCTCACAGTCACCGCTGCTGTTGTGTCCTGGGTGCTGCTGTCAGCAGACGGTGCAGTAGGACTGCTAACCGTAATCATCCACAGCTTCCACTGCAACTCTGCTCTTGTAAATGAGCTGAGTCTCAATAGCAAATTTCTACAAGTTGTCAGAAATCTGTGCGGTACTAACCGTTGTCATCCACCGCTTCCGCTGCAAGTCTGCTCTCCTGCAGACGCCATAGCACGGCAAGCATGGAGCCCGCTCAGCTCACAGTCACTGCTGCTGTTGCGAGCATTGTAAACACCTCGCGCATTATCCTTGAGTATATGCAGAACGGGGCTAAGAAACACCAGCACGAGGAAGATTTTGATGAGGACATGGACACAGACATTCCTGAAAGCACTGGCTGTGGCAATTGGGACATCATGGTGGCACTGGGGCTGGTTGGTACAGTGGAATGCCAATTCTGGGTCAGGCAAACAAGCACAGACTGGTGGGACCACATAGTGTTGCAGGTATGGGATGATTCACAGTGGCTGCAAAACTTTCGCATGCGTAAGGCCACTTTCCTGGAACTCTGTGAGTTGCTTTCCCCCACCCTGAAGCGCCAGAATACCAAGGGGAGAGCTGCCCTGACAGTTGGGAAGCGAGTAGCAATAGCTCTGTGGAAGCTTGCAAGGCCTGACTGCTACCGTATCAATTTGGAGTGGCCAAGTCTACTGTGGGGGCTGCTGTGATCCAAGTAGCCAATGCAATCGTTGACGTTCTGTTATCAAGGGTAGTGACTCTGGGAAATGTGCAGGTCATAGTGGATGGCTTTGCTGCAATGGGGTTCCCTAACTGTGGTGAGGCAATAGACGGAACACATATCCCTATCTTGGCACCGGACCACCTGCCAACCAGTACATAAACTGCAAGGGGTACTTCTCAATGGTGCTGCAAGCACTGGTGGATCACAAGGGACGTTTCACCGACATCAACGTGGGATGGCTGGGAAACGTGCATGACGCTCGCATCTTAGGAACTCCAGGCTGTTCGAGCAGCTGCAAGAAGGGACTTACCTCCCAGACCAGAAAATTACCATTGGGGATGTTGAAATGCCAATAGTTATCCTTGGGGACCCAGCCTACCCTTTGCTCCCATGGCTCATGAAACCTTACACAGGCAGCCCGGACAGTAGAGAGGAGCAGTTCAACTATAGGCTGAGCAAGTGCAGAATGGTGGTAGAATGTGCCTTTGAACATTTAAAAGCTCACTGGCGCTGTTTGATGACTAGGTCAGACCTCAGCACAACCAACATTCCCATTGTTATTACTGCTTGCTGTGTGCTCCATAATATCTGAGAGAGTAAGGAGGAGACGTTTATAGCGGGGTGGGAGGTTGAGGCAAATCGCGTGGCATCCGATTATGAGCAGCCAGACACCAGGGAGATTAGAAGAGCACAGCTAGGCGTGCGGTGCATCAGAGAGGCTTTGAAAACCAGTTTCATGACTGGACAGGCTTCAGTGTGACAGTTGTGTGTGTTTCTCCTGTAAGCCAACCACCCTCCCCCCTTCGAAATAAAGTAGCTATTGTTTTGAAACCATGCATTCTTTAATAATTAAAAAAAAAATTAGATAATGGACAAGGTAACCCAGGTGGGGTGGGGGAGGAGAGAAGGGCAAGGCTACATTGTTTATTGCAGCCACACTACAAATCCACCTGCTTGAATGACAGCCTTCTGTTACTTGGGACATCCTCTGGAGTGGAGTGGCTGGGTGCCCGGAGCCTCCCTCCCCGAGTTCTTGGGTATCTGGGTGAGGAGGCTATGGAACATGGAGAGAAGGGTAGGTGGTTATACAGCGGATGCAGCGGGGGTCTGTGCTCTTCTTGGCTTTCCTGCAGCTCCAACAGCCGCTTCAGCATGTCCGTTTGCTCCCTCAACAGCCGCTTCAGCATGTCCGTTTGCTCCCCCATTAGCCTCAGCATTGCGTCCTGCCTCCGCTCTTCGCGCTCCCTCAATTCTTTCCTGGCCTCTGCCACTGAATGCCTCCATGCATTGAGCTGTGTCCTATCAGTGCAGGAGGCCTGCATCAGCTCGAAAAACATGTCATCGCAAGTGCATTTTTTTTGCCTTCTAATCTGCGATAACAGGAGACGGAGATGATAGGAGGAGCATAGAAACATTTGCACCTGTGGGGAGATAAAAAGGGAAAGTAAAATTGGGTTGGCTTCTTATGCCTTCATAACATTTGGGAATGTTTTCAAACTGCAGCGCCCCCCCTTTCCCAGAGCAAGCAATGGGTTGGGTTTCACATTTAGGAGGGGCTGCAGTATTCAGGTAAATGTGCAGCACACACCTACCCCCACCCCACCACGTGGCTATTCTCTGGGATGATCCCTTCCCCCCTCCTCCTGCCACGTGGCTATTCCCCGGGATGATCCCTTTTAGCCAAACGCAAACAGCCCAGCATGAACAGGGTCCTTTTACTGTTCCTTTACAAAAATTCCCCTAATTCAACCAGGTGACCATGAACACTATTGCTTTTAAATTCTGTACTGTAGTTACATATGTGCACTCACCAGAGGTGCCTTTCCCAGGCTTCAGGGTCGGCGATCCTGCCTTGGGAGGGTATTGGCTCCAGGGTGATGAAAAGTTCTTGGCTGCCAGGGAGAACGGATTCACCGCTTGCCTGCTGTGCATTCTCCTCCTCTTCCTCATCCACAAAATCCTCCTCCGTGTTCCGTGAGACTCCCCCATTGCAGGTGTCCACAGACAGTGGTGGGATAGTGGTAGGGTCCCCCTCTAGAATGGCATGCAGCTGTTCATAGAAGCGGCATGTGTGGGGGCTCTGATCCAGAGCGACCATTTGCCTCCTTTGTCTTTTTGTAGGCTTGCCTGAGCTCCTTAACTTTCACGCGGCACCGCTGTGTGTCCCTGGTGTAGCCTCTATCCAACATGCCCTGTGAGATTTTGGCAAATATATTTGCATTTCTTCTTTTGGATTGGAGTTCTGCCTGCACAGATTCTTCTCCCCATACAGCAATCAGATCCAGTGTCTCCCTTTCAGTCCATGCTGGAGCTCGTTTGCGATTCTGGGACTGCATGGTCACCTGTGCTGCTGAGCTCGCCACGCTGACCAAACAGGAAATGAAATTCAAAAGTTCCCGGGGCTTTTCCTGTGTACCTCGCTAGTGCAGCGGAGTTCAAAGTGCTGTCCAGAAAGGTCACAATGGAGCACTCTGGGTCAGCTCCCGAAGGCCAATACCATCAATTTGCATCCGCACTACCCCAAATTCGACCCAGCAAGGTCGATTTTAGCACTACTCCCCTCGACGGGGAGGAGTATATAAGTCAATTTTAAGAGCCCTTTAGGTTGACGGAACAGGGTTGGTTGTGTGGACGCGGTCATTTTTAAAATCGACCTAACACTGCTAAATTCGACCCTAACCCCGTAGTGTAGACCAGGCCTAAGTTGTTTCTACTTCTAACTTGATATGCTTTCTCATCAGTCCAAGGGACATCCAGTGTAATCAAGTATTTTAGGCTTGATGTAAGTTAAAGCTTTGCCTGCATAAACAGAGGAGCTTGTTAACTGTTGCGAGCTCCACATTTCAGGTCTCAAAATGACATGGTCCACCAGCAAAGGTTGGTGGGCAAAGGGGGATTATAAATTACAAGTGAGGGTTATGAATGATGCAGCAAAGTACAGGTGTTCTGACACACAGTTTCAGTAGGTTTGCTCACAACTTCATAAAGCATTTTTTAAAAGATTGTACTTAATTCAAAATCTAGCCAGGTAGTTCTTCCATGAGGTTCAGTGCAATAGTCCCTTCCCAGGAGCTACGCACAGCCTTTCCCCTAACTGCATTAATACAAATACCAGATCACAAAAAGACAGGTGTTTTACTACATCAAACATTTATTGTTTTCATGAGACACATTGAAGTTTTCCCTGTCAGCAGGAACCCAACAAGTTGACTCTGGAGGGGACAGAGTGCAAAACTCCCATAAAGTATATGCAGCAAAATACCTTTTTGATAACCCCTTTGCAGGGAATGATCGATCAATCTCACTGCAACTAAAAACACAGTATTACAAAATATTTACAAAAGACAACCAAAATGGAACATAAAAACTTAATGACCAGGTGTGTGTATGAAATGTTGCCAACGTATTTCCAGTACCTCAGGAGTTTATTCTAGCACCCGACCCAAAGCATTTGGGGGGTGAAAAGGTTCCAGTGGGAGTGCCAGACATACTCGTCTTTCAGTACTAGTGTCCCGCAAAATAGAAGAAAGACCCAAGAAAGGTTCCATCATAGTGTCACTTCTGGATTTTAGTCTCCTCCCGCAAAAGAGACAGAAGTGGCAATTCTGGCTCTGAAAGGAAGGCCCCCACCAGAACCTGTCTGCAATGGTCTCTATTCTGAAGCCTGTTGGTAAGTTAACCTGTGGGTAGGTGGAATATACCATCACGCAACCCCCCCTCCCCACACACACTGAAAATGGGGCACGGGTGGTCTCCTTCAGTGACTGGGTCTATTACAGGAAATACACCTCCCCCCCTCCCCAAAACAGTAGTCTGATTTGATCTGAGCAGGTAGGAGGGTTGACCGGGATGAGGGTACGTCACAGTAGCCCCTCCATTTCCTTCATGAAGGCTTCATACACATCATCCTTAGTCTGCACAGAGACAGGGGCAGAGGAGCCAACCTTAGGAGTTGCTTTGGTTAATTGGAGAGCTGGTTCATCATCATGTTTTCTCTGGGAGACAGCAGAAGCCCCCTTATTCTCACGTCGCACTCGCAGGGCAGTGGGTACAAAGCGGGTGATCTCTGCTTTGGGGTTGGTAATTTGCGGCTTGGCACTGATTGTGGCTGTGGCTTTCTTCTCAATGGTAGCTCCACTGGTGTCATCCGCTTTGGGGCGCTGGATCAGACTGGGTGGGGCACTCAGCACCCCTGGGTTTGGAATGGGAGCCGGCGGGAAAAGGCCTGGTGGAGGTCCCAGAGGTGGACGCAACATGCCCGGACGAGGAGGAGGGATACCTGTGGACAGGGGGACAGAAAGTTTGAGCAAGTGGAAACAGCACTTGGAAACAATCCAGAGAAAGCTCGTAAATTGGAGGCAGGGCCCCCGAGTTAGAGTAGGGCAGTAGGTAATCTTACAAATTGTTTTCAGGCCCCTCAGCATCAGATTGTTCTCCATCAGGAAGAACGTGCACACACATTTAGGAAATTCTAGATATTGGCCTTGTATGGAGGTTAAGGCCCCAGTGTATTCCCCTCCCTTGAATTCCTATACACACACACACACACACACACACACACACACACATATATATATCTCCAGTGCTAGAACACAAGGAACAACCTCCCATCATGTGTATGAGAATTTCAGAACTATCAGCAGCATTGACCAGTGGGGTGTAAATAGTCCCTGCTTCAGGAGTGGACAGCTGCAGGGACTGTCCTTTTGTTCTGTTTGTACAGTGTCTAGCACAATGGCTCCTAGGCCCCAAGAAAATACAAATAATAATGTGAATTCTAACAGGGAAGTCAATGAAGAGGCAATCTGGACCAGTTCTGTGATATAGTACAATAAAAACAAACTTTGACATAACGGGAATTCAGACCTCCAGGTACAAGTCTGCACAGAACAGCAGGGACTTAGCCATTGATATTAAATGGAAAGTAACAACTCCAAGAGACCTGCAATGGAGGGGAACTGGTTACACCACCCAATGCCGTGCTTGTAGTAATGTAGCCTGAATGTAGGCACATAAGTAGCATGGGATTGTCCGAGGCCAGAGCACTGGGAAAGAACGTTTCCCCATACCACATGTACTAACTCAGGCACCAGTGGGAAGGTTTAAAATGAAATACACATAATAAGGAAGTAGAAAGATTTACCTGGTGGTGCTGGAGGTGGCAAACGAGGTGGAGGTCCACGTGGGGGAGGGCCAGGTGGCAGTCCTGGAGGTGGGCCCGGTGGAGGGCCAGGGGGCCGGCCAGGTGGAGGCCCTGGTGGTAAGAGTCGTGGTAAAGGCCCACGCAGACCTGGCAATCCTGGAGGTCTCAGGAATGGAGGAGCCCCTGAAAATATACACACACAAAACAAAAGCTACTGAACTCATGGCCATAAAAACATGGCATCATGTAATATCAAACAGCACCAATATCAGCCAACCCTCTACATAACTGATCTTCTAGTCTTATGGTTTCTTAACCCCTTAGACAAAGGCTATGTCTATGCTGTGTGTACAGATATTCATGCTTGCTCACATTGAGCTAGTGAAAGTATAAACAGTAGTGCAGCCAGGGTAGCATGAGTAGGAGAGGCATGTCTGAGCCATGCTGAGTACATATCTACCAGTTTCAGGCAGGTTTATACTCAGCACAGTTCACCCCTGCCTCCACTGCCACTACCTACCTTTCCATAGGTACGCTATTTTCTACTAGCTCGATGAGCGCTAGCACAAATACATATTCATGAGCAAGAGAATCACACCCCTATCTTGTAGTGTAGGCACAGACCCAGAAAATGTGGTGTCTTGGCTGGTCAAACCAAGTCAGTTCTCTCTCTTCTCACCACAATTGTCCCTTCTGTTATCTTATAGCAGAGGCTCCAGTGTTGAGCTGTATTCCCAAGAACACAACATTCTGATGTGATCCTTCCAGTGGGCAGGTATTTGAAAGAATCACTTTGACAAGCTGGTCCCTGAACTAGAGTCAGAGATTTCCCATTTGAAAAATATGTCAAGATTACATTAAAGCCTATAATCCTGTCATAATGACATTACCAGATTTTACCAATGTTGTATCCATTCTGGTAGTGCCTCTTTGGCAACTGTGAAAGCCAGTTACTTGTGGGGATTTTATGCTTTCTTCTTGATGTAGCTGACTGTGCAGTACATTATGATGGAGGGTATTTTCTTCCTGATCCCAAGTGGTCACCAGCTTTTGGCTTGAAGCATAAGAACTAAACCTGGGCAGCCCCATGAATTTTAGGGACTGTCACTGAAGAGATCACTGCTCATATAAAATAAATAACTTTTGGGAAATTTAATGAGTTAATATACCGCAGTATCAAATTCCACAGTTGCGTAAAAAAAGTGTCCTTTCCTCTATTGTGGCAACATCACAGATTGGCAAAAGGGGAAATCCTATTTCTCCTATACAGACAGCTTTTACAGAGACATTCAAGTGCTCCATATCACACCACATTCCCAAGACATTGTATTCTAGTACCAGCACTTCCGTTTCTTGAGGAATCGGCAGTCCCACCTAGTAGCTGTCTGGGAGACTCTCTCCCCACCATGTACTGCAGTGACTCATTAGCTGTTCTCTCAAATGTCAACAATGCCTGAATTTAAATAACTGAAGATAAGGACTTCAATGTAAGACCTTTCACTCTGGAATCTGCTTCCCCCACTGTCCTGGTAAAGTCAGACTTTGTTGATTTCATGGAAACAGTAAAGGTGGAGGGTTGTTGTGGGTTTGGGGTTTTTTTGTTTTGTTTTAGGGAGGGTGAGAGGAGCAGAACTGAAGGACATGCCTTATGTTTACTTATTAAAATCATGTTTGTTATTCATTGTATGTGTGCACAGGAATAGCACTGGACTCATGTTATATATTGTTCTAGATGTCCTAACTCTATCAAAGCTAATATTCTATTTAATGAAATTAGATGGCTAGAGAACGGGTTACAGAGATTTTCATTTTAGGCTAATTTCTGCAATCTAGTTCAGATAGGTAGTGACCAAATCACTCCCCATTGAGCTATGTGAAATAAGTTGCTGTCTCCCTCCAGTTCCTGGTAAAATAGGTGCTTACATTGCAAAACCACCATCAGAACAGGCACCAATTGGCCATCTGGCTCACTAGGGAGGCCCTCTACTGAATAAGAATGGTATTAAATTTCCATCACCTAAGTATGTTTCCCCTTCCTGGGAAGGGTTGAAAACACATTCACAAGACAGTTTAAGAGAAGCCTGCACTGCTACTATAGCTGGTCGGGGAATAGGACTGGGATTGGAACCTAACGCCTTTCAGCAGCAGCAAGTTAATTTAAACAAAAATAAGCTAAGTGTTCACCTGGTGGAGGTCCAGGAG
The DNA here is from genome assembly GCF_011386835.1 of Chrysemys picta bellii. Taxonomy (NCBI): domain Eukaryota; kingdom Metazoa; phylum Chordata; order Testudines; family Emydidae; genus Chrysemys; species Chrysemys picta. The sequence continues at coordinate 88,559,062 of NC_088791.1, read as the reverse complement.
GAAGACCAGTAGGTGGTCCCGGAGGCCTCAGGGGAGGGGCAGGAGGTGGTCCCAGAGGGGGAGGCCCAGGCATGGGCGGTGCCTGTATCTGAGTTGGAGGAACAGGCTGTGGTGGGGGTTGCTGCTGTTGCTGTGGCTGAGAGGGTGTAGTAGATGACCCAGTCTCTGTACGCGACTCCTCCTTGTGTTGCTGCTGTGGTGTCTCTTCAGACTCAGAATCATCTTCATCCTCCTCTTCCTCCTCTTCTGAATATTCCTCCACTTCTCGCCCCTCCTCAGGGATTTCCTGACCTGAAGACACAGAAGAGAAGATACATTTATAAGCACTACAGAAAAACCTGAGATGGAGGATCATCTCCGCCCCCACAAAATGGTGATGGGGAGGAGAGAAGAAACTGGCCTCAGTTAGCTATTATACAAAATAGGTAACAGGAAAACAGTACAGCTCTCGCTGGTAGCACTACCATGGAGCATGGAAGGCTGTCTCATTATAACCCCATATTTTCAGGAGTTAACAATTCCTTTTGGGCTGAAATGTCTCTTGCATAACTTCACATAGCTACGGTTTGGGGATTTGGGGGGGAAACACGTGGAAAATTGATTTAGCCCTTTGAATTATACAAAAGTAAAAAACTTTCACTTTTTTTTTAAAAAGGTGATTTTATATGAGCAGAGAAGTGAAACAGCTGACACTTCCAAGTGGACACAAGTGCAGTTCTGAATGAGGAAGGAAAAATGAACTAAAGTTTGGAGAAAGACAGTATCGATGAAGTTATGAGGTTGCCTTTATACATCTTTTATGGGCATCTTAATCCTGAAAGGCTTTAGAATATTGAGAACATAGTAAAGTTGCCTCAAGAGATAAATTACTTAAACAGCAACTCAGTTTTAAGTTCTCCCCAGCTCTTTCCTCCTCTTAAAAACAGAAATATTAATGTTTCATTAGTCTAAATTATCTTCATTAGGGTTGAGAAATGAAACAAGCAACAATATTTTTTTTAAAAAGCTAAATATTTTGTTCACCAGCTAGGGAACCTATGTTCTCACCTGCCATTCGCAACATCATGGCCTGAAGTGGAGTCAGTTCCTTCATGTTCTTTTTCTTTTTCCGTGACTTCCCAGGCATGTCAGCAAACCGCACACTAAGCCCTGCAGAGATAAGCACAGGGAAAAGAGAGAGATTAAATATATACAAGTTATCATTTGATGTGGATAGCAAATTAAATATCTCGTGACTCTTTTCAAAATAGTAAGAATGTTAACATCGGTGTTATTTGCCTTATTACATCCTGCTGACCTAAAATTTCCATCAGTTTCAAATAAATACATTGTTCCTGACTATCACTTATATAGTTGAATGGATGGTTGATGCTCTTCTACACTGAGTGAAGTAGTCTCTGTATAGGACTAGCCTGAAATTCAATTATGTATCTTGTACAGTTCTTTTGAAAAGTCTCAAGTCATTAAAGTGTGGTTCTACTCTGACATGGAACTAAAAATTGCATTGTGGAGATCCTTGTTTCTGACTCAATACTCCAGGTCAAGTGTGTATATATTTTAACAAGACAGCTAAATTTGAATACTAATGTTGCAACCTCAGCCTGGGATCTCAAATTTCAGCTGGGTGCTTTCTGACTCATTTATCAGCAGTAATGAAAATTCTGTAATAGGATCTTAGGTAATAATTTAGTTAGTTGAGCCACAACAGAATTCAGTTTGCTCTTCTTTCAGCCTCATGACTACAGAACAAACAGAAATAAGAGTGTCACTTTTCAGGCTATAATGCAGTTCTATTTTCAGTCACTTTTCAGACTATAATGAAGTGGAGTTCCCACCGCACAAACCTGATTTCTTGTCTTCACCCTCCCTTTCATTGTCATTGTCACGATGCAGGAATTCATCGCCTTCACTGTCTGCATCCGATCTGTCACTATCACTGTCATCACTACTGTCATCATGCCTGTCTTGATCCATGTCCTCAGGATACCCTTCATCTTCACTGGTACTGGAGGCATCATCATCATGCCCTCGCTGACCTGAGAATGAGAGAGGAGAATATCAGGAAGCAAAGCACACCAACATGGAAGAATGAGAATATACGTCGTCTTAGGTTTATTTCTATAGTTACAGAACCCCCATCTCAGACAAACTCCATTCCAGTGAGGAAAGGACATACATTGTCTAGCATTTATCCTTTCAGCTCCCTCTCCAAGTGGAGAGTTAATCAGTTCTATTTCTAAAAGAAGACAGTAATTTCATTTCACTATCTAGGAATGGGGAGAGGGGAACAAAAGGGGGGTTAAAAAAACCCTCTAGGATGGGGATCTTATTTGAGGTTGTTTTGTTACTAATCCAATCAGCTATCACCATTGCTTGTTTTTTGGCTACTGAACAATATCTGCACCCTAAAATTCACCAGTTCATTTCTATTTATCCATTTCTACGTTTCTGAATTTCTCTGGTCACTCTACTTTGTGCCTTTTCTAGTCCCCCAAGTCCTAATGTTATGTCTACATAGCACTCCATTATGTGCATAAGCTGATAAACTTAGTTTCACTATGCAATATATGGAGGTCCTGCAGGAATTAAATGAAATAGGAGGGTCTAATTAGTTTCCCTTTTGGTGCTACTAATCCTACAGGTGCTAATGAGAATCGCTTTGGGTGGGAATGAAAGAATATGCACAACTTTTCTGAATGATGCCAGCTGGGGAGATTTTAAAATGCGGGATCCCACAATCTTGTAGCCATGAACCCTGGGGGGAGATTTCTCTCCCATTCAACAACGTACTGGTGTAAAACCAAGTATTTGAAAGTTATAACTTGAAGCTTTGACATTTGATAAGTAAATGTAATTAATATTAAATTAACTGACTTTAAATTACGCAGCATACCAGCACCTCCCAAGCGGTTTAGGAGCGTAACTATTTAAATGAAGGACGCTATCTCCAAAACTAAAGAGGCGTGCAGCTGAGACTTTTGCTCACAGAAGTCTGAAATGGAAAATTATCTGTCTCCCAGTAGGATAGTTTTTCAGATGGTTTTGTTCAATCAAATGATAGGGTTTTCTACCATTTCCCTTAGTTAAATCTCATAGACTAGAGAATAATTTCCTATTAGCAGCAAAGGCTTATTGATATCCAGTCTCGTTTCCCCCCTTTATTCAATTTCATTCCATTCCACTTAACTATAACCATCTAGACAGGTTCTTCATCTCAGAGGATTCAACACCCTTCAAACACTTGCAAATGTATCTTATCTTAGTTATCATTTGACCAAGCTATGTAGTTATTTCAATCTTTCATATAGTAAAAAAATTCTCTGTGAACCTACAGAAACCAGTCTGCACATTCCCTCCCAGTTAAGTCATAATGGCAATGCCAGTGCACACCTCATTCACTGTAGCACAATCAGTGGAAGAGCAGACAGAAGTCAAGGTAAATCTCCAGTACAAGGATAACATGAGGTCTGGGACAAAGGAGGAACAACTTATTACCTATGTCAGGACTGTAAGAAATCTCTTCCTCTCGCCTCCAAGGGGCCATCTCTAAAGTGAAGCCTACTTTACGGCCATACATCTGTAGGACTTGAGGTGGAGGAGGCCCTGGAGGAGGCCCAGGGGGCTTCCGACCTGGGGGTAACCGTGGAACACCAAGTCCAGGAGGTGGAAGTACAGAAATGGGCCGGACTGGAGGGCTGGAAATTAACAAAAAAATCATAAAGGGGATACACACGAAAATCTGTCCCAATTCCTCACAATCACCTTCACAGCAACCATTTAGACAATGATCCAGCTGTCCCTGTACTAAATGTTATGAAAATACATTAGAAATGTACAAAAACAGAGTAAGGCATTATCCTTGCCCAACGAATTTATGAACTGACTCAAAAAAAGAGGTCATCAATTAAACGTGGGAGGGTTTGGAGACACTGCTGATGGATATTAGAGATAAAGCTTTATGGAAGAAACAGGCTTAAAGGAAGACAGAAGGAGAAGAGTAAGGACACATGGGAACTGGTGCAAACATAGGGAGCAAAATGAAGACACCATGAAGCTGACAGAAATAAAAGGATGCTAAGTAATCAGTAAGAGGAAAGGGAGAGCAGGAGGATGTGAGAGAGAGGCCAGATTTAGGCTTGGTCTACACTAAACCCCCAAATCGAACTAAGGTACGCAACTTCAGCTACGTGAATAACGTAGCTGAAGTTCGAAGTACCTTAGTTCGAACTTACCTCGGTCCACACGCGGCAGGCAGGCTCCCCCGTCGACTCAGCGGTACTCCTCTCGCCGAGCTGGAGTACCGCAGTCGACGGCGAGCACTTCCGGGTTCGACTTATCGTGTCCAGACAAGACGCGGTAAGTTGAACCCAGAAGTTCGATTGCCAGCCGCCGAACTAGCGGCTGGGTATAGACGTACCCTAAGGGTATGTCTACACTACGGGATTATTCCGAATTTACAGAATTCAATTTTTGGCAACAGATTGTATAAAGTCAAGTGCATGCGGCCACACTAAGCATATTAATTCGGCGGTGTGCATCCATGTATCCAGGCTAGCTTCGACTTCCTGAGTGTTGCACTCTGGCTAGCTATCCCATAGCTCCCGCAATCTCCCCCGCCCATTGGAATTCTGGGTTGAGATCCCAATGCCTGATGGGGCAAAAAACATTGTCGCTGGTGGTTCTGGGTACAGCCTCCCCCATCCCTCCGTGAAAGCAACGGTAGACAACCGTGAAATAGAAGCTTGAATTTAACACAGCAGCAGACAAGAAGCCTATGAAAGTATTTAAGGCAAAAAATATCACAGTGAGAACAGTGGGAGAAGAACTCTAGCAATGGAGCTTAAGGTGGACTAATGTGCAAAACAAGATATGCAGGAAGACCAGAGACACTTATCAGAGTCAGTATGAGAGATGACCAAGGCACAAAGAAGGATTTTAACTGCAAAAACAGAGGGGAAATACATATAGAACTTAGGATTCATCACTCCGTCAGGACTTCCAATTCCCCTCTCCCAAACATCACTTCTATCAACAACCTCTTACACCCACCTGCAACACATGGGTGTTCAGCATTTATTACCCCTCCATGACACTTCCCTCTTACCCATAGGCTGATGTTTTCTTGAGGATAGAAGGTGGTTGAGCCCCCGGTAGGGGGATGTCCTGTATAAGGATGTTGGAGGGGGCATGAGGCATGTCTGGCAGGGGTATACTCTCCACTTCAACATGTTGTGCATTCTGCAAGAAATACAAAAAGCAAGCAGGTTAATCTCTTAGGAGGCAAAGGGAAGAGGATCATGTGCACACTCCTCACTTTATAGAATACAGAGGGTAGCGAGTCAGTTCTTTCCCTCATAAAAATGGTTATTCAGAAGGTTGCCTGTCCAACTGGTATGTCACTCTCTGTGTTAGACCCCTGAATGAACATTTGGAGAAACAGATCACGAGCATAAAATAATTAAGGCCTCTTTGGTCAACGGTAACACACAGAGCTCAGCTAGCTGAAAACATTTCCCCATTCAAATAATCAAAACCTGATCAGGCTTATATTCCTCTTAAGATACTTAGCCCCGGTCTACACAACAGTTAGGTCAACATAAGGCAGCTTATGTCGACCTATGTCAGTGTACACACTACCATCTTGCTCCCTCCGATGTAAGTGCCCTACTACACAGACAACTCCACCGCCACGAGAAGCATAAGGCTTATACAGGAGCAGTTAGGGCAAGCAGTGTCCTCCTAGATACTGTCTTATTTACATCAGCTGTTGGCTGTCATTCTTGTCAATTTCTGGCGCCATGCTGGAGCCATGAAATTGACAAAATAGTCATCCCTGCTCCCAGCCCAGGAGGGGGCTCCCCGCTTGGAGTTGGGCTGCTGCCAGGGTCCAGGCTCCCCCATCCCAGCTGAGCTGCTACCCAGGCTCCCTGCCAGGCTGCTCCCGGGGTCCTGACTCCCCGCTCGGAGCCCAGGCAGCCACCCCGCTTCCAGCGGGGAGCTGATGGCTGAGAGCCAGGGGTAGCCAGGCTCCCAGCAGGGAACGTAGAGGCAGGGAGGGGAGCCTGTGGGGCAGCCAGGCACCTGGTGGGGAGCCACAAGTGGAGCTCAAAGCCCAGCTCTGCCTTAGGTTGGTGGAAGCGCTCCTGGTGAAGACGCACACCACTGACTGAAGGAGGGGACAGTGGACATGAACCACCACAGTAATTACGACCTTAATAGAGGTCGACTTAAGTTTTTAGTGTAGACATGCCCTTAGTTCCCAAACAAAGATATACTGCAGGCAAGAACACCATGTCCTTCAGAGTATCTGGGAAGCACCCATTATAGGAAGGATTTATAGTTGAGTGGGACAGAGCTTAGGGACTCAGATACTACAGCAGAACAACAGAAACACTTGTAAATAAATGCTGAGACACACTCATTACATGCGTACACACTTAGGAGGGTTTTAAAACAAAATTAGCTTAATTCCCGTTACAAAAGACGTATCTCACAAGCCAGGGTATGCAAGATAGTTAGGGCTTCCATTGTAAAACCATTCCAAAACCATCCTTCCCTGTAACCTTCCAAGAAATAAAATATAGTACATCACAGAAACACTGAGGACATACTGATGGTTCATCATGTTGTCCCTGCTAAAGTACTATGACTGAGGAGGTGGCCAACGTGCACGGTGCACAGCTTGGTGAAAATACTCAATGTGGCAGGGACTGAGGACCAAGTCTGGAACAATGTTACCTTGACAGCATCGAAGTATTGGCTGAGCTGCGATCTCTTCTGCTCATACTCCACTTCCAGCTTGCGCAGTTCTTTGTAGATGTCAGGATTCTCCTTCTCGTACAGCCGCAGAATTCGCTCAAAGGTCTCACGCAGCTTCTTGCGCTTGTCCTTCAGCACCTTCTCATTAAGTTGTGGCTGCTGTACTGGGTTAAACTCTGATCCGGGAGAGTAGGACCAAGGCAACAAACAATTCCAAAAAGAAAATTATAGGGGAGACTTGCAACAGAAGCCATGATTACCCAATTGCATATACTGCACACATGTTCAATATAGCAACCTCCAGAGACAATGACATGACTATCTGGAGACCTGATGGAAAGCTGATTCAGACCCTTAAGGGGGTTGTCTCCTTTTACACAGCCATTAGAGACAATATGCACCACTCCTATCCTTTTGTCTTCCATAGGAACGTCTAGTCATCCAAAATTCTCCAATATCCAATTACCTTGAAAAAGTTCACCATCTATTCCCATTCCACGAACCATTTACCCCCTTTTCTTCTCCAATCCTTCTAACAAGCAAAACCCAGTACTTGGCAAAGTTTCCACAGTACAACCCACATAGTCACTCCATTAACCCCTAAACCCATCTTGTCCCATCTCTCAATTCTCACCTCCCATCTTATCTGATCCTTCCATCTCCCCTCTCACCCTAAATGCAAGTCCCTCCAGATGGTACCCACTCACCCATCTCATCCAATTTTTCCATGTCCCGAATGATCTGTTTGGGATCTTTCATCTTAAGTACAGCTGCTCGGACCATCATCCGCTGCTTCTTGTTCTGAGAAGGTCAGAGAATAAAAAAATCAGGAACAGTGCTGTTGTTCTAGGATAAATAGGGGAACAGATATAATCTATGACATCACATTTCTCTTTGTAATTCAGCTTTCCGGGACTTCTAAATGTGCTCAAAGAACTCCCTCAGGAAAGAGAAATAAATTCATCCATTCTTTTCAAAGTGCTTTACGAATGTTAATCACTCAACACCACCCTGTAAGGTCCATTTTAAAAGTGAGTTAAGCAGTGGCTCTGAACCTTTCCAGACTACTGTATCCCTTTCTGATTTGTCTTGCGTACCCCCAAGTTTCACCTCACTTAAAACTACTTGCTTAGAAAATCAGACATAAAAATACAAGTATCACAGCACACTATTACTGAAAAATTGCTTACTTTCCCATTTTTACCATATAATTATAAATCAATTGGAATATAAATACTGTAATTACGTTTCAATGTATAGTATACAGAGCAATATAAACAAGTCATTGTCTGTTATGAAATTTTAGTTTGTACTGACTTTGCTAGTACTTTTTCTGTAGCCTGTTGTAAAACTAAGCAAATATCTAGATGAGTTGCTGTACCCCCAGAAGACCTCTGTGTACCCCCAGGGGTATGTATACCCCTGGTTGAGAACCACTGAGTTAAAGTACTTTCAGGTATTCCATATACACTGTGTCCCTGAACTGCCAATTGTTGTAATATTAGTCTTTTTCCGCCTCACATTTAAAAATGTTTCTCCCGCCCCAGTTGCTTTGGAAAAGACCCACACAAACAACAGGGGAACACAAAGTGCTATAAAATGAACAAAGTAAACAGAGAAAAAAAATCTCTTTTTTTTTTTTCTTCTATTTTAGGTATTACAAGTAGAAGTTGTAGGTTAATAAAATTCAGACAAATGTGACTTAAGTTGACAACATTCCTTTAAATTACTTGGTCAGACAACATTTTCCACAGAAAGAAAGTGACTCCTGAGAAGCCAACCAGAAAGGCTGGATTCTACCTATTGTCTCAAGCCCATAACAGTTGGGAATGTGATGCATATTAGAAAGGTGCTGGCCAGGTGTTCTTAGGGATGGTAATAGTGTCTTACCTTCTTCAGCTCCCTCTTCCGGGCCTCCTTTCCTGCAGAAGAGAGAAATGACTAATTGAAAAAGAAGCAAATATAGTCGTAACTCTTCCCTTGTGACTACTGAAGTTCTGTTTCTTAACAGCTTGTGATTTAAAAGCCAAATTTTATCCACCCCCACTTTCACAGTCTCAGATATTTTATTAGAAACAATCATATTTCATACCCATTATAGAAGAAGGAAGGCGATAGATGGCCATACTAGCAACCCCACTCCTCCAAAAGCAGAGATATTTCTATATACACCCACCTAATTGATGTAACAAGTTCTGGAGTAAGGAGTCTTTTTGAAACAAGACTATATGAATTTAATGCTAATTAAATGATTAACACCCTAGAAACTGAAATATTCTATGCTTAGAATAGAAAAAACTTTTTTTTAAAATCTACATTTTGGACAAACTTAAAACATTGCTAATCATGACCATCTGAATTATTTGATAGTGAGAGTTGATCTTTGTGCTTGTTTCTAGATGCTTATTTGACCATCAGAATCTTAGCAGTTACACTAATGCAGGAGGAATAGATGTGTGTAGTCTTGTTTCCTCCTCTAACTACACAATGCTTGTGGAATCTCACCTGACTCCCAACCAGCTTTCATTCCCATTTTTATCTCAGATGAATTAACCATTCTTACAACAAGAAATTTAGTGACTACTTACGGGCCTGGTCTGTAGGGTTCATGAACTTCCCACTCTTGGTGGAGGATGTTGATCTCCGCCCCATTTTGACCAATTTTTTTTTACTGCTTCAATAAAATGGGGGAAAAAAAGACACCTGAAAAAGAAAAAGCCACGTCACATGCTGTATGTAGTAGTCAGAATACTCCAGTTCCTCCTCTTTCCCCCGCCCCCCACATTAGTGCTTGTTTTCCCAGAAACTCAAATGTCTGTCACCTCCCTAAATCCCAGCTCTCAAGAATGTGCAGAATGCCACTGCAGACTCAGGCAAACATACAAAGCCGCACAACCACACCATTTCGTCAGCAAATGACTATTGCATCTCATTCATTTCAATAATCAAATGAAAAGTATCATGTTTGTATTTACTAGGGTTTTGCACACTTTGTTGCTTCTGAAATTAGAGTAGAGCCCTGCTACTCAACCTAAGCCCAACTACAAGTGTCGGGCCCGGGTCGGGTGTGAAAACAACCAGACCCTCTTGGGCTCATGTCGGCTTGGCGATGGGGTCAGCACCGCAACGGCTGCATGCTCTGCTCCTGGTGGCCACCACCATCTTGCTGCGCTGCGTGAGCTGCAGAGTGATCATGCTGAAGAGTTCAAGTACCTCTCACTCTACAGTTCACACAGCGCAGCAGGAGTTGCTGGACAGCAGGAGCATGGCCCACAGCTGCTGCAATTCCAACAGCAGGGGCAGGAGGAGAACAGCAGCGCTGATTCAGGTTTGGGGACAAATGTCAGGGTTGGGTTGGAAAATGACTCAATCCTCTAGGGTTGGTCAGCTGGGTTTAGGTCTGGTTCAGGCATTAGGCCTGAGCTGACTTGTAGGGCAGAGCTCCTTGCATTCCTCCCTCTCCCCCTGCAACAACTCCCTGTATGCCATCATCTCATCCCTCTCTCTTTCTGGGACTCCCTGAAACACTCTCAACCTCATGACAGGATTTCTGAGTGCCATCCAATCCTCCCACTGCAGGGTCCTCCATTCTCCCCCTCACCTGGGGTTCAGTGTGATCTCCCATTTCACTCCCATGCCAGGGGTTGTCCCACATTCCCCCTTCCCTCATAACAGGGTTCCCCCTGCTTTCCACACTTCTCCACTAGCATACATGCCATGGCTCTGTGTCCCCCTACTCTCCCCCCTTTATTACTTCTCTTCTTTCTGTCTGGGAGATAAACCATTCAGGATGTGAACATCACACTATTGGGAGGATGGACAGAGAAGAGACAGTATTGCTATGTTGCAAGGTGTTGGCTTCATCAACGAGTTATTTAATCTGTAAACAACTACAGAGGTACTTGAAGATGTGGGCAGCTCTACTAAATCAATGGCAGGAGCTCTGCATGTCCCCCACTTTCCCCTTCTCAACTTCCTCAAAATCAATAGTGTTCTTCTGCCCACTGATATCTAGAACATTCTTTGAAATTTTAGAATTAATCCAATGCAGTGTTCAAAAGTTAGTGTGTTCCATTAAACCACCATCCAAATGGAAACATGACATCCAGTTGAATTTAAGGCTGCACAAGATCTGTGGTCCTGCTGCAGCCTACAATGTATACCTCTCTGTACACTGTTTCCATACATCCCATACCAATCACCTCTCTATCACAGGGATACCAGTTTATCATCTGCCCTCCTTTATGTGAAGAGTCTCAAAAATGTGCATTGTTGAACATCTGGATTTAGAATTTTTCTTCATAAATTGTGTCTCTAGTATAAACTGTGAAGATCTGTCACCACACTAACCTTTCCTCTTTTTATGCAAGTGCTCTAATTTCATTATCTGGAGTTAGAAAGTTTGGATATGAAGACAGGCTAGTTTATGTGTAATTAAACTTTTAATCTTCTGCCACATAATGAGCATTATAATCACATGATTACCTTTAAGATACTGAGCATTGCACTAAGATGGCATTAGGTGCCCTCAGTATGTGAGTAGACTGGGCCCTTACTGAAGAGCTAGAAATGATTGTATTCAATATACGGTTTAATTCAGCATTTGTAAAATGCTTTTATCTGTACTGTCTGGTTATAAAGCATCATAACAGCCATGCGTACAACAAAAGCAGTCTAGCTTTTGAGTTCACTGATAAAATAAGCCATCTCTTATGGATAGTTAAGGCAACACAAGTTTGATTTCTCAGATCATTATTTCTCTAGCCAGGAATACTATGGGGTGGGGAGTTAACAGATTTATACCTCTCACATAAGGGTCCCAAACTCTGCATTTTTCGGGTATGTAATACTGAGGTCACCTCCCGCACCATCCCGCTCCGAACACCCTGAGGACACCAGACCCTCGGGTCATTAACGTGTTCGCAGCCTTAACTTCACCTTGTCTCTGTGCAGGACAGTTAGGTACAAGCCCCCTCCCTGTACAGACTCCAGGCCTGCAGGACACGAGGTCCGAGGCAACAGTGAGCCCGAGACACAGATACGGTTGGGAACAAGCCCTTGCTCTGCTGACCACAACCGGCCTGATACCGATACCTGCCCCCCGTTACCCCGCCCCCTGAGAACTTCCCCGGCATCGCGGCTCCTTCCCCGCAGAGCCGCCGGCCTGGGCGCGCCGGCAGGCGGGGGGAGAAGTGGCCTGGCAGGGGGGAGAACCCCCCTCCCTCTCCTGCAGTTCCGTGATACCCCCCACCCCCGGGGGCCCTGCAGGTCCCTGGGCTGCTCCACTCCCCCTACCGGGGAGGGGGGAGGAGACGCGCAGGAGCACAGCGAGCGGTCGGTCTGTCTCCCAGCCTGCTCTGCTCCTCTCACCCCTCTGAAGGGCGGGAGCCGAGCTCCTCTGTCTCGCTGCGGAGCGGCGGTTTCTACGCTGTCCCCTCGGCTCCTCGCCTCCTCGGCCTCGCCGCCATCTTCAATGGTCGCGGGCGGGACGCGCGCGCCACTTCCGCCCCGGAACCTCCAGTTGGGCCCGAGAGCCTTAGAGGTGCCGGAAATTGGCAGCCAGAGCGTCGCCCGCCTCGGGCCGGTCTGAAACAGACCTCCTCGGGCTCTATGGTGCGGCGGCGGGAGGGAAGCGGGCTCTGCCGACCATTAGCCCAGTCACCCGAGAGGAGGCCACGTGACGCTGCAGCGGGCGGGGCGGTAACAGCGGAGAGGGGGCGTGTCCCGGCTCTGTCGACGCCGCGATGCTGCGCGGGCCGAGAGGGTCCGACGGGCTGGGGGCGGGACTGCCCATGGCCCCTCCCGCTCCCGGGGTCACCAAGCTACGTCACCCTCTCTAAGCTCCCCTCACCCTCAGCCACCTGCCCCGCCCCTCATGACGTCACCCGCCCGGCTCCCAGCCTCGGCTCTCGCGCGGCTTCTGCCCCCGGGCTGTGCTCGGTGCCCCTGGAGCCCTGCTGGGAGCCTTTTCCCTGCACCGCCCCCGTTTTCCCAGCCGGTGATGGAAAAGGCCTAGAGATCTAAATAAAATTAAGGATGTGTATCTAACCATGCATTTAACCATGTCAGCTATTTGCTAATTGGCTCATTTGGCTCACAAGTATATGCAGCTGCTTCTCCATATCTCCCCAAGGTATTTAGTGCAAAGGGTCAAGGGATGTACCTTGTTCTCTCTTCAATATGATAAATGTATCCGCAACAGATGTTTCTTGTATCCCCTTCCCCAAAATAATATATGTATTCTGTGTAACCTATTATCTATAGGTCAGTGTAATGACGCAAAAGAATCAAGGCTAAGTTGTTTGTTACTGGTTATAAAAAAGGGCCTGCTTGGCCCTGTAAGATGTGTCTCTCCTCTGGCATGAGCCAATGGGAGCACCCTCTCAGCTGACTGACAAATAAAGGACCTGGTACCCGTCTTCTTGTCTCTCCGTGCCTCCTTGGTGTAATTAGGTAAGCTCCGGGGGGAAACGGGCCCTATTTGGCCAACAAATTGGCGACTCCGCCGGGACTTCTCTCCCTGTGGAGGGCACTGACCGATGACCGAAGGCGATTCCGAGGAGTGGCCACCTCGAGCTGTTGGTTTGCTCGGGCCTCGGGTCGTCACAATCGGTCGGGGCGGCTGTGTCCTCTCTAAAGAGAACTCCTAACGACACGGAGATAAGACGGTACCAGAAGAGGGGAAGGTCCAACAGCCGGACGCGGCCACTCCGGGCGGTAAGTGCGTTTACCTCTTGGGTTTGAGGGATAACGCCCCCCGCAGTGTAGGTTGGACCCTTTAGGTAACCCCTGTGTGGGAAGGTATTGTAGGTGGATAAATCTTTTGTGGTCATGGTAACTGAACCAGGCAGCGGCTAATGAATAATTTCACTAACTTCACTAGTCCGTGGGCTGTACTGGACAATTATTGGGACGTAGAAAAGTCCCAGGGCCTGCTTTTATTCTTGGCAGGGATATTGTTCTTTTTCATATTAATGATATGTTGGAAGCCAAAATTGTGATAACCAGGTCTAGGACTTAAACCGACTCTAGCCGCACCGAGACTCCTGCGAGGGGAAACCCCGTGACTAGGATATCTTGATCGCAAGGGGGGTCGGTCGAACCCGTGACCAGGTTTAATTGAATACAAGCATAATGGGGTCCGGACAAAGCACATACGCTGGGACACCCTTGGAATGTATGTTAAATAATTGGAAGGCGTTTAGACGCCAGGCTGATTATGTAATGGTATTATGTAAAGATGATCTGATAAAATTCTGTACTGTGGAATGGACGACATTTGGGGTGGAATGGCCCATTGGGGGAACACTTAAATTAAAAACTGTGCAAGCTGTGCATGGCATTGTAACTGGGGATGGACATTGGGACCAGTTTCCCTATATAGATATTTGGCAGGATCTTGCAGCCAATCCCACCCCCCCGGCTGCGAAAATGTAAAGCACAGGCCATTGGGGCCTTAATGGCCCGTGCCCCTGTTAGGCACCCTGGTCGTCCCCCTGTTAAGAAACTCTGTCCACCAGTTGTGATTCCTTCTGCCCCTGATCCTATGCCCCCTCCTCCAGTGTATCCTGGCCCTCCGGTCTTGCCAGAACAGTCTCCTTCCCCTGAAAGTGATACCCCGACGAAAAGATCAGGAGAAAGTATTAGAGAGGATCTCAGTGATCAGGACTCCTCTGCTCCAGAGCCCTCTACGAGCTCCACAGGCTCCGCGGTGTCTGACCGCACTAGGAGCAAAACTGGCTCCGGGACGGCTGAGGGGGAATGGAAATTAACAGATAAGTACAACCCTGGGGACACACGGTTCACTTTTATTAAGAGCCCTGTAACGGCAAAGGTAGCCCCGGTGCACCAACTGCCCCTAAGGGAAACTGTAGCCCCCGGAGGTGCGCTCACTATGATATATGTCCCCTTTACTACAAGTGACCTATATAACTGGAAGCACCAGAACCCCCCGTTTACAGAGGACCCCGCTCCACTAACAGCAGTCTTTGAAACTTTGGTCTCGGCCCATAATCCTACTTGGGGCGATATGAGAATTGCTCTAAATACCCTACTGACTGCGGAGGAGAGGCGCTTGGTCATCTCAAAAGCCCGTGAGGGGCTAGCAGGAGGGGGAGCGAGCGCAGCTGATTTAGCCAACCAGCTCCCTGAGACCGTGCCCAATTGGGCCCATAATACTGAGGAGGGTCGAGACCTCCATCGCAGATATGCTGTAGCTATAGTACAGGGGATGAAACGCTGTATTAGAAAGACTCCAAATTGGGCCAAGTTGTATAATATTCGACAGGAAAGGAATGAGAATCCAGCCGCCTTTTATGAGCGCCTGTGTAACACCTGTAAAAGATACACAGACCTCAATCCGGAGGATGCCAATGGGAAGCGGGTGTTAATTCCCCTCTTTATTGGGCAGTCCTATGAGGATATTAGGAAAAAGTTGCAGAAATTGGACGGGGCATCGGGTAAAAATATAGAGGAGCTCTTAGAGATTGCATTAAAGGTCTATGATCGCAGAGACAATGAGGAACAGAAAAAGGGGGCCCGCATGTTAGCGATGGCCCTGAGGGAGGGAAGTGAGAAAAAGGGGGGCAAGGGGCAAACAGGACCACAGGGGAAGGGAAAGGGCCGCCGTTTGGGACTAAATCAATGTGCTATCTGTAAAGAGGAGGGCCACTGGAAGAACGAATGCCCCCAGCGACACACCATGGGGGAAGGATATAGAAACAAAGTCCCACCCGCGCCCATCTTCTACAACGGCGCGGAAGAGTCGTTTGTATAGGGAGGCCGGGGGACCCAGCGGCCCCTTCTGGCGGCACAGCCCGCCAGCCTGGATCCCATGGTAACAATTAAGGTAGGGGGCCGCCCAATTGAAGCCCTTATTGATACAGGGGCTACCCTTAGTTTGCTTCCCCTCGCAGAGGCTCCTCAAGCAAGGGCTCAAGGGTGTGCTATAGTTCAAGGGATAGAGGGACAAAACATAAAATTGGAAAAAACTCTTCCCCTCTTAGTGAGAGTAGGGGACCATCATATTTCCCACCAATTCGTTTGTAGCCCTTCCTGTCCCATTGCGCTGCTAGGACGAGATGTGCTTACTAAATTACAGGCAGAAATCTCGTTCAATAATAATGGGACTATGGAAGTTAGGCTTCCTAAACAACAAACTTCTAATTATCAAATGGCCCTTCTGAGTGCTGAAAATCCTCCCACGGCGCAGCCGGAGAGTGAGAGGGACCAGCTGCCGGGGGTTAACTCTAAAGTCTGGGCTGAGGAGGGAGGCTTTGCTCGGGCTCGAAACGCTCCACCAGTGCATATTTCCCTTAAGGAAGGAAGCCGCCCAGTCCGAATTCGACAATACCCCCTTAAATTAACCACTCGGATCGGATTGAAGCCTCTAATTCAAAAGTTTTTACAGTACAGCTGGCTAAGGGAAGGCACTTCCCCGTACAATACTCCGATAATGGGAGTGCCTAAGCCTAATGGGCAGTATCGATTGGTCCAGGACCTAAGACAGGTTAATAAGTTAATAGAGGCCCCTTATCCAGTTGTCCCAAACCCTCATACTATCTTGGGCCAAGTCCCCAAGAGCCACAGCTGGTTCTCTGTAATAGATTTAAAAGATGCTTTCTTCTCTATACCCCTTGATCAGGAGTCTCAGAAATTGTTTGCCTTTGAATGGGAGGACCCAGATACTCATTACAAGGCTCAGTATCTCTGGACTGTTGTCCCTCAGGGACTTACCTGTGCACCCGAGATCTTCGGCAGCCAGCTAAAAAGAGATCTTGCCCCGTTCCTGGCTAGACACCCCTCGTGCAACATAGTTCAGTATTGTGATGATCTGCTCTTAAGTGCTGAGAGGGAGACAGCTTGTAAAGAGCAGACTATAGAACTCCTTAATTTTCTTGGAGCTCAGGGGTACAAGGTTTCCAGGGAAAAAGCCCAATTGGTTAAACAGCAGGTCACTTTTCTCGGGTATCATCTTTGTCAGGGACGTCGTAGCTTGGGTAAAGATAGGATCCAAGTTATACTCGAGAGCCCTCGACCCCGAAACCCCAGAGAGTTGAGGGCTTTCCTGGGACTAACCGGTTTTTGCTGGCTTTGGATCCCTGACTACGGAGGGAAGGCCAGACCACTATACGAGTCCCTTACTAAAGAGGGTCTGCTCCACTGGACATGGACCAAGGAAAAAGAAAAAGCATTTCAAGAGCTTAAAAAGGCTTTAGTTCAGCCTCCCGCTTTAGCTCTCCCGGATTCCCGGAAGCCGTTCACCCTATACGTTCACGAGAGGGGAGGGGTGGCATCTGGAGTCCTGTGCCAAAGGTCGGGACCGACCTGGCGACCCATAGGTTATTACTCAAAGGTATTGGACCCGGTTGCCAAAGGCTGGCCGGCTTGTTTACGAGCCGTGGCTGCGACCGCTCTCCTTGTACAGGAGGCTGAAAAATTAACCCTGGGTGGGGACACTGAGGTTGTGGTGCCCCATGGGATACCCCAGATACTGGGAACAGGAGCCGGGGAAAAGCATCTAAATCCTAGTCGGCATACTAGATATGAGGTAGGGCTTTTGTTGGCCCCTAACCTGACTTTCAAGACAGTTAGTTCCCTCAACCCGGCTACCTTGCTGCCTGATCCCCAGGTTCCCTGTAGGGCCCGCCCCACTCATGATTGTATTGAAGTCTTGCAACAAGAGACTAAACCTCGCCCTGATCTCTCAGATTTGCCCTGGCCCAATCCCGATATCGAAGGATATGTTGATGGATCTAGTTATGTAGAAGATGGGAAGCGATTTACAGGAGCAGCCGTCATAGTTAAAAGTGGAGAGGTGTACAAGTTTAAGCTTAGCCCCAATTTATCTGCCCAGGGGGCGGAGCTGGTGGCTCTTATTGAGGCTCTCCGGTTGGGAACTGGGAAAACTATTAATTTATATACCGACAGTCGTTACGCGTATATGGTGGTGCATGCCCACGGAACCATGTGGAAAGAAAGGGGCTTCATTACGGCTTCAGGCCAAAGAATAGCCCATGGGACCCTTATTAAGTCATTACTTGAGGCCCTGATGCTCCCCCTCCGGGTCGCCGTGATACACGTGCGTGCACATGGGAGGGCCCCTGAAACCGAACAGCGTAAATACAATCGATTGGCTGATCAGGCCGCGAAAGAAGCCGCACAAGGAGGAGCCACATGGCTTCTCTGGGCCCAAAATACAGGAGTCAAAACCCCTGCTCCCCACTATACAACAGAGGAAGTGTCTCACGCGCAAGCCACAGGGGCCCAACAAATTCCCTCTGGGTGGTGGAAGTTGCCAGGGGGGGAGATTTTTGTACCTAGACCAGTACTCCAGGAAATTCTCCAATCCTTACATAAGGAGGGACATTTGGGATCAGGAGCTATGGTCGATTTGGCTACCCGGTCCCTTAGGGGATTGGGTATGCATATGGAAGCCCAAAGAATTGTTAATAACTGTTCTATTTGCCAACAAACAAACCAAAAGGGGTGCGGCCCCCCCGCCCCAATGGGAGGCCGGCCCTGGGCTGCCTATCCTTTTCAAAGGTGGCAGGTGGACTTTGCTGAAGTCCCCCCTTGTAGGGGCTATAAGTATTTGCTTGTTTTTATTGACCAACTTACTGGGTGGGTAGAGTGTTACCCTACACGGCATTGTCAAGCACGGGCAGTCACTAAAGCCCTGTTACATGAAATACTTCCCCGCTTCCATCTCCCTGAAGTAATTGAGTCGGACCGGGGAAGCCATTTTATCTCTCAGGTGGTTCAGCAGGTGTTGCGGGCCCTCGGTATCCAATGGAAATTGCATACACCTTGGAGACCGCAGAGCTCGGGCCAAGTGGAGAGAATGAATAGAACTCTCAAAGATACTCTCACTAAACTGTGTATGGAGTCCGGTTTAAAATGGCCTGATGCTCTGCCACTCGCCCTTACCCGCATTCGGAGGGCCCCGTGTAAGGGTCTGAAACTTTCACCCTTTGAACTGGTCTTTGGGTTCCCTCCCCGAGTACTCATCCCGGGGTACCGAGAGGATGTGAACTGGGAAGTAGGGAATGACACCTTGTGGAAACAGGTTTCTGCGCTACAATCTGTTTTGTTACAGCTACATCGATACGCGGCGTCTTTCCAGACCCTTCCCTTGGATCAACCCGTGCATTCCTTCCAGATTGGTGATCAAGTCCTTATCAAAAAGTGGAAGCGCGATCCCCTCACGCCACGGTGGGACGGTCCGCACACTGTATCGCTCATCAGCCAGGCCGCCGTTAAGGTCCTCGGGAGCGACAAGTGGACACATCATACACGAGTAAAGCGGTTTCTGAATCCAAACCCGGAGAGCAACACAACCGAAGAGGACAACAGCCCTCTGTCCACTCCGGCTCTGGAAGCCCGGGATGGCACAGGTGAAGACTCCATCTGGGAGTACCAAGGACTAGAGGGACTAAAGGGACTGTTTAGAAGAAAGGGACAATGAAGCTATCCCTTGTAATTCTGTTATGTATATTCAGTGATTCATATGGTTGGAAAAATAGGTTTTTGCAATTAGGGGAAATAATAGCAGATTCCTTTAACCTTACCAATTGTTGGGTATGTGGCGGTCCAGGAGAATTAAATGAGTGGCCCTGGGTAGCCCAGCCAGTGCAGCCCAAATGGTGGCTAAGCAACTTAAGCATAGTGCATAATGGAATGGGACGGTGGACTGAGGATAGTGACCCTTGGCGGCTCTATTTTACTGGAATGGGTGTCTTTTGCCTTAATCGAACAAAGCGCGAAGGAAAGTATGTGGGAGAAAGTACGTGCAACTGGACTTTATCTCTCGGATTTGATTGCTGGGATCCCTACTGTCGCCCGTATGACTGTTTTAAGTATCAGGGACGCTGGAACCATACCCATGTAAAGCTGACTAATAATAGCTGGGTAAGATGTTCCTACTGGAATCATACGGGTGATGGTTGTAAGGCAGTAGGATTGGATGGGTACTTTGATGCCCTCTTTTTAAGTTGCCAGCGAGATAACACCACTAGTAAGGACCACGTGGTACGATGGTATCAGTGGGCATGGCAGCACCCTAATGGAACCCGAGTGACACATTTTAAACAATTTTGGTCTAGTACCAATAGCCCAAGATTTGGTTGCAACTGTGTCTGGAAGGCGAGGGCTGGGGCATGGAAATGTGATTACTGTAATCCGGACGTAGATAATTTTCTCGGGGGGCCCATAGAATCAGGTAACGCTTTGTATTATGAGGAGCCGGGCCCTGCAGACAACCCCGAGACCTGGGATGGCCCCTTTGCTAATGGAATCTGGGCCTTGAAAGGTCATTATTGGATCTGTGGATCCTATGCTTATCGCAGATTGCCTCCAAACTGGTCAGGAATATGTTATGTAGGATATATTAGGCCTCTATTCTTTTTACTACCTCAAAACCAAGGAAATAGGTTGGGAATTAAAGTTTATGATGATTTAATTAGAGAAAAATGGTTTGTGGACTCCACTTTGACTGCCGGGAGTTCCCAAACTTGGGGAGCTCAGGAATGGCCCCCTGAAAGGATCATCAAACATTATGGACCGGCCACCTGGAACCCTAGTGAGCTAGTAACAGGAGCCAGGGAACCAATCTATAATCTCAACCGAATCATTAGGCTGCAGGCTATCTTGGAAATATTAACCAACCAAACAGCCGCGGTACTGGACCTTTTGGCCGATCAATCAACTCAAATGAGACATGCAATTCTTCAACACCACATAGTTCTTGACTACTTGCTAGCAGAGGAAGGAGGACTCTGTGCAAAACTAAATGAGTCTAACTGCTGCTTACAAATAGATAATGGTCAGGCAGTAAAACAGTTAACAAAGGAAATGAGAAAGATAGCCCATGTCCCAGTACAGACCTGGGGTGGGTGGGACACAGATTGGTTTACCTCCTGGCTGCCACAATTGGGATGGCTACGAAAAGGTTTTCTCCTTTTTATATTCTTTGTAACCACCCTATTAACTCTCGCTTGCTTTACCCCTTGCTTGGTTGCGGTAGTCCGAAGATTGGCTAGTCAGGTTACATATCAACAAATGATGATATTGTACAAACCAGTAGAAACTGAGGAACAAGGGCTATAAGACTCTTAAAATGCTTTTAAGGGGGGAGATCTGATGGAAAAGGCCTAGAGATCTAAATAAAATTAAGGACGTGTATCTAACCATGCATTTAACCATGTCAGCTATTTGCTAATTGGCTCATTTGGCTCACAAGTATATGCAGCTGCTTCTCCATATCTCCCCAAGGTATTTAGTGCAAAGGGTCAAGGGATGTACCTTGTTCTCCCTTCAATATGATAAATGTATCCGCAACAGATGTTTCTTGTATCCCCTTCCCCAAAATAATATATGTATTCTGTGTAACCTATTATCTATAGGTCAGTGTAATGACGCAAAAGAATCAAGGCTAAGTTGTTTGTTACTGGTTATAAAAAAGGGCCTGCTTGGCCCTGTAAGGTGTCTCTCCCCTCTGGCATGAGCCGATGGGAGCACCCTCTCAGCTGACTGACAAATAAAGGACCTGGTACCCGTCTTCTTGTCTCTCCGTGCCTCCTTGGTGTAATTAGGTAAGCTCCGGGGGGAAACGGGCCCTATTTGGCCAACACCGGCGTTCCCGGGCTTAGCTGAGCCACTGGTTCTTGGGCCCTTCGCCCCAGGGGAAGGTGTTTTTGGTTTGATCCATCCAGGCCCGAGGGGCAGCTATGGCAGGGCTTGTGCACACCTGAAAGGCTACAGCACGTCGCTGCACCGTGGCGGTGTAGTCACGGCCTGCGCCGATAGGAGGCGTTCTCCTGCCAGCGTAGTTAATCCACCTCGTGTCCCTAGGCGCCAGGTCTACGGAAGAATTCTTCCATCGGCCTAGCACTGTCTACACTGGGCGGTGGATTTTCACTCCCCCAAGTCACGCAGCTGGGTAAACCTAACTTTTTCGTGCAGACCAGGCCTAAATTGCAGGCACCAAATAGGCCTCCTGCACTTTCAATCTCTCTCTTCTCTGCTCCTACTGCCTAATATGTCCTGCCCATTTCAGACCAGCACTTCCAGCGTCTACATGTGCTGGTTTTCCTCTCTTGTACCTGGTCCAGGCTAAATGTAGCTACATGTAATATTACCAACTCCACACAGTCAAGAATCATGAGTCAGTTCTCCCCCACCCCCAAAAAAATCTTGAGATTGGTTTAAAATATAAAATCTTAGGTTCTTTTTATTTGCATTATAATTTTTTAACTTTATTCTGCACTTAAATAACTTTTTCATCCTTTCCTCCAAAGTCATGAGCACTAGAGCCTTCTTTGTTTTAAAGCTGAAATTCTTACATAATTACACATTTAAGGAGCTGGAACTTTAAGAAAAACACCAAATGTTACAAGTCTTGGCAGTACTGTTATATGGCAGGGTGCTTTAAATACCAGTAGCCACTTGTACCCAGATCTGCACGAGGGTTCTCATCTTTGCTGCCAATAGGGAAGCTGAACTAGTAGCAACGTGGGGAAATTTTTTACCAAAAAATAAAGTTCCTAGTGGTTACAACTGTAATCTCTATCCTTTTTTTTTTTTTTAAGTCCTCCCTCAGGTACTTCTAATCTCTGCCATACGCCCTTTCACTCCTTCATTCTCTCCGAATGACTTTTCATTCCTTCCTTCCTCTCCATCCAGGATTAGGTTGACCTAACTACTGTGATCAGTGCACAAATTTTTTCACAGCCCTGAGCATCATAGCTAAATTAATCTCAATTTTTAAGTGTAGACCAGGCCTAAAAGGTGACTTGATTATGGTGAATTAGAACCTTCATGGGGAGAAAATACCAGGTACCAATGCTCTTTAATCTAGCAGAGAAAAGGATAACAGGAACCAATGGCTGGAAGTTAAAACCAGAGAAATTCAAATTAGAAATAAGATGCATGTTTTAAACAATGAGGCTGATAAATTATTGGAAGAACCTACCAAGGGAACTGGTGGATTCTCCATCTCTTTATGTCTTCTGATCAAGACTGGATGCAAACACAAGTATTAGGACTCTATGCAGGTGAAACTATGTGAAATTCTATAGCCTGTGTTATACAGGAATGCAAATGATGATTTAATTGTCCCTTCTAGCCTTGAAATCTGTGAATACATTAATCAAACTTCTGGTTAAGCATCTACAAGTCTATAAACTTTTTCCAAGCTCTTTGGTCTGGGGTTGTTATGAAAACAGAAATTCTAATTTCAATTAAGTTGGACAATAAGTATAGCATTTTCTCTCAGTTATTTTGATATTTCAGGTCTCTGGAAGTCACTTAAGTGCATAGGTAGGTGACAATTATAGATACACGGAAAATATTAATCAAGATTTCTCCACTTCTTCCCTGAACCTCAGGAAATATTTCGGAGGGATTGCGTTATTTTGGAGTGAAGTTTCAGGTCTTGTACATTATCAGAACCAGTCTGACCTATAACCTAATCAAATATATATTTAGCTAAAATGAAGCTGTGTGGTCAGAAGTGACAAAGTCTGCTGGCTGTTTAGTTGCCTGTGTGAAATGAGGTGGTGATCACTCAGTCACATTCCTGCTGCACAGGTGCCCACGTCACAAAAGTTGCCATACATTTGGGGCACTAACTGACCCTTGGCAGTTTCACCAGGCAAGCTAAGGACTAAATGAGCCCTGTGAACAAACACCTCTATAACCCTTAGAAGTGGTCCTGGTGGTCTTGTGACACTTCCCCTTGGCAGATGATGACCCACTAAGTAGCCAGAAGAACACATAGATTCATAGATTCATAGATTATAGGACTGGAAGGGACCTCGAGAGGTCATCGAGTCCAGTACCCTGCCCGCATGGCAGGACCAAATACTGTCTAGACCATCCCTGATAGACATTTATCTAACCTACTCTTAAATATCTCCAGAGACGGAGATTCCACAACCTCCCTAGGCAATTTGTTCCAGTGTTTAACCACCCTGACAGTTAGGAACTTTTTCCTAATGTCCAACCTAGACCTCCCTTGCTGCAGTTTAAACCCATTGTTTCTGGTTCTATCCTTAGAGGCTAAGGTGAACAAGTTCTCTCCCTCCTCCTTATGACACCCTTTTAGATACCTGAAAACTGCTATCATGTCCCCTCTCAGTCTTCTCTTTTCCAAACTAAACAAACCCAATTCTTTCAGCCTTCCTTCATAGGTCATGTTCTCAAGACCTTTAATCATTCTTGTTGCTCTTCTTTGGACCCTTTCCAATTTCTCCACATCTTTTTTAAAGTGCGGCGCCCAGAACTGGACACAATACTCCAGCTGAGGCCTAACCAGAGCAGAGTAGAGCGGAAGAATGACTTCTCGCGTCTTGCTCACAACACACCTGTTAATACATCCCAGAATCATGTTTGCTTTTTTTGCAACAGCATCACACTGTTGACTCATATTTAGCTTGTGGTCTACTATAACCCCTAGATCCTTTTCTGCCGTACTCCTACCTAGACAGTCTTTTCCCATTCTGTATGTGTGAAATTGATTTTTCCTTCCTAAGTGGAGCACTTTGCATTTGTCTTTGTTAAACTTCATCCTGTTTAACTCAGACCATTTCTCCAATTTGTCCAGGTCATTTTGAATTATGACCCTGTCCTCCAAAGTAGTTGCAATCCCTCCCAGTTTGGTATCATCCGCAAACTTAATAAGCGTACTTTCTATGCCAATATCTAAGTCGTTGATGAAGATATTGAACAGAGCCAGTCCCAAAACAGACCCCTGCGGTACCCCACTCGTTACGCCTTTCCAGCAGGATTGGGAACCATTAATAACAACTCTCTGAGTACAGTTATCCAGCCAGTTATGCACCCACCTTATAGTAGCCCCATCTAAATTGTATTTGCCTAGTTTATCGATAAGAATATCATGCGAGACCGTATCAAATGCCTTACTAAAGTCTAGGTATACCACATCCACCGCTTCACCCTTATCCACAAGGCTCGTTATCCTATCAAAGAAAGCTATTAGATTGGTTTGACATGATTTGTTCTTCACAAATCCATGCTGGCTGTTCCCTATCACCTTACCACCTTCCAAGTGTTTGCAGATGATTTCCTTAATTACTTGCTCCATTATCTTCCCTGGCACAGAAGTTAAACTAACTGGTCTGTAGTTTCCTGGGTTGTTTTTATTTCCCTTTTTATAGATGGGCACTATATTTGCCCTTTTCCAGTCTTCTGGAATCTCTTCCGTCTCCCATGACTTTCCAAAGATAATAGCTAGAGGCTCAGATACCTCCTCTATTAGCTTCTTGAGTATTCTAGGATGCATTTCATCAGGCCCGGGTGACTTGCAGGCATCTAACTTTTCTAAGTGATTTTTAACTTGTTCTTTTTTTATTTTATCCGCTAAACCTACCCCCTTCCCATTAGTATTCACTATGTTAGGCATTCCTTCAGACTTCTCGGTGAAGACCGAAACAAAGAAGTCATTAAGCATCTCTGCCATGTCCAAGTTTCCTGTTACTGTTTCTCCCTCTTCACTAAGCAGTGGGCCTACCCTGTCTTTGGTCTTCCTCTTGCTTCTAATGTATTGATAAAAAGTCTTCTTGTTTCCTTTTATTCCCGTAGCTAGTTTGAGCTCCTTTTGTGCCTTTGCCTTTCTAATCTTGCCCCTGCATTCCTGTGTTGTTTGCCTATATTCATCCTTTGTAATCTGTCCTAGTTTCCATTTTTTATATGACTCCTTTTTATTTTTTAGATCATGCAAGATCTCGTGGTTAAGCCAAGGTGGTCTTTTGCCACATTTTCTATCTTTCCTAACCAGCGGAATAGCTTGCTTTTGGGCCCTTAATAGTGTCCCTTTGAAAAACTGCCAACTCTCCTCAGTTGTTTTTCCCCTCAGTCTTGATTCCCATGGGACCTTACCTATCAGCTCTCTGAGCTTCCCAAAATCTGCCTTCCTGAAATCCATTGTCTCTATTTTGCTGTTCTCCCTTCTACCCTTCCTTAGAATTGCAAACTCTATGATTTAATGATCACTTTCACCCAGGCTGCCTTCTACTTTCACATTCTCAACGAGTTCCTCCCTATTTGTTAAAATCAAGTCTAGAACAGCTTCCCCCCTAGTAGCTTTTTCAACCTTCTGAAATAAAAAGTTGTCTCCAATGCAGTCCAAGAATTTGTTGGATAGTCTGTGCCCCGCTGTGTTATTTTCCCAACATATATCCGGATAGTTGAAGTCCCCCATCACCACCAAATCTTGGGCTTTGGATGATTTTGTTAGTTGCTTGAAAAAAGCCTCATCCACCTCTTCCACCTGGTTAGGTGGCCTGTAGTAGACTCCTAGCATGACATCTCCCTTGTTTTTTGCCCCTTTTAGCCTAACCCAGAGACTCTCAACACTTCCGTCTCCTATGTCCATCTCTACCTCAGTCCAAGTGTGTACATTTTTAATATATAAGGCAACACCTCCTCCCTTTTTCCCCTGTCTATCCTTCCTGAGCAAGCTGTACCCATCCACACCAACATTCCAATCATGTGTATTATCCCACCAAGTTTCAGTGATGCCAACAATGTCATAGTTGTATTTATTTATTAGCACTTCCAGTTCTTCCTGCTTGTTCCCCATACTTCTCGCATTTGTATATAGGCATCTAAGATACTGGTTTGATCTTTTCTCCCAGTTTTGTCCTGACTCTCCTTTCTCTCTGCCAATATAGCCCACACTCCCTCTCGTTTCCGACCCATCTCCCCGGTCTCCATGTTCCCCACTTACCTGTGGGCTTTGCTCACCTGTCCCCATCGAACCTAGTTTAAAGCCCTCCTCATGGTACTGGCAAGAGGACTAGGGAAAGCAGATATTCTTTCCTATTTCAAGAAACATTGTTTCACTTGCAGATGACACTTAGAAGGAGAAACAGCTAGGCTGCTTCTACTCTGCCTTCTCTTTATTGACTCTGATGATTTGCAGTGCATTTTTTTTAAATAAATAAAAACATAACTGTAAATAATATGTAAGTGGGGGATTGGTCCCACTATTGTGAGGAACTTTCCTGGCTTATACATTACCTCAGTGGCATTGGCTAGTGAAAGGCTGAGTCCTCGTTCCCACTCCCTTTACCCAGAGGCCCGCCTGAGCTTGAGGACTCCCCTGCCACTCTCCTGTGTGGCAGAGTCCTTGTAACCGCAATAAGGTTGGGCCCAGGATTCCTGGGGGGCTTAACCCCCAATCTTGTCATAGTCACTTAGGACAGGGGCTAGGGTGTCCCCACTCCAGGGTGCTCTCTCTCCGCTGGATGCTTTCCTGACCCACTGATCATTACATATAGTTCAAGCAAATACAATGTATTAAACAGAAATCAATTTAAAAAATAAGGAAAAATGGGCAGGGTTAAAGGAAAACACATAACCTCGCTCTGTGGCACAGGGACATCACAAACAGCAGTCTCTAGAATATAAGGGAAGTTCACAGTCTGTTCCTCACATGTGCCAGGCCTCCTGGCCAGGCGCTGGCTGTGCTGCAGGGATGCTATGGGTCAGACACTTGCTCTGGCGGTGACCACATGCCCTCAGGCTCTAAATGGCAGGCCCTTTCTTCCCAGCATCGCCCCTCCCCCATGCCTTCGGAGTTATGATCCCCCTCCAAGTCTGGCCTGTCTCCAGCTCCCTGGGCTGCTTTTCTGGCCCCTCTGGTTCTGGTTGCTGCAGCTCTCCTCCCAGCACAGGTTAGGGTTGCCAGGCATCCGGTTTTGGATCGGAACGCCCGGTCGAAAAGGGACCCTGGTGGCTCCAGTCGGCGGTGTTAAAAGTCCAGTAGGCAGCGCAGTGGAGGCCTAGGGCTAAGGGAGGCTCCCTGCCTGCCCTAGCTCCACACAGTTCTCAGAAGTGGCTGCCAGGTCCCTGCAGCCCCTAGACCAGTTGTTCTCACACTTTTTTTTCCGCAGACCACTTGAAAATTGCTTAGAGTCTCGGCAGATCACTTAATGATCTTTCCAAATGTTGTTTGTACTGTTAGCTAACTATTGAAAAGCACTTTGGATAAAAACGCTATATAAAAATAACCTTAATAATAATAAACATTTTTTGTTCTACAAATAAAAGCACACAACTCATATTTTAATATCAATAGTCTTACCTTTCTAATGCGATGGATGTGCCCTCTCTCCTCGACTGCAACAGCCCCCGAGCTGAGGCTGGGAAGGAGGGGACTCTCTCCACAGCAGCCGTAGCCCTAGAGCTGGGAAAAGTTATCTCTTTCTCTGCACCACAGCCCTGCACGTCCCAAATTCCCCCCACACCCTCTTCTAACCCCACTGCCCCCTCCCACCTACTCCCTATTTCCCCAAGACCACCACCTCACCTTACATGTGCATCTTCTCCATGGTCCAGGCACCTAATTAGTGGAGCCACGCTTGCGCGGCTCCACTAATTAGGTAGGTGGCCCTTCATTCTCTCGTGTGCAGCCGCCCAGGCGCGCACCTTAGAACTATCTGCCAACCACAGTTTGAGAACCTCTGCCCTAGACACATGGGCGGCCAGGGAGGCTCCGTGGTGCACTGCCCCCGCCCCAAGGACGGGCTCCACAGCTCCCATTGGCTGGGAACCACAACCATTGGAAGCTGCGGGGGTGGCACCTGTGGCTGCAGAGCCTCCCCGGCCACCCATGCATCTAGGGGCTGCAGGGAACGGGACCCTGCACCTGAACCCCCTCCCGCACCCCAACCCCATCCCAGAGTCCCCTCCTGCACCCCAAACCCTTCATCCTTGGTCCCACCCCAGAGCCCACATCCCCAGCCACCTGCCCCAGCCCGGAGCACCCTCTTGCATCCCAAACCCCTCATCCCTGGCCCCACCCCAGAGCCTGCACCCCCAGCCGGATTCCTCACCTCCCCCCCCCACTCCCTAACCCCCTGCCTCAGCCTGGAGCCCTCTCCCACACCCTGAACCCCTCATTTCTGGCCCTACTTGGAGCCCGCTCCCCCAGCCCAGAGCCCATACTCCCCCCGCACCCCAACCATCTGCCCCAGCCCAGAGCCCTCTCCTGCACCCCAACCTCTCATCCCCAGCCCCATCCCAGAGCCCGCATCCCCAGCTGGAGCCCTCACCCTCTTCCCGCAACCCAACCTCCTGCCCCAGCCTGGTGAAAGTGAGTGAGGGCGGGGGAGAGCAAGTGGGGCCTTGGAGAAGGGGAGGAGATGGGGCAGGCACCTCGGGGGAGGTGTTGGGGCAGGGGTGTTCAGTTTTGTGCCATTAGAAACTTGACAACCCTAGGACAGGTCTTCTCCTTGGACTGCTTTTCTGGTTTTCTTTGGCTCTGGCCAGCACAGCTAGGCTCCCCAGGTCCTGCTCTCTCCTTAGCTCAGCTCCACTGTGGCCCAGGGGCAGTTCCAGCTCACACAGAGGATGGGATCCCCCTGCCTCCTGACTCCCTCATTAGCCTGCCCTTGCTGTCAATCACTCTGATCTGGAGCACTGACCTCTCCCCATTGCCCCTGAGGACTGTCAGTCTCCTGATTTCCCCATTGACCCTTCCCCTTTCTTTTGGTACTGGAAGCTAGTTAATCAAAAAAAAAAAAAAAACCCACTAAGTTTTAGTAAGGAGCCAACAGTCCACTTACAAATAAAAATAACCACCCAAATTATACTTTTAGAAAGAAGAATTTGGTAAATGTCTGGGCTAATTTACAGTTGACTTTAGCCTGTTTCAAGGTAAAGCACAAGGTTCCTCCTGTCTGGTTTATCTGCATATACCTCTCTGTGAGGTAGCTGCCTCCTCTGGATCATGCAGGACTGCTGACCTGCCACAAGCCTCTGTGAGGTCACTGCCCCCATGCTCTGTATTCTGTGGGACAGCTTGCCTCTGATAGGAGCAGTTCACAGAGATGAGCACCCTCTTCTCCCTTCTCTTTCCCCAGTGGATTTGTCTTTCCTTCTTTCCCACCGTTGTCAAGGAAATGTAGAAAGGTGAATGAAAATTTTTTGTCTTTACATGTTAATAATTTTTACTGGGGATTTCCTAATGGTTTATGGTGGTTTGTCCCCTCCGGATATAGATTGCTAGGTGTGTGTCTGTAGGTCCTCCCAATGCCCTTTTGCTGAATGGATCAGACAAACTGAAGTGTACACAACTGCATTGTCTTCTAGTGCTGCAGCCTACAGAGACCTAGGAAAGGGAAGGACAAGGGGGAAAGGGGAAGAGGGATATAAAGAGAAGGAGGGGAGATAGAAGGAGAAGAAAAGATTAAAAAATGGAAAAAGAGAATGGGAAGGGGATGAAAAGAGGAGAAGGAGCTACTCTGTTATCTCCCCAATATAGTAGTTTTTCACAGATATGGGGTAGTTATTACTATTATAGAAAACCACTGCTAAGTATTAATGAATATTTCTGAATTGTTTAGTCACAATATCATATTTGTGGAATATGAAAAGATGGACCTGTGTACAGCCCTGGAATCTTCTTCTTAGCATATGCACAATGTGCCTCAGGTGGCATGTGACCAGATTTCATCACCAAATTTGGTCTGCTGTTTGGATCATTAACTTCCCTGGCCCAAGCCAGGTAATGATGGGGAGCATGAGATGAACACTGATCTATGAATGATAATCTATATATGCAGAGTAATTTATATATGGCATCCTATAATAGAAATTGTAATCTTTCTTTTAGTAAGCACTGTGAATTATATAAATCTGGTTTGATTTTTGAGATGGAAGGAACACATACATACGGACTAAATCAGCCACACACAGGGAGGAGAACTCTCAAAACCTATAATGTATATTTCTAATTCATTTTAAATTACAATTTTTCTGCAAAAAACAAAGCAGAGAATCAAATCACAGCATGTCAGAGAGAGAGAGAGAGAGAGAGAGAGAGAGAGAGAGAGAGAGAGAATACAAATCAATTTTTTTACTCTAGCCTTTTGTTTACAAAGTATGCGAGTTAAGGACATTTAATTTTGTGCTATTCCTATAATGATGTATGAAACTCAGAATTGTATTGAACAAGCCCTCTGTATGCTCACATCTCTAGCACTTTAAAGGAAAATAAAATAAAATAGCATAACAAGTCCTATGATTTATAGGCCAACAATCCTGCAAACACTTTTGCATGTAGTCCCAATGACCCTAATGGGACTACATATGTACACAAGGTTAATTACATGTGTGTTTATAGGAGCAGGGCCATAATGAGGATACAAAAAGTTATTAAGAGATACTGTAAATAAAGCCCCTGAATACTAGAGACAACTTTTCTTAACTATAGTGTTTAGGGAATTTTCCAAACCACAAATCTGTCAGGATTAGAATTTATTTTAAGATGGGCACTGGATGGTTCCACCAATCTGGTACAATAGTTACAGGAAATAGCAGTTAAATATTCCTTGATCTTCCCCTATAAAGGTTACTGAAATAAGATGCATCTACATTAGAAAAGATTTGCCAATATAGTTACAGCAGCAAACCCTCCTACTGTAGATGCATCTTATTTCAGCAAAAACATTTATTTTATTTTATTTTATTTTATTTTATTGCCAGTATAACTACATCTCCACTAGGGTTCTTGTGGTATAGAAATGTCATTTAAAAATCATGTCCCTAACTGACATTACTAATCCAGCAAAAGTGTCTAATGTAAACCTGGCCTTTTTCCAAACTGTAGAAATTATTGATAGTTATGATGGTGATTTTTGTACTTCGAGCATTTGGAAGTGGATTGGAAATAACCAACTTGGTTCACATAAGCTACCAGACCTCTGGAGCAGGTACTGTCATACACTACCTACTTGGAGTGGGCTTGAACCAATTACCTATTGGTATATTTCTGTGCTAATCTCCTGAGCCATCAAGGCCCCCATTTCCATGGCTATCTTATGTGCTGCTAAAAAAGAAGTAAGAGCGCTCACTCTACCATAAAGAATCAGAAAAGTTAGTATAAGCATAATTAGTGTGGTCATTGTGACAGCCAGAGAGAACATTAAAAGCCATTCATTTAATTTTACATTTCACCATAGAAGTTACTTCAGTTATGGCATGCTGATATTTTTCTGAGGCTGCCTTAAATTCGGCCAGATGCTCCTCATAACTTTTAACAATTACCAGAAGTTGATCCCTCTCGACTGCTCCCAGGATGGCCTGGAGGATCACGTCAATACCCAGCCCAAGAATGGCAATGCCAATACCTCCAAGAACAGAAGCACCAATCTGGGCTAGCAGAGTGACCAGCTTGTTAACAGCAACAATTATAACATTTGAGCCGACTAGTTTTACAGCTACCATACCAGCAATGGAAGTAGCTTCTCCTAGAACAATCGAAAAAACTTTGTGTGCTATTGCAATTTTCTCCACCTCTGGCTCTTTGATATCATAAAGCTTTTGGTACAGCATTGGCTCCAGCATTTCCTTCATTTCTTTGTCAATCTTCCATACTTCCCGTTGGATCTCACTCATGGCTTGGATGATAATGTCACAGTTTTCCTTGATGGTGCCACCCTTTTCCATCTTAATCTGGGCAATTGTGCACCCCAAGTGTGCATTCAGTACTGCAATCAGTTCATCTGTGGCATGGAAATTAACCAACATGCAGTCCAGCAGCTCCTGGTGCAAACGGATCACTTCTTGACGTCTCTTCGGGTTATCTGGGTAGAGGAGGTCACTCAGAGCCATTCTTCAGAGAAGAGCAGCAGAGAGAGGAAAAATAAGGTTTGTTACCCATCTTTAAAACCCAGAACACTGAAAGGGGACTGGATTGCATTGGGAACTGGGATACAGAGCCTCTAGGTCAGTGATTCACTTTAGACCCAACAAGTCAAATCCAGAGGTGTGACTCAGTATGTCTTGAAGTAGTCTTAAGACGACATCATTTGCAACTTCTGTATCTGTCCAACATATACATTACACCAGCATAGACTTCCTAAAACTTGTACCTGCTTAGCATTGTGAACTGACATCACCCTTGAATTTAGTCCAATAAATGAATCTGAGTGACTGCAAGGGATTTCGAGTAGGTATAAATCATTCTACCAATGGTCTAGAAGAGAGGGGAGTAGCAAGAAAAGCAGCTCACAGATCAGTGTTGGCACATGTTTAAGGTAAAATAGACTAGTCCCTCCTGTAGCATATACCTTCTTCTGGTTCTTTGGTCCATAAATTAAACTGACTTGACCCCCTTACACTTACTCACATATTAGCAAGTTGGTATAAAATAAGTCTAAGGGAATCTGAGAAAGTCAAAGTCAAAAACATGTTCTACACACAGTTTTTGTAACAATATAATAATTTCACATTACCAAAATATTATGACAGTAAAACCACTAGTGTGGACATAATTATACCAGTATAGTTAGGCTTGGCAGGA
Source organism: Chrysemys picta bellii (assembly GCF_011386835.1). Classification (NCBI taxonomy): domain Eukaryota; kingdom Metazoa; phylum Chordata; order Testudines; family Emydidae; genus Chrysemys; species Chrysemys picta. The sequence goes on along the minus strand of NC_088791.1, from coordinate 88,525,974 downwards.
TTGGATAACAATGAATAGATGGGTGCTAAACATTTATTTCAGCTGACACACTGAAATCAACAAAAAAATAGCCATTGGTAACAGCACAAGTGCAGCCTTCCCTCCCCCCACCCTATGGCCCCAGGGATCAGGTGTGATTGGCTCTGTGGCAGTGAAGAGAGCCCTCTGCAGTCCCACTGTCACGGCCCTGCTGTCACACCAGCTGGAAGTACTGGGTCTGGGGGTCTCTTCTCTGTCCCAACAGGCCTGCAGCCTTTCCTGCACCTAGCCTTTCCAGGATTCGGGTGTCACGGGTCCTGTAGCAGCAAAGGGAGCCCTCTGCAGCCCTGCTATCAGGGTTCCCTGCATGGCTTCGGGGCAGGTGTCAGTAACACCCAATCCATGCAGTCACACAGTGTGAAGAAGACTGCGGTTCTGGCGGGACAGAGCAGAGAGTCCCAGCCAGACCTACAAGGAGGAGGAGGAGGAGTTGCCCCCCAAGTTCCCATCCCATGCAGGAGCCATTCAGCGGCAGGTGGCCTCCCCCACACAGCTGAGAGCTCATCCTCCTCTTTGCGGCCCTGGCCAATGGTCTCTGCTCTGCCCTGCCAGGACTACAGCCTTCCCCGCACTTTGCGCCTACAGCGATCAGGTGTCACCGGCCTCACAGCCGGTCATAGAGGGAGCACTCTGCAGCCCTGCTGTCATGGCCCCACTCACTCACCAGCCAGGAGTGCAGAGGTTATCCGGGCAGGAACTGTCCTGCAGCACCCTGTGGCTTGGGCCTTGTCCTCCTTGCAGGGCCAGGAATCTCTGCTCTGGCTGGCCAGGACCACAGCATCCCCCACACCATATGCACAGGTGTATTGGGCCCCTCAACTGCGCAGGGAGCCCCCTGCTGTCAGCACTGCCCTCATCCCAACCCTATCCCCCCTTAATTCCTGTAACTAAGAATAAACATTTTTTGGAAAAATAAAAGTTATTGTTGAAATTGAAAAAAAAATTGAATTTTGCAGAGCCTAAGTATTCCTGTTCCCATAGGGGAATAAGTAATCCTGGAATAAGCATCTTTATACCAGTATTAGCCACAGTAGGGGGATGTATGGCTTTAACTATACCAGAATATTTAATATGGTGTGTGTAGCCAAGGCCTAACTTATACCACCTTACACATCACCTAATATATCTCACTGTATTTTTGTCCTGATATTTAACCTAAATGTTCACTTTCTTAATTTGATCTCAGTATTCCTGTTTATTTCCCTATCACCACAGAAATTTTCTCCATACATCATATATCTGAAGATGATTATCTTGTCCCAAATTTATAGTTAGCGCATGCCATTTAGGCACTGTCCATATTAAGGGGTGATGCTTAACTGCACTGCCCTAGTTGGAGCACCAGGAGGCATCCTGCCTCAGAGATAAAATCTCTCTCTGAACAACCCTGGGCACACAGAGAGAACACATCCACTTCCACACCCTTTTGTGGTAGTGACCTTGTCCCTATTGTGTGTCAGTCCTGCTCCAGTGCAATTGGTGGGAAGACTATAGCCCCATCTCCTCTCACACTTCTTTTGGGAATGCTGTGTGCCTGGGAAAGTAGGAACTGAGCAGACACTGCTCCCCTGACTGCAAGGTCTGCAATTCTACCTGAGTGCACAGGCTGCTTACATTGGCCTAACCACTGTAAAGGCTAGGCAGAATCTGGCTCTTAGTTATCACTTAACCAAGCTGTAATATATCATTTTAGCTCTTTCAATCTTTCCCTACAGGCTCCCCCCTAATAATTTGTGTTGTTCTTGTCTAAACAGTCTCCGGTTTGTCACTATTTTTCTAGCACTGAAGCATGGAGAAGGGAGTATTATTCCCCTGCTCCAGGACATGTTGCCTTTTTATATGCAGCCTAACATTTCTTGGCCTTTTTTGCTTCTGTGTTACATTAACAAATCATCCCTAGTGTGCTATTCACCTTCATCCCTGGGTGTAGAGGTTTTCTGGTTTGTGTGTTTGTATTATCCTCCTTCTCATTGACAATCTGGGTTTGGGGTTATTTTTGTGTACTAGCCTGCCTTTTTCCAAGATAAGTCTCATTTTGTTATTGGTGCTTAGGTAATACAACGATAGGCACCTCAGAAATATCTAAGATATGGTAGATCAGATAGCTATTTCTACTACTAGGATCCTTCATATCATTTGTCTGTCCTTACTAGTTTTTGCAACACTTGCCAATTTAGAATCAGCTATCACCTACCTGGTGGTAATCCACTAGACACCACTCCCTTCCACAGCAGATGCATTGCTATATATAATTTTTTGAGTCGTCCTTCAACCAGCCTTCAATCCAAGTGACCGTGCTCAGCCACAAGCCAATTGGAATTTATATAATTAGTAACATTGTGTGGAAAATGTACATTGATTTATGAAAATCCAAATATATTACATCTACTGCATTTCCTTCACATGCTTCTTTTGAAGTTCTCAAAAAAAAAAAAAATAGGGCAATCACTTCAACTCATGCTTCTTTTTCCTTTCAGGATGGAGGAGGTATTGTTCATGTACACTAAGAGTTTATGATTTTGATGAAAAGCCGTGAACTGAACTGAAACAAAGCCTTGTGAAAGCAGGTATGATTCCTTATCAATTCTACCTAAGGAAAATAGAGAGCAGGCTTCTTTCTGACTCAGAGTGGTATTTGGGTCCTTTCCCTCTAATGAGTTCTCTGTTAAATGTTGTTGGTTAGTACTGTATTGTGGAAATTTAGAGAGGATGAAATGTGCTAAATGGAGTGCAACTTTTGTGAATGTCATTAGTATAATAGAAATGTAAGAGATGGAAGAGGCCTATTAGTTCATATTCTTTATCGCTGGCCAATCTAGGATTATTTCAGTTTATCCTATTATACCTCTTCTGAACATCATAAGCCTCTCTCTCTTTGGCATTGACACTTTTCAGATGATGTTATATTACTTCTATAGTCAAATAGCCAAGCTGTCCATATATATTTATTTAAATCTTTGTGCATACTGTAAGTCAGCCTCTGCGGCCCAACAGAAATATTTTTAAGGGATTCTACACAGTAAATCATAAAGGCTACCTACCTGCTTTTTAGTCAGAGCTCTGTAATCAGCTGTAGGTGTGCAGGACAGTGAATTCTCTTTTCACTGGATTTCTCTGGCTGTTTCTGATGGAATGTGATGACCTAGGTCTGCAGGGATTGTTGCTTCAGTTGGGTCCTGTTGCCTGCCTGGTTTGTAGATTATTTTAGTGTAACGCTGCTCTCTGGACTCTATACCCAGCCTCAGCTCATTGTTTCTCCATCCCCCTTTCAATTTTAAAATTGTTTAGTTTATTTCATGTTGGTAAAATAATTTGATTCACAACCCTAGAACCTGTAGCCTTCTGTTTATGGAAGGAACAGGTACAGTACAAATCCATATGCGTCTAATACTTGTTCCATCAAAAATATTTCTAAAAATATATACTTCATAAACTTGAGTGCCCGCCAAACATAATCACAAACAGCTAAATGTTGCTATAGCTGTACATTTGTGAATTCCAAAAGAAAAGTCATGGGCAGTCCAACACAAATAGAAGAGTATATACCACAACATATCTGCTTGGTAGTACAAGCTTCTGTCACAGCAGGGCAACACTAATCCCATTTAAACTCCATGCTGGGAGTCACACAAAAAGAAAGACTCAGTCCCGTGCATCACACTTGGGGTAGGGGGACCTCTGGCATGTCAGATGCAATCACCAGGGCCACACCAACTGATAGACCCTTCCTCAAATCAAGATGGATACATTCTGAGAATGACAGGAAAAGCTCTGTTCTACTGCCAGGTGGGGAAAGGTTAATCCATAATTTCCAGTTTGGTTTTCTTCTGAATGATGAGACATTGGTTCAATACAGAATCAGGGCACAAAATTCCTCTTGACTTTAGAGTTTTGGGGGTGCAAGAAATGGGCACAGAGAGAAAATTCTAACAACATAAGCACTAATTTTGTGCAACATTCTGATTTTTGTTTTATTTTAAAATCTCCCCTTCAAGTACTGACCAGGGTCATCTAGTTTAGATTGCAAGACCCTAGTGGATAGGGGTGCAGGAATGTGCTTTTTGTCTCTCACTGATATGGAGCTATCATCACCTAAGCTTTGTTCCCTTTAAGCATTCATTCAGTTTGTGCAGGGCTTTCTGCCAGATTCAACTCCTTGATACTACATCCATAAGGCTTCTGGTCAGTGCTAATCCTTTTGTTCTGGAGTCTTCATGTTCATAGAATCACAGAATATCAGGGTTGGAAGGGACCTCAGGAGGTCATCTAGTCCAACCCTTTGCTCAAAGCAGGATCAATCCCCAGACAGATTTTTGCCCTAGATCCCTAAATGGCCTCCTCAAGGATTGAACTCACAACCCTGCATTTAGCAGGCCAATGCTCAAACCATTGAGCTGTCCTTCCCCCCTGTTATAGGTTAGAATGTGATTGGCAATCATTTAACAAGAAATGAACAGTTATTCCTCCATGTACACTAGGAAATACCATATTTGTAAATATTTTAAAAATTGTTTAATATTTTAAAATATTTTCTTTCTTATAAATCCCACATGCCAGCCACTGATGCAGTGCTTGGAATTCTTCTTGGTTTCCATTTTATTACCATTAGTTCTTTAGTCATTATTAGAACTTATATTATCTTACAGAAGTACATAACACATTTCAGGCCTGATTCTGCTCCTACTGAAGTCAAAGGGAAATTTGCAACTGATTTAAAAGGAAGCAGAGTTGAGCCCTTCTTGAGCAGGAAATACACATCCAACAATCCTTCTGGCCTTTTGAGATAGATCAAAATTAGTGCTGGAGAAACCTCATAAAATTGTCATTTCTTTTCAATTTAGATGCTTATCTGAACTGTATTAGTCTAAAAATCAGACTGGGAATGTGAAGAGAACACAGAGTTTCTTGGGAGATAACTGGTGGTTTCTACTGGGATACAGATCACACAAATTGTCTTTCTCATGGTTTTTCAGAACTTCCACTTACAGCCCAAACCAGGAAATTCAGGGATGCCTGACTTTTTTGTTTAAAGAATGTTAATCACAACTCTTTCAGAGCACTTGAGTTTGGGGGAAAGATTTAGTCTGGCTTGCCCATCACTAATCTTTTTTGTTGACATCTCAGTGCACCAGAGGAGGGGGATCTAGCACTTGAAAAGGAGCTAACAGTGGTAGAGAAACTCTTACTCTTCACCACCCCTGTGCAAGAAGTAGGGCAGAGTTTCTCCCTAGCAGTCAAAAGAATGATAAAATGAAAGCCCAATCAGTGAGTTTGCTTGTGCCTCAACCTACCAAGAGCTGTGGAATGCTGGCTAAGCGATGTGTATATAACCTTAGTTGGATATCAGGATTACAGCATTCAGCAACACGTGCATGCTGAGAAGATGCTCACTGCTCCAGAATAAGGAAGAAATAGTGTACCTGACTCCCAGTCCTGAGTCATTCTGGCCTGTAACTGAAGAATGGCCCTTATGGACCGAGTACCCTTCTGCTTCCTCCACAGAGGACCGTGCTTTAATTTTGTGTGGCACACACAGTATATACATACGGGAAAAAATATTAGATTTAGCCAAAACAATTACATCTAGTAAGGGTGAAGACAGGTATATTAGTTCCCAAAGACTAATAGTAAATCTAACAATAAATAGCTAAGCTGTCCTTCCTCAAGAGGAATGTTCTCATTCCTACTCTTAATTCCACTGTTCTGCTTACACTTAAAGGGTCAGATTCATTCCAAGTGTAAGCACCAAAATCAGTGGCGTTGCACCTGCTTACATCAGTTCTACATTTGACCCAGAAAATAAGACACATGAACTGTAGAGGCTAATGGAGGATACACTATTTAGGAGGAGTTGTACTATAGTTCTGGTTTGAAAAAAAAAACTGTATGGTATTATTACTGGAGATTTACAGCTCAGGATACAAGTACTGTACCTCTTAGATTCCTCACCTGTGTCTTTTGATTTGTTTTTCAGTGTCAAATCTCTTCTCTGGAAATGTTGTCCGTCTTTGGTGCAGAGAGAGATAAACAAAGGGTGCTCGCAGCCAGCCAGACTCTGTATGATTTCATATACATATATGTCTCTTCCACCAATACAATATTTCGAATCCTCAATCAGCACCTTGGCACCAGCTTCCCCATCATTACCGTGAAGGAAAACCTCAGCATTAAGGAGAACCTTCAGCTCCTGATCAGTACTCTGAAAGAGATGCAGGCTGTTGTGGAAATGAAAGACAAAGATGTGCAGCAGAGCATCAGCCAGCGTTTATATGCTAAGATTGCTGGGCCCATCACTTCTCTGCAAGAGAAGATTACTGTTGTGAAGGACCTTTATGAAAATTATAAGGGAATCCTAGGAAGTATCAGTGGTCCAATCGCTGCTGTGCTACTGAAACACAGCAATCTCCCTGAGTCTGTAGAGTCTGCTATTCATCATCTAGTGACTTCCCCTGCCCTGTCCCTCCAAGTGGCTGACCTTCTCATGGGCCACAATGAAATTGTCAAAATATTCCCAACTGTCACTGAGAACAGCCCTTCAGGGAGTAGGATTCAAGAAGCTAGACCTCGCAGTCCATCAATTGCCTTCTCAATTTCCAATTTCTTGCAGGCTGTCCTTTGGGGACAGGCTTCTACAAACACCCTGAAAATAGCTGCAGACTATCTCGAGGAGGCTGTCAGAGTGCTGAGACCATCTTGTGAATCTTTCCAGTGCATTGTTAAACTAGCTGAGGTCTATATCTCACTGATAACAGACAAGTTGCAATGATCAATACGGCAATTGTTCGTGTGTTAGAAATATGCTTCTGTTCCTTCTTTTCTTACAACAAGGGAAGTTGCACAAAGGAACAAGAGAAGGTTGCGGCTAATTGCTGATTCCACAATAACTTCTGCAATCACTTTTAGTGTCTAGATTTGAGCATTGCACTAAGGCGGCAAGGTGAAGTCTTCTCGCTTTGTTAATTTAAAAACTTGATAAATAAAAATCAACAGGAAACTAATGTAAACAGGAAAAAAGTCTAAGAATCAAAATGCTGAAACAGTATCTGTTTTAATAAGTGTGTTTAAACTTTCTGGGCAAGCTTTTTAGATTATTCTGATAGCAACAATTCATTTTGACAGGTCAGGTTATAGTGGCTAGCTAACAGGAATTAGCTTATTCAAAATAAGCTATGATAGTATTGGTCATTGGGAGGTTAACCATCATGGTTGGATTTTCATCTGATTGACCAACTGGGAATAGTAAATCACTGTGATTTGAGATGAGAAGTAACTAGATAATCTGTAGTAGAGTGAAAGATAATCTTGTACTCTGCCAGAGGCTTTGTGTGCAACTTTTGGGCAATTCGCTTAATCTCTCTTTGCTTCAGGTTCTTTGTGAAATTGGCATATTTTCTCCCTATCATAAAGAAGCATTGTGAGGCTACATTCATGAATGAATGTTTACCACTCTGAGATTCTTGCATGGAAGGTGCTGTATAAGTGCAAGTATTATGGGGACTAAACCTTTGTGATGGGGCAAGTAAACCAGAGAAACATAATTGATGAAAGGGGGTTGTGGAAGCTCTTCCATATTTCATGCCTACGTATGACCTCAGCAACTAATTTGTTTTCTGTAACTCTCTTCTAAAGTCAAAATAAAACCTAAAAGAGACTTTGCTGCCTTTGAAGTGTGTAATGCCTGGGCTGGAGGAATAACGTGGTGGCCAGGTTTAGGAAGAGTCTAGTAAAGCAGACCTGATGAGGAGTTAGTTCATTGAGCAAACTGAAGGAGGAACCTGGTGAGGTGATTTGGGGATAGATTCAACAGGGTGAGCTAAAGAAGGGGTACAGCTGATGGTCTGGAGGAAAGGCATATTGAGCAGGTTCCTGGAAGAACACATCACCTGAGATGCACAAGGAAAATTTAAAGGAAGAGAAAAGGTGATGCACAGCTGTTAGAATGGAGGAAGGGTATAGCAAGTGAGCTGAAACAGAAGTGAATCACCTAGACAGTTTGGGGAGAATCCCAGCTGCTGTGCTGGGGAAGATCTGTGATAGGAAAGGACACTGCAGGGTAGACTGGAGGAGGGATTTGAATGCATAGTCTAGGAACAAAAATAATTAGTGGTTCAGTTGAACAGGAGATAGAGTGAGGTAGGCTGGGGGAGGATTTACTTGCTGAACTGCTGAAAGACCCAACATGTTGGGCTAGAAAAGGAGCAAAGTTACTAGACTGGGTATGAGCATAGTGGTGTGGACTGGAGAAGGGCACTAGATGTGGGGGCCTGCATGAAAACTTCTAAGCTTAACTACCAGCTTAGATCTGGTTCACTACCACCACTCCCAATGTGCTAATTCCCTTCCCTTGGTAGCCTTGAGAGACTCTTCACCAATTCCCTGGTGAATACAGATCCAAACCCCTTGGATCTTAAAACAAGGAGAAATTAACCATCCCTGCTCCTTTCTCTCACCAACTCCTGGTGGATCAAGATCCAACCCCCTTGGATCTAAAAACAAGGAAAATCAATCAGGTTCTTAAAAAGAAGGCTTTTAATTAAAGAAAAAGGTAAAAATCATCTCTGTAAAATCAGGATGGAAAATAACTTTACAGGGTAATCAAACTTAAAGAGCCCAGAGGACCCCCCTCTAGCCTTAGGTTCAAAGTTATAGCAAACAGAGGTAAACACCCTAGTAAAAGGTACATTTACAAGTTGAGAAAACAAAGATAAAACTAACACGCCTTGCCTGGCTGTTTACTTAAAAGTTTGAAATATGAGAGACTTGTTCAGAAAGATTTGGAGAGCCTGGATTGATGTCTGGTCCCTCTCAGTCCCAAGAGCGAACTCCCCCCAAAAACAAAGAGCACAAACAAAAGCCTTCCCCCCACCAAGATTTGAAAGTATCTTGTCCCTTTATTGGTCCTTTGGATCAGGTGTCAGCAAGGTTACCTGAGCTTCTTAACTCTTTACAGGTAAAAGGATTTTGGAGTCTCTGGCCAGGAGGGATTTTATAGTATTGTACACAGGAGGGCTGTTACCCTTCCCTTTATAGTTATGACAGCTCTTTTAAGTTCAAGTCTATAATATAGACAACTAGCTCTGTGCATACTGAATAGGTCAGGGGGGATGGCGCATAGAATATGGAACTTCTTGCCTTTTGATCACCAGTTCCATGCCAGCTTAGGTTGATAGTTACTGGCTGAAAATTGTTGCCACCTGATGGCTATTTGTAGCCTATCTAGAATGTGTTAGTGAATCTCAATTCAGTACTTGGTGGTCAGATGTCTACATTACAAAACTAAATTATCATAATTTATCATCTGGTTGGTAGTCTGAGCTCAGTCCAAGGACAAAATGGGACAGAAGCTAAAAAACAATCTCATCTCCAAGATGTGGTCCCTCCAGGCATATTGGAGGGAGGCAGTATGAGAGGAAAATTTGCATTAACATGCTACAGCTGTTGTGGGATTAGAAGATTTCAGAATTATTGCCTTGGTGCCTTGCAGGAATGTTAAATTAACCTTTAAAAGTTATGAAAGAACATAGTTAAACTGGGAAGGAGAATTCAGTATGGGGTGTGAATTCTATCACTGATATTACAAATTAAAAAACAGAGCAATATAAATATATATGTATTTAATAACATCAACCTCTCTTTAAAATGGACACAGCCCAATAGGCTCTACAATTTCTAATTAACCTTCGTAAGAATTTGCTGGTGTTTTCTTATTGGCCACCAGAGGGTGCTATTACTACTAACTCAAGAGAACCTACTGAGACCTGCAAAAAAAATGCTAATACAAATAGTGGTTCAAGAGTTCCTACTGTATGGTTGTATCCAAAGCCTTGCAGACTAGGTACCTAAATTGACTGGAGTCTCTGCCGTGCTCTTCAGTAAGCACACAGACCCATTATCTTCCTACTTTGAATTAGGGATGTAAAAGTTTAACTGGTTAACCGATAAGTACAGTCTTATTGGTTTCAGTTAACGATTAAACTCTTCTGCCCTCCATGCCTAGGTTCCCGGCTCCCGGCAATGTGCCCAGGGTCCTGGGATCCCAGGCACGGAGCCAGCAGCTGGGACCCTGGGCATGGGGAGGCAGCGGAGTATCAGGCATGGGGCAGCAGCTGGGACCCCAGGTGCTGGGCAGGCGGCAACGGCATGCTGGTCCCGAGGCCGGCATGCCGGCAGCCAGGATGCTGGGCCCAGGGAGGCGGCCAGGACCCCAGGCCTGGGGCCAGGACCCTGGGCACGGGGAGGCAGCAGAGCTCCGCGCCCAGGCCTGCAGCCAGGATCCCGGGTGCAGTCGGCAGTGGAGCCCCGCATAAAACGTGGGGGTGCTGCAGCACTCTCAACCCCACCCCTAGTTCCCTGCCTATATGAACTGCTTAATGGTTAACAGTTTAACCAATAGAATTTTAATAGATTAAACTATTACTATTTTTAAACCCTATTTACATCCCTATTTTGAATGTACACCTAGGGGCCTGATTTTGCTAGGGATTAAACACCTCCTTTGAAATTCTGAGCACCCTTAACTCATTGAAGTCAGGGGGAGTTAGAGGTAAAATCACAGGAGGTGTTCAGCACCTCTGTGGCTGGTTAGCTGTAAATCCCTTGCACCCGTCACTCATTCCTTTTTACGCAGCACATGAATCCTTCTGTGATCAGGGAAAGAGTCATTGCCTGGTGGAGTAGAAGAAAGCACTGATCACACAAGAAAGAAAGGCAGTGACTGGAGGACTGTGGATACAGTTCTTGCTGCTTGAAGCTGCAAAAGAATCAAAGAGATGTTCTTTAGAAATTCAGCCTAGAACTTCAATGCACAACTTATTCCTTCCTCAGGTTTGACTGTATTGGTAGTTGGAATAATAGCACAACATAAACCTCAGCTCAGACTTGGCTGTTTCTAAGGTTTCCCTGCAGAGACCTCTCTGTCCAAGACTCTAATTCTGTCCAGAGAATCTCTTCCACCTCCTTTATATCCTGGTGGAATTAAACCTCACCTGACACAATGAGTAAGTAGATTTTACTCATCAGATTTATGCAGGTTTCTAACACAGTTAATAAAAATCTGCCACCTTGTTACAGAGCCATATTAAAGTAAAAAAATCTCAAAACCCACTTAATCCGCATTTCCAGAATATTTTCTAATTGACATTAAGATTTAGCCCTAAAATGTGAAAGATTTTTGGTTTTGTTGGCGTTTCAATGGGAATCAAAATCAGACTTACAATGGCACTGTGAATGCAACTTTAACTACTGAGAAACCTTCGCCTTGCCATTCTACACTACATGTACCTGCTGAGCTGGGACTAAAATTCTGGTCCCATACCTCCAAAAACACAGGCCTTTATCATTGCAGCTAAACAATGACTGGTTTTACATGCCAATTACAGAAGGCAACATACATACAGGGCCCAGAATATATAGAATGGAAGCTGATTGCAACTTGAACTATGAAAAGGTCACTCTCTCTGTGGATTGCTGCCTTTTTTGGTGTCTGTCCTACCACAGTCCTGAAAGGACTTAGCAAGGAATGTTTAGGTCCCTTCTTATTGACTGAGATCTGCACTGGAGCAGCAACTTGCTACTGTGCTGTCAACTTCATGAACAGAATCAGTCCATGCTTCAAGTCTACCTACTATTTTGTCTTAGTACTAGGCAGTTGCTTTCATTTTCTGAATGGCGTTCTGTGCTTAAAGGTTGCATTGACCATTATTGTCCTGGGACAAAAACTAAGAGCCCCGTGTCCGTGATGTGCAACGTACTTATTCCTTCTCTCCAATAAGGTAGGGAACCACAGCCTGCTCCAGCCAGGACTTCTGATCCACATGCAAGTTTTCTGGCTGTTTGTCAATTAAATGTCGTACAGACTGTAATTCTTACAACCCCCCCAAAACCTCTGACTGTTGCTAACTCTGTTTAATCTGCACCACTGTTAGCAACATTTGGGACCCTTGTTGTAGGTGGCTCTGCAGCTCTGGCAGCTATTTCCAGCATCATGCTGGGATTTTGCAAAGGGAATGTAGGTGGGAGTAATGGAAGCATGGAAGGAATGGCACCTGGCTAGACCCAGGTTCCTTTGCCAGCAGTCTGTGTTAGAACTTTAACCTATACACAACAAAATGTCTACTTTCTCCCCTGCCCTCCCCCAACACCTTTCATAGCAGCCAGAAAACACATGACAGTGCACACTCAGTCAAAGGACACTCCTGGCTTCCTCTGCCCCAGGGAAGATATTAGGCCTGAAACATGAGATGCGGTGCAGCAGGGTGAGCTCTCGGGGTGCCTGTCAAGACACCCTGGGTCTCCATTATGAGAGTTCCTATATACAGTACCTTTCAGGAGCTGGCAGTTGTATTGGCTGTAATTTCCCACGGAGAGCAGATACAGCCAGTTACCACTTGGTGTTCGGCTGAAGTTTCTGACCTGAAATATCTCATAGGGTGGGATGAGGACCTCCCTCTCGGAGAGGTAGTGGGAGAAGCGTTGCACAACTGCCCCTAAGCAAGTCTTCAGGGTGAATATTGTTTCATTCCCAAATCTCCGGGCTTCCTTCCGGAGGAGTGAAGTGGAGGTGAAGCGGCCAAACCGCACTTTGGTGCCCAACTCAGCCTCAAAATATAGGCCTTTTACCCCCCGGTGCACCTGGTAGCACTTTTTTCTTGTGGTGCCACTCTTCCATCTCCTCACCAGTTGAATGGCTGTAGTCAGGTAGAAGTGGAGGTATTTGAAGGGGAAGCTGTGTCTGTAGTGCTCTGGGGATGTCCCAGCTCTGGACACAGCCCAGTTCAAATCAGAGTGCAGCGAGGTGTTCATGGTGTAAGCCAGGAGGGCTACAGCGTGATTCTCCTGCATCTCCCTTAGCAGAGCCACTGGCTTTTTTGACCAGACCAGCTTTGCTTTCTCCCAGATGCTGGAATAGTTCTTATTATTACCCAATTCCTTTTGGAAATAGTCTCCTCGGTCCAGTTCTTCCATTACCTGCTCACGGCAACCCTGGTACTGGTCATCAAAGGAATCTGGTGCCATATCCATGAGAATGTGGGACACAGCCTGCAACATAAAGAATGGGACCCTATTAGTTTGTGTGTATGTGTATGTCAATAAATCAGATTGTCTCTACTGTTTTTGTCCTGCTACAGAGATCCTAGAGTGCACGGTGGAGCATTAGAAGCTCACAGCACAGTGTGTGGCAGACAAATATTGCAGTCATTTTGAGCTTGTCAACAGCACATATGTAACCTTGCACATTTTTGTACCAGTTTCCCTGTGAGTTCATATTGACCAGGATTCTACCATTATTTCACTTCATGAAGCTCAGTATTGGAGCCTGAGGAGAGTTATTAGGTAGGCTGGGAATACAATAGCCAGAGGAGATGAGGTTAGGACACATTAACAGGCTGGAGAAAGGAACATTCACTTGGTCTCCTATAGATTTGGGGTCTGGGATGTGGTAGAACACTCCACCTAGGTTCTAGACAGACTCAGAAACTTGAAGTGAGGGGCTAGTCAGCTCAGAGCTATGGCTCTGAGGTTGCCTTTGACATTGTGTTCTCTGCATTGGGTGCAGTGAGGACATTACTTGTGAGGCTTTCTGCATGTTGCCAGTTCAAATGCACAAAGACCCATGTGCAGCAATTCATCTCAGGTCTGACAAGTGGAAGAAGCCCCCTTAATGAATGGACGTAGTATATCTCCAGTGTCTCCACTCCCTTTTAATGAGAAAGTAGGTAGGTGGACCGAGGTGGTCAGGTGGACCATTGGTAGCCTAACTCTGCCTGGCAAGTGCTTCAGCGGCAAGTGAAGGAACCCATAATGCACTATGTTAATTGTGCAATGCTGTGGGAGTGCACTAGAGAACAGGGCCGGCTCCAGGTTTTTTGCCGCCCCAAGCGGAAAAAAAAAAATCCAGAGTGCCGCCGCTGAAGCAAAAAAACAAAAACAAAAAGGGCCGGAGTGCCACCGCTTGAAAAGTGCTGCCCCAAGCACATGCTTGGGACGCTGGTGCCTAGAGCTGGCCCTGCTAGAGAAGTGAATTTCTTCCTGGTGCCCTGCTTACAGCTAGCTACACTTTTTTTTTTTGGTCCAGTTGTCTATTGGAAAATGCCCTTTCACCAAAACTGACATTTTTCAGAAACTCATATTGATTTCAATGACATTTTGTTGAGGGGAAAAACTGGGGGGAAAAGTATTGAAAATATCAAAATGGAACATTTTGACATTTTCAGAATGATACGTTTTGATTTTTCATTTCAAAATTTACTTTATTTTGAATTTTAAATGTTAAAAAGGGTTGAAATTGAACCAAAATGCTTTGATTGAATTGAAATAATTTTTTTTCTTTGTTTTGGAATTGCATGATGCGAAAAATGTTGAAATTTTGCCTTTTTGTCCTGATTCAGGACAAAAAAAAAGTATCAAAATTTCATGATTTTTCATAGCATGGAAAATCAAATTTTCAGCCAGCTCTAGCCCTGTTGAATCAAAGTAGATGTTCTATCTGCAAGGTTTTTTACATAATGTGGGATAAAAACAGTCCCATAGCAAATTATTAACAAAATATCTTCCAGATCTGACAAATCCTAAATCACATGAATAGTCTGTACTCATATCATTCATCCTAATGGAGTCCGTTGGACTAATCATGCAAGCTAACACTTGGCAATGGTTAGGTTGCTGGTGTGCTGAGATCACTGTCTATCATGCTGATCAATATTAGAATCATAGAATCATAGATGATTAGGGTTGGAAAAGACCTCAGGAGGTCATCTAGTCCAACCCCCTGCTCAAAGCAGGACCAACCCCCACTAAATCATTCCAGCCAGGGCTTTGTCAAGCCAGTCCTTAAAAACCTCTAAGGATGGAGATTCCACCACCTCCCTAGGTAACCCATTCCAGTGCTTCACCACCCTCCTAGTGAAATAGTTTTTCCTAATATCCAACCGAGACTTCTTCCACTGCAACTTGAGACCATTGCTCCTTGTTCTGTCATCTGCCACCACTGAGAACAGCCGAGCTCCATCCTCTTTGGAACCCCCCTTCAGGGAGTTGAAGGCTGCTGTCAAATCCCCCCTCACTCTTCTCTTCTGCAGATTCAATAAGCCCAGTTCCCTCAGCCTCTCCTCATAAGTCATGTGCCCCAGCCCCCTAATCATTTTGGTTGCCTTCTGCTGGACTCTCTCCAATTTGTCCACATCCTTTCTGTAGTGGGGGGGCCCAAAACTGGACGCAATACTCCAGATGTGGCCTCATCAGTGTTGAATAAAGAGGAATAATCACTTCCCTCAATCTGCTGGCAATACGCCTACTAATACAGCCCTATATGCCGTTAGCCTTCTTGGCAAGAAGGACACACTGTTGAATCATATCCAGCTTCTTGTCCACTGTAATCCCCAGGTCCTTTTCTGCAGAGCTGCCACTTAGCCAATCGGTCCCCAGCCTGTAGCAGTACATGGGATTCTTCTGTCCTAAGTGCAGGACTCTGCACTTGTCCTTGTTCAACCGCATCTGATTTCTTTTGGCCCAATCCTCCAATTTATCTAGGTCACTCTGTAGCCTATCCTTACCCTCCAGAGTATCTATCTCTCCCCCCAGTTTAGTGTCATCCGTGAACTTGCTGAGGGTGCAATCCATCCCATCATCCAGAACATTAATGAAGAAGTTGAACAAAACAGGCCCCAGGACCAACCCCTGGGGCACAACGCTTGATACCGGCTGTCAACTAGACATTGAGCCGTTGATCACTACCCATTGAGCCCGACGATCTAGCCAGCTTTCTATCCACCTTATAGTCCATTCATCCAGCCCATATTTCTTTAACTTGCTGGCAAGAATACTGTGGGAGACCGTATCAAAAGCTTTGCTAAAGTCAAGGAATAACACGTCCACTGCTTTCCCCTCATCCACAGAGCCAGTTATCTCATCATAGAAGGCAATTGGGTTAGTCAGGCATGACTTGCCCTTGGTGAATCCATGTTGACTGTTCCTATCACCTTCCTCTCCTCCAAATGCTTCAAAATGGTTTCCTTGAGGACCTACTCCATTATTTTTCCAGGGACTGAGGTGAGGCTGACTAGTCTGTAGTTCCCCAGATTCTCCTTCTTCCCTTTTTTAAAGATGGGCACTATATTTGCCTTTTTACAATCATCCAGGACCTCCTCCAATCACCATGAGTTTTCAAAGATAATGGCCAATGGCTCTGCAATCATATCAGCCAAGTCCCTCAGTACCCTTGGATGCATTGTATCTGGCCCCATGGACTTGTGCATGTGCAGCTTTTCTAAATAGTCCTTAAGTCTTTCACCACTGAGGGCTACTCATCTCCTTCCCATACTGTGCTGCCCAGTGCAGCAGTCTGGGAGCTGACCTTGTCTGTGAAGACCGAGGCAAAAAAGCATTGAGTTCTTCAGCTTTTTCCACATCATCTGTCACTAGGTTGCCTCCCCCATTCAGTAAGGCGCCCACACTTTCTCTGACCTTCTTCTTGTTGCTAACATACCTGAAGAAACCCTTCTTGTTACCCTTCACATCCCCTGCTAGCTTCAACTCCAATTGTGCTTTGGCCTTCATGATTACACCCCTGCATGCTCAAGCAATATTTTTATACTCCTCCCTAGTCATCTGTCCAAGTTTCCACTTCTTGTAAGCTTCCTTTTTGTGTTTAAGCTCACTGAAGATTTCTCTGTTAAGCTGGTCACCTGCCATATTTTGCTATTCTTTTTGCACATTGAGATGGTTTGTTCCTGTACCCTCAATAAGGCTGCTTTAAAATACAGCCAGCTCTCCTGGACTCCTTTCCCCCTCATATTAACCTCCCAGGGGATTCTGCCCACCAGTTCCCTGAGGGAGTCAAAGTCTGCTTTTCTGAAGTCCAGGGTCCGTATTCTGCTGCTCTCCTTTCTTTCTTTTGTCAGGATCTGAACTTGACCATCTCATGGTTTCTGCTGCTCAGGTTGCCACCCACTTTTACTTCCCCTACCAATTCTTCCCTGCTTGTGAGCAGCAGGTCAAGAGGAGCATGGCCCCTAGTTGGTTCCTCTAGCACTTGCACTAGGAAGTTGTCCCCAACACTCTCCAAAAACTTCCTGGATTGTCTGTGAACTTCTGTATTGCTCTCCCAGCAGATGTCAGGGTGATTGAAGTCCCCCATGAGAGCCAGGGTCTGTGATCTGGAAACTTCTATTAGTTGTCTGAAGAAAGCCTCATCCACCTCATCCTTCTGGTCTGGTGGTTCATAGCAGACACCCACCACGACATCACCCTTGTTGCTCTCACCTCTAAACTTAACCCAAAGACTCTCAACAGGCTTTTCTGCAGTTTCATACTGGAGCTCTGAGCAATCATGCTGCTCTCTTACATACAGTGCAACTCCTACACGTTTTCTCCCCTGCCTGTCCTTCCTGAACAGTTTATAACCATCCATGACAGTGCTCCAGTCATGTGAGTTACCCCACCGAGTCTCTGTTATTCCAATCACATCATAATTCCTTGACTGTGCCAGGACTTCCAATTCTTCCTGCTTTTTTCCCAGGCTTCTTGCGTTCATGTACAGGCACCTCAGATAACTAGTGGATTGCCCTGCTTTCTCAGTAGGAATCAGGAGGCCTCCCCTGCTGCATCCTTCTCCTTGTGTTTCCTCCTGGTATCCCACTTCCCCAGTTCAGACAGCATCTAGCACAATGGGGTCTTGGTCTGTGGCTGGGGCGCCTAGGCTCTACGATATACAATATACTATATACAATATAACTGGGCCCTATAACAGGAAAATAATATCTAGTGTATTCTGTTTGTGTGGTTGTGCAGCTGATTAACTGTTGATAATGTTTCTTATCCCTGAAAACCTTCTGTAATCAAACATCAATATAATGCATGTGATAATATCATTGATTGCTCTTTTCACTGTTTGGTTTTTAAGTGGGCTTTGGCCAAACACTATATCCAGTTATTTGATATTTGGCTGACTACAAGTAGACATTCAGTTCACCATGAACATTTATCCTCACCCCTCACTTGGAAAAGGGCCCCTAAGTTAATGTACTGACTGGGCCCATGGAATTAATAGCATGGACCTCACTGTTTTGGGACACAACTTCTCTACCAATAGTATCTTAAACATTTTTTGGGAGAATCCCAAACACAGTCACATGGAATGGAGAAATTACCAAGAACATCTCTGTACCATCTAAGAAAGATTGTACTGATTGGTTTCAGAGTGGTAGCCTTGTTAGTCTGTATCAGCAAAAAGAATGAGGAGTACTTTTTGGTACTCATAAGTGGCGCCTTAGAGACTAACAAATTTTATTTGGGCATAAGCTTTCATGGGCTAAAACCCACTTCATCAGATGCATGGAGTAGAAAATACAGTAGGAATATATATATATATATATATATATATAAAGAGAGAGAGAGAGAGAGAGAGAGAGAGAGAGAGAGAGAGAACATGAAAAGATGGGGGTTGCCATACCAACTCTAATGAGACTAATCAATTAAGGTGGGCTATTATCAGCAGGAGAAAAAAAACTTTATTAGTGATAATCAGGATGGCCCATTTCAAACAGTTGACAAGAAGGTGTGAGTAACAGTAGGGGGGGAAATTAGCATGGGGAAATAGTTTTTAGTTTGTGTAATGACCCATCCACTCGCAGTCTTTATTCAAGCCTAATTTAATGGTGTCCAGTTTGCAAATTAATTCCAGTTCTGCAGTTTCTCGTTGGAGTCTGTTTTTGAACTTTTTTTGTTGAAGAATTGCGACTTTTAGGTCTGTTATTGAGTGTCCAGGGAGGTTGAAGTGTTTTCCGACTGTTTTTTTAATGTTATAGTTCTTGACGTCTGATTTGTGTCCATTTATTCTTTTGTGTAGTGACTGATAATAGCCCACCTTAATTGATTAATCTAATTAGAGTTGGTATGGCAATCCCCATCTTTTCATGTTCTCTGTATCTATATAGATATAGATATCTTCCCACTGTATTTTCTACTCCACGCATCTGATGAAGTGGGTTTTAGCCCATGAAAGCTTATGCCCAAATAAATTTGTTAGTCTCTAAGGTGCTGCAAATACTCCTCGTTCTTTGTACTGATTGGGGCATTTCCTTGATGCCCAACCACAAACATTCTCTGGGAAAACATGTGACTTGAAAATGGAGTGCATTTCTAACAATGCAATCAGAAGGGTTAGAGAAGGTGAGAAATGGAACAAAGCAAGTGAAAGCAAAGTAGTTCTCATGCTAAGCTTGATTCAAAGCCCATTGAAGAGAATGGAAATACAGCCATCATCCTCAATGGGCTTTGGAGCAGCCACACTCTGAGCAACTTCAGAGTTTCAAATAAAGCACAACCTTGTCACCTCTCATCAGCCTCAGCAGGGAGAAGAGCAGCAACAGCAGGAAGCTCAGTAGATCAGCTGTCATCCCAGAGTCCACCAGGAGATCTGCTACAGGATGTTGAACTCCCACAGAACCAGAAGATGGGGCTACCCTCTCTTTCTTATGGATGTTTTGCTCTTTTCTCTTTTAGTGTCATAAATTGAATTCCAACAAATCTGCTGTGTGAAATTTACACTCGGATATGAGTCAGTTGGGATCACTCATCGGACACAGGCTGCAGTTTGGAGGACAGTAATTTAGAACCAAGGCGAGGACATATCGGAAGTAATAGCTCCGATGTCCAAAAGATGTCCAAAAGAAATGGTCTGGGTCCTTTAAATGACAGTTTCTCCTCCACTCCAGTCCCAGTTGCTATGCATTCACCTGGTCTTTATCAGTTCACTTAATGTTGAGATTTCCTATGGTCTTTTCTCTTTTCTTTCTGGGTCATGAAGGTTCCTTATGCCAGGCCCTGTTCAAATCCTGTTGTCAGTCTCAAGTGAGAGGAGACTCAGACCTTTGAGGCACCCAAGACAGCTCTCTTCTGTGGATTTACATGACAAGATGAGGTTGAGTGAAGCAAACTATCTCCAGCCAAAAGTTTAATGAACAACATTAAAGGAATGTAGGGTTCTGATAAAGGCAGAACTGAGATGCCTCTCTGGTTCAGAACCCATCTGGCACGACAGATAACACAGCTGCCTATTCCCTTCTTGCCCCACCCTGTCCTAGCCTCTCAAACAACACTGCTGCCCATCCCACTCTAGTCCTTTTTTATATATTTTTAAATGAATATATTGCTTGTGAAATGTGCCTGACTCAGCCACGCAACCAAGTTCGGCTTGCCAGCTGCTCCTCACCAAACAAAAGACCACCATTCTTGACCTCCCTGGATGAGACTGCCAACAAAGGAGCCAAACAGTGGCCAAAGTTGCAGGTGATATGGGCATTTGTCTCATAAATGCACTACACTGAGACCCACCAGCTAGTTTTACACATCACAGAACAGGGACAGAAGGTAGCAACTTTCAGTCCCTACTGACTGGCTGTATTCCAATTAGTGCCTTGCTTGTGAGAGGCTATATGTCCTGTTCCTATTTAGGGCTTCCACATGAGCTCATTTTGAGGCGCAGTCCTGGTTTGGGGGAGAGAGGCTGCCCCATGCCCTGTAAGAAGCAGCTTGCATAACACTGAAACAGACCTGAACAGGGATGGCCCTAAGTTTTTGAGAGCCCTTTGCAAAGTTGCATATGCTGGGCCCCATTCAGCAATCTACACTAATCCTCCCCATCAGCAGCTTCCCACCTCTTTGTGACCTCCCACCCATTAGGCTGTGGTGAGCTCTCCCATTCGGTTACCATGCTTTGTGGGCTTTCATGATTGCTCTACATAGAACAAGAGCCAAAGAACAGTTCTCTCTGTGTGTTGCAGGGGAAGGGAGACAGGAGACTCAATCACTAGTACAGTTTGATAGCACTGGGGTCAGATGGGAAAGTCAAGGATGATGCTCTGACTAGCAGGTCAGGTTTGTGGTTTGGTTCATCTGAAAGAACAGGTCCCTATGCCACCATGTAGATGACATAGGCATCATTGATGCTGAAATATAATCAGGGGCTGGCATAAAATCCTTATAGCCTCAGAATGTTATAACACTGGGTCATGACATGTCAGTGATGTAAAGGCATTTGCACCCTTGTGCTGATGTCACTTTGTGCCATGGGGGCAAGGTAATAAAGGCAGCCAACCTCCTTCTAATTCTTTGAACCGTCCAGTCTCAGCCTTCGGATCATGTCCCCTTTGGAGGGATCACAAGCATATGTCAAGGCCCTGGCCCTTCCCAAATTGCTAATTAGATTAGATTAACTAATCCTGACTAGATCCCAGCTAGAATGAAAAGAGTCCTGGTATAAAAACGGTTGAGAACCACTGTTGTCGGGTATTTGAATTTTGGCAGAGCTAGCCCATTTGGGGGATGTAAGCAGGAATATTTTTGCCCCCTCCCATACACAACGCATACAGTTCACAAATCTGACTGTGCATATCATGCCCACTAGCCATTTATCCCTTCCCACTGAACCCTTAGGCCTTTGCTTCTATGTATATTTTAGTGTGACGATAATGGGAGATTAGCCTGCGTTTGGAATGCAGGGTTCATGCAGAGCTCTGAAAATGTAAAATGCTTTAGTGGTGCCACATGCTCTTTCACTGAGTGAAATGAAATGTCCGTTAGGTGGCAGCAGAGGATATGGAATGATGAGACAGGGCTGCAAAACTATACGCAGCTTGTGCCACTGTGAGTCCCCTCTGTGCAGACTTTACCCTCCACACTCAACAATGCATTCCTGCCCTAAACAAAGCCCATCCCAAACCATACAAGCGCCACAAGGTTCACACTGTCTCTATGAGCCCGCTAGGATGCCCATATCAGCAGTACGTCATTATTTCAGTTTGTTACAGGTGTATCCCACAAACACCCGCTGTCCCAAAGTGGGGTGGGGCTCCACTTGTAGAGGGAACAATTGGCCTGTGTCTTTGAAGGAGCTCCAGTCACCCAGCTCAGATATATACCTATACTGTGCAGACTGAAAGGCCTAGTACCTTCTGACCCACATGGTATGGTACAAGGTAGTTATCTGGGCCTAGAAATTCCTGTAGCCCTTCTCTCCACTGCAGAGCCAAGAGGGGCAGGCATTTCATTCAGACCCACATCTCTTTCTCTTTACAGCTGGAGTGAGACTCTCGTAGAAGGAAAAACGTTCCTTTCTCGGCCCAAAAGAGGACATTCCTCCAGGGGCTCCAGAGTTGGGATTCCCATTCGAGTCAGTGGGAACTAAGTCTATTTCTACATGACCATGGAGACTGGGTTCACCTCTTATCCCAGTACGAAGAAGGTCTCTCCAGGGGAAGGAAGAATTCAACTGATGGTGGAGTAGGATCCACCTCTCACTTACACAGTCTTATGCAGGTATCACTTCATTGATTTCAATGTAATTACTCCTGATTAACACTGGGATAAGGGAGAGGAAAATCAGGCCAATGTTGTCGTTTCCTGTTCAGTATCCATCTTAGCGACTGGGAGAGAGAGCTTTATCGTCCAGACCTCTCTTTCCCCCAGTTGAATCTCACCACCTCTCACTCCCCACTAGATGCTGGACACATGAACAGAGAGAAGCAAAACACACACCTGCTTTACATAACCAGCATTTATTATAGCCAACAGCTGGGGATGATTTCACCAGCCAACATGCAAATTTTGCTGCTGAGCAGACACCTGCCCCTCTGGAGAACCTGACATCTCCCTTACAGAACAGAATATATGATGGCACAGGTGAAATTTCAGAAAGTTGCTAATGCATAACACTCATAAAAAGATACCTGCATGAATTTGCAAAGAGGGAAGATACATATTGAGGATAGGCAAACCAATTTGGATAAACCTGGCATTGACCCAACTTCAACCCAACCCAATCCTGAACTGACCACCCTCTTTTTTTTTTTGAAGATTCATAAAAGTTCAATTAACTTTTTGTTTTATTTTACAGTTGCCTCTGCATTTTTTGTTTGTTTGTTTCAGCCAGGACCAGAAACATAAGTGCCAAAATAATTATGAGGAAGAGCTTTTTGTTCAGGTATTTTCAGCCTGACCAGAAACAGGGTGTATCAGAAGCATCAGAGATTTCCACCCCAATTTTGCAGGTCCAAGAAGCTCAGTGAAGTATATGAAATCAAGGTGCTTAGTTGAATGGACCCACCAAACCTTTAGGGGCTCATGCATTGTCACTAACATACACTTGGGCTGATCACCCCACACTGGAACCTGGTGGTGGCAATTTGCTGAACCTTCCCCAACAGGAAGCAACAGGACCCCTCCCTTTCCAGTGCATGCATGAGGATCACTGCTCTCCACAGCACACACACACACACACACACACACTGTTGCATTTCTCATATTAGTCACCCCTCACCTAGTACTTTTTTGGGAGGGGAGGGAGCACAAAAGATCTTGCTGCCTCCCTTTGTCATATTTTGAGTTTCTTCAGAAGAATCTCTTCTTCCTATACTTGCTCTGGAACTTCCATGGCAAGCAGATAAGACGGATTCTCCTCACCTTCCTTTCTCTGAAGAAACTCAAAATACTATGGGAGGCCACAGGTGGGAATGCCTCTGGTAGAAGGATCACAACTAGTGTTCAGCTGTCTTGGACTGGAAAATGGATACATGGGGTAAATTTTGCCATTGTGCTCTCATCAGTGCTGAGCAGAATTGAAGTGGGCCCAATCTACCTCTCCCTTTTCCTTCCTTCCCTTCCTCACACTACTCCAGTCTTTATGGAGGACAGACTGGACCCTAGCCAGGTGAGGGAAGGGACAGTCTCTTCCTCAGAACCTCCCAAAGTAACGCTGATATGCAGCATGAAACCCCACGTGATCGGACAGGTAGTCACAGGGGGCGTAGTTTTCACACTGTTCCTTCCTCAGCTCCATTGGGGACTTGTACATTTCATAGTACCTGCAGTAGACAAAGAGAAAGATGCCACTCATGACTCATCAGGCTCCTATGCCACCTGCTGAACTCAGGGAGAGTGATTACCAGCATTCCCTAGAGATGGACTCCCTTATAGTGAATACAATATTTACCTACAAAGGGTTAGAACCTAGCCCCTTTGATTAATGTCCAGGGGTGGGAGGGAGCTCTATCAGTTAGGGATTGAAGCCAGTTCCCCATCTCATTCACAAGGCTCTAACAGCTAAAGATAGAACCCAGGCTCCCTGGTTATTGTTCCTGGGGAGTGGGTCAGGTCTATCAGCTGGGACTTTACCCAGGAACCTTAGTTATCCTTTCAGAAGCTTTACTAACTGGGGATTAAACCCAGGCCTTTAACTACTGTCCAAGGATGCTCAACTAGAAATGTCTTATCCCTCAGGGCCTCTGTGAGATGCAGCTTGGTGACCTCTCCCAGGAGGTATGTGAAGCATGTTCTTGTGTCAATCTGTCAGCTGAAGTTCTCTGAGTCCCTGTCTCCAGGAGTGTTGTAAAAAAAGTTCTGCTTGCTGTAAGTGTCTGGGCATAGTCAGAATGAAGAGCCTGTCTGATCTGACCTCATCCCTGCTGCAGAGCTGAGCTCAGTGCAGGAACTGAAGGCAAAGATGAAACCTCCTCACTGTACCCTGTGCAGCGGGTTGCTTCGGTCCCTGGTGCAGGCTAGCGCAGCCTCTAACTTGCACCCCACTCTCCCTGGCCCCTAAGGGCAGTTCAAGTAGCCAGAAGTACCAGCAACCTAGGAATGCTGGCCAAGTACCCCCCTTCCTGAAATACTCCCAGCAATGCATCTGGCATGCCCCTGTGCTGGGGGCTCTTACAGGAGGTGATGTAAAGCTGACTATGGTCACTCTATGTCTATCAAAGACTCCTCAGGGGATATTTATGGCCCTTTAAGGAAGAACAGGCCACTTGTCTCCAGTAAGTATCTCCGGCATCCTCTTTTATCTACTTCTGTGTGTGAGGATGTTATCCCAGACATTAATCAAATTCCTTGCCACATCCCACTGCCTTCCTATCCCCCTCTGAAATAATCAGTACAGAGTTCAGTCCTGAGCCCAACTGGTGAAGCAGGGAAGATTTTACCTTTCATAATAGGGGTAGGACCTCTTCTGCCTCCTCACAAAGGCATTGGCCGTTTCTCTTTTTACCTTAACACCTGCCATGGGAGAATAGAAGAGTAGGTTAGAGCTTTGGGGCTGGCCTCCTATAGTCCAAATACTGGAGTGTCCTCTGGAGATGGAACATCTGCTATCCCTTATCACAGTCCCTCCCCACCTTACTTCCCAATGCATATCTACCCACCCCAGCCTCCACAGTTCTGCCTCCTTATCTCCCACAGCTTCAGGGACCTATCTCCCCGTCCACTCCAACCTGCTTGGTCTCAGGGGCCAAGTACCCCCTTGGTCATGAACTCCAGGAGCATGATTCTCTTGTCACTTATCCTGATGTAAATCTGGAACAAAGCTACTGCAGTTAGTGGAGTCACAGCAGTAGGAGAAGAGACTCAAGCCTCAAATCTGCAGGGACATGGTTCCCTCTCTCTCCAGTCCTGATGACCTTAGAGTCTTGCCTTCTGACCCAACCTAATATGGACTGTCGCACTGGCCATTGCACAGTGAAGCCTTGGTACCAATGTCCGCAGAACACCCCAAGGTGACTGAAGGAAATGGAGGTTGGGTCATTGACTGTTGCCTGCTGAGACACTGGTGTCCATACAGCCAGAATACCTTTAAGGGACCGTAAGAAGGCTGTGCTTAAGAATATTGGTGCCCATGTGTGCAGAGTGCTAGGAAAGATTTAAAAGGGGTAGTCGTGTTAGTCTGTATCAGCAAAAACAACGAGGAGTCTTTATGGCACCTTAGAGACTAACACATTTATTTGGGCATAAACTTTCATGGGCTATAACTCACTTCATCAGATGCATGGAATGAAAAAAAGTAGGCAGGTATAAATATACAGCACATGAAAAGATGGGAGTTGCCTTACCAAGTGGGGGGGTCAGTGCTAACGAAGCTAATTCAATTAAGGTGAATGTGGCCCATTCCCAACAGTTGACAAGAAGGTGTGAGTATCAACAGAGGGAAAATTATTTTTTGTAGAGACCCAGCCACTCCCAGTCTTTATTCAGACCTAATTTGATGGTGTCAAGTTTGCAAATTAATTCCAGTTCTGCAGTTTCTCATTGAAGTCTGTTTTTGAAGGTTTTTTGGTGAAGAATGACCACTTTTAAGTCTGTTATTGAGTGTCCAGGGAGATTGAAGTGCTCTCCTACTGGTTTTTGAATGTTACAATTCTTGATGTCTGATTTGTGTGCATTTATTCTTTTGCGTAGAGACTATCCGGTTTGGTCAATGTACATGGCAGAGGGGCATTGCTGGCACACGATGGCATATATTACATTGAGAGTATTGCCAATGGGGAAATACACCAGTAATCTCTTCACAGAGAGATCCTGGTGCTCATGTGTGGAGAGTCTTGAGAGGGCAGAGGACCCTGCACCCCTTGCCCCAGCACACTGAGCACTGCATGGAGAGTTTTGGATACCTGTGTTTGTGGAATGCTATGAGAGGGCTGCCAAGCTCTTCCCGCATAGAGGTTGTACCATTCCCAGTTCATCTCATCTCCCTAACCCAGACTTTCAACTGCCAGCAAAATGTTCTTTCCAATGCCAGATTAGTTGGCCAGTGAGAGAGCCCAGCTGTTTATCTCACGGGGAGGGAAGGTGTTATCTCTGGGGACCAACTGGCAAGCTGAGCTCAGGTCATGTCTGAAATACCACCTACAAATAAACCTTCACTGTAAGAAGTGCCAGCAATTACAACCTCCCTTGTAAAGATGTTTCTCTCTCTCTCTCTCTCTCTCTCCACAACCCCCTGTGTTTTGATTGGTTCTCTGGGAAATTCCAGCTTTAATGATCCCCAGCGGCAATTTATCCCTTGACCTATGGGACAAGAGAGGGGATAGAGGGGTCCAAGAGAGCCAGGGGATAGTTTTCCTAATGGATTTCTGTGAGCCAGGCTGCAGAGCCGAGTGAGAGACAGGGGAACATTTCAGACCCTAAACTCAGGTCCCACCCCAAACTGAACAGAATATGCACAGTCAGTACATAGTCTAAACTTACCCTTTCCTGCTAGTTGAAATTGCAGTAATGCAACATAAAGCTCAGCCTAAACTTTTTCCCAACACTTGGCTGTTCTTAGGTTTTCCCTGAAGGGACCTCTCTGTCCCAAACCCTAGCTCTCTTTGTCACTCCACCTCCCTTATATCCTAGTGGAGCTAATAAGCCTCTCTTGCCCCAGCAAGTCAGCAGAACTACCAACTGAGCAGCTCGGTGCAGGTTTCTAACTCCTGCTGTGATGAGCCAATAGAGGAGCCCTGACGTTCTGTGACACCCATTATGGGTATCTGTCCGTTCTGCTACTACTTCAGCTAGCTCACACCCTAATCCCCATGTAGCTCCCAGAGCAACTCTATTGTTGACTGGGCCTGCCTCATGTCCTGGTTTATCTAACAATTGAAAACCTCAGCCTGCTCATGTCACTGCTGCCTGTTTCCTACTGTTTGCAGGGTTCCACCGGTTCCACCAGGTCATGTGAAAATTGGACCTTTAGTTGTCACGGGTGCTCTGCTGAGACGAGAGGACTCATGATGACACCTGCTGTAGATCTCAGTGTTGGTCAAGGAAGGAGAAACAAATTAGAGGATTCTGTAAGCATCTCACTCATTCCCTAATCCTGATAAAGGGAAAGATGGAGGCAGATGCAGGACTTGAGACATGTGCAGAGATGTGGGAAAGTCATAGCAAGATACTCACCTTCAACACCGTGTGATTCCAAGGTGTCCTTTGAATCTGGAAAACAAAGAATAGGAGTCAGGGGATACCACACAGGAACCAAGCATGTGACTCCAGTCCTTGGCCCCCGTTGGATGACTGTATCTCCTTCCCTTATTGGGCAACACCATTTCCCTTCCTGCATCAGGAATTTTTATCTCTCTGCCCCCACTAGGGCCTTGTCTGCATTAGAAGTTTGGGGCAAAAATTTCCCACCATTGCTAATAGTGGTTCAGTTCTATCAATGTCACCAGAGTCTATAGGATATCTCTACATTGGAGCTGGAAGGTGCAAATTCCAGCTCACAAAGATATACTTGAACTAACTCTGATTGAGCCAGTGCACTAAAAACAGAAGTATGGCTGCAGCAGTGTGAGCAGCTGGAGGGGCTATACATCCAAGTATGAGCCTATCCAAGACCATAGGTACATACTCAGGATGGCTAGCCACTCCTGCCAATCAGTGTTAGCACAGGTATGTCCACCGGTACTGGAATCATATCTCCAGCTCTAGTGTAGACATACACATAGTGTCATTTCAGCTTGCTTGGAGCAAGATGACATAGTGATAAAAATACCAAGATGGGAAGCCTGTCTACATTAGGGCTACTATCAAAAGCGATGCAGTGGTGGTAGAAATAATGGGAAATTTTGCTCAAAATGCCTAGTGTAGACACAGCCTGGATGGCACCATCTCTCCTCCTTCTCCACTGGAAAGATGTGTTCTAACCTTCGATGGTCCCTGCAATCACCCCAGGGGAATTCCCTCTGATTTTACTGGGGGCTCATGGGACCCATACTCTGCTTGCCACTCCAAACCACCCAGGCTCTTCTCTAGTTCTTCACCTATCGCTTTTTCACCCATGGCAAATCCCATCTGCTATTGTCTTAGAAGTGTATTTAAGGGGACAAAGAAGATTTAGGAAAATAAATGTGTTGATTAATTGCTAGATTGTAAACTCTTTGAGGGAAGGGTTGTGGTTTTTTGTTGTTGTTTTTTCCAAAGCACCGTGTGAATTTACATCAGCAAGACACATTTGTTGTCTGATCAGACCCTGCAGACTATTTGTGGGGAAAGGTGCTATTCAGCATGAGTCTGGGTATCCGAGTTTGACCCTAAGTCACTTAGGTTCAGCTTGTGACTCTCAGGCTCATGTTAAATACACCTTACTTAAGTAGTACCATTGACTTCAATGGGTCTGATTTGCAGAGTAAGGTCTTACTCAGCTTGAGCAAGGGCATCAGAATCTGGCCTTTACCTAGCAGCTTCTGAGAGCTAAACGGCCGTTTTGCTGTGTCACATTCACCACAGTGAAGAGAAAGGGGAAACTGATAGATGTCTCATTCACTATGTTCCAAGTGAACTCTACCCCCAAGCAGGCCCCAGTTCCTGTTCTCGGCTATGCAAACAACCTGCCACCAGAGGCAGGAGGGGGAAGCTAGCATGGCCGATTTTCTTCTGCCCCATCCCCTTCCCTCTGCCCCTAGAGAAGATGAGCAGTCTTCACATCCACCCCGTGAACCACCACCCCAATCTTTAATCAGAGATCCCCAGGCAGCCTCTTCACTGTCATCCTGCCCCAGTACTCCCCATTCACCTGTCCCCCAGTGCTGCTGCTCATTTGAAGTTCATGTCCTCTAGAGCGCTGTCTGCCACACTGCATTGAATCCCCCAGCTCTTAGCCATAGAGAACCCAGCAGAGCAGCAACCCTCATCAGAGTCTTAGTAATAATGTGATTAATAATAGTTCCAGTGTTTTTCATCTGAGGATCTCCAGGTGATCTCCAAACACTAACTAGTTAATTCTCCCCATGACCTTGTGACTTAGGAAAGCACTATAATCCCCATATTACAGCTGGAAAAACTGAGGCACAGAGCAGTAAGTGATTTGCTTAAGGTAACACAGCAGAAAATAGACACTAGGACATTTGACCCCCAGCCTCCTGTCCTGGACACTGCCAGCAGATGAGGCAGGCAGATTAAGGATTGTAGTAAGGGAGGTAAAAAGTAGCGACCAAGTTGATACCCCCTTCACCTTCTCCTCTGAGGAGAAGGCTGCAGATGAGAGGGAATGGGGAGTCTTTAACTTAATGCTTTTTAACCTTAGAAAGATTCAGTGTGCTTTGGCAAAGGCACTGGCCAGTTCCTGTTTTATCCAAACTGTGCCACCTATGCCAGGAGACAATGGCTCCTTACGAAATGTCAGAGGGCAACATGCTGTCTGCTGTAGAATGGAGCCTTCTGGAAATCTCTAGGCTTGAGGAGCCAATCTGCATTTTGCACTCCACATGGAAACTGATAAAGGATTAGACCAAGACTAATGAACAGACTGGAATACAATAGCTTTTAGAGCAGACTGACCAGGAATGAAGGAGAGAAGCTCTCTGAGGGGAAAACAATCAAAGATTAAAAACTGTATTGCAAAATATTAACTGATTTCTCACCAATCTGATGCCCGTGAGAGTGTATTTAATTTACAGGGTCATCTTTAACACTAAGGAATTTAACGCTGACAAGAACTGGCGTAGTACAGGCAAGTACAGGGCAAGCTTTCTACCCTTCCTGTCTCAGCATCCCTGTCCATTCTGCCAAAGCAGAGAGAGGTTGAACACCTGCTATTTCAGATCTAGATCTCCCACCCCTTTCCAGCTGTGCAGCTCACTCCTCTATGGCTATTTCTTATTTAAGAGGGCTCTGGAGCTGGCCTCCCAGCTGCAGTTTATATCCTATGACCATATTTTTTTAACAGTATCACTGCCATTTTTTTCATTGTGCCTTCAAAAACTCTCCCAGTCCAACATATTTCAATGGAATTAAAAGGTGTAGCATTATTTTTCTCCTCAGATGTCTCCGGGTACTGTACAACTTTCCAGTGTTGGCAGATATAACATAGCCTTCCCCACAGTCCATGTAGTTTAGTTAATTCCCCTCAATTCTGACCTGCAGCGCAGTCCATTTGTCCAAAACTGGGCTTTGCTAATTCACCTAAATCCTAAACTGGATTCCTGAGATTGCCAGTCATGCCCATTTGTGCAATAGTTTGTGTCCTAGTGGAGGCAAATGTCTATTAGGGATTAGGCTGGAGACCCCCAAACCCATTCTTATTTGTGACCTATATAATATAACACCTTGCCAGTGCAATAGCCCATACAGGGCCGGTTCCAGGCACCTGCCTGGCAAGCAGGTGCTTGGGACGGCCGCTCCGGACAGGGGAGGCACATCCAGCTATTCGGCGGCAATTCGGCGGATGGTCCCTCACTCCCGCTCGGAGCGAAGGACCTCCCGCCGAATTGCCACCGCAGATCACGATCGCGGCTTTTTTTTTTTTTTTTTTGGCTGCTTGGGGCGGCCAAAATCCTGGAGCCAGCCCCGAGCCCATAGTATACTGCCTAGCCTCAAAGCAGGTCTTCTCCTGAGCAAGCAGTCTTCTCAGGTTTTAAGTGTTCAATAATACACTCAGTGAACACTCCAGGTGAGATTAATGCTGTGTCCCCTTACCTCTTTCACAATAGCAGAAGGCTGCCAGGGCCAGGGTCAGGAGTAGCAGCACCAGAAGTTTCCTCATCTCCTCCTTTTTGTCTAATGCAATTTTGCAGCCTCAGAGCTTCTCTAGGAGGGTTCTGGGGCTTGCCTCCCAGCTGCACTTTATATCCTGTGACCATCTGGAGAGATCAGGACTCTGGCCAGAGTCTCTCAAACTTTGACATTCCTGTGTCCCGGCTCCAACACAAAGCTTCGCATTTAGGCCAATAGATATCCGGTCCTGGCAGCCATGTGCACATCCATCTCAGTCCAAAGGCTCATGGCACTTCCAGATGACTTCATGGAGCTCCAAATGCTACTTTTAAAGGGGGGAAAAAAAAAAAAAAAAAGCTTAATTACAAACATAGTTTAGTGTTGAGTGAGAAAGTGATTCCAGCTGCATGGAGGAGAGACAATGGGAGAGAACCATCATGTCATGATGTGGTGCAGCCAATGAAGGCGGTTTCATATGACCCATTTTTGCTAATGAAACAATCTTACACCTCTGACAATCTGAGTTTAATCAAATCCTGCCTCGGCTCAAATAAGATGATCTCAGTCTAGTATCTGGCATGCTGAGGTGCCCACAGAGGCAGTTTTCTTTCTTCGAGAGAAGTGAAAAATGGTAAAACTGGATATGGCAAGCTCAGCACATTGGCTTGCGTGGAAGGAACTCACCACATCACTCTTCACCTAGTCCTCTGACCCGCTCAGGAACTCCTTCCGGACCAAATCATATGGAAGGATCCACTGTGCAATGCTGGGCAAGGGGGAGCTAAGCAGAGAAGACAGAAGGGGGAAATGAAGGTTAGTAATCTGAGCTGTTCCAATCTCAAAACTAAGCAGCACTGTGCCCAGTTGTTTCAGGATATGGTCTTGGTGACACATTAGGGGATTGCTTTCATCCAAATCAAGATTGATTTGAACTAATGCTCCAGAATGAAGCTAGGGGCACATTGCTGCAGGAGGTGGCATCATTCAGATAAGGTATAAAACCAAAGCTAAATTTCTGGGGTCAGACAGTGCAGCTAGGCCTATATATACCACTTGAATATCCCACAATGCTTTTTGAAAGAGAATTAGCCCCAGTATCCTTGCCAAATTGCAATTTGGGCAGTTACATTCTGTCTGCCTAAATTCCCCCTGTAGTGTCAAGTAGATACGAAATTTGATAGTTCCTGTCCCAAGATGTTGTTTGTACACTATTAAATGCCTGCCAAAGAGACCGCTGCATGGCAAGGGGAAGAGGAAGTGATCCCTCCAGAGCCCAGTTTTCAAAAATGGGCACTTCACTCTGTGTTTGGTGATTTTAGACGCCCCAAAGCATGCGTATGCATAGAAAATGGGGAGGATGTGGCAGCAACAGGGGGCAGAAGGAACAGTGAGTTGAAGATTAGGAAGAAGGAACAAGGGGCAACTACATAGGTTTGGGCTGAAACCCAGTAGGATAAAAAAAGAGATGCACAGCATTGAAGGATGAAAGGGAAATGCACAAACGATGAGGTAATATCTTTTATTAGACCAACAGAATCCGGTATCCTGGGTTATCTAATATCCTGGGACTGACACAGCTACAACAATACTTCATATGAAAGATGACCCTGTAAGACAAGGCGGTGAGGTAATTGGACCAACTTCCAGGAAAAGATATTACCTCACCCACCTTGTCTCTCTAACGTCCTGGGGCTGACATGGCTACAACACTGCAAATGACCCTGTAAGAGTCAGAAGAGTATCTAAGATGGAGTCCTGCCCCTCTAGGGAGTCTAGGTGAAACAAAAATGCTTTAAAGAGGGGTCTGGAGCTCTGGGTAGAATGACAGTTGGGTGGTCAGCTGAGCTTGGGCTGAGGTAGAGAAAGGTACTGAATGTAAGGGAGGGAAAGAAGGAGAAGGAGAAACAAAGAGAGATGAAGAAAAACAGAAGAAAGACTGAGAAACAGGTGAAGGACAGAAGCAGAAGTGATTTCACTGGAGTAGAGGAAGGCATAAGACAGGAAATAGAGTGCACAGATTTAGTTTAAGGATAGTAGTTAAATAAAACACAGAGGAGGAGAGAAGATGGAAATCTGCCTATAGGATAAACCCTGTGATTTATTGAGGTTAAATTAAGATTAAAGTTAAGTAAGGAGAATTCTAGGCCGTACAGTAATACAAATAAATAATAATAATAACCATTATTTCCTGGAAACACAGCAGCAGCCACCCATCAGCAATGAAAACTGCCATCTGGTTTCATCAGGCAGCACTGGATATGTTCAGTTTGCTTTGGGAGGTTTTTAACATTCATTCCCCTGAACTTTTGGATTTTGGACCCTCTTGTGGTAGAGAACGGCACTGTATATTATCTTGGCAGCCAGAAGGTGTGTTCAGGACCAGAGGCAAAAAAGAACAAACCAGTTTTGAATTCCTCTGGGCATAAGCTGCATGGCGACATCAAATCCCAGGGCTCCCTGCAGCAAATCTAGAGGTAAGAGGATATTAACTAGTTCCTAGAAACTGACTCTGTTAGTGCTGTCAGTTGTAAATAATGGTTGTTAAGCTTTATGGAGATGGAGTCTTGTCTGGTCCTGGCCTCTCCCACCCTTAGTTAATTTTTCCGTGTGTGTTAATGGTGGGATTGGCATACATCTCTATCATTCCCCTAGCTCTTACTGCACTATCCAAGGGTCCATTATATATCTGTGTGTGTTTGTGTGCTATACAGCTAGCTCTCTGTGTATGGGTATGAGAAAGTACAGTGCATATGTGTGGAAAACATTTATTAAATCTTAACTCTGCCAAATCAAATGTGATTTTCACAAGACCAATCAAAGACACATCTGCAACGTAGGGGCCATGTTTCTGCCAAATGTTAAGATTCCATCAGCTCTGAAGCTGTTCAAAGAAAGGGCATAACATTTTTCTTAGCAGAATAACTGCAGTTTTCACCCTTTCATACTTGAAAATGGCTCACTTGATTTGGAAGGACTGTTAGAAAAAATGCATTCCTTGACTGAGAGCAAACATATCAAATTTCAGCTGAAAATAAAAAAGCATTGAAAAAACAACGGAAAAATGTCCTTTAAAATGGAAACCCTTAGGCAGCCTTAAGTATAGATCTTGCTATGATTCCTATCTATAATATCTATGTGTGTAAGTGTTTAATAATAGATTTACTTGGAGAGCATTATTCAGCCACTAGATTCCTCTGGGCTCTGTACAGATTTTCAGAAAGCATATGCTTCCTGGTAAATAAAGGAGACATAGTTGAAACTCAAGCTGTGTGGAAGTCTGCTTATTTGTGTCTATATTTATTTAGTTTAATAAGTGCTTCCAGCTTAAGATGGAATGCGATCCCATGTATCGTGGCAATGTTTATGTATGGAATACATGAAGATGAGGGGTGCTATAAAGGATTTAAAACATGAGTTTTAGATGGCTGCATTGCTCATAATTGGTGCAGCCATGAGTAAATTATGCAGGTGCTCTCAAATGAGCACTGCTAAAACCTTTATATCATACCACATTATGCTTTATTCTCTACATGCCATGTATTGTACATGGGAAAAAAGATTTTACAAACATATCAGAACTCTTTTTTTATTGCATTGTGACTGTTTCTTATATCTCTACACATGTAACTCTATGTGCCTTAATTGGCATTTGTTCATCTGTTCAGAGCTCAAACATAAAAATGTTACAACTTTAAGATCTGATATCTTGGGATTTTCACGATCTATAAGTAAATTCTGCTTTGAGCCCCATTGGAAAGTTGGGAATTTCTCCTTTCAAGTTGTGAAGCGAACCCATTTCTAAGCTTGCTGCATAATGAGATCAGACCAAATATTGCCTGTCCTACAGTCTCAAACTTGGGTAAATTTGTGATCAGGGTGTTTTTAAGCATCTGTTTAGAATGTTAGAATCAGTCTCAGAGGACATGGACTATCTGGCAGAATTCAGATGAGGGTCAATAAAACCTCAGCAACGTGCACTCCCCCTTCCCTCCCACAGATGTTACCAGAACTCCCTATGGGCTCATTTCAATGCTTCCCATTTAAAAAAAATAAAAATCTACTATTAAATTTTTTTCAACTTCTAAAAACCTGTTTCACCTTTTGAAAATAGCTCACTTTCCCCAGGCTGCACTGCTGACTTGGCTGGAAGTCCTCCTGAGTAATGTAAATGAGAGAAGAACTAACCCAAGAAGATTAAACTAAACTGGGCCAGATTCTCAACTGATATAAATCAATTTTAGCTGATAAAGTTTGGCTGTGCCACTTCCCACCAGCTGGGAATCTGGCTGTCTCTAGGATGTTTGCTTTCTGTATGATTTTGTATGTACTTGTGGTTGATAG
The DNA here is from genome assembly GCF_011386835.1 of Chrysemys picta bellii. Classification (NCBI taxonomy): domain Eukaryota; kingdom Metazoa; phylum Chordata; order Testudines; family Emydidae; genus Chrysemys; species Chrysemys picta. Next base: position 88,490,355 of record NC_088791.1, on the reverse strand, counting down.
ATGTGGTTTATATTTCTTTTGTTTGTTTCCCTGACTGCTTGAACCAGATAGTGAGAAGATTTGTTCCTTCCTTCTCTGCACATTTTCCCCTATATTATTTCCATGCTTTTGTGTGAGTTAGTAAGTTTAAGGAAACAATAGACCATTGATTAAGGCACAAAAGGCTCCTGAATTCTCAAAACAACTTTCTGCAGCTTTAAAATAACCACTCTTTGTCAGGGCCAGTGATCATCTGTTGTTTACAACACACAATTCAGCATTTCTGATGCTAAGTATATAGTGATGTGCTCCCTGCAGTTTAGTGAGGCAGATTCTGCTTGCCCAGGGTTAAGTCTTTATTTTGGAGCTGTGGTAGAGTCTCCAAAGATAAGATTGAAGCCTGATTATGAACTTGACACTGTCCTGCTGAAATAAACCAACCAACCCATCTGAAATGCTTCCTGTGTGAAGTGATTGCAGAACAGACTTTTGTTGGTGAAAGTGTAAGGCAATTTATACAAGGCACTGTGGAGTGATGAATGTTTTAAAGAAATTAGATATTTTTTTGCTTCCTGGGAAGTTTCCTAATTTTTATTTATTTATTTATTTTGCTTGTCATATCTCAAAAAGACTTGAACTATAGATTCTACATTCATTTCATCCTGTTGGGCTCAATAACTATTAGTTCCTTTGGCTAGTTTAGAAGAGTTAAGAATTTAGGGTCAGTTGGTGACTGAGCAGAGGTGAAAATAAGCCAGTACACCCCAGTATGCCTCTTGGCCACTGCTGCCACCCAGGGCCCTTTAAACTGCTGCCGGAGCCCTCAGCTACTGCTGCTACCCCAGGGCTCTGGCAGCAGGGCTCTGGGGGTTATTTAAAGGGTCCGGGGCTCTCCTGCCTCTACCCCCCCGGGCCCTTTAAATAGCCGCTGGAGCCTGCCAGAGCGGCGGCGGGGCTCCGGCGGCTATTTAAAGGGCCGGGGCCGTAGAGGCAGCGGGAGCCCCGGGCCCTTTAAACTGCTGCCGGAGCCCCCAGCTGCCGCTGCTACCTTGGCAGGGGAGGGGGAGGGCACTTACCGGTACAGGGCGGGCCAGGGCTGGCTCTGACCCCCCCATCCCCTGCCCTTCTGCCCGAGGCCCCGCCCCTTCCAGGGGCCAGAGCCGGCCCCGACCCAGCCCCGTACTGGTAAGTCCCTATTTCTACTTTCACCCCTGTGGCTGAGCCATATACATGTGCCGAGGGAGGGAGGGAGGGAGGGAGGGATGAAAGGAGCTATATCCCCTCTTATACAGGCCACAAGAGGCCCAGGTACAATTACAGTCTCTGTGCTCCCTTTGCGTTCCCTAAAGAGAGTGGCAGGGAGCTGGGGCCAGGCACGTGGAGGAGAGTAGGCCTCACTCCTAGTAGAGGCGCTCTCTGTCTGCACTCCCCCAGGCAGGGGGCAGATCCACAGCACCCCCAACACTGGGCTGTTACAACTGGTTGAAAAAAACAGTTTAAAAATACAACGCTTTCTGTAAGATTTTTGAAATGTTTTCCAAGTTCAAGGAAATGTTTAGAAAGTCTAACCATCTCGGTCAGCCTCGAAAGGCACAATTGAGCCCTCAGTTATTCCATGCAGTTTTGATAATGTTTGAGCTTCCTGCGATTGCATGTCGGACACTGTAACCCTCGCCTGATGCAATGCAGATACTCCAGTGCCTGCATGGTCTTTTGTTGGCAGATCATGGTCCTCTTGATCTGCAGGCTTCATGTTTCCTAAAGCTCAGATCAGAACAGCTTCTCCATATACTAGGGGAGGTTGGAGGGCACAGGCGTCCGAGAGCCACTTGTGGGAAGGAGGGGGAATCTGAGGGCAGTGGGGAGAGAAACAATTTAGGATGGAGGAAGTGGGCGCATGTGACCATTGCTGTAGAGCCTCAAAGACCTGTAAGGACCAGGAAACAGTGCACAGGAAGTGTCTGTGTAGTAGGGGCAGCAGAATTTCCATGCGGACTTTCTATGCCTCATATAGAGGCTTGATGTGGGAATATTCACTGCCCAGGGTTTCTGTCACAGATCCATTCTTAGAAACATTGACTTTTAATTTAAGAAAATAAAAATAAAAAGTCATTGAGCAAAGATTGAAAACGCATATAACTTCAGGGAAAAGTGCCGTTAAAGAACAATGATAAATAAGAAAAGATTGAAAGCATATAAACGCAAAATTCAGGGCACCCGAACAACCTGAAATCAGTTCCACCCTTTGCCACCCTTTGTGATTATCATATAATCTAAGAAATAAATACTGATGTCATGTGCAGTGAGCTAAATCCAGAGTAACTCCACTGAAGTCTATGCAGCTACTCTGGATTTACACCTGTGAAACTGAGATTGGCATTTGACCAGGAGGATGCTAAATCATGCATAGCTGCACTGTGGCATAGCTGGCTAGTAATCTTGGGCTACTTCTGCACTGCAATAAAAAACCCACAGCACCAAATCTCAGAGCCCATGTCAACTGACTTGGGCTTGGGCTGCAGGGCTAAAAATTATGGTATAGGCCAGGGATCGGCAACCTCTGGCATGCGGCTCACCAGGGTAAGCCCCCTGGCAGGCCGGGCCGTTTTTTTTACCTGCCGTGTCCGCAGGTTCAGCTGATCGCGGCTCCCACTGGCCGCGGTTCGCCGCTCCAGGCCAATGGAGGTGGCGGGAGGTAGCAGCCAGCACATCCCTCGGCCCGCGCCGCTTCCCGCAGCCCCCATTGGCCTGGAGCGGCGAACCGCGGCCAGTGGGAGCTGCGATCAGCCAAACCTGCAGATGCAGCACGTAAACAAACCAGCCTGGCCCGCCAGGGGGCTTACCCTGGCAAGCTGCATGCCAAAGGTTGCAGATTCCTGGTGTAGGCATTCAGGAAGCCTGGACTCTGACTCCCTCCCCACTCTCAGGACCTCAGATCCTGGGTTCCAGCCTGAGCCCAAATATCTACACTGCAATTTTTAGCCCTGCAGCCCAAGCCCCACGAGTCCAAGTCAGCTGAGTCGGACCAGCTGCAGCCATGCCACAGGTCTTTTATTGCAACATGCACGTGCCCTTAGAAATGTTTTGATTAGGGTTTCATATATAGAAGAATTTTAAATGTTTCTGTGGTGTGTATGTCCCAAGTTTGCCTGTTAATTTGACAAAGGCTGAAGTTTGTTTATGGGAAGATCTGTGTTTATAATATGTAAAGTAGATGAGGGTCTATGCTTAATTTCACAGTATATCAACAAATTGGCATCTTATACCTCATAGCGCTTGGTGGTTTTCCACTTCTATATTTGGGTATTTGCATATGAATCTGAGGAAGCCTGGAGCCTTGAATACTGAAGCAAGGTATATTTAGCAGATAGAGAAGACTTTATGTGTTTTAAGATCCCCATAGCTGCAGATATCCAAACAGCTCTGGTTGCTAATGGACTGGGGGTATTTACATGCTTGTGTATGGCAGCACTGGGGTCTATTGACAATGTCAGAAGGGCTTTGCCCACCTCTTTGGTGTTGATATAAGTTACAGTGTCTCAGATGTTTGTGTTCTTCTCTTGTGACTGAGACGTGACTCCTTGGGTGGTCTGGGCATGGTGTTCAGAGATCAAGCTGCATCTTGATTTCCGATGAGGTGTGGGCAGAGATGGGGACAAAGTTAAATCTGTTTGGGTGAATTTAGCTGTGCACTTCCAAACATTGGTGGTTTTAAGTATAACCTTAACTTTGAATTTCCAGGCTTTCTAAAGATTGGGGTTATTTATTTATTTTTAGCTGCCATGCTCTTTTAAGACATTCTCCCCAGCAGTCACCAACTTTCAATCTTAACACATTATTTTAACTTAAAATTAATATACAAGCTCCTTGTCAGACTATATAATGGATTTTCAGCCAAAGATACACATAGACTCCGTGACACAAGGTGTACCAGGTACATATCTACCGTTGAAATAATTTCTGAGGACACACAGATTACAGAAAGCCCTTCCCTGCTGTCCTGTGTTCCCTCTAAGCTGTGCAGCCGCATGGCCACCCAAGAGCTAATCAAATGCCGTGCACTTGATTAGCAGATCAGCGCATATCCCGCAACATGTGTTCAGGTGCTTCTCCCCATGGGTGGCAGGTGAACAAGTTGTTGGGGGAAGCTAGCCCCCAACTCCTCCCCCTCTGCCCGAGGCCCCGCCCCTTCCTTTCCCCATCGGAGCCCGGAGCGCACACACACCCCACAGCCCCACCATGCACCCGCAACCCCAGAGCACTGGGTGGGCGGCGTGGTCCTAGCACCAGGCAGGCGGATGGATGGGCAGCACGACGTGGCCCCAGCACCACCAGCCCTGGGCCTTGTGTGCACCAGCCCCAGCCTGCCTGCCCCAGCCTCTTGGTCACAGAAGAGCAGGAAGGGAACTGGAAGCAGGCAGGTCGGGGTGTGGGGGCAGAGTGTGGGCAGGGCCATGCAAGGCTGTTTGGGGAGGTACAGCCTTCCCCTGCCTATGCTACCTGCTGCCCATGCTCCTCCCCCTGCTGCTCTGCAGCTGCATTGCTCCTGCCCTCTGCCTTGGAGCCCCTGGCCAGCTGCTCCTGGGACCCTCCTGCTTGCTATGCAGAGCAGGGGGAAGGGGGGAAGTTGATGTCAGGGTGTCCCCCTCCCCCCGCCTCCCCCCGCCCATGTACCCATCTCTGCAGAGCAGGGGAGGGAGGACAGAGCTCAGGAGCAAGATGGAGATGCTGGTGGCTGCTGCTGTCTGAATGAGCCTACTGGTGAATGCCGCTGTGCTTAAAGAGACAGTGCACGGTCTCTCATAGACTTCCCCAGCAGTCAGCACACACACACACACACTCTGTGTCTGTCTCTCTCACACAAACATATACACACACTCTGTCTGTTTCACACACATATATACAAACACTGTCCCTGTGTGTGTGTGTGTCTCTCTCTCTCTCACTCACACACACACACACACACACACTCTGTCTCTTTCACACTCACCTCCCAATACATACCTGTGTTGTTATTGTTCTTGGTAGTTCTTGGTACTTCTTGCAATGCACATATAGCCTCTGTAATTTTATTCTTTCAAAGTGCGGTTGTTTCAGTTTTTTGACTGGTCTATGCCTTTCATAATTTTATTTCTCACTTATGCTTAAATTTAATTCTTTGTGTAGTGAGTTCTAAAAAGCCTAACCTGTCCTGGCTGGAGTAATTATCCCTATGGTAACTTTTAAAAAATACAGTATACATTATATCTAGGTTTTTTGTTTCTACTGGTGGCACACATCTGCACATTACCTCGATATTGGTGCACATAACAAAATTCATTCTGCACATGGATGGAAATAATTAGAGGGACATTGCTGCTGTCCCCTAAAACAGTGGCTCTCAACCTTTCCAGACTACTGTATCCCTTTCAGGAGTCTGATTGGTTTTGCATACCCCAAATTTCACCTCATTTAAAAACTACTTGCTTACAAAATCAGATATAATAATACAAAAGTATCTCAGCACATTATTACTGGAAAATTGCTGACTTTCTCATTTTTATCATATAGTTATTATTATTTATAATTATAAAATAAACCGACTGGAATATAAATATTGTACTTACATTTCAGTGTATAGTGTAGACCGCAGTATAAACAACTCATTGTCTGTATGAAATTTTAGTTTGTACTAGCTTCGCTAGTGCTTTTTATGTAGCCTGTTGTCAAACTAGGCAAATATCTAGATGAGTCAATGTACCCCATGGAAGACCTCTGAGTACCCCCAGGGGTATGCGTACCTCTGATTGAGAACCACTTCCCTAAAAGGTACAGTGAAGAATACAGTATGTTTACTCCTAAGCATCTACCACAATATACCTGCACATATATGCAAAATGTGTACACTGTGCCCTGATGCTCAGGTCTTTTTCTATCTCCTGGGGCCTACAGATTCCAGAGGAGGCAACAAGAGAAAGGAGGGATATATTATATGGGTGGTATTTTGCCCTGTGAGCTCTGTCTGATTTCCCAGCACAGCAAGAAAGAGGAGCAGAGCAAGAAAGAACAGGGTCTGTTTCATACAATAGTGTCTCATTTTATCATTTCAGAGAAAAGGTGAGATGATTAAGTACAATGGAAGTGGTGGAAGTTCCATCACTTGAGAATAAACTTTGGGCTGTAGATCGCTTCTCGGCTCTCTGTGAGCTGAGGGGTGAAAACATTATTCTGTAGCATACAGAACAGACCTTCATCATCACAAATGGGGAAGTTGTATGGACATGGTGTTATTCAGCAGGTCTTTTTCATCATTAACTTCTCTGCCTACATTTTCACAAGTGATTAGTAACTTTGGGTCCCACTTGAGACACCTTGAAGGGGCTTGATTTTCAGAAAGTATTGAGAACCCATTCACTGAAAATCAGGCCTCTTAAAGATGTCTCAAGTTAGGCACCCAAAATCACTAGTCACTTGTGAAAATTTAAGCCGATTTCAGATCCCAGAGCAGTGGTGGACAACCTGTGGCCCGTGGGCTGCACATAGCCCTTCAGGGTAATCCGCTGGCGGGCTGCCAGACAGTTTGTTTACATTTGCATGACTGCCTGCAGCTCCCCGTGGTCGCGGTTCGCCATTCCCAGCCAATGTTCGTTGCGGGCAGCCATGCAAATGTAAACAAACTGTCTGGCGGCCCACCAGCGGATTACCCTGACGGGCCACAGGTTGCCCACCACTGCCCCAGAGAATAGAGGTCAGAGTCCTGATTGTGTTACAGCCTTTAAAACACATCTGATTCATAGATGTTCAAATTTACCACAATACTGTTGTTGAGTATAGAGAGAAAAACTAACCCTCCCCTGTAGAAGATCCCCAAAGAAAAACACAAGGAAATACAGAGTCATAAAGAAATAGTATCAAACCAGCAGTTTATTTTCTAATAAACACCCACATCCTGGCTCCTGTCCAACCTCCTCTATAGCGGCATTGGGCTAATTAACACAAAATCTAGGAATCCCTGGTTACCGGGGAGTGAAGCAGAGGGCAGGCAGGATAACATACAGTTAACAAGCAACTTAGTAGATTTCAGAGACGTCGCTCTTTCTAGGTACAGAACCCAGGCTCCAGGCACCGGGGATGAGAACTTGTTACTCGAACTTGCCCCTCTGCTGCCCAAAGTAGCGCTTATAGGCAGCGATGTAGCCATGGCGCATGGCATAGCGCTCACAGGGGTTGTAGTCCTCGCAGATCTCTCGCTGGCGTTCCTGGGGGGTCTTATTGCGTTCTCTGATCCTGCATATGCAAGGGAGGGGAAGGGGAGGAGAGAGCAAGTTGTCATTTTAAACTTTGCTGTTTGTGGCCAGGTCCTCCTGCCCCACTTTCCCACACATGCCTCTACAGTTTTTTCAGCTCTCCTTGGCTCTGCCAATGCAACAACCCTGCACTGAGCCCTTTCCCAAGTGCCATTCACAGCAGATGGGGCCTGTAGAGGCTTATGTTGGCGGAGGAGTGGGTCTCACTTCCCCAGTAGCTCAAACCTGCTGCCATAAGCTCTTCAGATCTTTCCTGTTGCCAGGGATAGGGAAGGGAGCTGGAACATCCCATGAAGGGACCATCTAGCCCTCTCATAGGGGGTCATGTGAACTCATCGCCTTCTTTAGAAGAGTACGTTCACAGGGCTAACCTAATTACAGTGAACTTTTTCTCTTATTCATTTGACATAGCCACATGGAAATCTCATAACAAGGGCGCCTTCTTCCTGTCCGATACAGGGGCAGATACACCCAGAGTCAGGGAGGCCATTCCCTTTCTGGTGCCAACACAAACTATTAGAGAAGAGTTTTGTCTTGGGAAAATGCTGTACGTACAACCTGGACCTGATTCTGATCTCTGTTCACCTCTGTGTTCCAGAGTAGCTACACTGAAATCAGTGGAGTTATTCTAGGTTGACAGCAGTGTAAGAGATCAGCAGTGTAAGAGATCGGAGCTGCCTTTGAGTCCCTCTTACAAAGAACTGTTCATTTCAGCTCTGGTTCCTCTCTTCTTCTCTTTCAGGCCTCATCCCCAATCCCTGTTTCTGTCTATTTTAGGGATTCGTATGGCCCCCAGCACAGCACTGTAGTATCTGAACACCTCCTAATCTGTAAAGTGTTTATCCTCTCCACGCTCCTGAGAGGTAGGGCAGTTCTGTTATGGGGAACTGAAGCACACAGAGACTAATTGACTTGACCCAAAGGAAGTCTGTGGTAGAGCAGGGAACTAACTCGGGTCTCCCCAAGGCCTAGACTGGTGTCTAACTGTTGGACCATCCTTCCTCTCAGGATTTATACCAGTGATTTCCCCACCCTCCTCTAGCGCTTTCTTCAGACTGATTAGTTAATGCCCTATGGGCACTGAGAAGAGTTCTCATACTCAATAACACTCCAAGTTAATCTCCCTCTATCTTCAATTAGTTTTGGGTTCCCCAGTGGGACCCCCAGGCTGAGTGGGAAATTCTGTCTCCAAGCTAATAGCACTGACCTTCCTCAATGGCAACAACTTAAACTTGCTTAGGAGAGATCTTCATCTCCCCAAGCCCCCTCTATCCATGTCCTAAGACCCTATGAAAACATACCTCTCCTGCACTATGAAGTTTCGTCTTGGCTGAGCTCTCATGAAGTCATTGGCATTTCGTCTGTTAATGAAGGGATCTGATGAGGTGAGAGAATATTTATTTTTAATCAATGTATAGTTGAAGTGAAGATCATCAGCTACTTACAACAAATCCTGCTCCGACAACGTCCCATTCTCACCTGTCCTCCCATTCACAATGGATTCCTGGACCCCATCAACCTTCTATTTTCATTAGCCTCTGGTACTCCAAAGTCCTGTAAACTACCAGCCTCTCATTGTCATGGGCACCCCATGTTCCTCTAGCCTGCCATTCTCACCAGCCTCCTATTCTTCATGACTTCATGTTCGCTACCAACCTGCTACTCTTATTCCATAAATTAATGATGGAAAGAGTCCACTGGATCACCCTGTTCATCCAGCCTCAGCTGCTTGTTTCTTAGAGTGCATTCTCCAGATCAGTTTTAAATACCCAATCAATGGGTCTTCCCTCATTTCTCTAGGGAGATTATTCCACACTCTAATAGATCACATAACTTGATCTTTTTCCTTAAAATTCAGCCTAAATTGTCTATTGTCTAGTATCATCTCTTTGAACCACACTAAACAGGTTCTTCTCATCTCCCTTTATGGGGTTTACATTTGTCAAATACTTATCCATGATTATCCTGTTTCCCTTGGCTGTCATTTGGCCAAGGTACCCAGATCTAGTTCTGGTAGGGAACTCACCGTCCACTGCCTTCCCCTTGTCACTACAAGGAGCAGCTAAGATTGGCAGGCATGAGAGCATGGAGCTATTACTCATCTGGAAAAAGGAGTAAGCAGCATGTTGATTCAATTTGAAGAGGATAATAAATTTGGGGAAGGACCAATAATAGAGAGCAACCTAAGCAAGTTTAGAATATAGATGGGTTGATGCCTTTATAGATACAGCCCAAAGTCATAGTGGCGCGCTCTTTTTTTTGCTGCCACTTCATATTACAGGATTATGCCCAGTTTTTTGATCACTGTGGACCTAAGATCTCCTTTGTAATTTACTGCTTTCCACGCATCCCCCTGCCACTGAAGATCTATAATTTGAATTATTTTCCCCTAAATGTACTAACTTGCATTTGTCCAAGTTAAATCCCTTACAAAAATAAAAAATAAAAATTCTACTCATCTATAGTCTAAACTTGCTTAGGTTGCTCTCTATTATTGGTCCTTCCCCAAATTTATCATCCTCTTCAAATTGAATCAACATGCTGCTTACTCCTTTTTCCAGATGAGTAATAGCTCCATGCTCTCATGCCTGCCAATCTTAGCTGTTCCTTGTAGTGACAAGGGGAAGGCAGTGAGGGGTGAGTTCTCTTACCGCATCTAATTAATGGTTTAATATCAGATGTGGCATTGATCTCTGCTGCACCTCTTAGGCAGCTCTTCCCAAACTCAGTACATTGCTATTTAGCAATAGCATTTTTTAAGACCCTTTTCAGGGAATATGTCAGTGGTCAAAGCTAATTCCAGTTCGTTTTCAGGTAAGATTTTGTAAGACATTATGTCACATGCTTTCCTGGATTCAACATGTATTTTATCTTTTTTGTTCCCCCTTCCATTCATCCGGAAATTCTGTCACCAAAGAAATCCAATTTGTCTGGAGTGATTTATTCTCCCCTTTCTAATTTCCACCAGTCCCCCACTCTCATGCCTGCCAGGCTCAGCTGAACTTCTAGCAGAGTGGTGAAGACAGTGGAGTACGGGAGTCCCTTAGTTCCCCCCTAATTTAAACAAAGTAGTAAAATTGTCTCTTACTGACAAACTCATGGGATTCCATACTCTCGTGGGACTCTGGAGAAAGAAGAGAAAAACATTCAGTGAGGCACTGTAGTTATGGAACACAGAATTTTTCACTCACCATTAATAAACCGAAGGGAAGAGAGACTGAGAAGTCTCATTCACTGATTAAAAGGAAAAGCAAGGAAAGGAATAAGGCAACCTAGTGGTCAGAACAGAGGACTGAACCACTGGGTTCTATCCATGGCTGTGCCACTGATTTACTATGTTATCCTTGGGAGCATCACTGACCCTCTGTTCCTTTATGTATCCCTCTATATAACAGGTATGACACCTATTTACTTCACAGTGGGGGCAGGCTGCTTAATTAATGAATTCATATTTGTAAAGCCCTTTGAGATCTTTAGATGGAAAATGCTATAGAAATACAAATCACCACTAAATATGCATATTTCAGTGCAAGGTCAGATCGGTCCATTAATATGCAAGTGTATGCATTTTAGAGAAAATGGGAAAGACATTCAAAAGGAGAAAGGGAAGGTGGGTGGAAAAATCTCGCTCGCCATTAACAAAGGAAAGGCAAGCAGCTGAGGATGCAACAGAATGGCAAACCAGGGACAGTTCAGAGAGTCACCTTCTTATAGGAAATAGGGCCTGGGATCTATATAAGGAATTTCCCTTAGCAGACCCTGCATCACTTTGATATGTAAACAGCACCTGGGATCTCCCCTCCAGTGCATCCACAAGTTGTGTTGACTAAGGAAGGACTAATTTAGGTTTCTTCCATCTCCTCTTTCTATGATCCACACAGATTGGGATTGTCGAGGATGTGGGGATAGTTTGCAGTGGTGACAGAATGGTCTGTGGTAAAGAGGAAGGGTCTGAAGGGCAGGCGGCTCTAGACTGGAGGCAAAAGTATCTAGGTGATTGAGCTCTGGAGTAGAGGCAGAGTGGTCTGACACAGTGGTAAAGGGGGTGGATGGGCAAGAGGACAGCAACAGATAAGGGGAGATAAACATCAAAGCAAAATATCTGAACAGACCAAGAGGTGCCTGTGACTGGCTGCCACTCCAAACAAGCTCTAATAAAAGAGGTCACCTACCATAGCAGAAAGCTGCCACCATCAAAACAGCCAGGAGCGTGAGGAGGATGAGGGTCCGCATTGTGTGGGAGTCACTCTCTCTTGCACTCTGTCGCTCTCTGTCTTGCTCTCTTTCCACTGAGGGCAGCGGGAAATTCTGGACAGGCTGCAAAGTTAGCAGTGGAGTGTTTATTATGAAAGCAGCAGCTGGGAGGGGAGGAATCAGATGAAGGAGCCAGGGGAAGGTAGGGCCTGGCTGGCACTCACCTTCTATGGGACTGTTACAAAATACCCTCTATAAACAGGTCTAATCAGGCTTTGGTGGTGGGGTAGGCACACTCCCTTCCCTGCCCTTGCTGCAGGGGGAGGTTGCCAGAGTTCAAAAGGAGGTGAGCTGTTAACACTGCATGTCCAGAAATGTTGAACTATATGAGTGTAATTCCAGAAACCGAGGAGGACCACATGCTTGCTTCCCTAATTCCTTCTCTGATCTCCCCTCCTTGCCGTTACCACCCTTGGTCCAGACACACAGAGCCCGCACTGTCTGTCAGCTCCACGGCTGGAAGGAATGGGACCAACCCCCTGCTTCCTGGAGAGATGGGGAAATTTGATCTCAAATGTTCCATCCTTGGTTTCCCCTCAGACTGGTCCCTAATGTACCCCAGTACTGCTCTGGTTGAACTCCATCTACCAGGGGAAAGATAGAAGTTCAATCCTGTTGTTTTCCCCCATACACACCCTACTGTGCCCTTCATGGTACTCAAATCCTGATAGGATCCCCGTCGTCTGCTGGGATTATTGTTAGTTCACATGTATATTGCAGTAGCCCCTAGAAACCTATCTCTACATTTATTCTCTGGGGTCCCACACAAACACTGCTCCCTAAGTAGAATGGGGCCACCTCTTCTTTGGGTGAAGGATGGATCCTTCGCTCTGAGCTGCTGACTCCTGGAACATGATTTGGTGCTAACACCCTTCCCTGCCATACAGGGGACCCAAGTTCAAACCAAATCTATTGCTCTGCAGGCTAGCAGGAGCCAGAAGTACTTCATAGTCTGCTCCAGTGGTTCAGCAAACGACCTCTGACTTGCTATGTGGGAAACTCTAGTCCAGTTTCCAGCACCAGGCTAGCTGGCCCTGAAGGGGAATGTGCGCTGCCATCTGTAGCCTCATGGCTGCCAACTCAAAGAGAAGAGAGATGGGATCAGTGGTTTCACTTAAACCACATGTGAAGCCACGGCCAGAGCAGCGTGTGTGAGGACAGGGTGCACTGGGCAATGGCTGCAGCTGAGCTGGGCAGTGGTAAGAGGCCACTGCAACTAAATGGAGCTCACTGAGGAGCTCTGACGTAGCTCCCCTTGCACCAGGCCAGCCTGTGGGATTGCATGCAGTTTTCCAGGAGTCTGGAGCTGTCACACAGCCTGGGCAGTGGGCACAAATCCAGCTCAGTTCATTCCCCGAGGCCACTGAGACAGTTGCTCAGTTGTCGCTGTTACTCCTTGCCATTGGGGTTACATGTGTCCAGTCCTCTCCTGGAGGATTCACACTCTGCATGTGCCTGCATGGAACAGGGACCCTATAATGCACCAGAATTTTGCCAGGAACCAAATGATTCCCTACTGGGCTGAGCCTTGGACCTGTGAAAGGACCGGATTACTCTGGGCTTTGCCAATCACCCTACCAATGCCAAGAAACAGTTAACTCCAAACTCACAACTCTTGTCCAGATCCTCTGATCCTCAGTGGGAGAAAAGGACTTGAAATCAGTAGCGCTTGTAACCAGGGGCCCCCAGTGAGAATAAGGTGCTTTTCTTCCTCCTTTTGCCCAACACAGGAGAGGATGACCACACATTGCGCCTTCCCCCTTTCTACCACCAGCCCCATTCCACTCACACCCATGCACCGATTCCTCATATACAGTGTTCAACCTGAGATGATGAGGAGCCCCCAGTTACTCTGTGGTAAAGAGCAGAAATGGGGTCTGATATGCCCTGCTCCTGTTTCCCTCTGATCCCTTTTCCCCAGCTCCCTTTCCTCTCCCTGCACCCCAGCACCTCCTGGATTTGAGAGCAGTGGTCGCTCCTTTTTAAGGGAGCCTCTGGGCCTGGGTAAGGATTTGTTGCATTCCATGCGGTTCAGGGTTTTTTACAGAGTGTGGGCTTAAATCATGGCCAATCCTGCAGCCTGTGGGAAGGCTGAAGTGAAAGGGATAAGGAGTGAGCCTGGAGAGACAGTGACTGGCACACAGAGAGGGAGATGCTGGAAGGACATGCAGAGAGAGGTGATGGTGATGAGGTCGCACAGTGATAAATGCCATAACCAACCTCACCCCATGTACCTGTCCTGTCCTTCAGTGCTGAGTCCTCAGGGTCACTGCCCCAGCCTCTGCTTTCTTCCCGAGTCACTCAGCGCTCCCAGAATGCCTGTGGCATCACACACACCGCCACCACAGAAGTGAGGGCATGTCATAAACGGGCGTTAGCCCAAACACTTTGCTTTTATCCACAAACAGACTTTATTGGAAGTCAAATTAACCACCCTTCGGCGCTGTCCCAGGGTGAGCACCTCCGTTGTTGCTGTGGGAACTGCATTCACTTGGCTCCTTACACACACAGATCCCTCCCCAGGGGCTACACCTCCTACCTCACCAGGTGAAGCCACAAATGCTCACACCCCATGGTGGAACACACCCAGCCCAACATCCGACTCCTAGCCCTTGCTATCTAACAGCATCCTCTGGTGTGCAGTAGTCACAGAACAGAAGCTAATATTAACTGCCTGCAAACTTTGTGGAAATTTCTGCAGTCCCTTGGTAAGGGGTAGCGCTGCAAAGGCAGCCCTGGAGCCCTTGTCATGGTGGATGAGATAATAATACATTCCATAGCATTTCTCTAACATTTTCCTGCTGCAAAGCACTGCACAGACATTAATAACTAACTAACTACAGGGAGGTCTCTGTATACTCACTCTGGACTTGCTTCCTCTTCAGTCTGCAGCTCTTGTCTAAGGGGGAGTTCTCCCAGCGTCCTGTAGCATTAACTGGATAAGAGGGGGCCTTTTTATTTATTATCAGTGATCAGTGACTCCTCCTCTTCTGTCTCCCCCGCTGGATCCACCCTCCACCCCCAGGCTCCCACCTTCTCTGCCAAAAACACCTTCTGCCCTCACTCAGGAAACCAGAAACCTCAGGAAATTGAGCCAGGAGAGAGGGGGGAGTCAGAGCGGATGCCAGTGGCTAATGGGGTCGAGGCCGCGTCTAGAGCAAGCTATCTGGGTCCAAGCCATTAACCAGCAGTGTGGGCAGAGGCTCCCTAAATGGAGGTCTAGTCTCTTTCCTTGATGACTGAATTTACCTCCTCCTCACTAACTCTTCCAATAATCATGCACTGAGTCAGAACCACTCTAGGCAGAGCTGGTCAGCAGGAACACCTGCAATACACTGTGGGATAAGGTCAGAGGCTGCCCCCTCCCTCATCCCGTCCCCTCACACCTCCCTCACTGTTGGTTGGAGTCCCTTCTTAATGGCACAGTAAAGTAGGAGAGAAAAGCTCAGGTGATGTGAGCTCTCTGCCTTGGAGGGGCCTCCAACAATGATTTTCTTTTCCCTCCATTAACAAATAGATGCCTCAGATGAAGTGAGAAGTACCACACTGACAGAGTGAGTTCAGAGAAGTTGGAACGGGGTGGGAGCTTGTCAGGGTGGCAGCTTCTAAATGAGCTGTTAGTGAGATTAAAGTAAAGAAAATCTATTACACGCACTAAGCAAACAACTAAAAATCTTAGCTTCCCATTTACAAAGAAAGATCAAACTTAGTCCAATTTAGTCACAGAATAAAAACTGCAGGGTAACTATTGACTTAGAGGACCAGCAATAGATTAATTTATATGGGGGCGCCCCAGTTTATTGTAGAACCTATGACTACTTGCTGGCTAGCCAAGTGGCATGACCCACTGCTCAGTGTGTGTTCCATGTCTCCCCTGCCCAGTACACAGAGGAGGTGAGACAGTTACAACCCGTTACAAAGACTGGCTCGTTAGCTCAAGGTGTAGTGAATGACTCGTGCTTTTAGCTTGGGAGGCCTCCGGTGTGTTGGCCAAGATAGCAGCTCTCGCACATGTTCCTGGTGCAAGCACCTTCATGGCCCTCACAGCCCAGGCACAGCATCTTGAGGCCAGAATTTCCAAGCTGGAGAATGAGGGGATGATGCAGTTATTCACAGAGCCAGCTTGGGGCTGGAGCAAGGACCCAGGATCTGGCCCACTTATTCTTCTAGGGCTGTTCCTTGCATAAAAGAGCTGAATGATGTGCTCCCCTCCCCCCACCCCAGTGCACTGTGACTGGCCCCATTCCACAGGCCAACGCAGAAGGAAGGAGGGCATGGCCTCACCTGCTCCCTGGGGTCGGGATCGAGGGGCAGAGCCTCACCTTCTCCAATGCCATTTATCAGATAGTAATTTTCTGTGTTATTCTGAGGCTTTAGAACAGGGCGCAGTTCATAGACTCCACTTTTTGTGCTAGTGGATGGTGGAGGACTTCCTCCTGTCCATAGACAAGAAAAACACATCCATAGTCATCCTGCTGGGTGCCTCTTTGGGGCATAGATCGCGAAACACGCCTGTTCCAACTCCAAGAAGCTGCGAAGGTGAAATGAAACATCCTGAGATGGCTCAACTTTTCCTCTTTGACCAAACCTAATGGATGGTTATGGGCAACTGTTCCTCCAGATGCAGAGTCTCCTGCCATGTTCGGTCCACTCCCCATGTTAGTCAACATCAAAAGGAAACGAGGAACAGCTAGTGGGATGACCGAACTACCCGGACAGCTCCCAGCTCAGCATCTCCTCTACATGAAACATAAACAGCGCCATCTCCCTTGAAGTCAAACTGAAATCAGCACCTGGGTGAAGACCAACTGGCTAAAGCTGAAACCAGGGTAAGACCAAGTGATGCTGGTAGGATGAGGAAAGTGCTCTGAGGAACTGCCTTCAGTTCATTAAGTTGTTCTGCAGCCATGGGATTCGTTTGGACTACTCCCTGCTGTTGGATGCCCAAATAGCATGTGGTTGGTACCAAACACAGCAGTCATCTTGTTTAGTAATACAGGTCATCAGGAACACATTACCCCATTGTTTCGTTCCTGCACCATCTCTCCATTGAATACAGAGGCCAGTTTATGCTTTTTATCTTAATATTAAAAGCTCTCCATGAGATTGGCCCTAGCTACATGATAGATGAACTCTCTGTCTATTACCATGACTTCCCACAACAGCTTCGTTAAATTGAAACAATAAAGCTGTTACCAATGGCGGGGGGAGGGGGGAGAGGGTCGTGAGCAGAGGAAACAGACCTTTCACAAGAGCTGGACCTAGGTTGGGGAGCTCACTCCATAAACTGATATGAATGCCCATGGGCCTCAACATATTCAGAACTAAGTGCAAACTTCATCTCTGTACTTGGCTTTCCCTCAATGAGCTCTTCACCACACACACCCAGGCAAACTGATCAAGCTATTTCTCCTTCAGCTTGGGAAGGAAGGAAGGAAGAGAAGATTGCTAATGTTATTTTTGTTTTACTAATTGGCTGGAGCTCACACACTATGGCATAGGCATCCCTATGAGTAACTGGACTGAACTTGTACATCAAGCAACACATAAAAATTAAGTTAAAAAAAACAAAATCAAGACTCTCACTGTAAAAACACAGGATGCTGCTGAGCTGAGCTCCTGTGGGATGGCAAAACAGAATTCCTCCCTCCTCTGCACTTTCCTTCCCACCTCCTGCCCCTCAAGTTGCGCAATGTCATGATCTGACGCATTCTCTGGAGCCAGATGAGTTTAATCCAGCCTAGTTTCCTGTCCAGACTTGCAGAGAGATAAGAAAGTGATTGTGACCTCACTCTGTTCAAAGCCAGCATCTTTCATTCATCTGCTGGATAAAGAGAATCATACTGGTTGTTTTGGACCAAAGAACCTAGATAGGTTTTTAGATCCAAAATCTGCAGTTGTTTTGAGATGCAAAATTGGATTGAATCTATTATTATAAGAAACACCCTATTTTGTCCATCTGGAATGGAAATACCAGAGCCTATACATGCTTTTTACCCTCAAGGTCTGAGGTGCAGGACCGACTCAGGTCTATGCTACCTCTGAAAAGCCCTCACCCTAGATTTCCTCTTTCATAAGGAAATGAAATTTGCTGTATCAGATCAGACCAAGTCTGTTTTTTATCTGTTTGCAGCCAGTGCCTTCAGGGGAAGCTGTGGGCGAAGAGGGGAGGCATAATATACCCATCCTATTGTGCAATGCTCTGGGGGGAGTAGGAAAAAAAATCGCTATGTCCTGAAGCATGAGATTGGATTACTCTTATCTTCATATGCATAACTAGACATGGTATTAATGCCCATAACATCAAGTTCCAGCAAAAGTATTTGACCTGATGACCTCCGATGATAGTGAATTCCACAGGCTAACTACATGCTCTTTGAAGAAGTATTTTCATCATTATTATTATTATTATTATTTGTAGTAAATTTACCAGCTGTTAATTTTTATCAAGAGATTCCTTGTTCTCGTAAAATGGGAGAGGATGAAAAAAGATGAGGGTCTGATCAGTTTTCCCTATACTGCTATGAACTATTTCTCCCTCCTGCCTTGGGACTGGGGCCCAGCGCTAAATATGCCACAGTCCTGATTTTGTTTGAATAGGAAACAGAAAGGCTGCCAATGGTTTAATTTTACTCCAAGCCCCTGGTGTATAATAATCCTCATCCCAAAACTAGCTCACACAGTTCTGCAGAGTTTGTAGTTGCTCATGTAGTGGGAAAATTCTTTAATCTTGGAGACCAAGCTCTGTCCGGCTTTAGCTTGGAGTCCATTGGTAGGACATGGAGAGAAAACCCATGAGAGAATAAGCATGGAGAGTGGAGGAATGGGTGCTGCTTTATGTGCAGAGATTGGTGACACTCTCAGGACTCTCTGGTTTTGGGGTACATGGATGACTGGTAGGGTTGCCATACGTCCAGATTTTCCTGGACATGTCCGGCTTTTTGGTCCTCAAATCCCCGTCCGGGAGGAATTTCCAAAAAGCAGGACATGTCCAGGAAAATAGGGAGACATGCTAAGGGGACCGCCTCCTCCCTGGGCTCCAACTTTCCCGGCTCCCACTGCTCTCCACTGCGGCGGGGGCCGAAGCAACTTCCCCGCAGGGGCCAGGCGGTGACTGTTTGTTCTCCCCACCTGGGCAGCCGGACTCGGGAGCAGCTGCTGCTGCAGCTCCCACTGCCGCGGGGGGAAGCGGCCAAGCATGTGGCGCTCGGAGGCTGCGGTTCTGGCGCCCGGGGCGTGAACCCCCTGAGCCCGGGCCTGCTGCGGGGACCCAGCTGGTGCAATCCTGCGGGCGGCCCCGGAGTGGGGGCAGCAGGCCCCAGCCCCCCCCATCCCACTCGGGTCCCGCAGGGGAACAAACGGGGCTGCCGAGTCCTCCGCCCCGGGGCCGCCCGCGGGATTTCACCAGCTGGGCAGCGAGCCCAGACCCGACTGGCCAGGGGCGAGGCGCAGTGTGTGCACTGCTGGGTCCCCGCAGAAGGCCCAGGCTCGGAGGGTTCGGGCCCAGGCACCAGAGCCGCAGCCGCCAAGCGCCACGTGCTTGGCCGCTTCCTCCCCCCGCGGCAGTGGGAGCTGCAGCAACGGCTGCTCCCGAGTCCAGCTGCCCAGGTGGAGAGAACAGCCGCCGCCTGGCCCCGCGGGCTGCCCCCTACTCTCCCTCCAGGTACCGCGCCCAAGTCCTGCCTGCACTTGAGGCCAGGCCGGACTTACTCACCCTGGCCCCGCGCTCCCCCTGTGACTCCTGGGCCTCCCTCCAGCGCTTGCGGAGGGAGGAGGAATAGGGAGGGGGGGGATTGTTGGTTTTTTTGGGCTCTGACACCGTTTTTTTTTTTTTTTGCTCTGCCCCCCTGTGTCCCGATATTTGACCTGGGTGATCTGGTCACCCTAGGGGGCGGAGTTGGGGCGGGGACTGTGGGGAAGGGGTGGAGTTGGGGTGGGGCCGGGCCGGAAGGGGCGGGGCTGGGGCCCCGTGGAGTGTCCTCTTTTTGCAGTATTGAAATATGGTAACCCTACTGTCTGGAATCCATAAGGCTGCAATACTTATCTTCTCATTCTCATATATACTTATCAACCACCTAAGGCCATGTCTACACTGGGAAAGTGTGCTGGGTTAGAAAAATGTGTTAGCTAACTCGCTGCTAAACAGGATTATATTTATAGCATTTTACTACTCTTTTTAAAGCACATCTATACCCCCCAGAGTCTTTTATCTTCTGCTTGTTGCCTGGTGTATTTTCTGTCTCACTTAGGCTAGGTCTACACTACCCGCCTGAATCGGCGGGTAGAAATCAACCTCTCGGGGATCGATTTATCGCGTCCCGTCGGGACGCGACAATCGATCCCCAAATCGACGCTCTTACTCCACCAGCGGAGGTGGGAGTAAGCGCCGTCGACAGAAAGCCGCAGAAGTCGATTTTGCCGCCGTCCTCACAGCGGGGTAAGTCGGCTGCGATACGTCGAATTCAGCTACGCTATTCACGTAGCTGTATTTGCATATCTTAAATCGACTCCCCCCTGTAGTGTAGATGTACCAGACTGTAAACTCCTTGAGACAGCTGTCATTTGAGGCATTCTGTGTGGTGTTCATTGTTGAACCTGCTCAAGGCATTCCGTAAATAATAAATAAGTCATATTTATTAGATTTTTACAAGGCACCCATCAGGCAGTCACTGAGCATGTCTGCCTTGGATACAGTGCCTATAGATCCCACACTTACCCTGCTCATGGGAAGAGCTGCCTAAAACATCCACAGACTCTGTTGGTCCAACAGGAGAACATGTTCCAGAGTCAAGGGACCTCCAATGAGGTATCTGAGTTGTATACGTAATGATGTCTGAACTCTATGAATCTTTAGGATGGAGTCTGTGGATCTTTAGGGCTAGAGTCTGTGACTGACACTGTCTGGAAGCCTAGAGGCTCTGGGTTCAAGTTATTGTATAGGTGACACTTGAAATCTCTGAGACCTTTTCAAAGCACTGACACTATTCTGAGTTAAGGCCCCAAGCCTAGTGAAGGCTTTGTTTTGGTGGCTCCTGGGATGGGAGAACAGGACAGGCCCAGTCCTATGAAATTTCCAGACCCCACAGGACCGACTTCCGTGGTAGGCTTGAGGTCTCACAAGATTTGGCCTGTAATTTGGAGCTATAAGACCCATGTGCTCAGAGCCACTTCCTGTTTGTTGGTTTCCAGTAGTCAACCTCCCCCACCCCTCCCTTATCTTGGTCGCTGCGGGCTGTGCTAGTTGCTACTTTGGGGCTGGGAAGGAATTTTTTCCTATGCCACCAAATTGGCCAAGGCTAGTTGGTTTTTTTCACCCTCTTCATGGTGAAACATAGGGGTTGGATTTTGGGCGACCAGAGGACTGGAATTCTCCCCCTCCCAGAGGTGACAGTTTGGACCTACATGAGAGTCATTTAGTTGCCACAACTTTTGGCTGGTGCCCAGATCCAAAAAGGTAACATAATAGGCAACCCAAGGGCATCTCCTTACAAGGCGGGGGCATCGTGTCTAACCCCCTAGGGACAAATGCAAAGCTGGGGCTGGGGCACTACCCCAGAGGGACCACCAGACTAATGCGCTTGATGGCAGTGCTGGCTGGGGGTCAAGGTCCCCTCTCATCTCAACCCCCAAAAGGGTGAGGGATGCTAGTGTGTGAGTGGAGGAGCCCAGAGACTCTCCTAATGTCATGACTGGATTCCTCTGCAGTGGGAGCCCCTAAGAATTGGCAAAGAATCCACAGGCACCAACTTTTCAAACAGCCTCAGTAAATAGTCTGCACTAGTGTTGCACCCACTGGGAGCTGCACCCATACTATAGTAACAATGGGAGATTTTACAAAAGGCTCAGAGAAGACACAGCAAAATTAGAAGAGAGAAGGGAGTGACTCACACAGACAGAGAAACAGCTAGGAGGTCTACTTCAGCTCCTTCTCACCTAACTGAAAATAAACACCAGTGTTTGCGTTATTGCCTTTATCACTCTTCTGTCTCCTCCTTGGCACATTCAACCCTGGGGTATGAAATTGACTTTAAACCACTCCTGACATACATGTCCCAGCCGGCCTTGGGATTGATGCCATTTCCCATCTCGTACTGCCTGGCTGATTGCACACCCTCATTCCTGGATCCCCCTGTGATTGTTGGTGCCTCTGAGAATGCCCCAGGGCTGAGCCAGCATTCCTCCTGTACTGCCTAATAGAGGCGTTGGCTGCTTCTCTTGAGACATGCAACAACAACATATGGGGCTGTTCTCATTGATCCCAGCAGAGATAAGAGGCTTTATGCTGCTCAGGACTAGGAGGGAAGAGAATTCAACAGGCTCTCAAGACAGGCTGGCAGCTTGGGGCAATCAAAACAAGAGATCTAATTTCCTAGGTAGCTAAGAAAAGGGATCCATTCCAGCTAGCTTCAAACCCCTACAGGGCCACCCAGAGGACTCAGGGGGCCTGGGGCAAAGCAGGGGAGCTGCGGCGCTTGTACTCACCCGGCAGCGGTCCGGGTCTTCGGCAGCATTTTGGCGGTGGGGGGCCCTTCAGTCGCTCCGCATCTTCGGCAGCACTGAAGGACCCGCCGCCAAAGACCCGGAGCGACTGAAGGGCCCCCCCGCCACCGAAATGCCGCCGAAGACCCGGACTGCCACCAGGCCAGGGCTCGCAGGGCCCCTGCGGGGCCCGGGGCAAATTGCCCCACTTGCCCCCCCATCTGGGCGACCCTGAACCCTATATTAAAGGTCCCAACTAAGGCTGTGTCTACACTGCCACTTTCAGCGCTAAAACTTCATTCATTCACCCCTCCCCCCCGAGCAACAAAAGTTTTAGCGCTGAAAAGCGTCAGTATAGACAGCGCTTTATCGCCGGGAACCGCGCTCCCAGCGATAAAGCTTACCACCCCTCGTTCAGGGTGTGTTTTTTTTAATCGCTGGGAGAGCTCTTCACTGCCCATGTCTATACTGCCCATGTCACAGCGCTGCCGCAGCCACGCTGTAAGGTGGGCAGTGTAGACATACCCTAAGGCTATGTCTACACAACAGCTTATGTCGACAAAACTGATATCACTCAGGCGGGTAAATAAACCACCCCCTGAGGGCGAGTCTACACTACCCGCCTGGATCGGCGGGTAGAAATCGATCTCTCGGGGATCGATTTATCGCATCTCATCTAGATGGATAAATCGATCCCCGAATTGACGCGCGTACTCCCACCTCGTCAGGAGGAGTAAGCACCGTCGATGGGGGAGCCGTGGCGGTCGATTTGCCGCCGTCCTCACAGCGGGGTAAGTCGAACAGGGTACGTCAAATTCAGCTACGCTATTCACGTAGCTGAATTTGCGTATCTTAAATCAATTCCCCCCCCCCCCCCCCAGTGTAGACCTAGCCTGAGTGACATATGTTACACTGACATAAGCACCAGGGTGGACAGCACTCTGTTGGTGGGAAACCTTCTCCCTCTCACATAGCTACCGCGTCTGGTGGAGGTGGTTTTATGATGCCGGCAGGAGAGCTCTCTCCCGTTGGCATAGACTGAACGTCTTCACCACACGCGCTGCATCGGTGCAGCTGTGCTGCTGTATGTGTAGACAAGCCCTTAGGGGGAAAGACACTGAAGTAAAAGTCCTGTTGCTGTGCGTCTGCTCTGCTATATGACTATCCCAGGCAGAGGTGTCGACTCCTGTTTCCTATTCAAATGTTGCCATTAATCCTTATTTTGTCTCATTGCTATTGTTTGAACATTCCCGACAGGGCTGGTGCTACCATTTAGGCAAACTAGGCGGTTGCCTAGGGCACCAAGATTTGGGAGCGCCAAAAAGCAGTGCCCCCAATTTTTTTTTTACAGCGTTCCTACGCCCCCTCCCTGACAATGCAGTCACCACTCCACTTCTCCCACCTCCCAGGCTTGCAGTGCCAATCAGCTGTTTGGTGCCGCAAACTTGGGAGGGGAGGAGAATTAGACCGGGGGGGGCGTGCTCGGGGAGGAGGCAGAGCAGAGGTGAGCTGGGGTGGGGAGCTGCCGCACGGCTCCCTGGGCCGGGGGGGGGTGGGGAGCTGCCGCGGGGGTGCCTCAGGGCGGGGTGGGGGGAAGCTGCCGCAGGGCTCCCCACCCCAGATCACCTCTGCTACGTCCCCTCCCCAAGCACGCCGTTGCTGTTCCACTTTTCCCACCTCCCAGGCTTGCGGCGCCAATCAGCTGCTTGGCGCCGCAAGCCTGGGAGGGGAGGAGAATTAGAGCAGGGGCAGCGTGCTCGGGGAGAAGGCGGAGCAGAAGTGAGCTGGGGTGGGGAGCTGCTGCACGGCTCCCGGGGGGGGAGCTGCTGCAGGGTGGGGGGGCGCCTCAGGGCGGGGTGGGGGTGGGGGGAAGCTGCCACAGGGCTGGGGGAGAGGGACGCAAGGTGGAAATTCGCCTAGGGCGTGAAACTTCCTTGCAGCGGCCCTGATTCCCGATCGACTAAATGTTAGAGTCTTTCATTACTGCATGTCCCATTCATCAACGACTCACTGCCTCTTGTGAGCTGGGCAGGGGGTTGAGTGGGACTCCCTCCCTCCTAAGCAGCTAAGAGCAGGGGAATGAGGGATGTATACCTGGAAGCAACTGGGGCCCATTCTCCATGATAATGTTAATCTGGCTGTGTACTCTTTGGAGGGAGGCGAAGGCTGGCAGCCAGTTCATGTTTACATGGAATAAAAAACAAGTTGAATGTCTGGTTTGGCAGCACCCTGGACGACAGCAGGAACACTAATATCAGTCACGGGGAGAAGTGGCTCAAAAACCCAATCTGTCCCATCTGACATGTGTATTTTGGATGGCAGGTCTTGGCTTGCCGTCAGACAGAAGAGAGACAAGGACCCTTCCCCTCCTCATTGCTTTCCCTGCCTCCTCCACCTCTTTCCACTCACAAACGCAGTCTGTTTTGGTACACAGCTAAACAAATCTTTCCAGCTTGCCTTAGTGACTATATTTTATTTTGATGGTTAGTTTCCTTTAGCCACTGTGCCCCTCCCCCTTACCCCCTGCCACATCCCTCTTAACACACCACTCCCTTCTTCCTGCCAGTCTGGGGTTAGATTGAGTGGCTACTTGGTGATAGGCCATACCAGCACTCTTCTGGAGCCCTCATCCATTTCTGCAGACTGAACATTTCACTTGACAAAGCTGGCATATCTCAACATAACCCCACTGAAGTCAAGGCAGCTATGCTGATTTACACTAGCTGAGGATCTAGCCCAGGGATCGGCAACCTTTGACACGCGGCTCGCCAGGGTAAGCACCCTGGTGGGCTGGGCTGGTTTGCTTACCTGCCGTGTCTGCAGATTTGGTCAATGCGGCTCCCATTGGCCTGGAGCAGCGAATCGCGGCCAGTGGGAGCCGTGTTGGCCGAACCTGCGGACGCGGCGGGTAAACAAACGGGCCCGGCCCG
The DNA here is from genome assembly GCF_011386835.1 of Chrysemys picta bellii. Taxonomy (NCBI): domain Eukaryota; kingdom Metazoa; phylum Chordata; order Testudines; family Emydidae; genus Chrysemys; species Chrysemys picta. Next base: position 88,465,427 of record NC_088791.1, on the reverse strand, counting down.
CCAGGGGGCTTACCCTGGCGAGCCGCATGCCAAAGGTTGCCAATCTCTGCTCTAGCCTCAAGTTCCTAGCCCTTTCAGTTGTGGAGAAGCCCTGCTGAATTTGACTCGATGCAGCAATGTCTGCAAACAGCCTGAAACAATAGCTCTATAAGCGGTATGAATCTCTCAGGTGTTGACGCTGAGCCCCAACGATGACCATTCACATGTCAATAACAGTTTCACCACTGATCATTTTAGCAAAATCATCTAATTTAGGATTGGTGTCTGTTCTTGAGCAAAGTACCATCGTGTTTGCCTCTTAATCTGACCTTTCCTAACTCATCCCTCCCTTCCAATCCCCTCAAACTGCCCTGCAGACACTAAAGCAGCCAGATTAGGGCTCCTTTGCCCACAACAGGAGTGGATTAAAGGTTAAATGTGTTCTAGATCAATCAAAAATGCAGGATCCAATGTTCTCTGGACAGCAGGGAGCAAAACAAAATTCACAAGCAGGGAAGAGGGATCACCTAGAAGAAATAGTTTGTAGATGGCAGCTCCCTGCAGCAAGGAAAGGTTGGAGCATGAGAGAGGCGGCAGGACACTACATTGTCAAAAATAACAGTGCAGACGTGGGAAGCACTGCCTGGGCATGTAGAGAGCCATGTGGGGCACATTCCCATAGGTTCTGGAATGTCTTTACTCGCCTAAGCAGTGCCTCACCATCTACACCACTATTTATACCCGTGCTGGAGGTGGGGGTGGGGTGCATAGTATATATACTTGACACCTGGATGAAAGTGTAGACATAGCCCCAGAGTCTTTCCCCACTGCAGGGAAAGACTCCAGCAGCAGAGAAAGGTTCTGGTGGGGGGAGGCAATGGGGAAAGGCTCCGGCAGCACCTTTCCCCACTGCCTCTCCCTGCCAGAGCCTTTCGCTGCTGCATGTAGCTGCACACCACAGCGTGGACACAGCCTGCTTTTCATTGTGGAGTATAGCTACATCTATCCTACATGCCACTGCAAGTGTATGCAAAGCCTTAGCGTGAGAGTCCTGAATGTGATCAGTCATCAGTCCACTGCTGCTCCTCCCCCGGCTGGTTCACTGGGAAGAGTTTCCATATTATGTCATCCCCTTGTTTTCTGCATCTAACTACCAAAAAATACCCACTTTGTAAAAAACCCCATGTTAGTTTCTTCCTGTCCCTTAATCTGCTGTGGTTTCCTCTTCCATCCCAGCCTCCCTTGGCTTCCTCACATTCCCTATGTCCCTTGTTTTCAAGACTGCCAACTCTCACGATTTCATCACGAGAAACATGATTCTGGCGCCTGCTGGAGCCAGTCTCACAATGCTGCGGGGAGCTTCAGCTGGCAGGCATGTAATTTCTAAGCCCAGCCTTCACGCCTCCTGGGAAAGATTCAGCCAAGCAGGGCTGCAGCAGAAGCCAGGCAGAGAATTGAGATGAGGGCTTGGGGGCGCATAATTAATTACTAAGGTGGGGTACGGGCCCATGTGGGGCAGAGAAGGGCACAGAATTAATTAATTAGAATTTAGGGAAAGCTGGAAGCTCCATGCTATCAGGCAGCCAGCGAGAGCTCCAGCAGTGGGGCCAGAATCACCTTCTTCTTCAAGAGATGTCCCTGTGGGTGCTCCACTCCAGGTGTTGGTGCGTCCCTGCACCTTCGCTCGGAGATTTTTGTAGCAGTACTCGTACTGGCCACGCATGCGCAGAGGCTGCCCCCCTCCACTCCCCCCCGCTGTGAGTCTAGCTTAATAGTACGCATGCGTGGCTGGACTCCTCAGTTCCTTCTCTACCGTCCCCGGCCTGAGACGGCGCTCAGCAGACTCGTTAGGAAATTCCTTTCTCTTGTTACAATTACCCTTCTAGTTAGTTAGTTTGTTGTTAGTTATAGTTAATTACCATTTTTATCTAAAAGAAAAAAAAATAAAAGATCCTGTCAGCTGCAGCCTCTTCAGACATGCCTGGCTCCACAGGCTTTAAACGCTGCTCAAACTGCAAGGAAGCCATCCCGCTGTCAGATGGCCACTCACACTGTATAAAATGTCTGGGGGAGACCCACATTCCTCAAAAATGTGCCCACTGCAGAAAACTCAGTTCCAGGGCACGGAAGGACAGGGAGCTTAGATTGAAACTGCTCCTCCTCCAGAAATCCCCAGGAGCGGCTTCAGACCCAGGTGCTGATTCCGGCTCCACTGCCCACCACAGCCCCCCCGCCTCAAACAAACACAAGAAAGCGGCTAAGAAAGGGCACCATTTGTCGTCTTCAAAGGAAACCCTGAGACACAAGCCCTCCCCGGGCAGATCTACCACTTCCCTGCCTGTGCTCCCCCGCTTGAGCACATTTGACAAGCCGGGCTCCTCCGGCACTGCGCGAAAACCGCCTGAGGCTGCGGCGGCGGCACGAAGCTCCGGTGCCGAGGCTTCAGGCTTTCAGCTGCCTGCCTCTCTTCTGGCACCATTCGGCACCGCGACGGACGCGGTGCCGACATTCCGCACCCTGCAGGCTGATGCTGCCCTCCCGGCACCAACCACGGCACTGGCACCCGTGGAACTGATTGGCAGTGAGCCAAGAAACAAAACCCCGGCTCAGAGGCATGTTCCCTCATTGCAACTCCCTCCTGCACAGCCTTCACCTCATGCAGGAGCCTCACCACTTCAATTTACTCAGGCAAGAGATCTGCTGGTGTCACCTATCCTGCAGTCTCCCCTGCTGAATGCCTGTTTCTCTTCCATGGCAGAGTCAGGGTCTGAACAGCCTTCCTCCAGTGAGGACGAAACTGGAACACAGGAGGGTTCCTCCCATCCCCAGAGCCCTGTCAACAGAGGTTTTAGGAAAATTACCTCAGCCTATTCTCAGGATCCTGCCCCCTGGGGGGTGAACCCCTGGATGGCACCACCTATGCCCTACCCACCACCATGGCAATATTGGGCACCGTGGGCATCGTACCCTCGAGAACACACGCGCTACGCCGCCTCAACCAGGCGCAACACCGGTCTAGCACCACCACCTGACGAATCTGCCAATGACACCAGACACCAGGCAGCACCATCACACTTGCAGGATCCACCAAGTCCTGATCCTATTCCAGTAGAGCCGGAAGTAACGCCTGAAGAAGCCTTACTTCCCCCTACTCCAACACCGTCAGATGACTACGCAAAATTCCAAGACCTTTTTAAAAGAGTTGCCAGTGATTTGAGAATTAACTTGGAGGAAGTCTCTGAACAACAACATGAGTTAACGGACATCCTACAGCCCTCTTCTTCCTCTAGGGTTGCATTACCAATCAACGTAGCCCTTTTAGAACCTGCTAAGTCCATCTGGCAGACTCCAGCTACATGCCTACCGACCTGTAAACAAGCGGACCGGAAGTACTTTATCCCTTCTAAAGGCTCTGAATTTCTTTTTACCCATCCGGCACCAAACTCCTTAGTAGTAGACGCAGCGAACCAAAGGGCCAAACAACAGTATTCCCGCTCCATCCCAGCCATCAAGGAAAGTAAACGCTTGGACCTCTTTGGTCGTAAAGTATATGCATCCTCCACGCTACAATTTCGTATAGCTAATTATACTGCAGTTCTTGCAAAATATGACCACAGAAACTACAATAAGTTCATGGACTTTATTGATGACATCCCAGAACAGAAAAAACAACAATTCACAGTTCTGGTTTCCGAGGGACAAATCATATCACGTACCGCTCTTCAAGCGGCCCTTGATGTAGCCAACACTGCAGCACGATTGACCGTCACAGCAGTGGTCATGCGTCGAGGTTCATGGTTCTCATCCTCTTTATTTTCTCGAGAGGTCCAGAGCACCATTGAAGATCTTCCCTTTGATGGTGAAAAACTTTTTGCTTCCGCCACGAACGACGTGCTTCACTCAATGAAGGGCTCAAGGGCAACCCTCCAGTCCTTAGGTCTCCAGACACCTATGACCAGAAGACGGCAATATAGATACCAACCTTACCAACGTCAATGCTATCCCACATTTACACAACACTCCCATAGACCACAGGAGCAACAACAACAACGCCAGAGACCAAGATTCCAGCGTCGCCGTCCCAACTCTGCGGGGGCGCCTCAACCCCCTCCAACTAATAGGCAGATTTGAAGCCTTGGTCGAGGGTTTCGAAAACAGCATTCCCACTTCAGTCAGCACACATATCTTTGGACACCGCCTACGACCATTCTCCCACCAATGGCAGAACATTACCTCCGACAAGTGGGTTATAGAGGTGGTTACAATTGGATATGCCATCCCCTTCCTCTCCTTGCCTCTCACCCACCCACCCTCCCCGTCCCTCTTCAGGGACCCTTCTCACAAGCGACTACTCCTCCAAGAAGTGCAACATCTCCTTCAACCGGGAGCAATAGAAATTGTGCCAGAACAACACAAAGGGAAGGGTTTTTACTCCCATTATTTCTTAACAGAAAAGAAAACTGGGGGATAGCGATCAATCCTCGACCTCAGGCGGCTCAACAAATTTGTCAAAAAGCAAAAGTTCAAGATGGTTACTCTCACCACCATAATCCCAGTCCTGGAGCAGGGCGATTGGTTTTAAGCCATCGACCTACAGGACGCCTATTTTCATGTGATTATACACCCAGCCCACAGACGCTTCCTACGTTTTACTCTTGGCTCAACACATTTTCAATACAGGGTTCTTCCCTTTGGACTGTCCCCGGCCCCCCATGTTTTTTCCAAGATTCTAACCATAGTTACTGCCTACCTCAGAAAACAAGGGGTCGTAATATTTCCTTACCTCGACGATTGCCTCCTCAAAGCCTCAACGTTCGACGAAGCTCTCCGATCCACGTGGCTTACCGTTGATTGTTTCCTATCTCTAGGCCTGCAAATAAACAAAAACAAATCCACATTATGCCCCACCCAACATCTGGAGTTCATAGGGGCATACCTCGACTCCCGGACGGGATTGGCATCTCTTCCACTCGACCGCTTCAACTCCATAAGCCGACTGGTCACAAAAATTCACAACAGTCCCCAGGTGACTGTCCGAGACTGTCTACAAATTCTAGGTCACATGGCCTCGTGCACTTTCATCATCCGAAATGCACGCCTCTACATGAGGTGTTTCCAAGCGTGGTTGGCCACGGTTTACAGACCAAATGTGCACTCTCTAAACAAGACTCTTTCCATACCTTTCCAAGTCAAAGATTCTCTACTGTGGTGGACAGTTCACTCCAACCTCTGTTCTGGGGTCCCCTTTCTTCAGGAGGCTCCATCCCTCATACTGACTACCGATGCATCTCTGACAGGCTGGGGTGCACACATGTCTCACCACACAGTCCAGGGGCTATGGTCTTCAACCAAGACCTCTCTGCACATAAATGTCCTAGAACTTCGAGTCATTCGCAATGCGTGCCGTCACTTTCTGCCATAATCAGGAATTACCATGTATGCATAATGACAGATAACATTGCATGCATGTTCTATGTAAACAGGCAGGGAGGAGCTCGATCCCACTCGCTTTGCACAGAGGCTATGAAGCTCTGGAATTGGTGCATTGCGAACAACATCCAGGTATCAGTTGCCTATCTTCCTGGAGTGATGAACACCACAGCGGACGAACTAAGCAGACGCTTTCCCTGGGATCATGAATGGGAGATAGACGAGAAAACCATTCACAACATATTCCGCATTTGGGGTCACCCAACCATAGACCTTTTTGCAACTGCAAAAAAACAAAAAATGTTCCGACTTTTGCTCCAGAGTGGGCCTGGGCAAACATTCCCTGGGAGACGCATTCATGATCCCATGGCACCGAAACTTACTCTATGCATTTCCTCCGATACCGGTTCTCAACAGGGTCCTGATAAAAATACGAACAGACTGTGCCAAGGTGATCCTAATTGCCCCGTTGTGGCCCAGACAACCATGGTTTCTGTTCCTCACCAGAATGTCGATTCGACCACCAATCTCGTTGCCTCTCCTCCCGAACCTCCTATCACAACAACACGGCCGATTTCTTCACCCCAACCTGTCCATGCTTCACCTCAAAGCCTGGTTCCTACATGGTTCTCCCAAAGCGAACTAGATTGCTCTGAACAAGTTCAAAGAGTGCTCCTACATAGCAGAACACAATCTACTCGCACCACCTATCTACGAAAGTGGAAACGATTCACACATTGGTGTTCAGCTAAACAACTTTGTCCCACGTCGGTATCTCTCTCGCTCATACTTGATTATCTATTGGACCTTAAGCGATCTGGCCTTTCTTTCAGCTCCATCAGAGTCCACTTAGCTGCTATTACAACTTTTCATGACAAAATTGATGATACCTCTGTTTTTGCTCATCCAATCACCAAGCATTTCCTCAAGGGACTCCAAGCCCTATACCCAGACATTAAACCACCTACCACCCCGTGGGACCTTCATTTAGTACTATCTTGCCTAACTCAACAACCATTTGAACCCCTAGCCACGTGCTCCCTTTTACACCTTTCGATGAAAACATCATTTTTAGTGGAAATTACTTCCGCCAGACGGGCAGGAGAAATAGCAGCTCTTATGGCAGACCCACCATATACGCTATTTTTCAAAGACAAGGTTACCCTCAGATTACACCCCAAATTTCTTCCTAAGGTGCATTCGCCATTCCACATTAATGAGCCGATACACCTACCAACCTTTTTTCTGAAACCACATGCGAACTCGTTCGAAGCTACAATGCATACCTTAGATGTACGCAGGGCCCTGTCCTTCTATTTGGATAGAACCAAACCTTTTAGAAACTCTTCTAGACTTTTTGTCTCCATGGCGGAACGTTCCAAAGGTTCTCCTATTTCTGCCCAGAGACTTTCAAACTGGATTTCTCAGTGCATCCGGTTGTGCTATCAGATGAAGAAGGTTACACCTCCAGACGGCATCAGAACGCACTCCACTAGATCTCTGGCTGCCTCTGTAGCATTCTTACGCAAAGTTCTCCTGGCTGATATCTGTAAAGCAGCCACTTGGTCCTCTGAACACACATTTGTTAAACACTATGCCCTTACTCAAGGCCCCCTTTCTGATATACGTTTGGGCAGGGCTGTACTATCTAGGGCATTCCTATCAGATCCGAAGTCCCTACCTCCTTGAGACACACTGCTTTTAAGTCACCTGGAGTGGAGCACCCACAGGAACATCTCTCTCGAAGAAGAGGAGGTTACTCACCCTGTGCAGTAACTGATGTTCTTCGAGATGAGTGTCCCTGTGGGTGCTCCACTACCCACCCTCCTCCCCTCTACTTCGGAGTTGGGGTAGCCTCCGTTGTAGAGAAGGAACTGAGGAGACTGGCCACACGCATGCGTACTATTAAGCTAGACTCACAGCGGGGGGAAGAGGGGGGCAGCCTCTGCGCATGCGTGGCTGGTACGAGTACTGCTACAAAAATCTCCGAGCGAAGGCGCAGGTACGCACCAACACCTGGAGTGGAGCACCCACAGGGACACTCATCTTGAAGAACGTCAGTTACTGCACAGGGTGAGTAACCTCCTCTTCCTCTCTCCATCTGGGAGAGTTGGCAATACTGTAAACTGCCCCCCTCCCCCCTCCCCCATGCACTGCAAATGGGTTCCAAAATCAAAAGGCAGACTAAAAACACAATCTAATCTTTTTAAAAAATCATGATTTGAGGATCAATTTCATGATTTTGGGAGAGGGTCTGATTTGTGATTTTTTGGGGGTTGGCAATGCTGTGGTTTCTCTTCTTACCTCCTCCCCCAACCCCCTTTGCTGCTTCAAAGCGACTGCTTGCACCTTGTGTCAGTAACGAGGCTCCTTTGGGGGTTTTTAGGAAGGGAGTGGGGGTGGGTGTTTATCATGAAATAAAGCCTCTTCCCCCCCACACACACCTTCCCAAACATAATATAAATGGTCTGGAACTTGTTTGCCAGTTGCAGACAAATTCTTACAGACAAATTTAATTTATTAAACAAAAATAAACTGGAGGCTGAGTCAACTAGAAATAGAACGAGCCACTTCAGGGGTTGGATTTTGGATGCCCTGATTTGTCATGCAGGGATGGACTGAAGCCAAGTTAAGTTAAACACCCACTCATATATGTCCAGGGAAGAGTTGCAAAAGAGGGGGACTCCTTCAGTGCACAGGTCTTGAAACAACTGGTTCATTTGCTCTGGGTTTTATTTTCTTTCAAAGTTTGCCTTAGAGTATTTTCTGGGTAAAGGGTTCTAATGAGGAGTAGTGAGTGTACTGAACAGGAACACAGTATCCATGGCAATAGACCATCCAGACATCATGTGCAACTGCTCACCCTGTATAGATCCAACCTCTGAAACAGCCCCAGATGTCTGTCTAGTCTTTCTTTTTATGCCTCAGTTTCCCCCGCTGCTGAATGAGAATAATACTTCACTACAACAAAGGTTGTGTCATGTGTCTTTAGTTAATGTTGGCAAAGTGATCTTTAAGTGCCAATTAGTATGATTATTTTTTATTATTAAAAGAGTAGTCAAGCATCTAGGTTTCTCTGCTTCCTGGGGCTCACAGGACAGGGCCCACTGACAATAGCCCTACTCAAATATCAGAGCCACGTGTCAGTAGATTTTGCAGATTTTGCTTAAATCTATTTACCTTCCTGTTCTTCCTTTGGTGACCCCTAGTGAGAATGTTTGGCCCTTGTCCTCTCTATAACATCCCTTCCTATAGACACACAGAATTATCATGCCTCCCCCAACTCTCTGCCACAGTTGACTCAACATACCCAGTTCTTTCAAGTTTTCTTTTTTGGTCCTATTCTCCAGAACTTTTCTGCTTTTCATTGCCCTCCTCTCAACTCTTTCCCTGTCTTTTCTGAAATGTGATCTCCAGAACTAAACTCAATCCTGCAGAACCAAGTAGAATGGAATAGTTACCTCATTTGTTTTGAAGATGATACATAAAATTATAGAAGTGCAGGACTGGAAGGGGCCTCAATAGGTCATCTAGTCCAGACCCCGGCACTCAAGGCAGGACTAAATAATAAGTAGACTATTCCTGACAGGTGTTTGTCTAACGTTCTCTTAAAACCTCCAGTGATGGAGTTTCGACAACCTCCCTAGACAATTTGTATCAGTGCTTTACGACCCTGACAGTTAGGAAGTTTTTCCTAATGTCCAACCTAAACCTCCCTTGCTGCAATTTAAGCCCATTACTTCTTGTCCTATAATAGGTTAACGAGAACAATTTTTTATCCTCCTCTTTATAACAACCTTTTATGTACTTGAAAATTGTTATCACGTCCCTGCTCAGTCTCTTATTCTCCAGACTAAACAAACCCAGTTTTTCCAGTCTTTCCTCTTATGTCATGTTTTCTAAACATTTAATCCTTTTTGTTTCTCCTGTGGACTTTCTCCAATTTGTTCACATCTTTCCTGAAATGCAGGGCCCAGAATGGAACACAATACTCCAGCTGAAACCTATCAGAACAATTACTTCTCGTGTCTTGCTTACAACACTGCTAATACATCCCAGAATGATAGTTGCTTTTTTGCAACAGTGTTACACTGTTCACTCATCTTTAACTTGTGATCCACTATAACTCCCAATCACTTTGAACAGTACTCCTTCCTAGGCAGTCATTTCCCATGTTGTATGTGTGCCATTGACTCTTCCTCCTAAGTGCAGTACTTTGCATTTGTCCATGTTTACTTTCATCCAATTTACTTCTGACCATTTCTCCAGTTTGTCCAGATCATTTTGAATTTTAATCCTATCCTCCAAAGGACTTGCAACCCCCTACCACCAGCTGGGTATTGTCCACAAACTTTATAAGAATACTCCCTATGCCATTATCTAAATTGTTTTTTGAAAATATTGAACAGAACTGGACCAAGAATTGATCCCCGTGGCACCCCGCTCAATATACCCTTCCAGCTTGTGAACTACTACTTGCTGGGAATAGTTTTCCAACCAAGTTATGCAACTACCATATAGTAGCTTCATATAGGCCAGTGGTTCTCAAACTTTTTGTATTGGTGACACCTTTCACACAGCAAGCCTCTGAGTGCAACCCCTCTATAATTTACAAACATTTTAAAATATTTAACACTATTTTAAATGCTGGAGGCAAAGTGGGGTTGAGAGAGGAGCTGGGCTGTCAGCCCAAGCCCCAGCCGCTCAGAGCTCACAGCCCAAGCCCTGCCATGCACGGGGCTGGCAGCTCACAACTCCCATGTAATAACCTCACAACCCCCAGTTTGAGAAGACCTGATCTAGGCTATATTTCCCTAGTTTGTTTATGAGAAAGTCATGCAAGACAGTATCAAAAGCCTTACTAAAGTCAAGATATACCACATCTACCCCTTGCCCCCTATCCACAAGGCTTGTTACCTTTCAAAGAAAGATATGGGGTTGGTTTGACATGATTTGTTCTTGACAAATCCATGTTGACTGTTACTTATCACCTTATTATCTTCTAGGTGTTTGCAAATTGATTGCTTGATTATTTGCTCCATTATTTTTCTGGGTTCTGAAGTTAAGCTGACTGGTCTGTAATTCTCAGGGTTGACCTTATTTCCCTTTTTATAGATTGGCACTATATTTGGCCTCTTCCCGTCCTCTGGAATCTCTCCCTCTTCCGTGAGTTTTCAAAGATAATTGCTAATGGCTCAGATATCTTCTCAGTCGGCTCCTTGAGTATTCCAGAATGTATTTCATCTGGTCCTGCTGTATTGAAAACATCTAACTTGTCTAAATATTTTGTAATTTGATCTTTCTCTATTTTAGCTTCAGATCCTGCCTCATTTTTCACTGGTGTTCGCTATGTCAGACATGTGATCGCTACTAACCTTTTTGGTAAAAACTGAAACAAAAAAGTCATTTAGCACTTCTGCCATTTCCACATTTTCTGTCATTGTCTCTCCTTCCTCACTGAGTAATGGGTCTACCCTGTCCTTGGTCTTCCTCTTGCTTCTAATGTATTTGTGGAATATTTTCTTTTTACCCTTTTTGTTTCTCGCTAGTTTAATCTCATTTTGTGAATTGGCCTTTCTAATTTTGTCCCTACTTCCTTGTGCTGTTTGTTTATATTAATCCTTCATAATTTGACCTAGTTTCCACTTTTTGTAGGACTCTTTTTTGAGTTTCAGATAATTGAAGATCTCCGGGTTAAGCCAGGGTGGTCTCTTGCCATACTCCCTATCTTTCTTATGCAGTGGGATAGTTTGCTCTTGTGCCCTTAATATGTCTCCTTGCCAACTCTTAAACTGTTTTTCCCCTTAGACTTGCTTCCCATGGGATCTTACCTACCAACTTCCTGAGTTTGCTAAAGTCTGCCTTCTTGAAATCTATTGTCTTTGTTCTGCTGTTTTCCCTCGACCTCTCCTTAGAATCATGAGCTCTACCATTTCATGATCACTTTCACCCAAGCTGCCTTCCACTTTCAAATTCTCAAACAGTTCCTCCTTATTTGTCAAAATCAAATCTGGAACAGCCTTTCCCCTAGTTGCTTTCTCCACCTTTTGAAATAAAAAATAGTCTCCAAAGCATTCCAAGAACTTGATGGATAATTTGTGCCTTGCGGTACTAACATCTGTTAGTACAACCCAACATGTCATTGACATGGCTTTTTTGCAACAGCATTGCATTGTTGATTCAATTGGGCAGGGCCAGCTTTTATATTCTGAGGGCATCCCTGACAAGGTTAGTCTTAGGGAGTCCAGATCCAGACAACAGCTATATGGGATGTTTGTGTCTTTGCACCATGCCCTTGCATCACTGCATGACCAGGTTGCACCATCACATTGTGATTAACTCAGCTTGAACACGTTAGTTCAGTACCACCATACCTCAAGGCCTGAAATGAATTTGAGACTCGTCAGATGTGATATTACCAAGGATTACAAACGACAGGATGCACCTGTGAAAATAAGATTGTCACATTCATTTCAAAATGGTCGAATCACTGTCCTATTAAATCACTCTCTCTGTCATTGCCCTAAAACTTTAAACCCAAAATTTTGGTCCATCTAGCTATATTGTTCAGTGGTGAAAAATTCACACTCCGGACAGATGTAGTTAAGCCAAGCTGAGGACCAGTATAGATACTGCTAGGTCGATGGAAGAATTCTTCTGTCAACCTAGCTACTGCCTCTCCAGGGAGTAGGTTTAGTACAGCGAGGGGAAAAAGCCCTGCCGCTGCTGTAACAAATGTGTACACTACAGCGATGTCGCTGCAGTGCCACAGCTGTGCCGCTGTAGTGTGGACATACCTTTTGTATATTTATCAACCACTTTGGTGCTCTCCAAATTTCTTTGCTGTACTGCTTCCTCAACAAAGGCTTTACTGTATCAAGCCATGGCTGATTTATGTGTTCCTTTGACTTCTCATAGATTTTATCTCCTAACTTGCAATCGAAATATTTTCTCTCCTGCCAAAATCTCTGATTAGAGAAGGATTGAGTAATTGCCACAAGGCAGGTTGGAAATCCGAGCTTCCCAGAAACCCGGGAGAGCACTAGAGTTATTACCTGAGAAACCCTAAATGGGAAAGTAATATGATGGAGGCATATGTTCCCCTCCAGGACTCAAGAGAACAAAATTGTTACTTGTAAAGGAATGTTCCCGTTGGCAGGGGAGCAGCGAAGTCCAGTGAGGCTAGCCTGGTTAACTTGATTGTCTCCAAACCCAATCTATTAGGCAGGCATCCCTTTTGCAGATTTGATCCAGGGTGAAATTTTGCAAATGGCTTGTGGCAGCACAATGAAGGGCAGAGATTTTGCAGGTTAAAGAGGAAGGATGGTCATGTGGCTAAGGTCCTGACCTAGCACTCAGGAGATCTGGCTTCCATTCACAGCTTTGCCCCAGACTTCCTGTGTAGCCTGGGACAAATCAATTAACCTCTCTATGCCTCATGCCACCAGCTGTAAAATGATGGCTGAGCAGAGCACGGTCCTACACTCAACTTGATGGTGTTTCTGTGTTTGGATGTAATGCAATAATATTTGAATGCCACACCCAAGCAATTCCAAAATTTCAGGGAATGTTCTAGGCTTCAGTGGACAGGAAACCCTTTTGATCTTGGTGAAAATTGGAAAAGCTGGAAGGGATAAATGGGGGACACATGGAGCTCCTGGAATCTGGCTATATCTGTAATTGGCTATAGATCAAAGAACTGGTTGATGACAGCCATTTACACCTTCCAGTATAACAATACCCCACCCCCCATCTCAGCTCTGTCCAATAAAGTTTAACATGTTGACACCCTGAAAGACTTATATCCCAAACAAAAAGAAAAGAAATAATGGTGGGGAGAATGGGGGGGCACATAGAACCCCTGGCAAAGGGAACAACATACAGAGGTACTGGCATGGCAAGGAAGGGTGGGGGGTGACACATAGAGCTTCTGGCATGGGGAGAGAAAATGGGGGACAGTGATATGGGAGTAGTGAGACATGAGGGGAGAATAGCGGACCCTGGTATGGGGGGAGGGCAAATGAGGGCACATAGAATCCCTAGGATGGGAAGAAGGCGGAATGGGGCAACCAGAGCCCCTGGCATGGGACAAAGGGGAAATATCGGTCAAAAAGTATCTCTGGCATGGGGGAAAGAATGAGAGACCCTAGTTTGGGGGTAGGGAGACATGGGGGACACACAGACCTTGCTATGTGGGGGACAATGAAGGATCCTAGTATGGGGGATGGAGGAATGGGGGCCACACAGACTCTGGCATGCAGGTAAAAATAGGGGGGCATAGAAGGAAGGGAGGAATGGGGAGGCAAACAGACCCCTCTGGCATGGGGGGCGGGGGAGATTGTGAGCCACTGGTATAGGGGAAATGGGGGACACACAGAACTCTGGCATAAGGGTGTGGGTGAGGGAGTTGCAAAAAGAGGGGGATGGGAGGGTGGTATACAGGTAGCTTCTGGGGGGGAGAATAGAAGAATGCAAGGAACCCCTGGTGAGAGCAGCATTCAGAAGCAACAAAGTGAGCACTCCTCCAGTGTTACTTCCTGTCTCCAGTGAGTCCTTTCTTGTCTTGGCTGGTTAGATTGTAAGCCCATCAGGATAGGGATTGCCATTTACTATGAGCTAAGTACTGCACAAGAAGAACTGATCTCTGTTGGGGCCTTTAGGTGCTATTACAATATTAGTTCTGGTGCCCACATTCCAGAAGGATGTTGATAAATTTGAGAGGGTTCAGAGAAGACCCCATGAGAATGATTAAAGGGTTAGAAAACCTGTACCATGGTGATCAGCTCAAGGAACTCAATTTATTTAGGTTAACAAAGAAAAGGTTATGGGGTGACTTGATTACAGTCTGTATGGGGTGAGCAAATATTTGGTAATATGACCTTCAGTCTAGCAGAGAAAAAGTAAAACATGATCCAATGGCCAGAAGCTGAGGCTAGGCAAATTCAGACTGGAAATAAGGGGTACATTTTTAACAGTGAGAGTTATTAACAATTGGGTGGCGGGAGGGATGGGGGCGGGAAGCAAGGGATCACTGTTCACGTTGCATTCCCAGTCAGTACCCACCCTGGGCCAGGGAAGCTAATGATCCAACCAGAGGACCAAATTTGGCAATGAATCCTGGTCACATGCCATCTGACTGTGACTCTAATGTATTGCCATCCTTCTACTTTTGAGCCATTGGACCGGCATTTTGAATTCTTCAGCTTAATGTTGAGGGTCTGTCAGCAGCCAAGCACGGTGTCATTGTGCCTTAGCCACTCGTCACAGTATCCAGTGGTGAGCTGGAGCCGGTTCGCGCTGGTTCGCACCGGTTTGCGGGAACTGGGTGTTAAATTTAGAAGCTGGTTTAGAACCGGTTGTAAAGGGTGAGCAAACTGTGGCCTGCGGGACCGTCCTGTGCGGCCCGCCTGAGCTCCCGGCTGGGGAGGCTCCCCTGGCCCCTCCCCCGCCTTCCCCCATCTCGCAGAGCCTCAGCCTGCCTCCTGCCACTTTGAGTGGCATGGTAAGGGGGTGGGGCTGCGAGCTCCAGTGGGCCGCGCGGCATCTATACACGCTGCCCTGAGCAGCATGGTAAGGGGGCCGGGCCGGGGCTGGGAGGAGGGGTTGGATAAGGGGCAGGGAGCGGTTGGAGGGGGCAGAGGTTCGGGGGGGGGCGTTCAGGGGATGGGGAACGGGGGGGGTTGGGTAGGTGTGGGAGTTCCGGGGGTCTGTCGGGGTGGTGGTGGATGGGGTCGGGGCAGTCAGGGGACAGGGAGCAGGGCAAGTTGGGTAGGGGTTGGGGCAGTCAGGGGCAGGACATGGGTGGGGGTCAGATGCGGGGGGAGAGGCATGTGGGGCTTGTACTCACCGGACGGTTCCCTACCGGGTCTTTCAGTGGCAGGTCCTTCACTCTGGGTCTGAAGGACCTGCTGCCGAAGTGCCGCTGAAAACCCGGAGCGAAGACACACACACACACCCCGCCGCCGCCGAAGTGCCGCTGCGGACCCGGTAGGGAACTGGCTATTAGGATTTGGGGAGCTCATCACTGATAGTATCAACGTAATCTATGTGCAAGAAACTCATGTTGCTATCACCGTAGCAGGACATTATGGTATTGATGGCTTTGACCTCATCTCACACTCCCCAGATGTTAAACATGGCCCTGCCACATACATGCATTCCAACATATCTGATGCTATTCCACTCTCTTCCTCCAGTTTTTACAATGTGATCCAGGTTGGCGGCTTTAGGATTTCCAATGTATATAAGCCGGCAAGTGTGCACTGGGATCAGAATATCCTCCCAACACTTGATCATCCAGCAATCTTTGTTGGAGATTCCAACAGCCATCACTTTGAGTGGGGGATTCGGATGATGATGGTGAGTGGTTGATGGACTGGGCAATTAAAAACAACTTTGTGTTGATTCACAATGCAAAACAACGTGGCACATTTCTCTCAGCTAGATGATCGAAAGAGTATTCACCCGATCTGTGTTGGGTGAGTTCACTAAATGGCCATCCACAACCAGTGAGTTGTAGAGTACTACTTAACTTCTCTCAAAGACAACATAGACCATTACTCATCCACATTGGGCTCCAGCTATCCATCATTCAAAGTTCAATCAAGCGTCAGTGGAATTTTCATAAGGCAGATTGGGAAAAGTTCTGCAATGCTCTGGAACATAGTGTCGTTACCATCCTGTCTCATTGTATCCCAGTCAATGAAGCCTACTGCTGATTTCTAGGAGCCACTTACAAAGCTGCATGTTCAGCTATACCACAGGGATGTCGACCAGTTTACACTCCCTGCCTGAGTGCTGATTACCAAGTCTTGCTCCAGACATTTGAATTATCTGGCGACTCGGACATTTCAGACCATCTGATTGAGTCTCTGGATGCTGCTAGATTCACTCAGTGAAAGGAATTTATGGAGAAACTTGACTTCATTTATTCCAGCCAGAAATGCAGGAATCTGATCCGCCGGCTGTTGCTGCCCAACGACCTCAAGGCCAAAATCTCCCACTGGTTAAGCCCAGTGAGGTTGCACGCCATCAACTGAGGGTAGCCAAGGTTCAGCTGGAGAAGCAATGTAAAGCAAAGTATATGATGAATGGTGTCATCTTCAACATCAGAATGTGGGCAGGAGTCAACCAGAGTCATTCACGGTCAGTGAGCTAGATAAGGCCTTTACCTCCATCAAAACAGGCACAGCAGCAGGGTATGATAACATCTTGCCAGAATTCCTTAAGCACCTTTGACCAAAGGTGTCACAGTGCCTCACTAATTTCTACATACAGGTCATTAATGAGAAGCTACCATATTTTTGACGTCAAGCAAAGATTATTGCCATTCTAAAGCTGGGCAAGGACACCCGCAACATGGTTACTGTCCAATATTCTTGTTGTCAGTGTGTTTTAAGGTGTTTGAGTGCTTGATCCTCCAGTGAATCTCTCCAGAGGTGGATGATATCTTGCAGGTTGAACAGGCAGGATTCAGGAAAGGACGTAGCACCTGTGATCAAGTCTTGGCCTTGACCACCTTTATTGTAAATGGTTTTCAACAAAATCTAAAGACAGAAGCCAACTTCCTGGATGTGACAGCTGCTTATGACACAGTTTGGCACAGAGACCTTCTGTGTAAACTCTCTCGAGTTGCTGTGCATTGGGTGGTCGACGTAATAGAGTTCTTCCTCCAAAATAAGTGGTTCAGAGTACACATGAGTGACCGTTGCAGTTCCTGGATGTGTCAGATTAACGGTCTTCCTCAAGGTTCTGTTCTTTCACCAATACAGTTCAATGTGTACATCAACGACTTGCCAGCAACACTCTTGTACAAGTTTATTTACGCCGATGACATCTGCTGCAGCTATCAATCTCAGTCCTTCTCAGAAATTGACACGGTCCTGTATGATATGAAGCTTATGGCAGACTACTGTAGTCAATGGCGCTTGCAATGAGCTTTTCCAAGACAGTTTCTAGTGTATTTCATCTGCATAAGGCAAGCACAAGCCACAAGTTAAATATTTTCTTAAATGGCCAATGCCTGCAGAATGACCCAAAGCTGGTTTACCTTCTTGTGACATTGGATAGGTGATTGACATACCGCAACCACTTGAAGAAGACAGCAGCCAAAGTTAGCACTATTTCATTTACCCAGATTATTGATATTGTGCCAAGTACCATAGTATCTAGGCTCCATATACAGGTTTTTTTAAAGCTTCCATATTGTCCTGGTTGGGCCTATGTCTCTGCTCCACCTTTGGGGGTTGTAGATTCATTATAGGTGCGGCAGGTAACACTCCCTATTATTAAGATTGTCCAGAAGCTTAGTACTGTTAAGCTAGCGAACAGGAGCAGCAAATAGGGGAGTTTTGTGGGAGAGTTCTCCAGTTACTCATACAAAATGATGGGGGTCTAAATTAGCTGTTACCACTTAAGACATAGATCTTGGGAGTCAGGGGATGGATCATTCAATAATTGCCCTGTTCTGTTTATTCCCTCTGAAGCATCTGGCACCAGCCACTGTCAGAAGACAGGATACTGGGCTAGATGGACCATTGGTCTGATACAGTATGGATGTTCTTATGTTCTTAACATTTCCCATTATAATAAGGGATTTTTTATGTTTGTACGTGTGTCCGTCCAATTCTACTGAGAAAAAGAGTAATCCAGAGGCAACGCTTACTTTATATTTTTGAACAGAGCTAGAAATCCAGCCTTGAAAGTCCAATTGTTTATATGCAGTATTTATGAGGACCTGACATGGCTTATCCAAGACCTCACGTGACACTGAAAATATGGGCATGAAGAAGGCACAAGCTTTTGCTTAGTGCTCCCGCTGCAGCTACATGAATCAAACCCAGATCTCTTGACTCCCAGGCCAGTGCCTTAATCACAAGACCTTCCTTCCTCTCTAGTACACACTCTGGTATATGTACAGTGGGACTCTTCACATCTTCCAATTGGTCTGAGGAACAATTGTCAATGATTTGAAGTGTTCTATCACTTTGTTTACTGATTTACAGCCTATAGTCTATCTATTTAGATTGCAGGATCCTGGGGGAAGGGACTGTGACTTCCTTTCTGTCTGTACAGGACTGAGAATACAGTTGGCACTTATAATATATAATAAATAATAATGATATTCCCACGGTGAATTCTTTATGCACTCCCAGATGAGTTTCCTCTGCCTTGGCTACCTGAACTAAGAAGTGAATTGAGGCTGGTTGGGTCCTTATTCAGCAAGGTACTGTAACACTTGGCTAACTTTAAGAACAGGAATAGTCCTTCTGAAGTCAGTGGTTCTACTCAGTTACTTAAAGTTAGGTATGTGCTTACGTGTTTTGCTGACTCAGGCACAATGCTCCAGAAATGTCCTACTGCCCATTCTCTTCTGTATTTCAACTCTCATAATGGTACTTACCCTCTCAACTGCCCATCACCTTCCACTACTGTTCCAATGTTACTGACTGATTGAGCCCAAACCCTCTAGCTACAGCCCAGAGATTGGGAGCAGGGTATTAAACGCTAACTGAAGTTATTGTTCAGGTATTATAGCTCCTGAGAAGTGAGTCTGCCTCTCTCCTGTTCATGTCTATGAGGTCACAATCACAGTAGCTAGAAGCCTTGGGCCCATACCTCAAAGCTGCATGTCAGAGGCTTTTGAGGAAAAGGATCGAAGACAGACCCCTTCGTTCAGCAGCACCACCACAACCCAATGCCCCTAGTCCAGGGTCTGTTGCGGGCAGCACACTGTGGCTTTCTGTATTGTCACAGTATTGGACTAGGGCAAGGTCGGGGAGGAATGGGAAGCAGCCTTGCCTGCATTGTGGTTCAAGGATTTGTAAGTTTACATTTAGCCCTCCGGAAGACACAGAAGGAATTAAACTCACCAGTGTACATAACAAGGCTCTTTAAAAATTGTCCCTATAATTAGCTGTGTACACTGATGGGACAGTCACTGGGGAGGCTTCTTCTGCTCAGGAACATGTTTCCATAAACACAGCTCCATCTCACTTCCTGTTTTGTTTTTCTCCAGCCAGTGTGGCTGAGGAGTAGTCACGTTACACTGTGAAAGGCACAGCAGTGCAGCTGCTCTCCCCCCACTAACAGCAGTGGTCTAGCCTCCTCTGCAGTGTTCTTGCTGGGCCACTTCCCCATTTATTATTATTTATGCAGTACCACAGGTGTGTGTGACATTTATAGCATATACCAAGACAAGGCCCCTGCCATGAAGAGTTTACAATCTAAGGCCCTGATCTTGCCATGAGCTCTGCCCTGCAATGAGCCCCTGCAATGAACAGAACCTTGCACCCATGTGGAGCTCAATCGAAGTAAACGAGTCCCCGCACATGGGACAAGCTGCAGAATCAGAGTCTAGAGTGTTAGATAGCACATAATTAAAATAGCACCTCATGTAAAGAGAGGGAATAGAGAGAAGAGAGGTGCAGTGGATCTCTCTGCTTGCTGTGAGTTACTCTGCCTTTCCTTGCACCATGACTTTCACAGTGTTCTTACAAGATGCTGGCTTCGGTCTCTGAGCTGGGGAACTGTGTTTACCGCACGAAGGAGAACAAACCATGCTTTCTATTCCAGTTCTTCCCTCTGGGCCAATCTCTGAGGAGGGTCTGTGGTTTCTCAGCTCTGCAGTACTTAGGCACTTCTCTTCAAAGCCACGTCCCATCTTGAGAAATAATGTAGCGACTGTTTGATGGGAGCAGGAGCATTTCAGGCCAAGAATGCTGAGCCAATTGCAAGGCAAGCTTGCTGCGTAGATGTGAAGGAGCAAAGCAATGAGAAGGATTATAGAATCACAGAAATGTAGGGCTAGAACGGATCTCAAAAGGTCATCAAGTCCAGTCCTGTGCAGAGGCAGGACCAAGTAAACCTAGACCATTCCTGACGGGTGTTTGTCCAACTTGTTCTTAAAAACCTCCAGTGATGGTAATTCCACAGCCTCCCTTGGAAGCCTATTCCAGAGCTTAACTACCCTTATAGTCAGAAAGCTTTTCCTAATACCTACCCTCAATTTCCCTTGCTGCAGACTAAGTCCATTACTTCTAGACTTACCTTTATTGGACATGGAGAAGAATCGATCACAGTCCTCTTTATAACAGCTCTTAATTGGATTTGAAGGCTGTTGTTAGGGCCCCCGATCACCCTTCTTTTCTCAAGACTAAAGATGCCCATTTTTTTTAACCTGACCTTATAGGTCATCGATTTCACCTGCAGAATCCCCTACTATTCTAGTCTTGGGACTCAGCACACTTTAAGAACATAAGAATGGCCATACCTGGTCAGACCAATGGTCCATCTAGCCCAGTATCCTGTCCTCCCACAGTGGCCAGTGCCAGATTCTTCAAAGGCAATTAACAGAACAGGGCAATTATTGAATGATCCATCTCCTATCCTCCAGTCCCAGCTCCTGGCAATCAGTGGTTCAGAGACACCCAGAGCGTAGGGTTGCATCCCTGACCATCTTGGCTAATAGCCATTGATGACCTATCTTCACAAAGTTATCTAATTCTTTTTTGAACCCAGTTATACTTTTAGCCTTCACAACATCCCCTGGCAACAAGTTCCACAGGTTGACTGGGCATAATGTGAAGAAGTACTTCCTTATGCTAGTATTAAATCTACTGCCTATTAATTTAATGGGGTGACCCCTGGCTCCTGTGTCAAATGAAGGGGTAAATAACACTTCCTTATTCACTTTCTCGAAATCACTCATGATTTTATAGACCTCTATCAGATCTCCCCCCCCCCCCCAGTCATCTCTTTTCTAAGCTGAACAGTCCCAGTCTTTAAACTCGTCTCATATGGAAGCTGTTCCATGCCTTTAATCATTTTTGTTACCCTTCTCTGTACCTTTTCCAATTCTAATATAACTTTTTTGAGATGGGGCAACCAGAACTGTATGTGGGCATACCATGTATTTATATGGTGGCATTATATTTTCTGTCTTATTATGTATCCCTTTCTTAATGGTTCCTAACATTCTGTTAGCTTTTTTGACTACTGCTACATATTGAGCAGATATTTTCAGAGAACTACCCATGATGACTAACTTTTTGTCTACATTGCCATTAAAAACCTGCAGCTGGCCCATGCCAGCTGACTTGAGCTTGCAGGGCTCAGACTAAAGGGCTGTTTAATTGTGGTGCAGACATTCAGGCTCGGGCTGGAGTCTGGGCTCTAGGCTTGTGAGGATCCCAGAAGTGGGGCTTCATCCCAAGCCTGAACATCTAAACCACAATTAAACAGAACTGCAATAGGTGGCTTAGAGGGCTGGGCTGCCTAGTGGTTAGAGCACATGGCTCTCAGCCCCCCCGCTCCCCCTCCCTCTTCATCTGGCCCCAGCCCAGGGCCATTTGTACGTCAACCCCTGAACGGGGCAGGGGGTCTCCCAGCAAGGAGTCAAAATCTAGTGCCCCTGGCTACTTCCCACCAATCTGTTCAGTTTGGGATGTGGCCCCTTTAGTCCAATTTGCTGGGCAATTTGCCTCCTGTAGGGTCCTCTCTTGGGTGGCATCTTGACAGGGTCCTAGGCTCCTTCAGGTGAGGCAGCTGCAATTTAGTGAGTGCGAATCCCACAATTTTTCTGCAATTCGCTCACTCAGTTACCTAAGGTGCTAGAGGCTCCTAGGTCCCCTTTGCAGTCTCCCCAAGCTGGGAAGACAGTGCTTCCTCCCTGTTGGCTGCCGTGGCTGGCAGGCTAGCGCTCCTTCCCCTCAGGGAGGGAGACAGCTAGCTCCTGCCTCTTTTCCAGTCAGCCCCAAACTGAGCCAGGCTCTCTCCTTTTCTCCCCCCTCCAGGCCTGGCATTGGCTGCAGGTATAAGGAGGCTGGGCTAGCTGGGCCCAAAGGCTCCCTTTACCCTCTGCCATGCTGGCTAGCAGTTCCTCTGCTTCATCATAAAAAAAACTTAGCCCAAGCTCTGAGAACCTGAGTCAGCTGGCAAGGACAAGCCATGCTTGTCTAATCTGCAGTGTAGGCATACCCTGTGATCTCTTTCTTGAGTGGTAACAGCTAATTCAGACCCTATCATTGTGTATGTATAGTTTGGATCATGTTTTCCACTGTGCCTTACTTCGCATTTATCAACATTTAATTTCACCTGCCATTTTGTTGCCCAGCCACCCAACTTGGAGTGATCCCTTTGTAAATTTTTGCAGTAAGCTTTGGACTTAACTATATCGAGTACCGTAATTTTGTATCACCTGCAAATTTTACCACCTCATTGTTCACCTCCTTTTCCAGATCATTTATGAATATGTTGAACAGCACTGGTCCCAGTACAGATTCCTGGGGAAAGAATTATTCCTGTTCTTAAAGTTAGCTGTGTGCTTCAGTACCTTGCTGAATCAGGACTCAACCAGACTCAATTCATTTCTTAGTTCAGGTAGCCAGGGCAGAGGAAACTCATCTGGGAGTGCATAAAGAATTCACCGTGGGAACATCATTATTATTTATTATATATTATAAGTGCCAACTGTATTCTCAGTCCTGTACAGACAGAAAGGAAGTCACAGTCCCTTCCCCCAGGATCCTGCAATCTAAATAGATAGACAACGGGCTGTAAATCAGTAAGCAGAGCAATAGAACACTTCAAATCATTAACAATTCTGTGACACATCTCCTTCATATAGGTGCACATAAAAAATTCATGTGGTGGGGGTGGAGCCAAGGGGTTCGGAGTGTGGGGCTCAGGGCTGGGGCAGAGGGTTGAGGTGTATAGGTGTGAGGGCTCTGGCTGGGGGTGGAAGCTCTGGGGTAGGGCTAGGGATGAGGGGCTTAGGGTTGGGGCATGGGGTGGGAAAGGGTTGTGGCTGGGGGTGCAGGCTCTGGGGTGGGGCAAGGATGAGGGGTTTGCAGTGCAGGAGGGTGCTCCGGGTATACGGCGGAGAGAGAAGACTCCCCCCAGCTCTCTCTCCCTGCATCAGCACCTGGGCTGGTGGGGAGAGGCACCTCTCCCCACCGCTGTAGGTCCGGGGCTGGGTTCGAGCCGGGGGAGGAGCACCCCAGCCACAGCAAGTCTGGCCCGGGGGAAGGGCACCCCAGCCACGGCAGGTTCGGGGCTGAGTTGGGGCTGGAGGAGGGGCACCCCCACCACGGCCACAGCAGATCCAGGCCAGGGCTGGGTCTGGGCCACCCCTCCCCCAGCTGCGGCAGGTCCGGGCTGGGTTTGGGCCACCTCTCCCCAAGCCATGGCTGGTCCGGGCCTGGGTTCAGGCTGGGGAAGGAGGGCCTTGGCCACGGCAGGTCCGGGGTTGAGTTGGGGCCGGAGGAGGGGAGCCCCTCTCCCGGT
This sequence comes from Chrysemys picta bellii, assembly GCF_011386835.1. Lineage (NCBI taxonomy): Eukaryota > Metazoa > Chordata > Testudines > Emydidae > Chrysemys > Chrysemys picta. The sequence continues at coordinate 88,441,733 of NC_088791.1, read as the reverse complement.
TCCAACTCAACCCCGGACCTGCCGTGGCCGAGGCGCCCCTCACTGTTAGAACCCCGCTATTTACCTCTCTCTACTGTGAAAACTGAGCATTTATTCCTACCCTTTGTTTCCTGTCAGTTCCTGTCAAGTTTTGATCCATGAGAAATTTCTCTTTTCCCACGGCTGCTTATTTTGCTTAAGAGTCTTTGGTGAGGGTCCTTGTCAAAGGTTTCTGAAAGCCCAAATACACAAAATCCTTGTTGACTTTTCCCCAACATATCGTGTTCATCTATGTGTCTGATAATTTTGTTCTTTACTATAATTTTAATTGGTTTGCCAGATACTGAAGTTAGGCTTGCTGGCCTATAATTGCCAAGTTTGCCTCTGGAGCCTTTTTAAAAAATCAGCGTTACATAAGCTATCCTCCAGTCATCTAGTACAGAGGATGATTTAAGCAATAGGTTACATATGGCACAGTTAGTAGTTCTGGAATTTCATATTTGATTTCCTTCAGAACTCTTGGGTGAATACCCATCTGGTCCTGGTGACTTGTTACTGTTTAATTTGCCAATTTGTTCCGAAACCTCCTCTACTGACAACTCAGTCTTCTCAGTCCTGACTAGAGGTAGGAAGGAAATGATTTTCCATCCTTTGGAAATATTTGGGATATCAAAACAATCTTCTGTCCCAAACTAGGATGAAGTTTAAAAATGGTTCCGCTCAATTTAGACCATTTTAATTTTTTTCATTTTCAGTTTAAATTTCAAAACCAAAAGTCATTTCAAACCAGAGAAACAAAACTTTTCATTTAAAAAATTGTCAAAACAAAACATTTTGCCAGTTTTTTCCCCAACATTTTTTCAAGTAAAAAATGTAGCTAAAGCTGACCCTTGCCCAGAAAAAGTTTAGGTTTTGATAATTCAGCATTTCCCAGTGATAAGAAGTTTCACTCAGAAATTTCCAACTAGTTGTATACCTGACCCACTGCACTTCTTACTATTCCATTCCTCAGAAACCCACCACCCGGCAGCACTTCATTCCATTATAGTCTTTGGTTCCCACACAGTTCTGCCTATGTACCTTAATCCAAACTAGCAGCACTTCTTGCTTTTCCAATTCTGCACCCCCTGGCAGCTGTGCCAACATACATCAATCCCACCGCTGTAGTACCAAGTGCAATTCCAGCCCTAGACCTCCATATAGAAGCCCTCAGTCTAACAGTAAAACAGAAATATCTAAGTCAAACATAGGGCACTCCCAATATAGGTTGTGGAACATTATTTACTGAGTAATCTGACTAGTTAGATGCAGCAAGATTATTTAAATTCAGCCAAAAGAGACTTGGACCTACTCTTTTAGAGATATTTAGGCTTATTACTTAAATTAAGAAAAAATAGTCACACAAATTCAGGGAATTCACTTTCTGCTTTATTTATTAAAACGTAATGTTATAGGTCATGTGACCTCAGGCAACAAATAAGCTCCTAGACCCAGAGAGATGTGTAAGGGAATCCCAACACAGTACCGGTGCCAGATGGGGGGTGGGAGGGAACCACGTATTAAGGGGGCAGAGACAGAGTCATCAGGGAAACAGACCTGCCAATCTCTGCATAAACTTTCTGCAAGGCACGTTTTTGACACTGCAGTTTCATCATATTGCCTCTTGCTCTCATATATGGCAACAGGCAGTGGGAGCCCCGAAGGACCAGTGCAGTACAGGGCCATGGCTCCTGGAGCATTAAGATGAGAGGGGGATGGAACTGGCAAGTGAGAAGGAGAGAGAGAGATACCTAGAGAGGAGAAAGAACATATATGTATATGTATGTGGAATGGAGAAGGGTTGATCATGGTTGACTTGGCCTCATATTTCTATTGTCTCAGGGTCTCCAGAGATGTTGGGCACAGTGAACTCTTCTTATACAGAGTGCAGGTGGCACTGGGCAGAGCCACAGTGTTTTATCTGGTGATTGAGATGGGAGTCAAAGCTCTGTCTTCTCCTCTGGGCTGGGATCTTCTTTCTAAAATACAGCAGGGGCAGGAAATCTGGGTTGATACCATCATGGTTTTCATGGTTTTCCGCACGGAGATTAAGGGGGAAGAATATTTAAATTCCGGCTTCAACAGCCCGTGTTGCCTAATTTCCCCATCCCATTTCAGTAGCCCCTGAGTTACTTTCAGGGGGCATCACAGGCCATGGGGCCTCTGGCACACAAGGGCTCTTAGTACAGCAAGCTAAGCCATTATAAAAGCAATAGAAGCTCAGGACTGAATGAAAATGGAGGTTAATTTTCCCCTCCCTCTGCAAAGGGGTGGTGATTAATCTCAGGTAGATTTGGCCCAACTTTGAGTCCTCTGAGCTGAAAGGTTCTTGGTGAATTTTCATTCTAAAACCACCCTCTGTCTCCCTGATCCCCTTATAGCTATATTCAGCGTCCAAACACATTCACCTCTGCTCCTAATCCCTGCATCTTGATGCAGCCATCTCCCCAGGCACTGCTCTGAGGAAGGGAAATGGCTTCCTTAAATGAGACTCTCACACCAGTCCTGAAGTCAGGGTCTGACTTCAGGACTGGTGTGAGAGTCTCATTTAAGGACAGGACACCTTATTGCTCTAGGCGAAAAGGTAAAAGTTGGGTCAGACAGGGGCTCTTCAAACCCAGTCAGCTGTACTATCGCTGAGATCTGATGCCCAAGAGCAGTGGAAGAAATTACACAGGTGAGGTTGCAGAGAGCTAAGATTGTCCTGCTCAGAAGTATGTAAGCAGCAATGCTCTCCCACGTACTGTATACTCACCCTTTGCTTTCTCTCTAAGAAGCCATTGCAGAAGTCTTGCACACGCTCCACTGTGACCTCACCCAGGGGCAGCACATCCTTCTCCTCATCTGGCGTGTGGAATATAGCTAGAGATGGCAACTGGGACTTCTTCAGGTTGAAGAATGACATCACACGTTCATTGCCCTTCACATTGCTGTCCACCAGGACAAAAAGAATCTGCATTGGAGAGAGAGCAAACTAGAGACCCTGAGGGACAGCAGACACACATGATCACACAAAGACTTAGTAGGATACCATTGTAATGAACTGTAGATGCTAGACCTCTACAGCCACACTCCTGCCCCTCCAGGGCTTGAGAGTGCTACTACAATCCTGCCTGTGTCTCAGAGAATGTAGCTTTTCCTCCAGTTGCCACAGAAACAACAACCATCTTGCCTCTTTATACAGCCCTGCATGGAGCGGACTGATGGCAGCACTACAACTTCAAGACAAACCTGGAGCTAGCGTCAGGGCCAGCTCCAGGCACCAGCCCACCAAGCTTGTGCTTGGGGCGGCACCTGGAGTGGGGCGGCGCGGCGTGGCGCTCCGCCCCCCGGGGAGAGCGGGGCCACGGCCGGGCTCGCCGCCCTCCCCCCTGGCGCCCTCCCCCTGGCCGCCGGGGGGAGAGCGGAGCCCCCGCCGGGGCTCACCGCCCTCCTCCCAGGGCTCCGGCCGCCCTCCCCCCGGCTGCCGCGGGGGGGGGGGGGGGGAACGTCAGGGCCAGCTCCAGGCACCAGCCCACCAAGCTTGTGCTTGGGGCAGCACCTGGAGTGGGGCGGCGCGGCGTGGCGCTCCGCCCCCCGGGGAGAGCGGGGCCACGGCCGGGCTCGCCGCCCTCCCCCCTGGCGCCCTCCCCCTGGCCGCCGGGGGGAGAGCGGAGCCCCCGCCGGGGCTCACCGCCCTCCTCCCAGGGCTCCGGCCGCCCTCCCCCCGGCTCCCCGCAGGGGGGGGGGGGGGGGGACGGCCGGCGGCTTTTTTGCCTGGGGCAGCAAAAAAGCCAGAGCTGGCCCTGGCTAGCGTAGTCTGTTCTCTACACCAGATTTATGGCACTTAGACCCGTCACAATGTCTATTATACTGCATGTAATAAATCCTCTTTGTCCTTGGTATTTTCATATTTGCTTTCTGTAAACGTTTGAGCATTCAAGCTTTACTAGCCTGACTACTCTTGAAAAGTGCGTTTTTAGCTCAAATAGGCACTCAAAAGCTAATTTCAAATTGTGGGCCAAACCTTCAGCTGATATAAATTAGCACAGCTCCATTGAAATCAATACCAGTTTATACCAGCTGTATAGTCAATTATAAAACTCCAAAATAATGCTCTGCTGGTTAGTTAGAGTATATAACTCGTGTATTGTTATGCTTCCATTCCCTGAACACCTCTCAACTTTCAAACCTGCCTATGTGTGAGACAAGATATCACTATTGACACAAATGGCCAAAATATATAATGGCTGTGTTTTGTTGAGTGCTGCAACAGAGCTGACACATCATATTTATTATTAATTATTATTATTATCATAAAATGTGTTTTTAAGATTGTTTTCTCACTGTGTGAATCAAAGGAAGCAGTTTTGCAATCGCGTCCAGTATGTTTCCACACACCAGACATGCCAAACCCGCGAAAAAATGCAGAAATTGGGCTTGTTTTTGGCTTAATTGGCTTGTGAGTTGCTTATTGGCTAGTTTTTGGCTTGTAACTTGTTGCTTGTTGTAGATTTTTGCTTCTTTTTTTTTGATCGGCTCCAGACAACTAGGGGCAAGGGGCGGGGGAGAGAGTCAGGGATGCAAAGTGGGCCCACCACAGTCCCAGACTGCACGCTGGGGGGATCTAGTCTCATAGCGTGTTGGGGCTCTTAGGGATTGGCTTGTTTTGACCTTGTTTTGAAATGGGATTAGCTTGATTTTTGCCTTATTGTGAAAGTCGGGGTGCTTATTTACCATGCGAAAATTGGCAACTGTGCCACCCTCTTGTGCAATAACTACAGAAATATGTGTTCAAATGAGACCAACTTATGTTGCATGGGAAGAACTTGTCTTTTACACTTAACTACTTACACCTCGATCTTTGTGGAATGGCAAAGCTGAGTTTTCACTATTCTAACCATACTGAAACCGCTTTCAGGGTCAGCATTTGAATGGAGGAGGCAAAGTAAAATGATGAGATGTCTTTTGAAATGAGGCAGTCTTTCAGATGCACATAGCTACTTCAGCAGTTCCCTCCAGTATTTTGACATACAGGAAAATGATCCACTCACTGGTCCAGTGAATTTGTCAATAACCTCAAACTGATATGCTGTTAAATCATCCAATAATTGGTCACAACCTTTTCAGAAATTACAGACACCCAGGCATCAAGCCAAATCTGTTACCAGGGCCCCTAGATCTGAAACTGCCCTTGCATTTTTCAACAAGTGATCCTCAGGGAAAACATTCCTCAGCATCTGCACAAGGCAGCCATTTAAAACATCAGTCTGTGTCCATAAAAATCCATCTCCTCACTCTCTTTCAAGTGCTTTTTCACATGATGTCCAACTTTGAAGTCACTGCTGGGAAAATATGTTGTTAGAGTCATCCAAAACTGAAAGATCATTCTCCTATAGAGCATTATGCTGTCGAGTAGCAGCATGTTTCAGTTTCCCAGCATACTGCTGAAGAAGCCTGTGGATATCCCCATGCAGTGTCACCAGTTAGGTTGGGTATCTGTACTTGGAGGTCTGGTATTAAATGCAGAGGTGGATCCAGTGCATAGTTGAGGAAGATGAAAATTAGTTGTATATGGTCCTGTAAGGGTAGAAATCAACTCCACTTTTGCTGGTCTTTTCTCTAAGGAAAGAAAATAGGAAAAGAGGGCAAGCCTTTTATGCAGTGTTTGACTGATTACTTTGTGGAATTTCAGCTCCCTGATGGGAACATGTTTTATGATTCTGAGTGGGATTTCATTGGCAAAGAGGGCAAATTCTTTCAGCTTGTGTTGGCTCTGGTAATTTGGAGCAAAATGACAAGACCAAAATCAGTCATCAGCTCTTCAACAAACAGTGAAAAAGCTTTGCTGCAGCTATCTGCCAAGTGAAGTATCTGCAGCCCATATTTACAATATTTGGGTTTGCTTCTTTTAGCCATGAATAACACAGAGTTGTGTTTCCCAGTCATAGAGCCATAGATTCTGATGAGAAAGATAAAGGGGTTATAGATGGGTATGCTAAACTTCTGAAGTGTTCCCATTAGATAGTCAGATGTTCCTGTTCATGTTCCTGACTTACAGTGTATCATGTCTAGGAAATAAAGGACATTGAAGCCTTTGTTTTCATACAAGACTCCCACAAGGATAACCAGCAGGGTCTCATGTCCCAGGTCTGTATTCTGATCCATACACACACCAAAAGAGACATTGTGACCAACAGCCACCACATCACTTTGGTACCACACTCCAATCTTATCCCTTGCAGTGGGGATATCCTTTGTTGCTCCATGTGTCATCTTCTTGAGAACATCTACATCCACTCAGTATTTCTTTATGAACTTCACCAGTCGTTCTCCAGCTGTAAATGGCATATTCTATTCACCTAACATGGAAACAAAACCATTCTGCCTCCAAGACATTTATGTTCACTTGGTTTGGTGATGAAAAATCTGACACTGTCACCTGCTTGACATTTTGACAGTGCTTCTCCGAATTGACATGGGGTTGACACCTAATGGCTTTCTCCATGATTAATGGTAAAATCACCATTAAATCTCATATAGAAAGTATATCCTTGCCATGTCTGCTCTCTGTCACCACTCAAAAGTGCATTTCCAGGTTTGTGGATAAGTAACACACCTCCTCTCTTTTCTCTGGTGACTTATCACTGGTTGAAAATCTGGGCTTCCTCTTCCAGCATTTTACAATCTTCAGATTCCACTCTAAAGCAAAAAGAAATATGTACTGGAACAATAACCCAGCAGCTGTATCAGGTATCCGCCCAAAGCAATTCAAGGTACTGCCTCAGACTGTCTCCATTGGGTGGGGGGCACTTCAGGCCCTCTCCACTGGGGGATCCCAGCCAACCCCCAAATGGGTTCCCCAGATGAGACTTGAGTTTCCTCTCAATTGAACAAGAAAGGAGCTCACATTGGAGATGACAGGAATGTTTCTCACATGCTAGCAGTGATGGCTGAGTGGATCCTTCTCTTCCAGTCAATGGTGTCCTCTTCAGCCTCTGGTAGGTCCAGTCAGCACCAGGGTCTTGTTCTCTTCCTTCTCCAGCCGTTCTGGCTGATGGCAGGATCTTCTTCCTGGACTGTCTGGACATCAGCAATGGAATGCAGGATCTCCTTTCTTCCTTAGCTGGCAGGCTCAGTCGGCAGTGGTGGATGACAACAGGTGTTGATGCAGTGCTATAGAGGGACTGAAATCTGATACTCTTAACAGCAATGGTTCTCTGACTGAATTACTAATGTGACTAACCACCACAGTGCAAAATATGAATATTTACAACAAATGCTTTGCCACCAATCACAGACCAAGATTTATTCACTAATAATTGTGAATAAAAAATAAATCCAAGAATTTTGCAATCTAGTCACAGACCATTTATGAGGTGAATAAAATACAACATTCATTTAACATATTCCTAGTTGTAAGAGGAAGGAGGGTCCAGTTGTTAGGGTACTGACTTAGGACTTTGAACACCCACGTTCACTTCCCTGCTCTGACACAGGTGTCCTCTGTGCTCTTGGCCAAGTCACCAGATCCTCAAAGATAGTAGAAGTTAGGTGCCGATGTACTTTTGAGGATTTGGGCTTTAGCCTCTTTGTGCCTCATCTCCCCATCTGTAAAATGGGGATAGTAGCACTGTTGTACCTCACTTGATCTCATATTTGTACATTACAAACATTTGTACGCTGTCATCATGAATGTGTATTCCTCCCCTACCTTTGTTGTCTCTGAGCTGACTTATACATGGTTAGCCCTCTTAATCTTTCCTCATTGATAATTTCCTCTGGATCCCTGATTTTTGTTACTCATCTCTGAATTCCCTTCAGTGTCTCTCTCCTTCTGGTAATGTGGCGCCCAGAAATAAACATCAAATTCCAGGTATGGTGGCACCAGTCATATAAAGCCCAGTTCTGCCACCCTTATAGTCAGAAGAACCTTACTCCACAAAGGGTCCCATTGGCTTCAATGGGCAGAGAGACTATGGCTTCCCTGCTTCATTATATGATGTCTTTGCATGTGCAGCAAGGTTTCTATTGGCCATTTTGGAAAATCATGTCCAATTTGCTGTCAGCTAGCACCTCTACTTCTCATTCAGCGTTATTGCTTTCCAGAATTCTCCCTCCCGTTGTCCACAAATGCTACTATGGATTACTTTTCTCCAGATGCGCTAGGATCAAATCCTTTATTATTTTCTGCCCATGTTTCCTGCCCATCTGTCCTGACTAGTGTTTGCAACTTCTTCCAATTTAGTATCCTTCAGAAACCTCATTATATGTTGTTTATTTCTGCTTTCAGATCATGAATGAAGATGCTAATCTGGCCAGAGTTAACACAGTATCCCACTAGAAATCTCCACTCCCACCGTGGCGTTGTATATCTTCACACTTCCAAATATTCCATTACCTGTTCTCTATCAAAAGTTATTTTTACTGGGTCTTCTTTCCATATTCATTGTTCAAACTTCTAGCTATATGATTTTCATTTAAGACAGATTTTCAAAAGAAAGTTCAGTATCTCAGCAATTTCTGAGTCATGATTAACTTCATCCCTCTCTTCAGGAAGGTTGCTCAGTTCAGTAAAGCTCTTAAATGCAGGCTGAACTTTAAGCGTGTGTTTAAGTCACACAAAAGTCAATAGAATTTAAGCAGGCGATTAAAGGTAAACATTTGCTTAAGTGCTTTGCTGAATAAGGATGCTTGGTCAAATTAGGGCCTAATGAGCCTACTTTCTCCCTAGTACTTTTCCCTAATACATTTGTAGAACCCGTTCCTTCTTACTCTTAACCCTTCTGACTAGCATTAACTCCTTTTGATTTTTTGCTGCCCTTTCCTCCCCAGTACCCTTACATGACTGTGTATTCTTTTTGGATTTGCTCCCTCTTTTTCCATTTCCAGCCAAACTAATCTAACCCCAGGCTTTTGAGCAGTCATTCATGAAGCCACATTGGCCACTACTTATCTATCATACTCTGACATTGCACAGGCATAAATAACTACACCAGGTGCAAGGTAACGGAGATCATCTGTCCTCCCTCACAAGCTTTCTCTTCCATCTCTCTTCTTTAATACTGTTGACATCAGCAGCAGCCTTCCCATTATCAAGGCTCACAGCCTTGGAGTCATCTTCATTCCCCATCAGCAGTCCAGTATCATAGTGATGGGACATGTTAGAAAGTGGTAGATAAATGAGATCAGATAGACTGGACAGACTCTTCTCTCTCCTCTGAGCCAGGATCTCATCAAAACCTGCCATGACTTCTTGTGCACCCAGCTAAAATTCCTCCCTTCCTCTTTCCCAAACTGATAAGACAATCACCTATGCCCTAGTTAGTGCTCTCATGGATTACTGCAACCTCCTTCTGTCTGACCTCCCATCTCTTCCTGCTTTAATCCATTCAAAATGCTGCCAGCGGAACAAGTTTTTTCAGCCATTTTTTATCATATCTCTCTTCTTGATACCCTTTCTTGGGTTCATGTTTACTTCCACATCAAAGTTATGCTTTTCCTCTTCCCCTTCAGCCCCTGCCTATATTACCCCCACCCCTTCTTCCTCCCTCTCTTCCTCCTGAGCTTCATTTAAAATTGTTAGAAGGTTCCCATTTCCTGCCATTTTTTGTCCCACCCATATGTCTGGAACAGCTTCCCAGCTAACATAGCCAAAGCTCCCACACCCTTGAGGGAGCCAGTCACTGCTCTGCTTAAATTGGGTTTGGTCTGTGTTCTGCTGAGGTCTGTTTTATTTCTCTGGGATTGTTCTGTTTGTTTTGTTTTGTTCCAGTTTGCGTTCTTAGGGGTCCATTGTGACTTCAGATACCCCTCCAAGTCACAGTTCTTTCCCTACTCCCTGCTTGCGACTCAGGGCTTGTAATTTACTGCTGGCCTGTAGCAATAATAAATAACTCCCCCCACCACCACCCAATGCTGGCTCAGCTTCTCTGGCAAACAAGTAAGGGGTGGAACCTAGGCTCCACTCATGCTCCCATCCAATCCACCACCACTGCTTGTTCATCTGCTCTCTTTACTCCTTCGTGCCCAGACCCAAAGCCCAGGTAGCCCCAGTAGGGATGTAAGCAGCGGTTCTTACTCGCTCTCAGGCCTTTTTGTGGGCATGTCAGCCAAGTCACCATCTAGCCTTTTGGGGCAGGGAACTTGGTATTGGTCTGGCACAGTTCTAGTGTTATGCAGAATTACGTACATCTCTGGCGCTACATACATAAAATAAAATAACAATAACAACAATAAATAATGGGTCAGCTCCTGAAATCTTCCCTCTCTTTTCACTCAGGTAAACTCCCATTGAGTCCTGCTTGAGTCAAAACTAACTAAAAACTGAGTGAGGATGTCAGGACTTGGCTGGCTAATAATTTATAAACTATCTGGATCTCAGACCACCATTTGGAAAAGTGCCTTGTGAAGTCTTGCTTGGAAAGTGAATTCATATTAGCTTGGAGCTGGGCATGTCATATGAATGGAAAACTGGCTGTGGGACCCTATTCCAAGGCTAATGATGGTAAAGAGCAGTGCACTGAATTAGAAGAGATGTGCTGCAGGGATCAGTGTTAGGGCCATGCAGTTTGGAGCTGCATATAAAGAGACATCATATAATTGAGGAAAGAGGTAACAGTCTCTCGTTATACAGGACACTGGTGAGACCACACCTACTGCACAGTAGTATTCACTGAGTGTCTCACTGCTAAACAAATATAGACATACAGGAGGGGATTCAATGGAAAACAAGTTGGGGAAGGGGGTTGTTTGAGATCTATGTAAAGTAACTTTATGACTAGAGCTTAACCTTTAAAACATTGAGGATTAGTATATTTGCTCTTCAACCCACCCTCTCCCCCACTAATAGGTGCTTCAGCCCTCTGCCAGCAGCTGATCCATCCCTGTGCTCTAACGCAACAGCCCCAATTCTTTCCAGCTTCCAGACCCTCCCACAAAAACGCCTTCCAAAGGGCTTCAGCTCAACCCCCCTCCCTACTGCTGGTTTCTTCCCGCAACTTGTGTGCCACGCCCAGGACTCCCTACTGCTGCCAAGTCTGCCTCCCAACTAGTTCCGTCCCCATGCGCTCGTGTCCAGCCCAACTGCAAGCTGAGAACCAACCCTGGGAGGGTGGGTATTTGAGGAGTGCTTGTCTGCAGTCAGGGAGGGCAGTTGGCAGTGGGGCAGCAGGGAAAATCTGTCGGTGGAGTCCCCACCATGGGAAATCTGTTCTGCACCCCCAGGGGACCCACCTGTAAATCCCTTCAAACAGCAAATTCACAGGTCTTTTTTACCTGGGAACTAATGAGGGCTAAAGAATCGTGGCATTCATGCTATCTGGCCATTTCAATAGCACTTTTCAGCATCCAAAAGGGAGCTCCAGCTTTATAGCCAGAGATCACTTGGCCACCAGTGGAATGTAACCATTGCTGGGATGAAAGGCAACAGCTGTTTGTCGTCTCACAACAAAACATGCCAGCTATTTAGGACAAGTCACAAAGAAGAGCACAATATCCAGCTGAAACCACAGGGCAGATTTTAGAGAGGCAGTGTGTATTGGGCACCTTCCCTGTTAGATCATGAACCGGAGAGGGGTGAGCAGATCAGCTCCTTTTCTCTTGGACTATCACCTATCTTCACTTGCTTCTCCTCTTCCCCACTCACCTGGCTTCTGTTCTACCTGGGCATGTGGAGTGTCTTCCTCCCTCCCCCTGGGGGAAGTCACTGTTCTTCCCTCTCAAATAATCCTCTCTTATGGCTTCTCCTCCCCTCCTTTTGGCCTCACCTTTCCTCGGAAGAGTTCCGCTGCTTCCCGGTACCTGTGCACTCGCTCCGTATGCTCCTTGGAGGTCTTGTCTGTGAAGAGGAGGAGGTGGGTCTGGACTGTACTGTTGAACAGACCTATTGCTGTCTGCCAAAGACAAACATGACACCAACAAACAGACACGGCGATTAGGAATAGTAAATCTGCTGCATTATTGGAGTCCTAAATCCCAATGGCACAGCTGAATTCTCTACAAATCACAGCTCAGGCCATGTTCTCAGATTGAAGTCAAACTCTGGAGGAACTGAAGCTGGGTCCCTGAAGGCTCCTAAAGTCATGGTTTGGGGGACACCCGAGCCAGGGGGTCTGAAGGCCCTGGGGCTGAGGCTTGGAGGGAAGACAGGATGTTCAGGGAGAAGGCAGGGAGACAGAGTCTGGGATCAGCAAGCTGAAGCCCAGAGGGGCAAGACTCTGGAATTGGGAGCTCTTGAGGTGCCTGGGTAACAGGGACCACAGGGAACTAACGGTTGCAGGGGACTCGGGACTGGGATCTGGAGGGGATGGGAGCAAGGAACTTGGGGATAGGGTGACCAGACAGCAAGGGTGAAAAATCGGGACGGGGGTGGGGGGTAATAGGAGCCTATATAAGAAAAAGACCCAAAAATCAGGACTGTCCCTATAAAATCGGGACATCTGGTCACCCTACTTGGGGAGTTCATGGAGTTAACCAGGAAGGCTTCTCCGGCACCTCGTTTCCTTTCTTTAACATTAGCTGTGAGTGGTGGGGATGCGTCTTAAAATAGAAACTGTTGACTAAGCAACGTATGAGCTGGGCAGGTGGGAGTGCAGAGGGTTAAGTCTCCATCTGCAGCTCTTCAGGAAGAAATGGGTTGGACACAACCCACCCCCCAGGGAAGGGGGAAACCAGGCAGCATACACTGGCCCTCTGTGAAGACACTCTGGGCTGGCACTGCCAATGGTGTTTTTGCACAGTCTCTGGTTGGTGGGCAAATTGTCATCTGACTTTTCCCCCCACCCACTTCCTGAAGTGCCGCAGCCGCTCCCTCAAACCAAACAGAAGTCTGGCCAGGCTGCCTCTGACCCGCTGCCTCCCCATGTGCCACTCCAGACCACAGAGGCAGCCTGTGGAAATGCCTGCCAGCATTTCTATGAAGGAGAGGAAAGAGTGAGCCAACTAACAGGGATGGGGTCAGGGAGTGCATTTCTGTAACAGCCTTCCATCAGGGAGCACCAGCCCTCAGGTAGTGTGGGAGGGCCTAAGTACCAGGAGTTTCACCTTAGCCTAATTGCTAGTGGACTTTCATCCACCCCTGTAACACCCCTGCATAATGTGGCTTGGGGGTGGGAGCAGTCAGGACTGGAATGGCAGGGGGCTGTAAGTCAAGAGTGAGGAGTGCTGGAAGACCCTGTGGGAATGGACAGGCCTGGAGAAGCAGGAGGTGAGGTGAATCAGGACTGAGGTGCATTGGAAGTGCTGCTTGAGAGGGCACAGGCCTGGGAAAGCAGGAGGTGTTGCAGCAAGCCAGGGTTCAGGCATCTGGGGGAAGCTGTGAGGGTCCAAAGAATGGAAGGTAGGGAGTTCTGCAGGGCTTGCTTTGACCCACGTGGCCTAATATTGCTGGGGCCTATAATATATTTAAAAGAAACTAGTTTATTTAAACATTTGTGAGCCTTTCTTTATTAAACTAAAGAAAGGCAGGTATATTAGCAGAGCTGGGTGGGTCCCAGGACTGGGCCAGCAGGAGGCTGGCCAGGTCAGGACTGTGGTGCACAGCTAGAGCTGTGCTGTGGCCTAATGAATGAAACAACATGGGTGCTCCAAGTCAGACTTGAGATGGGTGAGCTAAGTAGTTTGAGAGGGGAAGGCAGGAAGAGGGGCTGGGGATTGAATTGAAGGAATAATGCTGCCAGTCAGGACTGAAGTGCTTTTGCAGAGCTGTGAGATGGAGGGCAGGACTCAAATAATAGATAACTAGCTGGCAGAACTCACCGCCACAGGATACCTCTGAGGCCAAGAGCTTAGTAGGATTCAAAAAAGGGCTCGACATTTATATGGATAATGAGAATATCCACAGCTACATTAGATTGTATGTGGAAGTTTGACAAGGGATAAAAGCCTTCATGCTTCAGGGCTTAAGCCAGTGGTTCTCAGACTTTTGTACTGCTGACCTCTTTCACATAGCAAGTCTCTGAGTGCGACCCCCCTGATACATTAAAAACACTTTTCTATATATTTAACACCATTATAAATGCTGGAGGTAAAGCGGGGTTTGGGGTGGAGGTTGACAGCTCGCAACCCCCCATGTAATAACCTCACAACCCCCTGAGGGGTCCCGACCCCCAGTTTGAGAAACCCTGGCTTAAGCCAACTACTAATAGATCAGGGTTAGGAAGAAATTTCCCCCATGGGAAATCCTCTGCTAGGTTTCTTGAGACTTCTCTGAAGCAACTGTTACTGTCCACTTTTGGAGACAGCATACTGGTTTAGATGGACCACAGGTCTGATTCAGTCTGGTGATCCCTTTGCTCCTGTGAACAGAAGGGGGCATTGCCCATCAGGAATGAGAGGCAGTGGTAGAGGTGTGTGCACAGACACCTGCATGGCTTCTTGCTGCTCTTTGCCCACCAACAGTCGCTGCCAGGCAGAATCCTATCATCCCCCAAAATGAAAAACCAGCCAACTAGACAGAGCCTAAGAGATGGCAGGGGTGGGGGAGGGGGTTATGGGGATCCTTAGTTACCACAGGGTTGTACTCTGTCACCATTCGCAGCTCATTGATCTGAATGAAACGGCTCATCTTGGTGGCATCAATTTTTTTGCCATCGGTGAGTTCCAAATCTTGACGTTTGTTGTCCACCTACGATATTGCAAAGAAGCCTTAAATCACTGCTGTTCTCCATTCAGTACCCCTTCCCTGCCCTCTGTCCAGAGACATGGGCAGACACACACAAATGGTCCAGTGCACATAGACACCTGTGGATGCCTTCACACACACACCTTTCACCACCTGAAACTCTCTTGGGGACCATTGGGCCTATAAATCTGCCATCTTGCTCTTTCTCCCAGTCTCTTCCTCAAGATCCCTACGACAGGACAAACTCATGAAATAGCAGAAAACACTAAGGGTGCCAGACATCCCTGTATTGTCAACTCAAACTCCACTGGAGCCAGGGGGGATTAGCTGACAATCCTGGGCCTTCTGGGGAGACAGCATTAAACAAACCCAACTCCCTCCACCGCTCTCGCCCTCTCCTTTAAAAAAAGTTCATCTGCTTATTTCAGTCTTTCTAAAAGTAATAAACACTGGCACAGGCCTGTGTGGATTTCCTGGAAACATTGTGCAAGCAGGAAATCTCTCCAATAAAGAGAGGAATTTTTCCAATGCAGCTGAGATAAAATCAGGCCTTGCAAGGACCATCTTTAGGGAACAATCCCATCCCATCCCTCCTTTCCTCCCCCTCATCAGTGTCTGGAAGCGGTTTTATAGAGAGTCTCTTCTGCTCTCTTCCCCATAAACAGGGAGAAAGGGAAAACATCAAACAACAGCTAACCCCCAAAGTATAACAGCTACACGTGCAGTTACATTACAGGAGACGGCTAGATCAAGGGATTGGGCTGTTGAGCTATAGAACAGTAAAGTACAGCTGATTCCTTTGGGATTTAATTGCCTTTTCCAAACATGCTGTGCTAGGCTCATGGAACTTGTGTCCACATAGATGTCCCATATTTTATTAAATATGTCTGCTCACCCTCTGAATGTATGTTAGCTTTTCCAGAGGTGCGCAGGCATGCAACCCTTTTTTCCATCCCAGGGTCACTGTCACTGTGTCTTTGATCCAATGTGTCCCTACGCTGCTTTAAGCCACTGAACTAGTTGCTCCTGAAATCATAGGGGATGATTCTTCTCTCACTTACACTGATGTAAATCAAGGGTAATGCCACTGAAATCAGTGGAGTCCTACTAGTGCAATGCAAAACCAGTGCAAGTAAAATCAAACAGGCCCTTGGGGCTGATCCAAGGTCTATCAACACCAAAGGCAAAGGCTCCCATTTACTTCAATGGGCTTTGGATTGCAACCCATTGATTCCCATTCCTGAGAAATCATATTCAGATATACTCTTGGATTATGCAAAGGCTGCATCTCTAAAAAAAAAAAAAGGTTGCATTTAACAGTTTAGCTCAGACCCAAATGGCTCTGTCACGCCCTACCTCGATTAATTATGTCCTTTTTCCGTTGATCAAGCCAGATCCTCAGCTGGCAAAGATCAGCATAGCTCTACTGACTTCAACAAAGCAACACCAATTTATACCAGCTGAAGATCTGGCCCAGGAGTATAGTCACTGTGGTTTAAGTTTGGTACCCTTTATGGTGTTTCCATGCTATGCAAAAATAAAGGAACATTATTTTATGTCTTTGATTAATTGCTGTCCTTTTGATTTGTCTGCCTGCCTTTCCATTCCTTCCTCCCATGAATATTTTATTCCAAGTTCCTGTTCCAATTGCTTTTTTAGGAAAGATCTGATCCTACTGCTACACACTTATTCAGGAAAAAAAATCTAATTTAAACTTATTTTTGTGAGGGGAAATTTTACAAGCAAATTGCCAGTCAAAATTAATTCTGGCTTGGGGATTCGATCTGTTGGGGTTTTTCTTCTTCTTCCATTAAATGATGTTTCAGTTGCAAAAGTGGAAGAAGCATGAATTGGGAAGATTGTATTTAATGTGAATTGTTTCAAATGTCATGCAATTTCCTCTATCCTCCCACCTTAATTATCCTTAATCTCTCCCACATTGCAAAAACAAAAGATCCTTAAATATCTTTGGAAGAAAATGATTATGACTAAGAGCCCATAGTAGAAATAAGTGTTGTTTCAGTTGGTAGCACCTGCTGACAGTAAATCTAGTGTCAACTGCTACGTCTTATGTGATATTAACTCATTCTCTTTTACACAGAAGGGAGAGAGATCTAGCTAGATTATATGAACTAGACTATCCATAAAATGCCTGAGCTTAGCTCAGGAAGTGATTAGAGCAGGCAGAGAAGACAAAGGTGGCTTACATCATCTTTGCACCTCCTGAATTCTGAGGCCAGATGGGGACAGGAATAGTCCCTGGGGCATCTCTAATTTATGCTCTTCTTAAAGACCCCTCTGTGGGCCATTAAAGCAGCCCAGATTAGCCAGAGCAAACTGTACTCTGGCCACTCTCCTGCCTGCCCCAAATATACCTTGCTTTTCCCCCCAGCCACTTCGCTGTCATGCCCCTACATCAGGGACTTCAAGGGGATGGGCACCACAGGGAACTCCCATATGCCACAGGCATTCCTGAGCGAGAAAATCTGCCAGCCCTGAGGCCCCTATATACTGGCAGAGCTAGTGTACAGGGACAGCAGGGAACCCCAGAATCAGGGCCTTTCTAAAGATGCCTCAGATCAGGACATTCTTTACTAGTGAACATGAACAATGTTTATACAATAACACTATCCATCTTAGATATTTATAGGACACCAAGGCAACATCTAGGCACAACACTAATAAACTTATATGTTCAAAGCACTGTACAAACATTCACTAATTTATCATCACAGCATACCTGGCCTTGTCTCCACTAGCCTTTTCTCCTAATTTTTTCCACCACTGCTAACCCCGGTGGAGCTCCACCAGTGGTAGAAACAGCGGGAGCTCTAGGGAACAGAAGGCACCAGTGGCTGCCACTGTTGCATTTTTACTACCATGTCATCTACTAGACTTGTTCTGACCAGGGCTAGATAATACAATAGTAAAAATGCTGGTGCCATATCCTTACTGGATCTCCTACCATTGCTACCTCCAATGAAACTGCATCGGAATTAGTAATAGTGGGAAATAGGCAAGTGTAGACACAGTCCATTGTGAGGCAGGTAGCTAGATAACTCTTATTATCTCCACTTTATACATAGGGAAACAGCAGCACAGAGAGGTGTGTGATTTGCCCACTACCTCACAGTGAGTTAGGGAAGGAGCTGGGATTCAAACCCAAATTTCCCGGCTGTGTCTACAGTCCAACTGTTCCCCAACTAAAGTGACTCAACACTACCACTAACCTTTGAAGGTTTTTCCACCACTGTTTTAATTCATCCCTTGAATAGTTAGGATCCTACTCAACATGCAAAAATGAATTGTTCTCCAGGAGCCCCCATCCCTCCTCCTTTGGTCTGGCCTTCTCCATGCTAACAGAAACCTTCGTCCATATCGCCCTAAACATGTTCTCTGATACCCAGGCAGGGATGAAGGGGGAACAGTTCTAGATCTCACCATTACAGGACTATTTTCAGTGCCCTGAGCAACGCGGGAAGAAGGGGCAGAAGCATGAGGCAGACATACCATGCGAAAGATGGAGATGGTATTGCTCGTGATGTTATAATGAGACAGGACCTCAGGGTTGGTACTGAGTCCAAACGGCACCTCCTGGATTTTTCCTACAACAATGTGGAAGTTCGAAACTTCTGGCCTCTCTAATTCCTGAAGGAGTGGGAGAGAGAGTGGAAAAGGAGAAGGAAGACGGAGACATGGAGGGAAGAAGAAATGGACAAGAAGAGAGAGAAAGGGCATGGTAAAAGGAGAGAGAAGGAGAAAGAGAAGAGAGGCAGTAGGTGGGGGGAAAGGAGGAGAGGTAAAGAAAGAGAAAATAATATTAGAAGCAGCTGAAGTTACTCACCCAGGTTTTCTTCTCCCTCTTGACATTGGCCAGACAGCTGCTTTGGCAGCAGCTGAGATTTGGAGGGGCTAACAGTGACATCTGGTGGCTGCTCAGAGTAGAGCGGGTGTAAGCACTCTTTTCAGAGTAGCAGCCGTGTTAGTCTGTATCCGCAAAAAGAACAGGAGTACTTGTGGCACCCCAGACTAACAAATTTATTAGAGCATAAGCTTTCGTGGACTACAGCCCACTTCTTTGGATGCATACCACTTCGGATGCATCCGAAGAAGTGGGCTGTAGTCCACGAAAGCTTATGCTCTAATAAATTTGTTAGTCTCTAAGGTGCCACAAGTACTCCTGTTCTTTTTGTAAGCACTCTGCCACTCTAACCTCCAAGTCTAAGGCGAAGAGGGGCTTCCTTACCAGGCATAGCTCAAGTCTCCCCACCAGAACATGTGTTCCCAATCCACTTCCCCGCATCCCACTCACATCCTGCCTGGGTATTTCCAGGTGTGTGCACATCAGTGTGGGGAAGGCAAAAGCTTGAGGGTTAAGAAGTGACTGAGGGTCAGGGGCAGGGAATTGGGGAGAAGTCAGGGAACCTGTACTGAACGTCAGGGAGGGGCAGGTGAGCTGATGTGGTTCAGGGAGAGGGAAGTGGGAGTCAGGGAGACTGTTGGGTATCAGAGGGAGCTGAAGGGTGAAGGGACTGCAGAGGGCTTGAAAGTGTGTTGTATCTGAATCTAAAATCTGACTGTCTGAGGAGTGGGCACTGGGAGAAAGTTGGCGGGGGCTGGATCTTTTAGCACCATCCATTTCCTCCTCCTTAGTAATCAGCATAATCATTCTCCTTCATGTTTATTCTCTGTTCACCCCCACACACCATCCCCTGCACAGCTATATGACTGTGTGTGTATGAGTGTAAAAACAGGTCCTGCAACCTAATCCCCTTTACCCCATACTCTTCCTCCTCATCAGCTTCTTCCTTCCCTTGTTTCCACGACATTGTAGGGAAAGTCTCCCTCTTTCCCTACCTCAAGCTTCCTGGGCAACAACTCAAAAGGATTGGAAGGAAACAAATCACAGAGTCTGTGTGGCCAACTCTCGCAGTTTTTTCACAAGTCTAGCAATATTTGGTGTTTTTCTCAAAACACCAGCTCCTGGAGTCCTGTGATGATATGAGAATCTCAGCTTCCTTTAAAAAAAAAAAAAACATTTCTAGCCCTCATGGTTGCAAAGAAAATCTTGAAACGTGAACCCTAAAGGCTCAAAGACTGCAAAGTAGATTAAAAGAACCTTAATGTATTTTTTTAATTTTGTGATTTTTAAGCTGATCTTATGATTTTTGAGGCCTGACTCATGATTTTTGAATACTTGGGGGTGGCAATACTTAATATCTTTATTTTTTCCCCTAATGGAAATATTTCACATACTTCCACTAAAAAGTGACCAATAAGTGTGGGTTAAAATACCCAAACTTTGAAGAAGTCCGGACATGTGCAACTTCTGAGCAATGTTGGATTAATCAAATTTCCGTTTCTTCTTCTTACAGCTGAGCAGTAGGGACAGTCATAGCCTCAACTTAAGCTTGTACAGCCATTTCCATTCCAACCCTGCCTTTTGAGTGCCTGACATCTAATACCTTTCACTGATGATTGGACAGAAATTCTCAAGGCCTGGTCTCTGCCTGAAGGTGATTCTGTTCTGTCTTTAATTAAGAAAAATTTTGAGCAAAGTTGGTTCATTTGTTTGGGATTCTGAGGAGAACAGGAAAAAAAATCCTTCCCACATTTAAAGAAAAACTATTCTTATGACCTGTTTTGGAACAGATATAGTCAGAACCATCCCTTGGGTAGGGCGAATCGGGGCAACTGCCCTGGACCCTGTGCTTTGGGGGCCCCATGCTTCGATAAAATTGTCCTGATATTTAGCCCTTTGTCCTGCGTCCCAACAGATGTACGAGTGGGACACCATTTGTCCTGATATTCAGGTGAGGAGGCAGGGGGGAGGTGAGGCGGGAGGTGGGCGGGTGAGAGGGGTGAGGAGGCGAACGGGAAGGCAAGAGGCAGTCAGGTGAACGGGAGGACGCCGGGCGGAAGGTGAGGAGACTAGCGGGGAGGTGAGCGGTGGGGCAGGTGGGCGGACAGTTAGGAGGAGAGCGGCAGCCATGCACGCTGGGCAGACGGTGAGGAGACTAGCGGGGAGGCTGATTTGTCTGAGGCCCCGCAGTCCCCTAGGGACGGCCCTGGATATAGGATTGAAATGGCTAGCTAAAACAAGGCATGGAACTAGCCTCACTGAGAGAGAGTTTGGGAGGATTCCGGTGAAAAATTGGGTTTGATTTGGGTCTGTGGCCATCACATTTCTCACACCTCCTGGGCATGTGCAGTGATAGTACTCTTTTCCCCAAGGACAGCATAATGTTCTGAGAGAAGGCAGGGTGTGTGCTGCATTTGTGTGATGCTAGTTCAGCTGCAAGCTCAAAACCAGACTGAAGGTTTGTAGAGAAGAAATATGTCTTACTGTGTGCAGTGAAGCCCAGCCTCACTCAGGGTGAAATTAACCTCTGTGTGCAGCTGGTCAATGCAAGCCCTAGGCCCCACTTAAGAACTAGTCTGAGAGCTGAGCCAGGACGTAAGTGGTGCTTAGGCCTCCCGCTGGCCCTCCGTACAGGAATCACTTTCACCGTGTGTGCACCCCTTGTACTAGGAGTGCCGAAAGAGAAGACCCCAAGAAAATTCTGCGACACTATAGTCTGAGAAGGTAGCGCTTGTGTGGTAGACACTCAAACAGCAGAAATCATCAGTTCCGTTTACACACCCAACCGTAACTCTGCCCCCTTGTGAATCACCTTTCGTTACATGGGCATGTATTATTTCTGAAATTAGTGAGTCTTCCCAATGAACCGGTCATGGGGAGTCCTTTCTAGCCCCCCACCTCCTCCAACCAGAGGAACATGTGGGCTAGAGGGCTAGTCTCCTCCCTCACTGTCATAGAATCGTAGATATGTAGGGCTGAAAGGAACTTCGAGAAGTCATCAAGTCCAGCCTCCTGCATTGTGGCAGGACCAAGTAAACCTAGACCATCCCTGACAGGTGTTTGTCCAACTTGTTTTTAAACACTCCAGTGATGGGGACTCCATGACCTCCCTTGGAAGCCTATTTCAGAGCTTAACTATCCTTATAGTTAGAAAGTTTTTCCTAATATCAAACCTAAATCTCCCCTGCTGCAGATTAAGCCTATTACTTCTTCTCCTACCGCCTGTGGGCATGGAGAACAATTGATCACCATCCTCTTTATAACAGCTCTTAACATATTGGAAGACTGTTATCAGGTTAAAAGAAGAACAGGAGTACTTGTGGCACCTTAGAGACAAATAAATTTATTAAAGCATAAGCTTTCGTGGACTACAGCATCCGAAGAAGTGGAGAAGAACTCCTGTTCTTCTTTTTGCGGATACAGACTAACACGGCTGCTACTCTGAAACCTGTTATCAGGTTGGCACTCGGTCTTCTTTTCTCAAAACTATACAAGCCCAGTTTTTTCACCCTTTCCTCATAGGTCAGGTTTTCTAAACCTTTGATCATTTTTGTTGCTCTCCTCGGGACTCTTTCCAATTTTTCCACATCCTTCCGAAATTGTGGTGCCCAGAACTAGACACAGAACTCCAGCTGGGGTCTCACCAGTGCCAAGTAGAGCGGGACAATTACCTCCTGTGTCTTACATACAACACTCCTGTTAATACACCCAAGAATCATATTAGCCTTTTTTGCAGCTGCATCACATCGATGACTCATATTCATTTTGTGGTCCACTATAACCCCGAGCTCCTTCTCAGCGGTACTACCACCTAGACAGTTAGTCCCCATTTTATAGTCATGCATTTGACTTTTTCTTCTTAAGTGAAGTACTTTCCACTTGTCTTTATTGAATTTCATCAGTGCAGTGAGGGTCCTGCAGAGGGTCCCTCCACTGCAGTCTTGATCCCCCTGCCTGCCATTCTCCATTATTCTCCTGCCTTCCATTCTCCATTATTCCCCTGCCTTCCATTCTCCATTAAGGTCCTTTCTGGTCTTAAATTCTGTGACCTATGCTCCCCTCCATCCTTCCCTCCATTCCACCTCAATATTTCCCTTCTTCCACTTCATACTCCTGTACTCCTTAGCTCACCCCTCCATGTCCCCCCCTTACTGCATCCCCCACTATGAAGTTCACAGGATGTTTACCCCTTCGCCCTGATCACTCTCCTTGTTTGTTATATCCCCTCCCCTTCTGCCCAGGTCTGTCTTTTCTATTTAGATTGTAAGCAGTTTGAGTTGAGGACTATCTTTACTCTGTGTTTGTACAGCACCCAGCACAACGGGGCACCAACCCCGGTGGAATACAAGTAATCAATAGCAACGTAACCAGGGAATTGAGAGATTATCTGAACAGACCTGGAAGAATCCAATGACGGCCACCTCAGCAGCACTGATGAAGGCTGTTGTGGCTGCAATATCTCTCAAAAGCACAGGTTTCTTTGCGTCTCCAGTGACGTCTGGAGAGAGCGTGAGGAGGAAATGTCAGAATCATATCAGGCATGGAGAGCAGCCCAGAGCTAAGAACCCCACCACCATCACTACCACACACATGCACACCCCACCTTCCTTCCTCTGTGCATGCTGATCTTGGCAGATCTCTTCCCCCTCTGGATACTGACAGACCTCTGTGAGAGGATTTGCAGCTCTCATCCCTTCATCCACTGTACACGCTGACCCCAGTGGCTCTCTCACCCTTAGAGAGCCTTGGATTTCTCTCACCCACCCCATTCGTTTTCTGGCCTGACCACAGTGTCATTTTCTTACCATGGGGCGCAGGGCTCTCCTCAGCACATCCTGATGGGCAGCCCCAAGTGAGGAGGGAAAAAAAGAGACACCACAGGGCAGAGATAGCCATTGACCTGACGTCTCCTCTCCTTGCCATGGGCTCTGCGTTGGACTCTGCCTGGAAAGGTGACACGTCAGTGGTTTCTTGGTCAGGTGTGGTTCTCCCAACAGTGTGGGAACTGAACACCTGGCACTGGTGAAACCTTCAACTTCGGCGATAAAAGTCTGGCAGAAAGACAGAGTCCCAGTGCCTCACTGTTCTGCACAGGTCATGGGGCTGATACCGAACAATCTGTCCCTGACACCTTGGCACTGAGAGACCACCTGGAGACAGCAGCGACCCCTGCTCGTCCCACAGAGACATTTCCATGCTACACACTCTGGAGGGGCACAGGCTGGTGAGAGTACCCCAGGCTGGCACCAGGGAGCAGCTCCAGATGCCCCTTTCCTTTCTTTTCCTCCTGGGCACTCCTCCTCAGTACTCTGCACCTCAACCTAATGAGACTGCCCCCTGCTTATACCAGGGAAGCTGTTTCCCTTTTCTGTGCACTAAGTCCCAGGGGGGTCTCCTCCTCCCACTGCACCATGGGTGGCATGAGAGACCCATGTCTCTGCTATGGGAGATGAGGAGCTGATGCCTAAAAATTCCATGGAGGCCACATTAAAACAGACTAGCCACATAACATAGGAACACACAAATTCTAGACTGGATCAGACCAGTGAGCCACCTAGTCTGGTATCTTCTCTAATAGTGGCCAATACAAGAGGCTTTGAAGGAAGCTGCATAAGGGAGCTATGATATAATTTGCCCACAGGAAAAATTTCTCCCTAAACCCCATTAGGGTGAGGCTGGTTTATGCACTGAAGTATGAGCGTTATAGCCCTTATGAGACACTTGGGATTTTTTCAGTCCTTTCTCTAACCCTGGATACTGTTTAGCCACATACGATATTGCAATACTATACGTGTGTGAAAGGCGGAGTGAGGAGACATGTTCCACAAAAGAATGAGAGCCTCACTCAGAAGGGAAGAAAGAAACTGACTTTATTCTTGGGACACTGACGTCTTTACATGTCATGGCAGCTAATTGAATCTCCTTGACTGGTTTTGCCTTTAAAGGCAGGACTATGATTTGGGCACCAGACAAGGATAAGAGGACCATAATGGGATCAGCCTTTTACAGTGAGCACAAGGCAGAAATAACACGGTGGAGGACCATTTAGGGGGGCAATTCGTCCTGCCATGAGAGTTGTAGAGCTGGCAAGATGATTGCGTTCCCTCAAAAAGGCACTTCAGAGACCTGATTTGGAGCAAAAGAGGGACCAGCAGGGAGAGGGATTTTTCCCAATTTAACCCCTCATGTGTCACGACAGCTCTGGGTGGGTTATTTTCAGTGTAGCAGCGGGAAATGCAGAGGCTGTCCGTGGGCCTGTGCAAAGACCTGCTTTTAACAGAATCTCCTGTGGCAGGAAGGAACAAGGGTTAGGAGGGTTCTGGAATCCCTTTGTGGCAGTAGGGGGCAGCATGGTGTGCGGGTCCAGGGCGTGGCACTCCTGGTGACTAGTGCGGTAGGCAGGGGAAGGAGGGAGAAGGCAGCTTGCGTGACCTCACTCTGTCCACTCCTTCTTAATGGACAGATTCCACTCCCAGGTGAGATGGTCATGCTTGTCATCATCAGTGAAGAAGGACTTGTTGTGATAGGTGCCCCGAGCCAGCATGCCCTTGGGTGCTTCCTCAATAGGTGTCAGGAATTCGTACTCCTCCGGCCGTGGCCCATAGCTGCCAACCATGAACGTAGCTTTATCCACTAGGAGTAAACAATCCACAGGGGAAGACCCCATGAGGAGGGAAGTACACAAGAAGAGGAAAAGCTGGGTTCATGAGTACGGATCACACAAGAACTGAGGCAGGCATGAAGGGGAGAGGGCAGAGGCAGGGAGCAGACAGACTCACTGAATGAAACGATGCGAGATTTTGTGCAGAGGTCTATATATAGAATCTATGTGTGGAATGAGGATCTCCCCCGGGACAGCCTGAGCAGGGCTGTGTGTGTACAAAAGAAAGAGGGCTCTTTATACGATTGGAAGCTCTGTGGGGTAGCGCAGAAAAAGGCTGGTTTTGCCTGTGTCCGTTGAATGCTCTGTATAGAATGGGAAATTCTGAGAGGGTGGGGAGGGCAGGCTATGTATATAATGGAAACCTGTGTGATGAGTGGTGTACCCATGACTGTTTCTGTGTCTGTGGAAGGCTCAGTGTGGGATGAGAGCCTTTGGAAGGGGCTCTTTGATCTGGGGGATCTCTCTATAGGATGGGAGAATCTGTGTGCAGGGTTGGGAGTGCATGTGAGGGATGGTGTGTTTGGGAGGAGAGGGGGTTCTCTCTTACTCACCCTTCACCCCTGTCCGGTAGGTATGCTGCACATATTTCAATCCAGACACAATGTCCCTATTTACCTGCAAGAGGAAGTGATCATGGATGAGTCTAATGAGGAGGGTCTCAGTGCAATCTCTGCTGCTCTCCTCCCCTCAACCACACACAGACATTCTTGTCCCAGCTCCTCCATGCCACTACTCTCCTCCTTCCCTGTGCTGGACAGGGTGGGACAGGCCTCAGGGCCCAACATGGAGCAGACATTGCTGAGGGAAGCCCTGGCATTTCTCAATAGCCAGAGATGAGTTTTCACGCAACCTGGATACTTCTGTTTCTCTAATGTGCATCAGAGCTCCTCTTCTCCTTGCCCAAGCCCCACAGGTTAATCAGTCTCTCAGGAGGCACTGCAGAGAGGATTGGGGGAAGGCTGAATGCGGGAGAAGTGCAAGGTTCACAGTTGAGCATTCCCATGTTAAACCCCAGAGCCAGCTGACTGGAGTCATGCATTCTGCACAAAGAGATGGGGAAAGTCTAGGGTAAGACTAACTGAGCTCACTCCTTCACCTCTAGGGCTGAAGGAGACTGGGATCACTGAAGGGGTGGCAAGCTCATGGATATGGAGGGAGATGTTGGACTAGTTAGTTAGCTAGTGTAGACACAGCCTCAGTAATCTCAATATTCCCCAGGAGAGTCACAGCCTGGCTCCATCCCTTGCTTCTCACAGTCTGGACACACTGTGCATTATTAAATCTGAAAACAACACAGCATGCTCCTTCACATCCCAGGGTTCAGTTTGCTGTGCCTACAGTGATCCCAATCCTGGCCAGCCCTGGGAGCCGGAGAGAGAGTTAAGATAACTAGTCTGGCCCTATCCCATCAGCAAGGGTGGGAAATTTAAGGAAACATTTCCTAGCATAAAGAAGGCTTGGGTGTCACTCTGGGGGTGCCTTTATCTCTAGGCCTGTGTGCAATAAAGCTGCGTGAAAATGGTGGAAAATTTGTCCACATTAACATTTTCACTCTTTCAGTTCAGGTGATTGAACATCTCTCAAATTTTGCTTTTCTGCAAAATGCAGCTAATTTTGTAACAAAAACTTGTAAAGATTAATGTGTCTGCTTTGCATGCCACCTTGCTCTTTGAACGCACCCCACTTTCAACAGGAAACAGGTGAAAATGGCATGAAACGCTGTTGACATTTTTGGCAATGTGAAGCCATTTGGGAGGGCATAACACAATGCAGAAAATCTCAGATTCTGTGTAGTTTTGTCTTTTGCTGCAACTATTTTACCCACCGCTAGGTGTTTGGGAAGCCCAGCAACACTCAGCAGATCAGCTTCACAGGGCTTCATGGGAAGCTTTTTTTTCCAGCTTTGGTTTGTGTGGAATCAAATTTTGCTTTGAGTCCCAAAAACTGAAAGCAAAACTCAGTCACGGCTACTGAGTTTCACATAATGACATGTATGAACCATTTCCAAGCATGAATTTTGACTGGTTTCCATGCAACCTCCAGTTCACCACCTGCTTCATAGGTTCACACAACAGGCTTACAAAGGTTAGTAAACCTTTAGGTGGTTTGTAACAATACCCAAAAACAGTTAAGTTTTACATGGTTCAGAGCATCATTTCCAACATTTTGCTCAGCTCTAGTTATCTGTGATGACTGGCTGGTAACTGGAGTGAGCACTGAGCAACCTATGGGAAGCGACCAGAGGGAAAGTGACTCACTTTGAAGTGGATCTTAACTCTGTATTCAACTCCTTCCTTTAGTACAAATGTCTCTTTCTTCAGCGCCGCAACGTCCCCTGTAGAGAGAGAATCAGACAGATAGTACTGCCACAAAGAGAAGAAACCAGACTCTCTTCCAGGAAATGGATGTGCCCTCCCATCATCTTTTTCTATAGCACACCTATGAAATGTGTATGCAGGTGTGTATATGCAAGCTTCTTTATGAGTGTGCATAATACATACAGGTGCGTGCATATCCGTGTGTGTACGCAGGTATGTGCATGCATACACATACATGCTCCTCTTCTTACACAAAAACAGAGCATGCTTGTGTATATACATTCATGTGCACGCTTGTGTGTGTGTGCACACGCATTCTCAAGAGGCATGTGTGTGTGTGCAGATACACTAATGAGAGGCACACATGTGTGTGCAGTTGTGTTTTGCCCTTCTGTTACTCCAGTGAACCAGGTGCATAGCATGGCCCCCTATGCACGTTAGCTGTTTCACTCATGTGGAGTCCCTGGTTCCAGTGAGAGGGAGTGGAGGCTGGGCATGTCTCGGCTGGAAACTCAGTTGGGCTGCACAGTGTGTGAAGATGAATGGCTTTGCAATGCTGTACGTGCGTGCTGGGGATTTCAGTTGAACAGGAAGTATCAATGCCTTGCCAGTCCTGACTTCCTCTCTCTGATAAGAAGCCCATATAAGGTGAAGCATGACTCTCTCACCATGTCCCCTGAAGCCGGAAGAGCAAGGTTGCTTGACACTGCAGTTTCAACATGGCCTGTTACTCTAACATGTACCTATATCTTGTGCTGGTAGGAGCTAGCTAGGTAGAAATCAGAGCATGTGCCTTTCCCTTTGTACAGGGAACTCTAAGACCTGCAATTCTTAGAGATTTCCAAGATCTTCTGCAGAGGAGTTGAAGATGGAGACCACAGACATATGTTTTTATTACTTCTAACCTTCTTTTTACTATAATTGTACTTTAAATAAGAAACTAGGCCCAAGATCTCCATAGCGAATATTCCCCTAGGGTTTACCTCACTTTACACAGCACCAACTTCAAATAGGAAACAGGGCTCTGGAATTATCCCTAGACTTGAAATTTGGGCTGGACCACTGATGTGACAAAGGAAGGAGTCTTCACCTACCAGTAAGGTCCATGGTGATTGGTCCTGGAGCAGTATCACATACCAGGGTGAGCCGTGTGACTACCACGTTGGGAGCTGTTGGGTCTGTAGGATTGGAAAGAGGAGGCCAATTGGCTTGCAAAATCAAAGTGGAGGGAGGGAGAGGCATCTCCCTCCTCATCTCCCTGTTTAAAGATTGCTCTGTCATCTAACGTGGAATAATGACTGGGTCCTCTTAGGAAGACAGAACCATGCACCTCGCCCAATGGGAAACATTCCATAAGCCACATCCCACTACCCCTCTAGAAGAGACCATCAGGAACATACCTTCCACCACATGACGCTGCCCTAGCAAGAACTAACCCAGGCATAGCTGCCACCTTGGGTCCCTCCAAGCAGGATTCCCGCTTGGGCACATACCTGAGACCACAAACCTCTTTCTCAGTAGGAACTCTCTCAGGCATGCATGCATGCCTCCCCAAGCCTTGGCCCCATCCCAGACACCCCTAGCCACAGACCTGACACTATAGACCCTATCTCCATTTGAGTCCACCCACCCCAGTCAGGCATATATCTGGTAGCTTGCTCCTATACTGCAGCAAGACCAATGCATATATCTACTGGACCCTCCCCATTGGGGACAACTTCAATCCTTCCCCACAATGCATGCCACCATAGTGTCCTCCCACAACCAGGATTGGACACACACTGTATTTCTCTATAAGCCTTTTCCATCAGAGATCCATACCTGCCACCACAGGCCCATCCCCCAGCAGGGATTTCTTGTACTTAGCAAGACTTTCATCATCCTTGTCCAGCTCCTGCAACTCCTGAAGCGATTTCTGGGGTGGGGGCTTGTAGTTGAGTTTGCCATCCACTTCATCGTCCTCTTCCTCTACATGTAGGTCTGGGGTTTTCTCAGTCATGGTCTCTTGGCCTGAAGAGGGCAATACAGCCAGTCAGTGGCAGGACAAAGCAGGTGAGTACAGCCTGGCTGGTATTTGTTCTCTGGAGAAAGCAACTTAGTCTCCAGGTTTGTCAGTCAGACACCTGGCACCATAGGTGCTGGAACTAGGGGTGCTCACGGTGCTGCAGCTCCCACTGGCTTGCAGTGGTTTCTATCTTATACAGGGTTTACAGTTTGATTCCATGGCTCTCAGCACCCCCACTATACAAATTGTCCCAGCACTGCTGCCTTGCACCTAGGGTGACCAGACCGCAAGTGTGAAAAATCAGGACAGGGGGTGGGGGGTAAGAGGAGCCTATATAAGAAAAAGACCCAAAAATCGGGACTGCCCCTATAAAATCGGAATATCTGGTCACCCTACTTGCACCAGCACCACATTCAATGTAGTAACCTAATGCCAAAGCAAAATGCTCAGAAATCTGTTGTTTGAGGGTTGAATTAGTCTGTTGCTGTGTTTCTGTATTTTCAGTTAGATATGCTTCCCCCCTTGTCTTTCTTTCTTGTCCCCAACTTTTTGTGGGGCCTCCGGGAGTGAGAAAACAACTTAGACGGAAACTATGACATTTTGCAATAAGCCAACTTGTGCAATCCCAGTAGAGCCCTACAATAACTAGGGCAAGCAGCCCCAGCACTGATCAATGACTTCACATTAAAAGCCACTGTCACATATAGAAGCATGGAGGGAAATAAGGAAAAGGGTTAATTTTCCTGCTTCTAATGGGTTATAAATAACACTTAGAAACACAGAATGTACAAGGAGATAAAATACCTGATAATGACTCTCTTAACTGAACAGATTAAATAAACCTTCTTTCCTCAAGAAAATGAATCCTACTAAATCCAGCCGCACATGCCCCAGGCTTTCTCTGCTGCACACCCTTGAAAATAGCTCACTTCATGCAATGACGGGGTCTACTTCCTGTGCAGGAAGGAAATGTGTGGTCTGTTCCTATGACAACACTTGTCCCAGCTGCAGATCTGCTCTGAGCAGTAGCATTTCAACCATAAGACATCGCAGAGGCAAGAGGAAGTGAGAACTAAAGTCAATGAGCAGTTGTCTCAGCACGGGCTTAGACAGGAGCTGCTCACTGGATTTCCTCTTCCATGAGGACAATGGCAGGTTCTTTTCCCATGGAATCCTGGGATTATCACAGATTTCCAGAGCCACTTCTTCAGTTGGTATAAATCAGTGCAGCTGCACTGAAGTCACCTGTTGGAAGAATGAACCTGCTCTGGTGGCTGCACAGAAAGAAGTAAAGAGAGAGAGAAAAAGTGGATGGAGGATGAGGAGATAGGTGGATGGATGGAGAATGGATGGCCAAAACGAGAGAATGAGGTAGAGAAGGGGATGAATGGCCGGAATAAGGAAGGAAAGGTTGAACGGTTAAGTAGATAGGACTGTAGGTTCTGCCTTAATGAATCAGATGACTGGTCCATCTAGTCTGGTATATGGTAGTGGTCAATTTTTGATGCTTCTGAGAAAGGTTTAAAAAAACCCAGCCACAATCCCATTGGCAATGGTGGATACTGCACATCGACCCAATCATTCTTTGCTGTGTGACGATTTTGTTTGATTTGTTCTATGTATAGTGGTCATTCATTTTAGTGACTGACCATTCATTCTTGTGTCATGGGATAATATGAAAGGCGGAATTGATACACTTCCACTTTACCCTTAGTTATTTTAAATTTCTCTATCAATTTCCCTCTAATTCTTCTCTCTAGGTAGGTAACCCTAGTGTTTGCCCACTCACTCAATGGGTATGTTGATGATAATAACATATTTCACTCATTAAATTAAAATGACTCTCCCGGGATGAGTTTGTGAGTAGAACTGCGCAAGGCTGAATCACACCCAGCTTGGCAGCTTCAGACATTATCCCAGTCCTGGTGAGACTGATGGAAAAACTCCAGGAGGAGCTTCTTGGCAGATGCCTTTGGTGGCATAAAGGTGATAGATACATAGACTGACTAAAGAGCCAAGGAACAGACAGATTTGGTCATGCCTTCCAATGGATAATACATATTCTATGATACTGCATTACAATTAAACCTTTGCGTGAGTCTGGAGCTAATGTGGAGAAGCCAGTAGGGAGAAAAGGAAATCTGAGACAGCTCTACAGATGAGGAGAGAGGTCAAATCTTCCCATTGGTGCCTTCATTGCAACTGTCCTGATTTACACCAACTGAAAAATTGGTTCTGGGAGTCTGCATTCCATGG
Source organism: Chrysemys picta bellii (assembly GCF_011386835.1). Taxonomy (NCBI): domain Eukaryota; kingdom Metazoa; phylum Chordata; order Testudines; family Emydidae; genus Chrysemys; species Chrysemys picta. Next base: position 88,410,008 of record NC_088791.1, on the reverse strand, counting down.
CGAAAGAACCTGAGATTGTCCTCATAGAAGAGGAAAACCAGGCCTGTTCCAGGATCCTATGGGAAAAAATCTGATTGATCCCCCAGCTTCAGCATGAAGAATGCATGATGAAGCCCTGAAACTTTTGATCATTCCCCCACCATCTTGTCCGCCTGACCTCTCCACTCCTCACTCCCTCCATGAGGGTCTTTATGATCTATCAGAGAGGGAGAAGGAGAAGAAGACACTGATATAGGGAAAGGGAGGGAGGTGGAGAACAGAGATTTTGTCCTGGAATGTCTGGTTACTTCCCTGGTTACTCCCTCAGATCTTCCTCCTGCTTTGCCCAGGACTGAGGCACTTTCCATCAGAACTAGTGCAGAGGGCTCCCCTTCTCAGGAATTCCTCTGGGTGCCCTAAACCTCTCAGAGATCTTAGCAACCCATTGGGCAAGCTGGAATGGCAGACTACCCAATTACCTAGTGAACCAAAGGGATAGGGCTCTGGCTAGTCCCCCCTGGTATGGATACCGTCCTGGCTCATTCGTATGCCTACGCTGCTGCTCCCTACTATGTGGCGTAGGTTAGACCCATGCCTGAGTTTTACTTCTAGGGTTCTGGGTCCCAGTCCTGCTCTCTGCAAAACTCCCATTAATTTCAGTAGGAAAGGAAGGGCCTTCTATGCACGTGCGTGCTCACTCACTACAGTCATCTACAAAATGGAATACATCAGAGCTTCTCCTGGACACCTCAGCTTCCTCCACCTTGTTTGTTAGTGCATACGGATGTGGTTTGCCTCACTGGCCCAGCAGGAAGGGTAATGCTCCTGTGGCTCTTCAAATATATTGTCTATACACTGAATGGCCACTTTTACAATGAAAAAATAAAATTAACCCTTAAAACACTTTTGGAAAGAAATTAAAGATTTGTTTCCTACCATGAATGCTTTCTCTGGCCCTACCCACTCGCATAGATTCTTAGGCCCTCCCTGTGCCCCTGCCCTGCCCCTTGACACCTCCCTCTTCTCACGCACTAGATTTCAAATTGTGTCTTTGAGGACCGGGGTCTTGTCTCTGGCCATGGGGGAGAAACAACGAGCCAGGGAGCCCCTGCCAGAAAGTGAAAACTTCAAAAGGCAAAGAGCAAAAACACCATAATCATTGGTACCAGCCACCCACTTTGGCAGAGTCCCAGGGCTGAACGGGCAGGGGAGGTTGAAGCTTCAGAAGCGCTCGCTGTAGGTCAGAGGGAGCCATGCTGACAGGAGGCAGCAGGCAGAGAAAGACCTTACTGCCGCTCCCTGTGCTGTATGGTATCTGCCCTGGGCATAAATAGGGGGCATCAGCCATTTAACAAGTGCTTCTTAAGAGCATCAAACTCACATAAAACGTAACCCCCAAATATAGGGCTTATCTACGCAAGAACGAGGATTTGGCAGAGGGAATGCATTGGAATTTTCCATGATGCAGGGTAAACTACTTCCTCTCCCAGCCCCACCCCCTAGGGATGAAAGGTAAAATACCCCATTGCCTGAGCAGGCCTCTTGGGAAAGCAAAGCAAAGCATTATTTACCAAGGAGCCTGGGCAGGAGACAACTCCCACCCCCCACCCCCCTCCAATCCTTCACAAGCATTTCCCAGTCTCACTGACAGCGCAGTGCGCAGCCATCTCCCCTTTCTCCTCCTCACAGCTGTCTAACTTCCCATTCTGGTGCAGCCAGGACCATCCTCTTTGCATTTCAGACCCTTTCCTATTGTAAAGCTGTGCAAATCAATCCCCCCTCCGCCGCAGGGAACAGCTCAAATTGTGGTCGCACAGTGAGAAGGCTCTTTTCCATCTCCCCCTCCCCCGAGTTATCTGCATTTATACTCACTGGCTGGCGTCTGCGTCCGGGGTCCCTCTCTGCTCTCTGCGCTCAGTTTTGAGTTTTGGCAGTTAGAGCAGGAAGGAAGTTGAAGAAAAAAAAAAAGCGCCCACACTTCAAGAGGAAGCCCTGAGCTAGCTGCAGAGTCACTGCTCATGCTGCAGTGCTCACTTTATCTGGATCCTCCTACATCTTGATCAACTGGGTCTGAGCAGCATCCTTTCCCACAAACAGCCTGTATGTGTGTGTGTGTGCGCGCGTGCATGTCACTGTGTGCTTGTATGTGTTCGAAGATGGGTGTTTTGTATATTACTGTGTACCTCCCGGTAAATCTGTTGGATATGGGAATATATTTTTGCATGCATTTGTGTTCATATGTGGGAGCATGTACTCCAGTCCTGATTTTTATCTCACATTAGTTTTCCGCCGGTGTACCTCCATTGATTTCAACAGGGTTATTCCTGGTGTGTGTGGGGGGGGTGTAGATATGGGTGTGCATTACAGAAGCACCCCCATCTTCCCCAAACTTAAGGATGTGTTTAGTTTTCCACTTAAAGCAGGGTGTGAATCCCTAAATTAAGCATGGTCACTCACAGGAATCAATTATCCTCAAACAGGAACAACCTCAAGAAGGAGAAACTGATTTTCTAGGTGCTTTTCACACTCTTTAGAGCCTGCTTTTCAGACATGTAGCAGTTTTTAAACCATTTCCTCTTTGAAATGTCAATAGAGATTCTGTCTTTCTATTCCAACCCAGAACATCCTCACCAAGTGCACATCTAATGACTCACACGTAAAACTTCCCTCTGACCTCATACTTTTCCAGATACAAATACAGTAACACATTAAAGACTTAACCCCTCCAGGTATATTTCCAGGTACACACCTTAGAATGCTCAAGAACCGATGGGGGAGGGGTGGGTGTGTGGGCACCGCTAGGTAGGTTTTATAGTCCATTAAGATAAGATTAGAGTTATTGTTTCTGTCTGAGTGTGATTGTGAAGAATTGGATGTGTGCGTTGGGTGATTCTGTGTGTTGGAACTGAAAGCATGTTTTTGTATAACCACAATCTGAGGGCCAAATTCTTCTCTCAGTTACACTGGTGCAAATCTGGAGTAAATCCTCTGATGTTGATGGATTTACTCCAGATTGACATGGGAGCAGCAAAACAGAATTAGGACTTGTGAGTAAGCAGATCATGCAAAAACATGTGAGTTGAGGCTGTTGTGAAAACAAATGTCACAGGTGGAGATTTCCTTGATTTTTAATGATTGTGTGGATAGGAGATGTACCTGAGCAACTTTAAGTGAATGAAGTTTTGTTGTTGCTTTTGGAGGCATACAAATCTGTGTGTATATGCATGTTTGTGTATTTAAGTATGTGAATGTGTGCAGATATCAAGATGTACATATGTGTGTGTATATAGCTATAGAAGTGTGCACGGGTGCATGTAGGAAGGGATGCATGTAGCTATGTGTTTTATAGGTATGTGTGTATAATGTAGGTATGATATTGTATGTGAAATAATGTGTTTGTGTGTAGCCATAGATGTAGGAGTATGTATGATGTGGCCTATTGGATAGAATACTGAAATGGGATTCAGACGACCTGTAGAGGCACAGAGAGGTGAAGTGACCTGTGACTTCGGGACAGTCACTTCACCTCTCTGTGCCTCAGTTTCCCCAAATGTAAAATGGGAGATGATAAATCTTAGCTCCTTTGTAGATCCTTTAAGACGCAGCAGCCATGTGCAGCTCAGACAATGGAACCTACCTAGCAGTGCCCACACACCCACCCTTCCCCCATCTGTTCTTGAACATTCTAGAGTGTGCCACACCCAGATCACCTCAGTTCTGACAGAAACTGTGATGGGGATGGTCATGCCTAGTGGTCAGAGTCAGAATCAAGAGTCCAGGGTAGAGTTAGAGTGAGAGCATGGTTGGAGCAAGAGCAGGCTAAGGCTTGCGGAGTCTTGCCACTGTCAGTCAAGAATGAGTTCCAAGCCCTACCGTGACATTGAGCAGACAGAGTGGCTATTTCTCTTTGTGAGGCTTATATACCTGGTCTGGGAATCACATGGCCAGTTCCTAGCTTGTGGATTGGCTGGAGCCTAGCACAGGAGTGACTCATCACTTTATAAGTTCCTTCCAACCGCCAGCTGCGACAGACCAGGAACAGATCTGGACAGAAGATCCCGAAGCTCTTTAGACAGAGCCTCTAGTTGTTGGTTTAGTAGTTTAGCTAGTCAGTTTAGGTATCGTAATTTAGGTTTGATACTTGACTTAAAAAGTTAAAGGTTTTCATGCTAGTTAGCTTTGGCCCAGGGCCAAGAGCCAAGAGACCAGGTTTGAAAAGAGGCGTGTCATGTCTGACGGTATTCCCGGCATTTAATGCACACAATCACTGCCTCACTTGTCTTGACTATAAAGAAGCACTGAAATATTAAGCACATCAACAGGAGGGGGTGGTCAAACTTCAACATGTCAGCATCTGAGTTTGGTTCAGAGAAGTATCCAGAAGTTTGACGGTTTCTTACTAGTTTAGCCAAATCTTTAAAGGCACCTCCCTAAACCACACGACCTTTGCCCCCTAAGGCCAGCCTCAAGTCTTCTAAAATCATGAGTCAAGCAGCAAAAATCATGAGATTGGGCTAAAAATCATAAGAGGTTTTTTTTTTAAATCATAAATGTGGGGTTCTTTCTAGTTGCCATCTGGTACTGGAGCCTTTAGAGTTCATATTTTCAAACTAGAAACTTAGCAATTAAGAAAAATGCTGAGGTTCTCACATCGTCACAGGAATCCAGGAGCTTTAAGGGTGGGGAATAAAACCCTAATATTGTGATAAAAGCAGGAGAGTCAGCAACGCTGCTCTTCCAAACCTCCTACAGTCCTGGGCTTCCCCCTCTTTGAGGGGTTTTTTCAAGAGGGTCAGGGTGAACTTCTGAGCATTTCACACACTTTTAACATCTTCAGGAGGCTCTCATGATGTTTGGAAGAGCTGGGAAGTAAACGCATGCACTCCTTCTAACATCATCCTGCTTTATCTTTCTGGGGGAGGCAGCCTTCCTACCCACCCCTTTAGTTAGCTGCAGGATTGGAAACTCATTTGAATCTCACTGAAGTTGCACATTAGCCTTTCAGTGCATGCAAAGCTGTCTCATCCCCAAAGTACACACAGGATGCAACAATCCCTGTTCTCTAAAATTGTGGAGGAGGGCAGGAGGGGTAAAAGGTCAATCAAACTCTCCCCAGTACACCACTCATCATATTAAGAGAGAACCTAGAACATAATTAAGGATTGACTAGCCCTCTTTGGAGGAAGAGATTTCTGTGACTGTAATGGAGGGTGTAGGGTCCTATGATGGTTAGATCTACCAGCGACCACTGGGTTATTTCTCCCACTGCAACCAGGAAGGCTAAACCCTTATCAATACATTTCAGAATCTCACAAGGAAAAAAAAAAAAAGAGAGAGAGAGAGAGAGAGAGAGAATCCAGGTGGTGTGGTGGTTTATATTCAGGGTTTGTCTCTGGAGTTCTTAATTTTCTGAATCAATGTATTCACTTCTAATCAACAGGCAATTGACAACATATTGTAGGTAACTACATTCTGCTGTCCTGAGTTCAGTTGGATATAGTCTCTTCATTTTGTGTCTCAAATTTTGCAGAATGTTGCTGTATGCTGTTTAATGCCTTTGGTATGTTCCACCCCAGAGGTAGCTGGCATTACAGCAAGGGCTGAAGTGATCTTTATATTCTGCCAGTTGCATCTAGTGACCATCAGAAGTAGTTGACACTGCAAACCAATTTCTGTCATAACCTTTTGTTTTCACATGCTCGTAAGTTTCCAAAACATTCATCTTTGAGGCTGAAATTTTCCAGTTATGGGCTCTGACACAAGGTGATTGAAGTTTGAGCAGAGATTCCAGCATTTTTTAATGATGAGAAGATATAAAGCCTATGTTTTTCCTAGTGCAAACAATGGTTCATGTAGAGATGTTTTGGTGAGGGGTATAAATGTGCACTTGATAGAACTTTATAAGTATTATTATTTTTATTAGACTTCACACTACTCTGTATAATTTCCTCTGGTCCTGCACCTATATCATTAGCTGTGCCAGCCGTACAAGTTACTGATCTTTTCTGGGAGGAATTCACAGTTGTGTTGCAGCAACCTTACGCCAGTAGAGCTGATGCAAAGTGGTTGTAAGTCTCACCCCGAGGCTTCCCCAGAAAGATAAGACAGTTGTCATTTATTCATACAAATCTATACAAACTTAATTTCAATGGTGTCACGCTCTGCAGTGTGGCGGGGGGGACTCACTGCCTCCCTCCCCAGGCACCCAGCTCAAGGTCCTCTGGTTGGTGGAAATTTTGATAATACAGTGTCGTCAAAAATGGGCATCATTCAAAGGCCCTTTCTCCCACAAACGCAATGGTACCAAACATGACAAACCTAGAACACTTACATAGAGAACTATTCAAGAAAATGTTGAAAAATCAACTTTTTAAAATTATACTTTAACACAGGCATGTCAAACATGCAGCCCTCACCAAGTTACATTGTAGCCCTCAGTTGACAGTGCTGTGTTACTGGCTAATGCTCAGAACATGATACCTGGTTACATAGGCACCGACTCCGTGGTTGCTCATCTCCTGGTCATGCCCCGATCTCAGCATGATGTTGATCTACATGAGACTTTGGGAAAGTCCTAGTTCTCCAAGGTATCATGATTGATGTTCGACTGCTATGGAATGGTATGACTCAGATACAAGTTCTCGGCAAACCAGAACCTGTTAACACCTGCCGAGATTGGGCCGAATACTTCATTATGAGGTCACAGAGAAAATACTGGACCTATGATGAAGTCCACCTAGTGTTTGACATGTATGCAGAAAAATCAATTAAAAATATTACCAGAAAGAAGAGCCTCCATGCTATTGCACCTGTCTAATACAAATTCATTGACTCCATCAACATCTCCAGTGTCACAATGAAGTAGCTACTATCTCATACTCACACAAAGGATGAGTTAAATGCATACCTTGCAGGAAAAATACTCCAGCATGTGAAGAATTGCTTGAAGAATTTAGTTGTCACATGGCATAATCAAGCTGCTGTCTCACACTATTCAGGGGAGGTTTTTTTGTAGTTCCTATGAGGAGGCTGACTCTAATATTATTTTGCATGCCATCAATTCCACAAATGCTACTAAACTTTGGATATTTGCACAAGACGCAGATGTTCTAGTGCTCTCTGTGAGACGCTACGCAAGACTTCAGCAAGATTTTGTTTTTGTACCTCCTGCTGGGGAACAGAATTGCTCTATATCCATCAGAGATGTGTTCCTATCATTTGAACCATTAAAAGACGCCATCCTGAAAGATTTCCATGCCGTTTCCGAATGTGACACTACTGGACAGTTGGCTGGAAACATCAAATTATCTTACCGGAAGGCATTTGATTCAGTCACCAAAGACTCCTTCCTCGCTCTGAAGATGCTCGGAACAGCTGGAGGCATTCATATGCCAAGTTTAGTTATTTGAAGACCATAATTGGGACACTTGCTGAGCTACATTGGTGGATGTTTTCCAAGAAGCAGACAAAAATTGCCACTGGCAAAGGATGCATTTACATCTGCTATCATGAAGGCAAATTACCAGGCAATGGAATGGCCTCAGATTGATTAAGTGCATCCAAAACTACTCTCCCCTATTGGGCATAGATGGATCTTGGAGGATGGACTGATCACACCAGTTATGTTTGAAATACCATGCGCTCTGGAATCAATCCTTCAGCTAATCGAATGGTTATGTACAAAGACCAGATGCTCACCGCCCTGCAAATGTTTGGCCAGCAGCCTGCCATGTATGGAGATGTGTGAGTGTGGAACAGATGAGGATTAGTGTGACAATGCATCTAGCCGTGGTGCCCTAGACAGAGACAACACTGATGACTTGGATGAATTAATGTTTTAAGTCTTTTTTTATGTAAGCAATGCATCCCGGTGTTAAAGTGTAATTACCACAACATTGACTTTTAAACATTTTCTCTAATATATATCTACATAATTGTTCTAGGTTTGCCATGTTTGGTACCACTGAGTTTGGGGGGTGGGGGGAAGGGCTTTCGAATGATACCCAACTCGCCCCATTTCCAATGACATTATATTATCAAAATTTCCACCAACCAGAGGCGCGGGAGTTGGGAGCCAAGGACAGTGAGTCCCTCCTGTGATGCTACCAAGGGTGACACCACTGAAACGATGATTCTGTAGATTTTTATGAATCAGATGACACCTCCCTGACTTTTCCATCACTGACTTGCCCTCACAATGATATTTGACTATATTAGGCTCCCAGGCTAGAGTAGGAAGCCTCCCTTCTAAATGCAGAAATCCCCCCTGCCCCAATGAAATATACTGTATCTCTTGGACAGTGTTTCTATGGTAAGCCTCTATATGCATCCGAAGAAGTGGGCTGTAGTCCACGAAAGCTTATGCTCTAATAAATTTGTTAGTCTCTAAGGTGCCACAAGTACTCCTGTTCTTTTTGCGGATACAGACTAACACGGCTGCTACTCTGAAACCTATGGTAAGCTAGTGATATATTTTGGAATTCTGTGGGAAGAAAGTTGCAAAATAAATGTAGAGCAACTTCAGTGGGATTGAAAGGAGAATTTGGCCCAGTAAGTGAAATTATATAAATGCATATATGCTCTACAAGTACAAGTCCCCAGCCTGTCTGAGGAATCATTTTAGAAGTATAAATCCTGTTGAAGTTATTGCTACTCACAGGAACTTACCATATATTTTCCCCATTGTAACAATACTTCATTCTACTAGTACACTAGTTTATGTGGCAAGTGAAAGTGACAGAGATGTGAATACATACCTTGATATGGGCGCAGATGTGCACAGTGTGAGGACCTTGTGTATAGATAGGAATGGGTGTGTGTTTAACATGCCTCAGCACTGCATGTGGTAGGCTGAAGTTCACACAGAGCATGTGTTTAGCAAAGATGGGAGGGGACACACATGGAATGGTTCAGACACACAGCACACAGCAGGGGCTGTAATTCCTGACCCATATTACTGTAGAAGGTTTCCTGTGGAAGTAGGTTCCTGAAATTCATTCAGAGGGCTGAGGCTGCTGGTGTTTTCCAGGTTGGGTGCCACGGTGTCGGTCGGGTGGGAACCTGAACCCAGGGGAACGGAATGTGATGAAGTGCTCCATCTCTCCTTCATGTTCCCAGGCATTTCAAGGAGAGATTTGCCGGAGGCACGGGGAGAAGATTGGAGACTTAACGCCTAATTAAGCAGCTTTTAGGCCAGCTAAAGCGCTAATCGCATAACTCCAGTCCCCAGCTCAAAGGTGAGGAAGGAAGACACAGGAACCCTGGGCAACTGCTGCTGCCTCTCCCACCCATCAAACACACAGAGGGGGCCAAGCTGGGGGAGAGGGTGTTGGTGAAATGAGAGTGTGGTTCAGGCAAGGAGAAAGAGACTGGAAGGTAGAAAGTCGGGGGAGGGGGCAGCTGGAAGAAAGGGAAAAATAGGGAGCTGGGTGGGGACCCAGAGAGGGGGCAGAGTGGAGTGAGCCAGAAGGAGAGAAAGACGGTCTGGTAAAGGAAAGAGGGGTCAAAGACTGCAGGTATATTTACACTGCAAAAAGGGTGTGCTCTTAATGCAGGTTAGCTAACTCAGGTTCAAATGGCAGTGAAGACACAGCAGCTCAGCTTTTAGTGCAGGTTAGCAGCTGGAGCTCAAGCCTATAAGGGTACAGCTGAGAGCAAACCCCCCAGTCCAGAGAGATAGACTTGTGCTAGTGGGCTGGAGCTAGAAATAGCCAGGGCCGGCTCCAGGCACCAGCCCACCAAGCTTGTGCTTGGGGCGGCACCTGGAGGGGGGCTGCGCGGTGCGGTGCTCCGGTTCCGGCCACCGGGGAGAGCGGAGCCCCGGCCGGGGCTCGCCGCCCTCCCCCCGGCGCTCTGGCCGCCGGGGAGAGCGGAGCCCTGGCCGGGCACTCCGCCCTTCCCCCAGGGCTCCGGCCGCCCTCCCCTGCCACGCTGGGGGAGAGGTGGGCGGCCGGAGGCTTTTTTGCCCGGGGCGGCAAAAAAGCCAGAGCCGGACCTGGAAATAGCAGTATGGATGTTCCAGCACAGGCAGAAGGTCAGGCTCTCAAACCGACCCAACCCCCTATACTTCCAGCCCGAGCCTGGACATCTACACTGCTGTTGTTAGCATGCAGGCACAAGCCCCACAAGACACGTCTGTCTACCTGGGCTGAGAGGCTCACTCCCAGCTGCAGTGTAGACATACTTTAGGGGAGCCTGGGCTTGTCATGAGCTGCTAACCTGAGTTATGCCGACTTGGCATGTCGTCACTACTACTTTAACCTGAGTTTGCTAACGTGGGTTAGCTGACCAGAGTTAAGAACGCACCTCTTTTTGCAATGTAGACATACCCTGAAAGAGAGATCCAGGAAGGGAGAGGGCACTCGAACTCGCAGATGGGGCTAGGAAAGTAGGGTTGCCACCGGTCTGGTTTTCACCTGGACAGTCCGGGTTTTGGCTCGTGTGTCCGGGTGCCATTTGGCAAGCTCTGATGTCCGTTTTTTTTTATCTGGGGGGAAGAGGCAGAGCAGGCACAGGGCCTGTGGAAGAGGTGGAGAACGGGGAATGGCCTCAAGAGAAGAGGTGGAGCAGGGGCAGGGCCTTCTGGGTCCAGTTACCAGCCATTAGAAAGGTGGCAACCCTAAGGAAGAGAGTGAATACAGGAAAGGAGATAGGTTTCTGGATAGGGAGAGAAGGATTCTACAGGTACCCCTAGGTGCAAAGTAGAGAACAGCAAGTGAATGTCTCAGGCCTGGTCTACACTAGAGTTAGATCAATGCAAGGCAGCTTACGTCGAACTAACTCTGTAAGTGTCTACACTAAAATGTTGCTCTTGCTGATGTAACTCACCTGCTATGCTGACTTAATAACGCCACCTCCATGAGAGGCGTAGCACTTAGCTCAATGTAGTTAGGTCAACGCAGTGTCAGTGTAGACACTGCATTACTTACATCAACTTTAGTGGCCGTAAATGCCCCAGCATGACTGCTTTGGTCACCATTTTGAACTCCACTGCCTGGTGGCCAGGTACACAGGTACACGCCTCTCCCCTGACTCCATTTCCTGTTTGCTCCGTGTGTAGAGCTCACCCAGCGACTGCCTAGCTAACCATGCCAACTCCACGCTGCAGACACACTCCTGCCTGGAGCACACAGGAGGTGGAGGATCTCCTGCGTTTGTGGGGAGAAGTGGCTACAAAAGGGACCCGGAGCAGTGCCATGTGAAAGCTGTACCAGAAGGCAAGGGAGGCTAACAGCTACTCTGGTGCAGAGCTGCAGACATGCTGCTATTAAAAAGAGCTGCATGCCATCGTCAGCAGAGACCTCTCCCCACCAAAAGCCCCCTGGATACTTCGGAGGAGCTGGAGTCATAGGCCCCCAGAGTGAACTCTGAGGAGGAGGTGTTGGGCGAAGAAGAGGAGGAGGCGGAGTATGGGAGGAGTGTTGTACATTAGACACAGGAGGTAACTGTCCCACTCTACTGGGCACTGGTGAGGCCTCAGCTGGAGTACTGTGTCCAATTCCAGGTGTCACACTTTAGGAAAGATGTGGACAAACTGGAGAGAGTCCTGAGCAACAAAAATGATAAAAGGTTTAGAAAACCTGACCTATGAGGAAAGGTTGACACAACTGGGCATCTTTAGTCTTGAGAAGAGAAGATTGTGAGGAGACCTGACAAAATCTTCAAATCTGTTAAGGACTGTTATAAAGAGGACAGTGATCGACTGTTGTCCATGTCCCCTGAAGGGAGAACAAGAAGTAATGGGCTTAATCTGCTGCAAGAGACATTCAGGTTAGATATTAGGAAAAACTTTCTAACTCTAAGGGTCGTTAAATACTGGAATAGATTACCAAGGGAGATTGTGGAATCCCCATCACTGGAGGTTTTAAAGAACAGATTAGACAAACATCTGTCAGGGATGGTCTAGGTTTACTTTGACTTGATAACTTTTTGAGGAGTCCCTTCCAGCCCTGCATTTCTATGTCTCTAGAATATAAGTGAGATCAGAATCAGGGTGTAAGTATTTTTATTATTTGTTGCAGTTCATTTCTGGCCTAGGTGGGATTTAGAAGGACAGAGGGTTTTGTGGAAAGGACAGTGACAAGTTAGTCCAAATAACAAATACTGTACATGTTTTATATCAGCTGTTTTAGATCCTAGCTGGTGTAAATTAATAAGTACAGATCCATTGATTCCAGTAGAACCACCAATCAAGGATTCGGCCCACTATATTTCAGCCTCAGGTCAGATATATTTTCACAGCAAGACAAACTCATCCATGGAATTGTGAGTGTATTTTAAATTGTGTATTTCCTGTATCATTAAAGTTTGCCAAATTAGTTGTTATTTCTGGTATAGTTATGGTTACCATAGTTACCATAGGGTTTGAGATCTTGTGGGAGGGGTTGCAAAAGATTTCTTAGAATGGAAGTGGGGAAAAATCTGGCCTACAGCAGCATTGAGAGTGTTGGTTCTCCCTTCCTGGGCCATAGAGACAGGATTACTGTTATTGTTTGACCCCAGTTTCTGGCCCTGTTCTGGTCTAAATTGTGTCACACGGGAGCTGAAAAAAAGCAGGAAACTCAATTTCTCACTGTGTTAGTCAATCACAAGAGGGGATGGAAGCCAGAGCGTGAAGCAGCAATGTGGGAGGCCATAGCCATGGACACACAGGGGGAACTGATCACACTTGACTCCTGGTCAAGACCCAGCAAATCCCATCATCCAGCTGGGATGCACCTTAAAATTACAACAGAGTCACTCCTGCATGTCTGTTAGTGCCATGCAAAGGGAGCATCTAAGTGCATGCTTGCGCGCGTGTGTGCTCACACGCACACGCACACGCACACACACACACACACTGCAAAGCAGAGTCCAGCACCTTCAGGAGGGAAAGAGAAGCGAAAGGGCAGGGTGAGAGAATAGATGGAATGAGAGAGGTAGAAAAAGGGAAGGCAACAGTGGGAAAGAGTGAGAAAGGGATGAAAAAGAGCCAAGAGAAGAACATAAATGGAGCTGATTGAGTATTTTCTGTCAAAATGTCTTTTTCACTGGAAAATGGCTTTCTAAAGAAAATGGAAATGTTCATAAAAATGTCAAATTTTGTCAAACATTTTCAGGTTTTTCTCGGGGGAAAAAATTGACTTTTTTTAAACTGCAAAACAGGGAATTTTGTTTGCTGAAAACCTACATAATTTAGTTTTTCATAACAAAAGCCTGAAAAAGTTTCAAAGAAAAATTTCGACAAAAAAAAAAAAGTTTCATTTTCATCAACATTTTTCACAGGGGAAGACAAAACAGTTGTTTCCCAGCACGCTCTCAATATAAGAGAAAGGAACAAGGAGAGAAAACAGATGTCTGGGCCAGTTGGAGGCAGACAGAGAACTGGGAATGAGCAGTGGGTGTGGGAGGAGAGTCTGGTGCCAACATACTGCAGCTGCTTATAACCCCCCAAGCCTGCAGGAAGCTGCTGACCATGTTTAACCTCAGAGCGCTTGTGTGCAGGAGCCAGTCCCTGCAGGGAGGAGGAGTTGCCAACCCAAATATTCAAAAATCATTAGTCCAGCCTCAAAAAAATCATGAGATTGTCTTAAAAATCATGAGGATATTAAAAAAATATATTTCAGCTTCTTTTTCTTTGTCTTCTGGTTTCAGACCCTTTAGGTTACACCCAGGTCACATTTTCAAGCTTTTCTCCACAACCGTGAGAGTAGGGACTTCCTGACATTTTTTAAAGTATGCTGAGATTCTCACATAGGGTATGTCTACACTGCAATTAGACACCTGCAGCTGGCTCGTGCTGACTGACACAGGTTCACAGGGCTCAGACCAAGGTAGCGTGACCAGACAGCAAGTGTGAAAAATCGGGACGGGGGTGGGGGGTAATAGGAGCCTATATAAGAAAAAGACCCAAAAATCAGGATAGTACCTATAAAATCAGGACATCTGGTCACCGTAGGCCAAGGGGCAGTTTAATTGCAGTGTAAATATTCTGGTTTGGGCTGCAGCTTGAGCTCTGGGACCCTCCCAACTTGCAGGGTCCTAGAGCCCAGACTGCAGCCCGATCCCAGACATCTACCCAGCAGCCCCTTAGCCCGAGCCCCACAAGCTCAAGTCAGCTGTTGCAGGCTTTTTAATTGCAGTGTAGACATGCCCGTAATGGCCAACCTGCAAAATGTGATGTTTCAAGGAAAACACCGAGGCACAGATCTTCCGAGTATTTAAGTCAATCTTTGTGAATCTGGGCTTAGTTATGGTGAGACCTGTGACACTTGCTAGATTTGGCAATACTGCAATATTTGATGCACCTCTGACATTGCATTCAGGCCAGGCAGAGGGGGTCTCAGCACAGCACCGCACTCCTTGTATGGTATTTGACATAATGCAGTATGACCGAGCAATGCAGTCGTACATGAGGTGGCCACAGGCCTGAACTAAGTGGGTAGTTGCCTAGGCTGCCACACTTAATAGGGCACTGGAATCGCACTGTGCTACTATGGTAACTCATCAACAGTCCAGCCTTGAACTGTTCTTCTGCACCAGGAGTTTCTGCTCAGTTGCTCTATCCTCTCAGAGAGGTCCCTGTTCTTGTTCAGCCGGCCGCCATTTAGGTCCCAGATGTGCCCCAGAATCCTTTCTATCAACAGCTGCAGCATCACCTTTTAAACACCACTGTAGCTACTTCAAAGGATACTGGGTAAGTTTGGAAGGTAGAGATACCTGCTACAGAAATGCGACATCCTCTCTTCCACTCTTCTCTCTCTAATGTTGTGTTTGTGTCCTTCTCCTCTTGCAATTTCTGTGTCTCTTTTCATCCCACTCCCAGGTCTCAGAACAGTATCCCCCTTCCTCTGCGCCTTGACCTCATTCCCTGGGCCAGATCCTTAGGTGGTGTAACTAAGCATAGTCCCACTGAAGTCAATGGAGTTACATCAGCTGAAGATCTGGCCTTCTTCAAAATCATCTTCAGAATCACTGCTTTCATCTAGGTCTCTGTCACTGCTCTCCTCTCAGGCTCCTGCACCTGATCATTAAAAGACATCCCAAATAAAAAACAAAGGTCTTTAAAACAAAAGTGTGTTACAATCAGTGGAGTTATTCCAGAGATTAATTTGGACCAATGTATGTTGTACTTAAAGTACTGCACAGGATCTTTTCAGGGGGAATAAGGCAAAGCGCCACATTTATTGGTAATACATGTATCAATCAACGCTGTATCATATGCATATGATATATATTACACTCATGCACTCACATACAAACCCACAAGCACACTCCGTCTTGTTGTTACCAATTAGTTTCTCCCCTTAACTTCACTGGCCAGGGGAGTTAAATGGGGGAGGGGTGGAGCCGGGCTTCTGCCGATCTGGATCGATGCTCCCATGTTGACAAGACGAGACCCAGGATCCTTTGCAAGACACCTCACCTTTATAGCAGCTTCCCTCTCATGCAAATTTATACGAGATGCAAAATCTGTGTCTGTGGGCTGGTCTACACTGGGGGGGGGGGATCGATCCAAGATACACAACTTCAGCTACGTGAGTAGCGTAGCTGAAGTCAAAGTATCTTGGATCGAATTACCTGGGCTCCACACGGTGCGGGATCGACGGCTGCGGCTCCCCCGTCGACTGCGCTACCGCCGCTCACTCTGGTGGAGTTCCGGAGTCGACGGTGAGCACGTTCGGGGATCAATATATCATGTCTTAACGAGACGCGATATATCGATCCCAGATAAATCGATTGCTACCCGCCGATACAGCGGGTAGTGAAGACGTACCCTGTGTCCGTTGGTCCTTTGTGCTGCTTCTTTCTGGGTGTTGTCCCAATGCTGTTCAAAGAGGGTGTCTTCAAAAGAAGGTGCTCTCTTCTAACCCCCAAGGCTGTCAATATGTCTGCTCTTCTTTAGTGAGCCCACTTGACAAGTTTTATTGTTCTTGGGTCTGGCTTCCATCCCCTCTCCAACTGTTGCAGCTGTCTTGAGATGCTTGCCTTCCACACCTGACTCATTCACACCTCGCTCATTCAACAGGGCAATTGATTAAAAAGCAGGGGGCAGGGTGGTAGGAGGGGGAGAGATCTTATTCTACTTCTAGCAAAAATACATTTTTTTTAACATTATACCAAGGCTCAGTACAAAGTTTTCTATATAAGTATCTGATACAAAGTTGTATGAAAATACAGGCATAATACAAAGTCATATGAAAGTTATGTGAAGATGCTTAATACAGAGATTTATCTACATGTATGATCTGCTTCCCTTGTAAAATGTCCTCACAAAATGTTGTATTCCCCTTGTCTTCTCTATCACACCCCTACCTGCCACTTCTGTCACTCCATTCATCCACAGGCCTAACCTCTCTACTCCAGTGCAGGGGCACCTAGAAGACCTAGCTGTTACCTTAGCCCATGGGCTGTAATAGTGGCAGTGAGCTACTCAACTACTTTGCCCCAAGCTGCTAGATTGTTGGAGATGGGGGAGGCGTCCTTTTCCCCACCTCCCCTTCCCAACTCAGAAAATGGACTTGGGCCTTCTCTTAGGAGCATGTCATGCTTATGACATTTCTTTAATCCTTCCCCTAGATGCACCCTCAGTAAAGCCAGGATCAGAGGTCTTGGAGACACGGTTGCCCTCCTCCAAGGACGAATGCCTCATGATTGGTGCCTTGAGTCTGTGACATCACCTGCGGGCAGACTATTTCTGGACAATGAGTTGCGTCTTTGAGAGATTTTTCTAATCAGGCTGGAGGAAGGTAATTTAATGATTTCCAAGAGGAGCTCTCAGCACTGTAAGTATTCCCTACAATTTCTGTGTATCCCAGACTGATACTGGGGAGAGAGAGTGGGAAGAAAGAGAGAAACTGAGCTGAGAAAAGTCTAATGAAAACCCTGGGGAATTGTTTGGCGTTTGTGTCTGGAAGAGACAGATTTTCATTTCTTAGGTAACGTTTTGCTCTGTCTCTTACCTTAGTGTAGGGATCCATTGACTGAAGTAAATGGGAATCTTTCATGAATAGTCAGCCTACCTATAAGAGGCTGGTTAGTTTGGAAGCAGCTTCTTCCTTAGTGTTTTTCTTGGTGGCCGTTTGATTTGGACCGTTGCTTGGCTGTTGTGGAATTCATCTGAGTCTTTGTATGGCTGGCACTGGCAGGGCATTGCTGTAAAATGTGTACAGGGCACTGTGGTAAAGACACTACTGGAGTCCAGGACTCAGCTGCTGTTTACAAGGTACTGCTGAAACCCCAGGAGGTATTTGAAGGGTTCTGCTCACACAGCTAGATACCCCCTTCCCCAGTCTGATAATAAACCCTTTCTCTCTGTAACAGTCTGTCTTCCAAGCTCACCATTTCACCTTTGCAGAATGGGATGGAATTTCCTAGGATTCCCATCAAGGAGTGGGCTGCAGGACTTCAGTTCTACTTAGAACTAGCTTAAAAGCTGACTCTCTTTTTAAGTGCATCCTTTTTTGTTTCTGTTTGGTCTTGAAACCATTGCTAGAGAAAAGAGTCTGAGAGCTCAGAGCAGTAGGATACAGGCATCAGCAGTGGCCGAGGCTAGAAATATTCATTACATCCCCAGTTCAAACAGCTGGCCCTGGAGCTATGGGACTTCTTTCCATTCAGCCGCAGTTATGTCTGATACTGGATACAAAGTTCTCTAGCTAGAGCACTGCTGCAAGGAAGATCACTGCTACAGCACACAAGGCCCATAGCTGAGATGGTGAGGATATCACCACGTGGAATAAAATAGCTGAGAGCATTTCTACCTGGAGACAATATGTATTTTCAGAGCATTGTTGCGAGGAAGATCCCAACCCACCTGGGCCTTGTGTCTCAGATTTTTGGGGCTGCACTGCAGATCCCAGCACACATGCAGTAGTGCGTGTCTGACCTTCCCAGGGCACGGACCCAAGGAAGGTCACAGCCCACGTGGGGAATCTGATGCTGCTATAAAGAAGATCATGTCAGATGTCTATTTCGCTTGTCAGGGAAATTTTCCATAGAGGATCAGAGACTAAAGCTGTGAAGGGGGTGGATTAAAGAGCAGCTCTTTGTCACTAGTACTCAAGCCTCCTTAAGTGCATTGGAATCAGAAGGTAGCGGGGAAGGAGATTAACCTGGAAGCCAACCCAGAGGTGGGATGTCATCTGCCAGCACTGGGATAAGAACATCACTGTGGACAGATTGTATTAGGTAAAATTAGTGTTCAGACGCAAGCAAGGCCATTACGCAAATGGATTAAATCCTGGGCCAAGTAAAGAGCCTGTCAGAGCCAATTAGATAACACTGTGTGAGTGAGAGCAGAGGATGTGAAGGAACATTCAGTTGTCCAGCAACCTTCATTGGGAAAGGACAAGAATCCACAGCTACTGGCTCTGTCAGTTCTCTCACCCTGGGACTATCTTTCACTGTCTTCCAGTGACATTAGTGGCAGGGGAGCTGTGGCAAAGACTCTGGAACGTATTCAGAGGTAAGGCGCCAGAGAACTCAAAGAGGTGCCATAGAAAAAGATCAAATCTAGGTGAAGTAGGAGATTGTCAGGCACCTAAGTATTGGGGTGACAGGGACCATCCGAGTACCTAGATAAATGGATAGACAGGGTTGCAGAACACAAATGGAAGGCTGTGCTGTGTGTTTCTCCTACTTCTGTGAGTCCTGGGCTGCAGCCCCACTCAGTGGTCCTGCATGGTTCCGGAGGAACTGATCACAGAGACACAAGAATTGGTGCAGCTCTTGTGTCAATGAGAATTGGTCTCCACTGCAAGAACAAAGACATCTTTGCCTGTGTGTGGATGGAAATTAACTCTCACTGGCATGTCAGTGTAATAGCAGCACAGTGACTTTGTGCTGTCTGGTGCTGAGCTTGAGATGAAGGAAGGATGAACTCTCCCAGCGCTTCCTACCCAAAAGCTCTGTGCTCTTTCCCAAGGTGCCGTCAAGCTGTGGAGATGGGTAGGGAGAACAGGAGTAATGAAGGTGCTGCGGGGAAGAGAGAACTGTAATTCCTTAACCCTTTGATTCCCATTTCTTTCCCTCTCTCTTACATTAGTGCAGATGAGAAATAGGATGTAGTATGGTTTGGTCTGAAGCTTTCTCCCACCATATACCAGGTGAAGGTGGCTGAAACCTCACATAGTGGTGGGGTGGAGGAAAGGCTCTGAATCCCAAAGACGGAGCCCTCCTATTATCTGCTTCTCTTCCTGAGTAAAGCTCGGAGCCAAGGGGGCTTTGAGGGATGGGAGGCAGCTGCCTCTCAAAGGCATTATGATCTGGATGGAGTGTTGTGCTAGCACCAGCCTGGTGTCTGCTAAAACAGGGAGCGAGCTCACTGACAGATGTTAGCCCAGCTGCCTCTCCGGTTTCTTGATGTCAGTATCCAGGGTTAAAAATCTCAGTCAGCCATTTTTACTATTATGTCACATTTCATTCTCTCATGGGTGGCCAGGATAATATCTGGGTCTGTCCAAGTGGATCAAAGCTGGTTAGAGATGTTCTTTGGATACTGATTACACATTTCTATCACCCTGTGCCTCTAGTACTCCAGGAGGGTGTCTACATCATTGTAACTGTGTACCCCATTGATTATTATTGTTCTTGAGACTAGTGCACAATGCTTTAACCACAAGTGTAGGCAGGTATAGCCCACGCACACCACGATGCTTAATTGTTATGCTTAAAGCTCTACATTTCTTAGAGCAAAGCAGCAGGGTTTTACATTTTTTTGTCAATTCTTTAAATAACACATTCTCAGGAAGGAAAGATGGTCTTGTGGCTAAGAAAATAGGGACCAAACTCCCTGCTAGTGTAAATTAGCACAATTCCATTTACTTTATCAGAGAATTTGGCCCTAAACTGAGATTCAGGAGATCTAGGTATAATTCTTGGCTCTGACACAGATTTACTCTGTGACCTTGGACAAATCACTTAATCTCTATATTGTAGCTTCTCTTCTATAAAATATAGTTTCCCCACTCTGCAAGGTTGTTGTGAGGATAAATCCATAAAATCCTGGGAGATGCTGAGATACTATGGTGACAGGGACCATATAGGTAACAAGACAGATACATAATTGGGGGAGGGATAGCTCAGTGGTTTGAGCATTGGCCTCCTAAACCCAGGGTTGTGAGTTCAATCCTTGAGGGAGCCACTTAGGAATCTGGGGCAAAATCAGTACTTGGTCCTGCTACTGAAGGCAGGGGGCTGGACTCAATGACCTTTCAAGGTCCCTTCCAGTTCTAGGAAATAGGATATCTCCATTAATTTAATTTATATAACTAGATTTACTATGACTAGGTTTGTGATCAAATTGAGTGTATAGCAAGTGTGCCTTGGAAGATTGTGGATATACTGTGAGCAGCAGGGCTAGTGTATATACATTTCAAACTATTCCTGGCTGTCACTGCAAACTCTACTGTTTGTTATTTTACTTAGGATGGCTTTAACCATCCAGTCTCTAGTGTATTAGATATGAAAAGATGCAGCTATTGAGGTATTTATAGAGTGTTGATCACTTTGGTATCTGAGCACCTTGTATGGAACACCCTTATTTCAAAGTATGTGGCCTATCAACACGCATGCACATGTTAAAATGGAATTGCTAAGAATATATTCTTTGCTCTTCAGGCTGTCCCTCCGACCTTTCTAGATTTTGTTTAAAGGAAAGAATTACAGCAATTGCAGGCACTGATGGGGGGCAAGAAGCCCTCTCATTCCGTGGTTGTCAATTATCTAAAAATACTCTCAGCTCTTTGGTGGCTTTTATAGGCTTGTGATTAGAAAGATCTCATCTCTGCAGTCTGTAGCGTCGTAACAGAGGGGTGGGGGAGGGAAAGAGGATATTTGGAGGATTATATTAAAGTTACTGTGGTGACATAAAGGGATTTGACGTCAGTACTGAGATTGTGAAGCTAATTCCAACACTTGTTAGCATGAACATTCAGTAAGTGACCCACCGGAAATGCTTTAGGACAGGACTTACATGATGAATGCAGAGAAGGGAAGCATGTGACTTCAGGAAGGGAGAAAGATGGAAACCCCCCCTTTCCATAGGTGCACACAGGAGTGGAGTTGAGGGTAAAATGAGTAAACAAATTTTACTCACGTCTCCTTTGGAGAATATGGAATGTATTGTAGGCTAGTTTATCCACTTTTTTTTTTTTTACCACTATACCACTGGGTGCTCTTGAACAGTGTGCACTGAGCTGCATCTGACTTAATGAAGGGATGGATGACCCCATGGGACACAGGTGTCAGGGATCCATGTCCTGTGGGGTGTAGAACCACAGGACCCTCAGATACCAATGCAGCAGCTCTACCACCTGAGACAAAAGAAAATGTATGTCCTCTATGTGCCAGCAATTGAATTTATGTCCACTAGGGGATGACAGTGACCAAATGGTTCCTTGGCCACTTTTACAATCTGCTGAGCAGATGTACAGATTTGGGAACCACACAGTATTAATTAGTTAGCCTTGTTCCTGGATTTCCTTTTTACAATGGAATTATGGCCTGATCCATATGCAGCAATGGAGTATGCAAAGCTATTGTTCATGACACTTAAAATCGTCAAAAATGGAGATGGACAATGTCTATTGGGTCATCTCACCCATTCACACTCTCCCACATCCTAGTCAATGAAGGATTGTTTCCTAAAATATATTCTCCACTGTTTTGCCTTGGTCCAGTTTAAAACATCTTGGGGAAAACTATTTCCGTAGGAGGCTAATATTCCGTATTGCCCAGATATTCTGTAATGATTATAAACATTTTCTTATGGTGATGTGGCACCAAGTAGGTATATACTAAATCTGCAAATAAAAATATAGGCCTTACCAGACTAGAACAAACTAGTTATCTAGCTCCATTGGTACTAGTCCTCCTGCTCCACCAGAACAGATTACTGGGCCATCTGGTCTAGCAACCTGTCTCCAACATTAACCTTCAGAAGCAGGTGTAACCATCTGTCTGCAGCTCGCTGTGCAATATCCTGCTAAGGGGATAAAAGTCTCCCTGCCCCCAGCTGGTGTCCCCATGGCTTGGAGACTGAGAACTTGCCTTTTTTATCCTAGCAAGTGTGACTGCAGATGCTGTTCTGATTCTTATACTGTACATAAGAACAACCATACTGGCTCAGTCTAAAGGTCCATCTAACCCAGTATCCTGTCTTCTGACAGTGACCAATGCCAGGTGCCCCAGAGGGAATGAACAGAACAGGTAATCATCAAGTGATCCATCTCCTGTCGTCCATTCCCAGCTTCTGGTAAACAGGGGGTAGGGACACCATCCCTGCCCATCCTGGCTGTTGAATCCCCATCCCTAGGCGCTGGTCAAAGTTATAGTCCTTTCTCCCTCCTCTGGCTGATGGCATCTAGAAGTCATAAGTTCAGCACCCTCCTTCCTTTTCATTATCTGCATTTGTCTTACAGACAGGAAGATTTGAAAGAGGAGTACCTCGTGTATACAGCAATTCAAGAATGAGCGACGCCAATACCCTCAACACCACAGAAGTGGCAGCTGGTCCCACCACACCACGCAAGGGACCTCCCAAGTTCAAGCAAAGGCAGACAAGACAGTTCAAAAGCAAGCCCCCAAAGAAAGGAGTAAAAGGGTAAGAGCACTAATGAGAGCTCCAGGGAGCGGTACTTCCCTTTACATACATTAGGTGAGGCAGTGAGGTGATCTGATACACCTTCTCATATCTGGGATCTTTCAGATGATCTCTGCATGAATAGAACATGAGAAGGCAGGATATGTTCTCATAGGGAGGATATCATGCCAGAAGTAACACTTCCCCCTTATGAGTCCAACAAGAGAGTTGCACCAAATTCTCCATGGAACCCATTAGGCCAAACCAGGAAACACTTGTATTATACTCTTGTGTCACTCCCTTTTAGGGTTGCCAATCCAGTAATTAAAGATTAATCTTTAATTAAAGATTATATCATGTGATGAAATCTACAGGAATTCATCCAACCAAAACTGGCAACCCTACGTCCCCTTGGCAGTGAGGAACTCCTTGTGAACTGTTCCCCTCCTCTGCTGCTGATCTTATGTCCTTTGTCCCTGTAATTTAGCAAAATCCTTGAACTATTCCCTTTTCTCAGGTGCTGATCCAATCTCCCTTCAGTTAGGAAAGACCCTGTGTGAGGTAATCCTTCTCTTTTGGTTCTGTTCCAGTCTCACCTTCCTCTGTTGTCCTTTCTCACAGGTTTGGAGATGACATTCCAGGTATGGAGGGACTTGGAACAGGTAAGTCATATGTAATATTGCTCTTCAGATGCCTTTAAAGTATTTCTGTTACAAAAACATAGAATCATGGGGCTAGAAGGGACAGCAAGGGTCATCTAGTCTAACCCCCTGCCAAGATGCAGGATTTGTTGTGTCTAAACCATACAAGACCAATGGACAATCAGCCTTCATGCTTCAGGGCTTAAGATGATTGCCTGCTATGGTCAGGTATAAATTTCGTTTTTGCCCCTCCATAATGTAGCACTGCACAAGTGGCCAAGGTACCTTGTGGGTGCTCTAACCTCCCTTCCGTGTAATCTTCTATCAGATGTGGAATTAGGCAAATACTATGAAAAATTCATGTCTGTTTGAATTTTTAAATGGATTCACTTGGCTGTGAATGGGCTCACTTGTGTTTGCTTTCTGCAAATATTCTAGCAAATGACTTCATCAGCAGGAAAGTTCACAGAAACGGTTACTTTAACACCAATAATGCAAGAAAAATCACAGAAAGTGAATTTTAAATTGCTAATTGTCAGCATTCTCACCAGAATCCTGATTCCAAGTGTTACACTCGTCCAACCAGTGACCAGAAATGTGTGATCTGTGTCCAATCAAAAGAGCTCAGATTTCAAACATCAGAGACACCCCAATAATCTACACACTAAAGAACTTTGTGCCAAGATTATTCAGCAAATAATGTCAGATAACAAAAGTGTTCAAGAAAATCACAATCTGGTTATAAAAACAAACTAATGGGGAAGCAAAATTAATCAAAAGATTTTAAGTGAGCTGTTCACATCGCTCTAGATATCAGTTGCTGGAGATGAGGTACAAGACTACATGGACTATGTTTTTTTTTCTAGTGCAGCAAGTGGTGAGATGCCACATGAGAACCATTGATCTAGTTCAGTGTAGCAGGAGGCAGGAGGCTGCCCACTCTTACACTGATGGGGTGGGGAAATATTGTCCCTCATCTCTGCCTAGTCTTTGAATAGAGGCCCATTTTCCTTTCTCTTTCACCCTAGCACTATTTCTTTAATAAATCAGCTTGCCCATCTCTCTAGGATAGAAGAAACAATGGGGAATACTGAGCTTGTACTGAACTTATCCAGTTTCTCTCTCTATCTTGCAGATATTACTGTGATCTGTCCCTGGGAGGCTTTCAGCCATCTGGAACTGCATGAGCTGGCACAGTTTGGTATCATCTAAGTCACCAGAATCACTGCTGGTGTCTTCCAAGGTTCCAGAATGGTCTTCTTCACCATTGACACTTATTTTCGGCCCTTCCATCCACCTGCTGACATTCTATTGAGCACATGCAGGGTGGCTTCATGAGATTCACCTAGTTCTAAACAATTCCTTCTCAGATTAACTTGGCAAGAAGTTATCAGGGACCCTGAATATTCACCAGGCCTCATCTGATGAAACTATTGGAAATGTTTAAACATCTCTGTAAAATATCCTGTCGTCCCCCTGGAGTGTTCATGTGTGTGAAGTCTCACCTGTATCCCCTGACTCCTGGGATGCTGTATGTATGAATTTTCACCATATATCCCCCGCTCTGAGTTACATGAGATACTGTCTGTATGTGCCTATTTGAAGTCTTATCCTATATTCCCACCCTTGACCCTATAAAATTTAACTCTGAATTAAACCCATCGCCCACTCTCAGGCTTTCCATGTATATGTGAAGTCCAACCGATGTGGATGAGATTCCCATGATATCTGAGCCAGCAATCAATTGCTCGGTGTATATTCATAGGGAACAGAGTCCTGAGAGTCACCTATCCACCTTTCATTAGGAAGGAGAACTTGGAGTCTCTCACATGAGCTCTCTGTAGCGGATCTGCCACTAAAATTCACCTCTCAGCCATAGAACAGAAGGGCTTGGGAATACTACATCTTCCCTATATTATCCACAGGTTAGTGGAGTAGTTATTAGATTTCTATTGCTGCAATAAGGACAGCTGACAGCCTGAATGTTCAAGATCACTAGCTAAATCTATCACAGCACTCACCCCTTTGCTATCCTGAGGGTTTGCCAGACTAATCAAGTGACTCTCAGGGTGATATAAACTTTCATATCCTATAAGTAGAAATCCCTTCCTGTTCCTGGTACCATATTTACATGAGGAATAGCTTGTATCTGCCAGTTGTTGGTTAAGAAAATGGAGAAGCATTGCAATTGTCACTTGACAGTGACATATAGCACATTAAGGGTATGTCTACACTGTAACGTAGGCCTGTGTGTGAGCCTTGGCTCAAGCCTAACCCCCCCTTGCATGTACACTGCAATTGCGCTAACCTAGGGCTCGGACCCAGGGTTACAGGACCCTGCAGGGCTGGAGGAGTTAAGCTGGCACCCCAGGTGCGAGCCCTATTGCTTTGCATTGTAGACGGAGCCCCGCTTGACTCGGGTCCTGGGAGTCAGCTGGAAGTATCCCACAATTCCATGGGACAACTTCCTTGGTCTTCTCTATCCCAAGAATCTGCAATCTACTCTAGTGAAAATGGCAAATAGCAGCAGCTCAGGTCAGTGTTAACCCATTCTCTTCTGATCACTGATCTGCAAGCACCCTGTCAGAGACCCTCCTGGCTTGCAATGGAAAACAAACTGATCAAGCCTTTTGCAAAGTGACCGGCTTCCTGGTAACATGCAGGGTAGACAGTAAAGTTCTCCCAAAGTGCACCATGGTCCTAGGGCTAGAGCAGCCACATTTCAGAGGGTGGAGGTGCTAGGGATTCTGGGATATGGTTACTAAGACTTCGGTCTGCGCACTGCAGTGTGGACGCCAGAGCCCTACACTCGAGCCTGGGTTAGAAAAGTCTTAATATAAGGTAAAAATACAATGTAGCCGCTCAAGCCCAGGGTTCCCTAGCACAGGCAACTGACTCAAGTCCCACTAACGGTGGGCTTACATTGCAGTGTAGACATATCCTATAGCATGGGCTGCGTACCAGCCAGATTTAGATGAGTTCTTCTAGCACACTGTGGGTTTAGCACAAGCTGGAGTCCTACCTACCTTCTTCTCCCTCACATTTAGCATACAGTAGCCCTCCCCCCCCGCCCACATCACTCCTCATCCCTATCAACCATGGAATGTGAAGCATTTTCCTTTCATGCCATTCCCCAGTTCCAGATTTGCAGATTGCATGTGTTGAAGTTGAACACCTGACCTCAGAGGTTGGTGCAGCAAGGTGGGATATAGGTGAAAGAGAACAACTGTGAGTAGGCAGAAGGAGAATAGTTCCACTTAACCTTATGGATCCATCTCTTGGTCTCTGGCAGCCTTAGTCCTTGTTGGGCTGGTGAATGGTGATTCATTTAGCAACACTCGAAATTGTGCAGAGAAGGGGCAAGAGTATTCCCTTCCTCTCTTGCATTAAGAAAGGATTTTAATTTTGTTCAGAGTCAAGGGGCAAATGGTTTTTATTATCTGATACTCATAGAAGAGGATGTCATTCTTCTAATCATTGTGGTGAGCTTCATTCAAATTTACCTTTCCCTGGTTTACACTGCATGTGTCAAACTAATGATATATATATATATATATATATATATATATATCCATTTTTACTTGAAAATTTTTAGCAAATATGTGTAAGCCAAAAGTTTAAAATCAGTTTACGCTAAGAATTGTTACAAATACATGGCTGCATCATGATCACCACCTATTCCAGTGTGAGAGCCTTTAATCCAAAAAAACAAGACTCACCACTTAAAGATAAAGGGATATGCTCATTAGCTGTCAGTAATACTGCTTTTATTTTCAATAGGCCAGTCACTAGAAGGCAGTAGTACACAAACAAGAAACACATTACAGCAATGTAACCATTACAAGTACAAATTGTGCGTCAACTGGCGAACTACATCACAGGACTACTTCATAGTGGGTTCTGGGAAGTCGGCGGATGCAAGCCTGCCCACTGCTAAAGCACCCTCCCGCAGCCTGTGGGGAGGATCCACTGGGCCCGGGACTCAAATAATTACATGGGACAACAGAAAAATAACAGGGATAAGTGTGAGGGTCAAAGGGTCAAACATAGGAAACCTGTAGGGTACACCGAGCAGAGAACCCTGGACAGCGCCCACTGCTCCTCAAAGGTGTCAAGAGAGCCAGTGGACGCCACCCGAGGAACTCTGCCCGGATGTGTGAATGGAGGGAAGATTGGAAGTAGGCCCCACAGTCACAGGAAACCCCCTCAGCCAATCACAGGACTACTTGTTAGGCAGATACCATCTATAACCTTTGTTTTTCATGCATTGTTGCTTCTCGTTTCTTGCACCCTTCTCTCATTTTACAGCTCTTCCTCTTCCTCAACATCTTCTCTGTGCAAGTGTGATTTTTATTTAGTTTTTAAATATGAGTGACTTATTTCATTTATCTTCAGTTTTACTTAATAGCCTTTGGTTTTTTGATTAAATAAGGATGTCAGTTTTCTTGTGCTTTCTCTCACCTTAAATTGCTCTATTTATATGACCCTTATCTCTGCCCCTCAGATTCTGACCCTCTTATAATTTGTCTGGAAAAAGGCTTATTGGTTCCAGTTTTTGGAAGAAACAAAGAAGTGTGGTCATTGCCTCTCTCATTAGTGTGCTTAATTAGGAACATAACATGAGGACTGAGCATTAGAGTAGCCCTTGAACTCCCATTTTTGTCCCAGGTTGAGACATGGCCTTCTGGCATTGGGACTGTTCTCTGCCACAAAGTTCCCTCTTTCTAAAGGCGTCCAGAGATTGGGACATTCTAGTGAACATCAAGGTATTGATAAAGTTTCTCCTCTGAACCCTGTGTTAGTACATTCCCTTCCACCACAAGAGTATTGCTAGGTTTCCCCTTCAAAGGAGTCCAAAATCAATACATTCCCTGCCAGCTCCCATACCTGGCTGAAGACCTGTTTTGCAGGGGTTTGGGGGCAGCTGCTGTTGGTCTTAGGTTTTGGGGGATTCTTTTAAGATGATAGTTATTTCTTTCATTTTAAGGAGTTTTAAGATTTATGAAAGGAATTTTAAAACAAGTTCTCTTTTGGTCTTTAAAAAAAGAGAGAATGAGAGAGCCCCTGGAATCTTAATTTTCATAGGAAGCTGTGAGAGTTGGCAATGTTGCAAGGAAAAAAAATATATTTAAAAAAACCTTATGAAATACTGCAGCATGTTCACATTGTAACAGGTTATTCTTTGTTCTTTTACTATTAAAAATTGTTTTTAAAATCCTGAAGAGATGGTCTGAAATTACTTTTAACACATAATGTGTTCACTCAAAGCATTTCATGCTATTTCCTTCACCTCTGGCCAGAGTGGACTGGGACAGAAGGAGCCTTTAGAACCACTCCATCATCGTCCCGCCTTGAAAGAAGGCTAGTTATTTTCTGAGCTATTGCTGCCATGTGGCCAATAAGCGACAGAGTTCAGTTATGACATCATTTGAGAAGCAAATCTACATTTCTCCTCTGTTCGTGCTGCTACCAGGGAGATAATACTTACTCACTGATTCCTGTGACAGGCCACAGTCAGTGGAATGGATAACAAGCAGGGGCGGAATTTGGCCCACATTTTCTGGAACTTCATAGCCTACATTTTCTGTAACTTATGGGCCAGGACCTCAGGTGGAGTAGCTCCAGCATAACTCCATGGATACAGCCTTGAAGCTGTTCACAAACTCTTTATGTTTCCCAACTCACTAACCCCAAATGTATTTAAATAGCCCTTTTACTTCTAAATTCAAGAACTCTAGAAGCTCAACACTAAACAGCCCTATGATAACAAATCAACGTGTGAACAACCTAGTGCATAAGAGTCACCCTATAAGAACAACCCAGTCTGGATAGGCCATCTCTCATGAATCACCCTATAATAATACATTAGGGTATATACATGTGATGGGGGAGAACATGTTGAATAAATGAGCAGATTTCCATATTATCAACACAAGTATTCATAAATCATGAGCCAGACCCTCCCCCCCAAAAAAATCATGAGATGGGCTTAAAAATCCAAATATTTTTTAAAATAATAAATGTTGGGCTCTTTTTCTTTGCCTTCTGCTTTCTGAGGTGCCTTTGCTAAAACACTTTACACTTTTTTGCCCCAACCTTCAAGCCTGGAAACCTACACACACACACACACACACACACACACACACACACACACACACACATTAAATGAAACTGAGATTCTCTAGTAATCACCTGACTCCAGAAGCTGGGACTTTAAGAAAATCACCAAATGTCACAAGAGTTGGCAACACTAACAAACTTTCAATCATTCATCTTATGTAACAGTAAAAAAAAAAAAAGGTTTAGAAAATATGAACTGTAATACCCTCTTTCTGAAGACTGCCTCCTTTCCCAGCTTCTTACCTGCAAGTAGGTTCCTGATACACTGATTACATGCACTGCCTTCTCGCAACATGGTCCCCTCTCCCGACTGTGCCCCTGATCTAAGCAGTAATAGAAGCTTTCCTTTCTAATGGTTCTGATCACAGAGTTGAGGTACTTATTGCCAAGCTTCCCCCTTCAGGGTAAATTAGGTGTTTGGTTCTTTGTGTAGATTATGTGATAAGGCCTACAGTGAATCCCAGGTAAACCAGAATAAATCAATTAAGTTATATCTCAAAGGGTCATACACATCTCACTATAATCTCTCTCAATAGCAAAGGTGTGTTCACAGGAAACAATTAGAAGAAATATGGAAAATGAAGTGAGAGGATTTAGTAATAAGTCTGAAGCATTACTCCCTTGGTTAAAAATACACACTTGTATAGCTTTTTTGGTATTATTTTATTATGGTAGCAGCTGTGCTGTAGTTGGGCAGGATCATGCCTGAACAGCATACTGGCACTTTTGCTGAATGGAGGGATGCCATTTTGTTCTCAAAATGGCGTCTCTGCATAGCATGACCTTGCATGCACTGTACGTGGGTGAGATCACACCACATGGAGGACACTATTTTATACAGAAACAAAATGGTGTCCTCATGCAACTGCATGGAGGCATCCATTGTAAAGAACAAAACAGCATACTCCACACAGCGTGAGCTCACACACCCTGTACATGCCTTGCCATGCTGGCAGGGGCAGAGTATCTATAATTTAAATAGCAGGATTGCACCACTGAGTAGCAGCTAGTGGTCCCAACTGAGATGGGGATCTATTGAATGGCTAGGTGCTGTACGAACACATAGTGAGACAGACAAAAGGTAAGAGGGGAAACAGAAGCACAGAGAGATGAAACTACTTGCCCGAGGTCACACAGAAAATCAGTGGCAGAGGCAAGCTTAGAATCCTGGTCTCCTAATTCTTAATCCAGTGTGAGACACGTCTGGCTTTGCTGATGTCCTCTTCAAAGTACCCAGGGCTAAAAATCTTAAACATTCTGCTCTTGAAGAATTTTCTTTTAACTAATTAAATACTACATTCAAATGTACCTCCAACTAGAGGCCAGATCCTCAGTTGGTGTAAACATGCATAGCTCCCTTGAAGTCAACTAACTTGTGCTGATTTATACCAGCCAGGGATTTGGCCCCTGTCCTTTAAGAATAGATTCAGTAACTTGGAAATTAACCTCATTCCAAAACCAATTCTCCTCTTGTTGTGTGAAAGGATCTCTTCTTTCAGAAAGAATGGGAAATATTACTAAAGATAGGCAGGCTCCATATAGTAAGAGGAAGTAGAGATTAAGAGATGTATAGACAAAGAGATTAAGAGATGTATAGACAAAGATATTTTCAGACAAGATTTAAAGGAAGTGGAAAGTGAACAAAGCCAAAAGATACCCGAAGCCTGCTTCATTGGCAGCAACTGCAGAGGAGAAGGCTCCTGGATTACCTGTGGGAGGAATGTTATGAGAAGGGACACAGAAAAGACTTCTGATAGGCACCAAGCAAGTGAAAAGTTCAGCATACCACCACTTTACTTTTATAGCCTCTTTCTTTTAAACTGTACCCCAAAATGCTTCAGAGAGTCAAGCAATACAGCGACCAGGTTATAGAAAGGAAGGAATAATAGCAGAAATGAAAGAACCTAAAGTCAAAGAGATGGAAATAATAGGAAGGCAGTTCTGCCTGGGCAATGTGCCACAGGAGAAGGCCCTCATACCAACAGCTACTATATTGTGTGAAGGACGAAGAGGAGGCCTCTGCTAGATATGCAAAGAGAGTTGGGGGGTGGGAGGAGCAGAGAGAGGATATGTCTATGAGAATATTTCATTTGTGGCAAGCTGGGGTGCTCTAATGCCTCACACTAATAATTATCTGTGTGGACCCCACTGCTGAGCACTAAAAGTTCCCTAGTGCATGCTGATGTACTGCAATTTGAAACAGAGATACAAGGATTCTGAGGTATGAGGAGGAGATTTTCAGTGGACATTCACTGTCCTCATTTACTTGGAGTCACATTTTTCTCACAGTATTTTTCTCACTGCTCCTTTCTCCTCCACGTTCCTGAGGCTGTAAATGAGCATGAGTGTCACTGCCATATACATCACAGACACCAGCCTGTCCAGTCTGCTAGACAAGCTGGAGGTGGGGCGCGTGTATATGAAGCTCACCCTCCCATAGAAGATAGCAATCACAGTCAGATGGGAGGAGTAGGTGGAGAAGGCCTTTACTCTCCTGTGGCACACAGAGTGCTTTGTCAAGATGATGGGGAGGATGTAAACATAGGAGATGCAAGTCAGGATGAAAGCGCTCACCAGACTCACCCTGCTCCGACGGCAAAGATCAGGACATCATTCAGGAAGGTGTCAGCACAAGGCAGCTCCAAGAGCGTCTGGATGTCACAGTGAAAATGGTGAATGACAATGGAGCCACAGAAAGGAAACCAGGACATTGGGAGAATGTGTAACAAGGATGTTGTGAAGCCACCTGTCCATGAGCTGGCCATGAAGGCAACGCACACTGCTCTGCTCATGACAGTGTAGTGTGGGGGTGGCAGATTGTCACCTAACAGTCATATGCCATGGCAGAGCTCAGTGCCCACCATGGTGATGAAAAATAACCACAGCTGCATAATCCAGCCACTGAAGGAAATGCACTTCTTCTCCAACAAGAGATTTACCAGCAGCTTGGGGGTGGTGATGAAGGAAAAACAGCTGTCTAAAAAGGAAAGGTGGCTGAACAAGAAGTACATGGGGTGTGGAGGTGATGGTCCAACCAGATCACCATCATTATGATCACATTCCCCAAAGGGGTGACAACTGGGAAGATAATTAGGAATATCCCAAACAGTAACATCTGTGGCTCACAGAGGCCAGAAAAGCCCAAAAAGTGGAACTCAGGGACCTGAGTTTGGTTTCCATTCCTCAAGACATTGAAAATAGCAAAGGATCAAGCTGGAAATCCCCATGTTTGTTAATACAAGATCAAACACATGCAGTTATTACAAGCATTCATACAACACTGTTATTTATAGAGCACCCTGGAGATGCTAATGGCTTACAGACAGCAGAGAGACACAGGGCCACTACAGCTGCTTTGCAGACCTCCTGCATAATATGTTACCAAATACCGTATTATTCAAAACTGATTCAAATTGCTTTGATAGCTTCACATTTTGAGAATTGTTAACAAAGGAGAATGATTAACATCAAGGTATCAGGATGGAACAAGGTGACTAGTGGGGTCCCCCAAGGATCAGTATCAGGTCTGGGCTTATTTAACAAGTATCCCTGGAGGCCCTGGGCACGACTGGGGCCCTATTGTGCTAAGCACTGTGTCTATAGAAAGGTAAACAGCAGTGGCCCGATTTTCAGAAGTGCTCATCACCCACCAACTCCCATTTTTCTCACTGGGAGGTGTTGAGCTAGGAACACTTATGAAAATCAGGCCATTTGTTAATTAAATTTTTGGGTGATATTAAACCAGGAAGTTGTGTGAAAACCACTGAAAACAGTGATGTAACACGCTGGGGTCTGGAGATGTCAGATAGATGGACAGGATATCCACTGATATTCAGCATGGAAAAAAATGCAAGCTAAAATACCCAAGAATGCCCCACTGGGAACAATTTTGAATGGGTCGGAGAAGAGAGGAGAGGAGAGGAAACTAGATGACCATGCTAAGTCTTTTCCATCTCTACTTTTCTATGTATCTATGAAATAGTAAAGTACATAAAATGAAAAGCTTGTAAAATTCAGAATCACTCATTACAACAGCAACTTTAAACACAGAAATCAATTCAGTTCTTTGGGCGTCTGCAAATTTTAAATTCAATAGCAAGACAGAAAAGGTGGTAAAAAATGAAGACATTTTAAGCAATAGAAACAGCAGCCTGTGAAATGATAACTCTTCATTTGCCATCCTTTTCATAACTGAAGCAAAACCTTTTAAGTCAAGATTTCATTCATCTCCCTCCCTGTTATCTGCCAGGATCAGTTATCTCTCAAGATTTCCAAAAAAGCAAGCGTAGAGAATGAGTGTGGACACAGCTGATGAGGGATTGTTCCTTGTGGGCTTCTAATATCACATGGATAGTTGCTAAGTACCTTTAATTCCTAGACCTAGAGCATTGCCTGGTGCCCTAAGGAAGGTGTTGGATAAGGGTTAGCTAGCAGGAAGGTACCAGCAACTAGGAAGCAGGTTAGTTCCCATGGAGTTTTTTGGAGAATGGGGGCAAGTTAGGCAGCTGCATCATTTACACTTTCTCAGCCAGCTCGTTAGCTTTATTCCTTCCCTTGTTCCCTCCATTCTCACTCCCACTCTCTTCCTCCTTTTTGCCCTCCTTTCCCTCCCTTTCTATCATCTGTTCTGTACATAAGAACATAAGAACGGCCATACTGGGTGTAACCGTGCCTCTGTGGGTCACAAATGAGAATACCAAATTCAGGACAAACTGCTGAGAAATAAGGCAGATACACCCCAAAACTGGAGGTTATTCTCCCATGAGATATATCAAACCAGCAACAAAAATAAACTTCTGTTTCACCACACTGGCTAACAAGAAGTCGGAACAGCAGTTTCCTTAGGCATTCCAGTCCTTGTATCGCCACCAAAAACACTAGACTTAGAGATGAGTGGTTCTTTAAAACCAATCTCCTCAAATAAAAGGTTCTTCTGATCCCAAAGGACCAGCCATACACCCAGGTCAATATACAACTCAGATCTTACCCAAAAATCACGCTGTTGCCAATCCTTTAGTATCTAAAATCTAAAGGTTTATTCTAAAAAGAAAGAAAGAAAGGTGAGAGTTAAAATTGGTTAAAGGAATCAAATACATACAGTAATTGCAAAGTTCTTGGTTCAGGTTTGTAGCAGTGATGGAATAAACTGCTGGCTTGATAAGTCTCTGGTTGCACCCAAATCATTCGAAGGACCTCAGACTCTTGGTTAGAATGCTCCCATTAGTATAAGTCCATAGTCCAGAGTCTGGAACAGAAAAGAGGCAAAATGGAGGTGTTTCCAGCGCCTTTTATAGCTTCTGTCATGTGGAGGGAAAACCATTGTCTCAAACAAAGCCCTCAGCACAGCTAGTGGAAAATCACAGGTGACAAGATAGTGTTTGGAGTCACATGGGCGAGTCACATGTCCATGCATGATTCCGCTTTGACATAGTAGGAAATCATTACCTATACCTCAAACAGCACATTTACAGGAAAGTCCCTTCAGGGTAGGTAGGCGTCTCCCATTGTGAGTTAAATGTTCTTTTGATGGGCCACTCAATTTGAATAGTTCCTCCAAGATGTGCTGGCTAGCTACCTTGTGGGCGTTACCCCAGAAGCAGCTATAGAAATCCAGCTACAGAGCCAATACTTATAACTTCATTTACAAAAATGATACAAGCATACAAATAGCAGAATTATATTCAGCGAGTCATAAACTTTCCATAGACACCTTACTTGACAACCTTTGTACAAGATTTGTTGCAAATATATAACAGTGGTTGCAACAATGATCTATATAGTCATATTTTAATCAGATAACATCACACTGGGTCAGACCAACGGTCCATCTAACCCAATATCCTGTCTTCCAACAGTGGCCAGTGCCAGATGCTTCAGAGGGAATGAACAGAACAGGTAATCATCAAGTGATCCATCCCCTGTCACCCATTCCCAGCTTCCGGCAAACAGAGGCTAGGGACAATGTACCTCTTTCTATCCTCCCATCTAAGCTCCGCTTTTTGCTTCTTCTTCTTCTTTTTTTTTTTTTAACCATCTCCCCATTTTCAACTCATCTCTGCTTCCTCCTGGCACTAACAACTGTCCTAGTCCTGGCACACCCCATCTACCCACCTCTTTTCCTCTCTCTCCTTTCCCAGAGTGTTTTCCACTCATTTTGCACAAGTATAAGTAACTACACAAGACAGTGGACAATCAGGACCAAAATTTCTACCAAAACAAGCTTCAAAGGAAACAGTCCTGGGAAAGGTGAAATATTTCCAATTTTCTGACCAATAAGAACATTTTCTTAGCAACATAAGAATTGGAGTAAATTAATGATCCTTCTAGCGCAGTGTCCTCTCTCCAATGAGAGCCAGTGCCAGATTTTTCAGCTTCAGAGGAATACATACTGCACCTGATTGTGCAATGCTATGCTATGGGAGGCAATTTCTTCCTCACCTCCAGCCTGTGATCAATTTATGCCTGAAACATTCATTCATATTAAAGTCTAATCCCATTTTTAATCTTACTGAGCGATTTAGGTCAATAATATGATGTGGCAGCCAAGGTCTAAAGTTCAATTATAAGGGACCTGATCCAACAGCAGCTGAAGTTCATAGGAACCCTTCCTTCAACTCCGGTGGGCTTTGGAACAGGCCCATGCTGCATAAGAACTACTTCCTTTTATCCACTTTAAATGATCTGCCTTTCAAATTCAAGATACCCTTGTCCTTAGATTACTAACAGGCACACTCAAAAGGCCTTCTCAATGCCATCCCTTCTTTTATATACCTTGATATTTCCTCTTGCTCCTCTCTGCCCTGAAGCTCTGAACTGCCTGAAGAATGAGGTGCTTTGACATTACATCCTTCTGACATAGACTTTGTCTGCTGTTCCTATATATTCAAAAACATTTATAGCTATTTCATGCAGTGTTTAGCTTGAATAACTCTGGCTGCACTAAACCCCAACATGGTCTAACTTACCTTTGCAACAAGCAATAATTTCCTTGTGATATTATGCCGCCCACTGATTAAGGTGCTGGTCCAACATAAGTGTTTAAGTTAAGTTCTTCTTGGAGCTGGTCCATGAAGAACCTTATCTCACAGTCACTGATTAAAAATAAGACTTCTAACATTGTACACCAGGATATAATGGAGCCGAAGTGTAATTTATAGCACTGGCAATTTTGTTCATGTTGCTGCCAGACACAGAAGTTTATTTTCATAATATTTTTTCCTTCTTTCAAAGAAGTGTGAGTGAACTGAGCACTGGTGAAACATTTCAGACAGTTGCTAGAGAATGAAATCTTCTATTTTTCTACCAAACTGATACAGCAACTAGTGATTACAGTGCAAACATCACCATACTGCCCCCTCATTGATGTGTCTTAACCTTGACCTCATCTAGAGAGGAGAAAGGGAGGTCAATCTCCATGGCCCATTCAGTCCTTTACCTCTCTGATGAGACTGCCAGATGTGTTTTTGTGATGTGTTTAGCTGTTCACTACTGTGCAGGACCCCAGACCAGATATTACTATGACCATTACTGGAATTATATGTTTAGTTCTGGTGTCCACTCCTTAACAAAAGATGTTGACAAATTGGAAAGGGTTCAGAAGAGAGCTACAAGAATGATTCAAGGTCTGGACAGAGACTCAGTGAACTCAGTCTATTTATCTTATCAAAGAAAAGGCTAAGTGATTTAATCATGGACTAAAGTACCTACATGGGGATAGATTTCTAATAGTAGAGTGTTCTTTAATCTAGCAAACAAAGGCAAAACAAGGTCCAATCGTTGGAAGCTAAAGCTAGATAAATTCAGGTTTTTAATGGTGAGGGATAATTAACCACTGGAACAACTTATCTAGGATTGTGGTGGATTCTCTGTCACCTGAAATCAAGATTGGAACATCTGCATAGGTGGTGGATATAATAGTCCAGGGGAGGCTAAGCCGCCACTGAGGAAACAATGTCACTTATTTCTGACAGAGGTGCAGTTAGGTATATTCAGAAGACAGCTTCATGGACGAATGGGCAAAATCACAGCTTTTGAAACCAGAAGGCATCCTCTACTACTGGTCATGTATCTGGTACCATGAAGGCACATTCCATGGCACCATTTGTATGAGGCCCCACTTGTTTATGCTGTGCAGACTCCAAGCATTACTTACCCTTGTTGAAAGCCTGAGCTGGAGGGGGCCTTTTGGAGGCTCCATTACAACATTAACTCTCTTAAAGTATTGACTCCGAGATCTCTACAATTATAAACAAACAACAGGGTGATGCACGGGGTACATTTTGGTCCTGTTCAGGTCAGTGACATCTCAGTAATGGGTTTGTTTACAGCCCACACACAGCGCAGAGATACAAATAGCTTCTTTTTCGTTATTTTGCTTTATAATCTATATAAAAAGCGCCTATCCAAGGCTCTTGGTGCCTTTGCCAAAAGTTAAAAATGCAGTCAAATCAAAAGTAGAGCCAGGAGCTGCTCCTAACCTCAAATCAAAAAATAACCAACCACAATAGAAAAAACCCAACCAGCATGTTCCCCCACCTGCCCTAAACAAGAACCCTTATACTGACGCTTATGCTTCTCTTCACCCCACACCAACCTCCTGAAAAAGAATGTCTCAAATACCAAAGAATATTTCCATGCCATAGCTTCCTAGTGTTATTCATTATATTTGTTCTATAACATGTTCTTCCATGCGCGCTTTCCCAATATCTTGACCTCCCAAATGTTTCTTGTAAACTTTGCTTCATATAATGTGCAATTGTTTAATTGGATGTGCAATCAGTCCACACAGACACCACCACTGAATTATATTCAGTGTCACTGTAGCTGGCAGATGCCAGGAAAAAAGCAGCTATTAAGTTCATAGGTTGGAGGTGGGCCATGGAAACCCTGTACCTATGCAAAGAGCAGCAGCCTGCTTCAAACATCTCATAGAATCATAGAACTGGACAGGACCTCGAGAGGTCACCTAGTCCAGTCCCCTGCATTTAAGGCATGATTAAGTATTATCTAGACCAGGGGTGGGCAAACTTTTTGGCCTGAGGGCCACATCTGGGTATGGAAATTGTATGACGGGCCATGAATGCTCCTGAAATTGGGGGGTTGGGTGCGGGAGGGTCTGAGGGCTCTGGCTGGGGGTGCAGGCTCTGGGGTGGGGCTGGGGATGCAGGGTGGAGGTGCAGGAGGGTGCTCTGGGCTGGGACCAAGGGATTCAGAGGGCGGAAGGGGGATCAGGGCATGGGCAGGGGGTTGGGGCACGGGAGGGGGTTAGGGTTACAGTCTCCAAGTGGCGCTTACCTCAAGCAGTTCCCGGAAGCAGCGGCATGTCCCCCCTCCGGCTCCTACACAGAGGCGCAACCAGGCAGCTTGGCGCTGCCCCGTATGCAGGCGCCACCCCTGCAGCTCCCATTGGCCATGGTTCGCAACCAATGGAAACTGCGGAGCCCCTTGGCTGACCCCATGCATAGGAGCCAGAGGGAGGACATGCCACTGCTTCCGGGAGCTGCGCAGAGCCACAGCATGCACGGAGCGGGGCAAGCCCCCAGCTGGAGTGCCAGCGCGGGGCAAGCCCCAGACCCCACTCACCAGCAGGAGCTTGAGGGCTGGATTAAAACGTCTGAAGGGCCGGATGTGGCCCCTGGGCCGTAGTTTGTCCACCCCAATCTAGACCATCCCTGACAGGTGTTTGTCCAACCTGCTCTTAAAAATCCCCAATGATGGAGATTCCACAATCTCCCCTCATAGAATACAAATGCTCTATATGTAGGGTACATTCAGGCACTGGGTAGCTGGGGCAGAATATCTCTTCTGCTGTTTGTGATAGCTGTGTGCAGCAGGAAATGCTATGGTCACATGTTTTAGAGAAGATAGTGAATGCAAATGAAAAAATGCTGGGTATTTAGTCATTGCCACCTTTGTTTCATGGGCTCAGTGGTTGTCATTTCCAAGTAGCAGACACAGAACTTCTCTCATTTAACCACTTATTTTAAAATTTTCTGCAACACAGATTTGTTTTGTAGAGGAACTGGGTATCAGTTCGTAATATTCACTTTCTCTTTAGGCATCACATTATCCATTCTGTAGCATTCCAAGCTAGATGCAGGTCCCTTCGAACTGGAAAAAAATGAGGGGACAGCTCAGTTGCCTGATATCATTTTTGTTTACAAGTATCTTAAAGCGCTGCTCCAAAAACTAGCAAACAAAGTACAGCAAGTATGTTATACAAACCACATCACTTCTACAATGTTTGCTCATCGAAATAAGATACCTTACTGCACATATTCCATATGCTATAGTGCCATAGCACAACTCAGTCCATGTTAAGAGGGGTTTTAGACATGTAATAGACACAGTAAAGAGTATCAAGAGAGATTTGTTGCTGTTCCTTACAGGAATTACTGGGTGGAATTCTATGGCCTGTGTTATGCAGGATTTTGTGCTGGTCTTACCATCAATGAATTATTAGGCTATCACATGAAGCTATGGAGATTTGAAATCTAGCTTTATTCCTCTGTCAAATTAGAAGGTTTAGTGTAGCTATGCTCCCCAACCCTGAGTAAAACTATGAAAGTTGCACTTCGTTGAAGCATTGCTGTGGAACAGGACTAGCATTTAACACCGCTTTTTTTTTTTTTTAAATGATTCCCCATATTGACAAAGTAGGACTCCAGTCACCGTCCTTCCCATTTCTGCATGTTCTCCACATCAAGAGTTTTTCGCCTTCTCCAGGACACTTCTTTCCTTGTCAGCCTCCCCACTGTCTTTCCCTTATCTTTTTGTAAGGTCAGGGAACATGTCTTCTGGCCAGCCTGTCTTCCATAGCCTGTGCTTTGGGGGTGGGTTCAGAGAGCCCAGGGACTCTTCTGGACTGATTACTTCCTACAGACAAATGCCTCCGAAAGTCATGGGGCCCTTATTCCCTCAGAATGTGGTACCCTAGGCAACCATTTATCAAACCTGTACCTGTACCCCTGTACAAATTACAACATTGGAGAAAGCAGTGGCACGAATTCAGAAATTTCTTGGGGGGGGAGAAAAGAGGGGACAAATTCTGGTGTATCCCCTCACCCCTGCACAGACCTCGCTCTAGTCCCCATTCATGTCCCCCTCCCCTCCCGCAGGGACCCCGGGTCTCCCTCAGCCAGGGAATTTCCAGTCTATCTTACCCACATAGGGCATGTGCTGGTGCTGCCAGAACTCCCATGCACCCAGCTGTACAGGAACAGACTCTTCGTGCACAGGTCGCAACACCATTTGGCCTGGTTGCCCCTCTGTCTGACAAATATCCATGGTGTTGTGACCACACAGCAGAAACTGTATTTATTTAGTATGGGACCACAAATGATGGCAAGTGGTCAGGGCATACCTCCTGGTTCCATGGCCTATGGAACTTTGAGCAAGTACAAAAACCTGGGAGGAGGCACGTTCACTCCCATGCTCCCCAGTCCTCTTTATTGCTTCTATGGGGGCAAAGGTTTTATTTAAAAAACAAAATCCACTAAAGGCAAGGCAATCTAGTTGGATCTTGTAAGTAACCGTCACTGTTCATTAAAATTGTCTTGAATGTGTGCATGGGATGGCCAGCAATAACCATTCAGAAGATATGTGAGAGGGAAGGTGGGGAAACACCTATTTCATATTGCGGGCCTGTTCGCGTAGTCATCAGTGGCAGCTCCAGGCACCAGCGCTCCAAGCGTGTGCCTGGGGCGGCAAGCTGCGGGGGGCGCTCTGCCAGTCCCTGCGAGGGCGGCAGTCAGGCAGCCTTCGGCGGCATGCCTGCGGGAGGTCCGCCGGTCCCGCGGATTTGGCAGCAATTCGGCAGCGGGTACGCCAAAGCCACGGGACTGGCGGTCCTCCCGCAGGCATGCCGCCAAAGGCAGCCTGCCTGCCGTGCTTGGGGCGGCAAAAAAGCTAGAGCCGCCCCTGGTAGTCATATGCCGTTCTTGAACTGATTGAAATTTTTTAAAATGCTGCCTGGGGTCTGGGAAAGGAATTTTTCCTAATACTGATGTCAATACAATTGGAAAGAAGATAGTAAAGAATGACAGAAGTGACAGACTGTGTTTCAAAAGATTTGCTGGTTAGCTGTCAAGCTATTTGCAGAGGCAGCTGAGGAAATGCTTGCATGAACAAAAAAACCCCAAAAAACCAACTCACGCGCCCCGCCCAGACACAAAGGAAATTAGATAAAGGAGACAGAGAGATCACAGTTTGCTCTGAAATTGGTTCTTCAACCCTGTCTATATTACAGCTGTGATTGAGTAGGTTACAACAGGTTTGTGGTGTAGTGTAGTGTCCCTATAATCGGGCTCAAGCCTTGGGCTGTTGGTCCAGGGTTCTAACTCTTTTATGAAGGCATGGTTAGGCTTCAATAACATTGCAACTTTTAACCCCTGATTTGATTATCGCTATAGCATCGAGTTTTAAAAAATGAGCTAATTGCAGAAATCAGTTCACAGCAATATTGTCATGGCAATGACAAGGATAACCAGCAGGACCGGCTCCAGGGTTTTTGCTGCCCCAAGCTGCGGGGGAGGGGGGGGGAAAGAGAAGCAGCGATCGCGACCTGCTTTCTTCTTTGGCGGCAGGTCCTTCCCTCTGAGAGGGACCGAGGGACCCACCGCTGAATTGCCACCGAAGAGCCAGACATGCCGCCCCTTCCCCTTGGCCGCCCCAAGAACCTGCTTGCTGTGCTGGTGCCTGGAGCCGGCCCTGATAACC
Organism: Chrysemys picta bellii; assembly: GCF_011386835.1. Classification (NCBI taxonomy): domain Eukaryota; kingdom Metazoa; phylum Chordata; order Testudines; family Emydidae; genus Chrysemys; species Chrysemys picta. Next base: position 88,367,990 of record NC_088791.1, on the reverse strand, counting down.
ACTGATAGAAGCTGAGTATGAAAGCAAACTTTGTGGATACATATCACATTTCAAGAAGAGTTATAGCAGCCATTGGTTAAATAACACAATTATTATTTGTATTCCAGCAGCTCTCAGGGGCACCAATCAGGGATCAAAGCCCCATTGTGCTAGGTGCTGTACAAACACAGAACAAAAAGATGGTCTCTGCCCCCAGTTAATTTATAAACCAAATGGCAATGGAATCAGCTAGAGCTGTACAAAACTGTAAGTTTGCATAGATTTCTTCCTTCCATTTCATTTCACGTTGGTCCACTCCACCTCTCATTCCCCCTCCTAGTTTTGTGCTGGAACAAATCCAACATCATGGGTTTGGAAAGAAACCATGAAACGCCAGGGGTCAGCTCAAAACTGGAACAATATTTATGAACCTTTTGACAAACCAGGGCCAAGTTTATAATACTAAAAAACAATTTCCCCTTTATGTCATTTCAAGTTGTTGCTAAAATGTCACAAAGCTGTAGCCAAGACTTTAAAATGGAAGGAGACAGATAAGAAAGAAGCCAAGAATACGGAAAATTCCTCGAGGTGCTGGGGGAGATATTTTTTTTTTTGTACAAAAGTCAAAGAGTTAGTCGGAAAATATGAACAAAGTACATTCCCATCCCACTAATGATAATATTTATAGAATTCCTTATCCCACAATAAATATGGGAAGGGGTTTAGACATTTAGACGATTTCCGAAAGAATGATTTTTTAATGACGGTAGAGATCTTTAAACATTCACTTATTTTGTTCCAGGGCTATAAAAATTATCTCAGGCCTTTCTAGGCACTCATCACCATACAGTCTGAGAATCTCATTGTTAAACCCTTAAAATAAAACTGAAAAATGTCTCACTAAATTCTTGATCCAAATAGTAACATAAAATACAAATATTTTTCCTTTAGACTTACCTTTCAAATAAAGATCAAGAGACTTAATAAAACTGCACAAGGACAAGAAAAACAAATGTAGAAACACAATTAATACTGGTTGTTAGGGATGTGAATCTTGCTAGACTAGCTGAGGAAAGAAAAGTGGCTGAAAAGATCAGGAGTGGCAAACAAAGAAGAAATATTTCAAAGAATATGCTTGATCAAGAACTTCACAAATACTGTAACGATCCAAAGAAATCTGCAGAACTCTTTCAGTGAGATGGTCCTAACAGCATCTGGGAAAATCACTGATTTTAAGGGCAAGGTTAATAAATTAGTGAAAAATGATTAGCTGGAATATATATGTTTAAACAGTTAATTAGTAGGTTAAGTGAAATAATGTATCTTTGAAAGGTTTGCGGTAAGAGGATAAGTTTTATATTTTGATATCTGTTTTATAATATATATAAATTAAGTCTCATGGGACTAGAAAAAAATTATTGGGAGATGAGCATAGGGCATAATATCTAGACAGCTGTCTTCATTTTGGTGTCTTACCTCCAAGAGATATCGGATTATCCCCAAATCTTTAATGGGAGGAGAGGGAGTAGGAGTAAAGAGATTTAAGTTAATTTGGGGCATGCTGAAGTGATCTTTTAATTTAGGTCCACATCCTGAAAACATTTGTACTCATGCTTAGCTTTACTACTGTCAGTTCTGTTGAAATCAATGGTAAAGATAAGCATGTGCTAAAGTGTTTGCAGGTTTGGAGACTTAATGAGCAACGAACGAGTTTAAAATAATTCAATATTAAAGGAAGAATTATATATGAGAAATAAAAATGGACTAGATGAAGGGAGCAAGAGTGGAACTAGTTTATGGACCCAAATCAGCAAAGCACTTAACCACATGTGTAGATCCTACTGAATTCAGGTACTTAATGCTTTGCTGAACTGGGGCCTATATTAGTGCCAAACCTCCTTGTTTGCTTTACAGAGGTTTAAGATAGAGAGGCATTTCTTAAGTTGTATGAGCATGGTGTGAAATAACCCAATAAAACGTTGCTGCTGTTCCCAAGAGGGTTAGCACCTGCAGCTACAAAGCGGCAAGATTGCCTTCTGGCAGCCTAGAGCTTGTCTTCACTGCAAAGTAAACTCCAGTTATAACTCAGATTGCCCCTAACTTTAGTCTCATCCACACACAAAAAGGCTTATAGTGAGTGCAGTGGTGCTTTTACCTCTAGTTAGCTGGCCCATCAAGTGAAACAGGCAAAAGCCCAAAGGCTGCTAACACTCAATGCTAACATGACCTCTCTTTAGCATGGATGCAGGCTAGCGCCACTCAAGTACCACCATTACTCAAATACCTTCCCACGGTTCCCCCCATGTGCCCAGAAAGAATAGATCCATTCTCTCAAATTCACTGGGAAAGAATTTAGAGAGCAGCTCAACTTATGACAGTGCTAAGAACCTCGGAATGTGCCCCCAGAAGTCTGACTGTGACACAAAGTGAGTGCAGTGCCAGCGTGGAGGCAGTGTTCCTTTGCAGCGTGGGTCCCCTCACTCAAGCTAACTCAGGAGGAGTAACTCAAGTGTAGTTAACTCTGCAGTGAAGACATACCTATAGACAGCTTGAATACTGCATAGTTTCCCCATGTGCTCCTATACTGTGTAATCCAAAGCCTGTATCTGACTCCATGGCTTAGTGAAAAGCAAAGCTCTGAGCCGTTACTCTACATTCCTTATCAGCTACCACCATCATGTGGCCATGCTGCTTCAAAATTTATAACGACCAATACTTTGGTTGCAACCATGTTCTATATGGTCCCAGATTATGTCAATAACATCACAGGTGCCCCAGAATGAAGCCACAGAACGGCTCTTAAATGTTACGGAGCGCCAAGCGGACATGCCTCAGGCGCTACTAGCACTGCAAACCGAGCAGCTCTGTGCCTGCCCTCCCCTGAACGCTGTCGCAAAACTCTTTCTCATGCTCCCCCCCCCCCCCGACACCGCCAACACACCCTTATCAACCTCCTGGCTCCAGTCTGTACCCGCTGCAGTCCACTCCTGCCCCGTCACAGTCCAGCCCTGCAGACTCCCAGTACCCACTGCACTCAACACCCGTCCCTCTGCAGTTTAACCCTGCTGAAGAACAGTACCCGCTGCACTGTACTCCAAAGGACAAGGCTGCATATGGTACCTGGACATACACAAATCTTTAACCATCCTGGGACCCCACCTCCTCCTTGGACCCTCCCTTCCCCCACAGTGCTGATGTGTTTTTTTGTTTGTCTCTCTCCTCCGGTTGTGGTTTTTTAATAAAATAATTGTTTTGGTTTGAAAGCGATCTTTATTCCATTAATTGAAAGCAAACAGAGCCCTGCAAAGCAACAGGCAATTTCCTTAAACCTTCACAGTGCATTGTCTGCACCAATCACAATCACCTCCTAGCATTACAAGCACTGCACTCCTGAGCATAGCAACAAATATTAGTGGCTTTCAGCTTCAAATTGCTGCCTCAAGGCATCCTTGATCCTTATGGCCCCGCACTGCGCCCCTCTAATAGCCCTGGTCTCTGGCTGTTCCAATTCAGCCTCCAGGCACTGAGCCTCAGCAGTCCAGCCCTGAGGCCCTGGCTACACTTGCAGCTGTACAGCGCTGTGAGGTAAACCTGTCTTTGTACAGCTGAGTAGGGAAAAGCGCTGCAGTCTGTCCACACTGACAGCTGACAGCGCAGTGGTGTGGCCACACTTGCAACATTTGCAGATGTGTTGGGAGCGGTGCATTATGGGCCGCTATCCCAGCATTCATGTGGCTGCAACGTGCTTTTCAAAACGGGGGGGGGTTGGATTGTGACAGGTAGTGTGGGGGGAGAGAGAGTGCTTTTTGGAGCATGTCAGCTCTCTATTTTGCAAGTTCCGAACTCCCGGCCCCCTGCTCATTCATTTACTCACTCAAAGCCAGCTGCAAACTGTTTGCTTTTCTCTGTGGTACGAGCTTTGAAACCGGCACTTCCGCATTCCTGCAGCTGGTCACAACAATGGAGAGGATTGGCCACTTGACAAGGTGATTAGTACAGCGCTACAAGCGTTTACACTAACACCCGTGAGTTGTAGCCACTCCACTGCAGCTGTTATTCCTCTCGGAGATGTGGAGTACCTGCAGCGGTGTACCCAGGGAGATACAGTGCTATAAGTGCCCTGTCAGTGTGGACGGGGAGTGAGTTACAGCGCTGGGGGAGGCTTTACAGCGCTGTAACTTGCAAGTGTAGCCAAGGCCTGAATGAAGCTTCCACCCTTCCCTTCACAAATATTATGGAGCATACAGCACGTGGCTATAAGCATAGGAATATTGTCATCGGCCAGGTCCAGCCTCCCATATAGGCAGCACCAGCGGGCCTTTAAACGGTCAAAACCACACTCAACAGTCATACTGCACTTGCTCAGCCTGTTGTTGAACTGCTCCTTGCTGATGTCAAGGTGCCCTGTGTATGGCTTCATAAGCCATGGCATTAAGGGGTAGGCAGGGTCCCCCAGGATCACAATGGGCATTTCGACTTCCCCTATGGTGATCTTCTGGTCCAATCATAGAATATCAGGGTTGGAAGGGACCTCAGGAGGTCATCTAGTCCAACCCCCTGCTCAAGCCAGGACCAATCCCCAGACAGATTTTTTTTTTTGCTACAGATCCCTAAATGGGCCCCCCTCATGGATTGAATTTATAACCCTGGGTTTAGCAGGCCCATGCGCAAACCACTGAGCTATCCCTCCCCCCTAGGAAGAAAGTCCCTGCTTGCAGCTTCCTGAACAGGCCAGTGCTCCAAAAGATGCATGCATCTTTCGGGACCAGCCTGCGTTAATGTCTATTAAATGCCCATGGTGATCCACAAGCACCTGGAGAACCACAGAGAAATACCCCATCTGATTAATGTACTTGGTGGCTAGGTAGTCTGGTGCCAGAATTGGAATATGCGTGCCATCTATCGCCACTCCGCAGTCAGGAAAGCCCATTTCAGCAGAGCCACCCACAATGTCATGCACGTTGCCCAGAGTCATGGTCTTTCAGAGCAGAATGCGATTAATGGCCCCGCACACTTCTGTCAACACGAGTCCAACGGTCAACTTTCCTACTCCAAACTGGTTAGTGACCGATCAGTAGCAGTCTGGAGTAGCCAGCTTCCACAGTGCAATCGCCATGTGCTTCTCCAACGACTGGGCAGCTCTCATTCTCATGTCCTTGCGCCGCAGGGCTAGGGCGAGCTCATCACACAGTCCCATGAATGTGGCTTTCCTCATGCGAAAGTTCTGCAGCCACTGCTCATCATCCCAGACGTGCATGACGATGTGATTCCACCACTCAGTGCTTGTTTCTGGAGCCCAAAAGTGGCATAACACTGTGGTCAGCACCCCCGGGAATGCCACAAGCAATCTTGTGGCGTAGCTAGTATGTGTGGCGAGATCAATGTCGCACTCCTCTTGCCTTTGTAGATTAAGGAATAACTCCACTGCCAATCGTGATGTGGTGGTCAGAGCGAGCAGCATACTTGTCAATAGTTCGGGATCTATTCCTGCACCCCAAATAGGCAGAGTGTGCAGTACACAAACCATTGAAAGATGGCGCCAAATGTGGACAGAAGCACAGGGATTGCTGGGATGTGAAGCAATGCATCACAGGGCATTAGGACAGGACCCAGGATGCCCCACAACCCTCTCTGTCTTCCCACAACTCTTAGCAGCAGAAGTGGAAGAGATGTTCTATGGGATAGCTGCCCAGAGTGCACCACTCTGAATACCAATGCAAGTGTCACAAGTGTGAACACACTACTGTGCAGGCAGCTGACAGTGTGAACACACAAGAGCAGTTTCCCTTCAGCACTCTCTGAACAGTGCTGTAACTGCCTGCAATGTAACTCTGCCAGTGTAGACATACCCTTAGGGTAAGCTGTCTCCTTTAGTAACAGAAGAAACAGCCTTAGAGCATTCTGAGTTACTTATACCAAGCTAGAAGAATTAACAAAAGAGAAAATACATCAGAAGCATTTTTCTCAAAGTTTATACAAGAGTCTTGATCAAGTAACATAATATTCACAACTCCTTTACACACACACCAGTAACAAATATACTGTTCAAAACAGAGAACTAAAAGCCAGCACTCTTGTCACTATTAATACTGAACAGGTTCCCCTGGAGAAGACCTAATTGGACAGAGGTGTAGCTGATTACCCGTCCAGACTCCAGATTGGTGCTAGTGAGCCAATTAGCCCATTAACAGGGAAGCTGTATAAAAGGACATGGGAGGGCTTTAATAGAGATAAATAGAGGGTTAAGGGAGTATGCTGAAGGAAGGTCTCTGAGTAGAGACCTTATTGCCTCTTCCCTTTCTGGAGACAGGCCTAGAAAGTTGTAAAGAGGGGGAGACACACCTATGCATTGATAGAGGGATTAAAACACTGTAAATAAACTACCGTGGGTGTTTACAAACAAGAAAGTCTCAATGGTGTGAGTCTGTAGAAAAGGCAGGGGAGTGGCATACCACCCAGTCACCAGTGGGGGCTTGTCTGGGACTTGCTTGTAGCTGTGTGAATGGAGGAGCTGCTGAAGAGGTCTGGCAGGCGAGGTATTGACAGAAACACTGTAATGGGTGGTAGAGCAGTAAAGAGAAATGCAGAAAACCCTCTACCTTCTAAGAATCCCACCATGCAGAAAAACAGTTCTTGCTTGCCCTTGCAGACAGAGCAACAAAAAAGCCTGCAGGAATTTATAAGGGAGCAAGCCCAGCTACCACAACAATTCCCACAAAGTCTGGTGAGTCCTGCAGTGAGGGGCAAAAAGCAGGCACTGAGCCCTCTCCTAGCCTTCTATCAGTGCTTAATTTATGCCAAGGCTGGGCCCCACCACCTCTGGGCTTGCAGTGTCTTATGAAAGTAAGAAAGTTGCTTGAGCCCTGGCACCTCTTTCATTACAAATTAAGCACTGCTTTCCAAATGTCTCCTTCTCTTCACCCCTGAATTCTCCTTCCCCTGCCTTTCTGTCCAGCTTTCATATTAATGGGCTAATTGGCTCATTGATTCTCTTGCATCAATCTGGCCTGGTAATCAGGCACACCTCTGTCCACTTAGGCCTTCTCTAGGGAAGCTAATTAGTACTACTCATGACCAGACAGCTGGCTCAAGCACTACCTCTGAGCGCACTCACTGGTTTTAAAAGAATAGTTTCAAACATTTCAAAAACACACACAAATTCTAGCTTAGAATATCAAACAGTAATCTTAAAATACTTACTCTGAAATCCATAGTTAATTTGGACTTAGCATACAGTGTGATAATGTTTCTTAATCAAAGCAAAAAGAAAACGTTGTAGAGATGGTGAATACCACTGCCAAAACATTTTTTTTTCCAAGTAAAATAACAATTTACCACACAACATCTCACTAAAATCAATCAGTAGGGCCAGTGCTGTCCAGTGCTAGGGCAGTGAACTGGAATCAAGGAGACATGGTTTCTAGCCACAGCTCTGCTACTGTGATTTTGGGAAAGACACTTCACCCCTGTATTTCTCCTCCCATCTTTTGTCTCTTATTAGTTTTCTTAGGCAGCATCTGTATCTTGCTAAATGTTTTACTCCTGGGGGAATTCTGTGCCAAAAAATTAACAATTCTGCGCACAATATTTTAAAATTCTGCAAAATTCTGCATATTTTATTTGTCAAAATAACAATATAATCACACCAGTTTCAATTATTTGGGTAATTTATTTCAAAATACTTGTCAGCAAGTATGTAACAATACAGACAACAAAAAAGGATCCAGGAAATGTTTTTTGACAAATAGATTTCTTACTAGGCATATTAATACAGAACTGTGAGTAATAATTCATTTAAACTACAGTACAGAACCATATTTCTTGAACCCCTCTGAAGCAGTGCAAAGGCTTGGGGGAGTCAGGGGTAACAGAGGAACTGAGAGAGAGGGAAGTAATTGCTGAGAAGGAGCCTGGGTATAAACTTGAAGGGTTGTTGGGTATTGGTGGGGAAAGTATGGAACAGGTTGGGGGGGGGGGGGCTGGGAAGGGATTTTTAGGGAGCAACTCCATGCAGACCCTACCTGACCCTAGCCTCTCCCATTCAGTCAGGCACATCTTCCCCTGTCCCCATGTCTCTGTGCCCCTACTCAGCCACCACCCTGTAGCTCTGCACTACTCCCCCTCTGCTCATGTGTCCCTGCACCCCCTCAGCCAGCCCCATCCCCTCTTCTCCCTGTGTCCCTGCACCCCATCCCCATGTGTCTCCATGACCCCACTCAGCCATACCCCTTCCCCCCATAGCTCTGCATCCCCCCCTTGCCCATGTGGCCCAGTGCCTCCACTCCCTTTCACCCCTTGCCTCAATCTGTCCTCCCCCACCAGCCCTTATGAGCCCCTGTCTGACCCCTCCAGAAACCCTATGCTGTCTGTCTCCCCATAGCCCCTGTCTCCTGACCTAGCCCAACAGGTGCTATGAAGAAGGTACCCTCTTTCTCTTCCCTACCCTGGCTGGGGCTTACCAGGAGTGGCTGCTGTGGTCTAGTGCCACAGCGCCCTCTGGTGGGCAAAAGGCAGAACTGCAGAAGTTATTTTCTGCTGGGAGCTGCTGCTCTATTCTAGCACCACAATGCCCTCCAGTGGGTAAAAGGCAGAACTGCAGCAACTTTTCAGCAGAAACTATTTTCTGCACGCACACAAAAATGTGTGGCACATGAAATATGCGCACACATAGTGGTGCAGAATTCCCCCAGGACTGGAGTAGTTTGTACAGCACCCATCACAATGGGGTCCTGACCTTGATTATGCCATCTTTTATGCCATTATTAATATTAATAACCATTAGAGCAGTGGTTCTCAACCAGGGGTATGTGTACCCCAGAGGTACACAGAGGTTTTCCACGGGGTACATCAACTCATCCAGATATTTGCCTAGTTTTACAACAGGCTACATAAAAAAGCACTAGCAAAGTCAGTACAAACTAAAATTTCATACAGACAATGATTTGTTTATATTGCTCTATACTATACACTGGAATGTAAGTACAATATTTATATTCCAATTGATTTATTTTATAATTATATGGTAAAAATGAGAAAGCAATTTTTCAGTATTAGTGTGCTGTGACACTTCTGTATTTTTATGTCTTATTTTGTAAGCAATTAGTTTTAACGTGAGGTGAAACTTGGGGGTACGCAACTCAAATCAGACTCCTGAAAGGGGTACAGTAGTCTGGAAAGGTTGAGAGCCACTACATTAGAGTATATGATTATTTTCTAACCTTTTGCTCTAGGATTAGTTCCCAGTGTATATATCTTAAGCAACTCACGCAATTTTTAATATTAAGAGCTATCTTCTTATAGATTGCTTTCATTAGTAGATCTCAAAACACTTTACATAGGACGGTCAGTATGATTATCCCCATTTTACAGATGGGGAAACTGAGGCACGGAGAGGGCTGTGACTTACCCAATGTCTCACAGCAAACCAGGAATAAAAAGCAGGTCTCCTGAACCCCAGTCCAGGGTACATTCCACTAGGCCACATAGCTGCTATCCTGAGCCCTCACTTGGCAATTGGGGGAGAAAAGAGTATAAAGCAAGAAATTGTTAAATCTTCAGTAAATTAAACAATCAGTGTTATTTTTAAGCATAAGCATCAGGATCCTTTCTGAAACCTATTTGAGTAGAATTCTGACTGTCTGGTGGTGTTGGAAAGCCTCTGTTGTAAAGTAGTGGTGCTTTAGATGTTATTTTAAACAATATTTTTGCTTATGTGAGGCAGCAAAACGCTGTGGTAGGAAAGTGCTGTCTGAAAGAGACATGTCTAATTTCAAGCAATTTCTTGAGTGGGGCAGATATTCCACATCTGAATTCACATCTCAGGAGTGGCTTTCCTACAGAGAAATAGAAACATTCCCTTCTGTACGTGACACTATAGGGTGTTATATAACTGTTTATGGGAAATGGTTCGCAGAGGAAAGTAGTTCTCCCCCATATGTGTGTGTCAAATTGTGATGATCCTGGTTTTGCCTATGGAATAAACCACTTTAAGGCTTGCACAATCACAAAACCTATTACTATTATATAGGTAAAGGTCCCAGTGTTTCTCCCTGTGAAGAAAACAGCAAAACTCCCATCAATTTTTGGAGAACACCTCAGTGTATTTTCATTACAGCAAATAGCTTTTCAACAGTTATAGCATCTAGTATCATATTTTCCCAAGCCATTACTGCGGGAGACAAGTTCAAACATAACTAATTAGGACCTCCTGGGGAGGGCAGTGTGACGGGTTGGATCACAGAAACCCCCTTGGGAGCTGCCACCTGATGTGCCAAGTCTACTTCTACCCCTGCTTTTCCCTGCCAGCTCAGCACCCTGTCTCGCTGAGCCAGACACTCCCATCTGCTCCAACACAGACCCAGGGTCTGAATTACTTGCCCCAAAGCTGCAGGTTTACCTGAAAGCAGGTAACAGAAGTGTTCCTATCTTTAACACTCAGATGCCCAACTCCCAATGGGGTCTAAACCCAAATAAATCCGTTTTACCCTGTATAAAGCTTATACAGGGTAAACTCATAAATTGTTCGCCCTCTATAACACTGATAGAGAGATATGCACAGCTGTTTGCTCCCCCAGGTATTAATACATACTCTGAGTTAATTAATAAGTAAAGAGTGATTTTATTAAATACAGAAAGTAGGATTTAAGTGGTTCCAAGTAGTAACAGACAGAACAAAGTAAGTCACCAAGCAAAATAAAATAAAATGCGCAAATCTATGTCTAATCAAACTGAATACAGACAATCTCACTCTTAGAGATGCTTCAGTAAGTTTTTTCCTTAGACTGGACACCTTCCAGGCAGGACCGGCTTTAGCAGGTGCGGGGCCCCACGCTGGGACGTGAATTGTCTCGCGCCCCAACTCCGCCCCGGCCCGACTCCGCCCCCTCCCTACTCCATTGGATCCCTCCCCAAATCCCCGCCCTGGCTCCGCGTCTTCCCCAAGCATGCCGCATTCCTCCTCCTCACTCCTCCCTCCCAGGCTTGCGCTGATCAGCTGTATGGTGGCGCAAGCGCTGGAAGGAGGGGGGAGAAGCAGGATGCGGCTTTTTTTTTTTTTCCCCACTCCGCCGGGAATTTTCCGATTCCCCGGACGTTGCGGGGCCCTCTTAGGTGCGGGACCCCATTCTGGGGAATCGGCCAAATCGGCTTAAAGCCGGCCCTGCTTCCAGGCCTGAGCACAATTCTTTCCCCTGATTCACCTCTTGTTCCAGCTCAGGTGGTAGCTAGGGGATTCTTCATGATGGCTCCTCTCTCCCCTTTGTTCTGTTCCACCCCTTTATATGTCTTTTGCATAAGGCGGGAATCCTTTGTCCCTCTCTGGGTTTCCACTCCCTCCTTCTCAATGGAAAGACACCAGGTTAAAGATGGATTCCAGTTCAGGTGACATGATCACATCACTGCAAGACTTCATTGCCCACTTGCCAGCACACACATATACAGGAAGACTTACAGGTAAAACAGAGCCATCTGCAGACAATTGTCCTGGTTAATGGGAGTCATCAAGATTCCAAACCACCATTAATGGCCCACACTTTGCATAATTACAATAGGCCCTCAGAGTTATATTTCATATTTCTAGTTTCAGATACAAGAGTGATACATTTATACAACTAGGATGACCACACTCAGTAGATTATAAGCTTTGTAATGATACCTTACAAGAGACCTTTTGCATGAAGCATATTCCAGTTACATTATATTCACTCATTAGCATATTTTTATAAAATTATATAGACTGCAACGTCACAGGCAGTTTGCCCTGGGGCCCCAATTTGAGAAGACCCCCAAACCAAGTGACTTTGTGATCGTCCGCACGGGATGGCAACACCAGGGTTATGACCCTGTGCTCCAGATCACAACACCCAGAGCGGGGAGTCTGGCCCTAGCCCAGCAGGACAGGAGCTGTGGCTGAGCAACAGTGTGCGTGCAAGGCGAGCTTGCTCTTCAACCCCCAACCTAGGGCCTCGCATTTGTGTTTTTGTAACTGGCCTCTGTTTTTGCACCCCCTTGTGGTGTGTGTGTGTGTGTTTTTGTAAGGGTAGGGCCTCAGTTTCAGATTTTGTCCCAGGCTTTCAAGAACCTTTGTGTGCCCCTGCTGGGAGTCATGGTCCAGAGGAAAGCGACTGCTTAACCCACACAATCCCCTTTAGGACTGTAGATAGTCCTTGGGAAGTCCTTTGGGCAAGACTCTGTATTTAATCCTTTGCAGGGAGTGACATATCAGTAACATGCATTTCATTACAACTTACGCCATTACAGTAATTTGCTATGTCCAATCTAAATTTTCTTTTACAGATTTAAAAATGTTATTAAAGCGAATGTTAAAAAATTATATAGTACACAGGTTAAGAAAAAGGTGTCTGTACATCTGGGCATAGTGCTTAGGTTATCCACACATACAAGGTTTGTTTTTAAAGTCAGAAGATATATATAGTGCATAATCAGCAATAACCCAAATTTAGGTGAATACATTTAAGAATACAGTTTAGATATTAATATCCAAGTATTCAGGTACATCACTCATGAAAAGTTTTACAGAGAGTTGGTTGTGGAAAGCAAATATAGCAATGAGTGAGGATTGTCCCTCAGTAATTGAGAATACAGGGTAGGTTGTCCATTTAGAAAATACAATCTACTTTTCTACAACACTACTTCTTTGTATCCCTCTCTTTAACCGCCACTACCGTTACCCCTGCAATCTCAATGCCATCTATCCGCCCCCTTAAATTCTGATCCCCTAGACAATTCAGTCCCAGTAATTAGTTAGCTAGAATGCTGAGTTAGAGAGCGATAAAAATTAAATTTGCAAAACTGCACACCTTTGTGGACATGATGTCACTATTCTCACTAGTCACTGTATAGGCTCCATGCAAGGATGAGTACTTCATGATCCCCGAGTGCCTCTATTGCTGTTCTTTGTATGCAATTTGATCTGACATCAGGCAAGTACAGAAAAATCATAAGCTAGAGATTTCTGTTCTTATGGTGCATCATTTATAGGCTCCCCTTTTCTGAATTCTCTGTCCTAAGAAAGGAAGAGGCCTGACATATTTTCTGTGTCTAATTTGCCATGTACTGCCACTCAGCAAGTCAACAGTTATATGAAGCCTCTCTGCTGTAATGACTCAGCAGTGAGAAACAGGATCCTTTCAAAGTCACAAGATAAACATATTATGCTAATAAGAGGAACCTAAATTTCCACTCTGTGGTAATTTACATAGCAAGTGCTGGGTTAGACAAATCCTACAGGAATAAAAATTAATATCCAAATGCAAGCCATGCTCAGCCTCTTTCTGTTTCTCTATAATTTCATCACTTAGTCTGTTCCATTTCATTAACCCAAAAGAACGATTGCTTCATAATACAGCACATTTCTCCTATATGTTCAATATACTTTTGCGGAGGGAGGGGGCCTAGGTGGACTTTCACTCTTGATTTCTTTGTTTATATCATTCCTTGCCCTTCTTCACTGCCACTCTTAGATCCCTGACAGTTGCCTGCAACAATAGACTGGGGATGTCTTTCATGATGCTGCCTTCTCATTAGCAAGGCAAGAAAGTCAACAGAATCTATTATTTATCTAGGGCTCAAAAGTTTACAAAGCACGCAGCATAAAAGGAAGGCTAAGAAAGTGACTTCTCAGTCTTCCACATACCCAAACTCACTTGTATTTACTAATCCATAATTATTAACCCTTCAATAACATCAACATTTCAATGGCATTATGTAAAACAACTGAAGTTTAAAGGAATAAACCTGAGGGACCCACAAGAAAAATCAGCATTTAAGGTAAATTACTTTTAAGCCTATTTAATAGCATGTGGAGCTAAGAGGAGGAGATGGTGAATTAATATTTATTTGCAGGATTTAGGGGCAAGGTTTACTTGATTATATTTACTTTGATAGCAATGTATGTTACTCCTTTTATTGTACTTTGAACTTGAGCTCTTGTGAAGTGTTGGATTTACGGCCCTTGGAAACTGCTGTCTTCCATACACAATACAGAAGCAGCAAAGGCAGTATAAATAAGGACATGAAAGAAAATGGTGGGCCGCAATTTTGTTGGGGAAACTGCAACTTTCCACACACTCTGCAATTTTTCTGCATTGCCATTTGCTCCAATTTGTCCCAGACATCCCTCTGTTATGCGGAGGGGCATCTGGGCCATATCTGAGTAAGTGGCATTGTGTGACCTGGCACTTGTGGTGGGAGTGGGGGTGGAGGCAGACAAGGAGAGGGCCCGGGAGCTGTGCAGGTCAGGGCCAGGCTCTCCCACCTCTCACTGGGCCACCTGGCTACCCAGGAGCAGGATGATCAGAGAGAGACCCCAGAGCCCAGCAGTAAGTGGGGAGGCGCGTCGGCAAGGTCCCAGCATGGTGCCGCAGGCAGAGTCTGTCCCAAGCACTGCAAGCACCCAGCAAGCCAGCCCCAACCCTGGGGCAGCACTGGTGAGTTTGTCCTTCATTGGTACTTTGCCAGAGGGGAGGAAAGGGGATGCAGAGGAGAGAGCCAGACACAGAATTGGGGGGGAGGGGTATCCAGCCCCATAGGAGGGTAAAGGACCCTGCTGCCAACTCAACATCTAGTCAGTTACAAAACAATAGGGTTACCATATTTCAACAATCAAAAAAGAGGACACAGGGTGCTGCCCTAGCCCCGCCCCCTCCCACTTCCCACCCCCCTCAGAATCCCCCTACCTGTCCCCCCCCACCCTAACTGCCCCCAGGACCCCACCCCCTATCTAAGTCTCCCTGCTCCCTGTCCCCTGACTGCCCCAACCGCTCTCTACACCCCCTTCTCCCAACAGCCCCCCCAGAACCCCCGACCAATCTAACCCCCCCGTTCCCTGTCCCCCGTTCCCTGTCCCTTACCTGTCCCAACTGCTCTCTACACCCCCCTCTCCTGACAGCTCCCCCCAGAACCCCCGACCAATCTAACCCCCCCATTCCTGTCCCTTGCCTGCTCCCCCCCCCCCACCCGGCCGAGGGAGAGCTGTGGGCTCCACGTGCAGACAAACAAATAAGGCACTGCTCTGCAGGGGAGGAGGGAACGGGGGAGGGGGAGGGACTCTGGTTGCTAGAGGCCCCAGTGGCTGCGAGCGGCTTTCAATCAGGCCAGGCATCCAATCAGCCACACCGCACTCTGCATGAGGGGAACGGGGAAATCCTGGACATTTCTACCTTATTAGAAATCCCCCCGGACGGCCATTTAAAGCTAAAAAAGCCAGACATGTCCAGGGAAACCCGAATGGATGGTAACCCTACAAAACAAGAGTTTAGGTCCTATCTCCCCACAGCTGCGTACACACACCTGCTCCCCCGCACACAGGAGCGCCGCCAGCTTTTCTGCCGCCCTAGGCAGTGGAAGGTCCCACCCCGAAATGCCGCCCCCCACAGAGACGGCAAAAGGTCCCGCCACCGAAATACCGCCGCGGTCGCCGCCTCCCAAATTGTAGTGCCCTAGGCAACTGCCTAGGTCGCCTAATGGGTTGCACCGGCCCTGCCCGCACACCACCTTTTGTGGTACTTGAGCTGACCGCTCCAAAACTGCAGCTTTAACAAACTGTGGCTGCAACTTCTGAACCAAAAAAAATCACAACTTTCTTACAGCCTTAGCACTAGCTCTTATACAGCTCTCTTCTTCAGTAGATTTCAAAGCATTTTGTCTGTTGTATAGGCAGGCCATGCGTCTGGTTTTAAACTAGACCCGGTATGCCCAACCTACAGCCCATGGGTCATAAAGGGCTCACCAGAGCATTTCATAAGGCCTGGGGCCTACTTCAACACAATATACTAACAGGCAATTCATTAGTTTTTTGTCATCATGTTTACATCATTTTAGATCACACAAGTGTGTAAAGAATACCATACATAGGTTATTTCTATCTAATTACATACAAAACAAGCCGAACTTAAAATATAAATCAATACAGGTGACTTTAAATCTTATTAAACTATGTAGAATCTGTTTGGCCCACACAAGGTTGTTCTTAATTTTATGTGGCTCTCCTGTGTAACAAGGTTGGGCACCACTGAACTAGGCAGTCCTGCTTTTTCAGGCTTGTCCCATCTGGCACCGAGACAAAATTGGATGTGGTTTTGTCTGGTATAAGGGGGGATGACATTCTGAAGAGTGTGTCACTCCTAGGGTGACCAGATGCCCCGATTTTATAGGGACAGTCCTGATTTTGGGGTCTTTTTCTTATATAGGCTCTTATTACCCCCCACCCTCGTCCCGATTTTTCACATTTGCTGTCTGGTCACCTTAGTCACTCCACCGGCATGACCTTGCACACACCACATCAGTACAGGAGGAGCAGCGCACTCTTCAAAAGTGCATCCCCCATGTGGTCTGAAATTACATGCACAATGCAGGCAAGGTCACACCAGTGAGGGCAAGCCCACACCATTCCCAGCCGTACTACAATGTCCTATATTCTAGGAATGCACAAGTGGCTATCTTTGGTCCATATCATTATCCCCACTTCACAGATCAGAACACTGAGGCCGAGAGAGGTCAAGTGACTTGTTCAAAGTCACCCAGCAGGCTAGTGGCCAAGCCAGAAATAGAACTCAAGTCTCCTGAATTCTAGTCCAACACTCTAGCCATTAGGTCATGCTGCTTTGTGCACTGCCTCACCTAAATAATCTCAATTCCTCATGACCCTGAGACCTCAGCTCTAGAGAAATGAGGACAGTCTCTGATCGCCCAAATGGAATCCTTAGTTGAAACATTTTAGTTGGTTCTTCTGGGTTATATTTCAATACTAGTTTTTTAAATGCTTACTAACCAACTGGAACCACATGGAAATTTTGATCTAGGGTGATCAGCCCTCTGAGGTTGTGTCTGCAGCATTTCAACTATCAATTTACAGGAAAATCTCTCACTATTTGCAACTCTGCTTTTTCCACTGGAGAGCTATCTGCACTAAAAAAAAGAAAAACAGGAGTAGTTGTGGCACCTTAGGCTTGGTCTACACTACCCCCCTAATTCGAACTAAGGTACGCAACTTCAGCTACGTGAATAACGTAGCTGAAGTCGAAGTACCTTAGTTCGAACTTACCTTGGTCCACACTCGGCAGGCAGGCTCCCCCGTCGACTCCGCGGTACTCCTCTCGCCGAGCTGGAGTACCGCAGGCGACGGCGAGCACTTCCTGGTTCGACTTATCGCGTCCAGACTAGACGCGATAAGTCGAACCCAGAAGTTCGATTTCCAGCCGTCGAACTAGCAGGTAAGTGTAGCCAAGGCCTTAGAGACTAACAAATTTATTAGAGCATAAGCTTTCGTGGACTACAGCCCACTTCTTCGGATGCATAAGTGGGCTGTAGTCCACGAAAGCTTATGCTCTAATAAATTTGTTAGTCTCTAAGGTGCCACAAGTACTCCTGTTCTTCTTTTTGCGGATACAGACTAACACGGCTGCTACTCTGAAACCTATCTGCACTAATACTCCCCCTCCCACCATCAGTACCCATCAGGGGAGCAGTGCAGTATTGGGAGATTTCCCAAGAATCCCAGCCTAGACTAGTGTCAGAGTTGCCAACTCTTGCAGCATAAAGCCCCATCTTCTGGAGTCCCAGGGATTACATGAGACTCCTCCCTTTCTTGCTTTATAGATGGAATCATTTAAAGCAAGTGTCTAGCCACAGCTGGGCAGAGGAAAGCTACAAAACCCGAGGGCTCACAAGCCAGAAACACCCCAACTTTGTTAGGGTTTGCCAGTGGGGGGCTGTCGGTGGCTCCCCCTCCAAGCCCGGGTTACTTCCTATCAGGGCAGCTACGGGGGGCGGGGTCCCTGGCAAAGGGAGACGTTGCGGGGCAAGCGCTGCGGGAAGGGACCCTGGGGAAGAGGCCCCGCTACAGCCCAGGAACTATTCCCCCCCCCCGACACGTGGGCTCTGCGCCTACACCGCGGGTCGGGGCTCATCGCAAGGGAAGGGAGCGGGCAGAATTCTCGCGAGACTTGCGGAGAACTCGGTTGCCGAGGCAACCGGGCGGCCGCTCATGGGCGGGATTTCCGCCCCTTTGGGCTCCGCGCCTGGGCCCGGGGCGGGGCGCGCCCAGAGGGGGCGGGGCTGGGGCGGGGCTCAGGTACGGTATGCACGGTTAGGGGCCCGGAGCCTGCATTAGCATAGAGGGGGCGGGGTAAGTGAGAGGGGGGATGCTGGGCGGAGGGGAGGGGGTGCGAGTGGGTGTATGGGGGTATTGGTGTGAGTGGGGGAGGGGTGTATGGGGGTGTTGGTGTGAGTGGGGGAGGGGTGTATGGCAGGATGAGGGGATGGGGTGTATGGGGGTGTTGATGTGAGTGGGGGAGGAGTGTATGGCAGGATGAGTGGGGGTGGGGTGTATGGGGGTGTTGGTGTGAGTGGCGGAGGGGTGTACAGGGGTGTTGATGTGATTGGGGGAGGGGTATATGGCAGGATGAGGGGATGGGGTATGGGGGTGTTGGTGTGAGTGGGGGAGGAGTGTATGGCAGGCTGGCGGTGTGAGGGTAAATTGGGGATGCTGTGGATGGTGTAGTGGAGGTAGAATGGGGCCTGGACAGGATGGGGTGGGACTTCCAGGAGAACGGCCCCTAGTCCCTGAGAGAGGGTCAGACATGTCATATGGGACAAGCCAGAGAGTGTGTGGCCAGCTGCTGAAGAAAGCCAGTGCCAGGGCATCTGAGGTGGACAGAGACTCAGAGTCACAAATTAAGCCTGCTTCCCCTCCATGAACTTCCTTCTCCCTGTTAACCGGCTGAGTTGTGTAGAGAGAGTCTGAAAAACACACTTGCCTAGATACCCCGGTGATCACTTGGACCTAAACTGTTAATTTGTGCAGCATTTATTATTTCACTTTTGAAAGTTGAAGCTTCTGGCATAAAGAAAACAAAATCCTTCCAAATGTAAACCATTTATCATCTTACTCAGGAGCAGAACACTGCTCCAGAGCCTTCACTTCTGCTGGTAACTTTGCCAAACAGCAACCACGTAAAATAGAGAAAATTGTTCTGTTTCATGCTGCTGTTCAGAACCCTGGGGGGCAACAGTGAAAATAACAAGAATTATGCCAGTTTAAATCTACTGCTACTTTGCAAAAATCTGAATCTTTTCACAGGGAAAGAGAATCAACTAAACAGAGGCCTTGATTCCGAGCAGCAGCCAAGCTAAATTCTGTTCAGCGCAGAGGCAAAAATGACTGTGCATCACCTTTACAGTTTGCTCCAGTTTCTGGAAGCAATCGGACTATCCCTGCCATAAGTCAGAGCAGCCTAGGTCTGCTTTGTTGCAGTGCCCCTCTTAGGCCAGCAGAATAGTTAGAGCACAGTATGCTGTGGCATATCTCCCTTCTACAACCACATCCCTTCCCTTTATCAAGGGGTCTGTGAAGAAAGTGCCCTAGAGAATTCTCTGACATGGAAATCTGCTGATGCCTACATTCCAGTTCCACCCTCTAGCTTTATCTCCATTGCTATCACAGCAGGAGCTGTGCTGGTATTAGCAACATTGGGAAATGTTTAGAGAAAAGGTTAATGTAAATACCATCCCAAATATCTTCCAGGAGATTTAGTTATAATCCATTCCGTTCTCTTTTCAAAACGGTTTCATTTTATGGCTTCCTCTAGTGTTTGTTTTAATCTTTCCTTGAATGCAGCTAGTGATGGCATTTTGACTACCTCTCTTGGTGGCATAATGCCTAATTGTCATTGTAAAGAAATATTTTCATAGAAGGCAGAGATTTCAGAAAGAATCCCACCCTTGCTGCCCTTTTATTTGTGTAGAAATCAGTTGTAGAAAAAGTATAAAAACAGTCATTTTGAAATTGTAATGTATTTCACAGTCTGCAGAACAATTTAATGTTCACATTTCTGAAGATTATGTCAGAAGATTCAGACAAGGATAAGCAGCTGATAAATCGCATAATAAGTGATGAATACAATTCGGTATGTCTCCCTTTGGCCTTCATCCTCTTGTATGTACCTGTTTATTTATTTACAATGTAGCCATCAATATAATGTGATTTGCTTTCTATGCAAACTTTATGACATCTGATTCCAGTTCCCCACTTTAAAGAGGCCCTGTGATCTGGAAACCTAACCACTTTTTAAAAAAAGAGTTAAAAGTAATTTCAGGTACTACACCTTCCCCTGAGTTTCCCTGTTTGTTTGTGTAGGTTTATGACCACATTTTCCTATTTTGAAAATATTTTTCTCTCCACTATCCTGTTTAAACAGGAAAAACTTACCAGTGCAACTGAGTATACGCACAGTGCTATCAAATGCACAAAGTAAAAATACAGTCCCCAGTCCGACAGCAAAATTTATGCAGGAATTGAGGTCTGCACAGGGATCTAATTGGTTTCTCAACTATTTTCCAATACAACATTCTTTTATATTGCTTCCAAACTGCAAACATGTAGTGAAGTAATGTCATGGCATATCAATAAAACCGAGAGATATATGTGATGATGCTGATGGTAATTGCTTCTTCTTCTCCTCATCTCTGAGGGAGCCCAGAGGTTTGTCTTTTCCCTCTGCCTTATATTTTCCCATGCTTTTCTCAAACTTTTTCATAGGGTGGATTGAATCTTTGAGACATTGGCCTTGGTTACACTTGCGAGTTGCAGCGCTGTAAAGCCGCCCCCAGCGCTGTAACTCACTCCCGGTCCACACTGGCAAGGCATTTGCAGCGGTGTATCTCCGTGGTTGCAGCGCTGCATGTACTCCACCTCCCCGAGAGGAATAGTGAGTATTGCGCTGCCGCTGCAGCACCAGTGTGGCCGCCAAATGCGCTGTGAATGGCCTCCAGAATTATTCGGCAGTATCCCACAATGCCTGTTCTAGCCACTCTGGTCATCGGTTCAAACTCTACTGCCCTGGCCTCAGGTAACCAACCATGTGACCTACCCTTTACATTCCCCGGGAATTTTAAAAATCCCCTTCCTGTTTGCTCAGCCCGGCGTGGCGTGGAGTGCTATCAGCGAATCTTTCCAGGTGACCATGCCTCTACGCACCAAGCGAGCCCCAGCATGGAGCAATGGCGAGTTGCTGGACCTCATCAGTGTTTGGGGGGAGGAAGCTGTACAGTCCCAGCTGCGCTCCAGCCGTAGAAATTACAATACCTTCGGGAAGGTATCAAAGAACAGGATGGAAGGGGCCCATGACCGGGACGCGCTGCAGTGCAGGATTAAAGTGAAGGAGCTGCGGAGTGCCTACCGCAAAGCCCGCGACGCAAACGGCAACTCGGGTGCTCCCCCCCGTGACCTGCCAATTCTACAAAGAGCTAGATGCGATACTTGGGGTTAACCCCACCTCCACTCCGAGCACCACCATGGACACTTCAGAGCCGGTGTGGGGGGGGGGGGGAGGAGGAAGAGGAGGAGCAGGAAAACAGGAGTGATGGTTGTGGGCCGGATGGAGACATCCTGGAATCCCTGGAGCCATGCAGCCAGGAGCTCTTCTCGAGCCAGGAGGAAGGTAGCCAGTCGCATCGGACGGTACTTGGTGGAGGACAAACAGAAGAGCAGGTTCCCGGTAAGCGGGTTTTTTTTTCGGGAAGGAATTTTTTCGGTGCGGGCTCTTTGGGAGAGGAGGGTTAGGCATGCATGCCTAGATGCGGAATAGTGCATTGATGTGGTTTATCACATCGCGGTAATCGGCCTCGGTAATCTCCTCGAATGTCTCATGCAGAACATGTGCAATGCGCTTGCTCAGGTTTATCGGGAGAGCCACCGTGGTCCTTGTCCCAGCCAGGCTAACGTGTCCACGCCACTGTGCCGCGAGGGGCGGGGGGACCATTGCTGCACACAGGCAAGCTGCATATGGGCCAGGGCGGAAGCCGCATTGCAGTAGAAGACCCTCCCTTGCTTCCCAGGTCACCCTCAGCAGCAGAATATTGTCCAGGATGAACTCCTGCGGAAAATGTTGAGACAGTGTTCAGTATAGATGCCCCCTGAAGCTGTTGGCTCTCCCTAAGGCACAGAAACCCAGAGGACAGTGCAGCCCTGAAACAATCAGTCCCCCTTACTCACCATTTTGAGGCTCCCGTGGGATATGTGTGCTCTGTTTCGGACGGGAAAATTATGCTATTGTGTAGACCCTGTGTGTTTTCTACTCCTTAAGTGCGGGGGGAATCATTACTCTGTCTGGTATAAACAATGCTTCCTCTGTTAAATGTTGCATTTTGCCTATACAGCTGCATCAACCTTGAGACCTCAGCCATCACCTGCTCAGAGACTGCAAAGACTCAGGAAGAGACCACAAAAAAGCAAAGAAGACATGCTGCAAGAAGTGATGCAGCAATCTATTAAAGAGAATGAGAAAGCACAGAACTGGAGGGAGAGAGAAAGCAGTATCCGCCAGGAAAACGCAGCGCACCGGCGGCAAAGCACGGAGCACCGGCAGCAAAGGACGGATTGGCTCATAAGCATCCTGGAGCACCAAGCAGATGCTATCCAGGAGCTCGTAGCCATGCAGAAAGAGGAGCAGTACCGCAAATGCAAATGCCACCCCCCCCCACAGCCCTTGTCCCAAAACTCTTTCCGTTGTGCCCCACTGTCACCTCCAACCCACTTTCCCCAACTTCCGTGTTCTTCACGCCACCCGCTGCCTCCAACACCAGTATCTTCACCACCCAATCCTGAATACCACGACCCTTTCCATTTGCACTCAACCCCCGTCACCATGCAGTATAGCTATCCTGAAGTGCAGCACTCAATGCACAGCACACCAGACAGGACATGCGCGAATCTGTGATTGTACCGTTCCCCACTCCACCCCCTTGTTTCTTTTCAATAAATGGATTTTTTGGCTTTGAAAACATTCTTTATTATTGCATAAAGTAAAAGACTCCTTAGCCTAGAAAATAAACAGGCACTGAAAGTCTGCTTGTCTGCTTAGCAAACACTGATTCCTAAAGATTGGAACTACTGCACTTCACTCCTGTGCAGGGCACCAGATATCACTGCTGGTTTTCAGCCTCAAATTGCTCCCTCAAGGCATCCCTAATCCTTGCAGCCCCGCGCTGGGCCCCTGTAATAGCCCTGCTCTCTGGCTGTGCAAATTCAGCCTCCAGGTGTTGAACCTCAGAGGTCCATGCCTGAGTGAAGCTTTCACCCTTCCCTTCACAAATATTATGGAGGGCACAGCTCATGGATATAACCGTGGGGATGCTGTTTTCGGCCAAGTCCAGCTTCCCATACAGAAATTGCCAGCGGGCCTTTAAACGGCCAAAGGCACACTCCACAGTCATTCGGCACCAGCTCAGCCTGTAGTTGAACCATTCCTTGCTGCTGTCAAGGCTCCCTGTGTAGGGTTTCATGAGCCACGGCATTAACAGGTAAGCAGGATCTCCAAGGATCACAATGGGCATTTCAGCTTCCCGTACCGTGATCTTCCGCTCTGGGAAAAAAGTCCTGGCCTGCATCTTCCTGAACAGCCAAGTGTTCCGAAAGATGCGTGCGTCATGCACCTTTCCGGGCCAGCCTGTGTTAATGTCAATGAAATGCCTACGGTGATCCACAAGCGCCTGGAGAACCATAGAGAAATACCCCTTCCGATTAACGTACTCGGATCCTAGGTGGGGTGGTGCCAGAATAGGAATGTGCGTCCCATCTATCGCCCCTCCACAGTTCGGGAACCCCATTTGTGCAAAGCCATCCACTGTTCCCTGCACGTTACCCAGAGTCACGGTTCTTCTGAGTAGGATGCGATTAATGGCCTTGCAAACTTGCATCAACACGATTCCAATGGTCGACTTTCCCACTCCAAACTGGTTTGCGACCGACCGGTAGCTGTCTGGAGTTGCCAGCTTCCAGATTGCAATAGCCACCCGCTTCTCCACCGGCAGGGCAGCTCTCAATCTCGTGTCCTTGCGCCGCAGGATGGGGGTGAGCTCCTCACACAATCCCATGAAAGTGGCTTTCTCATCCGAAAGTTCTGCAGCCACTGCTCGTCATCCCAGACTTCCATGACAATGTGATCCCACCATTCGGTGCTTGTTTCCTGAGCCCAAAAGCGGCGTTCCACGGTGCTGAGCATGTCCGTGAATGCCACAAGCAATTTCGTGTCGTATGCATTACGCGGTTCGATAGCATCGTCAGACTCCTCACCCTCACTCTCACTGTCACTTTGGATCTTAAGGAATAGTTGGACAGCCAAACGTGACGTGCTGGCGAGACTCGTCAGCATACGCCTCAGCAGTTCGGGCTCCATTTCCCGCAGACAGATCGCACTGCACAGAAACCGTTGAAAGATGGCTCCAAAGGTGGACGGAAACAAAGGGATTTCTGGGATGCGAAGCGATGCATCACGGAGCGTTGGGACAGGACCCAGAATGCCCCGCACCTACGCCCCCTTCCCACAACCCAGGGCGCCAGAATGGGAAGAGGTGCTCTGTGGGATAGCTGCCGATAATGCACCGCTCCCAATAGCGCTGCAATTGCCGCAAATGTGGCCACGACAGTGCGCTGGGCAGCTGTCAGTGTGGACAGACTGCAGCGCTTTCCCTACTCAGCTGCACAAAGTCAGGTTTAACTCACAGCGCTGTACATTTGCAAGTGTAGCCAAGGCCTGAGTCTTTCTCAGTTTCTTGTCTGCACTCCAGCTTGTCTTTTTCACCACAGGCAGACACATGCAATAGCCAGTGAGTGGAATACTCTGCCCATATGGTGCTAGTTTCTCTGCAAACTCCATTTTGCCTTGTTTTGGGTGTCACCCCTTACCTGTTCCTTACAGATATCTTAAATGAAGGGCATGTTCACACTTATTAATTTCAATGAGGTTTTATCTCAGTCCATAGCAGGGTTTAACTCAGCCCATAACAATATTTAAAATATGAATGTAAATAGTGTCCACAAATAAATTGGAATTTCCTGCTGCAGTTTTGAAACAGTTTTGGAGTTAGAAATGTTCCATGGTATTTCAAGGAAGAAGGTGGGTTTTTTACATGAATGTGATATTAATGGTAGGGGTGTCATTCTGACTGCCCTAGAGACTAAGTACTGTATTAAGTGAAAATGTACAGGACAGGCAGCAGCAGCAGTTCATACTCCTTCATGCCTTGCCAGAGTGTTCCAACCTTGCCCTGGCAAAATCACCTTCAGGGTCAAGACAGTAATTTGCTCTCCATGGCTCTTTTAAACATTGGCCTCTCTACT
Source organism: Chrysemys picta bellii (assembly GCF_011386835.1). Taxonomy (NCBI): domain Eukaryota; kingdom Metazoa; phylum Chordata; order Testudines; family Emydidae; genus Chrysemys; species Chrysemys picta. Next base: position 88,342,873 of record NC_088791.1, on the reverse strand, counting down.
GAAACTGGCAACAAAAATGCCAAGTGTGGAATTGGGAATTTTTGTGATATAGACACTTTTCAAACTCATTTTTCATAGACCTCTGAACAGCCATTAATAACAACAACTTTCAGTTACTTCTGCTATAACTGTAACTTCAGATTGCTCAACAAAGAGAGAAGACTAAATATCCCTTTACCAATTCTCTGAGCCTTCTAGTCTCCCATAGTTTATCTGGCTGGTTGGAATTGGCATCTGCTCTGTTCATACTTCCCGCAAAATATGTTCATTCATGCTCATTTGTAAAGGTAATTGGCCAAATGGAAGCTGATCAATTATGCAGAGAGTGGTCAGTTCCTCATATTTGCAATGCTTGTTGAAACTCATTCCCTTAGTGCACTGTTTATCAAACTTGGAACGCCGTTTGTGTAGGGAAAGCCCCTGGCAGGCTGGGCCAGTTTGTTTACCTGCCCCGTCCGCAGGTCCATGGTTCGCTGCTCCAGGCCAATGGGAGCTGCTGGAAGTGGCACAGGCCGAGGGACATACTGGCCGCCGCTTCCAGCAGCTTCCATTGACCTGGAGCAGCGAACCGTGGCCAGTGGGAGTAGTGATCGGCCGGACCTGCGGACGGGGCAGGTAAACAAACCGGCCCAGCCCGCCAGGGACTTTCCCTACATAAGCGGCGTCCCAAGTTTGGGAAACACTGCCTTAGTGGCATGTCCTCCTCTCCCCCACCACTGAAATGTTTGCATTATGATATAGTGTCTTCATAATAATAATGAACAAGTGAGTAATCTCACTGTTGAAAACCACGTATCCTTCTAAAACATGTACCAGGACAGATACTATTGCTGCTTCCTTTTGGTTAAATAGAAACAAGAGGACCTTATCCTGGTGTCTTATTTTTAGGATGAAGATCCCTTTAACCCATTTGTGGCAGAAGATCTTGAGCAGTGTGCCATTTTCACAGGTTAGAACCTTTCCATTTATTCCCATACACTTTCACTGCAAGGTCACAAGGGAGGATGAGAAGGGATGTTAGTACTCATGCGAGTGACAAAAGAGCCAAGTGTAGTCTGAGCAAAAGCTATATATGCTTCCTCACGCAGTTGTTCAGCTAATGCACCTCAGCCATAATTTGCTGCATTTCTTTGATCAGAAACTATTGATCTTGCCAAATTGTGTGGTGGCTTCAGGATGTGAACATTTATCCACTAGGAATGAAAATGAGACAGCTAAACTAATTTATTTTCCACATGCTCTAGATATAATCTAGATTTGAACCCAGGTTCCCAGAGATGAAAAGGCATTACCTCAGTCTCTATTTGTTGTGCTGACACAAAACAGACCCAGAGAAAGTAGTAAGCAAGGATAAACTGAACACTTTGAAAAGATAAAATTCCCTCTAGGGGTGCAACAAGAGAGGGGCCCATGAGCCCAGGACCTAACTCACCCTTGGCCACAGGCGCTACAACAAATTCCTGTGAACAGGGCCGGCTCCAGGCACCAGCCCCCCAAGCATGTGCTTGGGGTGGCACCTGGAGGGGGGGTGGCGCTCACCCGGGGAGAGCGGGGCCCCGGCCGGGCTCTCCGCCCTCCCCCGGCGCTCCGGCCAGCCGGGAAGAGGGGGGCCGCCCTCCCCCGGCGCTCCGGCCGGCTGGGGAGAGGGGGGGCCCCGGCTGGGCTCTCCGCCCTCCTCCCGGCGCTCCGGCCGGTCGGGGAGAGCTTGCTGCCTTCCCCGCGGCGCTCTGGCCGGCCGGAGAGAGCGGGGCCGCGGCCGCGCTTGGCGCCCTCCCCAGCTGCGCACCCCGCCAGGGAGCAGGGGGGGCGGCAGGAGGCTTTTTTGCCTGGGGCAGCAAAAAAGCCAGAGCCGGCCCTGCCTGTGAAAGTCCTCGCCAAACTGCCATTTCTCCTTCCAGAGTGGGCCCAGAAGTGGAAGAGATGGAGGAGGCAGCATGAGGAGATTGTGGCCTTGTTTTCTGAGTCTGTGGTATCCTGGAGGTGCTCCTGCCCCTGCTCTCGCCAGTTGCTGACAGCTTCATTCTCTGCTTCTTCCCTGGGTCCAAGTCTCGGATCCAGGTGAGAGAGACTGACCAGAACTCATCCACCTCCCTTCCCACCCCCAGCTTCCCATTTCCTAGAACCCTGGACTGCCATCTCCTCATGCTACTTCGTCCACCTCTTCCGGGCCCTCTCCAGAAGGAGAGATGGCAACTTAGTGAGGACATACATGTGCCATGCGGCAATATGAAGGTGAGGAACCCCATATACAGATGTGAACTTCTCAGAATGTGACCTCTGTTACTTAGCACGTGACCTTACCTGGGCCGTCCTCCTTAGGAAAATTCCGGTTGTGCCCCTGTTCCCCCTGCATTCAACACCCCTAACAATTATAACTAAGAGACTTGCTCCAGATTACATGAAACAAATCCTTCCCAACTCTATTAAAAGCTGCTAATACATATCTACAAAGGCTCAAATGAAAGGTCCTGGCTTGAAATATTTATCCTGTTTATTACTTATAGCAGAATGCTTGATGTATTTTGTGATAGATATAATCCACTGTCCATTTAACTCAGCTTTTTAAATTCAGGGTGATTTATAGCATGCAGCATTGATCCTTTTTTCAGTGGGATGACAGTAAATTCATGAAACCATTCTGGGATCCTGGAGTATCCATTAGTTTCGGACCAATTGGCTTTGCATGCTATCACTTGAAGGACTGAAGAGACTAGTGTATTTTTTCATTTTCACATAGATTCCATTTGTGATCAGCTTTTCCCACGGACAAAACAGATTGTCTTGGCATATAACTCTGGGAGATGGGTACCCCGGCTTCGTGAGCCTCACAATCTTTATGGCATATCCCCTGCAGGCCACCTGAGCTTAATACGTTGGCCACACCAATGTGAGGTCATCAGGGACAGAATTGAGCACATTGGTAAGTCCTAAATATTGGTCATTAATAATACTAATACTTAACTCTTCATAATTTTTACAGATGAATCTTTATCAAAGCTATTGGGATACTATTAAGAACTTTCCTTGCCAGTCCCTGTGCTTTATTGATAAAATTCACTGTGGTTTGGGAGCAATCAATGGAGATCATGTGCTTTTCTGAGGTGAGATTGAACTGTCGATGGCCCAGATTCTCAACCGTGTTTTTAATATACATTAACTGCAGGGGAAGAAAAGGAATTAAATCAAAATCACATAATTTTTGGAAATTAGTACAGGAACTGGATCACTCAGAAGACTACTGGTAATGGGCATAATGGAGACTTTCACCTCTTGATTAATGGTTTAAAGGTGAACTTTGCAGCAAAACATGTTTAATGTCTTACTGTTCTAGGATCCCAAATTTGCTTGCCTTATCCATAGCAAAAAAGTTTTCTGCTCCCCCTTCCTTAGGGGAGGAAAAATCTGCAGCCCATATTATAGATATGTGACATCCCTTTTCATACAACTCCAGTTCTTGCCTTTGTCCTTGACCGAAGAAGAGGTGAGGACCTAATATTTCAAATATATAAACACTTTTTTTTTATTTAAAATGTACAGATGAGCACCTCTGTATCTATATGCCTGGCCCATGGTATGATGGAGAAGGCATGATACTTAGTTTGATACAGCACTTTCTTATATCGAGTGGACAGTTTTAACAAAGAGAATGAGTTGTGCAGTCTCCCATTATCAATAATGGAAGTTGTACGTCTGATTCTGTGGGCCTTATTTTGACACCCTTCATGTGACTGTGCAGATATCTGTAACTGAAGCCTCTAGCCACTGCCTTACAAACTGTTTTATGGGCTGAGAACTCTAGTCATGTCATAAGCAAAGATCCAGAGTGTTAACAACAGTAACGTCTAAATTACCGGGAGTAGTATAGGAATGTAGAAAATAAGATTTACCAGAGAATAATACACCCCCCCACACTTGTTTTTATTTCGAATTGTGAATGAGAATTATTTGTAGGTACTAAAAGTGTGGTCCAAATTTATTGCCCTTTAATTTAATCAATTGACTACCCTGTTCTTTTATCCTAGGGTAGGATAAAAAGGAAGGACAGCTACACTTTCAATGTGTCCTTCATAATTTGAATAGTCCAGTCTTGCTGACTTTTCTTTACAAGTTAAATAATCCCAGCAAACAGTCATCGTGTATAAATTTCTCCATACTTTTAACAAGCTGTATTCATCTCTGGACCATGTGGATTTCCATTTTTCTTTCTGTAACACCTCTTGTCCTTTGAGTTAAGATAGTTACTTATATGTTGGTTTTGGTCAACAGCCACTGTGGACAGTAGACCTTCACTACCTATATTTTTTTCTCCTCTTTCCCTATGCACTCATCTTTTTTAAAGTAACCCACGGTGACACAGATGCCCATTTGTGGTTCACTCTTTGTGTCAGCAACTCTTGTCAGACTTGACACACTCACTACACCTAACACATTCTTGTCAGACTCTGTATCTAACAGGGGTTATGTAAGATATCGTTGGAAAACAAATAACTCACTGATAATTCATATTCTTGTGTTATGTATGTACAAAGAGTTATGAATATATGCTAGAATTATGTTCTTAAAATGTGTTTGGAAAGCAATGCATAAGCACAGTCTGCCTTGGGCAAACGAATGTGTATTTGTTTGTCTGAGCTGCCTGGTCATCTGGCACAGACAATGAAGGTACATTTACATAAAAGGTAAACAAAGCCATCAACCTAGAGAGTAGGCAAGAGAGCCTCCTGCGGGGGTTTGAATATCAAGTGATAAGCAATTGAATCAACTGATTGTATGTGATATTGCTGTATTATAAAAGTGTATTGAGTAAGGTCTGTTATGATAACCAATAACACATTGGTCATTCATATAATTGTAAAATGTATGTGTTAACACTATGTGAGGAATTATGAATACTCACTGATATTATGCTTTAAAGTCTGTGACCCAACAAAAGGAGAAACAGATTTTCTCCTAGACAGGAGGGAAGGCAGCTACAGTAAAACCTGCTTTAGAGAGCACTTCTGAAAAAAGACCACATGTCACGAGCAATTACCTGCAGAGGCCACAGAACACCACCATTCTCTAGTGTGCAAACGTTTGAAGAGAGACCACCTCTTACAAGTGATCACTTTTGCTAACTACCATGAGTGGTCGCTCTTGACAGGTTTTACTGTATCTACCTGTGTCTAATGAAATTAAGCAAGATGTGACCAAAAACAATGGAAGCCCCATTTACATACCAATCAGCAGGGGGATGGGAAGCCCACAGGAAGGAAGAACAGCATGAGGTCATCCTGAATCTGGGGACAAAACAGTGAGTTTGGAAAGATATAAGGAGAGAAAAAAAGCCATCTTGGCATCCATCACTGAATAGACAGAAGGGGCCAGAATTCTTGCAAGATGAGACAGATGAGTTCTTCAGCCAAGTGAGTTGAAGTCTGTGGGAACTGAATATATGTGAGAAACCTGCTTAGCCAAAGATCTTTCACTTAGGAAGACAAGGGAAACCAGCGTTTGTACTTCTGTGGAAGGTTCTAACTGAGAGAAAACCAGCCCTGGCTGGAAAGAAAGAGATTGGTAAGAAATCTACCTTGAACCAAGGCTGTAGCTTGTTGAGTGAAGTCTTGGTTCTGGTCAGCGCTAAAAAGTTAGCTTGACCCAGCTATATTTCTGAAAAATCCACACCCCTGAGTGAAGTAGTTAAGATGACCTAATCCGCGGTGTAGACAGCACTAGGTCAATGGAAGAATTCTTCCATCAACCTAGTTTACACCTCTCAGGGAGGTGGATTACCTACGTCAATGGGAGAACCACTCCCATCGGCACAGGTAGTGTCTATACTGAAGTGCTACAGTGTTGTAGCTGCAGCACTGCAGCTGTTCTGCTGTAGCATTTCAAGTGTGTAGCAAGCCCTTAGCCACTAGAAAGCATATTTTACTTTTATTTGCTTGTAACCATTTTGTCTTCAACTCTTGAACTTGAACTCACTTAAAACCTCCCTTTTTGTTAATACATTTGTTTTACTTTTAATCTAAACCAATTTAGTGCTGGGTTTGAATTGAAGTAATTATTAACTCCACTTAAAGTAATAACCGGTGCTTTTGTTTCTTTAAAGGTGCAAAGAAACTTATTACTTCTCTGAGTTCCAAGAGAAGACTGGACATTACAGGGCAGATGGTTTTGGGGAAATTCAGGACTGGGAGTGTATTGGTATCACCCTATAAATAGTAACCAAGGCTGGTGGGGACAAGGGTGGGGGTGTTGTGTTGTAGGCAGGCTGCTGGGGTCATAGTGCTGAACCACAGTTCCCCAGCACACACACACACACACACACACACACACACACACACGGAACTGTATGCTTATCTGTTGGTGTCTGGGCTCTGAGCCACAGCAGCAGAGCATTTAAGGCACCCCTGGTTACAGGTCAGGCAGTGACACAACTTCTTACTGGTCTGAATTGCACCCCATAACATGACATCCACTCAGATGATGTTTTTAAAGGCAAATTATCAAGGTAAAGAATGAGCTGATAAAACCCTTGTATAAACCTAAGAAAAACTCTGATCTTCCAAAAGGCATGATTCACTTATTCCTACCACAAACCATTTTGAAGTTGCTGCCTGGCAAGCAGGGAGAAGATTCAAGGAGCAGCTTTCAGAACCTTCATTTGTGGTGGACACCCTTTGTAGTTTAGTTCTCTCTGTCTCTTCTTTTTCAGACTGGATTCCCCGTGAGCCTGAGGCACTGTACCACCCAACGGGCCTGGAGCTCGAGCCACTGTACCAATACCCCGGAGAGGGCACGGTGGTTTATTCAGCAGATGAAGGTGGGAGCACACTGTGAAATGTTATTACCAGGTGCATGTAATTTTGGCACCCATTTTGATTGACTGGGTTTCTTTTATTTTGGGGGGGCCTGATTCATAGCCAATTTAAGTCAATAGGAGTCTCTCCCATGATTTTAATGAGTTTTGGATAAGCTCCTATATCTGAAGATATAGAAATGAATTAGAGCTCTCTCCCCATCCATGGATTCTGCTTATGTTATTAATAAGGATACGATTTAGTCACAGAGGTCAGGGAACTCACAGATTCTGTACCTTTACTGGACTTCCATGACTTTGGCTTCAGCTGTCAGCGGTGGAGGCGGAGCCAGAGCTGTGCATCCTGGACTCATGGCTTTGGCCGGAGCAGGGACTGTGTGTTCTCCTCGGAGCTGCAGCAGGATCTGTGGCTGTGCTTTTCCAACCCGCGGCTTCAACCGAGGCTGCATGCCCCTGCTTCCTCTCACGGCTTCAGCCGGGGCTGTGTGCCTGCCCTCCCAGCCCCCTTCTCCTTCAGCCGAAGCTGGGGCTGTGCACCCCGTCTCCATCCCCTGCTGCTGTAGCCAGAGCTGGTGCTGTGTGCCCACCCCTTGCGGCTTTGGCTGGGAGCAGAGCCACTGCTGTGTGCCCCCGTCCCACAGCTTTGGCAGGGTCTGGAGCCAGGGCTATGCCCCCTCGTGGCAGTGGGGCTGGGGCTGTCAGTTCCCCCCATTTAGATCCAGGTGACATTCCTTCCCCCGCAGCCCTTTCTCCCCTGCCACGTTATTTGTAAAAGTCATGGACAGGTCAGGGTTCCTGTGAATTTTTGTTTATTGCCCATGACTTGTCTGTGACTTTCACTAAAAATAACCGAGACAAAATCTTAACCTTTGTTATTAACAACCTTAAAAGTGCAGTTCAAGCAGTTTCTGAACATCAGTGGGAAATAGCCTGAAACTAGTTTGTTAATTAATCTCTCTCTAGTGATGTTTTCATAATATTTGAGCAAAGAGAGTATGAAAGTTCAAAAATGATTTTCTTCCATAATTGCAGGGATAAAACTGGAAGTACATGTTGGCAGGAGACTTTCAGTATCCTGTTTGCAACTTATCACTTATACTATGACCTTGTCAACTCTCTTAAGTTAAACGAAGTCAGGTTGGGAGACTATTTAACTACAGATCTCTAAAGGGATAGCTAATTGCTGCTGGCAGTGGTACTTTTGATTCATTTGGTGTTACTCTGTTTTCTGATTCTCTTCTGAACCACAATAGTGTTAAGGGAGCTCTGTTGCTGAAATCACCTTCTTTTGGATGTTATGTGAAACCAAGATCTCAACCAGTTGTAGTCATTAACCCCTGAATTCTTTATTGCTACATACAAACCATGTTACAAAGGGTGTATGATTCTTGGGGATTAAGGTGTTAAAGACTCATGGCACTTTTCACAAGACATGGGGTTTTAATCCTGCTGTCCTGGCCAAATACCCACTTGGATAATTACATTCTGCTTAATTAAAATTCCACCTGCAGTTTGGAAATTGTATTTATCATTTCCTGCCTCACTCACCTAGTGTTCTGTGGGCATTTCAGTCTGGACAGAGCAGTGTTTGAGCAGTGAATGAAGCGATATTCTTTATATATTTTGTATATCAGTCTATGTCTGTAATATGCATTGGGATGACAGGCCCTATTTAAATGTAAGGTCTTTATAATGATTAATGGATTTTTGTGCATAGCTCCCAGTAACAATAATAGAAGTAGGAGGCAGGTGTTATAAAAAACTCTAAGTGTGGATAGCACTTTCCATTAAGGGAAATCTCAAGGTGCTTTATATTGTATAGGAATCACTTAATTTAGGATCAAGTTCTGAACCCTTCAGCATGTGCTTTACATTAAGGTCAATGAGTATTAAGCATATGCTTAAGTGCTTTGCTGAATCAGGATTTTAGGATTTAAATACACCCAGTCATCTCTTGGCTGCATATGGTAACTATTCTTTTGCCAGAAACAGTGCACAATAGGTTTTAGGAGGGGAACTGAAGAATAAGTAGTGAGATGGGTTGATGCAGGGGTTTAAAATGTTAGACTCATAGAAGATTAGGGTTGGAAGGGTCCTTAGGATGTCATCTAGTCCAACCCCCTGCGCAAAGCAGGACCAACACCAACTAAATCACCCCAGCCAGGGCTTTGTCAAGCCAGGCCTTAAAAACCTCTAAGGATGGAAATTCCACCATCTCCCTAGGTAACCTAATCCATTGCTAATATGTTGTTATAGCATGGATCAGATCTTAATAGAGAAATTGTCTCATGGACCTCACTCCTTCAAGTCATGATAGCACAGACCATCTTCTTTCTAAGGTCATGATTGTATAACATCCCTGTGGCAACTACAGCAATTGCATACATAGAAAGTAATAATGGAAACATTTTAGTTTCTTTTAATCTGATTTAGCAGCTGCAATAAAGGAGGCAAATTAAAACTATGTGAACAGTAAGTTCTCCCATCAGTGACCACAGTTTGGGAACTGGTGGGTTAATGCATTAGCTTGTCACTTGTAAACAAGATACATTTAATACAGAGACTGTTTATAAATAAAAAGGGAGCTTTACAGTAATAGCAACAAATAGTAACCATAGAAGTTTTCAAAGCATAATGGTGATGTTTTAGCCATGTAGTGGATTGAAAGGCATTGGGAAGGAGTGGCTAAAACATTGCACAACTCCTTTGAGAATTTACCCTAGATATGCCCTGAAAATCAAGTGTGTAATTTCTGTAAAAGGTTTTAGGCATTGCTGGAAATCATTAACAACTGAATAATATGTATGTTCTGCTCCTTTCACTAGCTAACGAGGAATCCTGTTTTGTGTATTCTCGAGTAGGAGGTAGCTTCCCCTCAAAGCAGGTCATCGCTCAAGATTGGGACAACACTTTGATCTTTGAAGCACGTTTTGAGAGTGGGAATCTGCAAAAGGTGGTCAAAGTGTAGGTTTATGATCTTTTCCTCTTTGATGAGGTAGCGTAGACACCAGCTGCAGTCAAATATGACTTTGTAAGTACCCTGGGTGACGCTGGGGCCTACATCCTGAGTTACACTAACAGAATAAGCCCTAAGAATATTTTCATGTGGACTTCAAATGAAACAATCTCATAACCGTTCCATGGCATTAAATATTATCTACAGGTGAAATTCACTTCTGTACAAAGAGTTTGCGCAAGGACTGTGTACCACTGGTGTTGCAGTGAAGCCTCAAAATGGTGATGTAAGCCCTCGGCACAGCTATAAATTTCACCCTACATGCACAAATTCATATGCATATATTCACACTTTTTTTTAGAGCTGACAATATTTTTTTATTTAGTTGAGTGAATTTTTTTGCACAAGATTTTTTTGTTAATGAGCCTTGGTTTGGTCACACATTTTAATTATTTTAAGTAAGCACTAAAGGAATGTGGTGGTTATATTACTGACGCATTCCATCTAGTCTGACATCCTGACCTGAGCAGCAACATATGCTTTGATTGTTTATGTGAAAGTGGAAATCTCCCCACACTTGCACGTGGCTAATTGTACAGTGCTTTATCATGGTGTTGGAAGAATTCCATCTCCATCCCACAGTCCCCAGCATGATCTGAGTCTGTAATGAATTTCTGTGGTAACCAGCGTTAAAAATGCTTGTCTTCTTTCTGTACACCAGTAGTGAATTCGAGTACCAGCTGACACTGCGCACTGACCTCTACACAAACAGACACACCCAATGGTACTACTTCCGAGTAACCAACACTCAGGCAGGAATGCCTTATCGTTTCACCATTGTCAATTTCACCAAGCCCACCAGCCTGTACAACCATGGTATGCGTCCACTGTTGTACTCAGAAGTGGATGCGAAGATCCACCGAGTTGGCTGGCAAAGGACAGGAGATGAAATCAAGTATTACAAAAACAACCTTGGCCAAGATGGGCATCAGTATTTCTCACTCACTTGGACATTCCAGTTCCCACATGATCGAGACACCTGCTACTTTGCCCATTGCTATCCTTACACCTATTCCAACCTGCAGGACTACCTGGCAGCCATCTCGAGAGATCCAGTGAGGTCAAAGTTTTGCAAGATCCGCATCTTGTGCCATTCACTAGCAAGAAACATAGTGTATGTTTTAACCATCACCAGCCCCTCAGAAAGTGGCAAGGAGGCAAAGCGTAAGGCAGCTGTGATTTTGACTGCGAGGGTGCACCCAGGCGAAACAAACAGCTCCTGGATAATGAAGGGCTTTCTGGATTACATTCTGGGCAGCTCAGGCGATGCTCGGTTGCTCCGTGACACATTTGTCTTCAAAGTGGTACCAATGTTGAACCCAGATGGTGTGATTGTGGGAAATTATCGCTGCTCCTTAGCAGGTCAGGACTTAAATCGTAATTACACATCAGACCTGAAGGAATCTTTTCCTTCTGTTTGGTACACCCGGAACATGATCAGAAGGTAACATCATCTCTCCTCTCTTCAGAACAAAAAAACCCTTTGTATTTGTAGTGTCTGTTATTTAGTATAACTACTGTTTGCACTATATTTGCCTCATTTTTATTGCCTCTCATCTCATATTTAACCCATTCAGTTTATATTATTTGTTTAAATTCTAAGAAGCGTGAGTTTTTATTGTAGTTTACAATGTTCTTCTGTTGCACAGCACCCTGTAATATAGCTTTAATACAGGGAATGGGAAAGATATCTTGGGTAGCAAAGGAGAATTTTTCAGGGAACCATCAGCCCCAGAACAGAAAGTGATTTTTTTCATAGCCCTTCTCCTCACTGCCCCCCATCAAGATGTATAGATGAAGGCCCTAATTCTGCTCCCATTGTATTCAGTAGGAAAATATCTGCCAACTCCATTGGTGCAGGACAGTGCCCTAAAGTGGGCTAAGTCCAGAGTGGATCCCAACCTTGTATTTGACTACTAGTCCTATCAGGTTTACTGTATATTTCAGCATAATTATGTTTGGTTTCTAATGCTTCACATCCATTTGCAGTGCAGACATCTAGTCATCTGGTTATACATATATATTCATACCCAGAGTCACCATTCAGGTTTAGCTTATGTAACTGGGTTCTTCTGATGGTTTTAGCTTTGAAAGGACTCTGTCAGTGCTCGTAAAGCTAATATTTAACCTACAATGTCATTTACAGTATGTTTTGATTCTCAGGTACATGTTTAATCATAAGCACTTTCCCTTTGTGCCTCTCCATTCTTCAAACAAGAATCCTTCTGTCTAACTTACGACCTTTCCATTAGAAAAATGTTCAAAGAAGTTCAAATTCAATCACTGACTTTTACTTATTTCCATTTTGGCCTGTCTAATCCTGACCCTTTCAAGAGTTTCTGATGACTCTGGGGAAGGATTTTGGAGCCTGCTAGAGAATGAAATTGACTGTTCTCCCATAGGAGACAACTTGTGTAGATTTGAGAGAGGACAAAAGTTTTTATGATACAGGCTAGTCTTTTGCAAAGTTGTGTAGCAGAAAAACCCTCTCTTCACCCTGCATCCCAGTTTTACAATTTAAAAGCAACTAGCATACCAAAATATAAAAATAAATACATTTAGAAAAATGTGCTGAAATGCCCCAAATATCCAGACTCACATTTAGCACATTATCAGCTAAAAAAATATAATCCTTTTTTTCCCCTTTCTTTCTTGATCCATCATGAATTGCCAACTCCTGTGCAGAGTGATGGCCCAGCATGAATGATTCTGGTGATATCACATCACCTGCGTGAAATCCTACTGGAACTGGCTTTTAGGGGATGTGTTAAATCCCCCCCCCTTTTTTTTTCAAAACTTGTGCAGTTTTGCAAAGTTTCTTTTAAAAAATTATAGACAAAATGCAGCATATTCCAAAACTTGCAATACTGCAAAAAACTGATACTGGAAACTGATACTACTTTTGCCCTGAATGGGAAAAGAGCTATCTGCTACACACTTCTGTGCTATATATTTGTAGTGTGTTATAAGTCTCAAGATTGTGCCTTGTGTATGATGTGACATACAAGAAGGAACATAAAAGTAGCATTCTGGTGCAATACTTCAAATTGTTTTAATGTACATCTGAAGTGGCTGAAGATCATTCCTACTGACGGTTGATAGGCCTGAAGGGGAAATTTGCCAGGGTGAATGTATTTGTGGGAAATGTGGAGATGGAAGGGAAGACCCAGATAATAGTTGTTGAAGAAAGGAAGATCAAGGAAATGAGATCTAAAAAGAATAGAGTTCAGTTACCCACATTTTAAACAAAAATGACTCCCAGCTTTTTGGACTCATGAAGAATGATGGATCCATTATAACTGTTTTAATAAAATGAACACAAAGTTCTGATGCACAGCCTTGGACCCTGTTGTTACTAAGCCATGGCACACTTTTTGGGTTTGGTCCTGCAAGGTGCTGAGCTATTTGGCATTGATCTATCAAAGCACCTAATGCATGCTTAATTCTAAGCACATGAGTAATCCTGTTGAAATCACTGGGATTACTCATATACTTAAAGCTAAGCATATGTTTATGTATTTAATTATTCCTATGAAGATTGCTGCAACCCATCAGCCCTGGCTGATGCAGAAAAAAAAAGCATTTATAGCAAAATATTGTTTCCTCTCTTGTTACAGACTGATGGAAGAGCGTGACATTCTCCTGTATTGTGATCTTCATGGTCATAGTAGAAAAGAGAATGTCTTCATGTATGGCTGTGATGGTGGGGAACAAGCAGAGGTGCCATGCTTGCACCAACGCATCTTTCCTCTCATGATGAGCAAGAACTGCCCAGATAAGGTAAGCAAGTTGCTAACTTGAAATAGTCCTTTACTATACTAAATGAAACCTGTGTAAGCCAATCTGATTTGCTAAAATGTCAGTCAGTTGGAAACAAAGTTATTTATAAAGGTACTAAGCATTACAAGATGGTGCTTTTATTGATAAAAATGACTTCTGATTGGCTAAAACACACAACAGATCCATTATCTAAACCAATAGGGATTCAGCAATTCAATAATAGCACAACACACAAACTATCACACTACATTTATTACTGTAGCATTTGAGTCTAATTCTGTTTTCTTCAGAAAACAATGAGGAGGTGATCCAAAGCTGCATGTGATCCAGGATACCAAATTATTGATTTGTTCACCCATGACAGAAAAGCTATTCAGACTTTTACTAAACATGCATCTCACACCATCTTAGTATTAAAAACAGAACTGGAGGCTTTGGGGGGCTGGTCCAGTAATCTGGTGCTAGTTCAACTAAAGGGGGTAGTATGAACAGCAGTATTAAAAGGTGTTACATGTGTAATGATTACAAATCCTTGTTAAAGTAAAACAAACTGGTATAATCAAAGACGGATTCTCATTCCACCCACCACTCTGGTGTACCTAAATATTGAAAGACTGCCATGCACCATGTGGGATGCAATACTTATGTACTACATGTGAAAGAAGGATGGATTGAACCTTTAACTATTTTCCTACTTGGGCTTGAAAGTTTTACACATTAGTGAGGTTAAGAAGAAACTGCTAACTTCATCTCTATTTTAGTGGGAAAGGGTGCTCCTTAAAAGACAGGGAACTGACCCTACATCCTTCTTTTAAGTTTTCATTCCCAGATTGCAATTTCAAAGTACAGAAAAGCAAAGAAGGGACAGGTCGAGTAGTGATGTGGAAGATGGGCATCCACAACAGCTATACTTTGGAAGCCACTTTTTGTGGATCTAAACTAGGTAAGACCTTTTTATTCAAGGGAGATTGTAGGGGTCATCAAACAAAATCTGGTTTTGATTGTTTGTTTTTACAGATGCAGTAGTGATCTGTGATGACTTTAGCTACCATCCTCAAAGAATCCTATTTAACAGAGATAAATGACAAATTCTATGAAGTTAGAGTGAGCATTTTAACACAGGGTATGCATAAATTAACTTTCAGGCCACAGTTATTACAGACATGTACTGGAAACCAATACATAATGAATTAGTGAGCCTGCCTACCAAAATAAATAGAATTGCTAGAAATAGATATGCCAGAAACAATTGTACAAATGAGTGGAGAGATTGCTTATTAAGGATTAGTGGTGAGAGGCAAGGAGAAACGTTATTAGTCCCAAGCTGGTTTTGTTGAAAGTAATGGCATATATAATTCCTTCCCTCTGAGACACTCAGAATGGGGACCCTGTCTATGCTGGCAAAACATGGATTTAGAATTTTCTGTAGGTGGAGCTCCATCAGTAATAGCGATAGGGAAGTTTTAGTGTGCACATGTCTGCAGCATTCTTACGCTGTCTGGACAAGAGCGTCCACCACTGTTGCACCAGTGGGGAAGTACAGGTCAAATTTTTCTTAGTGTAGAAAAGGCCATCCTGGCTATAAAAGAGGGTGTTTGCTTACCCAGAGAAAGGAGGAGATCACACACAGACCAAGAGTGCTGACCAGACACATGGCTTTGTCAAGTCCAGAATGTCAGAGCTTTGCTATAGGAACTATTCAGAGATTATTATCCCAAACCTTTTGGCTGGCCAGCCTAATATTTTGTGCAGTCTCTAGAATGAACACATGTATTCAATTTAATTTGTAGTTACATGACTTTTCTCTCTATTATCTATTTGGTATGCTAAATAAACTGTGCTTTATTTAAGGTCATTTTGGTTTTATTGACTGCCAGTGTGGAGAATTACTGTGAGCCACTCCTGAAAGAAAGAAATGAGCCTCTGACCTCTGGTGAGAGGTGGAGGGACACTAAGAAGCACTAACTTCCTTATTTGATCAAAGGCATGGGGACCAACAGATCCATTCCAAGAAGTTTTGCTCATACTCTGGCTTCAGTCAGCTGGAGCACAGGAAGAACAAGACAATGTCATAATCATGTCATTTGAGCTTTGTATTGAGATGGTAGAAAACTGTTCCAAGATGTCTTGGAAAACCAACAGCCTTCACATGGGCTTTGGAAGGGTGGAGTGTTTTTCTGGGAGCTATATTATAAGTTTGTGGAGCAGCAACTAGTCTTGAACCAAAGAAATTTTAACTTACTTTTAACCACCATGCTGAAAATATCACTGCAGGGAGTGAGCAGTTATGTCTTCATTTGTGAGTATCTCTGTTGATGTTTCAGGTAATAGAGGGGGCACTCACTTCAACACCGAAGACTTAGAGTCAATAGGTTACCATTTCTGTGATGCCCTCTTGGATTACTGTGATCCAGACAAGAGTAAGGTAAGAAAAGTCCTTCTTAGAGCTATTGGAATAAAAGTATTTATGTGATAAAATGTGGCACTCTGTAAGGTAATAATAACAAACACTATATTGGTTTTGATAAGTGCCTTTCAATAAGGCAGTGGACTTCATTATTAACTAAGTGTATGATCTTCCCTAGTATTATCTGTGTCTGAAAGAATTAGAGGAAATGGTGAAACAGCAAGCTAAGACAAACTCAGAGAATCTTAATTGTGACTCAGATGCCTCTGTCACAGATGCCATGTTAGACAAAGATTCCAGGTAAATCAAAACTATTGAGAGATACTGAGATATATTCTACCTTGTTGTGCACTTTGATAAAGAGGACTACACTAGGCATTAGATTAATTACCAAGAACTTAATTTTGAAATTACTGGAAGATAATTATATATGAATCTCAGGTTGAGTCTTTAATGGTCAGTTGGCTGCGGATAGAACCCCTTTATCTGCTGAAGCTTGGCCCTGTCCTACAAAAGAAAGCGAGGCTCTCATTTAGCTCAGTGTGGGGTTCTAAAGGCTCTTACGGAGAGATGGAATTGCACGGACTGTAAATTGATGCAGCACTTGATCAGCTGGGTTATGTAAATCAATACACTATTTTTCGACTGTACATGTTTGCAGAGAAGTCTAGCTGTAGGATAAAGTGTATCACTTGCTTCAGTGTACATGAATGTACAGTAGAATCTCAGAGTTACAAACACCAGAGTTACGAACTGACCAGTCAATCACACACCTCATTTGGAACTGGAAATACGCAATCAGGCAA
The DNA here is from genome assembly GCF_011386835.1 of Chrysemys picta bellii. Lineage (NCBI taxonomy): Eukaryota > Metazoa > Chordata > Testudines > Emydidae > Chrysemys > Chrysemys picta. The sequence continues at coordinate 88,326,059 of NC_088791.1, read as the reverse complement.
CAGCAGAGATGGGGGGAAAAGGTAAATATAGTACAGTACTGTGTTAAATGTAAACTACTAAAATAATAAAGAGAAAACAACATTTTTCTTCTTCATAGTAAAGTTTCAAAGCTGTATTAAGTCCATGTTCGGTTGTAAACTTTTGAAAGAACAACCATAATGTTTTGTTCACAGTTACGAACATTTCAGACTTACGAACAACCTCCATTCCTGAGGTGTTCATAACTCTGAGGTTCTACTGTATTGCTGTAGAAAGGAGCCAGTCTGAAGTCCTGTACTCTATTTAGCTATAGAATAGCTACACTCAGTAAGCAATAGCAATACCTGATTCCCCACAATGATCCAGCAATGTGCTTCTCCCCCTGAATGATCCACCCCTAGATATCGGGAGGAATTCAATCTCCAGGGCCCAATCAGTACTTGATCTCACTGCTGAAACTGACAAGTTAATTAAGGTGCCACCAGACTCCTTGTTGTTTTTGTAGATACAGACTAACACGGCTACCCCCTGATACTTGAAGTTAATTAATGACAGTTGTGCAGGTGATTAATGAGATGTGGACATTGGCCTATTGTGAATAGTTTGGAGATCTCCAAACTCATTTCACAAGGAGTAATATTTTGTAATTTTTTGAAAATTTTGATGTTTCTAATTAATACAGGAAATGAAATATCTCTTGGCCCTTGTCAGTACATTATTTTCAAAACTGCCTCTTCAAAATAAGGTCTGTATTATAAATTACTAAGAAGTACACGTCCCAAAGCTGAAGTCTTCACTCCTCTTGGTGAATAATAAGCAAATGACGAGATGAAGTTTTGTTTTCTTTTGTTTTGTTTAATACAGACAGGCCTATCTTAGTGCCTGCAATACATTGCATCTTGGTAGAGAACTAATAGAAGGCTCAGTTATGGAAAACAGATGAGATGTTCTTAGATGAAATGACATAAAATAGAGTGAAAATGCAAAGTAGAATTATGGCTATCTAGAAACCAGAAATGTCATCTGCACACATCAGATTGTACTGAGGAACCACCGTTTGTCAGACAACCCTGTAGTCCCTGTGATCAAGGTCCCCACTGTTATATTGCTTAACTCCAGGTCCTGCAGCCTATACAGTGGGATTGTGTGCTTTAGATGAGAGAAATGTGAAAACCACAATCTATACAGCATTCCCAATAGGGTTACTATGGGGGCTGGTGGGGGCAGGGCAGGGCACTGGCTTATTATATGGATGAACTCAACAAAATACTTTTTTCAGTCCAAAACTAAGGAAATAAAACAATGTTCAATCTTTCACAGTACCCACGTTTCTGACAGCTCAGACTCCAACGATACAGCTGCACACTGGCTAAAACCAGATACTCAGGTACACTATAAACTTCTCTCAGCTGCTTAGATCTCTTTACTGGGTGTAGCAAGAAAGAAATTGCTCGAGTTGAAAGAACAGTTTTATGTGCTTAGGCTAAACAGGACGTGAAAGTACACCTCTACCCCGATATAATGCTGTCCTCGGGAGCCAAAAAATCTTACTGCGTTATAGGTGAAATCACGTTATATCAAACTTGCTTTGATCCGCCGGAGTGCACAGCCCCGCCCCCCGCCCGGAGCACTGTTTTACCACGTTATATTTGAATTCATGTTATATCGGGCCGCATTATATCGGGGTACAGGTGTATGTAACAAACTCGTCATAATGCTAGTTAATACATTGAATATGCCTCTGGATTCTCCTCCTGAATAGTGTTAAGTACAGTTAATAGACTGTGTTGGTCTATTGCAGGGGAGCGCAAACTACGGCCCGCAGGCCGGATCCTGCCTGCCCTGGCCCCACACCGCTCCCAGAAGCGGCCAGCATCACCGCCCTGCAGCCCCTGGGGGAAGTGGGGGCAGAGGGCTCCGTGCGCTACCCTCGCCTGCAGGCACCATCCCCCGCACCTCCCATTGGCCGGGAACACGGAACCATGGCCAATGGGAGCTACGGGGGTGGTACCCACAGGCGAGGGTAGCGCACGTTGGAGCTGCCTGCCCCACCCCACCCCCAGGAGCCACTGCCGGACATGCTGGCCACTTCTGGGAGCGGCGCGGGGCCAGGGTAGCAGGGAGCCTGCCTTAGCCCTGCTGCATGCCGCTGCCACCCCGGAGCCGCTTGAGGTAAGCGGTGCCTGGCCGGAGCCCCCACCCCAAACCCCTCCTGCACCCCACGCCCCAACCCCCTGCCCTGAGCCCCCTAACCTCCTGCCCTGAGCCCCCTGCCACACCGCTCCTGCAGCCCAACCCCCTGCCCTGAGCCCCCTCCCGCACTCCACACCCCCTCCTGCACCCCAACCTCCTGCCCTGAGCCCCCTTCTGCACCCCGCACCCCATCCAGCACCCATACCCCCTGCCCTGAACCCCCTGCTGCACCCTTCCTGCACCCCAAACCCCGCACTCCTCCTGCACCCCAACTCCTTGCCCTGAGCCCTTTCCTGCACACCCCCTCCCACCCCCTGCACTCCTTCCCACACCCCAACCCCCTTCCCCAGCCCTACATTCATGGCCCTGCATACAATTTCCCCACCCAGATGTGGCCCTTGGGCCAAAAAGTTTGCCCACCCCTATTCTATCGCATGTCAGTGAGCTGTACAGTATTTCCAGGTGCAGTCCAAATCTATAATGCAGAACAGTAAACAAAATTAGGGTTTCCACATAATATTCTGTAATTGTCATAATCTTCTGTACTAAGTTCTTCAGAATTTTGTTTTCCATTTCAAAAGAAAAACAGTTTCTAGCTTTTCTGGTTACAAAGAAATATTTTTGCAGTTTAAAAGAATAAGCAGATCTAGGATCTTATTATGCATCATTGGAATGCATTGGAGACAACTTTTTATTACAGAAGGTGGCGGAAGTGACTAGGGGAGAGGCAATTCTAGATTTGATTCTGACAAACAGGGAGGAACTGGTTGAGAAGTTGAAGGTGGAAGGCAATTTAGATTAAAGTGATCATGAAATGATAGAGTTCTTGAGTCTAAGAAATGGTTGGAGGGAAGACAGCAGAATAAAGGCAATGGACTTCAAGAAGGCAGACATTAGCAAACTCAGAATTGGTAGTTAAGATCCTGTGGGAAGCAAGGCAAAGGGGAAAAAAGTGTTCAGGAGAGTTGACAGTTTTTAGAGAGACATTATTAAGGGCACAAAACTATCCCAAAGCATAGGAAAGATAGGAAGTATGGTAAGTGACCATCCTGGCTTAAACAAGAGATCTTCAGTGATCTGAAACTCAAGAGTCATACAAAAGTGGAAACTAGGTCAAATTATGAAGGATAAATATAAAAAAAATAACACTGGCATGTAGGGTGACCAGATACCAAAGATGAAATATCGGGACGCCAGGGGGAGGGGGGAGAGGGAGTGGGGGGGGCGGAGCAAAAAAAAAAAAAAGCCACCAGAGCCCCGCCCCCGCCCCAACCCTCTGGAGCCGCTGGCTGCCCCCGCTCTGCAATCAGAGATGCAGCACTCGGCTGCTCCTCTGCCCTAAAAACCAGCCTCCCTCCCGGCATGGGCTTGTCCCGCCTCCGCACACAAAGGCTGGTGCAGGAGGCAAAGTCCCGGGGGGTGGGGCCGGGAAGGCCGCAGGAGCAGGGGGCGGCGAGAACACACCCGGGGACGGGAGAGCCCCGCAAAGGAGGCACAGACCCCCCCTTCCCCACCCTGTAGCTGCCATAAGCTCCAGTGAACAAACCGGAGCGCTCCCCCCTTGGTGTGTGTGGGACTGCCGAGCTGAGCCGCTTCCTTCTTCCCCCGCCGCCTCCGCTCCACTCACGGGCGGGAGGTTTCGGGTTACAGCGCCCGCACCCCGGACCCCCCACAGCCGCCGCGCCAAGAGAGAGGCGCAGACTCGGAGCAACTGCCCGACCCCCCCTCCTTCCATCCCCCCTCCACACATCCCTCCTCCGCTGGCCTCCAGGCGCAGCTGCTGTACCGCACCACCCTCTTAATCTTCATGGCGGCCGCGCCACACACGCTGGTGTCCGGCCTCCCTCCAGCGCTTGCGCCGCCGCCATACAGCTGATCAGTGCGCAAACGGTGTGCGTGGGGAAGAGGCGGGGCCAGGGGAGCTATCCAATCGGGGAAGGAGGGGGCGGAGTCGGGGCGGGGAGGGGGGGCGCGAGCCGGAGTGGATGGCAAAAATTGCTTCTTTGTCCAGTGTCCCGACCAAACATCGGTCGGGACGCGGGACAAACAAGTAAATATCGGGACAGTCCCGATAAAATCGGGACGTCTGGTCACCCTACTGGCATGTAGGGACAAAATTAAAAAGGCCAAGGCAAAAAATGAGATTAAACTAGCTAGGAACATAAAGGATAACAAGAATGTCATAGAGAGTACACTTATGAAGTTTGCAGATGATACCAAGCTGGGAGGGATTGCAAGTGCTTTGGAGGACAGAATGAGAATTCAAAATGATCTTGACAGACGAGAAATGGTCTGAAATAAATAGCATGAAATTCAGTAAGGACACATGCAAATTACTATACTTAGGAAGGAATAATCAATTGTGCATTACAAAATGGGAAATAACTGCATATGAAGGAATATTGCAGAAAAGGATCCGGGGGTTCTTCTTCGAGTGCTTGCCTATGTCCATTCCAGTGGAGGTGTGTGCTCTCCCCAAGCACTGCCGCTGGAAAGTTTTCCCTCAGTGGTATCCATTGGGTTGCCTCTGGTGCCCCCTTAAGTCACGCCCTCATAGCACCGATATATAGGCCCACGCCGCCCCTTGAGTTCCTTCTTACCACCCATGACGGTTGCTGGAACTTCTGTTCGTTCTTGCGTTTTTCCCGCAAGTACCTTCTCACATTGAACTTGATTTGTACAATGTAAATAGCTACCTTTTTAAAGTTGAGTTTTAGTTAGTTAATTAGTTAGTTAATTAGTATAGTCAGCAGCAAAGTGGGGCTAGCCCTTCTCCAGCACCAGGATATGCTTCAGTCCCCGGAGTTCAAACCATGGGCGTTGTGCCATAAACCGATACCGGTTAGTGACCCACACACTAGCTGCCTTAAGAGCCTGGGGCAGGCCCCGTGCAGTAGTGTTGCAGGATCTGCAGGGGCTTCAAACCCAGAACAAAAAAGGGTAGGGACACCAGACTTAAGTTCCTCCTCATGAAGGCAGTGCTCTGTCCCCCTTTGGAGCCAAGTCATGTGGACTCGGCACCGAGCACTTCGACTTCTGTGAGAAGCGCCCTGGCGTCTCTGAGAGAGGCACAGCACCATTCTGCCTCCCTGAGCTGCACCTACGGCCCAGGGCTCCCGGCACCAACATGCATCCCCGGCGCCGAGGAAGTCAACTCTAGGACGGGACTCTTGGCACCGCTCTCCATCACCGGTGCTGACAAAGAAGCAGAGAAACACTGACTGGGGGCGTTCTCCAACTCCAAGGTCTGTGGGCCATAGAGACACCAATAGAGTGCGACCTATGCTGGGCCATTCAGAGATACCAGTGGGGCATGCAGTACCGTTGACTCCAGCCCTGGGAAGGGCACTGTTGATCCGGTACCATTGGGTTCTCCCAGGGTTCGATAGCCCTGATACTACCATCTTCACCGGAGAAGTTTGAGGCAGCTAGGGACTGCACTCCCTCCCAGTGCCGCCATTCCCAGCCATTCGATGCACACAAGACTGTGACTCAGACCTCTCCAATCTTGGCCAACGTCAGTATATATACCAGATCGACACTGTCTGGACAAGGTGATCTCACTTCCCCCGTCAGTGATTTCCACCCTGCTTTGGTGGCTGGACACAGGGATAGTATGTGCAGGAGTCCCATTCTTGAGATCCCAACCATCAATGTCTTTCATCACAGATACATCAGGGGACCCTCAGAACTCAAGGCCTCTGGTCCCCGGAGGAGCTCTCGTTACACATAAATGTGAGGAAACTGAGGGCTGTACACTTAGCATGCCAGGTGTTCCAACCCCACCTGGAGGGCAACTGCATGTCAGTCCTCACAGACAACACAACAGCAATGTTTTACATAAACAAGCAGGGTAGAGTGCGCTCCTTTCCCCTATGCCAGGAGACACTTCACCTATGGGAATTCTGTATAGCCCATTCGATCCACCTCAAAGCCTCCTACCTCCCAGGGTCACAGAATGAGTTAGTGGATCACCTCACAAAACCTTTTCCAACTATCACAAGTGGTCCATTTGCCACCCAGACGTGAACACTGTTTTCCAGAGGTGGGGAACTCCCCAGGTAAACTTGTTCGTCATTAAGTACAACAGAAATTGTCTTCAGTTCTGCTCCTTCCTAGGCCACAGCTCAGGGTCGCTCACAGACGCCTTTCTCCTCCGTTGGACAGACCAACTCTTCTATGCATTTCCTCTCATCCCTCTCATACACAGGATCCTGCTGAAGGTCAGAAGGGACAGGACACGTCTTATCCTGATAGCCCCAGCCTGGCTGTGTCAGCAGTGGTTCACCACCCTCCTAGATCTCTCGGTGGACACACTAATCAGCCTGCCCCTGTTTCCGGACTTGATCTCTCAGAATCACAGCTGTCTACATCATGGCACGGCATGGAAGCTCCATGGCTGAACCCAGCAGAACTGGCTTGCTCCATGCCCATTCGCGAGGTGCTTTTATGGAGCAGAAAGCCATCTACTAGAGCCACTTACCTGACAAAATGGAAGAAATTCTCGATTTGGTCAGCACAAAAGGGTTTTTCACCTACCAAGTCATCACTGCCCTTCATTTTATAGTACCTTCTCCATTTAAAGCAGCAAGGCCTAACGGTGTCATCCATAAGGGTCCATCTAGCTGCAATCTGAGCCTTTCACCCACAGGTGAATGGCTGGCCGGTCTTCTCAAACTCAGTCTGTGGCCAATTCCTTAAGGGGCTGGAATGGCTGTACCCCCAGGTATACCAGCCAGCAGTCCCCTGGGACCTCAGTTTGGTGCTGGCAAGGCTAACAGGACCCCCGTTCAAACCACTGACAACATGCTTTCTGCTCTACCTCTCTTGGAAGGTGGCCTTCCTAATCACCATTACTTCTGCTAGAAGGGTCTCAGAGATCCAAGCTCTTACCTCTGAGTCACCGTATACGGTCTTCTTCAAGGACAAGGTACAGCTGCGGCCACACCCATCCTTCCTGCTAAAGGTGGTCTCACAATTCTATAGTAACTAGGATAGCTTTCTACCAGTCTTCTATCCTAAGCCACGCACTAACAGGGAGGAACAGAGACTCCACTCATTGGATGTTAGGCGTGCGCTAGCCTTTTATATAGAAAGGACTAAACCCTTTCGGAAGTCCAGCTGTTCAGATCCATTGCAGACAGAATGAAAGGCCATCCAGTCTCGACCTAGAGAATCTCATCATGAATCACTTCCTGTATCCACACATGCTACAACTTAGTGAAGGTCCTAGCTCCTCCATTGACAGTCCATTCTATAACAGCTCAAGCATTGGTGGTAGTGTTTATGGCGGAAGTTCCAATTCAGGACATCTGTAGAGCAGCAACGTGGTTGTCAGTCCACACTTTCGCATCACACTACACCATCACCCAGCAAGCTAGAGATGATGTGGATTTCGGCCAAGCAGTTCTACAGTCAGCATGCTAATGAACTCTGAACCTTCCATCTGCACAGATGCTTGGGAGTCACCTACATTGGAATGAACATGAGCAAGCACTCAAAGAAGAAAAAATGGTTACTAATCTTCCGTAACTTGTTCTTCGAGATGTTTTCCTCATGTCTATTCCAACCCCCTGTCTCCTGCCTTCCCCTCTGTCGGAGTTAGCCCACAAGAAGGAACTGAACGGATGGCAGGACCCTATATACTGGTCCTATGAAGGCGCAACTCAAGGGGACACCAGAGCCAACACAACGGATACCGTTGAGGGAAAACTTTCTGGTGGCGGTGCTCGGGGCGAGAACACATCTACATTGGAATGGACATGAGCAACACATCTCGAAGAACAACCATTATGGAAGGTTAGTAACCATTCTGAAACCATTTTTTTATAGTGGATCACGAACTAAATGTGAGTCAACAATGTAATACTGTTGCAAAAAAAGCTAACATCATTCTGGGATGTATTAGTGGGAGCATTGTAAGAAAGACATGAGAATTAATTCTTCCACTCACTCTACTCAGCACAGATAAGGCCTCAACTGGAGTACTGTGCCCAGTTCTGGGCACCACGCTTTGGGAAAGATGTGGACAGATTGGAGAAAGTCCAGAGAAGAGCAACAAAAATGATTAAAGATCTAGAAAACATGACCTACAAGGAAAGATTGAAAAAATTGGGTTTGTTTAGTCTGGAGAAGAGAAGATTGAGGGTGGATGTGGTAATAGTCTTTAAGTACACAAAAGGTTGTTATAAAGAGGAGGGTAATAAATTGTTCAGCTTAAACACTGAGGACAGCACAAGAAGCAATGGGCTTAAATTGCAGCAAGGAAGATTTATCTGAGACATTAGGAAAAGCTTTCTAACTGTAAGGATAGTTAAGCACTGAAACAAATTACCTCAAGAGGCTGTGGAATCTGTGTCATTGTCTCAGAACAGGTTAGACAAACACCTGTCAAGGATGGTCTTGATAGTACTTAGTTCTGCCTTAGTGCAGGGGACTATCGAGGTTCCTTCCAGTCCTACATTTCTATGATTCTATGCCACCAGCATTCAGCATGAGAATTCATGGTGCCTACATATGTGCTGATGTGTCAGTCATCATTCCCTAATGCTAAGTTCTCATGTCTCACAATGTTCAGATGATGCACTTCCTTCCAGAACACATGCACCAGTCATGATTCTAGCACTAAGTGATTTTAACACAGTGGTGTTCCTACCCTCAATAGTAGCTATTTTGGAGGGCAGCATTTGCAATTATAGTGCCAGTTCAACAAAGCACTTTGCATTGAAGGCAATGGGACTTAAGTGCATATTTAACTGAATTGCTTTGCTGAGTAGAGATGGATTTAAGTACATACCTAACCATTCTTTTGAATTGGGGTTTATGCCCTTGGCATGAAGGATTAGTGTTCAGTACTTCAGATGTTCAATCCCCTTCTACTGGGCAAAACTGTTTTATACCTTTAAGTCTTTTGTGGGGGAGTTACTTTCATTATAGTAATTTTCAGTTAACACTAATAGTTTCTGTCATGAACATACAGCTAAGGGTAGCATAAAATCCCTCCTTTACCTGTAAAGGGTTAAGAAGCTCAAATAACCTGGTTGGCACTTGACCAAAAGGACCAATAAGGGGAGAAGATACTTTCAAATCTGTGGGAAAAGGTTTTTGTTTTGTCTCTCTCTGTGTGTTCTCTCCTGGTCAGCAAGGAATCAGGGCATCTAAGATTACAAATTGTAAGTAATAGGAAGAAAATACGTTAGATTATATTTTTGTTTTAGCTTGTGAAGTGTCCCTATGCTAAGAGGGAGGTTTATTCCTGTTTTTTTGTAACTTTAAAGTTTTGCCTAGAGGGGAATCCTCTGTGTTTTGAATCTTATTACCCTGTAAAATTACTTTCCATCCTGATTTTACAGAGGTGCTTCTTTTACTTTTTTCTTTATAATTAAGTTCTGTTTTTTTAAGAATCGAATTGGTTTTTAGTGTCCTAAAAACCCAAGGGTCTGGTCTCTGCTCACTTTGGTTACCTATTTGGTTGGTATATTATTCTCAAGCCTCCCCAGGAATGGGGGTGAAGGGACTTGGGGGGATATTTTAGGGAAACAGGAACTCCAAGTGGTCCTTTTCCTGAATCTTTTTCTAACTCACTTGGTGGTGCCAGCAGTACCCATTCAAGGACAAGGAAAGGATTTGTGCCTTGGGGAAGTTTTTAACCTAAGCTGGTAGAAATAAGCTTAGGGGGTCTTTCATGTGGGTCCCCACATCTGTACCCAGAGTTCAGAGTGGGGATGGAACCCTGACAGTTTCCATTTATTATAGCTGTTTGTTTTAACATAATACAAATAGTAAAAGGAAAGCTAAAAAACTGAAACCTATATACCAAAAGTGGCCTGCCCCTAAAATCCTTTAAAAACAAATGCACATCTGGATGACTGGGCTGATTGATTCTATGAATTCATTTGGATGACTCTAACTTTTGGGTCGTTTTGATGATGTTTGGTTAAAACTAAAGCTTTTCCACCCCTCTTTGCTCCATGCAAAAGAAACCAAGCAATGTATGCTGTGTACTATAAATTACACCATTAGTGTTGTGTAATTACCATGACTATTTTAACTCTGATTCAATCAGATTTATTTCTTATCAGAGTTTGATCCACCACATCTTTCTATGTGGGAGTTTATTTGGCATTTCTGTGCCCTGCAGGCCTCCTCAAAGAATTGCCATCTTTAACCTCAGTCTAAGAGTTATCCACTTATGAATTATAAATCCAGATGTCCAAATATTTAGGTCAAAATTTTCCAGTTGTGGATGTGAAGAATTAATATTTACCTGTTAAAACCAGCTGACTAAAAATTTAAAACAGATTCTAGACTTACCAGCAAATACTGATTTATACAAAAATAAACTGGATTTTTCCTGACACTTTGAAACTCTGCATTCCCTCTGCCCCACCTCCAACCATCAGGTTAGCATTGTGCACGTTTATCCTAATGAGTGACCCAAGACCGGTGGGCTGTGGGGAGTAGCCAGCTGATAGCAGTGTGAAAAATCTTCCCCGAAACCTGAACTTTTTTACCAAAAATCCCGCCCCTGAATTAAAAAAGAAAAAAACCAGTAAAGCTCAAACTCAATTATATGATCCCATGATAGCAAAGTACAATGATGTATCTTTATATATTCCCCTCCTTGATTCCACCCAGAAAAGACCATGGTTCTAGTCAAGGAGGGCTGACTTTGATTCCATCAGCATTACTCCTGTGCTGACTATAAAAGCCACTGAGTATTTTTCTTGTCCTGTTGTAACCTGAGTTAACTGATTCAAGTGATTTGGCAGTTAGATAACACCTTTACAAGTGTTAATATAGACCAAGGGCAAACTACGGGCCACGGGCCGGATCTGGCCCATCAGGGCTTTGGATCTAGCCCACGGGATTGCCACCCCCGTGGTGCCGTAAGGGTAAGGCAGGATCCCTGCCTGTCATGGCCCCACACTGCTCACGGAAGCTGCTGGCATCACGTCCCTGCAGCCCCTGTGCCCCAACCCCTTGCCCTGAGCCCCTTCCTGCACACCACACCCCCTCCCACACCGCGCATTCCCTTCCGCACCCCAACCCTCTGCCCCAGCCCTACATTCATGGCCTTGAATGCAATTTCCCCACCCAGATGTGGCCCACGGGCCAAAAAGTTTGCCCACCCCTAATATAGACGCCCACAAAAGTTCGTTCCAGGACACACACATTTGTGGTTTACCCGAGAGCTCAGGATGCAAAGCACTACAGTATGACTTTGGTTATCCAAATGTCATGGGGGACACTAAATCATTTTGGATAACTGTGATTTCAGGCAATAGAGGAAATTTTCAATGAAAATAATAGACATTGGGGGGATATGACTCTGTTTTTATCCGGACCCGAGTTACCCAAGACAGTGGAACTTCATAGAAATGTAAGGTGCTGCTGTTTCTCATCCATATAAATTCTGGTTTGTTGTTAGGTAAAATCCAAGAAGAAGTGCATGAAAACAAAGAAAGAGAGGAATTCCTATCTAGAAACACTGGAAAAGAACCATACAAAACATACACAAGAGCAAGTGGTAGGGCATGATTATTTCAGGGGTTATATACATGCTAGACAGTGAATTGTAGTAGCATTTATCCATCCAACAGAATTAGGAGGATCACTAGAACCTTAACATTTTGCACTAATGACTGCATTGTGAATTACTACTTTGCAAATTAGCCAGTAAGCAAGCAACCAATAAAAAAGTAAGGATGTTGCAATACAGATACTGCAAGATACAGAGTATCACCTGTGAAAGGTGATGTCAATGGGTGTTGAGGATGCTCAGCACGTCACAGAATCAGGCCTTTATTTGGTGAATTTCAGTTCCAATTACTTCTGACCTCACCTCACATTCTGCTAACACATATAGTGTAGTATATAGGTCAAAATAATGAAATCCTATTCATATGACCTTTCACCATTCCATTTGCTATTAAATCTTTGCTGAGATGTGGAAAGAGACTAAAAATGTGTTGTGCACATTGTACATTGTGTGGATTATCATTTCTACCATAAGTATGATAGTAGCAAGAAACAGTAAACTGTTGTGTAAGCTGTTACTTGGGGAAGATTAATAACTTTTGCCAGATCTGTAAAGCATAGTAAATCACCATTTCTGGGGAAAAAATTACTACCATTTGAGCACTTGCTGATGCAGTATGTTGTGTAATACTCTTCCTCCTCTGAGGATCTGGGTTCAATTACTAATTTAAGAGACAAGATTAGTGGTCTTATCAACATCCTCTCTTGTGGCCTTGAAGAATGGCCACAGAATTTTGTATCATTTGTTAAAGCTGTCAGAAGAGGGTTAGGACTTGAATTGCCAGGGATATCCTGGGTCACTATTTAAGTACATTGTCCAGCTGCCCTGGGGGGAAGTTTGCATGCAGTCCTCACCCACATTTTGCCTGACCAAGTCTAGAAAACTAAAATAGCTCACAAATTTTAAAGAAAAAATAGTAATAAGTTAACAGCTTTCTCCATGATATGCCTTTTTGGGGTGTATGTATACTGTAGTGTTGGGGGTTTTATTAATGGTTTAGATCAGAGAGGTCCCCAATCTATTGGGCACTCTCCCCTAAAGGGGTGTGGAGGAACATTCGGGGGGGAGTACAGCTGGGGCCTGGGCCAGCCCTCACAGGGGGCAAGGAGGGAGCACCACCCAGCTCCACTCCTGGCTCGCGACCCAGCTGCCAGCCCCATGCCCGGGGCTCCGGCTGCCAGCTGTGGCTACCGGCCCTGGGACCTGTTGGCTGGCCTCAGCCCCCGGCCTTTGCTCTGCTCCTGCCCCCATCCCCAGCTATCATCCCAGTCTCGGCCTCCTTACTCCTGTCTGTGTCCTCTCCTCCCAGAGCTGTTTGGCTCCAGGGGGGTGGAGGTGCAGACAGGGGTAAGGGGGAATGTGAGGTAAAAAATTTGGGGAACACTGGTTTAAATGGATTGATAAGCAGATGCCTCACAATCTGGGTTGTGCTCTGTGCTACATATACATAGCTCCCTCTACCGGAACCCCTATATTAATGTTATGGAATTACAAAAGAGTGGCAACAGTGCCACCAAGACCACCCCCCACCCTCGATCCCAACAGTTACAAGACAGGTATGCAGAGATGAGGAAGAGTGGGGCCTGCTACCAGTTCGAGGTATGTTTGTGTCCAGGATTCATAACTGTTTTGTGACTAGAACGGTAAGAGGAAAGCACTGATCTTCAGGTGTTTGCCCACATCTCATGCTTTTAACATTGGAACCCTAGTATTCTGTAGCACCCTTTTCCTGAGCTGCAGTATTTTCCCTTATGTGTTAAGATGATTATTTATTGTTTTCCATTTAGAGAAAAGCCAAAACGTTGGAAGAGAATTTTCACAGCATCACTAAGAACAGAGGAACTGGAAGCAAAAATGTGAGGGCTTTTCAATACTCTAAACTATGGAGGTACCTTCTTTCAGCTTAGGAAGTTGTTCTTTATCTGACCAGAGAATAACATATGAGCAGCATAATTCAGAAGGAGTGAGTTTGGACACACTGTTGTGATAAAACAACAATAATTAATCTGAAAAAGATCACTTCTTTTTACTGTAAAATGTATTTATCTTAGGTCACAGGTTTCCAGTGAAAGGAAGATATCAATATCCAAGAATCTGAGAGAGGCCAAAGATGCTAAAATTCAGTCTCCACTAGCATGTTATTTGATAGCCTCGCCCTTTCTGTAGGGACATGCATAGGGGTTGGGGATTTGACCAGATCCCCTCTGACCTCAGAAGCCACCTACTACTCTCCCTCTACTTCTTTAAAAACTTTCTCTCCATGATTTCCTTCCTATGGGGATTTCTGTCAGTCCTTTAAAATGTTACACTCTTCTCACATTTCTCCATCAATCCTATCAAACATTTTGGGGCCTGTAAAGAGGAGGGAAAGAAGAGGGTTATTCGGGTTCTAGAGAAAAAGGCATGGATGGTTCTAAATAATATTGGAAATCATTTCAGCCCAGAATTCTGAATATCAAAATATTTGCACTATTCATGATATGTGATGCCAATTCACATACCTTCCTACCTTTCAAAGGAAGTAACATGGTACTTAGCGTTTATTAACTGACCAAGCTAGCATCTCTTGTGTTTAATTGTGTCAAAAGCACACTGTCAGCATTGTTGGATATAAAATCTGATTCTCTTATAACAAATAGCATGTTTAAATTAATACTTTAGTACACTATAGACAAATACACATGCCCAATCATGTTCCCCTTAAAGTCCATGGGAAGTTTACCATTAGGTTGAAATGAAATAGAATTGGACTTCTGGCATATCAATGACAAGACCACTGCTGAGTGATCATAAAATAAACCAGGGATCGGCAACCTATGGCAAGCGTGCCATAGGCATCACGCAAGATGATTTTCAGTGGCACTCACACTGCCCGGGTCCCGGCCGCCGGCCTCGGGGCTCTGCTGCCAGCCTGGGGTTCTGTCTGCCAGCCCCCGACCAGCCGGGGTGCCGGCCGCCGGCCCTGGGTCCCAGCCACCAGTCCGGGGGGCTCTACTACTGGCCTGGGGTACTGGCCCCCTGCAAGTCTGGGTCCCGGTTGTCAGCCCCGCTCAGCCTGCTGCCGGCCTGGGGTACCAGCTACCGGCCCCCTGCCAGCCGGGGTTCTGTCTGCCGGCCCCGCTTGGCCTGCTGCCAGTCCCGGCCACTGGTCCAGGGGGCTCTGCTGCCAGCCTGGGGTCCTGGCCGCCGGCCTGGGGCTCTGTCCTGTCCTCGGCCCGGCGCTCTGCAACCGCCCCCAGCTGTGGCCCACTGGCCCCAGCCTGAGGCAATGAGGGGTGCAGACGGGGGCAAGAGAGGGCGCAGCTCAGTACCCCCACCTTAAAAATTGTTTCAGAGCCACTGGGATATTTTTAAGTCCTGATTTGCTGCTTATATCGCCACGTGGAACAGCACAATTTTTTTCCCCACTGTGAGTTGAGGGGTACATTTGACAAAATGTCAGCTCCCAAGAAGGCAAAGTTAGATGTCCATTCATTTCAGCCTTCTTGGACAGACACATTTGGATTTATTCAAAAGAAGGACTGTGCTGTTTATGCTTTCTGTTGTGAAAGTGTTGTTTGTCACAAATCAAGTGTTCGACGACATTTTGAAACGAAGCACAAGAAAACCTTTCTTGATGAAGCAGACAAGACTGAATCATTCGAAAAGGCAGTAGCAGGATATGAGAAGCAAAGCAGTGTTTTTAAATGTTTAAGTGTAAGTAAAAATCAAGCTACAGAAGGAAGTTACACAGTGCATTGCAAAAAACAGAAAACTGTTTACAGATGGGAAATATATAAAAGAAGTTTTTTCAGCAGTTCGGAGGTTTTGTTCAATGATTTGCCAAATAAAGATACGAACTTATTTAGAATAAAAGAACTGCCTGTCTCTGCCAGAACAGTTGAGAGACACATAAGCGAAATGGCACAAAACATTAATGAAAAGCAGATGTCTGCATTAAGAGACACAGCAGTGTTTAGCATTGCAGTTGATGACAGCGTGGATATAAACGACATTCCACGTTCGGCAATTGTTGTAAGATATTTTGCTTCCGATGAAATCCAAGAGGAACTTTGTTGCCTAAAACCCCTGCATGGCACAACAAAGGGGGAAGATATAGCAGAAAGTTTTGTAAGCCATTTTGAAGAATGAGGAATTGACATCAGAAAATATTTTGTGTGACAACAGATGGTGCTCCTACCCTGGTCGGAAAACAGAAGGGATTTGTAAAGTTACTTGAAGATCAAATTGGCTGCCCAACAGTCAAATTTCACTGTATCATCCATCAAGAAAACCTGTGTGCTATGATTTCTAATTTAGAGCTTAATAATGTGATGAATACAGTGGTGCGAATTGTGAATTTCCTTGTTGCTCGATCTGCTTTGACTCACAGACAGTTTCAAGCACTGCTAGAAGAGATGGACAGTGCTTATAACGACATTCCACTTCACTGCAACATTCGGTGGCTAAGTCATGGCAAGGTTTTGGTGCACTTTGTAAACTGTTTTGATGCAATCAAGGCCTTTTTGTCAGAAAAGGGACAAAACTACCCCGAACTGGATGATGACAAATGGCTGTGTAAGCTCATGTTTCTAACTGACATCACCGCTCACCTAAATGAACTCAACCTCTGTCTCCAGGGTGCAGGGCAAACGGGTCTGGATCTTTATGAAGCCTGGAAGACATTTGTTGTAAAACTAGCAATTTTTTCTCAGGATATTCAAACTTCGACTTTCCGCTACTTCCAACACATAAAAGAGCTATCGACACATTGCACTGTCAGTGTCGATGAGATTGGAATGTACATGCAAGAACTGGAATCAGAATTTTCTGACAGATTTCAAGATTTCCAGCAATTTGGCCGAATGCTTTCTTTCTAATTAAACCTGAAAACTTCAATGAAAGCGACTTGGATTTGTCTGTTTTTCAGTGGATGGGTGTTGGAGATTTCAAAATGCAGCTCATTCAGTTAAAAAGCTCGGAATTGTGGGCATCAAAGATTGGAGATCTGCGGACTGCACTTGAAACTACTGAGAGAGACCATGAGTCCTCTATTCTGACCTGCTGGATGTCCCTGCCAGTGAAATTTAACTGTTTGAAGAAAATTGGGTTTGCAGTTCTTTCAGCATTTGGATTCACATACCTGTGTGAACAGGTATTTTCACACATAAAATCTGTCCTCTGTCCCTCTCAGAGCCAGTTAACAACTGATCACTCAGAAGCCTGCGTGCAGCTTAAAGTATCCAAATACGTGCCAGACACTGGAAAACTCAGCAAGGAAACCAAGGGCAAGGATCACACTAAATTGATAAGATCTGCATTTTAATTTAATTTTAAATGAAGCTTCTTAAACATTTTAAAAACCTTATTTACTTTAGTTTAGTTATATAAGATTGCAATCTTGTAATAGTTTAGTTATTTAATATAGACTTATAGAGAGAGACCTTCTAACAACGTTCAACTGTATTACTGGCATGCGAAATATTAAATTAGAGTGAATAAATGAAGACTTGGCACACCACTTCTGAAAGGTTGCTGACCCCTGAAATAAACCTTCTTATGTGCAGGCAGTAAATTGAAATTTACAAGAATCCTGCTCTTTCAGGTACACTGCCTGCTAACAGGAAAGAAACAATACTATCACTCATGTCTAGAACACACAAACGCACCACAGTCAGACACACAGTTGGTAGGGAGGCCAAAAGGCAGTTCCCATAAATTGTTGCATAACCCAAATGCTGTTGGCCAAGAACAGCTATGTAGCAATCATATGAGTGTGCTGTTAACCTAGCCAAGTTTAAAGGGGATTCACGGAAGGACTCAGGTCTTTGTTGTAAATATAGTGGCCTCAGGACGGGCAAGTGTTTTTATTATTATTTATTTAGTAATTAGAAATGTATAACTGATGATTCTGTTTCAACTTATCCTGTCTCACAAGTCCCATTGTAAAGTTACACATGTGCATTAGTGTTTGCAGGACTGGAGCATTAGATTGGAAGCCCTAAAGCTTCAGGGGAAGTATTGTGTCTTTCTGTGGGGGGGAGCAGCACCTAGTATACTGTGGGCTCTTTCAGAATACAAAAAATAGTAATTAATAATGCACTGTATATCTAGAACTTAATACATTTTTGGTATTGATCAACTGTTGTCTCAGACTTCCCATTTCTAGCCATAGTGCAGCTTCCATCCTGTCTGTTGATTTAAAGGATGCATGGTGTATCTTCCTGTTTTTTCCCAGATACATCTTACTCAGAAAGTAAAACTGATGGAGTTGCACAGTGTGTGCAGGGAACATGGGAATGAAGTTCTAAAGCAGGAAAGAGAGTCTTGGATCTTTTGTTATTAGAATAAGCTTTGTTGTGCAACAACATCAGAGTGCTCTCAATGTCTGCCATTTTACTTATACTGTTCTGTTGGTGGTCAGTGGAGATCTGCGCCGGCACAGAGGATCATCAGCATAGAATCTCTTACAAGTTCAGGGCCTATGTCTGATATTGAAGTTCAAAATGGTATCTCATATTTGTGTTTTTCTCCCCATCCCACTTTGGCCTCCTCTTGATACAACTAGGAGCCCATCAACTCTAGCCCCATAGAACCAGATTTTTTAAAATCTGGTTCCACAATTGAGGTCAGATTTTCAAAAGAATTCAGTATGTTGGGTGCTGAATTCTTTATTTTGTAGGAGCTGAGTTCTTTTGAAAATGAGACTCTTATTGTGGGTCCTGATCACTGAAAATCTAGCTCTAAAGCCAAGATTTTCAAAAAATAAGAACTTTAAGTTGTGCTCTTAAATCCCTGTGTAAACACCTACATAAAGTGGCCAGTTTTTCAAAAGTGTTGAGTGCCAGCAGCAACCATACAGGTCAATGTGCACCTTTGAGTATTAAAATTCAGGCCAGTTATTTAGATGCCTAACTTTAGGTTCCTATTTAAAAAAAAAAAAAATCTCGTCCAAACTGTTCAGAATTGGTTTAGAGAAACCGTGTTTTAGATTGTGTTTAGAAACTATTTTCAAACATGATGCTTTTTCTTGTGCAGATAAATAAAAGCCTGTTTGATATTTTCCCTTTATTGACTCTCATTGTGTACGATAAGTAAAATTGTAAAAGATGTTTGGAATTATTTTATTGCTTTAGTCTACAGAGAGCTCTCCGAACAATAGTAGCATGAAGTAGGTTATTGGTTTCCTTCTTTGTGGTGCCGATGGTGTCATTCTGTCATATGATTCATACATTTCTCTTTTCAAAGGTTTCAGTCTATCTCCCCTTTAATTCCAGAAGCAATGATGTCACCAAAGTCCAGGTACTTGTATTTGAGCAGAAAGAATCTTGTTATCTAGGCGGTTATAGTTCCTATTATAAATCATGCTGCCCAGAAGGATCAATCTGCATCCATCCCTAATATAGTGGTTAGCTTTTGTTTGTTTGTTTGTTTTTTTACCCTGAGTACCCCTCATACATGATATTACACAACCCAGCTTGAAGAGGCCAGTAGGAAAGATTCTGGTTGACACAGCAGACAGCACTTGTCAGGCAGGCTGCTAAATCCTGAGGAATCAAGAAAGTACAAAAAAAAAAAAAGCAAACCTCACTGCCACTCACGCCACCACCTAAAGGAAGCCTTGTCAGGGTCCCTCAGATGGCCCAGGAACACTAAATATTGTATTCAGAAAGTACAGTGATATGCAGCCTGCTGTAGTAAGCACTGCCACTTATTAAATGCTACACTAGTTCTACAAATGAAGTGATGTGCACAAAGGGCCAGATTCTCCACTAGCATAAACCAGCATAACTCCATTGACTTCAGTAGAGCAATGGTATTTTACACCAGCTGAGTGTTTGGCCCAAAATCTTTTTAAAAGACTCTCGATCGGGATAGTGAGTTTCATCTTAAAGAATCTCGCTGTGGTGCTTCTCACTGTTGTGCAGTGCCAGAGATATAGTTGAGCAGAACATAAATAAAAGATGATAAATCCATGTCTCTACTACCATTGATTCATTTGCTTTATTAGTTCATGAACCTGGTAAAGAGACCCAGTCATCCCCAAAATCATATTTGTAAAATTATTTCATGTATTAGCTTTGCCACTAAAAATGATGAAGAAACATAAAACTGAATCTCTTTGTAAATAAAATTAATATTGCATGAGTCTTCCTGCTTGATTTTTTTTCTCAGTTTGCACTACCATCCCCAAATTAAGAATTCCAGGAACAAGGTCTATCATGTGATCCAGTGTTTTCCATCAGTCTGCATGTCCCCAGTACCTCTACATCCTGCTTCACTCCCATGGTCAGTCTATTCTGCCCATCCCAACAGCAATCCAACCAGACAGTTCAGCCTTCCTGAAACCACTCAGCCTCAACCAATTACCCCTCTCCCACTTGAACAAACCACCCAACTTCTACCCAAGTTTTCACCTTCTGGGGAAATCATTGAACCAATTTGCACTCCCTCAACAAACCATTGAGCAGCAGGACAATGCCATTTTCTCTTTCTGTCTCTCACACAGTTTCATTTAGAGTAGACTAATAATAATAATAACATACATCTATGTCTCTGTCCTCTCTTACAGACTAGCAGCATGGCATTACATAAAATACTTAAGGAAATTGATCCCATGGTGAAAGGTAAGCCTCACTTTTGGGGGAAGGGAAGAGGGGTACGAAGCCCCTGTAATCCATATATTGTCTTTTAGCACTGATAATTGATGGGATTTGTAGGACATAGCATTAGACTGCTGCTTCATGGGCCTACAACTGGGCAGAAAGACATCACACGCCCCACTAGCTTATCGTGGAGTTGGGAACCTATAAGTTAGGCTATGAGGAAAAGTAGAAGAATACAATTACAAGTATGAGGCTTCCCTGCTCCCACCTCGCCCCACCCTACTGTTAATTTTTGTTTTTACTTGGACATTATTTATTTATTTATTTATGCCTTTAATAATTATTTATTCCAGAAAGATTCTCCACAGACACACAATCAATATTTTTGCCTTTACAAAATGTCATAACATTTCATTTGCAAAATGTTGCAAAGCTCAAAATACAACTTTGCTCACCTCTGACCTCTGGCCCATTTCTGACCTGGTTAAGCAACCATGGTGAAATGTTATGCAGATGGAAAACCTGAAGCTTGCTTTCTCTTAAATGCCATCTTTAAAATCTTTTCCAGAAGCTGTACCAGCTGTGCAAGCAAATTACACAGAACAGTATCTCAGTCCTTATTTTCCTGAACAGGAATTGGGTGAGTAACAGTGTGCGTGTGTGTATCTATATTGTGTATCAATTAAGTATAAATATGTGATAACATATTTTTTCTGCCTATAGTTGTACTGAGGATACTGGAAGTTGCCTTTCTGACATAAGTGGCCTCATCACTCATAGGGAGCATATCAAGTTTGGCCTTCTGTAATAATAACAATTACATTATTATTAATAATAATAAATAATAAATAAGTAAGGAGAATGTGTGCATTTGAGCACCTAAAATGCAGGAATTCTGTGGAGGGTTTAACAAAACTCCTGACAGACCCTATGGAGTTGGTTCATGGTCAGGATTTATTGGTAACTCATAGGGATACATTTTAGACAGTAGCTTTCCCTTTTTTATAAGTAAAGATCTTGTATGTTGTGAAGGCTATTTGTTTAAAAAAACAAACCCATGTTACAATACTGAGGGATAATAATAATGTCATACTGTAACAATTTGTTTTAATGATGATTTCATGCTTTCCATTCATGCTGCTTAAAAATAGGTCTCTGGATCCCTCTCGGTTTTTCCTGACATGAATTCAGAGCTGCTGTACCTTCCATTAGCAAGGGAGCTATCTACTTGATGGTTTTTCTCTTGTAGAATTTGATGGGAAGTAGAAAAATAATTTAAACTTTTCCTTACATTTTGCCTCCTTCTCCCTCTTTGGTAGGGTTACCATATTTCAGCAAGCAAAAAAGAGGACGGGAGGAGCCCCGCCCTAGACCCGCTCCTGCCCTGCCCTAGCCCCGCCCCTGCCCCTCCCACTTCCCCCCTCAGAACCTCCAACCCTCTCCCCGCTCCTTGTCCCCTGACTGCCCCCTCCTGGGACCCCTGCCCCTAACTACCCCCCAGGACTCCACCCCCTACCTGTACCCTGACTGCCCCAACCCTTATCCACACCCCCACCCCCAGACAGAACCCTGGGACTCTCACGCCCCATCCAACCACTCTCCACCCCGACAGCCCCCTCCCCAGAACTCCCAACCCAGCTAAACCCCTCTGCTCCCTGTCCCCTGACTGCTCCGATCCCTCTCCCCACCCCTGCCACCTGACAGCCCCCCCCAGAACTCCCAAACACCCCCCCCCGCTCCTTGTCCCCTGACTGCCCCCTCCTGGGACCCCTGCTCCTAACTGCCCTCCAGAACCCCACCCCCTACCTAAGCCTCCCTGTTCCTTGTCCCCAACTGCCCTCTCTTAAGACCCCTCCCAACTGCCCCTCAGCACCCTACCCCTTACCTGTACCCTGACTGCCCAAAACCTTATCCACACCCCCACCCCCAGAAAGCCCCCCCCCCGAACTGCCAAACCCCCCCCCCCCGTCTCTTGACTGCCCCCTCCAGAACCTCCCTGCCCCTTCTCCGACCCCCTGGCTCCCTTGTTGTTGGCCTTTGCCTAATGTCTCTGTGAGCTTGCTCAGGAACGGCCTGAGCCGTTCGTCCCCGCACGCTGGGGAGCGGGGGAGGAGCTCCAGACTGCTGGAGGCGATCTGCGAATGCAGGGAGGGAGGGAGGGAGTGATCTCTGCTGCAGGGGAGAGGAGGAGGGGCTCTCTCTGGCTGCCAGAGCCCCATGTAAGTGGCACTATCCGGCCGGCTGCCCTGTTAGCCGCGCGCACTCTGCATGCGGGGCGGGGGGGAGAGTCCGGACATTTACAAATTCCCCCCGGACGCTATTTTTAGCTCAAAATGTCCGGGGGAATCTGGACGAATGGTAACCCTATCTTTGGGTTAGTGGATCAAAGATGACAGCTGAGACTTTGCAAAATTCCACAAAAAGTTTTCTTGCTGGTCTCCAGCTTGCCAACTTTTTTATTAAATAATAGCAATTGAAGAGTTTTTTATTGTTGAAATATATTGTATTTCACTATTAAAAGAAAACCCACTATTTATTTAGAGTAAAAGTAGCTTCAGAGTGGTGTGTATATATATTCACATCTACACAGATATAGTACCAATACATATACCAGCCCAGGTATTCTGGAGGGACAGATTTAAAAAATCTGGCCTTGTATTTTTTTACCCCTCAGACTCTAATTGTGGGCACCAAGAGTTCCAGGAATAATTGACTTCAGTGGGACTATTCATGTACTTCAAGTTAGGCACAGGCTTAAATGCTTTGCTTGTTCAAGGCCTGTCTGCAGAAGAAGAGGTTAACAAGGAACTTGAACATTCATTAGTGGAATAAGGTTTCTGAGATTTGGCCTGCAGCCTATAGAGGGGTTATACACTTTCTCTTTCACAGTCCTCAGCTATTGTATTCCATATCCAAAAATAAACAACTTTATAGAGATTTGTAGATTATATTCTGCCAGGTTTTCCTGGAAATGGCACTAGCTAAAGGAAGAATGATTAAAGCAATAACTAATGGAAATGCATGACTAAATGCATTTATCTTTGACCTTGATTATTGTTTTCTTAGACTTGGACTGGACCAATGTGTCCCAACCTCTAAAACATTTCATATCCCAGAGACTTTTTCTCCCTCCTGCCATCCTCAAACAAATGTGCTATATAGGTTCAACAGCAGGGAAAGGGGCAATCTCTGGGTGTCAGCTTCCCAAGGTGATGAATAGGCCGAAAGTGAAAGAAAAAAAGGCCCAGCGAAGAGGTGAGGAGTAGTGGAAACTGGGAGGGGTAAAACATATCTAGAAAATTGAATGCCATATTAACATTAGAGATAATCAGGCAGCTGACAATCCCCAGAGCAAGACTGTTGGGATCTAATTATTATTTGTATTACAGTAGTGCTTAGGGGTGGGTTAGGTGCTCTATATGTACATGGGAGGAGACACTGTCCTTGCCTTTAAGAGTTTACAATGTAAGTAGGCAAGACATTCACAGTGAGGGTGAAAGGAAATATTATTGTCCCAATTTTACAGATGGAGAATGGAGGCTCAAACAGATGAAATGACGTGCCCCAAGTCGCACAGGAAGTCTGTGACAGGGTCAGGTATTGAACCCAAAGACCCTGAGTCCCACATATTGAAACTAGGTGCAGTAGAGGGGACTTTTCTCTGGATTTTGATAGAACTATACTAACAAATGGATAGGGTTAGGGTTAGGGTCTTGTGGTTAAAGACAGACCTGGGAGTCAGGTAATTGAGGTTCAATTCCAAGCTCTGCCACAGTTGTCCTGTATGATCTTGGGAAAATCACTTAACTGCTCTATGCCTCAGTTTCCCCATCTGGAAAATAACAATAATAATACTTCCCTGCTTCATAGGGGTGCTGAAATTAATTCATTAATGTTAGAGGTGCTCAGATGCTAAGGTATTGAGCACATTAGAAATGATTATAAATTAAATAAATAAACTCAGCATTTACTCGTATTTAATTGAAGTTATAAAGTATGTTGCTCATCTACCAAACCTTGAATAGTCTAAATTTTGTTTAATCTGAAGGATACTTGATCAGTTGTGCTATTTCAAATATCATGGTAAATCCAGCTGAGGTACTAGCAGAATAATGGATATATGATCCAAGGCCAAAATGTTCAAAGCTGCATGCCTAAAATTAGGCTACTAAATCTGTACTTAAGCACCTAAATAGGTGGCTTGATTTTCAGAGGTCCTAAGCACCCACAACTCCCAATGACTTAAGTTAGCAATCAAAAGTGGGAGTAAACTGTAAAGACAAAAATCAGGGTATTGTATTGTGTGATGAACTATTTCCTCTAAATCTGACATGCACATTCATTACAGTGATGATTTCTTTCCCACTTTTTATAGTAAAGCTGCCTGTTACAACCTCCATCAAGCAAGTGGGAAAATGCTTCAGGTAAGAGAACATTATATTTGACTTCCAGAATTTCTCTTGAAGGGTAAAGAGTGATCCCAGCTTGATTTTTCAAAGTCCCTCTTTATGATGTGGAGAGGGAAATAGACTGAAACACAGATTAAAATCATTTACCAGGGGAAGGATGATCCCCTTTTGGAAGATGATTTTCAGAGCTGGTGGTGGTCGTGGCTTTTTTTCCCCCACTGATCTTTTTTATTTATCTGATTTTCTGTTCTTCTGTCATTTTGTCTTGCCATTTTAGGCCCCAGTTCTGCAAATCCTTATACATGTGCTTAACTTTAAGCATGTAATTTGCCCCACTTTAGTCAATGGGACTACTCACATACTTAAAGTAAGACATGGATATCTGCACTTCCAGGTTTGGGCTGTCTTGGCAGTGAATTCTGAAGGCTGTATCCTCTTCTGGATGTGCAGGACTTTTATACCAGTAACACTGACGCTCAGTGTTCATTATGTACATAAATACCTACATATTGATAGGCTGTTAGTTCCCTTTGCTTGTTCAATATGCACTGTAAGCTATTCCTGGGTTGGCAGTGCCTGGTGGTATGTTATTCAAAAGTAGAATCAGTGCTACTGGTAGCCATTCAAATTGCAGGATGGCAGAAAATTACTTATTACATTTGAAAGAGGATAAAGCTTTGGCCAATCAGCATCCAATTTATTTATAAAAAGTACCATATGCTTTAAAAAAAATATTTTTATGCCAAAGATGGCTTGCATGGGTGGCTAACGATAGACTTATTGTCTGAATCTCAGTATGCAGCAGAGAAAGAACCTTCACAAGAGCCAGACCAAGACTTGAAAACTCTTTGATTATTATTATTATTATTACTGTTATTATTGTGGTAGCACCCAGGAGCACCAGTCATGGACCGGAATCCCAGCGTGCTAGGCGCTATACAAACACAGGACAAAAAGCTAGTCCCTGCCCCAAAAGGCTTATGAAATAAGGTTAACCACTAAATTTTCTACATTGAGAGTTAAAGCAAAACCCACCTCTTTGTTCAAGCTTTCCCACAATAGTACCTTATCTTTCATACTTTTGTATTAAAAAAAATAAAAAGAAACTAAGCCTATCTTCCCAGGAAGGGAAAAAAGAAATATCATTGTTCTTGTTTTTTACTCTTGTGCTACTCTGGTGACTCTCCAGTACTCCTGGGCTGGGCATCAGTATAAGATCCTGGATGGATGGTGGTACAGTGGCCAAATGTCATTTGCATCAGTATCCATCAGATAAAATGATTGAGCCACCATAGTTTGTTTTGTACAGTTGAACTATATGGGAAAATGCCCCACTTTAACTTGGCATTAATGTAACAGCAGGAGATCCTCCAGCTGTAACAGTGTCATTTTCTGTGTCATTGTCTTTTTTATATATATATATATATATATATATATATATATATAGTCACAAATTAGTCTGGAAATAAATTAATTACTGGTGTGAACGCCATCTCTTTCAGCTCTGAGAGACTGACTCAGGGTGCCGAAGAGAACATTCTTGAAAAGAATTGTTTGCCACTGGGGTTAGGAGAAAGCATGTCCCAAGATGCAACCTTACCTAAGAGAGCAAACCTCTATTCACCGTTCTTCAAGATGACATCTCAAAGTGTAGAGAAGCACCAAGGCAGAAGGGTCACCAGCTGCACAGAAAAGACAGTTACCTGTACGAAAGGTTTTTTTATATATTTTTAATTAAAGTATTCTAGGTGCCAAAAGACAACAGGATTTTCTTTTGTTTAGTGCATTCCCTATTCCAGATATCTCAGAGCATTTTACAAAGCAATGAGATAGATGATGGAAGTGCAATGATTGTGCTGAAAAATACAGCAACCATTAGGTTTTTAGCAATAACTTACATGCCAGAGGATGTCAGAACTGGTTTCATTGAGTAAATTTACCAGGACACAGGAGAAGAATCTATATGTTAACCTCTGCCCAATCTGCAGCGCCCCGCACAGGGCTGAAGCCGGGTGAAGCATGGGACTGAAGCCCTGATCCCTGGCATCCCCCCCAGGACTGAAGCCGGGAGGGATGGGGTTGAAGCCCCAATCCCCAGCACCCCCCTTCAGGGCTGAAGCCCCGATCCCTGGCACCCCCCACAGAGCTGAAGCCCTGATCCCCAGTGCCCCCATGGGTCTGAAGCCAGGAGGCACAGGGCTGAATCCCAGAGCCCCGATGCTCCCTGTGGGGCAGAAGCCTGAGCCCTTGGTGGGTTGGGTTGGGGACATGGAGGGCATTGCTCCCCCACCCCAAAGTGCAGCGTAAGAGCACCGCAGTCCCGGGGGCAGCTCCACACCTCCCTGAGCCCCCCCCACCCCCCATCGCCCCTCCCCAACCAGGTCGGAGGCGGGAAGCCAGAGCCGGGCAGTGCAGGGCAACTGCTGCTCTGGCTGTTGCCATGGAGCAGGCAGCGGCAGCGTTCCCTGATCTCCTGCTCGTGCCCCAGATTGAAGCTGCTCCTCAGCTCCCAGCCCCCTTTGCTCCCGCAGAGGCAGCTGGTAAGAGCCCCCCCGGGTGGGGAGACCCGGCTCCATGGCTGGCAGACCCCTCCAGGAACAGGGACTGCAAGGGAGTCCTCCCAACACACAGCCCCTAATACCCCTCTCCCTACACCCTGAGCTATGCCCTTCCTGCACCCTGAGCTACCCCCCCCCCGCCTGCACACAGACCCTAGCCACCCCCTGTGTGCACACAGACCCAATTACCCTCTGTCTGCACACAGCCCCTAGCTACCCCCTCCCTGCATCCTAAGCTGTTTTCAAATTTTTTGAGCTAAGCACCCCACCTTTGAGTTATAATTTAAATATATAAACTCCCTCCCTGGACCCCACCATGCAGAGGTGGCTCCAGCCCCGCTGACCCCTGCGCCCCCCCCCAATAGAAGTCAAACTACGTCTATGCCCAAGGCCCCTGCCCCAAGGCGCTCCCCCTCCCCTGGGCACTGGAGTTTTTATAGCATGTCAAGGGGGGCCTCAGAGAGAAAGTTGAGAACCCCTGCACTATAGTATATTAGGCTGTAAAGCATGTTGTGGATCACTTCTCCCATCACTGGAGGCTTTTAGGAACAAGTTGGACAAACACCTGTCAGGGATGGTGTAGGTTTGCTTGGTCCTGCATCAGAGCAAGGGCTGGACTTGATGACTTCTTGAGTCCCTTCCAACCCTACGTTTCTATGACTCATACTGGATGGTCCCCTGCTGCCAGACTTTCCATTTCTTGTAAGTTAAACTAAACTATCAGAGTAGGTTTCCATTTCACTAAAACCATGTGTCATCTTAGCTAATAAAGAATTCACACATGGCTGATGTGGTGTAGCTTTTTTTTCCTTTTTGGCCCAGATCTGGATCACAATGCAAAGAGCAGTTCAAGCAGGGAAGAAAGAAAAGTGAAGAACAGGCCACCACTGAAAAGTGCAAGGTCCTGCCGAAACAGAACAAACCAGGAAACGAATGTTAGGATGATCAAGTCATGCCAGACACAAGAATCATTGCAACTTTCTTTCCCTATAGTGCCTGGTGCAAAGGGCAGGCAATCCAATGAAAAGTGTCATGAGGGTGAACCACAGCCAAAATCCTTTGGCCAGCACCGGTAGGTGAAGAAGAGTCCAGTTACTGAACTTACCTATCCAGTCAGTGATACGTTGAATGTACATTGTGGCATGAACAATGAGGGTGTCAGGACTAACAGAAGCAAAAGTTCTTGCTTTATTTCTAAGCCATACGCAGCTGGACAACTGAAATATGAGGGATCTCACCCGCTCTGGGATTTCTCCGTTCTCACTGCACGAGCTTACTTCTGAGTCTCTCCTGAGTAGAAACTTCCACTTGACTTGCGGTCTGTCATATGCATTGTTTTTTTGTAATGCAAACTCCTACCCAGTAGGAACTGAGCTAAGAACATAGCCTTCATTTTTGTTTGGCATCTCAAGCTGATCTTGACTCTTGATCCCTGATATACATGTTGAGAGAATTATTCACCAAGCCGTTCAACCTTTTGAGACTGACATGCATATCTCTTGATCTGTGATAGATAAATTGGAGGGTCATAAGCCATATAGATTATAATAATTATCATCTGTCATCCAGGAGAATCCCATAGCACTTTACAATCATACAAAATCTGTACATAGGTATCATTTTATTGACAATGGACACCTTTGAGTTGATTTGCAACCATTTATGAGGCATGATACTATACAACAGTTTAGCACAGGAAGTGAAAAATATCTCATACCCAATTGAACCCTAGCTATTTAAATTTCCCAACATGTTCAGTTACCCAGCATGCAATTTGGCTAGGACTGCCCTCTCACTACCTCTTCTTTATCTCCACCTCTCAATGGTTTGTACCCCAAAACTAAGTCAAAACCCAGTGCTGAGCAGTTCAACTGAGTGTGGCCAGCATTGGATTTAGCCAATAGTATAAGAAATCTCCTTTGATTATATTTGTATGCTGCTAGAAAGAGTTATTAACTACAATATAGAATTTGTAAAATACTTAGAATGATAGATCGATTGATTTGATAGACAGAATTGGAGGACATAGCCACCAGATGGTATTTTGTAGACATGTCTATAATACAAGTTGAATAGGATGGACTGAGATACATGTAAGGCACTGACTGACATGTTTTGTTTTTCTATACAGAGCAGACCTGGCAACTTGTTCAGATATGAAAGGGAACGTGGCCAGGCCTACATTATCAAGCAAAATGATTTTACTGCCCCAACATGACAGCAGAGAAACATTCCATCCAGCATCTTTGCTATGTGCCATGAAGAAGACATCAACAAAAGGGTTATTGTGCAATAGTGAGACCAAGGCGGTGGCTAAGAGAAAAACTCTGGAGCCTGGGTCACAGACTCTACTTACAAGACCTTCCAGTCACAACTGGGTGAATTTCCTGTCAGGCTTAGAAATTGATGCAAATGTTGTGAAAAACCTTACAAGCTAAAATATACAGCCAGCCAGGCTCCATTCAGACAGGACATCAACACTGGGAAATGAGTGGCTTCACATCAGATACCCTGAGGGATTAGGACTCCCGTCCTGGGGAAACCCTTTGGCAGGAGTGCTCTGAAAATGCAGCAGAAGTGTATACAGTGCTAAGAAGTTTAGCCTCACACTGTCCTGAAAGACAGAGTCTAGATTTCCGGAACCTCTGAGTGACAGCTAAAGAAGGCACAGTATTTAAGTTTCTTTTCAAATGTTTTCATTTTTTAATTATCAGTAAATTTCAGACATTAAAAAAAACAGCTGAATCATCTGACTTCTTCAGAATTAAAGTGATGTCTGACCAGAATGGACAAGTAAAAAGGGGAAGGATTTGTGTTACTCAATTCAGACCCTAGCAGCCACTTTAAGAAACAGTGCTAATGGACTCCTAGGGGAATTCCATCCAGTTCTGTACTGCTGAAGGTTGCTAGTCACAGATTAAGACCTTTGGGGGAATATAGGGAATACAGATCAGGGACTGCCTATGCTAGAGAGTCTGGGGAAGTAAAGGAGGATGTTGTTCCATTGTGCGGCAAAAGCAAAAAGCAGAAGTTTATTCTAAAATTAAAAAGCTAAAAGTAAGTAAAGTGCCTTAAAAAATTCCATCTTGTCACATGCCTTGCTATGGTGCTGGATCCCAGATGTGACTAGAACTGCTGTCTTTGTTGCTGTCCATCTAATCCATTGTGCTTATGCCTATTTAATATTTGTTCCTTCCCCAAGATAGGCCGGGATTAGTCCCAAGGACACTAGCTCAGGGTTTGAGAACATCAGTAGAGTTGGCTAAACAGTGCTAAGTGCAGAGATGCTTTTCTCAGTATTCAGATGATACCTGTGTTCACTGTATCCCAGAACCTCGCTGTGTGTTTAGTGTTTGTTGTGACTAGAATAAAGGTGTGTTGTTCAAACATGGGACCCTATGAGAAGAGCTCAACATATGGTACAATGAAGCAATGCATGTTTCTGGTTTTATTCCTTGAACTGATATACAGTGTTCCCCACAAAATAGAAATTATTAGACATTCTTACAGTCAGTAATCTGAACAGGAAGTTTCCTGGAAACCCCAGGTCTGGATTTCCATGTAATTCCTAATTGCCTTAGTTAATGATAGGCACCGTAGGAAACCTTCAAGTAGTGGGACAGATCCTGAGCTGTGACCAACGCGGCTCAGCATAGCTCCAGAGCAGATTGTAAAGGTGTCGTTTGCACCCTCCTGATCATTGGGCAGCTCAGCACCAGGCCAGTCCCCTGGCACAGATTAGATCAGCCTACTTTAATCTGCACCAGCAGTCAGCAACCTCCAGCGCCTATTCTGGCAGCCACAGCTCTGACGCAGGATGGCCTACAAGCTGCAGCAGCCACACACCACCAGAGAGATTTCCTCTCTGCACAGGGAATCCTCAAACAGCCAAGGAGAATTTCCACGCAGCTGAGTAAACTGGCGTCAGGGCAGTTTTTCAGGGAGGTTCAATGAGCACTCATGCAGTTTGTGATGAATCCTGGAACAGGGGCGGTGAGTTATATGGGCCTATGGTTCCCATGCTCCAGCAATATTCAAGGCACAGGGGCCCAGCTCCACCAATGTTTGGGGCTGGGTCTCTTCCCCCAGCCCCGCCTGCCACCCCACACGACTCCCACAGAGCATCCCCTGACCCCACCCCACCCTCTCTCCGGAATTGAGGGTGGGGAAAAGTTTTTTGATTGTCAGTTTTCCCTCTGAACTCTTGTCGCTCTTGTTTTTGAATGAGGATTTCTTGCTCCGGGGAAGTGTAACTCCCTGGACCCAAGAGGGGCCCTAGGAGCACGTGCAGTGACAGTGGTGCAGGGTGAGTGTGCTGTCAGATGGGAGAGGGGGATCCTCCCCTGGTACTCACTGCTGCCGGTGGGGAGAGGATTGGGGGGAGTCCTCTCTGGCCCCAGCCCCGGGGCAGCCTGCCTGCACCCCAAATTCCTGATCCCTGGCTCCATCCTGCAGCCCTCACCCCCAGCCAGAGCCTTCATACACACACACCCACACCCAACCCTCTGCCCTAGCCCTGAGCCCCCTCCCACACCCCAAACCCCTCATCCCCACCCCCAGCCAGAGCCCTCACCCCCCCGCACCCCAACCCTCTGCCCCAGCCCTTAGCCCCCCCCAAACCCCTCATCCCCACCCCAGAGCCCTACCCCCAGCCAGAACCCTCACCCCCCACACACACACATTGTGCAATATAGGGAAACCATTAAACACTTACTGTTTCCAGTCCATTTTTACATTATTTTAAAAATATATATATCGGCTTACAAGGCAGGTGGGGGGGCGGGGCGGGACTTGGACCCGTTCTGGGCACCACCAAAAATTATACAAACCTGACGCCCCTGTCCTGGAAATGTGTATCTATTACCATTGTGGAAAATATCCACGCTCACATGAAATGTGGGTCAGATAATAGAGAGCCCCAAAAGGAACCCCCTCTCATATTTACTCGGCTTTATATCACAACAAACACAGCTTCCTTATGCCGTGGGAATGTCACAGAAACAAGCAGCATTCAAAGTAAATAGAGTTGACTTCCTCCTCTTGTGTACTGAACGACAGGATATTGCAAGTAAATAGGATAATGCTGTAACTAGTTGCTTCAGCTGTATCCTGAGCCAGTAGCCATCTCAAGATAGCTCATTTCAGTACAGAGCTTCAAACCGCTAAACACTCACTCTATGCATGTGACTAGTGAGATCGGTGTATGAAATGTTAAGGCCTGACCCTGTAAAGACTTACAGACATGACTAGCTTTACAGCCCTTGCACAGAAGGTTCACACTTGCTACTCTCCAGCTGGCAGTTCCAGCAGGTTTTCCTGCAGTTGAGAGAAGACATGAAGTGGGTTAGGTCCAGCATGCAGATGTTGCAAACAGTATTGATACCTCACCAGGATAACAAATTCCGGTACCAGTTTAAAACGATGGTACATTTACTAGGAGGTCATGACCTGCCCCCCAAACATTCCTCACTGGCCCTAAAGCACCCTACCTCCAGGTATAGCAGCCTCAACAGCAGTGGCAGATTTGGGGCTGTTACCCGCACACTAGGGCGCCCACCTTGACTCAGTTCCTAGGACTCAAGGCATAACCTGGATGATTTACACACCCTCGCCCTTTCCCAGTTCCTAGGGTTCTGGGCGAAAGGCACCTACCCTTACTCAGTTTCTAGGGCTCCGGGCCACCCATACCCAATTCCTAGGGCTCCGGGCATACTCCTCTGTGCGTTTCCAGGATCTTTTTACCAGTGAAAGAGCCTTACACAGTAATATCCTTATCTTCTATTTATTAACAATTGCCAAGCAGACTAGACGTGCTAAGCATACAATGCTATGCTCACCAATCCTGATCACACAGGTGGACTTTCCCCATTGCCCAGGCAAGTTCGGTCTCATCTGGATTCTGGTTGCTGCACGTCACAGTCATGCAGAGTATTCTTAGCAGCTCTGCTCTTGGGCTGTGTCTTGGGGGGTGAGTTCTTCTACTTTCAGGTCTTTCCTTCCTATTATTCTTTTCCCTTTTCCTTTCTTTTTCCTTCCCAGCTGGTCTCCTTCTTGGACCTCAGTTTATCTAGTGAAACTTGAGTTCCACTTAGCTATACTTTAACCAATCATTTTACTGAAATGTTAGAAAATAATTCTTTGACCAATCCTAACATATTGTGAAATAATGTTTTATCCATTCATACCCCTTAGTTGATTTAAATATTGTAAAATTAATTATGCGACAGAAACAATCAAAGAAGCAGACAGAAACCATAGAGATAAACAGTATAGATATCACACCCCCAACTGTTGATTAGAGATTCCTTGCCAGAGTGCCATCAAACAAGGTTTTCTTTAAACATCTTAGGAGATTCTTGCTTATCTGGCGATGGTGCCTTCTTACCAGCCCGGTATTACATTGCTTTGATATAATTTAGAAGGAATGTGAGGATGTGACTTCCTGAGTCTTGGCTCATGGCTGCTGCTCTCCTACTATGGCTACAGAAAAAGGCCTCGGACCTTATAGGGCAAGTTACCTGGGGAATCCTGCCTCCATCAGAGAAACACAAACCCAGCCTCCTTGGAAAACAAATAGTGAAGCAAAGCAAGCAGTGAAAGCTATGGCCAACAATGACAATAAGTAAAATGTAACATTTCTAAGTCACCTACCTCCTCTGCTGATTCCATTTGGTTATTGTGCCCTTCACTGAAGGACCTGCTTTGCTGATACACCTCAAGCCTAACTGCATGGAGTATCGCCTTTTCTTCTTAATCCAGAGCGTCATCTGAGACAAATCAGCATTTCCACTTGTGATTTGAAACAGGATTGGAATTCATGTCTCCAGAAAGGACAATGTAGTAACTCACCCTGTCCTTTTTCCAGTCTCCTCCTGTTGTATATGCCCTTTATTCAGGGAATATTCTTTCATGTCACTTGTTTTATACATGCTTCTATTGCACTTTTACAGTCTCTAGTTACTGGTCTTTTTCTTAGGCCTTGTCTACCGTGGCAAGTTTCTGCACAGTAAAGCCGCTTTCTGCATTGTAACTCCTGGGTGTACACACTGCCAAGCAGGACCGGCTCCAGCTTTTTTGCTGCCCCAAGTGGCGGGGAAAAAAAGAAAAAAGGAAAAAACAGAAAAACCCGATTGAGCTCCCGCTGAATTGCCGCCGAAGATTGAAGCGGACCGATTCAGCTGCCGCCGAAGTGCTGCCGCTGACCCGGACCTGCTGCCCCAACAGCGGATGGAGTGCCACCCCTTTCTATTGGCCGCCCCAGGCACCTGCTTCCTTTGCTGGTGCCTGGAACCAGCCCTGCTGCCAAGCCACTTAGTGCGCCCAAACTGTGCAGCTGCACCTGTGACAGGTTTGGTCACAGAGACCCCCTTGGGACTGTCACCTAATGTGCTTGAATTACCTCTGAGCCATTTTCCCTGCTACTTGGGACTCCAGAACCCCACCTTGTTGAGCCAGACACACTAGCCTGCTGCAACACAGACCCAAGTCTGGGCCATGCCCCCAAAGATGCAGACTTAGGAAACCTGCTGAGCAGTTTTTAGTTTATCTCCAGCACCCAGATACCCAGCTCCCAATGGGATCCAAACCCCAAATAAATCTGTTTTACTCTGGATAAAGCTTATAAAGGATAAATTCATAAATTGTCCACCCTCTATATCACTGATAGAGAGAAATGCACAGCTGTTTGCTCCCCCAGATATCAAACACTTACTCTGGGTTCATTAATAAACAAAAGTTATTTTATTAAGTATAAAAAGTAGGATTTAAGTGGTTTTAAGTAATAACAGACAGAACAAAGTAAGTCACCAAGCAAAATAAAGCAAAAACATGCTAGTCTAAACCTAATACATTAAGAAACTAATTACAGATAAAATCTCACCCTCAGAGATAAAACATTATGGAGTGCAATGTCACAGCAGTGCTGTAAAAAAAACACCCCGACGAGAGGTGTACAGCTTTCTGCGCCAGCGGTACAGCACCATGGTGCCAGTGTAGACACCCTGGTTGATTACAGCGCTGCAATTGGCTTCCGGGAGGTGTCCCACAATGCCTGTTCTGACCTCTCTGGTCATCAGTTTGAACTCTGCTGCCCTGCAGGTGCCCAACCATCATCCCCACTCCTTCTTTGGGAATTTTGAAAGTTCCCTTCTTGTTTGCTCGGTGATGCATGCAGTGGTCTCAGCGCATCTTTCCAGGTGACCATGCCTGCTCCATGCACTAGGCATCCCCTGCTTGGAGCAATGCTGAGCTACTGGACCTCATCAGCATTTGGGGAGAGGAGGCTGTCCAGTCCCAGCTGCGCTCCAGCCGTAGGAATTATGATACCTATGAACAGATTTCATGATGCATGACAGAAAGGGGCCATGACCGGGACACACTGCAGTGCAGGGTCAAAGTGAAGGAGCTGCAGAACGCCTACCACAAGGCACAGGAGGCAAACTGCCACTCCGGTGCTGTGCCTACGAGCTGCTGGTTATTCAAAGAGCTGGACACGATACTCGATGGTGACCCCTCCTCCACTGCGAAGGCCACTGTGGATACTTCGGTGGCTCGCGTGCCAGTCAAGAGTGGACCGAGCCAGGAGGAGGGAATCTTGGATGAGGATGTAGAGGGGGCGGGGGCATAGTGGGACCCAGAGGCAGAGGATGACTCGGAGGTCAGAGCTGCATGCAGTCAGGAGCTCTTCTCTACCCCAGAGGAACCTAGCCAGTCACAGCTGTCGAATCTTGGAGAAGTGCAAACAGGAGAGGAGGCCCCTGGTAAGTGGCTTTGATTTTGGGAATCGCTGAAGCAAGTTGTTGGGGGCAAGAAGGCAGCAGAAAGCAGGCTTGTGTCTGTATGATGCGCATACCACCACGTGTCTAGTCCGAGCGGCGGAACAGGGTGTTGTTTGACTCCCTCACTTCATGGGAATCTCCGTCAGAGATCTCCACAAAACTCTCATGGAGATACTGGGCAATCTGCTGCCGCAGGTTCTTTGGCAGAGCTGCTTTGTTTCTTGCCCCATTAAGGGTAACTTTCCCGCGCCACTCTGCCATCACTGGGGGGGGGGAGACCATTGCTGCACACAGGCGAGCCGCATAAGGGCCAGGGCGGAAGCCGCAGTCTTGGAGAAGACCCTCCCTTGATTCCCTGCTCACCCTCAGCAGCGAGATATCTTCCATAATGAACACAGCCTGTGGAAAATGTGGGGACAGGAATGATTATAAGGCCCCCCCTACAGTGCTGGCTCTCCCCAAGAGCCACGTGCCCAGTGTACAGTACGATCCTGGAACACTGATTTCCCCTGCCCCTGTGGTTACTCACCTTTTTGGGGATCTTGTGGCTCATGTCTGTTTACTTGGGGTCAGCCAGTTAGTGACTGGTATGTGAATAGTGGCTGTGTTTTAAATCAGTGGTCTGTGTACTATAAACAATACTGCTTCTGTAAAATGTTACATTTTGGCTTCACAGATATGACCTTGGAAGCCCAGCCTCCCTCTTTGTTATCACCGGCTGAACGGTTGCACAGAATTAGACAGCGGGCATGATAAACTAAAGAGGACTTTCTGATGCACTCCGCGGCCGAAAAACAAGAATTGAAGGAGTGGTGGGACAGCGAGAAGGGGGACCGAAAGGAGAACGCGGGGCACCAGAACAAAGCCACAGAGCGGCTCTTAAATGTTATGGAGCACCAAGTGGACACACCTCAGGCGCTACTAGCACTGCAAACCGAGCAGCTCTGTGCCTGCCCTCCCCTGCAGCTGCTGTTGCAAAACTCTTTCCCATGTGCCCCGCAGACACCGCCAACACACTCTTATCAACCTCCTGGCTCCAGTCTGTACCTGCTGCAGTCCACTCCTGCCCCGTCACAGTCCAGCCCTGCGGATTCCCAGTACCCACTGCACTCAACACCCGTCCCTCTGCAGTTTAGCCCTGCTGAAGTACAGTACCCGTTGTACTGTACTCCAAAGGACAAGGTTGCATATGATACCTGGACATACACAAATCTTTAACCGTCCCGGGACCCCATCTCCTCCTGGGACCCTCCCTTTCCCCATCCCCAACAGTGCTGATGTGTGTTTTTGTTTCTCTCCCCTCTGGTTGTTGTTTTTTAATAAAGGAATTGTTTTGGTTTGAAAGCGATCGTTATTCCATTAATTGAAAGCAAACAGAGCCCTGCAAAGCAACAGAAAATTTTCTTACATTTCACAGTGCATCTTCTGCACCAATCACAATCACCTCCTGGCGTTACAAGCACTATACTCCCAAGCATAGCAACAAATATTAGTGACTTTCAGCTTCAAATTGCTGCCTCAAGGCATCCTTGATCCTTATGGCCCCGCACTGCGCCCCTCTAATAGCCCTGGTCTCTGGCTGTTCCAATTCAGCCTCCAGGCACTGAGCCTCAGTGGTCCAGCCCTGAGTGAAGCTTTCACCCTTCCCTTCACAAATATTATGGAGCGTACAGCACGCAGCTATAAGCATAGGAATATTGTCATCGGCCAGGTCCAGCCTCCCATATAGGCAGTGACAGCGGGCATTTAAACGGCCAAAAGCACACTCAACAATCATTCTGCACTTGCTCAGCCTGTTGTTGAACCGCTCCTTGCTGTTGTCAAGGTGCCCCATGTATGGCTTCATAAACCACGGCATTAGGGGGTAGGTGGGGTCTCCCAGGATCACAATGGGCATTTTGACTTCCCCTACGGTGATCTTCTGGTCCGGAAAGAAAGTCCCTGCTTGCAGCTTCCTGAACAGGCCAGTGTTCCAAAAGATGCATCTGTCATGCACCTTTCCGGACCAGCCTGCGTTAATGTCTGTGAAACGCCCATGGTGATCCACCAGCACGTGGAGAACCATTGAGAAATACCCCTTGAGATTAATGTACTTGGTGGCTAGGTGGTCTGGTGCCAGAATCGGAATGTGCGTGCCATCTATCACCCCACCGCAGTCAGGGAAGCCCATTTCTGCAAAGCCACCCACAACATTATGCGCGTTGCCCAGAGTCACGGTCTTTTGGAGCAGGATGCGATTAATGGCCCTGCACACTTCCATCAACATGAGTCCAACAGTCGACTTTCCCACTCCGCACTAGTTAGTGACTGATCAGTAGCAGTCTGGAGTAGTCAGTTTCACAGTGCAATCGCCACGCACTTCTCCAGCGGCAGGGCAGCTCTCATTCGTGTATCCTTGCACCGCAGGGCTGAGGCGAGCTCATCACACAGTCCCATGAATATGGCTTTCTTCCTCCAAAAGTTCTGCAGCCACTGCTCGTCATCCCAGATGTGCATGATGATGTGATCCCACCACTCAGTGCCTGTTTCACGAGTCCAAAAGCGGCATTCCACTGTGGTCAGCACCTCCGTGAATGCCACAAGCAATCTTGTGTCAGAGCTACTACGTGTGGTGAAATCAATATCGAACTCCTCTTGCCTTTGTATTTTAAGGAATAACTCCACTGCCACTCGTGACGTGTTAGCCAGAGCAAGCAGCATACTGGTCAACAGTGCAGGATCCATTCCTGCAGACTGAAGAGGCAGAGCACGCAGTACACAAAGGGTTGAAAGATGGCGCCAAATGTGGACGGAAGCACAGGGATTGCTGGGATGTGAAGCAATGCATCACGGGGCATCGGGACAGGACCCAGGTTGCCCCGCGACCCCCTCCTTCCCACAACTCTTAGGCCAGGTCTACACTAACCCCCTAATTCGAACTAAGGTACGGAACTTCAGCTACGTGAATAACGTAGCTGAAGTTCGAAGTACCTTAGTTCGAACTTACCTTGGTCCACACTCGGCAGGCAGGCTCCCCCGTCGACTCCGCGGTACTCCTCTCGCCGAGCTGAAGTACCGCAGTCGACGGCGAGCACTTCCGGGTTCGACTTATCGCGTCCAGACTAGACGCGATAAGTCGAACCCAGAAGTTCGATTGCCAGCCGCCGAACTAGCGGGTAAGTGTAGCCAAGGCCTTAGTGGCAGAAGAGAAAGAGGTGCTCTATGGGATAGCTGCCCAGATTGCACTGCTCCGAATACCGCTGCAAGTGTGAACACACTATTGCACCAGCAGCTGATAGTGTGAACACACAATAGTGGTTTTCCCTTCAGTGCTTTCTGAGCAGTGCTGTAACAGCTGGCGCTGTAACTCTGCCAGTGTAGACATATTCTTTAGGTCACTGTTACATAGCTCCCAGTCTAGGCTGTGTGAATTCTGGCCATGGTGAGCTCAGGGTACTTTCTTCAACAAATTTGTGTACACATTTGAGTCAAAAAGGTGAATTAATATTTTTGCTTCAAGGCACTTAATTCTTCCACTTGTTTGTGTAAATGATCTGTTAGTGTGAATGGGGAACAGGTTAGAATTCCATTTCATAGTCCGTGCTCATTCTACACTGTAGCAGTAGAAGCAAATCAATTCTGTGTATATTCTTTTCTGTGACTAATGATCCCAAGGTCCTAAAGCTAAAAAACCCTCTTTTTACCACTCTCTGATTTTGCAAAATTTGGGGTGACTTACTGAAGACTGAAAGTGTCAGAGTTCAAAAAGCTGGTGTAATTGCTGCTTTCTTCTGGGGCTCTGATCTCATCTCCTGACTGATTCTGTTGAAGGTAAAAATAATCTATACACTTATTTACACATTCAGAGCACTTTAAAGAGATTCTATAACTAATCCTCTGCACAGTTCTTTGGGGTCGGTACTGTTCTTCTTCATGTCATTGCCGCCAGACCGCAGTACTTATCTGCCTAGCCACATGGAGCTTTTCTGAGAAGTAGTTGACAGATAACCACTGTGCAGTGTGCACAGTTCCCAAGAGACCTAGAATTTCATAGACAATGGGTGTGTTTGCGTGTGAACGGCAGTGGACACTCAGAACCACCAGAAGCTATACTGAAAGTTGGGATCTGAAGGAAAAAGGGTCAATGTGAGTCAGAAAAGAAGAATTAGGTCAGTGCCTATACTAGAAAAGCTAGTATAGTATAGCTATATGTCCAAACCCTCCTATTGTGAACACAGTTTATACCAGCAAAAGTGCTTTTGCCCATATAACTTATATCTGTTCCCCAAGCAAAATAAAGATACCCCAGCAAAAGCACTTTTAGGCCAGTATTATTATCTAAACTAGGGTTTTTCAGGTAGAGAAAAGTTGTAAAAGTGTCACAACCGTAACTGACATTGCTATACTGGCAAAAGTTTCTAGTGAAACCTGGCTTTACTCTTAGTACGTAACCCCCTTTTTAGTAGCAACCAAGGAAATAAATGGAAATCTGCCTGAGCACTCCAGCTCCGTGCTAAATTTGTTTTGTAAATTGGTTAACAATAGGGCGCGGCATTGGGAACATTCATGTGACCTAGGCTAGAACCAGTATTGTGTGGGAAGTCCCAAACAGTGAAAATGAAAGTGAAATCTGCTGAGTGTTGTGTCAAAACATAACCAAGTGCAAAGATTATCAGCATAAGTAAATAGCTTCAGACGAGCAGAGGAGCGCAGGCTGGAGTTTTGCTCTAACACTCGATCTGAGACAGAGCTGTTGAACTGTACTAAAGAGGATCAACTGAACGGGACTTCAAGTGCTTCTTCTTGCTGGTGTTTCTTTTTGGGTTCAGCAATCAGCACAATGGTGGTCCTCATGTAAGTACCCTGCTGGTGGGCTAGGAGCAATATCTCTTTGAGATTATACTGTGCATGCAAAACACAGGAGTCCAGTCCCTCCTGAGTCTTTAAAGGGGACACTATCAACTTAAAAATCCTACTTCTGTCTGAATTGTTCACCTATTGCTGTTATATATGGCATGCCTAAGATCAGTCTATTGGAAAGAGATGTGGGAGAAATATATTTATTTTTTCAGTTTGATTCCTTTGTGTATTTGAGAGCGTTATGGGTATAGATAGTTTCATCATAGTCAGTTTCCCCTGTTGTTTACTCTGTGAATTTGGCAGTACTCTCTGTATAGTCAGCTTCCTTTGTTGTTTGCATGGGATTTTTGCGCAACAAGAGGGGAGAGAAAGCAAAAATTTTAAATGGGAAAAAAATGTGACTGAAAAGAATCAAAGAAATAGGCAATTGGGCTCAAGAGAGCAGGTGAAGCACCTGAAACTACTTTCCACTCTCTCTTTTTGCAGTGGATTAGATTTCTACTTGAGGATGTCAGTTGAATTGATTGAAAAAGTACAAATCTGGTTATTAGCATTTTTGTATTCTATCTACCTAACTTCCGGGTTCGCACACAGTCAAAATGTCCCTATCAGTGTTTACATCTCCTCGGCCTGATTTTTCTCTCGCACTAGGGCAACTCATGAGCAACACCATTGATTTCAGTGGAGTATTATAACCATGAAAAAACAGAGTGACTGAGAGCAGAATCAGCCCCCATTATTTTTAGTTTTCATGTTATAAGTGTTCTCTGAAAATGTCCACGCAGTGTGCAGAGGCGGTCAAAAAAGCAAACAGGATGTTAGGAATCATTAAAAAGGGGATAGAGAATTAGACGGAGAATATATTATTGCCCTTATATAAATGGATGGTACGCCCTCATCTCGAATACTGCGTACAGATGTGGTCTCCTCATCTCAAAAAAGATATACTGGCACTAGAAAAGGTTCAGAAAAGGGCAACTAAAATGATTAAGGGATTGGAACGGGTCCCATATGAGGAGAGATTAAAGAGGCTAGGACTCTTCAGCTTGGAAAAGAGGAGACTAAGGGGGGACATGATAGAGGTATATAAAATCATGAGTGATGTGGAGAAAGTGGATAAGGAAAAGTTATTTACTTATTCCCATAATACAAGAACTAGGGGTCATCAAATGAAATTAATAGGCAGCAGGTTTAAAACAAATAAAAGGAAGTTCTTCTTCATGCAATGCACAGTCAACTTGTGGAACTCCTTGCCTGAGGAGATTGTGAAGGCTAGGACTATAACAGAGTTTAAAAGAGAACTGGATAAATTCATGGTGGTTAAATCCATTAATGGCTATTAGCCAGGATGGGTAAGGAATGGTGTCCCTAGCCTCTGTCTGTCAGAGGATGGAGATGGATGGCAGGAGAGAGATCACTTGATCATTGCCTGTTAGGTTCACTCCCTCTGGGGCACCTGGCATTGGCCACTGTCGGTAGACAGGATACTGGGCTAGATGGACCTTTGGTCTGACCCGGTACGGCCGTTCTTATGTTCTTATGTGATAATTATGGCCCAGATCCACAAAGGGATTTAATTCTGCGGTTCAGACACCTAAGTCCCAGTGTAGGCTCCACTGTGATCCAGAACACCCTCCCCTCCTCCACTGAATCCTTTAGGCGCCTAATCTGACTCACACCTACATTTTCAGAGCAAAAGTCCCCGCCCGCCGATTTCTGCCAGGGTTCACACTAGAACATGGCATCAGGAGCCTTGGCACTGTGCGGGAGGGAAGAGTTGAGAGCTGTTGCCAGGCACGGGGGAGGAAGAGGAGGAGAAGAAGGGGGGAAGGGATGACCTCGCCTGTGTCTTTGCAGAGCTCATCCCTACCCCCCGCATGGTACCCCTACCCC
Source organism: Chrysemys picta bellii (assembly GCF_011386835.1). Taxonomy (NCBI): domain Eukaryota; kingdom Metazoa; phylum Chordata; order Testudines; family Emydidae; genus Chrysemys; species Chrysemys picta. Next base: position 88,283,284 of record NC_088791.1, on the reverse strand, counting down.
CATCAAGTACATGCCATTTACTTAAACCCACCTGCTCATACACATGCAGACCAGTACACCCACTGTTACAGATTATCTCCACAGACACCCCTATGCACGCAGTAAACATACCAGCTGTACTCTAGTTCAGTGGTTCTCAACCAGCGGTATGCATACCCCAGGGAGTATGCAGAGGTCTTCCAGGGGGTACATCAACTCATCTAGATATTCGCCTAGTTTTACAACAGGCTCCATAAAAAGCACTAGCGAAGTCAGTGCTTTGTCAACTAAAATTTCATACAATGACTTGTTTATACTGCTCTATATACTATACACTGAAATGTAAGTAGTTTATATTCCAATTGTTTTATTTTGTAATTATATGGTAAAAATGAGAAAGTCAGCAATTGTTCAGTAATAGTGTGGCTGAGACACTTTTGTAATTTTTTGGTCTGATTTCGTAAGCAAGTCGTTTTTAAGTGAGGTGTAACTTGGGGGTACACACGACAAATCTGACTCCTGAAACGGGAACAGTAGTCTGGAAAGGTTGAGAGACACGGCTCTAGTTGTCTACAGATCTGTAATTTGGGGATGGGGCTGTCACAAAAGTTATCACCATTTAGTCCAGGATTCTGCTTAGGTCCCAAAATGGTTTGGCAAAGACCTAGCAGGGATCAGTAGGTGAGGAAGAACACTCCAGCTGTGTCAGAATGGAGTAGGGCTGGGGCCAGAGAGGAAAACAGATGTGAAGGGATCAAGTTTGAACTGCTGAATGTTTTTCAATTTCAAATGGTGGGGGAGGGGGACAGCTGCGCTAGTTCCCATCTTCCAGAGTGACAGATGCAATCTGGAAGCATTTTAGGGTGTGTTCTAGAGATGTTCAGGTGACTGGCGATTAATCTGGAATGCCAAAGGAAACAGCATATCTTTCCCCTTCCTCCTCCTCTTTGCTTGTTTGTTTTCATTGTGGTTTAGTTCTTCAGAGCGCTTACACTGGGTCAGGTGACTTAGTCATTCTGTTATTTCTGCCAAGACCTGAAGCCGAGAGCGGGCCCTCCCATCTGGGACTGGCAGGGCTGCTGTTTCTGGTAGCATGGATCTTCTTCAGGCATCTTCTATTTTTTCCTCTTCTCTGATGTCTCCTCTGCTCTGACTGTTTTCTCTCCTTCCCCTGTTCCTTCTGTTTCCCACCCTCTCTCTGGCTGTCCTTGTCTAAGCCAGAACCAGGGCACAGTGTCAGGGCGAGAAAGGGCTGGGCAACCGATCTTGTTTTAGAGAGCTGCCTGATTTACTCAGAATCTCCCCTCTGAAGTGAGGCACCCTCCATTCAAACCAGGGAGTGATGGAACAAGCAGGTGCAGTAGAAAATGATAAGACCACCAGGCCCTCCCCATAATGGTGCAGGTGGCTGGGCCATGGCCTTGCTGATATATAGGAATGATAGACTACCAGGGACGGAGCCTTCTGATGAATTACCACATCGGAGCGGCAGAGGAAGAGCTCATCCCTGATGACAGGCCCCAATGGTGCCCACCTGAAAACGACTGCTGGTGGCGTGTGTTGACAATGTAATTGATGTGTCTGTTTCGGGCACTTTTTAAATATCTAAGAACTCTACTGCCTGCCTGCAGGACAGGCAGCCATTTTGAGAGGCAGAGTCACTGCAGACTCTGGAGATGGACGGATGGGTGGGCAGGGCACGCACTCGCGCGCGCACAGAGTTCTTTCCTGTTTTTGCTTTTCCCCTGGATCCAAGCTGACACTCCTTGGGCTTGGAAGAACGCATGTGCTCTTTATGTGGGAAAGAACCGCACCAATCACATGCAGGTTTAAATCCCATTGGGTCAGCTCAGCCTTCCATCTTCCCAGGAGAGGGACTTTGGGGAGATTTATGAACTGCCCTCTCCCCCTTTGGTTCACCTTTGCTGTCACATAGGGACTTCAAAGCAGCTGTAAGGCCCACCCTCCAGAATACCCCAGTTCAGGGGGCCTCTGCCAGGCACTGAGCTGGCTCTGCACACACCCATCCAGGGCAGCTGGAGGCAGGAGAGGTGGCTGGCATGCCTTCACCCTGGCTATGCCACAGCGACTGGGGCACACAGAGAGCAGCCCTTAGGGCTTCCCTGAACAGTGCCAAGGGCCAAACTGGCTTCCAACAGCCTCAGAATACACAATGTGCAAGCTGCCTCCCCTCAACCCCTGAGCGGGGCCCTGCGTCAGCACCAGTTGGGGTGAACCGCGGTCACTGAATGCCATGGAATTTAGGGGCTGAGGTTGGGCATTCAGCTGAGACTTTAAAAACCACGACCCTCTCTGTACTGTGGCACATCAAAGACCCTGTGGGCTCTTCCTAGCAGAGCACTGCCTTGGCCTTCTCCCCGCAATACAGTACTGAAGAGTGCTGGCTGCAGCCCCGCCCCCACCAGCTGCATTTCAGTGCTGATGTAGGTATGTTGTGTAGTTCATGATGTTAGAATGACAGGTATTTAAATAGAGTTTACTGGTATTGTTACGCTCCCATAGCCACCCGGGTTTCAGGCTGGTTCCAGATGGGGCATTGTAGTTCGCCGCCTCCTGCCGCCAGACCTGCCTCCAGTGTATTAATGTGTATCCAGTCAGGGCCATGGCAAGACTTTGGGCCATTATGTCATTGGTGGGTTTGGCAGAATTCCAGATTTATTTTGTTCTAATTTTGATAATTAACATTGATTTTTATTTTTAAGATTTTTTGTTTCTATTTTTATTGATTTTTATTTTTACACTTGTTGGAAGTTGGGCGGGGACATGATTGGGGCTAGGGCAGTACTGACAGCAGGGCTGCTGGGGGCTCCCTCTGTGGCCACTCCCACGCCAGCTCCCCCCCCCCCCCCCCCGGCTGTCAGCCCGGCACCCGCTCCCACGTCAGCCTCCCCCCCACCCCCCGCAGGCCACCAGCCTGGCGCCCGCTCCCACACCAGCCCCCCCCCCCGTCCAGGCCGCCAGCCTGGCACCAACTCCCTGGCCCAGCTCCTGCCCCACCCCATGACCAGGCCCAGAACCCCAAGTCAGCCAAGTAGTTTTTTTGTTGCTGTGACCACCCCCCCAGTCTCATCCCCCTTTGGATGGGGCAGGCTATAGCAAGAAACCAGGGTCTTTTGGGGAGGGTGGCAGGGCGCCCCAGGTGGAAATCAAGGGGGAACTATTAATCTAGTCAACAACGTATCTGCCCTGTATTTCCCCCCCCCCCCCCGCCCCCAGGTCTGGCTCTCACCCACTTCTGAGCTGTTTGTGTGGTTGTGTTTGTTACAGTGCACTGGACGCCACCAACAAGCGCAGGAGCACATTCAGGCTTCGCCAGAAGATCTCTAAGCGAAGCACACGGAAGCAGAAGTGAGGTATTGACGGTGTAGGGGTAATACTGAGAGAACTGGGCCCCCTCACCTCTGAAGAGTGGGTGAGCCAGGCAGGTGGAGGGAAGGGGGCACCTACACTATCGTGCTAAGCCTTTGTCAAGGAGCAGAAAGATGGCTTGTGGCCTGTTGGTTAGTGGAGACCTGCTTCCTGGCTCTGAGCACTGTCTGGGAGACGTGGGTTCAGATCCCTGGCTTGGGCTCTCAGCACAGAGGCTGGAAGCACTGAGGATTCCCAGGAACCACCTGTGCAGCAGCCACGCCCAGAGCCCTGAGCACAGCACAGCGGTCCCACCACGATACACTTAAAACACGGTTTCAGCTTGTGCCTTAGAGGCTTTAACTGTATTCCCTCCCCAGGCGATAACCGTCAGGCTCTGGGAGACACGAGACAGCACCTGTCCCGGGTGGCTCAGTGGTGACAGCCAATGGAGTGGTAATGGCAGGATCCAAAGGGAGTTCAATGAAGTCCTCATTGCCAGAACCAAACATCAGAGGGTGGATCTGTTAAACCGAGTGGGGGACACATAGGGGAGGATGCCCTGCCAAGGGAATACACTCAAGGGACTATGCTTGAGGTTAAGATTTTGTCATAGTTATTTTAAGTAAAAGTCAGGGACAGGTTACGGGCAATAAACAAACATTCCCAGAAGCCCTGACCTGTCCCTGACTTTTACTAAAAAGAACTGTGACAAAATGCGGTTGAAGGGGGAAGGGCTAAAGCCCAAGTGGGGAGGCGGGGATGAGAGCCCGAGCCCGACTGCAGAAGGAGGGGATCTGACACCTGGCCCCCACTGCCTACGGCATCTCAGAGCCAGCTGACAGATCCAGCCTGCCGCCCCAGGGCTGGAAAATGTCATGGAGGTCTCTGAAAGTCACAGAATCTGTAACTTTCATAACATAATCTTACCCTCAACTATGCTTGAAGAGGCAAATTCTCTCTCTCTGAAGTGTTCAAAGCCAAGCACGGAGTAGGTTGGCCCCCACTCACTCCCAGTCTCTTGTTGATACCTACATGCAGACGCAACCAGCAAGTCATCCTTGAGAGGCTGAGGCAGCAGTTCTTGCTGATCCCTTTCCCTGCGTAGGCCTGCTGGGGACTCTCTTTTTCCGTCTGATTTTGTTTTTCAGCCTAAACCACAAGCCACAAAAATACAGCTGAAAGGAAGCCAAAGAGCTAAGAGAGACGTCGTCAGTGAAGTCTGCTAAGAAGTCAGGCCGAATGAGAGAGCCTGCAGGTTGGTTCCCACAGCACCTGTCTCCTTGGGGTCTAGGGACCACGGTCAGATTGTTTAGTCCCCTCTGTTGGGATTCAGGAGAGAAAGGTAGGCACCTAATTGCCACTTCAGGCAATAGGAATCCCACCCCTGGTGTTTGTTTTCCCATGACTCGTTCTTCTTTTCACCAGAACTGAAAGCAAACGCGCTTTCCCTGGAAGGAGACAGTACTGCTAATCTAGGCATTTACAGTAAATGACACCAAGCCTTTCACACTATCAAGCTTGGCAACTAACTGGCCTAATAACTGACTCCCAGTCCAGCAGAGAAAAGTTTGTATCTGGAAGGTCCCACCCTGACAGAGATCTTTAGGTTGAAGCTAAACACACGGATGGGTAACTTACGGTAGAACTGGCAGTAAACAGCCAGGCAACGCTCACGCCTCTCCTCCGCAGTGACCATTTTGCTTAAAAGTTGCTTCTTTTAGTGTTTGTTTTCAGATTAAGGCTATAATAATATGTTATGCTCATAACTATTGGCACTGTATCAACTGGATCATGCGGGCATGTTTGTCCAATGAGGCACTTTCACTTTCCCTCTGGTGGCTGGGTACCCAGCCAAGAAGGCAAGAGTTGAACAGGTATAGACAATCCATACTTTTTCTTCCATGGAGCCAAATTTCCCTCCCTCCTTTGGGAGACCGTCCCTGGGGGAAGTCAGTTTGGGGCGGGGGCGTGTACACGTGCATAAAAGTCAGAACCTGGTCCATTTGCCTTTACTTCTCTTACAAGTGGCTGGAGGAAGCGTGTTGATTATCTCTACAGTTCCCCAGCTGATGGCGGGTGTCCCTGCTCATTTTCTGTTGTGCCCACTTCCCCCCACAAATGCAGAAGGAGGAGTTGTGGCACAGTGAAATGGGGGTCACTTTCTAATGTGAGGTTGTGCTCTGGTATCCCTTGTCCCCTCCCCCATCCCCGTAAGGTCCCATATCGCTGGGCCTTCAGATAAGGCAAAATGGATGTGACGCCATCCAGTTCTTGGCAGCGTCGCTGCAGGGGTGGGCACTGGAAAAACTGCAAATGCCCTACGGCAGCTTAACTGTGCTGTCTCCTCAGTTCTCTCAGCCTCCGTCCCTAGGCTGCCAGCCGTCCAGCAGGGTTACAGTCACACAAGTGACTTGGTCCTCATGTCACAGAGCTGTATGTCAGCCCCTCCTGCTACAGCCCTGTTTGTCCTCCAGTGAGCACAGCCCAGGCAGCGGAGCTATGGGAGGGAGCCAAAGCCTCTGGTCTGTCTCATACATAATCAGCCAAGCACCCGCTGCAGAATCGTCATTCCTGGTACTGACATGAGGGAGGCAGAGCACAGGCTGAGCTGCAGATCCCAGGTGGCATGTGCGGGCCTGGCCAGTAGAACGACCGTCTCCTGGCTTGTCACCGGAGCAAACTGGCTGTAGGATTAGTGAGAGAACAGAACCCGCGAGGGTATTTCTAGTCACATTTCAAACTGGAGCCCCACTGCACAGGCAGCTGGAATTCTAACCTTTGTACCTGCAGCCCAGTGCTGTGGTCAGGAAATCTTGTTTGCTTCTAGTTTAATGTTTAAATGTTCCCCTGGTTAATTCACAGAATTTGCTCATTTCTTCCCTTGCTTGTTACCAGAGGAAGGAAAGTCCCTATTTGCCACATGCAGGAAACTAACAGTGCGTGTAATAGCCCCTCATATAAGCAGTCAGCAGCCTTTGAACTTGGCAGAGAATCCTGGGGCTTTTTCACCTTCCTCTGCAGCATGGGGCAGGAGTCACTTGCAGGTTTAAACTAGAGTAAATGGTGGATTCGCAGTAACTTGAAATCTTTAAATTAAAATTCGAGGATTTCAGTAACTCAGCTAGAGGTTAGGGGTCTATTACAGGAGTGAGTTCTATGGCCTGCAGTGTGCAGGAGATCAGACTTGATGATCACGCTGATCCCTTCTGACCTTAATGTCTCTGAGCACTAGTAAGTAGGCTATCTAGAAGACCAGCCATGAGAAGGGGCTGCACCACTCCCTCTGTCAGCGTGTTACCTAGGCATTGAGGTAGCAGTGGGATTACTGGCATGAACACTGAAACTGAGGGTTCTCCCCATTCATGTCTCAAAGCAGGTCTCTTCGAGGAGGGCGCTACCGTGGTCTTGAGGAGCTAGTGTGGAAACTAGAATGGGTCTGTTGAAGCAGAGAACTGGGGCGTGCCAGCTCTATTGGAGCATGCTCCTCCTGGCTGCAGGGTCCTTTTTCTTGTTGCTCTATGCCCTGATGTGGGAAGCTGGGAACATCATCAACCTTCCCCACAAAAGAATCGGCTTCTACAACTTCTGCCTGTGGAACCAGACGTCTGGAGAGCTGCAGTGCCTAGAATTCAAGGACCTGATGGACATGGGGGTTGACCAATTTGAGCTAGTGCTGGCAAGGGTCTGTGTATATACTGTCCAGGTCCTCTGTAGCTTCTCCCCCTTTTTAATCATGCAGGCCCAATATGCGAACACCAGAGAGGCCTGGGAAGTGACGCTTGTGGTGCTGGGCCTCTCAGCTGCTCTTCTGGCTGGTGGCCTGGGCTTGTTTCTGTTCCAGGCCTGGGTTTGCATTCAACTCTCTGAACTCAGTGGGGGTTTCATGGCACTAGCTGGGGCTCAGGCCCTGCTGCTGCTCCAGCTTTTTGCTGCTGCAATGTACCTCACGTGCTTCAAGGAGGTTCTTGAAAAGGGCAACCCTTCCCCTGAGGAGCAGCCCCCAGCCTTCCAGGTCTGAAGGCAGAGAGGGAGGAAGTTGCAGTGCTAGCCTGTGAGCACTTACCAATCAAGTTTTTATAATCATCTGCTAGACAGACTATATAGCCAGCTCTTGTGTACAGCCTTGGGCCAAAATGCTATTCTATGTCTAAATTTGTCAGGCAGGTCACAGGGCCGTCCTTAGGATTTATGGGGTCCAACGCAGTATTATTAAACTGGTGCCCCTATGCTCGATGGCAGCTTGGGCTTGCAGCCCCGGGGGGCGGGGGGGAGAGACGAGGCAGCAAAGAATACTGAGCCACCCAGCCTGCCTCACAGCGGCGGAGAGTTCCCTGTATCCTCTCCCTCCCACAGAATGGGCCACGCCGGAGCCTTCAGCTCTGTGAACATGGCCACTGCTTAAAGAGACTGCAGTGCGCACTGGGTGTGCGGGAGCCGACCAGCTCTTACCTGCTCTCATGGACGGTGGGTGGAGTTGCAGTTTGGGGAGGCTAGCTCCGCAGCCCACCTGTGGCCCCGCCCATACTCCACCCCTGCTCTGCCCTGGGCCCCGCCCCCACTCTGCCCAGACCCTGCCCTCTCCCCCCCTCCTCTCTTCCCTTCCCTTCCCCGGTCACCCCTTTCCAGCCGAATCCCTGAACCCAAATGAAGCAAATGGCATTTGAAAAAAACCACTCTTCTGCAATTTCTTTCTAAAGATAATAGAGCATGTTTTCCACTGCATACCAGAAGGTGAAGACTGGACATGCAGAAGGTACCTAATTAAAAGCACTAAACTTGGGAATAAAAATGTCAGTCACAGGTTTTTTTGATATACTCTGAAGTTTGTCAGATTTATTTGCAAAGACTTTGTAGTAAGGGCAAGTCAGCTGTCTTGCTGAATACAACATTAAATATTATGGAATACATCAGGGGTCGGCAACCTTTCAGAAGTGGTGAGCAAAGTCTTCATTTATTCACTCTAATGTAAGGTTTCACATGCCAGTAATACATTTTAATGTTTTTAGAAAGTCTCTCTCTCTGTCTATATTATGTAACTAAACTATTGTGGTATATAAAATAAATAAAGTTTTTAAAATGTTTAAGAAGCTTCATTTAAAATTAAATTAAAATGCAGATCTTATCAGTTTAGTGTGATTCTTGCCATTGCTTTTCCTAGCTGAGTTTTCCAATGTCTGGCACGTATTTGGATACTTTAAGCTGCACGCAGGCTTCTGAGTGATCAGTTGTTAACTGGATCGGAGAGGGACAGAGGACAGACTTCATGTGTGAAAATACCTGTTCACACAGGTATGTGGATCCAAATGCTGAAAGCAACACAAACCCAATTTTCTTCAAACAGTTAAATTTCAGCAGGTCAGAATAGAGGCCCCATGATCTCTCTCAGTAGCTTCAAGTGCAGTCCGCAGATCTCCAAACTTTGATATCCGTAATTCCGAGCTTTTTAACTGAATGAGCTGCATTTTGAAATCTTCAACACCCATCCACTGAAATACAAACAAATCCAAGTCACTTTCGTTGAAGTTTTCAGGTTTAATTAGAAAGAAAGCATTGGGCCAAATCGCTGGAAATCTTGAAATCTGTCAGAAAATTCTGATTCCAGTTCTTGCATGTACATTCCAATCTCATCAACACTGACAGTGCAATGTGTCGACAGCTCTTTTATGTGTTGGAAGTAGCGGAAAGTCAAAGTTAGAATATTCCAAGAAAAAACCTGCTAGTTTTACAACAAATGCCTTCCAGGCTTCATAAAGCTCCAGAACCGTTTGCCCTGCATCCTGGAGACGGAGGTTGAGTTCGTTTAGGTGAGCGGTGATGTCAGTTAGAAATATGGGCTTACACAGCCATTTGTCATCATCCAGTTCGGGGTAGTTTTGTCCTTTTTCCGACAAAAAGGCCTTGATTGCATCAAAATAGTTTACAAAGGGCATCAAAACTTTGCCACGACTTAGCCACCGAATGTTGCAGTGAAGTGGAATGTCATTTTAAGCACTGTCCATCTCTTCTAGCAGTGTTTGAAACTGTGAGTCAAAGCAGATTGAGCTACAAGGAAATTCACAATTCGCACCACTGTATTCATCACATTATTAAGCTCTGAATTAGAAATTTTAGCACATAGGTTTTCTTGATGGATGATACAGTGAAATTTGACTGTTAGGCGGCCAATTTGATCTTCAAGTAACTTTACAAATCCCTTCTGTGTTCCGACCATGGCAGGAGCACCATCTGTTGTCACATAAAATATTTTTCTGATGTCAACTCCTCATTCTTCAAAATGGCTTACAAAACTTACCGCTATAACTTCCCCCTTTGTTGTGCCATGCAGGGGTTTTAGGCAACAAAGTTCCTCTTGGATTTCATCGGAAGCAAAATATCTTACAACAATTGCCAAACGTGGAATATCGTTTATATCCACGCTCTCATCAACTGAAACGCTAACCACTGCTGTGTCTTTTAATGCTGTTGTCTTCTTTTCGTTAATGTTTTCTGCCATTTTGTTTATGAGTCTCTCAACTGTTCTAGCAGAGACAGGAAGTTCTTTTATTCTAGATATGATCGTATCTTTATTTATTTCTCCGACAAATAAAACCTCCGAACTACTGAGAAAAACTTCTTTTATATATTCCCCATCTGTAAACGGCTTTCCATTTTTTGCAATGCACTGTGCAATCTTGTAACTTCCTCCTGTAGCTTGATTTTTACTTACACTTAAACATTTAAAAACACTGCTTTGCGTCTCATATCCTACTACTGCGTTTTTGATCGATTCAGTCTTGTCTGCTTCATCAAGAAAGGTTTTCTCGTGCTTCGTTTCAAAATGTTATCGAACACTTGATGTGCGACAAACAACACTTTCACAACAGAAAGCACAAACAGCAGTCCTTCTTTTGAATAAATCCAAATGTGTCTTTCCAAGAAGGCTGAAATGAATGGACATCTAACTTTGCTTTCTTGGGAGCTGACATTTTGTCAAATGTACCCCTCAACTCACAGTGGTGGGAAAAAATGGTGACAGAGGGCACGCACAACGTCAAACGCAATGCACTGTTCCACATGGCCTGATATAAGCAGCAAACCAGGACTTAAAAATATCCCAGTGGCGCTGGAACAATTTTTAAGGTGGGAGTGCTGAGCTTTGCCCCCTCTTGCCCCTATCTACATCCCTCACTACCCCTGGCTGGGGCCAGTGGGCCACAGCTGGGGGCGGCTGCAGAGCACTGGGCCAAGGCCAGGAGCAGAGCCCCGGGCCGGCGGCCGGTATCCCAGGCCGGCAGTGGGCTGAGCGGGGCCGGCAGCGGGCTTAGCAGGGCTGGTGGCCCGGACCCCAGGCCAGCAGCAGAGTGCCACTGAAAATCAGCTCACGTGCTGCCTTTGGCATACGTGCTATAGGTTGCTGACCCCTGGAACACATAATGCCCCTCTTCTCTGTTTTACATTTTCTTAATTAGTATTTCTAAGCTGATTTTATATTTTAAATGTACTCTTAAGCCTTCATAAAGTAATCATTCCAGATTACTACATATTTAACTCATTGAAACAAAGACATTATTTTAAATGAATCAGTCGCAGAAGTGGGCAAACTATGGCCTGCGGGCCACATCCGGCCCACGGGACCCTCCTGCCTGGTCCCTGAGTACCTGCCCTGGGAGGCTAGCCCCCGGCCCCTCCCCTGCTGTTGCCCCTCCCCCACAGCCTCAGCTCACTGTGCCGCCAGCACAATGCTCTGGGAGGCGGGGCTGCGAGCTCCTGGGGGCAGCGCAGCTGCAGAGCCCGGTGCACTGTGCTGCGTGGCATGTGGCTGGCTCCAGACGGGCGCCGTGGCTGTAGCGCCGCCAGCCACCGCTGCTCCAGACAGTGCGGTAAGGGGGCAGGGAGAAGGGAGGGTTGGATAGAGTTCAGGGAGGTGGTCAGGGCGATCAGAGGGCGGGGAACAGGGGGGTTGAATGGGGGCAGGGGTCCCAGGGGGGCAGTCAGGAAGAAGAGGGGGTTGGATGGAGTGAGGGGGCAGTCAGGGGACGGGGGGGTGGATGGGGCAGGGGTCCCCGGGGGGGGGGGGGGGGGCGCGGTAATAGGTAATTTCATCTGCTGCGTGCGTAATCTGGTCCCCAGTAAACGATGTGTTACTATCTTTGATCTTAGCCAGGAGACTGAAAAAGAGGAGGCCAAAATGATGACAGTGGAAAACCTTTTTCCAGCACAGCAGTGTGCATTCAAACCTGCCCGTAAAATATTTCAAATTAGATGCTCATATTTTATATGTTAACACGGCAGAAAATGCAGCTCAGACAGTTGGGAAACAGGTGCTGAGCCATCCCGGTAGCATAGATTTAGTCTCTACAGGTGTGGACCGGAGCTAACTATCACCACCCACTACTTGTTCATGGCAAATGAGAGAGTGGCATCACCACAGTATGTAGGTCCCAGTTGTCCACAGAGCAGAAAGTGCCACTGGGCCTCTCCCCGCTGTCTGGTAGGCTCAGGACAAGGACTGACTAGCGTAGAGCTGGAGCACGGTGGTGGAATGTTGTAGAACACGTTCAGCTGGTGCCATATCTGCTCTCTGGTTGAGTAACACGCGTGATTCAAAGCCCCCTGTATTCGCACCATTGCAATAATCTTTGTACACAATATGCCTTGTGAGCGATGGTTTGCAAACTAACAACTCACTGCTCACTACTATTCCTGCATGAGGTAGATACACAGTGAGTATTGAGAGTTGTGGGTAGATGCAGAAATTATGACTAAAGTGCATTTAAACCAGGCATGGCAGGCGGAGCTTGTGAACAGGTCTGCCCTAGACAATGGATCCAGTTTGCTTCTCTGGCTCGCCTGGTCATCAAGCTGAGACAATGAAGGTCCATTGACAGATCAGGTAAATATCACGCTAACAGGTGGGGGAGGAGACAGCACAGGGTGGCCTATGGTGCAGTCAGAGCACATGGACGCTTGTTTTTAAAAGAGACATTAAATATTTTAATAACCTTTCCACGTTAATATAATACTGATAAAAGGTGCCCCAGTGACAGCCCTGCAGAACAAACTGTTTACTCACAGATCACGGGTTGCTGCACAGCAAGCCTCCCCCCACCTTCAAGTGCCTGCCCTGCCCTGCCCTGCAGAGCTCCACCCCAGAGCGGGAAGGGGAGTTCAGTCTCCGTGACTTCTGGGCAGAGACTGACAATCAGGAGGCCACTTAGTATCAGCTGGGGAGCTGGCCTGGGGAGGAGGGGACCCGTGGCTCACACGGAAGAGGCTATGAAGGGGGGAGTGTTAGGGGTAGGTGAGAGGCTGTCCCCAAGGCTCAGACATGCTGGGCAAGTACTTGAACCAGACATTGGCCATGCAGCTCATGGCAGAGCAAGGGCAAGCTCCTCTCCAACATTCTCTCCTGCTCCCTTCTCCTGGGGCCCCATCCACACCACTGCTCCGGGCTCCCTTTGAATTGGGAGGATATAGGAGGCACCCGTACAGCCCCACACTGCCGTATCCCCACCCACTAGAGCCAGCCTCTGGGTCTGCCCCCCCCTTCCCCCTTCCCACCCCCCCCCCCCTCCCACTATGGCTCCCTTGGCATTATTTTTTCTCTGCTTAAAAAAACCTTGCGAGATGTTAGCTAAAAAATATCTCCCGGACGTATTTCAAAGCATCATCCTCGTCGTCCTCCGTGTCTGTCCTGCTAGCACAGCCCAAAGCATCTGGCTGAGCGTGGGGCCCGGGGCCTGGCCTGGCGGTGCTGGCCCCGCCACTGCTTGCTGGACTCCATTGAGGCTCCGTCGGCGTTTGCTGGCCTTCCTGCTCCCCTTCGGTTTCAGATGGAATGTTCCCCTCCATTTCCTTGTATTTACAATTCTGGCACAGAAACAAACAGTATGTGTCCATAAAGCATTTCGTCCCAAGCCAGAGGGAGAAACACCCTTCCCCACTGGCACCAGGGCCCCAATCAACGGAAGGCTGATCAACAGCTGCTGCATCCCACCCCACTTAACAGCACACAACACGCCGGCTTAGGCCGTGAAGAACACCGCTCTTCACCACTGAAGCTGCAGGAGAATTTTGGACAGTTACCCAAGCTACAGTTTGGTGAGGACACTGCAGTTAACACCTGTGCACCTTCAAAGAGAGTGTAACGGGGTCTTTAGTGCTCAGAGGGAAGAGGGGGGTTAATCTCCTGAGGAATAAAGGATTCTCCAGGAGCGAAAAGGAGAACTTTAACAGTCAGGAACAACTAAGGACCAGTCCTGCAATCACAGCCACGTGGGCTGACCCATGCACCCATCACTGAAGCCGATGCACAAGCCAGGGTCTGCATGCAGCGATCTAACTGCAGGATCAAGGCCACAGGAAGTGGGAGACTCCAGGCAGAGAGCCCCAGGAGCTGCCAACCTAATGAGAGAACTCTGCTGATCTGCCATTAACATCGTCTCCTGCAAGGTGTGTGAAGTCAGCACTGTACAAGGCCGAGAAGGAAAGCACAGCACTTTATTCTCCAGACCCGCGCACACACTGCCATCCCCCACCCCTGGCACAGGAAGGGTCCCTGTGATGCAGGTGATGGAGAGGGAGAGGCAGACACGCGTAGGGGGCAGGGGTGAATTGCAGTATTCCAGAGAAACCTCCCCTTCCCTCAAAATAAATAATTATTGGGAATCACGCTACTAAATCCTGTTAACCAGGTGCCCTCTTTCTGCACCACCTTCTTGCTGATTACAAGGGCATGTGTGTAAAGAGGACTTCTCTCCATGCATTTACTTATTGGCATTCCTATGGCCCTCCTCACCACAGTCTGAGCATCTCAAATGGTAACCCTCACAATGCCCTGGCGAGGGGGGTGTACCATTATCTTCACTTACTGAGGGGTAAACCGAAGCACAGAGAGATTAAGTGGCTTGCCCAAGGTCATGCAGGAGTGTGTGACAGAGCATGAAATAGCATGCAGACTTCCCAGGTCTTTGCTTCAACCTCCAATCACCCATTCTCTCCTCCTGCCTGACCCATTCACTGTTGTTGCTTACATCACAACGCTTCCAGGGGGGCGTGATACAATATTACACACGCTGGACCACGGCATCACTGAAATGGAGACGGCTAGTTACAAAGGAGAACACTTCCATTTAGCCTCCCTACAGTGGAATTTCCCCAAGGGAAGTGGTGGAAGCCAGCCATTTTAAATTAGCCTGGGCAAAAGCATCAGGATAGGGACATGTTAGGAAACTGCTGAATTGACAGGAAGATGGACCAGCAGGCCTCACTGCTCACCTCAGCCAGGACCCCCAATGCCACATCCACCAGCTCCGCTTCGTTCATACAATAGATAGTCACGGTCCTGATCAGGCCAAGAGGAGATCAGAAGAGAAAACAAAAGCAGGGATCAGATGGGGAACACTGTCATGGGCAGAAATGTGAATGCTGCCCCGGTGGAAACACAATCAGCATAGGAAACAGCAGAGGAATGTACTCATGGGGGAATTCTGCACCACTGCACAATGCTGAATTTGTGCAGAAATTAATTGTTTTGGCATAGGCGTGCGCACGGGGTGTGCCGGGTGTGCCCGGGCACACCCTAATGCAGGAGTGGGCAAATGGCCCCGGGGTCTGCGCTCCCCGGCCGGAGCGCCCAGCCGAGGACAGCAAGCTGCCAGCCCCTCCCCCGCCTTTCTCCTTCCCCATGAGTCCTGCCGCCACGCGCGCAGCGCTCTGGGGGCCAGGGCTGCACGCTCCCGTGGGGCAGGGTATGGCTCCACGGGGAGGCAGTTACCTCCCCCCTCTCCTGGAGCCATGCTGCCCCGTGTGCAGTGCTCTGGGGGCCAGGGCTGCGCGCGCTCCTGCAGGGCTGCGTTTGGCTCTGCGGGGAGGCAGACACCCTCCCCTGGAGCCCTGCCGCCGCGTGTGCAGTGCTCTGGGGGCCAGGGCTGCGCACGCTCCCGCGGGGCAGCATTTGGTTCCGCGGGGAGGCTAGAAGCCTCATCTCATGCCATGGTAAGGAGTCCGGGGCCAGGGGGATTGGATAAGGGGTGGGGGGAGTCAGGGTACAGAAAGCAGGGTGGGTTGGATGGGGGTGGGATCCCGGGCAGGGGTGTTAGCGGCGGGGGAGTTGGATGGAGCATAGAAGTCCCGGGGTCTGTCAGAGGGCGGGGGGTAGATAGAGGTCAGGGGACAAGGAGCAAGGAGGGTCCTGGGGGGGCAGTTAGTGGGGGGGGGCCTCTGGAGGAGGTGGGCAGGGGACAATTTGCTGGGGGGGATTGGATGAGTTGGAAGTTCTGGGGGGGGGCTGTCAGGAGGCAGGGGTGTGGAGAGGGGTTGGGGGAGGCAGGGAGCAGAGGGGGTTGGATGGGTCGGGAGTTCTGGGGGTTCTGTCAGGGGGCGGGGAGCGGTTGGATAGGCGTGGGAGTGGATAAGGGGCGGGACAGTCAGGGGACAGGTAGGGGGTAGGTCCTAGGGGGGCAGTCAGGGGACAAGGAGCAGGGAGGCTTAGATGGGTGGGGTCCTGGGGGGCAGTTAGGGGCAGGGGTCCCAGTAGGGGGTAGTCAGGGGACAAGGAGCGGGGGGATTGGGGGTTCTGAGGGTGGCAGTCAGGGGGCAGGAAGTAGGAGGGAGTGGATGGGGCGGGGCTAGGGCGGGGCTCCCTGGGTGCACACCCTAATGAAATGGGCTGCACACGCCTATGGGTTTTGGCACAACATTTCCTTCCCCTCCCCCCCAACAGAAATGGGCTGCAGAGCTGCTGGATGCCAGTAGGGGGCGTTGGAGCTGGCAGAGCCTAGCTCACAATAGAAGACACTGCAGGGGGGGGGGTACGGGGGGGGAACTGGAGGGTTCCTGGCAGGTGCAGTTGTCGGCATGTCCTGAAGGAAGGAGGCAGCATGCAGGAAAATCCATACAAGCCCCTCAGGACCCAGCATCAGGCTGTTTTTCCCTCTGGGTCCCTGGGCTCTGTGGGGGAGGGGGTGCAGGTGTGGGTGTCTGGGCTCTGGGGGGAGGGGTTGTGGGTGTCTGGCCCCCCTGCTGGGCTCTGCGGAGAGGGGGCAGAGAAACAGGAACTGGGTTGTTGAAGGGGTTTCAAATATAATTGAAACTGGCATGATTGCATAGTATTATTTTGACAAATAAAATATGCAGATTTTAAAATATTGTGTGCAGAATTTTTAATTTTTTTTGGCATAGAATTCCCCCAGGAGTTAGGAATGTCTGCACCGGGTGTCATTGTAATGTTTGCCTTTGTTTCTGCAAGTTCCTGTTCTTCAATAGCAGGAAGTCAGAAGCTGGAGCCTGGTTGTCCTCTCACACCACTTTTACACCAGTATAAATCTGATGACTTGGGTGGAGTTATTCCTGATGTATATCAGCTCAGAGCAGAAATCAGAACCCTTCTGGATCATTCCTTTCTGTATATTTTCATAACCATCATAATCCCTTACACTTCTAAACACAACAGTTATCCCTGCAGGATTGCAAAGCACCGTACAGGCTGGGGGAACAGGGCTCCTGTACAAATCCAGCAGCAGGGATCGAGTACCAGGAACGCTGCACAAGAGGGTGGGAAGTGAAGAATAACATAGCTCAGAGAGAAGGTAAATACCCAACAAGGAATTCAACTATGGTTCCAGCTTTTGTGAAGAGTGTAATAGCCAGAACCGGCTGGTGAAAGCCATCCCGCCGTCCCTGGGGAAGATCACCCTCGACTCCACCATCCCCGGGACAGACAGATGACTGCGACCCAACATCATCGTGACCGACGCGGAAAAGAAGAAGGTCCTCATGGTAGACGTCATGGTGCCATTTGAAAACAGGTCACCAGCCTTCCACGAGGCCCGAGCACGGAAGGTGCTGAAGTACACCCCGCTGGCCGACACCCTGAGAGCCCAGGGTTATGAGGTCCAGATACATGCCCTGGTCGTGGGAGCCCTGGGTGCATGGGACCCCCCACAACAAGCCGGTGCTGAGAGCGTTCGGAGTCGGTCGACGCTACGCCCAGCTCATGAGACAGCTCATGGTGTTTGACACCACAAGGTGGTCCAGAGACATCTACACAGAACACATCATGGGACACCGCCAGTACCTGGTTGAGTAACCGAGACCGCCGACCAGGAAAATAACCCACTTCCTTCCCTGACGAACCAAGGGACGCACCCCACCCATGTACTTATTCTCTACACCAATATCGACTTGGACTCTTAATACATTCCATGGGTGGCGTACCCGAGCCCACTTATCCACTGACGCTTTAAAAACTCCCACACACAAATCTGGATATATGCTGGTTATTTGATATGTATGTACCTCGTGAACCTTGTAACCGATACTCGCAATCCCCCATAACCCAAGCCCGACCCCAGATGTACAGTACCTTCCCTCTTAACTTGTGTAAATTTGATTTTAAACATTAACTTTAATAAAATTTTTAGATTTAGGCAAACAGCTCTGTGTTTTCTGTCTCTCCTGAGAGACGGCAGCACTGCCCGCACAGCGCTCCCTGCAACTCTGACACAGGGAAGAACACCCTGACTGAGCCTCCAACTCCACTTTTGTGTGATCCCCAAGGAGAAGGGAGGGTGTTTCCTAGCCAAGCGCTGACCAGGCCCAATGGTGCTTTGCACACAGGAGCCAATGCGATTGCAGCCCCAGGTGGCACAGCTGCACAAAGCGCTTACCTTGCCACAGCTGGCTTCTTCGCCCTCTTGGCTCTCACTGCTGACATAGTCTTTCTTGGCTCCACTTCCCTTGCTGCCATCCATGGCGGGAGGACCCTCTTCTTTGCCTTCCACACAGCACTTTCCATCTCTTTGCATTAAAAAAAGGAACTGACACACAGTCAAGACTCAGCCATTTACACAGTTCAGAATTCACCAATGTGCCTGATTGTCTGGTGCTGTCCTATGCACAATCCCTGCCCCAAATAGAAGCATTCATTAATCCACGGCTAATGCATCAAGGAATGTGCGTAGGTCCCCGTTAATGTCTTAAAGGGACACTGCCAAAATAAATATATATATTTCAAATAGGGCTGTCAATTAATCACAGTTAACTCACGTGATTAACTAAAAAAAAATTAACTGCAATTAAAAGCATTAATTGCGATTAATCACACTGTTAAACAATAGAAGACTAATTGAAATTTATTTTTTTGATGTTTTGCTACATTTTCAAATATATTTATTTCTATTACAATACAGAATACAGTACATGCTCACTTCATATTTTTATTGCAAATATTTGCACTGTAAAAATGATAAAAGAAATAGTATTTTTCAATTCATCTCATACAAGTACTGTAGTGCAATCTCTTTATTGTGAAAGTGTAACTTACAAATGTAGATTTTTTTTTGTCTCATGACTGCACTCAAAAACAAAACAATGTAAAACTTTAGAGCCTACAAGTCCATTCAGTCCTACTCTTTGTTCAGCCAGTTGCTAAGACAAACAAGTTTGTTTACATTTACAGGAGATGCTGCTGACTGCTTCTTATTTACAATGTCACCTGAAAGTGAGAACAGGCGAATGCATGGCACTTTTGTAGCCGGTGTTGCAAGGTATTTATGTGCCACATATGCTAAACATTCATATGTCCCTTCATGCTTCGGCCACCATTCCAGAGGACATGCTTCCATGCTGATGACGCTCGTTAAAAAAATAATGCGTTAAATTTGTGACTGAACTCCTTGGGGGAGAATTGTATTTCTCCTGTTCTGTTTTACCTGCATTCTGCCATATATTTCATGTTATAACAGTCTTGGATGATGACCCAGCACATGTTCATTTTAAGAACACTTTCACAGCAGATTTGACAAAACGCAAAGAAGGTACCAATGTGAGATTTCTAAGGATAGCTAAAGCACTCAACCCAAGGTTTAAGAATCTGAAGTGCCTTCCAAAATCTGAGAGGGATGAGGTGTGGAGAATGCTTTCAGAAGTCTTAAAAGAGCATCATTCCGATGTGGAAACTACAGAACCCGAACCACTAAAAAAGAAAATCAACCTTCTGCTAGTGGCATCTAACTCAGATAATGAAAACGAACATGCATCTGTCCGCTCTGCTTTGGATTGTCATCAAGCAGAACCTGTCATCAGCATGGACGTATGTCTTCTGGAATGGTGGTTGAAGCATGAAGGGACATGTGAATCTTTAGCGCATCTGGCACGTAAATATCTTGCGATGCTGGCTACAACAGTGCCACGAGAAGGCCTGTATTCACTTTCAGGTGATATTGTAAACAAGATGTACGCAGCATTATCTCCTGCAAATTGTAACCAAACTTAATTGTCTGAGTGATTGGCTGAAATAGGACTGAGTGGACTTGTAGGTTCTAAAGTGTTACGTTGTTTTATTTTTGAATAGTTATTTTTTGTAAATAATTCTACATTTGTAAGTTCAACTTTCATTATAAAGCGATTGCACTACAGTACTTGTATTAAGTGAATTGAAATATACTATATTTTTTTACAGTGCAAATATTTGTCATCAAAAATAAATATAAAGTGAGCACTGTACACTTTGTATTCTGTGTTGTAATTGAAATCAGTATATTTGAAAATGTAGAAAACATCCAAAAATATTTAAATAAATGATATTCTATTATTAACGCTGCAATTAATCGCAATTAATTTTTTTAATTGCTTGACAGCCCTAATTGCAAACAAACTTGGGTTCTCTCACCACCTAGGACTGAAAGCATTTTTAGAAGATCTGGTTCATGTTTAGCCATTGCCAGTTACTTATTGCAGTTCCCTCATCTTGACCAGAAGAACTGGTGTTTAACTGTGCACGAACAGCAACTAATTTCTAGGGCCCTACCAAATTCAGGGTCTATTTTGGTCAATTTCATGGTCATAAAATTTTTACAATCGTAAATTTCATGGTTTCAGATATTTAAATCGGAAATTTCACAGTGTAGTAACCACAGGGGTCCCGAACCAAACAGAGGTCATGGCGGAGTCGCAAGGCTAATGTTGGGGGGGGGGGGGGGGGCCGAAGTCACAGTATTGCCACCCTCATTGCTGCGCTGTTGCTAGTGGTGGCACTGCCTTCAGAGCTGGGCTCCCAACCAGCAAGCCATGGAGATACCTGCAGCTGGGGGAGGTTTCTGGATATGCGTCTGACCAGGCCCTGGAAGTAGCCTTTGCAGGGGAAGAGGAAGCCCCCTCCCTTCCAGGACTAGCATCTGGAGACCAGTGCACAGTAAGTGCCCCCAGCCCTGCCCCTCCCTCATACACTAGCCAGATTTTATGGGTGAGATCAGATTTCACGGTCTGTGACGCATGAATTTGGTAGGGCCCTCCTAATTACTCCTCACCCTTGTCGCTTAATCAGACAGGTGAAGCAACGAGCCCCAGGCCATGAACCTAATCAGGATCAGAAGCTCCTGAATGCAATTCCTGCACTCAGACCACATTGCCTCCCCTCATCAGATTTTTCCAGTCCCTGGGCCCTAATCAATTGTGGCTGTGATTAGGCTCACAACTCTTCCGGGAGAAGATTTATATCCTCCCCCTGCCCTCAAATGTTTTCATTCAAAATAATGTCATGAAACATTTTTGTTCACATAAGGGCTTGTTAAAGATGGACTGCTTTACAGGTGCACACATTACTACAGGGAGGAAAAAACTAACCCAAACATGGCCTACACTGGATGGGTTAAGAACCTTATGAGAACAAGGGTTTGGATCCACCTGAACCAGCATTCACCACGTGTTCCTTATACACCCACCAGAGGATGCACCTGTACCTCGAGTACAAACCCTCCTGCAGCAGGCTGTGCCCCACTGTCTTGGCAAAAACTCCACCAAAACATGTTTTAAAAAGTCTTGAATTCAACTGAGTACGGAACTGGCTCCTGCTACTTGCTTTTGTGCCTTGTTTCTGTCTCGCCACTGGGCCCCTGGTTCTGTAAGCAGGCTCCCACAGAGCAAGGAACTCGGGTTGTCAGGCCTGGGGATGCTGGACAGAGGAGCAGCGGGCTCAAGGAGATGTTCTGCTTGGTCTCTGCTGCTAATGCCTCAGCAGTGGGTGCTACCACCTGGCCCCTAATGATCTCTTCACCCTGGCGGCCTCCTGGGCCTCAGATGGCAGCAGGGATAAGGGAAAGGTGCATAAAAAGCTGGACTCTGGGTAACAGCTTTTGCTTAATGCCTCGCCTACTCTAGGGAAACTGACACCACTTCCCACTAGTTATAACACGGCTCGACCTCAGACCTGCCCGAGATCAGTTCTAGCCTTGTGGAGCCAGGCAAGGAGTGACCTTCCCATAACGCGGCCAGGATCAGACTGAGCTCTGAAATATCTCACTGCTGAAAACACACAACAAAACCCACCAGCATCACAGAGTGAGACCGGAGGGGGGGGGGGGAAGGGGGGAGTGAAAGCTGGTAAATGTGCATCACCAGCAAGGCTGGTTTGCCCCCACAGATCTGGTGCGGAAGACAAGCTGCTCCCGGTAGGAGCAAACACACATCTCCGGACTCGTCCGACCTCCCTCCAACCCGCTTACCCCAAGGAAGGGCCTTAAGCCAGCTGCTAGCAAAGGGCTGGGCCCCCGGGGGCGCCTCCAGCTCTCCTGCCTTCTCTAGTGATGCTGAGAGGCTGCCTTGGGAAGCCCAGACGCCATCCGCAGGGCCTGCTTGTGCGGCTGCCCGCGTTTCTTCGGAGCTCGCTATGCACACGAAAGCATTACAGGCCCGCAGCTTTTCCAAGCACCGCCCTCCTCCCCGGCTAGAAAGCGGAGTTACACCGGGCTCCGCCTCGCCCTCTCCCCATTGGATGGCGACTGAGAAACACTAACGCGTCAGAGGGCTGGACAATCGCAACGGCACCCCGGGAAATGCGGCTGCCGATCTCCCCTGGCCGCTGCACTCCCCGCGCTCTGGGTGGGGATGCGCGCTGCAGCGCAGGGGCGCGGGTTACTCCCGGGGACTTCAGCCCAGTGCAATAGCGCGGCTGCCCTGCGAGCAGAGCCCGCCCCTCTCACTCCGTGGCGAGCGCTGTGCCCCTGTAGCTAGGGTGCCCCATCCACCCGCCGGGCGGGGGCTGTTTGTGTTGCAGATTTAGGCTGTGCCCCCCCCAAGGCACAGGCTGCTGCAAGGAGAGACACTTTCCTGACGTGATTCCACCCTCGCAACCCGCATGGAAACAAAACTGCCTGGGCTGGTTCTCACTGTAATTAAACTAAGAAGGCAAGTATCAGGAGGTAGCCGTGTTAGTCTATATGCACAAAAACAACAAGGAGGAGTCCGGTGACACCTTACAAACAGATGTATTTGGGCATAAGCTTTCGTGGGCTAAAACCCACTTCATCATCTGTATGGAGTGAAAAATACAGTAAGCAGTATAAATGGACACAAATCAGACATCAAGAATTGTAACATTCAAAAACCAGTAGGAGAGCATTTCAGTCTCCCTGGACACTCAATGACAGACTTAAAAGTGGCCATTCTTCAACAAAAAAACCCTTCAAAAAACAGACTTCAACAAGAACCTGCAGAACTGGACACCATCAAATTAGGCCCAAATAAAGACTGGGAGTGGCTGGGTAACTGCAAAAAGTAACTTTCTCTCTGTTGATACTCATACCTTCTTGTCATGATTGAATTGACCTCGTTAGCACTACAAAAAGTAACTTTCCCTCTGTTGATATTCACCCCTTCTTGTCAACTGTTGAGAATAGGCCACTTCCACCTTGATTGAATTGGCCTCGTTAGCACTGACCCCCACACACACTAGATAAGGCAACACCCATATTTTCATGTGCTGTAATATTTTATACTGCTTACTGTATTTTTCACTCCACACATCTGATGAAGTGGGTTTTAGCCTATGAAAGCCTATGCCCAAATAAATTTGTTAGTCTCTAAGGTGCCACAAGGTTTCCTCATTGTTTAAGTACACTTCTGTCCCTACCCCTTTTCCAGCTAGGAAACAGCAAAAAAAGTGTTCTCCCTCTCCCCCCATCCCTCTCAAGGGAATTCTGTTATCTCCCTATCACAAGATCTGGATCTTTCTGGAAGTCAGCACAGCCCGGAACCGTTTGTTAGTGTGGGTTCCCTCTGCTGGCAGACTGCACAGCAGCAGTGTTAATGGTAAATCAGTTATGAACTTAGTACTGTAGTGCTTTAAACTCGTGACTACAGGGTGGGGATTTTAGATTATACAGATGCCATAATGACCTTACCTCCTGCCAAGAATTAAGCAGTTTTTAAAAGGGTCCCACTGTAGCCTGGGACTGCATGACAGGACTCATTTAACCCATTAACATTCACTATCCTAGGAAAAAATAGATGCTTTATGATTTCCACTCTGTACATTTCACAGAAAAAATGCCTCTTAGACAACAATCTAATTTCTGTGAAATATTTGTGCATTACAGATAAGGCAACCCCCACCTTGCTTCTCTCTGGGGTAAGAAGTTAGGGTATAAGGGCTTGTCTATACTTACGCGCTGGTTCGGTGGCAGGCAATCAAACTTCTGGGTTCGACTTATCGCGTCTTGTCTGGACATGATAAATCGAACTCAGAAGTGCTCCCCGTCGACTCCGGTAATCCTGCTCGCCGCGAGGAGTACGCGGAGTCGACGGGGGAGCCTGCCTGCCGGGTCTGGACCGCGGTAAGTTCGAACTAAGGTACGTCGACTTCAGCTACATTATTCACGTAGCTGAAGTTGCGTACCTTAGTTCGATTTGGGGGTTTAGTGTAGACCAAGCCTAAGTTTGAAAAGACCAGGGCTGTTTTTTGCCTCATTTTGAGCAACTTAACAAGTAATTGTTTTTTTCCCCCTTACTCCTTCTCCACTCCTGCCCCCATCTTGCCTGAGTTCTCTTCTTCTCCTTGCTGCTGTTACCCAAAATTGGGCCAGCTAGGACAAACAGCTGAGCCAGGCAGCCTGGAGCTTCTAGTCATTTCTCTTGCCTGCCGCGGGACCGGCCTTGCCCCCAGTGAACTTCAGCTCCCAGGAGACACTTGTGAAGGCAGGTTCTGTCCCGGTGCATTGTGGAACTTATAGTTTTCCCTTTTGATGTTGCGATGAGCGAGTTAGGCAGTAGGAACTACATTCCCCAGCCTGCATGTGGTCCGCGCCGTCACGGATCTACCTGCCCAAGGCAAAGTGGGATTTGTCGCATTTGTTGGTCGCCTTTCTTGTCAGGTTTGTGACCTCAGTGAATGACAGCTCCCAGGATGCTCTAGGTCGCAGAGTCGTGCCCCCCCCACCCTGTTCAAAAGTGCATGCTGGGATTTGTAGTCATTCTCTTCAGCTCTGTCTTGCAGATCCGGGCTGTGCGGACTACACTTCCCAGGCCGCCCCGCAGTGGGAGGCTGGGGAGGGAGGTGGTTACAGGGCGGTGCAGTGGGTGCGGCTGGCTCAGTAGTACTAGGCGGTGGCTCAGCAGCAGGAGCAGATTCTGGGCTGTGTCTGGCTGTCTCGGGATGTCGGACGCGGGCGGCGGAGGTCCTGGCGGGGGCAGCGAGGAGGGCAGCCTGGAGGTGCCGGGCTCGGCGGTGCAGAATGTGGCCGATGTCTCGGTGCTGCAGAAGCACCTCCACAAGCTGGTGCTGCTGCTGCTGGAGGATGGCGGGGTGGTCCCGGCCATGCTGGAGGCGGCGCTGGAGGAGAAGGGCGCCCTGGAGCAGATGGGCAAGTTCCTCTCCGACCCCCAAGTGCACACGGTGCAGGTGGAGCACTCCATGCTCAAGGGTGAGAGCCAGGCCGGGCGCCGAGCCGCAGCGGCAAGTTGAGCAGGGGGCCGAGGAGGAGGGAGGGGTTGGGGGAAGAGGAAGAGATGGGGGGAGTCGGGTTGGGTTGGGCGGAGCCTCCCTCCGCTGCAGACTGTAGTTGCCAAGATGGCGGCCGCTTTGTGCTGACTGTTCTTCTCCCGCTCCCTGTGACATCGCTCCTATTACCCTCCACCCCCTGTCCCGATTTTTCACACTTGCTGTCTGGTCATCCTACATGCCTGTGACCTCCCCCCATATACACACATACACAGAGTGAGGGGAGGGTCTGTGATCCCCCTGGCGGGCCGGGCCAGTTTGTTTACCTGCCGCGTCCGCAGGTTTGGCCAATCGCGGCTCCAGGCAAATGTGGAGCTGCAGGACGAGCGATGTGCTGGCCGCGGCTTCTCACAGCCCCCATTGGCCTGGAGCGGCAAACCACAGCCAGTGGGAGCCGCAATCGGCCGAACCTGTGGACGTGGCAAGTAAACAAACCGGCCTGGCCCGCCAGGGGGCTTACCCTGGTGGGTCACGTGCCGAAGGTTACCGATCCCTGGGATAGGGAAAACGGGGGCCCAGCTTGCGGATCCCCTTGGCAGCAGCTGGGGCTCTCCTGTGAAGCAGGCCCATCAAACCCTCACCCTGACAAGCCCCACCTCCCCTGCATCTGTACCACCCCGATGAGCCCCCCCAGACACCCTCCCCACTGAGCCCCAACCACCTACAACTAGACCCCCACCCAAGTGAACCCTGTAGATAAATCTCTATATTAAGCATCTTCACATAACTTTCATATGACTTTGTGTTATGCCTCTCTATATAACCTTGTATTAAGCCTATCCATATATAACCTCTAACTTTCATATGACTCTTCATATAACCCTGTATTAAGCTATTTTCATACAACTTTGTATCAAGTCCTTTGATATAGGAACTCGGTATCAGATCCCTATGTAGAAAAACGTATAGAAAACTTTGTGTTAAGCCTTGGTATAATGTTATAGCCCCTAAGGATAGTTAAAATAGAAGAAAAATGTCTTTTTGCTAGGAGTAGAATAAGATTCCCCCTCCCCACACTCCCTTAATCAATTGGCATGTTGAATGAATGAGGTGTGAATGAGCAAGGCGTGGAAGGCAGGCACCTCCAGACAGCTGAGCTCCAACCACTTTCACTTGGTCCCCCCTGCAGACTCCCATTGCCCCTGCACCTGGCACTTCCCTGTGCATCCAGATCCACCACTGAGCTGCCTGCACCCAGACTGCCCCCGACAGAACCCTCTTACCCCCATCTGGATCCCCCCACACTAAGTCCCTAAGCACTTGGATCCTGCTGCCAGGCTGAGCCTCCCTGCCCACATCTGGTGTGCCTGGCGCAAAAGGGGCAGTTCCCCAGGGTGTTTCTGGGGCAGACCTGGGGGAGGCAGCAGGGTAATCTCCCACCTCCATGCAGCCAGTGGCCTGTGCTCCCCACTGCCGTGGTGGAGCTTCCACATTTATTATAAAATAAAAAAAATCAGAATTTTAAAATATTATGCACAGAATTTGATTCAGAATTCCCTCAGGAATATGGGGCACTGTACAGCTGTGATGGTGGGACTGTGAAGAGGGTGCTGGACAGTAGGGGATCTGTGGGTGGGGGAGCTGGGCAGGGGGTATGGTATGCAGGGTGCTGTGTAGTTGTGGTGGGAGGTCAGCGGGAGGGGTCTCTAGGCAGGGGGTGCTGGGCATAGGGATCTGTGGGGGAAGTCTCTGGGTGAGGGAGCGCTGGCATAAGGGCAGGGCACTGGGCAGGGGGGCAGTGTGGAAGGGGCACGCTGGCAGCACAGGGCTGGGTGGGCCAGTGTGCATCTAGCAGTTTGGGGTTTGTAAATGGTGCCCTTGTGCTGGGCTGAGTGGGGCCACTCCTGCTGCGCTGCATCTCATTGCCCCCAACCAGCCCCTCGCTCTGCGGACTACCCCCCATCACATGCCCTATTTCCCCAATGGGGGCCCACAAATATGTTTGGCGCCGGGCCCACAAAAAGTTAATCCGGCCCTGCAGCTAGTAAGCTTACGGAGGACTAATGACCAACCAGAGTTTGGCAGAAGGTAAGTGTCCCACAGCACAGCGATGGACAGTGCGATGAAGGTAAGTCTTCCCAAGGCACAATGGAATGCAATGCGGTGAACCACTGGCCAGGCGGTCCGGGCAAAGGGCCTTCACGGGAGGTACAACCTTGTGAGTGCACTCCCGAGCACATGGCCCCTTCCCCTTTTAAGGACCTGCTCCTCATGGCCCGCAACTAGAGATGACTTGGCTGCGCCCGGTTGTTCACACTCCACCTCGGATAGTGTCCATGCATTGGGTGTGTGAGCGCTGCCTAATCAGAGTGCCAGACACCATGTCTACCTGGGAGCTCTTCTGATCTTCCAGCTGCTCAAGCAGCTCATTCATCCCACAAGCATTCCAGGAGGGAAGGGAAGGGGGAAAGCCACTTCACAGGTATTCAAGGAGGGAGAGGAGACAAAAAATGGGGGGGAGGAGAGGTGTAACCAGGGCTGGCTCCAGGCACCAGTGCAGCAAGCAGGTGCTTGGGGCGGCCAACGGTAAGGGGCGGCACGTCCGGCTCTTCGGCGGTAATTCCGCGGCGGGTCCCTCAGTCCCTCTCGGAGGAAAGGACCTGACGCCGAATTGACACCGAAGAATGAAGCGGCGGTGGTAGAGCTGCCGCCAAAGTCCCGCCGATCACAGCCCTTTTTTTTTTTCCCCGCCGCTTGGGGCGGCAAAAACACTGGAGCTGGCCCTGGGTGTAACAGACCTTTTGAACATACAGGTTATACAGAGCATACAGATCACTGCTGCTCCTACAACAGCTGCCCTTTAAGGGAGCACACTGATCACAGTTCAGATCCCGACCAACACACACAGCAATGGACTGATCGTTGCCCTTCATCTCTCTAGTGACTGACAAAATTTGTGTTCTGGTTCAGTTATCTTCACACAGCTGCACTGGATGAGTGGATTTTATACTATGTTTTACTTGGGCACTATTCCCCCACTCCCAGAGGCTGGGCTGAAACATGTTGCCTAGAGATCTGCAAGGCTATGTAAGGGAAACAACAGTGGTCAGCAGATTAACAAAGGGAGGAAGTGAAAGCTGGAGAACCTGGCTTCTATATTATACTACTCCACTGTTCATTAGTCAGGACCCCAACTTCCATTTCCGGGATACATATCTCTGTGCACCCCAGAGTAGGGCCTGTCCCCTGCTGACCTGCCACTTCCTGGCAGTCAGCAGTTGGGAAGGCCTCCCCGTTACAAGGTGGATTATCCCTCCCGCCCAGGGAGATGACCACAGGGCAGGAGCTGGCTCTATCCACCCCTTCCCGCAGGGACCTGCCCTGAGCCCTGGGGCTACAGAAACTGGCCTCAACCATCCCTGCCCCCAACAGCCCATTTTCCACTGCTACACAGTAATTAAAGAGACACTCTCCTATTTCCCCAGCAGCATATGTGACTTCACCCTCCCCTCTGAGGCTTTCATCACAAGATTCCTTCTTGCTACTAACAAACCCTGGGACAGATTCTGCCCCATCTAAAAAGCCATTTCCCAGTAGAAACGGTGCAAAATTGTGTGCCACTGCTGCGACAGTCAGTTCAGCCTGCAAATCACCAGTTTCCATGTGTACCTTAACTAAAGGTGCAAGGACTTTGTAACCTACCCCCAATTTTAATTCTGCCATTTTTCCTGGTAACAAATCCTTCTCACAGATCAGGTCCCTCCTGACTACAGAAATTTCTGCACCAGTATCCCTCCAACCTTAGAGCATTTTGTCATTAAGCTTAACAGCATGCATATGCTCACTGCTTGGTTGTGTAGAAGCAACATTTACAAATCCACTTATGGATGGCATTTCAGGCTGGACATCTCTTTTAGGGAGGAAGGGGCTGGCAATAGGCACAAAGGAGTAAATATGATGTAAAAATAAATACATTAGGGTTTTCTCCTCTAATATTTCCTTTGTGGTTATTAGTTTTCAATGAGCAGAATACTCCTCTGTCTCTCATATCAGTCTGGAGGTCCCTCGGCAGAGTTCTGTTGAAATTATTCATGATACAGATGTTGGCCATAGACCATAAGAGGGTATGCCAGTAACAATGAGAGAGTTAGGAACAGATAGATAAATAGTGGTCACGGCCCACCAGCTGTCTAACTCAGGGGTCAGTTAGTGCCACATGGTAATGTGGACATGTGTCCTCTAGAAACTAGAATCAAACCATCAAGTGTCATTCAGGACTGAACAGCCATTGGGTATTTTGTTTGGTTGCTACACACACTTATGCTGGATTCAAATCCGTTCCCCCTTGGCGAGATGTTTCTATCTGGCCTGGCCTTTCCCTTTGCAGTCTGCAAGCTCCTGCGGTGTGTCTGAATGCTGCCACAATCCAGCTTTTGTGTTTGGTTGCCTCCATGGGGACAGGTTGTATTGTCAACAAAGATGAGCTGCATGCTGTTTATCAAGCATTCATAAAACTACAATACCCACCTGGGGAAGTGAGGAAACAGATTGACAGAGCAAGACGGGTATCCAGAAATCACCTACTACAGGACAGGCCCAACAAGGACAAGGACAATAACAGAACACCACTGGCCATCACATACAGTCCCCAGCTAAAACCTCTCCAGCGCATTATCCACGATCTACAACCTATCCTGGAAAATGATCCCTCACTCTCACAGACCTTGGGAGGCAGGCCAGTCCTCGCTTACAGACAACCCCCCAACCTGAAGCAAATACTCACCAGCAACTACACACCACACCACAGAAACACCAACCCAGGAACCAATCCCTGTAGCAAACCTCGTTGCCTACTCTGTCCCCATATCTACTCTGGTGACCCCATCAGAGGACCCAACCACATCAGCCACACCATCAAGGGCTCATTCACCTGCACATCCACTAATGTTATATATGCCATCATGTGCCAGCAATGCCCCTCTGCCATGTACATTGGCCAAACTGGACAGTCCCTCCGCAAAAGAATAAATGGACACAAATCGGACATCAGGAATGGTAACATACATAAGCCAGTAAGTGAACACTTCAATCTCCCTGGTCATTCTATTACAGATTTAAAAGTCACTATCATTGAACAAAAAAACTTCAGAAACAGACTTCAAAGAGAAACAGCAGAACTAAAATTCATTTGCAAATTTAACACCATTAATCTGGGCTTGAATAGGGACTGGGAGTGGCTGGCTCATTACAGAAGCAGCTTTTCCTCTCCTGGAATTGACACCTCCTCATCTATTATTGGGAGTGGACTACATCCACCCTGATTGAATTGACCCTGTCAACACTGGTTCTCCACTTGCGAAGTAACTCCCTTCTCTCCATGTGTCAGTATATAATGCCTGCAACTGTAACTTTCACTCTATGCATCTGAAGAAGTGAGGTTTTTACCCACGAAAGCTTATGCCCAAATAAATCTGTTAGTCTTTAAGGTGCCACCAGACTCCTTGTTGTTTTTGTAGATACAGACTAACACGGCTACCCCCTGATGCATGCTGTTGGTTGTTCCTGCAGGAATCAGTAGCAGCCCTTTGTTGTTTTTTATCCCTCTCTTACTTGAACTAGCTAGAGTTTGGCTTCCTCTCATAGTTCAGGTTCCAGCAGGTGAGTGTTCACCCCACAATTAACATCTGTGTTGACAGGCTCAGCACAAAGGCCAAGAATTGAATGGGCTTGGAGATACCTATCCCTTCACTACAAGAAGCTGTCCTTTCAGCTTGGGGTTGAGATGTAGGGCAGGACGTGGGGGGGGGGGGGGCTAGTACAGGTGATGCCCATGCTTTATATATCTGTGGATGACTAAAGCTGTCTAGTCTCTGGGGCTCTCAAGCCAACACTTTTTGCCTGCACTAGATTCAGACAGGATAGCTCAGGAAAAAGCCACAGCACGGATCTACATCACTATGTATTTTTAGCATCTTGTTCCCTCTTTCCCCTTTTGTCACCATATTTCAGGGTTGTCTCACTCAGTGTCTCCATGTTTGGCTCCTTTGCAGGCAGTTTGGTGGTTATGCCAAGGAAGAGGATTATGTGAATTATGCTGCCAAGCTGCGCTCTGCCCTGGGGAGCGAGGCAGCCTACCGCAAGGACTTCTACTTGTGTAATGGCTACGACCCCCCTGTCATAACTATAAAGGGAAGGGTAACAGCTGTCCTGTGTACAGTACTATAAAATCCCTCCTGGCCAGAGACTCCAAAATCCTTTGCCCTGTAAAGGGTTAAGAAGCTCAGGTAACCTGGCTGGCATCTGACCTAAAGGACCAATAAGGGGACAAGATACTTTCAAATCTTGGGGGCGGGAAGGCTTTTGTTTGTGCTCTTTGTTTTGGGTGTTGGTTCGCTCTCGGGACTGAGAGGGACCAGACATCAATCCAGGTTCTCCACATCTTTCTAAACAAGTCTCTCCTATTTCAAACTTGTAAGTAAAAAGCCAGGCAAGGCGTCTTAGTTTTACTTTGTTTTCTCAACTTGTAAATGTACCTTTTACTAGAGTGTTTATCTTTGTTTGCTGTACTTTGAACCTAAGACTAGAGGGGAGTCCTCTGAGCTCTTTAAGTTTGATTACCCTGTAAAGTTATTTTCCATACTGATTTTACAGAGATGATTTTTACCTTTTTCTTTAATTAAAAATCTTCTTTTTAAGAACCTGATTGATTTTTCCTTGTTTTAGATCCAAGGGGGTTGGATCTGTATTCACCAGGAGTTGGTGGGAGGAAGGAGGGGGAATGGTTAATTTCTCCTTGTTTTAGATCCCAGGGGGGTTGGAACTGTATTCACCCGGAGTTGGTGGGAGGAAGGAGGGGAATGGTTAATTTCTCCTTGTTTTAAGATCCAAGGGGTTTGGATCTGTTTTCACCAGGGAATTGGTGAAGGTCTCTCAAGGCTTCCCAGGGAGGGAATCCATTGGGATGGTGGCAGCGGACCAGAGCTAAGCTGGTAGTTAAGCTTAGAAGTTTTCATGCAGGCCCCTACATTTGTACCCTAAAGTTCAAAGTGGGGATACAGCCCTGACACCCCCCATGAAACCGTACTGGCGACGCAACGAAGTCTGGTTTGTGAAGGAGTGAGCCACTGGCTTGCAAAGGTGTAGGCTGAGGTTGATGTCTTCTCCTGCTTGTATGTAGGTGGAGTCCTTGCCCTGTTCCAAACAAAACCGCAGGCTCGCAGAGTCAAAAAAGACCTTCCCGGGGTCTCAGTTATTAACAAAAATATAATTAAAAATAATACGTGAACCCTCCCCAGCAAAGCCTTCTGCCCAGGCTTATCTCCTCCTAGGATCCCCTGGCTTTAGGATCTGACTCTCTCAGGTACTAGTGCTCTTCCTGTTTCCTAGACTCCCTTATTCTCAGGTGGGGAAATGAGCCAGCTGCACCAAGGAGTTTGCAAAATCACACTCGCTAACAGCTGGGTGTTGCTTGCATTCACTGGCAGCCTGTTATGCTCCTCTGAAACTGGAGAGAGATGCCTATTGTCGACTAAAGTCTTTATAACAAGTGGCTTTTCCACTCTGATGGGGTGTTACGATAGCTTAATTCCATGCTACACTGATGCTTTATCTGGTCCTTTCTGAAAGAGTATAAAGGGGCTAGATTGCTGCTGCTGAGGCGCTGTGCGGTGAAGATAGCATCATCTCCATTTCCTAGTAGTGCACAAGGGAACAGCATGCCAACAATCTGATTCAGAAACCTGCTCAAGAGGAAGAGCCAAGATTATTTGTACAGCTTCCTGACTAGGAGATGGAACCCTTCAGTGTAAACTACTGACCTGTTGCCATTAATCACTGGATAATGTATGATATAATCTTGTGACTCTTTCTTTGTGTCTATTAAGTATTTATAATATGTTTTCTCTGAAACTAGCCTATGAAGGGGTCACAATTGGACATGACAATGAAATCTGTATTGGCCTAAATGTATACAGAGGGGTAAAGAGTCTCAACAGTTGGTACTTCTTATTTAAGTGTCTGACTTTCAGAAGAGCTGTGCACACAACAGCTCCCACTGAAGTGAGCACGAGATTCTTGGCTCAGCTTTCTTGAAAATATGGATTTGGGTGTCTAATTTTATGTAGACACTTTTGCAAATCTTGGCATTCATGTGTGTAAGGGTGTAACTAGTTCTATGAACACAGTAATTTCTTTAAGCGGTACATATCAAACCAACACTTCAGCTGTCAATAGTCCTGCCAAACAGATGTCGGAAAGTATCAGACAGGTGGACGGACACACATACTACACTTACACAGGTGTGTCTATAATTTCAGCTAACTCAAACTAAGAGCAATATTCTTACAATGTCTCTGTGCATGAATGCCCAAGGGTGCTTACTAAAAGAAACAGCTTCACCCTGAAAGCCAGAGGAGAAGCTGTTCAGATGGAAGTCGGGCTCTGGCCAGTCAAGATGTTTTATGTTAAGGTGATCCTCTTGAGATGAAAGTTTTTCAGGGGGAGGGAAGTTTAACGTCCTGATCTTTCTTCCACTGAAGTTAAATAAGAGCTTTGGACTTCAGTGAAAGTTGATCAGGCCCTTTACTGTCAGAACAGTTGGCTGGTTTAGGAAAAAGAATAGGTGGGTAGCTTATTGTTGCAGAAGAGAGGAAAAGCTAGAAATAAAGTAACCGTTGGCTAGAGTAAGACATTGGAGCATAATTCCTGAAGGGGAGATGGGCCAAAAAGAAATAGGTAGACAAATATATATTTGTAAAGTTGAGGTTTTGCTTTTAAGACAGTAAAATAATAGGTAGGAATGAATATGAAGAACTGTTAAAGAGCAGCTGCTACCTTTAAAAGGTTCTCCACAACAAAAGGAACGTCTCTATGCACACGGTTATTCTTATCTAACCACGTGGAGAATGGAGGGGTTGGGTTCATCTTGTTTCTAAATTCTAGGGTTTATTTTGGGATTCTTGCATATGAATTGCATGCAGTATAAGAACTGTCCTCTCTGCCTCAAGGCGACAGGTGTGCTACAGTGATGTGAACCCGCAGTTGATGAATTCTAGAATGTGTAGCGGGTAATAATAAACCTGATGTGATCACGCTCCAGACTGGAGCAACACACTGTAGAAGACTGAGGAGTTCACAAAATGTATAAGCACCTTCCCAACATCAAGCAGTGAAGTGAGGTTGTGGCTAAAGGCTGAGAGTTATGAAGTCCACAGGCTTTGCCTCCCATAGACTTCCTAGGGGTCAGATTTTGATGCCCTTATGCAAACTAAACAGAACATTATCCCATTGATTTCAGTGAGATTACTCCAATTGAATAGCACCTTCCTTCACAAGCAAAAGTATCTAAATTCTGTTTTTCCATTCTTTGCAACATTTAAAAAATCATGTCTTTTTAAATTGCAACGTGGAATTTCCTGACTTGATCAAAGGATCTGAGAGGGCAGTGGGAGCTTTTGAGTGCTCAGCCCTTTTGAAAAGCAGGCCATTAAGATGCTTTGTCACTGACTGAAGAGCCTGATTTTAGGTTGAAAATCTTGGCCTGTGTGTGTGTGTTTGGGATCATGTCACAGTACCTATACTTAGCCACTGATCCCTCTCTAAATAAAAAACTCTTTGGCCTCAATTATCTAAGTATATGTGTGGATAATGAAGGGTTGATATGACTACATGATAACATCTTATATCATACGCCCCATAAACTCAAACTCCTGTGTAACTTTACTTATGTGAGTATTGCCATTGAATTATATGGGACTACTCACCTGAATAAAATTACACACTTGCTTTTATTTACAGGATTAGAGCCACAAAACCCACTTCATTGCATACACTGATCAACTCCTTAATTGACTTTAAAACTGCACAATCCTCCCTCTTTTCTTTTATGTTCTTTGTACCTTTTAAACACATTCCTTGTAGGAGAATAATACAATTAATCGCATCAAAATATTTCATGTAACCTCTTTTGTGCCTGTGAGGTGCCCTTATCTGTGCTTCACATGAACATTGAAAATGACATTTTATGCGCCTCTGATCTTCAAAACTGAGTGATATTGTTCAAAACTGAGTATGCATTTACAAATGTTAACTGAAAATAAATGTAAAAGGAGATTGTTTCTACTGGATGATACAAAACCAGCCCCATTTGGATTTACCTTGTTAATTTCTTCTAGTGCCTCATGTTTGAATGACAACATTTTTTTTTATTGTTTATATCTCCTTTTGTGTACTTCAGGTGTTACAGTTCTCAGCTCTCTCTCCCAGACTCAACTGCAAAGAATTAACTGGAAGCTAACTTTATTGCTTCATGGATCTTGCTGTGCAGCCAAAAACATTTAGAAACCTGAAACTATCTCCCTAAGAAATGTGAAGTTGCTGCATGAAGCAATTTGGTCTAATTAAAAAATATTTCCAACATTTGTTCTCTTCAGCATCACCAACAAAATCCCACTCTGCAGAAGCAAATACTTTTTCTTGATGACTAGAGAGAAAGGAATCTGCAGATATTTTAGCCGAATCTCTCGTTCTGTGCGGTTGACCAGCCAGAAGGCTGAGCAGATTGATTCTCGTGTATTGGGACAACAGCTTGCAGTGTAATGTAATAGAGACAAAATACGAAGGGCCACATTCAAAAACACAATATAGATAGGAAGCACCTACAGGACCAGTCACTCAGGCCTGACCACAGTGGCTTGAGCAAACAGGTAACTCATTATTCTAATCCTGAAAACACATAGATCATTGCATGCACTGTTGTTATAGCCATGTTGGTCCCAGAGAGCCAAGGTGGGTGAGGTAATATCTTTTATCGGACCAACTTCTGGTGGTGAGAGAGACAAGGTTTCGAGCTGTCTCTTTTCAAGCCAGTTAGCTGCATAAGCTTGAAAGCTTGTCTCTCTCACCACCAGAAGTCGGTCCGATAAAAGATATCCACCCACCTTGGCTCTCTAACACATATACCAGTAACTTAACTCATGAGTTTTCCTACTTGTGTGTGTTTCTAGGCTCTGGCCCTATGCTTGCAAGAATCAGAGATTTGCTGATGTATGAAGGAAAGACCTGTTTTGACAACACATAGATATATCTAATATTGAGTTAATAAGAGAATGGTGAATATAAGAGAGCTAATCCGATGGATAGACCATTTAACTCTGGGGTATCTTACAACATTCTACTCCCATTGAGGGGACAGGTAATTTTGGATGGGTGAAGAACATATCATTCAGGATCTTTTTTTCCATTCTCATCACTCGTTGTGATAAAGAGCAGGAGAGTAGATTTTTTGGTTGGAAGTGGCAAATTTTCATGATAGTTTTGCAAGGCTGCCTTGGGTGTTTCTAGACTGGCACCTGACTAGCTATAGTTACAGTAATTCCCCTTTTGTTATAGGGTTATCAAGTGCAACTGCTTGCTCTTCACCAAGTATTTTGAGTTAATTTATCTAAAAACACATCACTTCTAACTGGATTGTAAGTAGCCATAGAGGTATGATGCCTACTATAAAACTGTTCCCAAACCTGATTTATTGGAGTGGGATCACTGGTAATAGTACCATCCTCGACAATGACAGATTCCTACTGCTCTATCTACTCAATCACGCCTGAGTATTCAAGCCAGCAGCTTACTATTTATGTCAACCCATTCATAATCTTTCTGCTTAGCTCTAAATAAAACACGTTGCACAGAATGGGTATTGGTCAGGCCAAATTCTTGTTTCTTAGTGCTCTGACTTCTGGATGTTTTAGGAGATCAATCTGTGTAAATACTGTTTGATTTCTAAGACAGCGTGCTTGGGAACTAGAAGCTTGGGAGATTTTCAAAGACACAAATAGGAGTTAGACACCCAATTTCTAGAAAAAAAGTGAATGGCTGTTTGTGCCTAACTGCCGCCATTTGTAGCTTTTGGAAATCTCTCCATTTTGTGTTTCTTTTTTAATACCTATTGGGGAAAAACAAACAAACTGGTTGTCCCCTAACTAGCTTTTGAAAAGCTTTGTGTTCCATTCCAGGACTTGTAATATCCCTTGTATTCATGTGAATACATTCCCTAATTTGATCATGAGCAAGTAATAGAAACATCCTTGATGTACGGAGATAGCTAGATCACCTTTTCCAATCTTGAGGAAACAGTCAGCATAATTAAATCCTGTAATTAGTAAAAGAGGAGAGAGGACCAAAACCAAACTGCATCTAAAACTCTAAAGAAAATTATAAGGCAAAAAATAAGCAAAAAAATGTTACCCAAGACCATGTATTAAGATGGAGGATAGCATGCAGCATGACAATTCTGGGGTTGTTTTCCTACAGTCAGGTCTCTACTAACCCCAGCTCTTTAATCAAAGATAAAGAGAATTTAAAAACTCTTCAATGACCAAGCTCAGTAAGGAAACCTACTCTTCTCTGGGTACCCGTCCTATCCCCTACCTTCCAAATCAGCCTTTTGTTTCCTAACATGGAGAGGATTACCCCTTCCCGGAGGCGACCTGTTTGCTTCCTAATATGGAGAGGCTACGTTTCCCTAGACCCTTCCTATTTGATTCCTTAGAGGGTGTGCTTTGAAGCCCTATTTTACTCACAGCAGATTGGGTAACTGAATAGCCTAACTTACGGTAAGGCCCCAAATTAGGAAACTTGTGGCTTAATTTATGAGAGGACGCTACTCCTGAGGTAATACTTGTATTGCCCTTTTTCCTGTTAGACAGGGGCCCCCCATGCAGCTGAGAGTCGTCTTGCTTCCAAGCTGGGGTTTCTGCAGAGAATTATGAAGGCAAGCTCTTATGCCTGGATCCTGCCTTCAGCTCCCTGTAGGCCAGATCCAGCCCTGAGACTCCCTTTATTCCTGCACCCACAGTCACCAAGAAAAATAAAACAAAACACGCAAGTTTAAGCCTAATACATTAAGAAACTGATTACAGGTAATATCTCATCCTCAGATGTTCCAATAAGCTTCTTTCCACAGACTAGACTCTTTCCTAGTCTGGGCACAATCCTTTCCCCTGGTACAGTCCTTGTTAGTTCCAGCAAGCATCTTAAGTGGAAAGCAGGGGTTTTCTCAAGACTGGAAGCCCCCACTTTGTTGTTACACCCCTTTTATAGCTTTGGCACAAGGTAGGAATCTTTTGTCTCTCTGGGTCCCCACCGCTCCTTCTAAATGGAAAAGTACCAGATTTAAGATGGATTCCAGTATCATGTCCTGTGAGACCTCATTCATCATCATCCACGGGCTGGCCAACATGTACACAAGGCTTGCAGGTAAATCATAGAATATTAGGGTTGGAAGGGACCTCAGGAGGTCATCTAGTTCAACCCCCTGCTCAAAGCAGGACCAATCCCCAACTAAATCATCCCAGCCAGGGCTTTGTCAAGCCTGACCTTAAAAACTTCTAAGGAAAGAGATTACACCTCCCTAGGTAACCCATTCCAGTGATTCACCACCCTCCTAGTGAAAATGTTTTTCCTAATATCCAACCTATACCTCCCTCACTGCAATTTGGGACTATTACTCCTTGTTCTGTATCTGCCACCAGTGAGAACAGCCAAGCTCCATCCTCTTTGGAACCCCCTTTCAGGTAGTTGAAAGCAGCTATCAAATCCTCCCTCAGTCTTCTCTTCTGCAGACTAAACAATCCCAGTTCCCTCAGCCTCTCTTCATAAGTCATGTGCTCCAGTCCCCTAATCATTTTTGTTGCCCTCCGCTGGACTCTTTCCAATTTTTCCACATCCTTCTTGTAGTGTGGGGCCCAAAACTGAACACAGTACTCCAGATGAGGCCTCACCTACGTCGAATAGAGGGGAATGATCACGTCCCTTGATCTGCTGGCAATGCCCCTACTTATACGGCCCAAAATGCCGTTAGTCTTCTTGGCAACAAGGGCACACTGTCGACTCATATCCAGCTTCTCGTCCACTGTAATCCCTAGGTCCTTTTCTGCAGAACTGCTGCCTAGCCACTCGGTCCGTAGTCTGTAGCAGTGCATGGGATTCTTCCGTCCTAAGTGCAGGACTCTGCACTTGGTCCTTGTTGAACCTCATCAGATTTCTTTTGGCCCAATCCTCTAAATTTGTCTAGATCCCTCTGTATGCTAGCCCTACCCTCCAGCGTATCTACCACTCCTCCCAGTTTAGTGTCATCTGCAAGTTTGCTGAGGGTGCAATCCAAACCATCCTCCAAATCATTAGTGAAGATATTGAACAAAACTGGGCCCAGGACCGACCCTTGGGGCACTCTGCTTGATACCGGCTGCCAACTAGACATGGAGCCATTGATCGCTACCTGTTGAGCCTGATGAACTAGCCAGCTTTCTATCCACCTTATAGTTCATTCATCCAGCCCATACTTCTTTAACTTGCTGGCAAGAATACTGTGGGAGACCGTATCCAAAGCTTTGCTAAAGTCAAGGAATAACACATCCACTGCTTTCCCCTCATCCACAGTGCCAGTTATCTCGTCATAGAAGGCAATCAGGTTAGTCAGGCATGACTTGCCCTTGGTGAATCCATGCTGACTGTTCCTTATCATTTTCCTCTCTAAGTGCTTCAGAATTGATTCCTCAAGGACCTGCTCCGTAAATAAACCCTGTCACAACCAATTGCCCTAGTCAATGAGTGCCATCAAGATTCTAAGCCACCATTACTGGCCCATACGTTGCATAATTACAATAGGACCTCAGAGTTACACTTCATATTTCTAGCTTCAGATACAAGAATGATACATACATACAAATAGGAGGAACATATTCAGTAGGTTAAAACCTTTGTTTTGATACCTTACAAGAGACCTTTTGCATAAAACATATTCCAGTTATATCATATTCATACTCATAAGCATATTTCCATAAAACATATGGAGTGCAACATCACAATATGAATCTATTGCAGCAATAAGTACGAAGTCAAATGCAAGGGAACAGTTTATTTTAAGAAAAAGATTACATACAGAACACTGAGTTTCACGCAGGTATTTTCAGCTGGAGCCGTTGTGTTAAAATGCAATTCAGCATTCAGCTTACATTTGCATGTAACCTCCACCTGCCCTACCCCAACCACTTAGAATCAAGTGGTGCTTGAGGCTCCGCAGCTGCCAAAACAGGTCATCTTAAGAGCATCAGTTCTTCAGTGCAGCCACTGTTCCCGTAGCTGAACAGGTTCCTATCTGCAGTGGTTTGCGGTTTGTAAAAAAAAGTTTTGGTCCAGGTAATTCGCCTTCTTCTCTTCCATGTAGTTTGTTCCTCTACGGTTAACACTGGATTTCATAATACATCTGGTTCTTTCCTATCAGTGCTGCTCAGTTTAAGATTTCTGAGCAAGTAAGGTTGTTAGTTTGATCTTCCCATCCATTGAGGCAGTGAGGCAGGTCCCACAATCCATGGCTGTGCACCAGTCCACGGTGACCACTGGGGCTCTGTGTCCTCCCAGGGAGAGGCAGCTCTCCAGGATCTTCTCGTCGCTGTTCAGCTGCAACAGGGGTTGGGAAGACAGATCACAAGAACTTATTAAAGCAGGTTTCTGCAGCAGAAGCAGCATGCTCAAATGGGAATCTAAAGCCTGACATAACCTAGGAGCCTCAATAGGCCTATGGCCTTCAGTTGTGTTAGGGACAAGTTTGGGCTTTAGGTAGCAGATATGTGGAGGAGGGAAAAGGTCATTTTTCTTCCTTATCGCAATTTAAAGAGGCACCCAGTAAAAGAAAATTCATACCAGATCCAGCAAAAGCTTGCACAGAACACATCAGATCAGGTAGAGCAAAGGGGCAAAATTAACAAGCAAAATGCAACTTTGGTTGTGACTTTGGCACTAAGCTACCCTGGGCCTGTAGAAGTCTGTATCCCAGCCAACACAGATCGGATTCTTCCTAGGCATTTACAGAAAGGAAAACTGCTTCAAATGGGGCTTTTGTAACAAAACAATCTACCTGCTGTGCACCACTGCTAGTGTGTATGCACCACAACATCAGACTCACCAGCGAGCCCAGCCTGAGCTACAAGTTGGTGGTGGTCCTTTACTGGCTCAAAGCACTAACAGATTCTTGCAAAAGGCTGCAATTCCAGCCTCTGGATAAGGAAGCTTGTTTATCAGTTCCAACAACCCCCATTGTTTTTCATACCCTTACCTTGTAGATGATGCCCCCAGTGGAGGAACAGGTCAGCATGTAGTTTCCCTCAGCATCAAAAGCAAAAAGCCTTCCTCGCGGGACCTGGACTTGCTTATACCCACTGTACCCTGAGAGAACGAAGGGGCCCGTGGCATCCATGGGAAGGACGTACTCAGACACTTTTGAGCCACTTTTGTGAATATTCCACTGAATAAACTAGGACAGCAAAAGAGGGGATAAATGTCTCCAGTGAAATAGATTCGTGCTAGAGGTATCACAGAGTTCAGTAATATTCATAGAGTTTAAGACCAGAAAGAAACATTATGATCTAATCTGATCTGCATAACACAGCCCATAGAATCTGACCCAGTCATCCCTTTATCAAGCCCCTAATTTTTGGCTGAGCTGGAGCCAATCTTATAAAACGACACCCAAGTGATGGGGAATCCAGCCCATCCCTAGGGTAAGTTGTCTCAATAGGTTATTGCCATCACTGGAACCTGCCTCTCCCCCGGGCCGTGCTGCCACAACGGAGAGCCAAGCAGATGCTCTAAGTGGAGCCCTCCATTATACAGGGTGCTCTCTGTAGAGGACCCCTGGCTCTGGAACTCGCTCCGCATCGGTCAGGCACCCCGCCAATGCGTCGCCCTTTAGGGCATGTTACAAGGCTTATCTTGATAAAGGTTCTCGGTCAGGAGAATGCTGCTTCAGGCCTGAGTTTGAGGCATGGTCCATTTTCTCTTAGTTTTAGGTTAAACTAGCTATTGCTGTTCTATGGTCCAGACTGTTGCTGGCCTCTATTTATGGTTATTAGTGGCTTTAAATAATGGTTGGACGCACTCAGCTTATGATGAAACCTTAGGTCTGGGCAGCCAATATCTTTAGTCTCATAAATCCAAATACAGCGACTAAGCGACTTCCCAGCTTCGGGCCCCCCCGGGTTTAGCCATCCCAAGAGTCACCTGACTTGCTTGGACATTT
This sequence comes from Chrysemys picta bellii, assembly GCF_011386835.1. Classification (NCBI taxonomy): domain Eukaryota; kingdom Metazoa; phylum Chordata; order Testudines; family Emydidae; genus Chrysemys; species Chrysemys picta. The sequence continues at coordinate 88,241,168 of NC_088791.1, read as the reverse complement.
AACATATACACTGAAAGGAAGATGGGGTTTGGTTGGTTGTCTCAGCAGCACAGCGACAGGCATCAGCGCTTGTCCATCATTGACCCAGTCTCAATTAAAGGAGTATTCCAAGGGGGGGGCTTGCAAGGGGAATAGGAGCTCTCCACGCTGGGGAAGACATTCAGGTTTAGTGTAGGAAGATACTGAAATCAGATTTTAAGATCCTTGGGGCAAGGGCTGTGTTTACCTCTTTACAGCGCCTGGCACACTGCATGTATTCAATACACAGTGAAGTGAACAACTCTTCACCCACCTCTTCTCTCCAGTTGATCAACTACTCCCTCCTCAAACCAATCATCACTACCTCCTTATTACAATACTTGCATCACAGCGCTTGCACCCACCAGGAACTGCTCCCAGTGTGCATCAGAGGTAAGCGTCCTCCCCGCCCCCCGAACCTCCTTCTCCCTTGTGGATTGGCCTGCCTGCCAAGATAGAGAAACGTCCCAAGGGATGGAATTGTCAATACACAAGACAGAGCCCGTCCACTCTAGCTGTGCAGGAAGGAACAGCACGCAGTGCAAAGACAACACAGCTGATGGGCAGGGAGAACATGTCACTACCACACCAGTCTAGGATCTCGCTACCTTCTCCTCGCTGTGAGGTCGCGCAGAGCCTACCTTCCCATCTTCTCCTATGCTGTAAACTGTGTTTTCATCATAGCTGAATTCGACAGAGTAGACCTCCCCATCATGTGCCGTCCAGCTCAGAGCACACTCATGCTGCTGCATATCTGAGGGGAAAGCAATCACTGAACAGTCACTATGCACAGAGGTGGGAAACAGAGAAAGGGCTCTTAAAACTGAAGGCAGGGTGTCTTGTGTCTTCCCTCTGCCCACCATGCAGTCCCCCATTCTCCAGCCATGCCAATTTCCCTTCTACCCACCCCACCTCCAAGATCCCTCACATGTATTGTTCTTCTATTATCCACAAAGACCTGTATCCAAGCACACTTCTTCTGGCTTTACAGGGTGTACACCCATTGCTCAGAGCATCACCAGATGAAGGGAGAGGCTGCCAATGGCAGCCCAATGGCTTCTCTGGGCAATCCCATCCAGCAGTACAACATGCCAGGACAGACCACCCCACAGAGCGTTATTTAAGAAAACAGGATAGCATTTTTTCCAGCAATCTTCTTAAGCGGGAAGACACTAGGTTTAGCACAGAACGTAGTGGTCTTAAATGCCTCCCTTCAGCTAGAGGAAAGTTCTGCCCTGGAGCGTGGAGGGGAAGTGAAACACGTAGAAAGGTAGAACTACCTCTTGTGGAGGGGTGAGGCGCAATGAGGAAAGCTGTGGAGAAGGCTGCAGCCTACCATAACAGCCCACCTGGCTGTCTACACAAATTTGTCACTAGATCAAGGACACTTGAGAGCATCAGATGCAATTTTGCCTTCCTTTTTAACCTCCAAACTCATTTGGACAGGGAAGGAAGATTGTGCATGCCAACGGCCTGATGCAGGGCCACACTGAGCCAGAGAACAAGTGACCTCCCTCAGAGAGGCCACAGTGCATTCAGAAGACAATGGCACTCAGTCCTTTTAAACGGTCATTTCAGTCATTCTAGGATCCCCATTTCTGCCTAGCATTAGCATGATCTCTCAGCACATCAGTCTGAAGGCTTTGCAAGGCAAGTGCAAGTCCAATGCTGACAGAGGACAGAACACTGAGCAGGGTGGGGGAGTACATTCACAGGTAAAGCATACAGAGAGAATGAGCTGGGAACAGCTGACGGGAAGGGGAGAGAACAGCTTGGCTGGCAGTCCTCATCTTTGGACCAGATGGTCATGCCCTACTCCAGAGCCTGGGCTCACACCAATGTGATTTTGGTGCTGTGTTAGGGGTAACTGCACTGCTTGAAGTGCCACTCTCCAGATGAGAGATTAAGCTGAGCTTCTTCCTGTTCTTAGGGGCAGGAGGGGAAGGAGAAGGATTCTACGACATTTCAAGGAGCATCTAACTTCCCCTACTAAAAACTGGTTCCAATAAATCATGCTTGCCCTGAGCAATAGCTCCCAGACAAGGGGCTGCCACATCTGCCTTTAGTCACGACACTACCCACGTGTACCTCATCGTGCTGAGGAGTACTCTGGGGACAGTTCAGCTAGGAAAGGCTGGAGAAAGTTGTCATCTGAGACCCCTGCTTACCAAAGAGACGAATTATTCCATCTGCTGCTCCAGTGACCAACAGGTTGCCATTGTGGTTAAAGGCTGTGCAGTTTGTGGCAATGGGCTCTGGTTCAAGAGAAAACTGGAGCTAAAAGATAAAGTCACCATTAGTGGATTTCACTCTGTGCTTATGTCCTTACAAACCTCTTCCATGGGGCAGATACCACCCACGTATCAAGTTTGTTTAGCCAGACTTCAGAGGGACAGCCCTCCCTCCACAATCTGGTATCCCACCCCCTCACTTTCACCCTACCTTTGCACCCCATGACCACCTCTAACTGCACCCCAGGATGGTAGCTGCATTTCGTCAGGACATGTTAGTTGACAGAACCAACTGTTCAGCTTGGCTGAGTCAGAGCTTTCTTGGTCATGGGCTCCAAGACGGTGGAACCAACTTCTGCCAGTTATTAGACAGGGTCTGAGCATAGCCTGCTCAGACTGGTCATTGGGGCAGGATGACAGGGCCCATGACTCCCCTTTGAGTCTTACCCTTCCATATAAAAAGCTAGGAAGCAGACAAGCCAGGAGAGCTATATCCCCTCTGGGAAGCTTCCCTTACACAAATACGTCAATAAAAGCATCCAGATGCTACAGGCACTTTAGAAATAAAAGGAATAATGTGTTGTATGTTGATCCCTGTATGTTCAGCCTGACAACCAACACAACCAGCCAAGGCTGCGGCACTGAGCGTTCACAAGACTGTGGTTTGCTGAGCTACCTCAGCACCAGTGCTAAGTGGAGAACGTGAACCTTGAACATGTCCCTCACACGCTAACCAGGCAGCACAGGGGGTGGCAGGAGCAACCTGACTCTGCTAATTATACCTCAGACTGGGACAATGGAGGCTGGAGAAAGCAACATTCAACCATATAAGCCCTCGCAAGGGCTGGGGAAAAGAAGAAAACAAGGGGTTGGGGTATTCTGAAGGAACCCTCAAAAATAAGCCTGGTTACCCACCCAGTTGTGGTTTTATTTGGGAAGTGGAGGAGAGTGAGATTGCTAATTAAAGAGGGGGCTAGGAGAAAAAACACTTCCTTGTTCTTAGTGAGCAGATTCAAGGAGTGAAGACACAAGACAATACCTGCTGCTTCATGGTTTTAGTGTCCCACAGAAGCAGCTTCCCTGGAACTTGGTTCATGCCTCTCCCTCCAGTATCAGCAGCTGCGAGGTCCAGCTGGGTGATCAGGCTTGGCGCTGCAGCGGAACAGACAAAGGAGGCACCACTTGGGCTGCACGCAAGTGAGAGGATCCTGAAATACACAGCACCCACAGTCAGCTTGGTTCCTCTGGATAAGAAACCCAGAGAGTGAGCCTGGAGTGGGCACCATTCCTAGCTCTCCCCCTCACCCAGGTAGAAATCCCCCCCAGAAAGGCTGCTTTGGCAAGGCCTTCAGAGCAGCAGCAGGCGGCCATGCAGGGTTAGGACTTATGTGTCTCATGACTACCTGACATGGCAACCACACCACGCCCCCAACCCAAGACAATTCTTGCTGCTAACAAAAACAATCTGTGCTGAGGGGGTTTGGTGCTGCTAGCCAGAACGCACACACATTAGCGTGCCTTCAGCAGCATCTGCTCACCCACTGGAGGAGGGGGTTATTTCCGTGTTGGGACAGAACTTGATGTTGTGCATAAAGAACATAATTAGTCATGGCAGAATGGGGTGGCCACCAGGGTTAGTACTAGTTAAAGGAAATTCATACTGGACTAATTAAAAGTAGCACAAAAGATGTCAGACTTCTCAGTTTAGGGATATTAAAGCCCACTAACACACTCTGAATTACAATAAGTGTCCTGCTTGTCTGCTGCTAGACTAGACCAAATGCAGAGTTGATTTGTCACTTCAATGCTGTGTCCATCTTCTCGGCAAGCATCTATGTGATGGCTCAGACTTAATAAGCATCCTGGAAAAAACTCTACAGAGGACTAGAAGCAGGTTGCTATCAAGAAGTAGTGTGCAATCAATCATCATCAACAATTCCTGTTACACAAGGCAATTGTTTCACACAGGACCAGACAGAGACTGCCTTCGGAAATAGGGGCTGGGTAACAGAGTCATACGAATGCAGGAAAAACTTTGAAAGCCCATCTACTCTTCCACACACTGAGGAATGCAAGAGATTTTCAGGATTACCTGGGCATGTCTTCATCAATGTTAATTTCACAGAGATTCTTCTTGGCTTCGGTATCATAGAGACGAACTGTCCCAACCCCGCTGCCCAGCAACAGCTTGAAATCAAGCATGAGGGAAAGAAAGAGAAAGTAAGGAAGGGAGGATGATGGCTCTGTCCCTGAGCCACCACACCACATGGGAAGTCTTCTCTTTAGAACATTCACTTCTGACTACATATCAATCCATCAGAAAGTATCCTATCCCCTTGTGGATGTCCACAGGGGACTGGCTATAGTCCAAGGGAGTTTACTCTTAGAAAGCCCCTAAAGCGTGGTGTCAGTGAGAGGGGTAAGTTTATGGCCACTTAGGAAACAGGACTAGGTTAGGACCCTGGGGAGGAACAAGTCATCTTCCAGAAGCAGGATATACATTGCAGGGTGGAGTGTGGGGAGGAAGAAGAAATGGTGTCAGATTAAGAATAGAGATCTGGTGTTGAGGAAAAAGGTCATGGAGCCAACAGAATGAGTTAAGGAATAAGCAGTAGAGACTTCTAAGCGAGAAAGATTGCATTTGCATGAAAAGTCTCAGTAAGAACAAGGGAAGTGAAACACCCAAACAGCAGAACTAGCTTTAATTGGGCAGCACTTCAGACCTAGCCGTGAGACATTAGCCACTCTTTAATAAGAACAAACTTTCCTCTGTCACAGGACCATTTCCCAACCGGGATGATATAAAATCCCATTACTGTGTCCCATAGAATCACAGACAATAAAAGTTATTCAGGTAAATGGTCTGCACAGAAATTAAGCCTTGTCCTATTATCCAGTAGGATAAGGAGTAGTGCTCTTCACTTCCACAGGGCCTTTCTTCTGAAAGTCTCCAACCATTTAATGAAAATTAAATAAGCTTTAGAGTCCCTGTGAGAAAGCTGTTATCCACCCAACTCTGGAAAGTGGATAACTGAATTGGCCAAGGCCACACGGCAAGTCAGGAAACAGGAGCAGGCACCCCAACTTCCAGTCCTTTGGTCCACCTACTAAAGCAGGCAGCATTGAATTTCTGCTCAGTTGTTCCAAATATACTCCCACTCTCCCCTCTGTTTCAGCTCCTAGAGGTTTCTGATCTTCATCCCCTAAATTTACAACTCCCTTCCACTATCATAGATTCCAAGAACAGAAGGGACATTTGTGATCATCTCCTCTGACCTCCTATGCCCCAAAATAATTCCTAGAGCAGATCTTTTAGGAGAACATCCAATCTTGATTTAAAAACGGTCAGTGATGGAGAATTCACCTTGGTAAATTCTTCCAATGGTTAATTACTCTCAGCATTAAAAATGTACACCATATTTCCAGTCTGAATTGGTTCATATTATACCTTTCACTGCTACATTGAAGAGCCCATTATTAAATATCCCCCCCACCCCCGATTACAGTCCTTAAGTACCTACAAGTTACCCTTTAACCTTCTCTTTGAGTCTATTTAGCTTAACAAAGACCACAATCTATCACTATAAGGCATGTTTTCTAAGATTCCTATAATTTTCGTGGCTCTTCTCTGAGCCCCCTCCAATTTATCAACATCCTTCTTGAATCGTCAGCACCAGAATGGGACACAATATTCCAGCTGTGGTTACACCAGTGCCAGATACAGAGGTACAACAACCTCTTTACTCCTACTTGAGATTCCCCTGTCTATGCACTGCAGGATCGCATTAGCCCTTTTGGTCACAGTGTTACACTCAGAGGTCGCATTCAGCTGAATAGACCACAAACCCCAAATCCTTTTCAGAGTCACTGCTTCCAAGGACAGAGTCCCCAATCCTGTAGGTATGGCTACATTCTTTGTTCCTACATGTACACGTTGACATGTGACATTATCCTGATTTTATTTTAAGTTCAGTTAGCATGGATACCATACAGAACATGTCCGTGGATGCGTAACCCCTATTTGTTAGGCATCAGTAGCAACTCCGTAGTACACAAGTAGATATGCTACTCACCAGCCTGTCCCGTTTGGTTGCCCATTCTAAAGAGAGCAGCGGAGATTTGGAAATAGACGAAGCTTTGGTCTGCATCATGGGGTTAAAAGACCACACCTTGATGACCCCGTCTACGTCCAAGCTGGCCACCCTCCGCCCAGAGCAATCCACCCTATGCACAGAAGAAAACATCAATGAGCATTCTCCTTCCTACACTCATGGTTAGATATGCCTCCCTCTAAACACAGTTCAACAGTCTTCCTTTGCTAGAGTGACCTGCACCAATTTAACTGAAGGTGCTGAGATACCAGGTGCAGTACAAGAATGTGGACAGAATTTCAAAGCGTAATGCCCTTTAATGACACCCTCCTGCTTTCCCATGGATTTCATTCTCCTGTGCATCACTGGCATTCCCCAGGAACAGAGGCACTGACACTATGCCAGCCACCTCAAAATGCTACCTTGGAGTAGCTCCTATACCCCCTCCCAAGGAGCTGATGATCCTATCACACCTCCACTGCATGAAAAGTGCCCCCACTACCTGCAGTGCATGATGGATGAGTGGTGCTCTCCGTATTCTTCCTGGCTCAGGACAATGAACGGCTGCTCCTGTCTGACACCTCCAGCCTCTGTGCTGAATGCGGAAGCTTTTGTGAGGGTTTCCGATTGCTCAATATGCAGCTCAGGTGAGGTTTCTGCCTCTGTAGCACCAGTCTCAGTCTTTTTCTCCACACTCTGCCCCTAAAGCAGGGAAAGAATCCTATATAAAGTATAGCCAGGCAGCAGTACTGTGTTAAGCGACTCACATCCATCCTGACAAACTAGAGAACCAAGGAGCTGCACTACTAGAAGCACAGTTGCTGGTCAGTGGCTAAAATCCTTTTGCAAGAACTAGAAGGTTCTTTTGGAGAGAATAGCATTATTATAGTCACAGCATGTGCCTCTGGTGCTTTTCTACAACTTCCCTTGAGAAAAGAGCATCTCACACGGCGTGTCAGGGAGCTTTACAAAAAGGGTTTGGAGTTCTAGTTTTAAACTGGCATTTTTCTAGTGAAAGCCTATCAAAGTTGCAGATTAACCAGACAAGTTTTTGAAGGTTTTAAACACCAATGTAGATATGTCACCTCATGTTCCTCTTCATGCCCAGTTCTACCCGGCTCAGTTTTTATTAGTTATCCAGATCATTGTTATATTTGGATTCATTATTGTATGCAGGTTCTAATCAAGATTCCAGCTACACAATGGGAACACATGGGCACAATACAAAACACTTAAAGCCAAAGAACCTATAATCTAAGTTGACAAGACCGAGAGAGGGAAGGAGAAAGAATATTATGCCCATTTTACAGACAGGAAATGGAAGTATGGCGATTAAATAATCCACCTATATTCACACAAGACGTCTGTGGCAGTCAGGAACTGAACAAAAGTATCCAGAGTCCCACAAGACCATCCCTCCTCTCATGACAAGAGATGGAAAGCAGAAGAGCTGGAGATACCTGGAGACAGCATCTTGTTACAGCATTATCTGGAGAGGTCAAGATATTCAAAAGTGTAATTGGGGATTTTTTTTTGCATTTATACTATTGGCCTGCTTTGGGCAACAGGAGAGAATCAAATCCCATCTGCAGTCATGTGGTTGCAAAGAGCTTGTGAAACAGAAGCCTCAGAACGTCACCCTTGTTCATGTTAGTTAGCTTGGAAGGATACACTGCTGAACGCCTGTGAAAAAACACAGCATCATCTTTCCTTTTTACCCAAGCGTGTCAAGAACACATTATACCTAAAGCAACCAGATAAACAAAGCCAGGGAAAATAGGAAGGCCAGAGAAAACTTGTTGAGAAGCCAGCGGAGGTGCACCCAGTACTGCCAGGTTCGCATAGTAATCTGGATGATCTGGCAGTGCCACTTCACCCAATCAAGTGCCACCTGGAAGGACTGATAAGCACTGCTGTCCCTACCATGTCTTCATAAGGGCCCTCAAGTCAGGGTCTCGGAGATAAGCAAATACAAGAAGCTGCTGTCATGTCCCTTTTACAGTAGGGTTTGCACCAATAACACAAGGCTGTTTTATGTGGCACTACTGACCTACAGGTTTTCTAAAGCCTAAAATGTAGCTTTTCACTGAGTGGCTCCTGTTCTGCAACCTGCCTACCCACAGCAAATCCGCTCTTCTATACAAGAGATGTTGCTAACTCTTACAAGTAAGTATCAGAGGGGTAGCCGTGTTAGTCTGGATCTGTAAAAGCAGCAAAGAGTCCTGTGGCACCTTATAGACTAACAGACGTATTGGAGCATGAGCTTTGCATGCATCCGACGAAGTGGGCATTCACCCACAAAAGCTCATGTTCCAATACATCTGTTAGTCTATAAGGTGCCACAGGACTCTTTGCTGCTCTTACAGGCAAGGCCTCAAGCCTCTGCATTTCTGCCCAGGAAAACCCGTCAAACTGTTCTCCACAGCCCAGGCTGTTACAGTGAAGAAAGTTGTCACTGGAATCAGAGCTGCTAGCATCTCTGGGACAGCACCACTTTTTAAAGATAGGGATTTTAATTTTGGCTGACAGCTGGTCACCAACTTGTACGGAGGTCTTGTCACTAGGTATCACTGCTGATAAAGTGCGACCAGAACTAAACATCATGCATTTGAAGATGCAGAGCTGAGGCCCACTGAAGATGGTGGGAACAGGAGAAGAGGGGGGGAGACAGGAGAGACCACTCTAACTCCTGCTTTACACCCAGATCCCTCCTCTATTCTGCTAGGAATCTACAGAAATACTCTAAGAATGGGAAAAGAGTAACCGATTAGCCAGAATAACTGACCTTTCATACAGCTGAGCAGCATTAGAATATCAGGCTAGGGATTTTACAAAAAACGTGCATCTGCCTTACTAAGTTCTACTGCACTGTACAACAGTACAATGCCAAGACCACCTGCGATATCTCCAAATACCTGGGAAGTTACTTTTGATAAAAGCTCCTTTCTTTCCTTCCCATGATCCTGCAGACGCCTCTGACGCTGCGGTACTGAGCTAGGCTCACTTGCTGTCAGCCCAGTGAAGTGACTCTTTACATCCTTGCAGCCTGTTGCCACCTCCTTTCCTTTGGTGCTCTGGAAGGCAAAGAGAAGATCTGTAAAACCTGAGCCCTGTTAATACCTGTGCCAGACCTTTGAACAAAAAGCAAAACGGAAGGCAAAATACCAGCTGCTCTCAGACTAGAACAGCTGGTATTTTGCAGCACTAGAATGACTGCCATTCAGTCCCGGGATCCAGATGAGAACAAGATGGTAGATAGTAGGAGGGGTTTTCCAGGTTCAAGGATAAGCCAATAGCAGAGGTGGCACAGGTTAGCTCCTTGGCTATTCAAGCATCATCTTACAATGAACCCACTGGAGAATTACCTGATGGTTTGATGGTTCTTTCTTCCCTAACAATATCCCACCAGCCTGCGTTGGGGAGACTCCAGTTGTCAGAGCTGGTCTAGAAGGGCCCTTCTTACCCTGAGAGAGCAGAGAGGATAGGAAGCCCCCTCGGGATTGAAGGGAGTGTGCGGTGCTCCTCTGGCTGCGTGTCATATCACTGGTTTTAAAAAAAATAAAAAATAAGAGACACCTGAAAGGGGTGTAACCAGAGCACCAACCTGGACAGAGATCTAATACCCAAGGAGTGGAGACTACATTGCTTCTAGTTTCCAAAACACAGAGATTAATTCCCCAGTAACTGAACCACCCTGTGCTAAAATCAGATTTTAAAAACAAAAACAAAACAAACACTCACAGTGTCAACACTCTCAGCCCATGGGAATTCATTCAGAATTCAGCCAACAAACTAAAGCTGCCTTTCAAAGACCCTGGGAGGCACTGTGCCCATGTCAGGCTTTTACGGAGGTGTTTTCAGGGCTGGGGGAACCTTTAAGAAGATTCCAATCATGTACTTGAGAGACTCTTGAAAACACTAAGGCTAAAGTTTTCAGAAGTGCCCACTAATCTTGGATTCCCAATGCGAGACGTCAGTGGGCCTTCCCAGCAGTGCTGAGCACCCCCAATTCCAACTGACTTCACCAATAATATTAATAAATAGCTCTCATGGCCAAATTCATGTTCCTAGGACAATCTTGTAAAATGTAAACATGCAAACTGAACTCAAGTTTGAAGACTCGGCCTCACAAAAAAAAAAAAAAAAAAAAAAAAAAGTGTAATTCAATACACGCCTGACAGACAATCTTGCATCATCACTTGCATAGCCATAATCTCCACTAGGGCTCAGTGGTTTCAGAGTGGGCAACAGGCACACACTTTAAAATAGCATTTCTGGAGCCAGCTCATTGGTCTGGTGGTTCTGAGCGTCACTCTGCAGCTCAGAAGAGAGCCTTTTGCTCATGTGAACAAGTGCTGTGAGAACTGTAAGTTCACCCCCTTGCAGCAGGGAAGTGTCTTAAGAACACAAGAACAGCTATATTGGGTCACACTAAAGGTCCATCTAGCCCAGTATCCAGTCTTCCAACTGTGGCCAATGCCAGGTGCTTCAGAGGGAATGAACAGAACAGGTAATCATCAAGCGATCCATCCTCTGAAGCCCATTCCCAGCTTCTGACAACAGAGGCTAGGGACAACATCCCTGCCCATCTTGGCTATTAGCCATTGATGGACCTATCCTCAATGACCTTATCTAGTTCTTTTCTGAATCCTGTTATAGTCTTGGCCTTCACAACATCCTCCGGCAAGGAATTCCACAGTTTGACAGTGCGTTGTGTGAAGAAATACGTCCTTTTGTTTGTTTTAAACCTGCTGCCTATTAATTTCATTGGGTCACCCCTAGTTCTTGTGTTATGAGAAGGAGGGGAAAAAAAAAAAAACCTACTACTTCTTGCTCAACAGCAACCTAAGTCACTTAGGAACAGCATTCATATTATAGGCAGGTGCCAAAGGGTGTCCCCAGCTAGCAAGATACGTAGATGTGAGGCAGGAACTCCACCCCTCAGAGACTACAGTCATGGTCCAAAACAACAACATACCTCACTGAGGTAAGATGTGGTTTTGGACCATGACTATAGAAAAGTCATTTTTATAATTTAAGGGCAGAATGGCTGCTGGCATGGGAATATCAGAGCTCTGACAGGGACATAGGATAATGGGCCCCCACCAAAAGGGAAGAACAGGAGAGACAATCCATTGCCTCACACAATTCATTTCTGAGAGATGAAATCCTACCCAAGCGGGATTCTATATGAAATCTCATCATTCCACATGCTAGGTGCAGAAAGGAGGGAAAGGGCTCTCATCACAGCACCAAAGCACAAACAAAAGTTTAAGAGGCTGTCATCCCCTGCAGCTGCCTGACCCTAGCGAGACACTCACAGCTCACAGTCCCCCAGTCGATCCATGTTGGACACATAAGCAGGCAGTCTGTGGTGGACAACTGACTCCTCCTCCTCCTGCTGCAGCTCCTCTTTCTTCATTCTGTAGGTCTCAGCCTGCAAGGCAAAGAGCTACAACAAGGGAACAAAGCGGAGTTAGTTGAGGTTTCACTGGATTCCCCTCCATGTCAATGACAAGCAACATCAACATCATGTGCCATTTCTTAGCCCAGCAGCGCTAGTCCAACAACTCTAGTAGGTTATGAAAAAAAGTGGAGTTGTTCTGACTGGCTCAATGTTGAATAATTATTCAGAGCAGCAGAGAACAATCAATGGTTTGTGTGCATGAAATCACTGCCTGCTAAAACCCCTCACTTTTCTCCACAAGCAGCTGTTCTAGTGTCACTTTCCCCTCTGCCAGCAAGAATTATGAAAGCAAACTAGCTAGAGTGAGCCAGTACTTCATGAGGCTTCTGGTTTTTCAGGTAGAAGAGGGACATAGATAAGAATCATATTTAATTTCTCACCTATTAGTAACATCCTAAGTGACTGAAAATGAAGGGATCTTAGGAATCTAGTTTTCTTATCATACTGTTCACTTATCGTATGTCACTCAGCTTGGACAGTGAAATCAGAGTGATCCAGATTCACTTCTTGCTCCCCATAGATTTCAAAAGAAAGCTGCCATTTATTCACAAAAAATGCAAATTAAGTCTTAAAAAAATAAAAAAAAATAATTTAAAGCTGTCCCCTTTCTAATTTGAACTAATATCCCAAGCCAGAAAGAAGGGGGGGGGGGAGGAAAAGGAGTATGGTTTTACTAAGTACAATTTGAAAGTTGACACTACTTCAATCTACAAACAAAGCCAAGTAACATGGCAAGGATAAAAGACAGTTTCAGTTTGGCTGACAAAAAAAGTGCAAGATAGTATGAATTTTTAGATATCAAATTGGAAAAACACCTCTATTACTCCCTGCACATGCACTAGCCATCTTCATAAATTCCTAACAGTAAAGGTTTTCAGCCCTTGTACTGTGCATAGTCACAGGCCTTCCTTTCCCCAGTAACGGCAGATAAACAGCAGTGTCAAAAACGACAATGTTTGGCACCCTTCGGAATCTTAGGACAAGCAAACAATACAGTAGATCAGCTTCCAGTAAAACAGGATATGCATATCAGGAAGTGGAACATCTGATCATAAAGCTTTTGTGAGGCAGAGGGTAAGGTTTGGAGCTTAAACTCCTAGACGGTGTTCCTTTAAAAACTAATTTTATTTAGCACATTTGGGGAACTAGACTACACTAAAATCTTCCAACACAAGAAAGGTTTAACTTAAGGTGTGATTTTAAACCAGTTTAGTGGAACTGGTGCAAAAGGCTATGTGGACACTTACTTCAGTTTTGCTTAAATTGACTGGGAACAGGTTTAAGATAACCCAAAATAAGACATTCTTAAGCCAAAACAACAGTACTCACATAAGGGCTTGCAATGGTTTAACAAAACTAATTAAAAAAAAAAAAAAAAAAAAAAAAAAGTAAAACTGGTGCAATTTTCTCAGATAGACAAAGCCTGAATAAATCTTTTGAAAGCCAGAATCTTGTCAACAAGAAGCAAAGTTAAACTGAAGCGATGGTAGAACAAAAGTAGCAAGAGTCCATTAACCCACCTCAAAATAATACATTTAAGTGTCTGATTTTGGCATCCTGTTAAATACAATACACACACACACACACCCCTCTGACCTTTTGACGCAAAATATCATTTTCTTCCTGTACGAGGGCGCTCCTCTGACATTCGGCATCAAAGTTCAAGATTACTGGGACAGGTAAGGAAGGTTAAAGAGAAACCCAAGACAACAGTATTTGCACATCCTATTTAGCCAAGACATTTCCACATAGGTTAATGCACAGAACTCGTGTGGGTTTTGCCTGATAGGCAAGTGGTAGACAGAGCAAGTGTGCTAGTCCTTAGAGCAAACATGGATAGCTAGGGGCATGGCTAAAATCATGGATTGTTAATGGGCTTGTGGCCTATTCAACTACACCTACTTTGTACTTCTGCAAAACGTACTTCTCCGTCTGGGGACCTGGAAGTGTTTTTAAAAAACTAAAGAATTAATCTCACAAAACCTATGCAAAGTAATAGTATTATTATTCCCATTTCTTGATGGGAAATGGAGAGCCACTGAGGTTAAGTGACTTTTACTCACTCAAACAAGTGTATGGCAGAGCTAGAAAAAGAAGCCAGCTCTTCCAACTCTGGCACAAGGCAAGCCTTCTCATCGCTCTATGAAGGGGGATTGGGATTGTAGCTTGTGAACTGTGTTTACTTTCTCTCCCATGATGCTTAGCTTTTCCAGACAATATAGCGAGGCTGTGCCTAGACCAAAATCCAATAGGCAATTCTAGTTTTGTTATGGGCAAAGACCAACTCTTTGTACATCTATTCATTTGTTCAGGATCTTAATCCCATGCACACAGGCCCTAACATCTTGTAGGAGTTTCAGTGGTCTCTTTCCAGACTGAGGGTGTCTCCTGGAACAGTATAAAGAGCTGTTTTCCAAAACCAAAGATGGTCTTGATTTAAATGTGGATATTTGCTTGGAATAGTCTTAAAATGATGGCCAAGAGTCGTTTTTAATAGAACCCGTCAGTCCTGCTGCCTCTTCTCCATCCCCCCACAGAACTGTTATGCAAAGAGACACACTGTTAATATAAAAAGAACAGGAGTACTTGTGGCACCTTAGAGACTAACAAATTTATTTGAGCATAAGCTTTCGTGGGCTAAAACCCACTTCATCGGATGCATGTAGTGGAAAATACAGTAGGAAGATATATATACACACACAGAGGACATGAAAAAAATGGATGTTGCCATACTAACTATAACAAGAGTAATCAGTTAAGGTGGGCTATTATCAACAGGAGAAAAAAAATTTTGTAGTGATAATCAGGATGGCTCATTTCCAACAATTGACAAGAAGGTATGAGTAACAGTAGGGGGGAAACTTAGCATGGGGAAATAGGAATTTGTTTCCCCTACTGTTACTCACAGGTGCCACAAGTACTCCTAGTTAGTCTCTAAGGTGCCACAAGTACTCTTCGTTCTTTTTGCTGATACGGACTAACACGGCTACAACTCTGAAAACTGTTAATATACAAATTGGAAAGTGACTTACAAGAACAAGCATGTAACATCTCAACTATCATTTTTTTCCTTCCGTGTAAAACTGCCCTCAGCCTGATGACATGACAGTCTTCTTCACACTGGAAAAAGAGTGGATGGAACTCCCCAAAAAAACCAAAGTCACATGAGCAGAGGGTTGTATATCCTCCCAATGAGCCATCATGAATCACCTTGCAGCAATGCCAACCTCTGCTAGTCCAGAAAATGAGGGAAAGGGCTCAAGAACAAAACCTGCATCTCACAGTAATTCTGTGGTCACTACACGCCCAGCCACTAACACTGGGCTAAACTCAGCTCTGACTAACTGGGAGTTACTTATGCGAGGGCCAAGTTTGGCCCTGTAAGTATAACACTAGTCTTCAATATAAAAACATTTTGTTTAATGAACTATCAATTATCTCTCCAACATCCATTAATGATCACCAAAGATATGGATTTATTTTTGAGCCTCCAATCTTAGCAACTGTCTTAAGGCAGCATTTAAAGAATTCTATACCATTAGATTCTTGGCAGTGTTGCTGTAATAAGCAGAACATCACTTTTACCCAGTTGAGGGGGTACGAGACTTAGCTACATAACGGCAAGTATTCTTCTGAAACTAAAAGGATATGCATGCACTGAAATAAGACGCTAAGAAAGTTGTGCAGAGATACGATGAATGTGTCTGCCCACTGTCGTGAGAAATATGTGGCAAAGGCAGGGTTTGAATCTGGGGTGGGGAGGAAGGGCAAAACAAACCAATCCTTCCACTCCACTTGGTTCTGGAGTTCTGAGGCTTGCTTGAGAAAGAACTCCTGTGCCTTGTCGATCCGGTTTGTCTGAAACACATGAAGCAAAATGTGACTTCAGTTTTACCTCCTTCTACTACAAGAAATCCAAAATATAGTTACCCTGAGCTCAGAACAGAGAGCAAAACCATACACCAGTCACACCATCAAATGGAGCAGTGGAAAGGCAACTCAAGTTAACACAAACAAAATGGAAACTCTCATGTCTAAAGAATCCCAAATCTATACACTAAAAAAAATGCACTGAATCAGATCTCCTTTGTTACAATCACTAAGGTCTTGCCTATACATGGTTGGGTTTACACCCATTTAATTAAATTGATTTGAGTTAAACCAGTGCAGCTTGTGTGTTTAGACAAGGTCTAACGGCTTAAGCCCCTAGGGCAAGGAAGGGCATGTCCCAAGTTACTCAATACCTATACCTACAATTGATAGAACCCAAAGAGAATCCCATCCAGTGCTCTTTCACCAGAAGGACGGTGCCATAACATGTGTCCAGAGCAGGGGATTGGAGTGGGAGAGAACAGGTCTCCTGAAGACTTTGTTGATGGTTCTGACATCCCCCGCCCTCTCATCATCCAATTAGCCTACTGACAAGGTTCCTCATGAGCAAGTGATGTAAAGTTCCTGGTGTTGTCAAATGGAGTCACAGGGGAAGCATCACTTGTAACCTAAATCCATGAAAAAAGCACCCAGATACTACAGTGATAGGTGCCACAGAGATGCTTGTAATAAATAAAACCAACCCTTCTACACATTGACTGTCTCGTTACTGACCTCACTCAACCCCTCCACACCTAGAGCCAAAACACCAGGGCCTCTGAGTTATCAGGTCAAATATGGTAATTACTCTTTTTATTTGCATGAACACTGTTTAAGCAGAATCTTGAAAACAAATGGACTAATAAGTACCTGAACAGTGTAGACGAGGTAGTAGCGGAATAAACTGGTTTTCAGCTTGTTCACCGTAGGCCGGTATACATCCTCCAAACGACTGAAAAGGCGCCGGTCGAGATAATTCCAGTAATCCCGAAGGGCAGCCAGATCATAAGTCTGAACAAACTGCTGCAGCTGTTCCACTATTTTATCCACCTGATGAAGGAAATGGGGAACCAAAAAAGTCCGTTTGTTAGTTTCAGTCATGTGACAGTTCCACTTACACAAGAATAGATACACAGCTTGATGCTTGAGGTTTAACTACAAAAGTACGTTTGGAATCAAAGCATTTTTTGCATTAGCTATTTAAGCCAGTAAACAGATAAATGTTTTCAATTCTATAGTAACATTCTCCCCTCGACAGTATCTTTCAATTGCAGAGGGGGTAAAAGGAATACTGCCAATCTTTGGGACAAAGTTCAAATTTTGTAAACACATGCTTTTCTAAAACCTATGGCCATCAGAAATGTTTCCACACTTTTTAAAATTTCATTGATAATGTTTTTAAACAAAAATATTGCCCTATAGTTTGAAATACAAATACAAAAACCTGAAAATGAAACTAACTTTATTTATCCAAGACAAGGAAAATGCAAAAAGTGAACGAAAAGCATCGTATCAAGTAAACTATATTTTTAACCTTCTTTCACTTTTAAATCACCTAGCACAAAGGTTCCCTAGCTGTGGGGCACGTCCACCTGGGGGGAGCGCAGAGGAATATTCAGGGAGCTCGGAGGGAGTACCACCCAGCCCCGCTGTTCCCAGCTCTGCTCCGGCCCCAGCCTGGGCCCCTAGCCCAGACCTCGGCTCTGCTTCCAGCCTCGGGTAGATCGCATTACTGGTAAGGGGTGAGGCGCAACGGAAAAAGTTTGGGGACCACTGACAGCATATTAGCAACATAGGCACAGAAGCTCATTTGTTTAACATAGGAGCCTTATGTTGACAGTCCCTTTTAAATTGCTTCTGACACTTGAATGGTGTGGAACAATGATGTAGGACCAGGATTTCAGTGTGCTAATTTTTGATGGCCAACATGAGATTAAAAAAAAAAAAGATTCTATGCTGGTTACAAAAACACAATAACTGAACCTGCTTAAATTCTTGTTTACTTTTCACCAGCAGATATCATCACTTTACTTTTTGCACTTTTTTTTTAGCAGCTGGACAGTAACACTTCAATCACAGTTGCTTGCTGGTCCTTATGCTTGGATTTCACCTACTGCAGGAGGTTTTAATTTTATTCAATAACTTTATTATACGTGGCTATACAGTTGGTTGCAGAGAAAGTTGGTCATCTATAAAAATATCTAGATTTAGGACCTAGAACAAGGTTGCAGTGTCACTTATGCCTCAGGCAAACAAAGATAGACACTCACTGGCATTCACAGAAACCGAGCATGTTTAGTCCTGCGGATCACAGTAAAACTGTATCCAATACTGTGTTTTCAGAGATAAGTTCTGTATAAGTATCTATATTGTCTATCTAATGCTTAAAGCTTCCAAACTGTCCATATAATATAATTTGTTAAAACGTCATGAACAAGAATGGCTTAAGTCAAAGTTGTTGATACTCGTCCAGATCTTTCTGCCCATCTTGATTACATGGAAGGGTTGCATAGCAGGTGGCTGGACTCAATGACTCAGAAGGTCCCTTCCAATCTTATGTCCCCTGTCATATTAGTACCGTCTCCAACCACAGCTCACTATGAAGCTATGAGCTAGCTAGCAGTCAGCTCAAACAGATGATAAAGTGATGGGGAGAAAGTGGGGCATATATTTATTACCCGAATGCAAATCAAATTATCTAGATTACAAAGCATTTATTGGGAACCGCAGCTTGTCTTCCAATTGCAATACAAGTATCATAATCATAACAACGGCATTTCTATAGCACCTGTCACAGAAGAATATTGCGTTCTGCAAAGGGTTAGTGCACTGCAATATAGGCGGACATCTACAGCTTTCTAGGAAACTCGGCTCCTATCTGCCCAACAAGGCTTTGGCCACAGCAATCCATAAATCTGACACCTCCAGTCTAGATTATTGTAATGTACTGTGTCCGGGAATTAATGTCAACAATAAAGAGGCCACACCATGGACAAAATGTGGCTGCCCACCTCCTCAGTGAGACAGAGCACCACTGGCTTGCAAGGTTCAGACTCTGATCCCGCCGCTTGCTCCCAATTCACTCCTGTTGCAGTACAAAGCCTTGGTCTTTAAAGTCCTTAAAAGATCAGGACCTAGGTACATAAGCAACCATATTTCCACCTGTGACCTGCTAAAACAGTTACCTCTCTCTGGAACAACAGAGTTTACAAAACCCCAGCTGAACCACACAGTAGCTGAAGATAAAGTGTTCTCAGAAGAGACGAATAAGCTATAGGAATAAGCTTCCAAAGGAAGTCAGACTAATCTAGAATCCAGTGACCTTCAGGATACATTGCAAGACCCACCTCTTTAAGGAGACTAGAAAGACAGATAGGTGAGGTAATGCCTGTTATTGGACCAGCTTCTGTGTGCGAGAGGGCTTGTCTACTTTTACAGCGCTGCAGCTGCACCTCTGTAGTGCTTAGTGAAGATGCTATGCCAATGGGAGAGTTTCTCTCATTGGTGTAGGAACTCCACCTCCCCCAAGTAGCTAGGGTGATGGGAGAAGCCCAACACAGCACTGGCTACACCAGGGTTAGGTTGCTATAAATATGTCCCTTAGTGTGGATTTTCCATAGCTCTGAGTGGCACAGTTATACCAACATAATTTGCTAGCATAGACCAAGCCAGACAAAAGCTTTTGCACTTACATAGAGCTCTTCTTCAGGTCTGGGAAACATACTCAGGTCATGTCTACACTAGCAATCTTACAGTGGCACTGCTTACCAATGTAGCTGTGCCGCTGTAAGATCTCCCATGTAGCCACTCTATGCCAACAGGACAGAGCTCTCCCATCGACATAATTAAACCACTCCCAACGAGTAGCAATAGCTATGTTGGTGGGAGAGCGTCTCCCGCTGACATAGCGTGTCCATACCAGCGCTTTTGTTGGTGTAACTTAGGTCATTCAGAGGAGTGTTTTTTTCACACCTCTGAGCGACATAAGTTATAGTGACGGAAGTGCTAGCGTAGATGTAGCCTTAAGCCTTGTCTACACTCCCACTTTACAGCACTGCAACTTTCTCGCTCAGGGGTGTGAAAAAACACCCCCAAGTACTGCACGTTTCAGCGCTGTAAAGTGGCAGTGTAGACAGTGCACCAGCGCTGGTAGCCACTCCCTCGTGGGGGTGGTTTTTTTACAGCGCTGAGAGTGGTCTCTCCCAGTTCTGGTGCCGCAACTACCCAGCCACGTTAAAGCACTGTCGTGGTTTTGCTAGAAAAGACATACCCTTAGAGTGTCACTGCTAAATACACAACTGGAACAGAATTTGGCGTAAGTAATTAACACATATTTCAAGGAACCAGTCAAGGTGAAGTTAACACCCCTTCAGTCATCCCTCTTTAAGGAAGCATTTCCACTAAAATCAGCATTATGATAAAAGAAGTTACTCCCTAAGCAGAGCCCCTACCAGGGAGTGGAGGAGAGTAGAAGACTCCACAAAGTCCATTAGGGATCTCATTGTACTGATTTATACATCTCTAGCATCTCAGGGAAGTACTCAGACACTGCAGTGATGGATGCCAAAAACTCTAAAATAGATAAGGATCTCCCAACACTAAATTCCCCAAATGCCACAATCCCACAGTAGCAGCAAACTGCCATGGGTCTGGCCTACCCATTACTCATGTAACCCACCTTGTGGTAGGTCACAGGGACACCCATCCCCTCACTGGCATTCCCTGCTGCCCCTGGCACACCCACACCTTGCACCCATCACAGAGGGTACATGGCTAAGACATTATTATTTATTACAAAGCATTTAACCTCACACCAAACCGAGAGGGTCAGGCAGAGGGCACGCTGGGCGTCCCACATTCAGGAGCTAACGTCCCGTCCTCGCCTACCTGCCCTCAGGCACCAGCCCCACTCACCAGCCCCATTCCCTCCTTCCTATCTGCTCCCCCCGGCGCCGGCCCCATTCCCTCCCCAGCGCCCCCAGCCCCCGCCCAGGCGGCCTCACCCGGAAGCCCTTCTCCCTGTCCGCCTTGATCTCCGCATCCAGCTGCTTCAGGGCGCCGGTGAAGCCGCGGAACAGCAAATACTCCCGCACCAGCTCGTCCGTGCGCTCGGCCGCCGCCGCCATCAGGCCGCTGAGCCACCCAGGCAGCCGGGTCGCGGCGCAGAAGAACCTGCCCAGGCTGCAGCGAGCCGGCGGCTCCGGACTACACGGCCCGGCCCGGCCCGGCCCCGCCCCTCCCCGGGTAGCCACGCCTCCTCCCTTAGACCCGCCCCTTGTCTCTCCCTGCCCCCTCCCATTCAAGTTCCGCCCACCTATTTCTCCTCTTGTCACGTGCCTTCTTCTCCCTGAGCATCCTGGCGGGAGGGGCCGGTGGCTGAGCCAAAAGCTGGCACCGGGCGACAGGATGTGTTACCTGAGAACTGCCCTGCTCAGTTCTTTCCCAGCCGCTGTGAGATGACAGGATACTGGGCTGGAGGGACCATTGGTCTCTGACCCAGTCTGGCCAGTCTTATGTACAGCCCCAAGGGATAGTTCCATGGAGCCAAAGAGCAAAATCAATCATTTATGCTTAGACACTTGACATCCCTCATGAGCAAGAGTACCTTTTAGTCACAGCTATGTTAAGTAAAAGTCATGGACAGATCACAGGCAGTAAACAAAAATTCACGGCTCATGACCTGTCCATGACTTTTACTATATACCCCTAACCAAAACTTGGGCCAGGGGGCTTGGGGTGCTCTCGGGGGGGGGTGATCCAGGGGCACCCTGGGTGCTGCAGGGGTTGGCCCAGGACCCCTGCTGGTGATGGGGGGAGGTGCGTGGGTGGCTTCGGGTGGCCCAGGACCTCTTCTGGTAGTGGATGGGGGAGGGTTGGCGGGGCTGACAGGCTCCCTTCCTGGTTCCCATCAGCATGTCCCTGCAGCTCCCAGGACGAGGGGTGGCCAGGGGGGCTCTGCACTCTGCTCCCACCAAAAGCACCTGCTCCGCAGCTCCCATTGCCCAGGAACCGCAGCCAATGGGAGCTGCAGGGGTGCCGCCTGT
Source organism: Chrysemys picta bellii (assembly GCF_011386835.1). Classification (NCBI taxonomy): domain Eukaryota; kingdom Metazoa; phylum Chordata; order Testudines; family Emydidae; genus Chrysemys; species Chrysemys picta. Next base: position 88,219,447 of record NC_088791.1, on the reverse strand, counting down.
GGGCACGTGCAGCATGCAAAGCCCCCTGGTCCCTCCGCCTGGGAGCTGGGGACCCCCCTCCCCCCGAGGCAAGTACCATCCCGCACCCCAAACCTCTGCCCCAGCCCTGACCCCCCTCCCACACACCCAAACTGCTGCCCGGAGCCAGCACCGGCTGCTGCAGAAGTCACGGAGGTCACAGATAGTCACAGAATCTGTGACCTCCGTGATAGACATGCAGCCTTACTCATGAGTAGTGGAACGGAGGAGGCAAGGAGACAGGAGCTGATCAACGTCCTTCTCCAAACTTCTCCTGACACTGTAACTATGCCAATGTGACTTGGGGGGAGGGGGGGCTGAACGCGACCCACAGAGTTCTAACATAGGGACTAACCACCCTCATTCCCAGTAAAGAAGTGTGGCCTACAGTTCCCAGCATCCAATAGTTCACAATGCACACTGCAGGCTGCCACACTGCATGCTGGGATTTGGAGTATCTGCTGACCATACGCCTTGTTGTTTTTGCTGACCATACTTTCACACAGCAAGCTGCTCCGCTTAATGCCAGTTCCGTACACCCTTAGAGATCCCAGCAAGATGGCAGTGTGTCTTTCAGTGGGACAAAGCGTGGGCACCCTCTTTCATCTGCCACATCCTTCAGCCGATCACAGTGGCAGAAAGAAAGAAAGAAAGAAGCACCAGCCTTTTAATTATTAGGCTATCTGTAAAATGAAGAAGGGGACCTTTGGCAGCTCGAATAGGGCACAAAGGAGCACATGGGGGTGTTCATTTCTCCCCCGCCGAGTTTACACCCAAACACACGGCTCTGGTGTGCACAAGAACATCGATGTACACAGCCACGGGGCCGACAAGCTCCCGTGGAGACCTGACCACACTGAGCTATGAGTGGGATGGTGGCACAGCTCCTGACATGTCCTGACAGACCCATGCAGGCTCCCACTCATGCACATCGCCCCCTACTGTGCGCCCCAATACTGCAGACACCCCAACACTCCTCGCTACCCTCCCCCCCCGCCGTTCCTACCTCACCTTTCTCTTCAGACCCCCTTCCTCTCCCCTTTCCCCTCCGACTCCCTCCTCCTACCAGTTTCTCCCCTTTCTCTTCTGACCCTCCTCTCCCCTCTTCCGACCCTCTCCCCTCCTCCTCCCCTTTCCCCTCAGACCCCCTCCTCCCACCTCTCTCCCCTTTCTCTTCTGACCCATCTCTCCTCCCCGTCCTCCCTTCACTCTTCCAACTCTCTCCCCCACCTCCTCCCTCCCCGGCGCTTTCCCGCGCTTTTGTTGCCTTCTCAGGCAGTCGCTACAATGCCAACGTTCTCGCTCCCGTCCCAGGCACCTTCCTATTGGCCTGTGGGGCGTCCCCCGAGCTGTGATTGGCTACCTGCCACGTGCTGCCGGTGTTGCTGGGCCGTGGCGGCAGCGCAAGCGAGCTGGCTTGGGGGAGCCGCAGCAGGAGCTGGGCGGTGGGTACGGGCGGGGAATGGGCGGGCTATAGAGCCACTCGGGCCGGAGGGATACTCCGCAGAGATGCCTGAGGCCTCCAGCCGCTCGGGGACTGTCTGACTGTAATTGAAGAGAGCTGGGGAGAAACCGGGAGCAGAGCCAAGAAGGGGGAAGAAGCCTATGGAAGGGGGGCAGAGCTAATAGGAGAGAGGGCAGAATTCCCAGAAAGGTGGCAGCGCCTATAAAAAGGGGGGCAGAGCTTATAGTGAAGGGGTAACGCCCATAGGAAAGGACTGAGCCACAGAAGGAAGTACAGAGGCCAGGGAAATTGGGGCAGAGTCTGAGAAGGGGGCAGACCTCACAGAAATGAAGGAAAGGCCAGAGCCTGTATACATAGTGGGGCAGGACCCAAAAAGAAAGGACAAAGGCCATAGAAAAGGGAAGCCAGAGCTCTGAAGTTGCGAAGGTTGTTGCTGAACAGTTCCTAGGGAGCCTCTTGCTATGCATTTATATGATTTAAAATCATGTGAAGAGCAGACTTAAAAAAAATCCCTCTTTGATTCTTTAAAATGTCTCTTTCTGTGAGGATCTGAAGGAGGGATTCAGGCTTTTTATAACTATGACAGTTCTGTTTGATCTGATCTTTTTCTTTCAGTTATGGAACTTCTGGAACCATTAGTTATAATAAATAATTATTAATAATCTCTCCCCCCTGACTGGTCTATAATAACAAAAATGTCAGCAAGATTCTAATCAGGATCTTCACCCACAAATTTAAGGGAAGGGTGAGGGCAAGGGCAAGCTAGTTTCCCCTAAATGAGTGGAAATTTAGAAATTACCATATACATAATTTGTTTTTTTATTATTTTAAAATAATTTAAAAGATGGAAGGAGGTTTTAAGGAACAGAATATGTAGGGGTATGAAAATGTGACGTGGTCGGTACTTTAGAGACTGCTCAGAAAGGATGCTAATTATGCTCCAGTCTGGCAGTATTTAGAGAAGGAAAACTTCTAATGACTTCCAATAGTGTAGTAGTTTTGCCCGTGTAAAGATTGTGCGATTGAGTCATATTAAATTGCCTGGTTCATGTTTGCAGGGTAATTGCAGCAAGCCTTTTCAGACTTTTTTCTGGAGGATATGTTATGTCCTCAGTATGCTTATTTCTGTGCCTAAATCTATGTGTAAAAGTCATTGATAGTATCTGGAAAAGAAAATGTGAACTTTGTTTTTGATATTCATTACACATTAATTTTTTATTTATCTGGCTTTTGCCATGATTGAGAAATTCATACAAATTCATTACATCAGAAATAATAAATGGGTACCTTAAAGCATGGATACTATTCCGTAGTACAACACAAAATCAATATACCAGATATTTATTCCATAAGGAAACCAGTTACCTTAAATATAATTTCCTACATGTCAGTATTATTTATGACCACCCTAATGCAATTTTAAACTATATTAGTCTATTTTAGCAACATAGGGTCTGCTCCAGCTTTCACTGAAATCAATGGGTGTTTTTCCAGTGATTTCAATGGCAGTTGAATTGGGCCTTTAAAAAGCAGATGACAGCATAAAAAAGTCATTTCTGCTTCTGTTTAATATAATTTCTGTAAGTATTTTCCTTTTTTCTTCACTACTAGCATTTAACTTAAAAGGGTATTTAGGTGATTTTAAAAGGTCTGCTTCTATTGCGTATTCTCCCACCCCCACCTAACATCATAATTTACTGTGACATCCCACTTGACTGAGAAAATGATTATGATGTCACAAAGAACAGTGTCTTCTAGTGACTTCAGTGGGAATTGAGAGCACTCAGCACATTGCAAGATGGAGCCCAGCGCATGTTATGGAAAAAGATTAACCACATCATTTCAGGGCAAGAAATAACTGCCTGCCTGCCTGAACTTAGTGTGTTTCAAGCCACACTGTACAACTAGCCCACCATTGTGGTAGATCAGCAGTTCTCAAAGTGGGTCACAATCCCATATTAATGGGGTCACCAGGGCTGGCTTAGACTTCCTGGGGTCCAGGGCTGAAGCCTGAGCACTATCGCCTGGGGCTGAAGCCCAAGGGCTTTAGCCCTGGGTGTTGGGACTCAGATTACAGGCTTCTGCCTGGGACTGAAGCACTTGGGCTTAGGCTTTGGCCCCTCCCCACCTGGGGCTCCAGCTGGCTCAGGCTTCGGTCCCCCCTTCTGGGGTCATGTAGTAATTTTTATTGTCGAAAGGGGGTTGCGATGCAATGAAGTTTGAGAACCTCTGTGGTAGATCAAGTTTTACTACATATTGATAGTTTGCTTTCATAGGGAGAGGAGAAAATCATTTAACATTCCCTTCATAACCTCCTGCGGGAAATGAGCTGGATTGTTCTGCTTCAACACTCTCAACTTTACTTGTTCATCAACCCAACACACATACTGTAGTGTAGACTCACTCTATTTTTAAGTGCTATTTATTTATTTATTTCATAAAACTTAATGTTCCATTGCAGCTTTTGATGGAGACATCTGGCGACTGTAGCAGCCCATATGTCAGGGTGACTCCTGGGTTCCTGACACATCTGCAAGATTTGGAGCCCCAAGTGGCAAGAAGACGCTTATCTCAGGCACGACACCGGGCTACGCTGGCAGGACTCTTCAACAATCTGCGGGAAACTGTGTTTTCTCAGTCAGACAATTCAGCATCAAAGGTATGGAGAAGAAACTCTGTTTACCGATAAATATTTGAAAGACAAAGTGTAGTTAACCAAAGTAATCATTCTGATCACGATATCTTTTGGGGTTCATGTATGTGTGTAATCTTATCATGTGCAACTTTCCCCGTGTCTCTTCTATTTGTATAAATACTCTCTTCAGAGCAAGAAAACTAAGTGCCTTCTATTATTACTGGCATGAGTTTATCATGTGACTTGTCTCCACTTTGTAGATTTTGAGCTTCTTCATAATGGCAGTATTTTGGAAGCTAGTCAAGGAATACCATGATTAAATTTCATCCTTGACGGACAGCTGTGAAATCAAAACTAGTGGGTTGTGGTTAGAAAGAGGGGAAAGTAGTTAATTCAGCCTCATGAGTTAATTTATACAGAGGGGGGAAGCAAACTGGGGAAGTATGTAAAAATAAAAAATCAAGCTGTAACATTTCCTGTGTTTTACTAGTTTTAGAAAATGTTTAAGCAAAATGGACTATATAAAAACAAGTGAAACAGCGCTGGTTTGGCACTAAAATGCTACCAGGGAGGAAGAATGTTATTGTGGTCAAGGCACAGGAAAAGGTATCAGGAGTCTTGGGTTCTGTTCCTAGCTCTGCCACTGACTCCCTTCAATAAATCATTTAGGTTATGTGTGCTTCAGTTTCCTGGTTTGTAAAATGGGGATGGTAATGCATATTTCAAAAGGGTATGTCCTTGTAAAGAGCCTTGAAATCCTTGGATGGAAGGTGCTTGAGAGGTGCAAAGTATTGTTATTTAGGGATTTCACCTGTTTGGACTCTAACTGTAACTTAGAGTGAGGCAGGAGCTCTAATTGTTAAGTTCTGATGCAGATGCAGCCAAAGCTAATAATCATCATGGTCTCAGAAGCTAAATCCCAAACAGGATTATTTGTTTTGTCTAACAGGATTTACCATTCATTTATTATTGCTTGGAATGGAGGACTTCTGACTCCCTTTTAGAACTTTGATGAGTCCCATTGGTTTTTCCCAGCTTTACGCTGCTACCTTTGGAAGTATCACATCACAGCCATGATCCTTTTGGGTCAAGGAAGACTGGATTTCTTCAAGGGCCTGTGCACTGAGGAAATCATTTCCTAATCCTTGTCAGTTAGTGATTGGCTTATGCCCTGAAGCATTGGATTTATATCCCCTACAAAAAAAATCTCTCTAAAGTAATTATGGATGTTCTCATTAACCATGTAAATGTTTAATCCTTTCTTGTATCCTCTGTGTGTTTAGTCACAAGTAGACAAATTCCACCTGGAATAATTGCACTGAAGGTTGTTAGTTTACTCCAGTTTTAGATCAGTGTAACAGAGCAGAATTTGGCTAAAGAGGTCTCCTTACATAGTTCCCACTGGAAATGATCAGGAAAAATGTATGCCTACAGTCAGAAAACATCCAACAATAAGCCATAAGGTGTAAAATAGAATCAATTATGTTTTTATTATTCATTATTAATTTATTGTTATTATTAATAATAATAGTAAATATAGCACCATTGATGTACATGATATTTTACAGATATACCTCAAAGAGCAAACAGTCCCAAAAGGAAGGAATTCCAAAAAGGAATTGTTGACTGTAGAGAATGGCCAGAGTAAACCTCAAACTTGTATGTGAATAGGTACAGCATGTAAATTAAAATCTTCATTTGTATTTGCCCTGATTCTTGGTTTCTTCCCTTTTTTTACATTCATCAGTGCAGTGGGCCACTTAATTGTTTTTATGGAGACAGGGAGATAGCTAGTCAGCAAAAGGAAAAGGTGTAAAAGACACTTCAGGCATGTTAAAATGTCAGTCCAATCTGAACACAAGAAGATTGGTTCTGTTTTCTCTTTGTATTTAGTGTCAGGTTTTGCGTAAAGCTAAGAATTATATCCAGGAGCTGGAGCAAACCTTGGGTACCTTGCTGAAGATGAAAGGTACTGTATGGAAATATATACCTGAAAAAGTTTCCTTGGGCCTGCCTTTCATTTACTTGTTAAGTAGGAACAGCTAGCCAAGTGGCTGAGCCAGTATTAAAGGCAAGATGGGTGCCTTTAGGCATAGCACCAAGCAAGAGATAATGCATAAACTGTATCACCCAGGAATAGCCCGAGGAAGCATTGTGCTTCAAAGATATCCCTCTGACTCTCAGTTTCCTCCCTGCTTCCCCCTTGAACTGGTGGGCGAGGGAGGGCGGATTCAAATAGTAGTTTGTTGCTGGCCTACATCAGCAGCAAATTAAGGCTGCTCCTTTCTTTCCTCTCCGCACCCCATTTATTGCCGGCTCATCTGCACTGGCAGTGGATTGGGGAACTGTGCCCACTCCTCCTCACTCACATATTCCAGGGGTCAGTAACAGCATAGAGTGCCTTCATACAGCTGTGCACCCAAAATCCAGCTAATTAACAAAAGAGACAAAGGGAGCTTCTTCCTCCCCTTATTTTCTCTGCATAGGTGCATAGTTCAACACACAATCTGGCCCTAAGTGTACAGCTTCTTGATTCACAAACATAGCTGGGGTCCACGTTTGGACTAGAGGGCACAGAGAGAATCTATTCTGGGCTAAAAGTAGGGCAGGAGGGGGACAGAAATCCCATTCAGGGTTTCCTCACAAAAATGTAGGAAGTAAGAAGTTTTAGTTAAGGAGTTACTCCAAGGAAAATGATTAAGACAGGTAATGGTGGGTTTGTTAGTTTTTTGTTTTTGTGGCTTATTGGGTCCTCCACACACACTTTTCCATTAGCCTATCCCAGCACTTGGAAACAAACACATTTTTTTCTTCTGAATGAGGACAGTACAATGTGACTCCCTTCAGTACCTGTCACACCCTTTAATCAGCTGGATCAGTTCCTGGTGAGTGGTGTGAGGTACTCCCTCCGCTAGGTCAGAATATGCTGGTTCTGCAGTGTTCCCAATCCCATTTCCTTGCCGCCTCACCTGACTGAGGATCTGGGAACCAGAACTAAAAATCAAGTATGTTTTCTGTTTTCAATGGTAGAGATTTGAACTCCATGGTGATAGTTTAAAGCCACTGAACACATTTTTCATGTTTTAAGTAGTGTCAGAAAGACTCCCAAAAGCCTGAAATATCAATACTTCAAACAAAAAAAATAACCACAAAATATAGTATTGACTAGTAGTCACATGGACTTTGCTTCACTGGCTGTTATTACTGAAAATCAAAGTTATCAGTTCATTGATGAGGCCAGCATTATGAAGATATCAGTGCTCATAAACTGCTGACACAGCTGGTCATGTTATGAGGAAGGACAGAATGTCCCATCCAGTATTATTTTTGTCTAATCAAAAACTCTGTGTGACACTCAAATTGTCACCATTACTCTTTTTGATTGGGCTGGACGGTGAGTGAGATGCCAAATGCTCCAGTCTGTGACAGTTATATTTCTGCTGACAATAGAGTCCTTCAATCTGGAGGATGGGAACCCGTCCAGCTTGGAGGAAGTCAAAGAGGAATATGTCAAGATGTACTTCAGCGATCACAGGTAAGGACTCACACAGATCAAAAAATGATAATACTTTGCACTAGCTTCTAAAGCACAAAGCATCTCAAAGCACTTTGCAAATATTACGGAGCAATGGTTGTCTGTCCTTGTGAGGGAAGGAAATACACAGATTGAGATTAAGAGGTTTTAACTGGCAGGCAGGAAAAAAATTATTAAAATTGGACCCTTACAGTAGCTCAGTGCGTATAAGCTCTGAGTACATTGCTGGTCTCATTCCCAGTCAGTGCATGTATTTGCCTTTCTCTCCCCGTGTAGATCATCTCCACTTAGGGGCTTTCATTAGCCCTGCAAAGCAACAACAACAACAAAAAAAGTCACCTGCTCCAAAAGAATCATTGCGACTCCAAAGTGTTCCTGGCAGGGACCGTTTTAAATTGGTTGGGAAGCCATGCATTTGGCCTTGTCCCGTGTTTTCTTTCCAGTACTGCATCCCCTTCAGATGCCATGAGTGAGAGTGGCTCTACGGTCTGGTATTTGATTCAAGAATATGAAAAAAACTCAGTGGAAGAGGATGGGAAGCCAAGACTTATCCAGTCCCCAGCCACTTCATCTCCTGATCTGATGGAGTTTGAACGGTAGGAGTATAAGTGTGTAGTATTTTAGTAGTCTTCATGTGAAACAACCCATTCAGTCACTGCATATCATGTAGCTTTCCTGGGGTCTGACTTTGGATCCCAGGATCCCCAGGCCAGCAGAGACATCAATCTCAGCCCCTGTTGGTGTGGAAACTGAGCATCTTCCATGACTCTCAATTGATTCCCTCACTCCTGGCTGGCACTCGGAGCCTGAATACTGGCATGTCCAGCCCTCCTCAGCCACAGGGCATCTCCCTGCTTCACAAGCCTTTGAAAATCTTTGAGGTTTCCCCATCCTCAGGAAAGAGATGTAATGTTCTTTCAAGTATGTCAGTGTTCTAGCGTGAAGCATGAGGGTTAATATCCCTTCTAAAATGTTATAATTAATTATAAGAAGTCTGAGTATTCTTGTTATTCACATAAGTGTCTGTTCTTTTTTGAATCTTTAACCTTCTGCAATCTGATCTCACTGTCATGTTGTGTATTGGGCTTTTTATAAAATTTCCTGTTGTTGCTGATAATGGTTTCATAAAATTGGGAATGCAGTTGTGCCAGCAGGTGGCACAAGTCTGCTGCTTTCATTCTACAGTTTTATCCTTTACTCCTGTAAGAATCAGAAAAAAACAGTGCTTGTAGGCAGGTAGTGTGTACAGTACCTTGAAATATGCTGTTTAATGATTTTTGTGGACTAGTACCATTAGCTCCTCATGGGTTTCCCTTTCCCCTCCCTCACTGACATATGCAGAGCAAGACCTTTGCAGCAATATGTGGGATCTGTGGCATTTATCTTGAAGTGTCATGGCAGATTACAACTGCTGTATATTGAATCCTTCTCATGGGATCTCTCCTGTCTGACACAACACAGCAGTGATCTGTCCTGTAGGAACAACTTCACCCCTTTAGTAATGTGATACCGTAGCCACGTTTTCCATCCAACACCAGGAATCACAGCTTTTTTGAATAACTGTTTGTGTCCATCATCTAAGTCATCTAAACTGGTCATCCGGGGCTGATAGCAGCACAAAGTACTATCCCCTCCAAAATGTTATCAATTCTTGCCAGCCTCTAAAGAGATTGGAGGTCCATGATTCACATTTAGGTTTTTAACACAGCCGCCTGATCCTAGTTCATCCGCTCATAAGGAGTTACACCAGCCATTCCTTACCAATCAAGATCAGGACTCCATTCTGTTAGGCACTAGACAAAGGTATAGTGAGGGACATAGTTCCTTCCACTTAAATCACACAATAATAGGCAAAGGGTAGGTAGGAAACGGAGGCACAGAACAGTACTATACAGCTGGCTTCCGTGGCATTTGAACCCCAGCAGCAGCTACTTGTAAGTGCTTCGGCTCAAATATCCCTGTATAAATTGTGCATATAAAATAAAAAAAACACTTGAAACATATTACAGTATTATAAGGGGGTCTGGATGGTTCCATGTCCTTGGTTGTTTGAGCAGAGGCAATGTGATTAAGTGGCTAGGGACCTGTACTGGGAATCAGAAGACCTGGATTATATTCCTAATTCTGCCACTGTTCAGCTGTGTGACCATGGGCGAGTCACTTCTCTGTGCTTCTGTCTCCCTGCCCACCATTCACCTACCTCATCTATCTAGACCAGCGGTTCTCAAACTTCATTGTACCGTGATCGCCTTCTAACAGCAAAAATTACTACATGACCCCAGGACAGGGGACTGAAGACCGAGCCCGCCCGGGGCAGCGGGGCGGGGGAGGGCAAAGCTGAAGCCCGAGGGCTTCTGCCCTGAATGGGGGGCATGTTACCCTAGCACTGAGCAGTGGGGCTTGGGCTTCAGACTTGCTGGGGCCCAGGCCCAACACCAGCCTTGGTGACCGCATTAAAATGGGGTCGCAACCCACTTTGGGGTCCCGACCCACAGTTTGAGAACCCCTGATTTAGACTAATGTTTTTGATGCAAAGACTGTCTCATTGAGGGTGTGGATGCATACATATATATGTTTTCAGTGCCTAGCACAATTAGGCCTTGATGGGGCCTCCGGTCATTATTGTGAGGAACCGGGGTGTGGACAGTCACACCAATCGATTGGAGCAGGAGTCAGGAGCTGGGAAACAGAACCAAGGGTCAGAACCAGAGTCAGAAGCTGGATGCCTGAGCCAACGGTCGAACCATAGTCAAAGCCAGGAATCAGAGCAGAGCACCAGAACCAGGGTATCTGGAGTCAGAGAAGGCAGGAGCAGATCTGAGTCGAAGGCAGGAGCAAGGCTGGGACAGGGCGAGGAAACAGGGACCAGGAACAAGGCAAGGATGCAGGAACAAGGCAGGGTCTGTCTCAGCAGCAGGTCAGGGATCTACCTTGTTGCACAGACAGGTTTCTGGATGCTTAAATAGTGTGTCTGAACCAATCAGATGTTACAGGGGGTGCTGCCAATTGAGTTTCCATAGGCGGCACTTCCCGTGGTGCCTAGTCTCCCAGGGTTTACAACTCATTGGTCATGGCTCTGCCATGGCTGCTGGGGGGTGGCATGAAAGCACTGGTCATCGGGTGCCCTCCAGACCTGTATTCTAGCTCACTGGATCCTTGTATCACTCCCCCCACCCTTTAGGGGTGCTCCTGGGGCATTGTTGGGCCAAGCTTCTCTGCATAGGCACCGACTCCGTGGGTGCGGCAGGGCTGGAGCACCCATGGGGAAAAATTAGCGGGTGATCCATACCCATCGTCAGCCAAGCTGCCCCCACTCCCTCCTCACCTGCTCCTCCCCTGAGCGCACCGCGGCCCTGCTCCTCCCCCTGCCAGCGTTTCCCAGCCGCCGCCTAACAGCTGTTTAGTGGCGCTTAGGACTTTCTGGGAGGGAGGGGGAGGAGTGGGGACACAGCGTGCTTGGGGGAGGAGGTGGTAAAGAGGCAGGATGGGGACGGGGACTTGGGAGAAGGGGATGGAATTGTGGTGGGGTGAGGGTGGTGCAGGGGCGGGGGGCGGGAGGAGGTTGATCACCCACGGGGCAGAGGAGAAGTCAGCACCTATGCTTGTCTGAGTGATCCTTTTGAAAGCTCTGTACAAGTTCAGGTGTGTGAACATTACTAGCAGATTCCCAGAACTGCTCCTTGTGGTCGAAGCCTCCCCAGTCTTTGTGCTACCATAGCCTGCCCTGTTTCAATTTGGAATCCAATATAGCATGGACTTCACATTATTTGTTGTCTTGAGCTGTTCAGAGGTGGGCCTTGAGCGACCAGACAAGTTTGGCGGTTTTGCAGAGGCGGGCTGGCATGCAGGCTATTCGCCCCAAGAAATATGGGATAAAATTCTGATAAAAATTTGCAAAACATAGGAAGGGCTGCACCTCCTGAGTATTCCAGGGTACTTCCCAGTTGCAAATGGCTTCCACCTTTTTTTGGGTCCATCCTAATGCCTTCCGGGGAGAGGATGTACCCCAAAAACTCAGTGGCAGTTTGGACAAAGATACCTTTCTCTAATTTTGTATATAGGCTATGCTGTCGCAGCCTCTTCAGTACATACCTGACAGGGCATTTGTGCTGCTCATGGTTTTCTGAAAAAGACAAGTATATCACTGAGGTAGATGACTACATACTGGTCCAGAAAGTCTCTAAACACATCATTAACAAAGGTTGAAAGGTTGCAGGGGCATTAGCCAGTGAAATGGCATCATCACATATTCAAAATTCAGGTCCAGAAGAGTGCACTTATCCCCCACCCGGATACACGCAAGGGTCAGAGCCAGGAATCAGAGCCGAGAGTCAGAACCAGGGTATCTGGAGTCAAGGAAGACAGGAGCAGAGCTGGGTCCAAGGCAGGATCAGAGCTGGGACAGGGCGAGGAAACAGGGACCAGGAACAAGGCAAGGACACAAGAACAAGGCAGGGGCTGTCTCAGCAGAAGGTCAAATCTGCCTTGTTACACAAATGGCTTCCTGGAACTTCCTTCATGCTTAAACAGTGTGCCTTGGCCAGTCAGAGGTCATGAGGGTTGCCGCTTATTGAGTCTTCCATGGGTGGCATTTCCAGTGGTGCCTAGTCTCCCAGGGTTTACAATGCATTGACCACAGTTCTGCCAGGTGGTGGCATAGAAGTGTTGGTCACCTAAAGACATGGGTCCTAGCCCACTGGATTCTTATAACTATTGCAATACAAATACATAATAATAATATATAGTCTTTTCCTTCTTTAACTCTCATTCAAATTCAGCTCAGGTGAATAGTCACTGAAAGTTGCTATCAACAGGTGGCTGTTCGATGCTTATGTCTCTCTAATCTATCTAGACATCTACACCGAGTTCATCACCGTGTCATGTCTCATCACTGGGCCTACATGAAGTGAGTTTGGTGGTGTTATTTCAGATTCCAGTAGACAGGTGTCCAAACAACCACCCTGTTAAGTGGCCATCTTATTGGCAGTCTAAGCAAAAACAGCAAGGATTGAAGGGACGTGGAAACTGAACTCCCTTTCATCTATAGACTGGTACCTCTTGGTTTGGTTAAAGAACATCTGTTTGGGAGCTATTATAGCCATCAGTCTCCAGGCTGGCAAACCAGCATTTTCTATGAGCATAACAAATTATGTGAAAATACCCCAAAATTATAAAGCCCCTATAAGTACTGCTACCTCCAGGAACAGTGGAACAACCTTAGGCAGTTGAGTGATTGAACACTGCTGGTCTTAGGTTTTGGTGGATTTTTTTCCCTCAAGCTTTACTATCTTGGTTTGTCAAAATATCAGTTTTTAAAAGATTGAACAGCTTTGAATTGCTTTCTCATACAATACACTCTGGTGAATCAGGAAATCTGTTTAATTGGAACATCTTCCAAAGAATCATTTTAAGCCTGATAAAACTTAATAGCAATGACTGGTGCATACACTGTCCTTCATATTACTTTGAACTTGAGCCTTTCATGATCTGAGAGCTCTAAGCACTTTACAAACCTTAAATTAGGGCTTGGTTTATATTTGAAAGTTAATTGTGGATCAAGGTAGCGTGTCAATTTAAAGCACAATAGCTGTTCTTGATTAACTGCATGTGCGGACAGGCTTATTCTGGAACAAGAGCGCCTTGTCCCTGTTTATGGTAATCCACTTTGAAAGTGGATAATGCTGAACACTAACAAGGCACTCTTGTTTCAGAATAGGAGTGTCCAAACATGGAGTGAATCAGGAACGGTTGATCAGAAATAATTCTAGTGTAGATGAGCCCTATGCTTTGCAGCTCCTTTTTGAGGTGGGTATTATTATCCCCATTTTACATTGACAAAATGGAGGTCCTAAAGAAGAGGAAGGATTGTGTAGGAAGAAAGACAGTTGTGTGGTTCAGGCAGTGGACTAAAACTCAAGAGCATTGGATTCAACTTTCAGCTTCACCACAGATTTCCTGTGTGGCCTTTCACAAGTCACAGTCTCACTGTTGCATTATGATATAGTCTTTATTCACATGACATTCCATGGGACGCCCGCCTCATTCAGTGCACAGGATGGATGGTGCTCAGCTAAGGAGCAGCTGTTCTGTATTTTGTTTTGTCCTTGTTCAAATGTGTGTCCCTAAGCTCTATTTACTGCGCACTATTCAAACCTTGCTTTGCAGACAGAATTATAAATTTCCCCATGAGCTTTTCTATGGGAATCATCACTATATTGTCCGAGTGCTTCACAAACATTAATACATTTATTTTCAAAACTCCTTTTGAGATGAATACTCCCATTTTATAAAGCTAAGTAACTGAGGCAAAGAGAGATTAAGGTCAAAAGTATCTGCTAATTTTTGGTGCCCAATTTGAGATACATAGTGCCTGATTTTTCAGGCTATTCAGCATTATATAGCACTTTAAGCACAGCTCCCACTGACTTCAGTCACATCTGTGAGTGCTCAACACTTCTGCAAATCAGACCCCAGGTAACAAATTGGGCACCCATAAAATGAGGAACACCCAATTGGTGCCTACTTGTGAAAAGTTCAGATTAGGTGACTTGCCTAGCATCACATAGGAACTCTGTGGCAAAAGCAGGGATAGAATCTAATTTTCCAGAGCAGGATTCGTCTGCTTTAAACATGAAACGATCCTTTCTCTTCCTGCAATCTTATGCCTCATTCACTACATGCCTTCCAAATTCTGCAACAGAGGATGCATGGTCCTACAGACAACAGTCTCCTTCATTATACAGTCCTGATTCATCCCCAGAACATGTCCACCCTGTGCACTGAAAAAGAAAGGGTCCTATGGAAAAAATAGGCTGTGATCATGTAATTAAAAATGTTTCATAATGCATATGCACAAAAGGGGTGAGTTAAGATTGTACAGACAGCCATAATTCTGGCATTTCCTAAATTTTGAATGCTTAACTTTACAACCTAATAATGTTTTAAAAAACATTTTATGTGTAATTTTCCAGATTTTTAATAAAAGCTAACTGAAAAAACAAAAATTCCAACATGTGGCATCATATTGACACCCACAAGGGTGATCAGCAGGGTTGGAACCTTTACATCCACTGCATAGGCTTCTGCCACTTGAGTTAAAAGAGTAACTTATAGCAGTAGTAGGTTGTTATCCTCTATGTGAACCACCACTAGGAGGGATGAGAGAGACATGCTTTGTTAGTGGGTTTCACAGATGTTTGCTGTCAGTAGAGGAATGGGTGTGACTCAGGAATCTTGAGTTCCAGTCCAAGCTCCAGAGCTGAGCGAGTTCTATTGGGCACAGATTCTTCTGCCCATTCACCCCAAGTGTGATCCTCTCCCCTCAAATCTGTTTTTTATCTTAGTCCTATCACTTCCTGATCTCTGGCTTCTCATATCAGTCCCATTCTTCTCTCCTAGCCAGTCTCTGCTATTCAGGCTGTTCATCCCTGTCTTAGCCTCCTTGCCCAGCAAGTCCTAGGATCACTCCTCCATGCTCCCCATCCCGGTTTCCCCTCTCAGTCCCATTCTCATTTCCTCCTCAGCCCCAGTTCACCCCTGCTGGCTCCTCATCCAAGCTCTCTCTCTCCCCCACTCTGGCCTCCAGCCACTCCCCCCACCATCCACATTCCTTATCTCTACTGGACGTCCCAGTTTCAGTGTCATCTCCCCTGCCCTGACTTCTTGTTCCAATCTCTTTGACCATCCAGTGCCAGTCTCCCCACAACTGTCGGGCTCTTGGTCAGATCTGTCTCCCTTCTCCTTACTTTCTTTCCTACACTTCACTGGTTCTCAGCCCCAGTTGCCCAGCCCAGCCTCCCCCTTGCTCCTCTGATCTCAGTGTCTCCCCTCCCCATTGCCTACTGGCTCCCCGTCTCGTTATCCTCCATTTTCTTCCCCAGTTCCCAGTCTCCTTGCCCAGCCAGCTGTAGTCTCCTTGCCCAGCAAATCCTAGTTTCCCTCCGTCCCACCAACCTCCAGTCCCCAAAATCCTGCTCAACCCTGAGCTGGAGCATGCCCAGTGTGGATGGTAGCTTCAGGGAATTTAGCTGCTAAAATCTAATTCCCTACTGAGACTCATAACTTTGCCAAATTTGGGCATATTTTCATGGAGCTGGCAAAGGCCAGACCTTGCCAAATTTCACATCCCTGCTCCAAAGAACAAGAGCATTAGACTCTTTCAAAGAAAAAGTTGCCAGAATTTTTTAACATGGCCAAAACAATGTATTTTTCCCTAGCCTTGTTCTCAGAAACAGCTGAATTGTTTTGGCTGAAATTTTCCAAAACAGTTCAGCCTGAAGCAGACACCCAGCATGGAAAATTTCAGCCCAGTTAAAGTTTGGCAAAGTAAGCAGCAGCTGAAAACAGAGTCTTATAATAGTGAACGTTGGGCAACCTTAATAACAAGTGGTGCTTCCAGCCCCACCTGTATGAACAAGAGTAATTGTACAAAGTCCTGTTGTGAGTCAGCAGCATTGGTTGGAATAGAATCTAAGACTTATTTCCCAATCGCTTGCTGGTCTAACCATTAGGCTGCTCCACCATAAACTGTTTTTAAGAGATGCCTCCCTTCCTCTTGTTACAGGTACCTGTATTTTTATAAACAGACCGTGGACCTGCTGGTTGAGAATGGGATTGTGTGCACCGAAGAGGTCACTCTTCCTGTGGTCTCCACAGCTGTTTCCCACCTATGGCAGAATCTGCCAGAGGAAAGGAGAGACAGCGTCTTGCAGTACTGTAGTCAGAGACCAAATATACTCCCAGATCCTAAGGCAGCCTGCACTGAAGGCAGTGTGAGGAACAGCAGAGCTAATAGTCAGGAAGCCAGTGGTTCATTGGTATCCACGCCCGAGGAGGTAGGTGGCAATTACTACTAGGCTTCCTGCTTCAGAAGTTCCAAACTGCAGGAAAGTTGCTAGCTACACTGAGTGTGCATCTCTTAAAGGGAAACACATTATTTTAATTAAACCTTTCCATAAGCAGCATAATACACAAGTGAATATCATTAACGGCATGGCGGTAAATGTTTACATTGAATTCTCTCTTACTCCTTAGCAGATCCGTAACCTTGCTCTCCTGTGGCTGCCAGTTTTTCAGTTTTGTTAAGGTATCCCCAAGTACACTGGGCTTTTAATGCCAGTAGTACTGCTGTTCTGCACTGAAGTGAGGAGTCTGTAGGTAATGGTTAAGTTTGCTCCAACGTATGAGAGAGGGAGCAGGGCATCACAGTTCAGGACAGCTACACCCATATTCCCCCTCTGTGGTGTAACAATGGCATACACTCATGGGCGGCGCATGAACCCACCGTTGGGGGGAGGCTAGTCCCTGCCCCTTCTGCCTGAGGCCCCGCCTCTCCCCCACCAGTAGCCCCAGGGCCCTCCACCCCAGCCCTGGGCCGCCCGGGCACCCAGAGTCCCAGTCGGGCGGCGCAGCCCCAGCACCGGAGAACTGGGTGGGCGGCGTGGCCCCAGAGCCCCATCCCCGGTGTCTCAGCCCTGAAGCACCAGGCAGCGTGAACATCGGCCCCAGCTGCAGGCCACCCTAGCCCTAGACGGGGGAAGAGCAGGAAGCCGGAGGCGGTATGGGGGTGGAGTGTGGGCAGGGCCACACCGGGCTGTTTGGGAAGACTTAGCCCTGGCCTGTGATACCCGCTGCCCATGCACGCACTGTAGGCTCCCTGCTCCTCAGGCGTCACCTCTCTAGGGTGAAGACGCACATCTCTCTCCCTCCTGACTGGGGGTTTTCCACGCTGCACAGTTCCCTGCCTGCACTGTGTTATTCCCACCGAGCCAGACTAACTAAAAACAGGCCATCACCAGTGCTTTGCCTCTTCAGAGGCTATAAACAGAGGTTATAAGTTACCACGCATCTCTTCCTCAGCAAAAGTTCCTATATGCATATTACAAGCTTACTAGTCTTGTGGGGTCTCAGTAGGCCAAAGTCCTTCCAGCCATTCCCAGGAAGGATTGGGGACGCCCTTGGACAGAAGGTCCTGTCCATTTGCCGGGTCAGAAAGCAGGCCCTGAGTCAGTTTAAACTCAGGCTATATATCCAAAAGTCCATCCTTTGTTGGCCTCTGGAGAATCCAGTCTGAACCAGTCTATGTGGGCCTCTCTGGGTGGTGGTACTTCTCCAGAGGTGTTATAGCCTGAGTGAATTTGCCTAATCACCCCCACTGTTCTTAGTTCTTGAAAGGCTGTGGTCACCCTCCCCCATGGAATTACATACAATCCCTGGCCCATAATGATACATAAAATTAATCCCAAAAATATTGCAGGAAATGGCCATATCTGTCAGGGGGCATAAGGATAAAGATGACATACACCTACCTTCACCTCACAAATCCTGCTTAGAACACAGCTATGCTGGACCCAACGATCAGCTCCCAGATCGTAAGGGTTTTCTTTATAATAGCATTTTATAACAGTGGGTAATAAAACTGGTTTAACTTTCATACACCAGCTTCCCCACTCCAGTGTAGTCAATTGTGCAACTGAAACTGCCAATTGTGCAACTGAAACTCCAATGCATGGAGGGGGGGTCTCAGCTGAGATGGGAAGTCAGTGACCACATGATGGCTGGAATTTTTTAAAGAGAATAAGCAGAAGGTAATTGATTGTAAACATTTGTTGAAATGCTGTTTATTTGAGTGCTCAGCTGCTCAAAGAAAGATTGGGTACTTTTTTTAGTGGTGTTTTAGTAGTATTTACCTTTAATGCATAAGTGCATTGCAGCAATAAGTCATCTCAACTGGAAGGAAGTTAGGCCATTTATGTAACCGGCCTACTTACAAAATGGTATTGGAGGGTTATATGTACACCAGGAGTAACAATGAACATAGCAGGGTGGGTGGAGGAGCTCATGGAATTCTACAATGCAGTGTTGGAATTTGGAGCTCTCCAGGCTTCGTTGGAAGCTGGAGCACACAGCTGAATGAGATTGTGTGGGCACTGGCTGATACAGCTGAGATCTTTGGCTGAGCACATCAGTAACAGCTAGCAAAATAGACTGGGAAGCACTTGTATAATCCCTGCTTTTCATTGAGGTATTTGTAAACCAGGGGCCTAAATCCAGTTCCTGGAAACTAACAGTCTGGATGGAACTGATGGACCTTTTGCCCCATTGTGTAGTAATGAAAGTAATTTATTTCTGCCTTTACAATATATTATTGGTCCAGTCTAGGAAATAAGCACACCTGTCTAAAGGGAAGAAAGATTTCCTAGATTTTAAAGACTTAATTATCCAAAACTGTCATAGACTGGATAACATTGTGCAGTGGCTGATAGTTTTGACATCTAAAATGTTTTCTTTGGTAGATACTATTTGAAGATGCATTTGATGTTGCTGCTGGCTTCCTTGACAGAAATGAGACTCAACAAGCATCCAGTCCAGGGTAATTATAAACACACCCAGTCTGCTAGCCAGCATCCTCATCCTTTGATGCACATTAATAAGGCAGCTTCCATATTTATGTCCTCCTCCCTTAGGTCTGTTAAAGACAACTGCTTGCAGCAACTTACTCATGATCATACCATTTGTTAAGGTGTAAGAATTGGTAAGCTTGCAATTAATAGACATTTTACATTAAAATGGAAAGTACCCTCTGTGCTAATCTCAAGAATGCCCAATTAGCTAAGGATAAGTTAGCTAATTTTGAACTGTGTTCTCCTCCAGTGGAACAAAAAAAGTCTTTTTAGTAGGGTTATCGATTAATCGCAGTTAACTCATACGATTAACTCAAAAAAATTAATCGTGATTAAAAAAATTAATCGTGATTAATCACACTATTAAACAATAGAATACTAATTGATATTTATTAAATAGTTGATTTTTTTTACATTTTCATAGATATTGTATTCTGTGTTGTAATTGAAATCAAAGTGTATATTTTTATTACAAATATTTGCACTGTAAAAATGATAAAAGAAATAGTATTTTTCAATTCACCTCATACAAGTACTGTAGTGCAATCTTTGTCATGAAAGTGTAACCCACAACTGTAGATTTTTTTTTGTTATATAACTGCACTCAAAAGCAAGGCAATGTATAACTTCAGAGCCTACAAGTCTACTCAGTCCTACTTCTTGTTCAGCCAATCGCTAAGACAAACAAGTTTGTTTACATTTACAGGAGATAATGCTGCCCTCTTCTTATTTACAGTGTCACCAGAAAGTGAGAACAGGCTTTCGCATGGCATTGTAGCAGGCATTGCAAGGTATTTATGTGCTAGATATGCTAAACATTCGTATGCCCCTTCATGCTTCGGCCACCATTCCACAGGACATGCTTCCATGCTGATAATGCTCTTTAAAAAAATAATGCGTTTATTAAATTTGTGACTGAACTCCTTGGGGGAGAATTGTATGTCCCCTGCTCTGTTTTACCTACATTCTGCCATATATTTCATGTTATAGCAGTTTCGGATGATGACCCAGCACATGTTCATTTTAAGAACACTTTCACTGCAGATTTCACAAAACGTAAAGAAGGTAGCAATATGAGATTTCTAAAGATAGCTACAGCACTCGACCCAAGGTTTAAGAATCTGAAGTGCCTTCCAAAATCTGAGTGGGACGAAGTCTGGAGCATGCTTTCAGAAGTCTTAAAAGAGCAACACTCCGATGCGGAAACTACAGAACCCAAACCACCAAACAAGAAAATCAACCTTCTGCTGGTGGCATCTGACTCAGATAATGAAAATGAACATGCGTCGGTCCACAATGTTTTGGATTGTTATCGAGCAGAACCTGTCATCAGCATGGATGCATGTCCTCTGTAATGGTGATTGAAGCATGAAGAGACATATGACTCTTTAGCGCATCTAGCACATAAATATCTTGCGAGGCCGGCTACAGCAGTGCCAGGAGAACGCCTGTTCTCACTTTCAGGTGACATTGTAAACAAGAAGTGGGCAGCATTATTTCCTGCAAATGTAAACAAACTTGTTTGTCTGAGCGATTGGCTGAACAAGAAGTAGAACTGAGTGGACTTGCAGGCTCTAAAATTTTACATTGTTTTATTTTTGAATGTAGTTTTTTGTACTTAATTCTACATTTGTAAGTTCAACTTTCACAATAAAGCGATTGCACTACAGTACTTGTATTAGGTGAATTGAAAAATACTATTTCTGTTGTTTTTTTACAGTGCAAATACTTGTAATCAAAATAAATATAAAGTAAGCACTGTACACTTTGTATTCTGTGTTGTAATTGAAATCAATATATTTGAAAATGTAGAAAACATCCAAAAATATTTTAATAAATGGTACTCTATTATTGTTTAACAGTGCAATTAATCACAATTTTTTTAATCGCTTGACAGCCCTGCTTTTTAGACATAGTCTCCTTCACCTTTTTTTAATATTTGAATGCAATAACAAATATCTTACAGAGCAGAAATGTAGTTTGTTTGACCTGAATAGTAACATCAGAGAAAGGAAAGATCTATTACATCAAGTCCTTCCCTGTGCAAGGGCTGTGTGTAGTCCGTCAAGAGAGGACATGTCATCATCTTGATCTCAGCCAGTACCCCTAGCAAGGGCAAGGATTGTGTTTCTTAATAGAAAATCCATGTGATGGCTCAGCTCTGAAGTACTTTCGCTGCAGGTTGTGTCTTGGGTGGGATTTTCTCTCCTTGCAAGTTGTAAGTTTAGGAAAATAATTGTCCAGAAGTTTAGAAGGTCCTTTAACATGTGAGGTGTGATTTGCTCTTAAACTAAAACTACACATCACACTGCTTGAGCAATGTAAATGAGAATAAATCCTTTTAGATTAACCAAAACACACTCAAATATATAATAAAACTAAATGAAATGTGTACCAGTTAAACAACAAGTGATTGTTTTTTAAAAAATGAGGGGAAGCATTCAGGCACACAGAGTTAGTGCCCAATCTGCACATGTCCCTAGCCAGCTCTTACTTTAGGACAATTGGGTCTTTTTTTGTCAGCCTGTGGTTTCAAGCAACTCAGGCCCAGAATAAAAAAGATTTACTATGTGCATTGGCAGAGTTCTCTGGGAGCTCAGGAGAAGATGCAAGGCTGGAAGTCAGGTTCAAGATTGGCAGAGCCTGCCGGGGAAGTTGCCCAGCATATGGCCACAGAATGGCTGTTGCTAGTTGATATTCTCAGTCAACTTGTGTGACGACATAAAGCTGTCTCATTCACTCAAAATGTAACATAAAAAATAAAAGGCCTTAATTTGAACAAGGTGATGCTATAAAACATGCAGGCTGCCAGATAAATATGACTGTTACTTTGCATTATAATTAGCATACATTTTTCTCCTGGAACAATATTATCACGTCTGCCATGTATCTCTGAATTTCTTTGCTTTGATAATTGTTTCTTGTATCACATTTCTATATTTGTATAATTTATTGTGTAATGATATCCCCGTTGTTCAGTTGTTTGCTTTCATTTTATTAATCCTGAAAATAATTATTAAGGTTTGTAAATAAATAAAAAGGAAAAGAAGCGAGCAGGAAGAGACAGGAGACTGGAAATTAAATATAATTTCTGTTTCCATTTTCAGCTCAATGTTCGCAGGCTGCACCTCAGAAAATCCAGAGGATAACCACCGGCTCTACTTGCAGATCACTGGTTTCTTAAAGGGTCTTTTCTTTGCTAACACACAGTTTCCCCAGGTAGGCCTTGCCAAAGTGTTATAGATGAGGCAGCGTATTCCTCTGAATAACAGATTGGGATTTCCATTTGATGTGCCTTTGCTCATATTCCTCAGGATCATCCAAACTGGAATCTTAGGCTTCATTATTTTTTTAATTCCTTCCATCCAAAGATTAATAAACTCACCATTTAGGGGGCAAGGTTCAGTTGTTTTATTTTAGATGCTACAAAAGACATGGGGGCCAAATTTAACTCTTGAATAACTTTACTGATATCACTGGAGTTGGCTGGCCCAGTGGACAGAAAGTCATTCAGATTGCAGGTTGTTTCCTCCCCCTTTTATCCCACTACTAGACGGGGAGATTGGGTCAGCCCCTGAGCTGCAGAACTTGCATGGGATGTGGGGACCCAAGGGAGTCCCTAAGTAAATCCTGTTTGCTCAACGTCAGCTGTGCCTCTCTGATAGTTGCTGCTACTTCTGCTTCCTAATTTCTGTCACTTGATCATCCATGATATAAAAGATGAGGAAGGAGGGGAAAGAAGAAATAGCTGCAACCAAAATACATATTTTCTTTATTGGCTGTAGCTTGTGGGAGGGTAAAGAAGCATAGCGTTTATGTCTGTCTGTATCAGGTAGTCACAATGTGCTCTCCCTTTCCTTTCTTCAAAACAATGCTATTAGAGTGTGAGTGATTTTTGTCATGAGTCTATCTCACTGCACCCAGACTGGGGAGGATGCGAAGGGGTGGTGAGACATTTAGGTCATGAAGAGACAAGCAGTGGGAATAAGAAATGGAGCTGGAGTGTGAAAGACAAAAAGATTTGTAGCATCAGAGGAAGCTATGGATTAACCTGTAGGCAGTTGACTGAGGTTGTTCATAATTCAGCTGGCACAGCCCTCAAGATAAAACCAACGTGCTGTGCACTTTCATTCCTCAGGAATACCAGGTTGTCAGTTAACAGATAATTAGGAGGGAAGCCAAGGAGAAATCACATAATAATGAATATAAACAGGCAAATTAGCCATGGCATCTGATTTAATGTAGATAACAGTACACCTAGGGAATAATACTACAAGGCAGAATACAACCTGCAAGATTTTTGGTTTGAGAGCAGCGATGCTGCTCCACATCCCAGTAGCCACAGACTCTCCACCCTGCCCCTGGTACAGTGGCTCCTGCAGGCACTCCGTTAGCTCAGGAAATTGGGCAATGCTGATGGCATAAAACACTCAGGACGGATGAGCTAGTGTCCTTAAGGTTCATGCATGTGACAAAGGTGAGGTAGCAGATATAACTGTAATCAGGATCCACAATGTGTAGCTGACTGAATAATAAAATACAGCCCCTGGTCACCTTTCCCTGTAACTGTGGCACAAGAACAATACTGATCAGCTGATGGGTTTTATAGCTGGTCAGTACAAACTAATTAGTGCTGCTTCGACCCCTCAAAGAATGTACAAATTTATGACTGTGACTATTTATACATATATCAAATGCAGCTGCTCTGGACAAGTTTCTGATCGGGTTCTCAGTGCGGCGAAGGCACCCCACCTGAAAAAATACTTGTGAGCGAACCATGCAGAAGAATGGAAAGAACTGTGTACAACAGAGTGCAGAAGGGGAGGCCTAAAACTGAGAATGGGAATGTTTAGATTACATGGAAGGGAAATATTTTTAACAGGGAGATCAGTTATGCAATTATATAACTTGTCCAGGGCTGCTGGTTTGAGGCCTTGTTGTAAGAGTTGCTCAACTGCAGATAAGATAAAACATTTTTAGATCTAGGGTAGAATTTTCAAAACTGTGTTAAGTTAAAGTCAGTGGGTGTTAGGTCCCTAACCTGCTTAGGTGCTTTTGTAAATTCACTTGAAAGCTATCTAGGTGCATAAGTATGTTTGAACATCTAGCCCTTAGGAGCCTAAGTCACACTGAAAGTAAATGGGACTTAGAAACAGAAGTGCTTAAGTCACTTTTGAAAATAGGACTTAAGCTCCTAAATCACTAAGGTGCCTTTAAAAAGGTTAACTTCCCCCTCCTCCCCGCAGTCTACAGAATCTTGCACTGGTGCGGTAGGAGGGACTAGATGAACTATGGGTGTGTCTAGATGTAATGTAAACTCAGGCTCAAGCCATACCTCCCTTCTGTCTGCACAGAAATGTGTCTGACTCCGGGCCAGCAAGTCCTCAGCATCCATGCCCTAAGATGGGCCCGAGTCCCATCCAATTGCATCATTTGGCAGCATGGATGCAGTTCGGGCCCCGATCTGCCAAACTCATCCTGAGAGTCTGCCAACGCTGTCCCACAATCCCTTGTTCCTAGCCTTTCTATCCCAAGACTAGCCAATCAACTCCCAGGAAGCAGACGCAGTCCCCTGGTTCAAGTTCAGCTGCTCAGCATTTAACCCTTCCATTTTATTCTGATTGCTGAAGTACTAAGAGAGTGAACCATCTCCTGCATAAGCTATGGCCACTGAACAGAAGTCCTTGTCAAGCGCACTGCTACCTGGTCATAGGCCCACTGTCAGCTTCTGGTAGATCTGTGGTGTGAGGCGAGCAAGATGTTCCACTCCAGTAAGAATCCCAGAAATGACCGTGTATTCCAAGAAATAAGCAGACAGTGCTGGGATTCAGCGGACTGGTGACCGTGAAGGGAGCAGATTAAACGGCTGACGAGTGACTACCGGAAAGCCAGGGATGAGAATGCACACCTCTGGGAACTCCCCATCATCCTGTCTCTTTAACGAGGACTTTGGGTGCTGGATACTGAGCCCCCAGCAGTTCACGATAGCCTGGTCAGCTGGGATGGCAGCCTTGTGACCCCCCCAAATCTAGTATAACACTGGAGGGGAGCCAGCAGACGCTGGATCAAGTGACTGGTGCTCATACCAGTCCCCAAAGAGGTTTTGCCTCCAGAGCAAACACAGCACATTCTGGGTCCATACTCAGAGGAGCTGTTTGATGACACCCGGCGCCCCCCCCGTAGGAGCAGCCTGCTGTGGAACTGGCAGCAGAAGCAGAAGAGACAGACTGTAACCCCAGAGCCTGGTAAGTGTTTGGCTCCATGTTTGTTGTTAATATGCCAATAGGAGGGGTTTCTGGCTTATGACCCAGTACAAGTTGTGGGTAGCTGTATGTGTCCACTAATGGCAAAATGCACACCTGCATCTTGGCATCAAGATGTAATTCACCACCACATGGTGAATTCAGAATGGATATCGGAAAGCGCAAACCATAGTTAAACAAGCATTTAAGATTAAATTTGTACTAGTTTCTCACACATTCTTACAGAGATGTGCTGGGATGTTAAAAGTAAGAACCGTCTATTGCTTTCCCTTTTAGTACATCACACTGTACAAATCAGTCACAACACAGCATAGTGAGCCGCCTGTAACCAGTAAAATGTATAGGGAAATGTAGTGCATGGGTGATGAAATCAGTGGCCAAAAGACGGCAGGAGATTGTATGTAGTCAAGAAATTGCCAGGGAGGGGGGGGGGCTGTCTGTGCAGTTTTATGAGAGTTTGTATTATTGTGTGGGCTTCCATGTAGTCCATGGGTCGATGTAATTAGAATAGGCTGTATTGTAAGCAATAAGAAGGCAGTAATCCATGTGGGTGCTAAATTAGCATCCTGTTGATTCCCCCCCATGAATTGTGACCCAATCTCTGATGGTGATAGCTGCAAACTTTTCCTGTAGTAGGAACGCCAGATAGGAAAAGAGCATATTTTCCAGGCCCACCTTTTTAGGACACCAGCTCACACCACTCATAGATTTGTTGCTCAGTCACCATAAGTTTGAAAATCTGTGGCATACACAGCTGACTTGCCACCAGTGGCATGGACTAGATAAGCAGTTCTCAAACTCTGGGTTGGGACCCCCAAAGTGGGTCGCAAGTCCATTTTAATGGGGTCGCCAGGGCTGGCTTAGACTTGCTGGGGCCCAGGGCCAAAGCCAAAGCCCAAGCCCCACTGCCAAAGCCCAAGCCCAAGGGCATCAGCTCTGGGTGGTGGGGCTCAGGTTACAGGCCCCCTGCCTAGGGCTGAAGCCCTTGAGCTTCGTCTTTGGCCCTGGGACGGTGAGGCTCGGGCGGGCTCGATCCCCCCTCCTGGGATCGTGTAGTAAATTTTGTTGTCAGAATGGGGTCATGATGCAATGAAGTTTGAGAACCCCTGGACTAGAATGTCTCTTTGCCATTCAGGACCCTGCAGGATTGTTAAGTCCTGCAGAATGTGGAAAGCCTGAAAGCACTGACAAAACCCCAAGCTACAGTCATCTGCATTTTTTAAACATACCTCACAATTGTGTGTGTGCCCTTTTCACTCTGTTTAACTGAGTTGTGTCTAGGGAGTTTCTGGGGAACCAAAGCATTCTGCTGAGAATATATTGGAGCTGAGTTTTACAAAGGGATTAATTTTGGCCTTGATATTTCACAGACACTTTTTCTGAGGAAGCACCGAAGCTTTTTTGAAATACCGAGACGATAGTGTGCTGTTTGATGTCTGCTTTCAGGCCCTTCCACCTCTGCAGCCCAGCCACAGTCTAGCAAGCGCCTGGGATTTTGAACAGTCATGAGTGGCGAAAGAGGAAGCATTTCCGTGATGAACTTACGGTGGACATCCTCGACAGAGCCAGCCATCAGGACCAATACCAAAGGGAAAAGGATTCACGGCAGATGGAAAGACACCAACAGGTTGCAGAGCACAAGGAGAGAATTGCAGCACATGAGGAGAGACTTCCAGCACAGTTTGTGGCGCAAGAACGGCCCTTGAGGGAGGAAGATAGAGTGCAGCAGAAAGACATGTTTGAGAGGCTGCTTGCGCCAATGGCCGCAAGACTTCAGGCTCCTGCCCCATCCACACTATGTCCTTAGTGCCCTCCATGGTACCATGTCGTGCAGACCAGGAATACATTAGAAAATACCATGGTTGGGTGGCCCATGCAACCAGGACTGAATTCTAGTTGGGCAGGACAAATGTACCCCCAGCAGTCCTCCACACTACTGCAGTGGCATCAAGTGCACACTAAACAAGCTAGAAAGGGAAAGGAGAATGGGCAGCTGGGGACACACAGAAGTAGGGAATGTAATTGTTTGCACTGTTCCATGTTTGAGTTATGCACTTTATTTTATCACCGGTTTTGATGTTGGTTTATTACTGGTGTTTTAATGGCAGCTAGCCTGCCTGACAATATTGTTTTTTGGTAATACTGCCAAGTTCACAAACAAACACTTATTTTATTTTAACTTGTATTTCCATCACTGCATCACATCATATAATGTGTATTTCAAAGAATAAAGACAAGACATGATAAGACATAGCTGAGAAGTTGTGTTCAAGCACAATTTCTCGCTATATATATTCAGATCAATCCATAAAGAAAATCCACAGTTTATGCCACACAAGCCTCCGTCCCCCACCCATGTTGTATAAGTAGTCATCTCCTCCACAATTAACAATTCATGACAATCACACACACGGCCATTCATAGCATACAGCATCCATACTTCATTTATGTACAAATTGTTATACATAACAATAAATGTACTAGTCTCCCTCTTCCATTGGTCCAGGCAAGTCCATAATGTGGGCTCACACAGCATCCCTGATTTCTATTGCCCGGGTGCATCCTGCTGCAGCTGTGACAGGCGCACCTTCTGGCTGAGTGTACCAGTTCAGCAATCCATTACTGTCATAGGTCCACTCAGTGGCAAATGGCTCACCTTTGGATTCACAGAGATTGTGAAGAGCACAGAAAGGCACAGTAATGCAGACAGCATTGATGCCACTGTAAACAGCGCTGGCGGGATTTCAGTCTGCCAAGCACATTCAACCACCATTCTGCAATTACTGAGAGTGTAATTAAACCTTCTTTTGCCAAGGCCTTTGAGATCAGGATACAGTTTCATAAGCCAAAGCAAAAGGTGGTACGTGGAATCCCCTGCAATAACAGTGGGGACAAATACTCCATAGGACAATGTCATTTGATGGCAATAGTATCCTGGTCTGTCCATGAAGACAGACTCCCAGGGAAGACCCTAGCATCATCAACTTTTCCGTGCAGCCCACATTGGTGTTCATAAATCAGCCTCTGTGGTCTACAAGGACTTGCATAACAATGGAGTAGTACCCTTTGTGTTTATGTACTCGTGTGCTTTTTGAGGAAGGCAAAGAAGTCCCTTCAAAGGCCCCAGCACAGTTTGGAAACCCCATTCTCTCAAAACCAGCAGTTACTTCAGGGACATTGTTTATGCCTACCACCTGCCTGATTGCCTCAGAAACCTCTGCCACCACTTTAGTCTCAGTTGACTTCCCAACACCAACCTGGTTAGCCATGGACTTGTAGCAATCTGGGGTAGTCAGCGTCTATATGGTTATAACAACCCACTTCTGGACCAGCATGGTCACCTTCATGCATGTGTCATGACACTGGAGGATCAGGACAAGCTGTTCACTTGCTCCAGAAATGTAACTTTCTTCATGCAAAAGTTTTGTAGCCATTGCTGGTCATCCCAGGTCCACATGACAATGTGCTCTTAGCAGTCTGTGCTTGTGGTCCTGCTCTGAAAATGTCAGTCTACTGAGGGAGTATCAGAGTCACGTGCAGCCTCAGCCAATGTGAGTCTGCCATGTCTGCATTGTCCATATCCTCCGACAGGTGCCTTCGGTTGTTCAGAAAACACGACCAAACTGTCCACTACTGTCTCATGGATGCTGTGCCTGTTTCCTGAACCAGGTGAAAGCCCAAGCAGGACACGTTCTTCAAATGCTGATGCCTTCATGTTGCTGGCTCCAGTTTCTGGGGTTCGGGGTGGGTGCAGACCCAAAAGACGGCTTGGCTCAATGAGTTGGCAGGCCATGACAACTTCCTGTAAAGTGCCATGGGAAGGACAGTCATGTTTTCCCACAGTGCACCATGAAGAAGAAGCTCGAGTGGCTACAGCTGGGGAGGGTGCTAAGAAGCCTGAGATGGGCTGGTTTGACTTGGGTCTGAATATTGCAGTGTGGTCATGTGTGCACAGGTATGAGATCCAGGTGCAGCTATTCTAAACCTACAGTCAGTAGTCACTATGGACACTCAGTACCAGGCTTACAAACACCAAGCCTGTGGGCTTGAGTCCCACAGACCCTGGGCTCACATTGCAGTGTAGACATATGTCAAAAGACCACCAGCTTTTTCACCTCTGCTTCACTGACCTCCCAAGAGGCACTCACTCTCCTTAAGTCTGTCCAGGAGAGGGACTCATCCATCTCTTGAGTTAAGGGAAGTAGGTCCTGATCCTGAGCTACTGAAGTCAGTGGGATCCACAGAGCTAGGTGCCTTAGTCCCACTTTTAGGCACCACTGCGATCCACAGAACCTCGCTCAGCTGCTGTCTATTCCTGTAGGCGCCTACGTTTTTACTCTGGACATGCACACTGCAGCCTCATACTAGGCACCAGGCTACTGCCCGAGCACAGCTGCCTCACCATGGTGTCTGGACAGCCAAGCACCAGGGGAATTCACTGTGACAGGTTGGATCACAGAAACCCCCTTGGGGCTGCCAACTGGTATGCCAAGACTACTTCTGCCCCTGCTTTCCCTGCCAGCTTGGGACTCCAGCACCCTGTCTTGTTGAGCCAGACACACCAGTCTGCTCCAACACAGATCCAGGGTCTGAATCATGTGCCCCAAAGCTGCAGACGTAACTGAAAGCAACTTAAGAAGTGTTCTTGTCTTCAATACTCAGATGCCCAACTCCCAATGGGGTTCAAACCCCAAATAAATCCGTTTTACTCTGTATAAAGGTTATACAGGGTAAATTCATAAATTGTTCACCCTCTATAACACTGATAGAGAGATATGCACAGCTATTTGCCCCCCCCCCCCCCGGGTATTAATACATACTCTGGGTTAATTAATAAGTAAAAAGTGATTTTATTAAAAACAGAAAGTAGGATTTAAGTGGTTCCAAGTAATGACAGACAGAACAAAGTGAATTACCAAGCAAAATAAAATAAAACACACAAGTCTAAGCCTAGTACAGTAGTAAAACTGAATATAGATAAAATCTCACCCTCAGAGATGTTTCAATAAGTTTCTTTCACAGACAGGATGCCTTCCTAGTCTGGGCACAATCCTTTCTCCTGCTACAGCCCTTGTTCCAGCTCAGGTGGTAGGTAGGGGATTTTCATGACTGCAGCCCTTTTGGGTCTGTTCCACCCACTTATATATCTTTTGCATAAGGCGGGAATCCTTTGTCCCTCTCTGGCTTCTCACCCCTCCTTCTCAATGGAAAAACACCAGGTTAAAGATGGATTCCAGTGCAGGTGGCATGATCACATGTCACTGTAAGACTTCATTACCCACTTGCCAGCATATATGTATACAGGAAGAGTTGCAAGTAAAACAGAGACATCTACAGTCAATTGTCCTGGTTAATGGGAGCCATCAAGATTCCAAACCACCATTAATGGCTCACACTTTGCATAACTACAATAGGACCTCAGAGTTATATTTCATATTTCTAGTTTCAGATACAAGAGTGATACATTTACACAAATAGGATGACCACACTCAGTAGATAAGCTTTTTAATGATACCTTACAAGAGACCTTTTGCATGAAGCATATTCCAGTTACATTATATTTACAGCATTAGCATATTTTCATGAAATCATATAGAGTGCAACATCACATTCACAACCCGGGAAAGATGGACTTTTGGCTGCCTAAGTTGCCTGCAGGGACCCAATCTGGAAAGCAGCCTCTGAGCACACCTACCAGATTGGGGCCTCAGGTGAGTTCACACAAAACAGGTGGCGGGGTGGGGGAGGAGAGGAGGGCATCAACCACTGTTATATCTTTGTGGATAGAGTACTTAACCAGGCTCTGTGAGTCGTCTGTCCCCCCCAGTTCAAGTTCCCCCTTCTGAGGGAAGAAGGGATTTGAACAGGGATTGCCACATTGCACGGGATTGTCATAACGACTTGGCTATGGAGCCATCTTTCTCTAGCCCAATCAATATGTAAATATTGCATTGTAACAAAGTGGAACAACTTCAGCAGGAGAGCTTGAGGGAGACCCACCTCCGACTATTCATAGGCTAGTGGTCAGGGCAGTCTCCTGCTATGTGGCAGATCCCTATACAAATCCCTTCTCTCTTCAGGCAGAGGTGGTACATGAAGTGGGGGTCTTCCACATCCCAGGTGAGTACCCTATCCACTAAAATGAAGATTGCAAGGGAGCAGTTCCTCCTTCCACCCCACCTTGTTTTGTTTCAGGTCCTGCACCTAGTGTCTAACTTCCCCAGTTTGTGGATCACTAGCAGAGCTCCGCATAGCCTAGACTTAGACACCAATCTTCAAGAGAGGGATGGGGCTTAGGATTTATCCCTCTGGTCGGTGTCTCCCATTGGCTAGCTTAGGTAGCTTGCATGCTAGCTTTGTCAATCGCATTCTTAGGTGCCTGTCTCTCCCCATTCAGTGTATAAGTGCCTAGGCACCTAAGAGGGCTTTTGGATCACAATGTTGTTCCAGTGATTGCCTAGGTAGTTAAGCGCTTGGCAGTGTGACCCCGAGCATTGTAACACCTATGTCCCTTTGTGAATCTTGCCCACAATATCTTGTGGGATGTACTCAGTCCGTCGCAGATTAAGGACCTAAGAGGCAACCATGTGCCCATTGCACTCAGTGAAATCTCTAAATGATATCAGCTGGACCAGGACTGACCCCTACTTCCTTAGCAATTGGTTGAAACAGAGAGACTGTCTTCAGACTGCCAACACACTTCTGCTGGCATGTGTCAGTGGCTGACTGAAAAGAGAGGGAGTGCTCACTGTCCCTTTGCTGAAGTATGCAGGTGCCAGATCACCAGGTTTTCTAATGACCACAATCAGCTTCTATCTCCCCCATTACCCTGCTTGTGTTTTCCAGGAAGAGGCTCTTCAGTTTGACTACGAGACCGTGATGCTGCAGTGCACGGAGACCTTTGATGATGAAGATTTGTAAATACAGGTGTCTCCGTTAACTAAAACATTACAGAGCATTGCTTGACGTGCCTGGCCCGTGAAAAGATGCTGCACCCGTTTCAGTGAGCTGCTTCAGGGCATGGATGGAGAAACTGTGTTGAAGTGATTTGTTACTGTTTACTGTACATTCCCTCATCAGTGCTTTTGTGCATCAGTTACATAATTTATATGTTAAAATGTTTTAGGTTACAGCTATTTATAAAGTTTTAAAGAAAAGAGATGGTGTAGTGCATCTGTTTTCGTTTGACTGGTTTTGTTTGGGGGGGTTTTGTTTTGTTTTTGTACAGTGGACTTTGCATTTCATCAGCAATAAGGTTTTGTCAGATCTCTTGTTTTTACAAACCAAGGACCAACGCCAAAATCAAAAAGTATTACACGTGCAGAAAAACTTTCATGTCATGTACAAATGGGGGGAGGGTAATGTGTACTGATCTAATATATCAACTTGGCCACTAATCATGTCTCATATTCTTAGCATTTATGGCCAGAAGGGACCATTAGATTATCTAGTCTGACCTCCTATGTATCACAGGTCATTAAATTGCACCCACTTACCCCTGTATTGAGCCCACTAATCACATTTGACTAATGTATAATTTGTGTTTGGTCACAAGGCATAAGTTCTAGAAAGGCATCCTGTCTTAATTTGACAACATCAAGAGATGGAGAATCCACCGCTTCCCTTGGTAGTTTGTTCCATGGTTACTTACTCTCACTTAAAAAAATTGTGCCTCATTTCTAACTTGAATTTTTCTGGCTTCAGCTTCCAGTCCTTAGTTTATGTTCTGCCTTTCTCTGCAAGATTAAAGAACCCTTCAGTACCTGGTACTTTCTCCCTGTGCTTATACACTATAACCAAATCACCTCTCAAGCTTCTTTTTGATAAATTAAACCGATTGAACTCTTAAGTCTCTCAAGATAAGGCATTTTCTCCAGCCCTCTTAATCATTTTTGTGGCTATTTTCTGCACACTCTCAAATTTTTCAGCAGCTTTTTAAAAACGTGGAAACATCTTTTTTTGGAGGGGCTGGGAATGAATCAGTAAAAAACTGCAGCCAGTGATGGTTGGGATAGTCAGCAATCTCACCTAACGATGAGCTAAAAACAAACAAAAACCAAAACAGGATTGGCCAAATGTGCTCAAGCAATCTCCTCTGTTCGGTGCATCTGTGACGGGTTGGATCACAGAAACCCCCTTGGGAGCTGCCACCCGATGTGCCAAGACTACTTCTGCTCCTGTTTTCCCTGCCAGCTCAGGACTCCAGCACCCTGTCTTGCTGAGCCAGACACTCCTGTTTGGCTCCACACACAGATCCAGGGTCTGAATCTCCTGTCCCAAAACTGCAAGTTTACCTGAAAACAGCTCGCAGTAGCGCGCTTGTCTTTAGCACTCAGATGCCCAACTCCCAATGGGGTCTAAACCCAGATAAATCCGTTTTACCTTGCATAAAGCTTATGCAGAGTAAACTCATACATTGTTCGCCCTCTATAACACTGATAGAGAGATATGCACAGTTGTTTGCTCCCCCAGGTATTAATACATACTCGGAGTAAATTACTAAATAAAAAGTGATTTTATTAAATACAGACAGTAGGATTTAAGTGGTTCAAAGTAGTAACAGACAGAACAAAGTAAGTCACCAAGCAAAATAAAATAAAATGCGCAAATCTATGCCTAATCAAACTAAATACAGATAATCTCACCCTCAGAGATGTTTCAGTAAGTTTTTCTCAGACTGGACACCTTCCAGGCCTGGGCACAATTCTTTCCCCTGGTACAGCTCTTGTTGCAGCTCAGGTGGTAGCTAGGGGATTCTTCATGATGGCTTCCCCCTCTCTCTGTTCTCTTCCCCCCTTATATATCTTTTGCATAAGGCGGGAACTCTTTGTCTCTCTGGGTTTCCACCCCCCCTCACTGGAAAAGCACCAGGTTAAAGATGGATTCCAGTTCAGGTGACATGATCACATGTCCCTGCAAGACTTCATTACTCACTTGCCAGCACACACATATACAGGGAGACTCACAGGTAACTACAGCCATCTGCAGACAATGGGAGTCATCAAGATTCCAAACCATCATTAATGGTCCACACTTTACACAATTACAATAGGCCCTCAGAGTTACATTTTATATTTCTAGTTTTAGATACAAGAGTGGTACATTTATACAAATCAGATGATCATACTCAGTAGATTATAAGCTTTGTAATGATACCTTACAAGAGACCTTTTGCATGAGGCATATCCCAGTTACTTACATTCACTTATTACCATATTTTCTCTAAAACTATCCCAGTTACATTATATTGACTTATTATCAAGTTTTTATAAAACCATATAGACTGCACGACGTCACAGCATCATTGACAGGTTGCTGAAGAAGAACGATGCATAGAGATCTTCTCTCAAAATAGTGAAGAAATAATTCTCTTTTGCACTTGCAAAGCACCTTTCAGTCAGAGATCTCAAAGTGCTTTACCAACATGTGAATTAATCATCATCCAATTCATACATAACCTAAGGCCCAGAGCAGTTAGGTGACCTTGCCCACAGTAAGTCTGTGGCAGAACTGGAAATAAAGCACAGCAGTGCCGTCTCCTAGGTCCCTGCTCTAAACAATAGATTAGTAGTTCCCAAACTGTGGCCCTCAGCAAGCACAAGACACATCATAACATGGAGACCCACCCATGACTCCACATCTGTCTCTGTGCCCACCCCCACAACTTGGAGTGGCAATGGGCCCCCCCTTCCAGCAGCATATGGCCCTTTCCCCCTTCAAGAGGGACAGCAGCTGTGCTCCCCAACTTTCCCTGAAGAGGCAGGGATGGTAGCATGGGGGGTCCCCAATATCTTAGCAACCAGAGTGCATCAGCCTGGGGGGGGGGGTGAGCCAGACCCACTACACACATCTACCACACATGGTCCTGTCTACTGGTGTTGGCAGGGGCACCCCAGAGTAGTGGGGTCTTGGAGTTAACATCCCAGTAGGATAAACAGGGCACTCACAACTCTCTGAGCTATTGTTTGAGGCCCTCTGAAAATTCAGGCAGATGTCACTCAGTTCAGTTTGGGTTTTTCGTTGCAGCCATGAAGGCTAAAAATCATTTTTAAAAAAATGAAACCTGATAGAGTTTACTCCTGGGGGAATTTTGTGCCACTGTACAAATGCAGAATTAATGTCCCCCACAGATCCCCCTACCCCCTGCAGAATAATTGATTCTGATGGGGAGGCAAAGGGAAGCTGCAATTACACCTTTTGCCCACCAAAGGCTGATGTGCCAGAAGAGAGGACAGCTGGCTATGGGCCAGGACAGGCAACCGCTGCAAGGGAGGGGGCAGAGGCTGCCTTCCTCACAGCACCCTGCCTGCGGGGGCCAGATGAGGAGGCATGGGCTATGGGGGGGGATGATGGGCTGAGTGGGGCACACGGGACTGCTGGGGGGGTCACACAGAGGGGTTCACAAGGACTAGT
This sequence comes from Chrysemys picta bellii, assembly GCF_011386835.1. NCBI lineage: Eukaryota > Metazoa > Chordata > Testudines > Emydidae > Chrysemys > Chrysemys picta. The sequence continues at coordinate 88,183,716 of NC_088791.1, read as the reverse complement.
GGGGGGCAGACTGAGCAGGGGCACAGGAGCTATTGGCGTGACAACATTGAGCCAGGGCTGAATGGTAGTGTGGGGTGCAGAGCCACATGGGGACAGGGGCAGCAAAGCCTGGCTGATTGAGGGTGCAGGGACACCTGGAGACGGGAGGTGGGGGTGCAGGGCCACATGGGGATAAGGGCAGCTGTGCCTAGCTAAATGGTGAGTGGAGGTGCAGGCACACACGGGGATGGGGGCAGATGTGCCTGACTGAATAGGAGAGGCTAGGGGTCAGCCAGAGGCTGCATGGGGGAGGCTCCTCCCACCCCCAAAAAAACCTGTTCCATAGTTCTCCCTCCACACTCACACCCAACAACCATCCAGATTAACTCCCAGGCTCTTTCCCATCAATCACTTCCCTCTCCCTCAGCTCCTCCATTACTCCTGACTCCCCCAAGCCTTTGCACTGCTTCTGAGGGGTGCAGGAAATACGTTTCTTCTTTGAGTGATTGCTCATGTGCATTCCACAGTAGGTGTGCATGCTCACCACATGCACCAGCGCCAGAAGTTTTTCCCTTAGCAGTACCCATAGGGGAGCACCCCAGCGACCCCTGGAGTGGCAGCACCATGATGCGGTATAAGGGGCGCTGCGCGCTCGTCCCACCCTCAGTTCCTTCTTGCCACCAGTGAAGGTGCTTCAGAACTGCTTTGCTGCAGCTCTGCTGTAGCTTTCCCTCTTGGACTCTGTTAGTTCATAGTTATTAGTGCCTGTAGTTTAAAAAAAAAAAGTAGTTTTAGTTAGACTTAGTTTAGTGCGCCTGGGTCAGGGCATGCCCCGTGCCCCGGGCTTTAAGTCATGCGACACTTGCAAATGGCCCATGCCCGCGAGTCATCCACACACGGACTGTTTACGCTCTCTGGGGGAAACTCATCTCAGCGATCGCTGCAAGATTTGCAAATCCTTCAAACCTCGGACCAAGAAGGAGCGGGACATTTGGCTCCGAGCCATTTTGATGGAGTCGGCCCTAACCCCAACACTGCTGCACCGCTCCGAGTCAGCACCAAGCACCATGGCATCAGTGCACGGTGACCCAACGGTGCCCTACACCAGTCGGCACTGCTCCCTGTCCACGGGACACTCCAAAAAGGCAAAGAAGAGGTCTTCACCATAGCACCAGAACAAGAGTGGGGCAGAGACTAGACCCATGTTGGGCAGCTCTCGGTCCCCATCGGCCTTACAGCCTCCGCCTTAAGTTGAGCGGAGTAGCCCGGCCCACTCCGAGCCGGCCTCCCCGGATGCCAGTGGCCACATTTGGATGCCCTCCATGCCGTAGGCCCTGCAGGTGGCTCAAGACATTATGTCTCTGCCGGTACCGGTAGTACCGCCGTTGTCGGCTCCCCGGTCCAGAGGCAAGCCACCGCTCAGACCCCTGCAGTCGCCGCCTGGATGGTACCGCTCATGGTTGAGGGAAGGGTCCCAATGCCATTCCCCACTCAGTGACCCCCGTGCGCAGTCTGCGCTGGTCCCTGTCGACCCCCACCAGGTTGTCTGGCTGGGTACCGACTGGCAGGGGTTCCAGGCACCACTCCGCCTTGAGGGAACATAGACCTCACAAAGAGAGTGTGCCCCATCGAGACCAGGACAGACGGCACCGGAGGTCGTTGTCTCAGAGAAACTACCGTAGCCCCTTGTGGTACAGGCATCAACGCCTTTCCCGTTCTTCTTCTCGCTTGAGGTCCCCGCCACGGTACGGCTCCTGCAGCCCCAGGCGTCAATCGCTGGCACCCCACCGTCGCGGATCTGCCCGTCAGAACCAGTCGTGGATCAGCCACTACGGCGGTACTCCCGCTCCTCCACACAGGGATCATGGTCTCGCGGTCGGCACCGCTCCTGATGCCACCACTCGTCCCAGTCCCGGGATGATGGTCAATCGTATGCCAGCCCATCCTCCCTTCAGAGTCGTCAGTCGATGGGCCAGGCTAGTCAGGCTGGACAGCCCACTCCACCAGTGCCACAGCAGGTGCAGTGGCACCGGGCTCCTTGGCCAGTGCCATGGTACCAATGGGCCCCGACACAGCCTCTGGTGGTGGCTCGCTCAGTGGCTGGAGCCTCGGAAAGACCGTCGGCCTCCCTTTCTCAGCCTCCAAGAAAGGAGTCGGTGGAGCATTCATCCCTGGTCCCGTGCTCAGAAGGGGTCCAAGTGGTGGGACCTGCGGCACCAGTGGGGATGCAGAGTACCACACCCCCATCCTCGTCCTCCTCCGATGAGGCAATCACAGCCCCTCCTCCGCCTGTCCCGCAGAAGGACATGAAAGCCCACCAAGAGCTGTTGAAAAGGGTGGCATCAAGCCTCAACCTACAAGCTGAGGAGGTGGAGGAACCCTTGGACTCCCTCTTCAACGTGCTCTTGGCTCCGGCACTGGGCAGGGTGGCTAAGATCTCGAACGCCTTGTGGCAAACCTCGGCTTCCTTGCCCCCCATCTCTAAGAGGGCGGAACAGAAGTATTTCATGCCCACCAAGGAGTGCAAATATCTGTATACCCACCCCATCCCCAACTCTCTAGCGATCGAGTCGGTCAACCATAGGGAGTGGCAAGGTCAACCCACTCTTACTCCTAAAAATAAGGACTCAAGGAGACTAGATCTATTTGGTAGAAAGGTTTATTCATCCTCGAGCTTCCAACTGAGGGTGGCGAATCACCAAGCCCTGCTGGGTAGATACGATTTCAATTTGTGGGGCTCCCTGCCCAAATTTGCGGACTCCCTCCAGGAGTGCGATAAGAAAGAGTTCAAGGCTCTTGTTGAGGAGGGCACGGCTGCTGCCAGGGCGGCCCTTCAGGCAGCCTCGGATGCCATGGATACGGCTGCAAGGTCTATGGCCTCTGCGGTGTCCATGAGGAGAGTGTCATGGCTCCTGCTGTCTGGATTGTCCAGAGAGGCACAGAACTCCTTACAGGACCTTCTGTTCGATGGCAAGGCCCTGTTTGCGGAACAAACAGACGTGAAGTTACATGGTCTGAAGGACTCCCACATGGTATTAAAGACCCCTGGCATCTATGTCCCGGCCCCAGCCAGGACCAAGTTTAAACCACAGCAGGCTCCCAGTCAGGCCACCCACTCCAGATATAAGCCCTCTTATAAAAAGTCAAGGGACTATAAAAAGTGCCCGCAAAGTCAATCCCGGCCTGCGTCCCAGCCTGGACCCTCTAAGGGTAAACAGGTGGGAAAGCGCCAGTTTGATGGGACGCCTGGGGGCGACTTCCCAGTTCATACCAGGGATCCACCCGCAATAAAGCTTCCCTTCTCCAACCGGTTGTGTGCTTTTCTTCTGGAGTGGTCGCGGCTGGCCTTGGACTGATAGGTCCTCAACACCGTCTCCCAGAGCTACACCCTCCAGTTTACTTCTACCCCACCCACGGACCCTCCATCCCCATCCCTCTTCAGGGACCCCTCTCACAAGAGCCTACTCAAGCAGGAGGTGAGGCAGCTCCTTGGCTTAGGAGCAGTGGAGTTGGTGCCAGCGCAGTTCAGACACAAAGGGTTCTACTCCCACTATTTCCTTATCCCGAAGGCCAAAGGGGGGCTCAGGCCCATTCTGGACCTGCGAGGCCTGAACCAGTACATGGTAAAGCTCAAGTTTCGCATGGTCTCTCTATCCTCCATCATCCCCTCCCTGGATCCCGGGGACTGGTACGCCGCCCTCGATCTACAGGACGCGTACTTCCACATTCATATATTCGAGGGACACAGGCGTTTCCTCCGTTTCACGGTTGGGCAAGAGCACTACCAGTTCACTGTACTCCCGTTTGGCCTGTCCATGGCTTCCAGGGTATTCACAAAGTGTATGTTTGGGTTTAGTGGCCTACCTCAGATGTCAGGGGGTCCAGATCTTTCCCTACCTCGACGACTGGTTGGTCAACGGCAGCTCCAGGTCGCAGGTACAGGATCACGTATCACTCCTCCCATCCACATGCACTACACTGGGCCTGTTGGTAAATGACACCAAGTCCACATTAGTTCCAGTGCAGCGCATAAAGTTCATTGGGTCAATTCTGGATGCAACGTCAGCCAAAGCCTCCCTCCCACCGGACAGATTCGAAACCCTAAGGGAGCTCATCAGAACAGTCACAAGGTTGCCCGTGACCACAGCCAGAGCATGCCTCCAACTCCTGGGTCATATGTCAGCATGCACATACGTGGTTCATCACACCAGACTCAGGATGAGGCCCCTCCAGCTCTGGTTGGCCTCTGTATTCTCCCAGTCCAAAGACAGGATGGACAAAATCCTCACTGCCTGAACCGGTGATAGCCTTCCTGTGCTGGTGGCCCTCCCCAGGAAACATGCTCCAAGGGGTCCCATTCAGGGGCCGACCCCCGTCTGTGGAATTGGTGTCCGACGCATCAGACCTAGGGTTGGGAGCCCATGTGGGAAACCTCCAGACCCAAGGTCTGTGGTCCGCACAGGACCTTGCCCTGCACGTACATATCAAGGAGCTCAGGGTGGTCCATCTGTCATGTGTGGCCTTCCACTCGCACCTGGCAGGCAGAGTGATCAGGGTTCTCACGGACAACACGGCCTCGATGTTCTACATCAACAGGCAAGGCGGGGCCTGTTCCTCAGCCCTCTGCCAGGAAAGTGCTCAGACTGTGGGACTTAAAATCATTGAATAGAATCATTGAATATCAGAGTTGGAGGGGAGCTCAGGAGATCATCTAGTCCAACCCCCTGCTCAAAGCAGGACCAATCCCTAACTAAATCATCCCGGCCAGGGCTTTGTCAAGCCTGACCTTAAAAACCTCTAAGGAAGGAGATTCCACCACCTCCCTAGGTAACCCATTCCAGTGCTTCACCACCCTCCTAGTGAAAAAGCTTTTCCTAATGTCCAACCTAAACCTTCCCCACTGCAACTTGAGAGCATTGCTCCTTGTTCTGTCATCTGCTACCACTGAGAACAGTCTAGATCCATCCTCTTTGGAACCCCCCTTTCAGGTGGTTGAAAGCAGCTATCAAATCCTCCCTCATTCTTCTCTTCTGCAGACTAAACAATCCCAGTTCCCTCAGCCTCTCCTCATAAGTCATGTGTTCCAGCCTCCTTAATAATTTTTGTTGCCCTCCGCTGGACTCTTTCCAATTTTTCCACATCCTTCTTGTAGTGTGGGGCCCAAAACTGGACACAGTACTCCAGATGAGGCCTCACCGATGTCGAATAGAGGGGAATGATCACGTCCCTCGATCTGCTGGCAATGCTCCTACTTATACAACCCGAAATGCTGTTAGCCTTCTTGGCAACAAGGACCTCCTTCTGTTTTGGGTGTACAGTTACAGTACATAATACAATGAGGTGCTGATCCATGGATAAGCAATACTGCAATGCAAAGAAAGAGTACTGAATAATAATTATACCGGTGAATCGGGCATGTCTGGCCAACTGATTAGGGAAAAGGCGGTGAGGTTGCAGAATGCTGCACTGAAGTATATTTAGATGTCCATGTCTCATGAAGGCAAAAGAATATGCTCATTTGATGGACATCATCTGTCAGCTCAAAACACTCCTAGCGCTGCTTACATAAGAATACGTGAAGTAGGGAGGGAAGTTGAAGTTGAGAGGAAGAAGAAATGGAAACAGCTTGCTCTTTTCCACCTAACGCAGCCTGGAGTTCTTTACGGCCAGCGAGTCGGGAGCTTGCTAAAGTCAACGTTTTCCAAAGCTTTGGCACAAATGTAATGCTGACATAGCAGGTGCGACCCCACTGAAGTCAATGAAGCTGTGTCAGCTTATGCCAGGGCTACATTTGGGCCTTAATCTTTGGTAGGGAGGGAAGCTCAGAGAGATCTTTCATTCATTATACGCTCCTGACAGAGCCACTTTTATAACCGCTAGCCCACCCTGAAACGGGTTTATCTAGCATACACAAACAGCCTCTCCAGATATCGCTCAGCACAGAGCCCCTGAGCAAAACGCTGCCACTTTCATCCCATCTAAAGTCACGATTTAGCTCTTCAGCAAGGCATGGCCAATAGGGTCACAAAGTTTCCCATGGATTATGTTTGGCCGCCCTTTGTGTACGTTCTCATTGTGATGCCAGGAGGAGACCCTTGCAAAACCCTGATGCATCCAGAGGAGGATGTACAGTATATGCCCCTTTAGGGCACCCTCACCCAAAAGGTCAGACTAAAAAGGCATTCATTTCTATTTAGATTGCATGGCCTGTTCCCTGCTCAGTCCTTGGAGAAGACGGTCTCAGAGGAAAGACATGTTTGCCGACAAGAAGCAGCTTCTCAAGGAACGTAGGCACAGCAGGGCGGCGGATGGCTCAAGGGGCGGTTGGTAATGGGATATGAAACCTTTCATCTCTAAGTCACTAGTCTGAAATTGGCCCCCGGTTGTTAGTAACGGAAAGTTACCATCTGACACTGGCTCGGTGACCTAGTATATATGAAACGAGTTAGCAGGTCTCTGCCCAACGCCTGCATAGCCCATGATATTTACCTGGAAGCCCATCACTTACTGGGCATCTGGAACTCTCGGGCAGATCAGCTGAGCCGGGACTTCTCTCAGCACGAGTGGACACTGCACCCAGAGGTGGTGCACAGGATTTTCCAAACGCGGGGCACTCCCCAAGTGGACCTGTTCACGACCCGGCAGAACCCCCGGTGTCCCCGCTACTGCTCTGGGGTGGAGGGGGGGGTTGGGCGTGGGGGCGATCTTTGATGCCTTTCTTCTGCCCTGGTTGGGCCAATTTTTCTATGCCTTTCCCCTGATTCCCCTGATCGGCAGGGTCTTGGAAAAGATAAAAACAGACAGGGCCCGAGTCCTCCTGATCACCTCGGCATGGCCCAGGCAACATTAGTTCGGGACTCTCACGAGCCTGGCAGTTGCCCGGCTGTGGCGGTTGCCAACCTGCCCAGACCTGCTCTCCCAGGACCAAGGTTGACTTCTCCACCCCAACCTAGCAGCACTCCACCTCATGGCGTGGCTGCTCCATGGTTAGGCGGGGAGGAGAGGACTTGCTCAGAAGGGGTTCAGCACATCCTCCTGGAGACCAGGTGTCCCTCCACGCATCAGGCCTACCTGGCAAAATGGTCTTGGTTTTCCCGGTGGGCTGCTGATCGGGGCGTCTCACTCGTGGCTGCTCCGATCCAGATTATATTAGACTACCTCCTTCATCTTAGAGCCCAGGGCCTAGCATCCTCGTCCGTCAAGGTACACTTGGCGGCCATATCGGCTTTCCACCCGCCAGTGCAGGGTTCACAATATTCTCTCATGCCATGACTGGCCGATTCCTTAAGGGTTTGGATCGCCTCTTCCCGTATGTTAGGCCCCTAGTCCCACAGTGGGACCTGAACTTGGTGCTGGCTAGGTTAACTGGACGTACATTTGAACTGTTGGCCACATGCTCCTGGTCACACCTCTCATGGAAGATAGCCTTCCTGGTGGCAATCACGTTCACTAGACGGGTCTCGGAGCTCCAGGCCCTGACCTCCGAACCCCCGTACACGGTGTTCCATAAGGATAAGGTACAGCTCCGACCACATCCTTCATTCCTTCCTAAGGTGGTCTATGCCTACTATATGGGCCAGGACATCTTCCTGCCGGTGCTCTGTCCCATACCTCACACGTCCAGTGAGGAGTGCCGCTTCCACATGCTAGATGTGAGACGGGCTCTGGCTTGTTACCTAGAATGTACAAAACCATTCAGGAAATCTTCACAACTGTTCATCGCCTCAGCCGAACGCATGAGAGGCCGGCCGATCTCCACTCAGCAGCTCTCCAACTGGATCACCTCGTGTATCCGTACTTGTTATGACCTGGTAGGAGTCCCTCCACTGCCGATTGTGAGGGCACACTCGACCAGGGTGCAGGCCTCGTTGGCTGCCTTTCTGGCCCATGTCCCTATTCAGGACATCTGTAGGGCTGCCACATGGTCATCGGTTCACACGTTCACCTCATATTATGCGATCATCTCCCAAACCAGGAAGGATGCTGGGTTCAGCAGGACTGTGCTCTGTCCTGAGTATCTGTGAACTCCTACCCACCTCCAACAGATATAGCTTGAAATCACCTCTTGTGGAATGCACATGAGCAATCACTCGAAGAAGAAAAGACAGTTACCTTTTCCATAACTGGTGTTCTTCAAGATGTGTTGCTCATGTCCATTCCACATCCCACCCTCCTTCCCTTCTGTCGGAGTTGTCTGGCAAGAAGGAACTGAGGGTGGGGGGAGCGCGCAGCGCCACTCCAAGGGTCATTAGGGGCGCTCCCCTACTGGTACTGCTAAGGGAAAAACTTCCAGCACCGGTGAACGTGGCGAGCACGCACATCTATTGTGGAATGGACATGAGCAACACATCTCAAAGAACTCCAGTTACGGAAAGGTAATTGTCTTTTCTGTACTGTAATTTAAATGAATTATTACTCAGAGTTCTGTATTAATATGCCTAGTAAGGAATCTATTTGTCAAAAAAACATTTCCTGAATCTTTTTTGTTGTCTGTATTGTTACAGACATACTTGCTGACAGGCATTTTGAAATAAATTACCAACATAATTGAAACTAGCATGATTATATTGTGTTATTTTGACAAATAAAATATGCAGAATTTTAAAATATTGTGCACAGACTTTTTAGGCACAGAATTTTTAATTTTTTGGCACAGAATTCCCCAAGAGGTTCCTGCTTGACAACAGGAACAGGGACCCTAGGCATTGACTATAGGCCTAGATTCACAAAGGTACTTAGGCATGATGCTGAGCAATGCACCGCCTAACTTTGGGGGCCTACGAACTCACAGGAACATACTGATTCACAAAGCCTGAGTTAGATGGCTAGGATCCCTATATACTGAATGGGGAGATAAGTGCAATGCACAAGAGCCAACACCGTAGGCACGGAGCTGCTAAGCTAGTCAATGGGAGATGCCAATCAGAGGAATGTGTCCTAAGCCCCATGCCTGCCCAGAGATAGGCACCAAACTCTGGGCAGCAGGGACGCGTCTATTTCTGCTAGCGATTCATGAACAGGAGCCTCTCTCCTGGAATCAACTGACTTAGGCATCTAAATCATTTCTTGAGGGAATGAGTTAGGCTCCTACCTCACATCACACAAAATGTCCGGGGGGGCGGGGGTGCCCACCTCATAGCTTTCAGCCCAGTGGTTTGAGTACTCACCTGGGATGTGGGACACCTGGGTTCAAATCCTCTCTCTCTTCCTCAGGTGGAGAGAGGAGGAAATTGAAGCTGGTGGGTGCTCTAGCTGCTGGGCTGAAAGACCAAAGCAGGTCCTGCATGCGACTTAGGCAGACAAATGCCTATCTTGCCCCTGTTCATGGATCACACTAGGGTTTAGGCAGGAGATGGGCACCTGGCTGCCTAAGGGGAGGTAGCAGAGCACATGCCCAGAGGCAAAAACTTAGGCACCCAGGGAATTTTTACCCTGGGTGGGCGGGGGGAATAACTTAGGTGCTGAGTGAGTTTAGGCACCTGAAGGGTTCAGCAGTTTTGTGGATCACAGCAGAGCCAAAACTGGGACTTAGGTGCCTAAACCCAGACTTAAGCAACTCAGTACCTTTGTGAATCCAGGCCACAGTGCATGTGTGTTAATCCAGCACTGACAACCAGACATGAAACACACTGCATGCGGCTGAATACTAAGCAAAGCTGAATGAACAAGAACTGCTTGCATGTTAGTAACAAATGGAGAAGTTCTATCCCATACCCTTTTTTTTTTAAACAGAGCATCTTACATACATAGCACCACACACTGCTTTACAGGGACAGGATCAGTTTTAAGATAATGCAAGCTTGAAGGTGAAGTTTAAACCAAGGAGGACCTGGGTAGGGAAGGAGCTTTGTGGAAGGAGGCTAAAAACAGTAACGGACACCACAGAAAAATGAAGAGAAGGTTATTTTGTTTCTCCAACTGAATGATTATCTATTGAGCACCAATAGTGTGTGGTCTGTATCTAACAAGCAGGAGGGACAGTCCGTATCACACAGAGCCTACAGTCTAAATGGACAGCACACAGTGCTAACATACAATGCATCAGGTGAGCTGAGGGTCACTATCACAACACAGGGAAGGATTTTTAGTTTCTGTCCTGGACATTTTTAATTTTTTTACAGAGAGTCTTGGTTTGGCAGATGTGAGATGGTCAATTTCACAAGAGATGCCAGGATCTGAAAACATAGGGTGGCAGGCTGGGACACTTGGGGAGGAAGGGAGTTTGAGGCAGATGGGCAGCAGGGAAGAAGGCAGGAAGAAAACAGTGGGCAATGCAAACAAAAGTGGGAGGGTAGGTTACACAGCTGCAAAAGGTTATAACTGGAGCATATGATGATGGCCACTAGAAATTAAACACAGGGAGAGAGTAATAATTCATTACAGCTCTGCTACAGACTTAGGGTGCAGAGATTTCTCTTTGTAGATGTGAGAATTAGCTAACAATAAAGCCATAGAAGCTAGAACACAAAACGGGACAGCTAGTTACATGCAAACACATTTCATGGCCTGTGTTATACAGGAGGTCAGACTAGAGGATCACAATGTTCCTTTCTGGCCGTGAAATCTATTTCTACAAGGCCAGCAACAGTCTTTGCCTATAGCTCATTTACTAGATGCCTGTACAGTGCCTAATGGCCTCCCACCTGGCTGAGGCCCTAGGCATTACCACAATATAAAACAATAAACAAGAAGAGGCAATATGTTTGACAGTGAAGCTGGTGTTTCACAGGCAAGCTAAAGCTCTGGTCTAGATCCCACAAATTCTGTTTTACTCTGAGGATGCAGATTTCAATTTACAGTATGTATCATATGTCTACACTACAAAATTAGGTCGAATTTATAGAAGTCGATTTTTTAGGAAGCGATTTTATACAGTCGATTGTGTGTCCCCCCACTAAGCACATTAAGTCAGCGGAGTGCGTCCACACTACCATGGCTAGCATCGACTTTCAGAGTGTTGCACTGTGGGTAGCTATCCCACAGTTCCCGCAGTCTCTGCCGCCCATTGGAATTTTGGGTTAAGCTCCCAATGCCTGATGGGGCAAAAACATTGTCGCCGGTGGTTTTGGGTACATGTCATCAGTCGCCCCTCCCTCTGTGAAAGCAACGTCAGACAATCGTTTCACACCTTTTTTCCATGAGGACGCCAAACTGCTTTCAGCAGATGGTGCAGTAGGACTGCTAACCGTCGTCATCAAACGACCGCTTCTGCTGCAACTCTGCTGTCCTGGTGCCATGAATACACCTCACAGGTCCTCTGGTCATTCTGAATAAATATCTATTCTCGTGGCATCCACTGCAACTCTGCTCTCCGGCTATCCTGGTGCCATGAATCCACCTCGCAGGTCCTCTATATGATCGTCATCATCCACCGCTTCTGCTGCAACTCTGCTCTCCTGCTCTTGTCTCGCCATACCACAGTGTAGCAGGGTGCTGGTGTAAAAGCACCTAATTACCTCTGCTCAGCCAGCTCCAATCAAGAGAAATAGGTTGGGGCTAGTGAAACAGACCTGATGCCTGGCCTGGGGATTGGCTCCACCTGCGGGCCTGACAAGCCAGCAGTTATAAGGGCTGGGAGCCAGAAGAAAAGCCCAGCAAGGGAAAGGTCAGTCTCCTAGCTGCGGGCTGATTGCTTGGAAAAGAGGGAACTAACCCTGTAAGCCTTGTATATAGCTCAACACTGGTGGTGGGAGAACTGTGTGTGTAAATAAAGCCACGCGTGCTGCATAACTGGAAGTCTCCCTGCACTTTATTGGGACAGCCAGCGGGTTCTGGAAGAGGGGCGTGACAGAGAACCTGCCACACACGGCAAGCGTGCAGCCCACTCAGCTAACGGACACCACCGCTGTTGTGTCCTGGTGCTGCTTGCAGCAGATGGTGCAATAGGTTTGCAAAACTGGTCTTCCAACCACTGCTTCCGCTGCCACTCTACTCTCCTGCTCTTGTCTCGATCGATAGCGAATTTCTCCATGTTGGCTGTCATGGGCTCCCACTTCCGCTGCAACTCTGCTCTCCTGAATCCACCTCGCAGGTCCTCTCATCGTTCTCTATAAATGTCTATTCTCATGGCATCTCTCTATAACTATCTATTCTCGTGGCATCCGTCTTCAGCCACCGCTTCCGCTGCAACTCTGCTCTCCTGCAGACGCCACACCACGGCAAGCATGGAGAATGCTCAGATCACCGCAGCAGTTATGAGCATTGTAAACACCTTGCGCATTATCCTGCAGTATGTTCAGAACCAGAACCTGCAAACGCAGGTGAGGAGGCGAAGGCAGCGCAGTGACGAGAGTGATGAGGACATGGACACAGACTTCTCTCAAAGAACAGGCCCCAGCAATGTAGACATCCTGGTGGCAATGGGGCAGGCTCATGCCGTGGAATGCTGATTCTGGGCCCATGCAACAAGCACAGACTGGTGGGACTGCATAGTGTTGCAGGTCTGGGATGACTCCCAGTGGCTGCGAAACTTTTGCATGCGTAAGGGCACTTTCATGGAACTTTGTGACTTGCTTTCCCCTACCCTGAAGTGCAAGAATACCAAGATGAGAGCAGCCCTCACAGTTCACAAGCGAGTGGCAATAGCCCTCTGGAAGCTTGCAATGTCAGACAGCTACCAGTCAGGCGGGAATCAATTTGGAGTGGGCAAATCTACTGTGGGGGCTGCTGTGATCCAAGTAGCCAATGCAATCACTGAGCTGCTGCTATCAAGGGTAGTGACTCTGGGAAATGTGCAGGTCATAGTGGATGGCTTTGCTACAATGGGATTCCCTAACTGTGGTGGGGCGATAGATGGAACGCATATCCCTATCTTGGGACCGGTGCACCAAGGCAGCCAGTACATAAACCGAAAGAGGTACTTTTCAATGGTGCTGCAAGCACTGGTGGATCATAAGGGACATTTCACCACATCAGCATGGGATGGCTGGGAAAAGTACATGACGCTCGCATCTTTAGGAACTCTGGTCTGTGTGAACGGCTGCAGCAAGGGACTTACTTTCCAGACTAGAAAATAACCGTTGGGGATGTTGAAATGCCTATAGTTATCCTTGGGGACCCAGCCTACCCCTTAATGCCATGGCTCATGAAGCCATACACAGGCACCCTGGACAGAAGTCAGGAGCTGTTCTACTATAGGCTGAGCAAGTGCAGAATGATGGTAGAATGTGCCTTTGGACATTTAAAAGCGCGCTGGCGCAGTTTACTGACTCGGTTAGACCTCAGCGAAACCAATATTCCCATTGTTATTACTGCTTGCTGTGTGCTCCATAATATCTGTGAGAGTAAGGGGGAGACGTTTATGGCGGGGTGGGAGGTTGAGGCAAATCACCTGGCTGCTGATTACACACAGCCCGATACCAGGGTGGTTAGAAGAGAACAGCAAGGTGCGCTGCGCATCAGAGAAGCTTTGAAAACCAGTTTCATGACTGGCCAGGCTACGGTGTGAAAGTTCTGTTTGTTTCTCCTTGATGAAAACCCACTCCCTTGGTTCCCTCTGCTTCCCTGTAACCCAGACGACCTCCCCGCTTCGATCACCGCTTGCAGAGGCAATAAAGTCATCGTTGTTTCAAATTCATGCATTCTTTATTAATTCGTCACACAAATAGGGGGATAACTGCCAAGGTAGCTCTGGAGGGGTGAGGGAGTAGGGAAGCACCGGGTGGGGTGGGGGAGGAGGGAAGGACAAGGCCACACTGCACTTCAAAACTTATTGAATACCAGCCTTTTGTTGCTTGGGCAGTCCTCTGGAGTGGAGTGGTTGGGAGCCCGGAGGCCTCCCCCCCCACCGTGTTCTTGGGCATCGGGGTGAGGAGGCTATGGAACTTGGGGAGGAGGGCGGGCGGTTACACAGGGGCTGCAGCGGCAGTCTGTGCTCCTGCTGCCTTTCCTGCAGCTCAACCATACGCTGGAGCATATCAGTTTGATCCTCCAGTAGCCTCAGCATTGCATCCTGCCTCCTCTCATCTTGCTTCCGCCACCTCTCCTCTTGCTCCTGCCACCTGTCCTCGCATTCATTTTGTGCTTTCCTGGACTCTGACATTGTCTGCCTCCACGCATTTTGCTGAGCTCTTTCAGTGCAGGAGGACTGCATGAGCTCAGAGAACGTTTCATTGTGAGAGCGTTTTTTTCGCCTTCTTATCTGTGCTAGCCTCTGGGACGGAGATGATGGGGGAGCATTGAAACATTTGCAACTGCGGGAGGAAAAAAAAGGGAGAGTAGTATTTAAAAAGACATTTTAGAGAACAATGGGTAGACTCTTTCACGGTGAACCAAGCTGTTAACATTACATAGCACATGTGCTTTCGGTACAAGGTCACATTTTGCCTCTTATATTGAGGGCCTGCCGGTTTGGTGTGAGAGATCACACACACAGGGCCAGACAACAGAATTCGGCTTGCAGGCAGCCATGGTAAGCCACAGTCTTTTGGCTTCTTTAACCTTCATTACACGTGGGAGTGAATGTCACCTTAATAAAATTCCCCTATTTCAACCAGGTGACCATGAATGATATCACTCTCCTGAGGATAACACAGAGAGATAAAGAACGGATGTTGCTTGAATGCATTCCAATAGCTGTACTGGCCGCGAATGCATCCCAAGTCTTTAGGGCAAATTAATCATTAAACACGCTTGCTTTTAAACCATGTATTTTATTTACAAAGGTGCCTTCTCTGCCTTCAAGGTCCAGGAGCCCGCCTTGCGAGGGTTGGGAGGGTATTGTCTCGAGGGTGATAAACAGTTCCTGGCTGTTGGGGAGAACGGTTTCTCCGCTTGCCTGCTTTGCGCTACCCTCCTCCTCCTCATCATCATCATCTTCCTCGTCCCCAAAATCCTCATCCCTGTTGCGTGAGATTCCCCCCTTGCAGGAGTCCATGAACAGGGGTGGGGTAGTAGTGGGGCACCCCCTAGAATGGCATGCAGCTCATCATAGAAGCGGTATGTCTGGGGCTCTGACCCGGAAAGGCCGTTTGACTCTTTGTTTTTTTGGTAGGCTTGCCTGAGCTCCTTAAGTTTCACGCGGCACTGCTGCGGGTCCCTGTTATAGCCTCTGTCCTTCATGCCTTTGGAGATTTTTTCAAATATTTTGGCATTTTGTCTTTTGGAATGGAGTTCTGATAGCATAGATTCGTCTCCTCATACAGCGATCAGATCCAGTACCTACCGTTCGGTCCATGTTGGAGCTCTTTTGCGATTCTGGGACTCCATGGTCACCTCTGCTGATGAGCTCTGCACGGTCACCTGTGCTGATCAGCTCACCACGCTGGCCAAACAGGAAATGAAATTCAAAAGTTCGCGGGGATTTTCCTGTCTACCTGGCCAGTGCATCTGAGTTGAGAGTGCTGTCCAGAGCGGTCACAATGGAGCATTCTGGGATAGCTCCCGGAGACCAATACCCTCAAACTGCATCCACACTACCCCAAATTTGACCCGGTGATGTCGATTTCAGTGCTAATCCCCTCGTTGGGGAGGAGTACAGAAATCGATTTTAAGAACCCTTTAAGTCGACAAAAATGGCTTCATCGTGTAGACGGGTGCAGGGTTAAATCAATCTAACATTGCTAAATTCGACCTAAACTCGTAGTGTAGACCAGGGCAGAGAAACATATACTGAGATTTTGCTGTGAATTGAAATCTATGCTTATGTACCTCAAGTAATTTGAATCAATAATAGGGAGTGTTATTGACAGAGTTTACAACTGGCAGAATTTGATTTTTTTAAACAATTTTGATGGATAATGTCAATGTTTATTTTTAAAGTATTTTTATTTTTATCAATCAGTTTTCACAGTTGAGGGAAATTATGTGGCATGGCAGACAATTATTTAATGACAATAGAGCTTGAGATCCAAAAAGTTAAAGCTTTATAAACCATTAAAACACAAGTTTTCAACATCACACCAAAAATACAAAGTAAATATCCTTAAATCAAACTCTAATTAGTTCTCAAGCAGCATTTTTCTTACTTTGTCTATCTATACATTTCAGTTATCAATAGAAACATTTTGTTGTTGGTTTTCTTTGTATGGTGAAATTGACATTTACCAATAAAAATCTAATCCTTCCAAATCTAGCTCCAACAAATATAACATCAGAGACTGAAAATGAAAAATTGCCTGATTAAAAATAAAGAAGTCTCCAGAGGTTTTACTCTGAAACAAGAGAGGAGATTTTCAGATAACACACACTAAATACTAATAGGACCAGATGAAATTTTGAAACCCTCTAGCATTCCATACCAAGAGTTTTCTGCCTCTTTTTGAATTCTTTTAAATAAGATCTAGGTTACATTTATTATTTGTAGTGCAGTAGTTCTTTAAAGGCCCAGTCAGGGATCTGGGCCTCATCGTGCTAGGTGTCATACAAACATAACAACAAACAACAACAAAAACAGGTGGATACAACAGACAGAATGGGGAAGATCAAGTTAACAGTGAGACAGTTATGCTAAGTGATACACAATGATCACAGCAGTGTTAATACAATGAAGAGTGACTCTCCTATATCATATTTTCTTTCTATCGGATCTAAATCAAATCTGTACCAGATTTTTCTTTCACATCATGCTATATATAAGCTCATTTAAATTAATGTTGCCCACTTCATGCCTACACTGCACACATAACATGCCTCCCTAAAACACAGTCTTCGAACTCTAGACTTTCAGCTCAATGAATTGTTAGGAAAACAAACTCTCATATCTGCAGTCTCCAAAATTACAAGGAGCCTATATAAACACTGAATCCTTACAGTACATTCCTCATGTTCTGTTTCCATTCTATATGGTTCTATACAGTGATCCCAATTTAAACAATGGCAGTCCTGTAGGAAAACATCTCACACTGAAGCTTCCAAGATGATAGTAGATAGTTTATCTAATATATCAGTCCTGGTCTCCCGCCTTCATGATCTGTAGTACGCCCTTCTGTTCTAGTCTTGGGTTCCCCAAACAACTTTGCCAATGCACCTCAGTTTTGACCTGCAACACCTCTGCTACTCCATCCTGAGCAAAGGCCTTGTGAGATTAATAGATTTTAAGGCCAGAGAGGACCACTGTGATTGACTCCTTTGACCTCCTGTTTAAGACAGGCCATAGGATTTCATTGTATTAATTCATGCGTCAAATTCCAGGGCAGTTTTTTAAAGGAAAACAAACACCCAATTTTGATTTTAAAGTTTCCAGTGGTGCAGAATCTATCACAAACCTTGTTCCAAAGGTTAATTACCCTCATTACTTAAAATTTGTGCCTTATATCTAGTCTGAATTTGTCTAGCTTCAACTTCTAGCCATTGGTTCATATTATATCTTTGTCTGCTAGATTGAAGAGCCCACCATTACCTGATTTGTTCCCCATGGAAACATCTATAGATTGATCAAGACATCCCTTAACCTTCTCTTTCATAAGCTAAATAGATTGAACTCCTTAAATCTTTCAATATAAAAACATGTTTTCGAATCCTTCAATCATTCTTGTGGCTCTTCTGTGAACCTTCTCCAATTTATCAACATCCTTCTTTTAACTGTGGACACCAGAACTGGACACAGTATTCCAGCAGCGGTGGCAGCAGTGCCACATATATAACCTCCCACCTTCCTACTAGAGATTCGCTTGTTTATACATCCAGTGATATTAGCCCTTTTGGCCACAGTCTTTACACTGGGAGCTCATGTTCAGCTGATTCTCTTCCAGGAACCCCAGGTCTGTTCCCAGGATACAGTTCCCATTCTGTAAGTATGGCCTGCCTTCTCTGCTCCTAGTCTAGTTTTGGGTCCCAGTCCTGCAAAGACTTATGCATGTGCTTAACTTTACACACTGTGAGAAGTCCCATTTTTCAACGGGACTACTCACAAAGTTAGACAGATGCATATGTTTTTGCAGGATCAGGGCCAGGCCCAGCTCCAGGGCTTTTGCCACCCCAAGTGGCGGGGGAAAAAAAAAAGGCCACGATCGCGATCGGTGGCAGCTCCACTGCGCTGCTTTCTTCTTCAGCGGCAATTCGGCGGCAGGTCCTTCCCTCCGAGAGGGACAGGGACCCTCCATCAAATTGCCGCTGAAGAGCCTGACATGCCGCCCCTTTCCCTTGGCCACCCCAAGCACCTGTTTGCTCAGCTGGTGCCTGGAGCCAGCCCTGATCAGGGCCTTCGACTGTAAGATCTTCAGGGCAGGGTCTGCCTTTATTTTATGTTTGTGCAGAGCTGAGAACACAGCACTTAAATAATGAATGACGATGTTTATGTGATCTGTACCGTGGGACTTTCATCAAGACTTGTAAAGAAATCTTTTCCATTCACAGTTTGATCTTTATATGCTGCTATTAGGCCCTGCAGTCACTATTGTGTCTCTTTTGTCTGCCCACACTCCTTTCAAAGATCACCAATTCCACGGCCTCCCTAGATTCCCCTAAGCCTTTTGGGGGGTAGGGGTTGCTTTCATGGAACCCAGAAAGTCCAAGCACATGCGTAAGTTTTTGCAGGATTGGGGCCCAAGACTAGACTCCTAAAAGCACCAGAATTTCTCCTCTAACCAGAGAGCAGATACAGCCCCTTGGATGATAATACCAACAAGGAAACCAAGAGGAAATGTACAATCATCTGTAGGTTGCAAACCAAAACACATTTTATGACTCCTTTGTCATAAAATGTTTTGTCAAAACACTTGAAAATCAAACTGAAAGGTTTCATTTCTGTATCACCGACACATTCCGTTCATCTGCTTGACTTTTCAATTCACCCCACAATTTTGAAAAATGTCATTTTTGGTTCGACCAAAACAATTCCTTCCCCCTGCCCTAATTTTTTAAAACTGCTTGGAAACTGAAAAATCTCTTCTTCAGCCAGGTCAGTCACAAGGCCACTTTCTCTAGAGCAGTGTTTCTGAACCTTTTTGATACCAGGGACCAACTTACTGCCTCCTAAACTGTGTCAGGGAGATCTCAGGGACCAGTGTCAGTCCATAGACTTGTTGTTGAGAAACACTGCTCTAAGGGTACGTCTAAGTGTTCGATGTATCGGGGATCGATTTATCGCGTCTCGGCTGGACACAATAAATCAATCCGCTAATCGACGCTTGTACTCCACCTCGGCAGGAGGAGTAAGCAGAGTCGACGGGGGAGCCGCAGCAGTCGACTAGCCACCGTGAGGACGGCCAGGTAAGTCGAACTAAGATACTTCAACTTCAGCTACGTGAATAGCGTAGCTGAAGTTGCGTATCTTAGTTCGAACCCCCCTGCTAGTGTAGCCCAGGCCTAAATCACACACACAAATGGAGCTAACTGCCTTTTTGTTCTTTCTCTGTCCCTTCCTTCATTTTATACTGGAATTTTCTTTCCCAATTCCCTTCTTCTCCTGTCTCTTCCCCATACAGAGACATCATACGACAGAGTTCCCCTTCCTCATGGTAGTACTGAGAGGAGCCCATGTAACACCTGACAGTCCTGGTTAGGGCCCAAGTAGCATATGCACTTTTCTGTCGCTCCCAGTGATCAGCTAGGGATGGAAGGGAGCTGTCACAGCTCCCAAACAGCTGATCAATGGGAGAGGGAAACACTGCTGTGTATATGCTATTCAGAACCTGATCAGGGCTGTCATGGCTCACAAAGAGAAAGTCTGGGGCCGGGCCACCCAGAAGGGGAGCAAGTGGGGCAATTTGCCCCAGGCCCCGCAGGGAGAGTTTTCAGGGGCCCCCATGAGAGTTTTCGGCGGGTCTTCGGCGGCAGGTCCTTCAGTGCTGCCGAACACACCCAGAGTGAGTGAAGGACCCGCTGCCGAAGACTCAGAGCTTCTTCTGCTCCAGGTCTTCGGCGCAAATTTGGTGGCGAGGGCTCCTTCCGCTCCGGGTCTTCGGCAGCAGTTCGGCGGCGGGTCCTTCACTTGCTCCGGGACCTGCCGACGAAGTGCCCTGAAGACCCAGAGCGGAAGGACCCCTGCCGCCGAAGACCCAGGCCCTCTGAATCCTCTGGGTGGCCCTGGTGTGTGTGTGTGTGTGGGGGGGGAACAAGCTCCTTCATAAGTGCTGATGGCCTCTGGCCAGGCTGTTCCCCAGTCAGTATATTTTTTGCTACATCTTGATAAATGGAGGCAGAAAGAGGTGAGGTACTTACTCAAGGTCACATAAGGAGTCAGTGGCAGAGCGGGGAATAGAAAACAAGTTTTATCACCTATTCTCCTGTTCCAACCTCTATCAGGTTGTCTGTAAACATGGTTTTCATGGCACGTGCTTTGCAAATGAGTCCACCTCCTAACCATGGGCTTATATCCTTGTATCAATGTCTAGCTCTGATTCTCTTTCTGAGCTTATTTTGAAACTGTTTTCCTGTTTGAGGCTCTTTGGTTCTTCCTTTCTCTTGGATCCAGATAGCCTTTTGGGGCAAGTTGGGAGGTGCTGAACCCAAGAAGAGGTGCAGAACTTGGTGCCTATCCCAAATGGAAGACCGTAGACTTCCAAAACGCGCGCCTCGTCACACTCCTCCTGGCAGGTCTCTTTCCATGCTAAGAGTCCTCGCTCTTCCTGGCTTCCTACCAAAAGGAAGTGAGAGGAAAGTTACTGAGGAACCATTAACACAGACTTAAGCACATATCTAGCGCAGTTCCCTAATTACACACAGTTCTGGTATCGTACTACTCCCAGCCTAGTCTCTCAGTGCAGTACGATATATTGATACTTTACACTTCACTAGCTCTTCCTATGTTCAAAGCATTCAACAAACATTAACTAACACTATTAGAAGATACTTTTCTTCCTGATACAACAGCATTGTAAGCTGGATTTTCCATTGATTACAATGTGGATCTATCACATGCCATGCATGTTGACTACAGTTAAAATAATCCCTTTTAAAACTAGCCTGAGTGCACATTTCCTCTCCCCATGTCCCCAGCTCCCCCCTTAAGCTTGCTCAAAACAGAACCTTTCTGTTATCAGTAGACATTACAGCCTATCTTGCCAGGGCTTTGCGCACAGTAGGTATTTTTCCTAACATGTCCCACCATTTCCAGTGTAAACCCCTAGTGGGTGTGTGTTACAGGTCCTCCTTTGTGTTGGTGCACAGAGAATATGAGTTGTCACAGCCTCATCGCTGTGGAGGTTTGACTCTTTAGCTCAAGCTGTAGCAGCTCATGCTTTTAACTCTGGAGGTCCCTGGTGTGTCCGGCAAGATGGCAGCCATGATCACACTACCCCCAGCTCTGCCTCAGATGGCTGTCGGCATTTTAAATGCCAGCCACACCTGGCGCCCTACACGAGCACTCCCACCGTTATTCCCACCAGTGGAGCTTAATTGTTGGTGATTACGGTGGGAGACTGCAGGAAGCAGAGCGCTAGACCGCTACAGCTGATCAGACCTGGAATCGTGTTATCAAGGATAAATGCCAGGAATCCACCCACAAACATGCCAGTGGTGAGGAGCACTCGGATCACTTGGTCTAGCTGGAGAATTCCTGAAAGAAAAACAAAACCTCATTATGGGACCCAAAGACACACATTTGACCAACAATAGAACCAACGACAATCTGCCACAAGTCACTCACTCGCCAAGGAGAGACATGCAGCTCAACAGCAGAAAATACCATGCTCTCTCTTCCAAACCAGGGCATGAGATTTTGCTGCTTTACAATTTAAAATAGCTTCATCCTGCTGATAGTTTCATGTGTATGTTTTTAGTCCATGTTACTAATTTATATAATGGCCAGAGCATACAAGGTGACTTACTAATTCATAAAAAGACACTTGTAAGATCTTGGGGGCAGACACATTAACTGCAACAGACACAATGTGTGGGCTAACAGTTCAAGGACAAGAAAGGGACTAGAGTCACCCTCTTGTAATCAGCAAGAGGTTCTGGCCCTTTGTTTTTCCAAAGGCAGTATTTTACAGCAGGGAGATAGCCACAAGGATGTTCCAAAGACAGAGATTCCAATCAGAATTCAGCCATGATAATAAGCCAGTTCTTCCTCTTACTAATTGCTTCTCACACTGGAGTATTCCAAAAGGAATGGGAGCCATGGATTCCTTGCATTGCAAAGTCTGTATTTGTTAACATGTATTCATTTAGCAGTGAGAGATTGCTACATCTTAAAGATTCCTTACAATGAAAGTGCTACAGCAGCACATCCAGAAGGCAGGATTGCCAGCTGCTAGGCAACTTTCATGGGTTTAACCCATAACATTTGTAGGCTGCGTTTCAGGTGACTTCTCTGTATCAGTATTGACTTTAGTTTCATATTTGGGAGAATGGTCCCAATAAATGAGGATGCTCATTTTTACCTGTTTCTAGCACTTGAGAATTTTTGTTTACCCAGTTGGGAATTGCCAGACCCGCATATATAGAAAATCCAAAGATAAACAGGTTTCTTGAGGAGTTCATGTCCACATACTGTACAGAAAGATTACATATGTTAATACATACTGCTCAAGACGATCAAAATCTATAAACTGCTTGGACCTGCTGATGAATCCTTGTACCCGCATACACATATGCAGTGACAGTTACTAGGGGCAGAATTTCATACGCTATTGCAGAAACAGCTGTTTAAAGTAGAACTGAAATTAACAAATGTATACAGAAATACACTGATATACACAGAGCCATGTCATCAGCTGGCATTTATTAGTACTGAATCAGAACTCTAGGGCTGGAAGGGACCTTGGGAAGTCATCAAGTCTAGTCCCCTGTGCTGAGGCAGGACCAAGTAAACCTAGACCATCCCTGACAGGCATTTGTCTAGCCTGTTAAAACCTCCAGTAATGGGGATTCCATAACCCCCCTTGGTAACCTATTCCAGTGCTTAACGACCCTTAGAGTTAGAAAGTTTTTCCTAATATCTAACCTGAATGTCCCTTGCAGCTGATTAAGTCCATTACCGCTTGTACTCCCTTCAGTGGACATGGAGAACAATTTATCACTGTCCTCTTTATAACAGCCCTTAACGTATTTGAAGGTTGTTATCAGGGCCCCCCTCAATCTTTGTTCCTCAAGACTAAAGATGTCCAGTTTTTTTGTTTTGGGTTTTTTAGTCTTTCCTCATAGGTTAGGTTTTCTAAACCTTTTATCATTTTTGTTGCTCTCCTCTAGACTCTTTCCAGTTGGTCCACGTCTTTCCTAAAGTGTGGCACCCAGAATTGGACACTGCTCCAGCTAAGGCCTCACCTGTGCTGAGTAGAGCAGGGCTGTTATCTCCCTTGTCTTACGTACAACACTCCTGTTACTACAGTGCAGAATGATATTAAACTTTTTAGTAACTACACCACATTGTTGACTCATATTCAATTTGTAATCCACTGTAACCCCCAGACTGTTCTCAGCAGGACTACCACTTAGCCAGTTATTCCTCATTCTGTAGCTGTCCATTTGATTTTTCCTTCCTAAGTGAAGTACTTTGCATTTGTCTTTATTTAATTTCATCTTGTTGATTTCTGACCAATTCTCCAATTTGTGTAGGTTGTTTTGAATTCTAATCCTGTCCTCCAAAGTGCTTGCAACGATGCTGAGCTTGGTGTCACCTGCAAGTTTTATAAGCACACTCTCCATTCCGTTGTCCAAGTCATTAATGAAAATACTGACTAGTATTGGACCCAGGATTGACCGCTGTGGGAACCCAGCTAGATACATCCTCCCAGGTCAACAGCAAACCATTGATAGCTATTGTTTGAGTATAGTCTTTCAAGTGGTGGTGCACCCACTTTATAGTAGTTTCATCTAGAGCACTTTTCCCTAGTTTGCTTATGAGAATGTCAGGTGGGACAGTACCAAAAGCCTTACTAGCATCAGGATATATGATTCCAGTGGAACTAATGGAGTTAACCAGAAAAAAAAACAGGTCAAGACAGCAGCAATCCAGACTTCCCTCCTCCCTACACCAATGTGCTTCAAATCAACCAGTCAGGAAAGACTGCCTCTGGGGTGACAGTAGGGATCACCAGTAGTGTAACCATGCCACTGTAACTTTGACATCACTGGCCAATTAGGCCTGGTCTTCACTAAGCCCCCACTTCGGACTAAGGGTACATCTTCACTTACCGGAGGGTCCGGCGGCAGGCAATCGATGTTCTGGGATCGATTTATCGCGTCTGGTTAAGACGCGATAAATCGATCCCGGATTGATCCCGGAAGTGCTCGCCGTCGACGCCGGTACTCCAGCTCGGCGAGAGGAGTACGCGGCATCGACGGGGGAGCCTCCCTGCCGCGTCTGGACCCGGGGTAAGTTCGGACTAAGGTACTTCGAATTCAGCTACGTTATTAACGTAGCTGAATTTGCGTACCTTATGCCTGGTCTTCACTAAGCCCCCACTTCGAACTTAATAACGTTAATAACATAGCTGAATTCGAAGTACCTTAGTCTGAACTTACCGCGGGTCCAGACGCGGCAGGGAGGCTCCCCCATCGATGCCGCGTACTCCTCTCGCCGAGCTGGAGTACCGGCGTCGACGGCGAGCACTTCCGGGATCGATTTATCGCGTCTTAACCAGACGCGATAAATCGATCCCAGAACATCGATTGCTGCCGGACCCTCCGGTAAGTGAAGACGTATCCTTAAGTAGTACTGCAGTCCCACAACAAGTTAACCAGGGGACTCAGTTTCTGGTGACTCCACTACAGTTGAGCCTTCTTCTGGTCCATTCATTGGCCTCTTTGATGAAATTGCCAACATGACTGCTAACTAGTGTGAATTACAGCAGTGGTTTTTGTGATGAGGCACTTGTCTCAGTAAACAACTGCACTGAACGGGAACCTGACTGCAGACCAAAACTCTCTCTCAAGAGTATTTGGTCTTGTAAATTAAATCCTTTGAGGCCGTTACCTGCAAATTGGAAACTCCCACAGCAGTGATGATTCCAAACATCACAAGGAGCAGTCCTCCAATCAGGGGTGTTGGTATGCTGGCAAACACAGCGCCGATCTTCCCAAACATGCCTATCACAAGCAACACGCAGCCACCAGCAACGATCACTATTCTACTTCCTACCTGTGTCAAGAGGGACAGCACAGAATCACTGTAAAAAGTACACCGAACTGGAGGATGGAAGGCTGTAGAGATTGCATAATCTGACCATGCCCAGATTTACAAATTAGATTAGATCGTTCAATATCAGGTTAAATTCCAGGACTCAAACTGCAGCCTGAGAGGTTTTTACTGACATAGCCACCTCACAGGATCTGGTACACAAACTGCACGGTAATTGCAGATTTATAAAGAATACTGTATAATTAACACAACCTGGACTGAGAACAATCATGGATTTACCTTGTTGCATGAGATCCTTTAGCCTGGAAATAGCCTACCACCGTCAGCCACTCTATCATGTAATAACAGTGAACCGTTACTGTTAGTTTGGGGCCATGCACAAAAAGATAATAAATAAATTACAGTGTTAATGACTTTTGCTGGAGGCTTTGCTATGACACCACTCTAAAAACTCCAAGGGCCAACTGGAACTTACGTTGTAACTGTTTATTTGTTTTTGTTTTTTTTTGAGTCTAGTTTCACATGAGCACAGAGCGATGCTTACGAATTGCTTCCAAACTTGGCGGCCAACTCTCCTCGCACTGAAGTTAATGGCCTTTGGAGAGCCGTGTTTGGACGCTGGAGAGAGTGTCTGCTTTGATCTCTCTCTTTCAATGAGAGATTGAGCATTTGTTAAAGAAAACTGGGTAGGTACTTTGGTTTGTCCATATACACCATAACCCAGATATATTAAGTGAGGAAGCAAGATTTCTCTCACTTTTCACTGGATAAAGCCAGGGAGATTCCTAGTCAGGCAATGCACCAAGCACTAAGAGTTTCTCCTCTCACGCATATCTGGCAAAGTATGTGAATAAGAAAGAAAAACAGAAACTGTGGAACAAACTTTAAAGATGTTCAGGAGAAGTGAATGGTTATGTAAATTAAGGGAGAAAGACTACCAAACCCTTGTTGGACCTTCAACTAAAAGTAGCATGTTGCTTCATGGAAAGTTTTAGAGAACCACACTAAGATGTGAAATGTTCATGTTTTAAGCAGAGGAATTATATAATCCTTGTTGACATTTTAAAATTAAATGAATCATTTTACTCCTCCCCTACTAATATGTGAAGAATTTCATGTTTCAGACAAGAGGGTTTTTTGGCTAATGATGTCGGCAAAACCAGTTTCAGGAACTATTATTGTCCCTTTTCAAACACCTTTTGGTGTGTGAGATATTAGTAAATCCATTCTGGGGAGGTGGTGATACAGTGTTTCAAAATAAAGCAATCCATATTTTTCTGTTCATCTTTCAATCTGATTTTTCTGTCCCCTGGTTTTAAGGCCGCAGTATTCTTTCCATTTAAAAACAAAAAAACACAAATCTATCTAAGTAAAGGCCCAAATAATTATTTATACTAGATGTGACACTGACAGACCAGCCAAGCCAACCTGTCTATGATCCATAACAACTTAACAGGAGGCCTTACAATTGTAATCAAGACAATCCACTTATGTATGGGTATCAAAGAAATGTTAATTAGGGTAGCAAGCCCCAACTCATTCACTTTGTATTGATAAGAATCCAAGGGTAGATGCTAAGTGTATACGTTTGTGTTTACCTATATCTTGTTAGAAGTATAACAATGTAAGCAATGTTTAACAATGTTAAGTCCCTTTCATATCTTAATTATATATGTGACTGTGTCCAAGTAACCTTAAGATCAAAGATGTGTAATACTGCAGGAAACTAATAATATCATCTACATTGTCTTCAGCTTAACTGGTTTCAGAGTAGCAGCCGTGTTAGTCTGTATCCGCAAAAAGAACAGGAGTACTTGTGGCACCTTAGAGACTAACAAATTTATTTGAGCATAAGCTTTCATGGGCTACAGCCCACTGCATTGGATGCATAGACTGGAACATACAGCAAGAAGATATTTATACATACAGAGAACATGAAAAGGTGGAAGTAGCCATACCAACTGTAAAAGGCCAATCAATTGAGATGAGCTATCATCAGCAGGAGAAAACAAACAAAAACTTTTGAAGTGATAATCGAGATGACCCATAGAAGGTGTGAGGACACACCTGTCATAACTATAAAGGGAAAGGTAACAGCCCTCCTGTGTACAATACTATAAAATCCCTCCTGGCCAGAGACTCCAAAATCCTTTTACCTGTAAAGGGTTAAGAAGCTCAGGTAACCTGGCTGACATCTGACCCAAAGGACCAATAGGGGGACAAGATACTTTCAAATCTTGGTGGGGGGAAGGTTTTTTTTTGTGCTCTTTGTCTTGGGGAGAGTTCGCTCTTGAAACTAAGAGGGACCAGACATCAATCCAGGCTCTCAAAATCTTTCTGAACAAGTCTCTCATATTTCAGACTTGTAAGTACAGCCAGGCAAGGCGTGTTAGTTTTATCTTTGTTTTCTCAACTTGTAAATGTACCTTTTACTAGGGTGTTTACCTCTGTTTGCTGTAACTTTGAACCTAAGGCTAGAGGGGGATCCTCTGGGCTCTTTAAGTCTGATTACCCTGTAAAGTTATTTTCCATCCTGATTTTACAGAGATGATTTTTACCTTTTTCTTTAATTAAAAGCCTTCTTTTTAAGAACCGGATTGATTTTTCCTTGTTTTAAGATCCAAGGGGTTTGGATCTGTATTCACAAGGGAATTGGTGAAGAGTCTCTCAAGGCTACCCAGGGAAGGGAATTAGCACATTGGGAGTGGTGGCAGTGGACCAGATCTAAGCTGGTAGTTAAGCTTAGAAGTTTTCACGCAGGCTGTACCCTACATCTGTACCCTAGAGTTCAGAGTGGGGAAGGAGCCTTGACAACACCATACAACATAAACACAAACCCAGGAACCTATCCTTGCAATAAAGCCCGATGCCAACTCTGTCCACATATCTATTCAAGTGACACCATCATAGGACCTAATCACATCAGCCACGCCATCAGGGGCTTGTTCACCTGCACATCTACCAATGTGATATATGCCATCATGTGCCAGCAATGCCCCTCTGCCATATACATTGGCCAAACCGGACAGTCTCTAAGCAAAAGAATAAATGGACACAAATCTGACATCAGGAATCATAACATTCAAAAACCAGTGGGAGAACACTTCAACCTCTCTAACCATTCAGTGACAGACTTGAAGGTGGCAATTTTGCAACAAAAAAACTTCAAAACAGACTCCAAAGAGAGACTGCTGAACATGAATTAATATGCAAATTAGATATAATTAACTTAGGTTTGAACAGAGACTGGGAATGGTTGGGTCATTACACTAATTGAATCTATTTCCTCATGTTAAGTATCCTCACACTCTCTATGGGTCATCTCGATTATCACTTCAAAAGTTTTTTTTTCTCCTGCTGATGATAGCTCAATTGATTGGTCTCTTACAGTTGGTATGGCTACTTCCACCTTTTCATGTTCTCTGTATGTATAAATATCTTCTTGCTGTATGTTCCAGTCTATGCATCCGAAGAAGTGGGCTGTAGCCCATGAAAGCTTATGTTCAAATAAATTTGTTAGTCTCTAAGGTGCCACAAGTACTCCTGTTCTTTCAGCTTAACTATCAATGCTATAGTGAAGTACTGGCTAATTGCCTTATGTGAATGAATGCAACTAGTTTACCTGTGTATGCATAGGAAATAGGAGATTAGCTTCAAAGCAAAGAGCTGTATTGTCTATTTTTTCTCAGGGGAAGGCCCTGCTTTGCTTTGACAATTTCTGTGAGGAGTTTTGTCAGCCTGCTTAGAAGAGCTATAAAGGAAAGCTTTGAGCCTGATCCTTTCATCTGTAATCTGCTTAAACTTTTAACAGGGAAAGTCGTAAGACAGAGATCTTCGCAATTATTATTTGGAATAGCCTGGAAAATGCATGGAAGGACTCTAGCCAGACTAACAGACTCTACATCTGGGCTGCTTATTGACTATAAACCTTTAAATTGATTCCAGAAAGACTATTACAAATGAATAGCCTCACCATCTCTCCTATGAAACAGACCTAAGGACTGTACACATATTTGTATGTATGTTGATCTTTTAACCATTTACAACTCTCTTCTTTCTTTTTCCTTTTATTATTAAACCTTTAGTTTTTAGTTACTAAAGGATTGGCATCAGCGTGATTATTGGGTAAGACCTGAGACTCATATTGACCTGGGGATAAATGTCCGGTCCTTTGGGATTGCTGAACCTCACATATGGTGAATCAGGTTTTCAGTAACCCTTCACTACAGGCGAGTCTCATCTTATGCGGGGGTTCCGTTCTGCGGTTAGCGCGTAAAGCGAAAACCGCGTATAATCAAAATTACATTGAGTTGAATGGTGGGCGGAATGTACACTACATGTACAGTATTAAAATTGTTATTTTTCTCTTTTTTTTTGTTTTTGCCAACCGCTTAAAGCTGAAATCGCACATGTTAAATGCTCGTAAGATGCAACAGACCTGTATATTACTTGGCTGTCTAGGTGGGAACCAAGGGATGGGATGCCTAAAGGGGACTGTTTACACCCTCTTGTTACCCAGTGTGCTACTGCAGAAGCTGTATTGTTACTAGCTTGGTGAATCCAAGTATAGAATAATCTACCAGTTTTAGGAACTGCCTGCCCTATTTCTTGCAGTCTGCCCTGAGTGAGGCACTCAGTCTGGCCCATCCACACACCCCAGTCACACTAGGATTATGGTGAAGCCTAATATTTTTAATATACTTAGGTGACATATTATACCGTGTATGAAGCTGACACCAAGGTCAACAATCTACTTCACTGGTGCCATGAGTTTGAGTGCTTGATTCCAAAGCCTGTTAACAGTCTGTTTCAATAGTGTCAGGGAAAGAAAAGAAAGCCCAATTATCTTGCTGAAGTGAATATTTTAATGGGGTGAAAACATGTCTAGTTTACTGTTTGTTTGCAAGGTGATTCTGAAGTCTTCATCAAGACTCTGAAATCCTATTTATGCTTTACAAGAAATATGGCTTGACACTGATGTCTTGTTTCTATATTGATTACTGAAAGATGTATTTCCTGTGAAATGATAAACACATAAAAACCAAAATTCAAAATATGCTTTAAGGGCCAGCTCCAACTCCCACAGACATCAATAGAGCTTTTCTACTGACTTCATAAAGATTTGGATCAGGCTCGAAATTAAAGGGGTCCCCAAATTTGTGAAACTGACTAACCTTACAAGAAATGGGATCCCAAAGGAAATTTCTGCCCTAACTCAGAAGGGCTGACATCACTGCACTGAAGCTAGATCATGGTTATGAAGAGAGGGAAAGTGGGCTACTTGATAATATTTTGAGTGTATTTTATATATTTTCAAATATGTTCATATCCCATATATAAGACGCATGCACAAATCACACATTTAATGAATCATTTAGCCAGTTCATAGGAAACATCACTGCATTGACCATCTAGTAACAGTGTACACTGGGATACAGAGCAGACTGCTTCCATGCATGTGCCCACATATCAGCTATGCTGAAAAGAACCAGCAGCTGGTATCTGTGGAAATGACGATTCTTCATGGGGTTTATAAAATGCAGTGAAATAAACTAGTTTGTTACTGGCCAACTTCTGCCTCTACTTCCCCTATGCAGCTCCCCTGACAGCATTACATAATTTGTTCGTGAATGATTTAAGAGTGGTCACCACAGCCAGAGTTTTCTGATTGGCTGTCAGATGTATTAATCCCATAATATTCTGAAACTTTTCATAATATTCTGAATAACTCAGAGCTGACCGCTAAAGTGAAATATATCCACACAAATGAGTTTAAGAATGCAGTGTAGTTATAGCTGTGATGGTCCAAGGTGACACTTGGAGTACTTTTCCCTGACCTGAAGAAAAGCTCTGTGTAAGCTTGTCTCTCTCACCAGCAGAAGTTGGTCCAATAAAAGATATTACCTCACCCACCTTGTCACTCTATAAGAATGGGAGTAAAACAATTCAGAAAATAGTGCCAGTTCAAAATGATTAAAAATGCTTAACCTTATGGCTTGACATTTGTAGTTATCAAGAAGTGTGCCACCTTTAATATCCCTGTCATTGCTTAGTTCTAAGTATCATGGAACATGAGCAGTTTTTAAAGACTATATATTGCTTATTTCCATTTTTTCCACAATACTTTTGTTGAATTTGGCTCTCAGGGAAAGTCCCAGATTGCCAGCCTCACAGCATGAAGGCCTCTCTTTATCCCCAGAAGAAGTGCAGAGCAGATAATCACCATGTATGCATCTCATGTACCATCCCCAGCAACATGCCTCCCCCAAACTGGAGCAACCCCCTGCCTCTAGGAATGGAACAATAGTTCAGGTCACGTGGCCCATTTGAGCCTTAATCTCCCTGAGAGCCAATTAGAAATGAATGTGGTAGTGTTTTTTGTGATGAGGACATTTGTACTTGAGATGGACTGAGATCACTTCATAGACCCAGCAGTAAGACATGTTGTAAATGTGTGTAATATATTTATTAAAACCACAAGTATAGCCACCCTTTGAAAACTATTGCATTTTTCCATACCGGTGACCTAACCTGGCGCAGCATCGCTGTGGGCTGGTGGCACTGCAGTAAATCTTACCCGGGTGATTCCCAGCGCTCCAACGTTCTCACTGTAAGAAGTGGTGCCATTCCCTGTTCCCCACGCCCCAGCCAGAAGACAGCCAATTCCCTCAACTCCAATTCCACGGTTGATAGCATGCTTCGGAGGGGGCGGGGCACCAGACAATCGGGCGCAGGCATAGTAATCGCCTACTGACTCCACCATAGAGGAAATCACTCCAGCTATGATGCCAAATATCCCAGCCAAACTGATTGTTGGAACTCCCCATTGGCCTGCAAATTAAAAAAAAAAAAAAAAAAAAAAAAAAAGAGTCAGATCACTGGGGCTAGTTTTGCTGTAAAATCCATTCAAGTAAATCACTAGTGACTTTTCTAAGTGTGGGCCCATGCTTCTAGGCCAGCCCTCCCTGAGCTTTACCATTTGGGTTCCACAGTGTCCTCATTTTCCACTATCATTCAAGATCCTTAAAAGCAAAAAGCATACACACAAAGCAACACTGGGAAAAACAATGAGAAGGAACAGTAAATAATCCGCAACATGCTACTACAACTATACCTGGGTATGGGAACCGGAACCAGGGTGCTTCGGACAGAACATCTCCTTTGATGTCAGTCCGAGCCAGATAGCCATAAACTGCAGAGTCCGAGGGGAAGGCATTGGAAACAGTGAGTGCAAAACATATCAGCCAAGTAATGGCGAGGCCAAGAAGAACCTAGACAGTCACATAAAGTGCATTCTGATTAACGGCCATCCTCATTTTCTTTATAGAAGTACTCTGCCTCCCGGAGCACAGACAAACAAGGCCCCCATTGCATTCTGAAAGCGTATTCTCTTTTTTGTTCCCTCATTTGCTTGTTCATTCAATAAGATGAAGGTGACATGGCAGAGTGTCGTTCCCCCCCCCCCCCCCTTGCAGGTTTTTGTCTGGTTTAGAAGCTTCACTGGAGCAGTGGCTCTCAACCTTTCCAGACTACGGTAGCTGATTTGTCTTGCGTACTCCCAAGTTTCACCTCACTTAAAAACTACTTGTTTACAAAATCAGACATAAAAATACAAAAGTGTTGCAGCCACACTATTACTGACAAATTGCTGACTTTCTCATTTTTACCATCTAATTATAAAATAAATCAATTGGAATATAAATATTGTCCTTACATTTCAAGTGTATAGTATTGAGAGCAATATAAACAAGTCATTGTCTGTATGAAATTTTAGTTTGCACTGATTTAGCTAGTGCTTTTTATGTAGCCTGTTGTAAAACTAGGCAAATATCTAGATGAGTTGATGTACCCCTTGGAAGACCTCCACGTACCCCCAGGGGTACATTAACCCCAGGTTGAGAACCACTGCACCTGTTATCCAGAAAGTTTTATTGGAAGCAGCTGTGAATATTGACAAGCGATTACTAGCCAGGCTTACCATCTTCAGCTTGGAACAGACTCCCAGAATCCTTAGCTACACTGCAGTGCATTACATCATTACTCAGACTTGGTAAAAACATCAGTCTTGTGAGCACGGTCATGGCAATGAACTGCTGCTGACTATTGTTTTAGAAAGAAATAGAACTGTCCTTGGTTTGTGGTACAGACCAGTTGGGATCATCAGTTACTGGTAAGGGTCAGTGTCCACAGTATGGTGACCAGATATCCTGAGTCAAGAAGTAGGAAGCACCTATTTTCACTATGTGTGGTTGCAAAGATGGCCCTATCTTTGGGCACTTACACAGCCAGGATAAAAACACCTGCGCTTTGGGGGAATTCTACCACAAAAATGAGTTTCTAACAGACTAAACCAAATACAAAACATAGTAGGAACCTAACTGTGAAGCTCTTACTCCCAATGGGGAGCAGTTACTCACCCAAGTAATCTCACTGACTCCAGTGGAAGTGAATGGGAATAGGATTATTTGGGTGTCTAAACTGTACATCATTTAGTCCAGTTCTCGTAAAAGTGGATCATCTGGTCACCCAAGTCCAAAAATGATAACTCACAGGGAAGATCTGGAAGAGGTAGACCTTAGAGAAGTGGCACTTCCTGGATCCTTGGTAAGATGGCAGTGGCACAGGCACATTTTTCAGGTACTGAGAGAACAGAACTATGAAGAAAATGGTCCTGGAATGAGACAAGAAAAAGAGAGAGATTATCTGGGCAAAAGAACAACTGCTTCATTCACTTTATCCCACTCGGAGGACCCGACTTTCAGAAATTCTGAGCATCTTCAGCTCCAACTGATTTCAAAGCACCTCTGACAATAAGGCTCTAAGCGTATGTCTGCACTGGAGCTCAAACTGTGTCAATCCCAGCTCAAGAAGACACTGAGCCATTTGAGCGAGCACACTAAAAACAGATGTGTAGTGCTGCAGTGGTGTGAGCAGTGGGAGAGGCTAGCTGCCTGAATACATACCTAGGATCTCAGACAGGATCTTGCGTGAGGTGGCTAGCCCCTCCCACCGCTGCACCACCATGACTACACTTCTATTTTTAGCATGGATATGTCACCTTGAGATGTAATTTATACCATCCACCCCTAGTGTGGACATACTCTTAGTGTCATGGGAAGACACATACCAAAGTTGAGATTGAAACAAGCCTTTGGTTATATTTTAAATATGGTTTTGTTGAGGGCTTTTTTTCCATTCTGATTTTTTTTGCCTCAAAAACCAGCCAAACATAATTACATACTATGAACCACTGAGTATGACACATCTACCAGAAGCTTAAATGTGATGTTGAATAGAATAGAGGCAGAATAGAGAGATCAGTTATGTCCAGGCAGGCTGTATAGGAAACTATTCTTGGGCGCCACTATTTTCACTATTAGTTTCATGATTTAAAGTTTATTCAATGTCAATTTTTTTTAAATGGCAAAGTGAACCCATATGGAAAGGAGAAAAGGATCAGTCAAGAGAGAAATCTCAGGCTTTCAGTTTCCCACCACATGCAGGTATGGCCCACTTCTGACATCACATCCAGATGGTCCAATAATACCTGTTCAAGTTCTTGTTTTGAAAGAAACACAAGAATGAAAACCAAGTGTCCGTATGCTCTACCCAGTTACCGTTTTTCTTCAGCGAGTGAGTTTAGTTTGATTTCCCATTTTTAGGTCTATATTTGTGACTACTGAATGGGGTCTGCCCATTTATAGATGTTTTCTGCGGTGTGACCTGCACTGCTGGATTTATGTAGCTAATTCTCCAATGGGGCATACAACCCTGCAGGCCATAGCTCTCCCAATTAGATGAGAATGAACAAACAAAGATATTTATCAAACAGATGCTGAGCAGATGGGATACGCTGGTAGACAGATGAAAACATTCTGTTACTATGTGTTAGTTAAACCTTTGAAGAGTCATGCAGTTTTTTATACCCAAATGTAATGTATTTAAAATTAAGGGATTATTCTAGATAGGAATCGGTGGGGAGTTGATAACATTACCTGGCCCCAGCACTACCACCTGCTGCAGTTGAATTATTGAGGTGCTATTAGGACCTGCAGCTGTGATGCAGCAGCATCAAATGCTGGCCTGGAAAGGAATAGCCAAAGGGACAGTAGCTTAAGCTGCGGCAGGGGCTCAGATGATGGTGGAGGAAGAGGCAGTTGAGACAAGCTGTTGGAGAAGAAGAAAAATCTAGCTACTGAGTTAGCAGATGAACTGGAGCTCGGTAGGAGATGAGGTGATAAAATAAGAGAACAGGAGAATAGAAGTAGGGGATTTGGAAATGAGAAGAAGTAAAACTAGGAGAGGTTTCTCAAGTCAGTAGAAGCAGAAAAAAATTGAACTGGGTAAGCGAGTGCCACTCTTAGAAATGGGAAGTAGTGGGAAATAAAATCTACAGCCGTACTGGAGAGAGTGACTCAAGGGAAAGAACTGAAAGGAAATATAACTGGTGGAACAGGGAATTGATCAGAAGCTGTGTTAGATTAAAAAGATCCTGAAAACAGTACACGAGAAGCCCACCCACAAAGGAGCTAAAGTAAATGAACAGAGAGAAGGACTGTTTGAACATCTATTGAAGGAACAGAGGTCAAAGGCACCTACTGGACAAGTGAGGGCTACTAGGTGAAGAAACCCCTCTTGTAGAAAAACTCAGCGAAGAGAGGGACAGCCCCAGGAACATTGAATCTAAGGAGCACTTCAAGCCAAAGAGACACAAAGGATAGGACAGCAGGAGTGGAGCTGGACTTAGAACCAAGGAGAGGATAAGTTGATTCTTTGCTGAAATGACACAGTATATTAAGTAATTTCCTTTATTCTTGGTAATAACAATGCATTTGTTATTAACTGCACAAAGGAAGAGTAGCGTGTACAAGCTTGCAAAGCTTAATGTGTTGGTAACTTATAGTTTATTAATATAAGAAGTCAGTACTCAGTAATATTCTATATTATTTATGCTTCTGCTATAATCTTTGTGTTTTCCCTTATAAAGTTCTAAAAATTCAAAATTCTCTCTTTTGTCTTGGTTTGCCTCCACACAGTTGGCACAGCCTAGTTTAGTCTGGGTCACTGCAATAAATGTAATAATGTTCTAAGCACTATGAAGTGCGCGGATGTAATGAGATGAAGAGGTTTTCTAAGAGATAAAACGTGTAGAGAAAACACTCAAGATAAGGAAGATATTTAAAGCACATATAGGAACCACTATACTTGTTACCATACAGAAATATGCCATGACACAGTCAGAGCATTGAATAACTGGTTAGGCATGAAAAGCTCTCACAGACAGTGGTTTCTTTTTCCCAATTTCTAAAGCTACAGAACCCAACATATCTGCCCTTTTGTTCATGGACTTCTTTTGTGCACTTGAACCAATGAAGATTGCTGGCAGGTTTATGAATTGTTTGAAAAATGGTATTTTAGGTGGGGCTGGTAGTACTTCCTGTTAAGGTTACCCAACACCTCCTATTATTAGACTGGCCAAGTTTTATAAGCAACTGAAAACAACCTACAGTCATTCAGGCTGAAGTTTTGCATGATGGTTGTCAGACTCAGGATGCCTATGTTTGAAAAATTTCAGCCAAAACAGATCAGCCATTTCCAAGAATGAGGCTAGGGAAACTTAAGTTGTTTTACCCATAGTAAAAAGTTCTGAAGACCTTTTCTTTGAACAACTCTAGCACAACCATGCTTTGGAGCAGGGACTTGAAATTTGGCCTTTGGGTCAGGAATGTGCCTTTTGCCGTCCTGTGAAAATCTACCCAAATGTAGCCAAGTTATTAGCCTTTGGGGGGAAAAGATTACAGTCTGCATATGCTCATTAGAAAGTTATTTGATTATATCCTCACTGAGCATGCTCCAGCCTCTCTCAGCTCTTAGTGCTGACCCAACAGCATATACACCATTCCCACAGAGCAGGCTTTCACCTAGGCATACAGGGACAAAGATAGACTTGTCCTGAAAGGATGCTCCCAGCTGCTCTGGGCCAGGGTGAAACTGGGCACCAGATTGGAGAGAAGGGAGCCTTGTCTCTCCTGTACTCTCAGTGATCCCACCCCCCACCGGCATTCAGGCACTGTGGAGGAGGAAGCCATCTGATGCGATTGTAGAGGGGACAAGAGCCATACCTGGGGGCAGAAGTGAAAGTAAGCGGGTACGGTCCGGTACAGCATACTTGCAAGAGCCGGTACGGTGTGCCAGACCCGACCGGCTTCCCCAGGCTGGAGATTTAAAGGGCCCGGGGCTCCCTGCAGCAGCCGTAGCCCCTGGCCCTTTAAATCCCCATGGGAGCCCTGCTGCCACTACTCCAGGGCTCCGGTAGCTGGGCTCAGGCGGCTATTTAAAGGGCCCGGGGCTCCTGCCACTGCGGGGAGCTCTGGCCCTTTAAAGCACCACCCGAGCCCTGCTGCCGCTACCCCGGGGCTCCGGTAGCGGGGCTCCAACGGCGATTTAAAGGGCCCAGAGCTCTGCTGCGGTAGCAGCGGCCAGAGCCCCGGGCCCTTTAAATTGCCCCTGAGCCTCTGCAGCTGATAGCTCTGGGAGTGATTTAAAGGCCCCGGGGCTCGCAGCCACAGCCGGAGCCCCAGGGCCTTTAAATCTTGATTTAAAGGCCTGCCTCTTCTGGTTGAGGCCATGTCTCTGCCCAGGACTCTGGCGTACTGGTAAGTCCTTTAACTTACTTTCACCCCTGCCTGGGGGGAGGGAAAGGAGTAGATTGGGACAAGGGGGTCTAGTGAGACTGACACTAGGGGGTGGTTGGTAGACTGGGAGCCAGTTAGGGAAACAGAGGAAGGAATAGGAGCTAGTTGGCTTGGAGGAAGGGGCAGGAAGACCAAAAAGAAACTAGGAATTGGAGGGAGGTTGGGATTGGCAGGACAAGGAGACTGGGGCTAGGAATGTGGTGGAGGGAACTGGGGTGGCAGGGGAGGGAACGGGACAGATCTAACAAGGATCTGGGCTGTGCAGGGAGAACTAGGACTGGCTGGACAAAGACTGGGACAAGGATGGGGAGGAGGTATGGGCAGGACAGACTGGATGAGGACCCTGGGGAGATAAACTAGGACAGAGCCAGTCTGTGCACATGAGGGAGAGAGACAAAGAGCCAGGAGTGAGGGGACTAAGACTAGCTAGGCAAGGAGTCTGGGCCTGGGATGAGAATCGTGAGGAGTGGCGCCTGGTACTGGCTAGGTGAATGGGACGGAGACAAGGAGCCAGGGGTGGGGAAGAGACAGGGACATGTTGATGGGGACAGGGCAGAATATTAAAACATTAAGATTGTAAATTTAAGCATTTAGAAGTTAGGAAACGCCAGCAGTAAGGCTGCCTGTGCAACCTTAATTCAGCCCCTTAGTGCATATACATTATGATACAGCCTATAGTCACATGATCACATGCTCTTTTTTTTTCATAGGACCCCAGCCGCATTCAGTGCACAGAGTGGACCTGTTCTGGGGATGAATCAAGGCTGTTGTCTGTAGGACCCCCTTCTACAATGGCTGCACAAGTTGGAAGATGTAGATCTGGGACAGGTGGGTCTCGACCTGCCCAAAGCTAAAGACCTCTCCCCCGAGCTAAGGGGGAGGTGCCGCTAAGCCCAAGCTACAAGTGAGGGAGTGGGACAATGCAGGGGGGGAGGGGTGGAGAGGAACAGGAGTGAGGTCATTGGTTGAAAATCAGAGAACCAAAAGGAGCCATCAAACAGAGAATTCTGGACGGCACCCACTGCTCCTCAAAGGCACCAAAGGAGTTAGTGGACACCAACCAGAGGAACTCAGCCTGGAGACATGATCGAACAAGGAAATGGGAATAGGCCCCACAGATGCAGAGTATTGCCCCCATCCACCTTCCTCCTCCTGGCAGGATGGATGGCCATCTTGGCCAGCCCCAGGAAGAGGTCGATGAGGAGGTTCTGCAACTTTGTGGGGGAGCACACATCAGGAGGTATGGGGAAAGTACAGCTAGAACCTCAGTCAGAGGTTCTGAAGGAGTCGGAAGAGGGGCTGCCACCTGATGCACTCTGCATAGATTTGTGCCAGGGTCTCCCTCTCGCTGCAGAAAGGACAGGTGTGGCAGAGCCTGTGAACCATGCCAGGTATATACCTATGCTCTCAGCTCTGTGGAGGAGCTGCCAACTAATATCCCTGGTGGGCCATGGCACCAGAGTGGAGTATAGGCTAGCCCCAGGGGGTTCTTTGCCTTCCTCAGGTGGCATCAGGTCAGGAAACAAGGGAGAGGAAGTGGATAGAGTGAAACATGAGTTCATGAAGGTGTTCTCTAGGCATGGTACAAGATGGACCAGCTGGATTGCAAGATGTGTCCCGTCTCCAGAATCCCCACGCTGGACCCTGCTGTGAGGGGGACCACTGCCACCTCTCAGGTCAACAACCTCACCAGACGCCTCAGCGACCTCATAAAAACCATCCGGCACAACACGGACACGAGACGCTGCAGCGCTCCCCCACAGGTAACCTCATGCCGCCCTGCCGTAGGAGCAACTAGCATCGTCCCCCAGGCTGCACGGCGAGATCCAGCCAACGGAGGAGCCTCCCGTAGCCCCCAGATCCCACAGCCAGACCCCACCCCCAGGAGACCCAACACCTCCTCCAAGGTTACCCAAAGAGCCTCTGACTGCCAAAAAACCCATGCCCCACCGAGGACCCACCAGCCAGATGCTGCCCGCAGAAGAACCAGAACCATCCCCAGTGCTTCCAAACACGACCGCGCCCCAACAAAATCCAGCACCGGTGCTTCCAGAACCCCACTCCCTCCCAGAAGATCTAATGCTGTCTCGGAGACACCGAGAGCTGCCCTCCCCACCACATTAGGACCCCCGCCTCAAGACCCACCTGAACACCACTCCACAGTCCGAGGACAACAAGGCCGCAAACCGTCCCCGCAGCACCTGAACCTGCAGAGACAAGGCAGCAGGAGGAGCGATGGCCATGAGCGAGGGTCGCCACACCGTAGCAATCCGCCTGGATGGAGGAACTGGTAAAGGCTGAGGACTTTGAGAACTTCGACACCCTGATGGACAGACTGACTGCAGAACTGTCTGCGGAAATTATGGCCAGAAGGAGGGAACCCCAGGAAGCCGCACGGGCCACTCGCAGATTCCCTGCGCCGAGCCATAACAACACTGCCAGAGAAGGCAGGAGAGGGGACGTCGGCCGCCGCTACGATCCGGCGGCTGCATCCCGTATTCAGAAACTATACAGGATGAACCGAATGAAAGCCATGAGGGAGATCCTCGACGGGACCTCCTCCTACTGTGCCATCCAGCCCGAGAGGCTCTACTCCTACTTCAAGGATGTGTTTGATCATGAGGCCCAGACCAACTTGCGACGCCCAGAGTGCCTTTCCCCGCTACCCCGGATCGACCTCACGGAGGACTTGGAGCAAGATTTTTCCCCGCAGGAGGTGCAGGAGAGGCTGTCGAGGACCAAAAACACCGCCCCTGGAAAAGATGGCATCCGCTACCCCCTGCTGAAGAAGAGAGACCCCGGTTGCTTGGTGCTCGCTGCCATCTTCAACAAATGCAAGCGGTTCCATCGCGTTCCCCGCTCCTGGAAAAAGTCCATGACCGTGCTCATCCACAAAAAAGGCGACCGAGATGACCCCGGCAACTGGAGGCCCATCTCCCTCTGCTCCACCATCTACAAGTTGTATGCCAGCTGCCTCGCGGCAAGGATCAGACTGGTCAGTGTGCGGGGGTGCCGTCAGCTCAGTGCAGAAGGGTTTCATGTCCTGCGAGGGATGCTACGAGCACAACTTCCTCCTTCAGAAGGCCATCCAGGAGGCC
Organism: Chrysemys picta bellii; assembly: GCF_011386835.1. Classification (NCBI taxonomy): domain Eukaryota; kingdom Metazoa; phylum Chordata; order Testudines; family Emydidae; genus Chrysemys; species Chrysemys picta. The sequence continues at coordinate 88,142,983 of NC_088791.1, read as the reverse complement.
AGGAGGTCCAAGAGGCAGTGTGCAGTAGCATGGCTTGACCTGACCAACGCCTTTGGGTCCATACCCCACCCTCACATCTTTGCCACCCTGGGAGAGTTCGGGATGCCAGAAACCTTCATCCAGATCCTCCGGGACCTCTACAAGGACTGCACCACCACCATCCGCGCCACGGACGGAGAGACGGACGCCATCCCCATCCACTGTGGCGTGAAACAAGGATGCCCCCTTAGCCCCATCATCTTCAACCTGGCCATGGAACCACTCATCCGAGCCATCTCCAGTGGCCCGACCGGCTTCAACCTGCACGGCAAGAAACTCAGCATTCTGGCCTACGCGGACGATCTGGTCCTGAGCGCGGACGACCCAGAGAGCCTCCAAGGTATGCTAGATGCCACCAGCCGAGCTACTGACTGGATGGGGCTCCGCTTCAATGCGAAGAAGTGCGCAAATCTGCACATTCACGGCAGCAAAAGGGACTCGGTGCAGACAACGGGGTTCCAGATCCAGGGTGAGCCCGTCATCCCCCTGGCAGAGGGGCAGGCATACCAGCACCTGGGCACGCCAACAGGGTTCCGTGTCCGGCAGACACCCGAGGACAACATCCAGGAGATCTTGCAGGATGCCGCCAAGTTTGATACCTCCCTGCTGGCACCGTGGCAGAAGATAAACGCCCTGAACACCTTCCTGATCCCACGCATCTCGTTCACCCTAAGGGGATCTGCCGTGGCGAAGGTGCCCCTCAAAAAGGCAGACAAGATCATCCGGAAGCTGGTGAAGAAGTGGCTGTTCCTTCCCCAGAGAGCCAGCAACGAGCTGGTCTACATCTCCCACAGGCACGGCGGCGCCAACGTCCCCCGCATGGGTGACCTGTGCGACGTCGCAGTGATCACCCACGCCTTCCGCCTGCTGACATGTCCCGACACCACGGTGAGGAACATTGCGGCGAACGCCCTGCATGATGCAACAGAGAAGCGGATCGGCAGAGCCCCCTCGAACCAAGACATCGCCACCTTCCTGAGCGGCTCCCTGGATGGGGAATTCGGACGGGACGGGCGCGACATCGCTTCACTGTGGTCCCGCACTCGCAACGCCATGCGTCGCCTGGGGAAGCGCATCGGCTGCCGCTGGGAGTGGTGCGAGGAGCGCCAGGAGCTGGGAATCCGGGTGCCGCAGATCAGGTCCGACGACGACACCGTCATTACCCCGATGGCCAGGGGCTTGCGGGAGAGGACTCTGAAGGCCGCCATCCACTCGCTGTACGTGGAAACCCTGAAGCGTAAACCGGACCAGGGTAAAGTCTTTGAGTTGACCAGCAAGTGGGACGCCAGCAACCACTTCCTCGCCGGGGGCGGCTTCACCTGTTTCACCGACTGGTGGTTCATCCACCGTGCCCGGCTCAACTGCGTCCCACTCAACGGAGCCATCCGCCCCGGGAACCGAGACAAGCGTTGCAGGAAGTCCAGCTACCCCAACGAGACCCTGCCCCACGTCCTGTGCAGCTGCAAACCCCACTCCAGAGCCTGGCAGCTGCGCCACAACGCCATCCAGAACCGCCTGGTGAAAGCCATCGCGCCACGCCTGGGGGAGATCTCCGTGAACTGCACCATCGCCGGTACTGACAGCCAGCTACGACCTGACATGGTCGTCACCGACGAGGCCCAGAAAAAGATCATCCTCGTCGACGTCACGGTCTCCTTTGAGAACAGAACCCCGGCATTTCGTGAAGCCCGAGCTCGTAAACTGGAAAAGTACGCCCCCCTGGCTGACACCCTGAGAGCGAAGGGCTATGAGGTGCAGATGGACGCCCTGATTGTCGGAGCCCTGGGCACCTGGGACCCCTGCAACGAGCGTGTGCTGCGGACCTGCGGGATCGGTCGACGCTACGCACGTCTCATGAGGCGCCTCATGCTCTCAGATGCCATCCGATGGTCCAGGGACATGTACATCGAGCACATCACCGGCCACCGACAGTACCAGGAGGCGTGAGCCAGAGTGACATCGTTCTCCCACTACGAGAAAGGGACCAAGTGACCTTCTCTGTTGGATCATATGAACTGGAACCATAAACTCCCTGAACATTAAATCTCACCAAATGAGGGTCAATCTATCCTCATCATCATATCCACTCATTATAATCCACACCTGAACATAGCCACTTTATGAACTTCATATCCTCATATCTCAATGTCTGTACTTTGACCCATCAACTTTTTACCCCCAATCGGGGATATTGCAGATTATGTATTCCTCATGCCACCTTATCTTAAACCAAACTTTGCACCCTTGATAATCTGTATATTATTCCCTGATAACCAGAAACTTCTATGCTCAAACTCTGTTCACTATTTTTTTTTTAACATCATCTTAATAAAATTTTTAAATCTGAAAAAAAAGAGGCAGGAGATTGCAGGAAAAGAAAGGACAGACTCATGGTTAAGGCAACTGAATGCTGTCCTAGTGAACTGGATGCTATCCCTGTCTCTCCCACAGAGTTATATGATGCTGGGAAAGTCACTTAATCCAAACTTTTCACAGGTGGGCACTAAGTGGCTGTGTCATTTTTGGATGCCTGACTTGAGATCCCAAGGTTTGTTTTGCAGAAATGCTGAGCAATCACAGCTACAACTGAAGTCACTGGGACCTGTATCAAGTCCTAGGTGTCTCAAATTGGGAACCCAGACATAGTAGACACTTTTTAATTTGATCTCTCTGGGCCTTAGTTCCCCAGCCATAAAATGGGGATAACAGCCCCTCATCTCACCGGGGTGTAGTGAAAATAGATCCATGAGAATTTGTGAAACACTTAGATACTATAGTGATGAGCTCCACAGAAAAGTCCACCGGGAAATAAATAATTCTCTCTGCAGAGAAGGGCTTGAATAGTGTGCAGGAAATAAAGACTAGGGCCACACTATTTACCAATGAGAAGACAACACAATATTGAATAGTTGCTTGTTAAGTGAGCACCATCCTGTACAAAGAATGAGGCAGGTTCCTATGGGGAAAAAAATTGTGATCATAAGAACGGCCATACTAGCTTAGACCAATTGTCCATCAAGCCCAGTGTCTTATCTTCCCACAGTGGCCATCACCAGATGCTTCAGAGGGAATGAAAAGAACAGGGCAATTATACAGTGATCCATCCTCTGTTGTCCAGTCCCAGCTTCTGGCAGCCAGAGGTCTAGGGACACCAGAGCATGGGGTTGCGTCCCTGACCATTTTGGCTAATAGCCATGTTGGACTTATCCTCCTGGAACTTGGACCTATCCTCCTGGAACTTGGACCTGTCCTCCAGGAACTTATCTAATTCTTTTTTTAACCCAGTTATACTTTTGGCCTTCAAAACATCCCCTGGCAATGAGTTCCACAGGCTGACTGTGCATTATGTGAAGTACTTTCTTCTGCCTATTAATTTCACTGGGTGATCCCTGGTTCCAGTGTTATATGAAGGGATCAATAACACTTTCTTATTCACTTTCTTCACCCCATTCATAATTTTATAGATCTCTATCATATCCCCTTAGTTTTCTCTTTTCTAGGATGAGCGGTTCCCATCTTTTTAATTTCTCCTTCTATGGAAACCGTTACACACCACTAATCATTTTGTTGCCTCTCGCTCTACTTTTTCCAATTCCAATATATCTTTTTTGAGATGGTGCTACCAGAACTGCATGTAGTATTCAAAGTGTGGGCATAATGCTAAATATAGTAGCATTATGATATTTTCTGTCTTATTATCTATCCCTTTCCTAATGGCTCCATTCTGTTAGCTTTTTTGACTGCTGCTGCACATTGAGCAGGTGTTTTCAGAGAACTATCCACAATGATTCCAAGATCTCTTTCTTGAGCAGTAAAAGCTCATTTAGACACCATCTTTTTGTATGGATTGTTCGGATTATGTTTTCCAATGTTCATTACTTTGCATTTATCAACACTGAATTTCAGTTTGCCAATTTGTTACCCAGTCACCCAGTTTTCCCTTTGTAACTCTTCGAACTCTGCTTTGAACTTAACTATCTTGAGTAATTTTGTATTATCTGCAAACTTTGTCCCCTCACTGTTTACTGCCTTTTCCAGATCATTTATGAATAAGTGGAACAGCACTGGTGCCACTACAGAACCTTGGAGGACCCTGCTATTTACCTCTGCCCACTGTGAAAACCAAGCATTTATTCCTACTCTTTGTTTCATGGCTTTTAACCAGTTACTGATTCATGAGAAGATTTTCCCTATTATCCCATAACTGCTTACTTTGCTTAAGAGCCTTTGGTGTGTGAACTTGTGAAAGCTTTTCCAAAAATCTAAGTGCACTATATCCACTGGATCACCATTACATGCTTGCTGACACCTTCAAAGAATTCTATTAGATTGGTGAAGCATGATTTTCCTTTACAAAAATTGCATTGACTCTTCCCCAAAATACTATGCTCATTTAGGTATCTGATACTTCCATTCTTTACTATAGGTTCAACTAGTTTGCTCAGTACTGAAGTTAGGCTTACCAGCCTGTAATTACCAGGATTGCCTCTGGATCCCTTTTAAAAAAAAAATCAGTATTACCTTAGGTATCCTCCAGTTATCTATTACAGAGGCTGATTTAAGTGATAGGTTACATACCACAGTTAGTAGTTCTGCAGTTTTGTATTTAAGTTCCTTCAGAACTCTTGGGTGAATACTCATCTGGTCCTGGTGACTTATTACTGTTTAGTTTATCAATGTGTTCCAAAACCTCCTCTGTTAACACCTCAATCTGAGACAGTTCCTCAGATTTGTCACCTAAAAAGAATGGCTCAGGTATGAGAATTTTCCTCACATCCTCTGCAGTGAAAACTAATGCAGAGGATTCATTTAGCTTCTCCACAACAGCCTTGCCTTCCTTGTGTGTTCATTTAACACCTCTATAGTCCAGTGGCCCCACTGACTGTTTGGCAGGCTTCCTGTTTCTGATGTACTTAAAAGTTTGTTGGTTTTAGTTTGTGTGTCTTTCGCTAGTTGCTCTTCAACTCCTTTTTTGCCTACCTAATTATACTTTTACACTTGACTTGCCAGAGTTTATGCTTCTTTCTATTTTCCTCACTAGGATTTGACTTCCCATTTTAAGGGATGTCTCTTAACCCTTAACTGCCTCTTTTACTCTGTGTAGACATGTGGCACTTAATACTTTTACTATTTATTTAGAAAAATTGGGTATACATTTAGCATGAGCCTCTATTATGGTGTTTTTAACTAGTTTTCATGCAGCTTGCAGGCATTTCATTCATGACGTTCCTTTTAATTTCTGTTTAACTAGCTTCCTCATTTTTATGTAGTTCCCCTTTTTGAAGATAAAAGCTACTGTGCTGGGTTTCTTTGGTATTCCCCCCACCTCCCCACACACAAGGATTGTGTAATTGAAGACTCTCATAATACGTACAAACAAGGGGGCTGAATTAAGGTTGCACAGGCAACCTTAATTCTGGCATTTCCTAACTTCTGACTGCTTGATTTTGCAACCTTAATAATGTTCTTTTAATGTAGTTTTTATGGGTAATACACCTCTACCCCGATATAACACGATTTCGGATACAATGCGGTAAAGCAGTGCTCCGGGGGGGGGGGGGGGGGGGGCTGTGCGCTCTGGCGGATCAAAGCAAGTTCGATATAACGCAGTTTCACTTATAATGCAGTAAGATTTTTTGGCTCCCGAGGACAGCATTATATGGGAGTAGAGGTATACATACATATATATACACACACATATAACATAACAACTGTGACAGAGCATTTGTACATTGAAGATGCCACACAAAAATCACAATTTGTTTATTACTGCTGTGGAGTTTTAAAAATCAAATGCATTTTCTGTTTGGGGAGTGTGTGTAAGTGTAAAGGCTATAATCTCTTTGGGGCAGGGTCTGTGTTACCATCAGTGTCTTGTGCAACACTCAGGACCCTGTCAGCACTTAACTAACAGTGCATTTAGAATCTAAAGGCCATTTCCCCACCAGCTTGTAATACCTGATCCAATTTCAGATTTAGACTATTTATCCCATTAATCTGCCCCCACTTTCGCCACGGTGAAGTGTTACTTACATGGCTGATATGCCCCAGTGTGAGCCAGCCTCATCTCCTGCAGAGTTGAAGAGAGGCAGCGCAACCAAGGTTATGGTTGGGGCGATGGTCAAAGGACCGATGAATCGCATCAGAAATCCAATCAGGCCAGAAAATCCAACAAAGATTTGGAAACAGGAAGCGACCATGATGGCTCCCTGCAGCTGAAAAACAGAGGGAAAGAAAGCAGCGATTTAAAGGCTTTCTTTTTGAGTTAGTCCATTTTAGTTAAGTGGGCTCAAAAGCACGTTATGGGCCTGATTCAACTCCCATTGAAGTCAGGGGGAGTCTTTCCACAGATTTCAATGGGAGTTGACTCAAACCTTAAATGAGGGCAACACTCAAACAGGAATGCAGGCCCATTAACTCTCCCCCCCCCCCACGACTTACTTCCTCTGATTCTATCTCCCTAATTGCCAGCTGTCCAAGGGGAACTGGACTGTGAGAAGCCAAGAGTTCTAAACAGAATCAAGTCAACCTGGCATCCACCCATCCTTTATTAAAGCCTTTGAGTACAGGTTAGTGTTCATAAAAAAAGGGAAATTAAGTAGCAATTACTATTACTGGCATTGACCAAGGGTCAGATACTGCACAAGCATCCCTAACCCGGCTCTTCCAGCATCTTAGTCCTGATCAACCAACTCCACTGTTCTAGCCTTGGATTTTCACCCGGCTCTGCCAAAGCGCCTCATGGAAAACTAGAATGTGCACCCACCTAACTCATTTCTAGTCAGGTCCTGATCAGGGCCCTGAGCCTGCAGACGCAGACTTGCACAAGTCAAGGTTTGCAGAGTCAGGCCCAGTGATTGTGTGACAAGCCAGTGCTCTGATCTCCTGAGGACCGGTCAGGGCAGCAAAGGGAATCATCAGCTGGACACAGAAATTAAATAAAATTTTCTATTTAAATTTTCAAAGTGCTGGACGACCTGGAAATCCCTTCTGTTTCTCCGTGTGGGTTGCAAATATATCAGCAGGCAGACCAGTACAATAAACTCCTTAATTATCAGAATCAGTTGGGTAACACCAAACATGTTCAGATAATCAGGAGAAAACAGCCAGGGAACTATAGCACACCAGCAGTTAGATTAGGAGATCTGGTTAGTGGGCATGCGGATAGCCAGGCTTCTGTTTTACCTGAGTATTGCTTTCCTCTGCAGGACACATTCATCACCATGCAACCTTTGTGTGCTTCGTAAACACTGTTTAAATCAGGGGTGGGGAAACTTTTTGGGCCGAGGGCCACATCTGGGTGGGGAAATTGTATGCAGGGCCAGGGCAGGGTTGGGGTGTGGGAGGGAGTGCGGTGTGCAGGAGGGGGCTCAGGGCAGGAGTACAGGAGGGGTGCGGACCGTGGGAGGGGCCTCAGGGCAGGGGGTTGGGTGCAGGAGGGGTGCAGGGTGTACGAAGGGGCTCAGGGAAGGGGGTTGGGTGCAGGAGGGGTGCACAGGGATGCGGGGTGCAGCAGGGGGCTCAGGGTAGAGGGTTGGGGTGCAGGAGGGGTGTGGCAGGGGGCTTGTGGCAGGGGGCTTGTGGCAGGGAGTTGGGGGGCAGGGGGCAGGAGTGGTTTAGGATCTGGGGTGGCAGCAGCACGCACTGGGGCCAGGGCAGGCTTCTTGCATGCCTGCCCTGTCCCTGGCCCCGCGCCCCTCAAGGAAGTGCTGCGGCCCCTGGGAAGGGGGGGCAAAGGGCTCCACGTGTGCTGCCCTTGCTGCGCCTCCAGGTACCTCCCCCGAAGCTCCCATTGGCCGCAGTTCCCCGTTCCCAGCCAATGGGAGCTGCGGGGGGCAGTGCCTGGAGGCAAGGGCCCGGGGGCTGCAGGGACGTTGGGCCGGCCGCTGCTGAGAGCGGTGCGGGGCCCATGGTGCCATGGGGGGCAATCCCATGGGCCGGATCCAAAGCCTTGAAGGGCCGGATCCAGACCACAGGCTGTAGTTTGCTCACCCCAGTTTAAATACACAACAGTTATTTACCCTACATATGAGTTATTAGTTACATTAGTTAATACCACTAAATAATGAATGAATTACTAGGTACCTTGGCTCTTGTGATAAGGCTTGACCCTGTGAGGTGCTGAGTGCCCTCAACTCCCACCAGGTATAGTGAGAGATGAAGTCTTTAACACCTTGAGGCTTAAACCCCTGAATAAGGGGTTTCCAACCTGCGGTCCGGGAACCCTGGGGGTCTGCAAACTATGTCTAAGATTTCCAAAGGGGTTCGCAACTCCATTAGAAATTTTTTTAGGGGTCTGCAAATGAAAAAATGTTGAAAACCACTGACATAAATGAAAAGGCAAGAAAACAGTTACCCTGTGCCTGCACTGTTTTTACTTGGATCAATAGTGACCATAATGCCAACGCTTTGCACTGTACTGCAGCTTTCAGCCAGGATCTCAAAGCTCTTGACAAACATAAGCTGTTTCACAGCGCTCCAGCAGGCAGGTAAATAGAGGCACAAAGCAATTAAGCAACTTGTTCAAGGTCAAACAGTGACTAAGTGACAGATCTGAGATAAGATCACAGGTGCCCTGACTGCAAGTCCCCATGCTTTAGCCAGCAGAACATATTCTTTGCCTTCTTGTTTATGATCATTTGCGTCCTCCATGTTCTGTTAACATGACCATTGGCTACAATGGTCCAGATCACATCTCTCAGATCAATACACAGGGAAGGACCTCTGCAGAAGGGGATGGAGGTATCAGCCACCTCTAAAGTACCTTCCTCCTTCCCTTCCTAGGGGGGAAACTCCTCCCTCTGTGGAGATCTGCATGGAGGGAAGAGCTGGGGGTTGAACAAGCTAGCACAGTAGAGATTACACAGAAAGCGTAATTCAGCTCTAGGCTGTATATCCTTTTCTATGGACCCTCTTCATGCTGAAGAACCCCCTCCATTGAGGGAGAGTGTTCGAGGAAGCCACAGCAGGGGAGCAGCACAGTTATATTGGAACTCCACTGGGGAAGGGATTCCTAGCATAGATGGCTCTGTGATGGTCACTGGTTACCACAGAAATGGCCCTGACATGGAATATGTTTTCCCAGAAAATAAAATACTCTAACAGCATGTCCTCAGCCTTCGGGACGAGTTCATGAGCAAAGTCTATAAACCACAGATATCTGCAGCGTTGCAAGTTAGAACGTAGCCTTGTATTCACTAGTAAGCAGGGGTCTCTCCTGGGACTTGACTTCCCTCTCTGACACCTCAAGGCCCATTCAGACGATCTCCTCAGGTTTTTATAGCTGCCCTTCTGGCAGTAGCTCACAGGGATTACCTCTCGCATCCTCGACTGCCAGACTTCGATGAACTCCGGTGAAGTAGCATTCACCTGGCTGGCATTCTGCGTCCACGCAGGGCATCTCCAGTTAGGGAGGGAGAGCATGGCAAGGGTAGGAGTCAAGAACGCAAAAGTCCCTCCTTGGAGAATGGGCAACCTGGAAACAAGCCAGAGGGCAGAGAGTTAAGCTATTTGATCTCTGGAAGCCCCATCCCTGTCAGGGCAGGACAGGGGAAAATATTTGGTTAGTAGTACTGTCTTCCTGCAGTGAGATACAGAAAGGATATTTCAGAGTAATTGACTTGGGTGAACGAGGTGGATCAGTAAGCACCTCAACATGCAGAGAGTCAGTGGAAATCCATAGGTCTCAGCAGAGACCTGACAACAAAGAGGTGTCTTAAGCCACCTTTATTATTTCAAAAGGGGGATTCGGCCTCTCTCATGTTTGCCTTTGGCAATTTCCTTTTCAATACACTGATGTTTCTGTGAACCCTGTCACCAACAATACCCAAGAGCCAGTATGTATTTTGACACAATAGTAGTACCCCAAGCATTGGGAAATGCTGCTTCTGGACTCAAACTTTGGGTCCCTCATCCCTATCTGCGGCACTGTTTTTAAGGAGGGAAAACAGCCATCTTAAAGCATGTGTCTGTATGTTTCGGATCAGGTCTTTGTGCTACAAGATGGTAAAAGAACAAGGGAAGAGAGAAGAGAAAAGGGAAGGAACCAAAGCAAAGAAAGAGTAACTGACTGACAGAAGTTTGTGGCTAAGTGTGAAGGGGAAGTTCTAGGAAAGAGCAAAAGGGAGGAGAGAGAGACCCAATCTGAGACTTAAATAAGGGGCCTGATTCTCTGCAAACAGGCTACAAGTAACTCACAGTGAAGCTGTGATCTACTGGAGGGGGCTGCTGAGGGTCCCTGGTTAAAATTCTGCCACCAAATTGAAGGCATATTGGAGTGATGGCCCTTGATGGAGTCATCCCCTCTGAACGGGGTTTGTCACGTCTCCAAAGTGCAGATTGCACCAAGTCCAGATTTCTCTGAAAAGGTTTCCAGTGTTGCAACTCTCACCATTTTATTGTGTTAGCTGGGATTTTTCTTAAAAGCCCAGTTTCGGGGATCAAGAGACTGCCTGAAAATATCAGCTTTCATTGTGTTTCTGACCCTCATAGTTGCAGAGAAAAGCATGGAAACATGACGTAAGTGCACTCTAAAGGCTCAGAAAGCCAGAAGGTAACTAAATGATCCTCAATTTAACAAAAACAAAAAACAAACAAAAAAAACCTTGTGATTTTGGCAGGGCTGACATGATTTTTGAGTGTGTGGGGCTGGCAATATTGCGTTTCCTAGAGGAGGATGCCACTACCTCACCCAAGAACTCACTACAAGGGTTTCACTCCCAACTAGCATATAATTAATTCTTTGGCCCCTCAAACCTTCCTCTGCAACACCCACACTTCTGTCCATTTAAGGTACTTATGTGGCCCCCATTATTGTAGTATCTGAGCTCTTCACAATCCATACTGTATTCGTCCGCACAACAGCCCTGTGACGTAGGGAAGTGCTATCACTGCCATTACTCACATGGGGAACTGAGACACAGAAAACATTAAGTGGCCTGCCCAAGGATCCCCAGAGTCTCAGACTAGAGCCCTAGCCACTGGACCATTCTCTGTATACTTCTGGCCCACAAGGCTTATCAGAAGCTAGAAGGGGAGACGTGTTGTGGTATCTGCACATGATTGCATCAAAGTGAATGAAAATTATTTGTACCCTGAAGTGGGAGAGGAAAACTGAGCCCTTCATCTCTCACGTAGCAATGCCAAATGATAACACAGGGCTTCCAGCCTGGCCTAAATGCTCCAATCCCCCCCCCACACACACACACACACTATAGTTTTGAATAAATAATAGTACTTTGCCTTCTACAATGCCTTTCAACTTGGGATCCATACTTTACAGAGATTAAACAATCGCCAGCCTGACATACTACACAAACAGTGTAATCTTTTTTTACGCCTTTACCACCTACATTAAATTGCCTCCACAGGGACTTCATTTACATGCCAGTGGGATACAGATGCTCTCTCCTTAAATCAGACCTCCCTATTCTTTTATCCCCTCCCCACCCTTCAGCCCCTTCTCCAAGTTTTATTACCTTGTTATCCCACAGAACAAGGTTGTATCCACACTGAGCTCTTTCTGAAAATCGCCCACTGATGCTGCAGCACCAGTCCAGGTACCTATTGTGGGAGCATTAGCATACACTGGGCTCAGGGAGTTTTACTACCATGTCATTATATAATGCTGCTTAGAGCAGGTCTTGACGTGATATAAATGCTCTGTAGCCCACCCACCCCCGGCATGGCTTAAGCCCTCTTCTCTCCCTGGTGCTTGCTAAGATCAATATTTGGAGCAGCTTCTCCCCTCTTCTTGAACAGATCAGGTCCTGGGTTCTTCTTCTTGGCTCATAGTGCCTCAAGTGATTCCTTGCTGTGCCAGAGACACAGGGGCACTGTTCCTTGATAAATTAATGGCCATGTTTGTAGCTGGCAAGGGGTGCCAAGCTCAGTTCACAGGAGACAAAGTAAATAAAACAAACGTCAATGGAATAATGCACACCAAACGTAACCCTATAACTGGAAAGGAGAGACAGGAAAATAGAACCTGGTGAAGGAAGGGATTAAAAAGGTTAACTAATACTTAACCAACGTTTGTAATTTAACCAACTCCCCACCTCCTAACACTCACAAACTTTTCCAACCCGCCACTTCCTACCTAGCACCTTCCCCAGGTGATAGGCCAGGGCTGAACATCCTGGGATTCTGTGTCATAGTGCTGGATCATTGGCCTGCTTTTAAATAAACGTCATTTTTCTCCACCCCTGGGTGGGGCAGGGTCATCTCTCAACTGGGCTCATCTGTTCTCTGGTCTGGAATCCTCCTGTGGTCTCAGCTGGCTCTCAGTAGCTGGTTGAATCTTTCCCTGGTGGATTCTCATCACTGCAGTGCTGGAAATACCTGGTCCATGCAGCTAAAGACTCAGAGCTGTACAAACTCCCTCCAGGGAAGTGGGAATTTAGCAGGGACGCCCTGAGCCATGTCACATCTTTCTCAGCTTCCAAACAGAAAAACTGCAGCCCTGACTTGACATTGGTTCAGTGGACTGCTCATCCAGATCACCCCATGCAGAAACCTCCTTAACTGGTCCCAGCAGGGGTTCTAGTTCCTTCACTCCCCACCTCTGACTCCAAGCACTCTGGGAATGGGGTCTGAGGGCTCTGGCAGCCATCTTAGTCATAACCCTTTCAACAGGGCCCCAGAAGGTATGTCTGCACCGCCTACGGCAGCAAGCCTCCCAGCCCAGTTGATAGACTTGGGCTGGCAAGGCTCATGCTAGAGCTCTTAAAGCTGCATAGCCAGTGCTTTGAAGTTGCAACTTGGGCTGGAGTGTGGCCCACTTCCCCCCTTGGGCTTCAGATCCCACCCTCCAGCCCAAGCTGCAGCTTCAAAGCACTGGCTATGCAACTTTAAGAGCTCTAGCATGAGCCTCGTTAGCCCAAGTCTATCAACTGGGCTGGGAGGCTCACTGCTATAGGCTGTGTAGACATGCCCCTAGAGGCTCAGCCCAGAGGTCCAGGGGCCAGGAAATCCCAAAAGAGAGTTATGCCATCCCCCACCTGAGAAATATCAGATGTCATTATCAAGTACTTCAGCATAAACATAAGGTAGTACATAATACAATCAAGATATACTTTTGAGCTCATACTCTGATTAAGAATACCACAAAAACAGGCAATATAACATACACAAGCACAATGCCCTACTAAACTTTGAGGATAACAGAGGGGTTTCCAGTACTGGGCAGCACACTCCCACCACCCATTTGTGGAACACAAGAGACACCATCAGGAGATGATCCTGCTTTGAGCAGGGGGTTGGACTAGATGACCTTCTGAGGTCTCTTCCAACCCTCATATTCTATGATTCTATGAGTCATAGGTTAACCAGACGATGGGCTTCAGTTCTCACCCAGAGCACCTGGGTATTGATGGATCTCCTGGGGAAAGAGGTCATGTACTCCCTACCTCAGGCTCCATGCCACTGTCTGCAATTCCTCCCTCTGTAGGCTCTTCCATGCTATCCGGGGCTGTTCCTTCTGGATACTTTGGTGGTGTGAAAGGTTTGGCTACAGGGTTCAGCACACGCCTATGGGCATCACAGATGGACTGATCAGGTATTAGAGTTCTTCTGGACCTGGGATTTCAGGTTTTCCAGTGAGCCTGTACCTCAGAACACCAAATAAGTGATGCATTCATAGACTAGCCTTCCACATGGGAAGTTGCACTTTCTGTCATCTTCAGAAGCAAGAGGTCCCCCCTCCTCAAGTGTAACTAGCTGAACAATATTAGATGATAGAAGTTCCATCAGCAGATACGCCAAAGCACAAGTCTACAGGAAGTCTATTTATTGTGATGGGGAATATCAGGAGGACTCATTCCTTGTGCAGTGATTGGCATGTTTTAGGAAGCTGACATGCTGGCTCCACTTGGGTTTCTCAGGAGGATTCAACTTGCCTCCAAAAGTGCTTAATAAGCTTTCTGGCTGAGAGTCTCCATGGGGAGGATACATTCTGGATTTCCTCACCCCCGCTATCTGCAGTAGCTTCTTGATAAGGTGACTCTTGGAATCTCTCTTGATCTAAGTGGATTCTACAGGACTATAGACTCATAGACTTTAAGGTCAGAAGGAACCATTATGATCATCTAGTCTGACCTCCTGCATGATGCAGGCCACAAAGCCGTCCCTACCCTTTCCCTTGACTCTGCTGTTGAAGTCCCCAAATCCTGTGGTTTAGAGACTTCAATTAGCAGAGAATCCTCCAGCTAGCGATCCCTGCCCCATGCTGCGGAGGAAGGATAGTTCATAGCAGACTAAAAAGTTTTCTAACAATACCTTTGCAATGGTGGTCCTCAGTGGGGAATGAACATATTGGACCAGACAGTCTATGACAATTAGTACGTGTCCAGTGTTTGTACTGTCTTTCTCCAAACTCAAAAAGTCCATACAGATCAGGTCCAATGATCCAGAGCTGATGTTGACCAAAGGGGAAGATTTTTTTGAACAATGTCTTCCTCTGTATGTGCCAAGAGCAAGCTTTGCAATGCTTCTCTATATCGTAAGTCTTATCAGGCCAACAGAATAATAGAATCATAGACTTTAAGGTCAGAAGGGACCATTATGATCATTTAGTCTGACCACCTGCACAACACAGGCCACAGAATCTCACCCACCCACTCCTGTATCAAACCCCTAACCTATGCTGAGCTACTGAAGTCCTCAAATCGTGGTTTAAAGACTTCAAGAATAAGAAAAGTCTTATGCAGAGAACCCACCAGCAAGTGACCCGTGCCCCACGTTGCAGAGGAAGGCGAAAACCCCCCAGGGCCTCTCCCAATCTGCCCTGGAGAAAAATTCCTTCCCGACCCCCAAATATGGCGATCAACTAAACCCTGAGCATATGGGCAAGACTCACCAGTTAGACACCCAGGAAAGAATTCTCTGTGTAACTCAGAATCTGGACTTTATCAAGTCAAGTGACTTGTCCACTCCAGTATGTCCCACGTCTTCATGGAGGGAATACAGGATAATCCTAAACTTAATAGGAAGCACTAGCTGTTTCTCCAGGGCTGGGGAGCCCTGATTTACTCAGTACAACAGCCCATTCCTTAGGGTAAGTTTCCTTATTCCCTTAAGAACAGCAGTGCATCCAGCTGAGATTTAATTGGTGACTCTGGCTGTCCCCTTCCTTCTCTCCAGGATATAAAATAAGTTTCCTGTAAATTAGGATTAGTATATTGAGCTTCTCAAGGCAGACTTGCTCAGCTGCTATAGAGAAATCACATTCAATTGGTGAAGCAGGTATAGGCTGTAAAAATAGCTTCTGGAGGGGTGCCCAACTGGTCTACCACACTTTGCAAGTGTGCAGTCACTTGTTGGTCTGCTGGGTCTAGTGGAGGGCACATGGCTTTTACCCCAGATTCAGGAATAGTCCTCCATCAATCCAGTAGGAGAGGGCAGAAGTACAGGGAACCAGCATTATTCAGACCAGGCTGATACCAAAGACTTAAGTCATCAGTGGAAGATGCAAAGAACCATTGGTATTCTGTTGTATCAAACGTAGTTGATATTAACACATATGTCAATGGGTTGTTGTCCGAGTGTAGCAGAAACGTGGCTCCATACAGGTAGTCAGGAAACTTATCCACTACCACCCACTTCAATAACTTGAACTCCAATTTGTGGACTGGATAATTCTTGTATGGCCCTTCACAGACTTCCACTAGCAAATGCAACTGATCTCAGTTCTCCATCATGCTCTTGATACAGTACTGCTCCCAAGTTACTCTGGCTAGCCTATGAGCAAAGCGTATGGCTTCTGGAGATCAGCATATGAAAATCCAGTGGGCTTGCCCCTGAAACACAGGGCAGTACTGGCCTTGGACACACTTCACATGCATTAGCTAATGCGCACATTAGTCCAAAGTAATATTATTGCTATTTTATAGATGGGGGAAAGTGAGACAGAGAAGGTAAAGCTGAAATTCTAAAAGCCAAAAAAGGGGATTTAGGCACATGGCTCTCGTTAATTTCAATGGAAGTTATGTGGCTTAATTCCTCTAGTCTTCTTTGAAAATCTCAGCCTCTATTAGTGGTGTTTTAGGCATATCCAGGAGCCTAGAAAGCATTTTGAGATTAAACATGCTATATAAATATACAGAACTGTCTCCTTCCCTTATAAATTATGCATTTCTGCCTTCATGGTTACTTGCACACTGTGAGATTAGGGTTTGTTTGAACACTTCCAGAAACTCACCAGCAAGTTCTTGTGTAAAGTAGTCCACCCAAGCAGTCATTTATGGTTACTGCACTGACCCTATTTCAGACCTCAGAGAGGTTTTTCAAGGTAGTAGTTTCGTTTGTCAGTTTTATTTGTTTAAAGAAGGCCCAATAACACCCCTGTTGAATAAATAATAGATTTGTTGCTCCTTGGTGGGTGTGTTTGCATGGCATTACAACATAGTAGTTCACAGCTAGCTCTGGTTTAGGACTGAGAACAAATTGTAATGCTGAGGCTACGCTTGATAGTTCACAGAGTTCTTGCCAGTGTGGCTTGCAAGACAACTGTCTGGAGTTTACAGGAAAGAATTGTTATACTGTGCTTATGATTAATTATAAAGCACCAAGCATGCACTAGGTATCTCATAACAGTGACAGGCAGAGAGGGTCTCTGCCTCAAAGAGCTTCTTTGACATTCCATGAGTAATTTTATGTATGGTGCACAAAGGTGACAGATAATTTACTTGCGGCCAAACTCTAATTTTACTAGTGGAAGGATCCACTGCTTTTGGCTCCCAAGTGGGGAAAGAAGGTGAAGGACGAGTGTTCACTCTGCAGCCTGTTCACACCACAGATTTGACCCGATCTCATGGAAGCCCATCCGTGGATGCCCTACCCAGCTTATGTTCTACATCCCAGGCAGACTACTAGTATAAGTGGTCTCAAGCCACACTAATTGGCAGGCCACTCGCAACCTGCTTTGCCCGCACAATCCTTTGCTCATAGAGGAATTATTGCAGAAGGATAGCCCTGGGAATCCTGTGCACAATACACCTCCTAGGATCTCAAGACCTTGCACATTTGGCAAGACCCTGTGTCTCCCCATTATCATGCTTCTGGAAGGGACAAGGTTTTGGTATATGTCCCTGTTTTGCACACAGAGAACAAATCAAGGCTAAGCTGTGGGCTACCCTCTGGAGTCTGGGTGATTGTCCTGCTAAGTCCACATCTCCCCCCAAATTACATTCCATCATGGGACAGAATGTGCATGCCAGGATCTCCACAAGCACACACGCAACAGGAAGGGAAGCATCCTTTTCAGCTCCCCCAAGGCCAATTAGTTTTCTTCCAGATGGTTCCTTGGTCTGTCGCACAGTTCATCCTTCAAGTCTGGGCTGAAGCCATTGCTATAGGGCAGTGGTTCTCAACCCACGGGCCACTTGCGGCCCAATCAGCACACAGCTGAGACCCATGTGATAGCTTCAGGGCCATGCAGGTAGCATGGATATATTTGTGTGTTATGTGGACTACATAACACATAGAGAACTGCATATGCAGCCCATAATAGGTTGAGAACCACTGCTCTAGAGTCCCTCTGCCATCTCAGTCTCTATGCAGCCTTCTGTGTGCCACAGAGCCCCTGCCAGCAAAGATGACTGGTGCTGGCACACCCAACTCTGCCCCCTCTCTGGCAGGCTGTCTAAAAAACATTTGAGAGCAGCTAACACCATCAGGTCTCCCAAAGCCAGAGAATCTGGCCTGAGCCACTTACTGACACCCCATCAGCTAATTGCTGGGTAAAGGAATTGCAAGACCCCCAAGGAAGAGGGTTTCCCTCAGAGGGGATTCCACCTCCCTTATGTCCAGGTAGGATAACAATCCACCTGCCTCAGTAACTCAACAGAACCCACTTAACATTCTCCAGTTGGAGCAATTCCTGAACACTCGCTAACAGCGTGGGGATATTTCAGACAAACACCACTAGATAGGTATCTCCATCTAGTCTGGTATCCTGTCTCTGACAATGGCCAGTGCTTGATGCATCTGATAAAGATGTAGAAATTCTGGAATAGACAGTAATGGAATAACCTGTCCACCCACATGGGAGGTTGTTTTCCTAACCTATGTCATTTAGAGGTCACTATATGCCCTAAGGCATGAAGGATTATACCCCATCTAAATACATATTTCTCACTCATGTGAGCTCTTGGTGGTTTTATCTTCCATATAAAAGCCACCAGCCATTACAATCTTTTCAGCACCAATTGGGATGGGGATCTGTTGCTGATCTCCTTCCTGACAAAGGTTGAGTCACAGCTAGGGAGCACTGGTCTCGCACTCTCTCCTCTCCCACCAACTCCTGATGTACTTGCCCTTCATGAGCAGCCACTACAGCAATGCTGGGAGCTCCTCGAAACTTCCAAGTAAGAGTTTATCTTCCAGATTAAATGCACCAGGAAGTAGCCGCTTGGTGCAAGAAGATTGTGATTAGCAGATTTCTCTTGGAATCAAAAGGGCCTTTGTGCTGTTGAAAAGTAGCTAAAACGAATCAGCCTTAAGCATATTAGGGAGCCTTGCCTGACTGTGAACAAAGAGACTCTCTGTCCCTTCGGTAGTCTTTCTTGGATGCTATAACACAAACATTGTCATTTCGTTTGTTTTTTCCCATATTCCCTTGTGTGACAGGGCGATGCTCTGTCCCCATCCTCTGATGCCCCCAAAACTGCTCAGACCCACTTCCTTTCAATGTTCAGTGTGTATTTTATTCCAAACCCTTTCACCAACACCAGGGCCGGATTAGTCTTTTGTGGGCCCCAGTGCCTGGACCATGGCCCCACCCTCCACCCAGAGGCCCCGCCCCCACCCAGCCTCTTCCCTCCAAGGGGAGGGAAGGGGGCAGAGAGGAGCAAGCAGGGGGCGGGGTGTTGGGGGTGGAGGAAGAAGATGGGATGGTGCCCGATTGGTGTGGCTGTGCTGAATGAATGGTGTGAGCACAACTTGACATGACTTAAACATGGCTGAAGAATTGCAGAGGATCCTGGGATCAGGGTCCCTTTAAGCAAAAGCAGATTTGATAAAGGACTGGAAAAGCCTGCGTGTGAGATCGATATTGAACCTATTCGTTGGTAAATACAGGCCCATTCAAAAGTAAATATCACATGCACAAAGTTTCAGCATGGAGCACAGGCCGACCTGGTTATAGTGACCCTACAGCAAGGACACCACGCAGAGAGCCAGAGTGAATGATTGATGAGTGAGTAACGTGGAGTGGTTTTTGTTTGATCTCCACCCCCCAGCCCCTTCCAAAATACTAATCACCTAAAATTAATAGCTACATGCTGGGCATGCTTTTGAGACATGTGACTCCTTTGAGGGAAAAAGAGCATAAGAATCAAAGTAAATTACTGAGAGACGAGAAGGAGGAGAAGAGGGAGAGGGGATTCCTTAACTGACGCTTGAAGACGCTGCTAGACAGAGTAGCCAAAACTCTGCTCCATGGGCTTGAGTAGGACTGTGACCACAGGAGTTTCCAGGCAGCCAAGGCCTTGCCGTGAGGGAATCCGAGACAGACCAGACGGCTGAGAAGACCAGACCTGGAGGGAGGAAGTTGTCCATAGACTTGGTAACTACCTTCTCTGTTTGCCAAGCAGTAACCATGTAAGGCTAGCACAGGGCCTGTTTGTGTATGTTTGTGAAAGAGAGGCTCACTAAGAGGAATGTATAGCTCTTAATGTATAGTTCTTTAATGTCTAACAGGAGTTATGTGCTTAATGTAACCCTTTACCACATGTAATTCCTTCTCAAATAAACTGCAGTGTATGCAAGTTAATTACTGTGGACCTTTTTCATTGGTATGACAGTTATCTGCTCCGCTGGGAGCCATTAAAGATCCATCCAGGGATAGTAACCCCAAGGGCCCAACATTTGGTAGCAGAGGATGGTTACTGTCCTGTCCAAGAAAAAAGGTCTTTAAACTGAATCAAACTGTTTTCTGAACTGCTGGCCTTTGAGGAGCTTGGTATCCTGAATCACTGGTGTTAACCAACTAATTTAAATATTTCCTGAATCAGTTCTGCCTTATATTAATATTTGCTTGGGGGACCAGATTTAGTTACAGTACACAGAGAAGGAAATATACCAGTGAAGAGGGAAGAGGCACCCCGGGTTAAACTAGCAGCACCAAGCCCTAAAGTTCAGGTGACTGGGCCACCAGGAGGGCCCAGGTGGAAAAAGAGAGAGGCTGAAGGCCCATCAGAGGCCACAAAGAGTCAGAGCACTGAGGGAGAAGAGGATCGTGATGTTAGACTGCCCAAACCAAGAGACCGGGGAACGCCTAGGGCTCCATACAGATGTTATGCCTGCGGGGAGTGGGGACACATAGCTGCACAGTGTCCCAATGCTGAGGAGCCTATGCAGTGTAACCTGGGGAACTGGGCAGATCCATGCTCCCTAATTCACATTGTGGGGGTATCACTAACCCCACATATGTATACCAGACCAGTGAAACTAAATGGGGTAGGGACCACGGCACTGCTTGATTTGGGGAGTGCTATCACGCTTATCTCAGAGAAGCTCGTGAAACGTAGTCAGCTGCTGCAGGCTAAATGTACAGGGATAACATGTGTCCATGGGACAGTTAATTACTACCTCACCATCCCAGTAAAAATCGAGATCCAAGGGAACACTACTGAGGTAGCAGCAGGTGTAGTCCCTAAACTCCCATATCCGGTGCTCATAGGGAGGGACGTCCCAGGGTTTGGAATATTACTCCCAGTAGGGGGATTGGAGAAAGATGGGGACCCTAAAATTGGTGAGGCATCCACAGCAGACTGTCAACCCCCAATCTTCTCTGAAATATCCCCAGATTTGTTCTCCACTCCCAGACAGTGTAGAAAGACAAAAAGGGAAAGAAGGGCAGCTAAGGCCTTGGGAACCCGAATACTGACCCAAAGCCAGAGGGTCTCTCTTGTAGGTAGGCAGACCCGCGCAGCTGAAAAGAAGGCCACGCAGGAGGGAGAAGTACCTGAGTCTGACCCCCACCCTAATGCTTCTGAACCAGTAGAGGCAACAGAGACTGGGCCCCTAGGTCTTGGGCAGATTAGCCCTGGGAGAGGAAATTTTGGACGGGACCAGGCAGAAGACCCAAGGTATGACACATTAGGAAGGAGATGACTGAAATAGATGGGGTCCCTGTGGAAGGAAAAACCCAGGGACCAGGACCCTACTTCATAATGAAGAAGGATCTCTTATACCAGGTTGCACCAGTACAGGGGCAGAAGGTACAGCAGATCCTAGTACCTCAAAAACACCAGAACGCTGTATTAAGTCTTGCTCCTAGTCATCTTTTTGGGGGGCATTTGGGGGTAGAGAAGACCCTGGCACGAGTCCTACGATGGTTCTTCTGGCCCGGAGTACATGAAGAAGTGCGGAGGTACTGTGCCTCCTGCCCGGAGTGTCAGCTGCACAGTCCCAGTCCCCACTTGAGGGCACCTTTAGTACCCCTTCCCATCATAGAGGTCCCCTTCGAGCGAATAGCCGTGGACCTAGTGGGACCCCTGGAGAAGACGGCTCGGGGCCACCAATATATACTTGTTGTTTTGGACTATGCTACTCACTACCCAGAAGCCGTCCCCCTGCAGAACACGGCCTCTAAAACTATAGCCAAAGAGCTGGTGGGGATCTTTGGTGGAATGGGGCTACCGAAAGAGATATTAACCGACCAAGGAACCCCATTTATGTCGAAGTTAATGAAGGACCTCTGTACGCTGCTTCGTATACATACCCTGAAAACTTCGGTCTACCATCCGCAGACTGATGGGTTGGTAGAAGGGTTTAACCAAACCCTCAAGGCTATGATAAGGAAGGTGGTAAGTCGGGATGGGAAGAATTGGGACACCTTACTACCCTACCTTATGTTCGCTATCCGGGATGTACCACAGGCCTCAACTGGGTTTTCCCCCTTCGAGTTATTATACGGGCGTCACCCCCGGGGCATACTAGATATCGCCAAAGAGATCTGGGAAGAGGAACCCAATGAGGGGAGAAATATAATACAGCATGTAATGCAGATGCGAGACTGGATAGCCCAGGTTACCCCTATTGTACGGGAACATTTGGAGAAGGCACAGGAGGCCCAGTGAACCCATTACAATCGCCAGGCAAAAGTGCGACCGTTCCAACCAGGGGATCGGGTCATGGTGTTGGTACCCACGGCAGAAAGCAAGCTTCTGGCCCAATGGCAGGGGCCCTATGAGGTGGTTGAACCCATGGGGGAAGTAACCTACAAGATGCGGCAGCCAGGACGCAGAAAACAAGAACAGATTTATCACATTAACCTTCTGAAACCCTGGCACGCACAAGAGGCATGCACAATGGTCCAAAAAGACCTAACCCAGGAAAACAAGCCTTCCAAACAGGTGAGAGTATCTCCCGATTTAACACCAGATCAGAAGAATGAAACCAAGATGTGTTCTCGACAAAACTGGGTCACACAACCGAGACATATCACCACATCGTCATGAATCCTGGGGCCAGAGTAACAATGAGGTCCTATCGGGTGCCAGCGGCAAAAAGGGAGGAAATAAAAGCAGAAGTAAAAAAAATGCTGGAGTTGGGGATCATCGAAGAATCCCAGTCAGTGGTCCAGCCCAATCGTGCTGGTGCCCAAACCTGATGGTGCCACAAGATTTTGCAACGACTTCCAGCGACTAAACGAAGTATCCCAGTTCGACGCATACCCCATACCTCGCATAGATGAGCTAGTGGATCGTCTGGGTAATGCCCGGTATTTGACTACCCTAGACTTGACAAAGGGGTACTGGCAGATTCCCCTTGCAGAAGACGCAAAGGAAAAGACTGTGTTCTCTACACCAGAGGGTCTTTTTCAATATACTGTCCTCCCTTTTGGACTACATGGGGACCCAGCTACCTTCCAGCGCCTCATGGACAAACTATTACGCCCGCATAACAGTTCTGCTGCTGCCTACTTGGACGATGTGGTCATTCATACCCCAGACTGGGAAACCCACCTAGAGAAGATGGAGGCAGTCCTCGATACCTTCAGGCAAGCTGTCCTTACAACAAACCCTGCCAAGTGTGCTGTAGGGTTTACAGAGGCCAAATATCTTGGCTACATTGTGGGAAAAGGTCTGGTAAAACCCCAAGTGAACAAGTTAGAGGCCATCCAAAATTGGCCCGGACCAAGTCGCAAGAAACAAGTCCAGGCGATCCTAGGTGTGGTGGGGTATTACCGACGATTTATTCCCCACTTTGCCACAAGGACAAGCCCCCTGACAGGCCTAGTGAAAGCCCGTGGACCTGATCTGGTGAGATGCTCTGACGCAGCAGAGGAAGCATTCACAGACCTACGGACTGCCCTCTGCAGTAACCCCATACTGATAGCCCCTGATTTCACCAAGGAGTTTATCCTGCAGATGGATGCATCGGAAGTAGGGTTGGGGGCCGTTCTATCAAAGATGGTCGGGGAGGAGGAACACCCAATTCTATACCTCAGTTGGAAACTCCTTCCAAGGGAACAAAAATATGCAGTGGTGGAGAGAGAATGCCTCGCTGTAAAATGGGCCCTGGAAACATCACGCTACTACCTGCTCGGGCGCAGATTTGTCCTCGTGACCGACCATGCCCCTCTTCAATGGATGCAGCAGAACAAGGAGAAGAACACAAGGGTGACCAGGTGGTTCTTATCCCTCCAACCTTTCCAGTTCCATGTGCAACACAGAGCAGGGAGCCGTCATGGCAATGCCGATGGCTTGTCACGTGTGCACTGTCTGGCGTCCCAAGCTGCCCAATCCCTTGGCGTTGAGCAGGGGGGAGGGATATGTGACAGACCCAGACCAGTGGGGTACAGGAGTCTGGTAGAGGGCAAATATACTGGTCACTGGATGAGTAGTTTTCTGTTCCCCGAGTGACCAGAGCAGGGGCTGCACTAGAGTAATCAGGAACCTGCTAGCACCAGTTAAGGCAGGCAGGCTAATTAGGACACCTGGAGCCAATTAAGAAGAAGCTGCTAGAATCAATTAAGGCAGGCTAATCAGGGCACCTGGGTTTTAAAAGGAGCTCACTTCAGTTTGTGGTGTGAGTGTGAGAAGCTGGGAGCAAGAGGCGCAAGGAGCTGAGAGTGAGAGGGTGTGCCGCTGGAGGACTGAGGAGCACAAGCGTTATCAGACACCAGGAGGAAGGTCCTGTGGTGAGAATAAGGAAGGTGTTTGGAGGAGGCCATGGGGAAGTAGCCCAGGGAGTTATAGCTGTCATACAGCTGTTACAGGACACACTATAGACAGCTGCAGTCCACAGGGCCCTAGGCTGGAACCCTGAGTAGAGGGCAGGCCCGGGTTCCCCCCAAACCTCCCAATTGACCTGGACTGTGAGTTCTTCCAGAGGGGAAGGTCTCTGGGCTGTTCCCCAACCCACATGGTGAATCTCTGAGGCAAGAAAATCCGCCAATAAGCGCAGGACCCACCAAGATAGAGGAGGAACTTTATCACAGAACATATACTGATGGGAGCATTCTAATCAAGGGACTAAGGACTTTAAGATAATCTGATAATATAAATGCCTTCGTTTTTCCTTGATCCTTTGCAGATGGACTTATGAGATGTATATGGTGCAAAGTCTGTTCTAGTCTCATTCATTGCTATCTCCCTTGCAATGGATAAAGATCAGATGTCTGCTGACTTTCTCACATAAGTCAGCAGCTTTTGATACCTGTGGTACAAGCAACATAGCCCTTGCTTGAGCGGGTTTGTTCTTTGCTCTCCAAATATCAAAGCCTGTTCCCATTGATCTCAATAGAAAAACCTCTTTTGATTTCAATGGGAACAGGATTTGGCCCCAAGAGATCAGAGAATGTGATTTTGATCAATTACTTATCTGTCCAGAAAGAGTTCTCATGCATGTTGTGGCAGGCTGATTTTGATTGCCCCTCCTGTATGTCATACTGAGGAAAACAATAAAATAATTTGGGCTGTAGTTCTGTCAAGATGTACAGTACATAGCACACACAGTTCAATGCCTCTTTTCCATCAAACCCAGATGGCGCAGCATCTTTGCTTTCCTAGTGCCTGGCGGAGAGCAATACTTTGGCCTTGTCTACCCTGCCACTTCACAGCGTTGAAACTTTCTCACTCAGGGGTGTGAAAAAACACCCCCCTGAGCACTGCAATTTTCAGCGCTGTAAAGTTGCAGTGTAGACAGTGCCCCAGTGCTGGTAGCTACTCTCCTCCTGGGGGTGGTTTTTTTACAGCGCTGGCTCTCTCCCAGCACTGGTGCCATGACTACACAGTCACGTTAAAGCGCTGCTGTGGCAGTGCTTTAATGTTGGTAGTGAAGACATTCCCTTAACACACTATCAGTGCTTCCCTTATGTCCAAATTAATCTTCTGCCAGCTTACCTTTATCTAAGGGTAAGTGGGGTGATTGTTCTTCCTATCCTTTCATTTAAGAAGTTTTCAATTTGGCGTGCTGCTGGATCCTCAATGACACCTGGAATTACAGGTGACATGAGGTGCCCAAAGCATCATTTTACAACTGCATCTGTTTAACAGATACAGTTGTAACATTTTAGAGAGGTCAGGGGGATGACAGAGGGGATAGGGAGAGCATGGGAGCCCCAGGATGGGGACGGGGTGGGGAGGAGTCACATGGAGGATTATGTGGGGAGGTCATGTGCTCCCCTGTTGTGTCCCTCCCATGAGTGGAGTACCAGCAAGAAATTATTTCTACTTGCACCACTGGATCTAGTTCTTACAAGGAAAGTCAATTTGTTTGTTCAGCAGCAGTTGTTTGTTTGTTTCCAGAACAAGAACTGGTGATCCCATGTGAAAGGATGTCAGCCCAGAGATGCGAAGTGGCAGCAGTCAAACTGGCATTTGAAGCAACTCCCTTGGATTGTGATGTAGTCATATGCGCTGATTCTCAATGGACTGTGCAAGGAGTGAGTATATGGGCACCCATATGGGAACGACAGGAAGGCAAAGAAGTTGCATACTGGGAAAATCATTATTGATATTATTCGGAAAAGGACTGGTTCCACAGAAATCAAGCACGTTAAGGCTCATGCTAAACAGCATACTCTAGAAGGATACTACAGTGCTAAGGCAGATAACATGGCCAAGGAAGCAGCAGCTACAACATCTTCTGGTTCAAAGTGACATCAAAGCGGTAACTCAATCTCGAATGAAAGAAGAAGCAAATCTAGAAAAACTGCAAACACTGATACGGCTGATTCAAACCTTCTGGAACACCACAAAGCAATCATACAGTATGAAGAACAAGAATGGAAATAAGTGGGACAAAGGATAACAGGAGTAGAAGGAGAATGGGAAATAACAAGAGAACAAGAATGGTCATAGCAAAGCAAGGAGATCAAGAAAGATGAGTACCTCCAGAACAATATGGAGAAGAAATAATCCAATTTGCACATGAACAAGGACATTTTGGGGCTAAGAGAACATTAGCACAAGTAAAAAAGGTAACGTGGTGGCCAGGAATGAACATGCATATTAACAGATTTTGTCAACAATGCTTAGTGTGTGCCCAAGTTAACTCTAAAAGCAAGAAAGAAAAAATACTGAGACACCAACATGACACTAAGGGTCCATGGCAAAAATTACAAATGGATTACATTGGACCTTTGAAAATAACTCCTACAGGAAAAACCTTTTGCTTGGTGGTCATAGATGATTTTTCAAGATGGGTGGAAGTAATCCCCACAACAGATAACACAACTCAAACTATAGCTCAGGCTTTTTGAACCCAAATGCTCAGCAGATGGGCTATATCCTTGATCATGGATAGTGACCAAGGACCTCACTTCATGGGAGCAGTGGTCAAAGCATTATTATTGATGATGGGAATCAAATAAAAATGGCATGTAGTCCAGCACCCACAGAGTGCAGGAAGAGTGGAAAGGAAGAATAGAGAAATAAAAGCAGCCTTGACCAAGCAAATTCAAACACAAGACCGGGATTGGGAAACTGCTTTACATGCAATCCTAATGACCATGAAAGCCTTGGGACAAGCTGGAAGTAAGTACTCACCGTTTGAGTTAATGACAGGTCGAGCTATGAGAACCCCTGAATTCCTACTCCCACCTAGAAAACAGACACCAGAATGGATACAAAAAGAAGTTTGGATAGCAGATTTGGTACAAACAACTGAAGAAATTTGGGCACAAGAAAATCAGCGAAGACAAAGGCAAGAACAGAAAGGACCATCTGGGTACCAATGGAAGGTACAAGACCAAGTGATGATCAAAGAATTGGTAAGTAAAGGTAAGCTAAAACCCACATGGAAAAAGGACCATTCCCTGTGAAATATGTGGCCAGTCCTATAGCTGTTCTGGTGGCCACTCCAAATGGGGATGTATGGAGGCATTCTGATCAAATCAAACTGTATCTATCAAGAAAGTTTTTCTCTTCTTAACTGCGGGAATTGATATATCATTCTCTACACACATTTTCACACTGTCATTCAAAATAGATTGAAAATATTCTGGGCCACTTCTCATCGCAGCCAAAGAGTTACTCAAGCTTTTCACCCTGTCATTGCAGTAAGTAAGTTGAGATCTGGAGCTTGAAGAGCCTTACTCACTTTGCCACCATCTGGAGAAGAGAAGGTTACTCACCCTGTGCAGTAACTGACGTTCTTCGAGATGAGTGTCCCTGTGGGTGCTCCACTCTAGGTGTTGGTGCGTCCCTGCGCCTTCACTCGGAGACTTTTCATAGCAGTACTCGTACTGGCCACACATGCGCAGAGGCTGCCCCCCGCAGTGAGTCTAGGATAATAGTGCGCATGCGTGGCCAATCTCCTCAGTTCCTTCTCTACAACGGAGGCTACCCCAACTCCGAAGTAGAGGGGAGGAGGGTGGGTAGTGGAGCACCCACAGGGACACTCATCTCGAAGAACGTCAGTTACTGCACAGGGTGAGTAACCTCCTCTTCTTCTTCGAGAGATGTCCTTGTGGGTGCTCCACTCTAGGTGACTTAAAAGCCGTGTATCTTAAGGAGGTAGGGACTTCGGATCTGATAGGAACGCCGTTGATAGTACAGCCCTGCCCAAACGTATATCAGATATAGGGCCTTGAGTAAGGGCATAGTGTTTAACAAAAGTGTGCTCAGAGGACCAGGTAACTGCTTTACAGATATCAGCCAGGGGAACTTTGCGTAAGAATGCTACAGAGGCAGCCATAGATCTAGTGGAGTGTGTTCTGATGCCGTCTGGAGGTGTAACTTTCTTCATCTGATAGCACAACCGGATGCACTGAGAAATCCAGTTCGAAAGTCTCTGGGTAGAAATAGGCGTACCTCTGGAACGCTCCGCGATGGAAACAAAAAGTCTGGAAGAATTTCTAAAAGGTTTGGTTCTATCCAAATAGAAGGACAAGGCCCTGCGTACATCTAGTGTATGCATTGAGGCTTCGAACGAGTTCGCATGTGGCTTCGGGAAAAAGGTTGGTAAGTGAATCGGCTCATTAATGTGGAACGAGGAGTGTACTTTAGGAAGAAAATTGGGGTGTAACCTGAGGGTAACCTTGTCTTTGAAAAATATCGTATATGGTGGGTCTGCCATAAGAGCTGCTATTTCTCCTGCCCGCCTGGCGGAGGTAATTGCCACTAAAAATGCTGTTTTCATCGAAAGGTGTAAAAGGGAACACGTGGCTAGGGGTTCAAATGGTTGTTGGGTTAGGCAAGAGAGAACTAGATGAAGGTCCCACGGGGTGGTGGGTGGTTTTATGTCTGGGTATAGGGTTTGGAGTCCCTTGAGGAAGCGCTTGGTGATAGGATGAGCAAATACGGAAGTACCCTCAATTTTGTCATGAAAAGTTGAAATAGCAGCTAAATGGACCCTGATGGAACTGGAAGAAAGGCCGGATTGCTTAAGGTCCAATAGGTAGTCAAGTATGAGCGGAAGAGGTGCTGACGTGGGACTAAGTTGTTTAGTTGAACACCAGTGTGTGAATCGTTTCCACTTACATAGATAGGTGGTACGAGTAGATTGTGTTCTGCTATGCAGGAGCACTCTTTGAACTTGTTCAGAACAATCTAGTTCATTTTGGGAGAACCATGTAGGAACCATGCTTTGAGGTGGAGCATGGATAAGTTGGGGTGGAGAAAACGGCCGTGTTGTTGTGATAGGAAGTTCGGAATGAGAGGCAAGGGGATTGGTGGTCGAATGGACATTTTGGTGAGAAACGGAAACCAGGGCTGTCTGGGCCATGATGGGGCAATTAGGATCACTTTGGCTCCATCTGTTCGTATTTTTATCAGGACCCTGTTCAGAACCGGTATCGGGGGAAACGCATACAGTAAGTTTTGGTGCCATGGGATCATGAATGCGTCTCCCAGGGAATGTTTGCCTAGCCCTGCTCTGGAGCAAAAATTGGGACATTCTTGTTTTTTGCAGTTGCAAAGAGGTCTATTACTGGGTAGCCCCAAATGCGGAATATGTCGCGAATGATGTGCTCGTTTAATTCCCATTCGTGATCCCACGGGAAACGTCTGCTTAGTTCGTCTGCTGTGGTATTCATCACTCCAGGAAGGTAGGCTGCTGATATCCGGATGTTGTTCGCAATGCACCAGTTCCAGAGTTTCATAGCCTCTGTGCACAGGGACTGGGATCGAGCTCCCCCCTGCCTGTTCACGTAGAACATGCATGCAATATTGTCTGTCATTATGCATACGTGTTGGTTCTTGATCAGTGGTAGGAATTGACGGCACGCATTGCGAATGGCTCGAAGTTCTAGGACATTTATATGGAGAGAGGTCTCGGTTGAAGACCAAAGCCCCTGGGCTGTGTGGTGAGACATGTGTGCACCCCATCCTGTCAGAGATGCATCGGTCGTCAGTATGAGGGATGGAGCCTGCTGAAGAAAGGGGACTCCAGAGCAGAGGTTGGAGTGAATTGTCCACCACTGTAGAGAATCTTTGACTCGGGCAGGTATGGAGAGAGTCTTGTTTAGAGGGTGCACATTCGGTCTGTACACCGTGGCCAACCACGCTTGGAAGCACCTCATATATAGACGTGCATTTTGAACGACGGAGGTGCACGAGGCCATGTGACCTAGTATTTGTAGGCAGTCCCGGACAGTCACCTGGGGACTGTTGCGAATCCTTGTGGCTAGTTGACTTATAGAATTGAAGCGAGCTGGTGGGAGAGATGCCAACCCCGTCCGGGAGTTGAGGTATGCCCCTATGAACTCCAGATGTTGGGTGGGGTATAATGTGGATTTGTTTTTGTTTACTTGCAGGCCTAAAGATAGGAAACAATCGATGGTAAGCCGTATGGATCGGAGAGCTTCGTCGAACGTTGAAGCTTTGAGGAGGCAATCGTCTAGGTAAGGAAATATTACGACCCCTTGTTTTCTGAGGTAGGCTGTAACTACGGCTAGGATCTTGGAAAAAACACGGGGGGCCGTGGACAGTCCGAAAGGGAGAACCCTGTATTGGAAATGCGTGGAGCTGAGAGTAAAGCGTAGGAATCGTCTGTGGGATGGGTGTATAGTCACATGAAAATAGGCATCCTGTAGGTCGAGGGCTGAAAACCAGTCGCCCTGCTCCAGCGCTGGGATTATAGTGGTGAGAGTGACCATCTTGAACTTTTGCTTTTTGACAAATTTGTTGAGCCGCCTGAGGTTGAGGATTGGTCGCCATCCCCCATTTTTCTTCTCTGTTAAGAAATAATGGGAGTAAAAACCCTTCCCTCTGTGTCGTTCTGGCACAGTTTCTACTGGTCCCAGTTGAAGGAGATGCTGCACTTCTTGGAAGAGTAGTTGCTCGTGAGATGGGTCCCTGAAGAGGGACGGGGAGGGTGGGTGGGTGGGAGGGAGGGAGAGGAAGGGGATGGCGTATCCAATTGTAACTACCTCTATGACCCATTTGTCGGATGTAATTTTCTGCCATTGATGAGAGAATGGTCGTAGGCGGTGTCCAAAGATAGGTGTGCCGGCTGAAGTGGGAACGCGGTTTTCTAAACCCTCGACCAATGCTTCAAATCTGCCTATTAGTTGGAGGGGGTTGCAGCGCCTCTGTAGAATTAGGACGACGACGCTGGAATCTTGGTCTTTGGCGTCATTGTTGCTGTTGT
This sequence comes from Chrysemys picta bellii, assembly GCF_011386835.1. Classification (NCBI taxonomy): domain Eukaryota; kingdom Metazoa; phylum Chordata; order Testudines; family Emydidae; genus Chrysemys; species Chrysemys picta. Next base: position 88,111,903 of record NC_088791.1, on the reverse strand, counting down.
TGTTCCTGTGGTCTATAGGAGTGTTGTGAAAATGTGGGGTAGCGTGATCGGTGATAAGGTTGATATCTATATTGTCGTATTCTGGTCGCAGGTGGCTGGAGGCCTAGGGACCGGAGGGTTGCTCTTGTGTCCTTCATCGAATGCAGCATGTCGTTTGTGGTGGAGGCAAAAAGTTTTTCCCCATCGAAGGGAAGATCTTCAACGGTGCTCTGGACCTCTCGAGGGAAGAAGGAGGAAGAGAGCCATGAACCTCGTCGCATGACCACTGCTGTGGCGGTCGACCTTGCTGCAGTGTTAGCTACATCGAGGGCCGCTTGTAGAGCGGTGCGTGATATGGTTTGTCCCTCGGAAACCAGAGCTGTGAATTGTTGTTTCTTCTGTTCTGGGATGTGATCAATAAAATCCATGAATTTATTATAGTTTTTGTGGTCATATTTTGCAAGGACTGCAGTATAATTAGCTATGCAAAATTGTAGCGTCGAGGATGCATATACTTTACGGCCGAAGAGGTCCAGGCGTTTACTGTCCTTGTTGGCTGGGGTGGAGCGGGCGTACTGTTGTTTGGCCCTCTGGTTTGCTGCGTCCACTACCAATGAGTTTGGCGCTGGATGGGTAAAAAGGAATTCAGAGCCCTTTGAAGGAATGAAGTACTTCCTGTCCGCTTGTTTACAGGTAGGTAGGCTAGTGGCTGGATTCTGCCAGATGGATTTAGCGGGTTCTAAAAGGACTATGTTGATTGGTAATGCCACTCTAGAGGAAGAGGAGGGCTGCAAAATGTCTGTTAGTTCATGCCGTTGTTCAGTGACTTCCTCTAAGTTAATTTTCAAGTCACCTGCAGCTCTTTTAAAGAGGTCTTGGAATTTGGCATAGTCATCCGACGGGGTTGGAGGAAGGGGAAGTAAGGCTTCCTCAAGCGTTACGTCGGACTCTGCTGGAATAGGAGCAGGACTCAGTTGCTCCTGGGAGTGTGACGGTGCTGCCTGGTATCTTATGTCACTGGCAGGTCCGTCACGAGGCAGTGCTAAACCGGTGTTGTGCCTGGTCGAAGTGCCGTAGCGCATGTGTTCTCGGGGGTACGATGCCCATGGTGCCCAACATTGCCAAGGTGGTGGGTAGGGCATAGGTGGTGCCATCCAAGGGTTCACTCCCCATGGGGCAGGATACTGAGGACAGGCTGAGGTAGTTTTTTTTTGTAACCCCTGTTGATCTGGGTCTGGGAGTCTTGAGAAGGAGAAAAAACTGCCTGTGGATCAGTTTCCTCCTCACTGGAGGAAGGTTGTTCTGATCCTGAATCCAGCATTGGAGAAAAACAGGCATTTATCAGGGGAGACTGCAGAATAGGTGAGACCAACAGATCTGCTGTCTGAGTGAATTGAAAAGGTGAGGCTCCTGCATGAGGTGAAAGCTGCGGAGGAGGAAGTTGCCCTGAGGGAACATTCCTCTGAGCAGGGGTTTTTCCTTTGATCTCCCTGTCAGCCTGTGCTGCGATTGCCGGTGCCGTGGTAGGTGCCGGGGGGACAACATCAGCCCGCACGGGGTCAGGCAAGGCTGGGAATGTCGGCACCGTGTTCGTCTCGGTGCCGAACGGTGCCATAAACGAGGCAGGCAACTGAAAGCCTGAAGCCTCGGCACCGGAGCTTCGCGCCGCCGCCGCAGCCTGCGGCGGCTTTCGTGCGGTGCCTGAGGAGCCCGGCTCTTCAAAAGTGCTGAGGCGAGGAAACACAGGCAGGGAAACTGTTGACCTGCCTGAGGCACTTTTGTGCCTCACCAACTTCTTTGTTGGAGAGGGCTGCCCCTTTTTTGTAGCTTTCTTCAGTTTTTTTGAAGCAGGGGGGCTGTGGCGGGCAGTAGAGCTGGAGTCAGCTCCTGGGTCTGAAACTGACCCGATAGACTTCTGCAGGAGGAGCAGTTTCAGTTTAAGCTCCCTGTCCTTTCGTGCCCTGGAACTGAGTTTGGTACAGTGGGCACATTTTTGGGAATGTGTGTTTCCCCCAGGCATTTTATACAATGAGAGTGGCCATCAGAGAGCGGAATAGCATCCTTACACGTAGCGCAGCGCTTAAAGCCTGTGGAGCCAGGCATGGTAGAAGCGGCTGCGGCTGAGAGAATTTTTTTTTTTTTTTAACAGATAAAAGAACTAATGAGCTACACTAACAAGAACTGACAACAAACTAACTACTAGAACAGGTAATAGTAACAAAGTGAGGGATTTCCTAACGAGTCTGCTGAGCTCCGTCTCAGGCCGGGGACGGTAGAGAAGGAACTGAGGAGATTGGCCAGGCATGCGCACTATTATCCTAGACTCACTGCGGGGGGCAGCCTCTGCGCATGTGTGGCCAGTACGAGTACTGCTACGAAAAGTCTCCGAGTGAAGGCGCAGGGACGCACCAACACCTAGAGTGGAGCACCCACAGGGACATCTCTCGAAGAAGAATAGGGTGCATCATGTGAAGGGCAAAGATGAACTTTACTGAATTTAGTTCATGGATAAGGCCCCTGGCTTTTATTTTAGTGTCAGCAAGGCGAATTGTTTCAATAATCTCTTGTAAAGCTTGTAAAATAATGGAGTAGTTTTGTTTTACAGCAGCCACTGCTTCTGCTCTGCATGCCCATCTTGTGTTTGATAGTATCAGAGGGGTAGCCGTGTTAGTCTGAATCTGTAAAAAGCAACAGAGGGTCCTGTGGCACCTTTAAGACTAACAGAAGTATTGGGAGCATAAGCTTTCATAGGTAAGAACCTCACTTCTTCAGATGCAAGAAGTGAGGTTCTTACCCACAAAAGCTTATGCTCCCAATACTTCTGTTAGTCTTAAAGGTGCCACAGGACCCTCTGTTGTGTTTGATAGTGACTTCAAAGTCTTCAACTGGGATCCTACTTCTTGTGAAATCTTCTCCATTACTGCATGTCGCATAGGACACCCCTCCATGAAGGCAGAGAGTCTGAATAACAACAAAAAAATCAAAGACAGTTCTGTTCTGTTTACTTGAAGTGCATGCATCTACTAGGATGAGGTTCAAACAATGCACATAGCAGTGTACATAGAGTATTTCACTGTTTCTTTCTTTACATTTCATTTGAACTCACGCAGTACATCCAGACATAGTAGATGCGCCATCAAAACAGACAGACAACACTGATGACCAGTCAATTTTAAGAATGCCAAGGACGTCATTTAGCTAGTCAAAAATAGACTGAGCATCAACTGTTAATAGTCTCTGAACGGACACAAAATGTTCAACTGGACTATGTTTTTCATTGTCAAAATACCGCACCACAATGGACATCTGTTCATGGTGTCCACTGTCAGTAGTGTCATTGGCAATTATTGAGACCATTTTTCCATTTAGTGAAGACACAATCTTTTGTTGCACAACATTGTGCAAGGCCACAATTAAATCATTTTGGATGTGATTACTCAGATAGGTAGCATTTCGAGGAGATTATTGCACATGCTTTGCCATTATGGGATCATATTTTTGGAGCATATTGACAAGATTTAGAAATAAACCTTTCTCAAAACTGTCAGCTTTTTCATTGTGACCCCTGCATGGTCTCCCACCTTTCGCCAAACACAGAACAATGTCAATCAGTCGCTCCATTACACTTGGATTATGGCACCGTTTTTCTTCTTGTTTAGACAGATAAGCCTGCTTGCCCTCAACCAACAATACATCAATAGGTTTCCCTTCATTAAAACTTGACCATGAAGAACAGCTCAACACATGAGATTTTGACAGTTGGTGGTTTTTAAAACATTCGTTAGCCCTATGCCAGTTTCTGAATCCCTTATCAATAAATTCTGGATCAGTGTGACCTTTGTTTGGTGCATCATTATAGGAGAGGAAACGGCAGTCAGGGCCGGCTCCAGGCACCAGACGAGAAAGCACGTGCCTGGGGCGGCACATTGGCCGGAATGCCGCCCCTTACAATCTTGGGGCGGCCAGTCCAGCCCTGCAGGGGCACAGACCCCGGCCCGGGGGGGCAGGAACTAGCGATCTCCGCTGCTCACTGTGCCTCCGGGGTCCCCGGGACATGCCACTCCCCGCCGCCTGCACCGGCCTCCGTCTCCCGCACCCCTCTGAGCCCAGCCGAGCCGCCTTTAAAGGAGGGTCTGAGCCAGCACCTCCTGCAGCCCCTGGGAGCCCCTCTCGCCCGGCTGCGAGCGGGCTGCAGCGCCTGGCTGCCCACGGGCGGAGGGAGTGGGCGGGTGCCGCCTTTCACCCCCTGCGAGCCACCTTGACCACCCTCCACGCGCTCCCTGCGGCTGCTGTTTTTTTTTTGCTTCGGCAATCTGGCCATCTTTTTTTTTTTTTTTTTTGCCTGGGGCGGCAAAAAAGCTAGAGCCGGCCCTGACGGCAGTAAAAGCAAAATGCTGAGTCCTTTGATGGGCTATATTCTAACCACCTATACTTTTCATACCATAAACTTTTTTGTTTATTCCTTATTTTACTTCTAGGAAACATGCTCAATCTAGGCTGATAAGGACCTCTAGATAATCAAGACCGGCATTCTAATCTATTTTTGGAATATCACAGACCGGGTCATCAGATGGAATGTTTGATGGCTTTGAATAGGAACTACACTGACCTGAACTAAGAGACAAAATCTGTTTCTGTTGGTCATTACTCAGTTTATTGCACGCACTGGAACTAGTGGTGGCATTATCCTTATGTAAGTTCTTAACCGAGGAGTCTGAGGTATTTGCACTGCTATCAGCATATTCATTATAATTCAGTTTGTCTGCTCCTTTTCTTATCTTAACAACGAACCAATCCATATTTTAAAATTAAAAGGGGGTATCATACGATTGAATTAAAACATAAAGCCACAGGCTTGTTATGCTATTTCAGTAGAGTACACGCGACAAAGATTACAAACACAGTAGAGACTGCGCTGGGCACGCCTGACGTGGCCACTTATATAGGCCAAAAAAATTTCTAGAATAGTAGTCGGAGGGGGAAGGGAGGACCAATGGTAATGCGGCGCTGCAGGAGGGGTGCGGCAGGGGGCTCAGGACAGGGAGTTGGAGTGCAGGAGGGGTACAGGGTGCAGGCAGGGGGCTCAGGGCAGAGGGTTGGGGTGCAGGAGGGGTGCAAGGGGCCCCAGGGATGTGGTGCCGGCCGCTTCTGAGAGTGGCACTGGGCCTGCGGCACCACGGGGGACAAGTTCCACGGGCCGGATCAAAAGCCCCGAGGGTCCAGATCCAGGCCGTAGTTTGCCCACCCCTGCATTGCCCATCCGGCACACCCCATGCACATGCCTATGATGATCAGTTAGAATCCTGAACCTCCTATTGAAGAGGTAAGAGCTTAGTTGTTTGACAGCCCACACAATGGCATAGCCCTCCTTCTCTATGACAGACTAATTCTGTTCAGCAGGGAACAACTTTTTGCTTAGGAAGGCAATGGGATGCTTCTTGCTGTCTTCCCCTGTCTGCATCAGCACAGCACCCAACCCTGTGTCTGATGCATCAGTAAACAATTCAAAAGGCTTATCAAAGTCAGGGCTGGCCAGCACAGGCTCCGCAGACAAGAGTGCTTTTACCTTGTTGAAGCCTTTCTGGCACGCCTCTGACCAAATTACCTTATTAGGTTGATGCTTTTTACATAGGTCTGTGATTGGGGATACGTCACTGAACCCCTCCGCAAACCTCCTGTAATAGTTTGCCAAGCCTATGAAGGATTGGACTTGCCTTTTAGTTTGGGGTATGGGACATTTTACGATGGCTTCCACCTTAAGAGGGTCAGGGGATATTTTGTCCCCCACCCCACCTAGTGCCCCAGATAAGGGACTTTGGCTGCCCCTATCTTGCACGTGGAGGGTTTCATGGTTAGCCCAGCTTCTTTGAGCTTTGATAGTACAACTCCCAGGTGCTCCTTGTGGTCACCCCAGGTGTTGCTGAATACAGCAACGTCATCTATGTATGCCCTAGCATAATTCTGCAAACCATTTAACAGTCTGTTGACCAGTCTCTGGAAGGTTGTACCAGCATTTACCAGACCAAAAGTATGTCGCAGTAGCCAGTTCAATCAACAGGTGCATGCAGTTACAATACCAGATGTTACTGTGCTGAGTGTAGACAAAATCACTACTGCACATATTCCAGAACAGATAAAGTACACTGTAAATGTTTCTGCCATACCCTCAGGCAAATCACACTCTATTCAGCTAATGTTGGACACTGGCTCGGCAGTATCTATATTACCTGATTCCATCTATTTGCATTACTTTAAAGATGTGCCTCTTACTGAACCCAAACTTCACTTGATATGCTATTTGAAAAACCATATTCCAGTACACGGCTGCTTGCCAGCAATAGTTACTTTTGGTGATCGCTGTGTAACTGCGAAATTCTACATTGTTCACAAAGGTACTGCTATCCTTGGCAGAGATTTATTAAAGGTTTCAGAGTAGCAGCCGTGTTAGTCTGTATCCGCAAAAAGAAGAACAGGAGGACTTGTGGCACCTTAGAGACTAACAAATTTATTAGAGCATAAGCTTTCGTGGACTACAGCCCACTTCTTCTATATGCATCCGAAGAAGTGGGCTGTAGTCCACGAAAGCTTATGCTCTAATAAATTTGTTAGTTTCTAAGGTGCCACAAGTCCTCCTGTTCTTCTTTTTTTAGAGATTTATTAGCTGCTTTAAATCTCAGGGTAGTTAATGGACGAATTGATCTTCCTCAGCAAAGCACTCTTGTGGTACACACACCAGTTTCAGCTGGGACCCAACTCCAGGTTGAGGAGAAACTCGGCTGTGCTTATGGGTTTCTGCATAAAGTTAAAATGCGGAATAATGTGTTTCCTCTACGACAGAAATTACGGCGCTTACCATTTTCAGTCAGGGAAGCTGTTTCAGAAGAACTTAGAAAACTTGTTCAAAAGGACATTATTGAAGAGATTAATTCATCGGAATGGGTTTCACCTATAGTAGTGACGCAGAAGAAGGGTGGAGACATTCGCCTTTGTGTGGACTTAAGGGAGCCAAATAAAGCTATTGTGATTGACAGCCATCCTCTTCCTCACATAGAGGAAGTATTTGCAGAACTCCGTGGAGCAAAGATGTTTTCTACTCTTGATTTGCAGAGCGCATACCACCAGGTTTTGTTGCATGAAGATAGCAGAGAGCTCACAGCATTTACTACACCTGAGGGACTATTTCGTTTTAAACGTGTTCCATACGGTCTCGCATCAGCCCCAACTGACTTTCAAAAAATGATGTCATTGATTCTGAAGAATCAACATGGAGTTCAGTGCTATTTGGATGATGTTATTGTGTTTGGAAATACTACTGAGGAGCATGACAATAACCTGCATTCTGTACTAAACTGCATCAGCAAAGCAGGCCTCAAGCTCAATAGGTCCAAATGCAAATTTAGACAAACTGAACTCTCCTTTCTGGGGCCTACAATTTCACAGGCTGGACTAAAACCTGATCCAGATCATATCCTGGCAATTTCCAATGCTCCTCCTCCAACAGATTCGCAAACCTTACGTTCCTTCTTGGGTCTTACCTCCTGGTACGCAAAATTCATTCCCAATTATGCTTCTGTCATTGAACCGTTACGAGAATTACTACGGAGAAGTTCAACCTTAGTGTGGACAACGGATGCACAAGTAAGTTTCGAAAGGGTGAAAAACTTTATTGTACATAGTCCAGTATTTGCATTATTCAGTCCCGCATTGCCCACAATTGTAACTACTGATGCTTCTGATTATGGACTTGGGGCTGTCCTCACACAACTTCATGAGGACAACACAGAGAGGACTGTTGCATTTGCTTCAAGGACACTAAGTAATGCTGAGAGAAAATATTCTACAGTTGAAAAAGAAGCACTTGCCTGTGTCTGGGCTACTGAAAAATGGAGAACTTACCTGTGGGGCCGCACATTCAAGTTGCGCACAGACCACAGCCCTTTGACAATGTTGCTCACCGCGAAAGGACTGGGAAGAGCAGGATATCGTATTGCTAGATGGTCTGCAAGACTACTTTCTTTCAATTATGAACTGGAATATAAGCCTGGAAACCAAAATATGGTAGCTGATTGCCTTTCTCACCTGCCTTTGTCTTCACCAGATGGTCCACCGGAGGATAAGGATGTAGTAGTTGCGCTTATTACAAGCACTCTTACTGCAGTTACAAGAGAACAATTTCAAGCTGCTTGTTCAGCATGTCCAATTCAACAAAAATTACGGGAATTTCTGACAAAGAGATGGCCCAGTAACCCTAAAAACCTTGACCCAGTTTTGCTGCCTTATTTTAGAGTTCGGGATGAACTTTCTTTGCTCGATGGCTATGTGCTACGAGGTACACACCGGCTACTTGTGCCAGAAGAATTACAGTCAAAACTCATACACCTGACACACGATACTTATCAAGGAATTGTCAGAACCAAACAACGAATATGGGATCTGTATTGGTGGCCAGGGATGGACTCTCAAACTGAAGCACTCATAAAATCCTGTGTCACTTGCCAAATGAATGATAAGACAGCAGTGACATGTACCCCTCCATTACAGCCTGTTCCTCTTCCTGAATCTGCATGGGGAAAAAGTGGCAATTGACATTGTAGGACCCTTTGCTACTGCTCCACTTGACTGTCGTTATGCCATCACTTTAATAGACTATTTCAGCAAATGGCCTGAGGTGGCGTTTACATCGCACATTTCTTCTGCTACAGTAATTAAGTTCCTCTCTTCAGTTTTTAGCCGGGAAGGTAACCCCAAAGAACTGGTTTCAGATAATGGTAGTCAATTTACTTCCCTGGAGTTTGAAACTTTTCTAGCAGAGAGGAACATTTTACACAGGAGGTCATCCCTATATTACCCTCAAGCCAATGGGGAAATCGAACGATTTAACAGAAGTTTGAAAGAGAGTTTGCAAACAGCTAAATTGGAAGGGCAATTGTGGATACCCTTCACTACTGATTTCTTGCAAGCATACCGGGCTACACGACATGCCACAATGCAAAGATCACCCGCAGAGTTACTTCATGGGAAACAGATGACTACTAAACTGAACCTTGCTGGATTGTTAAAGGCATGACCTGATGCCCCACACAAGGATGACGTGAGAAAGACAGTTGAACAGAACCAAGCAAAGTCTAAGGCTTTCACAGACAAACGGCGGGGTGCTAAGGAACAAAAGTTTGAGTGTGGTTCCTTTGTTAGAATACGAAAACCTGGAATCTTATGCAAAGTGGACCATAAATTCACAGCTCCTCTTAAAATCATAGAGAAGAAGGGACCTTACACCTATCGACTTTCTGATGGGCGGGTATGGAATGCTTCTTATCTTGCACCTGCCTATGCACCAAGAGGAGATTATGCCAACACCCAGTTTGCATTGGATGACTTCACTGTAGAACCAACACAACAAGACATTGCACTGGAACCGGGGCTTGAGAGACGGCCTGTCAGACTCAGACGACCACCTGCCTGGACTAAAGACTATGTTATGTAGTATCTACAGTGTTTTCAGTGTAATATTCCTGCCAACAGTATAGTGTCTTGTTTCATATTAGTTCCTGTGGTTAGAACAACAATGTTTATTTTAATTTGGAAAGTTTCTTAAGAGAGGAGGGAATGCGATGTTTAGATGCTGCATGTGATTATTGGAACTGGGAGCACTGGCTGTTGGGAGTCTGAAAGGACAGGAAACAGGAAGGAGTGGGGAGGAGTTGAGGAGGCTGGGAGAGTTACAGAGTGTGCAGCTACAGCTTGGAAAAGAGACTTCCACAGTAAATAAAGTTCTGTTGAAGTTGTTAATACTTTGCTTGGTGGATACAACAAGACCCCCTTGGGACTGCCACCTGATGTGCTGAGACTACCTCTGAGCCCATTTTCCCTGGCAGCTTGGGACTTCAGTACCCTGTCTTGTTGAGCCAGACATGCTAGCTTGCTACAAACACCGACCCAGGTCTGAAACACGTCTCCCAAAAGCTGCAGACTTAACTGAAAACGGCTTAGAAAGTACTCCTGTCTCTAGCACCCAGATACTCAGCTCCCAATGGGATCCAAACCCCAAATAAATCTGTTTTACTCTGTATAAAGCTTATACAGGGTAAACTCATAAATTGTTCACCCTCTATAACACTGATAGAGAGATATGCACAGCTGTTTGCTCCCCCAAGTATTAATTATGTGCTCTGGGTTAATTAATAAGCAAAAAGTGATTTTATTAAATATAAAAATTAATATTTAAGTGGTTCCAAGTAATAACAGACAGAACAAAGTAAATTACCAAGCAAAATAAAACAAAAACACGCAAATCTAAGCCTAATAAAATAGGAAACTAAATGCAGGTAAATCTCATCCTCAGAGATGTTCCAATAAGCTTCTTTGACAGACTAGACTCCTTCCTAATCTGGGTCCAGCAATCACTCACACCCCCGGAGTTACTGTCCTCTGTTCCAGTTTCTTTCAGGCATCTCTTTGGGGTGGAGAAGCTATCTTTTGAGCCAGCTGAAGACAAAATGGAGGGGCTTTCAGGGTCTTATATAGTCTCTCTCTTGTGGGTGGAAACCCCTTTGTTCTCCTGTGTAAAATTCCCTCAACAAGATTGAGTTTGCAGTCATCTGGGCAAGTCACATGTCTATGAATGATTCAGCTTTTGCAGACCGACACCATTGTTTACATGTTAGTTTGACTATTCCCAGGAAAGCTCAGATGTGGATTGGCATCACCCCAAGTCCATTGTCAGTTAAGTGTTTCTTGATTGGGCACTTACTGAGAATAGCCCTTTCTCAAGAAGCTGGCCAAATGCATCACAGAGGCTACTTAGAATCAAACAAGGACATAGCCAATATTCATAACTCTGAATACAAAAATGATACACACATATAGACAGCATAACAACAACCAGCAAACTACAACCTTCCCATAGACACCCCACTTGGCCTCCTCTGTACAAAACCTGGTGCAACCATAGGATCCTGGTTGCAACAATGATCTATACGGTCACAATTCATGTCAATAACGTCATAAGGTTATATTGCAAGGCTTTTGCCTACCTGACTCCAAAGAGGACTTGAAGGAGGGTACAAATTCCTGAGACAAAGAAGATGGTGCTGATCAGGTGACCCTGGGTCAGGGGGTCGTGCTGCAGGCAAAGCTCTTTGGACAGGATCAGAGGGATGGCTACAAGACCACCCAGAGCTGTCAGGTAGTGCTATGAACCACAGAGAAAAGACCCGGCATGAAAAAGGGCTCAGTACTTGTCCAGTATAACTATTCTACTGTTGAGGGAACGCGAAATGCCGTTTGTAGATCTGGACTCAAATGACACCAATAACACTAATTCTTGATAACCTTAATTTTTTCTTACAAGTTTCATTTTCTGGTGGGGCTGTTCTAAAGTATCTGTCAGAGCTTTAACAACCCATCCCAGCCTTATCCATTTTTTTCACCTTACCACCACTTGGCACTCTGTAGAAACAACAGAACCTAGTTCCCAAGGGCTGTCTGATGGGAACTAGCACATTTCCTAGCTTTGAGCAGCAGGTTGGACTAGATGACCTCCTGAGGTCCCTTCCAACCCTGAAATTCTATGATTCAGGGTCTGGAGAAAGCTATTTTGGGGGCTCTCTACCAAGAAAGGGGGGCAGGTTACTGGAGGGAAGTATCAGGTTGGATTTATGCCAAATGTTTCAAGCCACTCTGCTTTGCTCTAGGGCACCATCAACTCCCTCAGCCTGCAGTATTCCTAATGACACTTCTCATGCTCCCTTAGGCCACAAGCCAGTACTGGGGGAAATCAGCGAAGTTGGTGCAAAATACTACCAAATTAGAACTGTCCACTCATTTACCCTGGTGGTAGTGTTTTATACTCTGTTTGCATAAGTGTAAATAGCTACATAAGATGCAAAGAAGTGGAAAAATCAGGCCCCACCTTTTTAGTAAACCCAGTATACGTATGTGTGTAAAGACCTTTAATTAGTCATCCACACTAAAAGAATCTTTAAAATCCAATTTTCTTTTCACTGTTAATGCTGATTGTGCAGTTCACTCAGCTTGGGCAATGAAAATAGAGCTTTTGTTCCTTGTCAACATCACTTTCTGCTTCCCATGCACTAGTATGGTGCTGCAACGTTTGGGGTGCTAACACTGCAGGAAATGTTTACGTTCCCCCCAAAATAACTGTTGCTTTCATTAGAATCTTTTTAATTAAAAAAAATGATGGAAATATTTCCAGTGATCTTGGGTTTCACAAAACCTTATTTTTACAGAGCCCAAGGTTTGAGTCTAAACTAAACTGACAAAATCACTTTAAGAAATGAACAAAGCACAAACTATTCATCAGTATCCAAACAAAGTCAGCATCACTATCTTAGCTTAATCATTGGTAAGCATCTTACCATACAGATATTCTACTCCATTGGCCTACAATGTATCACCACCGTTGGGTGTATTTCTCTCGCACAGTCCTATAAACTGATAGAAGCTGTACAGTTTCTTTTTCGTGCTACTTCTGCTTAGCTTTTATTGTAATGGAGTCACAGAGGGCCTGGAGCCTTTAGATATTTTCCATAATTCTGGAACACTGGCGTTATTCAATGGGCTGTCTGTTCCTGTTTGTCCTTAGAGCGCAAGCTCGCTGGGTCTGGGACTGCATCTGCCGGTTTGTACTGCATCGAGCACAATGTAAATAAATATCAAACGAAAACAATCTGGCCCCATGCACTTAACAGAGATGACTTGACATCACCAACAGCCAAGCAGATGGTTTCAGGCATGGCCAGTAAATATGAGCCATTTCCTAATTCACATTTTACTTGTTAAGCGGGGCTATGAACAAGCCAATAAACCTCTGCCCACCCCATTCCACCATGTTCTTGCTAGTCTCACCTGAATCCCTAGCATGATGCAGAGGTACCATGGTGGAATGTCAGTGACAGAGTACACTAGTGTACTGCAGTTCTTGCCCTGGTCTTTCTTCTTTTCCTTTAGGCCCTCAGCATCGAGTTCAGACAAGGCACTGTATTGGTCTCCATCTTCAACCTGTAGGAACCAGAACAGAACATTCCTCAGTTAGAGCCTCATTCAGAGAGGTATCCATCACCTGCAACTCTCATTGACCTCAGTCAGATCTGTGTATGTCTCTCAGGTTCTTGTCAACATGTGGGAAGGGGGGTTATTTAATTCACACTAACTCCAACCTGGCTGGGATGGGAACAAGAAGTGCATTTAAAAACAATGTGAAAACTGTGAGTGAGTGAGTGTGTGTGTGAGTGAGAGAGGATCCAATGAAACTCTCGTCATTTTGAGATGCGCAGTCCTCTGGGTTACCCCCCCAACCCCCGCCCATTTCTTCCTTTTATCCTTCCCCTTCTTACCAGGCCAAACTGTGTGCTGACCTACCTTTGCAGCTGAGAAAAGCTGAACGTGCTGCCCACCCCACTCCTGTGTTGGGCTATAGCAGTGGTTTTGTACCACCACAAGGCACGTTCTTCCTCCTTCACACTCCCCCTCCGTGGCCAAGCATGCTATACGCACAGACAACCCAGTGCCCACCAACCCAGAACTCTGCTCAACCAAGAAACAAAGAGACCCAGTGAGGTGCTGTCAGGGAGCGCCTAACTGAAGGGAGGCTGGGGGCCACTACCCTGCCGCACTCCTAAGGCTCACCCCGCCCTGACAAGAAAGAAAGGCTCCCTCATGGAACATCCCTGGACAGAAGTAGGTGTGCAGAGCAGCTCACCTTCCCTTTCAGCCAGACCTCAGCATGCACAGACGGTGGGGTGCAGTAGGGGAGGGGAGTGTCTTGCACCCATGTGAGCAGCTTTCACAGTGGGAGCTGGGACTTTGGGGAGAGGAGGAGCAGCAATGGCTGGGGAGAGCCTGGAGTGGGTCTTTATGATCGCAGGCATGAGGGAGCTGGGCAGGTGTGTCTGAAACAGCACCCCCCTCTCCCCCCAGAGAGAGAGAGAGTCTCCCCCTGAAGGGAGCAAAGCAAATGATACTGTAGAGTGAAGAAACTGGAGCAGAAAATAAATACAACTTTTCAAATCAAAATAAAAAAGACAAATGATGCACATCTTTCAAATATGTAGGTATGACATGGCATTATTTGCATCAAATATCCAGATATCTGGACCTTCATCCTCAGTAGACAAGCTAGTCTACTGTAAGCGCAAAGGCCTAAAACATATTGGCTAATGCATTTTAAAACACTCTCTCTTGTCCTTATGTAGACAGGCTGGGAGCATTAAAAATAGCTGGGTCCAGACAGAAGCAAGCTCACTTTCCGGAGCTCTTGTTCAGAAAAGAAGCTTATAGCAAAGTAACTAGTACAGTGCATGTACCATTGCCAGTTCCACATGAATGCCTGATCCTGCCCGGGAACCTTGGGAAGGAGAGAGCCCGAGGCACTGCTGAATGGAATCGACCTCTCGTTTTGGGAGAAGCGGGAACAAGCAGAAGTCTCTGTGACAGGACAAGCCCTTGCCTCTTCTGCAGCAGGGGGCCTGAGCAGGACAACTCTTGGATTCTGTCTTGTTGCCTGCGGCAAAAGATTCATTACCTATCCATTACAATTATTAGCCTCAATCCTGCGAGCTCAGACATCCAGGTCGACCCCCGCGATTGCCTGGTTCGCAGCATAAAATCAGAGCCATCATCATTATTTTGAACAAAAATCTTCTTGACAGAATAAAAACTGAACTGCTTGAAACACAAAGAACCCAGACGATCAAGGTAAGGGAGGAGTCAATCTTTAGGGAAGTTAGAAGCCTGAACTGAGCTGTGTCTGGGAGCATTTTAATAATAAAAAGAATAACCCTTTGTATTTCTACAGCACCTTCTACGTGAGGCTCTCAAAGCCCCTTACCTGTGTTAACCCATTTACCCTAATAGCCTTTATTTTTCCTGCTTTACAGATGGGGAAACTGAGGCACAGAGCAGTAACTGATTTGCCCAAGGTCAAACAGAACAGTCTGTGGCAGAGTACAGTATCCAGATACCTAATTCTTAACCCTCTCTCAGGAGATGAGCAACTCTTCTTGATTTTAACGGAAGTTACTTGTATCCTGAAGGAGAGAACAAAGTTCCCCATCTCCTTAGTTCCCAGTCCTGTGGTTTATCCACAAGACCATCCCTTCTCCTCCTCCTCCTTCTAATATGTTTTCCAGTATTTCCAGCACTGTTACACACCTGCTAGTAACACCGCATATAATTCACTCGTGAATTTGTTACTGTACTGGAAATCTGCAGGGCACTGTGCCTAGTTCACCCCAAATTCTCTCCATCAACCTCTCTGTCAATTTACCTCTTTTGAAATAGACCCATTTAAAAAGAAAAAGAAAAAAAATCCTTCACCAGTTTTAATTTTCTCTGCCCTTGTCATCACATAAAACCTCCAACCAAGGGACACAGTAACAAGAGGAAGAAGGTTTAATCTCTTCTGAAACAGATATGTAGACTATAGTAGAATCAGGGTCAGTTCATCGCCTCTCATCTTTTCTCTCTTATTTATAGAATACAAGAAAAGCACTCCAAAGAAGCAAAACAGCCTTTAAATTACTATTGTACAAGCAACAGGATTTAGTGAAGAAAATACCAGACCATGTCAGCCTCATCTTTACAAAGGACCCTAGAAAGACTGTTCAATCTGTCTTTCTTCCCTCCCCCTTTCAGTCACTCTAACACACCCCTTCTCTCTCTCTCTCTGCTGCTTCTCTTTCCACTTCCCTCCCTTGCTCCTGTTAGCTTTCCTTCTCAGAACTCATACAGACCGTATGCAAGCTATATTTTTCTTAAAGCAATAAACTCACCATAAAACTGGGGTTCTCCAGCCCATTGACATCTTTGACTGCTGAGTGCGTCATTCCTTCCAATTTTCTTCAGTGGCTCCCTTTAAAAAAGAAAGAATAGAGGAAGGGAATCTTCAAAAATCACTTCATGCTCCAATAAATAAAATCCTGAACAAACAACTATTCAGCAGCACAGGAAGTCTGACTTCCAGGAGCCCAAACTCAGTCCCAGCCATTCATGTAAGAAGAATTATAAAGGAATTTTCTTTTTTTTGTCCTGCGTAAATCATTTACTGTCTCAGTTGATTAGAAAATCAGTGCTTGGAGCACGCTGATAGGCTGCGCTTCCCTGGATAGATTGCATCGTAAAAGATGACAGAAAATCCTTCCTTGCTAGGTAAGGGATTGTGTCAAGCAAAACGTTTCCTTGTCGGCAACATTGTTGATTCAGCTCAGATTAACATCTTCCACCTGGGTTGGGTCCTCTAAAAAAGCTTTCATTGTTCTTTAATAAACTCAGTTCACAGACAGCTTCCCTTATTCTACATGATGAATAGGGTGGAATGCATTATTGTATTTTTCGACTCAGGTACAACCCATTCATCCTGTATGTGAACCTTCTTGAAACATGAAGAGAATGAAGAACATAGGCAAACTGGATCCTATCTCAGACCACAACCAATACCTGAGACTTCAGAGGAAGATGGAAAAAACCCATAATGCACTTGGTCAATGGTGCAACTCTTTACATGGATATGAGCTCCTGACCACTGATATAGTTGATGACTTGAAGCATGAGATTTATTTACCCTGTTCTTAATAAGTGCAACTGATACATATTATTGTTCATAAATTCATTCAGCCCCTCTAAAAGTCAATATTTAACTCACTGGCTTCCTAAGGCTGTGAACTACATAGACTGACTGCTCCCTGTATGAAGCAGCACTCCACCTAAATATACTGATCACTAATTTGGAATGTCTCTTTGCTTTTGTAAGCAGAGTCAGGATGAGCTCTACCCTGACATCTGGTGGTGAATTATGGCGAGGGTGGAAAAGAACTTCAAGGGCTGATCTTGTTTGCATAGGCACACCCACCCGCCTAGCCTGGGACAACAACAACTGAAAGTGGTTACTTTGGCTGGTGTGGGATCCCCAGTTTCTCTGTTACTGGGGCAGGAAGAATAAAGTGTTGTTACCCTGATTCTGTGAATCAAGGCCAGTGGAACTGCTGTATGACAGAGGGACTCACCAGTAACTAAGTAGCACTCGCTAGACAAGGGGCATGGGTTACAAAACCCAGTGAATTGAGAGAGGTTGGGGACAGGTATGTATACTGGATGGGCCCCTTTTGAGGGCCACCAATTGCAACCTTCCCCCCCCCCCCCTGCACTGTTGAATAGCAGAGCTAAGTTTGCTTCCATTAGGAGTCTAGCTAGAAGTTGCTGAACTGAATTTGCTTTGGGCCAATGGTGCACCAGCACTGGGGCTCCCCTACTACAAGCTAAAATCACTAAAAGAGCTAAAATTGCTGAGCTGAGATCACTGAGTGCTGTGTTAACCAGTGGGGGAGCCTGAAGATATATTGCTAAGCAGCTGGCAGAGCCAAGCAGTTTGTGGGATGGTTGGAGCGGCCCGTGGAATGGGGAACAGAGCAGAGCAGTTTGCGGGGATGGCTGGAGGAGCGGAGCGGCGTGGCGCAGCTGGTAGAGCAGAGCCATTCGTGGTAAAGGCTGCAGCAGAACTCCACGGAGAGGTGGGGCAGTCGGCCTCAGACCACGTAAGGTGCCCCTTAACATCCCGTGTTGCCCCCCCTCCCCATTTCCGCCCAGGCTGGGGGGGGGTAAAACTCTGCAGATAAACTTTTGAACTCTGGGGTGGCACTGACCAGGGACAGAGACTTTGGGGTTGTTGGACTTTGGGGTGATTGAACTTAAGACCCTGAGGGGGAAAGGACACTGCCAAACTTACTTGGAGGTGGGTCTTTTGCTCATGGTTTGTGTTATGAATCCTGTTTGTGGTGTTTCCCCAACATAATGCCGCATTGTTTCCCTCCTTTATTAAAAGGCTTTTGCTACACTCAGACTCCGTGCTTGCGAGAGGGGAAGTATTGCCTCCTAGAGGTGCCCGGGGGGTGGTATGTAATTGTCCCAGGTCACTGGGTGGGGGCTCGAGCCGGTTTTGCATTGCGTTATTGAAACGGAATTCCTAGATGCTGAACCCGGCCCTTGTTGCTGCCAACTCAGAGGGGCAGAAGGGTTACACTTTCATATTATGAAGTAGCATTTTAAAAAAGTGGTTTTGTCTGTCGTTGACTATATACCGTTCATAATCATAAATGTTCAATCATGTCTCCTGTAACTTGTTTCCTTCTCCGGTTAAATAATCCTATGGCAACATTTTCAAAATTACCCACTGATTTTGGGTGCCCAACCTGAAACACCCTTGGCCTGAATTCCAAAGCTGCTGAGTATCCACACCATCTATTCAATTGGCTTCAGATAAGAGCTGTGGCTACTCAGGACTTCTGAAAACCCAGGCCTCCAAACCTTGAGGTACCTGAAATCAGGGAACACTTGTGAAAACGTTGGCTCTAGACTTTGCAATTTTATCAGATGAGACTCTCCTCATATCTTTAACCACATGTATTGCTCTTTTCTAGAACTTTGCAGCTTGCGGGTACAGCTACACCTATCTTTTTTTGAGGCCACCAAAACTGGATATGACCCCCCAGGTCAGCTCCATTTCCTTGTGCACCAACTCTGAGATCCTCAGAGGTGCCTAAGCAGCCTTGAGAATCAGAGCCCAAATAACCACTCTTTAATCATGCAAATCCCTCAAAACACCTCCTCCATGAAGCCAATCAATGCTAAACCACCATAAAAAGAGCAATATGCATATGGTGGTGGTGGGAGCATGGAAACTACACTGATTTTGAGAATGGACCATCTCCTGCACTGCATGTCTAAATCACGTTGCCTACTTCTTATTTCACACAACATCAGGTACCAGGGCCGGCTCCAGGCACCAGCCCAGCAAGCAGGTGCTTGGGGCAGCCAACGGTGAGGGGCAGCATGTCTGGCTCTACGGCGGCAATTTGGTGGCGGGTCTCTCACTCCCTCTCGGAGGGAAGGACCAGCCGCCCAATTGCTGCCGAAGACTGAAGCGGCAGCGGTAGAGTTGCAGGTCGCAATTGCGGTGCTTTTTTTTTTTTTTTTTTTGAGCGCTGCTTGGGGTCAGGTACAATAATAGTGCTTAATAAATAATACCCAGGAGGTTGTATCATTGTTAAATTATGAGACTATGATTAATACTTTTCCTTTTTTTTAAGTGCATCCACCCCTCCCTATGTGCTCTTTCATATGTTGTCACACCCTCAGCAGAGGCCCTCATTATCCTTCTGCGTTGACTCCCTATTAACCTCTTTCCATTCAAAGAAGCATCCATTTGCTGGGATTCAATGTTTCCTACCTCTTCATATTTTTTTCAGTCCTTCACAAGACTTTGCTCCTTCTGTGATTATTTGATCTCCTTGACATTATTTTATGGAGGCCCTCATCAAAAAATCTTTGGCCTTACTCCAGCATTTAGCCAGTGATTATTTCAGAAAAACAAAGTCTTGTCACAACAATCTCTCCAGTTGACATTTGGACTCTGATTAGCCAACGTTCCTTTTTTTCCCCTTAGATAATATAGCCTTGCACATCCGCATGATACAAATGCATATCATCCCCAGCTCCGTTGCCAAGTCCTCTCGCTTAACTCTCCATACACCATTATTAAGCAAATTGCAGAGGTGGGGGGGGGGGAAGAATTATTTTTTAAACTTTTCTCATTAGTTACAGTGTTAGCCAGAGAAGATTTAAAACTGATCTGTTCCTGACTGCTCCTCCTTATTAAAGACCCCAAGGGGTGTCCTGGCCAAATTCCACCCTGGATAATTACATACTGGTGAACTAAATGTCCCCGCAGTTTAGAATGGAGACAGCAGTTGTCTTCACTTTGGGTCTCAAAACAGTATCTGAGCATGCTAGGCACCCTCCATGTTGTGTAGGAGCCAAGGCAGAAGAGATTTTGTCACCATGTCCTTCAGCAGAGAGCAGGAGATGTGTAAACTTTGTGATGCACTTTGGGATCTTTGATGAAAGTGAAGTTATCATCAATACAGCCATTCATGGTTCTCTAAGGGCACACTGTCAAGGCACAGATCTTGGTAAATTTAAAAAAAAAGTCCTCACAACATTTGACATGAATAGATATATATTCATAATTGTTTAAATTCAATAAAAACAGTTCACAAACCACACACTTAAACCTCACCCCTCATCATGGAAAACCAAAAAACACAAGAGTAGTGTGCTGGTCCCTTGGAACCAAGTAACTAACTATAAACCAACAGCAAAGTCAACAGGGCTAATATCAGGAACAAATGTTCCAAAAAAATAAAATGGTAATAGAGTCACAAAAATACAAGCAGATGTGACAGCAGAGAGCTCTGTACAGCTCCTCACCAGTAGGATCTGATGCCCCTTATGGGATACGTGCTCCCCAGTTGTGAAAACATTGAATTATAGGGCAGTCAGATATGAGAAATAAAAGTCATGTGGCTTGGAAGTAGAGCTAGTTGGAAAAATATGCAACAGAAAATAGGAATAGTTTCATGGGAAATGTTTCATATTTTTCTCAGCAGCTCTGGTTGGTTTAGATAAAGAAAGAACTTTAAATATGCTTCCCATAGCTGAGCAATAGACATGAGCAAATAATTAACAACAAATAATGTACCCAATAAATGTAACCCTGTTCTTTTACTTACAGAACTTTTGCAATCAGGATTCCCTCAGACATACTTGCAGTTAATAAATAATGTAGTATTTTTTTTATTTTTAAACTCTAATGCTTGTTCAAGAGTATATCCTAGCAGAACTGCATTGATCACTTGTGATAGATCAGAGAAGCCACATGGTATGTCCCCTGATTGGATAAGTGCACAAAGATTTGCAGTGTGTATATTTTTTCATTGATATTTTAATTTTTATTTCTGCAAATGCCCACATGTGAAGTTTCGAAATTAGTTCTCACTAAACAGCAAAGCTTGACTGCCTGAATGAGCACAGAAAGCAAACACAACAAGGAAGTGAGCCTGGCCAAAGCAAATCTAGTTAAATAGCCAAAATTCAGAGCTTTTGTAATGTTTGTCCATTACTACCATTTTTCTGACAGTAACATGGTAGTAAGAGACAGTTCCCGTCCAAAGAGCTAGAAATAGAAAAAACACTGTTATCCTCATGTTCAGATGGAGGAACTCAGGAACAGAGTGATTAAGGGCACGTCTACGCTGGCAAAGGTACAGCACCAGCAGTTACAGCATCACTCAGAGATCGTTGAAGGAAAACCACTGTTGTGAGTTCACACTGACAGCTGCCTGCGCAATAGCGTGTTCACACTTGCAGCGCTATTCAGATCAGTGCATTCTTGGCAGCTATCCCACAGAGCACCTTTTTCTCTTTTGCCGCTAAGACTTTGGGGAAGGCAGAAGGGGTCGCGGGGCATCCTGGGTCCTGTCCCAATGCCCTGTGATGCATTGCTACGTATCCCAGCAATCCCTGTGTTTCTGTCCGCATTTGGCGCCATCTTTCAGTGGTTTGTGTACTGCACGCCTTGCCCTGCCTCTTTCTGGCTGCAGGAATGTTGCTCACTCTAACCAACATGTCACGAGTGACAGTGGAGTTATTCCTTAAACTACAAAGGCAAGAGGCGTGCAACATTGATCTCTCCACACATACTAGCTACGACATGAGAATGCTTGTGGCATTCACAGAGGTGCTGACCACAGTGGAACGCTTCTTTTGGAACAAGCACTGACTGGTGGGATCACATCGTGATGCACGTCTGGGATGACGAGCAGTGGCTGCAGAACTTTCGCATGAGGAAAGCCACATTCATGGGACTGTGTGATGAGCTCACCCCAGCCCCGCGACGCAAGGACACGAGAATGAGAGTTGCCCTGTCGCTGGAGAAGCGCATGGCGACAGCACTGTGGAAGCTGGCTACTCCACACTGCTACTGATCAGTCGCTAACCAGTTCGGAGTGGGAAAGTCGACTGTTGGACTCATGGTGACGGAAGTGTGCAGGGCCATTAATCGCATCCTGCTCTGAAAGACCGTGCCTCTGGGCAACAGAGATGCCGACTCCATGGGTGCTCCGAGGCTAGCGCACCCACGGGGAAAAATTAGTGGGTGCTCTGCACCCACCAGCAGCCAAGCTCCCCTCGCCCTCACCCCCTCCTCCTTCCCTGAGTGTGCCGCGTCCCCGCTCCTCCCACGCCCTCCCAGCACTTCCTGTCCCCTCCCCGCTGCCTAACAGCTGTTTGGCGGCGCTTAGGACTTTCCAGGAGGGATGGGGAGGAGCGAGGACGCGGCACATTCTGGGGAGGAGGCGGAGAAGACACAGGGCAGGGGTGGGGACTTGGGGTAAGGGGGTGGAATGGGGGCAGGAAGGGGGCGGGGCTGGGGTAGGAAAAGGCAGGGTGGGTGGGGACTTTGGGGAAGGGATGGAATGGGGGTGGGGCAAGGGTGGGATGGAACAGGAAGAGGCGGGCCAGGGAGTCAAGGGGAAGTCGACACCTGTGCTGGGCAACGTGCGTGAGATTGTGGATGGCTTTGCACAAATGGGCTTCCCTAACTGCAGAGAGGCGATAGATGGCACGCACATTCCAATTCTGGCACCAGACCACCTAGCCACTGAGTATATTAATCGCAAGGGGTAATTCTCAATGGTTCTCCAGGCGCTTGTGGATCACCATGGGTGTTTCACAGACATTAACGCAGGCTGGTCCAGAAAGGCGCATGACGCACGCATCTTTCGGAACACTGGCCTGTTCAGGAAGC
The DNA here is from genome assembly GCF_011386835.1 of Chrysemys picta bellii. NCBI lineage: Eukaryota > Metazoa > Chordata > Testudines > Emydidae > Chrysemys > Chrysemys picta. The sequence goes on along the minus strand of NC_088791.1, from coordinate 88,089,267 downwards.
TGCAAGCAGGGACTTGCTTCCCGGACCAGAAGATCACCGTAGGAGAAGTCAAAATGCCCATTGTGATCCTGGGAGACCCCGCCTACCACTTAATGCTGTGGCTCATGAAGCCATACATGCGGCAACTTGACAGCAGCAAGGAGTGGTTCAACAACAGGCTGAGCAAGTAGAGAATAACTGTGAAGTGTGCATTTGGCTGTTTAAAAGCCCGCTGGCGATGCCTGTATGGGAAGCTGGACCTGGCCAATGATAATATTCCTATGCTTATAGCCGCGAGCTGTACACTCCATAATATTTGTGAAGGGACGGGTGAAAGCTTCGCTCGGGGCTGGACCGCAGAGGCTCAGCGCCTGGAGGCTGAGTTTGAACAGCCGGAGACCAGGGCTATTAAAGGGACACAGCACGGGGCCATAAGGATCAGGGATGCTTTGAGGCTGCAATTTGAAGCTGAAAACCACTAATATTTGTTGCTATGCTTAGGATTGCAGTGCTTGTAATGCTCGGAGGTGATTGGTGCACATGATGCCAGAGGGGCCTTAACATAATTGTATGTTGCTTTGCCGTGCCATTTTGCTTTCACTTAATAGAATAAAGATTGCTTTCAAACAAACACAATTCTTTTATTGAAAGACAACAACCAGAGGAGAGAGTCAAACGAAAAAATTCATCACCAGGGAGGCAGATGGGGGAATGGAAGGAATGGGGGAATGGAAGAGCTCAAGAGGAGGAGGGGTCCCGGGACGGCTACAGATTTGTGTATGTCCAGGGATCATACCCAACCTTCTCCTTTGGAGCACGATGCAGTGGGTGCTGTACTTCAGCAGGGCCAAACTGCAGATGGATGGGTGTTGAGTGCAGTGGAGAGTGGGAGTCCACACTGCTGAACTGGGAGGAGGGAGGACTGGAATGCTGCGGGTAGAGAGTGGAACCAGGAGGTTGATAAGAGTGTGTTGGCGGTGGGGGTGGGCGGGCGCATGGGAAAGAGTTTTGCAACAGCGGCTGCAGGGGAGGGCGGGCATGGAGCTGCTCGGTTTGAAGAGCTGGAGCGTGTCCACTTGGCACTCCATAACTGTTAAGAGCTGCTCCCGGGCTTCTTTTTGGTGTGCCACGTTCTCCTTTCGTTCCCTCTTCTCGTTGTCCCACCGCTCCTTCAATTCCTTTTTCTTGGCGGCAGAGTGCATCATAACCTCATGCATAAAGTCCTCTTTAGTTTTTCTTGGATGCTTCCTAATTCTTCGCAACTGTTCTGCCACCAATAATAAAGAAGGAGGCTGTGCTCCCAAGGTCATCTCTGTGAAGTTTAAATGCAACATTTTGCAGAAGCAGTATTTTTTGCTACACAGACAACACTGTTTCATTGCTTTAAAACACAGCCAGTACTCACACACCTGTCACTAACTGGCGGACCCCAGGCAAGCACACATAAGCCAAAATGGTGAGTAGCTGCAGGGGCAGGGTAAATCACTGTTCCCGGACCCTGCTGTACACTGGGCACATGGCTCTTGGGCACTTGAGGAGAGCCACCACTATAAGGTGGGCCTGATAATCATTCCTGTCCCCACACTTTCCACAGGAGGTGATCATTATGGAAGATATCTCACTGCTGCAGGTGAGCAGGGAATCAAGGGAGGGTCTTCTCCAAGCCTGTGGCTTCTGCCCTGGCCCCTATGTGGCTAGTCTGTGTGCAGCAATCGTCTCACCCCGCCCCCGTAACGGCACAGTGGCATGGGAAAGTTACAATTAATGGGACAAGAAACAAAGCAGCTCTGCCGAGGAACCTGCAGGAGTGGATTTCCCAGTATCTCCACGAGAGTTTCCTGGAGATCTCTGAGTGAGATTCCCATGAAGTGAGGGAGAGTATCAACAGCCTGTTCTGCCGCTCAAACTAAGCATACGGTGGGAGACAAGCCTGCTTCCTGCAACCCTCCTGCCCCCAACAACTCGCTTCAGCAATTCCCAAAATCAGGTCCACTTACCAGGGGCCTCCTCTCCTGTTTGCACTTTGCTAAGATCCGACTGCTGGGACTGGCTAGGCTCCTCAGGGGTAGAAAAGAGCTCCTGACTGCATGCATCTCTGGCCTCTGACTTATTCTCTGCCTCTGGTTCCCCCTCCCCCTCTTCATCCAAGATTGTCTCCTCCTGGCTTGATCCACCCTCAACTGGCATGTGAGCCAACAAAGTATCCACAGGGGCCTTCACAGTAGAGGTGGGGTCACCACCGAGTATTGCGTCCAGCTCTTTGTAGAACCGGAAGCTTGTGGGCACAGCACAGGAGCGGCAGTTTACCTCCCGTGCCTTGTGGTAGGCATTCCGCAGCTCCTTCACTTTGACCCTGCACTGCAATGTGTCCCTGTCATGGCCCTTTTCTATCTTGTATCTAGAAATCTGTCCATAGATATCATAATTCCGACAGCTGGAGCACAGTTATGACTGCACTGCCTCCTCTCCCCAAATGCCGATGAGGTCCAGCAGCTCAGCATTGCTCCAAGCGGGGGATAACCTGGTGCATGGAGCAGGCATGGCCACCTGGAAAGATGCTCTGAGACCACTACACGCGTCACCCAGCAAACAGGAAGGGGACTTTCAAATTTGCAAAGGAATGTATGTGGTGGGGCTGATGGTTGGTCACCTGAGGGCAGGACAATAGAGTTCAAACCGATGGCCAGAGAGGAGAGAACAGGAATTGTGGGACACCTCCCAGAGGCCAATCGCAGCGCTGTAATCACCAAGATGTGTACACTGGCACCATAGCGCTGTAGCCATGGCACAGAAAGCTGTACACCTCTCATCGAGGTGTTTTTTTTAAGGTGCTGCATCTGCGCAGTTTCTGCACACTAAGTGGCTTGGCAGTGTGTATACCTCGGGAGTTACAGCACTCAAAGCTGCTTTATTGTGCACAAACTTGCCAGTGTAGACGGGGCCTAAGTGTCTTGGCCAAGATTAGACAAAAGTATCTATGGTATAGCAGAGACTAAAACACAGATCTCCTGTATCCCAAACTAGCACCTTCACCACGAGGGCAGCTAAAGTGTGATTAGCCTTTTTTTAAAGACACCAATTACATTAAAGACAGTTGAAATACATAAATACTTCCCCACTATTACTTTTTCATGTAAGCAATTACTGTAGTCGACATTGGGAAATTGCACAGTCTCAAATAGGAGACTCACATAACTGGCTAGGTCCAGATGCAATGCAGCGGGTGCTGCATAAGCATCCCCAGCACAAGCCTATAATTCATCTCAATCTTGATCGGCAATATCTCCTACTCAAGTATCAGAGGGGTAGCCGTGTTAGTCTGAATCTGTAAAAAGCAACAGAGGGTCCTGTGGCACCTTTAAGACTAACAGAAGTATTGGGAGCATAAGCTTTCGTGGGTAAGAACCTCACTTCTTCAGATGCAAGGTTTGCAAGGCTTAGTCTTAAAGGTGCCACAGGACCCTCTGTTGCTAATATCTCCTACTGTATCTCCTCCCTCTGGAGCTGCAGGATCACTTGTCACCCCCGCGTGCACACACATCCACACCTGTCAGTGTACCTCCACTCTCCTTTGCATCACCACCAGTTAATCTGATCACGGGTATCTCACAAATTGTTGCCAGTGATGATGCTATGGATTTTCTCATCTCCATTCCACGTCCGATCCCTAGCACCTCCGCCTCATCTGCTGCTCCTCATTCTCATCCCCATCCTGTTCTTTTAGACTCCTACCCAGTCCTGTCTGCTGTCCATCCCCATGTCAGTTCAAGTCACTCTTGAAAATCAAGAGTGCATCAAAAATCAAACCCAGGTGGCTGGCAGACAGCAAAGCCCTGAGTAGCCTTTTATCATTATCAATAATGTTTACATACCTGAGGTCCTCAGTCAAGCTTCCCTCAGAAGTTCTTGTTCTTGCAGTGTGAGAGAGAGGTTTGCTTTCCTTCATTGTTGTGCTTTTTGGCACCACGGGAACTGTTCTGCACTGGAGCACGAGAACAAATTATAGAGCAGCTACCAGGCTTGAGGAACCATGTCAAAAACTGACTAGTGTTATGTGGGTGTGGGCAGAGTTGGGCGTAAAAACCTGTATCTGATTAAAGAGGCCTCTGATTTGTTTGTATGTGGGATGGGCAGATGAAGATAGCTCTCTGGTTACCCCATCTGTCTCAAAAGGGAGGTAGGTTGCCCTACTTTCCTAGGAAAGGTGTGGCTTTGTTGGTCAGGTGTAAATTGCATTTTTGGCTGCAGGAGGAAAAATGCAGCTACCAGAGAGGGGGAGCATGAGAGAGCATGGCCTGGGAGGAACATTAATGAGGGGCGTTAAATAGACATTATGCTCATGGGAAGAGCAGCAATTGCAATCTCACCAGCAGATCCAAACTGGATTGCTTGCTGTGGAACTGCAGAGCAGGAATTGGGGATCATGTGGTTGGAAGACCATGGTGGGGACATTGGAAGTGACTGAGTTCTCTAATGTAGACGTGGCCTAAGTCAGTACCAAATGCCCGGGGATCAAACCTCACCTCCTCCCTGTCTGTTGGTTCAAACAAAGCATCTCTATCCATCGCTCTGTCATCCTGATCTTATCTTTAAGAGAGGTCAGTGTGTCCTTGTACCATCTTCAGGAATATGTTTACACCATATCTGGTATTGGGGGGTCCTGGTACCACACCTCTGGAATGTGTTTATGGGAGTGTTCTCTGCCAAACACTTCTTTGCAATACAAGCCCTTTCTTGTCAGTTTCTGTGAACTTGCACATAGGCATGTTTTGTAACAGAGCCTGATTTTTGCTAACTTTGCTTTATATCAGCAGGGCCAGACTTTAGTTCAGGCTTTAGGCCTTACACCAGGCCCCCTTATACTAGGCCTCATGTGTCAGGCTCTCTCTTTCGACTACAGTTACATAAGACCCTTTGGTTTTGTTTTCCTTCTCAGAGTGAACATGTGTGTGAATAAAACCCTGCATTTAAGAAATGTGTGGCCAGAATGGCTGGTCTCTGATTGTTGCTAACCCAGCTGATCCCATTCTCTGTACAGATCCCTTCCTTTCTGGCTTCTCCCTAATGAAAAACTACAGAAGAAAGGGTCTTTACCCACTCACTGCCCCTCCCACCTGAGCTGTGATTGGTCCCCCTCATTGGGATAATCCACTCCCACCTCTTACACAGCACAGTGCCCAGCTGTTGGTATTGGATCAGGTGACAGCAGCTGGAGTTAGGAGGAGGCCCAACTTTAAAATCATGTACTCGCGGCATGTTCATTCTGATAAATGAGCCCTTTCTCTCTGTTGGGTCCTGGAATAGCTTGTAAGGATTTAATGAAAGAAAAACCCATGTCATTATCTACTCGGCATTTTAAGCACAAAATCAATAACGGTTATTGTGTCCATGGTCTTTAGCCAGGCTGGCTCACTCTTGACTCATGTGACAAGACTTATCCCTGCCTGTGCAACACAGGCCAGATTGGTGATACGTGCTCGCTTATCCAGCTACTTAATGTCAGCAGAGCTCAAAAAGGGTGGGAAGGAGAGAGATTTGAATTTCAGCCTAATGCTCGCCTTGTGCCAAGTGAGGAGGTGCTAGACCCAATCCTTCCCACGGTGCCTCCCGATCACTCCAGATAAACAGTAACTGGGGGCCAAGTGTTCTGAGTCTTGGGTGTTCCCCTTGACTATTCTGGCTGGATTTGGGGAGGTGTAGTGACTCATGAAAATCAGGGACTGGTAGCATTAGCTACAACCAGGCAGAGCACAAGGGTGGGGTGAACAAGTTTCCCCAGGCTGCTGCACCTGACCTGGAGCTCTTCACCTTCTGCCTGGCTGTTATGCCTGAGCAGAGAGAACAAAGCATGTGGAATTCTGTCATGCATTTTATGATGGTGAGTAGGGACAACAGGCGGAGGAGCTTCCCAAACTCATTTCCACCTGTGACCTAGGCATACCCGAACCCAGATCTCCAGATGTGTGAAAGGCCAGAATCTTGCATGCACCCCTAGCCTTGGCCCCCGATCCAGATGTGGGGCAAGAAGGCTCAGCCCAGCAGGATTCAAGCATGGAGAGGATTAGTGTTGGGGGGGAGGGGATTCAGGTGTGGCGTGAGAGGTTCTGTGTGGGTCAATCTGGGTATAGGCAGCTTGGTGGGGGGTCCAGGTGCCGGGGGGATCTGGATGCACAGGGACTTGCAGGAGGATTCCGTGTGCAGGGAAATAGAACTGTACAGGGTGGTCCAAGTGAAGGTGGTTGGGGCTCAGCAGGAGGGTCAGGGGCTCGGCAGGGGGTCTGGGTGGCTCCAGATGCCTGGGGATGCAGACAGGGGAGCAACTCCCCATACAGTGAACACTCCCCCCATGGCTGAGGAGTGATGGAGGCAGAATATGGGGGCGGAGGGTATGAAACTTCCCGCAGCCAGGGGAGGTTTCTGGGGGTGGGTCTGACACAGCCCCAGCCACTCCTTGAAGGAGAAGAGGAAGTCGAATCCTCTCCTACCCCAGCCCAGCCCAGCCCGGACTGGCAGCTGAGCCTAGCACAGCGTAGGAGTTGCCAGCCGGGACATCCCCAGCCCCACTCATCTGCCCGCCACAGTGATTTACCTCTCTACTGGCTGCTCCAGGTACCCGAAACGACGTGCCAGCACTGCTGGGGACAGGCGCATGACCACTCTTGCAGCTTCCCTTTGCTTCCCCATCAGAAAGTCAGTTTTCTGCACGGAAGCAAAGAAATTTGTGGGGAAAATGAATTCTGCACCCACCCAATGGCACAGATTCCCCCAGGAGTAAATAAAAGTTATTATCTCACTCACCGTGTCTCTCTAATATTCACAGAAATCTCATTAGTCAACAGGTGGTCACCAGTCTAGCCTATACTATTTATAAAGCATTCAACAGGTGCTAGACAGATATGTAAAAGACACATGAAGACATCGGGGGGGGGGGGGGAATACCCAAGGAGAAAAGGAAATACATTGCTTGAGTGGTTCCCCCGCTGGTGCTGTTGAATAAAATATCATTATAAAAATCCCTTGGGATTCAGAGACAGCGTACTCAGCTTTACTGATTTTACAGAAAATTAACCCTGAGCTTTGGTGGATGGGGATGAAAGGGACTCAGGAGGATCCGAGGGGGGAAGGACACCAGGAGAGTGCATTCTGAGCACAGGATCAGAATAATAATTGGATGCAAATCTTTGAGGTGGTTTTTTCACCTCAGTTTACAGGCACTGATTTCGGCAGGCAGTGGCATGGGGGCATTGGAGTTACTGCTAGAACAGCCAGCAAATTCACAAGGACTAAATGGTGAGACCCAGTCACTGCAAGAGAAGGCTGGAAATTACACTTCCAACCACTTATTACTTCTCACTAAGCAGCTCCTGATTTTCCTGCACTGGCGGCAAGCTTTGATAGTCATTGAACTACTGCAGTGGGAAGGGGGAGGCAAAGACACTGGTTGTCTGCAAGTCCGGTGGAGCAAGGGGCTGACTGGAAGGAAAAGGATGGGCGAGTAACACTGCAGCATTCGCAGCTGTTAGCAGAGAGGGGCAAGTGGCTCGGGTCAGAGTAAGTGAAGCAGAGACAATCCTCTGGAGAACAACAACTCGCTTGCTCCTGGTGGCTTAACAAAGTCTTAAGAACCCAGCTCATGCCTTGTGAGCCTGTCCCGGAGTGAAGGAAAAAGAAAACACAGGCAGTTAGGGATCTGGGGCACATGTGGGATAGTGCCGAGGATGCTGTGTTTCCTGACAGCATGAAGGGACAAAGGTCTGGGAAATGTCTAGCCCTTTGCATGCTGGCTTGGAGTTGTCTCCAATTTGCCTGGAGTGATGCTATCAGTTCCATGGCCACCTTCGGTGGAGCTGGAAGTATCGGAAGGGGCTTCCCGAGTGACTTCATCAATAGAACCGACATCCGTGGCAACCTTTCAGGTACTGTAGTAAGCCAGTGTCCCTCTCTCCCTCACGCTGCAGAACAAACGTTTGCAGGACTGCGGAGTGGTGGGTGAGGGTCTCACTTGCCCATGTAACTGGTTGGCATGAAAGGCACGAGTGGGTGGTAGGAAAGTGCGGAATATTAGTGCTGTTATGCACATTTGCTGGCCGACCTGGTATCTATAAGCAGGAAGAGTCACTCTGTTCTTAACATGTGTATTTATTGCTTTCAGTTATAGCCCCAAGCACCCTGGCAACATCCCTGCAGTGGGAGAGCTTTGTAATTGTATAGGCAAAATTTTCAGGTGAGGTGAAAGCTCTGAGCCCTTTATTTATAGGGGAGATTCCTCTGTGCTACCCTCACTTCTCCCTCCATCCCATGATGACCAGCCCATTGGTCAAAGAGGTCTGAACGGAGCATCCTCAAGAGCTTGTTAACACTGCTATGAGCATCCAGTCACCCAAGAGCCTGTGTCACACTGATGAACTCATCTATTCTTCTCCTAATCTTAACCTTTGTCAACAAGGGCTGTGGCTGGACACTATGAAAACGAGATAATGTGAAAAGGGGAAAGAGTCCAAGACAATTAAGATGGATCTCCAAAAGATTTAACATACTTTTCTTATACTTTGGCCACTGTAGTACCTTAACTTGGCCACTCTGTCTGCATGCATTCTGATCTTGGCTTTAATAATCATAGACTATTTCCCCCCACAGGACCCATCTCACAAAGAGTCTGAATCCAGGCTGCACATGCAGCCATAAGCAAGGTTGGAATGTTTAGAGCCACAGCACATGAGATCACAGAGGCCCTGGGCATGGAAGGCTGGTACCTTTTAAGTGGATCTTCCATGAGAGGGGGACGCAGACACTTTGCAAACCAGCGAAGGAATGCTGAGACTCAGGAATAATGTTTTCAACTCCAGGTTTTGTGCAGGATTGTGTCTAGTGACCATAGACCCTTCCACCCCTGTTGTTCCCCAGCCTTTCCCTTTCCACTCCTATCCCCCATTCTGACCACTATTCTCCCTTTCCCCCAGCTTTTGGACCCCTTGCCCACCCTCCCCCCTCCCGCTCTCCTATCCTTAATGGATCATGCCCCTCTCCCTGTTCCTACTTTGTCTTCTCCCTGCTACCTCCCACCCCACCTCCCCACTCCTAACCCCTTCTGCATGCATTCTATTCAGGTTGCTGCCTCCTTCTCCTCCATGCTGCCTGGACACCAGTAGGGGGGGCATTGCACAGTCTCCCTGCTCTCAGGCCCAGGGCCACATCAGACAGGAATAGTCATTGCAATAAAACCTTGCTCAGCCGGGCCTTGGATCCTTCGGATGGAGCATGCTCCCTCACTCAGCGGACATGGTGCCTACGTAGTCCCAGCTGCACACAGGAGCTGGAGCACGCTCAGTGTAGACTGTGTTTTCACAGCTGTTATCTGCCAAACTCTAAACAAACCTCTGCTGAGCATGTGCAAACAGATTTTTTTGGAGGGCTTATAAACTTAGCCAAACTTGGGCAAATGTTCACAAGAACGCCAAAAGATATTTCTGACACCAGGATGAGCCCTACCCAATGTCAAGGCCCTGTTCCAAAGCATGGAGGGACTAGAGCGTCTCAGCTAAATGGTTTTAAGATATGTATTTTAATATGGGAAAAACAAATCTCATTTCGGGAAACAGCTGAATTATTGTAGCTGAAACTTTCCCCTCCTTCCTCCCACCGCAAAAAATCAGCCTCCGGCAGACACCCAGTATGGAAAATTTCAGCCCAAACAAGTTAGACAACTATAAGTATGGTCGGATAATGGAGCGTGTCTGGCAACCTTAACTATACGTGTCACTACTTGTAATACCAATAACATGTATGCACACCCGCACACATGAAATTCAGGTCTTGGTGACTTGGCCTTGAGTACTGTGGCCCTGATTCAGACTAACATGGAAGTACACGCTTAACTGCTTTCCTCCATCAAGGCCGCTATTGTTACAAGCCATCTGGTGAAATGACTTCATTGGAAGAAGCACATGGAGCAATTGCGAGGGGAAGAGATTTTCCAGGCAGACTAACTGAATCCATTGTATTGTTCATCTTAAACACATGTAACTTCAGTGACTAATTAACATACTGAAGAAAGGGAGTTAAAGATCCATCATCTCCTCTCCTTCAATAAGGTTTGAGGGCTCATAATGTAAATCCCTGAAGCACCCAAAGAGGGTCCTCCAGCAAAACACCAATTGTGATTATTTCTAGGGTAAAAATAGCTTGTGTGTAATTATCAGCGTTGATTTGTTGTGTTTCTCTCCCAGTTCAGTGCGTGACGCTCCTTCCTCCACCTTACGGATCCTATTACATCGAGAAGGGCACCGGCCTCTCCCTGGGCTCAGTCATTGTGTACTGGTGCAGAGAGGGGTATCAACTGGTGGGCAGTGAGAAGCTGGCCTGCCTTATCCGAGACCGCACCTCTTACTGGAGTCACCCAGCACCTCACTGCGAGGGTAAGGCAATGCCAAATGAATCCGTCACTTTACTTCAGCTAGCATTGGCTTAACAGATTGTTTACACTAGTGTCTTATAACGCCTCTAGCCTTAAGCAATCTGAGTCCACTTCTCCATGGACAAGTCTCTCCACCACTCAAATCACTGGGGGTCGGGGGGGGGGCTGCAATTCATTGGATATTTCAGTAGGAGTTTCAATAAAACCCAACCCTAGGGAATTTGAACCATCTCAACACCCTTGGAGGTGGGGCCTCTGGTTTTTAAGGAGGAGGAGGGGGGACATTATTGGAACAACATGTGAAAACGACACCTGCCTACTGACCATGCTACACCGGTTATGTGGTGAGAGCGAAAGGACTTTACTTTGCCAGACTAGCAGCTGGCACCACTCCCAAGTGCTACATTTGTTAAAAGAAAAAGCATGGTGAGGAAGTCTTAAAAAACGCCTCAAGTTCCAGGATACTCAGAATTGAGCAACAACGTGTGAAAGGTGTTGCATTTCTTGGCGATTAGGCAGCGTGACAAAGTTCCTCCTCTGCCTTGGTGGGTCCTGCGCTTATTGGCGGATTAGCTCGCCTCAGAGATTCACGGCAGCCCTCAGTTTGGCCACTTTTGCTAGTGGCTCAAACCTGCCGTTCACTCAGCTAACCTCATCACTGGCCAGCATGGGGAAAAGGAAGGAGAACAATCCCCACAGTCTCTGCTGGTCCACCTAGTGGGCTGGGGGACAGGCCAGGGACCTTCCCCTCTGGTGGGACCCACAGTCCAGGTCAATTCCTCCTGTATCCCATAGGGAGTTGGAAGGATGGGGGGAACCCGGGCCCACCCTCTACTCCAGGTTCCAGCCCAGAGCCCTGTGGATCACAGCTGTCTATAGTGTTCCGTGTAACACCTGTGTGACAGCTACAACTCCCTGGGCTACTTCCCCATGGCCTCCTCCCAACAACTTCTTTATCCTCACCCCAGGACCTTCCTCCTGATGCCAGATAGCATTTGTACTCCTCAACACACCCTCTCGCTCTCAGCTCCTTGCACGTCCCTCAGTGACTGAAGTGAGGTCCTTTTTAAACCAGGTGCCCTGCCTGTCTTAATTGATTCTAGCAGCTGCTTGATTGGCTCCAGGTGTCCTAATTAGCCTGTCTGCCTTAATTGGTCCCAGCAAGTTCCTGATTGTTCTGGAACTGCCCCTGTTACCATACCCAGGGAAAAGGGACCTGCTTAACCTGGGGCTTATATATCAGCCTTCGATCACTCTCCAGTAGCCATCTAGCCCGACCCTATCACAGCAGGTTGAGGACAAAGGCTATGTGTCATTAATCTAACAATATTCCCTTTCTCCCCCCATTAGTCTATCTGGTCGATTTCGACTATGAGCTCTTTGGGGCTAGGCCTGTCTCTTCCTGTACGTATGTACAGTACCCAGTACACTGGGGTCCTTGTCTCAGTTGGGGTCTAAGAGACTACTGTACTGCATAGAAATGGCAGATAGCTAGAGGGATGAATGGCTGGATGTATGAATTGGGGGGTAGCTGTACAGCTGAATGAATGACTGGGTAGATAGTCAAAGAATTTCTGTAGGGGCAGTTTTATCCTAGGACCGCAGAGCTCTTTCTGCTCCCATCTGCTAGCATACACGGGCAATTGCAGAGGTACAGCTGCTTGTGACGCAGGCCCGTACCCCACATTATATCTACCATTCTTCAAAGTCTGACACTTCGGTGGAGTTGTCTACCTAGAACGTAATCAGGGAGGAGGAAGGAAGTGAGAGGTAAGCAGACGCTGAGACCCAGTAAAACTCGTTTCATAGAAGGGGGGCTCAGCCAAATCTCACCCAGGGCCCAGAAAAGCTGTACGCTCTTAACTACAATTCCGCCCTCACAGCAGGCAGAGTTTTTGCAGCAGTAAAGAAGTGATCTAATAAAGCAGCAGTGGGGGTGGGGTGAAAGAGAGAGAGACAGACTGCAATAGGGAAGGTTTGAGGAAGCAGCCTTCCCCCTCTCTAGGGTGGTGGTTCAGTGACTGCAATGGGTTGCCTCAACTGGAAAAGGCACCAGTGGAAGGGTAGCAGGAGAAAAAGAGCTGCTAGAACCAGAAGGCAGTTGTGTGAGGCCATGGAGACCTGGCCCTGGAGAGAACAGAGAAAGGATGAATGAGAGCCAGGGCCCACGTGACAGGCGCCCTGTGGAAAGTGCTCTTGGTAGCGCTGGGAGAGGGCTGCTTAACTCCACCAAGGGATTATCCTCAATCTGACCGAGTTACTGTTGTGGCAGCCTCAAACTCCTTACAGGCGTATTCCGTGTTTATGTCCCCAGCCATCCCAAAGCCCCTTGACAAAGGGTTCCGGGTTGCAGTCATAGCCTCTCTCATCAGCGGCGTGATCATTCTGACCATGTCGGTCTCCTTCGCTGCGTGTTGCTTGCGTGACAGGCTGCTGAGAAACAGCGCACAGCGGCTGGACACCAGGGAGGAGTAAGTATCTTTGGATTTTGGACAGGATCCTGTCATATTATATTATCATAGTTCCTAATTCCTAGTGATCAGAAGGTCTAACAAGTGAGGGAGGGCAGGGAGCAGTGAGGGAGGTTCGTTTCAGACTGAAAAAGATTTAGGGCTCAAGGAGGATAATCAGCTGAACATGAACTCCCAGTATGATGCTGAGGCCAAAGAGCTAATGGAATCCTGGGTTGCATAAAGAGGAGATACTTGAGTAGAGAGGATATTTTACCTCGGTATTTGGCCTAGGTACGACCCCTGCTGCAATAGTGTGTCCAGTTCGATGTCCACAATTCAAGAAGGATGTTGATAAATTGGAGAGGGGTCAGAGAAGAGCTGCAAGAATGATTAGAGGATTAGAAAACCTGCTTTATAGTGATTGAGTTCCTTAAGTCTATCTATTTAGCTTAACAAAGAGAAGGGTAAGGGGTGACTTGATTACGGTCTATAAATATCTACACGGGAAATAAATATTTAATAATCGGATCTTCCAACTAGCAGATTGATGTATAACACGATCCAATGGTTGTGTAGTGGGGTGGTCACCCTGCTCCGGCCCTGAAGGGGTTAAAGCAGCCCTGGAGAGGGCTGCAGCTGGGAAAAGGAAGGCTGATGGGGAAAGCAGCCACAGTTGTGGCCAACTTAACCGGGGCCCAGCTGGTCCTTATAAGCAGGCTGTGGGCCAGAAGCTAGCACAGACTCTCTCTAGCTTCTGAGAGAGGAGGACTGGGCTGCCTGGGAGCTGAGAAGGGTACCAGAGGTGAAGCAGTGCTGGGGAAGGGCAGAGGGAGCTGGAGAGCTCTAACCAGGAAAAACCCTAGGCTGCAGGCCTTGCAAAAAGGGCCAAATAGGTACTGGGGCTGCAGTGGGGCAGCCCAGAGATAGACAAAGGCAGCAGGTCCTAACCCCCTTGCCGCTGAGGAGTGGTTTACAGACTGCAGTCTGCCCCAGGGAGCAGGGGCTAGATGATGACTGGCATTAGCCACTAAGGCAAGGTGCATTTAGAGGGTTGGGGGTTCCCCTGGGAGGAGAGACCCAGAGCGAAGGGGCGCTGTGGTGGGCAGAACCCCTGGGCACTGGGGGTCTGGGAGGGACACAGGGCCAGTGGCAGGCGAGACACCGGCCTGCAAAGGGTGCTCTGGGCTGGAAAGAGCTAATTCCCAAGATGGCCAGCAGGAGGTGCCGTGCCAGTGAGTCTTCGCCCCACCACAGGTTGAAAGCTGAAGACAGGTAAATTCAGACTAGAAATAAGGTGTAAATTTTTAACAGTACAACACTGGAACAATTTACCAAGAGTTGTGGTGGATTCTCCATCACAGAGTTTTAAAATCCAGATTGGACGTTTGTCTAAAAGCTCTGCTCTAGGACTTATTTTGGGGGAGCTCCCTGACCAAGGGAGCGGAGGTGGGGTCAAGGGGGTGGGGGAAGAGGCAGTGGGGACAAGGGAAGGGATGGGAAGGGGCCACAGAGCAGTACCGGCCCCACTCCTTTTAGGGCACTTCTGCTGCTCCTGTCCGTGGCCTGTGTTACACGGGTGGTCAGAGTAGATAATCACAATGGTCCCTTCTGGCCTTGGAAACTATGACTAAGAAGGATGGTCTGGCAGCACCAGCCCTATCTTTAATATACTCTTCATTGGCCCTTTGGGGGCAAACCTGAGATAGTGTTCCTCCAAGTCACAGCAATGCAACATCAGCAGTGTCCACACAGAGCCTAGCTACAGTGTCCCTTGACTAGAGTTCTCTCTGGAAAAGCAGAAAAAAGTCAGGATTTTAGACTGAACCTCTGAGATAAGAGTATTCAGTAAAATCCAGAGAACGTGCATTAACTTTTGTTATTTCAAAACTGATCTTTACAAATGTATGAATTGTGTTCACTTATTGCAGGGGGGAATCAACGTAGCATGTGGCATGATTTAGCTCTATACGTGTGGCAAAAAATACCTGTATTTTGGCCCCTCTCCGTACATTGTGGAAGTCTCTATTAAACACGGGACTGCTTTGGTGCTCCAGAATGATTAATCCAGCATTCCAAGCACCTTACTTCTCTACAGCAGAGAAACTTACCCCAGGACCTTATGGGCTTCAGGCAGCAACTCCAGTTGTGCCAGTCTGTGAGAAAGCTGACTGCTCTCAGATGAGATGAGAGGATTTTATAGGCTTGCAGGTTCCCTCCCAACATATATACACATACTTAGGTCTGGTCTACATTTCAAAATTAGATCAATGTAGCTATGTCACTCAGGGCTGTGAAAAATTTTGCACCCTGAGCACCCTACTTAGGTCGACCTAACCCCCAGCATAGATGCAACTAGGTTGACAGCAAATCCCATCAACGGAGGAGTGGATTAGCGCTATTGACAGAAAAAACCCTTCTGTCGACGTGGGAACCATCTATACTATGCTGGAGTCAGGGCCAGCCCTACGTTTTTTGCTGCCCCAAGCAAAAAAAAATTTGCCTATCCCCCACCCCCGTCCTGGGCTCTCACCCCCCACCCCATCAGTGCCCTTCCCCACCCGCACCCCGACGCCCCAGCCCTGGGCTCCCCCCCACCAGTGCTGGCTCCGCCCACTCCTCCCTCGCCTCCAGACGGTCTGGCACTGGCAGGGGCGGGGTAAGCAGCGGGGCTCCCGGGCTGCGCCTCAGCCCAGGGTCCCTCCAGCCAGGGCTCCCGCCTCCAGGACCGGCCGGGACCCAGGAGGGCAGAGCTGGGGGACCACCCTGGCAGGGGGCTGAAGTGCCAGGGCAGGGTAGCCCCAGAGGGAGCGGAGCCCCAGAGAGCAGGACATGGGCCCTGCATGGCAGTGCCCCACCCTCTATGGCCCCGCTGCTGCTGCTGCTTCTGGCCACCCTGCTGCAGTCCTTGGGTGGTTCGAGTCGCTTCACCCAGCCCCGGCTGCGGTGGTGGGGGGCAGCCACCCTGCAGCACCTGCAGGCGACTCCGTGTGCCCTGTGGGGCGGCCCCCAGCCCGAGTGTCCCCTGCTCGGAGCCTGCCCAGCCACAAGCTGTGGCACTGCTCCCCCGCGGCACGAACCGCAGCGGCCCCAGGGCATCCCCTGCCATTCTGGCCGCCCCATTTTTTGCTTGGGGCAGCCAAAAAGCCAGAGCCAGCCCTGGCTGCAGCTGTGCTGCTGTAGCATTTATGGTGTGGACAGCCTCGGGGAGCTTTCCTTTAGACTGCCACAGTTCTGCTCTTCAGGTTTGCTGCTATGGGGGATGCTTAAATTAAAGATTCCGAAAAGAGAAATGCTCATTGAATTCCAGTTTCATCGCTGTGAAACATCTTGATAAACATTAGCTCATCAGTGGTGGTTTGGATGATCCTTGGTCACCCTTTCCTTTTTTTATTACAGCAACATACACTAGTCTCCCTGATCTTGTACACTACAGCTGTACTGACAGGTTTCAGAGTAGCAGCCGTGTTAGTCTGTATCCGCAAAAAGAACAGGAGTACTTGTGGCACCTTAGAGACTAACAAATTTATTAGAGCATAAGCTTTCGTGGGCTACTGCCCACTTCTTCGGATGCATATAGAATGGAACATATATTGAGGAGATATATATACACACATACAGAGAGCATGAACAGGTGGGAGTTGTCTTACCAACTCTGAGAGGCCAATTAAGTAAGAGAAATTTTTTTTTGAAGTGATAATCAAGATAGCCCAGTACAGACAGTTTGATAAGAAGTGTGAGAATACTTACAAGGGGAGATAGATTCAGTGTTTGTAATGGCTGAGCCATTCCCAGTCCTTATTCAATCCTGAACTGATATGCAAACTAGATACAATCAACTTTGTTAGTCTCTAAGGTGCCACAAATTCTCCTGCTCTTCTTACAGCTGTACTGGGTCATCTACCTAGAGAACAAGCCGCCCCACCAGTGCTGTTATTGAGCCAATTGATAAGCTGGTAATGCCACCTGCTGGCCAAAGAGCTCCACTAACTTGAAATTCACAAATGTTACAAGGGCTCCTCCATACGCTCAACTGCAGATAATGCAGAGTTCATATTTTCCACTGAAATAACCTTGGAGTTGTAGATGTATATCATTTGGCTCTACCAAAAGTTTTGCAGGCAAAAAGAGCTTTGGCTGAGTATAGATAAGGTGCAGTCAATGTATTATATTAAAACTTAGAAAACCTGTTTTGCACAAAAAAAAAAAAAAATCATGCAGGAGAAGTCCCTCTACACCTGTATCACGAGTAAGAGTGAAATCGTGTTAGAATTTTAACACAGGACTCCTGCAAGCATATCATCATTAGCCCATGATAAAGCCTGTGCCACAGAGGTAGCGTAGCATAGAGAGGAAAGCTATGGTACTGGAGGAATCTATTTGTTTTTCCACTTTAAAATGTTCTCTCCTAACCAAGGAAGGAGGTAACATAACTAGGATACTGAACGTGCTACATGCATTTGCTGGAAATATTTATATTTTCTTTGTGAAAAACAGACTCAGTACAGTGCTCAACTTCTGTAATCACAAGCAAGGGTTGGGGCGAAGGGAAGCGAAGTTTCCTTCTCCAGGAAGGATTTTTAACATAGCTACTGGTTACCGTAGGTCTGTTCCAAAGGCAACCATTTTGGAAGAGCAATTGTTTCTGAACTCCAGCAGTCAGTCAGGGCAGGAAAGGGGTGATCCAAAAAAACAGGGAAGTCACCATGACGCTCCATTATACAGCTTGATGGCAGGATTTTAACAAGAGACTCCCACAAACTTACTGCAGCACAGGCTTCAATCCTGGCAGACCTCAAAAACTAAACAGGGTCAAAACATTGTGGGCTAGGACAGGGGCTGGGGATTCAGTAGGTGACACTCTTTCCAGGCGGCAAGTCAGTACGGCACTAGCACCCAACACCAGGTCAGGGACACCGTGCTGCTGGAAGTGCTTTCTTTCAAAACGAGATGCAACAAGTCTACACTTACATTTTATAGCGCTCTAACTTGCTGGCTCAGGGGGGTGAAAAATCACCCCCCTGAGCACAGCAAGTCTGAGCACTTTAAAGCGCTAGTGTAGACAGGCTCCCAGCGCTTGGAGCTAATCCCCTCGTGGCGGTGGATTACCAGAAGCACTGGGAGAGCTCTCTCCCAGCGCTCACCCGCGACCACACTCGCACTTCAAAGCGCTGCAGCTGGAGTGTTCCCACAGGAGCGCTTTGAAGTTTCCAGTGTAGACATACCTGCACCTGTGGTCATTAATCACATGGCAAAGTAGGAGATTAGATACATTGGCCCTCAGAAATTCCAGCCTGCGTAGTCATATTCTTCCTACATACATTCTCACTGCAGTTAGATACAGTATGTAACACTTCCCCCTTGAACACTGTAATGTGGCTGTTTACTGTTAAACAGCTGCTGCATTCTACAAAGTGGAGTGTATATAGACTCAAATTCCCCAGTGGTTTCAGGCAGGCAGGGAAAGCCAGAGGTTTGCTACATGAATCACAGTTGATTTGCCTCAGATTTAGAGAGAAAGCAACGATGCCAGAATAGTCCAAGGCAAATGGAAACACAAATACTTTGTACACCTATGTAAAGGGCCTAAGAAATCCTTCCTTTTCTCTATAGCAACTGCCAAAACATGGCCAAGAGAGCTACACAGGATGATGAACGGCTTCATCAATCCAGAGTGACTAGTTCACAACAGAACGCATCATAGCTCATGGCAAGGAGCCTCTTTCCTGCTCACAGGGGCGGCTCCAGGCACCAGCGCACCAAGCGCGTGCCTAGGGCGGCAAGCCACAGGGGGCGGCCTGCTGGTCGTTGTCAGGGCGGCAGGCAGGTGGCTTTCAGCAGTGTGCCTGCAGAACGTCCGCCAGTCCCGCGGCTTCGGCGGCGGGGACGCTGATGGCGCGGCATAGGCGGACCTCCCGCAGGCATGCCACCGAATCCGCGTGACCAGCGGACCACCCGCAGGTGTGCCGCCAAAAGCCGCCTGCCGGCCGTGCTTGGGGCAGCAAAAAACAGAGCAGCCCCTGCCTGCTCAGAACACTACATGTATCCAGGAGGCCTCTTAGGACACCTGGAACCAGACACCAAGTGTATGCCCAATATCTGACAGACTCTCTTTGAACTAATTTGATCCATTCATACAACAGAAAGCCCTAGATGTCCTAAAGTAGATGGGAGTCACCATCTTTGTGAATCAAATCCTTGCTCTGGTTGACTAGTGAAGAACAGCCAGAAGTAACTAGAACCCTTTTGAACAGGGTCAGCTCCTCGTTCCAAGAAACATTGAATGAAGATAAACTGAACTGGTGACAGGAAACATTTTTACATCATGCATAGTTAAACCTGCAGAACTCACTGCTACAAGATACTAAGCACTTGGCTGTAATGCTATGGTTAAAAAAGGATTAGACATGAACACGCACAATGGGAAAATCTACAGCTACATTAGTGAGGATATTTTTAAAGGGATCTAAAACCTCATGCTTCAAGGTACAACCCAACCACTGAGTGGTGGGGGTCAGGACACTTTTCCTAGAAGGCAGGTTATTCCATAATTGTGTAATGGGATTTTTTTTTGTTTGTTTTTAACTTTGCTTTGAAACATCTGATACTGCTCACTATCAGAGATAGGACACTGGACAAAGCATCACAGTGATTAATGTGGTTTGAGAGTCTAAACAGAATAAATTCAAGTTAAGGTATCTCCTTAATGACATATATAAATATAAAGCCTTAGGGAGCAAGAGGGGCCACAGTGAGAGTTAACCCATTTGTTTCTGGCACAGTCTCACTTTGCAGTGGAAGTCTGAATAGGGCTTGATGCTACACCCTCCTCGCAGCCAGATTCCTGAGTTGCAGACTGCCTGGAGGAAGTGAGAGTAGCTGAAGTCAGCCCCCTTCTCCCAGTGATCACATGCAATGTCTATGTGATGCTCCGACCAGGCCAGGGACCAAAGGCCCAAAACATAGAGCTGGTTGAAATTTTGTGAATGAAAATGGAGTTTTCTGTCAAGAAATGTTCTATCAAAACCAACATAATTTTCTGTGAATAATCAACATTGCCAACATTTTAGTTGGCAAAATGTCTCATGTTTAGCAAAGTCAGCCTATATTCTCTTGATCCAAGTTTCCAGCATTTTGATGAAATGTCCCTGATAAAATACAAGTAACAGATTGCAGTTTGTTTTCTGCAGTTCTCAACCAGCCCTACTGAAAAAAAGTCTTTATAACTTTAATTCTCACCAAAACTTGAGTGCATTCAATGTTTCTGCTTTGTGTCTCATTGTTTCTCTTTTTACTTTTTAGACAACAGCATGGCAGGACGTGCCGGGGTGCAAGGCAGGCTGATTCCACTAACAAGGAAACAGAGAAGCAACAAGGAGCTTTTGGGAAATTGAAGCACCATCGCAGGCTTGATTACCGCATCTCCGCCCTCCGTAGTTCTGTATACCCTGGGGCACTTGCAGGGTACAGTAACCAGGGATTCCAAAGGTACTGCTGTTGCCATTACCCCATAGGGACTGCTCACCCATGGAGGTTGCATCCAACAATGTTGGTAGGAAGACCCCTAAAGTCAAAGACTGGCTTCTTCACTGGGAAAAGTGTTAATTCCAGATCACTTCCCCTTCACAGCACACATGCCCCAAAGGGTTTTCAATCCACATCAGGGACAGAACATAATATTGAGCTTTTTCTCCCTGGTTTTTGATCAGATTGGGATATGAGGCCTGCTATTATGCTGTAATGCCGAGCTGCAACTGTCCCTGCTGTTCCAGTGCTGGGTTCTGCTAAAGCACCATAGTCCTGGTTTGTAGCAATCCTTGTTGCAAGACTGGGTCTCTTCTGTTTAGGAATTTAGGAATTTTCCTGATTTACCAGATGTGGTTATTTTGCAGTGTAATTAGAACACTTAGTAGGGACTAATCCAAAACTCATTTTCCTTTTGTCTGACACCTAAGCACTAGAAGGCGCATTTGCAGTGGGGAACAGTTAATATATTTACCCACTTCCTTACCCAATGCCTGCTCAGCAATGTGGCAAATTAAACGCACTTTTGCCTGCTGCCTTTTGAAAGGTTGCAACATGCTGCCATCAGGACAGAAATGATAATTCTCTGCTGTCCTTGGATATTTCTAACAGAATGGAGCAGGATTGGTTGGGTTGAAACAGAGGGAGATGTCCTATTAGCAGTGTGTCATGTTCTCACTCTTCTCATTTTTGCCTTTAACAGGAGTCAGGAGAATTCACACCAGCCGTCCCTGCAAAGCCTATGCTCTGAAATCCACATCTTCCCACAAGTGGTTCTGCGGCCGGGTGCAACACCATCTGCCTCCTCTATGTACATTCATCTGCCCCAGAAGCCAGGAGATATCTCCCTGGCTATAATGCCTTGTCATGCCAACTCTCCCAGAGACGTACCCACAGCTTACTACAGAGGATATGAAGAACATAAGCCCTTAAGCCTGTATTGATAGCGATCAGCTTACAATTTTAAACCATCACCCAATTCCTTATTAACACCAATTCCTTGGAAGTCTCCTGAGCTCAGCAAGCAGAGTCATATGACAGAATCAGTTTGACTGGATTTTCAAGCTGTCTATTGCAAACAGGTGGAAAAGTGACATTTCATATTGAAAGTATATTTGACCCCACTCTTGTTTTCTTCTGCACCCAGGCTGTTTACATGCTTGTTTAAAATGTAAGCTCATGTGCTATAAAGATCCTGATTGTTTTCGTGAGAAAGTGAACAGCTGAAGTCTCAACAGCCCCAGATTACAATACAGCCTGAGCACATGTAGGCATTTCATCTCACACCATTCTGACCATCTATTCTGTGGATAAGTTTAACTCTGAAAGAAGTTAATATGCCTATCTATGACAGGTTTCAGAGTAGCAGCCGTGTTAGTCTGTATCCGCAAAAAGAACAGGAGTACTTGTGGCACCTTAGAGACTAACAAATTTATTAGAGCATAAGCTTTCGTGGACTACAGCCCACTTCTTCGGATGCATCCAATGCAGCCTTTTAGCTACCCACACACTCTCCTCTGGGCTATGCACAATAGGTGCACCCGTCACCGAGCCCCTCTGAAGTGTTTCCCCTGTAGCGCCCAACCCCTTATCCATTGAACACTCTCAGAAATACCAGGCCTGCTGTCCCAAGGGAACAGTGCACACACCAGCTTGTATGATTCAACTCAGGATCAGCTCCTTGGATACCACCACAGCACAGATATATTTATTGTGAAAACAAATTTATTAACAAAGGTTCAAAATTCAAAAGAATAATGAGAGGATAATGGGAACAAAAGGGTTACATAGAAAACACAAACATAACTATTTCTAGAGATTAAACCTCCTGACTAAAGTTTATCTCACTCCAAATGTCCTTGGTAGCATTTCAACCAAGCCTGGTTGAGATCCTGTTTTTACTATTGCACTGCATAATTACTTCCTAGGTGCAGGATAAAGGGGTGTCTCCTTGTCGTCTTATATTCCCAAGGTTCACTGTCAGTCCTCGGACAGTAAACCCCTGCCCATCACCTCTTTTCCTGAGGCCTGCTTTTTCCTTGTGGATTTCACATCCCCCGGTGGGGCTTCTGCTGTGTTGGCTTACAATGCCTAATTTACATGCCAACCAAGAGAGAGGTCTGGCAGAAAACCTGTTTGTCAACTCTCCCTTGATACAGACATTTGGAACATATTTTCAGCATACGTATATAACTCCTTAGATAGTGTCTGTACATACATTTCACAATATTAATAACCACCGTGATCCCGGCTTTCATTTAAGACCTCCCATGATATTCTTTGGTGAAACAGATTGCACATACCAGGATCAGGATATTCTTGCAATGCCCTGGCAAATTGGTACTGAGGGATTCCTGGGTCACATCATCAATCTCCAAAAGAAAAGAGTGTCCAGAGAGGAGGGTTTTGGGAAGTGGAAATGTAACTGAAACTACTCCAATCCGAGTTTAGAAGTGTAGTTTGGGACTAAGTGAAACGAAAGTTTATTTTAATATTTATTCTTTACAGCTTATCACTTCTACATAGAGAATCAAGGACCCACAACATATAGTAACAAATGCTTAAAGGTGACGGCAAAAAGAAAAATGGGTGAGAGCCCTTTTTGGTTTTTCAAGAAGGATGAAGTGACCCGAAAGGTTTTTAATTCATTCTCCCAATATTTTTCTTCCTGCACTAGAAATTCACATCATGTCTAGTCTACCGAACACAACGGGAACTGCTGAAGAATGAGCAACGCAAAAATTTTGTTTCAAGAAACCTTTGTTAATTAGCCATTGCAGTTACATAGGTGTTAACCAAAACGAAGTTATAAACAGTCTGGCTAAAGATCCCTTCCCCTCTTAACAGCTCAACTGGCACTTGGATTTTGTGATGGTAGAGTCAACATCTCATTTCTTCAATTAAGGCGAGACCTGACAATACATATAGTGGCTCCTCCAGCAAAGCCAGAGAAGAGCCGACAGAGAAATGTTAGCTATGTTTAAAAAATGCAGGGGGAAAAGAAAAGCAAGCTTAGGAATGCCCAGCTTTCAGATCTTTCTTTCACACACCACAGGAGCAGAAAAAGGGCCAAAGCACAATTTAAAAGAAATCTTTTGCAGGTCAACATTTTGTTAAAAAAAAAAAAGTTTAGACACCTCTAATGAGATTGTATCTGCAGCTGTGCTGTAGGAGAAAATATAAGTCATTCATCCTTCTAAAAGCATTACTGTTTGCTGGGGAAATGACTAGACAAGCTGAACTGGCACATGCTGCTCTCTCAGCACAGATCTTCCCCGTGACCGAGAAACAATCACTGGGACTTCTTATGTTATCAGTAATAAAGGCCATTGCCCAAGAGAAGAATCAAACTTCAAGAAAGGCACACTCTGCTCTCCAATAGCATGCCTGAAGCTTGTGAAATGACTCCATTCTTGGCAGAGGACAGGGCAGCATTCTCCAATCACAGCTGCCAATATGAAATGATTCCTAGAAGGTGTAAATATAGTGAGAGCCAATGGCATTTTAATAAAGGTATTAGAGGATGTTTGTGCCGAGATCCCACAGAGACAATGTTAAATAGAAGCATAACAAACAGATTTGATGGGAATCAACACCTTCTGCTGTGAAAACTACACCATTCGATTCCTCAGTCACTTAGATGAGATTTAAGCCAGTCAAAAACACAAACTGAGGGAGGAATTTTCACATGAATTTCATAATTTCATATTTTATGGCCTTTTGGGGGGTCAGTTTAAAAATGAAATATTTTTCCACCAGTTTTAATGAGTATACACCCCCACCCCACCCCGTACGCACAATTGGGTTTTTAAATTCAAGAGAGCCTTTGGGACATGCTCTGGAGCTAGCAGTGTCTCCAGTTCAAAGAGCTGGTCAGAAAAATGGAATTTCCACCCTAAACGAAGTTCAGAGATCAATGTTTGTTTTCACCCAAAATTGGGACAAACAGTAAAAAAATTCCCAAACAAGTGGTAAAAATGTTCAGTTCAGAAACTTCCAAATGAAACATGCTGGAA
This sequence comes from Chrysemys picta bellii, assembly GCF_011386835.1. Taxonomy (NCBI): domain Eukaryota; kingdom Metazoa; phylum Chordata; order Testudines; family Emydidae; genus Chrysemys; species Chrysemys picta. The sequence goes on along the minus strand of NC_088791.1, from coordinate 88,064,884 downwards.
TTTCCCATACAAAATATTGACATTTTGAAATGAACATTTGCATCCGAAGAAGTGGGCTGTAGCCCACGAAAGCTTATGCTCTAATAAATTTGTTAGTCTCTAAGTGCCACAAGTACTCCTGTTCTTTTTGCAGATACAGACTAACATGGCTGTTACTCTGAAATTTGCATTTCTAAGCATGAGTTTGAACCTACGTTTTGTTTTCAAGCTGCCTTTTTCAAAACAAAAATATTACATTTGATTTTCCTGACAGAAAATGGAAGATTTTCACTGGAATTTTGACATTTTCCTGCAGGATTCTGGTTTTGGTGAAGTCACATTTTCAACAGAAAAAGATTTGTCAACATTTTTTTGACCAACTCTAGTTCTAAAAGCAGTGCAATTCAGTGAAGGGGAACAAGTATGTGAACTGCCTTGAGTCCTAGCACATTGTCCACAAAACTTTTAGAGAGAAGCAAAACACCTGCTTCGGGTGAGAAAAGACAAGTATGAGAGAGCATTTTGCCACTTGGGGATTGTTCACCAAAAAAAGAGAATGGAGAAAGACATGTTGGAGTTCAGGAATGTGGGATTAATTTTTATTAAACTATAGGAGTAAACCTAACTCCATGCAGCAGACCTTCCACCACCATCTAAGCATACAGTGTAGTTAAATACGGATTTGGGTTTAAGTTGCACAATTTACAACTTTCCATCTGCCTGTGGTTTCTGCTGGGAATGTTTCGGTACTAGTTTGTACCATGATGAGAAGCACCTTTAGAATGGCAGCTCAACACGAGAGAACTCCAATTACTTAATGGAGACTTTGAAACATCCGGTATTTCTAAACTGCTGTGCAGTTTTAAGGTGTTCACTAATGTATTTATGGTTCTTTGGCAAATGTTATACGAAGATGAGTCGCTCCTCAAAGCCTTGGGAGAGGCACGATATTTCTCTAGCAACGATTTAAGAGGATAATATTTATTTAGCGTGTGCATAGTCGTCTAGCCAAGCGATGGCATCTTCAGTGGTGAGATGCAGTTCTTCTGGGCCACCACTGAACCTAGTCAGCAGGCCTTCATCAACAATGTGCGTCATTGTCTGTGTTGTGCTGCAGCTACACAAAGGGCTGTCATGAAGGCCCCAGCGATACTGGTTGGTTGCACAGAGACCGTGCCCAGTCCAGAACTTGTTCAACAGGGACCATTGGCGACAGGGCAGGTCAAAACCAGGCGGGCAGATTGTGGGGTCGGCGACGAGGGACTGGTTGGGGATTATAACAGATTCAATTCCTTTCGCCAGAGTGTTTCCGCCCTAACATTCTGGTGTGGCGGTTGAGACCATAATGGGCAATGTGATGGCAAATGTGCAACTAGTGGTTTAAAAAGGTCATTGTGCAGCAACAGGCTTGTGTTGGCGCGTACTTTCTCTAGTAACTTGCCAGTGGCAACCTCTCGTCTGATACGAGGAGGAGAAATATTGCTCAGAACTGGAAGTCATGGGACTGGAGTCGGACGCAGGGTGCCAGAGATGATACGCATGGCGGCATGTAACTGCGGCCTCGTTGCACCACCTGCCAGTACCTGACAGCAGTCAGGGAAGCTAATGATCTAATCAGCAAGCCGAATTCCACGAGCACCAGCTCAACCAATCCCGGCATTGTCATCACCGACAACCCCAATGTGCAATCCGATGACTTCTATGTCATTGGTCCAGCTCTATGCATGTAACAACTCAATGTGGAGGATTTGTCGGCTGCCAAGCATGATTTACTTGGTGTTCTTGCAGGATAATATTAAAAATATATCATTACAATTAAAAAAATAGCTAAAGAGCTGTGGCAGTTTCTCTGTGCCTTTGGCCTGCTCTTATGCTATTGACTGGATATTGCTATTTTCTGGGACAAGGAAGAACTTGTGTTTCATTTCTTCTATTACCCCTCATCTGGACTCTTCTGACCCCATTTCCATGAATCAGACTGGAAGAAGTGGCGGTAGTTTACTCAAGCTCCTCGAGTCCCAGACAAGGTATAGGTATCTGCAAAGTTACCAGCAGTGAGTTAGCAAGTTGACAATTGTTAGGCTTCAGTTAACAGCAGAGTGGAATTTCTCAGAGCTATTGTCGGTCTGCAGTGTCAGGAAGACAGCAACAATCAGCTTCCACATTCAAGTAGTTTTCTTTGCAGAGGGATAGAACTTTAGTTTGCAGAAATGAAAATTTAAATTCTACAGAAACAGATGGGCCAGAAGAAAAGTGCTAGTAAGGCATATTGCATCATGTGACCTCTGTTCCCCTTCTGCCATTGGACTGCCATCTCTTTTCACCCTTCTACTACACACACCCACACCCACCCTTCCTTGGGATCTTACCCTCCCACCTGGTGCTCCTCAGACTTAGAGCCAGAGCTCTGGCTTCCTCTCTCCCTTCCTTCAAGCCACTTGAGTGACTCTGGCTTTCTCTCAGCTAGAGTGGGACACTACAGTTTCAAGCAACCTAATCAGTTGCCCTTGCTATCCAGTTGAGAGATGTACACCGAAGCTGAACTGGGTGGAATAGGGAAGCTATAAAATGTCTCATGCCATAAAGGTGGTAGTGTGACCAGAAAAGACCACGTGAAAGAGATGACCCCAGTTTCTCCCTGTTACAGAAGATTTGTCTCCAGGTAATAAGTGTGACCTTTAATATTGACTGTCAGACGTCCAAAACCTGGAACCTAAAGTCAGTGGCCTGATTTTCAGACGCACTCAGCATCCAACTGCTCCTACTGATGTCACCAGGAGCTGCTGAGTGGTCAGCATGTTTGAAGAAATAAGGCCACTGAGGTGCCCAAATATGAAATTAAGAGTCTAATTGTAGCCTCCTCGCTTTGAAAATCTCAGCTCCCGATGCTAAGTTAGAAAAATCCAAAGCCATTGCTTTGAGCACAAGTTGTGATGTTGCTAAATTAAAACCAGTTCTATTCTCCTTCACATGGACCACTTGGTGTTTGCCAAGAGAAATCAGTCCCCTCTGTATGTGTTTGTCTTTAACTGGATAGTGTTGGTCAGGATAATAGTGCCACTTCTGTAGGGGGAGGGGAGACCTGGTGGTTTCAAGAGCTAGAAGGTTGGGATTCATCCTGATATCTTCATGGAAACCTGCAATGGAAATGATTTGCCACATGTGAATCTTTAGAGACCCATCTTACATTTCACCATTATGGCAGTAAGTGGAAAGAGCAGAGATGCTCTAAGTCACATCCTACCCTCACAAACACGGTCTTGGAATTGACAGGGATTTGCCACATTTATCTCACGGCTAGAGAAAAAAATAGAAATGCTGGTTTCCCAGACTCCATGGCAATGAGCAACAAATCTGACACAGTGATCATTTAAACAGTAACACAGATTGCACCTGTCTGTAAGACAGGATGAACCATTCCCTCCCCCAGCGGTTTAGTTTCCTGTTTAGAACAGTTGCCATTCTATATAGTTTTCTTCCATAGTGGCAGCTGCTCCTCATTCAAGAAGCTTGCAACTCAAGAAACCCAAAGCAGCAGCTTGTATTGGGTCTGACATTGAGCCACAAGCACCTTCTCATTCGTGAAAAAAGTCTTTTCATGGCACACTCAGCCAATTCAGCAATTGTGGAAGCAACTTGTATTGAATGGTGAATTCCCTTAACTGGGCAGCTCAGTCAATGCTCCTCACTTTCTGGGAAGCATCCTGCTCTGCCTCCTTGTTAGGATAAAGATCTGAAGTCTCCTACCCCATTAAGTAGCCACTGCTTTGCTATGTAAAGCAAACGGTGGTATAATCTAGGGTTGAAATCAAGGAAGGAAATCATGTCAGGCCTCTTCAGCAAACAACCAAGATCTGTTTCACAAGCAATGCATCGAGGCAGTTGTACTACTGTATGCCGCATTGATACTTTTTTATGGTTGGGGAGGCAGAATTAGCAGTGTTCAAGTTTTCCTTCTCAGCACCATACCTTGTGTCTGGGGCCCTTGCTTAAAGCAATAGATTTAAACGCAAGACTTACCAGTGCCTAGATGGAAGACCAGCTGCTGTTCTCAGCCAGCACAGGAGGAATTTCCAAGCTTAGGTATGAATGACCACAGGGAGGAGTTAGGTTAGGATTTAGTGGGCAAATGGAGAAGTTGTATACACTAAAGTCTTGCACATTTAGCGCTGAATACCCCCCAGAAGAGATCAGTTTGGTGAACAGCACTCCTAGTGCAGGGATGCAGCTAGGTAATGCTGGAATATTAAAAGCAAACTGCCTAGCAACATGCAACGGACCCCCCCCCTCCAAAAATCACTTCACACAATCACATTCCATACATAGAAAATAATTCAAATGGAGTGTGAGAAGGGCAAGTGGAGCTTAGGGAAAGTTTTTATTTGAAGACACTAAGTTTGCTAATGCCCCTCCATGCTCACCTGCAGTGGCTCCCATTATTCCAGCACCGGACCGCTCCCTGCCTTGTCCCCCATTTCTGCCAATACATCTCATTTCTGAACTATTGCGCCTTATATTATTCCAGTTCTCAGTCTCGCCACAGCAGAGAGGGCCAATCATGCTGCAATGTGTGGTGCTCTCATTCAATGCATCCATGCATACTACAGACTAGGATAAGACTAAGATTTAACTCACCTGGGACTTAAATAGGGTGGGCATCTTCGTGTCCTGAGGCAAGACGCAAGTACAGTAACTCCAGTCACTATCTTTTTATACACGTTTCAACTCTAGTGTTCAGAAAAAAATCTGAAAACTGCCCCTTCCTCAGAAAAGTAACAACTGGCATGAGAGTGTGGGGGAAATATGTGCTGAAGCAAAAGAAGCCTCCATGAAAACATGGTCAATTCTTACAGCTTTATTATACGTTTTGTGATAGTTGGTTTTTTTTTTTTTTTTTTTTTAAAGCCCCAGCTCCTGAAGCCATTTGATTACATGAGATTCTCAGCTTTCATTGATTCCCTCCTGCCACCACAATGTTTCTAGCACCTAGGGTTGTGGAGAAAAACTTGAAAACATGAACACTAAGGGCTCAAAAACTAGAAGGCAAATATGTCAATTTAAAAATATCTTATGATTTTTAAGCAAGTCATGATTTTTGAATGCCTGTGGTTGGCAGCAGTGTTCCGGATAATATGATTTAAATTGTACCGCTAGGACTGCATTTGTAGCGGCAGATACTTGCACATTTGTCAAACTATTCTCTGGCGAGCAGAGCCTGGCTCTAATTACTATACCCATCCTCCCCACCAACATCCACATAGGTGTTTTAAATTTAAAGACTATTCAGCTTTATAGCATTATTACCCTCTACAGTTCCATGAAAAAGGTTGTTAAATAAGTAACCAAATCTGCTGCGTTCAGAACCTTTGACTTCCCAGATGTGGTGCTGACCCTTGCTAGCAAAAGACACCTGTCGTTCTGAAGGTATATTTGTTTCAGTCCCTGTCCAAAATTTATTTTGGGTAGAGATAGGCCTCACTATACCTAATTTGTCTGTTGGTCAAGGATCATTAGGCTACCAGTAGGTCATGAACTTCTCCTGGCCTGACTACTAGAAAGATATGCAAACAGTATAATAAATTAGCCACTGAGAACATATTAAACAGCAACAAAGCATGCACAGACACGGACATAAGGCCAGAACACAGAGATGAAAATGTAAACTGATCTTTCAATAAAAGGACTGGTACTGAATTTGATGCAAAAAAGAAAACCATATTGGTAACCAGAGCCTCATGAGAGCCTAATAAAGCTTCATCACTTTTCTGATGCAATACACTTGAACAGCATAAAAACACCCTGGGCTTATCTCCCAGTGAAGGACAGCAGATGAGACAACTAGACAGCAAACATATTAAGCCCATCTGATGTATTGTCTAGATTTGAGAAAGGTTACAAGTAAATACCATACACTCTCAAGCTGGCTGCAACAACATCTTTGTACTATAGTACCCAAAGTTACTAGCTAGGGAGTTGTTTTTGTGAGCAGGGAGGTGAAGCCCCAGGAAGAGAAGAATGCAGCTAGTGTGAAACTTCTGCATGGAAAGTCAACTTTCATAGAGCTAGCACATCCCATTGTAAACAGCTAGAGCCTACACAATGCTCGGCATGAGAATCTGATATGCAGGTTTTTGTTTTAAACGTTCCAAACTCTGGCAGTGGGACTGAATCCAAATACATGGAAGTGGTTAAGCTTCATGAGTTGCTACCTTAAATAGCAACTAATTGCACCAGCCTTTAAGAGGGTTATTTATAGGGATTTGTAGTCCTTTAATAGTTTTGCTAATGATAGAGGTTTTTGCTTAGAATTACCGCAATCCTCACCATGATCTCAATAGGGAAATTAAAGCCAACCTAGTTCGTTGTTTTCTTCACCTAGAATTCATGTGTCTGGCATGCTTATGAAGGAATTGCTTGCTGGGGAGCAGCAGGGGGCGCTCACACATTGATTTCAGTTCACAACACCAACTTTAAATTTCAGTTTTTGTTAAATAAAACCTTTAATCCAGAGGCCATTAAACACTCTGATAGGTTTCAGGCAAGTTATTTTTTGGCATGAACAGGTTGAAAAGCAGTCTTCTGAGCACCCCGGGCACAAAATTTATTTTCAATTACGACTGTCTACAATCAGTAACCTCAGTTCAGTTAACAAGCCTTAGTAAATAAATGCTCCTAGGAAAAGCAATCACTCTGAAAACTGCACTGAAGGGCACTGTGGTATGAGAAGAGAGGAAGTAGCTTTTCTAAAGTCACCATCACTAAAAAGCTTGCCAAGTTTGCAGCTGGTTTGTGGACTATGGGGCTATTAGAATGGAAAGTCTCCGGCAGAGGACATGAAGTTAGGGCTTGAATCATGGATTGAAAGCATCATTCCCTAATCTCGTTCCCCACCCATTAAAAAGTTTGCTTATTTTAAATACCGTGACTACAAAGGTTGGGCTCCCTGGCAGACCTCTTAGGGTACATCTACACAGCCCATGGCAGAGAATCCGAGCCTGTTGACCTGGGCTCGGAGACTCATTGCTGCTCGTTGTGTAGATGCACCATTCGAGGTCTCATGTATGTAAACAGCTCTTGCGCACGTGCACCCAAGGGGAGGGATGTTGAGTCTTTAAACAAAGACGTCCCTTTGCCAAATGTTCACTAGGCATTGGGGGTTACAGGGATTGAAAAACCAAGTTTTAAGCAATAACTAGAACTCCCTCCCCCGCTCCCCACATTGCTCAGCTTTCAGTGCGTTCATGCTATTATGTTACCACTGTGCTATTTGTCCCCGGTTCCAGGGAAGACAAGATTTGAATTTCTCAAGTAAAAACAAGCAAAACAAAGAAGCAAATAAGGTATGAACCAATACCTTCCTCTCTGTAGATTGCCTCTAAATAGAAATCTATACACTTACCATGATGTCACTATCCCTTTGTTTTTCCATAGCTTTACACTTATATGTATACACAGTCCTCCATTCCAATGCAAGAGGCTCAAAGTATGTTTTGGGTCTCCGCTAAATACTTTTATTGTAACGAGTAGTTTCAGTTAAGATGAATGGGAAGAAGCTAGTAGGATTTGCTGGTACTCCATAAAACCCCATGCAGAGTTAAAAACCAAGAAAAAGGAATACAAAGTCATCATCAAGTTTTCTGTTTTATTTAAGATTTTAGTTTTAATTCTGAAGAAAGAGGTACATTTCCTTGTTTTTAGTTTTAGCGTCAGGTTATAACCATGTTTATTTATCTGTTTCTTTTTTTCCTGTCTTTTCAATACTGCACAAACGTCCAGAAACTACAGGGTTAAGTAAAAGCTGCAGGCAGAGGAGGTCAAAGGTTGCGCTCCTGATGGTGATCATGTGGCCCCAATGCAGTGCTATCCCAGAGTGCCCTAGTCAGGTGAATTTAAAAAAAAAGAGAGAGATTGACAGAGGAGACAGAAAGACTGAAGTAAATATCACTCGTGTTTCAGCTGCTTATATTATGTTATATGCTAGGTATTAAATCTGTGAATACTTTTAAAACATTAAAGTTTACTTTAAATCTAAAGCCAAAATTTTAAAAAAAAACGTTTCCCCCTTTAAACCACTCTTTAGCAACATGCCAGTTACTTCTACAAGTTTTGTCCTTTGACCCACTTCGTCAAACTTCTTACTGACGTACACAAAGTACCCCCTTCCAAAAAAAAAAAAAAAAAAAAATACATAGCAATTTCCCTGTGTAGTGACACCTGAATGCAAAATAACTGCGAGGCCACTGCTTTCCTCCACATGTTCAGTAATTTTGTTTAAATTAAAAATAAAATGTTCATATTTCTGTAATTGATTCTACATTTTAGCATTACATTTCTCCCCTACTGTAGATTGACTTTTTCTGCTAGGCAGAAATGCTCATTATGTGCAAAAGACATAGGACAGATATATTCTCTTTTTAAGCATTGAGACAGCACTTTGATTTCTCTCTCTTTTTTTTCTTACAGTGTTTAAGGAAATATTTTTAAACAGTGTATTTCAAACACTGGATCAGCAGAAACTTTACAACAAAAAAAATACGGTCATGACCCTGTGATCGCATTGCATTTGGGGGTGGAGGGGAAGATTTGATCAGGAACTAGATTCTTCAGAAAGAAAGATATGAGAAGGGAATGGTGGGTGGGTGTGGGGAGGAATCAGGGTGGGGCAATTCCTGCATTTCTCATGTTTTTTCCTCCTCCTTTCCTAATGACGATCCAGCGCTGAGCTCTGTAGTAGATCTGTGGGGGTTTTACTGGGGGGTCTGAAGGCTGTCTGAAAGCCTGGGGGAGGGGAGTGGAAACTGGTGGGGTTTGAAGGGGGAGAGTAGGGGTTCCAACTGGCTCTGTGCAGAGGGATCTGTGTGCTGAAGGGGTTACTGTGGTGGGTCTGTGATGGGGCTGCACTGGGGCCGTCCATCTCTGTGAGGGCTTGAAGAGATTTTAGCCAATGTGGTGGATTGTCGTCTTGAAGGGAGTCTAAACTGTTTCCTGTGGAGGCTGGGATCCCTGTGAAGAGAAGAAAGAAGTGGGAGAAAAACAGGTGAGTCATGACAGAAACATGTTCAGTGTGAAGGAGGTCAATTTAACCTAATAGATGGCAGTGGTGAGAAAATAATTAGTTTGCACAGAAAACATGTTTATACAGTGTTTATATATCTATATATATATATCTATATATATATATATATCTATATATATATATATATATATATCTATATATCACCCTTCCCACAAAGATGAACATTTAAATCCAAATAGGAGAGTTTCCCTCCTAGAAATACTTTTTTGTCACAAGTCCATATTCTTACATCAAGCATTTGCCAAGCCCCCCTAATCACAAGGCCCAGGTCCCTGTCCATTACCTACCCAAACCCACTTCTATCACTACTGCATGCTTTTCTTCCTGCTCTCCCTTCTTGAATCATGCTTCAGCCTATCTAACAGAGATACACAACCAGACAGCCTTATAAAAGAGAGCTTTATAAACAAGTGGAGTACGTTCATTTTTAAATTAGAAAGTCCAGGCACTGAAGGCATTAACAGAAGACCAGCAGTGCACATACCGGACATGCCATCCAGCAGAAGGGATGCCAACATGAGCCTAGTTATGCACTGAGCATCCTAACCACCTGTGAAGATCCTGGGCATGCACTGGAAAGGGCTAAGTGGGGGTTTATTATACCTATTTGTTCCACAAGGATTCCTGGCTCCTTGAGGTTTTGTGGATGGAAGCTGGAAGAGACCACCGCATACAGATTTTTTTTTTTTCAGATGCCGATTAGTTTGTACCAAATACCCAGCTGATGTTTGCCAGTGGAGCTGAAGGAGTGAGAAATGGTTACCTGTGATGATTGCGGGGTCCATCCAGCTGCCAGGGCTGTCCCAATTCAGGCTGTCGGAGGTGGCAGTGTTGGACGTTGGTACACTGTGGTTGGCGTTGGAGGGGGAAGAAGGATTGGGCAGCCCACCAAAGTTGATGTTAATGTTCGGTAGAAGTGCCCTTAGCCCGTCCTGCCATTCCTTCATATTTAAACTCTCTACAGAACTGCTGTTGTCTGGGAGATTTATCAACAAAAAAAAATGAAAGATAAAAAAATAAAAAGCTGAAGTTAGAAACAGATGTCCTTCTTTGGTGGGGGAAGGGAATCTTCTCTCTCTACTAATCATTTAATACAGTTTCCCTATCAAGAAACTGGGGGAAGGGATTTTAATATGGACTATGAATTAATCAAGATGGGGTTGGCATGTTTTTTTGTTTCACTTTTTTAGTGTAATGGTGCAGGAGAAAGATTTAACTCCTTCCCCACTCACGTCACCATTTATTCAAGTTAGAGACCTGAATGGTCAAGGGCACAATGGCTCTCCTTTCATTACCAGTGGGAGAAGACCCACAAGATCTTTTATCAGAGGACTGGCATCGCACATCTAGTCTACCCAATTCATCTGCTTTATGAATAGACAGAGGATGCTAAAATCTGCCACTGAGAATGCCTTCCAGTATATTAAAATGAAGAAAGGCTAGGGCTCTGCTACTGAAGTCTAACGTGATTAGTCACTTGGGAAAACCAAAGAAGGGGGCTGTTTGATTACAGCTTGCTCATTTACAGCACTGCAGATGCTATTCAAAAGGAAAAGGTAGCAATGCGCGCATTAAGTCAGAAAGAATGTATTTCTCTCTTTCAGCCTAAGGGCAAAGGAGGAAATTCCTAAAAGATCTTTCAGAATAATTCCCAGCATTGCAATCTGCTCCAGCTGAAACAAGACACCAAACAGTGAACGCTGAACTCCTTCACCCTGATGGTTTCAGGGCATCCATTACCAAAGAAGGGCAATGGGATAACAGAAGATTCTCTTCTACATAGGTTCTTATACTGCCTTCGTCACTGCCGTAGTCGAGTGCCTGATGATTACATTTAATGATTTATGGAACACTAATACAGAAACAGCAGGGGCTGATACCATGTCAAACAGAGCAGACCTTAATTTTATACAATGCTGCTTCTACTCCAGGGATACCAAAGCACTTCACAGACCAAGATACTGATGATGCAGCGATTGTATCAGCAAATGCAAAAAGCCCTATTTAGCAATAATTTACAGTCAGCCAAGATCTCATTTTCTATTTGAGGGAAAGTTTGCCAGCACACTGTAGTTACCTTAGTCTTTTAAATCACTGATGCCAACTTCCACCTTGACAGCCAGAGAGAGAGTAAAAGAGATGTTTGATGCCATATCTGAAGAGTGGCCTCTCACAGTGCAGTATCTGTAGGGCAATGCTGCTCCACCAGCACTGGATGAGACTAAGCCCTGGCAAGAAGTTTGAACTGCAACCAACTGGATCATGTGGCATCTAATTTGTGATTCCAATCCAACAAGATGAGAAAGAGAAGGATGGGGTACACTCCCCTACCTCCAACCATTCTTCAGTGACATTTGTAAGTCTGACTGCTCAGAGTGAAGAACAGATATCCTTAGTGAGTGCCTAGGCCTAAAGGGAGCATGCAGTGTGAAAGTTCTCCAACACCTCCTCTGTCCTGATATGGCACCTCTTTCTCCAAGACTTCTCATGAGAATAAACGTTTATATTTCCATATGGAAGGAATTTTTGCTCAACATATAGACAAGTGATTCAATATCTTAAATCATTATTTGTGATCTAAGCCAAACTTAGACTCATGGCATCAACAGCAAGTCCAGTTACCATATTAATCCACTACATCCAGCCAATGTGCCATAAGGATTTCAGCAGGGTATTCCTGACCTTTCACGTGCCAAAAAAAAGATCACCAATAGCCCTTCTAAGCAATCTCTTTATATGTATGTAACATGACCAAGCATGCCATCCTATATGGCAGCAATCAGAATCTAGAACATAATAAGGGTGAAGGCCCTTGTGCACAGTATAGTCAGACTTTAACTGGTGTGGAAACCAGGAAGAGGACAAAGGCATCAAATCACTTCCAAAGTGACTATACAGTAACTAAAGTTATCCACATTAGTTGGAGGCTGATCATCACACTCCATAGTAATTTTCAGGATACAAAATTTATCTTAAAAGCTGTTAACATCAAATAATTGCAAGCATTACAGTTTATCTTTGCTTCTTGGCTGAGGCTAGAGAACTGCTCATCCTTCAGAAGTTGCAAATAAATAACATCTGAAGAAAAGAAGCAAAACCAAATGTCAAGTCTCAACCAGCGAGCAAAGACGAGAGACACAAGAGACAACAAATCCAACAGCAGAAATTATTAATCCAAAAGCCTGCCCACTATTTGCAAATTATTCAAGTACCAAAAGTAGTTCAAACTTTACATACTACAGCAGAAAACAAGATCAGAGAAGTTTTTTTCTCAAGCCAATCAAGACGTGAAAGACTAACTTACTTCAACCCTAGCTCACAGAACTAAAGAATGCTATTATCAAACAATCTTAGAGCATGCTTAACAGTATGTGGCAGTCAAGTGGCTAATATATCAGGCCCTGTACAATATGCTTGTAGGAAAGTGATGGGTTTTCACAGATTTGTTCTGCACTCATTTAGTGTGAAACCCTGGTGCACAAACTTGTACTTGCTCTCACTGATTTGTCAATTAGTCATTCATCCTATTTTACTTTAATCTAGTTTTGTGCTTTCTAGAATTTTTTATTCCCTGTAATTCCTTTGGAAGGTTGGGCATGTGTTTGCAACTTCTTGTTTAGCCAACAGGTGGGAAAACTAGTCTAGTTTCCTCAAAGTCTAGCTGAAATGAAAGATACGTGAACTTGTGGCATGGAAGACCCAACTTACAACTGTTCCCATTAGGTTTGTGCCTATGGCCCTCAAACAACACCATAAAAATCAAGTTGCTGGATTCAGCTCTCAATACAAGAAGGTTCTAATTCACTAACTCAGAAAAATGATTATGGGAGATTCTCAATGGGCATTTACCACCACCTTCAAGAGCCACATGTTATGTCAGCAGAAGTGGATGTAGGACAGGTAGATCTCTCCAGTCAACACCATTTAGTTGCAGAAGATAGACAAGTGCTCTCCAATGACTAACTAGGGGCCAAACAAAATGCTTCTGCAACACCTGCCAGCCTGAAATGTGCAGAATGATTTTATGACCAGATACTGTTCATTCCCTACTTGGTATTAATGTGGCAGTAATTAGGAGTGGTACTATAAATTATTTAGTGGCAAGTAGTGACACCCAGGAAAGACACCATGCGGTCAATGTAAACAGCTCAATGTGCAGCAGTAGTGTAAAAAAAAAAAAGCAAGCAAGATGTCAGGACGTATAAGAAATGGGACGGAAAATACCAAAGATAGTCTAAATGCCACATTACCTAATCAATTCTGGTCACCTGGCATCACACTTTTTTTTTTTTTTTTAAAGACATACTCTGGCATAAACAGGAGTCCAGAGAGATGACAAAAACCAATTTGAGGTAAAAGAAAGATCGAAAAGGTTGGGACTGTGTTTGGAGAGAAGATATACATATTAATAGAACAGTATAAAGAGGTAAATTGGGCATTCCAATTTACCCTCATAATACAAAAGCAAAAAGGGACATTCAATGAAACTGAAAGGTAAGAAATTTAAAACTGACAAAAATATTTTTTTAAAAGTCAATATAATTAATTTGAGGCAATGAGTTCCCGCAAGGCACTGAGGTCAAGAGCTTAACAGATCTCAGAAAGGACTTGACATCTATATAGATGATAACATCCACAGCTACATTATATAGGGGGAGAGGAAGGAGGGAATGTGTGTATTTGTTTTGTTTTTAAAGACAGATACAAATTTTTATGCTTCAGGGCATGACTGTAAAGTATAGGAAGAAGGGCAAGCTGGCTTTCCCAGCCAACATGGCTTTCTGGGGTAGGGATAAGGTGGATAGGCTACAGCCACTTGGCTGCCCCATGACACCACTCAGCCAATGGGACAGCTCTGCTTAACTGAAGAGCTCTCTCTGAGTAATCCAGGTGCCTGCCACCGGCTCCTGGTTTGGCTGGCTGGGACACGGGGAAATTAATTAAAGGGCCAGGCTAAGCAGAAAAGGACCTCTTACCACTCCACCCACCAATGAAAAATACAGTAGGAATTGGAATAATACAGACTTTGATGAGGTCTGATTTTAAGTGGGTGGGTTGAGTCCTGTGAATATGATGCTCTGGATCTGAGCATTGAAACTGGGAGGGTAGATGACAGGAGAATCATCTATTGCAGGGGTCAGCAACCTTTCAGAAGTGGTGTGCTGAGTCTTCATTTATTCACTCTAATTTAAGTTTTCGTGTGCCAGTAATACATGTTAACGTTTTTAGAAGGTCTCATTCTATAAGTCTATAATATACAACTAAACTATTGTTGTATGTAAAGTAAATAAGGTTTTTATAATGTTTAAGAAGCTTCATTTAAAATTAAATTAAAATGCAAAGCCCCTCCTCCCCCCGGACCTGTGGCCAGGACCCAGGCAGTGAGAGTGTCACTGAAAATCAGCTCACGTGCCGCCTTCGGCACGCGTGCCATAGGTTGCCTACCCCTGATCTATTGCCTTCCCCAGTGCGCCCAGGACAGATGGCCTTGAGAAATTATTCTGTGAAGGAATTAAAGTTGCAGCCACTTGGTCAAAATTTCAGACGTCTGTGCCTTCCTCACTGGCCTCTGCAATTCTCAAAGATGCCAGTTGCTTGCACCTTCTTCTGAAGTCTCAATTTGTGGCTAAAGTCATATTGGGTCAGATAGGTGTCCTGTCTGTCAATTCCTCTGTTCTTATGCAATACTTCTGCAGCATTGTATGGCAAATTTCAGCCCAAATGGTTAGAGTTTGGCAAAGTTATAAGCAACTGAAAACAGAGTTGTATATGGAAAATGTTGGGCAACCTTAACTACAGTCATCATTACCTGCACCACTTATAATAAAGCTTCCTACATGTTATTTAAGAGTGTGGCTCCTGAAGCCCAGAGCTGCTCTTTTCTTTATTAAAAGTCAAGTTTTAATCCAAGTTGAATCATAAAACTGGCATGATATATAAAAACAAGAAGATAATTTAAATCCCAGATCAACCTGGGTCTGTCAAGGAAGTTCCTCTACCACTTTGGGGGGGCGGGAGGGGAGATGAAGGTGGGTGGTGTAACTGAATATTTTTAGGAGACTTTTGTTTCAGTTTACCACCATTAAACTGGTAATATGAGACTAATACTTCCTCATCCTCACACTTGTTTCTCTTCATAGCCTCTTTCAGTAACTTAAGCAGTGTGTGGAAGAGGGTGGGAAAAGGTGGGAAACTTGTGCCAAGTTTAAATCCACCATTCAATATCTTTCTGGAAAGGTTTTCTACTCTGATTTCTTAGATAATCTTAGAAATAGGTTTGATAGATCTTTGTTTTGTTCCTAGGGCAACAGATTAATTTGATAAAGCTGCAATGAAAAAGCCAACTCCCATTTAAAAAACAGGCTCAGGTAAAACCAAGCATTTCAGTCATGAAGGTCTACTGTTCTCTCAGTGTGCATTATTTCATAAACTCTATTCATGTTGATGGAAACTTGTGTCCCCACTGAGAGGTGAACAGATTCCAAAGTATGGCACTTTGCTGAAAATATTCAGTTTCCAGTGTGATACACAAGCATGAAATTCAACAGTTGTACCTAAAAAGCTTAGCACATTAGCACCTGTCCTTCCCTATGGTGGATAAATTAGGGAAGTATAGTGACAGATAAAAAGCTTTCATCAACACAAGTTCAACTCATCCCACACTCATCATGACCAACAGTGTACCACCATTTGATGTCCGAGCATTAATCTGTGTGGAAAACTGATAATCTGAGTTCCTGTTTCCACATCACAAAAAATCCTACTGTCACGACACCTTAGTGGGCAGTCTGACTGCAAATACAAAGGACATTAGAATATCCTTATGTTTAAAGATTATCCCTCCAAATCAGGTGGGCAGCATGTGCCTGCGTATGTGGACAAGGCCTAGACACAACACTACATTAGCTTAGACAAGGCCTAGACATTACACTGGTAACATCAGTTTGACTAAATTCCAAAGTATTTATAGGGGAATTTGTAAAACAGTCAGAGCTTTGAAACTCAATTTTCATGATCCCCTATTCAGCTTGTTTTGAGGGAGGTACAGTATTTTGATGAAGGTGTGTTTTAAGTAAGCTACCTCCAAATCTGTGACCCTGGAGCAGTGTTGGTTGGAAATTTGAAAGTCCTTCCTAGGCTTTTCATCTATGCATCTGATCTTTGTATGGCCTCCCTTATCTCCCTACTTTAGTCTAATTTAGATGGTGGACAAGGTGGCTGAGAGGAATTTTTCCTAAACTAGACTAATCTCAAGTTGTCACCTGAATTTCAACATGTAGATCTATGACCAAATTTTTACCATGAAACAAAAAACAGTTACCTTTTCCGTAACTGGTGTTCTTTGAGATGTGTTGCTCATGTCTATTCCACAATAGGTCTGCGTGCTCGCCACGTGCACCTGTGCCGGATGTTTTTCCCCTAGCAGTACTTGTAGGGGGGGCGCCCCTGCGACCCCTGGAGTGGCAACTGTCTGGCACGGTATAAGGGGAGCTGGGAGCTTCCCCCCCCCCCCCCGGTTGCTTCTTGCCAGACAACTCCGACAGAAGGGAAGGAGGGTGGGATGTGGAATAGACAGGAGCAACACATCTCGAAGAACACCAGTTACGGAAAAGGTAACTGTCTTCTTCGAGTGATTGCTCATATGTATTCCACAATAGGGGATTCCAAGCTATATCTGTTGGAGGTGGGTAGGAGTTCACAAGTTTCCAAGATAGAGAACAGCCCTGCTGAACCTGGCGTCATCCCTGGTCTGGGGGACGATCGTATAGTGTGAGGTGACCATCTGAACCGAAGACCATGCGGCGGCCCTACAAATATCCTGGATGGGGACGTGGGCCACAAAGGCAGCCAACGAGGCCTGCGCCCAAGTCGAGTGCGCCCTCACAATGGGTTGCGGGGGGACATCCACCAGCTCATAACAGGGGTTCTCAAACTGGGGGTCAGGACCCCTCAGGGGGTTGTGAGGTTATTATGTTGGGGGTCGCGAGCTGTCAGTCTCCAACCCAAATCCCACTTTGCCTCCAGCATTTTTAATGGCGTTAAATATATAAAAAAGGTGTTTTGAATTTATAAGGGGGGGTTGCACTCAGAGACTTGCTGTGCGAAAGGGGTCACCAGTACAAAAGTGAGTATCACTGTCATAACAGGAACAGATGCACGAAGTGATCCAATTGGAAAGCCACTGAGTGGAAAATCGGATGGCTCCCCGCACGCTCAGCTGAGGCGACGAACAGTTGCGAGGACTTTCTGAATGGCTTAGTCCACTTGAGGTAGAAAGCCAGAGCCCGCCGCACGTCGAGCGTGTGGAGACGGCGCTCCTCACTGGACGCGTGAGGCATGGGGCAGAGGACCGGTAGAAAAATGTCCTGACCCATGTGGTAGGTGGAGACCACCTTCGGGAGGAACACGGGGTGTGGGTGGAGCTGGACCTTGTCCTTATGAAAGACCATGTACAGTGGCTCAGAGGTCAGGGCCCTGAGCTCTGAGACTCGCCTGGCCGACGTGATTGCAACCAGGAAGGCCACCTTCCACAAGAGGTGAGACCAGGAGCATGTGGCCAGTGGTTCAAACGGGGGCCCCATGAGACGAGCCAACACCAGGTTTAGGTCCCACTGTGGGACCAGGGCTCTAGCATATGGAAAAAGACGGTCCAAACCCTTAAGGAACTGGCCAGTCATAGCATGGGAAAATACCGTGTGCCCTTGCACCAGCAGATGGAAGGCCGATATGGCTGCCAGCTGCACCTTGACTGATGAGGGCCCCAGGCCCTGGGCTCTCAGGTGGAGGAAGTAATCAAGGCTAAGCTGGATTGGCGCGGTCACCAGGGAGATACCCTGGTCCGCCGTCCACCTAGAAAACAGGGACCACTTGGCCAAGTAAGCGCAGCGAGCAGAGGGCCGTGTACTTTCAAGGAGGACGCGCTGAACCTACTCTGAGCACATCTCCTCTCCACCTAACCACTGAGCAGCCACACCGTGAGGTGAAGAGCCGCTAAACTGGGATGGAGGCTGCGGCCCTGGTCCTGAGAGAGCAGGTCTGGGTGGAGCAGCAACAGCCAGGGTGGAGCTACTGCCAGGTGTGTGAGGGTCCCGTACCAATGCTGCCTGGGCCACGTGGGGGCAATCAGGAGGACCCGGGCCTTGTCTAACTGATTAGAGGGAACAGGGGAAAGACTTAGAGAAGCCGGACTGCCCAGGACAGGAGAAAGGCATCGGAGATAGCGCCCCCCCCCGGAGCAGCACCGGGGGCATCACCGGTTCTGCCGAGTCGCGAATAGGTCCACCCGGGGAGTTCCCCACCTTCAGAAGAGCCGATAGGCCACTTCTGGGTGGAGGGACCACTCACGTTGCGAGGAAAAGTCCCTGCTCAAGCAATCCACCCTCTCATTCCAGGCGCCGGGTAGGTGGAAGGCCTTCATGTGGATGTCGTGGGCTATACAAAAGTCCCACAGCCTGAAGGCTTCACTGCAGAGGATTGGGCCCCGCCTTGCCTGTTGATATAGAACATTGAGGCCATGTTGTCCATGAGGACCCTGACTACCTTGCCCTCCAGGTGCAAGCGAAAGTCTGTACACGCCAGCCGCACCGCCCTGAGCTCCTTGACGTTTATATATAGGGTCAGGTCTTGACCCGACCACAGGCCTTGGGTCTGAAAGTTCCCCACATGGGCCCCCCAATCCAGGTCCGACACATCAGACACCAACTCCAACGATGGGGCCCTGTCCCTGAACGAGACCCCTTGGAGCATGTTGTTTGGGGAGGACCACCACCGTAGGGAGGCGATCAGAGTCTGGTACGGTGAGGACCTTGTCCATCCTGTCCATGGCCTGGGAGAACTTTGAGGCCAACCAGAGCTGGAGGGGCCTTATCCTGAGTCTGGCGTGACGGACCACGTCCATGCACACTGACATGTGAGCCAAGAGTTGCAGGCAAACCCTGGAGGTTGTCACCGGGAACCTTATGACCAAGTCGATGAGACCTTGCAGGGTCTTGAATCTGTCTGGTGGGAGAGAGGACCTGGCTAACACTGCAACCAGGAGTGCCCTGAGAAACTCTATGCGTTGGACTGGAACTAATGTGGACTTGGTGTTGTTTACCAACAGGCCCAAGGTGGTGCACATGGACAGGAGGAGCGCCACGTGATCCCTCACCTGCAACCGAGAGGTACCCTTGACAAACCAATCATCCAGATAGGGAAATATCTGGATCCCCTGCCGTCTGATGTAGGCCGCTACCACCGACATGCATTTTGTAAACACCCTGGGGGCAGTGGACAGACCAAACGGAAGGACCGTGAATTGGTAATGATTCTGTCCCACCATGAAACAGAGGAAGCGCCTGTGCCCCTTGAATATGTGGATGTGGAAGTACGCGTCCTGTAGATCGAGGGCAGCGTACCAGTCCCCTGGATCCAGGAAGGCGATGATGGAGGACAAGGAGACCATGCGGAACTTCAGTTTCACCATGTACTGGTTCAGACCTTGGAGGTCCAGGATGGGCCTGAGCCCCCTTTGGCCTTTGGGATAAGGAAATAACATGAGTAATTTCCCTTGCCCATGAACTCCTCTAGCACCGCCTCCATAGCTTCTAGTCCTAGGAGCCGTCCCACCTCCTGCTCGAGCAGAGCTTCATGCGAGTGGTCCCCCCAAGAGGGACTGGGGCAGGGGGTGGTTGGGCGGGGAGGAAGTAAACTGGAGAGTGTAACCCCGGGAGATGGTGTTGAGAACCCATTGGTCCAAGGTTAGCCGCGACCATTCTGGGAGGAAAGCAAACAACCGGTTTGAGAAGGGAAGCTTTATTGGGGGTGGATCCCTACTGAAGACTGGTGGGGTACCCCTGAGCATCCCGTCAAAAACGCCTTTTCCCTGCCTGCTCTTGGAGGACCCAGGCTGGGGGGCAGGCCAAGACTGCCTCTGAGGGTGTCTCTTATAGTCCCGCTGTTTCTTATGGGCAGCCTCGTACTTCGGGAGGGCGGCCTGGGCGGGAGTCTGCTGCAGCTTGAACTTAGGTTTTGCCGGAGCCGGGACATAGAGGCCCAGAGTCTGGAGGGTCGTGCGGGAGTCTTTCATGCCAAGCAGCCTTGTATCTGTTTTCGCCACAAACAAAGTTTTCCCGTCAAACGGGAGATCCTGCATGGAAGACTGCGCCTCGATGGACAGCCCAGAGAGCAGGAGCCATGATGCCAGTCTCATGGACACTGCGGAGGCCATTGATCGTGCAGCTGTGTCCGCAGCATCCGAGGCTGCCTGCAGGGACGCCCTAGCGGCCACTGCCCCTTCCTCCACTAGTGCCTTGAACTCCTATCATGCTCCTGGAAGGAGTCCTCAAACTTAGACAGGGAGCCCCACAGATTGAATTCGTACCAGCCCTGGAGAGCCTGATGGTTCGCCACTTGTAACTGGAAGCTCAAAGATGAATAAATTTTCCTTCCGAAACAGTCCAGTCTCAGAGTCTTTGTTCTTTGGGGTGGTCAGGGCTGACTGACCCTGTCGTTCCCTGTGGTTGACCGACTCGACCACCAGGGAGTTGGGCGCTGGGTGGGTATACAAGTACTCATGCCCCTTAGTGGGTACAAAGTACTTGCATTCTGCCTTTTTAGAGATGGGGACCAACGAGGCCGGTGTTTGCCACAGGGCATTTGAAATCGTAGCCACCCCTTCAAGGAGGGGCAAGGCCATCCTACCCAGTGCCGATGGGGACAATACGTTAAACAGGGAGGCCGAAGGCTCCTCCATTTCCTCTGCCTGGAGGTGTAGGCTTGCTGCCACCCTCTTTAAGAGTTCTTGGTGGGCCATGAATAACTCCTGCGGGACGGAGGGGGGCGGGGCCGCAATTGCCTCTTCTGGGCAGGGTGAAGAGGCCGGTGCGGTGCTCTGGGTGTTGGCCGGCACCGGAGGGTCCACCACCTTGTTGGACTCCGGGCACGGTGCCGAGGACATACGTCCCATCGACTCCTTTCTCAGGGGTCTGGAGAGGGAGGCTGACGGTGCTTCCGAAGCTCCAGCCACCGAGCGAGCTCCTACCAGGTGCTGTGCTGGAGGCCACGGTGCCCACTGGTACCATTGGGCCAGCCATGATGCTCAGTGCCACTGCACCTGCTGTGGCACAGGCGGGGCCGGCTGTCCAGGATGGCTGGCCTAGCTCGGCCTATAGAAGGATTGCTATGAATGGAGACTGGGCTGGCATAAGATCTGCTGCTGTCGTTGGACCGGGAGGAGCGGTGGTGACTGAATCTACGATGGCCACAGGAGCACGATCTCGACGTGGAGGACCGGTACCGTCGGTAATAGCTGCTCCGTGAATGGCCTCGACGGGCAGACCCGCAATGGCGAGACGCCGGCGATCGACGTCTGGGGCTGCGATGTCTTGGCGGACACTTGGAGCGGGAGTCCGAGTGGGAACGGCGTCGAAGACTGTGCCATGACCGACTGCGGTACCCTCTCGGAGACGAGGATTGATAGTGATGCCCATCGTGGTCCCGTCGATAGTCGCTCCTTGAGGACGAGCGGTGCTGTGAGTCCTGGCTGGACAGGACCAGCCAGACAGTCTGGTTGGCGTTGAGGGTGATCCTCCTGGCCTGTGCCCCGAGCGGTCGCTGGGCAGTGATCAGTGTCAGGAATGTTCCTCGACCGAGACCGGTACCAGGCCGGAGGCGACTGTGAAGATTCCAGCAGCGGCTTGCCTCTGGAGTGCGGGCCAGACATCGGTGGCGCTCCAGGCACTGGCATGGACATGACGTCCTGGGCTGCCTGGAGGGCTTCAGGCGTGGACGGCATCCGGAGAGACTTGTCCTGAAGGGGCCGGGCTACTCTGCTCAACTTGAGTCCGAGGCCTGGGGCCCGGTGGGGACCAAGGACTGCCCAACATAGGCCTAGCCTCTGTCCCAGACTTCCCTTGGTGCCGCTGAGAAGAGGGAGTCTTCCTGGCCCTCTTGGCCTGCCCGTGGACGGGGAGCAGTGCTGGCTGGTCGATGGCACCAGAGGGTAGCCGCGTACCGATGCCGCGGTGCCGGATACCGATTCGGAGTGGCGTGCCGGGATCAGCGCCGACTCCATCAGGATGGCCCAGAGCCTAATGTCCCTTTCTCTTTTGGTCCGAGGCTTAAATGACTTGCAAATCTTGCACCTTTCGCTGATATGGGTTTCTCCCAAGCAGCGCAAACAGTCTGTGTGCAGGTCACTTTTTGGCATAGAACGCCTACAAGAGCTGCACGACTTAAACCCCAGGGTGTGGGGCATGTCCCGGTCCGGGTTCACTGACTAACTAAACAGCTAACTAACTACAGGTACTAACACTGAACAAACAAACAGTTCTGGGGCTGAGCTACAGCAAAGCTGGAGCAGAGCAGTTCTAACGCACCTTCACTGGCAGCAAGAAGGAACTGAGGGTGGGGAGAGCACGCAGCTCCCCTTATACCGCGCCAGGCAGGCGCCACTGCAGGGGTCGCGGGAGCGCTCCCCCCCACGGGTACTGCTAAGGGAAAAACTTCCGGCACCAGTGCACGTGGCAAGTATGCACACCTATTGTGAAATACACATGAGCAATCACTCAAAGAAGAACTAATGTTCAGTTAGTCAGATTTACTTATTTATAGTGAAAAGATAACATGCCTATTAAATAAATATTTAAGGCAGATGTAATCCTTTGTCTTGCCAAACTTCAGTTACATATCTCAAGATATTGTAAAAAACTGGACTGGATACTCATCCGCATTCAGCCCGAAGACAGAATAAAGAGATACCACAAGACAATGCGGACAATAAATATGCTCTGTTTTGAAGCTTTTACGTAATGAATAACCCAAGCTTATTTTTACTCTTGCCTTTTTATTACATATGACAAAGCGACATCCCATTAGACTCATCTGTATTAACTATGCTTTCCTCAAAAGTAATTTGTTTTCTGATTTTTTGAATATACAGATTATACAGAAGCAGATATATTGTGCTTTTTTACTAACCTTGTGTAACTGACTCTGATCTTTATAGCACCCTACACTCTATTCCACATGAATTTGACTTTTCCTATCAAGGGAGTCTAGAATAGATATGGAAACAGCTTGTTTAATTTAGATCAAGTTTTCCTATCCTATAAGAAAAAGTGCCTCATGTGGATTATCTCTTACATTGAGAACTATTATTGAAGTACCTGTTGCAAAGTCATAAAGTGAAATACAATAACATTTATGCCAAAATACTATATACATTCTAGTTCCATTAAAAAGCAAAAACACTCCTGTAATTTTAGATAAAGAGATCAAAGAGGTCACTATAGCATAAATCATCCAACAGATTTTTGCCCCATATCCCTAAATGGCCCCCTCAAGAATTGAACTCACAACCCTGGGTTTAGCAGGCCAAGGCTCAAACCACTGAGCTATCCTAGCAATGCCACCAAACTGATTGCACTGTATAGCAACACAAGGAGTGAAAAGAATAATGAGATGTATTAAATAGTCAGTACTAAAATGGTTTAAAATGTATAAAGGCCCTTCTCCAGCCCTAGGTACCGTGTACAGTACTGATCAGTTTTTAAAAAAAGGACATTGAATTGCTGCAAAAAGTCCAGAATATGACAAGACTACAGTAGGAAGAGAAGAGAGGCCACACAAAAATAAGATTCATACATAAAAAGCATGAACAGCTTAAGACGACAGCAGGGGTGAAAAGAGCGGATTGTGGTGTAACAAATACCAAAAGGAGACGCACCAAAATCTAGGATAGAGAGATTCTCAACTTGGTCACAACCACAAATGGAGGTACCAGGAAACCGTGCCCCCTTATAGCACAGCATCTGTCAGCTCTTAAGACAATCCTTTGTGCTGGCTGCTGTAATGCTTCATCGAGAACTGGCACTTCCTGGGAAGTATTACAGGAACAGCCCCTTAAACCATCCTAAGAATACATAACATACAACCAAGTCCCTAATAAGATCACAGAAGAGAGCTTTGAACACCTGATGTTAAGTACAATCTCTTATCTGTGAGGAAAGAATAAACTTGGATTTAGTCTAACGTAAATGGGGGCTTCTTCAATCAAGGGATAACTAAAATGTAAAACAGTCTAAGAGGTTTAGTGGAGACAGCTACTAACAGTTTAAGCTTGAGTTAATGGCAGGATTAGGAGACGCCATGTTTTCCCTCTATCCAGAACACCTATGATTCTGGTAGCAATGACTCATGGCAACCCCACAATATTTAGTGCAACCGAGGGCTTCATTTGCCAGGATCCTTAAAGCATAATTTGCCTAAAATAGGACAAATTGCATCCACTCTCATTAATCCAACCTTCATCACTATGGAGGTGCAGTTCAGACACAGTGCTCTGCATTTTCAGTTTTTACTGATTTTGACCAATAAATTTTCACTTTATATTAAAAGAGTTTGGGATTCACTCATTTATACTCATTTATCAATCCACTTGCTTTTTTGGGTGATTATTTTTGCTAAACACTAACATTTTCCACAATTGTTGTGTCCTGCAGCTCCACGATTGAAGCAATTCTGCAGAGTTAAACACAGAACACACGCACAGTCGAGGTTGGAAAAAAATCAAACATTAATATCACACTATGGCTATGTCTACACTACTACGGGGATCGATGCTCTGGTGATCAATGCACCAAGGGTCGATTTAGCAGTTCTAGTGAAGACCCACTAAATCAATGGCAGAGCGCTTTCCAGTCGACCCTGGTTCTCCACCAGGAACGAGAGGAGTAAGGTAAGTTGATGGGAGAGCATCTCCAGTTGACGCAGTGCGTTGTAGACACCGCAGTAAGTTGACCTAAGATACATCGACTCCAGCTACATTATTCACGTAGCTGGAGTTGCGAAACTTAGATCAACTTACTGCAGTAGTGTAGACAACCTATGATTGCCTCAGAAGGAGACTCTGCCCACCTATTTCTTTGTGTCCATTCAATGCAGCGCAGAATTTAAATAATAAATCCTCCACAGATAAAGATAAAGAGGTAAACATGGGGCAAAAACGACAAATCTATGCCTGAATATCAACCAGAAAATCAGTCCTTAGAAATTGTCAAGGAAAGTAAAGACGAGAGCGAAGAGGATGAATTGCGCTCCAAGTACTGCAGCATTTAGGTCTGTGCTTGCACTGACAAAATAAAGGAGCATTTCAAAAGCAAGTGACAAGAAGCTTAAAGAAGAAAGTGAGCTTTGGGGTAAACAGTCAATATCAGGAGTTTTCACCAGGGCTTGAATGAAAGAAGATACAGCATGATTGTGTAAATGAATGTGTGTGTGCTCTTTGTTTAACTGGACAATCGCTGTTAATTGCGGAGGAGACTATTGGTGACTTTGTGAGACAATGCTGTCCAGCTGCAAAAACCCTTCCTAATGCAGACAATCTCACTCAAATATCTGAAAGGTAACTATGATGCTTTAGTATCTAAACTGATGGAATGAACAAATGGAAATATGGTGTCTAATCTGATTTTTGACGAGTCTCCTGATGCTTTGGACCATCCAATTCTTGGCCTTTTGTTTTCACTTTTTTTTATTTCAAAGCAAATAAACCCGACTTCTTTTGTGCGGATTGTGACATTCATCTGCTCAGCTGACACCCATTTGATCAACGCAGCAGTAACGGACACGTTTGAGACGTACCAACAAACTTGGGAAAAAGTAGCCACAACTAACACAGATTCTGCTTCCTACATAGCTAAGTTTGCATTGGAGTTTAAACTCAACCAGAAACTAGAGCTGCTACATATTACCTGTCCTGCTTATCTGACTAATGTTGTGCTGTCAGCAGCTACTGGCTATGGAAGAAAAGACAGACATGAAATCTTGCATCGAGTTTGGGGCCATTTTCAAACATGTGAACAAGCTGAAGGCTTTGTTTTATATAGTGCAGAGCCGAATACAGAGCCAACTGCTGATTACCTACCCCTGTTGTCCCACACTGGTGGATGACTTTGTACTTCACTGTCTATTATGTAAATGTGTTGACTGAGCTAATGCATCTCCTAGATCATGAGTGGGCAAACTATTTGGCCCACCGACCACATCCGGCCCATCAGACCATTTACTTTGGTCCTCAGCTCCCGCCAGGGAGTGGGCTCGGGGGTTTGTTCTGCTCCAGCTGGGGAGCAGGGTGCGGGCTTGCCCTGCTCCACGTGGCTCCCAGGAAACAGCTGGCATGACCCCACCTCAGGCTCCTATGTAGTCCATGGAGGTGTGGCCAGGCAGCTCTGCGCAATGCACCGTCCACCGGCACTGCTCCTGCAGCTCCCATTGGCTGCAGTTCCCAGCCAATGGGAGCTGCAGGGGTGGCACCTGCGAACAGGGCAGCGTGCAGAGCTGCCTGGCCGCGCCTTGGAGCTGGAGGGGGGACATGCTTCCGGGAGCTGCTTGCAGTAAGTGCCGCCAAGAGCCTGCACCCCTGAGCCTGCCCACACCCTAAATCCCTGCCACAGCCCCAACCCCCTCCTGCCCTCCAAACCCCACAATCCCAGCGCCCCCTCTTGTGCCCCAAGCCCCTCATCCCCAGCCCCACCCCCTCCCACCCCCTGAACTCATTTCTGGCCCCAGCCAGAGACCTCACCCCGTCCTGCACCCCTACCCCCGATTTTGTGAGCATTCATGTCCCACCATACAGTTTCCATTCCCTGATGTGGCCTGCAGGCCAAATAGTTTGCCCACCCCTGTCCTAGATCATCCTTAGTTTGTTGATTCTAAAGCGGAAAATCTGACTAGAATGGCACATAACCAAAATGACTTCCAGATTCTGCGCACCAAGATAACTTATTGAAAACTTGGAATCACTGAAACATAGAAAAAACTGAATTTTCTTAGACTACTGCCGTTTGCCAATACAGATGTTTACTGGATCCTGACAACCAAAATCTCAGCTGAATTAAGCATTAAAAGCTGCATGAGAAACATACTGCAAAAAAACCCAGGTGTTGCTGGAAATCCTTCTGATACCAGAACATGAGAAAACCAAAAATGCTTTCAAAACCTTCAACACAACGCAACACTCAGTGAGAAATGAGAGATGACAGTGGCCTGAAATCGGAACTCTGAAGTGTTTGGTGCAGAAGATTCTTTTTGGAATGCGATCCAGGTGTTGTACCCCTTCCTCAAGGTGAATTTTGTAGCAGACTATGACCATTCTGCTAGAGCATTTAAACCATTTGACACTACAGATGAAACTTCAAATCTGAAAGGGGAATTTACTACTTACATAAGCATGCCTAACCCTGACAATGTGAAACTGGATGTCCTGGCTTTTTGGAACAGTCATGAAGACATACTTCCCAACTTCAGAAAAGTGGCATGGCAAGCTTTGAGCATATGTTCTGGATCTATTGTTGTAGAGCGCTTATTTTCAAAATTGGACTACTTCCATGACAGCAAGAAGCTGAACATGAATGAGGATACTTGGAAGAAAATTATGCAAGTGTACACAAACCAGGATTGCTGGTAAAACTACTAGCTCTGAGATTAAAAAAATACCTTTGTACATAAAAACGTTTCAGTTATACTGTAATAAAGTGTATATTATGAAATTTCTCTTTTTTCCACGATTTTCCACATTTATTTTTTTAAACCGATTTCATCCCAGTTTTAATGTTAATAAAAATAAACACCAAAAAATTCCCACAATTATTATTTACAAATAAAAAAACCTGCAGAACACTACTCATACAGAATGCAGACAGCCAGTGGCTGCTCATATCAAGAGGCAATATCCTGCGCTGTTGTTACAGGCCACATTTCCATGTTAAAGAGATAGCTAGTTGTGGCGCACATTGGACTCCAACAGGCTATACCCCACTCCGTGAGATTAAAAAAAGGCAGAACAATTTTCCAGATTTCTTTCTGCCACATGGATTTAAAGTCAAAGGTCTTATGGATCTGAACATTGAACAGAGGAAGCCATGAACTAGACTTGGTAGACCCCCCTCGGACCAATGATTTGTTAATGTACTTTCAACCAATGATCTACAATTTGCATGAACTACAATTTTTCTAAAACTCATGCTTCTTCCTATATGTTTATACTTCTCCTACATCTATGAATTCAGCTATATTGGGGTGCAAATCGTACCTTCATGAGTGTTCCAAAAACCAGCACAAAATTAAGTTAAAAGTAAGGCTGTCAAGTGATTAAAAAATGAATCTTGATTAATCATGCTGTTAAATAACAATACCATTTATATTTAATATTTTTGTATGTTTTCCACATTTTCAAATATACTGATTTCAATTACAACACACAATACAAAGTGTACCATGCTCAATTTATATTTACTTATTATATTTGCACTGTAAAAATAAAGTAGTATTTTTCAATTCGCTTAATACAAGTACACCGCTACCCCGATATAACGCTGTCCTCGGGAGCCAAAAATATCTTACTGCGTTATAGGTGAAATCGCATTATATCGAACTTGCTTTGATCTGCCGGAGTGTGCAGCCCCGCCCCCCCGGAGCGCTGCTTTACTGCTTTATATCGGGTCGTGTTATATCGGGGTAGAGGTGTACTGTAGTGCAAGCTTTATCATGAAAGTTGAACTTACAAATGTAAAATTATAAACAAAAATAACTGCATTCAAAAATAAAACAATGTAAAACTTTAGAACCTACAAGTCCACTCAGTCCTACTTCTTGTTCAGCCAATCAGTCAAACAAGTTTGTTTACATTTGCAGGAGATAATGCTGCCCGCTTGTTTACAATGTCACCTGAAAGTGGGAACAGGCGTTCGCCTGGCATTGTGTAGCCGGTGTTACAAGATATTTACGTGTCAGATATGCTCAACATTCGTATGCCTCTTCATGCTTTGGCCACCATTCCAGATGACATGCATCCATGCTGATGAGGGGTTCTGCTCGATAACTATCCAAAGCAGTGCACACCAACACATGTTCATTTTCATCACTTGAGTCAGATGCACAAGCAGAAGACTGATTTTCATTTTTGGTGGTTCGGGTTCTGTAGTCTCTGCATCGGAGTGTTGCTCTTAAGACTTCTGAATGCATGCTCCCCACCCTGCCCCTCTCAGATTTTGGAAGGCACTTCAGATTCTTAAACCCTGGGTTGAGTGTGGTAGCTATCTTTAGAAATCTCACATTAGCCCCTTCTTTGCGTTTTGTGAAATCTGCAGTGAAAGTGTTCTTAAAATGAACAACATGCTGGGTCATCATCCGAGACTGCTATAACATGAAATATATGGCAGAATGCGGGTAAAACACAGAATAGGAGACATACAATTCTACCCCCAAGGAGTTCAGTCACAAATTTAATTAACGCATTATTTTTTTTAACACGTGTCATCAGCGTGGAACCATGTCCTCTTGAATATTGGCCAAAGCATGAAGGGGCATACGAATGTTTATCATATCTGGCACATAAAAACCTTGCAATGCCAGCTACAAAAGCGCCATGTGAATGTCTGTTCTCACTTTCAGGTGACATTGTTAATAAGAAGCAGGCATCATCTCCCATAAATGTAAACAAACTTGTTTCTCTTAGTGACTGATTGGCTGAACAAAAAGTAGGACTGAGTGGATTTGTAGGTTCTGAAATTTTGCACTATTTTGTTTTGGAGTGCAGTTATGTAACAAAAAAAATCTACATTTGTAAGCTGCGCTTTCACAATAAAGAGATTGCCCTACGGTATTCATGAGGTGAACTGAAAAATATTTATCATTTTTACAGTGCAAATATTTGTAATAAAAATACAAAGCGAGCACTGTACACTTTGTATTCTGTGTTTTAGTTGAAATCAATATATTTGAAAGTGTAGAAAAACATCCAAAATATTTAACAAACATCAATTGGTATTCTATTTAACAGTGCAATTAAAACTGCGATTAATCACGATTATTTTTTGAGTTAATCGTGTGAGTTAACTGCAATTAATCGACAGCCCTAGTTAAAAGCCTAATGACAGACAAGCACCCCAGCAAGCCAATACTTTTTCTTTGTGTCTACCATGTTGTCCTTCAGAATTTAAGCTTTTATTTAAAAAGAGTCTAATCATTATGGTTGCAAAGATAACCTTCAAAATATGAACAAAATCTGTACAGTAATGTCTGCCTAGGTCTCTAGGCAACCTGAAACAATACCACAGGTAATTTCCATTTCTGTTTATCTAAATGAATTATTACCAATTTACTATTGATCACAGCATGCAAGAAAGGAGAGAAGTGATCATATGAAGAGCTGCACAATCTACTGTTAGTAACATCCCTTTGCTATCACAAAGGTGCAAAGTTTGGGTTGGGAGTGGAGCTTTGGAGTGTACCACTATTTATAATTTTTCCTAGTCTGATTCTCGGAAGCCACGCTAAAGGGAAGCCTGGGATAGCATCCAAGTCCCACCAAGGGGGAGTGAAGACAACGTGCATGATCCTATTTTGAAGATCGACACAATCCACTGTGAAGGTTCTTATTCTGAGAGTGAAGAGGATAAAGCTTGAACGAGTACAATTACCATTTTATTTCATCTAGTCCAAGTCCCTGCTCAAAGCAGGACTGACAGATTTTTGCCCCAGATCCCTAAATGGCCCCCTTGAGGACTGAACTCACAACCCTGGGTTTAGCAGGCTAATGCTCAAACCACTGAGCTATCCCTTTGATTACAACCTATATCGACATCAGCAGGTAAAACCTTTAAAAAAAGTCTAAAAATCCTAATGACCAGGGCTCATAGCTAGGCCCTACCGAATTACGGCCATGAAAAACAGGTCACAAATCATGAAATCTGATCTTTTGTGTGCTTACACACTGTATTATATAGGTTTCACAGGGGAGACCAGCGTTTCTAAATTGGGGTCCTTCCTCAAATGGGAGTTGCGGGGGGGCAGTCACAAGGTTATTTTAGAGGGGTCGTGGTATTGCCACCTTTACTTCTGCGCTGCCTTCAGAGCTGGGGAGCCGGAGAGCAGCAGCTGTTGCTGGGCACCCAGCTCTGAAGGCAGCGCCACACCAGCAGTAATTCAGAAGTAAGGGTGACAATATCGTACCACGCCATCCTTACTTCTGTGTTGCTGCTGGCGGTGGATCTGCCTTCAGAGTTGGGCTCCCGGCCAGCAGCCGCCACTCTCCAGCTCTGAAGGCAGCGCCGCCGCCGCCGCCAGCAGCAGTGCAGAAGTAAGGGTAGCAGTACCACAACCCCCCTACAATAACCTCGCAAACCCGCACCCAGTTCCTTTTTGGGTCAGGACCCCAACAATTACAGCACTGTGAAATTTCAGATTTAAATAGGTGAAATTATGAAATTTAAAATTTTTAAAATCCTATGACCATGAAATTGACCAAAATGGCAAATTTGGTAGAGCCCTACTCATAGCCAACGTGTTTCCTAAGAAAAAACAAGGAGTTAAAGGGTCATTTACCAATGATAATAAAATGGAAACTCTTAGCATACATCTGCATTGGCAAAAGTCAGATGTTTAAATTCACCACTGGTGAAGTTCCACTGTGGTAGCAACAGCAGTGTAGCAAGGGATTACACATCTTTACAACAGTGAACAACAACTACACCCCTCACAGAATGTATTGTATTGCGTTTCTGAGCACAAAACGGGGAACAGAAAGCAGAGAATCCCCTCTAATGCACTTTTAAGTAGAGCATGGGGCAGATGGAAAAGCAGGGGAGTTTTCATAACACTGCGTCGTTGCTCTGGGTTGAGCAACCGAGCACAAGGTGTAGATGTGGAACAAGAATGAACTTCAGAATAGGTTCAAACGGATCCTCCCATTTGTTCTCTTTCATATTTTATTTCCTCTAATCTATTTCATGCATGCAACCTTCACATCAGTTATTGTTTTCGGGAAACAAACTTCAAAGTTTCTTTTGGGGAAGTGCTGGAACTCAGCTCAGCTCCTGTGACCATTAACTTTTATCTCATGTGGGAGGAAGATTCTTTGGAGTTATGATCTTTAACTAGGGGTACATCTACAGTCCCCGCCGGATCGGCAGGTAGTGATCGATCTATCGGAGATCGATTTATCACATCTAGTGTAGATGCAATAAATCGATCCCCGATCGCTCTGCCATCGACTCCGGAACTCTACCACAGCGAGAGGCGGAAGCGGAGTCGACGGGGGAGCGGCGGCCGTCGATCCCGCGTCGCGAGGACGTGAAGTAAGTGATTCTAAGTCTATCTAAGATACGTCGACTTCTGCTACGCTAGTCTCGTAGCTGAAGTTGCGTATTTTAGAACGATCCTCCCCCCCCTGCCTAGTGTAGACCAGGCCTAAGCCTTTAGTGACTGGATAAGACTTAAAAAGGAGCCACCTACCAATTTTATTTTCAAGGTAAGAGTACTCTCCCTCTTCCTCCAGAGAGCCACAAGTCATATCTGGAGTCAGATATTCAATGGGAGAGCTGTGCATGTAAGGAGAGAAGACTAGAATGGAGTTCCACTGAGTAGATTTGAGAAGAGATTTTTGCCTGTAGTTTCAGGAGAGGGATGTAATCTTCTGCTCACAGATCAAGGTTATGTAAACAAAGAGCTAAATTTGGTGTCATTACAGCTGCAGGCCACTTAATTTAAGCTGTGAGAAAACAGCCTGCACAAACACATGGAGCAATATAGCTTATTTGAAAGCAATACATGCCTTCATACCACTGGTTTTCACAGAGCACACCTGCATCTGTGACACTGAATTTTTAAATGTTTAATAAACATTTATATATTGCAACAGCTAGAAGTCTTAATCAGTTTGGGGCCACATTCCACTAAGCCCTGTTCATGCAAAGTGACATCAGTTCTGTATATTTAAAAAAAATTGAAAAATTCATCAGTAGAGGCCCTCCACCTAGTTGCCATTATATACACAGAATGTTTACTGATTGATAGTAACAGAGCATTTTTCATTTTATTCAGAAAGGACATAACATACTACATTGGTAATTCTCACTGTATAATAGCCTAAGGGCCAATACTTGCAATGATGAGCTGAAGGGGAAGCAATGACGACATTGAAATGAGTGGAAATATTTATCTGGGATATATACAAAGCACATATTGGTTAAAAATGGAGTGGTACATAACTTCCGTGCACATGGGATGACCAAAATTAACCTATTCTGGGTATGTTTAATGCTAATGACTAACGCAGTCTGTAAGTAGAACCTCAACCTTCACTTGATTATTGTAAATCAGTGAAAGACTTCCAGACCATAAAAGGAGAATGCAGAGGGCAATTTTAAGTTGGGATTTTTGGTCCTAGGATCTTATAATTCTATGCTCAGAGCTAAGAATAAATTTAGTGCAGTGTACTTGTGCATACTGAGGACCACTGGAGCCATTCTTTACTTCTCTGCCTTTGTAACAAAAATTAGGATGGTTAAGCATGAATGTATATTTGCAGGTACCTTTATAGAGTTATTCTGTGATCAGGTCAGATGAGAGAAGTAGAAAAGGAAGCTGAAAGGAAAACAAGGCATCTGAAACTGGATTCAGTATGATTATTGAAGGTCATCTTCAGATATAGCTGACCCACTTATGTAAGCAAAAAAAATGTTTTGTTTAAAAAGATACCCATGCCTACAAATAACTTCAAATTCAGCTTATTATGTTTTTCCCCCAACACAAGATTCCAATGTTGATGAAAGGGATCAAATTTGCATATACTGAAACAAGTCAGACAGCCTAATTTCACAGAGATCTTTATATTCTTACAAATTAAGTTACTTGATTAAGGTACTCCATTTTTAAAAAAGCAACTGCAGATAGCAAAAAACTATGTTCTACTCAGAAACACGTTCATTCAGAAATGTACACTTGTGCTGAAAGCCTATTAGAGTTTGGCCATCTGCATTTGTTGCCAGATAGGTTCTAACTGAAATTTAGGATATTTGTTTTTACCAATAAAGCCTTATAATAACTTAGGGCCCTCAGTAATGAGAGATCTTCCTCCTCTGAAATATTGCTGCATTCAACCTGTTGAAGTGTGCATATTAATAGTCCTCTGCTTTAAAAGAGCAGCAGTGGCGGGGAGTTTTGCATGAAGGACCTCAACTTTTGACCTCTTCTCAGTCTATCCAAGGTCAAATCTGTTTAACCATTTTAGTGTGTGCTAACTATTCTACTGGTGACATCTGTTTCTTTTAGATTGACTTACAAGGCAAGTTGTACATTTTGGAATTTTACTTTGTAAGTTTTAAAAATGTGCAACAGCAGCTCTAGGTCCTAAGGATAAGTACTTTCAAGAAATAGAACATGTCAAAAATCTAGCGTAAGGGGAAAGTCTACTACTTCTATAGCCATAGCATCCGGAGGCCCTAACCAGAATTGGGGACTCATTCTGTCTATACACTGATTAGACATCAGTTAGCTTTCAATTAATCCCTTTTTAAAAAAGCAAAACAAAGTTTAGCACTGAAACATGAAGAATTTACAGGTATGAGGACGGAAGTATTTTTTACCCCAAACGAGTACTAACTTTCCCCACCACTAGGAATGGGAACTGAATACAATCTATTTTAATGGAATACCTTGCTCCTCTAGTGCAACTATCAAGAAGGGCATGAACCACCTATCCACTACAAAGTGAAACAAATAGCAAAAAGCCACCAGATATCATCTTTGGTCACAATCAACAGCCTACAGGAGGAAGTCAGTCACTCTTACTCAATCCTCTGAGAAATCCATTTTCACCAGTAAAACATTTATTTCCATCCTAGCTGTGTTATTGACGTTCGTAGTCCATCTGAATTTGTTGCAGTTAAGGGAGAAAAACTTGGCTCCAAGAGTTCTTGAAACATTTTAAACTTTACTAATTTCGTAAGTTAGGAACATTCAAAACATTTTGAAAATTTGGAACCTCAATGTGACTATTAGTGCTATTATACAAGTTAGTTCATCAGGTTAGGACAGTTCACGTTGAAAGTTTATTAAAACTTGCAAATGCCCAAAGCAAAGTCCTATAAGATCAGTAGTTCTCAATCTGTGGCCCATGGACTATATCTAAGGGATCCGCAAAAGACAGACTGAAAAGTGACAGAAGAGAATTCAACTATATATACCGACAAAAGATTTCCAAAGGGGTCTGGCACTTGCATCTGAAGTTTCCAAAGAGGTCCATATCTCCATTGGAAGTTTTTTAGGGGTCTGCAAATGAAAAAAGGTTGAGAACCACTGCTATAGACTAGCGCACTGATATTTATACAGTGAGGTTTATTAGGAATAACACCTTTCATACAACTGTATCTGAAACACCTCAGGGTTAAATACAATTACAAAATTAACAGCAAAGGTAAGAGCACAAATGAGATTTTAAAAAAGGTAGAGAAACAATGAGACTGCTCCAGATGGGAGAAGATGTGTAGAAAGTTCTTGAACACACACGACTTTCTCTCTCAACATCTTCTTACTTAGTAAATGAGTAGAGGGAGCAGATGGAGAACAAAGAGAGAAGATTCAAGAGGCAGAATGAAACATGTCTTATGGTTGGTTTTTAAAAACAAGGCAATGTCAGTCTGGTCCCTGCAATTAGTAGGGAACCTGGGTATATGCTTGGAGATCTTTCCACTCTACACATATGTGGGAAGCAACATTTTGTATATGCTGGAACAAACAGGAACTTGAGAAACTCTAAAAGGAGTTACAGTATTCAAAGCAAGATAAAGATCTCTGCAGAAGTAGCATCAAGACCGGGGGTACACAGAGGCAATGTTGCGGAAGTGACAATAGGCAAGTTTGCAGACAAAGCATATATGGGGAGATCAGAGTCAAGGAGAGGGCTATGGTTATGGGAACTGAAGGCAAAATGGGAGATCAGAAGCCAGAACAGAGTTTGAAATTTGTCCCACAAACCCTTGACCGATATTTAGGTGAAAGATTAATCCGTAAGCGAACAAGGCTGAAGTAAGCAGAGACTTGACAATCAGTGTAAGAGTGGTAATTTAAAGCAGTAGTTTTCAAACTTTTTTCTGGTGACCCAGTGGATGCCCACGACCCAACGGAGCTGGGGATGAGGGGCTTGGGGTGTGGGAGGGGTTTAGGGCTGGGGCAGAGGGTTGAGGTGTGGGGGTGAGGTCTGTGGGGTGGGGCTGGGAATGAGTGTGGGAGGAGGAGGGTGTGGGAGAGGGTCAGGGCTCTGGGCTGGGAGTGCAGGCTCTGGGCTGGGGCCGGGGATGAGGGGTTTGGGGTGCAGGATGGGGCTAGGGGTTTGAGGGGGGACTCAGAGCTGGGGCAGGGGATTGGGAAGCGGGCTTACCTCTGGCGGCTTCTGGTCAGTGGCGCAGCCGGGGTGCAGAGGCAGGCTTCCCGCTTGTCCTAGCACCGCGGATCGCACTGCACCCCAGAAGCAGCCAATAGCAGGTCCGGCTCCTAGGCGGAGGCCCGCAAGTGGCTCTGTGGGGCTCTTGCTGGCAGGCACCACCACCACTCCCAGCTCCAATTGCCCGCTTAGGAGCCAGACCTGCTGCTGGCTGCTTCCAGGGCACAGCGCGGTGTCGGAACAGGTAGGGGCTAGCCTGCCATAGCTGGGCAGCACCGCCGATGGGACTTTTAACGGCCCAGTTGGTGGTGCTGACCAGAGCCACCGCGACCCAGTGCCTTACATTCCACGACCCAGTACTGGGTCGCGACTCACAGTTTGAAAACCACTGATTTAAAGGATACAATATACAGGAACAACTATGAACTAACACTGATTCAATAGAGTTCATACGGCTAACACTGTGGGATAGATAAGACTAAAGAAATCCCAGAAAACTGGTTATAGATGGATTACCATTTACTATGTATTGTGCTGAACCAGCTGAAACATTTATCAGGATAACAGGAAAAAGTAGCAGTTAAAAACAGAAGTGAGAAGTAGGGGAGTAAAGGCCTTAGAACTGAGCTCTTGAGTTTCAATAGGAGAAATCACCAGAGACAAAGCGGTATTATAGGGGGAAGGACCACAATGAAAAGAAACCCAACACCTGAACAGTTACAGAGACTACTCAGGAAGACAAAGTCAATCAGTGAGTGCCAAGATTTACACAGAGGTCAAGACAAACTTTTGCTGATGACTGAATACACAGATGCTACTAGGCAATTGTCATAGTGAAACTGAATTACAAGTAGTTGAGGCTATTGTCAAAAACGTGGTTTGAACATCGATAGCAACACAATCATTTTGCAAAGAAAGAAGGGGTTAAAGACTAAACCAGCCAAGATTTTCAGAACTAAATAGCGATCTTGGGTACCAACGTGGCATCTGATAGCAAGTGTTCACTTTCTGAAAATGGAGACTCCTTTAAGGTGTCTCAATTTGGGCACCCAAAATCACTGCTCAGTTTTGGTGATTAGTGTGCACGTCATGGTCAGAGAAAGGCTTATGAATAGGTGGGTAGTAGCAGATTTTAGGGCGCTGGGAAGGTAACAGCAGAAGGAAAAGGAATTGTTGATAATAGTAGAAATGTTGCAAGCAATGCTGCTGAGGCAAGACCAAATGACAAGGAAAAGTGCCAAGTAAACAGGTAGTTTTCCTTAAAGTACCGTATATACTCGTTCATAAGCCGAATTTTTTTTTAGTAAAAAAGGGAAGCACCAGAGAAGGGGGTCGGCTCATGAACGGGTATAGAGAGGGAGAGGTGGGACACAGCCCCCTTCCCCCCCACCCCTCAACAGAGGGAGCAAGGGGAGGCAGCACAGCCAGAAGGGAAGAGGCGAAGCCAGAGTCTCTCCGCTTCTGGCCACGCTGCTCTCCCCCCAGCCTCCGAAGCAGCTACAGCCGTGCTGCTTTGCCCCGCCCTCCAGAGCAGGCTCTGGCCACGCTGCCGGAGCACGCTGAGGCCATGCCACCCCGCCCACCCCGCTGGAACATGCTGCGGCCGCGCTGCCCGGTCTGGCCCACCAGAGCAGGCTACCGCCACGCTGCCCAGCCTGCCGGACCAGCTCCAGCCAGGCCAGAGACATCCTCCCCAGATAAGGTGGGAATGGATGGGACCAGGAGAGTGTGGGGGTCCTGAAGGGATGGTATGGGGAGAGTGAGGGGGTCCCGGGCTGGGGGGGAGGGTCATGTGGAGGGTGGTCACAGGGGTTACTCCCCTGACTCGCAGCTTCTCCCTCCCCCCCCAAAAAATTGCCCCACCAGTTGCTGTCCTGGCCCATCAGGGTAAGCAGCTGGCGCGCCGGGACACTTTGTTTACTTAGGTTTACCTTGGTGCCTGCAGATGCTCAAGGTAAACAAACCATCTCCTGATGGCCCGGGAGCCAAAGTTTGCTGACCCCTGAATTATAAGGTCGGCTTATGAACGGATTATAAAAATTTTCCATTTTTACTTATCCATCTTGGGGGGTCGGCTTATAAACGAACCAGCTTATGATAGAGTATATAAGGAGTATATACGGTACGATGACAGAAGGTGAATAAAGTGTCTGACAGTGCTGCAAGTTTGGCCAGTTACATTAAAAGGTGGATAGAAATCCTTTGCACGTGGCCAAGAATAGGATGAAAAGGTGGAAATATTAAATTGAGCGAGGCATTAGCGAACATTCAAACCAACAGAGTGGTCAGTGGGAGTGAGAGACTAGAAAAGATGGGACGCTGCTGTTAAAAGTCACATGGCCATGGAGGAACAGATTAGCTAATACTTCATACACAGCTCTTTTCACCATCAATGCATTTTACAACACACTTAATACATCCCTCCAAGATAGGCAAGTATCCCCATTTTACAGGAGGGGAAACTGCAGCAGAATCATCATGTGATTTGGCCAAGGCCACAGAGCATGTCAGAAGCTCAAGAGCTCATGGCTCCCAAGACTTGTTCAAAACATACCATGCCTTGCTCTGTATAGGATCTAGAAAGACTCATTCACGAGACACACAAGTGACAAGGTCAGAGGGGTAAAGACCAGTGAGGTAGAGACATTCCTAACTGAAAGAAGGGTTAGACTTGGGTGTGAAGGTGTTAAATGAGAAAGTCTGAAAACTGCTCCCTCGATGTCAATGCAGGAGAAAGCCAATACGGAGAGTCTATGTTTGATACATCACCTTCCTCCATGGTCTGACTCATGGGAATTCAAGGAAGGAGGCGGCAGAGGCCAACATCTTAGTAAAGCAGTGATGTTAATAGCATACTGCCTGAAGTATGGTAGCAGGTAAATAGATTTGATGTTCAGCTTAAATTTGATAGATATGATGAGATGCCATATGACTCAAATGGTGGGAGAGGGCAGAGCGATAAACCTTTCATATGTGGAGTGTTACATTAAAAAAGGAAAACCTAATAAGGATATGAGATAGATATAATTTGCTTTGCCCTCTTTGTTCTAGGTAATTCTACTTTAGATGCCCGAAGCAAACAGGTAAGGGTGCACTGTTGTAAGCCATCACCTTGGTTGTTATGTAGTAACAGTTAACGTGTTTGTATGTAGAAATAGCAATATAGAAGGACTTGTGTGCTGCTCAACATTCTTACAAATTCAAGCCTGTTTAAAAAAGAAGCCTCCACTTTTAGTTCACTCAGGCATTATTTTCCTATTTACAGAGTGCTCCCATCTATCAGATTGTGTGTACGTACAAGAGATTTGCTATCAAGCTAGACAACCCCTGATTCAATAGAAGCAATTTCTCAATTACACCTATATCCAAGCAAAAGCCTGAGATGATTCTGGCACCAGGCCCTGAAGGTGACTGATTATGACCAACATTCCAGAACCAAGGAATCTCAAAAAAATCTACTTGCGCTCTCCAAATCTAGGGGCTTAGCAAGACTGATAAAAATGATTCAACTGTCATAACTGTACTCAAGAGCAGGTATGTCTAACTTTTCTGTAGTCATGTATAATCATACTGTCCTACTATATATTAATACAAAATTAAAATATGTCCCCTAGAATACTGATCTTCCAATCGCTCCCATCCCGCAAAGAGAAATGTTAAACATCCTACAAAAATGTGACCATGAAAACCCTTGCAATCAGAAGAAACAATATCTAGCATAGTTAGTCTATCCAACTGAAAAATATGGATATTAATTAATGCCCAGTGAACATTCCAGTTACAAATTTCTATGCATACCAAGTATTAAATGTTTGTAATTAGAAATACAGTAGCTTTACAACCATCACACATTTCCTTCATGAATCACATCAGAACAAGCAAAGTCAAATGCACATTTGATTTTTTTCTTAATATGGATCCTATATACATTTAGATAGTGCCCTGCCCTTAGTGTCCTTCCATTTATATTATTGGGCATCATACACAGCTGTTTTGGGGTTATAGGATTGCAAAGTAAAGCAAGTAATTCTGTTCTGGACTAAACAGGAGATAAAATGTATATGGTGTCCTAAAGTTAACACTGAAAAATAAAATTGTAATGAATACCAATGTAAACTGATATTAATTTTAAAATGTTCTCTCCCTTTGTAACCTTAAAAAAGGAACCGTAATAGTTAAAACAAAACATTTGAAAGAACCATACTCTATGGCACTAAGTAACTTCTTCACGCAAAATTATAGCACTAAAAAGTTCAGCAATTTAATTGGCTAAATATCCTCAAATATTTTGTAGTGAAATTAGTGAATCATGGAACTGAAGAGTCTAGCGAACAGTATGCTGATTTCAAATCAAAGTTTTGTGAGGCTCTTTTAATCAGGTTTGTTTTTATATACATATAAATTTAAAAAAAAAATGTTGAAAATGGCTGGGTGAGTGGAAAGGAAAGTTAACTGGATGATGGTTGGAAGGCTCAAATGTCCTCTCTCTTTCTAAACACTAGTCCAGGATTATTGTTTAAATTGTACGCACCCTGAAAGCATTTATTTCTGATCCCTGAAAGTGTTCAGCTTGCTGGTAAGCCCTAGTGTAGACAAAACACGAGCAGCTTTTAGTATTTTTATCACCATGTCAGTAAAATGCTGGATGCAATTGGAGCCCTGTCTACAGAAGTACTCCCACTGATGACACAGGTGAGAACTTCTCTATTATACTCACAGTTTCAATGTTACTTTTTTGACAAACTAAATAGAACTTTATGTATACTTATCAATTCACTATTTTTTGTATGCTAAATGAGCTTACCACACCATCTCATGCAGGGCCCTGTTAGAACATCAATTATAGCCCCTTAGTGTAAACACAGCCTTAAAGACCTAGTCTACACAGATTTTAGTATTGGTATAACTATCTGTTAAGGCTGTGATTTTACCAATCTAGTTATACTAATGCAATTCCCCAGTATGGATGCAATTATCCATATAAAGGTGCCTTATACCAGGATCACTTATTCTTCCCATATGGAATGTAAAACTACAACCACATTAAGGGGTCGTACCATTTTAACTGTATCAGTAGTATGTGTATAGAGAAGCCCAAGGATGGGAAGTTATCACATGAAAAGGTAAGAGTAATTTTGTAGAAAGCTCTGCAGATCAAAGACCTATCTGAAATGAGAACTCTATCAGTGAGTGGTGGGAAATAAAAGATGTGTTCTAATAGATCAACATGTCATGGGAAAACGTAGGAGGAAATGTCAGTGTACTTCCTATCTTCCAGGAATAATTATTTTATATTTCAGTAGTTCCTAGGAGCCCCCAGTCATTGAACAGGACCCATTTCTGATGTGCCATGCAAACAGAACAAATCCATACAATACAAATCCATAATCCAACAAAATGATCTGATCTTCTTGTACTTATGTTAATTTTGGATCAGAGAAAAACAGACTAGCCAATGCATCCATGCAGAGGACATTCCCCTCGGAAGGAGGAGTTTATCAAAACCACTATGGATGTGGGTTGTTGGAGAGTTAACGGACTTGCCAGACTAAACTAGGCAACCTTCAACGTTTTCTTAACAAGAGTTCAAAACTAGCATGACGGAACTTTCCACAGAGACTTCAGCAGATGTTTATTTTGTGTTTTCTGTACTTAAAAATATTTTTGGAAGATGAATTGGTTCTAATGGTTACATACTGAGAGAAAACATTGGTGTTTAAGGATATTATTTGTCCTTTAAAAACAGGCAACGAAAAGTGTAAGTGACAGGCTAGATACTAGTCATGGGCACAAAGGTCCATGGAGCCCTTCCCCCAGAGCAATACCAAGAAGGATACCCAAGTCTTGTGCCGCACAAAAAGGGTAAACGGCATGGTCAAAAGGCAATTAAATGATGTGATTTTTAAGAATGACCTTGCAAACCCATTTCGCCAGAATCAAAAGCCTTATTGCAAAGCTGGGGTTATCTATGCAACACCTCGGAATATTTATTTTAACTGTAATGACTCAAGATATCTAACCTCAACCCTACCATTAGTCCCTTGGACTCGCACCTTTAGCCACTCATCCAGGATAAAATATATCAAGTCACAGAGCTCAGAATCATTTTCAGTGTCTGAAAGCGCAAATAAATTTTTTACTTTTCACTAAATTAGATCAAAGAACTATTTGCATTGTTAGGTTGTAAGTGTAAACACCTTAATGAAGTAGCAAAAAAATAGGGGCCCTCTTGTTTACCTTAAAGGGTTTTTTTTGTTTTTGTTTTTTAAACCTCAAGTTAATCATCATTTAACTTGAGGGAGCCAACTT
This sequence comes from Chrysemys picta bellii, assembly GCF_011386835.1. Classification (NCBI taxonomy): domain Eukaryota; kingdom Metazoa; phylum Chordata; order Testudines; family Emydidae; genus Chrysemys; species Chrysemys picta. The sequence continues at coordinate 88,022,318 of NC_088791.1, read as the reverse complement.
CATTATAAAGGCTAGTCTGGACACTCCCAACATTTGTTCCAGGCTACAAATATCTGTTTTACCCTCAGGAAGTCTAGGAAAAAGCATGGAAATGATTGGCAAGGATTCAGAGAACAAAGCGGAAGGAAGAAACTGCCAAAATTAGCTTCTGCACTTGAGTAGCAAAAATATGTAGTAAAAAGTTTCTAGGTCGCTCGCCTTTAGATTTTCTTAATCATTAGAGTAATAGAATCGTAGGGTTAGAAAGGACCGCAAGGGTCATCAAGTCTAACCCCTCTGCCAAGATGAAGGATTTGTTGTGTCTAAACCAGAGGTTCTCAAACTGTGGTCCATGGACCACCAGTGGTCTACAAGCTCCATTCAGGTGGTCTGTGGATAGTTCCCTCTAAGGTGCACACCTGGCAGCCGCACACAAGAGAATGAAGGGCCACCCACCTAATTAGTGGAGCCACGCAGACGTGGCTCCACTAATTAGGTGCCTGGACCCTGGAGAAAACGCACATGTAAGGTGAGGTGGAGGCCTTGGGGTGGGATAGGGGGTAGGTGAGTGGGCGCAGTGAAGTGAGAAGAGGGGATGGGGGGAAATTTGGGACATGCAGGGCTGCGGTGGCCAGAGAAAGAGACTACTTACCCCAGCTCGGGGGCTGCGGCAGCGGGGGAGAGAGGGAGAGATCCCCCTCCTTCCCAGCAGAGGCTGCAGCGGCAGGGAAGAGGGGGCACATCCATTGCATTAGAAAGGTAAGACTAATGATATTAAAATATGAGGTGTGCACTTTTATTTGTAGAACAAAAAGAACTATTAAGTTTTTTTTATATAGCGCTTTTATCCAAAACGCTTTACAATAATTAGCTAATGGTACAAACAACATTTGGAAAGATCATTAAGTGGTCCGCAGAGACCCTCAGCAATTTTCAAGTGGTCCACGAAAAAAAAAGTTTGAGAACCACTAGTCTAAACCATCCAAGACAGATGGCTATCGAGCATCCTTTTGAAAACCTCCAGTGAAGGAGCTTCCACAACCTCCCTAGGCCGTCTGTCCCATTGTCCTACTGTTCTTACAGTTAGGAAGTTGCAACATATTTCCCCAAAATGCTCAAAGAAAATAATAGTGGCAATGTCTCAGAGCAGCTTTCCTCAACCCATGACTGCAAATAGCTTAGGAGACTTTTTCTTCCTTAAATTGCTAGTCATCTTGAATACAAAATTCCATATCAATATATTTTTCCTGGAAAACACCTGCTGAGGCCAAATTATTAAATGCGGCTTGGGAGTACAGGATGAGCTCCAAATCCCAGAAGTGAACCAGACCAACGTTCTGGCTATTTAGCCCTCTAGTCACAATGTTTGTTGCAATATCCCACCCATCCAGCCATGGTCCAGAACTGGCCTGTTCTCTCTTAGGACATCGAAGATTGCATGTAAAACATTAAAACCATTTGGAGTGCAGAAATAAATAGCATGGACTTAAATATGCAGTTTGTTTTGCTTGCATGTGGAAGGGAACAACCTAGCCAAGACAGCTGGCCAGTGGCTTGATTCCTTAATGCTTGCAAATATTTTTTGCATATCTTTTTAAAACTTAGATTAGCACCTGCATGTTGATACTGGAGTCTGACTAGAATTCCAAGGCCTACTCTTCCTTTTAAGTTTTCATGGAAAGCCAGACCATGGCAAGATTGAAGAACTGAAATACCAATCTCTTTTCAAATGAAATAATTGGGCACAAGATACTCCACCTTCCTTATAAAGCTCAATGTTACAAGGCTAAACATCCAACTAAACCTTCTGAAAAAATGAAAGAGGGCCCATTTAAAACAATGTTGCCCCAAAAGAATCCCAGGATGACAATTATGGTAGCAGTCTAGCACTGGTAGCTGGCTATCCCCCTCTTCCCACCCTAGCTCAGAGAAGCTGAAGGCATGAATCAGGTGATAGGTTCATGGCTGCCTTGATTCACCTACCTGATATAGGGATCCCTCCCAGACCTGTGTTGTGTTGTGGCGGGAGAGTCAAGTCCAAGAAATTACTATTTGAGGTGGGATTTGCTGTGTGGTTCAAGTGCATGATGCTATTGCGTGGGAAGGCCATCCAAGGATAGCGAGCTGCTTGGCCTGGAAAACTGAAGGAGTTGTAAACTGCTCGGTGCTGTTGAAACTGCGGGAACCTCTGTGGCAAGACTGGAAAGGTGCTACTGAGAGAGTTGGCATTTGAGGGCGCAGCAGGATGCAGGAATCCAGACCCTGACCCTTTGGCGGTTGTAGTGTGCGGGGAAGGGTTCTGAAGAGATGTGGGCGAGAGGGAAGGCTGGTCTTGGACTGACAGTTCCTTCTCAATCAGGTCTGCTAAGGCTTTGCGGGTGATATCAAAGGGGTCAAACCCTAAGTCATCCTCTTGCTGTTTGGAGGAGCCAAACCCAAATGCCGCTTGCCAGTCTGTAGAGGAGGATACTGGGATGGTTTCTGTTGGAGGAAAAGAGGGATGACATTTAACATATGAACTAATCTCACCTTCTTAGTCTTATTTCTGCAGTTTTCAGACCCAATACTATTAAATGTCAACATCCAGTCACCTTTCATATTAATACATTTTTATGACATTGCCTCAAAGCCATTTGGTATTTGAACAAATGCTTCCACTTTCACAGCCCATCTTATCTTTCTATCTCACCCCCTACAAACTAACTAGGAATTTGGGGCGATTTGAGATATTACAGACAGGACTGATTTCACTGCAGGATAAAGCAGAAACAGACCTAACGTGCAAAAAACGAAAGCCCTTACCAAATAAATATCTTCAGTAAGAGCAAAGAATAGAAATATAGGATGGCTAAACAGGTGCTTGCACAGAATATTGTTTGAGTTTTTACTAGTAAAAGTTTTCCACTGAATAATGCATTAGTCAGAGTGACAAAGTAAAAATCCCTTAGTCTTATTAAATAAAGTTGCTGTTAAATTCAATAGTCTGCTTTCAGTTCTAATGTTGTACTTCAGGGCTGATATGTAACAATTTTGTAGGAGGGAAAAGATTTGGCTTCTGGTAGTTCTGAAAACAAGTACTGATGACTTCTGAGCAACCCTGGGAAATATCTTGCAGAGTATCAACAAAACCAAATTACGTGAATGAGTAAAATATGCACCTTGACAAAGGAAGTTGAAGAAAAATAGCTGTACCGTACATTTTGATAAGTGCTTTGAAGCACTGTTGTGGACACGAGTTACCAAAAACACTTCCTTGCATTTTCATTTCCTTTGTGTATATATAGTTCTATCTTACTGTTTATATAGGTTTTAAAAATATTCAATTCATAGTCTCTGAACATTGGAAGCTGTCATTCAGTTTTTGGAGAAAGTATAACAGACATCAGGCTGGAGACAGATTCTGAGCCAGCAAGACCCTTTCTATAAGGCAGTATCACAAATGAGCATTTGCATTGTCTCCCTCTGTTGGGAGGGAGAAGCTGGAATCAACTGCCTAGAGGAGTGCACACCATTGTGAGCAGAGTGGAGAAATTACGGGAACTGCTCTGTGCATCATTTTTCAGAAGACTAGAATCTAAACTTCCACTTTTATCCCCAATATGAGAATTAAAAAGACACTAGGCATGAGGAAAGTAGATCTTCCACATTTAGGCTTTGTCTACACTACCATTTTTGTCAGTAAAACTTTTTTTGTTTTTTTCCACACCCGACTGACAAGTTTCACAGACAAAAATGTTGGTGTGGACAGTGCTATGTGGGCAGGAGAGGCTCTCCTGCCGACATAGCTGACGCCGCTCGCTGGGGCTCGTTTAATTATGGCCAGCAGGAGAGCACTCTCCTGCCAGAAAAGAGAAGCTACATGGGTGACTTTACAGTGGCACAGCAATAGTGGTAGAGCTGTACTGCTGCAAGATCCACAGTTTAGACATAACCTTAAATTTAAGTGGCAACATAATCCATAAAGCACAAGTGACAGCAGTGGAAACCAGATCTATGTTGCCTGGGAGTTCACCCTCCACTGTTGCTTATTCCTTACATGATCAGTCTCCAATACCAATCATTTCCTTAGTATGAATTTTGATGACAAAACAGGATGATCAATTCAGGTAGAGAATAAAACATGAAAAATATATTAACTCAAGCAAAAAGCATTCTGATCTTGAACAAACATGTTTGGTAATATATTGCCTGGTAAATATCTATGAGGCAGAATTCTTTAAAGTATCGTGCCATTAGCCACTAGACACTTGATACCACCACAGAGTATGTCTAGTTTCAGTTCATGTACCTGATACAGCATAACATCCCATTCCTGTGAATGGATATTCTAAAAAACCATCTCTGCAATGCAGTTACCTTTCAGTGGCTGTAGTTGGCCCTAGATTGTGTAGTCAAACACTGGCCAAAAAAGATGGAGACTAGGTTAGCTTACATAACCATCAGCCAAAAACTCTGTCATAACCACTTCACTAAATATAATTACAAACCTGTGCATGCTGGATCTTCAGATTATAATACAAATATGGCTTTTGGTATATATTACTCATACCTCTCTATGTTGTTCTGTTATTTTAAGCAAAACATTTTGAACATGCTTTCAACATTAAGCTAAAAAATTGTGTTTTTAGCATTTAAGCAGATATGAATACTACTGCACTAGATGCTCTGATAATTCCAACAAGCAGTTGGGATCTGGGAAGAGTGATTTCTTGATAAGAATTAAGTAAACGTATTTAGTTGACTCTCAAATGTAATTAAAATAATGGTGAGGAAAAAAAATAAAGAGGCATAAACTTCAAAAATAAGTGACTTCCAACACCTTAACCAGGCTTTCATACCTGATGTGAAGAGGCTCTGTGGTTCTGGTGCTGTGGGCCAGTCACTGGAAGTCTGTGGAGAGCTGGGGAATGGGGGGAGCCCGCTTGGGATGGGGTTGGGATGCCGGAAGTTGTCCGAGAAGAGCGACTGTGACTCTGTTACAGCCCCTTCAAAAGGAGACCGCGCACTGTGATTGGATGAACTGATGGGTATGACTGGATTGGGTTTTGATAAACCAGGTGGTGGTGAAGGTGTGTCACTGTTTGTTATCTGGTGGCAGGGGAGAAAAAAAAGTCAATAGAATAAGATATGTATCTTTAGACTTAAAGTCATTCCTTATTAATAAAACATTTTAAAATTCAGTTTGAAGACTAGAAAAATTCAGATAAATTAAGATTAGTTCTGTGAGCACACAGTTTAAATGTCAAACAAATCAGCCTGATGCAGCCCATTTCTGGATCAAAAGGCATTTAAAATTAGTTGACAGTTATCAAAAGAACTAACATGCCACACTGATATTTCACAAAAAAAATTATGTTTCTCTCAAAATAAAAGTTGCAACTGAACTTCAAACAAATACAATTCATATTTACATTATGTTGGCTTTCAGGCCATACCTGCTGTGAGTTGTCACCATTTCCTATACTGAGAGCGTCTGAAGGTTTGTCGATAGGGCTGGAAAAAAGGGAGGGGGAGAAAAAAAATCAAATAAGATATATGCAAACATCAGAATAACCAAAGTGAACATCAGAAGTTGGCTTATTTTGGTATAAACGCTTAGAACAGAAATTGCCCAAAACTAATTTCAAGAGATTACGAAGAAAAGTCCACCTATTGTTTGAGGACTTCTTAAATCAGAAGTGTTCCAGTTCTACCATTTGCCAAGTTTTAGTTTATGGCTATAGAGGTGTATTTCATACACTCTATTCTGCTTGTGCATTGTTCTACTGAGCATCCAATGGTCATCTGCAATCCCAAATTTGTTATCCTTCAATTCTGCCTGCTCCATCGGTTAAAAAATATTTAGTACCATGAGTTTGTTACTGAGATGCACAAAGAACTTAGTTCCCCCTTGTCCCTAATGTGTATTTCATGCTTATAAGAGGTAGACAGAAGATTGACATCCTTCATCTAGAGAAAGAGACAGACAAAGCAGTGGCAGGTCAAGCTTCCTAGAATGGCTTATCACTGGTGTTTCAACGTTGACCTGGACAACTACTAAGGTGGAGAGGGAGTTAAGTCTGCAGACTCAGAAAATTTGAGAAGAGGCCAGGTCTAAAAACAGAAGAGAAATGCAGAGAAAAATGAAAAACAGAGAAAAGGACAAAAATGCCACCTCAGAATCACTGCAGCCATTCTAAGACATTCTGACAGCCATTTAGGAGCAGTCCAGAGTGCTCTGAATTCCATGCTAGCCTAGGGAATCAGTGTAGGTCCAGATGGAAAAGTCCCATAAATTCAGGCTATGACCACAAGTACAGCTTATCTACCCCTAGCACAACAGAGGCCTGTAAAAGTGTCAGACTGTACAGACCCAAGTGCTTGCCTCTGCAGAGAAAGAATATCAAAAGTAACATGAAGAACTTTAGAATATTACATTTTTATTAGAAAGCCAAAGTTCAATACAGGTCAAATTACAAACATTGTATTTGGTGCAAAAGTAATTCATATTAATGTTGAGTTATTTTATTTGGGTGCAGCCCTCTAGATCCTAGCCAGTTGTTAAAATGTCCTGCTGCTGTGAAGTTTGGGCACCTATTATACAAAGCCATTTGGCTAGCCAGAAAACATCATCATTTAAGAGATTAGAATTAACTTAAAACTTAATCAGAGAGCACAGGACTTGGGTAAAAAGCAATTTCTGTGCTTAAGCACATTGGTTAAACCTTACCTCAGATTAGAATTGGGCCTCAAGTATTTTCTAAGTTATTTTTAAGGACAAAAATCATATAGGAACAGATATGTAGAATATGACCATTCCAAGGTAGTCCACTTAATTATTTCTTGTTCATCTCAAGCAAAATCAAGTTCTGTAAGAATAACTTATCCTATTTATGTTCCGAACAGAGATTTATGACAAAGGTTAATGCATACCTACAGCACAAGAATTCTGTTGCAAACTCTTCACTAAAAGCTTGTCTACACAGAGACATGCAGAAAATTCATCCAAATTAACTAGCACCCTCATTCAGAATTACAGTGGCCTTATTTCACTATCTTAATTAACTTTGAAGTGAATTAAACTAAACCAAATTAAGGCCATTAATTCTGAACAACAGCATCCACACAGGGATTTAATGTGGTTTTAACCAATCCACTTTAGTTAATTCAGATTAACATTCCTGCATGTCCTTATGTAGGCAAATCTTAAGTATTCAGTTCTTGGCAGAAAAAAAATGCTTAAATGATGTTTCAACCCTACAAAGACATTGACAATAATAGTATTGCTGCATCCTGAAGCAAGTATGTGACTGTTTATGACAATCCAATTGCTGAGAAGCAAAACAGATTATACTTGAGATCTATACAAAGGGTCTTTAAGTGAACAGGTTTTACAAGCTATAATTACAACCCCATCAATAAACAAATCAATGAATCCCTACATTTTAATAATTTCGCTTATGTAGTGCATTCCATTCAGAAAGATCCCAGTACAGCCTATAATATGCTTGTCCACCACTGAAATTCAGCCACAGCTGGAGTGAAACTTAGCAACTGTTTAGCTGCACACAGCAATAAATGACGGGAAGTGAAGAATATCAAAGTTAACTGAAACTAGAGGGGAAATTTTAGAAACTGAATTACCTAATTGGAATTTGCCCAAGACACTTTAGTTAACACTCCTACTCTTGGGTGAAGCGCCATAGGATTTCTGAACACAAATGAGGACGACTCCTCTTATATCTCAACCAAAAGGCGTGACCTTCAACAGTGAAATTTCTCTTATCACCATGCTAAGGTTTGGTTCAATACTGACCCAAAAGAAAGAATAGCTGCTGAATCGACACCACTACATCTGTGATATTCTGGGTTTTCCTTTGTCTTCTTCCTTCTAAAATTTGGATTAACCAAACCCAGTTTAGCCCAAGAGATCTAATGGAATCACAGCCTGTGGTGATATGATTGCAAGATGTAGCAAAATCTGCCCAACGATGTTTATGATGGAAGTGGATACCAACAGTACTATAAAGAAATTCAGAGACCCCGTGTAATAGTATGTCAGGAAACGGTCAACCAAGTGGATGAGACTCCTTGGCACAAAGGAATTTCAGCAAACTGTGGTGCCCTGCCATTCATGCTAGTGTACAAAAACATAGGAAATCGCTGAATATTGTGGCTAAGTTCCTAGAACACATCAAGGTGAAGAGATGGAAGTAAATATTTAGTATTACAACATTTACCTTTTTGGCCATCATAAGCCAACTTTTCAAAAGACATCAACTAAAAGCCTCCTAATGCACTACAAGAATTATACTTTTCTTGAAGAACTTTTGAAGTTGTTCATAAATGTCGGGGACTTGTCTCTGGCTAGGACATGCTTAGTGTGGGAAGCTTCTACATAAGCTTCCTATGACCGTAGTGCTGCCAATTCACCTCAATCCTTACCTGCACCATCACTTATTATCTTAGCTCTAGGATTTTCCCAAACTGTCACACATGCAGTGTTTTTGACATGGGGTAGAGGCTAGGCTGAGCCCAAACTAGTTTCTATATGTGACCTGATCAAATTTTGAATCCAGCTCTCCAACCAGAGAGGCCGGAGAACCATCCCTCCACACCATTAAGTGAGAGAGAAAGCAAGCTAGCTAAAGTATAAAAGGCAGCACAATTACCCGAAATCTGAGTCTGGACCATCTGGAGTCATGTGTTCTGGGTCTGTGCCATTTTCTAATATAGGAGGCGTTTTCCTGTGTTCCATTGTTAAACCGTTGGCTGATTTACTTGAACTCTGTAATGATGGCCAGGCATCTTTGTTATTACTGTTGGGTCTGGAAAAAGGCAAGAGTAAAAAAAAAGAAGAGTTCAAGTTATGAAGAAAGTGTTCTAAAAAAATTTAAACACTGAGGAAATGAATCCTTGTACCAGACAGTCCATAGGAATGGAATTATCTGGGCATATCTTTCAAATAGATTTTAATGATGATGGGTAAAAAAGGCTCCTCAAGAGAGAAGATTGAAGGAAACAGAGTTCTGCCCACTGATTAGATAAATGGACCGCCTACATTGGAGTCCAAACTCGTCCAACTGTAAAATATCCATTTAGACAGCTTCCAGTACAAAAACCCATGGGCTTGCTCTCAGTGAAGAAGCTTTAACTGTATCCCAGAAGTATTTAGTAGTTTTATAAACCGTGATCACATTTTTTTCCCCCCGAAGATCTTCCACACCCCACCATATCCCTGAGGATTTTCCCAGGCTGGCCTGAGAGAGCAGAAATTGAATTTGGTTGCCTGCCTGATGGTCCACAGCATCATCACTAGACCATGAAATTAGCCACTCCAGCACACTTTAAAGCAATCTATCCAAGTTACTGCCCAGTTCACTTCTTTTAATCTAAAACCTTTATGATTTCCTCTACAAAACAGAAGTAGAGTTCACTCCATGAAATGTATCTGATCTGGAAGAATGACTTCAGAGCGAGTAGTCAAAGTGGAAGTTATTTACTGCTGCAGGGAATTACATCACTAGACAACACTTCAGCCAGTTTCCATGTGTCTATTTGTACAAGTACATTTATATAATAACTGTCATCAGCTAATATCACAACACAAAACCTATTCATTTCTGGCCCCTTTCACTTTTTCCTATTGTTCTTTCCTATCCACTTCAGAAAACAGCATCCCATTGGAGGCAAGTGATTGCATAGTGTGCAAGTGCTTCATTGTAAAAAGGCATACACTAAAAGCGGAGTCTTCTTTTCCACCTGCTTTCTGATTACTCTTCATAAGCATAAGACTTACTGCATGCCCAAGCATTCATTCCACACATACAGGTGGATTTAACAAGTTCCTAATTGAGACCAGGAAGATTCCTATGGCTCTTTAGCTATAGCACTGTTTTCCAAATTCCTATTCAGCCTCAATATTTCATTATAATCCTAGCTGTCCCCACATCTCAGATATTGCAAGATTTACTATTTTGTCTCCATCTACTGTTCTCTCTTTGTGGGTCAACTCCTACGTACATTTAAGTTATGCACAAATGAAAGATTTGACCTAAAACTCATCTTAGACCTCAACACCTTTGAGAGAAGAGGTTAAATACAGCACCCTATCAACGCCCTCTCACCAAATTGAGAATCAATTTATATTACATCTCATGTTATGATTAAAAATTTTCTTTTGCTCTTTTCACCATTCTATCCTGATGCGAGAGACTAATTTTCAACCCAAACAAAATTTCAAATTAATTCTAGTCTAGATGCGACTTCAGACTGCAATGGGCATTTCCTCCTTTCCCTCCCTCCAAAAAAAAGGTCTAATGGGTTAACTGATCCCCAAATATTTAAATCATAGCATAGACTTTCCTGTGGAAACAAATGTTTTAAAGTGCTCATGAACGCTAAATGCTTCCAAAGAGCTGTTCTCCAGCAATAATCCCTCACCCTACGTGCTAGTGAAACATTTTTAGTGTTACAAGAAAGCATTAATCATTTTGGCACATTAAAAGCAAGTTTGAGGAAAGTGGAGGAAGAAAAAAAAAAAAAAAAAAAGAGGACCAGAACCGTTTTAAAATCAATCCACTATCAGCACCCTATATTTTAAGTGACTACAACTGTCATTACCTCTACTGTATAACTATGGAATGCTGTGCCTATAGGTTTTTTTATTTATTTATTTTTTTTAAACATACACACCCACACCGGTGGAAATTACAACTTTTGCCTTTCACACAAATGAGGGAAAAAATAGCGTGAAGAGGGACTTTCACACTGGAACAAACTTAGAAAAAGAAAGAATGTTTATACAAAGAGTTTTTGCCCAGTAATTATGTTCTCTACTATTACTGCAGGCTTACATTTGAACATATATTTCTCACAGTTCAGCTTCTGCTTGATCCCTCAGTGAAATCCTAACACCGGACAGTCAAGAGAATGATTGTGAAACTATTGATTCAGATGTAGAATCTAACAGGAGAAAGACAGTAGCATATCAAAGAATCAGACAAATGAGAAGCTGTTTGTAAGTTGAAAGTTGTGAAGGGTTAGCAATTTAAATATGATTAGTCTATAATTTAATCAGCTCTCAAACTACATATGGTCATGTCTGATTAATATTTGAATGGAGACCTCCAACTTCCTCACTGCTGAAAGGACACTGGCAATCCAGACAATGCTGTCCACCACTCCACATCAGTACCGAATCAGTTTCCCACTGTAGTTATGCATTTCAGATGAATGACAAACTGAAGTTCAGTCCACTTGCAGTCAAAGTATCTCATGGCATTTTTCACAAGTGCCAGGATGATAGCTCTGGGGCCTGGCCAGATTCCAATGCTCATAGCTGCTTTCCAACTACCTGAATTCCTGCAGCAGTTTCAGATGGAGCAATTCTTCACTTCCTGTTCTGTAACATCTTGTGCTGGGATCCCATCAGGTTTCAAGTTAAGGAGAATTGGTTCAGGCCCTGGATGTGAAACCCATCAACACATGAATATTGCAAAAGTTGGTGTGTTGGGTTAACTTGGTTGCATTCTTCCCTCCAAGTTAGTATTGAACCAAAGGCTCAAGGCATGACAATAGGTGTCAGTGCTTCAGATGAGAAAACTGGAGATCCCGATCACTTGCAATCATTAAAGATTATGAGACTTCCTGTAAGAGTAGGCAAAAATAATCCTAGTCTCTTAGCCAGATTCCAATGCTGGTAGACAGAATGTAACTATCCAAACTCCCCTGGCTGTTTCTTTTTGATATCGTTTTCTTCATTTTCTTGCATAAACTGTTGTGCAGTGCTGCTGCCAGAATTCGTTTCAGTAGCAGGTGAACAAGCCCACAAAACTCTGATCGTGAACCAGAAGTGCTATATAAAATGTAAGGCACATTTTAAAAGTTTACCCCCAGTATGAAAGCCCCTTCGTGAATGGAAAATAGTTAATAGTTCCCATTTGTTCATCTTAAATTTAACATATTTAAGAAACACACCAGCTAATTGTTTTAGCTTTTGATTTATTTTTTGTATGGTTGTAAATTACTGAATGAAAAAAACTGTTAAGAGGTGGCTTTTGGAAAGTAGACCACAGCTGAAAAATATCTAGTAACACGCAGTAATGAGAAGACAGACGAAAAGAAAGAGAAAGTTACAATTCAAATATTTAACCAAAACCACCATTTAAGTTTGCTAGGATGTAGCGCCAAGGATATTTCACGCCATGTGCCTGTTTCTCAGCCAAAGGTAAAAGCAAAGACGAAAGTTCAACTGTTTCACTTTGAATTTCCCTGATTTTTAGGGCTTGTGTACACTTAGGGCTTGGCTACACTTGCGAGTTAGAGCACAATAAAGGAGCCCCAGGTACACTAACTCACTACCCGTCCACACTGGCAAGGCACGTAGAGCGCTCTGACTCCGCGGCTACAGCGCTGCTGGTACTCCACCTCAGCGAGTGAAATAACATTTGCTGTGCCCCCGCTGGAGCGCTGTGGCGCCAGTGTGAACAAGGTGTTGCATTAGTGTGCTCTGATTGACCTCTGGAAACGTCCCATAATCCCCTTAAATCAAGTGGCCACTCTTGTCATTGTTTTGAACTCACTGTAGGAATGTGGATATGCCCTTTCAAAGCTCTGTTTCTGACAGCTGGCTGCTTCTGCTCCGGGACAAAGGAATGGCACTTGCTGTGAGTGATGGGGGGAGGGGAGGTCTGCTGCTGTCTGAACTTACAAGACCGCATGCTGACACGCTCTCAGCCCCCCAAAATCCCACTCTCTCTCCCGCCACATACCCACAACACACTTCCTGTCACACTCCACCCCACACCCCACATTTGAAAAGCACATTGCAGCCACTTGCATGCTGGGATAGCTATCACAATGCACTGCTCTTTGGGGCATTGCAAGAGCTGCTAATGTGCGCTTCCAGCTGAGAGCATTTTCCCTGCTGTGGTCTCCGAAGGCTGGTTTAACTCCCAGCACTCTACAACTGCAAGTGTAGCCAGGCCCTTAAAACACTGCAGCAGCGTAGCTGCACCACTTGAGCTGTCCCGCTGTAGGGCTTCAGTGCTGACGCTACCTATGCTGATGGGAGGAGTTCTCTAGTAAACTTAGGTCCTCCACCTCCCCAAGAGGTGGCAACTAGGTCAATAGGAGAATTCACCCATCGACCTATCACTGTCTACACAAGAAACTAGGTCCATTTAACTGCATAGTTCAGAGATGTGGATTTTTCACAATCCTGAATTACCCAGTTATACGGACCTAATTTCCTAGTGTAGACCAGGCCTTAGTCTGTGTTCAAATCTTAACACTGAAGTATGTTAAATATTAAATAAACCATTAATCAAATATTTGGACACTTCAGCCACCATGACAGCAGAGACTGACCTCTTATCACAAAGCAAACACCACATTAGCTATAATTACCAAGAATTTGTTGCATAACAATATTCACTGAATTGCATTAATGTTACTGCAAAAATTGTGAAAATATTAAATAAAACCCTTCTGATACCTGCTTCAAAATGATGACCGCTTGTTTGGAGTTAATGTGCACAAGTCCATGTGGTACAAGAAGGGGGAACCCTTTCATTTATCAAATAAGATTCAGCATATGTTATGACTAGAATGAAGTACTGCATAATCCTGCATGTGTATGTGAGCAAAAATTTGAGATGGAACATTCCACATCTTCCATCTTAAACAGCAAGCATTGGGTGAAATGGGAGAGAGGACCAGGAATTTTAATGGAAATAACTTTAAAAGGAAAGTGTTGTCAGTCTGGCGTCAGTACTTACACATCATACCTCTGCAGTGCTGTCACTTTGTTTTTGTTCTTGTCAACTGTACCCGTAGACAGCTGGAGGAAGTTGGGGTTTAGTTTGTACAATTCTTGCAGTAGCTTCTGTTCATATTCTTGGTGTTTACCCGCCTGGGGAAAGAGTTAAAGTTTTCAATGCAACCTGAGTTGAAATTCATATTCCCTTCCCGATTTGAAAGATCTTGGGGCACAAAACTATAAGGCTTTGCTTGGCTCTCTAATAGAAAATTTGGACTCCCAATTTTGCAGTCAAAAGATTATTCCAAGGAGTTAGAGGCTCATGCTCCCAGATACACTCAACCAGCTGAATTTGCCAAATTGCTTGCTGTTTTTTTAATATGAAATTCATTTTCTCTTTTGGTACCTTTTAAAGCAGAAAATCAATTTACTCAAGCCTTCCTAGGACTTATTCTCCAGTTCCAGAAAAAATGTTTGCTGTAGTACAGTCCAAATAAAGTAAGTTTCCAAGAGAAGTGTGTAGTCTGCATTTTACATCCCCCTAATGTATATTAAGCTGTCCAGAGGGAAGAAAGAGATAGTCTCTTCACTTCAAAGAGTTTCTTTGCTGTTGTAAACAGTTCTGCATTCCAAGGACTATTTCAAAAGCATCACACAGCTGTCAATAGGGTAAGAAAAAGCACTCTGGTTAGTGTGACTGGGGATTGTTCAATATAAAAGTGGATTTCTGTACAGCAAAGTATTACAGGGAGACAGGCACGCTGCTTTCATGAACTGCGGAGATTTCTATGCCTGAATTATTCATACTGCGCAGACTCTACTTCTGAGTGAGGAAGGGGATGAGATTCTTTCAATCCAAGTCTATCCTTTTGGCATTCCTAGAACATATTAGAACAGTTTATCTAATGTTTATTCAATCTAATGCAGAGTAGCTTTTTCTCCATTTTATTTATTTTTTGAGAGAAGGCACTTAAGCATGACAATTGAAATAGGGTTAGACTAAATATTAAAACATTTTGCCTTTTCTCTCTTCCAATAACCAAAGCTGTCCAAATTTGAAGGAAGTTTTTGGTACGAGTCTTGGGTTAGAATGGTTACAATGTAATATTACATGCAAGTTGAATGTATTTCAATATTTACAAGAATTTTAAATTAAATCTAAAGTTGCAAAACACATTTAATTTGAGACTCCCAGTCACTTGTGCCCAGTGACCCTCGACACTAAGATAGGCACTTTAGAAACAGAAGCAAAGACAGCTCCTGTAAAATTGGAGCTATATCATTACGCAAGTATCAAGTGTTCATTACACCTTTAACACTTATTTTGTACATAGTGTCATGAAATGGTATGTCTAATAGCATAATGTCTAATAATGCATATTATGGGGTGTGATTTCTAAAACGCTCAAACTTGTTGTGCACTAACCAGTCCATGTAGACCCTAAATATTCCCCAGTAAACTTTAACATAGTACTGTTTCAAACAGTATTATGCTGAAATGCACCAGGAAACCTAGTGTGCACCAGCAGGGTCTACACAGGTCAATTAATGTGCAAAGCATTAGTGCACTTTACAAATCACACCCCCCTGGTGCACATTGCTAACCCATGTAAACAGCCCTCAGTTATACCCATCAAGGTTAAAAAAAAGATAAATACAATTAAACTATTCATGACAATGTCAAGTCATCCCAGAAATACTGTACTATATTACAACTCAATCAAAAAGTAATCTTTAGCCTTACATTTTTAAAACAGCAGAAGTATTGTTTCTCATTTTAAACCATTTCATACGAAACTAAAAGGTACCAGGGGAAAAACAGTCCTTACTTTACTTACCTTACTAAGACTCACTCAAACAGTACTGATTATGCATCCCACTTCCACTAAGTATGATAGGTAATCCAATCAGAGCTAGAGACCTTATATACACCTCTTCAGTAGCACAAGACTTTAGAGAAAAGTCTCCAAATCAGGCAAAGTTAAAAAAAATACTCAGTTTTTATGACACCATCACATTATTTTGATCTATACTCAAAAGGCAATCCTTCAAAGCCCACACCTTCAGTCATGCAAGCCAAGCTACTGGATTATGGGAGGAACAGAAACCTGTATGGTTTCCTTTTAATCCCTAATCAAAAACCACTTTTCTGAGTAATTCCTGACAATCATGAACTTAACATTTGGTTAATGCATCCTAACCTACAGATGTATTACGCTCTAATAAATTACCCTCATAACATCTTAATATTCTTCCAAATGCTTAGCACCCATTTCATGAGATACAGTAGGAAATATATTCAACAGTTTAAGATTTCATAAAAACTATCCCACAATTGTCTTACAAACCTTTAACTATCCAATACTTGGAGGACTGACTCCTTTTGAGCCTGTAAAAAAATAGTACTTATTGGAAAACCACCAGCACCCAATTGGCTAAGTATCTTTTGGGTTAAAAAAAAAAAAAGAAATTTTGCCATGATAATATTTAAAGGCTGGCTTCACTATACTTTAATATAAGTCATTAATGATCTGGAGGGTTGCGTGGACTGCATTCTCAGCAAGTTTGCAGATGACACTAAACTGGGAGGAGTGGTAGATATGCTGGAGGGTAGGGATAGGATACAAAGGGACCTAGACAAATTAGAGGATTGGGCCAAAAGAAATCTGATGAGGTTCAAGAAGGACAAGTGCAGAGTCCTGCACTTAGGACGGAAGAATCCCATTCACTGTTACAGACTAGGAACCAAATGGCTAGGAAGCAGTTCTGCAGAAAAGGACCTAGGGGTTACAGTGGACGAGAAGCTGGATATGAGTCAACAGTGTGTTCTTGTTGCCAAGAAGGCTAACGGCATTTTGGGCTGTATAAGTAGGGACACTGCCAGCAGATCGAGGGACGTGATCATTCCCCTCTATTCGACATTGGTGAGGTCTCATCTGGAGTACTGTGTCCAGTTTTGGGCCCCACACTACAAGGAGGATGTGGAAAAATTGTAAAGTCCAGCGGAGGGCAACAAAAATGATTAGAAGAACAGGAGTACTTGTGGCACCTTAGAGACTAACAAATTTATTAGAGCATAAGCTTTCGTGGACTACAGCCCACTTCTTCGGATGCATATAGAATGGAACATATATTGAGGAGATATATATACACACATACAGAGAGCATAAACAGGTGGGAGTTGTCTTACCAACTCTGAGAGGCCAATTAATTAAGAGAAAAAAACTTGATTAGGGGGCTGGAGCACATGACTTATGAGGAAAGGCTGAGGGAACTGGGATTGTTTAGTCTGCAGAAGAGAAGAATGAAGGGGGATTTGACAGCTGCTTTCAACTACCTTAAAGGGTGTTCCAAAGAAGATGGATCTAGACTGTTCAGTGGTACCAGATGACAGAACAAGGAGTAATAGTCTCAAGTTGCAGTGGGGGAGGTTTAGGTTGGATATTAGGAAAATCTTTTTCACTAGGAGGGTGGTGAAGCACTGGAATGGGTTACCTAGGGAGGTGGTGGAATCTCCATCCTTAGAGATTTTTAAGTCAGGCTTGACAAAGCCCTGGCTGGGATGATTTAGTTAGGGATTGATCCTGCTTTGAGCAGGGGGTTGGACTAGATGACCTCCTGAGGTCCCTTCCAACCCTGATATTCTATGAAGTCATACACAGGAAAAAAACAGACATTTACGCTACAGTTTAGGATCCTCCTTTTTGTGCGCATCTACCTGCATCTCCTCTTTTGTGAAACTGGCTGCTTCGTCCCCCAGCTCATGTAGATACATACAGTCAGGTTTTGGACACTGCATGTTCTTTAGGAAATAACTGCAATATTTTGTTGTACCTAAAGATGCCTGAAGGAGAAAGAAAAGTGAGACTGAGTAGCTGAGCTAAGCACAGAAAGCTAGAAGCCACATTTCAAGCACAAAAAATCCCCCTCAATTTAACAGACATCTCAGAAGACAATATACGTTCATAAAAATTGGAGTTCATCGAAACAAGTTTTTTTGATAAGGCCTAAATAGGATATCAGTAACACAAGAGACTCAGATATCCAGGGTCTGGATAATCAGACTGTACTTAAAAATCAATTTTCATCACATCAAAATAAAAGCAAGCAAGACCAAAGCTGGATAGAGTTTTACTTTCATATTTGTAAAGGTAAGGCCAAAGAAAAAAAAAATCTCAATTACTAGCTGGTATTTTCTGAGTTAATCCCCTATTCATTTCTGAGCCCTCCCACAAAAACACTAAGCACAAGAGCTCAAACTCAAGACACTTGGATTCTATGACCAGCTCTGCTGGTTTATATAAATACTGTGTCTAACTGGATGTTTTTATTGAGTAAAATATAGCAACATATCTGAAACAACAGATTTTTAGAATCTGCACTAGATGTTAATGTCCTTGCATGTGCTAATCAATCACAGAATGCAAAACAATACTACCTTAAGTGTTCTGCCATCTACCACCACATTATTGACGCACTGTATGGCTCTGAGAGCATCTTCTGATCGGATGTAGGTTACGTATGCACTTGCACTCGGACCCTAGAAAAAGAATTGAACAATGTGGAATTCTTTCTGGTTATTTTTTTTTTAATTATTCCTTTACTATCTGGCTAAATTCAAAATTACACATTTAACAAGGTTTAAAATTAGATTTGTTTGAAATCAAACAATTAATTTACTTGAAATGCAGTAAATGTAAAAGTCTGAAAAAAGGAAGCTTACGGCTCTCAAAAGTCTATTAAAATGTTAAAGCTTATTAAAATATGGCTTATTAAAGTACTTGGTAGCTGGAAATGAAATAGATACCACACTATTATTCCAGAAGGCTTTCCTGAAGATTCTATGTATCTCCCAATTCCTGCTCTCTTTTGCTTTCCTCCTATCACCACCTCCATTATTTTGCAGACACTTTCCAAGGATTGCATGTGCAAAGTCATTTAAGGATACAATCAATATTACTCTATGTACTCTGTTGCTGTAGTATTAATTCTCCAATCCCCAGCCCCACAACCTGCCATGATAATTAGTCTCTACTCAATCAGGAAAATGTAGCCCAGATTCTTCTTGAACCCATAACTCCTGTCATGAACAGTGCCACCACAATACCAGAGCGACAAAAGCCCAAGAGCCTCCTACCATGGCTTACCTGTGAGCCTGCATATGATGTGCTGTTGTTGATGACAACTTTATGTATTTTACCAAACTTCCCAAAATATTCTGGCCGCTTCAAAACCTGCAGGAAGAATGAGTAAATTAAACAGACATATTGGGAAATTAATAGCAACTCAAATGATATTGCTTATTCATTAAAAAAATTAATCCTTTACTTAGTTTTGCAATTAAGACCCTTAACTAGTGAAAATGAGAGAGGACAAGATCATATAGATAAGTTTGTTCTGAGAACCTTCAATTAAAAAAAGATTTACATTCCTTTTTCTTAATTTTGGTAACATTAATACTGCCCCCAAAAGCCAGGATGATAGGCACTCAGCATATCTTACACTTGCATCTTCTAGCTCCTTTTCGAACCCAAGACATCCAAATCCTGCAATAATCAGCCAAAGCCTACTACAGAGGGTTGCCCCTGAGTGCATACACCACACAATTACGTAATAGCTACCCCAGAACTTGACTGGAGCACAAAGCTAGCCCATGGGTGACCAGGTTGATCTAATATTTTACCATGTTTTAAAGATATATTTTGTAATTTCTGGAGTAAGGAAACAATTGTATTAGTCCTAATTTTAAAAATTAACTTGAAAACTCATCTATGGAGACACTGACGCATTGAGAAATTCCTTTTTAAGTCTTCACAATCAGTTTTGGACTTAGCCATCTTGAGTAGAATATAGAATATAAGGGTTGGAAGGGACCTCAGGAGATCATCTAGTCCAACCCCCTGCTCAAAGCAGGACCAATCCCCAGACAGATTTTTTTACCCCAGTTCCCTAAATGGCCCCCTCAAGGATTGAGCTCACAACCCTGGGTTTAGCAGGCCAATGCTCAAACCATTGAGCTATCCCTCCCCCCACATTTTTGAATTGCCTGCAAATTCTGCCACCTCATTGTTCATACCCTCTTCCAGATCATTTATGAATATATTGAACAGCACAGGTTCCAGTACAGGTGCTTGGGGGACCACACTATTTACCTCTTTTCAGAAAAGTGATTATCTATTCCTACTCTTTGTTTCCTATCTTTTAATCAGTTACTGAAACATAGAAGGATCTTCCCTCTTATCCGCTGACTGCTTACTTACTTACTTAAGAGCCATTGGTGTGAGATCTTGTCAAAGGCTTTTTGCAAGTCCAAGACCACTATATCCACTGGCTCACCCTTGTCCCCATGCTGGTTTATGCCTTCAAAGAATTCTAATAGACTATGAAGCACGATTTCCCTACACAAACTCTACGTTGATTCTTCTCCAACATATATATTCATCTAGGTGTATGATAATTTTGTCTTTACTAAAGTTTCAACCTATTTGCCTGGCACTGAAAGAAGACCCAGAAGACTGGAGAAGGGCTAATGTAGTGCCCATCTTTAAAAGGGGGAAAAAAGGAGGAGCCAGGGAACTATAGACCAATCAGCCTGACCTCGATACCTGGGAAGCTACTAGAGCAATGTATAAAACATTCAATTTGCAAATACCTGGAGGATGAAGGCATAATCACTAGCAGCCAGCATGGATTTACTAAGAATAAATCATGCCAAACCAGCTTGATTTCCTTCTCTGACAAAGTTACGGGTTTGGTGGATGGGGGGGGAATGTGGTGGTCATAATATACCTAGGTTTTTGGCAAGGCTTTTGACATGGTCCCATGTGACATTGTCCTAATTAAGCTGGAAAAATGCAGGCTTGGTAGAAGTACTGTTAAATGGATACATAACTGATTAAACAGCCACAAAAAGAGTAACTACTAATGGAATAATGTCAGATGGGAAGGAGGTCTCAAGTGGGGTTCCAGGGGCGAGCAACAAAGATTATCAAAGGGAGGGAATGCAAGCTGTATGAGCAAAGGCTGAAGGAACTGGGTATGTTTAGTTTGGAAAAAAGAGGAAATTAAGGGACATGATAGCGGTCCTCAAATACTTAAAAGGCTGCCATAAAAAAAGATGGAGAAAAGTTGTTCCCTGTTGCCACAGAGGGCAGGACAAGAGGCAGTGGTTTCAAACTACAGCATAGCGGATTTAAAATAAATCTCAGGAAAAACTTAACTGTAAGACGAGTAGGACAATGAACAAACTGCCTACAGAAGTTGTGGCATCGCCTTCCCTGGAGGTTTTCAAAGAGGCTGAATAACCATTTGTCTTGGATGGTTTAGACACAACAAATCCTGCATCTTGTAAGGGGGTTAGACTAGATGAACCTTGCAGCCTCTTCTAACCCTATGGTTCTGCAATTGTGAGGATCACTTTTGGAGCAGTTTTTTAAAGAGCTTCCCCCTCCCCCACAGCAAGGGGTTGTCTTATAGCAGAATCCGTGTAGCGCCACTCCGCAGAGGAACATGATCTAGGGAGCTCATGCACTAGAAGGCACCCAGCTGTGTAGTAGCTACCTGTGCAATGATGGAGTTTGCAGAGAGAATCGCAATATCAATCCACTGGCCATTGCCCTCTCCCAGGCAGCGTAGAGGGAGATGAAGCAGCAAGTTGCATATCCAGTTCTGAGGCTGGATATGCAACCATTGAATGGGTCTGTGTCTAAGGAACAGCATGAGACAAGTGGAAGGGGGTCCTTTTCCTCCAACCCAAACCACAGAGAAATTATGCAGTGCACAGTTCAGCAGTTTGATTGCATACTAGGGACAGGATTTGGGCCTTGGTATTCACATCTGTACTCAAAAAGCATCTGCAGTTTCAGGAAGACAAAACTACATTCGTCACTTTTGGAAGGTTCTCTATAAATGAAGGTTAGAAACTTTTTAAAATTAAAGCAAAAATATTACAGAAAGTGATGGGTACACTCCACTAACCAGAAAATTTTGTACTCCTCTTTGATGAGGAGTGGAGTGATAAGAGATAACGGCCCTGCAATTTAGGCAATTCAGTTCTTTTGTCCCCCCACCTGACCAGATGCTTAGATCCAAAAATCCCTATGTTCTGGATTTTTTTCCTCCCAGATAAGGCTGCCATAAGAAAATGCAACTGAATGGGAAGTACTGGGAAGTACTTGACCAGTCTGATCTATCAGTGGAACAGCAGGGGGATTCCCTGGCCCTATCAGCTAATACCTTCGCATTGAAATAGTTAAATATCTGCTACTTGCCTCCAGTTGCATGTATTCAACTGAACGCCAGCTACAGAAGGCGACTGGACCAAATGAGACTAAGAGGGGCACTAACACCACTCTAAAAGTAGGAGGAAGCCACTTGCAATGGAAAGTGGTGCTGTAGCTGTGGGTCTAGCACAGGTAAAGCTCATAT
Source organism: Chrysemys picta bellii (assembly GCF_011386835.1). NCBI lineage: Eukaryota > Metazoa > Chordata > Testudines > Emydidae > Chrysemys > Chrysemys picta. The sequence continues at coordinate 88,000,171 of NC_088791.1, read as the reverse complement.
ATCCAAATCCTTCAGCTCATTTTATGTTGAAGAAACCAAACATCGTGTTTGTCCAAAAAAGGTTAGCGCCCCTAGTACTACCACAAACAAAAACAATGAACAGCTGATGAGGTTTGAAGGTGGGAGGAATTTCATCCACGCCCTTAAAGTGAAGGGACCTTACACATCAGAGCAGCCATTTCTAGAGAATTTGCTTATCTGGCATCAGTAAAAACCAACATACAGTTTGTCATCCAAGTGAAGCACAAGGATACCACACTTTAGATGTGGTCTTTAGATATTTTGATTATGGTAATATTTAAGCAACAGGGAGATCTGGCACATGTGAACTGTTTACCTCTGGATCTGCTAGGCGCTGTGACAGCCCTACAACAAAGACAAGGTTCTTCTGTACAACCCGTACACTGGCCAGGTGTTTGCGATTCTCTGATATTTTCTGCTTCCTCTCGTTTTGCTTCTGTTTCTTTTCATTTTTTATCCTTTGCAGCTCTTCCTGGGAGAGTGGTTTGTACACTGCTGGATCTTCTGGATATGGCTGAACATAAAATACACCATTAAATGCAACCCAGGTAAGAGACTAAATATTTGAGAACAATTAATCTCAGTAATTAGATATTCAAATTGATGTTAATGTGATGTAGTTTTCTGGCTGGCAGCTCTGTGGAAACAGTGTATGCAGCCCCTTAGGGAGAGAGGGGAATCTCACATTACTTTCAAACAATCCCCCTACTCGCACTCATGCAATACTGAAACTGACAAGAATTACATTGACCCTGCTGCTCGCTCTGTTGGAGAATTCTACAAGTATTGGCAACCCCGACAGAAGCCTCCCAAGGAATTTCGATACGGCAGCACAGTAAGCATGGAAAAAGGCAGGGCCCTGTTATCCCACATCAAATTTAATTCCGTGATATGTATGAAGAATATTTTAAAAGCCAATCTATAACATAAAACAAAAGAATCCATTTGTCATAGTCATGAAACCAAAACGTGCACTCTGGGTTTTCAAGAGTCCTCTTAGCTTTCTAATCAGAGAATTTTGCTTTTGTATAGCTCATTGTGTGTGTGTTATCTTTCCTTGGTACAGAGGCAGGTTACTACAACTACTACTACATTGGATGATTTCATAGTATTGATAACTTGTTTGCCTAGCAGTTTCAGACTCTTTTTGCAGTGACGACAAACATTTTTACTTCAAGATAGCTCTCTCAATGAAGACAAGCACTGTAGGTTTTACCTCAATGAAGTTAGTTGAAGTAAACCCAAGGTGGGTTCACCCCAACTAGCTACACAGAGTTTTAAAAAGTTACTAACCTTTCCGTAACTGTTGTTCTTTAAGATATGTTCCTTGTGTCCATTTCACATTAGATGTGTGTGCCGGGTGAACCATTGCCAAAGATTTTTCCCTAGTTGGTATCCGTCGGAATGGCTCTAGCGCCCTCTGGTGCAGTGTGCTTATGAGCTAGTATGGGGTGCTGCTGGCCATGCGCCCCTTGAGTCTCTTTTTGATGACCAACTCTGTCAGAGGGGTAGGAGGGTGGGTCATGGAATGGACATGAGCAACATCTCGAAGAACAACAGTTACGGAAAGGTTAGTAACCGTTTTTCTTCATCAAGTGCTTGCTCATGTCCATTCCACATTAGGTGACTCACAAGCAGTACCACACGAGGTGAGCTTGGAGCTCATGGACATGCAGATTCCAACACTACTCTCCTGAACCTGGCATCGTCTCAAGCTATTGGGTAATGGCATAGTAGGATGCAAAAGTAGGCATCAACAACCAAGTTGTGGATTGGAACCTCTGCGATGAACAGTGCTGAAAAGACCTGAGCTCTAGTGGAGAGTGGTCAGGATGGCCGGAGGTGGAACATTCTCATGCTCATAGCATGCCCGAATACAGGAGGTCATCCGGGATGAGATCCTCTGGGCTGACACTAAAAGGCTTTTCATCCTTTCTGCTACAGCTACGAAGAGTTGCGTGGAACTGCAAAAAGGGTTTAGTCCTCTCAATAATAGGCATGCCTAATACCCAATGAGTGAAGTCGCCATTCTTCTGAGTTCTTGTGAGGCTTCGGGAAGAAGATTGTCAGGAAAATGGCCTGGTTGCTATGGAACTGTGAAACCACCTTTGGCAGGAAGGCCTGGGCGGGGGTGCAGTTGGACGTTGTCCCTGAAGAACACCGTGTATGGTGGCTCTGATGCAAGGCTCTTGACTTTAGAGATCCTTCTGGATGAGGTGATCGATAAGAGGAAGGTGACCTTCCAAGAGAGAAGCAGTAGAGGGCATGACATTAGCAATGTAAATGGAGGACCTGAGAGCCTTGACAGAACCATGTTTAAGTCCCCCAGGGAGAGGGGAGGGAAGGGGAGAAGAATTTAGCTCGCAGACCTAAGGATAAAGTCTCTCCAGCCCTGTAAGAAAAGGGACCATAATTTCGTGAGAGAACACTGACCTGCTGTTCACTGGTCAGTGGAAGACCAAAATTGCTGCTAAATGCACCTTGATAGAAACAAGTCAGACCTTGTTGTTTTAGATGGAGCAAGTAGTCCAAGATAGACTGAAGGGAAGTTGGAGAGAGGTCTCGTTGGGATGACCATATCAAGTAACACTTCCAATTGGTAAGGCAGGTAGCCCTAGTGGACAGCTTCCTACTACCCAGCAAAACCTGTCAAACTTGTTCCGAACAGACCTGCTCCTCTGGGTTCAGCCATGTAACATCCATACAGCTAGGGGAAGGGAGCAGAGGTTTGGCTGGAGTAACTGATCATGATCTTGTGAGATTAGGTCCAGGCAGAGAGGAAGCAGGGTTGCTACTGACAGATCTAATAGCATGCTGAACCAGTGTTGCTGTGGCCATGCCAGAACTATAATAACTGTTGCCTTGTCCAGTTTGATTTTCAGGAGGACCTTGTGAAACAGAGGAACTGGTGGGAATGCATAAAATAGGAACTCTGTCCATGGAATCAGGGCGACATCAGAAAGCGAACCTGGACTGTGCCCGTGCAGTTAAGAAAAAACTCATGGTATTTTCTGTTCTGCTTGATCACAAACAGGTCCAGCTGGGGAGATCTCCACCTTTGGGGCATGAACCTGGTGACCTCCGGGTGAAGGGACCACTTGTGGTCAGAGGAAGAGGATCTACTGAGGTGATCTGCCAGTGCGTTTCGGGCTCCCAGAAGATGTGAAGCCTTGAGATGGATGAGTGCGTCACACAGAAGTCCCACAGATGGACAGCCTCCTGACACAGGATGGAGGATCGAGCTCCTCCCTGCTAGTTGAAGTAGAACATGGCCGCAGTGTTGTCAGTGAGAACTCACACCACCTTGCCTGAGACCTTGGGAAGCAACAGTTGGCAGGCTAAGCGAACTGTCCCGAGTTCCCTGATGTTTATGTGCAGGGAGAGTTCTTCCTGGGACCACAAGCCCTGCGTCTGTTGAGGTGGGCTCCCCAACTTAGGTCTGACATGTCCGAGACTAGGGACGCTGAGTCGGGGCAAGATACGGGACTCACATTATTACCAACTGTGGGTCCTTCCACCAGTCGAGGGAAGAGAGGACCAGTCTGTTCAGGGAGTAAAATGAAGCTCGCCATGTCAGCAGGGGCCTGAGGTGTAGCCTTGCATGCCAGACCACAATTGCATGTGGCCATGTGACCCAGTTGCTTGATGTAAACTCAGGCTGTCGTAATTGGGTGGACCATGACTTTGGATATCAGACCTCTGGAAGGAAGGCTTTGGCTTGGGTCGAGTCAAGCCCTGGCCTGATATTCCAGTTCAGAGAACAGAGTTTAAGTCAACTTTTTCTCATGTAATAAGAGACCCAGTGCTCGGAAAATAGTCTGAACCACACTAATGCTGGTCTTTACGTGAGCCTCTGAACAACCCTTGATCACCCACTTGTCGAAGTACAGAACACCTCGTCGTCTGAGGAAGGCAGCTACCACCACCATGCACTTCATGAAGATCCAAAGGGCTGCGGGGAAGAAGAATAGTGAATTGGAAAGGAGTCTGATTTACAATAAACCTGAGAAATCTTCTGTGGCCCTGGAAGATAGAAAAATGTGAAAATAAGTGTCCTTCAAGTAGATAGCAGCGTACCAGTCCCCTGGATCTAGGGAGGAAATGGTGGAAGCCAGGGAGACCATGCAGAATCTCAGTTTCTTGAGATATTTGTTGAGGCGACAGGTCCAAGATGGATCAAAGGCCTCTCTTGGCCTTTGGGATTTGGAAATATTGGGAGTAAATCTCCTTTCCTCAAGTTTTGCAGTGCCTCCTCCACAGCCCCCATCCGTAGGAGGGTCTGCACCTCCTGGGTGAGGAGATGCTTGTGAGAAGGGTCCCTGAAGAGGGATGGGGATGGGGGCAGGAGGGAGAGTGGATGAAAACTGTATTTAGCAACCAGCGATCTGATGTTATGTGGAACCATGCCGGACTGAAGTGGGACAGTCAGTCCAAAAATAAAGGGGAAGCAGGATCTGAGGGGGGAACTGGTATAGCGCCCTGGGGCACACATTCAAAAAGGGCTGCTTAGGCCCACTAAAGTGTCTACACGAGCCCAGCTGGGAGGCTGAGGTGGATGGAAGTGGTTGACAGTGCTTATAAACTCTCCCCTTTCTTTTACAGGGTTCCTTCTCAGACACAGAGCTGGGAAGCGTGGGGGCTGATGGGGCTTGATATGCTTCCTCGAAATAGACAGAGTATAGAGGCCCAGGGACATGAGGCTAGCCCTTGAATCCTTCAGGCCGTGCAGTCTCGTGTCCATCTGCTCCAAAAATAATGAGAAGCCTTCGAACGGGAGGCCCTGTATTGGACTACTGGTCCTCGTGAGGGAGTCCTGAGGGCTGCAGCCAAGAGCATCGTCTCATGGTGAAAGCAGAGGCCATTGTCCTCACCATGCATCTGCTGCATGCAGTGCCACCTGGAGAGAGGCTCTGGCAACATTCTTTCCCTCTTCTAAGAGGGCTGAGAATTCCTGGGGCATAGAGTTCTTAAATTTGGCCAAGGAGTTCCACAAATTGTAGTCGTACCATCCCAGTAAGGCTTGTTGATTTGAGATATGTAGTTGTTGACCACCTGTTGAATAAAATTTTCCTCCCAAATAGACCACATTTCTTTGCATCCTTCTGTTTGGGAGTAGCACTCGACTGGCCCTGTCTGTCCCCTTCATTAGCCAGTGATACGAGGGATCCCGGAGTGGGTGAGAGTACAGATACTCATACCCATTGGCTGGCACAGATTTCTCCTCTGCCCCTCATTTCAAAGAGAAAATGAGTCAGGTCAAAGCCCTGTACCAGACCCCATTACTGGGTAAGACCACCTTGGATGGAGCTGCTGAAGCCAGAATGTCAATGAGGCTGTGGGATGATTCCTTGAGCTCTTCAATCTCTAGCCCCAGGTTAGCCACTATCTGCTTTAGGAGCTGTTGATGAGCCCGAAAGTCATCTTGTGGTAGCGAGCTGCTCGGACCTGAGATGGCCTCATACGGGGAGGAAAAGGAGAAGGAAGAGGCCTGTACTGGAAAAAGGGGGCTTCTTTCTCTTTTTCAGCTTCAGTAACCTCCATAGGGGGCACATCCTGTAGATCAGTACTAGGTCAGTACTAGAGTCTGTTTCCGGTGCTGAATGTGGAGGAGTGGGAGTCCGCCTCTCAGAAGCAACAGATGATCGGTGGGAGGGCGGACCCAATACCGGGGGAAAACCCTAAGGATTCCAGCATGGCCAGTGCATAGACCGTTGTCCTCCTGGCCAGGCACCAGCGGGGGAACCCGCACTGAGGTCCGATGGCATGTAGGATGGGTACTGATGGCTCTTAGGCTGAATGTAGGGTTCCGCGTTAGACTCAGTCCTCTCTAGGTGACCACGGGGGAGCAGTACCTCTTGCTGCCTCCAATTGGTGCCGAGGGTCCGGTAACCAGAAAAGGAGAAAAAAGACTGCTTCCCTCTATAAGGTACCAGAGGACCAGGTGACAGAAAGGTGCTTGGAGCACCATGCTCGCTCTTGCTCGAGGTTGATGGAGCCAGTCTAAAAAGCGGCTTCCATTAGGACAGCCTTAAGTCTGATCACTCCGTCCTTTGCACAAGGCTTAAAGTCTCAACAAATTTGGCAGTGGTCTTTCATATGAGATTCTCCCAGACACTTCAGACAACTGGAATGTGGGTTGCTCACAGGCATAGGCTTGCCACAGGAGGCAAAAGATTTGAAGCCCAGCTCCAGGGGTGATGGGAACCCCTTAACGATAAGGGGAGGAGGTTCCATCTACAGCAACACTACTTACAATATATACACTATAACTAAACTATACACTAAACTTACAATACAGAGAAGAAAACCACTGATAGGCACCTTGCTGCAGCAAGAGGAGACATTTCAGCAACCATTACAGGTGGTAAGAAGGAACTGAGAGGGTCCATGGCTGGTGGCACTCCTTATATGGCACACAAGAAGGCACTAGAGCCAGCCTGATGGATGCCAGCCTGAGGGAAAAATCTCCAGCAACGGTGCAGGCAGCACACATATACCTAACATGGAATGGACATGAGCAAGCATTCAAACAAGAACTACAGTGATTCATCACTCCTAGGGCTTTACACTGAGATGGCCATCTTGAGGTAAAACCACCCCTTTTTGCAGTGAAGACATACAACTCAGAAAGCATGTCAAGGCTATTATACATTTATCCTCCACACCCTGCTGCTCACCAAGGCACTCCTGCCCAATTCTCAGTCCTGAAAACAAAACTCAAAATTATAAAGTGTATAACTAGTCTTCATAACAGTTCGAGGCATACAGTAACAAAGTTTATATCTCTCTATCTCTATACACACACACACACACACACACACACAATGCATCTTAAGACAAAAATATTTAAAATTGATGAGAATGAAGAAGTTACTGAAGTGATGCTAAAGATAGGACAGGTGCACATATTACAGAATTTCCTCTGGGGCTGACAATTTAAAATGTGAAACTTACTCAATTACATGGAGAACAGGGAATTCTCTCCCCACATTCTAACACCCAACAGACTTGACTGACTAGGTGCATTATAGAAGAATTTAACCTTCCCCTGAAGCACAAGATATTGACCAATGCTAGAGGCAGGATACCAAACAGAAACTGTTTCTCTACATGGTCCTGGACAAATAGCTAATCTGAAGTACCTGAGCTGGTATGCAGAGGATAGGGTTTGTGCTAAAGTATAGGGGATATACTTTTTCATTGCCATGGACAGGAATTTAAAAGTCTAAACATTCCATTAGAGTTAATGGAAAAGATGCATTCAACTCCACGCACAGCAACACCATATTGATTTGATCTACCCTTGAACTTGGATTTTTAAGGAAATGTGGCTCAAAATCAAGGTATTGTAGCACTGCAACTGAAGAACAAACCCCATGCAACAGTTAATCCTTCATGCACACTTCACTTGAGTAACTGTTGGATCATAATCAATGATCCACTCTTGAGGCTTGGTCACAGTCATGCTTATCACAAGTTAGGTCTTCGACACACATGGGTAAACTTTTTATAAGGACACAGCAATAAGTTTATATGGCATTTCACAGATAGCTGGCTCTTTGAGGTAAGGAACTTTTTTTTTTTTTAAACTTGAACAGCTCTTTGTCTAGATGTATGCAGATTAAACAACGATGAAGAGGATAAAGAATATTACCTAGAAGTAGGGGAGTTTCTTAGGAGGAACTTGGAGGAAAGGCTGTTTGGCACACAACAAGAGGGCTTTCAGTTATAGGGGATAATGAGGGTTGAGGCATGAGGCTAAGAACGGAAGGAAACCAAGGTTGCATCTATAATAGGTAACCGTACCACTTAAAACTAAAACAGTTTGCCTCAATGTAAAGCATATGGGTAGTGTGTTGATTCTATGCATCCTTTTTTTCAGAATCGAGATCCTGACTATTAAATCACCAAGCATCCCAGGTGACCCAGGAGAGAAAGTGGAACAAATTCTAGCAATACACGCAGTAAATCAGTGGAAGAGACCAACAGTGGATTCGTGTTGCGTGAAAGGCTCTGTTCTCCACCGTGATCAAAGTAATCAGCTCCATGAGCTACTTCAAGCTGAAGGTCAGTGGATTGCATGCCATTTTGGGGTCAGGAGCATGATTACAAATGGTGTGAGGGTTGCTGGATATAGATGCTTATCCAAGGTAACTGCAGAACTAAGTGAGGAAGAGGAACTTACCTTGTGCAGTAACGATGTCCCTATGAGTGCTCCATTGTATGTGTATCTGCGTCCCTGATTGAAGGTTTTGGTAGCACTGTCTGTTCGGCCCACACATGCGCTCTTCCTCGAGGCTAACTAGCACTATGTGGGTGAATCACCCTCAGTTCCTTCTCTACTGCAGCGCCCCTATTGAGAACTCCGAAGTAGAAGGGAGGAGGGTGGGTTGTAGAGCACCCACAGGGACACACATCTTGAAGAACCATTGTTACTGCACAAGGTGAGTAATTTCCTCCTCTTTGAGTAGCATCCCTATGGGTGCTCCACCGTAGGTGACTCCCAAGCAGTATCCCCAATGGAGGGTCAGAGCTTCTGAGTCTAGTCTATTATGGAGGAAAATACTGTGGAGCCGAAAATCTAGTAATCACACAGTGTTCTGCAAAAGTATGAGCAGATACCCAAGTCACTTCCCTGCAGATTTCTGGCATGGGAACATTTTTAATGAGATGACAGAGGTGGAAAACACTCTCATGGAATGTGTATGGATTCCAGATGGGGGTAGCAAATTACGATCATGGTAGCACTAGTTAATATAATTCAAGACCCATTGTAGAGTCTCTGAGCTGATATTGCTGCATCTTTGACCTTTCTGCAATTGAGAGCAAGAGTTTAGGAGATTTCTTAAAGGCCTGTCCTATCCAAATAAAAGGCCAAGGCTCTCCTAACATCATGTGTATGTAGTGTGGCCTCCCTGTTGTCACGATGAGGCTTTGGATAGAAGGTGGGACGGTGAATGAACTGTTTCAAGTGAAAAGACGAGGTGACCATGGGGATGAAGGTTGGGTGTGGCCTCAGATTGACTTTAAAAGAAAATTGTGAAGGGGTGTATGTGCCATTAATGCTGCTATTTTTCCTATTCTCCATGCTGAGGTGATGGCTACTAGGAATGCCGTCTTCATTGATAGATGTGTAAGAGAACAGGGGGCCATAGGTTCAAAGTGTGGTCTAGTTAGGCTCTTTAAAACTAGATTTAGGTCCCTCACTGGAATGGGGTACCCGATTTGAGGAAAGAGGTTTCCTATGCCTTTGAGGAATTTCTTTGTTGTTGGATGAGTGAAAACTGAGTATCCCTCTATCGGCTGGTAGAAAGCCATTATGGCCGGAAGATGTACTTTGAGTGAGCTGAGAGATAAAGCCCTGTCCTCTTGAGGCCTAGTATGTAGTTTAGCATGATGGGGAGGTAACTTGCTTGGAATTATACCAAATCTGGAATCTTTTCTATTTTTGCAGGTAAATGCAGCAGGTAGCCAATTTTTTTTTTACTGTGTAACAACACTTCTTGTACTTCCTCGGAGCAGCAGCTCTCTGTGTGTTGGAACCATGAACAATGCCTTGAGTCAGAGGATCCGCAGGTTGGGACAGGAGGGTTTGTCAGGTCTCACTTCCTCTAGGGGAATTTGTAGTGTCTGCTACCCTTTTTGAGAGATCATGAAATAGTTTTAAACCATCCACCATGGATGGTGGAGGGTGCCATCACTGTCTCACCTGGTGAGGAGGAGGAGATATTGGTTGATGGAGTACCTCTTCTTTATTCTTGCCTCCTGCTCCTCCTCAAGTTTTCTCTTGAGGTTCTTGGGCTCTGGATGCCAAGGCTGAAAGAAACCATCTTATTGATGCTTGGTAGGAGACACCAGATGCCCGGGAAGTATGGTGCCTGTAGGCTGCCCACGTTCCCAGCATGGTGGTACCCACACGTGGTCATACCAAGAAGGTTGAGGTTCGGACTGACGGTGTAACTGGAAGGGCGCTGGTTGATGTAGAGATGGGCCATGGTGTGAGGGCAGCAAGAGGATATCATCCTGGTCACTATCTGAGTCCTCACTGGACAGTGTTGGAACTGACAAGGAGACGGGAAGCGAACACCCTGGTGCCAGTGGTGATTCCAGGAATCAAGATGTGCTTGGTACCGGGGCCCTGATATCAAGCAAGCAGGAAACTCTTGGCGTCTCAGCCACTATGAGATCTCTGGGGAAATGAAACTCCTGCAGTACCGCTGTGATCAGTACCAACAGGGCTTGTTGGTGCTGATTCACAGATACTGAGGAAATCGGCAGAGATCTTGCACGATATGATCAGTCTGCCGAGGGTTGTTTGGAAGTAGTTGGTACTGAGGGACATTACGTAATGTTGCAGAGACAGTACAGTCTTTGCTCTCGCCCTTGACAGGTGGTGCCACCGCTTCAGAGCCTCCACCGTTCAGGTCTTTAGGCGTATAGATGGTGTCTGCACTGGAGGACCCCTGGGTCCTCTGGATACTGTGCTTTGGAGCCATCGGTACCGAGATGACTGACCATGCCAGAGATCTTTCTGGCTGGTCCAGGGCTCACTTTGAGGACTTGCAGCTCTCTTTTTGGAGGCTTTGCAAGGAGAGTACGAAGATTTCCTCTTTGGTTCTCCCTCCTTAGACGCAGAAGGCTCTGGGGACAATCTTCACTAGGAGGGGATTCGGGACCAGGGTCAAAGGCTGGTTTAAAAACATCCTCCATAAAGAGTTTCAACTTTAATTCCTGGTTCTTTCAGGATCTAGCCTTCAATTGCTGACAGAAGGTACACTTCTGCGGAATGTGAGCCTCTCCTAGGCATCGGACGCAGCAGCAGTGTCATCTGTAACCGGTACTGCCTCCCTGCAGGAAAGACACTGTTTAAACCCGGGGAAGTTGGGCATGCCCCTTACTGGGGAAAAGGGAAAAAACAGGGGAAAGAAAAAAGTATTTTTAAACAGTAAAAAAAACCAGAAACCCTATCAAACTAAGAAAAATCTAATGGAAATGCTAAAAGAAGCTAAGACACTGAACTCTAAAACTCTGACAAAGAGAAAGCGGACTGCTATTCGCTATGTCTCAGACCAGGTGCAGCTAAAGAGGAACTGGGGATGGTTCAACCACACAGTACTAGTTAGCCTCAAGGCAGAGCACAAGGTAGGGAGAGCTCATGTGCAGGCCGAATGAACACTGCTACCAAAATCTCCGATCAGAGGCACAGGGACACAGATACACCTACAGTGGAGCACCCATAGGGACACTACTTGAAGGAGGAGACTTTTGCACCTCTTTGGGAAGCTTCATATCATCTGCATGAGAGCGTCATCCTCCGTAGGAAAAAAGCAGTTTTTGTCCCAAGGAAGGTGTCTACCCTGGATAGCAGCCAGTCAATTAGGCACCAGTGGGACTGGAAACCCTTGAATATCGCAACAGAGATCAAGTGTTTCAGGGGCACGCAACCAAGCTAGCAAACATTTGCAAGACCACTGATGGATTTGAACAGATGGGTTTCCTGAATTGCTGGAGCTATAGATGAACCCATGCGCACGTGATCAAGCCCAGGAATAAACTAACAAAAGTCTACTGCTCCATGGTGGCAAAAGCCTTACAAGATCATTGTGCATAGTTCCTAGATGTTTACTGGAGTGGGCGAGGGAAGGCAGGGTGCACTGTACCCGAATTTTTAAAGACAACTTTTCAGGAATGGACAGAGGAGTACTTTTTCCATTCCACAGATTCTCAGCAACTGCATATCAATTGCTTCTCTCAGTCAAGAAGTCACATCCTGATTACACAAGCCCAGACAGAGGTACAGCTACAAATTGTGTGCAGGAAGGTGGTCAAGTGTGCCTCTGAAAGGCTGAAAGCAAAGTGGAAGTACCTACTGAATACAGTGAACAGTGTCGTGATATCCACTTGTTGTATTCTGTCCAATATTGTAAAAGCAAAGGAGGTGTTTGACAATGAACAGAGGAAGGTATGAGTCTTGCAGCAAAGAATGAGGTGGACAATAAAGGTGTGCCACCAAAAGTGTGACAATTATGAACATTGCCTGCAACAGGCATATGAACCAAATCAGAGTTGCTTTGTGCTCATATTCTGCCATTGTAGGAATGCAAAGGGATAGATGCTTTTAATGCTTGAAGGTGGCATACTGAAATGTTAGCAGTTTAAGTTAATATCACTGATTCTATAGTTGCTAGTGGGTTTGATACCATAAATAAAATTAGTTTTTAATAAAAGTATTACCAGCATTTAGATGCTTTTGGACACAGAGTATATAGGGGTAGTAAAGCAGTTTTGTTTAAAGTAATTCAACTATGCCTGCAGAACTATTAATTGAGATTGATTTGCATAATTTATTTTACCACGAAACATGGAAGCCACCTTCAAAAAAGTAGCTAATACATAATAAAAAACCGCAAGCCAGCTTTTGTTTTATGCTGAAATGTGGGCTAACTGTGCAAACTGCTGTTGGCCTGCATGTACTCCATCAAAAGTTCACAGGGGAACTCTGTCTTGAAGTCTTATTTCTTTATCATGATGTACATAGCTCCTCACACATTCTTTGTCCTCTTGCATAAATTTCCCTTGGCATTTAAAGAGAAGTTGTATTTTCCTTCAAACTTAATTGTTCCTTTACATGTTTTTCTGAATGCTGAAAAACAGATCTAGTTTTTGTTCCTTGCCAAGGGATCTGTCAAGCACTCTGCTTCTTGTATTCCCAGATGCATGGTCACATTCCTGCCATGTAATGGATATGTCAAACATTTCCCATTTGTTGCCTTGTTGCAGAAGTGGTCTCTGAAATGAGAAATATGGAGTGAGTCAATATGCTTATGTCAATGAGCCTCTGCCTGCTGCCTCTCCCGCCATAGCCTTTCCCTGTGGCAGAGAGAGAGAGAGGCTCCGGGGTGGGACACTAAATTGCTAAAAACAGCAGTGTAGACGGGGGAGGCACTGCTTGGGCACAGAGAGACACGTAAGGTATATGCCCTAAGGTTCTGGCACATTCTGTTCACCTAAGCAATGGTTCACCATCTACACAGAGGTTTATACCTGTGCTGGTGAGGGGTCGTGTGTAGTGAATGTACTCTACACCAGGCCGTACAGCGCACTTAGCCTTAAAATGATCACAAGGCATGGCTCAGCTAGCAGGGTACTTCTGCCCTCAGAACAACTGATCCATGTAGGTGAATGTGGAAAGGTGGTGATGGGGGTTACAGGTGGGACTTCCAAAACTAGCAATATCCAGAGGATGAGGGAATTAGAGGGCTGATGCACCAGGGGAACCAGAAAAGGCAGGTGGGAAGAGAGGACTCCTATCTTCACATGATGCTACATCTTCATCCTGTTTCACACCAATACGAATGTTCACGTGAACCCAGAAAACTGCTCCCAAACCCCAACCATGCAAAAACCTGAGTTAAACACAAACACATATACCTTGCGCAGATATCCCTTCAGTCTCCAAAGGTGTCATCTTCACAAACCAACATGACTGCTTTTGCTGCAGCTACCATCTCTAGAGTTTTAGACAGAGATGTTACTGGGATCCTGGCAGAGCCTCTGGTATTCCTAGGTCCTGGTCTGCCCAACTGGTTTCACAAAGCACCATGGGAGGTGGTGTTCTCTTCTTTCCAGGTTCCTCAACAGCCCAGTGGTGGGTGCCACAGTTCTGTCCAAAAGCATCTCGTGCTCCAAAGATGGGAGAGTGCCAAGAACATGGTCTGGTTCATCATAAAGGCAGATTTTCCTCCCTGCCCTGGAATGGCTGTTGACATCCCCAGCCTGATTAATATTGCTCCACCAGTCCTCCTATTTTCTCCCAGCACTATTTTCCTGAGCAAATGATATCCAGCTCAGTAAGGCATTCAGACACCCAGTCATGAGCCAAAAATTGTTCCAAATTACAGAGGTCAGCTGTAACGATTTCCTTAATCCAGACATTCACGAGTGCCCAGAAGTCTGCTGAGGAATACCTGGCAGCATGTTTCTATGGTGGCTTCTGAGACATACTCCAAAACCAGCTTGCAAGCACACAGTAATCACAAAGGAGTGAATACTGGCAAGAAATACTGTACAACAACATTTCGGGGGCATGAAGCAGTATTTGTACAGGCAAAAAGATTCCAGAAAGCTTGTCCTCAAGCCAGCAGAGTACAGAAGGTAAATCAGACAGGCTCCAAAAGCAGTGACAGGTACCGTGGGACTGTAGCAGAAGGAATAATCATATCATTGGCATTATTACAACAGAATTTACTGTCGACAATGGCATTGCACTGGTGGAGACAGACAGTGACTGATGACACTGATTAGTCTTCCTTGTAGAAAGTCCAATCCAAAACAGTGAAGCTAGCTTCTGTGCACCACTGATTACACATGTATGTCGATGTGTGGTGCTTTTCAGGCTTGCTAGAGAGTCCAAACAGTGATTAGCATGCCAAATTTCTTTACTGTAGACAAGGCCCAAAGGAGCAACATGGTAACATGACTGAAGGTGCATATGGAAGAATGAGGCAGCAAGTGCACAGATGCAGGTATAGCAAGGTTACTTAGGGCCTAGAAAGGGAGCTGGAATTGATGCCATAAGAGACAAGATGCCAATGAATGGATTCAGTGAGAAAAGGGACATGCTTAGAACAGGGGGAAAAGGGGGGACCTCTGTAACTGGGTTTAGAGGGAAAAAGGTGAAAAGCTAGGAGACAGGAGAGGAAGTTATAATAATCAAATGAGACATTACCAAGGATTTCTGAAGAGGTGTGTTGGGTGATGAAGGCAGAAGGAAGCAACAGATTTTAGCTGAGACTACATGAGGAGGAAAGAAAAGAGAAAAGTCAAAGATTCCAAGATTGTGACCCTAGGAGACAGGAACGTCAGCAGACTTGAAGATCAGTTTTAGAGAGTTTAAGAGAGTAGCAGACAACCAAAATACGTCAGGTAACTGGAGTTGTGACTGGACAGAATGGGCGAAGTCATAAGTATGGCACTCAAAGTACATCTGAGCATTTGGTGACAAAGGTGGAAGAAACTAGACACCTGTCAAGCACTCTTGCCAAGAATTAATGGCTTGTAATGTGGATGTCAATAAAAATGAATAGCAGCTCTGGCTCAACAGGTACAGCAAAAAGGGGTGCTTTATGAACTCCCACACAGCTCTACCACCAGACCTTAACGCTCACTTGCAGCATATTCTGCTGTTCCAATCTTCACCATCTATCCACAAACAGATACACCAGTGCATCACTATCCCGATTCCCAGATTTTTTTTTTAGTTCTCCTTTAACAACTCTACCCACACACCTCAGTCCTGACCTGCATGCTCCATTGCTATTCCACTTCTGGATTTATTCTGCAGAGATGACTACTAGTTGCATAATGATTTTGATATGTACAGATGGGATGCTCACACCAGATCTACACTGTCATTTGAAGCAAGGTTCCTTGATGTAAAAGAGTGTACTAACCAATGCAAGACCCTCATGATATATGCAAGGCAAGCAGTTATTCCAGGATATTTACCTTTCTGCAAGCAGGACAAAGTCCATTCTCATCAGTGCGGATACGGTGCCAACAGAAGCGACAAATTTGGTAGCCACAGGTGCAAGGGAAGAAGTTGATGTCATCAATCTCCAGGGGCTCCATGCAAAGGGGGCATTCCACAGGGTCTTCCTTCGCATCAGGGCTGCGAGACATCTTCACGTGTTTGCAGAGCAGCAAAAAAGTTTATAATAACTTAAGGGAGCAGAAAGGTCTGCACTGAAAATTAAAATGGAGCAACTTGAAGATCTGCAAGAAAATAAGACAAATGTGTCATTGAGTTAGTATTCAAGTTTATATTGCAAAACCCATTTTAACAGCACAGAAAATCCAAAGGACAGATTTAGACTTTTGGTTGTATCTATTCAATTCTCCATAGCCTTTCCTCTCTTTCTCTACCTCCCCCCCTCCGCCTCCCCCGCAGTCTTTCCTACACGAGTTATTCACTAAGTCAAACTTGGGCCTCTCCTGCTTCGGAGTCATATGAGCTGTTGGAAAGGTGCTATTATTGGTGTTTCCCTACCTAGCAAGGGAGCATTGCTCTGACTGTTGCTGACCAAGTGCCCTGGCCCAACAAACCCTAGGTTTGAAATTTTGCAGATGAGCACAAATACCTAAAACAATACATGGAGTACATGCAAACCTTCCTGGATCAATTTAGGGAATGTCTGAAGTCGAATTCAGGAATTGGCAATGAAGTGAAAAAATGAACTTACTTGCTTTATAAAATATTGCAGAGATTTGGAATCATTTCAAGCTCAATGATTCAAATCCAGTCTCAGTCAGTAGGTTAAGAAACCTTTTTTAAGCACAGAACTTTAACAAAAAAGCAGTGAAAGCTCTTTTCCTCAACCCTGACCTGAAACAACTATATGAGAGAGGAATTCAATTTGTGTCTATTGCATTCTCGGACACTGCTGAGAATAGGGAAGGCTGCCCATTAAGTTATGTTTGATATGTACATATGCCTGTTCACCACAACTGATCAACCCATTTTCTGTAGGCCACCAGCCTACTACTTTTTTTCTAGTGGCATCACTCTGGAGCTTTTCATCAATGCCAAATTCAAACGAACATTGGTATGCTGACAGAAGCTATTATTGCATTTGCTTAACTAATTACATTTTGCATAACTAATACTACAGCTAAGTTTTGAAAATAGCTTCTGTTATAATACCCATTTTCAGTGCTCAACTTCTTCCAAAAGGATAGTTTTTAAAAAAAGATTTTCAACAATTGGAGGTCTTTGCTCAAATGTAAAATTTGTAAGCCTAGAGAAAAATCCATTCGTGTGTGCACGCTGATGGAGGAGTTGGATTAAGCTTTTCCTGCTAAAATCTGTGATTAGGGAACTGTTACTTTTACATTTGAAATTTGGCAGGCAGACTTTTTAACATATTGTTTGTGAGGATGGGGAGCAGGGCTCAACAGCCCTGGGGCTCACTTCCGGTTTATATCTTAAATTCCCAAAGCTCATGCTTCAGCCAGCCACTGACAGGGGCCAGGAAGATATTCCCCCAATGTGTTCTGGGAGGTTTTTCCTCTTCTTCCTTCTGAAGTAACGGAGAGCCACAGCTAGAGATGGTACACTGGTGGGGTGGGCTCTGCTCTGCTCAGTACCACCTCATTCTCTCTCAGGTGCTTTGCTGGCTAGTTCTTGCTCACATACTCAGGGTCTAAATGATCACATTATGTGGGTGGTGAAGGAATTTCCCCCCAGATCAGATTAGCAGTGATTTTAGGGGATAGGGGCAGGGCTCGCCTTCCTCTGCAGCACATGGGTGCAGATCACATTTATCTCATGTAATCATTTTTCTGTCATTGCAGGGAACTTGAGCACCATCTAAGAAGTGTGGTTGGCCACCATAAGAGAACTGGAAGGACCTACTGCCTGTATGAAGAGTATAGAGGAAGCTTAAAATACATGACTGGGAGCCAAGTCCACAGGCCGCTCCCAGATCACATGTCTGAGGAGCAGGTCTGTCAGGTCTTCCCCTCCCTAGATGGGGAAGACGATAAGGGGGGGGGTGGGTTTGAAACCAATCCCTGGTTAGTCTGGTGAAAAGGAGGGTCCTCAACGGTGTTCCCTGTAAGCTGCACAGTTGGGCGGCTGATCAGCAGAGTGTGCACATCCGGTAGCATGTGTTCAGGTGCCCCTCCTGCTGCTGCTTTGGGGCCACATTGCTCTGTCCTGCAGCTGCTCCCAGGACCCTCCTGCTGCCTGTGCAGAGCAGGGGGGAGTGTGGAAGCTGATGTCAGGGTGTTCCCCCTCCTCCCCCGGCACCCCATCTCCACAGAGCAGGGGAGCTCCACAGAGCTGCCTCAGGACTCTGAGCTGCTGCGGTCTGAGGTCTGAACCATGAGCAAGTGCTTTTCTTAAAGAGACAGCACATGGTTTCTGAGACTTCCCCAGCAATCAATCAGTCTCTTACACACACACACCCTTGCCCATGTACCCCATCTCCACAGAGCAAGCGAGGGGAGACAGGGCTCAGGACAGAGCAGGAGAGCTTCCAGTGAGTGCCTTAAAGAGACAGTGCTCGGTGTGTCTCAGAAACTTCCCCAGCAGCCAGCGCGCGCGCACACACACACACACACACTCTGGATCACACGCAGTCTCTTTCACACTCACGTCCCAACACATACTTGTATCACAGTTATTACTTCTTAGTACTTCCTGCAATGCACATATATTCACCATAATTTTATTCTTTCAAAGTGTATTATTTTAGTGTTTTGACTGGTCTATGCATTTCATTTTTTTTCTCTTAAATTTAAGTGTAATTCTTTGAGTAGTGAGTTCTAAAACGCCTAACCTGTCCTGGCTGGAGTAATTATCCCTATGGTAACTTTTTAAAAGTATACATCTCTAGATTTTTTGTTTCTACTGGTGGCATAAAGCCATAAGATACCTCGGTGCACATAAAATTTATTCCGAACATGGATGGAAAAAATGAACTAGAACATTGGCTCTCAAGTACATGAAGTCAGGTGCAGTCCTAGTTATAAAAAAAAAAAAAAAAAAAAAAAAAAAAAAAAAAAAAAGCAACAGTGTGTATTTAAGTGCCCACTATCTTTAATGCTCATGTAACGATGTGGTTAAAAGGAGCAGATACATCAAAGGTACTATGTTTCTAGTTGGCATGCACCAGTAATATTTCTGCTGTTCCCAGTTTCCCCCGCTTTCCTTTCTACTTGATTCCCTAGGAAGGTAAAAAGGGGAAACGTACTAACGAAATTTAGGATACACACACACACATATATATATATATATATATAGTTAAGAATCAAATGTAAGAGTTAGGATTGCTACAAGACAATTCTTTTATTAGTGGCAGTATTACAATAGCACCCAAAGGCCCCAGTCAGATTCAGGCCCCTTCTGTAGTATGTTCTGTACAAAACAATTAAAAATAAAATAAATAAATAGAAGTCCCCATGCCTTGGAATTTGCCCTTATTGTATGCATCTGTATTATGTTGTTTCTCTTGTTAAAACGGACACCTTAACACATTGCTGTTTAAGGTTTTACTAAGCAAATGTGTGCAATGTCAAGTTAACACTTCAGTTAATACCTTAAGTTTTACATTTCTTGACATAAAATTTGCAAAAATTAAATACAGTTATTGCATATGTATTTAATCGGATCAGTTTTCCTGGAAGTAGACTACCTAAACTGAATAAGTGGTGGAATTAGTTTCTATCTAGGAAGTGCAGGGAGATTTGTGTGGAATTTCTTCAGATTAGATCTGGATTAAATTTAGTCAGAGATGTCCCAAAACAGGCCAGTAAGCAAACAATGTATTCCGTTGAACGGTCTACTCGTTCCACTGCATGTTCAGCAAATCTAAGACTATTGAAATATGTCTGAATCAAGCAATGCCAACAATTTCGAAAGGATGCCAACATATTTAAGAATTCTATTGACAACTGAAGTTGCTATTTGGACCTTCTGCTAAAAAAAGTCACCAGTTCATGAAAAACATGTGACTTATTAGCCAGCGCCTCAGACATGCAGACAGGCTCTCTAGCAAAACTGCAAAGTGATTAACATTTATGAGCTGTTTAAGTTAGCACTAAGAGTTTAGCAGCTACTGGTAATAAAGCCAATAGATTGCTGCGTAGTCTGCCATAGGCCTGGTTTATATTCCAGCCAAGGATAAAGAGCATCTGTGTGCTGTGGTTTTGAAATTAAGAAAAGCAACATTTTTATTTATTCTGGAAAAGGTTATTTAAAGAGATTCCACCCAAGTCTCTCCCCATTGCAGGGATGTTAATACACCAGGATGTTGTGCCATTGCCACATCAGAACAATGCTCATTTTCCACAATGGAATAGTAAATAGAAGGCAGAACAAAGCAGCATTAGTGGACTATTCATATAGAGCCACTAAAATACATAGGGATATTTAGTCAGCAATAAGGTCATACCAGTTGGAGGGCAGTTCAGAATATTTGTATGATTGTTGCCATCATCTTGGCTTTCCCACTATATCATATCCACTTTTAATATCTTGCATTTAATCAAAAGTATCTGGTTTTCAAGATCACGTTCCAAAAGAAAGTAAAAAAAACCTAATACATCTTCTCAGAAGAGAAAGCCTCAAAAGGTACAAAAAGTAAAAGCTGTCAGACAACACAAGACAGCCAAATTGGGCTCTAATAGTTCCACTTCCTGTTTCTGGGAGAGCCTTGGTGCCAACCTTCTTTTAAAACATTACACAAGGATGCAGCACAGCTGGACACTATCTAGCACTGTCCTCCAGATTGCTGAATGTCTGCATAAGAAAAGCAAATAGATGAAATATGAAACTAATTAATAGGCTGCTTGCCAGGGACACCTTCAACCTGAAAGTTACACTTACCTGAAAACTGTGTGCCTACCATAGCTAAACACCCAAGATCCAGATAAGAAGTGAAAAAGTTTCTCCATTTTTCAGTTTGTTTACTTGATTCCCTCGACAGCTGTGTCTAGCCAGCTTCACTGTTCCATTGTAAAGTTAGACTTGGAAGGATTCGATTTTTATTGGTAAAACAATGGTAAAAGTGGATTTCCCCATACACACAAACTGACAAAAATTTTCATTTATAATAATCAAAATTTACAGATAGACAAAGAAAGAAAAATACTACTTGAGATCTTAAGAGTTTAAGGGCATAAAGATATTTACTTTACACATTTTGACACCAGACATTGACAATTTGTGTTTTAATGATAAAGCTTTAATTTTTTGAATCTCAACAGGTCATAAAATAAATTGCCTGACTGATCCTATTTCCTGCAATTATGAAAATTTAAATAGCCAAAATAAAAAATGCTTAAAAACAAACCAATCTTATACATCAAAATTATAAAAAATAAAAAGTTCTGCCAAGTCGATAGAGTCCATTTCTCTCTTGGAAATTTTTGGATGTTTTCTACCTTTTCAAATATATTGATTTCAATTTCAACACAGAATACAAAGTGTACTGTACACTGTTCATTTTATATTTATTTTTATTACAAGTATTTGCACTGTAAAAAACACAAGAAATAATTTTTCAATTCACCTCATACAAATACTGTAGTGCAATCTCTTTATCATGAAAGTTGAACTTACAAATGTAGAATTATGTACAAAAAACTGCATTCAAAAATAAAACAATGTAAAATTGTAGAGCCTTACAAGTCCACTCAGTCTCTTACTTGTTCAGCCAATCGCTCAAACAAGTTTCTTTTCATTTGCAGGAGAGACAATGCTGCCCACTTCTTGTTTACAATGTCACTTGAAAATGAGAACAGACGTTCTCATGGCACTGTTGTAGCCAGCATCGCAAAATATTTACGTGCCAGATGCGCTAAAGAGTCATATGTCCCTTCATGCTTCAACCACCATTCCAGGGGACATGCGTCCATGCTGATGATGGGTTCTGCTCGATAACAATCCAAAGCAGTGTGGACAGACGCATGTTCATTTTCATTATCTGAGTCAGACGCCATCAGCAGAAGGTTGATTTTCTTTTTTTGGTGGTTCGGGTTCTGTATTTTCCACATTGGAGTGTTGCTCTTTTAAGACTTCTGAAAGCAAGCTCCACACCTTGTCCCCCCTCAGATTCTGGAAGGCACTTCAGATTCTTAAACCTTGGGTTGAGTGCAGTAGCTATCATTAGAAATCTCACATTGGTACCACCTTTGTGTTTTGTGAAATCTGCAGTGAAAGTGTTCTTAAACTGAACAACATGTGCTGGATCATCATTAGAGACTGTTATAACATGAAATATATAGCAGAATGCAGGCAAAACAGCAGGGGACATACAATTCTCCCCCAAGGAGTTCAGTCACAAATTTAATTAACGCATTTTTTTTTAAACTAGCGTCATCAGCATGGAAGCATGTCCTCTGGAATGGTGGCCGAAGCATGAAGGGGCATATGAACGTTTAGAATATCTGACACATAAATACCTTGCAATGCCAGCTACAAAAGGGCCAGGCAAATGCCTGTTCTCACTTTCTGGTGACATTGTAAATAAGAAGAGGGCAGCATTATCTCTTCTAAATGTAAACAAACTGGTTTGTCTTAGCAATTGGCTGAACAAGAAGTAGGACTGAGTGGTCTTGTAGGCTTTGAAATTTTACATTTTTTTGTTTGAGTGCAGTGATGTAACAAAAAAAATCTACATTTGTAAATTGCACTTTCACAACTTTCACTACTGTATTTGAATGAGGTGAACTGAAAATTCTATTTCTTTAATCTATCCTTTTTAGTGCAAATATTTGTAATAAAATATACACTTTGATTTCAGTTACAACACAGACTACAGTATATATAAAAATGAAGAAAAACATCCAAAATATTTAATACATTTAAATTGGTATTCTATTGTTTAACAGTGCGATTAAAAGTGCAATTAATAGAGATTAATTTAAGTTAATCACTTGAGTTAACTGTGATTAAGTGACAGCCCTAAAAAAACCCTTATAATAGCAAAGCAAAAAAACCTTAAGAAAACTGGGAGAAAAAAATTCAGGGCATGCAACTGAAAGGGTGTTCTATTGAAATTTGGATTTTATTTATTTGTTTATGTTAAGATAGCTAGTTTCAAAACAATCAAGTTGACAGTGTCTCAAACCTTTTGTAACCAAACTCAAGACAAAGGCTAGTCTAGCATTCTGGGCCAAAAACTGCCCTCTACTTGGCTGGAAGGCTTTGGCCAATTTTGGATTTAGTTAGGATACAGACCCTGCCACTCCTTTCCTCCTATTTTACTTGGGACTGGGGGAAGAGGGGTAGCAGTGGTGTGCTATCTTCTGTATTTAAGGTTTTCAAGGGGCAACCACCTCACCAACTCCCCACAGCTCTTTACAGAGCTGACAGCTTGTAACCCAATCTAGTTGTTTTCTAAAGGGCACTGGCAAGAGGTAGGCTTGTTTCTGCACACCCCAATACCTTACATTTTCCAGAAGGGAGTAGCGCTCTTGTTCTGCGGCTGCATGAGTGAACTGATTCTAAACATTCTCCTGCAGAAAAGGGGCTAAATCCCCAGAATACTGGGGACTTTTGGGGGAGGGGATAGAGAAGAGATAGTGTGCTTGTCATGTTCTAAGGCTTCAGTGGGAGCAGCAAAAGAACGGCCAAACTTGGTCAGACCAAAGGTCCATCTAGCCCAGTATCCTGTCTTCCAACAGTGGCCAATGCCAGGTGCCCCAGAGGGAATGAACAGAACGGGTAATCATCAAGTGATCCATTCCCTGTCACTCATTCCCAGTTTCTGGCAAACAGAGGCTAGCAATACGATCCCTGCTCATCCTGGCTAATAGCCATTGATGGACCTATCCTCCATTAATTTATCTAGTTTTTTTTTAAACTTAGGAACCAGACTAACCAATAACTCCATCAAATTGAGGCTGAGGACAAATGAATAAAATACTAGCCTTCCAGAACACCTCTGGCAACCAGGGGCCTCTAGAAGGGGAAGTCCAGGTGAGTTTCGGTTTATGTTTCACTGAATTCTCTAACATACCAGTAATTTGAAGTGAAGCAGGTCACAAAGTCTATGGACTGAACCTGCAGAAAAGATCTGCTGAAATGCAGGCAAACAAACTAGTAGATTTTTACAAAGCCGTACTATATTTTGAAACTCCACTTCTGCAGAGACTCAAATATGAGCAGTGGACTTATTTCTTATTCTGCCTATGTAACACTACAGCTACCCTCAGCATAGACTAAAAGGTCCATTCCACTGGAAATCCCCATTTTCAATCCATTGTAACTATCAATTCTCTTTTAAGCTTATGGACATAAATGCTCATTTATGTGCATAAGTAACTAGGGGAGAAGATGTTCTAGATTTGAGTCTCACAAATAGGGAAGAACTGGTAGAGTATTTGAAGGTGGACGGCAGTTTGGGTGAAAGTGATCATGAAACGATGAGTTCATGATTCTAAGGAATAGTGGGAGCGAAAACAGCACAATAAAGATAATATACTTCAAGAAGGCAGACTTTAGTAAATTCACTGAACTAGTACGTAAGATCCCATAGGAAGCAAGTCTATGGGAAAAAACCTCAGAAGGAGAGTTGGCAATGTTTTAAAGAGCAAATTATCCCAATGTGCAGGAAAGAGGATGTATGGTAAGAGGCCAACCTGGCTTAATCAACAGATCTTCAACCATCTGCAACTCAGAAGTGGAAACTAGATCAAAATACAAAAGGATGAACAAACAAAAACACCACAAGCATGTAGGGACAAAGTTAGAAAGGCCAAGTCACAAAACAAGATTAAATTAGCTAGGGACATAAAGAGTAACAAGAAAACATTTTACGAATACATGAGAAGCAAGAGGAAAACCATGGACAGGGTAGGCCCACTACTCAATAAGGAGGGAAAGACAATACCAGAAAATGCAGCAATAGCTCAAGTGTCAGATGCCTTTTTTGTTTCAGGTTTCACCAAAAAAAGTTACCAGAGATTGGATAACTAACATAGCGAACATCAGTGTAAATGAGGTAGGATCTGAGGCTGAAACAGGAAAAGAACAAGTTAAGAATTAACTTAGATAAGTTACAGGTCTTCAATTTGGCAGGGCCTGATAAACTACATCCTTGAATACTCAATGAACTGCCTGAAGAGTCTCTGAGCCATTAGGGATTAGCTTTGAGATCTCATGAAGGATGGGAGAAATCCCAGAGAACTGGAAAAAGCCAAAATGTAGTACCTATCTATAAAAAGGGAATAAGGATAACTGAGGGAATTATAAATAGTGAGCTTAACCTAAGTACCCTAAAAGATAATAGAGCAAACAATTTATAGCCATCTAGAAGAAAATAAGGTGATACATAACAGTCAACATGGATTTGTCAACAACAAATCATGTCAAACCAATCTAATACCACCTTTCTTTGATAGGGTAACAAGCCTTGTGGATACGAGGAAGCAGTAGGTATCAGGTATATCAACTTCAGTAAGGCCTTTGATAGTTTCACGACCTTTTCATAGCAAACTAGGGAAATACAGCCTAGACCAGAAGTAGGCAACCTATGGCATGTGTGCCAAAGGCAGCACACGAGCTGATTTTCAGTGGCACTCACACTGCCCGGGTCCTGGCCACCAGTCCGGGGGGCTCTGCATTTTAATTTAATTTTAAATGAAGCTTCTTAAACATTTTAAAAACCTTATTTACTTTACATACAACAATAGTTTAGTTATATATTATAGACTTATAGAAAGAGACCTTCTAAAAATATTAAAATGTATTACTTGCACGCAAAACCTTAAATTAGAGTGAATAAATGAAGACTCGGCACACCACTTCTGAAAGGTTGCCGACCCCTGGTCTAGACAAACTTACGATAAGATGGGTACACAACTGATTGGAAAACCATACTTAGTAGTATTGAGTGGGGTGCCACAAGGATCTTTCCTGAGACTGGTTCTATTTAATATCTTCTTAAATGATTTGGATAATGACAGAGTGTACACTTATAAAACTTGTGGGTGAGATCAAGCACTTTGGAGGACAGGATCAGAAACCCTAATTATCTTGACAAACTGTAGATATGGTTAGAAATAGGATGAAATTCAATAAAGAAAACTACAAAGTACTACACTTAGGAAGGAATAATCAATTGCTCAAATGGGGAAATGACTGCCTAGGAAAGAGTACTGCAGAAAAGGATCTGGGGGTTATAGTGGATCACAAATTAAATGAGTCAACAATGTAATACTGTTGCAAAAACATGTAAACATCACTCTGGGATGTATTAGCAGGAATGCTGTAAGCAAGACATGAGAAATAATTCTTCCACTCAGCACTGATAAGGCCTCAATTAGAGTAGTGTGTCCAGTTCTGGGCCCTACTCTTCAGGAAATATGGACACATTGGAGAAAGTCCAGAGAAGAGCAACAAAATTGACTACAGGTGTGGAAAACATGACCTATGAGAAAGATTGGAAAAATTGGATTTGCTTTGTCTGAAGAAGAGAAGACTGAGGGGGTACATGATAAACAATCTTTAAGTAAATAAAAGTACCTTTATACAAGGCACTGGTGAGACCTCATCTGGAATAGTGTGTGCAGTTCTGGCCTCCCATGTTTAAGAAGGCTGAATTCAAACTGGAACAGGTACAGAGAAGGGCTAATAGGATGATCTGAGGAATGGAAAACCTGTCTTATGAAAGGAGACGCAAAGAGCTTGGCTTGTTTAGCCTAACCAAAAGAAGGCTATGGGGAGATACGATTGCTCTTTATAAATATATCAGAGGGATAAATATCAGGGAGGGAGAGGAATTATTTAAGCTTAGTACCAATGTGGACACAAGAACAAATGGATATAAACTGGACATTAGGAAGTTTAGACTTGAAATTAGACGAAGGTTTCTAACCATTAGAGGAGTGAAGTTCTGGAACAGACTTCCAAGGGGAGTTATGGGGGCAAAAGACATATCTGGCTTCAAGACTAAGCTTGACAGGAGGGGGTGGTATGATGGGATAGCCTAATTTTGGCAATTAATTGATCTTTGATTATTAGCAGGTAAATATGCCCAACAGTCTGTGATGGGATGTTAGATGGGGTGGGATCTGAATTACTACAGAGAATTCTTTCCTGAGTGCTGGCTGGTGAGTCTTGCCCACGTGCTCAGGGTTTAGCTGATCGCCATATTTGGGGTCGGGAAGGAATTTTCCTCCAGGGCAGATTGGCAGAGGCCCTGGAGGTTTTTTGCCTTCCTCCGCAGCGTGGGGCCTGGGTCACTTGCTGGAGGATTCTCTGCACCTTGAGGTCTTTAAACCACGATTTGAGGACTTCAATAACTCACACATAGATTAGGGGTTTGTTACAGGAGTGGGTGGGTGAGATTCTCTGGTCTGCATTGTGCAGGTCAGACTAGATAATCATAATGGTCCCTTCTGACCTTAAAGTCTCTGAGTTATAAAGAGGAGGGTGATAAATTATTCTCCTTACCACTGAGATCAGCATAAGTAAAAAGGGGCTTAATTTGCGGCAAAGGAGATTTAGGTTAGACATTAGGAAACTCTTCCTAACAGTAAGGGCAGTTAAGCATTGAAACAAGTTACCTAGGGAGACTGTGAAATCTCTGTCATTAGATGTTTTTAAGAACAGATTAGACAAACACCTATCAGGGATGGCCCAGATAATAATTAGTCCTATCTCAGTGCAGGGGGCTGGGCTAGTTGACCTATCCAGGTCCCTTCCAGGCCTACATTTCAGTGATTTTATTATTTCACTTTTGGACAGGGCCAGATTTTAATAATAATTAATGGAGATATCCCATCTCCTAGAACTGGAAGGGACCTTGAAAGGTCATCGAGTCCAGCCCCCTGCCTTCAGGGCCAAGTACTGATTTTGCCCCAGATCCCCAAGTGGCCCCCTCAAGGATTGAACTCACAACCCTGGGTTTAGCAGGCCAATGCTCAAACCACTGAGCTATCCCTCCCCCCAGTTTGGTGTTAGCAGGGAAGGAAGAATGTCACATGAGGGAAGGAGGAATCCCAGGCTTGTTCATCAGTTGAGGCCCCAGTATTTAATTTTGTACGTGTTCAAGAACAAATTGTACATACTACAAATATTTCAAAATGAGAGCGAATGTTTAACTTCAAATAGTATGCTAATTTCCTTATTTTGGATCCTTAAAGAGAAGGGCTTTTTATATAGATCTCTCTTGAGGATTTCTGATCTCAGGCTCCTCAGAAGTTCAAGGAGGAAATGGCTGGGAACACTGTGGTAACAGTCTAAGGAGCTGAAACTGCACCCAGCCAACTCTGGTTTGCCACACAGCATTCACAAATGAATACTGAACAAACTTTCTCTCTACCAGCAGAATATGCCAATACCAGAAACAGAAGAAGAAGTTTCCTCACACATCTACTAACGAAGGCTGATAAAAATAAAGGCTCCAAACAGAATCTGGCTACTGCTCTTTGGTGAGGATCCCAACATGTCTGTTTCCTTTCCTGATTTTAGCAAAGTGGCATTGATGTCCTCACTGAGGTCTGGTCTATACTACCCGCCTGAATCGGCGGGTAGAAATCGACCTCTCGGGGATCGATTTATCGCGTCCCGTTGGGACGCGACAATCGATCCCCGAATCGGCGCTCTAACTCCACCAGCGGAGGTGGTAGTAAGCGCCGCCGACAAAAAGCGGCAGAAGTCGATTTTGCCGCCGTCCTCACAACGGGGTAAGTCGGCTGCAATATGTCGAATTCAGCTACGCTATTCACGTAGCTGAATTTGCGTATCTTAAATCGACTCCCCGCTGTAGTGTAGATGTACCCTTAGTCACTCTCTTTAGGCCTGTTTGAGATGACCTCACTGGTATTGACCCTTGCCTCCCAAATGACACTATTGGAACTTGCCCTTCCCCAACTTAACCTATCACTACGGAAATCATTAGGGGATGAAGCTTCACTTTTGCTTTTCCTGACTACAAACAGGAGCTCCACACTCTGTCCTAGTTGATGAGAAGTGAAGGGAACTTCCCATTCTCCCCCCCTGCTGACCATTCCTGCTCACTGGTCTTCCGGTTACCTTTAACTTTTTGAAACAAAGCAAATTACTCACTGGAAGGGTGAAGAGAGGATTAAGAGATCACCTCTCCCAATTACCCCACCCCCATATCAAATCAAGGCATTTTGCTTCTCTGGCTCATAGCATTCAAGCAGCAGTGATTTACACAACAATCTGGTCAGTGACACTGCTACTCAGAAGGTTGTGGGTAGCTGCAGTAAAAGTGATCATGACTTTTCAAATTTTACTTTATTGTTGCTGACGGATAGCAAAATTCCCTACTTGTGAGCAGGAAGGGGCCTTTCAAGCATCCAGCTTTATTTTCATTTGTCCTGTGGATGACAAGGTTTATTTCCTATTTCTTTTCTGCTACCAATCCAGTTAACATTTAAAGTAAGCCATATTGGTAGTTGAAAAGGTCACATAATTCCCACCCTAAAATTAGGCAATTTGCTTCTCCCCCAGTCTTCATTCTGGAAGAAGAGATTGCTGTATTGTGGTCTACATTAACAACTTGACCACAATACAACCATTGCACAAGTGTCAGAGTCAAAGGGGTGGACACTGTAAGGTTAGCAAGATACTGAGATGCCTACTTGATTCTCAGTGTATCCTCCAGTACCAGGCAATATCCACTAGCAACTCAACAGGCAAAATGAAAGCCACAAGCTAGTCGGCACAATGCCCCTGAAGAGAATTCTCTATATAAAGTTGAATCAATAGAATGGCCTCAAGGCATCTTGCTAGCCAAAATAGAGGTGTCAGATGGCCAACTGCTGAATCAGAGGTGACATGATCACTGTTTACAGACCTAGTATTCAGCAGAACTATTTTAAGATAGCTATGTGATAAAGGAAAAGTTATGTACACAGAATTAATCTTCTCCCTTGTATTAATCAAAGCAAAAGTTGGCCACCACATTAAGCTTACATAAAAATAAATTTGAGACTAACCCATTATGCACAGCTAGATGACAGCACATACCATACATAATGCACATAATTTGAAATAAACATCTGTTAAGAAATTATGTATTCTAAAGGAATTGATTCACTGTGTGCCATGGACAGTATCAAGACCTCCATTAATAATCTTTACAGGCTAGGAACAAATGAATCTGACCACTTGTCCACAAGCAGCCAAAACTTCAGGTCTCGTCCAACACGGAAATGTGCTTGCCCCAGTATTTGGCATGTATTATTCTCTCAATTTAAGTGAAATGGTGTTATGAGAGTGCCTAAAGGAATTTTACTGGATTCTGCTTGGTTTGAACTACACTGCCAGAGTTTCTAATTTTTACTTTCTTGTGTTTGTGTCAATTTACTTGCTTTTTACATTTAATTTCATCATCT
This sequence comes from Chrysemys picta bellii, assembly GCF_011386835.1. NCBI lineage: Eukaryota > Metazoa > Chordata > Testudines > Emydidae > Chrysemys > Chrysemys picta. Next base: position 87,970,273 of record NC_088791.1, on the reverse strand, counting down.
TTTTAATTAAAGTTAAAATGCCTCAGCGTCAACAAGAGAGGGACAGAAATTAGATTATATAATTTAAATTTCAAGTTTTTAAGAAATTCAATATCTAAATATCATTATAATGTTCACCTGTTTGAAATCTAGATCTGATCACACAGTAACACTAGTTTAATCTTCCCCTAGGGCTGCTTGCTGTTAAATGGTCACTGGGACAACTCCACTACGACGTTTTGTTTCTGGTCCCTTTTTCAAGCCAGTAAATAATTGTTTGAAAGGTTTGGACCATTGTACTTGCGCTACTCATACTTATCTTTCTTAAGCCCTAGCATATATTTTGCTATACTTGTGTGTGAAGGCTCATCTGTATTGATTTCCCTATGGAAGACCCAAATTCTATCACTGCAGTGCTCAAGGATAGTGGTTTTCAACCGGTTTTCATTTGAGGACCCCTAAAAAAATTTTAATGGCGGTACGGAGCCATTTGGAAATCTTAGACATAGTCCGCGGACCAAAGGTTGAAAACCACTTCTATAGGACAATTACACCATTATTTCCACCAAGAACAATTTATTCTGAAAGGCAGATGGCATAGTGGTTAACAGCTTTGTTAAATGTGCATGTGCAGTAATTTGTTGTGGATAATACAGTATTTAATTGTAAAGGCAGTCACTGATATAGGGCACTCAACATCTGTTTAAAGTAGTCCAGCAGACTGTCAGTTTCTGCATTACCATAATTGGCCAATATTTTTTAGTCACTAAGCCACAATGGCAACACAAATTCTGTGGAAATAGTGGTCACTGTGGCCTGGTGAATCTGGCATCCATATGTTCAGCAGCAGCTTCAAACATCGGGGGTGTGTGGGAGGTGGGCTTCCGTATCTTTGCCTTTAGACTCAAAAACGTGTACTTGTTCAAGGGTGCCATACCTAGTAAGGATTTAACATAATGGCCAAGATAGGCTTTCATTGCTCCGAGTTCCAACATAGCCCTTTTTTAGATTGTGCAATGCCTCTAACAAGAGATTATTTCCTTGAAGAGGGAAACAAACTTCAGTCCTAAGGGCAGTTAAGATCATGAAATGATGTGCTCACAAGTTTGTCTGCCTTAAGACCATCCCTAACTGAGGCAGCATCAGCCCCTACGCTCAATTTCTACAGTATATATGTTTTAAATGGCTAACAGTCAAGTAACTTTTTGCTATTACCACCAGCAGTGGTCTGGCCAGACTAGCAACCTAACATATGTAGTGGATAGCTACAATATAGTTTACCATTGCCTCAAATACATCAGTAAGCTGGACCAACTGAATTCAGGACAATCATTTTGAATTAGGTTATTTTCCCTTAATCCTGACAACCCTTAAAGTTGTTCTTATTCTACGCAATATCAAGTGTCCCAGCTTCCATGTATATTATGGAAGTACAAGGTTTCTCTTCCTACACAAACCTCATGTACAGTGACTCTTGATCAGCTGCAGCCCAGTCAGTGGAATCTTCTGCAAGCACAATAAAATGTAGCTATTGGTATACATTTGTGACATTTACCTAAGAGATTCTGAAATTGCTTCCATAAAGTCTCACTTTGTGAATGGTAATATCATTTGATCAAAGATTAAGGTAATTTTTGACCTGTAAATTGGAGTATTTAAAAAATCTCTCAAATGGAAGTCATGTTTAGTGACTAAATGGTGTTAAGCAAGGTGGAAAATATACAGATTTCATGATCTATTTAGGGAGCAATTAAGCAATAGGAACTTTGACAGTGATATTTGCTATTTCTATGCATTTCACATGAACAGTGCTCTAATCTGCATGTAAAAAAAAAATCAGTTCTAAATGTCTTACACTTGACTACCATGAGGCAGTTGATGAACTGAGACCACTGCCCACCATACTAGCCAAAATTGTGTCACTTAGTTTATATATTGGAATTGGAAAAGGCTCAGAAAAGGGCAACAAAAATAATTTGGAGTATGGAATGGCTTCCATATGAGGAGAGATTAATAGAACTGGGACGTTTCAGCTTGTAAAAGAGACAACTAAGGGGGAATATGATAGAGGTCTATAAAATCATGACTTGTGTGGAGAAAGTAAATAAGGAAGTGTTATTTACTCCTTCTCATAACACAAGACCTAAGGGTCACTAAATGAAATAGGCAGCACATATAAAACAAACAAAAGGAAGTATTTTTTAACACAATGCACAGTCAACCTGTGGAACTCCTTGCCAGAGGATGTTGTGAAGGCCAAAACTGTAACAGGTTTCAAAAAATAACTAGGTAAGTTTATAGAGGATAAGTCCATCAATGCCTATTAGCCAGGATGGGAAGGGCTGGTGTCCCTAGCCTCTGTTTGCCAGAGACTGGGAATGGGCAACAGGGGATGGATCACTTGATTGTGGCCTATTCTGTTCATTCCCTCTGGGGTGCGGGCATTGGCCACTGTTGGGGGACAGGATGCTGGGCTGGATGGACCCTTGGTCTGACCCAGTATGGCTGTTCTTATTGTCTTATGTACTCCCCCATCTATCTGTATCCATCTGTTCCCTGTCTTATATTTACAGATAGTAAGGTCTTTGGGGAATGGAGTATTTTGTTCTGTTTGTATAGCATCTAGCACAGCAGTGGGCAAACTTTTTGGCCCAAGGGCCACGTAGGGGTTGCAAAGCAGTATGGAGGGCTGGGTAGGGAAGGCCTCGCCTGGCCCCCAACCCCTATCTGCTGCCTCCCACTTCCCGCCCCCTGACTGCCCCCCTTCAGAATCCCCAACCCATCCAACCCCCCTTGCTCCTTGTCCCCGACCGTCCCCTATCCAACCTGGCCCCCAGCTCCCTGTCCCCTGATTGCCCCACCCTGACAGCCCCCCGCAGGACTCCCATGCCTAGCCAACCCCCCGCTCCCCATCTCGACCCCCCCGCCAGAACCTCCACCCCAGCCAACCGCTCCCTGTCCCCTGACCGCCCGCCGGGACCCCTCGCCCTATCCAACCGCCCCCTGCTCCCTGTCCCCTGAATGCCCCCCAGGATCCCCTACCCTTTATCCAACCCCACCACTCCCCTCCCCCACCGCTCCCCTCCCCCTTACCATGCCACTCAGAGCGGCAGGACTGGCTTATTGGAAAGCCTGGGAGGTGGGCGGGCGCAAGCCGTGCAGCCCAGCAGGAGCAGCAGGCCAGAGTGCTCCCCCCATGGCAGCGTGGCTGCAGGGGAGGGCCAGGGGTTAGCCTCCCTGGCCGGGAGCTCAGAGGCCAGGCAGGACGGTCCTGCAGGCTGGATGTGGCCCACGGGCTGTAGTTTGCTCACCTCTGATCTAGCACAACATAGTCCTAGTCTATGACTTGGACTGTCAAGTTTACAAAGCCCATGGCAACGAGCCACCCAGCTGAGGCTGACAAACTCAGGGTAGCCAGGCTTGCACTAGTGCTCTAAATAATTGCTGTGTAGAAAGTCCTTTGAGTTTTCATCTCAGGCTCTGAAGCCCTACTCCATCCCCAGGCTTCAGAGCCCAAGCTGCAACCTCAAAGCACTGTCTACACAGTTGTTTTTACAGCATTAGCGCAAGCCCAGCTAGCCTGAGTGGCTCACTGCCACAGGCTATGTAGACATACCTTTAGGACTGCCACAATAAGTACAGTAGGGTTGCCTGTATCAAAAAAGCTTCTCATGCTTTCTACAATTAATACAAAATATTTCATCTTTCTGACATGAGGTTCATGAACATGTAGCTTTCCATGAATTCTGGAAAGTAAATTTTACATCTAAATTTCTCTTACCACATGTGTTTTACACGCTTATATGACCCAGAATCCTCAGTGTTCATGGTTGAGTCCGTTTTTTGGTTTTGTTTTTAAGAACCCCAACTGGGTATTTTGAGGTGTTCCACACATTTCAATAAAAACCCAAACAAGGCTGTGTGCATATCATTTTTTTGTTTTTTAAAATGTGTTTAATATCATTAAGGACTAATTTGCAAATTAAGTTTCGGTGCTAGGCAGCACCCACCCTATTTTGCAGTTACAAGACTAAGTGTTAGAGAAAGGTCATCTCCCTATTAAAAATATTAAATCACGTTTCGCTGAAATAGTAAATAATCCACCTGAAGTTTATGTTACTGCACAAGCAACTGTCTCGTCTGGAAACCTGATGTTAGCCTGTCTGTCAAAAGATGTTTTTTGAACTATTAAAGAGCCCAGAACAATTGCTCTCCTCCCTAAAGACCTCTGATCAAAGTGCTATGCACTTTGCTAGAAATACTGCACCAGTGTAACTAAATTGATTTTGAATCAACTGATCGTGGTGCAAACTCTCATTATAAACAAATATTTAAGTTCTGCTTAAAATTCGTTTAGCTTAATTCAGTATTTTACCAATGTAAACTAAATTGATACAAGGAAGGTTAAAACTGTTTAAGTGCATCTTCTTTAGGTGTTTACAATGATTTATAGAGGTTTAAAATCCAATTACATGAGCACAGTTTTTCTAACGTAGACAAGCCCCGATATATTCCAACCGAGGCTCTGTCTCAAGACATGTTCAGCAGTGCATTTCTGGTCCTAGCTCTCCTTCTCCCAAGGCATTACATGTGTGGCTTACACCAAGTAGGCCCTTCTGACTAGCAGCTAGCTCATTCTCCTCTCCCCAAGTCAGTTCAGTTCTTTATTCCTCTACCCCTCTCACTGGCATCTCAATGTTGCTGAGTCAGATGCCACTCAGCATATTCCCACCTGGTCCAGCAGGCAGAAAACCCAACTTTTGTGTGTCCACGGCTTCTGCATATTCGGGTTTTCATTCAGCCTGCTTCCTTCTTTCAGTGAAGGGGAGGCATGAGAACACGCAATTGTAATAAAGTCCTCTTGTCCACTAGTTTATCTCTAGACTTAATGTAGCCAATATTCCTATATTCACTTCTAGACAGCATTCAGTTCTGAAGAGAGCTATATTTTGCACAGAAAGCCAACCTAGAAATTCACAAAGTGAAGCACTTCAGCCCATGTAGAGATGTGGGACTATAAAATTTAAATATAGTTGGCATTTTGGAGCCACCTACCAGCAGCCATCATTTTAGCCAATAAATAATCGGACAGTGGGACTTTTGTTTACTCTCTGAATCCAGTTGAAATAGATCCCATAAAACAAATCTTACAGTTGGGATTATTCCACAGATACCCACACACAAGGAGTCACTTCATCACTGAAAAGCACTGCAACATGGAATGTAGCAACACAACTGAGTGTTATTAGAAAGTAGTTAACAAAACCTAACAAAAATTACTTACGTGAAATTCAGTTTTTACATAAGGTAATAGTTTGAGGTTTAAGTTAAGAATTTTAATTTTCATGATACTGCAATGAGCAGGATTGACACAGTGGTCTTAGAAGTCACATAAACCACTCAGTCCTGTTGCAGCCCATAAATAGCATAACAAAGGAAACACTGGACCAAAACACATGCAGTACACAGATTCCCATGTTAGTTCCGGGGGGGGGGGGGGGGGGGGCGCGGCGGCGTGAGGAGGGGAGAAGGGGTGACAGTCTTATGGTCTTCCCTGAATGAACTTGGAGAACCTTCAATTCCAGAAGACTTCCCTCAATCTGCTCCCTATATCTATTTTTAGCATCAAGTTACATAACTACCTTCCTTTAAACTAAGTATCCTCTTACTGAGTCAATCATGCATGCAGAAAGTGCAGTATGCTATATGGTGCAATTAACAAAAATAATAATATATTAAGGTGCATTACATAACAGAAGTTTTTCCATTTAGTTACATGAAGCTGACAGTATTCATATCTCAAGTAGCTTAATATACCTGGACGCTATGTTCTGTTCTTAGGACAGTGACAGCTAGCATACTACATAAATCCTGTAGCAGTTTTGTAGTGTCCCTAGCACATTAATGATTAGAGAGTTTTGTTTACCAATGTCCCAGAAACATTCAACTCCCTATGGAAAGCAACATCCATTGTCCAGAGGCAAGCAGAAACCTTCCCATAGCAAGTGGGTAGGTGAATGGACTAAGACAGAAGCTCCTGAACTGGCCTATAGAGAATTTTGCTGGTAATCGATCGGAAGTTAGCTGGAATGAAGAGCCAGAATCCAGTGACCAGCTGTTAAATGCATTAAATCAGCTAAACAATATTTTAACAACTGTAGTTTCCATAGGGATGCTACAGAATCATGAAAGGTGAAGGAGATAGTCCACATGACAGTATTAAAATGTAGTCCACACTAAGAGGGAAATCGGGAAACCCTGGTCCAAGGCATTAATTTCTGAAGAACCTAAACTTTTAAAGTAAGTTTCTAGCACTTTATATAGAAGTAAATATAACCTTCCAAATGTGAGCCACTGCAGTGATGGCTGCCCCAATGCTTCTGTTGCTGTAAATTTTTTTCTAATTAACAAGGAAGTGTGACAAAAAAAGCACCAGGTCAGTTTCAATACTGCTATTCAGAATCCAATCGACATCAGTGAAACCAAAAACTGAGTCAGCTTAAACACTAATGCTGCACTTCAAAAGCCGGACAAGGGAGTGGAGATAGTAAAAGGGGAGGGCAGATCCAACCAATGGAGACAGGGAAGAGGATGTACAGAAGTGTAGTGAAGAGCCCCACAGTTCCACCTTTGCAGCATCCAGGAGCCAGAGAAAGGGTAAAATGAGACACATCACACTCCATCAGTCAAGAGTTTCTGAGGTAAGGAATACATTGTTTTTCAGTCTTTGCACGGTCACTTCTTGACATTCCAAAATGTAAGAGGGCCCAAGGGGAAGAAAGCACTTGTGGCATTTGCTTCTTTAATGTATAATGGCCTGAGAGCTTCCCCAAAAGATGTATGCTTCTTTGTTTACATTAGAAATTTTGGTCCTGTTTAGGTTTGAAGACTACAGCCACTGGAGGTTGGCAAATAACATTGGGGGGGGGGAGGGGTTGGTTTGCAGGCTTTTATTTGGAGGCAGGGAGGGCAAGTTAAGCTAAATCTGAAACTTCCCCCCCCAAAATGTCAACAAATAGAAAGAGGCCATTTTGGGTCAAACGAAGCACATGGTTTGATCCCAAAAAATTTAGTTTCCAAACATTTGAACTAGGTTCACAAATGGCCAAGTAGGAGGTGCCACCCTTGTAATGTTAGCCTGGTGGTTAGGGCACTCACCCTGGAGTGGGAGACATGGGTTCAGTTCCTCCAAATCTCTGCTCCACAGCAGGCAAAGGGACTTTGGTCTTCTACTTCCCCAGAAAAGTGCTATAGCCACTGGGCTATGGAGTTTTTGTAAGTAGGTCTCAATCTCTCCTGTTGACACTATTCCTCTTTGTTTAAATTAAATATTCAGTGGTGCAAGGATCTGAACTTGGATCTCTCACCTAACAGGCAGGTGTCCTAACCACCATGCTGGAGTCACATACTCTCTCTGTCTCAATAACTATTCAAGTATTTCATAATAAGTGAAGCAGCCTCAAAAGGCAAGAGAGTGCTGCCCCAGAACACCCACATTGTTTTGGGAGGTGCGAGACCCAAGTTTAAATTCCTGCTCCACATCAGGCAGAAAGGGGAACTGAACCTGGGTCTCCCACATCACCGGTGAGTGCCCCTAATCACTGGGCTAAAAGTTAAAGGAGCACTACCACCAGCATCTCCTGAGTCCTGTTTTATGAATGGCAAAGTCCCCTTTTGAATCTAACTCAAAAAAATTTCCAGCAAACTATTAGGCAAATAGGCCTTTGGGTTGACCAAACTACATTTTTCAACAAATGAACTATTCATCCAAAAAGTCTCACCCAGCTCTAACGGCTATGTCACTAAAGCAAAGTGTGAAACCTAAGCAATTTAGAGGGGAAGAGATTCTTCAGTGTACGAATGTACGAATCAGTGTAAGAATCTTGTTTATTGTTTAATATCCATTTAACTTCAAATGACAAAGGCTTCCTTTATTCCAAGCTTTGATTCAACACTATCTCCTCATCAATTAAGGCACTACGATATTTATTGTGTGCTCCAATTCCTCCAAAGATTCTCCAGGAGGACCAGGTAAGATCATATTGGAAATACCTGATACTTCCAAAATAAAATAAGCGAGAAAGAAAAATTAAAAACTTTGACCTTTCTACACCATACAGCACCCAAAACAAAAGTGCTTTGCAGACCACCTTTAAAAAAATCAGATTCAAAACATGTTGACACATGAAATCAGTTTTATTAAGAAACCAAATCATTTCCCCCATATTTTCCTTGTCAATCAGTTTAATTTGCTGGCTGGGTAGAGTGTATGAAAGAATATACAGGCTGTTAAATCAAGAGGGAGCAAGCCTCAAAACGGAGCAGCTTTCATTTAAAAAGCCCTTTCAACAGCTCATTTCTGTTTAAATTGAGCTGTGGTTCCAACCTGAGTGCTTCTGCTGATCTGAAGCAACCAGGCTGCAAAGCATTTAGGTCTTTTAAAAACTAAAACCAATAGCTGAGATTTTAGGCACTCCTCTGATGCCTTTAGCTCTACCTGGATACTTATTGGCAGCCAGTGCAGAGTATGGACACTAGTACAGAGTATTTTATATGACATGTTGCTTAACAAAGAAGGCACACATTTGGCACTAGGTTCAGTATCTTTACAAGTCTCAATATGTAGCCCCTATAGATGACATTACTGTAATCCAATCTCAGCTATTTGAAGGATCAGGAACACTGCACCACTTCAAATTCAGAGACTTCTCTGCAATCATCGGGGCAAGAAACATTTTAAATAAAAGCTTAAATTTTACTTTATGACACTCACCAGAAAAAGATTCCCATTCACTCAGATTTTCACTTGGCAGCAGTGATTATGAGCACCAAAAGCAATTATATGCTTAACAAAAGTATCACATTTAATATCTGTCTATATACAGATGCCCCCCGACTTACACAATCATTCCATTCCGGAAAGCCTTGCATAACTCAAATTTTGCGTAAGTCGGAAACGTATACCGTACATTACGCAAAAATTTCCGCTACTCAAAAATCCTATTTCTGGCTTATGGAACTTTTTCCGTAAGTGCAAATTTGCATAAGTCGGGTCTTGCATAACCCGGGGAGCATCTGTACACACACACACACACACACACAGTAGCCGGACACATGCAAGCTTTAGTACATTTTACTAAAAGGTGTCTGAAAAAGTGTACTGAAATTAACAGGGTGGATAAAAAAGCCATCTTAAATTAAAAAAAAAAAATCAAGAATGAGTTTAAGTCTGATTTTCACCTAAATGAAATAGGTTTATTTTTAAAAGTATTTAAAATTTAATTTGAAGTTAGATTTAGGAAAACCTGTATTACGGTCTATCAAAATAATTTAAATTAAATAAAAATGGGATTTAGCGAAGTTTTCTGGTGAAGTTTTAAAGAAAATCAAAGCACTGAATTGGTGGTGGAAGTTGTGGGCTAAATACATGGAACCAGAATGCTGAAGAGCTAACACAACTTTTGACAGCAGTAGCCTCTTTTGCAGGGACAGAGAACGTTTTCTTCATTTCAGTTTAATCAACTACTTCAGTTAAATGAGTTGAAAAAGTAAGAAAGCTTGTTTTCTTCCAATCCGTGAATAAGAACTAGGTGAGAGGATGAGATCTACTAATTCTAAAATCTTGATAGACAGGCTGTTTCTCCCTCTGGATCCCTAGGCTCTAGGAGGGTAGGGGGTGAGAATATCTGGGCTGGGGGGGGGGGTGCAGCTGGCCTCTGGGAGGAGGAGGGAAGAGAGTGTCTCGGCTCTAGTGGGGGAGGGGGTGAGAGTGTCTGGGCTGCGGGGGGGGACATGTCTGGGCTCAGGGGGGGTGAGTGTCTGGGCTGGGTGAGTGTCTGGCCCCCTGGCTGGGCTTGGGGGGGGGGGGGGGAAGAGGGAGCACAGAGGGCAGAGAAACAGGAACTGGGTTGTCATAGGGATTTCTTTAACTCTCTACTCCTGGGGGAAATTGTGTGCGAGTCTGTACTGTTACAGACATATGTACGGAGAGGTACTTTGAAATAAATTACCAAACTAATCGAAACTGGCATGATTATATAGTGTTATTTTGACAAATAAAATTTGCAGAATTTTAAAATCTTGTGCGCAGAATTTTTAATTTTTTGGCACAGAATTCCCCCAGGAGTAAGATTATTGGTGAAGTCAACCAACTGTCCAATCAAGAGAACCAGCCAGCACGGTCAAGTCTATATTAAGTGTCAGATATTTAGATAATTGGGGGTTCTATTGTACATCCATTTCCCGGTTTACATTTTTAGCTTATAATAGCAGTAATGATTTTCAGAGTGGACATTTCCTGGTGTTAATTGGCTAGGTCAAGTCCTCTCCCCACCTGCTGGCACCATTTCATTTCACAATTCAGACTGCTCTTCAGACAACCAAATGACTGTTTTCCAGATCATTTATAATTTATACTTGCCATAGTCTTGAAGTGTAAAGTGAAAATGACAGCGGTTAACAGACTGGTAGTCTTGTCACACACAGATCAAACTACATAACACAAAGCCATTAATCCCACAAGATTATACACACCTCAGTAGAACATCAATTTGGCAAATTAATCTACCTGAACACTTAATACGGGCAATTCTGAGCTATAGGCTAACTAACATGATGTAACACTTGAAGTAATTATGGAAGATTGAATTTACAATATTATATAGGCTGTAAATACACAGAAACTTATACAGATAAGAGGATATTGAAATACAAAATAGTATCCATTCAGCTACATGATCTGAATATACCAAGTACAGCCACTTATTTGCTAGCTGCTTCATATAATTCCTGGCATAATCTTGTGGAATAATGGCCCACAAAAACTGGAACAGATGTGTCACATTGTGTGTATAGGACTTTAAGATCCATTGTCATGAACCCTAGTCTCTTCACAAATCCTCGTAATAAAAAATCAGTTATATCACTATATATCTGTGATCTACTGAATCTTCAACAGTGGCGATACCAGAGGTTTCAAGGAAAAATATAAACCAGTAAAATGCATCCAACAATGTACTGCACATTAGGTGACATTTTCTTGACCCTACATATAAACTCACAGCTTCCCTGTAAAAAGAAGAACAGGAGTACTTGTGGCACCTTAGAGACTAACAAATTTATTAGAGCATAAGCTATATGCATCCGAAGAAGTGGGCTGTAGTCCACGAAAGCTTATGCTCTAATAAATTTGTTAGTCTCTAAGGTGCCACAAGTACTCCTGTTCTTCTTTTTGCGGATACAGACTAACACGGCTGCTACTCTGAAAGCTTCCCTGTAGGACTGGTAGCCCTTGACATTTTAATCTTAGAAAATATGCTGAAACTAAATGTCTAACCTTTTTAAAAAAAAATTAGAAAGCTATTTGACTTTGGACCATCCTCAAAGACCCACATCTAAAGAACAGACAATGCATGCTGTAATAGGATGGGCAAGAGCCTGTAAAGCACTCTTATTGCTTCTGATGCTGTTCATCATATTGTAATCATCATATTGTAAGCCCCAGAGTCTGAACAGCTACCCTGCAATTTGATAGCTCGGCAACCCAAGCCCCACAAACCTGAGCCAGCTGACTCAGGCTAGCCACAGATACTTTATTGCCCTATAAAATGAGGTGGCCAAACTGCGGCTTATGAACCACACGTGGCTCTTTTACCGTTAAAGTGCGGGTCCTGGAGCCCACCGTGCCCCCCCTTTCTCCGCCTAACAGACTGGTAGGGAGGGGAGCTCGGGGCTTCTGCCTTCTGATGCTGTGGTGGGGCTCAAGGATAGTTATCTGAAAACATCCACTCAATGTACAGCAGCAGTCAAAAAAGTCAACAGAATGTTGGGCATAATTAAGGGATAGATAAGACAAAAAATACCATATTGCCTCTATATAAATCCATGGAATGCCCACATCCTGAATACTGCATGCAGATATGGTCACCCCATCTCAAAAAAGATATATTGGAATTGGAAAAGGTTCAGACAAGGGCAACAAAAACAATTAGGGGTATGGACCAGCTTCTGTATGAGGAGAGATTAATAAGACTTGGACTTTTCAGCTTGGAAAAGAGATGACCAAGGGGGGATATGATTGAAATCTATAAAATCATGACTGGTGTGGAGAAAGTAAATAAGGAAGTGTTATTTACTCCTTCTCATAACACAAGAACTAGGGGGTCCCCAAATGAAATTAATAAGCAGCAGGTTTAAAAACAAACAAAAGGAAGTATTTCTTCACACAAGGCAGTCAACCTGTGGAACTCTTTGCCTGAAGATGTTGTGAAGGCCAAGACTGTAACAGGGTTCAAAAAGAACTAGATAAATTAATGGAGGATAGGTCCATCAATGGCTATTAACCAGAATGGCCAGGAAGGGTGTCCCTAGCCTCTGTTTGCCAGAAGCTGGGAATGAGAGACAGGGACTGGATCACTTGATGATTACCGGTTCTGTTAATTCCATCTGGGACACCTGGCATTGGCCACTGCCAGAAGATAGGATACTGGGTTAGATGGACCTTTGGTCTGACCCAGTATGGCCGTTCTTATGTTTAGTTTTAAGTTTGGCTTAAGTGTATTGCCTAATTCTTGTATTACAAGGTAGGATCAACAGATGAACATATTATTTGGCCTTTCGGCAACAGAGTTGACAGACCACTTGTATAGCTTCTCTTATCTTCATCCTTCTAGTCACTCCTACGGAAAGCCCTACTCCTATACCTTTCTCTCTATTGCCCTTCCCTGAAGCTTTTCAGTTTCTACTGCTGTGTAGGATCAAGATGAGGCAGACAAATCCTACTGTATTAAACACAACAGCATATGAATTTGTATAACATTTTCCATACACTCATAGGTTAATCTTTGCTTTTTAGAATGCTATTTTAAAATGAGCAGACTTCAATGAATAGTCAAAGATCCTTCATAACATGTTGAATCTAATTCAAAACCTGACGTTATTTTCTCTAATGTGCATCACGTTATGCTTGCCTACACTGAATTTTATTTGCCATGTTCCCCCACACACTTAAAGAGCCTTCTGGAACTTAATTTTTCCTAGTTTTGATTAAACAAATGGTGTCATCAAAAAAGCTTTTGCCACCTCTATTCAGCCCTCTTCTAGAAAGTATACAATAGCAATCTTAGTACGAGGTCTCCACTATTAACCTATTTTTACACTACGAACAGGCCGTTTATTCTTATTGCTTTTCCTCCCAGAGAATTTTAAATGCATGACTGATCATTACCTCTCATCAGTTACTACTCTTATGAAGGACTATTAAATTCTTCTTAATATGTTGGAATTCTCATGTTAGAGAGGCACAATACTTACAAAAGCTGTATTGACTGTCCTTTATATTATTCCTATACAAAACGCTTAGCTAAGGTGTAGCCAAGGCTGCAGGGTCTGTACCAGTGGGTTTGGTGCACATTAACTTTATATATGAGAATTAAAAGCCACATGTTCAAAACTCAAGAAGTTCAGAATTAAGGTTAGACTTGCCTATGAATTTCTGTACTTTTAAAAGTTTGAATTTCTTTTAAGAGTCATGGCACCTAGGTAACCTTAACTCTGTCTCTGTAGAGATGCCATCCTTCCATCTTCCCTACCTGGTAAGGTTAAATTTTGATAGTGTGCAGCAGAGAACATTGGTTCTGTGCCTCTATCTACTTGGTCGGTGTCTTCTTCCAAATTCCCTTTTCTAGCTGTTCAGTTGGCTCGAATGAGGCTACTTTGGTTACTGATTTGTGGATGGAGAGCAAAACTCTGGGAAAGTGGTATAGATTTGTATAGCACTTACTTCTCACGCCCTAAACAAGGGACTGAAAAGTACAGCAATGACTAATTTATTTTGACAAAAGCTTCTGCTAAAAATCAGTGAAATAGTTAATACTGAGATTTTAAATTAAGCTTCAGTTAATACCCTATTGAAATTAATAGAACCAACTGATCTCCCATTGTGACGCCCTCTATATGCTTCTTATCAAACTGTCTGTACTGGGCTATCTTGATTATCACTTCAAGTTTTTTCTCTTACTTAATTGGCCTCTCAGAGTTGGTAAGACAACTCCCACCTTTTCATGCTCTCTGTATGAGTATATCTATCTCCTCAATATATGTTCCATTCTATGCATCCGAAGAAGTGGGCTATAGCCCACGAAAGCTTGTGCTCAAATAAATTTGTTAGTCTCTAAGGTGCCACAAGTACCCCTGTTCTTTTTGCGGATACAGACTAACACGGCTGCTACTCTGAAATCTAGTCTCTTCATTTTTTTTTTTTAAATCAAACTCCTACAGAGTTCAAATGTATCATGGGGGCTTTTCAGAAGTCCTCAGTGCTCTGACAGCTATCCAGAGGCAGAAGAGTATGTAATCTCACAGTCAAATGTAACAGAGAAAAGGCCCTTATATCTTCAGTCCCTGCAGGGCTATTGGCTTTTAACTTTCTATCAGACGCATCCTCTAGCCTCTTGGCATATCATACACCATCTGTGGATACTGACAGCACTGCGACTCAGGGTATGTCTACACTATGGAGATTATACAGGCATAGCTAGGTCACTGTAGCTACACTGCTATAACTCCATAATGTAGAAGCAGCCAACACTGAGTGAAGGGTTTATTCCTAGGGCTGTCAATCGATTAAAAAAATTAATTGCGATTAATTCCACTGTTAAACAATAGAATACCATTTATTTAAATATTTGTGGGTGTTTTCTACCTTTTCAAATATATTGATTTCAATTACAACAAAGTGTACAGTGCTCACTTTATTTTTGATTACAAATATATGCACTGTAAAAAAATAAATAGTATTTTTCAATTCACCTAATACAAGTACTGTAGTGCAATCTCTATCATGAAAGTTGAACTACAAATGTAGAATTATGTAAAAAAACTGCATTCAAAAATAAAACAATGTAAAACTTTAGCACCTACAAGTCCACTTCTACTTCTTGTCCACTCAGACAAACAAGTTGTTTACATTTGCAGGAAATAATGCTGACCGCTTCTTGTTTACGTCACCTGAAAGTGAGAACAGGTGTTCGCATGGCACTGTTGTAGCTGGTATCGCAAAATATTTACGTGCCAGATAAGCCAAAGATTCGTGTGTCCACGCTGCTAATGGGTTCTAACAATCCAAACCAATGCACGTTCATTTTCATCATCATGAGTCAGATGCCATCAGAAGACTGATTTTCTTTTTTGGTGGTTCAGGTTCTGTAGTTTCCGCAACAGTGTTTTGCTCTTTTAAGACTTCTGAAAGCATGCTCCACACCTTGTCCCTCATATTTCAGAAAGCACTTCAGGTTCTTAAACCTTGGGTCATGTGCTGTAGCTATCATTAGAAATCGCACATTGGTACCTTCTTTGCATTTTGTCAAATCTGCAGTGAAAGTATTCTTAAAAATAAACAACATGTGCTGGGTCATCATTCGAGACTACTGTAACATGAAATATATGGCAGAATGCAGGTACAAAACAGAGCAGGAGACATACAATTCTCCCCCAAGGATTTCAGTCACAAATTTAATTAACACATTTGTTTAAACGAGCATCATCAGCATGGAAGCATGTCCTGTGGAATGGTGGCCGAAGCCCAAAGGGCATTCTAATGTTTAGCATATCTCGCACATAAATAACTTGCAATGCCAGCTACAAAAGTGCCATGCGAACGCCTGTTCTCACTTTCAGGTGACATTGTAAATAAGAAGCGGGCAGCATTATCTCCCGCAAACGTAAACAAACGTATTTCTCTTAGCGATTGGCTAAACGAGAAGTAGGACTGAGTGGACTTGTAAGTTCTAAAGTTTTACATTGTTTTGTTAAATAACTGCACTCAAAAACAATCTATATTTGTAAGGCGCACCTTCACGACAAAGATCGCACTACAGTACCTGTATGAGGTAAATTGAAAAATACTATTTTAATCATTTTTTTCAGTTCAAATATTTGTAATAAAAATATATAAAGTGAGAGCTGTACACTTTGTATTGTGTTGTAACTGAAAATGTAGAAAAACATCCAAAATATTTAATAAATTTCAATTGGTATTCTATCCTTTAGCGCTGCGATTAATCGCAATAAATTTTTTTAATAGTGATTTTTTTTCCCACTCACATGAGTTAACTGCAATTAATCGACAGCCCTAGTTTTTTCCATTGGTGTAGGAAGCATTCTTCCATCGACACAGCTGCACTACACCAGGGGGTTAAGTCAGCATAACACCATATCCCTGAAAGCAATAGCTTCTCACACCCAGCACCAAAACACCCTGACTGACATAGCTATGTTGGTCCAATTTTTAAATGTAGATCAGGCCACAGGGTCCTCATCCCTCAGGAGGGAACAGGGTCCTATCATATACTTTAGATAACCTAGAATTCTGGGAGGAAGTCTGCATAGCTTCAGCCTCTGCTTGATTCACTCATTACCTTGGGAATTTCCATTTAGAACTAAGTATCTAACATCTGGATGTTAGATCCTTGGCTGGAGGCTGAACATTCATCAATTCCTGACATTACAAGTGAATCCCTGATCCTATAAGCCAATGGGTAAGGATGCAAGGAAACTAAGCTGCTTTGTTTTCTTTGAAGTATTGTAGATTCACAATAGGGAAGAGACATTTCAGATGTAAAGTAAAGGGAAAGTGTGCAGCATCCTCTTGTTTTCAACTTCTGCCCATCAAACATTTTTCTTAAAGTCTACTCCTGCCACCCACCTTATTAGAGCGATTTTTTGTAGGTTTATAGCCTAATATGTATTTATGTAGGTTGTCCTACCACACAAAACATACAGCTTCCCTCTCATCCTGTGCTTCATAAATTAGCTGTTCTCTGTAGTTATTTGAACTTTATGTAAAGGTAACCTGCAAATACTTTGAGAAAACTCAGCAACTTCCATTAAAGTTAAATAGCCAGGTTAAAAGGGCATTAAAAAACAAACTAAAGATTCTAGTTAATCTAACTCCCCGTTCTTTTCATAGGGAAAAGTGTGTTTTATTCATTTTTTTCTTAACCAAGTGTCTCTAAATTCAATCCAGGCACAGATAAATAAGTTTGGTTGTGCAAGTTTGCATTTCACACTTGTACAGAGCCGATTTCTTATTCTAAGAACATACTCTTAAGGGCAGCTTACCAGATCAAGAATGAATCTGCAGATATGGGAAAATAACCTGCTCCCAATTTTCAGGCTCTGAATACAGAAGGCGTACCTTATATAACACTTTTCACACTATAGAAAACAGAGGAAGGAAACCAACTTTAGTTTCAAACCTAAATTGGATACAGTGGTCAGTATATCCAGGTATATTAAGTGGTCATTGGACAAACGAAATTAATTACACTGAATGTGTCAATCTGTTATTTGTTGATTTCTGGACAGCAGGTTTTTTCATGGCCTGGATATTTTGCTAAAGAAAATTCCAAACCCAAGTAAATCAATTTTGGCTCAATAACCACACGTGACAGGATTCGAACTTTGTTTCACTCTATACGAGGCCAGGAACAGCATTTGAACTGGTTTAAGCCACACAATCCTCTGTTCCTTCCTTTTGCAACTCTCATTCCCTCCAAGAAATGACTGAAATGTTCACCCAATTTGAAGTTAAACAAATAGGATTAAATTCAATTGAAGATGGATTTTGAAAACTGTTTATTCAAGTTGTCTTGTATATTTTATCTGAATGCAATAAATCTGTTCGGTGCAAGTGACACTTGCTGACCAGAACATAGTTATTACAAATTAAAAATACAAAATATATGAAGGGAAAATAGTGTTGATTTGCCCCTTCTCTCTCCCCTAGTCACCCCCAAAATGAATCAATCCATCTTGGTCTTGGTGTGCATAACCAGTACGGTTAAACGGCAAGCACAAGATACAGGCTTTTGGTGCAAGTGATGCTGTGACAGAATAAACTACAAACTTCGGCAGGTCAGATGTAAAATGCCATTTTCACTGTTGCCTTAAATTCCTACCCAATTCGGTTAAGGTGAAGCTAAGATTGGGGAAAAGCAAACTCTGGTTCCCTTATACAACCATTTTTGCCAAACTAGAATGAGTTTTATTCATAATGATACAGTAATTGGGCACACCCCACCAAAAGTCCTTTATAAGTCCTCATCAGACAGATAAACATAATAAAGGCAATAGTTTCCTCGTAACTCCTCATTAGGGGCCTGATCCTGCAAGACACAGAGGGCACTCAGCACTTAACTGGATTGAACTCTATCAATCCATATACCAGGCAGCTATCTAGGTGTCTTTAGGCACCGATACAGCATCTCCATACACAAACTTACTAGGTCCAAGCTCACTGAACTGTGTGGAACTTGCATGAAAAGAATAAAGCCTAATGCATCAAGTTTAGTGTCATATGTATGAGACTGTAAAACAACTGTTTTTATCAAAGATTGGGGAAGGAGAGGATCCATTGCCCAATATCCCTGAAGATAACTCTTTGAGGACTGCACTGAAGATATGACATGGGAAAAGGGATTGGAGTGAAGCCTGGGACGGGAAGCAAAAGTTCCTTTCTCGTCCCATGCTGTAAGCAAAAGTACAGAACACCACTAGCCGTCACCTACAGCCCCCAACTAAAACCTCTCCAGAGCATCATCAAGGATCTACACCTATCCTGAAGGACGATCCCTCACTCTCACAGACCTTGGGAGACAGGCCAGTCCTCGCTTACAGACAGCCCCGCAACCTGAAGCAAATACTCACCAGCAACTACACACCACACAACAAAAACACCAACCCAGGAACCAAATGCTGCTACAAATCCCGGTGCCAACTCTGTCCACATATCTATTCAAGGGGCCACATCAGCCACACCATCCAGGGCTCATTCACCTGCACATCTACCAATGTGATATGTGCCAGCAATGCCCCTCTGCCATGTACATTGGCCAAACCAGAGTCTCTACACAAAAGAATAAATGGACACAAATCTGACATCAGGAATCATAACATTCAAAAACCAGTAGGAGAACATTTCAATCTCTCTGGTCACTCAATAACAGACCTCAAAGTGGCAATTCAACAAAAAACTTCAAAAATAGACTCCAACGTGAAGCTGCAGAACTGGAATTAATTTGCAAACTAGATACCATCAGATTAGGCCCGAATAAAGACTGGGAGTGGTTGCTTCATTACAAAACCTAAACTTAATTTCCCCAATACTAATTTCTCCCTACTGTTACTCACAGCTTTTTGTCAACTGTCTGTAATGGGCCACTCTTTTACCACTTCAAAAGTTTTTTTTCCTCCCTTGGTATCCTGCTGTTAATTGATTTATCTTGTTAGACTGACCTAACACTTGGTAAAGCACCCCATCCTTTCATGTATTTATACCTGCTCCTGTATTTTTTACTCCATACATCTGAGGAAGTGGGGTCTAGCCCACGAAAGCTTATGCCCAAATAAATTTGTTAGTCTCTAAGGTGCCACAAGGACTCCTCGTTTTTTTTATTCATAAAGTTCTCTCCAGTGCTGAAACTTCACACTGAAGAACCCAAAGACACCAAAAGTGATGAGAAATGTGGAAGAAAGGAACAGATAAGGGCAAAGAGAGGAGGGGAAAAGACAGAATGGTTATGGGCCTAAAGTGTCCTGCATTATTCCCCTCCCTACTCGCTGAGTGAGGAATACAAAAATGAGTTTACAAACTAGCCTTTATCTCTGTGCATAATTACCATCAGTGAGAACCGTGCCGGCAATTCAGGTCCTCACATTAGGCTAAAATCCCTGTTCTAAATTTCTCAACAGTGGTTATAAAGAAGGGATAAATATTCATACTGAAGATACCCTGCAAGCATCCTTAAGAAGGTGCACAGTTTAGCCAATCCAAGTTAACTTCTGTGGAGAAGGATTGTTTTTTCCTAAAGAAAAATAATCTATGGATTTCTCATTTATTGTACAAAAAAAATTCCACACCACCATTTCCTCAAGTTCCTCTGCAGTTCGTTTCAAAGCCACCACAGATATTCAAATACTTGAAAAATTCATTTGTTTGATCACTTCTGGCGAGCAAACATCTATCGCTGGTGAGATGGGATGGGGGAAAAAACCCACAACAACTTATAGAAAAAAGTTATCCTCATTCAACATGAAGTTTCTAGTCATAATACCGGTGAGGATTACCTTCCAGACATTAACCTGTACAGTAGTCTTCCTGTCAGCAAACAAATAAGTGGTAATGTTTCTGCTGCTACTCAGCTTTTATAAGCATCAGCAATGAAGGTAGCAAGCCTCTAGTCCATTCCACTCCTGAAATTCATTACCATGCAGGAAGCAATTAAACTGTTTTGTGCATTCCCGCCTGGAGACTGGCAGAGAAGCAGAATGGCGGAGACTTCAACCCCACTCCAATCAGGATACTCTAGGTGGAAGAGAAACTCCACCCCCCCTTCCAGTAGCCCCTAGGAGACTTCCAATTTACACAAATACTAGCCTGATGCAGATATACAAAGAAAATTTCCGAGCAGGATCCAGATACATCCTTAAAAATATCCCAGCACCATCCCCAGAAGATGGATATGGGCTTCTTTCCATAACACTGAACCTGGAATTTTTAATTGCAGGATCCTACAATCTCATCTTTCAGATCAATCTCTGGCTGCCAGGAATCTGGTAAATTTTTCAAGCTCTCAGTTATTCCAGGTTCAAAGTGAGATAACCTACTGCTTAAATGAAAGCAAAGCCAAAATGCAAATAGCTATAGAACTTAGCAGGGTTCTCCAACTCAATGCAGGGAAGGGGAACAAACTTAGTACATTTTTGGGGAAATACACACCTACAACAGTTTAAAATATTTATCACTAAACCTTTACGAAAGTAAAGGCTATATTTGGAAATATTTCTGGATGATATGCTGTCCCACACACACACACACACACATTTTTAATTTCACTTCCTAACTCTACACCTATGGCTGTCTGTTTAGTGTAAAATCGATTAAACTGTATGACTAAAGTGTGGCACAAGGTCAGAGGTCTGCAGGTATACTGAACAGAAGCATAAGCAGTTGTTTACAAAACACCTTCCCTCCTATTCGAAGACACTACACACTAACAAACAAAAATATGCACTTTATAAAAAAAATGAATAAGCTATAAACACAAAAGGCTGAATTGTCAGACTTCACAGCTTGATTTTAAAAACGCAAAACAAATATTCCATGATTGGTAACTTCATAAGCACTTCTGAAGCTAGTTACCAGCAGTTAACCAGGAAACAGGTATGTAAGTCATGCAAGTTTATGTTCTCCCATAGTTATACACTGGGAAATTATGATGAAGAGCTGAAAAATATTTCCTGATGTTTGATCTAGTATGTGTCTTCTCTGTGTTTGTGATACCATGTAGAGTTCAAAATTACCTGTCAAATATGCAAAAATTTATAACTACATACGGATGATCTTTCATTTGCAAAGGAACCACATCTGTTGCTCGGTGCTTTTTATTAGCAAAAAGCTGAATTTCTACAATGAGTTGTATAGTAGACTGCTAATACTCAGTCCCAAGCCCTTAAAAGCTTTAAGGCCCAGACTACAAACTTAGCATCTTTCTAGCTAAAATTCTGCTCACTAGTGAAGGTAATTTTCACTGTCCAGGATCGGCTGGGTAAAATCCTGAATTTAATTAAGCTTAGTAGAGCCAAATAATATTTAAGTGTGTAGAACAGATGTAGCAACTAACATTTTAAGCTAGGATGTCCACATATCATCACAAAGCACAATGCAAGCTAGGAATGTGCATTGTTAGTTTGATTCCAAACATGAAGGCCCATTCATATAAGAAGCCGCAAGTGCTGTGATCCATTAAATGTAAAGATGTCTCATGATACTTGAGAGACTGTAACATCCTCACTCTGGTCTTCGCAGATCAACCACTTATGATTACACTCTTAACCACCATTTTCTTGTCAGTACTAAATTCAATCCTTTTGTTGCTTACATTCCAAACACTTTTGCAATGCTATCCCATGAATAAGGGGGTTACCTACTCCAAAACTGCCTTTTGTAAAAACAAATTCTAGAAAGTAGTTTACAGGAGAATTATTTTCACAACTAATACTAGAAGGGAATATAACCAATCTACTTGTGGATTTTAAACAGCCAAGTGCCCCATGTTAATCAAAATAATTGAAATATTAGATATGCAAATAAGCCTAAATCAACTCAGCAGCTGCACTCAGTAAGAATAATAATCTACTCAAAATCATTGTTTAATGTTTAGAATTCCCATTCTCTTGGCATACGGAAGCATACTAATAATAGGAATCAGGATGGGTTATAGGATATAATATTTTCTGCATTTATTTTTGATGATGATGGGCAATCACTCATTACCGAGTATGATCTTCTTCCATGGGAGTTATGGGTCCTCAGGTGGCTAATAAGGCCAATCCTTGAACCACAAGTTCTACTGCAATGAGGGTAGATGTTTTTGGGCTCAGCAGGAGGCTGTTGACCATGACTGGAAGTCAGTCTCTCCTTCCTTCTGCACCTCTTGTCCCCTTCAGCTCGTCGGCGAGCAAGTTCAAAATGCAGGGGACCATCACGTAGAACTTCTCTCCATTTTAAGCGATAGATTTATTTTTACATTCATGTTCATCACGTAGTGACTATACTGCAAAAGGTATTACCTGTAACAATATCAGATTCCATTTCCCTATGAAAAAGACAGCGAACACAGTTTACTTCTCATCTTAACTTTATGAAAGCATCCATTTTCCAAAATTAGTCTTGAAACTGGGGGGGGTCTCATCTGAAATTTTATACACAGAAGTGGAAAAACAAACTAATGGGTCAAACACGCGTTCCCAGCTTTGTGAAGGATGCTATGCTATTACAGATCATGGTAGTGACTATGTAGTTAGGGTTTAGGGACCTCTCTTGCAAGGTGTTGAACACTAACAATGTACTTTAAAGGGCAACCAGGAAGCCCTTGTTCCTGTTCAAACACCAGAATAAAGGGAGAGTTGGTGTGGTTTTACTGCCTCTAATAGAGCCATGCCCTCTCAGGATACTGCTAAATTATCCCTGCCAGAGATTTAATTCTGGGACTTTAAACAATTATTGCTATTTCAGTAGAAAGAAAAGCAGTGCAGTATAAAGGAGAGATTTTATGGAGAAATGCCTCATGACCAATAGGATGAACCGGAGAAGGGGTTTGTGGCCAATATGAGACTGACAGGTTCTATATCTGTAGTACAGCACTGTGAGGTAAAGAAAAGTTTGTGGTTACTACTGGAAGCGTGGATAAGAGTAATGGTTGTGATTAGGGCTGTTTCAAATGGCTAAATATATTAACATTAGTACAGGATCAGAGTTAAGGTTGTCTGAAGAATCTTAATATGGCTGCACTTACAGCAACTTTTGTAATGAAGGAGGGCAAGCGTGACTAAGTGGTAAATCTTTCTTGTTTTAAAGATGCAGTTGCAAATTTTAGATGTGTATGGCTCCCAACTGCACTCTCCTTCCCAATTTTAGAAAGATGCACCACCCAGATAGATCCCAAGATTACATGACAGGGAGAGGTAACCAATAGCTGCTTAGAGAAAAGGTACTCTTGCTGCTGCTACAACTTCAAAAGACTCATAGGTACAAGACTCAAGATGGGTGAGCACTTGTATCTCCTGAAGAATCTATAGTACTTATGGGACACAGAAAGAGCCTTCCCCTCCCAGCAGGATGAACATTTTGAGGATGTTAGCAGCATAGGTGTTCCCTTCCCATCCCTACTGTCCTTTGGCATTATGGGTCTTTGAAATAGCAGGTGCCAGAGTCTCTTGCCTTTTTTTCATGCAACCACTGTTACCATAACTGTAGGGGAATGAGGCCAATTATATAGAATTCTACCAAAGATATGCTTCTACCTGCCACTAGGAAGAACATGGCTTGTCTCTAGCATGGTTTATTATATTAAAAAAAAAAAAAAACCACACACACACCCCACACCGGTCAGGGGGCAAAATGTTCACTTTCAGAAGTAACATTTCAGTGAAACCGTTTCCGTTTTTTGTAATTCTAATGTTCTAACTGTATTTTAAATTAAGTGACATTTACAATTATAGCATATTTTCCCTAGAAATATAATACATAACAGCCATACTGGTCAGACCAAAGGTCCATCTAGCCCAGTATCCTGTCTTCCAGCAGTGGCCGATGTCAGGTTCCCCAGAGGGAATGAACAGAACAGGTAATCATCACGTGATCCATCTCCTGTCACCCATTTCCAGCTCTAGCTTATGTACTGCTATACATAAGACTGAATGGTAGCTGTACAAACTTATTGGTCTATATTAGACCATAGAAGTCTTCACCATAAATTTTGAAAGGTCACATTATGGAAGTACCACTTGTGGTTCTAGAGTTAAAACTGAGTTTCGCATACAAAGCAGGGATATTCAACCACTTTGTTACACATGAACTGCGGGGTTAAGGTGAGAGACTTCTCACTGAGGACAGTAAAGGACCTTTCAGGAAAGCGGGGGAGGAAATTTTTAGAAGTTTAAACTTCTACAACTTTTTTAAAATTAACATTAAATTCTTATTTTTAGACAAGGAAAAGCTAAGAAGATATTTTACACTTACTTCCAATAAAATCCTTGGATGTGAAAAGATGCTAAATGCAATTCACAAATAAATTAGAGGTAGGCAAATCACAAAAGAATAATCCTGCTATGTTCAACACTTCCAATAAGAGTTAATGCATCTAGGCAGAAAAGGCTGGCAAAGTCATCTCCATTGCTTTCCTCAGAGAGGAACTCAAATGTGTGTTCTCTGGAGGGCTACTTTACACCAAGAATTAGTAATAGGGTTCTACAGTTTTCCACCTTTAGCACACCTATTCAAATCTAATCCAGGTTATTACATATTTGCCAGCCACAGTCCAGTTCAGCTGACAGGAGGCCATACAGGCAGTACTTACCCACACACACCAGTCTAGCAGGAATCTAAAGAAGCCAAG
This sequence comes from Chrysemys picta bellii, assembly GCF_011386835.1. Lineage (NCBI taxonomy): Eukaryota > Metazoa > Chordata > Testudines > Emydidae > Chrysemys > Chrysemys picta. The sequence goes on along the minus strand of NC_088791.1, from coordinate 87,945,338 downwards.
GATTAAATCGGCCTGGAGGCTGAGCTATCCTCACTTTCCAGGTCACAGTACATTGGTAGAGGAACCTTGCATCATCATTACCCAAACTGTACTTGTTCACTGGACAATCAGATGGTTTCAATATCCAGTACTGTCACTTCAGCACTTTTCACAAGATGGAATAGAATTCTTAAACATTGGGACCGGTCTTTTTTTTTTTTTTTTTTTTTTTTAAATGCCCTAGTACACTTTTTGGCCCTAAATAAATAACTTGTTCTCCATAAGACTACCCCACCCTAAGCCTCTGTATGACTAAAAGGTTGGGTTAAAGGAGTAGAGAGTTATTAGTCTCAATTACTGACTCAGTAATTCAAGTACCAAAAAAACTGCAGCTATTTCTATATCCTTGAGCTCTATAATCTAACATTTTTAACATGACTAAGTTAATTATAAACATTTTCTTAAATGGCATAAAAAAACAAATCCTCAAATCTGTAGATAGTGCCTGTCAAATCCATAATGAATGCTATAATTCACACTGCCAGGCAGGTCCCATCCAAAGCAAAAAAAAAATATTCATATGCCAAGGCCAGACAGCCCTCATTTTCTGGGCATTTCCTGAAGGGACACTGCACAAGCAGTGAACTACTCTATTTACTTTTAGCAACCAATTTGAACTTTTATCTAGAATTTGGTTCAAAACTTACTGCTGACCAACATAATGAAAAGCTTTCTTAGTTTAACCACAAAACAAAGTAGTTTCATATTTTGCAACAAATCAGTCTTATGCTTTTGCAGTAATAAACTGTATAAGCAACTTTGGAGTTTTTTTTTTTTTTTTACTGTAAAAATACATTTTAAGGTTAAGTAGTGAACAAGCTGTCTCACTTAAGTTATTCATATATACCATACAGAGAAAGAACTACTATCATCTATAGTATTAACCATGTGCCAGGCCACTATTATTTCCTGAGGCATTAAAAATTAGCACCTACCATGAAGGGCAAATAAGAAATGTAATCTCAACCAAAAACAAAAAAATCATTTCCATAGTTTGTGACTAATGCACATACCTCTCTGCTCCAGCCTTGAGATGCAGAAGTGATATGCTGTTGAGCCAGAATTCAAATACTCTCTCAGACTTGCTCTAGTGGCTAAGGGGAGGACACATACATGAAGTACCATGGACAGGGTATAGGAAAGTAAGAGGGTTACCTTCCTACCACTTCTGTGCATTTCATTTTGGATTTGAAATGTTCCATTTCTGAAAGCTGCTGGACTGACGGTGCTACAAACTGAAGTCTTCTAGCAACAGATCAGATGCAACAATGGTAATACAGATTTCTCTACACCACACAAGTGTGTTTCAGCCTTCACTTCAAGAAATACCTCTAAGGAAGAGAGCGTATTTTTAGTCTGTCTCCATTCAATAAGCGGGTTCTTCATGCTAAAGCTACCAATCCATTTCACACACGCTAGGGCGTGTCATTCATTTCATATAGGCCCATCAATAGACAACACAACTTCCAAACCTCTACTGAAACAAGCAGATTCATACTCACAAACTATGACCAGCTTGGTGTGTGGTACCCACAATCCCGTATCTTCCTCACACAATTCAGTGAAAGAACAGTCTTACAGAACAATGCCACCAATGGATCATACCAGAGCTATTGGTCTTTGTCCTGAGTACTTCCCCAGAGGCAATACAAGGAGAAAAGCATATACTGAAACTGTTCCCAGACTTTTCCAGAGTGGTAGGGTAAAGGGATACAGGTTGGATGTGAAGGCAGATTTACAGTGAATTGGTTCAAGGGGCAATTAATATATTTGAAAAGTGGGTCAATTTTGGAGGAAAAATTTTGGTTCTCATAGTAAGGAATAGTAGTTAGACCATGGGCTGGTCATTTTCAGCATAAATAAGTATTAAGTGAGAAGCTTTTTAAGAGAAAACCTCTATGTAAAATCTGAAATTCTACTAATGACGCTAACTCCAAAAAAAACAAGCAAAAAAAAATATTCGCTTTAGCAAAATAAAATGAAGAACTAACAAAATGCAAGCAAGTCTGATTTAAATTTTAAGGTTAATTTAAATAAAAATGATTTACAACCTTAGTTACAATATTCAAGTCACATCATCTCTCACTTTTGATATTTTTGGATTCAAGTCTCAGAAGTACAAGTCTAGATGTCTTAACATCCACAATATCCTTGACAAAAATTATCGGCAGCCTTTTTCTAAGATGGACAGCCTGAGGAAAAAATCTACACTTCCCACATTAGTAATTATAGTATAATATTTCCAAGGGAAATAAGGGGTAAGGAATTTACAAACTCTACATGAACAGAGACAAAGACAAAGGCTGATAAATGCACAAGTAGAAGACTTTAAAGTAGCTAAAGTCCTACCATAGGGAAATAAGCTCATCATTCTTCAGATGGAAGGACTGTTTTGTATTACTCAAATGTTGTTACTGTGGCTGACTGGGTGAAGTTTACAGGCTCCAAGAACAGCATCACATAGTCCTACACTTCAATAATAATGGTGGTTTTATAGGACCTCAAGGGGAGATGGAGAATGGAAGTTAGAATCCTCCAGGTTACAACAAAACAAGACATAGCTATTTGTGTCTAAACAAGTCTAGGTTTAAAAAAAAAAAAATGGACTAGATATAAGGAAGGCGAATTTTAGTGTGGCCTTGTCATTCATTTCTGTCTTGTGACAAAAGAGAAGAGCAACATTTTAGGAAGGCTATTTTAAACTTGGATCAAGATTACACCACCACTACACAGTCACATACTCATAAGTGCTGAATGAGGGAATCTTGCACTTAATACACCTCTACCCCGATATAACGCTGTCCTCGGGAGCAAAAAAAATCTTACCGCGTTATGGGTGAAACCGTGTTATATTGAATTTGCGTTGATCCGGCGGAGTGCGCAGCCCCGCACACACACCCCCTCCACCCCCTGAGCACTGCTTTACCGCATTATATCCGAATTCATGTTATATAGTGGTAGAGGTGTACTTATGCACCACTACGGTAACAGAAGCAGGTAAAACTTATAAGGATTGCAGGTTGCTTTAGCAGCTTCCCTGTACACCTGTGGGAAACCCAGAAAAGCATGATGGTCTTACGTAAGATTCACTCAAAACTGCAAAAGTTGAAGAACAATGGGGATTTCTGTGATCGCACACCAAATGTCAGCCTCTGGTTCCGCTATGCCAGGAAATACAAATGTGTTAATACACAAGGTCAAAGAAGTTTGGAGCACTTTCAACGAAATACATTTAGCGGAAAGGAGTGCATCATTGCTTGGCATAAACACTTCGACATCTTAGAAAGATTTGAAAGATTCTGGAGACCACCACAGGACATTGTCATGGATTTAAAGGTTATGGGAGGGAGGATCATATGAGAACTGGAAAACGGAAGAAAACCTAAAAGTTACCTGAACTATTAGGGGACAAAAATTCCTATGCAATTGGTTTTCTTGTACACCTCTACCCTGATATAACGCGACCCGATATAACACGAATTCAGATATAACGCGGTAAGGCAGCACTCCGGGAGGGTGGGGCTGGGCACTCCAGCGCATCAAACCAAGTTTGATATAAAGCGGTTTCACCTATAACGCTGTAAGATTTTTTGGCTCCCGAGGACAGCGTTATATCGAGGTAGAGGTGTATTCAATCATCTTTTATAAGAAGCATCAGCGATGGCAGCATTCTAGGAAAGTGCCAAAAAGCAAAGCATTAAATCAAAAATCTTTTACAATCTAAACACAGTAACAAGTTCACTACCCATCATCACCCCAACTGTCTAGCTACACCTGATTGGGTCTATTTGGGTAGGTAACATTTTTGAGTCCTCTCTTGCAGGACAAAAACTAGTAGAGTTAACACCCTGAGCAAGTTATCTGTTAGTCTATGAACACACAAATGTATACTGCAAAAAACCTTAGTCTGAAAAGAAAGTTAACGGCAAACATACTGGCTTAGCCATCTGCCTACTTAAAGGCTGGATCCTTGAGTCATTTTCTATAAAACAGTTCTTCCATTTTTACTGCCCTCATAGAGCTGACAAATTCCTTCAGATAGAAAAAATATACTAACCAAAACACATGACATGCAAAAGGCTGGCTTAATAAGGTCAAGAGAAGAACAGCTAGAAAGACTGAGAATGTAAGCATAGGTCTAAAATCAAAGGCGTAGACACTAAGAAAGCCCCAAAATATTTCTACTAGTGCTAAATTAGACTGAGGGGGAAAAACACCTCTGAAATAGAGTATGTAACAAAATTAGTTGTCTCAATGCACATGCACTTCCTTCCCCCTCCCTCCATGCTGCTATACTCTGGCAACCTTCTGGTCTTCAGCAGTATCTGACCCCACTATAAACATCAAACAATGAACTGGTGCTGTCAAATGCTAATCCAAATTTTCAGTGAAGTTATCTTCCACCATCCTCCCAGTCAAGACATTTTAAGTACAGTGGAAACTATATTAACTGATCACTCAAGGACCGATAAAAAGTTGGGTCTTTTAATAAAAACAACACAGAAAGCTGAAAGGAAGCCCACAAAGCCAAATTACACTTGATTCCAAAACTTATTTTATCGTTTGCAAGTCACTTAATTTACCAACATTTAGATTTAAGTATTTTATAAAAATAAAATACAAATATTGCATTTAGAGGGGGGTTTTGTTGTTTGTTTTTTAAGTGTATAACAGGTTACTTGTTGCAGCCCATAATGCTCTGTCCATCAGTTACTCAGCACAGGTGAAATAAAAACAATTTCTATTACATTTAACTGCTTTCTGGCGATTCAGTGTAAAAACAAAACAAAAAAAACCACTTACTGCAATACACGGAGTTAAGGAAAATGCAGAAATCTCTGAAAAGACTATACACAGTGTGCACTTTACATACAGCAAAGTCAAAAGTAGTTGAGCGGTTTTCCCCAAAAGTGTACTGTTGTATTTGGAACCAATTCTAGACTGTCGCTGAACATAGAAAGATGTTCTCTTAAAACTAGCATTTTAGTGTTATCTGGGAATATATCTTTTGGTGCTCGCCGAGGGCAGGTGGTCTGCATGAAGTTTCACTGTGCTATATATTTATATAAACAGTAATACCTAGTGGCCTCAGATCAGATTTAGGGTCCCAGTGCACTAGCCACAGTGCAAACAGATAGGAGGACAGGCCTGCCATAGGGCATAGTTAGCTGACTTCAAGTCATGCAGTTTTTAATTGACAAATCTTTAAAAATCTTAATGTCAGTAATCCTTTTGTTATAGTTGTGAGCTGTTCACCTATGATAGTTCTAGTAGGAATATTAATTCCTACTCAGCTACTACCCATATAGGAAGGAAGGTAGCTGTAAGCTACCTTTTTTCCCCCCTCCAAACTTCTGCAGATTATTGTAAATGCTGATGGTTGCTTGAATTTCCAAACTTTCGTCTTTTAAAAGAATAACATTTAAACTACACAAAAAGATTGAGCTAGAATTGGTGTGCCATAGTAAACTGTATAATTCTCCACCATTTAATTCCCAGAGACTTCCAATTTGCTCTCCTGGAGCCAGTTTGCTACCAATGATGAAGCTATACATATAAAAAGTTTCAATTTAATATATGCTTTGCCAGATGACTGCTGAAAATTTCTTTACTGCTACTTTCAAGGACAAAAATGAGCTGTCATTTGAAAACAAGTTTTCTCCGTTATAAATGCCCTGATCCTTATGTTTTATCAAAAGCTGGAAGGAAAGTTCCAACTTAAAGGGAGGACATGAACAGAACACTTACAAACTGATATACTTTAGAAAAAACAGTTGCATGGATCCACAACAGCAGAGAGACTGAGTCACTAGCCAAGTTGGAGGTGTTTTATTAGGCTTATTTCTTATTTACACTAAGGCCTCTTTACATAATTCTGGCGGCATAAAGGAGCCTCAGTGTAAATGAGATTCAGGCCCATAATATTAATACAATAGGAAAAACATGTAAACAGCTCTGGTAAACTGACCTATGACAATTTTGACCCATAGTTTTCTTACTAGTTTAGGGACTACCAGAAGACTATGGCAGAATGAATAGATGGTGAAAGCTAAGGCCAGGTTGACACTACAGACCTATGAGCTTCTCCCATCAACATAGCTATCACCTCTTATAGAGGTGGATTAACTACGCAGATGGGATCTCTCCCATGTCACAGTAGCTATGTACATGAAGACAAGCCTTCAGTCTACATTTAATTCCAAGAAACAGGAGATAACAAATGGAGGGAGAGGGAGATTTCTACTTGATAATACATTTGAAAGCCTAGGGTAACTTCTACTTATCATAATGAAGTTTCAAATCTTTTACTGTAGCACTGCCCGTCAATTCGTCCCTTTTTATTTGTTGCACTGAACAAACAGAAAAACAGACCTTTACGTACACTTTACTGACATTCAGTCGTTATTGCTGAATTCCCTCCCAACCTCGTTTTGTTGTTGTTCTAAATTGTACTGCAAATCAGAAATCTTGAGTGAGCCACAACACACTTCCATTTTTTACCCCAAGCATTTCCTTACACCAAACCCCCACCCGCCTTTCTAATGCAAATAATTTAAGGTACCTCTATTTCGACACACTACCCTTTTGCATTCCAGTCCTCAAATTTTGTTAAATATTTTGTAAAGCGGAGCAGCTCTCCAAAGGCAAGGGGATAAGAAACTGTGATGAACCTTCTCATGCAGCAGTCACTGTTTTACCCTACCGAAAGTTAAATCACTGCTTTCCTTTTAGGATTACCAGTTTAATACAGACGAGTTTAGAGTATTCTTACACTGAGAAGTTAAATTGCCACTTATATCACTCCCTCTAACAAACATTAGTAAACAAATTATATCTTCGGCTACTGAAGACCTAACAAGATTACAGTAAGATGGCCTGTAGCCTAAAGTGTGCAGAACCAACAACTAGGAATAAAGTACTTTTTGGATGCTCACTAAATTACTTGCTCATTTCCAGTGCTATCACAAGATGACCACAAGTTTTTGGTCATTACTGTAATGTTGCTTGTATTATGTTCAGGATTTGATAAATTTACTCACCAGTTTTCTACTTGCCCCTCTCTGGCAAGTGAGGCAGTTAGCCACCAATTTCTTTCCAGACTTACGCATCAACACGTAATCTTCAGTTTTAAAAATAATTGCATTTCTAGCACTTAGTTGCAAAGTAAACGTAAGTATCAATCAAATGCATGTAGTGCTGTTTTCATGAATCTGGACAGTCAACCTGAAACTCTACAGGTGTAAATGTTTAAGGCCCAGATATTCCTAGGAATTTCACTGGAGTGGGAGAAGCGATATATTACCCTTCCTCACACCCACCAAAAAACTTCACCACAATAAAATAGTGGAACCTCCTTATAGCCAGTAGTTTAGCCTATGTCTGGAGCAGTCTTCCCACTGTGTCTCCCCCAACGTGGAGAGGTATAGCAGCAGTCCATGCTCAAAATCCTTTTTATGCAGCAGCACATGGGAAACCCTCACAAGAGTACCCCAAATTTTGCACTGCCTCCTGCACAGATCCTGACACAAGGCCCACCACATTGCTGAGGGAACAGGATTTCTCCAAGTGTGACCTGTCTCCACTCACCTCAGTAGTGTTTACTCAAGTTTCTGCATCCATCTACATTTTACCACTCTAAACTCTAAAATTGTTTCAGACATAACAGCCCCCTTTCCACCGCCACCTCAAACCCAATTCCCAGTTTGAGTACTGATAGCAAGTAGGTTAAGTCTTCTGCCTTGTGATCTAATGATTGGTTTGTCAAATGTTGTTTATATACTTAACAGATTATGGAAGTAACTCTAAGACTGTGGTTCCCAAACTGGGGTTCGTGAACCCCTGGGGGGGTCACAAAATGTTACAGGGGGTTCTCGGGAAAAAATTCCCTAAGGGCGGATAGAGCTGTCCCTAGGGACCCCGGGCAGCACAGGGCCAACAATCCGGAGCCCCTGGACTTCCAAGAGCTAAGCAGATCAAAGCCAGCATATCTATCAAGATTCCTTATAAGAAATGGAAAGGGAGGTGGGTATTTTTTGCTGTTTTTAAAATTAAATAGGCAGCTAGTATTGTTTTTAAAGTTATTATGAAGAACAAGTTTAAGCTTTGTTGTAACATGCATTGTTTGCCTGGACTACTCAAGACCTGAATGCTTGTGTAGGAGGAACTCTTTGAGTTGACTTCTTAAATACCTTCATGATGTTTCAAATCTGATACTCCTTGATGAAACATTGGAGCCTTGTCTTATAACAGGCTTATTCGAAATGATACAAGCTACGAAAGTGAGATCTTGGAAGACTGTTGCCGTTTTCATAATTTAATAAAAATACTGTAATGATAAATAATTAAAAATAAATAGTGTAATAAGCATGTCAAAAACAAATTTTATATTTCCAAGATCACTGCTTTTATAATTTATACTCAGTTAAAGGAGAAAATCCCTGGAAAACTTCATTTTTAGGAGGGGGTTCGCGAGACTTGATATTTTAGTGAAAGGGGTTCACAGGTTGTTAAAGTTTGGGAACCACTGTTCTAAGATGACATCTAGAAACAAAAAACTGTGTATACATCTTACGGATTGTGCAGGAGATGGAAAGCAATGTCATTCTCCAGCCTCTGAATTCCTGTATAAATTTGGATACAAGCTTCCTAACATTGCTAGGTCACACACATACTATTTTGTAATTCCAGAATATTACAAGCCTTCTCCATTATAAGATGCATCTGTATGGTTAGAAAGTACTTACGGGCTTAGTTTGGGTGAAGAAAGTCTGTGAGAAATTATATAGTGCATTTTAGTTACAATGTTCCCAGAACACCAGAACGATCTCTAATAATGGAATTTCATTCTTCTGCCATTTACAAATCACTAGATAATTTCTCTCTCAAAGCTGGACAGGAGGTCAGTCCACTAACGTGAGGATGACCAGAGTTCCAAACAGAGTGAGAAGTCAAGCCTGTGATTGTAAATGTTCACTGCATTACTAGAAACAATCTTTAATTATTTGATACTTGAAGTAGCTTCAAAACCACTGCATCAACTATGAAAAATACATATGATGTGGGGCCTGGACAATTTTTGCTTTAAGGTTGCTTATTTTGAACTAGGGAAATATCTTACAAAATAAATAATTTATAATGGAAATTTCTGGTTCACTAAATATCTGTAGAAGTGTGTGTATTATACGGTTTTACTATCTTTGAGCCAAATAGTTTACCCTGGAATGATGAAGTTTTATTTACAGAAATGCTTTTATTCAATCCACTATCTACCACCAATGTTGTCCTTTCATTTTGCCTGGAATAAGAACCTTCATAAGAGTGCCTCAAACCTTGCACTCCCTCCTGCACAGCAGAACCACACAGATCCTGACAGAAGGCCCAACACACTGCTGAGGAAACAGAAGACCTGAGCTGTATTCCTGGCTCCAACGATGTTGGACGTGTGACCTCGGGCAAATCGTTTACTTCTATGCCTCCATTTTCCCATTGGTCAGACAAGGATACGACTACTTTCCTTTATAAAACACTGACATCTACGGATGAAAATATTTAAGAACTGAGTATTATTTCTGTAACCTACTGCGAAGATTCCCAAACTGTGGTCAAAGGAGCAGTAGCACTTCACAGAGATGGGCAGTCCTATAGCCCAGACTCTTCTTGTCATTTCCAGCTGAGAGAAAAAGGACAGATAGTAAAGAAGGAGACATACTGAACTGAATAGCAAAGACAGTGTCATTAAAGAGTGTCATTAACTGTCTCAAAAAAGAACACTGCATATTAAAGGCTGCTAAAAATATGAATATTTATACTTTCCTAATATTACTTTACAAAGAAAGCAATTGCAGAAGTTGTCACAGGGATGTTATGCAATTGCAAGTGGGATGAAAGGTGGTCCATATAGTCTATTAAGATGTTGTTCACCCTTGTGAAAGTCTGAGAACCCCTGATACAGTGGCCTTGCCAACCAATTATGTTTGGTTGCACCATATGGCAAGGTACAGTCTTGTAAGCTGAGGCAGGTCTATAAATGATGGATTTGGTTACCTAAGGCCTAAAATACATTTTATAATCAGACAATTTGAAGTTCTGTGTTTACACAATGTCATCCATTTGAAATGATCAGCTCCAAATTAAAAAAACTAGAGCCCTAAGCCTGACAAACACCTACAACATTTTCGGTAACAAAAAACTAAGCTAGCCACAAATACATCTCCTAAAAACTTTTAATGGGAACTTAAAAGGAAAACATGCAAGTTAGAACCAGAGTGCATTTTATAGTCAACACCCCTTACCATACAAAAACAATCCTCTCCTAGCATGAACTTTCCTTGCCATTCAGCCAAGTCTGACTGCCAAACATTTCTAAACCCATACATGTGTTAGTCTTGTTTATGGAATGGAAAGAGTCTATTAGAGGATCATAAAAACCCTGAGGTGTAATACACTTAACTTCTAGACTGTGCACTACTACTATTTTCTTTTATTAGTGATGCTACTGAGAAACTAAAAGTATGCTTGTATATTTGGAGTATTCATAGGTCACCTGAACTCCATCCAACCTCTCAGGTACATTGCTTGTTCGCTCTCCTCTTCCTTTTCATAGCCTGAATTTCCAGATACAGAGGAGGGAGGGGAAAAGAATTTGATTCTTCCACAGATTTGCCTTTCAATATTACTGTTTATCTTTTAGTCAATGTCTGTGATCATGCTCACATAAGTGTGATGTTAAAATATCTGTTCACTGAAATCCAGATATTTTAAAACTAAAATAGAATATAACACAGGCAGTATTGCAGATAAGCACAGGTAAGCTAGAAATAAGTACAGAGACAGTAAACATGCTATATGCTAACATAACCTTCGCAACTTTTTGGTAAAATTAAGCCAACCTTTTTCAGGACTTGCACATCCAGCTTAAAGAGTAAAATGTAACATATACCCTACATAGCATTCATCTCCCTCCTAATAACTCCGCATTTAATATTGTCCCAAGCACACAGGCCAAAGCCATATGAATCCTCTGAGCTGTAGCAGTGAAGTCTTCTAGGATGACTATCCAACGGACATCTCCTCCTTTTATGTGTACATGAAATCACCACCAGCTCACACTGAAACTGGCAGGTAGAGCATATGGCAATCCGTTGAACACGATGTGAGCCCATAGCCTTGTCATTTCCTTCTCCTAACTCACCCTATAAAAAGGTTTCTAGGACTAAGCATGTTTTAGAAGCCCTGGAAAGTTAAATGCTGATTTGCTAAGAGACAAATCTGAGAAGGTTAAATGAACTGTCCAAAATAATAGAAAAAGAGAGGCGGCTGCCATTTACCATCTGTCTCCCACAAAAGTGAGAATCAGAACAAATGGAGCCCAGTTTTGGAGAGGGGGAGGAGAACGAAAGGAAATTTCCACCAAGCCATAGGAGAATCACACTGAAATAGATAACCCAAACCAGTGCGGCCTCCCCCGGAGACAGGAGGGGTGGGGTGAGACCCTCCCGGGCACAGCCCCCTCCTCTCCCACGTCCCACTCCGGCAGCCCCTCGGTGCCGAGCACGGCCCCGGGCTCACGCAGCGGGCTCTCCCCTCCCCGCGAGGGGACGGAAAACGGGCAGCCCCTGGGCGCCCCTCGCGCCCGCCCGGGCAGGGGCGTCCCCGCTCTCCCTAGACAGCGGGGTCCCGCCGCTCCCGGGGGCCAGGTTGAGGCCTGCGCTCCCTGCGAAGCCTCCGCTCTCTCGTAGCCCGGCTCCCCCGGCCCCTGCTCGCACACTCACCCGCCTTCCTCGTCCCTCCCAGCCCGCAGTCTCTCCTGCTTCACGGCGGCCGGCTGGCTAGCAGCGCTGTCGGGCGGGACCTCTAGTAGCGCCGGGCCTGGCGGGAGGGGGCGGAGTAGCTCCTCCGACGACCTTTATGTGAGAGACGGGTAATCTCCGGGCTCCGTGCGCTCCGCCGCCAGGCCGGCCACCATCTTACATTAGGGAGACTGCCCTAGACGCCGCCGCCAACGCGCGTGCGCACCAGCCGTCGGGGGCGGGGTGGAGGAGACGTGCCGCCAGGGAGGCGGCCGCCCGGGGCACGACGGGACTTGTAGTCTGGTTTGGCAGGAAACGGAGGCGGCTGGGGGAGGGGATGAGTGGCGATGGGCTGCGTTAATCTGCCCCTGCCAGCTGCAGATCTGGGGCTGTCCGCTAGCTTCTGTCTGTCTGAAGCCGCGGCATCCCCCCGCCTCCTCCCCGGCATCCCCTTCCCCACTGCGACCCCTCTACCCTGCATAGCCATGTGTCTACTTTGCCCTGTCACCTTCTCCTGCACCATGCTGCCCTGCCACCGTCTGCTCCGTGCTGCACTCATCCAAGTTCCTTCCAGCCTTACCCGTCACTTTAACCTGCCATGGACTTTGACTCGCTCCATTTCCCATCCTTGCCCCTCCCGACAACCTGCCATGGGCTTTAACCTGCTCCACTTTCCAGCCTCACCCCTACTCTAACCTGCCATGGCCATGGTTTGCACCAAACCTGAAAACTGGGTGACCTAACCACACTTATTTAGAGGGCAAAGGAGAAACATTTCTGCGAAGTCAGATGAAAAGTCAACAAACTGTTTTGTTGTTACAGCTCATTCAAAAGTTATGCTGATTTCAAATTTTGGCTTTTGTCTAACTTTCCTTTGTTTTCCCCTAGCTCAAAACCAGTTGGTTATTAATTACCCCTTTAGATTGTCCATGTAGTTAACTCTCTTTTAAAAATTCATGGGTATAAGGTATATTTCAAGCAATAGAATTTCGTTAAGGAAAGCTGTTAAAATCCTTACTGTGAATAGTTTTGAGGCTGAGCCCATTGATTTCAGTGGGTTTTATAGGCCCAATCCTATTTCTGCTTATGTGAGTGAATGTTTTTTTTGCCATTGACTTAAATGGAAATACATTTCATAGCAACTACTCATTTTACAGACATGAGATTAGCGGGAAATCTTTATGATAACATCTCAGGTGTGTGAGATTATGTTTTCAGTGGTTTGCCCTACCTTATCAGGGATCACAGATATTTGCACCCTGACCGCCCATTGACAGATTGTCTGTTGCCCAACCCTGTTAGAGTGTACATTAGGGATGCCTGTAGTGGTTTCTTATTCTGGATAGTGAATACACAAGCCATCTCCTGATGGCTTTATACCCCCTGCAAGTTCTAGGTGCTGTGCCACCTTGTTGACTCAGTGCCACCACTCTCTCCATTTTTAATATCCTCTAATTGACTACCATAGTCCCCAGCTGTGGTGGGTCTCCTTCTGCGCCCCCGCCCACCATCCCTCTAATCTGGCCCCACAATTGTAGAGATGTTCTGGGAATAGAGACCAAGTAGCACTTCCTGATGGGCAGGATTCCATCTTCATGAGGACATCTGCCTCTGAATCTGCAGAATTTGATTTCCTCTTCCACCAATCAGTTTGCTAGTCATCCACACTGTCTTCACTGCACCTCGCCCCACATCCTAGCCTTTGATACTGCTCCACTTCTTGCTGCTGCCCCAGTGGCAGCTGTCATTCTGCCTTGCCTGGCATACTCAGCATCACTGTAAACCTCCTCCCTTTTTTTGCTGAGCATTTGTGTGTGCACAGACCTCCTTATATGGTAATAATCATTTAAATATTATTTCTCCTTTTAATTAAATAATTATTGCAGTAGCATTTTTATAGAGCCTTGCAGGTCAGTTTCTCATTTGGAATGGAAATCGGTGACATTGAGTGGGGTATTTTCTTAGTGTCATATGTTTAATTACAAAATGTACTCAGGTCCTGTTTTCTTGAGCAGAGATAGTAATAAACTGCACACCACCCTTCATGCAGGAAGCCTCCAGTAAAATACCTCTGCCCTGTGATCAGTGGCAGCTGATTTTTTCTTTTGTCTCTCTCTAGCTAGCGCCTCACACAAATCTCCCCACTTTATAAACAGTCTCCTCTTTCTGCCACAGTCCCTGAGTCCCAATACTAGTCTTCATGTCAACAATGATGAAAAGTTTATTTTTTCTCAATTTTGCAATGCCATTGCCATCTGATTTTCCCAGTATGGGGTGCACTTGGACATGTAAGACATTTTCTACCTTACTTCTCCTTTCTAGAGAATCCCTGAATCAATGCTGTGTCAGTGTTGGCAGGTGGGGAGGCAGCAGGGTGCAGGTTAGTAATTGCATGTGTATCTCTGCACGCTATGCTTACATTGGAGGATGTTACTCTGAGCCATGTCCCCAAGAGGTAGGGCAGAGTCTTAATCAAAAAGGTAGTGAGCAAACTGGGAAGATATGCAGCACTGCTGTTTACCAGGACGATGCCCACCTAGCTCAGAGGTGGGCAAACTACGGCCCGCAGGCCACATCCGGCCCTTGGGACGCTCCTGCCCAGCCCCTGAACTCCTGGCCTGGGAGGCTATCCCCCACCCCCACAGCCTCAGCTCACTCCGCCACGGGCGCAATGCTCTGGGTGGCAGGGCTGTGAGCTCCTGGGGCAGCGCAGCTGCAGAGCCAGGGCCTGATGTGGTGCTCCATGCTGCATGGTGGCATGGCTGGCTCCAGCCGGGTGGCGTGGCTGCCTGTCCTGGCACTCTGGGCAGCATGGCTGTAGCGCCGCCAGCCACGGTGCTCCAGGCAGCGCGGTAAGGGGGCAGGGAGCAGAGGGGTTTGGATAGAGGGCAGGGGAGTTTGGGGTGGTGGTCAGGGGGCGGGGATGTGGATAGAGGTCGGGGTGGTCAGAGGGGTTGAATGAGGGCAGCCGTCCCCAGGGGGCAGGCAGGAAGGAGATGGGGGGTTGGATGGGACGGCAGGGGGCAGTCGTGGCAGGGGTTCCGGGGGCAGTCAGGGGCCTGGGAGAAGGGGTGGTTGGATGGGGCAGGGGTCCTGGGGGGGCCAGTCAGGAATGAGTGTGGGGGTTGGATGGGGTGGCGGGGGCAGTCAAAGGCAGAGGTTCCGGGGGCCATCAGGGGATAGGGAATGGGGGGGGGGTTGGATGGGGCAGGAGTCCCGGGGGAGCCGTCAGGGGTCGGGGCCAGGCCACACCTGGCTGTTTAGGGCTGCACAGCCTCCGCTAACCAGCCCTCCATACAATTTTAGAAACCCAATGTGGCCCTCAGGCCAAAAAGTTTGCCTGCCCTTGACCTAGCTGGTACAGGAATGGAAGGGAAAAACCACCTGGCCATAGAAGAATGGCCATACTGGGTCAGACCAATGGTCCATCTAGCCCAGTATCCTGTCTTCCCACAGTGGCAAATACCAGATGCTTTAGAGGGAATTAACAGTACAGAGCAATTATCGTGTGATCCATCCCCTATCATGCTTCTGGCACTGGGTTGCATTCCTGACCATCATAGGTAATAGCCATTCATGGACCTCTCCTCCATGAATTTATCTAATTCTTTTTTGAACCCAATTATACTTTTGGCCTTCACAACATCCCCAGACCATGAGTGCCACAGGTTGACTGTGTGTTGGTTTTAAACATGCTGCCTATTAATTTAATTGGATAAGCCCTGGTTCTTGTGTTATGTGAAGGAGTAAACAACATTTCCTTATTCATGTTCTCCACACCATTCATGATTTTATAGACCTCTATCATAACCCCTCTTAGTCATCTCTTTTCTAAGCTGAACAGTTTTTTTTAAATCGGTCTTCAGATGGAAGCTGTTATATACGCCTCATAATTTTTGTTGCCCTTCTCTGTACCTTTTCCAATTCTAATACAGATGGATTGACCAGAACTGCATGCAGTATTCATGGCATGGATTTATATAATGACATGATGATATTTTCTGTCTTATTATCGATCCCTTTTCTAATAGTTCCCAACATTGTTAACTTTTTTAACTGCCATTGCGCAATGGGCAGTGTTTTCAGAGAACTATCCACAATGACTCCTAGAGTTCTCTTTTAAGTGATAACAGTTAATTTAGACCGAATGATTTTGTATTTATAGTTGAGATTGTATTTTCTAATGTGCATTACTTTGCATTTATCAGCATTGAATTTCATCAGCCATTTTGTTGCACAGTCACCAAAGTTCTATGAGATCTCTTTGTAATTCTTCACAATGAGCTTTGGACTTAGCTATCTTGAATAAATTTATATCATCTGAAAACTTTGCCACCTCACTGTTCACCCCTTTCTCTAGATCATTTCTAAATAATGTTGACCAGCACAGGGTATAGTACAGATCCTTGGGAAATCCTGCTACCTACCTCTTTACATTATGAAAACTGACCATTTGCATTTCCTACCCTTTGCTTCCTATCTTTTAACCAGTTACTAATCCATGAGAGGACCTTTTCTCTTCTCCCATAACTACCTACTTTGTGTAAGAGCCTTTGGTGTGGGAACTTGTCAAAGGCTTTCTGAAGGTCCAAGTATGCTATATCAACTGGATCACCCTTGTCCACAGGCTTGTTGACCCCCTCAAAGAATTGTAATAAACTGGTGAGGCATGATTTCACTTCACAATAGCTGTGTTGACTCTTCCCTAACATATTGTGTTAATTTACGTGTCTGATTTCTCCGTTCTTTACTATAGTTTCAACCAATTTGCATGATACTGAAGATAGACTTACTTGCCTGTAATTGCCAGGATCACCTCTGGAGCCTTTTTTAAAAATTGCCATGACGTTAGCTAGCCAGTAGTCATCTGGAATAGAGTCTGATTTAAGCAAAAGTTTACAAACTACTGTTAGTAATTCTGCACTTTCATATTTGAGTTCCATCCACACTCTTGAGTGAATACCATCTGGTCTTGGTGATCTTGGCGTCCCCAGGAAGCAGGGATGGTTCTAGGGCATGCAACGCATGGCAGAACCAACTTCCTGAGGGCAGTGAACTGCTGCACTCAGCCTTTTTGTGGGGAGGGGAGAAGTTTTTTTGTTGCTCCACTGCTCAGGTGGTGTTTTATGCTCTGGCTGGCAAAATGGCTGAGGCTCTTCCTGCCCCAGGAAGGCTGCATTACCTGGTAATGTTCATGCCAAAATGGAAATTTGCCTTAAATGCTCTTTAAAAGTGCACTACAAAATAAATAGACTTTTGAAGTAATTAGTTTGAAACCAAGGGGTTAGCAATGCTGAGGCTCTGATGAAAAATAGCCATGGCTATAATCTCTATGGCTAATCTTGGCAGTTTACCTCACAAAATGTAAAAATACCTCAGAGCTCAAGGCACTGATCAAACACTGAGTCAAAGTACTTTTTCCTATTGCTTTTTCTCTTTCTATATCTGCCGTTACAATAAACATGAGTACCATGCAGTGTGTTTGATTTTTAACCCCTGTGGTGCCGTGGTCGACTGGGAGAGAGAGGGAGAATTGAACGACACAGGAAGGAGCTTATTGGGGCAGAACATTTGGCCAATAGCTGTGGGATGACATTTTGAGCATGCTCATGGTGGGGAAGCCAAGCAGGTGAAGAAAGGCTCAGAGCTCACATCCAGCCAAAATGGCAGCACCCAACAGAAACCCAGAACAAAGTTGTTTAAATCCCCTTATATGGTTGTAATACAGCACATTACTAGTAGTGCTCCATTTTCTGCAGCATTTTCAGACTAGCTTGCTGCTTGGGTTTCGGAGAGCATCTCCAGCACTTGGATCTCTGGCTTAGAGTGGGGTGTGTACTGAAAGGATCTTGGCTGTCTGGAAGAATCTCCTCTGGTTGAGGTTCAGGGTCATGTGGGTGCCTTCCAAGGGCCTCCTTCCCAAACTATTCAAAACCACATGCCAGGGTTCAGTTTTCCATTGCAAAAATCCAGTCCAGCTCCTGCTAGTATGGGTAGGTAGAATTACGGGAGGGCCTGTTCTTGTGCCTTGTATTCCTGTAGTTCTGCTGGAGTTCTTTTTGATACAGCATTAGTCCATGTCCCAGAAGTACCTTTTCTCCTGCATTTGCTCTTCCAGCTGCTTGTAGATCTTGGCATTCTGGTGACTGCTATTCTAAGGGGCCTAGACATGCTCCTCTCCCCAGAGGGAAAGGAAGTCCAGGACCTCCTGTGGGTCCACTTAGAAGCACAGGGCATGGCTGCAATAATGGGTATGTGATTCTGGATGTGTGAACTTGCCACAAGCTGGTATCACAAAAGGGATGCATCTG
Organism: Chrysemys picta bellii; assembly: GCF_011386835.1. Taxonomy (NCBI): domain Eukaryota; kingdom Metazoa; phylum Chordata; order Testudines; family Emydidae; genus Chrysemys; species Chrysemys picta. Next base: position 87,927,199 of record NC_088791.1, on the reverse strand, counting down.
GCAGTGTACTAGCATTTAAATAGGGAGGTCACTTCTGGGCACGATGATCCTGGAGCAGAAAAGGGCACACAGGCCAGGCAAGAAGCAATGCAGCATGGGATAGCAGTGGGAGAACTGCCACAAGTGGAATAGTTAATCCCACAAATGACAACTGCCATATGCAGCCACGTAAACCTTATTGCAGAAAAAAACCCTCATTACTCAGAATATTTCATTTCCATGGTGAATTAATTAATTTGGAATAAAAAGCCAGATAATTCGGGGGGGGGGGAGGGAGATTGTGTTTGGCTATAGTGCCGTTTATGTGGGGGGGAAATTGACGTTCTTTAAAAAAAGAACACATTCCCATTTAGACAAGGCTGAAGCAGAATATTGGTTATAGTTTTTGGATGAGTGATCAGTTTTTTAAAAAAAGAGTGCAACATTCTTCTTATAATGTAAGTATTGTGTATTAACTTATTAGTTAAGTACATTTATTATTATAGTCAAAGAATTTTTTTTTTCTCCACTGCCCCATGCTGGCATTCAACAGCATGTAGTACTTCCTCCAGATTTCCAATTTAGTAGCTCTCTTGTAAAAATGCTTCAGATGTAAGGGATCTGCTGAGATTAAGTAAAAAGTGCATGAACTGGGAAAATGCAATATTTTGCCCAGTGTATTGATTCCATGGCCATTGTGGAAATAGAACACTTTAGTTAAAGGACAGGTTTCAGAGTAACAGCCGTGTTAGTCTGTATCCGCAAAAAGAAGAACAGGAGTACTTGTGGCACCTTAGAGACTAACAAATTTATTAGAGCATAAGCTTTCGTGGACTACAGCCCACTTCTTCGGATGCATACAGAATGGAACATACATTGAGGAGATATATATACACACATACAGAGAGCATAAACAGGTGGGAGTTGTCTTACCAACTCTGAGAGGCCAATTAATTAAGAGAAAAAAAAAAAAAACTTTTGAAGTGATAATCAAGCTAGCCCAGTACAGACAGTTTGATAATAAGTGTGAGAGTACTTGTAAGCTTATGCTCTAATAAATTTGTTAGTCTCTAAGGTGCCACAAGTACTCCTGTTCTTCTTTTAGTTAAAGGAGAATTTCCATTAACTCTAAGCATTAAGGCAGGGATCTCAAACACGTGGCCCGCAGAGTTATTTGCTGTGCCCGCCAAGCTCCCCTGCCTCTCCTCCTCCCCCCTAGAGTTATTTCCTGTGGCCACCAAGCTCCCCTCACTCCCCGCCCCCTCTCCTCCCCAGGATGCTGCATCCCCGCCCTTCTGCCTACCTCCAGGTGTTTCCCGCCGCCAAACAGTTGTTTGGCGGCACTTAGTGCTTTCCAGATGGGAGGGGGGAGGAGCGGGAAGCTACGTGCTCAGGGGAGGAGGCGGAGAAAAGGCAGGGCAGGGGCGTGGATTTGGGGAAGGGGTTGGAATAGGGGCAGGGAGGGAGCGGAGTTGGGGTGGGGACTGGGTTGGAATCTGTGTGGGGAAGGGGTGGGAAGAGGTAGGGCAGGGCCGGGGGCAGCGGGGGTGTCGTCAGTGACGCAGCCCTCGGGCCAATGTACTAGTCCTCATGTGGCCCTCGTGGTGATTTGAGTTTGAGATCCCTGAATTAAGGCTTACATCCTCCATGGGCCGGGTGTGACATGATCCCACATGTAGAGAAGGTCTGACATTGCCTTCACTAATGGGTAGTGGTGCACATACACACTAGCAAAAAGATCACAACACACAAGCTCCAGCTATAATTTGCAGTTTTCCAGGCTTAATTTTTCCTTTGCCAGAGAAATGTTAGATAACACAACTGATTTATAAATCCTGATGTTTGACAGACAGCCTGACATTAGACAGACTGAATAATTAAAATAGATTAAATAGGAAGCCAAAGTATGTTAAACAGGAATATGAAGATGTTCCTACAGAGCTGGAAGAAACATATTACAATGAGGACAGATTAGAGAGCCTAGAATAGTAAGATCGGTCTTGCATAGAGACAGAGCCTTAAATCACAACTACATGGCATACAAATTTGGTTGCTGTACAAAGGAACCAGAGCTTTATATTCTGATACATTTCCTCGTTTTTACAGCCTGTGTTTGACATGTTGACAGACTGAAGGTTATGCTATGTGTTGTTTTCTGGTCTGTTCTCTTGCTACATTAATGTCCCTTGAGTGCCATTTGGCATTACGGGGCAGATTGACTGCCACTGAAGGTGTTGGCAGGGTATATATCCAGAGGGGAACAGATGCCAGCCTGATACCATGACCACCAAGGATTTAAAAATTTATATTTTAGGGGAGGGTTTTAAAATGTGTGTTAAACAAGGAAACTAAGAGAATATATTATGGAAATGTGTTTTTTCTCTACAGAATTTTTAAAATATTTGCAATGTTATATGATAACAGAATTCAGTGCTACAGGACCAATTGTAAGTTTGAAATGTTGAATAGATCTAATAAATATTACTCTAATCTGGATTTAAAAAATAGACAAAAACACCTCAGTTCTTAGCCTTCAATAGCCAAGTTTGAATTGTAGGTCAGGAGGAAGCCATTTTTTTTTTACTCGAGTTTATAACTTGGTTATAAAATATTAGTGTTTTTTATTTATAAGCTGCAATTTGATTGTGGTAGTATATCATATCTTAAAAACCAAAATGGAATTACTTGTAGAAAATTTCTATACAGTTATAATAAATAACTATATAAAAGTTTCAGGTGTAAATAAGACTGATAACCCATTTCACAATAGCAACTCTTGCAGCTCTAAAGTTAAAGTTGTTGTCATTGCACTTCCATGGTACTGGGCCACACTTTTCTGAGATGTTTATAATTGGTTTGTGTGATGCTGGAAGACCAGGTGTCAACTCCTGCCTAGGCCCATAGACCTAAAGTGAACACTGACCAATATGTAGTTGGAAATCAGTTTGGCTCACCTGTGTTAGCATTGTTAAAACAGAGATTAGGTTTATAAGAATGTGTTTAGCCTCTATAAAATGCTGGTATGTTGCTGCATGTATTAATCTCACTTATATCTATATCCCATGTTATATGGTAAATATTTAAAAGTTTGCTCTGTAACTGTAAAAATGTTTGCTCTAAAACTAAACCACCAGACAGGAGAGAAGCATTACCAACTGAAATACTAGTTTGCCACAGGAGGTGGTATCTCCTGCCCAACAAAACAAGGTCCATAGGCACCGGACAAACCATTGTGGAACATCAGAGGACAAGAGACTTTGCTCCTCTCCCCCCACAAAGAGAAGACATGCCCGTGCACTTGTTCCATCAACTTGAACTCTAGGGGAAGGGAATAAAAATCCCTGACAAGGAGAAACTGTAGCTTTTATGCTGCTTGGACTCTGAGGGGCAAGGATTACTAAGCATAAGCAAAAGATCCCCAGTGCTTGGCCTAGGTTAGCCTTAAAGGACATATAGTACTTGCTTATTATAGAAGCATCTGCCACCTTTTGGAACCTAAAACTAACTGATATGTGTGTGTATGTTTACCTGTTTTAAACCTTGTAAATAACTCATTTATTTTTCTTAGTTAATAAAGCTTTAAGATCATTATTATGGATTAGCTACAAGCATTGTCTGTGGTGTGAGATGTAAAGTGCTGTTGACCTTGGGTGAGTGACTGGTCCTTTGTGACAGAACAAGCTGAATATTGTGATTTTCAGTGTATGAGACCATCTATCACAAAGGCCAGCTTCCCTGGGTGTCAAGATAGACCAGACTACCCAAAGGGACTGTGACTCCATGCTAAGGCTGTCATAGTGCTTAAGGCATTCACACTTGATGCTTGGTTGGTGAGATCGCTGTATGGAACTCACAACCAGTTTGGGGTTTGTACCCTGGTTTGTAGCAATCTGCCCTGAGGTTGGTACTCATGCTCTGGAGCCACTCTAGACAGCTTGACTGTCTGTACAAACTCAGTTTGGGCCAAACCTAGGAAATGTAGCGTACAACTGGGTGTTTTTAGAGTAAGTTTCTATTGCTGAGATTTGTTTCAATCATACAAATGCCCTCATAATTAATAAATGTAATCTCTTTTCCATATCTGTAGGCCAACATTTATCAATAGGATGCCTAATTTATACACAAATACATATTTTAGGCATAAAAAAAGAGTGTTTTTTAAACGTGCTGACCAGCTGCAATTTCAAGTAATGTCAGTGAGAGCTCAGTACCTCTGAAAGTCATTCAACTTATGTGGAATGGATTCATGTGCTGAATTTTAAACATCCATATCAGAAAATTTTGGCTGTAATGTGTAAGTACAAGGATGCAAACAATAAAACATGTCATCTACAAAACTATTAGTAGTTTAGCAGGCTTAATTTTCCTGTGTTCAGATACATTTTAGAAATACTTCAGGTTAAAAAAGTCAATTCTAGGTAATTAAAAATCTGCTGAGATAAATATTAAGAATTTATAATACTGCAAGGTGATGTGTGCCAGCAGGTTCTGTTGCAGGGTGATTGAACAGCTCTGGTCTCCTTCAGAGAAAACCAATTCATGTGAGATCCTGGTGGTCAGTTCGCCTGCCTCCCACATGGAAAGAGGAGGATCAAGATCATAGGGGAAAGCTGCGAATGAGTCTCTTCCCACTCGGATAACAGATGAATTGCAGTGAGAGATTGCGGAAAGTCTGCTCCTCCTTCAGAAAGCAGGGCTATGGAAGAAGATGGACTGCTGGTGGATTGCTTCTTCACTTGCACGCTTTGGAGATTGAATCTACTGGCTAGCCTTTCTTCCTTTTCTCACTTTGGGCCTGATTAAAAGCCATGGAAATCAATGGAAAGAGCCTCAGGCCTTGTAATTGCTAGGATGAAAGGTGTGGTCTTATCTTGGGTTAGCTAACTCACCATAACATGAGATAAAACCCTAGTGAAGGAATCAAGGCTGGTGAATAGACTCTCTCAAGCATAGGAGTGAAGAAGCAGGCCACCAGCAGCCCACATTCAATAGTGGGGAGCCTGGGTTTTGCCTCAACCTGCTAACATGTGAAAACTACAAACTGAGTTCTCTTCCCTAGGATTTACCTTGGGTCAATTACTGTGGGGCAAGAACACTTGGGGTGGCACGCTAATGAAGCTATGACCTCATTCGTTTCCTTGGGCTTTGGTTTCCTTTCCAGGACCTTTAAGCCTTGTTTTTAGTTAAACTACAGTAATAAATGTTTTTCTAAAAGATCTGCTCTATAAATTACTTTAGGGAAGTTCTATGGGTTGTATTATACAGGAGATCAGACTACATGTTCACAACAGTCCTTTCTGGCCTTGGAATTTAAGAACAGCTGATACAAATAAAAGAAAAATATGTTTCTTTGTTTCAGTTTCAGGTTTCCCATTCACCCTTTGATTAGGTGTTGATACTATTGCATCAGGAGCAGCATAAAAACCTATGCAGATCGCTGCATAGACCTTTTTATTTTCACAAAAGGTGGAATACCATCACACAGTTCTTGGTGAGTCATAATATATAAATAGAAACATTGAGGGGGTAACAATTGCTCTGTTGTACTATTACACACAACAGAAAAATAAATGGCTTAATTCAGATTTATTATGCATTAAGTTTATAATTGTTGATGTCACTAAACAGCCAAAAAATGTTTAAAGTGATTTTATGGGTAATTTATTTCTCTAGGAAAGCTCATGTGTCATACTGTATTTAGTCTGAGTAGAAAAACTTTCCATCTTGGATGACTGAGGCACAAAGAAGACAACTTGCCCAAGCAAGGGCACCTTAGGGTTCCTGAAGCTTGATTCTCCACTTACTACATCTTGTATAGACATTTCCCATTCTGATTTGGTAGCATTTTACACCCTCTATTCAAAGATATAAGTGACTCCACAAGGTGCAAAGTAATGACAAATCCAATGGCAAAAAACGGTAACAAAGTTCAGGTTGCATGTCATCCCCTTTGCATAACATGGATTTGAGCAAAACAACTTCTGAAAACCAGGAAATGCAGAGTTCAGGTTGCCCATGCAAATTTAACTCTGCTCTCTTTCAGCAACTCCCCAGTATGCCCCAACACCACCTATACCTTTACTCTGCCAACCCCACAGTTGCTGAAATGTACAAACTCTTCACCTCCTTTTACAGCCCATTCACGCTCACCCACAGGATTCCATCTAACACTATTAAAGGACCCCCCCCCAAAAAAGATAGTTCATGGTGTCATAGTTGAGGTCAACTGCATATGTATTTCTCCTCAGGCTTCAGCAAGGGTACCCACTCTCAGGCTTCCAGCTCTTGCCTCTCTTGGGTGGAAACATGCACCTCACTCCTTTCTGACCATGGCATTCTCAGGCTGAACAGTTCCCTGCTTTCACTCATTCCCAGCACAGACAGGTTGCCCTGCTTGCTTTCTCTCCAGAGACTGATAATGTAATTGTTACATCCAAAAGTAACCACACAGTTTTCTAAGCAAGCTTACTTTATTCTTAAGGTACAAAGCATTACAGAGAAAACATTAAAAAAAAAAAGAACCTACACACATGCTAGTAAGCTTACTAAAGTTAATCCCAATTCTCACAAGAGCTCTGGCAAGTGCTGTCTAAAATGCCCCACCCTAGGGGCATTCTAGGGGTTACACATTCAGATTTTCAGCTCAAAACAAGCACCCTCATAACATGTTCAGTTTCCTTTTCATACAATTCAAGAGTCTTTGAACTGGAGTTTTCAGAAACAGGTAGTTTGTATACAAAGGGGCTCTTACCCTAGGACATAGCTTCAAAAGACTGACTTCAGAGGGGAACACAAATTCTTCCCCTCACCTCAATATATGTCCTAAGGAAATCCACTTCACATATTGTTTCAAACAGTCTTTTGAACTCCCTCATACCTTCCAGAGATTGCATTAGTCTGGTTTTCCTGCTAAAGAAGTGTCATACAATCTCACAACAGTACATAAACATTTGAATTTGTCATACAATGAATGCCAAAGGTGTTAACCCTAAGTCAGTAAGGTTTATCTTCATTCAGTAAAGGTTTATCCTAACTCCATAAGGAGTGTTCAGGATATTGTCTATCCAGGGTATGCACCACCTTCCTTCGGTTCCCCTGGCAGCAGCCAATGGGAATTATTTGAATACACCATAGGTTCAGTCAGCATGTTGGGTGTTCGGTATACCTACACTAAATGGTGGAGGCAGTAGTTGGGCCTGCTTGGTAAAGGTATATTGTGACATGAGGATGTATGTGGATTACCTTGAGGTATGTGACAGAGCTATGATTATGATCAGAGGAGGTCTATGTTTTGCTCCCAAAACACCCTCTGTGGCAGGGCTTGTGAAGGAGGGCTCAGAAGGCAGCCTGAGCTGGAGGCGGTCTTGCTCAGTGCTTCCACTTGGGGAATTCTACCCTAACTGGATCCAAGGATTTTAGAACCCTTTTACACCACATCAGCCCTTTTACCTGCTACTGAGAGGCTGGAACAGGTCCGAGGATCTCAACCCCAGCACCTAAAGTGAACTGTTAGTGCTCCATAAGGGGTCAAAGGCAAGGGAGTTTTTACTAACAAAATTAAAGCTTTAAGACTTAAAGAAAATCTGTAAAGAACATAAGAACAAAGAGAAAGCACTATGTTTCCTGGTCCCACTGATTGACAGAGACATTCATTGATTTGACATTCAAAAGTAAGAACACTGCCCCTGTTAAAATTATAGGCCTGATCAACAGCAGCTATTCAAACAAACACTAAAAGTGAGCCATGACTATTTTAGTGGGAGACAAATAAGGGGTAGAGGGCTAATGGCTGCAGTGCAGTGGCCTGGAGGTAAAGCTTAATAAGGTGTGACCCACAGGAGCACTGATAAAAACCTAAACTTTGTTTCCTGGCTCCAGGAACCTGACATAGCTTAAGGTTACAAAAAGGATGAGTACCTCTGACACTTGACAGGTCAGTATCCACTACCTCTAGTGGCAACTGTTACAAAAGTGACTACAGATGTGTATTCTTTAACATGGGTTTAATGGGGAGGCAGGCACATATAAATCAGGACCCCTACCAGGTGAGTTAGTCTAGAGGAGTGGTTCTCAAATATGTCTTTGGGGCCTTTTTTTGGTGCTACACAGAATGAGACGTTTGGTTTTCTAACAGCAAGGGATTGGGTTTTTGGGAGGATCCTTCTGTTATAAGGCTGTTCATGGAAGCAAAACCTGGAGAATCTACAGAATAGTGCATTGTAAACAAAGCACTGTAACCTAAATAAAGGCACACTGAAGTCTTTGTTACAAAGAAGTCCAAGCCCTCTCTGATGGCCTCTTACAGCTTGGTTCTCCCTGTATGGCTGCTTGTTTTGAGTGGGCATAAAGCAAGCCTCATCCCCAGTGTTGTACAATGAATCAGTAACTCAAGATTTTCCCAGCTCCTACTCGCCCTGACCTTTAAACTGTACAGCCTTGTTGTACATTAATAATGCAAAAACTATGACAAAAAAAGCTATGAAATGATGTAATTAATGAGATCATGTCACCTAGGGATGCAACACAGTGATGTTTACTGAGTGCTTAGAAAAGTCACGTCAGGCAAGTATTGATTGAGTTCTGTAAAGACAATAAAACACTTATGATCTTATATTTACTGACGTCATATTCACAAGCTGCAGCTACCACAATATTACAAGACAACTGGTGTGATGTCTCTGTGCAGACAGAAGCCCACAATTGAAGTGGGTCACTGTTTGATGTGAGTTTTCTTAAGCTCTGAAACCTTGCTTCTCAAACCAGTGTCTTATATACAAATTGATATCTTCTACTGAAGACAAAAAACAGATACTTGGGAGGCTATCCTTGTAAGTTTTATCCTCCTTTATGCTTCCCCCAAGTTTCACTCTATTATTATTATTATTATTATAATTATTATTTATCTGGGTTGCAGAAGAGCCTAGCAGTCCCAGTCAGTGATTGGCACTCCAGTATGCTTGTTACTGTAAGACATACATTTTTGTAAATAATTTATTAATTTTACTTTAGAAACAAAAATAAAAAATACAAAGCGGTAAACAAATAACATTTCACAGGATAGTTAATAAAATTATAGCAATTATGCAATATACAACTTGACAAAGACCAAGGGGGTAACAATTAAGAAAACAATAAAAAAAAGACACAAAGGCAAAAAAGGAAAGGAGAGAGCTGGGAAGAGGTAGGGAAAAAGCAGAGACGTCAGGTGGAATAGCATTATTTGACCCATTGCAGCATTCTTTATCCAAATGTATCAAGAAACAGGGTCCATATTTCTTCTAATTCATATAATTGCTATCTACATCAATGAGCCATTCTTTCTTTTCCTGCTAATTCAAGCATATAAATTTAACACTGAGAATTTAATCTTGTTTAATGGCTGGTGCTCATTTTATTTTAGTGTTCGGTCTGGTTATCAATTGTTTTTCAGCCCCAGATTTTGAAGGCAAAGATTTAGCTTCCCTGAACCAGGCTGTTGTAGGATAGGAAAGTTCTCTAGTATTAGGGAGGGTCACAATCATGTATTTTGACCACCTAACCTACATTGTTCAGAGGAGATTTATGAGTTACAAATGCCAAGCAGCTCAAGAAACCTGCACTTAAGAAAAATCTTTTCCCCTACCCCACTAATAAGCAGTTGAGCAACTGAGTGAGCATGAACCATAAACTTCAGCCTTCATCGCCCAAGCACATCAGGTAGTTCAATGTTCCCAACATCTAAGGTGTCACCTCACTAGAAATTATTGAGCCTGTAATCTCAACAATAGCCCCATAGTAGCTGAGATTGCTTCTCACTATCTTTCCACACACAGACCATGTGACAAGGAAAGAGGGAACTGTAACAGATGTGGTTTGCAAATCAATGCTTTTTAACCGAGTATGCAGTGTTGTTGTAACCATGTTGTTAACTGGAGGTCAGACACTGGAGTAGACTCAGTCAACTAACAGATTTCAGAGTAGCAGCCGTGTTAGTCTGTATCCACAAAAAGAACAGGAGTACTTGTGGCACCTTAGAGACTAACAAATTTATTTGAGCATAAGCTTTCGTGGGCTACAGCCCACTTCATCGAATGCATGTAGTGGAAAATACAGTATTCACGAAAGCTTATGCTCAAATAAATTTGTTAGTCTCTAAGGTGCCACAAGTACTCCTGTTCTTTCAACTAACAGAGTTGTCGCATCAGTGACTAGATTCAGTACTAGTGTGTCCTTCAAATTATTGCTGCCAAGGCATGAACAAAGACCCTTGTGGTACATAGACAGGTTCAGGGGAACCAAAATGGAGCCTCCCTATAGCCAAGCCAGTAGGTGCTAAACATCTGAGCAGAAAGCTGCTCCTTCCATTTACAGTTTCCTACCCGTGTACTGATTTTGCTGACTGTTCAAATAAGGCTTTGTTTCTAATTTCCTACTGGAATAGGAATACATGCAGAACACTAAAGAAACCTGCACCTTGCAAAATAATGAATGGTATAGCAATATAATTTGTGAAGTCAGGGCCGACAAGAGGGGGGAAGCTGGTACAAATTACGGGGGCCTGGAAGGGGGGCTGGCTTCCCCCCCGTCTCAAAGGCCCTGTTTAGCTGGTCTGCCCTTGCTGGGGGACCCCGAAAATTTTTTTTCACCGGGGCCCGAATCCGCTCTTGGCGGCCCTGTGTGAAGTATTTAATACATGGCTCTACCCTAAAATGTGGGGTTCATATTCACTGAATCTCACCTATTCCCATAGGAAGTGTGCTTAGTTTGCACGTATTAAATGGCCAGCTCTGCCAATTTAGCGTGGGCTCTATCAAGCTGGGTTCCCCCTCCCCATCTCCTGCAGTAATAGAGACCCTCTAGGTTATCTTGTGACCACAGATATGCTTTTGCATCCTATTACCTTCTGATTATACCCTCGTCTCCTGTGCAATCCCCTTACCTTTATGTCGGGACACAGCCATTTCACTAAATTCATAATCCGGAATCAATGGGATTGCACAAATGTAACTGAGGGCATATTTTAGTCTGCAGAAGCTATACAACTGATGCAAAATGATATGCAACATATAAAGAACCCAGCTCAATTGTCCAAACCCAGACTGAGTTTGTGGGGCTGTCAGTTAGAAAAAAACATCTACTGCCTGCAAATTAGATATGGAAACTACTGAACACAGTGAATGCCAATAAGGCAGTTGATTTGCTGACACTGCAATTTATTATACTAAACACATTCCAAGGCCAGAAGGAACCATTGTGATAATCTAGTCTGACCTCCTGTACTGGCCAGAGAATTTACCCCAAATAATTCCTAGGGTATATCTTTTAGAAAAACATCCAATCCGGATTTAAAAATTGTCAGTGATGTAGAAATCACAAGGACCCTTGGTAAATAGCTCCAATGGATAATTACTCACTATTAAAAGTGTACACCTTAATCCCAGCCTGAATTTGTCTATCTTCAACTCCCAGCCATTGGATTGTGTTTTACCTTTCTCTGCTAAATTGAACTGTTCATTATTAAATATTTATTCCCATGTAGCTACTTATAGACTGTAATAAAGTCACCCCTTATCCTTTTTGTTAAGCTAACTAGAGTGAGCTTCTTGAGTCTATCACTAGAAGGCATGTTTTCTAATCCTTTGATCATTCTCATGACTCTTCTCTGAACCCTCTCCAATTTAATCAACATCTTTTGAATTGTGAGCACCAGAACTGGACACAGTATTCCAGCAGCAGTCACATCTGTGACAAACAGAAGTAAAAACCTTTCTACTCCTACTTGAGATTCTTCTGTTTATGCATTCCAGGATCGCATTAGCTTTTTTGGCCACAGCCTCACATGGGGAGAGCATGTTAAGCTGTTTATCCACCACAACCCCCAAATCTTTTTCAGAGTCACTGCTTCCTAGAGAAGAGTCCCCTATCTTGTAAGTATGGCCTACATTTGCGCCTAGATATGTTTTAATATGTATACAATATTGTTTTCTTATGCCCAGTTTACCAAGCCATCCAGATTGGTCTGAATCAGTGACCTGTTCTCTTCATTATTTACCACTCTCCCATTTTGTGTCATCTGTACACTATCAATGATTTTGCTTTCTTCCAGGTCATTAATAAAAATGCTAACTATCATAAGGAACAATCCTTGCAGACCCACTCAATGACAATTCCCATTTACAGTTAGTCTGAAACTTATCAGTTAGCCAGTTTTTAATCCATTTAATATATGCCATGTTAATCTGATGATATTCTAGGTTTTTTTAATCAAAGTGTCATGTGGTACCAAGTCAAACACCTTGCAGAAATGTAAGTATATTAAGTCAACACTATTACCTTTATCAGCCAAACTTGTAATCTCAAAGATAGCTATCAAGTTAGTTTGCTAGGATATATTTTTCATAAACCCATGTTGATTTGAATTAATTACGTTGCCCTCCTTTAGCTCTTAATCAATCCAGTCTCATAGCAGCGGCTCCATTATCTTGCCCGGGATCTATGTCAGGCTAACAGGCCTATAATGACTATGATGATATCTAAATGATGCTAAGTAGGCTTAGTATCTACAGAAAAACAAGGAAATGGGAATGCAAGGATGGGCTCAGTTTGAGCTCTCTTCTTTAAAGATCCTGAATTATTCATAGAGTCTGTAGAAGAAACCAATTAGCTCTTCATTTATAAAAGTTTCTAATCTCTGCTTCCAATTTTAGTTCCAAGAGGACTACGGAATCATCTGATATAAGCATATTTGCAGTTTGACATTCTAAAAGTTGTTATAGAGAATCCTTTCCTTCTACAAAACTCAAACCAACTTTAGCATGCAGGTCAAGCGGACAAGACAAAGGTACTTCCTGCTGCTTTCAATGCACCACTCTTTTCAAGTCACTTTACTAGTTTCAAGCCTCTGCACAATTCCCACTACACTTCCCCTCACTGCTCCACTCCCTTTTCCTCTCCTCCTCTTATTCTTGGTCTTATAACCTCTTCTATGTTGCCCCTCCTGCATGGTGAAGTCCCCCATTTTCCTCGTGCCAAACTTCCTCCTATTCCTTCTTCAAATCCACTTGAAAACCACTTTCCTTTAAAGCTCTTTTCAGATGGCTCCATATGCCTATTTGTATTTGAGAGAGGCAGGATAGGTGAGATAAAAATCTTTTACTGGACCTACTTCTGTTGGCAGGTAAAAGCTTTTGAGCTACACAGAGCTCTTCTTCAGGTCTGGGGAACGGAATAAATAGTGTCTGAGCTAAATACAAGTTGAGACAGATAGTTAAGCATAAGGGCTAATATGTTTAGGATGCCACTTGAAAAGAAGTGGGCAATTGAGGATTAGATTGTTATGCATAAGGAGTTTGAAGTGGGCAATTGAAGAGCAGGCATTAGGGTGAGTTACAAATTGTTGTAATGAGCCATAAAACCAGTGTCCATGGTTTTTGGTGTCTAGCAGAGCTATGAGTAAGTTCACAAGCTTGTCTTTTAACAGTGTTGTGCAGGTTTCCTTTAAAGATGAGTATTGAAAGATCAGATATGGACTGATCACCGTATGAAAAATGTTCACCCATGGGTGATATGGAGTTTTTGTCTATCATTTTTCTGTGTGAGTTCATTTGAGAGCATAATGATTGTCTGGTTTCACCCACATTATTGTTGTTGGGGCATTTGATGCACTGGAGGTAAATCACCTGTTATGACATGCACATGTAGGATCCATGAATCTTGAAAGGTGTGCAGTGGTGGGTATTGATCATTGTAGCAGTGGAAATTTATCTGCAAGTTTCGCATCTGCTGTTCTGACAGGGTCCAGTGCTACTTCGAAGTGGTGTGTCCTGGCCTGTAGGGAGCTTGCTTCTGGTGATGAGCTTGGTGAGGCTGGAGGGTTGACTGAAGGCCAGAAGAAGGAGTTTGGGAAAGATTTCTTTCAGGATGTGGTCCTCATCAAGTATGGATTGTAATTGTTTGAGGATATCCGCTAGAGGTTCCACTGTGGGTCAGCAGGTTTGTATAATTTTTGGTGGTGGGTAGAACAGGTCCAAGTCCTGCCCACCCCCTGCCTTGTAAGCAGATATATATATTTTTTAAAATGTAAAAGTGGACTGGAAACAGTAAGCACATTGTACAATATAGGGAAGCAGTTAAATGGAGAGTGTGGTGGGATGAGGTCTCTGACTGGGAGTGGGGGCTGTGGGGATGAGGGTTTTGGAGGGTGCTAGGGCAGAGGGTTGGGGGGGATGAGGGCTCTGACTGAGGGGTTTGAGAGGGGCTTAGGACTAGGCCTGTGAGTTAGGGCCAGGGATGAGAGGTTCAGGTGAAGGAGGGTACTCAAGGCTCTGGCTGGGGGTATGGGCTCTGGGGTGGGGCCAGAGATCAGGAGTTTGGGGGTGCAGGCAGGCTGCTCCAGGGCTGGGGATAGAGAGGACTCCCCCCAGCCCTCTCCCCACCAGCAAGCTCCAGGGGGGGGGCAGCAGCTCCCCTCTTACTCCCTCCAGCACACTCACCCCACACCACTGTCATTGCACATGTGGCTAGGGCCTGTCAGGTTGAGGAAGTCCTCATCTCCACAGTGGTGGGTGCCGGGGTGGGGGACTGCTATCATGTGTGCGCCCCCCTCCCCCTGCAGGTGGTGGCTGCTCAGCCTTCCACCAGCGCCGCTCCCTTTTGTAGCAGCGGCAGGCAAGGGAGCACAGAGCAGAACAGCAGCCCAGGCAGGGACGCCCAGGGGGAGGCACACAGGGGTAGCAGGCGGTGCTGGAGGAAGAGACCCAGCCCCAAACATTGGTGGAGCTGGGCCCCCACACCTTGAATGTTGCTAGAGCACAGGCCCATATAACTCACTGCCCCAGCCAAGAACCAATCCTCAAGGGACCCTGTTGGAAGCATACCCCCTTTATAACAATTCCCCATTTACAGCTACAGTTTGAGATCTATCAGTTAGCCAGTTTTTAAATCCATGTAACATGTGGCATGTTCATTTTATATTGGTCTAATTTATCAAAATGTGGTACAGAAATTTAAGTATATTATGTCAACACTATCAACTTGATCAACCAAACTTGAAATCTCATCAAAAAAGGTATCAAGCTAGTTTGATAGGATCCATTTTCCATAAACCCATGTTGATTTGCATTAAATTACATTAACCTATTTTAATTATTTACAGTCTGGCATGGGACTTGATTAGTAAAGGATTGGGGCTTACCTTTTAGCACCCTCTTCCAGCTGGGCCTAGATATGTTCCAGCTGAGCCCACTCTCTTCCTCAAGCAAATTCTGCCTGGAGCCCTTTCACAGAATCCAGGGAGGGTTGTTTCCACACAGACTAATTGCTGTGGGTTTTATTTCAACCTTCTTAACAAAAACAGGACCAAAGTTTCACAGCCTCTCCCCTCAGAGTCTGTAGGGATTAAATCCCTTACCCCAAGTTTGTCCCTCACCCAACAAGTTCATCAACCCAAAAGTTCCTGGTTTGTATCTTAGAGTCTTTGTGATACCAGAACTTTCCCCAATCTTCTTTCTACCTATCTGTACTCTTCTGCCTAACATTTACTCCAACCTCTGGCAGATACTGCAACCACCTTCCATTTCCTGCTCCTCTGTATATGAAGATCAGCCAATTAAGTTTGGTGGTCTTTTCCCAGGTGCAGTGGCTGGGCTAATTAGCCAGCTAGCCAGCTGCAGGCCTCTGACCCAGGGGAACAGTATCCCTTATGACTTCACACAGATGCTTCATGCTTGATTATCTTGCCCAGGGTCAATGTCAGGTTGATAGGCCTATAATTACCTGGTACTTGATCTCCTGCTTCATTCTCCCTTTTGTCTGTTTTACCCAAATATTATCTCTCGCAACATGCTAGGATTGCAAACTCTTTGGGGCACGGACTGTCTTTTTATTTACATATGTACAGTGCCTAGCACAATGGGGCCTGGAAGCCCTAGGCACAACTACAATACAAATTACTAATAGTAATATAGAACTCCACACTGACATTTTTAGAGTAACTTTTTATGGTAGAATCCCAGTTTATGTGGTAACAGGGAGATGTTAACTATGTTTTCTTTCATCAGCTACCCGCTGATAAATTGTCACAATCATCAGATTATTTCTAAAAATAAATAAATTAATGGAGATATCCTATCTCCTAAAACTGGAAGGGACCTTGAAAGGTCATTGAGTCCAGCCCCCTGCCTTCACTAGCAGGATCAAGTACTGATTTTGCCTCAGATCCCCAAGTGGCCCTCTCAAGGATTGAACTCACAACCCTGGGTTTAGTAGGCCAATGCTCAAACCACTGAGCTATCCCGCCCCAGGCCCCTTTAAAAGCTATGACCTGGGCCCACCCCTGTTCCCTTTAGAAGCTAAAATCAGAAGTTGTTTCTGAAGGGGGAGCAAAACATATTCTTAACCTCATGCCAGGGAACAAAGATTAAAAAGATCGACAGACCAGTAGGCCAGCCAGCAGGAATTATCTAATGAAAAGTCCCATTCTCCACACAAATCAGGATGCATCATCTGACCAATTCATTTGACCACTCTAGCATGAATGTATGATTGGAGAGATCCAGCCTTTGAGAAGAACTGATTATTGATATTATTTATCAAACAAATAAATAATTATTTCAAAAAGATATTATTAGTATAATAATTGCTAATTGTTGCAACTATGGTAAGAGGGCCAATAGATGTCAGTGTTCACCCACACAGATTCTGAAGCAGGTATTCAAGAAACGCTGAGACCTTTCAGCCCATTTTTTGCCTTGGAGTAGAAAGAACCCATCTCCTTACTACAGTTGAAACTGTACTAGCAACAACCTAGTATGGTTTTCCTGACTAGTCTAGGTATCATGGGAAGTACCTAGGATGGGAAGCCAGATAGAAATATGTTGTTTTTTGAAAACCTATTTAGCTAAAGGTCTTGTCTAAACTAGGATTCAGAGGTGTGATTAACACCTTCTAAAACTCTAGTCACAACATAGAAATTGTAATTGCTAAACTGATGAAGTTAAAATCTATGCTCCTCCCTAAGTGGCAGCACAGGTAATGTCATCACTGCAAAAAAGCTGTGTTTTTTCCATCTACACTAGAAAACTATATGGGCATAACTACGTTGGTCAGGGTGTGAAAAATCCACCCCTCTGCGTAGCATAGTTAAGCTGACCCAAGTCCCTATGTAGACAGTGCTAGATCAATGGAAAAATTATTTGATCAACCTAGCTACTGCCCCTTGTGGAGATGGATTACCTAGATAGATAGCATCTACACTGAAGTGCTATAGCAGCACAGCTGCAGCATTTTACGTGCAGACAAGCCCCAACTCATGTAAAATCTTACTAGAGACAAGGCACTGTAGTCATTGCCTCATTGTAGCCCTATACCTCCAGCTGATCTAGTTACATCAAGGTAAAAACTACCTGTGTCTTGCGCCCACTAATATTTTACTTTGAGACAGCTGATGTATAAAACATAGCTTTTTTTCAGAGAAGACATAGCCATAGTCAGCTAACATGGTTTCAGATATGTTAGCCTGCATGTTAACAAGTGGTAAGGGTTTTTTTCATCCAATTGAGCTAACACAATTGAAAAATACACCCTTTTTGCAAGTCTAGGCAGGGACACAAACTCTACCATAATAATCACCCAATTGCTCAGCAGTCCAGACCTACTGTAAAATATTATACCAGTTATTTACAGATGAGTAAACTGAGACTTGATCTACACTTAAAAGTTAGATCTACATAGCTACGTCAGTCAGGGGTATGAAAAAACACAGCCCTGAATGCCGGAGCGATGCCAACCTAACTACAAGTGTAGATGCTGCTTTGGCGATGGGAAAATGCTTCTGTCAACTTAACTATAGTTGTTCAGAGGTGGCATCCTTACAGGGATAGAAAAACCCCATCCGTTGGTGTAGGCTGTGTCTATACAATGGGGTTATGCTGGCACAGCTACGCTGACATAGCTTTGCTGGCATAGTCTGCATAGTGTATACACACCTGAGTCACAGACAGTGTCAGAGCAGGGACAGGTCTCAGAAATTCTTCTGCTTTGATCAGTAGTCAACACTGCATCTCTTGCAACATTTGGGATGCACAAGCACATTTCACAATTTAAAGAATGTACTGTACTTACATAAAGGAGCACCTCTTTTACAAACCATTTTTGTCTGCTACAATGCAGAAATGCCTTTTAATTTTCACTCTAGCTCATCAAGCTGCAGGTGATAACAAGGCCACTATAAATTAAGCCTAGGAAAGAAATTATGGTAAATTGAAAAAGATACTAAAATAACTCCGTCGTTTTAAATGTGTGGTTTAGCTTACAACCATGATGTCTATATATATTATTATTATTTATTTGTATTATAGTAGGTAGCTCCTAGAATGCCAATCAGGGTCTACTGTGCTAATAATTTTAATTATTAGGAATAATTATTTCCACTTACAGTATATAGCACCTTTCATATGAGGATCTCATATATCACAACCAAATATGTAATACCCAGTAAAAGCCACAGAACAGTTTTTCTTGTTTTGTGTCTAAACTCTATCTCAGAATATCATTAAAGCACAATCCATCAAATCCATCTCTGGTCATGCTCCATTGGCTAAGCCAGGGATGACTTGAGCCCTCCAAGCCAGCAGGATCTATGAGTCTTAGGCTATGTCTAGACTGCGGGAACTGTGGGATAGCTACCCACAGTGCAATGCTCCGGAAGTCGACGCTAGCCTCGGTACTGTGGACGCAGTCCGCCGACTTAGTGCACTTAGAGCATTTTATGTGGAGACACACACAATCGACTGTATAAAACCGATTTCTATAAAACCGGCTTCTATAAATTTGACCTAATTTCATAGTGTAGACATACCCTAAGACATATTCCATCTTTCTGTGATTCTGGATGAACAATGGGATCATAAATTACAAGATAACAAATAAAATAGGAATAAGCAGAGGATCATTGCCTAAGGGCTTGTCTACACCAAAAGTTGTACTACTTTAACTATATCAGTATAGTTAAAGCAGTACAACCTCCCTGGTGTGGACTATATCAGTATAGATAAAGCATTACAATTTCCCTAGTTTGAACTCTACAATGGTGCTTATACCAATATAACTTATTTGCATACGTGAAAGGGAATAAGCTATAGTGCTATTAGGCACTACTGTACCAGTATAACTGAATTCACCCAAGGAGTTGTATTGATATAACTATTTTGGTAAAAAAAATCATACCCACACACAAAGTTGAACTGGTATAAAAACTGTAAATAGATCCGGCCAATCCGTTTGTTCTTCCTGAAGGACCTCCTCTCCTACCCATTTTTCATTGTATTTTGTTGTTGCTGCTGCTATCTAAGCTATTGGCAGAGCAAGTCGATGAATTATCTGGAAGTTTTAAATGTTAGATCTGTGGGGGTTACACAGGATCTCCTCTTCCAATGGGATTTTTTTTAAATACATACAATCTGGAAACATCTTAATGCCAAAAGAAATATGACAACCTTCCCTTCTGCCAAAAGAAATCTGTTTCCTATTTTTGTTTTCTCCTTTATCTTTTTTACTTTCAATTTCCACTCCCTCTCTTGCACCATTTTTTCCTACCTGAGATCAAACAATTTGAGTCTCCTGTTACCTCTGTCATTTCTGACCTCTGAGTGGGCTAGATCTATGATTGACAAATGGCCAGGACCAGAATGAGAAAGAGTTTAGGGGAATACAATTCCTTTCATTAAAATAAACAAATTAGTTTAATATAGGCAATGGTCTTAAAAAAAAGATATCCCTTTCTCAAATATTTACTCTTCAAGCTCTGTGAGAGGAATTCATTCTGGCAGGATGGGTTTTCTCATTCTTGCTTTCTTTTCCTTTCTTTCCATCTCTCCTCTTTCTGCTTTGACTACTCTCCACTGTAATTCCCTTTCTTCTGGCTTTTGTCTCTCCCTAATTCATCCTGACTCTCCAGTCTCTGCTTTCTCTGTATTGTCTCTTTTCTTTCCTCTCCTATCCTGTTGTCTTTCTTCGTTAGTATTTGCTGTCTGCTCTTCATGGATATAGTTTGTACAACATGGTTTTGCAGCAAGAGAAACTTAGTTTTAATAAAGTTCAAGTGTGAAAATGTTAGGCTATTGGCCACTGACATAAATGTGTCTCTTGAAGGCATCTCCTATCTCTATGGGAATATGCTGAAGAAAAGTTGCAATCATTATAATGGCTGGAAGAGCCTTGCAAGGGATATTATTTCAAAGCAGGAGGGCAGTAGGTGATATTCAGATGTGGGAGACTTGTCAGACATTAGTACACCTTCCTTAGCTCTAGATATGTGTTCAAGTCTCTTCTCCTCTTAATATCTGACAGTCCTTTCCTCAACTTTCTTTTGAGACTACTGATCTTGTTACAATTTAAATGTTCCTTGCCCCATGTTGAACTCCATTGGGATGGCTAGGTCCCCTAGTGTCCAGGATAGGAAACTCTAGTCCATAATCAAAGACTACAAGACATATGATTCCAAATCCAATACAACTGTTTTTAGAATTGGTCAAAAATTTTAGGATTTTTCAAAATTAAAATTTGGTTTTATTTTTTTGGTAAATGAATTTTTTTCCAGAACAAAGGCCATTTTTCATCAAATTTTTTTTTGAAAATATTTGTTTATTTCAAAATTTCCCAGTTTTTTAATGAACAACTGCAGAAATTGAAGATATTCAGTTTTTGAAAACCTGAAATTTGTTTATTGGTTTATGGCTTTTAGTTGAAAAACTGGGAAATTTTCTGTCTATAGAAATGAATGTAATCATACACTTTGCTTAGGGCACACATTTCAGGCATATTTTCCCACAGTGACGGCTCTAAGGAGAGGGACCTAATGGAAGGCACTTTCTTCATCAGGACCTGAAAAAGGAAGGGAGGAAAAAAATTGAGAGGGATAAAACTTATATATGTTATTTTCATTATGTAAGATGGGAGTTATGAAACATAGTATCTGATTAGAGCAACAAGGTGGGTGAGGTAATATCTTTTTCTGGACCAACTTCAGACCTGGAGAAGAGCCCTGTGTAAGCTTGAAAGCTTGTCTCTCTCACCAACAGAAGTTGGTCCAAAAATAGATATTACCTCACCCACCTTGTATCCCTAATATCCTGGGACTGACATGGCTACAACAACACTGTATGCATAGAGTCTGATTGGCTCATAAGGTTCCAGTTGTGGCCCTGATACTGTGAACACTTATACATGTGCCTCATTTTATTACTGTGAGTAGTCCCAGCGAAAATGTTTTAATAAAAGTAGAAAACACATTAATACAAAGAAACCATTAATGTGAAATATATAATTAATAAGGAAACAAGCACACTAACGCTAGGGTGACCAGACAGCAAGTGGGGATGGGGAGTAATAGGAGCCTATATAAGAAAAAGACCCAAAAATCGGGACTGTCCCTATAAAATCGGGACATCTGGTCACCCTAACTAACGCTTCCAAATAACTTCTCCTATTAAGACTATAATTGCTATAGAACTCACTTCACAGACCATAATATAAACTAAGTTGGACACTGTTAATACTTGTTTTTATTACAGTTGTGTCATTTTTGTAAATGTATCTCCACCGGCTTCCAGTAGGAAAACCAGGAGTCAGGGGACATGAGGTCTGTTTCCCTTTCAGACATTAATCTAGTATGTAACATTGCAATTCAGCTTATTAATATACATTCTAGTAAAAAAAGAACTTTTCTGAGAAAATTATAAAGGGTCACATAGAGAAGGCAAGGTTGGTCATTGTGACTACTTAAATAGGTTATATTAATATAACCTTTGGAAATTCTAGTTTTTTTTAAGCAAATAGTTTATTTATTTATTAAGCAGGACAGTAAGATAACACTTTTTCCCCCATTCAAGTGTGGGTGGGTGAGTAGAGTTTGTCTCTAGTGTGATTCTGGTGCATATGAATTTTTTTGCACACATGATAGTGGGCTCACTAGTAATGTGGTTTTGTATTGAGCAGAATAAAGGTCCTGAACACATCCATCCATCCTGTTTCACCCTGGATAAAGAGTGTGGGGCAGATGGGCTACGTGGGAATTTTAGTTCAGTCGTTTGCATAACTTCATACGATCCAGAAATGAACTACAATTCCCAGCATGCATCGCGCTCTGCCCATGAAGACCCCGGCTTGCCAAAGGCAGCCCTGCCTGTTTCAAAGAGACTCACTACCTGGGAGGGGGCGTATAGTTTACAAACATATTAGGGACCTTCCCACTAGGGTTTTATGGGGAGTAGCGTCCCCTGTAGGCGGCGAGGAGAGCGATATTTCTAGGCAGGCAGCGCCTCCGGCGCCCCCAACTCTTTCCGGGCCTCTCTGCGGCAGCGGCGCCTGCCTGTTCGTTGATTTCCAAGATGGCGGCGCTGTTGGCGGTAAATTCAGGTAAAATGAGCCTGAGAGCGAGGCCGGTATTCGGGGGCGGCGCGGCACCGGCTCGTGCTCCCCTCGCCTCTATCGGCAGGCGGGGGCGCCCCGTCGGCCCCTCTCCCAGCGCGCGGGGCCAGGAGCTCCAGGGGGGAGTGGAAGAGGCGCCGTCTGCGGCCCCTGTTCCCGCGCGGGGCCCCTCGGCTCCGGCCCGGGCCCGACGGGCGTGTTGGAGGCCCCGGTTGTTCCTGCTCCGCCCGTTTCTCGGAGTCTGGGTGCGTGTCTGGGTCCGGCGGCGGCTGCCGGGCGCCGTGGCCCCAGCTGGTAAAGCGCGTGCGCCAGCGGCCCCCCGAGGAAGTCAAATAAATAAATGGGAGGCTTGTTCTTTGCCTTTTGGTTTCTGGGCCCCTAGGGGCTCTCGTTCCCCCCGTATCCCTAGTTGTTCTCTGCAGCCGCCAAGGCTAGAAACGCATCCCCAGCATGGGAATGAAAACTCCGAGTCTCGTGTAGTCACAGGAGTCCAGCAGCTGGAGCTCTAAGAAAAACAAAATGTGTTCCGAGTCAGCAAATCCCATGACAACAGTTAGGCTGCTGGTGAGCTGAGCCCACAGCTTATGGTGCTGATCAATGCTGTCTTATTTCCTTATAGTCCCCGGTCTGCTGAATCCATCTCTCATTTCTTGTCTCACGCTTGGCCTGTAAATTGCTTATTGCAGGGACTCTTTGTTCTTTTGCACAGTGCCTGGCACATTTCGGTTTTGGTCCAAGACTAGGGCTCCTAGCCACTACAGCAATATAAATAATGAAATTGTGAGAGTTGGCAACCTAGGTAACATGAGGAAGATAAGGCTTTGGGAGGCAGAACTCCTTGCTCTGTGGTGCCATCTGGTGTGTTCATGCCTGCCTAGTGGGTGCAGCGAGTTTCCTTCCAGCCCCTGTATTTCCAACATCTAAACCCTAACTTTTTAGAAACAGCCCTGCTCATAAATTGGAAATAGCGGAACCAGATTTAGCCCCATCCTATGAACACTTGAAGCCAATGGCAGTACTCCCCCACATAAAATGAAGCATGTATGTGTTTTGAGAATTGAGGCCATAGCATGTGGCTTATTCTTCATGAGGAAGAATCTTTGCTGTGGCTTGAAATAAACTACTAAAACACCCTTGAGATTATGGGAGAGAATGATGGGGCTGCAGCTGGGGCCAAATGAACTTTTGGTAATTGAGTGCTGCATGCACATGAACATGCGCACACAATACTGTCTTCAATCCAGCTTGGTGGGAGGATGTGCTGTAATTCCCACCAGGGTAATATTGTTGGACCCTGCTCAGAGAATCCAGGCTTAGCTAATAAATGGGGGAAATGTGTCCAGTCTCTTTCATCTTCTAGATGCTGTAGAGTGGAAAGTGCTTCACTCTCCAAAGGTTTTTTGTTCCCTTCCCCTTTTTTGTCTTCCCTCTTTTTTGAGCTTCTCTTTTTTGTCTGCCCCAGTTTCTTTCCCATTTTCACAAATGTTGGTGTCTTCCTCTGGCTGAGTGAAATAGACATGGTTGCTGCTCCATTTGCTGCTGTTTCCAAGACTGTTTAGAAACAATGAAACAGATCCAGAATTGTCAGTTTCACTCTGCTACTATTTTCACTGGTTGGCTAGGGGGAATTGCTAGTTGGACTTAAACTAAATTGATATAGGCCTTGTGTAAACTGACTTATGAACATGTATATAGAGGTTGCATTGGTTTAACTAAAGCTATGTCTTCACTGCAAAGAAGTATGACTATCTCAGTGTAAACTTATGGTGGAGACAAGGCAAGGGTAGTTCATTCCTCGAGTAGTTAGTCGAGGTAAACCCCAGGTTGCCAATATAAAGTTGACCTCTACTAGTAACACTGAGTTTAAAAACTATCTGTGCCTTGTCTCCACTATGAGTTTATCCTGAGATTGTTTTCACTGCAAAAAAGTTCAACTAAGCCTAACCCAGTTTTAGTTAAAGTATTTCAAGTTGTGTGTGTAGACAAGGCCTTAGATTGAAAACCCTTTGGGGCAGAGACCATCTTTATGTTATATGTGTTGTGCAGTACCTAGCATAGTGGGGCCCTGATCCTTGATTTGGTGGTCTCTAGGCATACTGCAATACAAATAATAATACAGTAGGTACTCTTGGTGGTGATTTGTTTTGGGAAGAATATGAAAGTTGTTTCAGTAATATCAGACATATCCAGCAAACAAAACTTTGGCATTTCTATGTTAGATTGGTGGCTGGTTATTTGGAGAGTTTTTCTGTAAACCATCAGAATACTAGATTATACTCTGTAGGCAGGAATTATTTACCAAATATCATGCCTTCATACTTTTGCCAGTTATACTATCTAGATTGAAGAATGATTCTGCATTACGGTATCAGTGTTTGAATATTAAGGTTGCTGTTGATAATGTAGGATGCTGTTCTTGTGTATGTGCTGGTGAAAGAAAATAAGTAAACTTTTAGTGTAAGCTTCCTAAATTCCTTCCTATGCAAAGAAACTTTGATCCAGAATGATATCCTTTTTAATGTGGAGAGATTGTTCATCCTCAGAGCTAAATTCAAATATAGCATTTCCAAGCAAAAACTTGTGCCAGTGGCGACAAGTGAAGGAGGAGAGTTGGATTATAGAATAGGGTCTGAGACTTGACTTAAATAACAATTGGTGACGCTGGGTAGCTTCCAAAAATAATCCTTGTGAAAAGCATCTCAGTGTACCAATTTCATGCTGGTTCATTAATCTTTTTGTATTGTAAAACAAATTCATATTTCTATAACTGACTTTTATTGCTGTAGAGGATGAACATGTATTATGAATCTATGTATAAAATATTAATAGCCAGAATTTGCACTTCTGTAAGATGTTTATCAATGCAATGCTTTATTCAGTATTCTTTGTTTTTGTTTACTGTATTTCTCACTCTCCTGTCATTATGTGGTATGGCAGCAACAAACATGGGGGAAAATCTTATTAATATAGTACGATCTGGTGAATAAAAATCACCTTTTAAACTGTACTTCTGTTAAAATCAGAAAAGGATGATTACATTTGAAAGGTTATATATATATATATATATATATATCTTAAGTATCAGAGGGGTAGCCGTGTTAGTCTGGATCTGTAAAAAGCAACAGAGATGTATACATCTGTTAGTCTTAAAGGTGCCACAGGAGACTCTGTTGCTTTGATATATACCGTATTTTCCGGCGTATAAGACGACTGGGCGTATAAGACGACCCCCAACTTTTCCAGTTAAAATATAGAGTTTGGGATATACTCGCCGTATAAGACTACCCCTCTTCCAACGCACACCAAAAAAAAATTAAAAAAAACATCAGATTTGATTTCAATATGGTAATTTTAATTCAAATGCTTATGACATGCAGGTACTTAGCAGGAAAACTGTCACTTATAAACATAAGGCTGTTTGTCATCAAACATGTAAACATAAAACAGTGCAAGTGGATTAAACTTTTCCTAATTCACTCTAAAGCTGAAAGGAAGGATAAGACAATAAACCCATGGGAGCTGCCATGCTGTTTGTTTTCTAAGCTGTCAACCAAACTGGAACTGATGATGATAGGAGGAAGATAACAAACAAGAGAGAGAGAGCAAGTGCCGGGCAAGTCCCTGGCGAGTTAGCAACGCCCATCATAACTGCAAGCTACGGTATTTTTACAGGTTTTGCTGGCGTGACAGTTTCCCTTTAAAAGCCTTCAAAATCCTCCTGTTCGTCATCTGATATCATAAGTACATCAATGACATCTTGTGATACATTTGTAAGGCAGTCATCGTATGGATCGAATTCCGTATCAGATGGTGTGGTCTCAGCTTCGGCTTCCTCTTCATCTTGCCACAAGTAGTCGTCCTCCATACCATCTAATGAATTTGATATGCCACACTTCTTGAAAGACTTGATTACTGTTTCTGCATCAATATCATTCCAGGCTTTTATGACAAACTTGCACAAAACATCCAACTGTGGAACACGCATGTTTCCTCCTTTTGTGAATGACTTTTCGCCGCTAACCATCCATTCATTCCACTGTTCTTGAATGCGATCTTTAAATGGCTTGTTTAGGCACACATCCAGTGGCTGTACCAACGATGTCAATCCTGCAGGAATAACTGCTGCATCTGTGTTTAGTCTTGCAAGCATTTGCTTAGTGCTGGGAGTTAAATGAGCCCTGAACATATCCCACACCAGTAGACTACATTTTTGAATAAGTCCACCTGGTCGCCTGCTCCATACATTATCAAGCCATAGCTTTACCCCTTCTTCATCCATCCAGCCTTTTTCATTCACATGTACAAAACAACCAACAGGGAACTTGAATTTCGGCATTGTTTTTCTTTTAAAAATAATCATTGGTCTCAGTTTGGTGCCATCAGCTGTGCATCCTAGTACCACTGTAAAACTGGACTTCTCATGTCCTGTTGTTTTAATTAAAATTGTTTTTTCACCTTTTTGATGGACAGTTTTATTTCCAACCATATCAAAATTCATTGGAGTTTCATCCATATTTCCAATACTACTTAACGCATAGCCATGTTTAGTGCGCTGTTGTATTACGTATCGATGGAAACTATTTACTTTGCTATCAAGATCTGCAGGTAATTTTGGGGCAATTTTCATCTTTTGCCTCAGTACCATATTATGCCTTCCCATGAATCTAGTACACCAGGATACAGTGGCCTTAAATCTGTTGCTGTGATCTGGGTTAGATTTGGCCCACTGAAGTGCAAACAAATGTATTTTATTTCGTGTCACTACATAACCGTTTTGGCGATGCTCATTCACCATGTCTGCTACATGTTTTTCGAGTTCTGGCCAATGTGGAGTGCCTCTTCTTAATGCACACTTACCCCTTGGCATACTCTTTAATGCTTTTTCATTTGCTTTCCAGTCCCGAACCATCTTTTCTGTTACTCCATATTGTCTTGCAGCAGCGCAGTTATTATGTTCCATGGCAAAGTTTACAACTTTAAGTTTGAAACTGGCTTCATATTTCTTTCTTCTTGCTGGTGGAGCCATGATGGGGTTTTGACTGTTGGACATTTGTATACTGTACTGTATGTACTGGTGCTATACTGTATGAACAGATACAGATACTGGTGCTGTACTGTATGTGGTACCCAGTATACAACAACCAGCCAATCATGGCAAGCGATGTACCTTACCGGCGATTGGCTGGTTGTTGTATACAAAGCCTGCTTGGATTGGTCAGCTCTCCCTGCCTGCCCAGCCCTCCCTGTCTCCAAGACTATCAGAGCGGTAGCGCAAACACGCCTCTTTCACCCGTCTGGCCCGCCCTTGTATCCTATTACCTCCTTCTCTGCCTCTCAGATCTCGCACATACGCGCCTGCGCCGCTTCACTGCAGTCCTCAGGAGCGAGATCTGAGAGGCAGAGAAGGAGGTACGGTAATAAGATACAAGGGCGGGCCAGACGGGTGAAAGAGGCGTGTTTTTCTGGGCACAGCGCCGCTCTATCTCTTTTTTCCATACCCCGGGCGTCCCGGATGCCTGCAGCTTGCTCCGCCCTTCACTTATACCTTCCCGGTGAGGCGCCCCCTCACCTCGTCATCGGGCGGGGATGCGGCCGCGGCCGTTTTTGAGCTCCCCCCACCATATGCGGCGACCGCAGATTCTCCAGTCCGGCTCGGAAGTTTCAGCACCCGCCCTATAAGACGACACCCGGCGTATAAGACGACCCCCGACTTTTGAGAAGATTTTCCTGGGTTAAAAAGTAGTCTTATACGCCAGAAAATACAGTAACTTAGTAGCTTAACAAAATGTTTTACATAGACAGATGTAATGATAAATCAAATATGACAGAGTATTGTTGTTCACGTATAGTTTCTGATATTGTTGATTTTGTTCCATTTTGGTCTGTTATATCAACAGTTGAAATCAGGAAGCTTGCCTTGCCTCACCTGATTCTGGTACACTCTTCAACTCTTACTTATCCCAGTAGTCCTACTGAAGTTGATAGGATGCAGGATGAGGCCTATATTTGTAACAAATATGTCTGTGTAAAGAAAATATGGTTCCAGAATTTATCAGCTATCACCTTCATCTCTTCTCCACTCCCTGCTTCCTCCCTGCCCAATCCCAGGAGATTTCCACCTCCCAAAATAAGAAAATCATTGTCTTTATTCAGTGGCATATTCTCATTTTGGATGTAAAAGATTTGTGTGCATAACTTCCTGTGTTTTCACATTGAGACTATGCAGTAAATCTAAATAGTAATCTGTTTCTAGAATGTAATGTGTGGAGAAATAATCTTTCCTCTACTCTTCCCACTTTCAATATGATTTTTTTTTTTTTTCAAATTTTTCTTTTTAGCTGCCAGTTTGTGGGGTCCATACAAGGACATTTGGCAAACAGTGGTAAATGCTATCTGGAAAAGGCAACCTGAAGCCATTCATCTCCTGGACCAGATTTTAAAGAAACACAAGCCTGACTTTATCTCACTGTACAGAAATCCGGTAATTAACTAACTTTTTCTCTTCTGTAATGGGTTGGGGAGAGACCAGTGTGTTTTGTTTGTCTTGACATTTTATTTTCTTTTTTAAAATTAGCCCCTACCTTACAGAGTTATAATCTTATGTTTTATGTTTATCCAGTGCCTCGCAAAATGAGGTTGCAATTTTGGTTGGAACTCTTAGGTGCTATAAGAATAAAAATTACTTGAAAGAGTCTTATTATTTATCTGGCTTCTTTTGCAATTGAACACTTAAATAATTTGATGTTGATCAGAATTTTGCTTCGTTGGTTTTCAAACAGACTGTTTGGAGAGGAATAATTTATTTATCCATCATGATACCCTCTGCTCAGTCAATCAAGTGCTGATGGGTTTTTCTGCTTGATCCAGGCTTCTGAGCTAGAGCACATAATTATTTCTGCTTGTGTTTTTTCCATGCTTATGATGCAGTTATTTAAGCATGCCAGCAGGCAAAGCAAGTAAGCATCTGAAAACAAAAAGCGTACAGGATGCTCTTTCTGAAGATTGTGGGATGAGGGGGAAAACCCATTTAGCACTTGACTGATGGAGGAGTAGATATCCGTTTAGAAATAACATTACAGTAAGGAAAAAATACCGTTCCTGCAACATTCATAGTAGAAGTTTTCATTTTTATTTGTAAAGTTGATAGGTTGAAGGCTTCAGGCACGTATAGGATCTTGTTTCTCTACATTTTAGCAGTTGACCGACATCCAAAAAAGGAATAATGTATTATTTGTAAAACAATTTATTCTTTAACAGTTTCTCATCAACATTCATGATGCCTTTCATCAAGGTTAGATCCGTTTCTGATTGGAAAATTCCTGTTGGGAATATATCAAAAGCTATTTTGAAACCTTAAATTATTCTAAGTAAAATAAGCTCCAGCCCTGATAATATAAGATCATTTTTGGTATAGCCTCACAAGAAGCCCTGTTCTGCATTACACTGTGAAATAACTTTGAGGACACCTTTACTATCTACATGTAAAAAATATAGGCAATGCTTGTGATGAAAGCCTAACATGTCAGAGTGGTAGTTGTAAATAAGAATTAATGTGACCAGCTTTTCTTGCTCTCTGATCAGCTTTGACAGAAATGAATAATTGTTCAGCATCTTGCCCTTTTGGGAACTTCTGTTACTTATTTTTTTTTATAGCCAAAGAATGTGCAACAGCACGAGAAGATTCAGAAGGCAAGTACTGAAGGGGTTGCCATCCAGGGTCAGCAGGGTACCAGACTTTTGCCAGAGCAGCTCATCAGAGAAGCCTTTATCCTGAGTGACCTCTTTGATATTGGAGAGCTGGCAGCTGTTGAGCTCCTTCTAGCTGGTAAGGAGACACTGAACTGTGGGGACAATAGTTTCATTGAACACTAAATGCGTCCTGAGAGTTGGGGAAATTTAATTCTTATAGGCTTCTTATTGGACCTAGTCATTTACTTAGAGCTAAGCACATGTTTAAATGCTCTGTTGGACTAGGGCTTTAGTATCCAACTCTGTAAGATGTTCATAAAGATCTAAAATTATTCCTGGTACTGTAATGCAGTAGAAAAATATTATTTTGATTCCATTAAATTATTTTATTCAGTCATTGTAAAAGGGGGAATAATCTGTAGGGAGCTGACAATATTGTTAGTTACTTTGAACAAGTAATTTATCACTGGATTCAAGAAATAAATTGATTATTCTTTTTATAGCTGATTATTAATTTCTTCATAAAACAATGTAGTAGTGATTCATTTTGTGAAGTATGTATTAATTGTACTATGAGCTTATGGCTGTACTATGTGCCATGACATAGAAACTGATGCTCAGGATATGAATAATGTGATTGCAAGTAATCCACATTATCTGGCAGGCAGAAAAGTGATGATGTTTGTGAATTCTCTGTAACTTGAAGTCTTTAAATCATGATTTGAGGATGTCAGTAATTCAGCCAGAGGTTATGGGTCTATTACATGAGAGAGTGGGTGAGGGTTCTGTGGCTTGCAATGTGCAGGAAGGCAGACTAGATGATCATGATAGTCCCTTCTGACTTTAAAGTCTGTCTTTTAAAAAAGATATTCCATTAGGAATCATTATCAGCTACTTTGTCACATCTGATATGAGTTTTTGGAATATGCCTATTTTTATTAAATGTGGATATGACCATGTTGGTCGTCCTGAAGCAAGTTAAACAAAATTGGAAATTAAGGTTTTCTGTCTGAATGAGCACTGAAAAACTGACTTTTAAGTACAATTAAATTGTTATTGGCCTTTGCTTGTGCAGTGTAATAGGCTAAGATAAACATTTGTTGGTAAATATAATTTGGACTCAGAGCTTTGTTATAGGCTTGTTGTACTTCTCTTTTTAAAAAAAATATGATCAAATACAAAGATATGATTGATTATGTATGTTGAGGGTTGTGTTTTTTTGTTTTTGTTTGTTTTTTGTGCTTCTGTATTTTTCTTTCTGGAGGGGAGCACCAGCAACCTCATTTTCCTGGCCTTACAAGGGGTTTAGTGGCAGTTCTTTTGTATTGGGATGGAAAGAGATGCATTGCCAATTCACTTCGAGCCCTCATCCAGTCACGACGGGGCAAGACATGGACATTGGAACTCAGGTCTGTCTTTTAGTTATGTTTGGGACTTGGATATGAGGCACGCTAAATCGCTCCCTGTGTTGGCCACTGATGGATTCTAGGTGGGTTAGTTTTGGGGGATGTAAGAATTTTCAGATTCGTTCACTATAACTTGATGGTGTTGCTTTCTTGTCTTTTCAGCACAGTATCCTTCCATATTTTAAATACATTTTATTGTTTACCTGGGAGTCCCCTTTTCTTCTGCTCCTGCATACCCCTTCACTGTCTGGCTCTGTGTTGTGGCAGGTGCTGCTCCCTGCAGAGCCAGTTAATGCTGCTCCAAGCACTGACAAGCAGTAGTCACTCAAGCATGATGTGAAGTGCTTGTGTCCACTACAGAGACTGAGTTCTCTGCCTTTGCAAGACTCCTAGCTCTTACAATCTGGGAAGCTGAGAAGTTTTAACTTATTTTTATTTAAATGCAAATTTTACTGTAGAAATGTATATGTGCATGTGAGGTGCTCTTGGTAAAATACAAAACAAACACAGTATACAGTAGAAGCATACCTTGGCTGGTTGACTCCATGTAAATAGATTATACTAATATAGTTTGTATTGAGTTGGGATATAGTGTAATCACAAATACCCTAGTGTAATAGGGATGATCAATTTATGGATATCTCACTGGAGTGGTGGAGCTATGGAAATTTGCCCAGGTGCAAGGATTGTTGAGGAAGAGAAGTCTGTAGAATGTAAGTGTGGGCATTGTTACTTACAGTGAAGGTAATGGAGGAATTAGAAAGGTGCACGGCCCTGGGAAGCTGCAAGTGGGGCGCGCAGCCCTGGCTGCAGCCTCCACCAAGCCTGTTATGCTGGGGGGCTATAGCTCATGGCCCCGGTTGCAGCCCCGGCGGAAACTGGGGGGCTGAGGCATACGGCCGCGGTTGCAGCCCCCGCCAAGCCCGGGATGACGTGGGGCTGGGGTGCATGTCCCCGGTGGAAGCCCCGGGGCTGGGACTGCAGGGTCCTGGTTCCTGCCAGCCCCAGTTGCAGGCAGGGGCGCACAGTCCCGCCTCTGCCTCCTGAAGCGTAGAAGTCATGGAGGTCTGGTAAAGGCACAGAATCCATTACTGCTGTGACTTCCGTTGACTAAATCGTAGCCTTATTCATCACGTTTCTTCTACTGTGATCAGGAATAGCATTATTTGTTGTTTCAGTTGTTAATACGTTGTGTCTCTTCATTACAGCACAGAGTTGGTGTCCATGACAACACGCTTTACAGATGAGCTGATGGAGCAGGGTTTGACTCAGAAGATCCTAACTCTGGTATCTCATATCGATGTGAACAATGAGTTTGAGAAACTACAGAGGGAGCGAGGTCTGGGCAGTGAGAAACATCGCAAAGAGGTAAGAAAATCACTTTGCCAAATTACTGCAAAGATTAAAATGTGGTTATAATCTCCTGGAGAATATTTTGTTTTAAATGTGACTCTCTTCTCTGGAATAAAATGTCATTGGCCGTTTGTTTATTTCTTTTTAAGTTATACTCTGGTTTTAGATCATTTTCTCCTCATCTGCTATTTCTTCCACATACTGATTGAGGGCAGGGTCCAGGACATTCTGTGTATCAGATAGTGAGCAGAAATGTATCAACCAGACGGTTCCAGCTTTTAGGCTGGGACAGTTCATCAAATAAAAGAGAGGATTCAGTTTGAGGAAGCAAGAACTTGTGCCCGTAGTTGTGTTTGGATGGTGAGGAAAGAACCAATGAAGGCTGTATGCTGCACCTTTCAGGAGTAAAAAATAAAATTCTGGTTTCTGATAGTAGTTTCAGACAGGGACTGCTCAGGTAAATCAAAAGCTCTCTCTCAGCCTGCTGATCCACTATTGATACTCTTGTCATCTCCTTCCCTTGCTTGTGATTCTGACTTCTTTCCTTCCTTCAGATCTGCTGGTGGGTTGTAGTGGCATCTTTCCCCCTGTCTCCAAAATTACCCATGAGATTATTTTTATTTTCCTCCTCTCTACTTCTGCATCTTTTGTCACTGGATGAAATATTATGATTAACTTCTCTTCCCCAGTTCAGGGGGTGAGTTTCTGCATGCTTGTTCTGCTTGAATTCCCCAACACTTTACCAGAGCAGCCCCTCTCTGCCTTCAGCAAAGAAACAGAAGCAAGGACAACAGAAGAGCAAATTAAATATAAAGATATAGCGTAAAATCTAAAACACAAAGTAATTTTTATTTTACTTTAAGAGATACAAATAAAAAGGAGGGTGATTAAAAATGGAGAACTAAATTTCAAAAATAAACAAAACATGACAAAGTAGGGTCCAGTCACTTAAGCATATTTTGTATATCCATCTGTGTTAAATTTAATATGGCAAGACATACCTCTAATAAATAGTAAATACTGAAAAGTACTTGAAAATAGAGTGCTAATTTCTGCACCCTTTAAAGTGATTGTGCATGTAGCCACTGTCTGCAATGGGAAGTAGGTCAGACCCAAACTTTAACATCACAATTTTTTTTCTGTGCTTACAGCTCATAGTGACAGTTCTTCTGAAAAGTAGAATGCAGTTTGGGGGCCTAAAGCAAGGAGCTAGTCTCTCAACTACTTTGATGTTACTCCAGGAATCATGTAAAGAACAATGATACACCTCTACCCCGATATAATGCTGTCCTCGGGAGCCAAAAAATCTTATCGCGTTATAGGTGAAACCGCGTTATATCGAACTTGCGCGCAGCCTCTCCCCCCCCCCCCCCCCCGAGTGTTGCTTTATCGCGTTATATCCGAATTCGTGTTATATCGGGGTAGAGGTGTATTTACATTACATTTTTGTGTATGAATGTTAAACCAACATTAAAGCAGATTAGAAAATTTATTTCAGACCTTTGCTTCCTTCCATATGCAATTTTACAGATGATACTCCAGAATATTCTACATATTAATTAAAACTGATAATATACTCAACTGTAATATGCATACACGTACAAATCCATTGGAAGATTGAAAGATTATCTAATCAGTTTTTCACTCTATTAATAAAAAAACATGCACAATAGAAATGGGACATTGGCAGATGGTTAGTTTTGATATTGTATCAGAAATGGTGAGCATGTGTCAAGTACAGTTTAGAAACTTAAAATACAGCCAAATGACATCTGATTTTTACTGAGTCACCCAAAGGCACCAAATCAGTGATGTAGGGGGAATATTCCAGGTTTGAACTATGTCCCCTTTAGCTGATATACAAAAGCTGTTCAAATACAGGATGGACTTTGGAGGAGTGGAGAACGGGAAAGGAAGAGAATCTGTTAACAGATAAAATGCATAAGAACATAAAGAATGGCCATACAGGGTCAGACCAATGGTCAATCTAGCCCAGTATTCTGTCTTTCCACAGTGGCCAGTGCCAGATGCTTCAGAGCGAATGAACAGAACAGGGAAATTACAGAGTGATCCATCCTCCGTTGTCCAGTCCCAGCTTCTGGTAGTCAGAGATTTAGGGATACCCAGAGCGTGGGGTTGCGTCCCGGACCATCTTAGCTATTGCTGACCTATCCTCTATGAACTTGTATAATTTTTTTAACCTGGTTATATTTTTACCCTTAACAACATCCCCTGGCAACAAGTTCCACAGGTGGATTATATTGTGTGAAAGACTTCCTTATGTTTGTTTTAAACTTGCTGCCTATTAATTTTATTTGACCCCTGGTTCTTGTGTTATGTGAAGGAGTAAATAACACTTCTTTATTCACTTTCTCCACACCAGTCATGATTTTATAGATCTCTATATATCCCCACTTAGTTACCAGTCATTTGGTACAGAGTTGGTGTAAGTGATAGGTTACACACCATAGTTATTAGTAATTTTGTATTCCTTCAGAACTCTGGGTGAATACCTTCTGGTCCTGGTGACTTACTACTGTTTAATTTATCACTTTGTTCCAAAACCACCTGTATTGACACCTCAATCTGAGACAGTTCCTCAGATTTGTCAGCTAAAAAGAATGACTCAGGTGTGGAAAATTCCCTCACATTCTGTGCAATGGAAAGAATTCACTTATCTTCAACACAACAGCCTTGAGTGCTTCTTCAGCGTCTTGATTGTCCAGTGGCCGTAGTGATTTTTTTTTTTTTTGGAAGGCTTCCTGCTTTGAGCATACTTTTAAAAAGTTTTTCTGGTTTAGTTTTTGTGTCTTTTGCTAGTTGCTCTTCAAATTCTTTTTTGGCCTGCCTAATTATATTTTTACACTTGACTTGCCAGAGTTTACGCTCCTTTCTGTTTTCCTCAGTAGGATTTTATCACTTTGTACTTACTTTTGTTGGAACTTTCAGGAAAAACAAACAAACTGATCCCTGTCAGAGAGCAAGATATACAATTTCAGTCTAACAAATACATTTTTGGAAAATAATAAACTGAAAATTATGCCTTTAGCATGGAAATGCTTGGGCAACCTTTATATAGGCCATGCTGCTTGCTCCATCTATAATATGTTAAAAATCAATTTATGATAAATAGCAACCATTTTACATATCTTAGGTCCTTGAACAATCTTATTTATGAGTTTAGTGTTAGGATAAATTAAAGTATTGGCTTTGTGAGAGGGGTCTTTTTAGTTTGAGATTTTACCAAGGCTTTGAATACTAATATAGGTTTAGAACATGCTTAGAAAATGACTGTGTGCGTTAGAAAGAAAAAATGGGTTTACACACTTTATTCCATACATTAATGGAGACTGAAAAAGTACACAGATTCAGACTCTCAGGGTTGTCTATATGTAGGGCCCTATTCATGGACTAATTCATGGTCGTGAAAAATGTGTCATGGACGTGGAATCTGATCTTCCCTGTGAAATCTGGTGCCCAGCCTGGGGCTCCTACCCTATACAGGAGTCCAGCTGCTAGCTCTGGCCAGGGATTTGAAGGGACCAGACTTCCTGTTCCCCTGCAAGGGCTGCTTCTGGGGTGAGACAGACCCACCTCGGGGATCAACCCCAGCTGCAGGAAGCTCCTCGGTGCCAGCTGTCACCTCCTTGCGCGGGGAGATGGTGGCGCCAGCTGTTAACTCCCTACATAGGTGGGAGACTGCTGGGAAAACCAGACATATGGCAAAGCCCCCTCTCAGCCCCATAGCCTACAACTCTCACTTCTGCACTGCTGCTGGTGGTGGTGATAGCTTTAGAGCTGGGTGCCCGGCCACCAGCCTTCCTCTTTGGCTGCCCAGCTCTGAAGACAGTGCCTCTGCCAGTAGCAGGGCAGAAGTAAGGGTGACAATCCCATGACACTGCTACAATAGCCTTGCAACTCTCCCAACATGTCTGCCTTTTGGGTCAGGACCCCCACGGTTACAACACTGTGAAGTTTCATATGTAAAGATCTGAAAACATGAAGTTAACTAATTTTAAACCCTCCTGGCCATGAAATTGACCAAAATGAATCGTGAATTTGGTAAGGCCCTATCTATATGCATGTGTAAATCCTATTCATGTTAATGGTGATGGTATGTGTGTGTATATATATATATATCAAGCCAAGAATAAATCCTAATTGATTCAATCATGTTTTAAAGAACAGCAGTTTCACAAGTTCATTGGGATTCCAAATAAGCTTATATAATTGGTCCTAGTCATGTTGACTGACTGAGCAAGACAACTTGAACAATTTGAAGATAATTGTATGAAAATAACTGTAAACTTGATTATTTTTTTTAATTCTTTTTTAAAACTAGGTTTCTGATCTTATCAAAGAATGCCGACAGTCGTTGGCTGAAAGCCTGTTTGTCTGGACCTGCCAGTCTCCACTGAGCAAGGATGATACTTTAATCCTTATTAGTTATCTGGAGAAAGTGACAGTTGAAGCTGATGGCTTATTGGACTGTGTGAACTTGTCCCTCCTCATGGCTCTTCTTTACTGCTTTGATGTCAGCTTTCTAGAACAGAGCACAGAGGATCGGGAAGGTAATGGGAGAGTTTTCTTAAGTTGTGGAGATAGGTATTTTATTATTCCACAAAATATATTAGCTTTAATTGTTACTATCACTAACATTTTAATAATTGTTTACTACAGTAAGGCATCATACTTGAGTGGGGTATACATTTTAAGTAGAAAATTTCTTGATACAGTGAAAATACTTCAGTGGGGTAAAGGTTGACTTGAAACCTACTTATAGTGCTGTACTTGATACTAGATGAAAAAAAACTGGGTTCAGTTATGTGGGTAATAGAGGAAGGGCCTGGTCTGAGTATGGGGCTGGAGTTTTAATCCTGAATCTTCTTGAGTTGTAATCCTGAGTTTGTACACTGATTTCCTTTGTGGCTTTGGGTAAATCAATTAAATTATTTATGGCTCAGTTTCCTTATGTAAAATGGGGCTGAGAATACCCTGACAGGGATGTTGAGGTTTAATTCATTCATGTTGAAAGAGTTTTGAAGATGAACAACTGTGATGTTCTAAGATTCATTATGCTGTTTACATATACACACACACAAAATGGTGCAGTTACAGTTGACTCAACTTTTCTGACTTGTTCATGTAAATTTTCACCTCTAACAGTGCAGTAAAGTAACTTTATGGAATTTCTCTCCTTTTTTAAATGAGGGAGGAGCAAGCGAGTAAGTAATTGCACATTAGTGTATTTATTTCAATGTGCAATGGGACAGTCTTTTTTTTTTTTTTTAAAGCTGGGGAAGGTGCGAGATTCTGTTTCCCTTTTATATTGATGGAGTCTGACATTTATAAGTTTCAGAGTTTGTTGCAAGGCCTATTGATTGATTTATGCGGGCTTCTGCTTGAGGAAGGGAGATTGACAGATTCAAATTTTGGTTTTTGGAAGGGAGTCATTTAGGTTGAATTTAGTGGTGGTAGTCGTCTTTTTCATAGCTTTGTAAATGCATCCAGAGAATGATGGCTGTGTTTTTTTTATTACATAGAGAAAGAAATAGTATAAAATGTATGTTGAGTCAAAAAACTTTTAAATGAATGCATATTGTACAGTAACTCCTCACTTTATGTCGTCCTGGTTAACATTGTTTC
Organism: Chrysemys picta bellii; assembly: GCF_011386835.1. Taxonomy (NCBI): domain Eukaryota; kingdom Metazoa; phylum Chordata; order Testudines; family Emydidae; genus Chrysemys; species Chrysemys picta. The sequence continues at coordinate 87,888,722 of NC_088791.1, read as the reverse complement.
GTTGTTGCGTTGCTGATCAATTAGAGAACATGCTTGTTTAAAGTTGCTCAATGCTCCCTTACAACATCGTTTGGCAGCTGCCTGCTTTGTTCACTGCTTGCAGAAAAAGCAGCCCATTGCAGCTAGCTGGTGGGGGCTTGGAACCAGGGTGAACTGGCAGCCCCTCTATCAACTCCCTGCTCCCCTAAGTTCCCTGTGCTGCAGCTGCCCAGCAGGCTATCAATTGCCAGGCAGTTCAGCTGTCCCTCCCCCAGCTGCCGTGTGCTGCTCCTGCCCTCTGCTTTGGAGCTGCTCCTGGGAGCCTCCTGCTTGCTGTGCGGGGGGGGGGGGGGGGAGAGGGGTGCTAATGTCCGTCCCCCGCTTCTTTACCCCATCTCCATAGTGGGGGGGGGGGCATGACAGGGCTCAGGATGGAGGGAGCTTGCTGGCAGCAGCTGCTGTCTCAACTTGCTGACCTACTTAAAAGGGCAGTGTACTTAGAGTGGGGTCAGCGTACTTAAAGGGGCAATGCGCGTCTCTCTCTCTCTCTCTCTCACACACGGTGTGTGTGTCTGTCTCTCTCTTCCATGCTGTCTCCCCTTCCTCCATTCATGCTGCCTTGTAGAGTGTGAGGCTACATTAACAACAATGTGTTAACCCTTGAGGACTCATCCGAGTGCTAGTTCATCATTTAGCAGTAAGGCATTCCCTGGGAAATATCCCACCCTCTTCCACCCTCTGAGTTTACCACCTCAACCAAGCTTCACAACCATCATTGCTGTTAACAGCATTAAATTGTTTAAAACTTATACTCTGTGTATGTGTGTGTATATATGTGTCTATATATGTATGTGCATATATATGTATATATAAAATATAGTCTTTTGTCTGATGAAAAAAAATTCTGTGGAACCTAACCGCGCCCCCCCCCCCCCCATTTACATTAATTCTTATGGGGAAATTGGATTCGCTTAACATTGTTTCGCTTAAAGTCGCATTTTTCAGGAACATAACTACAACCTTAAATGAGTTACTGTATTCTGTTTGGGCTTCAGACTATTTGAAAGAATCAACTGATCAGTTTAAAGAGATACAAAAAGTGACAATTATTGTAATAGCTATTTGGAGAAGGAAGCTACATTTGTTCTCCAAGGCTATAGGTTTCAGGAATCGTTCATATTTGTTTTAATGGAAATAAAAATTTACTATTTCACTTTTTTATATAATGATGAGTCACTTTGTTTTTCCAGATTTGATGCACCAGCTGCCTCTGTTAACAGAGAGACAGTACATAGCAACAATCCACACTCGCCTTCAGGATTCTCAACCATGGAAATTACCAGGGCTGCAAGCTACTGTTAGATTAGCATGGGCACTAGCATTGCGAGGAATATCCCAACTGTCTGATGTGACAGGTAAATGAATCCAAAGTGGAACTGCTATGGCTAAGTCTTCAGGGCTCCTTAATACTACAAGTCAGAGCAGCTGTTACTTTTTAGGGGTACAGTAAGTGCCCTCTATCACAGAACTGTGCCACTGATAACTTGTATTTGAGAGTTTGACTGAGAATTATATTAGTCTGAAAAATTCACAGGTTTAGAAATGCTTACTGTTTCATGATATAAACTCCATAATATCCCTTCATTTCAATAACAAATTAATATTGTGCTGAAAAAATGCGTAAAATTTCATTTAATTCTAGTTGGTGCCCTATGCTGGTAACTCTACCAATAAAAAACAAAAAATAGATTCCAATTTCTGTAAAAGCCTTTGATTTAAAGGCAGCTCCATTGTAGCTGGGTATTGTAACACACATTGTCCGCTGAAAGGATATTTGAGAACAGTGGATAGTTTTCTTCCAAAAGATGTGGACTTCTGAAGTGCTGTAGTGGATTAGAATTAGGCCATGGCTACACTTGCAGATGTAGAGCGCTTTGAGTTAAACCAGCCTTCGGAGAGCGCAGTAGGGAAAGCACTGCAGTCTGTCCACACTGACAGCTTCAAGCGCACTGGCGTGGCCACATTTGCGGCACTTGCAGTGGCATTGGGAGCGGTGCATTAAGCTATCCCAGCATGCAAGTGACTGCAACGTGCTTTTCAAATGGGGGTGGGGTGGGGTGGAGTGTGACAGGGAGTGTGTTTTGTGTATGTGGGGGGAGAGAGAGTGGGTTTTTGGGGGACTGAGAGCATGTCAGCATGCTGTCTTGTAAGTTCAGACAGCAGCAGACCCCCTTCCTCCCCCGCCTCTCTCTCTCTCTCTCTCTCAGCATTTCATACTAATGGTTTTGTCTCGGAGCAGATAAGCAGCCAGCTGTCAGAAATGGAGCTTTCAAAGGGCATATCCGCATTCCTGCAGTGATTCAAAAACAATGACAAGAGTGGCCACTTGATTTAAGGGGATTATGGGACGTTTCTAGAGGCTGATCAGAGCGCAGTAATGCAACACCTCGTTCACACTGACTCCCGGGCGTTTCAGCCAAGGCGCACCAAGCGTTAATCTTCTCGCCGAGGTGGAGTACCAGGAGCGCTCTAGCCGTGGAGTCAGAGCGCTCTACGTGCCTTGCCAGTGTGGATGGGTAGTGAGCTAGGGTGCCTGGGGCTGCTTTAATGCGCTCTAACTCGCAAGTGTAGCCAAGCCCTCAGATCAGTTTCAGAATATCCTTTCTGTGAAGTTAAATCTTAATTAAACTTCACAGTACTAACGGTCTTTAAAGGATAGTTTTTGATTGTTATAAATAATAGGGGCTTACAGCCCTGCATAACTGGATTTGGTCACACTTATTCAGAGAACTAAGTGGATTATGCACTTCTTTCCTCTTTGGTCAGAGTTCAAGTACTGGCTATCCCACTGTATTGGCATAACCTTTACAGTCCACTGTTTTTTTTGAACATCCGAAAGACTTAGGTGATATACATTTATGTTGATTTGCAAGTAAGCCAGGAACTTTGAAACATGTGTACTTTGGTAAGTGAGATAATTGCATTCTTTCTTCCTTTCCCCCTTCTTCATTCTTTCTAGCTCTTGCAGAATTCACTGAGGCAGATGAGGCAATGGCAGAGCTAGCAATTGCTGATGACGTCTTCCTGTTCCTTACTGAATCTGTGGTGGGGTCTGAAAACTTCTACCAGGAAGAATTTTACATCCGCAAAATTCATAACCTTGTCACAGACTTTCTTGCACTCATGCCAATGAAAGTAAGTTGTTAAACATGTGGACCGGCGGTTGATGAGCATTTTGGATGTATAATCCAAATTTCATGTACAGGACAAGATAGCAATTTTGGATAATATGGAGATCCAGATAAGGCATCTATCACCATGGTCTTGAAGTGCTAGGATTCAGAAAACTACCAATTAATTATGTATTTGATTTATGGAATTAATACAGTTTTCAGTTTAGTTTCCAAATAACAATGCTTTAAAAAGTTTACATGAGTATAGTGAAATTTTAAAAGCAAACTGTTCATTTGGTAGTACTTACAATTTTAGTAAATGCCAGTTTTTTCTATAGATATAGTATTGCAGCTGAAGTCATTTGTGAATGGGAAAAGATCAGTAATCCCACCGTACTGTCAGTACTTTTTAATTTTTTGCCAGGAATAGACTTTTGCATATGTGTCTGGGAGGGGTGCTATCCTTCTTGCAGCACAATACTGTTCTTATGGAAATAACAATTTGATTTTCCAGGAATTGAAACACTTGTGCTGCAAAAATGAAAAGGATATGTTTGTAGCAGTGTGAGCTATTTCATTTGTGCAAGAACTTGTATCCATGCATTGAAAGAAACAGCTCTGGGAAAGTGTAGTTTCTTTTTTAATAATTGGTGAAAGCTTTATTTTGTGTCTGTTGTGTCGAGCAGTTGTGTGTACATTTGAGTTGCCAAATAATGACTGCGCAGTCATAATTTTAATTCTTTTTTATGTGTATACCTTAAAGGTATCTCTATTCATTTTAGACTGGCATGAGAACGTCTGGGGAAAAAATCATTCCTTCAGCTTTAAGAATCTTTTTGAGTGCACATATAAACATATTGTAAACTGTTTAATTAAAATTCTCTTGTTTATTATGTTAATTGCTGAACTGATTTAAAAGCTTTTCTGAATTCACAGCAGGTACAACACTAACAATGTCAATGCAAGTATCCTGTGTACACAGCCTCACCAGTGTGCCTCAATCCACTTCTGTAGGGACCACATACAAACACTTAGAGGGGAGTAACATGCTGTAACAGGCTTTGGCCTTTCTGCTAAGGCTGAGAACAAAGGTGGTTTGTCTGATTCAGACGTATCCCTTAGAAAATAGGCTCATTTCATGTAATCCATTGAATAGTCACAGTATAGTAATGTCTTTCCATTAGCCACAGGATTAAAGTGATGACGTAGAGGTGCAAAGGGATTCTATTTAGGAACAGAATATTGCCATATAGGATCAGAACAATGATCTGTCCATCTATTCTGGTATCCCGTTTCTGTCAGTGGCCAGTAACAGTTGCTTCAGAGGAAAAAACCTTGTAGCAGACAGTTGGAGAATTCCTGCTTGTAAAAGAATCTTTTCCAATCCCTGTTAGTTAATGGTTGGATCATGGAATTTATATGCCTTGTTACATTATAGAACTTTGAATGTTCTTATTATCCACATAAATGATCAATCTTATTTTTTAATCCTACTAAACTCTTTTCCTCAATGATATATTTTGGTAGAGAGTTCTGCAGGTTAATTATGTTTTGGGCCAGTGCACTGATAACAGTGGTGGTCACTGGTGAGGTACTTTGTCAAAGGCTTTTTGAAATTCAAAAAAATTGTGTCAGCTGGTTTTCTTTTATCCAATAATTTGTTGACAGATTCAGAGAATTCTAGTAGATTAGAGAGGCACAATTTTCCATTACAGAATTTTTTTTCATCATATTGCATTCATCTAGCCATTTTAATACTTTAATTATAGCAAACAATTTTCTTGATATTGAAGCAATGCTAACTGGCATGTAATTCCCTAGGTCACCCCAGAACTCTTCAAAAAGATAAAGAAGACATTTGCTACCATTCAGTATAGTAGCTGATTCCTTGAGGAATTTAGTTCTTCTCAATTCTGTTCATACAAGGCACTATCCTATAATGCTACCTCTGTTTTCTCTCTCTACACTTCACATACACAAACATATTAGTATAATTAACTTAAATTTTTGATTTTGGTACAAAAGTTCATTTAATCTATCCAAATTGAAAATATTAGAGGATGTAGTTTTGGGGCTGATCCAAATCACACTGAAGTCAATGGAAATACTCCCATTGACTTGGATCAGGCTCTCGTTGCAGGTGCTAAGAGCCTTGAGAGAAAGGAAGTGGTTAAATATTTCTTTCTTGATTATTGGCTCCACGAATTATTGGTGGTTCTTCAAGTATTTGTCCACATGGATCCTGTTCTTGGTGTACATGCTCTCCAGGCACACACGATGGAATTCTTTTGCCTGGCAGTGTCTGTTGGAATCATGCCTGAACCCTGTGCCCCTTCACCTGAGGGCATAATGGGTGGGGCAGGTCCAACCATCCCTCAGTTCCTTCACCAATACAGAATCCTAGAGCAGTGGCTCTCAACCTTTCCAGACTACTGTACCCCTTTCAGAAGTTGGATTTGTCTTGTGTATCCCCAAGTTTCACCTCACTTAAAAACTACTTCCTTACAAAATCAAACATAAAAATACAAAGGTGTCACAGCACACTATTACTGACAAATTGCTTACTTTCTCGTTTTTACCATATAATTGTAAAATAAATCAATTGGAATATAAATATTTCAGTGTATAGTATATAGAGTAGTATAAACAAGTCATTGTGTGCAATATGAAATTTTAGTTTGTACTGACTTTGCTAGTGCTTTTATGTAGCCTGTTGTAAAACTAGGCAAATATTTAGATGAGTTGATGTACCCCCTGGAAGATCTCTGCGAATCCCTGGTTGAGAACCACTGTCCTAGAGGAGAGAGACTCCATAGTAGCAGGGAAGAAGGGATCCATGTGGACATAATCACAATGTTATCATATTCTTGGTTATCAGTTATTTGATTTATATCTTGAACCGCTGAGAATTTCTTCCTACTATTGGATGATATGGTAACAATTTAAACAGAAAATTAAAATAAAACCCTGCAATTTGATAAACAAAAATGCTATTGTAATAGATTGAAATTCTTTATTAAGGACATGCTCAGGAGTGTTAAAATCTGTTTTATAAAAATAGTTAAGACTAGGTTGCTGTTTGTAATCTTTAAGATAATTTTTTTGTTGGCTAAAAATAGACCAACATTCTTCTCCACTTCATAAATTGTATAGGTGAAACAGCTAAGAAACCGTGCAGATGAAGACGCTCGTATGATCCACATGAGTATGCAGATGGGTAATGAGCCACCTGTTTCCCTTCGGCGGGATCTGGAACATCTTATGCTTTTAGTAAGCCCTGCTTTTAATTATGTTTGTAAAAAGGATTGTTTGGAGGTTTTCCTATTGAAAACTTCTGATATCTTAACAGTAAAACACATTATTTGAATAATAAGATACTGTGTGGGGCATATCTTACCTATTTTTATTTGTAAGTGGAAATCTTCATATTTTTGGTTAAATTAGATGTAGACATTTTCATTAACTAGTCATGTAGTTGAAATCATTTGCTGACCTGACTTCCCCCTGCTAATAAATGTCAATTTATTTTTGTTCAACATATAAATATTGCACCATTTGTTGCATTTAAAGTATGGTGGTGCTACAGTTTAGATACCCGAATATCTTTTGACATATGACTGTACATACATTTTTGCAGTATTTTAAATGTAACTCTTCCCCCTCCTCCCCCCCATGTTAACACAACTTTAAAATTGAAATTCCAAGTTTACAAAACTATGGTTCCTATCTAACAGTATTTCAGCCACTTTGTGCTTATGTAGTGTGTTGTGTTTCTGCATCATCCTAGCAAAATTCTATCTACTCACCTTGGGTGAATAAAATATCATTAATTTTTACATGATCGTTAGTCATTATGATAAAGAGTGTGGGTGTAGATTGTTGCATCTGATCTTGTAATTTTTCATGACAGTTTTTCAAGGCTGCTATATACAAGGTGTTGAGATACTAAATGCAAAAAGACCAAGTTACAGCTGATATGGGAATTATAACTAAATTTCCTGTGTTTCATTAGTGTAAAATTTCAACCATAATGTTGCCTCTATATAAAAGTGTCTTTTTCCATTCTATTTCTTTGTTTTGAAAGAAATAAAGTTGGTCTTGTGTGTTTATTTCAATTTGTGATTTTTAAAGTTAGATAACGTATTCAAATATTGCATGTGGGTAGTGTACATTTTTTCCATCATTGTTAGGAAATAAATGTTATAATAAAAATAATTTGAAGTATACAAATTTCTCCTTAAATTCAGTGTACAAGGCAAGTTTGAAATTTTAAATTCTAACCGTTTTAAAGCTAGAGACACATTAAAAATATTTTTATCCACAAAAACAATTAGACAGTTTTATAAACCACCGAAAAAGGGGCTTAAAATGAAAAACCTTCTTAACCAGAACTTGTTATGGCTCTCATACAAAGCTATAACACACCTATAAAATGAAGAACTTGAAACAGAAATTATTCTGAAGGAAATATGAGCAGTCAAAGAACAGTTAGAAGCTTTTAATCCCAACACTGTCTCATTTATTTTAAACTAATTGCAGCACAAATACCCAAATGCTCATTTAAAGGAAATACCAGTGTGTTGATATCCAGGGTTGTATAGGCAACAGAGGGAGAATACCATTGAAATTTACAAATAAAAATTATTTTAAAAATCTGGAAACTTCAGGGTTTTTTAGCTATGGATTGTTCTCACATTACTGCATAGAAGCTGCCATTTTCAGGAAGGGAATATTTAAAAATTTATATATTAACAATGAGATTTATTTTTTTCCCTGTATTTCCAGGTTGTGCTGAAGTAGTGTTCATTGTTAAAATCTTGGCCTTTTTATTTGCGTTGACATTTTTTCTATCTAGAAACTTATTTTCTGTCCCCCTACAGATTGCTGAGTTGTACAGGAAGGATCCCTTTAATCTGGAACTTGCTCTTGAGTATTGGTGTCCTTCAGAACCTCTCCAAAGCTCCACCATTATGGGATCTTATCTTGGAGTAGCCCATCAGCGACCTCCTCAGCGCCAGGTTAGCCAAATTCAACTTTTTTCCTCCATTGTTTGCAGTGGAAATTCTTTTTGGTAAACTTGTCATTTACCTTAGTGTCGTGGTATTAAAAGCTGCAGGCTGGAGCAGCAATAGCTCCTGGAATCGAGAGGAGTAAAGATGTTTTTTTGAGGAACTGGTAGAGCCACTCTCATATGGTCTTAAGAACCTGTTATCCATTGCCAAGATATTAGTGCAGTGCTCCCACCCTGTGTTATATGGGCACCATTGAAGGGAACTTTTAACAGTTGTCCTTGGCTGTAGATTGTTCTCTGGGGTTTTGGTGGGTATTAATGCGCCCTTATTGATTAATGTGTTCTTTTGCAATATTCTGAATATTTTGTATATCCTTTTTCACTTCAAAATGTGGATAGTTTCTGTTCAATGAAACAGAACAGAAATATATTTATTTTGGAGTTATGGGGGTTTTGTATATACTTCATCATTTTGGTGTCTCTTGTCACCCCAAAATAAGGTTAATTTCTTTTTAAACATTTACCTTTTTTTGTTGCAGGTCGTCTTGTCAAAGTTCGTTAGACAAATGGGAGACCTACTCCCCTCCACAATTTACATCCCATATTTGAAAATGCTTCAGGGATTGGCCAGTGGGCCCCAGTGTGCTCATTATTGCTTCAGTTTGCTGAAAGTCAATGGCAGCAGTCATGGTAAGAACGGTGATTGACAGTAGGCTCACCTCCCAACTCTTCTCCTAGACAAGGTGGACAAGAATGTAGACCTAGATGAGATGAATTGTAGTTTATTACTTAGTTAGCTACTATTAGTCTTACACCTTTAGTACAGAGGTAAAACTCATTTTCACTTTCAACTGCATAAAGATACTGGTTTATATATGTTAATTAAATATTTGAGTGTCCTGATTATGGGAGTGGCTGAATTCCTAATGTGTTTAACAGAAGCTATAAAATATTTTAGAATCAATGAGCGCTTCAATATATCACTTTTGTTCAGTACAGCATGTTGAAGAGTCACTTCTTAGCATAAAATAGCCAGGCTATGTATTTGCAAATACATTTTTAAATGATGGCTGGCATTTCTGAGCTTGCTTTTAGAGGTGTCCTGAGAAAGTGCCATCATTTGTAACACAGGTAATATAATAGACTAGTTTCTGTCTTATTTTCATACTAACTTGTCAGGGGGAAAAAATTACTAGATTAACATTGTCTTTACACATTCAGCATTACAAAGGTTCTGATTCATAAACCCATATGATAGCATGATTAAAACAGTAAACCTATTTTACACCTGATTATCATATTAGTAATGTCATAGCTCTTCAAAAAAGACCATACGAGCATAAAGGTCACCAACACCAGGCTTTTGTCATAAACTTTATTTTCCTCTCTGTCCCACTTTGAATCTGAACTGAAAGTTGAGATCACTGATTATCTCTTTAATTCTGGTGTGCCATTGCAGAGTACTGACAGTTAAGGAGAAGTGTGTGTGTGTGTGTGTGTGTGTGTTACGGATGCCAATAGGCACTTTCCCTCCTCAACTCTCAGTGAGAATGTTTTGAATGTTTGGAAAGCAACTCGCATGTTGTGGGCATGAACATAAATAATAATAAAAGCGCACAACCTCTCATACATGGTGAGAAGAATTTCTTACTACTTCAGAATAATGTGCTGAGTACAAGTTAGGGCCGTTTTTTAAAGTTTGGTATCCCCTTTGTCACCCTGTAAAAGAGCAAAATTATTTTGTAATCAGTTTAATCATTTTTCTTTTCTAGCTGAAAACATCCAAGGGACCGGTGGCAGCCCTGTCTCCTGGGAGCATTTCTTCCGCTCCTTGATGCTGTATCATGAGCACTTAAGGAAGGACTTGCCAAGTGCAGATAGTGTCCAATACCGTCCCCTCCCTCTCCGAGGAATCACCCAGAAAGAACAGGATGGATTGATTTCCTTTTTGCAGCTTACAACTACTATAGTGAAGTGGGTATGTAACCCTTTTCTTTCTTGTGTCTCGCTAATACATTTCTGAATCTCTTGCAAGATGACATTTGAACTGACTTATAGATTTGAGTTTGCACACAAGTCAGTAGTGGTGACCTATGCCACATTTGACCAAAATGGCACGCTGGGCAGAGTCAGCTAGCAGTTGCTGTGATTTGATTTCTGGACTTCATAAGTGATAGCAGGAATGACTGAGTTGGACAAGCACATGATAAAGCAAGAAGGGGCAGGGTCTGTTATTGGTATTACAAATTGCTGATTTTTAACTTTCATGACTCTCTTCCTTCCCTGTTGTGGAGTTGTTGTCTCTTTCTTTCACAGCTAAGACAAGTTTAAAAGAAATCAAGTCAGAGCTGAAGAACTCTGAGCATTTACATTTAATAATTTGAGAGGGGAAAATCCAGAAGAAGTAAACTAAAATAAGAGAGAAAATGGGCAGGGGAAACAAACTGCCAGTGAAACTTGCCTCCAGGCTGGATTTAAATGGCTGCCAGTCCTATAGCTGAAAAGGCACCTTGAGTTAAAGGGGTGGGAACCCTAAGCAATGGTTATAAAAATAATGCTTCAGTGCAGGCTCTACATAGGTGGTACAGCTTTAGATCAGTTACTGAATACCCACCTGAGGAGAGGGTAATTCTGTATTAAGTATTCTTAGAATTATCTAGCTATACTAGAACTGTATGCCAGTTGAATAGCTTAGCAAGAGGTCTCAGATATGCTTTAACTAGCCCTACCCAGCTTTTAGATCTTAACAAGTTTAATTTCAACTTAGTGAATGTTAAAAATAGATAATACAGGCTTGTAATAGAAATAGTGACAGAGCCCTTATCTACTCTGGTGTGAAGGGGCTGTTGAAGTATAAGCACTTGATTTCTCTAGAGCAGAGGTAAGCAACCTATGGTATGCGTGCCGACGGCGGCACGTGAGCTGATTTTCACTGGCACTCTCACTGCCCGGGTCCCGGCCACCGGTCCCGGGGGCTCTGCATTTTAATTTAATTTTAAATGAAGCTTCTTAAACATTTTAATAACCTTATTTACTTTACATACAACAATAGTTTGGTTATATATTATAGACTTATAGAAAGAGACCTTCTAAAAACATTAAAATCTATGACTGGCATGCGAAACCTTAAATTAGAGTGAATAAATGAAGACTTGGCGCACAACTTCTGAAAGGTTGCCAACCCCTGCTCTAGAGACAGTTGTGTGAGTGTGTTCCCTGCTAGTATATACTTTGGAGTTACAGAAGAGACTTGAGCTTCCAACGTATATATGCACAGTTCCTTTAATACATGTTGAAAGAAGAAAAAAGAGGGTGAAATACTTGGTTATTGTATTCAATTATTTTTAAAAAGAAGCTTTTTAATCAAAAATGTTTTAAATCAGTTAAAACTGATGCTTTAAGTTGCGCAGTTTTCCATTCTTCCCATCTTAAAGGTGTGTTGGACTAGAAAATGGCATCACCATTGCTTAGACTTTGAATCATTTGAGTTAGGTGTTTCAAAACTCCAAGACCTTTCAGAGTGACAATGTGTACTCCTCCCACCCCCTCCCCTTGTTTTGTGTATCATTTTGCAGAGTGAGAATGCTCGTTTAGCTCTCTGTGAGCACCCCCAGTGGACTCCAGTGATAGTCATTTTGGGACTCCTGCAATGTAGCATCCCTCCCATTTTGAAAGCAGAACTATTAGAGACTCTTACTGCCTTTGGAAAATCTCCTGAGATAGCGGCTTCACTCTGGCAATCACTGGAATACGCACAGGTATTTTAGGATTTTGTATACTGCTTAGAACTGTAATATCTGAGTCCTGGCTGAATTGTAATATATTTTAACATTACATACTTAAATCTTAGCGGTAATATGACACACTTTTCCTAAATATTCTTTTAATCACTTATTTCCATTGCTAATTATCAAATTCACAGTTTCTTACAGTAAAAAGGGCCTGTGCACTGATAATAGTGGTGTGTTCTTATTGCTCAAGGAAAGGGAATGGGGAGAAACAGGTCCTTTGCTCACATACTATGGGAGACCTAAAGATCTGTGAACCCCTAAGTAATGCTACTGTAAGAGATCACAAGATCGAGTTTTACTTCTCTAGACAGTATAGGAGTAACATCACTGCACTGGAAGGAGTTCTGTCCAGTCCTTGGCTGAAATGAAGAAGCAACATGACGTAGCCCTTTGAGGGTTGGCGGGGTAAAAGTGAATGTGGAGGATTTGTATGGCTCTCGGAGATGTGCAGTCCATTGTTCCGTCAGCAGATAAGAGATTTAAAAAAAAAAAAATCTGCAAGAAGTGATGGGTAGGGAATACAGTAAGCATTTTTAGTACATGTAACATCAGCCATTACTTCAGTAAACATCACTTCAGTACCGGGCAAACTGGTTGAAACTATAATAAAGAACAATATTGTCAGACATACAGATGAACATAATTTGTTGAGGAAGAGTCAATGTGGTTTTAGTAAAGTGAAATCATGCCTCACCAATCTACTAGAATTCTTTGAGGGGGTCAACAATCATGTAGACCAAGGGGATTCATTGGATATAGTGCACTTAGATTTTCAGAAAGCCTTTGACAAGGTCCCTCACCAAAGGCTCTTAAGCAAAGTAAGCTGCCACGGGATAAAAGGGAAGGTGCTCTCATGAATTGGTAACTGGCTAAAAGATAGGAAACAAATGGTAGGTATAAATGGTCAGTTTTCAGAATGGAGAGAGGTAAATAAAAGTGTCCCCCAGGGGTCTGTTCTGGGACCAGTCCAATTCAACATAATCATAAATTATCTGGAAAAAGGGGTAAACAGCAAGGTGGCAAAATTTGCAAATGATACAAAATTACTAAAGATGGTTAAGACCCAGGCAGACTGCAAAAAGCTACAAAAGGATCTCTCAAAACTGGGCGACTAGGCAACAAAATGGAAGATGAAATTTAATGTTGATTAATGCAAAGTAATGCACATTGGAAAGCATAATCCCAACTATACATATAAAATGATGGGGTCTAAATTTGCTGTTACAACTCAAGAAAGAGATCTTGGAGTCATTGTGGATGTTTCTCTGAAAACATCCATTCAGTGTGCAGTGGCTGTCAAAAAAGCTAACAGAATGCTGGGAATCATTAAGAAAAGGATAGATAATAGGACAGAAAATATCATGTTGCCTCTATATAAATCCATGCTACGCCCACATCTTGAATAATGTGTGCACATGTGGTTGCCCCATCTCAAAAAAGATATGTTGGAATTGGAAAAGGTTCAGAAAAGGGCAACAAAAATGATTAGGGGTATGGAAGGGATTAATAAGACTGGGACTTTTTAGCTTGGAAAAGAGATGGCTAAAGGGAGATATGAGTGAGGTCTATAAAATCATTACTGGTATAGAGAAAGTAGATAAGGAAGTGTTTACTACTAACACAAGAACTGGGGGTCACCAAATGAAATTAATAGGCAGCAGGTTTAAAACAAACAGAAGTATTTCTTCACACAGCGCACAGTCAACCTGTGGAACTCCTTACCAGAGGATGTTGTGAAGGCCAAGACCATAACAGGTTTCAAAAAAGAACTAGATAAATTCATGGAGGATAGGTCCATCAATGGCTACTAGCCAGGACGGGCAGGAATGGTGTCCCTAGCCTCTGTTTGCCAGAAGCTCGGAATGAGCGACAGGGGATGGATCATTTGATGATTACCTGTTCTGTTCATTCCCTCTGGGGCACCTTGCACTGGACCGGAAGACAGGATGCTGGGCTAGATGGACCCTTGGTATGACCCAGTAGGGCCATTCTTATGTTCTTATTTCTGTCAATAGCTGTGTAGAAACGCATTGTTTTCCCTTTCTGTTTTTTAAGATATTACAGACTGTAAGAGCTCCAGGTCAGAGGCAAGCAACTGGCATTGAGGTAAGGGTTCTTCTCCTTTAGGAAGCCAGTTTGATTTATATACAGATGAGTATAAGGGGGAAAATCTAGAGGCTGTGCCTGCTATTGAGTCTTGGAATAAAATCCCTCTTTGCTTTGCATCTATTATTTCCATACCTGCTCATAGCTCCTAGAAGTTTGTTTTATCTTGCTTTGTAAATCTAATGGTGTTCTTAAAATTTGTTTGGTCATGCCTAGCAGCTTTCTACTATGTATGGAATAGATGTCTTTGCCCTTCTTTCCTCACTGCTTGCTTGTTATGTACATTTTTTCCCTAGAATTACTTGACTGCTTATTGTTTCCTGTATTTCATTTTTTTTCTGCGTTATCACTCAGTTTTAAGTCACGTAAAATCCGTTGTGATTTAGCTAGAAAAAGGAGTCATACTTATTTACGCTTACTAGTATGTATTAGTGCATCAGAGTTTTATAAGTATTCTCTTATTTGTTTTCAGACTTTTCCTCTCTCCCCGCCCCCCCTTAAACAAAACACGCATAAAGGTTACATTCTAATCAGACATGCAATGTATATCATTATAGTGGGGCAGTAGTTCCACTATAGCTAAGGTTGAAACTTGTTTACTGTTTAACAGGTGGTTTAAGGGCAAGTCTACACTACCCTGCTACATTGGCACAACTGCACCGATGCATCTGCGCTGCTCTAGCCCATCTGGTGTAGATGTGCTATTCCGACAGGAGAGCGTTCTCCCGTCAGCATAATTACTCCACCTCTACGAGAGGTGGAAGCTATGGCCACAGGAGAGTGTCTCCTGCCGACATAGCGCAGTGTGGACACCGCTTTAATGTGATGTAACTTGCATCACTCAGAGAGGTGTCCCCCAAATAAATACCACATCAATTTTTTGCAGTTCTTAAGTTCTTATAACTTTTTTTGGACCCACCTGTGATTCTTATTCTAGTTCTGATCCTCCCCAAACTGATCTCACCCACTCAGAATTGATTTTTAGCTAGTGTCTAACACTCATTTTTCTCTTGGGAAAAACAATATTTAAAAAGTTATTTGGAGTTAAAGCTGAATTTACAGTGTGGCTTGAGCCAAACGGACAAGCATGTCCCAGACCTGACAAAGAGCTTTGTGCAGTTTGAAAGCCTTGTGTCCTCCCAGAACACTGAGTCGTTCCTCATGTCTGCTCATCAGCCCAGACTGATTCGTACTTACCGTATATCTCCAATGTCCATTGGCACTTCCAGAGGGCAGAGTAGAGGTTGTAGGGCTGGGCAGTTGTGTACCGTAGTTCTGTATTTGCTGGTTTTCAGAGGTTTAAGTACAGGTGCATTTAACATCTTAGAATGGTATGAGGCACTGCCAGTCAATCTTAATTCTGTGTAAACAACAATTTTAAGCAGTGAATGTATTATAAACTATTATCTGTCCTCTTTTCCAACATGGTTTTTAAAAACACCTAATGGTCAAGACGCTTGAAAACTGGTGGCAGCTTAGAATATGTTTTAGGCTACAATCCTGAAATGTGATGCATGTAAGAGGATTTCTGTGCCTTCAGAGCCCCACTGAAGTGAATTGGATGCGATGTTGGAGCCAGCACACGTGCATCACATTGTAGGTTCGGGCCTAACTTGTTTGTTTGCTTGTTTTTGTGGTGGATAGTGGCGAAGAAAATGGTATTGCTATTAAAAAGAATGGTAGATAAAGCAACAGTTGAATTTAATAAGAGTAAGAGTAATCACCACATTATTATGCTAATTGCTTTTCAAATAATGACTTGTCAAAGTAGGTAACTTCTTAAATTTAAAAAAAAAAATTGGGCCCAATCCTACTTTCCCTGTGCACCCTGACTCCCACTGAAGTCAATGAGAATGAATTTCCGTCATTTCAACCTTCAATCAACATTCCCCTCCCTTTTGTTGGTTGTATTTCAGCCTTATTATTTTGAATGTATTTTGATTTTAATTACAAATCTACTGAGGTGGAATCTTGTTACTGTTGTCTGTTTCTTTAGTGTTATTTCTTAAGTTGAGTCCTTGATGTTTTTTTCCCCTCCTCTTGGGAAGGTTGAACTGAATGAGGTTGAATCTCGGTGTGAGGAGTACCCTTTAACCCGTGCCTTCTGTCGGCTAATCAGCACGCTGGTGGAGAGTTCATTCCCTTCTAACTTGGGGGCAGGACTGCGCCCACCAGGCTTTGACCCCTATCTGCAGTTCCTCAGGGACACTGTGTTTCTCCGATTTCGCACCAGAGCTTACCGGATTGCTGCTGAAAAGGTAATTTTTAGTTGTGAAGATAGTTCTTTTGGGACTAAAGCACTTTAGTCGCTGGTCTTGGAAGAGCTGTGACGTGCAAGTTTGATGCAGCCGTGATAAGTCCATGGATTCTTTAAATCAAAGCTGTAGCCAAATGACATCCTCCGCTCCTAAAAAGCAGATTGCAGAGAGATTTACAGTATATATCTTCATTGTTCAAGACTCACTTTGTTGTCCTTAAAGGGCTAGAAGCACTGAGCTTCTTGATACTAACACATTTAAATGGACAGAATGTGATAGCCTTTCAACAGCCAGCAAGGAGACATCGAAGTTTGCCACTGATGTCGCATGAGCACCTTCCACGTTCAAAATGTGGAGCACAGAATGTAGACTGGAAAGAGCATTTTTAAACACCACTATTTGCATTGTCAAAAGCAGGCTAAAATTAGTAAACAGTAGGGATCAGAGTTGTATTGGGCTTCCATACTCCTCTGGTATGATAAGAACTCTATTTCTGAAGGCAAAGTGTCTCCAGCCACGTGAGAAGTACATGGAGTTAGCTATCTGTAGTTGTTATATTATGATATTTTATAAATTGCTTTATCATAATTTTACCAGTTTGGCTAATGATTGCTAAACTTAAGTAGCTTTCATAAACCTGAATAATTAAAACCTTCATCCACCAGTTAGAGTTCTTTCATCATGACCATTTCACAAGATTATTTAACCAAAAATAGTGTTAACATAGTATTTTAGCTTCTTGAAACATGGAATTTGAGTTCCTCGATATGATTCTTTTTGATGAAAATGCATTTACATTGAAAGTGGAGTGACCCAGGCAGGGCAAACAGTCAAGTTTACCAGCGTATTCATTCTTTTATACATTTCAGAATGTTAGCATCTGGCTTTGAATATACAAAAAATACACTATCGTTATGTTTGCAGATGTTCTTTTTAATTCAAAAAATGACACTGAGAGTATTTCAAATTCTCTGACTTTAGCAATTTCCTAGTGCTGTGGGACGGTAATTTTAAAAGCAGACACATTTTTCTTGAAGTCTTGCCCAATCCATTGTTGAATTGCTTCACTTTCCCTTCTAGTTTATATTGTTCTGTCATCCTGGTTTTGTATTATAGTATTAATAATATCCTGTGTATGATTTTTGTGTTTTTGTGTGTTTTGTTTTTATGGTTGTCCACAGTGGGAGGTAGCTGAGGTGGTTCTGGAGGTTTTTTACAAGTTGCTGAGAGACTACGAACCTCAACTTGAAGACTTTGCGGATCAATATGTGGAGTTACAAGGTTAACTTGTTCATTTATTTACTGTCAAACAAGATTATTACTTTCACTCTGCTTCCATACCTCTGTAATGTGATCTTATCACATTTTTCAAGCAACCTGAGTCAATGCTTAGATAGGAAATATCCAAGGAACTCTAATGTGCTGCTGATTCAGTAGGCTGCACTCTTTTCTGAATCAATAATGAATCAATGCCCCAGCATGGGACTAGAATGCAACCTTCAGGAAGTGCTGTCTTTCAGATGAGATATAAAACGGACATCCTGCCCATTTGTGGTCATTGAAGATCCCATAGCACACTCGGAAGATTAGGAGCATCCTGGCCAAATAGAGTTAGGAAGCTATGTTTTGTTGACCAGAACTTGTCCTGCAGTTTCATTTAGATATTGTAGTATGCATGTTCTATACTGTTAAACAGCTGCTTCCTTTCATTCTGGATGGTGGGTGAAGTGATTTTCTCCATATGTATAATTTGTGAAGCACTTTGCATTCCTTCAGAAAGAGTGTATAATATAAGATGTTTGAGCACTTGTTTGTTGTGTATTTTCTACTCCTTTGCCCCCGCATATCACAGCAGAAAACATCCTGCCATACAGCAATAAATCAGCAGTTACCAGGACCCAAGGAGGCAAATGAACTGTCTATCAAGATTGGTAGAAAGGCACCACCCACTCACTTACTCAAGTCTTTTCCTCCTTGCATACTAGCATCCAGATTCCTTTAGTTTGAGTCTTTGTGTTTTCTTCTAGCTCTTTCTCTATAGAAGGTAGAAGAAAAGAATAAAGAAAGAAATGAGACAGGCAGAAAGGCAGTAGGGAAAAGAACAGGCTTCTTAGTTGTAGAAGGAAGAGGCATCAGGGTAAAGCTTACCCTGTGCATCAAAAGCGCTAAACCAACTTTACAGGACTCAGTTCTTGCCCTTTGTTGATCCTAATTAGTAGGTGCTGTTTCCTTTGTATTGCAGACTTACTATGGCATGATCCTGTCCTTTTGTGAGAGATGATCTTTTCTTCTAGTCCAACTGCTTGCTCTCACAGGTGGGGTATAGGTCTGACTGAAAATAGGTGCTTATAGTCCTTAAAGTAGCCACATATTTGAAAAGGTGGGAGTTGGTGGAAATGCCAACCTTGAACTTATGGGTCTAGGCTTTAAACCTTTATGTCTTGTCTACATGACATGGCAGCCAGATTGGGGAAATGGTAATTGGTGCACTTTTTAGGACTCGATCTTAATTTATTAATTACTGGATATATGGGCAGACATCAGTCATTTGCCTACTGTCTTCTATGGTTTACCAATATCCAGTTGGCAGCTGGTTTGAGGGGAATCTTTCGGCCTTAGGACATAGGCACTGCTGCTTCATGAGAAGAATGCATTATATTTATTGTGACTTTCATTAGATTTTCTAGTAACTATAATTGTCTCATTAAAAAGCAGCATTTAACAATTTATTTTTATTTAGAGATTGTAAATATCTTATTCTTGGGCCTGAATTTCTGTTTCTGTGGCTTATATCTAAATCTCCATTGTAATCACACAGCCAGTTAAGGATGCTTACTTGATGTGTTCTCTAGTCAATTTTCGATTGATGTTACTGAACAGAGAAGCTTACCTAAAGTTTAGAAATGATTCATTCTAGGAAGTTAAGATGAGTACTTGCTGAACTCTGGTTTAATGAGGGATACTACTCTTCTGAGGCCCACTAAAGAGGCAGTTGCTGCATTATAATGAGTTTGAGGCTACGGTTGAATTTATTCATCTTAGTTTTGTTTCTTGGTGTCTTGTACAGCACGTTTTTTAATGTGAGGCTTCCTCTTAAAGTTTCTCACTAAGTGATGCTTGTTAATTTGCAACAGGCTCAAAGAGCCTTTAGAAACCATGCTTAAGTGGAGAGCCAGGCAGAAATGTCTTTCTAGTAAGTTTGGCACAGTCTGGAAGGCCTCTAGATCACACAGTAAAAAGGATCCTTTCAGCTCCAGTATTTGTGTCCTACATCATCTTCCTTTGTCTTGTTTAGGAGGATAAGTAAACTGCGAATGTTAATATAGACTTTTTCTTATTTGAAAAGTTTTTTCTTTTGCCTCCTGATTTTGTTTTCTGATGTCGTTTGAGTATTATACCAACAATAGTTTTCTTCTATGCTCTAGTTCAGTGGTTCTCAAACTAGGGCTGCTGCTTGTTCAGGGAAAGCCCCTGGCGGGCCGGGCCGGTTGGTTTACCTGCCGCGTCTGCAGGTTTGGCCGATCGCTCCCACTGGCCACGGTTTCCCAATCCAGGCCAATGGGGGCTGCAGGAAGGGCGGCCAGCACGTCCCTTGCCCTGCGCCGCTTCCTGCAGCCCCCATCCGCCTGGAGCGGCGAACTGCGGCCAGTGGGAGCCGCGATCAGCCGAACCTGTGGACACGGCAGGTAAACAAACTGGCTCAGCCTGCTAGGGGCTTTCCCTGAACAAGCGGCAGCCCTAGTTTGAGAACCACTGCTCTAGTTCATTGCAGCAGATATTTATAATATGTATATCAAACATTTAGTCCATCTTCAGTTTTCTTTTTTCCTCACACAAGGTCTTCAGAGGAATCTAAAGTCATGCAAATTTGTTTCTGTGATCTAAAAACATTCTGAAAAACCCAGAGTAGGTGATTCTGAAGAGATTGTGGCTTGGACATCCTTTACTGATTTAAATGTAAAGGTTGGATATTTCCAGGAAGAGTACACCTGGTGAAAGCTAAAATTCAGCTTTTATATTTCAAAGGCTGTTTTGTGGCAGTCACCACCACTATTTTTTCCTAGCTTTTATGAGCTGCCATCTGCTTACATGGCTTTTGGCTGGAGAGTGCTCCAAGGAATTTTCCTGTGATATCTCACATTGCATTGAGGTGTTGCTTGCTACAGCAGCTGTCATTGAGATGTTTTCTGGTATGGAATGGAGTAAGAGGATTCCTCTGACAAACAGTTACTAGTAAGTAATTTCCCCCATTTTTTTTTCTTTTTTAGGAGAAGAAATAATAGCACATAAACCACCTGGATTCAGTCTGATGTATCATTTGTTGAATGAGTCACCGATGTTGGAACTGTCCCTTAGTCTGCTGGAAGAAGGGGTTAAACAGCTTGATACATATGCCCCCTTTCCTGGTATGTACCATTAGTTTATTTTTAAGATATTAGTGAAGAGTTTACCAACAGCAATGTGACACTGATATTTCTATATATCTTTTATCAGAGGGGTAGCCGTGTTAGTCTGAATCTGTAAAAAGCAACAGAGGGTCCTGTGGCACCTTTAAGACTAACAGAAGTATTGGGAGCATAAGCTTTCGTGGGTAAGAACCTCACTTCTTCAGATGCAAGAAGTGAGGTTCTTACCCACGAAAGCTTATGCTCCCAATACTTCTGTTAGTCTTAAAGGTGCCACAGGACCCTCTGTTGCTTTTTATATATCTTTTGTTTCTCAAATATATAAAGTTAATTGAAAAAAGTTCAGATCTCAAGGTACTTTTCTGACGGAGTATTTTGATGAGCTGTTCAAATATTACCTTTTTGTAGAGGCTCCAGGAATTGTGGCTTGCTGTGTAACTGTTGTATATGTTTGCTTTTTTGCCTATGTTCTGTAGGGAAGATGCATTTGGAGAAAGCAGTGCAATATTGCCTTGGACTTCTTAATCTGACCCTACAGAAGGAGAACCTCTTTATGGATCTCTTACGTGAGAGTCACCTATCCCTAATTGTCACACCTCTGGAACAGCTGCTGCAAGGAATCAACCCCCGCACTAAAAAGGCAGACAACGTGGTAAACATTGCCAGGTAGGCACAAATTACTTTGGGGAGCAGGCACTTTGGCTGTGTTGGAAAGTGGAGAGGCAATTCTTCAGTTGGAGCCACACAGCAGACCCTTCTGCTTGCTCAGAGCCTCGCTGAACAGTGAATTCTGCACAGCCCGAAGAGTCCACCTGCATACATCCGATTGCAAGAGTGGGGCCTATGTTTGTATTTTCTCCTTAGAAGAATTCCTCAGAACGGAAATTTCAAAGTTACACATCCTTTCTGTGAAATTCAGAACTTTTAAATTCATTGCTTACCTGTGTATAACCTTCATTTCTCCAACCTGGACTTTTTCATGATAGCCGTAGATTGGGCCAGTAAAAGTTCCTTTGACCCAATATGCTACCCTAGCCTTTTGCAGAACTGACCGTTAATTATTCCCATTAAAGGGACACTGTCAACTTGATTTTCAAACAGAGAGCAATGCAGTTTCAGGTACAACACTTGAGTCCCTCTGCCAATGTTTGTGGTTTACAATGACATTTTACTATAGGCAGGCCAATACAAACAACTGGAAAACGGACTACATAGGAGAAACAGTGAAATCATTACACACACAGCCCTGTAAAAACAAAGTGTGTAAATAGTTTTTTTCTAATCCTTTAGTTGTTATAATATCAGATGTTACATATAACAATAGTAAGTGTACAGTTTTCAGATAGAAGTC
Organism: Chrysemys picta bellii; assembly: GCF_011386835.1. Taxonomy (NCBI): domain Eukaryota; kingdom Metazoa; phylum Chordata; order Testudines; family Emydidae; genus Chrysemys; species Chrysemys picta. The sequence goes on along the minus strand of NC_088791.1, from coordinate 87,866,647 downwards.
TTTCAGACCATTGCTCTTTGTCCACTTATTTCCTGAGGGTGTGTCCCAATGCCTTCTTTCATTTATATTGACCCCTTTAAGTTGGATATAGGGTAGAGGAAACAACAGAAAAATTTCTGGGAGTGATCTCTCTCCTGGTCAGTCTTTATTACTGGCGGTGAGAGGGTTTAGCTGCTGTTTACCTCTGTAGACAAAAATTTAAATCTATAATTTAAAAAGTTTTCTATATATACTGAATTATTCAGATTTTATTTTAAATTTTTCAGTTTACAAATGTTCTTTTTTCCTCTGGGTAGTATTCTCTGGAGACTCTGGAGTGATCAACAATTTAATTACATTATTCTTGAAATTTTTTAAAGGTATCTTTATCATGGCAACTGCAATCCTGAACTGGCTTTTGAAAGTGCCAAGATCCTCTGTTGCATTTCTTGTAACTCCAACATTCAGATAAAGCTAGTAGGAGATTTCACACATGATCAGGTAACCACCATTCTGTTTGAATTTGGGGAAAAAAGTAGTGATGGGAAAACAGTATTTTTACTACTTAAAACAAACCTAGATTATATGTGGTAAGGCTACATCGTGCCTTGTCTCTACAAAAGAACAGATTATTTTTCCATAGCACCATAAAGATTGGCTACTTATTCATGGCATTACATTTTTAATGAAACAGTTACCATGATAAGAACAGGACAGTTTTGTATGACATACTAACCCTTTTCTTTGGTTAGACTGTCCTCCGTATGGGAGGTTAATGTAGCATATTTTTAAGACACTAGAGTTTAAAATATTATTTATCATGTGGCTTACCAGTTGACCTATGCTTAGAACAGTTAAGACCCCAATAATTAATGCTCACTAGTTTGATCACATTTTTGTCAGTGAAATTTACACCTGTTTGTGAAACTATAAAATTCATTTTTTAAAATCATCTTGTACTTAAATCAGTGTTTTATCTTCACCAAACTTCTCTCTGTTTTTCATTCCCAACCTTCCATTTCTGAATCCAGAGTATAAGCCAGAAGCTGATGGCTGGGTTTGTGGAGTGTTTGGACAATGAAGATGCAGAGGAATTAATTAATCCAGAAGATGGTATGTGGCTGGTCACATTTTATTTACATGATTATCTTTTGTGTAGATTCAAATTGCTGAAAGCGAGCTAAGGAAATACATGCAAGTACAGCTTTCAAATTACTGAGCAAGTAAACCCTGAAACTGTTATGGTTTTGGCACCGCAGTTGCACAGAGGGCCCCATGGTTGGATGAAGAGTATTCTTCATTTATTTTAAATTAAGAAGATACTGTAAGAACAACCTATTCAAAATCGAACCAGTTCTTAAGAGAGAAAAATTATAAATTGCTCTGGACAAACTGTGCAGGATTATATTCAATCGTTATTTGGAATTAATTCCTGGAAATTTCTAGAGTGATCTGAGTTTTACCCGTAGCTTTCTTTTATTTGGTTTGTATGTTGTGGCTAGGGAAGGCCATGCAGTAGTTACATTATCTTCGTTTCAGTTTTCATCTGACCTTTTTTCACTTTCTAATAAGATCTGGAATCTGAAAAGAAGCAGTCTCGGATCCACCATGAAACAAAAATCCACATCCTGAATCTTCTCATCACCTCTCTGGAGTGCAGTCCACCCAATCTGGCCTTGTACTTTTTGGGGTTTGAACTGAAGAAACCTGTCAGCACCACAAATCTGCAAGACCCAGGTACATGGATGAAAAGGGGATCTAGTGTTTATCTAGCTTTTGTATCAATGTTGAGAAAATGTATTGGAAAGCTTAGTGGAAAAAATCCTGATTCCTCGTTCATGACATCAAGGGAAATGGCCTTAACCTTAAAGAATTGGATTTTAAAAGTATATTGATACTCAAATACGAAGTGTAAGCTACCACAGGACACATTCTTTTACACAGTAAGGAGAACCTGGAGACACACAGATGCTAATCTGGTTTGAACCAGTTATATCATGTAGAAGTTCGCCTTTCTTTCCTCAAGGTAATCTTTGGAAGAAGAAAGTGAATTTTAGCCTTGTAAGGTGTGTAAAGAAGGCCTGTAAAGTGTGTTTGTGCATGGGTGGATTTTCTTTTATTTTTGTTTCTTAGAAACCTTTTAGAAGTGTCAAGAATGGCAAGTCTCTGGTGTTACTTGACTTTGCTGGAAAACTGGGTGCGGGTTTGTCTGAATTTGTTAGCTTTCTCAACTCTTAGTTGAAAGGGTTGTGAGTAGGGCTGTCAATCGCAGTTAACTCATATGATTAACTAAAAAATAAATAAATCGTGATTAATCGCACTGTTAAACAATAGAATGCCAATTGAAATTTATTAAATATTTTTGGATGTTTTCTACATTTTCAAATATATTGATTTCAATTACAGCACAGAATACTAAGTGTACAGTGCTCACTATATTATTTTTGATTACAAAAATTTGCACTGTAAAAAAACAAAAGAAATAGTATTTTTCAATTCACCTAATACAAGTACGGTAGTGCAATCTCTTTATCATGAAAGTTGAACTTACAAATGTAGAATTATGTACAAAAAAACTGCATTCAAAAATAAAACAATGTAAAATTTTAGAGCCTTCAAGTCCACTCAGTCCTACTTCAGCCAATCACTCAGACAAACAAGTTTGGTTATAATTTGTAGGAGATAATGCTGCCCACTTCTTGTTTACAATGTCACCTGAAAGTGAGAACAGGCGTTCGCATGGCACTTTTGTAGCCAGCGTTGCAAGGTATTTACGTGTCAGATATGCCCCTTCATTCTTCATACTTGTATTAGGTGAATTCAGAAATACTATTTTTTTTACAGTGCAAATACTTGTAATCAAAAATAAATATAAAGTGAGCACTGTACACTTTGTATTCTGTGTTGTAATTGAAATAATATCTTTGAAAATTTAGAAAACACCCAAAAATATTTAAATAAATGGTATTCTTATTAACAGTGTGATTTAATCGCGATTAATTTTTTTAATCACACGATTAATCACGATTATTTTTTTAATCGCTTGACAGCACTAGTTGTGAGGTATATTTCTGAAACAGACTTTTTCTTCCACCTCTTTTATAGAATGTTTTAGATATATAGGTGTTAACTCCAAACATGTTTTTAGTTGTTTTCATTATCTGCAATAGGAGAATGCCTATCAAATTGAAAGTAAGATCTACACAATGGTAATTGAGCCTGTACTTTTGCATGGCACTGAATGCTAGGCACAGAGGAAGAAATAGGAGCAGATATTGAATACAGTGAAAATGAAAATGTTAAGATAGATTATTAGAGTTAGAAGGAAGGACTATGTTCAGAACAAAGGCATTAGGGAAGTGTGGTGGTACTAATTATAGAAAAGCTGAGGGAATTCAGGTTTAGGTGATTAGGTGAAAAAAAAGATCGGAAGAATATATAGGAAATAGAGTGTTACCCTCCACTTGTAAGTTTAAAAGAGATGTTGGAAGACCCAAAACTAGATAGATAGATGTACAAAAATATTTGATTAGCTGCAGAGTTTCCAAGGAACTGTTTTAAGACAGACTGGAATGGAGAAAGACTCGAAGAACCAACCCCAGATAGATGGGACAAAGCCTTGAAGAAGAAACAAATATAAATGCCTGTTTTAAATACTCTGAACAAAACCGAATACCCCTCCCAATCAGCTTACAATTGCTTGATATTGGATATAATCCCAGCAAATTTCCAGTTGTCCATAACCTTCCAGGAAGAGTGAAGTGGATGGAACCTGAATTTATAATATGAAAAAATAATAATAATAATAAAAAAAAAAATTCAGGCTGCCTTTATGCACCAAAAAGACATACAAAAGGAAACGAGTCCGTTTTTCCCCACTTACAGATCACTTTTACTTGCTGATAGTGGTTTGGCAGTTTCAAAATACAGTAGACTCTCATTAGTAGCAACATATTGGTGCCCTTTTGCTATGTTGCTCCTAAGCGGCTGTTGCTGTTACTGGGAGCATTGACATAGTACGGAAAGTATTCCAAGCTAATTGTTGGTTGTATGTGGTGGCGGCTCTGCAAACAAGCGTCCACTATGTAATAGCTTAACAGTGGCCAGTATGTAAACTACTTGCTCTTATCCACAGGTAGCCTTACCAGGAAAGCTAGAGGCACTTAATATAGTAATCTTGAATGTCTCCATTCTGACCTAGCTGCAAAGTACTTTTACATCATTATGACATTAAGTAGATCTTCAATTTATTATGACACTACACAAGTATTTATATGTTTGACTTCCTAAAACTCGTTTAGCATTGAAAACAGATGTGGAGATTTCAGTCCAGGTGAACATTATATTTTTGGTTTAATGGTTTAAGTAAATTGTGTTGAATCTAACTCTAGGATGGAAAACAATTTTTTGTGTGTGTTCTGATGAATGGAGATATTTAAAGAATGATTTTCAAGAGAATACTTGAATATATTTAGGATCTTTAGATTTGTTTTATTTCAGTTCTTCTGGTAGGAAGTGGTAGAAGCGCATATTTGTGTGCGGCAGTTAAACAAAACATTTCACATTGGGATTCTTATGATGCTTTGCTCTCATGGCTTACGTTGCCATGTGAAATCCTTGCAGGAATTAATTTCTTATCTCACCATAGAGCGTTTATTATTATTTAGATATTATTCATCATTTTACAAGTTGGGTGATTATCATGCCATAGATGAACAAATATAATTATTGATGATTCCTGGCCATCCTACTCTTCAACCAGATTCTGAAACACTACAAGCATGGAACTTGTTCTGTTCATCATTTGAAGGAGATAATGATTAAAAAAAGAATAAAAAGAAAGGGCTCCATTTTCACATTGAATCATTTTTTCTTGGTTAGGGTGCAAGTTTAACCATGTAAATTTCATGATATAATCAATGGAAGACAAGAGTATTAATCTCTCCTTTTAATGGACTATTGACCAATAATTTCAAAGCTTAGTAGAGAGCAGGAATCCAAAATTGTTATGCAGTTTATCAAGAATATGAAAAAAACTTATTGAATTTACTGTTGTTTTTTAATAGAATTGAAGAAAAAGGGTCCTAAATAAACTGTGACAGATACGGGACTATTTGTTCTCTTTCTTTACTAATGCAAAAAAAAGTGTGTCAAACACTTTCTTATGAATTTTAGTAAGGTGCAATTCCCACCATACCGAAATCTCTGCCAGATTTTGTGAAGCTGATACGTGGAACACAGCTGTGTGTGCAGTGCACGATCTGTGTGAGGGATCTGGTTTCTATAATGGTGTATATGTAAGCTATGCATGTTAATGATATTTATGAAAGTCAACCAGTGCTAAACAAAAATAATTAATCTTCTTTTAAGGTGTCTTGGGTTGCCCACGAACTTGCCTTCATGCTATTTTGAATATACTGGAGAAAGGTACTGAAACGAGGACGGGCCCTACAGCAGTGCAAGAATCTCCCCATCTTGCAGAACTGTGTTATCAGGTATTGTATACAGAATATTTCCTGTTGGCAGAATCTGAAACAGGGTTTCCACTTCTTGGTTAGTAATGAGCACAGAGGTGGTTGTGATTGGATAGTTTTTTGTTCCAAATGTTTATGCTATATTTTTTTACATACTAAAACTTTTACTCCTCTACCCTTCCCTTATGTAAAAATGGATTACTGTGCATTTACAATATAAAGAATCTGCAATCACGCCAAAGTTAGTAAATGGATACTCTTTATAAAGCAACCTTTGCTTTGTGTTTCTCCTACTAATGTGTGGCTTGTTAATTAAACAAGGAGTGTGTTGTTCTATTTTTGCACCATCCATTGTTTGCCTAGAGCAGTGGTTCTCAAACTAGGGCCACCACCTGTTCAGGGAAAGCCCCTGGCGGGCCGGGCCGGTTTGTTTACCTGCCGCGTCCGCAGGTGCGGCCGATCGCGGCTCCCACTGGCCGCGGTTCGCCGCTTCAGGCCAATGGGGGCTGCAGGAAGCGGTGCGGGACGTGCTAGCCGCCCTTCCTGCAGCCCCCATTGGCCTGGAGCGGCGAACCACGGCCAGTGGGAGCCGCGATCGGCCGCACCTGCGGACGCGGCAGGTAAACAAACCGGCCCGGCCCGCCAGGGGCTTTCCCTGAACAGGTGGTGGCCCTAGTTTGAGAACCACTGGCCTAGAGAATAAAAAATATGAATAATCCGTACTTGTAAAGAACTCTCAAAATCTAGTGTGGATTGTCTCCCCTTAACTTTGCAGCAATGACAAATAATTATATTCTAAATGGACATAATTTAATTAGGCATGTATGCATCATTGATGAGCTAGGCGCCTTGCATATAAAATCAAATCAGATAAAAATATAAATAAGTCAGCATGTCATGCTAAAAGCCTTTTGAAATAAAAATGACTTCAAATGGAATTCATTCAAATTGGTTCTAAAGTCAGGAAGGAAGACATGTCACAGAAGGAAAGTGACATGGAGTATATTTCCTTCCTTTGGTGGATCCAAGGATTGAGAAGGCTCCATACCTTTCCAGCTAAGAACAGGATGGTGCCCCAGCATGTATGAATAGAAGCTAATCATCTACCTATTCATCTAGTCCTTCACTGGTATGACAATCTGATATAAGTGATTTATTCAGCCTTGGAGTAGACCAATGGGATGTTTGTTTTAAACACAGACACGGTATTAGTTAAGTCATATATTTTTGTGTGTATCTTATTTTTCTTTTGAATTGGTGTCTTTTAAATTTGGAACAGAAATTAAAACCTTATTTTTGTTCCAATTATCAGGTGATCTATCAGTTGTGTGCGTGCTCAGATACATCAGGTCCAACTATGAGATATTTGAGGACCAGCCAGGATTTCTTATTCTCTCAGTTGCAGCATTTGCCATTTTCTATCAAAGGTAAAAAAAAAAAATTATTTAGAAGAAAAATTCATGTTAATTTAAAATTGCTTATCCCTTTGATACTGGGAGGTGTCAAGGATCTAGGTGAGTTCTTGATTGAATGGATTAAATCCAGTCTGTCAGCTAATTTGTTGATTTTAGCAAAGTAATCTCTTTGGATTTACTAGTCTGAAATCCAAACTGTAATTGTGAAAGCTGTTGTATACCATCATATCGAATTTGCAGACTGAGTAGGAATAGGTAAGAGGGGACATGGAAGAGAGAGACACATTTCAAGATACATTTTTTTTCTCAAAATACTTTATTATTGTGGTTTGCAATTCATCCCTGTTTAATTTGCGAATCCCACAAAAGTCTAGAGTATTTGTAAGTTTCACTTCCATTACAAATTTGTTAGATGCTACTGTGGAATTCTACATTTTGAAAAGTGGGGAAGGCTTTTGGATCCAGGTAGAGCCAGGGAAGTGAAGAATTGTATGCGAATAGTATGAAATGTTATGAAATGTCATATCCTTGTTATGAATAATTGCCTGAGATTATTTCTAATGCTGGCATTAATTTTTGAATAATTAATAGGTGCATTTTAATGTTTCTAAAGATATTTTTCAGTTGTAATAATGAGAATAAGTTTAAAAATTAATTGGATGTAACAAAGGCTGGTCTAGGTGATGCAATGTATTAACTTACTATTTGTTAGTAAATGAGTATATAGTGCCATGACTTTGGATAATCCTTTACAGAGATTAAAAAACAGTGTCTACCTCAAAGATTTTACAATCCTAAATTAGATGAACATAGAACATGAAGATTTCTGGAGGCGACAGTTCAAGCCTGGTCAAGTTTGACTAATGGCAGTGTGTAGAGGAGAGGCATTACATGTGTAGCTGCATGCCAGAATGAAAGGTTCCAGCAGCAGGGAGGCTGTGGGGAAAGGCTCCGACAGCTTCTCTCTGCTAGAGCCTTTCCCTACTGTTTCCCTCTTGTCGGAGCCTATCCCTGCTTCCAGAGTCTTTCACATTGTGACAGGGAAAGGCTCTGGCAATCCGGAGGCAGTGGGACACTACAGATGTGGGATGCACTGCTTGGGCTTGTAGAGAGCCCATGTAGGGTATATATCTATGGGGTTCAGGCATGTAGGGTGCTCTGCTCTACTCCTCTACTCATTTAAGCCATGCCTCACCATCTACATGCTAACTGGGTGTCTAGTGTCTGCTCTACATGCTGCTGCAAGTGTAGACTTAGGCTGAGTACATTCTATCTCAGCTGAGTGCCTAGTTGATATTCATTCAGATCATAAAGGCACCATAATTGATCAGAATTGACCATCTTTGCTCAGAAAAGGCAGAGTACTGTGCAGTGTAGATGGTACATACATGTGTGACCACTGCACACTGCAACTATTCCTGGCATTGGACAGTTCTGTCAGTCCTTAGCTTTCATGAGCAAGAAGTAAGGAAACAATTTAGCCAGGTTCAATTAAGTTGAAAATCATTTCTCTCACACGCATCATCCAAAAAACCCCCACCCAAACAAAATTTTATTGTAATACGAAGCATTATTTTTACTCAGCTGTGTGATTCTTTCCCTTATCTAGAACATGAGATTTCAGCACTAAACCAGATGTCTTGGCTGATGAAAACAGCATCTATAGAACTGCGTGTGACATCACTGAACCGCCAGCGTTCCCACACACAGAGACTCTTGCATCTGCTGCTGGATGACATGCCTGTAAAACCTTACTTAGGTAAAATGGGGTATGTTTTGGGGGAGAATAGGGAAACCAAGATTTGAACTAGTGAGAAAGTCCTCTTTCCTTACTTAAATTACTCCTCTTTTTTATACACGCACGCGTGCACACACACACACACACACACACACTTACTTTAGTTCTTGTTTAACATTTGAAAACCTTTCTGGTATTTGGTTTGGTATTGGCACTGCAGGAGTGAGGAATGTGGACTGCAATGTATGGAACACAGGATTATACTCTTTCTTCCTTTCATTCTTTTTTTGTTTGCCTGTCGGTTTGTTTGAAATGTCTCTGTAAAATATTCTACAGACATTACCTCTCCAACCTGGATAGAATCATTAGCCACCAGTGAACAGACAATAACTGTTTTCACTTTCTACCATCCTGGTCTGGATTTGAACCAGTGACCTAAAAGTGAGAAATTGACTGGTCGGCAGTCGTGTCATGTGCCCTTTCAGGCTTGGTCAAATCGTTTACATTTTTCTCTATCTTAGTTTTCTGATTTATTGTATTTCAATACTCTTAGCTGATGGTGAAGGAGGAATGGAAGATGAAAGTCGATCAATCAGTGCGTTTCTTCACTTTGACACCGCCTCCAAAGGTAAATGCTCTGGAGATTCATTATTTCTTAATAAGGATTTTCTACTGATGAACAGGAAAGGCTGCCTCTAGCAGATCGATTTCAGCATGAAAAATGGCAGACATAAGCAACAGCAACAACTACAGTATGCAGAACACTATTATCTAGCATGAAATAATGGATTTTAGAAAGCAAAGTGAGTTTTATAATGAGGGAAAAATATTGGAACAGGAGAAGAGGTAAAAGAGTAATGCACAAGGGAGGGCAAAAGGCAGTCGTAAGTGAACTGGCACAGTAACCATTTTGAGACTTACTGTGACACACCGCTAAATAGTATCATTAAGTTTCTGTGACTGAAAATATTTCTATTTGTGTTAGTTTTTTTTGTTTTGTTTTTGTTTTTTTTAAGAACTTAGGTGACTAAAGTTGAACTCCTAAATCCATGTTAGGCACTCAAAAGTTGCCGCAAGTTCTCTTCGCCTCTGAAAATCAGGCTATTTTTTATTTAGGAGCTGAATTTTAGACACCTGAAAATTTTGGCCCATGTGCATATATAAAATGAGAAATAACATTGTAGAAATGAGTTAATCTAATCTAAATCATAAAAACCAAAAATCTATTCTGTTAACAGATTCATAGCCTTATCTGGTCAGAAAGCTCGTACTGTGAGGCATGTTAAAGTGAAGAATTGTACTTATAAATGTCAGTTAAGGTCCCAGTAGGTCCTTGGTATTTCTGAATAGGATAATAATTCATTTTCTTTCACAGTACGCAGGAAGATCTTGAGTATTCTGGATTCCATTGACTTCAGCCAGGAGATCCCTGAACCTTTGCAACTGGATTTTTTTGACCGTGCTCAGATTGAACTGGTCATTGCTAACTGTGAGCACAAGAATGCACGTGGGCAAGTTATCTGCAACGTCAAGGTAAGCAGTGTTTGGAGAGTGCTGTCTCAAGCTAGGCAAGGTGTCTAAAATTTGATTTTGTAATTTTAAAAAAATGGCTGTTGGGGTTTAGGTTCTGTTATTACTGGTCATTGTACACACTGATAGTGCCCTGGCCCCCGTGTTGGGATTTACCTTCCCAATGAGGTTCAGATAGTGGACACTTAGACTAAAAATATCTTTATTCGTTCAAAGGCTGATCCAGCTCAGTAGCACGTTACAAGCATGCAACAATTGGCAATTAACATATTATCTATCTCCCCCCCCCCCTCCCCAAACTACTATGAGCTGTGATCAGTTACAGTAGGGCCAGGACCAGAACCACCACCTCTACCAAGTGCTCCAGAGTCTTGATTACCTATGGACCTTCTGAGCAACTTCACCTGCTATTGTTGTTCCCCTTTTATTGTAGAGTAGAAAGTTCTGAAGATGTTTCATCGTGTGAGCTACTTAAACTTAAACCTGATTTTCTTTTTAATGTCCATATATTGTATAAGAGCTATTGGTACTCCATCTGAGTTCTACTGATGATGGATGCTCTCAGGAGAGTTTTTGTGTTCTGCAATGTTTTTCCATTTTAAACTCTCTCTCCCCCCAAATTTTATTAATAATGTGACTTAAATTGTCACTTATTTATATACATATGTAATGGAGTAGCATGCAAAGGCTGCAGTCAGGATCATGGTTCATTGTGCAGGGTGCTGTATGAACATATAGGAAGACCCAATCCCTGCCTTAAAGACTTTAAAGTCTGTAAGTCAAAGAGCAGATAAAGGGTTGGGGAAAGGATACAACATATAAGCAGTTATCTGGGTGATGGTAAGAACTTGGCCATGTTGATACGAAGTTCATAGATTCATAGATTCTAGGACTGGAAGGGACCTCGAGAGGTCATCGAGTCCAGTCCCCTGCCCGCATGGCAGGACCATGTTGTTCCATGTCTTTTAAAATATAATTGTTTTAAAAATCTTTAGACTTTTTTTGGAGTGGGGAGCAGTTGAAATTGAAGTGGGAAGAGGAAGGGATTGTGGGACTAAGAGGGGGTGGATAAAGGAAGAGGAAAACTGTTTGGGAAAAGGAAATCGGGAAGTGATGAGAGGAGGGTGTGAAGCAGAGTGAATTGGGCAGTTGAAGGGCTGCAGTAATAGGAGAGGGGTGGGATAAGCGGGGAATGTGCAAAATCAAGGAAACTAAGGCCATGTCTACACTTACTGGGGATTGCTGCTGCTGTGATTGATGCAGCGGGGGGTTGATTTAGTTAGCGGGGTCTAGTGAAGACCTGCTAAATCGACCGCAGAGCGCTCTCCTGTCAACTCCGGTACTCCACCGGAACGAGAGGAGTAAGGTAAATCAATGGGAGAACATCTCCTGTCGATGCAGCGTGGTATAGACACTAAGCTCCATTGACTCCAACTATGTTATTCCCATAGCTGGAGTAACATAACTTAGGTCGACTTACCCTGGTACTGTAGACAAGGCTTAAGTGTGCAACTGTCTCCTAGGCTGAATCCACTATGCTTATGTGTTGCAAACATTTCCAGACAGCAGGGAAGTTCACAATCTAGACACGGCAGTATTTAGGTGTACTGGTACCCCCTTTCATTCTATTAGTTTGATTTTTTTTTTTTCCCCCCTGCTCTTTCAATTCCAGTATCTTCATAGAGTTCTGGTTGCAGAAGTTAATGCCCTTCCAGGAATGGCAGCCATAGGACAGAGACCTTTACTTATGGAGGTAAGCCTAGTCAAAATAACCTAGGGCAAGGGTCGACAACCTTTCAGAAGTGGTGTGCCGAGTCTTCATTTATTCACTCTAATTTAAGGTTTCACGTGCCAGTAATACATTTTAATGTTTTTAGAAGGTCTCTTTCTACAAGTCTATAATATATAACTAAACTATTGCTGTATGTAAAGTAAATAAGGTTTTTAAAATGTTTAAGAAGCTTCATTTAAAATTAAATTAAAATGCAAAGCCCCCTGGACCGGTGGCCAGGACACAGGCAGTGTGAGTGCCACTGAAAATCAGCTCGTGTGCCGCCTTTGGCACGTGTGCCATAGGTTGCCTACCCCTGACCTAGGGCTTGTCTAGGTAGAGAGTTAGTATGCGGCAAACCGGGGTGTAAATCTACAGCACACTAGATTGCTGTGGACTAATTGTGTGGAACCTGCCTCTATGCACTAAAAGTTCCCTTGTGTGCTTTGACGTACTGATGTTTGAAATGGGAGAAGGTCAAAGCACATGAGGGAACTTTTAATGCCTGGTAGGAGGGTCCAGACGGCCAGTTAGTGTACGGCACTCTAGAGCACTGTAGATTTACACCCTGCTTGGAAAAGTCCCTAGTCCCATTGAATTGAATGAACAATTCCATTGCTTTTTCTGATAAACTAAAGATATTTAAGTGGTTTATTTTTTTCAAAGACTGACCAAAAAGTAAGACACGCCACCTGCAGTCTGTCATCATTTTCTTGTGCTATATAATCTAACTAAAATTTCCTTTTCTTGGGAGTCCAGGAGATCAACACAATTCTGCAGTATGTGGTGGAGCGGAACAAGCTGCTGCAGTGTCTCCATGCAAAGCGGCATGCACTGGAGTCCTGGAGACAGCTGGTGGAAATTATACTGACTGCCTGCCCTCAAGACCTCATACAGGCGGAAGACAGACAGCTGATTATCCGGGACCTCTTACACGATGTGCATGACAAGGTAATGGTCTTTTGGAAACCAACCATCTTTTTGAACTGTGATGGTACTTGATTTTGCATTAAGGGTAAAATTTCATCTTTTTACTGTTTTACAAAACACCTACTGGGCTATGTTCGTATTCCTGTTTTCCTCCATTACTATCACTATGCTAGCAAAAATTGCATGTGCTATAGAGAGAGGGAATGCTTTGTATCATTCATTAACAACTATGTTGATGATAGAACAACTTGTTGACAAACACCAAAGAGGTTCCAGTCTGATTACGAAAGCTAGAAAGACAGTGACTGCTAGGGATGTGATAAAAGGAAAAATAATGTTTTGGGAAGGGAGAATCCTCAGGGACATAGTGGACCCCCAGCAGGGAAAAATAAACACCTCAGATGTTAATTCAGTCTATTTGGATGATTAGCTGCATATTCCATTTTTGGTTTCTTGGGGAGAAAAAAAATGTCACATGCAAATGCAAAAATTTGATTTTACAGTAGGGAGTGACTTTTAAAAACATGGATTGTTTTGTAACTAAAATCTCTTGGGATGTTTTACCACTGAATTGTTTCAGTAATTTGTGACTAGCTGGACAACTAGCCACTACCATTACTGTCTATCCAGGACAGTGTTTGATGAGGAATATTGTGGTTGTCAGAGCATTGAAGTATTAAAACTTTATTTTTGGTTTTCTTGCAGAGACCTAATTTCTGACATGTCATACACAATCATTTTATTAGGTGTCCTATTTATGAAGAAATTTATAGCAGAATTTTAGAAAAAATATTATTCTAATTTTTGTCCAGGTAAAAATACAAATTGTCTGATTTTATTACATTTATTACATTTATCCATCTGTGTTAGTTTGGTAGGAATTATTTTAAAGAAAAATTGTATGAGTCCTTTTTTTTTTTTTTTTTTTTTTTAAATTCCCAATATGTTTGTTACAGTAAAGGAAACATAAGTGAGGCCTCCCATGGCCAAAGCACACTGAATGTCCAGAGTTTTTGGAGATCAACAGCTAAACTATCTGCTTCTTTGAAATGTACATATTATTGGTCTTGTGAAGAGCAATTTTTTTTTTAACTAACGATTTTATTAACTTTGGCAAATGAATAATTTTTACCAGTTTGTAAAGACAAAGAAATAATTGTGCCAAATATGTGCACTATTTAAAATCAGGCTTTAATACATCCACTACACTCTTCTCCTTCTGTTTCCCTGCCCAAATACAAGTCTCATTATGTTTGTAGTTTGGGGAAGTGAGAACCAAAAGGCTAATAGTCTAGTCCAAAATATTATATTACACTATTTCTGAAAAGAGACACTGTGTTCAGATATTGATTTATTTTGTATAGAAAATATTCTATTTCTAATTTCATGAAATAAAAATGTCAAATAATGTAACATTAAGATGTGTTCCTTTTGCTTGCAGAAATTATGTAGATGTGGGCAGCTGAATAAGTGGGCTGTTACCTCCTGAAATCATACATTTTCTCTTTTTTTCCCCCCCGTCCTCTTAAGATCCTGGATGATGATGCAGCTCAGGAGTTAATGCCAGTGGTGGCAGGGGCTGTGTTTACCCTTACTGCCCACCTGAGCCAGTCTGTGCGCACTGAGCAAAAGCGGCCACTTGCAGTCCCTGTACCTGGACACTCCCAGTATTTCTTGATGCTGGATGGTTCTTTCACCTCATCACCTGGTTCAGAGGGCATATCTGTGGGTTTTGCTTCCATTGGTGACTCTTCCCTCCATATCATCTTAAAAAAACTACTGGATTTCATTTTGAAAACAGGTATGCGGTTAAAAGCATAAAACAATTGCACTGTCTGTGAATGGATTCTAACATGCCGAGACTGCATAAATGCACCGTGAACCCCCCTTAAATCACTGGATTGAACTTCTTTATGACATTAATACAGGTGCACCTTTCAGAGTTACCTTTATAGACATCCTGTATGTTATGTTACTCTGAGGAGACAGTTACTTAGCATGCTATCCTGAAAATCAGAACTGTTTCGATGGAGGGCTGAATATTGAAGTGGTTATAGCTTATCAGACAAGACCTTGCTTTGCCAAACTCATTCTCATAACCCTGGATTGGTACACCAAAGGCAAAGCTCTCGTATAAGAAAACATAATTTTTCATTTGTTTTGCTACTGCCAGCATTAGCAGTGTGAAGATAAATTAAGTGGGAGGCACAGATGGTATTAATAGAATAATGATTTGACTTGTATCAATTTGTTCCATTACAAATAACTGTTTCCTATGGCCAGGTGGTGGATTCCAACGAGTGAGAACACACCTGTATGGATCACTGCTTTATTACTTACAGATTGCCCAAAGACCAGATGAACCAGACACCTTAGAAGCAGGTAGGATACAATTGTGTTTTGAGAAAAAGAAGGCCAGCTGGGTAACAAACTCAGTGCTGTTTATCTCACTGTGTCAGAATTAAGTCAGGTCAGAGAATTGTCAATGGCCATTTCTAAGTGTTAATTCAAAATGTATTATGTGCCATGAGCGTAGGATTTCCTGATATCAAGGACTAAAATGTGTGATCTGTTATTCAGTGTCCATTTAATAAGTAGGAACCATAATTACAAATCTGTTAAAGGGCTCAGGGCCAGTTGGAAATTATTAAATCTGTTAAAATTGTTGGAAGCTGTTGGAAAACATTCTTTGCACTCCTGCTTATGCACTCTCTACGTTTCATTTGGAACTACAGGAACCTCTTAATGCTTTTTTGCACTGCTACCATTCATCTAGCGGAAGATGACTTGAAAGGAACTCGTTTTCAAAGCTAGTCGAGACTGCTCCTTAAGCAACCAGCAGGGCTACTGTTGCCAGCCACACTCTTTCTGTTTAAGAGCTGAATTCTTTGCCTCGTCAGTATTCCTAGCCACTGCTGAATCTCAGAGCAAGGGATCAGGATCAGAAATCAAACTTGGGTTTCATGCATGGTCATTCAGACTACCACCACTATGATTTTATTAGTGCTGGGAATGGCAGTGATTGAAAGTGTCAGTAAAATTGTTACAATTCCTTTACAATTTATTCGTTGCTTTGGAAATAACTCTTTTCCACTGGATTCATCTTGTTTGCTTCCCTTAGGATTGATTGCTTTGATCTCAGTGGAAGTTTGTTAGGTTCAATTGAAAGAGTTTGCATATATACAGGGGTGCTGGAACAATTTTTGTAGTGGGGATGCTGTGAGCCATTGAACAAAACTGTAAATCCTGTATATAATGCAGGGGTGGCCATCCTGAGCCTGAGAAGGAGCCAGAATTTACCAATGTACATTGCCAAAGAGCCACAGTAATACATCAGCAGCCCCCCATCCACTCCCCAGCGCCTCCTGCCAGCCCCCAACAATCAGCACCTACTCCCCCTGCTCACCGCAGTCAGCTGTTTCACGTGTGCGGGAGGCTATGAGGGGGAGAGGGGACGGAACAAGGGCATGCAAGGCTCTGGGGAAGGGGCAGGAGCCTTGGGGGAAGGGGTGGAGTGGGGGCAGGGCTTGGGGCAAAGCAGGGGGTTGAGCAATGAGCACACCCCAGCACATTGGAAAGTTAGCATCTATAGCTCCAGCCCTGGAATCAGTGCCTAAGTAAGGAACTGCATATTAACCTCTGAAGAGCTGCATGCAGCCACCCCGATATAATAGAAACCACTTCAAGCCAGGGGGGGTGCAGCAGCAGCAGCACCCCCCTACATCTCTAGTTCCAGCACCTATGCATGTTATATATATTTTATCCTACAGTCAGTTTTCCTGACCAGACCATCTGAGGGGAGGGGATATATACATACATGTATACACACGCACCCCACTTGGATATTCTGGCCAGAGTAACTGATTTTTAGACCAAACATATTTGTACCGGAACCTTTTCACTTCAACATAACCTCTCTCTTTCCTCCTCCTCACCCTCTTCCCCCCCCCCCCACGCTTACTGAGATTATATATAGATTGTGACTACTTTTATGTCCTGAAAGAAGTGGCGGCTGTTTTGCTGCATCAAACCACTTCATCCTTCTGCATCTCCTTTAATTCTATTTTTCTCACTTTTTATAGCCAAGAAAACAATGTGGGAACGTCTGACAGCTCCAGAAGATGCGTTCAGTAAACTGCAGCGAGAAAACATGGCAATTATTGAAAGCTACGGGGCTGCCCTCATGGAGGTGGTCTGCAGAGATGCCTGTGATGGTCATGAGATAGGCCGGGTAAATGAATCTATTCCCTTGTAGCCTAAAGTTGTTGCTGTTGTTTTAAAAGGGATGCTTTTCAACTATTTCGGTAAACATTTGATAATTTTTTTTATTCTATTTTGGTGAGTATTACAAATATCTACTGAAATAAAAAAAAAACACTTGACAATTTAGATGTATATATTTTTAAAACCATTATTTTGGTATGTTCCATTGAAAAGTAATGTGTGAACTCACCCTGCTAGCTGTGCAGAAGCAGGGCCATTGTTAATGCTGTTGCAGAGGTAGTATGGTCTAGAGGACAAAGCATAGGACTGGAAGCTAGAACTTGCTGAATCCAATGTCTGGATCTGATATTGATCTGCTGTTTGATCTTGGGCAAATCTCTTGATTTCCCTGTGACCCTTTCCTTACTTGTGAAATGTGAATAAAATCCTCACAGCGACATCATTGTTTTCAAACCTGTGTTTAAAGATAGTTTCAGGTATTTCACTGTCCTAACTTTTGTGATTTATACCATCATATTTTCAATTTTTTAAAACATTTCTCTTTCTCCTCTTGCTGTATGAAAGATCCTCTCATCCAGGGGAAGGAGTGAAATTGACGAGACAGGTAGTTTTGTCAAATGCGCCAGTAAACAAACTGAAGAGAGAGAAAATGTTTTCACTTATTTTTCAGATATAGTGAGGTTACATGCTACTTGTAACAAGAGTAGACTCTTAATTTTTTTATTTTTTTTTTATTTTCAAGTAGATAAGTGTCCCTGTACTGTTTGGAAGCATTTTGAAGATATTCTAAGTATTAGTTTTGCTAGATATAGCAATAAACAACAAAATGAGTCAATAAACCCCCACAAACTAGATGGTACAATAACTTCCAAATAAAAGAACATGTTAGTGTATGGAGGGGAAAAAAAATTCAGTTTTGTTAAGAGGTTTCTACAAACAATGGACCAAAATAAGGTCTGAATTTCAATGTATAAACATGTTACCTGTCTCTAGGCATGTATTAGAAAGCTCAGCATTCTGGCTAATTGATTTAATTATTTTTTTGTTTGTTTATTATTTTTAGATGCTAGCACTGGCTTTACTTGATCGCATTGTCTCAGTAGACAAGCAGCAGCAATGGCTCTTGTATCTCTCCAACAGTGGCTACCTGAAGGTGCTTGTGGATAGCCTAGCAGATGATGACTTCACTCTTCAGAGCTTACTCACACCTCAGCCTCCTTTACTTAAAGCTCTTTACACCTATGAATCCAAAATGGTAAGAGTTCACCTGGGACTGTTTTCTTCACAAACTAAAGTTACTTTCTTGAGCTTCACTTTCTTGATAAGTGCGCATGTCCAGTTAACAGATTACACGTTTTAAAAACCATATGGGCCTTTCTGTTTCTTCAATATATGGTTTTTCAACAACAGCAAAAGTTGTTCTGCATATAGTAGATATGTTTTGGGATAGTGTTGAAAGCAAGGAGGGTGAGAACATGAATATAAATGGAGTCTCACTGTAAGTTTGTATGACTCTTTTTTTCCCTGTTCTCTTCTATACTCTAGGCATTCTTGACCAGAGTGGCTAAAATCCAACAGGGGGCATTAGAGTTGCTGAGGTCTGGAGTGATTGTGAGGCTTGCACAGTGTCAGGTATATGACATGCGACCAGAGACAGATCGTCAGGGGTAGGTGTCCATAGAGTTGGTTCTTTTAACTGAATGCTATAAAACCCATTCTTGGAGGAGGCAAAAATCACTGATTTCTGTAGTCTTTCATCCTTGTGTCAAAAATGTTTGCTCTGTTTAACTTTTCAGTAGCTAAATTCAAGCTGTCTTGTTGGCATAGAAAATCCCGGTTTACCAGGCATAAAAGGGTAAATTATGGTACTTTCCAGTTGGCTCCAGGATATAAAGCCCTCTAGCTTATCTGATGCTGTGGAAAGTAGTCCATAATTTTTTAAACATAAATTAGGTTCTTCTAGTTTAGAGCTGAAGTTGCTGAAATCTACAGCAGCGAAAATTAGTGTTGTTTAAACCATTTTTCTATATATTGTAGACTTAATTTTTGAGGGATTGGAGGTGGTTTGAAGGGTGTGTTTAGAGCCCATATTTGATGCCTTCCGTCCTTCCTTCCTTCCTGTAATAACACACGGAACATATAATATTAAAGTAACATTTAATTTCCAAGTTGTTTCATGATATTTGTAATTATATGTGGCACAGCAACTCCATGGAGTTGTACAGTATTGTTAAATTGGTTAGTTAGAATAACCTAGACACTGCCTAACTTTCCTGGCAGGAAGCTAATGTGTCTAATTATTTTTAAGGTGCTAGCAACCAGGAGCAGGAGCTCAGATGGCCAGTGTCTTTTGGGGGTGGGGACACAATGTGCAACTTTTGGTTGTGAGGTGGCTGGGGGAAGAAAAGGAATAACTTGTGTATTTAGGAAAAAATCATCTTGACTAATTTCCAACCCTAATACTCACTTTAGATTTCCAAGCAATCTTTGCAACAAGAGCTAAAAATTTTTTTTAAAAAGGGGGTGGGTGGGCTTCAATAAGCACTGAGGTCTAAATATATCAGCTGGAGTTTACAAGCCCTGTTGGAACCTGAAAGGAGTGTTTTAGAAGCCATTTGTTTTCAATGAGGACAAAGAAACCTTGTCTTCTAGCTAGAGAATGGATGGGAAACTTCAGATCTAAAGCAGCTTTCTGATGAAGTTAAAAAGGGATCTGTGTGAAATTGGCCTCATACTGGAGCCTTATAACTGCCTTAAATAAGGAGCTATTATTGACTATTGTGATGTTTCCATGCCCTTCAGGGTACTTGTAAACTGTCTGTTTTTGTAGCCTCCAGTTTCCTTTACTATTGATACTTTTCATCTTAAACCTCTTCAGAATGTTTGGAATGAGAGATCCCCCAGTCTTCATTCCTGCTCCTGTGGAGCGCTATCGCCAGATTCTTCTCCCAGCCCTCCAGCTGTGCCAGGTGATCCTCACATCCAGCATGGCACAACATCTGCAGGCAGCTGGACAGGTAAACTAAGAATTATCTTCCGGTGTCCAACATTGGCTGATGATACTGTTTGTTGCCAGATTATGTGTAATATTTGTTCTTTCAGTAACATTTTCTTTATAATGTCTTCACCCATATGAGAAATTGCACTAAAGTTCTTATAGTAATAATTCTGATTTTATTTATTAATTACTATTCAATTTTTTCATCACTCATGTTTTCCTTCCTCCTTTCTGTGGTTCAGGTTTTGCAGTTTCTAATATCCCATTCAGATACTATCCAGACGATCCTGCGGTGTCAAGATGTCAGTGCAGGATCACTTCAGGAACTAGCCTTTCTGACTGGAATAATCAGCAAAGCAGCTCTGCCTGGTAGGGTTATATCTTAGATTGCAAAAACTCCAGTTTTGTTACACTTGTCTGACTTAGCCACATAAGCTTGATTCTTTTTGATATACTGTCAAAGGAATAAAATGCACCATGGAAAATCTGTTAAAAATTGTATCTTATTAGAATGTATAGCTTTGGAAAGAGACATGGGAAATAATAAATAATTGTTATTGAGGCAAAGAATGGTAGGTTGGCAGTGGATGTGGAATCCACAATATGTTGATGTAGGCTCGACTTGCCTGCTGCATTTGCATAATAATACCTAATACTTATACAGTGTTTTCAGTCTTCTAATATTAGTCTACTACAATTCATCTTCACAGTGCAACTCTGAGGTAGATACAAGGGGATTGTTCAGCCAGCCACTTTACAACTGAGAAAACTGAGGCACAGTAAATTATTTGCCTAAAATAATCTAGTTTATTTCCTAATTGGTAATATTTAATGTTTCGTACATTTTTATATATAAAAAGTTTTTTGAGGGAGATACTGTAGGTTAGTGCACTAATGTCCTCTCTCTGGGGATCTACCTTCATGAAAGTATCTGTTCACTATTGTGCTGGGTTTGGTGATCTGCTCTAGACCCTTGTGGACATAGTTGGGCTCCTCCCAAATTCACCATACTATGTTTTGTCATGACTGGCAGTGTTTCCTCACAAGGGGCCTATGACTAGAATAACAATGGCCGTACAGTGCTGTAGGTCGTGACTGAAGTTTATTGGTTTAGCTATGTGGAAAAACTTGCACAACACTGCCAGTTCTGTGCCATGCCTTCATTTTTTTCATAAGTGCTGAAATTCACCCCAAAACTTTATTTAAAAAAATGCATATAGTATTACTCAATAAATAATGTAATTCCATAATCCTATGTCTCCTAGTGTAGCTACAGCTAGATCAGAACACATTCTTCACAAAAATGTTTGTGCAAAAGTTTTTTGTCAAAATTTCATTTTGATGGAAATTTTCTGACCAGCTCTATTAGTTAAATGTAAAATACTAAACCATAAGTGTTTTTAATTTTAGCCCCCCACCCCACCCCTAGGTATTGTATCCTCTCATGTCTGTTTTGTTAGGTGTGTTAGGTGAATTCGACATTGATCTTAACGAAGGGACGCAAATGGAGCTACAAGGACATATAGGACGATTTCAGGTAACTGAGTTTTATCTTTTAGTCCCATGTCTGTTTGGAATTTCATATTGAAATGAGAATTGCATCCTAATTTTGTACCAGTTCTCATAGAACATGCAACTGTTTCTCTCTAACTAAGAATTGAAAATCTTATCTCCTCCCCCGCGCCCCCCCCCCCCCCCCAAAGAAAAAGAATTGAAGTCTTTGGCAAAAGGAAAATTAGGTTAGAGACTTTCATTTTACAGTCGAGCCAGCAGAGATCTGTAGGATTCATCTACTAGATGTGAAGAAGGGGGAGGAATTTTGAGGCCAACACCAAAATGAAGTAATTTAGAAGTATTCCACTACCACTCTGTTATCATAGGGACATCCTCAGCTCCACTTGTTGGTGTATCTGACACACCCCAAAGTCTTATTTCTTTCTTTGTCCCTTTTAAGGAGAAACCAGATATACGGTGCAGAGCAGTACCAGAGAGTAAGATAATGTGTTCTCTTGAACCCCTGATTATTGCTACTCCATAGATGAGCCAAAAGTGGGCTTGCAAGCAGTAAGTAGCTGCTGTAGTACTGATGGGACTGAATGCTCAACTTCTGCATCCCTCAGCATGAGTCCCCCTGGAAAACCAAAGGAAGGGTTCCTGTTTTGTGCAATTTAATTTCTTTATTAATTTGAAAATTGGGTGGCCTGAATAATATGCTTATGTATTCTAGCCCATATGCCATTGTGGTCATCAAGTAAAAAAAGATGATTTGATTTAATTTTCTCTCTACACCTCCCTCCCCCCAAAAGTATTTAGCAATAAGTATTTCTAAGGAGTATTTTAATAATTGCCATGTGGAACTGGTTCAGTGTTTGAGGTATATTTGGTGAGCATAATAGCCCTACTTAAACTAAGAACACAACCATCTTGGTAGGTAGTTATTACTGCCGTCCTGTCAGACCATGCAGTATACAATGTATTTGACTTGGAAATGGTTTGTTTACTTCAAATTTACACAGTTTAGTATCTTCTTCTCTAATATGAGTTTTAGAATTTTAAAATTATTGGTGCTAATCACAATCCAGTGTGGTAACATTGGGCCTTTTTCAGGAAACTGAAAACATGAGAAGGGTTTGAAGACATTTCTCTCCAATGTGTTTTCAGATGACATACTGGATATAGTCTAACAAAATTGGACATTTTTGAACTGTGGTAATTTCTCAAAATTTAAGATTAGGTCCCATTGGGGTCCTTTAAAAGTACCATTTGCTTTCAAATTGATTTAAGGACAGACAAAAAGTAAATTTATATTCTTTGATTTAAACATTTTAAGGTAAATGAGTTTAAATTTAGCTTACAGAATTACTCCTGTGATGTGAAATGCTTAATTTGTATTACTGCTTCTTGTGTGATAGAATAGATAGTAAAGGGTTAATGAGAGCTGTGAGATTATTATTAATGCAAATGTATCATTTTTATTGCTTGTAAATATCAAAGGAATTTTTTAACTCTTTGGCTAAGACACTAACCTAAGTTTGCTTCCTGTCACAGCGCCAGTGCTTAGGACTTCTAAGTCGGTTTGGAGGTTCAGACAGACTGCATCAGTTTAAACTGCAAGATGATAATGCTGAGGGAGACAGAGTGAGCAAGAGGGATGAGATTGAGTTGGCCATGCAACAGGTGAGGAAATTGGGGAACAAAGTTACATCTTCACAGCACTGCTAAAATCATCAATTGAGAATTGTAAGATACCTGGCATGGTTGATTTGTAGCCATTTCTAGTCGTCCTATTGATGTATTCAATTTGAAGAGTTCTGAAAATAGTATTAATTGTCTGCCCAATATTTCATCAGTCTTACTTGTATTGACTTGCTGTGATTCCTCTTCTATAGATCTGTGCAAATGTAATGGAATACTGCCAGTCACTTATGTTACAGTGTGCCCCCACCTTTCAGCACACAGTTTGTCTGTTCACTCCTAGTCTGTCAGAGTCAACCAACAGAGATGGACCCCGCCAAGGTGAGTTTGTGGTTGACTTCTTTGTATGTATCCGAGACTGAATTGTGAAAGTTGGACTGATAGCAGGTAATACACCTCATTCATGACGTGTGCAACGTGCCTTTTCTAACTTATTGGAGATGTTAATTGTGCCAAATTTCAACAAATTGGAGGATGGGGGTGGCATGAGATTGACTGGCGGAAAATTTAGTGTATTAAAACAATACACCACCAATCCCAACAGTAGAAATTAAGTTTTTCTTGGCAGTAAATATTTTGCAGTGCTTTTAGAAAGAAATGGTACTGTGTTATCTCTAAGTTGTCATTGTGATACATATGCCTTGATCCAACCAGTGACTTTTATTTTCCATTTGATTATCTTATATGTGTAAGAACATGTTTTTCAAGAATTCTCCTCTTCCCCTGTTAGAGCAGCCATCTTAAAAGGTGTAGAATTACTATTACTATAAAAATTAGCTTTTTGAGATCTTTGAAGCCTGAGTTAGTTCAGTGAAAAATTATAGGTAGCATGTTCACTATTGAGAGTGATCTATGGTGGAAAGCCGGAGTGATAAATGGATTGGGTTTCTGTGAAGTCATTTATTTTTTATCCTTTCAGCATCCCAGAATGACTGTCAGAGGACACTCAGAATTCTAGGGTTTAATCACCCTGAGCTGTTGTGCAAAGCATGGAAGTAATCTTTTGTGGCTAATGTATAGCCCCATGCTCCTACTATGGCTTGGAATAATGATCTGCACCACAGCTGAAATTTCCCCTTGTAGGGCATACAGCGTTAAGCTCTTTTTGTTGCCACTGATTAACATGGAGGGAGACTGGATGTGAGCTCTGCACAAAGCAAAAATTATAAGGTTTCATCACAAAAGAAAATGTGGGGCATTGAATGCTAACAGCTGTCTGCTTGCCTGCCATGTGTCAGCAAGAAATGAAATCACCGAATTTTGTCCTAGGATCTCATGTGTAATAAGTGTGGCCCACATATCCAAAATAAAGTTTACCAGTACTTACATATCCTTGATACTATGGTGGTGACAAACAGTAGAGGATAAGCTGCATAGCTGTGGGGCTTCAGAGAACTTGTTTTAACTTCGATGGTGATCTCCCCTAGATACACAAGCACCAGTGGTCCCGTATTGGCGCCTGCCTGGCTTGGGCATCATTGTCTATCTGCTGAAACAGAATGCTAATGATTTCTTCAGTTACTATGATAGCCACCGTCAGAATGTTAACAAGCTACAGAATGTGGAGCAACTCCCACCAGATGAGATAAAGGAGGTAACAGATTCTGTAGGCTTTATTATGAACAGTCAGAAGTATCTGTTGCCTGTAAATAAACTAGATGTAGAAGCATCTGTAGTATTGAGCTGTGACAATCTTGTACTTGTTCCTTTTTACTGTTGGGGAGTGGGGTAGTGTTGGAGTTGACGAAGGGGGAATTAAATGGCCATGGAAGTGGTCCTTTATATTGAGATAAAAAAATGTCAGGTTAAGTTTTGTGGAGGGTACTGAATGGATATTTACTGCAAATTATATTGGAAACTATTACTACTGGCACTCCTAAAGATCAGCATGACATACATTATGAGACTGGTCACCACATATCTCATGACTGGCCAGCCAGACAAAATAAGTAGACATTAAACAGGAGTGAGTTTCCCATCAGTTTCTGCAGCGATGATTGGGTTACAGAGGGGAGGGATAATTGAACTGAAGATAAGTGACCGTTGTTCCACCAACATGAACTGATAAAATAAGTTTTGATCCTGAAGGAACACTTCAGATTTTGCCAGAAAGGTGTGGGGTAGGACTTGGTTTCTTTGTTTTTGTGGTGACTGGGGGGGGGGGGGGGTGAGGGAGGATAAGAAGAGAGAGAGAACTTCCCCAGGAGACAAAATTCTACAAGGCTGTTATGGATATTTTCTTGACATTTAACACTTTGTTCTGGTTTGCTGCATAATGTTGAATCTTTGTGCATCTTTTCTTCTTGCCATAGCTGTGTCAGTCAGTGATGCCAGCTGGGGTAGACAAAATTTCTACTGCCCAAAAATATGTTTTGGCAAGACGGCGTCTGGTGAAGCTCATAAACAATCGGGCCAAGTTGCTTTCCCTATGTTCCTGTATCCTTTTAGAATTATGACAGCTCCAATGGTGACACTCCAGAAAAATTGAAAAAGTCAGCTGAGAAATGGGAGTAGTTTGTTTTATTGCCTAGCCATCAATTGGGTTTCAGACCACTTTAAACAACACCAATCCTAGGAAAGAAGATATTGATAATTAAATCAGTTGATAGGAGGCACATGTTCCTCTACACTCAGCATTTAAACATTTATTTTCTAGTTGTGGTAGCAGCTCTGAAGGAAAGTCAATAGTAACATAGCATCGTCTCCATAGAAGTCAACAACAAATAAAGTTAATTGACCTGATTAGGATGGTGATTCTCCTCCATTGTGGTGAAGTGGAAATACAGCTGAACAACAAAGCCCTTAGAGCTGGAAGCAGGCAACAGTAAAAAGAATCAAGTGTATAGGTCCACCAAGCATGCTGTCAGGATGTACAAGCCATGCAAGTAACTTGGAACTACTGTTGTGGAAAAAAATGGAGGGCCGTGGCAACTAGGAGCTGTCTATCAGAGTCATTTTGGTCCCCAAAAAACAGAGACCTTGGTCCCCAGTCTTGCAAACACATGCTTAACTTTACCCATATGAGTAGGCTCATTGCAATCACTATCATATGCACCGAGTTAAACATGCATGGAGCTTTTTGCAACATCAGAGCTTTCTTTTGAAACTCTAATAGGGCTACAATCTAAAATCAGCATAAATTAACTTTAGTCTCCTTCACTAAGTATGTCTACAGATATCATAGAAACATGCCTCTTTATTCTTTGGCGTCACCTGGAATACTATCTATTGCATTGCACCCCTACTGATTCCCAAGATTCGCTGCTGGCCTCCAGGACTTCATTTAAGAGCAGAAGGCTACAAGGTAACATTTCTCAACCCCCAAGGTGCCTTTTCATTAGTTTGTAAATTAAACATAAAAATATCTGACAATATCAAGAGATTGAACATCAAAATTTAGTTTTTCTAAAATAGATTTTTACAAAACTTAACATTAATAATGTTTTACTAATTTGTTTGTAATATAAATCCAAACCAAAACTTTTAACATACCCATGCAGTATTTGCAGCCCAAATATTGCAGCATAGTAGTAGTGGATGAGAAGTAAAAAGTGAGTTTGTCTAGAAACAAGTGAAACCAACTAGTCTTTTTTTCTGTTGGTCAAACTGAGTGAAATTGGAAAAAGTAAACAAGTAATGTGAAAAGTAAATTATATATTTTTAAAAAGTTTTCAAATGTAATAATTGAAGGTGATATTAAGAACAGATGTAAGGACATTTGTTTTCTAAAAATATTTTTAACTTGATACAGTATTAACTCACCAGTGGATTTGGAGAGGGAAGGAAAGATAATACGGGGAGGTTATTGTTGTTGACCATGCCATGTTGTGTAATCCAGGGCTATATGAAGTTGCTACACTAATGGTTGAGAGAGAATTCATCAATAGGTCAAGAAAGATCAATTGTGATTTTCTCTTCATCCTTGTTTAACTTTTTGTTGTGTACAAAATAGGCATTTGGTGTGTTAACCTTGCTTTATACCTGCACATATATGGTATTCACCAGCAGGTGGAATGTAGAATTTAAATTTGTGCATTTTATTCCAAGATTCCTTCAGTTCGGAGCCTAACTTGGATTTCAGAAATGGGAAAAATCGAGTGAGCCAGCATGACATAGATCAGGTGAGATGCAGCAGATAAAATATTCTTAATTACAGCATACCTGATGTGTTGCTAACATGAAGTTATTGTCAGCAGTCTGTCTATAGTTTCCATGTTTAGAAGTGATCTGCGAAACCTTGCTGCTAAATGCTTAGTTGAACTACAAATAGGGGGTAACACAATTTTTCAAAAGGTATCAGTTGCACTGCTATACATGTATTTTTGAATCATGCACACAACCATGTTAATGCACAAAATCTAGAACATTGCAAATGAAATACCAAGGTCCAAATTACTGAAAAAAATATTTTTTCTTATTCTCTTGTAAATTAGACTAATAAGCTGCAGCTGTTTAATAATTTGCTTCTGAAATAAATTGTCAGTGATCCTTGGGGATGGCAAGTTTGGTGAATTGAAGACAGGGTTCCTAGTTTTGTGTGATGCTGCAGCTGTTCATTTTTGGTCAGCTGCAGATGGACCATAGTAAAGAGAGAGGAAGGGGAGCTGACTGTGACGTAGCTAAGAAATTGCCACTGCTTATGTAGAACCTAAAATAATTTGTGCTGCTTGGAGGTACAGCCAGCAAAACCAGCACAGGTTAATTAATTATCTATTCTCAGAACTATGCGAACATATATCCTTGATGTTTGTATGCAAATAAGAAAATAAAAACTTTTTGTTTCAATCATGATTAACAGTATACAGAGTTGTAAAATAAGGAGCATACACTTTTGTGACTATAGCCAACCACTCAAGAGAATATATACAATAACATCCTATACTAATGTCTAGAATTCAGCTCTTTTTTTAAATAGCCTTTTCCATCAGTAATAACAAAACATGTTTTTCAATACATGGATTTTTGTTATATAGCCTATAACATATATTGAGAATCTTGCCTATAAGGGCAACTCTCTTCTACAATTCCTTAATTTAAGAAGTCAAGTTATATAACAGTAAGGCTCTGATTTGCCCAAACATGCATGTGCTTAGATTGCAGCACACAAGTAGTATTTTTAAAGTCAAAACATATACGTGTTTAAAATGTTAAGTACTTCACCAAAAAACCCTCACAGAAATACTTTCCAGTGTATGATTTAGATAGACAAACATAAGGACCTGTTTAATATTTGCCAAATGAGATTTCCCCTCCCCCCCAATATTTATATTCTTCTAAGAGGGGGCTTGAAGCAATGGAAGTGGGTGTGGTGTGGGTAAGGGCGATTGGTGGTGATTAATGATGAAAAGACCTCCTTTAACAAGAGGACCAGACACCACTGTCCATTTCACCAAATTTCTTCTCTTCCTCAGCTTCAGATTGAAGCCACCAACAGCTTTGGTGAATCTCTGCAGAAGAAGCTCCTTGATATTGAAGGGTTATACTCGAAAGTCCGGTCACGCTATACTTTCATCCAAGCACTTGTCAGACGTATCCGTGGTCTACTAAGGGTATCAAGGACCTAAAGGACTCCTCCTCATGCTGCTTGCCTCCACAAGTAACGAACCTGGGCAAACTGCCTTAAACTCAGATTTTTATAGAACTTACCTTTTCTAAATTATGGCCAAAAATATTTTGTTACCTTTTTTTTTTTCTTATCACTAATCAGTTTGTGTATTCTTTCTTGCCTACTGCCATCCTCACAGGAAAAATAAAGGATTTTTTTAAAGGTGCGTTATGGTCACTGTAAGAGAATAGACAGAAAACACTGGAAATACAGCGGAAAATTTAACAAGAATCTTGAGCTTTGTATTTGGGAAATCTGCACACATCCATGTGATGATTTGAAAGAAATGCGAACTGCCAGGCCCCATTTATGGTGTTCTCACTGATGCTGCCTCCACGCTGTGGATCACACGCTTAATGGAAATGCTGATTTCTTGGTCTGGTTTTTGAGGACAAGATGTGCGTGTCCTTCTCAAAATGGATTACTTGGTGGAAGGCCATTATTCCATCCATGACTAGCCTGCTTCTGTTCACTTCTTGTCTTGTTCCCTTCCAACAGACATGAATGTGTATATATGCATTTGTACAATTCTAGGTGCTGAGGAAATGGTGAAGAACGTGGGGGGAGGCTGACCCGTGCTGGGAAATGTGATCAGAAAAGCTGAGGTCTATTCACTTGCTTCTCCTATGTGGTCTGTTCTACGTGTTAGGCCTCCTTTTGGGTTCATTACTATTTGCTAGCATGCCAGGCATTGGGCTTAAAGATACATAAGGGACAGAATGAAATTTGTGACAAAAGAGGAAACACACTTGAACATTGGGTTTGGCCCGTAAGAGGAAAAAGAGATACCAAAATCTTCTTTTACACAGAGAAGAGTAGTAAATCAACTCTGGTCTACATTGCCATTGGAACTTTTTTATACTTTCCATATATTGTCTTTAACACAGACTGTTCATATTTGCAGGTGAGTTCTGTCTTTTCTAAATGTCCATTGCCTAGTATATTTTTTTATTCACAATTAATAATTGCTCACTTTGTCATCAGTTTGTGTTGTATAGGAGATTGGTATATTTGTCTGGCTGGGATTATTTTATGGTCCAGTCTTTCAATTTGTGGTTATTAGTGGTTTTGAAAGAATAGTGTTAGATACAAATGGTTTATTCTTTAGTGAAGTCTTGGTGATTCTGAACCACTTTCCCTTCCCTTCCTCATACACACATCTATCCTATCCCACAAAATGAAGGAAGTAAGTGGTCCTGTCCCTGTGAAGAGAATTCAAAAATATAATTCTGGAAATCTGCTGGTTTAATGTACTTTACTGCACCTTGGAAAACTGTGATATGGTAACTGACTAGTATTTGTTCAGTACTTCAAGAACAGATTAAGGGAATTCTTTAATTTTTGCCAATAATAATTCCCTATTGGGTCAGGACTCCTGAATGCCAAGGAAATTAACTTTCTACTATACCAATATAAATAGGTGGTGCTGTAACTTTTCAAATTCTGGTTTACTCTTTGGATAATAAATTTTGTAATAATCTGCCACATTTTTACCATGTTTTATAAAATACTAGACCCTGTTGCCCAAGGACCTATAGTATGCATTATCTGAAACCATTCCTCTTTGTTCTCTCAATTAAAAAACAGAGGCATGCATCCATTTTTCCTGTTTTATATCTGGCCACCCTGCATGTATTTAACAATCCTGATAAATGCACCTATATTATTAATATTCTTATGTACCAAATCAACAGTAATTATGTTATTTAGATTAGAAACTCTTTAGGTCAGGGAACCTTATGAAGATAGGTGTCTGTAGAGCACCTACCATACTGTTAATGCTGTACAAATATATAGTAGCTTTTTCTGGGCTGCAAGCCTAACACTATACTGACCGGTCATAGTGATTTCAGGAATGACCTACATGGAAAAAATGAACAATTCATTTTAATCTGTGTCCATAGTTATTTAATCATATTAGTTAAACTTCCATGTTTACACTACTGAGACATCTTGGAAAGATGTCATTTTTTTAAAACCCACGCAGGGGCAGAAAAGCAGTGGGTTTTGTTTTACTTTTTGTTTGATATATGCTTTAGTTTTGTCCTGTTAAAAAAAGAATAATATGAATAGCTGTGGGGAAAAAAAAAACATGGCTTGTAATTAGTTAATATCTAAGCTTTTCTA
The DNA here is from genome assembly GCF_011386835.1 of Chrysemys picta bellii. NCBI lineage: Eukaryota > Metazoa > Chordata > Testudines > Emydidae > Chrysemys > Chrysemys picta. The sequence continues at coordinate 87,835,661 of NC_088791.1, read as the reverse complement.
TGATGTTTATTAAGCTGTAAAAGTATTGTTCATATACTCCACTGCAATAAACATTTCAGTTTAATTAACTGGAATTCTTGCTGCTAATAAATGAGGGAAATAAGTGTAAGTAGCAATAACTGCTATTAATAACCAAATTTAATATTAGTGAAGATTCTGGTATTGAATGGCTCAATGCTCCTTAAGAATGGTTAAATGAGGGGATGTTTAAGTGGGTTACACAGTATTCTTTAGATTTTATTCTTCTAAAGGATCATTTGTTGAATAAATTTATTGCAATAGGGTGATGCAACTCCTCTGAAAAATAACTTCTTTAAAGCTTTCTTTTGGTCTTGTACAGTTATTGTCAGGGCTGCCCAGAGGATTCAGGGGGCCCGGGGCAAAGCAATTTCAGGGGGCCCTTCCATTACAAAAAGTTGCAATACTGTAGAATACTATATTCTTTTGGGGGCCCCTGCGGGGCCTGGGGCAAATTGCCCCACTTGCCTCCCCTCTAGGCAGCCCTTGTTACTGTACTCTACTATTCTGAATCTATTATATAACTTCCTCACTGTTCCATTAGGTTATACATTCTTGCTGACATGGATGCTTGTGTACAGAGGAATATCTGCTCAAGAAGAGAGGTGAATCTGTCCTCAGCAATTTTGATTAATCTCATTTGGTATTGGACCTCTAACAGTAGCCCAGTAACGGTTGTTGAGAGGAGACAAGGCACATGGCACTGTTTATATAATGAGCTGAGGGAGGGGAGAATAGATTCTCTCCTGCTTTGCAACTGGTAGAGGTGTACCTTGGAGGATAAAACTACAGTCCTGGCAAGATACACTGTAGTAGAAATACTGTTTGCAAAATTACACTTCTTAAAAAAAAAAAACCAACCCTCTCCATGTTTTTGTTGCGCCCTTCCAGGGCTTTAAAGGCGGTAGACCAAATTTAGAGTGGGGCCTTTGCTGCTTAATGTTTTATCTTTCAATCCTTTTGTCCCCTTGCGCTGTTGTTCTGACACAGGATAATTAAGGGAAGGGGTGCCTCTGTGGAAGAAGGTGCTACTGCCCCTGCCTCCCTACTCGGGTAGCTGCAGCCCTCTGCGCTCCTGCGCCGGCCGCGGGGCAGGGGCAAGTGCAGGAGGAGGAGGAACGCGGGTAGCTCCGCCCCTTCGCGCTAACAGGCCCCGCCCCATTTCCCGCCGAGTCACCCCTCACCTCTTCGGCATTTCGCCCCACCCGCTGCCTCGTAGCGGCTCTAGCGCCTGGCTCCGCGGCCGCAGATTCGTCGCTTCGCATTGGTGGGAAAAAGCCCCGGCGGAGGGGGGGAGGGAGTGTCTCCGGCCCGCGGGATTCGGGAACCCTTCGCGCGCTCGGCCCCTGCACCCGTCAGTGGCGGGGGCACGCGGCCCCTCCCCCCCGGCTCCAACGGCCTAAATCTCGGCTCCGTGCCGAAAGTGGGAGGCTGCGGGCGGCGCCTCATTTACTTCCCCCGGTAGAAGCGACTGAGTCGACGTGGAAGCTGGTGGCGGCGGCGGCCTGGGGCAGTGAGGACCGGGTAGCGGCGGCACCATGGGTGAGGACCGGGGGCTGCGGGGACGGGTCCGGCTGGCGCTTTGCCGGCGGGGGCAGCGCGAGACTCGGCCCCGACGTACCGGGCCCGGGCCGTGCTGCTGCTCGGGGGCGGGGAGCCAGCACCCCGGCCCCGGCAGCAGCGCCCCTAGGGGAGCGGCACACGGGCGGCCTGTTCTCCGGAGGCGGGTGCGGAGCCGCAGCAGCCGCGCGGTGGGGAGAGAGTGGGAAGTCCCGGCCTGAGGCGAGGGCGGCTCTGCGTGGGTCGGTCCCGTGGCAGATTGTGCCATTGTCGCCACTTCAGGGCGCGGTCCCTGGCTAGGATCAGGTGGGAGCAGGCAAAGCTGCCTCCCCGGAGCCCCCCAGCAGCGGGGGACACGCCAGTTGAAACGCCAGTCGTGTCTTTACAAAGGCCTTTGAGAGAACAGATGAAAGGACCCTACAAAGGTAAAGCTAGGGCAGAGGCGGTTAGGAGTTGGTTAGAGAAGCCCAGTGGGTGAGGCACTGACTGGACTGGGGCCCGGAGCCATGGGTTCAGTTCCCAGCTCTACCACCACTTTACAGGGTGACCTGGCCAAGTCAGTTCCTTACCTGTGCCTCCATTTCCTTATCCGTTAAAATGAGGATAATGATACAGATCTTCTTTGTAAAGCACTTAGAGCTATGGGTGTAAAGCGCTGTAATCTCCGTCTGGTCCCAGTGCCACAGTCTCCCCTGATCTCTCAAATAACTTCATCTGATGTGTTCTCCTAAACCATACTTGAGACGTTGCCATTTACCTAATACAATACAGCATCTATTTGAAGGAAAACAAAGTTAAATGCAGCTTTATATGTTCTACTCTGTACAGCTAAACACCAGGAATGTTCTTCAAAGTGTTGATGACTTTAGTAGAGCCATGAACTCAGTACTTAATAAAATGGGTGTAAAAATACAAAGAGGATCTGAGATGGATATATTGGACTGAAGTAGAATCTGGTAGGATTTATGCAGACACTACTATTTGTGGTTAGTTATTGCTATAGCTCTGGTTGTGAAGCAGTTTCCAATCAACCTTGCTTTTCTGTTGATCACACTTCCTCAAAGTGGGTGTGTTTCTAGTGGGGTCGTCCAGGGATTGGCTCCTGGCCCTATGCTATTTAATTTTATCAGTGATCTGGAAGAAAACAAAATCTTAGTTGATAAAGTTTTTAGATGATACACAAATTGGGGGAGTGGTAAATATTGAAGAGATTTACACTATACAGAATGATCTAGGCGGCTTGGTAAGTTGGGCACAAGTAATCAGTATGTGTTTTAATACAGCTAAATGCAAATGTACACCTCTAGGAACAAAGAATGTAGGCTATATTTACAGGATGGGGACCTGTCCTGGAAATAGTGACTCTGAAGATTTGGGGGTTCTAGTGGATAATCAGCTGAACATGAGCTTGCAATGCATCTTGGTGGCCAAAAGGGCTAATGTAATCCTTGGATGCATGAACAGGAGTGGACAGGTTATTTTACCTCTGCATTTGGCACTGGGGTGTGACTACTGCTGGAATACTGTGTCTAGATCTGATGCCCACAATTCAAGAAGAATGAAATTGGAGAGGATTCAGGGAAGAGCCACAAGAATGATTAAAGTGAGAAACTTGAGCTCAATCTATTTAGTTTAACAAAGAAAAGATTAAGTGGTGACTTGATTACAGTCTATAAGTACCTACATGGGGAACAAATATTTGATAATGTGATCTTCAATCTAGCAGAGAAAGGTATAGCAGGACCAGCTGGAAATTGAAACTAGATAAATTTGAAATTAGAAGGTGTAGATTTTTAACAGTGAGGGTAATTAACCACTGGACCAATTTACCAAGGGTTGTGGTGGTTTCTCCATCACTGACAATTTTTAAATCCAGATTGAATGTTTTCACTGAAAGAGCTGCTTGAGGAATTATATTGGGGAAGTTCTGTGGTCTGTGTTGTACAAGAGGTCAGATAAGGTGACCAGATGTCCCGATTTTTGAGGGACAGTCACGATTTTTGGGTCTTTTTCTTATATAGGCTCCTATAACCCCCCCCCACCCCCGTCCCAATTTTTCACATTTGCTGTCTGGTCACCCTAAGGTCAGATCATGTGACACCAGTGGCCACTTCTGGCTTTGGAGTCTATGAAATCATTTTGGGCTGGACACTTAAGAAATATCAACTGGAAATAAAATTAGATTTAAAGCTGTACCACATCTAGAATATTGTGTGTAATTCTGATGTCTTTTTAGGCAGGATATTTGCAAAATTGTTGACAGTTGAGGTTGCAGGAGGACATGTCCCATGCACCCAAAACTTCTTATTGTTGGGCTTTTAAAGTTAAGGGAAAAGAGTTGTGCATTCCTGTCCACCTTCATATTGCCTGTGACACTGTCAATAACACACTCCAGTGCTCTGTAGGGCTTTCACTTACATCTCCAACAGATGCAAAAGAACCCAGTATCATCAACCTTGCATTCAGAATGCAAAACTTCAATAGTGACTTCATATGCTTTTATATCAATTATATCAACACATCTGACTGTCACATGTTCCATGTATTTTGGAAGTTACTCTGTGTTAACAATGTTGAGGTCTCTCAAAGGTGACACCTATTTTTCAACAGTTTATAAATTTTCCAAAACTGCAAATTGTACAACCACTACACCCAGAAATCCATAACTAGCCAAAGATTATAATCCACTTTTATTTACGAAAAGTCACTCAGAAACATTAGGTATTCAGCATTCTTTCCACTGGCAAATTGCAATGATATAACACAAATGTAATTATATAAATGGGCTGTTGAAGAGAATTAAGATAATGAGATAAGGTAGATAGTAGGGGGAGGCGAAGAGAGGCATAAATCTAGCAGGTAAATAATGTAAAACTCCTCTTCTACAGAGGGTGAGGGTAGAACAAATTACTGCAGCTGAAAGTCTGCAGAGCACATCAATTTACTAGGGTTCTCTCTTTAGATGGGGCACATCTTTTTGAAAAGGGAGTGGGAGAATCAGGGGGCTAATTCCATTAACCAGTTTTATGGATTAAGATGAGAGAAAGTCCTCTGAGCTTTTCATGTAAGATTTTCTGTCAAAGCGTGTCTCCTGAAATACCTTTTTCACGTTGCGCCATTTGCCACTTTGCCGTTACACTTCATTCAGATCAGCCATGTCCTATTACTATTATTATTTGTACTACAATGCTGCCTTAAGTCCATTGAGCTAGGAGTTGTACAGATATAATAGCAATGGTTCCTGCCCCATGGATTTTAGAGGCCAGCCCCATGCCTGCTCCTGTATTTCCAAAGTCAGTGATGTGCTCCACGTTTGTAATGGAGCAGGCTTAGAGAGGAAAAAGTGAGACTGGCACGTAGTTTCCATCCCTTTTCTACATAAGTACACTATTCCTCTCCCCTCCGTAGAAAAACGTAACACAAACACACATTTATAACAAACAAGCTATTTGAATAGGATATTTTTACTATGTAACTGCTAACTTGGGTTCTGTCTAGTATTTAGGATCCTAACTGATATTTGTCCAGTATGGGTTACGTTTTACATGTTTGGCTGTTAACATTCGTGGGTCGGGATGTAATATTGTACGGTGTCACGTTTTGTTTTAAATGACCCTGTCACAATTTCCAAGTAACTGTACCTATATTTCCCCACTGTGGTCCGACGATGGCACCCACTTAAATGTTTCTGGCTCCCTGCCATACCTCTCTCCTGGTTGGAGAATTGTGTCTCATTCCCTGTTGACTGGGGGTTTTAAGGTTGCCCAGCTCCCTGATCTACACTGTGTTATCTCCAGAAAGCCATTCTGCTTAAAAGGCCAGCACCTGTGTTTTGCTTTCTTTCCAAGGGCTCTGACTAGTGTATTGACAACAAGTTAAACAAACACATTTATTCCTTGGCTAAAAACATTACAGAGAAAATGTATACAAAAACAATAAACATTGCTGTGCACATGCAACTAGCTCACAAGAGATTACCCATCAGTCTTGTGGAGCCCTGGCAGGCTAAAGTCTTACCAACCCTTCTGCAAGGGTTGGTGACCTCCATGGCACAGAAGATCCTGTCTGTCTGCTAGATCAAGTAGAAAAGCCCCAAGTCATTTTAAACTTACGCTATTTATCCAAAAATCCTTTCTTTGTCTGTTGGTCTTTGGAGAATCCAGGTTGAACAAGTATTGCGAGCCTTCCCAGGAGATGGTGCTTCTCTGGGGGTATTACAACTACGTGATTTGCCTTAGTCACCACCCACTGTTTCCTATTGGTGTAGGAACTGTGGTAGCCCACCCTCATGGAGTAGACCACAATCATTCATTTAAAATAATGAACCACAAAGATATTTAACTTATTTCAATATGGTCACCTTAGGATATGGCAGGAAGTTGCCATATCTGTCAGTCTTTCCCCTACTAGTCTAAAATTTTAATAAATTATGTTCTTGTTTGCTTAGTGTGCAATGAATATAAAAGCAGTGTCTGACCACAGGTACATTTCCTTAATGTGCACCAGAATGAGATGTTGGGACAACCCCTATTTAAGTAGGAGACTGTTTCAGGTCTGCTGCTCCTACAGCATTGGACTGGGACAGTTCTCTCAAAGATATGCTTGTTATATAGCTAGCAGCAAACAGTGTGCCGGACAGATTGGCTGTGGAATACCAAATAAGGATGTTGCATATTAGACGATTGACACAAAGTTAACTGGAATGGTGTCATGAACTAAGGACTCACTTCAAAAATAATTTTATTGCTTGTGTAACAAAACTCGGCTTGGGGGTGGACTCTTTAGAATAGGCATGCTTGTAGGACTAATCATAACAGTTTGATGTAAAGTTTTCTCATTAATTTGATTTGGAGGTGTCTCCTATCAGATAAGGTCAAATTTTGAACCTAGCCCATCTCTTTAAAGCTCTGAATTTAAACTAATGACTGACTAGAATGTACTCCACATGGATTAAAAAACTCGTCTCCAAAAGGAAGTCAGGTAATTAACGTCTCCACTAGTTTTCAGTATTGTACTGTCTTCCTCTACAGTGGAAATGAAGATAGTTGAAGCTGTTGCTTAACAATCTGTCTGTTCAGCCACCCTTTTCCTATTCCTGTCCCAGCCTAGGTGAACATTTCTGAAGGTGGGCTAGACACCTGTTTGTATACATTTGTCAGTGCACTTTCATAATCTTTAAACTTAAAGACGTGACTACACTTAAAACACTGCAGCAGTGCACCTGCCCCACTGTAATGCTTCAGTGAAGATGCTATTAGGCTGACAGGAGAGCTGCTTCCATTGGTGTAGTTAATCCACCTCTGCAAGAGGCAATAGCTATGTCCTGTCAACAGCATTGTCTACACCTGTTGAGCCTCTCCTGTCAACATAGCACTGTCTACAGCAGGAGGTTAGGTCGGTAAAACCCACACTCTAGTGATGCAGTTATTTCACACCCCTGAGTGACGCAGTTATACTGCTGTAAGATTATAGTGTAGACCTAATAGGTAGACCTGGCCTCAGTTAGCATGTATCAGACTCTACAGCAGAGGTGGGCAAACCTATGGCCCGCAGGACCCTCCTGCCCGGCCCCTGAGCTCCTGCCCCAGGAGGCTAGTCCCCGGCCCCTCCCCTGCAGCTTCAGCTCACTGTGCCGCTGGTGCAATGCTCTGGGTGGCAGGGCTGCAGAGCCTGGGTCTGACTCGGTGCTCTGTGCTGCGCGGTGGCATGGCTGGCTCCAGCCAGGCAGCGCGGCTGCCTGTCCTGGTGCTCTGGGTGTCGCGGCTGTAGCGCCTCCAGGCAGCGCGGTAAGGAGGCGGGGGGGTTGGATAGAGGGCAGGGGAGTTCGGGATGGTGGTGGGGGTATGGATAGGGGTCGGGGTGGTCAGAGTGGGGGCAGTCAGGAATGAGAGGAGGGGTTGGATGGGGCGGCAGGGGGTGGGCAAGGGTTTTGGGGGCAGTCAGGGGATAGGGAGAAGGGGCGGTTGGATGGGGCAGGGGTCCCCGCAATGAGAGGAGGGGTTGGATGGGGCAGAGTTTCCGGGGCCAGTCAGGGGACAGGTAACAGAAGGGATTGGATGGGGCAGGAGTCCCGGGGTGGTGGCTGTCAGGAGGCGAGAAGCAGGAGGGGTCGGATAGGGGCCCGGGCCAGGCCATGCCTGGCTGTTCGGGGAGGCACAGCCTCCGCTAACCGGCCCTCCATACAATTTTGGAAACCTGATGTGGCCCTCAGGCCAAAAAGTTTGCCTGCCCCTCCTCTACAGCATGTACCCTATTAAACCAATAAATGTACATGTGGGTGGGTCATACTGAAGGAGAACTTGATTTCCTTTCTAACATCATCAGGTTTTGAAGGTCCATGTGTAATTTAATGTACCAGAAACATAGAGGGCAATAGAAAAAGGAATTAGTTCACTATCTGCTGATAGAGAAGCAAATGCAAACAGCAGGAAAGATTACTTCTGCCACCTGATCTTGCTGACTGAGGTCAAACTTTTGGAGAACAGGAAGGGGCAGGTATGTAACTAATCAACAGCTTGAGCTGTTTTTAGTTCCACTGAAGGGAACAATCCAGTTGTTCAGACTAGTGGATCTTTTTAAAGCAGATATACTTCCTGGTGTTCTTTGACAACGTGTCCTATTGCTCTCTTACTTCTTAGTGTTCGTGCTACTGCAACATGGTACTGAAATTTTGTTTCTGTTCTGTTTTTCAGGTGGCTTTTTTTCCACTATCTTTTCCAGTTTGTTTGGCACTCGGGAGATGAGAATCTTAATATTGGGACTAGATGGGGCAGGAAAAACAACAATTCTGTACAGGCTACAAGTTGGTGAAGTTGTTACCACCATCCCCAGTAAGTGCTTCTCTAAAGAATAACTGATCCAGTGAAGATCTAATCATACACTTCCTTTGTTTATGAAGTGTGTGCACACAAAGTTTGGTTTAGTTAATCTGCAGTCTTTAGAAGTTGCTGGAACCTCATGCATCCTTGTTTGTGTGTCTTCCCATATGCAGCTACTATTGTGTGCTGTAGAAGTACCGGGAAAGAAAGTATTTAATGCTGCTAACTACACACTAGTAGCCACACATTTGAATTTTGTTACCGTGAGTTTGGTAGATTCTTATTATGGTGTTAATGTGCACTAATGATGGCAGTCCAGCAAAGTCAGGGTCTCAAAGGTATCTTTAACATGAACTCTGTGAAGGCTCTGTTTGTCTACACATCAGACTCTAGACAGGAAAGAGCAAGTCAATGCTAAATTCATTTTTGCTCTGTTTATGTTCATTCTCACAGGGAAATCAGGGGTCTCTGGGCCTAAGCCTTTGTTATAAACAACACTCCTATTTAAAACAACCATATATATACTTTTGTAACTCCAAAAATTTTTTTAAAGTTGCTTTTATTTCATTTAAAATACTGCATCTTGTCTTTCAGTCAAAGCATAGTGCATTTATTTGATCCTCAAAAAAGCAGCTAGTAAGATGATCTATGAAGAAGTATGGACTTAACTAGCTGTGTAGGCTTTAATTATACTTGTGAGGATTAAAGATTCTAACTGAAGTTAGAATGTATTACAGCTCCTCTCTTGCTGGAATGTTCTTCCCTGAGAGCAGCTCTAAGGTAGTCTCTCTTTATATATTTCAGCAATTGGTTTCAATGTTGAGACAGTAACGTACAAGAATCTAAAGTTTCAAGTCTGGGACTTGGGAGGACAGACAAGTATCAGGTAAGAAATTTCAGATTACTGAGACTGATATGGCATAACCAACTGGAATGAACGCTGGGAACCTGATATTCAGAAGTGCTGACTATGTAAAACTTTGGTGGGAATCTTGGGTGCTCTGTACTTCTGAACATCAAGCCCATAAATTTGATTTTAGAAGCATTCCAATTAACATGAGGAGATAGTGGTTGTATGGAATGTTCTTAGGTTTGGTTTGGCTAAATACATTAAACTTTGCAATCTAATTTTCTGATACAAAATGCCCTTGGAAACTTTATCTGCATGCAAATAAAAATGTTAAGGAAATAAGGTCTTTCAATGAATTTATCTACTGATTTATGCACTGTTGAGATAATAGAATTTGGTTATGCTTAGCTTTAGTTTCATGTATCTTTGAAAATATCTAGACATTTTAGCATGTTAGGCTAAAATGATAAATAGGGCTGTCGCTTAATCGCAGTTAACTCATAAAAATAGAATACCACTTGAAATTTATTAAATATTTTGGATGTTTTCTACATTTGCATATATATTGTATTCTGTGTTGTAATTAAAATCAAAGTGTATATTTTTGATTACAAATATTTGCACTGTAAACCGGGGAAATAGTATTTTTCAATTCGCCTCATACTAGCACTGTAGTGCAATCTCTTTGTGGTGAAGGTGCAACTTAAAAATATAGATTTTGTTGGGTTGTTTTGTTACATAACTGCACTCAAAAACAGAACAATGTGGAACTTCGGAGCCTGCAGGTCCACTCAGTCCTACTTCTCATTCAGACAATTGCTAAGACTAACAAGTTTGTTTACATTTGCAGGAGATAATGCTGCCCTTTTCTTGTTTGCAATGTCACCAGAAAGTGAGAGCAGGCATTTGCATGCCAGGTGTGCTCAACATTTGTATGCCCCTTCATGCTTCGGCCACCATTCCAGAGGACATGCTTTCATGCTGATGACGCTCGTTTAAAAAAAAAATGCGTTAATTAAATTTGTGAGACAATTCTCCCCCAAGGAGTTCAGTGTCCCCTGCTGTGTTCTACCCGCCTTCTACCATATATTTCATGTTATAGCAATCTCGGGTGATGACCCAGCACATGTTGTTGTTCATTTTAAGAACACCCTCACTGTAGATTTGACAAAAAGCAAAGAAGGCACCAATGTAAGATTTCTAAAGATAGCTACAGCACTGGACCCAAGGTTTAAGAATCTGAACTGCCTTCCATAATCTGAGAGGGATGAGGTGTAGAGCATGCTTTCCAAAGTCTTAAAAGAACAACACTCCGATGCAGAAACTACAGAACCTGAACCACCAAAAAAGAAAATCAACCTTCCGCTGGTGACATCTGACTCAGATGATGAAAATGAACATGTGTCGGTGTTCACTGCTTTGGATTGTTATTAAGCCAAACCTGTCATCAGTATGGATGCATGTCTCCTGGAATGGTGGTTGAGGCATAAGGGGACATGTGAGTCTTTGGCGCACATGGATGTCTTGTGATGCCGGCTACAACAGTGCCATGAGAACGCCTGTTCTCGCTTTCAGGTGACATTGTGAACAAGAAGTGGGTAGCATTGTGTCTTGCAGGTGTAAATAAACGTGTTTGGGCGGTTGGCTGAATAAGAAGTGGGACTGAGTGGACTTGCGGGCTCTGAGGTTTTGCACTGTCTTGTTTTTTAATGAAAGGTTTCAGAGTAGCAGCCGTGTTAGTCTGTATCCGCAAAAAGAAGAACAGGAGGACTTGTGGCACCTTAGAGACTAACAAATTTATTAGAGCATAAGCTTTCGTGGACTACAGCCCACTTCTTCGGATGCATCCGAAGAAGTGGGCTGTAGTCCACGAAAGCTTATGCTCTAATAAATTTGTTAGTCTCTAAGGTGCCACAAGTCCTCCTGTTCTTCTTTTTGTTTTTTAATGCAGTTTTTTGTACATAATTCTACACTTGTGGGTTCAACTTTCATTAGGGACAGATTGCACTACAGTACTTGTGATAAATGAATTGAAAAATACTATTTCTTTTGTTTTTTTACAGTGCAAATACTTGTAATAAAAAAATATAAAGTGAGCACTGTGCACTTCGTATTCTGTGTTGTAATTGAAAATAATATTTGAAAATGTAGAAAACATCCACAAATATTTAAATAAATGGTGGTATTGTTTAACGGTGCGATTAATCACACAATTACTTTTTGACAGCCCTAATCTTAAATTTAGGAATGGGTAACAAATTCCTTTGAAAATTTTAATGAGTAATGATATAGTACAACAGTGGGAATATGGTCACCTCTTGCAGTAGATCTTCTCTTGTTTGCCATGTTTTTCAAAAATAGATTTTTACAAACTTTCGTTGCTAAAGATCAAGAACTACTTTCCTCAGGTGCAAACCTCACTTTTGATTCTGAATAAAATACTTCAGCAGGCACAATTCTTCTAAAATGAAGATTTAATTGTTACTAGTTAGTTACTAGTCAGTTTAAAGAATCAAATCAGGTCTTATTTTTTGCTTGATTAATTTTTTTGCCTTAATAGCAAAATCCATGGCAGATGCTTTTCACACAACCAGTTTTGTGAAACTTAAATTAAGCTTTAACTAGAGTTATGGTAAAAGATATGGCTAAGAAACACTTAACTGAAATATCTGCAGCACTGCCCCTCAAAACCATGAATTTAACTTTGGCACATCTTAATTCCCCCAATAAATAGTTGTCCCCAGGTAGTTTTACTCACTTCTCTTTTGAGCAATAGTGTCTGGAGTGGTCTGCTCCTTTCCTCCCCTTTTAAGACACCAGTTGCCTTTAGGCCAATTACCTGGAGGGGGACAACTCTACTTTCCCTGAGCAAGTGGTTTTTTCAAGCACTGGCCATCACAGTTATAATTGCCATTGTGTTGGGTTCCTTTCACTTAATAAAATTAAACTTCATATGAACTCAACTAGCCTGTTCTTCTTTTCTAGGCCATATTGGCGGTGTTACTATTCAAATACAGATGCAGTCATTTATGTAGTAGACAGCTGTGATCGAGACAGAATTGGCATTTCAAAATCAGAACTTGTTGCTATGTTGGAGGTAAGAAAACAAAGATACTGTTTAGATAATTAAAATACTAATTGCAGATCTTTCCTCTTAAAGTAAATCTAAAACAAACCAGCAGCTACCACAATGAACCCTGCTTGGAATCAAGTATCATATTACAGTAACTCCATACTTAATGTAGATTTGTTCCTGAAAAATGCTACTTTAAGTGAATCCAATTTTCCTATAAGAATTAATGTAAATGGGGGGTTAGGGTCCAGGGAATTTTTTTTGCCAGACAAAAGACTGTACACACACACAGCATAAGTTTTAAACAAGTGGGGGGCAGCAGACCTCCTGACACTTGAATCCCCCTCCCCACACACACACACAGCAGTGGGAGGGAGGGACAGCTGAACTGCCAGGCAATTGGTAGCCCAGCTGCTGGGTAGCTGCTGCACAGGGAACTTAGGGAAGCTGGTCCACCCTGGTTCCAAGCCCCCACCAGCTAGCTCTAATGGGCTGCTCTTTCTGCAAGCAGTGGACAAAGCAGGGAGCTGCCCAACAACTTTATAAGGGAGCATTGCGCAACTTTAAACAAGCATGTTCTCTAATTGATCAGCAACGAGATGACAAAGTGAGGAGATACTGTACAAAGCTTTTGACTGCAGAATATTTGCAATATGTTTAATGCTTTTGTCAGTCTTTCATGTTTCATGTCAGTTCAGATAAGCCTTTGTGTGGGCACCAGACTGAATATAATCTGTAAGAAGCTATGCTAGTAAGTGCTTTGTCATTATTCAGGGTCCAGTTCTGCCAGCCTTAAGCTGAGTAATATCAGTGATTGTAAGTAATCCTATTATAAAGTTTAGTATCTTACAATGCAAGGGTGGCAGAATTGTGCCCTAAGTAATTGAATTTAATAAACTTTGAATACCTTTATTGGCCCAATGAATGATAAGTCTATATTTTGTTTTACAGAATACTTTAAATCCGTCTGCTCTTGGTCAGTTTCCCTTAGGAAGCAGTTTCAAACAAAGAGAACTGGCATCAAATTTTAGTTTAGGTTTACCAGTAAGCCTAGCTCCTTACTTTTGAAGGATTTACTGTATAGAAAAGACTGAAAACCAATGTTTTCTCTACATAAATAAACCTGTAGTTTGCTTTAAATTCTCAGGTCAGGGGAAGAACAATGTTACTTGCATAGATTTTTTTTTTTAGGAAGAAGAGCTGAAAAAAGCCATTTTAGTGGTGTTTGCAAACAAACAGGACATGGAGCAGGCCATGACGCCCACAGAAATGGCAAACTCACTGGGCCTACCAGCTTTGAAGGACAAAAAGTGGCAGATTTTCAAAACCTCTGCAACCAAAGGCACTGGGCTTGATGAGGCAATGGAATGGTAAGTAACTGTTTAACTCAAGTCTTGATAACTAATGCTGTTATAATGTTCCTCAAAAGGATCTAACATTGGATATTTTTGGTGCTAATTTTAGCTTTTTTCCAAATGAACAAAGCATGGGCCTATAGGCTACATGATTATTCCAGTGCACCATGCATCTTGGAAATGGAGTCTGCAGTAAATAAACTTGCTTAATTTTTTCCTTAGGTTGGTGGAGGCCTTGAAGAACAGGCAGTAAATCAACCTTGCCACATGATGGTCAAACACATCCAAGCATCTTTTTCTTTACAGTCAAGCAAGTTAATGCCACACACTGTAAATAGGACTGATGGAATTGACTCTTGTAAAGGGGGCTGACTTGTCTTGTAAACATACACTGAAGCAACTGAATGTGTCTGTATTATATTAAAATACTCCTTCCTTGCTCTCCTGTATCAAGGTATGTACTTATGTTAATTTGTATGGAAGACTTAATTGAAAATAGACTGAGACAGGCTAGAATAAATCTTTTTGTTTTGAATTTTAGTGGCATCACCTATTTTATTCATGTAAACACTAAAATCTTTGAAATGTGCATATCCCACACTAGAAGCCTGTCACTGGTTTTGAGCTACCTTAAAGTGCTATCGGTTGGAAACTCAACTGAGCATTAGTGCTCACTCACAAGTTGAAAAGCCCAGCTCTGAACACCTTGATACTAATTTCAAAACTAGAAACACAGCTGCAGGATATATCTAGCAGCTTTGAAGCCAGTGCAGGGTTCATATTTTAACACATGATGGTAACAAGTTTTGTTTGAGCAGATAAAGTATTTTTCAAAGATGTTTTCCCACAAATGTTACTATTGCTCAGTTCTAGGGGCTAGGATTGAATGTCACCTTGGGTAAGTGATAGTGTGCACAGCTACAGGGAGTTTAAGTATTTAATGTGATGTCCATACTATAGGAGTCCTCAGTACCCTACTGTGTACCATTTCAAGTGGGAAGCTACTTCACCCATCCCCCTTCAGTTCTCTGTGTTCAGGAGTACTTCTCCCCCTCCCCTACCACTCAGGCCTGGTCCACACTAACCCCCCACTTCGGACTAAGGTACGCAAATTCAGCTATGTTAATAACGTAGCTGAATTCGAAGTACCTTAGTCCGAACTTACCGCGGATCCAGACGCGGCAGGCAGGCTCCCCCCCTCGATGCCGCGTACTCCTCTCGCCGAGCTGGAGTACCAGCGTTGACGGCGAGCACTTCCGGGATCGATTTATCGCGCCTAGACCAGACGCGATAAATCGATCCCAGAACATCGATTGCCTGCCGCCAGACCCAGAGGTAAGTGTAGACATACCCTCAGAGTTAAATGTGGTAGTTATGAGTACTGGATGCAGCTGCTGTGCTTAAGTGGAACATGCTGGTAAGAAAATGGAAAACTATAGAGAACAGAGATAACAGCAGAGTTATTTATCCTTAACCCATGGACTACTTAAGGGACTTGCACAGCTGTTTATGGTAGATTTCATGTGCTTAACATACCTGAAAGATCAGGGCACAGACCTTTTTTAATCATATCTTTCATAAAATAGGGAGGAACACTGAACATCAGTGTACTTTCAAGCACATTTAATTAGAAAAATGCAATGTCTTAATACATTAAACTGTACATTCATAGGTTCCATATTTTACTCATGCAGAGCAAGTTGGCTTGTTACATTCTCTGCATGAAAGGAGAGCAAACGGCTTGATGGTTTTACATAAAATCCTAGGTAACTGATAGGATCTGTGCAGACTTTAAAATTAATTACAAATAAATACATTTTGTAAAAAAATGAGATACTGAGTTTAGTCAGGCTACTGCATCAGGAGTGACAAATGCTCTCTACCCTATGTTAATGTTGGAAAGAAATTCAGTGCTCTGAATATCTCAGCAAGTAGAGTCCTCTTGGCTTCTAGTACTGCACAATCAGGTTTATGCATCAAATATATACATGACCATACAGCTGTTTCTAAGTATGTTTCATTCCACCATTGCTAAGTCTTTTAGTGCATGGCTCCTTGGTTTCTTGGCCTTGTAGCCAGGGCGCAGGAATTCTATTTTTCTCTTCCTTGCTTCTATTTTATTCTTGTGTTTCTTCAGCTTCTTCCTGGCAGCAATGTCAGGGTTTGCTACAGTCTAATAAAAAGCAGAAATTAATTTTTGCTTTTCAAGAATATGGTGATGTTTAAAGCTGACATTGTCCCTTTAATTAAAAAAAATCTCTGATCAACTACCTCTGAAGTAATGTGTCCTACCTTTAATGTTGCCCTTTCAGTAGAAAACAATACTAAAACAATCAGAGTTGAGAATAAAGTCTTACCTGCAGGGCTCTCTGTTTTTTCCTGATAGCCCTCTTCTGACTAGCCTGTTTCTGCACAGAAGCAAAGGCAAGTGAAAAAGTCTCCAGCCCAACTAATTTCTTGAGCAGTTCTATGATTTCCTGGGATAGGTTCTTCAGTGTTGGATCTAGTAAAATAAAGAGATGACTTTAAGTCCTCACTCTGAAACAGTCTACTTAGAGGACTCTGCTTGTAGATTAATGATTTCTCTTCCATTTGCATGAAAACACAAACTCTTAAAAGCAAAGATGTGTCTCTGGTGCTTATTTTCCAATGGCCTAACCTGCATGTAACATTGGAACACCCCCAGACAGCACGTTTCCTGTAGAAATGAATTGCACACATGCACATTAACGCCTTCCTGAACACTGCTTAAACAGGAGTTGCACTAATGTCTTTTCATGGCCATTATCAGTGGGCCACAATGGACAGTACTCATTCAGGAATGTCATGGGAGGGAGGGAGAAACAGCTAACAAGAGCATAAACAAGGAATATTTCATACACTTCAAGATGTGTACTCCTCCCCACTCTACTTGCCTCCAGCTCTTACCACTTCATACTTGTAATAAGCTTGCCTATTCCCAACTCACCATCTTAGCACTTTGTGTGCCATGCCTCTTGGTCACCTTCTTTGTCTGGTTCTATCACCCTTCCTCCATCACATGTTCTCACCTTCAAAGGCCTGCATCACTGCCCTCCCCATCTAAATCACCTCTGCTCCACCACTGAGGCACTAGCCATATATGCTGACTATATTTTAATTAGCTGTCACTCCGTGAATGAAGGCAGCTGGGTCTGAGGAGACAATGTGAATGACAGGGTGTTTGGATTGGGGCTGTCTGTATGGACAGCACAAACCAGAACAGATCCAGATCCAGCTCCATTTCCTTAGTGGGGTTTGGCAGTTACCTTGTTCTGCGTAGGTGCTACTCAGCTCTCTGTACAGAGGGGTGATGATTGTTGGAAGGTATGGCTTGATCCTGTCTTTCCCAAGATCCACTGCTACAGCTCCAAGGAACTTAAAGATGCAAGTTCTCTGAAAGTACAGACATGCCAGAAATATGAGAGCGAGCGAGAGAGACTGGAAGGGGAAAAAAACGTACAGCAGTGGTATTTTTTTTTTCCCCCACGGACCACCTGATCTTTCCAAATGTTATTTGTACCGTTAGTTAACTATTGTAAAGCGCTTTGGATAAAAGCACTATATATAAAAAACCTTAATAATAAACATTTTTTGTTCTACAAATAAAAGCATACAGCTCATTTTGATATCAGTAGTCTTACCTTTCTAATGCAATGGATGTGCCCTCTTTCCCCCGCTGGGGCGGGGAAGGAGGGGGTCTCTACCATGCCACAGAGCTGAGGCTGGGAAGGAGGGGTAGTCTCTCTCCTGGAGCTGGGGAAAAGTCACCACCGCAGCCCTGCACATCCCAAATTCCCCCCACCCCCTCCCATCTACCCCTTATTCCTCAGCATCTTCTCCACAGTCCAGGCACCTAATTAGTAGAGCCACGCAGGTGGGTGGCCCTTCATTCTCTTGTGAGTGACCGCCCAGGTGCGCACCTTAGAGAGAACTACTGGCGGACCACCTGAATGGAGCTCGTGGGCCACAGTTTGAGAGCCCTACTGAACTGTCACCATGAGCTGTGTGGCAGCACACCAGTGGGGAAGGTAATGCTTGTGACCCTTGCTAAGAGAGGGGGTGTGTTCTGGTGCTTCATGGGAGTGGGGAATGCATGTGAGAGAGGAGGGAAGAGCCTAGTGCCCCAGGCAGAAAGAGGAAGATAGCACTTTCCCCTATATGCCCGTCTGGACACTGAGCATTGCTTCCAGCATAAAGAACAAACATTTGTGGAGCATCCTGACTGGCCAATTCACTCAAAGTTAAAAAACACTAATATAGAGAAGGTGGAGGCCTGAGAGTGAAAGGAGCAGGAAGCAGAGGGGAGGGAAGGCAGGGCTGAGAAACAGGCTGAGACTCTCTACAGCAGCAAGTTCCATCTCTCACTAATCAGAAACTTTTATTCCTCCTTAGCCTAGCACCAACCTCCACCTCCAGCACCTGCCTCCCAGCAGGCACCCCAAGCTAGTTCCTGAGGGGCTAAAGGACAGCATGTGTAGGCTTTCCCATTGTGCAGCTCCCAGTGCTGTCAAAGGGAGGGAGGGACAACACAGTTCTTACCTTCACAGGGTTTTTAGGGGAATATGCTGCTTCTCGCTTTGCCATCAGAGAGAGTCTTTTCATCACCCACAACACTGTGGCTGGACTGCTTTTCTCTTCTGCTTCGCCTTCCTTCTCTTCCTGAGCAGATGCTGCCTTTTCACCTTCATCTTCAGAAGCAATTTCATGATCTTTGGTCTCCTCCCCCTCCTCTGAATCCGGGACCAGAAGGTAGAGAACTCTGGCCACAAACAACAAGTTCTTTATAACCTTCAACAGCATAAAGAAAAACCAATTAAGCTGCCAGTACGGACTCTGGGGCATGAAGGAGGCAGGTGAGAGGTTTTAAACAGGTCAGGATTATCAAACCCAAGGGAGTGTAATTCACGTAGACCGCCGCACACGGCAAAGCAAGTTTTGCATGTAGAATACGGACACCCCCCTTTGGACCCAATCCAAAGACCATGGAAGCCAATGGAAAATTCCCATGGACTTCAGTGGGTTTGGGGATCAGGCCCTTTGAGAGGAAAATGTATTAAGGCCATATAGTTCAGAATTATGCCATAGCACAGCCCAGAGAGTTAACTCCAGTGCCATTACCGAGGCTGCCCCGGGAGCTGGTGGGGATGCAGGCTCTATGTCTAGCCAGGGCCTGCAGTAGGAGTGCTCCTTGTGGCCTGCTCAACCTGGAACAGAATCTGGCTCGCACTGGGTGGATCTAAGCCAATTCCAACTGACATCAGAACTCCAGCTCAGCCATATAACCCGAGCTGAGTGCAGAAGGATCGGTTCACAGCAAGCAGTCAGGCTTTGATTCTCCACACACTCTGAGCTGCACTTGCAAGGGGGGGAGTGAGGTGAGCTGGCTGCAGGGAAGCTAGTTGTGACTCCATGATTCAGAGTTACCCAGCCCACCATCTGAGGGCTGCACAGGACAGCCATGGGAGCGCTCAGGAACGTTCTGCCGATGAAGGATCTGGTATCGCGGAGCCCCACTCCCTGGTAGACCCTCCTCTGCCTCTCACACTAGATGTGACAGGGCAGCTCGGGTGGGTAGTGGCAACGCTACAGCCAGCAGATTTACATCAACAGAAAGTTCCTCCGCACAGACAGGATTTTCCACTAAGCCGTTTGCATAAGCACTGATCTCAGCTGACCAGAGAATCTGATTCTCTGGTGATATTTTATCTTCACCTCGACATTCACCATTTCTATGGCACTTGCCACATGTTCCACTTTCTAGCCAAGAGCACTCGCTCTCTCTGTAGGGATAGTGGATTATCCCATAGTTTGGTCTATACCCCCGGCAGTATGAAACCTACTCAGACTCATACCTGCTCTCCCAGAGACTGATCCAGGAACTTGGACTGCAGCTGGTGGCAGAATGCTAAAGCAAGTTCCTTCATCTGTGGAGAGAAAAGGGAGTTGGAATTCTTTACACAACAGGGAACATGCAGGATGATGGTTATTTTTCCATCCTACAGAGACAGTTCCCAAAGGCTAAAGGGAGGCCCAAACACTTAGATGGGGCTAGAATTCTTGCTTAGAGATACTGATCTTCATAGGAGCCATGGGGAGCCTTTTTGCTGATGAGGGCGAGACCCAAGGGAGGCAGTCTGCAATCCTATGGGAGAAGCCTGCCAACAATCAGCACAGAGCAGTGGAGGGTGTCCGAAAATTAAAGACAAATGGAGAGACCAGCAACTAATGCTACTTTGCATTGCGACAACCACAAACCCCAAGCAAGGCAACAGACACTGGCACGGGGGGAACTAGCAGGAACATCCTTACCTTTTTGTCCAGCTCATCTATGAAGAACCTGGTTGCTGCTGGCTCCAACGTGGTCTTTTTCTTCTTGCCTGCCTTGCTCTCATTCCATTTGCTGACAAGTTCCTCTGGCTTGTGAGAAGCAAACAACAAGCCAAAAATCTGAGCAGCAGTCAGCCACACCCAGCTGTGCGGGTACCACAAATGGGACTGAACGTGACCTTCAGGGGAAAGAAAAAGCTTTTCAACCAACATAACCCTTTCCATACGAGAGGGGAACGTACCCAGGCACCTCAGCAAGGTTATACATTTATGGGGACTGGAGTCATCACTATTCATTCTACAGTCATGAGGAGAGTACGGTAAACTGCTGATTTGTTTTGAGTTTGACTGCAGGCTTCTGGGCCACCAGCAATTCCAATCCAGCCCAGGTTGGCAGGGAACAAAAGCTGTGGCCATCTGAGAGCCCCCTTCCCTGCATAAAAACAACACTCCAGTAGGCTACAGCAATGCTCCCATACGTGATAGCCTACATTAGTCTAAGTGCTATGGTTTGGAACACTGGTGTTGAGTATTTTTTTAAACAAGGGGCTGTTCAGTGACTCCTCCTGTGAGCTGTGTTGAAGGTCTCAGTCTGGTTCTCAGGGGACAGGAACCCACGTTCTAAAACCCATCACCACTGGCAATTTTATAGACAAGCTCAGCAAAGAAGCCATTGATTGCCCCAGTAAGCAGAGTGAGTTGCCCTCTCTTCCCTAGAGCTTGTATCTCCAGCTACACATTGAGGGACAACAGTGGCGCAGCATGGGGAAGTTTGTATCACCTCTGCCCATGCTGCATCTGTTCCAGGGATGAATTCAGGACCTCTAGTCCTGTCAATCTGACACCTACTGGGATTTTTAAAAAGACACTTGGGAAGCCTGCTGTTCTTTAAAGACACAATCAATCAGATACAAGCCCTTTGCAGACAGCAAGAGAAGCAATTTAAAAAAATACAACCCACCAACACGGCACACCCAAATGAGTTAGCTTAACATGTGACTGCATCACTTCTAGCCAATCAATAAAATGGTTTTGAGATGGACCTTCCAAACAAGCACCCCGTTTAAGAGCTGCTTTGCCATGTGTCACCTGTTCACTGGCTGCTATTTATGATCACTCAGAGAACTGAAAGCTGTAATCTAAAGGGATTTAATTAAAGCCACGCAGACACCAGTTTGCAGCCTTTGGGTTACCCAAAATAGTTCCCAGCAACCAGAACAGAGAGGGAGATCGTTTTCACTGATGGTCTAACCTTTTCTATTAGCATCTGTTCTTTCACTAGGAACTGCCTTATATTATAGATGCCTCTTCAAAGTGCAAATCTTCCTGCACAGATCTTTGTCTGTTTGCATTAGGCCAATCACAACTACACAAATTACCAATCATCTTAGTTCTAATACAGTAGAAAATACTATTCATACTTACACCAGATATTGCTCAAAATCTCATTATGTTTGGTTAACAGAATAATGTTGCATTCCTTGATTAATTTTGTTATCAGAGTAAGAAAACTGAACAACAATCTATCTGCTGCCTTTTCTTCAGTCTCTTCTGTTATCTAAAAAGAACCATAAATCAACAAAGAGACAATTACAATGGCTGGCTAGAATTGTACAGAAGGGCTTATTTTGTATGTTTAATATCTAACTGATGGCTGAAGTCTTCCACATCGACCCCTATGACTGCTTTATATTTACTATATGAATTTAGTGTAAGGGAAATGAGTCCATTAAAACTGTTTCACAAGGATTCATAGTTTCCAAAGGAAGAGTGCCATGTCACTTGTCTCTGTATATATGTACATGCAGGCATTTGTACACAAACACACTATATCATTTATAACTAGTACTTCAATCTTCTCATGAATGAGGTTTGACTTTATCGATAGTAGCTGTGAAGCACCGTGTTCCTGTTAGAGTGACACGGTGTAAACTGCATAGTATTAAACTGCTTCCTGCTTTTGATCAGCTCGACTGTAGTCAGCCTGTTTATCCACAGGATCATTAGGGATGTACATGCAGTGATTACAGTGTCAGCAACCAAGTCAGAATGATGCCAGTTGCAGCTATAGTCGTCTCACATCACCTGTGCCTTCCTTGAGCTCTTCTATCTTGTTCAGTCTTTTGGCATTCCTTATTAAATACATGGCAGCTTCTTTATGACCAGTGATTCATATCACAGAGTGCTCACCAACTGATCAGAATCAGTAGAAGCCATGTAATCTGAAGCCAAAACATGTGCACTGAACTGACTTTCATCAAATAAACCAATGACTGAATTACAGGAAGGGAATTGTATTGAATACTTTAATATTTTCTATACGTTAAACTAAGAATCATAGTGATGTATTTCTGACCTTTCATATCCATGTAAACCTCTGGGTTTCTTAGTTACAAGGACACCATCAACTTGATACTTAGTCTGTTTTTAAATAAATGGATCCCAAGAAGTGTCAGATGCGACATCAGCCCCCTGCCCATTGTTGTGGTTTTACAATCACCATTTTGTTTAAATAAGTGTTTCTTCTCTCCTACTGCTGTCGGAAAGCCTCATCCAGACAGGGAGAGCTGACATGCTACACGTCAAGTGTTCTCAAATGCACAAAGTCAACAAAGTCAAAAAAGAGTAGGTCAGATGCTTTCTCTCTTATCTCTTTCGGTTCCAGTCATCTTACTACCATTATTTTATAGTCCCCAAGAGCATGCTGGGCACCTCGCAGCAGACCTGTCCCTGTCCTGATGAGCTAACAATAGGAATTTCAGATGTGACAATGAGCAAGGGTGACAAAAGTTGGAGAGAGGCTGGGGCAAGAAGATCATTTGGTCACTCAACATAGGTATGCGTATATTTTGGTGGTTCTATTAGATTCTCACACACACACACGCAGACCAACCCCCATGTAGACTGTGACATGTCGCATGAGAAGGTTTTCATTTACAGACACAGTGTGTTTTTTAAGTTGACAGTGTCCCTTTAAGAATTTATGTATTGGGCACATGTCTCATTAGTCATCCTGGTCAAGTAACAGGCCCAAAGAGTTTAATCTTTCCCGCTTTTATTCTTGCCCGCATTCTCCTTTTCTTCCCCCCGTCTCACTTATTTATTGCAATTTCCCCAGCTAAACCGGTCTCTTTCCCGAAGTTTCATCCCTGGACTAATGACTTACATCTTCAAATTTCAGAGGTTCAATTTCTTTTTCGATCAGTGGGAGAACGGCTCCAAGTTGTCTTTCAAACGCCACTCCCTCAGCTTCAACGAACAAACCACAGGCCTGGGCGGCTAGCCGCTTGTGTGAGCTCTGCCAACAGAGAGGAGGACAGAGCAATCATTATTTCTTGATTTAATATGAAGAACCCATCACTCTGTAATACAACTCAGTGAATAAGGCACTACATTTTCAGACGTCACTAGTGGTTTTGGGTGCCTCTTCTGCGTACCCAAACTGGGACAATTTTAAAAGAAATTTACTTCCAGAGTGTGTAGTACCAATCCAAACTCTGAAAATCAGACCTTTTTAGGCCTAAGATTGGGAGCCTAAGACACACAGTATCCCTAGTCATGTGAGCCTACGATTTCTCACATCATAAAGCTGAACTTTCAAGAATGCTAATTTTTAGCAAGTTTCCAAAACTACAGGGTTTTGAAGCACCACACAAAGTTGCCCATAGTTTCAGACCATTTTTTTGGTTAGCATATTGTAGATGAGAGAGCTCAAATGGAGACACACTTTGCCTATTCAAAAAGTCAACAGAACCACTCAAATCAGGACTGGACCCAAAAGGTCTTAAATCTGCTAGATCCCAGTAATAGAGAGGATGGACTAAGCAGCAGATGAACAAAAATAGCACCATCAGCCAGTTACTAAGCTCAAGTTCAAAGGGATTTTGCTCAAATTTCACCACCAAAACATTTAGCTTTGGACAAACACTGAACAAGGAGAATTGTTCAACCCAAATGGTGAACTTTCAGAAAACCATAAGCATGTAAAACAAGGCAGGCTCTAATGGAAATTGTTTTATAACCTTAGCTACAGCAGCCACTTTTGCTGGACCTATTCAAGAATGAATCTACATAGCTTCTTCCTCTCCTTGCAAGGGAGGACTGTGCAGGACAGTGGAGTTTTAAGAAGCTGCGACTCTAGGACTGGTATGCTCCACAATCTCATCCCTGCACCACCACACAAGTTTAACTAAACACACCACCTACCCGCCGAGATTAAACATTTATAACCCCCTGATTTGTTCCAATTCCATTCTCCCAATGAAAAGAGCTGGGGTGCACTGAAACGAACAATACCTTCTCGCTGTTAAACCACGTGGTGACTAGTGAGAACATCAGATCTCGGTTTGCAGAGTTTACTTTAATGAGCAGAGATTTGTTTGCCATGGCTGCCATTTTCTTGCACTTGGCAGAGTCATCATTTACCATCATCATACAGAGAGGGACAAAGAACAGCCCGCAGTATTGATGAAGTAATCCCTGAAAGGAAACAAATCAATCAATCACTTGGCAATCTCCAGAAGGCTTTCCGCATTTAAAAAAAAAAAGAAAAAAAAAAGAGGTTTTATTTTACCCCACATGCAAACAGGAGGATTCCCGAGACCCAACTCTGGGCCCAAACAGAGGAAGCCAGACAGAGGACGGGTGATCCAGTTGTTGGCGCATAAGGTTTGGACTTCGGAGACCTGTACCTGCTGGTCTGCCACAGACTTCTCATGCAACCTTGGCTTCGTGCTTTGCTTCCCTATTTAATCCCTACCTCACAGGGATGTTGGGGTGATAAATATAGTAAAGATTGTGAGGTGCTTGGACATTGTTGGAATGGGAGCAATCTACATACAACAGATCAGTGGTGCCCAAACTGTGGTCCCCAAACCTAGAGGGGTGCAGAGGAACATTCGGGGGAGGAGGCAGGCACAGCGGGGCCCAGGCCAACCCTCATGGGGAGTGGGGAGGGAGCACCACCCAGCCCCACTCTGCCCCCAGATCAGTTCTGACTCCAGCTGCAGCTTCACTCCACCCCGTCCTGTCCCCAGCCCAGCTCTGCCCTCATTCCTTCTCTGCCCCCAGGCTAGCTCCTCCCCCATCCCTAGTTCTGCCCCCAGCTCCGCCTTCAGCCCAAGTTCCTTTGCTGAGCCAACTGTGCAGTAATGGAAGGGGGTTGTGGACAGATTCCATTATTGGTAAAATGGGGCGTGTTAGGAAAAGCTTGGGCACCACTGCGATAGACGGAAATTCACATCTCATTATGCATGATGGTCTCTTTCTTCCCATTTCCCCTCCTGCCCATCTGCATAAATGTTTGCTCTGTACAGACCTGAGACCAGTTCTTTAGACCTCGTCGTGAGTCCCCCCCCACTAAAAGCACAATCTCTCCCCAGAAAAGCCAAGACACAAATCTGGAGATTGTTGGCCAAATCAGTTTAGAGATGGGAAGTCCAAAAAAAGTTAAGAAAATCTAAAGAACAGGGAAATTCTTGAAACAACCTAGCTTTAAAATTCCAATGCTGACTTTTTTCCTAACATTTCTGGAAAATGTTCCCCAAAGTTGAAGGGAAAAGGAAGCTCATAGAAGGCTACTTCCACCTTAACTATGGAACAGCTACTGCTACTCCATTATACAGTGACTGCATCTGAATGCACTCCCCAATCCTGCGGTGTTTCATTTCTGGTTTTTTAGCATTTCTCTAACTCAAACGTCTCCAAGTTGGTTTAAACAGGTTCTAGCGCATGCAGCAACACCATTTTGCTTGTAAAATAAGCAAATCTGACATGGAACCATGGAAAGACAATCCGCGTGAAACTCCAGTCTGTCATTTCAACTGTCACTTTTTAGAGCAAAACCAACACTAATGCTCTGAGAACTGTGCCATACGTTTGTGATAGGAGAGGATGTGAACAGCCAAGTGCATCCAGTTCTAATAAATCTGCAAATCAAGTTACTGGATATAACTGAAAAGCACTGATTATTTGATGATTGAAACTAAGACATGTTACCTGAGGGAACATTTCAAAGAGGTAAGCAATCATCTCCAAAGCAGACTCTCTTCCAGTCTCATAGTCATAACTGAAAGAAAATAATTAACAAGATGGAGTGGGTTAGTATCTTCCAAAATTGCAAGAAATTCAGAAAACTGTAAACATTTTGGGTTTCTCCAAATATATGCACCGAGGATCTTAGAACAAACAGATCTTTATAATCAATGCCTGTTCCGTAGTGGAGACAAACAATGTGCTCAACTTGCTTAACAAAAGACTAACACATTTGAACTGTGATAACTAAGGGCCAGCCTTACTCACCTACAGAAGTACCTTTCTCCTCTGGCACCCCACAGACTACTGGAGGAGTAAGATACTTCTGAGTGGGATAGGATAGCAGGATTCAGCCCTCCATGTTATGGGTTCTATCGGCAGAATTCACAGTACACAAGAGGACCCACTGATGAATGCAGTGTCAATGGAGACTGCATGCACATCCTGGCCCAAAGGACCACTGCCCAAGTGGAAAGATGAATGGAATCTTACAAAAAATAAACTAGTTGGGGTTAGAATGATTTATGTTACCTACCCATGCAATGGAGGGAGGGGGGACAAAAACCTCCCTTGCACCCCAGTGCAGGCTATCTGGGACTTGGGTCTTGGCATTAGGAGTAAGCAACTATGGTGACCACTTACTCCACCTCCCAGAGCACATGTACAGGGACAGGAATGGGCAGTCTGTTGGCTCTACCCCCCCAACGCCACCGAGTCAGCATGGCAGGTATTGGAATATGCAACTGGCACTGTGAGTAAATTATATAGGGATATTTGCAGAATGCACCAGAATGTGTTGTAACTGCCCTAGGCAGATGCTGCTGACGCAAACTAAAAGGTACCTAAGTCTGTGTTAACATAATCCGATGAAGAGAGCTACGTTACCACACAACACTCTGGTGTGCTCTGTAATTCACTGTCACAGTGCGGATGACAGTGGTGTGTACGCAAGTCGGCAGTGCAGCTGACTAACCATTAACAGCAAACAATTAAAGCCATATTTTGGTTATATAACAGCAACAGGCAAAAACAGTACAGAAATTAAGAAAAGATGGATAGGTGCAGTATCTATTTGCCATAAATGTTCTTTCATTTGCTTCTAACAAAGTGAACATTTTACTTTTACAGCTAGGAAAATATGGTGCAGACCCTGCATACCCTTATTCTCGTGAGCAGCGCCACTGGGATCAATGGAACACTTGCACGAGAAAGGATTTTGAACACTGCTCTTTTTGAAAAGCCACGCACACAACAAGGATTACAAACTCACTTGAGCTGAGCAAATATGAACTCCAAATTGGGTTTCAGCTTGTCACCAAGGGGATAGTCGAGAATGTATTTCAGGTAAATCTGAAAAAATAGAGAAGGAAGAATTACCAGAAACAATGGGATCAGCTTGTGAAAATGTAATGGTGAGAGCAAAGCTTTTTGCAACAAATTATGAACAAGATACACACCTCCCTTTCATGTGTACGTAAAGCCTTATCTTGCAAAGGGCCAAGCTGTCTCAATGTCCATTGACTTGGATGGGAGTTACAGGCACTCAGCACCTTACAAAATTAGCCCCTTAATAACTTAAAGTCAACATAGCTAAGGCCCCCAGTGGTGTGAAAAATCCACACCTCTGAATGTGTTGCTAGGCCAACCTAACCCCCCCCCCCCCCTGTAGATGCAGTAAGTCACTGGAAGAATGCTTCAGTCAACCTAGCTACTGTCGCTCTGGGAGGTGGAGTTCCTAGAGCAATGGAACCCCTTCCACTGCTGTAGGATGTGTCTACATTGTGGGGTTATAATGGCATAGCTACGCTGCTATGGTCCCCACAACGTAGACAAGCCTTTAGTTTTGGCAATGACTATGTAGCTAGCACTTATGAATTTATGATGTCTCTGTTTAAAATGACAGGCTCAACAAACCTCAACATAAGTTCTCTAAATATTAAACTAAAGCTCATTTTAATATGGTCCCTAATGCTAAAATCATCAGCTGCTTCCATTATAAATCTGCCCCATATATAGTAACAGACTCAGAAGGGACCATTGTGAACATCTAGCCTCACCACCTTCACAACACAGGCCTTAGAATTTCCCACAGTAATTCCTATATCAGCTAGAGCAGAACTTGTAGAAACTCATCCAGTCTTGATGTAAAGACATCCTGCAGCAGGCAAATATAGGATAATCTGCCCCCTCCACCATTAAGTCTCCTCTTGATCGCAAATAGTTCAAGATCAGTTTAAGTGCTGAGCAGGATGTTTAAGATCTCTTACAACTTTTTTTGTTAGCAATATCTGTTTATAACTCTAGATAGTCTTGCTATCGCTATAAATGTTGAGTCCCTTTTTGAATCTCTTATTTCTCAGCCTTGATGACTTCATGTGGCAGAGAGTTCCACAGTCTCATTACATGTTGTATGAAAAGTATTTCCTTTAGAATATCCCACATTTAATTTTGCTGCATGCCCCCTTTTTCTAGTTGTATGAGATAGGAAGAGCAGAAGCTTCCAACCTACCTTCTCTAAGCCATTCATTATTTTATATACTTGTCCCCTCTTATTCATCTCCTTTCTATGGTAAAGAAGCCCAATCTCTCAGTTATTCTTGTTTCCCTTCTCTGAACTCCCTCTCACATTTAGGATATTTACTGTCTGATAAGGAACAGCATTACAGCCCTGACTCAGCTAAACGCCCAATTATGTGCTTAACCTGAAGCACAAGAACAGTCCCAGGACGTTATTTCTAACATGCTTAAAGACCATACATCCTTCAATGCTTTGCTGAATTAGGACCTGAGTTACAGAGGGAAGAAGGGATAAATATCTTAAAGTGCAAGGTGAATCTACTTCCTCTCAGAGATCAAACTGGTTGGCTCTCTGCAGTATCTGGAAGGGTTTCCAAGTTGTGTTTGGAAAAGGAAGGGGTACTATTTAAGAGGTAGAATTGGATGGCAATCATTATCAGGGGAACATGGTTCCAGATTGTGGGGCTGAAAATAGAATTAAAAAAAAACCACCATCCTCTGCACATGAACCCTTTTGAAATCACTGGAGCATCAAGAAGACACAGCAAAGAAATTTGCCACCTGGGATGATGTGGGTTTGCCCTACTTTATTGGGCTCTCAAGAAATGAAAATGTTTTCTTAAGAAATAATTTGCATCCAGGCTGACCACTTGGATATTTTTATTTATTTTCTGTAATGTGATGTGTCTGATGCCTACTGCGACCTTTACAACACCACCCATATAAACTTAAACTAAGGCTAAGGCATCCTTTTTTAACAGTAAAGGTAATTAACCTTTGGAACTATGTTCATAGGATCCTCTTCACTTGAATCTTATGAGTCAACAGTGTGATGCTGTTGCAAAAAAAGCAAACATGATTCTGGGATGCATTAACAGGTGTGTTGTGAGCAAGACATGAGAAGTCATTCTTCCGCTCTACTCTGCTCTGGTTAGGCCTCAGCTGGAGTATTGTGTCCAGTTCTGGGCGCCGCATTTTAAAAAAGATGTGGAGAAATTGGAAAGGGTCCAAAGAAGAGCAACAAGAATGATTAAAGGTCTTGAGAACATGACCTATGAAGGAAGGCTGAAAGAACTGGGTTTGTTTAGTTTGGAGAAGAGAAGACTGAGAGGGGACATGATAGCAGTTTACAGGTATCTAAAAGGGTGTCATGAGGAGGAGGGAGAGAACTTGTTCACCTTAGCCTCTAAGGATAGAACCAGAAACAATGGGTTTAAACTGCAGCAAGGGAGGTCTAGGTTGGACATTAGGAAAAAGTTCCTAACTGTCAGGGTGGTTAAACACTGGAATAAATTGCCTAGGGAGGTTGTGGAATCTCCGTCTCTGGAGATATTTAAGAGTAGGTTAGATAAATGTCTATCAGGGATGGTCTAGACAGTATTTGGTCCTGCCATGCGGGCAGGGGACTGGACTCGATGACCTCTCGAGGTCCCTTCCAGTCCTATAATCTATGATTCTATGATTCTATGATCTTCCTCTGAAGCATCTGGTACTGACCACTATCTGAGACAGGATACTGGACTAGATGGACTTGAGGTCTGATCCAGTCCGGCATCTCCTAAGACATGAGGCCAGTTTTGGGTTGCGTGCTAGAAGCTGGGCTGTTAAACATGCTTATAGTCGTTAATAAAAGATTCTGTTAACAGGGTTTTACTAAAATAGAGCACAGAGCTTAAGGAAAGAAACCACCTTCTACTAACCTGCCTGCACTGGACTCGCACTGGCTCACTCTGGCCTGTGATGGCAAACTTGGCAACCTTCTGCATGACGGCATCGATTTCAGGAACAATCAGCTTTCTGGATAAAATAGCCTTAGAAAAACATGTAAAAGTACAACCCGAGTCATTCTCATTCTGCTTGCGCATTGTCAGATACAACAGCACCACAAAACAAACTTTGGTGTTATTTTAACATCTGCCTTTGAATGTCTTTATTGGTAGAGTAACTCCTTTTAAAGGAGGTGGCCTGCAAAGTCAGGTCTGCTTTTGCTGGAGAACCTGCAGCATGTTCATGGTGAGCTCTCACAGCTCAGTTGAAGGGGCGGGAATTGACAAGTCTTTAACACAGGCATCACTTATCCAAAACATTCATTAGTCTTTGAAGTTAAATGTGGTAACAAAACAACTCCAAGAAACAGTTTTAAACTCCAGATTGCTCTACTGTTACTCTAACAACTCCTGTGATCTCATCATTTCACTAGTTCTCCGGTCATTGTAGATTGGTGTAACCTTGAAAGAACCTGAACTTCTAATGTTAAGGTCAAGCAGAAAAGCTTCATGGCCTTCTTTATAGCAAGGACACCTTTAACAGACATTCTGTAATCTTTCACCTGATTTGTAGTAACAGGTAGAAAATATAAGCACTTTCATTTCTACAATTCGGAAATTGTAAACCAGACACATGCTCTTTAGTAATACCTTTAAAAGGCCGAAGGCAGTAGCTTGACGCGAGGAATCATAGATATCTTCTTCAGCATATCCTAGCAACACTTGGAGCTGTTTCTCTGTTATGTGACTGTTTGTGTTCCTCACAAGTCTAGTTACACACTGCAAATTAAAATTAGATATTGTAACATGACTAGAACGGCATGTTCCAGCAGATCAACTTGCACTTCCATACTGTGATAAAATCAATAACTGCTATATTCAGCAACCCACACTCTTCCTAAAAATCTAAAATCTGTCAGAAGCCTGATTCAGTGGACAGCACTGGTGTTGTAATACACAAATTTTAACCCTGGAGCATACAGCTAGGCTTCTTCCCATAGAAAGCAAACATTAGCATGTTTACAGCTGGCAAATTCGAGACAAAAAGCGTAACCAAGGTTGGAGACCAAATATATGCCAACACATTCAACAAAACATCGGCCCCTGAATCCAATGGGGCTATTCACGGGAACAAAAAGGTTTGTGGAATGGGAACCACATTGAGAAATTGTTCTTCTTTTTGCGGATACAGACTAACACGGCTGCTACTCTGAAACCTCACATTGAGAAAAAAATCCTGCCACACTTCTATTTAGCGTTATTTATCCTGCAACTACCCCCAGGATAAGGTAACCATAATTTGATAAAGCATTTTGGATATATATCTGTCAGAAGGACACTACACAAAATAAAGCTATTATTATTATTGCTATTAATTGACCTGTTTTCCTAACCTCATTTCAGCTGCTGTTTTTTTAAACCCATTTAATTTAAAAGCAAACCAACTGCTCAAACAGAAGTGACATCTATCAAGTGAGACAATGGTAACAAAAAAACTGTCAGTGAAACAAAAGTGTCCAACAAACATGCTTCTGTAAAACACTTTGCTAACACAGAGACCTGTAAAAAGCAACAGAGGGTCCTGTGGCACCTTTGAGACTAACAGAAGTACTGGGAGCATAAGCTTTCGTGGGTCAGAACCTCACTTCTTCAGATGCAAGCTTATGCTCCCAGTACTTCTGTTAGTCTCAAAGGTGCCACAGGACCCTCTATTGCTTTTTACAGATTCAGACTAACACGGCTACCCCTCTGATACTTGACAGAGACCTGTGTTCACTCAGGTGACTTTTACTAGGTTTTCAGTGAAAACAGCAACAGCAAGACAATTTCTTTCCCTCCCTAGCGTCCTAAATCATGCAGACGGGCATAAGAGGTTCCGTGCAGGCACACACTGCCGGGTTGAGGGATCTATAGCTGGACTTTCCTGATTCCACCACCTAAAGAGGACACAGGACCTCCCTATGTGTCTCCTCCCCACCCAGCTGGGCCCCTCACGCTCTCCCCAGCCCATGTTACCTGGGGGGAGGGAGGAGATGTCTCTGTCCTCCCACTGCGCCGGTTCCCCTTCCCCCCTTGGGCACGTTTGGCTGCTCTTCCTGGCAGCAAGAAGACCCAGGAAGAGAGCAGGACCGAGCCACTCCTGGATACTGCCTGGTGCAGCCCAACAGCTGCCTGGGAGAATGCCTGGCTGCAGCAGCAGCAGCAGCTGTCTGCCTACCGCCCAGGCCTGGCTTCGGGGGACAGCAGCTGAGCAAACTGGAGCCCACTCACCAAGCTCTGCGCGTAGCAGCAAGGGCCTTGCTGGGGAGGGGTGAAGCAGCAGCCCGCTCCGTGCCCAGAAGCAGACTCTGAGCATGCCAGGAGGAGGTTCTGACTACCTCGGCCTCTGTCCCTGAAAGCTGAGCCTGGGCAGGGGACAACCTGCTGCTCTCCCAGTCACAGTCAGCCACCACGCTGCACCGGGCAGCATCTCAGGCAGTGTGGCTGGAAGAGGCTCTGGCCCCACCTCATCTCTTCCAGATCTGGCCCCACCCCTTCCACTCCCCTGCCCGGGCTGGCTGTTGCGGGGGTGGGGAGCATTCGACCCTTCCTTCCCCATGAGTCACCTATGAACTATTCTATTTGACTCCGCTTACTTTGAAACAGTTCACCACCAAATGGAAGTTCTGGCCCTTGGCTGCTCCTGGCTTGGCAAAGTCCTTCAGCAGCAGGAAAAGCTGCTTGGTTAGTTGCTCTGTATTCTTTTCAATAGAAGGCAAAGGGAACTTTAAAATCCACACCAAAGACTGCAGAGCGCCAGTGATCACCTGGGAATAGGAGCCAAAGAACAGCATGTGGGATTAACAGGATTTAAAGAGCATTCCCCCCCCCCCTCCCCACTCTATAATTACTAGCAGGCTCGGGTGACTATCTACAGCTGGAATTAACATGGAAGATAAGCTTTCCCAAACCTTTTACGAGAAATAGAAATGGCTAGTCAACCTGATGGGAAAGGTAATACACACACACACACCAATCTATGGCCAAGATTTTCAGATGGGGCTACTGATTTCTGGTGCCTAGCTTGAGACACCTCTAAAGGGTCTGATTTTCAGAGGGTGGGTGCTCAGCATTTTCTGAAAACCAGGCTCCGTTAAGGACTCCCATTTTTGTCTCCCAAAAATCACCAGTCACATGAAAATCTTGGCCCCAGTGTTTGTTGCCAAATTAGTCAAGCCACCAGAGCCAGTGTCTCAGGTGCCTTCTGTTGTGGTGAAAAGAGTGCCCAGGTCAGACGCTGCATTCCTGAACACACCAAAATCTGCAGAGGGAGGGGTTTATGTGGCCACTTTGCTCACTTGTATACAGTACTGCTGGGCTGGCTGGTGACTGGCGAGAAGGCAACAATTAACCTGATGTCTGCCCCGCACGTTGGCATACACACGAGAACCTCATGGCTCTCATCTCGCTTAGAACCTCCCTGCTACCGAGCACAAAACGTTGGTACTTTGCTACGAGACCATTCTGCTTCTGAAGCTTTAAATGTCCTATTGGGCCTGATCCTGTGAGAGGTGCTGAGTGCCCTCGAATCCCATGGATTTAGTGAGATAGGCATGCCCAGCACTTAGCGAGATTAAGCCAGTTATGAAGCACCGCATAAGGTTTTTGTCAGACTACATTACTCAGTCAGCAGTGCATTCAGGTGAAGGAAAGGGATGCAGGTTGATCCCTTGGCACTGGGAATCCAGGATTTTATACCTATGCACTGCAAAGGGAACAGAGTGGCTGGTAGTGAGAGGGGAGAAATCAAGCTAAGGAGTTAGGGAAAGCCCAAAGAACCCAAGTTTAGCCAATTAGGGTGGGCCCAAGGCAGCTCAAGAAAACTTCGGGAGGCTCCCTCCCAGGGCCGGGTAAGCCAGTACTGAGTGCGGCTGTCCCACAGGCAGAAGAGCGCCACTGCAGCACCATCAAGAGCAGGTTCTGCTCCTAGGTAGTTTCTCTTCTACAATCTGAACAGGAACAAAGAAGGGGAGGGAGAAGAAAAGGAAACGAAAGGAAAAGTTTCACAGAGGGATCTTGTTACCTTTTCTCTACAGGGGAAGAAAAATTTAGAGTTTCCCTTTTAATATTATTATTGTAAGTGAACTACAGTCGCAAAGGTGTTATAGTAATACCACTAGACGCGGACGGCCCGATCTGCAGAACAGCCACAGCACAAGGTGTGCAGAGACCGTGTCAGCTCCCTACACTGCCCTTCAACTTGGACCTGAAGGGACCTCTCCTCTAGGAGCAACTGGGCAGGTTCTGTTTCTAGGCCCACTCGATCCTTGGACTCTGCTGAGATTCCCAACAAGGAGGCTAGTTATGATGGGGACAGTGACAATTGCTAGAACCAGATCAAGAGCAGCCATGTATTTCACAGCTGTCTAGCAGCACCTGCATGGTAAGAACCTCTCACTGCTGACTTTGGCCATGTTTCAACCAGCAATTCAGAGGCAAAACATTCAATATCACCTGGATTACAAACCTCCCAAGATATCAGACCCCCAACTATTTACCTTAACAGCTAAGAAATCAGGTTTGAAAACTATGCTTTATAGTTCAAGGACAATGAAGGGAAGTCTTTGGAATCCATGGTTAGCCTGTATTCTGCAATGGAGCTGGGTAGAAGAGGCAAGTGGTATATTGAGCTTAGACCCCCTACCTTAACATCCGTGGATTGCAGACAGTCTATAAGCAGCTGAACAAAAGGATCCAACATTTCTAAAACATGCTCATCTGAGGAATTTATTTTGGATCTCTTCAGGCTCATGTGCAGTAGCTACAGTGTTGAAAATACATTTTTCATTAGTCACAAAGAGAGGACGAGGACATTATCACGTAACTCAAAGGGGTAAAAAAAATCCCAAAACACAATTTCAAGACACAGTAGAAACCATGCAACAGCACGTTAAGTCTTTAACAAATGAAGTGCTCTTAGCAACACCCTAGAAGCCCCGCCCTGAAGTTACTATGGGCAGCCAGACGCCCAGGATCAGGGATTGTCATTAATACCAGACAGGAACAGAGGGAATATTTCATATTTTTTTTTTTTTTTAAGGAAAGGAGAACAATTGACCTCACAGCACTTGTTTCACATCTGGGGAGACCCTTACCCTAAGTCCTGATTCAACCAAGATATGCATGTTAGTCTTGCTGCTAACAGGTGCTTTCTGCCCACCTCGCGCTGGGACTGGTGGGAGTAACAGGCAGCTTTCTGGTTGCAGACGAGGATCTGGAGGAGCTGGGGCTTTTGTTCTGCATGAGGCGAAAGGTACATTTAGACTTTGATGTAACTGGAGACTCACTGCCGGCAGTGGAGAGAATTTCACTGCCTCTACTGCTGACAACAGACACTGCACGGAGCACATTCAGGTCCTGGCAGTGAAAGAGTCAATGGAACAAACTGAAGAGCATTTTTACTTCTATGAAGACTAACAAGTGTGTTTTGCTTCATGTAACATTTCTACTGTTTTCTCACGTTTAAGTTTATCATTGGTAAACACCCTCCTAAGCAGGCAAAAATCCAACAGTTAGCGCAATGCAAATTTAAAATTTCTTTTCAAAAACTGTCCAGATGGAAAGGCATTTCAATTTCCACACCTGATCCACAATAATCGCAGCTTTCATCTCATTTATAAACGGCCCTTCCCTGTATTGGAGAAACGTCTAGCTAAAATGAGAAAACTAAAACACCTGGAACAAAAACGTAATTAGGGAAGCCACCAAAATCAAACACTGTTCCAACAGGAGAGCAGCCCACGGGATACAAGTACAGACTCCTGAGGGAATCTACCATCTCCTAACCCTGGCATCTTCAGACTTTGGCAGCCCTGCTTTCAGAGGCTCAGTATAATCTGTCCAAACCAGGGATGAAGTGTAAATTTAAGGCTGTGAGGAGCATGAGGGAGAAACCCTAATGTGTTTGGGGAAACTCTTAGACTTTAAGGCCAGAAGGAACCACCGTGATCATTTAATCGGACCTCCTGCAAGTTGCAGGCCACAGAACCTCAGCCACTCCCGTAATAGACCCCTCACCTCTGGCTGAGTTACTGAAGTCTACAAAGCATGGTTTAAAGACTTCAAGTTACAGAGAATCGACCATTTACACTAGTTTAAACCTGCAAGTGAGCCTGCCCCATGCTGCAGAGGAAGGCGAAAACCCCCAGGGTCTCTGCCAATCTGACTTGGGAGAAAATTCCTTCCCAACCCCAAATATGGTGATCAGTTAGACCCTGAGCATGTGGGCAAGGCTCGCCAGGCAGATACCTAGGAAAGAATTCTCTGTAGTAACTCAGAGCCCTCCCCATCTAGTGTCCTATCACTGGCCATTAGAGATTTGCGGATGCCAGTCACAGATCGGCTACAAGCCATTGTAGGCAGTCTCATCATCCATACACTCCATACAAAAAAAAAAAACTTATCAAGCTCAGTCTTGAAGCCAGCTAGGTTTTTTGCCCCCCACTGCTCCCCATGGAAGGCTGTTCCAGAACTTTACTGCTCTGGGGGTTAGAAACGTTTGTCTAATTTCTAGCCTAAACTTGTTGACGGCCAGTTTATAGCCATTTGTTCTTGTGTCCACATTGGCGCTTATCTTAAATAACTCCTCTCCCTCCCTGGTATTTATCCCTCTGATGTATTTATAGACAGCAATCATATCTCCCCTCAGCCTTCGTTTGGTTAGGCAAAACAAGCAAAGCTCTTTGAGTCTCCTCTCCTAAGGTAGGTTTTTCCATTCCTCGGATCATCCTAGCAGCCCTTCTCTGCACTTATTCCAGTCTGAATTCAACTTTCTTAAACATAGACTGGAGGAGGGAGGTCTCCTAACAGTTCACTTCTCAGATTTCACAGAATCACTCCAAGAGCAAAATCTCAAGAAACCAGGACTCTCAGACAGCAAAGACCAATCAATAGCATATGGACTGAGTCATTCTCTGTAACTTACTTGGCTTTTTCCGTTAGCAGGGGCAGATTTTCACTGATCAGGCCGTGGCTGAGCACGAGAATGGATTCCGCGCTCATTTCCGGATTTAGGATCAACCCTGACATGATGCGACGTAATGTTTCGTGCACCTTGCGGGATATTTTCAGGCTCATGGTGCTCTCTAAAACCTAGACAGCACAAGAGTCACGTTAAGCTGTAACACAGCAGGGCAGCTCTCTGTGGGCAGCAGGAGGAAGTTACAAGAACGGCCAATCCAAATTGCCTCCAGCACAAGCAGAATCCTGCTGCCCACCCGCCTCACCAGGACAGAGAAGTCCCTTCACATTCTCCCCACCCACCTCCACATGAATCAGCAAATGAAGGATCTAAAAGTACAGTGGGGCCTCAGAGCTTATGAGCGTATGGGACTCCATTCCTGACAGTGTTCTACATGGGCAGAGGTCCACTCATGTGGAGAGCTCCACTCAAGTCACTAGAGTGCTGCATGGGTGGGTATTTCCCCATGTCTGGAGTCCCTGACTTCAGCAGGGTTCCATGCACACACAGGTTCCCACCCAGGCAGAAGAGCTTGCAGGATCGGGGCCTTTATGAGCTCTGGTATAAATAATGTAATCAGAGGCAAATCACATCTGAGAGGTGGAGCAGAAAACATCCAGAATGGATACTTCCTTTGCACAGGATGGGGAGAAGAACAGGTAAGTTACCTCTTGCTATAGATATAAATAGTAAATCCCTATTTTATCCTCTGCAAGAATACTGATTTCCAGCAAGGGAAAAACGAACAGTCAGATCCCACCTGTGCAGCTATGCCATCTTATCCCCTCAGAGCTCTTCCTTTCACGCGGCCCATTTGATCGCATTCAGTGTTAAAGGCAGGGCTCCTAATGGATGTGCTTACCTCTTTCAACGGAAGAATGAGCTTCGTCACTTGGTCCTTCCCTACGTACTTGCCAAGAATTTCGTAAGAATCGTAACTCTTGCTTCTGCGAGCCTCCATGACCTTGGAGACTATCCCCTTCACTTCCTTTTCCTCAGCAACATCCCCAAACAGCTCCTGATTGAAAATCTTTTGAAATGCAGTGGAGAGAAACGAATGAGAACAGCAGAATCACGAATAGATTCTGCAGTAGAAGAGCACAAGCTATGCGTGGAGAGTTATCTCCCCTCTCCCCCCACCACACACACAGCCAGTTACTTGTGCTAAGAACAGGATTTTTGTAGTTTACAATCAACGTATACTGAAGTCAAAGATCCCCCTTTCAGAAGGCTGGGGTTGCCAGTGTCATCTCTTGCAACACGTCTCTTTATCCAAGCACGTTCCCTTGGCATTTGACAAGTGTCTGGACTTCCACTGCAATTAACTCCTACCTCAATCATAATGTCTAAGCAGGTGTCCAACTCGCCAGGGCTAAGCCTGCTGGTCAGGCCTTTCAGTAACAGGTGCACAGTGAACGTCAGCACATGGACCTAGAGACAAACAATCAGCATTACATTTACCATTCCCAAGCTGGGATTTTTGTTGTTTTGGAAATAATCAGACTTGAGGATTCCCACAGCAGAGCTCTCACATTTCTCAAACAATATACTCGAATACTCTCAACAGGAAAACTACTGAGAACTGTCCAAAAACCCACGGCTGGAAAGGATTTACCCGCTCTCCCACAACTCAATTCAAAATGAGTCACTTTTTTCAAAATGTGTATTTTTTACCCATTTCAGCATATCCCAAGATGCCTGTTTGGCCAGCAGCACATTTCAGACAGCTGGAATGGTACACCAGCATGTCCGGAACCATACCAGCACTGTTCTGGGCAGACAGTTATATACACAGATAGAGCTCTTAGAGATTGTTCTCTTCTCACATCTAAGACCAGCACTTTTCATCTGCCAGAGTCCAGTAGCAGAAAGCGAGCATCTCTCCACTAGGACAGCTCATCTGAAAAGCCATTCTTATCATAGGTTACAGTGAGAGGCACAATGACCTTGTGGTTAAGGCACTGGACTGGGACTCAAGAAATTGGGTTTCTATTCTCCCAGCTCTGTCACACACTCACTGTGTGACTTTGGGCAAGTAATTGAGGGTGAAATCCTGGCCCTACTGAAGTCAGGGGGAAAACTTCAGTTGGGTCAGGATTTCACCCTTAACCCTTCTGTAAATTGGGGACAATATCACTTCCTTTCCCTATCTTGTCTATCTTTCAGGACTGCCTTTATGTCTGCATAGTGCCTAGCACAATGAGGACTGATTCTCAGTTGGGGCCCGCAGCCACTACTGTACTACAAATTAATGCCAAGTTATTTTTCCACAGCACAAAGCAAAGTAAATCCTGGTTCTAATTTCCCATTGAAGTCTATTCCCAGCAAAACCATGCCGCAGTATCCCTAGCCTCTGTTTGCCAGGAGCTGGGAATGGGCGACAGGGGATGGATCACTTGATGATTACATGTTCTGTTCATTCCCTCTGGGGCACCTGGCATTGGCCACTGTCGGAAGACAGGATACTGGTCTAGATGGACCTTTGGACTGACCCACTATGGCCATTCTTATGTTCTTAATTATAAAAAGCTATAGAGAATGAGAGGAAGAACCATGGGATTACCTGGTAGCCATGGACGAGAGTCGACTGCATCTCTCTTAAGATGTACTGCAGGTACCGTGCTCCCAAAGCCTCCATTATTTTGGTCAGGGTGTTCCGTGCGATGTCCCGGATTTCCTGCGCCCGGTTCCTCAGAAGCGAGCAGACTTTGAGAAGAATGCTGGAACCAGAGATTAACAGCTCAGCACAGCCACAAACCAGCACAGAACCAAACACTACAGTAATTCCCTGGCTGCTTTCCAGGGCAATTTCATGGATTTTCTCTGATCGCGTTACATAGGGAATAGTTGAGCTACCCTCAAAACCAGGCACCGAGGCCCTCTTGTTTTCATATATGGCCTTAAGACCATGTGTTTATCATACACAAATGTATCATCCTCAAATGGTGCTATTGTACAGAGAGGAAAGGTGGTTAAATTACAGGACCGAGAGTCCGGATTCTAACCCCAGCTCTGTCACCTCTTAACCTCTGGGCGCTTCACCCCGTAGTTCTGATTACTACTTAAGGATTTATCAAGCACTTTTCACATGTAGCTGGGCCCTATATAAGGAAAAAGTCAAGGGCAAAAGGGCATCAACATTAAAGCCAAAGACACTGCAAAAACATATGTTTCTAAAAAAAATTGCAAGGTGTTTTAAGGGCCCTTTTTTCCTCCAGCCTCGCTTTAGCCAGATGCAAAACTGCAGGCTTTTAAAAATCTGGCCCTTAATCTTTTTAGTGCAATAACTGATATTTGAGGAGCAACTTTGCCCCCGTACCTTGGCAGGTTAGCTTCCATGACCTCTTGTGGGAGAGACTGCATCACCTTGACCATGGCAAACGCCAACGGCACCCGAACCACCTCTTCATCGTTCACAGCCTTGGATTTCACAAGCTTGTGTTCCTCATCTCTTTTCACCTGGAACATGGGGCAGACACAAATCCCTTTTAACACTACACTGGTGACGCGAATGAACAACTTTTTCAAATACCCAGTTCTTAACCCCATGAAGAGCAGGCTGACATGCTGTACAAGTACACACTAGAGAACTTCAACTGTATACTTCAGTGTTAAACATCACAACTGTTTTTTCAATAGAACGTAGTGCTTAGCTAAACCAATGGTTCTCAACCTACTTATCATTGTGGGCCACATATGCGGCCCACAATGTGTTATCTGGGCTACGGGTTGAGAACTACCCCCACCGCATGCCGCCTATGCCCAGCACCTGCCCAGGGAAGAGACCCCTCCACAGAGTGGGTCCAGGAGCAAATCCCACTGCAGGGCGGGGTGGCAGGGCAGCCCCGGACCCCACCGTGCAGCAAGGCAGGGCAGCCCCGGACTCAGATGCGCGGTCAGGGAAGGGCAGGGCAGCCCCGGCCACCACCGCACCCAGTAGCACCAGACCCCGCCACGCGGGGCAGGGCAGCCCTGGCGGCCCCAGATCCCACCATGCGGGACAGGGAAGGGCAGGACAACCCTGGCGACTCCAGACCCTGCCATACGAGCGGGGCAGCCCGGACCCCAGCCTCGTAGGCCCTGTGGCCTTTAGCACACAGCAGGGCTGCAGCTGTGTGCTAATTGGGTCGCATGCAGCCCACGGGCTGCGCGTTGAGAACCACTGAGCTAAACCCATCTGTCTTAGGTTCCTATATAGTGCCCTTTACCAAGCACCTCACAGTATGAAATATACTGATCCTCCAAACTCCCCCATGAGGCAGGGAATCCCCATTTTACAGGCCTGAGGCATGGAGAAACTAAGTGACTTTCCCAAGGCCATACTAGAAGTCTGACAGAGCAGGGAACTGAATCCAGGTCTCTGGCGAGCACCCTAAACACTGGACCATCTTTTTTCTGCATCTGTAACACTGAAACTAAACTGGGTGTTTATAATCAGCTGAGGGCCGTTGAGAGGCCTGCATGAAATAAGTGGTTCCAAACCCATTCATAGCAGGCAGGTGAATGCACAACGGAGGTGAATTGGAGGGCTTGTCAGCAATCCCAATGACATGCAAAGGAGAATGAGCTCCCTCTCATGCTTCGAGGTGGCCTCTCTCCAGGTCAGGGTTGAAATCACGAGTCTAGGCAATTTGCAATTCTCCTGCACATGTTGTACCTGTTCTCTGGATAGAACCCTTCAGCCTGGCTCTTGGCACTAGCACAAGAGTCACTTACAGCCACGTACATTTACAAACCATCTTTTCAGTGCTGAACACGCACCTTTGCGGCAAGACACCTGTGTAATTTGGGCAAGATGCTGCCAGTTACTGTTCCTTGAATGTGTTCAATCAGACATTCCAGTTCCTCCTTATTTCTGGGAAGGGAAGACATGGATTTTGTGGCTTTCTGGGTCTCCTCAGATTCTCCGGTGCCTGCCTGTTCATGCTGAATCAGTGCAGGATCCCTCTGCTTCTCACTGTCCTCCAGCAGGTTCTTCCTTTTCTCTCCCTCAGCCTCCTCCTCCTCACTCTGCTCCAATTCCATGGCTTCGTTCTCTGCTGCTTCCTCAGCATCCATGGCCTCTGCATCTGTCGGGCAAAATCAAATCACAGACCACGTGGAGGCAGCATGTGAGATGTCCCCACACCACTTCCAGAAAAGCCCAAAGTCACTAAACAGATCATCACAAATGTAAATATGCCACAGACACAAGTTCCTTCATTGTAGCTGCAGTGGGGCAGGGTGGAGCACACAGCACTCTACCCAATCTTTGGCTAGCAAAGAAATCCCTGCAAGATGGCTGGTCCAGCCAGTGAAAGTTAGAGCATCCCGTAGCCCAGTCTAAGTTATGCCAAGGCTATTTTGGTCTGTGGAAGCCCCAGGACCAGTGCTAATTATGAAGATAGACCAAGAGTTGATTAGTCAAAACAGGCCTTCCAATTAGTACATCTTAAAAGCCCGAAGGAGCTAACCTGAGGTGTAAAACGATAGAAAACTTTAAGCATCTAGACTGAGCAACTAGCATGTGAGGTTCCATCATTAGGAATCTGAAAACTCACCTTCAATCTGAAGAGTCTCGAGTTGCTTTTCAAGGGTTTCATGGTCAAAATGAAAAGCTTCTAGCACAGTCACTAACAAGCTGTCAAACAACAGATTGAATAAAAGGTCAGTTCTTTTCATATACGGAAAAGAGTGTTTAGACTGATCGTTGGTCCAAAAAACTTGAAGTCACCATTTTCTGGGATTATTTTTTTTTCCAACTGATTTTCAATTACAGAACTCCAACTCAGAGAGCAATTGCCCCCAAAACAGTGACAACACTAAAATCCTAAAACCATCCATTAACTTGCTGAATCTTTTATTTGTAGCATGACAGTGAGCACTGAAAACAAGCATTACTGTACCTGACAGCCAGTTTTTGATTGATCTGTCCAGTTTGCAAAACATGTATGAAATGTTTTAAATGGTACATATATGCTGACCAAGAGAGACGCCTGCAAACAGCACCTACAACTTCAACTGAAGCAGTTATCATATTTTCATGCTGCCAAAACACAAACAAAAAAAATCATCACTATTAATATATTTTAAATAAAGATATAAACATATTTAAATCAATGAAACACAGGACTAAAATAAACAAAGTCAGTATATAGGGGATTTCTTTTTAACTCTTTCAAATTTTCCCAAGTCCCTGAAAATGAATCAAATAGTCACAGAATGGACTAAGAAATCGATTTCTAAGGTGCCAATCCTGCAAATACTTATCCACATATTAAACTTTGCTCACATGAGTAATCCTATCAAAGTCAATGGGACCACTTGTGTAAAGATAAACACACGTAAGCATTTTCAGCGTCCAGGCCTAAAAGGATTTCTCACATTACAAAAATTGAACAGATCCTATTTACTTGTTGTGATTCCCTGCTGGATCCTTTCCTGTTTATCTCCAAAACATTGAAATCTGTCAGGCAGTACAGAACAGCTCTTCATACAAAAAACAAACAAGCAAGCAAAAAACCCATCTCTGGCTTTCTAAATACCAACCAGACATAGTGTTGTGAGACGATGTAACCCTGGCCCTAAAAGTAGTTTTGTTTCATATATTTTGTACAAGAAATAATCTTTTAAACAAGAATGACAGACTAGATGTCATCATGCTTCAAGCTGTCTATTTCAATTACAAAATCGCTGCTGACTTTGGAGGATCTGAGTTTTTTATTGATGTCATACCCATCTCTCTCTGTACACACTCCATACCAGGTGCATACTGCCTCCTCGAGAAGCTAATCTGACAAACTCTCTGCAATGGAGCTTCTGGGAATTTTGGAGACAGAGGGAAAAATTTCCACCCAAGCCACTTCATAAATGAATCATCTGTATGATGGGAAATTAGCAGCATGGAAAGTAATAAAGGGACCAAATTCTCTCAGACACAGGAAGTGCTTTGCATCTGACAGGACTGGATCCTAGCTACATCTGTGCCTTCTTAATCCTCCTTCACCAATGGAAAGAGGCACAGTACTGTCATCTAAAAAGCAAAATACTCCACATCTGTCACCCTTTTAAGGTGACAAGCACTGCAGGTAGAACACTGTGACAAAGATGGATACATTAGTATTAAATTAGCTTTATGTTAAAAACCTACTTTAAGCATTTTCTCATCAAAAATAGTAGTAGTTGCATAAGGCATGATGTAGTTCTGCAAAGATTTGGAGGACAGTACGATTTTGTCTTCAGTCAGCTGCTTCGCCAATTTCTTTAAGGCTCGAGCTCTTCTGTGGATCTGGGAGAGATTGGCAAATTCATGAACATTTAACAACAGAACATTTGCGTTTAATAATTTTTGATGTAGCAATTGTAAGAGTGCCCAAAGCTTAAACACAATGAAATAAATACGTGTCATTTCTATCGAAGGGTCACATCTCCCCGC
Source organism: Chrysemys picta bellii (assembly GCF_011386835.1). NCBI lineage: Eukaryota > Metazoa > Chordata > Testudines > Emydidae > Chrysemys > Chrysemys picta. Next base: position 87,790,909 of record NC_088791.1, on the reverse strand, counting down.
CCCCCCCCCCCATCTCTGAACCTTCTCTAGCTTTGCTCCTTTATAAGTGTCACGATTCAGTAAATAAATCACAAACAGTGGCTTACGGTATCCTCAAGGCATCAGACAGGAGACGGTAATTGATTATAATGGGGGAAAAGTGGATGAGAAATTATAAGTGAGAAAGGAAATTTAGAAAGCATAGGCAGCGTGTAGCTAGGGATGTAAGAAATGCTCTCTCTGAAAAGGAATGCTGTATGTCACATATTTACTCTAAGCACAAAGGGGAAATTGAAACATTCAGATGGGTGTATTTAAAAAGGAAGAAGAGATGCAGCAGAGATTATGAAATTCAAGACCTGATCCAATGCCCATCCAGGTCAGGCCCTACATGCTAAAATATTTTCAAAGACTATTAATCAATTTATTCAATACAAACATACAGGGATAGTGTTTGTACAACAAACCCTTGCTAGTTTTATTCATACGGTTAAGAAGGGACAAAGCAAGACAAAGCCCTACATGGGGCTGCTAAGAAATAAGAACATTAGAATCTATGACATTTTACTAATGAATACTGAACAGATCACTCCTTTCAGCCAAATGATGGAGAATATAAATACAGACAATACAAGATACTGTAACTAAAGTATGAACAATTTTATGTAAATTCAAACTTTACTTAGATTTATAAAAGAGAGTTGAGATAAAAAAATAATTAATCACTGAAGTAATAAGGCACCCCGTCCCATTTTCGGAAGTAGTTGCAAATCTAAGTCCCATTTACTTTCAAAGAGTCTTATAAGCCTAAGTCAGTTTTGAAAATTTCACTCTTGAGTAAATGCTAATGTTTTACAATGGAAAAGGAGCACACTGTGTTTTACCTGAATATGTTTCATGTTCTCAAAGAAATCCATCTCAGGATCATGACAGTCAGTCAGCTGGACCAAGTCTTGAAACTCTGGGTGCTTTGGAAAAGTTCGAATCAAGCAGGAAAGTAACGAAGTATAGTCTTGTTGAATGCTCTACAAACAGCAAGTGACCAGAGGTTAGTGTTGATAGGAAATGCAGTAATCCCTGGTGTAGAACAGCTAATCACGTCAATGCTACTTATAAACATGTTTGACACAGTCATGTCTTTTATTATTTGTTTAGTACAGATTATTTTAGTTTAGATTATTTTTGTGTACACTGCACAAAGCTAAACAAAGAAAATCCCTGCCCCAAAGGGCTACCTAGAGGAAAGTTAAGCTATGTGGGGAAATACAGAAAAGAGGGTGGGCTGTTTTTATTTTTTTAAGATTTAAATCCAAGAATAAGTTTTCTGTGCATTAAACCACTCCTGATTGCCATTACAATGATAAAGATAATCAAATGTCTCATGGATTCTAATATCAGCACCACGACCCTATCAATTTCACGGCATAAGCCCTTCCTCGTGAAATCTGATCTCTCCCTTGTTGCTGGGAGCGCCCCAGCAGGGGGATCCTAACTGCATGTCCCTGCCGGGCTGGGGAGGAACAAGACTTGTCCTTTCCTTGCACAGCCGCTCTTGGAGGGCGATGAGACCCACCTCCGAGTGCCACCCACTGCTGCAGGAAGCTCCAGTGCTGGGCAGCAGCTCTGGAGGTTCCTGTAGCTGGAGGAAGCTTGTGGAGGTGGGTCCAATCTCCCCCTGCTGCTGCAAGAGCCCCAGCCAGCGGGCTCCAAAGCTCCGAGTCCCTGCTGGGCTGGGGAGGGACAGGTCTTGTTCTTCCCTTGCAGGGCTGCTGGGGGTGGGAGGGGAGGGAGATGAGACCCACCTCCACGTACCTTTTGGGTTGGGACCCCCAGGGTTACAACACCCTGAAATTTCAGATGTAAACAGCTGAAAATGTGAAACTGGCCCATTTTAAAACCCTCTGGCCATGAAATTGATCAAAATGGACCATAAATTTGGTAGGGCCCTAATCATCAGCATAACCAGGGGATAATCATTATAACCTCAAGTGCTTACCTCAGTCTTGTTCTTCAGTCCTTTTCTCAAAGACAGCAGGAGAGTGTGCTGGATTATTTCTTTGTATTCATCTTCTGTGTGGCTGATTTCTGCTATTCGATGGATAATACTGGTCAAGCACAGGCTGGCACTGTCACTTAAAGACATGTCCCCTAACTGAGATGGTAAAAAGATCATATCACATAAGTCTAGAAACACCACCACAATGGATGACTAAATCTCCATATTGCACCATGAGCTACAGCTTCAAAACTTGATTACCATTCTCCCCCTCCTCCACCCCAACACACCTGTTTCAGAGAGAACATCTACTCTCCACAAGTCTAGACTGGGTGGTACCATTTGAAATATTATAACGATGCCCACCATGGATCCAGAAGTTATACAAAACTTCCTATCCCCTTCCCAGGAGAAGCTATGGACCAGATCCAATGGCCCGTTGAACTCAATGGAAAGACTCTCATTGGACTTCATTGAGTGTTAGAATGGGACCCACGTAGCTGCCACTGAGGGAAAAGCAGCTTTTCAAGATTCCCAGTGTGCCTCTGTGGCTGTGCAGCCCAGACTCATCACAGAGGTCCTTGGCTCTGTGCTGAAGAGGCACCTTCGGCCAGGGTTAGGCTCTTCGTATTCCTCTTGTTGCACTGTGCTTGCCTGTCAGAACATTCATAGAAAATGCAGCATGGACATCGCTAGGGAAGAGTCAAATCTTGGCTTTTGTGAAAAGGAAACCATTTTACAGATGCTATTTCTTGGCACCAAAAACTAGCAAAAGAACTGGAAAGTAACATTAATTACACAAACCCTATGCTAACACAAGAGGAGAAACTTTCCACTAACCTGTATGGTGTAGAAACAGTTATGCATAACTGGAATAAGAAAGTTGATGTCCACTCTTTGCATTGCTTTGATCTGAGAAGTGATTGCTTGGAACGCTGACAAGCGAACATCAAAATTGATATCATCGAGATGTCGTTGATCAAAGGCATTCAACTAACAGAGACGAACAATAAATCATCAATTTAAAAGAATTTTTAAAAAACGATTCCACACAAACATTGAATAAAAAAGTAAACGAAAAAATGTACATACCTTAACTACCTCAGTAATGTATTTCAATTCACCTTCCAGATCAGATAAAGTCTAAAAAAAAAAAAGCAAAGTTAAAACCAAAATTAGTTAAATCATATGCAGCAAACAAATACTAGAACCTTAGAGTCTCTTCCTGCTATAATTTGGAGCAGAATCAGGCTCTTAATTTTGGCTCCTTTAGAAAGTAGGTTAAAAAATTACAGGAGAGTGTGAAGGAGAGTAACTGACATTTTGTCATTTTAACACCAGTGCCTCTCCTCCTCGGATATCAAAGGTGCACATTTCTAATTTCTGGATCTATGCGGTATCTTTCAGATTTCCTGCTGAAAACAAATGTAATGTGTGCCATTCCAGGGACAACAGCTTGGGTGATTCCTATCAAGCTGGGGTGGGGGAGTAAAAATAATATCTACTTCAGCAGTCAAAATCCAGCTTTGCTCATACATGTAGAGGATTCGTTATAGATAAGGTGCTCTTTGATTGGTTTAAAATGCAATAGATCTAAATAGATTTGCACATCAATCGGAATGCAGCAGGCCAAAACAGCTGTCAGGCACAATTATTTTTATTATACCAAATAACTTGATGTAGGTTTAAAGATCTATAAGTCTATATGGAACAATGCAGATGAATTTGCTTATGATTGTTCCTTATCTGTCAGAACTAGAAGGATAAGAAAATCACAGAAAGGCACTTAAAAATGTAATACCTGAAAAACCACACAGAGTGTCTGTCGAGATAATTTGTTCTGGATAACCGAAAACAGTTTTGCCAGAGGCTTAAGGAAGCTTGTGGGGTTTAAGCAATGCCGCAGCAAGTTCTGCACTGTCACCAGGATGTCAATCTCTGTATCCTGAAAGAAAGAGACAGTTGTTAGATCATTTAGTTTCCTTGAAAAGTGTCTCATGCCATAGTGTGATCTTAAGCTTTTGATTTGATTTATGCACATTACAAATATTAAATGAGAATTAGTGACTGGAAGCATACAATCAATTCCCTCATTACAGATTTCCTATAAGCACTTGGAGAAATAACTGTGTTTTAATTAGCTATTAATCACACAGTGTGAGCAGGTAAGACTAATCATGCCTATGGTGATTTCTTTTGGATCCTTTCTCGAATGAAAGGCAAGTAGAGCCTTGCAATGAAGTCTTTGTTAATCTGCTAGTCAAACAGCAGCATGTAGTTATACTGTCTTCCTAACGCAACTTTATACATTTCCTTATAGATTTGTAGATTTTCAGGCCAGAGGGACTATTATGATAATCTAGTCTGACCTCCTGTATAACACAGGCTATAGAATTTCACCAAGTAATTCCTACATCAAGCCCATAATTTCTAACTGAACTCCAGCACACCCTTTAGAAAGGCATCCATAGCTTGATTTAATGACTTGGGCCCGCAGCTGGATGGCCTGTGAACTTCATTCACCGGGGATGGAGTTTTGCTTTGAAAAATGAGGCTTAGCAAACAAGCGGGACCCTGTGTATAATACTATGTTACCTTTATCTCTCCTCTCACAATGTACTTATGCACCATTGGTGGATACCTGAAGGAATGTCAGACCTACTCAGGTGTGTGTTTATATTGCTCTTCAGTGGCTGCAACTGATGGATCACAGCAGCTCTAATATTGTCACAATAAGAAGTGTGAGTGTTTCATGGGCTCCTGCTACTTGGGAAATAAACTACATCTCAGTGGTGAGAATGGTCAAACCATTAGAAATCACAGAAGTACTTTGGCAAATCTTCCCTTAGCAAAAGAGGGGGCACAACCACCTCAGCTATGTTTTCTCTTGCAAGACAACCACCGAGACGGATTCTGTTGGGGAAGGCAGCTTAATATGACGGACTAGCCTGTGTGGGGAATAGAAGGGGGATTAAACAGAAGGCCTTTCCGGGACAAACATGGTGTTATCGTAGTCTTGCACATGGCACCAAGAGTTGCATTCTAGAAATATGCTATAGATTTTATTATTACACAGGTTCAAATGGTTAAGAATGACTGCAAGAACTCGCATGTAATTACTAGATTTTTAACTGCATCATAAAAATAATCCCATTTACTAAAGAAAATATATGTGTTTCACTGAAAGAATTAACACCTACCTGCACAATGCTACTCTGGTGAAGGAAAGGGAGGAGGAGGCTGATGAGTACAGAACTCTGACCTTTGTCCTGTATAAACTTGCTGATCCTACATTATTTAAAAAAAGGTTAATTTGTTAATCTTGCATCCGCATACTCACCCATACAAAGTGAACAGGGATTTCATAGGCTGCAATAAAGGCTGTGAAACTTTGGTGCTAGAATAGAAAATTATGTCAGCACATCCATTCTGAACCTGTTACAAGCTCAGGCCCTGACGCTGCCATTGGATCCATGTGAATGCACCCTTGAACTCACATAAAGCCACTGACTTCAAAAGGACTCTGTGGACATAAGGCCCATACACTCAGAGGCAGGATCAGGGCCTCGAACATTTACATTAACAGTAGGATGCAATTTAGCTTTTAGGATGAATCAGGTGAAGAGAAGATTTTTTAAAGAGAATATTCAAATATCAAATGGGATCAGCCCATTTTAAATTGCACAAGGGTCAATTTTAAAACTAATCCCTAGCATGTCACTGAGGGCCAAATTCTGCCCTCAGTCAGGTAGGAGTTGCCATACAAGGGCAGAATATGTCTCCTGTAAAACAGTCGTTAGTATTTTGAATTTTAAAAAGAATAAAAAACTAAACAATGTGGATATGTTAAACTATTTTCCATAAAGATTTTTTCTGATCATTTTAATACATTTAAATAATGTCCTCAACACAAAGTTGTGTAACAGACAATCAATCAGTCCTGGGTAAGTTATCTGCCTGGATTAAAAAGTCCAATGACTCCCTTGTTTTACAGCCCTCACTGACTGTTCTTCGTCATTTAAAAGTACATTTAAACATGAAGTTTGAGACACAAATTGGTGAAAGGCAAGAAATTCAAAGTCAAGGCTGACATCTGCACTCAGACTACGATTTTGAATTTTCTACGTCTGGGAACAAAGGCCTTGATCTGGCAACTGGATCCACTCTGTGCCTGTGTGGATATGTACTCTGTATTTCTCCTTTGCTGGAAACACAGTATAACTGTTTGCCCTGTGAATTGATGATTTGTCTCCTACTTTGGGAAGAGAGTTACAAAGAACCCGACGTACAAGTTTGCTGTATCCATGCAAGCCAGACTGCTGCAGCCACTTTTGACCACTTCAATATATTTATAGCCCCAAGGGGAGCAGTCTCAGATTGCTCCTAGTATTAATATCTAGAGTGCCTGTCACAGGACGGGGTTCCCTCACCCTGGATTCTTACCGCAAACAGTCCTCATGCAAACCAGCAACAAGTTCAACGCCAACTGCTTTCCTTAGTGTGCTATACAAGTACTTGTTTCCCCACCACATAAGGCTTTTACCTTCTCCCAAGGCACATAGCAAGGGGGGGGGGAGAGATCTCAGCGCTCAGGGTATGTCTACACTGCAGTGAGACACTCGCGGCTGGCCCGTGCCAGCTGAATTGAGTTCAAGCTAAGGGACCATTTACGTGTAGACATTTGGGCTCGGGTTGCAGCCTGAGTTCTGGGACCCTCTCACCTCACAGGATCCTACAGCCTGGGCTCCAACCCAAGCCCGAATGTCAACACAGCAATTAAACAATCTCGCGAGCCTGAATCATCTGACTCGGCCCTTTCACGTTTTTTAACTGCAGCATAGACATACCCTCTGAGCTCCTGGGCTTCACCGGCTCTTCCTTCCTGACTTCTCCAGGCCCCTCTTTTTGTCTCCTCGGCTGAGGAGCTGATTCACTTTGTTAATTCGTTAATCATCCAGTCCTTAACCAATTATCTCCTCATGGGGACACCCGCCAATGCACAGATAGTGTGTGTAGCCTAAGGACGCCACAGTTTCGCTTACGGACGCTTTTAAAATTCAGTCAGCAGTAATGGGAATTGACCACCAGTGACCTGGAAGTCGAGTGACAAGTTCACACGTTTTTAAATTCAAAGCAACTGCTTCTATATTTGCAGTCCATCCCGAGGGATCATTGTTTCAAAGCTTATCTCTTTTGAACCCTGAGGAATCACTTACTTGGAAAGAATGTTGAGCTCTTTGCTGACTTGCGCTCTAAACTTTTTCTTTTTCACCTTTTCTATATTTAACATGGTTTTGCTGAGATACTGAAGTACTGCAGGAACGTGAGGCAGAATTAACCGTGCACCCAAGCTGGGGGACTCTGTAATGGATACAAGGTGGTTACCAGGGCGTTTTATAGCAAAAAGGAGAGATCCAATTCTACACAAACATGGGGAAAACGATGAACTCGGAGGCCTGATGTTCAGAAGTGCTGAGCATCCTCCACTTCAAAGGAAGTCAACGGGAGCTGCCAGCGCTCAATGCCTCTGAAAACCAGCTCTGCAGGAGTTTAAAATTCTATGTGACTGAAGGCTATTACAACTGCCCCCCCCACCCCCAAAAAACCAAAAACCTCAAGAGCTCCCCTCCTCATTAGTTCACTAACAAGTCTGTGACACGAGGGCTTAGCCCAGGGGCGGGCAAACTTTTTGGCCTGAGGGCCGCATCAGGTTTCCCAAGTTGTATGGAGGGACAGTTAGCAGAGGCTGTGCCTCACCCGAACAGCCAGGCATGGCCCGGCCCCTGCCCCCTATCCGACCCCCCCTGCTTCTCACCCCCTGATGGCCCCCCCCGGGACTCCTGCCCCATCCAACCCCCCCTGTTCACTGACGCCCTCCCCGAACCCCTACCCCATCCACACCCCCTGCTCCCTAACCACCCCCAGAACCCCCTCCCCTTAACTGCCCCCCACCGCCCCATCCAACCCCCTCTCTTCTTCCTGACTGCCCCTCCCCTTCCCGGGACTGCTGCCCTCATTCAACCCCCGTTCCCTGCCCTCTGACCGCCCCGACCCCTATCCACACCCCTGCCCACCACCCCGAACTCCCCTGCCCAATATCCTACCTCCTCTGCTCCCTGCCCCCTTACCGTGCTGCCTGGAGCACCAGTGGCTGGCAGTGCTACAGCTGTGCCGCCCAGAGCACCAGGACAGGCAGCCGCGCCACCCAGTTGGAGCCAGCCACGCCACCATGCAGCACAGACCACCGGGTCAGTCCGGGCTCTGCAGCTGCGCTGCCCGACAGGAGCTTGCCACCCCGCCGCCCAAAGCACTGCGCCAGCAGCACAGTGAGCTGAGGCTGTAGGGGAGGAGGAAAAGCAGGGGAGGGGCCAGGAGCTAGCCTCCCAGGGCAGGAGCTGGGCCAGATGTGGCCCACGGACTATAGTTTGCCTACCTCTGGCTTAGCCAGTCTCTTGCATTGTGGTCCAGTGGACAGAGCCCTAGACTGGGAAGTCTAGAGACTGGGTTCTAGTCCCAGTTCTGACAGTGACCTGTTGTGTGATCTTGTGCAAATCAATTCCCCACTCTGAGCCTCAGTTTCCCCATCTGTACCAAGGGGATAACAATCCCTGCCTTCCTTTGTCACGCCTTTGAGAGCAACTGCTGAAAAAGAGCTAACCAATGTTAAAGGAAGTGCACGGTCACCTTCTGCCTGTTACTGCAGGCGAAAGGTAAAGGTGATGAACCGCAAGTCTTTATTGCAAGGGAGTGCCAATTAAAATGAATGGCAATGAGTATATGGCTGGGTGAATTTATTTTTCAAGAAAAAAAATTAAGTGGACGTTTGTGCAAATCACTTGTCCTAATTGCCAAGGCTGCCCTCTGGGTTATAACTTAACCAAGGGCGTGCGCCCATTACTATGAACGTTCTCCCCATCCCCTTTAACAGAGAATAAACCTTTCTGGGCCCTGGCACACAAATATGGAACTTGTCTGCACGCGGATGAATGAACGTGCTAAGGGAAGACAAGCCTTAGCAGGGAATTTTCCTTCTAAAAAGGCATTCTTGCCAAAGGCGCAGAACATCCCATCAGGATCCAAAAACCTCCACTCATGCTTACAGTTGAGTTCCTCCCTCTTTGGATTACTATTCATTCATACCTTCTGTCATTCCATCGGTGTCAGATTCTATACAAACGCAGTCAGCCACTGTCAAGCTGGAAACCAGGTCTGTGGGTTCAAAATCTGGACTGTTGAGGAGGTTGTCAGCCACATCCATCACAACACCAGCTGTTGCCTCGCAGAGATTCTTGGCGGACAGCAGAGCAAAGACATTCAACAGTGTATCATATTCTGGGTGCCCTGGTCTCTGCTTGGCCAGCAAAGGGAAATACCTGCGTAACAGACACAGAACAAGAAAAATTCACAGTTCACTTTATTTTTAATTAAAACTTTTACAAACATTTTCTCCACAAAGTCACATACAAAAAGACTGAAGGTAAAGAGATGTTCTTCCACCTTCTGGGGGATACCATTAAAAAGGAAAAATTCTTATGAGTCAAGACCAGTTTGGTACATAAACAGAAAATACATTCTTCATTTCTGACAACGGTAAATCTTGAGGTAAGCACTGAAATACTATGGTGATGGGACCAAATGAGAGTAGGTGGGGAGTTAAATGTCCACGGTGAAATCCGGGCCCTATTGACTTCAGTAGAGCCAGGATTTCACCCCAGATATCTAAAGGCCAACTCCTTCTGACTCGTTTTATAATAATAATATATCTGAGCTGCATCCAATTTACACACGTTATTCTGTAAATGAATAGTAAACAGGGATCTAGCGGACACTATAGAACATTAACAAACCAATACAGTTCAAAGGGGAAGAACACAAGCTTTTTATTTAAAACTGGATTGGCTACCACTTTCCATTAACTCATCCCTCTCCCCTCGAAATCTGAGCTAGATGTTGGCTACAAACCTGCCTGGCTGTTCATGTGTGGGGAAAATGGCCTGATATTTACAGAGAATAATCTCCCAAAATTGGAAAGATCGGGAGTTGCATTTGGATTATTAGAGTCATAGTCTGGGGACAGAGGGGTCTTGACACAACATAGCTATAGTTATTTTATACCCTGTTTATTCCTTGGGGAAATAAATCAGAATTAAGACCCCAGTCCTGCGAACACTTAGGTAAATGTTTAACTTTTGAGCATGCAAATCATCCCATTGACAAGACAATTGGTAATAGGACTACTCATGCATTTGAAGTTAAGCACATGCATATGCATCTGCACAGTTGAGGCCCAGGTTTCTACTTAAATTGTCAGAAAATGTAACTGAAAATTGAAGTCCACCACTTAAAATAGAGTGGCTGGAACTCGGGTATTTGGTACATTTCCTATTGTACACTTCTTCCCCTCAGGCTCAATACCCTATGTAAAATACTGTTAAGCAATAACATGAAAGTATAGTATTACACTCCTTTAAAAAAAAAAAAAAAAAAAAAAAAGCAAGCACAGCTGCTTGGTCCAGTGGATACAGCCCTAGACTGGGGAGCCTGGAGACCTGGATTCTAGTCCAGGTGCTCTCACTGACCTGTTTTAGACCTTGTGCAAATCAACTCTGAGATTCTATTTCCCCATATGTACCAAAGGAATAACGACACCGTCCTCTGTCATGGCTTTGTGAGCTACGATGAAAAAGATCTAAATAACATTAAATGAAGTGCACAATCACCTTCTTTAATGGTGAGAGTAATTAACCAATGGAACAATTTACCCAGGGTTGCGGTGGATTCTCCATCGCTGACCATTTTAAAATCAAGATTGGATGTTTTTCTAAAAGATCTGCTCTAGGAATTATTTTGAGGAAGTTCTCTGGCCCGGATTATACAGGAGGTCAGACTAAGTGATCATAATGATCCTTTCTGGCCTTGGGATCTATGAAGTTTACATGCTGATAAAAATACTGCTCTTTGCAGTTTTTTTGTATCCAATAACTTCTTTGAGGGTGCAAGGAGGAATAATGTGTGACTATCTGTCTTTCTGTGGTGTGTGTTATTCACAGCAGACACTATGCATTCATCTTGCTTCTCCCCAAAGGAAAAGTTTACCTGGGATTCTTGCTCCAGATGTGAATGAGTTTGAGTAACAGAGTAGGAGAATACTGGCTCTCAGAAGCGAGCCTGCTGATCTAGAAGACAAAGAGGATAAATCACAAAACAAACAGTGTGACCACGCATCACTATTTAAAACATCAAATTTGACAGAAAACAAGTTTAAAGAATTCTCTGTGAACGATAAATTATCTTCCCAAAAAAAAAAAAAAAAAAAAAAAATCACTGCTCACTTTCTAATCCCTTCAATACTGCTGATAGCTACTAATGGAGCATCTTTTGTTACACCTTAAAAGCTTGAAAACAAAATTATCCCACCTACTATTTTTGTCCTTCACTTGGGTGTTATTTTCCCTCCCCTTGTGCTTTGCACACAGCTGCAGCCAAAGTGACGGTCTCACACTTATATTCCTGTCTGCAGCAGGATCAGCAGCATCAATCTGACTGAGAACGCCTCTGTTACGTGTTGGCTGCTACTGAGCAGCCAGGAGATCGTCCACGTTCTTCTGGTTTAATGCACCAGGATGGTAAGAGTGGGGTTTAGGGCTGCTCAGTCTGCACTGCAGATTGGACTGTGTAAAACTGAAATTGAGGCAATGGTGGGGAACAGATCTACCGGTAAGTCTCAGAAAGCTTGTTCAGTTGCCCAAAATGATTGAGTGCCCCACTGCTCTGTATAAACCAGCGCTTTTCTGAACATATCAGAAACAAAGGCATCTTTAATGCAATCCTATGGCAAGCAAGTCTGCTATGCTGACTACTACCACCAAGTCCCAGTAGTAGATTTTTGTGCAGTTAACATTAGGAAACTCCAATTCCAAGCACAAAAGGATTAGAATTCTCCCTCCTCCCGCATCATCTCACAAGCCTCATGGTGTTTCACAGCCTTTAAAATAATGCACAAAATCAAATGAGTCTTCTGCAAAAAATATCTCAGAGAGAGGATCAATGGCTGAAATTCCCCTAGAGGGAGCTACTGGATTATTTTTTGAGCCGGTATCATATCGTATAGTGCTGCTCTCTGGAGGTACGTCTACACTGCAGTTAGACACTGACAGAGGCCCGTGCCAGCTGACTCAGGCTCACAGGACTCAGGCTAAGAGGCTGTTTAATTGCACTGCAGGCATTAAGGCCTAGCCCAAGCTCTGGGTCCCTCCCACCTCTCAGGGTCCCAGATCCCAGGCTCCAGTCTGAGCCTGAATGTCTACACTGCAGTTAAACAGCCTCTTAGCCTGAGCCCCATGAGCCTGAGTCAACTAGCACAGGCCAGCTGTGGGTTTTTAATTACAGTGTGGACATCCCTGGGATACACTAGGTCATGCAGGAAATGAGCATTATTTCTTTAAACCAGTTATCATTCCTATTTACAGAAATTATACAGCATTGTCAAATGGGACCAGTCTTATTCAACATATTCATAAACGATCAGGAAAAAAAGGGTAAACAGGGAGGTGGCAAAATCTGCAGATGATACAAAACTACTCAAGATAGTTAAGTCCAAAGCAGACTGCAAAGAGCTACGAAAGGATCTCACAAAACTGGGTGACTGGGCAACAAAATGGCAGATGAAATTCAATGCTGATAAATGCAAAGTAATGCACATTGGGAAACATAATCCCAACTATACATATAAATGATGTCTAAATTAGCTGTTACTGCTCAAGAAAGAGCTCTTGGAATCATTGTGGATAGTTCTCTGAAAACATCTACTCAATGTGCAGCAGCAGTCAAAAAAGCAAACAGAATGTTGGGAATCATTAAGACTATCATTAAGATAGATAATAAGACTGAAAATATCATATTGCCTCTATATAAATCCATGGTACGCCCACATCCTGAATACTGCGTGAAGAGGTGGTCTCCCCATCTCAAAAAAGATATAGTGGAATTGGAAAAGGTTCAGACAAGGACAACACAAGGCACAGTCAACCTGTGAAACCCTTTGCCTGGGGATGTTGTGAAGGCCAAGACTGTAACAGGCGTCAAAAAAGAACTAGATAAATTCACGGAGGATAGGTCCCTCAATGGCTATTAGCCAGGATGGGCAGGGATGGTGTCCCTAGCCTCTGTTTGCCAGAAGCTGGGAATGTTCTGTTAATTCCCTCTGGGGCACCTGGCACTGGCCACTATCGGAAGACAGGATACTGGGCTAGATGGACCTCTGGTCTGACCCAGTTATGGCCATTCTTATGTACACAGTGCTTTCCAAACACAATGCTCCGAGACACTGATTCAGTAAAGCATTTAATCACATCCTGAATTGAGGGACGTGCTTTGACTTCTATGGAACTTTGCTGAATCAGAGTCTTCGTTTCCCAATGCTGGGATAGCTGGGGGCATAGAAAGAGAGAGCTGAAAGGCTAAGAGAGACAATAAACCAAAATTCTCTTCTACCTAATCAACTGAGGTGCAAAGTTATGTGCTTTGCATACAGCTAGTTCATCTGTCATTTGGCCACATGTAAGGTGCCATACAGGTAGATGAAAGAAACATGGAAGGAATAAATAAGCAAAATGAACAAAAATGGATGAAGGGGGCATATTATAGGTTAAGACTGACCACAGAACAAGAACAGCTAGCACACCAAGGTACTGTTTGATACTATTTAGATGTTTTTCAAGTGTAAATACTCAGGCATTTTAGATTAGACAGATTAGGCACATAACAGATACCAACAGTACAATTTTGTTCCCCATGAAGCGTCAGAACAGTGCCTTCAATGGTAAAAGAAGAGAGATACAGTTTTAACTTGATTCAGATTAATCTGTAAGTATTTTTGATTATGGCTTGAATGTAGAAGCAGCCCCAGCATTAATCAGATGCTTGACCCTCTTATTAAGACCCAAGATCGGCCCTTCACACACGTAATACAAGCAAATGAAATTAGAGATTTCTAGGCAGAAAGTGTTAAAATTATCTAGTATTCAGGTTAAAAAAAAAGAGTTTCTATACATCTGGATATAATGCTTAAATTATCCAAAAGTACAACGTTTGGTTTAAAAAGTCATACAAAACATATAGTACATAATCTGCAGTATCCCAAATTAAGGTTAATACATTTAATGATATAGTTTAAATACCAGCATCCAAATATTCGGATGCATCACTCATAAAAAGCAAGTACACCTCTACCCCGATATAACGCTGTCCTCGGGAGCCAAAAAAAATCTTACCGCGTTATAGGTGAAACCGCGTTATATCGAACTTACTTTGATCCGCCGGAGTGCCTAGCCCTGCCCCCCTAGAGCGCTGCTTTACTGCGTTATATCCAAATTCGTGTTATATCAGGTCGCGTTATATCATGGTAGAGGTGTATAGCGATGAGTGTAGATTGTCCCACAATAATTGAGAATTTAGGATAGGTTGTCCCACGTATATACAATTAATCAGAGAAGTATTTCAATCTCTTTCCAGACTTTGCTTATCTTTACATACTAGATAACTCCGAATAAAATGTATTATTCTGTCAACATTACCTGGGGCCATATCACTGCCTCAAAAATGGCATCAATCTCGTCCACTGTAAAGCGGTAGGTCTCAAAATCAGAAAAAAACTCAGCTACAAGTTTGATCCCAAGACGCCTCAAATTTTTCAGTGGGTTAATAAACCTTAGCTGGATCTGGAAAAAATAAAGACAAAAATACCTATTCTTGCTGCAATACACAACAAGCTAGTTACCCTGCAATGAAATACTGTATTTAATCAATATGGATATGAGGGACTCTTGCTTGAACTACTGCACTGTTTCCTCCTGTTTTCTACCGTGAACAAGTTACCGTTTTCTTGTAAAGATGATTTTAACTTTCTGACTAAGGTCCCAATCCTGCACCGAGTCACAAGGCTTAACAGGGACTTTGCACGGGCACGAGAGCCTACTCGCACATAGCTCGCTGAAGGACTGGGGCCAAAACCGCTGTAAGCGGATACTACAGCTCTTAGCACTGCCCTTAATAGATCTAATACCCCAGTCCCAATATTCAAACAGTACCACTTTACACATCTTCAAAAGCAGTGGTATTTGACCCTGTCTCAATTAGCAGCCAAGTACAGAATAACTTATTGCTACAGAGAGCAATTATATGAAGTCAGAGAAATGGGGACCCCATTTCTAGATACATTTGAATAAAAAAATATTGAGATGGTTCAAGGAATGCCAAACCTCCATGCCGCCCAACCCCTCCTCTTTTTCCCATGTCCCCTCCTTCCCTCCTCCTTTACATCGGTTACCCCACCCTAACATGCCATGTCTATGTAGCATTGCCTGGTCTTGCAGTGTTGACAAACTGTAAAATCTTGCAATTGCATAATTCTATTGGAGCGCACATACATTTTTTTGGTACTTTTCTTTGTCTGTTTCTGTATGAAAATATATCAAATAAATTACCCCCACCACCACCACCCCCCAAAAAGCACAACCAAAACCAGTGACCAAAGGTGAGTTTCCTCTTAGCACATGAAAATGTGCTTAGAGGAGAGAGAGGAATCCGGCAAAGACAGAGTGAGGGGAGGGCTAGAATGTAGTAACAAGACTTACGCTACCCATGCATTTAACGTTAACCACGTTACATTCTCTAGCTTTCCTTAGGGAAGATATTCAACAGGCTAATCAGGCATCTGTTTATAATATTACAGCCTTTTCTGCTGGGCTCCTCTAGGAGGGCTACACTTACGGCGACATGAGGAGTACAGACACTGCATGCCTCCCTAGCATGGGTATAAACAGCAGGGCAGATGGCAAGGCTCTGCTTAGGTGAGTGGAATATAGACACACCAGGACCCTGTGGATACGTACCCTACACGGCTCTCTGCACACCCACGCAGTGCCTCCCCTGTCTACAATGCTATTTTTACCAGTGTAGCATCCCGCTGCTTCCCCCTGCCAGAGCCTTTCACTGTCACACGTAGCTACACACTGCAACGAGTGTGGCTGCAGCCTGCCTTTTGCTGCGGTGTGTAGCTACATGTACCCTACACGCCACAAAGCGTAGACAAGGCCTCTAGGTAACACTTTCAAAAGCTCCTAAGTGACTTAGAAACTACTACTACTTCCTCTTATCCCACCATCTAGGGTCGGCTCACCATGCAAACATCTGCCATCTTCGTCTGTCCGAGGCAGCACTAAGGTCCATCAGCTTACCATCTTCTTTGATGCAATCCACCATCGCTTCCTCGGGGTTTCTTTCCTACCACCCTCTCCTGCCACACCATCTTCCCCAAGTCCTCTTCATTCACTCTGTATGTCTGAACTAGCAAAGTTGCACTTCCTGGATTTTGTCAGACACATCACGGACTGAGACTTCCATCCTGCCGCTTTCATATCACAATCCATCCCTTCGTGGGACTATATTGCACAAAGACATCTCATCTCGAACATCTTCAGGCGTTGAACTTGCCGTCTCTTTACTGCCCATGCTTCTGCACAATACAGCACTGCGGGGCACACCATTGTTACATACAGTTGGGCTTTCAGTGTCAGTGAGATGTTATTCCACTGTCTTCCAGAATTCCCCGGTCTGAACTGTATCTCGCATTCATGCTCACTGTCATCCGCAACCCAGCTGTCCAGATACCTGAACTGCTCGGTCTGGTTTAGTCATACTCCATTAATCTCTATATTCAGTTTCCCTGAGGCACATCTACCGACTCATATTACCTCGGTCTTAGTCATATCCATTTTCTTCCCATGCCAGCTTATCTGGCCATACCACTGATTTACTCTTTACTCTAGCTCTTTTTCTGAGAACACACTTATAGCTATGTCATCTGCATATAGCAGCTTCTCACCTTTCCCATTGAGATCTTCCATCAACATGATAAACAGCAGCAGACTAAGGGCCCCAGGTGCAGTCAGACTTTCACGTCAAAAGGGCTGGTCATTCCAAAACATGTTCAGATCGCTGTTTTAGGTGATATTAAATCCTCAGACACGCCATATTTCCTCAGCACTAGTGTGAGCATCTTTCTGTCCACGCTATACTATGCCTTTTCTAGGGCTCTAAGTGCCCAGAAGTGATCCTGTTGGTACTTAACTGCCTCTCGATCACTTGCTGAATTACAAACACGGCATCTGTGGTTCCTCATCCTCTCCTAAAGCTGAGTTGTTCTTGTCTGAGGACGGGTTCCAGCATTCTCCTAATCCTGGCATCCAAGACGTGTTCCAGTACTTTCATTCAACGTAACAGTAACTTTATCCTTCAACAGTTTCCACATTTGTGGACGCTCCCCTGTTTATGTACTTAGACCAAGATAGACCAACAGAAATCTTTGGATATTCACATATCTTGCCATATGGCTTTAACCCAGGGGTCAGCAACCTTCGACACGTGGCCCATCAGGGTAACCCACTGGCAGGCCACAAGACATTTTATGTTGACCATCTACAGGCCTAGCCCCCTGCAGCTCCCAGTTGCCGCAGTTCGCTGTTCCCAACCAATGGGAACTGCAGGAAGCGGCGGCCAGCACGTCTCTGCAGCCCACGCCGCTTCCCGCAACTCCCATTGGCCAGGAACGGCGAACCGCGGCCACTGGGAGCTGCGGGGGGCCATGCCTATGGACGGTCAATGTAAACAAAACGTCTCATGGCCTGCCAGCCGATTACCCTGATGGGCTGTGTGCTGAAGCTTGCTGACCCACTCTGTTCATCCATTTTATGCCTCTCTCACACAGGACTTTCTCCAGGTCCGCTGTCACTTCATCGGTCCTACCACCTCACTGTTCTTCATTATCCGGACTGCATTTCTCACCTTTCTCCATTGTGTCAGAGTCAGGCACCACATTAGGATATTGGCAACTCTTCCAAAAAGGGGTTTGCCTCATTTAAGAGACTCTCAAATTATTGTTTCCATCTCACCTTCATTTTTTCAGGTGTTACTAAGCAGTTTCTCCTGGTCATCATTTAGAAATGGTGCTGCAATACCATCCTCCTTCCCTTTGTATCTGATTTTTGCAATGCTATAGATCTTTTGGCCAGCCAGATGTGGGTGGTTTACAAGCTCAGCATACAAGTCATCTATGGCACTGTCTTTGGCCTTCTTCACTGCCTACTTAGCAGCATACTTTGCTTCTTTGTATTTGCTTTCATTCACACTCGATGGGCTTGTGTCTTTTTCTTTATGCACCATTTTCTTATTTCAGATCGCTACCTTCACTTCGTCAGTCCACCACAACTCCTCTCTTTCCCTAGATTTCCCACAGCTGTACTGTCCATACACCTCTTTTGATGCTGCAATCTTCACTCTTTTGATGTGGTTCCACTCTTCCCCAGCCGATACCAAACCTGTTTCCAGGCACTTACTCACTGCTTGTACAAACTTCTCTGCTGTCCTTCCCCTTAAGGGCCTGTGCTTTAATCTTGTTTCTTTTGAGCTTAGTTCCCTCCTTGTCCCAATGTTCAACCGCAATCTTTATCACAAGAGACATGATTTTTGCTACTAAAAATCAGAATGACAGATGATAATTTTTACACCAAATAAACTGAATCAGATTCCCCATCTACTCAAGCGAGAGGAAGGAGATACATAGGCCTCTTCTCAAGGGGCATGCTTTATGGACATGGACAGATTCCATATTGAAAGTGAACAGTAGGAAACAGTAAAACTGTAACTGAGCTCAGAACTACAAAAGTAGATATTTAACTCTTTGGGCAATATCATCTTGCAATAAATGACTCTCAAACCCACAGGAATTTCTTGTAATAATTATCCAAGATAAACAGATTTCTCATATCCTTCTCTGAACTCTCAACACCTCACTAGCTAATGAAGTGTTAAATTAAGTTTAACAAGTGACAGCATGGCACCACAAATACCTCTCCAAGAGTTACTCAGTCACAACTGATGGTGAGAGAGGGCATTACTTGAATAACTTTGCAGTACAAAAGTGATTACTCTAGAGACAAATAAAATTACTTTTGCACTACTGTAAACTGGATTATGGACTGTAACCATCCGAAAATTACCCTTCCCTTGTTGCTAGCCACTGCTACAGCACTTAGAGGAGCACAAGGGAAACCATGATATTAAAACCAAAAAAAAGAAAGACAGAATTTTTCTTTCCCTGTTTGAATTCAAGTCCAGAAAGGACTCTAGTTGCCCCAAACCTCTAGTTAGTGTGTGCACTTTGGCTTAATGAAATGCAGTGTTTTTAAAAAAATGTATTTGACATTCAAATTCTTGTTTGTATGAATTGTTATACGCAATGTTTTAAAATGCATATTTTATTAAATAAATTCAACACTGTGACTGACTGAAATGCCAACAATTTAACAGCATTTTAAACAACTATTTAACAGCAATATAGTCATTCTATATAAACACTAGGGCATTTTAAGACCAATGTTGCTGGCCTATACTTTTATCCATCTTTCTATTATTCACTGGTTTCTAAAGCTTTACTCCTTATTGGCACTAGGCGTAATTTGAACCAATAGAGTTGAAACACACACACACACACAGTACCATGTTCCTTACCTTCTCTCTTTGTTGAAGGATGTGGGATACTGTTGCTGTCATACAAAGTAAAATCTGTAAAATCTCAGGTAAGTACTGAGTGATCAGATGGCCCATGTTTTTCAGTACAACCTCAAGGCTGTTGAACAGACTGTGCTGGCGGCCTAGAGGCAGGACTTTAGATAAATCCAGTTCTGATATTGTTTGGAGTACTGCAACCTGGCAAGGTCCTACAGAAGGAAGGAGGACAGTGAAAATATATCCGTTCATCTTTACCTTGGTAAGTAAGGACCCGATTTCAACAGGCCAAATGTCAAGGTCTGAGGTTCCTCTCAATGTGAGAAAGGGTGGCAAATCTGGCCCTAAATTATAAGCCCTTTAAATGCTCCTAATTCAGCTTCTTCGTAAAATTAACGAACAGCTCCAGCTGTCTATCATGGTTTATATATGGCCCTCATTGCTGTAGTGTCGGAGTGCCTCACAATCAACTTATCCTCATAATGCCCATGTGGCACTGTGCTCACCAGCCCTTCAGAAAGGAAGGACAACACAGTAGTTAGGATTAGGCTGACCAGATGTCCTGATTTTATAGGTATAGTCCTGATTTTTGGGTCCTTTTCTTATATAGGCTCCTATTACTCCCCACCCACTGTCCTGATTTTTCACACTGTCTGGTCACCCTAGTTAGGATGCCAACCTGGGACTCTGGCATTCTGGGTATGATTCCCTGCTCTGCCACAGACTTCCTGTGACCCTGGGTAAGTCACTCAGTGTCTCTGTGCCTCAGTTCTGTAATAACGGTACAGGAATAGTAGTACATTGTACAGCACAGAAGGAAAACTGTGGCCAAGGGCTCAGGCGAAACCTTGACTCTTATTTAAAAACAAAACAAAAAAACCCAAAACCAGTGCCATGGGTGCTTTAATTTACACAGGGTACTTATATGGCCCCCATTTCCATAATATCTAAGCCCCTCACAGTCCTCAAAATATTTATCCTCCCCACATCCATGAGGTAGGGAAGAACTATTATCCCCAGTTTCTAATGGCAGAAGCATACCAACACTGAAG
Source organism: Chrysemys picta bellii (assembly GCF_011386835.1). Classification (NCBI taxonomy): domain Eukaryota; kingdom Metazoa; phylum Chordata; order Testudines; family Emydidae; genus Chrysemys; species Chrysemys picta. The sequence continues at coordinate 87,770,317 of NC_088791.1, read as the reverse complement.
TGCTTCACAGGTTCAAAGAGCAGGTCCAGGAACATTCTAATCTCTTCAGGCAGCGAGCCAGCAAGGAATCTCAGAACAATTGACATACGAGTGCCCGCAGCAGATTTGCCCTGAGTTCTGCTTCCAGTTTTGTTTCTCATCCGCCCATAGAGAATTCTTCAAAAGCCAAAAAGAAATAGTATTCGTGAGTTCTCCACTAGCTGCCTGTTTCTGAACCATTGCAGGAGCAGTTTGGCTGGTTCACAATCTTTGTTCAGAAAGTTTAATCTGAACTACATGGCTTAACTAATACTCCCCACGATTACCTCTATTGCTGCTTGACACCCAGTAACACTACCAGAAAGGGTGTGCTCTTGCTCCCAACAAGGTCACTGGAAATTTTGCTAGTGATCTGAATGGGAGCACAGCTTAAGTATGAATTATCAAAGCATCACGCTAGTATGAAGACAGAGTTATAGCTGAGGAAGCACTTTCATTGTAAAATGCTATTTCCATGTATTTATCAAATAAATGTAATACCCTGAGGGTGAAAATCTCTCAGATTTCTTCTTAAGCATATTGTTTGGAAAATATGAGCTTAACTAATGCATTCAACAATACACTACACACACACACACACACACACACACACACACACACACACACACACGTATTAAGGTGAATACCATGTACAGTAATGAACAAGGAGTTCTTAGTTGCTGTGAGAGCCATACATTTGCATCGTCTCTTTAAAATATCAACCAGAGGCTGCATTATGTTTCTTCTATAGCCATCGTTTTATTTTAATATGCAGAGTTTATGCAGTGTTTCACCCACACACCTCATAAGTACAGGAACAAGATCTGGTCGGTGTTGCATTTTAACTATAGTGTTCTCCTCGGATATGCTGAAATGAACTATTTCTTCTTTAAAGCTCTTATCTTCCAGTAACCTTTGCAAGTTCTCCCTGCAAATATTAAACAGTTATTTATTAAAGGATCACATCCTTACCCTTTTAACAAAAGGGTAAGTAAATCAACTAGCTCAACTCCATTACATAGACTGCTACTTTTCATACAGAGTTCTGTAAAGGCTATCCAAGTGGGTGCATAATGGTTATAAAGAACTACAAAAATCCTTTACTGAAAAGATCGCAATTGGCCACTACATACCATGGTGGGTCTGGATGAGGGAAAAGGTTTGTTTTGTTTTGAGAAAGAGTTCAAATCTGATAGATAAAATATTTCAGTTTTTCCATTTCTGAATGAACATGACCCTACTGCACTCCTCTGCCTTCTCTAAAACAAAAACAGCAATTCCTCTTCTCAGATATCTGCTTTTCAAGACTAGTCTAGGTTACCTTCTGTGACTGTAGCTAGATCTCAGGCACAATGGCATGTAGGTGACAACCTCTTTTCTTCTTTATCGTCTACAAAAGCTTTTTCCATTTTAATTTAAATATAAATAGGAGAAGCTTTTTTTTTTAATTCTGTCCATTTCCAAATTCAGATTTGGAATAGGAATATTAATTTTTCTTGGGTTCAGAAAGTTGTGGATATTTCTCTTAGAAGCAGATGATGCCAAATATCATAAATACATGTTTGATGTGCTACCTAATGATTTATCTGTGTTGGAAGAATTTTAAAGCTCTTACTTGTATGGCAGTAGGTGCGGATGCTTGTAAGTCATGATGCAGTCAAGGGCTACTTTTTGCACATTCTGGTCTTGATGGGACAACAGCTGAAGGTAACATTTTACAAGAAATGAAAATTAGGAGAAAGCCCAAATAATATATACACTTCTCCTTATACCACTAGATCAAGATGATTTACTCAAGAGAGAATTCAGCCCTTAAATGGGGGGCGGGAGAAAGAGAGAGTAATTATCTAACCTAAAGGGATCCACAATAAAGGGAATTTCATTTTAGAACAGTCATTTAAAAGACACCAAGCAGCAAATATTTCCTACCACTATACATCTAAGAGAGATAGTTACAGAACACATTAGTTACTTGTTTCTAAAAAGAAAAAACAAAAACAAAAATCCAGGACATCATTACTGGTATTTGATGGCATAGCTGCTGGAACTAGAGGTGCTGGGGTGCTGCCGCACCCCCGGGCTTGAAGTGGTTTCCATCATATCCAGGGTTTACAGTTTGGTTCAATGGCTCTCAGCACCCCCACTACACAAATTGTTCCAAAGCCCGTTTGATGGGTACAGCAATTAAACAACGCAATCATCAACTTGTGTTTTAACAAGTTATTTTTATAGAGTGTCTTTTGCAAGATCACTTTCGGGCCAGCATTGTATTTGTGTCACACTGGGTAAAATAATGGATCAGCCAAACCATTCCAAAATGTTTGCGCCACATACATCCAAGTTACGAAAACGCACATAGAACATTAGACTTGTTAAAAAGAGAAATACAAGGGGAATAATCAAAAACCCATCAACAATAGCATTAAGGGGTGAATCCTGCCAATGGCCAGGCTAAGAGGAATACGGAACATTACCAAAAACCTCACCTTTCCCCCACCTAGTTCTTCAGTTCCATGGTAAACAGCACATAGCAAAATCCCCATTTTTGATGTGATCTGTTTTAACCCACCCAGCATTCGGAAGGCATGGTATCAATCCAGCAGTTGTGCTACAGCGCGGAGCTAACAAATAGCACATCAGTTTTGCCATATTTGGTTGTTCTGCACTCTTTAAAAATGTTAGTTAAATAAAACGTTTTTAAAATTTACAAGTCTGGTCAATATTTTCCTAAAAAACACAGACAAGCAATCGAACCCACAGAGAGCAGCTCTTTCCTAAGCAAAGTTCAGAGGTTTACAGGAGTACAATGAATGCTGAAGCATTCCATTAGAGCAGAAGCTGGTGATCTGAGACGGACTGAACACTGGGGAACTAAAGCAGTAACACAGAATGAATGGTTAGCTGGTATATGCCAAAGGATGTATGAATGTATGTCTTGAATGATCAAAGTTAAGTTCATGTCTCATGGATGATCATTCAACACGTGTTGTTAAAGAAGACAAGATTTTGGCAATTCCTTTTGGCACAACACTTTTACAGGGACTTATTTCCAAAAAATTCAAGTTGATAAACTCAGTCCGGTTTCCTGAGGGAGCACCCTTTAAATAGCATATCTTGGATTTATAATTTCCCTTAAAAATTACTTTTTCCCCTTCTCCCCATTTATGTTTAGACGGGGACTTTTAGGCAGAGACAAGCCACACCTCTCTTCACACCTCTGGCTACCGCTTGCTGCCTGTTTACATTCAGTTTCAGCGTTGCAGCCTGCTGTTACTGGTAAAACCCCTATGCAGAGCCTGGGGAAGGATGGACACCATCAAACAACAAAAGTGAAGAAACAGAAAAATAAAGAGAAAGGCATTTTTCTCTCCAATCTCTCTCAGCTATCTGGCCTGGTTTCTCAGGGCACGTGTACACTACAGGCACTACAAAAGCACAGCTATGCCACTGTAGCGCCCATTGACGCTTCCCAACACTGATGGAAGAGATTTTCCTGTCAATGCAGGTAATCCACTTCCCCAAGAGGCAGTGAGGCTGGCTTAACTACAGCACTCGAAGAGTGTGAATTTCTCACACCCCTGAGCAACATACTAGGTCAATCTGAATTTTAGGTGTAGACCAGGGCTTAGACTGATGGTCACGACCAAGTTTTCTTTCTCCATGGCTAGATGGAAAGGGGATCCTGAAACTTTCCTTTGTACCATGGGGCTACAATACAGAAAAGGTCAAGAACTGCTGAGCTATGGTAATGTTAGGAGTCACTTTTAACACAGTGCAAAATTTTCAGATAGTGATATTCAAGTTGACTGTGTCCCTTTAAGGCGTAACTGCTGTACACTGCATTGCAACAGTCAGTCATTCTCTTTACAAAGAAGGACCCTTTGGCTTGGTGTTCAGATAAGACAGGAATATATTTGTTTATTAAGCAATACAAAAATGTTAAGTATTATTACCTGATTGTACAACTCATTTAACTTTGATTCCAGATACAGCGCACGTGGATTCAAAAACTTGGAGAAAACTTGCAAATGGGCTATTAGCTGCCTGAAACAAAAACAAAACACGCTTTTAACAATGAAACAGATACACACCCTGTGTTATTACCAACGGGCAGGAGAAATGCACCAAGATTCTGAGTTTCTGAACGTCAGTATGTAGGGCTACACTTACCAACAGGCTCAAATGGCAGTGGAAGGATTTGATGTATACCAGTGCAAAAGAGTGGTAGGGATAAACTGGACCTGGGGACAGGACTGCACCACCCAAGAACAGCCACATCTCCACTTGCTGGGGAAAGGGAGAAGTGGGGGGATGGGGGAGGAGAAGGGAAATCAACCGTGCCAAAAATGATCAGGACTGGTCAAAAAGGTACACGTGCAGAACAGCACGAGTCTACACTGATTCAGCAGCTACCTGTAGAGGTCCACACCAAAAAATTTCTACTGAATCTGCCACATGATTTGAATTTCCTCCACCCTGTCTAACCCCAGCAAAGGGAGGTGCTGTAACCATTATCTACCCTCCACAGACAGTACTGTAATATGGTCTCCGCTGAATGACGACTCGTGATGGAGTTGTGCACAATACGTGTTACCAGGCACACACCAGTCTCTCAGATCACGCCTAGCTCTTATTTTTTCATCATTTTCAAGGAGGAGTTTGTAATATACATTTTGTAAGAGCCTAAACTACAGTGGTGCAAATCTGACAGTATAATGAGTCGTCCAGGGTCAAGAGGAAAAGTGTTCACTAAAGAATTCATTAACAACAAGCCAGTAAACCTTTTGCACCTTAGTTATTGCTACCAGCATTTTAAAAGTTTCCATTTAGGAACAAGAACATTTTGAAGCAGAAGTTCAAATCTGGTGACAATCTGATTTTTGTAATTATTACTAATTCACAGATCTGAACCACTCAGCTCAGGGAACAGAACAAAATAATAGAACTGATAAAACACCTACAATTAAGCCAGAATATAGACTAGAATTTATTGCATCTTAATGTGCAAGATGACATTTTTAAAGTTCTTTGTTGCTACAAATGTCATTCTCAAACAGGCAAAAATAGTTCATTTGAATCACCTAAAATGTGTATTTGACAGATATCAGCAGGGTAAAAAGGCCATAATCAAGAAGTTTCAAAACTGTGTTTTACGACACAAGCCATAGACAATTTACTCACAAAATAACTTGATATTGTTGAACAATGATGTCACGATAGCATATATTTATAGCAAGAAATACCAGAAAACCTGTCAAGAACAAGGACATCAGGGCCAAGATTTTCAAAAATGGGTGTCTAAAGCTAGACTCTGAAATCCGTAATTGGGTGCCTACAATGATTTTCAGAAGGCCTGCATGCCCATCAGCTCCCACTGACTTTAAAAGAAAAGCAGACACACACAGAGGCAACAGTTATTCCCCCCCAAACAGTAACTTTGGAATCCTGCTAGGGCTGCCAACCCCCACAGGACTGTCCTGAGTCTCCAGGAATTAAAGGTTAGTGATGAAACCTCCAGGAATACATCCAACCAAAATTGGGATCCCTAGACCCCGCACTATTTTTGCTTCAAATTATGCAAAGCTATGGCCTAATACCCATCTTACGGTAGTGCCCAGAGGCTCCCGTCAGGGTCCCCCACTAGTGCTAGGTGTCGCATGGGGACAGGACCCCCCCTTTCCCCCCCCCCAAAGAGCTCACAAAAGACTGGAATAGACGAAGGAAGGGGAAAGGGATGCACATAAGCCCAGTGATCATAACCAAGTGAGTCACCCCATTCCTATGAAGCCTTTTAAAACACCAAACGGTTAATGTTTGCATTTCACTTGCTCCCTGCCCAATCAAACAAAAGCAAAACTCACTTTGCTGCAGCTCTTCTCGTTTTCTTTTTTTGCAACCCTTCAACCACCGGTTCTACCATTCCCTCCATCTCCTCTTTCTCCACCTCCTGGGTAGCTTGGTGTATCTCTTCAGTGGGTTTTTCTTCCTCTTCTACTGCACCTCTGTTTTTCTTTCTAAGATCCTGGATTGGAGCCACCAGAGAATCTGCTGGGTAATACTCATTGCTATATTAAAAATAAATCAAATCAAATCAATAGAACAGTATCTGCTGGCGTGAGGTTTGTTTGAAGCTGTTCACAATTGGAAGTTCCAATTATCCACAGAGTTGTGCCTGGTGACACTGTACAGTTCAAGATCCCCAAAAGCGGTTCATTTCAGCATGCAGATGGGCATTTCTTCTATTGTGAATGGCGGAGATATTAAAGGAAGTGAGCAAATGTAAAGGAAAAAGACAATGAAAGGGAAAAAAAATTAAAGGACTAAGATCAGAAAAACGTGGTGAGGAAAAAGAAGAGAAAGTGAATCTAAGTAGAATGGGAGAATTTTTTTAAAAAGTTGGCAGGGATGTGTGAAAATGTAAGTTAGGAAGTGTAGGAATTGATGATGTATTATATAGTAGAAGCCCTCTTACTTGAAAACAGTTAAAAGCAATCTAGACAAAGCACTGTAGGAAATACACTATAAAGAAGAGTCAAGGGCTGGCAGGGGAAATAGAGTGAGGGCCTAATTCACAGCCTGCTGGAGTGAATAGAAAGACTCCCACTGATTTTAGTGGGCACCGAACCAGGCCCTAGATACACTAAAAGGTATTTTCCTATTTCTGTCTGAATAAAAATACATGCTTTCATTTTACGAACAGGGGAGACAAGGAGGAGCCTCATCTTCAAGTCTATTTCCAAGACACTTTACTTCCATTGAAACTACACCCTCCGTAGCAGTAGCGAGGCTGTGTCACCAGAACTCATTAGTAAACTGGGGCTCAACACAGCAGCCAATTGACAGCTTACATTTCAGGTTGCTTTATTTTTTCCACTCTCTCTAGCATGAGCTATGTTTAACCGAAAGGAAGGACCAACTTCAATATAAAATTCAGGTCTCAGGAAATAAAATCCATTAAAAAAAACAAACCACCCATCAGTTGTCTTATAGGGACCCTAGTAACTCTGCCTTCATTTATGACATTTCCAAGCAACATGTCTCATCGCTGAACATGTCACTTACCTAATGAATCTCAAGAGAAGTGGGGAAAGCTCCCTTGACCTGGGCTCCACTCTGTCTGGAAACTTGGCCAACGCCTTCCAAAGCAGAAACCGGAAGTTTGCGTAATCTATCCGCTCACTGCAATCCGTTCTAAACCTCAGCTGCTCGAGATACAGGCTTCCCACATTTCCTTCTCGGATCTTCTCACTCTCAGCATCTGTAGTGCCTGCCTGCTCTTCACTCAGCTCGTCTTGCAGCTCTCTCTCTATATAGGAAACAAACCACGGTCCTCATTACTTCAAGAAAACTTCAAAGAGCTTATTCAGTAATTACTGGTGGTGGGGTCAGTGCCCTGGGATAAATAACAGCAACCGTTTATATTAATGTTTGCCATCTATCTAGCAAATTCTGTTTAATATTGATCTGACCGCAATACAGGTTAGAAGGTACCCTGGGATGTCAAAGTTAGGCCCCTTGCTGAAGTTCTAAGCAAAGTAGCCCCAATAAATGGCTGTCCTTGTGCCATACAGTGAACCCAGTATTCACATTCAAGAGCAGGGTCAAGGAAAACAGATACATTTGGCAGAAATTCTACTGATTCCATGTTGAACAGGGTGGCGAAGAAAGATTCTCTAGAGACTAGACATTACTGAAAATCCTCACAGACTCCTACAGTCCATCATCATCATGGGCAGAACCAGTTTCGGCACAAAGCAAGCACTGCCTGGTGCCCCATATGCTAGGATGACTCTGCAACCCATGGATTGCCCCTATTTACCTCATGGGAAGTAGAAATAATAATAATATATGGAGATATACCTATCTCATAGAAATGGAAGGGACCCTGAAAGGTCATCGAGTCCAGCCCCCTGCCTTCACTAGCAGGACCACGTACTGATTTTGCCCCAGAACCCTAAGTGGTCCCCTCAAGGATTGAGCTCACAACCCTGGGTTTAGCAGGCCAATGCTCAAACCATGGGAAGGCAACAATTCTGACAGATCTCCGCTCTCTCCCTCGAGAAATGAGGCCAGAAGGGAGGGGAAAAACTTATGTCCTGATTTTTCCCCTTTTGCCAGTTTGGAGCACACCAGAGCATAAAACCAGCCCTGTTCATGAACCACCTGGACCATAGCTAAGTTAGTGTCTAAACATCTACAAAACATGAATTACCAGCATAGACAGCCGCTTTCTCCAAGTGCTCATAATAGACTTTCCAAAACTGTTTATTCTCCATTTCATTTGCATGAGACCTAACAATAAACAAGACAGTAATTAAGTAAAAAATTCCATGTGATATTAGCCAGTTATACTGCTAGTATGTTCAAAAACTTGGTGTCCAGCCCTACGCAGCATGTAGGCAAGACATTTGCTGTGTGCAGTTATAACATTTCTTTGCCTTCATCTGAAGATCCCAAAGGTTCATTGTTATCAGAATATCCTGGTTATAGCTTGTGAATACAAAGGGACCCTTTGGTACAGATGTTTTCAAGTCTTTCAATATTGCCTATGCAATAACATAGCACTTAAAACCAACACAAAGAGTCAGCGAGGATTCACCCACTGAAGATGTAGTTTAACATTTTCATGATTTCTCTTCTCCGATGGGGAAAATGACACATTATATCACAGAATGTACAGAGAAAAAGCTAAGTGGTCACAAGCCAGGCAATTCACCCTGAAAGCTGACATTCCAAACTTAGGGCTCAATCCAGTGCCCATTCAAATCAACGGGAGCTCTTCCATTGACGCAAGTAGGTTTTGCACCAGACCCTTAGTGAGGGGAGGAAGGAGAGATGGACTGATTTGTTATTTCTATAACACCTAACATATGATGGTCATAATAGTGTGAGATCAGGAGTTGGCTATCTTGGATTCGAGCCTGTTACCTTTACGTCCCAACCCTAGATGTAATTTAACAATACTTTTGCCTATGAGTCGTCTTTAATATTTGTGCATCACAAAAACAAGTTAAAAAGTAGCAGTCTATAAAGAGCAAGATTTACTTGACAGATCAGAGGCATTTCTATGGTACCTCATGTAAACGTACGTCTTGCTTGTGTGTATTTACATTTATTTTTAGGAATGCGACACATTTTTATTTAGTTTTTTAAAGGCCTGGGGGCAGCTGCAACAATACAACTGAGGCTCCCACCATCCACTAGCACATACTTACGTTATGAGCTCAACAACAGGATCCCAGAGAGGGCTGAAGTTAATATAGAGCATTCCCAGTAAATACTGAAGAGGCACCTACAGTGACACACAAGAAAACTTCTGTTTTAAAAAGCTAACAATGATATTTAAAGTAAGTATAAAAACAGCTTCACTGATCGATGAACTGCAAGAAAAAGCAATAAAGTCAAGTTAAAATCTCTCAGAATCAACACCCATAATTAAGACATTTAGATTATTATTTGTACTCTGGTAGTGCCAAGGCCACATTGTGCTAGGCACTACACAAACATATAAACAAGGAGAGTATTCCCTGTCCTGAAGTGCTTACATTGCATTAGACCCAGGGCCCATCTGGATTTGGCTCCTCATTGAGCTAAGTGACATAGAGACACACACAATCCCTGCCCCAAGGAGTTTACAACTCAAGAAGGAACGTTATAAAAGCACTTAAGTATCAGTAGTAATAAGTTAATATTTAGCTAGTACAGGAAAAATCCTGATCCTAGTAGCCTTGACAGCCCACAGCAGCATGGTCAGATTCAGCAACCATAGAGGGATGTCCCTGCAATCTATAAGGCCTCAATCCTGCAATGAGCTCCAAGTAGGCAGACCCCTGAGCCCTTGCAGAGCTCCACTGAGGTCCAATGACACAGAGTTTGTTGCCAGGTCAGGGGATAAATTGCTAACAGCTCACCCCAGCCCTTCGCATCGCCTCCACCTGCTTTCCTCTCATTACTCTTTACAGACGTGTTTAGAACGTTTATCGAAATACCATCACTTTTTTTCGGTTTTTGCCCCTGCTAGATATTGAGGCAAATATAGTTTAGTCAGTTCAGGATAAAAACACCCAACAACAAGACATACTGATCACCAATTGGAATCAAAGATATTTCCCAACTTAGTGCAATACTGCACATTTAAATGCATTATGGCACCTTATACTTTCCTCTGAAGCATCAAGCACTGGCCATTGGAGAAAGGCTAGAGAGACGATTGCTCAGGTGGGACTTTCAAAAGCACTCAAGCCGTTGTCTTCTTTTGGCTTAAAAACAGCAATGTCAGATGTCCAAGCCTAGGCTGGCAATCCTAGCTTCCAGTGATGTGGAGTGGATAGCAGAGATACCACTGGAATACGGTGGTTTTGGGCACTGTTCTAGAGTTTGACCTCTGTTTTTGGCAGTCACAAATAGGACTGTGCCTGAGGGCTTGTTTACACTTACAGCGCTGCAGATCTTAATGAAGATGCTACCTACGCTAAAGGGAGAGCTTCTCCAACTCCCAAGAGGTGGTAGCTATGGCAACGGGAGAAGCCCTCCTGTCAACACAGCACTGTCTACACTGGGAGTCACATCAATATAACTATGTCACTCAGGGGTGTGGATTTTCCACACCGGAGTGATGTAGTTATACCGACATACATTTGTATGCCCCCACCTATGGAGAAGTCAGGCGCGTAATACCATGCAATGTGCGGATGTGATTTAAAGTGAACCATATTTTCCATGGGAGCGAAAACCCGCATGGGTCTTTGGTTAGGTGCTTGATGAGGTGTTTGTTCGGGATGCTGATGTCTTTCCACCTTACTCACCATTGATCTTCAGGGGAAAGCCTCATGTCTTTGAGCTCTGGTGCTGCAAACTAAAGGGAGTCAGGAGCAGCAAAGTCCCAGTGACTAGTAATGAAAGTTGAGCTCTTAACTCACTCATGATGATTAGTTTCTTTCCAGCCTGCATTTACTGAAGCCTTCACAAGTCACTGAAAAAACTCATGATGAAGTAAAATGCAAAATTTTCTTGCCTTATAAAAAGGAAACAATCCATTGTACCTTTCGGCAGTAACTTCTCACCTCATGTAAAGGTCCATCTGGTACTGTAGACTGCACCACATCATGCCTCAGTTTCCTTAAATGAAGAAGTTTTTCTCTATAATCATTCACACTGGCTGGCACGAGTTCAGCTTGAAGTAATATGGCAAACACGGACTGAAGCTCTCCTGTTCCATCATCCTGAACAAACCAGTGAAATGCCTTTTGTTAGAGGATTCCTCTAGACAATTGTTTTGTCATAATTCACTATTTAAAGGCACAGGCTCAGCTGCTGTAAACTGGCATAGCTCCACTGAATTTGATGGAGCTACAGAGATTTCCACCAGCTGAGGATCGGGCCCATAAAATTACAGTCTGAAAAAACAAATAAGTATAAAGGGAGCCCACTTTAGCTAAAGAACAGAGACTAGCATGTGTAACTGGCAAATAAAGTCAGTGTCAAGAAAACCGCTTATATTAAAAACAACACCCCCGTGGTTTTGAAATGTTAAAGCAGAAATGGTAATACTACCTTGGTTGATGTAGGAAGCTGAGCCTCAAAATGATTTAAAATCCTTATTGTCAAGAGTCGGACCTATTAAAAGTGAAAGCATGTTTTAGAGGCGTACTGCAAATGGTGAAAGGCCATTGAAAATGGCACAATTTTAAAGAGATGAAGGGCATTCACTCTTGCACATAATTGCACATTTCACCTTTAGGCCTTTTTTATTTAGCTTATTTCCAACACCGCTAGTTAAGAATTCATTTTTCCATTAAAAAGAACAGGAGTACTTGTGGCACCTTAGAGACAAACATTTGTTAGTCTCTAAGGTGCCACAAGTACTCCTGTTCTTTTTGCGGATACAGACTAACACGGCTGCTACTCTAAAAACTTTTTCCATTAAAACACAAATCATCTTGCACATACTGGAAACCGTTAGAAAAGAAGATTACCTTAGAGGTGCTGGAGGAAATATTTGTTTTCAGTTTATCAAACAAATCCATTAAGTTCTCATGGGAAAGAGGATCCTGGCAACCACACAAAGCCAACCTCGTATAATAGAGATCAGCCAGTAGCAAGACCGATGGGTCTGAAGGAAAGGTGCTGAAACAAAATATTTGTTTATTATTGTACAAGGTGAACCACGATAAAAAAAAATCTCATATGGGGGAACCCTCTTCCCCCAAATCAGGATTCTGCTAGCACATTACACACCAGTAAGGTCTAAATTACGCAGGGCAAATGAGACATGTGAGGGTCTTTCATTTCCCTCTCTGCCTGTAACTGGACCTGCAGCTCTGTGGCTGGAAGGTTAAGCATGTGCATGCAGAGATCCTGAATGAGCAGGGACCTGCACAGGGGTGCTATGAGGATAAAATCCATTAATGATTGTCAAGCACTCAGATACAGTGGTGATGGAGGCCCATATAAGTAGTAATGCTGCAAGTCCCAATTTGTTTTCTCTGGCTGGATTGGGAGAACTCTGTTGGGAGATCATACAGACCTTAAACACTTTCTGTAATTGCTCAGTTATTATTAGGGCCCTACCAAATTCATGGCCATGAAAAACACATCACGGACCGTGAAATCTGATCTTGTGCGTGCTTTTACCTTATACTATACAAATTTCATGGGGGAGACCAGCATTTCTCAAATTGGGAGTCCTGACCAAAAAGAGAGTTGCAGGAGGGTCACAAGTTATTTTAGGAGGATCACGGTATTGTTACCCTTACTTCTCCACTGCCTTCCAGAGCTGGGCGGCCGGAGAGTGGCAGCTGTTGGCCAGGTGCCCAGCTCTGAAGGCAGCGCCCCGCCAGCAGCAGTGCAGAAATAAGGGTGGCAATACCATACCATGCCACCTTTACTTCTGCGCTGCTGCTGGCGACGGCTCTGCCTTCAGAGTTGGGCTCCTGGCCAACAGCAGCTGCTCTGCAGCTGCCCAGCTCTGAAGGCAGCGCCAGCGCCACCGCCAACAGCAGCACAGAAGTAAGGGTAGCAGTACTGCAACCCCCCCCTACAATAACTTTGGGCACCTCCCCCCATCAACTCCTTTTTGGGTCAGGACCCCTACAATTACAACACTGTGAAATTTCAGATTTAAAGAGCTGAAATCATGAAATTTACTATTTTTAAAATCCTATGACCATAAAATTGACCAAAATGGACTGTGAATTTGGTAGGCCCCTAGTTATTATATATGTTAATTATTAGTTGAAGAGGGTTAATGGAATAGTCAGTTTTCATAAGTGTTTATTAAAATGCGGAGATCAAAAGCGAGGTGCTCCCTCTTACTGCGGGAGAGTACAAAATAATGTCTAAAATCAATATCTAATGGGGGAATGGAATCCTCCTAATTCTGTAGGAGAATCCTCTAGACCACAACAAGAATTAAAATGTGATATTTATGTTTAGCCGAGACTATTTTCACTTTACTTTTTTTTTGTAAGTAAAACAAAATACAAGATTCCTGGCTGCAATCCCGCAAGATAAAACCAGCATTGTTGCATTCACACATTCAACAGCAACAAAAGTTAATCTGCAGTTTTCACACAATTCAAAGGAGCAGATTGTTATTATGGAGACAGGGCTATAAAGCGTACGCCATACAGTACAGAGAGCTGGCAGTGCCTGACAACATCCCTACCCCGGATGGCTAAAAACCTGAAGAAACATGCTGGTGTAAGACAACAGGAAACAAACAAAGCAAGCATGTTTGTTTTGCTTAGTAGCCTTTAAATAAAGGCAAAGTTCTCTCTTCACTACATTAAGTGGAACACCAGAGAGTCAAGAGTTCACTTACGTCACCAAGTTCTTCACACGTTCCACAGGTAACAAATGGAGAATTTCAGAAGATTCTGCTAAACTAAGTAGCGTGCTCACAGCTTGACAGGCCACAAACAAGCTTCCTAGGGACAGAGGGAATGGGAACAAACTGTAGTTATTCATTCACATTGAATTCCTGTTTGTAAAGTGCTTTGGGATCCTCAAATGAGAGGTGCCACAGAGGTGTACAGGATTATAATGTAATTTCACATGCTATAGAAATAAAAATGTCATTTGTGGGCTAACTGCAGCAATTCAACATTTATCACCACCGACGATGAAAGTTTAGAGTAGAATTCTCCTCTGATCATCATGGCAGATCTCCATCTTGAAACGCTGCTGTCCCTGAACATGCAGAATGCTCAGTTCGTGTCTATGTGAAGTCTGGGCACACGGGGAGAGCACAGTACTGACAAACTCTGCTGTGTGGGTCTCAGAGAATTTTGCTCAACAAATGGTGCTTGGGAAACCAGAAAGAGCTGTCAAATGCATTACTGAAAGGAAAGGGGGGCAGAAGGGGGACATGATAAATTGCACAAGCATCCATATATCCTTAACACCTTGGAAATGCAGGGTGGGATTTGCAAACCCATCTACATGATTCAGAGGCTCAATTTCCATTAAACATTTATGGGACCAGGCTTTCATTTACCCAAGATAACTCTGAAAGTAGTTTCCTTTCTGCGCCCCTTCTTTAGCGTTAGAGAGTTTCTCTACCTCTCGCAGGTCCACTCCCATCACAATCAACACCAAACTGCAGCCAAAATCCTCTCAGCCAAGAATGGGGAAGCGCTGTTCCTGCCAATGCCACTCCTAAATTGGCCACAGGGTTCACTCCCTTCCTTCTTCCCTTACAGAAGAGTCACTGTCCCAATGCCAGGGACATCAAGGGAGACTTACAATGGCACAAAGGACAGTTAAACACCCAACTCTCACTGAAAATGAATGGGAGTTGAGGAATCTCTGTCTCCCACATTTTGATTTGCTTTGATTCCCCAGCTACTTGGGGATTCTTTCTTACCATTAGTGTGTGTAGGGAATTCCCTGCTGAAATAAATGGGAAGCTCTCCATTTAAAACCAGAAACTGATGGCAGAACCAGGCTTTACATATCCATTTAGAAAGTTGGTTGTTCCCCCCCCCCTTAAATTACAATAGATTAAAACAGCTGGATGCCACATAGAAAAAAAAGAGGTTAGGAAGGACAGGGGCTGTTCCTGACACAGACTAAGCAATATTAGAGAAGAAAAGCAGAATGTAGTATACTACTTTGGATATTTCTAAGACTGTACTTTCAGGGATCATTTCTACAGTTTGTAATTAGAGAAGTGTAGCCGAAAGTGTCTGACCTTACTACTTTGGCTATTTCTATGCAGATTGATAGTAATTATAATGGATTTAATAACCAATAAGAATTCCTACCTCTTATATAGTCCTTTTCATCCATAGACCTCAAAGCCCTTTTCTAAGGGAAGTTTGGATACTTTTTCACACTTCTCTAAGAAGCTGAATTTTTTAAGCCACTCGGTGTTATAATTTTGATGCATACTCCCAATTAAATCATAAAATTCCTCTGGGCAATGGTTATAGAAAGAGCTACCAATTTGTTAATATGTGAAGCTGTACATGTAGGCAAGCTATTTAGTTTTAGAATTACTGCCAAGACCCAGGATGTCGAGAGGAAAATTCCAGACCTGGAGCCAAAGATTGTGAACAATGCAGTCAAAGAACACATGTAAAAATGTATCACTATCTTTTTGCTATAAGCTTGACTTTGATAACCCAGCTTGGTTTAGTTTTCATTTCTTTTACTCCCCTTTCCTTTTCTTCACAATCTCTCTCTCAAATTCTATCTTTCTAAACTTCTCAGTCAGTCAGATTTTGAGTCTATACTTTTGTGGGCTTCTTGTCCAATTACGTATCCCTGGCATGACATTTACTTCACCATTCCATTATTACTATAGATGGCGTTTGGTATATTATTTCCTGCATGTTATTTTTTCCATCTTGCCTTTTATGTTTCATTGTGCTGCTTATTAAATCAGGATACAATGCAGTTATTATTCATTGTTATGTCTTGTGTCACTAGTATAATTGCAGAGTTATGTCTTTTTATGTGCCAGTAAAAAGTTAATGAACAAGAGATGACTGTAACTGACCTTTGCGGAGCCTTCCTCTGTCAATACCCAGGAAGAGAGATTCTATAAAACTTGTAACTGGTAGCAGGATTTTTTCTTTGTCTATTGGTCTGCCAAAAATAAAGGTACAAATGTTTACTTCTTTGTTAAAGTCAGACACTCGATAACATTGGGTTCTCTCTCATATTTCTCTTATGTTAAATATAGATTTCAAACAAACTGATTATTAGTAAACTATTTTGCTAAGTCAATTTCACAACCTAAATCATATCATCAATGATTACGTTCTAAGCCTTTCTTCAACAAAATGTCATTGCATTGACTGAGCATGCTCTCCTCCTAGGGACTGAAACAACAAAATTCTAAGGGCTCCGTTTCATGCCAGCAAATGTGACCTTCGGAACAGGAAAGCAGGAAACCTGCATTTTGTTACCAACTCTGCCACAGACCTGCTGGGCAACCATGGGCAAGTCTCATCATGGCTCTGTGCCTCAGTTTCCCCATCTGTACAATGGGGGTAACAATACTTTCCTTTTCCTTTGCAAACGCTCTGAATGGAGAGCGATATGTGAAAAACATCAGACATGAGCTACGTAGCATTACTATTCAGACACAAGACAACAGTAACAGAATGGTTAGCATCCTCACCTAACATGCGGAAGTACAACAAGGGCAGCCCAGGGGTGTGAAAGATCAATAACGTCTTCATTTTCTGGTAAGTGGATTAGAGACAGAATATGATCCAACACTGGCATTTGTTTCCTTTCTCCATTTCTCTTACTCATTTTCTGTCTTGTATTGGATCTAAAAATAAAATCAAGCTTAATCAGTAACCTAGTTTAACAACAGCAGTTGAACCTTTCCTTCCTATGACATTTAAAATTAAGTTGGCTCCTTTTAAGAAAAGGCTAAGCTTCACATTGACTTGGATAGTACACTTTTTGATGGGATCTTCACTATTTCCCCGGCACAAAGTACCACGCAGTCATTTCTAATGTGGAAGGCAGAAAATGCTCCATAAAAGGTTACATCTCAGCATTCAGCGGTCCAGCAGAATCTGTTCCTGTACTGTAAACATTGTTATTCCATTGATTTTCAAGTATAAAAGAATGGTGTCTTTCTTGATGCTGCTCTGTGTTCATTAAAGGGATTCCTCCACATTTCCAACACCGCTGTCAGACCTGCTCTACACCAAGTGGTTCTCAAGCAAACTGATGCAGCTCCTGGAAAATAAACCAACTTTCCTCCAAAACAACTGCATATACATCTGAATTTGCAATCAGCTACAAATCAATCTAATGCCCAAGATGAAGTTAGTCATAAGGAAAGTTTTCCTTTTGATACCTAAGGGCCCTGCCATTTGCCCCGATTGGAGAGCAGTATGTAGCTGTGTTATCCCAGGTGCAGAGCTAGGACTCAACTGACTACCTCCTCCTTGCTCCATGGGGAGTATGTGACTGCAGCAGCCTGTTTTCTGGTGCAAATTACTTCCCCTATGTTGCTGACTCAGCTGTACTGGTAAGTGCATTGGGACAGGGAGACTGAGGGCCCTTGGTTCTTCCCACTCCCCACCAATCTGCACCAGACAAGGAAGTAGTTTGTGACCCAGTGGGTGGTGCTCTCCTCTTGCCCCCTCTTTGATCATCCGTGATGTGGGTAGCCTGTGCAGGGGAGTGTACTCATAACTGAATCCTTAATAATCACAAAGGCCAATGGAGAAAGAGTTCACTATTACTGTAGAGAAGAATAAATGTTTATGAAATTTCAGGGAAATGAAGCTTGGGGGGTGTAGAAGGGGAATAATTCCCTCCGCTCTCCACAGGTAAAAATCAGCACTCCCCTGCAGATTTATTATGAGAAATGATGAATTGTACAAAAATAGCTCCTGATTGGGAAAATCCTGCTTACACTTGGATACCATCTAAATGGAAATGTGATTAAAACAAAAATAGACTGTAGGAGCACGTGGAATTCATCCCAGCAGAATATTTATTTTGACTGCTGCTGCTGTTCCTTCCTAATCATTTTTGGGTATTTATATTGCAGTGCCACCCAGACATCCAAATCGGGATGGGGGCCCGCCTGTGCTGAACAAAATGTTTAGGAAGACATGGTCTCTAAACCCAAAAAGCTTAAAGACTAAAAGACTATGTGACATATGAAAGACAAGCTGAGGAGAGAGAGATACAATCAGATACAATTTGATTTGCTTCTTCCTGTTCTCTTGCCCTTGATGTCCATATTCTCAGGAGCAAAGAATGCTAGGAAGCAAAAGTATTTCTATGTTGTTTTGAGATGAGACAAAATCCTATACAAGGGACAAATATTCACCCCTTCTGTGACCGAAACACAGCAAGTATTTAAATGCCAAGCTCTGCAGAGATTATTCCAAGTCCTCAAAGAAAAAGTGAACACTAGGTGAAGTGGCAATTCTGACGCCATCGTCAGTCTGCTTAGCAACGCTACGTTCCAAACCTTTCGAAAGAGAGCTCTGAGGTAACAGTGTCTGTGGAGCGTGAGGAGACTTACCCTATCGGTGGTTCTGTAAAAACAAGGGGATATTTTTCAAAAGCCATTGAGCCAACAGTGGGAGGTTCTGCTTTCTCCAGAATGAGTTTAGCCAAAATTGCCATGGCCTCATCCCTAGCTAGAACGTCTTCTTCAGAGAAGCAGTCCTCAATGTACTCTAGAAAGCACGGAAGAAAATGCTGAAAGGAAAAAGAAATCGAGATTTAACATGCCTCTCCAATTCTGACCAAGCAAATCAGGGATCCAAGACACTGGTGCCAGGGAAGCCAAGCTCTTTGGGGTGAGCTGTTGCAGTACTGAGGTTTCCTCCAGTCCTGATGCATCAGATCACCAAGACATGAGGCATCAGTACCAGGGAGCCCTTGAGGAGCCAGTGATTTGACACAAAGACCCTGGCCTATCCCAACTCCAGGCTCCCGACAGAGCTCAGGATCCCCAAGCACAGCCCCTCATAGCATGCAGAGAACCTACTTCCCTCAACTCCATGCCTTTCCTCAGAGCCCTGGGCCATCATGCTCAGGTCCCACCCACCAGACATCCCTGGTTCTCCATTTCAGCCTTCGCCACCCCCCCACAGAAATTCATCTCTCCCCCCCACTTCCATACAAATCCCAACCCCACATCTTCACATTTGTTCCCTCTCCCCACTTTCCTTCCATCAACACAGAGATCTGCTGCCCCCTTCACTGCTTCTGCATCATGGTATCAGAGACCAGATCTCAGCTGAGGAAGCTGGCCAGCAGCTTTTGGAGGAGATGTGACTCGTTACGGTAGGAACCCTCTTTTATCCTTCCCATTTACTGTCTTTTACACATTCAAAAGGGGGACTGGCTCAAACCGAGAGCCTCTCTGTACACTCCTTGCAATTTTCCCATCTCTCTCTGGGCTGTGCTATGGGTGTAAAAAGGATCTGGGAAGAGGTGAGAGAGACACCCTGAAATCCCCAGACTACTGATACCTTCATTGAGACACAACCCCTGTTAACCAATCTACCATGAAAAGGTCACTAATACCAGAGACAAGATATTGGCGAGCGTGTGTTGGGGGGTAGGGATTGAAGGTGTGCAGCCACAATGGTCGTTCAGCCCCTGTCAGATGCAAAGCTGCAACACAAAACTAACTACAGACCACTGACATCTCCTTGACTCCTGGACAATGTCTGCCCCTTCAGTAACCCAGCAGGAATCCCCTGAGCTGTGTTATGTGGGAGTTCAAATTAGATAACTACAATGGTCCCTTCTGACTCTTAAAAATCTATGAAATTGTAAAGAAAAGACATTTTTTGCATTGCCATTTTCATTCTTCTGATATTGACTAACAGCCCCTTTCACTCCCATCAGGTCACATTAAGACACAGAAGATGGATAGTTCAAATATATGTCAAATAAAAATCACTCATCGTAGGAAATAGATATATTATGAATTTGCCAAGTGTAATGGCATTTCTATGGTCAGCACTCAAAACAACTCTCCATCAGACTCATTTTCCCCACCTAGAAACACAATTCCTCCATTGCTCATCTGACTATAAAATAAATAAATGAATGAAAACTTCACCTACCTGCTCAAACTGGTTCATTGAAAACACTGTTTGGGAGAAATCCAAAAGGAGGCACCTTTCAAACCCACTTCCAAATGCCTGTCAAGTGCAAATAAAGGGTTAGGAGGGGCATATAAGCAACAAGAGCTTTATTTGTTCATGAAGGGAATCAAGACATATGAGCTATGTTCTTTCAGTGCACACCGTGTTTCCTTAGTGCTAAAAGGAGTTACATATAAATACCGACCCCCTTCCTGACCCTGAAAACACTTACACACGTAGGTAACTCCAATGTACATGAGTAGCCCCATTGAGTTTAATGGGATTACTCAAGTAGATAAGCAGAGAATTAATACTACTAAGCCAGAGATCAACACTAAAGACCAGACAGAATTAATAACTCCTCCAGCCTTATTTAATTATTGTGAAAACATTTTTTGGTTTCATCCTTTGCAAGAAATACAAGAGATGTACCTCCATTGCTTAGTTTAGCTCTGCAAATCTATTTTTCCTACAGCACTAGTTGCCCATATTAATTATATTATAAATATGTTCAGTAACACATGAAAACTGAAATGTCCAAAATAAATACTACCATCCCACATACACCTCAATCAACAGAACAGATTAAAAATAAGCAAACACTAGCAAAGCACATTGTGTTTGGGTCCAGCAGCAGCAGCAAGGGTGTTAAAATAGACCTGTAACCTGCTTTAGAAAATACTGCCAGGCTTGCCAAAGGGCCTGATAAAAAGGTCCCGGAGGTCAAGAGGCAGCACAGTCTACTGGACAGTCACTAGACTTGCAGTCAGGGGACCTGGGCTCTAATCTCAGCTCTACCACTGACCTGCTGTACAACCTTGGGCAAATCACTTCACTTCCATTTCCTTTCCCGCTCCTTGTCTGCTTAGACAGGGACTGATGCTCAGAGTGTGTTTGTACAGGGCCTGGCATAATGGGACTTCTAAGGCACGACTGTCATACAAATAAACAAACAGACTTGGGCTTTGGATCAGCCCCTAAATTCACCATATGCTGAGGCAGGGATTGGCTTGTACTTTGTCTGCACAAAAAGGAGGAGAGTAGCCCTGAGTAACACATTTCCTAGAACAGAAGTGCGGTGTGTGGCAATCCACTCATTCAAAAGAGACTGATCCGTGGTTCTTCTGTTGCAAAATGAACTGCATTACCTTCTCAATGGTTTCCTTGGTCACAGCATCTGGCAGGAAAACATTCTCAGCAAGCAGCAAAACAGAAATAGTTTTAAGCAGGGTCTTACAGCAAGGCGCTGAGAGATCAGGTGTTTGTAACATTTTTGCTAACGTCTGAGGAAAGAGAGAGAGAGAGAGAAAGGCAAGGTCACATGCAGCGCAGGACAATGACTCATCCCAGCCATGCCAGAGGGGATGAGGACCCCCATGGAAATGCTCTTTCACAGCTGCTCAGGCTGCTGCCTTCTCCACAGCAGCACAGTTCCTTCAGGAATCATACCCTCACATGGTCCCCAGCAGCAATTGTCCATGACCACTTCTCCTCCTCTCCTGCTCTCAGCGGAGGATTCATTTAGAGAAGGACACCCATAAGATCACGATGACAGAGTGATCATTATATTTCACAGGGGAATTCCCATAGATTTGCTGGGGTGGCTCCTAAAGGTTGCCAAACTGACTTTCCCCGACCCAACTTCTAGACCTCAGCACACACCCACAACCAGAGAAAACAGGTGAGCACACTGCAGATGCTCTGGTTTCCCACCCTCCACCTGTGTGCACAGTAGCCAAAAGGATGGTCTGACCCACCTTACAAACTGCTTCAGGTTGAGGGATTTTGGACCCATTTGCATGTTCTGCTAGAATCAAATACACTTGCAATATCTTTTCAATCTGTTCTGAGCTTTCGCAACAGTTGGCCTTCGTTATTTTCTCCTGCAATTCTAACAGTGATTCCTGCAAGAGACAGTTTCACATGAATGATCAGATCCTGTCATGGATTACGCTAAGCTGAAGCAATTCTGGTAACTGCACGTTCCACTGGCCTGATAAACCATTGCCAGCTTTCTTATTCTGATCCAACAAATTAACCCTTCCAGGAAAGGAAAAAATGTAGCCAAATGGTTCCAATAATGAACATCTCACATCTCTTGGATGGAAAAACAAATGTCTTGCAAGGTGAAGTGCTCCTTCACAGAAGGCTAACAGATTGCATAGCAAAAAACAGGAGAAGAAACAAATACTTTGTGCTTAGCTTTACGTGAACACTTGGAGCCAGATTCTGACCACAACTGATCTCAGTAACTCCACTGACTCCTGTGGTGAAATCATGGTCCTATTGAAGTCCATGTTTTGCAATTGATTTCAGTGGGGCCATGACTTCACCCCTGTTGTATACTAGTGCGAGATCAGAATCTAGTCCAGGGAATGCAAAAGAACTAATTACATAAAACAACTCCTAATAGCAGAAGGCGAAGAATTGCTATTATACTGGCCTGGGTGGGAAGAGAGGATGAGAAGGATTTTCACTGGCAGCTAAAACCATGGCAGGAAAGCAGTGGTTACCTTCCCCAAATCCCACCCCAAACTGCACAGCATAACTACACCAGTTCAACAACCATCAGGGCCTCTGTCCTGATGAAAGGCCAGGCTTTCCTCCTTAGTGCGACATTTATTTTAATATTCCCACTGCAGAAAAAACACACACTACACACCTTTCCTTTAACACACACAAAATGTTATTCTTGGGGGGAGATCATCTTTTTTTCAGCTTCTTGGCAATGAAAACTTACCTCCAAACATTTGAAAAGAACCTCAAAATGCTCCTTGTAGATATGCACTGCAGCCGATTTTACCATATGTTTGAAAGCTTCTCCAACAATAATCCATGGGAGTTTAGCTTCAATCTCGGTAATGGGCCCCAGTTTTAGCAGAATGAACTTTATAGCCTGTGGAAGGAAAAGGCCAGTTGTGTCTTCATGCTTAGAAAAGAGACCAAAAAATTCTAAAACCCTTTAGCTTTAGAATTTTTTTTAAAAAATGACAATGTGATGCTTTTAAAAAATATTATGGGGATTTCAATCCCCTATAAAATTATCTTTTTTTGCCCCGTACTGAAGTTAATATTTAAAACCAAAATTGTTTTATAGCCTCTAAATAAATCCACAGAAATACAGGTTATCACCCAACGCAATAATTTCGAAACACATAAATATTGCTCAGGAATTACTAAAAGCAAAAAGCTTGAAAAGCCACCTTTAAAGAGATATCATTACATGTATTACCTTACAATAAACAGCACAATTTACATCCAAAATCCACTGAAGCAAACAGAAAGACACCGATTGCCTTCAAGGAGTGCGATATCAGGCTCTATTATAGCGATGTCCTGTATTAGGAACTTTAAAACTTTGTCATTCTCCACTTGGTTTATATGCTCAGGCTATTTACCTTCTCTGCACAGGAGTGAAACATGTTCCGAACCCCCTTGCACATCTCAAAGAGTAATTGTCCCACGCCTTCTACTTTTTCTGGGTGCTCCCCCAGGTCAAGAAACATTAAATTGAAGAGTGCATTTTTATCAGAAACCTACAAAACAAAATCCAGAGAGAAAAAGTAATCATCCCTTCAAACCTATCAAATGGAAAGAAATCATTCAATGACTCCAGACAGTGCCATCTTACTCCTCTACTCCACCCTCCAACAATTCAAACTTGTTCTCTCTACAGTAACGTATGTCAATAGAATGGAAAGGAAGAGTGAGATCCTCAGCTGGTGTCGCTCCAAGTGGTTTCACTAACAATGCCCATTCAGCTCAATGGGACGTAAGCACATGCTGAAGAACAAGGATGGGATTACTCACATGCTTAACGTTAAGTACATGCTAAGTGCTTTGCTGAACTGGGACCATAATGAGATGTCACACTGAATAAGGGGTAGTAACCTAGTCACTGGAACACTAAGGACTGTACTAGGGTCTAAGAAAAGGACTGGCCCATTTTAAGTCAGAATTCAGTAATTAAGTACTCTGATGCTGCAAACAGATGGGAGAACGCGGCTTGAATTTCTGCCCAAGATTTTCAAAATCCTCAGCTTTTGGGTGCCCAACCTGTGGCTCCTTAAAGGGGCCTGAACTGTAGGGATTAGGGATCAGCACTTTCTGAAAATCAGACTCCATTAAGGTATCTCAGGTTGGAGGTCCAAAATTCAAGGCAGCCAAATTCACCAGTCACTTTAGAGAACCTGGCTTCTGCACATATTGGCTTAATCAACACCAAATGGCTATACATTCCATTTCCTACTCCACCAAAATGATTGCAGTTTAGTGTTGATTAATTTGGCTAGAAAAATTATGTACTCAGATTTTCTGCGCTCAAATGAAGATGCACAAGAAATTGTAAACAATGCAGCAAAAAGTCTCAAACCATTATTTCAAAAATGCATTGACCCAATGTGAAGTATAAAAACTAAGGGCCCAATCCAGCCAGGTCCAACAGAGCTCCTTTCTCCTTATCAGGGATTCTGTAGAAATATTGGAAAGATGACCATGAGTACTTCAGTTTCATTGCTCTTAAAAAAACCCCACATCCATAGTACATATATAGTCAGGGCCCGATCCTGTGAGGTGATGAACACATTCTGTTCCGGCTGTTCTACATATAAAGTCTCCTATAAAACCTTTGTCACTGCATAATCCAAACCAAACCCCTCAAAATGGACAGAATGCTAGTTTGTGTTTTGTTAGCTCCTTTATTCTCTAAAGCAGTGGTTCCCAAACTTTAACAACCTGTGAACCCCTTTCACTAAAATGTCAAGTCTCACAAACTCCCTCCTAAAAATGAGTATTTCCAGGGATTTTCTCCTTTACCTGAGTATAAATTATAAAAGCAGTGATCTTGGAAATATAAAATTTGTTTTTATGACATGCTTATTACACACTATTATTAATTATTTATCATTACAATATTTTTATTACATTATGAAAACAGCAACACTCTTCCAAGATCTCACTTTCGTAACTTGCATCACTTTGAATAAGCCTGTTATAAGACAAGGCTCCTATTTTTCATCAAGAAGTATCAGATGTGAAACAGCATGAAGGTATTTAAGAGGACAACTCAAAGAGTTCCTCCTACACAAGCATTCAGGTCTTGAGCAGTCCAGGCAAACAACACACATTACAACAAAGCTTAAACTTGTTCTTCGTAATAATTTTTAAAACAATACTAGCTGCCTATTTAATTTTAAAAACAGCAGAAAATATCCACCTCCCTGTCAATTTCTTATAAGGAGTCTTGAAGTTGAAAGCTCCTCAGTGTGATAGATATGCTTGCTTTGATCTGCTTAGCTCTTGGAAGTCAAGGGGCTCCGGGCTGCTGGGCCCATGCTGCCCAGGGTCCCTAGGGACAGCTCTGTCCGCCATTAGGGAACTTTTTCCTGAGAACCCCCTGTAATATTTTGCGAACCCCAGTTTGGGAACTACTGCTCTAGAGGGCACCCACTGTCATTACACATTACAACTTTGTTCAGTATTGGTTAGCTTGAAGCCAAGGGCCCCGGTGGAAAGTTGTTAAAGTCATGTTAGTAACACATCACCTACCTTCCTCATTAGAAAGGTGAAGCTTTCTGCGGCAAAGTTTCTGATGTGTGGTTTGTTGTGTGCCAACAAGGTACTGTATAAACTACAAATACAACAGGCAATTAAAACCATTCAACTCACACTCATCCAGACTCATCAATAATTACTTTGTTAAAAAGACAATTAATTCTGAAGAGTAAGAGAGGCATTTATATTAAAATATAATCTAGTGACTGCAGACCAATAAAGCTTACCTATATATATTGGCCATATCCTTCACCATCAGTCTCCACAGGTATTTGTAAAGGTAGGAAAGAGCGGTAAAAGCCCATTCTAGCAGCTCTGTGTCTTGGGTATCCAATAACATGGTAATGGTCAGAAAAAAGTCTTGAAAGTGAGGGTAGAAGTCTGTCTGGAGATCTCGAGCCAGCTGTACCACTAGGCTAGATTTCAGACAAAAAATGTCAATGTTCGTATGTTTAAAATGCCAAATACCTAAATAAACTATAGCTCACTGCCTGATTGTGCAACTACACTGCAAATTAAAATGGCTCTAGTGGGTGTACAGTATGCAGATTCATTGGACATAAAGCTGTCACTGTCTCTTATGTGAACACCACACATGATGTTACCTTGGATGAAAGGGGTTTTTGAACTGAAAACAAACCAACCAAACCACCTCAAATAATTTTATGTTTAGGTAACATTAAGAGTGAGACTCAAAACCAAGAGTAGCCATGAACACATCAATGACACGATATGAGCTCACACCAACATGTTTCTTGGGTTGTGGTAAAGATTTGTTTGGTTATATTCTAGGAGTATTTTTAGAAGTAAACCTTAGAATTAGAATGCTATTACACTAGTCTACAATTTTTGAGAAGTTGTCTGCTTCAGAGATAAAATGTGCTATTTATTATGTATTTTGATGTGCTGAATTCAAATATGACAATTAAAACAACTGATTGGCTACTGTTTCTAAGATATTTAAGTTTTTACATTTTATGTCTACGTATATGGTGTAGATAGTAGAGTTTTAATCATAAATTGTAAACCTAGGTCTTTTCATGCGTTCATGGTTGCTTTACATGATAATATTTCACCTGTCCTGTTTATGTAACATTTTAAAAATCAGCAAAAGGGTTATATCAATAAAATGTATTATGAAACAAAAGGCAAAAAACTATTATGTACATAGTTTAGTCCTATTCAGGGTCTACTCGGCGCTTCTTGGCTTGTCTCTTGTATTCATTAAATGGAGCATCTCTTGTCACTGTCCAGCAATAGTCTGCAAGCATTGATGGGCTCCATTTGCCCTGATAGCATTTCTCCATTGGTGCAATGTCCTGGTGAAATCCCATGCTGTGCTTGTTGCTCACTGCTCCGCAGTTCGGTGGAAAAAAATCTAGAGGAGAGTGCAAAAAATGTATCTTTAGTGACATGCTGCAACCAAGGCTTTTGTATGCCTTGAGGAGGTTTTCCACCAACAACCTGTAGTTGTCTGCCTTGTTGTTTCCGAGAAAATTTATTGCCACTAACTGGAAGGCTTTCCATGCCGTCTTTTCCTTGCCACGCAGTGCATGGTCAAATGCATCATCTCGAAGAAGTTCACGAATCTGAGGACCAACAAAGACACCTTCCTTTATCTTAGCTTCACTTAACCTTGGAAATTTTCCACGGAGGTACTTGAAAGATGCTTGTGTTTTGTCAATGGCCTTGACAAAGTTCTTCATCAGACCCAGCTTGATGTGTAAGGGTGGTAACAAAATCTTCCTTGATTCAACAAGTGGTGGATGCTGAACACTTTTCCTCCCAGGCTCCAATGACTGTCGGAGTGCCAATCTTTCTTGATGTAGTGGGAATCTCTTGCACGACTGTCCCATTCGCAGAGAAAACAGCAGTACTTTGTGTACCCAGTCTGCAGACCAAGCAAGAGAGCAACAACCTTCAAATTGCCACAAAGCTGCCACTGATGTTGGTCATAGTTTATGCACCTCAAAAGTTGTTTCCAGTTGGTCATGCAGTCCATAGGAAGGAAACCTATGACAACATGAATTGATGGCAAAACAGTGCCATTATGCAGTAAAACAGCTTTAAGACTCATCTTCGATGAATCAATGAACAGTCTCCACTCATCTGGATCGTGAACGATGTTGAGGGCTGCCATCACACCATCGATGTTGTTGCAGGCTCCATGAAGAAGAATGGGACAAGATCCTTTTGACGGTCACGGAACATGGAAACCCTAACATCACCTGCCAGGAGATTCCACTGCTGTAGTCTGGAGCCCAACAGCTCTGCCTTACTCTTGGGTAGTTCCAAATCCCTGACACGGTCATTCAGTTCACCTTGTGTTATGAAGTGTGGTTCAGAGGAGGAGGATGGGAGAAAATGTGGGTCCTGTGACATTGATGGTTCAGGACCAGAAGTTTCTTCCTCTTCCTCGTCTGACTCAAGTGAGAATGATTCTGGTGCATCAGGAACCAGCAGTCCTTCTCCGTGGGGTACTGGGCGTATAGCTGATGGAATGTTTGGATAATGCACAGTCCACTTTTTCTTCTTTGACACACCTTTCCCAACTGGAGGCACCATGCAGAAGTAACAATTGCTGGTATGATCTGTTGGCTCTCTCCAAATCATTGGCACTGCAAAAGGCATAGATTTCCTTTTCCTGTTCAACCACTGGCGAAGATTTGTTACACAAGTGTTGCTGCGTATGTGTGGGGCCCACCTCTTGTCCTGATCTCCAATTTTGCAGCCAAAATAAAGGTGATAGGCTTTCTTAACCATAGTGGTTATACTGCGCTTTTATGATGCAAAAGTCACTTCACCACAAACATAGCAGAAGTTATCTGCACTGTTCACACAAGTACGAGGCATCTCTGCTCACTTTGGCTAAACAGAAATGTGTCCCTTTGCAAAATCAAACACTGACAAATAAGAGAGCACGACACTGTATGATTTCTAGAGCTGATATAGGGCAATTTGTTCAGCAGAGTGATGTAAGCTTCGTTATGATTGCATCATCCATGACTTCGAGGAATAACATGATGCAATTCATATCAGGTATGATGCAATACCAGCTTCAGATTGCATCATTCATTGTTTTGCCTAAAAAGCAAGTACTGTCCAATCCCAGTCATAGATTTATTCATAGATCCAGTCAAGATGTATTTTAGTCATTTCTGGTTTAAACTGAGATCCCTTCCCTTTATAACTCACTTATCCTCTGCCATTCCCAAGTCCAGGGTCGCATATCTGACCCAATAGCATATCCTGAAAACTAGAGCCAATCAACAATTTTAAGCATCATTTTCGTTCTCAGTGACCCCAGAATTAGTAAAGTTTGACTACATTTATTTCAGAAGCATTTTGGCTGTAGAGCACTGTTATAAAAGACCCAGAAATATCACTGGTATGGCTCTCTCTCAGGGCACTTACCCGCAGAGCGATTAATCCAGCGGTGGTCGATTTATCGCGTCTAGTGAAGACGCGATAAATCGACCGCTGAGCGCTCTCCCGTTGACTCCGGTACTCCACCAGAGTGAGAAGTGTAGGCAGAGTCGATGGGGGAGCGTCAGCAGTCCACCTACCGCAGTGAAGACACCGCAGTAAGTAACTCTGAGTACATCGACTTCAGCTACGCTATTTTCGTAACTGAAGTTGCGTAATTTAGACCGACTTAGCTTGCTTCCCCCCCCAGCGTAGCCCAGGCCTCAGTAACATGCGTTCAGTGCAATTCTTTCTTCAGTGACAACAAGGACACATACACAATGTTTTTGACGTGATTTACACACTTTTCACCCTACATTGACACAAACGCACTGAGTTTATTTTACAGTGTGTACTTACTCCAAAAGGGGCTGATACGCAAGACTGTTTTTGACTTGCAGATGAGTCTTCAAGCTCTGCACTATGGCATCTTGATAATACACCAACTGGTTGAATGACTGGCATTTGCCAGCCACTTCTTTGTAGAATTTCACTGTTCAAAAAACAAAGGAACACATAAGAACTGTGTCCCAGTTATTGGTAAACATAAAGGACTTTCAAGAGAACAACAGCTCCTCTACAGCCCAATCCAAAACCCACTGAAGTTGATGGAAAGACTCCCAGTGATTTCAATGAGCTTTGAATCAGGACCCTCATCCCCCTGCGTCAGGATGGTATTCTAGGTAAACAAATTCCACCTTGTAAAGCTTGACCTCATTATGCAAGCCCCAAATTGTGCAAATGAATTATAAACTATTTACTATAACGAGATACCAAAGTGCTGTGTGAGGTTCAGTTCTCTCCATTTCTGCAGTCCTTCATAAAAATAGGTTTCAACCTCCTGTCAGAAATAAAGATCATGCATTAGCCAAACAGCCCTAAATAAAAACTATTCTTTCAATGTAAAGATTAGATAGAAGGCTCAATAGATGAAGTACAATCAAATGCCTCATGCCACGCCTCAATTTAAAGAAATGCTGATAACTTCACTTTAAAACAGCTTGAGTTACTGAAACACATTTAATGCTTAAAACATATGGCCAGATAATGCGAAGTGCAAAGCCATATAAGCTCCTGAATGTTTTGTTATCAGACAGTATCTTTAAAAAGTAACACTACTGATATGTGCAAAACATACTTCGAGATTTTACTGCAATTTCACAATGTATTAACTAATTAAATCCATGATCCCGCACAGACTTACATAGGTGCTTACATGTAAACACTGGGAGTTAGTCCCATTAAAATCAATGGGGCTATACGCTGTGCATAAAGTTAAGCATGTGTGTATGGCTTTGCAGGATCGGGACCTCACTTGATCCATTGTTTTTCTTTCCTTACAAACAAATCTGACCACTGACTTTCAATGAGACTTAGGCTCCTAAATCTTAAGTCACTTTTGAAAATGGGACTTAGCTGTCTAAATGGAGCAATGCCTAAATAACTTTAGAAAAATCTGAACCTTGGTGAATATACATTTCTAAAGTGCTCTGAGATCCTTGGTCGAAAGATGTTATAGAATTGCCAAATTATTATATTCTTCTCACCTCAGCGTAGCTCCCAGTCCTGTCAATCCGATGAATAATATCGATATTAACATTGCCTAAGCGTTCAGAGAAGGTGAGAAACTGTAAAAACAAAAACTAAAGTCAAATGTTTCCTTTGCTGTTTATTTCAGAATTATTCCTTTTAAATGAGACTCAGGCCTTGGCTACACTGGCGCTGTACAGCGCTGCAACTTGCTGCGCTCAGGGGTGTGAAAACGCCCCCCAGAGCGCAACAGTGTAATCAGTGCCTGCAGCGCTGCAAGCTACTCCCTTCGGAGAGGTGGAGTACTTACGGCACTGCGAGAGAGCTCTCACAGCACTGGCAGCGCGACTACACTCGCGCTTCACAGCGCTGCCGCGGTTGTGAGAGCTCTCGCAGTGCTGTAAGTACTCCACCTCTCCGAAGGGAGTAGCTTGCAGCGCTGCGAGTGAGCGTGCAGCGCTGTGAATTGCCAAGTGTAGCCAAGGCCCAAATGACATGCACTATATAACTGCAGACATTGCTTTTAAAGGAAACATTGTCAAATAGTTCAGATTGTGTAAATAAAGCTGTTTATATATATACATACATACATACATACATACAGAGAGAGAGATTTTCTGGTTTTATGTCAATGAAATCAGTCTTTTTCTTTGTTTGTTTTTTAGTTAATTGGGGGAGTGGATAGAAATGTCCGCCTGGGGTGTTTACAGCCAAACACTGCAGCACCTATTAATGCAGGAGAACAAAAACAAAGATCTAAAGCAGACACTTGAGTTTTATTTTCTAAGGCTATGGCTACACTACAAGGCTTTTAGCGACACGGCTGTGCCGCTACAGCTGTGCCACTAAAAGGAAGGCAGTGTAGCTGCTGTTTGTCGGCAGGAGAGAGCTCGCCTGTCGACAAAAAACTTCCACCCCGCACAAACGGCAGCAGTTTTGTCGGCAGGAGCTCTCCGACAAAGCACTCACCAGCGTTTTTCGTCAGTAATACTTTTGTCGTTCGGGTGTGCGTGTTTTTTTAACACCTGAACAACAAAAGTTTTGCCGACGAAGTGCCAGTGTAGACAAAGCCTAAGTGGGGTGAAGCACAGGTAAGTAAGCTAAGAGCATAAATGGAGGGTGGGAAGGAAGGTAAATATTAGATTTTTTAAATGATTACAGTTTTCAGTGCATAGCTGTTCTAACACATACCACAGAGCGGGGTGGCCAAACCGTGGCTTGCGATCCACATGCAGCTCTTTTACTGTTAAAGTGCGGCTCATGAAATCCCCGTGCGGCTCATGAAACCCACATGCCCCCCCATTTTCCACCTACCAGACCGGGGGGGAAAGCTTGGGCCTTCTCCCCTGTGGTGGGGTGGTGCTAGGGGCTTCTACCCAGCGGGGAGGGGAGGGTCTAGGGACATCAGCCCCACAGGAGGCACCTGCAGGCGCTTGAGCCCTGCTCTTGCTGAAGCCCCAAACCGCGCCTCCCGTGGGGCTGAAGCCCCTAGCCCCACCATCCTGGCAGGTGCGCCCAGCTCTTGAACTTCTGAAGTTTATCGTATGCAGCTCAGAGGATCAGTACATTTGGCCACCCCTGCCATAGAGCTTGATCCTGGCTTTAAGTAATGCCCATGCAGCGCCCCATCGTCTTCAATGGATGGGTAGAAATAGGGTAGGTAAAGGATAGGTGGGGGAAGAAAGGGGATGTGCACGCAAGTGCCAGTTAGCTTGCATGATCACAATGGAAGATTGATTATTAACAGTCTGAAGTTTTATAAGTAACACAAGAACTTTTAAAAAAAGATGTATTATCTTCATGTTCCTAATTGTCTTCAATTATCAGCGCATTGCTCATCTACAGGTGTCTATAAAAATATTAATGACTGACAGAACACTAGTTATATTTCAGTATAAGGAGTCTTTCCAAAACAAAGAATTACAGCAAACATTTTTCATCATTCAACTAAACATTGTTTTAAGCAGACACTATTTGGATTTATTTTAAAACACAATTTCTGATGAGAAGTCTTTAAATAACATGCCCTCGATTCATTTTTTGTAAATGCCTTTCTAAAGTATTTTATTGGGGGGGTTTCTCGTCCTACCCTGTCAATGGGTTTCTAGCCTCTTTTCAGCAAGGGAGGCACATTGACTGACTTGGGAAACAGTGAAAATGACTACATGCGAAATGTCGTCCAATACACAAAGTAAACAAACTAAAAAATTAGGAGAACTTTTTTTTTTTTTTTTTTGCTATCTCCTTTCAGTTATACCAGTGTTGAGTATTACTTGTGACTATAACAAATACAAAACCCTCAGACAGAAATATAATAATTGAGTTAATGCTGTTTCTTTAAACATCAGTTACACCACTTAGAACAGTGTTTCCCAAACTTGGGATGCCGGGAATATCTGCATGATTAGAGCATCCTGCGGTAAGCGGCAGTCAGTACGTCCCTCGGCCCACGCCGCTTCCAGCAAGCGGCGTGGGCCGAGGGACGTACTGGCTGCCGCTTCCCGCAGCCCCCATTGGCCTGGAGCAGCAAACTGTGGCCAGTGGGAGCCGCGATCGGCAGAACCTGCGGACGGGGCAGGTAAACAAACCGGTCCAGCCCGGCAGGGGCTTTCCCTATACAAGCGGCATCCCAAGTTTGGGAAACACTGACTTAGAAACCCTTTTTTGGGATAGTCATGTTAAAGAGATTATAGGGGCTATTAGATATTCCAGCAAAAAACCTCAGCAAAATACAAGGTTTGCTATACCAGTGCAGAAAGATGTATCTGAAAGGTTTCATAGGGCCAAATCATGCCCTATAGCAGAAAAATATACAGGAGAGAAAAATGTTATTGGCACTTGCAGAGTGTTCTATATGTTATCTAGGTAAGATGCTCTAATCATGCAGATATCCCAGAACCCTGGAGGAAATCATTGACACTCATAACATCAAATCAGACAGCCAGGGAATCCCTCCAGCCATACCCAGGCAGTGTGATTTCCTCTAGAGCAGTGGTTCTCAAACTTTTGTACTGGTGACCCCTTTCACATAGCAAGCCTCTAAGTGTGACCCCCTTTATACATTAAAAACACTTTTTAATATATTTACACCATTATAAATGCTGGAGGCAGAGTGGGGTTGGGGTGGAGGTTGACAGCTCGCGACCCTCTGAGGAGTCCCGACTCCCAGTTTGAGAATCCCTGCAAACTTTTTGGCCTGAGAGCCACACCGGGGTTCCGAAACTGTATGGAGGGCCCGTGTAGTGTCTGGCGGCTCCCAGCAACCATCGGCACTAGCTAACGTTGATAGCACTGGTGGAGGCAGTCGAACTAATATTGGCAATGGTAAGAATTTTTTACACAGATTTCCCTAGCATAGGTGAATCTGCAGGTTCCCAAATAACATGTGGTACTCGCTTTTCCCTAGCGTAGGCAAAACTGTGCTCATTTGAAGAAGTTTCCATGAACTCAGAAACAGGGAGGAAGCTACTGCTTTTGCTCTCCTGTCCTCTAACATTTAGTGTGAGGACCCCAAAGCAGGATTTTTGCTTTTGGTTTCCTTTACTCCACACAGTGAGGGGAAAGGAGAGGAGGAATTCTGATAAGGCCTGTTGTGAATAGCAGAGGGTCAAATGAACGGAAACTCATTCTAACAGGAAATGCAAAGAGGGATCGGGGTAATATCTGGACTCTGAACAGAAAAATCATTTGAACAGTGCG
This sequence comes from Chrysemys picta bellii, assembly GCF_011386835.1. Lineage (NCBI taxonomy): Eukaryota > Metazoa > Chordata > Testudines > Emydidae > Chrysemys > Chrysemys picta. The sequence goes on along the minus strand of NC_088791.1, from coordinate 87,735,959 downwards.
ATTAGATTATAACCTCTTCACAACTGTGTCTTCAGGGCCCAGCCCAGCATGTGGGCCTTAAAACAATAACTAGGGAGCCCAAAACAGCGATGGGGGGGGGGGGGGAGGGAACTGTTTGAGGAAGAGAAGGAGTCACCCCCGAGACGTGTGTTCCCAGCCCGGGGACAGTTGTGCTGCAACCCCCGGCCAGGGCAGCGCTCGGGGAAGGGGCGGCCCCACTCTCCGGGGCTGTGTCCGATGACCAGGCGTCTCCCCGTGGCTCGGCCGGGGGCTCAGACACTCACCCTGTGCGTGTTCTCGGACTTGTGCGAGGAGGATTTGGGCTTCATGGCCCCGAGCGGGCGGGCTCCGAGTCCGGGAGTAGCAGCCGGGGCCTCCTCCGCGGGGCGCCGCGAAAAAAACACACGTGCGGCCCTAGCTGCTGGGCGCCGCCATCTTGGCTGAGGGAGGCGGGGACTGCCGGCGAGGGGCCGGGCTGGAGGCGGCGGGGAGCTGCTGCTGCAGCTGCCAAGCCACGTGTGCTACGGGCGGGGGAGGCGCTGGGGGCGGGCCGGCCATAGGGGGCCCTGCAGCTCCGCCTCTACCCTGCAAAGCTGCTTCCCTGGCCCAAGGAGAGTCCAGCCTGATGCGTCCTCTGGCCCCGGAGTCCGGGCCTCCCCCGGGTCGGAGCTGCTGGCGGCTGGTCTCGTGCCGGATACACTGGCAGCGCCACGCACATTGGCAAGACCAGAATCCGGCAGGACTTGAACTGGGCGTAGCCCCAGATCGAAGCTAGTTTGAAAAATACCTGTGCGGCCCTGTCTTGTGCCAGCCTCCGGCTCTGCCTCCCCCATGCTGAGCTCCAGTGCCTGGGTGTCCTGGCTTTCCCCGACATCTCCATGTTCCTCCAAGTTTCTTAATAGCTGCAGTGCGAATTGACCATTTGTCCGAGAATCAACAGGATTCTTCTGTTAGTCTCAAAGGTGCCACAGGACCCTCTGTTGCTTTTTACAGATTCAGACTAACCCGGCTACCCCTCTGATACAGGATTCTTCTGTCTACCTAGTTGCATCGACATGGGTGGTTACGTTGACCTAACTACAGTGATCAGGGCACAGAAATTTTTCACAGCCCTGAGCAACGTACCTGGGTCAATTGAATTTTTAAGTGTACACCAGGCCTTCAAAAGACAAATACAGTAGAACCTCAGAGTTACGAACACCTCGGGAATGGGGGTTGTTCCTAACTCTGAAATGTTCATAATCCTGAACAGAGCATTATGGGTGTTCTTCCAAAAGTTTCCAACTGAACATTGACTTAATACAGCTTTGAAACTTTACTATGCAGGAGAAAAATGCTGCTTTCCCTTTATTTTTTTAGTAGTTTACGTTTAACTCAATACTGTCCTGTATTGCCTTTTTTTTTTTTTTTGCCTCTGGTGCTGCCTGATTGCGAACTTCCGGTTCCAAATGAGGCATGTGGTGGACTGGTCGGTTCATAACTCTGGTGTTTGTAATTCTGAAGTTGTGCTGTGCAGCACAGGCTTATGCTTGGTTATAGAAGGTCATCTTTGTAATCAATACGAGCTAGAAACTTGGGTTGTTTTTTGTTTTGTTTTAAATAAAAAATTAAGTTCATGTACTCACTTGAGAGCTTCTTATTCATCCTGGGTAGGTGGATTTTTCAAACCCTCAAAATATATATACACCACTATTACATAATAAGTATTAGTGGGATAGTTAGTTGGTAAGCATACCTACCATATTTACTTTGTACAGTTTTAGTGAAGATAAATTAAAGTTATGTTTATTTCTATCCATCTTAGGTACTTATATGGCCCCCATAGTTATGGTATTTGAATACCTCACAATCTAACACACTGATCCTCACAGCACCCCTGGGAAGTAGGGAAGTGCTATTATCCTCATTTTACAGATGGGGAACTGAGTTACAGATAGGCTAAGTGACTTACCCACGGTTGTAGAGGAAGCCTGTGGTGGAACAGGGACTTAACCCAGGTCTCCCTAAGACTAGTGCACTAACCACTGGCTCTCTCTATATAAGTCTCTTAGTGCTTGATCATTTGAAATAATATAATGGTGCTGCTAAATGTAGTTACCAAATAAAAGCAGGTGTTTCAATGTAAGACTCTTTTGTATGTGTATGTATCACATGTTTGACACTGTTATCGTGCTATTTGTATAATAGTATTTACATTGCATTTTTGCTTCCCACTAAAGAGCAGAGAAGAGTTATAGGTATCATTGAAAGAAAGGAAAGACACTACTGAAACACCCACAGTATATGGCAGCCTGCCATCGAACCAGAAATGTATAGTAATGCAAGACTGACACTGAATATTTAATTCCCCCCACACACACACACACATATACCTCCAGTGTGAAACCTTTCCTAGATCTAGATACTTGGGATGTTAACTTGGGCTGCACTTGTACACTGTGCCATGCTAATAAACTTTTGGAAATTGCTGAGATAGATGTGCTAAAACACCCCTACTCTCCCAAAACATAACAAAAAAAACCCACCACACACTCATTTAGGAAAGCAATTGAGTCCTGTGGATAGCGCAATGGAACCTGTGTTCTTAGTCCCAGCTTGGCCATAAGCTTGCTGTGTAACTTTGTACAAGTCGCTTCACCACTCGGTACCTCTGTTTCCTTATCCTCCCTCTCCAACTGGGAGGAAAGATGGTCCAGTGGTTAGACTGTAATCCTGGGATTTGAGAGATGGGTTCCCTTCCCACAGACTTCGTGTCTGCCTCAGATCCCAGTATATAAGGTGGGGTTTATTATTATGAATCATGTTTATTACAGTAATGACTAAGATTACATTTGCATTATGAGCTGAATGTGATTCCCCTGCCTGTCTACGCCTACTCACACTAGCTCTTATCCAGCTAGCACGAGTGTAAATAGAGTAGCCGAGGTAGTGGCAGCAGAAACACAGCTTAGCCATGCTGAGTACCTACCTATCGGCTTCTGACAGGCTTAGCCATGTCTCTGCTGCCACTACCAGTGCTACTGCCGCTACACTGCTATTTATATTCGTGCTACCTCAGTGAGAGCTAGAGTGAATATGTGCACAAGAGCAGGAGATGTACTCCTAGTTCGTCATTTAGATGTACCCTATAGACCAACCAAAAATGGGGCCCCTTTGTGCTAGGCCAGGGATTGGGAACCTTTGTCACGTGGTCTGCCAGGGTAAGCACCCTGGCTGACCGAGCCGATTTGTTTACCTGCTGCGTCCACAGGTTTGGCCGATCGTGGCTCCCAGTGGTTGCGGTTCGCCATCCCAGGCCAATGGGCGCTGCGGGAAGTGACGTCCAGCACATCTCTTGGCCCATGCTGTTTCCCGCAGCCCCCATTGGCCTGGGGCAGTGAATCGCAGCCAGTAAGAGCCACGACTGGCCGAACCTGCGGACGCGGCAGGTAAACAAACCGGCCCAGCCCGCCAGTGGCGAGCCGCATGCCAAAGGTTGCCGATCCCTGCACCAGACAATAGGGAGAAGAACTCAACCCTTTTCTGGCTGCTGTCAGCAAGAATGCAGGATGTTCTGTAACATAAGAGATGTTTTCAAAAGTCACAAATATTATTTTAACGTTTTTAAACTTGTAACCCACTCACAGTTTGACAACTGAGACTCTAATTAACACTAAAGCTGGTAACTGGACACATGTGTCAGATATTAACCCAACAGGAAATGGTGACCGATTTAGACTCATAGACTTTAGGGTCAGAATGGACCATCATGATCATTTAGTCTGACCTGAACATTGCAGGCCACAGAACTTCACCTACCCTCTCTTATAATAAACGCATAACCTCGGGCTGAGTTACTGACGTCTTTAATTAATGATTTAAAGACCTCAAGTTACAGAGAATCCATCATTTACACTAGTTTAAACCATGCTGCAGAGAAAGGCAAAAAAAAACCCCAAAAACCCAGAGTCTCCGCCAATCTGACACCAAATATGGTGATCAGTTGCATGTGGTCAACAATGATGATTTTCCTTTCACAGGAACCCTTGGCTACAGGTTGCAGGGCGAACTGCACTTTTGTCCCCTTTCTGAGTGCCAGCCACTCAGGTCTTAGGTCTTGTGCATTTACCTCTCCTGGAGAGGAATCATATAATTCCCCCACTGTTAGACCAGGCCCTGGGCTACTGTACCCTGTGTTTCAACCATGCTTACCTAGTAGGTCTGATTGCATTCAGCACCCACAGGCCTTCAGGAGTCTGTGACCAGTGGTAAATAGCGTGACCAGGCTGCTTTCTTAAACCAAACAATTGTTTAATTTTAACAATGGGTAACAAAGCACCTAGAAAAAAGGATTTTAAAATAACAGCCTGTGTATGTCTATCTCACCTAAAGCCCTACTATTTGTGATGGTGGCCCAGGCAGACCTAACTTCTTCACCCACTCCAGCATGTCCTGCATGCCAACAGCCCCCAGCAATAACTGCCTCTTCCCTACAGAGTTCTTTTTATCCTGTCTCAGTTCCTTTGTCTTCTCAGTACTTGCGCTTTTTGGCTCCATTGTCCAAAACCAGTTTGTTGGACTCCGTGAAAGGTCAAGTCAGTCTCCTCAGGGCTAAGGGCTTTCCCACAGTTCTGTCTTCAAGAGTTTGCTGAGGGGGAATCTTACCTTGAGTCACTATTTCGCCTTCCCGCTTGTTTCCCAACATTCCTGTTGATTAAAATGCAATCATACAGTCAACTTCCCAGTACTTAACCAGTATAGTCATACCACACTGCTCAATAACCGTGTCAACTTACAACATTCAAATTATTTCTGTCACACCTTTGTATTGCATTAAAAGTTGCTTTGTCTTATTATTTATTACATACTGGTCACTAGCACAGTACATGCTCAGGACATGGTCCCTGCCACAATGAGCTTATAAACTAAAGGACAGGACAATCCAATACAAGCCAATATGTAATGAATGGCTTTATTTGAAGAAGAGACAATTTTTAAAATTAGTAGTTTGTAGATTGTACATAGATTTTAAGGCCAGGGAATTATCACCTAGTTTGACTTTCCTTTATTGATATATGGCTGTGATGGGCTAATGTTCCTAGGCAGAAGTTTATAGAGTCTCATACATAGTTTCAGTGTAAGAAAATTCTTAGTTTTTCAAAACTAAGTATAATAGACAAACAGATATGTTGACAGGCCAAATATATTTAGAAAATAGTTTTCAAACTTAGGTGCCCAAAGTTAGGTTCCTAAATCCATATTTAAGCACTTAAATAACTAGCCTGAGTTTTAAGTGCTGAACACCCAAAATGCAATGGTGTGTAAATTTACTCACGTAGGCCCCAATCCCTCAAAGACATCCATGTATGCTTAAATTTGCACAATCTGAGGTGTACCATTGAAGTCAATGAGGCGACTCACAGTGTGTAAAGTTAAGTATGCACTAGGTATGTTACTGGAACTCTGGTACATCAGAGGAACACTTGCTACTTCCCACCACAGCAGAAGACAGCAGTGAAGGCTACAGCACGTCTGAGGTCAGGTTACCCAGCTTCCAGGATGTTATATTGACAAGCTGTTGAAAACTTCAGCTAAAGGAAACTGATTTTTTTCACTCAACAGTGGAGAGCCCTTTAGAGACAATAAAAAATATTTTCCTTGACAGTTTCCTTCTGAGCTTTTAGCTGTTTCTTTGCCCTATCTCACAGGTAGAAACCCTGCAGGATTACATAGTCACAATGTTCAGAGAAAAAGATTTGTGAAAAACAAAACAGCAAAAGTAGTGGAATGTTCTCCCTGAGATAGCTTTTCTGCTATGCATGAGATTCACAAAGGCACTCAGCCCGGAAATGAAAGACAATGCTGGCTGGGTGATGGCAACAACCTTGGTTCCTCTTGGTGGGTCTCTCTATTGATGGTGTCTTTCTCAAGCTGGTGCCAAGGCTTTACATCTCACGGGTAATTTTTGAGCACAACCTGGAGTATAGAAGCTCAGGTTTCAGCAGCAATTAATGCTTTTTCATCTCTGAAATATTCAGAAGATGAGGCTTTGTCACAGCAATCCATCTCTTCCTGATATCTGGGATGCACTCCTCTAATGCTCTTTATTTGGGGTAATCTTTGAGAACTCACTTTGGTAGCATGTCTCCTCGGGGGCTTTTCTCCATAAGAGCTGCTGATGCTCATGTGCTGTCAACTGCAGTAGATGCTTATATGTCAGCTCCAAAATTTTTGTGTGCTTTAAGCGTTTTCTATTAGTATATGTGGCAGTGTTCACTCACCCTTGGAGGCCATCCCCTGTTTTGCTGGGATGTTGCCACTATCTTTAGCTCCAGCTCCTCTTGTAGGCCCCGGGTCCCAGGTCTTCTGTGGCTCCACTCTCTGGCCAAGCCAGCTAAGTGTAGCATAAATGAGTCCCCCCTAACTTTTCTGACCTCTTGGGCTACTGAAGTCTACTCTACATACAACCCCATCTCAGACTTCCCTCCCACAGGAGCCTACCCTGCTCGCTCTGAGTTTCCCTCCATAGGAGGGTCCTGCCTTCACTAGATCTTGCCCCTTTTTTCCCCAGAGCCCACACAATTCGGTCGGTCAGTCAGTTAAGCATGTAAAAGTCTCCATCTCCCTCAGCCTTCTATCCACTATTGATCTCCCTCAGTCTATTTATAAGGCCTAGCTCCGCCACTTCTGGCCAGGGGGCAATTAGTTAATCAGCTACCCACAAGGTGTAGAGCACAACTAACTTGAGGTTTATCCCTTACTTGTAGGTGATGGGGGTTAAGCCCCATTACAGTATATAAGATTTCAATAATCTAGGACAGGGGTCGGGAACCTTCAGCACACAGCCCATCAGAGTAATCGGCTGATGGGCTGCGAGACATTTTGTTTACATTGACCGTCTGCAGGCACGGCCCCCCACAGCTCCCAGTGGCCGCGGTTCACTGTTTCAGGCCAATGGGAGCTGTGGGAAGCGGTGGCCAGCACGTCCTTGTGGCCTGCCTCTTCCCGCAGCTCCCATTGGCCGGGAACGGTGAACCACGGCCACTGGAAGCTGCGGGGGGCCGTGCCTGCAGACGGTCAACGTAAACAAAATGTCTCATGGCCCACCAGCCAATTACTCTGATGGACCGCGTGCCGAAGGTTGCTGACCCCTGATCAGGACAATCTGCTTGAAGGATTGCCTACTGCCCTAATCTCTGGTGGTACTTGTTACAGTTCAGAGCAATTTCATCTGTATTTCCCCTCAGTGGTCTAGTAAGGGCACCCACTCTCAGGCTCCCAGCTCACTAGCTGTTGCCTCTCTTGGGTGTAGACACACATCTCTGTTCCTTCTAACCAGGGTATCTCCAGGCTGACCAGTTCCCTGCCTTCACTGTTCCTAGCAAAGGCAGTCTGCCTGAACAGACCTTCTTGCTTTCTCTTCAGAGACTGACAATAGAGTAATTGCTACAGCTGTAAGTTACCACATGGCATGCCCTAAGCAAGTTTACTTTATTCTTAAGGTACAAAGCATTAGAGAAAACACATTAAAATCATTAAAAGAACCTACACGCATGCTAATAAGCTTACCAGACACCATCCCAACTCTAACAGGGGTTCTGGCAGGATTCTCAGGGTTCTCCCCTCTTAGGGGAGTCCTACACAGCTTCAGCTCAGAACAAGCACACCAATGACAAGTTTAGCCCACCCTTTAATACAGATCAGAAAGTCTTTGAACTGGAGATCCCAGAAGTAGGTAATTGGTACACAAAGAGTCTTTCTCCCCAATGTGTACCTTCGAAAGGTTGGCTTCAGAGGGAGAGAATTTGCATTCCCTCCCCTCCTGATATTTCCTAAGGAAATCCACTTCAGGGGTATTTTTCAGAATAAATCTTTGAACTTCCTCATACTTTCCAGAGATTGCATTGACCCTGCCTGCTAGAGAAATTCTATTCAATGTCATACTAGTACATACACTACTTGTAATAAGATAAATTCCAAAGGTCTTACTCCTAATTCAATAAAGTTTATCTTCATTCAGAAAAGTTTGTCCCGGATATTACAAACTATTGTCAATCTATCACAGTATCCAGCTGCTGGAATGACCTTTGAGGCTACTCTATATTTACCCCATCTAATGGGCTCCAAGATAATATATGGGTGTAAAAGAGGCATAAAGCCACCTTTGCCCCACCAAACCCAGAGTTCCAGGTGCAAACTAGCATCACTGGGGATCTGAACCATCAGCTGGGGGATGGGCCCATGTACTCACTTCACTTCTATTTTTCTTCTTTATCTCTCTTTTCCTTAATTTGCATTTTTAATTCTCTTTATGTTTTACCTTATTTGTTACTCTCTATTTGACCCCTTTCATATTTTTTCTCTAGCTTTAGTACCCCTCTTCTTGCTTTTCCCCCCTCTTATTTCCAGTTTCTCTCTTCCTTTCTTGAACTGTTGATTCTTGCTTCTCTGTTTACTCTCTTCTTCCCCGCATCCCATGTTGTCCCTTCTTCTCTCTTCCATTTTCCCAGTTGTGGTTGACACTGTAAAATCACTTCCCATAACTGAATGTACTAGGAGAACATCTGGTGGAACTTTTACAGATGAACAGATCAGAAGACTAAAGAGAAGGTCTTGGATCTTACCTCCTTTGGACTCCATTGTGTGTCTTGGAAGGAACAACTGATTTACTCATGGACAATGTTGATACATCTAAACATATAACAGATTTGCAAACACATGATCTCCCATTCACATATACACCTCAAGCAATATGCACCGGTGTATTCCCACTAGGAGTGCCCTTGGGAAGGAGGTGGGTTGACGGAGAGCAGCAGCCAGAGTGATGAGGATCAAGAAATGGGTTAGAGGAGAGGGATCATAGTCAGTGGGAGTAGACAGCTCACTCAAAGATTTTGGAAACAAAGAGAGGAAGGATGGTGGCAGTTAGAGAGGAAAGGTATGTCTGAGACAATGTTTTGCAAGATAGGTGTTGGGGGGACATTTATTTAGGCAGAAGGAAAGGAGCCAGAGGAGAGAGCGTAGTTAAAGATAATGGAAAGGGAGAAAATGAAAGAAGGAGTGAAGGAGGACAAGAGGCATGTGAAGTAAGAGTAAAAGGGACAGGTTGAGGGGTTAGAGTCAGACAGAAGGGAGACTACAGAGTTGGTGAAAGAGACATTTGAAAATATTAATAGAAGGATAAATCACAAAAAGGTGAAGTGTTAGGTCACTGGGGACAGCGCATGGGAGTACTTATTCCTGTCCCTTGACTGATCACAAAATTATCAATGGATAGAGACAGATACAGTAGAGACTGTCTGGATAGCAAGGGAAAGAAGGGGAAAAATAGAAGAGGAAACCAAGAACAATACCACATTGTGACTCACTTTTTCATTTATCTTTCTGGTGAACATTTGTCAGCTCTTCCTAGTTCATTAACCTCAAGTTAACGCACTGGTTGAATTGTAAATCTATCTCTATAAAATTAAAAACCTTAAATAAACAAGGAATCCTAAAGCCAAGAGGATAAAGTTCAAACATGTAACTAATTCATCACTTCAGTGAAAGATGAGAGAGGTGCAGGGGGTCTGCACAGTAAAATGACCCACTTTTATTTATAGTGCGAGTACACAGTATAGTTATGCATGTTGTATCATTATCCATTTTTGAATAGTCCATGAACAAATTGTGAAATTCTCATATTTATTTCTTATTTTAAATTAATAGCAGAATAATTCTTGGGCTGCAGATCTTTCGTAAGAAGTTCATTACAAATATTTAACATTCAAGCTGTGTCAGTGACTTACATGCATCATGTTGTACTATCTCTGTTCCCTGATTGATAATGTATTTAATTAACCAACAACCATGCACATTTTGATTGTAGAATGTGCATTTTTGTTGGCTGGTTATGCAATTTGAAATATGCTTTCTGAGACTATTTGAGCAATTGATCTTAAAATCAATTTGCTAGCAAAACTTATTTGACAGAACATCCGTGGAAAGCAAAACCGAAGAGCAGTCAAAGTTAATTAATTAAAAATGTCAATTTAATATTTGATTTCCCCTTCCTCCCCTGCAGTATTTCTCAGCTCTAGTGCTAATTCCCCCTCTGCGGTCCTATACTAGTCACTTTGGCCAAGATCCATAAAGGTATTTAAGCTCCTAGCATGCAATCCATGAAGGTACTTAGCTGCCTCAGTCCTGTATTTAGGCATCACTGATAGCTTGACCAGACAGCAAATGTGAAAAATTGGGACAGGGGTGGGGGGTAATAGGAGCCTATATAAGAAAAAGACCCCAAAATTGGGACTGTCCCTATAAAATCGGGACATCTGGTCACCCTAATCACTGCAATCCACAAAACTCCTGACTGGAAGATAGCTAATGTAACGCCAATATTTAAAAAGGGCTCTAGAGGTGATCCCAGCAATTACAGACCGGTAAGTCTAATGCCAGTACCAGGCAAATTAGTTGAAACACTAGTAAAGAATAAAATTGTCAGACACATAGAAGAACATAAATTGTTGGGCAAACGTCAGCATGGTTTCTGTAAAAGGAAATCATGTCTTACTAATCTATTAGAGTGCTTTGAAGGGGTCAACAAACATGTGGACAAGGGGGATACAGTGGACATAGTGTACTTAGATTTCCAGAAAGCCTTTGACAAGGTCCCTCACCAAAGGCTCTTATATAAATTAAGTTGTCATGGGATAAGAGGGAAGATCCTTTCGTGGATTGAGAACTGGTTAAAAGACAGGGAACAAAGGGTAGGAATAAATGGTAAATTTTCAGAATGAAGAGGGGTAACTAGTGATGTTCCCCAAGGATCAGTCCTAGGACCAATCCTATTCAACTTATTCATAAATGATCTGGAGAAAGGGGTAAACAGTGAGGTGGCAAAGTTTGCAGATGATACTAAACTGCTCAAGATAGTTAAGACCAAAGCAGACTGTGAAGAACTTCAAAAAGATCTCACAAAACCAAGTGATTGGGCAACAAAATGGCAAATGAAATTTAATGTAGATAAATGTAAAGTAATGCACATTGGAAAAAATAACCCCAACTATACATACAATATGATGGGGGCTAATTTAGTTACAACTAATCAGGAAAGAGATCTTGGAGTCATCGTGGATAGTTCTCTGAAGACGTCCACGCAGTGTGCAGCGGCAGTCAAAAAAGCAAACAGGATGTTAGGAATCATTTAAAAAGGGATAGAGAATAAGACGGAGAATATCTTATTGCCCTTATATAAATCCATGGCATGCTCACATCTTGAATACTGCGTACAGATTTGGTCTCCTCATCTCAAAAAAGATATACTGGCACTAGAAATGGTTCAGAGAAGGGCAACTAAAATGATTAGGGGGTTGGAATGGGTGCCATATGAGGAGAGATTAAAGAGGCTAGGACTTTTCAGCTTGGAAAAGAGGAGACTAAGGGGGGGGTATGATAGAGGTATATAAAATCATGAGTGGAGTGGAGAAAGTGAATAAGGCAAAGTTATTTACTTATTCCCATAATATAAGAACTAGGGGCCACCAAATGAAATTAATGGGCAGCAGGTTTAAAACAAATAAAAGGAAGTTTTCCTTCACACAGCACACAGTCAACCTGTGGAACTCCTTGCCTGAGGAGGTTGTGAAGGTTAGGACTATAACAGGATTTAAATGAGAACTAGATAAATTCGTGGAGGTTAAGTCCATTAATGGCAATTAGCCAGGATGGGTAAGGAATAGTGTCCCTAGTCTCTTTTTGTCAGAGGGTGGAGATGGATGGCAGGAGAGAGATCACTTGATCATTACCTGTTAGGTTCATTCCCTCCAGGGCCGGCTCCAGGCACCAGCCCACCAAGCATGTGCTTGGGGCGGCGCCTGGAGGGGGGCGGCGCGGCAGGCCGCTCCAGCCCGAGAGCGGGGCCGCGACTGGGCTCGCCGCCCTCCCCGCGGTGCTCTGGGCGCCGGGGAGAGCGGAGCCGGGGCGGGCTCGCCACCCTTCCCCCGGCACTCTGGCCTAGGGCGGCAAAAAAGCCAGAGCCGGCCCTGATTCCCTCTGGGACACCTGGCATTGGTCACTGTTGGAAGACAGGATACTGGACTGGATGGACCTATGTTCTTATGTTCCTGCTCTGCAGCTGCCTAACTCTGTAGGTTGCCTAAACTCACTCCACACCAAAGTTTTTTCCTCCATGCATAGGGAGACCTCCATCTCCCACCTAAGCCCCAGTGAGACACAAGCCTGGATGGAAACATGTTTGGCCACCTAAATTGCATGTGGAAGTCTGATCTGGTAGGCAGCCTCTGAGCACTTATAACCTTTACCCTAGTGTATAGAGTACTCATCCAGGATGGGAGAGGCCTGGTTTAAATCCACCTCCTGAGGGGAGAAGAGATTTGAACAGGGATCATTCCATTAGACCAGTGGTGGGCAGCCTGCGGCCCATCAGGGTAATCTGATTACGGGCTGCGAGACATTTTGCTGACATTGACCGTCCGCAGGCATGGCCCCCTGCAGCTCCCAGTGGCCGCGGTTCGCCGTTCCTGGCCAATGGGAGCTGCTGGAAGCGGTCACCAGCACGTCCCCTGCCACTTCCCGCAGTTCCCATTGGCCGGCAACGACGAACCATGACCATTGGGAGCTGCGGAGGGCTGTGCCTGCAGATGGTCAAGGTCAGCCAAATGTCTCGCAACTCGCAATCAGATTACCCAGATGGGCCGCAGGTTGCCCACCACTGCATTAGACTATGAAGTATTCCTTCTGTCTGCCTCGCCCCACCCCATCCCAGCTGTTTTGTATGAACTCACCTGAGGAGCCTAATCCAGTAGACATGCTCAAGGCCACCTACAGGATCAGGATCCTGCATACAACCTAGGCAGTTAAACACCCATCTTCTCCCAATTCATGGATCACTAGCAGTGATAGGCATTCGCTTCCTGCAAACCAGACTTAGGGGCTTGTCTCTGAGAGAGGAGTGGAGCTTAGCACTCACCCATTGGCATCTTCCATTGGCTAGCTTAAGCAGCACCCTACCTAGCATGCTGCCTTTGTGGATTGCAGTCTAAGACACCTTCTTTCCCCATTCATTGTACAGGAAGCCTAGGCACCTAACTGAGGCTTTGCAGATCGCAGTGCTGGTCTTGTGATTTTCTAGGTCAGGGATTGGCAACCTTTGGCACGTGGCCCACCAGGGTAAGCACCCTGGCGAGCCGGGCCAGTTTCTTTATCTGCCGCGTCCGCAGGTTCGGTCGATCGCGGCCAATGGGGGCTGCGGGAAGCAGTGCAGACCGAGGGATGTGCTGGCTGCCGCTTCCCGCAGCCCCCATTGGCCTGGAGCGGCGAACTGCGGCCAGGGGGAGCCGCGATCGGCTGAATCTGTGGACGCGGCAGGTAAACAAACCATCCCTTCCCACCAAAGGTCCCTGTTCTAGGTGCATAAAAGTTAGGCACCATCATACTTAGCGTTGCAAAGCCTAAATACCTTGTGGATCTTGGCCTTTGTCTCTCTTCCTTAGGCCTCAATCCAGCAAAGGACTCAAAGGGGCCTAACTTTAAGCATGTGAATAGTCCTATTGCAGTACTTACTGGATTAGGGCCAGAGTTTCTCCATCCCTATAAACTGTTGTTCCTTAACTTAATCCACACCCAACATTCCCATTGCATTTAGCAGGAGTATTGGAGGTGCAAAAAATGCAAGGTCAGGTCCATACTTCTTGCAATGCTTAATTAGTTGTGTATGATGGACTTTGAAGACAAAAAGCACTAGATGACTATTCCATATTATTACTGGACACAGATGGAATGTAGTCTGTGAGAAATGACTTTTAAATCCATTACTTGCGTCTGATGAAGTGGGCATTCACCCACGAAAGCTTATGCTCCAATACTTCTGTTAGTCTTAAAGGTGCCACAGGACCCTCTGTTGCTTTTTACAGATCCAGACTAACACGGCTACCCCTCTGATACTTGACTTTTAAATGTTCCACTATGCTTTTGTTGGAATTGCAAATCCAATTACTTGGCAACAAGAGAGTGAAAAATACAGAAAGTCCCTGTAAAGCAAAGTCCCAGTTCTAAGAATACAGCTGCCAAGTGGATATAACTTTCTTAAGAGAGCTGATCCTAATTCCACAGTGAATAGTAATGATTATATCTTTTCTTTTAATACCCACTGCTGGGGCATTTTGAAACATCCAAAGACCATTAATAGAAGAGCAGAAAAAATATATTCACAGTTATTTAAGCAATTTGCTAAAATATTTTTCATTTTCTTTTTATTGATGATTTTTTAAAACATCACGATAAAACAGGTATAACAAGATATCTATATGTAGCCTTTTCCATTCATTTAAATGGAATTAAGATAAACTCACTCAGTATCGGTTTGTGGATAACTGGCTACTGTGTTAGTCATCCAAAATAACAATGTATGGTCAAATATAGCTAACAGGATAGATGAAAGCAGAACCAAATAGCAAATAATGTTCAGGAGCACAAAACATGATCATCACTGACCCCTGATCAGTGATCTTCAACTGGACCTTAACTACATCAGAATCAGGGTTACTGATGATGATGTGCAAGTAAAGCAGTGCAGGAACCAGATTTTTTGTTTTCATGATTTCAAAATTTCTTCCATTCCAGAATGGAATAAAAACAAAATATTTTGAAATCTCACATGAACCAAAATTCTGAAGAAAAAACAGGTTTCCGGTTCAAAGGTTGTGTTTCGACAAAAATCAAAATATTTCTTCTGTTTATACCTATTTTATAAATATATTTTTCATTTTATGTTCTATACTGTAAAATAAAAAAAAATTGAAGTGAAAAGTTGTTTCAAAATGAAAATTCAAAACATTTCATTCTGAAAAGGTTGAAATGGAACATTCTGACCTTATCAAAATGCTCTTTTACAATTTTCATTTCAAAATGAATTTTCATCAAAGGTGACATGTTTTCACGAAATGTTTCATTTTAGATGAATTGGCATTTTCTGAAACAGAAAAGAACAAAGCTTGACTTTCACATCCCAGTTCAATGTTTGTAGGACAGATAGTTAGAACAAACATTTCTTTATTTGTGAACTGATCTGGAACTTGACAGACACACATACCGTACATTTAAGTTATTTTTCAGAAGAAAATTATAATTTAAACTTTGTTAGCTCCTGATCTGCCAGAGCTAACCATGAATGCTGTTATATAGCTGGCAAGCTGTACCTCTGGTTTCCACTGCTCTCCTAGTCCATTTTAAGGATTTTAGGAGAACAGCCTTTGCCAATACCAAGCTTTCATCTACACCAGGGATCTGCAACCTTTGGCGCATGGCTCACCAGGGTAAGCACCCTGGTGGGCTGGGCCAGTTTGTTTACCTGTGTGAAAGTGAAATAAATTATATTAAAGAAATAGAATGAATTAAAGAATGCTGTATGTACCTTTAAGTAGAAATGAGAAATGCTGCAAGCCAGGGGGCAGGAAACCAGACATTAACTGCTTAATGAATTGCCACACTTAAGGGCAATTGGTGAAGCATTAGCCTTAGATCGAGAAGAGTTAATAAGGAAGCAGGATATGCGTATTGTGCCCTTGCAAATTTTACAGTTTTGCTCTCTCTGTCCCTTTGTTTAGTTCACACCCTTTTAGCTGTATAAATAAGACTGTTTGAATCTTGCATGGGGGCTCACATTATCTGAATGTATTAGCAGAGCGCTGTGCTAATAAAACAGAGTGGTCTAACAAATTATGAGTCCTGAGTCTAACTTTGACAATTTGGAGTTTCCACTGAGATGGCAACCATCTTCACTGGGGCCGTGTGATTCTCTGACCATTTTTGTAGGATGACCGTGGCAGCCGGCACCTGGGCATTTGGCCCAAGCAGTCCTCCTCCTGAACAGAAGGGTGCACGACCACAGTGAGGTCTACGCCATCGAACCTGTTGGTTCCCACTCTGTTCTGGTAGGGATCCCGGGATCTGACATCAGGAATCTGGTCAGGTAATTATTTCTGTGTTGTGTCCGGACTGAGGACTGTCCTGTCTCTGTGTCTATCTGTCCTCCTGTGGAGTGTTTGAGTCTGGGTGCTATCTCCGTCCAGGGATCGGCAGACCAAGGGGTTCCTGTCCCCACGGTCTGAGTGAGTGAAATCTGCACAATCGCAGCCGCACCGCACCTTGGGTAAAACCCTTGGTGTGAAACAAGGGCGATTGAGGCAGTAGCCTGTGGGGTCCTTTTGTGTGTTGCACCGGGCATCGCTCTGATGAACCTGAATTTCCTTCTTGTGTGATTGGTGTGTGTAAAGTCCTCCTGTATTGGTAACCAGACGTCTAAGTTGGAACAGTTCCCTAAAGGAACGCCGGCTCAGTTTTAGGAAGGGTCCGGACTCCTGTAAATTTCTGGAAAAATGGTCTAGGCTAACTCAGGGAGATCCCAAAACTCAGTGGCCACTGTTAAAATCTTGGAACAAAGACTGAGTGGATGTCTTAAAAGACAAACTCGACTAACCTAAAACTAAATTGGCTAAAGGAGAGGTTAATTGTTTCTGCAGTGGTGAGAAGAGGCAAATCGTAGGTGGACAAAATCAAAACTCACCTCTCTCAAATATATTCAAATTATAAGTTAAAAGCTTTATTAAAAGCCTCCTCTCCCACCACCAGACTGAGCGCTCCCCTTTACCCCGTTCTCTGAAAAAAAAACAACCAACAACTCTGGATCAATCCCAACCCCCTCCATACTCCCATCTCATTGTAAAAAGGATAAAAAGCCCCTTGTTTTGTTCCCCTTCATTGTCTGCCTCAGAAACTGATTCTTTAAGGAGGGTGGGCTCCGCAACTAGCCCCCACCCTTCCTGGTCCCTTTCCTTAAACATTTCTTTCAAAATTGTGAAATGACCACAATATCACTCACAAAAATGGTTCATTGGAAAAAGCAGGATTGGGCCCAGACAAGCAGGCAAGCAACAGATAAAGAAATACAAACAGGTTGAAAGCCCTAAGGGCATAGTGTCAGGAGTAAGTGCAAGTAAGAACCCCTGGAACAATACGTAGGTAAAATCTGAGTTGATAAAGATGTCATTTTGAGAGATAAAGAAGTGATTTAAGGAAAGAGAGTGAAAAGTTAACTCTACAGAGAGAGAATTAAGCAGTTAAACCTTGTAAAAATGTCAAGAACCTTGTTAAAATAATTCTTGGTTTCTTTGCAGCCATTCTAAAGGAAAAATGGGCCCTTTTCCAAAAGAATGTCTGTAAATAATCCAGGTAAAGAGACTATCTAATTAAAATAATTTGACTATAAACAATTTAGTCAGATTTGCTAAAAGAACATAGGGGTTTTCTATTGGAACTTAACTGCCCCAAATGTATAAAGGTAATGTAATCTATGTACAGCTATGTAAAAACAAAGCAGAGTAAAAGGGATGTTAAGGAAAAGAAAATGTGTATGTATCTGTCTGTCTGTGGAAATATGTGAGGTTTGTAAAACTCCTGCTTTGTAGGTTTAAGATAAATTGGTTTTGTTTTGTTTATAATGCCACTAAAATCCATTTGACTCTTTAATTCAAAGTTGCAAAACTGACAGACCTTTTTGCCAGCACAGGTAATCAGTGTTGGTTGGCTTTGGGATTTGGTAGTTAACCCTTAAGGGGTAACTTGATTCTTTACAAAATTTAAATGTTTTCAAATAAAGACCAAGTCATGACTGCAGCAGGGCAGTCAAAATCAAAAGAATAGGGAGAAATTCTGGATTATTTTTGTTTGTTTGTTTGTTTTTGTAACAAAATAGCAGATGAAAGCTGTAGCAAAAGAATAAAGACAGTGCCCCTCTGAAGCAACAGTAGGGGTGAGGTGCACAAAACAAAAAGAAGCAATGTTAGAAACACTGAGCCTTGGGATGGCTCTGTGTAATCAGACTGTCACTTTGATAAGGGTACATAAAACTCTGTAAGAACAAAAGAAACAGTTACACCTTATGTAAAAATTAATATGGCTAATGTTTTAAAAGTTAAAGTATAAAAGGAATGTGCAGACATGTGCAGTGTATATTATGGGGGGGGAGGGGTAAAAGAAATGCAAACAAAACATGCTACTTAATTAAAATCCTATTAGGGCTCCAAAGGAGCCACAATAGACTGTGTTTTCTTTTTCAGATCTCTGTGCGTTTTGGAAGCAAAAGTTAAAAGTAATCAAAACTCTGGTAAAAGTTAATTGTGTTCCTTTTAAGACAGAGTCTCTGAGCTCTGCTGATGGCTTTAAATCCAAAAGCCAAGCTGTGTTGATGCAAATTACCTAACTGATAAAGGAAGTGAGAGAACTGCCAGCACAAAGAAGTTGCAGATAAAGAACATACCTGGTCAGCAAACACATTGTCTAAATAAAAGGCACGGTATAACAAGATACCTTTAATTAAAATAAATTTAATGTTATAAGTACTCCTGTAACAATGTATAGTGTGTATGATTTTTGGAAAAATCCTTTATGGTAATGTTGCTTTTCAGCTGTTACCTGTAAACAAACTTAAAGCTTAACACAGCAGGAAAGACACTGTAAACTTGGTCTGCTGTAAAGGGAAAACTGAGGTACACCAGCTCATGGATTTAATGACTGAACAGTGGGATAATTTCCCCATAACTCTTAAAAGATAGAAGCCATTGAAACCTGGTCTGCCTGTAGAACAAAAACACAGGAAAATATGAGGTAATTCCTCTTGTTTTGCCTGCATTCAGCAAGGGTATTTGTAAAAGAAAGGAATATTTTAAGCAATAATAAATGCCACCCCAAAAGGGGTAGAAAAATGTTATTTTTGTCTTTCAGAAAAAGCTAATATCAGCTACAGGACAACCTAATAAAAAACAAATAAAAGTGGGTATGCTTATCCATGCCTGTTGCTCCAAAGCCCTGTAGTAAAGACATCTCACTAGGATCCTGTATGTGGGATAAAATGAATAACGAGACCAAAGTACTGTATAATGGGCTATGTGTATGTGTTAATTCTTGGGGAAAAGTGTTTTAAAAGAATGGAAGTGTTAGCAACCTTCCAATAGACAAATGTAAATGTAATGTAAGTACTGTGTTTACAAAAGGTAAAAAGGTAACATAGTTACTAAAACAAACAAAAGGGCAATGTGGGAAACCAACCCATTCATATTATACACGCAAATGGTAACATGTTAAGAATTGCCACTGCAGAAAGACGTAACAGCTTACCATTGGTATAACATATTTTCTGAATGGTCTCCCACAACTACTGGCATACTAATGTTACTAACCCTAATTGTTTTTGGTTTTAAATTGTATGTGTTTAATTTAATCAAATGTAATGTTTGAAATGTGCTGTTGGATAAAACAAATGTATGCAAAGCTAGAGCCACAGGCCCAAATCACCTCCCAGTATTTTCTATTACGTGGACTAAATAAGAAGTGACGCTGGTGATTAATAATCTTAGTGTCAAAAGGGGGATATGTAGGAGCAGGATAAGAATTAATGTATGATTTGATTTTATCCTGCCAGCCACCATTTTTGAATAGCAGAAAGGAATGACAGACCAGAACAATCCTTATGACTGATTATGGTCACCCTTTTGTTTTAGAATAAGTTATAATGTCTACTATGGTTTCCTATATGTATTACAAAGTAGGCACTCTAGTTAAATATACATTTCTTTGTTTAAGGTTTAGTAAGTAAGAGACAGGATTCTCTACTGTGTCTATGTTAAGTAGATTAGAGGAACATTAAAGGCCTGGGTCTCAATGTAAATTGTCTTGGTTATTGATTGTAAAACTTAGCAAGGTTTTAATTTGCAATGCCTTTTTGCTCGATATAAAATACTACTGTTTGTATTCTCAATCTGTTTGTGTGAATGAAGAATGTATGCATCAGAAAAAGATAAGGTGTGAAGGCCATTGTTATAGCCAGAGTCAAGGAAGAAGAAGTAAAGAGACTTAAAGGACATCAAAGAATCATCAGGTACCGCTTACTATCCAGATGGCTGTTAAACTGTCTGGCATCACAGCGTGCATACATGCTTCGCAGTGTAAGAAGGCACCCCCCAGCAAACCAATCACCTCAGGACCACACAGAGTCAATTTTGACTCCGGAAGAAGACGTAGAGGAACAACCTGCAATACCTTACCATCTACGCACTCATAAGGGTTGCCAGAAGCAGACGAGGACCTAAAGCAAGGCTCAAAAAAAGCAGTAGTGAGCCTAGTGCCTGCTGCCTGGTGGATGTAAAACCGTGACTACGGTTCCCTCAGTTGAGGTTGTCAGAACCAGAAGGGCCTTGCCTCCAAAATGCGCCTCTGGTGGCGCCTGTTCCTCAGCTGCTGGTGTCTTAAGGTCTGGGGAGTCCACAATGACAATTCTTTTATCCAGCAGCAAGTGTGGATAGCTCAGACCCTTAATATTTCTAATTGCTGGGTCTGCAGCCACATCCCAGCCCACTCTCAAGCTAGTGTTCCTGTCCTGGCAATCCCACTCAATTCCCCAGACCTCACTGGAGGACCTTGTTCGTTTAACAAAACATGGAACAATAATGACACTTGGGAAACAGTGGGAATAAATGTGTCTAAATGGATAAGTGTGGTGGAGGGAAAAGGTCATTGGTGTTGAGTGTGTAATGAACAGGGCTGGATCTGGGAAAAAGCCGTTGCCTTCAGCATATTGTGGCCAATGGTGTATGGGATTATTTGAATAAAACTAAAAAGTGGTGGGCTGGGTATGGGGATATGAATTTTTTCTTGACCTGAGGATCAAACAGAAAAAAATCAATTTCATGTTCCCCCTACAGTAACCTTAGTGAAAACAATACAATCTTTCAACACCATGCAAAAAGGCTCCTGAGGTTACAAGCAATAGTTGAAATAATGGCAAATGAAATCGGAGAGAGTTTAAAAAACCCTGGTCAAAGAAACGGGCAATCTGACAGATGGCCCTCCAAAACCGTCAGGCATTGGACATTGTGCTGGTGGCCAGAGGGACCTGTGCTCTCACTGGAAAAGAATTGTTGTGTGTTCATACCTGATGACACCAATGAGGTAATAGATCGCGCTAGTCACTTAGAATAAATTGCATATCTTCCCCATGAAGAGCCGAGTTCTTTATGGAAGTGGCTAAGTAACCTGTTCAATTTCTCTGGCATAGGAAACTGGTTGTTTCAGGGAGCCCTGACTATCCTGTTTGTAATCTTAATGATTTTTGTATGTTTTCAGCTAATCTCCTGTTGTATCCAGAATTGTGTAAGGTATGCCACCCAAATGACTGCCCCAAAACAGAGTGCTAATATGATGATTTCGAAATATCACTGATGAACGAAGAGATAAAGAACGATTAATACGTGGAACCCAGTAATTGTTGGTCTTTGCGTAAGCTTGACCAAAAGGAGGGATTGTGAAAGTGAAATGAATTATATTAAAGAAATAGAATGAATTAAAGAATGCTGTATGTACCTTTAAGTAGAAATGAGAAATGCTGCAAGCCAGGGGGAAGGAAAGCAGACATTAACTGCTTAATGAATTGCCCCACTTAAGGGCAATTGGTGAAGCATTAGCCTTAGATCGAGAAGAGTTAATAAGGAAGCAGGATATGCATATTGTGCCCTATGCAAATTTTACAATTTTGCTCTCTCTGTCCCTTTGTTTAGTTCGCACCCTTTTAGCTGTATAAATAAGACTGTTTGAATCTTGCATGGGGGCTCACATTATCTGAATGTATTAGCAGAGCGCTGTGCTAATAAAACAGAGTGGTCTAACAAACTATGAGTCCTGAGTCTAACTTTGACACGTGCCACGTCCGCAAGTTCCTCACTGTCCGCAGTATGCCATTCCAGGCCAATAGGGGGTTGCGGGAAGCGGTGCGAGCCGAGGAATGTGCTGTTCGCTGTTTCCCGCAGCCCCCATTGGCCTGGGACGGCGAACTGCGGCCAGTGGGAGCCGTGATGTGCCAAACCTGCGGATGCAACAGGTAAACAAACCGGCCCGCCCCGCCAGGGTGCTTACCCTGGCAAGCCGCGTGCCAAAGGTTGCCGATCTCTGGTCTAGCCAATTAGTCTCGATACTTTTAGTGACCTCATCACCATAATGTCTGAAGATGGAAGTAAGCCCTGTGCTGGGGCAAAATCTGAGGCAGGCATGGAGCTGGTTTGTGACCTCAGGCCTGCCAAGGGCCAGTTTGGGATCTGGCCCTGATTAGGGCTAACCTGAAGGTTGCCTTAACTTGGGCCCAGGGAAATAGATGGGGCACAAGACTGCCTTGTCCAACACCCTCCCAATCTTGACCCAACCTGGAATGCCCCCTATCTCATGGGCTCTTGCAAGAGGAGAAGTCACAGAGCCAAGTCTCCTGCACCAGGTGTGTTGTGGGGAGGGTGTGAAGGGAAATATGGCTGCTTTGCACCCATGTAGGTGATGCAATGTGGCCAGAGGATAACTATGAAATGGGCTCTCTCTCTGTGTGACAACCAGTTATGTTTACACAGGGCCGGCTCCAGCATTTCTGCCGCCCCAAGCAACAAAAAAAAAAAAAAGCCGCGATCGGCAGCGGCAGTTCAGCAGCAGGTCCTTCGCTCCTAGAGGGAGTGAGGGACCTGCCGCCCCAAATTGCCGCAGGTGCCGCCCCTCTCCCTTGGCCGCCCCAAGCACCTGCTTGTTAAGCTGGTGCCTGGAGCCGGCCCTGTGTTTACACGGTACCAATGAGAAAGAGCAAATGGGCTTGAGCCTCCTCTTACACCAGTGTAACTCCATTGACTCCCATGGAGTTACTCTTGGTTTGCATTAGTCTGGGTGAGAAAAATCAGTGCCATTGAATTCAATAGCGCTGCCCTGGTTGATTTACTCTGATTCAGGATATTGGTCTGATATCCATTTATTGCCAATATTTCAAAAAGGCTGAATTAGCAAAGAAAGAGGATTTATGATTGTCCTTCTGCACCTTTATGATATCTGAAAATCAGCTTGCATGAAATCCTCAGAAAAATAAACCACACCTACAACAGTTGAATGATGTAAGAGATTTCCTCATAGTTCAGCTTGAGTTTCACAACAATGGTTTGACTTATAATATTTATGTTGATATGACACTGTGCAATAAAGCGTAACTAACTAGATTTACAGCCATGTACAAAGATGGTACAGCTGATGCTTTGTTTATCATTTGTATGGCCTGTAATATGCTAACAAGAGCAAACGATCACTATGAACGCAGAGATATGACCATAGCACACAGAGGTATATTTGTGAGAGAGACCGTTGTTTATACCCATCCTGAATAGAGCTGGGGGAGTGGTTCCCCCAGCTCCCATCCTTCTTTTGCTTCACACAGACTGCTCAGAGACCTTCCCTTTTGTAGATCCCACCATGCACTTTATTTACAGTGTTTCACTCCACCATCTTTTAAACTCTAGTGCAGTCACAGTATTTACAATGTCATCCAACTTCACTACCCCTTCTCCAGAGGGCAGATGGGATAGAAAGGTATCTCCTCCAGAAGAACCCCGTTTTGTCATCTGGGACTGGGACTGGGCCAGTTACTGCTTCTCCCCCTGTCACTTCCTTCCTGTGCTCTAGTCCGGAGGGCTAGGGGCTATAGAGCCAGTCAGTCTCTTGCTCACCCCCCCTCCCCCGCCCCACTTGGAGCTGTTCACATTTTGTATAAATAATGAAATATTCATTGACTCCAGAGAGAGAGAGACTGACTCCTGACTCTTTACTCTGGTGTTTAGAACTTCCAGCGGGGATGTAAGAGACCCAAATTCAAGTCCCTGCTCTAAATCAGGTAGAACAGGGACTTGTAAATAGGGCTCCCACACCACGGTTAAGTGCCTATATGTGCCTTAATCCTCAGGCTATTGGCTATTTGGAGGTGGGGCTGTTCTCATGTGCTCTTGCATTTTTTCACCAAGAAAATTCAAAAGGTCTGGTTTTCTTCAATGCAAAATGAAAATTTTCAAAACCTCACAATGTTTTGCAAAGTGGAATCGTCGTCTTTCAGCCAGCCCTAATCCTGAGTTTAGCTGACATAACTCCATGCACAGTGGAGCCTTGCAACCCAACCCCAACTGCAACCTAACTGGACCTGACTACAAATGTTGGGTTTGGGTTGGGCCAGGTCTGAAAACAACCCAACCCCCTTGGTTTGGGTTGTCTCTGATCACCTCCTTCTGTCCATGGGGTTGGCATGGCGGTGACTGCATGCCCTACTTCTGCCAGCTGCTGCCACCTTGCTGTACTCAGTGTGCTGAGGCCCAAGCATGCCAATGAGTTGCAGCGCCTCCCACTTCCCAGCACACGCCATGCAATCAGGCGGTGGTGACTGGCAGGAGTGGGGCATGCTGCATGCAGCTACTGCTGCATCAGCCACGTGGGCAGGAGGCAGCCGGGGACAGTTCACAGGCCCAGGGTGTGGGGAGTGGGAAGACCCCTTCAGGCTGAACCCCAAGAATAGTTCAGCAGCACTGACACAGTTTTGGGGGGAAGAGTTGGGTTTGGGTCAGGTCAGTTCTGAAAACAGCTCAACATGCTTGGGCTGGCTTCAGGTCTGTTGTGCTCAGCTTGGGTTCAGGTCCAGGTCATGCCTTAAAACTAGGCCCAAGCAGACCTATAATGCATGCTCTCTGATAGCACTTTGCATACTCTAATCCCATTTAAGAATAAATTTCTGTGAAAAAAGTGTTTGTTTTGAAAGGTTTTCATCATAATTGAGTTTTAAAAAAAATATAAATACTATTTTTATGGATGGACATTGACATCCTTACACACATGCTCTGAGAGCACTTTCAAAATATAACCAACACTCAGCAGCCACTGAAAGCTTGGTTGGATCAAAAAATTATTGTAGAAATGCAGTATTATGGATTCAGTATTTTATTTTGTAGTAAACAGAGAGTGGGTGAAGAGTCTGTAACATGATATTGTACTAGATGTTTGAACAGAGTCATGCTCAGCTAGTAATTAGATATGGGGAAATAGTGTAGGGAATTCTAGACAAACAGCCATTTCAGTGTCCTGCAAAAGACAATTGGGACCAGAAATGTCAGTTCAAGTTTTGAACAGTACCTAACTGACTAAGAGGCCTTGTGTAAGTGCCAAAGTTTGTCTCTTTCACCATCAGAAGTTGTTCCTGTAAAAGATATTACCTCACCCACCTTGTCTCTTTAGAATTCTACAGTCTAATTGAAAGTCAAACTCTAGGCTCCTAAGTCACATAGGTATTGTTGAAAATTTTACCTGTTAATAATATCTTCTAGGAGTGAAGTAGAAAGCTCCATCTATTGCTAGTGAATCCATTCCATGGTGAGACACTCATTATTTGAAGACTGCATGTGCAAACACTTCAAAGGAAAGTCCCACGGGCTAACACAATTTTGAATAGTTCAAAGAGGCCCTACTGTGCCAAATCTAAGGAAATCCATTCTGGTGCCATGTTAACCATTAGAACACTCAACCAACCACTTTGGGGCTTCATAGAGCTAGAAAGTAAGATCCTCATATAACCTGGTCATATTAAAGATTTAATTTGCAGGGTTGCAGTTATTAAATACGTTTCTGTCTTTTCTTTTCTTTTGGGAAATGCGATACCAATATCTTTATCTAAATATGGAATGCTAGAAAACATCCTGGAAATGGAAAGGGCACTATTTATTTCTCCTGGTGACCAAATGCTGTTGATGAAGGTGCATGGTGGTGAGCAGTCTCATTCTAAGGAGATATCTTGACTAGTGGTACTGTTGATCCTGAGGTTACCTGAGTATGGGGGAAAGGGAAGGTCTTCTACAGAGAAGATGTATTAAATGGATTTCTGACTATGAAGGGGTTTGCTACTTGCCTTGCTGTAGGGAGACAACACCTATGCAGTATTATTGAAAATTACAGGATTGTAGATAATGGCTACATGTTAGAGCAGTGGTTTTCAACGTTTTTTTCTTTTTTAGGACTTCTAAAAAAACTTGGAATGAAGGTACAAACCCCTTTGGAAATCTTAAACATAGTTCGTGGACCTCCAGGGGTCCAGGGACCACGGGTTGAAAACCACTGATCTCTGTAACAGCCTACCATACAAGCAGCCATACAGAACTCCTCCAGGCCTTTTGGGGGCTGTGGGGCATATAGTGGCATGAAATCCTGGTAAGTGTTGGGAAGAAGCAGGTGAGTGTTTTGAGGGCGGGCTGATTTCCTCCCATCCGCAAACCTCTTAATCATAGGGATGAGAGGGACAAGTATGTTGAAATGAATGACACTGTGCCGTCAGCCAGATAGGGCTGAGATCATATTAGCACCTTCTAACAGCCCCCTCCCTCTTGATAAAAGCCAGACGCAATATTCTTCGCGCAAGAGCTGAGAGAGACATTTAACAGCTAATCTTCCTCCGGGGTTACTCTCCCATAGTGTGCCCACGCGATACCGCGCTGGGAGGAGGCGAAGGGTAGGTGGATCTTGGGCATGCACCTCCTGCTCCTCTGCTGAGCTGGTTTCTGTCAACCACTCACCTGGGACTTTTATTTGGTCACTGCTCTTGGTGTTCCCAGGTCTGCGGCCGCGCAGCTGAGCCCACGTGCGCCGAGGGACCAGCACCTGTAAGGGGAGCAGAGAACAGTCCCTTGAGCCCTCAGCGGGTCCTGGGCACTCAAAAGCGCACGGAAGCGCAGAGAACAGAGCTCGCGGAGCCGGGCACAGGGCTCAGAGAGATCAGGGGCGTAAAGCCGAGAGCAGGGAGTGGGGCGCGCAGAGCCGGGCACGGGGCGCACTGAGAGTGGGGCGCGCAGAGTCGGCACGGGGCGCTCAGGGAGCGGGGCGCGCAGATCGAGAATCGCTGGTTGCCGGTGCCTGCCATAGCCCAGAGTAGCAACCCCCGGAGCGCCCCCCCCCCTCCAGAGTTAAACACAACCCCTCCGCTGCGAGCGCCCGTGCGGCTCGGGCGATGAGCATCGGGCACTTCACCGTGTGGGACTATGTGGTATTCGGGGCCATGCTGCTGGTCTCCGCGGTCATCGGCGTGTACTACGCCTTCGCGGGCGGCGGCCAGCAGACCTCCAAAGACTTTCTGATGGGCGGCCGCAGCATGAGCGCCTTGCCCGTGGCGCTGTCCCTCACCGCCAGCTTCATGTCGGCGGTCACCGTGCTGGGCACCCCGGCGGAGATCTACCGCTACGGGGCCATATTCTGCATCTTCGCCATCACCTACTTCCTGGTGGTGGTCATCAGCGCCGAGGTCTTCCTGCCCGTCTTCTACAGGCTGGGGATCACCAGCACCTACGAGGTAAGCGGGGCTGCCGCCTTCTACCCCTTAGGGAGCACTAGCCCCATTCAGCATCTTCTCTGTGTCCTCCGTGTCTCTCAGGAGTCAGGAGCGTCCCCTACGTGGCCTTGCCTCTCTACTAGCCTGCCCCTTCCAATTGATATTTCCCCCTTGCAGAGGCCATGGCAGGTCTCTCCACCACCCCTAAGATCTCCTGTCTCAATAGACTCATTCCATATGGGTTTGCTCCTGGAGATTGTTAGCCCTCCAGATTTTCAATCCAAACGGTGGATTTATTTTTGCACAGATTGGTTGGTGACTTGGAATAAATAATAAACCACAAAGAAAAGCCCTCTAAAATAGAAGCTGAAACTCCCAATCCTGGGTGCCTGCCTCAACTTAAATTCCTAAATCCAGGTTGAGGCACAAAGGCCCAATCCAGCAAAGCATTTGGACACCCATATGAATAGTCAAGCATATGAACAGTCTTACTGATTTCATTGGGACTTCCTCTTGCATTTACAGATAAATAGGTCTCTGGATCAGGGCCCTAAATAGCAGTGACTGGATTTTCCATAGTACTTATACAATGAGATCTGCAAGTGCTCAGCATATGTGAAAGTCAGGCCACTTCTTTACCTAGGTGCCAAAATATGGCTTTAGAAAATTAGGCCTTGATTTTCCACTGCACCCCAGCCCAGTGAGGTAAAGCTTCATGGGGGCAATTTTACTTTAGGCCTCTGGCATAAAGTCCCTGAGGGATCTAGCATCCATGGGGAACTGGGAGTCTTGTTGACATCACCCCTTCGCTCTTCCTGCGTCTTGCCTATTCTTACACCAAGCAGTGAAGTTTCTGCATAGGAGGCGGAAGAACAGCCTCTATTAGATTCTCCCCAACATAGGGGGAGTTCTCCAGTACAAATCTCTAGCTGCCTCAAGTTGACTTTGCACAACATACGTTTTGAGCCCTTACTTCTGACTACACACTAACTCCTGAAAAAGACCAGTAAAAAATGCAGTATTATTATAGTGCAGCCATTAAGTTCATTCCCCGCACTGATAGTACGAGCAGACTACCATAGTGCAAACACTTCTTTTTGTTCACCGAAGAGTTAAACTCTGCCTCTCTGTATGCATCCATTCAAAATTCAAGTGATATTTAAACAATTGCAAAGACTCAAAGGTGAATGCCAGCTCTTTGAAATAATGAGATATTTGTATCTGCATTGATTGATCAGATTGGCAGGTAAAAGGAGATTTCCTTTTCCCAACTGTACATGGATGTTTCTGGTTAGACAAGGGAATGAAATTTCAGGGTAAAAAGTCAAATGAAGCCAAGATTGACTGTTAGTTGAGGATCTTGAGTCTTAGCCGACACTGTAGGCAGAAGGTTGTGGTTCATGCTTAGGGCCCTACTGTCGTCAGATGTCACCGGTGTGGTGCTCTGCTGTGCAAAATGTTGATAACAGTTGGCTGTGTGCATGTGTTCCCTCTGTGTGCTGCCCCGGCTCTGTGCAGATAGCTGACACAACAAACCCCGACAGAACCCCCAATGACCAGAGTCCGATAAGGTACGAAGGCACCCAGCCAGGTTTATTGCCAAACGAAACACAGTAATAGTTTCCCGCAGACTCTACAGGACATACTACCAATATGTGCCCCCTGACAATGGACCGTCTCAGTCAGTGGCGGGACTCTCCACTGCCCCTTAGGCTTGACCAAGACAACTCCTCAGGGGTGAATTCTTATACACAGGTACAGACAAGTTACACATCACTCCTGATGTATTGAGGTACAACCCCTCTACATAATAAGGTGCCGCCTATCACCCTGTACATGTTGGTTCGAACAAAACAACTCTATTAATCATGTTATCCTTTAGGACCATGTCTTCCTTGTTATCTGTGTGGAATGTGCTAGTCCTGGACTGTTCTGGTACCATCCTGGCACATGTTTATATTACTAGTGCTTATTGCTCAGGTATGTGTATAATTGCAGCATCAGCCTGCTTCTTGCCAGCTTCTGTGAGCATGACCTGCCTGTGGCTCACAGCTTAACTTTGCTTTATGTCAGCGAAGTCTTGACCATTACTTTAGCTCAGGCCTTAGGTCTCATACCGGGCCTCTGATACAAGGGTTTATGTTTCAGGGCCTCACCTTACCACACCTACCAAATTCACAGCCATCAAAAACGCAACATGGAACATGAAATCTGGTCTCTCCCCATTAAATCTGGTCTTTTGTGTGCTTTTACCCTATACTATACCAATTTCATGGGGGAGACCAGAATTTCTCAAATTGGGGGTCCTGACTCAAAAGGGAGTTGCAGAGGGGTCACAAGGTTATTTTAGGGGGGATCGTGGTATTGCCACCTTTACTTCTGTGCTGCCTTCATAGTTGGGTGGCCAGAGACCAGCGGCTGTTGGCCAGGCACCCAGCTCTGAAGGCAGCACCCCACCAGCATCTGGCAAAAGTAAAGGTGGCAATGCCATACCATGCCACCTTACTTCTGCACTGCTGCCTTCAGAGCTGGGTGGCCTGAGAATGGCGGCTGCCTGAGGGCCCAGCTCTGCAGGGAGCAGCGCAGAAGTAAGGGTGGCAATACCATACCATGCTCCTGGCCAACAGCCGCTGCTCTCTGGCCACCACATTCTGAAGGCAGCACCACTGCCAACAGCAGCACAGAAGTAAGGGTGGCAATACCACAACCCCCCCTACAATAACCTTGCGACCCCACCACCACTCCTTTTTGGGGTAGGACCCCTACAATTACATCACCGTGAAATTTCAGATTTAAATAGCTGAAATCATGAAATTTACTATTTTTAAAATCCTGTGACCATGAAATTGACCAAAATGGACTATGAATTTGGTAGGGCCCTATTCATGCTGTATAAGATCTGGGTATTATTATTATTATTCATTTATTATTATACACCATCCCAGATTGGGTTTATGTATAATGCTAGCAGACAGTGAATGCCTCAGGCAAGTGCTGTTGGTGGTTTTACAGTAGCAGGAGATCCAGATTTAGATGACCCAATTAAACTGAAAGCCTTCTGCCCCTCTCAAGCAGCTGTTCCGGTGCAAATAAAAATCTTGGCAGTTTTCAAAGAGGGTAGAGATAACTCTTTCTTCCTCCTCACAATAAAAAAGTTATATTCACTCACAACTAGTTAGCTAAAGGCATAACAACTGCTGGATTTTGTCCAGTCACAATGTCCAACTATCATCTGTAAAGTGCTTTAAGACACCTGTGCTAGAAAGCGCTACATATGTATGTATATATGACCAAACTCTTCTATGTACTCCATCTTGGACTGACTAGGTAAATATTTAGCTTCACTCAGGTTTAACTAAATGATAGTGATGTCTGCAGAAAACAAGATCAGGTTGACCATGACAGCTGACAATCATTCATGTGAATATAAAAACTGTTACTTCTGCTGAACAGTAGTATCTTTTCTTACAGGAGATTTCTTAATACCATTTCTATAAATGTATATTTTTGACATTAAAGTTGTTTATTCACCTCTTTTGCAGTATTTGGAGCTTCGATTTAATAAATATCTGCGTCTTTGTGGGACAATCCTCTTCATTATACAAACGGCAAGTAAACCTCAAACAGGTTCTTTGATCTTTAATAGCCTTTAGCATTACTTTAGTGTGATGTAACTGGTAGTCACATGAAAGTGGTTGCTAAGTTTATTGTGAAATGTCAGAAATTGACATGAAAGAAAGAGACAAGGAAGTTCTTCATACTACCTAGTAATATGTGCATATAATCAGAGATTCTTAGGGTTAGAAGGGACCTCAGGAGGTCATCTAGTCCAACCCCCTGCTCAAAGCAGGACCAATCCCCAACTAAATCCCCAAATGGTTCCCTCAAATATTGAACTCACAACCCTGGGTTTAGCAGGCCAATGCTCAAACCACTGAGCTATAGTAATGAAGAGCATACGCTGTCCAGCACTGCTCTTTGTTCCCTGCCCAGAGAATCCTGGAGTAATTTGAGCC
The DNA here is from genome assembly GCF_011386835.1 of Chrysemys picta bellii. Classification (NCBI taxonomy): domain Eukaryota; kingdom Metazoa; phylum Chordata; order Testudines; family Emydidae; genus Chrysemys; species Chrysemys picta. The sequence goes on along the minus strand of NC_088791.1, from coordinate 87,704,765 downwards.
CCTAGGGAATGTTGAACTAAACACACATTGCAATGCTAGCTGGCTGCTTGCTACTTGGCACTGGTACTTGTCCCTCCCTGTAAAGCAATACAGCCCCCTCAGAGATATAGAAAGCACTAGGAGAATAGTGGAACACCAATATATTTGAATACTGATGTCATCTCACCCTAAAATAATATTCACTAAGAAACTGAAGGCTAAAAGTGGGACAAGCTATTCATAAACCACAGAGAAAAATAATTCAATACATATTAGAAATATGTTCAAGAAAATATGTATTTCTCTGTGCTAAAGCTTATATCTGAAACTGTCTGGATCATTAACAGGAAGATTTTTAAAAAATAGTATTTTACCGTTTTGCTGGTATAATTTTATTGGTCCTATAGCCATCGGCGTGTCATTTTTTCTTAACACAGGAACACAACCTAAATAAAATGAAGAAGTTGAAAGATTAGATCTTGATTCTTCTTTTAATTTAAACAAAATCTGATAATGATTGTGGCAAGAACACATTTTGTCTGGGATGCCAGAAAGCAGATGGGAAAACATTCACTGCATATTAGAAAGCTATTTTTCTATGCTGACGCACTCAAAAGTTTGCTGTACCATGCCAAGCTAACAGTCGGCCAGGTACTCTATAATTTGTGAATGCTACAAGTTAGGTGTAGCTTGGTTAGAAAACAGGTGTAAGTGACAAAACAGTGTAGCTTGCACTGATAGAGCATTCTCTGTGGAGCTAGATCCTGAGCTGTGGGGGGATATACTCAGCACACCTCAGGAAGAGCATGGAGGGGAAAGGTGGCTTTAAGCCACCTTTGCGTTTCCCCAATCTGGGAGTGAGTCTGGCCCTTAACATAATTTACAGCAGCCTATATGTTAAACCTGGATGCCCACAGTTTCAAGGGGCCATTCTGGCACCTGAAGATTGCCGGAGTGGAGGGATGCCCTGACCAGGCCCCCTTTCACCAGGGGAAGGGGGCATTGGTGGAGGTGACAGTGGAAAGGGGATGGCATAGGAGTTGCTATGGCAGCCCTATGGTCACCAGAGGATTCCCCAACATAGGGGGAATCCTCTGCAGCCCTGTCTTAGCTGAGTTTATGACTTCTTTGTGCTACAGGAACAGTGTGAAGCAGCCTTATCTGGGCCAAAAATCTGGCCCAAAGTACGCAAAACAGTTGTAAATGGTACCAGTTTGGAATTCTGTGGGGAAAGAGCAAATTCAGCTGATGGTTTAACAAGGTGCTGTCCCCACCAAGGTCAATAGGAATATTATCGGTGTAACCCATTGGATGCTGGATATACGATGATACAAGTTAAAGGAGCCGGGGAGTAGCTTTATTTTCCGCTTTGTTAGTTGCTTGTTGTGTTACAGGCCAAGAGGACTGTAGGAGGGAGTGTATGTTATAGGTTATACGTTGCACATTTGCTGAATTCCAAGTAACTGCAGGTTGTGATACTTTACCACTTACACACGAGTCAGAGTCTGATCTCACACCAATATAAATCAGGAGGAACTCAGCTGAAGTCAGTAGATTTAAATCCCATAAAATAGGTGTAAATGAATGGAGAATCAACTCCTCAATGTGTAACTTACCCCACTGCTGATGTTGTTGTTGAATTTGGTCCAGAGACTTCCATGGAAGTTGCACCTGTTTATTCCAAGCTACATCTCTGTGTTTGGCCTTGTGGAGTTACACCAAGCTGACAGCTGGAGGGTTGTGTTGTTTTTTTTTTAAATCTCCTTCCTCTGAAGCAGCAGGGGTGACTATGGCTGCAGATGAGACATTGGATGGGGATGGTTAGGGCTCTGAGGTGGCACCAACTGTTTTCCCTCGCAGGTGATCGGCTGGCTGGTTCTTGCTCACATGCTCAGGGTATAATTGATTGCCATATGTGGGGTTGAGAAGGGATTTTTCCCCAGGTCAGATGGGCAGTGACCTTTTGTTTTTGTTTTTGTTTTGTTTTCTGTCTTCCTCTGCAGCCTATGGGTACAGGTCACTTGCCTGGATTATCTGGGTAGATCTCACTTAATAATTTCTCTGGCATTATGGGGGCCTCAGGCACTGGTGCACCTGGGTCCCTCCTATTCTCTGCTTGTGGCACATCACAGTCTAGTCTCTTGTGGGCTGTAATACCTTGGTCTAATCTCAGTGGTTGGGTTTAGTGTGCAGGTTCTGAGTGATATACAGGAGGTCAGACTAGGTGATCTAGTGGTCCTTGTGGTCTTAAACTCCGTGACTCTAAGACCAAGGCTGAATTTGACCCAACAGTTAAAAGGCAAACAGGATTTAAAAAGAAATAAATCAGACTACTATAGGTGGTATCAGTACTGAGTGTCCCATTATGATAATAATCATAAGGGAAAAGCTTTATTTGTCTATATCTCTTTCCAGTGAGGGATGCAAAATCAGACCCTCTCACAACCCTGTATGTGCATGTCACCCTCCAATATCAGCAGCCTACAGTGGCTATAAACCCTAATTACTACACCAGAATGACTAATGGCATAGCTCTAGTCCTGGTTAATCTGAGTTATATTTGCATATTGAGTGCAATTAACATTGCAAGAGATTTCTCAGCAAAGTACTTGCCTGCCTCAGCATTTTTTCCTCTTTCCGCAGGTTTCTGCAGTATGGCATTTGTATGTGATTACTGCATTTTTTAAACAATATGATACTTTGTAGAAAAGCCAGGAAAAGTTGAAGAGGGCCTGGGTATTTAAGAGCCATTGTACAGTAGTGTTCATTTTAGGAACAGTGTACCGTGAAGAATGCAATACTAGGTAGCCTCTGACTTTTTCCTTACAAATGATAGGAATTATTACTTAATACTGCCCAGTACTGGTGATATAGACTCTATGTATACCTATAGATACATTTCCCTATGTGTACTATAAGTGAATTAGTTTAAGTAGGTATAGAACAAGTTACTTTTCATTTGATTTAGTATTTCTTTTATCCTCCTTAGATTTTATATACTGGAATTGTTATTTATGCTCCAGCTCTGGCACTAAATCAAGGTAAAAGGAAAATATGCTAATTATTTTACATTTTACAAGGTAGTTTGTTTTATTTTATTATTTTTTTTCAATACATAAAACTATTAGGTTTTTAAGACAGACATCAACATAGGTAACTATGGGCCCAATTAAGAAGTCTTCCTAAGCTCCTGTTGACTTTTTGCCTAAGTGAAGACTTCAGCATTGGTCCGGTAGTTGTGACAGATTTTATAAGAGATTGAAGACTTGGGGACAAATTCAACTCTCAGTTACCCTGACTTGAATGGGACTCCCTTACTGTCTACCTGCACAAATCCCATTGTGTTGAAGTCAATGAGATAACTCATGGGCTTGAAACGTTGGGATATAGTCTTAGTTGTTAAAATTTTAATTAAAGGGAAATTAGTCCTTAGATGCAAAAATATTTCTAATTGCTCAGGAGTTTGTAAAGTCTATCACAACTGTTGTTATGAGCTGGTTATATTCTTAGTCTGTCAAAGTCACTTGGTTTTAGTGCACAAATCATTTCAGTGCTATTGTTATTATTTTCTACTTTTCCATTTAAAATGGTTCTAATCTTTTTTTTTCTCCAGGCAATCAGACCAACCTATAAATCTGTTTGAATGTTAAAGGATTTACTTTTTTTCAAAAACAGTCTTTGCAGTTGTACATTTTCCCTCTTTTTCAGTCACAGGATTTGACTTGTGGGGTGCAGTGATCGCAACTGGAATAGTCTGTACATTCTATTGCACACTGGTATGTTGGCAATTCATTTTAAAGAACCCCTCTTCTTTTAACTGCTTAGTTAAAATACAGAACAACCTTCCACTATTTTGTAGCACACAAATATTTAGTTTAAACTTGAATGAAGACAGAGGGCCAGGTCATCCTCTCCCCTGCTCCAAATTGCATATGGAAAACACTCTCTGCCTGTGGATCTGCCCACTCCCACGTGGAAAGGGCTGTGGTCATCTCAGTAGCACTGAGACTGGCCAGGCTGGGGGCAGGAGTGGTTGGGGCTCAGAGAAACAGATCACCTCACCCTGCCCTTCCCAGGGGATTTTCCGCAGGTGGGGATGAGCTGGCCCATAAATTTTAACTTGCTAAATTTATAATTGCATCTTAATTTCATGCTCCTACTATACATTGAATGTGCTATTCCTCACACAGGGTGGTCTAAAGGCAGTAGTCTGGACAGATGTTTTCCAGGTTGGAATCATGGTAGCTGGATTTTCATCTGTAATTATACGTGCTGTGGTGGTTCAAGGGGGAATCGGACGCATTCTAAACGATTCCTACCATGGAGGAAGATTAAACTTCTGGGAGTAAGTTTGTAAATACTTAGGCTAAAACATGACCAACTTAAACAATCTTAAAGGTGTTAAACTGCATCCACACGGGTTTACAATTGAATCAACTCTACTGGGGCAGAGAGAGAAGCACCATTTTTGTCCATATTCTGAGTCTGTTATTTTTTTCTCCCATTTAGCTTTAATCCCAACCCCTTGCAAAGACATACCTTCTGGACAATTCTCATAGGTGGGACCTTCACCTGGACTGGCATATACGGGGTCAACCAATCTCAAGTTCAGAGATACATTGCCTGCAAAACAAGTTTCCAAGCAAAATTGTAAGCCTGCGTGTGGTAATTGTAATTCTTCAGTGCCTGCCTTTAGTCACTATCTGTTCTTCATAAAGGGAGATTTTTAAATGAATGCTTTAAATTTATATAAAACGTGTTCATGAAAGGTAGTAACAACCTGTACTTTCTGCTTTGTGAACAAGGACAAAAGCAAATTGGAAGAATAAATGCCAGGATTTATAAGTTATGTGCCCAACTGTTTTATGATGCTGGTATTCGTGCACACAAATAGTTGTATTAAGTTCATTTGCAACCTAGAGACCAAATTGTATAGCTGTTATTTGTGCAAAGCGTCTAATAACACCAGATCCTGGCTTGGTACTAAATTAAACTTATGTCTGTACTGGGCTATCTTGATTATCACTTCAAAAGTTTTTTTCTCTTACATAATTGGCCTCTCAGAGTTGGTAAGACAACTCCCACCTGTTCATGCTCTCTGTATGTGTGTATATATATCTCCTCAATATATGTTCCACTCTATATGCATCCAAAGAAGTGGGCTGTAACTCACGAAAGCTAATGCTCAAATAAATTTGTTAGTCTCTAAGGTGCCACAAGTCCTCCTGTTCTTATATTAAACTTAAATCAGTGAATAGGAGTTGTACCAGAATAAATATTAAAGGATTCAATCATAAAGCTACTGAAATTGATTGTCCAATGATAAAATTGCTGAAGAATCACGTTCTTTGTTTTCCGAATAGTTAGTGACCTGTCCTGAAGCTGTAAGCAGCTGGATACTGGCGATCAGTAAGATTTCTCTATAGATTTACTTATGTGAGAAATGTATGAAAAATAAAAATGCATTCCCCATAATACAATGCCATAAGGTATAGGAAGGGACAGTATTTTGGAGGTTTAATATTTTAAAAATGTGGGCAAAATAATTGAAACAATTTTCTTTCCCCTCCTGGTGAAAGCTACATTTTTAGAATTAAAATGTTTAAGGCTAATGCAGTGAGAAAAGCTAGTTTTGTAGACAATCGTATTTATGACAGGAATGAGTTGATATGCATCATCATTGTATCTCCAAAGCCTCTTCCTTGGTCATGCTGCTTTGTTCAGCAGGTCAGCCTTTACACAGACAGAAGGCGCATCTCACTTCTATAATGGATTGCTCACGTATTGGAATGTCATTGCATGTCATTGATATTGACTCTTCCAAGCATCCCTATCTGAAGCTATATTACTTGTTTGCACCCCCCCAATGGGTGCAATGGGATCCTTTAAAGGCATCCTGGAAGCAGTTCAGTTGTGACCAGCGGAGTCTCGGAGTGTGGCACTGTTGGAGTCACATGGCCAGAGCTGCTGTGAAGATACAGCGGTTCCACGTGGAAGGCCCTAGCCTCCCAGGAATCTCTGCGTGAGCCCTGAAGCCTTTCCATGTTAATGGGAGAACCCTGCCCTTATTGGGGAGCTCTTCTGGAAATCTCTGCAAGGAAAACCTCATGGAGATCTCTTTATTTAGCCCCCTTCTGCCAGCTTTCCTCCAGATGAGGGCAATTGAGTTTCCAGGCACATACGCTGCTAGCCACCCTATCTGTGCCTGAGAATATGATCATTTCCTGAGGCATGGATAATTTTCAGCATAAACACTGCATGTCCACACAGGTGTAAACACTGGCAATACAACAGCTGCCTAGTTTCTTTTGCAAGAACCTTAAAACACCCACAACAACAGTCACTAATGCCCTGCTCCTTGTGTAGTCATTTACACCAGTGCACAGTAGATGTAAAATGCTACCACATCAGAATGGTAGCAATTTACACTCACGTTACACTGATCTGAAGGATTTACAAGGTACAGTACAATGATGAACTGGGCTCACAGAGTGAATGATTTCACAGGTCCTAAGCCATGCCTTCTGGTAATGCATGAAACTATGCTTTGAGAAAAGTATCTCAGGATTCTTGACTGTCTCAGAAAGGATCTCACCTCACCCAGGATATGCACCTGTAGTTTTGTGACTAGAAAGCACAACCAAGCAACTTAGATTCTTGTATTTGAACAACGACGTATTCACTTAAAAGACGTACAGGTGTTTAAAGTGGAAGAATCACACATTTCAGATAAATGCAGGTGTGATATTGACTCATCAGCCTACTAGTTTATTACCTCTTATTTTCCCCTTACCAATTCCTGGCTTCAAAGAACTCTTCAAAGGCACCACACAATGGTTTGAATGTTGAAATCTTAAATTCTTATTAAAAAGAAAGACTTGCATAGTCTGCCCAGACACAATGCCAGCTTTGCAGAAGAGTATTCCACCCAGCATTACTCATTCAGAATTAGTGGGAACAACTCATTTCTTAAGTCAGAGTGCCACTCTGAACTAGGATTTAAGTCAGGACAAACATTGATTGTCATTTGACACCCAGCCACCAACATGGTTTAAAAACCAGATTTGAAAATGCTGTGGGTAATCGGGGCATGGTCATACTTTTCTGCCTTTAATCACTCAATTGATAGCAATTTTGTTTAATTTTTAACTATAGTGACCTAGGCTAAAACATGCTACTTAAAGCCTTGTCTACCCATGAGAATTGCACTAATTCAGGGATCGGCAACGTGGGCTGCGGGAAGTGGCGGCCAGCACATCTCTCAGCCTGCGCCGCTTCCCGCAGCCCCCATTGGCCTGGAGTGGTGAACCGCGGCCAGTGGGAGCCACGATTGGCCGAACCTGCAGATGCGGCAGGTAAACAAACCGGCCTGGCCCACCAGGGTGCTTACCCTGGCGGGCCACGTGCCAAAGGTTGCTGATCCCTGTACTAATTTAACAAAATTCTTCTGCATATCCAGCTTCAATCAGTCTAAGAGTGCCTTATCTCAGTTTAGCTTATATTGATAAGGAATCAGGTTATGGTAAACCGATATAAAACACACTCAACCCTATATGAGAGGGTCCATAACACAGGGTTGGATTATTTTAACTAAATTAGTCTAGAAACAGATTTAGCTAAAGCTTTGCAATTTATATGTTTAGACAAGGCCCAAGTCTGACCACTGGCAGTGGGGTCACCCAATCAGCTGTAACATGCCCGGGTTTTGTTATCAGACACTTGATTTAAGTCAGGTTGTCTCTTGTGCTGATGAGCTTTACGAAGTACACCAGGCTGCAGCCTCAGTTATATTACATCAGTGCACCCAATAACATTCGTTTCCATCCCCATTAAGATCTTCAAGAGCAGAGCTACTCTCCTGCACATATCCCGATTAACCTTCTAAAGTAACCCAGGGGTTGGTGCACTTTTGCAGGCACTGGAAGTACTGAATGGCCTCCTAAGCACCCTAAGTGCTGATACACTTGCTTAGATACTGGAGGTACCAATGCAGTTCTGATTGCTTAGCACAGCAGTAGGGCCTCACTGGCAATTAATGGGCATCAGGCAACAAAATGGCTGCTGGTTGGAATACAATTAATCTTATGGAAATACAGGGAAAGAACCATGTTGTTGAAGAACATACTGCTTGTGGGTTGCAGTAGGGCACCAAAGATAAGCCAGAGGGTAATTAACTTCATGAAACTAGGACCAGTCTAGAGCTAGAAGTACCTAGACACCTCCAATAATCTGCAGGAGCTCCACTCTGTAGAGAAGCCAAAGTGGACAAGAAGACTGGAGCATTTTGAATAGCCAACAGTGAACGAAGACCTAGGGTAGCAGAGGTTGCATTCATGCTTGAAGCTGGAGCCTTTTTGGGCTAGTGCTGTCAGGAGATGGAGTCAGTTTACTACATCAGTCTCCAAGATTACCTAGGCACTAAGACAGGAAGCTCACAGTCTGTGTTCAGTCCACTTCCTCCTAGAAGCAACAGCTCTGAGGGACTCCATGCCAAGTCAGCAGGAGAAGTGCATGCGCTATGGCAGCCTTCCAAGGTGTGCTGGCTTTCTTAGGTCAGGAAGGGGCTCACAGTGTGGCTCCTAGTCTATGAATTACTCTGTGGCTTGTCATGTTTTACAACAGTTCTGTGTGTTGCTGGGAGTTAGTGGCTTTGCACTGCTTTAAAGGGTAGCCAGACAGACAACCGTCTGGAACTAGACTAAGAAGTGTTCAGTTAACAAGGTTTCTCTTTTTTGGTTTTGGCTGCCTATGCGGAAGTGAATACAGGTACAGTAGGACATGTTCATCTTTAGCAACATTACAATACAGTGCTATGGCTAACTCTTTAACATTGTTGTTTCCTTTCATGTTTGTGCAGATCTCTCTATATCAACCTCTTGGGACTCTGGGCGATTCTTGTCTGTGCAATGTTTTGTGGACTAGCAATGTACTCCATATACCACGATTGCGACCCATGGACAGCAAAGCGGGTGTCAGCACCAGACCAGGTTTAACACTAAACATCTCAATGGTTTAATAGTTGGGGATGAATTAAGATTGCTGCCTTGAGGGGCTGTTCCCAAGGTATGAGGCTGAGCACACACATCTCCAGTGTCATGGGTGCTCTCAGGATCTGTCCCTTTGGAAAGATACATTAAGGAACATTTTGGGACACTTGAAACCCAGGAGTGTATTTTATTTGCAGTAAGGGAGGACAGGGTTAATAAAATAAGAAACCAGAAATCCTCTTATTCCCTAGTGATACATAGGACAAGGAAGACCAAATATGACAACCCTATATAGGAAACTAAATCATGTTCCTTTTTGGGGGAGGGTGGAGGTTGCTCTCCTGTGCTACAACCAAGGGACGCAAAACCTATGTCTCTCTCTTCTCCCTGAGATCCACATGGCTCAAGGGAGATGCAGAGAGACAAGGGTGGTCTGCATGGAGGCTCCATGCCTCTGCCTTCTCTGCCCCCATGAATCACTGAGCCTACCCCCATCAATCCTCTGAAATAATAATACGTTTCTTTCACAGACTGGACACCTTCCTAGTCTGGGCACAATCCTTTCCCCTGGTACAGCCTTTGTTCCAGCTCAGGTGGTAGCTAGGGGATTTCTCATCATGGCTGCCCCTCTTTTCTCTGTTCCACCCACTTATATATCTTTTGCATAAGGCGGGAATCCTTTGTCCCTCTGGGTTCCTACCCTCTCCCCCCTTCTCAATGGAAAAGCACTAGGTTAAAGATGGATTCCAGTTCAGGTGACATGATCACATGTCACTGTAAGACTTCATTACCCACTTGCCAGCACACACTTCTACAGGAAGTCTCACAAGTAAAAGAGAGCCATCTACAGACATTTGTCCTGGTTAATGGGAGCCATCAAGATTCCAAACACCATTAATGCCCACACTTTGCATAATTACAATAGGCCCTCAGAGTTACATTTTATATTTCTAGTTTCAGATACAAGAGTGGTACATTTATACGATCACACTCAGTAGATTATAAACTTTGTAAAGATACTTTACAAGAGACCTTTTGCATGAAGCATATTTCAGTTACACTATATTCAAACTCATTAGCATATTTTCATAAAATCATATAGAGTGCAACATCACACTATGATTTTTTTCAGCTTATGCCATATCTGGTATTGGATATTCTCCGAGATTTTCCAGGGGTACCAGGACTTTTCGTGGCTAGCGCCTACAGTGGGACATTAAGGTAATATAATCATTCTGAACTCAATGACATACGTTGGCCGTTTTTATGCATGCTCATTGGAGCATAAATTGTATTTACACAAGATCCTTTGCATTTAATTTCCCTGCATGCATATGTTGTTGTTCTTTAAACAGGGAAAAATTAGAAGCTGTTTAATGGGTGCAGCTTAAAAGCTTTTCAGGCTTCACCAGTGGAGCTTCAAATTTCCTTGCATTGAAGCAATTTGGTCTGCACTGTTAACAAACTCCACCAACAGGGCTAGTCTGAGCCTTGGCGCTATAAACTCCATTGTCATGAGCAAAGTATGGCACTTACAAGCTCTGCCTCACCTTGCTTCAAAGGGCTGGTCCACATTAACCCCCCCACTTCGAACTAAGATACGCAACTTCAGCTACGTTATTCACGTTATTCACATAGCTGAAGTCGAACTATCTTAGTTCGAACTTACCGTGGGTCCACATGCGGCAGGCAGGCTCCCCCGTCGACTCTGCGTACTCCTCTCGCCGAGCAGGAGTACTGGCGTCAACGGCGAGCACTTCCGGGATCGATCTGGGATCAATTTATCACGTCTAGACAAGACGCGATAAATCGATCCCAGAAGATCGATTGCTCACCGCTGGACCTGGAGGTAAGTATAGACATACCCAAAGCTATTACTTCACTAGCTGCACTTGTAAATTCCTGAAATCCTATAGGGAAATGGCAGCTGCAGTTTATGGGAATTTTCTGCTGCTCAGCCTTCCTTTTTCAAACCTTCAGAGCTGTATTTTAAAGCCATCTCCCTTCTTCCTACGACTTAAGAAGCACATTCTGCTCATTAAGGGCTATTTTCAAACTAGTGTTTGGAATTAAGAAATACAGCTGTTTTGAATCAATCCTGTGAAAATGGTCAGAATGTTTTGTTTCAAATGGTGGTGGTAAAAAAATGCATTTACTGCCTTCTGATAATTGAAAAACAACTGAAAAGATTTTTGCTTCAGCTTTCCAAAGTTGTATACTTTCTGGCAGCGACCAATTACAGAAAATTTCAGCCCTTAATGTGAACGTTTTGGATAATCTTGAGTGTTCAAAAATCAGGGGTTAGAATGGAAACTGTTAACAACCTTATCTATAGCAATCACACGCAGAGCAACTGGTATAATGCTGTGGTTGAATAATTTTTTGACTCTTAATATTTGTAGATATGTAAGTAAATACGATGATCAGGGCAATACATTTTCACACTTTGAGGTGCAAGCTGATTGCTTGCAAGAGTAATGTATAAAAATGTCCGATACTGCACAATCTGTGGATTGTAGGTGATTGGCATTTTGCCTTTCTTGAGAAGCACAGTGACTGGGCCACTACAAGAAGCCAGATGGGGAAGAATAAAATAATACTTTCTCACCTTAATAAATTCATATTTGTAAAGTGCTTTAAAATCCTTAAATGGAAGAGGTTGCAGAAGTGCAAATTATCATTGTAACTCCAGTGTTCTACTTGAATTCTGTTAATTAGTTAATCTTGTCTGATGTTGGCCACTGGTGGCGACACAGGAATATTAAAGGGAAGGGAAATAGTAGGCATTGTGGCATGTTTCTCTATAAGGAAAATGTGTCTGATACTATTCTATATGATCCAGGAGGTTCAGAGTTATTCTGTAGTAGCTAGATCTGCTCTCAGGAGAGAGGGGCTGATGTTTCAAGTGTTTGGGACAAGTGGTTCCCTCGGAGCCTATCGAATGCTCACTGGAGCTCATAATTAACCATTGAATGTGCAGAGAGGCGTATTTTGTGTGCTGTGGTCTGCGCCAGGGCATACTCATTTTCCAGCCACAACACAGGCATGCCATTTTTAAGATTTAGGCCAAGATTTTTCAGAAATAGGCACTGAAAATTAGGCTCCTAAATCCACATCAAGGCACTTGAAAAAGTAGATGATTTTCAAAAGTGTCAGGTACCCAGCAGTTCCTACTGACTTTTGAAAACCAGCCCACTTACTTAAATATGGATTTAGGATCCTAGCTTTAGGCTCCTTTTTTTTGGCCTGAATCTGTAGAGTGCATCCAAAATAGTCAGTGAAACGCCATGTGATGTACATGTACCTAGCCCAAAGGATGCGATACATATTAATGAATTCAAAAATGGTTTTAAAATACCAGTCATCCTTTGATCTATCTATAGCAATATATGTTAACTTTCCTTCCACTGATTTATCTGATTGTTTCTTTTTCTTAAAACATGCATTATCCTCTCTGAGAACCAATATTTTAAGCAATTGCAAAATGTAACAGATAGTGCTGTCAAGTTTATTTCCGTTAATAATAATAATTTCAACATGTATAGTAGTTACAGCTACATAAAGTCTCTGATATTGTTGCAGACAGTATCTCTCTGCCGTTATCTCGATTATTAAGTGTTTGTAATCTCAGTTCCTAACATACAAAAATGTTTCAAATTTTGTCATCTGCAGCACAGTGTCCTCCAGCATCAATGCTTTAGCGGCTGTAACTGTTGAGGATCTCATTAAACCTTACTTCAGCTCCCTCTCTGAAAAGAAACTATCTTGGATTTCCAAGGGAATGAGTGAGTTTGTGAGGGATATTTTCCACTTTGACCATAAAGAAAGAGGGCTTGGTTCAGATTTCACTTATAAAGGTGTAAATCAGGAGTAACTTCATTAAAGTCAATGGAATTACACCAGTATGAAACCTGTGTGAGATCAGAATCAGGCCAAGAGTTTTCAGTTATGGGGGAGAAGGGGAGCAGCTATTTAAAGTGAACATGGAAAAGGGCATCTTGTTTGATCTTTAAGCAGTAAAGTTATATTGTAGCCTTGTTCAATCTAGATTCCTAATACAAAAGACCCAAAGGGCTTGGGTTGAAATAGGTGTTATTTTTCATTCCATCAGTCAGAAGGCAGGTGCATGGGATGGAATTTTGTAACAAATCACTTGAACATGTAATTATTTGGCAGGGTACATGGGTGGGGAAATGTACTGCATCACACTCTCCTTCTAGAAAATGTGAGGCTTCGCGACCACTACGATACACTCTAAAGCCCTCAATCTGTTTAATGCCCTCAAGCAGCCAGTTTCAGAATTTTGAGTTGAACATACAGGACCAGATCCTCAGCTGGTTTAAATCTGTGACACTCCATTGATTTCTTTGCTAGTTACATCAGTTGGCATCAGCGGAAGATATGGCCCACAGTGCCCCAGGTAGTTTGCTGGGAAAAATTAACACGTCTCTTTTACTGCAATAAGCTTAGTAAGGGATAGAAGAGTACAGCCAAATACTTCACTGTATTTCCGAGCAAGAGAACACGCCCTGCCAGTGAGCATACCAGAGCCATGAGGAGTGTTACAACAGCATTGTCACCCGAGAATGTGGTTTCTTAAGCATTATTAACTTCTTTTGATGCCAGCTTTTGTTTGCTTTGGGAATGGAGGCGCACAGGTCTGAACTCTGATAATTGCCTTACCTCTCATATTAAGCACTGGGATTAATGTGTCCCCATGTAGCTGTAAATTAGAGCTTTGTGAGTGGTGGATGTAATTAAAGTGCTCATCCAGCATTAGGGACCCTGGGAGGAAGAGACTTCATTTGCTTAGGCTGTCTATATCCTGGCTGTATGGGAAATTCCTAGCCATGGAACTCCAATAATCTAAAAGTGTTTTCACTGGAACAAAACTCAAGTGGGAAGGAAGATCCGTTCTTCAAGTACAAAGTGTTGGCACAGAGGGTTAGAGGAGGAATGTAAGTGATTCTTGCTGTGCTTATTATCCCCACTACTCATCCCAACTTCTTTTTAAGATTTAATCTTTCAACTAATCTTCAGTGACCACATGTTGTAAAAGGATTTGTCATGTTTGCAGAGTCCCCTCCTGAGGTAACAGAGCATGTGACCTTTTGTTGGTTTGGCCATTCTCAAAGACGATCCTAGCTGCCATGTATTTTTGGCTTTATTAGTAGTAGTATTAGACTAGAAGGAGACTTCACTGTGGAGATTTAAATTGATACATTTGTCTTTCTCACCCATTCAGGTCTTTTTTATGGAGGAGTGTGTATTGCCATGGCTGGTGTGGCGTCCCTTCTGGGCAGTTTGTTACAGGTGCATATTTAACTGCTTTTCACCTCTGTTTCATTAACTAGAAGGAACTATGGAAAAGAACAATCACTGTCTATTATAAAGTGATTAATTTTCATACTTTAATGAGTATTTACCTTGGAAATTCTAGGACTAAATCCTCAGCTGGTGTAATTTGAGATAATTCAACAAGGGAGCGACACCTGTTTACACCAGCTGAGGATCTGGCCCAGAGCCAACTGGAAATCCTGATTGCAGATATTTCATTTCCTTCCCCACCCCCATGGCATCGTGTTGCAGGTTTTGGCTTTGCTGTGTGATACTTGATATAAGACTTTGTTTTCTTTCTCAGGCAGCTCTCAGTATTTTTGGCATGGTTGGTGGTCCTCTTCTAGGACTGTTTTCTTTGGGAATCCTCTCCTCCTTCGCAAACCCCATCGTAAGTATAACTTGTGTGTCTTGCTGTTGCAAAATACAATAGTCATTTGGGGGAACATTTCCCTCCTCCCCCAATAATTTGTTTTAGGCATCATGGGAGATGTTTTAGATTGGCATTTTTCATACATACCCCCTCACCCCCCACATCTCCATACCCCAATAGTTAGGCAATAAGGCCAGTAGTTTAGTCTGAAAAAATATTGTTAAAAATGTCAAGATTCACCAATCACTTATTTTCTCCTTGTTCCCTATGGCTAAAGCAGTGATTTGTCTTTGTACAATGCTGCAGAATCAGTACTGCTGTGCTGTAAACAGCCTAAATAGGGCAGTATGTTGTTACTTTGTGGTGTGACAACATTCACTCCATAAATATGGTCGCAAATTGAATTTCCATTATAAGCCTGATTTTGGCCACCCTCATCTAAAACACACACACACACACCCCTTAGATCTGAGGCCAAGGTAAATATTATCTGTGAATCGAACTGAATTGCACAAGGCATTCCTAAATTATGACACCCTAACAACGGAGGTGTTCTCCAGAGTTCATAAAGTCTAACATTTTGGTGTCTGTAGCAAGAAGCCTTGAGAGCAGGAGAGAAGTGAAACTTAGTCCTCTGGACACTTGTGAGCTGAGAGATACTGCACAGCATCATAGTTGATAAGAATCTAAATCAAACATTGTTAACTTTTGTATTTGGAGTATCTCTGTGGACTGCAATGAATGATGAGTGAGATTCATCCTTGTTCAGAGAACCAGGGCAAGGTCTACACAGTACTTAATTCCCAATTAAATTCTCAGTTAGTCCTTGTCTATGCTGGGGACATTTAAAAACAAATTGAGACTGGTTTTAAAAGAGGTAGGAATGGTAGTGTATAGGCTCTAGCAGCCAGGATTTCTATTATAACTGGCTGCAGCTAAAGCAGAGTTTAATTCATTGTTCAGGTCTTGAAGAGAGTTCCTATCTTTAGAAAAGGTAAAAGTGTTTGCGCTAAAGATATTCCTCCCATTGCAGACAGAATACTGCGGGGGGGGGGGGGGGGAGAGGGAGAGAAACACATACATTGTGAATTTTGTGTATCTGCTCCGAGGTTTTAGGATAGCTTATTCAAATAAAATAAAATAAAAATCTCAAAAAAAAAAAAAAAAAAAAAGCTTCTGCCTTCATAGTTTCTACCTGATATAAGTTGTTTAAAAAAATTACGGGCCAAGAATTTCAGACCTTAGTGCCTAAAGTTAGACTCAAGCCCATACTTAGCCATCTAATTAAGTGGCCTGGTTTTCAAGTGTTGAGCACCCACCAACAGCTCCCATTTAAGTCATGTTTGAAAAGTAGGCCACCCAGTTCTGAAAAATCTTGACAATCTTTTTCTTTGTCAACCCTCTTGGCTTTTTTGCTTTACATTTCAATCCGATTTTACTTTGTTTTACAGGGTGCATTTGTAGGGCTTATTGGGGGCTTTACTGTTTCACTCTGGGTTGGCATTGGGGCTCAGATTTACCCTCCGCTCCCTGAGAGAACCATGTCATTAAATCTCACAACTATCGGCTGTGACATAGGCAGCCCAGGAGGCAACTGGACTGCAACAACCGAAATGCCAACTTTAACAACCCTTGTACACCTGCAAGGCACTGAAAGGTATATAACAAATCGGCCACATGTTGCACCGGCGCTTGACTGAAAGTGATGTGACCATCTGTGTAATAGTTGGATTGTTATAAAAATCTTCACTCTTTTGGTTACCTGATTAGTTAAAAGGGAGCAGCATTTTGTGTTTTCTCCTACTGGGGGTGCTTATCAAAACCCCTGGAAGTCAGTGGGTGTTGGATCAGTACTATAGAGTTCTACAGTCCCATGTGCCTTATTGGGAAGTAGTTTTGTTTCTGCAGTGTGGATAGGCAAAGGGGACTTGTGTTTATTTCATACAGTTTTGCTATCTAAGCAGGTTAAACCTTGAGGGTGATTAAGAGTTTTCAGTGAATCTTCCACCAAAAGTTTATCCAACAGCATCATATCTATGTGGAAGTAACTAGCCCCATTCTGCAAAACCATAAGAGTCAAGTGCAACTGGGTGAAATCCTGGGGTCTTTTTCCTCTGCGATTGTCATATTGTCTTACATTGTATTGTGTCATACAGTCAAAACAAAACAACCCTCCTCCCCCAAAGAACAAAACAATGATATAAACATCAGAACAAGGAGTAGCAGCTCGATTAAATTAGATTAAAAGACAATGGCTAGATTAAAAATTCTAAGGGCAGTCCATTCTTATGTCTCCGGACATAACTGGGTCAGCAGCTGGGTGTCCTTAGGAAAAGGTTCCCCTTAGCTGGTGTAGTATTGCATGATTGGGTGAATTGTGACATTCCTAGGCCTTCCCCTGAAGCAGCTGGATACCTGATTAGATGGATCACTGCTCCTGTGTGCCTGTGTCTATGTACTGATTCACCAGCATGGCAAGAGGGATGTTACATATAAGATCAAACAAATCTTAGACCCCAAAGCACTTGCGTTTAGTAGGTTCTGCAGTATATCTGTTCTGCTTCAAGCAACTGCTTAGAGTTAACAGTGGATAATTTGTTACCATTTCTAAAATGAAAAACAAAGTTTCAGTTTCAGCAACTTTAAATTGTCATCAGTGTAAATTTAAATGCCAAGTAGGCGCTAGGCAGCATGTTTCTATGGCCATCAGAACAAATACACCTCTACCCCGATATAACGCTGTCTTCGGGAGCCAAAAAATCTTACCACGTTATAGGTGGAACCGCGTTATATTGAACTTGCTTTGATTCACCGGAGCACGCAGCCCCGCCCCCCCCCGGAGCACTACTTTACCACGTTATATCCAAATTCATCTTATATCGGGTCACGTTATATCGGGGTAGAGGTGTACATACATACTCAAAGATGTTGGTCCACGTGCTTCTCTCTGTGGCATGTTGCAAAGGGGATCATAATAGTGGTTTGTTGCTGCTGCTTTATAGCACAAAGTCCCGAAAGCAGAGAGAGCTGAAACCTAGTTGACTGGACTCAGGTTAACTGAGATTTAGTGCACAGCACCATCATTAATAAGAGATCTGCAGAAATGATGGCACAGTCCATGCCTAAGACACAATGGACACCCTTCCTCCCACCCCCCTGCAAGAGAGCCACAGAGCTGGCACTCCATTGGTGTAGCGTGGAGAAAACTAGGCGGCGCTTCCTTGGCTCAGTTGGAGCCCGGTGCCCCTCGGCGGTGGGAACTGAATGAGCCATGCCACCATCCATGCTGCAAGAGGAAGCAGCAGCAGCCCTGGAGCTCCTGCCTCCTGAGGGCCAGTTTTGGCTTAACCCTGGGCAGCCAAACCTCTGAGCCGCCCTGCCTCCCTCAGCTACAGCATGGGCCTCTCCCCTTCTCCTCCCAGGGCCTCACGGGGTGTGAGTGGGTGGAATGGATGGGACTGAGCCCTGAGGGGCGTGGTGGAACAACACTGAGCCTTGGGGAGGGGGCAGTGAGGAGCCCAGGTGAAGAGGGGTTGGGGGCAGTAAGGAGCAGGAGTGGGGAGGGCAGTGAGGCGCCCCTCGGCAGAGCATAGGAGAGTGAGGGCGGGGCCTGGGGCGAAGAGGCCAAGTGGAGACGGGGCCACGGTCTGGGTGCCAGTGCCCCCCTCCCATTTCTAGGGAGCTTCCAGTGCTCCGTAGCTTCTCCAAAGAAAAGACTCATGGCTAAACTCTTCAGTTCTGGCCAGAATTCCTAGTGGAGGCATGGGCTCATGTGGTTTTACTGGCCATGGCCCATTTGCCCACCATACTGGCCTGATGCTGCCAGTTTTACCTCAGAGTTTGAGTGCCAGGTGGGTTTCTCTGCAGGAGAGTAGCATGTGACTCATTATTTTTTTAGCACAGAACGTTTCTTATATTCACTCTCTTAGTTCCTAGTTTTACGCATTTTCAGGTTGTCTGAATTTTGAAGAAGACTCTAAGAAAATGTTTTCCCCACTTTTCCTAGACCTGTCCTGGCTGATTATTGGTATTCCTTGTCGTATCTGTACTTCAGCACACTTGGGACCCTGGTCACAATAGCTTTGGGAATGATTGTCAGCCTCTTAACAGGTACCTTTTCCAGAGTTTTGGTTTAACACAAGTATACGCTGTTTTCCACATCAACGTGCATACACATGGAACCGTCCCTATCACGAGAAGTTTCAGTGACCGCTCTGGTTGAGCTTGCACTCTCTGGTTTCATTCACTCACAGCTTTCTAGAAACTTTATCTTTTGGCCTGAAATTTTCCAGACATGGTCTCTGTCCAAAGGGGGCATTGCTTTCTCTTTGAATTGTGAGGTAGTAAAGTCAGCAGTTTTTGAACCTGAGGAGACGGGGGTGGGGGTGTGTGTGGAGGGGAGAATCCATTTACCCAGTGCATTAAACCTGAGAAGGGGCTGAGTTTTAAGAGCAGCATGGAGATAGCCCTGTCTGAGGAGAAGCATCTTTCCTTCTCCCAGAGGTTAATAGTAGTTTTGCTTTGAGTGAGTTCAAAGCATTTGAAATATGCTTACTGAGCATGCCCAGTGGCCATTTTCACTACGCTTGCCAAGCCATGCACCCAAGGAAGGATTCATGGTGTAAAGCCATGTCAACTGCCCAAGGAAAAGTCTAGTGAAATAGATTGCTGCAAATGACTAAGACCCTAAGAGTAGGCATGACAGTTGGGATCTGAACCCTGAGATCCCGACCCAACCCTCTGGTTTTGGTTCCAGGCAAAATCCAAAATGAGGCTATTATCCAATTTGGATGCGGCTGAAAAAAACAAACAAAAGTGCAGCTGATCTCTCAACATTTCCACCATTTTATGCCAGCGAGAGCAGTTGGATCCTAGACCTGATTCAATCTAACTCCTAACCTAAAACTAATCTAGTCCTGAACCCTGCATCCTCAGCTCACCATTTAGGCCATACATAACTAGAACACAGTGAACAGGATGGTTTCCATTAGACTTACTGCACGTAGAAGCAGAGGAGAGTAAGGCACATCGTCATTGGTTTCTTTACTCTGGAATTCCTCAGACTCTTTCTGGAGCTCCCAGGAGCTCTCTCATTTTCCTTCCCTTACTTCCTCCACAATGCTTCACACCCAGAGCTGGATTTAGGGGCAGGTGACTCAGGCGACTGCTTGGAGTACTGGGCTTGGGTGGTGCCGGGCTCAGGATGCTGTTTGTGTTGTTAGTAACCAAAAGGGAAAATAGAATGTTTGAAGTAAAATGTTTCAGGTGTTCCGTACGTGGATTCATTTTTCACTATCCTTCTAGAATGTTCTGGACCTTTGTAAAATCTTGTGGAACCTTCCAGACTTGCTTATATATGGCATGAATAAATACAGATTTACAGATCCTAGAGTGCAAATTTATCATCTTCTGTGACAGGGATAAATCATGCATGCAAATTGTGCATCAAAGTCATGAAATGGGCTATATATTCAATAAAAAATAAGGTATTCAACAGTTTAACAAATGGAGGGGGAGAGGGTGCCAAAGATGCTCCTCGCCTAGGGAGCCATATGGTCTAGGACTAGACCTATTCACATCATGACAATAGTCCTTTAAGACAAAGTATATGGGAAGGCTGGACACAGCAGGTAGCTGGAGTCTGATGTACCCTTATCAGTTGACTAGGATTACCTTGTTAAAAACAATTGATAAAGAATTTAACACTGTGGGTATTTTACAGGAGGACTAAAGCAGAACATAGATCGTAAATTCTTGCTGACCAAGGAGGACTTGCTGTCCAACTTCTCATTTTCTAAACCCAAGACAGTAAGTATAGCTATGTGCATCATTCTAATTTGCCTGCTTCAGGCAATCTGTCCTCCTGGGTAACAGAGACAAATACACCAGGGTGGGGGGGAGGTATTACATTTTCTAAAGAAACGGTTTCAGTGTTCATCCATTCTTTGATCCAGATCCTGTCCTTTCAGTTTCTTCCTCTGTACAATTCAGTATTGGTCACTCCAAACATACAAGATGTGACTGGAGTCCAAGGGGTGGGGGGACACACTGACATTGCTCAGCTAGGGCGAACTGTAAAGAATGGGGCACACAATCCCCAAGACTGGTGGTTATTCTAATACTTAGATTCACGAAGCCAGCAACAAAACAGCTTCTACAATACCTTACTGGTTACCCAGAAGCCAACAACAGTTCCCTTAAAGCAACCCAGTCTTGGGCTTTCACCCAGACAGCCAAGTCAAATATGATGAGGATTACTGAAAATCTTGTTCATCGTATAAAAAAGTTTTACCAATCCCAAAGGATCAGACACATTACCCACCAGGTTAATGAATATTTCAGATCTTACCCAAATACACACTTACAGCCAATTCTTATTAACTACAGTAAAATTTATTAAAAAAAAAGAGTATTGGTTAAAAGATCATTATACATACAGACATGAACTTAGGTCAGTTTCATAGTAGAACTGGGGAGCTTTAGAGCTGCAAAGAGTTCTTTCAGAATTAGTCCATAGGTTCAGTCCAATGTTCAATATCAGGGTCATCCAGAATGGAACTGGAGACATCAGTCTTGTGGCTCAAGCTTCCTCTGATGAAGCATAAGCAGATTTGAGATGAAAGGATCAGGTCCCAAGAGACCTTTATAATGTTCCCGGGGAAGCCTCTTGTCAGTCCTTGGGTGAACCATAGTGTCTTTGAAGTAACCTCCTATTTCCTAAACATCACCAGTAGTTAGCTACATGGATTAACATAAGGCAATTGCCTATCTCCAGCCATTTACCTGTGATTTATCGCAAACTTCAAAGAGAAAGTCAGACAGCGTTATTACTACATATACAATTCATTTAAATGTTAACGTCTTCCTTTGATCTCTGAATTAACAGAATACAGGATAGACAGGAACTGTTTGGTTACATTGTTAGAGGTTAACAATATATATGTAAATACACAAAAAACACAACCATTATCTATCTATCTATCTACCTCTAAAGGTTGAATCTGGGTCAATTAGCCTGCTAGCTGTGTAATCCTTTCTGGCTCTGTGTCACACCAGGGTAGACAATAGAATAAGCACACCTTAAGAGGCAATGCACACTCTAATAACGTGACAGAGTAGGAATCAGAAGCAAGAGCTTCCCCCAGGGGACTACATTTTTTTTTCTTCTCTCCCCCTCACCCCATGCCCTCCCCAACCCATATGAATGGCTGATCCTGTAGGAGACACTGATGCTTTCTGATGTGACTACTTCATTTAAGGCAGCAGCTGTGCATATGGTGTATCAGGATTAGGCAGCTGGCATAGACAAGGCAGCTATTTATGGCTACAGCTGCAGGTAGTATTTGGCTTCAGGTCAGCAGATTAGAGAGAATACTAGAGCATGCCCTAGCTAGCCTCGTAAAATGAGGGCCAATGGTGCCTTTGCATTCCAGCAAAGCTTTCTTGGTTTGTAAATCTGTTCTCTAGCTTATTTCTGATATTGCTCATTAGACCAGCTACAGTTTGAGGGGGGAAATTTCCCCAGCCTGTGGATCCACATTACACACACCTCCACTCAAAAAAGAAAAGGAAAAAGAAATGGAAGAAAAAAGTATTGAGTAGCCTCTCAAACCTCTCAAAATATAGCTAGATTATTAAAGAGCCAACACGATTTAAAGGAAAAATATAGCTTTTCGGCTGTTGCCTTTGGCAATGTTGTAGTGGTCCATCCTCTTGTGTTAAAATAAACCAGGAAAAGTTTCAGCAGCCAAGGAGCAGCATTCTAAAATACATCCCTTAAACATGGAGGGCCAGATCCTCAGCAGCGTTAAATTGTCATCACTCCATTGACTTGAGTGGCACTACAACAATTGCCACAAGCTGAGTCTCTGGCCTGGAGCCTTTATCCAGTCTGGGCTCACTCACTCCCATGAGGCATCTCACTGAGAGTAGCTGCTCACCCGGGGGAGGAGCAGGCTCACAATGTGGCTTTTAGCATTTAGATTAAAAAAAAATTAACTGCAGGTCACCTGTAAGGTCTGTGTTTTCAGTGCACTCAGTTAGAAAGAATGGCCATTGGATAGTTCAGTGTGCCACGTAGAGAGCATCTTTCTTAGATGATCCAATTTGCAGCCTCTTCCCCTTATGAAAACCTCTTGTGTTACTAACGATATACAGTAGAGGTAGGTTTTTTTTTAATACATTACATGTTATTTGTCCACGTAGAAACTGGACCAGACCCTCAGCTGGTGTAAATCAGAATTGCTCCCCTGACTGCAATGGAGCTCCACTGTTTTACACCAGATGAGGACATAATGCCATGAACCAAATGTGCAAGTGCATGTGAATGCTGATGCTCGCAGATTAAATGGCCATAATACTTGGATCCAGATACAACTGGCTTATTACATAGCGCAAAAGCTGGGTGGAGTGTGGGTGAAATGATTACTATTAATGAATGTCTAATTATTGAGGCAAAATATGTGGGCACCTTCCATTTTGGCTGAGCCAGTTTAGGCAAATGGAGATTTCTGTTTAGGTGTAGTTAGATGTAAGGAAGATGCAGTCTCTGAAGTAGGGATGCCAGTAAACACAGATTTTCACTGATGAAATGCAGGTAGGCACCAGGATTAGGAGAACAATAGCTCATGGTGGGGATGACACTTTGGTACACAAGAATACAGGAGCTATTCTTCTGAGGCCAGGAACAAGTGTTAGATACATTTTGAATGACAATAGCAAAGTACGTGATTAAACCCACACATCCTCCTCATATATCTAGAGAAATTCCAGCTGTTGCAGTGTATATCAGTTTATGCTTTCTCTTCCGTCTACCTGTATCAGCCTGCTCTGTCCTACTAGTTAAAATACCCAACTACAAGCTTGAGTCTTCCCCCCATTCACACTAGTAAAACTCTCTTGACTTCAGTGGTGTTACTCCTGGTTCACTATAGGCCTAGTCCAGAGCATCATAATGTCAACGGAAAGACTCCCATCGACTACAATGAGCATCGGATAGATTGGGCCCTATGAGGAGAATCAGACTTTCCTTTTTCACTCTCACAACCCAGAAACAAACCCATCCCAGTATCGCTCTGTGCAAGCGTAGCTGGATAGTGTATTTTCTCCATGCTAAAGTCTAATTGACCCCTCCACAACTTTTAAATCAATATTGAAAAAAATGGTGCTGGCCCTGTGTTTGAATAGCGACTCTGGTTGCTTTTTAACTTTTACTTCTTATTTGAAAAACTTGATAGGAAACTCTTCTTGCTCAGAATTAAGGGTTTGTTTGGTTTTTTTTTTTAAATGAATTAAAAATGCTGAAACTGTAGTTTTTTTTTAAAAATGTAGTGACTCTTGATCTCCTGTACATTTAAATGAGAAATTTACATCTGCTGTAAGTAGGGTGACCAGACGTCCCGGTAAAATCAGGACCATCCCGATTTTGAGCTGTTTGTCCCACATCCCGACCGATCTCTGGTCGGGACGCAATTTTCCCGATATTTTGCTCCACCAGCACTTGGCTTTTTTTCCACCCACCTGTTTTTGTTTTTTTTTTGCTCGGCCGGCCGGCAGCACTCGCCTTCCCCCCACCCCCCATGCTGTCATTATGATGTAAAGGGGCCATAGTATAAATGGGCAGTATCTTCAAACCCACCTAAGTCCCATTCAAAGTCAATGGGACTTTGGTTTCTAACTGGACAGGTTTGAAAACCTCACCAACTTGGAATTAGACCCTACCTATTAAAACAAATCTATTTATTTAATCTTGTTCTCCCTTGGAATAAGTCAGAAATATTATATGTTTCCATTCCCCTTCTTGCTCCCTTTGTGCCTTCCCTGGGCCTCACTCTTCCCCACTTCCTTTGAAAATATTTAATGTTCATTGTGTGAGCTAAGTTTTGGTGCCTCACTGTAACGAGTCCTGTGTATATGTCACCTGTGCAGCCAGGACATCGGGAAGTGAGAGTTAGTTTAGAGGACGGATCCAGCAATAGACAACAGCAATAGTCCGTGTCTGTATGGATGGGCGTGAGCGCACACATGTGTGTGTGTGTGATTCCATGCCTCACAATGTGAACTTTTTTTCAGAATGAGAAAGTGGAAGTTTTGAACTGGAAACCTTTCACCATGGCAGATGAAGGAACCGACAATCCTGTTTTCAACCACATTGAAATGAACGTCACAGAAAATAAAGAAAAAGTCAATGGTGCCCATGTATGACTTAAGAGGACAGTGTAGATGTTGTGTTAAAGACATTGCCAGCATTCCTGTGAAGAGTTAGTTACCCACCCTACCTGGGGTTATGTGCAGTAATCCCTACTAAATTTCATGCCATCACCACATTGGAATGACCTTGCGATTAAGACTAATGCCAAGAAAGGAATCAGAGCATATTGGCCCGAAGAAAAGGCGGGTAGTGGGTACTTCATAACATACAACTCTGCTTATTTTGGGAGACCGTCCAAAAGGCATGCATCTGTGCCTGTGACAGAAGTGAACATGAACTAAGAGCAAGCAAACTTTAAGCATACTCAAATGTGGAGAATGTTTTGTGTTACCTCCAATGATAATACCCTTTGAGCACAGCAAGAAACAAACGGTATTGGCTTGGTATTTATTTATCATGTGCATAGTCATCTAGCCAAGCTCTGGCTTGGTAAACAACTGCTTTTCTCAATCCACTGAATGACACATTCAGTTCTAAGATATCAGGCTGGATCCTTCTCTCCCCAGAATAATTCCAGTGACTGCTGTAGAGCTGCTCCTAATTTACACTGATGAAAGTGAAAACAGAATCAGGCCTCTGGCTCTTCTAGGGGACCTTTATAGGGAGGACTAAAGCCAACGTTTCTATGTGAAATTGTCATTCAGTATTGGTTTGGTCTTCTATAAAAATATTTACGTTCAACCTCAGTTAATTTTCAGCTTTATTTTATTTTATTTTATTTTATTTTATTTTTAAAAAGAGCATCTAGTTTTCACAGACATGGCTATTTTTCTTCCCTGGTCAATTCCATACTGTTTCTGTGGCAAGGTCAATATTTTACACTCTTGCAGTGTCACAAGGTGGTTGTGTTTTTATAATGAAGGTGGGATTATCTAGTATAATGTTTTTCTGCAGAAGTGCTGACTCTGCGCTCCTTCTATGTAAGTTTTTATAAAGTCATCCCTCATGGTGGTATCTGAATACGTTCTTAGCAAGGAATTCAACAGTGAATCAGTTGGTAACATGCTTACCCTCCCTTTCCTTCTCAGTGCATAGTCTGACCAGCTAGGCTGTGTGCTAGTTGAGTTCCTTTGGGAGCTGGGAGGAAGGGTCCCCCCTACCAGGCTGTAAAGCCACTACTGCAGCCTCCACACTCCTCATTCAACCTCTTCTGGTAGGAACAATGGGCCGTGGTGGATCGGTTGAGCTAAGTGACATTTTTTCATTAAAACCTATTTTCAATGGAAATGCAACCAAAATGAAAGTTTTGTGGATAAAATCATTTTTGGCTCGGCGTTAATGGAACAAGCGAATTCTGTACTAGAGCTGGGCAATATTTTCTGACCAAAACTCTTTTTCTGGTGAAAAAACATAAATTTGGTGACGTGGGAGTGTTTTGCAAACTCATGTTGATTTTTTGCCGTATTCTTTTGGTTGAAAAAAAATCCAAAAAACCAACATGGTTTGTTTCAACGTTTTGAAATGAAGTGTTTCAATTTTTCAGTTCCAATGACTTTTCGCTTCAACGTTTCCTTTAAATGCATTGAAAAATCTGGTCAAAAATGAAACATTTAGATTTTGTTGAAACTAAATTTTTTGTTTGACTAGAAACAAAATTTTTGTTTTTTTTTTGTTTCGATTTGCCAAAATTTTCATTTGTAATTTGTCCCATAACTAATTTTTCAGAATTTCCAATAAACAACAAAAAGCACCCATCTGTTCTTTGCCCAGCTCTACTTTCTACCCCTTTATCCTCAGAAGGGATTAGATTATATCAGAGGAGGGCAAACTACGGCCCATGGGACCCTCCTGCCCGACCCCTGAGCTCCTGGCCTGGGAGGCTAGCCCCCGGTCCCTCTCCCTCTGTTCCCCCTCCTGCAGCCTCAGCTCACAATGCTCTGGGAGGCGGGGCTGTGAGCTCCTGAGGCAGCACAGCTGAAGAGCCCAGCCTGACCTGGTGCTCTGTGCTGTGCGGTGGCGACGGCATGGCTGGCTCCAGCCGGGCGGTGCAGCTGTAGCGCTGCCGGCCACTGGTGCTCCAGGCAGCGCAGTAAGGGGGTAGGGAGCGGGGGGGGGGGTGGATAGAGAGCAGGGGAGTTCGGGGTGGTGGTCGGGGGCGGGGGTGTGGATAGGGGTCGGGGTGGTCAGAGGGCAGGGAACAGGGGAGTTGAATGGGGGCAGGGATCCTGGGGGGCAGTCAGGAAGGAGGGGGGATTGGATGGGGCAGTGGGGGGCAGTCAGGGGTGCGGGTTGCAGGGGCGGTCAGGGGACAGGGAGTGTGGGGGGGTGGATGGGGCAGAGGTCCCGGGGGGGGCGGATAGCGGGTGGGGGCCAGGCCACGACCCCCTCCCCTAATTTTCAAAACCTGATCCGTCCCTCAGGCCAAAAAGTTTGCCCGCCCCTGGATAATATAGTAAGAGATTTCAAAGATAGTTGATAATTGCTGGTTTCAGAGTAGCAGCCGTGTTAGTCTGTATCCGCAAAAAGAAGAACAGGAGTACTTGTGGCACCTTAGAGACTAACAAATTTATTAGAGCATAAGCTTTCCTGGACTACAGCCCACTTCTTCGGATGCATATATTTGTTAGTCTCTAAGGTGCCACAAGTACTCCTGTTCTTCTTTTTTTGATAATTGCTGTAAGCTGCCGAACTGCTGGGTAAAATGATTGGTCTGAATCTGTCTCCTAGTGTTTTTAGCCAGTCAGCTGTTTACACATACAACATTTGTATTATAGATTAATTTTAAAAACACTCTTCAGTGTCTAGAATAATTTTGGGAAATAAGTGTTTTCCGCAAGTCCTCTCTGTATAGCCTACAAACGTGTCTGTGGAGTAGACTGAAGGAAAATACTTACTGGAACTTACCTAAAATACTGAAATAGCCCCGTGAAGGCTGAAACAAAACTGGTGAGCAATCGGGTCAGCTCCTCAGCTGGTCTAAGTCAGCATAGTTCCGGTGAAGCTATGCTGATTTACATCAGCTGAACCTGGCCTTTTGTCATTACTACTTGCCATCAATGTATTCTACACATGTACAGCAGAAAAGGCTTGAGAAGCTGATGATGCAAGAAGGTAGTTCTGCTTCTAGTGTGTCCAAAAAAGAAATACTGCATCTCAGTTTAAAAGCAGTGCCGAGGTAATAAATCATAACAATTAGAACTTCAATGGTACTTCTGACCCGCAGAGATCAAGGAGGGTAAGTAGCAGGATTCCCATTTAATTGAGAGACCTGACGAATGCTGACAGGGCCGGCTCCAGGGTTTTTGCCGCCCCAAGTGGCGGGGAAAAAAAAAAAAAGCCGCAATCGCGATCAGCTCCACCGCGCCGCTTTCTTCTTCAGCGGCAGGTCCTTCCCTCTGAGAGGGACCGAAGGACCCGGCGCCGAATTGCCGCCGAAGAGCCCGACATGCCGCCCCTTCCCCTTGGCCGCCCCAAGCACCTGCTTGCTGGGCTGGTGCCTGGAGCCGGCCCTGCATGCTGAAGTTAAGTGACTTGTCCAAAGTCATGTAACGAATCAGTGGTAGGGCTGGGAACAGAAACTAAGTCTACTGTACTCTATCCACTGACCGTATTGCCACACAGTACTGTGCCTGCTGTATAGAAAGTCTGGTATAATGATAAGCTCAGATTTGAATGTGTTTCTCAGGCGAGCAGTTGATTATTATGAAATATCATCTGTTTGTATTTCATTGTATTTTGCTCTTATTTTGAGTACTATGTGCCTTTTATCTGATACGTGATCAAACTGGTTAGGATCTCCTTTGACTTTATCCTTTTTTCATCAAGCCATATTTAATCAAACCAAATAAAAATGTTTTCCATAATACTGTATGTAAAAAAAAATGCAGTGTCACATATTTTCCCTTAAATATTGTGACAAAGTAATTTATTAAAACAGCCGAAGGCACTAAACCTGTGGCCTGAAACATTATTTGAAGTCATTTATTGAGCTTTAACTCTGCCTATGCCATGAAGTAAGACATCTGAATGACATGAAGAGTGACATGAACCTCTTCCTGCCCAACTTTTGGGCCACTGAGTCAGGAGGAGATGATGTGAAAATCAGCAAGGCAGAGGCTACATTTGAACACTTCACACGCAAAAGGAAACAGCAGACATTTGTTTGGGAAGGCAGCAAAACAAAGTCACTTCTTGCTCTGCTGCCATTTCACTGGCGGAGCGAGAGCTAAAGTAGGGTGAGCAGATATCTGGAGCCAAAGTGCGAAGTATCTTTTCACCTGGAGGTCAGGGGGCTTTTCACCAGGGGGCTCCTTTCAGTGTGCAGCAGAGGATTTGGAAGCCCAATACTGGCTCTTCAGACAAAAAGGGTAATTTTCAGAGTGGAATGTTGCTTGCTCTTTGAAAACTTGCTCTCAGTGCTGGTTGGATGCTCAAGTTCAACTGAGTGCCCGCCGACACGCTGTCTCCTTGTTGTAGGTGCCACGCTCTCCCAGTACTGCTGGTCTCCCATTTCTTTTTCATTTGTTTGGTAAAGTGTGCACTAAACATGATACAGAATAATAATTCCCCTGCATTAACCCCGATGAACATTGCTGGGCAATGTACACATGAGCCCGCCTTCATCTGCCCTTGTCACTGAAATGCTGTCCTTGTTTATATTAATATATATATATATATATATATATATATATTACACTAACCTGCCATTTTCTGTAGCAGGATGGCTAATTTATGTGAGCAGGGGACACTTATTCATTTCACTTCTCATGTAACTAGTTTGGGAGAATCTTTATAGGATGGGTTGGCTGATTGAAAATCACCTCAAAGACACTGTTAGACTCTCTGTCTCCTAGTCTGAGACAGAGGCCTTGGCATTAGATGCTCATGGACAAACACTCTTGGGACTCTGCAGAGGATGGGACTAGGGGGGTCACCTGGCTCCTTATGAGTTAGGTTCAAGGATTTGCTCCTAGCCAATGGAGTGACTGCGGATCCCCTTGCTTTTTTTGTCCTTCTTGTTTTAACCGACTGGTCCATTTAATAAAGTTATGACTTCTGAGGCTAATTTTTCTCCAGAATCTTGGTTTGCTCTCTGCTAGGGGTACCCACAGCCATGGAATCTTGTCTTAGTGAAGACTGCATGAAAAATCCCTAATCCACCCCTTCATCTGGTCTGGTTTGGGAACAAGGTGCTGAACGCCCTCAACTTCTATGAAATCCATAGGAATTGAGAACGCTCAATGTTTTCCAGATGACACTCAGCACTTCATGGGATGGAGCCCTTCTATATGAAGCACAAGGGGGAACTTAATTCAGCAGAGTAAATAAATACATAATGGATTTAGACAGAAAGTGTTAAGATAGGTCCTTGGTCATTTTGGGCTTGCATTTGTATTTCGCCTCAGATTTGTCCCCCTGCTCAAAATTAGATAAACATAAGATGACTTACAAAAGCTCAACAACAAAGATTTCATATGCATAATTTATTTTAAAGTTATTGCATCACATTATACAAGCGTTAAACATGGCTTCATGTTGATGACATTTTTGTAGGTGCGAAAATTTGACATTCTCCTCCATAGGGTTGGTTGGTTTTGTTTTTGCTATTTACAAATAAACAATCTATATACTTTATATATATATATTATATATATGGTATATAACATAAGTCCCCGCACAAAGATCTGAAATAAAAAAAGAACTCATTTGTAAACAGGGTTTCAGTTGTCTTATTTGGTGGCTTGAAAATAGATGGTATTGTAATACTGGGCATTTTTTGTCAGAGTATCCTGGTTTTTAATTTACATTTATTATTCTAAGTTCTGTAAAACGCGCATGGGACAGAATGCAAAAAACGTACCAAACAGGCTGAAAAAACAGTCCCAGTATACAATTTTTCCTTGGTTTTAAAAACTTGAGTATAATTGCCCATAAAATACATGCTAGCTCTGCTGAGAGTGGTCTATGGATATCAATCATATGCTGGATTGCAAAATGATTTCACAGTAAATCCTCTGAAATGTGCTGTCCTGCTTGCTATGTAAAATGTCTGTGGCATGCATTGAGGTTGCATTTTTTTCATTCTCTTCAAGGTAGTGCTCTTGCAGAGCTGGGATAAGTAAACAGAGCACAGGTCCATCGTCTGGAGCCATAAATAAAAACAAAAACAATACCAGATCAGAAACACAGTGCATTTGCTACCTAGAAAACTGGACAATTCAGTTTGTCATTAGAAAGCTACAATTTTTGTTATACATTTGTCTTTTTTATTAACCTCCCTCCACACATGCACACACACTCTCTCACTCACTATTTTCTGTTTGATTGGCTCTATAACAGTGGAAGACAAAGGGGAACTCTGTTGTGCAGAATGGCAGGGCTCAATCCTGTGAGGTGCTGAGTGGATAAATCAATGGAATTAGAGGGTGCTGAGGTCCTCAGGCTCTCTCAGGATCAGGCTCAAGGTGAGCCAACTTTGAGGGCTTCCAGTGCTCGCGTATGTTCTCGTTTTCAGCAATACCCAAGACAACGTCTAGCAATTTAGAGCAATGAAATATCAACAGAACATAGCTGTGTTGAAAACTGGTCTCAAAAGCAATCAGCAGTTGATTGTATCTTTGCTTCACTTTATTTGTTTTGTCATGTTAGACTGCGGAGGTTCCTCAGGAGTGAAAATCAGATTGTTATAATATGGCTCAATTCAAAGTTAGGAATGTCTCCAGTGGTGCAAGTAGAATTAATTTCTTACCGGTACACTGCACTCATGGGAGGGACACAAAGGGGGGCACCAGCTAAAGGGGAGGCACGTGACCTCCCCATGTGACTCCTCCCCCCCCCCAGCCTGGGGCCCCCGCACTCTCCCCGTCCCCACCTCATGATCCATCACGTTACCTGGGTGAGGGGAGGGGGGGTTCTGTGCTGGAGACTTCTGAACTGCATTGGCGAAAGGAGCAGAACGTAGGGCCGCCAAGTGGCCCCACGCCAGCAGCTCCTCTGGTGCAGCTGTACCGCCTCCAGCCCCTAGCCCTGTCCTCCAGTGGGGTTGCTGTGCAGAGCCCAGACAGGAAACATAGCTGCATGGAAGGGCTGGGGGTGGGGCTGGGGCATAGGCGCCGACTTCCCCTGTTTCCAGGGGGTGCTTGACCCCCACTCTACCCCCGGCCCCTCCCCCACTCCACCCCTTCCATGAGGATCTGCCCCTGCCCCGCCCCTATTCCAACTCCTTCCCCAAATCCCTGCCCTGGCCCTGCCTCTTCCCTGAGCGCGCCCCGTTCCCACTCTCCCCGCCCCCTGGCGGCGGCTGGGCGGGAAGAGCTGGGAGGTAGGCGGAGAAGCGCAGCTGCAGCACGCTCAGGGGGAGGAGGAGGAGGTGAGGTGGGGGGTGAGGGGAGCTTGGCTGCTGGTGGATGCAGAGCGCTCACTAATTTTTCCCCCTGGGTGCTCCAGTCCAGGAGCACCCACGGAGTCGGCGCCTATGGGCTGGGGGTGGTACAGCTGTGCCGGAGGAGCTGCCTGTTCTGCTCCTCCTGTGTCTTTCAGGTACAGAGTACGGGCTATAAATATCTTACTGGCACGGTGGACTGGATCATACTGCCGTACTTGCACCACTGAATGTCTCTGATCTAAATTGTCAGAGCGATATCTCACTGGAGGAGGTCTGTATAGCTTAAAACACATATATCAAACGGTGATTTAGGTGTGACTTGCATCTGATTTTACTATTTAGCAAACACTTTCTGAAAGTCTGTCACCTGTGATTTTAAAGTAGCTTACACAGTTTTTGCAAACAAATTAATCTCAGTCT
This sequence comes from Chrysemys picta bellii, assembly GCF_011386835.1. Taxonomy (NCBI): domain Eukaryota; kingdom Metazoa; phylum Chordata; order Testudines; family Emydidae; genus Chrysemys; species Chrysemys picta. The sequence goes on along the minus strand of NC_088791.1, from coordinate 87,672,135 downwards.
ATTTAATCTACTTGTTTATATGAACTTGGCATTAATATGGTTTGCACGTGCATTAGTGACTGAGCAGGCAGCACTTTCCATTGCTGTGTAAGTCATACACACTCTGCAGTGGTGATTGGGAAACTCATAGCCATCCAACATGTGTCTCTCTTCTGGCGCATTATGTTGCATAAAGAAAGGTTACTTACTTGTACAGTAATGGAGTTCTTCAAGATGTGTGGTCCCTATCTGTAATCCACTTGAGGTGCGCATGCGTTCCATGTGCCTGGAAGATTCGTGCTAGCAGTGGCCATCAGTCTGCACCTGACACCCTTCTCTTCCTCGTCCTCTAAAAAACTGATGGCATAAGTGGTGGCATGGACCGACCACTTCTCTGGTTACCTTTTAATCAGGAATAGCCCTAGGATAAGGCTCTGCAGCAGAGGGGAAGGAGGGCAGGTAGTGGAATACAGATAGGGACCACATATTGCAAAGAAAGCCACTTACTGTGGTAACCTTTCTTTCTTTGAATGACGGTTCCTATGTGTTTTCCAGTCTAGGTGATTCACAAGGAGTATTCATTGAGGAGGAGGGTGTGAGGAGCTCTGCTATACCACAGATTGGAGGACAGCTCTGCCAAAGGATGTGTTTGGCAGAATCTCGTACTAGGCAGTAATGTTTTGAAAAAGTCTGTACGCCGCTGCTGCACCACTCTCCAGTGTCTCAAAGTGAAGCTGCCAGTGTGGCCTGGGCGAGTGGCCCTCATACCTTGTGTGGGAGGAGCTGCTGTTAACTTGTAACAAAGCAGGATGCAGCTTGAAATCCATTTGGAAAGTCTCTGGGAGGAGATTGCTTCCCCTCTCATACATTTGGCAAAGGAGACAAACAGTTTAGGAGAATTTCAGAAGGGTTTTGTCCTCTGCATGAAGAATGCCAAGGCTCCACGGACATCCAGAGGGTGTAGTTTTCTGTCCTCCTCGCTGGTGGTATGTTGCTTCGAATAGAAGACAGGTACATGGATGACCTGGTTTAGATTAAGTTCTGAGATTACTTTTGGGATGAATTTGTGGTGTAACCTCAGCAAAGCTTTGTCCGTGTGGAAGACCATGTAAGGTGGGTCACCCATAAGAGCTTCCGGCTCACCTACTCTTCTGGCTAAGGCAATGGCAACCAGAAAAGCCACCTTTGTAGACAGGTGAATGAAGGAACATGAGGCTAAGGGTGAGAACGGAGCCTTCATTAAAGTTGATAGGACCAGGCTGAGATCCCAAATTGGGTAGGTTTTATTACTGGAGGAAAGGTTCTGACAAGTCCCTTCAGAATATGTACTGTAGTAGGATGGCTGAAGACTGAATGGCTGTCCACAAGAGGGTGAAAGGTGCTAATAGCTGCCAAGTGCATTTGCAAGGAGCTAAGAGATAGTCCTGACAAATTTTGAAAGAGTCCAGAAGAGCAGGGATCTTGACACCCTTTGAGGGTATCCGGTGATTCTGGTGCCAGGTCAGAAATCTTTTCCATTTTGCTGTATAGTATTTCCTCATGGAATCTTTCCTACTACTGCTAAGAGTGGATTGTACTGCCTCCGAGTATGACTTTTCTAGGTCTGTTGTCCATGCAAATACCATGCTGTCAGACAAAGGGATGCTGAGTTGGGGTGTTTGATTTTTGTCAAACAGGCATGAGGCCAGCTAGCAACTGCCCAAGACCCAGAACTGCCCTTGGCCACCAGGGAGCAATCAAGATCATCAATGCTCCCTATTGTTTGAGCTTCCTCAGAACTCACGGCAAGAGAAGGATCGGCACAAATGCATACATCAGCTGTCGCGACCCAAGGACTTCTTGATGCCAACTGGCAGTAGGCACAGGGTTCCCATGGGTTCACCAAAAAAGTCATGTAAGGTCTCTAATGAAAGTCTGTGTCACACTGATCATCACAGCAAGATGTGTGTACAGCAGATATGAGAAGAGTTATGTATATACACTAAACTTATATTCTCTAAGTCTTTGAGTGAAGACAGGTCTCTCAAAGGTAATCCACATACTCTTGGCAGGCACTGGGGAAGAGACACTTATCTTACTCTGGCTGGCCATATGCAAATTGAGTATTGCACCATTCACAATGGATGCCCATTTACAGTCTGAGTAGAATACCAATCAATAGATTACAGGGTCTGGAGGGAAAAACAAGAACAGCAGTGTGAGCTTGTTTTGGGGGAGACAATGAACTTTTGAAACTACATCTACGGTAGAGATGAACCTCTAGAGATTCCTTCAATCTTGTGGGGACAAACTGCCAGTGGGCTTGAAGGGGGTCTCAGTGAAACTGTTTGAAAACACTTGGGAAAAAACTTGGAGTAAGCTACCTTGTAGGAGATAGGGGAATGCCTTGATAGTTAATCTCTAGAAATCATGTTATGATTTCATTTTATATGTAACCATTTGTTTCCAATATTCTCTCTCTCTCTCTCTCATCTCTGTTCTTTGATAATGCATTTAGTCTTGTTTTCACTATACTTAACACATAACATTTAGACAGATCTATAAAATGGTGATTGTGAGTTGAATCTTGTCAGTTAGTGTGTACTATTTCTTTGGGAATAACGCATCTGAGAGTTCTGTGGAGTAGAGGCTGAGCACTCCAGAGGGATGTTCGGAAGACTTGGGGTTGCATGTGCTTATCGCTAATTTGCACAGAGAGAGCAAGGCCTGCGGAGGCCTGGAAGGCAGAGGCTGGTGGTTTCTAGGGCCTGATCCACAGCAGGTACAGACAAAACTCCTTCTTATTAAGGACAGATGCTGGTGAGATGCATCACAACCCTGGGTACCCCTGGGAAGCATCACAGCTGTCCCAACCATTGAAACAAAACTATGTCTCCTCTGGAGCTGTGGCCTTGAACTGCTCTGTTCTCTTTAGACACAAAGAGATCCCAGGATAGGAGTCTCCACTGTTGGAATATGCTCTATACCACTGAGTCGTGTAGATCTCACTTGTGGGCTCTGGAGAAGTGTCTGCTACGGCTGTTTGCCAATGTGTTGTGCACCCCTGGAAGGTGCACTGCTGAGCGGGTGAACTGTTAGCGAACGCACCAGTTCCAGAGATTGACAGCTTTGATGCAAAGAGGGATGGACTTTGCCTCCCCTGTTTATTAATATAGTAAATTGTTCTCAGGTTGTCCAACATGACTTGAACGTGCAAGATCTAAATGAATGGTAAGAATTGCTTGCAGGCTTCCAGAAGGTTTATGTGCAACTGGGATTCTTAGTGGGTCCAGGTACCATGTGCTACAGGTTCATCCAGACAGGCTCCCCACCTTAGGACAGAGGCATCTGCAATCGTCATTTTGTGGGTAGAGGAGGGATGAAGGGAACCCCATGTTAGGGTGACCAGATGTCCCGATTTTATAGGGACAGTCCCGATTTTTGGGTCTTTTTCTTATATAGGCTCCTGTTACCCCCCACCCTTGTCCCGATTTTTCACATTTGCTGTCTGGTCACCCTACCCCATGTATGTTCTCTCTCCTGGTGGAAGAACAGGGAGACAATCCAGAATTCTGTGGGGGAGCAAGAGCAGTTTGTCCACACTGTGCTTGCTTGGCATGTGAGCTATCTGTAACACTGCCCGTAAATATCAAAGGCTAAGTCTCGTGAAGGGTGTCATATAGCTACATGAGGCTATGTGACCTGGGAGGATGAGACAGGCTTGAACTGCCAAGTGGGGTCTCAGATGATGCTGAGAGGTGAGATCATTCATAGCTTAGAATCTATCCTGAGATAGACTTGATTGGGGCGACCTTAGACTATTATCTGTGTGGAAACTAAAATGGACTTTTCTATATTTACTTAGAACTCTACAGAGTTTAGGAGTCTGAGCAGGGACAGGGTTATCGTCTGTACTTCTTGATGTGAGTTCCTCGTGAGCAACCAGTTGTTGAGATAGGGAAGTACTGATGGGTGCTGATAGAGGTGAGCTGCCACTGCAACAGCATTTTCATGAACACTCTTCATGCCATCGAGTGACTGAAAGGGAGCACTCGTGTATTGGTAGTGGTGTAAGTCTGTGGTGAATCTACTATATGCAGGGTGCATGTCAGTGTGGAAATAAACATATTTTAAATAAAGAGTGGTGAATTAGTCATCCTTGTGCATTGAGGGGATTCTAGAGGCCAGGGTGATCATTCTGAACTTCAATTTGTCAGATAAAGACATTCAGCTGTCTGAGGTCTAGTAGCCTCCAGCCTCCTTTCTTCCTGAGAATGCAAAAATATTTCCCCCTCTTTGCTGAAGAGGTACCAGTTCTATGGCTCCCAGATGGACTCCAGTATGGAGTCTACTTCTTGTCTGAGTATCCTCTTGTGAGAAGGATCCTGAAGAGCGATAGGGAAGAGGGTTGGTGAGGGGAAGGGAGAGGAACTCTATCACATAACCAGTGGTGATTATCTCCAGAACCCTTCTGTCTGATATTATGTGATGCCAAGACTGGAAAAAATGAGCTGGTCAGCTAAGAAATAGGGTGCAGGAGTCCTGAACAGACACAGGTGAATGTGGCCAGGGGGTGTAGTTTCCTGAAAGAGAATTGGTCACTACAAACATCAGCCAGGGCCATGACTATTAAAGCTCCTGAGAAGGGATCTGTCTGTGTAGCCATCTTCACGGACTTGGTTAAAATGTTAAAGTAGTGGAGCTCTATTCACTCAGAAAAGTGTGAAATCAAATTGTTTGACTCGCATTCCTCTTTTGTTTCTAAGGGAATCCCACCAGGTCTATGTTCATTTTGATCTTTGTGTCCATTTGTATTCATATAGACTGGGCTGCTAAGTGCCCGGGATCATGTTTATGCTGATGGTACCCTTTTATGTTCTGCAGGTTTTTCAGTGTTATTACTTAGGAGTGAAACCCAGCTTACTTTTAACAACATCCAGCGAGCATGTTCTGATCTGTATCACAGCATCTGACACTTATTCAGTGGCTGGTTCCTAAGATTTCATGAAATTTAGGTGAGTGACTTTTGGAATGTTTAACCGTGGAAGCCAAACACTTTGCAAAAGAATTTAGACCTAAATTGTTTATCCCTGAGTCCTTTTAGTCAGATCAGTTATTGGCTGATTTTGGAGTGACCAATTCTATTTCCATTACTTGCCCAGAATTATCACCTTATTATTCTGTATGTAGGATTTAATGTCATTTCATATTTTAATGTACCTTTTAAACCTCTTACCACAGTTGTGGAGGGATGGTCTCATGAATAAAGAACAAGACTCGGAGTCAGGAGCTGTTGGATGGATGTGCGCTCCCCATCTGGTAATTGTATCCACGTGTCATTTCATCTTTTGACTGTAAACTCTGTGGGACATGGACCATCTGTTTGTGATGTTTGTGTACAGTATTCCCTAATCCGTGCTGGAGGCCCCTAGGTGCTAATGCAGTACAAACAAATCTGGGTTATAGCTCTGCCACAAACGTCCTGTATGTGACTTTAGGCGAGTCACCTAAGGCTTGTCCTCTATGTACCTCAATGGGAGCTGCAGTTGCTCAGCACCTCTGAAAATCAGGCCACTATTCCGGATAAGATTTTCAAATACACCTAATGCTAAACACCTAAATCCATAATTGGGCACCTGCCTATTCTTTAAAAGGGCTGTGCAGACAACTCCTCCAATGAGCTTTTCATCTTCCCACACATGTAAAACAGGCACAACTTTGCTTGGCAACCACACAGCAGTATTGGGAGACTCAATTCATTAATGCTTGTGAAGCACTTTAAGATGCTTGGACAGAAGGTGCTATAGAAATGTACATCAATCTAACTTCTTAGTGTATGTGGCTGCCTATCACGTAATATCTCAGCTCCTTCGAAGGCACCAGCGGATTTCCTGGAGTCCCTGCCACTTCTCCCTTTTTGGGGTACAATCTTTGCTTGGGGTAGGGTTTTTGGTTTTAATTTTTTAGATTTTATTAATTTTCTTTTTTGTTTTTGTTGGTTGGGGTTTATAGGGCCGATGGGGGTGTCAATGATGTATCATTCTTGCTTTGGTGAAAAGTCTTTTTTTGAAGAGGAAGACTTTGCAGCACTCCCTGAAGATGATCAGACTCTGGATTTGCCTAATCTCTGGATTTATGATCCATAGCTAGACCCCCTTGACCGAGAAGGCTTTGTTCCCAGCTCTCATGTGCTTTGTCCAGGGTTTTGTGATCTGCATTGTCCCAGAGGAGTGTAATTGTTGTGGCAGTTCATAGATTGAAACTGGGTCTTTAATGTGGCTGGGGCTTGATCCATGAATTGCTTTAAAAGTTAGGAACAAGACCTTAAACTGGCCTCGGAAGCTGTCTGGGGTCCAGTGGAGAGACCTGAGTCTGATGAGTGCATTTTGAATAGGGGCACGTGCATGCTAACTGCACGCAATATAGTTTTAAGTTGTTCTCATCCACTCCTGACTATTCCCAACCCAGTATAAATACATCTGGGTTATTGACTAACTAACTAGAATTAATGGCTCAATTTAAATAATTTCTCCCTCACCCAGTCATGGCCATTCATTGTTATGAGATTTTCCATTTTTCTTCCTCTCCTTCCGTTCTTTCTGCAGACGTTCTAGTTCTGCTTCGTACATCATTTCCTGAATCAGGTACTTTTCTCTCCTCATCCGATCCCTCAGATCTTTCGGAAGGTCTGGGATTAAATACGAAATCAGGTGCTTTATGCAAAAGACAAGGTGCTGTGAAAACAAAAGGATTGAAGATGGATGAAAAGTATTAATCTTTTTACTACAGTTTCCAGTTTGATTCATTTTTCAAAGGGGAGTAAAATCTCCTAGGTAACAAAAAGATGTTGATCTAGAACTCAAACTTTTATTACAAATTGAAATATTAAGGAGCAAAATTCTGCAGTCCCTCTTCAAGCAGAACTCCAGCCGAAGTCAGCGGAGGCCGATGCCTGAGCAAGCACTAAACCACTGCTTGATTTGGCGCAACAATCCACTGTCGCAAAGTTCAGTATACAAATTAAGGCCCCAATTCTGCTGTGTGATCTGTTAGTTCAGCCTCTGGAGTCTGTGCCCTGAAATCAGGTGGACTCTGTCTGGAGGGAGGGGGTCAATGCTAGTGGAGCACGCTCCAGGAAAGGGCACAAAAGGTCTACTCCTTTTTTTACTCTGGAAAAACTCCCAGTGATTTCGGACCCAAGTCATTATTCCTGGAAAACAATGCTGCTTTCGAATGTTCTGTACCCCTAATTTAAAACTTCACTGCAATCGACCTAAAATGTCCCTGTTAAATAACCGGTGCATTTATCAATCATTTTGTCCTTAATGATTTAGGCATATTAGAATAAAGATTGGTGCGATTGAGGAGAGTTGTTCTGCTCTTCTCTTCTTTTCCATTTTGTTTAATCAAAGATGTTTTTTGGAGTTTGTTCTACGAAGTTTGGTGAACAATCTGTGGAAATAGTCTTCTTCCGTCTCAAGTAGACAAATTGGAGATGAAAAAGAATATTTTTCACTCCAATTTGGGCTCTTTACTTTGAGGGTTACAGAATAGAAGCTGTAGCAACTTTTCTTATGAATTCTCTCATTAGGAGCAGAAAGATGCAATATCTAAATTGGTGTGTTTTGCTACATCTGAGGGACAATGATCCTTTAGCCTTGGCATATCGCTTTCCATTTTTGTTTGTCTGCAAGATGAGTAACTTTTCTTATAAGAGATACTTCCTAGTATCTGTCTTCTCTTGTGTTTGAGCTAAGTCCAAATGCAAAGTAGCCACACCTTAAACTGCTCTACATTAACTCTAGGTCCAGGGTGGCATGTTGTAGTTGAGGTAGTTATTTACACTGATCTCCATCTCCAAACTCAATGACAAAGCTTCCCTTAATTATTTCTCTTTTAGCTAAATCTGTTATGATAATTGTTCTTTCTTTCCAATAACATCTACTATAGGCACTGACTCTATGGGTGATCCAGGGCTGGAGCACCCACAAAAATAACCCAGGGGGTGCTTAGCACCCACCGGCAGCCAGCTCCCTCCCTACCTCCCAGTGCCTCCTGTCCGCAAGCGGCCCCCCAATCAACTCCTCCCCCTCCCTCCCAGTGCCTCCCACCTGCTGTGACGAGCTGTTTAGTGGCGTGCAGGAGGCGCTGAGAGGGAGGGGGAGGAGTGGGGATGGGGTATACTTGGGGGAGAGGGCGGAACTGGGCGGGAAGAGGCATGGTGGGAGTGGAGCAGGGCTGGCAGAGGCAGGGCAGGGGTGGGGACTTGGGAGAAGGGGTGGGGTGGGGGCAGGGCCTGGGGCGGAGCGCAGGCAGGAAGAGGTGGGGGTGGAAGTTTTGGGGGAAGGGGCCTGGGGCAAAGTGGGAGATTGAGCACGCTTGGGCCCTGGAAGAAGCCGATGCTTGTGGCACCTACAATGTGCTAGGTGGTTTCCAAACAGAAAGAGAGGCCTGGTCCTCTGTCCCATAGAGCTTTTTTTATGTCAGGTTCTTCCAACCCAGCAAATAATCCAAGGATTCTCATTGGATACATCTCTACATTTCTTTCTTTCCTCTCTCCCTTCTTGCACTGTTCACTTCACCCAAGTCCATAACCTAACCACTTCCTCAGGCCTTGTACATACTACAACTGTTTAATCATAGAATCATAGGACTGGAAGGGACCTTGAGAGGTCATCTAGTCCAGTCCCCTGCACTCATGGCAGGACTAAGTATTATCTAGACCATTCCTGACAGGTGTTTGTTTAATCTGCTCTTAAAAATCTCCAATGATGGAGATTCCACAACCTCCCTAGGCAATTTATTCCAGTGCTTAACCACCCTGACAGTTAGGAAGTTTTTCCTAATGTCCAAACTAAACCACCCTTGCTGCAATTTAAGCCCATTGCTTCTTGTCCTCTCCTCAGAGGTTAATGAGAACAATTTTTCTCCCTCCTCTTTGTAACAATCTTTATGTACTTAAAAACTGATGTCCCCTCTCAGTCTTCTCTCCTCCAGACTAAACAAACCCCATTTTTTCAATCTTCCCTCATAGGTCATGTTTTCTAGACCTTCAATCATTTTTGTTGCTCCTCTCTGGACTTTCTCCAAATTGTCCACATCTTTCCTGAAATGTAGCACCCAGAACTGGACACAGTACTACAGCTAAGGTCTAATCAGTGCGGAGTAGAGCAGAAGAATTACTTCTTGTATCTTGCTTACAACACTCCTGCTAATACATCCCAGAATGATGTTTGCTTTTTTTTTTTTGCAATTGTGTTACACTGTTGACTCATATTTAGCTTGTGATCCGCTATGACCTCCAGATCCCTTTCCACAGTACTCTTTCCTAGGCAGTCATTTCCCATTTTGTATGTGTGCAACTGATTTTTCCTTCCTAAGTGGAGTACTTTGCACTTGCCCTTATTGAATTTCATCCAGATCATTTCTCCAGCTCATTTTGAATTTTAATCTTATCCTCCAACCTCTTCTAGCTTGGTATCATCCGCAAACTTTATAATTTATACTTTCTATGCCATTATGTAAGTCAATGATAAAGATACTGAACAGAAACGGCTCCAGAACTGATTCCTGCAGGACCCCATTCCATATGCCCTTCTAGCATGACTGTGAACAACTGATAGCTACTCTCTGGGAATGGTTTTCCAACCAGTTATGCACTCACCTTATAGTAGCTCCATCTAGATTGTATTTCCCTAGTTTGTTTATGAGGAGGTCATGCGAGACAATATCAAAAACCTTAGTACAGTCAAGATATGCCACATCTACCACTTCCCCTCATCCACAAGGCTTGTTACCCTGTCAAAGAAAGTCATTAGGGTGATGTGACACAATTTGTTCTTGACAAATCCATGCTGACCGTTACTTATCTTATTATCTTCTAGGTGTTTGCAAATTGATTACTTAATTATATCATCTAGCCCCTTATATGAAAACTGACCTCAAATACAATAATAAAAGCCAACCGTGCTGCTAAGACATGCCAGAATTGCAATGTGTAGCCATAGGGCACCGGGGAATGAGGAGGGTCTCGATAGTCTCTGTACCTGAAAAACAAACGGAATTTGCATTTCAGTACAGTGATAAACTGCTACTCTTGACAGAGAACACAACAGAACACTATTCTTTGACTATATCCTCCTTGCAACAACAGAGATCTCAAGCCAAAAATGACACAAGTTACTAAAATACTGATTCTTTGCTCACTTCCACCAACGGTAATAATGAATAACTGCACTGAAGTCAATGGGTGAAATCCTGGCCCCACAGAAGTGAATGGGAGTTTTGTGATTGTCTTCAGTGGAGCCTGGATTTCACCCAGTGACACCACACCATGGTAAAACCAGTGTGAGAGAAGAATCGGGTCTACTGTTTTTAAAACCTGTCTTTTGAAGAACTAAGCCCTCAATAAAATAACATTCATATGGATTTGATTTTATTGTCAAAGAGGTAATTCCAAAATAATCCCACAGAAACCTAATCTAAAAGCGAGGGGAAATTTGGCTTCTGCCTAATCTGTTTCCTACACAGGTTTGAAAACAGTATGAACAGTATCTGAATATACCATGTTAAGTAATACACGGAAGTTTTTAGCTCTAAGCTAATTTAGAAACAAAAACCCAAATCCACAGGAGAAAGAAGATATAAACAAAAACATATTTTTTCTCTGATTGATAGGCCTCTCAGATTAGAGAGGCATCTATACACAAATGGAATAAACTGTGTTTTGGGATTTCAGTCAGTACTGATTCTTCTTACATTTCAGCATCTTCAGTGCAAATTGTTTTAGCTTCCCAACTGATTCCCTTCTGCAGCCAAAATACTGGCTCCTGAACATGAAATGTTTTTACAAAAGAAGAATATTAGTGGCTGTTAAAGGACTGTAATAGAAGCCCCTGGCTGGGAGCCTTAGCTAGAGATGGGTCTTCTATGGAATAATCTGGTAATTTTTGTACTTGTAAAGGACAAAATAAATACATCAGCCCTAGGAAATGGGGAAGACTTTGACAGATTGTTTCGTGTCTCATATGGAGGGAAAAATCTGGGCTTTGTAATAGTGAAGGTAAATTATTAACAGATCTGTCTGCATAAACTATCTTGCTTGAAAATTAAAGGATTCCAATCCATCACACAAACTACATTGTGGAATACATTCCTGTAATTGCTTTGCAGATAAACGATTAAACTAATTTTAATTCCTATCAATATGGGGCTTTAAAGTGCAATTGAAATTACCAAGAAATATCAGTAGAATTCAGTTTGATTAAATGTCTTGTAAACTGATTAAAAGGAAGTCAGTCACACTCTCCATTCCACTGGCAGGGGCATATATATATTTAAGAAGTAAACATACTCGCCAAAGAACATAGTTGTATCTAGTGATTTTGCAATAGCAGTTTGAATTAGCAAACTGAGATTCAAGTGCCAAATCCTGCTTTAGTTGAAGTCAGTTAAGGCCAATTAGACTCCCTGTAACAAATGCCAGAGGCTGAGAATGAGGATTAAGACTACCTCCTTTTTAGTTGTTTTTGTAGATTTGTTTAATTGTTGGGCTAAATTTATGGAGTTTGCTCCCTCCCCTTTTCTTCATGCCAGACAAAAGCTTTTATTTGAAAAAAGGGCCTGTTTTACAAGTAAGAATTAGTTTAGTTTTAGATGATGGGGATGACTTTATTATTAATACCCTGGTAGAGCCCTAGAGACCACAATGCTGTGAGCCCTCTGGCAAGAAAGGTTTAAGAATATATATTTGATTTATATGAATATTATTGTTATGATAATTATCCTACAGATGTTAATAGCATGTGTAACCCACACACCTCCTGGGTGTGGTGTTCTGTCCCATCTAGTGGCACCGAGACCACTTAGAGAGTTAAATGAGTTTGCTCTACAGCCTTAGCTAACAGCCAGTTGGCTTTTAGCTCATGCGGTAGAGTCTCATGCACTAAGCTTCAGAGGTCCCAGATTCAATCCTGCCCGCCGACGACCAGGGTCTGTCAGTGTTACACATGCATATGCATCCCAGGCCAAATCCCGAAGTCTGCATTTAGTGCTTACCCACAGAAAGCTCCCATTGAAGTCAACAGGAGATGGCACCAGCTAACAGCTGCAGAATTTGGACCTCCCTGAAGGAGAGCAACATCGCTTGTTTCCTATTTCTCTCAGATATCAAAAGCAAACATTATTTTGATGTTAAGAATCATTGAAAAAGGGATAGAGAATAAGACGGAGAATATCTTATTGCCCTTATATAAATCCATGGTACGCCCACATCTTGAATACTGCGGACAGTTATACTGGCATTAGGAAAAGTTCAGAGAAGGGCAACTAAAATGATTAGCAAAAAGAACAGGAGTACTTGTGGCACCTTAGAGACTAACAAATTTATTTGAGCATAAGCTTTAGTGGGCTACAGCCCACTTCATTGGATGCATGTAGTGGAAAATACAGTAGGAAGATATATATATACACAGAGAACATGAAACAATGGGTGTCAGAGGGTGGAGATGGATGGCAGGAGAGAGATCACTTGATCATTACCTGTTAGGTTCACTCCCTCTAGGGCACCTGGCATTGGCCACTGTCGGTAGACAGGATACTGGGCTGGATGGACCTTTGGTCTGACCCAGTATAGCCATTCTTATGTTCTTATTTTAATCTGTAACCCCATTGATATTAAATGGTGAATGGTCAGAGACAAATCTTATTAAAAATATTAAGATTAATAAGTTGGAATGAAGCCTTTTTTGGCCAGCAGCTCTGTATCACAGAATAGGATATGTATTGATCTAACCTATTTTTAGGGTTATTTCCTGCCAAGTGATGTGTAATAAATAGGGTCTCATAATTGTTTCAGCTGAATGAAATGAAAACATTAACTTCAGAGGAAAACAGCTCAGTATGCTATATAAGTGCAAGTAATATTATTTTTATACTTTTAACAAAATGTCAGGAGTCTTTTCACTGGACACTAAAGTACCCTGGGGCTCTAGAGACCCATCAAAGGATATTTTATTGTTTCATAATGAAAAAGAGGCTTTGCAGTCATTTGAGCTCATGTTCACAAACCAACGCTGCATTATAAAATAACAGCATTACACAGTTGTTCTGCCCACGTTCCCCCTTGAAACAATGGATTTTGGGTCATTCTAACACAATGAAATAAATATTTTGATTTCACAGATGTCAAAAAAATTTCATTTCGGTCCCAAAAAAGTTCCAACATTACCAAAATAAAACTTTATTGAGTTTCTGTTCTGTGAAAAAAATTGAAGTTTTGACTTTTCATCCAAATTTGGGATGAAAACAAAATATTGGAATTTCCTAGAGATGGGAAGCCCCTTCATTAATAATACTTAGTGCTTATATAGCACTTTTCATGTTCAAAGAGCTTGAAAACATTAACGAATTAATTCTTATATGATCTTTGTGGGGTAAGTAAATGCTATCACCACTTAGAGATGGAGAAACCAAAGCAGGGAGGTTAGGAGACTTATTCAAGGACAAACAGAGAGTCTTGTCTTTGCAAAGCAAGAAAGGCACTCCAGGTGCACTGCACATGGATGCATGCACCAGGTCTTTACCAGGTCATTGTTTTTGATGGAACAATGTGTGTGCAGCCACACAGAGCAGATCTTAACATCATTGTTACACTGGTGTTTTCTGGGTCTTATGCAGCCCTATCACATAGTGCCAAACACTGTTGCTGGGAGCAGAGGACAATGGGGAATTTCTATATATGATGCACTCAGCTGTGGGATGGAGTCAGGACTGGTTGAACCAGTGCAATGGAGAGAAACCACTGGAGTTTCTACTAGTTCAACTTGACTTGAGCTAGACACTATTTGAGGTGTTGTAACCAACCATTACAACCAACTCCTACATAAGGCATGAGACAATTACAGTATGTGGACATAAGGTGTTGTACAAGTATTGTGAGCACAGGGTGTTTCTTGCAATGTTTTTTCACTTAGGGTGAAATTCACCCCTGTGCACAGAGCCTGTATAAATCCTAGACATCGCATAGGGCTTAGGTGGGACTTACATAGTGCATAGACCTATGCAGACTTTCTGCAGAAAGGTGAATTTTACCCTTCAGGTAGAGTGAGCAAGAAAGTCAGTGTTAGAACCAGGATTAAAACCCAAGATCAGACCAAGTATCTTCCACAATCTGTCAGTGGAGATTGAAGGATAAGCAAATATTATGCTTGTGGGCAGTTCTTTTAGTTCTTTTCTTTAGAAAGAAATTTTATATGCAAATTTCAAATGTTGTTCAAGGCCCTGGATAGTTGCCAAGGCAGCCTTCCTTACTCTGAAGACTGGGCACCTCCCCGCTCACAGGCACAGGATAAATGGTGTCCTGTACTTTTTACTCCTTTTACATGTACAAAATGCATTTTTCATTTTATTTTTTAAACTTTGAAAACAAATCAAGAGAGAGACTCTAGCATGATGCTTCCACCTGGTGATTTTTTAAAAAGAGAAGGATATTTTGGTGAGAGTCTTACCTGCAATATTTTAATGGTGAGCCAGAGAATTCACTTCCATTAGATGTTGGTTCCGAACGGTTTTCAAAGTCAGACACCAGAAATACAGATAGGCTGGCATTAACATAGCCTACCATACACCTGGAGAACAAGAAACCCTGAAGTCAGAACACTCAGCCCATTCTAATACAAATCCCACCGAGGAGGCCATTTCTCTCCCTGGTGTCCTAAATCTATACCTAAACAGTGATACCTATTAATATTTGAAAAGCATGTTGTGGTAATTTCTCTCTCCCTCAACTCAAATCTGCTGTTTCATACATTACTTTTCAAAAATTTGTTAAAGCAAATTCACACCAAAATCCCCTTTTTGCATGCTTAAAAATGCAGAGATTAGCTGACCCTGAAGACAGAGGTAAATCTCAGAGAGCCTTAGTTAGTGTAATTTACACCTTCTCCTTCCCTCCCCAATCCGTGTATATGCTGCACCAATTTAGTTTCACCCTGTATTTAAGTTAGATTTCTTTAAAGTATTTAGATTTGCCCCCTCCCACACTTGCACTCATACATCACATCTGAATCTGGAATACTGTGTTCAATTCTGGTCACTCTATCTAAAAAGTTATGTATGTAACAGAAATAGAAAAGGGTTAAGAGACAGGGAACAAAAATGATTAGAGACATTGAAAAGCTTCTGTATTAGGAGAGATTACAAAGATGGGGACTGTTTAGCTGGAAGAGTATTGATAGGTGACAAAACAGAGATACCCAAAATTATGAATGGCATGGGAGATAAATTGGGTCCTCCTATTTACACTCTCTCATAATACAAGAACAAGGGGACATTGCGGTTGAAAGGCAATAGATTTAAAACTGATAAAGGAAAAACCATTTACATCACAATTAACCCATGGAACTCATTACCACAAGATATCATTGAAGCCAAGAGTAGGATTCAAAGAAGGATGAGACATTTGATGAATACTGAAAAACTCAGTTATATTAGCAATGATAATTTTAATAAGGAACATAAAACCTATGTTTCCTGGCATCTCCTTGTGGGCAGGTTATTTCATAACCCATTATGGGGTTTCATGCACCTTCCTTTAAAGCTAGACCTGGCCACTGTTAGATACAAGATACCACACTAAAATGGGCCACTAGTCTGAGCCAGTGTGGCAATTCCTATGTTCCTTTATGGCTCAGAGACACTAGCTCCTAACTCTTGGTCAATAGTAATAAGGTCTGGCAAAGGCGCTCTGGGAGATGTCACATGGCTCGTTCAAATTCACTGCTAATATCATTAAGGATGAAGCTGGCTAAGAGTCTTATGCCATCCCTGCTGTGCACTGGCCCCGTGCATAAAAGTCCAGCCAAATTATTCAGCATGGTGCACAGTGGTGCTGAAGAGGCTTTAATTCTGCCATTGGCTGAAAAAGACAATCACAGCTGCCAACTGAATTCTCAGCCATGTCTGCAGAACTTCTGCCCCCGTCCCCAAATTCAACTTGAGGCTAAAGGAGTGTTACAATGTTACCATTCCTTTTACATGCTGAGGTGCCATGTCTTTTCCATCTCTAACTGCAGAGACATCCAGTCATACTGGATCAGCATATTAGTTGAATGTTTCTTCAGAAGTGATCAGCAATGAAATAGTTAACAATATTGAGATTTTTTTTTATCCCCCTCTACACTACAAAATGGCTTATGTTTTGAAATGTTTTTCAGGCACCCATCTGGAAAACTATTCAGGTTGTACTGATGTCAGCCAGTGCTGACCTGTGTGGATTAATCTGTTTAAAACAGCAGATGAAAGCAATTCTCAAGCCTAAATGACTTAATTCAGTGAACCAAACCCAGTCCAGGTTGACAGTGACTACAAACTGACAGTGACCATCTGATAGCTAGTCGACAGCCTGTCTGAAGTGAGTCTGGTGGCTTCCTAGCCAGGCTACCCAGGCTTGAGAATCTTTTTAAACTGGTTTTCAAGCACTGTTTTATGTTCTATTAATGTTGTCAGGCTGCAGCCAGCACCCTGGTGTAACCTGAAGTGCTTTACAAGATTACTTCCTGAAAACCACTTTAGGATGTGGCCAATTTCCTAATTTAGGCTATGCCTTAGATCACCATTATTAGGGTTTAGAATGATCAAACAAGTCAGTTCACATCTCTCCAAGTAATTGTTTTGGATTGTTTGGCAACAGACTAAGGTGGAATTGCACTGGTTCTCGTTTGGAAGGTTTTTTCCCAACCAGTAAAACTGGTTGTTTATTTTTAAAATGGTTTCAGAGTAGCAGCCGTGTTAGTCTGTATCCGCAAAAAGAAGAACAGGAGTACTTGTGGCACCTTAGAGACTAACAAATTTATTAGAGCAGAAGTGGGCTGTAGTCCACGAAAGCTTATGCTCTAATAAATTTGTTAGTCTCTAAGGTGCCACAAGTACTCCTGTTCTTATTTTTAAAATGTAAGCTTAAATTCTGTGGGAAATTGTGTGTCCATCAGATTAGCAACTGAATGGTGTTCCAGCTGGCTATGGCTCAAGACCTACAGTTAAAGCACCTATAAAGCTGAAATTAATTACAATATTTTCTTTCGCATCTTTCATGGTTTCTCCCAAAACTGTTAAGATATCCTATGCTAGATGTTCCAGATCCTTGAACTCAGGGAATTATCTATTCCTGTAGAATTTAAGAATAGTTTTCTACTATCTTGATGGCAATGTACTACCAACATCTGCAATATTGTCATAGAAAGGCATTAGCCAAGTTGGTCTCTTCTAAGGAATTAGATTTGGTCTCTTATATTATTTAGCGTATCGCTGGAAAACTGTGTGAAAGGCTTTAAAATACAACAGTTTAAGATCTGTTTCCTTAAGCCAGGCCAATGTCTCTAAACAGAACTAATTTGAAAGCAAGTGCACTATATTGTCTTCCTTATCAAATGTAATTTCAAAATGCATTTTCTGGGACTGTGGTATGAAAGAAAGCAGAAAAAAAAACTGACACCACTTAAATGCTGTATGAGTAAACACAATGGCAGCATGGGGAGGCACATGCCTACCAATGATCAAAATCAGACCTAACACTTTACTGACTGAAAGATTTTCTATAACTCTTTATGGAAACAGACAGAACAATTTTTCCAGCATCTATGAAAATGCCAAATCCTTGACATTATAATGAGTTAAGTAGCATTGCCAATCATGAACTGTCTCACTGGTGTGACTAAACTGCATTGACATCGAAAATATGGCTAAAAGCAACAACAAAAAGAATCCCCTTCTCTGTATCTGGGAGAGAAAATAAAGCTATGAAGTGAAATATTTATATCAGAGCAGAATCCAAGATAACTGTAGCTTTGTATTGCTTAGCTTGCTTAGTTTATTGCTTTTAGTATAACACAGCACTTATTGCCAGAGTGGCTAGGGGCTTATTTGCAAATTTTGAACATTTGGGGTTCAGTTGGGATGGGTGAAACCAATGATTTCATTCAAGGTTTCCCCCCGCCATCTCCACAGTAGCACACTAGATTTTAGAAGATGCCATTCAAATTAAATTATGCCCAGTTGCAGGGCAATAGTGCACAAACTATTGTAATTTAGTGTTTATCAACACTGGAATGAAAATGCACAAGAACAGCATGGACTCAGTTCAGGACTGCCTCTCAAAAACCCTAATATAAGACCTCTGTCTTTTTAAAAAGGAATACAGAAGTTATTTTGCTCAGTAATTATTGCTTGCCTGCTGAAGCTGGAGTTGCCTCTTCTGATTAGACTCTGCACTTTTCTTGGATTAATACTTGTAAAATCCTACATCAGCAGAAAGAGGTTTAGTGAATAAGCCCAGCTCCTCAGGTGGTGAGAATAAGTATTGCTTCTTTGACCACACATTTACAAGGTAAACCAGCTGGTGATCTGGGCCAATATATTGATTATGATAATAGCATGTTATTGTAGCCACTGAACCTTCTATCACTGATCCAGAACTTTTTCCCTGAGTTAAGATCATAAATCCCAGCTACTCACAGACTGTATTATTGATTCTCAAAGTATTAATTAATGTGGCAGTGCAATCTGGAGTACATTCTTGTTAGTGTAATCTGTAAATATGGAGACAGTAATGCTATTTATGTTTCAAAGAAATAGAGATTTTCATGCACATTAACATTTTCCTAAAGAAAGCCTACTTTTGTCCAGCTTCTCCTTGGCCTGCACAAGGTCCATATTTGTAAGCATAAACGAGTCGAGGGATGAAATCTGAAGTCACAGCTACAACAAATGCATTTGTGATAACAGAGAGAATTCCAATGCCTTCCAGAATTCCATACCAGATTCCTATCCAATATAGAAAATGTTGCATTAGTTTCAGGGAAGACAATTATCAAAGTAGTTTAAATATTGCATGCAACGTGCCTGGGAATTCTTGGCTTTTCCTATCTCAGTCAGTTAGCACGTTCCTTTCTGAGCCACGCAAGCATCAACATGTGTATTTGACTATAAGGAGACATGTGGGTCTAGCACTAGATAATGTCACAGCTGGATTATTTCCTGAGGAAGCAATGGTGCTTGCAATGATATGCAGGCTGCCAGTATGAAGCTATCATTACATGGTACTAGAATGAGGTCTTCCAATTGGTGAGCAGGCAAAATGCCATCACAGCAAATGAGCATGAATATAGCTAGCCAAGCCACCATGTATGTTCATCATGCATGAATGGTGAGGGCATGAATCTTAGCCAAGAACATTGATATAGCTGTTCTTCCTGAGGTTCCATGCCTATGATGGAAGAGAGGTGTCATTGCTTATCCAGCTCTAAAATACTTTTAAAAAGTAGCAAAAATCAAAGCACTCCTGCATTGTGAGTGCCTTTTATTTTCTATAATGTTCGTAGTATCATTAAGAGGGCTGTGCACACAATGAAAGTCATTAGGAGAACTTTCATGGAACTTAATAAGACAAGACTGAAGTTTTCTTTTTTTTTAAAAAAAGTGTGATCCATTACATTTCAAAAAAAAAAAAAGTGTTTCTTCTTTGGGCATGAGTCTTTGTTAAACTACAATAATTAATAAGTTATGTGTATGAAAGTTGAATAAAGCCATGAAGCTGGTACAAGAAAGTGGTTGAAATACTTCATTTAGCCCAATTGTTGCTGTTGAGCTGACTGACGCAAATCAAAGAAGAGAAGTGTATGATGTAAAGAACTGATCTATGTTTAACACTTATGATTGTTTTGGTTAGGGATGATCGGAAAATATTTATGATTAATAAAAACCATGGACCAAACCATTACTAGAGGAACACACCAGTACAATAGTCCCCAAAAGATAATGAGACAATCCAAGAATTCTTGGATAGTAAAATACACTGAAATCTGTAGAAGACCATTTGTCTTAGGTGACCTGATTTAAGAAAGCATTTAACACTTCTTTAAATGCTATGAGTACAATTTTGCTTATCCATTATTAGAAAACCACCCCTACCAAGCAACTGGTGACCGACATTCCTTTCCTGTCACTTAGGACAGGTTTCACAATCTTTCACATTGAAGATGGAGCACTCAAAAAAACACAGTCCCATACCTTTACCCATCTTACTCTGCTAGCAGTCCCACTGAAGCCAGCTGTTCATAGAGGCCCTGATTCAGCAAAGCACTTGAGCACATGCTGAAATACTTTGCTGAACTGGGATTGGAGTAAGGTGCTATTCACTGTGAATAAGGGGGTCAGAATCTGGTCCCAAATGGATGTTTCCTAAATCACTATTATTCAAATTACATTTTAAAATGATAAACATGATTGAATTGTAATAATGTGAAAAGATTATTTTTTATTATTTTATTATTATTTTTTATTACCACCAGCCAGCTAGAGACTAGCCACTCTGAGGAGATTTAGCCAGTAGGTGGAATCCCCTATCCTTTAGTCCAGGGGTGGGCAAAGTATGTCCTGCGGGCCACATCTGGCCCGCAGGACCGTCCTCTTCCCCAGCCCCCAAGCTCCTGGCCCAGGAGGCTAGCCCCCAGCCCCTCCCCTGCAGTCTTCCCACTCCCGCAACCTCAGCTCGCTCACTCTGCCGCTGGCGCAATGCTCTGGGCGGTGGGGCTGCGAGCTCCTGGGGCAGCGCAGCTGCAGAGTCCGGCCTGACCCGGTCTCTGTGCTGCGTGGTGGCAGCGGCGGCAGTGGCAGCAGCATAGCCCGGCTCCAGCCAGGCGGCGCAGCTGTAGCGCCGCCAGCCACCCGTGCTCCGGGGAGCGCGGTAAGAGAGCAGGGAGCAGGGGGGGTTGGATAGAGGGCAAGGGAGTTCAGGGTGGTGGTCAGGGGTGTGGATGGTGGTTAGGGGGGAAACAGGAGGTTGAATGGGGGCAGGAGTCCCGGGGGGCAGTCAGGAAGGAGGGGGGGGTTGGATGGGGCAGCAGGGGGAAGTCAGGGGCAGGGGTTCTGGGGGCAGTCAGGGGACAGGGAGCGGGGGTGTATGGATGGGGCAGGAGTCCTGGGGGGGGCATGACCCCCTCCCTTAACTGGCCCTCCATACAATTTACGAAACCTAATGGAGCCCTCAGGCCAGAAAGTTTACTCACCCCTGCGTTAGACAGTCCTGGAAAGTTTGCTATATTCTCAGCACTTCAAAGACCTTTGTAGACATGAGGCTAGTTTTCTCAACCAGGCAAAGGGAAACCTACTTGTGGCTGGATGAGTAGAAACTGTGCAAAGGTTCTCAGAGATGGAAATTACTTCAATTTGCATCATTTTTAAAATTTCTCTAACTCATTATTATATTCAAAGTGAGCAGCTGCATGTACTACTAAGAAAGTGCATCCACCAAAAGAAAACCCAGCAGAGATCACTGAACACTTAGTTTAAAAATCTGGACTGATAAGTCATCCACCAAGTCCTTAAAAACCTATTTTCCAATTTGGATTATTAGGTGATAAAAATAAGCCAGTGTTGAATGTTTGCACCTTTTTTTTAGGAGCCAAAATTGTGCATTATTTTATATAATGAGAAAGAGGATGGGAAACAAAGCTAAAGCCGTTAATGATTTGTAGCTTTAATTTAAAGTCATTGGGTTCATCAAATGATCACTGCTTTGTCTTTAAAAAGAGACACATAAACAGCTCACCTATATCTTTGGCTCTTGAGGCTAATGGCCGCCTCCACTGTGTAACAAATTTGTATGCATCAAGCCGGATTTCAATAATATTGTTAAGTAAGGCCAGAAGCGGTGCTAGTGGAAAAGCTGCCACAAAGATGGTTGTGAATCCAAACTGAAGAACTGGGAAAGGAAATAAAAGGTTAGTGTTTTCAATACTGTATTTACTTTCAAGATCTTATCCAAAATGCCAGGCTACTGAGATGCCATGTAGCTAGTAAACTTGCTCATTATGAAGTACCATATTATCACTCTGTGGTGTTAGTGGTATCAATAGGGTAATTCTTTTTCCAAAAGATCAGCACTAGGGTGAGAGAACAAATAATTGAATTTCCTGAGAAAGAACAGGAGTACTTGTGGCACCTTAGCGACTAACAAATTTATTAGAGCATAAGCTTTCGTGGACTACTGCCCACTTCTTCGGATGCATCCAAAGAAGTGGGCTGTAGTCCACGAAAGCTTATGCTCTAATAAATTTGTTAGTCTCTAAGGTGCCACAAGTACTCCTGTTCTTTCTGCGGATACAGACTAACACGGCTGCTACTCTGAAACCTAAATTTCCTGAGAGCGTCGAGAACCATATCTGTGCTCTTTGCTATGGAGAGACAAAAGCTGATGAACTATATGTTTTTAGAGCTGTTTTGTGATCTAACTGATTTTATTATTATTTTTTTAAAACTTCAGCACCTCCAAAAATTAGGCCACTTCTATTTAGATGTCTACATTTTGAAAACATTGATGCAACAGAGTGTAGGGAGTTAACAGGTGAGCCTGCATTCTGACACTCACTAGTTCCAGGAGAAGGTAATTAACGGTAATTAGCTAAGCAGACAGGTGGTCTGGGGGAGCTAATAAGCCAATTAGCCCATCAGCTCAAGACTGATAAGGAGGCATAGAAAGGAGACCTGGAGGGTGAAGGAACAGTGCAAGCTGAGTCCAGCCTCACAGATACTTTAGGGAAGGGAGACCTATGCTCCTTTCAGGTCCTCAGGGCCTAAAGCACAGAGGCTATTGTAACTAGTACTGTTGTATGGGTCTGTAAAGTTGTTGGTGGAGGGAACTCAGATAAATGGCATGGTGGATACACCATCAATAAAAGTCTGGGACATTTTCTGTGGTGCAAAAAGGCAGGAGCGGAGCAGGCCTTTCTACAACTGACATAACTGTTTAGGGCTTGTTTCTCAGAGTAGCTGATCTTCCACAGCTCTCCTTAATTTCAATGGAATTGCACCAGTCAAGAGAGGGCTCTATCCTCTACATGTGCAGCTCAGTCAAGTAAGGCAAAAGTCCTTTGTCTTTCATTCGTTTTATGTTTGGTTTCCCCCCGCCCCCTCCCTGGGGGAAGGGAGGAAGTGTTTCTTAGGCTTGGTCTACACTACCCCCCCTAATTCGAACTAAGGTACGCAACTTCAGCTACGTGAATAACGTAGCTGAAGTTCGAAGTACCTTATTTCGAATTAGTTCAAACTTACCTTGGTCCACACTCGGCAGGCAGGCTCCCCCGTCGACTCCGCGGTACTCCTCTCGGCGAGCTGGAGTACCGCAGTCGACGGCGAGCACTTCCGGGTTCGACTTATCGCGTCCAGACTAGACGCGATAAGTCGAACCCAGAAGTTCGATTTCCAGCCGTCGAACTTGCCGGTAAGTGTAGCCAAGGCCTTAGAAGCAAGCAATTTTGTAAATATTAAGTATCAGAGGGGTAGCTGTGTTAGTCTGGATCTGTAAAAAGCAACAGAGAGTCCTGTGGCACCTTTAAGACTAACAGATGCGTCTGACGAAGCGGGTATTCACCCACGAAAGCTTATGCTCCAATACATCTGTTAGTCTTAAAGGTGCCACAGGACCCTCTGTTGCTTGTAAATATTAGTTAGTAAATGTTAAATATACCCTATCATACAGCCATGTGCTAGACATCTGAAAAGTAAGTACTTTGACATTAAGACCTTATCAGGGTTCAGTAGAATTTGCTTTATAAGGAATAATAATGACACAAGAAATTATACAGTTGAGGGAATAAGAATTCTGAGGCTTCAATTTAGAGAATATCCCTCTCTCCATGAAGTCAGCTAATCAGATAAAACATTTCACAAATGGGAGTTTAGTACATCACATGTGGCATTATAAGAAATATTGCATGGATTTAGTTCTTAACAATTCACTCCCATTCCTCACCTGACTTAGGATAATGGAAATCATTCTGCAGTCTCTTTAGTTTCATACAGCAGTACTTTGGAGTTTTTAAGTGAACAATTCAGCCCTCTGGGCTTAAAAAAAAACAAAAATGTACTGACATTAAAATCTAGCATAAAAGAGTAAAATCAGAACATTTTCATACTCATTTCTAGGTATTCATCAAAGAGTCCATAAGCATTCATAGGCTGAAGATTGTAGTCCTTTTCCCACTGTGGGAAGCTTGCTTTTCTCTGTGAGCCATGTTCTTGCCGTAATTTTCTCCTGGTCCACCAGTTCTGAATTAACCTGCATATATTCAAATAAATTGTCAACACCCATTTATTGGTTATTCAGGATTTTAAATTAGAAGCCTTAACACTGGCTAAGTGACTACATAGCAATCTACTGTGCAGGTGCAAACTGCAGGTGGAAGAATCTTAGTATGGGGCTGAATCTATTCTTGGCTACCATTTCCCAATTAGCAACAGAGGTATGTGAGATTCTGAAGACACATGGGACCACCCCTTTCTCTGTTCCATTCTCTTGAGTGTTAGTTGTATTAGAGAGGATCGATTATCAAGTTTAGTTTGATTACTTATTAATAATGAGAGAGAGGCTGGGCTGGACTAGACAATATATTTTGTAAACTGAATGTATCAATGTATGAGAGCGCTTGATATTAGTAACAGATGTGTCTGGTAGCACAGAATACTATCCTTTATCTCTAAGATGGGAAAAAGTTCCTGGATTGTCCTTCAGTTACAGATGTTCTTCCCTGCCTAGAAAGGCAAATTGCTGGAGTCAGTCAGAGCTAAGAAGGGAGATGTATGGATCTTTTTTAATGGAAATGTGTCCTCTGGAACTGAATGTTCAGTAATAGAATGGGCAGAAACAAGTGGGCAGGCTAATGATTGTGGACATACTGTTGTCATTGGAATAGCAGTTGATGTAAATAATTAAAACAGGGTAGTGTGGCTTGCATATGTACATATGCTTTATTTTCTCCTTAGAAGTAAGTTCCCATCCCCAAACCAATCAATAATTTATACATAATTTCCTAATGATTTGCACATTTATTCTGAAATATGACTTCTCCAGTACATGGGGTTGGGTGTGTGACAGGGGAACAGAACTGACTTACACTTTTAGATCAGCTAGAAATCTTCAGCTGAAGATTTGACTTCAGTTTTGAATGTGACAATTTCTCTGTCACTTCACTAATAGTTCCCCAAACTATTCTGGGCCTTTCCACTGCTTCCTGTGCTGTCTCTCCCTCTCAATCCCACCACACATTGCTGATGTTTGTTTGGAAAACTCCACAGGGATCGTGCTGAGCTTCTGCAGAGGGTGATCTTCAGATCAAGCTGAAGCATCACTTGAGCTTCATGCCTTCGCCTTGCATGTGTGTGTCAAAGCATGTAACCATTACAGCATAAACTGGTTATCATCCAGGCCCCTAGAATTCTGCAGCATGTCAGTGCCACTCTCTGGTGTCTAGGTCCTAAAGCTCTCTGGCAGAAATAGCAGAAATTTCAAAACCCAAGTTAATGTCACACACCTCAGTGAGAGTCATGACAGGCTACTTTCCAGTTCCCATTATGAAAATCATATAGAAACAAGAATCTTTGGAAGAGGCCCTGACTCACCCAGATCTCCTCCAAGGGCTCTGGGGGAGCACATGCTGGAGTGGGAGCTCTCTGGTGCCTGACTCCTCTCATTGGTGAGCGCCCTTTGGGGATGCTTCCACCTCCATCAGCCCTAGTATAGCACAATGGCTGCATTGCGCAGGGCCCACCTAGCTGGCCTCTGTACAGAAGGGGTAGAGGATCCTCCCTGAACCCTTTGGGAACCCAAGCAGGACCAGACACAATGTGGCATTTAACAGAGAACTCCTAGCTAGGCTGTTTGGCAGAAAAAGGAGAGGTTCATGCCTGCTGGGGATTCATGAGGATAGAGGGAGGAAGCGGCGGCACTAGAGACTGAACACCTCTATCCCTGGAACAGGTACCAGCTGTGCAAACTCTTCACACTGCCTCAACTTTGTGCTGGAACTCTAAAGTGGAGGCACCAACTTTATGTGAAACAGACACTACTGGAACAATTTGTATAGTGGCGGTGCTGAGAGCCATTGAACCAAACTGTAAACCCTGGATATGACGGAAACCACTTCAAGCCCAGGAGTGTTGCAGCACCCCCCACACCCGTAGTTCCAGCATCTGTGCATTACTTCTATTAAATCTCCCACCCTTTTAAACTGATCTCTTCCCATCTCCAGCTCGCCTCTTCTGTGATCTCCCTCTCGGCTTTTCATTAGGTTTCAAGACGCTCGTTAATGGGTGCCAGAAAGATTGAACTAGAGTGTTAAAAACTGACAAAAGAGGCAGGGAGTGGAAAGAGAAGCAACAAAGTTGCTGCTGTTTTTTCTAACTACAGTAATTCCTCAAATTGGAGCTGAATGTGACTGTTTGCTACAGCATCATGGCAGGCTGAGGAGGAGAGAATTGTGAAACAGAAGGAAAGAAGAGAGTACTCAATACCTTGCTTGCCAAATAGGTAGTGTTTTGGGGCAATTTACTCAAAAGCCTACACAGTTCTGTTTAGCAAGGGCTAAGGCTGCTTAAAAGAATTGCTGTGAATTTGATGTGGCTTCTGTAGCCCCAGAGACTGAAATCTCCATTACATTGCACTGGCTCTGCTGTGGTTTCTGCAGCAAGGCAAATTGATGTGAACAATGGTTCTTTGCAAGGGTACAAATATTTACAGTGCTGATTTCTCTCTCACTTGCTAATTTGCCCCCAGTGGCCTGCCACTCCACTGATCTGTATTGCCAATTGTCTACAGCAATCTGTTAAATATTAAACCCATGCACCGTTAAATGAACTAACAGCAGTCCCTTTTAGCTTGAACAAAGCCTAGTGTTACCATATACATTGTCAGTAAACGTGGCCAGGTCAGTAAGTTTGCCTACTTGCACATTTTTGACTGCCGATGTGCCAGCAGTGCACTTTTTCTGGCTCACACCTCTCCTTTCAGGTATCCTATGTCACCCAACAAGGAGAAATCTAATTAGAACTTACTGGTACAGACTAAAAAGCACGTATCTAATATTTCAGTGTAGGGAATAGAGCAGTGGCACAGAAACAGATTTTTTAAATTGGAAAATACCACAACTTCAGAAAATGAAATATTTTCTAATAATGTGTATATATATTTATATTATTTTCATTTCTGTAGACTTTGTTCTATGTAAATAACACTATCTATCTTGAAATATCTGAGAAGAGTTCTCCACTGTGTTTAGGTGTGATACTATAATTACTGTTGTATTCTTCTCCCATTTAAGAAAATCAGAAGGTAATAATGAAAATAATATTTTTCTGTGACCTATGTCAAGGTAGGTAGTATATTTACTTACGGGTAGCCCAGTTCCATGAAATTATTCCAGGTCTGCTTTAGCACCATTATAATACCCATTTGCATACAGAGATCAATAAGGCATCCACTAGGGTGGCACTGCAGAGTGAAGAGAAAAAAACCCGAGTGGTTTAAAGAAACAGAAATAATTCTGATTCTTTTAATCCTTTTGGATTTGCAGAAATGAATGTATAGTAATTTATAAAACTTTTAAACAAGCTTTCATTTTTACTATTTTAATGTAAACCCAAAGGAGCAGGTAAGTCATATCACTAGTCCTTTAAGTCAAGGCTCTAGCATCCTGCTTGGCCAGAACCAGATGCTTAGGATGAAGGCAACACAGTGGCCACACTAGCCCACAGTGTAATTCTGTATGGGTCTGATGGAAAGCCTATATGAATGGGAGTTTTTCTATGGATTTCAGTAGGCTTTGGATCAGGCAGCGTATGCTGTAAGGAATGGGGAGGAAATTCCTGTCGACACCTCAGGCAGTTATTTTTCCCCTAAAAAGCAGTATTTGTACATTTATTATTATTATTTAGTATTTGACTCAATGGATCCCTTAACGTTATTGTCTTGTTATGAGATACTTATGACTCTGGACATCAAATGACTGCTTGCCAGTTTTTCTTCCTGAGTATCTGGTTCAATCTGGAGTGATTTGGGTTTGACTTGGGCTGGATGCTCAGCTGCTGTAAATTGGTGTAGCTCCATATACTTTAATCAATCGTTGTAAGAAGTAGAGAGGTCTGAGAACTCACTGCACTGATTAACCCTTACTGTCCTCAGACCAACATTTTGCACCATTGACTATCCTGACATAAACAGAGGTATCAAAGCTGAATCAGTGGATATTGTGCGCAGTATAGACAGACCAGAATAATTCTCTGATACAGAAATATTGCGGTTTCATTTTAGTAAAGAAAAACTTCACAATAATTCGTATAGTGACCTTCTGATGGGAACTATTTTCTTTTGTACAATGAGCTGAAATTTCCCTGTTTATTTTTCTCTATTGACTTCACTGAAGCCTACCTTAAGTCAACAAGGTTGGCAAATAGATTTTTTAAAATCAACCCCACTCAGCATTATAAAGAGGTTAAATTAAAGTAAACAGAGAAAGTAGATAATCCCTCTTTTGGTTTAAAGTCATCTTTATATTTTGACAGGAGTTAGTCACGTGGGTAAACTCAGCCCTAGGGTAAGCTGGAGCAATTCTATCAAAGTCAATGGTGTTTCAGTTACAATAGGCCCGAATTTGGCCACTGATTTTGGACAAGGGGATCTCAGTAGGACAGTGTCCTTACCCCTGGTTTCAGTTAAGGGCTGGTCAGAAGTTGTTTTTGATGTATATCTCGATATTCTATTCTTACCATGTATATAGAATCATAGAACTATAGGGATAGAAGGAACTGCAAGGGTCATCTAGCCTAAATCCTAAATAAGGCCTGTCACAGATATAGTTGATACGAATGGGCTCCCTATATTGGAAAGAATAATACTTTTTGCCAGACATTGTCTTTTGCTGCCCAATTTGAGAAAAGCATTTGCTGAACTATCAAGGAATATATCAGCTAGCTCACTTATTTCAAACACACACACACACAATTTTGCTTTGGCTACATTTTGGAGAAGGTCTATTTTGATGGAGGAGACTGAGAACATTGACTTTCCATCTGTCCACCTATGACTTTTTTTGTTCCCTGGACTGTACAGCTGCTCAAATAATAACCCCCCCCCCGATGTGTGAATAAGCAACTTGCATTAAGAACACATGTTGTCAATTGTAGGATCATGCTAGTCATTATTCATAAGTATTTGGATAACCTCTATTCTATTAAGGCCAGTGGGTGGGAGATCTGGAAGTGATCGTGAATTCATGCTGGCAGCCAGGAGCGCCACCAGCATTTCCGCTGCCCTAGGCAGCGGAAGGTCCCGCTGCCGAAATACCGCCGCGGTCACCGCCCCCTAAATCGCAGTGCCCTAGGCGACTGCCTAGGTCGCCTAATGGGTTGTGCCGGCCCTGCTGGCAGCGTGCAACCTGTGACTCAAGATTTGCCATTTGTCATTCATTTGTGAAAATGTTTGTCATTCAGCTAAAAAACAGGGACAAAACCATGTGACTTGGGTGACCAAATATTAACATTAGATACTCTGACTTATTCACAGGCTGCCAACTGTTTATTTACAATATCCATCAGCGATTTTTGAATCCTGAATATATTTATAAAAAATGGGATTGGTTTTTGCATGAATTGTAAAGCCAGCCCCCCTCATGCCTCACTATTATATTCTGTAAGCACTGATTACTATTACTACCAGGAAGCTTGCTCAGTTGCTTTGATTGATTTTTGAGAGGATTTTGTTTGCCTCAAATTCGAGGCTGCAGGTCAGTAATGCAACAAGAACTAGACCTCATAATTTTTTGACTGAGTGGAAAAGAGTATTTTAGAGGTGGAAAACGACCCAGATTCATATCTTAATTGATTCATATTGAGGATGAACAATAGAAAGCATCTGATATTTGTTTCCACGATTTAAAAAAAGAAATCAAGTTGAGGCCATATATTAATGTCACCCAAATATGATACATAGACCCCAAAAGCTAAGGCTTAAAAAACATGTTATCAATATGGAAATGGCTTTTTGAAGCAGGTGAAGAGGAATTCAATCAATGGTGACGTGTCAGAGAGCTCCTGGAAACTCAATGATACATTCAAAATAACCTAAGCAGGGGGCCAGAGTCTGCCCTTGCTCACGTCCTGTGCCATCCATGGGCTTCAATCACATTGTACAACGTATGCAGAATTTGCCTCTAAAAGCCTTAGAGTTACAGACTACTCACCTCTTCCAGTCTCCACCTGTTTATCAGCCTCAAGTAGGCACCAGGGTGTCCTGTAAATCTTCAACATAAGAGCAAACATCAGCTATTTCTTACTAGATCTCTGTTCAGAATCTTAGGAAAAAGCTCAACATAGTTGTTTTAACTCCATTTTCCCCAAACAGGATTGATTTAAATATCAAAGATGTAATTATGCAGAATGATTTGAAGGATCGCTAATATAATTTATGTTAAGAGCTAAGCAAATTTTCATCTGTGCTTTAGCTAAATGCCTACATTCTAATACTCGATAGTTCATTCTCTGATGTTCAGCAGGTCAGAAGAGCAGAATATCAAGACTGAGTAACACTGTCAAGAGAATTTTGCTTTGAAGCTCCATTTTGAACTGCTTTAGAATGTGTTATTACTGGCTGGAAAGAGACCATGAAATGCAAAAACCCCGCCTGGTCCACTTCCTTTTGCATAATGAAAAATTTGGTGTCATACTTTCTGTGAATCCAGTGAAAACATGTTTTCACCCAGGGTGCAAATTTTTCACAGTTACACTGTATATTCGCTCAAACGATTCGCTCAGATATCCAGATGCAAACAACTCATACTAACGGGTAATTCAAAT
Source organism: Chrysemys picta bellii (assembly GCF_011386835.1). NCBI lineage: Eukaryota > Metazoa > Chordata > Testudines > Emydidae > Chrysemys > Chrysemys picta. Next base: position 87,641,499 of record NC_088791.1, on the reverse strand, counting down.
CTGCTCACATGCCTTTCTGATTTCTGTGGGGAACAAACAGGAACAGACATGCAAAGATTTCTCTTATTTTCAGCAAAAAAGCAAATTCCATCACTTGTAATAATTATGAATTTGCTGCAAACTGGCCAAAGTATACATCAGGTGAACCAAAAGTTACTTAGATTTCAGGGGATAGAGATGAAATGACAAAATGTTAAGTTCTTTTATCTGTACAAATTACACATATAAAAAGCAGAGCAAAGTGACCTGCAAATGTCTTATCAGCTGAAGACATCAGTTCTCTGCAGTGGAATTTTTTGAACTTAGTATTAAGGAAACGTCTGAGAATGGGAACTACATGTTCCCTTTCTAACCTTTTTAAAGGAAAATCTAAATTGAACCTTTTTTCCTTTGCTAACTTGGACTTTGCAATTGAGCAAGCATGACCATATGGGCCCATTTTGTTTCATTAATGGCAATATAATTTTCTTCTTTGCTCTCTGTCCCAAGCACAAAGAGTGAGCAGATACTGAGTCTTACCTTCCCAAGAAGAATGCTATATAAAAGGTAGAGCTGTTCAGATTGACAAACTGGAAAAGAAACATTTTCAAAGTGAAGCTGTTCTCCCACTCAGACTCAGTCCGAGGCTGCTCTGTGAATAAAGAAAACAGAGTTTGAGAGGTTTAATCAGATTAGCAGTTTTACTACACTGAGGCCTGGTCTACACTATGACTTTAATTCAGATTTAGCAGCGTTAAATCGAATTAACCCTGCACCCGTCCACACAACGAAGCCATTTATTTTGAAATAAAGGGCTCTTAAAATCGATTTCTGTACTCCACCTCGACGAGCGGAGTAGCGCCAAAATTGATATTGTCATTTCGAATTAGGGTTAGTGTGGCCGCAATTCGATGGTATTGGCCTCTGGGAGCTATCCCACAGTGTACCATTGTGACCGCTCTGGACAGCAATCTGAACTCAGATGCACTGGCCAGGTAGACAGGAAAAGCCCCGCGAACATTTGAATTTTATTTCCTGTTTGCCCAGCGTGGAGAGCACAGGTGACCACGCAGAACTCATCAGCACAGGTAACCAGGCAGGCCGATAATCGAAAAAGAGCACCAGCATGGACCGTACGGGAGGTACTGGATCTGATCGCTATATGGGGAGAGGATTCAGTGCTAGCAGAACTTCGTTCGAAAAGACGAAATGCCAAAACTTTTGAAAAAATCTCCAAGGGCATGATGGAGAGAGGCCACAATAGGGACTCAGATCAGTGCCACGTGAAAGTCAAGGAGCTCAGACAAGCCTATCAAGAAACAAAGGAGGCAAACGGTCGCTCTGGGTCAGAGCCGCGGACATGCCGCTTCTACGCCGAGTTGCATGCAGTTCTAGGGGGGGCCGCCACCACTACCTCTGACCGTGGATTCCGAGGCGGGGATAATCTCATCAGCTACACCTGAGGATTCTGCGGATGGGGAAGAGGAGGAGGAGAAGGAGGAGGACGAGTTTGCGGAGAGCACCCAGCACTCCGTTCTCCCCAACAGCCAGGATCTTTTTCTCAGCCTGACTGAAGTACCCTCCCAACCCAGTATCCAAGACCATGACCCCATGGAAGGGACCTCAGGTGAGTTTACCTTTTAAAATATAAAACTTGTTTTAAAAGCAAGCGTTTTTTAATGATTACTTTGCTCTGAGGACTTGGGATGCATTCGCGGCCAGTACAGCTACTGGAAAAGTCTGTTAACGTGTCTGGGGATGGAGCGGAAATCCTCCAGGGACATCTCCATGAAGCTCTCCTGGAGGTACTCCAAAAGCCTTGCCACAAGGTTTCTGGGCACTGCAGCCTTATTCTGTCCTCCATGGTAGGACACTTGACCACGCCATGCTTACAGCAAGTAATCTGGTATCATTGCATGACAAAGCCTGGCAGCGTATGGTCCCGGTGTTTGCTCATGATAACCTGGTTGAAATACGGGAATTTAATTAAGGGGACAGAGGTGGCCGTTCCTACTGGGCTGTTTGCCTGTGGCTGAAAAGAAATCCTTCCCTGCAGTTAGCCAAGCGCGGGGGGTGGGGGGAAATTGGCCCAGAGCTTTTCGCGTTTGGCTAGCAGGGATCTTCCCTAATACCAGAGATGCGGTGGGGGGAGGGGTAAAGCGATCATCCCAGAGAATTCATGGCGGGATGGGGGGTGTTAGTTTGGTTCCTGCAGGGATCTTCCCTGATACCAGCCATGCGGTGGGGGGAGGGATAAAGCGATCATCCAGAGAATTGGATGCCGGGGGGAGGGGGGTTAGTTTGTTTTCTGCTGCTGAAGGTTAACAGGAAAACCGCAGCACTCAACGGGCTTTGCTTGGTATGTGGGAAAGGAGGGCGCAGAAGCCGAAAGACAATGGCTTACCATGGCCGCATGCAAGCCAAATTCTGTTGCCCGGACCGGCATCTGTGATCTAGCAGCAAAACCACAGGCGGTCAATATTAAGAGGCAAAATGCGACCTTGCACAGAAATCACATGTGCTATGTAATGTGAATAGTGTTGGTCACCGTGAAAGAGTATAAGCATTGTTCTGCAAAATGTAAGTTAGTAATGTTAGTAAGCAAGAGATTTAGACCGAGCTGGATGAGCGACCGTCTCAAAGGGGCGATTAGGAAAAAACAGAAAGCGTACAAAGAGTGGAAGAGGGGAGGGATCAGTAAGGAAACTTACCTTAGTGAGGTCAGAGAATGTAGAGATAGAGTGAGAAAGGCCAAAAGCCGTGTAGAGTTGGACCTCGCAAGGGGAATTAAAAGCAATAGTAAGAGATTCTACAGCCATATAAATAGGAAGAAAGCAAAGAAAGAAGAAGTGGGACCGCTGAAGACTATAGCCGGAGAGGAGATCAAGGATAATCTAGGCATGGCACAATATCTCAATGAATATTTTGCATCGGTGTTTAATGAGACCAATGAAGGGATTAGGAATACTAGCAGAGTAACAGAGGGGGATGCAGGAGGGGAGATTACCATATCCGAGGTAGAAACCAAACTTGAACACCTTAATGGGGCTAAGTCGGGCGGACCAGATGATCTTCATCCGAGAATATTGAAGGAATTGGCGCGGGAAATAGCAGGCCCCTTAGCGAAAATTTTTAATGAATCTGTAAACTCGGGGGTGGTTCCGTTAGACTGGAGAATAGCTAATGTGGTTCCTATTTTCAAGAAAGGGAAAAAAAGTGACCCAGGTAACTACAGGCCTGTTAGTTTAACATCTGTAGTGTGCAAGGTGCTGGAAAAAATTCTGAAAGAGAAAGTAGTTGAGGACCTTGAGGTTAAGGGCAATTGCGACAAATTACAACATGGGTTTACGAAGGGCAGATCGTGCCAAACCAATCTGATCTCCTTCTTCGAAAAAGTAACGGACTTATTAGATAAGGGAAATGCGGTGGACCTAATATACCTTGATTTCAGTAAAGCGTTTGATACTGTACCGCATGAGGAATTATTGGTTAAACTGGAAAAGATGGGGATCGATATGAAAATCCAGAGGTGGATAAGGAATTGGTTAATGGGGAGAATGCAGCGGATCGTGTTGAAGGGTGAGCTGTCAGGTTGGAGGAAGGTCACCAGTGGAGTTCCTCAAGGTTCGATTTTGGGACCCATTTTATTTAATCTATTTATTACTGACCTCGGAACCGACTGTAGGAGTGGGCTGATAAAATTTGCGGATGACACAAAGCTGGGAGGCATTGCCAATTCGGAGGAGGATAGGGATATTCTGCAGGGAGACTTGAATGAGCTTGTGAATTGGAGTATCAGAAATAGGATGAAATTTAATAGCGAAAAGTGTAAGGTGATGCATTTAGGGATGACTAACAGCAATTTTAGTTACAAGCTGGGGACGCATCGGTTAGAAGTGACAGAAGAGGAGAAAGACCTCGGGATCTTGGTAGACCGTAGGATGACTATGAGTCGACAATGTGACGTGGCAGTGAAAAAAGCCAATGCGGTCTTGGGTTGCATTAGGCGAGGAATATCTAGTAGGAACAAGGAGGTGCTGCTTCTGTTGTATAAGGCGCTGGTGAGACCACATTTGGAGTACTGTGTGCAGTTCTGGTCTCCCATGTTTAAAAAAGATGAACTCAAACTGGAATGGGTACAGAGAAGGGCCACTAGAATGATCAGAGGAATGGAAAACCTGTCGTATGAAAGGAGACTAGAGGAGCTCGGGTTGTTTAGTCTGTCCAAACGAAGGCTGAGGGGGGATATGATTGCTCTCTTTAAATATATCAGAGGGATAAATACCAGGGAGGGAGAGGAACTGTTCCAGCTCAGTACTAATGTGGACACGAGAACGAACGGATATAAACTGGCTGTGGGGAAGTTTAGGCTTGAAATAAGACGAAGATTTCTGACAGTCAGAGGGGTGAAATATTGGAACAGCCTTCCGAGGGAAACGGTGGGGGCGAAGGACCTGTCTGGTTTCAAGATTAAGTTAGATAAGTTTATGGAGGGAATGGTTTAATGGAAAAACATGATTTTAGCCAAATGAATACCGTGCCTTGGTAGGTAAATAGTATAATGGCCAATGAGGGTCAGGCTGGAGACTCTTGCTTACATGCTCGGGGTTTTACTGATCGCCATATTTGGGGTCGGGAAGGAATTTTCCTCCAGGGTAGATTGGCAGAGGCCCTGGAGGTTTTTCGCCTTCCTCCGCAGCATGGGGCAGGGATCGCTAGCAGGAGGGTTCTCTGCCAATTGAAGTCACTAAGCCACAGGATTTGGGGACTTCAACAGCAGAGTCAAGGGAAAGGGTAGGGACGGCTTTGTGGCCTGCGACATGCAGGGGGTCAGACCAGATGATCATAATGGTCCCTTCTGACCTTAAAGTCTATGAGTCTATGGCCTGGTCCCCACTAAGTCCCCAAATCGGACTAAGGTACGCAAATTCAGCTACGTTAATAACGTAGCTGAATTCGAAGTACCTTAGTCCGAACTTACCGCGGTCCAGACGCGGCAGGAAGTCTCCCCCCGTCGATGCCGCGTACTCCTCTCGGCGAGCTGGAGTACCGGCGCCGACTGTGAGCACTTCCGGGATCGAGCCGGGATCGATTTATCGCGTCTTAACCAGACGCGATAAATCGATCCCAGAACATCGATGGCGTGCCGCCGGACCAGCCGGTAAGTGAAGACTAGGCCTATGAGTCTATGAGTATCTTTTTAAAAAAATCTCTCCTTTTTTCCCTCCCTCCAGCAGCTGCAAATTTTTCAAGCCTCCCTCCTCCGTCCCGAAGGCTATCTTAGAGAAGGCGTCGGAAAAAGAAGATGCGAGACGAGATGTTCACAGAAATCATGGAATCCACCCGCAGTGAAAGAGCTCATCTGAATGAGTGGAAGGACACGGTTTCAAAGTATAGGAAAGAAGCCAGTGAACGTGAGGACAGGAGGGACCAACGTGAGGACAGAAGGGACCAACGTGAGGAGAGGAGAGAAGCTCGAGACGAGAGGTGGCGGCAGGAAGATCAGAGGAGGCAGGATGCAACGCTGGGGCTGCTGCGTGAGCAAACAGACATGCTCCGGCATCTGGTGGAGCTTCAGGAACGGCAGCAGGATAACAGAGTGCAGCTACAGCCCCTGTATAACCCTCCTCCCCCCTCACCATGTTCCATAGCCTCCTCACCCAGACGTGTAAGAACGCGGTGGGGGGGGGAGGCTCCGTACACCCTCCCATTCCACCCCAGTGGACAGCCCAAGCAAAAGGCTGTTGTTTTTTTAACCTTTTTTTAGTGGCCTTTTCCTTCCCGCCGATCCTCCTCCCAAACCCCACCCGGGTTCTCTCCCTCTTTTTATAATCAATTCATAAAGAATAAATGATTTTTAAACAATAGTGACTTTATTTCCTTTGAAAGCAAGCTGGGGGAAGGGGGAGGGTGGGTTCCTTACAGAGAATGAGTCAATAAAGGGGGAGGGTTTTCATGAAGGAGAAACAAACAGAAATTTCACACTGTAGCCTGGCCAGTCATGAAACTGGTTTTCAAAGCTTCTCTGATGCACAGCACTTCCTGGTGTGCTCTTCTAATCGCCCTGGTGTCTGGCTGCGCGTAATCAGCAGCCAGGCAATTTGCCTCAGCCTCCCACCCCGCCATAAAGGTCTCCCCCTTACTTTCACAGAGATTGTGGAGCACACAGCAAGCAGAAATAACAATGGGGATATTGGTTTGGCTGAGGTCTGAGCGAGTCAGTAACGATCGCCAGCGACCTTTTAAACGGCCAAATGCACATTCTACCACCATTCTGCACTTGCTCAGCCTGTAGTTGAACAGCTCCTGACTCCTGTCCAGGCTGCCTGTGTATGGCTTCATTAAGGGGTAGGCTGGGTCCCCAAGAATAACTATTGGCATTTCAACATCCCCAACGGTTATTTTCTGGTCCGGGAAGTAAGTCCCTTGCTGCAGCCGTTTAAACAGAGTAGTGTTCCTGAAGACGCGAGCATCATGAACCCTTCCCGGCCAGCCCACGTTGATGTTGGTGAAACATCCCTTGTGATCCACAAGTGCTTGCAGCACCATTGAAAAGTACCCCTTGCGGTTTATGTACTGGGTACCCTGGTGCTCCGGTGCCAAGATAGGGATATAGGTTCCATCTATCTCTCCACCACAGTTAGGGAATCCCATTGCAGCAAAGCCATCCACTATGACATGCACATTTCCCAGAGTCACTACCTTTCGTAGCAGCAGCTCAGTGATTGCTTTGGCTACTTGGATCACAGCAGCCCCTACAGTAGATTTGCCCACTCCAAATTGATTCCCAACTGACTGGTAGCTGTCTGGCGTTGCAAGCTTCCACAGGGCTATCGCCACTTGCTTCTCAACTGTGAGGGCTGCTCTCATCTTGGTATTCTGGCGCTTCAGGGCAGGGGACAGCAAGTCACAAAGTTCCATGAAAGTGCCCTTACGCATGTGAAAGTTTCGCAGCCACTGGGAATCGTCCCACACTTGCAACACTATGCGGTCCCACCAGTCTGTGCTTGTTTCCTGGGCCCAGAATCGGCGTTCCATGGATAGAACCTGCCCCATTAACAACATGATCTCCAAAGCACCGGGGCCCGCGGTTTGACAGAATTCTGTGTCCATGTCCATGTCCTCATCACGCTTGTCGCTGCGCTGCCGTCGCCACCACCTCCTCGCCTCGTTTTTCTGGTCCTGGCTCAGCATAAACTGCACGAGAACGCACGAGGTGTTTACAATGTTCATGACTGCTGTCTTGAGCTGAGCGGGCTCCATGCTTGCCGTGGTATGGAGTCTGCAGTGTTCACCCAGGAAAAAAGGCGCGAAATGGTTGTCTGCCATTGCTTTCATGGACGGAGGGGTGAGGCTGTACCCAGAACCACCTGCGACAATGTTTTTTGCCCCATCAGGCACTGGGATCTCAACCCAGAATTCCAATGGGCGGGGGAGACTGCGGGAACTATGGGATAGTTATGGGATAGCTACCCACAGTGCAATGCTCCGGAAATCGACGCTAGCCCCGGTACATGGACGCACACCGCCAAATTAATGTGCTTAGTGTGGCCGCATACATTCGACTTTATACATCTGTTTCCAAAATTCGAATTAGTCAACATTTCTTGTGCTATGTCTACACACCTAGCCCAGTCCTGCAAATGCTTGCCAGTAATGGGCATGGTATTTACTATTCTGAGTAGCCCCATAGACTTCAGTAGGAGTACTCACAGTAATACACACTATGGGCCAGATTTTCAGAAGTGCTGAGTGCCCACAACACTAGCAGAAGCTGTGGGTAGGCAACATCTCTGAAAATCAGGCCCTATGGTAAGCATATGCTTAGCTGAGTCCTTAGCATTTAAGATATTTAGGACAGGAATCATGGCCCAGATCTTCAGCAGGTGTAAACTGTCATAGCTCCATGGGCTTCAACTGAGCTCCAACAGGTTACACAAGTTAAGGATTTGGCCCCATGCCTTTAATTTGTCTGTAAAGCACCAAGCACAGTTATGTAATAAAATAATAGTTAATACTGAAAACAGAGATTTCCCTTTTCCTCTCCCAGCTGCAGCATCTCAGATCAGAGCTTCATTTCTATAGTATCTACAAATTAAAGCTCCAATAGGAATCAGGCTGGATGTAACTGGGAGAGGACGGGAAAGAGAGAGCAATTTTCTTGTTATTAGGCAACCATCAGGTTTTAAGGTTGGACTTGAAATTAAATGTCGTATTGATAGATGGATATTTTGAATAAACTATAAACACAGTTATAAAAGTGGTTAGAAACAGTACAATATTTTAAAAACATGCATTATTTTAATCTAGGCAGCATTTTGCAAATATGACAGGGATACTGATTCAGGGAGAAATCCTGCACCTAGTGAAGTCAATGGCAAAATTCTAGTTGGCTTCAATGGAGCTAGGATTTTACACTCAGTATTAACAACGAGGAGTCCTTGTGGCACCTTGTAGACTAACAAATTTATTTGGGCAGAAGCTTTTGTGGGCTAGAACCCACTTCATCAGATGCATGGAGTGGAAAATACGGAGGAGGTATAAATACATGAAAAGATGTGAGTTGCCTTACCAAGTGTGAGGTCAGTCTGATGAAGTGGGTTCTAGCCCACAAAAGCTTATGCCCAAATAAATGTGTTAGTCTCCAAGATGCCACAAGGACTCCTCATTGTTTTTGCTGATACAGACTAACATGGCTCTGAAACCACTCTGAAACATGACACTCAGTATTTAGAATGAAGCAAGAGCTGAAGTCTAAACAAAAATCAATAAAATATTATTTCAGTTTTATATTTATCATCACTTACCTAAATTTGTCAGAAGAAGAGCAACTTTTTCATACAACTGCAACAAATAAGAAACAACTTCTGAAAAATGTGACCAGCTCAGTTTAACGTCATTAACCATATAGATCTGTTTTCTAGGATGAATAACCATTATTCCATTTTAAAACTGAGATTCTGGTCATCATTGTTTGGTAAAATTTGTTGGCATTGTGATAACAGTAACACTACTTAGCTCTTATGTGGTGCCTTTCATCCACAGACATACTTTACAAAGGAGGAGAGGTATCATTATCCCCTTGTACAGATGTGGTGCAGAAAGCTTAAGTAATTTGTCCAAGGTCTGTTATGACAACTGGGTCTACAAATTTACCCTTAATTGTCAATTTAACAAATACTGATGGGAAAAGGTTTAAAAGTGAGAAAGACAGACTGAACTTGTCCAAACAAAAAGGTCTACTGGTATCACTCAAGGACTTTGGTAAGATCATACTTGGTAAACAAGAAAAGTGTGGAACCAAAAATCAGTGAACCAAAATTGGTGTGTCAGATGGTGGACAAAATAACGAGAGGACAAGCTATTCTGCCCATCACTCCCCTTTTGGGATGCTCAAAGAGACTTTTTTGGGGGGGAGGTAACACTGGGTACTGTGTTGCTGGTTGACTGAAAGACAAAGAGAAGGGGAAGGAGCAAGCTTCACCATCATGGCTTCCACCTCCTCCATCTCCTTGTATCTCAGGACCCAGTGTGACACCAATGGACCTTCTTCTTCCTAATCCTAAGAGATGTCCTGACCTGACCAGGCCAGAGAGAGAGAAGGACCCAGATGACATCACCTCCTCCACAGGCTTTGGCTAAATCCAACACTACCTGGGATGAGAGACTTTGTCAGACACCCACATCCATTCCGCATGCCCTTTCCCTTCTCTAACTTATTTCTTCTTTTCCTACCTGTCTCCTTCTGCTTTCTGTCTGGTAAGGCTCTCCAAGACTATATATTTTGCAACACTGCTGTAAGCCAGTGACCAGAAAGGCATCTAAATGCAATGCCCTAAACAGCCTGATGCTGTCATGAGTTTGCAGATCTTGGAGTGGCTGATAAAACTGTGTGCTGGATCTGTTTTCTTCCAACACTGAGGCTGAATGTGAAAGTCAACATCAGAAACAGAGGCTGCATTTTTTAATCTTTGTTCTTCTCTTTCCCCTTGTGTGTGTGTTTGTCCTGTTTTGCCTTCTAGGAAACGGGATCAGACTTTAACAACAGTAACAACAACAGCTCCAGCCATCTCAACTAACTTCTCTTTTTCCCAAAAGGACAGTTACTACCATCTTTAAAACCAGCTAACAGACTGTCAAACAAGGTTTTTTTTTCTTCTCCCTTTACTCTACAGCTAAAGGGAACAAGGGATGTTGTTAAAGTGACAGCCTCACTTAACACTTTACATTTCAAATGCTTAAACAACTGTTCTTTTCTTTTTCTGTATCTTTAGTAAAAGGATTTTTAATGGAGCATTTGCCACAGCAGCAAGCAGGCTGATGTCTCTGTAAACCTAACCCTGAACCTCGTTTAACACTGTTTAATGTTGGACAGTGAGAGGCTCTTGTTAATACCTTTGATTCTTTGGGCCCTTTATTCCATCTAAATTAATACAAGTCAGAAACTAGGCAATTGGCAGAGCCAGGAATAAAACCCAAGTTTCTTCATTTCCAGACCAATGCCATATTAATTAGACTATGTTCTCTCCTACACCTGAGTAAAAACACTAATTTTTACCTTGAAAATCTTTGACACTGAAACTGAAAAGTGTGTGGATTTTAATGAAAAGTTTAGCACTGCGTTCCATCTGTAAAAAGTCATTTAATTCTGCAAATGCAAGGGAAATTATGGAAAATGTAACAAGCAAATTAGTCCTAACAAAAACAGACCTTGTCTTTCTCCCTTTGGGAGAGAGACATAGGAGCTCAGAGAAAGTCACTGTTGCCAAATGCACTTCTTTATTTGGAACCACTGATGTTCTTCTAAATCCTTATTGGCACTTGTCTATGATAGCAGGAATCATGGTCTCAAATTCCTCTGAATGATTGCTAACTTATTTAATAGAGAAGCTTTGACATGAGTTAGCATTTATGCAGTGGTGAACATACAACATACTATGTAAATGCACAGTATTCATTTTTATTATAAAACTAAATCACTGTATACATTTGCTTCAAATGGTATTACCCCTTCTACTGATCTGGGGCCAGATCCTGCATGGCGTTGTGTCCTCAATTCCTATAGACATTAATGAGAGTTGAGGGGACACAACACCTCTTCAAAGAGCTCACCATCTTTCAGGATTGGGCCCTTAGTTTTCCAATTCCTTTTTCTACAATTTACTTTATAAACTGTTGCTAAGGTTTATTGAGTTATACACAGGCTATGTATTAAACCAGCTGCTTAGGAACTCAAGTAATGTGAAATTCTGTCATAGCTATTAACAACATTTCTCCTGTAGAGCTTTCTGCCTTGTCTGAAATAAACAGTGGTGATTTGAATCCTATTTTTGTTTTAAATAATTGAAAAGGTGGTCTCTTCCCAGCTTTAAAAGTACCTCCCTATGGAGAATATACAAGTGCTAAAGGGCTGTGTGTTTGATACCCTGATCCTGGCACGGAGAGTGCCCATTTACAGATCATCAATGACCTGCATGTCTGTGTGCAAATATTATGTTTTGTTGTTATTCCTCCTGGATCAGACAGACAGAGTTTGCAATTCTGTTAACGATGTTTGGAACTGTTTTTCTGCAACTACAGTTTATTACTACAAATCTCAAAGGGCTTCATTTAGGATCCCATTTTATTCAGTATTCATATTTCCTTGGGTGATATTATCGGTATGAACTTTACTACCCAAGATGAAGCTTGTGATTACTCTCAGTGCAGCCTGCATGATTAACTGGAAACAGTCAGCTTGAATGTCATCGAATCTTGTCAAGATGAATGCGTAGCTATATTATCCATCCAGCTCTCAAAGCATCCAACCTAGAAGTTGATTGACCCAGAGCTTTCCCCTGATGCTTATATCAGATAGGTTGTGAAATTGTATTAGAGTCTTTGGCTGCAGTCCATGTTGTCTTACAGGGATTCCCAGACTGTTCTAAACATCTTTTGTCTCTTCTCACCTCAAGTTCTGTTTATATGAATCTCTCTTTGCTTGCCCCATGTGACTTTTCTTCATTTTTATGTGCTCACAGCTTGTATAGGACTCAACTGTCTGATCGCTCATGGGAGCCAGAAGCTGTTAGTATTTTAGAAGATCTCCATTAGTTGCCTATTGTAACCCACTGCCTATTGTAACTCAGGGTGGAAAGCAAAAGGTTAAGTTCAAAACCTCACCAGCTCCGTAAAAGATGTTTCATGGTCATGCTTTAGTATACTTATGGGATCTCGTTTTCCCTGGTCCTCACCTTATTGTCCAGTTCACAGACAATATTTATTTCTTGTTGGTAGCTGTAAGGTTTAAGAAGTTTTTCTTGCAATACTCCACTTAATATGTCAGAAAAAAAATCAACAAGGAACCTATTCATGGCTTTTTTCATTATTTTAATTCCCCCACCTTAACAGTAGAAGTCTTTGGCAGCTAGAAAGTGAAATCTACTTCTGTTCTGAGTTGTTTCATTGCTGACTCAGTGCACAGATGTTTGGAAGATTGGTGGTGAGTTCTTTGCTAACAGAGGTATACGCTGACTTATGTTTATTCTTCATAATGCCCATCACATGATCGAGGCATACTTTAAAAAATAAAAAATTAAAAGCCACAGACTTTAAACAAAATACATAAAAAACTTTTACAGAGTTCTCAAACCAACTTCTCAACTCACTATTGGTCTCTATCCTATCCTTCTCCCTCCAATTTCTCAATCAATTCTCCCCTTTCTCTCCCTTGGGAAATGCATAGGAAACCAGACAAATCTTTCAACTTGTCCTAAAGGACACCAAATGCAGGCTTGAGTGTGCAAAGGAGGAGAAGTGAGTTCCTGTGGTGATGGCTTCTCACAGCCGCTTTGCATGTAAACCAGGGCTGTTAGTTTGAATATCTCAGATGACTGCAAATAATTCAGTATCACATAGGAAGTGAAGTGGTCTCTCTAGTAGGCAGCATTTATACATGTCTTGGTTGGAATTAACACCTTATACTTCACACGGAAACTAAGGGCTTGTCTATGCTTACCAGGGGATTGATGCATGGCAATGGATGCATTGACGGTCGATTTAGCGGGTCTAGTGAAGACTCACTAAATCGACCGCAGATCGCTCTCCCGTCGACTACTGTACTCCATCGGATCGAGACGAGTCAGGGGAGTCAACGGCAGAGCGTCTCCTGTTGACATCGCATAGTATGGACCCCACTGTAAGTAAATCTAAGCTATGTCTACTTGAGTTATGCTATTCACGTAACTCAAATTGCATAGCTTAGATCGACTTTTCCCTGTACTGTAGACAAGGCCTAATTGAGGAGTCAGTGTAGCTCATGGAGCTAAGGAATAATAGGCTTACAGCAAGAAACTCCACTTACTAAGTGGGGCAAGACATTCTGAATTAGCTGCAATTTTTGGATGGCTTGAAGATGTAGCTGTTTGTAAAGTGTTTGCAATAACACAACCTCGAGGTGGCAACATGTGCATCTGAAGGAAAAGGATGAAACCTTCTTGCCAAGAGCAGGTGACAGAAAAACACATCCAACAATCACTGCTACATGGATAGTCAGAAGCACCTGGGAAACCAACAGAACTCTCTCACCTTAGAGGATGGGAAAACTTGCCCTTTACCTATCCAACCCATTGTGATCTACCCCACTGGAACTTTAACCCCCTAGGAACAGATGGCCTAGGAATCCCTTTATCCCAGGCCCAATCAGACTCACAAGACAGACTCAATCCACCCTCCCAGAATTCTCTCTTAGAATGCAGTGATTGGCATGCTTTTAGCATTAGAAGTAACTGATGGAACAATTCACAGCCACTCAATGTCAATCCCTCCCTGTGAAGTTTTCAATGCAGGTAAGTGCTCTCCTGTAGAAAAAGTCTGTATATATCTATCCCTAAGGGGAAAATTCTGCTGTGAATAAGAAAGGAGCAAGTTTGGCTTCTATATTAAAAAAGAACACTAAACTATTTTGTTTTAAAAAGCATATTTAAAGAAGTACTTGCAATTTGCAGACAAATAGAAGAAATAGCGTGTAGGACAAATTTGAACCAACTAGCTTGAATATGTCCCTTTAAAATAATATAATTTGTAGACTTTTTCAAACATGTATTGTACTTAAGTGAATTTTGAAGCCAATTACACAAGTATGGTAGGTACTAAGAGTCAAACCCAATAAGCATCTTCAACTCCCATTAAAGTCAGTAGCAACTGAGGGCATTCAGGAGCATGCAGACTGGGGCACATATAGATTAAGTGCCTGTACGCACTTTGCTTTAGATCCTAGCATGGGCAGTGGGTGGACCCCACCCCGTCTGCCGGAGGGCCGATCCCCGAGGAGTCCCCCCACATGGCCGGAGGAGCCCTGCCCCCCCACCCCCATGGCCAGAGGAGCCCTGAGCCACCCCAGCTGTGCCGTGCCTCCCCTCCCAAGACCCCAAGCTGCCCGGCAGGAAAAGCAAAAGCTCTTCCCAAAGAACCTGAGCTTTTTATATGCACCGTGCAGGTTCCAGGGCAGCTGAGAAGGCGGTATCTGCTACTCAGCTTTCCAGGTTCATCAATAATCTCTCTGGAGTCCAGGGAGATTGCTGATGAACCCAGGAAGCTGAGTAGCAGATACCGCCTCCTCAGCCACCCTGGAACCCGCATGGTGCATAATAATGAGCAAAAACTTCTTCTGGCGGAAGCCCAGCCCATGCAAACCGCCAAAGCCAATAACCCCGCATCCTGGTCTATTATACCCACTGCTTATGGATCCTGGTTATCTCTACTTACCACATTCAGTAGCATGATGATGCAAAAGTTGATGCACACTGCAGTCCCTGTAGTTGCAACCTGAGAGTTATTCCTGATTAAAGCCCACTTAAAGGCAGCAAAAGTGCTGACAGTCACAACACGGTAAATAACAATGCCAAAAACAGCAGCAATCACCACACAGATCTAAAGGGGGGGAGAAAAACAGAAAAGCCTGAAATTCCTCACAATTGGAATTGATTTCTTCCTGAAATTCTCAAGACTATAAAAATAAACCTATCTTAAAAAAACAAGTCCTGAAACATACATCATTTTTTCCTGAGAGGGGTTTCATCTAGATTAATATCTAGTTTCCTCTCAGTTTCCTATAATATAAAATATACTTGATATCTGATTAAAATCATATCTACATTTAATCATTCTCTTGAAAAACACAACTGTTTTCTGTTTTCCAGTGTTAGTAAATGGTGCTTGATTGCTAGCCCTGGAAATCAAAGCTTCACCTCACTTACACTGAGAAAAATTCTGGAGAGGGTCAGTACATGGCTTATGGACCACATAAGTCATACTTCGAATATTTAAGTGGTACATAGACTTTTGTGCTGCCCCTTTGCCTGGGGTGAATTTCACCCTGTGTTAAATACTGCACAGGAAGCAACAGAGAGTTTCGTCACACTACCTTAATAAGCTGCTTCACTGTACTATTTTGGAGGGATTATATTTAAGGATGGTAAATTCAATCTCTTTGATAATTTCATCCCTGGCATCTTTGATGATACTTAGAAAAGGTGTCTGATGTAGAAATTTTGCAGTTGAGCTGAGGTCATTAAGTCAGTTGTGACATATCATACAGAACAGTTGGGCATTAAACGGTCATGACCAGCTTGTGTCCCATTTGAGCCAGTCACCTAGAGCTCAAACATTTTATTAGCATGGGTGAATCTGACATCAGGAATCATAACATTCAAAAACCAGTAGGAGAACACTTCAACCTCTCTGGCCATTCAGTAACAGATTTAAAGGTGGCAATTTTGCAACAGAAAAGCTTCAAAAACAGATTCCAACGAGAAACTGCTGAACTTGAATTGATATGCAAACTAGATACAATCAATTTAGGCTTAAATAGAGACTGGGAATGGCTGAGCCATTACACACATTGAATCTATTTCCCCATATTAAGTATCCTCACAGCTTCTTGTCAAACTGTCTTAAATGGGCTATCTTGATTATCACTACAAAAGTTTTTTTTCTCCTGCTGACAACAGTTCATCTTAATTAATTAGCCTCTTAGAGTTGGTTGGGCAACTCCCATCTTTCCATGTTCTCTGTATGTATATATATATCTCCTCACTATATGTTCCATTCTATGCATCCGATGAAGTTGGCTGTAGCCCACGAAAGCTTATACTCAAATAAATTTGTTAGTCTCTAAGGTGCCACAAGTACTCCTGTTCTTTTTGCGGATACAGACTAACACGACTGCTACTCTGAAACCTGTCATCTTATCCAGTATACATTATTTTAGCTATGTTACCATGTAATTAAATTTTCTTGAATAGAAACCAGTCAGGTTTGGTGTGTCCACATGTATTACTACAACCTGAATGCATTCTTAAAACCTGACAAAAATGTGATACATCATAGTTAATTAGGAAAAAACAATCAACACCTCCCTCCACCCTAGAATTTCAAGCTATTTTCACCTTCTTTTATTTACAGAATTGATTTAACAGCGGTTGGCATAATCTATATGTAGAGAAACATGACAAGGAGGGTAAAGTGTGTGTGAACACATAGGACCAGTTCATCTGATCCATTAAAGCTGCTCTTTCCACTGTGGAAGCATATAGCAGCCACAAAGTTACCTTACTAGTGAGCTAGAGGACGATTCCCTGTGGAGAAGAGATTCCTAGGTGGTATAGAGTGGCCTTAGAAACTTCTATACCCACCTTTTCTCTTGACCCAGGTGTGGCTACCTCTACGCCCATATGGTCCCTACCTGTTGGAATGGATGGGCAGCCAGAGTAAAACACAGTAATCCTGAGGCTGCTGTAATTTACGCTAGGCACTAGCTTGAGGCTGGACAGCCCTGGGTTTAGGGGACAGGGATGGACTTTCCAACACCTTCCCTTAGGGGGCTCGGGATTTTGGCTTTAATGTTTAAAGAAGCGTTTGGTCAGTCATAACTATTTAAGAGAAAAAAATCATTAGTTTGACAGTAAAACAACTGAGATAAATTATTCTAATGGTAAAAAAGTGATTTAAATTGTCTCCATTCATTTTAAAAATGTGAGTGAAAACTCTTCTATTCTGCTAACTCTAAGCCACAAAGGTTCTGATAGGCATACAAATGTCACAGTTACAAAGGATCATTTCTGGCTTAGGGCTCTCAGTGTTAAATTCAGGATTTGTAAGTTTCTTTCAGGGAAGACTAATCACATAACAACAAATATGAAGAAATGTGACTCATGTTCACAGATTCAGAAATTTAACAATACGAGCCATTGTAAAGCTGTTTTGGCTTCTTCAAGAATAACCCTCTAGGGTTGGATCAATCACCAATTACTCAAGTATGGTACAGGCTTATACGCTGAATTCCATAATCGGAGTATTAGGAATAGGATTTAAATATCTGATTTTCCCCATTTTATTCACCAACATACAGTTTGTTTGTTTGTTTATTTTTTAAAGATAGAAACTAGCAGTCAAGTGTCATGCTACTCCTCATCTTTATATCTTGTCAGTTTCATTATTAGGAGCAATCAGACTATAAGAATGGCCAGACTAGGTGAGAGGAATGGTTCGTCTAGCCCAGTACTCTGTCTTTGGACAATGGCCAATGCCAGATGCTTCAAAGGGAAGGCACAGAACAAGGCAATTATTGAATGGGCCATTCCCTAGCATCCAGTCCCAGTTCTGGCCTTCACAATATCCCCTGGTAAAGAGTTCCACGTGTTGACTGTGCTTTGTGTGAAGAAGTGCTTCACTTTGTTTGTTTTAAACCTGCTGCCTATTAATTTCATCAGGTGAATCCCAGGGTCTTGAGTTATATGAAGTGGTAAATAACACATTCACTTTCTCCATATCATTCATGATTTTATGGTCTTCTATTACATCCCCTGTTAGTCGTCTCTTTTCCAACCTGAACAGTCCCAGTCTTTTTAATCTCTCCTCATATGGAAACCGTTCCATATCCTTAATCATTTTTGTTGCTCTTCTCCGTACCTTTTCCAATTCTAATATATCTTTTTTGAGACACGATGACCAGAATTGCACACAGTATTCAAGGCGTGGATTTATATTTATATGGATTTATATAATGGCATTATGATATTTTCTGTCTTATTATCTATCCCTTTCCTAATGGTTCCTAACATTCGGTTAGCTTTTTGACTGCTGCTGCATATTGATTGGATGTTTTCAGAAAATTATCCACAATGACTCCATGATCTCTTTCTTGAGTGGTAACAACTAAATTAGACCCCCCTCATATTGTATGTATAGTTGGGATTATGTTTTCCAGTATGAACTAGTTTGCATTTATCAGCATTGAATTTCATCTGCCATTATGTTGCCCAATCACCCAAGCTTTATGAGATCCCTTTGTAACTCTTCACAATCTACTTTGGACTTACTTATCTTGAGTAACTTTGTATCATCTGCAAACTTTGCCATCTCACTGTTTACCTCCTTTTTCAGATCATTTATGAATATGTGGAACAGCACTGGTCCCAATATAGATCCCTGGGGGACCCTGCTATTTACCTCTCTCCATTCTGAAAACTAACCATTTATTCCTTCCCTCTCTCATATCCCATGACTGCTTACTTTGCGTAAGAGTCTTTGGTATGGGACCTTGTCAAAGGTCTTCTGAAAGTCCAAGTACACTATATCCACTGGATCATCCTTGTCCATATGTTTGCTGACCCCTTCAAAGATTTCTAATAGATTGGTGAGGCATGATTTACCTTTACAAAAGCAGTGTTGGCTCTTCAACATATCATGTTCATCTATGTGTCTGATAATGCTGTTCTTTACTATAGTTTCCACCAATTTGCCAGTCATCTGGTACAGAAGCTGATTTAAGTGTTAGGTTACATACCAGTTAGTAGTTCTGCAATTTCATATTTGAGTTCCCTCTGAATTCTTGGCTGAATACCATCTGGCCCTGATGACTTGTTACTGTTTATAAATTTGTTCCAAAACCTCCTCTATTGATTCCTCAATCTGGACTGTTCCTCAGATTTGTCACCTAAAAAGAATGGCTCAGATTTGGGAATCTCCCTCATATCCGTTGCAGTGAAGACTGTTGCAAAAAAGTCATATAGCTTCTCTGCAATGGCCTTGTCTTCCTTGAGTGTTCTTTTAGAACCTCAATCATCCAATGATCCCACCGATTGGCAAACTTCCTGCTTCTGATGCAAAACTAATAGGGAAATCTAGGTTGGCACAACTAAATGCTACAGAATATCTCAAAGATTTTCATGTCATCCAATGCATATATATGTATATATAAAAATCACCTAAATATTCCCACCTAGCCCCCATCCCTTCCCTCAAATTACCCAGGATATCTCACTAACACTTTACTTTGGAAAACACCATAAAATTATCCATATAGCTATTTTTGAGTCAGCGCAATATTGATATTATTTTATTTCTGGATTTTAAATTGACTGCACAGGCTTACTTTTGATGTTAAGGAGATATCACTCACTGGGAATCTAACCAGACAATATTTTAAGACAAATATAATATTGATCTTCACCAGTAGGTGGAGTGATTGGACAAAACTCTTATTTCAATGCACTAACAGTCTAAGGAGCCTGTAGTGTGTTTATCATTGACACTACTGTTGGTAACAACAGAATGAATTTGACTTTGCAGGGGTACCTCCAAAACCAAACTATCTTAAGGCATCCAGATATCAAGGTAAGTAGATTGTCAGGGTGGCAGTTGGATTGTGGTTCAACCACTTCTCTTTATGGATGTGAATGAAGGTCCAAGCAGAACGTGGTGACGTTTGGGTTTACTGAAACATATAGAACTACTTTTATTTTAAGTTTTACAAAACATCCTTTTCTCTTATTTTAAGATACTATTTTTCAAGGATATTTCATTTTTAAAAATCCATGTATTTCTAACCCAGTGGAAACCTGTGCTATTCAAACAATAACAAACAACAACAAAAAGTCAATTTTGAAAATAATTCTTGGCTTGTTTCTAAGATTAACAAGGTGGCGGAAGGGAGGCTAAAATAATACAGTCCAGAATTTGTTTTGCCAAAGCCAAATAGTACTTGAATATCCAGGCTTCCAAGTTCTGACTTAAATCTAAACCTCATGATTTTTCAAGTGATCTCTGACTTTGGCAAAAGAAGTGGCATCATCCCAAATGATAATTTCAAGGACTTTTCACTAAGGTAAAGCATAAGCACTCTGTTTAAAAAAGAGAAAAAGGCAATTTGGAAGATAGATAAATTCAGGCTGGCTTTAGATCATGAGATATTTGATTAAGTGTTTAGCATTTGAAGTTAGTATTAGCTGAAGTTTAAAAGACCTCTCATAGCTCAAAAAGGTTATATACATACTTCACCCTGTGTACTAATGAATTTGCACTGATTATCAATAGTGAAGAAGGCAGGAAGCAGCTGGTGACACAAACCCTAAAAAACATTGGTCATTTTGGATGGGAATTAGTGCAACCTAGCTCAGAAAGGGGGCAGCAAACAGGGTTCTCTCTGTGTGTGTATATATATATATAAATACTGTGTGTGTGTGTATATATATATATAAATAATTTTTTTTAATGCAAGTGTTGCATTCTGAAAATAAGATCAGTTGCAGGTAGAAAGATCCTGAATTTAAAGATAATATTGTGTCTAATCTATTATGAAAAGGTGGTGACAGCCAGCCTCCACTACCAAGTCCTCGGTAAGCCTTTATAACTTTGTATTGGAAAACTGATTTAGCTTAACAATTGACAGATTTATTTTGGAAGCAAAGAAGAATATTTCCTCAAAGTTTTTCTTTAAATCACCCTCTAACTGAGTTTTGAGTTAAAGGTCATTATAAAACTATCCTGATTTGAAACTTTGACTTGTGTAATTTTCTTTTTCTCCCTATAGATTAACTTTCCTTACTCTTTCAGACTTTCCAGATAATAAAAGCTACTTGAAAACCTATATCAGCAATATCTGAAGAAAATAAGTTGTAATTAAGCAAACTTACTGATAATTTTTACTGTGGATAGCTTTGGGCCAAACCTGCTAACACTGATATCACTGGGAGTTATGGCCCACTCCTATTTCCATTAACACTAGTGGATGTTTTTGCCACAATCTTCAATGGAAGCAAAACCAGGCACTTCAAAGTATATTAAGTTAAACCGCTGAGGACACTTTTAGTGTGCAGAGTGTCAACAGGGGAAGTTAATGCAGAATAGCTAATGTGTGCAGTAAATTCACACCCTAGTTTACTGTGCAATAACTTTCCCGTGTAGACAATCCAACTACAAATCCAGATTAATAATGCCTATCTAACTTTATAAAGAGCTTTAAGATCTACATATGTAAAAATACTATATAAGCGCAAGGCATTTCATTAGCCACCATATCCAAATGGGGTGAGTAAGGCACAAACTGATTCGATGATTTAGCTGGGGAGTTTTTATGTCGGAGTGGGTTAGGCACAAGTTCCAAAACCAAAATACTTGGGTTCTAACCTTGGACCTGACACTTAACTTGCTACACTTTCTTTAGCACTTTTCATCAGTGAACATTTGTAAATCTAAGTAAATAAATAAATAATTGATACTTTGGAGAGAGACTCTCGTAACTCCACAATTCAGGAAATCATCTCTAATAAGGAAGGCCCTTACCCACATGCTTAAATTTAAGCATATGCTTAAGTGCTTTCTTAAATAAGGGTCCAAATGTTGAATGTTAAGTCTAATTAACTATGAGAATTTGTTCTGAAATTTTGGACAATTTGAATACTTTTCCAGATTAAAAGACTTTATAATGGTTCACTTTGGGTATTTGCGTGAATGTTTATTTATGTTCCTCTATCAGCTCAAAGTAATCCAACTACATCACAAAATTGAAAACATACGTAGAACTCACTTATTAGTCTGAGTCAGGCTTCCTGTTTTGTCTTGTTTTTTAACCAATTTACATGCAGTGTTTAGCTATCACAGTGATAATCATTTATAAATGCTGAAAGTTTGAGTTTGACATTGGAGCATATTATAAGCAGTTTTCAAGGGTGGGAATCGTAAAAGGTTTAAGACATTGCCTTTGTTAGAAAAGTAGAGGTGATTTTCTGCTATTGGAGAAATGGAGCCAATGGAGAAAATAAAAAGTCAACGTACAATACATTCTACACAGTTCCTGGTTTTGGTGAATATCAGAATACCTAGTGCTTACATAGCACTTTTTCCCACTGAACTTAAAGCACTTTATAAAGTAAGTACCATTATGTCCATTTTGTAGATGGGGAAATTGGCACACAGAGAGATGAAGAGTTCCTCAAGGTCACCAACAGGCCACTCTGCGAGAGCCAGGAACAGTCATAATTTATAGTCAAAGTGCTTCCTATAAATACAGTTGGGCCAATTTGGAGAAATTTGGCTTTGGCTGCATAGATGCTGGAACTAGCTGGCTTGAAGTAATAGTAACAATCCAAACACGTGGTTTCTGCCTTCAGGACCCCCACTATAAAAATTGTTCTAGCACCCCTGTTCGGCTGCTGAATGAACACAATATTTTGGTGAATCCCAAATCCGACCCATGCGACGGGTACAGGAGCATATGGCCAGGCACAGGAAGATGCTTGTTGCTCTCTGCTTCCCAAGTTCCAATCTCAGAGGGTGGGTTTTCCTAGCACCACAATTTCATGATGCCAACACCTAAAAGGTATTTGTTGAACTCAAAGGTTAGGTTCAGCAAACATGAGTAGACCTGGTTCTGATTTCCACCCCCATCATTCGCCAAGCCCTAATTACATACTTTTTTACTTTGCTATGTAATGAAGTGGTTAGCATGGTACGAGCACGGGGTCTGAACAGGGGGATCAGGGACTCAGCTCTGATACTGACTGATGGTCTTGTACAAATCATTTAACTTCCCTGCTTCTGTTTCCTCACCTAAAAAATAGTGACATTGATACTTACTTACCTACATTGAACAGATTAATTAGTACCTGTCATGAACTTTGAAGTTCATAAAGAAGTTAGTTTGTAAAGTCCCATATAAGTGACAAGTATAATTAATAATAATAAAAATGAATAGTTATCCTAGTGAGTACCAATCACATTAAATAATCATCTCAGCAGAACAGGCCTTCCTAATGATATTTTTCCGTAGGCAACCTTAGTAAATTCTTATACAAGCCAATTCCATGGGAAACCCGCCCCCCCCCCCCCAAAAACTGAAAAAACGTGTACTTCAGAAGATAAATTTGAACTAGTTACTGTACGAGAGCCAATGGACCTGATTTTCAAGTTGTCACACAGGAAAACTCCCTTTGACTTCAGGGATTTGAACCTCAGTTTTTACTTCAACAGAACTCTCACTGAAGTCAGTGGGATGCTGCATGAATAAGGATCAAGCAAAACTTGATTGAGGACTTTGAGATTTGCCCTGTTTTTACTTATTTATTGTAAGGCAGTAATTAAATCATTGTGAATGAGTCCACATTTTCATTGTGAATGAGTTCCCTGTGTGTCCCTCTGGCTGTAGGCTTGCTGGATACCACACCAGATTCTGATCCCAGTTCTACCAGTGTAAATCCATAGTAACTCTACTGAAGTCAATGGAGCTACTCCAGATTAACAATGCTGATTAGCATGAATTAAAACAAATCCTCTTTTATGTTTTTAAGACATGGGTATTTTTTACTGAAAGATTGTGTGATGGTGTGTGTGTGTATGTCAATTGATGAATTCCCTTTTGTTTTATGAATAGCATTTCTGATTGTAACCTTCATTGTGGTTTAGAACCTCGATGTTGTAGCAGGAACAGTGTGTATCTGGGAAACTGCAACAGGACCACCAAGAGTCCTCAACACTGAATAGTTGTATCCTGGTTGTTATTGGTAGAGCCATTGATTTTTAACAACTCTTTGCCAGCATGGAAAATCCCAGCAGAAGAACAGAAACAGAAAAAGGCACTAGAAATTGCTCTTTAGAAAGGGGAACCATTCCAATACTAGAATGAGAAGAGACACACATCTGGAGAAAGGGGAACAGAGGCCTTCCCCTATGGACACTGACCAAAAACCAAAGGGCTCTCAAAAGTGATGAGAACTCAGGGTGGGGGTGGGGGGAGAGGAGTTGTGTTCAGGTGTTTGTTGTTTTGCCTAGATCTGTACTCTCCTCTGCTAAGAGTAAAGTGCATATTTAAGAAGTTCCTTTGCAAAGCTGGTGTTCCTGACTTTATCTGCTATATATCCCTAAAGAGCAAAAACTGGAGTGCTCATGGAGGTGCAATTCGGGGCGGTGGAAGTGGGACATGCATAAGTTGCTGCTGAGGGACAGCACTAGTTTCAGGGCTAAGGGCAGTTGGATGTGGAGTCCCACATCCCCAGGAAGGGGACCAGACAGGGAATCTGCACCTGAGGAGTGTGCCTGAGAAGCCAAAAGTAGAAACAGTGTCTTGACTCTGTCCAGACCCAGCTGGCTAGAAGCAAAGATCCAAAGGTTGTGTTCAGTACAGCAGACTGGTAACCATCCACAAGGGGAGCGAGGGGTGGGGGGCCTCAACCCTGGCTGTAATAGACAGTACAATCTTTAAACCAGAGTATAAACTATAATTCCACCCTCTGTATTCAGACTAACCAAATTATCTGTTTTCCAAAATTTCTACTCTGTTTGCCATTTTTAAACTAAACTTTTCCTTCTTGTAACTGGAAAGGAAATTAGCATTCTCAAACCATAAAAAATATTCCAGATGCAGAAACAATAAGTCTGCTGCATTTATCTGCAAATGCTTGATAAGGCTCTGGTTTTCCAGATATGGGATTCATCCGTTCTTTCTTGGAGTATTTTGCTTCAAACTGGGGACGTATTTCTTCCTAAAAAAGAGATGAGCAATTTTTACGTACAATCCAGTTAAGCAAGGTCAAATTTCAGATCACTTTTTTCATAAAATTATTTCTAATAATACATAAGTGAAGTGCCAGACACTTAAATCAGGAAATCAGTTGGGAAATCAGTAGGTCTTAATGAGGAAAACAGATCACTGTAAGAAAAAGGCATCTAAATTCACAGAATTACATCCATAAAATTTAACAAACTCCCCAGTTAGTTGCTATCATAAACCAGAGTGTTTGAAAATGTATATTTGTAAACAATATTGTTTCAAAGATGACACCAGGAAATTTTCTAGGATTTTGATAGTAGACGGTAGCAATTCAGCAAAGCAGGAATAAAATTGCACTTAATCCTTTTTCCAAGCTCACTTGTAAATAAAACTGCTTGCTAGATGCTTGTGTATCCTCCCAGTTTTAGCAAGAGGTTCCTCACTGTTTGAAAAAGTATCTTGCTCCTCATTATTACTGATTTATCTCTGAATGTGGGGAAAGTTAGATATAGGGCAGTATTTAAAGCTGTTCTGATTAGCAGAATTTATTCACCCCTTACTCAGGCAACATTCTCTTTAGCCCTCATTTCCAGCTGCATTAAATGGCTCCTGCCAGCCCCCTTGCTCTTGTTCTCCCAGCTCTGCCCCCTCCTGTAGATAGGGAATTCCAATAGGATGCGGCTATCCCCCTGTAGTCTGACTCCTTTAAGTAACAGTGGAAGACAGGCACGGCAAAACAAAAGAAAACACAAACCAGCCCTCCAGGTTGTCTCTGTCCTGGGAGAGAATTAGGGCAGGTCTGTTCTTACAATGGTGCAGCTGTGCCACCTTGCTATGCCGATGGGAGAGCTTCTCCTGTTGGCGTAGTTAGTCCACCTCCACAAGAGGCGGTAGCTATGATGACAGGAGAAGCCCTCCTGCTGACACAGCACTGTCTACACTGGTGGCTAGGTTGGTATAACCGCATTTCTCAGGGGAGTGAATTTTTCACACCCCTGATCAATGTAGTTATGCTGATGTTAGTTTATAGTGTAGACCTGGCCTTATCCACTCAAAGATCTTTTGAGGGAAGGGGTTGGTCCTAACTGAAATAGACACAAAACAACACAGATGCCCCCTCCCAGCAAGAGGCTACATAATAGGAGAGTACCCCATTCCCCTTCCCAGCCTCCAAGCCCCCTGCTCAGCTCCCCCCAGCCTCCTTGCTCTCTGTCTGCCCCCTCCTCCAGCCCCAGACAGTTGGGGAGGCTCGGGAAGGCAGGGGCTGGAGAGCAAACATGCCCCCACTCGCCCAGCAGCGATGGCTCCTGTCCTGATTCCTTGCTCCCTGCAACCTGCTCCATACACCAGGTCGCAATGCCACTCACTCAGATTTGGCCTGGCTGCCCCACTGACATCCATAATGCTAAGTAAATCCCAATCCCAAATCCAGGCAGGTTAAACTGTAAAGGGGTTGCATGTGTAAGAAATGCACCAACGACCAATACTGGGGTACCAGAGCTCATGGAAAGGCAGTTTGACCTTTTGTTACAATGTTTTGTTAGTTTCTTTAAGTGTCTTTTCATTGTGAGGACTCCACCCCTGATGGGTTTGAATCTGGACCCCTCAAATCAAAATTCAGCACTTCAGCCTCTTGAGTGCCTAATGTCCAATATCTGTTAGCAGCAGCAGCAGCTTTTCTATGCTCCTAATCTATGTGGGCTTCTAACTAGTAGGAGGCAAGACTAGGGTTGCCAACGCTGACTGAAGCTATTCTGGGAGATTTTTTCCCCCAACATGATTTAATGTCATTTTCTTCAAATACCCTATTCAAATCTCCTGGATTGCTTTCAATAGTCACCGGGAGATCAATGCTGATTCTGGGAGACTCCAGACCAGTCCTGGAGGGTTGGCAACCTAGGCAAGACCAGTACAGCTAAGTCCTAATTAACATCTTAAGTTTTAACAGCACCATTTGAGGCCACTCTCACCTTTCACTAGCGAGTCTCCAGCAAATCCATGACCGAACTATCCTCTAGACCAGTGGTTCCCAAACTTGTTCCGTCGCTTGTATAGGGAAAGCCCCTGGCGGGCCAGACCGGTCTGTTTACCTGCCGTGTCCGCAGGTTTGACCGGCACAGGCTGAGGGACGTACTGGCCGCCGCTTCCAGCAGCTCACATTGGCCTGGAGCAGCAAACCGCGGCCACTGGGAGCTGCGGGGGGTAGTGTCTGCAGATGGTCAATGTCAGCAAAATGTCTCATGGCCCGTGATCAGATTACCCTGATGGGCCACAGGTTGCCCACCCCTGCTCTAGACACATTGATAACAGTCCCAAAGCAATCCTGGGATTGGTCTGACAGCATGTGTGCACTGCCAGTGAAGCTCCCTGCTGCACAGGAGTCTGTTTTAAGTTCTTTAGCAGCCCCTTTATACTCTGGGATTCCACAGGAGCTCTCCACTTGGCCCGAAGCAGCCATTTGTTTTCCTTTGTATTTTTCACTTATTTCCTTCACCATCAGTGTTAAAGAAAACCCATCTTGTCAGCAAATAAGCAAATGTAACATCATGTGGCCTCTTCCCAAAGAGACAATTTCTGTCCTTAGGCTGAGAAGTCTGGTTCTGTGCTGGGAAAATCTACAGTGACCCTGGGGAAGGAATTCTTTCCCACAGACAGCAGAATAGCAGTGAAGCCACTGTGACCATTAATGCAGCCTGATGACTATTGTAGCCCTCCCACAAGGGCAATGAACCCCTCGTGGAGGAAAGGAACATAGCTCTGCCTGCCATTCTCCAACTCTGCCCACAAAAGAATCCTACATGCCTGGGAGCAAGGAAACCCAGAGCAGCAATGCTCCAGGCCATGCAGGGGTTCCAAATCCACCTTGCAGGTTCCTAGCGTCCTGAATAGTGAGCCCCCCTAGTTCCATTCCCATCAGAGCCCTGCATGCCTGTGTGGCAGCCACAGCAGAAGGGAGGTTGTGGCTATTTTTCACCTCCCCAGCCTCCTCTCCTAGTGGATTTTCCTCCACTGGGCATTGGGTGAATTTAGCTGCTTCACTGCAAGCCTTTTGGGCAATAATACAATGAGCAACCAGACTTCTGGGAGGTGTGAAAACCTTTTGAGGTTCCCCATCTGTATTCTTAGCAGCTATCCAAAGCAACCCCTTAGGAAACTCATCTTGATGTTGATGTATAGTTATTCAAGGGCAGGAAGGTCAACCTTTTGCATTTTTTAAAATCTGACTTTCTATGGACTAATAAGTAATTGCTTTAAAAAAAATTAAATCATGCTGAAAGATTCTTTTAGTGTGATTGTTGCTAGTTCTACCAAAATGGAGGCCAGATACTTTTCGAATCTACATTGGCATAAACCCAGAGAATGCCCCCAAACTTCAGTGAAGTTAGTTTGTATTTACATTGGTGAAGAATGAGAGCACAATTTGGCCTGCAGCAAGTTTCTTCACAGCTCTAGATGAAGCATCTTGGGAGAAAATGCTCGTCCTGGCATAAAGATCAATTATAAGATTTATTTTCTAGCTTCTGATGTGAAAGAGAAATTGATAATAAAACTAAAGGAAAAATTGGTTGTTGATTTTTAACCAGAACCTTTTATATGCAAGATTAAAGTAGTAAATTATCTACAAACCTCTTCTTCTTCCCAGTCTATCAAGTCCCAGTCATAAGCAATTACTGCTCGTCTTCTTTTCCAAAACTCCAGGAAAACAGTTGCTGGAGCAAATAGAAAAAAGAAATCGCAAGATCATTTTCAAATGAAGAAAATAAGTTAACTACTAGCATTATTGTTAAATGAAGCTGTTACATTATTTTCATTGGTTTGCATAAATGGACTTGTTTGAACAGCAAATCTTTCTGATGATCAAAACTGCATTAAAAAGGTGTTGCTTTCTGCTTTGGCTTGTGTCAGACATGGTTGAAGCTTTGGCGATTTCATTTAGTGCTAATTGAACATGTTTAATTTGCAATCAAATGAGCTACAGATTGAAAAGAATGAAATGGTTCCTGTGAGTCATCTTAGCTAAATTTAGATAGACCAATGACAAAGACAAAGTTTTCTTGGGAACAGTGTAGATGAAAAAGGTAGCTTGCCTTATCAGAAGACTATTTAAAATACACAGGAATCAGTATCTAGAGGAAGCAAAGAAGTTTCTAATCAGATTCCAGCGCACATGCAATTCATACAGAGCTGCTGAGGAGACTGGTGCCTTTAAAATACAGGAACAGATGTTTCTGGCATTGATAAGGGGGTTAATTTTTTTCATATGAAGCACAATTACATAACTCACTGGAGTATAGCATAAGTATAGCACTCACTGCACTATAGTATTCAGAAAAGTGGTTGTGCTTGCCACTGTGTTTTATATTGGCAGGAAAGATCAGGAAGTATTTAGTCAATTGATCATAATCCATGTCTTGGAGAATTAAACTGGCACTGTTTATAAACACATTATTTATTTACACGTAAACCACTGAAATCCATGGGAGTCATTCACTGACTTCAGTGGGCTTTGGATCTGGCCTTTAGCGGTCACGAGAGGTGCCAGATTGATAGCCCTGGAAACAGAAAACCTCTGTTTATTCACAGACCAGGGCAGGGATGCTCCCAGCAGTGACTATGCAAGCCTCCTGAACAACAGCCTGACAATGTGCCTCAAGTCTTGTCCTAGAGGGATCACCTTAGTGCACATGAATGCAGTTCATTCTCCATGACGATTAGTCCTTAGTCTGCCTACCGCCAACAAGAATCCCAATTATTATGGTGGTTTTTGTGATGCACACAGGTAACAGTTTTGTTTCCTAGTAACTGGATTCAGAGCATCAACTCATTTCACATAGTCTAGAAATCAGTCCTCAGAAAGTAATGACTTTTAGTTACTACCACGTCAGCTTGGATCTCTCTTTTCCCCACTCCCACTTCTCTACATTTTCAGGCTCAGTGGCAAAGTACAGTGAGAATGACTACTGTCCTCACATCTCCTTCCCACAAAGGCACACTGTATTAGAAATCTTGTGAGATTTTCAGTCCAATTTCCTGAACTTTTGAGGCTAATCCAAGATGAATCAAATTGTTTTCCCCTCTTATTTTTAAAGTACACAGTGGGGAAAAAAATCCACAGTTAGTATCTCTGCCTATGGCTCTTGAAGTTTCTTTCTGATACTATTTTTCATTTTTTCAGTATTCACCACTATGATCTCCAATATTCGATTTCCTTTTATTGTATTACACTCTTCTTTTTCTACTGAGGTCAGTAGCCCTTCTTTCCACCATTGACTATTATATCATATGCTGTTGATAGCTCATCTCACCGCATTTCTGTAATACTGAGAGCTTCTAAAAGTATCAAATTTTGAAACCCCCCTGCTTCCTTTCTAGTCAGATCATCTCTAATATCCTTGGTCATGTATTCAGCATTCATTTCTGAACAAGATAGTATAACATCATTCTAGAAAGTCAAGGTGGGTGAGGTAATATCTTTTATTGGACCAATTTCTGTTGGTGAGACAAGCTTTCAAGGTTACACAGAGCTTCCACAGACCTGCAGAAGAGCTCTGTGTAAGCTCAACAGCTTGTCTCTCTCACCAACAGAAGTTGGTCCAATAAAAGATATTGCCCCACCCACCTTGTCTTTCTAATATCGTGGAACCAACACAGGTATGACAACACTGCATATAACATTATTCCGTCATACTTGCAGTACTTCTGTTAGGATATTTCAAAATGTACATTTATCCCATATGCTCAAACAAAATTCTTGGAAAGCTCTGAAGTTCAGAACTTACAGACATACTTTAGTATAGTTCTGCTACACTACTGTTTGCCCTCCTTTCAATCTGTCTTGAGATTCAATCTAACAGCAACCTTCTACAAAACACCCCCCTCGACAGGACTTCCTTGAGCACTTTCTGTCTAACTTGTGACCTTTTATAGTTGCGAGGCTGGCTTTCTCTAGTGGTTAATGACCTATTGTTCATCTCTCTTTTCTTACGCTACTTTATTTCAGAGCATTGATGAATACTCTCATTCCTTCTAATCTTCTTGAACACACTACATACTCGTGGATTATGTTAAAGAACCTCCTCAGATTCTGCCCCCTTTGAGAGCAGAAGGAGGAGAATGTTTTATGTTCTGAGGAGTATATTGGCATTTCTTATTGCTAATAAAAATACTAAATAGTTCCACTAGTTTCTGTTCTTTAAACTTTGCATTTCAGCAACTGTTCCAGTGTTAATTCCTTTATCGGAGAAAACATGCTTCCGTGTAGTCAAGAAGGAATTATAATTAGGACTTTTCTAGTGTCTCTTAGCCTCTTGAAAAAACTGTGGAGAAAGGAAGAGGTAGGCATATAAATTAAAATCATTCAGTTGCTTCTCTAGCGAAGCATTCAGAATGACTGCCTCTGGATAATAGCACCGGTTGAAGAATGACACAACTTTGGTGTTGAGCTTCAAACAAAGCTGGACAACAAAATCATTGTAATATTCCCCCGCTCCATGTCAAATAAGCAACTGCTATAATGTTACATGACCTTAAAAGAACTTGTTTATTGTTTAATTTATTGACAAACATCAATTTTTATCACAAGTCTGTACAAAGCGTGAACATGTCTGTGTGTATATGTGTGTGTGTGTGTGTGTGAAGTAGAGGACGGAGGTTTCTCATAACTTGATCCTTAGCCAACAGCTATTGTATCTTTAGCAAGAACTAGTCTAGGCAAAAGAAAATTAGTGACATTCCTCCCTAGAGGCTGTACTAATGTTTCCCCACTAAGCACAATACATCTTTTGGCATAAGGGATGACATTTAGATCTTTTCCTCTAAAACAACAAACATGAAAATGTAGGGCTTGGCTTTCGCAAGTGCTAAGCACTCATTACTCCAAGTGAAGTCAATGGGAACTGCAAATGTTCTGCACCTTTGAAAATCAAGCCCAGATGCTTGATAGGAAAAAGTATTCGTCCATTTCTGAGATTTGGTAAGCCTGGGTGAGAATATCCTCCCAGAAGAATTCTGTGTCTCTGAGGGTATGTCTACACTTCAAGCTAGGGATGTAATTCCCAGCTTGAGGAGACCTACCCACTCTAGCTCTGATAGATCTAGTGCACTAAAAATAAACTATAGCCATGGCAGTACAAGCAACGGGAGGGGGTACCACCTATCTACGTGCCTAGCGAGGGGTGGCCCATGTATTTAAAAGGATCATTCATATACTTCAAGAAAGCATCCCATATATCTGAGAATTTTTCTTGAAAACAGAGGCACTGGAACAATTTGTATAGTGGGGGTGCTTACAGCCTTGAACCAAACTGTAATAGAAACCACTTCAAGTCAGGGGGCGCTGCAGCACCCCCCAAACTCCTAGTTCCAGCACTTATGCTTGGATATAACATGATGCCTTTCCCCAGAAAAGACGAGGCCTGAGGAATGACTGAATAAAGACTCTAGAACTTAACTCAATATCAACACATTTTAAAATTCTAGTTTTTCCACCAGGATATAAATGTCCATCTGGATACTGCTTATTTGATCCATTTTTAAAATTAAAATGTCCAGAAACTGAACATGAAAAATATAAATTCTTACCCTTTCCCTCCACATTTTCACTGAACCAGAAAAGACTTGATTGGGAAGAGTCAAGCCAATACTCTGCATTTCAGCATCTGAAACTAGGCATGCTGGAGTTTAAAGGGTCCTATCTCACACCATACATTTAAAGGAAAACGTACTAAATATTACACAAATCCAAAGAAAGACTTACCCCACACTGCCATGAAAACAGCAAAAAAGACAGTAGCTCCATTGTCAAAAAGGTGAGTTACCTGTGAATGAGACCAATAACCTGATGAATTCATTATTTGAAGGTTCTATTCACAATGTATTGTGTTTTGTTAAAAAAGATAAAGATAAAAATGGATGGTGCTCATGAGAGCCGCTAGACTGGCTGTCCTGAAGACCAACATCCTCTCTGTGGGCCTTACCCTGAATGGTGCTCAGCATGGGAGTTACAGGTGCTTAGCACCTCTCAGGATCAAGACCCATATCAGCTGAACAGTTATCTCTTGTATAGACGTATAACTTCTGGGGTAGTTCATCCTTTTCAGCCCAAGGTAATGTGTTTTGAGAAGCTATGCACTCAAGATGGTTCATAAGTGCTGTTCCATGTGCTAGGACATAATTTTTGTGACTGCTGAATATATCAAGTGCAATTGCATAATACGTGTAAATAAGTTCTAAAGACCAAATTCCGTCAGAGTATAAGTGGGTTCATTGAAGTGAAGGGACTGAATTTGCTCCGTCACTTGGAACTTTTTTTTATTTAATCAAGTTTATTAAAGATATTCACAAAATACTGAGAAAGAATAAACATTTTCTATTTGGATAGTTTAAATGTACCTTGGCATAAACACAGCTGTCTGACAACCTCATGAAGGGACAGTATTTATCACATATTGGACACATTATAATATCTGTAGCTTGACAGACTTCTTTACTGGAAAAAGAGAGAAGATAATGGTTGATACTTTCATACACAATTATCATTCTTAAAATGGACCAATATATTTCTCTGAAATCACAGATGGTGAATTAAATTTCTCGTATCATACATTTCTAGTGCTTTCTGTTAGTGATGTCAGTATGTGCTTGCTGTCTACAACACTTTGAGATATGTACACTATGACTGTGTAGGTCTTCTCAACTTCATATATGAATAATGCCTTTCTCAAGAAAACACATGCACTTTGAAATCTTTAGATGGCATGTCCTTTTGTTTTTTTTTTAAGAAAGAGCAAAATCAAAAAGGACTAGACAACATGTAGAGAATAGTCCTGCCGTGGCTGGCAGGAGAGACAGGATGAGTTATTAGCACTTTACCATTTCTAAATTGTCCCTGAGCCAAGAGAGATCTCCAACAGAAGGAGATAGGAATATGGTGAGTACAGATTAACGGGAATTTCGTTAATTTCAAGGGACTCTTTCAGGCACTGCCTCAGGCTGTGAAGCAGTGTGGAGGTGTAAAACCTCCAGAGGAGCTCCAGGTGGCACAATGCCTGAAAAGTGCCATCTGGAGCGTTGGGAAGCACACTCTCCTTGGAGAGTGACATTTCCTCTCCCCTCTTCCCGCCACTCAGAAAGCCATGGCTCCACCTGCTCCCCGTCACTGTGAGACGCTAGCTTGGGCAGCACCCCTAACTTTACATAGTCCATGCACTCAGGGGACCACATGATATCCAGCCCATGTGCCAGAGCTCAAGACAAGGGAGACTTGATGCACGTTCTCCACTACCTTGTGAAAGCCGGGCACAATCTTGCCCTATGTGTTTACATTGTTTTTGTTAAAGACTTGATACCATATGGTGAATTTTAAAATAAGAAATTAAACAGAACCAAATTATACACAACAACCCCAAACATGTACAAATACGGGTAACTTCACTAATAAAAGTGCTCACTTTACCTGACTTGGCAGTGGTTCAGTGTTGTGACTCCATACAAAAAGACAAACAATCCAATGAAGGCAGCTGGGAAGAGCATTCCTGTGTACCAGCCTAACCAGGCAAAGTACAAGCCAATTTTCTCACCAAAATACCGCCTGTTTAAAACACAACAGAGTAAAGTTACCTGCCAGTTTTTGTAGGTTTTATTTAGCATTGTTTGCTAACAGAAAAGGAAGCTTTAAGTCATATTTGAGGGTAGAAATTGGGGCTAAGATTTTCTAAAACAGGAGCCTAAATCCATACTTAGGCGCCTGCATGTTCGTCAACAACTCCCATCGAGGGCAGCAGTACTGGATGTTGAACGTTTTTGAAAATTTGGTAATTGGTTCTGTATGTCCAGGAAACAAAAGGCCAAATGCTGCTCTCCGTTATACAGGAGTGTTTCCTGAGTAACTCTGTTGAAATTGATGTAGTTACACTGGACCCAGAGCATTTCCAAGAAAAACACAGTTACTAACCTGTTCCATAACTGTTGTTCTTCAGGAAGTGTTGCATGTGTCCATTCCATTCTTGGTGTTGGTGTGCCCAGTGCATGGCTGTAGGAAACTTTTCCCCTCAATGGTACCTGTTGGGCAGTTCGAGCTCCCCCTGCTGCTGCATGCCACTGTGTTCAGGCATAAAGAAGGGGCAGAGCCAACCCTAGCCCCCCCTCAGTTCCTTCTTGCCATAACTCTGATGGAGAGGGGTAGGTGGGCAGGTTGTAAAATGGGCATGTGCAACACATCTCGAAGAGCATCAGTTACGGAACAGGTTAGTAACTGTTTTTTCTTCGTTGAATGATTGCACGTGTGCATTCCTCTCTTGATGACTCACAAGCCACAAGACAGGAGGCAGGATTGGAATCTATTTCAATAAAGAGTAAAGAACAACTCATCCCACTCTAGCAGCATCTCTGGAGTCTTGAGCCAGAGCATAGTGGGAAGCAAGTATGTGGACCAAGAACAAGATTGCCACTCTACAAATGTCTGCAATTGGAATTTCTGCCAGAAAGGCCACAAAGGCTAATTGTGACCTTGTTGAATCAGCTGTGACACTGTTGGATGCAGCGACATTAGTAGGGTTGCCAACTTTCTAATTATACAAAACCGAACACCCCTGCCCAGCCCCCCTGCCCTGCCCCTTTCCCGAGGTCCCGCCCCCGCTCACTCCATCCCCACTCTCTCCATCGCTCGCTCGCTCTCCCCCACCCTCACTCATTTTCACTGGGCTGGGGCAGGGGGTTTGGGTGCAGGCAGGGGCTGGGCCAGGGGGTTGGGGGAGTGTGGGCTCCAGGAGGGAATTTGGTTGCGGGAGGGGACCCCGGGCTGGGGCAGGGGTTGGGGTGCGGGGTCCCAGCGACACTTACTGCGGCTCCCAGGAAGTGGCTGCCCCTGCAGCTCCCATTAGTCGTGGTTTCCGGCCAATGGGAGCTGCGGAGCCGGTCCTCGGGGCAGGGGCAGTGCACGGAACCTCCCTGGCCATCCATGTGTCTAGGGGCTGCAGGGACCGGGTGGTCACTTCTGGGAGCTGCGCAGAGCTAGGGCAGGCAGGGAGCCGCCAGGGTCCCTTTTCAACCAGGCATTCCAGTTGAAAACCAGATGCCTGGCAACCCTAGACATTAGCCAAGTCATAGCACATGAGTATGCAAAATGCAATCCAGGAATAAATTCTCAGGATGGGGGGGGGGACTAACCTCTTACTCTGTCTGCCACTGCTACGAACAACTGGGATGATTTATGAAAGTGTCTGGTGTAGTAGGAAGAGAGCCTGAGACATAAGCCCTTGTATCAGAGGCCTGAACTAAAGTAGTGGTCAAAACTTTGCTGATATGAAGCAAAGTCAGGTTGTGAGCAAGAGGCAGGCCCTGTTCACAGAATTTGGCAAGCACAGGGCTGATATTGCAAAAACACATATTCTTAAGAGGTGCTGGGCACAGAGCACTCATGCAAGCACATTCCAGACGGATGATACCAGAACACCTTGATACCAGCAAATTGTCCAAAGATAACAGGAACACATTGACCAAGTTGCTAGACTCTGGGGATGGAGCCACTCAGTGAGTAGACTCAGCCCTGATAATTGAGGGCACTGAGTACGCACTGTGTAGGGAAGATCTGGAAGCTGGGGGAAATGCCCAAGGACTCCAGAATGGCCACCAATATGAGGCAGAGTTCCATTGTCCCAGCAATATTTTTGAGGCAGGTCCCATTGAAGGGTCATGGTGATAGATGGGAAGATAGGATCTGTGCAGAGACCAGTCCTGCTGTGGGGTAGTGATAGGTAAGATCCCACCTCCAAGTCTGACAGTGAGAATTCCCCTCATCTGACCATGGCAGGGCTGATCCAGTCAGTGCCAGGGTCCTGTGCTGAGAGTCTAGTGATGGATGGAGTGATGCCATCATAGCAGGTTTCCCCTTGGATGGTAATGAGGGGCCACCTGCAGTACTGAAACTTGAATCACTGGCAGAAGTGGCAGTGGTGCCGAGGGACCAGACTCCTGTAGGGAAGACAACACTGGCACTTCTCACTGAAGCTGCCACACTCAGCACCGAGTCAGACTGGGTTGGCTCCGATGGTGGCCTCCATCACAGGAATTTCAGCCTAGCCTCCCTAGCCTTCTTTGTCCTAGGTTTGAACTCCCTGCAAATCTGTCACCGCTCCTTCACCTGTGCTTCCCCAAAGCACTTCAGGCAGCTATTGGGCAGGTCACTCACTGACACAGGTTTGGCACAAAAAGCACATGTCTTGAAATCCAGTGATTGGGACATACCTTGGTACTGTGAATGGAATAAAGGCCAAATGGAAAAAACAACAAGTCTGACAAATAGACTAATTACTCACCCCCCCCCACACACACACACAGAGTCCAGTATAGTACAGAGTTCCAACGACCATCATGGGTGGTAAGAAGGAATTGAGGAGGACTCGATGCAGCTCTGCCCTTTATACCCGCACACAGTGGCACATGGTAGCAGGGGGAGCTTGAACCAGCCAATGGGTACCTCTGAGGGAAAAAGTTCCCAATGGCCATGTGCTGGGTGCACTGACACCAAGAGTGGAATGCATATGTGCAATCACCCGAAGAAGAATTGATGAATCAGAGCGCATTCTTCTACCTTGCTTTCTTATTTCTGTTTGGAACTTCTCTTACCAGAGTCTCTAGAAAATTTATTCCACAATTCCAACATGGACTGAAAGCGTACCGCACCCTGATCATGACGTCTGATGCTTTATAAATCAATCAATCAATCAATAATAATAATAACAATAATAATAACAATAATGATGAACAGTTTAAAAGATCATTCTCCAGATTCATTTTAAGGAATGAGGAAATATAACCATCCTGTGCTTCAGAAACTTTAGGGTCAAATCACAGCTGGGTGTCAGGTCAGTTTAAATATGTTTTACATCAGCACAACTTGTTATGCTAATATTGTAGCATAGATTCATAGACTCTAGGACTGGAAGGGACCTCAAGAGGTCATTGAGTCCAGTCCCCTGCCCTCATGGCAGGACCAAATACTTTCTAGACCATCCCTGATAGACATTTATCTAACCTACTCTTAAATATCTCCAGAGATGGAGATTCCACAACCTCCCTAGGCAGTTTATTCCAGTGTTTAACCACCCTGACAGTTAGGAACTTTTTCCTAATGTCCAACCTAAACCTCCCTTGCTGCAGTTTAAGCCCATTGCTTCTTGTTCTATCCTTAGAGGCTAAGCTGAACAAGTTTTCTCCCTCCTCCTTATGACACCCTTTTAGATACTTGAAGACTGCTATCATGTCCACTCTCAGTCTTCTCTTTTCCAAACTAAACAAACCCAATTCTTTCAGCCTTCCTTCATAGGTCATGTTCTCAAGACCTTTAATCATTCTTGTTGCTCTTCTCTGGACCCTCTCCAATTTCTCCACATCTTTCTTGAAATGCAGTGCCCAGAACTGGACACAATACTCCAGTTGAGGCCTAACCTGCACAGAGTAGAGCGGAAGAATGACTTCTAGTGTCTTGCTCACAACACACCTGTTAATGCATCCCAGAATCATGTTTGCTTTTTTTGCAACAGCATCACACTGTTGACTCATATTTAGCTTGTGGTCCACTATAACCCCTAGATCCCTTTTTGCCATACTCCTTCCTAGACAGTCTCTTCCCATTCTGTATGTATGAAACTGATTGTTCCTTCCTAAGTGAAATACTTTGCATTTGTCTTTATTAAACTTCATCCTGTTTACCTCAGACCATTTCTCCAATTTGTCCAGATCATTTTGAATGTTGACCCTATCCTCCAAAGCAGTTGCAATCCCTCCCAGTTTGGTATCATCTGCAAACTTAATATGCGTACTTTCTATGCCAATATCTAAGTTGTTGATGAAGATATTGAACAGAGCCAGTCCCAAAACAGCCCCCTGCGGAATCCCACTCGTTATATCTTTCCAGCAGGATAGGGAACCATTAATAACTACCCTCTGAGTACGGTTATCCAGCCAGTTATACACCCACCTTATAGTAGCCCCATCTAAGTTATACTTGCCTAGTTTATCAATAAGAATATCATGCAAGACCGTATCAAATGCCTTACTAAAGTCTAGGTATACCACATCCACCGCTTCTCCCTTATCCACAAGACTCGTCATCCTATCAAAGAAAGCTATCAGATTGGTTTGACATGATTTGCATCTGACTGCTAGGGTCAAAGAGTGAAACCAGCCAGTGTTGTTGCCTTTAGACTGCCTGAAAACATTCTTGGTCAGCCTTTTACAGTAAGGAAGAAAACACCTATGTTGTTTCTTGGGTGAGAGGCAGTGGAGGAGAGAGAAAGAGAGTGAACAACACTTGGCCTGGAATGAATGAAATCATCAATTTTAAAATGCATGTCAAAGAGTTTCCAGTTGGAGCAATCCATCTGTCTGAGTTAAAATGATATTTTGTATTTTTAAAGCAATGTGAAGATTGATCTACACTGATTATCATCATTCAAACTCAGCTTCACTATACCAAAGGCCAATGCTGTCATATTGCTTTTATTCCTCTGTCATTCAACAGAGCCCACAATTCTTCTGGCTAAAGAGACAGAAATATGGCAGTAACATGGTCAATTCTGACAAGGGTAGCAAGTCTCGCTGTACAAAGACACACTGACATGAGTTTGAGATGCCTGACTTAGCTGCATGAGTGAACGCTGTGGCCTAATTTTTTGGCTGACAATCTGTCTGCTCCACTGAGAAAGAAAATTTCCATTTTATGAGATTATTTGCATCAGCACCTATTTTTACCGACGTATATAATTCAAAGTAGTGAAGCAAAGTATTAAAGACATTCTTCTGTGGTGAATGAGGGAGTTACGTGTAGTATTTTTATGTTCCTCAGGTTATGTGTTCGATATTAATCTGCTTGCTGCCAGGAGTTAAGTCACAGGAAACCCTTAAGGGAGAACCAACATGAAATGAAACAATGACAAAGATAAGACTCCTTGGGGAACAATCAGAAAGCTATTCATTAGGGATATCCCCTGCCTGCAGCTAGTCTGCTGTGGTGTATTCTTCCCAGACCAAAACCAAGGATCAAAGGGGCTCCTAAACCTAGGGTTACCATACATCCGTTTTTTCCCAGACATGTCCGGCTTTTTGGTAATAAAACCCCTGTCCGGGGGGAACTGCCAAAAAGCCGAACATGTCCGGGAAAAATACCGCCGGCCGGGCACTTCCCCTCCTGCGGCTGCTGTGCTCCCTACCCTGACTCTTCTGCTCTGTTTAAAGCTGAGCTGCCCGAGCGCTACCGGCTTTGGGCAGCCTCCATGCTTCCGGACCCTGAGCCGCCAACCGAGCACTTCCCCTCCTGGGCTCCGGGGGCGCAGGGTCCAGAGGCATGGGGGCTGCCCGAAGCTGGTAGCACTCGGGCAGCTCGGCTCTTAAACAGAGCCGAAGGGTCAGGGGAGGAGCACAGCAGCTGGAGCTCGGGAGGGGAAGTCCCGGCCAGGGGCGCAGGGTCCGGAGGAATGGGGGCTGCCAGAAGCCCGAGCGCTACTGGCTTCACAGTTTGCCGGGCAGCCTCCAGACCCTACGCCCCCGGCTGGGCGCTTCCCCTCCCGGGCTCCATCTGCGCTGGGGAAGTGCCGGCCGGGGGCGCAGGGTCTGGGGGCTGCCCGGCAAACCGTGAAGCCGGTAGCGCTCGGGCAGCCCTTTTCGCGTGGCTGGGAGGGAGGAGGGGGTATGCGGGGCGCTCAGGGGAGGGGGTGGAGTTAGGGCAGGGAATTTGGGGAAGGGGCGGAGAAGGGGCAGAATTGGGGCGGGGCCGGGGGTGCGAAAGGGGTGGGGCCAGGGCCCCGTGGAGTGTCCTCTTTTTTTATTTTTTAAATATGGTAACCCTACTAAACCTTAAAGATGCTGGCCTCAGGAAAGAGGAGAGGGTGAGTGAGTTGTCAGCAGACTGAGTCTGGCACCCCAAACTGACTGAGACACACGGCGAAGAAACGCCACAAGGAGTGCAGCAAGGAGGTTGTCACTGCCAACCCAGAGATGGGAATATGCTGGACCTACCTGAGCAATGGATAGATTAAGGTTAGGTAGGAAATATGCATGCAGGATTCTTTGTTGTGATAACCTCTTTTTCTAAAGTCTGTGTTTCCTATTGCAATTAAGTATT
This sequence comes from Chrysemys picta bellii, assembly GCF_011386835.1. Lineage (NCBI taxonomy): Eukaryota > Metazoa > Chordata > Testudines > Emydidae > Chrysemys > Chrysemys picta. The sequence goes on along the minus strand of NC_088791.1, from coordinate 87,600,595 downwards.
AACTTGGTTGAGAAGAAGCTGCTTTTGAGCCACATTAATCAGTCACCGGTTCCCTGAGAAAAAGGGACGACAGGTGCCAAACGCAGTTGAGCCTGTTGGGTTAACATGGTTGGTAAAAGGGCGGGGGGTTTGCAGCCCAGAGATCCAGGCTGAGAGTGATTAAACTGCATGGGGGTTCCACCCAGAGTGAGGTGCAGGAAGCCAGGCTTGCTTCACCTGAAGGGTGCACTTGAGAGGGACAAAAAGAGGTCTAAGGCATAGCTCACCCAGCAACTCTGACCCCCGCAGATAAGATTTCTCTTGTATTATGGTGCTTCCCACACTCCAGCATGGATGTTCTCTCTTTCCGCTCCCTTAACTGAAAATCGTTCCCGACAAACAATGTATTTTCCCTGTTTGCACCCTTTATATCTGCTGGTTGCAAAATGCAGGGCTCCTCTTACGATCCAGAGATCAAGCCAACAGTTTCTTCTGATATCAAGGCTGATTTCAGTTTTAATTTGTGCATTAAATGGCAAAATGAATAGGTGCTGCCACTGGCGATCTAAACTTCTGCAATTAGGAAGGAGACAACTGAGGCCACTTGTGAACACTTATCTTTTAAAGCGCACTCTGTACTGCCATTGCTTTGATACATACTGATTTAGATATAGATAAATGGCATCTTTCTTTTCGCACTCACGTGTTTTACACTGTGATAACTCCATGTACTGCACTGAGAGTAAGACCGGAATCAGGCCCTGTAGGGGTTTGGCCGGGGCTCGTCCCCCTCCGGGGCGGCGGGGAACCCGGTCGCCTCGCTACTTAGGTCAGGTGAGTTAGGGAATTCGCCTGTCCGTGCGGCAAACAGTCAGCAGCTCAGGCCCACAGGCAGGGGCTGAGCGAACAGTTTAATATTAGGAAGCCCAGGCCCTGGGTCAGGGCAGGCAACGAACAGTCAGTAGCTCAGGCCCTCAGGCAGGGGCTGAGCAAACAGTTCAATAACACTGGTCTACAATTTTTGAGAAGTCGTCTGCTTCAGAGATAAAATGTGCTATTTATTATGTATTTTGATGTGCTGAATTCAAATATGACAATTAAAACAACTGATTGGCTACTGTTTCTAAGATATTTAAGTTTTTACATTTTATGTCTATGGATATTGTGTAGATAGTAGAGTTTTAATCATAAATTGTAAACCTAGGTCTTTTCATGTGTTTATGGTTGCTTTACATGATAATATTTCACCTGTCCTGTTTATGTAACACTTTAAAAATCAGCAAAAGGGTTGTATCAATAAAATTTATTATGAAACAAAAGGCAAAAAACTATTATGTACATAGTTTAGTCCTATTCAGTGTCTACTCGGCGCTTCTTGGCTTGTCTCTTGTATTCATTAAATGGAGCATCTCTTGTCACTGTCCAGCCATAGTCCTCAAGCATTGATGGGCTCCATTTGCCCTGATAGCGTTTCTCCATTGTTGCAATGTCCTGGTGAAATCGCTTGCCGTGCTCGTCACTCACTGCTCCGCAGTTCGGTGGAAAAAAATCTAGATGAGAGTGCAAAAAATGTATCTTTAGTGACATGTTGCAACCAAAGCTTTTGTATGCCTTGAGGAGGTTTTCCACCAACCACCTGTAGTTGTCTGCCTTGTTGTTTCTGAGAAAATTTATTGCCACTAACTGGAAGGCTTTCCATGCCGTCTTTTCCTTGTCACGCAGTGCGTGGTCAAATGCATCATCTCGAAGAAGTTCACGAATCTGAGGACCAACAAAGACACCTTCCTTTATCTTAGCTTCACTTAACCTTGGAAATTTTTCACGGAGGTACTTGAAAGCTGCTTGTATTTTGTCAATGGCCTTGACAAAGTTCTTCATCAGACCCAGCTTGATGTGTAAGGGTGGTAACAAAATCTTCCTTGATTCAACAAGTGGTGGATGCTGAACACTTTTCCTCCCAGGCTCCAATGACTGTCGGAGTGGCCAATCTTTCTTGATGTAGTGGGAATCTCTTGCACGACTATCCCATTCGCAGAGAAAACAGCAGTACTTTGTGTATCCAGACTGCAGACCAAGCAAGAGAGCAACAACCTTCAAATCGCCACAAAGCTGCCACTGATGTTGGTCGTAGTTTATGCACCTCAAAAGTTGTTTCATGTTGTCATAGGTTTCCTTCATATGGACTGCATGACCAACTGGAATTGATGGCAAAACATTGCCGTTATGCAGTAAAACAGCTTTAAGACTCGTCTTCGATGAATCAATGAAGAGTCTCCACTCATCTGGATCGTGAATGATGTTGAGGGCTGCCATCACACCATCGATGTTGTTGCAGGCTCCATGAAGAAGAATGGGACAAGATCCTTTTGACGGTCACGGAACATGGAAACCCTAACATCACCTGCCAGGAGATTCCACTGCTGTAGTCTGGAGCCCAACAGCTCTGCCTTACAGTTGGGTAGTTCCAAATCCCTGACAAGGTCATTCAGTTCACCTTGTGTTTTGCCTAAAAAGCAAGTACTGTCCAAACCCAGTCATAGATTTAGTCATAGATCCAGTCAAAGATGTATTTTAGTCATTTCTGGTTTCAATTGAGATCCCTTCCCTTTATAACTCAGTGACCCAGAATTAGTAAAGTTTGACTACATTTATTTCAGAAGCATTTTGGCTGTAGAGCAGTGTAAGCAGAGATTTAGCTGATATATTTTTAGAATGAAAATACTGAACTACTGATCATTGCATATAAAATATGGGCCTGTAGCGAGGCGGCCTGGTTCCCCACTGCCCCAGAGGAGGATGAGGCCCTCTGGACGCCAAAGTGGGCGGAGCCAGTGGAGCTTGCGCCCGCCCCCCAGAGGTCAGGGCGCAGGACAGGAAGTACAAAAGCCCAACCCCAGAGCTCACTAGAGGCCCGGCCGCCGGAGAAGCCAGACGCCTGTGGCCTAGCTCCCGGTTGGGAGACTCCTGCAGTTTGCGGCCGACTCAAGGACTGGCCAGACTCTGACCAGACCCTGGAGAAGCTGGTAAACCTGCCCGTGGCAAGTTACCCAGAGGAGCTGCCAAGCCTACTGCTCGCCGGGTACCCAGAGGAGCCCATGGTGCTTGATTCCTTGGAAGACTCCATCCAGACGCAGGTACCTCTTGAGGGGGAGGTAGAAAGTAGCCCGGGGGCAGCCGACCCTGGTCTTGCAGCAGCACACCCAGAGCCAATGTCTGTGTGTTGCGGTCAGGCAGGGACGGCTTTAGGGCGAGTCAGCTGATTCCCTGGAATTGGGCCCCGCGCACCTAAGAGGGCCCCGCAACGTCCCAAAGGAGCTGCCGCCGAAGTCCCGGCGCTGTCTTCGGCGGCAGCTCAATCGCTGCCGCGGAGGAAAGTCCCTCCACCAAAGTGCCGCCAAAGGCACCGGCAGCCGATTGAGCTGCCGCCGAAGTCCCGGCACTGTTGTTGTCGGCAGCTCAATCGTTGCCGCTGTCTTCAGCGGCATTTCTGCGGAGGGTCCTTCCTCCGCGGCAGCGATTGAACTGCCACCGAAGACAGCGGCAGGACTTCAGTGGCAGCTCCTTCGAATCAGGCCCCGCGGTGCCTAAAGCCGGCCCTGCGGTCAGGATCCCCACTGACGCAGCAGTGGGTCTTCTGCCGCTGCTAAGGCCCCAGGCTGGGACGCAGTGAAGTGGGAGGGCCTGCGTCCCTCCTGCCACCCAACGTGCAGGAGGCAGTCTCCCCCTCTCCCAGGTCCTTCGGAGCCAGGACCTGGGCCTCCTAAACTTATTTGTCTGCTCAGCCCCTGCCTGAGCACCTGAGCCACTGACTCTCTACTGTCCCGCCCTGACCCAGGGCCTGGGCCTGGGCCTGCTTTCTAAAACTGTTTGCTCAGCCCCTGCCTGAGGGCCTGAGTCACTGACACACTACTGAGCCGCCCTGACCCAGGGCCTGGGCCTGCTGTTCTAAAACTGTTTGCTTAGCCCCTGTCTGAGGGCCTGAGTCACTGACACTCTCTGTCCCGCCCTGACCCAGGGCCTGGGCCTGCTGTTCTAAAACTGTTTGCTTAGCCCCTGTCTGAGAGCCTGAGTCACTGACACTCTCTGTCCCGCCCTGACCCAGGGCCTGGGCCTGCTGTTCTAAAACTGTTTGCTTAGCCCCTGTCTGAGGGCCTGAGTCACTGACACTCTATGTCCCGCCCTGACCCAGGGCCTGGGCCTGCTGTTCTAAAACTGTTTGCTTAGCTCCTGTCTGAGGGCCTGAGTCACTGACACTCTATGTCCCGCCCTGACCCAGGGCCTGGGCCTGCTGTTCTAAAACTGTTTGCTTAGCCCCTGACTGAGGGCCTGAGTCACTGATACTCTACTGTCCCGCAATGACCCAGGGCCTGGGCCTGCTGTTCTAAAACTTTGCTCAGCCCCTGCCTGAGCCACTGACTCTCTACTGTCCCGCCCTGACCCAGGGCCTGGGCCTGTTACACTGCTCTACAGCCAAAATGCTTCTGAAATAAATATAGTCAAACTTTACTAATTCTGGGTCACTGAGAATGAAAATGATGCTTAAAATTGTTGATTGGCTCTAGTTTTCAAGATATGCTATTGGGTCAGTATATACAACCCTTGACTTGGGAATGGCGGAGGATAAGTGAGTTATAAAGGGAAGGGATCTCAATTTAAACCAGAAATGACTAAAATACATCTTTGACTGGATCTATGACTAAATCTATGACTGGGTTTGGACAGTACTTGCTTTTTAGGCAAAACAATGAATGATGCAATCTGAAGCTGGTATTGCGTCATACATGATATGAATTGCATCATGTTATTCCTAGAAGTCATGGATGATGCAATCATAACGAAGCTTACATCACTCTGCTGAACAAATTGCCCTAGATCAGCTCTAGAAATCATACAGTGTCATGCTCTCTTATTTGTCGGTGTTTGATTTTGCAAAGGGACACATTTCTGTTTAGCCAAAGTGAGCAGAGATGCCTCGTACTTGTGTGAACAGTGCAGATAACTTCTGCTATGTTTGTGGTGAAGTGACTTTTGCATCACAAAAGCGCAGTATAACCACTATGGTTAAGAAAGCCTATCACCTTTATTTTGGCTGCAAAATTGGAGATCAGGACAAGAGGTGGGCCCCACACATATGCTGCAACACTTGTGCAACAAATCTTCGTCAGTGGTTGAACAGGAAAAGGAAATCTATGCCTTTTGCAGTGCCAATGATTTGGAGAGAGCCAACAGATCATACCAGCAATTGTTACTTCTGCATGGTGCCTTCAGTTGGGAAAGGTGTGTCAAAGAAGAAAATGTGGACTGTGCATTATCCAAACATTCCATCAGCTATACGCCCAGTACCCCGCGGAGAAGGACTGCCGGTTCCTGATGCACCAGAATCATTCTCACTTGAGTCAGACGAGGAAGAGGATGAAACTTCTGGTCCTGAACCATCAATGTGACAGGACCCACATTTTCTCCCATCCTCCTCCTCTGAACCACACCTCATAACACAAGGTGAACTGAATGACCTTGTCAGGGATTTGGAACTACCCAAGAGTAAGGCAGAGCTGTTGGGCTCCAGACTACAGCAGTGGAATCTCCTGGCAGGTGATGTTAGGGTTTCCATGTTCCGTGACCGTCAAAAGGATCTTGTCCCATTCTTCTTCATGGAGCCTGCAACAACATCGATGGTGTGATGGCAGCCCTCAACATCGTTCACGATCCAGATGAGTGGAGACTCTTCATTGATTCATCGAAGACGAGTCTTAAAGCTGTTTTACTGCATAATGGCAATGTTTTGCCATCAATTCCAGTTGGTCATGCAGTCCATATGAAGGAAACCTATGACAACATGAAACAACTTTTGAGGTTCATAAACTACGACCAACATCAGTGGCAGCTTTGTGGCGATTTGAAGGTTGTTGCTCTCTTGCTTGGTCTGCAGACTGGATACACAAAGTATTGCTGTTTTCTCTGCGAATGGGATAGTCGTGCAAGAGATTCCCACTACATCAAGAAAGATTGGCCACTCCAACAGTCATTGGAGCCTGGGAGGAAAAGTGTTCAGCATCCACCACTTGTTGAATCAAGGAAGATTTTGTTACCACCCTTACACATCAAGCTGGGTCTGATGAAGAACGTTGTCAAGGCCATTGACAAAATACAAGCAGCTTTCAAGTACCTCCGTGGAAAATTTCCAAGGTTAAGTGAAGCTAAGATAAAGGAAGGTGTCTTTGTTGGTCCTCAGATTTGTGAACTTCTTTGAGATGATGCATTTGACCATGAACTGCGTGGCAAGGAAAAGACGGCATGGAAAGCCTTCCAGTTAGTGGCAATAAATTTTCTCGGAAACAACAAGGCAGACAACTACAGGTTGTTAGTGGAAGACCTCCTCAAGGCATACAAAAGCCTTGGTTGCAACATGTCACTAAAGATACATTTTTTGCACTCTCATCTAGATTTTTTTCCACCGAACTGCGGAGCAGTGAGTGACGAGCACGGCGAGCGATTTCACCAGGACATTGCAACAATGGAGAAACGCTATCAGGGCAAATGGAGCCCATCAATGCTTGCAGACTATTGCTGGACAGTGACAAGAGATGCTCCATTTAATGAATACAAGAGACAAGCCAAGAAGCGCCGAGTAGATACTGAATAGGACTAAACTATGTACATAATAGTTTTTTGCCTTTTGTTTCATAATAAATTTTATTGATACAACCCTTTTGCTGATTTTTAAAGTGTTACATAAACAGGACAGGTGAAATATTATCATGTAAAGCAACCATAAACACATGAAAAGACCTAGGTTTACAATTTATGATTAAAACTCTACTATCTACACAATATACATAGACATAAAATGTAAAAACTTAAATATCTTAGAAACAGTAGTCACTCAGTTGTTTTAATTGTCATATTTGAATTCAGCACATCAAAATACATAATAAATAGCACATTTTATCTCTGAAGCAGACGACTTCTCAAAAATTGTAGACCAGTGTTACACACTATTGTGATGAGTGCTATGGAAATGTACTCTAGTTATCCCAGACCAACAGAATGATCCCTAGGGGACCATTATAGCTGGCAGCAGTTAGAGCAGCTCTGTGTCTGTTCTAATTTACACTGGGGGCTGGTTTGGACCCTAGTCAGTCCCAGGAGACAAAGGTGGCTTAGAGACACATTTACCTTTCTCTTCCCATCAGCTGCACCAAGCATGAGCTTAGCTACACTTTGTTTCCTATTTTTGACTGTCACTACACGTTGACCAGAGATTTTCATTGAGCTGCCCATAGTGTTGTCTTTTATCTGAGCGGTTACAGTATATTTAGTACTCAGTAATGTATATGGGTAGTTGAAATTATTCCTTCCAATGTGCATTACCATGCATTTGTCAACACTGACTTTCATCTACCATCACGCTGCTCATTCATGTAGCTTTGGTAGGTCCCTCTGAAGTTATTCAGTCTTGGCTTGTTTTGATTCACCTCAATAACATTGTGTCTTCTGCAAATTTTGCCATCTCATGTTTCACCCCATTTTCCAGATCATTAATAATTATACTAACAAACATGCTATGTATCTGATAAGGTGCCACAGGACCCTCTGTTGCTTTGTTCAGAAAACATTCCCTAAAACAAAACCTCAAAAGCAAGGAAATGAAAAGTGAAGGCATCGAATAGCCAATACTCTTGCTTCCATCCAGAGACCCACATGTCACTATTAGTACAACCACAACACTACAGACAATATGCCACAACCTTAACTTTATCCCAGTAGGAAAATCAGCCTTCCAGGACCCCTGTTCGTGGAGGTGAAACTGGGCTGGACTGAAGTCAATGGCAGAACTACAACTGACTTTCAGAGGGGCCAAGATTTCACCCTAGATATTTAGCAACAACACACATATTTTGTAGCCTGTTAGTGTTTAGAATGATAATGCCTTATAAAAGAATAAGCAAAGTCTGCCTTTAGCACTATACAATTTATTGTTGGGGTTCTCTAAGTTTATCAAGCTTAATTATATGATTGCTTGGGATCAGGACACCTAGAAGGCACACAGGATGTTAGAGGAGAGACAGATTTGGACCGCAGCCAAGAAACTTTCTTTCTTCATTCATCCTTTTACAGTTCAGTAAAAAATTCTATACAGGACTTATTATACCACATAAACAAACTTAATGCAGCTATGGCACTCTAGCAGATGTGTGAAGGCTGTTAAAGTATCTGTTATGTAAGCCTTATCTGTGGGGATTAGGGTGACCAGACGTCCCGATTTTATCGGGACCGTCCCGATATTTCCTTGTTTGTCCCGCGTCCCGACCGACGTGCGGTCGGGACAACCGGACAAACAAGGAAATGCCCCCGGAAGTGCTCGCGCCCCCCCCCCCTGCCCCGACTCCGCCCCCTCCTCCCCCGATTGGCTCCCTCCCCGAATCCCCGCCTCTTCCCCGGGCTCACCATTCCCCCTCCCTCCACAAGCGCTGGAGGGAGGCCCGGGAGACGCAGGGGAAGCGCGGGGCCGGGGTGAGTAACAGTCCGGCCTGGCCCAGTGCAGGCAGGACTCAGTTGGGTGGTGGGAGAGGAGGAGGGGGGCGACCCGCGGGGCCAGGCGACGGGGGAGGAAGCGGCCATGGCGCTCGGCGGCTCTGGCGCCCCCGAACCCCCCGAGCCGGGGCCTGCAGCAGCGCGTACGCTGGGCCCAGCCCCTGGCCGGTCGCGTCTGGGCTGCCCAGCTGGTGCTATCGCGCGGTGGCCCCGGGGTGGAGGCATCGGCCGCCCAGCCCCGTTCGTTCCCCTGCGGGACGGGGGGGCTGGGGCCTGCTGCCCCCACTCCAGGGCCGCCGCGGGATAGCACCAGCTGGGCAGCAGCCCAGACGCTGGCCAGGGGCTGGGCCCAGCGTGCACGCTGCTGGGTCCCCGCAGCAGGCCCCGGCTCGGGGGGTTCGCTTCCTCCCCCGCGGCAGTGGGAGCTGCAGCAGCGGCTGCTCCCGAGTCCCGCTGCCCGGGGGGGAGAACAGCCGCCTCCTGGCCCCGCGGGCCGCCCCCCTCCTCGCCCTACCACCCAACTGAGTCCTGCCTGCTCGGGGCCAGGCCGGACTGTTACTCACCCCGGCCCCGCGCTTCCCCTGAGTCTCCCGGGCCTCCCTCCAGCACTTGCGGAGGAAGTTTTTTTTTTTTTTTTTTTGGCCCCGCCCCCCCACGTCACCCCCCCCCCCGCCACGCCCCCCCACGTCACCCCCCCTGCCACGCCCCCCCCACGTCACCCCCCCCCCCCCGCGTCCCGATATTTGTCTTTGGTGATCTGGTCACCCTAGTGGGGATTGAGTGAAGGTTAAAGGGGCACTGTCAACCTGAAATCTAGTTATTTAAAACAAAAGAAAGAGTTAAATATTTCCCCCTACCCTCATGCCCATTTTGGTGGTTTTACAATCACATTTTTCCTTTTGATAAAAAATATTTGTCTCTCTCCCTTGTTGCTGTGTGAAAGACCCACACAAACAAGAGGGGGAAATGACTCGCTGACTACAGAGGGGGAAAAAAGACTATGCACAAAGCATTGTCAAGTGCACAGAGGGACTGATCCAAAGCCCACTGAAGTCAATGGGGACTGCTTTCATTCACTTCAACAGGTTTAGGAGCAAGGCCAAAGTGAATGAACTGAGGGAAGAGAAAAGAGAAAGAGAGATTGTCCCCCTTTAATCACTTTCAGTTCTCGTGATTTTGAATGATTCTTGTAACGACAGCAAGGAAATTACATTTAGGCAGCAATATGGGTAAGCTGACCCCTTCACAGCTGTTGATTAACAACGATGCCTTTGCACTTGTGCAGAATCGGTACTTCTCATGCTCCCCAGTGCTTCCAGGCGGAATGAACACCGAATTGTGTGATGCCCATCAAATGCTGTTTCCTTGTTTATGGCTAGTGACTAAGATCTCCATACTGGCCAACTGGTGTGATTAAAGTAAAGTTAATGGCCACGGAAGGTGCCAGATTGAGCGCACTGGAAATTTAAGACCACATTTAATGGCAAGAAAAAACAAGCATAAAAGCAACAGCTTCTCTTATCACGCTGGCAGTGTGACTCTAACTTGATTTGAGAGTATCATATCTATGAATGAGAAGGTTGTTCACTATCTGTAGCTCACTCAGTCCTTGGCCTCTCTAAAGAGTCTGACAACACAAATATTGGGTGGGAATGGTGGGTACTGGAAAGCTGGCCCATTAGGAAGCTAACAGATAACGCTCAACTCCCACTCCCTTTGGGCATGGGCTTTACATAGATTTTCTACAGTACCCCTGGCGGGGGAAAGCTATGAAATGAGCATTCATGGCAGAACTAGTATAAACACTTTTGTTTTGGGTACACAGATTCACGCAGTTTTAACTGAGGTGAACAGCAGTTTTTGCTAATGTGGTCAACTGTTTAAGGTGAAAAACCAGGGCATGTGGCATGTGAGGAAGGAGAGGCGGTATGGAGGGATGTTTTGGTGTGGGTTAGGGAAAGGTGTATGGGAGTGTTTTAGCAGCTGGGAGGGGAGAGAGAAAAGGATGCCCACTCCTTTCCTGCCACCCTTCCTCCTGTGCCTGCACTACAATCAGCAATGGGTTTGTTGTAGGCTAACAGCTAATAGGATATATGGCAGCAACTTAAAATGTCAGTCTGGGTTTGATGTCGCCTTTTACTCAGTCACCTGTAAATACTCAGCAAGCCTCATACCCATCACTCTGCCCTAGTTCTCCTCCTGCTCATTTAGACCTGTATACTGAATCACCTTTACCTATAGTGTGTAAACTACTCTGCTGACATTTCTTTCAGAATAATCTTTGGATGACACTGACTGGGAAGAGAAACTGAATGAGTTAGTGCACTTAAATACTATGCTTAGATTTCTAAAGGAAGTCTGTGCCAAGGTCCAAATGCAATTGTGTGCCTACCCAGTTACCACACTTGCATACATAAATGGCCATTTAAATGCCTGATGAGCCATTTTGCACACACAAACACTGAAAAAGAACACTGGATCCAAACTCCCTCAGACCTTAGGGAAACTTGGATCAGGATCTGAATTTTACAACTCAGATGTGATGGTTCCCAATTAATGATGCCTTCTGATGATGATGGTTCCATGACACAATCACAAATGTAAATGATTACCAAAGAACTACAGCCCTGTCTGCAGGTTACTTCAAACACAATTACCAGAAATGTTTAAAAAAAGAGAGAAACAATCTACACTGTGAATCTAATGTAATCTCTTATGCTGGGGAAATTTAAAAAACAAACCCAAAACTACTTCAATGCAATTACTGGTTCACCACTGAACCAATAATGTAATTTGTTTTGTAAATTTCCTTAGTGAAGACTTGGCCAAGGGGCTCAAAAAGAAATGATAACATCTAAACAGTTGCTGTACTACCTAAAAATATATTACTGTGTTTTACATTGTTTCTAGCACATTTTAAAAAACTACATGACTCAAGCAAACCCCTATTATTGTATTCCTCTGTGAATATTTTTTTCCTTAGAAAAAGCAAATTCCCATTTTATGAAGTTGCAGAGAAAAGAGCTTTATGGAGCCTTAAAGAATAACTCCTAGTGCTTCCTGGGAATCTTTTACAAATCCTTCTATTTCAGAACAATTAAAAAAACAATAAAAGCAAAAGGCGTCTATCAGTTACAGTACTTCAGTACTTTTAATAGCCCTCCGAAATTGCCAACATATCAGTATATTCAATGATGCTGCTACCTTTTAAATACAGATTTTATTTATAGACCCTTGTAGCCAGAGGCCGATTAAGATTTATTGGGGCCCTGGGCACAAAGAACATTCAGGATCTCCACACCCTGGGGGCCCAGGGACACCAGACCTGGGGGGCTGGGGAGGCCATGGCCCCCACACTTTTAAAGTGTGAGAGTTTAGGCTCATTTGTCAGAGGAATTAACTGAGTCCTTCATGTTTCTGTTAGACTTTCCTACCCTCTTATCCCACTCTGTATCCCAGCACACAGTGCAACATTTAAAAAGCAAATAAAAAGTTTTACCGTACGAGATCCAAGGGCTGGTATTTGTACCACATGCCCCATGAGGCCCAGCACTCATAAAGCAGATGTCTGTGGTTTTCTGCTCCATGGGTTCTTATGGAATTTTTACTTCGGTAGCTTCCCTGAAATACAGATTTAAACCCTGAGCAAAGAATAATAGTTGCCAAGAAATCTCTGGAACTAGAGGTGTGTTTTAATTGAACAGTTTATACAAAATCCTTGCATGAAAACAAAAAGACAAATTTAGCAATGGCTTGGTTGAATTAGTTTGTCTTAAAGGTTGATTTTTCATAGACCTGTATTTGGTAACTGGCATTGTTCAGATCACAAGTTGCAAACAGATGTCAGGTGGTCATGACCACTCTGCCCTTCCATATTGGTAAATGGAAGGGGGTTCCCAGGGTAGGCCTGATATAGAAAAGAGGGTTGCAGTATATAAAAGGTTAAGAACAAATGGGTCCCACCATGAAATCTTCATTTAAGGGAGGTGCATGCTCAGCAGATGCAGTGTGTCTGGTGATTAGAACATAAGGGTGGGTACGTTATACTGAAATGAGAAGTGTGATTGCAGTTCAGGTGGGTATAGTATCAGTTAGCATGGGTATGCCTACCCAAACTGCAATCTGACTTCCAGTTGCTGTGTAGACATACCCTAAGACTGGGAATCCTGAGTTCTATTACCTGTATTCTGCCATTAACTCAATAAGGTAAGCCACACTCACCTCAAACTGGTGTTGTAATGCATAATCAATTAGTGGTGTGAAATAACCATCTTCAAAGTGGTACCAATTGCAGCTCTGAAGGAGGCTGCTTACTTTGAGAGATACGTGTTTAACATGATACTGCTGCTGGAATTATTCCAAGTGAGGAGGTTGTGGGGATAGCAAGGGGTGTAAAAATACTGAAGAAAGTAAAGAATTCATGCACAACTGAAAGGTGCTCAGATGCCACGGTGATGTGGGCAGTGTAAGAACCAATATACAATAGATGATGTTTTGCATAATTCTGTTTTAATTGATTTTATTAGCTTAAAAGGAGAAGATCTCAAGCTTTCAATATGTGGACTTCAATATACAATATATGAGTAACTGTCAAAGTGTGATTCATGAAACCATGAAACCTGGCTCCTCTTTGTTTCTAGCTGCTAAACAGCATTAAAAGGAGTTAAAAGCACATTAAATATGTCCCTAATGTTGCTTTTCCATACAAAACAATTGTGGTAGTCACCACAGGGATTGCTACTGGGAGCTGTGATTGCAAGTGAAGAAGTGGGAATGATCTGTGTGATTGTTAAAGGGAGGGAGGTGCTGCCCCCAGACACACACTGTATTTGGATGTATTCCACACCATGAAAATGTTTAAGAATTCCTGTAATACATGATTGTTACTACCACATTATTCATAGCCACCAATGGGGGACAGTGTGTGAGTCTGAAGCATATGAATTTTCAGGAAGAGCTATCAACATTTTCTAACGAGCTGGATTAAATGAAAGAAAGCACAGAAAATACTCCCACCATCTGTATTAATAAGGAGTAACTTTCTACTGGAGCCAGTGGGGATACAATAGTGTAAAACCAGAGTAAGAGGAGACTCAGGCACAATGACATTGGTATTAAAGTTGAATTCAAAGCCAACAAGAAATGTTAGAAAAATACCTCATGAAGAGGAAATGCAGCTTCATAGGAGCCATTAGTAAGCAATCGATTCAGACCTAAAAGCCAAAAACATTAATTTAATTACAAGCAGGGCTAGAATAACTGTAAAATGAGGAGGGCAAGCACATTTTCATGATGAGTCTGGTAAATGAAGTTCAGTGAAAGGTATGAGTAACAAAATACTTCTTTCATAGGTTTGTCATACTATGGTAGGGCACAAGGGAAGGATGAATACAACATTCAGATACTTGCTACTGTACTTAACTGTATTATTCACAATCTACAATTCGTTATGCTTTGAACATAAAGCTTTGAGGGCCAAATATACCACAGTGAAGTCAATAGGTGTTGACTTTCACCCCAAATATTTTGGTCTAATAATCATATATTAAAGTCTGTGTGAGGATATATTTGGAAACGTCGTTTAGGTGAGATGCCACATTTCTTGGCATTCTGCAAATTTCAGACAAAACCTTTGAATTTTTGTACCATAGTATAACAAAACAGCTGAAAGCCTTAATTTCCATATGAAAATAGCATCATTACATTTATTTAACTTACTGTTCTGAGAGCTGTTGGATTGATGGCCTGGAGACTGAAGCTATATACTGACAGAACAGTCACAAGACAGGTAGTAGCAGTGTGAGGCCCAACAACATACCTGAACTCTGACCCAAAGGGACCACTAGTTGGCTCCTACAGTCCTGAAGCCTATGCAGAAGATACTCTGATACTACAGTGGTGGGGGCCACATTGATGGATGGATAGATACTTGGATCCTGAGGCAAGTAGGAGAACACAGCGGCCCAGGCGGTATCTGCATGTGGAATATGCAGCCCCCTGACTCTTCCCATTTCTCAGGAGTGGAATCTGACTCCAGCCCTGGTGCTGAGGATGACATCAGGGAGGCATCGAGCATGTGTGGTGCTTCCTTAATTCTGGGAGCACAGGGAGAAAAGTTCCTCCCTGGCTTGTTGTCAGCTGGGAAAACTGAATGGGTTTTGCTACCCCATCAAAGCTCCCTCAGCTGACAGTTCGGACATGGAGCTCTCAGCCAGGAACAGTGCAAAGGCCCACTAGAATGAAGAACATTCTTCTGCATGACAAACAGAGAAGAGGAGGAGGAGGACACAGCTCTCCAGCCAACCCACACCCATGTCAAGACACCATTTTTTGCAGAGGAAATTTGTGGAGAACTCAGTCTTGGTCTCCCTCTCCCTCCACAGAAAGGAATCAGGGGGCTGCAGTAACCTCCATGACCTCGTGTGCGAAGAGAGGGGAACAGGGATTCATGCAGGATTGCTGGAGTCTGAAACTCATGCAGCCCTGAGTTTCCCATCCCTCCAAGCACCTCCACACTTTGACCCAAGGAGAGTTGCAAGTTCTCCTTTTGCAATGGGCCAATAAGTCTATTTAGTGTCATCAGTTAATACCTTGTGTGTCTCTTGTTTATCTTATATCAGCCTTTCCTACTGCACAGGGAAATAGTCTTCTGAGGTGTCAGCCATATCCTGTCATGGAAAAGCGGCCCAACATTCCATTGCCTCGTCTTCTAAATGACTGGGCATACCAAGAAAAAGCGACCACCCTGGAAACGTGTGAGCTATTTACCCAGTGAGGAGATTTAAAAAATCAAAGCTGACCTATAACGAGCATGCCCTGGCTTTATTGATTTTTACACCAAATTAAAAAGTACCTTGTTAAGCACTTACCAATTTTGTTTTTTCCTTCTTCATATTTCACTCTCTGTAAAATATGGTGTACTATTCTACTTCTTGTAGCATTGTTGAAGAAAGTGTCTTTGTTGTGTATGATAAAGCTAAATAAAAAACACAAACAAGATTGGCCCATGAATAAGTGGTATAATATTTAAAATAAATGTTAAGTTCCATTAATTTTTACAGCACCTCAAGAATCTACAGCGTATGAGTCAAGTACAGGGAATACACCATAAAGGAACTTGACACTGTGATTCAATTCAGCACAATAGGAAATCTCTGCTCCTCAGGGGCATTGTAAACCAGGACTAAAGAGGAGCCATTTGCAGAGGGTCTTGCTACTTAGTCATTCACTTTCAGAAGCACTACATTTAAAAAAATGTTTAAACACTGCATAATACATGCACACAATTTACAAAGAAATGAGATTTAAAAATGCTGTTCTAGAACACACAGATCAATCACATGAACATTGAAAATGAAATAATACATTATAAATATTGTACATTATAAAGTGAAATGACAATTTGATACTGTAAGCTAAAATGGGCTAGAAAATTAACTTTCAGGAGCTAACCATGAAATTACATGAAATTCAGTTTCAAATTCAACAGCTTGGGTAGATTTATAATGAATCAAGAAAACTAAGTGAAGGATCAACTGCAAATTGCATTATGTTTACTAGATTGGTTGGCATATTATATAATGTATATATTTCTTAACAACATTTCACACACATATTGGGGAGAGTATGATATTTTAATAATTACCAAGAACACTAGAAAACTGTAGGCAGCCTAGTGTATGTTGTACTATTGGGCTTTGAGGTACCAGCTAAAGGCATCACCAAGAGGGAGTGAATTTGGACCCTAACTCACAGGGTCTGTGTGTTCTCTTGAGGAAAATGGGGTCTTCGGCCTAAATACTTAAAAAAAAAAAAATTAGGCTCCTAAAGATGCACATAGGGGCCTAGTGGGATTTTCAAACACTAGGCACCTACAAGGGCCATCCTTAGGCATGCGCAGAATACGCAGCTGCATAGGGCACCATGAATTTCATGGTGCCCTATGCAGCTGCGTGCTTCGTATGTGGTAGTGGCGGCAGCCAGCCCCATCCCCCAGCTGGCCCTCTGTGCATTCCTAAGGGGGGTGCGGGGCCTGGGACAACTTCCTCCGCCCCTGCTCCACTTCTTCCTGTCCCAACCCCGCCCCCATTTTCCACCCCTTCTCCCAAGCCCACTCCCCCAGCGACGGACGCAGCCCAGGGGATTAGTGGGGGGGCCTGGCAATGGCAGCAGGGGTCAGGCCTATCCCCGCACTCACCGACAGTGCTGGGAAGCAGAGCGACCCAGCCTGCTCCACTTTGCTGACTCCCCGCTGTATAGCTCCGCTTCCCGCCACTGGTCAGTGGGGGGGGAGAGTGGACCCCTTCCCCCAAGTCCCCTCCCCCGAGTGACATGGCTGGGGCGGGGGGAGCAGAGTGGGCTGGGGCCAGGTTGTTCCGCTTCCTGCTGCCGGTCCCGCAGACCTTGAGCACAACCCACACCCTTCGCGGGGCGGGGGATGGGGGAAAAGGGAGCAGGTGCTCCAGCTGTGTAGGCAGAGGTGAAAGTAAGCCGGTATGGTCTGGTATGGCGTACCGGCAAGAGCCAGTATGCCGTGCCGAACCAGACTGGCTTCTTCGGCGGTGATTTAAAGGGCCCAGGACTCCGCTCAGGACTCCGGCGTACCGCTAAGTCTTTTAAATTACTTTCACCCTGTGCGTAGGGCACCATAATTGGTAGGGACAGCCCTGGGACCTACCTTTCAAAATCTGGCCCTTTGAACTGGATCAAAATCCCATTGAAGTCAATGGAAAGACTCCCATTTTTCAACATGCTTCCCCCCGCGCCCGCTAGTGAGGTAGTGGGAAAGTGAATGAGTTGATGAGTGAATGAGCAGGTACAATCATACAGATTTCCTAGAGAGATCAGCTCACAGGAATGCAGAGTGGACTCAGAGCATGGGATCAGAAACAACTCTAAAGGAACAGAAATAACCAGAATAGTAGATCCAGCATGTAGCCAGGTCAGCGCCCCTGCTGCAGGGTACAGGAGTTGGGGCTCAATGTTTTTCCCCCACAGGGTTTTGGCCAAGCAAATATACCCTCTTCAGAGAGGATCCACTAGTCACAGACCCAACATGGTCATTTCCCCCTCCATGTTCATATGGGAAAAGCAGTCAGGAAAATAGCTCCCTATTGTGCAGGGCTGTGTGAAATCCCCATGTCCTGGCTTTCTCCTGCCAAAAAGTTCTTACTGTATTTTAGGTCTTCCGCACCACATACAATTTGCTCCGGAGGGTTCTAGTATCCTGCTTCCAAGACATACAGAAAAATCCCCAAACTAAAGACATTAAACAAAATATTATGGTACATAAGAGTGGTACACCAGCCCATACCTCTCTCTATTACCCCTGCTTATAGAAGTTTCCTGGGCCTCAGTTTAGGTTATTTCCCTTTGTGATGCTTGCTGGCACCTTAAAAAAACCAACCCACTTTACTTTCAACTATTTTAACAATACAAAAATGATGAAATCCTGGTCCCACTGAAGGCAATTCCTAAACTCACACTGCCTTCAACCGGGGCAGCATTTCTCCCAGGATCTTCATCAGATCCCATTTAGTGCTCTCATAGCATGAGCAGCCCTAGTGGCTTTTAAAATCTTTTCTTTTCTGCCTCCTGGGTGTTCCTACTAGGAGTAGAATTTGCATGAGTCCAGCCCTCAAGTGTGGTGTTTCTGACTTACTTCACTTCTCAATCATTGATGAGGAGGGAAACCTGTTTGCTTTTTCAGTGCTGGAATGCTATTAACTTTTCCTCAGTCACCAATCTCACTAATGTGAGATTTGTCTCTGTGGAGCTTCTTTAGTCCTGGCTTACTACTGGCTGCCCTTCATGCCTTTTACAGACCTAACATGGCAGGTTTTGATATTTTTTACTCTTGCTTTAATGGACTGATGCCTTTTCCACTCTTCTGTATCCTGGGCAAACTTTGTGTTTTTCCTGTCTCTCCCACACAGTGTACAACTACAATACTACTTTACAGGGATGGGAGAAAATTATCAGGGACTACAGACACTCTCCCTGATCTTTCTTCCAAAACTTGAGCTGAACCAAAATCAAAGCTTTTCTGAAGTTCAAAAAAAGTTTGGTTAATTCTGCTGTCCATTATATTTCATTTTTATTCACTTGCCCTTTTTACTTCCAGATTCTGCTTTGGACCAGAAGCAGAAATGTTAGAATGCCATGAAAAAAGCTGTCCTCAAAGTACTTCTGGTCCAAACAAAAACAGAGTCCTGAAATCTCATGAGAAAGCTTGTGTAAGACCTCCATATCCAAGGGGTTGGATAAACACCTACCTTTTTGGGTGCTTATCTAAATGGAAACACCAAATCTTTTGAAATTCACCAACCAATACAAATGTCCCTTCTATTTTCCACAACATAATAAGATTTGTGAATAGGGAAAGTTCTCACACTGCTCTCTCCACATCACAAGTGAGCACATATCCACACACAGATTTTGCACCTGAACTGCTAAGAACATGTCTTCGCTACAGAGTTATTTACACTCAAGTTAACTCCTCTCAAGTTAGCCTAGCCTGAGTGGGTAGGTCTACACGGTGTATTAAAAACGGCAGCAGCGAGTCTCAGAGCCTGGGTCCACAGACTTGGGCTCGCACTACAGAGCTAAAAACAGCTGTTGAGACCTTCAGGCTCAGGCTGGAGCTGGCAGGGAGGGGGCATGAGAGCCCCAGCTCTACCCGTGCTAGAACTTCTACACTGCTGTTTTTAGTGCTGTAGCACAAACCCAGTGAGCAGTGAAGACAAACCCTTATTGTTCAAATTTACCACTTCCTGGGATTTGCCGTTATTGTTAAATGATAATAAAACTTCAGTCTCAACCCGAGCTTGGCTTGTTTTGAGGTTTCATCTTTCTGGCCTCAGGTGCAAGTTCTCTCTGCCCCTCCTCAAAGGGACACACAAACCCTTTACAGCTTGGATTGGAGTGAATGAGCCCCCCTCATCTGGCTTCTAGCATAAACCAACATGAGTCAGCAGAATCGTTCTGCTTCTCACTGCAGTATCCTAAACTCTGGCATCATGCCACAGCTAATTTGTCATGTTCTATAACAGACATCAGCTCAAAGACACATGTAAAGCCGATTTGTGGGTTTTTAAAAAATATTTCAACAATTTTTTTCATTTTTTCTATTTGATGTCCACCTCACTTCCTTCTCCAAGGCCTCCCTTTCTGGGTAGCAGTGAATATTAGTCACCCTGGCAATCACTTTTGAGACCAACTCACACCGCAAGTTGCACTTGAACTTAACCTTGAGCTCCTGCATTGAGAGGCTTACATTCCTTCTCTGGGTTCATTCTACCAGTTTCCCAGATAACACAGCAAAAAGGTTTGTACATTTTCCTTGCAGGTGTGAAATTATTTTGCACAGAAACTATGAATATGACCATACATAGTGATACAACTGTAGATTGTTCCTAAATGGCTGCGCAAGCACACTGAAAGCTGCTCTCTCTATAACCATTTCTATGTCATATGATGATGACTGTCCAACAACAAGGCTATGTCTACACTGCACTTCTATTTTTAAAACTTTTGTCACTCAGGGGTGTGAAAAAATACCCCCCTGAATGACAAAGTTTTAATGACGAAAAGCACCGGTGTGGATAGCGCTTTGTCAGTGGGAGATGCTTTCCTGCCACCGAAGCTATCGTGCCTTGATGGGGGTGGTTTTATTTCGTCACCGGGAGAGCTGATGACAAAGAGTGGTTACACTGAGTGCCTTACAATGGCGCAGCTGTAGTGGCACGGCTATGCCATTGTAAGGTGTGCAGTGTAGACATGGGCTAAGATGTATAAAAGATACAGAACTGAATGTTGGTGGAATATGCAAAGGAGCCGAACTACTATTTGCTCCAAAGGACGCCTTACTTTAGCTCCTTGCATTTATTTTAAAATTTAGTAACTGTAGCATTAAGATTATTGATCTATCTTGCTGAGAGTGGAGAAGGAAAAACAAATGAAAATTCCATAGACATACTGAAATGCTGATCATCTAGCAGAATCCTGTCTTTTCCAGAGCTGGCTGAATCAATCTGAATGTGTATGTTGGTGACACCAGGGAAAGATACTAAATTTCACAGGGACTAGAATGGTAGAGGTTAGAAATGGAACAAATCTAACAGGTCACCCAGTCTATCCCTGTACCAAGTGCAGGAAAAGACATGCTAGCAGAGTCATTGAACAATATGTGGCGTATTATTTACCCTAAATCAACACTATGGGGGTTCTCTGAAATACCACGGGTCTCAGTCAATTGCTCCCAACAACTCTGCTTGGGAAAACAATTTCAAAATAGTATCGGCTCTAATAAAGCGATTTTTAAGGCATTCAGAAATCTTCTCTATGATTTGTTGAACCTATTGTGTTCTCTCTGTCCCTCTTCCATAGAATTTGTGTCACCCTCTTAAAATGCAGCCCATGTGTCTCTGGCACTTGCCTTTCAGAGATTCCTTTTGCCTACTACTGTACACAACACACACATACACTCTCACACCTATTTGAAGGTGATTTGCTGTACCTAGCCCTATTTCCTAATTGTAATAGTCCAACATTCCTGAAAATAGTTTCTGAAAAGACATGGAGCTGGCTTCATCCCTAAGGTACAGTGATTCCACTAAGACAATTGGAGTTATACCACACATGTACCTCAGTCCATTTAGTCAAGCTGTAACTGATACTGTTCTGATTACAGAAAACCTCCCATAATTTCAGGTTTTTTACTGTTCTATTTCTTCGCTATATTCTATTGTTTATCTTATTCTGAGCCTGTGTCACTCAGTTTAAAAAGTACACACCACAGATTTTGATTTTGGGTGGTTGGGATCTATGCTGCTGTGAATACTAACCTATAGCAGAACTAGGTTCTCACTCCCTCATATAAAGAACAGGAGTACTTGTGGCACCTTAGAGACTAACAAATTTATTAGAGCATAAGCTTTCGTGGACTACAGCCATATGCATATGCATCCGAAGAAGTGGGCTGTAGTCCACGAAAGCTTATGCTCTAATAAATTTGTTAGTCTCTAAGGTGCCACAAGTACTCCTGTTCTTTTTGCGGATACAGACTAACACGGCTGCTACTCTGAAACTCCCTCATATATTACTCCAGTGGCATATAGGAGCTATAAAGGCTCCACAACCATCCAGGAGAAAATTTCCTCATGGCAGGAACAGAATCAGGCCTACATAGTACCTAGCCTTATTGCTCTATGTTGTCCTCCCACATAACCCACAGCAGATGCATAGAGATGGAGGGTGCGTCTCAGAAATGAGGAGTCTTCATAAAGCTGAGTGCTATGAAAATTCTGGACTGTTTTGAGCTGTGACATGGCCTCAATGACACGCAGGTAAAGACTGCTGTAATTAGAGCACTCCCTGGGCTCTTCTAATTTGTATCAGGGACCACACCGGACCCCACTCAGCCTAGAATTTAGGCAGCACAAAAGTGGTTTAAAGCCAGCTCTGCTCGCTTTCTCGTGTACTATGCTTTCTGGGCTGCTCCTCTTGTGAGGTGCAGCATAGAACCTGTCCCCAAGTTTTTGTACTAGATAGGTCTTCTTGGATGGCTAGTCTGTTGATTTGAGTGGTGAACTGGTATCTTTACAATAAATGTAAAGATTGTTTTATGAACAACATTTAGGGATGGAGCTAGAGCTGAAATATGAAAGGAGTTTCCAGTATGCTCTCTGAAGTGCCTCATACTACACGTTTCAATTCATGATGGGTAAACCTCACAAAGTTCCAAGATTTGGTCTGAATAAGCATCCATTCAACTTATCCAACTTCACTAAGCTGAAAATGGCATAAGATTAAGCTCTCCTGAGAGATTTCTAGAACCTTCTGCCTTCAGATGCATTATAAATGCCTAGAGAACAGCATTTGTTCAGCACTTCTGTTCTTGCAGTCCTGACTATGATTATTCAACATACTGAATTTTTTTGATCTTCATTAAAACTTCAGGGTAGGTTTGTTATAAATTTGAGATAAACTTTTGGGTCACTTCTAGTTGTAGTCAAACTGATTAGCTTTTTCATTGTATAAAAATATATATATTTAAAAATTAACATTATTTGTGTAGTATGCTAGGTATTTTATAGACATGCATGGAGCCAAGATCTCTGCCCCACAGACATGGGCAGTGTGTGACTCGTGCATTTGGGGATGCTGGTTGTAAGCACCTGAAGCTTCCTAGAAGTAGGGGGAGCACCGCCGCCCAGACCATAGCCCCACTCCCCTGCTCCACACTGTGGCCCTGCCCTTGCTCAGTCTCCTCCCCCCTGAATCCCCCCCCCCGCTCTGCCCCTGGTGGGGCTCCCACTTGGCCCCCTCCCGCTACTCGTACCACTCATCCCCTTCCCCTGAGGCTCCCCTATCTGCCACTTGTGCTTCTCTGCCCCCAGCAGGTAGGGGGGCATCAGGAGAGGGGGTGGAGAGGCATGGGCAGGAGGGCCTCTGGGGAAGTGGCAGAGGGAGGATGGGAAGAGGAGCAGCATGGGTGTGGTCATGGGGGAAAAGAATGAATGGGAGTGGGGCCTTGGGTGGAGCGTGGTGAGGCCATATCTCAGGCTGCTGCCTTTTGGCAGCAGTGCTCCAAAGGCAGCAGCCCGGCACCGCTCCAAAGGGAGGGGCATCACATCCTGTTTGGGGAGGCTTAGCCTCCCCTTGGCTCTTATAACCGCCGTCCATGCCCACAGAGTTTAAATCCATTAGCCTGATCCTACCAGCCATACCCTGTGTGTAGTCCTTGCTCATATGCAGACTCCAACTGAAGTTAATGGGACTATCCAGATGAGCAAAGATTCCAGTCCTTAATTAAAGCCCATTTTTGAAAATGTCATACAGCTGAAATATATTGCTCTTGTATTTGTTACATTACATGGCACAAAAGAAGGTTAGTTGCTTTGAAATGAAATTGGTAGTTTTCTTAATTAGGCTCGGATCTGGAGATATCAAACTATCTTGCCACAGCTAACAAGGCAGAATAAAGGCAATAAAGCCAACTGTCATCTAAAGAATGGCCTCAAACTAATGCAAAGGCAGCTATGGAGCAAAGCACCCAATTAATTCCTTTTGATACATTCTGTTTTGGGAACTTTTCAGGTTGCAAACTTCCACTGTGCAAATACTTTGGGGTCAAATTCTTCTCTCACTCAATGGAAGTTCTGTGCAGGTACCTGGGGGCAGATTTTGTTCCTTTCTTACTTTAATTTATTTTTAAACTTATTTGGGGAAACAAAGAACCGGATATTTTCGATTAACAAAGAGACAAACAATTTAAAATTTAAACACTCCAAGACCTGGTTACTGAACTAAAGTGCCTGCATTTACCAGCTGTTCTTTGGCAGGGCACCCCAAGCATTAGGTATTCAAGTCAAACCAATGATGCTAACCAGAGTGGAATCTAAACACATTCCATTAGTAGATAAAGACTAGCAGCTCTAGTCAGATGGCCTGAATCTAAGAGATGCTGAGCATCCACAATTTCCATTAAAGGCAATGGAAGCTGCAGACATTCAGCTCTTAGACTGTGAGCTAGTAATCGTAACTAAGGAAACTGTATATTAAGGGGACAAGCTTTCCCTTATTACGGGGAAAGGGCCTTCCCTCCACTGTCCCTGAAAATATACCCCTACTAACTAGTTACTTGCAGTGGAGAACTTAAAATAATTCTTCTACCAACTTCACCCCAAGGAACTCTTTCACAACTAAGATGACACCACCCACAACTATCACATCCCCGCCAACAGTCATAAGAAAAAAGAATAATCTGACTGGATACCCCCAGCAGACAGAACCACACCTAGGATCATTACATTAATTGCTTTAGGGTAGAAAATTGACTGTGAGTCTTCAACAAACATTACTTCCACCACAATCTCTGTACCACCTAGAGAATATACAGTCCCTGAAACACAGATCAGACAGTGATCAAACCAGCAGACAAACAGGATGCCATCATAGATCTTAGTCATGATGACAATGTCAAAAAGGCCCAGACAGCTCTCTGACAAAACCTACAATAAAGAACTCAAAGCTGCCCCCCCAACACAGGAATTCAAAATATACTTTCAAATCCTTCCCCAAACAACTACAAGAAAAATTCTACAACCTCCCTTCCCTCCCCCGCATGAACCTACCCCAGGGACTTTCTATGTGCTTCCCAAGACACACAAGGGAACTCACACAGGCACGCACTCTTACTGAAGGAATATCAGGACTCATAGAAACCATCCTCAAACCAGACACCACACAAAGGGCCAGTTTCCTCTAAAACAGTTCAAAACATTAACAACTTCCCCTAGAACACCATTCTTGCTACCATAGATGCAGGGCCGGCTCCAGGGTTTTGGCCGCCCCAAGCAGCCAAAAAAAAAAAAAAAAAAGCCGTGATCGCGATCTGCGGCGGCAATTCGGCGGGAGGTCCTTCGCTCCACATTTGACCTCTCAGTCCTCAAAGTAAACCTGCACAACACCTTCAAAAGATGAGCTTGGGAACTTAAGTTCATAACTATTTTAAACACTGAAAAACATGGACTTACCAGAGACACTGGTTTTATGGCTCATTACAATAATTTGTAACACGCCCCACTGCCTAATAACCCTTAATTACATACTTCATTTTAAGTGGTCTCCTACAGCAAGCGTGAACCCCTAATGCTTAACAATCTGTCCCAACTTGTGTTTAGCTTAGACAACCTGGTTACCTTCCCCATACATAAAAAAGAGCTTTGTGAAGCTTGAAAGCTTGTCTCTTCCACTAACAGAAGTTGGTCCAATAAGAGAAATATGACCTCTCCTACCTTGTCTCTCTCATATCCTAGGACTTATACAGCCACAACCCACTGCAAACAATTACAAAATTTTAAGCTATCTAGATACTGTCCCAGCACAGCCCTCCTCAGCCTGAGGTGGTATGGTTGCACGTGGAACTATGTTCCATTTACTTTTTTTAGTGTTTTATCCAATTATATGCAGGGCCGGCTCTAACTTTTTTGCCGCCCCAAGAAAAAACAACAACAACAACAAAAAACAACAACAAAAACCCGCCCCGCCATAACAACCCCCCCCAGCACCGCTCCGCTGAACCAAAACCAACCCCCCAATCGCCGCCTCGCCAAAACAAAAACAAAAACACTCCACCAGTGTCGCCCCGCCGAACCAAAACCAAACCAAAACAAAAAACCCAGCGCTGCCCCGCTGAACCAAAAACAAGAACAACAAAAAACCCCGAGCGCCGCCCTGCCGAACCAAAAAAAATATCCCCGAGCGCCGCTACGCCGAAACAAAACAAACAAAAAAACCCGCGAGCGCTGCCCCGCCACCCCAAGATTGGCCGCCCCTTACAAGGTGCCGCCCCAAGCATGTGCTTGGTCGGCTGGTGCCTGGAGCCTGATTATATGGTAAATAAATCTCTAACGAGAAGTCAAATTGTTTCCATATTTTTCTTTGAAATAAGGGGAAAGGAAAAAATCCTGACACACAGTTTGAAATCTCTATGCAACAATTTCGAGCATTTTCCTAACTAGGATGTAGAGTTAGAAATTCACAACTAATTAATATAGTTCCCATTCCCAGCTGAGCAGCAATTCATTTAAAAAAAATAACTAAGATCTAATGTAATAACAATGAAGTACTGTGATCTCTGAATGAAACATTATTTCAGATCTTGTGCAGTGAACATTCCCATAGCCAGCAGTCTTCAGAAAAATTATTGGCTGCACAAAAAGACCCTTTACGAACCACAGCCACTGGAGGACAGGGACACCTAGTGGCCAGATTATTATTTTCTATCTTTTCCCTTTTCCTTCCCAGACTTCTAAAAAACTCCTAACCTTGCCTGAATAGAGCACTTTCCCTTTAGTACGGAGATTCCCCCTTCCCCATTATTGCTACTTGGAAAGGAGGAGGAGGTTTGGATGCTTTCAGTACTGACAGTTTTATGATGCACACAGTGAGATATGCCTTCAGAATAAAAGCTTAGGCTACACTGCAAAAATTGTAGTCACACCTATGGTGGGGTATTAAAAGACACCACTTGCCAGAGCCCATGTAAGAGTTGGGATGAACTCCAGTAAACTTATTAGCATGTGCGTAGGTTCTTTTATTGTTTTTTATGTTTTCTCCTTAATGCTTTGTACCTTAAGAATGAAGTAGGCTCGCTTAGAAAGAACTGGGTGGTAACTTATATTTGTAGCAATTACACTGTTATCCATTTCTGAAGAGAAAACAATCAGGTGTCTTAAGGCAACCTCTCTGTGCTGGGAATTACACAGTGGAGAAAAGGGAACTGTTCAGCCTGAGAATGCAATGCCCTAGTCAGAAATGGAAGACATGCATCTCTCTATCCAAGAGAGGTGACAGGCGGGGAGCTGGAAGCCAAGTGTGGGTGCCCTTGCTGTACCATTGAGGAGAAATACAGGTGCCATTGCCCTGAACTGTGACAGAAATAATCTATCCATCCAGGTGTTTCTAAAGTGCCTGTCACCTGGTGAACCCACCACCAATGAAGAGTATGTCCACACCAAGTTTCAAGCTTCAGACTTTAGCCATATTTTTGCTGCAGACCTGCATATGAAAAGTGTAACTAGAATTTAAAAAAATAGGAAAATGTTGATTTGTTTCTCCACCCTTGCTGAACTCAAATACAGCCAAAGGGAACTTGAAGCAAGAAGAAAGAAAGAAAATAAGGAACGGCTTTCAGGCAGAAATCAAGCATGAAAAATTTCAGCTCAAAAAGGTAAATATTTCAGAAAGTTATAAGCATATAAAATCAGGCTGATCAGATAACTGTTTTACAACCTTACCTACAGTGAGTGTGACCAGTGAGCATGATAATTAAGGCCTTGGCTACACTCGCGGATTCACAGCGCTGCTGCGGCAGCGCTGCAGTGGCAGCGCTGTGAAGCGCGAGTGTAGTCGCGCCGCCAGCGCTGCGAGAGCTCTCTCGCAGCGCTGTAAGTACTCCACCTCTCCGAGGGGAGTAGCTTGCAGCGCTGCGAGAGAGCGTGCAGTGCTGCAGGCATTGATTACACCGGCGCTTTACAGCGCTGCACTCGCTGCGCTCGGGGGGGGTGTTTTTTCACACCCCTGAGCGCAGCAAGTGCAGCGCTGTGAATTGCCAGTGTAGCCAAGGCCGAGTGAAATTCTTATTTCAAAATGCAATTTTTATGTATTTATTTTTTCTGAGACAGGATTTATAAGTGTTTTGCTGCATTGCCATCTAGTGTTTATTCAGGGATTCATAAGGCCAGATTCTTGGAGCAACACTGATTTACACCAGTAGAGAAGAAGTCCATTTATTTTAAGGATGGAGGGACCATTATAATCATCTGGTCTGACCTCCTGCGTTAGAAAGGTCAGAGAACCTTCCTAAAAATTCCTGTATCGAGACCAACAATTTTAGGTTCAAGTGATGAAGAATCTATCACATCCCTTGGTAAGCTGCTCTGAGGTTACAAAAACATGCACCTTTTTTCCAGTAGAATTTTTGTAATCAACTTCTAGCCATTGGATTTTATTATTTCTCAGTCTGCTAGATTAAAGAGTGCTGAAGTATTAGGTATCTTCTCCCTGTGTAGGTACTTTTAGACCATGAACTAGTTGCCTCTTAACCCTTCTTCAATAAGCTAAATATATTAAGCTCTTTAAGTCACACACTGTTAAGAGTGGTTTCCCAAACCTCAAATCATTTTTGTAGCTCTTTTCTGAATCCCTCTCCAATTTTTCAACATCCTTTTAAACAAAACTGGACAAAGTATTCCATCAGTGGTCTCTTCAGTGCCCGTCATTGAATGACCCCTGCTTGGGCACCCTCCTGCAGCAGGCCATGCCACAACATACATTTATCTGCCTCAGTTTCCCCTGTATCTGGCCCACCCAAAGGAATATTGTTTCTCACATGGCAAAGTCAAACCCTTTTATTCATCTAAGTGCCATACTCTGCAGCTCCCTCACAGTGACAACAGTGCCTCTCAAAACCACAAAGTAAAACCAGGTTACAATGCAGCAGCTCTTCAATCACCTTCCAGGATCATCATTCTTAAACAGGATGAAGTTTAACAAAGACAAATGCAAAGTGCTCCACTTAGGAAGAAAAAATCAGTTTCACACATACAGAATGGGAAGAGACTGTCTAGGAAGGAGTACGGCAGAAAGGGATCTAGGGGTTATAGTGGACCACAAGCTAAATATGAGTCAACAGTGTGATGTGTTGCAAAAAAACCAAACATGATTCTGGGATGTATTAACAGGTGTGTTGTGAGCAAGACACGAGAAGTCATTCTTCCGCTCTACTCTGCTCTGGTTAGGCCTCAGCTGGAGTATTGTGTCCAGTTCTGGGCACCGCATTTCAAGAAAGGTGTGGAGAAATTGGAGAGGGTCCAGAGAAGAGCAACAAGAATGATTAAAGGCCTTGAGAACATGACCTATGAAGGAAGGCTGAAAGAATTGGGTTTGTTTAGTTTGGAAAAGAGAAGACTGAGAGGGGACATGATAGCAGTTTTCAGGTATCTAAAAGGATGTCATAAGGAGGAGGGAGAAAACTTGTTCACCTTAGCCTCTAAGGATAGAACAAGAAGCAATGGGCTTAAACTGCAGCAAGGGAGGTTTAGGTTGGACATTAGGAAAAAGTTCCTAACTGTCAGGGTGGTTAAACACTGGAATAAATTGCCTAGGGAGGTTGTGGAATCTCCATCTCTGGAGATATTTAAGAGTAGGTTAGATAAATGTCTACCAGGGATGGTCTAGACAGTATTTGGTCCTGCCATGGGGGCAGGGGACTGGACTCGATGACCTCTCGAGGTCCCTTCCAGTCCTAGAATCTATGAATCTATGAATTCCCAGGTCAACCATCTGAGAGTCATTAACTACTCTGTTCCAGTTCTTCCAGGCCCTGTTCCAGGGCCCCCACTCTTCAGGCCTCCTACCTAGAGTTCCAAGACCTGCTTCTCTCTCATGGGTCTTTTCTTGTAGCCCCAAGTCATGCCTCCCACAAGAGGAGCCTCTGCAGCGTTACATTCCCCACAGGCCTCTTTGCCTGTGAATCCTACTCATGCTCAGGGAACCTCCCTCCAGGACCAACCCTTTGTTCTGGGGCTCCTCCCACAGCCCTCCATTCAGGTCTTCAGCCGCAGGGCTCTCTGCAGTGTTACACTCCCAAGGCCTCCTTGCCTTTGAATCCTCATGCTCCTTGGGACTTCTCTCCAGAGTCAACCCCTTGCCTCTGGGGCCTGCCTACAGTGACCACACACTGGTTCTTCCCCTCAGTCCTCAAGGCCACTGTGCACGAGCCTTTCTGCAGCTTGGCAGGGCTCCCCAGCTTAGACAGTCCACCCAACAGTTTTCCTTCCTCAGCACTTCTTAGTGTATGCACAACATGCCTCCGGTGGCACATGACCAGGATTCATCACCAAGTTTGGTCCGCTGGTTGAATCATTAGCTTCCCCAGTGTGGGCCGGGTACTGACAGGGAGTGCGATGTGAATGCTGATCCATGCCCTGCTTCTCAGCACTCATCTCCAGCAGCTCACAGTTACTGCTCTCCTGATGGTTTCCTGCAGCTCTTTCCTGTGGGCAACTCACTGCTGCTCCATCCATCTCCTCTCTGCTCCCAGGCAGCTCTTACCTGCCCCTCCTGACTATTTCAACCTCCTCTCAGGCAGCTCTCACCTGCTCCTTTCTGTCCTCCTCCAGGCACCTCCTCCTTTCAGGTGGCCTCTTTTAAGCTTAACTGGGGGTCAACTGACCAGTCACAGATACACTGGCCTCTTCCCTCTTAAACAGCCAGTGTCGCCCTGTGACAGTCCAGCCACGAAAAGAGATAATATTACCTCTCTGCTCCTATTTGATATTCCCTTGTTTATGCATCCAAGGATTGTGTTAGTCTGTCTAGCCACAGAGTTGCACTGGGAGCTCATGTTGGGTAAGGAATCAGCTGAACAAAGACAACTTCAATCATTGGAGGGGATGCTGAGGCTACGTCTACACTGCACACCCCTGGCGGCAGCTTGTAGGGTATGTGTAGCGACACAGCAGAGAGAAAATCAGGCTGCAAACACAACTGTGGTGGGTAGCTACATATGTCAGTGAAAGCCTATGATGGGGGAAGGGAGTGGGGAAAGGTTTCAGCAGCAATGGAGTGTGAAAGCATTCAGCAGCTCTCATCTGCTCACCACTTTCCCTACAGTGGGGGAAGTGCTTCAGCCGTGGGGAGCAGGAGGAGCCTTTCCCTGCTGCCAGAGTTTTTCATGTGGTGGGGGGAGGGCTCCAGCAGTGGGGAGCTGGTGGAGTTGTTCCCTGCAGTGGGGAAAGACTCCAAGCAGCAGGGAGCTGCCAGAGCTTTTCCCCACTGTCTTCCCCTTCCCAGAGCCCTTTCCCACTGCAAGGCTGGCATGGAAAGTCAACGTTACCATTGGTCTGGGGAGGGAAGGGAGGATAGCGGTGGCCGCAGATCTGTGCCAGTACACTGTGCAACAGGAGTGGTGGAGGTATGGCTGCTATTCCAAGCCATAGGCTGAAGTGGCACCTGCACCTGGCTTTTTGCAAGTGGAGTGAATTTCTCCCATTTTGAACACTCAGTCAACCTTTTCCTCTGCCACCAACTAAAACCACCTACCAGCAGAAACAAGTTGGCCAACTATTACTCTGGGGGCACACGCATAACTCCCATTGAAAATAATGGGAGAACCCATTCACTTGTGAGGGCAGAATTTGTCCCTGATGAACATACGGTTTTGTACAAGTACTTTAGCAAATTTACTTGAGGCGACTCATCTAGACACAGTGTGAAAATTCATCTAGCACACCTTAGCACTGAAAAACAATAAGCTAAGTTACCATAACATTTCTAAGATGGTAGCTTTCCATTCCTTGCTCCCCAATACTTCAATAAATGCTCATTTCTCTGTTCCCAAAATGTCACTTGAGGATCTGAGGACCTGCCAGGTTTGAAACCTGAATGTTAAATTCACTTTAGCTTGTAACTTTTTCTCTTTCATTAAAAAAATCTGATGACAGATTTAATGGTGAAAGGCTGATAACATTGACAGCTGAACCTCTGCCAATCTGATTTGGAAGCATATGTTTATCAGCATGCCACACAATATTCTGGTTGAATGTTAATTCAGCTTTGGTCTGCTTCTTAGGACAGGCCATTGTTGACCTCAGAATGTATCATGATCAATATTGTATATTATATTGAAGAATTCTTATGAAGAGTTAGGCAAGAGACCACTACACATAATAGTATTTCAAGATGAAAGAGAAATAATTAATTCTTACTGACCAATCCCTGATACTTCATGAATGATTTTTTTTCTGGGGAAATTTATAATGAACATTTAAAAAAAGCCAACAGAACAAATCTCCTGATTCTGTTCTCACAATGGTATAAAGGGGAGTAGCTCTCTTGAAGTCAATGGAGTTACACATTGTACTTAAAGTGGTCTGAAAAAAGCACGTGTGGGGGGATGTCTATCATCCCCAAATCTGCCAGCCCCCCCTGACCAGCAATTAAGTTTGCGCCTCAACTCCCCATATCTGTTTTGCTCCTCCCTCCTCAGCTAAACAGTAAATATTCATGGATTCATAGATTCCAAGGCCAGAAGAGACCATTGTGATTGTCTAGTCTGACCTCCTCTATAACACAGTCCACAGAACTTCCTACAAATACTTCCAAGAACACATCTTTTAGAAAAACATCCAATCTCGATTTTAAAATGGTCAGTGATGGAGAATCCACCTGGCCCCTGGGTAAATTGCTCCAGTATACTACATAATTAATTTAAGGAGTCATTTGACTCAAGCAAACTAAAAGTAAAAAAGTGGTTTATGGATAAAGTACACCAACAATTGTAGTTCTTGTGTTCATATTTGAAATTGTATAAGTAACTTTTGGATTGCGTTTCTCGTGACAGGTGGGTAATGATCTACATAATTTAAAAGTGAACTGAAATGCTTCTTTAAAAAAATGCTAGATATTCTAAATACAGAATGTGTCCACTAAAATAATATAAACTAATGGATTTTACAAGGAAACTGTACATCTTTTTAATTGAAGATATGAGTTCAGGGTTCCATGTCTCTCCTGCAGCAGCTGATGATGTCAATGACTTTAGAGTCAAGAGCTACCAGTACAGGGGTCGGCAACCTCTGGCACGCAGCTCGCCAGGGTAAGCACCCTGGTGGGCCGGGTCAGTTTGTTTACCTGCTGTGTCCACGGGTTCGGCCGATAGCGGCTCCCACTGGCCACGGTTCACCACTCCAGGCCAACGGGGGCTGTGGGAAGCGGTGTGGGCCGAGGGATATGCTGGCCGTGGCTTCCTGCTTACCCTGGCAAGCCGTGTGCCAAAGGTTGCCGACCCCTGTACTAGTACATTCGCTTCACTGTTTACACTGCTTTAGATGTTAATTATATCATCAGCTTTAGCATTGACATCACAGATTCTGGAAGTCAGGTCTTGGCAGATAAATAAACCAGCCAAAAATAAACAAAGTAATATTTTTATCTCTTGGGCACCACCAATGAGCTCCCTGCCCCAGAAAACATACAGTTTAGGTGCCACACAAGACTTAGCAGGTGAAAGAAATAGAGCAATAGGTTGGGATGGGTTGGGAGGATGACACAGCAATAAAACAGGGTTTAGCGGAACAGCAGAAGTCTTTGGGCTGGTCCACACTAACCCCCCACTTCGAACTAAGATACGCAACTTCAGCTACGTGAATAACATAGCTAAAGTCTAAGTATCTTAGTTCGAACTTACCGCGGGTCCACACGTGGCAGGCAGGCTCCCCCGTCGACTCCACGTACTCCTCTCGCGGAGCAGAAGTACAGGCATCGACGGCGAGCACTTCCGGGATCGATCCCAGAAGATCGATTGCTTACCGCCGGACCCGGAGGTAAGTATAGACGTACCCTTAGTTAGGCAAGTGGTGAGCTAAGACTTCCACTTTTTTGCTCAACTCTGTTTTATTGTTACCTCCCACTCCTAGCCCATTTGTCTGTTTTGTTCTTCTGTGCATGCTCACATTCCAACTGACATAGGGTTGCCAACTTTCTGCTTGCACAAAATAGAACACCCTTGCCCCGCCCCCTGCTCAATCCATCCCCCCTTCCTCTGTTGCTCGCTCTCCCCACCCTCACTCACTCGCTCATTTTCACTGGGCTGGTTCAGGGGGTTGGGGTGTGGGAGGGGGTGAGGACTCCGGGGTCGGGCCAGAAATGAGGAGTTCAGGATGCGGGAGGAGGCTCCAGGCTGAGGCAGTGAGTTGGAATGCAAGAGGGGGTGAGGGCTCTGGCTGGGGGTGTGGGCTTTGTTGTGGAGCCAGGGATGAGGAGACTGGGGTACAGGAGGGGGCTCCGGGGTGGAGCCGAGGGGTTCAGAGTATGGGAGGGGGCTCTGGGCTGAAGCAAGGGGTTGGGGTGTAAGTGTGGGTTCTGGGGTGGGGCCAGAAATGAGGGGTTCAGGGTGCAGGAGGGGGCTCCAGGCTGGGACCGAAGGGTTCGGAGGGCAGGAAGGGGATCAGGGCTGGGGCAGAGGGTTGGGGAGGAGGGGGACTGAGGGCTCCGGCTGGGGATGCGTGGTTTGGTGCTCTGGGCTGGGGATGAGGGGTTCAGAGGGTGGGAGGGGGATCAGAGCTGGGGCAGGGGTTGTGGCATGGGGGGGTGAGGGCTCCGGCTCGGGGTGCGGGTTCTGGGGTGGGGCTGAGGGGTTTGGGGTGCAGGAGGGGGCTCCGGCCTGGGATTGAGTGGTTTGGATGGCGGGAGGGGGATCAGGGCTGGGACAGGTGGATGGGGTATGGGAGGGGTTCAGGGGTGAAAGGTCTGGGCAGCGCTTACCTCAAGCAGCTCCCAGAAGCAACCACATTTCCCCTTTCCATCTCCTACGCATAGACGCAGCCAGGCAGCTCTTTGCGCTGCCCCGTCCACAGGCGCCGCCCCTGCAGCTCCCATTGGCCGTGGTTCCCAGCCAATGGGAGCTGCAAAGCTGGTGCTTGGGACGGGGGCAGCGTGCGGAGCCCCCTGGCTGCCCATACGTGTAGGAGCCAGAGGGAGGACACGCTGCTGCTTCCAGGAGTTGCACGGAATCAAGGCAGGCAGAGAGCCTGCCTTATCCCTGCTGCGCCGCTAACTGGACTTTTAATGGCCTGGTCGGTGGTGCTGACCCTAGCCGCCAGGGTCCCTTTTCGACTGGGAGTTCTGGTTGAAAACCGGACACCAGGTAACCCTAGACTGACACCTAGAATGTAAGTTCTCTGGAGCTGGGACTGTCTTCTTTGCCCTTATGATTCCCGGCAAATCCTAGGTGCTACCATAATGATACCCGGAGAAGCCGTAGCACTATGCTAAACAAAATACTTCCTAGTCTGTAAGCCAGCTAGTGCTGGGACAGCTCCCAGTAAGGAGTGCCACCCCGTACGTACAACAGCAGTGAATGCTCCTTAAGGTAGAAAGGGGAGGTTTCAAAACACTCAGTCTGGAATCTGTCACATTCTTTTCTTTACCCAGTGTATCAGTTTCACCTTTCCACTTTCACACATCTCCAGCCTCCAGTGCATCCAGACAGTGCTGTGAGAGGCTCCAACACATTACCAAACAGCATGTCGCCAGTGCAAACACAGGAAAGTGCATTGCTAGATCATGGGCAGGAAGTATTGGCCAGTGCATAGCTATATATGTGTGAGTTAAGTAAGAGTTTGTCTACCTGGGGAAATTTACTGGCATAATTATACCAGTATAATTATAGCCCTCTAGTTATACCACTATAACTTCCCATGTGAACATTTATTCTGGCATAATTATTCCAACACTTTTCCCCATGTAGACTAGACCTAAATCCAGGAAAATCTCCAAATACACCATATTGTGAGAAGCACTTTCTGGTATTATATTATGTGATTTTTAATCTGAGAGCATCTCTTACTCAATTGCATACACAATTCCTTGGCTTTTCATTGACACTACTAAAGTACTTCCTTTCAGCTTTACATTTCCAATTGATCAACACTTGCTTTCTACAGCCAATGAGAAAATTATTTAAAAGAACCTAAAAAAACCCCGTTCACCTACATGGCATGAAATTCCCAGAAAATTAAAAAGCCAACACACATTTCACTAGCAGAATATTTAATAGCAACTCATTCAATTTCAGAAAGTGCCCAATGAGGAAGAATCAACTGGAACAACAAAGAGGATAGGAAATGGGGGAGTGCAAGAATCATGTCAGGCCACAGCATGCACAGGGGAAAGGAGTGCAGGTTGGCTCAGTATTATATCAGTAACAACATAAAAAAAAGATTAAATAAAGAGCAAGGGGAAAAACAGTCAGGTCTACCGGGAAAAAGCTTCAAAGAGCACAAAGATATAAATGAGGTGCCAAGCAACAATAATAATGTTAATGAACCTAAAACTGTATTTAATCAAATGCACAAATTAGGAACTCAGACATGAGCAAGGCTCATGTCAGGGAAGAAAGAATGTTCTTGCCTATACTCCAAATCTCTTCTCTCTCGGGCCTCCTACAAAACTTTCTTGTAGGCCCTGAATTCAAGCAAAGTTACTACTAATGTAAGAACTACTTCTAAAGGTCTATATTTCCTGGTTTTCATTCTTGTTGGAATTCTACTGGAGCCCTCCACTTATTTCTCGTCTTTCAGGACATGGTGCAATGCCAGCTTTTTGCCCAGGTGTCTGAAGAGGTTGGGGTCTGTGATAAATGAAAGAGGAGGGAGGCAGCTCCCTTTTATGGAAACCCAGCCAGCTAGTTAGCTATAAAATCTCTCTTAGTAGTTGTTCTCTACTTGCTTTTCCTGTAAAGGGTTAAAAAGTCTCCCTGCATAGGTAAAAGGAAGGGAGTGGGCCCCTGACCAAAAGAGCCAATGGGAAGGCTAGAATTTTTTAAAATTGGGAAAAAAAGCTTCCCCTTTGCCTGTCTGTCTGTTGTTCTCAGGGAGAAGCAGAGACAGGGCTGCAGCTACACTGTAAGAGCTTGGGCCAGGTATGAAAAATCATCAAAGCATACCTAGAAACTACTCATTTGAAACCCCAGATATGTAAGTAGATCAGGAAATGTCTAGGAAGAAGCAGGTTTCAGAGTAGCAGCAGTGTTAGTCTGTATCCGCAAAAAGAACAGGAGTACTTGTGGCACCTTAGAGACTAACAAATTTATTAGAGCATAAGCTTTCGTGGACTACATCCGAAGAAGTGGGCTGTAGTCCATGAAAGCTTATGCTCTAATAAATTTGTTAGTCTCTAAGGTGCCACAAGTACTCCTGTTCTTTTTTAGGAAGAAGCAGATAGGTTTATCTCTGTTTATTTCTTTATGGCTTGTGGACTCCTCTGTGCTAACCCCAAATGCTTTTGTTTTGCTTGTAACCTTTAAGCTGGACATCAAGAAGGTTATTCTTGATGCTTAATTCTTGTACGTGGGTTTTTTTTAAATCTAGCAATAGCCTGAGTTTCCAAATGTATTTTCTTTTTGTTTTTAATAAAATTTACCTTTTTTAAGAACAGAATTGGATTTTGTGTCCTAAGAGGTTTGTGCACATGTTGCTTAATTAGCTGGTGGCAACAGCTGATTTCCTTTGTTTTCTTTCTCAGCTCTTCCCCGTGTGTGTGTATATGTGTGTGTGTGTGTGTTTGTGTGTGTGTGTGTGAAAGGGCTTAAGGGTACCCCACAGGAAGGAATTCCCAAGTGCGCCTTCCTGGGTTCTTGAAGTGGTTTTTGTACATGGGTGGTGGCAGCATCTACCCATCCAAGGTCAGAGAGAAGCTGTAACCTTGGGAGTTTAATACAAGTCTGGAGCGGCCAATATTAATTTTTAGAATCCTTGCGGGTCCTCACCTTCTATACTCAAAGTGCCAGAGTGGGGAATCAGCCTTGACAGGATCTGACTGTGGTCATTGTTTACAGGGTAGAGGTTTGGTGGAGAAAGTCCTGCTTGTTGATTTCTCTTAGGAGTGGAGTTTTATTCAAG
This sequence comes from Chrysemys picta bellii, assembly GCF_011386835.1. Taxonomy (NCBI): domain Eukaryota; kingdom Metazoa; phylum Chordata; order Testudines; family Emydidae; genus Chrysemys; species Chrysemys picta. The sequence goes on along the minus strand of NC_088791.1, from coordinate 87,563,111 downwards.
TTTCCCTGGGGGCTTGCTGCTGCTTTTGTTTTTTGTTGTATTGTTATTTTAAAACATGCAAAAGACGTCCAGTGTAGTAGATGGGTCTATTTTATACATCGATATAAATCTTAATTAATGGTATAGTCAGAGTGAGGTGTTTAGCAAAGACATCTAGGTTAGGTGTCACTCTGCCACAGGAACCCCTACAGGCTCTTAGTCTTAGCTTCGTCAGCATTATAGAGTTACCTTTTTGTTAGCATCTCGGTCTGTACTGCCTATTCTTTGTGTTTTTTTCTCCAGTTGCTGGTTATTGTCCTCCATACTGCAAGTACTGAAATTGTCCACGAAGAGCTCTCCTATCCTTCATAATTTGTTTCAGCCACTGTTACTTAAAGCGTGATTCTATTTGAAAAGTGACTGTATAAACATGGCACTATATGGTTGCCACTTATTTCTATATTAAGTCCACTAAGTTTACAAGCATAAAAAGGTTTGTTTGTTTTTTATTGTCAGCCCTGAAAATTCAACGTGGCATCTAAAAATCAACCTGGATTCTTTCCTTCTTATACATCATTCTACAGGCCAACATATGCCCAAAGAGGCATCTGTGCAATACTATGGCTTTTCATGCATTTGCACAGGTATAACTGATTGGCCCTGAAATTGGAATTTAGCAAACAATTCTTTTGATGGTGCATAATGAAAACAAACATACAAAGAAAACTCAGCTCTCTTCCAGAGCTGTGTTTGCTTTGCAGTGATACCAGGAATAAAAAGCAATACAAATGTATTTTGGTCACTGATGTAAGCAGATCTGACTTTGAGTATGTACAGGGCATAGATCTGCTGTGTAAGAAGGTGCCATATTCTATGTGGTCACTTTTCAGAGCACAGCTGCACTTTACCTTTTATTTGCCATTAAATAAACAGAAGAAAGGGGTTGTTGTGTTTCCTATGCAGGCTCAGTTACTATAGTCTCTAACAGATATATTTTTGGTACTCTCTGAATAGGTATAGAAAATAAGGCTCTGTGTGTGTGTGTGTGTGTGTGTGTGTGTGTGTGTGTGTGTGTGTGTGTGTGTGTGTGTGTGTGTGTGTGTGTGTGTGTGTGTGTGTGTGAAAGGGCTTGTGACTAGTGACTTTCAATGGGAGTTAGGTGCTTTTGTAAATCCTACCAGGCACCTACCTGCATCTTTAGGCACCTAAATACCTTTGTAAATCTGGCCCTAGATGTTATTATGGGAATTGTCATGAGTAGTCAGTTACTTACTTAGGGGCCTGATTGAAAGTCCACTGAAATCAAAGGGAATCTTTCTATTGATTTCCATGGACTTTGGATTGGATGTGTAATACTCAGGGTTTGTCTACATGAACACTTAGTTTGCAGCAAACTGGGGTATAAATGTACCCTGCACTAGCTTGCATGCACTAAGTGTTCATGTACACCCTGCTGCCGTGCACTACAAGTTCCCTAGTGCACTCAACAGGGCTTGGACTGTGGGGCTGTTTAATTGCGGTGTAGACATTCCAGCTAGGGCTGCAGCCCGAGCTCTGGGACCCTCTCACCTCACAGGGTCCTAGAGCCCAGATTCCAGCCCGAGCCCAGGAGTCTACACTGCAATTAAACGGCCTTGCAGCCCAAGTCCTGGGCTGGCACAGGCTAGCCGCGGCTGTCTAACTGCAGTGCAGACATACCCTTAGTGAGCAATAGCAGGGACCATGTGCAGGACATTAATGCAGGGTCGATTTATACCCCAGCTTGCCACAAACGAAGTGTTTGTTTCGACAAGCCCTCCAAAATGTAGATGGACTTCTTGCGATTTCAGTAGTCTGTATGGACCCTCATGATATGGCGAGAAACTACACGGATCTATTCCTAAACATACATACTGAGCTTTGGCTTTGTCAGGATTAATCTGGTAGTATACTTTTGACTTGCATTTAAACTAAATCATAAAATACTCACTGATGGATCCTTTGCTGACTGAAAGGGGCAGTATAGCAGTCATTCTCCTCCAGGTCTGGCAGTGTCTCCTTGTCCAGTCTCATAGGCTTTCTAGGTAACCATCCTCGAAACCTGCTGATTTGTCTCTCGATCCTGCAGTACACAAAAGGTAAAATCAAATGAGACAGAGAACAAGCAGTGCCTGCTTATCCGTTACATTAAAATCAGCCAAAGAGAGATTTTACTTACAACTCCCCGCCCCCACACACACAAATAAGGAGAATTCAGAATTAATGGTTACTAAGAAGCCAGATATGACATTTTTGAGCCAAAATGTCCTCAGTTTATGAATAACCAGAATTTGGTAGAGCAGCGTCTTCTTATTTGTGTCAGCAGAACTTATGGTACATGGTGCTGTAAATCGTGACAAAGCTCAAGGGCTTAAGCAATCAAGCTTTGGCCTGTACCTGAGTCATGTGACCAAGGATCACATGACAGCAGCTTGAAGGTGGGACCTCCTATAAGGTGTTCATACAGTGAGGGAGACCTGCAGGGAGTACAGGAAGTTTCTCCTGATACAGAGCAAGGATGGTGGCAGGTTAAGGGAGCTTGCCAGGATTCAGACACAATTCCTAGAAGGAAGGCTGTGAGATACCCTATACCAAGGGCAGAAAGACTGAAACCCCTTGGAGGGCTGCAGAGAACCATATAGGTAAGGGATAAATGATTGCTAGGGCAGCACCTAAAAGGAGGGCTGAGGAGAACCCTGCACCGAGGATGTAAGTGATGCAGCTGCTGAAAGGAGGGCTGTAGAGAATTCCGCTGACTAGGAGAGGAATGGTTTAAATCTAGCAGAGCTACACATACTTTCTGTTTTTTTGGGCTTGTCAAAAAAATTCAAACAAAACACTTTCTCATTGGGTTTTGCGAGTTTTGTCAAAATCAAAATTTTCTGTAGGCAAAGACTGATTTTGGCAAAATGTTCCATTAAGAAAATCAAAATGTTGCATTTTGGGTCGACATTAATCTCAGTGTTTCTCTGAGCTGCCACAGTGCTTCATGGAAGTTGTAGTTCCAGATCCTTCATGCCCTCGTCTCCCCTATAGGGCTATATTTCTCATGATGGACTGCGTTTCTCCATGTGGCTGGGCACCATGGTGTGCCACATGGGACTCCCATGATGTTAATGTTGTCACAAACTCAATAAAAAAGAAGATTCAGAGTTTCCAAATCAAAATTTTTGGAACTTTTTGTTCCAAGAAATATCAACACTTTTACATTTCAATTCTGAATGAAAACAAATGGACAAAAATATTGGAATTTCTTGTGGTACAGAATTCCATTTTTTAAAATCAGCTCTAAAGTTTATTTCATGTTATGGTAATAAAACAGACAATAAGTGGGAGAACATTATTTAAAATGCCTGGGCGCATCTGTGTTTGTCTGAGGGGAAAACTATGGGCAGGGTGACTGTTGTACCATGCTGCAGGGTAGCCTGCACTAGACTGCACCCTGAAACATGTCCTTTATCAAAATTGCCCAAACTTCAAAAAAGCTTTGGGTTTAGCTCAAGAAATGGACAAACATTCAAGTCATTTCTCATTTTAACTGAACCTGTCCCCATTGCCTCATACTGGAGTTGTATATTAGCATTCTACAGAACTGGAAATAAATCTGAACACCTTGACATTTGTGCTTGTTTTTCTCCAGGATTTTTTGTTTGGTTGGTATTTTTGTCTGAAGGAACTATTTATAGGGCTGAAATAATATGAGCTCTAGATTTAGCCAGGTATTTTCGTCATCCAGGAACTTAAACACTATAAAAAGACCAGATCACTCATTATACTGGGCTCAAATGGCACGCTGACTCATTAAGCAAGCAAATGAAAACACAAAATTGAATATGAATACATACACACACACACACACACACACAAGAACCTATGCATGCTCCTTCCATGTGTGCCATTATTTTGGTTAAACCAACCATGTGCCTTTGATTACAATCCAAATCAATTTAGTGCCACTCAGTTTTGAAGATTGGGGTGGCAGGAGAGAGACTCAGTAGTGACTCCATTCAAGCACTGCCCCAGTTGTGGAGCAGGAATGTTTTTATATTCAGTGCAAGTGGTCATGAAACACTAACTCTTTCTGTCTGGCCAAAAACAATATGTTGCTTCAGGTATGCAATATCTGCCCACTTTCTACAGGTGTCAGGGAATGAAGACTTTTATAGCACTTTGTGGCTGAATTTATCCCAGGCTGATATAACTCCACTAATACCTTCATACTTGACATTGCTTTAGAAAAATTTAAATTAATGGACATATCCTATCTCCTAGAACTGAAAAGGACCTAGAAAGGTTATTGAGTACAGCCCCCTGCCTTCACTAGCAGGCCCAAGCACTGATTTTGCCCCAAACCCCTAAGTGGCCCCTTCAAGGATTGAACTCACAACCCTGGGTTTAGCAGGCCAATACTCAAACCATTGAGCTATCCCTCCCTGTTTTTGTTGACCTTCTGAGATTCTAAAGTTACCAAACCCTATAGCACTTATTTGGGAGATGGAGAAGTAACAAGCTTTAGAAGGACTCATTGTATTTATAGCATCTGTCCACCAAGGAAAAGGTTTGTATTCCATGGAGAGATCATATATCATCTACCAATGAAACCATGTGTTTACTATAATGTTGATACCATCATACCATCATCAGGGAATAATGGGATTTAATATCATAATAAAGTAAAAAGATTGAATTTTTAATAAATTCCAAATAAACTTGTCAAGCTACAGTAAATTATCTTTACCTGTAAATATCCACCTTTTATCAAATCTGCAGTGTGAAGCACCTATCACTCTTGAGCAGGAGTTTTCAAAAGTGCCCAGTGTTGGCCTACCTCTGCTCCCATGGAAGTCTGTAACAGGTTGGTTTGCCCATAGTCTGGAGAGCCTGGGGCTAAGCCAGCCCTGATTACAAAACCAGGGTGGAATCCGGTGATCCCTGGGTAAAAGGCAGCAGGAAGCTGCAGGGGACGGGGGGAGGAGTTGAGAGAGTCACTGAGATTGCAAGAAACAGGAGAAAGCTCTCTAAATTGAGAGACCCTGCCCAAGAAGCAGGGGAGAGACTGAGCCTCAGCGAGGAAGGGGCTGTGTCCATCTGAAACAGGGGTGAAGACTGAGTCTGTTTGTGTTTTGTTCTGAAAGAGTTTGTGTTGGACTACTGAGCGAGGGACACTGAACTGGATTTAGGGGCCTGGAGGGAGGGGACGACAGTGTGCACCAGACAGCTCTCTGGGGTCCCTTCTGGGGATTTTTTGAACTACTTTGTGAACTCTGACTTCTTAAAGGGCCCCTGAATAGATGGGCCAGCAACAGAGGCTGGGGGCTGTAGAGTGACCTCTGTCCATGTGGGGGTGCTCAAGAGGCAATAAGCAGCCATACCACTACAACATCAATGGGAGTTTCACTATTGACTTCCAGGAGTGAAGAGTATGACCAGTGCTGAGCACTTTTGAAAATCCCACCATCATGCAGGCACTAAATACCAATATACAGACCGATCCTTGCCAAGCTGGTACATTTCTCCGGTATTTTTTGAGACATTTTTGCTTAGTTGGCCAAGGAAATGCTTGAGTCAAACAAAAAGGGTGAAAATTGTGAAGACTGAAAACCTCTGATTATTTTACAAGTTAGATACAAAACATGCATCAAACATGTCTTTAAGGCATTCAGCAACTGGGCAGAAGCGCTTCAAGGCAGAGATCTTGGGAAAGATTCATCTCTCATGTTACTGAATTGATTTCAATGGAGTTACACCAGAGATTAATTTGGTTCATTGTCTATTACTGTAAAGCACTATGCAACTGACAGCACAATAAATAAATAACACTGACATCAGCACCAGAGAGGAAGGGCTGAAAGTGAATAATAAATAACAGATTCTAATGATATTGTTAGCCTCCCAAAATTCCTTACTAAGCTACTTGGGAGGAGAAATAGCTGCAATTGTTGTACTGAAAAAGCTTCTTCCATTTTAAAAGATTCTACCAGTTTGAGATTCCCTATACTTAAAATGGGAAAAACTGGTAAAACTGATAATCTCTCTCTCAAATGGTAGAAACCTTGAAAGTGCAATCACTGTATTTGCAGGAATGGTAGGCTTGAATGTACATTAATAACTCTCCTTACAACTTGAACCTTCCCAAGAGTTTGACTATGAAGTCTGATCTGCCAAAAAAATACACCAGCTTGAGTGATTTACCAACCTGTTCATGAACTTGTGCCGGCGGTGCAGGTAATAGATTTTTCTCCTGGAAGAACAGCAAAAATGAAGCCAGTCGAGAAGAAAACCCATCGTCAGTTACAGTATGAACTAGCAAGGAAGGAAATTGAAGATAGAAGCCTGTAAGAGGTGGAGGAAGAGACTAAAAAGAGAGATTAACAGAACTCACAGGAGCCCAAGACAAATTCTGACACTGTTTGAATTGCAGGAACGTAATTGTTTTTGTCATTACTTTTTTCTTTCTGCTGTTTATAATGCCTGGAGGAAAGGGATTCAGAGGCATTTTGGTTTCAAAGGATTCAGCAAATGGATGTCTGTTCTTTACAAGGCAAATACAAATAAATAAATAAAAAATATTTAAAAAGGGCCAATAATTTAATCATTAAATATAGCATTGGATACATTACATGTTGTTTAAATAGGGGAATGTTTAAAAATCCAGGAAAGAGGAAACCAAAGCCTGACACTAAACTATACCATCATACATGCAGTATTTATCAGGACAAATGCTGGGTCTTTGGGAAATAACCTCCTCCCCAAACAGATGAACATATAGACTTTGTATGGGCAGGGGTGGAGGAGGGATGCATGCACAGGGGTCAGTGAGGAGTCAGGAGTGCACAAGTATAAGCATTCTGACCATACCCCCTCACTCCTATGACCCAACCCCAGGTTGCCCCTTCCTGGCTCTTGTCACAGAGGGCCTGCAGAGCAACATCCCTATCAGCTCTGGTTGGAGCCAGAATGGGGTGTCCTGGTTCCGCCCCATTCTCTGAGTCCTGCTGCTGGTCGTTGTTCTCTTGGTATGCTCCTGTGCACAGTGCCTGCCAGAATTTGGCCCATTGCCTTCAGCATCTTAACACATTTCAAAAATTTGAGGGCAGTTCAGGTGCGGGTGTCTTAATCTTCCTTACAGCAAGATTTGGATGGCTTATTGAACTCCAGTCTCTTGCTCCTTAGTTTGACTTTGTCATCCACTGGAAGTCACTGTTAACCCAAGGCAGTTTCTATGTATTCTGAAATGTTCCATTATTTAATGCTGAACTATACCAATTCTGGAAAATGAAGGGTTTACACCACACAGCTCATTCTGCATATCTGGACATATTTTAAAATAGCATAGCAATATCCATTAGTGCCTTAGAAGCAATTATGTTTGGCAAATTTTGAAAATAAAAGCTGTATTGCTGCTTTAAACGATAGAGGTATGAAAATTAGTTAACAATTTCAATTACTTTCAGCATTTAGAATTTAAATAATGTAAGATATTTTGCAGATCATTAAAGCCCAGATTGTGGAGTAGATTTTCAAAAGCACTCCGTGTTGACCTAACACTACCCCTAGTCAGGCCCGCTGACAGTAATTCCAGGCCCCATGGGAAGAACAGTCAATGGGCCCTCATGCACACAGAAGCCGTGCCCAGCTAGCTGCGGGTTTCGCTGCTGGTGCCCAGTGAGCTGCTGGCTGAGCTGCTGGGCGTGTTCTTCCGGGCTTCCCCTTGCCCACCCAGTAGAGTTGGCAACTATCCAATCGTGCAGACCCAAAGACCCTTGCCCCGTCCCCTGCCTGGCCCCTTCCCTGAGACCATACCCATTCCCGCTCCTTCTCTGAGGCCCCGCCCCCTGCTCACTCCATCCCCCTCCCTCAGTCGCTTGTTCTCCCCCACCCTCACTCACTTTCACCAGGCTGGGGCAGGGGGTTGGAGTGAGGGAGGGGGTGTGGGGTGCAGGCTCTGGGAGGGAGTTTGGGTGTAGGAGGGGTGTGGGGTGCGGGCTCTGGGAGGGAGTTTGGGTGCGGGAGGAGGTGCGGGCTTTGGGAGGGAGTTTGGGTGCGGGAAGGGGTGTGGGCTCTGGGAGAGAGTTTGGGTGTGGGAAGGGGTGCGGACACTGGGAGGGAGTTTGGGTGCAGGCTCTAGGCTGGGGCAGGGGGTTGGGGTGCAGGAGGAGGTCAGGGGGTCGGTGCTTACTTCGGGTGGCTCCCAAAAGCGACCGGCACACCCCTGTGGCAGCGACTCCTAGGCGGGGGGCCCAGAGGGTCTTCACGCGCTGCTGCCCACAGGCACTGCTCCCGCAGGTCCCATTGGCTGCAGTTCCCGGGCAATGGGATCTGCAGAGTTGGCACTTGGGGCAGGGGCAGCACACGGACACCCTCTCTCCAGGGGCTGCAGGGACGTGCCGGCTGCTTCTGGGAGCGGTGTGCAGCCAGCGTGGGCAGGAAGCCTGCCTTAGCCCCGCTGCACTGCCGGCGGCAGCTGGGGGCCCCCGGGCCCTTTTAAATCGCCCTGGACCCTGAGCAATTGCCCCCTTTGCACACACCCCACCCCCGTCGGCGGGCCTGCCCCTAGTGACGTCAATGTTAATTCTCCCACTGAATTCAGTGGGAGCACAGTCAGGCCAATGCTGAGTGCTTTTGAAAATGCTGCCTAGTCTGGCCCAAATGTTCAGAAGTGTCTACTAATGTTGGGTCCCCTGCTTGAGATACAAAAGGCCTGGTGTACAGAAGTGCTGAGACTTAAGTTATCAGGAACTGCAAGTGCTCAAGAGCTCTGAAAATCAGAGCATAGGTGTCTCAGATTAGGCACTGAAAACAAAAACCAAGGCAGATATATGTTGACCTTTGTTTTTACAATCTAAACAGTTAAGTTACTGTTAAAATATTGGGCATAAAACTTTTAAGCAAAAACTTTGTCTAGTACACATTTTTGCAGTAACATTGCAGTGATTTCATATTATAGATTACTGACATAATACTTTGCAATGGCTGTGCAAAGAATGAAGCCATGAACAGGTAGCACATCAAAGAATCACTGACTGTCATTTTTAGTTTTTAAATATAAGCTAAACGCATGTTGAAACTGCTGTCTATTGAAAATGGTGACTTCTGGTAAGCAAGCCAGACCAGGAAGGCCCAGGTTTTCCACCCAAAATTCTACTTTTTGCTGGATCATGCTCCCACCTGACAAACAAGTGCTATTAAAGTTTATTGGGCCAAATTCATCCCACTGTTATGCCAATGAAATCAGTGGAGTTACATTGGGTGAACTTGGCCCATTGTCTTAATATTTGTAGCACACTTTAAATACCCTTGCAGTCACTCATGATACAATTTACATTGTTTTTCCTTTTTAATGTTAAAAACACACAGAAGGGAAAGTTAAACAAGGCTAAAGAATTCTGAGGTTTGTCTTAAAATGAAAATCCTACTAAATGCAGATTGAGTCTGAAAACCTGTCCTTAATTCATCTTTCATTTTCCTAATAACTAAGAATATGACAACACAGTAAAAGGCACATTTTCATCTCAAAATGGGGAGGAGACATCCACAGAAGTTCTCTGAGGGTTCAATCACCATTTGTGACTCTGGCTTTTCTTCTCCTCTTGCTCATATCAGAGTAAATCAGGAGTAATCCCATTAAATCAGTGGAGCTATACTGATGTAATCTCAGTGAAGTGAAAGGAGAACCAGAACCTCTGAAGCTTTGGGTTTGGTCCATTTAAGCCAAACACTTTACACTATTTTAACAAAGTTTTTATAACAAGTAGAATAAAACTGATTTTTTTAATACCAGGATTGAAACCCATCATACAAATCATATTTGACAAGAGGGAAAAGTGGGGTCTGAATGACCATTTGGAATTCATTTGCCCATCAGTAGCACAGAATACCATTTCTACTCCTTCAAAGAGAAACTCTATGTTTCAAAAGAAAATCTTCTGTCTGAATTCCAGTCTTCTATTAGATAGAATGCTTATTTATGTTCTGTATTTCCCCAACTACACACTATACAGACAGACAATTTACAAGTGCCGAACATGCCAGATACGTCCAACAGACATGCACCTTCTGTGCTGCCGTACGTACCTGGATCGTCTCGACTGCCCATTGATTTCAAGGACATGTCCATTTAAAAAACAGCAGCGCACGAGTATGCAGGGGGCTCCGGCAGTGAAGGGGTTAAAGGGCCTAAGGACAGAATACCCCATGAAAATAGCTGCGCTGCTACAGGTCACCTTAATTTAAAACTGCTATTGTACTAAAATTGCAGGCAAATTAACAAGAAATATCAATGAATATGGTATCTATGTCACTCCATTTATATTTTCTAAATATGTGAGGTATTTCATAGAATAGCTTTTCTGGGTGCATTTCCATTTTAGTTTTACACTCTCTTTACAGTAAAGCTTGAGCACAAAATGTAACTACACCTACCTGAAAGGCATTCTTACATTCATTACTTCTGCATATCTGCCCAGGACCTCCCATGGGGCATGCAACTTCACAAAGATGATATCACTGTTCGTTAAAGATGACTGTAACAGAAAAACAGAACAGCCACCAAGCCAAGTGAGGGCCATAGAACAAAGAAACTTTAACACTGGTCAGTTTTCACCCACCCACAGATATGTTTCAGAATTGCAAGGATTTCTTCTTTCCACAAATGCACACATGCACATAAAAAACTTCATCCTTGACATTGCTCTGATGATTTCCTTCCAATGGGCTGTCTTCCTCCAGAAAAGTGTATCCATGACAGTGGATGGGCAGGAAGCAATGCAAGAAATACTCATCTGAGCCTCAGGTTTGAGTGCTTTGCTTCACATGCACTCCTAGCTCCTGCTAGCCTGAGAGAAACAGACTGAGATTGAGGCTTGGATCTGATCCTGCCACTATAGCATACAAGAGGCCTGATTACTTCTCCCCTCTACAAGGACCTCCCAACCTGGGGTCTCTTTTCCAGGTATGTTATACTGCAGCAGATATTACCACATGTGCATGCGTATATGTTTTCATGAAAGAAAAAGAATACACGATGACGTGGTTTTATCAGCATGACCTTGGGCTATCTGCATTCTCCCACCTGGGGAAATTCCACAGACTGTAGAGGGTGAGGAGACCTCCCTCCCACCCCCAATCCTTGCAATCCCCATGGTGGGGTGAAAAGGATACAGGATGTCAGAGTCAAAATGACTATCACCCTAACAGAAGAATGTATAGTGGTGCACAGAGAGGGATGAGGGGAGGAATTCAGCTCTGCTGGTGGCCAGGAGAGAAAGTGAGGCTCTGTATGGAGAGGACATGGGAAACGTAAGGGGACTGTGTGGTTGCTAGGGGACAAGACAGGGTATAAAGAGGTAATGAAGAAGAATGCTGATAGCTGTCCATGTAGGCACAATGTTAGTTGTTCACATACTTTTTAAAAACTTGTGAAATTCCCACAGAATTACTTATAATGTAATTTGTGACAGCCACAGCAGCTCTCTATTAACCATCAAAACCCACCAACACATAACCAGGAAACATGACTGGAGTTAAAGGGGGCCTGTTCACTGCTGAGGATGAGGATAATGATATGGGTGGATGGATATTCCACAATTATCTGAATTTGATCTCTCAGATGTTAAACATTTCCTCTCACACAGGAGCCTCATAAATCTGTAAGTAGTCAAGAGAAATAAAATGTTTCCTTTATCGGATGTGGTTTGTTTCACTGATACCTTGCAATGTGATTCCTGTAGATTTATCTGTAGAAAATCTAAACAAAACACATTTGGAGGGTTTCAGGGGTCTTCTGAGGAAGAGGATGAGTGGGAAATTATTCATAGAAAAGTTATATTCTCACAGTAGTTATGAATAGTTAAAATTCATGAGGAAAAACATTAGAAATTCTAAAAGAAAAAAAGACTGGACTGGGAAATAAAAAACGAAATGCAGCTTTCTTCTAAACTGAAGAGAGAAAATAGGTCCCAATAAAATACCTGACAGAAAATATCCAGTGAATCATCTTAGCTACAAAAATATCTTGGATAGCTTCTGTTAATCTTCTCTTCATTCGATTAGTAATTAAATACTGCATCTCTCTACTTCTAAGTGTTTTTTCAGTGCTTCATCTATGGCTTTCTCCTCCAGTATATTATTGTGAGTAGGTGGTATATATACTTAGTACCATGTTTATGCAGTTGCAGAGAAGCAACAGATAATGGTGAGTTTCTGTCAATTTAGATCTCCGATCTTTATGAAAAATCCAAAGCATTTATTGATGATAATATTCAGTATCAACCTACAGGTCACATCTTTCTGATTACTAATACTATGGAGGCCTGTACCACAAATACATTTTTCCTTCCCAAGCCTTTTCTGCAATCAAATCTTTCCTTTTCACTGGTCGGGCCAAGTTTACTGGGAACAGTTTCCAAACCTGGGGACCTTAATAGGATATCGAAATCTTGCATCCCGATGCTCAAATTGACATTTTGACATGTAGAATGGGGATTTATATGCCTAAATTCTGAAATGTGCACCCAAATGCAAGATTAATGTGGCATTCACTGCGGCCCACATTTGAAAATTGAGTTGAGTCTCCTGTTGCCCAATTCAGTACAGAGTGCTAAGAAAGAGTACAGCAGAGCAGCCAGAGGCAAACCTCAGTCTCCCCGCTATCCCTCCCCTCCAGATATACAGCTACCTAGAAAGCTATATAAAGAGGGAATTTCTAGATCGCCCTTGGGGGGAAGCAATAGCTCACCTCAGCCTTCCCAAGTTTTTGGCCATATGGTCCTTGGAAAGAGATGTTTAACAACACCTACACTTGCATTTTTCATGAATAAACATATTGGGCTCGATTCACTTTTACGGTTGCAAAGCGGTGGCAATTGCACCACTCTGCCTCAGCAAGGCCTTCTGCACTTCTGGGGGATGCAGCCTCCAGGGAGGCGAGTTGAGTGTTTTCACTGCCTCCTCCCTTAGGTTTCTGCTGCCTAGAGAGGGCAACTTTTCTTCCCACTGGGACATTACAGGAGTTCCAGACAGGAGCAGGTATGGCTTGAATCAATGGACTTCCTGGCTGTACTGGTCACACAGCCCCAGTCAGTCAGTCCCACCCAATTTTCAGGCTGTGCTAACTCTTCATGAGCTCCCTTGTACAGGGGAAGTTGGCAGCTGCTTTTCACAGTGGATTTTCTACCTCTGGGAGCTGTGTGCCTCAACCATGCCAGTGAAAGCCATGGTAAAGCAGGGTGAGTTTAGCCCTTTTCCTTTATTACTTAATATAAAATAAATGATCTTATTAGCATAAAAAACATGAAGTACTCAAATCACTCCAATCCAAAAATCAAGTCTCTTGCATGCTACTGCTTGAAAGAGCGCATTACAACTAGAAAAAAATATTATTTAAAAAAAAGAAAACAGAAAGAAAGAACTTCCCCACTCTTCCCACTGACAACTAGGGCTTTGCTCATTAAAAAGTAAGCAGCAGGTAAAGTTAATTTTTCACATTATTGACACAAAAAATAATGCAACAGTACTCCTCTCTGACACATCGAAACCATGTTTATCAACAGGAACAGTCAGCTGGAAAGCGAGGGGAAGATGATAAACAAATACAAACCTGGGCAATGAAACTCATGGGAAAAGGAAAGAGATAGGGACCCTATATCACTTGTTTGGATCAGAGCCGGGGCACTAGTGACTAAAACTTGTCACCAGATGATAACTGTCTGGTGGCCAGTGGCACTCCCAATCCAATCCTTAGCGGAGAGTAAAAATATATTTCTCTTAGTACCATTGTTAGCAGTCTTCAGAAGGGCCCAAACTGAATGGCCAGGGAGACTTAATTAGTACAGCTGGTCAGGAGAAGAAAAATGGACTTTTCATTTAAAAATAACAAAATAACAACAACAAAATCCCACACAAGCAAAAAACAACACGTTTTTGGGTTGAAAACTCAAAATTTTGGGGCAAATTGTTTTTTCATAAACCTCAAAAATTTTAGTGGCAAGCAGACACTTTCACTAAAATTTTTGTCTAGTTGAAAACCCAATTTTCTATAGAAAAACAGCTCTGACAAGTCCTTTTAATTATCTCTTCCATTTAAATCTAAATGCTTCCAGTTCCAGCCTCCAAAACAGGCCAGCACGGACACTTTCATTGCTTCTGTGTAGCACAAATAATGGGCTTCAGTCTCCAGTGCCATCAACCTACTAACTCGTCACAAGCATTACATTTGTTGTCTTTTTCTTTTTTTTTTTAAATGGAAAATGGAACTGGCTTAGAACGATCAGTTTTATCCTTGAATGGAAATTTTAGAAAAATGTTTGAAAATTGTATCAAGAAGTTTCCACAACCTGCATGATACCCTCAATTATTTACTAACAATCTTTTCTACACTAGGAGCATTTTGCTGACACAGTTATATGGGAAGAGTTGAACAGGCTATACCCTCTAATATAAACACAGCTATATGGGATAAAAGTGCTTACACCATTATAGCTCATCCTGTTTCCCCCAAACTGCATAAGATATACTGGTAGAAGCAAAGTTATACGGGTTATAACTGCAACCACACTAGAACTTTTAACAGCATTGGTTAAAATAAATAAATAAATAAATAAATAAATAAATAAGGCACCCCCCAACTGACTATGCTGTTAAACTTTATGTGTAGACCAGGTCTAAATAAACTGATATGAATGGTGCTGAGTTATCACAGTGATAGGCACCCTAGGCCTAGATAATGACAGAAAGACAGAATTGCGCCTGCTGGGACCATTATGCAATAAGTAGAAGAGAAAGGCTACTGCATTTTCTCCTCTCTCTCAAAGTTGGTCTGTTTGCATTAATGATCGTGCATCTGTACAATCAGACTCAATGTAGTTTCTTAGAATTAAGTAGTACAGGAAGTACAAAATCCATGGCTTCCAAGTGTTACGTTGTTACATCAACAGTGCAGAATAATTAGTAAGTATTGTAGAGTGAGCTACCGAAAAAAACAAAGAAACCAAGCACTCATATTGTATTGATTACTGTTCTGCAAACCTGCAGTAAAATCCAAAGAGGCAATGTCCTAAAATTGGAGGAAGGAAAAACTAGTGCCAAAATCTCTAAAATATGCATACATAACAATCTAGGTAATTACTGTCCTGTCAATATGCCTTAGTTCCAGGCAAAATATTATATTAATATAATAGGCAGATGGATTAAAGAAATTTAAGAAATAATGGATAATGTCCTCTTTAAGGCCTAGATAATGATAAATATTTTCAATAATATTACAGGTTTGGAGAGTCAGGGGAATAGAGTGCACACAGTTTTAGTAAAGCCTTTGACTTGTAGGAAAACTGTAGAGAAAATGAAGTAGTCTTATTATCTGGTTAAGGATACAAATAAGATGATTTTTAAAAATTGGCCAACAAAAGAAACAGGCAGTTATTAATAGCGTAACTCTGAAATGAAGAAACTCAGCCACAACACTACTTTGTAAACTAATTTAGTGAGAGTGTGAAATCCTGTTATGAAACTGGGACATAAAGTTAAACTTTATACAACTTTTCCACCAGTTCAACTCCAGTGATGTTAGCCACACCGGAAACCATTGCATAGACAGGCTGCTGGCTTTTGCCAGTATATAAGCAATGTGTCATCTAATCCTGCTCAGTGCAGGTCTAATTGACACAGTACTTAAATACCATTAACAAACTCCCAACATTGCTAACACCAGTGGAACTGACTATGTTGTTAGCAACAGGGACAGATGTTTGAAAACTTGCCCTAGTGTAGACAAAGCTTGAGGGGGGCTGATTTGAGCAAAAAGTTAGGCCAGGCCATTTGCCCGAAGTGTGACTAAGATCTCCATACCTGAGTCTACTGTAGAGCAATGCAATTTGTAGTATGAAACAAAGGGCTGCAAGTTCCTTAGACTAAAGGAACAACAAGAGAGCCTTTTAAATCTGATTACTGTGACTTCAGATGCACTTGCCATGAAAAAAGTAGATACTACTGTGAGATAATTCAGAATTATTATCAGTGAAGCTGAAACAATACCCCCTGACTGGGATAATGCTTCCTAGAGAATGGAGGCAGATGAGGCATAAACAGTTCTATGGGAGAGTTTTGCATGGCTATGGTCTAACTTTCAGAGTTTTCAAGAGGCACCATAACAGCCAGCATTGAATGAATATGGATTTGAGGGATCTGGGACAGAAACCTGCAACAATTAAAATATCTGTTTTTTCTTGATTTCAATGGATTTACATTAGTGTAACAGAGTTAGGGTTTCTTCTGAACTGAAAGGCACTATAGGAATTTGAAATATTAACTATGTGAGGGTTTACAAAGGCATATACCTAAAATTTGAATGGACATGAACAAGAAGATGGCTTTTTATACACCTGCAAACACATTTATTTGATTGGGATGCTTCCCGGGCTAACCAGGGTGGTGCCTCACCACCACCTGCCTGTAGCATGAAGAAGTCTTGTCTGTGTCTGCTGTGGGTCAGCTCCTTGACTCCACCAGCCTTTGGCAACCCAAGCACCGCCTTTTAGGTGTCTGCAGGCCTTGAACTCTCTGTATAGATTAGCGATGGGCTCCCAGCATTCCCTGTACTGTCCAGCCCCTTAACCACTGAACGTTCACAGAATTACCAGGCCTGCTGTTCACAAAGGGACAGTACACCACAGCGTACTAGTTATACCTTAAAACACAATTCTGTGTAACACTCAGCACTTAGATATATGTATAGAGAAAACAAGAATAAGTTTATCAAAGAACAGAGATTCAAGTGACAGTGAGTAAGAATATTGGAAACAACTCGTTACATATAAAACAAAATCATAACACATTCTAAAGAGTACATTTAACTAACAAGGCATTCCCCTATCTCCTACAAGATAGCTTACCCAAAGTTCTTTCGCCAGTGTTTTCAACCACTCTCTTCTCATAGGACCAATCCCATTGACAGTTTGTCATCGGAGACTGAAGGAATCTCTAGGGGTTCATCTGTGCCTCAGATATATAGTTTCAAAAGTCCATTGTATTACCCTGCACAGAATAACTCCTGCTGTTTACCTCTTCCTGTTAATTTCCTATCTCTAAAGTGTCCACAATCCTTCATTAGCATTTGGCTCACCTTTGTTGGTGACCAGTCCCTAGACACAAACCCTAAGAACACATTTTTCAGTGTATATACATTACTCCCCATACAATATTTGTACCTGCATTTCACAATGATATTGATGACCAGTTTGACACTGGCTTTTATTAGAGACTTCACATGACAGTCTGGTGGAACTAGAATGTAAATACAGTACCAGACCCAGGGGATTCCTGTAACCCTTTCACACACCTTATGCCCTCTGCCAGTTGGCATCAAGAGGTCCCTGGGTCACACTGATATCAAACTAAACCTTTTCAGATGAGGAAACAATGATATATTAAAACACTAACTTTTCATTTCGTACAGTGGGAGCTGTAAGCATCCAAATCTTATGTTTGACACTGCTAAGGGCTAACTCTCAAGTGCCCTATATTACTTTTAGCACCACAGACAGGGAACATTAATTTCTACAGATGTAGCAGATTTTACCAGGGGACTTTCTCTGTGATATGTACCAAATGTAGAGAATGAAAACAACTCTTCACCACTTCAGACTTATTTCACATTAGTCAGTTTTTGAAATAGGAAATACTTACAGCTAATGAATCACTTATTAGAGGCATTGTAGATGTCATTGAAGAAACATTGCTTTGACATTGAAAAAGGTAATTTATTTTCTCTCCAACAATTATTCTTACAAATTTAACAAAAACAAATACACACAAAGATTTCAGACAGAATTATTATAGCTTTACCTTCTGACAGAAAGGGATCTAGTGTACTACCTTAAACATATAACAATAGACAGCTGAAGTTAGTCACTTAGACCTGGACTGTCCAAGCTGCTTCGCATAGGGAGAACCCCATTAAAGTCAACAGGGCTGTGCATGAGTGAAAGCCAGAGTCTACGCAACACAAATCAGCTTGGAGGATTGGGGCCTTAGACTCTCTCTGCCCCTCTTTGTTGCATGATGCAGAGAAGAGTAAAACTACCAGAGAAAACACAAGTGGAGGAGCTATCTCTAGATGGGAGGAAAGATGGCTGTGGAGAATGCCTCCCAGCTAGATAGCCAACAACTGTGTCTGTACAAAAACTCTGTGAGGATGGGTTGATCCACGTGTCTGTTCCTGTCCCACTTTTCTTTTGACTCAGGACTTTGTTTATCTGACTTTTAGCAGCTGTGCTGCCCCTGGGATTGCTGGACCTGGTGATATTTTGAGGAGCTGTCTTTTGACAGGTTTCAGAGTAGCAACCGTGTTAGTCTGTATCCGCAAAAAGAACAGGAGTACTTGTGGCACCTCAGAGACTAACAGATTTATTAGAGCATAAGCTTTCGTGGACTACAGCCCACTTCTTCGGATGTCTTTTGACAGTTAATTTTATATTGTTTAAACTTGCTATGTTCCAAAATCTACCAAAGACCCTTTCAGTCTTCTTCAGTTGGTAGTTAGCCATCTTCCCTCTCCACTTCTCCATTATTGCTGGGATTCACAAAGGTTTTTAGGCACCTAGATCCCATTGATTTCAAGGGGAGTTAGGCACCTAAGTACCTCCGTGAATTCCACCATATGTCAACAGCAGGACATGCTCATTTAAAAAGACTACCATAGTAGATTTACAAGCAGCTGTGACATACAGACTACTAATGGTGCACAAACATTTTGATGCACTGCAGGAATCTGTAAACTTGATTGATACAAATCAGGAGAGGAACGTTCAAAAATCTGCAGAAGTAAATGGCAGAGTTTTTGTGAGCACTCAGGATATCAGTGAAATGATTCTAAAGCAAAATGAAATGGTAAGAATAGGCTTGACTCATTTGGGTGATATTTGACTACAACTGTCTGAAGAAAAATTCAGTTTAATTCTATTGAGAAGGTCCCTGCTTAAAAAAATTCCTCCCTCTGACAGCATACACCCTTGCATTCACACCCTACATGCTATAGTAATAATCTTTGTTCAAAGTATCCCTTGTGAGGTATCATTTGAAAACTCATAACTTGCTGATCAGTAATATCCTGATAAAATATGTGTGGCTACACCATATGTGAAGTTATAAGAGTCCCCTGTATAATGTTATTAACACATGTTCTAAACCTGTCCTAAACAAAGGAATATGTGCTTGCCTTAATTTGCATTTAAGCAGTAAACAGAGTCATCAAGCAGGAAGGGAAAACAAAGGAAGCTCAAACAGGTGAAAAAAAACGCCAGCAGGGAACATCCTTCCACATAGACTCTTTGTCTCCTGAATCTCAGATGGAAATATTTGTCAAAGAGGGACTAAAAATTATAAAAGGAGGGGCAAACACCCCAAGATATCACACACATCCCTCTCTCTCTCCCTGCCCATCACATTCTCTTAACCTGAGAAGACACAGGAAACAGCCGTTGACTCTGGGGGAGGGGTCCTAACCTGAAGTGGTTGGTCAGTAATCTTGCTGGAAGCATATGGTGAGAAATTTTGCTTGAATCTAATATAGTTTGTTAAGTTAGCCACTAGAAAGTATTTTATCTTTATTTTTCTTGTAACCATTTCTGACTTTTATGCCTCATTGTTTGTACTCACTTAAAATCTCTCTCTTTGTAGCTAATCAGATTGCTTTATCTAATCCAGTGTATTTAAACTGAAGTGTCTGAGTAACCCCATTTGAGATAACAGGAACAGAATCAGGCGTCTATTGAGGGCAGGCCACAGAAAGAGGGGTTTAAAAGCAGTGGGAAGGGAGGATCCCATTTTGCCCCTGTGAAGAGAGAAGGGCGTTGGGAGCCTAAACATTCTCTTACCCAAAAACATTCCTCTAACCCTCATCCCAAATCTCCTGTAAAAGTAGAAGAGCCCAAAAGGTGCTATCAGTGTAATTCAACTGATCACCTGAGGAATAAATGCTCTGTGCTAGGAGGAAGCAGGCAAACAATAGCTCACGTTAGTTCTGCTGTCCTCAACACAGAAACCCTCCAAGCAACTGAAACCTATCATATTGGTTCTGTGAGGTTAGCCTCTGCAGAACCAGATATGGAGCATGCCAAGGCTGAATCCCCACGCTGTCACTCCAAGTGCAGAAGGTTGGGGCCCACAAGGATTCTAAAAATTAATACTTGCCACTCCAGGCTTGTATTAAACTCCCAAGGTTACAGTTTTTCTCTGAACTTGGCTTGGTAAACGCTGCCAACACCCCAAATGCAAAAAACCCCCAACAACCCTTGGACCCAGGAAGGAGCACTTGGCAATTCCTTGCTGTGGGGTACCCTCAAGCCCTTTCACCTCTCTCCGGGGAAGAACTGAGAAAGAAAACAAAGGAAATTAGCTATTGCCACCAGCTAATCAAACAGCATATGCGCAAACCTCTTAGGACACCAAAAATCCAATCCTGTTCTTAAAAAAGGTAAATTTTATTTAAAACAAAAAGGAAGAAAATACATCTGGAACTTAGGCTTTTGCTAGATTTAAAAGAGCAATTCCAAAAATTAAGCACCCGAAATAACTTTCTCGGGGGTTAGCTTAAAGGTTACAAGCAAACAAAAGCATCTGGGGTTAGCACAGAGGAGTCCACAAGCCTTAAAAAATAAACAGCAATAAACATAATTGCGTCTTCCTAAACATGCCCTGTCCAATGATTTTTTTCTGGGTATGGAAGATGAATTTTTATATCTGGTTTAAGCCTTACACAGCATTCCTGCTTATAGCACTGCTGCGCTGTGTCTCCTTCTCCGGAGAACAACAGATAAAAGGAAAGTTTCTTTCCCAATTTTAAAAAGTTCTACCTTCTCATTGGCTCTTTTGGTCAGGTGCCCACTTCCTTTTCTTTACCTGGTGGACTTTTAACCCTTTACAAGTAACGCAAGCAGAGAACAGCTACCAAGAGGGATTTTACAGATAACTGGATGGCTGGGTGTCCATCAAAGGGAGCTACCCCCCACTTTATTTATCACAATCCCCTTAAAGGAATAATAGACTTAATATAGTTGGACTGCCCAGAAGAGGGCTGTGTAGTACAAAACATACATTTCTGGGGGAAAGTCTGGAACTGGGGATATGTTGGGATCACCCTGCAGTATAACCAAGGTTGGTGGAGAGCCAAGGGTGTGATTGGCAGGCTTCAGTTATACAAACATCTGGGAATGACCTGAATGCTGGTGGTTCTTTGTGAACAGTCCAGATTGGAGGCTACAGGAGCAAGGCATTGCAGGGCATTCCAGGTTGAAGGGCAGGGGTGACAGAGCCCCCCACTCACCTGGATGGAACCCTGATATGTCACTCCCCTCCAAATCCTAAAACTGCTAGATTGTGTAAAGCTTTCTATGATAAACATAGGCTACGTCCTCACTACAGGGGGAGAGGGGTCGATTTAAGATACGCAAATTCAGCTATGCGAATAGCGTAGCTGAATTCGACGTATCGGAGCCGACTTACCCCGCTGTGAGGATGGCGGCAAATCGATCTCTGTGGCTCCCCGGTCGACGGCGCTTACTCCTACCTCTGCTGGTGGAGTAGAAGCATCGATTTGGGGATCGATTGTTGCGTCCCGACGAGACGCGATAATTCGATCCCCGAGAGATCGATTTCTACCCATCGATTCAGGCGGGTAGTGTAGACCTGCCCTAAGTATAGGATGCAACAAGGGACCAAGGAAAATCAAACTTAATAGACAATGTAGTGGATTAATCTTTGTTATACTTTCAGGCTGACCAAGAGGAGGAAAAGTTATAGTTCAGTGGGCAAAAACAAACAAACAAACAAACAAACAAACAAACAAACAAACAAACAAACAACAAACCAAAAAACCCCACACACAACACAACTTGATGAGCTAGGCATTTCTTCAACCCTCTTTATCCAGCCAGAGTAGGAGTGGATTATCCTGGGTTTATGTACCTACTTAGATTACCTGAAGATGGAAAAATGTTTTAGTAGAACTGGAAGAGTCTGCAAAAGACAATACTGATGATTCTATAGAAGTTCTTGAGATTTCTTAAATGGACTGATTATAACTGGAGAGAAAGCAGAAAGCTGAAATACTTAATCATATCCCTGAGAACAAAAGGAAAAAATTGACCTTATGGAGAGCCACACAATTCTCATTGCCTTGAAAGATGTGCTTTACATTAAGCAAGGTCAATATATGATAAGGATAACTCACGATTTTCCTTAGAGCTTGTCTAATTCCTTGCCATAAGGCAACATCAGCCCTTAGCATGTTATGCTGAAAAGGCTAAAAATAATCTAACCACTATCTCCACCACTAGCCAATTATTGCCTTTTACAATGTACCTACCGATAAAGTATGTCTGATACAAAACATTTTACATATGACAAAAAAGTTAGGAGATACAAAACTATTTTAATGGTCAAGATAAATAAGTTATAGATTTTGTCTACTATCCCAATTCTGAGCTTGCATGTACAGATTTATGAACCCTGGGGTTTGCAGAGTGAAACTATCGGGAAAGAAGTTAGCCCTAATTGTATCTTTTTTGGTCAGAGGTCCAACACCACTATAGCATTAGGCAATGTCAGTTCTGATCTGATTACATATGTTATAAAGAGGTGAATTTAATCCTGGGCTTATCTATCTATCTATCTATCTATCTATCTATCTAGATACAATTATTTATAATATGAAGAATGTATATTTCACCATATCTTTTTAATATCAAATCACACCCAACATATTCAAGAAATGTAATGCATAGACACCATATTTTACATCATTCAATACTGCAGTGTCACAAGGTTGACTTCAATTGAAAGAGAATATGTACCATTGTGGATTATATCTTTTCAAATATCAGGATAGAAATGTGTGCCAGTTAGGGAAGAAATGGGTTGAAAAATATTGCACAGTAACATACAAATGTATATTCATTCTACTAGGTTTTGAAAAGAAATGAATATTGAATAACTGGACCATTGAAATCTTAACCACAGATAGTATGTGGGATTTCTTAATACAATATTTACTAGTGGGACCATATTGTCTTACTGACAAGAGTTATCACATTGCCTTAGAGAGAAAAGAGAAGGTGGAAGATAAGTGGTCATCAGTTGTGAAATAGTTTAAAGTAAAAGCTAAGAACAAGGATTCTTTCACTTCTGCCCTCAGCATCATATGCAATCTCTCTCACTCACTCTGCACCACGTTGCTCCATTCTCTCTCTCCAGATGTTCCCCTTCACCATCACTTAACATTACTAATCACACATACTACTTTTTGACCTCACTATTACACCACATCCACTATAGCTTGACTGAAAGTGGAGTGGGAACACCTCCAGCATTAAAAACCTTTTCCATGGACAACCCTGGAGGAACAGTTTTGGATTACTATAATTTTCAAATTAGGTTTATAATTTTTAGAAGTAAGCAAGCCCATCCCTTTGAAATAGAGGAACCACAATGTCACACTGTGCAGAGCAGTTCTGTGTCCACTGCCGTGGCTAACAGAATCCACATTTTCTTACTGGCCTACTGCAATCAATTATTTTGGTTCCCATATTTTTTTTTTTAAATTCATGAATAGTTACTTAAGGGAGAGAGTATTAAAACCCTTTGGGCTCTAGAATGGCCATATTCCATTGCCTTGTTAAAACAGTGTTCTAAGAGGAAACAGGGGCAAGATAGAAGATGTCTCAACATTTATTCAGCGTTTCAAGCAGAGTTTAACTTAGGAGTTTAGGAGGCACAGATGAATACAAAACTGTCAAAGCACTAATGAGGAAAGAGTTCTGTGCAACTGCTGAGAAAAACAGCACGACCATACATGGTATGAAAGCAGAGTGGCAGCAAAGTTAACAGGAAAATAGAAAGTCTGGTGCTGTAAATGTTGGCAACTGTCTGAAGTGATAAACTCTTCTCGGTGGATGAAGCGCTTCAGTATATGTTGTGAGCAAGGCAAAAGGAAAAATCACTCTGAACTGTATTTAGGAAAATGGTTTCTCTTAAGGTCTGACAAAGAAGTGCCCTAGTTATTACATAAGAAATCCAAGACATAGAAAGCAGTAAAGATGCTGCAAAATGCTAAATGCGGGAAAGATGAGGAAAGCAGTCAGCATTATTAAGATGAATAAGAAGAGCCAGCAGCAAAAGCAGAGAAAGTTAAGGTAGTTGAGAAAGAGAAAAACTGATAAATTCAAGACACAGGAGGCCTGATTCTCCATAGCCCTGCATGTTATGAAGTCATTTACACCAGTGCTAAGTGAGTGCAAACCACTACCTACTCAAACCATTCAGATTTGATAATGATTCTAGTCACTTTGCACTGGGATCGAGAGAGAGAGAGAGAGAGAGAGAGAGAGAGAGGATTTATGCACAGCCGAGTCAACCTGTGGAATTCTCTGCCACATAAGGCCATGAAGGCAAATGCTGTGGCTGATGGTGACTTAGCATTGATAATATACATCTCTTCGTCATCTCCTATCTGGATTATGGCATTGCAGGTTATTTGGGCGGGAAACCCTCAACCTTTGGAAAACTGCAGCTGGTGCAGAATGTAGCAGTGTGCCTCCCCAGCAAAACAGGCTGCTAACGGTACTCCATCCCAGCTCTCCATTCTTTGCATTGCTCACCATGGAACAACGGGGTAAGTTTAAAGTCCCCAACCTTATGTTCAAAATGCTAAATGGTCTGGTCCTAGGACACCTTAAGGACCACCTCATCCTCAGGACCCTCCATCCTCAACTGTTCCATGCCTCAAGAAATATGGAACGGTCTTTCACAAGAGTAAAGCTTTTCTCAGACTGGGTTTTAGTGGAGACTAGCCTGAGCCTGGGGAACTCTTTCCAACAGCAACTCAGAACTACTACAAAGCTCACCACGTGCTAATCCAGACCCACAAAGCACTTCTTCTAACTTCCCTTCCCGAAGACTAACACAGAACATTAACTCACAGAGAAAACCCCAAACAAACTAAAAACCCTACAAGTGACATTACCTCTCCCCCTACTCCTGGGGGGCAGGACAAGGAAAAGAAAGATGCAGAAGAAACTTCAACTGACAGCCATGAGTCTCCTTGTTTAATTTTCTAACTCTGGAAGGTGCTCAATGCTAAGTTAATGGGAATACAGTATAAGAACCTGAACAGAACAGAAAAGAGGAAGCAGACGAGACTTACAGAGTTGCTATCAAGGTAAGGCGAAGAAGCAGTCTGGAACTTTAGTTTTCTAAAGTGTTTGTTTGATTTTTGTTTCTTATTGATATTTTTTGTACCTCTCAGGCACAGTTTGATTTCGCTGTCTAAAAAAAAAATCAATAAAGGAATGAAGACTTTTTAAAATAAAAATAAAAATTATTCAGGTCACAGTGGTATTTTGGAAGGGAGCTTTCCCCAAACTATCCTTTTTCCTGGTAATTCCCCTTTTCAAGTAATTTGACGATACTTTTAAAAGGTATCAGTAGGTTTTAGGGCAAGATATTTTACTATCAATACATGCTTATCACTAGCTAAAGTAGAAGTTGATTCTTATGTTTCAAGTATAACTGTTTTTGAAGTCAAATGTATAAAGGCATGACAAGAAAGCCTCTTCTTCGTGAAAGCCATCAATTTAATTCATAAAGGAACAATCCAATTTACCAGGTGGCTGAGTACCCAGGAATATAATTACTGTAATAGATTTATAGTTTTGGATGTTTATATTAAATTGTTATCATTGCTCCTGGGAACTGCATCTGCTGACGTACTTAGGTAGAATATGTTCCCAAGAGGGACACAATGCATTATTAAACCTGCATTTGGCATGATTTGCAGACATAAAATGATCAGCTCATATTACTGAGTTTGTGAAAGGATACAATCAAAATTCTTAGGTGATATAAAACACAGCCAGTTTAAAACTATGCAACTTATTAAGTGCCTTTAGAAACATAATTTGTATTTGGAAACACATACCTGTACTTTGCAGTCAAATACAAACTATCAGTACTGAAGAATACCTACAATGTACCCAGGATCTAATGGTAAATATTTAGAGCCAGACTGTGCCTGTCTTTGAGCAAGAGGGGGAAGAAATATACAAGTAGCCTGCCCAGTTCCTTACAAACTCACATAAGATCTGGACACAATCACAGTCCTTGCACTACAGGTGGTAGAGTTTCAATCTAATTTTACTTTGCCATAGTCACACAAAGTGTGTGTGTGTGTGTGTGTGTGTGTGTGTCTTATGTAAAAAATAGGTAATTGCCTTTAGCGGTAGTATTAGTCAGTAGTAGGGTTGGTCAGAAAACAAGAATTCCATTTTGCAAAACAATGCAGTGTTACATTTGTTTTCTTTTGCATCAGAACAAAACTGAGACATTTCAAAAAATTTCAGGAGTGTGTGGAAGAGAGAGAGAAACTCCTGCCAATAGCCCAGTGGTTAGGGCACTCACCCGGGATGTGAGAGAATTGAACCTGAGTTTTTCACATTCCAATGGAGTACCCTAACCACCACACTATAGACTCAGAGTCTTTCTTGATGGCCCAAAGAATATTTAATTATTTACACAATGTGGAACAGCTCCAACAGGAGACAAGGAGAGAGACGTTTCTGAGAAAAGTTTTGGTTTTCACACTCTTCCACCTAAGACAACAAAGGAACCAGCCCTTTGACTTTCGGGGGGAGGGCATCCTGACCTGAGAATTTGGTCAGAAATGTTGCTGGGAACATGAGGTAAGGATTTTACCTTGAACCGAGTCTAGTTTGTTAAATCTTAGCTACTAGAAAGCATTTTATCTTGATTTCTCTTGTAACCATTTCTGACTTTAATACCTTATACTCACTTAAAATCTCTCTATTGTTAAATAAACTTGGTACATTTTTAATCAAAATGAATCCAGTATTGTGTTTTAACTGAGCTGTTTGGTAACTCCACTGAAAGTAACAAACTGTTGGATATTGACGCCTTAAGGGGCAATTGATCTATAGTATCTGAACTGTCCAGGAGGAGACAGGACACCACAGAACATATATTTTGGGGGAAACTCGGGATTGGGATTGTGTTGGGGTCACCCTGCAAGTAGTAACCAAGGCTGTTGGAAGCCAGAGTGTGGCTGGTGTGTTGCTGACAGGCTGTTGGAGTCAGAGTTATGGGACCAGGACTGCAGCTATACACAAACATTCAGGATATGATCTTCATACTGTTTTGCTGTTTGTAAGTGGCCCAGGTTGGGACTACAACAGCAAAACATTGTGAGGCACCCCACGTCACAGAGCAGGAAGTGACACAACCCCTCACTGGTCTGGATTGCACCCTAGAATGTGACATCCTTCTACATCTCCTTTATAGGAAGCCAAACATTGCATGCAACAAGTGTCCTCCAGTTATCCACTGGAGGACACTTGAGAGATCCTCAAGTGATAGTCACGGAGAGTCAGAGAAGAAGAGGTTTTGGTAAACAAGATGGGAGATAATAAAGGGCCGGCTCAAGAGCTGTTAGAAGTCTGGACAGAAAAAGGAGGTCTAATCTTGAAATACTATGGAGGAAGAAGCAACAGGAATTGGACACAGCCTGAATGTGAAGGGCAATGGAAGGGAAGGAGACAAACTCTGAACAAAATGACGGTGCTGTTCCCAATGACCAAGAATGGGGCTAGTGGTGAGAATTTGAGAGGAAAAATAAGGCATCCACGAGGAGATGTCAGGAAGTCAAACTGAAACACATGTTCTGATGGAGGGAGGCAGGTAGGGAGGGAGTGATGAGCTAGATTTGTGAGTCATCAATATAGAGATATAGCTGAAGTTGTGTGAGGCCATGAGATTACCCAGACAGAGATTGTAGAGGGAGAAGAGCAGGAGACAAGGATAAAGCCCTGTGAGAAGGTGGGAGAAAGAAAAGTGGGAGAAGGGAGGAGGACTTATTACTTCCTCCTCTCCCTCCCCATCCTTCCCCCAACCCTGCTTTTTCATAGTGAATGGGAGTAGTGGACTTCAGAAAAGAGCCACTTCTGCCAGCTTTGGTCTGCTCAGTTGGTCAGTAGCATTATATCTGCTAGCCTTTGTTCTTTGCAGTTATCCTTCCAAACATGACAGCAGCAGAATCACTTGGAGGCCTGCTAATGTCTAGCTATGGGAAGAGCAGAGGTAGGCAATGAATGCACAGTGGAAAAATGCAGGGGAAATAAGAGGGAATAAATGATCCACATCACCCTGGACACTAACTGCAACCAGGTAATATGCAGGTTCCCTAGCAATCACCATTGTACACGTACACATTGAAAACAACATTGGCTGGGTCATATCATAGCAAACAAATATTACAGTTGCCTCACTGAGGGGCTTGTCAGCCAGGATGACTCACATGTTGTGAAGAGTAGATAAAGAGATTCCTGGTAGACAAGAGACATTGTGGTCCAGCTCCTCAGAGGTATTTAGGAGCCTAAAACTCATTTAAATATCACTGGGAGTTAGGTGCCTGTATATGCAGTGATCATACAGGAAATACATTGGAGTACCATTATCATTTCTAGAGGGATGAGGATTCCAGACAGTCTCAATGCTACAGGGGTGGAAGATTGCCACTAAATGCTGAAAACTTTGATACTGAGTCACTCAGAAAATTGGCATTTCGCTTACAATGATGGGAAGGGAAGAAAAGAAATGCAAGTGAATTTCAAAGCACATTTTAGATATACACAACAATATGTATATCTATTTGATTAAACTACAAATTATGAAAATTATATGCATTTTAAGCATTTTCTATACTTTTAAAACATTATTTGATTTTTTTTAATTGTTTGGAAATGGCCTAATGATAGGGATAGTGAAAGGGCTGTAAATCCCAACTGTGCATTCACTGAGAGATAATTACATGGGTTCTAAGCCTCTTCAGCCCATCTGATTGCAGCTTACATCCAAAACCATTTTATAAGTCTGTATAAAGAACAGCAACAAGTAAGAGTGACGTACTTAAATATGCCTGAGAAGCTTTGCCCATACCATGGGTATCTCTGTAACAACTTGTATTTTAGGAACAGTTGTAAATGAAAAATTACATTACAAAATGCTATTTTCTCTTATTTTTGGTAATTCAGAAAGAAATCAGTGTTGTATATTTCAGATACGTAGTGGGATAGGAAGTGTTAAAAGTGTCTGAATCCCATGACCATTTTTTAAAAGAATCACCTATGAACGAGGACATATGACACTGATAAAAAGTCATTATGTAATTTTTCCTCTCAAAAGAAAGAATTTTAATATTAGGGGAAAACATTCATTTGACTTGGGCAAATAGAAATCAAGCTAATAGGAAACAGACAATGGAACTTGCTGATATATGTTTCAGAAACAGTTTCTAGTTCTGAGACCAAACATATTAAACTAAAATATATGAAAAACAATTCACTAAAATTTGATGGATTTTAACTGTTTGGGATAGAAACTAATTCTCTAACTGACTTGACTTAATTGTAAAACCTATTTATGCCAAATTCAAGGTGTTTATGTTCTAAATACTTGAACGTTTTATTTTCAGTTTTAGACATCTGTTATTAAACAGACATCAAAATATGTCAGGTTCTAGCGGGGAAAAAATTATAACTGTATTTCCCAGAAATGTATATTTGGGCATATTTGTTCAAATGAAAATACCTGGGTACTGTGCTATAATTAGCACCCCACAGTTGCAATATTTCAAAATGTGACATTCATATGCGAAACTCAAAGCAAAGGTCAGCAAGCTAAATTTTAAAACACGAAGGTCCAAAGTCTATAACAGCACCTAAAGTTCATTAACATGCCATGTACAGAATTCTCATTGAAACCAACAGGAATTCTGCAGATTGAACAATTGTAGGATCAAGAACCCCAAACTAACCGCTCACCATTTTAGTCTTCTGCTACCTTTATTTAGCTCTGAAGGTCTTCATCTTTGAGGACAGTTTCAAATTTTAAACAGGGATAAGAAAAGTAGAGAGATGGTAACTTCAAAAGATAAGTACAATGTTTTTACATTAGTGCTTAACAATGAATATTTCACAAAGGAGTCAGTGCTGTTCCTTCTAAATGGAAAGCTTTATGTAAACCTATTAATACAAATTACAAAGGATGTCTAACAGACTTAATAAATACTGTAGTACTAATACTGCCAAAGGAATGTTACTTTAAACTGTTTTGCCTACAAGGCATTTTGAGGGATTATTTGAAAAGCTTTTATGTCTGAATATAAAAGGTTTACATGAGCAGAATGGGGTTTTGTAATTTAGAAAATAGCTTAAACAGAAGGACAGGTCTAACTGGCTGGCAAAGGCTTTCATTCTTCATGGCTATCTCCACAGAATGCTTCCCCCAGTTCAGGCTTTGTTAAATCTCTCTCACTTCATCACTGCATTACATCCACGAAAGGGCAAGAAACAAATAAAGCTATAACTGAATATTATTGTAGCTAATTATGAACACACAGTAAGCCTCAAGAGCCCTAATAAAAACTAAGAGATATATGGTGGGTAAACATCTCTCTTGCTTTATGCCCCCATGAAGGGAAATAAGAGAAAATAAGGCAAGCCTTACTCTGCTGCATCATCTGTCTGTGCATGGGGTGGAGTAGTGGGGGCCCATATCAGGAGAGCTATTTAGAGGATGATGATTCTGTTTTGTGGCAACTTTTGACATTTGTTTTAGCTCGGCACTGAAACCAAAACAAGCCCTTAGAACATTTTAATGAAAACAAAACTGAGTCAGAGTCTCACCTTTCTAATCAAAACTTGAGCTTTTTGAGTGTGAGACTCACCCTCTATAGTCTGGTGGTCAGGGCACTGGGATGTATGAGAACCAGGTTCAAGCCTCTGCTCTGCCTGATTCAGAGTAAAATTTTTCAATGCAGGTCACTCTGAATTGAGCAGAAACTTGAACCTGGGACTCACACTTCAACCGCCAAGCTAGAGAGGGTGAATGTAGCACATGTGCTCTCTGTTGACCAGTGTGCTCAAGAACCAAAAAACTTTCCCAATGAAAACTTTGTCAAAACATTTTGGCTTCAATGCAATTAGACCAGATCTCTGAGGCTGCTACTCCTGCTCACCTGCAGGTTCAGAAATATTGTAAGATGCCATTTTTCAGGGTGACTCAGTGTTAAAGCCTAGATAATTCAATGGGACACTACTAGGCATTTGGCTGGCATTTCCAGAGAGGCCTGCTTCTCCTCTAACTCGGGGCAATTTTAGAGCTCTGACCACCAAATCAGCACAACTGTACTGTAAGGGCCCAGTCTTGCAATCCTTAAGCATCTAAAGCTCTCACTATGCTCTAAGTAGCTACAGACTATTGGATCTAACAGGTTCTCCTAGAGCCTACAATGGACAAATACTCTGCTATGAAATCAATGCAGCTACAAAAAATATATCATGGAATAATTACAATTTAATCCAGGAAGGACCAGAATATCATACAAGAAGATCTGGATAACCTTGAAAATGGGAGTAATAGAAACAGGATGAAATTTAATAGTGCAAAGTGCAAAGTTATGCATTTAAGACAACAAGAATTTTTGCTATAATCTGGGGACATATCAGTTGGAAACAACAGAGGAAGAGAAAGACCTGGGTGTATTGGTTGATCACAGAATGACTATGAGCCTCCAATGTGATGTAGCCATGAAAAAGCTTAATGCACTCCTAGGATGCATCAGGTGACGTTGTTCCAGTACAGATAGGGAAGTATTATTACCAATGTACAAATCAGTGGTGAGTCCTCATCTGGAATACGGTATGCAATTTTGGTCTCCCATGTTTAAGAAAGATGAATTCAAACTGGAACAGATGCAGAGAAGGGCTACTAGGATGATCAGAGGAATAGAGAACCTACCTTACAAGAGGAGACTTAAGGAGCTTGGCTTGTTTAGCTTAACAAAATGAAGGTTGAGGGGAGATATAATTGCTGTGTATAAATACATCAGAGGGATAAACTTCAGGGATGGAGAGGAATTATTTGGCACAAGAACAAAGGCTATAAACTGGCCATCCACAAGTTTAGGCTTGAAATTAGACTGTTTCTTACCATCAGAGGAGTGAAGTTCTGGAACAGCCTTCCAAGTGGAGCAGTGGGGGCAAAAACCTTAACTGGTTTCAAGACTGAGCTTGATAACTTTATGGAGGGGATGGTATTGTAAGATTGCCTACAATGGCATGTGGCCCATCTGCGACTGCCAGTAGCAAAAATCCTCAACTGCCAAAGATGGGACACTAGATGGGGAGGGCTCTGAGTTACTACAGAAAATTCTTTCCCAGATGTCTGGCTGGTGGGTCTTGCTGACGTGCTCAGGGTTTTACTGATCACTATGTTAGGGGTCAGGAAGGAATTTTCCACCAGGTCAGATTGGCAGAGAGCCTGGGGCAGGGGTTCACCTTCCTCTGCATCATGGGTCACTTGCTGGCTTAAACTAGAGTAAATGGTAGATTCTCTGTAACTTGAAGTCTTTAAATCATGATTTGAGGACTTCCGTAACACAGACAGAGGTGAGAGGCCTATTACAGGAGAAAGTGGGTGAGGTTCTGCGGTCTGTGATGTGCAGGAGGTCAGACTAGATGATCATGTTGGTCCCTTCTGGCCTTAAAGTCCGAGTCTGAGAGAACATATTATTGTAAAATGAAAAATTATCTCCTCTTCAGACGGAGTGCTCCACATATAATCCTTTGTAGGCCAGATGTTTCTGAACACAGTGTCATCGAAAGGTTTTAAACTCCCTGATTTACAAAGAGTGGGCAACAGAAAACTATGTCAAGAGAAAAATGCTGAACTTCTCTGCAGAAAAAAATGGACTATTTGTGGAAATATTTTCAATCCATTGGTAGTAAACAATTATTCCAGTTTCTTAATATTATTTAGCTCAGGGGTGGCCAACCTGTGGCTCCAGAGCCAAATGTGACTCTTGAGAAATTAATATGTGGCTCCTTGTATAGGCACCGACTCCGGGGCTGGAGCTACAGGCGCCAACTTTCCAATGTGCCGGGGGGTGCTCACTGCTCAACCCCTGGCTCTGCCAGAGGCCCTCCCCCCACTCCACCCCTTCTCGCCCCCTCCCCTGACCCTGCTATGCCCTCGCTCCTCCCACTCCGAGTCTCCTGCATGCCACGAAACAGCTGATCGGGAAGTGTGGGGAGGGAGGCAGAGGCACTGATTGGTGGGGCTGCCGGTGGGCAGGGAGCTGTTGACGTATTACTGTGACTGTTTAGCAATGTACATTGGTAAATTCTGGCTCCTTCTCAAGCTCAGGTTGGCCACCCCTGGTCTAGCTATTCTATTCTCTTCAAATGCACATCAATGCTTTCAATGAAACATTTCCTACTACATTCACACCAGACCTCTTTGCCTGCCACCTTTACATTCTATGTGTAAAAGACTGTAATTTGTGAACTACACAGAGCATTTACTTTATAAAGAACTCTAGACACATCCCTGGGAAATGGGTCAAAAGTCTACTTTTTAAACTGCATTGTGAAATTTGAGTTCAAACTCCATCCATATAGAATTCCAAGTACCTCTTCTGTGCTCATATTCTAAATCTTCATTGAGCTTCACGGTAAACAAACAAACAAACAAACATCCCCCCCCATTATTGTTTATCTTGTTTGGCTACCAAATCGTTTTTTCTCATAATGCCCAGCTAACTGAAGATGCCTCTACAGTATACTGACAAAGCCTTTTTGGAGCAGTGCAATCTAATAAAAGGAAACCTGGCACTAGGTGCCATTCTTTTGGATACCTATTCACTTATATATGGACTATCTTTGAAACATGGATTTCATTAAGTCTCCTGAGAGAGCTTTTTGCATTACAGAATTAACTGAATTGCTTTTCAGTCTAGAATGAAACTTTGTATGGGCAATTGATCTGTGTATGGCTTGCACAGGCCGAGCTACATGGTTTACCTGACACTTGTCAAAGGAAAACAACAAAGAGGGTGTGCAGTTAAACATGTTAAAGTAAATAACTAGACTTTCACTTTCACAGCTAATGCGTATGTTGGCTTTGATTTTCAGCTTGGCCTTAGCAAGGATTCTTTTGTTGCACGTGCAATTTTGCAGGCACAGTTTATGTGTCTGAAAAATATTTGGGGGTTGTGGTGGATAATCAGCTGAACATGAGCTCCTGGTGTGATGCTGTGACCCAAAGAGCTATTGTGATCCTAGAATGCATAAAGAGGAGAATCTCAAGTAAGAGTAGAGAGGTTATTTTACCTCTTTATTTGGTACCAGTGCAACCTCTTCTGCAATATTGTGTCCAGTTCTGGTCCCCACAATTCAAGAAGTATGTTGATACATTGGAGAGGGTTCAGAGAAGAACCACAAGAATAATTAAAGGATTAGAAACCCGGCCTTGTAGTGATAGACACAAGGAGCTCAATCCATTTAGCTTAACAAATGTAAAGTTAAGGGATGAATAATTACAGTCTGTAAGTACATACATGGACAATAAATATTTAATAATGGGCTCTTCAGTCTAGCAGAGAAGGGTGTAACACAATCCAATGGTTGGAAGTTGAAGCTAGACAAATTCAGGCTGGAAATAAGGCATTAATTTTTAACAAGACTAATTAACCATTGGAACAATTTACTAAAGATTGTGGTGGATTGTCCATTTTAAAAATCAAGCTTGAATGTTTTTTCTAAAAGATCTGCTCTAGAAATTATTATGGGAAGTTCTAAGGCCTGTGTTATACAGGAGGTCAGACTAGATGATCACAATGCTCCCTTCAAGCCTTAGAATCTATGGCTGTCATTTACAAGCCTAAGTGCTTGATTTGTGATTGCAATCAGGCATGGTGCTTAGAAATCTAAATAATAAACTGTGCCTGCTAATAATGTGGTATTTATGCTGTTCATGAAACTGCAGCTACCACATATGGTATAACTTCCTTTGTAAATTCATTAGCTCTTGTTATTTACATACTGGATAATAGGATTAGAAAAGTAAGAGACTGAAATGGCCTATTATAGAGAGTCAAATCTATCCAAATGCTTAACGTAGTCTATAACAGAAGACATGTCAAATAGTAAATTGACACTACAGTTGATCTTATTCAAAAGGGAAGATCAGAGAAGATGTAGCTTTTCCCAAATGTCTGTCCCAAATTTGCAACTCTTGATCAGATTTCTTGGTATTTGGCTTAATGCAGGTGTAGAGTGAAATCTAGGCTCTAAAGAAAGCAGTAGGCGTTTTGAAATAAATGTTGGTTACAGTTTCTCTGTGTGTGTGTGTGTGCATGTGCATGAACATGGGCAGGTGTGTGCATGTGACAGGAGGGATGATGTTGAGATGAGTTAGAGGACAGGGAATTAAAAACGAAAGGACAGGAAGGAATTTGATTTTACTCATCTTGCAACTTTCCCAAAGTATATTTTAAAATGAAGTTTAAGTTAGCAAAAGAATCAATATATAAATAGTAATATGAACAAAACAATATAACATACCCAATTCAGAATGCACCAACACTTAAAAGGTAGATCCTCAGCAATAGGTCAAAAGACACTATGGAATTTTGAGTGTGTGGCAGCAGGTCCACACAGCTAGCTGGCTATACAGCGCTGTAGATTCACAACCCAACTTGCCGCACACTAAGTCTCTGTGTGGACAAGACCTCAGAGTGACTAAAATTACTGCCTCTCAGTGACCCACATGCTGAGTTTACATAGGGTGACCAACTAGCAAGTGTGAAAAATCGGGAGGGGGAAGAATAGTTGAGTATATCAGACAAAGCACCTAATATCAGGATGGTCCCGATAATTTCAGGACATCTGGTCACCCTAAGCTTACAAGGTATCTTTTCTAGCTGCCAGCTCTGCAAACACAACTTGGGTTCTGCAAGTTAAGCTATTCTTTCCAACTCATGCATCACAACCAATAATAAAGGGTGTACAACTGGAACTTCATTAGTAACACTGTCAATGATGCATGAGCGGGAACAGAAAATAGCTCATTCCAACATAACTGTGTTGGCTCGGAAGTACTAACAAGAGAACAAAGTAGAAGAAGTTATTTTTTGTCAGAAAAGAACACTGCTATAACTGAATATATATTGGAGGAAGAGCTGATGATTAAAAATGTGGCATTTTCACATAATCATTTTTCTGAACATAATTGTATTTTAAGTTTCAGCTTTTAAAGTTTTTTCTCTATTCAGCCTATATTTCAAGCCTTTTACCTCACTTTGACATGGTCTTAATCTAATTTTGGTTTTACATTCAGGGATCAGTCAAGAGTCACTATATTATACTATACTGTGTATTCTTGTCATTTGTGATTTCTCATTACATCCATTACTTTCAACAAGACTTGAGCCAAGTCATTGCTGAGTACCAGCTGGAATTTCTATCAGACTTCTGGGAAGTAGTACACTGTTCTCTAGTGAAAGTGGCAATATGTAAAAAGTTAACCAATTATAAAATAAGTTATTCATAAACATAAGGAAAAGCTCTTAGCTAAAGAAAGTGGAACTATCTCTAAGTATTGTGCGGAGCCATTACATTACACTTCCTCAGGTCTAGGAAGGAACCTTGGAAGTCAATGTAAAGTCTAAAAATCTTCATTTGGGTGTCAAAACAGGTTTTTTAAGTGACAACTTTCTGTGCTCAGAGAGGCTTTAGGAAACTAAACGCAGCCAGCAGAGTTGCAGTGAACTCTCACTCTTGCTTTGGTATGGGAGAACAGAATAAAAAAAAATGCTGTGGACCCAGTGCTTTGGAAAATCCCACCACAAATGACTGAGGAACACAAGACCCATTGGAAGTCAATGAGCTTTGCTCTTCTTAAAAAAAAAAATCACACAAGTGCTTTTGAAAAATACTCCCTTGTCCCTACGTATATTAGGCACTTCCGAAGTGCTTGTCACCATAATACCAAAGCATTAGATGCAGTAGTTTAGACTTAAAGGCATTGTCCATAGAGGACATCATAATTAATTCTGCTCTTCACTTCTATAAGGAAGTTTTGTTTATGGATTGAGCGGTAGCAATTCCATACTCTGGAGAGCGATAGATTTTTGTCTCAATCTTATCTCTGCAGAAAATTTCTTCTGTCACAGTCAGGTACCTTTGGCCAAGAATATTTTGTCTCTAGCTTTCATGAGCTTTACCTTGGCTTTGTTAGAGGTCTTAGTCTACTGGAGTGATGCTGTCTCAGTGGGTTTTGGATGGAGAGCCAGGCTATGATGCAGTAGCGCTCTGACCTGTTGAGGGACTTGGTGATTAAAACCCATGAAAGATGTGGAACACTGGTAGGATGTGCCAGATGGTTCATCCTACTGAGGAACTGGGCTGTTGCATCTTGCAGCACCTTCATTTATAGATACAGCAGTTTTCAATAGTACAGTCTGGAAGTGACAAATGTGTGAGTTACTGTGGCCACATCTGAGGGGAAGTTGCATGGTAAACTCCTAATGATCACATTCTGGAATGGAAAGGGTAGCATAATGGACTTGCAACTTTCTCCATACACAATACTAAACCTCTAAAGCCTTGTCCCCATTAGCACAAAGTTATAGCCATGTTAAGGGAAACTACTTTAGAGAGTACTTACTATCCCTCCACAAACACATTCAGAACCCATAAAGTCAAAAACTAATAATATATTTATACAGTAACTTTGATTCAGAATGACCCCCAAATGGTTTTCAGATTTAAATTATACCTACTGGTAGCTATCAGTTCACACACATTAGTGAAGATAAGAATGAGCTGTCTTGCAATGAGTACCTATTTTATACTTCTGCTGCATATCAACTGCCAGATGTTGCTCCACAAATATCAGTTGCTGCTTAAGGCAGATAATCAAGCACAATTAGGGGATGACCTGGTGACATTTTGACACTGATGGTGACAATGTTGAAGTTTTTAATCTGGCATATAGCACTAAAGCACAGAACATGAATGGTTAACAGAAAACTGAGAAATACTGGTACACAAAACCAACCCTTTCTTTAACTGAAAGGGAACATCAACAAGCAGACTGAAACCCAAACATGTTGACTGATTTTTGAAAAATATCAGAAATTAGTTTATGGTCAATGCTCTACCTCCAGTGACTCTGAGGAGTATGCAGTATTTGCTTGTTGGCACATAGAGGACTGAAGGGTTTTGTTGGTGTTTTAAAACATTTCATTGATTTCATACAGCAACATTAACCTACATATATAAAATAAAAATACAAGGCCTGATCCTACTATCCTAATTTACATGAGCAGGCTGACTACTCATGCAAGATTCCTATTTATTTATCTCTATCAGCATATTTAAAGTGACTTTTGTTATGCTATTTAGGTGAAGTAGCTAGGGTTGCATTATTAGGCCTATTTATAGTATATAAACACAACCAGTAAGATTCTCACCCCCGCTGCAGATTCTCACCCCTTTATGCCTGGTAAAAGTGCCAGAGTGATGAAGAGTGGCTGAGGATGCAAGGGATGCATTGGGAATGGATACAATGCTTCAGAGATTCTGGGCAGCACTGTGGCCCCTGGACAGCAAGGGACAGGTTACCCTAACTTCGACTGATCTTAGGGCTGTCTAATGGGTACTGCAGAGCAGCACAGAATTAGGAAGGTGCAAACGTAGTTTTGCGCCACCTTAGCTGTCCTCCCCATGGACTAAGTTCAGCACAGACTCTCACCCCAAACAATTAACCAAATTCAATAAACACATTTATATATATATATTATCATTCATTTTATGAATGGCATACTCAAAAATTTGGATAAAAGAATGTTAGTAAGCAAAAACAATTATATATGCAATAACTCAGTATAGCTATAAGAACTATAATAAAAGAAAAAGTAAACTGAGTTGAAATCAAATAGAATCTATTCTGAGAGTCTAGGTATCATAAGCATTTTTCATGTATCAGATATGCATTGAGATATAAATACCTTCAATATATGAACACATGCATCTTAATTACTGTTTTCCCATTAATATTTTTCCAATTAGAATCCTCTGATAGGCCACACAAAATTCCCATACAGTAGTTATAGAAACGACTGAAACTGTATCGACAGACAAACTCAGTATTCTCATCTTTGAGCTGTACATTAAATACAGGAACTTGAATTTTTGTTTTGCATCCAATAGTATAAACTGAACAACAATAGGGGGTGATAAAAATCCTGAGGCCCAGATATCACAGCTATTCACATCATTTGTGAGACCATGTAAGATAAAATAGAGATCAGTATGGGACAGTTTGGTATCTGGCTGCAAAAAAGGTATAGTCTGTCCTGTGGTTCTTCTTAAAAACATATGTTAGGCCCATATTTTGCATCAAATACCTAGAACTTCTTTATCTCACAGTCACAGATGTATTGGATATGACCCAGATCGAACTGAGACAAGACAGTAATACTATCTCCAATTCCGTATACACACTGAAAAAAAATTATTTTAACATTACATAAAAATCAGCACCAGTGCTGCTTAGTGTGTAAGTTTAGCCAATTGTGAACTCGTGACCACTCAGATTAATTACTGCTATCACGGCTCTGCCCTCTATATCCTGAATCTATATCCTGAATTACTTTGGTATTTAAGGATTTCTTTTTTCATGCTAGCACCTCCTCACTGTTTATTGCTGAAGATAAGAAGATTATGGTGGAATTTCCAAACGAGAGCCAGGTAATGTAGCCCAGGAACCTGTCTGTGAATTCTGAGGGGATGATACACATGGGCAAAATATTAATAATCTTCATCAGTCAGGAACTGTCCAGATTTTGTCAGTTTCATGTTTCTGATATTGTGCCTCTTCTTCTTCTGGTTTAACTTTTAGATTTCATGCTATTTGTCTTACTGGTTCAAAAACTGCCTCCACAGGCTCTTGCATCATTTGCATTTGTCAGGGTAGCCAGTATCATCTGCCATCCTTTCATTGCAGTGTTTCTGATGAATTTGGTTTCAAAGTTGTAGTGTGAATAGCCCTTAAAGTTTCCATTTCAACACTTCATCTCAAATTAAACAGGCTAAAGCAGACAGGACTAATGTCAAAATTCTAAAGCAACATCACAAACAATCAAGTAGCCAGATGAAAAACGATCAAGAACCAAACAGAAAATTATTGAATAACCCATGTTCACCTTACTCCAAGATTCACAACTGATATACCTGCTGACATTCAGCAGCCAGAACTGGAGACAGCTGTCTCGCACATCTTCTCCAGTTATAAACTTATCTCTCTTCCCACTGGAAGCAGGTTCATTATGAAACAGTAACGAGCACCAGCCAAAGCTGCTACTTATACATTCCAGCATTGAAACCCAGATTGATTTGGAAGTCTTATCAAAGGACAGACCCATGCAATTGAAATGAGACACAATCAAGGCATAAACCTTTCCACCATTCCACATTTCTCTGTCATTCCACCGAGTTCAAACTTGGAGGTTGCTAATGTACAGAGAAAGCTACTGGTACTGTAATTCTACTTATTTCCTCTGATTGGAATTCAATTCAAGGACAAAATGATTATAAAATATGTATCTTAGTGTTTAATTTAAAGTCAAAGTCATATTTTCTAAAAGACTACACATTTAGATGTTAAAAGTATTTACTAGAGCTATGTAACAACCTCATTTTGATCATTCTGAGTGAAACAAAATTTAGAGATGTCCAATTACTAATTCTAGCAAGAAGTCACATTGGGTCAAACAGTATTAATGGGAAATATAGCTGCATGTCAATGGCATAATAGAGAAATTGAAATGAATAGTGAGATGGCAGAACATTCAGAGAACTTGTCTGCTAGACAGTAAAAGAGCAAACGCCAATAAAGGCACATTGACTTGAAAGAAGACAACTGTATAGCCAGCAGAGAGAGAACCTCAAAAGTCGATACCAAGTACCTTAAAGACAAATACTTCCAAAGTTTCCCATGCAAAATGCTGCATTTAACCTCCATAATACATAAAAGATAGTGCCTTTGTAGCTTTCACTGTTGGTCTCAGTACCATAATAAATCCAAAAGACTGTTTCAAATTTCTCAAAATAAAAGAGTTCTTCAAAATAGAACTATTTGACAGACAGATCAATAAGCAGGATTCATTTCATGTTCATCTTCTGCTTTGATAAAAGTTAATAAGCTACAGAAAATATTTCCTCATGTTTGTTCTTGACTTTATGTTATGAAAGAAGATCAGATTTTGTGATCTAAGGCTGAACGGCCACATACTCCTGTATTAGCTGATAACAAGTTAACATGATGTTGAATTTCCTCTGTGAAACAGGTCATTGTGAGTACAAGCAAGAAACCTTTGTAATAAATACATTGTCATTAAACTACCATTGTGACATGAAAGTTATTTCCAAGATACCTTGATGTAGTAGCTACTGGTAAATGTGATGTCTAATGTAACCACTACACAATATCTATGTTCAATCAGAAAAAAATGTTAAAAGGAAGGCAGATATGTATAAAATTTTTAGTCCTTTCAAAGCGAAAGGCCTGCCATTTTCCCCCCAGTTAGCATTCTGATAGGAAGCGTGCTGTTCAAGGGCATGTGCAGAAGAACTACAGGCATATGGTTGATAACATGCATTTTAAAAATCAGTGGGACAGTGTATAAAGACAGGTAGATAAACAGACACATGGTAGGTAGTTCAGGAAGGCCTTGAATCTATAAATCCTTATATGGTATGATACAGCAAGCATTACACTTCAGTACAAGTGAGAGTACATGAGGCACAAGTAAGGGTGAAGTACTAGTCATAGTCCTCCACACTGACTGGCACTGAGTCTCAAGCCCTCCACAAACACATTCAGAACCCATAAAGTCAAAACTTATTCATAAGTGTAAAAAGAAGTGGGGGATGGGCAGAAAATGTGCACATCTGAAGAGACATGTTTAAGCATGTTCCTCATGTTACTAAGCCACTTACCCATGTATGACTTTTGTAAGCTTTGCCCCTGCTACATATGGTTCAAAAATAAGTTGACATAGTATATTTCACGTTAGTTTTTCCCATTGTTTATGGTAGACTTGGTGGTATCAGAAATATCATTAGTTTAAATGGCATTTATGTTGCTCACTAATCTCAAATTTTTGTACAGTGGAGGGCTTGATAGTGTTTACTTATATGGTAGGAAAGAATGTATTCCCTCAACTGCAGGAGTCACTGGATGAAATTCTATGGTGTTGTAATTCCAGAGATCAGACAAGATGATCTTAGTGGTTCATTCTTGCCTTAAAATCTATGAGTCTGATTCTCATTTACACTAGGACCCATTTATACTGCTCTGTATATTGACACCCCTTTAAGGCCCCTTTCCTCTGCCATGGCAGTGTAAAGAGGCCTTAGAGCAGTGATACTTAGACCCCAGTGGCTCAAGAACCAAA
This sequence comes from Chrysemys picta bellii, assembly GCF_011386835.1. NCBI lineage: Eukaryota > Metazoa > Chordata > Testudines > Emydidae > Chrysemys > Chrysemys picta. The sequence goes on along the minus strand of NC_088791.1, from coordinate 87,520,753 downwards.
TTAGAGATCAACATTACCCAAAAGAGCCACAGTAGTGTGAATTCACTGTTTCATTTTCTATATATCTATTATTCTCACAGCAAAATGACTGACCAAGTATTCTACAATTGGTTAATAATATAGTAAAAGCATCCTGATTGGTTAAGAATTAAATCACCCAGTGGTTTGATATTATGTCCTGCAAAGAGTCGCAGGAAACACATTAAGGAGCTGCTTGCGACTCCTGAGCCTCAGTCTGAGTATCACTGCCTTAGAGTAAATGAGAATCAAGCCCTACTAATCTATCGAGTTTTATATTTTAAAATTTTCAACAGAGAAGCTCTGTTACCTCTTTCTCCATTTGTAGTCCTTCTGCTCTGATATTTCTTTCAAATACTTCTCTCTTCTCTGTCTGTGGGCTAGATTTTCTGTACACCAGAACGTAGTCGATCCGGCATTTTCCATCCCTAAAATATAGCCCATTGGATTTGTTTTTATCAGGTACTCCCTGTGAAGAGCAAAAACAATTACCAAAGCAAGTTGACTATCACCATTTGAACCTATGGAGCTACAAATTTCAGTGTGTTTCAATATAAAAGGCTTGACTGGTAAGCAATTAGGAGAAGTGGGCCAAGTCTTTAAGTGCTTTGTGTGTGATGTTTCATAGGACTGATAGTTTTGTCTAGCATCCCATACAAAATACTTCTGGATTTGATTGTCTCCACTTAAGCAGAAGGGGTACTGACCTCCCAGATTCAAAACTAGGATGCCTCGTTAGGCAAGCTTTAAAGTCGGGAGGAAAGGGAGACAAAGGGAGATTTTATGTCATTTGAAGTCTAACAGGAACTTTTAACATACAAAATTAAGTAAAAGATGGAATTATTCTGAAACAAAAGCTGAAGACTAAGAGTTTAATGTACTAAAATATCTGCATACAAACAAAGTAAAAGAATTGGAAGCATTTCAAAGTGATGGTGATTCTGACCCCCGTATTGAGCATAACTCACTTCTGGCTGGCAGGTATTCTGTATGGCAGCATCAGCTTCAGTAGCCCTCCACAGGTGGCAGAAGGGCATCCACCCACATTGGCATGTAAGGGGTCTATAGAGCCCTAGGGAGGCTGCATGGGAAGCTGTCCATAGGAAGAGAGGCTGTGAGGAGCAGCCAATCTGGGCTCAGGAGGCCCATATAAGAAGAACAACAGGGCAGAGCAGGGGCAGTTACTCCCTGGAGCTCAAGGAGGGAGAACTGGGTGCCTTGCAGGTGGAAGGAAGCTAGCACCTTGGACAGAGCAGTATTGGCAGGGACCTGGGGAGCATAATGGAGCTCCTGGCTGGCTGCTGGGGCTTGCGGGCTGGAAGCCCTGAGAAGAGGGTGAAGAATGTGCTGGGGCCATGGGGAAGTGGCCCAGGAAACTTAAGCAGCACTGGTGGAGAAGTTAAGGAGAGGCAGCAGGAGGCTGCTATCTACAGATCCTGGGCCAGAACCCAGAGTAGTGGGCAGGCCCAGGTCCCTCCCACTTGCCACTGGGGAAGTGGCTGGACTGTAGAACTGGGAGATACTTCCCCCCCAGAAGGGGGAAAACATGGATGGTGGCCTGGCCGGTGGGCCAAGTCATGAAGAGGACACCGTGGGACTTGGACTGAGGGGTCTGCAGGTGCGGACAACAACAGGAGAGGCACCACCAGGAGAGGACGCACTGGCTGAGAGAGCTAATCCCTGAGAAGGCACCATGCTGGTGGGTGACCCCCGTGACGAAGACACAAAAGTTCTGTTTCCATCCCAGCATAGTCCCACTAGATTAACTTTAGAACACTATGGAACTATTGAATATACTTTCTGATTGGATTTACCACACTGGAAATAAGTCTATCTTTAGCAATGGCTAAAGAAAACACTACTTCTTGACTATTACCTGTAAATAATGGATCGGTTCAAGCATTTTCTACCCTTGCAACAAGCAAACAGATTTAGCTTTTTTTTTTTTTTATTGCTTTGGCAAACAGATCAGCAGAGTCTGATTCCTTTCCAAAAATCTAATAAACCAGGAAACCAGTCTCTTTTAAAGTCAGGTCAGGTATGGAGGTGAAGGTTGCCATTTATCCCTCACACTTTTTTACCACCACCTCTCTCTCTATTATATAATACACACGTACGCACGCACGCACACACACACACACACACACACCATAATCTGCAGTACCGCCCCTGTCAGCTGGTAGGTTTATGCTTTTGTGTAGATGGGGTATGTCGCTCAAAATGTGGAGGCCGTAAATGTGTTTTGAGGGATTTTTTTTTTAAAGAAACATTAAAGTGCTTAGAGCCTGACATAAGCAATGTTACATATTGAAATAACAAACCTCTTCAGCCATTGGAATGAACAGTGAGAGTGGAATGATGGAGAAGAGCTCGCAGGAGTCCTCCTGTTAACATTCCACAGCCAAACTGACAAGACGATTGGGGTAGTTTCCTGTTTGTGATGAGTCACCCTCTATCTGGATACTGGCAAACCATCCCTGACAGAAATAAACTAAACCCATAGCTAATAAAAAAAAACTTCTTAAAATCAAATATTCTGCCTTTCAAATGCACTGTCAGGAATTTTCAGACCATTTTCCCAGAGGAGAATTGTCTCCCATCTTAAATGGCACAGTTTGAACACTGTTCACGATCAATATAAAAATGTATCTTGCAGGAAAAAAGGATAAATATTCCCAACAAGGATGCTTGGTGTTGTTTGCTTCCTTGGTTCTGGTTATAAGAAAGCATCTTAGTTTAAATGTGAAAGCAAATGAGAAGGTTCCACACGGCCCCTAGCCTTGGGACACTGGGCTCACTGCAGGCTAAAGGAGGGGAATTTTTGAAAGAACTGCTCATTAAAATATTGTCTTCACAATGCCTGCCAGGTGCAGAGTTGGTACAGTAGGTACAGTTTATCAAGTAAAAAAGAAGGCAAGAAAAAAGTTTAAAAGCATTAGGAAATGACAAGAGACCATTAGTATCTATATTGCATATAGTACTGATAAATGACATCAGCAATACACTAGGGAAAGATTCTGCCGAGCATTAAATATGAAAATAATTCAGGAAAACATATTGCTTAAACTTTCCCTGTAAAACTGCCACTTTGGGAGGAGAGGGGGGGAAAAAAGCAAGGGGATATTTAAGTAAATGGAAGGTAGAGCAAAGTCTTTAAAAACAATGGAGCTGATTGTGGTTCCTACTCCACTCCTTATATGCAACCCTTGGGAGACTGCTGTAAGTTAAAGTAGTACCTGGAATACAGAGGGCACAGAAGCAGCTCAAAGGCAAGCCACCTTTATCTCCCCTCCCACTGGGCTGTGGCTTCTGTGCTGCGTGTCCAGGAGGTGCAGCACAGGATCTGCCCCAGTGACCTTATGTATATTATGGAGGTGTCTGTAGTGACTCCATAGTACAGGTTAAATTCCAATTTATGTTTAAAGCCAGACTGAAGTTCCCTCTGTTTCCCATTTTAATGATTGAATTTAGTCTCTAACTCTGACGTAACTCCTCAGAATACAATTGGCTTTTCTCTAAATGTTTCTTACGCAAACAGTCAGTATTTTGCCCCATTTTCCCTGATGTATCTTTGGATTCTTCTTCTTACATAACCTCAGGTACACAAACTCCAAATTGTATGTGCACACACACGCCCACTCTGATAACATCTTTGACTTAGGCCTTTTTCTGAAATCTTAAAATTAAACTGCGAGTTATTGCTTTGATATTTGGGGTGGAGCAAAATCCAGTGCAGCAGCCAACCGCTTAGCAACACAGGTGGGCAGGAATGCATCATTCCAGTGCACCTGTCACTGCACTGGTTCTGCAATTAATATAGAGTTCAATTCAAAGTCTCTGTTCTGATATTAAAAACCACTCTCTGAGACTGGTCCTAACTACCTGAGATATATCCCCTCTCCTTCTGCTAATATGACTGCCCATGACAGCAGCATTCCCATGGAAGTGTGAAACTGTCCCATCCAATTCAGGCCATTTTTGCTTTAAAAAAAGGCTAATACTTCTTACTGGTGTTTCTTGCTGTCTTGTCAGCTTCATTCAGGGCTGCCCAGAGGGGGGGGGGAAAGTGGGGCAATTTTCCCCAGGCCCCGCAGGGGCCCCCACGAGAGTTTTTCAGGGACCCTGGAGTGGGGTCCTTCACTCACTCCGGGGGCCCCGGAAAACTCTCATGGGGCCCGGGCCCCTGGAGCTTCTTCCGCGGCAATTCAGCGGCAGGGGGTCCTTCCGCTCCGGGACCCGCCGGTGAAGTGCCAGGTCTTCGGCGGCAGGGGCCCCCCGCCGCCGAAGTCCCCAAGCCCCCTGCATCCTCTGGGCAGCCCTGGCTTCATTTACAACCTACACATTTATATAGCTACAACTCATTTTGCTGAGAATGTATTAATACTGCATGTTCGCAGAATCCACTGTTGGGTTCCATAAACATATAGAGACAAACACACAGAGTCTATAAAGTAAGTGTATCAAAGATATGCTCAAAATCTATGGCCCTCTAGTGTCAGAATACACTTCATGGTGGTAATCACAGTAGAAAGCTGAATAGGACTTTAATAGAAATATAAATAGGAAGACAAGGGAATTTTAAAGCTGCTTACCTGCATTTCCTTTTAAAGAGCAGTCAATTCGCCATGAGAAACGCTGAAGCACCTTTTACTTAGAAGCAGATTTGCTTTATCATATTTCCCAGATATTTTGGTCCTTCGTTTTTATTACAAGGGATATTTGTATGAAAATAGGATCTTTGGGTCAAAAGAGCTCATCTGCTCTTGCTGCTTATTCCCACCTGAAATCATAATCCTCTGTCTGTGACTTCATGTTTGGTAGCTGGAGAAATACTTATAATGCCACTAAGGATTATGACTATAGGAAAGAAGAATAAGCAGGAATATGTGAACTCAAGTACAGTTATGGTCTGAAGAGGGACTGTGTTTTGCATGTATATGGTTTTCCGTCACTTCTTTTTAGGTTGTAAATTCTTCGGAGCAGGAGCTGCATCTTCCTACGTGTCTGTACAGAGCCTACCACATTTTTGGCAGTAGTATAGTATAAATAATAATGACACAGGAAAAAATCTATGTTAAAAGAATGTTATGTAGGCTGCAAAATCAAGCACTCAAAGATTAGGAAGTGCCAGATCTATAGTTGTCTGTTTAACTGTAGTGAAACTATTTGCATGCCCATTTTGTACATTGAATGAGGCTGGGATACTGTGGAAAAAATAGTATGTGATCATGTAATTAAAAATATAATGCATATGCCCAAGGTCGGGGGGGGGGTCAAGGGGTGAATTAAGGTTGAATGGGCAACCACTGGGAGTTGTAGGGGCTCAGATCATTTCAGTCAGGCCAACTTTTTTTTTTTTTTTGGTGCCTAAATATGAAGTTAGGGGCCTAAACTTTGTGCTCCCACTTTGAAAAATTTTGGCCTTACTTACTCCTATTCCACTGAAGATCCAACTAATCCTCCCCTACTGGACACACCATTGGTGGTATGAGCTAAAAACTGCATCTGAGACAGATCCCTGGGAACAGAATTGCTCCGCCCAGTGGATTGTGGCCCAATGCACAAACTGCCTGATACTCAGTGCACTTTCTAGTGGACCCCAGCCCTGAGGAAGCAAGAAGTCACTAAGAGGAAATTAATGCTGCAAGGCATGCGTGGGAAGGAAGGGAGTTGTATGCTGCAAAGCCCCAACTCCCATCTCTGTACATACTACTTACCACCATTTTGCATAATCAGATTTGCTCTTCTATGTACTACCCAGTGGATGGTGACATATGTCCCATGTCTGGTAGCCAGTGCTGTCTATCACAAATGCATGAGATCATTCCAGTCCCTGAGGATTAATGCAGGGACACATTGATAGGCCTGATGAACCAATAACACACTGGTGCAATCACTGCTGGAATACTGTGTCCAGTTCTAGTGTCAACCATTCGAGAAGGATGTTGAGAAATCGGAGAGGGTTCACAGAAGGGCCCCAAGAATGATTAAGGGATTCTGAACCCAAAAGATTTTATATTTCCATGTTATAATTTTAGAGCAGAGGTCATCTTTAAGAGCCCACACACACGATCACAGGATTGGATAAGAGTGGGCCTGCAGTGAATAAGCCTTTCAAACAAATTACATTTATTCCCTGTATGGCTTAGTCTATGGGCTCTTACCTCTCCAACTGTTTCCAATCTGCTGGCATCATCTGAAGTACTGGTCAAATTACCATGGTGAAGAAGAGAGTCATCATCTTTGAAAGGGCTGTTTACTCCTTCTAACTCATCAAAAAAAATGTTCACATCCTTAGCTACTACAACCAAAAACAAAAACAAAAATAGAGTTTCAAACTAAAGCTGAAAACAGACACTGAAAATAATACATTATAATAACCAAATATTGTACTTTTGCTTGTTATGAGATAAGCACCTTTTGGTTTAAAATTTTAAGGGGTTGTGGTTGTCAACAGTTATATGATAGCACAATGATATCTTAATTAGCAGGCAACAAAGCTGTAGGAAAACTAATACTTTTATGATGCAAATAAAAAAATATCTAGCACGATAAAAGATATGCTAGCTAATTTCCTGGTTTCTCTTCAGATAATTGGTTTAAAGGCTTGCCTTTGGGATTACAGTGACCTCTGAAAATGTATTATAATAAAAAGGCAACATTTTTTAATATTCTCTGAAATGTCCTGTTACATGTTGCAGAGATTCTCATAGGTATCACAGCCAGAGGGTTCAGAATGACCACAGTGCAGTCTGTTCCACCTTGTATTTAGCTGTGACACTGAGTACATTTCCCAGAACTGAAGAAGAGCTCTGTGTAAGCTCAAAAGCTTGTCTCGGTCACCAACAGAAGTTGGTCCAATAAAAGATATTACCTCACCTACCTTGTCTCACGGTATATTGGTCTGTCTGATGCCACTGAGAGGGTTGTGAGAGAAGCAATGGTTTAAATCTACATATTATATCCAGTCTGAAGAGAGGTCAGGAAACCATTCTATTTGCATTACTGTATTGTTTCATCAGGACTGAAAATGACTGCACCACACCTGAAGTGGGGGGGACGTTGTCCGAGCTTGCCAGAGGAAGGCAGTAGTGCTTTATGGGAGGGAAGGGGAAGGAGGTGAGAAACTGCTGCAAAAAGGTGGGTGGTGGTCAGCTTTGCAGCACTGACTCACCCCCTGGGAATGTGAGGGCAGAAGTCTATAAAAGGTGTAACCCCGGGCATTGGAAGCCCTTTCTCCATGCAGCAGGAAAGGCAGCACCCACTCTCCCTCCCCTCAAGGTGTTAATGTCTGGTTGGGTTAGGACCTGCTGTGGGCATTGCACTACTCGCTCCTTCGTAGGGTGGCTGGGAAGGAATTTTTCCCTCATCACCATATGGACTTCAGTGGAGTGGGGTTTTTTTTTGCCTTCTCCACAGCGGATGTCAGGGAGGACCTATTATGGTGAGGAGAAAAGTGGTTAGGCTATGTCGCAACTTGTTTTGTAAGTGTAAGGCGGATGTCCAGTGCAGGTACCCCATAGGGAAGGCATCCAGTGACCAGATAAATGGCCTAGTAATGGACTTGAAAAGGAGGTGCTGATTAATGGAACGGGGGGGGGGGGGAGGTTGGGGCACCTATGATTGGTATGGCAAGGAGCCAACCCTCCCTTTCTTATAGCCCACCTTAACCCTCCTCTGAGGGGTGGATGGTAAGGTCCAAGCCATGGGTTGGTTGGGGGACCTGGATGGAAAATGAAAGGGGCTGTTGGAAACCTCGTGTCATTATTTGAATGAACATGGATTTGCCTGCACTGTATACTTTTATCCTCCGGGTAGTCTCAGACATCTAATAATAAAGCTGCTGCCTGATCATATCATCAGGGCCGGCTCCAGGCACCAGGCACCCAAGCACATGCTTGGGGTGGCACCTGGTAAGGGGCGGCGGGGGGAGCGCGGCGCGGCGCTGGGGGGGCGGGCTCCGGTTGCGCTGGGCTCGGCGAGGGGGAGGCGCGGCGCTGGAAGGGGGTTCCGGCGGCGCTCGACGGGGGCGGGGGCGGGCTCTGGCGGCGCGGCGCTCGGCAGGGGGGGCAGCGCGGGGCTCGGCGCTCGGGGGGGGTTCCGGCGTGTGGCGCTCGGTGGGGGTGCGGTGCGGGCGCGGCGCTGGAGGGGGGTTCCGGCGGCGCTTGGCAGGGGCGGGCTCCGGCGGCGCGGCGCTCAGCGGGGGGGGGTGTTGCGGGGCTCGGTGCTCGGGGGGGTTCCGGCGGTGCTCGGCGCAGGGGGGGGTTGGGCTCCGGCGCTCGGCGGGGGGGGCGCTCTGGGGGGAGTTCCGGCAGCGCTCGGCTGGGGGGGGGGGGCGGCGCGGTGCTTGGCAGGGGGGCTGGGGGGCGGCACTTTTTTTTGCTGCTTGGGGCAGCAAAAAAGCTAGAACCGGCCCTGCATATCATATCAAGTGTGTCCTGTCCTTCTTCCGGGATAGCCAGCCAATCTCCCACCAGGTACCCCACAGTAAATGATATATCACCTATACACACTTCTCATGATTGTTTACAGTAAAACAAGGTCACAGAGGACTATCTATAGATGTACTAATAATGAAATATTCTATACTACTTAAACTCTGAGGTTGTGCTGGGTGCTCATTGGCTGAGCGGCTGTCCAAGACTACTGTACACCAGTGTGTCATGAAAGGGGAAAGCCAGATGGGCTGGTGTGGTGGGCTCAGCTGGGGAGGAGAAGGGTGTGACGTTGCAGTCTATATGATTTTATAAAAATATGCTAATGAGTGAATATAATGTAACTGGAATATGCTTCATGCAAAAGGTCTCTTGTAAGGTATCATTACAAAGCTCATAATCTACTGAGTATAAATGTACCACTCTTATATCTGAAACTAGAAATATGAAATATAACTCTGAGGGTCTATTGTAATTATGCAAAGTGTGGGCCATTAATGGTGGTTTGGAATCTTGATGACTCCCATTAACCAGGACAATTGACTGCAGATGGCTGCGTTTTACCTGTAAGTCTTCCTGTATACGTGTGTGCTGGCAAGTGGGCAATGAAGTCTTGCAGTGACATGTGATCATATCACTTGAACTGGAATCCATCTTTAACCTGGTGTCTTTACATTGAGAAGGAGGGGGTAGGAACCCAGAGAGGGACAAAGGATTTCCGCCTTATGCAAAAGATATATGAAGGGGTGGAACAGAACAAAGGGAGAGGAGCCATCCTGAAGAATCCCCTAGCTACCACCTGAGCTGGAATAAGAGCTGTACCAGGAGAAAGAATTGTGCCCAGGCCTGGAAGGTGTCCAGTCTGAGGAAAAAACTTACTGAAGCATTTCTGAGGGTGAAATTATCTGTATTCAGTTTGATTAGACATAGATTTGCGCGTATTTATCCTACTTTTGTGAAAAGTGCCGGGGCATCTTTAGTGACAAGTGGTCAATGGGGTCACTTTCCATTTCATCCAGAAGAGGGGGTCTTTCACCAACTTAGTACTCCAAAGCAACCTACTGAGGCACTAGTTCAATGCGGACTCAGCAGAAAAAGTTGCCCACTGCCTCACCATCAGTCTATATATTCAGCAACATAAAGGACTTTTTTTTCTCCTGTCTTTAAAAATCATAGTGGTGGAGTTTTTGAAGCAGGGGTAAGAGTACTGTGGCAAGTTAATACATGCTATTCATATTCATGATCACTATTTCTTCCATTTCGAGCAGGCTGCCTGAAAAAATTCTTCCTCATTCAGTAATAATTTGGATGTTGATCACAATCTGTCTTTGCACATATTAACATGAGGAGGATCTATCACAGTACTTAAAAATAAGAACTTTTGGGGCAGACGATCATTTTGAATTACCAGTAGCTCCACTGTACTGGAATCTTGAAGGAGAGCCCTTAAAGACAGACCATGCTAGCTTGTACTTTATCAATGCCTCGGTATACTATCTCAAAGGAATATGAGACTGAGATAGTGAGACTTTCTATGTGTTATCCAAAATAAGTCTATCTTTCAGCAAGGGGAGATGAAAGAAGACATGCATGACTGATTTTGAAGGAGAGATTGTTGGAGCGTAGCACACTAGAGAATTTACTCATGAGCTAACTGTTCATCCTTCCATGAAAATTGCCCCTGTAACATTGATGAGGTCATTGGGACATTGAATAATATGCTTCTTAAGTGCCAGTAATGTACAGAGTTGCAACTTGGATGGTTTCCAAACTGGTACACAGTTGGGTGGTTTAGATAGCTGCTTTTTTAAAGACTGGTTTAAAACAGACTGGATGACTCAGAGGACTTGTAATGAAACATAATCTTATTTGGGGGTCACTTTGAAATCCAACCCATCTCAGGAGTGACTAAAAGTCATAATCAGTGGGTGGTAGCTCAGTGGCCTACGTGATATTAGTTTGAAAGGTCTTTCAAAACAGTCTTCTCTGTCACAAAAAGCCATAATAATTGGTATTCTGGTTGGCAACCTAAGCAAAAGAGCTAAAGACAGAATAATTACAGACACTGGAGTACCTTGTCATCTCTAGAGGTGTCCATGTCCCTCTTCAGGTTAGGATATAAACATGCTGATTGAAAGAATGTAGAGATCCCTACATTGCTATTGCCGTGGGGTTTCTATTCTATGGATAAACCGAGTTTCAGTCTCCAATGCTGAATATGTGGCTCTCACATTTCTTAGAATTTTTTCATAAGGCTTGTTGAATATCAAAAATGGAATTTCTCAAAAGAATGTTTAATCAAAAAGTTGGTTGTTTCCTCTCCCTGCTCCTCAATTTTAATGATGTTTGTGGTACTTTAAAGCCTTCTCTTGTACACATCACTCTGCTGCTAGTAGTAACTAGTTCATCCATTCCACTGAACCGAATCTGCATCCTTCCTGCACCATCAAACATTCCTTAGGGCACAAACAAGGTCCCACCATTCCTATTTTTCCTGGGCCTCTCTCTGCATGTCCTCTGTATTGTGAAGGCACAAGTTTTTCATCTCTAAGTACCAAGGAATTCTTTCAGCCAGCCCTTTTCACATGTTCCTCCAGTTGCCCCGTGGCATATCTGGCATGGCAGACACCCTAGTTTCATTCTTAGCACGTTTCCATTTTCTTTTCTGGACCAGTACCTCAAATAACTGCTTGTTGACAAACTAAGCACATGGTTGGTCATACAATGTATCCCATCCTAGCCTCAAGTGCCAAACCCCATCCCACACAGAGAAACAGTAAACCTTCTGTGACATGCAAATCAACTGACCAATCCTGGGTACACAATGTGATGCTCTGGGGTTCAACCCAGACCACTAAGGGGTTGTGTTACTGCCTGCCCTGCAACTTTGGATGCTTTAAATGCTATACTGCTGTGGCTCACAGCCCTGACACCAACAGCCAGCCTACAAGCATTCAGGTCACACCATGGCTTACACTGCCCAATTACTTTTAGGAGCTTAACCTCAGATCCCCCTCTCCAGTTCCAAATTTCCCCAAAACTGTCTGCCCTGCAGTGTCCAGCCCTCTCCTGGAACACTCACAGGGGTTAAGTTTGCTGTTCCTTTAAAGAAATGGTAAACAGAAGCTCCTTAATTTAACTGGGGTTGACAAACATTGCATTTTAATCAAAGCACTGAATTGGTTTATAGTAAAAGTAAAACTAGTTTATTAAATGAAAAGTCATAGGTTTAAGTGATATCGAGTAAAAGGAATTAAGGTAGAAAGGGTTACAAGCAAACAAGTAAAAATACATGTCTAAGACTAAAACCTGATTTAACAAACTAGACTCTCTTGTTCAAAGATGTGTTTCTCACCAAGTCTGTTTCCAGCATGGTTGATCAGACTCTCTGACCCTTTCACAGATCTCTAAGTGCTCTGTTCCTTTGTCTTTTCAGTTGAAGGATGCCAAAATGTCTTTTTCCTCATATCTTCTCAAAGTTCATTGGCCCTGCTTCAAGAGACGGGAAGGCTTCCTGGGGGTGCAGTTTCCACTCCCCATGGAGATTAAGTGGTCATCTTTCCCCTCTTACTCTCCTGACAGCTTTGTACATCTTGCATATAAATGTACCTTCATTTTCTCTGCCTGATGACCAATCTGATCAGACAACCAAATACACATTCCTTTGTCTAGGGCAGACTGGGTGTATTATGCATTGCTTGCCAAACATATTTTAAGAACATAATTCTAGCACATCTTTAACTATTTGCACACACAGTACACAATTATTTTTGGGACCAGCATGTTACCAGTTTGTATATGATACCTTACGTGACACCTTTTAGATACAGATTATGGCAATGTGTTAGGTGTAGTGAGTATGTCAGGCCTGATAAGAATTGATTACCATAGTGAACCACCAATGGGCCTCTGTGTCACATCCATCCAATCCCAGACCACCACATAGCAACATGTGCGAAAGCTCAGTCAGCCAATAAGTAATTAGTGGAGTGCACCAATCACAAGTTAGAGTGGAAATATGATTTTTTGTGTGTGAAATTTCAGGAAATTTTTTTAAACTTATACAAAAATATTTCTAATAAACTGTCAAAAAATTCTAGGAAATTTCAAATAAATCCATATGTTTTTGTGAACCATTTCACTTTCCTCAGAACATCTTTTTTGACAAACGTATTTTTTTTGGTTAAAAAATGTTGACCAACTCTAAACTACACAAAAGTGGGCGTCAGCACTTCGCTGTTTTACATAATGCAGCCTTATGCCACATATAAATCTTCTCAGAATAGAGCACTAAATCATCCTAACAGAATGATATATAATAAGTTGTATCAGACATAGGATGTTGAGTTTTCATTTTTCAAGATGGATTGGTGCTGATATCTCATAAAACATGGCTTTTTTAGGCAGTGAAGTACTATAGCTGTACACAGTAACATATATGGGTAGAGGAGAGATCAAGAGCCCAATCTTTATTAGTTTAGATCAGCTTAATTGTACAAATTCTTCTCAGCCTCCACATTCCATTTTGTGTCTCCCCACTCCTCATGTACTAAGGTACCCAATCATCACTAATCTAGTCAGAATGAGAGTCACAAAAGAACAAGGACATAAATACTAATATTCCAAATTTACTGGAATCAAAGTCTGAGAAGCTTAAGGATTTCTGAGTGAAATTAAAAGATGTAACTAACTGGAATCCGATCCACCTACACTTTTAGTGGAATGGGATTAATAAAATATTGCAATGGTTCCCAGGATCACGCTCCCAGAAATAGATCTGTTCCCATGATTCCTATGGAGGATGAAGATCCAATATTTATCAACATCTCTAAACAGATTATCTGAGTGTAACTAGCAAAATACATTACCCTGTATAGCATGCGCCAAATTTTCAAAAGTAGCGTCTAATTTTGGGAGCCTCAGGTTTGAGATGTCTAATTTTAGACTCTAAGGGACCAATTTACAGAAGTCCTAAGCACTCATGCAGCTATGATAGGAGTTATGGGTGCTCAGCACCACTGAAAATTAGGCTTTCAGAGTGAAATCCTGGCCCCAGTGAAGTCAATGGCAAAGCTCTCACTGACTTAAATAGAGCCAGGATTTCTTTCTAGGTGTATGAAGCTGGACACCCAAAAATGGAGGCACCTAAAATTAGAAGCTACTTTTGAAAATGGGTATCCCTCTACATGTTTTACTACTGGCAAGATGGGAGCATGGCCCTGCCATAACTGGATTTTGTTGCTTCTAATTAATAGCCCTTATATTACTAGTTATCACAGAATAAAGTTGAGTACTTTCCATTTTAGGATAATAGAGATATTCTAGATATCAAAATTCAAATGACTGCTCTTTGGAAGCTACTAGACATCCTAAATAAATTGATTTCATCTCTGAAATATTAATTCCTTTAACAATTCTTCATGGTGATGTTTACAAAATCTCGCATGTTTCTAAGTCTAAATGGTTGTTTCTCTGCTCTTACGCCAATATGAAAAAATCCTACATACCAAAAAGCACTTGACAGAAAGCTCCTGTGTGTAAAGGTCTAATTTGTGCCAATTTATCCTAAAAACCCACTGCCAATCAAAAGTGTTCAAATATTTGCAGCAAAATCTCTTTCTAGGTCCTGCCATACTAGTAGGACATTGCACAATTGCAAAACTTTTTTGTAGCACCTATTTGGTCTTTTTGAACAATAATAATATCTGTTATTATTATACTGCAATATTACATCATGGGGATTTTTTAAAATAGCCTTCAAAACATACAGGATCTTTAAGCATAAAAAGGGGAAAGCTACTATAAATCTTGACCACGCACCAACTCTTCAGGTCTGGGAAGTCAGGAGTTTTGTTAAATCCTCCACAGAATTCCTGCATTTTAGATGCTCAAATTCATTCTATCTCCTTTGACTTTCCTTAACATTCTTGCAGTGCCGAAGAGTGCTATCTTCTGGAGCTCATTGATTGAGATGTTAAATCCATACCTGCCACAGAGGTTTCAAAGCAGACACTTGGCAACCTCATTGTGTCTCTTCATAAGTTCTCTCCCAGCTACACTGCTGCCGGTGCTCAACACATGCTCCACCATCTCTTCCTTTTTGGAACACAGTCTATAGTTTGATGAGCAATTTTGTCAGTCAACTCTGTTTCAAAGGTGATTAAGCCTTAAGGACTGCTCTTGTGCACTCATAATGAAGCCCTCTGTCTCTTTTGAAGTGTCCTTCTAAAGCCATAAGTAAATCTTCGATCACTGATGTGTTCCATCTCTTTACACCACAGTCCGATGTCCGTGCATTGATTTCTGCATAAATCTTTCAAGTCTTTCTTTGGTGGTTTGCTTTCTCCTTTCCTTTATGGGAGCCATTGCTTGTTATTGTGACCAGATGATGTTTTACTCTGGCTGACTCCTCATATTTTCATGTGTTATTCATCATTGGCAATTATTATTAATTATTATTTATTTGAATTACCAAAGCACCTAGGAGCCCTAGTCATGGCCAAGGACCATGTTGTGAAATGGAAAGATTCAAGCTCTGAGCAAGTGTGTTGGATACAATTTTACAATCTGCTTTCTCTAAGGAGATCAGTCTACAATGTCCACAATCCGGACCAGTTTTTTCATGATTCATTTCCAATTAAATAATCAGAAATTAAATAAGTCTCTCTTAGAAATCTACCTGGATGTTAGAAAATACTTCCAACATAGAGAAGAAAAATTAGTAAATCAAAATGATTTTAAAAATCCTTGGGAATCCATACCCCAACCTCCATACTTTCATCATATACGAAATATTCTGAACAGCAACAGGTTTTTCTAGACTTTTCCCTTTGCAGCAGTGATAAAAGAAAGGTAAATATTTTGAAGCAAATCATCAGGGTCAATAGCTTAGAGGTCTCAAATCAGAGGTATACAATTGTTCAAGATGTTTTTATAAACTGATTGCTTTCCTGTGGACAGCAAGTTCCCCCTTTCAATTTAATAACTAGGAAACTACAGTTGAAGCCTTTGCTACTTTTAATCTTTTTTCTAAAAGTTCTCCATTCCCCATTGCACATCTTCAATAGTACAGTATGGGGAATGGGGATTTTTTTTTGAAAGAAGATTAAAAGAATACTGTATTATAGTAAATACTATAGTACATCTCTATTTAGCACTCCAGCTTTAAGAAGAGCTTGAGATTCTAGGCAGATTAATTTTGAGAGAATAATGGTTCTGGGTAATTTGGCATGCTTCTTGTGAATTGCAGATGGTTCTGGCTGGTTTAAATGTTTTGTGTAGTTCAGATACTGTATGGGCCCTGTGACGCTGGCAGATCAGGTGACAGCTCATGACAAGGACCCTACACCACAAATGCATGGCTGGAAACCAACTGGTTCACCTGTATGTTAGTATTGTTAAAATAATTATTAGATTTAGAGAGATTTGTTTAGTGTTTAGACTTTATGAAATGCTTGTGAGTTGCTGAATGCATTAATCTCACTTATAATACCCGTATACCATGTAATAAGGTAATATTTAAGTGTTTTGCTCTGTAACTATAGACATGTTTATTATGAAACTTAGACACCCCCACTGTCAGGAGAGAAGTATTACCAAGTGTGAAATACCAGTTTATCACAAAAGGTGTCATCTCTTGTAAAAAAAAAAAAAGGAAGGCCTATAGACACTAGACAAGCCATTATGGAACATCAGTGGACAAAAATTTTGTTGATTGCTTCATCCACACCCATGAAGAGGGTATGTGCACAAACTCTCATCCCATCATGGCTTGAACTCTAGGGAAATGAAATCTAAATCTCTGTCAAGAAGAAATTCTTACCACTGTACTGTTTGGAATTTGGAGAGGGCAATATTTCTAAGCATAAGCAAGGGTTCCCCAAGCCGTTTAGCTTGGGTTAGCCCAAAAGGACATATAGAGCTTGTACATTACAGCAGTTTCTATTATTTTTTGGAACCAAAGACTAACTCATTTGTGTGTGTGTGTATGTTTACCTGCTTTAACCTTGTAAATAACTCTCACTTCTTTTTCCTAGTTATTAAATCTTTAGATTATTTATTATAGAGATTGGCTACAAGCATTGTCTTTGGTGAGAAATCTAAGGTACAATTGACCTGGGGTAAGTGACTGGTCCCTTGGGACTGGGAGTAACCTGAATACTGTTGTCATTTTTGTTTTAAGGGACCATCTATCACAAAGATAGGCTTGCCTGGGTGGCAAAATAGACTGGAGTGCCCAAGGGGACTGTCTGTGACTCCATATTAAAGCTATTATAGTGCTTGAGATCACACTTGATACTTGGTTGGTGAAATCTAACTATAGAACACACAACCAATGGGGGGTTTGTGCCCTTCTTCTTAGCAGTCTGCCCTGAGGTTGGCACTTATGAGTCGTGAGCCACTCCAGACAGCATGACTGACCAATTTTGCAAGGTGTGGTATAGCATTTCCAGGTTCATTATAGGTAGTTATGTCTGGATTGTGTCTGACTGGCAAAGGGCAATTTCAGAGAGATTCTGAGTATATTGTGGACAAGAGCATATTGGAAATAATTAGGCTTAAGACAGAATAAGCTGAAATCTTTCCTATTAAAAATATTGAGACTCTATTTTGAGCTGGCGTTCATAAGTGCAGAATTCTGATCGGAAACATTAGAAATGGCTTGTAAGCCTTTAATATCTTTTGTACAGTAATTTTTTGTCTTACTTTGCACTCTAAAGGAGACTAGCAGCACAAGATCAGCAGGATGGAAAATAAAGACAGAGCAGCTTTACACTAAAGTCTTTGTACTAACAAAAGAAATAAAAATTGAAAAATGCTGTTCAACAATCAGACTTGGCAATCTAGCAAATAGTGATGTCCCGCCTAACAAAAGTTAGACAGAATGAAAGAAAATGCCCAGGAAACTTATGTTAGCGAACAAAACTGTGGTTGCTAAAAGCAGTGACAGCCACTCGAATGCTACTTCTGTTGCACAGCCTACTTAAAATAAAAGTAGCAACCAAAGGCCAATCAGGCCAACCAACCTAGCAAGAATGTTTCCCTGTGCTATATCCAGGGCCGGATTTCCAATTAGGCACACTAGGCACAGGCCTAGGGGCACCGGTGTTGTAGGGGTGCCTAAAAGTGGGTTAAAAGTTAAAAAGTTAATACATACGCAGTTAGAAGTGGTTAGTGTAAGCTTATTTTAAAAATTATAAACAATCTAATGATACAGGAGAACCTCAGAGTTATGGACACCTCAGGAATGGAGGTTGTCTTTAACTCTGAAATGTCTGTAACTTCAAATAAGACCTTACGGACTTCATCCACTGGGGGAGGGCTCCAGGCAGGGGTGGGGTCAGGGCTTCTGACCCTCGGGAGCACCAGGGCTCAGGGCTTCAGCCCCACAGCTCTGTTCCTGGATTTTTCCCCGGGGTGTGGGGAGCACCGGGGTTTGGGGCTCCCCACGGCTCCACTCCAGGTTTCAACAGGGGTGGGGCTTGCTGGGGCTCTGGGCTTTAGCTACAGTGGGAGTGCTGGGGCTGAAACCAGCGCTCCCCTCATAGCTAAAGCCCTGAGCCCCAGCGCCCCCCATAGGGCTGAAGCTGGTGCTCCTGAGGGTCAGAAGTCTGGATTCTTCTAACTATTGTAAGAAAACTTTTTAAAGGTATGGATTGCGAGGATATCATTAGTGTGTTCGCGGAGCAGAAGTCAAGGAAGAAACATGATAATACTTAGTCCTGCCATGAGTGCAGGGGACTGGACTAGATGACCTCTCAAGGTCCCTTCCAGTCCTATGATTCTATAATTTTATGTGAAGTAAAGTAGCACCTACCTGCTACCTATGTGATTGTTTTAATTACATGTGTTTTTTGTTATTGCATTGAATAAATATTTAATTTTTCTAAATATTTCTTTTCATTTCATTTTTACAGAAAACACATAGGTCAGCTGTAGGCAGGAGCGGGCTGGGGGGAACGCAGAAGATGCTGTGCCTAAGAGCGCATAAGGTGTAAATCCAGCCCTGACTATATCCTAATTATTTGCTATCCACACCTGACTGCAGGTAGCAAGAAAATCCTCAGATGTGTAGCCCACCTTTGCGAATTGGACTGCACTGCAAGCAGGTGGCCACACCAGGAATTGTAGGCCTGGAGAATGAACTACTCTCAGGCCTGGTCTACACTGGGGGGAGGATCGATCTAAGATACACAACTTCAGCTACGAGAATAGCGTAGCTGAAGTCGATGTATCTTAGATCAACTTAGAATCACTTACTTCCCGTCCTTGTGGCGCGGGGATTGACAGCCGCCGGTCCCCCGTCAACTCCGCTTCCGCCCCTCGCCGTGGTGGAGTTCCGGAGTCGACGGCAGAGCGATCAGGGATCAATCTATCGTGTCTACACTAGACATGATAAATCGATCCCCGATAGATCAATCACTACCTGCCGATCCGGCGGGTAGTGTAGACAAATCCCTCACTCTGAAATGAAATGTGGTCTCTCCAAAGGAGAATTAAGACACAGCAGTCAGGTGCATGGAACATGCATTGCCAATGGTGGCTGCATCTGCTCTATGGATAAATAAAGGACCACAATCTCCAGGGCTGTCAATCTGGTCCCTTTCTGCGTGAGCACTTAAATTCCTATTTATAACAAAGTTAACACTTAGATCTTATGGTCATGTTCATTCTTCTTTAAACCATTGGAACTGATGAACTAGGCATAAGCTAGTGACGACTAACTACTGAATGCAGGTTAGATGCATTCATTATTTACAAATATTTTGTTACTAATGCCCCCTACCAAACCAGCATCTCTTTTCTGTAGGAAGTGGGGATCTTCTACAGCAGTTTTAAATATGTTTCAATAAGTTTTCTGGATAACCTGCACACACTATTCAATGACACTTTGGATTGCCCAGTATAAGCACATAACCTAATAAAAGAGTCTTACAGTGTGACACATTACCTAGGGAACATGGGGAAAGGCAGCCTCAAAATAAATGATGCTCTGTCAATATGTCTAGTCCCAAAATCTAATTTGTTTTAAGAAAAAAAAAGTTTTGCTACATCTAATATTAGTAGAAAGCTTTTGTGACTTTTAACATACTTATTTGACAAAATAGGAGTAGTGGAGGAAAGTGGTTAAGCATTTCCCAGAAATGTTTGCAACACAAACACTACAGCTTTGTGTTATTTAGTTATTCATATTCATAACTGAAGAGCGCCTTCAATCCAGGCACTTGTACAAAAAATTAAGATACTGTACATACAATCAATCAAAAGACAGACATGCCTCCACATTCTAACCCTTCCCAAAGAAGTCAGCCTGCAAATTAACCACCGCCTTCATCGAGTCACTGCATTCTTCTACCCTCTCCTCCCCAAACACATACAAAAAGAAATTCTGTTTACAGTGTGTCTTGATAATCAACATATTGGGGCTGCGATGGACAAAGAGGATAGGAAGCAAGTTCTATAGTCAAGGATCCTCATGGAAAATGCTCCCTCAGTTTAGAAATCACACAGAGTTCAGTACAAATCTATAGCATAGAAAGGGTAAGCAAGAAGATATCGATTTTAATCAAACAACTAACCCTCTTGCTGCAATTATGCTGTGCTCAGGTCTCCCCAAGAATTAATGATGCTGTTACTCGAATGGAAGATCAGATGCATGATACCTACCATTTCTGACCAAACTAAAGAGGAACACAGGTTTTTTTAATACATACTTGTATATCTTGTAGCATTTGAAGATTTGAGGAGCTGTTTTTCTCAAGACAACTAGTTTAAAATAAAACCTTGAATAAGGGCGATAAGGGAGGTAATAAAGCAGCAGGGACACTGGACCACGAATCTTGATTCTTGGCCACAATAGTTTTCACTATTGTTGAAATTCAATTATCCACTCAACTCTCTCATAAGTTTCCAATTTATTCACATTATCATTCAATTCTCCAGTTTAACCATTCCTTCAAGTATTACATTATTTTGATTCATCTCAGTCAGCTCTTGTACAATATAATCGATTTTAGATCCAAGTAGTAACTTACTTTCTTGTATTGCATTAAGAATTTCTGAAAAGTCCACATCTGTCCTCTGGACGTCTGGCTTTATCGAAATTTGCGTTTCCAGCTGGTTACTTTGCAAGTCCTCTGTTCCTTCTGAAGAAATCGAAGAGATTGATGGAGTTTGTGACAGAGCAGCAGAAAATCCAGCAAGCGGCTTTGAGGAGAGGCAACTGTCACAATAACTAAAGCTAGCTAATCTTTTATTTTCCCCACCCAAGCCAATTTTCCTATAGACCAGGCAGGTATTGTTAGATAACCCAGAATCTATTGGTTATTCCTCTACTGAGTTAAGACAACACAGAGCATCAACAAAATCTTCTCATGTCAACTACCCACTGACACCACTGCTGAATTCCTTGTTCATGCAGACACCTGTCACCATCCTGTGCAGTGGGTTCCCTCACCACAGCAACCACAAGACCAACTCCACTATGTTAAAACAGAGGGGAGAGGCATATGGACATCTCCATGCCACTACAGTAGCTAAGCTAAAATAAAACAAGCAAATAAAAAAAAAAACACCAAGCCAAATAAAGTCTCAAGACAGCAAACAGCCTATGACAGACATCAGCAAAGAAAGAGCAAGGACAGCACATCATTCAGATAACACCACAAGACCGCCTACTTGTCAAGGTGATGCAGTCCAGCCCCTGAAGTGCTGCAATACTGCCGTGCAGTCTGAAGAGATTTGCATGATTCACACCTTGATGTTTTGTGGCTGCCATGGTGTGAATTCTAGTGCATTTCACACTTCTGCAACACTTTATAGACTGGAACAGGCAAGCAGTCAATTTTTCAAATCTAGCTGCACATGTAAACAGACAATTTATCCATTTTGCAAGCCAAAATGCCCTTTTGCATGTGCAAAGTAGACACTTGAAAAATTGACCCTACCAATGTACAGTAACACAGCTGTGTTCCAAGAGGAAGGCAAAATTATTTTGGAGGTTTGATGATGCACTGTGCATATAGGCTTTGGTCTGCAGACTATTTTAGCTCAGCTAAAAACTTGAGACATGGCTATTGGACATATAACATGTTTTCAAGGAGGAGCAAAAATGAGTTACAGCACTTGTAATAAGTAAGAGTGACTCCTTGAGTAAGCACAACACATATACCATGGAATTACAACGATCAGCAAAATATCATTTATCATAGGATTTAGGAATACATAGTTTGCCATATTGCATCAGACCATTAAGTCCAATACCCTGCTTTCATCAGTGCCAATTAGTCATGCTTCTGATTATGATGATTTCCTTCCCCTCATACTTTGTCATGCATCAAGTCAGTTGTACACTGGTTCTGAAAATGGTGGAGAAATTCCTTCTTGACCTGTGCAGCAGTCTTTTTTCCCCCATGAAGCATGAGATTCGATTACCCCATTATTATTTTAGTTTGCATAGCACTAAATATGATTCCTGATGACCAAGTTCTCCAGCCCGATTTTAAAGAGTGCCATACTCTGTTACCTCATTCTTTGGAAATATGAGAATCAAAGTGAATTAACTTGGTCTTTTATTCAGTAGGAAAAAGATTATACTTTTAAACTGCCTCCATATATGCTCCAGTTTATTTCTTTGTTCCAGAGAGAAGACTCCACTACTAACATCAGAGGCAGGTTTCCTTGTAGATTCTGTAAGGTAATCTGTCATTGCGGTAGCAGGAGACAACATTTACTGACAAGAACAAAGAGTTTCTAAAGTGAGACAGCTGATATTTCAAATAATAGCAACCTCGGGAAATCTGTAGGTGGCCTACGGGGCTAGGGACTAAGCTCTGCCCCAGAACGGAGAGTGGATGACCTACAGGCCAGGGAAAGGTATTGCAGTCCCTGAGAGAGATTTGTAGACCACTGGGATGGGGAGTATAGAAATAAGGATTGACTTAAGTGGTTTGTTTGTCACTGATTTATTTCAGTTGATGTAACAGGTAAAAAAACTCAAGTTTGACAAATTTTAAAAATATATTCCTTGTTAATATCCTCAAAACCAGTAGCCTAGCCTCACCCCTTAGCTAGAATTAACCGACAAATCTAAAATACTCCATCTTCCTCAGACACCTACCCTCCTCACATCACAATTGTCACTCCCAAAAGATCAAGAAAATAGATGAGCTCTGCAGCACACCCAACAAGGGCAGAAAGAAATAAGTTTCAAGGCTCAGGGACCCTTACAGAGAACACCCAGTCAGCAGCCTCCTATCCCTTCAAAACCAAGAGAGTTCTAGCTGGAGTACTTCTGCTGATCACAACTATGGCAGCATAACATGGGGAGAGAGAGGCACTCTGTTGAACAGGCCACCCCCAAGCCATTTAAGGGCGCTGTAGGTCTAAACCACCTTAATCTTGCTCAAAAACCAATACACAACTGATGCTGCGCCTGAGCACTGGTGTCATACTTCCCAGTGAGACAATCCTTCTAACAAATGGCCCACTGCATTCTGCACTAGCTTTGGTTTCTTAATGGATGCAGACAGTTCATTCCACATTAACAACATATGATTTAAATGAAGCACCACAATTTCCTCCCAGCAGTAGGGACACAAATCAGCCTCCCAGTGGGGACAGCTCGGCTGGACCACGCACCCATCAGCCACAATAAATCCTCTAATCAGGACTATGCAAATTCTTTAGTAAAGGCAAAGAAATTCTTCCATGATTTTTGCTCTGGTTATCTTCCCTCTGTGTCAGTTGTTGCAGGTCATCTATAAACCAAGGTGATCTTTGAGGATGAAGCCAGCAAAGAGATTGCCTAAGATCAAAGGCTGAGATCAAAGGCTCATACAATAATAGTCTGGTACATCCAAGGGCCAATATTTTCCCTCAGTTCTGTTAAAGTGCAAGGGCAGACCATCAAAACAGCTCCCTTGCCTCTCCAGAAAAGGTGTTCCCCAATCAGAACACGCAAAAGCAATGGCCAGTTCCTAACGTGAGCAAAATTTCCAGTTGCCCAGCCTTAATTCCAACATAAGCACTACATTCAAGACTGAACTAGCGACCATTTGGCATAATCTCATGGTCAGGATGAAAATCATGAATAGACACAGAAGACTCATCATTCAAGTTTGTTAAGGTCACTAAGCATTATCAGCTTCAGTACCAGTATCACCACCCTGGTGTTCAACTTCCTGAGCTCAGGAAGGGACTTTCAGCAAATCAGGGAAATCAATACACTCAAAGTATCCCCATTTTAATTCTATGTCAGGATCTGCCTTCTAGATGGAATCCTGAGCAAAATTCTGGCCCCACTGAAGTCAACAGGAATTTTGCCATTTCTTTCAATGGGACCAGGATATCATGCCCTGTATTTGATCCCTTTTTCGTATGGGAGTCTCCCTGAAGTTCAGTCAGTATGCAAACAGCCCAGCCACCTCACCTCCTCACTCATCTTCCTTCAGTTCACAGTGGCCTAATACCTGGCTAGACTGGCTACATGAAAACTGGAACAACGGTATCATCCAGCTGGGTTTCTGTAATACACATCAAATTGGAGGCCTCATCCTTTGTCAATCATCCATGATTTAATATATTGTTAACCACAATCTTGCATTCACCAGCATGAACTGAAGAATAAGATTGTATTCATTTCACATTTGCAACATAAGCCAACACCCTAGCCTTCCAAGAGCTAACTACAGGAGAAATCAATGGAAAGCCTTCCTTCTGCCACATTCTTCATGCTGCAGAAAAAAGAAAAAAAAAAAGCTGCATCTTGGCAGTGTCTCTCTCCTAGCCCCTTTCATGGGAGAGGTCACTGACTATAATTTTTTGAGAGGAGGAATGGCTGAGTTACTGGCCAAATTAAATGTGTTTATTCTTCTCTTCCCAGGAATATAAAGAAACTGAAAGTGGGCACTGGAGGCTTACATTGTTTGGGAGTTAATAATGAAATTGGTCTGACAGAACTCCACACACCACATCTCCCACCTGGTTTGGGGGTTCTAAGGTAAACAGATATGTATGGAGGGACACAATGTTCTTTTCTGGCGCAAAGAGGCAGATCTCTTTAGTTGGCCATGTATACTACTCCCAGTCTGCTACAATGGCAGACTCTCTGGGCAGCTGTTGAGTATCTTTTCCCTGCCTCCAGATATCCTTAGAGAGAAGCGGCTCCCAGGCTGGCAGATATCATTGGCAGGCAATTGATGCTGGTCTCCAATACCCCAAATTAGCTGCAGATTTTCCCAGGTCATTCCCTATTTGAAGCATCACCAGCCTAACTTTAGCATCTCTACCTTGTTTCAGCAGTTAACTGCTACCTCATTACTGCCACAGTGGCTGATCCTCCTACATGAAACTATAAGGGATACTTCCTGGGTTGTTAGTAGGGAAATGGTCTTCTCTCTGCAACAATGAAATAAATACAAAAAAGTAGAAGTGGAGCAAATATGAAATGAAATTTTAAGGTTTTAAAAGATAAAACTAAGATTTGGTTTTAGTTCAATTTGACACTAGTTCGATTTAAGTGAGGTAACTGAGCACAAACTTGACATTTACACTTAAAATGCAGCCATAGCATTTCTCACCATTGTGACTGACTATGTCTCAAAAAGTACTACAGTATTTCCATTTATTTGTTCTGAATATATTTGTCTACCCTGAATTAATAATCAGATTAAAAACATTTTTCAGTTTAATATGTACGTTTGGCTCTAAATTAAAATTTTATTTTACAACCATCTTGCTCAATCTTTAAAGTATTCATAAAATAAACTGAAAACATATTAGATCTATATGTTAAAACAAAGTGTCATTTAGGCCCAACTCCAGCAAAAGCACCTAAACAGGTGCCTACTGGTAAGCATGAGTACTCTCTTAAATTAAGCATCTGCTTAAGTGCTTTGCTGGATCGGGGCCATATTGTATAGATCAGCTAAGCTATTATCACAAGTAACATTTAAGAGATGTGCCACACAATTCAAAAGCCCACTTTAATGCACAGTATCAGTTTTGGGCCAAATTTTCAAAAGTTTGTGCATTTTTGCATGTACACAAACTCTGATGTTCACACCTCTAGACAGGGCTGACTCCAGGCACCAGCTTAACAAGCAGGTGCTTGGGGCGTCCAAGGGAGAGGGGCGGCACCTGCGGCAATTCGGAGGCGGCAGGTTAACTGCTTCCTCATTACTGCCACAGTGGCTGATCCTCTTACAGGAAACTATAAGGGATACTTCCTGGGTTGTTAGTAGGGAAATGGTCTTCTCTCTGCAACAATAAAATAAATACAAAAAAGTAGAAGTGGAGTAAATATGAAATGAAATTTCATATTTCATATTTCACCGTGATCGGCGGCGGCAATTCTGGGAGTGAAGGACCTGCAGCTGAACTGCCGCCACCAATCGCGGCTTTTTTTTTTTCCCAATTGCCACCGCCGATCACGATCGCAGCTTTTTTTTTCTGTTTTGCTTGACGTGGCAGAAATGCTGGAGCTGGCCTTGCCTCTAGATTTGTGTGTGGATGTAGGCATATTATGCAGGTGAGCATCTGAGCTCAGGTATGCAAAAAAACGTGTGCATACTTTTCACAAACTGGCCTATTCCTATTATATACAGCTGGGTAGATCGCTTTAATACTGTAAAGGTGCTGTGTAAAATCCAGATATTCTAGCAAGAGTGGTACAGATAGGAAATCAATAACTTTATTTACCTACATTTTGCCATTCTATTTTTTTGAAAGGAATTAATCCTAAAAAGACGCCCCCAATGTCCGAATTGGTGGATTGTCTTTAATGATTCACACCTTAAGAACTTGGATGGAGAACATATTGGCCCACCTATCCTGTCAAAAACAGAAGCAATAGATTATAATGACTTTGATTTTGTTTGCATGATAATGCCAGACAGTGTAACGTTTTGATGAGCTAGCAGTAGTGACTGTGAATGACAGCTAATCAGGTGTCCTTACAAAGGGGCTTTAGTGTGCTGGGGGAGAAGCAGACTGTGAGAGAATGCTGCTGCAGGCACAGGTTGTTTAAAACACAGCTGCTTCTGCAGCTGCTTTGAAAGGGGAGATATACACAGATGTTTGTTAAAATTGTAGTGTAACATAGTCTAACGTGCTCCATCATGTAAAATCTGTTGACAACATAGCTAGTACTGTATCACTCAAGTAAGTAAAAAGGGAGTAAAGAATGAACCGTTGAAAGTAGAGTTACAGGAAAAAGCATATAGAAGTACATTATATGTGTGGACGGTAACCCTTATAAATACAATAATTGGCATTTTGTTGGACTATAGTTAATAAAGTCCAAAATTTAAGCACATGGGGAGCATTTGGTTTCATACAGACCAGCTCTAAATTGGTCATAAGATTTCAGTTCCTCTTGGTCATCCTGCCCAGATCATGGCCTCCTGCAGGAAAACTCAGACGAAGAGACAAACGGGAGAAAAATTCTGCAGTTCCCCTTGTGGAGTTTCTTTAGGATTAATTTGTCCAGGGCAGTGATACTCAGACTGAGGCTTGCGAGCTGCAAATGGCTTTTTAATGTGTCTTCTGTGGCTCTTTGCAGCATATGATATTAAAACTCTGTTTGATTTAATTATTACCCAGTCTAAATTATTAACCAACCAGGGTACTTTTACTATGTTATTAACCAATAAAGTTATCAATCTTATATATGGCTCCTGAACCACCAGGATCTGAGTATCACTGGTCCAGGGGGAAGGGTTTGTAACCCACTCCCCCCTGCCGCCCCACACACGGCAAAAGTCAGGAACCAAGAGGCACAAGACTGTCCATCCTCTGTGAAATTCCAATGTTTTGACATTTGAGTTGAAATTCTGAAACTTTTCATGGAATAAATATTTTAGAAAAAAAATTGATTTGGAAACATCAAAATGTTTCATTTTGGGTCAGTTTGACATTAATCCGCATTCAGCTGAGCTGCCTCATGGGAGCAGTAGTTCTGGCTCCCCATACTCCCATTCTCCCCTCTATGTGCTGGGTTCCCCAGATGAACTACAGCTCTCATGATGCAGTGCAGATCTCCCCTCTGGCTTTGCTGCTGCATGAGAGCTCAGGTGAATGGAGAGTTACATCAGAGCGATCTGAAACTAAACGTTTCAATTCAAATCAACTCAAAACAAAAATGTTTTTGTTTCTAATTCCATGATGAAAAAAATAGGCAAAAATCAATATTTTTGATGGGATATTCCTAATCAGCACTAGCACAAGGTCACCTGAATGGAGTACCTGTGGGGCCCTTACCATTCTCCAGAGTTTTCTGACAGCTTCTGGCAGCAGCAGCTCCTGGAACCCCCTTTAAACTGACAGGGGGCTCCTAGCATAGATGTCATTCAGGCTCTCAGGCTGCATTTATTCCTTACTGGACATCCTGCAGCTAAGTGGTGGGGAAACAACGATGTTGCTCCAAGCTCCTGTTCCTCTTCATACCGACCCTTGTCCATACAGGCCCACAAAGTGCCCTCTGCAGATCTAGGGATAGCGCATGTGTGTTGGGGGGTGGGAGAGGGAAGGGGATGGAGAGAGATTTTTGCTGAAAAGGGAGCTGATTGCCCACCACGGCTTGCTATACATGGTAGCTGGGTGTTAGTTTCTCTTGGGAGCTAGAGGTAAGGAGCCAAGAAGATTCCTGTGCTGTGCTCTTGCTCCAGAGAGGAACCAAACACCTATTTCCTGCAATAACAGCTAATCATATTCTGTTCATTTTTCTACAGAGTTACCTGTTTTTATGCATTTCAGGCCTTTCAGCATTTTATTATTTTGGGGTGGGGTTTGTTTGCTTGCATGATTAAGACAAAGACAAAGTGCCAGGCCAAATTCTGCTTAGTTCAACCTCCACTGACTTCTGTGGAGTAGTACTGGAACAACAGAGTACAGAATTTGGCCCACCTTGTTTCTGAAGTTTTTGGATATCACTTCAAGCAACTGTAGTGACAAGCTGGATTTCCCCAACTGTGCAATGGTGCTAATAGTTATGTCCTTTTCCATAATTTGAAAGCTTTTTCCCCTATGTAGCAAGGAATCTATCTTTCTATATCTATAGAAAGCACTTCCCACACTTTTATATTGTTTATAAATATATAATGATACAGATTGGAACAAAAGCCTTTACAGATCTTAGATTTAAGCCACAGGATTCTATCGTTACTACATTAAAGCATGATATATTTCCATTAAGATAGAAACTGGATGAATACTGTAAATTGAGGTGATGTTTCTAGACCTTTAGAAAGCATTTGACCTGGTAGACTGCCACCTGTTATTATTACTACAGCTTCGGGACTTGATGATCGTAAGTGCTTTAGCAATTATCCTACAGACTATGAGAGACAAGTTGGGTGAGGTAATATCTCTTATTGAACCCAACTTCTGTTGGTGAGAGACAAACTTTCCCCAAAAGCTTATCCCTTCCCCCAACAGAAGTTGGTTCAGTAAGAGATATTATCTCTTTCACCTCTCTCATAGCCTGGAACCAACACAGCTACAATAACACTGTATAAGACAGGCTATAATGGTTCAGAGTAGAAAATCAAGTCCTTTGTTTATATGGAGAACATTACTACTGTTCACAACATCCTCTCTGATTATAGGTGGAAGTGGCAGAGAATCAACAACTGGTGAAAAAGTACAAAAAAATCCAGGTTAATTTTAGTATTTCAAAAGTGATTCAAATGAATACAAGAAGTTATTTAAATTTTAAATAGGAAAAGATAAACGTACCATTTTGCAATAGAAAAACAAGATTCCAAAGCGAAATTGTTCTGGCTTTTGGTGTAAAGCTGGATCAAGAATTTCAATGTAATAACTATACTAATTATTTTATAAAAGTACTTTAAGGGTTTTTTTTTTTGTATTGCAACAGACTTTGCTTAAGGTTTGATGTATGATGCAATCCATCTATTTTGCCCCTTCTGAATAGCACAAAATGAAGAGATCATACAGGAGAATCTGGGCCTACTTATGTTATAGACCGTTTCTGTTCTCAGTGATACAGATGCAAAACTGGAAAAACTCCAGCGAAGGCAGGCTTACTCTGGATTTATGCTGATATAATTAGGGTTGCCACCTGTCTAGGTCTTCCCAGGATCATCTCCTTTTTGATGATGTCCTGGGAAATCTGTAAGGGTGCTCAGTACACACTGCCAGCTGTCCAGTTTTATGGGATCTGGGTTATCCCAGATATCCCTGTTTTTGGTCCCTCAGCGGTGGCAATCCTAGATGTAACTGAGTTCAAAATCTAGTCTATTATATGCATAATATAAAACCACACAATTGATATAATAAATATGACCTAAACAAAGTTGATTTATAATCTCTTTAAATAGATAAACCAATACTGTTTCATTTTGAAAAGTATTTGTCTTCAGCTTTCCCAAAAGAATTAAGACACCATTTCGTACATTTAAGTTTTAGTGACAGTAATTGAGCCATCACAAAAGTACCAATAGAGAAGGGGGGAGGGGGGGAGGGAGTGCTTTTTCAGAACTCATCAGATAGAACAACCTTCATGTGATTTCAGAAATAGCTAAGATTATCACGTTTTAGAACTAAGTGAAAAATCTAATGTACATGTGGGTGTTCACTGCAGAAATGAGCCTTATAAAATACTGGTTGGATAACGGCGATGATACATTAACATTATAAACTGGGTGAAACCTTGTTTTGGGTTGAATTAAAACTGATAGGTGTGAAGGGACCATTCAATTAGCATAACTAAACTTAAGCCCCCATGTAGGACAAAGGTGTTTTTGCTGGTGGGTTTGTGTGGTGTGAGAGGTGGGGCTGGGCAGAATACACAAAACAGAGAGAGAGGCAGAGGCAAAAGGAAGAAAGCCAAGCATTAGCCTGCAAGCACAGTGTTTGGAAAGAGCTAGAGAGCTTCTGGGGCTGTTGGCTAAAGAGGCTTGGGCTGTAAGATAAGAAACTGCTCCTTTTGTTTGTGGGTCCTCCTGCATTTGGAAAAGCAGATCTTTGTACATTCCTTGTAAACAAACAGGATTTGTCTGTTTTATGCAAAATACCAACCTCCCCCTAAGCATCAGGCTCCATCAATTTCTATTTCCAACAGGAACATCGTTATGGCCCATTCTTTGACTAGCTGATCAGGTTGAAAAGGGGCAACAGTAATAGTGTGTTGGTGTAATTGTTTATTTTCCACTCTCAAATCCAAAGTCTGGAATCTAGACAGACCAGAGAATTTAGTCCATTTCCCCTTACTCTAATTTACCTAAAAGTGACAGTAGGATTGATTATACTTTAGTTGTGCTTCTTTCTTCTTACATTGTCAGTACACTTGTTAAAGCATGCGCAGTCTTCCATTTTCTTTTCCTACCATGTAAGATCAAAAACTCACCTGTATTTGATAAATGTGGTGATTTTTATGAATGAAAGATCAGTGTAGTTGTCATTTTACTTTATACAATGTCATGAACTGCTTGTAGACAAATAAGGAATAGAGGAAGCAAACATTTGTTGAATAAATTGTTCATTTCAAAGAGCTTGCTCAAGTCTAATGCCAGCTATGGGCTGAGGGGGGAAGCAGAAATGTTGGCTGCATTAGGAATGAGGAGTATGACCTAACAGACATCCTCCGGGCCATCAGTGATTTTATAAAATGTCACATCAGAATAACCTTAATCAGATTCCAGACTGTCTTTCCAAATGGATTCTAGCATTACAGGCAATTAAACAGAATACATTTATACCATAGCTTATCATTAAGGCTACGGAATCTGTGACTTCCAGAGACTTCCGTGACTTCAGCCTGTGGTGCCTGGGAGCTGCAGGGTCCCTCTGATGCCCTCAATGGCTGGGAACTTTAGGGTACCCCCACCGCCTCCCCCAGAGCTCTGAGTCGCCACAGGCAGTGGGGGAGAGAGGGCTCCCGCAGCTCCCAGCCGCCACGGATAGTGGGGGCCTGGGAGATCTGAGCCGCCGCTGGTAGCGGGGGTGCCCCGCTGCTCCGGGCAGCCACCATGGGCAGGCAGGGACCACGTAGCTAGCTCCTAGCCACAGGTAGTGGGGGGGGGAGGACAGTTCCCCATTTTGTCATGCATATTTTTAGTAAAAGTCTTGGATAGGTCACGTGCGTCCGTGAATTTTTCTTTATTGCTCATGACCTGTCAGTGACATTTACTAAAAATATGCATGACAAAATCTTAGCCTTATTTATTATTGCCATCATTATCCAAACACACTAATTCACACTAAACTTAAAAAGTGCTCTCCTGAATTGAGGCTTATGTGCAGTTTTCCATTGTACGGGTACTTCCCTATATTTACTATTGGAAGAACCCTGAATGTTACCTATGAGGTTCTGTAACTGCAAATACTGAACATTCAGGCCATGTCTACACTACTAAATTGTCAACCTAATTTATGTCGGCATACAGCCACCGCAGTTAAATTGCTTGCGTGCGCACACTTGCTCCTTGTGTCAGTGGTGCATATCCTCACCAGGAGCACTTGTATTGATTGTATTATCAGTGTGGGTCATTGTGGAATGGCTCCTGAAAGCCAGTATCAATGTAAGCAATGCAGTGTCTACACTGACACTGTGTTGACCTAATTACATCAACCGTGACTCTACACCACTTGGAAAAATGGTGTTACTAATATCGGCATAGAGAGGCATTGGTGTTGGCAGGAGTCAAACTTAGGTGAAGACACTTCCACGGCTAAGTCGATGCAAGGCAGCCTATGTCACCTAACCCTGTAGTGTAAACCAGGCCTCAGTTGTGTCTTTACAGCACAGCTTTGTGTTTGTAGCAGTGAAGAACTGCATTGCCCCAGGGATATAACTGGGAATCATTCTGCTTCCCAGAGGTCCCTAGTATGCAAGGGGAACATGCTTTCTACTACACTGCTTTACTGGGTGCAGCATACTCCCCGCATGCACCACTCACACTCCAGAGGCTAATGCAAGCAGGGAAGGTGTGTTCAGGGCCAAGGCCCTGCCTTCTTTGAGCACACAGTGCTCCCAGGGCAGTACAGAAAGCAGTCCTTGCACTTCCCTCATTCTAGGAAAAATAACTGTGCCTGATTCCCACAATGGGGAGAAAGGCTCGGTGTGTCCTCTTCTTTTCCATAAGGGCTAAAAATAATCTGGCCCTTGGTGTCTTAAACACCTGACATGTATGTGTGTAGCTGAGAGACAATAAGATCCACTATATTGTTCTTCATGCATCACCAACATAAAGGAATATCAATTATGATCCCAGAAACCCTATTTTTGGCACAAAGAATGAATCAGAGGACAGCGTTTTTGGTCATACTAGTACTATTCTTTTATCAACTGTCATGTTGATTTTTTATGTATTTCTTGTGTGTTTATTCTCTGGCCAGCCAGGAGTGCTAGGAATTTTCTCATGGCTCTGATTTGTAATTACAATTATTTATTTTATATCTGTTCTTTCCTCATTCAAAAAATAAAAAAAACCTCACAACTTTTCCTAAGAAAGGACACAGCTTAATTTTGAGACCAGACTAACCTGCGGGGCTTGCAGTTGGGAAATAAGTCTTCGTATTTCTCATAAATGGAGCAAACTTGATATGGAGATTAGTGGCACAATATAAAGAACCCAGGTGTATTATTGTCAGAGTCCCTTCCTAATCATAACTACATGTCTAAAGAATGCAGGGCTATTTTGTTCAGTCTTTTGAAAGGCCATCTGCAAGAAGCTTTTTCTCAGACTATATGAAACACATTATTGTGTCTGACATGTAAGTTTTTGGT
Organism: Chrysemys picta bellii; assembly: GCF_011386835.1. Lineage (NCBI taxonomy): Eukaryota > Metazoa > Chordata > Testudines > Emydidae > Chrysemys > Chrysemys picta. The sequence goes on along the minus strand of NC_088791.1, from coordinate 87,487,549 downwards.
CTAAATGGATAAGTCTGGGCCTCCTTCATGCAAGAACTATATTGCAAAGAAGACACGTTTATAAAACCAGCAGTACAGGAAGACAATGACTGAGTGTTCCAGCCCTGCCCTATGTCTACTTGAATAATATACCAGCTTTGTAAATAACACAGTTCATTACTTGCTTAGAAACATTACAAATGTAATATCTATTTGTGACACTCTGCACTCCATATTCATCATACTGGTATGATTATGATGTGATTATGACATAATTATGATGCATCTTGTACAAAATGTGTCATGTGAGGTGTCATTGGAAAAGTTATGATTTGCTGAATATGACTATCCTATTTGTATCACATACTTATTAACTCCTTCAAAGAATTCTAGTAGATTAATGTGGCATTATTTCCCTTTACAAAAACCATGTTGACTCTTCTCCAAAACATTATGTTCATCTATGTGTCTGACAATTTTGTTCTTTACTATAGTTTCAACCAGTTTGCCTGGTACTGAAGTCAGGCTTACCGGTCTATAATTGCCAGGATCACCTCTGGAGCCCTTTTTAAAAATTGGCGTCACATTAGCTATCCTCCAGTCATTTGATACAGAAGCTGATTTAAATGATACGTTACAGACTACAGTTAGTAGTTCTGCACCTTCACATTTGAGTTCCTTCAGAACTCTTGGGTGAATACCATCTGGTCCTGGTGACTTATTACTTTTTAGTTAATCAATTTGTTCCAAAACCTCTTCTCATGACACATCAATCTGGGACAGTTCCTCAGATCTGTCACCTAAAAAGAATGGCTCAGGTTTGGGAATCTCCCTCACATCCTCAGCCGTGAAGACCCATGCAAAGTATTCATTTAGTTTCTCCGCAATGGCCTTATTATCCTTGAGTGCTCCTTTAGCATCTCGATCGTCCAGTGGCCCCACTGGTTGTTTAGCAGGCTTCCTGCTTCTCATGTACTTTAAAAAATGTTGGTATTACTTTTTGAGTCTTTGACTAGCTGTTTTTCAAATCCTTTTTTGGCCTTCCTAATTCCTAATGATGATTTTACACTTCACTTATAAAGGAGTTTATGCTCCTTCCTATTTTCCTCACTAGGATTTAACTTCCACTTTTTAAAAGATGCCTTTTTGCCTCTCACTGCTTTTTTTACTTTGTTGTTTAGCCACGACTTTTTTTGGTTCTCTTACTATGTTTTTTAATTTGGGGGTATACATTAAAATTGAGCTTCTATTATGGTGCCTTTAAAAAGCTTCCATGCAGCTTGCAGGGATTTCACTTTTGGCACTGTACCTTTTAATGTCTGTTTAACTAACTTCCTCATTTTGTTTAGTTCCCCTTTCTGAAATTAAATGCTACAGTGTTGGGCTGCTGTGGTGTTTTCCCCACCACAGGGATGTTACATTTAATTATATTATGGTCACTATTACCAAGTGGTCCAGCTATATTCACCTCTTGGACCAGATCCTGTGCTCCACTTAGGACTAAATCAAGAATTGTCTCTCCTCTTGTAGGTTCCAGGATTAGCTGCTCTAAGAAGCAGTCATTTAAGGTGTCAAGAAACTTTATCTCTGCATCCTGTCCTGAGGTGACATGTACCCAGTCAACATGGGGATAGTTGAAATCCTCCATTATTATTGAGTTTTTTATTTTTATAGCCTCTCTAATCTCCCTGAGCATTTCACAGTCACTATGACCATCCTGGTCAGGTGGTCGGTAATATATCCCTACTGCTATATTCTTATTATTAGAGCATGGAATTACTATCCATAGAGATTCTATGGTACAGTTTGGTTCATTTAAGATTTTTACTTCATTTGATTCTACACTTTCTTTCACATATAGTGCCATTCCCCCACCAGCATGACCTGTTCTGTCCTTCCGATATATTTTGTACCCTGGTATTACTGCATCCCATTGATTATCCTCATTCCACCAAGTTTCTGTGATGCCTGTTATATCAATATCCTCATTTAATACAAGGCACTCTAGTTCACGCATCTTATTATTTAGACTTCTAGCATTTGTATTTAAGCACTTTAAAAACTTGTCACTTTTTAGCTGTCTGCCATTACATGATTACATTACATTTTTCATTTGATGTTTCTCATCAGATCCTGCCAGTATTTTATCATCTTCCATCCTCTACTCCTTACTAGAACATAGAGAATCTCCATTAATACATCCTCCCCTAAGGGATGTTTCAGTCTAAACCCTGTGCTCCTCCACACCTGTCAGCTTCCCACAGCCTTTTGTTTAAAAGCTGCTCTATGACCTTTTTAATTTTAAGTGCCCTTTAATTTTAATTATTATACTATGTAACTAAGTGCATCAGTGAAAGAAGGGTCATCTCACAGCACAAAATAGGAGACTGATCACTGGTAAAGAAACATCTGCCTTTGAAGAGATAAAGGTTTTAAAATATAGGTCTCCCAGGGGAGGAAAGACTGATGTTGCATTCACAGTCAAACTCTTTTGAAGCCATAACCTAAGAAATATGATCATAACTTTTCTTTTTATTTCAGTTCTTCTCACTGGCTACTCTTCACAATGGCCCAGTCATATCCAACATTTTCTTTTGCTATTGTAGTATTATTTATTTATTCCTATGCTGGTAATGCTTGGAGGCCCCAGTCAGGATCAGTGCCAAGCACCATACAAAACCACAAAGTCCCTGCCCCAAACAGCTTACAATCTAAAAAGCACAAGAGAGAGCCTGTTTACAAGCACCATCTTTTATCACTAGGTTTCCTGAAAATTAATTGTTCACAAATTGTTCTCCTAATCATTAGTGAGAATTGTTTTTGAGATTAATACAGCACAGGAATTTTTAAAGAACTAGACCTCTCCCCCTCACACAGTAATAGTAGCTGTGAACTAAACAACAACAATATAGATAGATATTGGAATGGGCTGGATGACTGAGTGCCCTGGCAACAGATCTGGAGCTTTCCACCTCAAAATGGCTAGTGACTAGAAGTAATCACAGTCTCTGCCCAGTTCCTAGTTGACAGGCATCCAGATTGCAACTGACATTAACTGCTCCTCTTGCTGGCAGTGAATAAGGAATGAATGGGCTGGGAGTCTGAACTCTCTCTTTATCCAGAGAGGTAATGTTGTCTTTCCAGCTCAGAGTTGGTACATATTGGCAGGGTGGTGCATAAAACATGTACTGTTCTGTATCTTTACTGTAGATAAAGAGAAGATTTCAGTCTCCAAAGCTTTCACTTCAGCTTCTTTCAGGAAGATTTATCTCCCTGATGATATAACATTTTTATTTGTGAAATTATTTGTCAAGGTAATGTGCAAGTTAGTTTCAGAAATGGGGTAGAAAGAAATGTTCATGTTTCTATACCACTTCTCCTCACCACAAACAGAGAGAAAATCTGGATATACCCTGCACAAATGTACTTAAAAAAATATGGCTCTAGTACAGTTGGGTAAATGTAAAAGTATTTCTGTGAATACTAATTTGAATGTTGAGATGAATTAGCTTCAGCTGTGCCCCTTGTACAAGTTGCTCCCTGGGACTATTTGAGTGATTGGGTTTTACCAGCAGAAACATCAATAAAAAAACAAATTTTGAATTCATAGATGCTTGACTTTGCACCAGAAGCACTCCTCCCAACAGTAACAAAAATATCATTGGTTTTCGAACAATTACCTCTAAGCAACACAGCTTGAATACTGAATATTCATAATACGATTTGAATAATCGATAAATCTGAGGATATCACAACCTGTCTATGGATATTCTGTGAACAGAAAAAGAGGTGAGGTTTGTTGAATACATTGTAAACTGTGAAATACTTGCTCAGCTCTGAATTCCGTCAAGATGGTCACAGCTAAAGAGACTTTGAAATTGAGCTGATAAAGTACAGTCCCTTTTTTTACTTTAGTTTCTGACTCCCACAGTTGCAAAAATTGCACATTTTCAGAGCCTCCGAAATCAATGGTTCTACTATATAATACCACTATATTCCCACCCCTGCTTTTTATTTCATACCCTGTGATTAAGTAAACTAATAAAAGTGAACCATTTCACTGAACCATACAAATCAAAAACAGCTTCCAAAAAAACAATAATAATGAAATAAAAAACAGGACGAGCATGACAAATGCAGCATGCATCTCTTTTCAGCTTCTCTAACATGTGGCTTCTACAGTTTGTGATATATGGCAAGAACTTTACAAAAAAAGGTCCTGCGAATTCTAACAAGCATGCTAGACATCTATCTGAATGCAAGGAACTAGTGATTTCAGTAAGTGTTTCATTGTATTTGAATATAAAGCTTATTTAAATATTATCATAGAATCACAGGACTAGAAGGGACCTTGAGAGGTCATCTAGTCGAGTCCCCTGCACTCTTGGCAGGATTAAGTATTATCTAGACCATCCCCGACAGGTGTTTGTCTAACATGCTCTTAAAAATCTCCAGTGATGGAGATTCCTCAACTTCCTTTGGCAATTTATTCCAGTGCTTAACTATCCTGACAGGAAGTTTTTTCCTAATGTCCAACCTAAACCAACTTTGTTGCAATTTAAGCCCATTGCTTCTTGTCCTCTCCTCAGAGGTTAATGAGAACAATTTGCCTTCCTCCTCCTTGTAGCAAACTTTTATGTACCTGAAAACATTATGTCATCCCTCCGTTTTTTCTTCGCAAGACTAAACAAACCCATTTTTTTCAATCTTCCCTCAGAGGTCATGTTTTCTAGACCATTAATCATTTTTTTGCTCTTCTCTGGACTTTCTCCAATTTGACCACATCTTTCCTAAAATGTGGCACCTAGAACTGGACACAATACTCCAGTTGAGACCATATCAGCGTGGAGTAGAGCGGAAGAATTACTTCTTGTGTCTTACTTACAACACTCCTGCTAATACATTCCAGAATGATGTTTGGTTTTTTTGCAACAGTATTAACCGCTGATACATCTTTAGCTTGTGATCTACTATGACCCCCAGGCCCTTTTCTGCAGTACTCCTTCCTGGGCAGTCATTTCCTGTTTCGTATGTATGCAACTGGTTGTTCCTTCCTAAGTGGAGTACTTTGCATTTGTCCTTATTTAATTTCATCCTATTTACTTCAGACCATTTCTCCAGTTTGTCCAGATCATTCTGAATTTATACATGGGTGTACCCATACTACCTATTTGGAATATCAAATAAATTCCAATTCATAATTTACTTTTCTTTGGGTTTGTGAGGGTTTTCTTATTTTTAAATAATGAATAGGACACTAAGCAAAAAGTGTACAGAACATTCTTAGAATCTGTTGGACTAAGGGCTTCTTACCTATTTACTGGTCTCTTATATATATATCCTCAATAAAATAAGTTTTCAACAGGCAAATACAGTACCTATAGAATATGTCACATTAACAGATTGGAATTCCTATTTATTCCTTGACAAGACAAGGGTACAGCATGACCAACAGCAATGTGAGCTTTTCCTTTTGCTGAACAATTGCCTTAACCCTGACTTAGAGGGATGACTATGGAATACAAAGCCAATTTAGTTTCTAGGCCTGTTCCAGCCCATGACCCTTCTGCTGAGACAGCCAAATGGGTACTGCTTAGCACCACTGGGGAAAGTTTTCTGCATGTAATATGGATACGGCAACTAGAAACCAGACTGAGACAATCAGCTCTTTTAACAAATTACTTTTCTTTGCTAGAAAAACTAGCTGACTTTCCATCTCATGGCAGACAGGTCAGCCACTCCTGCAGTCCCGTCATTACCTCAGAACAATTCACCATCCAACAACTTTCATCTTTGGCACACTAATTTCCCAGACTGGAGTTCCTTATGTAGCATAAATGGAGTCCTATTGCATATTAGTCTAAATTCCAGAGGAGATTGAATAATAGAATAGGAGCAATGAAATGTGAATACAGATCCTTGTATGTGAACCTGCAGAAGCTCCCCAGACTGCAACTTCTGTGTTTTTGCTGCCCAAAGATAGGATAACGCAAACAGCATAATTTAGAATGTTTCAGAACTTTGAAGTTTGTGTTCCAGGAGAAAGGGAGAGAAATTTCTCTTTCAAATGCTGTGTCTTTCAAAGGATCTCTTATAGGTCTTGAGGTTTTACAAAGTGTTTAGAGATACAACATCTGATTCAGGAAAAAGAACAAGCCTGAACAAAAACTAAAGTCTGGATAACTTTTCTATCTCCCATACTTCCCCACTCTCATTTTCAAGTGCCTCTGCACTTCTGAATTCCATCCAGGAATGTAAATGGAAATGCAGTAACACTAAAAGAAATACTGTGCTTGTCGTCCTTTTGGACTGACCAAACCCCACTCCCCAAGAAATACTGAAAATCTCACAGAGAAAATATTTCCAGTTCTGTTTTGTGAATGCGCATAATTACAGTAATGTTGGATCCATTTCCACAACTAAATCACAAGATTCATCCATTGCTAAAAATAACTTTTGATAATCTATGTTTCCTAGCAATATTTTCTGATATTAATATAAAAATGAGGTAACTCCCATTTTGATCAGAAGAATTAACATCTAGTGAAACATCCACAGTTCTATATCTCTCCGTGTCATAAGGTCCTCACATTTTTCTAAATCTGTTTTGTCCATCTCCTATAGTTGATTTAAGTAGAGTACGAACTGATGAGTTCATCAATATTTTTTCTTAAAAATACAATGACTTCTTGATCCTTGCTCATTATATTGCTCTCAAAACAGTAACCCTGAAGAAATCTTCTGAGCAAAACTCACCATTGTGAGGAGACCCCAGTACAAGGTTTATATGCGACTTAAATCCCTGTCTCTATTTTGAGGGCTTGCATGGAACTGAAGTGGTACATGTGTCTTGCATTGACTCTCTGCATAAAGGTGAATTTCACCTTACATTTGTACAAAATCTCCAAACTGTTACTTCAGCACATTTGTGCAGAGGGCCAGCACAAGGCATATGTACCATTTCATTTCCATTTAAGCCCTCTACACAGGGATAGGCGCTTAAGTAAGAATGAGAGCAAGACAATGAAGAAGCATCAGAAAGTCATCTGATTTCCAGTTCCCCAAATAATCTGTTATTTAAGCATTGCTCTTTTTTTTTAGATTCATATCACACACTAAAAAAAACTAAACAAAAAAACTCCCTTGCAACTAGCAACACCTAAAAATAGAGACAGAAGAAGCGCACAGTTGATGACTAACATAATGCTAGAGCCATAGGGAAAGTTCACTGTTCTTTAAAAGGTTCTATATTCCACTTGATAGTTGAAAGGAAATGAGTGTTAAATAATGGAACTATAATTCAAAGTAGATTAGTAATAATAATGTTTCGAACTTACTTAGTATTTTGTATAAGTATCAAAACCCTTTACAAAGGTGCATAAGCATTATTGTCTTTATTTTGCATATGGAGAAACAGAAGCACAGCATGGTTTGCCCAAGATCACATAGAAAACTAACGGCAATGTTGGGAAGAGAACCCTGAGGGCAGATCTGTAATTATAGCAATTTATGCCAGCTGAGGATCTGCCCCCCCTGTGTTTTGACTCATAAGCCAATGCCTTATCAACCACAACACAACACTCCCCGTGACTGAGAAGTACTTTACTACAGACTATGGATGGTGGTTTGGTTCTACCAGAAATCAGAACCCCCAACCCATCCCAGATCCAGTGTAGGAATGAACATTTAGATCAATATGAATGCTCATATTATGATCTAGGGGAAAGGGCACCACCTTTTAAGCTTTTGTTTCCTTTTCTAGACAGAAAGTTTGCTTCTTGACCTCACTTGAAGGCATGCAGTGACATCAGAAGTCATGACTAAGTTTGCATATAGTACTTGGTGGCAGGGCTATTCCATTGCTGTTGCTCTTTCCCTCTGTGCTCAGTCTGTACAGAACTACTCTCTGGGTTTGTCTACACATATCAATTGCCCCAGTTTAAATAAAGGTGTGATTTTTGTACCAATTTAAATTGGAGCAACATGACTTCCCTCCTTTAGTTAAATGAATAAAACTTTTTGTGAAGCGGCCTGAAAACAACATGGTGAAGAGCTGTGGAAGCAGAGCTGAAAAACCTGGGGCACAGCTGGGGAACCACTGAAAGACTTGCCAGAAACAGACAGGAGTGGAGGAGCTTCGTCACTGCCCTAAACGTCAGAGGCGTAATAGGAACATGATGATGATGATGAAGTCTCTCAGTATTAACACATGGAGAAAGCAAGTACTGCAGAAAAGCCAACTAACAGTGAACCCAACAATGGTCCCCAGTGTCACATCATGTCTCCACAAGTGAGCAAGAAGATGCAGAAGCAGAATATGAGAAGAGGAAGCGTCAAGGACAGCCACATAGAGGGAAAGGAAATTTTATACAGAGAACATCTCAGCTGGTAGAAATGTAATTTTTAACTATATGAAAGAAGTTATTGGGGAGAGTTTAGGTTTATGGGCAATTACTAAAATAGCGGATTCATTGCCACACTCCTCAGCAAGACTGCCTCTCTATTTCTTATTCAGCACTGAGTTGAAAAATTGCTGCTAGGTCAATAGTTGTTGCAGTAACTCTATTAAGCCTCACAATGGAGAAAGGGCTTTTTACAAAGCAAGGCATACTACAGAAAACTTCCTGCTATAGTGCCACTTCAGTGGTGTGGGCAACACATAGAGCAATAGTATAAGCGATCTATCATGGTCTCGGGTGTGTGTGTGTGTGGGGGGGGGGGGTGTCAAACCTAGTGGCCAGGGCCAGAGTCAAGATCCAGGAGTCTGAGCCAAGGGTCAGGATGGAGTTAGGAACCAGGCAGAGGAGCAGGACTGGAACAAGCCTAGGAAGATGGCACAATCACAGCTGCAGGCATAAGTGTTGAGCAGCCAGTGGCCAAGTGCTACTGTTGTGCTTAAGAACAGTCCTGGCAATGCTGCTCAGCCAATCAGGTGATCTGGCCAATTAGGGGTTTCAGCTGTCCTTAGCTAGCTGATCCCAGGCCCAGCTGCAGGCCCTCATTCCTGACAACATCCAATTGCAGCTGCAGTACTATCCACTAGTAAATAAAATTGTATGTATGGGGACGGGATGGGACAACCTAAAAAAGAAGTGCTGTCTGATAAGGCAGCCACTGGATGACATATAGACAGGGCCAGCTCCAGGCACCAGGTTAACAAGCAGGTGCTTGGGGCGGCCAAGGGAGAGGGGTGGCACCCGCGGCAATTCCCTCTAGGAGCGAAGGACCTGCTGCTGAACTGCTGCCGCCGATCGCGGCTTTTTTTTGTTTGTTTTTTGTTTTTTGCTTGGGGCGGCAGAAATGCTGGAGCCGGCCCTGCATATAGAAATTTATCATTGTCTTCACTACAACTTAGGTTACTTTCAGTCTTATTCAAAATAAATAAGTGAAAATAATTATTGATAAATCATTAAATGGTACCATTCTGGGCAGGAAGCAAAATGACAAAGATAAGCATCTTTGTGTGTAGAAAACAGTAGCAGGACACTGTCAGAGGAAGAAAACCAAATTCCTTTTTGATCTAGCACTTTATAAAAGAGAGTCTGATTTTTACCTCAGCTCTGATTTCTATGATTAATGAAAGTCAGAACCACTGTTTCAAGGTTTCATAGCCCTATTCTAGATTTCCAGTTTAATCAGAATCTCTTCATGTTCTGAATATGTTACTTGAGCAAGAGAAAATTGAGGCTGAATATAAAGTAAACTTCCCTAATGGTGACATCTATATGACTGGGTGAATATTACCTCTGAGGGGAGTAAGAAACTCAACTGCTTGAAGCAACAGAGAGTCCTGTGGCACCTTTAAGACTAACAGATGTATTGGAGCATAAGCTTTCGTGAGTGAATACCCGCTTCGTCAGACGTATTCACCCACGAAAGCTTATGCTCCAATACATCTGTTAGTCTTAAAGGTGCCAAAGGACTATCTGTTACTTTTTACAGATCCAGACTAACATGGCTACCACTCTGATACTTTTAAATAGCTTGAGCTATTTAAAATTAGACTTAAGAAATTATTCAATAATATAATATAGGCAACAGCCCTGCAATGGCAGGGGGATGACCTGAGAACAAAATACGTTAAAGTCCTATTTTTTGATAACTTCTGTGATTCTCTTATTAATAAGAGTGATAACCTTTTCAATTCACCATCACCACCCCATTTCTGACCTGTCTTTTTTAAAAAACAAACAGTGTTTAAGTACGTATTTATAGAACTAAAGACAGCAACATTTAATTTGTCATTCAATATGAATTAATAAAATATGCTTTAAATTTATATGAATCTTCTCTCTCAGGAGGGAATATTTATTACAGAAGATATCCCAGATCAATATTTCTTAGAATTACGTTGCATGTATGTGGGATTTTTGTTATTTAACTTAGAAAGGGAAACAAATTTTGATTTCTGATATAGAATCACATTTAAGGCCCTAAATCACAACGTTGTTTTACCGCAATACCGAATGAAGTATGATATTTTAAGATATCTATGATAGGAGTCGTAATTACAAAACAATTTACTAATATTCACCCATTGACTGCAGTGGGAGTTAATTTCAAATGAAGTTTAGGGCAAATAGGATCAGGTCTCACAATTGGTTTGTCCCACACAGGCTGCTAATTCTTTTATAAAAACAACATATACACCATAAATAAGAGATGAACTAACCCTACATGATTTTATAGGAAGCTAACGTCTGCAGAAAAATGTCATCCAAAAACCATTCTGACACCTACTAATGGCTCCAATTTGGGAAAGCATGTGGGGACATGTTGAAATCCATCACATTAGGAATACTTTCCTAAATCAGTGTCAATATTTGTTTCTTTTGTTCTGTATGTATTATTTAGTATTAAACCATAAACCATATTCATGACTGAATAAATAATCTACATCTCTACAAAAATGAATATTGTTACTATAACATGCTGTACATGTTCATGATAATTATGTAAACATTTGTATTTCACAAAACATGATTTTACATTTTTAAAATGCTGTCAGTTGACATTATACTGCAGGTGGATGTCATGAAGTTCTGTCTATACCAATAGCAACTAATGTGCTTCAAAGGAGAAAAAAAAAAGAAGCTAAAAATAAAAAGATTAAGAAATGGACAAAGTAATTGGCATAAGCAAAATATGTGATGGTGTGGGTTACTATAACATTTTAATTAGCACATGTTTAGTAAGATATGCATAACTTGTGCTGTTGTGAATAATATCGTAATCCAAAATTCAAGTCAATACAAATTGTATAGCAACTGACAACACATATTTTGTATTTAACTCCACTGTAATTTTTAAAATAATTAATTTACTGCATTTACTAAATAATCTGCAAGATCGTGTAAATACAGCTTGCAAAGATTTGCAATGGAACTCTCTTATTTCCTATATAAATCCCTAGTCATTGAGACAACAGATCCTATTTATTTACGTGGGGGGAGTGATGACCTTTTTAAATGCAACAAAACTGAAAGTCCAGTGAGATCCTGCGCTGTGTAAGCCACAAAATCCAACCACATTATTTCGCAGCTCTAATCTTAAATTCATTCAGATCTGAAGTTTCATTTGCACTGCAAAAGTATGTTTAAACATGGCATCTCCACATGTATTCCTTTGGAATAAGAAAAAAAATACTTTAGAAGTAGCTCTGGAAATTTGCTTAACAATGAGTGTATTCAAGTTGTCCTCTAGGATTTTATGGTGCCTAGGAGACTCTGTCCTCTTAAAAAAAGGTTAATTTTACTATACAGTTAATCCATACTAAAATTATTCCTTCAGTCCTAGAGATTTTTCCAATCTAGCACAGGAATCAAACCATAGTCTGCACTCTGATTTATGACACGCTGTGATCATCAAATCAAGAAATCAGATTGTTGAGTTACACAGTGCTGCATACAGAATTCAGAGGGTTGAATCCAGCTCATTGTTTATTAAGTTAATCAAATATAAAATGCACCACTATTCTATAAAAAAAGTTCAAAGCACTGTAAGTGGCAGTGATTGGACATTACTGTGGAATATTGTAATTGTTGTTTTTTTTGTTTTTTGTTTTAAAAAGGACACTTGATTTGTTAGTTCCAATTCCCCATAAATCAGCCAGCTGTCCTAACTCTTGCTTTGTCTGACAGAACTCACAACTGTTGTGAACAAGCATACCAAAAATAGACAGAATGACCATCAATCTATTGATTTCCATGCAAGCATTAGCTGATATTATGAATACAAAGATTCATAGCATATGCCAGTCTGTAAACCAAACTGAAAAACCGAAAAGTGTTGTCAAGTGGTATTTGTTACCTGCATGATGGATTTTTGTTTTTCCATTAGTAACTGCTGGTATATTAGATCCAGAAGATGAGGCTTCCATTTTTATTGACCTTCTGACTTGTGGGAGTGAAGAATGCCTAACCACAGGCAAACGCTGTGATAGCGGATGGCTTCCTGCACTTCTCCTCTGATAGATTTGCACACGCTTTTCAGCCCCATGAATAGATAAACTTATACCTGATGGGAATGAGAAATAGCACTGTTAGATGCAGGAGACCAGCTCAGAATCACTAAAATATATCAATCGGCACAGTTTAAAATGGAGCAGTAACAGCCCTCTTGAGAAAAGGACAAAGGCATGAATTTTGTATTAAAATGAAAAATGTTAACCTCTTTACACTTGCTGTGCAGGTGACATCAGGGCCAGCACAATAATGGGTATTTAAATTAATACACAGTCCAATGTGTTACTGCCCTGCAGGAGGAATTAACTGGAGTTACTACAAAAGGGACACACACCTCATGAAGGGCACTAACAATCAGTTGACCATCACTGAGTTTATTTAATAACACTCCACTCCTGACTAGAATTGCAAATATCTAAATATTTTTCTTATAAAATAAATTCATTCACAGGTCTTGTCAAATTTCATCAGCAATAAAAAAAAAGGGGGTCGTTTCAGCCACTGACTATTTTTTGAGGATTTTTTTTTTATTTTTATGGAAAAGAGTAATGACACAACAGACACAAGCTTGAATCTGCAAAATGATTCTGCTTTTTCACACAAAACCTTGATACTATCTTGATTTTTTTCTGGTGTTCACTGCAAGTTATTTAGCCCAACTCTTCTCCCCAAATCCTACGGATCTGATGTAATTCACAAGTACACAGAAAGTGCTGTTCATGGTAAAAATCACCACTACTGCCCCAACAGAAAAAAAGACAGCTTGAATTTCCAATACATACAATGCACTGTACATTCTTAGGGAAAGATGCCACTTTATAGGTGTAAAGCCTGATTCTGATCTCGTATCTTGTTTATACTGGTGTAACTGTGCTGATTTCAGCTGAATTACTCCTGATTTATGCTTGTGTAAGGGAGATCAGGATCAAACCCTTAGATCAGGTATCTATTGGGCAACAAAAGTGATTAATGAAAATACTGCTCCATGTTTAAGGAAAATTAAAACTTGGGAGTAAGCCTTGCTCCCTTCATCACGCTAACATTTCTATTGATTATATTGTAGGACAGCTTGTGAGAGAAAAATGAAGAAGATTTGGGGCATCTCTTGTATTAGAAGCTGCTCATGAGAGGGGTCCCTGAAGAGGGATGGAGAAGGGGGTTGGGAGGGAGGGAGAGAACAGAATTGGAGAGAATATCCCAATTCTATCATGCACAGGACCCAGTGATCTAAAGTTATCTGGGCCCACACATGACAGAAGTGGGATAGACGATTCAAGAAACAGGGAGAAGGTTCCGAGATCTGGTCTGGTGCGTTGACCCCAGGCGCACCCTCAAAAGATATGCTTAGGACCAGAGGACTGCCTCGCTGAACCATGGCCGTGGTTGGAAGGGGGCTGAGGTGGCTTTTGCCTATTGTTCCTGTCCTGCTTCCTGCTGTAATCCTGCCTGGATTGTGCAAAGTAGAAGCGCAGAAGAGGCTGAGGTTTAATTTTTTTTCTCTGTGTGGCTGGTGTATGTAGCCCCAGGAACTTCAGTGGTGCCAAAATGTCCACCATAGGATCCGTTGCCTCAGTCACCTCCTCCACTTGAAGACCCAGGTTCTGGGCCACTCTCCTCAGTAGCTCCTGATGAACTCTGTTGTCCATAGGAGTCGGTGCTGTTGATGTCCTCACTACCACTTCGTATGGAAAAGATGAAGATGATGCCCAGTCCGGGACTGAGCCCCTGAGTCCCTCCGGCTCATGGGGGTCACCCTATGCCGATACCTCGTACTTGGCGCTGGGGGTGGCACTGGCCCCGATCTCAATGTTGGCTTTGGTGCCAGCTTTGGTGCCACGATGTGGTTCCTGAGCCATGGAAGATGGTGGGAGAGCCTGTCCTTCTGAGGTGACTGACAGCGACCTTCTTGAGTATGACCCCTGGGTCTGATGGTACGCCCATGGGGTCCAAAAGGACCATTGCACAGGAATCTGTCACTGAGCTGGCCAAGGCATCATGGGGACAGTCTGCCCCACCTCCTGTCTTGAATGGTGCCGCTCCAACCAGAGCCGGCATCATTTAGAGGTGTACAACTCCGCGTCCAAGTCTGACTATGGCAACTCCAAGGGGTGGGGCGGTGTCAGACAATGTGAGGCAGACAATGATTATTGAATGACAACGGACACTGCAATTTAAAAAGTTTAAAAGTTGTCAACATCACATGTCAAAATATACAAAAGTAAATACCCTTACATCAAACTCTAATAAGTTCTCAAGCAGCATTTTTCTTACTTTGCCTATCTGTAGATTTTGATTATCATCGATGGTCATATTTTGGTTGGATTGCATGCACAGGGAAAACAGCCCAAATTTACCAAAATTTACCAATAAAAATCTAATCCTTCCAAGCCTATCTATAGCAGTGACTCAGCTTTGCAAACTGTTTGTGCAGTCCAGCCATCAATATAACACATCCAGAAGAGTGATTTCTTTAGTAATACCAAAATTGCACATCATACACACACATCATAGGTACCATTCACATAGACTTACATAGTCTATGTATAACCTTGTTTCTTCTTTCAGATAAGTTGTACACGCTGTAAAACTAACATTTTTTGACAACTTACTCTTATTATCAGAAACTTCAATTGTTTCTTGGGAATCTGTAAAACCTAATGGTGCTCAAATATAGTGATGGGCAACACCAAGATGCCATCGACAGATTCGATAGATTTTGGAGTTCACCATAATTTCTTGGGTTTGCACTGCAGATGCAGTATTTCTATAAGGTACTTTATGTATAAGGAGGTTAGGTTGCAGCTGAAAATTCATGAGATGTGGTATTAGGGCAATGCTGAAAGTCTCCAGACTTGACATAGAATACATGCTGTAGCACTAGAGACCATACCACCACCACCACCACAGATACAGATGGTGGCTTATGCCACTAGGCTCAGCTTTCTATGTCTCTAGTGGAACAAGCTACTGCATGAGTTATAAGCAGGATTTGAACCTAAGGTCTTGCAGCACTACAGCAAAAGACTTCTACTGCTTGAGCAACTCTGTGGCTAGTAGCCTCAGCAAGCTGCTCTCCTCTAGACTAGCCCTTTGACAGTGACATGACACACTTTGCCATTGTGTTACATTAGCTGTGGTCATGCTAGCTACCTCAGAACAATATTTCTGAGAGCTTTGTCATCTTCCTGTGAAAATCAGAAATAGAATGTTTAATTTTATGAAACGTCAGACGATTTGAACCTTCGATAGTCACATTAGTCTGTAATGGTTTTCCTCTCCTGCCCGCAGAAAAACAATCTCCTTGCTTTCAAAACTCTACACAACTCTACTCTTGCCTATACCTCTGCCCTCATTTCCTCCCACAAGCTGTTCCATTGCCTAAGGAGTTGCTCTCTTTACTGCTCCGTTTGTTTCTTCTCCCACTGCTGTATTTGAGCCTTCTTTCCTGCCACCCCTTGTGAATGAAACAGATTCCTGTAAGCCGAGCACCCTCCTTCCTCCTTTCAATCACCTCTAAAAATCCACCTCTGCTGTGCAGCTCACCAGCAAGAATGTTCAGACTATAAGCCACTCTCACTTTTCTAAGTGCATGGTACCACTTTGTGTCTTTATATTGTCAGCGTTCCAAGGTGGCAATTTCATTTTATGTTTAACATATTTTACATCTTTTTAAGTGGCATGTAAACTTATGGTGCTAGACAAGTAATAGTATTCTATTATAAAAACGGCACAAAGAGAACATTACATTTGTACAGTTAAATACTTTAAAGCCAGGCTATGACAAAGTTGAAGAAGAAGAAGAAAGGAGGAGGAAGGAGGAGGAGAAGCAGAAGGAGGAACTGAACAAAAAGGAAAATGCCAGAGGATAACTATTTCTGTATCAACAAAACAGATCTGCATGAAACCAAATTATTACTCAGCAGATTTATTTTTACTCCCCTTCTTTGAATATAAGTGATAGCTTCACGTAGATCATTAGAAATGCTACAGTCTACTGTCACAGTTGCAATCAGAGGGCCTCAATCGTGTAAGGTTTGTCTATACACAGGTTTAGTAGTGCTTCAGCAATATTGGTTTAGAAACAAATATCAGTAAAGTGGTAAAGCTCCCTGGTGTAGCTGCAATTATACCTATGTAAAGATGTTTAATACCAGAATAGCTTATTTCCCTACATTTAAGAGAATAAGTTATAACAGTGGAAGTGCCTTTCTACCCAGTATAATTCTACCCATGCTAAGAGTTGTACCAATTTAACTATATTGGTATAAACATACTCCCAACTAAATAATTAAATGGATATAAATTGTGTTATATAGAGACCAGGCCCAAGAGAGAGACCTTGTCTACACAGCCAAAAAGGGCACTTTCTTCAATTGTGTTAATTCAATCCGTTAACTTCACCTGATTGAAAAGCCCCCAGCATGTCTATGTAGATTCAAGGTAATGCCTTAGAAATGATGTTTGCAGGTCATGTCTTAGCTTGAGAGAAGCCACTCGCCCGCTCCGTCAACTTAAGAACTCCACCTCCGTGAGAGGCATAGCGCTTAGGTCAACATAATTAGGTTGATGCAGTGTCAGTGTAGACACTGCATTGCTTACATTGATAGCTGATGCCTTTCAGAAGCCATCCCACAATGCCCCACACTGACAGATAAATCGGTGCAAGCATTCCAGGTGAGGACACGCACTGCTGACACGAGGAACGTAGTGTGGACATGCAAATACCATTTAATTACTGCAGTGGCTGTACGTCAACATAACTTAGCTTGACATAATTTTGTGGTGTAGACATACCCCCAGTTTAATTATCTGTAAGGCATGCTGAAAAGCATATTTGTTTTCCCTAGTTGTGAATGAATGGGAAGGGTCTGCTGAGATCTTAAACATTTCAAGCATTTTTTTCTGCTGCTGGATTATTGTTGGTTGCTGTGGATATATTGATTAATTGTTGAAGGGGGGTTGCAGGAATGACTTTTTGCATGGTCTACAAGCTCCTACAGCAAGGGATATGTGCGTTTT
This sequence comes from Chrysemys picta bellii, assembly GCF_011386835.1. Classification (NCBI taxonomy): domain Eukaryota; kingdom Metazoa; phylum Chordata; order Testudines; family Emydidae; genus Chrysemys; species Chrysemys picta. Next base: position 87,470,087 of record NC_088791.1, on the reverse strand, counting down.
TTAATGGATGTTAGTATACGTCTAAATAAATGAATGGTATTTTATTTATATGCATTTAAGGCAAATATATTTATATTCCTAGCTGTCTGTTGTAACAGCTCACTATTTTTACCTCTGTTATACACAAAAAGGAAATGGAAGACACAGTATGTTTATGCTGCTCCTTTTGCTAGGCTGTTAAGAAAAAAAGCCTCACAATTTGTGAGTAAAATATGTTCCCTTTCCATTCTCCCAGCAGGCTGCAATCGATGTCATTTGTTACCATTTCAGATGACTGAGTTCTTATTAGGACTGTCTGCTTTTTTGATTTTGTTAATTTACTATGATGTGGTGGTGGTGGCGGTGTGTTTTGTTATTTACTATTTACTTTACTGTGTTGTTGTAACTTGTACATTTAGTTTGGACTGCCTTTTAGTCCTATTAGAACAATATGTATTCTGAATAGTTATTCAAAAAATAGAGAAGTTCCTGTGTCTGCCATAATGAAGGAATAGCAATAAGAATGACAACCTAGATACTGCAATCAGACGGCCCAGGCATACTCCTATCATCATTCTGAGTCCCTCTGAAATCAATGGGGCTCCAATGAATTGCTGAATGAGGCCCTATACCTCAGTCCTTTCCATACTGGAATAGTATATGCCTAAAGTTTCCTATTTGTTTTGGGCAATGCCTACATTTTTCAAGTCAAAGGTTTTCAAGTAATAATTTGCAGATTAGATCTGTGTATTTTAATTAATGTCTAGTATATTATGTCTAGGGGGGAGGGATAGCTCAGTGGTTTGAGCATTGGCCTGCTAAACCCAGGGTTGAGAGTTCAATCCTTGAGGGGGCCACCTAGGGATCTGGGGCAAAATCAGTACTTAGTCCTGCTAGTGAAGGCAGGGGGCTGGACTCAATTACCTTTCAAGGTCCCTTCCAGTTCTAGGAGATAGGATATCTTTATTTATATTCTATGTTATTTATTGATTTGTAGCTATTCTGCAACAAATTATGCTATAATTCAGTGGCTCTCACCCTTTCCAGACTACTATACCCCTTTCAGGAGTCTGATTTGTCTTGTGAACCCCCAAATTTCACTTCACTTAAAAATTACTTGCTTACAAAATCAGACATAAAAATACAAAAGTGTCGCAGTCACACTATTACTGAAAAATCAATTGGAAGACAAATATTGTACTTAAATTTCAGTGTATAGTATATAGAGCAATATAAACATGTCATTCTTTGTATGAAATTTTAGTTTGTACTGACTTTGCTAGTGCTTTTTATGTAGCCTGTTGTAAAACTAAGAAATATCTAGATGAGTTGATGCACCCCCTGGAACCACTGCCATAATTCATGCATCACTGCTACATATTTTTCCACATCTGCTTCTTCAAATGTTATTTACCTTTCTGAGTGTTTTGTGACTATTCATCAATGAGGATGTATAATAAATGATGTAATTATTTACTATATAAATTATCTCTAAAAGAGATACTTTGTATACTACAAAAAAAATGTTGAATCCAATGCTTAACATGGATGCAATAAATACAAGACACTCACTATTTAGAATATTTTGGCTAAGTAACCTAGTTGACTTTTTCTGGCTGTATAGTGAACGAACAATGAGTTGCTCCTCTGACTTTTCATGAGCAGAAGGCATTCTAGAAGAGCCTTTCTATAATTAGTTAATATATATTTTATCTAATTATAATTACTATAATTAATTAGAAAACTGTAGGAAATTCTGTGATTTTTAAATTTGTTCTCTTCCAAATGGGAACAAAATATCATATTTCAAAATTTCCCATGAACTAAAATTTTCAAAAACTTTTTTTTGGGCAATCACAATATTTTATTTTGACAAAATTGAAATGTTTTGTTTCAATTTCAACTTTAAGTTATAATATAATATAAAATAATGTACTAAAAATCAACTTATAAAACAAAGTCATTTCAAAATGAAATACATCTCTACCTCGATATAACGCTGTCCTCCGGAGCCAAAAAATCGTACTGCGTTTATATCAAATTTGCTTTGATCCACTGGAGTGCCCAGCCCCGCCCCCCCGGAGCACTGCTTTATCGCGTTATATCTGAATTTGTGTTATATTGGGTCGCGTTATATCAAGGTAAAGGTGTATTTAAATGCTCCATTCAAAAAATGTTGAAATGGAGCATTTTGACAATAACAAAATAATTTAATTTTAGTTCTAAATGAAAGTTTGTCAAAATCAACACATTCCCATGGAAAATTGCAATTTCAGTGAAATGGTATATTCCAATGGAAAAACATTCTATTGGAAAACATCTCAGCAAGCTCTAATACTGATGTTGATCCTTGCACACATAGCTGAGAGGTAATTCACCGCACACTGATGATATTATCCAGTACTGACTTCAAGGCAAATTTGAATGCCAAAATAAAATTAAGCACAGAGTTAAGTCCTGAATGCCCCCAAGTGACCAGGATGTGGTGGGGCATTCAAAACATAAGTAAGTTTTAACTTTCTTTTTTAAAATTTTCTTGTTCACATACAATTCCTCTACTTTACTGACACAGCCAGTATCACTAATGCAACTTTTCAAATTCCATGAGTCTCATTTCATACTATACAAGCTGATATTTGCAATTTCACAGAATGGGGTAATCATGGATATCTTCTGTGAACCAGGAAAAACCAAGGGATTTCACAGATGGACAAAAAAGAATGTACAAAATGTAAGTTTGAACTTCTGTGTTAAATGCTACCATGACTTGCATGGTGATTTCATTCAGCACAGAAACCTATCTTACCTCAACTTTTATTTTGCTTTTTCAGGTCACCTTTAAAGGGACCAATTTGCCAACTATACTCAGACTGAGTAGTGCTCACTCACACAAGTAGTCCCATTGAACATAGCTACTGCTTAATGTCAAGGTGGCAGAATCAAACCTAAGTGAACATTGTCCTGAAGAACATGGATAATGACCAATAGAGATGGGAGCTCAGAGGCAGATTGGTAAATCCTCAAAGCTAATCACATTTACAGGAGAAAACAAGTATATTTTCCTCCCTTCTGTTTGCTTGAATGTTAGCAATACAACAATTAGATGCTCTAATTCATAATGGTTTAGTGTCCACAGTTTATTTTTTCACACCTTTAACTATGCCCAATGATCATCAGAAGACAGAAGCTAAATGAGCAAAGTCTTTCTTGCATTTTCCTCATAGGAACCTTGATCCCACATAAAGTTATTCTCTACAGTCAGTTAAGTTTACTCAGGTAAACAAAACAAGCTGTGCCCCACATTTTGGATTAAAGTACAAGTGCCATAGGCTGAATCAAGTTCAGTCTTTAGCATTTTAATTCATCCTTTAGATCTACTGCCTGCTGGGAAACTACATTCACCCAGAAGTCCTATAATATACAATTAAATCCCCACTTTCAGCCTCTTCCATTCAAAATACTTATGCTTATGTTTTTCAAAAGTAACTTGCTGCAACCCAGCCTGCCATGTTGGCAGGGTCCAGAGCCCATGTGTACCAGGATTTTCTCTCCTCTGTTACTCATGTACAATATTATTTTTCTTGACAGGTAAGTGACAGGTTCAACACAGCACGTGGTGCCAATACTTCAGAATGGTCATAAAGTGAGGTGTGACTTCCAGAGGAGATGGCATCTGCTGTGTTTAAGCTGCTAGTGAAAAATTCATGCTCATTTGTTACATAACCTTTTGGGTAAGAGTCCAGCAAACTGGCAATAACACAGTGATATCTAAAAAGATAGGTCTACTTGCTTTGTCCATACACAGGGTGTTATTAGGATTTCCATTCAAGAGACTCCAACTAACGCTCCATTTGGAACTTGTGCTTATAAGGTTAAGGGAAGAAATCATGACTAAATCATCATTCTGGAAGAAAAATAATAAACTCTAAAAGAAACTAGTAGTCAGATAATGAGCTTTTGATCCATCTGAATTTGGTGAAGTGGTTCATGGAAATGGGGAGAGGCATTCTATTAGTTTCTACCCCTTTTTTCCCCCTTGACTATATCCCCCTTGGTAGCAGACTAAAATGCCTGGATGTTTTAGGACAGCATGAAACTTTGGTCATCATATATTTCAAAACCTTGAATTTTTATTGTTTGGTATTTAACTCGCTAAAAGGTATCGTTGACTAAATACCAGTCTAAAGAACTAAAACTTCTTTAAAGTAACTGTGCATGATCAAAGATATGTTACATCTGTAATACACACTCTCTTTTGTCAGAACACATGGTACATTTATTCTCCCTGTTAGTCCATTCTTTAATCATTCCACTGAAGAACAATGTTGCAACTTCAGTGCAATGGCAGCACTCTTATTCTCTTAAGTGTCAATATTCCATTAAGGCATTAGCTGTTCAGAGAGGACGTACCAAGTGCATAGGACAGCACTGATGGTGTACTTTGTCCACCACTCGTGTTTTATTAGTAAATTGTATTCACTAATATTCTTGCAAATAAAATCTTCTTTATTGTTTTGCTTGTATCTCTGGCACTCTTTTCCTCTTTCTGATTTTTGCAAGAATATTTACACAAAATAAAACCTCATATTATAAATATAAATAAATATTTATAAACTTTATGTGCAAGATTATTTGCATCCCAGATCTGCTCTGATGGCAATTTGGACAACTTTTTTAAATAGCACAATAGATTATCACAGATAGTAAGTAAACAGAAGAGAATAATAAAAAAGAATCAGTAAAAATCACAACCTGTCAGTAGATAAATCTGAGAAGAAAGGGCTAAATAAATTGTACTTGATCTAGCTCTAATTAATATACAGCAATAAAGTGGTTACAGATGGCTGCATTCTGTGCCACTATAATGGTTCTTTCAGCAAAGTAGGCGAGCAGATGCAGGAGGAGTAGTGTGTTTGGAAAGCAACAGAATAACTGGGCACTTAAGTCTAATATAGCTGAAGGGCATCCCTGTTAATGGAATAAGGGTTAAGGCAGATCTTCCCTGATACAAAGTCCTTTGAAAAAGCCAACTCTTCCCCTCAGCCTCATGTGAATAGCTGGCGACAGACAATGGCAACTTCCCTCCTGGAAGACCCAACACCCTACTGTTAATGCTAGAATTATTAAGAGCTATGCTTTCAAAGGGTTGTTTTTAACTATACGACTCCTGTTAAACCTGAATGCGGGATTAGTCACATAACCTCCACTAACTAAAAATGTACCTCTTAGCCTAACTGCAAATATGAGCATGCTTATGAGAGGGCATTAACGCATCACAAAAGCCACAGATACAACAAGAAAAGCTCATTTTTGTATTCCCTGACTTCTGTAGGTTGAAATCTCAGTAATCAGCTGGTATCATTAGTGTATTATATTTCTTTATTAAAAAGCTAGTGAAAATAAGGGGTTTGAGGGTTGAGATGTTTCTAGGGATTTGACAATATTAGTTATATACATTACCATAAGGGCCGGCTCTAGGATTTTTGCCGCCCAAAGCAAAAACAATTTTGGCCGCCCCCGCCCCCCGTTCTTTAATTACCCCACCCCCGGCCCCGCCTCAACTCCGCCCCTTCCCCAAATCCCCAGCCCTGCCTCCTCCCCCCAGGCTCTCAAGCCTAGGAGTGAGGGAGGGGGAGAAGCGGCGCCCGCGCCGCGGCCACTCGGAGTCTCCCCCCATCCCAGGTTTGAGAGCCTGGGAGGGAGGGGGAGACTCCGAGTGGTCCCGGCGCGGGCGCCGCTTCTCCCCCTCCCTCCCAGGCTCTCAAGTCTGGGAGGGAGGGGGAGCAGCGGCGCGCGAAACGGCTGGTTCGCGCGCCGCGGCCGCTCGGGATCTCCCCCTCCCTCCCAGGTTTGAGAGCCTGGGAGGGAGGGCGAGTAGCGGTGCGCGAATCAGCTGTTTCGCGCGCCGTGGCAGCAGCAGCGGAGGTGAGCTAGGGCGGCCGGGGCACATTTTTAGGGGTGGCATTCTGGCACCGGCCATGCCGCCCCTAAAAATGTGCCGCCCCAAGCACCAGCTTGTTTTGCTGGTGCCTAGAGCCGGCCCTGATTACCATACAGAGAACCTAAAAGACACTCTCCTGATGTGCAGCACTCACATGCTTGTGCAGCAACAGCAACCCTCCATACATATGCATCCTTTCAGCTCTACAGTAATATATGTTTCAACACCTAAACTAATACAACATATACCTAAGTGCATCCTGGAGTGAATAAAATAGGTGAGTTAGAATTAGAATATCCTGGGTATTGTACTGAGATGATTATGGTTTGCAAGAAAATGAACATCAAATGCAGAATACACCCACATTTGATATTATTTCCCTTTGTTTCACTCTGGGCATTCCATTCCTGCTCAGATTTGACCTGGGGTTTTCAGACCACCCAGTTGGCAGCTCTACCTGACGAAAATAAAGTTGAATCTCCATTAGCTATCGTTACTAGCATCACTGATTGATTCATCTGTAAAGGAGCCAGCCACTAGAAGAAAATGACTGCTATACTCTCCCCTTTTCCCTTAAACAACAACTTTGATTTTGTACCTTCCTTCCAACCCTGCAACGCACAAAACTTGTTCATGACAGCATGCACTTTTATATCTAGGCCCTTTCAAAATAAAACTAAAACTACTCAATTAAAAAAACATCCATCTACTACACTATTTATATTTGGTTTGGTTTACTATTATCTTTCCAATGTAATAATCTGTTATGTAAGTAAATATAAGAAAACTTAAATAAAACATTGTTATACTAGGCCAAATAGGATGTTGGTTATTTCTCATAAGAGTTCAAAAGCTCTATACAGATTATAGAAATGGGATCAAAATACTTAGTGGTCTCGGGCTGTGTTCCCTCCCTGTTTTTCCCCATTGCTTTGTAATTTTGTCTTATATATCAAAGCTTTTGATACAGTATCTTCACACACAAAGAATTATTTCAAATGGCTTCCTTAATCAAACCACTGTGGATAGCCCCCATTTCAAATACAGTAATCATTCTCTTTGACACTAATTTCGCATTCAATTTTATGCTGTGCATATACAGGTCATAAATGTTAAATTATACAAAGTGACAATTTTCATTAACTGCTTGATGTCTGATTTACACATTACAACGAAAATACCTGTAAATGTCTGAAACAGTCAAAAGTCTGTTTTTCCACTATATAGCAGGTCACCTCTTTCACTTAATTTTATAAATAGCACTGCAATATTTTTACTGCCTTCTCTTAGACATTGCAAAAAATAATCTTTCCCTTCCTATGGAAACAAACATAATCCACTATAAAAGCATGAGAACCAGGTTGCTCCTGTGTTAGCTGTGTGCCCAGAATCTATTTATTTTGTAAATGGCATATGGACTGGGTTTTCTTGCATGCACACTGATGATATGAAAAGCAGTTCTCTCCTAGCAGTAGTGTCTTATACCAGAAAGGGGGTGGGGGGGATGTATCTGACAGGGAACATAATTTCAACTCTCATGCCAAGTTTTGCAGAATCCTGGGCATGTAAAAATCATAATATTTGCTTCTACTTGAAAGAGCTCATTCAACCCACATTGATGTGATATGACCTGGCGCCAGCATTCTCACAGACATAGCATATGCTTCGATGATGATACTCTGCAAATGTGCTGTTGATCTGCTTATCAGTCAAACAGGGTCTTCACCTTTCAATTAGCTTGGAATTTTAAAATCAAGTTCTTTCACAAAGACAAAAATCCTTGTATTGATTCTGTTTGCCAATCTATGGTAATCTTTAGTTTGTTACCATTAAGGCAAGAAAGTAAAGTACAACTAATCTTTTATACTTAATTCCATTCTCATGGTATTTGTATGAAATAAAAATGTCACTGCATTACTACGTACCTGGGTGCTTTAAAGGAATGCAAGAATCAGATAATTGTTGCTAACTTTGTTCTAAAAGAAAACACTAAAAGGTTTCCTAAAGATATATTACATAATATGAATGACTTAGTCATAGAACCTATTTTAACCACTTTTACTTTCAGTTATAAGTGTAGAATTTATGATTGTCTCCTTTAAATAACTTCTTAATTAGCTTGAATGTAAAAATGAAAAATCCCTATCCAAACTTTCCATAACTTAAGGTATTACACAACCAATTCTGCTTCATAGGAAATTACATCAAGAGACATAGGCACCGACTCCGTGGCTGCTCCGGGGCTGGAGCACCCACGGGGAAAAATTAGTGGGTGCTCTGAACCCACCGGCAGCCAAGCTCCCCTCACCCCCCACCCCACCTCCTCCTCCTCCCCTGAGCGCACCGCGTCCCCGCTCCTCCACCTACCTCACAGCATTTCCCACCCAGCCACCACCAAACAGCTGTTTGGCAGCATTAGCACGCTCCAGGAAGGGGCAGAGGAGCGGGCACATGGCATGCTCAGGGGAGAAGGCGGGGCCGGGGTGGGGATTTGGGGAAGGAGTTGGAATATTGACAGGAAGGAGGCGGAGTTGGGGCAGGGACTTTGGGGAAGGGGTTGGAATGGGGGCAGGGAAGGGGTGAGAAGAGGCAGGGCAGGGGCGGGGCAGGGGCGGGACCTCATAGAAGGGGTGGAGTGGGGGCAGGGCCGGGGCCAGAGGGTGGGGTCGAGCACCTACAGGAAAGAGGGGAAGTCAGTGCCTGTGTCAAGAGACTCACAGTGGTGAATTCCAATAGAATCTGTTGTTTATAATTAGGCCTTCTGTTTTTTGGGGGGGGTAGTATTAATTTCATTTGGAGGGAGTATTTTTAGCAATTTTTGAGTTTTATGTAGATGTCCAAAAATCAGGGTGTTTTGGGGCTCTCTCTTTGTATATACTCTAATGAGTAACATATACATTACTCGTTATAGCAGTGGTCACCAACCAGTCGATCATGATTGACTGGTCGATCCTAGAGAACCTCCCAGTTGGTCGCGATCTCTGGAGGTGAAGCAGGGCTGATGCTAAGGCAGGCTTGCTCCCTGCCTGCCCCAGCCCCACACCGCTCCGGGAAGCTGCCAGCATGCCCCCGTATGGGAGAGTGGGGCGGGGGTAGGGGTCTCCCTCCACGCGCTGTTCCTGCCTGCAAGCACCGCCCTCTCAGCTCCCGCTGGGAACAGGGTGCTCTGGCCAATGGGAGCAACAGGGGCGGTGCTTGCAGAGAGGGGCAGTGCACGGAACCACGTGCCCCTGCCCCTCCCAGAGGCCGCAGGGGCGCGTTGGCCCCTTCCGGGAGTGGTGTGGGGCCGGAGCAGGCAGGCAGAGAGCCTACCTTAGCCTCACTGCGCTGCCGACCGGGAGCTGCCTGAGGTAAATGCCACCCGGCGGGAGGCTGCACCCCAACCCCCAGCCCCCTCCCAGAGCCAGAACCTATACCCCCTCTTGCACCCCAACCCCCTGCCCCAACCCTGACTTCCCTCTCAGAGCCAGTGCCCCATACCCCCCCCCTGCACCGCAAACCCCCTCCTGCACCCCAAGCCCCTGCCCCAGCCCTGAGCCACCTCCCAGAGCCAGCACCCCGCACCCCAACACTCTGCCCCAGCCTGGAGCCCCCTCGTGCACCTGAACTCCCTCCCAGAGCCTGCACCCCCCCAAACCCCAAACCTCTACCTCAGTCGGTGAAAGTGAGTGAGGGTGCGGGAGAGCAAGCGATGGAGAGTGGGGTATGGAGTGAGCAGGGTGGGGCTTTGGGGAAGGAGCGGGGCCTCGGGGAAGGGGCAGGGTAGGTCCTGGGTTGCCCTTAAATTCAAAAAGTGATCTTGGGCATAAAAAGGTTGGAGACCACTGCATTATAGTAATATAAATTGTAATGAATTATGTCTTTGCAGTGTTCCTTAGTGCACACCAGCAGGGTCTACACAGACCAATAAATGCACAACACGTTAGTGCACTTCAGAAATCTCACCCCTGTAACCTGCACTGCTGTTCAGTGTAGATAAACACTTAGAGGTAACCATTTCCGGTGCTTATGTGATGTTTATTGGTTAAAGACTAATTATCTTTTATCTTTTTTTTCCTCGTATAAGGGAGTGTTTATCTTTTAAAACTGAAATCAGAAGCCCTATTTATAATTCCAGGAGGATTAGATGACTTTTTCCAAATCAGAGCCAAGAGAACTGAAATGCAAATTAACCTTGAAGATACAGCTACTAAACAAAACCAGTAGGGAGGCACCCAGTTATAGATATTTAAAGTCAGTGTGTTGGGCTCTAATTCCAAATAACTACTAATTACATCACACCATGGTATAGCTGAGAGACCTGCAGGCAAAGGGGCAGCCAGGGATTAGAAAAGTGGCAAGAGGAAATACGGTTACGAGAGGAAAGAAATGTAGTCAAAAGCTCTCAATCTTATGTGAGCTGGGAGTTCAGATACTAACCCAGACAGAATCCAGAGGTCAAGGAAGTGTGAAGCAAGTGGTAACTCAGGCCTACCGGTGAAGCTGCCGGATTTGTTGATATACGAAAGCTGGGAGTAGAAAGAGGTACAGGAGGATATGAGCATTTGGACAAGTTTTTTTGGCTGCTTATGAGGAAGGAAGCTGGGCCTTGCTTTGGGGAAGGAATTTAGTCACCCAGCAATCTTTTTGGAAGTGTGTAGTTAATGCAAAGTATTTGGAGGTTCAATTAAGCTTCACACACCAATCTGAAGTGCTGAATGTTTGTCTGAACCTAGCCTGTAAACATTTAAATGTTTGCTCATCAAGAATTTGGAGTCTATTGTCAGTGAATGAATGACATCTGTCACTGATGAGGAGCAGCCAATGTTCATGCAAATGAGCCGGTATCTTTTCCATGCACATTATCTCTTTTGGAAAGCCCATAAGCCAGGATAAAAGGAAGGCTGTAGGGGGAGAAAGGAGTGTGCAAAAATGTGGATACTAAAGATTTATAATTATACAAATTAAGATTGTTACATAAACAAAATGATGTAGGAGGACAGAGAAGTCCTCTTCCTTGCTCCTCTGTCTCAGTGCTATGGCACAGGCACACACACTCTAAAGGTTGTTTTTGCCTAAAGGGATATTAGGATATTAAAAGGTGCAGCAGAGAAGATGGAAGCCAGCAGTAAAGCTTTAGACCCAGCTACTAAAGCTGCATTTCACTAAAACTGTGAAATAATGGACCAGATTTCCTTATTCTTTGCCCCTCTCTCGCGCTTTCTTTTTTCCCCAGAGGTAACTGCTGATAAAATGACAAGTGCATGAAAATGTAGCAAAAATAATGAAAAGAAGACAAATGTTGAAAAATTAGACACATGTGTATGAATTGTCACTGTAAATTCTCTCAGGAAATGAGTTTCCCAGCAAATAATTTGGCCAGCGTTACCTAATCCTTACAGGTATAAGTACGCATGGTTGTTAGGTTAGCTAGCATTGAGCACACCAGGTTCCAATAATTATTTTCCCCAATGAAAATCTGGCTGCATTTGAAGTTCCTCACCTGATTCTTGTTAAATCTGCAATGCTCTGGAATTCTGTGGTTCTTACAGCATTATTATAGGCTCTAAGAACTCACTTTACTCTTTGAGAAGCGTACTGCTCAGAAGCAACTTCCTACGTTAGGAAATATACTGTAGAGGTTGCCATGGTAATTAATTTTCAAAACTGAAACTTGTTCCCCTTCTTTGAGAAAGAAATGCCTTTTCATAGCTCTGTAACTAGAGATTAGGTCTTCATGAATCAAGTGGAATAATGTAAATCTGTTGCCATTAAAGAGGAGTGGGATTCATTCTTATTTATACTAAGGGCTGTCTTCACCAGCAGGGCAATACCTTAGCAAAAATGTGCATCAAGGCCTGAATATCTCCAAAATAAGAGACATTCAGAAAAATATAGAGGCAAACAGAGAATAAATGTTTATAGCAGATAAAGGGAGAAAAAAAATGGGGGGAAAAATCACTCCTCTCTCCCAGCCAGTCAGTCAAGCTATAGCAAATGGGTCAGGCAGCACCATCAAAAAATAGGAAGAGAAAGTAGGAAGGGAGTGATGGTGGTGTTTGGAGCATTGCGGTAATATGACCACGCAGCAGTACTGTTGGTAACATTTTACACAGCACAACTGAAGCAGTGATCTGGAGAAGGAGAGAGAGGTGGCATCCTTAAGGAAGGAATGCTAAAGCCAAAGAACATCAAAGAGTGTCTCTAAGCCTTTTTCAAGTTTCCTTTTGTGCCTCCAGGGCGGGTGCAAGGATGTTTCGCGCCCTAGGCGAAACTTCCACCTTGCGCCCCCCACCCTCACCGAGCCCTGTGGCAGCTCTCCGCGCCCCCCTCCGCCCTAAGGTGCCCCCCCCCGCGGCAGCTTCCCCTCCGCCCTGAGGCGCCCCCCCCACCGCAGCAGCTCCCCCCAGCCCGGGGAACCGTGCGGCAGCTCCCCACCCCAGCTCACCTCTGCTCCGCCTCCTCCCCGAGCAAGCCGTCGCCGCTCCACTTCTCCCGCCTCCCAGGCTTGCGGCGCCAATCAGCTGTTTGGCACCGCAAGCCTGAAAGGGAGAGAAGCAGAGCGGGGCGGCGTGCTCAGGGGAGAAGGCGGAGAAGAGGTGAACTGGGGTGGGGAGTTCCCCTGCGTGCCGCCCCCCCCACCTTACTTGCTGCAGGCAGCCCTCCCTGCGCCCTCCTGCCCCAGCTACATCTCCCTCCGCCTAAATGCCGACGACGACCGGGGCGACCGAAGATCCGGCCACCGTGGTCACCACCGAAGGACCCAAAATGCCGTCCCCCAAATGCTAGCGCCCTAGGCGACTGCCTAGGTCGCCTAATGGGTTGCACCGGCCCTGTGTGCCTCAGGATGTAATTTCATTTGAACCCATCTCACTGTATTGGCTTTCCCCATCTACATCTTTTTGTACAATGTTAGAGCTTTTCCAAAACCCTAAACCTTGAATTTCCACATCACTCTTTCTTCTTCATGGGGTAGATGAATGGAAAGCTCCACTCACATATAAGAGGAACAGAGCTTCACCCCTTAAGACATGTACAATGATTAGCATGAGGTTATGCTCTTGTTATTGTACATGCTATCACTATAGAAATAATAGCAGTTTTTGTGCCCGTTAAATACCGCAGCCATTTATTACTTTCCTGTTCGTATAAAGATCACTGAACTCCAAGACATTTGCATTATTCATCACATATTTAATATTTTAGTTCTCCTGGCAGAAGTGGTTGTAGATATGTAACTAAATATTTGATGTAGATCCAGTTGATTTTAATACCACCCATCAAACTGTTTTTAGATACTTGATTCACCTTAAAGCTTCAGGGCCAGATATAAATGCATGGTTTTTAAATACAAAAAAAAAAAAAAATACATTGAAACATCATGGAATGGAAAGTCAATATTTCTTCAAGGTGATTTTTTTACATTCATGGTTGCCTGGGAAAAGGTTGTGATATTCAAGGTTTTTTATTTTATCTGGTGACATTATTCCTGAAATATACTACATTATCTAATGGCAAGTATTTGATTAATTTAAGATAAACTTAATGCTGAAAGTATTATATTCATATAAACAGTAATAGCAATCAACAGAAGCATGAAAATTTGGTTAAAAGTAGTTCCTACTATAACTGTGTTTTCTCTCTTTTTTAAATTAAGTTTTCATAAGTCCATATGCAGTGTATTTATACTAAGCACTTCTGAGGCAAATCATGTTCCCTGTACAAAACCTGAATGAATTACAAGAATCAGATGAGAGTAAGGTAAAAAATAGAGCTGAGCAGGGAATGATTTTCTCATCCCACAAGAGTTTTTGAGATTTTGTATTTTTTCCCAGTCTTGAATCAGGACAAAAAGTCAAAATCTCAAAAAGTTTTGTGAATTGATAATCCAAAATAAATTTCAGCTCGAGTCAAAGTGTTCTATTTTAATAATTTCAAAATGTTTCCTTTCCATTTTTTAAAGCTTTTTGAAAAATATAAACTCACTAAAATTTCAAAATGAAGTCTTTTCAAAAATCTCAAAATGGGCCATTATCAACAATTTTGAAACTTGTTAAAATTATTCAAATTGGGAGATTCGTCAAAACCTTCCCTTTCCTGCAAACAGTTTAAGTTTTGATTAATCAACATTTTCCAATGAAAAATGTTGTATCGGAAAACTCCCAGTCAGCTCTAGTGAAAAGAATTCTCTGCTCTGCCCCCAGCCCAAAGTGCAGCAGCTCTACTCTGTAGCTATTACTTCAGTAGCCCCTGCAGTTGCTGCACAGCTCTTAGATGGGAGGAAGAGGAGCAGAGTCATCGAAGATCCCTAGCAATTTATTAACTCCCTCTGGTCAAACAATACATTTTGTACCAATGCACAAGGAGTCCCCACAGAACTATATGCTGCAGCACACAGGGATAGCTGATTATCTGTGCAAGGATTATCTCCACATCCTTTACCCTCCACCCCCGAAACACACCCACATCATCTGAACCACACTAGTCCTGCTGTGTTCATGGGCTTTCCACAGCGTGCACTTGGGATACAGAAATTTAGCACTTTGGCACTCAAAATTATCTGCTGGATGGAGAGGACAGGTGGAATGCAATATGCACATTAAATAAGCCATTGTGCAAGTAAGATTCCGCATCAGATGTTTTTTATTTTCCTGCAGTGCTTCCAGATTGTTTTCTCTGTGATCCATTGGTATGGTCTTTGCCTTACCAGTTAAGACTTTAGAGAGACAAGGTGGGTGAGATAATATCTTTGATTAGACCAACTTCTGTTGGTGAGAGAGACAAGCTTTCAAGTTTAAACAGAGCTCTTCTTCAGGTCTGTAAGCTTGAAAGCTTGTCTCTCTCACCAACAGAAGGTAATCCAATCAAAGGTATTACCGCACCCACCTCGTGTCTCTAATATCCTGGGACCACATGGCTACAACAACACTGTACAGTTAAGACTTTGTAAGGAAAGAAGAACTAGCCAATTCTACTGTGCAATTCAGCCTCAGGCAAAAGGGAAGCATCATGGGCGGTGGGTGAACAGGCTGTTGGGGGAGGCTAATCCCCAGCCCCTCCCCTTCTGCCTGAGACCCCACTCTCCTCCACTTTTGCCCCCTGCCTCATCCAGAGCACCCCCAGCATGGCCGCCAGCCCAGCACCCCCAGTTCCAGCCCCCCCCACCGACCCCAGCCCCGGAGTGCAGGACGGGCAGCACCACAGCAGCACCCCCATCTCCAGCCCCGGAGCATGGTGCGGGCAGTGCAACCGCAGCACCCCCGACCGCAACCCTGGAGCAAGCAGCTGCAGCCACCCTGACCCCAGCCCCGGAGCTTGAAGCCGCAGCCACCCCAACCCCAGCCCTGGAGCGCAGGGCAGGCACCAGCCAGCCCCGGAGCGCAGGGCAGGCACCAGCCAGCCCCAGCCTCCCCGCGTCCCAGGCAGCAGGTCATCCGGCCCCAGTCCCAGCCTGGGCCACGATGGGAACTCATTTCTGCGGACGGAGCATGGGCGGGACCATGCCAGGCCATTTCTGGAGACATAGCCTCCCCTGGCCCATGATACCCACCGCCCATGGGAAGCAATGCTTCCCAGAGTTTCGGGTGGAAAGTCCCAGTCTAGGAAAGACCAGCTCTAGCAGTCTCTTTAAAGCAGTGGTTCTCAAACGTCATTGCACCGCGACCCCCATTTTGACCACAAAAATTACCACATGTCCCCAGGAGGGGGGACTGAAGCCTGAGTCTGCCAAAGCTTGGCTGCCGCGGGTGGGGGAGCCAAAGCCAAAGCCTGAGCCCTACCGCCCTGGGGGGAGGGAGGGGTGCCGAAGCCCAAGGGCTTCAGACCCAGGCAGGGGCCTGTAACTTTAGCCCCGCTGCCCAGGATGGAAGCCCTCAGGCTTCAGCCCCGGGTCCCAGCAAGTCTAAGCCAGCCCTGGCAACCCCATTAAAACAGGGTTGTGACCCACTTTGGGGTCCCAACCCACAGTTTGAGAACCGCTGCTTTAGAGAGACTGATGGTTTCTGAAGTTATGTTACTTTTGTGGAAAGAAAGCTAGATGTCTTCAGGGTCATCAGACAATGGTAAACACAGAAGACATAGCTTTCTTCAAACACTGAACAAGAAAGTTAATTGGAAATAAAGGGGGGAGTAAAATCCCTAGTGCTCGATTTTTCTTTGTGTGTGTGTGTGTTTCACTGCAGAGATTCTGCCTAGAATCTCCTCCCAGCCTGGCTTGCTGCTGCAGAAATCATATACTTGGCCTCCAGCTCAGAGAGCGAATAAATGACAGCAGGGACAAAAGGTCGTAATAGAGTGCACATGGATGCAACAGAAGTGAAACTAGAGACATAAAGGGAAAACAACCTCTAAAAACTACAACCTGCCATGGAGAGACAGGTTGAGATTGGTGAAGACCAAATGAGAATATGAAACATCCATCCCTTTGGGATGCCAGGAAGCAGTTAATCCTCAGAAGAAGCATATTGCTCAGCTTTTGGTTCTTAGTCTTAATGAAGACCCGATTCACTATGAAAGGACTCCCACCGATCACTTCTGGATAGAACAACCGAGAGTAACAGATCCAATACCACGCTAATTGTAACTCTGTCTAAAAATGATGATTCTTGCATATTATTGTCACGCTGTCAAGAATGGCTCACGACCAAGAGGGACAACCTCCGGGCAGACTGTGAAAAGCAGGGTAGAGACCCCAAACTGGCGGTATGTTCTATAATTAGATCTCACCGATCCAGTAATACTTATGAAGTCCTAGATTACTATAGCAGTCTTACCATGGACTCCTGGACAGTCCCCTTGGCCATTCCAGTTTATCTTGCCACCCAGGCAAGCTGGACTTAGTGATAAATGGTCACTTACACCAAAAATCACAAAACATACAGATTACTCCCAGACCCAAGAGACCAGTCACTTACCCCAGATCAATTTGTACCTTAGATCTCACACCAAAGACAATTCTGGTAGCCAATTATTTACAGGTTAAATCAGGCAACATATTTACACAAATGATTAAACAAAAATTATTAAAGGTCTAGAAAACATGACCTACGAGGGAAGATTGAAAAAATTGGGTTTGTTTAGTCTGGAAAAGAGAAGACTAAGAGGGGACATGATAACAGTTTTCAAGTACATAAAAGATTGTTACAAGGAGGAGGTAGGAAAATTGTTCTTCTTAACCTCTGAGGATAGGACAAGAAGCAATGGGCTTAAATTACAGCAAGGCAGGTTTAGGTTGGACATTAGGAAAGACTACCTAACTGTCAGAGTGGTTAAGCACTGGAATAAATTGCCTAGGGAGGTGGTGGAATCTCCCTTATTGGAGATTTTTAAGAGCAGGTTGGACAAACACCTGTCAGGGATGGTCTAGATCAGGGGTTCTCACAACAAAGTTTTTGGTGGCCTCAGAGTGTGGCCACCAACTCTTGCTGGTGGCCGCTATGACAATTTTTCCTAAAATACTTAGTTAACTTTAGGAAAAACTAATATATAAGTACATTTACATGTCCAAATCATAGTAATTTATTTATGCAAGATTTTTTTTTTTGCAAACTCAATAATAAAAGTAACATACAGTTGTCTCTATTCTTTACTGGGCCTAAACAGAATGGAAACACAAATAAGGTGCTTTGCATGTTCTTGTCTTTTTTGTTGTTGTTTCTTTTGTTTTTTTTAGACTTGCTAGCTAGTAAGTCTGCTTCTACTTTTCACAGCAGCAGACTTGTTTGCTGGCTGGGAGGCAGTGAAAAGTGATATTAACAAACATACAAATATCACTTTTCACAGCAGACTTACTCAGCCTTGGTAAGCTGGAAGACAAATTAAGCCTTGGATGTGGAGGTGGGTAGGGAGGCAGCGGGGGTTGGGGGTGATGAGGTGGATGGTTGAGGGGCCGGAGGAGGCAGCGAGGACTGGGGGTGATGCGTGAGGGGCCGGGGGGTGGAGCCCATGGCCGGAGCCCATGGCCAGAGCGCACCGTTGCATGGCTGGAGCCTGCCACCCGCCATCCCATGGCTGAAGTTGGAAGCTTGAGTCCCACCGCCCCAGGGAAGGTGGGGAACTTACACCAGCTGTCTGCTCCTCTGGCATTTGTGGCTCCAGAGGGAGGCAGGGTCCAACCTCTCCTGGTGGCTCCAGGGGAGGGACTGCTGCTTCGCCACCCCCCCCCAATCACCCCCCAGAAGGCTGCAAGAAAGCGGCCACAGTGGCCGCATTTGAGAAACATTGGTCTAGATAATACTTAGTCCTACCATGAGTGCAGAGGACTGCACTAGATGACCTCTCGAGGTCCCTTCCAGTCCTATGATTCTATGAAATGTGTTCAGTCTATGGTCCCGAAAGGTAACAGATGTAGCCAACTGTCAGCACTGAATGTCTTTTTAGGGCTAACCCAGGTTGACCCTGGGGATCTCTGCTTTTTTGTTTCTTAGCTCCAGCCCTGGTAAGAGTCCAAACAGCAAAGAGATGAATAAATCTTCATGTCAGCTATCTTTATTTCCCTCTTCCAGAATTCAGGCTGATGGGATGTGTTTTCTCTGACTTAGCATCTTCATGGGTGTATGAGGGCCATTAAACCAGCCTGTGTGTTGTGATGTTCCACAATGGCCCACTTAGTCTTGATAGTTCTTCTGAATGGGCAGGGGAACCACTTTTCCAGCCTAGGTTTACAAGTTCAGAGCAGGCATTTTTACAATGATAAAGCAAAACGTATACATTACCTTATAGCACAGGATTCAGACATTACAATCTTGAACAATATTAACCCATCGGTGAGCTGGGCTGAATTTGTCAGTGCCCAGCTGAGGCCTACAGACTTGGCAAGAGCTGGCACCTGGTTTACCTGTGTCACAATTACCACATTTGAAAGTTCTGTGTATACTCAACACCCCTGCTAGGTAGGTGACTCGTGCAACTAGGATGCACACAAAAAGAGTGAGTAAGGATTAAAGCTTGTATTTTTCATATATCAGAGTCTTATTATTCAGAACTGCAAAAAACTTACCTCCGTGTTCTTGAATTGTCTTTGTTTACACACTGGGAAATTTATATTACAGATGTGAAAAACACCATATACCTAAGATCATTTAAATTGTTGGATGTGTTAATCCCACATCTTTTTAGCTGAGAAACAAGCAGAATGCTGAACATTCCCTATGTCTGAATGATTCATTGCAATTAAAGAGTGCTAGTGACTAAAAAGGTAGACCTGCCAGTGAAAGCTCAACTAATTTTGTGTTCAGGACTAAATACTAGCTACGGAGCCAAGCTAGCTAGGGAGAATATTCCAGCATCATTTCCTGGCAGTCAACGTGATTTAATTTATATTATTTTATTATAGTCAGCTTGGCCAAGGTTTTGCTTGGTCTCTGACTTTTTTTTCTAATTTATTAAACCTCAGCTGGACTGCAGCATCATTTCTCCCGGGTTAGGTTAATTGGGGTTTGATTAGGAAATAGTGCTTTTTAGGTGGAGATAGTCAAGATGAAAACATGGCAGACCAAACACTTCAAAACATGGAAAGAAAGACAAGAACAGCAAGGCCTGACCATTACACAAGAGGAATAGGCCTGCTTGTTTGACATGCACCATCATGTTTGCAACACATGTCAAATCTGTGCAGCATATGACAATGTGTCTCGTGGGTCAACAAAAATTATGAGGAAAAAAGTTGTTTTATATTTTATATTGTTATTTATTTCGTTTATTTCCCAACCCCCAGAAAAGTTTCATGATCTTGTTTGGGGGATTCCAACACAGAAAATCACAGCACTCGAGCACAATGATGTTCTATTTGGGTTTACAGCACTGCATAGGAAGGTTTTCATTTCATTCTCTGCAATTCCTTGTCATTTCTATTCATATGGGATTTTACAAATAAAAAAAATTCTAACCTACAAACCTTAAATTTGGAACCTAAACTATTTGACAGTGTCCATTTTAAATAGGGATAGTGGATGGGCATCTGGGGGAGATTTTCAAGGGCACAAAAAGCAGCTAGGTACCTACAGCCTACTAGGGCTAAAAGTAGATGGGAGTTGGATGGCTGTCTGCCCCAGGGAGTCTACACTGGGAAACTGTCAACATTCAGAAAACGTGAGCGCATGTAGATACTACAGGAGCAGGCTCCATGCACCCACAGAAAAAAAACAGTGGGTGCTCAGTACACACCGGCCACAGCTGTTTGGTGGCTCGGGGAGGGGCTTATATAAAAAAATATGTGGAGATATACCTATCTCATAAAACTGGAAAGGACCCTGAAAGGTCATCGAGTCCAGTCCCCTGCCTTCACTAGCAGGACCAAGTACTGATTTTTGCCCCAGATCCCTAAGTGGCCCCCTCAAGGATTGAACTTATAACCCTGGGTTTAGCAGGCCAATGCTCAAACCACTGAGCTATTCCTCCCCTCTTGTGGGTGGGTGGAGAGAAGTGAGAGCTGGGAGGGGCCTTGGGGGGGGGGAGTGGGAGCAGGAAGAGGCAGAGCAAGGGCGGGGCCTCAGGAGCGGGAGCGGAGGGGGGCAGGAAGAGGCGGAGTGAGAGTAGGGCCTTGGGGGAGGCGAAAGAGCGAGGGCAGGGCCTTGGGGGAGTGGTGAATCAGGGCAGGAAGAGGCAGGGCGAGAGCTGGGCCTTGGGGGGAGGGATGGAGTGGGGGTGGGGCCTCAGGGCACAGCGGGGATGGAGTTCCCCGCCCCCCGCCCGGGGAAAACTAAAAGTCAGCACCTATGATCGATAGTGTAGAGTAGCTGCTACTTTAGATCACAGGGAAATCCCAACTGACCAAACCCTTCCTGTTACTCATTCAGATAAATGGGAAACATTATAGACCCATGTGATACTCTTACTAGAGCTGGTTGGAATTTTTTTGGAAAAAGATGTAAGATAATGAACTTCTTGTTATATGTCAAAACAAAACAGTTCTACCTTTTTTGACCTACGATACTACGTGTCAAAGTTATCAAAACAAAAAGTATCAGTGTTTCTGAAACCGAATGTTTTCAGAATGTTAATTCAGTGAAAATTTTTGACTTTTCAGCCTGATTCGGGACAAAAACATTTCTATTTTTTTCATGGAATGGAAATTCCTTTTTCCTGCCAGCTCTAATGCCTACTGCTGCATTATCAAATACACAAAATCTCTAATCTCACCTAAATTTTTGTACTGTCACCCATCATCAATCAGTTCAAGAGCCATGGTGATGATTCTTTATAAAGGATTTGGTCCTTTTAATGGCACAGCTAGTAAGAACTGCCTATTCTCACACTAAATATTCCTTCATCTTAATAATAATATACTGTACCATAACAAAAGTAAGTACCCGTCACAACATATTTTCCCCCTGATTTTAATGGGATTTACAACCAGGCTAAAGCCCTTGTACACAGGTAAGAAACAAATACAGCGGTGAATTTCTGATAAATTTGTTTTATTTCAAATGTTACCCAACCTCAGGGTTGGAAGGAACGAGAAAGAAATTAAATTACTACACACACAAAAATAATCCAGCATCAATCAAAATGAAATCCAAATTTTCGTTAGTTAACAAAGTCACTTCCAGCTGAGAGCTGGTTCCTCATGTTTAATTCCAGAAGGGTTTTTTGGCAGCATTAATAAAGCCTCAAGAGGTTTAGAATGGGGCCTGCAACTGTCTCCATGTTATATCATCCGCAATATGACACTGCAATAGATCATGCAGCAACACAGCTACATTTTAATTTTCCTTGAACATACATATTTATGGCTTCACATTGACCTGATTCATGTTAACAGTATAATAATGTAGATTTGTGGTTTTGCCCAAGAAAAAAAATGGAAATCCTGAGCAAACAGCATTGGTTTAAATAGTCACAAACGTACAATGTATTTTCATGAAAGCTTCCAATAGCTGAACCACAACTAATGATATTCTATGCAAGGGGCCTGATCCAGCTCGTACTGAAGACAATGGAAGGACTCCCATCTAACTTCCAGGACAGTGGGATCAGGACCTAGAAGCATTGTGTTAAACAGTGAAGGCTCCAATGTCATTTTGGGGCCCAATTACGGAAAATAACACAAGCTTCATTTGTTTCAGAGTTGCTGCAGTATAACAGACATAGTGTAGTGCTTGCAATCCCTCCAGTCACCTAGAATCTCCTCTTAATCCAACTCCAATCTCACCTCTGCTGGTGCAAATGCCTTCTCTGCAACAACCTCTATTTGGAATAGTTCCTGCCCACACACTTTCTCCTTAAAAATTTCTCCTCATCCATTCTCCATCTCTTTTCAAATCTCTTAAAATACCTATTTTTATCTTTGTTGCCTCTGTCATGATCTTTTAACTAAGTGGCTTTAATGTATTCACAATAGCATCCAATGTCTTTGTAATACTGTTTTCTGTAATTCGTCCCATACACTGTCTCAGCTATATTATTTAATTATCTAAGGCTGGGAGGAGCGTGCAGTGTGGGGGCTACAGTTTTTTCCACAAGACACCACACACATACGAAATTGGACTGGATTGTTCCAGAAGTGCAACTGTTCTTGTAAAATGGACAGTGAAATCTTTCATGGTTTTACTCCATCGTGTGAATCTTGGGTAAAGATACAAAGCGAGCACCCAAGTGCCAAAAACCTGAATGTTTCATAATAAAAGCATTTCCTCCAAACCAAAACAAAGAACCATCACATAACCGCACCACTAGAATGACAAATTTCAAAATTCAGGATGCGGAAGAACTATACCCAGCAGGTAGTTGTACTATGTATTAATATTCCAGAAATGTCTACCACATCAGAGATATTTGGGCATAATGCTCAGTATAAGCAAACCAGGATTTCTGGTGCTATAACAGCTGGAGGAAGTACTTCTGGAATTAATGTAACAAATGTATGGTAAAATTCTGTTCTCTGATCTGCATGGCAGACCCTGAGTCTGATATTCTGCTCTTCTCATGAGCAGGAAATTCTTATGTGGTAAGTGTCTGAAAAATATTTAAGTCTAGCTCTGCTATAGAAACTGGAGAAGATCTGAGAGTAGAATTTTTCTTCACGGTGTGCTGCAGTGCTGTAGTGGATACAGTAGATAAAGGCATTATGAGCATCCGAATATCTTGTCTGCAATTGCTGATAAAGGCTATAGATAAAGGAATCCTTGTGAGTTTAACACTTGCTTATGGACCCCAACTGCTGGACACCTATATGAGCCCAGTTGTGCTAGTTACCAGTCAAAGTTTCTTATTAGCTGTGAGGTGTGTATGATAATTCAAAAAATGTTTTACGTACACGAATGTTCTACAAACTATTTACATAAGCTTATTGGTTTGGGTCAATAGCTAGAGGTCTCCTTACATCTTCCATGCTATATTTCATGTTGGGTAATCATTATTTCACATTAATTATTATAATAGACCTACTTTCTGGAATTAATTGCCTGATGAGATTAGAAGTGGAATTCTTATTTAAAATGTGAACTTCCACTTTCATGATGCCTTATGATGAGGGTTCTCAAGGTGCACTTACTGTAACAGTATTTAAAATTAACCCATTATTCTGAGTTAATAATACTTTGACATAAATTAAAACCCAGTGGAAAAAAAGTCTTTATATTTAAACAGAGTTCTCTAGCTACATAATTTCCTGATGTTCATGGATATTTTATATGTAAAAATAGCTGGCATGCTTAATTTCAGCATTCTGATTATCACTCATTACCTACGGCTATTTCACAGATGTGAAAATTCTACTGTAGCTCATACACAATGCAATTTGTGTTCAAGTTATCAAACATTATCTTCTTTACAAAACTAATTAATACAACTAAGACACCAGCAAGGTTTTTCTCTCTGGTGTCTAGACTGAGTTGACCTGTGCCCTGTTAATCCCATTATAGTGGCTTTCAATTTGTTCTTTTTTTTCCCATTTTCCCTATATTTTTTTCCTTCCTACAATGTAAACTAATGCATTGGTGAACTGACCAGATACTTCGTACTCTGTACAAGTTAATCAAATTCCTTGCCTCAAGACAGTTGAGCAATGATGTTGTGAGAAAAGGCTGCAGCTTTACTGAAAGGCAATAATTCACCTGAGCAACAACAAATATGTTAGCCACAACATCAACCACCATATTTAGGCTTCTATTGGCTTCTCCCGGGATAATATACAGACCCTTGCATTCTGGATGAGTTCTGTTCTTATGACTAATTTTAAACAGCATCCCTACTGAAGGGAAATCCTGACCTACTGAAGCCACACCTCAAAACCCTATTAGCTATGGAAATAGACTTCACTAGATACTGTTGACTTCAGTAGATGAGATGGACTGTCTTCCCTGAACCCTGGAAATGGTCACCACTTTGAGTTCCCCAACGCCACTAAAATATGAATATATTTTGGGTTCTTCCAAGAAATGTTTCCAGAAACAATTTTTCATATAGTATTATTAGCCACTGTTGGAGACAAGATACTGGACTAGAGAGATGACTGGTCTGATCCAATATGGCAATTTCTATGTTCCCATTCTTTATATAGCCAAATATTTTGTTTGCTTCTTTGACCATCGCTGCACATTGAACAGAAGATTTCCTTCAATTGTCCACAGTGACACCCATGTGTGTTTTTCCTGTGTAATTATAGTTAGTTCAGAACCTAGCTAGGTGTGAAAAATTCAAATTATTTCTCCCAAGATGCATTACCTTGGATTTATCTACACTGAATTTCATCTGCCATCTTGCTGCCCATTCACATTGTTCTGTTAGCTCCAGCAGACTCTCATGTGATCTTTTCTAGTTTTGATTTACTTAAATAATTGCATTATCTACAAATTTTGCTGCCTCAGTGTTCTCCCTATACTGAGCTCTTCATCTTCTCCTCCCAAATGAATCTCTACACCTTCTTTCATGCTATGCCCTGTGCCTGAAACAGCCACCAAGTCCAGTACAACTGAATAGCCCAAATCTCAATAAGGAACTTTTATCTTTTGGTTACCTTTTCACTGCTATGTTCTCCCATTCTCCTTCCTGGAAAAACAATCCTGGAACTACAAGACAAGAGCCAAACCTCAATAATGTACATTTTTATGGATTCCATTTTACATCAACTCTCCCTCACGTTTGTCTGTGCCTTGTCTAATTTAAATTGTAAATTCCTTGGAGCAAGGGTTGTGCCTTCTTGTAGCTGTCAGTGAAGTGCTATACATGTTTATGGCATTATAGAAAGAATCATTTAAACGTCTTATAACCATTTGAAATGCTTCATCTTCACTGAACTTTAAAGTTCATCATCAGTGAACTTTAAATCAGATGTTATAAAATAGCAAAGTTCTAGTATCAGACCTTTTCTTAATTGTAATACGCCAAGGAACTCCAGCCATCTCTAGCAAGGAACAGTGACAAGCAGATCAAGATTCAGTGCCCTTGGTTTTTTTAAGATGACTTTAGGCAGATGACCCCTCTAGTCAGACATTATATAGTCACAATACTGAGGTCATTTCACCCTGATATGATAATGAACTCTGTAACACGCCGAATAGCAAAGGATCACAGACTAAGTGAAAAAGGGACTTGAAACAGGGAGAGTTCTACAGAAACCAGAGAGATGGGATTATCGGAGGCTAGGACTGTGCACAGAATGCATCTGTGACAGGCTGAGGGCTGAAAAGGAAACTATGCCCTCTACAAAACGTAAGTCTCTGTTACTGTGTTGGAAACAAACCTAAGATGAACCTATCTAGATGGGCTTTGCCAAGAGTCTAGATTACATTATCCAGACTGTTTCTTTTGTTTTTATCTCTTCTCTCTCTTTTCTAAATAAAACTTACTTTAAAATTAGAGCACTTCATTTTAGATTCATTTAGAAATTTCACACAGACTGTCAGGGGCGGCTCCAAGCACCAGCGCACCAAGCGTGTGCCTGGGGCGGCAAGCCGCAGGGGGCAGCCTGCCGGTTGCCGTGAGGGCAGCAGTCAGGCTGCCTTCAGCGGCATGTCTGCGGGAGGTCCGCCAGTCCCGTGGTTTTGGCAGCAATTCGGCGGCGGGTACGCCTAAGTGCGGGACCGGCGGACCTTCCGCAGGCCTGCCGCCGAAGGCTGCCTGACTGCCGTGCTTGGGGCAGCAAAATACATAGAGCAGCACCTGCAGACTGTCCAGGAGAAAAAAAACTTTCAGTCTCTTAGGAGAGGCAGTGAGAGGAAGATGTGTGGAGCCTAGCCCCATCTCCGCACTCTCTGTCCAAAGAGCACAGACTAAAAAGTCCTCTCCCATAAAGTATGTCACAGCACTTTTATGGTCCGACAGGAATTCAAGAGACACCTATGGACAGTAGTCAAGAACAGAGTTTAAGGAAGCACAGGCAATAATGTCCTTGATTACAGGCCATCTAGACAAACACCATCCACATCCAGTCCACCAAACTTACAGTTCAGCGGAACCCATTCTGAAGTGTTTTTGTTAAGCTACTGGTTTTCTCTAAATGTAAACATTTATTTTCTGTTTTTCTCATGGTCAACAAATCACCTGCTATAGAAGATTAAAGAAATCAGCTGTCATCTGTGGCCACACAAGAGAATGTGTTGGTGACTCTAGGTACCACAAGTACTCCTCGTTCTTTTTGCTGATACAGACTAATATGGCTACAACTCTGAAATCTGAAAGTTTGTTTTCTTTGAGGGGGGGAAGGCAAGGAAGAGAGATTATTGAATTTGCATTTTCGGTGTGGGTAGTAAATAACTGAAATATACTAACCATTTACTATTATTGTACTTTTGCTACATTTTTAATTTCCAGTTCTGTCATACAGACTTGGAAATGCCTTGTCCTTTACAGGAGTGAACTGATTTGTCCAGTGGAGGGAATTGTGATACATATCATTCTGACGAGAGTGAACTAAAAAGTTACAAGGTGTAGGGCAATGAACTCATAAATTCTGATTTTAATTTAAGATGGCTATTGCTAGTCACAGAGTCAGTTTCATGGATGCCTGGTTTCCTCATCTCTCCTCCAACTCAGATGGTAAACATAACTGGTTTATAGTTTATTATTTCATGGATTGCTCTGTTTTGCCATATGAAAATTGTGGCATCAGACTGTGTTCTATTTATAGTATATAGCAACAAGATCAGCCATGTGTGGGGAGCATTTGAACACCCCAAGACATTAGGTAATTTTTCTTAAGAGAGGCAGATGTATTTTAACTTGTCTGCATACAATGAGTTTTGACTATGTAATTACAAGCTGTATTGCTTCTAGAAGATTTTTTCCTTTACCGTTATATATTTCTTTAAAGTGTCACTTTGCTGCTTATTTAATTTTAAATGTGTTATAAAACTTCCTTTGGAGACACAATACGCAAGCGATAGTTAATAACAGATATGGGTTTATATGGGAGTTGAAGGCAGAGAGGAGATGACAAGTGAGCTAATCAGCACAAACTTAAAGTATAAAGTTATCACAAATTCATTGCACTAGATTTTATTTCATTTGAAGTCTGACATCTTTACAATCCTTTCCCCCCTATTTTAAAGCACATGAGTTTTACAAATGATTTTGCTTATGCTAATTCAATTTTCGTGAGATTCACTATGGTTGTGGTATATGACCATGGTCTATTAAAGATGAACACTTAAAATATGTTCAATCAAAACAATACAAGTTATTTTGAAACACAAGAGAGTCACATATTTTGCCCCACTGATGGAATATTGCTCTAAAATGATTCAGCTGTCCACATATCAGTGATCAATGATTCAGTTGAGGCCTCTCGCTCAAACGTCAGATTATAATAATGCAGGAAGAAATAATTGCATAGTTCAGACTTATCAGACCCTGTGAGAGACATTTGAAAGGTGAGATGTAAAAATAGCAAACATCATTGAATCGAAGGAGGTTACTTACTAATAGCTGGGGCTCTTTTTATACATTACGTTGAAAGATTCACCCTAAATGAGTCTGACACACAGCCATGTAAACCCAAAACATTACAAAGACTTGAAATCTTATGCCCTCAGCACAGGCACAGAAAATCACCAAGATCACATTTATATAAGGAGGCATGTAAAACACACTTCACTCAGATCCTGATGACTTGCTTGGAATTGGTGGACCAGATCCTCAGCTGGTGTAAATCACAGACAAAGAAACAAGCAGATTCTGCTTGCCTTATCCCTTCCTTCTCTTTCTTACAGACATAACTTTTCTAAGGCCTTGTCTACACTGGCAAGTTTCTGCGCAGTAAAGCAGCTTTCTGCGCTGTAACTCCCGATGTGTACACACCGCCAAGCCACTTAGTGGGCAGAAACTGTGCAGTTGCAGCGCTGTAAAAAAACCACCCTGACGAGAGGCAAACAGCTTTCTGTACCGGGGCTACAGCACCACAGTGCCAGTGTAGATGCCCTGGTCAATTACAGTACTGCGATTGGCCTCCAGGAGGTGTCCTGTTCTTAGCTCTCTGCTCATCGGTTTGAACTCTACTGCCCTGCCCTCAGGTGACCAACCGTGAGACCCACCCCTTAAATTCCTTGGGAACTTTGAAAGTCCCCTTCCTGTTTGTTCGGTGACACGTGCAGTGGTCTCAGCGCATCTTTCCAGGTGACCATGCCTGCTCCATGCTTACTATTTTTCCACAGGACTCCTGCTGCATTCAGTACACACATGTTGGTGCACAGGCTGCTCGTCCTAGTCACTACCCATCACCTCATCCAGCTTGTTTCCCCAACCCATCAGACTGCAGTCCCAATTTTCACTCCAAGGCTCCTTGTTCCAATTTAATCCCCCTAACGCCCTGTCCCATCTTGCTCTTATCCCCTCCACGTTCAAGTCAGACTGTGCTCTCCACCTCCTTCTTCCTGCCTTGAAGCCAGTAGCGGGGAGCATCGAGAGCACGGGGAGACAGTCTCCCTGTTCTCAGGTCCAGTGATTGGCACTACAGGGGCCCATGGCTGCCTTCAGGAACAAATGCAGAAAAGTCCCTGATCAGCTGCTGTACCCTGGGGTGAAGTATGCTCAGTGGAGATGGAATCTTTGGAGAATTTAGCAGCCACTCTCCAACAAGTCTCAGCTGAGCATGTGCGAACTGAGATATTTTCAAAGGTTTACAGCCTAGCCCAGTTTGGGCAGTTTTTCATGGGGATAACAAACGGCACATCTCTGATATTCGGGTGACCCTCTGCCAAATTTCACGTCCCTGGTCAGTACAGAAGCACCAGAGCTTCTCAGTTAAACAGTTGGGCAAAACAGCACAGTCCCCTCTAATGTTGGTCTCTGAAATGGCAGAACCATTATAGCTAAAATTAAAAAAAAAAAAAAGTCATCTGCCTGAAGCATGGAAGCAAACATCCAGCATGGAAAATTTCATCCCAAATGGTTCAGTTTGGGAAAGTGATAAAAAATTCAAAATAGCATCTTATAATGGGACGTGTCAGTCAACCTTAATTGTGGTGCAAACATTTTAGCACCCCATTCATTTTTATTAGTTCTCACTTGCATGCTGTAGCCACATTTAGTAGACTCATAGACTCATAGACTCATAGACTTTAAGGTCAGAAGGGACCATTATGATCATCTGGTCTGACCCCCTGCATGCCACAGGCCATAAAACCGTCCCTACCCCTTCCCTGGACTCTGCTGTTGAAGTCCCCAATCCTGTTTTTAGTGACTGCAATCGGCAGAGACCCTCCTGCTAGAGATCCCTGCCCCATGCTGCGGAGGAAGGCGAAAAACCTCCAGAGGCTCAGCCAATCTGCCCTGGAGGAAAATTCCTTCCCGACCCCAAATGTGGCGATCAGTAAGACCCCGAGCATATAGGCAAGAGTCTCCAGCCCGACCCCGTTAGCCATTATACTATTTACCCACCATTGCTTGGCTTTCCTTGACTACTATGTTTTACCATTAAACCATTCCCTCCATAAACTTATCTAACTTTATCTTAAAACCAGACAGGTCCGTCGCCCCCACCGTTTCCCTCGGTAGGCCGTTCCAATATTTCACCCCTCTGACGGTCAGAAACCTTCGTCTAATTTCAAGTCTGAACTTCCCCACGGCCAGTTTGTATCCATTCGTTCTGGTATCCACGTTAGTACTAAGCTGGAATAATTCTTCTCCCTCCCTTGTATTAATCCCTCTAATATATTTAAAGATAGCAATCATATCCCCTCTCAGCCTTCGCTTTGTCAGACTAAACAACCCAAGCTCCTCTAGTCTCCTTTCGTACGACAGCTTTTCCATTCCTCTGATCATCCTAGTGGCCCTTCTCTGCACCCGTTCCAGTTTGAGTTCATCTTTTTTAAACATGGGAGACCAG
Organism: Chrysemys picta bellii; assembly: GCF_011386835.1. Taxonomy (NCBI): domain Eukaryota; kingdom Metazoa; phylum Chordata; order Testudines; family Emydidae; genus Chrysemys; species Chrysemys picta. The sequence goes on along the minus strand of NC_088791.1, from coordinate 87,439,926 downwards.
AACTGCACACAGTACTCCAAATGAGGTCTCACCAGCGCCTTGTACAACGGAAGCAGGACCTCCTTATCCCTACTAGATATACCTCGCCTAATGCATCCCAAGACAGCATTGGCTTTTTTCACCGCCACGTCACATTGTCGACTCATAGTCATCCTGCGGTCTACAAGAACCCCTAGGTCCTTCTCCTCTTCCATTACTTCTAACCAGTGCGTCCCCATCTTGTAACTGAAATTGTTATTAGTCATCCCCAAATGCATCACCTTACACTTTTCACTATTAAATTTCATCTTATTTCTGATACTCCAATTCACAAGCTCATTCAAGTCTCCCTGCAGGATATCCCTGTCCTCCTCCGAATTTACAACGCCTCCCACCTTCGTATCATCTGCAAATTTTATCAGCCCACTCCTGCAATCGGTTCCGAGGTCAGTTATAAATAGATTAAATAAAATGGGTCCCAAAACCGAACCTTGAGGCACTCCACTAGTAACCTCCCTCCAACCCGACAGTTCTCCCTTTAATACAACCCGCTGCATTCTCCCCAGTAACCAATTCCTTATCCACTTCTGGATTTTCATGTCGATCCCCATGTTTTTCAGTTTAACCAATAATTCCTCATGGGGTACAGTATCAAATGCTTTACTGAAATCCAGGTATATTAGGTCCACCGCATTTCCCTTATCTAATAAATCCATTACTTTCTCAAAGAAGGAGATCAGATTCGTTTGGCACGATCTGCCCTTCGTAAAACCATGTTGTAATTTATCGCAATTGCCACTACCCTCCAGGTCCTCAACTAGTTTCTCTTTCAGAATTTTCTCTAACACCTTGCACACTACAGATGTTAGACTAACAGGCCTGTAGTTACCCGGATCACTTTTTTTTTTCCCTTTCTTGAAAATAGGAACCACATTAGCTATTCTCCAGTCTAACGGGACCACCCCCGAGTTTACAGATTCATTAAATATTATCGCTAACGGGCCTGCTATTTCCCGCGCCAATTCCTTCAATATTCTCGGATGTAGATCGTCCGGTCCTCCTGACTTAGCCCCATTAAGGCGTTCAAGTTTTGTTTCTACCTCGGATACGGTGCACAAGTCCTAGGTGTGTTGGACCCTGAAGTTATTTACCCCCAACAGTCCTGTCTCTGTCCCCTTTTCCAAAGGCCCTCCTCTCATCCCTGTTAATCTCCAGGGCTCTCTTCCTCATCTTCTGCTGTCCTCTGGCTGCACTGAAAATGAAGGGAAATCAGGGGTCAGGAAGCAGAGCTAACCCATCTCTCTTGCATGCAGTGCTGCATGCATGGGGATGACAGGGAAGAGGAAGTTCTGTAACATGTAGGTATGGTGCAGTGTTTCTCCCCCACCTGAAGGAAGTGCTGGGGTAAAGCGAAAGAGAAGCAGCAGCAAAAACCAGCCAGGCTGGCCACACACATTAGCATGTTACATGGTGGGGCTGGAGAAATGGGAAGGCAGGGATGGGATCTGTAGCACAAATGCTGCTCACTTTCCACATCAGGTAAAGAATGGGTTTTGGAAGGCAAGAGTGGCGTTATCTCAACCCCTCCAATGTAAATGAGTTGACTGATCTCAAGGCAGCGGTGGGGAGCATGGAACGTTACTGTTTAATATTGAAACAACTATTCACAGGTATCAGAGGTAGATAGAAACTTCACAACAAACCCATGTATTCCAATAACACTGCATCAATGGTGAGCTTACGTTTCATCCAAGCCTGGTTGCCAGGGAAGGCTTAAATGTATCAATTTTAATTAAAAGGAGAATGGTGACCTGGGTTCAGTTTTCCTCCACTTCATAAAAATAATCTCCATTTTGTTCTGCATGGGCTCCACATATACCAAGTGAAGGAATCATTGTAATGTTTTAGTATGAAAACACAAAGGGCCAGACCCTCAGCTGGTGTAAATTCATAGATTAATAGATACCAAGGCCAGAAAGGACCACTGTGGTCATCTAGTCTGACCTCCTGTATAACACAGGCCACAGAACTTCTCTAAAGTAATTCCTGGAGCAGATCTTTTAGACAATCAACATCCGATTTTGATTTTAAAATTCCCAGTGATGGAGAATTGTTCCAATGGTTAATTACTCCCCCCTATTAAAATTTACATAAATAGATATGAGCTAGGCTGATGTCCACCAGCTGAGGGTCTGGACCATAGTGTTTCATTTTCAGTCTATTATGTTTTGACCATTGTGTCATTCATGGTTACTGTATCCAGAGCCATCCCTTGGGTACAGTGAATCAGGGTGACTGCTCCGGGCCCCACACTTTGGGGGGGGGGGCGCGCAGGCCAATGCGCTTGGCCAGCATGATCAGTCCCGGAAGTGATGGGTCAGTCCTGGAAGTGATGGATTCATCACTTCCTCTCCAGGCCCCGCACCTCCCTAGGGACAACCCTGACTGTATCCATAATCAAAGTTAACAGAAATCCTCTCACACAGATGAAAATGTCTGGGCAGCCATTGCAATGACAGGACACCGATTATTAAATGTCAAGTACCTTTTTAAACCATAATTTTATTGAACACGCCATGGATGTTCCCGTGATAATATAGGTGACCTCTGAACACACGCATTCCTGGTTATACTTAAGGAGTTAAATTCACTCAGGTCTGAGGGGAGGCGGTGAGCACAGGCAAAGCATATTTGCATTGGACCCTACACAGCCCCTGCATGCAGCAGGGGGATTCCTTATGGCCCCAAATAGGTCAATTCAGAATGGCACACAAAAACTGGGATATGAACTCACAGTATGCAGTTTGAGTGTCCCAAAACTCTAGCATAAAGTCGGCGGATGATCTGCAGTGGCTATTGCAGCCCATATACTGAAGAGAGGCACAGACAGCCTGCGCAGGACCCAATGGCCTGCCTAAATTTTATCTACATCCCCTCCCCCCAATTCCCTACCAAACTTTAATGGACTCATGACATAAAACCCAATTACTTTGGCTTTGTGCAGACAGAATGAATTTTACCCAGAGAAACAGCTGTTTAACGCTAGGTCTGCTAATTACTCATCTAAATATTCCAGTATTGAAAATCAAAGATACAGTATTAGTGCTCACTTTACCTGAAAGACTGATGGCATTGGGAGCACTTGCAGACATTTTTGAATTCCCTAACAGAAAAAATATGGGTCTTAAATAACCACGAGACGGTGAGACAGATAAGAAGGAAAACATCAAGGTTATCAGTAGAACACACAAAGCATTAATCCACGGTTTGACCTGAATTTTCCCACTAAACATTGGACTGGCTCAGATGCTTTGTGTTAATCTTTTTCATAAAGCGTTTTAATGCTGAGGTCTGGAAGCTTCTGGCTTTGCACAGTTTTTACACCAAAGCCATTTTTCTCCTCAAACCCGTTTTTCTCCTCACTACACATTAAAACAAACTGCAAAAGGTGCAGTGTTCTCCAGTGTTTGTTTTGAACTTTTGTTCATTTCGGTGATTTAAACAAGAGCCTGTCTGTCTCTCACTTAAATTAAAGCTAAGTTGATATTTATTTAAATTTGCGTTCTCTGTGGGAACAGTTTCCAGCTCCTCCGTGAGGATACTTATATGCACTCTGCATTGTAGATGTTCTATCTAGTTTAAAAACAAGGCATGACTACTTATTATGAATTTGACTTCCCTGACTAGCTTGAGCTAGTCATGCATATAGCCTGGCCAACATCGATATGCTAACTTGGCCCTTCTTCCCCCCTATCTAAAGTTCAACTGTCTCACCTCCAGGGTATTTCTGCAGGACTTGCTTGTACAGTAACTCTCTAATTCTAATACTACAGAGATGAGAAGGATGTATGTCATTTTGCACTGACATCACAAGTTTCAGTGCCCATTCAGGATTTTGGTGCCATTTCAGTAAAGTTTCAAAGTAAAACTAATAGGATAATTGTTAATGCTAGATAATAATCAATATAAGAAACAGTGAATAAATGGTATCAGAGGGGTAGCCGTGTTAGTCTGAATCTGTAAAAAGCAATAGAGGGTCCTGTGGCACCTTTAAGACTAACAGAAGTATTGGAGCATAAGCTTTCGTGGGTGAATGCCCACCTCATCAGACGTGAATAAATGGAATTTTTAACCACAAATTATCTTGTTACACTTTTAAAAAAAGATGGTTCTAATGGCCCTACTCAGGATGCAAAATGAGCTACAGTGCATGTGTGTGTGTATACATTATGTGCTCATGCACAATGTAAAGCACCTGCAGTCTATTTGAGAAAATGTTTGCAAATTTCAAGAGTTCAACAACTATTTGTACATATGATTATTCATTTGAAAATTCATGTCAGCACTATGCTATTCATTATTCTCTTTTACAGAAAGTTTCAGTTATCCAATCAGGGACCACAAACAGCTCCATTTCATGTTAGTGACCAAAGTCCATGAACAGTCAAAGTGAATAATTTACTAACAACTCAGAGGAAATGTTTGTTTGCCTAAGACCATTTGTCAAATACATTATGGGCTATCAGGATTGGTTCATTAATGATTCATGGACATAAAAAAAGACAGTTAAATTTCTGGATAATTTATTGCCAAATAATTCAACCAGCTCTAATAGTCGCCGATTATTTCTGTAGGACATCCTCAGAGAGCACAAATCCCTCACTTCCACTTTGCCATGAGTTTTATACATGAAAAATAGAAAATGCTCACACAATATCCAGTTTTGTTTGTACAAGATCTTCATCTAATGGTGACAATATGACTTTCTTATTATGTAACTTAAAAGATGTATATAGTTCAATATATTAGAACCCACCATGGATCTCTCCCCAGTACATCATTGGGTCAGAGTGGAATAAAACTCAAACAGAATGGAAAAACTGAATGTGCCTATGAAGTTAATCTACACAGGTAAATTTGCCAAACAATGAAGAATACTCAAACAATGATTTCTAATTTATTTAATGGCTACAGTCAGGACAAAAAAAAGTAACAGAAGAATAAAACTCCATTGTCCCTCCACGTGGAAAAAGAAGGACACATTGAGAATGGGCTTTTATAAAACCTTGAGAAAGAGGTTGAAAGAAATAACATGGATTTGATGGAAACCTGATGAATGTTGTGATAGCTTAAGGTAGAATATAACTTTTCTACCTTAAGCTTTGTTCTTTGAGTGTTTTGAACAAAGAGATGAAACAATAGATCAGCATACTATACACATCTAAACTACAGTAAAAATCAAACTGGTGACTTTCTGGAATGATTAGATTCTCTGATACAGGAAAGTACTGTTGATGATAATAACACTAACTTGAAAGCATGGTTGGTAATTGAATCCAGACTATTTAAACCAGTTGACAGTGTATCCTAAGAAGTTACTAAATCACCAATAAAACCTCTGATAAAGCAAGAAGAAAATTAAAAAGCAGCTGGCACAAATGCTAATGCGGCTATCAGCAGCATTAGCCTCCAAAGTATTTTCACTGAGATAATATGTAGTTTCTATTGTGAGCCTGGTGCCTAGAGTGGCTATTTCCTAACTCCGACCCTTCGGGTGACCATTCTTCCGAGCCTCAGAGAGCCCCATTGTGTAGAGGTCAAAGAGGGTGTTGGGACCTCAAATGTTGAGATAAGGAGAACAGAAGAGGGAAGCTCCACTTCTTTCCACTAACGCATGGCTCAGTTCATGCAGTTAACATTAGGACTGGGTGGAAAGCAAGAAATCCATTCTGCAAAAAATTTCAAGATTTTGAAATTTGGCTTCATTCTACATTGGAATGAAAACGAGACTTTTCAAATTTTTTTGTGAAAAAAAAAAAAGACATGAGAAAAAGACTAACTATAGTCCAGTGAATCCGGCATTTGAAGCTTGATCTCTTACATCCCAGGTGAGTGCGCTGGGGTTTTTTGCAGTCTCTCTTTCTTTCGTTCTTTCTCCCCCCACCTTCCCACGCAAAAGTTTCCTGAGTAACATTTAATCTCAACTGATATGTTTCCACAAAATGTTTTGGTTCTGACAAATTGGCATTTTTGAATGAAAACTCTTTTGTGGAAAAATTTCCGACTCGCTCTAGTTAACATGCATTTGCTCCACTATGAAACACAGACCAGAGAAGCCCATGTTGAGTTACAACAACACTTCTTCACATAAAAAAAACTGAACACATCCAGGTTCTGAATAAATAGCTAAAGGCATTTCAGCTTCCAGTTCATTCAAATTACCAAAGTCTTTCTTCAGTCTTGTATCAAATAAATGTGCCACTTACACCATATGGCAGGATCAAAAAGGATCTAAAAATCTAAATTGAAAAGGATTTAAGAAGCATCAAAAACTAAGAACTTCCACTGTATTTGGATTAAATGGCATTCTCCCATGTCTGCCAGTCAGATAGTGACAAAAGTAACATTACTTTAAACATTTGCTTGATTGCCATGTAGATTTCTTTACAAACCTAATATTTTTAGCATTAACACTGAGTCACACTCTAGCAGGGTGGATAAAATTTAATAACTTAAAAAATCAGATTTTTTAAATATTTAAGTTGGATTTTTTTATTTAAATTAAATAATTTAAAATTTAATTTGAAATTACGACATCCTATGTTAAGGCCTAAATTTATTATAGTCTATTAAAATCATGACAGGTTTCAGAGTAGCAGCCGTGTTAGTCTGTATCCGCAAAAAGAAGAACAGGAGTACTTGTGGCACCTTAGAGACTAACAAATTTATTAGAGCATAAGCTTTCGTGGACTACAGCCCAAGTGGGCTCTAGTAAATTCGTTAGTCTCTAAGGTGCCACAAGTACTCCTGTTCTTCTTTTTATTAAAATCATGTAAATTAAAATACAAACAATAATATTAAGCATACATGTTTGCTGCCAAGTTTTAAAGAAAGCCATACCACTTTCTTGGTGGAAATCATTGGCTAAGTACCAGGAACCAGAGTTTGTTGAAATGTTAAACCAGCTTTTCATAGCAGGAGCCTCTTCTGAAAGTGCAAAGAGAATATTTTTTTCATCTTAGTTCATTCAACTGGTTCAGTTCAATGACCAGTGTTAAAGAAACCAATTGGAAGTTGAAAAATCAGGAAAGCTTGTTTTTCTCTTCCAATCTATGAATTAAAAACTAGGTGTGAGAGGATGAGATCTACTACTTTTAAGATCTTGAAAAGCATAGTGTCTAGAAACAATCAAATTAGTTAACTACACATAATACTTCTTTTGTTTAATAAATTAGTTAATTTTAAATGCAAAATGTGTTTTGATAAACTTTTTCACTTATATATCCAGCACTTTTCAGGTAATTTTATTTAATAATGATAATAAATAATAATTACTAATGATGTTGTTTTTGTGTATTTTAATTGAATTTTAATTTCCGTCCACATACAGCCTGACACAAATCACAAGTTAAAAATTAAACATAATTTAGTAAATAAGAAATGCATCATTCACCATTTTCTAACTTCATAATCGTAAATTATTAAGAACCTGAATAAAGGTAAATTAAGCTATATAACTGCTTAAAAAATGGTAGGTAAATGTGTATAGTTATAGTATATCCTCCTAAAGAAGTATCAAATATAGTTTAAAAAAAACATGTTTTAGTTGAGCACTAATGAGATTCAACCTTTTTTTAGGAAAATAACTAAAAAGTTATTTAACTCAAGGTTTCTTGCTTGCTGATTTAAATCAGTGATTTAAATTGCTTTGATTTAAATCAGTCCACCCTGTACTGTAGGATCTTATTTGTAGCTAATGCAGGATTTTTCCTTCTCCCCTTCCTCCTTTCCTTCTCCCTCTTATTTGCATTGGCTGTTTAGTTATTTCCCAAGTGTCACAGAAAGGTAAAGTAAAGTAAAACAATTGCTGGAAGGGTTTGAATGGATGAGGGGCTAGGATGAGGAGTTTTGTGTGCTTAGTGCCATTACTGTGACTTAGTTCACTCCAAAAGTCCCCTCCCCTTCACATTCCAATGCATTAAAAATATTTCACCTGATGGAGATAGAGATTTTTCTGAGTGATATTTTATATGAGAGAGTGCTTGGCAGGGAGATGGACAAACTGTTTTCTGAGAAAATACACACAGTTTCCCAGCAAGTCTTCTCCATATTAACAAGTCTCCAGCTCCAGAATAATGTAGCTTTAATGCACCAAAATACTGAGTCCATGTACTTTTCAGAGCTTAGATATTGACAAGTCACTTAAATCTAGCATTTAAAATCCAATTTCAGAAAAAAAGACTAAATGAAAGATTAATTCTTTGATGAAGTTTCCACATACTTAAGGATATTTATCAAGCAAGCAATATAAAATATGGAGTGAAGCATCATACCTGCCACATAGAATTCTCCTTGCAAACTTACTAATGCAGAAAGCTAAAATTAGATTTATCACTTCAGAACAACACAGTACCAGCTACTAGGAGGAAATGAATGATGCTTTGCTGCATCTGAATTACTGATGGTATTTATAATTACAAAAATACTATATATGTGCAACAAATAAAAACACTGCAAGCAAATCAAAACACAGGAACAGATGCAAAAATGACATCCCTGCCATATTGCATTAGACAAACAGCAGCATAACTCATGCTTAGAACAATTAAGTAACTGGGCCGGATTTTCAGAAGAGCTGAATGCCTACAGCCCCTACTGATGTAAATGAGAGCAGTGGGTGCTCAGCATCTCTGAAAATCAAGCCCATTGTTCTTAACTGCTCAAAAGTTCAGCGTGACAACTCTGCTGTTGCCAAGGCAAGCTCTGGCACAACAGGTAGATCCGTACTATAGCTGATTAAGAAACTGACCCATGATAATGTTTGCCATAGATGGGTCTCCCACAGGGCCGGCTCTAGGTTTTTTGCCGCCCCAAGCAAAAAAAAACCAACAAAAAAACCTCAGAGAATGCAACTGCTGAAGCAAAAAAAAAAAAAAAAAAAAAAAACGGAATGCCACCCCTGGAATTCTGCCACCACAAGCACGTGCTTGGTTTGCTGGTGCCTAGAGCCAGCCTGGTCACCCAAATCAGTGCTTGAAAATGATTTACCCACTAGTGTAGCTGGGACAAAACTGTTACAGAAAGTGGCCTCAAGAATACTTCCTGTAATGGTGCTGAATAGATTTTTCCCAATCTACGCCAGCAATTAAATCCCTTTCAGCACCAATCCATGGGGAACTGTTGTCGGCAATCAGTCAATTTTCTTGGGTAAATGGGACCTAACACAGCAAAATGTCTAATGAATATTTAGTGTGAAAGTGATGGTCATTTTCCAGTTTGCCTAGGGCTGCAAAATCTCAGAGCTGGTACGACAACTCATAAATGCAATATGCCTGCACTATATTACATTAATTTGCTCTTCATTTGCAATTTTAGGTGGGAAACAATTCAGCACTTTCTAAGCATATGGCTTGGACAATTTATACAAACATTTGCAACATGGCCTCCTGAAATGCACACACACAAAACTGCAAAACATACTGAAAAATATATTCAGAAGGGCACCAAGTCTGGAAAATGAGTATCAGATACTGTAGTTTTCACACATGCTGTAAACTATCTTACTGGTGGCTAAAGCTGCCCCCCTGCTACACCCATGTTTCTCACACTGTAGAAAATATGGGACCCTTGCATGCATAAGGATGGGAAGTTAGGCCGTGATGAGTGGTGCCTAACCTTTCTAGGACTGAAGGCCACAGAAGACTTGACAGGAGACAGGGGGCCACAACTCAATTTTTTAGGGAAAAAAATAGCCACATCAGATTTGGTTCTTACTTATAACTGATCAGTATTTCCGTCTTAATTTGTGGTCCCCAGTATTATAATCACCAATAGCAAATGCTTAGTAGAGACAGAGAATTATTCACAAATTATAAATGGACATAAGAAAATATAAGCATACATGATAACTCAAGTGGCTTCTAATGACTTACAATAACTGATTTCTCTAAGCCATAAAAGAAATTATAGCAACCTCATAAAGTTATGCCATAGTGAATGAACTATAATGTTTGTGTGCCTTATCCAGTGTGAAGTCAATGGGCTTTCTATCTAATCTATCTATCTATATCTAGGGTTATTTGGCCCAGGCAGTAAATGAACACTGCAAAATCTTTATTGCATTTATCCTCACAACACCCCTTTGAGGGAGGGAAGCACTATTATCCTCATTTTAAAGATGGGGAATTGAGGCACAGAGGGTGGGTCTATACAGCAAAGAAAAACTCGGAGCTGGTCCAAGCCATCTGACCCGGGTTCATGGGACTCGGGCTGCGGGGCTGTTTCATTGCTGTGTAGACTTCCAGGATCAGGCTGGAGCCCAAGCTATGGGCCCCTCCCACCCCATAGGGTCCTAGAGCCTGAGGTCCTAATCCTTCCAAGTTTAGTTACAGAGCCTTAACAAAAATTCATGAGTTAATCCTCACAACTCCTTTATGAAATGGGTGAGTCTTATTATCCACAATTTACAACAGGGAAGACACACAGACAGAAGTAAAATGGCTTACCCAAGGTCACAGCGCCATCAGTGTCACCCCTGGAGCCTTGAATTCCTGGATTCTATCCCTAATTCCATGTTCAGCCCACTGCTGTCTCAGACAACACTTGTACTTTTCATCATGATGATGATGATGATGATGGGCGATCACTCATTACCGAGTCTGATCATCTTCCATGGGAGTTATAGGTCCTCAGGTGGCTAATAAGGCCAATCCTTGAACCACAAGTTCTATTGCAATGAAGGTAGATGTTTTCAGACTCAGCAGGAGGCTGTTGACCATGACTGGAAGTCAGTCTCTCCTTCCTTCTGCACCTCTTGTCCTCTTCAGCTTGTCGGTGAGCAAGTTCAAAATGCAAGGGACCATCACGTAGGCATTAACTCCATCTTAAGCGATCCTGGGCAAGTGTCTCCCAAGTATCAATGTCAATATTACACTTTTTTAGACTGTCCTTCAGTAAGTCCTTATAACGCTTCCATTGTCCACCCACATTATGGTACCCTTCTTTCAGCTGAGAGAACAGGACCTGTTTCGGGAGGCAATGGTCTGGTACCTGGACAAGGTGACCAGTCCAGTGGAATTGCTGATGGATGATCATTGCCTTGATACTGGTGGTCTTTGCCTCTTCCAGGACACTAATAATGGTGCGCCTGTCTTCCCATTTGATCTTCAGAATCTTACAAAGGCAGCGTTGATGGTGCCTCTCAAAGACTTTCAAGTGGTGTCTATAGGTTATCCAAGTTTCGGACTCATACAACAGTGTTGGGAGAATAACGGCTTGATAAACAAGAAGCTTGGTGCCTGTTTTAATGTCATGATCTTCAAAAAACCTGTGCCGTAAATGAGAAAAAGCTACACTGGCACAGCTCAGGCGATGTTGAATTTCTTTATCAATATCTGCCTTGGATGAAAGATGACTTCCAAGGTAGAGGAAATGATCAACATTCTCCAGTGCCACTCCATTGATTTTGATAGTTGGGGCATCTAATACCTCATTTGGAGAGGGCTGATAGAGCATTTTAGTCTTCTTGATATTAAGAGTGAGACCAAGACATGCATAAGCATCGGCAAACACATTCAAGATAGTCTGAAGATCTTTCTCAGAGTTTTTATGAACACATCTGAATAATGTTCCCCATCTCTTCCCAATTCCCAGTACTCTCCCCAATCATAAGCATCCTTTGCTGTAGTTAGACGATACATCATTAATAGCAAAAATGGTAAAATTGCTGTTGGCGAGTTCTGTACATGAAGATTTACTTGAAAAATCTTTTACTGTCATCAATGACTATGTAAACTAGGCAGTTTTTGAATGGCTGTAATTCATAAACATGAACATTTAAGAACTCAAAGGATACATGGTGGGCCTCAGAAATGTTCAACTACCTTCTTACAAAAGGAGAACCACAGATGGCACAAAATCAGCTACCAGAGAAAAGTTTAAATGAGAAGGGAAGGACTATGAGAAAGTCCATAGCCCAAAAAAGCATTTCACCACTGCTTCCTGCACAAATGTAAGAGCTGAGACTTCTAATTGCCCAGATCCCTAGTATACATGCAGGGTACAGACTAAAACTTGGAATTTATCTGTTTTAGATATATAGTGTTTTACATTTTCTAACCACTGTACAAACCTTAACTAAAAAAAGAACAGGAGTACTTGTGGCACCTTAGAGACTAACAAATTTATTAGAGCATAAGCTTTCGTGGACTACAGCCCACTTCTTTGGATGCATATAGAGTGGAATAAATATTGAGGAGATATATATACACACATACAGAGAGCATAAACAGGTGGGAGTTGTCTTACCAACTCTGAGAGGCCAATTAAGTAAGAGAAAAAAACTTTTGAAGTGATAATCAAGATAGCCCAGTACAGACAGTTTGATAAGAAGTGTGAGAATACTTACAAGGGGAGATAGATTCAATGTTTGTAATGGCTCAGCCATTCCCAGTCCTTATTCAATCCTGAGTTGATTGTGTCTAGTTTGCATATCAATTCCAGCTCAGCAGTCTCTCGTTGGAGTCTGTTTTTGAAGTTTTTCTGTTGTAATATAGCCACCTGCAGGTCTGTCATTGAATGACCAGACAGGTTAAAGTGTTCTCCCACTGTTTTTTGAGTATTATGATTCCTGATGTCAGATTTGTGTCCATTAATTCTTTTGCGGAGAGACTGTCCGGTTTGGCCAATGTACATGGCAGAGGGGCATTGCTGGCACATGATGGCATATATCACATTGGTAGATGTGCAGGTGAACGAGCCCCTGATGGTATGGCTGATGTGATTAGGTCCTATGATTATGTCACTTGAATAGATATGTGGACAGAGTTGGCATCGGGCTTTGTTACAAGGATAGGTTCCTGGGTCAGTGGTTTTGTTCAGTGATGTGTGGTTGCTGGTGAGTATTTGCTTTAGGTTGGTTGTCTGTAAGCGAGGACAGGTCTGTCTCCCAAGATCTGTGAGAGTAAAGGATCATCTTTCAGGATAGGTTGTAGATCTCTGATGATGCGCTGGAGAGGTTTTAGTTGGGGGCTGAAGGTGACAGCTAGTGGTGTTCTGTTATTTTCTTTGTTGGGCCTGTCTTGTAGGAGGTGACTTCTGGGTACTCGTCTGGCTCTGTCAATCTGTTTTTTCACTTCAGCAGGTGGGTATTGTAGTTTTAAGAATGCTTGATAGAGATCTTGTAGGTGCTTGTCTCTATCTGAGGGATTGGAGCAAATGCGGTTATATCAGAGTTTGGCTGTAGACAATGGATCGTGTGGTGTGTCCTGGATGGAAGCTGGAGGCATGTAGGTAAGTGTAGCGGTCAGTAGGTTTCCGGTATAGGGTGGTATTTATGTGACCATCGCTTATTAGCACAGTAGTGTCCAGGAAATGGACCGCTTGTGTGGATTGATCTAGACTGAGGTTGATGGTGGGATGGAAATTATTGAAATCATGGTGAAATTCCTCAAGGGCTTCTTTTCCATGGGTCCAGATGATGAAGGTGTCATCAATGTAGCGCAAGTAGAGTAGGGGCGTTAGGGGACGAGAGCTAAGGAAGCGTTGTTCTAAGTCAGCCATAAAAATGTTGGCATATTGTGGGGCCATGCGGGTACCCATAGCAGTGCCGCTGACTTGAAGGTATATATTGTCCCCAAATGTGAAATAGTTGTGGGTGAGGACAAAATCACAAAGTTCAGCCACCAGATTAGCTGTGACATTATCGGGGATACTGTTCCTGATAGCTTGTAGTCCATCTTTGTGTGGAATATTGGTGTAGAGGGCTTCTACGTCCATAGTGGCCAGGATGGTGTTTTCTGGAAGATCACCAACGGATTGTAGTTTCCTCAGGAAGTCAGTGGTGTCTCGAAGATAGCTGGGAGTGCTGGTAGCGTAGGGTCTGAGGAGAGAGTCCACATAACCAGACAAGCCTGATGTTAGGGTGCCAATGCCTGAGATGATGGGGCGTCCAGGATTTCCAGGTTTATGGATCTTGGGTAGCAAATAGAATACCCCTGGTCAGGGTTCTAGGCATGTGTCTGTACAGATTGTTCCTGTGCTTTGTCAGGGAGTTTTTTTAGCAGATGGTGTAGTTTCTTTAGGTAATCCTCAGTGGGATCAGAGGATAATGGCCTGTAGAATGTGGTGTTAGAGAGCTGTCTAGCAGCCTCTTGGTCATATTCCAATTTATTCATGATGACGACAGCACCTCCTTTGTCAGCCTTTTTGTCACTCTTCAAAAGACTTTGTGAGATAGATAAGGATTATTATTTCCATTTTACAAATGAGGATACAGACAGTGGGAGGTTATGTGGCTTTTCCAAAGTGCTCAGAAATCACCAGCACAGTCAGGATTAGAACAATACAAAAGGACGTCTTTCTCACCATTTTATTTGGGCTGGCAACTCTCCTGTAATAGCAGATTACCCTGAAGCAATGATTTTCTCAGCCACCTCCATTACTTTGAGTTTATATCACCATTCAGTGTATTATTTGTGTCTCTGTGTTATGTGTCTAAATTAGTCTGTCAATATCTCAAGACCGGAATATCTTATTATATTTACAGCTCTAAGCACACATTATTATTTGGTGCTCAAATAATAAAGTAATGCAAGTAAAATGAGCCTGGGGTGGGGCGGTGGAGCTGGAACCACATCTTTCAAACAATACTTCAGACAAGAAATGACCCTACTGTGGGCAGAGCCTAGCCACTCTCAGACAGCAAGTGCTACACTCTGCAACCCTAACTCCTATTGTTGAGCACTTACGGGAGCAACCCCACTGAATTCAATGAGACTGTCCGCATTTGTAAGTACTCACCAAGGCTGCACAGTCTAGCCCTAGGTGTGTCTGGACTCTGGAGATCTCCACAATAGCTATACGTTTATCTGTGGGTCTGTCTACACAGCGGCTGAGAGATGTAATTCCTGGCTCAGGTAGGCTTACAGGTGCTAGCTCTGCTCAAGCTAGCACTCTAAAAATAGCAGTGTGGCTGCAGCAGCACAGGTGGCAGCTAGGACTAGCCACCGGAGTACAATCCTGCCTGAGCCCCTGGGAACACACTCAAGCCACTAGCCCACCCTTGCTATTGCAGCCACACTTCTAATTTTAGCACACTGGCTCAAACAAAGCTAGTACATGTACGCTTACCCATGTACGCCTACCCAGAGCTAGTGCATCTATGCCTACCCACATACATCTACCCGGGAATTATAGCTGCCAGCTGCTGTGTAGGGATACCCTATGTGTCTGGCCATGGCTCCGTGAGAGGTGGAGACTTTGAATATCACCTTCTGAAGCATGAATATGAAATTTCATGTTTGTCTGTCTAGAGAATTATTTTTAAAAAAATTCATGGGTCTCTAATTCCTGTCAAGTTGTATTATAATCACACTTTTTTCATGACTTAAACAGGTGTTTGAGTGGGAACAGCCGTAATATTTTTTTTAAATGGTTTAAAAATAGTGAAATAATAATACTAGTGATAGGGGTGATTCAGTTTTGGATACACAATTTGCGACACCTTATAGGTGCACTTACCCTGCCCGAACGAAACAACCTGGAGTGTATGCCGATCCCACAGTGCTGGTGACTAATGTTGAAGGATGACTCCTCCTGCTATACACACATCACTGATAGTCTGGAACTGCAATGCAAAGTGCCTATCCCTGCTCCTCTCACAGTTGTCTTTGTGCTCTCCCTGATCCCGTGGAAGGATCTGGGGCACCAACTTTTCTCATTGCTCTCTTTAGGCTCGTAGAGGAGTCTGCTGCTACCCCAGTGCCATCCCTGTCCCCAGGGACTAATCTCTAACAGTCATGAGCTCCTTGCTTTACCTGCTTCTGATGCCATTGGGGCCACAAGGAGGCATTCCGATGGGAGAAAAGCTCCCCATTTACCCAGCTAAGCTACCCCCTCCCTGCTGCCTCTGCCTCCTCTGGCTCTACAGAAGGGAGCCTGGGGATTGAAGAATCACTGCCCCAAAAGCACCCTCCCTCTTGGTCCCTGGCCCTATAAACTGAACTAAGGGTTGGAAACCTTCTTCCCTTCTGCATGTGAATGACATGGTGGGGAGCCTTCAGACCCCTCTGCTTTACTTCATCTAGTTGAGGAGAGATTCAGCCTCTAGGTCCTTTGCTGTCCCTGGACCTGGTGAAGGAACTGTTCAGCTCACCCTGTTCACTACCTGCTTCCTCCTCCTTTCTCCTGTCTCTGTCTAGGGCCCTGGGAGAATGAAAAGGGAATGCATTGGTTCAGTGCACAGGTTCACAGTTGAAGGGAATCACCAGCATGACTTCTTGTCTCTTTTCCTCCCCCGTTCCATGCAGAGACCTGGGGTGGGCAGGGGGAAGACACCTTTTTGAGCTCAGTGCAGGGGCAAAGACATTTTCCCACTGGCCCCCTGTCTTCTCCATACCTTCATGAAGGGATTCTGGAGTAGTTGGGAAAGCAGAAGGGTGGGGGAAACACGTGCCCCTTGGTTCAGGGCAGGGAGTGATGACAGACCATTCCAACTGATACCCTTGCTGGCTCCTCCTGAGTCCTGGGCTGTGTGGAAGACAGTTACCCATTACCCCATTCCATCTCCTATCATTTGTTCCCCTCTCCCAGCCTTGCTCCTGACATCCCTGGCACTGTTAACTGCTACAGTAGAGAGCAGACCAATAAAAGGAGATATTTTTTATAAGGTGTACTGTCAGCCTGTGTAGAGCTCACTGCTGGATGAGGGTCACCAAGACAAATGGCTCAACAGAATTTTTAAATAGACTGGATCATTTTATGACCATTTAATTACATTTGCTACTATGCAAGCTATGACAATGTTACCAAGGAAACCAGACCTCAGACTTCAGAGGATTACACTGATCGCCTGAAGGGGTCAAGGAAGGGATCACCTTCCCACATGTCCCAACAGTACAGAATTGGCTAGATGCATTATGAGGGTTATTCATCTTCCTCTGTTAGCATTAAATACTGGCCACTGCCAAAGTCGAGATACTACACTAGCTGGATCAATGTTCTGAATTAACACACCACTTCCTATATATTGTAATGGTAATATTCTATATATTGCTCTAGCAGTGCACTTCCTAGATATTGTAATAGTAAAACATTGCCTAGTTTAATCTCGTTTATTGGTTTGATTATCTCAACTCTACCATTGGATTCTTGTCTTTTTTGTTTAAAGAGCCATTGCTAAACTGAAATCACACTTAGGCCTGCAATGTGTTTACTCACTATTGTTCTAAGTAACACCTTAGATTATTGAAAATGAAAGAGATTAGAGGGGAAAATAATATCTCCTGTCTTTTTTGGTTTGTTTCCTGTTTGTATTCAAGAGTGCTTTGTGTATAGTCAGTTTCACTAATGTGAAGAGAGCCTTTTTGACTTTGAAGTCTTCTGCACTAGCCCTGCTCTGTGAGCTCCTGTATACATTTCTCTCAGAGCTCTAGTGTTGCTATTATCTTGAATTTGTTTGCATTCAAGGATTTTTTTGAATTTATGACTATATAAAGTATTAAAGTGTATACATTTAAATGCAAGTCTTATGGGGAAATGTCCCTTCCATATCCCAAGCACAATCCAGGAAGGACCCTAAGGGATGAGGCTGGAGTCAGAGTGAATTCTTGGGCAACCAAGTGGAAGAGATCGTGGGAGAACTCCAACACTCCTCAGAGCTTTGTGAGCCATCCTTCCTTCTTGCTTACAATTTCAAGAAGTTCCAAAGCATTCACACAATGAGCAAAGTAGTACAAGCTTCCCTACCTAATGTGCCTCAACTGTAGGCAGGAGGGAACTAATAGCTAGGGTTTGTCCTTATGATTGTCACTTCTTAAGCTCTCTGCATGGCAGCAATTCTCAGCTGTTTTTGTGCTCTTAGGGCCCTAGGCTATTCCTATTTATGTCAGGAATAAAGCCAGAGCAGTTTGAGAATCAGGGACTTGTAACCATCTCCATTACTCCCCTACCTTCCATTTTGATGCAAGAGAAAATCTGCCTCAGTATTTTAAATTAGTCAAAAGGACTAGTATATATTGATATGCCCAATGAAGTCAATTATATATCTAACGGAGACAGCAGGGATCAGCATGCATTTTAGCACTAGGCGTTATTCATACAGGGAATTTTTGCACACTCATGCCTAAGTTCATCTTCATCAGTCTAACAGCAGGCACTGATTAAGCATAAAGCAGTACCTGCAATATTTTTCTCAATACGTATTATGTACCGAAGAAGACTATAGCAACAACAGAGCCATAAATACAATCAATGTTTGAATAAATTTAAGAAAACAACTGACATTATAAAATTAAGCTGGAAGGCAAAGACAAACCTGCTCCTACTGGAGGCTCACCAGACTCAAGATATGGATTAAATCTTGTGGACATCCCTGATTCTTTTTTCAAAGGTGTACTGGCTTGGCAGTGGATAAGGCAGTACAGCTAGAATGGACGCCACACTGCTGATACAAAACACACTGTCAATATAGTTTACTGCAGGGAATTTCACATAAACCTGCTGATCTGTAGAACTCACTCTTTAAAAATAAATAAAACTTGAGCTCAATAAGCTTTTGGTTGTGATTTGTACGAGAGTGATGCAGAGATGTTCCTCTAACTCACTTTCTAATATAAGTAAAGGTTCTTTGGGGAAAGAAAAAATCTACAATTAGATTTTAAATATTCAGGATTCTTAGTTAACAGGGTTTCAGAATCAATCCTGTTTATTAAACACTGGTTCGTCACCAAAGTCCCTCTTCTGAACCTCACTCCCACATTCCACCCTAAGCAGTATATTCAAATTAGCTAACCTAATTACAGAAAACCAAGCATACAGACAGATAATTAAAGTAAATTTGTTTACTTAACGTCTATATTGAGAGTAATTTTCACCAGAAATCAAAAGTTTGAATCTGCAGAGCACCCATTAAGTGAGCTTTATCTCCGTTGTACACATGAGGAATCTGAGGTAGAGATGTTAAGGCCTTGTCTATGTTGGGAATTGGCCCTGATTTCAGCCATGGGTCTAGTTGTACCAGTGGATACCCTCAGCACAGACAAGGAAACTTGCCCTGGAGCAGCTACAATGATGGTTGAAATTGTGTCGAATGCCCAATGGAGTAGACAAGGCCTAAGTGACTTGCCCAAAGGCCAGGCAGCAAATCAGGATCAGAACTTAGGAATCCTAACCTCTAATTGCTATGGTCAGGCCCTCTCAAGTACAAGGCTGACGTTCCTTCAAAAGTAGTTAAATAATTACAAAACCCACCATCAATTTGTTACAGCTTTTAAAACAAATATATTTCTCTATTGTTCTTTTGATTAATCTTGTCCTGAGTTTCATTGCGATGGCACAGCCAGCTCAAAGAACATTTTCAGCCCATTTTCCTGAAAACATTTGTTTTCAGTAAAATTGATTATAACTCAGATAGTGTTTTAAAAAGGTATCCTGTTCCGTGCTTTGAGACAAATCGGGCTACATACGGCGCTGACAGAAACAGGCTCAACGCCAAGGTGTTCAGTACAATTGCACCAGCTTACTCTGGTGGTAAATTTAGTAGAGTTAGAAAAATCTAGAAATGGGATGCTCTCTGTGGCTAATGTGGAGGCCTTAGCAACTGATTTCTCCAGAGCCCAACTTTTCATAAAAAGATAAAGAAAAGTCCTTATGGTTGTAAAGATAACGAAAGGCGAGCAGAGCGTCAGCCAACTGTGTTGTCTTCACTGAGGCTGAAAACAGACAGCTCCCGTACCGCTGCAGCTGCTCTTAGCTTTGCCATGCAGCAGTAGAGTGAAGGTTCTGTTCAGCTTTCATTGCAGCTATTCACAATCCTCTAGGCAACAGTGAAACGGACCCAAATCAGATCCACTTCCTGCCATTGTTACTACTTGACAAAAATTCTGAGCAGCAGCAAAGGCCGGATTTGGAATTATTCATGGGAGAGAAGGACCCAAAAATAGTCCTCCAGCAGAGAGACAGTAGAAGAGACGCTCCCTACCCCTGGGAAGAGTGAGAAGGCTGAAGACCTCTTGTTCTAGTGATCAGGAGGCACTAGAGTAGGGAGGAGACAGAAGGTACTTTTTCTTGTCAAGGAAGTGGAGGTGGGTGACAAGTTTGTCAGGCAGACATCCTACGAATAAGAGCTCCCAACCTAAGGGCTCGGTTATTCAATATGGTGCTGCCATGGGATCTTGCAGGTAGGACTCCTGGACTTTTTTATCTAGCTCTGCCTTGTAAGGGGATAGTTAAAACTTTTCACACTCTGATTATCTAATTACCTCTCGCTGGGATTTTTAACAAACATCTCAGTGAGGAAGTTTGTGACAGTAAAGGTAGGGTTACCATATTTTCGTTTTAAAAAAGGAGGACACTCCACGGGGCCCTGGCCCCGCTCCAATTCTGCCCCTTCCCCGTCCCAGCCCCACCCCTTCCCCAAAGTCCCCGCCCCAACTCTGCCCCCTCCCCTGAACGCTCCACCCCCTGCTCCTCCCCCCCCCCTGCTTCCCGCGAATCAAATGTTCGTGGGAAGCCTGAAACAGGGAGGCAGCAGGTAAGCTGGGGCTGGGGTGGGGTGTGGTGCGGCCCAGTTCGGCCCCCCTGGACGAGTGGCTCACTCTAGCGGCCGGCCGGCCCAGGCCAAGAGGCCCCGGCCCTGGCCCCGGCCGAGCACCGCCGGCCCCGGCTCTGGCCCCGGCTCCGGCCGAGCACTGCTGGCCCCGGCCCCCAGCCGAGCACCGCTGGTGCTGGCCCCGGCCCCCGGCCGAGCACCGCCAGCCCCGGCCCCGCACCGCTGGGCCCTCCCTCCCTATTTTCCCAGACATGTCCGACTTTTTGGGATTTCCTCCCGGACAGGGATTTGAGGCCCAAAAAGCCGGACATGTCCGGGAAAATCCGGATGTATGGTAACCCTAAGTAAAGGTTGTAGTGCCCTGCTTGAGTATCATTATTTCATTTTGTTGTCCTTAGTAAGTGGCAGCCACAGGTCATCACCAACCGTTAAGATTTATTTATTTATTTTAAGACTATGACAATGTCTCACTATTTCTTATGACCCGAGTGAGAGGCTTAGGAAGAAAATGTCAGATGGGGAGAACGGAAGTCCTCTGAATTTGGATGGGGAATGTACCTAGAACTCAGCTCTTCCAGAATTCCAATAATGTTCCTCTCATTAATTTACAAGTACCCATTAGCCTACATCCGATGAAGTGGGTTTTAGCCCACGAAAGCTTATGCCCAAATAAATGTGTTAGTCTCTAAGGTGCCACAAGTACTCCTGTTCTTTTTGCTGATACAGACTAACACGGCTGCTACTCTGAAACCAAGTATCCATTAGTTTGTGGCCAGCCTGAGCCTTTTCTTTCATTTCTTTATAACGCCTTCTGTTAATGATGTTTTTGTGACATTTGCATTGTGTGGCAGCTGTGGTGTTTTTAAACTTTGCATTATTTTCGTCCACATCTGACTCACTGTTTTACTTAAGTAAGGCTCTAACTCTCTAGATAGATTTAATAATAACATTTTTCAAATACTTTGAGGGCTTTATAGAAGGAGGACTGATGGCTATTAATCGCTCTCTTTTCCTATTGGTTTGCCCATAAATTTTTATTTTCAAGGCTGACTGTGATAAAATTAATAAATATACCGTAATTTTTTTTACAAAAACAGTTCATCCAGCTATTCAGTCCAAGCCTTGTTGTGGATAATATTGACACTTTGCCCATGAGAAATAGATCTCAGTAGAATAACAAGCTTCCACACAGGCTTCCTGCATTTTACACTGTGCCTATCCAGTGCTTGTCCTCTCCGCTAAGACTGTCAGATAACAAGGTTCCCAACTGCGCATAGTGGTTTTTTTGTGATGTGGACTTTAGTTCACTAGGCATCTTTCACCTACATGAAACTAATTTGCTAAAAGATAGCAACAGCTTCTCACTTGAGCTGGGTTCTAGCCAGTGACTCAGAGGTGGAAAGCTCAAAAGCAATAATAATTATAGATCTGGCCTTGGTGTTTTGTTTGTTTATTTGTAATTTCCCTAATGCTATAATTTAAGTAAGGATTCTTCAGTAATTTCCTTGTAGTAATCCAGATATTAAAGATCTATTGTAGCTCACTAGTTTAGAGATTACTAAAATAGACTCCTCACATCAATTTTGAGTAGCTCTTTGATAGGATTTATATTGTCCTATGCTAATCCCCTGATAAATGTATCACACAAACTACATGACTCCTGAACATGTATTTGAAGTCTGATACCTGGGTACTTTATGCCTGTGGATGGATGTCTATGACCAGTTTTCATTGACAAATTAATCTTTTTATTTGTCCAGGGTCCTTACACTGGCTCTTAAAGAAATATAAATCCATTGGTACAACAAACTATTCTTTATTATCTCACAACTCAATAACATTTAAGCATAGTGTTATTAACCTCTAATAATTTATTTTTAAGTACAATATTCAGAGTAAGAAAAAGTATGCTCCCAAACTTGAGAGAAAATAGGTACATTAAAAAGGCCATTTGAGAGATTCATACCAGTGAATGATGCGTTTCATTGCCCTGTTTATTTTCTCCTCCTGTTCTTGTCTCTGTGATTTTTCCATGCTGATTCTATGCATCCCAATTCATCAAGTCACAACCCTCTCTTCATTCAAACTCTCTAAAAACTCACTTCTTCCAAAATGCCTATAGAAAGCAAATGCATAATTTAAAAAATCCCTAGGTCATGATCTCCCAGCTTTCTGTATCTTTCAGACCGTAAACCCTTCTGTGTGTGGACTATCCTTTTTATGTATTGTACAGCACTGAGCTAAGGGCCAGACTGTGATACATTTACTCCAATTTAGTTGCCCTTTATTCCATTAGTGGCCCCATTGGCTTCAGTGGGACTATTTATGGAGTAAAGCAATATTCAGTGAAAGGGTATCAGAATCTGGCCTTCATTTATTGTCAACAGCTATAAATTATCCTTTGAAATGAGGGTGAAAAAATATGGAACAATCTGCCTGCCTGCTGTGCTTCCCTCTAGCCCCTTGATTCCCCAGACCTGTCCTAAAACCCAACTCAAACATCACTTCATCTGTGGTGTCTACAACCAGTGAACTGTTGAGCACATTCCAATTTGTTATTACCAATCATTCACACGTCATCTTATTGTCATTATTCATTTATACTGCAGGAGCATCTAAAGATCTCAATCAGGAATCAGGGTCCCATTGCGCCTGGCACTGTACATACATATAACAAAAGGACAGTCCCTGTCCCAAAGAGCTTACAGTCTTAGTACAAGACACAGGTGGATAGAACCAGCAGAAGAGGGGAGCACAAGGTGAGACAGTTATGATTAGTGTAATAAGCAGTGATCACATCACTTCAGCTGCCTAACTTATCTCCTGGCCTCACCTACTTATTCCTTATTATTGTGAACTTTGCAAGACTTTTACATTATTAACACTTTCCAATACTAAATTGTATTTCACAAAAAAGCTATAATTGATCTGGTGAAGATTTGATAACAATTTTATGCCACATGAGAGTTAGACACTTTGGATTTAAACTTCTTTGAACACTTATTCTAAGGTCAACTGAGGAGATATCAGTCTATACTGTTGCAAATTCTAATTGAAGAGATTTTGTTGGCTATATATACCTGCTGCATCTGCCTGAACTGGGAAATACCCTGCAGTAGGGGCAGGATGAAAACAGACAGCATGCATTTTTATTCATAACTGATTTCCTGACAAACTGCGGCACTAGATTCTGTTCCACTCTTTCATTACGGATTTTCAATCACTCCAACTTCTAGTGATATTCTTTATACAAGATCAGACGATCTGCAGTGTCTCTTTCATTCCCTCATTAATTGAAGAACCTGCCTCTGAATTATCTCATCTCACTTTGTGTCTGAACATACTCAGCAAAACTGAAACACTAAAACCAGAAAGATTAAAATTGTAAAATGTGTGGCGCATATGCCACCTCTTGGGGTAGAATTCTGTTAGTGTGTCACATTTCCTGCTAACAGGAAATCTCACATTTCTAGGCTTGCACAGAATTTGACCTTTTCCATATGTACCGCAAGTTGTAGCATAGCCCATTTTCACGGATGAACTAAGAGTGCCTTGACATTGAAATGAAATGGTCTCAGCTGGAGGTCAGGGATGCTATACATGTAAGGCCCAGTCCGACTCCAATTGAAAACTCTTCTTTTCTTTAGTGAAACAAGATCAGACTCTTACTAACTAATAACTACCAATGTACAATAATCTATCCGGCACTCTTGGTCGCTGCTGTTCTTAGAGCTCCTCCACACAACGTGGCTGCCTCAACTTCTCAGCATTTCTTCAAGACAGAAGACATTTTAAAACAAAATTACATATCAAAATACTTAAATCATACATTCTAATATTACAGCTCCTTGAGGGGGCTCCCTGTTCCTTCAGTAATAACCATACCCGGAGCTATGAAATGCCTCTTTGCCTTTGCCCACAGGGCAATTTTTCCACTATGTCCTTACTAGTTTTCGACAAGACCTCTGCATTATTGAGTGCACAAGATGGATGCTGCTCAGGGAATAAATCAAGGTCATGCAGTGAAGGAGGCTGCTGTTTGTAGGGCCCCTGCCTCGTATGTTGCAGAAGTTGGAAGGGGTGCTGAGAATGAGGCAGGAGGCAGGAAGAGAAAGGAGAGTCCCAGGGTTGAGGCATTTGAATGCCACCCTGGAGAAGTGGGATCTATCCCTGACTCTGCCCTAGAGTTCCTACATGATGCTGGGCAAGTCACACAAAGCAAACTTTTCAGGTGTGGCCACAAACTATGTGTTCCTGATTTTCTGAGTGTCCAACTTGAGACACTACAGGCCAGATTAGCTGCGGTGCTGGACATTCTCACCTGCTACTGAAGTCAAAGCAAGCTCTGCTCTAATTATCTAAATGCTAGAGGTAATCCTTGAGGTAATATGGCACTAGAATGGGACTTAGAATGGGGGAGGCATGGTAAGGGAGTGGGGCTGTGAGCTCCAGCGGCCGCGCGGCATCCTTACACAGCAGCATGGTAAGAGGGCTGGGCCGGGGCTGGGCCAGGGCTGGGAGGAGGGGTTGGATAAGGGGCAGGGAGCAGTTGGAGGGGACAGAGGCTCTGGGGGGAGGGCGGTCAGGGGACAGAGAACGGGGTGGGGGAGGGGTTGGGTAGGCATGGGAGTTCCGGGGGTCTGTCGGGGTTGTGGTGCATGGGGTCGGGGCAGTCAGGGGACAGGGAGCGGGCTGAGGTGGGTAGGGGTTGGGGTCCTGGGGGGCAGTTAGGGTGGGGGTCTCGGGAGGGGGTGGTCAGGGGACAGGGAGCGGGGGGTTGATAGGTTGTGGGTTCTGAGGGGGACAGTCGGGGACAGGACGTGGGTTGGGGTCGGATGGGGGGGAGCGAGACAGGCACGTGGGGCTTGTACTCACCGCGTGGTTCCCTACCGGGTCTGTGGTGGTGGGGGGTGGTCTTCACTCACTCCAGGTGAAGTACCTGCTGCCAAAATGCCGCCGAAAACCCAAAGCGAGGGAAGACACCTCCTCACCGCCGTCTAAGTGCCACCGAGGACCTGGTAGGGAACCAGTTCTTAGGATTTTGGGAGCTCATCACTGATATCACCCCTTCTGGAACAGGTGGACTCATTTCTTGACCATTTCAAAGAAGCCATCAATTCTTCTTGCTCATATCTGATGGCCCATGAGGCCCACACCACTGAAGCTGCCCTGCATTTCCTCATGCAGAGTTCACAGACTGTCTCAGCTTATGCAGCCCACCTCTAGCATCTGCATCCGCCAACACCGCCTGGAATGAGGCAGTAGAGTTTGATCACTTTCCTCCAGGGCTGAGCACCACCATAGAGGACAAGCTGGCTCAGGTCAACCCCCCTGGTGAGTTGTCATCCTACATCAAGCTCTGTATCTCAGTAGAAAACAGGCTGCTTGAGCAATGCCTGGAGAAGAGGACTTACACTGGACCCCAGCCTAGTACCACAACCTCCTGAACATGCATTCTGCCCAGTCCCAGACCAGAGCTCATGAAAATCCACACCACTCAAAGACACCTCACAGACTGAGAGAGAGCCCCAGTGCTGGACTGGCCACTCTATCTGTACTGTGGAGGGTGTGGCCACTTTGCTTCAGGGTGCCGCCACACATTCAGCCCGGCCATGGTACCAGTAAATGACCTTGTCCAGCCTCGATAGAGGGGTCATGGCTGGACATAACAAGGGGATCAGGGTCCCCAAACAGACCCCCTCTACGATCCGCATGTGCTAGGGTTGCCAGGTATCCAGTTTTTGAACGGACAGTCCAGTCAAAAGGGGACCTGTACTGTGTCCAGTCAGATGTTCTGACCAGACACCAAAAGTCCAGTTACCACAGGCAGGTCGGGGAGGGAAGGTGCCAGATCATCAACCAGCACCAGCCCTTGCTCTGGCGGGACTGCCTCCTACCTGCATCTCGTGGGCAGGCAGCAGGCTCTGTGTTAGGGGCTGCAGCTCCTGTCCCAGCCCTGGAGCAGAGGGAGCCCAGCTTGGGGAGGTGAGGGGGAGGGAGATGGAGAGGATTGAGCAAAGAGGAAGAGAGAGGGGAAAGAGCAATTAGCTACAGAGGAAGGGTAGAAGAGGAGCAGGGGGTAGGGCCTCGAGGGAAGAGGTGGAGGAGGAGCAGGGCATTGGGGGAAGAGGCAGAGCAGGAGGTTCCCGTGCTCCTGCTGTAGTGTCCAGTTTTCAGAAATTAGAAAGTTGGCAACCCTAGGATGTGCCCTAGCACTAGCAGATCCCCATCAACCCCACTTGCAAGTCCAGTTCTGGGGCCGGCCCCAGTCACATCCAAAGTAAACTGCACCTTGTTTGCACTCTGCCTTTTTCTGGACACTGGAGACCCAACTGGCCTTTGAATAACTGAAGGCGGCCCTCACTTCAACACCCATGTTAATGCACCCAGACCATCCAAGCCTTTCATCATGGAGACAGACAGGGTCGCTTATGCAGGATAGCTTGTGCTATCACAATAGCAGGGGGCTGCAACTGCAAGCCAGGCATGCTGTCCCACAAAAGGGAGTCCCTCTCAGCGGATAAAGACTATAACGCTGGCAGATCAGGTGCCAATTCATGCCAAGTTCCCCCCGTCTCAACTAAACACTGACAGATTCAAAGCTGAAATCTGTCTGGCTCACTTGTGGGTTAATATTGATAGAATAGATCAGGGGTGAGCAAACTTTTTGGCCTGAGGGCCACACCTGGGTATTGAAATTGTATGGCGGGCAATGAATGCTCATGAAATTGGGGGTTGGGGTGCAAGAGGGGGTGAGGGCTCTGGCTGGGGGTGCAGGCTCTGGGGTGGGGCTGGGGATGAGGGGTTTAGGGTTGCATGAGGGTGCTCCGAGTTGGGACTGAGGGGTTGTGAGGGCGGATGGGGGATTAGAGCTGGGGCAGGAGGTTCAGGCCCGGGACTGGGTCAGGGGTGCAGGCTCCGGGCAGCACTTACCTCAAGCAGCTCCCAGAAGCAGCGACATGTCCCCTCTCCGGCTCCTAAGCGGAGGCATGGCCAGGCAACTCTATGCGCTGCCCCACCCACAGGCGCCGCCCCTGCAGCTCCCATTGGCCGCAGAAAATGTTTGGACTCTATCGAAAGCTAGTGAGCTGCGTGCATTAATCTTACTTGGAATATCTGTATTCCATATTGTAATGTAATATTTGAGCAGCTGTAGTGTGAGCCTCTGACTGTATGAATCACCAAATCACCACACAGGAGAGGGACATTAATTGGTATGAAGAGCTGCTCTTCTACAGAAATAGTATGCTCCTCCCAAAACAAAGGCTATGGTTGTATTTTACACCTGGAAACTCTCTACATCTGGATTGAGAAATCATCAACAAAAGAACTAAAGACTCTTATTGTTGTTCTGCTCTTCTCCTTATGAAGATGAGTCATGCAAGTGGACTCCTCAGTTTTCAGCTGAGAGCCCATGGCAGGAAGGGGATAAAAACCCCAAACAAATGGAACTAAGAAGCTCTATGTTGCTGGGACTCTGGGGGGACGGGCAAGGAGTTTCCTAGACAAAACCAAGAGATCCCCAGCTGCTTAGCCAAGGTTAACCCTAAAAGATAAATAGAGTTGCTGATTATAGAAGCCTCTGTTACCCTTTAAAACCTAAGACTAAAACATTTGTGTTTCTATATTTGCTTGCTTTAACCTTGTAAATAACTCTCTAATTTCCTTTTCCTATTTAGTAAATATTCATATAGTTTATTATAGGATTGGCTACAAGTGTTATCTTTGGTGTGAAATCTAAGATGCAAATGACATAGGGTAAGTGACTCGAACTTTGAGACTAGGAGTAACCTGGTGGCTGAACTTTGTGACTTTGTCCTCACCCACAACTATTTCACATTTGGGGACAATATATACCTTCAAGTCAGCAGCACTACTATGGGTACCCGCATGGCCCCACAGTTTACCAACATTTTTATGGCTGACTTAGAACAATGCTTCCTCAGCTCTCGTCCCCTAACACCCTACTCTACTTGTGCTACATTGATGACATCGTCATCATCTGGACCCATGGAAAAGAAGCCCTTGAGGAATTCCACCATTATTTCAACAATTTCCATCCCACCATCAATCTCAGCCTGGACCAGTCCACACAAAAGATCCACTTCCTAGACACTACAGTGCTAATAAGTGATGGTCACATAAACACCACCCTAGACCGGAAACCTACTGACCGCTATACTTACCTACATGCCTCCAGCTTTCATCCAGACCACATCACACGATCCATTGTCTACAGCCACGCTCTAAGATACAACTGCATTTGCTCCAATCCCTCAAACACCTACAAGATCTCTATCAAGCATTCTTAAAACTACACTACCCACCTGCTGAAGTGAAGGAACAGATTGACAGAGCCAGAAGAGTACCCAGAAGTCACCTACTGGAGGACAGAACAAAGAAAGTAACAGAATGCCACTAGCTGTCACCTTCAGCCCCCAACTAAAACCTTTCCAGAGCATCATCAAGGATCTACAACCTATCCTGAAGGACAATCTCTCACTCTCACATCTTGAGAGACAGGCCCCCAAACTGGAGCAAATACTCACCAGCAACCACACACCACACAACAAAAATACTAACCCAGGAACCTATCCTTGCAACAAAGCCCATTGCCAACTCTGTCCACATACCTATTCAAGGGACACCATCGTAGGACCTAATCACATCAGCCACACCATCAGGGGCTCATTCACCTGCACATCTACCAATGTGATATATGCCATCATTTGCCAGCAATGCCCCTCTGCCATGTACATTGGCCAAACCAGACAGTCTCTACGCAAAAAAATAAATGGACCCAAATCAGATGTCAAGAATTATAATATTCAAAAACCAGTCAGAGAACACTTCAACCTCCCTGGATACTCAATTACAGACCGTTAAGTCACAATTCTTCAACAACAAAACTTCAAAACCAGACTCCAACAAGAAACTGCAGAACTGAAATTAATTTGCAAACTGGACACCATTAAATTAGGCTTGAATAAAGACTGGGAGTGGATGGGTCATTACACAAACTAAAAACTATTTCCCCATGCTAATTTTCCCCCTACTGTTACTCACACCTACTTGTCAACTGTTTGAAACGGGCAATCCTGATTAACACTACAAAAGTTTTTTTTCTCCTGCTGATTATAGCCCACCTTAATTGATTAGTCTCGTTAGAGTTGGTATGGCAGCCCCCATTTTTTCATGTTCTCTGTATATATATATATATCTTCCTACTGTATTTTCCACTGCATGCATCTGACGAAGTGGGTTTTAGCCCACGAAAGCTTATGCCCAAATAAATTTGTTAGTCTCTAAGGTCCCACTTCACCAACTGCCATCATTGAGTTGCCCCTCTAGTTGCTGTTGGGGACAAGATATGGCTGTCCACACAACATACGGACCCTTCCTATCCCTCCTGAAAACTCAACTGCTGGTACCTTGGTCCCTTTCTGGTCATTCAACAAAATAACCTGGTCACCTTCTGTCTCCAGTTGCTCCCTAGGATGCAAGTGAACTCGGTATTTCATGTCTTCCTTTAATGAAACACACACCCAATTGCCTCCCCGGATGAAAACAACCTCATTGCCCCTCTTGTCATGGTGCAGAGACAAAAGGAGTATCTCGAAGGCAAATTTTTGATTCCAAGATCTTTCAGAAAAAGGTCCTATACCTGGTTGACTGGGAGGGAGGGGTATGGCCTGGAGGAATGCTGGTGGGAACTGGCTATTGACATCCAAGCTCCTGACATGCTCCATGAATTTCATCAATCCAGTCCTGACAAACCTGGCCAAAGACACCTGGGAGATGCTCTTGAAGAGGGGGTAGTATGAGGTAAGCCCTCAACTACAGCCTGCGATGACTTATCCCTCGGCAGAACCAGCGATGACTCATCCTTCAGGGGTACAGCAGCAGCCAATTCATGAGCAAGGACGGGGTCAGAGGACCCCCCAGGACAGCTATTAAATCCCACAGGAAGAGCAGCAAGCCAGTCTGTGCAATGTCATCACATGGCTGGACACTCTCCCTCACAGTGTTATGGCCTACCCCAACTTTCAGCCTGCCCCTGTTCCTGCCATAGGCTTCCAGCCTGCTCTCACTAGCTATCCACCTTCTGCATTAATTTAAAAGTGAAAATGACTCAATTTAAATTTCCCATAGAGTTTCATATTCACAAAACCCAAATCAAATACACCTATAGATTAAGAGATTGCTTTAATAGTTTGCCCTAGCCGAATAGGCATGGGGCCAAATTTTGCTCTGTTTCACCAATATAAAATCTGGAGTAACTCCATTGGCTTGAATAGAGTTACTCCAGATTTACATGAGTGTAATTGAGACCTGAATTTGGTCTGTGGTCAGGTTTGCCTAATAAATTATGGGAGAGTAGTTTAAAGTGTATGAATGTCCGCTACAGGACAGGATCATAATTGATAACACTGAAACATTTGGAGTTTATGTTTCACAGGAGAGAAAAGCCAGTACTGTGTATAACAGAAAAAGAAAAGGCAATATATTTGCAGCTGAAAAGGATGTGATTAAATATATAGCAAGAAAACAGAAAAAGTTACATGGAAATCAAGTGAGCTATTTGTAAATGAAGTTCTTCGGTATGTTAAATATTTGCTATAAATGTGTAGGACTGAGTATTTGTATAGTCTTAGGTGAGTATAAACCTTTAAAGAACCTGGTCCCACGGCCAAATCAAGATGAAGAATGCACATTAAATATATATAGAAAAAATAATGCAGACTTCATCAGGCCAATGGGTGTTTTTAGCTCACTAAGGAACAGGGCTTTTTTTTTTTTTTCTTTTTCCCCCTGCAGTTGTTTTCTATGCAGACTTCAGACATTCTGCAAAGGAATTAACATGACACCATGCTGTGAGACAGGGAAGTACTATGTGCGCAGCCCCAAATCAGAGCATTCCTTCACAGGATTTATGAGAATTCAAAAGCATTCATACTTATGAAGACAATGTTATGTTAGCAATTTCCCCCTCATCCTTAGCCCCCATATTTTTTCTATCATTATATTTTACACCCCGATCCTGCAGTGGGATTTGCTAACACAGACTACTGACAGAGAGCCACAGTTTGTTGATTTCAGTGGGACAGAGCATAGACATAAGGGTCGACACTATCACATTCTATTGCAAGATTCAGCTCTGAATATTGAGGAACTAAGTTATGATCAAGAAAATTTGATAATTTCTTCTCCCTCTCCCCAACATGGAAAACTTTTTAGAAAAAGATAAGTGGGAACACATAGCCTGATGTAGTTTTGGCTTTTCAACTATTTTTCATTGCACTGGTAAGACATGGTTTTGTGTCTAGTTTTTAAGAAATAATTTAAAAAATGGCAAGAAATTCATTTTTCAAATATATGTCATTTTTGAGAGAAGGCCTAGTTAGCTGTTTGCTGTGAGAAATTGTTTCGGGGAGTGGGAAAAAATGTGGTTTTGTTATAATCTTTTTTAAAGTATGTATGGTATTATGTGTTATTTTTTAACTCTAATCTTTAAAAGTTTTCAAATTCAGCTGCCTTGAATCAGTTACCCAGACTTGTGCAAGCATTTTTACAAATTATTATGTACATATTTTAAATAAAGTTTACAAAAATATTACAGGGAACAAAACAGAATGTATGGATATAGTTTTACACACACACACACACACAATTATTTGTTATAGTCAGTCAATACTGTATGTCAACAGTGATCTGAATCTACTCTGTCAAAAGAAATGTCAGAACTTGCTAGCACTGGAGACAATAGTTCCATGTGTGCATTAGGAAGACTCCTGCTGGTTTCAAAAACACACAGTTACTTCTACATTTTAATTACAGTCACCAGAAATTAATAAAATACAATGAAAATAAACCAAATAGCCTCTATTACCCACGTCAAAAAACACAATAATCCCCATGCATTTGAAAGCACAGAATGTTTTTGGTACCATGCAGCACCCAAGCACTTTAGAAGTGCTTTGCTAAAACGTTTTGAAAGGACAAAACCTTTCTCTGTACTGCACAGGTGTCTTAGTAGAGAAAGATAACAGACATCTTTACCTCCCAGAGATACAGCAGCAGGGCAAAATCCCAAACCTAGGACTCAGCAGAACTCCAGCACTCAACAGCACATTAGGGTGGGAGACAGGAAACGGTATTGCACCAACCGGTGCATCACCCTCTCAAGATGTCATGGTCTGCAGGCTAGGGAGCCTACACAGACCTCAACAGTCTGTCTTCTGCAACACATACTAACTGTTGGTGCACGCTGCTCTGTTTCCGTGCAGCTACCCACACATAGAGGTATGTATACGGCCCCATCACCATAGTATCTAGCACCTCCTGCAACTACCGCGCAAACAGCGAGCCCTGCCTACTCCTATCAATAAAGCCAGGATTGGGCCCAAAGTGTTGAAAAGAGATCCAGGTAGTTATATGGCAATATTTAAAGTTTTCACTCACTTTGGAGGAGAAAGATAAACATCTACAGTTTACTCAAATAAAACACATTCACAGGCTACATCACTAACAAAAGATTTCTTTATTAAGGAATCCATAATTTATTACACATTCAACAATGAAAACTGATTTCCAGGCAGCAACATCTCTCTAGTTTACCTCGATAAGAGAAAATTCCGAGTTAAAAAAAACTCTGTCCTTATCCTGCCTCAGTGAACAAAAGAGACTGCAGCATATCTGTATGTTGCCTTGCTTGTAGGTAGCTGTGCAAGGACTTATATCAGCCTGTAACGAGCTTGAACTCGTTGTATCCTATCCCGTCAGTGGACCACCGATGATTTAGCGAAGTGTTTATTATTCTTACACTGTATAATGGCAATGCATAGATAATCCACATTATGGATTCACAATATGAAATACATTTAGTCATAAGAAATATTTGCATACTATGGCTTCCTGATACCAAATATGCTGTAAAAATATTCTTTAAAAAAGATACCAGTTTGCCTTTGTGCTGTCATCATTGTAATCCTCAGTGGCTCAACCTCTTTTTAGAAACAAATACCTACAGGACATATTTTCTGTTATGGACTAAATAATAACCTTCCTATTTTTTATTTTTAAAATCAGAGTTGTTAACATAGCATGAAGCAAGCTAATGGTTTCTGTTACTGTAACTTAAAGGCATTTTTTCCTCTGAAGAGTTATAAAAGCACTTTAAAAGGTGAAGAATTTAGAATCACACAGATTACAGATGGAAAGACCTGGTAGGTCATTTAGTCAGTCCCCGTCCCCCCCGACCCCCCAGCCCAGCCAGAGTAGGTTTGTAGGATTCAGCTTAGAGTTAATTTTACCAAACAACTTGCAGATGCCTGAAGAGAAGGGTTTATACTGGAAATACTGACAGAACCTTCCTTAACTATGGTGATGATAGCAATCATTGGCACAATCCACATGTGTGCACCACACTTAAAGCTGAAGAATTACAGAGTTTTCTAGATGGCTAGACAAGTGCAGGCTTTTTTGTCCTTCCAGTATTGTGGTGCAGACCTTTATCAAATCTGTAATTTCATTCAGTTACACAGAATGCCTGTAACCTTGCTGCCGCTTACAACCATGAACACGTTCCCATGCCGCCTGTTTCAAGGACAAAGAGATAGAGCTCAGATTTCAACCGGTATTTAAAAGCTCAGGCTTTTAGGAGAAAAATAAAGAAAAAGTTTTATTTTAGTTGGCTAAAACCACTGCAATATGAAGCAGATGAAAATGAGCACTAGATACTGAATGAAGGTCACTAGGCTTAGCTGAGCACGGAAGGGGAGGGAGAGAGGGAGAGAGCACTGCAGCAGAGAAGCTATGCTCAGCCAATACACGCTGGCACTTACCATCAAAATAGAAAGATCCAAAGAGAATCAGATTAAGGATCCTTTTTATATATCTTCAGTAGAAAGACATCCAAATAAAGCTCCGACTACAGCTGTCCAGACTCGGGCAAGATAGTGTGATGTTATACATAAAATACTAATATATAACCGGTAAGTCCTTTCATAGCCTTCCAAAACCTGTAAGCAGTTTGTACTGTATAAGCTATGTTAAGAAGTCTGAAGAAAATTGCTACATAGCTCTGCAGTTAAAACAGACTGTTGTATTTCCTCAGTCACTCAGGCTGCTCTGTTTTCATCTTCATAGTCTCGCAATTACTTGCATCCTAGAGGTGGCCTGGGGGTGGGGAAAATAGAATTCTCTTCCAAGTGGAAAGGAATCGAGAGACCGCATCAATATTCTTAATCAGTCATTGCAAACAACCAATCAGAAGAGCTTGAGCTGTGTCAGCATGACAGTTGACCAAAGCACTGACAGCAGAACACTGAGGCAAACCTCACATTCCACTGCTTATACAAGAACACTCACAGGGTAATCTGCTTCTTAACCCCAGTGTGGTTTTATTTTCACCTACACAAATAAATTGACTGCACGTGCTGTGGCTTCCCTTCAAAGGATAAAGCATGAAAGGTACCCAAAATGAGGTCTTCGCATTGCTGTTCAGATACACTAGCTTCTAGGTCTCTGCAGTCATACTAAAGCCAAGACAAATAAATAAACAAACAAAAAACACAGAATAAAAGTTTGAGACTTAATTTGCCCCTATCTTCTAGTATTGTTAACCCAAAGTCTGCTAGCCACTATCTATTATGTGTACAGGAGAAGCACTGAAAATTGCCACCTCTTCAAAGATTTATTTTATTTTACCCTAAAAAGGAAAGCATACTAAAGACTTAAAAGCAGGGATTTTGTTGCTGGCAATTAGCCTTGTGAAAATCAGTACAGTTTTCAACATGATATTATTGGACCTACACAGTAGCAGATCTATATGGCTGTATACGCAAAAGTTTCATCAATTAAAATTATTGTTGGATTAAATATTTTGGTGCATATGGTGTGTATCCTACTACAGAAAGACTTGAGGAAATTTGTAGTAGAGATGTACAGGTTTGGAAATATGCACTTTTATGGAGTTTATTTAAAAAAATTGAGAGCCTACCTAATCTGTGGATTTAAGTATTCCACCGGCAGGGGAAATTGCTCCTAGTCCTACTGCATGGTTTAGTTCACACTGGGGACTGGATCTTGGGTTCTATATGGACCTGAATCTGAAATGTAAATCTGAATACTCCCCAAATGGACATATTTTGCAATTAAAAATTATTCTAGATTTTAATGTCCTTTAAAAAATTGTCAAGGATGGATTTTTACCATACCATGAAATGGATTAGAATAATTTCAAAGAGACTGTTTAGGTGTTCGTAACACTGCATAGTGGGGAGAGGGAAAGCTCAAATATTCTGAGGAAGCCAGAATTAATGCAGGTCCAAAACATCATATCCACAGGTTGTCCTAAAAGAAAGGTCAACAATGGTCAGGGACCCATGGCTGAACCCAGACCCATCTCATTGCCCTCAGCTGAGTCAGTAATGATCCTGACCTCCTGATTGGCTGAAGATGCCAGTAAGTACCTTCTTTAATCCTGCAGCAGCCCAGGGTCCCTGGCTGCTCAATACCATTCCACACCCGCAGCTGTGTTTCTGGTCCTGCTCTCTGCTCCTTTTGCTCTCAGCTCCTTCCTTGCTCCAGGCACTTGCTCCTGCCTCCTGCTCCTTGTTCCCTCTCCCTGGCTTCTGGTTCCTGGTTTCCGCTCTGACTCTGGACTCCTGATTCCTGGCTCTCATCTCCAGTTCGCTCTGTAGGTTTGGTATCTGGTTTCTGACCATGGTTCTGGTCTTTGGCTCCTGATTCCCTGGCTCCAGCTCACTCCCTGGACTTAATAACTAGGCTCCTGATTTGGGATCTGGCCACTAGACCTGGTCACCTTTGCTCTAACCACTAGGTCAGCCTTCTGCCCTGACCATTAGGCAAGACCACCCATGGCCTGGACCTTAACAATAACAATAACAACTGCAAATCCAATTTATCTGATGTTCCCCAAAGTTTCTGAGTGGAAATTCTCACATTCTGAAGCTTTCTGTAAGGGAGGCCAGTGAACTTAAAGCTGCGCTCTCATATGGAGGCAAAATAAACTGGATTCAGAGTGCAGTGCTGCAGCCATCCAGCAAAAGAACTCAGGAGGAAGAAAAGGAAAAAAGAAAACTGCCTTGGGCTGAAATGAGCAGGATTAAGCCACGAGTCATTGCCAGAAGGAATGCTTGTGACGTTGCACCCCATAATGCTTTATAGAAAAATGCTTATGAGTGTAAATATGTCATAACTGTAATATGTTTTATGCTAGATATGCCATATAACATATCTTTACAAAGGTTATGTTCTACTGAATGTATTCATCCTATTTGTATGCATGTATCATTTTTATATCTGAAGTTACGAGCGTTGGCTCTATCCTTGTATTTAAAGTGTTTGCTGTAAGAAGCACATAAGGCAGATTTGGTCAACATAGTGTGAAGGAGTTATTCCAGTAATTGGGAGTACTTAGCTAACAATGGAACCAATCCACATCTAAGTTTTGCTGGGAACGTTCAAACTAACCTGTAAACAATGGCCTCGGCCTGCAAAAAGCAATCATTCATAGACATGTGACTTGTCCAGGTGACTGCAAAACTCCATCTTGTTGAAGGGATTTTACACAGGACAACAAAGGGGTTTCCACCCACAAGAGAAAGACTATATAAGCCCCTGGAAACCTCTCCATTTTGTCTTCAGCTGGCTCAAAATATAACCTCTCCACCCCAAAGAGGTGCCTGAAAGAAACTGGAACAAAGGACAGTAACTATGGGGGTGTGAGTGATTGCTGGGCCCAGACTAGGAAGGAGTCTAGTCTGTAAAAGAAGCTTATTGGAACATCTCTGAGGGTGAGATTTACCTGCATTTAGTTTCCTACTGTATTAGGCTTAGACTTGCATATTTTATTTTATTTTGCTTGTTAACTTACTTTGTTCTGTCTGTTATTACTTGGAACCACTTAAATCCTATTTTTTATATTTAATACAATCACTTTTTACTTATTAATTAAGCCAGAGCAAGTATTAATACCTGGGGGAGCAAACAGCTGTGCATCTCTCTATCAGTGTTATAGAGGCGAACAATTTATGAGTTTAGCCTGTATAAGCTTTATACAGAGTAAAACGGATTTATTTGGGGTTTGGATCCCATTAGGAACTGGGTATCTGGGCGTTGGAGACAGGAGCACTTCTGAAGCTATTTTCAGTTAAGCCTGCAGCTTTTGGGGGACGTGGTTCAGGCCTGGGTCTGTGTTTGAAGCAGCACAACCAGGCAGGGTACTGGAGTCCAAAGCTGTCAGGGAAAACGGGCTTAGAGGTAATCTCAGCACATCAGGTGGCAGTCCCAAGGGGGTTTCTGTGACCCAACCCATCACAATACTGAATGCAATCCAGACCTCTGTTTTCTGAAGAAAGACAATAGCAGTGTTCCTCTGAAAGCTTCACAAACAGTGCTTGGAAACGTTCCTTGCAGCTGGCACTGCCCCATTATTCTGCACTTCAGCTTTGGAGTTCCATTGATTGAATCAATGCTGAAACCACACTGGAATTCCAGCAAAACAAACTAGGTTGCATACACCGCAGAAGCTGAAGACAGGATACACCATATCATGCCAATCCCAGAAAACTATGACTATGCTTTGTTCACCTTCTTATTAAGGCGGCCACAAAACACATTCCTCGTGGCTATCGGAAGGTCTATACTCCTTCTGAGCAGCAGAAGACAAAGGCACTCTTCAGCCAAAGACAAAGGCACTCTTCAATTAATATGAGAAGAGTGGTGATCCACACACAGCAAAACCACTAATAAAGTCATTGAACCCTGCTGCCTGAAGAGATGGAACAAGACAGTGGAGGTCTTGACTTCACTCATTCCAGGAGCAAAGCCTGGGCACTCCTCCATAAGGTTGGAGCCACTGACTCGGCAAAACACCAGCAAACGAAAGTGACTGCCAGTGCTGTCACCTCACACCTTCTCTCTAATTGAAAGACCAAAACTGACAGACGGTTCAGAAAGTGCTCTTTCTAAATGTCCAAGAAAATCCTGTCATGTCACCACTACAGAAGAAAACAAACAAGGCCCTTATGGCCACTAAAAGTGAAAAAGTTGATGGAAAGGACCTTATTTATCCTGACTTTCTTAAGAATTTGGGCCAAAGGGATGAGCATGGCTGGCAGACCTATTCACTGCCAAACATTTAACAGAGAAGAGCCCACAAAGCTGGTGTGTGGCAATAGTCACTGTCCTCCTCAAACGTGGGAAACCACCAAACGATGACACCAACTATTGCCCCATATCACTCCTATCCACCTAGGGTAACCAGATAGCAACTGTGAAAAAAATGGGACAGAGGGTTGGGGTTAATAGGCGCTTATATAAGAAAAAGTCCCAAAAAACGGGACTGTCCCTATAAAAACGGGACATCTGGTCACCCTAGCTCCACCACTCATAAGTTAATGGAGAGGGTTTTACTGGCCCATCTCCTGGTTCTTGAGGCCATCCTGCCCAAGAAACGGGCTGGCTTCAGATCAGGACAAAGTTCCTGCAACCAGGTTGTTACCATTACTAGATACATTGCAGCTGGCTTCCAGTGGAATCTAGAAAGTGGAACAGTGTTGATAGACCTATCTGCCATCCATGCCATGGTTTGAAGTTATGAACTATTGGTGAAGGCATCAAGGCTCATCAAATGCCATAGCAATGTGTGACTCAGGGCCACAAGGTCGAGCAACCGTAGATACCACATGCTTTTGAATGAGTCGATCAGCAAAGCACACACCCTCGATGATAGTTTACCTCAAGGATCCGTGCAGACTTAATCACTATTTAATATCTAGATTAGTGATTTACATGACACCATTTCACGTAAGTCCACTTTGGCTGACATCGTTCTTGCGGTACACGGCAAAGACCTAACTGCCTTCTTTTTCAAATTGTGGGATTGTGGCTTTTGGGGCATCTAGTAAAATGTTCTTAAACATTCTCAGTTATCAAAACAGTTCACAATATGGAAGTGCTTTGATTTCTTTCAGACCTATTAAGCATGACACAAGATGGTTTGATTCAACTTGAAACTGAAATAGCCTCTGGACTCTAGAATAGTGAAAATTGAGTTTTTTGCACACTCCAGACAAAAGATTAGATAGATAGATACACACACACACACACAAACACACGCATATACACAGTATATGTTTTAATCAAAGAATTTAATACTGTACATGGCAACGATGATTGTGAAGCTTGGTTGAGCAATCAGCTGAGCCCTCCAGGGTTAACACATTAAAAACAATGTAGCCTCACACTCTACAAGGCAGCACGAATGGAGGGAGGAGACACAGCATGACAGAGAGAGACAGAGATACACATCGTGTGTGTGTGTGTGTGTGTGTGTGTGTGTGTGTGAGAGAGAGAGATGTGTATTGCCCCTTTAAGTACACTGACCCCACTCTAAGTACATTGCCTTTTTAAGTAGATCAGCAAGTTGAGACAGCAGCTGCTGCCAGCAAGCTCCCTCTGTCCTGAGTCCTGTCCTCAGGGCCGGCTCTGGCTTTTTTGCCGCCCCAGGCAAAGGCGGGGGGAGGGTGGCCGGAGCCCCAGCCGGGGCTCCGCTCTGCCCCCGGCGGCCAGAGCGCAGGGGGCAGGGCGGTGAGAGGGCGGCGAGCCCCAGCCAGGGCTTGCTGCTCCCCCCCCGGCAGCCGGGGGGAGGGCGCCGGGGGAGAGGGCGGCCAGAGCTCCGGGGGGAGGGCGGCGAGCCCGGCCGTGGCCCCGCTCTCCCCGGGGGCCGGAGCGCCGCGCCGCCCCCCTCCAGGTGCTGCCCTAAGCACAAGCTTGGTGGGCTGGTGCCTGGAGCCGGCCCTGCCTGTCCTGTGTCCCTGCTGCTCTGTGGAGATGTGGTAAAGGAGTGGGGGGCAGGAGCAGGGGGAAAAAGGGACACCTTGACATTAGCACCCCAATTCCCCCCTCCCCGGCACAGCAAGCAGGAGGCTCCCAGGAGCAGCTCCAAGGCAGAGGGAAGGAGCAGCACACAGCAGTGGGGGAGAGGGACAGCTGAACTGCCCGGCTATTGATAGCCTGCTGGGTGGCAGCCGCACAGGGAACTTAGGGGAGCTGATGGGGGGCTGCTGGTCCACCCTGGTTCCAAGCCCCCAGCCGCTATCTCCAATAGGCTACTCTTTTCGCAAGCAGTGGACAAAGCAGGTGGCTGCCAAACAACGTTATAAGGGAGCATTGCGCAACTTAAACGAGCATGTTCTCTAATTGATCAGCAACGTAACAAGAAAACAACGTTAACCAGGATGACGTTAAGTGAGGAGTTACTGTATGTCTTGTTAGTTCCATTTTTTTTTAATGGAGTTTTTGAGTTTGTTTTGTTTTTTAAATACTCTTCTTTTTCATTAAATTAAGGAAGGGTACAAGCAAGTTCTTCCACAGCTTCTGAAGACCCCAACCTGGGGCTCCTTGAAAAATTCCGTTTTTTAGTTCTTTTCTTTTTTTTTAAAGAACATATTGGGGGTTCCCTGCCAGAGGTGGTCCAAAATATATTGCTTGTTTCTGATTAAAAAAACCTTTGGCATACGCGATTTGAATAAAATAAAACTTGCAACCTTTAAGGATCAGCCTGTTTCCCATCTCTCAGGTGTTTTAAGGAAACTATATGTTGATATTCACACTAGTTTTCAGGAATGGCAGCCCTTTCAGGGTTTAGACCACGCTTCATATGCATAGTGCACTTACCACATGTCTAAAAGATCTTATCAGGAATAATTTATCTTGTTTGGTCTCTGGCCCTGTACCCTTCATTTCCTATTTGTTTCCATAGCTCAGATTTAATTTTTCGTGGATTGACTTATTCTTGCTAAAAATCAAACTGAAGTCTCAATTTAATGTTGCATTTTAAATTGGGAAGTTGATCATTAACATTTAGTGACTATAAAGAATATTTTTGTAAGCTGCTGAGCTGTCGTGGTTACATATAATGCCATATTAATGAAGACTTCATTATACAAGAAATTGAAGCAAATTAGTGCTAACAATATAGGAATACAAACAGCATAGCAGGTGAAGCAATTACACCTCTTAAAAGATCACCAATTAATGAAACAGAATATTCTATTTTGTTCCAATTACTTACCTAATTATAAAGACCTGAAAGCTTTGCTAATAAAACAAATCCACTAATAGGCCACTAATTTTACTGTGGGTGCAAACAAATGTTAACTATATATTTTATTTGAAGAGAAAAAAGGCCAAACTTTTCCTGCATTGTTCAGTTTACAACCAGAAAGTGGTGATTTGTACCTCACAATCTCATAATCAGTCAATGCCAAACCTATAGTTCAGTGCCTACTGCTGCAGACAACTGCTGCACTACAGGGATGCTGTCCTTTTGATCAGATGTCAAACTGAAGTCTACTTACCTTTTTCTGGTGAAAGTTAAAGAATCCACAATATTTTTTCACAATAATAAATGATAGCTTTAGAGTCCAGACCAACATTCTCTCTTAACACAACAGGTCATTATGCTGCAGTCTGAGTAAGCTATTTGTGAACACATAATAGCTGTCACCGTCGCTTATCATCACTGAACTATCAGCAGCAAGGGCTGATGACATTTAAATGGGGGTAAACAAATTAAACAGCCGCATGCAGCATCAAGTAAGGACAACAGGCCTTTAATGAAGCATATCATGAGACTATTGAATTTACATTGGCTTACTCTAATGATAAGCCTTTCAAATATGTAACTTTCAAAATGGTTAGATAATTTAAACTGCAAGGAAAAGAAAGGACCTCTACAGACTACATAGGTTGAATCAAAGATGGGAATATTTATATTCCTCTCGATGAAAGCTGAAAATGGAACAATATTTATGTTAAAATAGGAGGCGGGGAAGTTACCCTTAGTATGGTGCTCAGCAGAAATGTTAAAGGTGAATTCCAAACAAAATTTCAAATATTTAGCCTGGCAGAAGGTGAGAACTGCTCTGTACCTATTCTTGAGTAGCATGGATAAAATTTTGAGATTTTGCACTGTCAACAAGAAAGCTTCTTAACAGCTAGATCCATCCCCCAAATGTAAGAAAATAAACCTTTTAGACATTGATGCATTGTGATCAATGTAAAAAGCCTAAATCATTGTTAAAAACAAAATATTATAAAAATTCTAGGCCTTTGTTCTATTTTGTATGATATCCATTGTAAGTTCAGGATAGTCCTGGCAAGAGAATCATGTTCTGGCTTCTACCTCACAGCAGAAACCATAATAAAGACTTCACATCGCTAAACATCAAAGACAAAACTGATCAAACTCTGTTGAAATTGACTCCATCTAATGAACTTTAATGTTGACCAAATTATTGGCATCTTGCAGAACTGGATTGGCCCCCATGGTCCTATCCTTTTTATTGTTCTTTCAAAGTGTATTTTCAAAGCACAAGCTAAGTGAGTATTACATATAAGAGACAAAAATCTTAAAGATGGCTATGGTAAAGAGAGTTCAAATGGTTTTCCAAGAAAGGGAGAACATTTCTTTAAATTCATCTTGCTGCTCACTTAGTTGATCTGTTACTTCAGATCACTCAGAAATTTATGACATGTAAGCACTTTGATGCCCTCCATTTTTGAAAGCTTAACCTTTAATCTGTTAGGAATACAATAGACAAATATACCAGAACAAAGATTTGTGTTGTGAGAGCCTACAGTGGAAATTTTTGTTTAGAAATGATACAATTACTAATCATGTTGGATCCACATAGTACCCTAAACAAGAAGGGATGAAGAAAAACAGAAGTTCCAAAATTCTGGTTATGGCTTCAAATAGCTATTATAATGAATCGTTCTAGGCAACTGCCATAAACAATGCCATTAGCCGCCTTGTCTACATATGGAGTTTTTCCAAATTAACTGATCCTGATTAACGCTATATGTTCCAAAATAAGAGTGCCTTGTTCCTGTTTAATTTAATTCACTGAGTTAAGATAAACAGGAACAGGGTGCACGTGTGGGTGGGGATGGTGCACATGGGGCCTCTCTTTCTTGCATGCCTCCCGCAAGGGGCAGGAAAAACTGCGGTCCCTGTGCTCAAAGTAAGGCAAGAACTGTTTGTGCCATGCATCCCAGCTCCAGGGGACAGGTAAGGGCAGGGCTAGTGGATTACTAAAAAGGAAGCATGTTACCCCCTCCGGAAGGATGTAATGTGCATAGGATGTAGTGTGTGTATTTCTGCAGCAGACTGGAAAACATGGGAGAAGGATTATACCTCAGTTTTGGGGTAGGATCATGTTGTGGTAGCACCATAAACACCCATGCTTTCCCTGCCTTTTGTGTGGCTGGGGATACACTTGGTCATCCCACAACATTCAGAGAAGTCATGTAATTGGAGCTCAAAGGAGGGGCCAACATCCAAAAGTTTCCCACACAGATCAGACAAGCACATGTCTTTACAAGACCAGCTCTTCTCTGGTTCTTGTACTCCCCTGTTACTGTGAGTGGATTAGCAAGTAAATTGACTAGAACGTATCCTGAGCTCTGAAGCAAAAGACTCAAAATTAACAGCAAATTTTTTTTTACATACATCAGAAGCAGGCAGCCTGCCAAACAATCAGTCGGGACACTAGAAGATTGAGGAGCTAAAGGAGCACTCAAGAAAGAACAGGCCTTTGCAGAAAAGCTAAATGAATTATTTGCATCAGTCTTCACTGCAGAGGATGTGAGGGTGATTCTCACACCTGAGCCATTCTTTTTAGGTGACAAATCTGAGGAACAGTCCAGATTGAGCTGTTAGTAGAGAATGTTTTAGAACAAATTGATAAATTAAAAAGTAATAAGTCACCAGGACCAGATGGTATTTAGCCAAGAGTTCTGAAGGAAATCAAATATGAAATTGCAGAACTACTAATCGTGGTATGTAACCTATCGCTTAAATCAACTTTTGTACCACATGACAGGAGGATAGCTAATGTGACACCAATTTTTTTTAAAAAGCTCCAGAGGTGACCCTGGCAATTACAGGCCAGTCAGCCTACCTTCAGTACTAGGCAAATTGGTTGAAACTATAGTAAAGAACAGAATTATCAGAAAGGATATTACCTAACCTACCTTGTCTCTAAAATTATCAGACACATAGAGGAACATGATTTGTTGGGGAAGAGTAAACACAACTTTTGTAAAGGGAAATCATGCCTCACTTATCTAACAGATAGGTGAGGCATGACAAACACTTGTCAGGAATGGTCTAGTTATTAATTAGTCCTGCCTTGAGTGCAGGGGACTGAACTAGATGACCTATTGAGGTCCCTTCCAGACCTACACTCCTTTGGTTCTTATGATAAGAATTCTTTGAAGAGGTCAACAAACATGTGGACGAGGGTGATCCAATGGATATAGTGAACTTGGACTTTCAGAAAGCCTTTGACAAGGTCCCTCACTAAAGGCTCTTAAACAAAGTAAGCAGTCATGGGGTAA
Organism: Chrysemys picta bellii; assembly: GCF_011386835.1. Taxonomy (NCBI): domain Eukaryota; kingdom Metazoa; phylum Chordata; order Testudines; family Emydidae; genus Chrysemys; species Chrysemys picta. The sequence continues at coordinate 87,394,964 of NC_088791.1, read as the reverse complement.
GAGGGAAGGATCAGTAACTGGTTAAAAGACAGGAAACAAAGGGTAGGAATAATGGTTAATTTTTAGAAGACAGGTGCATAGCAGTGTCCCCCAGGAATCTGTACTGGGACCTGTACTGTTCAATGTATTCATAAATTGTCTGGAAAAAGGGGTAAACAACAAAATGGAAAAGTTTGCAAATGATACAAAATTACTCAAGATAGTTAAGTCCAAAGCTGATTGCAAAGGGATCTCACAAAACTGGGTGACTGGGCAACAAAATGGCCGATGAAATTCAGTGTTGATAAATGAAAAGTAATGCGCATTGGGAAACAATCCCAATTATACATAAAAAATGATGGGGACTCTAAATTAGCTGTTACCAGAAAGAGATCTTGGAATCATTGTGGATAGTTCTCTGAAAACATCTACTCAACATGCAGCGGCAGTCAAAAAGTTAAGAATCATTAGGGAAAGGGTAGATAATAAGACAGAAAATATCATAATGCCACTATACAAATCCATGCCATGCTGATATCTTGAATACTCATGCAGTTCTGGTCAACCCATCTCAAAGAAGATATGTTAGATATTGAAAATGTAGAAAGAAGGGCAACAAAAATGATGAAGGGTATGTAACAGCTTCCTTAAAAGAAGAGATTAAAAAGATGGGGACTATTCAGCTTGGAAAAGATACAACTGAGGGGGGATATGATAGAGGTCTATAAAATCATGAATGGTGTGGAGAAAGTGATTAAGGAAGTGTTATTTACCCCTTCACATAACACAAGAACCAGGGGGGTCATCCAATGAAATTAATAGGCAACAGGTTTAAAAACAAACAAAAGGAAATACTTCTTCACAAAAATGCTCAGTCAACCTGTGGAGCTCACTGCCAGGAGATGTTGTGAAGGCCTAAACTATAACTGGATTAAAAAAAAGAAATAGATAAGTTATTAGCCAAGATGGTCAGGGATGAAACCCCATGCCTTGGGTGTCCGTAAGCCTCTGGCTGCCAGATGCTGGGATTGCATGACAGGGGATGGATCACTTGTTTGCCCTGTTCTATTCATTCCCTTTGAAGCATCTAGCACTGGCCACTGTCAGAAGACAGGATACTGGGCTATATGGACCATTGGTTTGATGCAGTATGACCATTCTTTTGTTCTTGCGTTTTTAAGCAGTAGTACACAGAGTATTTATGATATTAAGATTCTAGTCAACTTCCTCCTACTGTTGTTATGGACTGAACTCTGCTGGCCTGGCCTAAAAAGAGGAAGTAGGAAAGGTATGCAGAGAAAGTTTTACACATTAGTCTGTCTGAAAGGTACATTCAGTCTCCTCTCATTCTTACACAGAAAAGAGAAACAAGAAAGTTTAAAATGTACACATGTGAGATAAACAAGCCCTTCGGAAGAGTATTATCATCTTCAATTTCAATTCACTTAACTTATTTTAACAATGCGCATTCCATCTAAACAGGTCTGTAAAATATATCCCTATATGAAATTGTGGAAAGAAATCTTTCAGCAGTTCCCATTTAATTGAGAAACCAAACAGATATCTTTGATTTGGCAAGAAAGTGAACAAACACTAAAGATCATAAAAGGAACAGGCTTTAAAATGTTTACATCTATATTTTCAGGTTTTTTTTAAATAACCCCCAACAGTCCTTTGTTCAATCCCTACTCTGTGTGTGTGTGTGTGTCCACTATTTAATACTCTAGACACTTTTCACTGAAATATTTCTTACAGCCAAAATATTCAGATAGAGGTCTCTACTTTCAGCTATATACTAGGCATGTTATTAAAGCAAATATATGGTACTTAAGTGCTTCTGAAAATCTCACCCCTCGAGTACTTGATGCTCTAGTATTTGTAAAACATTTCCTTTGCAAGCTCTTCTAAACTGATACATTCAAATCCTTGATTGGAATAAAGTAAAGAACATTTAAAAAGACTGTAGTGTTCATTGTTTTCAGTAGTAGTAATCATGCCCCATGCTGAATAATCCATAGCCTTTGAAACTATGGATTTTTCCACTTATGAATGATTTTAAGAGGTTCTTCAACCTCTGATGGGAATTCATCTCTGTTTGCTCAAAATTAGACCTTTTGAAATTTGACAAAAACAAATACCCACTCACCCCACACAAGACCCACCACAGAGTTGCCAATAGCCCGACACTCACTTGGGATGTGGGAGATTCAGGTTCAAGTCCCTGCTCTGAATCAGGCAAGGCAGGGACTTGATCCAGGTCTCCCACATCCTTGGTGAGTGCCCAACCACTGGCTATTTCTGGCTGGATGTCTCTCTCTCTCTCATTTTGCTTTTGAGGAATCAGTATTGCACGACAAAAAAGTCTCATAAAAAATGTCCCAACCAGCTCTACTTGTCTCATTTATTATCCAAATTTGGAAGCCTGGGAAGCCTGCCAGGAGTGTGGGTACTGTGTCAGGAGACTTACGTCATTTTGTAATTCAGATAAATAATCATTTTCATGTTAAATCAATACCACCACCAGGTATGGCTTTAAGAGTAGGACAGAAAAATTGTCACCATAAATAACCCTTGAAGAGTTTCACAGCAGGAATAAGCCATCTAGCTAGAACACTTCCCCGTTCAAGACTGAAAAGCAAGGGTGCATAATTAGATGTGCTGCTCAGAAGACAAGTATCTAACTCTAGCAAGGGCAATAAATGGAGAGACGCCAGAAACATAAAGGGAAAGAGGTAATATGGAGAAGTGGGAAGGGAAAGATATAATAGGGACCTGGGAATGCACAGTAAACAAATTTTCTTGTTGCTTCAGTGAGAAAAATGAGGACAAAGCACCCAGAAAAAATTATTTGCTTATTTTGGCCAGGATTATCATTTAAAAATCATCTGAAACATGCAGAAAATAAATAAAAAAGAATGACTGTATTGAGTGTTACTATAAAAATGAACATAATATTTTGTTTTTATTTTCCTTTCAGCTTCTTCCTCTATAGTCTAATTTATTAAACATTAGTGCCTGGGTCTGGGACAGAAAGAAATTTGTTAGACTTCTATAAGGCAGCACAGCAGACTCCAAGCCACGGATTTCAAAAGAGACTGGCTAAATGTAAAGGTTTCAGAGTAGCAGCCGTGTTAGTCTGTATCCACAAAAAGAACTTGAGTACTTGTGGCACCTTAGAGACTAACAAATTTATTTGAGCATAAGCTTTCGTGGGCTACAGCCTACTTCATCGGATGCATGTAGTGGAAAATACAGTAGGAAGTATCTTCCTACTGTATTTTCCACTATATGCATATATATACACAGAGAACATGAAACAATGGGTGTTACTATACACACTATAAGGAGAGTGATCAGTTAAGGTGAGCTTTTATCAGCAGGGGAGAAAAAGAACTGTTTGTAGTGGTAATGAAAATGGCCCATTTCCAGCAATTGACAAGGAGATATGAGGAACTGGGGGGGGGGGGGGGGGGGGAGGAGAAATAAGCATGGGGAAATAGTTTTACTTTGTGTAATGGCCCATCCACTCCCAGTCTTTGTTCAAGCCACCAGGTTTGCCGTGACATTATCGACATTATCGGGGATACTGTTCCTGATGGCTTGTAGTCCATCTTTGTGTGGGATGTTGGTGTAGAGGGCTTCTACATCCATAGTGGCTAAGATGGCGTTTTCAGGAAGATCACTAATGGATTGTAACTTTGTCCTCACCCATAACTATTTCACATTTGGGGACAATGTGTACCTTCAAATCAGCGGCACTGCTATGGGTAAATGCTGGTAAATCATCTCAGAGGGAAGACCAGAGGGGACTGTGTTTTGATGTGTGCTAAAGCATAGAAAATGTTATGTTGAAATCTTATACTGGAATGGTTGTAACAGAAACAAAAAGGGGTAAGTGTGCATTAGAAACATCAGTAGATTTACTCTTGAATAGCTTTTGTTTAAATGTTATTCATTGTATTCCAAATACTATTTACAATGTTTTCTACTAGTTACGATGTGTTTTATGTACTGTTAAATGTTTGTTTTCCTATGAAAGAGTGTGGTGCTCTCTCTTTGAAATTGGCTGGAAGCTATCAACATCAGTTTACTAGCCCTGAAGTTTAACTCTGTGTAATGCTTTCTGAAAAGTCCTGAAAAGACTGAATTCTGGCCTGAGCTTCAGCAAAAGAGTTAAATTGAGGTGTGGAAAGAAGGGAAGCATAATGATGATACATTATGTGATCCTGGCAGACCAGGTGCCAGCTCATTCCAAGGCCCCAGGCCTCACTGAACATTTACAAATGCATAGCTTGAGACCAGTCTTGCTTACCTGTGTGTTAGCATTATAATATATGGAGATATACTTATCTCATAGAACTAGAAGGGACCCTGAAAGGTCATTGAGTCCAGCCCCCTGCCTTCACTAGCAGGACCAAGTACTGATTTTGCCTCAGATCCCTAAGTGGCCCCCCTCAAGGACTGAACTCACAAACCTGGATTTAACAGGTCAATACTCAAACCACTGAGCTATCCCTCCCCACCCTGAGATTCAATGTTAAGTTGATAAGAATGTGTTTAGTCTGCTTGTAGGATGCTGTCTGTATTGATCTCACTTATAACCTCTAGAACCCATGGTGTAAAGTGATATTGAGTGTTTGCATTGTAAACCCCTGTAATTGTGTAACTCACCAAACAGGAAAAGCAGCATTAATTAAGGTAAAGGGCTCAGCCTGCAAAGGAGATGGCCCACTAAAGGCAAATGAGGTATTGTGTAGCATCAAAGGAGAGAGGCCCTGTTGATTGCATTCCTCACTCCCTCAAGGAAGGAGAGACCTATGCATGAACTCATCCCATCTTTTTAGACTCTGAAGTGGAGGGGATAAAAATCCCTGACCATGAGAAACTAAATTTCTTTTATGCTGTTTAGACTCTGCAGGGCAAAGATTCCTAAATATAAGCAAGAGATCCCCATGCTACTTGGCATGGGTTAGTCCTGAAAGACATTTTGAATTGACAGATTGCTACAACTGTCACCTGTTGAATCACAGACTGAAAACTCATTTGTGTATATATATGATTGCTTTAACCTGTAAATAACTTTTTCCTTTATTTTTCTTAGTTAATAAACCTTTAGTTAATTACAGGATTGGCTTACAGGCATTATCTTTGGTGTGAGATCTAAGGTACAAATTGACCTTGAGTAAGTGACTGGTCTCTTTGAGACTATGAGCGATCTGAATATTTTGTAATCTGTGGAGTAAGTGACCATTTATCACATAGTCCATCTTGCCTGGAGTGTCCAAGGAGACTTTCTGTGACTCCATTATAAGACTATTATAGAACATTCCAATGGTTTGGGGTGTCTGCCCTGTTTTTTGACAGTCTGCCCAGAGTTGCCCTCGATTGTGAGCCATTTCAGACAGCAAGACATATTGCCTGACCATAAAGAAAGTGAAGCATCCATGGCAAGTATTTCAAAAGCAATCCCAATGTCTGTACTGTACTCAGCACTCCCAATAGCGGGGTTACAGATACTTACCAGGAGCTTGTTCCACAGCCCACTGAAGTCAATGGAAAGATTCCTACTGACTTCATTGGGTTTGAATCCGCTCTAGTTGACCAAGATGTCTTCCAAAATGATTTTTTTTTTAATTACAGGGAAGATGGAAGCTGTAACTATGACAGGGAATTGATACAATGGGAAGGGGGTGAAGAGAAGAGGAGGGGAAAGAAAGAGCTATGGGGAAATAATTGTGGGATACCAGAAAGATGAAAAAATGGATGGATAGAGGAGTCTAGGCCTTTGTACTCCTGTCTCCATAGCACAAATGTCAAGTGTCTCAGCAGCCCAAAATGGAAGCTAAGCACGAGCTGAAACTCTAAGAACATTTTTTTTCTCAAACATGATTATATTTGGATATAAAGATATTTTCCTTTTATATGCTTAGTTATTCTAACACTTCTCTTACTGTATCGACTGCCAGCAATGCCCAGCATGGACTGACTGTAGTTCACAAGTAATTGAGATAAAATAACAGCTATTTGATTAGAGTCATTGAGGTTTTTACTCACGAAAGCTTATGCCCAAATAAATCTGTTAGTCTTTAAGGTGCCACCAGACTCCTTGTTGTTTTTGTTTCCGTTACTCTGGATTTCAACTGCAGTTCCGGAAGTAAAATCTCAGATATTAAGCAACTGATAAATCCCATGACATAGGTATGTTTGGTCTAAGAGAGTCATAGTTATTAACACCACACTTGTCAGCTGAGAGCTGCTATTGGTAAAAATGAAGGGAAAACCTTCCAAAGACCTGAAATTTAAGTTAATTATCAAAACAATTGGAGAGATTTTGAAATACCTGCATGCATCAAAAATGACCTAATGGGATTGGAACATCAGAGATTCCTAAAGGAAAATGAACACTACGAACATTTAAGTTTCCTAGCAAAAAGCAGTAAAAACAATGACATTAAGGACTTAATTTCTGTTTTAGATGGGCGCCAAACTCTGCCTTCAGTTATACCACTGAAGTCATTGGATTTAATGCAGGCTTATCTCACTGGAAGTGAAGGCAGAATCTGTCCTTCTGTGCGCAACCTTCAATGAAGCTAGGGGAATATATCTAAGCAAAGTGCTGAGCACGGGCCCCTGATCCAGCAAAGCACTCACATGCTTAACTTTAAACACGAGTGGTGCCATGGAAGTCTACTCACCTGACTACTCACCTGATTAAAAGCCAGTCAGCACGTACGTAAGTGCTTTTCTGAATCAGGGCCAGCATGCTCAGCACTAAGTAGAACTGAAAGCCGAGTCCTGCACAGTGGGCCACACTGCCTTCACTGTAAACAGACAGTTCTCGTCCAATTTTAAAAGTGCCAAGGAGGAGAATTAGAATTCAAACATACAAACTTCTTAATATTATTGAGGAATACATCCAAATTTGAAAAGCAGCTACGTTTAATTTGTATAGGCAAATTCTACTCAATATTTTAATACTCGCTACATAATTTATTTTGAATATAAATGGTCAAAAATTAAAAAACAACAACTTTTACATTCATTTACTCCCTAATTAAAGGACCAATTCATTATAATCTCCCAGTTTATGTTCTTAAAATGTGCTTTCATATAATTTTGTGATAAATGTTGGGTTTTTTAGAATTTCATCCAATTACAGAGTCGTACATTTGTCACCTATGAAAATTCCAGAAGTTTGCAAAAATATATTCAGCAAATTATTGTAAAAATCAAGAGTGTCTTCACTTGTTGGGAGAGAAGTAGCAGCTGGCTATGGGAAGGAAATTTAGGAACTCTGAAATGCTGCATTTGTTTTTGGGATAGACAGAAGCAAGGAAGTGGGGTGAAACACCATTGCACACATCCAGAGCACAAGAAATTGTGTTATTTGGAAGCTAAGATAGGGCCAATCAAATATAGCATCTGCAGAAATATAATACAAAATTACTTGGTGTATGTATTGTGACAGACCCAGACCAGTGGGGTACAGGAGTCTGGTAGAGGGCAAATATACTGGTCACTGGAAGAGTAGTTTTCTGTTCCCTGAGTGACCAGAGCAAGGGCTGCACTAGAGTAATCAGGAACCTGCTAGAACCAGTTAAGGCAGGCAGGCTAATTAGGACACCTGGAGTAGGGTTACCATATTTCAGCGAGCAAAAAAGAGGACGTGAGGAGCCCTGCCTTAGCCCCGCCCCTGCCCCTCCCACTTCCCGCCCCCCCTGACCTCCCAACCCTCCCCCCGTTCCTTGTCCCCTGACTACCCCCTCCTGGGATCCCTGCCCCTAACTGCCCCCCAGGACTATCTAAGCCTCCCTGCCTCTTGTCCCCTGACTGCCCCAACCTTTATCCACACCCCCACCCCCAGACAGACCCCTGGGACTCCCACGCCCCATCCAACCACTCCCCACCCCCTGACAGCCCCCCCCAGAACTCCCAACCCATCTAAACCCCTCTGCTCCCTGTCCCCTGACTGCTCCGATCCCTCTCCGCACTCCTGCCCCCTGACAGCCCCCCCCAGAACTCCCAACCCATCTAAACCCCTCTGCTCCCTGTCCCCTGACTGCTCCGATCCCTCTCCGCACTCCTGCCCCCTGACAGCCCCCCCCAGAACTCCCAACCCATCTAAACCCCTCTGCTCCCTGTCCCCTGACTGCTCCGATCCCTCTCCCCACTCCTGCCCCCTGACAGCTCCCCCCCAGAACTCCCAGCCCCCTACCCCCCCCGCTCCTTGTCCCCTGACTGCCCCCTCCTGGGACCCCTGCTCCTAACTGCCCTCCAGAACCCCACCCCCTACCTAAGACTCCCTGTTCCTTGTCCCCTAACTGCCCCCTCCTAAGACCCCCCCCCCAACTGCCCACCAGGACCCTACCCCCTACCTGTACCCTGACTGCCCAAAACTTTCTCCACTCCCCCCAAAAAGCCCCCCCCCCCGTTTCTTGACTGCCCCCTCCAGAACCTCCCTGCCCCTTCTCCTGCCCCCCTTACCCTGCTGCTCAGAACAGGGTGTTGGGCTCTGTGCGAGCCGGACACGTGGCTGAGCTCCCCAGCACAACAAAACCCGGTCCCTGGCCCTGCACAACAAAACCCGGTCCCTGGTCCGGACCGGGTTGCAGGGGAGAGCTGCCCTTGTATCAGCACAAAGTGCTCTCGCTCCCGTTTTGCTACGCTGCATGGCAGAAACCGCTCCCAGTTGCAAAAGGGGAGGGCTGCACTTTGTGCTGAGACACTTGCTCAGAATGCAGGGCGGAGCTCCTCTCCAGCTGCTCCGGAGTCCAGCCCGGGACTTTCCTGCACCCCTCCCAGCCGCTCGCTCTGCTGTGCCGGGGGAGGGGGAAATCCCGGACATTGTGAGTGCTTTACAAATTCCCCCCGGACGCTATTTTTAGCACAAAAAGGAGGACATGTCCGGGTAAATCCGGACGAATGGTAACCCTAACCTGGAGCCAATTAAGAAGAAACTGCTAGAATCGATTGAGGCAGGCTAATCAGGGCACCTGGGCTTTAAAAAGCAGCTCACTTCAGTTTGTGGTGCGAGTGTGAGGAGCTGGGAGCAAGAGGCGCAAGGAGCTGAGAGGGAGAGAGGGTGGGTGTGCTGCTGGAGGACTGAGGAGCACAAGCGTTATCAGACACCAGGAGGAAGGTCCTGTGGTGAGACTAAGGAAGGTGTTTGGAGGAGGCCATGGGGAAGTAGCCCAGGGAGTTGTAGCTGTCATGCAGCTGTTACAGGAGGCTCTATAGACAGCTGCAGTCCACAGGGCCCTGGGCTGGAACCCGGAGTAGAGGGCGGGCCCGGGTTCCCCCCAAACCTTCCAATTGACCTGGACTGTGGGTTCTTCCAGAGGGGAAGGTCTCTGGGCTGTTCCCCAACCCACATGGTGAATCTCTGAGGCAAGAAAATCCTCCAATAAGCGCAGGACCTACCAAGACAGAGGAGGAACTTTGTCACAGTATCTCAAACAATTGTTAAGACATAACTTTAAAAGTATTAATGTATTCTGAAAACTAAGGCCCTGATCCTGAAAAGACTTATGTGCATGCCTATCTTTGGGACTACTCATGCTTAAAGTTAAGCATATATGTAAGTCTTTGGAAGGTCAAGGCCTAAGTCAGTATAAAATAGCCTTGTAAGGAACTACATTTATTGTCTTTCAAATATTTCCACATCCAATTTGCAGATAAAAAGATAATCATCTTTCCAACAACCAGCCCCACAAAGTGTGCCTGGGATTTGAGGGTCAAGCTGGGTTCCCCTGGCTTGCATAACGCTAAGGGCCCTGTCCTGCATTCTCTGTGTACACCCAAACCTTCCACATATGTTGTGAAGAATTGCGGAACAAGGGATCAGAACCTCACTACAATGAAGAGTCTACAAACAAAATGTTCTTATAAACTCGGTTGATTATTCTTGAGCTAGGAAAGAACCCAGCTCATTCGCCAAGAACTGAATGGACTTCACAGACTTAACAGGAATAAAATGTGATGAAAGCTTACACTAGTTTTCCAAGTAAAATAAGCAGATATGACTTTGAGTATACATAAGAAATAGTTCTGTTAAGTAAGAAGGTATCATTTTCACACAGCTACTTTTGTTCCCATAATCACATTAACATCTATTAATGTGATCACTTGATCAAAAAGTTCTACACAAACTGCAAATTTTATAATATTATGTATGTACATACATACATTTCTGTACTCCACCTATCCAAACTTTATGGCACTAAAATTTTTAACTAAACTTTTCAAAAGGTGACTTGAATATTTCACTTTAGGATTCACAAATGGCATGAAAAGGTTAAACCAATTTGTGCTTTATATCTAGAACTAAAGATACCAAATATATACAAGCTAATGGTCTCATCCTGAATACCTTTATGTACATGTGTCATTTCATTAACCTCATAGGATTTACTCACAAGCTTGATATGAGATGCAGAGATGTTTGCAGGTTGTGTTCTAAATCATTAAAATATAATAGAAATTGTATGTTAGACCATGTACCTATTCTATGAAGTTTAATTAAATAAGGATTTCAGGGATGCAGATCTTAGCTTTCTTTTCTGAAAATTTGTAATCCACATTGGTCCTTGAACCTTCTAGAAATCACCCACTTTTCATAACCCTTCCCTACAATACAGCCGTGCTAAACATGTGTTGTAATGAACTTTGATTTTGTTCAAACTTTGCCTAAGTTTGAGGTTCTTTCTGGTCTGTGAATTTTGAAATGGGTATTTCACTTCCACACTCAAGTATCCATCCCCATGCCTGGCTGCCTGGGAACTGTTAAAAAGTTCCCTAGCTACCTTGCTATGATTTATCAGTCACTACCTCACTAACTTAGTCCAGAGCTGGCTTCAGTGGAAAAGGGAGGTTTTTTCTTCTCCAACCGCAGTGGCAGGGGGATGGGTTGGGAAACCAAACTACTACCTGCCTCCCATAAGAACTCTGGGGAGTTAGAGGGCAGTCTCCCTATCTGGCAGTTTCCACAAAGACAGAGAAGCAGCAGCCATCCTAAAGACTCTGAGAACTCCTGTCTCTGGTTGGTCCAATAATGTCTATATTTGTTGACCTTCAGGTCAGGGTGGAAATTTTGTCAGGCTTTTACCTGAAGATGCCCTGGTGGGATACATTTTGATTTATACTGATCATATGTTAATTATTACGTTATGTACATGAACTCAGACATTACATGACAAGCAGTTTCAAAATTCTTTACACAAAAGTATATTTTCTTGGGCTGACAATGTACAAATTCCAGTTCTACAAAAACTCAAACAGCAACAGTTGCTTTACTCAGCCTTTTTTGCAGACTCTGCTATGTGGTATTTAACCCTCAATCCTGGTACCTGCCAAAAGATGGGCTGAGCATCAAACCTCCTTGGTATATTCAGTATATACATGCTTGGTAGCTACATAAAATGATATTAAGAGTACAGGACAATCCCCCACTTTGAGAAAAAAATCACACCACTTCTCAAAGCATATGTTTCTTTTCTATATAAAAGGAATATATTTGGTTGGAGGAATCTGACAACACAATGCCAATATGTTCATTCCAGGCAGTGTCCTGATTACAATGGTACCAAACATACAATCTTTTAATCAGAAGTCTGGTTTCCATGGTGACCATCACATCATCATCTGCTGTTTAAGACGACCATGTTATATGTCACTCATCCCCGCAGTTCAGGTGCCATAACACTCAGGTGTCCTAGTTAACGTACATATTTTCTGAGCCTAGGCAAATGGAAGACTTCAATGCCCAACTTTCACATGCACAATGCACAACTCACAGTGCCTTTGAACCTGGAGCAATGTGAACTGGTGCTGAAAACACATCCACGATCCACAGCTTTTGTGTCATATGCCAAATAAAATATCGTAGCTGCTAATCAATCCCCATTAAAAATGTAAACTGATGAGTTCTTAAGAGTATATGGGTTACACTAGTACCAAACAGGTGAACCTTTGCATGGGATTGTCAAACTCCAACTTTAAACCACATCAGCATCAGTCTGTGTTTTGCCATCACCTACTGGCATTACAACTGTGGAAGACAGCACCTTACTTTTCTTCCATAAACCCAAATCTTTTCCAGTTATCTAATGTCTGAAACCAAACTGAAACTGGACCTATTCTGTTCTTTTTCTAAGCTTGTATGTGTGGTTTCAACTCGGATATGATAGGCATTCCTTCAGCCCTCAATGGCCAAACAAACAAAACATTTCAAGCATCAGCAACCCTAATCATCACGAATTTACCACAGCATTCAAAGTTCATTGCAGAGACATCACTGTCTGTTCCTTACAATAAATTGCCTGCCTTATTCAGATGCCCAGCTCACTCAGCACCTAATGCTGATCCAGCTCCCTTTTTTTAGCAATGACTCATTCAATTTCTTCCTCACTCCCTGCTGCCTCAATTCAAGAACATTATATAACCAAGTCTGACAAAACAGATACTTGCAATTTTTGATGTCACAGCCTCACTTCCCACTCATAATTGAAGACATGGATACTCTTTGCAGTTTTATCAGGGACTGTTAGCGCAGATGCTAAAATAGCATCTCTGCTAATACGCTAGCAAAATGTAATTTTTTCTCCATAGATAGTCTGTTGGGTCGAGTATGAGCCAGGAGGCATAGACTCTAGTCCTGACTTCACCGAAGACTCACTTTGTGACATTGTGAAAGAGTCACATAACTTGTCTGTGCCTCAGTTTTCTGATCTATAAAATAGGAATGATGCTTATGCACTTTTGCAAAGGGCCCTGAATGCCTACATATGAACAGCTGAAGAATATTATTATTTCTAAGTGGAGTGGTAATTACACCTCTCATTAGGGTTGTCCAAGCACTTCCTCTCTAATGTCTTGTTTTCGGATAATTGTCACTTTCTAGAATTTTCACCTTACTGATTGGAAATTTGCAGGCCCAGGCATGATAGTATATTTAGCAACTGATGGAGCAAGGAGCTGTGTTAGAGAAGCACCAAAGAAGTATTAAAATTAGTAATAATAATAAAAGCAAGAGAAATAATAAAAAAAAGAAAAAAGAAGGAAAAGGAAAAGATTTTCTTTCTTGAAGAACTACAGAGGAATTACAGTGTTTGCCATTTTAAAAGGCAGCATTTGTACACAACAGCCACACAGTTGTATCTGACATACTTCCATTTTTCTCCTATGCATAGAATGGGAAATAAATGGGTTATTGTGAGGTGACCATTGCACATGATGCTAATACCTTTAACTATATTCCTAAAAAAGAAAGGGGTAGACACCACTTACTGCAGAGGAGTCAGAGCAGCGCAGGGAATCAGAGTGTGATGTGCCACAAATACTTTAAATACTTCTTTTCAAAATGCAAAAATGTAGTCTTGCGCAACGGATTGATTGGGCCTGCACTACTCTGTCTTCTCACGCTGTGTTCAGGTTAGGGTTGAGATATGCTGATTGGACAGTATGTAAACTGACACAGCTGTGCCTGTTCTATGGATAAATAGTGAATTTGTGTCAGTCATCAAATCCCACATTTTTATGAGCATTATGCTTATTTAATAAAATCTTCTAAGGAAACCAAGAAGGCAGACACAAAAGTGCAATATGGAAAACCTTTTGGACCATTTTTGTTCCTAAAGTCAGAATAAAACAGATATTAAGATATAAATGAATGAAAATTCAAACCATGCAGGTCTTACTGATAATCATTGCACAACATTAATGAGAGCTATGTAATGAGGCTGGAATACACAGTATACACTATTAATGACTTATGCCTTTGTATTCAGATTGTTAGACCTGTAAAACCAAGCAGAGCTGCATATTTTATAAGCAGACTGCGCATTAGTCCAAAGTATTGACTGAGCCAACAGCAAGCAATTGCAAAGGAAAGCTTTTTCTATTCCTGTATACTACTATGTATCACATAGAATTCCTGTATACTACAGTAATACAAATGCAACTATGACAATTTATAAGAATCAGCAGTTGCAGTAAAATATTTTTTAAATTAGTCATGTCTGAGAACTGGATTTGTTCACCCCGGGCCAGAGTAAATGTCTATTGAAACCAATGGCCATCTTTCTATTGACTTCACGGAGCTTTGGATCAGGTCCTAATTGTCAGAGGCGATAGAAGCTGAGCTCTGACACTCTTTGCAATCAGAAGACAACTACTAGCTGTTCTGTGGAATTAAAATATTACCTGAAGTTGATTAAATGATAAACATTTCTGTTGCCTCCTGGATGGGAAGTATCACATAGAATTATAGAATATCAGGGTTGGAAGGGACCTCAGGAGGTCATCTAGTCCAATCGTCCAGCTTTTCTAAATAGTCCTGAACCACTTCCTTCTCCATGATCACAGCAAAAGCCATGCAAATATTAAAATTTATCATGAGACACTAGAAGAAAGCAGGAGCAAGGGACAACTAGGTCAGAAAATGCCATATAATCCCCTCACCGTCCCACTATGTAAACAAAGGGTCCCACTGGCAAGCTGGCCAGGGAATAGCTCCATCTCAGAGGGTGCCTCTGCTCTCACACATGCTAGTATGAGAGATGTGGCTCAACATGAAGAAAACCACGTAAGAACCCAACTTGAGTTTTGAGCAGCACCACACTGCAGCAGGCTGACGGGGCCAAAGGCATAAGCAGCTGCAGGAGATGGAGCCCTACTACCATCCTGGATTATCCCAGAAACTGGTATAGCTGAAGATAATTGAATTTGGGTGTTGGGGTGGGGGGGGGAGAGGAAAATTCATGGAAGACCCAGGATAAATGGGGGAATAACAAGTTAAAGGAAGTTGTTCAGTGGGTTGGAGGAAGGGGGAAAAGTGAAGACATGTGAGGTGGTAAATGGTTGTGATAAAGAAAGAAAAATAAAATGGGGCAAAGGAAAGAAATAGGAGATAAGTAAAAGTAAAGAAGAAATAGGTGGAAAAGGAAGCAGCTTTGTGAATTTTAAATTCAACTCCAGCTCTCTCCAAACTCTTTGCTGGGCTCTAGCACTAGGATTCTCGCAGTTCCGAGGGCCAACCCGCCTCCTTCTTTAAGCTGAGCTCTGAAGAGAGAGAACAGTTAAACCAAGGGCCTAACTGGAGCTATTATGTATAGTTCGTTCCCTTTTAGTTATATAATCATTAATCTCTGCCTCAGACATGCACTGTAGCATTGCACAGGTTTTCCTCCTCTTCTCCACCCATTCCTCATCCCACTCTGAGCTATAGATAAATCTTATTCAGACCTGCCTCCAAAATTAAATTAAAATAAATTAAAACAAAACATTGGGAAATCTCATTGAGTGGGTTTTTCTTTCTTCTGTATGTGTGTGGGGGGGATTATTTGTTTCTTTTTAATTATTTGTTTTCCCAACACACTGCTTCATTGACAAAACCTAATGTGTGAGTTTCTCTTTCAGCCATAAGAATGCCCATAGCACTAAAAAAATAAATTATACCACTGAGATAATGGAGGAAAAGCCACACAGAAAGGAGCGAAATAAAAATCCTTTTTATTCTGTTTAACTACACTGAACAACTCGACTGCCCTGGCCATCATTCACTGTCTTTAAATACTGTTATAGGAGATTTACCAGAGGTTTTGAATAAGTCTTTCTAGCACAAGCATTTTTCTCTCACTTAGAGATATCAGCACTATCAAGATTTTAACCTGGTCATGTCCATTAATGAGCATCTAGATAAAAAACGAACTATTCCAGTGTGCCTAATTTCTCAGGAAACATTTTGGAGGAACCCCATTCTTGTTCAATTACTTATAAGAGCTGAAATAAATAATTGGGTTATGGGAGTCTTTTAGCTAATTATTTATTATTCATTCAGAAAACATTTAACAAAGCTATCATATTCCTAAATACAGACATTACAACTTGACCAGTTAATACAAGCCAAAGAAGCTAGAAAACTCTCCATTATACCCACCACCATAAACCCCTACCAGATTTAAAGGCCAAATGATCTTGTACCAAGTCTTAAAGATTGCTTTATCACTGGAGGCCTGCCAGTGGAAAGGTGTCTCAGAGACAGGGATCTCAGCCTGAAAATACCCATCTGTCCCCTCCTTGGAACTCAGCTTGGCCTGCTTTCTAGTTTTCAGATTAACTTGAACAGAAGTAGGACCAGGATATTAAACAGAATATTGGCCAAAGGGAAGGAAAAAGAAGGAAAGAATCTTCATGAAATTTGAAATTCAAATCAATTCATTTCATATCTACTATGGTCATTGACTGTGGCAGAAATGTATTCAGGAAAGCGTTAAATAAGAGACAAGGATGAAAATGTATATGAATAGAGGTCTGTATGGCTCAGGGCACTTTGAGAATGAGGCACTGTATATTACAGAGCCTTTCAACTACAGGGCCATTGGTTCAAACAAAGCCCTGACTGGTAATAAGCAAATAGTGCTAACATCTGATGGGTGTTCAAACTTATGTTACCAGTTGGTGATGTCAGATCAGTTCCTGGAGGAGAAGTGTTCCTATTCCATTAAAAAAATCAACCAACCGTCACCCTCCCTCCTCCAAAAACAAAAAAACTCCACAGACCTTACTGGCAGTTTCAGCAGGGAAGTTAGATGTGACTAGACCATGGAGACTGGACTCACTTCCAGCTCTAGAGGTGCTCTCTGTAGAACAATTTAGGCACATTGTCAGGGCATCATGGGAAAGTTTGCATTACCACTGCCCATGCTGAACCTCTTTTACGGATACAGAGAGCACTACTGATACATGATTGCATTTGTGATAGGGCCACCTGCATACCATGAAACTAGAATGAGATCGATTCATTCCACCTAGGCAAGTCACAGTTAACAGTAGCTGGATGAAAATCACTTTTAGAGAGTCAGATTGATTTCAGTGTTTTTACTCACATGCCCAAAATTAAGCATTTGCTTAAGTGCTTTGCAGGACCACAGCCAGATTGTTCAGCACCTTCTAGTTTCGAGCCCACGATGAAGTCAGAAAAATCAATAGCAAATAATGAATTTAAGACATTTTCTTCCCTCTCATTAAATATGAAGCTTTTTTGTTGTCTGTACATTTTGATTAAGTAAGCCAAACAGTCTTTGAGTAAACACTATTATCCGTTTATGAGGTCTCCAGAATCCTGAAATTATGAAGGCGCATATAGTCAGCTGTTTAAAAGTATTGACTTAATGGTATTTTATGTCCCAAGAGTCAGCAAAGAAGCTATTAATGACTGAAATAGTCAACGTTCCTTTTAGGATCATAATTCAGCACATTGATTGAATGCAGTATGCTTTTTAGCAATTTCAGGTTGTTTAGATTTGAATACATTTCTGTAGCGTTTTATTCAGGAAAAATGCACCGTCTGCATTTCAGGAGCAAAACTGCACTCCAGCAAGGGAGCTCTTGTACAGAGATTACTGTCAGCAGTTATGCTGGAGGTAATTAACAGTTGCCATTCACAACACAAGGAAATTCTATGGAAAGGTGGGTGAAAAAATTAAAGGGATTATCTCCCCTCTTCATACACTCACTAATTATAAACACAAATACCAATATGCATTAGCAGCAATATCAGTACAATATTCCTAATTATAGCCATCATCAGTTGTGAATACTCCTGTTAAAGTTGCAAAACAAATTGCCATCATAATCCCATCTTCACAAGGTCCTAACTTCCAGAAACATTCACTCCTTTTGAGCTAGTTTCCATGCATGTTCTCTGCCTTAAAAGGAGAGTATTTTTTTCTTGAAAGTTTCAAGATGTCTTCAGCAGAAGAGACTGGGAAAATATTTTTGATTTTGTGACAAGAAAATTGTAGCCACATTAAAAAAAAAAGACAAAAACAAGACTACAGCAAAAATGGCTGGAGTTGGGAAACTGGTATGGACATATTGTAATCATCATCAGGGACCTAATCAATACTAGATCATGTTATTCACCACTGGTGCAGTTCCACATTACTTAGAGTTGGCTTAGACAACAATGTGGTGAAAGTACTGGAGCTCTTTCTAGATTACAGTTGTTACCACCACTGGAACATTATGACTCAGAATTTTGCCAGTACAGACACAGTCAGAAAAGTGAGAAATCTTGGAGGGATGCAAGACAGGAGAGGGATTGAATTGCACAATCTGAGAAACTTCATTGCATTGTGCAATATAATGCAACCACTTTGTATTATACAGTAAAAGCTGTGTTGTCCAGCACTTTACCAACCAGAAAGCTCTAGAAACCGGCATTTCTGATATCCATTATATCAGATGCGGGGCCATCAGGCTCCCTACCTGCCTCCATGTGGCTCCCCGGAAGCGGCAACATGTCCCTGCTACTCCTAGGCGGAGGAATGGCCATGGGGGCTTCGTGTGCTGCTCTCGCCCCACCCCAAGCACTGGCTCCACAGATCCCATTGGTTGGGAACCATAGCCAATGGGAGCTGCGGGGGTGGCATCTGCAGGCGGAGGCAGCGCGCAGAGCCTCCTGGTCACGCCTCCGCCTAGGAGCAGCAGGAACACGTTGTTGCTTGTGGGGAGCCGCCCAAGGTGAGCGCCGTCCGGATCCAGCACCCCAAAACTCCTCCCATACCCCAACCCCCTGTCCTGAGCCCCCTCCCGCATCCAAACTTCCTCCCAGAGCCCATGTTCCGCACACACACACCGTACCTCAATCCCCAGTCCTGAGCCCCGTCCCGCACCCAAATTCCCTCCTCCATATAACTCTTAGTTAACTGGAATTTTTGATGTACTGGCACCCCCATGACAACACAGCCAAGTGTTGTTTGTTTTTGTATACATCATGGCAGAGAAGTTTTAAGGAGGGATTTGAAGAAGTGCCACCCTTCTGCCAGGTGGCATCTGCAGCAACAAGATACTTAGGAGTTCCTCTTAACAATACAAAACAGAACTGGCTCTAGTCCCCACCCAGTAATCTGGGAAAATTACACACCACCCCAGGTGCCTCTACGAGGCAATACTTCCCCTCTCACAAGCACTGAGTCTGTGTACACAAAGAAAACTTTTTTTAAAAAAGAGAAAAGTGACCCAGTATTAATTTGGGAAAACATCACAACCACAATTCAAAAGCATTTGATCAAGAGCAAACACCTCACCCAGATTATGCTGGGCAGCGTCCTTTACCTCAGTTTCTCACCTTGTGGTGTGAAAGTCCAACAACAAATGTTCCTTTAACACAACACTCCCCTCTCCCTCCACTACACCCCACTCACAATTGCAGTCCTTGGTCAGTGAAGACCCGGGGTGACAGATTCTTCCTAAAAGCTGGGGGGGAGGGGCACTAAGCCTCATCCCTTCATGGCCCCACCCCACCCCTTCTCTTCCCCCCAAGGCCCCACCCCCTGACCAAGCCAGAGCCAGGCCGGGAAGCCCGGGCCCCTCCACCTGCCCAGGGTCACGGAACCTGAGAGCAGTCCCTGGCCAATTTCCCTGCCCCCGGGTCCTCCCGCCCAGGACAGGTGGAGGATCCTTGGTTCCCCCCTGCTGCCCGCATGGCTCTTACCGTGACCTGGCTTCAGCTTCCAGCCTGGCCTGGGGGCAGGGCCTCAGGAGCTGAACAGCCATAGCTGGGCCATGGTAAGAGCTGCCCGGGCAGCTGTGAGGAGCCGTGAACCCTCCATCTGCCCTGGGCAGGAGGTCCAGGGGGTGAGGACATGGGCCAGGGGCTGCTCTCCAGCCCCCCATCCCAGGCAGGTGGAGGGTCTGTGGCTACCCACAGCTGCCCAGGTTCCCAGGCCACTCTTACCTGAACCAGGCTCCAGCTTCCGGTCTGGCTGGGGGACGGGGCTTATGGTGAAAAGTGGACAGGGCCACTGTGGGAGGCCATGGGAGACCATGGCCTCTTGGCCCACCTTGTTCCGGCACCCCTGGTCAGGACCCGAGATCAAAGGTGCATTCACTTGAGTTCACCTCCCATCCTGGGGGCAAAGGGGGAGCACTGAGAAATGCCTTAGCTGCTGTGCTGCTGCTGCCACTGGCTCACAGTTGCCGAGGTTCACTCGGCCGTCGCTGTCCTTTGCTACTGCCATTCACTCTGCTGCCACCACTGTTCACTCTACCACCGTCGGCCGCTGCGCCTTCAGCCACTGCACGGTCATTCACTCTTTAACTGCTGGCCACTGCCTCTTTCCTGCAACACCACATTCTGAGGTTCCACCACTAAACCCAGCTCTCAGTGATTCCAGCAGGTAGTGAGGAACCTCACTGCTAGCACAGGCTACGCAGTCTCTTCCACTGGAACACTGTCCCACACTAGCTCTAAGGCTCAGCAGCTGGTTATCAATGATTTCAATTCTAGTGATCACTGAACAAAACAAGGACTTTCAATTGAGTCTAATCAGCTCTATCTTTAACCAGTGGAGAGAAGAGGGTCAAATGGCATCTAGGACTCCTTAAGCAGAGCCCACACCACCGGTAGGAACACTTATTCCCACCTCCTCTCTCTTTCACAGGCATCCTGACCCCCTGCTTAGCAAGTGAGGTTCAGTTTAGGGGGAACCCCTGAATCAGAGCAGGCTAAATACAGTTCTGCTGCCCCTTACTCATACAGTAAGGATAACAATATTTTATTACTCAATACCAGGGCCGGCTCCAGGCACCAGCTTAACAAGCAGGTGCTCGGGGCGGCCAAGGGAGGGGGCGGCACGTGCGGCAATTCGGGGGCGGCAGGTCCCTCACTCCCTCTAGGAGCGAAGGACCTGCCGCCAAACTGCTGCAGCCGATCGCGGCTTTTTTTTTTTTTCCAATTGCTGCCGCCGGTCGCGATTGCGATCGTGGCTTTTTTTTTTTTTTTTTTGCTTGGGGCGGCAGAAATGCTGGAGCTGGCCCTGCTCAATACTAAAGTGATTTGTAAGCCAACACCAGTCAAAATTGATCACTTTGGCAAAGCAGCTGTAGGCCTGTTTATGCAAATATGGTTTCTTCCTAATGTTTTCTCCCATGGCTCACTATTAGATGTCAGGGGAGAGCTCATTCAGACCCTGCTTGCAAAAGGATTGTGAGGTGGCTGAGTGGAGTGGAGTGGAGTGGAGAGCCTAAGCATGTTTGGTGTTGTTGCTCCCCTGCCCACCACCCAGCAAAAATCCTTCTAAAAACAGACACAGGGGACTAGGAAAACCATTACCAACATTTAAGGATTTTCTTTTAAACTAAAAGTCTGGTAAATGTTTCACTCCAAAAAGGAATGTACTACAGAAACGCATGCTTTCACCACAGCGTGCAGATTCCCAGAAAAAGTGGGGGAACCTTTATAAAGGCCTTGTATCAACAAGCATAGCATTGTTGTTGCTATTACTTATTGTTTGTATGACCATGGACCTGGACCCCATTGTACTAGGTGTTGTGCAAACACAGCACAAAAAGATGGTCCCTGCTCCAAAGAGCCTACAATCGAACTATAAAATAGGAAACAACAGATGGACACAGACAGGTAAGGGAGTACAATTTAAGGTAGGGTTACCATACGTCCAGATTTTCCCGGACATGTCCGGCTTTTTAGTCCTCAAATCCCTGTCCGGGGGGAACTGCCAAAAAGCCGAACATGTCCGGGAAAATACTAGTCCCCTGCTTACCTTAGAGCGGCTCCGGCAGGCCGCGAGCTGCAGGTGGATTTCCCCCCCCGGCGGCGGCTGCTGCTGCTCCCCCCAGAAACCTCAGCTTTGTGTAGCGCGGCCGGAGCCCGGGAGGGGAAGCGCCCGGCTGGGGGCACAGGGTCTGGAGGTCTGGGGGCTGCCCGGCAAACCATGAAGCTGGTAGCACTCGGGCAGCTCGGCTCTTCAGCTGCACAGAGCTGAGGTGTTTGGGGGGAGCAGCAGCAGCTATCGCCACCGCCACCGCCGCGGGGGAATCCGTCTGCAGCTGCCCCCAGACACCTCAGATGTTTCGCGTGATTGGGAGGGAGGAGGGGGAATGCGGGGCGCTCAGGGGAGGGGGCGGAATTGGGGCGGGGACTTTGGGGAAGGGTGGAGTTGGGGGCGGGCAGGGAAGGGGCGGAGTTGGGGCCAGGGCGGGGAAGGGGCGGGGTCAGGGCCCCGTGGAGTGGTCCTCATTTTAATTTTTAAATATGGTAATCCTACTTAAGGAAACAATGAAACAATATTGGCCAGCATGTCAGGCAGTGACTTGGCATCACTGGGGAAGAACATATGAGAGATCACTTAGTAGTTGGGATTTAAAATGAGGATCTTGATCAGAAAAAAGGAAAAATCAGCATTATCCCTAAAGCTACTGTCTCTTTGCTTCATAATTTAGACCTAGCATGTTTTCCAGCCTCCCTTCTGCCTGGCTTCCTGCTACGGATTTAAAGAAACAGGACATATACTCACATCTTCCCCTCCTCTTTCCCCTCTCTGTAAAGAGAGTCTTTACTATTAATACTTAAATTATAGTTCCAGTTGAGTCACCAGCTTCTCTACTTGTCCAGATCTCTGGCCTTGACAGGGATTTTATCCAGTTACACCCATGAAAATACATGTACTCCCCAGGTCTGCTCCAATTTCCAGTCCCAAAGAATGTCTTGAGCTAAACCTCCACTCAGCCAGTCATTAGAAGGCATCAGTGCCACCTTGTGGTGCTTGACTTACCCAAACATTTATGCAGTTGCCAGCCAAGAGTAGTATATCCAAAATACAGGTTCTGAACTGAAATTAGAACACATTAGCAGGCCGTACTGCCTGGTAACTGACTGGATTTTAAGAGAGTTTAAATACCCAGAATCTAGCCCCACATGACATATTTGCAGAACTATTGAGAACCACTCTATAGCCTAGTCACACCCTGGGAGGAAATTAGAGCCTCTTTGAGACACAATATGCTCTTGGTCGGGATCTGAGATAAGTTCATGCTCAGATGCCTGTCCCTTGGCAAAAGCTATTCCCCTCCCACCTTAAAAAATGAAGATATAGTGGACAGAAACTGAAAACTATTGACTTTCAATTGAAGTTGGGTGCCTAACTCTTTTAGACCCCTTGGAAAAATCCAGCCAAAATTATTTACCTTGGTAACAGACTGATTTCATTGTAATGAGCTTCACATCATTCTCAGAAACAGTCACTTGCACAAATTAATTACTTGTATAGCACATTTCCATTTTACGGTTATCTGAAATGAGTTTTAAAGCCTGTTTAAAAGGTAGAATGTATAAGGTAGTTCTGTTCATCAAAATCAGAAACCTATGCCAGATTTTAAATCTTCCTAGAATCCATTTGTTTTTAAAAATCACACTCACGCTACATTAGGGAATCAAAACTTAATAAATTCCGATTTTCATCTTACAGAGCACTTAAGAATATTCAGTTAGATTTTTGTCCATTTTAGATACAGCATACACAGCAGATGGCAATATTACTGTGTAAATACATCTTGCAATTTAGTAACAAGTGAAAAAGGTTTGAATTTAAAAATCACACCAACAAAATAAAATAAGTATGTGGCAGAGATCATAAGTTAAACAGAAGGCTCTGGCTGTTGCCAAGTTTCAAACAAATTAAAACTTAAAAAACTCTCAGACACAGATCTTATACATTTCATATTTTATTCCTATGTCATGGGGTACACCTGTGTATCAGAGCCATGAGAATTCTTTCTTTTCATAAGAGCCCCTGTACTCTAAGTTTCTAGGTAAATCCAAAAGACATTATTGTTGGGTTGGGTAGCCACTGTTTTGTACTCTGCCTTAACACCATGATTCTTTATTTTAAAATTCATATTTCATCATGGGCAGCAGAAGCAGGCACCAAAACTGAAAGAGACATCTGAATAGTTGTATAATTTTTCTAAAGTTAAAGCTCATTTGTAAACCACATGGAACATTTGAAAAGGGGCTTCTGCCCCTTTTTGAAATTACTTTTGTTCAATACGTTATTCATATTTTTATTTGAAGTTTAACAGTAACTCATATGTTCATATGCCCCATTCCCAGTAAGATAAGTCATCATAGTTTCCGTTTCTTTCTCTCTCAAAGTCATTAGCAAATAAAAACAAAATAAAAATTAAGCCTCAGAATTAGAGCTGGGTGGGACATGATTTGCACATTCCATGAATATTTTCAAGAGCTCAAACAATTTTTCTGTCTGAAATCAGGACGAAAAGTCAAAATCTCAAATATATTCACAAACTGAAAAAGCCTCCCCCCCCCCACCATTTTTATATCATTTAGATTTTGACCTTTTTCCTTTTTTTAACCTTTTTGCCCAGGCTAATTAGCTTAAATTTTGAAACAAAAGGTTGTTTCAAACCAGAAAACAAGATTTTTTTCATTTTGAAAATGTTGAAACAAAATATACTGTCAAAAGCGTTGAAATTGTTGATCAAGTTGGAAAATTCAGCAAACCTGACCCTGTTATATGAAGAATTTCAGTTTCAACAAATTGGCATTCTTTGACTAAAAAGGATTCCTCGAAAAATTCCCAACCAATTCTACTCAGAACATCCCAGTGAGTTGGAAAAAAGGTACCAGTTACCTACTAGTCAGAGGCAGCTACAAAAGACAAGTGTGTGGGTTCTCCTACCAGTCAGGTCTGGAGCAACGGCCTAGTGAAAACATCCAGAAGCCTTAAGCCGCCTGAAGGAGAACGGGTGCTAGGTTTCCAACTAGGCTGCTGTCGCTGGACCCTGCTCAGGGAATCCATCTTTCCTATCAGCCTGTGGCTAATGAGGAGTTTGATAAATTTGAAACTCTGTCCTCTCTCTAGCTGCTGGAATGAAAGAAGAGCTTTCCACTCTTCATCCTCCATAGCCTCCTGGCTGCTGTGAGGATGGGGTGGAGCCCACTACTCTAGGGTTACCATATTTTGTGCCTCCCAATGGAGGACACTCCCCGGGGCCCCGCCCCAGCCCCGCCCATGCCCCAACTCCGCCCCCTCCCAAAGTCTCCGCCCCCTCCACTGCTTCCCGCGAACATTTAATTCGCGGGAAGCCTGAAGCAGGTAAGAGGGGGGGTAGGGGGGGGAGGAGGCGCGGCCCAGGCTGGCCCCCCGGCGGCTCCAGCCTGGGTCGGCTCGGGCCCTGGGGTGCTGGCCCCGGCCGACCACCCCCGGCGGCCCGGCGCACCCCCCGGCTCCCAGCCCCGCGGGCCCGGCCCGGCTCCCCGACCCCGGACCCTCCCGGCTCCCGGCTCCCGGCCCCGCGGGCCCGGCCCGGCTCCCCGACCCCGGACCGGCCCGGCTCCCGGCCCCGCGGGCCCGGCCCGGCTCCCGGCCCCGCGGGCCCGGCCCGGACCCCGGCCCTGCGCCCAGCCCGGACCCCGGCCCCGCGCCCGGCACCGCGCGCCCGGCCCGGCACTATGCGCCCGGCCCAGCCCCCGGCCCGGCACTATGCGCCCGGCCCAGCCCCCGGCCTGGCACCATGCCCCCGGCCCCGCGACCCCGGTCCCGCACCGGCCCCGGCCCCAGACAAAGAGGCCCCGGCCGAGCCTCCCGATTTTCCCGGACATGCCCGGCTTTTGGGGATTTCCCCCCAGACGGGGATTTGAGCCCCCAAAAGCCGGACATGTCCGGGAAAATCCGGACGTATGGTAACCCTACACTACTCTCACCCTCTTCTACAGCTTCCTAGCAACAACAGAAACAATACTGGGGTCTCATCTAATCTACTTTGCATTTTTGAGGGCTCCTCCGCCCCACGATTAGTTAGCTCCTGCTCTTCCACCTCCTGTCCCCTGAAGCCCAAATCAAATATTAGTCTATATTTCACTAGGGTGTGTGTAAGATTTTCCCAGGTCACTAGGTGGGGGCTCGAGCTGGTTCTGTGTCACGCTGTTGGGAAGGGACCCCTATGTACTGAACCCGGCCCTTGCTGCTATCAACTGGCCTGGCAGAAGGGTACATAAGTATATTATATAATTTACTATTCTTTATAATCAATGAGGCTAGCTTGCACACAATGCAAAATATCACTTTTCAGATCTGTTTCCTAATGTCTGCTGAGACTCCTGAAATCTGATTCTGTTTTTAAAATTGTAAAGGACAAATTGGGGGACTTAATCAACCAATCTACAACAGGGCTTGCTTTGCCTACAGTTCGCACTCTTTGGTGCTATTCCATTGAAGGCAATATTGCACACAGTCATTCCACACTCTGAAATGCTCACTTTCTGGCATTGAAATACAATTAAATATGTACTGTCGGCAAGAAACAATACATTTGGACAGCATGAGTAGCATTCAAAAATGCAGACACATCATATGTGGGAAGCGATAATTGAACTGCCTGTCCATTTCAGCTTTTTATTTTGTATTATTCATTTTTTTTTTTTGCTGTAGCACCCAGGAATCCTAGGGACAGACCAACACCCCACTATGCCAGATGTTATACACACACAGAACAAAAAGACTGGCAAACTCCAATTTTTAAAAATCTCTTGTACATAAACTTAATTTAATTTTAACTCCTCCGGATGAATTGTGTATGCTGCTTCATTATCTAACAAGACACACTAAACCACAGGATCTCTCTTAGCCCCTCTGAAGTGCTGGGGAGCAGGGGGAAAGCAGGTAGGATTATAGCAAACCCCAGAGGTGCGAGGAGCACGAGTACAATGTGTTAATGTGGAGCACAGGGAGTGAAGAAGGAGGAGCAGCAGTAAATGTGGCACTCAGAAGATGGGTGGATTAGAGCAGTGCAGAAAAACAGAGTTGCAACCTGAAGGTGCGAAATGTCCAGTTGAGGCACTGTTGGGAGACCAGAGAGAGGGTCAGATGGAAGGGTGGATGGTTGCTGGAAGGGAGAGATTTGAGGTGATCTGATTTATTGGGGCAATAGGCAGGACTTGGAAAGGCTGCCCAGGGCTTATGTTTACTTTATTCCTTTAACCTGGTCCAAATAGAGATGGTCAAAATTTCTCCATTTTGCAGCTACAAGTGCTTCACAAAGGGAGAGAGTGTCCAATTACCTGAGCAGGCATTTGAGTGGACAGACAGAGCAAGAGAATTTACGAGCCATATGAAGAAGGCAATACTGAATTGTACACGAGGTCATGGCCTGAGTCACTTTAGTTGGAGGGACAACAATTAACAGCTGCAGGCACAGTGGATTAGACTATGAATGAAGAAATAATGAAGAAATGCCACATTCCCAGCTTCCTCTAGCAAGTTACACGGTTTTTTACTGATGCAATTCCTGCTGAACTTTGTTGAAGGTGTGTTTTAGTATGGCTCATTTGGTATGTCAGACACTTTGCTAATGCTCATTAGGGGAAGCTTCTGGGCAGATCTGGGAGCATGGCCAGGTATGAAACAGCAATGTGGAAGACTAGGAGATGCAGGGCTGGCCTAGCAAGCAGCAGAAGAGGAAAAAGTGCTGCAACCCTTTAATCTAGAAGAAAGTTCTGGAGCATCCTTATAACAGTATGTCAGACACACAGGGCTAACTAATAAGATTTTCTAGAGAATCTTCCTCACCATCTTTCCCTAACCTAATAAAATTTTAGATAAAAATCAAGACGTTATTGTCTGTTTGTCTGACATTTTCTTGACAACTAAATGGAAAATTTAGCAGCACAGTCATTAACAATAGAGAAGACTGGTAATCTAAAAATCAGTTAGAAATACAATACATAAACTTAGAAAGTTAAATGGTGCACATCCCCGTACAGGGGGGTGGGAGAAAAAAAACAATTATGTCATTAAACAAAAGGCCAACTAGGGTCAATCATAAGGGGACAAATTTAAGGTCCTCCATTTCAGTCAGTCTACTGCCACCTAAAATAAGTAATATACACAAAAACTTCTCCATTTCATTCATTTACACATTATAGTACATCTGATTTCTGAACAGAAAAAATAAAATTAACCTGGATTGCGGAGTGTACTTTTCTTCACCATAGGCCTCTATCATTTTTAATTAACATTTGTGAAGTTTCTAATTACAGTAGGGCAGGGGTTCCCAAACATTATTGCACCGCGACCCCCTTCTGACAACAAAAATTACTACACGACCCCAGGAGGGGGGACTGAAGCCTGAGGCCACCCAAGCCCCGCCACCCTGGGGGGTGGGGGACAGGGGCAAAGCCAAAGCCCCACTGCCCCAGGCCGGGGGGGCCAAAGTCGCAGTCCAAGGGCTTCAGCCCAGGCTGGGGGCCTATAACCTTAGCCCCGCCACCCAGGGCTAAAGCCCTCAAGCTTGGGCTTTGGCCCAGGTTCCGAGTAAATCTAACCCAGCCCTGGCAACCCCATTAAAATGGGGTTGCGACCCACTTTGAGGTCCCAACCCACAGTTTGAGAACTGCCGTAGTAGGGTACACTTCTAGTAACAAGTTCAGGGTTGAAAAACAAAAAATGGACCTAGTGCCCTGATATTCAACTTAATCATAAGCCGGTTCGTTTATTAGCCGACCCCCCCAAGATGGATAAGTAAAAATGGAAATTTTTTATAACCAGTTCATAAGCCGACCCTATAGTTCAGGGGTCAGCTAACTTTGGCTCCCGGGCCATCAGGATAAGCCGCTGGTGAGCTGAGATGATTTGTTTACCTCGAGCGTCCGCAGGCACGGAGGTAAACGTAAGTAAACAAAGTGTCCCGGCGCACCAGCTGCTTACCCTGATGGGCCGGGACAGAAACTAGTGGGAAATTTTTTTTTGGTGGGGGGAGAAGCTGGGAGTCAGGGGAGTAACCCCTGTGACCACTCCCCACATAACCCCACCCCTAGCCCGGGACCCCCACACTGTCCCCATCACATCCCTTCCCACCTTATCTGGGGAGGGCCAGGGGAGGATGTCTCTGACCTGGCTGGAGCTGTTCCGGCAGGCTTAGCAGCACGGCCACAGCCTGCTCCGGCAGGCCAGACCGGGCGGTGCGGCCGCAGCATGTTCCAGCGGGCTGGGCCGGGAGGCATGGCCACAGCGTGTTTTGGGGGGCAGGGCCGAGCGGCACGGCTGCAGGCTGCCAGCCCCAGAGCTGCAGCTGCTTCGGAGGCTGGGGGGAGAGCAGCGTGGCCAGAAGCGGAGAGACTCTGGCCCCGCCTCTTCCCTTCTGTCTCTGCTGGCTGTGCTGCCTCTCCTTGCTCCCTCTGTTGGGGGGAGGGGCTGTGTCCCACCTCTCCCTCTCTATCCCGTTCATTAGCCGACCCCCTTCTCTGGCGCTTCCCTTTTTTACTAAAAAATTTCGGCTTATGAACAAGTATATACGGTATGTCAAATGTTGGAGGATTCCTTTCTAAAGCACTTGTAATTTGCTGACTGTAATAGAAGTTATGTTCCCATACTCAAGGACAGAATTTAAACCCTACTCTGCAAATTATCCACCATTACAGAACACTGTAATGCAACATGAAGAGTAAAATAAAATTAAAACATTTTAGATGTGTGTGATGCCCATTTAGATAGCAGGCAATGGATCTCTGATCCAAATGCTATTCGCTGCAGTTCTGTATCCTTTATCCTGTATCATATTGCACTGCATCTTATTGTGCCAATAGTTCATTTTTAGTGACAGTATATTGTGGCATCTAAGACTGAAATTCAGTCTCGGTGTATTCCCCTGTACCCCCCTTAATAACATCAACCGTGAGTTCTCAAAATATCCAGTTGCAGTTCATTGCAAGATAAAGCATTCACACTGCAAGCCTCTAAAGTGGGCTGCATACTGTATTGAAGTAGTAATATTCACAATTTCCAAGTTATTCAGAACATCCCATAGACCATTCAGAGAATGTGTTTTCTTTCAGGGGCTGGTGGGGGGGAATGGTGGTTAACACAGCTGTTAACACAGCTGTCAAAACTACTGTTGCTCAGATGCCACTATAATAAACGTTCAATTAAGGCATTTTTGATTTCTACTAACCATATTTATGCTGAAGCCTTTATTTTTAGTACTAGCATATAGCTGTTAGCGTGATTGGCACTTTATATACAGAAGATGGCCAGATCTGTAACTTCAGAGGCTGTATTGCTACATGAAAATATCTTCATTTTAAAACACAGCATAGGTCCATGTTATAAACTGGTGATTTTTGACAAGTGGTTTTGCTTAGTTTATTTGTTTTTTAATTATTAAAAAGCTTGATAAAGTCACTGTTGTACATTCACGGAAGATAATCTACATAGGGAAATGGCTGTAGCATTATATTCTACATCAAATTATATAGTGAATTCCTGTAAATGACCTGCTCCAATTGTTTTGGATCCAAATTACCCAAGATATAACTTCTAGACATGTAAGCCTCAGTCCCCTACCCAAATTCAAACCTGGTCTGTTACTTTCTGTCTGAAACCAAAGGTAAATGTTCACCAGTTGGACAAGGTATCTTCCTCTTTGTCCTGTGTAGTGTTGCTGTACATTGCTAAATGGCTGCATCATTTCTCATCAGAAGTGACTGAATTTTAATGATTTGTGAGAGGATCATTGCAGTTTCTGAAATTTAGAGAAAACTCGGGGAATCCTTGAGTGAGAGGTGCTCTATAAATGTGTCATCATCATCATTATAGGTGTGATACCAACTTGCATATGTAAGTAGGAACCCATGAGAGAGGTCTATACACCAGGCAGATGTATCTGCTGACTGGTATGATAATTCACCATCTGCAGCTGCTGTCAGTGAATGGAAGCATTGCACTGAGTTTCCTATTGTTTATTAAACTCGCTTGTTGCATCTTGTTTAAAATGAGATAGTAAATTCTTCAAGGCAGAGATTGCATCTACTTGTGTGTTTGAGTAGCACTTAGCACAATGAGGCACCAATCCTGATTGCAGCCTTTGGACACCACTTGCAATACAGAATAATTGAAATACAATAAAATAAAACACCAATATTATTGTAACCATGTAAATAGCACTCGTACATGAGATATGAGCCAGAACACACTGAGTTATGCCACTGTGCAGCCTATTAAACTCTTCAATAAAATCAGGATGTCCACACATAACTATATTACTATGTAGTATTCAGTGAGAAACAAAATCTGACACTTTATAAGCTGGAGTGTGTTCCCTAGAACTGGCAGTTCCTTACTGGGCCTAGCTACATTTTGAAAATTTAGCTAATTTTATTAGCTAGATGGCAGTATTTGTGAATTGTTAAAGTAATACTAATTAAATTGACTTTTGACCCATTAGCAAAAACAATTACAGCTAAGCACAAGAATCACTATTCCTTGTCTGGTTAAGTTGCTGTATATCACAGCAGATGTGGTATTTCTATCACAAAGAAAAGGAGGTAGGGTAAGCTGTGATACCAATTCAACTTCCAAGACGCAGTCACAGAACTCATACAGATAACAACGCATGGTCCTGAAAAAGGTGGCTTTGCCATATTTACACTCATTGTATCTGGTAACAGATAAGCAAAATAGCTACTGAAAGTTATAACATTTGCCTTGTGCTAACTGCTTAGCAAATGCCTAACCACGCTTGATTTGTAACTGTCACAACGGGAGAACAGCAGGCATTAGGGGTAGTAAATGAAGTACTTGAACCTGGGATTTTTATTTGAAAGAAATACAATGGTATGAAAGTTCAATCAATTGCAGGAAAATAAGTCATTAATGAGAGTTAGAGTATGAGGTTCTGGGAGGTAATAATGTCGGTTTTCTTTGATTTCAGTACTTCCCTGGAGTTTCAGTACCCATTATTCTTTGACTGCACATTTTAATTTTACCATCAGTCACTCTAATCATATTGCTAGTTATGTACTATGAGATTAAAACTGAAATAGCATAATGCAAATAATGGTATAATATACTTGATGTATGCTCATTACAAAGAGACTCATTTCAGTAAATGGTTCAAGAAGTATAAGGACTTTCTAAATGTAAATAAGATCAAACATTAATAAGAGCTTCAAGCCTGGGGATAAAGGTGGTCAGCATCAGTGGTGCTTTCGACCAGTGGCTCTCAGCCTTTTCCATATCATGATCCCCTTTTCCATACTGCGATCACCCTGGTCCCTGCTTTCATCTAACTGGCATCTTGCCAGGACCCCCAACCCTCCCACTTAGCAATATGGGAAGGGCAGGGTGGTTGCAACCTCCTCGTGTCTGTTTGCAGCTCCCCAGGCTGAGAATCCCTGACTTAGACTAATGCAGACGTCAGCTGGTTATCTTGATGCTGTTTTAAAATCTGTGCCCATTATTTTTGGTGCATTTAGCTCATTGAAACTACTTGCTGGAATAAAGTCTATGTGGTGTGAGCAAGGGTTTCAGAATAGCGTCCAAATGGCCAAATCCTTCTCCCTGAAGTCAATGCTAGTTTTGGCAATGATTCTATGACAGCAGGAACAATCTCTTAATTTGCACACTCATACTACTGATTAGACTAGGCCCTGAAGAGTGAGCGTCTGAAAAAAATCTTACCCGTGGAGTCTTGACTCAGAGTTTCCTGGCTGCTGCTGCTGCAGGAAGGCACTGGAGTGATAGACAGTGAAGCTGGGCAGGATAAAGGAGCTGATAAATCAACCTGTGGTTCAAAAGATCGATATACAGGAATGCCAGCATCTTCAGAGACGTAGAAAGGAATATGAGGACCACCATATGCATATGGATTTTTCCAGTGAGAGAAACCTATTGCAAATGGTCCAGCAGCATCGTAACCTGGCAACAATATTTAGATTTAAAACATATGCTTTGGTCTGTTTTATAGCATATAAAATAATAATAATAATAAAAAACAATTAACATACAGGAGTTGATTTTTTTTTATTTTAACTCTTAAATAACTTCTTCCCTTCTGAGGAAAGGCCATATCAAAAATAGTAATGATATTGGCCCAAATTCACCTGCTGAAATCAAACAGCTACACCAGGGCCACTGAATCCTTTCAATTCATCTTTTTCTCCTACTCTTACTATAAAATATAGTTGAATCATAAAAAGTGAGCCCAGTCAGATGTCCAATATGGAGTCTGCAGTCCTTTTCCTTATTGCATATACTTCTATAGTCCTGTCTACACATTTTTATGCCAGTTTAACTATTTTGGTCCTGAGTGTGATTTTTCTATCAAAATAATCAGTACATATAAAATAAGCCCAAAATATATAAAGAATTTGCTATAATGCTTCTCTACATCCCTCTCTTAATAATCCCAATTCACCAAATAAAAAATAAATCATATTACAACATTCATGGAATCTTTTCTTTTTCCCCTACATTTTTTAACATTACTCTTGCTTTGAGATGAAGTTGCAATCTGATCATAATCGGCCATTCCAGCCTTAAAATCTAGGATAAAAAGAAGAACAGGAGTACTTGTGGCACCTTAGAGACTAACAAATTTATTAGAGCATAAGCTTTCGTGGACTATAGCTATATGCATCTGAAGAAGTGGGCTGTAGTCCACGAAAGCTTATGCTCTAATAAATTTGTTAGTCTCTAAGGTGCCACAAGTACTCCTGTTCTTCTTTTTGCGGATACAGACTAACACGGCTGCTACTCTGAAAATCTAGGATGTCTTCCTAACCAGAGTCCTTGCCAAAAGCTGCCAAAATCAATGCTCTCATAATATGGGCTTTTACTTGATTTCACTTTTACTTTTTCAGATCAGGGATATTTAACTAGATGGATGTTCTGCTCTGCTTAACAGCAAAATAACAAATTTTTGAAAATAGGGTTTATTCTTCATCTATTGTCATTTTAGATTGTAAAATCAATTTTCAATATGGCTAAAATGTAACAGAAGAACAGGAGATGTATTAGGGCCAAGGCTGTTTAATATACTCATTAATGATCTGAACAGTGAGGTGGCATTGTTTGCAGATAATTTTTTCTATTTAGTTTAATCAAGATTACAAAAGACTGAGGTATTAAAGAGAGACTTAACAAAACTAGGTGCACGGGGAGCACCATAGGAGATGAAATTCAGTGTTTATTCACAAAGCAAATATATAAAAAACTAATTCAGATCATTCCTTTCAATAGACATTACCCTGAATTTGTGAACAAACACTGAATGATATATATTCTAAAATGTAGCCACCATGACAAAAGAACAGGGTGTCATGATGGGCAGATCAATGACCTATAACAAAATGTTGCTAAAAACTAAACAGTAATACTGCTATTATCAGATAGGCTAACGATCAATCTCTCTGTCCTTTCTGAACGCAAAGTGAAGTGTGAAAGGTGCCCAACCAACAGCCCTGGAGACTAAAATAAGATCTTAACATCTTAACACAGGCTACAGAGGCACCCACTTCTGCACATCACTCTGGCCATGAACCTCGCCACTTATATGGAGGGACCTCTACGAGTTAGTTTAGCGTCATACCCATCCCATCTTTATCACTTCTGCTGAGACTACGGACATTTCGGGCTCAAGATATGCTGGTTCCTATCCATTGGCAATGAAGGCCACCAAACTCCCTGATCACCAAACTGACAGAAGGTAACAAACCTTCAGGCCGAATTTGCACCTAGAGGTGTAAGGCTAATTCATCCACTTTTCTACTTACATGCAAAACTAAACAGATTTATTTTTGCGTAAAATTAAAAGCGATTTCACGTATCTGCTTACCTACTGTGATCTGGCTGACACAACTGTAGTAACTACTTCCAGCTGAAAGAGTGTGACTGCCCCTCTTAATCTCTTGGTCCGCTAAAACATAAAATTAAAGATCCAGAAAGGTTAATGATATAATCAACAATTTAAGTAGTCAAAAGTCATCATGACACAGAGCGACATTACTCTTCCTTCATCAAAAGGGGAAAAGATGTAGATATTACTACTT
This sequence comes from Chrysemys picta bellii, assembly GCF_011386835.1. Taxonomy (NCBI): domain Eukaryota; kingdom Metazoa; phylum Chordata; order Testudines; family Emydidae; genus Chrysemys; species Chrysemys picta. The sequence continues at coordinate 87,360,340 of NC_088791.1, read as the reverse complement.
CTTGGAAAGGAAATGTCTCTGCTTATGATGATGGTGATTTGTATTTCCCCACCACCACCACCACACACACCCCTCCCTACCCTAAAGAGCTTACAGTCTAAATATAAGATGAGAAACAAGAGATGGATACACAAGATGGGGAGGGGACGAAAGAACAACAGTGAGACAATTAGCGAGAAGAAGAGCTCTGTGTAGCTTGAAAGCTTCTCTTTCACCAAAGTTGTTTGTCCAGTAAAAGATATTACCTCACTCACCTTCTCTCTCTAATGTCTAATATAGCAGACACAATTGATCTTTCGGGACAATGTGTGTGAAGTGGGATTCCTATGGAGTATTGGGGAAGAGGGGATTGCAACCCCCCACCTACAGACTCAATCTTTGAAGTTTTGCCCTGGGGGGCGGAGGGAGGAAGGGGGGATTTTTTGCTTGCTGATTACCTGTTACTGGAGGACAGTTCAAAGACCCCACTGGATTCTCCTAGAACCAGCAGGATTTTTGAACAAATAGCCTGATTGTAAACATGCTCAAGGCCTTCTTTCTGATCCAGCAAGCAGACAGGACCTCTGATCCACACAGGGTTTCAATCAAGGGAAGGGTTGGAAGGACTTGGCCTGTTGAGGCCCCATAAGACTGGGAACCAGTTCTAAGCTCAGGCTGTTAGGAACTTATGACCACAAAACTGACCCTTTAAGGAAGTTTGAAGGACTCACCTGCAGAGACCATGTTGAAAACAGTTGAGGGGGATCTCTAGTAAGTTTATTAGTATGTGTGTAGGTTCTTTTATTGTTTTTAATATGTTTTCTCTGCGATGTTTATACCCTAAAATAAATATGCTTGCATAGGAAGTGCTGTGTGGTAACATATAAATGTCAGCAGTTACACTGTTGTCAGTCTCTGAAGAAGACGGCAAGCAGGTCTGCTTAGGCAGACTGTCTTTTGCTGGGAATAACACAGTGAAGGCAGGGAATTGTTCAGCCTGGGAACAACCAGTCAGGAAGGAGATACACAGTTCCGCACCCAAGAAAGATAACCAGGGAGTGGAAGCCTGACAGTGGGTGTCCTCGCTGAACCACTAAGGGAAAATACAGGTGCAGTTGCCCTGAACTGCGATGGTGCCCACTTACACCAGAGCTTAATTAGACAGCAGGATTTGGGGGCCAGTTGTAGCACAAATTGAAATGTTAGACTGAATATGCTTTTTCTCAAACTCTCCTGGTAGCTGTTTTCCCTGCTACAGAGCCTCCTTCCTACTACAATATGTAAGTTCCACTCAATTTGCACACCTACAGTGTCAGGTCAGTGCACATTCTGCTACTTTCCCCACTTACCAGTTACAATTTAAATAACCATTTGTATGAATACTGACTTAGGCCCAGAGATTTATGTGGGAGTAGCACCCACTTACTACTGACTGAATTTGGCTGAATTTATCCTGTGTGTCTAAATGTTTCATGAGCAAAGAAAACACTCTACATTCAGGAAAGGTCAATAACATCTGGACACACATGTACATATTACACTGTTTTCATATGGCTAGTCTTCAGATGCAGTAAACAGAGAGATGCACAGAAGCCCATCCAAAAATTTGTAAACAGTGCTATCATCTTAGTTTGGCTTCATACTTTTCCTCAGGCTTGCTTTCTCCAGCACCATTTGCAGCTTCCTCTTATGTTCTCCTTTTTGCCCTTAAAGAATCTACAACTACAGTCACTGACGCACAGAACTGGCAGTTTCCTAGCAAAATCATAAACATTAGGAATGGAATGAGTTATTAGGTCAACTTGCCAGTTCCCTTGCCAATACAGGGCTCTTCCCCATAGTATAGAACACTGAGTTCACAGAGAATTTTATCTGAAAGGGATTGTGCAATTGAACACTGAGCAATTCATGCACAGACTGTTTGTACTTGAAAAGTCTTGTTTACTCCATCTGAAGTTTAGAAATGAAGTAAATTGGTCATACATGATAGAGTTACCTGCTATATAAGATATAAAAAAAAATCATAGGGTAATTTATCTTAATAATGAAGGTTTCAGAGTAGCAGCCGTGTTAGTCTGTATCCGCAAAAAGAAGAACAGGAGTACTTGTGGCACCTTAGAGACTAACAAATTTATTAGAGCATAAGCTTTCGTGGACTACAGCCCACTTCTTCGGGCATCCGAAGAAGTGGGCTGTAGTCCACGAAAGCTTATGCTCTAATAAATTTGTTAGTCTCTAAGGTGCCACAAGTACTCCTGTTCTTCTTTTTAATAATGAAGCTAACTGTACAACTTAAGCAACAATATCCTCTAGGCCCAACTCTGGCAAGGGCCTAGCAACATAGAGTTGATGATCTGATAAAAATAATAAGTCAATGTGCTTTTTGTGCATTTTCAATGGGATGCAGTCCTACTCCTTTCCTGCGTGCTTTTGTACTGTTACTGAGCACTCTTAATCAGCTGCTTGTTTTACCTTATCTATATGTGGCTGCATTTCAGCAGTTGGTGAAGTGATTCCTGCAACTACAGAGTTTTTAAGGTGCTATAGGCCCCATGGAGATGTAAGATAATATTTAAAACTATTAAATCACAAAGCCATAACAGCAATCAAAATTGTGTTCCAAGGAGTTATGAGAAACCTTTATGAAAACAGACCATATCGACATGCAGTTTATAAAACTTACTGGTAAAGGTTAATTTTCAAATGTTTTAACTGTTCAGAAATATATCAGAGATGATCTTTCAAGCTAAGCACAAGGCTACGGATCATTGCAGATGGCAGGGAACCGTATAACCTTGTGGGAGTAATGGAGGGATACATCTTCCAGAATAATATAGAGCATACACTGCTTTTTCTGCTTCACTCTGCCAACTGACAGTAACTCACAGCTCCATTATAATATGGTGCTAGAAATAATGCATAATTACAGTAAAATTTATGCCACTGACTTTTTAAAATGTATATCTAGATTTTAACAATCACTATAAAGAAGGAAACAAAAGTCTAGCTCCTAGTGCAGCTTCTTAACTCCAAGGCAGTGAACAGAGTTGCTGATAAATGACTAAGGAGATTGCTTTCTAGCCTAGCAAAACTTGTGACTGGAAGCACAGCAGGTTTCATTGTGCTTACGAGTTTTCAGGCTATGTCCACACTGCAAGTTCATTTATAAATGTGCTTTCAGGTGTTAGATATAGTCCTGCTTTGCATTAAAGCAGACAAATGCATCCTATATTACAAATAAAGAAACTAAATAAAATGGCTAATATCATGAGGAATATTTCCCCCATTGAAGATGAACTATAACGGGTCTGAAAAATCCAGCAAAGCTTTTCAGGTGCAGTGCTCCCATGAATAATCACTGAAACATATTTCCCCTCTGTGAAAAGGATGCAAGAAATCCTTGCTTCCACATCCCTCGGAGACCCTCAAGAATTCTTACTGGACACACTTTTTAAACCACTACCTTTGCACCTCACGTAGTGAGGATCTGAAACTAATTCCAGAGATTTCTCTCTCTGCCTTCTTCTGAGAAGTGCCTTGGTTTGCATGTTTGACTTGTGTGGCTCTACTTTGCATAGTGAGAAGCTCCCACATTTGTTCCATCCCATAGTTTTGTGTGACAAGTGTTCTCAGATGTGCTGAACAATAGTGTCACGTCCTAAAATCCCCTAGGTGCAGAGTCCCTTACTCCACCCCTTAGCCCTGAGACAGTGATCCCCTACATCAGCCCCGTATGCCCCCCACAGGGATCTCCAGCCACATTACTCAGTGATCTACCATCCCGACTGCACCCCCCGCCCCAAAATAATAGTGTTCTCAAGACACAATAATCAAAGACTATCCTACCCCAGTAATAAGAAAATACCTTTACCATGTGCAGCCAGGGAAGACATCCTGCCTCGGTTCTGGGCTGAGCTGCTGGCAGGGCTACAGAAAGCAGCCAAGTCTGTCCGGGGTGTTTGCAGTTCACCCTTACTTGCTGGCTTCTGGGCAGCCCCCATCTTGCAGCGCCTTCTCTCCCCAGTGCTGCTACCTGGCTGGAGTCTTCTATGTGAGCTCCAGCCACCGCCTGCAGCCTGCAAAGTACACACCGGCCACATGCTACACACACAATCTCACCATTTAAAGATTTCTGCCTAGGAGGCCTTGTCCCAGCAACAAGATACACCTTGCTCCTCTCACAGATGAGGTAGTGTGTGAGCTGCTCGCCTTTCACGTGGTACAGATGACTGATGCTGCTGCTGCTGCTCCAAGAAAGGTTACTCTGTTGTAGATCTCCACAGGGAACTGAATTCCTGCAAGGAAAGAAAATCAACTAGCTAAAGTAAATTTGCAAAGGGACAAACAATCAAAGGTGCATACTATTCTTCCTAACAACCCTCGCAGTGCAAAATCCTCTTGCTATGGTCCTTATAATGAGTGACACCCAAAACAAGGTCATTCTGTGTGATCCAGGTGCAGCTGTCTAGCTTGGCAAAACAGGGCAGATGTAGGATGTGCAAAGGTGCATGTGTGTTGAGAGATATTCACTAAGTAATAGCTTCTCTTACAAGTCAAATCTACGTACCAGAAATTTTGCTAGGAGTCTCATTTTCACATAGCCTACTTGGCTCCCCCTTCAGACATTTGGGATTTAATTCATTCCTGGTGTAACTCCCTTGATTTCAATGGCATTACAACAGTTCTGAATTTGATCCATTTTACTACCTATCAAAGGCTCTACAATTTGTTCATTGCAAGTAGTAAACCTGTTGCTTACCTTACACTGTTATGTCTTAGGGACTTTACGATGGATATCCAGCTGGCCAACTGGTCCTTGGGAGAGTGGGTGGGGGCGAAGTAATAGAGCCAGAGAATTTTTTTCAGCTTTTGTACTGGGCAAATTCTGCCCTCTTTTCCGCCAGTTCAAGGCACTTTTGTTTTACCACAAGATAAAGGCAAGATCAGCATTACAATCCCCTGTGGTTGAACTTGCAGAGTTTACTTTGCAATATAACTAAAGTGCCTTGTCTTCACTGTGTTTTTACCTTGAGATAGCTATAAAGGCATTATTTTATGTTAATTGATAGTCACTGTTCTCTTGCTCTACACCATTAATAATCTAAAGGGCATTGCATCAGAATCCAGGAATTTTTTTCCAGATATCTATTTTATAAGGTGTAAAGGGTGGAGGCACAGCACCTTGAAATGAGCCAATATGAAGGAGCAGCAAGACATAGGGAGTAGAAAGAGACCAGAAACCCCAAACTCCAGACTTCTTCATGGAGATAAACATGGTAATGTTTGTTTTGAATGCCATGTACTTTTTTGCTACAAGAGAACACAATGCATAGTGTTTAAAATCTAATGTATAGACTTTGTTGTTGTTCTGAAAATATCAGTACTTGATTCAGTAGTGTCTAGATGTGAGTGAATGATCTTGCAAAGAATGAAAGAAAGCAATATTAGTGGGACATAAAATAACTTGTTCTCTTTGTTTCTTTTCCAGAAACCAGTGAAATAACTTCTGAAATTGTCCTTTCCCCTTATCCTGCTCAAATACTTATTTAAACAATTTTTTTGCTGTGCTGTGTGATTCTTTCACAATGTTAATAATGTTCCAGGCTTGTTATATAAAAGCTGGAAATTATTCTGAAGACTTTAAAATTGGAAGCAAAACAACTGAATAAAAGGCCTGATAAATCACCAATGCTACTATCAAAATGTATACACTAGTATTAAGAAAAAAGGCTGTATATTTTAAGTCCCTAGTAAACATGGTTTATTTTATCAAATTCCTCTTTTTTGGGAGACAATATAAAAGTTAACCACTTAATTACAGGAGGAGAATAAAGTTTCAATGTCGAAACAGAACATGTTGCTAAATATGCTCTGACCTTAGAGTTGATGTAACAGAAAATTGACAAGATCCAAACAGCGATGTATTAACCCTTTCATTGCTGTTGTTCAAGGCTAAGACTGCCATTGTGCAAATACTTATGCATGTAACTTTAAGTATATGAACACTTCCACTATCGGACAACTCACATGTCTAAAGTTACTCATGTGTGTAAGGGGCTACATGCCAAGCATTTGCAGGATAAGGGCTTATAAGTGTTACTCCCCAATCCCAGCTTGGTCTACCTAAGGAGAGAAAGTTAAACATATATGTACCAACCTCTGAAGTCTATCAAGGGTATGATAACCGAATACTATATCACTATCCAGTGGATAAATTATGTGAATCAAAAAACAAACAAAAAATGTAAATATTATTTAAATCAATTGTTTATCTCACCTCTCCCCCCCCCCCCTTGAACTTTTAATGCTGCTGCTCATTTACTATTACACTGGGATAATTCCCATCTGACCTACAGGTTCATATCCCAGACAAAAAAGAAAGAACAAAGGAAGAAAGGCTGCCTTTGAGATAATATACATTAGACCCAGTTAACTCAGCGATTAACTCAAAACAAATCAATCATAATTTTTTTAATTGCAGTTTTGATCGCACTGTTAGTAATGATTGTTGTTAACTTTTCTTGAATATTCCATTCTTTCACAACATCCAAGAAATGCTCTACAGGTTTCAGCATAATGTCTCTCTTCAGTATGCATTACTGTTAAAGCAAACAACTGCAGTGTCTCTCCAGCTTCAATCAGGTGTGCCGTGACTCCAAGATAGGTGTGATTGTTCAAGGATGACTATACGCGGTTTTCGCTTTATGCGCTAACTGCGGAACAGAACCGCCGCATAAGATGAGACTCGCCTGTATTTTAATCCCTTGACAGTCCTACTTGTCAAGCTCAGTCTTGAAACAAGTTAGTTTTTTTGCCCCCCCGCTACTTCCCTTGGAAGGCTGTTCCAGAACGAGGACCGGCTCCAGGCACCAGCCAACCAAGCACGTGCTTGGGGCAGCACCTTGTAAGGGGCTGCCAATCTTGGGGTGGCAGGGCGGCGCTCGGGTTTTGTTTGTTTGTTTGTTTTGTTTCGGCGGGGCAGCGCTTGGGGTTTTTTTGGTTTTTTTGGGGGGGGGGGGGTTCGGCGGGGCAGCGCTTGGGGTTTTTTGTTGTTGTTGGTTTTGGTTTGGCGGGGCGGTGCTCGGGGGGGGGGCGTGTTTTTATTTTTGGTTTGGCGAGCCGGCGCTTGGGAGGGGTTGTTTTTGGTTTGGCGGGGCGGCGCTGGAGGGGGGGGGCGTTATTACGGCAGGGCGTTTTGTTTTTGGTTTTGTTTTTGTTTTTTGCTTGGGGCGGCAAAAAAGTTAGAGCCGGCCCTGTCCAGAACTTCACTTCTCTGATGGTTAGAAACTTTAATCTAACTTCAAGCCTAAACTTGTTGCTGGCCAGTTTATATCCATTTGTTCTTGTACTACAACTGGTCCTTAACTTAAATAGCACCTCTCTCTTCTTCATGTTTATCCCTCTGACGTATTTATAGGGAGCAATGATACCTCCCCCCAGCCTTCGTTTTGTTAGGCTAAACAAGCCAAGATCTTTAAGTCTCTTCTTCTAAAACAGTTTCTCCATTCCTCTGGTCATCCTAACAACCCTCCTCTGAACCTGTTCCAGTTTGAAATCATCTTTGTTAAACATGGGAAACCAGAATTGTACCCAGTATTCCAGATAAGGTCTCACCAGTGCCTTGTACAATGGTAACAACACTTCCCTCTCTCTACTGGAAATACCTCGCCTGATGTATCCTAGGATTCGATTAGCCTTTTTCACAGCCGCATCACATTGGCAGCTCATAGTCATCAACCAATACACCCAGGTCTTACTGCTCCTTTGTCACTTCCAACTGATAAGTCCCCATGATCTTTCACTTTGCAGCTAGGGCTGTCAATTAAGGATTAACTGACAGCACGATTAACGTGTTAATTTTTGTAACACATTAATTACACTCCAGAGGCAGCAGGGGGCTGGAGCCCCTGCACAGAGCTTGGCAGCTGGTGGGGGGGGGGTGCTGGAACCCTGAGCCCCACACCTCCAGGTGGGCTGAAGCCCGGAGTCCTGTGCCCTGAGCGGGGCTGAAGCTCAAAACTGGCATCCCACACCTCAAGCAAGGCTGAAGTCTAAGACCTGAGGGGGACTGAAGCCCTGAGCCCCAGAGCTCTGGAGGTAACGGGGGAGCTGAAGGCCGGAGCCCCATGCCCTGAGGAGGGCTGAAGGCTGGAGCCTCACAAGAATGAAGGTGGGGATCACAATTTTTTCTAGTGGGAGGAGGGGTCATGATTTTTTTAAAGTCCAAATGGGGTTGCCAGCAGAAAAAGTTTGAGAAACACGGCTAAAGTTTTACATTGTTTTGTTTTTGAGAGCAGTTATGTAAAAAAAAAAAAATCTACATTCATAAGTTGCACTTTCATGATAAAGCAGGGGTCTCAAACTTAGGGCCAGTGCCAGTCTTCAAATCCTCCCAGTGGTCCAATAATGTCACTGAAGATGGTGTTCAGAAAAGAAAACATTTATATTGTACCTTTTATTTCAAATTTCTTAGAAATAATAAAACTGTCATACAACTTTATACAATTCTTTGCCTGCCAGAGAGTTTTTAGTGTTTGCCAGACATCTGGCAGCCCTTCAGTTCGTTGATGTTTGGCCTCAGTGACTGAGCAGTTGAAACCTTCAGGATTGCAGCAAGGTGTGCATCAGATAGTTGTGTTCGGGATTTTGACTTGTTTATATTCATTGTGGAAAAAAGTGACGCTGCCTCCATAGCTGACTCTGCCCGGCAACTAATGATGCTGCCTCCATGGCTAACTCTGCCCGGCAACTAATGATGATATCTCTGTCCCTCTCCCCCAGCCAATGGGAGCTGCGGGGGGCAGCGCCTGCAGCAGACATTGCCGGCAGCGTGGCTGCATGGGTCTCTCCTCCGCGGGCCGCAGTGGGGAGGTTCTCAGGCCACAGATGGCCCGCAGGCCGGGACTTTGAGACCCCTATGATAAAGAAATTGCATTATAGTACTTATAGGAGAAGAATTGAAATACTTTCTTTTGTTTATCTTTTTTACAGTGCAAATATTTGTAATCAAAAATAATATGCAGTGAGCACTGTACACTTGGTATTCTGTGTTGTAATTGTAATCAATATATTTGAAAATGTAGAAAACATCCAAAATATTTAAATAAATGGTATTCTATTATTGTTTAACAGTGTGATTAAAACTGCAATTAATTGCAATTAATTTTTTTAATCGCTTGCCAGCCTTATTCTTAAGTGAATTGGGAACAAAAAGAATCCTGACAATCATATTGCACCATTACAAGATGGAAATGGTAGAATTATCAATAATAATGCAGAAAAGGCAGAAGTGTTCAATAAATATTTTTGTTCTGTATTTGTGGGAAAAACAGATGATATAGTCTCATAATATGATCATGATAACACACTTTCTATTTCGCTAGTATCTCAGGGGGATGTTAAACAGCAGCTACTAAAGTCAGACATTTTTAAAAGCAGCAACTTCAGATAACCTGCATCCAAGAGTTTTAGAAGAGCTGGCTGAGGATCTCACTGAACTGTGATGTTAATATTCAATAAGCCTTGGATCTTTGGGGAAGTTCCAGAAGACTAGATGAAAGCTAATTTTGTTCCAATATTTAAAAAGGGTAAATAGGATGACTCATGTAAATACAGGCCGGTGAGTCTGACATCAATCCCAGGCAAGATAACTGAGTGACTGATACAGGATTCTATTAATAAAGAAGTAAAGGTGCGTGATAGAATTAATGCCAATCAGCAGAGGTTTATGGAAAATAGATCCTGTCAAACTAATTTAATTTTCTTTTTTTGGATGAGTTTACTAATTTGGTTGATAAAGGCAGTAGTGTTGACATAATATATTTGACTTCTGTAAGGTGTTTGACTTCGTACCACATGATACTTTGATTTAAAAACTACAACAATACACAATTAACATGGCACATTAAATGGATTAAAAGCTGCCTAACCGATAGGTCTCAAAATGTAATTGTAAATGAGGAACCATCATCAAGCGGATGTGTTTCTACTGGGATCCTGCCGGGAGCTATTCCTGGCCCTACACTATTTAACATTTTTATCAATGACCTGGAAGAAAACATAAAATCATCACTGATAAAGTTTGCAGATGACACAAAAATTGGGGCAGTTGTAAATAAGGAAGAGAGGTCACTAATACAGAGGAACAATACACATTTTAATGACTAAATGTAAATATATACATCTAGGAACAAAAGAATGTAGGCCATACTTACAAAATGGAGTCCTCTATCCTGGGAAGCAAGTGACTCTGAAAAAGATTTGGGGGATCATAATACGTAATCAGCTGAACATGAGCTCCCAATGAGACGCTGTAGCCAAAAGAGCTAATGCGATCCTTGGATGCATAAACAGGGGAATCTCATGTAGCAGTAGAGAGATTATTTTACTTCTGTATTTGGCACTGGTGTGACCACTGCTGGAATACTATGTCCAGTTCTGGTCCCCACAATTCAAAAAAGATGTTGAAAAATTGGGGAAGGTTCTGAGAAGTTCCAGGAGAATGATTAAAGGATTAGAAACCCAACTTTATAATGATAAGATAAATAGATTGAGTTCCTTGAGTCTAACAAAGAGAAGGTTGAGAGTTGATTTGATTACAGTCTATAGGTACCTATGTGGGGAACAAACATTTAATAATGGGCTCTTCAGTCTAGCAGAGAAAGATATAATATAATCCAATGGCTGGTAGTTGAAACTCGACAAATTTAGACTGGAAATAAGGTGTATGTATTTAACTACCTGATACCGCTGTCATTTGTATAGTAAAATGTTTTATGTATAAATATAGCAAGGTCGTTCAATGCTCTAACTGGTTACTGATGTATAAAATATTTACATTAATTGGGTAACTAATTAGTTATCTGGCAATGTTTAAACAACTCCTTACCAAGCTCAGGAAGATCCAATCCTGCCCCCTAAATTATTGTGAGAATAACCCCTTTAATCTAAATAGTGGGAGTCATATCCCTGATTTACCATTAAGAGAGAGAATTATTAAGATGGCTACCATTTCTTGTTTCTCTAGACTATTTTAGCACTAGAGGCTGGAAGGCATATTAGCCTCTCCTGTGGCTCCTAGATTGATGGAAATTGACAAGCAGTCCTGTAAACTGAGTTCAGAAAACTTGTGCCAAGCCGGTGCAATACAGCTTGAGATATGGCCAAACATCTCAATCCTAACCTGAGTTAGGACTGAGATGACATTTTCCTAGAAATTATAACCCAGTAATAAGTAAAGATCATGACAACAATCATAGCAGTCAATTTCTCTCCTTATTTTCCAGTTACACTGAAGGCTGTTGACATTTCAGTGGGCTCTAACTCTAGGATTCAGACCAGTGGAATAGTGCTGTTTGCCCATCAGGATGATTAGAATAATCAGAAAATTATTTGAAAAACTATCTTTTCTGAACATCCTGTTTTGGCAAAGACAGCCTCTTAATTGGAGCAAATCCATCAAGAGGATGAAAAGGGGGAGTTTTTGTCTTGTTGTGGAGAGTCAACAAAGTACTTTTTATGATATAAAACTGCACAGATAGTCAACTGAGTATTGTGGGCCAGATCCAAAGCTCAGTGAAGTCAATGGAAGTCTTTCCACCAAATTCAGTGGCTGTTGGATCAGGACCTGTCTGAATAGCAATAAAGCTCATTCATTCATATTGTAATGGATTCTGCCATCATTTTGCATTCACAACAGCCATTCTTTGCTAGAAGACTATATATATATATATATATTTGTTTCAAAAACAAACTGATGATTGCAAGTTCTAATTCTGTTAAGCTGTGGTGAGTAGCGCTCGACAAATAATGAATATTATCACTGACTATTTTAACAATTTCATGGAGCTTGTATACAATCATGAATGATTAACCCAGCTTTAGAAACCTTGTCCCCATAAAATTCCAATTCATTGAAAACATCTCAACAGATCTAAGAGATTTATTTAATTGAAACATATTTTATTCAATTCTCTTTGTTAATCACTTTGGCCCAATTTCAATCATGGCAATATCTTACAGTTTTAACTACATAAAAACAAACCGTGGATGAGTGGGGAAAATTAGCAGCATTGCGCAGCTGGGGAATCAGAGGCTGAGTCCAAAGGTTAGCCCCCTTAATATAGCTCTAATTAAATTATAAATATAGCTATAATTGATAGTTGTAGGTGCTGCTACATTAGCTGCTATAATGTAACATTTTGTTTTTGTTTTTCTAGATTAGGGCTTTTTGAAAATATCAATGGAATACAACCTATGACTGTTGTTACAACTACAGGGATGGGGTTACCTGTACATTTGATCACTCTCCAGTCCTCTCAAGAGCATCTTTTCAAGTGACAAGCCCTGCAACTTCATGCTTCCCAGGGTGGAATCCTGTGATTCTCCCACTCTCAGACTAGGCTATCTGTGGGCTGCAGCCCCCTGTGTTCCAATCATGTTTCCTCAGCACGTCCAATTGGGTTTGATCTGCAAGAGATTTCCCTTTGGAAACTGTGACCAGCAGGTAAATGTAATGACTCAGAACAAAATACTTATTTATCCAGAGGAACCAAGTATTCAAAGACAAGGGTTAAAACAACAAAAAGCCTATGTGTATTTCTTACTTACACTTATCATTTCCCTCCAAGCTTAGGCAGGCTCAACTTATCCCAGGTAACCCTTGCCTCTGGGTACTTGGTTTCAGTTTGCTTTCCCTGCAGACACTGCCTCTATGCTCCCTGCCTCTTCTGAGATTCAGGGAGTGTCCCTTTTAAAATCAGGCATGCCTCTTTGTTCCGCCTGTCCACACACTCGCGCCTCCCTCGCATTGGCAAAGTTGTCTGGAGAGCACACCAAAGGACGGAGGTGGACCATCAAAGAGCACACTGTTAAGGGTTCTTGGGTGGCAGGATGTTTCGGTAAAGCCATTGTAATCTTTTTCCTTGGATGTGGAAGTAGCTCCTCGACACTTCACAGTAGACCTTTACCATGACATTCAATTCAAATAAACAGAGATACACATAATATTCATAAAAATAATACAGATTTCCCATGTTCCTAACAGTTGTTTTAAGAGTATTTGTAATAATGGAGTAAACCTGCATGATGGTTTACAGACAAATAAGAGATTATCGCCATGTTCTAAGGATTTTACAACCAAAATTAAGATAAAATGTACAAACAGGAACAGAAGTACCAGAGGGGTGAAGTAGTACATAGGCTACAGCAGTAAGATTATGGGGGTGTCGATTCATGCATCAAAAAGGATTACTTTAATTGTTATCTTTCTTCCTCTTGTGTACTTTCCTGCACACACTTAAACGCACATGTCCAGGAACAGGGGAATGAAAAATTAAGATTGTTTTGGGGGGTTGTTTTTGTTTTTATGTTTTAGGGGGAATGATCAAGAAAACAAGTTATTGTATGTTCCACATTTTAATTTTTGTAAGGTCTTCTAAAGAAATACATTATTTTATTTAATAAGGAGCAGATGGTAGCTAACCTAAATACAAAGAGCTAATTAGTCTTACCTGGAGTATTTTTCAAGCAAGGCAATTAGATTAATGTAGTTTACTTCTCCACAGTCAGAATAGATGACGTACAGGTGCACACTGCCATACAAAATGTAATAACGAACTGCATTTGCAGCCTGTTACTGGGCGAGAAAGTGCTGAAATCTACATCAGCTCTTTTTAATTCTACAAACACCTGATAGGTGTGTACATGCATGTGTATATATATTTATCCAAACAATGGTATAAAATAGAATTAATTGCCAGATTCTGCTCTTACAAAGCATGGTTTTCTTTCACAACTGCAGAATAATGAAATTATGTGCTGCTGACTTCTTTTAAAGTCCAGATTGAATAGGAATCCAGTTTTCACCATAGCACTATCTGTACATGTATTTGCTCAGGCTTTTGTAATCTCTCTCCTCCTGACTTCCAAATCCTGATGTTAGTCACAGAAACTTTGACACATGCAGTGATGTAAAGCTGTCTTGACCATCTGGTCTTTGGTGGTAGAGAGGTTGAATTCAGTCATTTATTTTCCATCTTTAGCAATCAGAATGTTCCTCCTCTCCAATTTACGTGGGAAGTGAGCCATAACTCTCAGCTGTGTCTCATTAAGAGGGATACCCGCACCAAATACTCAGATGTTCCATCATACAATATGAATATGATAATCCCCAGGTTTATAATTATTTGCCTCACACGTGGATTAGTCATAAACCAAAGTTACAGAAATGTTTGCTAAATAAATCTCATAGCATTTTACTCTATCTGGACTAACAAATTCTGTGCATCGCTGAGGGTTGTTGCCTCAAATCAGGTTTGGGAGATTAAGAGGTACAACTATGAGGTGGCTCTTACCACATTCTGCTTCTTAATGTGCAAGCAGCTTTCCCATGAGCAAAAATCCCATGTGCACAAGGAAGATTTGGCTTCAGCTACAGGACTTCACTAGAAGAGACCAGTTGCTACCCCTCACACAAATAATCAGCACAAAAAAGCAAAACTCTCAGCGAATGCTGTCATGAAAATTCCTATTACTAGGAATACTAGCTTATAAATTATTACCGTAAATAACACTGGTCTACAATTTTTGAGAGGTCGTCTGCTTCAGAGATAAAATGTGCTATTTATTATGTATTTTGATGTGCTGAATTCAAATATGACAATTAAAACAACTGATTGGCTACTGTTTCTAAGATATTTAAGTTTTTACATTTTATGTCTATGTATATTGTGTAGATAGTAGAGTTTTAATCATAAATTGTAAACCTAGGTCTTTTCATGTGTGGTATGGTTGCTTTACATGATAATATTTCACCTGTCCTGTTTATGTAACACTTCAAAAACCAGCAAAAGGTTATATAAATAAAATTTATTATGAAACAAAAGGCAAAAAACTATAATGTACATAGTTTAGTCCTATTCAGTGTCTACTCGGCGCTTCTTGGCTTGTCTCTTGTATTCATTAAATGGAGCATCTCTTGTCACTGTCCAGCAATAGTCTGCAAGCATTGATGGGCTCCATTTGCCCTGATAGTGTTTCTCCATTGTTGCAATGTCCTGGTGAAATCGCTCGCCGTGCTTGTTGCTCACTGCTCCGCAGTTCGGTGGAAATAAAATCTAGAGGAGAGTGCAAAAAATGTATCTTTAGTGACATGTTGCAACCAAGGCTTTTTGTATGCCTTGAGGAGGTTTTCCACCAACAACCTGTAGTTGTCTGCCTTGTTGTTTCCGAGAAAATTTATTGCCACTAACTGGAAGGCTTTCCATGCCGTCTTTTCCTTGCCACGCAGTGCATGGTCAAATGCATCATCTCGAAGAAGTTCACGAATCTGAGGACCAACAAAGACACCTTCCTTTATCTTAGCTTCACTTAACCTTGGAAATTTTCCACGGAGGTACTTGAAAGCTGCTTGTGTTTTGTCAATGGCCTTGACAAAGTTCTTCATCAGACCCAGCTTGATGTGTAAGGGTGGTAACAAAATCTTCCTTGATTCAACAAGTGGTGGATGCTGAACACTTTTCCTCCCAGGCTCCAATGACTGTCGGAGTGGCCAATCTTTCTTGATGTAGTGGGAATCTCTTGCCTGACTATCCCATTCGCAGAGAAAACAGCAATACTTTTGTGTATCCAGTCTGCAGACCAAGGAAGAGAGCAACAACCTTCAAATCGCCACAAAGCTGCCACTGATGTTGGTCATAGTTTATGCACCTCAAAAGTTGTTTCATGTTGTCATAGGTTTCCTTCATATGGACTGCATGACCAATTGGAATTGATGGCAAAACATTGCCATTATGCAGTAAAACAGCTTTAAGACTCATCTTCGATGAATCAATGAACAGTCTCCACTCATCTGGATCGTGAACGATGTTGAGGGCTGCCATCACACCATCGATGTTGTTGCAGGCTACAGGATCACCTTCCATGAAGAAGAATGGGACAAGATTCTTTTGACGGTCACAGAAATGGAAACCCTAACATCACCTGCCAGGAGATTCCACTGCTGTAGTCTGGAGCCCAACAGCTCTGCCTTACTCTTGGGTAGTTCCAAATCCCTGACAAGGTCATTCAGTTCACCTTGTGTTATGAGGTGTGGTTCAGAGGAGGAGGATGGGAGAAAATGTGGGTCCTGTGACATTGATGGTTCAGGACCAGAAGTCTCATCCTCTTCCTCGTCTGACTCAAGTGAGAATGATTCTGGTGCATCAGGAACCGGCAGTCCTTCTCCGTGGGGTACTGGGCGTATAGCTGATGGAATGTTTGGATAATGCACAGTCCACTTTTTCTTCTTTGATACACCTTTCCCAACTGGAGGCACCATGCAGAAGTAACAATTGCTGGTATGATCTGTTGGCTCTCTCCAAATCATTGGCACTGCAAAAGGCATAGATTTCCTTTTCCTGTTCAACCACTGGCGAAGATTTGTTGCACAAGTGTTGCAGCATATGTGTGGGGCCCACCTCTTGTCCTGATCTCCAATTTTGCAGCCAAAATAAAGGTGATAGGCTTTCTTAACCATAGTGGTTATACTGCGCTTTTGTGATGCAAAAGTCACTTCACCACAAACATAGCAGAAGTTATCTGCACTGTTCACACAAGTACGAGGCATCTCTGCTCACTTTGGCTAAACAGAAATGTGTCCCTTTGCAAAATCAAACGCTGACAAATAAGAGAGCACGACACTGTATGATTTCTAGAGCTGATCTAGGGCAATTTGTTCAGCAGAGTGATGTAAGCTTCGTTAGGATTGCATCATCCATGACTTCTAGGAATAACATGATGCAATTCATATCATGTATGACGCAATACCAGCTTCAGATTGCATCATTCATTGTTTTGCCTAAAAAGCAAGTACTGTCCAAACCCAGTCATAGATTTAGTCATAGATCCAATCAAAGATGTATTTTAGTCATTTCTGGTTTAAATTGAGATCCCTTCCCTTTATAACTCACTTATCCTCCGCCATTCCCAAGTCAAGGGTCGTATATACTGACCCACTAGCATATCTTGAAAACTAGAGCCAATCAACAATTTTAAGCATCGTTTTCGGTCTCAGTGACCCAGAATTAGTAAAGTTTGACTACATTTATTTCAGAAGCATTTTGGCTGTAGAGCAGTGTTATTTTTCGGACACAGTTTACAGACCTAGTCCTAGTGTATAACAGCATGTACATTTATGATGCCACCTGTATTATGTTTTCAAACAATCCAATAGGTAGTATCAATATTTAATATTCAGCTTTTAACTAAACTTAAAAAATATATATATAACTTACAAGGTTTCTCTTGCTTTTGTTTTTCCTTCTTTCCCTACCTTAGTTCCACTTTTTCTTCTCTTGTGCATCTCAAGTAACTTTTTGTTTGTTGTTAGTGTTTTCTCCTGTTCCCTTCCTTTCCTTTGAGTGGTGTTCGGTGTTCACTCCCACATGTTGTCAGTCTCAGTATTGCAAACCCCCAAAATGTAAAGACTGGCTTAAAAACTCATGTGTTTTTTTAAATTCTATATATGTATGTTTTGGGGGATGTTTTTAAATTGCCTTCTGATTTTTGAATCTCTGGGGGAAACAGTCCACCTCTATTTTGTGCTTGATCATTTCAGTTTCAAATATCAACCTTAAATGGACAGGCAAAAACATGTCTCCTCATTGACTGCTTGGACATGGACTCCTCTTACCCTTTCCTAAGAACCTGGGATGTGAAGAGCTGTCTCTCTCTCCCCCCTTCTCTTATCCTCCACCCTACCCCACCTAGTATCCCATTCCCACTCCACCCCCTACATTCCTACCCCCATATTTTCCTCCCTTTCCCTTTACAATATCCTACCCCTCATATCTTCCTCCTTCACTCCCACAGTCTGCTGCAGCTCTTCAGTCTCCCAGGTAATCATCATATTTCTTTGCAACCTCCTCAGCCTCCTTCTTATTCCACATTCCCCATTTGGCTCCTTAAAACCCACACATTCCCCTGAATCCTTCAAGTCTCCCTCCTTGCACTCCAAATTCAACGGCGCCACCTCAGTGTCGTCCTGCTCCCCACGTTTTCTTGCATTCCCCTGAGTCTTCTGCAAGCAAACCTTGCTTCCCACATTCCCCTGTCTCCTCATAGCTTCTTATCCAGCTGCTAATCACAGAGTGGCAGCCATCTTCTGAGGGCAGCCTGGTTTCTGTCCCATTCTAAACAATGGGAGCTGGCAGCCATCTTTCGTAGAGGCAGCTTCTCTTGCACATGCCAAGACTTAGGAAAATGGCAGTCTGTGAGGAAGGCTTTCCTCTGTTATATTGCAGCAAGGAAGGGACACAAGAAACTGCTGTTCTTCATGCCTTGGAGTTTTCTCCACCCGTCAGTGGAGTCTGAGAGCGGCTTGTTGAGTTTTCTGAGCCCCAGAAGGAGACTGAGGGGAATGCAAGGAAGTGTTGGGAGAAGAAGGACACTGTAGAGGTTCAGGGGGGATGTGAGGGTTTGGCAGGAGCTGAAAGGAGAGTGGGGAGAGGAGTGAGGAGACTGCAAGGGAATGCGATCAATACAAGGAGACTGAAGTGGGCAGTAGATTGCAATGGTGAAGGGGGGAAATGTGAGGGGCAGGACACTAAAGAGAAAGGGAGGGAAATGCAGGGGCAAGGATGCCAGTGGTGGGGTGGGGGTAGGAGACTGTCTGGAGCACAGAGGAAGCATGAGTGGGGGAAGAGTCTGGGTGGTGTGGAGTGGCGGAGGGGCAATGAAGGGAAGGTAATAGCTGGGATCAGAACCAGTGCTAGGCATAAGCAGACTAAGCAACTGCTTTGAGCCTCGAGCAGCTCCAGGGGGCCCCCTATTAAATTATTAGTGTGTGTTGGGCTAGCACTGGCCAAGGAGAGTGATAAGGGGAAGGGATGGAGAAGAATAGGATGGCACCCATGTCCCAGGGATTAGGAAGGGGTAAGAGGAGCCCCCCCCCTCCATGCAGCCAGAGGGGAGACTCACCTTTTTGCATGTGCACCTAAAGGTTGACGTTTGAATGTTCAGCACAGCAGCTCACCAGAACTGCTGCTCCTCACTGTGGTGCACACACACCATGCCGCCAGGAGGCAGCGCGGGTCAGTCTGGGGAGCAGCAGGTAACTGGAGTGATGTGGGGGAGACAGGCTATGGGAGACAAGGGAATGGGTGTATAAGGAGGATTGGAAGAGAGACCGTGATGCAGAGAGGAGACTTAAGAAGAAAATGAGGTGTACGAAACTGTGAGGAGAAAGGGGAAGAGGTGTGAGACAATAGCCTGTCCAAGCATAGAGGGGGAATGTACAAGGGAGCAGGAAGGATCGTGATAAAGGAGAGTAGAGAAGGAATGGTAGTTCAGAAACAGGCCAGGGTAAGTGAAGTCCCTCTCCAACCAGCCAGTAGAGATGCCCACATCTTCGCACGTGCCTTTAAGATTGAACTTTGAACCTGAAATGAGCACACACTAATTTGGCATGGGTCAGTTGTCTCTAAAGGCTCAAAAAGATGGAAAAACAATGCCATTTTAAAAAAAGTCTCGTGGTTTTTGAACACTTCATTTGAACAATGTATTTGACATGGCGGATTCAGGTTGAAAATAAATGGAAGACTTCTGTACACCTGTCTCACACATAATCCAGAATAGAGACTATAATGCATCAGACCAGGCAAGGGGCCAGAGGATCTGTGTTCACCGAGATCTAGTAGCCATAACTTAACACACAAATGGAATGGAGGGTCTGCAGCTATTACTCCATCCCTAGCCTGGAGTATTGAAGTTGTCTGGTCCCAGGTTAGGGGAGTGAATTTCAACCCCATAGACTTCCACATTGACTTGACAGATCAAACCACGCCAAAATAGCATAGAGTAAGTGCCTCCAGAGTTACCAAACTAAAATGAGCAAATTAGCTACACAGGATATGAATTGTTAGAAAATGAAATGACTTTTATCGTCATTAAGCAGTATGAACGGATACCTATGCTTCTATTTAATGGTGTCACGATCCCGCAAGTTTCAGTGAATATTCAGCCATTGTGCACCCTGATTTAGCAGCGACAATAATGAAGGACCTGCTAAAAGAAGGTGAAACTATATACAAAAGGTGGAGGCTGGAGCTGAAAAGATTAAACTGTATACAAAAGTATGGATTTATCAAACCTGCATAATTCCAATTCTCTCATATGGATCTGAAACATAGATGGTGCTTAAACAAGACACACGTGCCTGGAGTCATTTCATACCCATTTCAAGCAGTGACTATTGGGTATAAGTAATAGGATGTGTCATTGTAAACTGGCCTCGAGAGGACTGAAGCCACTGCTGCTGATCAACATTATTGATTTCCTCTTAAAGCATATGCTTCTCTCCTATTCTACATTTTAGCTAGTAGCTTAAGTTGCTGAACTCTAGAAATAGATTGTTGTAGACTAAAAATTTCTTCAAAGGGATTCTTGTCTCAGTTATAGTCAGAACAGCTATATAAAAATGGCGCCTTCCTACTCAAGAGATCTCCTCTGTTGTAACTGAGGCACAGCTGCTGAATTTAATGGCAAAAGTAAGTTTTCACTGCATTTTTCTCTGGTTAGCACTGCAGGGCCATCGGAGCTATGAGTAAGTGAGCTGAGTTCTGTTCTGGCTCATTCAACAAATTGCTAACTAAGGCCCTGATCCTATAAACCCTTACGTATGTGCTTAACTTCACTTATGTGAGCAATCCCTTTGAAATAAAGGAGTCTACTAGATTATGAATGTATAAAGTTGATCCTGAAAACATCTACATGCTTAATGTCTTCATTAAACGTGCAAGACTTATTCTGACCAAATACATGTGTGCCGCCAACTCCCGCCCACTGTAGACGCTGGGGGTGATACAAAGTGTAAAGAAGTTTTTCTGATTATGACATTTGTTTTATACTTCATGGATTGCACAAAACTGGGGATTCGGCAGGCTGCTTTATGGCATGTGCCCTTGAACTTGCCCGCACCCTGCCTGTGCAAGTCAGATTTTGCTGAGGATGGTACTTGTTCAGGTGGAATTAAATGCCTTATTGTCACAATATTGCTTTCGTTTGTTTTATGAACATTGCGATACCTTTTCCAAAACTTAGATTCCTAATGTGTGATTAAAATTATTTCTTGTTTAGCTGTATGTCAGGTGAAGAGAGGGCTAAGCAATAGGTAAGCCCCTTCGTTTTCAGTTTAAACCAATTTTTACTGAAAAATTCCTGAGTTTTACAAATAGTATTATTCATTTTCTTCTGATTTTCAGATTTTCACCCTACTTTTGTATCATTCAAATATATAAAAAATAACTTGTTTTATTAGGAAAATACAATACATTGCATGAGCTATATATATATATATTACGATAATACATTAGTCTGTGTGTATATTCAAAGCTGCCTGTTGAAGTAAGACTAAGTATTGGTCTAGAAGATATGCACAATAAACAAACAGGCATGCATGCAAGCTCTGAAGTGCATGCGCATCTGAATGAATCTCACGCCCACCATATACACATTTCAAGCTGTTAGCACATAACGGTTTAAAGATCTGACACATTAAAATGGGAAGAAAACAAAAATATGTATCAGAATATGTTTCAGAACACAAGGAAGTATTCAAAAGTTTAAAAAAAAACAAAAACAGAAGAAAAGGATGGAGTTGAGTGCATGCGCTGCAAATGGTGTGGCCCAATTATTAAATGTAAATATTTATAGGCTAATATAACTCTACAACAGTAAACTGTTTATTCAAATGAAAAGTTTTATTTGGGGATTAGAGATATATTGTTTTCTTAAACTCAGAGATGGCATTGTGTTTTGAGTTCTGTTTTAGTTCTGCAGCAAACCACACTGATGAATGGAATTTAAAGCATTAAATTACTGAATACTTTTCCACCCTATCTTTCCATCCACCAAAGTAAACCCCCACATTTACCCAGAAAAATTATTCATAGTTTTTTGCACTGATTTGCACCTGTTTTTGTTGTTGTGGTAATAAACATGGATAATTCCTGGGAAAAATTAAATAAAATAAAAACTGAAAACGAAGGGCCCTAGCAATAGGCTAACTATTATTTAATCACTAGAGTGTCCAATAAATATTAAGCATTCCCCAGGAGTTGAAAGTTGTTGAGGAGTTGAAACAGTCATTCCTTGAGGATAGGGATAAACTCATCTGCTGACTTGTGCAAGTGTAATTTGTACATACCTTATTTAATAGTCAAGCACCACAATAGCAGTGCTATCGATATATTCAAGATGGTACTGCCATTCTAAGCCCAATGCCATTATTGGTCATTTATAAAAATTACTTTGGGGCTGACATTTCTTAGTGCCCAGGTTTTTTTAGACGTTTCCTAGAAAGAGAGAGATTCTGAGTTTTCCAAATATAAAAATCTCTCAGCTAACAAATTTCAGGTTTTTTTACGATTTCCCTTTCTCCCCCAAATGTTTGGATAACACAAAGAGCTTTATTATAGAACCTGAAGTTTTAAATATATTGACCCTAGCTCTTAATAAGGCATACATATTTTGCCTCGTTTTGGGAAAAAATAGTTTTCAAATACCAAAGATAACCAGTTGTAAAAGTCCTAATTGGAGCATGTGCAACATGCTGTTTTCTTTAACTTTGGAGATAGCCTTGATGCCCTGTTTTGCCAATTCTTCCACAGCCATCACCAAGCTAAGCTTGAAATGCCCTTTCTGAGTTTACATGCCAGGCCACTACCCTCTCACTACTCATATCCCTCCAGAAGACCCATTTCTGCCACAATGCTTACAAGAAGTTAATCGACTAGTAATCATGAGATAGAGACAGGTGGGGACTGTCTTTTTGTTCTGTTTGTACAGTACCTGTACAATGGAGTCTTGGTCCATGAACAGTACTCCTATGCACTACAATAATACAAATAAATAATTAAATAGTACACATGCAAAATAGTAAATAAAAAGTGAAACTAACAATATCTGTGTAGACCAAGCTTTGCTCGTATACTGTATCCAATTACCTCACCCTTCATCTGTTGTCTGACCTTCAGATTATAAACTCTTTCACACAGGAACCGTGTCCTCCTTTATGGGCCAGATTGTGAACCCTGTGCAAACATGGGTGAGCAGCTATTCACACGTGTTGACTTCCATTTGACTTGCAAGGGACTACTCGTGTGAACCTCATTAGTGAAAATAAGGAACGCACAATCTGGGCCAAAGTTTGCACAACATGCAGCACATGGTGGGTACTACTGCAATATAAATAATGGTGAAAAACACACACTAGATGGTGAAACTGTGTGTGTTTGAAATATTGTACCTATATACATTTGAATGGGAGATCATTCTAAGAGCTCCAAGGGATTCTGTGGGGGTGAAATTCACCCCTGTGCAGAGGGCTAGAACAAGAACTATGCACCATTAAAATCCTCAAGATAGGACTTAGATGAGACGGAAGAAGGGACCTTTCTAGCCTATTTATATACTTACTCAATAGACCAGACTTGTGCACCTAAGTGAGGGTCCAGTTTAAAGCCATGGCCAAAATGAATTTGCATAAACTTTCCAATGTTTGCTTTTATAAGGTCAGACACTGTCCAGTGCAGATTCCCCTGTGGCCATATCTAATATACAGCATGTAGCAATGACTGGATCCAATACTCCAAGTGCAACAGTAACCTTATAGCATAATGAACCTTTTCCTTCACTACCACTTTGGCACCTACACCTTGTCACCTCTCTCTATGTCTCTGCTGCAGCAGGGAGCACGCGTTTAACAGACTTGTGCTAGTGAGGCTCATGCTCTGAAGCTCAGGGGGTCAGGTGGGTTTGAGAGAGTGCGGGCTTGAGCTTGAGCTACAACATCCATGTTGCTATTTCAGTGTGCTAGCACCAGCCATCTACTAACCCCCACTGGGCAACTTGCACCCAGCAGCAATGTAGACATACGCAAGAAGCTTAATAGCATTCTTCCCTTTCAGTGCCCAGCATCACTAGTCACTTTTCCCTCCACCAGATCAAGGATGTGTCATTGTTTGTCCTTCAGTTGCCTGGATGGCCGGGTTGCATTTATTTTTTTGCCTCGTTTGTAAAGCGGGCCCAAGAGTAGTAATGTGACTTTGTTCAAACACATGTAGATGGATCATTCTTAAAAATTCAACTTATTCTTGAAATGGGATATAACATTGACCTCTGAACCAGAAGCTCTGTTTCTTTTCTGAAAAAAAAAAAAAAAATTTCATTTATTTGGAGATATACCTATCTCAGAGAACTGGAAGGGTCCCTGAAAGGTCATCAAGTCCAGCCCCCTGCCTTCACTAGCAGAACCAAGTACTGATATTGCCCCAGATTCCTAAGTGGCCCCCTCAAGGATTGAGCTCACAAATCTGGGTTTAGAAGGCCAATGCTCAAACCACTGAGCTATCCCTCCCCCCTCTCTGAGTATAGATTTAATTTACCATTTGCGAAAGTCCCCATCTAGAATTGATTTAAAAGAATAATTTTAAAATTATATAAAAATACGTAGAAATGAGTAAATACTTTAAAACTCCTCACTTGAACTCTTCACTAACATTTATGTAAACCCAACCAGGGAACAGAATAAAATCTTATGATTTATCTGTCCAAACAAAACTAACCACTTATCAAATACTGACTATCAAATTATTAAAATGAATTCCTTGAATGATCTACAGATAAAGACTCATTCATCTAAATTTGGCAAATAAGTTTTAGAAAGCTAAACTGCTTACTAACAATTAGTAAATGGAAACTAAATTTATCCAGTAAAATTGTTTGCTATGAATTATTTGCTCAGCTCTAAATTATATCATAGATTACAGTGCTCAAGTGATCATTATGACCATCTAGTCGGACTTCCTGTATAAAACAGGCCATAGGACTCCCTTGACTTCATATAATATATGAAGGAATCAGTTCAGCCATTGTAGGATGAAATGCAGCAAGTTTTTAGCAGCACAAAGTCACGTTTACAGTAATTTAGGGAAGGAAATGAAAGTTTGTAGAGCTAAAAATACAGTGGAGATTTAAAATTAGTAGAATTTTAGATCTCTGAAGTCATTCTAGATGGTGTGGCGTGGTCATTCTAGCAGAAGAAGATATAAAAGGGCTGCCAGTTATAATAGCAGAATTTAGATATGAATTATTAACAGGAGTAGTGTGCATTTACAAGGCTTCTGGTGAGATTTTTATTTAGTCAGAGAAAGCATGATGGGAAATTTTGTCAGGTGTGAAACTAGGTAGAATTTTCAAAAGCACCGCAAGTCATGTCTAAACATATTAAAAATACATCTAACAGATGTTAAAATTATATCTTTTGTTTCCTAGTGTAGATAAGGCCTGTGACATAGGTGCACACGTCCCATTGAAAGCCAGTGCTTTTTCCATCAAGAACTTGCATAAAGTTTCCAATGTTTACCACTGTAAAGTCAAAGTAAAGCACAGTCTAGTACAGATTCCCCTATAGCCCATATCTGATACACTGCAAAATACTTCCTCTGTTATAGTCTTCTACATAAAATCGTAGAAGTGTAGGACTAAAAGGTATCTCAAGAGGTCATCTAGTCCAGCCCCCTGCACTCAAGGCAGGACTAAGTAATAACCATAGCTGGGTATCTTGCTATGGCTAAGGATGTACAAGAATACAGATCACACACCTCTGCTATTGCTAATGATGTATCACAAGACAAATCACTCACCTTTGCATTTACACAGGACTACTGGATCTAGTTTAGATATTATAAACAAGCTTAACTCCAAGAGATTATAATAGGCCCCGAGTGTTTATGATGTTTTTTGTTTGTTTTAAACAAACTCACTCTGTTCATCCTAGTTTTGAATGCAGTAATAAATACCTTCAAGGGACTGCCAGGGTCACTGCTGCAGTGTGTGCACAATACAAATAATTTATTATGATCCTATTTCACAGATGTCTATAGAATGCTAGACTCAGCAAATAAATAGGTGCTAATAGACATATTGTACATCAGAATGACGCACTATGGTAATTATCTATGTTCTTCTGGGACCACAGGTGCCAGTACAGAAAGGTCTCTGTTACAGCAGCTATATTTTAGAAAAGGTAAAAAAAGGTTTAGCTGGAGAGCAGGGGGGAGGAGGGAAGACAGCAAGTTATATAAAATCAAAACCTGAATTGCAATTATTACATTTCTTTTCAAATGATTGGCAGCCACTGTATATGTTTATACATTGGAAATATTGGTAACCTGGTCTTGATATTACATTGGTCTTTTTCGATATCACATTTACGTTAAATGCATTGAAGAACCCTATTTTTACCACTGTATGGCCATCCAAACGTTCTTTTTTGGGCTAAGATGTAAATTTGGCCCTAATGGTTTTATAGGCCCTGGAGTTTTACATTGTGCCTCCTGACTCTGCTCCCTACCCCAGTTCACATTCAAGTCCCCAGCTGTACTCCCAGACCCCTAAAATCTTGCAAAAGTTATCAACCACTTTGTTTTCAGCTACCCACCTCTCCATAAACAGCCCACCTCTCTTTTGCTCCTGTAAACCCTCTAGTCTTCCTCTTTTCTCTCCTGTATCTAGAAAGCAGTACCTTCCACAAACTAGGCCTTTAAGCCATCCAATCAGCTTTTATTTGTAGGGCATAAATTCACCTCTCTGATTAGCATTTCATCCACAGCGTGTCTGTCACTCTGTTTTCTATTCTGCACTTGTAACGTGTCTGGCAGCTCAGCGGCAAATCAAGGGGGAAGTGCAGCAAGTATGAGACCCATCTTGTGGAATAGGCCTCTCAAATGTTCCTTATTTTAAAGGGATTTAACACGTTTTTTGTCCCAAAGTTATCTACATGCCACATAAATTTGCTGTCTCTGCACTTTTAGCATTAAATTATTTACATCAGAAATAATCATGAAATGGAGTTATAGAAAGTTAGTTTCACCAAATGAAAGCATTCCACAGCATTTTAAATTTCTGTCATCATTTTGTGATTATCACACACCACATTTGGGAGTCTACAGCATGGATTCAAGAGGAAAATTTTGTCCATTGATTTAAACAGGGTTACTAGCAGCTCAGATACAATTGCAAACTGGGTCGCTGATAGTGGTTTTGTTAGCCACTAGAGGTCCCCATAATACTCTTTGATCAGCAACGTTTCATTTTTGTTTCAAGAATGAATGTTCTCCTTCCAATGAAAATAAAGTTTGTTAGTCTGCTCTGCAACTGTCCTGTTGAAACAATTTTAAAAGAAAATGCTTTATCATTTCATCAGATTTTAAAAGGAAGAAACAATAAGAGTCTTTAATTTTCATTCATTAAAAAAAAAGAAAAAAGAAACCAGTTCAGAAGTTTTACATAGAATCCAAATCAGAGAAAAAAAAAATCCCATCATCATCTGTCATCAACACCTCCCACACAGCCATTAACATTTGCCTTAGTGACAGTTCAGTGAATCACAGGGTGGTAATCGTATAAAGGAAGGAACACTACCAACATTGGCATCCCATTCCTAAATATAAATTGCAGAAATGATAAATGTACTGTATGAACAATCACTAGAACAGGGAAGAGAAACTTTGTTAAAGTAGCATCAGGAGAATGTATCCAAATGTATGTTCAAGATTCATGTTTAAGGGCATTGGTTTTGCACACCAATTGCAATAGGTTACATCCTCCACTATCATTTGAACCTACAGAATTTTTCTGACTCACGCAAAATTGTTATCTACTAATGATATCCACAAAAATATTTTGCCTATAAAAGCTCCATGAATCGAATGTTTACATTGGGATTTAAACCTAGGAATAGTCATGATATTCAAAGATAAATCTGCCCGAGACTCTGTCCTCCTTCCTTTTGTCCTCATAATCTAATCAGCCTTTTCCCCACCTTGCGTTGTATGTCATTCTTTTCTTTGTCCTTGTTCACATGTGGCTTCTGAGGGGGTGTAGAGATATAAAAAGAGAGAAAGAAGTTACCTGAACATTCTCTGAAAGCGGTATTTATGGTGGATCCACACTCCTGTGACCCAAGCTTTTGATTTACAATGGCTGAAACCATTCTGCAACAATGGATTCAAAATGAACAGTTTCTTCACGAGGCAGTGCACACATTTTGGGAATAGCAGGCATGAACAATCTTTATCACATCTGTTATTGTGAGGATATACACAGTGTTATTTGGAAGTCTTTCTGGGATACAGTAACTCCTCACTTAACATTGTAGTTATGTTCCTGAAAAATGCAACTTTAAGTGAAACAATGTTAAACGAATCCAATTTCCCCATAAGAGTTAATGTAAATGTGGGGGATTAGGTTCCAAGGAAATTTTTTTGGAGCAGACAAAAAGGTATATACTGTACAGTACTGTACTTTGTTGGGAAGTGCCCCTGGCTTACCTCACACAGGCACAGCCCGCTGCAGGTCAGGACGCTAGGAAGCACCTTTGCAGCAGCAGCTTCCCCAGAGAAGACCAGGCGCCGACTTTGCCAGGGGATGCTCCAGGCCCACCTCTTCCCGTCCCCGCTCCACTCCAGGCCTACCTCCCTCCCACCCCCACTCTACCTACTCTCCGGAGCACACCGCATCCCCGCTCCTTCTCTCCTCCCCCCGCCCCGAAAATCTTAGGACTTTCTGGGAAGGAGGGGCAGGAGCAGAGATGCAGCGCTTCCCCGCTCCTCCACTTCCCTCTCCCTCTCAGTGCTTTGGACTTTCTGGGAGGGAGGGGGAGGAGTGGAGATGCAGCACTGGGAGGGAGGGAGAGGAGGCAGAGAAGAGGAACTTGTGTAATGCTCCCTTGTAAAGTTGCTGCTCTTCCACAGAATCTTACAAGCACTGGATAGAGCAGGCAGCCAAACAACATTATAAGGGAGCACTGCACAACTTTAAACAAGCATGTTCCCTAATTGAGCAGCAACATAACTTTGAAACAATGTTAAGCGGGAGGATGTTAAGTGAGGAGTTACTGTACATGAATTTTCTTTTTACCTGATTGACTGCAGCTTTTTATCTGACTCTACTGATGGTACCTTATAATGTGAATTTCTGCATGTATAAGCCAGGGGCACTTCCCAACAGTACAGTACTGTACAGTATATAATACCTTTTTGTCTGGAACCTAATCCCCCACATTTACATTAAATCTTATGGGGAAATTGGATTCGTTTGCCTTCAGCGTATTGGTGAAGTGTGTGTATAGAATATTTTTCAGTAGTCCTTTCCAATATTGGGGCTATATCCTTCCCACATTTGCTGGGAGGTAAATCACAGACTAGTGTGAATTTAGCTGACTGATTAAATATGGAAGTGTTGAGCCTTTGGATTATTTCAGTGCTTCAAAATTGGGATCTACTGCAGCTGTGCATCACATCTGTGTTAGGCAAAGGAATCTCAAGACAAAAACAAAGGAGCAAAGAAGCTATTTAATATAACAAATTCAAGTATCTTAGGCTTGACACTTAGTGAACAGAAAACAATGAGACAGAAAAGACATTCCCTTCCAAAGGTGGAATAGCTGATGCTTATATATAGGGGTATTAAGTGTGTGCTTGTGGGTGAATCTGTATATACAGACATTTGTCCACACATTTATAATGCATATGTCTCAACATAATTTTTAGCACTTGATTGTAAGTGGATTTGGGACAAGTCATGAAGAATTTTAGTTCCATTCAAAATAATTTGACAGCTTGGACCAAAAAAAAAAAAAAAAAATTTACTCAAGCATGTTTCACACAGCAAAACCATGTAGCTCATGCAAGCACACTGAAGTTCAGAAGGGTAAGATAAGCAATACTTCATACCAATTTACAAATATATAGAATATATGCAGGTTTGTTTGTTTTTAAACCATCTCTGACTGTTGAACCAAAATTTCCTTCCTGCATTTGCATATGAGGCTCCTACACTAGCCAGCAGGGATGGCAACTGATGCAATAGCTTTAGCAGGATCAACTCCAACTGTCTCCTTTTTATAATAAACACATATTCACAGGGCTGAGAGGGTTTAAAATTTATAAAATTTCATTCACTTGCCATTTTAAGTCGCCTGACATTTCCCTCCTTCTCTTCCCCACCCCAATACTTGTATTCTTGAGCTCAGGGGCATTGAATGCACTTACACCTGGCTTGAATTTGGCCTTTTATAGTGGAAAGCTGTGATCAGATTAACACAGTAGATGCTGGTTTGCAATTATTGAGTCAATATGCATATTTTTCTTATTCTTTCCTGTGCTTCCTGCATTAATTCTGAAGATGAAAAGTGTCAATCCAAAAATAGGACCTTAGAGGACTATTGTAGCAAAATGGCTCATTATTCAACATTATAAGTCTATATAACAAGCTGTATAATTGCCCAAGTATACACACACACACACACACACACACGTGATGGGGTCTACAACTTCTTCCTCCCCCCCCACCCCCCACCCCCCAAAAAAACCCCCACAGGCAGGCAGAGATTGAGAACCCATCCTGACTGCAGACAGCAAAACAGAATGGTCAATTATGGGTACAACTCCTCCTTGCATGCGACGCTCACACCAGGCTATCTCTGAGGCTTCTGGAGTACAACGGCAGAAGCTGGGGATGAAAGCACTGAGTACCAAGAACTTTTGGACTCATTTATATTAGGTTTATAGTCTGCCTTTTTGTTGATTTAATTTAAGTTGCTGGAGCCCACATCAAGGACCAACACAGGCTATTCAAACTAGGACTTTGCCCAATGCAGTATCCTTGGCTGCTGACAGTACCTTATGAAAAATATTTCACTTGCACGGAGGGATTCATTTTTAGAAACGTGCAAGGAAATCTCATGGTGTGACTCCTGTTGGTGGTACTGGAAGTTGCACAGACAAAATCTATGTGCTTTCTTTTCATGCTCTCCAATTTTACCCACCTTGGTAAGAAGAAATTACTCCAGCAGAACTACTGTGACAGCAACAGTCGGCTACTACCAGGGGCACAGCTCACTCTTTCACTGCACAAAGTAGTAGCTCCATTAGGTGAAGAGGTTGTTTCAACAGACAGTGTAGTATTTTATTGAGTGCCCCTTGTTTGAGCTGCCCATTGTTGACTTCAACAAAATATGCCCCAATCTGTCCCAGCATAGTTTTCCCTTTGCAATTTAAAAAAATAAAATAAAAAATAACCCTGGTGATTTATTTCAGAGGGCCCCCCAGTCCTTCTTCCATCCCAGTCAATAGCAAGAGTCTCATTGACTTAAATGGAAGCAGGCCTGGGTCCTGCAGGTAAATTAAAATGTCGGAGAAATTGCTAAATTTCCTCACCTTCTGCACACTATTTTAGTATGAGGCAACGAGTAACTGAAGTGCAAAAAGATTTGTGACTAGTCTTAGGATCAGATCTGTAAGCTGTGAATAGCCAGACTGAGTAGTGCCTTACTCTGCAAATAGCCTCACTGAAATGAATTAAAATTTCAGAATCTGGTGCAAAGCAATTAATTGGGCACAGACCTTTGTATCTTAATATTGGCTTGACACAGAGAGTTTTCTCCTTTTTTTGTGCTACAATAACAAAACTATAACACCACATCTTTAGACGTGCAATATTGTACACACCAAAATGAAAAACAAGTTTGTACATTTTAAATCAATCACTGACTAAAAAAAAAGAAGGTGAGGTATAAATTTATTTAAAGTAACTGGTGTTAGTACAGAAAAGGGGTCAAGAATTCAGGGATTTGCTTCAACTTCTTTCACAAAAATTTGGTACAAGCAGGAGATTACACACATCTTTTGCCAATGTAAACATTGCAAAAACTTATAGATTTCCTGTTAGAGGCCTTCAGAATGACAAGAGCTGTTTTATTAAATCTGACTACTGCTATCCTTTTTGGATTCACTCCATGCCAAGTTACAGGATGTAAGCCTTAGTCAAGTTATGCAACTGGTGTTAAAGATTGAACATAGGTCAACATTTTAGAACTATTACATTTTGTTCAGCACAATGCTCAGGTTGATCTCTGTAAATGCAAATGTGGAACTTAATGTGTGTTGCTTAACCGTTTAATAGCTTACTGCACTGATTTCAGACATAAGGCACATTTTTATCCCCTGCAGTGCCACACTTTCCCAGCTCAGAAGTTTATGCTTGATATTCAAGCTTTATTTCATGATTCTCTGATTTAATACATTAAATTTTACAAGTCAAAGATGAAATCATCCAATTTCCTCTTCTTTGAAACCATGACATATTTCAAAGTATGACAGAATTAGTATATACTTAGAGAGTATTTCATAGCAATTAAAAAAAAATTAAAAACAAATAGTTCATAAAGAAAAAACCCAAGAGTTCTGCCATTAGTCTACCCAAGAGGATGTACTGAATCTTAACTACAGGATATTTGGAAGTCTACTCTTAAGCAGTTCTCTCATTGTGAAGAGAATTTTTTCAGCGTATGAGTCAACAGTACAAATTCATTACTAGCATGAGATTAATTCCACTGCAGTCACTAGAGTTTTTCCACTTACAGATACACTGGGCCAAACTCACCACTGTGTAGGTAAAGCAATTTAGCAACAGACTTTTTTCAAGACAGACAATTTTGTAGCCAAGCAAGCTTTTTAGACTTGCTGTCTCAGATACCAAGGCTGGTGTATTTAATATGCCAAAGGATTAGCTTGTTTACACAATATCCACTTTCAGCAGACTAATTGGTACTCTACGGTATGTATGCATACTTTAAATATAGCCATAAATAACAGAGAATTAACAAGGTGCTGATAATGACATCTATAAGGTTGCCACTACCAATTAAAAAACATGATTCGTTTATAAACAGCTCTTTAACTCCAGTTCTGAGGGGTGGGGGGAAAAAAAAAAAAAAAAAAAAGACTATAATGTATCCTTATCATTGGCCCATAGGTAAATTCTTTAGGAGAAAAATATTCTCTCAGTTTGTAAGTCACACAACCATATTCCATTTATGAAACTTAAGACAGAAGATTCCTTTTAAATGCTTGCATTGCTGTTCCTTAAACTTGTAAAATATCCTGACATCAGATAACACTGACCCAGAGATGGTAATTAGTGCAAGTGACCATAGTTTTCAGTCATTCAGGAAGAATTTCACCCTTGTGCAAAGGTTAGCACCAGGCCGAGGCACCATACTAGTACTTCTTAAACCCTATTTTGAGGGCTTAAGTGTTATGTAAGAAGCCTCATGCGGCCCTCTGAAGAGGGTGAATGTAGCCCTGTTAGCATTTTGGGAAATGGTTACTTAACTCCAAAAAGGCATGACTATGTAGCAGATTTAAACAGAAGATACAGCCTAGGGAGAAGAGACACTTTAAAAACAACAATGGCAATTTAATAAAACTGTCCACAGCACCACCCTCTTTCATTTTTAAAAAATATATCTTGTCATAAAAATAAATAATAATAATCAAAACAACAGTGTGACATTCAGCCATGACATTCAGTGTGAGAGTGTTACCGAGCACTCAAATGCTAAGGCACTAAAAAGATGAGAGCCAAAGCCAAGATTTTTAAAAGTGACTCATGCCCAATTTGAGATACCTTAAAGTGGCCAGATTTTCAGAGTTTGGATGCTTAGCACCTTCTGAAATATCAGGCCACTTTAAGGCATCTCACCCCCCTTCCTCCCCCCCAAAAAATCACCAGCCATTTGAAAATTTTGGCCTAGAGTCCTAATTCCTCTGATCTGTATCAACTGCCTATCCAAAATTTGATAAATTAGTTTGCTCAATTAGTGCAATGAAAGGGTTAATCCTGTTATCTTTATTTTCAAATACGTTGGCTTTTAGTGATATCAATTATACATGTACAGTATATGTAATGTAATTAGCAACAGCAGGAACTTGACACCGATGTACAAGAGTGTTCTGAATCGTCATCTGGATCCTGCTTTGGAGAAATATCTAGAATAAGCTAAAATCCATTAAAGGAGAGTAGCAACAGTCGTCCTCTCCAAAACCAAAACAGCCTTAAATCACCAAACTGGTGTACTCTGTCTGTACTGTGTTATGATGAATAGCAAGTAACGTTACTTTTCATATGTAATAAAAGTGGAACAGTATTTAACTACAAAGTATGGACAGAGTATATAGTAATAATCCTTATAGAAAAAAAATACACTTAGGTCTCATACATGTCTGAGACATAGAAGTGTTACCATTGTAATTAGTGTAGTGTTATGTAAATGGAAAGCACCATATTTCTGCTTACTTTCTGGGTTTCTTATTGCCTGTCATAACAAAATAGTGATCATCTTGTTTAGCCTTCAAAATAGGATTTTTTAATACACCAGCGGTCCCCTTGCCATATGCTATTGTAGTCTTTCCCTTTGAGAGGGGTTTCTTGGCTGTTGAAGCCAGGATTTCATCACTCTTTTGGGAGGTTTTGATTGAGGAGTGACTTGTTGTGGAAGGCTGTGCCGTCTTTTTTGTCGTTTGTGCTTTGGCTGAAGTTTGGGGAAGTCGTACAACAGATAATGGAGTGCGTTCAGGATGTTTTGATAAACTGGATCCTATCTGTGGGTTTCTACTGCTATCTTGTCCCCGTAAACACTTTACTGCAGGCTGTTTATTAGCAGCTGAAGCTACGCTCTTGCTTGGAGATTCCAGAGGAGGCATTAACTGTGATGTTTCACCAGCTGCAAGCGAAGATGCAGAATCTGGCTGTTTTAAGACCGGAGTGGTTCTGAGATTCCTCCCTGGGCCAGATCCTGTTTGTGGCACTCTTCTGGGAGGCCTGGACCCTATTCCTGATGCTTCATTGTTACTTTTGGAAGTGGGTTTTGCTATTTTTGCAAGAGACTGATAAGAATGTGAAGGCTTAGAAACAACAGGCAGATTTGCGTTAGGTGGCCTAGCAGATTTTGATGAGGATTTTGAAGCAATAGAATTAGGTTTGGTGATGGAATTAGATACAGTTTTGCATTTAGAAGGAGCATATTTTTGTTTTGAAGCCATCATTTCTCTTGTCCCAGGTAATTCTGAAAGCTGACTTGTAGAACAAGAGAGGGTAGGATGTAAAATTGTTGCTGGAGAATTTTGGGATGGTGCAAGTTTGACATTAGGAGTATCAGGGGACCAGATGCGTTTGCGCAGTGGCCCTGAACAATCAGGAGCAGTATTTAATAATGCAGGTGAAGAACTTTTGTTTGTAGGTTGTGCAAGTTTTGAAATAGCAGAAGTTGGTAAGTTGCGTGCAGAAGAATCCAGTTTCTTTGAAGCACCTGTTAAGGATCTGAAAGGAGATTGGGCACCCTTTGCTGGAGATCCTTGTAACTTGGAACGAGCTGATATGGACTTGGTTGCCCCTTTTGGGGATGACAAGGCAGGTGACTGTGGACGTTTAGATAATGCCTGCTTACCACTGGCCACCTGAGCGGCTTTTATAACTGAAACAGGAGTGGGTGGTTTTGAATTTTGTTTCTGAAACATATTAATAGCCAATATGGGATTCATGAAAGGAGGCTGCAGAGTTCTAGATGATGAATCAGGGGTGTCTTCATTGGGGCCACCTTTCTGAAATGCCAGGATTTTTTGCTCCAGAGTTGCAAATTGCAGCACTCGACATGGATCATATTTGAGAAGAAAACCTTGAAGAGTGTCCCAGCCTCCACCAACACGTACCATCACATGTTTTCCATGCAGCATCTAAGAAGGAGGGGGAGAGAAGCAGATGGCAGAACACTAAAATCATATCTACTTTAGTACACCATTTATTACCAAATGTAACACAGGACGTGTAAGGCACTAGCAACTTGAATGTATCCTATTTCTAAGAGAGCACCCTTTAAACAATAGCCTGAATTTCCCCTTGTTTTAAATTCTTTTTTTTTAAAAAGGAAAGGATTTCAGGGGTTTTCTGCTCCCCTCTTGACATTAATAAGGTGTTTTCCAGCAACTGAGACACTGACTGAATATGCAGGGGACAACTAAGTGTCTATGGGCTACTAGGTGTTACGGTAATACAAATACAGTACATTCTCATTTATCCAAATGGCCTGGGGGACACCTGAAACTTTCAGATAACTGGACATTAGGATAAAAAGAAGTTATTAACTAACATAGGGCTCTGGAGAGGGGACATACTGGATATGGATAAGTAGGATTTTCAGAAAAAGGAAATTCAGATAACAGGAATGATACTGTAATAACATAAGTGTAATGTGACAGATTGGTTTATGTTTGTATCAAATTGTTGTATGCAATGTTGCGATAGCTGAAGAACAGCTCTGTGTAGCTCAAAAGCTCGTCTGTCTCATCAGCACAAGCTGGTCATAAGAACTGCCGTACCGGGTCAGACCAAAGGTCCATCTAGCCCAGTATCCTGTCTTCCGACAGCAGCCAATGCCAGATGCCCCAGAGGCAATGAATAGAACAGGCAATTACCAAGTGATCCATCCCCTGCCGCCCACTCCCAGCTACTGGCAAACAGAGGCTAGGGACACCATCCTTGTCCGTCTTGGATAATCTTTTTTGAACCCTGTTATAGTCCTCGCCTTCAAAACATCCTCTGGCAAGGAATTCCACAGGTTGACTGTGCACTGTATGAAGAAATACTTCCTTTTGTTTGCTTTAAATCTGCTGCCTATTAATTTCATTTGGTGACCCCTAGTTCTTGTGTTATGAGAAGGAGTAAATAACACTTCCTTATTTACTTTCTTCACACCAGTCATGATTTTATAGGCCTCAATTGTATCCTCCCTTAGTTGTCTATTTTCCAAGCTGCAAAGTCCCAGTTTTATTAATCTTGCCTCATACGGAAGGTGTTCCATACCCCTAATAATTTTTGTTGCCGTTTTCTGTACCTTTTCCAATTCCAATATACAGTACCTTTTTTGAGATGGGGCGACCACATCTGCATGCAGTATTCAAAATGTGGGTGTACCATGGATTTATAAAGACAATATGATATTTTCTGTCTTATTATCCCTTTCTTAATGATTCCCAACATTCTATTAGCTTTTTTGACTGCTGCTGCACATTGAGTGGATGTTTTCAGATAATTATCCACAATGACTCCAAGATCTCTTTTGTGAGGGGTAACAGCTAATTTAGACCAAATTGTTTTATATGTATAGTTGGGATTATGTTTTCCAATGTGCATTACTTTACATTTATCAACACTGAATTTCATCTGCCATTTTGTTGCCCAGTCACCAGGTTTTATGAGATTCCTTTGCAACTCTTCGCAGTCTGCCTTGGACTTAACTATCTTGAGTAGTTTTGTATTACCTGCAAATTTTGCCACATCACTGTTTACCCCTTTTTCCAGATCATTTATGAATATATTAAACAGGACTGGTCGCAGTATAGACCCTGGGGGACACCACTATTTACCTCTCTCCATTTTGTAAACTGACCATTTATTTCTATCCTTTGTTTCTACCTTTTAACCAGTTACTGATCCATGAAAGGACTTTCCCTCTTATCTCATGACAGCTTGCTTTGCTTAAGCGCCTTTGGTGAGGGACCTTGTCAAAGGCTTTCTGAAAATCTAAGTACACTATATCCACTGGATCACCCTTGTCCACATGCTTGTTGACATCCTCAAAGAATTCTAATGGATTGGTGAGGCATGATTTCCCTTTACAAAAAGGTGCGTTGACTCTTCCCCAACATATTGTGTACATCTATGTGTCTGATAATTCTGTTCTTTACTATAGTTTCAACCAGTTTGCCCGGTATTGAAGTTAGGCCTGTAATTGCCGGGATCACCATTGGAGCCTTTTTTAAAAATTGGCGTCACATTAGCTATCCTGCAGTGATCTGATACAGAAGGTGATTTAAATGATAGGTTACATACCACAGTTAGTAATTCAGCAATTTCATATTTGAGTTTCTTCAGAACTCTTGGGTGAATAACATCTGGTCTGGTGACTCATTACTGTTTAGTTAATCAATTTCTTCCAAACCCTCCTCTAATGACACCTTAATCTGGGACAGTTCCTCAGATTTGTCACCTAAGAAGAATGGCTCAGATTTGGGAATCTCCCTCACATCCTCAGCTCTAAAGACCAATGCAAAGAATTCATTTAGTTTCTCCGTAATGGCCTTATTGTCCTTGAGTGTTCCTTTAGCATCTCGATTGTCCAGTGGGCCCGACTGGTTGTTTAGCAGGCTTCCTGCTTCTGTTATACTTAGAAAAAATTTTGCTATTACTTTTTGAGTCTTTGGCTAGTTGTTCTTCAAATGCTTTTTTGACCTTCTTAATTATATTTTTACATTTCACTTGCCAGAATTTATGACCCTTTCTATTTTCCTCACTAGGATTTAACTTCCACTTGTTAAAAGGATGCCTTTTGGCCTCTCATTGCTTCTTTTACTTTGTTGTTTAGCTAATGGGGGCTCTTTTGGGGTTCTCTGTGTTTTTTAATTTAGGGGTATACATTTAAGTTGAGCCTCTATTATGGTGCGTTTAAAAAGTTTCCATGCAGCTTGCAGGGATTTCACTTTTGGCACTGTATCTTTTAATTTCTGTATAACTAAATTCCTCCTTATTGTATAGTTCACTTTTCTGACATTAAATGTTACCACTGCTGTGGTGTTTTCCCCACCACAGAAGCCCAATAACATCCCCTTCCAATACAAGATATTACCTCATCCACCTTTGTATCAAATTGTGACTTTCAGTTGACATTAACTGCCATTTTGAAGAATGTAACCTACCTTTGGGTATGTAATTGGAACTGCCTAGAGCTGTCAAAGACAGATGCAAGGCAGCTTATTGTAATGCCTGATGCCTCCCTGAAGAAACCAACATTAGAATCATCAACAGTGATTGTTTTCCAAACAAAGGCGTCCAACTTTAGAACAATGATTTTGCTACAGAGTGTGGCCAGGAAGAAGGAAACTGGCTTTCCCAGTTTGGACTCCAGGGGCGCTGGACCATCCCAGTTAATCACCCAACTGTGGTTCTGAAGCTGATCAGTTGGTCACCTGACAGAGGAGACAGAAGCCTTATTTAAGGGTAGGATCTGCTCTAGGCTTCCTCTCTCTCACTGAGCAACCATTGCCAGATGGCAGGAGGGCAGTATATCCACTTGACATACTGACTGGCTTAGGACTCACAAGATGGGTGAACATACACTCAGAGGAGAGGATGTATAGGCTTTTGTTATTTTTCCCAAAGATCTGTAGCTCTTGTGTGTTTTGAGAGTAAGAATTACCAAGGTTAAGAAATCCCTGTGTTCCTTGCTTTACCTGCCACTTGGTCCCTGAGTTAAGCTATAAAGCAGAGCACCCATGGCAAAGTGGAACTCTGGGGGTGCATGCATAAGCAACTGGGGCAGATTGGGAGGTAACAGCACTGGTTTCGGAGCCTAGGGTAGATGGACAGCAGAGTACCACACTGCAAGGAAGAGTGTCAGACAGGGAGTCTGCACCCAAGAGTGTGCCTTACAGGCTCAGAGCTAGAAAACAGCGAATGGACTCTGCTCAGACCCAGCTGGCTTGGAAGGCTGGATCCATTTACAACAAACTGGAGGTACCTACTAGGCAGTCTATAACATGTACACAGTAAACTGAAATAATAAAGCAAAAATTGTTCCTGCCCACTTCTTTCCATTATAGTAATTGTATGTGTCATTTCAAACTATAGGCAGTAGGTACATCATTTTCAGACAGAAAAGTTGTTTTCACGTTGATGATGCCCCTTCAACATTTAGGCTAGCATAAGAATTTGTGAGGTTAAGGGGTAGATCAGCTACACTACTCAATAGCTCAGAAGTTGGATAGTCAAGATTCAAGGATTAATATTCTTAATTAATACTCAGTTATCTTCCTTTGCACTTCAGATTCTGACTCTGAATAGACACAATGCAGTAAGGCACTATACTTCAAACTTAAGGGATTCAATCTAGTTGTCACTATTTACATGGCAGTGATGTTTGGGACATTATTTACACTATAAAATCATGATATCTCCTTTTAGAGAGTTTTTTTATGAAATGTAAGAATTTTACGTTTATAAATTTAATATGAAAGTCATGAAGACACAAATATATAGTGATCAGTTTCTGTGTAGCTAATATTTCATGACTTCAATGCTTGTTTCCTTGTTAAACCAATATTTTTGAATTAGTACGTATGAACCAGAGTGCCAACAGCTAGGACTCGGGGGGGGGGGGTCGGGGGGGGGGGGGGAGGAGAGAGGGGAAGGGAGAGAATGTATTAGACACCTACAGACTAGAAGATTAAACTTATTAGCCAGAGAAGTTGTCTGTCTTTTTCTCTGTCTTCCCCACCCTCCCAGACACTACCCAAATATCTGCAGTGTTCTGATAAGAATCCCAGATATTCACAGCTGCTGGAGAGTAGGAAGATGCTGGAGGTTCAACCAAGATGCTTTTGGATCAGTCTCTGGGTAGACAGTATTATATTTGAAGCTCCAACCACTCTCTAATAGTCAGAAGGGAAAAGAAGTTTTCTGCCTCTTTCTCCCTACTCCAAAGTCTCCTGGCTGCTGCACACACTACTCTATCAAATGTCAAGTATAGCAGATTGTTGTAATGCCCCACCCAGTCTATCCACACACCAGTTTCTAAGCCAGGTTTAAAAATATATATCTTTCCCCATGACCAAAACTCAAGTTCCTGCCAGTTCTGCTTGTCATAGCTTTATTCATAGAGTGAATGTCTGCCCCCATTGTAGCCCAATTACCCCTCCCTTCAAGCTGAGGTCAAGGCCATTCCACCATGCTGGCGGCGAGAGGAGCATTTTGATGGGCCACCCATGGATACTGGTCCCTTTCAGAGGTCCCTAGGATATAAAACTGTCATGATTACAGACAGGTGTCTGGATGTTCTGATGGGACATTACAACAGTTTACTGTCCTTGATTTCCAATGTTCATGTGTCTAAACATTATTCCCTCCCTGTTATGCCCCTAGGTCACCATAGTTTACCAAAGACCTGCAAGAGATTCTAAGGGGAAAAAAGACTGGAGGGCCATTGCCAATGGTCCAGGGATGAATCCAGTGAGACAAAAAACATGCAGATTGTACACTTTTGTTGTGCTGGACAGACATATGAACCCAAGTGAAAAAGCTCTGACCACAGGCCGGATACAGTGGAGGCAAAGCTAACAAATGAGGTGAGGAAACATTTTGAGAAACTGCACTTACTCGTATGAAGAGTATTTTATCCCCCAATCTATAACGTCCTTCAGATAAGTACTCAATCGAAAATCTATGGGAACAGCTACAGGGAAGATCTTCTGCTATGTGCTTAACCTAGATTTTAAAAAGGAAAGTACCTGTTAGAAAATTGAGTTTTTTCAAAAGAATTACAGATGTGTAGTGTTTTTTGTTTTGGGGAATAACCACTGATAGGTCATTTAACCGTGGCAAAAGATTAAATATGTCCCTGTCAAATACTTTCCCTCATTACAAGATGGCCTGAACAGATAAAACTGTCCATGGACAAGATTACTTTAATTTTTTGAGTGGCTCAGATCTGGTTCTTCTAATTTCTCATTTTATTAGAACACTTTTCCTACTTAAATTCTCTTTATTTTCTTTACCCCAATTCATTTGTCAATAGTAGTAAGGGTAGCTTCATAAAGATAGACTTTATGTCTCAGGAATTGTACCAGATGACTGGGCCTTTCTTGAATTGCTGAAATGGTTTTTAGTAGGCCCAGTCTGACCTGTCTCATCAGAAGAGCAAATTGGTCAAGATTCTGTACTTGATTCAAAAGCACCAGTATTCTCCAAGATAGTTGGAAATCTTCTGTAATCTTACAAAGGAAAAAAAAAACTGTATCCAGAAAGGAAGAAACAGAGATACAATCCAGACAATAAAAAGGAAGCCACCCACAACTTACCCTTAGTGTTGAAGAGAAATGTTCATTTTAAAAAGCAGAGAAAGGGCTTCAAAGAATGGGTACAAAATAGAAATGCAACGATGCTGCTGAGCTACAGAATTACTCACCCTTCAACACAGAAGGATAGACTGAGGGCTGGAGCATTCCAGAGAAGCAAAATTTAACAGAGTAGGCAAAATGAGATGCAGGTGTGATTATTAATTATTATTATATTTTAACAGTTTGAGGTGTGTGTGTCACAATGGATTTAGTCATCCAGTCTCAATCTATGAAGCCACAGACTATGAAGGAAATTATTTTTAAAAAATTAAGTTTAAATACTCATTTTTAAGTAATTTAGAGCAGCAGTGTATCAGTCCCTTATGGCCTGTTCACAAGCTAAGTGATTCATTTCCTTTCTGCATGAAAGTCTGTTTCCTTAGGGGTGCAACTACAGAAATTTGGTCAAACATTACTCCAAGATATTTTAGCAGGTTTGTTTCTTCAGCAAGTTTTCATATTAAAAAAAAACCCAAACCTTCATTTTGTAACATATGTTTAAAAAAGCCTATTCTTTCAATATTAAATAGTTTGGTCAAACACCACTAAATAATACCATTTAAGACTTACTCATCCAGTATGTTACATTCCCATTCAGTGTTTTCCTGTCTTCCATCAGCATAGGAAAGAAGGATGGAGAGATTTCAGTACATGCTTCCCTATGCTGAGGTGTCTGCTATGTACCCATTTAACACTCCTACTTATAGATACAAAGATGCACTATGCACACTTAGAACATGTCCATTGGAGGAGGCATATCCTTGCCCTTTCAGGGCAAGAAGGCAGATATATGCTACATAGAAATTCTTTGCATTTAATTAGCTAAATAGCACATATGCAAAATTAGGAGCTGGAGTAATTCAAAGCCCACACCGCACAAAATATAAACAATACTTACTGCTTCATGCAGTTCCCCATGGTGGCAACATGACTTTGGGGTGCTGAGAGATGTTACAGGCCCAGAGGTCATTAACAATGTCTCTTCTAACTCAATTTCGTTCTCCAGTTTTACTAGCACAGGAGGTTCAACTCCATACCTGAACACAAATACAAAGATGATAATGGGGTAAGAGGAGACATTATGAAACTAAACAAATAGAAAGGAGCCAATGAAGAAAATACATGCAAAGTATAACAACTGAATAACTGAACAGGGAAAAAAGCAGCTCATATAAGAAAAGTCTGGTCAGTCCGAGGATTAATTATCTAATAAGTCAAATAATAGCGTTAAGATTAGAATTTCTCTCAGACATGCTTTAAATTGGTTAGAATCATTTTGCTGCTGTCTGGGTTCAGTTTAAATAGCAGGTACACATCCCCAGTGAATGTACCACAGTGGGGGAAAGATGGTCTTAGAGAGGCTACAGCAGAAGATAGTAAAGTTTTTGAACAATTTAAGTTATGAGGAAGTGTTAAGAAAGTTGTTCTTATTCCCAGTGGAAAACAGGAGACTGAGAAGACTTAGAGGTTTTCAAGTTATGAAATTACTGCAACAGTTGAGGCATTTTTCAAACTTAAGTTTTAAGAACAAAAGTTAAAGTTCTGCTTTTGAGGCCACTTAGGTCTCCATTCATGATCTCCCCGCCTTACAAATGTAGATATCTTGGTGCTATCTATGTGCTTGATTGTGACATTTAGGCACAGCCCGTATTAAGAAGCAGTGTGGAGCTGCACCTCACTAGAAAGCATTCAGGCAGGTATTAGCAATAACAGGAAATTTTTGAAGAGTATCCTTAGTATAGGTAGGCCATAACAGCAGAGCTGTTAATTACTCTCTGAACCAAAACAGAATCTATTTTCATTGTACTAAAAGACTGCAATTTGCAAAACACTGTATGTAACCCAACACTAAAACTTTATATGCTCAACAGAATGCAATTTCTAGTTAGAAAACTACAGAGTGCATACCTCGATACAATGCGACCAATTTCCAGTAGACAGAGATACACCTGTCTTGGATCCTTGTGCAAAACTACAGAGGAAAAAATAAGTCATACTTCTCATTTGGAAAGCTTTACCAGATAAGGGGGCGGCCTGTGAACTAAGTACAGAAAATAGAAGACAGGTAGGGTTGTCACCCATTCCCTAAGTCATCTTTCCATCCTGCAAACAAGATACATAAAACACACAAGACTAAGTTTTCAAGTGTGGGATATTACAAATAGCTTCAACAAGACAGAAGGTGCC
This sequence comes from Chrysemys picta bellii, assembly GCF_011386835.1. NCBI lineage: Eukaryota > Metazoa > Chordata > Testudines > Emydidae > Chrysemys > Chrysemys picta. The sequence continues at coordinate 87,316,346 of NC_088791.1, read as the reverse complement.
TATTTGAAAATTTAACAGGTGGGTGATGGAGGCTGATATCAAAGGCCAATCAGAGGTGGGAATCGACATCTCAATAGTGAATGAGAGAAGATGGATAGGGTGGGATAGGTTGTGAAGGCCTTGAAAGTGAAGACAAGTAGCTTTATGCCTAGATCAGAAACAGAAGTCTCAAGCTTTATAGATAATGTTCACTAGCAATCAAGATGTTTGGCTTGATATCAGAGTGAGCAAGCTGGACAGAGCATCCAGAAACAGACTACTGCCCATGTGAATGCCATTCGGGGTCACTTAATTCGCTACCTCCATAACCTCCTACCCATTCTAGGAGTTGTTGCTACAACATGTCTCTTGGACAGGAATGGGTAATTGTCAAATCACAAAAGCAGTCATTCCCATTTCACCCATCAACAAGAGCTTGAAAGCTTGCTTGGGCAAGGGGGGGGGAATTGGGGTGAGAAGACTTGCAGCCTCCCAAAGGCACACAAAAGTTGGCATTTATGCCACATAGCCAGTTTCTGAAAACAGCAATAAACAGATTTCAAAATACTTTTAGCTAAAAACAAAACAACACAGCATTAGGAAATCCTGACTGCTGATCCCAAGGAAATTAAACATATTTTAAGTATTTGTTTCAGAGTGCAGTTAATGAGTTTAGGCTCTTCAGTTTATACAGAGAGTGAACTGAGGATATACACAATCTCAAGGGTGGCTCTATGTTTTTTGCCGCCCCAAGCACGGCATGCAGGTGGCTTTCGGCGGCGCGCCTGCAGGAGGTCCGCTGGTAACGCGGATTCGGCGATATGCCTGCAGGAGGTCCACCAGTCCTGTGACTTCGGCATAGCCGCCGCCAAATTGCCGCCGAAGCCGCGGGACTGGCGGACCTCCCACAGGCATTCCGCCGAAGGCTCCCTGACTGCCGCCCCCTGCAGCTTGCCGCCCCAGGAACGTGCTTGGTGCACTGGTGCCTGGAGCCGCCCCTGCACAATCTACTTCCATTACACATTTTTTTCTCCTACTTGCACCACTGAAGACTGAAATACAGCAATACATTTAATATTTTAGATTAGATAGATGGATAGGATTTCTAGCAATTTCATTCTAATTTAGTAGAAAAATGGTCTAGTAAAGAACAGGAATGGGCACCTCCAACTGGTAGCAATGAGAATTTCAAAGACTAGTTAGCCAATAAAAAAAGAGTAAGCAGTGACAGAGGCCATTTAAGTGTCATAAACTTTAGCAGTGTGTAATAACAGGGTTTTTTTAAATTAAATAAATAAAATCACCCTTACTGTATATGCAAACTACATTTTTAGTCACTATTGCAAGTTTTAATGTACACTGCAAATATAGGTAATTTTGCATGTTCTTTTGACAGGCAAAGAATTTTGCAATATTTAAAGAGTACCCGAGTTGCCACAGAAAGGCTTGTGCTTGTTTGTTTCTATTTAAAAAGCAAGTGATGCAAAAACAATTAATTATCTTACAATGAATAATCAACTTTTCTTAATGAGCAGTCAAAGATTTCATGCCATCTGGAAGATCAGTCCAGCAGCTGCTGGTAACAAAGTACAGGCTGAACACTAGAGGCATAAGCTCAATTTGCAATCTTTGTTTTCATAACCATCTAGTTAGAAGGGGGGAAAGTAAGGGGTTGAGAATCATATAGGGTAGATCCTGAGGTGAACGTTAATTACTAACAGACTGTTGTAACTTCAGGCACAAAATCCTGACGTAGCTCTTTAATTTAGCCATCATGCGTGTACTATTCTGAACACTTTATACAGCAAGAAAGAGATCTAATATTGAACAAAGGATATTTTTGTGTTTTAAAAATTTCCATGTGGTCTCTTGGCACTTTAAAATAATGCGGGTCTCTCTTTCAATTACCGTATATATTCGATTATAAGCTGGTTCTGTTTATAAGCCGACCCACCAAGATGGATAAGTAAAAAATGGAAAATAACCCGTTCATAAGCCGACCCTATAATTCAGAGGTCAGCAAACTCTGGCTCCCGGGCCATCAGGATAAGCCGCTGATGGGCCGAGATGGTTTGTTTACCTCGAAGGTCCGCAGGCACAGAGGTAAACGTAAGTAAACAAAGTGTCCCGGCGCACCAGCGGCTTACCCTGATGGACCAGGACAGCAACTGATGGGGAAATTTGGGGGCAGGGAGGGGAGAAGCTGAGAGTCAGGGGAGTAACCCCTGTGACCACCCCCCACATGACCCCACCTCTAGCCCAGGACCCCCACACTCTCCCCATCCCATCCCTTCCCACCTTATCTGGGGAGGGCCAGGGGAGGATGTCTCTGGCTTGGCTAGAGCTGCTCCGGCAGGCTGGGCAGTGTGGCCGCAGCCTGCTCTGGCGGGCCAAACCAGGCGGCGCGGCTGCAGCACGTTCCAGTGGGCTGGGCCGCAGTGTGCTCCTGCGGGTTGGGCAGTGTGGCCACAGTCTGCTCTGGGGGGCGGGGCCTAGCGGCATGGCTGCAGCCTGCCAGCCCTGGAGGCTGGGGGGGAGAGGGGGGGGAAGAGCAACGTGGCCAGAAGCAGAGAGAATCTGGCCCTGCCCCTTCCCTTCTGTCTCTGCTGGCTGTGCTGCCTCTCCTTGCTCCCTCTGTTGAGGGGAGGGGCTGTGTCCCACCTCTCCCTCTCTATACCCGTTCATAAGCTGACCCCCTTCTCTGGCGCTTCCCTTTTTTTACTAAAAAAATTCGGCTTATAAACGAGTATATACAGTATTCTGTTTTGGGGTTTTTTTGCTATGCAGAAAATGTGGCATTTCACTGCAATCCTTTTATTTTTTTTCTCCCACAATGCAACTTTTCAGAGGCTTCAAAGGCACTATTCAGTCAGATTACTCAATGCAGCCATAAGCAACTGACCCTGCAAAGCTTCTGTCACATGAACAGTCCTATCAAAGTCCCAATCACTACTTATACAATTATTCCTGTCTCACACAAGTATGGCTTTAAGAGCACCTCAATGCCAACTGGCAGCACCTGCCAGTTCTGTCAGCAACTCCTATCAGGCCTGACAACTCACTACACCTAACACACTGCTTTCATAGTATTTATCCAAAAGCATCTTGTGAGGTATCAAATGAAAGCTGGTGACATACTGGTCATTAAAATTGTTGTAAAATTGATGTATTAAGATTATATGAGGAATTATGTATATGTACTGATATTATGCTTTAAAGTTTGTAACCAAACAAAGGGAGAACCAGGTTTCTTCCAGACAGGAAGAAGGTAGTTCTCGCTCTATGAAATGTAAATTAAGTATGGTAAAGTCAATACAAAAGGAGCTCCATTTGCCAAGTGAACAGCTCCAAGTGAACAGGAAAAATAGGTTGATGGGGGAGGAATGTGAACTCAACATGGTGTCGGCATGCCAGAGAAAAAGAATCTTATCTGGGGGTGCACTTCAGAAGGATACATTTCAAAGGACATAGGGATAAAATCTGGGTCCTGATTATGACTGAAAACTAGTAAACCCTGCAGAAAATCTTAGGTGAGAGACTGGTTTAGACAAGGATTATAACCAGTTAAGCTCTACTCCAGGGGTCGGCAACATTTGGCATGCGGCTCGCCAGGGAAAGCACCCTGGCGGGCCGGTCCAGTTTTATTTACCTGCTGACGCGGCAGGTTCGGCTGATCGCGGCCCCCACTGGCCACAGTTCGCCGTCCCGGGCCAATGGGGGTTGCGAGAAGCCGCGGCCAGCACATCGCTCAGCGTCAGCAGGTGCTTACCCTGGCGAGCCGTGTGCCAAATGTTGCCGACCCCTGCTCTACTCTCTAGAAAATGTATTATACTTTGTTTCATTTGTACCCATTTCTGTTTCCATTATTCTTACTCAATACTCACTTGAATCTGTGAATCTCTGTTCTTGGTTAATAAACATTCATTTTAACCATAAACAGATTATAATTCAGTGTTATAGAGGACCTGATCCTGAGGTGTAACCTTCTAGCTGTGTGTGCACTATCTTTTTGGGGACAACTTAACTTGGTAATTACTGTGAGTGTCTAGCGCCCGGGCTGGACACTACAGGGGGATGCTTCATGGAGCTTGGGGATGGGGGTACACTAAGTGTTACTCTGCAAGGCAAAATAAGTGCTGGCAGAGACCTGAGGCATGCGTTTGGGTGGCTATCTGAATGAGTGTCGGGGAACTGACACACAGTTTAGCACCAGCAAATCTCTCTATAGCTGAGGCAGAGGGGTGAGTCACAATCCTGGGCACCCCAAGAAAGTGTCACAGTAAGGATCAGGATTGGGCCCATAGAGTTTTCTATCCCCCCAAAATAACTTTACAAACAGGGATAATTACCTAAACCTTCAGATTCAAAGAGATAAGTCTCATCAACTCCAATGCATCTACACCAGTTAAGGAAGTTGGCTGTATTATCTCTAGCAAAGAAGGATCCTGATGGTGCATTCTTCTTACATGGGACACGTCTCATAGGAAAATTCTGGCAAAAAATATTGCAAAAAATTTCAAAAATTAATGTACATATGCTGTGCGCACAGATACATAAGTGACATTTTGAAACACATTTTCATAAGATCAAATAACAATACCACATTTAAAGTACAACAATGGTGGCCGGCTAATAACTATTATTATTTTTTATACTTGATGTAACCTACATGCATATCTGGAATGCAGACGAAGCTTTCCCCATTTGATGGCTACAGCAATGTCAGATATAGGCCTTCAAAGAGCAAGTTGTTATTCTTGTACATGGTCTAAGAAGACTGTGTGTATGGTTACTCTGTTGAAGTCAGGAACCAAGGTAAGGGAAAAGAAATCTTCCATTGTAACTCTGCATCCTGGGATGCAGTAGTGTGGCCTCTCCTGGAGCAGTCTCTGCCACTGACCTCCACCAACTCACAGCACATGGGGAAGTTTAGTTGGTGGATCTACAGTCCTGGTTCCACTGGCTCCACCCTCAAACTCCGTGTACAAAGCGGTGAACAGATTACTCTTCGAGCATATCTCTACAGTGCACAGGGGGTGTGGACTAGCTACATGGACGACACAATCCTTCCACCCCGTCCCCCCAAAATAAGTGAAACTGCACTGGCTATTGCATTCAGGCACTTTTCAAGTCCTTTCATAAGTAGATGGGTGTGGTATGGGAGGGAGGGAGGAAGGGGGTAGAGTTTCCTTTAGAAAGTAGTGACTTGCTTTCAGTTTTTTCTAAACCAGTTTAACAACTTCGGGGATATACGTGAGGCATCTTCTCTCTTCCCTTCACAGCCAATGATCTTCATCATTCATGGATGTCCCTTATAAATAGGGCCCTACCAAATTCACAGCCATGAAAAACGTGCCAGGGACTGTGAAATCTGGTCTCTCCCATGAAATCTGTCTATTTTAGGGGGGTCACGGTATTGCCATGCTGCCTTCAAAGCTGGGCAGCTGGAGAGCGGTGGCTGCTGGCTAGGTGCCCAGCTCAGAATGCAGCATCACAGCCAGCAGCAGCGCAGAAGTAAGGGTGGCATGGTATGGTATTGCCACCCTTACTTCTGTGCTGCTGGTGGCAGCATTGCCTTTAGAGCTGGGTGCCTGGTCAGCAGCTGCCGCTCTCCAGATGCCCAGTTCTGAAGGCAACACAGAAATAAGGGTGGCAACACCATAACCCCCTACAATAGCCTTGCAACCCTCCCCGTGGTCCTCTTTTGCCACCCTTACTTTGAATTTAAGGGTGGAGGGATAGCTCAGTGGTTTGAGCATTGGCCTGCTAAAGTGGTTGTGAGCCACTTAAGGATCTGGGGCAAAAATCAGTATTTGGTCCTGCTAGTGAAGGCAGGGGGCTGGACTCAATGACCTTTTGGGGTCCCTTCCAGTTCTATGAGATAAATATAATATATGGAGATATACCTATTATTTGAAACTGTGAAATTCAAGATTTGTAAAATGCTATGACCCTGAAATTTACCAAAATGGACAGTGAATTTGGTAGGGCCCTACTTATAAATATACAACATGGTGCTCTGTGAAAGTTGCTCCCTTTTTACTATCAAAGGCCTCCCTCAAGAAGAATTTTAGCAGTTAGTTACTGATATTTAGCCTTAATATATTTAGCTATATAATTAAAAATGTAGGCCTTCCTGATAGCTTCTACCAATTGGTAGAAAACACTTACAGTACTATTCCCCTTTATCAAACTAACTTTCTTTTTTATATTAGTATTCTGTGTTTGTAGAAGCGAACTAGTGCTGCCATCACATGATTAACTGGCTTCTATAAAACAAAACAACAACAACAACTCCTATTTATATGTAGTTCTAGCAAAAACAGCTCTAGGCTGTTGGACTGCAACAGACTCTTTATGTTGGAGGTTAGAAGAATACAGACTAATTCCTTCCAAGTCATTTCCTTTACACCCATTTTTCTGTCAGTGCTGGACATTGCTATCAGGTTTTTTGTTTTGTCTTAGTTCTGTAATATATGAAAGGTGTAGTCCCCTGTTTCTTGTGCTGCTTCCACCCTCCCCCGCCCCCCCCCCCCAAAAAAAATTAAGTTGTGGGACCAGTGATTCAGCCACTTCTTTCTCAGAGGGAACTAATAAAACATGAAATGTCCTACCAATATTTTTGATATATGAAAGCACTATTCTAAACATTCTCTCTACCTTCTGTACATCTCAATCACACATTGCATGTGCTAATGTTTGCACATGTGTAAGGGTCAAGTCATGTGTCAAAAACTTCAAATCTTTCTATTTTGTATAAATTGTGAGTTTTATCCACTCTCATTTCTGCCATATTTTATTCCCAATACTGGTGCCTAAACATGTCTCCCATACATATTTTGTTTTAGGTATTTTTAGTGGCTGTTCAGAGTGCAGCACGCTCTAGTCTAGTGATCAATTTCTGATACAAAATTTGCATAAAGTGTCAACAGGTTTCCTGTTTCTCCTACCCAGGTAGTCCTCCCCACCATACACACACAACCAATAGGAATCATTCTTGAAGGATCAGACCATAAGGTCCTTAAACAGGCCTTCCACCAGCACACCTTCTATTGAAGTGAGGACTTTAGGATTTGACACACAATGAATAGCCATCTATTAAGACATCACGTTTCTTCTTATTTCCAAGTACAGTGCATACAGAGTGCAATTTTGTTAAATGCAGATAAAAAGTGGTTGCACGTGAAGTGATGAAGTTTATCAATTACTGTAATAGTCAAACGACTCACCCTTAAGTCCTTTGAGCTACAGCATTTTTTAATTGTATTTTGAAGGACACCAACCAACTGGCAGAGTAGTACACCATTATCAAGCTCTTCCAGCAACCGTTCCGCTGCAACTTCTACCCCTGAAAATAAAAAGTGGAAAACGTTAGAATTATTCCAGAGGAAGGCAAGCTAACAGAAACTATATGCAGACAACTCAGACATGGCATTCCACCATTAAAAAGACACAAAGTTGGCCTGTAGTCTACAATAGAAGTGAGATCATCAAGTATTTTGAGTACCAGTTTTTATTCCATTCAACTAAAACAACTGATGAATGGCATAAACTTTAAAATTTATGCTTCCTTACATATTCATCATAAAAATCAACTGCCACTGAAGCAATAATATAAATGTAAGCTTTTATTAAATCTAAAAAATAGAGATACTAATTTAGAGATGTATTTGTACTGTACGTTTCCCCCTTCTCAACATCCACTGTTTCAGTCTGTGTTAGTTATACCCTATAGCTTTGGATTCTAAAAAGAGAATTGGCATACATTTAAAATTAAATATGTTTATTTACCTATAAAACTATTTCTATTAAAATTCAGATAAAAATCAAATGAAATATTCATTAATTAGACTACAGACTAGTTACTGAACAGGAAATATAAATAAGTGGTATTAAGCTAGCATTGACAGTTGTCCGCTCATAAAATATGAAACCGGAACATGCATTTTAATGCAACTTTCCTCATTACGCAAGCCCAGTCTCATTCATTCACTCTTAGCAAATTTATGAATATGAAAGTTCAACACTGGCCAGGACAATGTATCTTTCAAATTCATTAGACAATGATGTATTTTAGCATTACCCAGCAATCCAGATAGCCAGATTGATAGATCTTCCTGCATAGGCACCAGTGTTGCTTCATGCCGCACAGATATCCACCGATCATACAGGCAAACATCTGCCAAGCCCGGGCCATGTCTGGGAGTCAGAGGATTTCGTGGAGTTAAAGGAATATCATCTCCAAACCACACCTAAAGAAGTTTTCAGTAAGTTAAAACAAATCCGTCTAGTACAGTGGCTCTCAAACTTTTTTACTGGTGACCCTTTTCACATAACAAGCCTCTGAGTGCGACCCCCCTTATAAGTTAAAAGCACTTTTTTATATATTTAAAACCATTATAAATGCTGGAGACAAAGCAGGGTTTGGAGTGGAGGTTGACAGCTCGTGACTCCCCACGTAATAACTTTGCGACTCTCTGAGGGGTCCTGAACCCCAATTTGAGAACCCCTGGTCTAGTAGCTGCAACCTCCAATAATGGAATCTGATCATTTCCTCACGCAAACAGTAATCAGGTAATGACATAAGAGATCTAATTTTGATTTTTAAGCCACTCATCAACCCTGCAAAGATCTATTGCAGCTGTCAGTCTTCATTCCTAAATTCAGATGCTACCACATCACTATCATTTACAGTTGTCCCCCTGAGATATATAAAAACGCTCTCAAAAAAGGTCTATTTTTTAACTGCCTTATAAATAAAGAATTAATTTATAAAACTTGTAAGAAAGTTAGTACTGGGCAGAATCCACAATATAAAAAGACAAATCTACAGCCTAAAACTAAATGTGCTGCTGGTCTCTCTCTCTTTGATCAAAGATTTCACAGGAGGTTTTTGTTTGGGAGGAAAAAAAAGAACATTAAAATTCTTACACTACAGTAGAAAATGTGTTACTGTTCAGACTTGTTTAATACAAGAACATACACTTTTTAGACACGTCTTCACCTCTTGTATTCAAGCATTCTAAAGTAATGTGCAGTGGCACTGAAAATGTTTTCTTCACTATGGGGCAGGAAGGAAGACTTCATTTGCTCACTATATCATAGCATCAATAAAAAAAGGATATCAGTCCCAGTCTTCTAATTGTATTTTTTCCTGTGTCAACACCTGTCTCATGTTAGTAAAGAAATAAGAAATTCTTAGGATATACATAAAAGCCAGCCTTGCAGAAACTTTACACCTGCAGTGCCCAATGATTGGCAGGAAAAAACAAAATGGAAAAGAGAAACGGGGCAGATGAAAATTTGTTCTGAATTGTATCAATCTGTGCCTTTAACACCACTGTTTTCAATGGAATTCCACTGGCGTACCCAAGAGTAAAATGTTACCTTGAACTGCAAGCTCTTTGGGACAGTTTAGGTATTGGGAAAGGGGGAGAAGCAGCGAGGAAGGACTTGACCACAGAGTAAAGCAGAAAAAAGTCTGAATAATAGGAGACAATGAAGAGAAAGGAAAAACTCAAGTTCTTCCTCTTACACCTTCTATATAGAAATCCCTCCACAGCTAGATCATTGGAATGCGACCCTGTGAGATAAGGGGACAGAAGGGTAAGCTGGGAGTAAGTCATCCCATGATTCCTGGCAAACTTCCATTGGGAAATTCCTTGTGGAATTTGAAGAAAGACAATTTCCTCTCTCATGGGTTTTTCTATCAGTAACATTTTGTTAAGGGTTAGCTTAGGGAGTCAAGGAGAGTAATGGGGATGAAGAAAAAATGACTTGAAGAAAAACAAAATAAAAACACTCCCTCTCGGAGGATCTCATTCACCACACAAAAATGTCATGCCCTCACCATCCCATCCCAGATAACCTAGCCCAGACACACAACTAACTGTTGATTGAGTTCATCCATAATTAGCTAGTTTGGGGGTTCTCAGACTTTTGTACTGGTGACCCCTTTCACACAGCAAGCCTCTGAGTGTGACCCCCTCTTATACATTAAAAACACTTTTTTATATATTTAGCATCATTATAAATGCTGGAGGTAAAGCGGGGTTTGGGTGGAGGATGACAGCTCGCAACCCCCCCATGTAATAACCTCGCAACCCCCGAGGGGTCCCGACCCCCAGTTTGAGAACCCCTGAGCTAGTTGGTCCCACAAGACTTTTTAACTTGTAGATGGACTGACTACATATTCTCTTATAGAATTAATAACTTTGCAAAACTTGAATATTAATAGTTACACAAATAAAGTCATTATATTTTAGGAACAATTACGTTTGATTTAGTCTCTTACTTTGCCTTAGAAACCGTCTTAGATAACAACACTTAAGGAGAAGTGGTGTGATCTAGCAGTTGAAACAGAAAGCTAGGCTCCAGAACTTCTGGGTTATATCAGTCCTGCCACTGACTCACTGTGTGACCTAAGGCAAGTCATTTAACCTCTGTGACTAAGTTTTCCCACCTGTAAAATGGGGATGGTAAAGATCTCACAGGGACAATTGTGAGCCTTGCAGTAATTTGACTGCAAAGTGCCCTGTGATCCTTGCATAAAGAAAAGATGCCATATGAAGTATCAAGCATTTTTATTATTAATGTCATTTACCTGAACTGCATGCTGCATGGTCATCTGTATTTATATGAATGTCTTTTCCTGGACATGGGGGAAGGAAGAGACAAAAAAACAACCCAGCAAATTATTTTTAATGGAATCACTTCTAATTTTTACAAAAGTTAAAAAACTATTAGGTGAAAACAGTCAGTTTGACTCTCTTAACACAGTTATAATCTTGACCTGAATATTTTACTACTCTACACTGTCAGAAAATAGTAAATATTACAGGACAAAATGGCAAGTTTCTTCATTTCTATTTAGCTATAAATAGTATTCGATAACGGTTCACGTGCTTCCAAGAAGGTGTCAAAGCTCTCTGACTTGTAGAAGAGGAAAAAAATTCCAAGTGTGCTATTACATCAGTTATCCAACATGTACCCCAAAAACCTTAACTTGAAGTTAAGGTTGTTGGAGTCCATTCCTATATATCACAAACATAACTGCAGAAAATCATGAGTTAAGGTTCTCTCAGTCTTTAAAGTAAAATAGCATTTATAAAAAAATAGTTTCTTTACATGCAATACAAAGGAGAAGTCAAAATTCACTCTGAAACAGACAAAAACAAAATGTTTTTATTATTTAATATTTGAACTGTGATAGGGCCTAAGAGCCCCAATCCTGAACAAGACAGCCCCTACCCCAATGTCCTTTCCAAAGAATGCCATATCCTATAATGCATTTCATATATGGTGTGATTCTATTTCATGTAGCAAAGTAATAAAATTAATCATACATGCACTTAATAAAACTGAAAGGAAAAAAATTCAGAATGTCTTTCATAGATATGATACAGAAATGTCCAACATAATTGTTGCATGAACTCTGAAATATACATTTATCTTTTGTAATTTGTCAATCACTATGGAGTAAATACCACATGTTGGGAAAAGGCATGTCAGACATTTCTTTAAAAAAAAGAAAGACCTGCTTGATGACAACAGGAAAAAGTTCTAGAGAGTCACCACACAGCCAGAGTGGGATGAAAGCACATTTATGATGTTTTGACTGTGTGTGTAAAGTCAAAGAGAAACGTAAACTTATATTTGTAACACAATTCTTTAGCTTTCTCTAAACTGTAAGTTTTACTATAGACAGAAGTATTTCCATTTCCTAAGAAGAGTTTGTGTTGTTTCTTTCCCATCTACCCTCTCCACTACTTTGACCTTTGCATTCCACCCATTACAACATCTTTTAATAAACTTTACAAAACATACCTTAAGACCATGCAGTTACACCTACTATGAAATCAGTTTGTTTTCAGACAGAAGCTTTTTCTTTGTACCAAACTTGTCATGCTGATCAAGTAAAGATTTACCAAAGATGCCCTGAGTTGGTTATATCTGAACATGCAAGAGTTACATCACTTTTTTATTTGCAGGAAAACAAAATAAATAGTGGGATTGTCCTATCCCTGATGTCATTTTCCTCTCTACACATTAGAGGAAAAGGGCAGAGTACATAGCAGGCATTACAAATGAGCATGTTATGCTTCCCACGAGTTAGTCCAGGGGCATATATTTTCCTTTAGCATAAGAAATCCTTTGTTCCAAGAAAGAGCCCCAGTAAGAGGCTTCATTGACTGTTTAAAAAAAATATGGATGGAACAGCCAGTAGAAAAGCTGCTCTCATTAAAATAAGGAGCCTCACATAATAAAACAAGAGACTTAACATGGCAACTGCCACTAGAAGAACAAAAGGCGGCCTAATTCACAGGGAGTGTTCAAAACATGAACACAGTAAAATATTCACAAAGCAGCTATTAGAAGAATGTTCAGCATCTGCACTTTTTGGGAAGGCCTAACAAAACTGGTCTTTTAAAAATAAACAAATGAAAGGATTGAGGGAAATTGTGACACTTGAACTTCATGAACTTCTTTTTACATAAGTTATTTTGCAATCTTAGTTGTCAGAGGAGGGCTCCCTAAGAAGCTAAAGCTTTGCATTAACACAGTAAACATTAGAATAATGGTAGCAAGGACAAATTTTTACATTAATTATCCTCAAAAGGACTCATATTAGGATTACTGACTGCTAACTTAAATTCTTTCTCAAATCATCAGTTACAGGCAGATCTGGAGTTCATAGTGCTGAGGAATGTAGGTTACCACAGCCCATACAGGTACAGCAGTTATGGTAAAAGATGAGTGTTGGCCTGTGTCAGGTGGATTGGCCCTTGGTCTAATACAGGGAAGGTGAATGGGGGAATTGGAATGTATAGCCCAGGGATCGGCAACCTTTGGCACGCGGCTCGCCAGGGTAAGCCCCCTGGCGGGCTGGGCCGGTTTGTTTACCTGCCGCATCTGCAGGTTCGGCCGATCGCAGCTCCCACTGGCCGCTCCAGGCCAATGGGGGCTGCAGGAAGAGGTGTGGGCCGAGGGATGTGCTGGCCACTGCTTCCCACAGCCCCCATTGGCCTGCAGCGGTGAACCGCAGACACGGTAGGTAAACAAACTGGCCCGGCCCGCCAGGGGGCTTACCCTGGAAGGCCACATGCCAAAGGTTGCCGATCCCTGGTATAGCCTCTAATAGGCTGGTGGGTATGGGACCGGGTCTCAGGTGGCCAGTGTGTAGAGATATGAGATGCTGTGGTCCACAGGAGGGTTGATTCATATCTAGTAAGTGGGTTAACAGACAAGTCTTCTCCCCTCTGGGATAATGGAGTTCTTTGGAATATGAGATGGGGGAGTGTCAGAATTAAGGCTGCTGCTGGAAGTTTGTTAATTTCCAGACATTCAAGTTTCTCACATTACAGTGTTCTAGTGGAGTATTTGGTTTAAAGTGCAATTGCTTTTTAATGTGGGCATCAGCAGTCTTAACTATCACAAGCAGGGCTTGAAAAATCTACTCCCCCGGGGGCAAATAGGAATCTATGGTAGGCGATTGCCATCTTCCTTTCTAAACAAGTTGCCTTCTTTTTAAAAAGGATTAAGTCTCTAGTGCTGTTTTTTGTAGCAGAAGCCTTCAGAATGAGAACACTGTAACCAAGACAGTCAATAAATCTGCAGAAGTGGCTCCAGTCCTGCCACTGCAGATCAGATGATGAGTCAGCTGCCACTATGAAGAGTAAGTTGCCCTGAAGGGCTGCAACCCTCCCTTCACCCCCTGAAGGAGAGAGCAGTGGCTTCATCCCCTCCCCCTCCAAAGCAGGGGGCACAACCATCCCAACCCAGCATATGTGTGGGCTCCTGCCATCACCCCGCCAGGCTGGGGAACGGTGTGTGCATTTGAAGGACAGCGGATTTCTGTCACCACTCCTGCCATCCCAGCAGAGGAGTCTGTACAGAACTAATTGTCAGGGGAGAAGCATTAATTTATTGTTGGAAGGGCCCAGCTAGGGTGATTTATTGTGGGGTGCAGACCAGGCATTAATTGATTCATTAAGGAAGGCAAGAGCTGGCAGTAATTGGAGGCATGGAGTTCAGCCGGGGGAGGCTAGGGTGATGGATCCAAGTGGAGGGAAGGGCACCTGACTACACAGGTGTGGGTGTATCTCAGGAAGAGGGTATGGCTTGGGGCACACCCTCTGCATAGGCCTCAATGGCCCAGGCAATCCACACACACACACACTTTCGACATGCCCTCGTAAGGCAGTTCACTCCCTCTCCACACCCCACAGTGCCACCACCTGGTGCACAGCAGATCAAAGAAACAGAACCACAGGGATCCCAGTCTATATGAACCAAAGCATTTACTGCAAAAATGGATACAAACTCAGGAGGTGCAGGTTGGGGTTTGTCTGCGCGGTAACAATTAGCCCAACTTACTACACTCAAGCCAGCTACCTCAAGCGAGAGTGATTAGCAGCACAGAGTGATTGGATAAGCAGAACTATGAGTTGTTGTAACTTGAGCTGCTTTATCCCCACTGCATTATAAACTCCAGTTCGCAGCACTTGACCTTCAACCCACCTCACTGTCAGGCCAGTTAGCTCAAGCTTAAAGCATCATTTAATTTGAGCTAGAGATTTTGCGTGTGGAAAGGAGTTGGGGGAAAACTCGAGTTATAGGTCAAGCTAATAATGCAATAAAGACAAGCCATTAGTGTATTGTTTCAAATGGCAATTAAATGCATTAAATAAGATGGGTAGTTCCTACTCATTAGCCGTATAAGTCATGATGTTGCAAAAGATGCTAAATTAGATACAAGCTATTCCGTAATGCAAGTTTATAAGTCTGGCCAAAGTTACATATGCTGTAATTAGAGTGACCCATAAGCAGTTCAGACATTGAGCAATACGACAAAAAAGTCAACTCAGCACTTATTGGCATCTGAAATATAAAGGAGGTAGTCACTAATTTAGATGGAGGTGGAACCCAAAGACATTTATAAACTCATTACAAAATGTTTGTACGTAAGACTGTCTCTCTAAATATAGGTTGAAGATTTAAATATAAAGCATGCTGGGGTGGAAGATTGCAACCCCCAAGACAGTCACAAAAAGATCATTCTGAAACTGATGGAAGTTTTATATTAGTTCTGACAATATTGTTGGAAACCACATCCCTACAAAATATCTTCATTTTAAAACAAAAACACAGCTTCTTTTCCTTCATAATGCCAATTGGTGTATATTTAATATATCCAGGATATCTTCATTATACATACTGACATTTTTGTTTTGAATGTTAGGTTCTTAAATGTATCAGAACAGATGTGATGCCTAGAGTGTGCTACTATATATTTTACTACAGCAACTATAGGTCTCCAGTTACATCATAGGAAACAAAACTTCTGCTAACTTTCAAATTGATTTCCTTGGGGAAGGGGGCCTCAAAGCATGGAATAGAGAAAGAATCCAAATTAGTCACCAGGGCTCAAACACCTTGAGGTGGCAAACATCTTTTCATCAGGATGTATAGCAACGGTTCTCCTTAGGGAGTCCCTTTCTGGAGCCCTAAACAATGGAGTATACAGCATTTTACAACTCCCCATTTTAATACAGAGATGAGGCTCCTGAACTCATACAAGTCCCTTCATGACAGAGAAGTTCACTCAACTCAAGGAGCATTTCCTGCTGGAACATGTCAGCTCAGCAAGCAGCACCTCTACAGCAAAGGTATAACTGGTTCACTTGATAAGAATGTGTGTAGCCCGTGGCTACAACATGGCCAGAGCCAAGTAACATGATTTCAGATATGTTAGGCGTGGACTTCACTGCTAAAGAAGTGTTTTTTTACCTCAGGGTAACGAACGCACATGAGCTATCCTGAGGTAAAAACCACAATACTTCAATTTTACTGTGAAGTAAACAGCTCTATAGCCCTTCCGTGGGTTGACCTTAGGGAGTTTATCTCACGGCAAAACTGAAGTGCCTGATCTTTGCTGTCGCTCCACCTCAGAATAGCTCATGCACATTAGTTACCTCAAGGTAAAATATGCACCTTTTTTAGCAGTGAGGAAAAGGCACCTCAACAGCACATCTCAATAGTGCTTTTCAATCATGATAAGCTAACTGATAAACACCCTTTTTACCCAGCAAGGCAGGAACTGGGAGTGCAGCCCTCAAAGTCCCAGCATGTTGCTCTTTGGGTAGGCAAAGCCTGGCCATCCTGTTATATGGCTATAGTCAGGTACCAAGGAAAAGGTTTTTAAAGACCCCGGCAGGAGCAGGACAAATTATAATATGAAAAACCTGCCTGTCTTTTACTTTGAAAATCCTTACACAACACTAATAAGATTTCAGATGTATAAGCCTATGCCTTAAAGTCCAAAGGTACATAATACTTTACATTTATATAGACTGTCTGTATCCCAAAAGATGCAAAAATATTTTACTAGATAAAATGCAGCCTACCATTTTTCAGCACACTGAACAACAGGAATGGGAATTTTAGCCAAGGACATTAGAGCAAACCTCATTCCTATAAAATCAGTACTGGGATCAAGTGTCCAGGTAGAGAATGCTGCACCCTGATTTTAAAGGTGTCTTCCAAAAGATCCCCATGGCACTCAGCTTACAGGATCCACTTTGGAAGAGCAGAGTTGACCCTATTGGATTTGAACCTGTGGTTCCAGGGACCTGATTTATTCAAGTTTGATGATTAAGGCCCTGTGGTGAATACAGCTGACCTGCTCAGCAACAGTGATCATAATGTACTTAAATTTAACATCGGGGAAGGGAGGGGGAGGGGGAGAGATATATCAAAGAAGTCTGCCACAGTAATACTGAACTTCAAAAAAGAGGAACTACACAAAAGTGAGGAAGCCAGTTAAACGGAAATTAAAAGCAACATTCACAAGAGTGACATGCCTGCAAGTTGCATGGAAACTTTTTAAAAACACCACAGTAGAGGCTCAAATTAAATGTATACCCCAAATTAAAAACAGTAAGTGGACCAGAAACATGCCACCGTGGCTAAGCAACAAGCTAAAAGAGGCACTTAGAGGCAAAAAGGCATCATTTAAAAACTGGAAGCCAAATGCTGCTGAGGAAAATAGAAATGAACAAACTCTGGCAAGTCAAATGTAAAAGTATAATTAGGCAGGCCAAAAAAGAATTTGAAGAGGAACTAGCAAAAGACACAAAAACTAACAGCAAATATATTTTTTAAGTACATCAGAAGCAGGAAGCCAAACAAACAATCAGTGGGGCCCGACCGTCAAGGTGCTAAAGGAGCACTGAAAAAAGATAAGGCCACTGTGGAAAAGCTATGGCTTACACTACAGAGCTTACAGCAGCACAGCTACATTGGTGCAGATGCTCTAAGCCAGAGGTGGGCAAACTATGGCCCGTGGGCGACATCCAGCCCGTGGAACTGTCCTGCTCGGCCCTTCAGCTCCCAGCTGGGGAGGCTAGCCCCCCGCCCCTCCTCTGCTGTCCTCCCTTCCCCGCAGCCACACCGCCACGCGGGCAGTGCTCTGGGTGGCGGGGCTGCAGGCTCCTGCAAGGCAGTGCGGCAGCATGTCTGGCTCCGGTCAGGCGGCGTGGCTGCTCTGAGCAACATGGTAAGGGGACAGGGAGCAGGGGGCGGAGGTTCGGGGGGGGGGGGAGGGGAGAGAAGACACCTGTCAGGGGGCAGAGGTGTGGATAGGGGTCAGGGCAGTCAGGGAGCAGGGGGGTTGGATAGGGGGTGGGGTCCCAGGGGGGTTGGCTAGGTTGGAGGTTCTGAGGGGGGCAGTCAGGGGGTGGGAAGTGGGAGAGATCGGATAGGGGGCGGAGGTCAGGCTATTTGGAGAGGCACAGCCTTCCCTACCCGGCCCTCCATACAGTTTTGCAAGCCCAATGTGGCCCTCGGGCCAAAAAGTTTGCCCACCTCTGCTCTAAGCCAATGTGAGAGAGCTCTCCTATCGATTTAATTATTCCAGCAGAGCCAGAAGCTCTCCCACTGACATAGTGCTGTCCACACTGGCACTTAGGTCAGCGTAACTTATGTCACTCCGGGGGGGGTGGTTTATTCACACACACCCTGAGCAACATAGCTTAAAATCGGTATAAATTGTGTACACAGCCTAAATGAAATCTTTGCATCAATCTTCACTCCAGAGGATGTGAAGGAGATTCCCACACCTAAGCCATTATTTTTAAAAGACAAATCTGAGGAACTGTCCAGATTGAGCTGTTGATAGAGGATGTTTTCAAACAAATTGATAAATTAAACAATAGTAATAAGTCACCAGGACCAGATGATATTCACCCAAGAGTTCTAACAGAACTCAAATCTGAAATCGCAGCAATACTAACTATGGTATGTAACCTATCACTTAAATCAGCCTCTGTACCAGATGACTGAATGATAGCTAATGTAACTCCATTTTTTTTTTAAAAAAGGTCCCAGAGGTGAACCTAGCAATTACAGGCTGGTAAGTCTAACTTCAGAACCAGGCAGACTGGTTGAAACAAAATTATCAGACACGTAGATGAACATGATATGTTGGGGAAGAGTCAACATGGCTTTTGTAAAGAGAGATCATGCCTCAAATCTATTAGAATTCTTTGAGGAGGTCAACGAACATATGGACGAGAGTGATCCAGTGGATACAGTGTACTTGGACTTTCAGAAAGCCTTTGACAAGGTCCCTCACCAAAGGCTCTTAAGCAAAATAAGCAGCCATGGGACAAGAGGGAAGGTCCTTGCATGGCTCAGTAGCTAGTTAAAAAAAGGAAACAAAGAGTAAGAATAAATTATCAGTTTTCACAATGGAGAGAATTATATAGTGGGGTCCCCCAAGGATCTGTACTGGGTCCAATACTGTTCAACATATTTATAAATTATCTGGTAAAAGGGGTGAACCATAAGATAGCAAAGTGTGTAGAGGGTACAAAATTACTCAAGATGGTTAAGTCCAAAACAGACTGTGAAGAGTTACAAAGAGATCTCACAAAACTGGAAGCTGGGCAACAAAATGGCAGATGAAATTCAATGTTGATAAATCCAAAGTAATTCACGTTGGAAAACAATCTCAACTATATATAAAAAATGATGGGGTCTATATTAGTTATTACCACTCAAGAAAGAGCTCAGAGTCATTGTGGATAGTTCTCTGAAAACATTCGCCCAATGTGCAGCAGTGGTCAAAAAAGCCAACCAAATGAGGAACCATTAGGAAAGGGATAGAAAATAAAGACAGTAAATATCATGTCACTACATAAATCCATGGTATTTATCTAGAATACTGAATGCAGTCCTGGTCTCCCCATCTCAAAAAAGATACATTAGAATTGACAAAAATACAGAGAAGGGCAACAAAAATGACTAGGGGTATGGAACAGCTTCCATACGAGGAGAGATTAAAAAGACTGGGACTGTTCATCTTAGAAAAGAGACAACTAAGGGGGGATATAAATCTATAAAAACATGAATGATGTGGATAAAGTGAACAGGCAGCAGCTTTAAAATGAACAAAAGGAAGTACTACTTCTTTACACAAGGCACAGTCAACCTGTGGAACTCATTGCCAGGGGATATTGTGAATGCAAAAAGTAAAAGTGGATTCAAAAAAGAATTAGGCAAGTTCATGGAGACCCATCAATGATTATTAGCCAAGATATTCAGGGACGCAAACCCATGCTCTTAAGCCTCTGATTGCCAGCAGATGGCTCACTGAAAAATACCCCTGTTCTACTTCATTCCCAATGGATTATCAGGCCCCAGCCACTGTCAGAAGACAGAATACTGGGCTAGATGGAACATTGGTCTGAGGCAATATGGCTATTTTTATGATCTGGCAAAGTGATCTGCTGGCCCTCAGATCCAAATGTAGTCCCATTAAAGGCAATACAAATACACATTATTTAAGTTTCATAGTTACGTGATGTGGTGCTGTCATTTCATTCTGAGTTCTATAGTTGTATATACTTTCAGAGAGAGAGACTAGTGTTTTATAAACTGTCCTCCAGCACAAACCTACAAAATACAAATATGTTAATAAAAAAAATTGTAATTTTAAACATTCAAAAATCAAGAAGTGGAAAAGTTCCTATGGTAATTTCCTCTTACCACAAACTGAGATTTATGCTAGATACAGCATATAAACTGAAAAAATATTTCTCATATATAATTTTAGAGAATGGTTATGCTGTATAATATACACCTTAATATACAATATGGTTAAAATAGGCAAGTTACAGTTTAAATGATTCCCCTAGCTTTTCCTTTGCCTGACTTTCAAGTACTTAATATTGATTAGTAACAACCCGTTAGCTCAAAAGTGCACTTCATCTCATGTAGTTCTTTACATTGTACGTCAAGAGGCGTAGATCTCTTTCCACTGCCAGAGGGAGGGGCAAAGATCTTTAGCAACAGGAACTGTGGGGTGTATTGATCAAATCAAGAACGCTTAAAGACTCTGGGTTGGAACAGGTTCCAAGTCACATTATCTCCAAATCTAGATGATAATGATCATCATCATTGTTAGTAGCAACTTATTCGGAAGGTTAGTTTTATTTTCAATGCCAGTAAGATTCCTCATGGAAAGAGGAGACCTGATCAACGAGAGCTGTCACAAAATCCTGCTGCTGTGGCAGTTTGACTGTAGGGCAGATGTCAGACAGAGCTCAGAGATTGTGTATCGCACTGCAACTCACACCCCAAGAGCATCCTTCATGCTTTTTTGTGCCGCACTAAAATAAATTATCCCCCACCCTTCACCACACCCCAGAAGGAGAGACGCTTACACATACACAGCTTTACAAATTCGCCGAGTGAAGTCCCCTCCCTCACCCCAGCCTGTCCCCCCCGACTGAGCGTGTAGGGGCAACAGCTGATCTCCGGGCTGCTCCTAGAGACACCCCGGGGGTTACACGGTCTAGGGCCGAGGATACAGCGTGGTTCCCGTGTGCCGAGCTGGGGAAGTACTCACACGCAGCGGCTGCAGAACTCACGCTCCCCCGTGCAGCTGCCGGGCACGCTGCGGCCACAGGCAGAGCCCTTCCAGCCGCCGCATCCCGCAGCTCCCTGCCCTGATTCATTCGCCTCCGCCCGCCCGCACCGTTCGAAAGGCCCAATCAGGGGGAGCGAGGAGGAGCCTGGCGAGCCGGGCCCGAAGCCCTGGGTGTCGGCCACAGCCAGCCACACCCCTCCGGCGGGCGAGCCCGGCCTCATCCTCTGCAGGGCCTTCTAGGCGCAGACTCAAACCCCAGCCGCTCCCTGGCCTGGGGCGGCTGCAACAGCATCACCTGACAGCCCTTGTGCTGCTGCCTCCCAGTCCCCGGGCGAGGCTCTGTCCGGGGAGAGTGAGGAGGCGCTAGGAGGGGGAGGATGTCGCTGCAGGCTGCCCCCATGGGAGGGGCAGGGTCAGTGGCCCATGCACCCGGCTCTTCTGCAGCCCCCGAACGTGTTGCAGAGTCCTCCCCGTGCTGCCAAATTGTGCTTCGTAGGATGTGAGGATAACCTCCCACCCTATGAGAGACCCCCCGGGAAGTATACAGTGCTAGCTGCCTGAGTCTGCAGACACCAGAAACAATAGCTCCCACTCCCTGAAGGTGCGTTGCCCCCATCTAGCTGCATGAACTTTTATATCTGGTTATGCAATTTGCAGTGTCAACTTGAGTGATAACCATTTCAAGCTGATCGTTTTAACGTCCAGCTCCCTTTTCCAAGCCAACAGTTGTCTTCTACACTTCCCTGAGTGCCAGGGTCCCAACCCAGTCACCCCACCCACCTTCTGCTTCCCTCTGCCAACTTTGCAGTGCAGCTCTGCAATGTTCAGCATGACAAAAATTAAAAATGTAAAGACAGCATAAAATAATTGAATGTAATAGTGAGACAGGGATACTGTAGTGAGTGTATTACTCATTTTCACGGGTGCTACAAACACGAGTTTTTGAATTTTGCTGAAGCTGCAGGCAGCAGAGTCTACTGCTCTGGAGTGCAGGGCTTTTTTGCCGCCCCAAGCACAAAAAAAAAAAAAATCAGGGCGGCCAGAACAGCAAAGCAAAAAAAAAAAAAAAAAAAAACCCACACCTGAGGGGCAGCCGGAGCCAGGGTGCAGGGGGACTCCCTGCACTGCAGACATGCCCCGGCTAGCGGGGGCGGGGGGGAGGAGAGAGAGAAGGGGGCGGCCAGGGCTTAAGCGGGGCACTCGCCACACAGCCCCGACTGCCGCGCTGCCTGCCAGGAGGGCTCCACACTGCTCTGGTCGGCGGAGAGGGAAGGACGCGGGCTGCCCTGCCGTGCTTGCTACAGACCTGGCACCGGCTGGGGCAGACAGAGCACGCAGCCCGCTCCCAGCAGGGAGCTCCCCTCCTCCACGCCGCCGCCTCCTACAGGGCGGCCGGATTGGCAAACAAAACAAAACAAAGCGGCCGTGCCGCCCTAGGATTGGGCCCCATAGAATCTGCCGCCCCAAGCATGAGCTTGCTCGGCTGGTACCTGCCAAAGAATACTGGGGTCTTGCTGCAAAATTTAGGTCACAGTTACTGTGGAGTACATGTGGCCTTGCGTACAGTCTCTTTTCACCATTAGAGTGGGCAAGAAATTGCTGTGTGCTGTGCAAACTCTAGCCACTATAAAATGGGGGAGGAGAGGGGTCATTTTGCTGTGGGTTTTACTTTCTTTACCCAAAAACATCATTTTCTAGCCTTGTCTGTTATAACTGGTCAGCGAAGAGAAATAATAGTACTTAATAAATATTAGTGTATGCCTGTTAGATGGTATTAGTCTGTTATTAGATGGAAATGGTAAAATTGTCCATAATCAGAAAAAGCAGAAGTGTTAAATAGATATTTCAGTACAGTATTTGGGACAAATCCAAATGATGTAGTCATGTCATATGATTATGATGATGATGATGACGACGATGAAACACTTCCTATTCCAATAGTAACTCAGAAAGATGTTAGACAGCAGGAACTAAAATTAGACATTTTTAAATGAACACGTCCTGATAACTTGCTTCCAAGAGCTCACTGGACTGTTAATGTTGATTTTCAGTAAGTCTTGGAACACTGAGGAAGTTCTTGAAGACTGAAGGAAAGTTAATGTGGTGCCAATATTTTAAAAGGGTAAACAGGATGACTTGGGTAATTATAGGCCTGACATCAATATCGGACAAAATAATGGAACAGCTCATACAGGACTCAGTTAATAAAGAATTATTATTATATTGTTATAATTAATAACAATCAACATTATGGAAAATAGATCCTGTCAAACTAACTTGATAATTTTTTTATGAAATTACAAACTTGGTTGACAAAGGTAATAATGTTTATATAATATACTTAGATTTCCATAAGGTGTTTGACTTGGTACTGCATGATATTTTGATTAAAAAACTAGAACAATAAAAAATTAACATGGCACACATTAAATGGATTAAAAAGTGGCCAACTAACATCTCAAAATGTAATTATAAAGGGAGACACCACGACATGTCAACACCGTGACACAGGCCATTACCATCTGATCCCACTGAGGGTTACCAAAAAAAACTGCACCATCTGCTCAAGAAACTCCCTGAAGAAGCACAGGAACAAATCTACACAGACACCCCTAGAGCCCAGACCAGGGGTATTCTATTTGCTACCCAAGATTCATAAACCTGGGAATCCTGGATGCCCCACCATCCCAGGCATTGGCACCCTGACAGCAGGATTGTCTGGCTATGTGGACCCTCTCCTCAGGCCGTACGCTACCAGTACTCCCAGCTATCTTCGAGACACCACTGACTTCCAGAGGAAACTACAATCCATTGGTGATCTTCCAGAAAACATTATCCTAGCCACTATTGATGTAGAAGCTCTCTACACCAACATTCCACACGAAGATGGACTACAAGCTGTCAGGAATGGTATCCCCAATAATGTCACGGCAAACCTGGTGGCTGAACTTTGTGATTTTGTCCTCACCCACGACTATTTCAGATTTGGGGATAATTTATACCTTCAAGTCAGCGGCACAGTATGCCAACATTTTTGTGGCTGACTTAGAACAACGCTTCCTCAGCTCTCGTCCCCTAGCACCCCTACTCTACTTGCACTACATTGATGACATCATCATCATCTGGACCCATGGGAAGGAGGCCCTTGAGGAATTCCACCAGGATTTCAACTATTTCCACCCCACCATCAACCTCAGCCTGGACAAGTCCACACAAGAGATCCACTTCCTGGACACTACAGTGCAAATAAGTGATGGTCACATAAACACCACCCTATACCGGAAACCTACTGACCACTATACTTACCTACATGCGTCCAGCTTTCATCCAGACCACATCACATGATCCATTGTCTACAGCCAAGCTCTAAGATACAACCGCATTTGCTCCAATCCCTCAGACAGAGACAAACACCTACAGGATCTCTATCAAGCATTCTTATAACTACAGTATCCACCTGCTGAAGTGAAGAAACAGATTGACAGAGCAAGAAGGGTACCCAGAAGTCACCTACTACAGGACAGGCCCAACAAAGAAAGTAACAGAATGCCACTAGCCGTCACCTTCAGCCCCCAACTAAAACCTCTCCAGCGCATCATCAAGGATCTACAACAGGGGTCGGCAACCTTTCAGAAGTGGTGTGCCGACTCTTCATTTATTCACTCTAATTTAAGTTTTTTGTGCCAGTAATACATTTTAACATTTTTAGAAGGTTTCTTTCTCTAAGTCTATAATATATAACTAAACTATTGTTGTATGTAAAGTAAATAAGAAGCTTCATTTAAAATTAAATTAAAATGCAGAGCCCCCCGGACTGGTGGCCAGGATCCAGGCAGCATGAGTGCTACTGAAAATCAGCTTGCGTGCCGCTTTTGGCACGCATGCCATAGGTTGCCTACCCCTGATCTACAACCTATCCTGAAGGATGATCCCTCACTCTCACAGACTTTGGGAGACAGGCCAGTCCTCACTTACAGACAGCCCTCCAACCTGAAGCAAATACTCACCAGCAACTACACACCACACAACAAAAACACTAACCCAGGAACCAATCCCTGCAACAAACCCCATTGCCAACTCTGTCCACATATTTATTCAAGGGACACCATCATAGGTCCTAACCACATCAGCCACACCATCAGGGGCTCATTCACCTGCACATCTACCAATGTGATATATGCCATCATGTGCCAGCAATGTACCTCTGGCATGTACATTGACCAAACTGGACAGTCTCTACACAAAAGAATAAATGGACACGAATCAGACATCAAGAATTGTAACATTCAAAAACCAGTAGGAGAGCACTTCAATCTCCCTGGACATTCAATGACAGACTTAAAAGTGGCAATTCTTCAATAAAAAAACGTCAAAAACAGACTTCGATGAGAAACTGCAGAACTGGAATTAATTTACAAACTGGACACCATCAAATTAGGCGTGAATAAAGATTGGGAGTGGATGGGTCACTACAAAAAGTAATTTACCTCTGTTGATACTCATACCTTCTCGTCAACTGTTGGGAATGGGCGATGTCCACCTTGATTGCATTGGCCTCATTAGCACTACAAAAGTAATTTCCCCTCTGTTGATATTCACCCCTTCTTGTCAATAGTTGAGAATAGGCCACTTCCACCTTAATTGAATTAGCACTGACCCCCCCTTGGTAAGGCAACTCCCATCTTTTCATGTGCTGTAATATATATACTGCGTACTGTATTTTTCACTCCATGCAACAGATGAAGTGGGTTTTAGCCCACGAAATCTTATGCCCAAATAAATTTGTTAGTCTCTAAGGTGCCACAAGGACTCCTCGTTGTTTTTGCTGATAGACTAACATGGCTACCACTCTGAAACATGACACAGGTGTGTTTCTAGTGGTGTCAGGCGAGGATCAGTTCTTGGCACTACACAGTTGAGCATTTTTATCAATCACTTGGAAGAAAACATAAAATGATCACTAATAAAGTTTGCAAATGACACAAAGATTGAGAGCGTGGTAAACAGGCCCGCCAACAGGGGGGCCAAAGAGGGCAATTGCCCATTGGCAATTGAACTGCGGCCAATGGGAGCTGCAGAGGTGATGCCTGTGGGCAGCGGCGTGCAGAGACCCCATGGGCCCCCGCCTAGGAGCTGCTGCAGCCAGAGGGGCGTACCGGTCGCTTTCGGGAGCCGCCCGAGGTAAGCACCGACCCCCTGACCCCCCCTTGCACTCCAGCCCCCTGCCCCAACCTAAAGTCCACACCCTGCACCCAAACTCCCTCCCAGTGCTCATCCCCCCACACACCCAAACTCCCTCCCAGAGACCGCACCCACTCCCACACCCAAACTCCCTCCCAGAGCCTGCACCCCCTCCTGCACCCCAACCTTGCCCCAGGACAGGGGGTGGGGCAAGAGTCTTTGGGTTTGTGGGATTAGACAGTTGGCAACCCTGCTCGGTGGGCATGTGGAAGCCCTGGCCGTGCTGAAAAAGTGCACCCAGCAGCGCAGCCAGCAGCTCACTGGACACCAGCAGTGCAGCCGGCAGCTTGCTGGGCACCAGCCAGCGCAGGCGCAGCACTGCCCAAATGTCAGGCGGACCGCATCGGCGCGGCTTGTGCGTGCATGAGAGCCCACTGACTGTTCTGCCCTGGGGCCCGGAATTACTGTCAACGGGCCTGGTGGTAAATAATGGGAGAGGACAGGTCACTAATACAGAGCTATCTGGATTACTTGGTAAACTGGGTACAACCAAACTGTGTGTTTTAATATGGCTAAATGTAAATATATTCCTCTAGGAACAAAGAATGTAGCCATACTTACAGGATGGGGGACTCTGTCCTGGAAAGCAATGCCTCTGAAGAAGATCTGGGGCGCAGGGCTGACAGTTTGTGACCACCAGGTAATAATCTTGTGACCCCCAGTTTGAAAAGCCCTGCTCTAGTTCAAATAGGGTGACCAGATGTCCCGATTTTATAGGGACAGTCCCGATTTTTGGGTCTTTTTCTTATATAGATTCCTATTACCCCCCAACCCCTGTCCCGATTTTTCACATTTGCTGTCTGGTCACCCTAAGTTCAAAGAGGAATTAATTCAGTGTCATTCCATGACCTGTGTTATGCAGGAGGTCAAACTAGACAATCACAATGGTCTCTTGTGACCCTAAGAGCCCCTCAGTGCCCACTGGCAGAAGGCCCACTATAGTGTAACTCATATCAGCCTGACACACTCACTACCCACAAAATACTATTGTCATAATATATATCTAAAAGGTGGCTTTCTTGTAAGGTGTTTTATGTAAACTGGTGACATGCTGGCACCGAAAGTAATTGCATGAGATATATACGGGTTGTGTACAAAGCGTTGTATGTGTGTTCTGGAAATTTGTTCTTAAAGTGTGTTTGAGAGGCAGTGCAGACATTGAGCCTGCCATAGTCATAGGCATGTGGACTCCCCTGCCTGACTGGCTTGATTACAGGCAGAGGACAATGAAAATACATATACATATCAGGTAAAGGAAGCAATCAAGCTAACTAGCAACTGAGGAAGGAGCTTAGTGAGCTCACCAGAGGTCAGCATTGCACCCCAGGAAGCCTTCAATGGCCTCTGGGTAATATATAAGGGGATCAAAAAGACATTTTACTGATCCGGGACTAGGGGACTAAGGGTACCACAATCTCTGAGCCAATCCCCTACTCTGGAGGTATAGTAGTCTGGATGCTGGTAACTTGATATAAATAAAAAACTGTACAGGCAAAAGATTGTAACTTACTAAAATTAAGTTTTAGTCACCAGAGGGCGCGTTTTGTTTATAACCTGTCTCTTTTGTTCTTGTTTAATATCACTTAAATCTCTGGTCTTTAATAATAAACGTATTCTTGGTTTATGACAAAACCATCTCAACACTTTGTATTGTCTTCAGCTAGCCTATCAGGCTGGTGTGTGCTCTGTCTCCTTAGAAGCAGCGAATTTAATAATTTCTGGCAGAGTCACAGTAAGAGGGCCTGGACACTGCAAGGAGATGTCTCTGGGGAACTGGGGTTCACTGATTGTTACCTCAAGGCAAGATTTATACTGGCAGAGTCTCAAGGAGTTTGCTGGCATACAGGCTGACACACAGTTTAGCAGCAGCAAAGCTGCTGAGGCAATGTGATAATACAATGACAAAGTTTTGGGTATGCTGAGCAGAATGTGTCAGCCTTATAATCTAAGAATCAAATTATGTTTGAAAGCAACTCTTGTTCCCTAGAGTAATAGCAACTGATTTTGTCATATGTTCTCCAAGCAGGATACCAACTACACAATGGGGAAACACCTGTCTAGTCAAATATTTACATTTCAGAAGACTTCCCTTTACACTCTATCATGGTGAAAAGCAACTAGAGGCTGTGTCTACACTACAATATTTCTTCCTCTTTCACCGGTGCATTATTACCAGTGCAGTCCCTCCCCCGAGGTAGCAAAGGTGGGAGTGCTAGCATAAACAGGGCACAGGTGTTTTCACCAACCTGTTCTAAACCTGCTCAGAGCAGATTTAGACAATTCCACTGTCGTAAATGCTACACCCACCATTCCTACGACTTATGGAGCAATAAAAGTGACTGTGCAAAGGTGGAGATTTTAAGAAAACACTTAGGTTCCAATCCTGAAAATATGTATTAGCAAAGTCCTGTTGAAGTCAATGGGACTATTCACATATATAAAGTTAAGCACATGTATAAGTTTTTGTGGGATGGAAACTTTAGTGTAGACAAAGCAATATTAGCCACTAGTGAGAAAGTGGCTAAAAAACATAAAAGAAAAAAGCACTCCAGCATAATGCGTAATAGGGAAAGGAGTGGGCAGGACCAAGAAGAGAATATGTTTGTATTGTTACTACAAAACATCTCTGACAAAAGACCACTTCAAAAAGTTATAAATTATCTGTATCAGTAAGAATCCTGTTTTAGATTAGGATAATAATGTTGTTCTGCCACAACTTTAGTGTTGCCAACTCTCATGATTTTATCACATATTTAGTGTTTTTTGTTACAACTTATGTTATCTGAATATGTGAAACTTTCACATATTATGACTGTGTCATATTATGACTTCACTTTAATACACATATCATGTTATCTGAATATGTGAAGCTTTTATTTTTTTAAAAGGTATCCAGCCCTCATGATTGTGGACAAAAACTTGAAAATGTGAACCCTAAAGGGGCAAAGACCATAATGTAAATACCCTCCCCCTCCAAAAAAAACCCTTATTTGTTAAAATCTCATTATTTTTAAGATAATCTCATAATTTTGAGGTCCTGGCTCATGATTTTTGACTGCTTCGGGTTATCAGAACTGCAACTTCTACAATCAAATGTTTAGTCAAAGCAATTAGAGAGGAACTGGCAGGACCTAATAATAATAATATAACAATAGTTTCCCTGTGTTACTAACAATATGTTGTTATTAATAGAGAGTCCTGTGGCACCTTTAAGACTAACAGATGTATTGGACCACTCTCTGTTGCTTTTTACAGATCCAGACTAACACGGCTACCTCTCTGATACTTGGTATTAATAGTTTCTTAACATATTTTTAAAAGTTTTAGTTAAAATTCTCTTTTTAATCAAAAATTCTCACCAAAAATTGTCAGTATTTACTGTTTTTAACCATCATTTTTCATGTATCATTTTCCATTTTAAAAACAATATTTTAAAGAAATAGTTTTTGAAAATTATTTCAAAAATAGAAAACAATTTTTTGAAAGAACATGCAGTCTAGAATAGTGGTTTTCAAACCATGGGTCGCAACCCAGTACTGGAATGTAAGGCACTGGGTCATCGCGGCCGTTAAATGTCCCATCGGCGGTGCTGCCCAGCTAAGACAGGCTAGTCCCTACTGTTCTGACACTGGGCTGCACCCCGGAAGCGGCCAGAAGCAGGTCCGGCCCCTATGCGGAGGGGCCATGGGGCTCCGCACACTGCCCCCTCCCCGAGCACCGGCTCTGCACTCCCATTGGCCAGTTCCCGGCCAATGGGAGCTGGGGGGGCGGTGCCTGCGAGCGAGAGCTGTGCAGAGCCGCTTGCGTGGCTCCGCCTAGGAGTCGGATCTGCTGCTGGCCGCTTCTGGGGCGCAGCGCGGTCCGCGGTGCCAAGACAGGCAGGAACCCTACCTTAGCACCCCTGCTGCGCCACTGACCGGGAGCTGCCCGAGGTAAGCCCATGCCCCAACCCTGTGCCCCAGCCCTGAACCCCCCTCCAAACCAGAGCCCCTTCCTGCATCCCATGCCTCTCATCCTCGGCCCCACCCAGAGCCTGCACCCCCATAAATCTAATTTATGTTAGATTTTATAACAATTATGTACCCAACAATGTGAGGTCTAGATCCTGCAATATGATACCCTCTGCCTGCATGGAGCCCTATTGATATTAACAAGGCTCTGCATGAGCACAGGAATCATCCCATAAATACCACATTGCAGGATCAGGGCCTAAATTTGAGGCCTAAACTATTTAAAGTGACATGAACAATTTTAAATCTACTCAGTTAAAAAAATTAAAATTAGTTTCTATTACACTACCCCATAGCCCCATCTTGGCAATTTTTATGGTTTTCTAATTGCATTTTCATATTTTAAAAAGGGTTTTCTTTCCCCTGTTTGCTGTGAAGGAGACCTGCAGAAATAGGAGGTGAAACTGGTTAACTGACTAAACAGTGAAAATAGTGGAAGTTACGGGGCAGAAAGTGCCATCAGATCCACAAAGTAAACAAATTGGAGAAAGTAGAGAAAAATACTTATTTTCCATGTAACCTTTGCTATACTACTCTTGGGTTTTACTTGTAACATTAGAGAGGATTGTGATTTTCAGATTGACAGTGTCCCTTTACAGAGTCCCCATAAAATTAGTGATACATTTATTGTATTAGTTTTAAGAATGATACTTGCTTTTAAGACATCAATAGTGAGATTTAGCTCAGAGCTGCTGATCATGGATAGCTATTTCTGTTATGTAACCTGTTGTAAAATAGGATAGTCTATGGTGGAATTCCACAAAATACACAACGTTATCTCAGTTTTACTTGTGAATATTGATAATGCAAACAGAACAAGAAGTTACGTATTTATGGCATGCAAGAAATAGTTGGATAGTCTGTTTTGAGGCTCTTTCCATTTGTACAGCCAACTGGTTGTCCACCCATTTGAACAAATAAGAGATTGAACATCTCAAATTAACACATTTCATGGTTAAAAGATAAAAGTATGTTGTGGCATAAATAATTTCCATTCATTTATTACAGTAAATATTTGAACAACGTCCTTTAATACAAAAGGTCAAGCATAATAGTACTGTGATGAACAAATATTATGAAAACCTGCATCACCCATTTTAAAAGAAATAACTGAAAAATATAATCATTCATTTCAAAAGGAACTAATAGGATATCTCAGTGATGCTGAAGATTATCTCTTTGATCTGAAAGTATAAATACAGGGAAAGTTGTTCTATATTCACATGTGAAAGGCTGATAGTTACATAACATTCAGTACATAATGAACAAAGTTTCTGTATGAAATCCTTTGTGTGTTTTCTGTAAAAATGAAATAAAGAAAAGTTAAAGAAATAACTGTTGAGTAGTTCTATGAAAATAAATGCTATTTGGTCCTTTAAAAATATTTATCACTGAACATCCCAGATTTCACAGAGAAGAGGGGTAAATTTATGATCATTCACTCTCCATGACATCAGCATCTCTGCATGATGATGGTTAAATGTCCGTAATTCTGTAAGACGGCCCAGAAGACATGCAAAATGTTGAGGGTTATCAGTGTGGTAAAGCTTGCAGAGTTTTTGTAGAACTTCAAGCAGTGGTTCTTGAAGTCTTTCCACAGACTCTCTATCCTTTATGTATTGTCGATCTGGTTTGTTTTGAAAAGAATAAGGAAAAAATAATGAGTAAATATGCATTTTTGTAGATTGCAAACACTTCTCTGAATCGCTTATGAGAAATGGATGGACTGCAGTCTAGAGTATGTACAGTAATATTAAACCTTTTCACCCTAGCATAGAGCAACAGTCAAACCTGCCAAAAAGAATGTTTCAAGGCAAGAGGAAGCATAAGAGTCTCAGGACTTGTCTACATGATGCATTAGTGCTCATCAGAGGGGGTGTGAATTCTAGTATGCACCAGTGTGCCGTGAACTAATTGTCCCTGTGGATCCTAAAGTTCATCAGTGTTGTGTTGTGCATTAGAATTTACACCCCAGCCGGTGCACATTAAAGCACTATGTAGACAAGCCCTACTGTTGCAATTATGGTTGAGACTGCTTTTTTTAATACATACTCCCTTCTTGCAACCAATTATAACTAGCAAAAAACCTAATTTTCAGGCAGAAACTTCTCATGCCAGTGCTTGGTCTTCTGGGGACAATAACTTGGCCTCTTTTTAGTTTGCTTCTTTTGATTACAGGAAAATACACACACAAATGAAATAATAAAACAAAGCTGATCCTTCATCTTTACTGATTTAGTATGAAATACATCCCTGGACAGAAGACCAGCACAAAGCTCTAAGCAAGGGTGGTCAACATTTTCCCATCAAAACTGTTTTTCTAGCTAAAATTGGATTTTTAACTAAATAATCTTTTTTGTGAAAAGTTTCTGCTGTCTATGGATCATTTTAACTTCAAACACTAAAAGCTTTTTATTAGAAAACATCTTCACCATACCTCTGAGGCATTGTAATTCAGGTGCCTTGTACCCCCATTCTCCTCTATGGGCTGGGCTCCCCACCTGACTACATCTCCCATGATGCACTGTAACCAGGAACTCTCACGATGCATTGTGATGACTCATCAAGAGGGGAAGAAGTCATGTATCATGAGAGATGTAGGCCAGCCAGGGAGACTGGCCCATAGAAGAGAATGAGGGCATGAATCATCCAAACTACATTTTGCATGCAGCAACCTGGTAGCATTTACAAATCAAGATTTTTGGTTTTCAGCTGAAAGCTTTTGGTCAACATTTATTGGTTTTCATTTTTTTCCTTTTTCATCTAATTTGGGGGGGGGGGGGGAGAGAACAGGGAAAGACTCTTTTCCAGGCCATCTCCTGGCACCACCATGGGCAGCGGGTGAAGCTTCCTCTCAGGGAGGCTAGCTCCCCAGCCCACCTTTTCCACCTGCAGGCCCGTCCCCCACTCTGCCCCAGGCCCTGTCCCGTCCCCAGCTGGGTCCCCTCCCCACTCATCATGGACATCCCTCCTCTCCTTCCTTGCTCCTCCCCGATGCTTGCCGCCCCCCACTGCTGCTCGCCAGTCCCTCCTCCCCACTCGCCTCCCCGCCGCTCCCTCCTCCCCTCTCCCTCGCTCAGCCCTCTTCCTGCTCGCCGCGTGTGACCCTCCTCTCCTTCCCCCCTCTTCCCTGCTTGGCCTCCCCAGCCACTGCTCGCTGGTCCCTCCTCCCCCACTCCTCTGCTCAGCCCCCTCCCACTCACTGCATGCGTCCCTCCTCCTCTCCCCTCCCTGCTTGGCCCACTGCCGCTTGCCGTGTCCCTCCTCTGTGGGAGGAGGAGCCGGTGAGCGGTGGCAGGCAAGCAGGGAGGGGGCTGAGTGGGGAGGAGAGGAGGAACCGGCAAGTGGCAGTGGGACCTCCAGAGAAGGGGGTGGAGAGTGCTGGAGAGGAGCAGCCAGACAGAGAACGCCGAGCTTTTATATGTACCATGCAGGTTCCCGGGCGGCTAAAGAGGCGGTATCTGCTACTCAGCTTCCGATTCATCAGTAATCTCATGGAGGTTAAGTCCATTAATGGCTATTAGCCAGGATGGGTAAGGAATGGTGTCCCTAGCCTCTGTTTGTCAGAGGATGGGGATGGATGGCAGGAGAGAGATCACTTGATCATTACCTGTTAGGTTCTTTCACCCTGGGGCACCTGGCATTGGCCACTGTCGGTAGATAGGATACTGGGCTGGATGGACCTTTGGTCTGACCCAGTACGGCCATTCTTATGTTATGTTCTTATGTTCCCTGGGGAGTCCAAGGGACCGGGGAAGCTGAGTAGCAGATACCGCCTCCTCAGCCACCCGGGAGCAGGGGATTGGACTAGATGACCTCCTGAGGTCCCTTCCAACCCTGATATTCTATGATTCTATGGTTCTGTGAACCTGCATGGCGCATAATAAATAAGCAAAAACTTCCTATGGAAGCCCATTCCCAGCAGGGAGGGAAAGAGACGGGGCCACCACGGCCCAGGCATCTGGGTCAGCGGCGGCTGTGCCAAGGGAGGCTTAGCCTCTCCTGGCTTGTTATACCCGCTGATCCGTGGGCACCAATAAGAACTGTACTTAGAGCTTGTTTTTTGTCATATTGCATGTTGGAATGGGAGTGACTGCCAAGTTATGTGAATAAGCAATTGGTCCCTATTCCAGCCATTTTATGACCTCTAAGCCTTGTCCCAGAATTCTCCTGTTCCACTCCTGTGATAGAAGGCCTTTGGTGCCATAAAGCTTCTTTGTATGTTTTGGTGAAAGCTGGAATAGGAACTAGTAGTAATAATAGTAAATATATTGTGGTAGGACTGAAAGGCCTCAATTGGGATTGGGGCACCATTGCACTGGTGCTATATAAACACAGAAAAGAGAAAGTCCTGGTCCTGATGGGGCTAACAACATAAAAAACTGCTATTTCCCCTCCCCCTGCTTCTGCCTACAGGTGTTCTACCATGTAGTTATGATATGCCAGCCAGAGTTTTTTCTCAAGACTTAATCCCTTGCTGCTGGTTCTTTAGCACAGTATACATGATGTGGCAGCTTCCTTTCAAAGTTCTGATGTTCCACTGAAATCGCAATGGAATGTTAGGACATATTTGCTACTGTATATCATCAACACTTGGGAATTTTCCATACAAGCAAAAAGAAAAGCCCTTTCTGATAAGCAACAATATCTTAATTTTTATTCAGCTGCTATAGGCAAGTCATTTTTATGATTTCCTGTATGTAAAAATTATTGTAAAATATTTAATTTAGAAATAGAAATGACCTGGAGTTAGGATAACTATTGCTGTAAGTAGAGCATACTCTTCTTCTGTCATCTTCAGTTCTCCAACGCTTTTATAAAAACCAAACATGGGGGTTATGTAATCATCAGCGATACCTGTTAAAAAATTCAGTGATATAATCAAAGACTTTTTAAAAATATACTAAAAATAAATAGTTTTATCTGTGACCCTCTTAGCCTAAGCAGTTAGCCAAATATTTGGGCCTTTGCTAGGTTGTTTCCATTAAAGGAGAAATTGGTGACAGTCAGTATTTCTTTAGTGAAATCCTGTTGACTCCCAAAGAATGTACACAAAGTCCTGTTTCTGTGAACACAGTAGGAACAAACAACAGGAGGCAGTTTCTTTGCTCATGGTTTCCAAGCCTGCCGTTCCAGCGAGTCCTGTGCCCACAAAATCTCTGTCTCTCGCTCTTAGGGCCACATTAATGATTGCATCTGTCTGTCTGCTGGCTTGCTTTCTAGTTGCTTTCTGCATCCAATACATGCAGCTTGCCAAGTAATCCCTTAGCCCCTGCATTTGCAATCAGTCCCAGAAAAACCTCTCAGGGTATGTCTACATTGCAATTAAACCCCCACAGCTGGCCTGTGTCAGATGACTTGTACTCACAGGGCTCAGGCTAAGGGGCTGTTTAATTACAGTGTAAACACTCAGGCTGGCGTCCTGGCTCTAGGACCCCACAACAAGGGAGGGTCCCAGAACCCAGGTTTCAGCCCGAGCTTGAACATCTACACCAGGGGTCAGCAACCTATGGCAACGCGTGCCAAAGGCAGCACGTGAGATGATTTTGAGCAGCACTCACACTGCCCAAGTCCTGGCCATTGGTCCTGGAGGCTCTGCTGCCGGCCTGGGGTCCTACTGCTGGCCCCCTGCCATCCAGGGTCCTGTCTACCGGCCCCCGCTCAGCCTGCTGCCGGCCCCAGGTTCCAGCCACCAGTCCCGGGCGCTCTGCTGCCATCCAGGGGTCCCGGCCACCAGCCTGGAGCTCTGCAGCCGCCCCCAGCTGAGGCCCACTGGCCCCAGCCTGGGGCAGTGAGGGGTGCAGACAGGGGCAAGAGGGGGTGCAGCTCAGCACCCCCACCTTAAAAATTGTTCCAGTGTCCACTGGGATATTTTTAAGTCCTGAATTTTTGCCAACATCACTATCACGTCACGTGGAACAGCACATTGCGTTTGACGTTGTGCATGCCATCTGTTGCAATTCCCCCTCCCCCACTGTGAGTTGAGGGGTACATTTGACAAAATGTCAGCTCCTAAGAAAGCAAAGTTAGATGTCCGTTCATTTCACTTCACAGGAACATTTGGTGGCTAAGTCGTGGCAAGGTTTTGGTGCATTTTGTAAACTGTTTTGATGCAATCAAGGCCTTTTTGTCGGAAAAAGGACAAAACTACCCCGAACTGGATGATGACAAATGGCTGTGTAAGCTCATGTTTCTAACTGACGTCACCGCTCACCTAAACGAACTCAACCTCCGTCTCCAGGGTGCAGGGCAAACGATTCTGAATCTTTATGAAGCCTGGAAGGCATTCGTTGTAAAACTAGCAGTTTTTTCTTGGGATATTCGAACTTCGACTTTCTGCTACTGCCAACACATAAAAGAGCTATCGGCACATTTTGCACTGTCAGTGTTGATGAGATTGGAATGTACATGCAAGAACTGGAATCAGGATTTTCTGACAGATTTCAAGATTTCCAGCAATTTGGCCCAATGCTTTCTTTTCTAATTAAACCTGAAAAGTTCAACGAAAACGACTTGGATTTGTCTGTATTTAAGTGGATGAAGATTTCGAAATGCAGCTCATTCAGTTAAAAAGCTCAGAATTGTGGATATCAAAGTTTGGAGATCTGCGGAGTGCACTTAAAGCTACTGAGAGAGATCATGGGGCCTCTATTCTGACCTGCTGGACTTCCCTGCTAGTGAAATTTAACTGTTTGAAGAAAATTGCATTTGCAATGCTTTCAGCATTTGGATTCACATACCTGTGTGAACAGGTATTTTCACACATGAAATCTGTCCTCTGTCCCTCTCAGAGTCAGTTAACAACTGATCGCTCAGAAGCCTGTGTGCAGTTTAAACTATCCAAATATGTGCCAGACATTGGAAAACTCAGTAAGGAAAAGCAAGGGCAAGGATCACACTAAACTGATAAGATCTGCATTTTAATTTAATTTTAAATGAAGCTTCTTAAACATGTTAAAAACCTTATTTACTTTACATACAATAATAGTTTAGTTATATATTATAGAGAGAGACCTTCTAAAAATGTTAAAATGTATTACTGGCACGCAAAACCTTAAATTAGAGTGAATAAATGACGAGTCGGCACACCACTTCTGAAAGGTTGCCAACCCCTGATCTACACTGTAATTTTATACCCAACAGCCCAAAATTGTGAGGCTGAGTCAGCTGACATGGGCCAGCTGTAGGTGTTTTATTGCAGTGTAGACATACCTTAATGGGGGGAGAGATAGCTCAGTGATCTGAGCATTGGCCTGCTAAACCCAGGGTTCTGAGTTCAATCCTTGAGGGGACCTCTTAGGGATCTGGGGCAAAATCAGTATTTGGTCCTGCTAGTGAAGACAGGGGGCTTCAATGACCTTTCAGGGTCCCCTCCAGTTCTATGAGATAGGTATATCTCCATTTATTATTATTATTATTATATCACCCTTGGGGTCAGAGCCAAGAGCATTATGCTGTGTGACACTTGCATCTGTAAGGTATTTGGACCAAGGAACAATGACACTTTCTGGCTCTCTGATAATTATTTGGGCCAAACCAAACAGGAGCATCCTAGACAATCAGTAGGGAAAGAAGTGCATGTAGCTGCTACTAGCTTCCCAACCCGCTTAGAACCTGTGACTGTGCCACGCTCAGCTGATCCATTAATCTAAGAGACTGGTGTTCTCCCAGAAAAAAAAGGAATCCCATGCTCAATTCCTGCCCTTTCTTTTAGAG
Source organism: Chrysemys picta bellii (assembly GCF_011386835.1). NCBI lineage: Eukaryota > Metazoa > Chordata > Testudines > Emydidae > Chrysemys > Chrysemys picta. The sequence continues at coordinate 87,278,468 of NC_088791.1, read as the reverse complement.
CAAGTATGGTATGTTTGTATAGGACTCTCGGGTCTAGAGACCATGGGCTTGATTCTTATTTATACTCAGGCCCCTTTACAGCACTCTGACCTTAAATTACATTCACACCCACTTTGTCTCCTTTACACTGTGCCTTAGTGTACTTGAGAATCAGGCCCAATGAATTCATGCCTTTTTTATAGGGGAGCAGGGTGCATTATAACTTCCATATTCAAATAGGGCTGTTGCGAGATGACTTAATACAGCTGTCTGACGCTGTCTGATGGTGGGCTTCTGGGGTGTGTTTAGAATTCCACACCAGTGGTTCTGCAGCAGCAATGCCAGGGCAGTTAACCCCATAGGTTTGAAGGAAGGGATCCTATTCTATTTCCATAAGTGAAAACATTGTGACTTGTTATTTAATTATCCCAACCACTAGGAGGAAATGCATTTCTGAGTTTTGAGCTAATCTTGGCTAAAAGTTAAGGTTTTGGGTGGAAACCACTGTGGTTTTGCATGATTTACACAAAAAGGAAGCTAAACTTTGTAGTTTTCGTCACATTTTGCTTTGAGGTTTGGAGCTTGTTCAAACCCGAAACTCAAAGTGAAACTCAGTGGCTGCATATCCACAGGAAGCAAAATAGAAAAATTGAGAGGTCACTTGACTAAACTATGATTAGTCACTTTCTGCTGCTATAGGAATAAACATTTCTACTGTTTGAAATAAACTAGCAATAAAGAACACACTCTTTGGCGAGTAAATCTAACCCATGGTGCACACTGGAATTAAACATATAACATTAACCACTTGTGTTAATATCAGGTTACAAACTGCAATACTGAAGCTCTTATCACAAGTTTTCACAGTCAGGCCCTTTTGAAAAGGGTCAGAATCAATTAAGCAGAAATGTATGATGAGCGTCCGCTTGTCATATGTGAGTTAATTGCGCTCTTGGGGCTTCAAAAACAATGAACTACAGCCAGAGCCTCTAATTTTCCACTGTAATTTTTCTCATAATTATCAGTTAGCTATTTAAAATGTTGAACAGCTGTTTTTGCTAAGCTTTCAGGTCCATCTATTCCTTTAGAAAGAGAATGCTTTTTAAAAGTACCACTATGATTAAATATGACAAAATTAAATGCCAAAGCTCATATGAAAACTGAAAAATGTAAAAGATCTGTACAATTTAGCATTGGAGTTTGACAGAAAAAACTCCCCATTGGAAGCGAATGGCTCAGAAATGACTGCATGAAGGTCTGGGAGCAAATAAAACATGTCCAGATTTGTTGTGCCATTGGATTACCATCATCTTCTCGATTGAAAACATGGAAAATTGGAGAGGGAAGGGAGAATCCTAGCAAGACTGCCTCCTTCCCACTCCTGACTCATTCCTCTCCCCCAATTTCCATTGTTGCCACCTCTCCTGATTGTCTCATGACATTTGGTACTTCAGCCTCTGCAGTCAAGTGATTATATGAGAATCCCAGCTTTTGTTTTTTCAAAAAGTTTATGCCCTTATGGTTGTGGAGAAAAGCTTGAAAACATGACCAGAGGGTATCCCAACGTCTCAAAAGCTAGAAGGCAAACAAAAGGAGCCCCAAATGTATTTTATTCTAAAATCTCATGATTTTTCAGCCAGTCACATTTTTGGGGTGCTGACTTGAGCTTTGAATAGTTGGCATTGGTAGTGATGAGTTTCTGCACTGTTCTCTTCAGCCTCTCTGATACACAGTGCACCCAAAGCGAAGTAAAAATGACAACAATCAGAGGTCCCAATTCTGGGGAAGGGTGTAGTCACTCTGCACCATGCCAGCAGTGGAATCTGGATCTAAAGCAGGCATAGGTGGCCATGGAAAGATCATCCGATGGTAGAGAGATTCCCCAGTGGCTCCTACATAGCGGGAAATGGCTGGGGTTTCCTTGCACCTTCTCTGATCCATGGCTGGCTTATCTGTCCTTATCTGCCCACTGACAGTTTGGCCATGACTTAGAGCAGCAGGAGACCAGCCATAGATGTAATAACCCAGATCTATGTGAGCCCAAAAGCCACCTTTGCCCACCCCTTTCCTCATCTCTGGGGCTGTGCTGTGCACTCCTGGGCCCATCTCTCTATTGCCTACCACATTGTGTACTCATTTCTAACAGTGCAAAGTGGGTACAGAACACCACCATTCTGATGTGGTAGCATTTTACACTCCTCTCATTCTGGGGTAGATGTCTGCATGGTTTATTCACCTCCCTGAGCAACATAAATTATGCCGACATAAGCTGTAGTGAGACATAGCCTAGAGTTTCATCTGTACTACAAAATTAGATAGATTTAACTATGTCAGTCAGAGGTGTGAAAAAATCCACACCCCACATTGTTAAACTGACCTAATTCCATATGTAGACAGTGCTAGGTCAATGGAAGAATTCTTCCACTGACCTATTATCTGTCAGAGAGGTGGATTACCTACGCTGATAGGAGAATCTCTCTCATTGGTGTAGGTAATGTCTATGCTGTGTCTAGGGTGACCAGACAGCAATTTTGAAAAAACAGGACAGGGGGTGGGGGGTAATAGGAGCCTATATAAGAAAAAGCCCCAAATATCAGGACTGTCCCTATAAAATCGGGACATCTAGTCACCCTAGCTGTGTCGCTGTAGCGTTTTAAGTGTAGACAAGTCATATATGCCTGTACAGTGCCTAGCACAATGAGGCCCTGACCTCAGCACCATTGTGATACAAATAATAAGTAAAATAGTAATAAGCAGGAAAGGGAGGAAAGAATGAAGAGGGGTGTTATAATATTAGAGCGTATGCTTATGTTGATACCAAAAAGAATAGAATTTTGAAATGTTTCAATAGTCAAATGAAGCAAGAGACTATTGTTAGCTAAAAAGTGTAAAATGATAAGCCCCAGTGGAAGAGGCTTTTCTGGTTTTGTTCTATTCATCTTTCTACAGACCTCTTCTGCACTATTTCATCATGCACTAACTGCTGTTTCATCACAAGAGGGAGCTGTTTTCTTATAGGACTGAAAATATTTCAGTTTGGATTTAATAAACCCCCATCAGGAAAAAAAAAAAAACAGAGAGAAATGTTTAAAATGCCTGATTGGTTTGGTTTTTTTTAATTGCTATTATGAAATAGGTAGAGGTGGTCTCATCTCCCTTCAGGTGCTTATGAAGCAGATTAAAGGTGGCTTTTGGATAGTAACTAGGGGGAGTTTGGGGTCCTTCTCAAATGTCACTGCTGCAGTTTGCAGTTTAGAAGTGAAGGCAAGACATATTGTGTTTGTAGTTTTATTCTAAATTTTTTATTTGATTTTTAAAAGTCTTTCTGGCCTCACTGAGAACAGAAAAAATAAGCTAGCTCTTACTTTTGTTTATAAAAAATCTGTACAATGAGACGTAGAAGAAATCTGTACTATATATTGTCCTGTAGGCACATCTTCCAAATTAATATTCACCAGCCACCCTTTCTTCCCTCTTTCAAAAATCTTCTGCTAGTCCCATTTGTTCTGTGAAGCAATCCAGGTACAAAGAACATGCTCCACTCTGTTTGCCATTTTGTAATGTCATGTATCATACAGACCTGGGCCTATAAGGGATGATCTATCTTCTATGGAGTCATTTAATTGACTTCAATATATGAGTAAAGTGTCCTAAACAAATAAGAATCTCTGCCTTGAAGAGCTTTACAGTCTGACTTCTCTAGAAGGTGCATCAAGTCATTAATGGGAGATATTCATGAAATCTTTTCATGAAAGCTCTTCAAAGCAGAGACTCTTATTTGTCTAGACCACTTTACCTATTGTACAACTTCATTAATATCCATGGTTTCATATACATGATTTTTATCTTGCTTTTTAAGGGTTTAGTCCTGCAATTCTTAGACTAGCAAAACACTCCTTGAAGGCAATGTGAATGAAGTCTGCATAGGGTCTGCAGCTGCAGGCCCTTAGCAGTTAGTTGGTTAAAATAACCAGAGAAAATGAGTATTCCTTTCCCTAGTAGCCAGTCAATATTTATCACTGTTGTTGAAGCTACATTTTCTGTATGTGTTTATTTTCATTTGCCTCTTTTCAATAATAAAAATTAAACAGACCTACCTGAATGTAAGCTTTAGAGAAGTGTTTATGACATCTAGATTTAAAAAAAAAAAAAAAAAAAAAAAAAACTTCTACCAGGGAGAATGTTTTGTGCTAATTAACAATGACTAAGACTGTGTTGTTAATATGGATGAAAAGATCTTTCATCAGGATAAGTGTGAAGGTTCCAGTGGATATTAATCCTAGCAGTAAATGAACTGTTGTTTTATGGAAAACAAAATGTATTAATTACTCACTAAATAATAACTTATCTTTCACAGAATCTTGTCTGTCAAAATTGTTTTCCAGACTCAGAAACGGTCACTGGAAACACTGACTTTTATTTTATTTGAATGTTAACAGTGAAATGCATCACAAGACCCTATAATCATTGGGGCAGATACACCCAGGGTCTCTGCTGGCTCTGAGTGGTGTAGACCCTGGCAGGGCATAGTCGACTTAGTAGAGAGGTTGCAGCACCAGAAAGTGGACACATGACCTCTCCTCCATCAGGTGACTGTTAGTGAGATGAGCAGGGAGAGGCATTAGCTGAGAAGAAGTCATGACCAGTGAAGGAAGTGGTGCATCTCCTCTGCATTCACCAGTGTGGCTCAAATGGAACCACAACTGCAGACCAAAGCTTAACATGGTTTGGAAAAGTGAGGGTATTATCACGCCCACATCTGCCCATCCCATGCTCAGCAATTAGTTCTGGCTCCCACCCCCAAATCAATCCTGTCCCCCAGTCTGCCACCCATCAATTCTGTCCCCACAGCCCCACCTCTGTTCCTACTGCAGACCTGAGAGGGCTGCAGTAGAGTCCTCTTTCCCACTTCCCAGGCTGGGTGTTGCAGGGAGGGAATTGGGGGGCAGAGGAAGCAGCCCATTGCTCACAGGAGTGAGGTGGTAGCCAAGCTGGCATGGGCTGCTGGGCTCCTTAGCTCCCTCCTCCCAGGGGCATCACTTCAGCATCCCCCCTTCCACCTTCCTGCTGAGGCCACAGCTGCTCATGGGAGAGGAGCGCGGTCCCATCCTGGATGTGGGCAGGGTGGTGGCATGGCATGGCCTTCCTATCCCGGGGAGTAGGGGGTGGCAAGCCTGGGGAGGGTATCTCATTGATGGCCAGCCTGGGGCAAGGATTGGGGCCAGGCCCACGCTGCACGGTCAGCTCCAGCCCAGGCCGCCACTGCTGCTTCCTGTCCAGCCAGTGAGCAGAAGGAGCAGCACCGACAACATGCAGATTAGGAACCCCAGCCCAGGCCACCCCACAGCAGCCCCCCCAGCCCTGGAGAAGCAACTAGCAAGGAGCTAGGACGGGTCTGGGGAGGGGAAAACCAAGGTTAGGGGGAAGCAACTCTCCCCCCTATGAAATAGAAAATGATGCTCCTGTCCTACTCGCCTGTGAGAATGGTGTCAGGTTGCTGAGGGGAGGGGAATAGAGCTCTGCCTCCTTCCTGCAGCAGCCCTGATTGGCTACTCTTCACCAGGAGACGAGAAAGTGGGGAAAGCACCCAATCAGAGGGGCTTCCCTGGGCAGCAATTAAAATGTGCACCCCTCAGCAACCCAGCTCGCCTCCTAGAAATTTTATGTGCCAGGTCTGTGACTTGTTTCACAACCCATCCCACTTTCAGTACTACCTCAGTAGAAACCCCTGAGGGAAGGTGGTGTTGGAAACACCACACACACTCCTTTGGGGGAATTACCTGCAGGTAGGGAAGACGGCCTGGCTGGCAAGGAGGTATAATTCATAACTCCCTTAGATAGTTTTGGTGACTCTGGTCTGTTTATATAAACATACAGTAGTAATCAGCTTGGGAAACGTATTTATATAGATGAAAAGCGGTTGTGTTCTCTGTGGTCTATCTCAGTATACAAATTTAGTAGAAAATTCCCTGCGTATTGCAATTAGAATGCTGTATTCCTCTGCCTCTATAGATACGAATTAAACACTTTATCTAGCTATAATGCAGGAATATGCTGCTGGCTACTTCATGTAGCAGATGGCTCTGAAATATTCATGAACAGAATTTTCCCATGCTGTATATACCCATGGCTGTGTGTATTACAATGCAGTGAAATGTTATGGAAGATGTTAAATCATCCTGTTTTAAAGAGGTTGTGTTTATTTGCTTGTTTTTGTCGTCTTCTTTTTCAGGAATTCCATTTTGAACATGTTTTAAAAATTGTCTCACTGTGGACAACACCACCATCCTGTCCGTCACTCGGGCCTATAACCTGGGCATTATCTTTTTCTTAGAACTATTTCTAGGTCCTCACATCCCAGTCATATCTAAGTCTTGCTGAAAAACATCTCTCAGATACAGCTTTTCTTAGCCATCCACACAACTAATGCTCTCATCCCGGCTCTCATCTCATGTCTCAATTACTGCAACACCCTTTACTCTGACCTGACAAAGACAATCTTGCCCCATTGATATCTATTTACAGGGCCGGCTTTAGGCCGATTCCCCGGAATCGGGCCCCACGCCTTAGGTGCCTTTTTAATTTTTTTACTCGCTCCGCTCCGGGTCTTCGGCGGCACTTCGGCAGTGGGGGGTCCGCTCCAGGTCTTCGGCGGCATTTCGGAGGCAGTGCCGCAGAAGACGCGGAGCGGATGCCCCGCCACCGAAGTGCCGCCAAAGACCCAGACTGCTGCTGGGTATTCGAATCGGGCCCCACAGGTCCTAAAGCCAGCCCTGTCTATTTAAAATACTACTGCAATGATCATTTTCCTAGCCCATCACTTTGATCATGTCACTCCTTCTGGGAATCCCTCCACTGGCTCCTCCTTCTCTATCTCATCAAACATAAGCTACCTGTCTTCATTTTCAAGGCCCTATCCCTTCCTATCCTCTCACATTCACTAGCAAGGAGTCAACTCTCATCTCCGATTGGCCCAAGATACCAGCCTCTATTGACCACTTAGTACAAAGGTGTTTGTTTGAAAATGTAACTTCTCTCACACTGTCCCTCACATGTGGGAGCAGCTCCCCATAAACATCTGCAAAGCTAAGTCATTAGTCCTCTTCAAATCCCTCCTTAAAACTCTCCTTTATTATGATGCCTACAAAAATCTTGACACACGTGGTCTGCTTGTATGTTGAGAGTACTGCCTTTCATGCTGATCAGTAATGCTGCATTGTTTCCTTGCACTCCCCTATCTGTTGTCTCTTGTCTGATACTAAGATTGTAAGCTCTTGGGGGCATAGGTGCCGGGGCTGGAGCACCCATGGGGAAAAATTGGTGGGTGCTCTGCACCCACCTGCAGCTCCCCGCCCCAGCTCACCTCCGCCTCCACTCCTCCTCCTCTGCTGAGTGTGCCACTGCGTCCTGCTTCTCCCCCCTCCGTCCCAGCGCTTGGCGCTGCGAAACAGCTGATTCGTGCGGTAAGTCTGGAAGGGAGGGGGAAGGAGGTGGAACGTGGCGCACTTGGGGGAGGAGGCAGGACGGGGGAGGGGATTTGGAGAGGGATCCAATAGGGGCAGAGAGAGGCGGGGTCGGGGCGGGGACTTTGGAGCAGTGGTGGAGTTGGCCCGGGGGTGGGGGCACGAGCCCCCACCAGCGCCAAAAAAAGTTGGCGCCTGTGCTTGGGGGCAGGGACTGTCTTCTTGTTCTGTGTCTGGACAGCACCTCGCACAATGGAGTCCCGGTCCAAGGCTAGGACTCCTAGATGCTACAGTAATACAAGTAATTAATAAATAATAATTTATTATTATTATGTTATTATTATTTATAAAGCTGGAAATACTGGGAGTGATTATTTGTCCATTATTCCTGAGCCAAATTTTGCCTTTGAGTGCACATGAAAGACTCTCATTGAAATCAGTGGGAACCATATGTTCACATGCAAGGACAGAACGTAGCCTCTTTCCAATATTTTAGAATAAAGTGGTTACTTCCCTTCCTGCCTATATTCCATTGTTGATGGGTTTCAGGTGATAAAGAGCAATAGGCAATAGTGTATTTCACACTGAAAAGTATTCTTCTACTCACTGAAAAATTAGAGCCAGATTCTACCACACTTACTGATGTGAAGTAGCATTTTATTCCTTAATGCTGATATCGAAAGGCTTATTTGTGGAATAATGTGCTAGAGTAAAAGTATCAGAATCTGACCCTTAATGACTGTCATCATAGTTACAGTGTATAAATGCTCATTGAGAAAATATTTTGCACTTCATAAATGTTTTAATAATATTGCACTATCAATAAGTGGAATCTGCAAATCACCTTTAAAATTACAGAAGTAAACTAGGCATATTACTGAGATGTCAGCCTTTCACAGAAATAACCAGTTAATTGCAATGTGGTATGCATTCTGAAGCATCAATTAACATAAAAAAAGGCACAAGCTTTCATTAATGTTAAATAGGTTTCATCGGTACCGTGTAGGAGAGGAATTCAGTTTCAGCAACATTTAAAGAAAGAACTTTTATATCGTATTATGTAAAAGACCCTGAGGGCATGAACAAGGCAGTTGGTGAGACGTGTTGCTACTTAGCCCAGTATATTAGTCACACTAATAAATAAAAACATACTGCATCAGCCTAAGAATCAAATGAAAGCTGCTAATGCTGAAAGGTCATCGCCACCAGATCTCTATGGTTTCTTTATCAGAAAAATTTTAAATTCAATACAACTGTAGAGGGGGAAAAGCATAAATATTAATAGAGGAGAGCCATTTCTAAGAGAACATCATGACAGATGACAAAACATTGGACAGCTTGCGACTTTTAGACAGTTTTTTCCCCATTTTTATGGGTACATATATCAAAGCCTGACAATAGGACCTAGCTGACACTTAGACACTCGCCTACATCTAAAAATTATTTTATATGGATTGAAGTTCTGACTGAGGACTAAATTCAACAATATACAACTTCTTTTTAAGAGGGTCAGTCTTTGGTGCCTTTCTAGAAGCTCCAAGTATTCCTGATACATTATTGCTTCCCTCTACTCTCATCCTTACCCTTTTATATAATATGCTTACCTGCTTTGAATTTTGCTTACCTATATTTGTGTTTCCTCAGTGGTTCTCTTTTCTGTTTGTGTGTTTTTTCTTTTCATTCAACTTTGTCTTGTATGTTTGTTTGCTGCTTGTTTTGCATTGTTCTCCCCTCTGCATTATATTTTTTACTGCTCTTGGATTTTGCCTTCTTACCTAGGATAGTTTTTATTTCTTTGCCTGAATTATTTAGCATTTTTGTAACAAGAAATAATGGCAGTGGGTAGCTGCAACTTTTAGTAGAACGTATTCATGGGGTTAAGGCCAGAAGGGACCAGTAGATCATCTAATCTGACCTCCTGTGTATCACAGGCCATTAAATTTCACAGTTACCCCTGTATTGAGCCCAATGACTTTTATATATAAATGAATTGCATTAGTAATACTTATGCTTACATATACACCTTAACTAAAATTTTCAAAGAAGATAAGTGAAAATTGCTTTAATTTTGGGGTGTCCAATTTAAGACAACTTAATGAAATTTGATTTTCAGAAGATAGGTGCTTATTTCTTTATGAAAATTAGGCCCCTTTAAGGTGTAACAAGTTGGACACCCTAAAACTGAGTCACCCCAAATCACTAGTCACTTTTGAAAATTTAGGCCCCAGATAATAATCCAGCTGTGAAGTTTGACCCTGTGATTAGTTACTAAAGTGAGATTTCATTTCTTGTGTGTGCTAGACTATTTTCCAATTTGGAATTATTTATCTTTAATTATTGATTCATTTTTAACAAACTACCCAAATAATATAAAATGTGAACAGTATAAAATGCTGTGTTGTGGTGAGTTTTCAGACAAACATTTTTCCTCTAAAGTTTGTGGTTCCCAGTAGACTAACAAACTATCAGGCATGCTACAACAGTTCATATATCTATACCGGGGTGGGCAAACTTTTTGGGCCGAGGGCCACATCTGGGTGGGGAAATTGTATGCAGGGTCGGGTGCAGGCGGGAATGCAGGGTATGGGAGGGGGTGCAGTGTGCAGGAAGGGGCTCAGGGCAAGGGATTGGGGCAGAGGAGGGGTGCGGAGTGTATGAGGGGGCTCAGAGAAGGGGATTGGGGTGCAGGAGGGGTGCGGAGTGCAGGAGGGGGTTCAGGGCAGGGGTGGAGGAGGGGTGCGGACTGCGGGAGGGGGCTCAGGGCAGGGGGTTGGGGTGCAGGAGAGGTGCGGGGTGTACAAGGGGGATCAGGGCAGGGAGTTGGGGTGCAGGAGGGATGCGGGGTGTACAAGGGGGATCAGGGCAGGGGTGCAGGAGGGGTGCAAGGTGAAGGCAGGGGGCTTAGGGCAGGGAGCTGGGGGGCGGGGTGAAGGAGGGGATCAGGCTCCAGCCCGGTGCCGCTTACCTAAAGTGGCTCCGGGGTGGCAGCGGCGCGCACTGGGGCCAGGGCAGGCTCCCTGCCTGCCTGCCCTGTCCCCGGCCCCGCGCCGCTCCAGGAAGCACTGCAGCCCCTGGGGGGGTGGGTGGAGGGCTCCACATGTGCTGCCCTTGCCGCGCCTCCAGGTACCTCCCCCGAAGCTCCCATTGGCCACGGTTCCCCGTTCCCAGCCAATGGGAGCTGCGGGGGGCAGTGCCTGGAGGCAAGGGCAATGCACGGAGCCCTCTGCCCCCCCGCTCGGGGGCCGGAGGGAAGTGGTGCCGGCCGTTTCTGAGAGCGGCACGGGGCCTGCAGCGCCACGGGGGGCAATCCCACAGGCCGATCCAAAGCCCTGAGGGGCCGGATCCGGCCCGACCCCCTGGTCTATACCTTAGTCTTCAAAACACCAAAAAGAGTCTGTAATTTTTCTATCCCTTTACATATTATTATGTTAATTTTGTTGGGGTCTGGGCTACATAGTCCATTAAATTCCTACAATATTTTAAGATTCTAGAAGCATCATGTAATAAGTCAGTGGCAGATGGCGTATGAAAGAAATATTTGTTGAGCTAAACAGAGTGCATTTGTGAGATAGACAAAAGTATCATTGTGCATTTCATAATAACTGTCCCTCTCTAAAGTGGGGAAAATGTACAGCCAAACATTGCAGATTTGCAGCTTTCTAACTAACTGGTATAAGTTCAACAAAATACGGAGGAAGTAAACTTAGATATTCTTTGCATATTTGCATGATGAATTGTATGTTCAAGCCCAATGTTTACAACATTTTTGATGAGAGAATTGTACTGACGATGCTTTTTTTTCCTTTACATTATCTGAAGCTATATACATTGCAAATATCCAAGGGCCTGATACTGATACCCCCTACTCATGCAGAGTAGTACCTCAGTCCCTGAGTAATCTGATTAATTTCAAAATCACTGGGACTACTCCTGGAGCAAGGACCTATTCAATATGAGTAAAAGTATCAGAATTAGCTGCAAAATGATTACTGTTTTGGCTTTATTTTGGTTAGAGTGAAAGCTCAGTCCTGCAAACACACACTTTTAACCCAATCACTGGGCAGGGAAGTCTGGGGGAGGCAAGACTATATATAGTGAAACCAGGAGGGGAATGGAAGGTTATTTTGCCCTGCAATATGGAGGTCATGGGTCCTCAAGAAAATTTCTATTTTTGATATTTTAGAAGTTTTAATAGCATAAAAAGGAGGTAAGCTTGCACCCTCTGGTTTGTATTATAAGCCTATTTTTAATGGTAGTTTGAATGATTACCACCCTGTGGTTTTGGAAATGTGGGAAAGCACAGAAAGATAAAAATATAATGCAAAGACAAACACTGACATAAAAAGAATTAGGGTGAAGTAGCAAAGGCCTGGCCTGACATAATTAATTAATACCTGAAGGGAGGCCTCATTTTTTGGAAAATAAGATTAGGGGAAGATATAAATGTTGATTGCTAATAAATACATGTACATGTTTAAGAATATTCATTGTGTGGTAAAGGCTCTTTCACTGGTAAAAGGTCCCATTAACCCACAGAAGGCCATTGCTCCCGGAGGGGGAGGAGAGAGCCCTAAATTCTGCGGGAAACACAGTAGGATTTGACTTCCAATTTTCAAATGATGCCTTTTTACCTCTAATCACTTCTTTTACTTTGTTGTTTAGCCATAGTGTCACTTTTTGGTCCTCTTATTATGTTTTTTAATTTGGGGTATACATTTAATTTGAGCCTGTATTGTGGTGTTTTTAAGAAGTTTCTATGCAGCTTGCAGGCATTTCAGATTTGTGACTGTACTTAATAATTTCCACTAGCTTCCTAATATTTTTGTTGTTCCCCTTTCTGAAGATAAATGCTACTGCAGTGGGCTTCTTTGGTATTTCCCTCCCTCCACCCCCACAAGAATGTTAAATTTAATTATGTCCTGGTCACTATTACTGAGAATTTCATGTATATTCACCTCTTGGACCAAATCCTGTGCTCCACTTAGGACTAAATCAAGAATTGCTTCTCCCCTTGTGGGTTCCAGGACTAGCTGTTCCAAGAAGCAGTCATTTATGGTGTCTAGAAATTTTATTTCTCCCTCCCATCCCAAAGTGACATGTACCCAGGCAATATGAGGATAGTTGAAATCCCCCATTATTACTGAGTTTTCTATGTTTATAACCTCTCTAATCTCCTGGAGCATTTCACAATCACTGTCACCATCCTGGTCAGGTGGTCGGTAGTATATTCCTACTGCTATATTCTTATTATTCAAGCATGGAATGTCTATCCATAGACATGGATGGTAGTTTGATTCATTTAAGATTTTTACTATATTTGACTCTATGCTTCCTTTATAGTGCCACATCCCCACCCGCATGACCTACTCTGTGATTCCTATGTATTTTGTACCCTGGAATTACCATCTCCCATTGATTATCATCGTTCCACCAAGTTTCTGTGATGCCTATTATATCAATAGTCTCATTTATGACCAGGCATTCAAGTTCCCCCAATTTTAGTATTTAGACTTGTAGCATTTGTATACAAGCACTTATAAAATTTGTCACTTTTTAGTTGTCTACCATTATATGATGGAATTGAATGCGACTCTTTTTCATCTGTTTCTCTTCAGCTTCTGTCTGTAATTTATTAACTTCTATCCTCTCCTCTTTACTAACATACCGAGAATCTCTGTTAATAGATCCTCCCTTAAGAGATGCTTCCATTCGCACCATGTGCTCTGCCACATCTGTCAGCTTTCCCTGGCTCTTAATTTAAAAAACACTCAACAACCTTTTAAATTGTACACGACAGCAATCTGGTTCCATTTTGGTTCTACTGTGTCCTGGAAAGTCTCATCTGTGTACCTCTCTGTCTCCCTTAGCTCCTCCAGTTCTGCCACTATGGTCTCCAAAGCCCGTACACTAGTCTCTGAGGGCCACAAGTTCCTTGCACTGAATGTACACATATGTCACCTGCCCACAAGGCAAGTAATCATACATTCTGCATTCAGTGCAATAAACTGGATAGCCTCCACTCTGCTGCTGGACTTCTGTCTGCATTCTTTCTACTCATGTAGCTTTTGTTGTTGTTGTTGTTGTTATTTTGGGTGGGGGTCTTTATTGGCCTAAATTTAGAGACTGTTAATAATGTGTATCTGGCTCTCAGGCTCCCTCTCTAAACTCCCTCACAAAACTCCCGTCAGCTGCTCCTGTTCACCAGCTCAGTGGTTCTCAATCAGCATTCCCCTGGGGGTACACAGAGGTCTTCCAGGGGGTACATTAACTTCTCTAGTATTTGCCTAGTTTTACAACAGGCTACATAAAAAGCTTTAGCAAAGTCAGTACAAACTAAAATTTCATACAGACAATGACTTGTTTATACTGTTCTATATACTATACACTGAAATGTAAGTACAGTGAGCTGACACAATACAGAACTTTTCCAAGTCTACAACAACCTGTGTTCAGTCCCTATTCAGCTGTTGTTGTTCTCAATTGTTGAGAACTGTGTTCAGACACTGTAAAACTCCATCATGTAGACCAAACCTTTGAGAGCCCTTATGAAGTGGAATGTGTACTGAAAATACATTCCAACCATCATTGTTCGGCGCTCCTTTATTCTTCGTGATCCTTCTTACCAATTGACCCAGAGAGGCAGGGTCTTCTCCCTCTGAATCATATGCAATAAAAACCTATAATTCTTTTGTTACATTAATGACATTTACAAGCATATAAACTGACACTTTATTTGAATAACACGATAGAATGGCATTTTATTGTCACAGTACTTTTATACTCACCCTTGAAGAGATACATTAGTTTCTTTGATATAGCTTAATTCATAATGTTTACAATGAAATTATGATTAAACATTTACCTCATGACCTTTGCACTCAAGGCTGACTGAGAAGAACAGCATTCAGATAAACTATTTCATTACCAATTACAAGCATTCTGTACTAACATTTCAAGGGCAAATGCTGACCCATAAAAGCAGGTCTTTTTTCCACTAAATAAAGCACTTACCGCTTTTGCGAATTCTTTCTTCTAAAAGGTCAGCGTGTCCTACAGGAAGTTTCCTATTAAAGATCTCAGCTGAACGAAGGAACATGGCTTCTACTGCTGAACCCTTCAGCAAAGCAATCTGATCTTCATGATCAAGGGTTTGAAAGCCTGGAAGGAGATCAGAAATAAGAACATCAGTACTTTAGGTCCTATAGTTCTTAACCAAAAGGTGCCATTTATTTTATTTAGCATTTGCATATTTGCCGAGCCAAGCAATAGTGTTCTTAGTGGCCAAGAGCCCACTGCTGAATTTGGTTAGCAGGCATGCCATGCATCTGTATAAGAGCTAATTGTGCCCTTATCAGGGCTGCTAAGTATTGTGTACATTTAAGCCTGAATTCAGCAAAGCACTTAAATACATGCTTAACTTCCATTTATTTCAATTAGATATAAGTAGATGCTTAATTGCTTTGCTGAATTGTGACCTTTAAATGTAATGCTACATGTGGAATACAAAGGCATGGCATAGCCATCTGTGGGCATTTCTCTAATCCTACAAAACTCTTCAGTATTTTCTGCCATGTTCTCATTAGTGTTCTGTATATAACTCTGCCCATATTCTGCTACTCAAATGAATACAGCACAACTAATTTCTGGTTTCCACTAATTTAAGGGGCAGAAGCTCTAAGGTTGTCTTGATAATGAATTCTGGGTTATAGGAAAAGGTTAAGTAATGGATATTACAAAGATTGTATATCAGTAGCTACGTTTAAATAAAACAGATATCTTGAGGAGTATTTCTGGATGTCTTTATTATTGCAAACTGAAGTTCTATTGAATTAGTTAATCTATTCATCAAGTAGATTACTAGAGAAATGATTACACATTCACTTATTACAGTAATAAAGGTTCATTTTGCTGCAGGAATATATAGATTTAATCAAGGTGTAAAGGATGTATTTCATATCAGTTTGCTTTAATCCAGCCTGAAATGATGACATCAACCTCTTAGGCCATGTCTACATGTACATTGCTGCAGCGGCGTAGCTGTACCGATACAGCTGCACCACTGCAGTGTGTGTGGTGAAGACACTCTATGCCGACAGGAGAGAGCTCTCCTGTCAGCATAAAGAAACAACCCCTGCGAGCAGCATAAGCTATGTCAGTGGGAGAAGCTCAGCCACCAACATAGCGCTGTGCACTCTAACACTTATGTCTGTGTAACTATGTGGCTCAGGGAAGTGGAATATTCACACCCCTGAGCAACATACGTTTTCCTGACATAGGCAGTAGTGTAGACATAGCCTTAGACTTTTATAGCTGAAACCTGATAAACGGAAGGAGTGCAATGGAAATAGGCATAATAGTTTCAGAGAAAGAGGAATCGTTCATTATTGGATAACGTGTTTTAAAAAGCACAACAGGACAGCAACCATGATAATGTGACTTGAGAACCAGTTTTCACATCACATGGCTCAAATCCTCCTGCATCCATGAAGCCTTGTTTGGGTTTCCTCCCACCTGGAATTGATCTAGGATTTCGTAGGCTCTTTTCCTCCGTAAGAATATGTCTACACTGCACTTAAAAACCCACAGCTGGAGCCCAGGCTCTAGGACCCGAGCCATGCCCAAATGTCTATACTGCAATTAAACAGTCCCACAAGCCCAAGTCCCACAAGCCTGGGTCAGCTGGCATGGGCCAGCCGCAGGTGTCTAATTGCAGTGTAGACACACCCTAAGAGGATTTTACATATGATAATACAGGAGAATCTCAGAGTTACAGACACCTTGGGAAAAGAGGTTGTTTGTAATTCTGAAATGGTCCATAACTCTGAACAAGACGTTACGGACTTCAGCCATGGGGGAGTTCGGGCTGCAGCTGCAGGTGAGAGGGGGGCTCAAGACTTCTTCCCCCTGGGAGCACCACAGCTCAGGGCCTTAGACCTGGGGGGAGTGCTGGAGCTTGGTGCTTCAGCCCCATGACTCCACTCCTGGCTTCTGCCCTGAAAGGGGCACTGGGCATCAGGGTTTCAGCCCCACAGCTCTACTCCCAGCTTCAGCTGGGGGGGGACACCAGGGCTCGGGGCTTTAGCTATGGGGGCAGTGCTGGGACTGAAACCAGTGCTCCCCTCATAGCTAAAGCCCCGAACCCTGGCTTCCCCTGCAGGGCTGAAGCTAGAAATGGATCCATGGGGCTGAAGCCCCGAGCCCCAGCACCCCCCACATGGCAGAAGCCAGGAGCAGAGTCACAGGGCTGAAGCCCCAAACCCCAGTGCTCCACCAAGTCTAAAGCTCTGAGCCCCAATGTTCCTGAGGGTCAGAAGCCCCCAGCTCTTCCCCTCCCCAGACTCCAGACCCCCCCACACACCCTGCGGCTGCAGCCCCAACCCTCCCATAGCTGAAGCCGTGAGTCCCGAGGTAATACAGTATTTGCTTTTTTTTGGTTGTTGTTGTTGTTTTTTTGTCTCCACTGTAGCCTGATTGATGACTTCTTGTTTCACAGTGTGTCTGGTTGACCAGTAAGTCCATAACCCTGGTGTTCGTATCTTTGAGGTTCTGCTGTATAGGGATATGTGCAAAGAAGGGGCTGGTAATCAAAATTCATGCCTCCTTTTCACGATTTTTAAGCTTTGTTATTTTGGATAAAGGCTTCCCCCTATATTTTGGATAGGGATTTATCCTTTCTGTGGGCCTGGGCTTTTCCCCTATTGAAGTAAATTGCCAAACTCCCATAAACTTCAGTGAGTGCAGATTGGGGCCTCTACGTACGAGAATGGGACTGAAGGTTATGTAAAGCCTAGTTCATGCTGACTGCCACTACAAACCCAGTACAATGAGCCTGTACCAAGTCCTTGAAGCAGCACACAAACAAGGAAAGATAATACTGAGAATGAAAGAAAATAGTTAAAGTCACAGATTTAAAGACACAACAGGTAAACTGTGCTAAATCTCCACTACTTTAAATTTTCAAATAGCAATTTTATTTGATCCTAGAAGCCCCTCTCCCTTTTTTCCTCAGTATACATTGATTGACATAACACAGAAAAGAGCTTGATTTTTTCTGCAGTTCCATCTCAAAGTTATTTTAATCTAACAAGACTCCAAGCCCAATATTTTCAAGAGAATCCACTAATTTCAGGAGCCCAGGAGTTCAGGGGAAGTCTTTTGCCTGATTTTCTTAGGTGCTAAGGATCCATCCACCTCCTCCAGTTGAAATCAATGGGAGCTGCAGGTACTCAGCAGCTGTAAAAATCAGGCTCAAGTCGGGTGCCCAAAATGAGGCAGCCAAAATTAGTGGAGACTTTTGAAGATTTGAGCCTTACTTTGTTCTTGATTTGAGACCAACAGACCATCTGTATTACAGAAATTTTGTAAGGTTTTTCTTTTTTCAAACTGCCAGATTAGTATCCTTCCAAGTCTCCCTCCCCCAGCCCCTCTCTCTCACTCACACATGTATGTGTATGTAATCTTGTTTTGGATCAGGTAAGATTGCCTTCAACTTAATTAGCATATAACAAATTAAATTCCTGCTTTAGTGTTAATAAAGGATTGGTAGCATTATCATCTTTCAGCGCTGAACTGAACCCATTCAAAACTCATTCACTTTATTTTTTTCATTTATTTCCTGTGAACCTGTGCCCATTAGTTTGCAAAAGAAAATACAATTGGAATTGTAATACTGTAGAGGCTTTAAAATAATCCCATAACAGAGGGAGAAAAAGGGCAATGCTAGACAAAATGAAATTTTAACACATTTGTATATAAAAATATATTTGTGCATGTATGAAGGTGAGAGGCAATATGGTCTAGTGCAGCGGTTCTCAACCAGGGGGCCGCAGTCCCCAGGGGGCTGCGAGCTGATTTCAGTGGGTCCATGAGCCCCAGTGACCCACAGGACAGAAACCCCAAGACCTTGGGCAGAGTTGCCCCCCTATAAACTGCAGTGCCTTAACCAGAGCGGGACAGGCCCATAGACAGTTCCACACGCACCCCCTCTCCTCCTCCTTCCCCGATCGCTCCTAGGCCCCACCCTCTGGCCAGGTCAGAGGCAGGAAGCCGGAACTGGGCAGTGCGGGGCAGCTGCTGCTCTGGCTGGTACCATGGAGCAGGCAGCTGTGGTGCTTCCCCGTCTCCTCCTCATGCTGCTGGTGCCTGGCGCTGCAGCTGTTCCTCAACTCCCAGCCTCCTTTGACTGCTTGCCGGCAAAGCCCTTGGGGAGCAGCGACCGCTCCTGGCACACAACTGCTAGCTACCCCTTCCCTGCACCCAGAGCTACCCCACCCCCCTGCACACAGCCCCTAGCCAACCCCTGCCTGCACCCTGAGTGGTTTTCAAAAATTTTGAGCTGAGCCCCCACTTTGAGTTATAATTTTTGGTTGCCCTCCCCCTCAACCTGGCCTGCAGAGGTTAGTCAGGGGGTGGAGGTGGCTCTCCCTCCTGGGGCCCTGCCATGTGGAGTGAGCCCAAACCCTGTCCCCCCAAATATAGAAGTCAAACTACGCCTATGATTGAGCCTCTCCACCTGGCCCGGAGCCCTCTCATTTCCTCTCCTCCCTACCCACCAACAGTGGGCCCTGGAGTTTTTATAGCATGTTTGGGGTGGGGTGGGGAGGCTCAAAAAGAAAAAGATTGAGAACCCCTGGTCTAGTGGATGGGGCACTGGACTTAGGACTCAAGAAACCTTTGTGTAGGGATTAATGACCAGTGGATCTAACTGCCCTACCTCCACGTTTCTTTACTCCAAGCCACACTGCACAGAAAGGTGCGGGGAGCCTCACACAGAGATGGATTCCATGGCACATGAGTAGAGATGGATGCCCTGCATATACTCTGCACTCCTCCTCCCCAAACAGAAAAACTCTGCCTGTTGTGCTGTACCTGAAGCCACATAGGATGGGGCAGGATGTGCGCAGAATGAACCTAATAGAACTGAGACACATTTGGCCTCTTGAGGTAGCATGATGCTAGATTTTTATAATGCCTTTTCCACTTGTGAATTGAAAAACTGAAATCTCATTTTCAATGTGATTCTGTGATTCATTATTCAAGGAGTCTAAATACAAACCCTGAATAAACATCCCTTCCACACACTTAAAGCCAATGTTCTAAGCACACACACTTCAGTGGATGACACTGACCCAAAGGCTTTCACAGAAAAGGGGGCACAGGGAATAAAATAAAGTTTTGAACGTGTTAGAGTCAATTCTAAGGAGCAAAATTTTGCATTGCAACATTATTTTAAAATAACGTACCTTCAAAGACTCTAAAACACCTAGAACATTTTGTCCTTGAATAGATATAGAGGATATTCCTTCTGAAACTGGTTAAGTGTGCATCTTTCAAAGCAGTCTCTTGGAGTATAAAGCTTCAGTTTTTTAGATCACAACTGAGGTATGTGTGTATTGGCAGGGACAATGGAACATACTTTTATACATCTTCTCAGCTATACATACCTAGATATACATAGCAATCAAGGTACAACTCAAATCATTTGGAGGTTTTCCATTAATTTCTGTGGGAGCAAGATTTGGTCCATTGTGACATACCTGGTAACTTTTTGGTGAATTCCACAAGAACCTGAACATGACTGGTAGCCATTTCTGTTAAGATGAGAAAATTTTCTTCAGCACTGAATTCCTCTTGTAACTAAGTATTAAAATTAAAAAAAAAAACAATGGTTAATAATAGCTGACACTTTGGACTTCTATCATTCTTTTTGTAAGAATATCTCAAAGCACTGCACAAATATTTACTAATTAATCCTCACAACATCTCTGTAATATAATAGGTAATAAAAGTAAACAGAAGTTTGGGGTTTTAGGATTTCAGGTGGATTGTGGCAGCTGCTTGCCACTACAAAGCAATGTTGCACAGTAGTTTAGATTAAGAAGTGAGGAAAGACACTGTATTCAGTTGCAACTGCACTGGGAATTTAGAAAGGCAGAATATCATCTCCAGATTGGAATTTGGCCAGGTCACCAGGGTTAACAGTCCTACACTTATGAAAAGAGCATGAAATCTTTACTGACGCCAAGTAGTCAGAACTTTGCTTTTTACATGTCATGTGTGTAACAGCACCTCCAGCAGTACTACACTGGAACATTAGTTCATATGGATTCAAGGGGAAGGGTGCCAACTACTCAACTAACATTACTGCCTGCAGCACCCAGGATATTCCTTGGAGGTCACCCGTCTAAGTATTTATTTGGTCCAACCTTATGTGCTTGTAAGATCTGATGGAATTGCAGCAAATGGTAGCATAGTTTCAGGCCAACTACTACATTAATTCACTACAACGACGGGAAAAGAAACATATCATTACAAAAAATTGCTCCAGCAGTGCAAAGGGACAGTATAGCTGATTTAACTAGACAACTGAAATGGTTGTAACAGCCAAGTGACATAGAACTGGCATAGCCAGCTCTCCACACATGCCACATATCTCCCCCCATATAGTGGAAAGTCAAGAGGATTGAGCCCTGAGGAGAGCTGGTCAACATTTTTTGTTCAAAACTCTTTTGCTGTTGTTGTTTTGTTTTGCTTATTGACTTTTTAATTTAATTTAATTTTTTTTTTTTTTTTACAAAAAAACAAAACTGAAGTTTTTTAGTTTTCAAACTTGGAAACCAAAATGTTTTCTCCCATTTCCCCCTCCCCTTTCCCCCTTTATCTTTTTTCCCTTTTTCCTGCTCTTTTTATTTTTCATTTTGCCACTGAAAAAGAGAGGTGGTGAAAGAAAGGGAGAGAAAGAAAGGGGGGAGAAATCCTAAAAGCAAAAACTGAAAAAAAGAAGTTTTTGATTTGATATTTTTGTTGAAAAGTCAGAATTTTTTTGTGATATATACTATTAGATTGTAAACTCTTCTTTTAGACTGTAAGCTCTTTGGGGGCAAGGACTGTATTTACTATATGTCTGTACAGTGTCAACCTGATTGAGGGCTCTAGGTGCTACTTCCATATGAATGTTAACTTATGTTCACAGCATACACCCAGAAACATTAGATAAAAAAACCCATAAATATCCTTGCTGGAAGGTTGCTTTATTTCTTAGAATTCAAAATGTTTACAAACAAAAACAGAGAGGAAACAGGCTGCTCCCTAAAACAGATCGACACAACTCACCCCACCTTGCTTTAAGCTGCTCCCAGATGTTACAGAGCCAGTAGACTGCAAACGGGACCAGAAAACCCTCCCACTCTTAAAGTGATAGCTTGCAGTTCAAACACAGTCCTCACTATACCACATTAACTAATGTTAATAATAATAATATAGCCCTGTAGTCTCTTCATACAACCCAAATGACAACTTACAAAAAAGTAATTAATTTGTGTACTTACAAGTTTTTTTGATACCTCTTGAGGAATTCTTTGTTTACTATACGAATCCATGATGTAATGAAGAAGGTTCTGCTGTTCAGGGGTAAGTTCTACTTTCTCCTATACTGGCAGAAAAAAACCCATAAAGTTCAGTAACTGGAAGTGATCTAGCATCTCTTACTTCAGTAAGATTGTTTAGATCTACGTCTTGGATGTCAACAAGATGAGAAGTCTGTCTAGCCCCTTAGAGACTGCAGATATAAACAAAGGATCCATGATAGAGCGGTATAAATGTTTTACCAGCATGAGTTTGGGTGGAAGTGTTACCAGGTTTGGTAATTAGTGAGTTATGTGAACATTAGCCATTAGTGAGTTATGTGGACATCCCAAAACCTCAATACCACACCCTCATATATTCTATACATGACACTTATGTTACAGAAAAACTATTTAATAGATGTTTTAGTGAGTTTCAAAAAACGTTTGGACTATTTTTATATCTCATGTATCATAATTATTTTGTGTCCCCAACTGGGTAAGGCTCAAAAGAAGCACTAAAAGCCTCTAAAATGACTTAATATTGCTTTTCTATACCTAAGAATATCATGATTTTAAGGTCTAATATCTCCGCACATTCCAGGTCTAGAAGCAAATACTAGGTCCATTTGGAATGTCAGAAATCTTGCTTTTCCTTTGCTCCTATTTCTAGTCCTGAAGGCAGCAAGGTATCCAAATTTAAATCTGTCACTGATGCAGGTGAGAACTGAATATTGCCATCATGGCCTTTGGGCAGCTGTGCATTTTTTGGAGGGTAGTGTTGGAGGAGTTGGGGAGAAAGAGCAACTTTTCCTTCTGTCAGACTGATTTTTTTTATGGCAACTGTTCGCAGGTACTCAGAGATTTGGCATATTAATAATAGTCCTGAGGGAGATGGATTCATGAAGAGTGCAGGTGAGGTGGTCAAAGGTGCACGATAATTTGTAAAACCTTAATTATTCAATTCACTCATCCCATGCAGAGATTAGATCTGTAAATATGTATCGTAAAAATATCCAGGGATAATTTGCACAGCCATGTGATAAATCTTACTTAATGTGTATTCTGCAGTTTATCACATGGATATTTCTACGACATATATCTAATCTCTGTGTGGAATGTGAATGCTAATGTGTGCGTGTGCATATGCACACACATGCGTAATTAACGTGTTAGGGTCAAGACCCACCCCTAGAATCTATACGAGAAGTTATCGTTTCACATGTTATTGATGTAGACTAATGCCTTAGATCCTCAAATAATGTTATCTCATTAATTATAGGTAAACACTACAAATACTGAAGGCAATGTGTCTGGTTACATAAGGCGATTCTCTAAATTACTTCAGTGTAACCATAGTATACTGTGTTAGTTGCATGTAGCTCAAACATCCTAATTATTGTACAAACTATTTACATAAATTTTATTACCCTATATATTTTAGTTGTAGATGTCACTTGCTTCAGGTCCGCTCCCTCGTTATCTTCATTGGCTGTCTGATCAGGTGGCTGTTTCACATTTTTTCTTAGACGTTTTGACTTGCATTGTATTTCTGTTAACAAACCTGCAGCATTGCAAATAATACGTTCATAGGATTCACACACCAAAAGACATTTTAGGTTAATTCACACATACCAGTGTGGAACCAAGTAAGTACATGAGCATGCCCACATATTGCCCTTTAACACCAATAAACTACTTACCCATGCATGACATTCTCTGAAGTCAGCATTCTCCTTAGATACAAGTACTTAGGCCGCACAGATACATAGATGACAGGCGATGGATGTTATGATAAGCATCTTTGGGCCAAGTCAACTTCTACTAGTGCAACCTAAGGTGCAGCCTCCCTTGCAGAACATCCACTTAGAAGGGGCACAGGCATCTGCAGTGCCACTCTGCTGACAGATCTAATGTAGCTGGTACAAACCCAAAGTGAATCATGCTGGCCAAGGAGAGGATATGGCTGAAGTGTCTGGGAGATGTGCTGATCCAGTTCATTATCTGGTCAACTGCCACAATTTGTACCTCCCTGCACTAGCAGGTTGAATCAAGCCCAGGGTTCATTATTGATTAGAGTCTATCGTGTCCTTAAATTAAATATTTGTCACTTTATGTATTTATCCTTGTAAACTGTAAACAACTTGGGGCAGGGACTATCTTTAGGTGTATTATGCACAGCAACCAGCACATCGACTTTGCTGAACAATTACTAAATAATAACAATTAACAGAACCAACCCTCAAAAGAAAACCAGCAAACTGACCAACAGGCAAGCAGGTATGTATGGATCTAAGAATATAATCATCACAGAACTTCAATTTAGAGTTTCTTTCAAGGAGTCTGCCTGGCTCTCCAATCTTGAAAATGCAGAACAGGAAAAGAGACTCATTCAGAAAATATATGATGGTGGGGAAAGATATCATGTAAACACTGAATTCAGTTGTGAATGTTTTTAATTTCCTGTTTAAGCACTATATAAAATAACCTACCCGCACCACAGAGAGAAGAGGAAATTTACATGATTAAAATAAGACTTACATATAGTACCTCGAAATAGGAAAATATCAGTGATAGGAATGTTGCAGATAATAATTGGCATCAAGGTATGTGATTGTACTGACTCATTTTTACAACATCTTAGCTTTATTTTTCTAAAGAATAGATGTAAAGCAAGCTTGCTAAAACCACTGGGCCAGATCCTCAGTTGATGTAAACTGGTGCAGTCAGTGGAGCTACACTGATTTATACCAGATGAGGATCTGTCCTATTTCTTTTCTGGGGAAAATTCAGTTTGCTTTGTGTCTTGTACACTAAAGGCCTGATTCTGCCATCCTTACTTATCCTGAGTAGTACTTTGGGGGTGAAATTCTAGCCCCCCTGAAGTTAGTTGCAAACCTCCTATTGACTTCAATGCAGCCAGCATTTTACTCTAATTCCACAAATGGCTCCATTTCAGTGAGACTAGGAGTGCTACTCAGCCGGAATAAGAGTGGCAGATTCTAGTCTTTAATTAGAAACTCTAAAGAAGTTTCACGCTAAAGAACTGCAACTATAAGTACAAAAAGATATTTGACGCTGATGGTTAAATAATTTCATCGTGTCTGTGGTTTATGTACAAAGGAGATGGAAATGTTTAGTGAGTAGGGCCATAAATGTTTATAAGACTTTACCTCCCTTTTTGCTATAGCAAAATTCTTCAGTGTTTATAATTGCAACCCTTTAGTATGAGTAAATGAAACAAAGTTCAAGGTAACCTTTTATTTCAAAGGAACTTCTTCAACTTAAGACGATGTATAAATAGAAGCTTTAGGCTTTACCACCCTGTCAAGCCCTGATCTAAAACCAACCATATACAGTACAGCCTTCCTTTGAAACTTGTTAAATGGTGACTTGCAAAATGTCCTCACTGAAGTGCTTTAGAACATGCTTATGTTTAAGTTATGAGTAACATGAGATACCCAGTAACAAAGTAAGTGTTTCCATTGCAGAGAAAGATTCAAATGGCAGCACCTATTGTCAGTCTTTGTTTCACATATGCCAATTTGAGAAAATGATCAGCCAGTTTAAAAGTTTCATGTGTCCTCAATCAGTATTATTTACACTAACCTATTTTTTTCTGTGATCTGTTGTTTTTCTGCTGCTATGAGTCACGCAGAGTATCCTGAACTCTTGAATTTGTGGAACAATGAATCTGAGTCCAACTCCATGGGTTTTTATTTTCCTATGACACTTACTGACTCATTGAGTGCTATCATCACTTTGGTGGCATTTGTTTGTGTATTTATGTATTGTACAAGAATATGTCATATCTCAGGATCTTTGTAGTCTGTTCAATTTACAGAATGAAAGATTAATTATATTTGCATGCATTCCAAATATTGATGGAGGTTATTGTTTCTCACAAAGCCAACAGTTAATATAGCACCTCATGATCAGATTAAAAAAGAGAAGTATATTAAAAACTCAGAGTAGATTAATTTCCTGTATGAACCTAAATTGGTTTGACACTATAATGTGCTAAAATGATTGGAGCCATCAATAAATAGAATAAACTGCAGTCCTATTCACTGAAGGCAGCATATGCAGATGTGTACACTATATTTCTAGGAATGAGCCTTCAAATATGGAATGACTATTACTGTTATAGTTAAAGTTCTACCAGAAATTCAATTTCAACTCCTCATTTTGGGGTGTAGTGCAGTGTCATAGATGTTTAAAGTACATTGGCCTGGAACTCGGTAATGTATATAAGATGTCAGCCTGAATTCCGTTTTTTGTTTTAATACACCTCTACCTCGATATAACACTGTCCTCGGGAGCCAAAAAATCTTACCGCATTATAGGTGAAACCGCGTTATATCGAACTTGCTTTGATCCACTGGCGTGCACAGCCCCGCCCCCCGGAGCACTGCTTTACCGCGTTATATCCGAATTCGTGTTACATTGGGTTGCGTTATATCGGGGTAGAGGTGTATAAATCATGATTTAAATCTATAAGCCAAATTCTCTGGAGGTGATTCTACCTATAGCTCTATACCTCCATTAGAAGAACTAATTAGACTATTAAAAAAAAGGGCTCTCCCTTACCAGGCCAGCCCAGATTGCCAGAGGAGGACTGCAGCACATAGCAACCTCCAGCCAATGGCAGTCCTCCTTTTTTAGGAGATCTGCCATTGGTTGATTGTCAGCACTTCATACAAGCATTGAATTGGCTGGCAAGGGCTGGCAGGCAGTCCATAAAAAGGTGGTTGTGGGTAGGGGTAGGTCTGTTCCTTTTCTGCCCTGCATAGCACTGAAAATTCCCTACTTCTTTATATTCCTCCCCTTCTCCAACTGATGCCTTCCACCACCTCCATCCTTTTTCCATAGCCACTGGAGTGGCTTTTCCTCGCACTTGGGCAGCCCCTTTGGCTCTTGCCTTTCGCTGTGTCAGCCCACTCTGGCAGGGAAAGTCCTTTCTTCACCATTAGATCATCACGCACTTCACGCTCTGGTGTCCCCTGTCATTAACCAAATCTCATCATTCATGGGTATGTCATGTCTATTCAATAAGATTTGTTGAGCACGGACTGCAGTGCCCGTAATGGTACAGTTCATGCCTTCAGAGTTGCTAAACTATATCTTTTGAGGGTTTTACCCACCTTTGTATATGTATGGAGGCTTCAGCATATTAGACACAGCCCAGTTAGACAAATGTAAGATTTAATATATTTTCAAAGTACTTTGATTGCTTGATGCAAATACCTGTATACATACATTCAGCCAACATCCCCATTTGTTTGCATTTCCGCAGGCGGCACTCCTGGCACTTTCTTCTCATGTACATGTCCATCTCACAATTGCCTCCATTTTTACACTTGTATACAGCATTTTTAGTGATACTTCTTCTGAAGAAGCCTGTGCAAACAACAGTGAGATGTGTAAGAAGGTACTGCAAACAGGGGAACAGATTAGCTTGAAAAGAGACTGCATAACTGTTTCACCCTCTGAATGCAACACATTCTGCAACTATTCCAGTTTCTTTTGGTACCACTTGGACATGCTGATGGCTGCATTATTGCTATTTTAAAAAGTTACTTGCACCTAAGTGGTCCATGCAATATCATTTAGAACCAGATATTATATAATGTGGGTCTATATATTAGACATTGGCCTGAACTCAAATCCCACACCCAAATATCTGGGATCCTTGAGAAGGTTCAGATCCAAATTTGGAACCCATCATTGTGGTTCAAATACCAGGATTATACACAATACTGTACAGTACTATGATAATAGCCAATGAACGACTATGAGGCTGCAATTCACTTGAAGGACTCTGAGGACAGGACAATCCATGAGAGTGCACGCAGCAAACCCATTTGAGTGAATTCCCATTATCTCAATTACCGAGAATTAGAGTACTTGTACACACGTGTAAGCAGGGTCACACAGACTACCTGCCCATCCAGAATGAAACAGCAGAACTATTTTTATTTTTATCCTCCGTATTAAAGTGGAGGATTCCTCCCTCATTTGCAATAACCCCCTGCCTCCTTCATTAAACTCTGCCAATCTGGCACACTGAGGCCCTGATTCAGCAAGGTACTTAAGCACTTTTCTAACTTTAACCACACAAATAGTCCCACTGAAGTCAAGTTTCATGGAATTTAGTTTCCCTGGATTCACTCCAGGTTTATATTGGGGTAAAGAACTGCAAACAAAAATTAGCCCAAAGAAAATCATGGATCCACAGACCCCTTTCTCATTCAGTACAAAGCTCTTATTCACTGTCCAACCTGTACTCAGACTGCGTTACTGGAAAAGACAGTATGCATTCATGTAGTGAAATTCTATGCAATAAAAGATTAGCATAATACCACTTACTAGGGGGGCAAAGATAAAGTTGCACAGGCAGCCTTTGCTTTAACATTTCCTGAACTTGTAGTGCTTCACTTTGCAAGCATAGCATTTTTCTAATGCTGTGTTTTATATAGGATGATTTAGCAGCATTCAAAGAGGGAGTGAACTCTGTCAGGCATGGGAAATAATCTCAACTCTTCCATCAGTTTGGTGGCAGAATTTTAAAAAGGGACTCCTGGAAGCCCCTGAGGGCACATGGCTGATTTGTTGTACAGGCTAACCCTAACTCAGCCCTGGTAGTATTCTGCCTGACACTTCCATTCACTAAAGGTGGGATTGAGCAAAAACACAGGATCCAGTCACCCACAGTCAACTCTGGGGGAAGTTCAGATCTGGCTGTCTTCTTGGTTTTCTCTCTGAAAAGCATTGAACTAGGACACATATGGCTACATACACCCCTGAATTTTTGAGAAATTCACTGTGGATCCAAATTACAATGGGCTCAGGCCCAACTTTAATTTAAATAATCCATCCCAGCCCTAAAATTTTGTTACAAAAAATAATAAAATTCTATTTAGCAACAACAAACCTGGCACTTCTTTGAGTCCTGTCTCCCGTACTGTGAGTTTTGAATAGTTTTTTTTTCCCATTCAAATGTACTTGATTGACACTAACCTCTTTTGAAATGCAGATTATTTGGAACTTTCAGTCAGACCCAGACATTATTTTTGTTTGCCATTCACATGGAGTTTAACACATTTCCATATACTGGTCAGGGAAGGAAGAAAAGGTCTAGGTTTAAGCTGTAGATTTTCAATGCCAGTTAAATGGCAGTTGCATTTGTTTCAGATCATGTTCCAATTTTATTTTAAACAATTTATTTAAAGGCTGCAATTCATGAAGAAAATAATTTATTATTGTTATATTCAAAAGTATGCAAATATGTTTATAACCATTATAAGTCAGATTGCTGTTATTATGGCTAGCATAAACAAGATCTAGGCAACACTTTATTAGCTGTTATTTGTATGTAAAGAATTACAAAAGCTTTAGCAAATGCATCTTATTGACAACATGTAGTGATGCCAAATCAGTGAGATTTATAAACCAACAAAACTTAGAACTGTGAATGTTTCCTACTGAAAAACAGTTTTAAAAATCCAAAATGTTTTTCTGCTCTGGCAAAGCATAATTTTCAATCTTACTCTCATCCCATTTTTATTATGGAGTGACATTCTTAGCAGTTTCTCTCTAGATAGTCTTCTCCCTAGTAATGTCAGTTAGTTCTCCACTACAAGCCCAATTTTTGACACATATTCCTTAATAATAACAACTACAGAGTTAAATCAAACCTACTGAAATGTTATGTGTGTGATCTTGTGCTAAGGGAGAATTTTTTGGGACAATCTGAGGCAAATCAGACAAGATATTTGGGGAGACAATGTGTGAGGGGGTTAAAAATAAGGTGTCTTTTACATTTTCAAATTGCCTAACCTTATCTGATCTTGCAAAATCTCAACAATTAGCTTCATTTAGAAACTACGAATATGTTTTGTTCAACAGTGATTAGGGTTAGTTATGGGTAGAACTCCTTTTTTCAGGCCCCAGTCCTGAAAGTTGTTCTTCACAGGCAGATCGTCACAGACTTTAATTGGGCTTTATACAGAAACATTATGAACAATTTGCGAGACTGGGGCTTCAGTGTATATGTTGCTTTTCCCACCCTGTCCCCTGTTGAAGTGTTTGGTTTTGCATCAGGTAGAGGACATCTGGTGCATGAAAATAAACACGCGCATGTTTGTGGTCAATCTCTCTCCTACAAAATGAATTTGAAATGAAATGAACTAGTTCTATAATATCCAAATAGTGAATTGTATGTTACATATACTGTACAAGACATTAAAGAACAGAGGAGTTGCCTCTTCAACTAAAAGGACACAGTTTGATTCTAGCTCTTCCTTTTATGAAAAGTGCACTACAAAGGAATCCACCAAAAGGGTGTATTTACTATACCAGCACAGCTCCACAGAGTTAAGAACCATGAGAGTTGAACAATGCTGAGTCATGTCATGAGGAGAATGCCTGCTGAGAACTGGTGTTGAGACACAATGAGCTAAACTCTACCTTGATGTAACTCCATTGACTTCACTATTTCCTAATCAAGTCATCTAAATGCTACCCAACGAACAAGCAATGCATGCCTACTTTGAACTGTCAGACTACTGACACTTCAAAGAATACTGCTGAGTTCCATCACCACACAAACTGCCCTGACTTTCTAGAGAGAGTGAGAAGATGAATGTGGAATGGCTTTAACAGGAAATATCTGTGGTTTGACATGACATACATCAAGGATTATCAGGAATAGTTTGGAGGTAATAAAAATCAATTATGCCATTTTGTAGGGGACAGAGTACATAATCCACCCTTCTGTCAGTGTAAATGATTTTGTGACTTCAATAAATTAGTATGATGCTATAGTGTATACCACTCCTTTCCAGAGGGGTCTCTAGATTCCAGTTAGGGTCCATATGTGCTCTAAGGCTTCTTCACAGGGTATGTCTACACTGCAATTAGACATTTGCAGCTGCCCTTGCCAGCTGACTGGGGCTTGTGGGGCTCAGGCTAAGGGACTGCTTAATTGCAATGTAGACATTCAAGCTCAGGCTACAGCCTGAGCTTTGGGACCCTCTCACCTCCCAGGATCCTAGAGCCTGGGCTCCAGCCCAAACCTAAATGTCTATATTGCAATTAAACAGTCCCTTAGCCCGAGCCCAAGTCAGCTGGAACAGGCCAGCTGCAGATTTTTAATTGCAGTGTAGACATACCTATAGAAGGTTTTATAATGCCTAACCAGGATAGGTGATACAATGGAATAGACTGTAGAAAATATTGTAATATATAATGCCACAAACATTGTAATAACTCTTGTAAATTGTCTCATTATTTATGGACCATTATGCCATTATTGTAGAATGATGTAATATTTTATAATTGCACAATTAGGGATCAGAGATATTACATTATTGTAGAATGATGTAATATTTTATAATTGCACAATTAGGGATCAGAGATGTCCCACCGAAATATTTTAAAATATTTTTAGAAGAATTCTAGCATAAGCCTAGATCTAAGAGGTGTGCATCCTGTTTAGTTTGCCTTTTGATTAATATTTTGGGGAAGGGATAAATAGAAAATCAGATTTTCAAACCATTTTTTTCTTGCCACGTGAGGAGAAATATTCACATGTTTTTGTATGTGGATAGTAATATAGTAAAAAAAAATAATGTATGCACAGCTCCAGAATATAAATCTCTTGCGAACCAATAAAACATGTTTTTTTTCCCCACAAAAAAGAAGAGAGAGAAGATAAGGTCAGCAGCCCTTTCAGTTTATAAGTAAACCACTCAAGGTTCACTAAATTCTCTTCTAAATTTCGAATATAAATAGATTGGTTTATATTCAGGTATCACAGATATATTTAATTGGTTCTATCATGCTTAGCACTGGCTCTCTATTCAAACTGTAGATTAATGTCGATAGTAATTTCTTACTTTTATACACAGCCTTTCATTCGGAAGGAGCCCAAAGTGCTTAACTCCACACATTTAGTATCACTGAAATGCAGCCACCTCTGGGGTGAAGGGCACCAGATAGGCAGAATGCTAAGACCATTAAAACATCCTATCTGGCTTTTCAAACAGAATTGTTCGCCTCTTACTTACACATCATCTTACTATTGCTTTAAGCCATTCTAAGGTTTATTGCAGAAACATAATACATTAACCTTAAATAATTCAACTTTTACAGTCTTTGATCAAGGGTTGTG
Source organism: Chrysemys picta bellii (assembly GCF_011386835.1). Lineage (NCBI taxonomy): Eukaryota > Metazoa > Chordata > Testudines > Emydidae > Chrysemys > Chrysemys picta. The sequence continues at coordinate 87,246,510 of NC_088791.1, read as the reverse complement.
CTTTCCTCTGTAACTGATGTTGCAGCCATGAAAAAGTGAAAACACAAAATGAATTATCCCAATAAAACAGTAATATAATGGTTTCACAGAATGATTTAAGTAAAATCAACAAGGAGACCTGAATGAATACATTTACTGTGACCATTGATCCCAACACTTACATGGGAGTTGTACTTGGAATGACTTTGGCCCAAAATGTTTTTAGTTTTTACCATGGTTTTTCCACAGTGTCTAATTATAACTGCTGTAAAAAAATTATAAATTAATTTAGTAAAAGCCATTTAATAGTGAGGGCAATTAACCACTGGAACAGCTTACCAAGGGAGGTAGTAAACTTATCATCACTTGGAGTCTTTAAATCAAGACTGGATGTTTTTCTAAAAGATACACATAGTTCCATCCACAAGTTATTGGGCTCAAGAGTGTTGACTTATGTAGCAGGGAAGGATAATTCCTTTATTTGATGCAATTACCTACCAACGTGCCCTGGAAGAACCACCTCTAGAAGTAAGAGTTATTCAGCTGCTATGTCCTTGTCCTCTCTGCTGAACCACCACCACCAGATCACTAATAACGGTGAGGGGCTTTTTTTGCCACGTGCGGGCACTGTTCACTGGAAACCAGTCTAATACAGTGGGCACACTTAAAATGTTCATTCTAGTTTTAGAGATGTGATCAATTTAAGAGGTATTCCTTATAAAATTATATTAAAATGATGACTGTTACTAGTCCTCGCACTGGAAAGAACTTTTTAATTGCACCCATGCATTTCCCATAGGCCACCAACAAGCCATCAGATGGTGACCACTTTCAGTCACTACTGACTTGGATTAGATGCTGAATTGACAACATAGACGTGAAAAGCTCTTATACTATTTATTACCAGTCCTTTCAGCTACTCAATGTATCCTCATGCTGCCTTCTCAAGAAATGAAAGAGATGAAATGTAATACTCTACAGATTAAAGAATATTTGCTGATCCAAACTCAGAAATTATGACCAGGGATAGTGCTTATTTTAAATCAATGGTTTGTTTTGCTGCTGACAACGACGATGATTGATTGCTGGATGATAGGTTTAGGTGGACAAATACTTTTGCTTTGACAGTCAACACTGCTGTAAGGCAATGTATACTCTATATCCACAAAGGAATGAAACTACCAGTGTGTCCCAGGAAAAATAATCATAGAATCATAGAAATGTATGACTGGAAGAGACCTTGAGAAGTCCTCAAGTCCAGCCCCTTGGGCTGAGGCAGGACCAAATAAACCTAGACCAGCCCTGATAGGTGTTTATCTAACCTGTTCTTAAAAACCTTCAATGATGGGGATTCCACAACCTACCTTGGAAGCCTATTCCAGAGCTTAACTACCCTTAGAATTAGAAAGACTTTCCTAATATCTAACCTAAATCTCCCTTGCTGCAGATTAAGACCATTATTGTTTTGCTACCTACCTTCCATGGATGTGGAGAACAATTAATTCCTGTCCTCTTTAGAACAGCCGTTAACATATTTGAAGATTGTTATCAGGTTCCCCCCCCCCTCCCCCCCAGCCTTCTTTTCTCAAGATTAAACATGCTCAATCTTTTAACCTTTTCTCAGAGGTCAGGTTTTCTAAAACTTTTGTCATTTTTGTTGCTCTCCTTTGGGCTCTGCCCACATCTTTCCTGAAGTGTGGTGCCCAGAACTGGACACAATTCTCCAGCTGAGGCCTCACCAGTGCCAAGGAGAGTGGAACAGTTACCTCCTGTGTCTTACATACATACGACACTCCTGTTAATACAACCCAGAATGATATTGGCCTTTTTAGCAACTGCATCACATTGTTATCCCATATTCAATTTGTGATCCACTATACCCCCCCCCAGATCCTTTTCAACAATACTACCACCTAGCCAGTTAATAACCGTGCATTAGATCCAAATGCAAAGATCTACAAAGGGTAAGCACTTAAAAGAGCTTTTCAATTAAGACAAAATGACATTTCAGAAATAAATATCCATTTCCCAACTTATTTTGTGACAGATTCATTCATATTTTGTCCTACCTTTGCACCCCTCACAAGTCAGAGCATTATAGTGGTATCCAGATGCTTTGTCACCACACACAACACATAGCTCTTCTCCTTTCACTCTTCCCGTGGAGTGGCCCAGTCTCGACTTCTGGCTACGGGTATATCCACTAGTTCTGTCTCTCTTGTGAAAAAGTTCTCACAGGGGATTCTCCTGAGTTCATACATTCCAGGGGAATACCATTCTTCAGGCTGCTGGGGGTAAAAGCCAAGGTTGGAATAATAAGGTGGTGATGAAATCGGAGGCTGAACTGGGGGGAACGGCATACTGCTGTACTGTGTATAAGGTGACACATCTGGCTCTTGCACTGGAGAACTCATTGCCTCTGTAAGAACACCTACATAATAATGCAGAAACAATATGTATTAGTACTGTTAAACCAGGGTCACTGGAACAGTTGCCATTCCTAAACATATCAGTCTCAGATACTGGAAAGAAATTATTTACTAATCCTAGAGATTGTATTGACTAAACATAAAGAACTCTAAAATAGTCTTGATAATATTTACACTTCCCTCAGCATCCAGAGGCCCCAGTCACAGAAGCCCCTATGCACTAGGTCTGTACAAATACATAGAAAGATGCTCTCAATATAAATTAACATTCTCAGCTACTTTATTACAGTCAATGAAAATATTTTGCACTGCTATTTCCTTAGAAAATCTTGAAAGATTATTATTTCTATAGAGCTAAAAATGTACACGATGCTCTACAGACAATTAAGGCAAAGCAGTCCACGTTACAAAGGAGCTGTCAATCTGAATTAGACACAAAAACACAGCAAAGAAATCCCAAGGAGCTATGGGAAAGAGGAAGGCTACAATAGTAAGATGGAGATACACTTATCTTGTTCATTTCTGTTTTATTTGGAGTTAGTATATCATAGCGTGAGGGAAAACAGCTACAGGAAAAGACAAAAGGTGGGGTTTAGCAAGAGCTGGAAGGCTAACCAAAATAAATGAACCTTTAGGAGGGGTCTGAAGGGGAAGAGTGAGGTTACATGACACACAGAATCAGGGAGGATATTCCAAGCATAGAGGACGATGTGAGATACAGGAGGGGTTCCAAACTGTGGGTTGCGGGCCAAAGGTAGACTGCGACACAGTTCTGGATGGTCCACTGGCATAGCCATGGGTGGAGTTTGGTAAGGGCATGAGGGGGGGGGGTTGGTATTGTGAAGTGGACAGCAACAGAGTGGCTGCCAGCAATGACCCTTTCCCAGGGCCAGATGCATTCAGTGCCCTGGTAGGTGGCAGAGGGCAAAGCGAAGCCGCTGGGCAGTGCAGGGAGGGCAAGGAGAAGAAGCTGGCCCCCTGAGGCAGCAGCTCTTGGGACAGCTGGAGGAGACTGGAGAGTTCGCAGCTGTTCCCACTCCGAGCCACTGCACCCTGAGATTCATGGCTGGCAGGCCCCCTGAAGTATCAGCCCCACAGCCTGTCCCTGGGACAAGGGCTCGATGGTGCCGCTCTGTTTCCTCCTGGACAATGCCATGATCAGGATCATTATAGGTAAGGCTAAGATTTAATAAAAGTCATGGACAGGTCATGGACAATAAACAAAAATAAATAAACAGGCCTGTGACCTGTCCATGACTTATACTACACACCCTTAACTAAATCTGCTGCTCTGGAAGGGGGGCTCTGGGGCACATGCTGGTGCTGGGGGGGCTCTGGGGTGCCCTCTGGTGCTCAGGGTGGGGGCTCCGAGGCACCTGCTTGGGCACCCGTTGGTGCTGGGGGCAGGGGCAACATGGGACTGCCGCTACTGACAGGGGATGGATCCACTGCTGCTGACGGGGGATAGCCCCACGGGCTGGGGACCGCTGAGCTGCTGCTGGTGGGGGGTGGCCCGGGACCACCACTGTTGTGTGTGGGGGGTGCATCTGGCACCAGGGCGCCCAAGCTGCTTGGGCGGCCCTGGGGTCGGTCACATCTGCTGGCTGCAGAAGTCATGGAGGTACTGGAAAGTCACAGAATCCGTGATTTCCATGACAAGCGCGCAGTCTTAATTCTAGGTAACGGCGAGGCCCAGCCCAAGTGCCTGCCTCTGTACAGCACTGGCAGCCCCCAAGCCCTTCCCTCGTTCACCGGCAGAGGGTGTCTGTGAGGTATCCCAGGATGCTGGATGGGTGACTGGGGCAGCGCTGCCAGGTGACGAGCTCAAGGCACTCAGCAGGCTGCTAAGGCGGAGGGCGTCGGCAGGGGCTGGCTGTGGAACCTGCCTGGCCCCTTCGCCCTCTGACTGGCTCTGGTCCCTGCTGAGGTGAGGGGCCGCACATGCCCCGCAATGCCCCTCTCCCAGATAGACACATGGCAGCCTGGGAAGGCCAGGCTGTGTGCTCGGCCGCCCCTTGCCTGATTTCCCATTTGATCAGCCTGAGAGAACAATGACTCGCCTGCCTGGTGGGCAAAGTGGGAGGGGACACTATCAAACTGTATACGCTGATAGTGGGGGGCATACTTTAAAGGTTCATCTACCCCGCAAACAGCTCAAGTCACGGCCCTACCCTGGCATCCCCCATCCCCCAGTCTTCAATCCTGGAAAGCAGTGGGAAGCGTTAATAGTGGGCCACAGTGCCTATTTCAGTTGCACAGGTGGGCCTCAAGGGAAAAAGCCTGGGAACCCCTATGATAAAGTACAGATTAAGGGATAGATTTGTACCCCTTTGGTGAAATGGCTATTGAAGACAAGGGAGTTTTTCCCAAATAAGGACTGCAGCATTCACCTCTTAAGACAACAACAAGTTATGGCACCAGCTAACCAAATGTGATAAGGAATTGAAGCAGTTACTGTAAAAGCAGCATACAACAATGAAGTCCTAGAAATAAATAGCACCAACAGACGGCTCCCTTAACCTTGTACTTTATGTACTTGTTAAAATTCTATTAGTCACTTTCAAAGTGCAAACAAATTAAAATTAAATCTCACTGTTATAAATTATAACCAGTTCAACAACATTCAATACTCCCTCTGTGATGTAGTTTAAATCAAAGAAACATATCAGTAAGTTGAACAGAGAAAAGGAAAGTGGTTTACAAACTACAATATATTTTCTATTCAAGAAAGTCCATATCCTGGTGCTATTGAAGGGCGTGGCAAAATTCGCATTGACCCACGGGGAACTGGCTCCGTGAGAAGTAACAATATTTCCAGGAAGTTACTCAGTTCAGCTTTAGATAACTCCTTTTCTCTCTGTATTTAATGTTGAGTGGGCTTGGAGGAAAGCTTGAGATCTCAGTAAACACTGTTGAGTTCACTGTAACACAATGGCAGGTGACAGCTCAGTTTTTGACATTTCTGCAGTAAGGCAACAAACATTCATCCATGACGATTTGTAAGATTTTATCACAAGAGGCATTTTGTGCAACAAATTGTGTGTATCAAGGTCCCAAACCTGTGAGATGCTGAATGCCCTCAACTCTCACTGAAGTCTATGATGAGACAGATGAGAACCCCTGTAGATAAACAGTCATTGATGAACATTGCTAAATGTACATTGTTTACTTGTACTGCATTTACAAATCAGAAGAAATTTAGTATTTTTTCTGCTTTCCTTTTTGAGGGATAATCACCAGAAAAGAGGGTGTGCCTGGGAACTCTGCGGAGTACTTCTACCAGTACAGAAACAGCCCCCCCAAAAAGGTTTCCATCAATTCAAAGGAGTCAAGAGGAAAAGAGAAGTACCAGCAATAAAAGATAGGAACACCTGCAATAAGAGCAAGACATTATTAGCTATAAAAGGGGTCCTTCTATTCTGTCGCCCTTCAAGCAATACCACAACCTTAACTTCCTGTTTTAACTAAACTCTCATTCCAGATGTCCCATGGCATCTGCTGTGCTATATTTTGCCCTTACCAGCATACAGCACTGCAAAAGTTGACACAAATCACTTTTCAGTATCATCTACTTGCTCAGATGATACATCATCAACATAGCATCCACTCATGTACGGACGTGTACAGTTAGCAAAAGCAGGGATGCTGCCATAGGACAAGCAGACATAGGTATGTCTGGAAAGCTGTGGGACAAAGCCAAAGGAGAATAATGGTGCTATTTACCACTAATAATTATTTAAATTACAGTAGCACTTAGTGGTCCCAAATAATATCAGGATACTAATACATAGTAAAAGATGATCCCTGCTCTAAAGAGCTTCCACTCTAAATAGCCCAGACAAAGAGACAAGTATATTATCCCCTTCTTACCAGTGGGGAACAAAAGGCAAAAACATTTTGTGACTTGCCTGAGGTCACACAAGAAGTATGTGGAAGAGCTTAAAATTGAACCAAGGTTTCCTAATTCTCAATCTCATGCTTTAACCATAAGACTATCGTTGATATCCGTCAGCAGCAGCATAGAAAAACACATGCAACATGTTGTGTTCACCTCCTGCAAAACAATAGAGCCTCAGCCTACAATGAGTTGCTGTAGGCTCTATTGTTTTGCAGGAGACTCCAGTGTAAAACAAAGTTTTTGGTAATTGTGGGCACATTATTAATAAATATTTGGCCCACTTCTGTTAATTATATTTTCAATTTATTGTATCTGCTACTTACTAAGATTGTTCAAAATTCTTTATATAGATAAACAAATGTTATTTTAGTTTCCAACTATACAACCATTGCACAAATCTTTAGTATCTGTTTTGTGGGAACAACTTTTAATTATGTGCACATAATGTGCCATTTGCTAATTTTTAATTATTTGGTTGATTGATTTACACAAACAGTGGTGAGAAGATCCCAGGATTAAAATAAAAAATACGTTATTGATTTTTACCTTTATGTCATTTCCAAGAAATGCTATAGAAGCTTTAAACCACTTTCCTGACCTGCTCAGGGCTTTGAAATAATAGTAAGAGACTGCAGCAGTCCTCGGGGAGGGATAGCTTGCTCAATGGTTTGAGCATTGGCCTGCTAAACCCAAGGTTGTGAGTTCAATCCTTGAGGGGGCCATTTCGGGATCTGGGGCAAAAATCTGTCTGGGGATTGGTCCTTCTTTGAGCAGGGGGTTAGACTAGATGACCTCCTGAGGTCCCTTCCAACCCTGATATTCTATGATCCTCCCAAAAAGAAAAACAAATCAATCCAGGGTTTTACAGTGGGTTCAGTACAATGCTGGGACAGAACTGTGGAAGTTTAGTTAGACATGTACAAAAAACCTCATAGTTATTAGAGCTGTTCATTTGTTTCCAGAAGAAACCAAATACACACAGATCTCTCTATATTTGGCTAAACCTGAATAACCCATACATCTTTATTTCTCTGACCTAGCCTACCCACAATAACACCACATTAAAAAAAATAACTAATTACAGCCAGTCCCTGCTCACAGTAGGGTAAAGGGTGGGAGGGAGAGAGAGACAGATTTTATGTCCACACTTTAAAGTGCTGGTAGGCACTCAGGATATGTCTACACTGCAATTAGACTCCTGCAGCTGGCCCATGCCGGCTGACTCAGGCTCACAGGGCTCGGGCTAAGGAGCCGTTTAATTGTGATATAGACAGTCTGGCTCAGGCTGCAGCCCAAGCTCTGGGACCCTCCCACCTCGCAGGGTCCTAGAGTCCAGGATCCATCCTGAGCCCGAACATCTACACCGCAGTTAAACAGCCCCTTAGTCCAAGTCAGCTGGCACAGGCTAGCAGCTCATTTTTAATTGCAGTGTAGAGATACACTCAGATACCATACTGATGGGGACCTGCCTTTGATTTTCAAGGAAACTTATGCTAGGTCTTGTCTACACAAGTTCACTTTAAGGTGTAGTTTAAAACTGATTTAGTTAAACTAGTGCACTGTGTAGGCTGTGTAGACACTTCTATTTCGTTTTAAATCGGACTTATTTTGGTTTAGTTTAAGGCCATTAGGATTCAGTTTAATTAAGCTAAACTGAAATCACTGAAATTACACTGGTTTAATAAAAATTATTTAAGCCAATAAGTGCAATTTTCTCGTATACACAGGTAGAGCTTGCAGGGAAGTTTCCAATGAAATACTTATTGTCAGAAAATGTCAGTTTGTTGAAACCAAAACTTCTCATGAGAAAGTTTTCATAAATCTCCTGATTAGAAATTTTTTGAAAACTTTCTAAATTGTCAAAACATCCCCTTTTAACATTTTCAAAATGAAAAATTGTGTTTCTTGATTCAAAATGAAATATTTTAAAAGGTTGAAATCAAAATGAAATATTTAGAAATTATCAAAATGAAATATTCTGATTGATCCAACCTGAATTTTGGGGATTATCAGTTTGTGAAAATTATCAGGATTTTGATTTTATTGGGGGGGGGGGGGGGGGGGAGGAAGGAAAGGTTCTATTTTCAGAACGGGAAAATTTCAAAAATCTCCAACACTCTCATGGGTAAGCTAAACCATTCCCACTCAGTTCTATATACAAGGGCTTCTTGAAGAGGCTTACTAGAACAATTAGCTTCTTATAATAAAATAAATTTGATCTTATCTTGCCATCTGGAATGTGCATATGATTTTATTCATGTATTAATGGAGATTATAGACTAGATTCTGACATTACTTACACTACTATAAAGCAAGAGTTACTCTACTAACATCAATGGAGTTACAGTTGTGTAAATCAGTGTCAATGGGATCAGAAGCAGGCCAATTGTCTCTAGTAATGTATTATGTTCTTACTGATCCATTACACTTTTCATATCAGAAAACACACATGTAATCATTTTTGAAATATGATCATTGAAATAAATACTAATAGGGCTGCAAAACTTGTGGGTTATGCTCTGCAAAAAAAATTGCAATTAGAACATTTCACAAAATGTCTCAAATTTTACTAACATTGTCAGAGTGAAATTTTATTTTTTGAATCTGGCCATCATTTTGTGAATACTTTCCCATTATGTAATTGGTGGGTGAGATTTGTTGAAGATTTTCTTTTCCAATATTACATGTGAATATTTTGGGTGGGATTTTAAAAAGCTCTCAGCTTTTGCTTAACTGGACTCCCATTGAAGTAAAAGGAAGTTTTACCATCAGAGTTCGGCCATCACTGAGTGCTTTTGAAAATCTCACCCTTTATTTTCAGTATTACGCTGAAGTTATATACAGGCTGTAGAATTTCTATCCAAAATATTACAGAAGTTACAGTGGTAGTGCATTGGCACAACAAATATTGTCAATATAAAACTATAAGAAAAAGAACAGCAAACAAATTAAACCTTAAGGCCTCGAGCCTGATAATAAAGCTAATGTGAGGTAAGAGTCACACAGAGCAAATGACCTTAAAAGCAGAAAATGTATTTCCTGTGATTCACAGGATAAACCAGAATGGGAAACATAAGCTAATCAATTGGTTTAAGTACTTAAAAAACTATTATCAGGTGTCTAAGAACCTGGGCTAGACAGCCTCTGGTATCAAGCTGATTCATAGACTTTAACAGATATATTGTATAATGTAATAGATCAAACATGAGCTTGAACAATATCCTACCATTAGCAGTCTTCATTCCGACCATTTCCATGACAATTCCTCAAAAACTTGGGCTATTTAACGTGTTGTTCTCTTTACTTTTTCTAGTCAGTACTTATCATCTACACTTCCTTAGTACTGCTTCCTTAATATCTTATTGCTTTTCTCTGAACTGAAAACTAGAACTTCCTTAAGACTAGCTAAGGAGTGATACAGGCCAGAGGTTATATAGTTTACTGATTAACTTCATTACAGTGAAGCCTATTTATAAATGGTTGAGACAATAGCAATGCCAAATTACAGTATAAATGTCCTTTACTAAAATCTGGATACTTTCTCTGAGTGAATGGATTCAAATAGCGCCTCCATTATGGTTTTGTAATTTTTTGTTTTCATTCACATTAGTATTTTGTATGAATAAAAATCTACTACTTTTTTTAGGTGACGAAACTTAATAGATTAACCATTCAAAAACCATTTTGACTGGCTGATGCAGCATGTGTTTCACAGACACAGAGAAAACTATATTATTTTAGGAGGGCCAAATTCTGTCGTCTTTACCCAGACAAGAATCACGTGTTCTAGAAAATTCTTGGTCAATAAAATTGCTCAGGAAAGTGTCCATGATACCTGGCAGTAAGTGTATGTAGAATCAGGCCCCAAAGGTATATCATTCCTTTTATTATTTCACAAATTATGCAGCTTTCAAAGCTAAAAACCTGCATATGAGGAACTGAGCACACAAGTGATTCTCTGTTGTCCTGTCCTATCAAATGACCTTGTGCCACATAGCTTTATTCATTCACCTCCTTCAGGTTTAGTTGAGATATTTCTCATTATTTTAGAACATCTTTCAGGTTACTTCTGCTCCACTGGGTCATTTGTTGTCCATAATTATTGTACATACATAATGTTCTGTTTCAGTTTTTGCTGCTTTGTTTCCCTTTGACTTGGAAGTCGACTACTTGCCTATTTATCATCATGATAATGCCAGATGTTGCAACATCTGCCAGATGGTGCTGGATACAAATGGTTAGCTTCTTCAGCTTATGATCTTTTGGTTGTTAAATAGTTTCTGACAGTTGATTTTAGAGATTTTTTAAAAACCAAACAAAAGCTGTCAGATGGATCCAATCTTTTCAATTCACTACGGAGCTATGTCACTGATACAGCTACTATATAGCATTTCCTTTTGAGTTTTTTTCATTGTCCAGTCATTAAGGGCTGCTTAAATACGTTGCTTTGTTTTCTGCTTCTTACATTAATTTATTCTTGTATCTCACTATCCACTCCAGGGGGTCTTTTAATGAACTCCATAAAAAATACTAACGCCATCAAAAATACTTCTACTCTATTTTTCCCATTCTTCCTCAACTTGTCACATTTACAATGAGTTTGACACATCTAGTTATTTCCCAGTTGTATTGTGTTACATTTCGGGGAGAAATTGCTGGAAATCAACACAAGTTCATAGACTTTAAGGCCAGAAGGGACCATCATGATCATCTAGTCTGACCTCCTGCACATCATAGGCTGCAGAACTTCACCCACCCACTCCTGCAGTAGGCTCGTAATCTCTAGCTGAGTTAATGACGTTTTCAAATCTTGATTTAAAGACATCAAGTTACAGAAAATCCACCATTTACTCTAATTCAAACCAGAAAGTGACCCATGTCCCATGCTGCAGAGGAAGGTGAAAAAAACCCAGGGTCTCTGCAAATGTGAGCTTGAGGAAATTCCTTCCCTACCCCAAATATGGCTATCAGTTAGACCCTGAGGATGTGGGCAAGACCCACCATCCAGACACCTGGGAAAGAATTCTCTGTATGAACTCAGACCCCTTCACATCTAGTGTCCCATCTCCAGCTGTTGGAGATATTTGCTAATAGCAATAGCAGTTGGGCCATATGCCATTGTAGGCAACCTCATCATATCATCCCCTCCATAAACTTATCAAGTTCAGTCTTGGAACCACAATTACAGATTTTTTTAAACTGGACCTCTTTATTTGAATCAATTGTATAATTCTATTTGTCTATCTATCTAAAAACTTCCAGCTCCACAGTATCTGAAGCTGCAAGTCTTAACGTCATGCAGATTAACAAAACCTATACAAGAAGTTCCAAAAGAAAGCTGTAATGGGCTTTATATTCAAAGCATTGCAACCCATTTGATGCCCTAATACCAGATTTTGTGCACCTATATGTATATGTAAGATTTTAGGCATGCAGTCCATACTTAAAGATAAAATTGTTTCATGTCTAAAGACTTGTCCCTTGTAGAAAGGGCAAGGGATAACGGTTGAAGAAAATGTTGGGTTCAAGGGGATTTCACACATATTTGGTGGCTATGTCCTGTTATATTAATTTAGATGGACTATATGGCCACAGGTATTAACAAGACCCAGTCACTGTGCAACATAGAGACCTCAGCCTACTTAGCACCCAGGCAAAGCACCATTAATAATCCTTTTATGCCCCATCTTTGTATTAAAGATACAGAAAAGAAGGGAAAATAGTTAAAGCATTTGAAAAGTAAAGTATTAAAAATGGCTTTCATTTTAATAGCATCCTTTGTTCCCTTTCCCTTTAGCTGGAGACAGTTATTAGAAGGAAAAAAAGAAAAAGAAAAGAAAAAAAAAAGACCTTGACAGTCTCTTAGATGGTATTGAAGATGGTAACAACTGTCCTTTGGGGGTGAGGGTAGGGGAGAATGAAGAAGTTAGCTGAGATGGGCTGGAGCTGTCAGCATTGCTGGTTGTTTTTAAAGTCCAATCCCAAACATATACAAAGGAGAAAGAAAAGTACAGCAAAGATAGAAAATGCAGCTTCTGTCTCTGGTGTTGACTCTCAGTTGCACACTCTCTTCTGGAGAAACACAAACACAGCACGTGTCTCATCAGCCACTCTGAGACCTAACAAACTTGTACCAGCATAAGGCTGTGTAAGGCATTGAATTTAGCTGCCTTTTTCTGGACACAGGCTTACAGCAGTGTTGCAAAATATACAGTCTTGCCCAGTTAATTCAGATTCTGATTAGACGGAAGACAAAAGGAGAGGGATAGAAAAGAGAAGAAATAAGGTGGGGAAAGAAAAGGGCACATGGGGGAAGGGAAATGAAGTCTCATATCCCCGGTGGTGTTCAGGATTCAGCCAGAGCCAGTAGAGATGGCAATGTCATCTGGCCCAATCAGATCAGGACATCTTTCAGGATTAGGGTGACAAAGGCCTGGCATCCCAGGAGACAGTGGGTGTGGCAGACATAGGGTTGCCAACTTTCTAATTGCACAAAACTGAACACCCTTGCCTTGCCCCTTCTCCACCCCTTCCCAGAGCCTCCCCCCCCAGTCACTCCAGCCTCCCCTCCCTCAGTCGCTCGCTCTCCCCCACCCTCACTCACTTTCACTGGGCTGGGAGGCGGTGAGGGCTCCAGCTGGGGGTGCGGGCTCTGGGGTGGGGTAGGGCCAGAAATAAGGGGTTCAAGGTGCGGGAGAGGGTGTGGGTGCTGGGAGGGAGTTTGGGTGCAGGAGGGGGCTCAGGGCAAGGGTAGGGGGTTGGGTTGTAGGCTCCAGGAGGGGGTTCAGGGCTGGGGCAGGGGGTTGGGTTGCAGGTGGAGGTGCGGGGTCCAGAAGGGAGTTAGGGTGTAGGAGGGAGTTCTGACCTGGAGTAGGGGGTTGGGGTATGGGTGGGGATGCAGGGTCCAGGAGGGAGTTAAGATGTAGGAGGGGGTTCCAACCTGGGGCAGGGAGTTGGGGTGAGGGTGTGGGGTCTGGGAGGGAGTTAGGGTGCAGGAGGGGGTTCCAACCTGGGACAGGGGGGTTGGGTGCGGGAGGGGGCTCAGGGCTGGGGCGGGAGGTAGGGGTGTGGGTGAGAGGCGGGGTCTGGGAGGGAGTTAGGGTGCAGTAAGGGGTTCCGACCTGGGGCAGGGGATTTGGGTGTGGGAGGGGACTCAGGGCTGGGGGGGGGTTGGGGGGGTGCGGGGTCTGGGAGGGAGTTAGGGTCGGGGAGGGGGTTCCAACCTGGGGCAGAAGGTTCGTGGTGTTGGCTCCGTCCAGGCGGCACTTATCTCAGGTGGCTCCCGGTCGGCAGCGCAGCAGGGCTAAAGCAGGCTCCCTGCCTGCCCTGGCTCCGTGCTGCACCCAGAAGTGGCCACCATGTCCGGCCCCTAGGTGGAGGTGTGTCCAGGCAGCTCTGCACAGTGCGCGCTGCCTGCACCCTCAGGCGTCACCCTCCGCAGCTCCCATTGACCATGGTTCCCGGCTAATGGGAGCTGCGGAGCCGGCGCTGGGGGCAGGGGCAGCGCGCAAAGCTTCCCTGATTGCTCCTGCACCTAGAGGCTGCAGGAACATGCCGGCCGCTTCCGTGAGCTGCGCACAGCCAGGGCAGGCAGGGAGCCTGCCTTAGCCCCGCTGCACCGCTGACCAGACTTTTAATGGCCTGGTCAGCAGTGCTGATCAGAGCTGCCGGGGTCTCTTTTCCACTGAGCGTTCTGATTGAAAACTGGATGCCTGGCAACCCTAGGCAGCCATGATGGTGAAACTCAATCTATTAGTCATTTTTCCCAAAAGTCTCTTTCTTTAAGGGCCACAAAAGAGAGTGATGTGTGAAATAGCTCATCCTCTCATTATTTTGTCCACCAATTGGGCCTAGTTTCTGACATCAATTTTGATCTCTGGTTCTAAACTTTTCTTGTTCCTCAAGCATGATCTTAAAACAATCCTTGAATTATATATTATATATAAACATTATATATTGTTTGTACTAATTCAGTTTATCTCCCTTTCATACCTTTTCCCATCAACATTTGTATAGGTTATTGTGACATCTTATGAACTTGCACTCACTTTTTACCACTGAACTCACAGTTAGGGTAAATTTGTAGGCCCAATTATTAGAACAGTCTTAAGAGGGGATAATAGATTTAATTTGGTTTATAAAATTATCAACTGCAATTTAGCAATGGACCTCTACATCCTATGACTGGGACTTCCACTGAAAAACCAACAATCTTTAAAATACACTATATTAATAGCTTATTTATTAGCTGTAGCACATTGCTATCACTGGAGGAACATTTGGGAAATATTGGTGATGGAAATACCTATAAAAATTGAAAAAAATATTTTGAAATGTGATTTTGTTTTGGTTGAATTCACTAAAAAATGGTTTCATGCTGTCAAGCTCATACAACTATTCTCTTTTTGTTGTCTATTTACTAATTCATGATAAATAGTTAATAATTAACTGAATTTCCTTGTTATTTCCAAGTGATATTTACACTGATACAAAACAGCCAAGAAATCACTCGACTCAGCCAACCCTTACGCATGCTGAATAGTACTTTACTCCTCAAGTAAACCTAATGACCTCATGATTTCAATTACCATTATTCCAATGCAACTAATCCAGAAGAAAGGTGTTACTCAATATGAGTAAGCATAAGGCCCTAGAGATATAGGGTGAAATCCTGGCCCCATAGAAGTAATTAGCAAAACTCCCATTGACTTCACTAGAGCCAGGATTTCACCTATAAGTTAGAAGTGTTTGAAAACCTGGTTTGGCCGGTTGTGTTGTATCACTTTTCAATTGGCTCAAGGTATGATACTGGGCCATATCCTGGTTCCTATACACAGTTGGTCCCATTCAATTCAATGGGACTTTGTTGGGTAATTAAAATAAGTAGCATTTGGCCAGTGAGGAGACAATGAACTATCTAAATAGGGAAAGAAGGAGGGAGAGAAAAGGCTAGTAATCTAATTCTATTCATTTCAGTTTTAACTCCAGTTTGAAAGGCTTTTCCTTTTCTCTATCATTTCTACTTACCAATAAAAATGAGGAAAAAAGGTAAAGAGAACAGAAAACAAAACACAGGAAACAGAAGAGCTGGCCGAAAAAAAGGGACACATTTTTCACAAGCATTTTTGAGAAAAAAATTGACTCTATTTTTATTAAAAAGAACAGGAGTACTTGTGGCACCTTAGAGACTAACAAATTTATTAGAGCATAAGCTTTCGTGGACTACAGCCCACTTCTTCGGATGCATACAGAGTGGAATAAATATTGAGGAGATATATATACACACATACAGAGAGCATGAACAGGTGGGAGTTGTCTTACCAACTCTGAGAGACTAATTAAGTAAGAGAAAAAAAACTTTTGAAGTGATAATCAAGATAGCCCAGATTGTACAAGTATTCTCACACTTCTTATCAAACTGTCTGTACTGGGCTATCTTGATTATCACTTCAAAAGTTTTTTTTCCTCTTACTTAATTAGTCTCTCAGAGTTGGTAAGACAACTCCCACCTGTTCATGCTCTCTGTATGTGTGTATATATATCTCCTCAATATTTATTCCACTCTGTATGCATCCGAAGAAGTGGGCTGTAGTCCACGAAAGCTTATGCTCTAATAAATTTGTTAGTCTCTAAGGTGCCACAAGTACTCCTGTTCTTTTTGCGGATACAGACTAACACGGCTGCTACTCTGAAATCTATTTTGATTGAAATGTTTTGAATTTGGAAATTTCTCAATCAGCTCTACTGCACACAAGTGTGCTCAAGTGGTGCAATCAGTCATGGATGATGAACCCAACTGTAGTTATTAATGGTGTCAACCAATTTTTTTACCATTGTCAGAATCAAAAGAGGAGTAGTTGACCCCTTGTTGGGTATCCCAAAATTTTGCCACATAAAAAATGCAACTGTAGCTACATCCAATTTCATATGTTTTTATAAGGAAATAAGCTCTATCTTGAAAGTATGTATGTTCCAGCAACAGGCTCCTTCTAGGCACTGGCTAGTTGACTGCCCTCTATTTCCTGGTTCTCTGCTCTTTTATGACTTATTCCCATTGCCCCTTCCTGCAGGACAAGGAAATCCTAGATGCCCTCTGTTTCTACCTTTCATAGAGGTGGTCACCTGGGAAATCCCATGGACCTCCGGAGCCCCTTCTCAGGGACAGTTGTCATAGCAGTGGGTGAATAAGGGAGGAGGGAAGAAGAGGAACTTTCTCTCCATAGGAGGTTCCCATTCTCCTTACAAATAATGTGGTATAGATGCAAAAAGAAGAACAGGAGTACTTGTGGCACCTTAGAGACTAACAAATTTATTAGAGCATAAGCTTTCGTGGACTACAGCCCACTTCTTCGGATGCATATAGAATGGAACATATATTGAGGAGATATATATACACACATACAGAGAGCATAAACAGGTGGGAGTTGTCTTACCAACTCTGAGAGGCCAATTAATTAAGAGAAAAAAAACTTTTGAAGTGATAATCAATTAATTGGCCTCTCAGAGTTGGTAAGACAACTCCCACCTGTTTATGCTCTCTGTATGTGTGTATATATATCTCCTCAATATATGTTCCATTCTATATGCATCCGAAGAAGTGGGCTGTAGTCCACGAAAGCTTATGCTCTAATAAATTTGTTAGTCTCTAAGGTGCCACAAGTACTCCTGTTCTTCTTTTTGCGGATACAGACTAACACGGCTGCTACTCTGAAACCTGTGGTATAGATGGGTAGTTCAATATATTTGTTTGCTGATTTCTTCAAACAAGAGATGCTTGTCGTGCAGAGGTATTAGACATCTGGTTTGTTTCTAAACCATCGGAATGACAAGGTAGATAAATGGAAATTGTTTTCCAGTTATAGAAGACACAATAATAAAGAAATGTCTACATTTTAGTGGCTCTCACATGCGCTGCTCTGGTTAAGGTCACTTTGTCATTCCCAAAGGGAGCACCTCTTTTCAGGAGTTCATAACTCCACAAACAAAATCTCAGTTAAAAAATGAGAGACTAAATAGACATTAACTACAATAGATATATTATCCTAGAAATATATTGTTAAAACAGCAATTTGCAGTTTCCAGCCACCAAAAGTGAAATTGTTTATCCTGAAGGACACACTGAACTTCTTGCAACTATAAATCTTGAGTGCTGATAAAACTTGAGAGCTACCTTAGGATTACCATGGTGACCAGCTTCACAGTGTAAACATGCACAATGACAGCATAACTTTACTAAACAACTAGACCCCAATACTCAGAACTGTACATTCAAAGGGACACTTAGACATACACTTATGGTTCTAACAATGCCTTCCATGTAGCTCTAGCCTGAATGAACTACAAAGCAAAGCCAATACTTGAAAAAAAACATAAAAGAAAAATGTGTTTAGATTTTTGAGGGGTGGAGGATGTTTTGTAGAGAAATCAATTTTGACAGACTTAACAGCTCCTCCTGTTATATCAAAGCCATCATATGTGAGGCATTGCATGAGAAATGTAACTGTTCCAAGTGTCTTTAAAATATAAAATTCCCCTGTAACCACCTTTCGTGTATAAATCTCAATCTGCCAAGGCCCAAATCTGAAACAGTATGTGTCACAAAGACCAAATTGAGGGACACAAAGAAGTATTCATGCACAAAATTTAAAAAGCAGTCAGAGTCATTTCCTTAGTATAAATAACACTCTCTCATCTTGGTTTCATGATTCTGTATTTCTGGTGCAAATAATTTTCAACAATAAAAGTGCGGGGACGCCAAATTTAAGAGAAACATAGTAGCTTTGGGACTAAATCGAGTGACATCCCTCTAAAAGAGGGACAGTTGAAAGTTGTGCATAGGTGAAATTCCTAATTTGAGGCCTGGTTCAATTCCATTATACATTAATTATTTATATTACAGAAATACCCCAACTTCGATCAAGGTTCCATTTTGCTAGGCACTACACACACATAATACCTCACTCTCACAGCACCTTACAAAGGAGGTAAGGATCATTATCCCATTGTACAATGGAGAAACCGAGCCACGGAGAGATGAAGTGACTTGCCCAAGGTCACTCAGCAGGCCAGTAGCAGAACCCTAGAACCCAGGTCTCTTAAGTCCCTGTACCTGTTTCTGGCCACTATGTCATATTATTTATTGCCTCATGCATGTCCTATTGGATTGTACAAGCCTTGCCCCAAGAACTGACACTTTCGGCATCAGTAGGTCAACCTCTTGTGAAGAGAACATGTTTTAAATCAACACACTTCCTTACCCAGCTTTAATCCCTTTTCCGGAAAATATCACTGAACTAATAACATAGTGGACTTCTGGGGCCAAAATCTACTCTCCCACAAGTGAAAATCTGGATTAATTCAATCAAAACCAACAAAATTACTCTGGACTTTTACTGGTGAAAATGAATCCAGAATTTGACCCCAAAATTTGAATGCCACCCTTTTTTCATAGATTTTAGCCTGTGACCATGGGATTTAACAAATAGACAAATATATGTAAAATTGTGGCTACTTATTGCTGTTTTAAAAACTGCACAGTACTGAATTTCCTAAAATATACCTCCCAGCACAGGACGGTGGCTCCAAAGTCAAAGGGGGGGGGGGGGAAATCCCTTTAAACTTTAAGCATTCATAGGTTTAGTTTGTTTCATGGTGGCTCCCAACCTAAACATCTGCTCATTAACATTCCAGTTTAGCCACAGGGGATCCAGGCATACGCTAACTGTTAACAAACTGACGTCGGAAAGAGAAATGATTAATACAATCTGGTGTGATCTTAGCATACAATTTGTACTTAAGATGTGGTCCAAACAGGGAACCTGGCCCATAGTGGAGTATGCAGGAACAAAGCACCCAAACTACAACTTCCTTGAAATATTTCAATTTAGATCAACCCCTAGCCCCAAATTAAATATTTCATTTTGATTTTCCTGGAGAAAAAATGGAAAAAAATCATCAAATTCAAATTTTCCCAGGGAAATTTTCAATTTTATGAAAAGTAAAATTTTCCTTCAAAAAATATTTAGATGCAAAATTCCTTAGTGAACAGGAAAATTCATAAAGAGGAAAAATAGTTTTGTTAAGGCACTGCACTGCCCCTTAGCAGATCTGGGTTCATCTCCTGGCCCTTCCACAGACTATCTGTGTGACTTTGGGCAAGTCACTCTCTCTGTGCCTCAGTTTCCCAGCTATACAAGATGACAGTAACAATAACCTTAATCCCACCTTTGTCAGTCTTGTCTGTGTAGACTCCAATCCTGCATTTCTTTGTGCACAGGCAGACTTCTGTGCCTGCACAGAGTCCCACTAACTTCAGTGGGTCTCCACACAGGCATAGCAATCTCTCTGCATGCAGCAAACTGCAGTGCCCCTGGACCTTCAACTGCAAGCTCTCCAGGGCAGGCACGATACAGTGAATACAGCAATGGAGCCCTTACCTAGTCTGTGTCTTCTAAGCAGTAAATCAGAGGGGTAGCCGTGTTAGTCTGAATCTGTAAAAAGCAACAGAGGGTTCTGTTGCACCTTTAAGACTAACAGAAGTATTGGAGGATAAGCTTTCATGGGTGAATGCCCACTTGCGTCTGATGAAGTGGGCATTTACCCACGAAAGCTTATGCTCCAATACTTCTGTTAGTCTTAAAGGTGCCACAGGACCCTCTGTTGCTTTTAAGCAGTAAATGTAATCCAAATAAATAACAACAATAATAATTAATACAGCAAATGGATCAGATCACCAAGATGGCCCTTTGCAGTTGTCAGTGCAGGTGTCATCAGGTGATGTGGTTACATGTAATCCTCCAAGAATTTTTTCCTTAGCATGTGAGCAAGTTTTGACTCTTATGCCAGGTCCACACTACAGACTTCTGCTGGCAGAGTTACATCAGTCAGGGATATGCTCTGCGCTGCTGGCAGAAGCCTCTAGTGTAGATGAAGCTATACAGGAAAAGCTGTGCTTGTACCAGTATAGCTTGTTTTGCTTGTGAGGGGTGGTTTTACTATACTGGTACAAAGTACAGCTTTGCCAGTATAGCTGTATCCACACCAGAAGCACTTTGTCAGTGCAGCATACTGATATTCCTACACCAGCAAAACACTCCTAGTGTAGACATGGCATTGGGAGACATGCTGTGATGTGGTTAGTTTTGGGTTATGCAAAGTTCCGAGTGGATGCTGTGGAAGAAAGGAAGTCGTGTGAACAGCAAGAGAGTTTGCTTTCTGCCTAGGGCTCGGATTAGTCAATTCTTGTGGCAGAGTTTCTCCCTGGGAACCAGGTGTTGATGTTGGGCTGAGATTCCTGGAAGAAGGGATTGTCCTACATGCTGTTTGACCATTGCATTTTAGTACTGATGCATATGTATAAATAAAGCATGTTACATGTAGCATATCCCCAGACTTCTTGTCACTACTTTTTCCTCCACTGGGAAGCCAACTTGCAAGGCTCCAGACATATGCTCCAACTCAGAAGAAGGGCAACATTGGTGTAGAAGAAAGGGCAGCTATCTTAATTATTTTCTTATTTCCCAGCAATACATATAATAGAAGACAGCTTCCCTGTACTCATGAAATATTGACAGAGTATTCTTCATTCATTAACAAGCCCATGTTTCACATTGGAAAAATGCAGTGGAGTCTCAGCTATGTAGAATTTTGCAGCCTTTATTATAACTTTTATTATGCACTAAAGTTAATAGCACCGTTTTTAATGGTCTCTATAAAAATAGAGCAATGGTTTAAATACCAATTACATTATTTTCATAAATGTATATAAGAAGGCAATATACCTATTTCATAGTATCATTTAGTTATAAATTGACTAAAAATATTTTGTACCTGCTCAGCTTGACATAAATAACTAACCTGAAGATCATTTCCTGCCTACCTAGAATAGACGATCCTTGCTGAATGACTTATCATGGCAGCAGAATAGTGCTATAATAGTAAATGACAAGCTTTGTTAAATGGTGGCACATAACAACACATATTGTGCCTTATTTTGCAATGCATTTAAATGGGGAGTTCTGCATAAAAACTGATTGCACACCATGGACCGTAGTAACTGACTGTAGGACTTCAATATTTTGATTCTAGGCTATTGGTTCAGATATAATTTGCTGGAGATACATTTTAAGCTAATTTGATGACTTACCAAATAAATTAGGACCTTCAGGAAGTGAAAATCCATCAGCACCAGGTAGCTGGGAATGTCCTATTAGATTCATTTCAGATCCCATCTAGTCTTTAATTGAAGAACAATGTGACAGTCAGGGCACAGGCTGAAAGGAAACCCTGAAAGATAAAGAAACAAGGATAACTGAAACAAGATAATAATTCATTTTTGTGTACATATTACAGGCCAGAATTCTGAAGGTTGTTTCAATATTTACTATAACAAACCCTGATGTAAAATTATAATGTACAATTTAGCCTTTTAAAAAATGCTGCGTCTTTTTCTTGTGGTGGCATATTTTATATGTGATCATTCTGCTTTCCACAGAAGGTGATGGGGATTATGCTGTCACATCCTTTCATAATTTCCTAAATAAGTGGCCTGAATTTTTAAATGTGCTGCACACACAGTATTGGGCCTCAATAGGCGCTGTTGTGTGCTCACCACATTTGAAAATCTGGCCACTTATTTAGGTGCCTAAATATGGATATAAAAGCCTAAATTTAGGCTCCTGTCTTTGAAAATCTTGGCCTTTCCATATTTTGAAAAAAAAAAAAAAAAGTTCTCAAAACAAACTTATAGTTTCTCCCATCTTTATTCACAAATTCAGGATTACAGTTTTCATTACAGAGTATCATGGCTCAAGCAGGAAGACAATGTGCTTTAGCAATCAGTATGCACTCTCCCCATTTAAAACACAAAGAGCTTTTTAATTACACAGAGAGAAAAGCTATGAAAAAAAACACAACCATATTGACTAGGGAGACTATTGGTATGTGTGCATGGTTTTCCCCTTTATAAAAGTGCTTCCTTAATTCAAGCAATTTAAAATTTAATATTAATCTAACTGCTGAATTTTCATTGCACATAATGAAAAAACTGAATTTTTTGCTTTGTCTTTCCTGTTCTGTTTTATTATTATGACCCAGTATTCAGAATTTTTTATCAAATGAAGCATTCCTTCACTTTGAAATTATAGTGTGGGTTTCAGACGTCCACTGGTAAATGAAATCAGTGAGTAACATTTTCAAAAGCACCTAATTGGCTTTCCATTGGACTTAGGCTCCTAAGTCACTTAGTTGCTTTTAAAAATTGAACCCAGTATCTGTAAACCAATAAAGGCTGTAGAAAGCTTCCATACCCACAGTGGAAGAGTCTAATAAAGTCTCAGTATATGAAGAAATCCCAGAGTTGAGTCAACTGGCAAGCAGTTAATGCTAGAAACAAGTACAATAAGTGTAGAATTATTTTTACATTGGTTCATAGGGATCTATTAAGCTCTTTCCTAACATAAACCCAGGTCCTCTAATTAGGACGGCTTTTTAAAATTGTCCATTCAGAGATAAACAGTTTACACAGAAATGTCAAATGGTGCTTCTATCATAGACCAGATGATGTTTCTGTGGCAAACATGTAAACCAATTGCCAGCAGAGACTCATGATTCCACAACTGCAGAAGCCTCTCAGTATCTTGGAATGGGGGTAGAGAGCCCATCCCCTCCTGCTCAGCATGGCCACCTCCAAGCCCCTCCCCACTCTATTCCCTGACTGTAATGTATATCACTGGGGAGCGCTGTCAGGGAAAGCAGTGGCCCTCCCACGTCCCAGTGGAAGGGGCAGGGTCCTCTGACAGCCAGGAAGGGACAAAATGGGCTGACCTGCCAAAATATATCTTCTAATGACTCCTAATTAGAGCTGTCAAGAATATGGCAACCCATTGGGAGAGTTTCCCCCACAGAGGATCCAGGGAAGCATGGAACTATAGACTAGCAGCTCTCTCATGAACTCCGCTCAAGTTCCCAAACCTGAAGGTCCCTTACTAATCGCCAGTTATAGGAACCCAGACTGTGTTTCTGTCCTCTCCTCCAGCAGCTTCTCTACTATAGTCACTGCTGCTCTGGGGCGGCACAAAACTCCATTGCTCAGGGCATTTGGAGAGGTTTTCTGCATCTTGCTCCTGGAGAACAGCTGTGGGAGCCCCTTTTCACGTCTGCAAACATGACTCAACAGTCCCCAAGACATATACAGGACTAAGGACTTAGCACCCATCTAACTTTCCTGCAACTGAGCTGGTAATTAGGTGCTATAAATATTTAGTTTTTTTCATATTTCCTTGTCAGTGATAAGCATAATAGTTTACCATTGAATAATTCACACTGCCAGGTCTTTAGGACAGGGATTGTCCATGTGATTGTGCAGTGCCTAGCACAAAAGTGAGAGACTAAATAGACATTAACTACAATAGGTGCTACTACAATACATATTCAAATATTAACAACAGCCAAAAAAGACCTCAGCTTTGAAACATTTTGGCATTCAGCTTCCTTTTCAGTGGCTAGCGCCTTAATTTGTAAGATATGTATCCTGTCTGCATCTGTCCTGTGCTGCAAATAAACAAGCTGGTTCTGGAAGAAGCGCACTTTTTAAACTCTAATACTACATTTATGTTTTTACAATCTTTTCAGACCTTGTAGAGGCTTCTTTCGTGTTCCTTTGAGTCTTCCCCGTTTATCAATGTGTCATGCAAATATCAAATACCACTGTTTAACCTCTGAAATACCTGATCTACTACTCTCTGAAACACTGCAGGTGAATTGACTATGCCACATTGTAAACTTTTATACCTAAGCAGTCTTTTGTTCATAGTAGGGAATCTGGTTGACTTTTGCTGTAATGCCACCTCTCAATATGCTGGGAACGCATCAGCTTACACCTCTCCTACCAGTTTAGTCTTAAAGTTTAGGAGATGGATACTGATCCACTTCTAGCCAAGTGTTTATGGTGATTTTTTGGTCTCCACATAGTCTGACATTTCTCTTATACACTCAGTGGTGTAGACCATTCTCTCAACTCCACAACCAGCTCATCAAATTGCTCTAAAAAATCCAGGCATGACATTTTCTACCACATGCAGCTTTACTGTTATATTTTACTAGAGCCACGCCCACCCTCAAGGCCTGCATTTAATACAGCATTATACTTCGCTTTAAGTCCCTTCCTGGATTCAATATGTGGTGTGCAGTGCACTGCACTCCAATTTAAGCTGGTTCAGTTAACTTCAAAAATGCACAGAGAGTGGCTGGCTCACTACAAAAGCAATTTTCCCTCTCTTGGTATTGACACCTCCTCCTCAATTATTGGGTGTGGACCACATCCACCCTGACTGAATTGGTCTTTTCAACACTGGTTCTCCACTTGTAAGGTAACTCCCTTCTCTTCATATGTCAGTATATTTATGCTTGTATCTGTAATGTTCACTCCATACATCTGAAGAAGTGGGGTTTTTACCCACGAAAGCTTATGCCCAAATAAATCTGTTAGTCTTTAAGGTGTCACCGGACTCCTCGTTTTTTGTGTGTGGATAGAGCTAACATGGCTACCCCTCTGATACTTGTTCTGATTAATGGAATCTTGTCCACAGTGAATAGAAATATAGAGTCATCATGCTGCTGCTATCATCTGGTGTGTGGCAAGTGATGTCATCTTTACCTGTGGACTGAGTCTTTCTTACTACATATGGCATTTTGGCAGAGGTGTTTTCACAAACTGTAGAAGATTTTTCTTTGAGAACTCAAACATTAAAGTTGCATCACCACTCCTTCCAGAGTCAGTTCTTTTGTATGAGCAGTGATCAGTAGTCACTCTCTTAAGGCAAAGCTCCTTATCCCAAAAACAAAATGATTTCCAAGAGCTTCTTGTAGAAGGTTACCAAAATGATTAAATATATATCTTTCATCTACTTTCTTTATATCAAGATGAGCTTGGCATAAACCCTAAAGTAAATGACTATCTGATCTTCTTTCTGCAGGTAGAACAAAAATGTATTACTATGGGCAAAAGGAAGATGCTTGAAAGAAAAAAGACTGGATAGAAGACCAATGTCCACCTAGGAAAGGGGTGGCCTTACTAAAATACAAATGAATTAAACAGCACAGACATGATTTGGAAGCTAGAATGCTAGTTTTTAATAGACATTCTTTCCACATCTACCTTTGTTAATTTAAAAAAAAAATCCAAGCTGATATGAATTTTGCCACTTTTTATCCAGTTTTTCATAGGACAAAAATATTTGCAGTGAAGAAACAATGGAAAAACAAAGAGAATTCTTTTAGATAATCAGATATTGAACAGTATCTGATTCCCAACACCTGGAGATTATTTTCACCATATACTTATTAAATACTTTGAGTTAAGTACAACATTTATATTATCATTACACAGATATGCCCTGCTATACTTCAACAGAATCAAACATTCAATATATATTTTTAATATTCCATATTAAATGGAGATATATATTCCATACACACACTCACGAACACACACGATTGATTTTCACTTTTATTATGAGATATACATAACCCATAATTTTATTTATATATATATATATTCCCATAGTTTTCTTATATATATTTCAGTTTTCTGTATATTCCTTATCAGGAGCCTGCTTCTGGCCCCACTAGGCCCCCAGCAAAACTGCTTTTGGCTTCAGTTTAAGCAAGACCAGGGCTCTGTTGAAGCAATTAATTTCAAAAGTATCTAGGTTAATTGAAAGGCAAAAGCTCCATAACCACACATTTTCAGGTAAAGTACAAACGTAGGTTTGATTATCATAAAAACTCCATGAAAATCTAGTCATATTTGTTATCTTCTTTAGTGAGAGGGATCAAATCTATTTTTAGTTATTAGAAGAAAGAGATACCAAACAACGGACAGAATTTTTCATACATAAAGGTTAGTAAGGTACATTTCCCCAAAAGGTAATATGAGTGTTCGGTTCTTCACATCCCCAAAAGACATTATAATACTAGCATAGATTTAGGGCCTGACCCAAATCACTGAAATCAGTGGAAGGATTCCCCTTGAGTTCAATGGGCTTTGAATCAGACTCTTACATCTTTTCTGGAATGATTAATGCAGTGCCTTAATTTTTTTAAGTCTTTTTTTTTAATTCTTTAAAAAATATTTGAGAAACATGAACAAGTTTGGAGATTTTTATTTCCAGCCCATGTCACTAGGTAATTTTGAGTCGCATGGCAGGTGGTAACCAATACAACATATGACATAAAGCAATGAGAAGAACATGGGCTAGTGTGAGAACTGTGTGACACATAGACCGAAATATTGTTTTCTTATTTGTTTGAAAATTACAGTTAGGAATTCAACAATTCATTTAAAATTAGATCAGTAAAGAGATGCTCTCCTGTGGCTAAACTGTAGAATATAGACTTATAGGTCTTTCTGAGGAAAAAAATAATGTAAACGTGAAGACACAAAAGTGAGCAACCTTTCAAAAGAGGTTCAATAGATGGGGCACTACAATTTGACTCAAGAGAGCTGGGTGCTAATCCTGGCTCTGCTAGTACATGACTTTAATCATTTCATGTCTCCGTGCCATTCTTTTTCCCCTAGTACTCTTTGTCTGTCTTGCCTA
Organism: Chrysemys picta bellii; assembly: GCF_011386835.1. Taxonomy (NCBI): domain Eukaryota; kingdom Metazoa; phylum Chordata; order Testudines; family Emydidae; genus Chrysemys; species Chrysemys picta. Next base: position 87,219,604 of record NC_088791.1, on the reverse strand, counting down.
TTTAGACTGTTAATGCTGGAGCAGGGGCTGTTTCTTACTATATGTTTGTACACCGAGGTCCAAATGGTTGGAGCCTCTCGGTGCTAGTGTAACGCACATAATAATAAACAATAGATTCAGAGCAAGCATGTCTTGCCTATTATTTTTAACATAAATATCTAGCAGAACAATTCCGGACAAACTGATGTTTTTCTAAAAGCTGTGAATGGAATTGGACAGTAGATGCTTCTGCCACAACACTGTGTATCATTACTTATGATTATGTGAAAATAAGTGTCAAAGCTCTGAACTTTAAAAGAGGCTTTATTTTGAAACACTACCATCTGTACTTGAAACTTGCAAACAAAAGAGAAATACATAAAACAATAACAACTTTTTCCTAAAGAACAATCTACTTTTCTCCCATTATACACATTTAAAATGCTCTCAGTTTCTAACAGATAAAAGATGCCTACTGCTGCTATAAAGATGATCTGTATAAATTAACAAGGTAGAATTGACCTATTATTAAAGTTATGCCATATTTGCCAATATAAGATGACATACCCTAACGGTCGCTACTTTTTCATCAATTCAATGAAATTTTCTCAAAGAAAATATCTGTTGTCACACAAACTGTACTGATGAGATTACATTGTCTTATAGTATTAATATATTTTTAATTCTCTTAAGTAACATTTAGAGATTTTGGCATCCAGATCATTGACTTTTCTAGCTCCTCAAGATGCATTTACATTAATTAAAGAATGTAAGTGAGAAAAAATTTTTATTCCATGACTAAATATGATCAAACAGCAAGATTAATACCCACTAAGCAATTATTACTTACTGTCCTTTTCCAGAGTCTTGAGAATGGTCGTGTGTGCATAGCCTCTGCACTCAGTTCAAAATCCTAATAAGTTTCAAACAGGAACATTTTTGTTTTGCTTTTTTACGTTTAACAGAAGCCTGTAGTGATAACCGGCTGACTCTGGGCTTAGGCTCATCTCTTCATTGGCTCATTGCCCTAATGGACAAAGGTTACTCATTAACAATGCTTTCTTTGCTAACCTATCTAAACATAGATTTCAAGTATTAAAACTTTGTAAATCCAGAAAGTCAGTCAGATCAGAACTTTTGGATGCTTACTGGACACTCTGGGAGGGGATCTTGTTCTAAACCAGCACAAACAGTGGGACAGTTGTAAAAAGGCATGTTGTGGATGTTGACCATTTCACACAGAAATAGGAAGCCAAACCCAGTGGCCTTACGCAGGTGGGAAGCCCCTTGCATGTTCTCATGGAGACTGGAGTTCCAAGACAGCTCTGTGATTTTCCTTCAGTACCTCAGTTCTTTTTATATTGCTCAGGAAAGAACAAACATTTCAGAGTGTTACTGCGCTTTAAGGAGAGGTTGTTGGGGAACAGTAGTTACAGCCCTGGACTGAGACTCAAGCAATCTGGGTTTAGTTCCCAGGTCTGCCAAAGACTTCCTTGATGACCTTAAACACGTCACTCAAATGCTTTGTGCGTCAGTTCCCCTTCTGTAAAATGGGGATAATACATCCCTGCCGTGTGATGATAAAGTCAATCTTTAAAGTCTGTGAGGAGTTCAGCTACTTTGGCCACAGTGGGGGCCATATAAGTACTTAGATAGAAGAGAAAGAAGGCAGCTGTCCGCCCTGAGAGGTGATCTCACTTTGACTTGCTTCTTCTGCCCTCCTCCTTACAGCATTTGCTCTGTCCAGTCCACTTCAGGAAGCAATGAGCAGGAAGGCAGAGACTCACATGGGAAGTTTCTTGCTGGAAGAGAGCAGAGCTCATGCTTTGCTACAAGAGGGAGCTGGCCTTGAATTCAGTGACAGAACTGCCCCCACATCTTCTCCCAGCCCCAGCTCAGCTATTTATTTAAAGGGGGGGGAGAGGGAAGGTCTTCTCCCCCTGTCTGGCAAGCTACCAGATACGGCCTGTGGCAGAGAAGGAAACAGGGGTTCCTTCCCGCCATCACTCTCCAAGTACATCTGAAGCAGCGGAAACAGCGTGCTGTGTTCTCTGCTCAGGCAGCTTCTTCTGCTCTCCCTGGTGCTGCTGGTGGCCATGGTGCCTACAAATGACATGGATAGCAACGCTCAGCAGGGGCTGAGGCTTCGGGGGAAGGGCAGGTATCAGGGCCTTCGGGCCCCCCCAAAGTTCCCCAGACTCTAAAATAACCATTAAAAGAAAATTATTCACCCTAATCCTCATTCTTATGGAATTAGGAGTTTTGATGTCTCTCCCTGACTCTTTATGACTGTAAATAATAATAATAACCAATCAGCACCATTTGTATTTCCTAGCAAATGCACCCAACAGCAAACCATATGCAGAAGAGGTCATCATAACTTGTAGAAAGATCAATAGGGGACCAATGTCATGAGGCTAATACTGAACCTTGGAGTTTGTGACTCTGCAGCCAATAAGCCCCAGGTGAGAAACAAATGAGTGACTGGAGCCAATGTGGGTCTGATAACAGTGCTATCACGCCAGCATTCACTTGTTGTGCACTAAGTATATTTTAAAACTGGTTTATATTTAGATATTCATCGCTCACTTTCTAAAATACATCTCCTCTGCAGTCTTTGTGACTGGTGCCTTTACAAAATTCTGAAAGCTTCACTAAAATTACAGATTTAACAAAGCTGATACATTGCGTTTGAAGAAGATAGTTCTTCCAACAATCCTTCTCCACAAGGGATACTTACTTTCCTCCAGTGTCTTACTCAGGATAAGTAATTTGTCCCCCACTGGTCTATGGTTAGGAAGGGTTTCTTGACCTTTCCTCTGAAGAATCTGAACTGGACACTCTCAGAGATGGGATATTGGATTACCTCAGAGAAGAAAAGAGGATTGTTGCATGCATGTTGTCCCCCACTCCAGCAGGAGGAGCAGCAATGCTGCTGCAGGAAGCCACAGATATCTCAGGAGGCCAAGCTCACAGACCCAACTTTACCTTGTGAGGCCTCATGCTTCAGTGCAAGTTTTGGAGCCCTCCAATTCCCCACTCTTGTACCCATAACCTTGCAGGCTTGGGCCCAAACGTCTGGTGTCACAGAATATCTGTAATTTAGAGATAGATAGCAGCTAACTCTTTAAAAAGGTCTAGTATTTAAAAAGGCCTTCTCCACAAAGTCATGCACTTGGAAGCTGCTTTACAGCCAATAGCAAAGGAGCTGGAATTAATGACCACATTAGGGTGACCAGATGTCCCGATTTTATAGGGACAGTCCCGATATTTGGGAATTTTTCTTATATAGGCTCCTATTATCCCCCACTCCCATCCCGATTTTTCACACTTTCTATCTGGTCACCCTAGGCCACATTCACTTACAGCTGTTTCATTACATTATTTTTCTTCTCTCTAGAATAATTAAGAGGCAAATGACAAAGTTTGCTTCACCAACCAATCAATATTTATACAGCATTATTGAGAACAATGCAAAGCATCTACGGGATCAAATGAAGAGACTGTTGCCTATAGCAACAATATGTGGAATTACTAGTTCCCCGAGCCAGGTGTTCATATTTTATTGTGGCTAGATGTGCAAATGAAAAATCAAGCAGAAAAGAGAATTAGATCAAATCAAGTGAGTCATCTATAATTAGACAAGAGGCTCTTTACAAAATGTTAAGGAGGTAAATTCAAGTCCATCTATTCACCAATAGGATATCTTAATTAAAATAGTATTGTGCACTAATAAAATGTACCTCACTAAACAATATTGGAAATAGATATATAACTGAAGATAGCTTCCATTCTAAAAGTCTTTTCAGATCATTAGCAGTGAGAATACATCTACAGGGCATCCAGGTGATGAATATTGGATCTCAAAAATTAGCTGTGATACTGAACTCCTTTCTCAAGTTTGTTTTCAACAAGAAAGGTCAAGCGAAGAAATGAGGAAGACCTTGTAAAATAAGTTCATGAAGGAGAGATGAGATTTCAAACTCTTTGTGATTGTAAGCCCTTGTATAAATACGACAAGTTAAGAGACAACAGTTCAGCCATGCAGACATGTAACGTCTATGAAAAGAGTCATCTTCAAAAAGGGTTAGTCCTTTAAAGAAGTAAGTGAAACAAAACACAAAATGGGACTAACTTGGTTCTGTTCTCATATGCTTTCCCCAATTCAGAACTCCCATATGTCAGTTTAAGAACCCTAGGAAAGTAAAGAATTAGTAATTTATATCTAGCTCTAACTCATTTAAATGGTTAATGCTTTGCAAATGTGCTTTAAAAAAAAAAGATATCAGGGTGGACTCTTGGTCCCATTTAAGTCACAGGCAAAACTCCTCCCCTGGGGTCAGAATTTCATCCCAGCTCTTCATGTAGCTTATTTTATTCTGAGGTTTTGGGGATCATATATCACTGGTCCAAAGTAGATGAAGAATACAGATAGCCTGTAAAAAAGTATTCAAATATGAAGATGTGGATATATATGTATAATACTTGAAAATAAGTAACATCCAGTGCTAAAAGTCAGCATGTTTAGAAAATATTGCTTCATAAAATCCGCACTCCGTGAAAGGAGAGGGACAAGATTAGCTGTGACTTATGCTTTCCCATCCTCCCATCTCCTTCCACTAAACTTCTTCTACTCTCAAATAATCCCAGTCCCATTTTTGCTGATCTTCCCAGTGCAAAGGTCTGCCATGTGCTGCAGCCACCTCCCCACAGACAGGATATGTCTACATTGCAACGCAAACCCAGGGTTAGTGGGACTCAATGTGCAGCCTTCTGAAAACTTCACGAATTGGTGTTTGGAGCACTAGCACAATACTTGTACAAATTACAAACCAGTCACTGTTAGAGATCAAACCTGAAGTTGGACTCTAATGACAGACTGAGGGACTCTTTCAGACTTGAATGAAATCTTCTTTGTTCAAGGAGCACGTCCACCCAATTCTGCGGTCCCCAAAGTTATGGCTATTGCAGATTTTTGGGTGCCTGTCCAAACTGAATCTTTTGAAGTTTTTCCAGGGCTCTGGATTAAACCATTGAACACAACCCAAACATACATGGGGATAATACCTTGGGTGCTGGGGTAGTACCATTATCTGCCTCCTGCCATCTTTAAACCCCTGCATTATTATGTAATAATCTGTATTGGAGTGAGTAGATCTATTATTAAGCTCACTATGAAAATCCCTGGTTAGTGCCTTGAACTGATTTTTCTTGCGTCTCAGGATGTCAGAAATGAGGACTTGCAGCTATGCCTGCCCAGTCTGTTAGCAGCCAATGAGCACAGCTGAGACACAGTAGGGCTGCCTGATTGACCACTCCATCTGATTGGCCGAAGACAACAAGCCTGCTTTTAAACCCAACAGTAACAACTGTTCTCTGGCTGCTCAATAAGCGTATTTGCAGCTTTGATTTCTCCTGTGCCTGCTCTGCTCCTAGCCTTGCTCCAGCTCTGATCCTGCCCAGTCCACTCCAGCCCTGTTCGGTTCCTGACTTTGGCTATGAGCCTTGGCTTGACTTGTAGTCCTTATGCTGTCCTTCACCATTGGCTCCAACTCTGGCACTGACGTTTGTCACTGTCCCTGGCCTCTGACTCCAGCCCCAACCACTAGGCCTGACAACCTCTTTTCTGACCATTATGCCAGATCGCATGTCCCAGTTTGTGACAAGGGTCCTACTTACATTACCATTATCTACCACTTTAGTGAAGAAAGGAAAGATTTTTTTTGAATTATGGCCAAATTATCACCAACTTACAATAAATTTTATCAAGCTAAGATAGTCAAGTAATCTTCATAGATAAGACTGCTTCTGTAGAAATAAATAAAAGACCAACGTGCAAAGTATCAATCAGTTTATTCCGGCAGACATTCGTTTTCATTCTGCTCATTTTTGTTGCCCTGAATTTTGGAAGTGGAGAGAAGACTATAATAAACTCAATTTTTAAGATTTATTTACCTCATTGAATAATATTTTCATTAAGCCATACCATAAAATCTGTATAATAGTTGATAAACCTCCTATTATAAGCATTTTCTTCTCATAACTTGATCTCTTATGTTTATCCTTTCTCAGAGATGGGATATTGGATCACTGCAGATAAGAAAAGAGGATTGTTGGATGACAGGATGTATGCAACAATCCTCTTTTCTTCTCTGAGGTGATCCAATATCCCATCTCTGAGAGTGTCCAGTTCAGATTCTTCAGAGGAAAGGTCAAGAAACCCTTCCTAACCATAGACCAGTGGCGCTGGAACATTTTTAATAGTGGGGGTGCTGAAACCAGCCCCTTTACTCTTGTCCACTCTCCCCCTTCCCCACTCCTCCCCAAGAGCTGAGGCTGAGAGCAAAGACCCAGGCACGCGGGGCCGGCAGCAGGACACCAGGGGTGCTGCAGCACCCCTAGTTCCCACGCCAATGCCATAGATAGTTAATGGTTAGCCAATGCCCCGTAGCAAGTGGAAATATATTCCTTACAAGCCCCAATCTTGCAATGGAAGCAGTGCAGGAAGAACCTTGGGCCCATGTAAAATCAGTTGCAGGATTGAGGGCCTAAATTTGTATCTATTTAAGCATTTAGAACTTGAGCCAGCTCCCATTGATTTCAACTGGAGCTTTATATATAAGTAATTTTTGGGTATTTCAATATTATACTATGTCCCATTTATTTTAAGTATTGTTCTTTTAGATAGCAATTCTCTGGCATTATTGCTCAGGAAATTATTTTGTTTCTAAAAGGTTACAAGTTTACAAGCTATTGGAGGAATAATTGCTTTGAGCTAAATATGTTATCACTATATTACTGATAAACAGTTATACCAGAGTCCTCAATGTAAATATATATTTAACTCTTTCACATTTTCCCTACTGACATTTTGATGTTAGACAGCTTGGTAGTGAATGATTTCAATGAAGGTTATCCTTAGTTTATGTAAATATTTGGAGAGCTACAAATATTGTGAAATGTTATTCCAGTAAATTAATTTGCTGTCCTTTTATTTAATAAATAGCTGTTTGAAACTAAGTGTCAAAAGTGATCCATGAAGTATTTTACAGTAGAACCTCAGAGTTACGAACACCAGAGTTACGAACTGACTGGTCAACCACACACATGTCATCTGGAACCGGAAGCACACAATCAGGCAGCAACAGAGACACACACAAACAAAGCAAATACAGTTCAATACTGTGTTAAAATGTAAACTACTAAAAAAATAAAGGGAAAGTTTAAAAAAAGATTTTACGAGGTAAGGAAACTGTTTTTGTGCTTGTTTCATTGAAATTAAGATGGTTAAAAGCAGCATTTTTTTTCTGCATAGTAAGTTTCAAAGCTGAATTAAGTCAATCTTCAGTTGTAAACTTTTGAAAGAACCATAACATTTTGTACAGAGTTACAAACAACCTCCATGCCCGAGATGTTCAGAACTCTGAGGTTCTACCGTAAATAAATCATAGGATATTTTTAGATTTTGAATCTATGGCTAAAATTTCCAAACTTAGGAGTTCATTTGAGCAAAGCACTTATGCATATGCTTAACTTTAATCATGTACTTAAGCCCCAATTATTTAAATAGGGTCTGTGTGCGAGTGCAGAAGTCTGCCAATGTGTTTGAGCATGCAAGACAAGGCAAATGGTAGCATGGTGGTGGTGAAAAATTGTAAGCCACATCCTGCAGTCCTTATTCAGGCAATGAGGACTGCAGGATGTACATACATGATCATGGAACTTGATAGAGCACTTATTGCTGGAGCTAGTGGAAAATAGGAATTCCTGTTCCCCTAGGAGTTCTGAAATGTTTAAAAGAAATAATTCCATTTTGGAATGGAATGAAAAGTAGAAATTTCACAATCTCCCAAGTAAGGGAAAATTCCAAAAAAGTTCATTCTGAAATAATCAAAATGGTTTGTCTCAAAAATTTCAAAACACAATTCCTCCTGAGAGTCCAATCTCTGAAGCTCAGGCTTATAGGGAGCTGGGAGTCTAGAATCCCTGGGAGTCACAGCTGAGCTCAAAGCCTGGGAACCAGAGCTCACATGACTTGCAGGCGCCCATTTTGGCTGACTCTGCAGGCTGCTGAAGAGCCGGGGAGCAAGCTGGCAGGAAATCAGGCAGATTTCCATTGATGACCTCTCAGGCAAGTTTAGAAACTGCCTGACAGGCAGGGTTCCAACAAAATGCCGCCCCTGTTCTGTGGGACGATCAGTTGAAAAGCCACATGTTTCCACAAAAGTTTTCTGTTTCAATCAATCAGCATTTCCTGGGATAAATTATTCTTGTCAGAAAATTTCAGACTAGCTCTACTAGTTGCCAGTCAGCTGCATTCTTCCTCTGGAAGTGGGATCAGTGAGAGGGAGACCATTGGGGGTTATTAGTGAGAGGAGTAGAAAGAGAAACATTTTCCTGTTGAAAATAGAGACTTTTTTTTTTTTGCTCCAGAACATCTGAAGCAGTGTGCCCCTCAAACTTGCTAGGTGATGAGTCCACAGTAATGACCAGCCACTGTCCAAGGTGGATTGAAAAAACAATTAAAATGATGAGAGTTTAACAATTCACATTGAGAAATAGCCAGAGATTTCTGAGCTTCTGAAACTCATTCTCTCTGCTCCCGTCTGGTGCGGTAGCTGTGACTGTCATGGAATTGCTATGTAATAACCTACGAATACAGAGAGGTAATTTTATGAACACTGTATGAGACCTGGTCAGTGAGGAGAAGTTATTGTATATTGGGTGATAAGGCTTTTCTATGCGAATGTATTGATCTCACTTACTAGTGGGCTGTTGGATGAACAAACAGGAAGACAATGGCCCCAGAAAAGGTCACCCCAGCACACACTTGGAAAGGCTATTGGCAAAGCTGCCAGCTTCGAGGACCTTACATTTGGTCTCCAACAATTGGCAAATCTTGTTTGGCCTATGCTGGAAACTTGCAAATCACAGGGCTATAAAACTGTTAAAAAGTGACTTGGCCTTAGGGGAAAGTGGAGTGATCAAAATCACTAAGCAGCATTTTTTTTCTTTCCCTGAGGTTGGGAGAGAAAAAATGGTTTGTGAGTTAAGGGAACAGACTACACCAGACAGACACTTGAGATCTCTGTAGGAAGTTTAGACCTACAGGATCCCCAGGTGGAAGATGGTTAGACTCCTGGTAAGATAGACATGTTTATAGTCTGTTTTATTGGTTTCAGACCAGTTTTTTTCTGAAATGCTTTTGTTTTAAATAAATAATACTTTGCTTTAAGGAGGCGGAATGGTCATTGCTTACCACTGCCATTGCTCCCGGGAGGAACAGACTTGCAGGTGCTGTGCATGTCAGACCTGTTGAGGTAATCATGGTTGATACACAAGGGACTGCAATCCAAGGTCTGGTCTGAGAGTGGAAGAATCCTGTGATTCCATCCTGAGCGAAGTGATTGCCTGAGACTTGAAGGGGGTCGGCACTCAAAGAGAGGAGAGGTGAGAGGTGCAGTTCATCTGACAACTGTGACTGTAGCATCACTCAGGGTTGGTGGGAAACTACGCTCACTCCCAGGGCTTAATTTTTGCCAGGGCTGAGCCCCAGCACCTCTAGGCTTGGCAGTTCATAGCCCCAGCACCTCTGGGCTTGCTGCATCAGTTATGAATGTAAAAAAATTTCTTGAGCTCCGGCACATCTTTCATTACAAATTAAGCACTGCCCACCCTTGCCCGGTATGACCAGGAGGTCTGGGCCTGGCTAGGGTGACCAGATGTCCCGATAAAATCGGGACCACCCCGATATTTCAGTGTCTGTCCCACATCCCGATCTTTGCTCAGATGGCAGGACTCACTTTTTTTCCTTCCCCCACTCTCCTCTGCCGGGCACCCCATGTGTCCCGATGTTTTCTTCCCCTCATCTGGTCACCCTAGGCCTGGCTGTCAAAGAAAGGGTGGGAGATTTAACTGTAAAGAGCATCATTCCACAGCCCTGAGGTTTCATTTGGTGGATATGGGTTGTGTTGGGCTTTTCCTTCTTCAAAGCACAAATGTACGGCTCCAGTTGTGCTTCCATAAACACCTAGTGGCACTGTCTCTGTTCCTTTTCAGACTATCATCAGGGAGTGAAAGTTATTCCTGGTCCCTGTTTCAGCTGAGCGGAGTCGCCACAGCAGCAGGATTAGAACCCGAACCGCCTACTTAGGGCTCACACAGACTTCCGTTGGCGACTGCATTGGGGTGCATCTCTAATCAGCTTGCGCGGAAAATGGATGCAGTGAGTCAAATGAAGACAGTCTATGAATTAGACTAGGGCTGAGAGGACACAGAACAGGGCTGGCGATGAGACAATGAGGATTCTTGCTTCACGACAGCTGGGGAACTATCACACTCAGAAAAATAAGGGGGGAAAAAAAATCAGATTTTTTTTTAAAATACCTTCATCCTAATTCTATGCACCAGCACACCTGCTGTATTGTCCTTCCATCTTCTTCAGGAGAGCTCGTTAGGGTAACTGCTCCCCAGCAGCCAGTGTGGGGTATTGAACATGTGGACATTACAACAAAGAGCTCCAAAGCTGCAGCAGTCTTCTAGAACAGACCAGCAATCACCGCTGAGAATGGAAGGGCATTTTTAAAATGCTCTATGTAATGAGTGCATGTGTACCTAAGAGGTTTATGGTGCCTCACTGACAGTGTTGACCTATAGCTCCTGCTGGGTTGAGAGAAAGGTTTGAAGGCCCTGGATAGAAAGAATGGAAGTTGGGGAGGTGAGGAGAGTTAGGGCAGAATGAATGAGGGGACTGAGAGGATTCAATTTCTTCTTTACCTTTTTCTTTCTCCCCTTAGCCTCCTTTTAAAGAACAAATTAGTTCCCTTTAAAAAAGGGAGACATTAAATGCAATATCAAGCTTATTAAATTTAAGCTAAACAAGTCCAGAAATGCAGACATTAAGTATCTCATAGTATTATTAATAAAGAACCTTCTTATCTGAAAATCTTATTGTTCAAAATTGGGTCATGGCCTAAAATATGCCTCCTTTGCATTGGCAAATCCCGCGTTTAAAGTCCTGCAAAGTCCGTTATTGGTCAGCCTGCCAAGCCAGCAAAGCTTGCCTCTCCAGCTGGTGGGACTGCTGAAAGGCCTGCAGTGTCTTCTATGTCTCCCCATGTTGCTCTGTGAGCCACTGCAGAGTGCCCTCCATCTCCAGGTCACCAAACTGTGTCTCTGGCAAAAGATCCCAGACAAGCCCCCACTTGTAACAGGGTCCACAACCTACCCCTCTTCCTGGGGTCTGCTTGCTGCCCCCAATAAGGCTCAGAGAGGCTTCAGGGTTATGCAACACCTGTGTCTTTATTTACTTACAGTTATCCCACCACCAGTGTCTATCTATCTACAAGCCTTTATAGGATCATTCAACCTTTTTACAGGCAGAGTCAGCCTTCAGCAAGGAGGCCTCCAGTCAGTCAATTGACTTCTCCCTGGCTGCCCCCCAACCTTCTAGTTCCCTCCCAGCCTTTATAGCCCTTGGCTTGTCAGGCCAGCAGGTGTTGCCAATCAGGCCTTTTCCATCAGCCCCAATCTGTTTTCCTGATTGGAGCTGACTGGGCAGGGGCTAATTAGGTGCTTTTGCACCAGCACCATGCTACAGATCCACTATTTACATTTTTTCACAAGTTGTTTTTTTAAATATCTGAGTGCTCAGTTTTGTGCACTTTCTTCTGAGTTGATTGTTATTGTAGATGGGTGAGTGACTGGATACAGGAATTGGTGTGGGAGTGTCCAATAAGAGTCCATCTAGGTTTACATGGAGGCAATAATATTTAAACAAAAGAAGGGTGGGGGGCTAATTTTAGCTATCACACATTGCATGTCCCTTTCGCCAGGCAATATCCATTCCGTGATTATTGAGAAACATCTGTGCTCTCCACCTGTTCAGACACTGTGCTCTTTTCAGGAAAAGAAATGAGATCTCATCCCACAATCATCTGGAAAGCCAGGAGATCAAAAGTCATCATGTCTTCCTCCTCTTATGCAAACTTTGAAGTCATCTTGGTCTTTAGGTCTACAAATAGTGAATTATTCAGAAATTTATCCTTCAGTGGCAACTTCTTGAGGAGATAATGGTAGTTTCAATAAAGAGTAGGGGAGTTCCTGCCCAGATGGTGACTAGCTAGCTCCAAAGAACATTGGATATAGACAAACATGTTTGACATTCCTTTGTTTTGTAGAATTGCTGGACAAAAGGGGCACCTAGGTCCACATGAACTAGTTCAGGCTTTGTGCTGAGAATGCTGAGGCCCATGTGACTTAGGCGGGAGGTGGGGTCCAGTTTGAGATCTCATAAGGAAGGCTTAACAGGAGCAGACAGTGTACTGGAAGCAGGACAGAGAGACAAAGGGTCAGAAAACAGGGAGTTTCTTTCTGGTTCCAGCATCGGCTCCAGCCGTTGGTGTAAGTGGAATGCCTGTGTGTGTGGTTTTGCTCTTGTTTTTTCAATGTCTGTTCATGGTAAACAGGACCTTTGTGTAAATTTCAGGAAGAAATTAATTACCCTAGAAAACTCCCTGAACCTGTCATTAATTTCTCGAAGTGGGAAACTGACACACTGCAAAATCACAATATCTGCTAGTGATCAGCAGAAAATTGCACCCTTTGCATTAGGCTTTTCCCAGCAACATCAACTGATGGCAGAAATGTGAAAGCAAAAGTTTTATACCGCATCAAAAGCGGAAAACACAGGAGTAGTAGCATGATTATTGGATGCAACTGAGACTGCTCTATGTTTATTAAACTAAGGAATTCCTGTGTGTACAGCAGATTGCAAGGAGAGTTTTTGTCTCATGGGATATGTCTACACTCAGGGCCGGCGCAACCCATTAGGCGACCTAGGCAGTCGCCTAGGGCACTACAATTTGGGGGGCAGCGACCGCGGTGGTATTTCAGCAGCAGGATCTTCCGCTGCCTCTGTGAGAGGCGGCATTTCAGGGCGGGACCTTCCACCGCCTAGGGCGGCAGAAAAGCTGGTGGCGCTCCTGTCTACACCGCAATTAGAGACCCACGACTGGCCTGTGCCAGCTAACTTGGGCACGCAGAGCTTGGGCTAAGGGACTGTTTAATTGTGGTATAAACATTCGGGCTCAGATTGCAGCCCAAGCTCTGGGACCCTCCCACCTTGTAGGTTCCTAGAGCCCAGGCTCCAGCCCAAGCCTGAAAGTCTACAAAGCAATTAAACAGCTCCTTAGTCCGAGCCCCACAACCCCAAGTAAGCTGGCATGGGCCAACTGTGGGTTTTTAATTGCAGCATAGACATAACCCCAAACACAAGAAAAGGGGATTCCTTTTCTCATGCCTGCACTAAAATAACCTCGTAGAGACATTAGCACATGGCTTTGTACTTCAGATAGTCTATCTACTGAATGATGTGAAGCCAACAAATATACATCCTGTCAAATAAAAGATTGATGGTGAAACAAAGATTCAGAAAACAGTTATTTGAAAACAGAATCCATCCCCTATTGAATATAGAATAGGGATTTGGAATTACATGTAAACCACGTAATTGCATTCTGTTTTCTACACATCAGATTCATTTAGCAGGGGGTTAAAGAAAAGACTAATTAGTTCTTAGCACTTTCAGTTGAATCAAGGAAAGAAGATAACTCAAATTCAGAAAAGCCTGACTAGAGTGTTGATTAATTAGATACTTAAGTAATGTAACTTTGATCTGTGCTGAACCTTAATACCAGTAATACACTACCATGCACTTGGAAGATATATATAAATTGTTTAAAACACAACACCTCGATCATTTTAGGAAAGTGCCAAAGATCTACCCACCTCTGCTGTAAAGATTATCTAAAATGAAATTTATGGAACATATGTTTCTACTTCATTAAAATCTAGAATTAGTTTATACAAACAATAGTTGACTGAAGAAAATAGTAGTTTAGAAACACCGGAGTCTGTAAATAAGTATTAGGAACTGAAAAACATTTATTGCAATAGTAAATTTTACTGGCTCAGCCTATTTGCAACAGAGATTTATATTTTTTTATAGTTGTAGTATAAAAGCTCTTTAAACTCTTTAAATGAGTACTGTTCATACTTATTGTATCAGTTTAATAATTGACTAGCTGTTGCTTAATCTGTCTCTAGTACTTAGGCCTTTAAAAGTCAACAGATAACATGAAATAAATAAAACCTTTGTCACTCACTGCTACATCAGGTTTTACGTAACTGTCCTAAAAATGAGTTGCAACAGAAACCTTTGAACAGCATGCCAGTAAAATGTACTGTATTCCAAAGAAGCTGATAACGTCTTGTTTGGAATTCTGTCAATTTATTCCAGGAATTTAACAGTAATTAACCCAACACTTTAAGCCTCTTGGCTGTTTTATATGTTTATGATGTAAATAATACCACTCTTCAGTTCTTCAAGTGACAAAACTTGATGATGTGGTGGGTCAGCTCTATGTCTGGTTTTCATTTTGAAAGGGGGATGGAGTGTGTTCCCAAGTCTTCTCTGCTGAGATTACCAGTAAAAGTCCACGCTGGAGGAATGATGGTTGTAAAATGGGTGCCTGTCAAAAAGGCACTAAAAGAAATTTGGTTGCTTAGCCAACCAAACAGCCATCTACATTGGTTCACACAACTGATCTTAGGTTACTTCAAGCCAGCAATGGAGTTGTGATAAGCTCTACACTCCCTTACCAATCCCCAAATCCACCTAGTCACCTTCCTGATGTAACAAATTGACTGCATTTAGCAATATTCATCATGGCCAAGATTTTCAGCACTGACTAGTGACTTGGGGTGCCTCAATTTTGGGGGTTTCAACTTGAAACATCTTAAAAGAGCTGCCTTTTCAGAGGGTGGATGCTCAGCACTCTCTGACAATCAGGTCTCTCTGAGTTGCCTTAAATTGAGAACCCAAAATCACTAGTCACTTTAGAAAATCTTGTCCATAAACATATTCCTTAGGCACCTATTTATTCATCAGCGATAGTCTAGGTGCCTTGCAAAAATACAGGTGGGCATTTAGTCAGTCATCATAAGTCCTAAAAGTTATTGATCATGGCAAGTCTCATGTTGACAGTCTGGTTTTATTAACGGTCATATAAAAATAAAGTTATATGTTGTGATAAAAAAGTGTCAGTTCTTTAGATTATTTTGCTGACAGAAGTGTCCTTGATTATATGAGCAGGTCCTTAAGCATTTGGCCCTTTCAGCTCAGATGAAACTATTCAACATTCTAAACCCCAGATAGTTTCAGTTGGTTCATTGGCCTTTTTTCCATAGTGTTGTATATTGAATTATAGATACATCATATACTAAATTCCAGACCAATTTTCACTTAATCATGGAAACCCTGTATATAGAATTGCAGACATACAAGAATTTTGTAAATGGCCAAATCACCAGAAACTTTATATAAATCATTAAATATTTTCCATCCTTACCCCCTCCTACATAAACTCTGAAGAACAGAGGGAGAAAATAATTTCTAGCAATATTTTTGTTCCCAAAATTGAGTTCCACGGTTTACTCAGCACTATCCAAACATATTGAACAGCACATTGATCTGCTCCAAGGAGCTTGTAGTCTATAGTGCAGATGGTCAAAACCAAATCAAACATGTATAGCAGAACTGCGGTCAGCGCTAGCTGGGTATGTTGTGTTGTAAGAATCTGTACACTTTTTTTTTTTAACTCAGTGGGTTAAAAAATACCCATAATTATACACTAACAAAATGTAGTCTATTGACTGTTCCAGATATTCCATACACGAATGAAATCCATTTGCAAACAATTCAGCTGAGCTGACAGTTCGTATGCCAGATTGTATCATGTTGGAAAATTAAAATGCCTGCATTATAAGTTCTTGGGAGAAAGCATGTTCAAAATTGGCTCTTTAACTACACTGTTTCAAAGGCAACTTTGTACTGATAAACTAGTCAATCAAATATTACTGCATTTCTAACAGTAACATGTGAAGCTATTTCTTTAGTTATGTAATCTAGCAGATACAGAGGCTTTAAAAACACCATATGCTAAATAACATAAACACTCCAGAGAACATGTTGTGAAAAATGTTGTGATTAATAAAACCCAGAATGAATTTCTTGCCCTGTCTAAGCATCATTATCAGATAAAAGTTAAGAAATAATTAGTTTCAGTATGTCAGTAATTCTAGACCGCTTTAAAAAGAAAAAGGTTAGCTGGAATTTCTACTACTTAACCCTGGTCTATACTATGGGGTTAGGTCGAATTTAACCACATTAGGTCAATTTTAAAATGAATGCGTCCACACAACCAATCCTGTTCCGTCGACTTAAAGGGCTCTTAAAATCGACTTCTGTACTCCTTCCCGGTGAGGGGAGTAGTGGTAAAATCAACCTTGCTGGGTCGAATTTGGGGTAGCGTGGACGCAAATCGACGGTATTGGCCTCCGGGAGCTATCAGAGTGCTCCATTGTGACATCTCTGGACAGCACTTTGAACTCCGCTGCACTAGCCAGGTACACAGGAAAAGCCCTGGGAACTTTTGAATTTCATTTCTTGTTTGGTCAGCGTGGCAAACTCAGCAGCACTGGTGACCATGCATTCCCCCCAGAATCATAGAACGTAGAATGTTTCTACGCTCCATCATCTCTGTCCCTGAGATTATTGCAGATTAGAAGGCAAAAAAACCACACTCGCGATGACATGTTTTCCAAGCTCATGCAGGCCTCCTGCACTGATAGGGCACAGCTTAATGCATGGAGGCATTCAGTGGCAGAGGCCAGGAAAGAATTAAGTGAGCGCAAAGAACGGAGGCAGAACATGATGCTGAGGCTAATGGGGGAGCAAACGGACATGATGAAGCGTCTGTTGCAGCTGCAGGAAAGCCAACAAGACCCCCACTGCATCCACTGTATAACCGCCTACCCTCCTCCCCATGTTCCATAGCCTCCTCACCCAGACACCCAAGAACGCGGGGAGGAGGCTCCGGGCACCCAGCCACTCCACTCCAGAGGATGGCCCAAGCAACAGAAGGCTGTCATTCAAATAGTTTGATTTTTAGCGTGGCTACAATAAGCAATGTGGCCTTATCCTTCCCTCCTCCCCCACCCCATCCGGGCTACCTTGTCTGTTATCTCATTTTTTTTAATTAATAAAGACAGCATGCATGGTTTCAAAACAATAGTTACTTTATTTCGAAGGGGGGAGAGTGGTTGGCTTACAAGGAATTAGAATCAACAAAGGGGACGGGTTTGCATCAAGGAGAAACACACACAACTGCCACACCGAAGCCTGGCAAGTCATGAAACTGGTTTTCAAAGCCTCTCTGATACACAGCGCAACTTGCTATGCTCTTCTAATCACCCTGGTATCTGGCAGCTCAAAATCGGATGCCAGGCGATTTGCCTCAACCTCCCACCCCACCATAAGTGTCTCCCCCTTATTCTCACAGATATTATGGAGCACACAGCAAGCAGCAATAACAATGGGAATGTTGGTTGCACTGAGGTCTGACCTAGTCAGCAAACAGCGCCAACGAGCTTTTAAATGTCCAAAGGCACATTCTACCACCATTCTGCACTTGCTCAGCCTATAGTTGAACTGCTCCTTACTACTGTCCAGGCTGCCTGTGTATGGTTTCATGAGCCATGGGAGCAAGGGGTAGACTGGGGTAGGTGCGACTGCACGGTGCTTCCAGCTGGGAGAGCAGCCTGAGGCAGAAGCCTCCAGCTCACATGATATTCCAGGCAGGATTGAATCTCCGTGAGATGAAACTTAAAGAAGAGAATGACCTGGAATCTCTGGCTCCCATTTGATGCTCTAAGAGGAAGATAGCCATGTCTGTCCAGGAGCCCCTGTTCGACCTCACCGAGGTCTGCCAGGAGCACCCAGGAGACATATGACAGCTATCAGTCCTACTGCACTGTCTGCCGCAAAGGCAAGGAGCTGCTGCTGTGTAGCAATACAGTACCGCATCTGCCAGCAGCATCCTGCAGATGTACGGTCATGGTGAGCTGAGCGGGCTCCATGCTTGCCTTGGTATGGTGTCTGCACGGGTAACCCAGCAGAGAAACGATTGTCTGCTGTTGCTTTGAGGGAGGGAGGGAGGGGGGCCTGACGACATGTATCCAAAACCACCCATGACAATGTCAGGCATTGAGGGCTTAACCCAGAATTCCAATGGGCAGCAGAGACTGCAGGAACTGTGGGATAGTTACCCCACAATACTGTTCTGTAAGTCAATGATAGCCATGGTAGTGAGGACACACTCCACTGACTTAATGCACTTAGTATGGACATACACAATCGACTGTATAAAATCGGTTTCTAAAAATCAACTTCTATAAAATCGACCTAATTTCATAGTGTAAACATACCCTTAGTCATAGAATGCCCTCATGGTTTTAGATAGCCACGGCATACTTTGTGTGGTAATGCTATCTTTGGGAGAGGTTTACATTTTTCCATTTTTGTTTTCCAAGCTACTGTTAGCTGTTACATTTAGAAATGCAACCAAAGTGGGACTCCAGGTTCAAACTCTCGTGAATTTTGGGAGTGTACAGAATACCTAAACTAGCTCCATTTTATGGATTTTAGATCGAAAATCTGGAAAAGATTAATCTCAGTTTTCCAGGATTTGGAAGTAGAAATTTGGCTATTCCCTGCCCCCAACTCTGTCCAGCCCCTTACCCCTCCCCTTTATTCTTGCTCTCTTCCTCCCCTCCCTTCCAACCTCAAGAAGAACCTTATCTTCCTGCAAGGACCTCTGAAAGCAAAAATAAAATTAATTGCAACCTCAGGTCCATTGTTTAACTGTTTGAAAGAAAACTGGAAAGAAATACAGACCAATGAATCTGTTTTGCCAATATTCCCTGTTACAACTTGTTTTTAAACTGATAACTAACCTCCCAGCATCTCTGTAACCAGTTGACAATAAGATCAGAGTAAAGCCTGGTCTACAGTAAAAAGTTAGGTCAACCCAGCTACGTCGCTGAGGGGTCAGAAAAATCCATGCCCCTGAGTAACATAGATAAGCCAGCCTAACCCCGAGGGTAGACAGCTAAGAATTCATGCATGCAGACCAGCATCTGAGTTGAAGGACACACTCTGCATGACCCTTAATTAGTTTTACCTTGCTAATTTCAATTCAAGTTATGTTACGTTCATGGAACCATATGAGACCCCTCCGGGCAGCTCATTTAACATCTGGTTGTTCTTGCTATTTTTTGACCAAAATTCGGTGTATCTCGTTGGACAAGGAGGTTATTTCCATGGGTTCCATTCCTACTCAGCTGATGTTTCCATTCTTTCTATCTTTATCCCATGGTTTTCCTCTCAGTGCGAGTGAAATCTCATTTAAACTCCCACTTTTAGTTGTTTCCAAGCATAAGAAGAGGGAATATTTGATTGCATTAAACTTCTACCACATAATAGCTAGAAAACATCAGTTGCATACGGAAGCAATATCAGCTACATTTAGTAAAGAAATGATCAATGAATTGTTAAACAGGGCTAACCCTCTCTTTCCCTCATCACCCCCGTTATTCGTTAAGCTGTGCATAGATGAGATAATGGATAATTATCCTTCCCAATTTTCACTATGGAGAGATGATAGCCATCCATAGCTAAGTTTAAGAATTGCTTTCCATTATAACCCAATTTAGGTTCCCATTTCTTCTTCTAAAATCTTCAACAACAAAATCATTTCCTGTTCAAATTCTGCATGTGTGGCTGACAGTCACTACTTTGCCAAATGCGAAGACATTGAGATAGGGGACACACACAAAAAATGCTGGAAAATGAGGGTTCATCAAAAATAAAAATTTTCATTGGAAAAAGTTGTTTGATTCAAATTTTCAATGGGAAGTTTTGAAGTCAAATGAACGTTTTCATGTCATTTCACTTTGAATTGAAATTTTCATTTCTTTTTAGTTTTCAAAAATTGAAACAAAGCTAATTTAGAATCAAAATGAAAAATTCAGTTGGACTCAAAATGAAAATTTTAACTTGAATCAAAACTAAAAGTAAATTGTTACAGTTTGTTTCAAAATTTCCCTTCATAAAAATCTTTTTTTATTCAGGGAAACATAAATGGGTTTTACAACCAGCTTGTGTTTTGATCGCATCTTGAAAATTCTTTTTATGGTTGTTTGTTTCCTCACATTTTAGCTCAAAACCAACTTGTACTAGAAGCTTCCCAGGAGTTTATTCAAAAAGCCTCATTATGTCTAACCAGCAGCTAGGAGCGAGCCTCCTGGCCCAGGTGGATACATTCGTCCTAGCAGGGCTTGAGCTAGTGTGCTAGAAATAGCAGTGTGGATGTTTCAGCTCAGGATCTCAAGGCCACCCAACCCCCTGGATCAGAGCTCACATAGCTAGCTCAAGTCTCCAATGGAACAGCAAAATTCACAGAACCAGTTTTGAGATGAGGAAAGGCCCATCTGACAAGATATTTACTAGAAATCAGGTATGGTTCATTTGGCAGATAGTTATGTTTAGTTTCTTAGATTGTGCCAGCAGTCCCTTCATGAGTACCTGAGCCAAAGTAGCTTCCCTAGAGAAATGAAGTCCTTGTTAGTAGCACAGTGGAGGAAGAGTCTCCTGCAGGCATTTCTTGGTGCTGAGACTGAAATAAGGTCCTGGAAATAAACATCCGCCCAACATTAGAAGTTTTGTCTCTTTGTTTAATTTGGCAGCATACAGGTAGATAGAAGGAAAATTTCTCATTTCCTGCCCAGGTGCTGAGCTTGTTGCAGAAAGTATGTACCAGCCTAAGCCCCTAGCAGGCATGAAATACTGCTAGCTGCCACAATAACTAAATGATTTTAACCATGTGGTATGTGATCTGTGTTGAGATCCAATCATCTTAGTAACTAATTACACAAATTTATTTATAAGTTATAGTGTGGACAGAGACTAAAGGTCAGCCTGCCTTTTCTACTGATAAGCAATTGGATCGCAAACCCACCTGAAGTGATGATCTTATTGCCAAGATTCAGTGAATAGGTATATGGTTTCTACAGCTAATTAAATCTATTAATTATAAGCTAAAATTCACTGGGCTAGGCAATGATGTTTCACATTTGTACTCTGCCTCAGCTGGGCATGATTTAATGTTTGCTGTACTAAAGGGAACAAAAACCAGCTGAATCACTTCAGAACAAGTATGTATAAAAAACCCTGAATGCAGTGAGTTTGCAATAAAATGTACATTCACAGGACATATAGTGTCAGGTTTTTATTTTGTGAACATGGCTGCCTAAACTCGCTGTTCTAAGAAAATTGATTTCATAAAAGGCAGTTCTAGGGTCATGAACCACATGGCTAATTCAAGATATTTGCATCTAGTGACTGAGTCGGCTGTTTCTCATCATGAGGAGCTTCTGAATAATTGTGCTCAGATCCAACTCAAGATATCTATAGCCAATACGACAGAACCATGTCTTGTAGAAACAAATGCATAGTCCTCTCATCAATGGTATTAAGAGAGCAATGGCTGTGAGTTAGAGCCATGGCTCTCTTAGCTACTGGGGATCTGATGGGGCTGTTGCTGGAGTTGGTTGTAAGTGCACCAAAGGCTGACTTCTATTAAAGAAGAAATTATTAGAAGAAACGCTCTTTACACTGACACTCTCTGCAATTATTTCTCTGTCCTGAGTCTTGTGATAAGACAGTTGAAAAGGTTGTGTCAAAATAGCTCTGGAGTCCTCAAGACTGCCTGATCCCAGTGAGTTTGGCTTTAGGCTTGGGCATACAATAATACAGAAACTCACTGGCTGTGCTGGTCAATGATCTCCTCGTAGTGATAGATAGAGATCAGATGTCCATGGCAGTGCTCTTACTGGCAAAAACGTTTTAATGCTTGGGATTTCTTTCACTCCCTCTCCACTACTATCTGATGGTATTGCTCAAGGCAGAAACTTCAGCAGATGCTAAAAGTTATTTGCCTTCTTGGGAAATTTTGCCTTTCAGCTGCAATATATGATTTTGATATGATTAAACTACTGAGTATGGGGACTTACATGAAGTGCCACCATTCTGAGCTTGTAAGGATTATCATGCCGTCCCCTGCCCCCTTCAACATGTGCACAACATTAAACCAAGTTAGCAATAATATAGTGGTTAGTTTGGGTTTTATACCAGAGAAGTTTGATTCAAGCGAACCTTCAGGTATAAACACTGTTCCCTGCCCTGTATCTGTCTCCGCCTTTCTCTCGCTGCCCCACCTCCCCACCCACACCCCTATCATTGAATGGTCTTTAAGGAGCTCAGTTCTATTCTTTTTGGCTAACGAGCCTTATTTGAGGAACAGAGGAGTGGCCATAACACATTAGATCATTGAGCCTTATATTCTGCCTGTGATAACCATTAGAACTTCCAGAGGAAGGTGAAAAGACTCAGTTGCACCTAACAGCTAAACCTGAAAGGGTCTGACTCACTATGTTTGAGGTGCTGACAAAGGCTCAGCTCCCACTGAAGTCATCTTGAATGGATCTTCCATGGAGTCAGTGCAATCTATTTCACAGTTAGGACGGAGCTCCTAGCAAATGTGTAATAGTGTACAAGGAGAAGGAAATCCCTCATAAGGACTTCTAGAATGATCAGTCTTTAACAATAAAAATAATAATTATTATCATTAGAGATGGTCCTGAGCTGTGAAGTTCAGATACGTTGGTTCCCAACTGAGGTGTTTGTGTCTCTCTTTATTAATAATAATTTGCACTTAATGTATGTGACCTGTAGATAAGGATTACCCTTAGCATGCAGAAGTGTAACTATTACTGTTCATAAAGTAGTTCATCCCAGTGATTTTCAAACCGTGGAATGCTGGCTGGCTGTCTTCCTTGTTCCTCCCTACCAAGTTACATTAAAAAGACAGATGCATATATAGAACTCTTCCATGTAAACATTTGCTATAGCTGCCAGAGACATATTGTGTGATTGTAAATGGAAGGGGAGGTTGTCTGTGCAGTTGTGAATATGAAGGGAGATAATGCTCTCTCTCTCTCTCTCTCTCTAAGAGAGATATGGTGGACACAAAAGAATAATTTGAGAATGGTTGATGCAACCCTTTTTGTAATCTAATCGCAATATTTGACTCTACCTCCTGTGACACTAAATCCCAAAAGGTTGACTATACACCATAAGAAAAAGCCTTTTTTTGTAGCTATTCCAAATTTAATCAAATAAGTAGCCAACTAACCCTTTTAGAATTTAGCTGAAAGGACCAGGAGCGGTGCCAGGGTTTTTGGCGCCCTAGGCGGGGGTCCTTCCGTGTTCCCGGTCGTCATCGGCAATTCTGCGGCGGGGGGAGGGGGGCCTTCCGCGCTCCCGGTCTTCGGGGCACTTTGGTGGCGGGTCCCGGAGCGAGTGAAGGACCCGCCGCAGAATTGCCGCTGAAGACCCGGAGCGTGGAAGGACCCCCCCACCACCACCGAATTGCCGCCAAGGGCAGCAAAATGCCGCCCCCCCAAATCCTGGTGCCGTAGGCAACCGCCTAGGTCGCCTAAATGGAAGCACTGGCCCTGGAAAGGACTCTAAAAGAGCAAAAAGTGTTCTGTTCCAATAGAACAGGAATTACTTGTGGCATTTTTAAATGTATAGGATTTTTTGAGAAGGGTTTTGTATGATTTGGATAATAAAATTATTACAAAATCCATATATGACCATTGCTTTTTAATGGACCGTATTGTGTAAAAGGAGGCCTATATTTTTGCTGTAGCAGTAAAGATACTGGATCACATTCTCTGCATTTATTTACATCAGCAGAGAATTTGGTCCATTCTGTTTGGTTTTATCTATACATTCTAGGCTGAATTTTGCTGTACATGAAAGCGATTGTAGCGGACTTTCTTGTCTCTCTTGTTTAATTATGCGTGTGGAAGATAAGCCATCTATGGATTAAAATGGTTATGTCTCAGGATGCATCTACACTGCAGCTGGAAGGTGTAATTTCAGCTTGCTGAGACATAGGCTGACCGGATGTGTGAAAAATCAGGACAGAGGGTGGAGGGCAATAACCGCCTATAAAAGACAAAGCCCTGAATATTGGAACCGTCCCTATAAAATCAGGACACCTGATCACTCTACTGAGACATACCTGCACTATCTCTGATCCAGCTAGTGCACTAGAAATAGAAGTGCAGCTGCAGCAGCATGAGTGGCAGGGTGGGCTAGCCAATCTGAGACCCTTGGGTAGCCATCCTGTCCTGCTTCTGCCACTACACTGTTGTTTTTAGCCTGGATATGTCTACGTTAGCTGAAATGCAGACCTCCCACCTTCAGCGTACGCATACCTTAAGGATAGTTCCACCTATGCACTCAATTGCACTTCAGTAACACAGCCAGATTAGTGTCTATAACATGGTTTAAATTTCTAATCTTATCATGCACTTTACATTGGCTATAAATGATGCATCATAACCCCACATAACAAGATTGAGATATGACATAAAACATCACAAAGTAAACAGGGTCATTTTACTTGATTTTACTGAGACATTTATCATAATGTAAAACAAACAGTTTACTGAAATTCTTCATTAAGAAAATATTATTGCCACAATGAGCTTTTGAGTGCAGCTAAAGGTTTAAGATGATATAGCACGCTCCATTGTAATCTTGGTAGCTTCCAAAGATGGTAGAAAAAATCTAAAGCCATTTTATGATATCTAACATATACTGATGGCAGAGAGACAGTAAAATTAGAATATCTGAGAATCAGGTCATTTCTTTAAATAGAAACCCTTTTCCCCCAAAAAATATACTGTACCTCATTCACAGCAATGGAGAGACTGCAGCAATATGTAAAAGGAAAGAGTTATAGGCCCAAAACTATAGACTTTACTCACATAAGTGATCTCATTCACGTAAACAAGGGCTGCTAGGCTGAGGCCTATAATTTTACCCAAATTTTATCCTAGAAAAATATATTTAAAGCGCTTTACAATAATGAACTGAGTGAAAATCTTATCTTTATGGGACTATGGTGAATGGGAAGATGATTTTTGTTTCAAAATTACTTTTTCATGCCAACACAAAATCGGGGGCGGGGGAGGTTGAGGGAAATAATCTCTACAGTAGCCATTATATTGCTTTATCCAACCTGGGCGCATCATGTATAAAGAAAAAAGTTTCTCTCCTTGAATGAAAGCATTGTTGGAATAATAGTTTCAGCAAGCTTGGTTACACATTCCCCTCCTGCTGTTCAGTGACCATATTTTAATTTAATAATTTTAAATTTCCTTCACTCTCATCTCTCAGCAGGAACCTAAAACTTGACCTAACTTTTGTACTGGTGACCCCCCCTTTCACACAGCAAGCCTCTGAGTGTGACCCCCCCTTATAAATGTAAAAAATGTGTTAATTTAACACTATTATAAATGCTGAAGGCAAAGTGGGGCTTGGAGGGGGAGGGAGGCTGACAGCTCGCAACCCCCATGTAATAACCTCGCAACCACCTGAGAGGTCACGACCTCCAGTTTGAGAACCCCTGTCCTACATGCACAACCATGGCCAGGCTTGTGTGTCTATGGGCTTCCTAGTAAACACACATTGTGGTAGGGGGAATGTCATTAAATTAACCTATTATGACCTTTTCCTTACTTGAAGGGCCCTGCTCTCACAATTAGAGCCAAGCAGACAGACCCACTACACCAATGTTGAACTCTGCTAAAGTCAATAGGGCTGTATAGGGAGCCCTCAGTCCATCCTGCACAGATCTGATTGAAAGCCAGACTTAGGTTTGCCAGTTATATTTCTATTAGCTCTTTTTCTGTGCTACAAGGAGAGAATTACTACATCTTACATCTAGCCATTTGGCAGGATTTTCCATGAATGAATAAGCAAGTACAAATGGATACTATCTGACTAGGAGGCAGTTGGGCAGGAGAGGATGGGGGCACTTGCCACACGAATCACACATTTTCAGATATTATAACCTATCTTGAAAATTTCCATTTTCATAGTGGTAGGAAGTCTGTTCTTCTATATCCTGCGTTACTCCCTTTTGCTTTCTCCATGCCTTTTTCCGCACATCATTGTTTTGACTGGTAGCACCATACGTTTTCTTTGGACTAACAAAAGTATCACTGTTCAGTTCCGTTTCTTCAGCCAGTTCATCTTGGTCGATTATGCCACATTTCTCTTCGCTGAGGCTTTCAGGGTCAGCCCATTCTTGCTTCTCACCAGAAGCAAAGATAGCATAGAATATCACTCCACTGTAGTGCACGAGAGCTGCTATCAGAAAGACATTTTGCCACTCTTCTCGGGTCTGAAAGAATGATATAGGACTCATTAGGTTTGCAGTAAATGGAAATACTAACAGCTGGATTAGACTAGGAGTTAGCACACATTGTACATTGATTGACTGTCTGATTCCTAATTTTATAAATAAAACATTTGAAGAAAATAATTGTAAACAATATTTCTTTTTCCTCCCTAATGATAGCTAATAAAATACTAATGGGATTTCCCTGTGGGCTGTAGGACACTCATGAAGTTAGAAGGCTATGGCCCTTACTAAATGCGAGGAGGCAAACCCCATTTCAAAGCCATGATTGCTCAGGAACCTCAGCAGTCTTACACTGCAGTTTTCTAAGTAACTCTTGCGGGATTTTCTGCAGGAGAGCATGATACCACCCTCAGACAGAACCCTAGTGAAATTTCAGGGCAAGATGCTTAGCAGGTGTAAATTGGTATCCCTCTTCCATTGATACCAGCTGAGGATACAGCACCTAGTATTTTGCTAAGGAAAAAAAAACCACACAGCTGAAAAAAATTAGAGATCCAATAACCTTTGAAATGATCTTAATCTTGCATGTAATTTAATCCTCATTCTAGAACCAGGTAAGGAAACATTACCTTGTGTTTAGTCATCGCACCAACAATGAGTGGGCACACCATTCCCGACAGTGTCCCCACACCATTGGAGATCCCCATCAGAATGCTGGCGTACCGGGGTGCAATATCCAAATGGTTGACATTAAATCCTGTAACAGCAGCAGCAACAATCAATTGAACAGTCAGTTTCACGCCACGGGGCTAATATGATTTGCTTAACAGTGGTTAAAGGAGATTGAAAAAGGAGGGGGAATCCACACTGCATTAACCAGGGAGAATGGGGAGCTATCCCTCTGCTTTTAGCAAAGGAAGGGGAGCTGCACCCTTTTATCCTGCTTCCCCCTTCTTTTAACCCCTGCATCTCCACTTTTGGGGCATAACAGAGTATAGGAGATATTACTTATTTTGACTACTTGATCCTTGAAGGCTTCAGTGCCTGCAGTCACCTAGCATCTGAAGTGATGCACCCAACATTGAATTTTTAATTAAAGAATTAACAACTCATAAGTTTGGGTCTCTTTAATTCTTCAACTCAGTTTCATGCTTTAATTTAGGGAGCGTTTTCAGAAACATTTTTTCCCTGTAGTTTTAGTGACAATTTGCCAAAATACCAGACAGCCAGAATATATAGTGGAAAGTTTAATTACATTTCCTGTAGATTTCTAGTGGATAAATGTTTTATTAGAAAAGAAACCCCAAGATAAAAAGCAATTTAAGTGATTGTCAAGCAGTGTAATACTGTAGGTAACAAAAGCTGTGCGTATCAGCTGCGGATACCTGCAAGGAAAAGCCATGTAAATTCCAAACTGTATTTTCTCAGGTGTTCAAGGGGACTGGAAGCACTAGAAAGGCTGAGTATTGGTAAAATTGAAATTAGAAATAAAAACTCCTCTCCGATGAGAAAAATCCTGATATATCTGCAGTGGAACACAAGCTTCCTCTTTATCAGGATATCTCTGTGGTCAGCCTTCCATGCTCATTAACAGGAATTCCTGATGAACGGAAGTCACCATTTGAAAAACAATGGTGTCCAAGGAGCTGCAGAGCCCAGCATGTTGCTGGATAAGCCCATGGAGTTGAAAGGAACTACCTGCACAGGGCAGAAATAGTTATAGAACACACAGCATGATGACCCAGCGGGTGTAGCTGGCAGGGGAAAAGCAAACTGACAACTCGGATACAGGCAGTGGAGAGGTAATTCATACACTTTCGGAAAGTATCAGAGTTATAGAAGGACTGAAGAGGGCTGTTAGAGAAGCAAACAAACAGACAGAACCACCATGATTACAGTCTGAGAATTATACTGACTGTTTAAACCACATTTCAAACCTTCTCATCTTACATTTGAGTTTCAGAATAGTTTGCTATGTATCCTATTAAGTTTAATGTTTTGAATGATAACAGCCTAATCTGAGGTAAATGTGTGTTGCAATTCAAAGAGCATGGAGGTATTGTAAACCTAGAGTGGTAAAGACGCAGATTCTCACAAACTCCACCTCATTCATATTATATATATAAATAAAATGCAGGTACAGCAGTAATCATTCTGTTGCAGCAGGAAACAGGGCTTTCCCATAAGCAGCCATGCAAGTAGCTAATATGATTAATAAGATGAAGCTTTACCTGAAATAGCAAATCCACTAAATCCTACTGCCAGCACCAAGAAGGAAATAGCCACACCTCTTGTATGAGAGTAACCAACCACCAAAAGCAAAGTTGCTTCCATGCCAAAACCTGCAAATGAAGCACGAGACTAGATTGAGTTCTATAAAATATACTGGTTAAAAAGACACCAATAAGGACTAACCAATCTAGTGAGTTTTAAAATATGAGTTAATGCACTTTGGGGCATTACAGTTGCCACTGAACCCAGTTGCCAATTTTTTGTGGGTTCACAATAAAATTTTCTGTTTGTATGTTTATTTATTTAAATAGTTCTTCTTTTCCCTGTTGCTGTGAGAGAGACCCTGTAGCGGGGCGGCCTGGCTTCCAGGCGCCCCAGGAAGCGATGAGCCAGAACAGCCGCCAGAGTGGGCGGAGCCACCGCGGCCTGTCCCCGCCCCCCGGAAGTCCAGGGGCGGGACAGGAAGTATAAAGGCCAGGCCACAGCACTCAGTAGCGGGCCGGCAGCAGGAGAAGACAGACGCTGTTGCCCGAGCTCCCGCGGACCTGAGCCTGCCGAGAGCCCGGTACCCTGAGGAGGACTGGCCGAGCCTGCCGAGAGCCCGGTACCCTGAGGAGGACTGGCCGAGCCTGCCGAGAGCCCGGTATCCTGAGGAGGACTGGCCGAGCCTGCCGAGAGCCCGGTATCCTGAGGAGGACTGGCCGAGCCTGCCGAGAGCCCGGTACCCCGAGGAGCGGCCTGAGCTTCCCCCCGCCGAGGGCCCAGAGGGAGTGACAGACCTACCTGGTGCTCGGGGCCCGGAGGAGCCCATGATCTGCGACCCAGCAGACGGAACTCAGGAGGAGCAGGTACCCATGGAGGAGGAGATGGGAAGTGGCCCGGGGATAGCAGACCCCGAACCCATGTCAGTGTGTTGCGGTCAGGATCCCCACTGACTGCGTGGCAGACGGACTGCTGCGGATAGGGCCCCGGGCTGGAACACAGTGGAGTGGGTGGGCCTGTGTTCCCCCCTGCCACCCCGCGCCGGGTGGCAGTCTCTCCTCCTCCTTGTCCAAGGGGCCTGGGCCCCTGACTGACTATTGGTTTGCTGCCCCGCCCTGACCTAGGGCCTGGGCTAACCCAAACTGACCCAGACCCTGCTACAAGGCCTGGGCCACTGACTGACTATTCGTTTGCTGCCCCGCCCTGACCTAGGGCCTGGGCTAACCCAAACTGACCCAGCCCCTGCTACAAGGACTGGGCCACTGACTGACTAGTGGTTTGCTGCCCCGCCCTGACCCAGTGCCGGAGCTGCTAATTGTATGCTCAGTCCCTGCACAAGGGCCTGAGCTCTGAGCTGTTAATTGTGTGCTCAGTCCCTGCCTAAGGGCCTGAGCTCTGAGCTGTTAATTGTGCGCTCAGTCCCTGCCTAAGGGCCTGAGCTCTGAGCTGTTAATTGTGTGCTCAGTCCCTGCCTAAGGGCCTGAGCTCTGAGCTGTTAATTGTGCGCTCAGTCCCTGCCTAAGGGCCTGAGCTCTGAGCTGTTAATTGTGTGCTCAGTCCCTGCCTAAGGGCCTGAGTCCGGAACTGTTACTTGTGTGCTCAGTCCCTGCACAAGGGCCTGAGTCCGGAACTGTTACTTGTGTGCTCAGTCCCTGCACAAGGGCCTGAGTCCGGAACTGTTACTTGTGTGCTCAGTCCCTGCACAAAGGTTGAGCTCTGGACTACCAATTCCGTGCTTAGCCCCTACCCAAAGGTCGGGGCCCTAACTGTTATTCGCTTTGTAGCGGGGCGGCCTGGCTTTCAGGCGCCCCAGGAAGGGACGAGCCCCATCCCGGAACTACTACACGTGGCGAGCCAGCCAGGAGTTCCGCCCAGGATGTGGGCGCGAACCCTCGACTCCGGGGAGAGAGGGGCCGGGGGAGAAAGATCCCCCTCCCGAGACATGGATCTGTCCCAGCTCTTGGCCCTGGTGACAGAAAGCCAGGAGCGGCAGCAGGCGGCCCAGCTGCAACAGCAAAGGGAGCAGCAGGCCGCACAGCTGCAACAGCAGCAGCAGCTCATGGAGCAGCTTGGAACTCAACGGAACCAGCTCGTGCAAGACCTGGTCACCCAGCAGCAGGAGTTCCAGCGGGAATGTCTCCAGCAACTCGCAGCGACGCTGGCCCGACCCGGAGAGGCACAGCCTGGAGGCGCAGCCGGGACTACGCGGCCCAGCCCCCCGATCCGGCTGACGAAAATGGTGCCCGGCGATGACCCCAAAGCCTTTCTCGTCACCTTCGAGCGGGTGGCCGTCGTCGCCGGTTGGGCCCCGGAGCTATGGGCTTCCATATTAGCCCCATACCTGACTGGGACGGCGCAGATGGTCTACCGAGGCCTGTCGGTGGAAGCCGCCCAAGACTACAGCCAAGTAAAGGCTGCCATTCTTGATGCCCTGGATGTGAGCCCCGAGACTTTCCGGCAGCGGTTTAGGAGTCTGACCTACCCCACAGGGGCCCGACCTCGGCAGGTGGCCCAGGAACTCCGGGAAACCTGCAAGCGGTGGTTACAACCCGAGCACCGAACATCGGAGGAGGTAATGGAACAGGTGCTGCTAGAGCAGTTCACCCATGTTCTTCCACCACGGGGGCGGGCCTGGGTCCTCCGGCACCGACCAGCGACCCTGGCCGCCGCCGTGTCACTAATGGAGGACTTCCTCGCGGCTGACACGCCGATAGGCCCGGGACTCCGAGGGCCCCCACCCGGGGCGGAGCGCCCTACCCCCGAGAAGAAAGGAACACCCGCTCGAGCAGATTCACGGATTTCTTCCCGGGGAGCCGAGGGTTGGGCTCGGGCCCCGGTGGCACCGGGGCGACCCGCTCGGACCCCGACCCCCATAGGGCAAAAAGACCACCGAAGTCCGCCGGGACCCCCCCCCCGGCGTCCAGCCCCGGACGGGGCGGGCCACCCTGGGGCCCTGTTTCTCCTGCGGGGAGTACGGCCATCTCCAGCGGGATTGCCCAGGGCTGGAGTGTACCTTTGGCCAGGTCTGTGCAGGGGAGGCTCGGGCCCGTCCTTCCCAGGCGGCTAAGATCACCGTGCCAGTGGTCCTTGAAGGATACCCGACGGTGGCCCTCCTCGACTCGGGCTGCGGACAGACGCTAGTCCGCCAACGCTTCGGTCCCCCGGCTGACGCCCGATTGGGTGAAATTCGCCTGCAGTGCATCCATGGGGACGTACGGCCCTACCTGAGTACCCGGGCCCAGCTGACGATCGAGGGGGTCACCCGATCAATGGTGGTGGGACTGGCCCCACGACTGGCTCGCCACGTGTAGTAGTTCCGGGGTGGGGCTCGTCCCTTCCTGGGGCGCCTGAAAGCCAGGCCGCCCCGCTACAAAGCGAATAACAGTTAGGGCCCCGACCTTTGGGTAGGGGCTAAGCACGCAATTGGTAGTCCAGAGCTCAACCTTTGTGCAGGGACTGAGCACACAATTAACAGTTCAGAGCTCAGGCCCTTAGGCAGGGACTGAGCACACAATTAACAGTTCAGAGCTCAGGCCCTTAGGCAGGGACTGAGCACACAATTAACAGTTCAGAGCTCAGGCCCTTAGGCAGGGACTGAGCACACAATTAGCAGTTCAGAGCTCAGGCCCTTAGGCAGGGACTGAGCACACAATTAGCAGTTCAGAGCTCAGGCCCCTATGCAGGGACTGAGCACACAATTAACAGCTCAGAGCTCAGGCCCTTGTGCAGGGACTGAGCATACAATTAGCAGCTCCGGCCCTGGGTCAGGGCGGGGCAGCAAACCACTAGTCAGTCAGTGGCCCAGTCCTTGTAGCAGGGGCTGGGTCAGTTTGGGTTAGCCCAGGCCCTAGGTCAGGGCGGGGCAGCAAACCAATAGTCAGTCAGGGGCCCAGGCCCCTTGGACAAGGAGGAGGAGAGACTGCCACCCGGCGCGGGGTGGCAGGGGGGAACACAGGCCCACCCACTCCACTGTGTTCCAGCCCGGGGCCCTATCCGCAGCAGTCCGTCTGCCACGCAGTCAGTGGGGATCCTGACCGCAACACACTGACATGGGTTCGGGGTCTGCTATCCCCGGGCCACTTCCCATCTCCTCCTCCATGGGTACCTGCTCCTCCTGAGTTCCGTCTGCTGGGTCGCAGATCATGGGCTCCTCCGGGCCCCGAGCACCAGGTAGGTCTGTCACTCCCTCTGGGCCCTCGGCGGGGGGAAGCTCAGGCCGCTCCTCGGGGTACCGGGCTCTCGGCAGGCTCGGCCAGTCCTCCTCAGGATACCGGGCTCTCGGCAGGCTCAGGTCCGCGGGAGCTCGGGCACCAGCGTCTGTCCTCTCCTGCTGCCGGCCCGCTACTGAGTGCTGTGGCCTGGCCTTTATACTTCCTGTCCCGCCCCTTGACTTCCGGGGGGCGGGGACAGGCCGCGGTGGCTCCGCCCACTCTGGCGGCTGTTCTGGCTCATCGCTTCCTGGGGCGCCTGGAAGCCAGGCCGCCCCGCTACAGACCCGGACAAAACAACCAGGGAAACTGACACACTGACTATGCAGGGGAAACAGTGAAAGTAATTATTGTATATGCAAGGTGCTGTCAAATGCCTAAAGTAAACAAACTTGGAAAAAAGAGAAATATTTCTCTCCTCTAATTCATTTCAACTCTAGTGATCTGAGATGGCCTTTGTAACAATAGTAAATGGAGATTCTCAAACAGCAGTGAGACATCAATATTATAAATCATCAAGTACCACAAGGAACTTCCGGAAACTAACTTCTGTCTTTGTTAAGAAGTAGTGACCATTCTTCCAGGTGCATCAAGTATGGGTGACATGATGGCAATCGCCTGGTCAGTTAATTTGAGAATGTTCCTTGATTTAGGGTCAAATTCAGACCTGCTCCAAGCAGGTGCAACTCTTGATTTACTTCATTCCTACTGTGCCGTATATAGGGACATAAGAACATAGGAACTGACAAACTAGAGTAGTTCCAGGGTCCATCTAGCTTAGTAACTTTTCTCTGACTGTGGTTAGTACCAGATGTTTCAGATGAAGGTGTAAACCCCCCACTGAGCAATTACGCAATAACTAAGGCTACAATTTTGTCACGGAGATCACGGATTCTGTGACTGTAAGAGATGCCTGCAAGTTCGGGTTTTTGCCCTGGGTGGTGGGACTCGGGAAGGGAGTACCACCTCCATCCCCTGACTCACCCCAGTGGGCCACCCAGCCTGTGGGTCACTGTCAATGTCTCTGAGTTACACTGTAATACTTTATTGTTAAATTGTTACCCATTTTTGTTGCCTTGATTGTACCCTGATTTTGTACATTTTTATGACTGTTCTGTGAATTTTGCCTAATTTTACTATGACAAAATTGTATCCGTAGCAATAACATCTCTGTGATGGGATGTTCATCCCATACCATAGGTGACACATAGGGGGGCATGCAGGGTCAAGTGCCCCTCCCCCCACAGATTTCTGCTCAGCCTGCAAGGGGGGAGGAAGGGAGAGAGAGAGGCTCTGTCCTTCTCCACTGTGCCTCCCCATGGTATGTTCTGCCCCTGCCAGAACCGCCACCACCCTCCATCCCAGCATATTTCCAGCTTGCCTAGCCCCTGTCCTCAGTAGCCGGGAGGGAGCAGAGGGGTTGGGCCACCCGTGCCTCCCCAGCCAGGCTCTCTCTCAGGAATTGCTGTACTGCACAGAGCAGCCAGCTTCAGCCGGTGTGAGAAGTGGTTCCATCCCGCTCCCCACCCAGGCCCAGCTGCCAGGGAGAGCGGCCAAACGTGCCATGGGGTAGACGCAGCGGGAGAAGGACAGAGCCCCCTGCGGGTAACTCTGGCAGGGTGGGGAGAGCATGGCTAAGATATAAAGCCATGAAGTTTGCAGCAGAAAGGAGCTGCAGTGTGGAAGTTGGCAGTCACTCTCTGGGCTTAGAGAGGGAAAAATAGGAAACCCATGGAGAGAGAAGTTGTGATTTGTGCAGAAATTGCAACACATAACTATATGTTTTATCTGTAAAATCCAACAGTACCTCCACAATTCATGATTTTTCTTACAGTGGTAGTGGTTAAAATCTTTCTGCTTCGTAAAAAGTCAGCTAATTGCCCACCAATGGGAACAATTATTGTCATGACCATATGTGGAACTGCAGACAAAAGGCCAACCTGAAATTAAACAAAGTATATGTAAACCAATGTATTCTCTCATTCTGTTTGTTTAAACAGACACTAAGGCAGAGGATTCTGGGCTGCACCTCTTACAGAATTTTCAGCCCAGGGAGAAGGGGGTTATGGAATCTTTAAGCCACCTTTGTGCACGGGCAGCTCTAGGCACCAGCATAGCAAGCAGGTGCTTGGGGCAGCCCATTTGCAGGAGCGGCAGGGATCCAGCATGGTAGCTGAGAACCAACAGGGGGCCCTGGGAGCTGTAGTTCCTTGATAGCTCCCTGCTTATAGAGCCAGCCCTGGAGCAGGGAAAGAACTACATTTCCCAGCATTCCCTTGGCCACTACCAATAGGAAAGAGGGGGAGGGAGTGAGGAAGCTGAGACCTCATGCTGCAGCCTGCTGTGAATGGAGAGATGCACTGTGAGTAGGGATACCATATTTTAACATTCAAAAAATAGGACACTCCATGGGGAGGGAGGGTAGCCTCACCCTGCCACCATCCACTCCCTCCGACTGCTCCCCACAGAAACCCCAACCGATCCACCCCCCTGCTCCCTGTCCCCTGATCACCCCCTCCCGGGACCCCTGCCCCCCAGGACCCCACCCCCTCTCTAAGCCCCACTGGTCCTTGTCCCCTGATTGCCCCCTTCCGGGACCCCACCCCCTATCTAAGCCTCTCTTCTCCTTGTCCCCAACTGCCCCCTCTTGAGACCTTCCCCCCAAGTTCCCCCCTAGGACCCCACCCCCTACCTGTCCCCTGACAAACCCCTGGGACTCCCATGCCTATCCAACTGCTGCCTAGGGTGACCAGATGTCCTCATTTTATAGGGACAGTCCCGATATTTGGGGCTTTTTCTTATATAGGCTCCTATTACCCCCCCCCCCACCCCTGTCCCGATTTTTAACACTTGCTGTCTGGTCACCCTACTGCTGCCTGTCCCCTGACTGCCCCCCCCGAACTCCTGACCCATCTAACCCCCCCTTCTTCCTGCCCCTGACTGCCCCCCCCCGCTCCCTGTCCCTTGACTGCCCCCCTGGAACCCGCTATCCCTTCTCCAACACCCCAGCCCCCTTACCGTGCCACTCAGACCAGCGTGTCTGGCTTCGCGCAGCGCCAGACACGCTGCTGCATACATGCTGCCGTGCTCCCCTGCGGAGCCACAGCCCCCCACCCCTCCCCCCGCCCCAGCACCTGCCTTCTAGATTTGAACACCTCAAAATTCAGGAGTGCTCAAGCTCAGTTTGGGCAGCTGTTACTTCATTTCTCCCAAATCAAATATACTGATCCACTGTAACTTGCTGTAGAAAAAGTAGGATAAAATCAAGCAAGAAATGCTTCCCAGTGGTTATTAGGACTGGAATTGCTATTTTCAACAGCCATTGCCTTTTTTTGTTTGTTTGTTTGTTTGTTTGTTTGTTTAAAAGGAAGACAGTGATATTGCATTGGCAAATTCCCCATAAAGAGAAAGAGTGGAACAAAAGAATAATAAAGGCACCTCAACTTTTCCTCATTTATGGAGGACAGTCTTATAATATGCATCCAGATATCCTTCAATCACACAAGCTGAAAATTGTTCCACTTTACTGCAGTTCTGTAACCATATGGGAACCAATCCTGTCTGTGTTCTGTGCACATCTATAATTCCTGCTGAATGACCTGCCCTAGGAGCAAGTTACCAGTGACCCAGGGCTGCGGCGGCAGGAGGGTGCAGGTGGGGGTGGGGGAGAGCCCAGGGCTGGGGCAGCAGGAGGTGTGAGTGGGGGGCAATGGTGGGAGGGTAGGGGGGAGCCCAGAGCTGGGGCGGCAGGGGTTGCGGGTGGTGGGGGAGAGCCTAGGGTTGGGGCGGCAGGGGGGTGCAGCGAGGAGCCCAGGGCTGGAACGGGGGGCAGCCAAAATTTTTTTTGCTTGGGGCGGCAAAAAACCTAGAGCCAGCCCTGCCTTTGTGACATCCCAGTTTTGTGCTGTTCTAGGAGCTGGAGAGGCCTTGGCATAATTTAGACAGCCCTGGAGGCCTAAGTTATGGCAGCCTCCTTTGGCTGGCCAGTAGGCCACAACACTGCCAGAAATCTACTGCCTCCATCCTTCCCTTGGGGGTCCCCTACACCAGGGCTTGTGAGAGGGTCCTTGAGTGGCAGCTTTATGGCTCTCTCCCTAGCTTCTGCACCAGGGGAACTCTCCCTCAG
Source organism: Chrysemys picta bellii (assembly GCF_011386835.1). Classification (NCBI taxonomy): domain Eukaryota; kingdom Metazoa; phylum Chordata; order Testudines; family Emydidae; genus Chrysemys; species Chrysemys picta. The sequence continues at coordinate 87,182,894 of NC_088791.1, read as the reverse complement.
CCTGAAATGGGGCTTTTAGGGCCCTTTTATGCCACTCTGTCCCTCTCTGTCAGCTTAGAGGAGCCAGAGAAAGGTTGGGAATCTCACCCTAGAATTTTCATAAATGTTTCTGGTTCTTATAGTTACTCCTGCCAAGGAGTTAATTAGAATAAATTTAAAATTCCACTTACCCCTGCACTTGTTATAAATAGGCGTAGAAGGATTAGATTTTTATTGGTAAATGTCAGTAAACGTTGTTTTCACCATATACACAGCAACCAACAAAAATAATTCCATCTATAATAACTGAAATTTACGGCTAGGCAGAGAAAGAAAAATGCTACTTGAGAACTTATTAGGGTTTGATTTAAGGATATTTACTTTGTATATTTTGACATGTGATGTTGACAATTGGTGTTTTAATGGTTATAAAAGCTTTAACTTTTTCAATCTCAATGTCTGCTGTCATTCAATAATTATTGTCTGACCCCCCCCCACCCATAATTTCCCACAACTGTGAAAATTTAAAAAGATAAAAATAAGAAAAAAAAGCTTAAAAATAAACATTGATATTATCAGTTGTAACTGGCTTTGGAGGGAGTTGAGGCCGCCCAGCACCTTGCAGGACCAGGTCCAAAGTGCAAGAGCTGGAATTAAGAAACTTACCTTACTTATTGCAAAGCCAAAGACCTCTTCAAAGTAAGCAGGCTGACTTATAAGCAGCAAATAGAAGGTCCAGCTTCTACAAAAGTTTGCCACAATGATTGCATACACTGGCATTGAAGTGAAAAACTTCTTCCACGGGGTACTAAATTTCTAGAACAGACAAATTGAAGACTTTTTGTATAGGTAAAAGCAAGGCAGAAACAAATTTTCCTTTCATATTGGTTGTATCCCCCAGTGCAACTTTACTGATTTCAGAACAGCTTCTCCTGATTTACAATGGTCTAAGCTAGTGGAGAATCAGCTCCTAGGTTTGTGGCTGGGAGCAAGAAAGAGCTTCTTTCTTTGACGTGTTAGGACTTTTGAGATACTGTGTAGAACAGTGGTTTTCAAACTGCAGGTCGCGACACAGTACTGGGTCACGGAATGTAAGGCACTGGGGCGCACTGGCTCTGGTTAGCACCGCCGACCGGGCCATTAAAAGTCCCATCGGCGGCGTTGCCCGGCTATGGCAGGCTAGCCCCTACCTTTTCTGACACTGCACTGTGCCCCGGAAGTGGCCAGCAGCAGGTCCGGCTCCTAGGTGGGGGGGCCAGTTCCTGGCCAATGGAAGCTGGGGGGGTGTGCCTGCAGTCGAGAGCCACATGCGTGCCTCTGCCTAGGAGCTGGACCTGTTGCTGGCCGCTTCCGTGACCCAGCACGGTCCACGGTGCCAGGACAGGCAGAAAGCCTGCTTTAGCACCCCCACTGCGCCGCTGACCGGCAGATGCCCGAGTTAAGCCCACACCCCAACCCTGCGCCCCATCCCCTGCCCCAACCCTGAGCCCCCCCAAACCCAGAGCCCTTTTCTGCACCCCAAACCTCTCATCCCCAGCCCTACCCCACAGCCTGCACCACCTGCTAAGAGTCCTGACCCTCTCGCACACCCTGACCCTCTCGCACACTCCAACCCCCTGCCCCAACCCTGAACCCCCCACAAACCCAGAGCCGCCTCCTGCACCCCAACCCTCTCATCCCCAGGCCCATCCCAGAGCCTGGACCCAGAGTCCTGACCCCTTCCCGCACCCCAACCCCCTGCCCCAGCCCAGAGCCCCTTCCCACACCCTGAACCCCGCATTACCAGCCACAGCCCTCACCTCCACACCCCAACCCTCTGCACCAGCCCTAAGCCCCTCTCACACCCCAAACCCCTCATCCCCAGCTCCGCTGGGTCACGGGCATCAATAATTTTCTTCAACTGGGTCGCCAGAAAAAAAAGTTTGAAAACCACTGATGTAGAGCAACAGTGGTACAGTGGGTAAGAAGAATTATAAAGTAAATTGCAGGAAAGCCTTAATATGTTCCTCACTGTCTTGTAGTGTGATTCAATCTGATAAATTCCATATTGTAAATATGCAGTAACTAAGTGACAGGCCGATATCAGTTTTAGTCTAAATTGGGACTTGAACTAAAGTCCTTGGGATCAAATGGAATTTATGCAATTCACTCTTCTCACTTTGAGTTTCCATTTATGCTTCAGTAATCTGTACAGAAGGAAGAAAATTACTTCAGAACCACACTTATTTACAATAGAATTCCTAAAAGAAACCATTTGTAATGATGGTAATGTGGATATATTTTTTCCTTCTCTTTAAAATGGATCTATTATTTACACAGTGTGGTATGAACTCCACATGGATGTATTTACGTTGATCCAATTAATATTAAGGGTGCAATGGTGACCTTGGATGTGCATGTGTGTCTCCAGCCAAGGTCTGATTGATTTCAATGAATGCATCAGGTGTGCATCCAAGGGTAGAATTTGACACATTATCCAATCACCACGATTGTTAGCCAAATCATCCATAATCAAAAGAGGATTTGGGTTATTTTGTTACAGAATGTTGAAGAATGCAAGCCAGGAAGGAATAGGTTATCAAGAAACAGCTTTTGTTTTTACAAACAATAGCAAAACAAAGTTATATAAATGGAGGAAGACAAATTTGATTGGAAAATATATCTTGGGATTAGATTTCCAGTATGTTACTGGTAACAAAGCTAAGAAAAGGTCTGGGGAGTTGGGGGGGGGGGGGGGGCGGCAATAACAGAAAACTTAGGCTGTTTTAAGACCAAGAGCGTCAGAGAACCCTGACTGTGCATACAGAACTTCCACTGACACCAGTTGTAGGCAGCTTCTGATCTAGGTAGCAAAATTGACTTCATTTTTTCTGAACTCAGTTGGATTACTCATAAGCAAGATCAGAATCTGGCCCCTTAAGTTTAGACAGGAGTAGAAACTTTGAGCTGAAAGGACAATGAGTGGTGTATATTGATTAGATTATTATATTTTTATGCATGGGCTGGATTCTGTAGTCCTTTAAGAAAAGAACAGCTGCCCTTATGTACGCTGAAGTTCTACACTGTATCGCTATCCACACACTGATATAATGCAAAGTCTTAATATGTTTGTTTGCCATAAATGACAATGGCCACCAAAACCTAGGTATTTTCTGTCTATGACCATGCAATTATACTTACACTTGCACTTGCACTAACTAGGCCGGCTCCTTCTCCTATACTTGTTTCTATGTATGTCCTTTCTTCACTGGTTATTGTTGGATGTGCAGCAGGGCTCTCATAGGCATGAAACAGCCAGAACATGTACCAAAAAATTCCAAACATTCCTGTAGAGGTGGAATGAAAACAGATTGGTTTCAAATGCCATTGGGTATCTGTAATGCCTAATGTTTCAATTATTTATCTGAGGACCAAATCAAATCAAAGCCCGTCAGGAAGTCTGCACAAATTCACATGGAAAAATTATAGCTGTGTATTTATACTGTGCCCATCACAGTGGTATCTGAGCACCTATTCAGCACACTGAACTTATGTGCTTGGGGTGATGGGGGCGGGAGGCAGAAGCACATATCTGCATGTGATGTGGGGGAGGGAGGGAATCATGTTTAATCAAAAAAAAAATTGGTATGGGCTATGTAAAGACATAGTAAGCAGATCCTGACTGGCAAACCTTGCAGCACACACTGTGCAAAAGGATCAAAGTGAATTATCCCATCTCTGAAACAGATAAATAAACATGCATGGGTGAGCGTCCCCGCTGGGTGTGGCTTTTGGAGCCCTACTGTTTTGTGAATGGGTAAGTGTTTACGCACAAATAAGAGGCAACTTCAGGGATGTATCAGCATGCTTGGGGCATCGTTGGTAGTTAAGTGGGCTTTCACAAGGACTCGCCAGTATGTAGCCCTGCACTATATGTTGAAATCATTACAGTTTAAAAGCATTTTACAATATGTTAACATAGTATTTTTTAATACTTCATAGAAAGCTGACAATAAGACTGAACAATTTTGATCAGTACACTGTCTAACAATGCTGATCCAACTGTGTGCCATTTTACATTAAACAACTCACCATAAATATAAAAGACTGATGGCCATCCTATATACTGTACCAATATCCCTGCCAAGGGCATGGCAACCACTGCCCCAGCGTAAGAACCTGAAGATCAAAAGGATTGAGAAAACATGTCAGCTATGTTACCTAATTCCTCCAACTCATTTCCTATAGGTATTAGAACAACTACACAGGGAGGCTGGAATAAATTGTGTACCAACTGTAAACCCTGTATATGATGGAAACCACTTCAAGTCAGCACCCTGCAACTACAGTGTGCACTTAAGACCAGCATCACAAAGTCCAAGTGGTACCTTTATCATGCAGCAGCATATGTTGAGATAGGTAAGCTGTATTATCTGCATTACGCATATGGATGAATTGCACTACAGAGAAGTCAATAGCCTGATTTTCAGAAGCATCGAGCAGCCACAATTCTAGACTGAGAATTTAAATACGGTCTCCCATCGTTATGCTAGCACCTGTGAAACTCCACCAATGCTAGCAACAGTGGATTGTACATCTAGACCTGCCATCAGTATGTTCAACAATATGTTGACTATAGCGGCGTTTCTCAAACTGGGGTCCATGGACCCCTGGGGGGTCCCCAAGGAACCCCCAGGGGGTCCGCGAGCCCTGCTGATCAACTCCTCCTCATCTCCTCCCTCCCAGCACCTTCTGCATGCTAAAAGTCCAGCGGTGCAGTGGGGCTAAGGCAGGCTTCCTACCTCTCCTGGCCCCGTGCCACTCTCGGAAGCGGCCCTGATGACCGGGGGTGGGGTGGCGGGGGTCTCCGCACACTGTCTCCGCGCACTGTCCCCACCCCAAGTGCCGACTCTGCAGCTCCCATTGGCTGGGAATTGCAGCCAATGGGAGCTGCAGGGGCGGTGCCTGCACGCAGGGGCAGTGCCTGTAGGCAGGGGCAGCGTGCAGAGACCCCCTGGCCCCCCACCTAGGAGCCGCTGCCAGAGGGATGTGCACCCAAACTCCCTCCCTTCCAGAACCGCACCCCTCCCACACCCCTCACCCAAACTCCATCCCAAAGCCCAGAGCTGCACCCCCTCCCACACTCCTTACCCCCTCCTGCACCCAATCTCCCTCTCAGAGCCCAGAGTCTGCACCCTGCACCCAAACTCCCTCCCAGAGCCCTCACCCCTCCCGCACCCAAACTCCTTGCCCCAGCCTGGTGAAAGTGAGTGAGGGTAGGGAAGACAAAGCGATGGAGGGAGGGGGGATGGAGTGAGCAGGGACAGGGCCTCAGGGAAGAGGGCCGGGCAAGGGCTGAGCGCGGGACTTGGGGATCCCTGAAAAATTGTAAATCAAAATGGGGGTCCTCAGGTTGCTAAAGTTTGAGAACCACTGGACTATACCAATAGTATGAAGAAACAGTAGAAATAAAGTCAATTTTCAACCTGGCAACAGGTTAAGAAGTCTGAGTTCCAGACCAGAAGAGGTGTGTGATATATTGGTTAGGGATGTGGAAAAGAACATGAGCATTTAAGTGTCTGAAAAAGGAATTTCAAATGAGAACTTATTGTCAGACATTCAGAGAGACTAATGATGAAACTCTAGCTTAGCACTGACAAGTGGGTATCTGATATGTTCTGGTCAGGATACCTAGAACTGTGAACCACTGGGTTACCCCTCTGCCTTAGTGAGAGTGAGAGCTTTGCTGCTGCTGCTAAGATGTGGGTCAGCTCCCTGACACACCAGCCTATCTGCCTCACCAGCAAAGTCTTCAAATTTCTGCCAGTCTAAATCCTGCCTTGCAAGTAACAATCAGCAAAACCTGGTTCCCCAGAGATGTCTCCTTTCAGTGTCCAGTCCCTTTTACTGGACTCTCACAGAAATTATTAGGGTCGCTGCCTCCAAAGACACAGAGCACACACCTGCCTGGTAGATTAGCTGGAGTCGTGCACTTCACTGTAATACACAGCACTGAGATTTTTTTTTCAATAAAACAAGAATAAGTTTATTAACAAAGACCAGAGATTTAAGTGACACTAAGCAAGAACAAAAGAGACAGGTATGGTTACAAACAAAACAAAACTGGATTTCTAGTGACTAAAAAACATAATCCTCGCAAGTTATAATCTTCACCTAAGCAGTTTTGTTACTCACATCAGGTTACCAGCAACTCCAGGCCAAGGCACCCAGTGCTGAGAGAATCAAGAGGTGCTGCTCCCTAAGTGGTAGATCACTAAAAAGCCTGTTTGCTCCCCTTGTATTACCCAAAGGCCATTGTCTCTGCCTCAAGAGCCAGGAAGGATTCCTGGGGTGCAGACTCTGTCCCCCAGTGTGCTCCCTAAGTTGCTGCTTGACAGCTTTGTTTACCCTATATGTACATTTACTTTCATGGTCCTCTGCCTGTAACCAAGCTTGTCTAGGGCAAGCTGGGTTTTTGCTCTGCCTCCCAAATACATTTTAAGAACGTATTTCCAGCACACACATATCATTCTTTGTACACAACCTGTACACACATCACAGAAGATATTCGGGACCAGTGTGTCACCAGTTTATGTATGATTAAGGCTAAGATTTTGTCACAGATATTTTTAGTAAAAGTCACAGGGAGGTCATGGGCAATAAAGAAAAATTCACTGAAGCCCGTGACCTATCCCCTGAGTTTTACTAAAAATATCCATGACAAAATGGGGAGCTGCTGGGCAGCTGTGGGGGCCGGCCAGGAGCTGCGGGGTCCCCTGGTGGTGGCTCAGAGCCCCATGGTGCCTGCGGTAGCCCAGAGCTCCAGGGTCCCCCCACAGATAGGAGTTGTGGTGTCCCCACCATGGTAGCTTGGAGCCCCCCACCGCCCACGGTGGCCAGGAACTCCAGGGTCACCCCACCACCCACAGTGGCCGGGAGCTGAGTGGGGACCCCACCGGCTGCCGCGAGTTGCAGCGGGACCCTGCATCTCCCAGCCATCATGGGCTGAAGTCACGGAGGTCTTTGAAAATCATGGTTTCCATGACTTCCGCAATCTCCATGACAAAATCGTAACCTTACATATGATGCCTTACGTGACACCTTTTAGATACATATTATGACAACAGTGTGTTGGGGGGAATGAGTGTCCGGCCTGATATGAGTTATCGTACGGTGGGCTGGCTGCCAGTTGGCTCTGAGGTCTTCCTGGATTAACTCTGCCATAGGTGAGAAGTGTTGCTAATGAATTATTCTGAGGAAGGAGCAGACTCAGGTCTTCACTGTTTGTTTGACATTAGTTCATACTTTGTTAATGAACACTTTTGACCTAAGTACAAACTATTGTCAGACATGCAGAGAACACCTCACTCTACTAGTTTCTTGGAATAACTCATTAGCAAATACTTTTCACCGGTGACTATTCAGACTGGAATTTCATATCTAGTCTACGTCCCAGTTACTCCTGCAGGATTAACTAAACTGAATGCAAGGATTTGATGTGACAAAGTGGGGAATTTTTAAACATTTTTATGAAGTCCATGTGTGCCTCAGTTTCCCCTACATGCAATATTGTTACAGAGTGGGTGCAAAGAGATTGTGTGCTCTCATGGCAGGCTAAGACACTGGTGCAAATGGTGCCTAGCTGTCTGAGCTCTTAGGTCCCATGTCAATGGAGCTCTTGAAAAGAAAGTGGCAAATCCACTTGCCTGAACATGGACACCAAGCAACCAATGACGCAGAGAGATATGGACGTCCCTTGCCTCTAATCTCCCCAGCTTGGGAACAAAGGACTATGTGGGGGGGGAGGGAGGGAAGAGATGGCTGGGGGAAGCAGTTGGGAGCACACACTTGGGAGTCTGACAAAGGAGATCAGATGGACGGGGTGACAGAGCTTGAACAATAGGGTTCACTGCAGCTTGGCTGGGCTCTGGCTACCCAGAATGGACTGTGCTTTAAGCTTCATTTCCCTGTGCTATCCAAGGACTTTCTATGCTGCGTTCCAGTTGACTAATAGACCCTACTGTTTGACAACGCTGGCTGAGTGTCACTGCAGATGCTTGCAGAGGTGCATTGCTCCCTAAGATTGTACAAGTCTCCCTCAGGGGTCTGTGTCATTGGCACTGGTCGAATAGAGCTCACAGTGTGAAGCAGCAGAGCTGAAGGCCCAGAGGTCCAGTCTAAGGAGGCAGTGAAGCCTTGTGGCTTACTCTAGAGGAAAAGTGAGACTCCTAGGGGGGCCTAACATATTGAAGGGATCCTCCCAGAGACTGTTCCAAAGCTGGGACCATAGCACCAATCCTGTGGATATGTGATGTTTACCACTTCCCTTTTCAAAAATAAAATGGGGGTGATCCATAGCATCCAAAGTGGTTGGGGGTCTGAGGGAGTTTGCCAGGGTTTTCCCATCCATTAAATTGTAGATTAAACATGTATACAGCAAAATTCCTGTACATTCTTTTAAAAAATTCTCCCTTTTTTTTGCGCTTCTTTGCCTTTTCCTAGTCTCCCTCTTTTCATCCTGTATTTAATACTATGGTCCCCTAGTCCCTCAATGCCTGTATTTGCTAGCAGACTATTTTTTTCTCTGAATTTCTATCCTTTCAAATTTTTTGTTGAACTTTCTCTCTTTATCATGTCTCCATTTTCTTCCTTGTTTTTTCCCCCACTGTCCACTTTTACCTTCATTGCTTTCACTCTCCTCTTCACCTCTCTGTCCCAGCGTCTCTGCAGCATTCTCTCCCCACTCACCGACCCACCAGTTCTACATCATCTTGGTCCTCCCTCCTCTCCGTCACTATCCTCACCCATTCTAATGAGGGGGATCATATTTCACTTGCAAACCAATATGAATAAATACAATAAAGCATTTCTAAATGGAAACACCAATAAATCAGAAACACAGAAAATCTAGAAATCACTAAACTTACCACAGAAAGACGTGGTTGCCAGCCTGCTTCTCTCCAGTGGGGGAGCCCATTTGCTCCACATCCCATGGCACGCTGGATAGGTCACGCCCTAGCAAATATTTCATACACACACATATCAAATAATTTTGCTTTTACTGTATACAGTTGTTGTTATTTTCAACTGGTATAATTGCTCTTCAATATTAAGAGGATATGGGAGAGGTTGAGGAGAGCTATGAAGAACTTTGTTGGTTGCTTATGAAGATTGTAATGGCTTTGAACAAGAATTTAAGTGGTAAAGTGCTCTGGTGGAAATGTTTACATATATAGCGCATGCAGTGAATGATAGTATTAAAATGTGGTAGATCTACTTTCCATTCCATAATCCTGGTCTTTTGACTTTATGGTTTAGACTAATTGAAATATGTAAATGGGTATAATTAAAATTTAATTATCTTTAAAAAAGCATAAAGAAATGTTATAAAGATGGGGCTTTTCCTAGTAGTAATACTCGGCAGGAGTAAAACAAACTAACATCACTGGATAAAAATGAACAATAAGAAGCAAAGTGGATTATTTAGAAAACTAGAGCGAATCTTTTTCTGACATTATAAAACTGAACTCCCCAAAATGAGTGAAATATAATCAGGCCAAAATGCTGAGTGCTCCTACCTCTACGAGACCTTGCAAAATTCTTACAAACATAACACAGCCATAATGTACTCTTGCAGCAGACGGGATGAACATATTCAGTGTAGATGTTAGGAAAATAGCTGCTCCAAATACCCTGTGGAAAGAAACAGCATAAAAGTGGATATAATTCTTGTTCACTGGGCAGAAAAGACATGGGCCCGTACTTTGTGCCATTTCACCTGCAAAGGACTTGCACAATGAGCCAAAGTCAATCCTGAATATGAAGTCAACAGAGTTGCAGCTACAGACACCAGAGCTGAATCTACCCCTGGGATGAGTCCTCTACCTAAAACAAGAGTTTTGCTCAAAAATTGGTACAGAAAAGTCTACTGTTTTTTTCTTCTTCTTCTCAAACTGGGGTCCTTGGAGCACTTTCTGGAGGTTCATGGTGAACTGATTGGCTCCATGAGTCCTGATTCAGCAAAGCATCTCTGTTTAGGAAAGTGCTTAAGCCCATGCTTAAATCCTATTGAATTCAAGGGAATCTAAGCACATGCTTAATGTGAAGCACTGGCTCAAGTGTTTTCCTGAGCCATGTTGCTGGTTCTGCTAGTTTCCAGCAGCTAATCTGCATTAGAAAACAGTTTAAAAGATACTACTTTCCTAATATTACTTTTCCATATCAGCAATTGCCATAAAGGTTTTATGTAACTGGGAGGGGAGGTGTCTAAAAGGCAGTATCTTCAGTAAGATATGACGCACCCTACAAAAAAAATTAAGAATCCCTACTCTTGAATTCTTAATAAGGCAGGGCACCGCTATGTTCAAATTTTTCAAGAATCTGAATTCACATAGGGCTAGCTGAGTTCTGAAAATGATTTATGTTGGCTGCAGTCGCCCAACCTATATATTTGATTTCAGACACAAAGAAAAGAGTAGCAGAAAGATCTGAGGCATGACTACAGATATAGGCAACATTCTTGGGTTCCCATCATAGTTGGAGTTGAAGGACAGTATAACCCAACTTTCCAGTGCAGGTTACCTAGTACACCTGAGTCTGACTGTGAATCCTTTCAGGCAGGGGAGCCTGGAGTTTTGTGAGAGTAAATAGAGAGCAGTGCAACACTTACTGCACCATAAAAACAGTAACAATAGAAGTGACAGAAAAAGTGTCTGAAACTAAATCATATGACAATCATTTTCTACTTGGCATAAACGATGCTTGCCAGCAATGCTTAATTTATAATGAAAGAGGTGCCGTCGTTCAATCAATTAGATGCCAATGCTCAAGCAATTGTTTTATTTTTATAACTGATGCAGCAAGCCCAGAGGTGCTGGGGCTCTGAGCTGCCGAGCCCAGAGGTGCCGGGGATGAGCCCTGGCACAAATTAAGCACTTCTTGCCTCTCAAGGGCCATGGCATAGATGAAGCACCTACTTGCCTATCTGAGTCCTCATATATGGCATTTGGATGCCCTCTTAAAGAATTCATTTAAAAACTGGACCTACAGTGCCACAGGGAAGAAAATAGAAAAAATAGACAGTGGGAATAATAAGGTGGAAAGAAGGTGCCTGACAAAAAATGGGAATCTTTATTTAGTTAGTATTATTAATATAAGAATTAACTAAAACTTACTGTATTTCTTATATTTTCATACCTTGTTGACAAAATCTATGAATTTCATTTCTATACAACAAATCAGTTCTGTGGATTGCATTACATATGCTATGCATCTCCTAGGTTCACTAATCCAATGTCTCTGGAAATTATTAAACTTCATATCACCAAGAACCAGCTTAATGATCATGTCACAGTAGTGATCCCTGATAAGATGTCTACAGTAGTAAGAGGACATTTGCAAACCACCTTTTTAAATTTAATGAGCCAGATTCTTGGCTGGGTTCTGTCCCCATTGCACTGCCAGAGTCTCAAATCAACCAGATCCAGCTCACGGAGAATTATCCTAGTCTGGGGGAGCTCTCACCTGGTGCAAAGTTGAAGCATCAGGTCCCTGTGACACCATCCACTCATGCACATATTTGGCCCTGATGCACAGGGACCATAGCCAGTTGGCAGACATTAAAGCAGCCCCCCAGGCTGCTACCTTAGAATCACAGAAATGTGGGGCTGGAAGGGACCTCAAGAGGTCCTCTAATCCCTCCCCCTCATGCCAGAGCTAGATTTATACCGAGCATGCCTTCACCCCTCTCTGGGTAAAACCACAAGTTCTACCACTCTCAGACTGGATCTCTGGGGGGCAACCCCTCCACCCCCATTTACCAACCATGTTAATCTGACAGGCCCAACTGTCTTTGGCACCTGTCAGCCCTTTTCACCCTGTGACAGCAGCTGATTAAAGTGGCTCAAAAACAACTTCTTCAAAACAAAGCTTTATGTATTCACCCAAATGTACAGAGCACACAAAGCAAAAGGATTAAAAAAAAAAAAAAGGCTGGCTTATCTGACTGGGGTCTTACCTACACTCTATTGTTTCCTTGCCAGCTTTTGTAAGTTCCCCTCAGCCCAGCCCCGACCCCTCTGCCCCTTCTGTCCAAGAAAGACAACCCGCTTGTTGCCATTTCTCCCTCTCTCAGTGTCTCTGTCAGTTGCTGTCCCAGGGCACTCAACTCCCTCCCCCCACCTTCTTTGCCAGACCAGCATCATTAAGGTTTTAGCATCCCCTCTGGTCCTAGGTTCAAGTCTGGGCAAATAAACCTTGCCAGCCTAGCTGTAACTACACAGGGGGTATTGCCCAATTAACTTCCCCATTGTTTCCTCAAGGACCTTTGTTATTACCTGGACTGTACCTTATCTTTGCCATTGTTTTGTTTCCTGTTTGTCTCCAAACAGACTCCTTTGATTTAGCTCCTTGTAGTCTGGCCTGATAACAGGTAAATTGCAGTGCACCTGGTATTCATAAAACTAAAAAACACATCACTCCCTCATTCTCCACAATCACAGTAGTGTCTACAAACCCAAGGTCCCTTTGGGTGCTGAGTGTTGTACAGACATCAGCAAAGAAGACAGTCTCGGCCTTTGACAGCTCCCGTGACAAGCAGGACTCAGCTGAGGGACACAACAAACAAATGGGCTGGGAGGGCACAGTGACAATAAAATGAACAGAGTCAATATGAAAAGCGTTCCAAGAATCACAATGCCAAAAAATGGAGGTGGAAGCCAATGGTCACCCAGGGACATTTAAAGGGCCATTTTCAAAGCTGAGTGAATATTTAGTTGTGCTACATCCGTTATCACCAAAGGAGGTGAGGGGTTGGCTACACTGGCCACGCATTGCCATCAAGAGAAATGTATTCTTTATTATAATGCTGTAGGAGTCCTCACACTTCCGGGAATTACAGTGCATTCAGAGGTGAAAGTAAGCCGGTGCACTGCAACGGGACGGATCGGCTTCCCCTGGCGGCAATTGCTGCCAGAGCCCTGGGGTAGCGGCAGCAGGGCTCCGGCAGCGATTTAAAGGGTCCTAGGCTGCAGCAGCCGCTACCGCCCCAGCCCTTAAAATAGCCACTGGAGCCCTGCCGCAGCCTCCCCAGGACTCCAGCAGCAGGGCTCCGGGGATGGTTTAAAGGGCCCAGGGTGGTAGCAGCAGCCGGTGCCCCGGGCCCTTTAAATCACCACCCAAGCCCACGGCTGCCGCTGCTACCCCAGGGCTCCGGCAGCATGGCTTGGGCGGCGATTTAAAGGGCTCGGGGCTCCCACTGCCACTACCCTCCGGGGCCCTTTAAATCACCACCCAAGCCCCGCTGCTGGAGCCTTGGGGTAGCGGCAGCGGAGCTCTGGCAGTGATTTAAAAGGCCAGGGGCTCCCGGCTACCGCTACTGCAGCTGAGCCCCTGGCCCTTTAAAGCTCTGCCAGAAGCCGGGGCCCCCTCCGATGGTGATTTAAAGGGCCCAGGGCTCCACTGCGGTAGTGGCAGCTGGAGCCCCGGGCCCTTTAAATCACCCCCAGGGCTCCCAGCCACCTCTGCAGCTGGTAGCTCCGGGGGTGATTTAGAGGGCCCGGGGCTCCCAGCTGCTGCTACCACAGCCACAGCCCCGGGCCCTTTAAATCCTGATTTAAAGTGACGGGGGATTTAAAGGCCCTGCCTCTTCCGGTTGAGGCCCCGCCCCCTCCTAAGGACTCTGGAGTACTGGTAAGTCCTTTAAGTTACTTTCACCCCTGAGTGCATTCCATAGGAATGTAGGTAAAAAAGCGAGGGAAAGAATGATCCACAGGGAAAGAGTAGGATTTATTTTCCACTTGCACAGTTCTAATAATTGAATTCACATTCTGTATTGTTTCATTCCATATAATTTCTTTGTATGCCAAAGATATAAATAAGAGTGGCTGAGCTAGAATTAGCTAGTGTTTTGCTACTATTTATGAGGGTGAGGAATGTTTGCAAAAACAGCCATCATCTTGCCAGCAGTGCAGTACCTTGTATCTAAGATAAACTGGTCTCTTCCTTGGCTAAAAATAGCCCAGTGTTTCTAATTCATTCATGTATTCTTTTCTCCTCACCATTCAGGTCCCTGGCAAGCTGCCACTGTGAAATCAGAACAGAGTTCTTAAATGATGGACTCTGCTGACCAATGGTGTTCTATTCCTGAAAGCCAATATCAGGGATGCGCCTCAGGTTCAGTGTCTCTTTATTAGCAAATAACAATGGACAAGTTAAAATGGTACTTTTCAGTAATCAGACATATTTTTTAATGGTGAGCAGTAAGTTAAGGGGACACTGTCATTAAATGGTTGATGAACTTTTCAAGTCAATGTGGATCTGTGGAAACGTTGGATAATTTATGATTTCACATCAAACTGAAGGGAAATTTGTGGGTTTGGGTGGTTTTGAATCACTTCCAGTGCAAATCCAGGTTACCCAGTGTGTTTTCAGATGAGCTTTGCACTGAGAATTGAAATGATTATTATAAATTATTTGTATTATAGTAGGGCTTAGAGAGTTCAGCTGAGTTGAGGTTCCATGGTGCTACACGCAGTACAAACATGTGGTGAGACAGTCCTTGTCCCAAAGAGCTTAGAGTGTAAGCAGACAGGATCAACAAAGGATAGGGGAAAATAAATAAATACTATCACCATTTATAGAAGGGGCACAGGGAGATCAAACAACCTCCCCAAGTTCGCAAAGAGAGTCTGTAGAAGAGTCAGGAATTGAGCCCAGACCTCCTATGTACTGTCCAGGTCCTTAATAATAATAATAATATATGGAGATATACCTATCTCATAGAACTGGAAGGGACCTTGAAAGGTCATCAAGTCCAGTCCTGTGCCTTTACTAGCAGGGCCAATTTTTTGCCCCAGATCCCTAAATGGCCCCCTTAAGGATTGAACTCACAACCCTGGTTTAGCAGGCCAATGCTCAAACCACTGAGCTATCCCTCAACAAGGCCATCCTTCTCTTCTAAAAGAGAAACTTGGGATGGGTGTTGAACCCACCAGGACTGAATCTGGAGAAAATGGTTCCATGAACACAAGTGAAAACAAAGGAGTTTGGAGTATCTCTAGAAATAAACCTTAATACTACAACTGCAAATAGAAATTCTCTTTTAGGGAATTTTCAGGGGCCTAGCCTGTCTCAAGAAGTCCTGAGTTCTAAACATACTTATCATGGTCAAGTCCTTAAGGCCACAGTATACTGCATAGATGACAACTATGAAAGTTATGTGGCCACACAAGTATTACACTGTGTGCATCAATAGCATGATATGTGTCTAGGGATGGATATAATAAATGCAGTTAGGTCACAATCACCTATGATTTTGTTGTTTACAAGAAAATAGAGGAAACAGAACCAAAAATTAATTTGACCAAAGAGCAAAGTACAACGTATTGCAATTTTTAAAAAGTCAATAAAAGCTGGAGAAAATTGTTACATCTGTATCTGTTTCTCTGAGAATCTATTCTGCGACTTAGAAACAGGATATGGAGGCTCTGATGCAAAGTGAACATGGTAAACAAGCAGTATAATTAATGCTAGAAACTGTAACAGTAGCTTGCCACTTACTGTATAAAACCTAACTGACTTCTTGCCTGTGAGGTACGGAAAGTAACACACCCATTTAAGGTTCCCATCCCAGCACCAATTTCTCTGCTGAATTGGTAGAGTTTGGTTATTAGAGTTCAAACAGGCATATTGAGACCATAAATTAGATTCATGAGTCACAGAATTACATATGCCAGATGATATGGACATATTCTGTACTTTTTCAATACAAGTACATGGAAACCGCTACCAAAATTTCACAAAAGTGTTTTTGATGGTGTTTTTTGTTGTTGTTTTTTTAATATTACAAGCAATAACTTTATGTTATTTAAAATAGGGAAATTTGATACACTATAAATTTCACTATAGAAAGAATGCTCTGTATTGAATTCACATTTCCATTAGATTGTGTGTAATTTGCAGCATATTTGGATTGTAGAAATGGCTACATGTATTTTAAATCAGCTGTAAGGTCTCACAGATTCATCTTCCCACGAAGAGTGCTATTTCTCAGACTTAAAAAAAAAAAAGATTTCTTCAGCTTTACTCAGTAAAATATTGGTAGGCTTGTGGAAGTTGGAGTTGGTCCATTCTGTGAGTAGCTCAGAGAGATCAAAAGACTGGTGATACAACTATGGTCAGGCTAGCTGGTTTGTGGACTGGGTAGATAAGATAAACACTGAACTCAGGCAATTTTGTCTGGTGGAGGAATCAAGAGTAGAGAATGCTAACTTTGTAGAAGGAATGATGCAAACTAAGCCCAGAGTACATTTTGGAAGAGGCAATCTTTGGAGAGGGGTTGGAGCCCTGCACCATTCCCGCCCCTCCCCCACCCCTTTTCTTACACACGCACACACACACACACACACACACAATACATATATATATATATATATATATATATATAGTTTAAAAAACCTGGTTAACAATATTAGAGATAGTGCCACCCTGAAAACCACCAGACATTTTGAGACAACCTTATCCATCCATCACCTATGTTCATGCTCCAAATCCTGGAAACTCTTCAAAGAAATGTTTGAAGATAGCTGGTTTTGTTAAAGTAAAAACTATTTTCATTAAGTTCATTCTGAAAACAACTGAGTGGGGTTTTTTAACTTACATTTTATTAAAAATCAGCAAGCTTGAAAAATGGCTGCACAAATTCGTAAAGTCTGATGAAGTTACAAGAAACTGAAAACAGAGGTTTTAATGCAAAGCGCTAGGCAGCCTTAGCCATCGATGTTACTACTAGCTCAGCCCATAATACAGGTATGTAAGTGAAGGTCTATCTGTATTTTTGTGTGTGTGTGTGCACGCTTTCAGGATAGCATCTTTAAATAGCTCCACAATTCCAACATGCACCTCTTCAAAACCTGTGAACGGCATCTCTATACATTAGGGACCCTTGAAGAGAAAAAGCTGAAGTTTCCTTGTGAATCTATTTCAGAGATAAGTTGAGCCAAAACAGCATTAGGAAAATCTTTGAAAAGCAAATGACAGGGACATGTTTAAATCCCCTTGTGTGATTTGCCCAAAACTTTTCAGAAAACATTTTCTGGGATGACATGATACAGATAAAAATTTCAGATAGACTAAGTGGTTTGGGTTATATTAGGAGTGCATTTCTTTGACCTTTCCTACTCTAACACAAATACAAAGTGATATGTATATTAAACACCTGCAAACCCACCTACCCCCAACAAAAAACCCTACCAAAACAAGACACTCCATTGCACATATTTCTGTCCCCTGGGGAGAGGACGAGAGAACAAACAACGTGTGATAGCTGTTAGTCACCTCACATAATTTGCTACTGGAATGCACTCAGGTATTATGGTGATGAGTGCAATGTAGTAACCTATTAGAACAGAGTTGGAAATCAAGCTTAGACTGGGAAGCTAGCTCCAATTTTAGCTACAGAGGGAGTAGCACCACTCGGTAATAGACATAAATACCGCATATTGATTTCCACCCATAATATCCCTGAAATACATTTATCACAATAAAATGTTATGTTAAATGATGTAACAGTGATCATGAAAAATTATTTATATGCCCCATTATTTTATCTTACCTGTTAGCAGCCAGTTTGTTTGAGATAAACCCTCCTGGAATTTGTGTCACAATGTAACCCCAGAAAAATGAGCCATGTATAAGTCCTACTGTCTCTGGATCCCAGCTGAACTGAGCTTTCTGCAAAGGAAACAGCATTTTAACGATAAGGTGAATATTTAACATCTTGATTGCAAGATAAATCCTGTTTGGAAGTTGTTTAAAAGTCACCATTTGAGCCACACTTCCCATAGTACTATGGATACCATACACTGGACGTGTACAGACTTCTTCTCAACCCGTTACAGCAGGGGTATGACAATTAGCTCATTAAATAGCACCTCAAAACACATTTGAGATAATCCCTTTAGCAGTCAAGTTTTGATTCTGGGGTTCAACCAGGATAAAGCCAAGGACGGGCCTTCCTCAGTCAAGTCTTTGTGCAACTACCTCCCGGTACTGATCTGCCTTAACCATTTTGAGGCCCTAATAGCAATCCCCTTTTATTCACATTAACAGGGAACTGATCTCTTTCATCTGGTGAGTTAGGTCCCTGGCAGTTACCATGTTTGCTCTGTGCCACATCCTTTGTTTTGGGTGGGATACATATTTGGACCCTTTGGTTCTTTTTAATTTGATTGCAGTGTTTTTATTGTTGAGCCCTTAGATTCCTAGCATGAACCACCTGTGTTCGGTGGTGTGTGTGTAGGGAGGGAGGGAAGGGGGAAGATGGGGATGAAACACCCAAAGAGGAGACACTCTGCTGGCTAGTGGGGAGAGATGGCTCCTTAAAACAAACCTGGATAAAATTAGCTAGCTAGGTATTTTATATTAGATTAAATGTGATAAGAATGATATTAGTTTTAAATTAGGGTACCAGTGCAATCACCACAGACGATCACAGATGATCCATAGCCTACAAATATCTGATGAACAGACACATGCCTGGACTATGTGTATCTGTCCCTATCTAATGTAATTGAATTAGGAGATATTTTCAGTCTGCCTCTCAAAGCTCTCCCTGCAAGAGGCTGTTACCGTTCTTTGTAAGCATGCTTAAATGAGCCTGCGTGACATCCTTTGTTTGGATCAACCTTCTATGGCTGGGCATAGGAGAAGTGTGCCATTCTGTTTCACGGTCATCCTCATAGTATGGAAACAGAGAGGAGGGGTGATTAGCCTTCAAATGAATCTTTCGAAGACAGCACCGTCATTTATATTGGGAATCAGGAAGCCTCACTAAAACACTACCCAAAAAATGGAAACTAAAGAAAGTCCTTAGCAATGACATTTTGGTTTATGTTTGTGCCTGTCTGCATGCTATAAGGCAGACTCAGTTCGCCCGGTTAGATTTTTTCAAACAAACAAAATGCAAAACAGTTTCTCATTTTGATCAGACACTTTAATTAGCCAGGCACTCTAACAAAGAGCTGAAAACATTGCTCTTACCCATCAATACAAAACTCAGATGAGATCATGCTAGTGGGCTAGGGTATTTTTTATGGTTATTTTTTCCAAGTGCATTAATTAACTTTGCAGAATGTCCCCATTTTCTATTAATGATTTCTAGTTTAAAGCTTAAAATAATGGTCAGTCCTGAGAGCAAAAAGGACTAACCAGTGTCTTGGTGTTTGAAAGACCTATAAGGGGCACCTTGTCAAGAAGATGGAAGGATTTATGCCCAGAGCAGAGTAAGGAGTAAATCAAGACTTGTGGGCACAGGCAGTCCCATCTCAACCAGCCTCTTCTCATCTGGGCACTCCTACTCTCCCCTGGCCTGTGTAGGAGATATATTCTGCTTCTTACCAAGTCCTGCTTCATTGGGAGAAGCAGCATAGGCTGGATGGATCCTAGAAATCAGGAATTAGACAGAATAAGCACAGGGCCAGCACGCAGCCCAGGCTCAGGGACTGGCCAATGGTGACTACCAGTGGGGAAGAAGTAGTAGGCTTTCCATCCACTTTTGCGGGGCTCATTTGGTGCTTGCAGAGTCTGATCCGTTTGTTTAGCAGATGGGAGGAGAAGGAGGGAGTAAAACAGGAAAGGTTGTTGTGGAGCCACAGCATGATGGGAAGGGTTTTATCCAGCTGCCATCTTCCACTTAGAACCATAAGAAAGAAACGTCTTGTCTTTAGAGCCATAGGGGTGGGAAAGTCCCTGTGATCACAAGTAGAACTGATCAGCATTTTTTAGTCTTGAAAAATACTCTGGGCCCTTTTTAAATTTCTAAAAACTGGTGAAATTTTTGAAAAAAAAATCATGAAGATTTTGACTTTTTTCAAGCAACTCTAATAACAAACTGTTTGGTAGCAGCAAGAAAGTGCCTGCTTCCCATTAGACCTGAGCTGATGACTTGGAAAAGTATGTACAATGGCAAAACAAAGGCTACCCATAGGCAGGCAGGTAAGACTATGTTGCCCTGCTATGTCTGGGAGTAATATGCTTTGCACTTCCATAGTAAATGGCCTTTGTCCAAGGAGCAAAAAGCACATTAAAAATGTAAGTTAAAGCTTAATACTCCTGTGAAATAGGTTATTATCCCCATTTTAGAAATCAGTCAAAAGACACAGAAAAGATAAGTAACACAGTCAAGTTCACACCGGGAGCCAGTAGCAAAACCAGGCATGGGACCCAAAAGTCTTATGGCAATTTTTTTACAGGAATTGAGGTGCCTAGTGAGATTTTTCAAAGCATCTAGATGCTTAATTCAAATTGAAATGAATGGAAGTTGGGCGGCTACGTAGTTTTGAAAATTAAAAAAAAAAATTAATGGAGATATCCTATCTCCTAGAACTGGAAGGGACCTTGAAAGATCACTGAGTCCAGCCCCCTGCCTTCACTAGCAGGACTAAGTACTGATTTTTGCCCCAGATCCCTAAGTGGCCCCCTCAAGGATTGAACTCACAACCCTGGGTTTAACATGCCAATGCTCAAACCACTGAGCTATCCCTCCCCCAACAAACCCAACTAGGCATCTATCTGCACCTTTAAAAATCTGGCCCTAAGGTACCAGTCACATGCTCTAAGGCAGGGGTCGGCAACATTCGGCACGCAGCTCACCAGGGTAAGCACCCTGGCGGGCTGGGCCAGTTTATTTACCTGCTGACACAGCAGGTTCGGCTGATCGCGGCCCCCACTGCTGTCCCGGGCCAATGGGGGCGGCGGGAAGCCGCGGCCAGCACATCCCTCGGCCCGCACCGCTTCCCACCGCCCCCATTGGCCCGGGACGGCGAACCGCGGCGAGTGGCCGAACCTGCCACGTCAGCAGGTAAATAAACTGGCCCGGCCCACCAGGGTGCTTACCCTGGCGAGCCGCATGCCGAACATTGCCAACCCCTGCTCTAAGGACTTGAAAAACTCTCATTGATGTTAATAGAGCAGAATCAAACCCTGACTACTGGACTTCACTATTTCTCCGATAAAAGCAACAGAACAACCCGAGAAAGGATTATTTTTCTACTTAAATAAATAAAGACACTCCTTTAAGACCTCACATCAGTCACTCTGGTTGTGGGACTAGCAACTTTGATCCTGGGGTACTTGATGACAACAAACTATTTTTTTCCTCACTGCAATTAAGTTAAAGACCCAGCCACTGATGGAATGATGGAAGACATCAAAAGTAAAGAATAATTGTAGGATTTAAAAAAATAAATCAGACATTGCTGACCAAATTTTTTTTTTTTTAATTAATTTTTGTAAAGTTAGGCCACTAAAACCAAACTGAGGCAGTGGCCTGATTCTCAAAAGTACCCTATTGCCACAGTTGCCAACTTTCACGTGGGAAATAATCACCTCGACTTTCACAATAAACCAAAAATCAAGCTAATCCCATTTCAAAACAAGGCCAAAACAAGCCAATCCCTAAGAGCCCCAACACTCTATGTGACTAGATCCCGCCGGCCTGCAGTCAGGGACTGTTATGGGCCCACCGTGCACCCCTGACTCTCTCCCTCCGTTGCCCCAGTTTGACCCTTGACCCTGCTTGCCGGGAGCCGATCAAAAAAAGAAGCAACAAGCAACTCAGAAGCCAATTAAACCAAAACCAAGCCCAATTTCTGCATTTTTTTCCCCCACAGGGTTTGGCATGTCTGCCTATCGATCCCTTTTGCTAGGTTCTCAGCACTGAATTCATCAATGACCTGATTTTCAAAAATTAGGATTAGGAGCCTATCCTTTAGGCACCCGTTTTTTAAAACTTTGGCCCTATATGCATAATAGGATCATCCGGAGTTACACTAGCTCGGATAAATGTACAGGGCATATCAACCTTTCGCTCCAGAACATAAAACAACTAATTACGACTGAGGATTAGGAAAGACCTTCCCCCTTAGCTATACTCTTGATAATTGTTTATTATGGAGGTTCTTATACCTTCCTCAGACATTTCTGATATTGGCTGCTATCAGAGCCAGGATACTGTTCTGATCATGATAACCCTCATGTTTCTTCCCAATTTAGCATCTTATCATTTGAGGATATTTCTGCAAAAGGAATGACGAGGAAAAAATTGATGGGCTGGGCTGCTGCTCCTTGTATACAAGTAGCTCCCTGTCCCCCAAGAGTTACTAGGTTTAGCACACTCAACTTCCCTTCTCTGTTGCTTCCCACTTTCCAGACCTGGCTGCAGAACACCCTTCGTTTTGGGAGGGACTGCTCCAAAAACAATGTCTTTTTAAAGCATGGTGGGGAGAAGTTTAGAAGCAATGCTATTAGATTTGTCTTCTCTACCTCCACCAGCCCCCTTCCCATGGCAATGCACAGGAATCCCCATGCATTTATCTGACAATATACCCTGGGCCATAAGAGAACCAATACATTGGGTATTAAACAGTAAAAATGCCCAAGCCTAAATAAAACACGAGTCATGAAATACTTCTGGCGAAAGGCAAAACAACCCAAAAAATGTCAATTGTACCTTGCATGGAAAAGCTAAAAATCTTTGCATGTCAATTTCTTGGCTTAATCTAATGTTAAACTAAGCAGCTTAGAACTCAGAAACAGCTCACTGGACTCAGAACAAGCACTGTACAGGCCACAGCAAGGCAACTTGTCTATATGCTGCTCCATGGTGTGCTCAACCCTGACCCAGAGGGGACCACCTCTGGGACTCAAAGGCAATTTTGGGGGAAGCCATTATAAGTAGAGGGTGCTCAGCACCTTCTTTGGACCAGTGTATGCCCATGGCATTGTGTAAAAGATGTAGGTTTCTATAAGTAGGCCCAGCTTGTGGTTAAGATATTGGACTGAGACATGCAAGAGCCAAATTCAATTTATGTCTCTGCCACAGCCTTCTTGTGTGAACTTGGGTTAGTCTCTCTGTGTCTCCGTTTTCCCATCTGCAATAGCTCTTCCCTATCTCACTGGGGTGTTGTGAAGGTAAGTATTTGTGAGGTACTTGGATGGTGCGGTGATGGGGGCGAGATAAGAACGAAGACCAATAGATGCTTCTTTACCTGAAGCTCTGGTTTTCCATTCACATAGACGGTGCTGTTGTTAACCATTTCCACTATGGCAACACCCAGATTGCACCTAATTCCAAAAGAAATGCAAAAGCCCAGACCACTCATTATGGCAATGATGTAGCGCTTGGGTAGTCCACAGCAATAGCAGTCACATAGGGGAGGTTTGTGAGTGGTTGCCAGCACAGGCCTTCCCTCTTCAGTCAATTCAATGTGGTCTTCTTCTGTGTTGGTTCCATCAATTTTTCTAAAAGGATATGGAGAAAAGGAAAATATATTATTCTGTCAGTAAAACTCTTTCATATGTGCATGGCAGCAACACAGTCTAATCGGCCACTACAGCTATATCCTTATAAGAGATTTAACTCTTGCTATAATGCAGTGAATTAAAAATCAGTTATATGTTTAAAGGGCTATATCTTCAAAAGCTGCCTGAAATTTTTGCATGTGCAACCTTCCAAGTCCACAGACCCACATCAGGTAGTTGGACATCTAACTGGCCAGATGCTCATGCAAATGCTGTTAGCAAGCACAAAGATGGAAGCTGTGTTGAGGTTATCAGAAATGACAAACTCCACAAAGGAAAATAAAACACATTGCTAACCATAACTACCAAATGTTCTAAATTATACCAGAAGCACACACAAAGCTCTTTTTATCTGTAGATCTCAAAGTGCGATACAAAAGGAGGATATTATTAGTCGCATTATACAGATGGTGTTGTAATTGTAGGGGTCCTGACCCAAAAAGGAGTTGTGGGGGTGGTTGCGAGGTTACTGTAGGGGGGGTTGCGGTACTGCTACCCTTACTTTTGAGCTGCTGCTGGCAGTGGCGCTGCCTTCAGAGCTGGGCAGTTGGAGAGCAGCAGCTGCAGGCTGGGAGCTCAGCTCTGAAGGCAGAGCCGCAGCCAGCAGCAGTGGAGAAGTAAGGATGGCATGGTATGGTATTGCCATGGGTGGCTGGTGAACTGCCAGGTGGGGGAGGCTAGCCCCCAGCCAGTCCTGCCCCCCAACCTGAGGACCCGCCCTTCTTCCCCCACATGAGCCTCCCCCTTCCCACGGCCACCAGCACCCTCAGCCCCAGAGCGCCGGGCCAGTAGTGCAGCCACTGAGAACAGGGCAGGTGGGTAGTGCATGACCTCCCAGCCCTAGAGCGCAGGGCAGGTGGGTGATGCGTGGCCTGCCCCCGGCCCCCAAGCAGGTGGGCCAGTGGTGCGGCCCCTGAGAGCAGGGCCAGTGGGTGGCACATGGCTCCCCCCACCCCAGAGCGCAGGGCAGGCGGGCAGGCATTGTGCGGCCCCACCCCCTGGCCTGCTGAGCACAGGGTGGGTAGCGCGTGGGCCCCCCCCCGCTCCCAAAGCGCAGGGCATGTGGGCCCCCCTTCATAGCCCCAGTGCCTCTAGCCCCCCCCTCTCCTCCCAAGCACCGGGCGACATGGCCTCAGCACCCAGGGACCCCCAGCCTCAGCAGGCTTCCCTGAAGAGGAGCAGGCCTGTCTGGGCTGGGGCAGGGCAAGCAGGAGGTGGCTCACTCAGGGAGGTGGGTGGGCGGGGCCATGCTGGGCTGTTTGGAAAGGCAAAGCCACCACAGCCGCCCATGGGTATTGCCACCCTTACTTCTGCGCTGCTGCCTGCAGAGCTGGGCCCTCAGTCAGCAGCTGCTACTCTCCGGCCGCCCAGCTCTGAAGGCAGCAGTGCAGAAGTAAGGGTGGCCTAGTATAGTATTGCCACCCTTACTTCTGTGCCGCTGCTGCTGGCGGGGCACTGCCTTTAGAGACTGGCACCTGGCCAACAGCCACTGGTCTCCAGCTGCCTAGATCTGAAGGCAGTGCAGAAGGGTGGCAATACCTGACCCCCTAAAATAACCTTGCGACCCCCCTGCAACTCCCTTTTGGGTCAGGACCCCCAATTTGACAAACGGCTGATCTCCCCTGTGAAATCTGTATAGTATAGGATAAAAGCACACAAAAGACCAGATTTCATGGGGGGAGACCAGATTTCACAGTCCATGATGCATTTTTCATTGCCGTGCATTTGGTAGGGCCCTACTCATTATAGAACACACTACTTGCTTCGGGTGTCTGCCCTGTTTTCTGACAGTCATCCCGGAGACTGGCACTCACAAACAGAATGACAGAGAGGTATTCAGATCTCTGGGCCTGTTTCAGTTTCAAATATATTTTTTTTTGAAGGAAGGCATGCAGAGTATTCAGGTTACACTATTATACAAATATCTGGACACCATTTACAAAAACATCCCAATACAAGTGGAACATAATTTGTCTAATACAAAAATGTTGTAACATCTCTTAACCACCTTTCTGGGCACTCTCAGATTGCTCTAATACAGTGTCTCTCAGCGTGTTTTCAGATGGGCAACCCCTTATTCAATATTAAAAATGTTCATGACGTCCTTGCATGTATTATAAAAGTAAGAGTAAGAAGTGTATCAATACTAACAATAAGCCTATATAATTTATGTGTGTGTGTGTGTGTGTGTGTGTGTGTGTGTGTGTGTGTGTGTGTGTGTGTGTGTTGAGAGGTTGATGGAATACTAGAACTTGAAGAGTAAGGATGTGCAGGGAGTGGGGAAGCAAGATTTTCTTTGCAATCAATTATCAACACCCCCAACCCCTCGAGGGTCATGACCAAACAGTTGAGAGACACAACTCTAATAAATTCTTATCCCCCCATTTGTTCAGACAAGAGCAACTGTGCTTTATTTAGTGCAATCATCTCTTCTTAATGAATTCATAGCTATCAGAAGTATTGTTCTTCTGGGCAATGACTGCACCAGCTTACACCACTTAATACCACGAGGCCCCTGTCTTGATGGAGGCTCTGGGTTCTTCAGTAATGTAAGCAGGGGTTAAAGTAACTTAAAGGACTTACCAGTACGCAAGGCGGCCGCAGTCCTGGGCAAGGTGGGGGGTGGCTCTGGGCCCCCGGAATGGGCGTGGCCTCAGTTGGGGCCAGACTCCCCCGCCAGCCCTTCAGCGCTGCCTGGCCCGTGCTGCCAGGGGCTCTGGCAGCGATTTAAAGGGCCCAGGGCTCTGGCCGCAGCCGGGAGCCGCAGGCCCTTTTAAACCACCAGGCCCCAGGGCAGCTGCCCCTTTTGCACCACGACCCCACCCCCGTCAGCGACCCTGCTGGTATGGTGCTTAAAGCGCTAACGTCAGCTGTGTACCAGCCCGTACCGGCAGCCACTTTCTTACCAGTACGCCATATCGGCCCGTACCGGCTTACTTTCACCTCTGAATGTAAGTATTAGAAAAGAATAGTAACTTGTGGGGGATATTTTTCCCCACTTCCTGTGAACTCAGTGCTGGTAAAAAGTGTCAAACTGGCAGCCTGGAGATCCCAAGCCCTCTGTTTATCCACACAAAAGATCCAGTGTCTGCAGTGACAGTGCAAACTTCCCCACACTGTTCCTATATCATGCCTTGAGCATGCTTTGAAGGGTAAGAAAATAATTTAATCTCCTGGACCTAGCCTCTCCGCTGAGATTGCCTGTTGTGGTGATAAATTTTGTGATATACACACCTGTCCACTGCAACCAGATTGAAATGTATTTTACATTGGGCAATAAATCACCCCTAAATAGTAACAATTTACTGTCCTGGGCTGGATTTGATCCAGTTTGCTAGTGGTAACAGGTCCATTCTACAGCCCACTTAAAAATCTCCTTAAACCCAGTGGTTCCCAGCCTTCTCCTGGAGGAGCCCCCATTGTGCTGGAATGATTGGCAGATGTGCCTCCCTCCGCTGTGCTTCCTCACACTATGCCCTGGCACCATTCCTGCAATCTCATTTTCTGTCTCCTGGCCTTTAGTCCTTTCTTTTTCCTTTGCATCTTTTACATTTGTGTGTGTTGTGTGCATGTGCATTCTAATTACTCTTCTTCTGCTTGGTTGCTTTGTCTCTCCCTCCTGGATCCCCATTCACTAGAAGGCAACATGCTATCTGGGTTGGAGGCTGCATGGGGCCAGACTCTATGTGCTCCCTTAGGCCAGTGAGAGACTAGTTCTCTACATGCAAACTGTTCCTGTGGCTGGTTGCTTTAGGGGTCATTGTGGAAGTAGGGAAGGAAGCTGAGTGACTTTCAAGGAGCCAACTGCTGCTTCAACTATCATCACGTGAGCACATTTGCAATGAGAGTTGGAGCTGATTTGGGGTTATTCAGCTTTCTCCACCTCCTTTGCTCTTCTCTTATGTCCTGAGTCCCATGACTAAGCCTTCCTCTCTTCCCCAAAGCGGCCTGTCCTCCAATGCTCGGAAGCACTACCCTAAGCCACCCACCTATCAGAAATCATTAAGACAAGAGAGCATTTTCTGTTCAGCTTAAACTATTGATAAAAGAAACATCTTTAAAACCAAACCTCATTTGGTTCATGATTGTATTTACATTAACTATTATTAGCATTATTCCTTTCAAAGCACTCTCCTATTTCAGATAATACTCCTGACCCTAGCATAAGTGCGTCAAATCTCTTACATTTAGACAATGCTGTTATATAGGACGTTGCTTTCCAATCCAACCAGAAGCAGGAATTTTTAGAAATATTGAAAAAAAAAATACTGTTAGTGTGAGATTTCCAACCAAATTTTGCAGACCGAAGAGGTGTGAATAAGTTTTGGAAAAGCATCTTTACTTTGGGGGATTCATCAGAGCTCCGCACTTCTTGCTATTCACCCAACATAAAACTATACATAGCAAAATTGAATCTTAAAATCTAGCTAAGCAAGAATTTTCATTTTTAGCCAAACTAAAAAGTTGCAAAACCAACTCGCATAACAGTCTAGTACTTGTCTTTTCAACAGCAAGTTCATTTTTCTGTGGTCATGCATCTCATATTCATCATGCCCAATCTATAAGAATATCGCTGGTAGAACTGCTAATAACATTAAGAGGAGAATGTACTTTAAGTGCACTCTCTGTACATAAGCTCAATTTTTCCTTTCCCAACATTAACTTTTTATTCATTGCTTTAAAATGGTGGATTTGGGCCTTAGGCCTCAATCCATCAAAACACTTAAATGCATAATTAACTCTGAACATATGAATATCCACATTGAAGTCAATAGCCAACTCATACACTTAAGCATGTGCTTAATCCAATGAAGCCTTGAGCCCTTAGACTGCACTTGCATTACAAAGCCTTTCATTTTATGTTATTTTGTCACCTGGAAATCGGCTCTGAAATGAGACTCAGAATATGACTCTCTTTGCATCTGCTGAGGAGTTACTATTGAAGGATTTTATCACTGTGAAATGATAAGCAGAATTACTTATAAACTCAGAGGAAGACTGAACTGCTTTGCAAGGTTATGAAATGGTTTAACTCTTTCTGATAAGAACTAGTTATTTCCTTCTTCCAGGTACCAGCCTATAGCATATTTGCAGTACGTCACTCTTCTATTTTCCCTTGTTAACATCTCCTGCTGTATAGCCACCCTCACCTTTGGCTGATGTTCATTCATATAAAACAGTAAAAAAAAGTATTTGATATTCACATAATTCTCAGATAAGATGTCACAGTGACGTTGGTCTAGTTGCTTATGAAATGGCTAATTTAGACCATTCCGTAGCCTTTAGGGGCTTGTCAGAAATGTTTACTCACAGTCCAAATAACCTCTGTAATTATGAGATATGATTAAAGCAGAAATAATTTCACACACAAAACTGTGCTGAGGGCCATCTTGCTGGCACAAGACAACTTCAACTTAACTGCTACATTTTTTTAAATACTCATTTTTAAACTTGTTCATCAGAAGTAGGAGTTCCCCCCCCACACACACACACACGCTGCTTTCAATAGACACAAGAGTAGAATTCAGAGTTTTAAAAAGTTGAGATTCCTAAAGAAAGCCATAGCAGATCTTACATATTTTGTATTTAAATTATGAGTTTGTTTCCTGATTATTTTGGGCTCATGTAAAAGAAATGGTTTTGTCACTTATGTAAACAATATGAAGTTGCTTTTTCAACACTCAGCATTCAAATATAGCGGTCTGCCGGTGGAATCTCCATAGCGTCTCTTAGCTGGCTGTGTGGCAGAGAAGCTGTTCTAGAGACGACACATATTTAAATCTTGGAAGAAATTCAAGGCCCCTTTTGAGTAGGGTTACCATACGTCCTCTTTTTCCCGGACATGTCCGGCTTTTCGACACTCAAACCCCCCGTCCGGGGGGAATTGCCAAAAAGCCGAACATGTCCGGGAAAATGGCGGCTCTGCTCCTCCCCTGACTCTTCGGCTCTGTTTAAGAGCCGAGCTGCCCGAGCGTTACCAGCTTCGGGCAGCCCCCATGCCTCCGGACCCTGCGCCCCCAGCCGGGCACTTCCCCTCCCGGGCTCCAGCGGCGCAGGGTCTGGAGGCATGGGGGCTGCCCAAAGCCGGTAGCGCTCGGGCAGCTCGGCTCTTAAACAGAGCCGAAGAGTCAGGGGAGGAGCAGACCCTCCGGCCGCGGCGGCTCTGCTCCTCCCCGACTCTGTTTAAGAGCCGGGCTGCCCGAGTGCTACCGGCTTCGGGCAGCCCCCATGCCTCTGGACCCTGCGCCCCCGGAGCCCGGGAGGGGAAGTGCCCGGCTGGGGGCGCAGGGTCCGGAGACAAGGGGGCTGCCAAAAGCCCAAGCGCTACAGGCTTCACGGTTTGCCGGGCAGCCTCCAGACCCTGCACCTCCGGCCGGCGCTTCCCCTCCCGGGTTCCAGCTGCGCTGGGGAAGCGCCGGCCGGGGGCGCAGGGTCTGGGGGCTACCCGGCAAACCATGAAGCTGGTAGCGCTCGGGCAGCCCTTTCCTCGTGGCTGGGAGTGGGAGGGAGGAGGGGGCGGAGAAGGGGCAGAGAAGGGGCAGAGTTGGGGCAGGGCTGGGGGGTGGGGAAATGGGCGGGGCCAGGGCCCGTGGAGGGTCCTCTTTTTTTATTTGCTGGATATGGTAACCCTACTTTTGAGCCTTCAGTCCTGCCAAAGCTTTAACAGCACCATAGCTTTAACAGTACTGATTGATTCTATTCCTTTACCACACTGAAATCAGATACAGAGAAATCTTGCCAGAGCACATGCAGGTGGGCTGTCTCCAGCTGATCTACCTGTAGCTAGATGAAGCATCCTGGGAGAGCTGTAAAGTCTTAAGCATAACATCCTCCTAAACACTATAACTTTAAGATACCATCCCTCCCTAACCAGCAGGGAGTGTCCCACGCAAAAGACTGCAAATCCATAATCCAAAAATAATAGATTTAGCGGTTTCCTATTGATTTTACCATATCCTTTCAAACATGAGATTTCATTTAAAAACTTTGAAGTCTCTACCCTTTGCAATGATGTATTATCACACACTGTATGTCTCATGTTCTCACTGTAACACAAAATTTTAACTCCAGCCTCAGACTTCCCCACATCATAATCTCCACCATTGCATGGATTTCTAAGAGATCTTGATAAGGTTGGAGTTAAAAATTTGTTTTATAGTGCTATCACAAAGAATGTAGGATGTGTAAATGTTGGAGTTGTTTAGGACTTCTAGACAAAGGATCAGAGTTTGTCAGTGAAAGTAATGTGTGCAAATTAACATATATTCTAGGACGACACATTCAATGGACAGTTTCTTGCTTTTAAGGGTTTGTGTGGGTTGGTTTGCCCCTTAAGCAACTGGTTTTAATTACTTTTTTCCTTTGGGGGAATTGTATGTAAAAGTGAAATTGATTAGTCTGGTTTCATTGTTCAAGCTGAGTGAAATGCCAAAAGCAAACAACCATAGAAAGCAAAAAGGTTAAATTAAGACTGACTTACTAATAACTACTTTTACATCACAGCAAAATATGTAATTAGTAAGCCAAAGTATGTAATTATCTTCCTTTGACAATCTAAGTCAGAAGTTATTGATCAATAAAGTAAATATTTCAAAGAACTGTTCTTTAATTTTCTTTTGCCTGCCTCTCACTCTACTTTCTTGGAAGAGGTAAGATTTTAAGTAACAGCAGCATTTTGGGCAGCTGGCCTAGATGAGATTATTGTGCAAAGCTGAAACATCTGTTCACACCTATATATTTTCAGCTGACTGACAATGCACATGAAAATATTCCTCTGACCTGAGACTCAGTGTTAAAAGTAGTGCTTAGTGAACCAGGAAAACTAGGACCTTGGGCCCAGTATTGCTTCCAATTTTACTATGGACTTTAATGAGACCCTGACTGGGCCCTAAAATGATATAGGTCGTATATTCAGAACTCCTTTATAGCACAGTAGCCCAATTTAAAAATATGTGTATGCTTTACACCTGAGGCATATTGCAAGATGCTTCAGAATACATGCAATGGTCTATTTTGTCTAGTTTAATTTGAAGTGTGCGCTGCAGGACGTTGTTCCACCTGTGCTCATACTGTCCATGATCATCCCATATATCACTCCATTTCTTTGCCCTTTTTTTTCTTTTTGGTATTAAGTTCTGAAAAATAAAATATGAGAATGAACATTTGGACATCAAGCATGGATGGGCATATTTCCACAAGGCATGGCCTCGCACACTTGCTAGCCCTTTTTACACTGGTACTTCCTAAAATTCAGAAACAAAATGGTGGTTACAACAACAATTTAAAATAGGGCTTTGTTTAAAACATTTATGGCCACCTGGCATGCATGACCTCGCTCTCTCCACAGCCCCTGGATTTTAAGGCTATTCCCAGTTGTGTATTGTAAATTATTCATCTTCGAATCTGATCATGTTTCTTCTTGAGGGACTGCCCAGCTTTCACCCCTTCAGTCTTATCTTGCTTTGTCTTCTGTCCTACCTCCCCCCATGCAGAGCCTTGGGCCTTAGGCTTCACTCACTTCTTCCATATAGGTGGATAGTCTCATACAGGGAGAGGAGCAAGCAAAGAACACTCCACATCTCCTGTCCAGTGGGAAGTTTCCATTCCTCTCGACTGGGTCTACACGTGGGTCCAAGCCAGAGAAGGGCTTAATGCTGCATGCTGGGATGCATTTGCCAGGATAGGTCAGACTTACTATACAAAAGTCTCTTGGGTTTTCCTACAAGCCTTCTTAAAGATTGATTTTCATCATTTATGAAGGATTATTTTCAGATGTTCAGAAATGTTCCCTGTAGTGTGTGTGCACGTGTGTGTACTTCTCAGGGGCATTATCCACAGACTTTCAGATTTATTACACATTCATCTACCCTGTAGATAGTCATCTAAACTTTTGGACACAAACCACCTGGGATTTATTACACATTCATCTACCCTGTAGATAGTCATCTAAACTTTTGGACACAAACCACCTGGGAATTTTAAGGATATATGTATCCCAATCTTAAAGTTCATACACGAAATATTTGAAAATCTATTCAAAACAGAACGCCAGTATAGCTCCAATATTTAGTGTTCATAGACACTGTACTCATTTATCCTTTGCTGCTTTCTCTAGTCATTTTCTTTCATCTTGAACAAGGTCTCTAGATTTTTCATACTTAAAACTACTGATTAAACAGCTTGCATGAACTTTTAACAAGTCCCAAAACTACTAAGAAAAAAATAATTTTTAGAGCAAGTGCACCTTCACCTCGCTGTATTTATTTATTTTGGTGTAGAAACTAAACCACATTTGGCAAAGATAAGCAATCACATAAAAGGAGGGAGCAGAATTTAAACAGTTTCATTTTTAATTATTTAAAATTGCAGAGATGCTATAGTGATGGGAAAATTATAAATACCTACAATAAATTAGATCAGATTGATACATTTCAGAATAACCTTTACATGATACAAGGGGGCTGTAGCAACATGAGATAATTACACAAGATTCAAATCTCACATCTTCCTCTAACATCATTAACCACCCGCATTCAAATATCAATCAACTAAAACCCTCATTTATCCGAAGGTGAACACAACTTCTGAGGTCTTGTTCAATCACTTGGGATTTGCCCAGGTTCTAGTCATTGATGGCCAACTCTTGGCATAACAGCACCAGTGCAAAAACCTTAGTGTAGACAGGCAAACCCTATGCAAACTGTGATTTGCACCACAGCAGCTGTTTCAAGCAGGGGTAAACTACACTGAGTGGCACTATAGCAGATTTGGTTGTCTAAACTAGGGATGCAGCTACACCAGTGGCTGGTCAAAGATCGCTGAGATCCTCATGGTAGATAAGGCCTGAAATTGTGCTGTAGCGTATAAAGTTTTCCACATGGAAAATTTAATACACTGGAGTCCTTAAGCGCATACATCTGCAGAGTTTAGAAGCTTTGCAGGAGAAAGCCTGTTTTCCTGTGAAATGTAGAAAAACCTGCAGACTCCTGGCCCCATTAATCCAAATCCAGAATCAGCTGAATGGATTTCAGGTGCCCCGTTCTATTAGGCTAATCAAGAATGTGCTATTATTGCACTTTACACTCATCCTGATTTGGAAGGGTTAAAGCAATTTCTAAAACCGCTAGCAAAGTTATTCCAACTGACAACAAGCCAACAGCAACTTGAGCTTCCATAAGATCACACAGGAGGAAATTATTTGGGTCAATGGATCTTAAATTGCAAGGATCATTTTAAAATATTTGAATGAAAAGTAGAAGAATACCATTTATACAATTATTTTGGAAAAAAAAAAATCACACCTTTAACCCATCATATTTTCCAGTGCCCGTAATTTTCTTTACAGGTTGCTAAATAGCAACCTGTAATCAGTCATCAACCAAATATTCAAATATTCTCTGCTGATTTACATACTGTTGAAATCAGTGTGGTTGGATGGGGAGCAAAGTCATGGCTGAATTTGGCCCAGCGCAATTACCATAATAAAAGCAAATTTCATATTTTTAGTTTGTGTTTTAAGTAGCAGTGGGTGAACCTCAAGCTAAACAGCTACATGTTTTAATAGTTTACAGAAATTTTTCAAACATAAACAAACTAGTTTGGGCTCCAGATATCCCAAGAATAGGCTTTGTCATTAAACTTTCAGTGCTTCTTGGTTTGGGCTTGGTTGTAGACATGGTGAGAATAGCCTTGCATTGTATTTCTCTATTTCCTCTTTCTCTCTTAGCATTAAAATTGGGAAGGGCAGAAGCACATGAACATTTAACAAGAAACAGAGGGTCCTGTGGCACCCTTTAAAAAGAAAAAGTTAGACAGAAAAATCTGTTAGTCAAATATGGCTTGGTTTGGCTCACAAAAGTTTTGGGCAAAGCTTGAGACCAGTTCTTACTGAAGGGTATTTGAACCAGTTTGCCATCTCTTGTTAGAGTTCAGCAACCTTTGGGTAACAAAGACAATTCAAAGCTTGTGTGAGTTTTCCACATGGCAACCAAATGCACTGCCAACAAGCCACATGGATATGCCACTTGAACGTTAGACTGTAAACCATAAGTACATTTGTTCATATGGACCAGCAGGATTCACAGCAAAATGACTTGTGATTTAGTTGTACAGCCATGCGCTCTGTGTGTGTGTGTGCGCGCGCGCGCTGTTTATATACTTTACAAGTCAAAAAGCAAATGCCTGGCTTTGTATAAAAGATTGTAAATGGAGAAAAGTTAAGGAGAAACTATGCAGGGAATAAATACTCTGAGTATGCTTCAATGTGTTTACAAGGTGTAGAAGTCCTCACGATAGCAAGAGATATATGAATTCATATTAGTGACTCCTTAAAAAAAAAAAAAAAGCATTCTCTCCCACTCTTCTGCATATATGTACCACAGTGTAATATAAATATATAAATATAAATGAATTCATTTCTCCCCCCCCTTTCTCTGAATAGAAGACAAGCACAGATGCACCAAGAATTATACCTGGACCAGCACTCCCAACAGAAAAAGCAGACATTTGATCTCTGTATGTAAAAGCACACACAAATCCAATATAATAAAATAAATTAAAAATAAATTAAATTGCAAACAGGGGTCTGATCTTGCAAACATTTAAGCATGTGATTAACATTAAGCATGTGAGTAGCACCGTTGAAGTTATTGGCACTTCATTATGCATAAAATATATAAATAAATGAAGTCAATGGAACTATCCATGTCTTTAAAGTTAGCATGTCTGTAAAGGTTCGCAGGATAGAGGCCTTTACTGATAATATTACTATTTTGTACTAAGATCCATGTTTCTCCTTTACTTATCAATTTGATTCCTTTGTGTGTATAGTTTTTTTTAAATTATTATTCAAAAGTAAAAATGTTCAAGCTTTTGTTTTATTTTAAACTTCCAAATCAAGGTGAAAATGGTGAACTTTTTTCCTGCCCCTAATAAACCCCGGATTCTCTTTTCTCTCTTTCAAACTCCTGTTTGCCCTAGCTAAAATACACACACACACACACACACACACACACACACACTTACTTTTCACTGGATGGCTTTTCTGCTTTTGATCCAGGGTAAAATTTTCAGACGTAATTAAGCAATTTAGGAGCCTAAATCTCATTGAAAGTCAGTAGGCTTCTAAGTCAATTGGACATTTTTGAAAATTTTACCCTAAATCTTTTTAAACATCTATCCATAAAGTTTGCATGTTGTAATTTGCAAAATGATCATCATTTCTCATGCAAGCCAAAAGTAGAAATCACTTCCGTTAAATATTTAAAACTGTGTTTAACTGTGGTCCTTTTTTATGCTCTACATAACACTAGAGTAATGTTTCATAATTTACTATCAACTCTTGTTCAGCATAACATACTTTATAGTCTATATAGAGTCAATGCTGTAACGTTATTTTATGTGCTAACTTTTGTATCTTCTCATGTGTGCTCAGCTATTTTTTCTGCGACCTTAACTCCTATTTTTATTAACAGATTTTTCTTCACATCTTTCCTTTTAATAAACGTAACCCTAAAATTTCTTTAACTAGAACAAAATACGAATCTTTCTTGGACATTTCCATCAGATTTTACCTTTGCAGATTCCCCAGAGAGTCACTAACAGTGGTCTTCACGTCTTCCTTCCCTGGTTTCAAAAATCTGTCTTTCAGTGAACTAAACCCTTCAAAAGGCATCTTGTCTGTCTTCTAAATAAATCCTTTCGGTTAACA
The DNA here is from genome assembly GCF_011386835.1 of Chrysemys picta bellii. Classification (NCBI taxonomy): domain Eukaryota; kingdom Metazoa; phylum Chordata; order Testudines; family Emydidae; genus Chrysemys; species Chrysemys picta. The sequence continues at coordinate 87,146,869 of NC_088791.1, read as the reverse complement.
GTTATTCACTGCTGCAGTCATATTTGCTGTTTTCAGACTTGGGGGTTCCTGTTAGTCACCTTGATGATCTCTGGGACAACAACCAGTTGCTCTAGAAAGTAGCCCAGAAGGGAAAATTCAATGCAGATCCTCCAGAACAAGAAAGTCAGGCAGGCAGAGCTCCAGTATGAAATCTAAGAAGTAAGGGCTCAGCAGCACAATTGCTGCAGCTCCCCTGTGTATGTGCTATAGGGGCTGGCACCTGGCAAGAAGGCGGCTAGTCCAAAGGGCTGCAGCTGGAGGAGCTGGAGATGCTGAGGTTCGTATTCCTGGACCTGGTGCTGTTGCCTGCACCTCACGCTGACTTGCTCAGTCTCATTCTCCCTCCCTCCTCTCGCTGCCTCTCTCATGCTGAGATCCTATGCAAGGTGATGCTATAGTAACGGACACAAAACCTGTCCTCAAGCCACTCAAGTTTATTAATAGGATCTCATCCAAAGCAAAGGGAAGAAGCAAAGTTTATTAAATATTTACAAGTTCTCTCTGATGCAGGATGGGAATTACAGGCTACAGTTCCCAGTCACTGTTTATCCCCCTGTCCATATGAGCCCCCTGCCCACATGCACCTGCCTGATCTGGACTCAGAAATGTCTTCCCAAGACATGTCATTTATTATTGATATCACTAGGGCCTCAGGCAGGCAGATGCAGAAGAGTTCTAAAGTGCTGCTCTTTGAACAGGCAATAAAAGATTGGCTGTAAATTGGGTTAATTTGTTGTTTTTATTTTAACACAAAGAGGGTGAGGGAGAGGACCCTGTCCCACTCAGCATGGCTTTGCTATGACAACATGTCTTTTCTAGCATCGAGTTCAGACTTTTAACAAAAGCTCTTGTAAAAATGCAACTACCTGGCAAACCCCAGTGCCTCCGTGCTACAGGCATTGAGCTGGGGTGACCTGAGACAGCCTGGCTTTTGGCAATACCTCGGTTGTCCAGCTTTTGTTGTGGAAACAAAGGCAAGAATGTTGCCCCTTTTTAGTTGGTGTTGGGATGCTGCATGTTTTGCTTTCCTGGTGATGGTGCGGTAGGGGGGACACAAAACACTCCTGGTTTTGAATTCACAATCAATAGGAAAATAGGTGGATTTATACTTGCCAAGATTCCCCTGCTCCCTTGAGATATAAAGTAAAATGAGCAGCCTCTGTGACTGATGGTCGATGCCGCATCAGATGATCAGCAGACAGGGAATTAACTTCCAGATTAGATCTTGCCCAGGTGTAAAGAGTACCACAAAAGGCAGTGTGGTCAAATGGACAGGGCAATGGGCTGGGACTCAGGAGACCCAGGTTCAAGTTCAATTCCCAGCTGTGTCATGGACCTGCTATATGACCTTAAGCAAGTCACCTCACTTCTCTGTACCTCCGTTTCCCCTCCTGTCCTACGTCTGTCTCGTCTATTTAGACGGTAAGCTTTTTGGAGCAGGAACTCCCTCTCTCTCTCTCTCTTTGTACAATGACTAGCACAATGGGAACCTGATCTCCATTAAAGCCTCTAGGTGCCAAATAATGACTAAAGACCCATAATCTGAGGCAAGTCATGGAATGCCTCAAAAGCTGCTCTCGTAATTGGTGGAGAAGATGCCTCTTGGAAGACAGAGTCTCACTCAGTTGTTAAAAGGCCAGTCAGCAATTTGAGATGAGCTTTTTTAACCTTCATATTCATATAAGGTATTTGCTTCCTTTGCCATCAATTAGACATCTTTTACCTAAAAAAAATAAAGCCTCGGGAAGAAGAGATTGTTGGCTGAAAGGCTTTTTTGTTGCAGAACTAACTGCTTCACTCTTCCTGGTTATAGTCTCCTTCTGCCCTTTAAATAATTCTTTTCCTGCTTCTAGGGCAATGACAGGAAACCCCAGACTCAGAATAGCATGCAATTAATCAGCCACCAGCAAACATGCAATACAGGAGGGGCCTAGTAGTCAGCCAGCCCCCAGCACATTCCAAATACTTATGCTGTAGGGGATGCAGCAAATCAGCCCCAGAATTGACAAACTACAGGTAGAACCACACAGTAAATGAACATCCACCATAGCTAAAATTCATGGCATAAATCCATGCAGGTCCTTCCAAATTTCAACATTTTCCTGCAGACATTTTTCAAGAATATTTGTAAAACCACAAAATTTGTCACTGGGATTCAGGATCAGGTTTAATACTGAAATTACTTCTAACTCATTTTATAAAATTGATTAGCTTTCAGGATGGTGGGATCCCCTTAAAAATATTGGGCATGAGAATAATAATGAAACACCGCATTGCTGTATACATACTTTGTACCTTGTTTGTAAAGGGAAATCATGCTTCACCAATCTATTAGAATTCTTTGAGAGTGTCAACAAACATATGGACAAGGGTGATCCAGCTGACATAGTGTACTTGGACTTTCAGAAAACCATTAACAAGGTGCCTCATCAAAGGCTCTTAAGCAAAGTAAGCTGTCATGGGATAAAAGGGAAGGTTCTCTCATGGATCAGTAACTGGTTAAAAGATAGGAAACAAAGAGTAGGAATAAATGGTCAATTTTCACAGTGGAGAGAGGTAAATAGCATTTTCCCCAAAGATCTGTGCTGGGACCAGTGCTGTTCACCATATTTATAATGGATCTGAAAAGGGGGTAAACAGTGAGGGGGCAAAATGTGCAGATATACAAAAGTATTTAAGATAGTTAAGTCCAAAGCTGACTGCAATGGGATCTCACAAAACTGGGTGACTGGGCAACATGATTGCATTTATCAACATTGAATTTCAACTGACAAGTAATGCTGTGACATTTCCCAGGGTACAATCTAGACTGATGGACAGCTGTGTTCCCTCAATTTACCAACCTAGGGTGCCTCTCACACTGCTTCGCTGTGAGAGCAACCACTCCTGGTCTGCTCTCACACAGCCTCCAGCATGTAAATAACTCCTAGCTATATTGTATGAGTGCTATGGCCAGCCACTGATGAATTATACTGCAGAGCCACACCAGCAAATTCCCAGGCCCAGACTTCCCCCAGAAATGTGCATCTTGTACTGCCCAGTACTCTCCTGGACAACACAAGCTCATATAAAGTCTGTCATTTCATTAATATGCACAAATCTTCATATCACAAATGGAGTTTTCCAAACACGTCAACCCAACCACATTGGTTTATCTAAACCAATAAAAAGTTTATTAACTACAAAAAGATAGATTTTAAGTGATTACAAGTAATGAGGCATAAAAGTCAGAATTGGTTACAAAGAAATAAAAAGTATAATCCAACTAACAACTAATTTAACAAGCTAAGCAAATTCAAAGCAAAGTTTCTCTCACCACATGGTCTAGTAGTCTTACTGGCTGGAATCCTCTCAGCCAGGATCTTCCTCCAATCTAATGATGCTTCCTTTGTCCTTCACGTGTTGTTGACACAGTGAGTAGAGATGATGTTCCTCATTTTGATCCTTTTCCTCTTCTTTGAGAATCATCTCCAGCTGGGGTTCAGGAGACAAAGTCTGGGGAGATGGGAACTTCCAGCTGCTTTTTTACCAAGATGTAAACAATCACTCACACCCTTTTTCCTGCCAAAGAATGGCCGCTTAATCAGGTGATAGTCCATTGGATTTTGTTGACACCTGGCTGAGGCATCAGTTTGTCTTTTGTCTTTGAGAAAACAGCTTTTCTAAACTTTGGATATGTCTCAGTAATGTCATACAGTAAAATCTTATCACTTTACATACAATGTTGCCACACATTTTATCAGGATAACAAATATTGGCAAATTATTTGTTTTCAAATGATACCTCAAAAGTAGGGCCTACCAAATTCACAGCCATGGAAAATGTGTCACGGACCATGAAATCTGGTCTTTTGTGTGCTTTTACCCTATACTATACAGATTTCACAGGGGAGACCAGCATTTCTCAAATTGAGGGTCCTGACCCAAAAGGGAGTTGCAGGGGGTCACAAGGTTATTTTTTAGGGGGGTAGCAGTATTGCCATCCTTACTTCTGTGCTGCCTTCAGAACTGGGTGGCCAGAGAGCGACAGCTGTTGGCAGGGCGCCCAGATCTGAAGGCAGTGCCCCGCCAGCAGCAGCACAGAAGTAAGGGTGGCAATACCACACCATGCTACCTTTACTTATGGACTGCTGCCTTCAGTGCTGGGTGGCCAAAGAGTGGTGGCTGCTGACTGAGGGCCAGCTCTGCAGGCAGCAGTGCAGAAGTAAGGGTTTCAATACCATACTGTCCTATCCTTACTTCTGCGCTGCTGCTGGCGACGGCTCTGCCTTCAGAGGTGGGCACCTGGCCAACAGCTACCGCTTTCCAGATGCCCAGCTCTGAAGGCAGCGCTGCCGCCAGCAGCAGCACAGAAGCAAGGGTAGCAGTACTGCAACCTCCCCTACAATAACCCTGTGACCACTCCCACAACTCATTTTTTGGTCAAGACCCTTACAATTACAACACCATGAAATTTCAGATTTAAAGAGCTGAAATCATGAAATTTACAATTTTTAAAATCCTATGACAGTGAAATTGCCCAAAATGGACTGTGAATTTGGTAGGGCCCTACTCACAAGACATACTTTGTGCAAAATCCATGATAGTTTTATTAAAAGGGTGAGTATAGGGATACAGACTGTAACAAATGCACATTAGAAAACATAATCCCAACTATACATACAAAATGATGGGGTCTAAATTAGCTGTTACCACTTAGGAAAGAGATTTTGGAGTCATCATGCATAGCTCTCTGAAAACATCTGCCCAACGTGCGATGGCAGTCAAAAAAGTAAACAGAATGTTAGAAACCATTAGGAAAGGAATAGATAAGACAAAAAATCATAATGCCGCTATATAAAGCCATAGTACGCTCACATCTTGACTACAGTACGCAGTTCTGGCTGCCCCATCTCAAAGATATACTAGAATTGGAAAAAGTACAGAGAAGGGCAACAAAATTGATAAGGGGCATGGAACAGCTTCAATTTGAGGAGACATTAAAAAGACAGACTGTTCAGCTTAGAAAAGAGATGACTAAGGGTGGGATAGGATAGAGGTCTATAAAATCATGAATAGTGCAGAGAAAATGAATAAGGAAGTGTTATTTACCCATTCACATAAGACAAGAACCAAGGGTCCCCCAATAAAATTAATAGGCAGCAGGTTTAAAACAACCAGAAGGAAGTACTACTTCACACAATGCATAGTCAACTTTTGGAATTCATCGTCAGGGGATGTTGTGAAGGCGAAAAGTATAACTGGGTTCAAAAAAGAATTAGATAAGTTTGGGAAGATAGGTTCATCAATGGCTATTAGCCAAGACAGTCAGGGTTGTAACCCCATGCTCTGGGTGTCCCTAGCCTCTGACTTACAGAAGCTAGGAGTGGATGACAGGGGATGAATCACTCTATAATTGCCCTGTTCTGTTCATTCCTTCTGAAGCATTTGGCATTGGTGACTATGGGAAGACAGAATACTGGGCTAGATGGACCATTGGTCTGACCCACTATGGCCATTCTTATGCAATACTTACCTAGAGGCTGGCTACTTTGCTATCGTATTTGTTGGGGGTGGGGGGGAGAGAGTGTGTTCATTGAAAGGCCTGGAAAATTCTTCACACTGAGGGCACTAATTTAAAAAAAAAATCCAATCAAATTCAGACCACAGGTGAAATCCTGGCCCCATCGATCTCAATGGGAGTTTTTCCATTAACTTCAGTGGAGCTATGTGTAGGTAGGTGCAATTCCATTGACATCCTTTGTTATTTTCACTTTCTATGTTTGTCTGCTGTAGTTTATATTATCTTGAAGGCAGGTACTTTTTTTTCCTCTGTAAAATATACCAAGTTCTAGCATTTTATAAATACTTAATTGTAATATCAAACCAAGCGCTGACGCCGACTCACAATGAGACTGTGAAAAAGTTACTTTAACTTTTCTGTGCCTCTGTTTCTCCATCAGTAAAATGGAGATAATACTAATCCACTTCAGAGGGTGTGATGAGTCTTTTTAATATATTGGGACAAAGTTCCTCCTCTATCTTGGTGGGTCCTGCGCTTATTGGCAGATTTTCTTGCCTCAGAGATTCACTGTGTGGGTTGGGGAACAGCCCAGAGACCTTCCCCTCTGGGAGAACCCACAGTCCAGGTCAATTGGGAGGTTTGGGGGGAACCCAGGCCTGCCCTCTACTCCGGGTTCCAGCCCAGGACCCTGTGGACTGCAGCTGTCTATAGTGCCTCCTGTAACAACTGCATGACAACTACAACTCCCTGGGCTACTTCCCCATGGCCTCCTCCAAACACCTTCTTTATCCTCACCACAGGACCTTCCTCCTGGTGTCTGATAACGCTTGTGCTCCTCAGTCCTCCAGCGGCACACCCTCTCAGCTCCTTGTGCCTCTTGCTCCCAGTTCCTCACACTCGTACCACAAACGGAAGTGAGCTCCTTTTAAAATCCAGGTGCCCTGATTAGCCTGCCTTAATTGATTCTAGCAGCTTCTTCTTAAATGGCTCCAGGTGTCCTAATTAGCCTGCCTGCCTTAACTGGTTCTAGCAGGTTCCTGATTACTCTAGGGCAGCCCCTGCTCTGGTCACTCAGGGAACAGAAAACTACTCATCCAGTGACCAGTATATTTGCCCTCTACCAGACTCCTGTACCCCACTGGTCTGGGTCTGTCACAATATATAAAAGGTTTTGAGGGCCTCCAATGGAAAGCTCTGTCTGAGTGCTAAGTATTATTCACATTGTAACATGAACATTTAAATTAAGAACAAAATAACTTAACTTTGTTTGATATTTGATTGTTTTTATCTGAATTCTGTGACCAAGCATGTGGTGACATCACTGGTACCTGCAGTGAGATGGCTGCTCGTTGGATCGCTCTGCGGCCCCTTTGAGGGAGTACCGATGGCCTATACACGGTACAGCATACACAGATGCATGAGAATGAGGGAGTTTGCACACACACACAGAGGGAAATGAGTGTCTTGAACCTTAAGCTGAGGTTCTTGCTTGGGAAGTTCCTACATAAAAATAGCACCTTTTGAGTCAGGAGAGCTACTCCTAAGGGATGACGCACCTACACTTTTTGCAGCACACCGTACTGCTACATACTTTACTCAGCCGGAGCACTCGGGAGCACAGCTCCACATCTGCTCAGAAGAGAGGCAGCCCTCAGGGCTCCGTGGAAGGAAAATGTCAAACAGTGGGAAACACAGCAAAATGTGAAAGACTTGAGGGGGAGCAGGCAGAGAAAAGGTAGAAAAAAATGAAAGAATGATAAACAACAGAAGCAAAAATTATTTGGAAAAAAGGAGAAAAAACACGGAAGGAAAAATGAAATAAAAAAACCAACACAGAAAGCAAGAAAATTTCACTGATTCAAATTTCTACATTTATTGTTTTTCCAGTATTGCCAACCAGAAACATTAAAAAATCATGAGTTAGGTCCCAAGGATTCATTAGGTTGGCCTAAAATTCATGAGGGTTTTTTTAACTGTTATTTTGTTTGTCTTTTTGGTTTTTGAGCCTTTGGGGGTATTCAGGGCATATTTTCAAGCTTTTCTCAGTAACCAAGCTGGCCAGAACCCACCCCCTCTTTTTTTTTTTTTTTTTTTTTTTTTAAAACGTGAAAGCTGGGATTCTAATGAAACTGCTTGTTTTACCTAAAGTCCCTGCTTCTGAAGACATCAAACACTGCAAGACTCAAAGTACAATTTTGAGAGTTGGCAACACTGCATTTTCCTGGCAGACTAAGTCAGGGGAAAGGAGGAAATAGTTGATCTTGGGCTTCCAACCAGTTGCATCTGTAAGCATGAATCCTCACCTCTAGGTGCCCCTTTCTGCCTGGATGCACTATTGTGAGGGACTTCATCTCTTCACCCATGGTGGCCAGTTCCTTGGCCTGCAATGATCTCTCTCAGCCTGCGTCCTCTCCCAATTCCTCCTGTGGGTGTTCTATGGTTTGGCCCTCCTCCAATCAAGTCACATAAAAGTCTAAAACCCATCTGGGCATAGCACAAACAAATCCTTAATGAAAGTCCAAGTTAATTGTCAAACTAATAGACCTTCTGCCCTTCTCAGGCTTCACTAAAGTTCCCTTACTGGCTCTACCTCCGCGTTTCCCCTACAGGAGCCTAACTTGCTGCTGTAGTGTTCTTTCTCCATTGTATCCAGCCTATTAAACCCTATTCCAGAGCTTCTCTCTGCGAGAGACATCTGTCTCCTCTGTTATCACCCCCACTTAGCTCCCTCGGTCGACTTATAAGGTTTAACTGCACATCCTCTGGCCAGGAGACAATTGGTTAGTCATCCCCCAGGTGTAGAGCACGACTAAGTGGGTTCTTTCCTTTGCCTTGTAGATGATGGGGAATTAAAACCCACTAGCGCATCCTTTTGGATATGAATGGGAGAGCCTTATTTTTCTTCTCAAACCACGTACTTAAAGGAAATTCTTAGAAATGGCAACCATCAATTCCAAGGGAGAAATCTCACAGCTCAACAGCAGAACTCACTAGTATGCCATCGAGAGAGAGAACAGGAGTAAAGACATTAAATGAAATCCCGAGGGGAGGGGGACATCACATGAGAAAGAGCACATATTCAGACCTACTGCATTAGAAGCTGTTCATAAAGGTAGCATGATGCGAGACACTCATTAGTCAAGTAGCCTGCCCCACTACTTCTGGGTTTTGAAAGTCAAGCCTAAGTGAAAATATTTCTAACGTCACAAACCATAGTCTCTGCCTTTTGGAGCTTGCATCAGCAAAACAGCCATTGTAACACAAGCAAAACAACCAGAAATAATAGTAATATTGTTCTTGGACATTAGAGATTAGGATCACAGTTTGTATCTCAGGCTATGTCTACACTACTGTGGTAAGTCCACCTACGCTACGCAACTCCAGCTACGTGAATAACATAGCTGGAGTCGACGTACCTTAGGTCGAGTTACTGCGGGGTCGACAAAAGAAAATCTCCTGTTGACTTACCTTACTCCTCTCATCGGGGATAGAGTACAGGGGTCAACAGGAGAGCGATCTGCAGTCAATTTGGTGGGTCTTTATTAAACCTGCTAAATAGACCGCTGGTGGATCGATGCGAGCATCAATCCCCGCTGTAGTGTAGATCTGCACTCAGTTTCCCCAGCTATAATATGGAGATAATTCTTCTCTACCTCAGAGGAGTTCTATGAGGGCTAGTTTGTTTGTTTTAGCCTTTTGAAGATGTAAAGCTCTATTTATGTGCTAACTATATTTATTATTACATTGTAAGCTCTTTGGGGCAGGAACAGTTTCTTACTATGTGTCTGTACAGCACCCAATACACTAAGGGCCCCTATCTCAGTTGCGGGCCCTTTATGTGCAATCACAACGTTGATAAATAATCACGTACACAATGGATTCAGAAGTTATTGAGCTTGATGCAAAAATCACTGCGTGAAATTCTAGGATCACTGTTATGCAGCTGAGACAAGGTGATCAAGATGGTTTCTTCTGTCTTCGAAATCTATGAATCTACAAAGTGTTCTCTTGGAACAAATGCTCAATATCTGAAGGTGGATTTTAACTGGGATTCTGATCTCTGGGTTACTCTAGTAACTGAGATCAGAATCTAGATCTTTTATTTTTACAACTTGAGCAACGCTTCCTGCATGGGTTCAACCCAAGTCACAATTTTGGATAAAATCCTCACCCCTAGGCTCTAGCATCTGCTTCCTGACCAGATCACAAATATCAGAGATTCAACCATAGTTATCCAAGGAAAAACAGAAAGTGCCATGATACTAACAATAAATTAATAACTACAAATATATAACAAACAGGATATTGAATATTTAACCTACCCGAAGCTACTAATGTAATGCTAAGTTCCTTGCATCTTATATGCTGATGTGTGAGATGTTTTTAATAAGTATCTCCAAAGGTACTCTTCCAAAGGTATGTGGATGCTATTACATAGAATACTTCAACTTCCTCAAAAATAAAAAAGCTCCCTATCCTGTTTCTAAAGGCAGATAACTTACAATCACATTTACAGATGCTAAACATGTATGCTAGAAAGACATATTCTTTGTTGTTTTATAGCAGTTTTAAGACCTTACAATCAAATATACTGAGCAAATACTGTAAAACAGCTAAAAAGGAGACAAGCAAATTACCTCTACAGTATATGAAGAAACATGGCCTACATTTTCAAGTGATGAGATTCATAGTTCCTCAATTTTTGAGTTGTCCAATCTGAGACACATTAAAAAAGAGAGACTCATTTTCAGAAGGTGGTTACTCAACACTGCTGAAAAATCAAGCCACCTTTAAAGTCTGGCAAGTTCAATATCCAAAATCATTAAATTACTCTTGAAAATTTAGACCCACAGCACACTAGAATCTGAGTGTCTGGTTATGTCTACACTGCACACTAGCAGTGGTGGCAGCATATAGAGTATGTTTAGCTACATGAACCAGTGAAAAGCAAAATGCATCCACACTGGAGCGTGAACTACATAAGTCAGTGAAGGGCTCTGGTAGGGTGAGGCAGCAGGGAAAGCCTTCAATAGCTCTCCCCTCCCAGAGCCTCTCTCTGCTGCTGAAGTCTTTCCCTACAGTGGGAAAAGGCTCCTGGAGCGGGGAGGCAGACGAGACACTGCCCTACTAAAAGTAGCAGTGTAGATGGAGAGGCACTGCTTGGGGGAGTACAAAGCAGTGTACCCACAGGCTTCAGGCATGTCTTTACTATACTCATCTAAACAGTGCTTCACCTTCTAGGCTGCTATTTATAACTATGCTAGGGTGGCTACCCATGCATGTACTCCTCTACATGCTGCCAAAAGTAGTATGCATTGTAGACATATCTTCTGTGTGACTATCTAAGTTATATCTGTTTGGCAGTTCCTCACAAGACACTAGACCTGCATGTTAGGTTAAGGTGAAAAGTGACAAGGTAACATCAAAATAGTTTTCAAATTCAGATTGATATTTTCTGTATAAATAGACACACATTCTTTCTCCTATGACATTTTAAAACATGGCCTTTTTCAGCCACACAAACAAGGCACAGTAGTTGGATAAAATAATTTCTACAAAGTCACTGCACATGATTGAAAATCTATGCTGCATTAAGTTCAGCATCCTCACTTAGTTGTTTAGGTTATAGTGACATCTCATGGTAGTTTTATTGTTCTCTATTGAAGTCACAGAATATTCTGAAACAGAACATGTCATTGTTTCCCAGATTCAATAACTATCATTAAGGAACAGGTCTTTGTGCTTTTGAAAAGCTTTTGTTTTAAGATGACTCAAAATGTGGTCTCATTCTGGTTCCTTCAGAATTGCATACGATTTCTGTTTCACCCTCACCCTGGGGAAATGTTTCAAAGGGAAAATAGTCTTCCATACTGACGTCTGCCCATGATTATTAGAAAATTTATTTTAAGTAATGCAGGTGTAGTCCTCAATTCAAACCTACCCATAGCTGCTATTTGAAAATACAGGAAGTCAATTGAATGATTCACCAACCCCCTGTATGTTAGTTCACTGTGTTCCTCTAATCCCAGATCTGGGTCTTTTTAAGTGTATATCATTGCAACAGGTATTGTAAAGCATCCATGTGCTTTGAATGCTAGAGAAAAGAAAACCGTGATACACTCAAACAAAATCCCCAAACCAGCTATTGCATAAGGAAGTATGGCTAGGCCCAGGGTTAGAAAGTTTTATTGCAGTGAGACATTGTGGTTTGAATCCTGAACTGGCATCAAAACATAGTTTATAATGGAGGATTAAGACTCAATGTTTTGCTAACAAATATGCTCCAGTTCATCCACACATTAAAATGGATACAGCAATCACTGGGTGAAATTCTGTGCCAGGGTTCTGCAGGCAATCAGACTAGATCACCATCATGGTCTCATCTAGCCTTAAAAAAATCTAAGAACCATTGCAGAGTCCTTTGTTTGTGCAGCTCTGAAGCTATTCCTGGGCCAAGTTAGAAGTGACACTGACTCTTCAAAAGGAGTATTAATCTAGTTCTTTTTCATTAAGGGAGTTCATAATGATACGGGCTGAAGGTGGATTTAAAAAATTTTTTTTTTAAATCAGAGATTTTTTTTATTTTTAATTTAAATTAAATACATTTCTCTTTTAAAAATCAGGCTATTGAAAATGAAATTTCAAATTCTGACAACCTATGTTAAGGCCTAAATTTATAATCTATCACAATCATTTAAATTAAACACAAAAAGTGAATATTCATGTGTCACAAAGCCACAGAATCTGTGCTATGCCCCAGCATTGGAACAGTCTTTTGGAGGAACCCTTTTAGTGTGCCAGACTGCCAAGGGATCTCACTCTTACTTCAGGGTAGGCCGCACAGCCTCACTGCCACCTACGTTGAGCTACTGGGCTCAAACGCTTCTGCTTCAAACCATCAGCTCTCCTCAGCAAGTCTGTCTGAGAGAATCTCCCGGTAGAGACTTGTACATTCTTCAGGGACTAATGGTCCCCAGGCAGTATTTGCAGCGACAACCCAAACAGCATTTTCAAAACAGTAGGACTTATTGGTCAAGTGGAACACAGCAGTAGAAGTCCTTAGGTTAGCCTAGAGTAATAAAGGTTAAGCACAGACGGTTCTGGTCAAGCCACAATTCACCAGCCAAGTTGTAATAAACTTATTTTCAGGCTCTAGGCTTCTCTACACTTAAAACGCTGAGGCACAGCTGTAGTGCTTCAGTGAAGGCATTACATATGCCAACAAGAGGCCTCCTGAAGGCGTAGGTACCCCACCTCCTTGAGAGGCAGTAGTTAAGTTGAAGGGAGAATTATCCTGTCATCTTAGTGCTGTCTACACTGGGGGTTGGGTCGGTTTATTAACTGCATTGCTCAGGAGTGTGGATTTTTCACATCCCTGAGCAACGTAGTTATAGTGACCTAATTACCTAGTGTAGACCAGGCCTCTGTCTCTCTATGACTTTCTTCCTTAGGCCATGTCTACACTAACACTTATGTCGGCAAAATTTATGTCACTCAGGAGTGTGAAAAACCCACACCCCGGAGCGACATAGTGACACTGGCATAAGTGGCAGTGTGCACAGCTTCTCCTGCTGACATAGCTACTGCTGCTCATTGGTGGTTGTTTAATAATGTCGACAGGAGAGCTCTTGGCATAAAGCAGCTACATGAGAGATCTTACAGTGGTGCAGCTGCATCATGATAGTTGCGCCACTGTAAGCTCTCTAGTGTAGACGTAGCCTTAGTCTGTTTCCAGGTGAGAGAGCTCCCGGCTTCTTCCAGAGCTCATACTTTTTTATTCACCCACCTTCACACCTCTCAGGCCCTTTTTCTCAAATTGGTGTCCCTGCTCAGCTTCCCTGCTGAGCGTGTCAATCAATGAGTCATTAGAGCCTGCATGGTCTCTCTGGACCCCTTGTTAATCGGTTTCAGCCAGTTTTATTTATTCTATTAATTCCAACCAGACAGGGAAGTGACACACACATCTAGGTCTCTTAGACTTCGTCTACACAATGCACTGTTTAGCGACACAGCTGTGCTGCCAAAAGCCACGCAGTGTAGCCGCTGTTTGTCAGCAGGACAAAGCTCTCCCACCGACAAAAATCTTCCACCCCCCAACTAGCAGCAGTAGCTTTGTTGGCAAGTGAGCACTCCTGCCAACAAAGCGCTGTTTACACCGGCACTTTTCGTTGGCAAAACTTTTGTCTTTCAGGGGGGCAGGGGTGTTTTATTCACACCTCTGGATGACAAAAGTTTTGTCATTCAGTTGCCAGTGTAGACAAAGCCTTAGTCTGCCTTGAGAGCAAACCTCTCCCCCACCCCCCACAACTGGGTAGCAATGCAAAGAGTAGGGGGAAACTGAAGCAAATGTAGGCCTCAAAAATATTAAAAATTCCCCACTTCATCACATCAAATAGCATATGTTTGCTGCCAAAATTTTAAAGAAAGTCAAACCATTAAACTGATGGAAGTCACTAGCTAAGCACCTAGAACCAGAGTTTGTTGAAGTGCTAAACCAGCTTTTGACAGCAGTAGTCTCTTCTGCAAGGGCACAGAATATTTTCTTCATTTCAGTTTATTCAATTAGTTCAGTTCAAAGACTAAAGCCATGTCTACACTACAGAGTTAAATAGACTTAAGTTACATCAACGATCATAAACCACTGTAATCATATCACTTATGCATGTTCACACAACACTCCTTGTGTTGGCGGAGTGCGTCCACAGTTGGTGACCTAGCACTGACAGAGAGAGCAGTGCACCATGGGTAGCTATCCCACCGTGGAAATCGCACCTTCCCCCACTAGGAGTTCTAGGAATGGATCACAGTGCATCATGGGGGCAGGATCACCGCCCCATGATGCAGTTTTATCTGTCCCATAATTCCAAGAGCCTCTGTGTTTTGTGCCATTTTTCAACTGCCCCTGTAAACTTTGTGCCTGCTATCTCTACCCAAAAGCATGGATCTTGCACTGCTCTCCAGTCCTATGATGACTGTTATGAACACAATGCAGCTGATCCTGCAGTATTTCATGAGCTGCGAATCTGAACAGGAATCAACGGTGCCTGCCCTGCTGTATACCATGGAAAGAAACAATGGTTGGCATTCATGGAGCAGCTGCACACGGTGGACCATCACTATTGGGCTCGGGAAACAAGCACTGAGTGGTGGGATCAGATTGTGATGCAGGTATGGGATGATGAGCAGTGGCTGCAGAACTTTTGTATGTGCGAAGCCACCTTCCTTGAACTCTGTGTGGCGCTTGCCCCTGACCGGTGGTGCAAGGACACCAGAATGAGAGTTGGTCTAATGGTGGAGAAGTGAGTCCACCGGGGGAGTTGCGGTGATGCAAGTGTTCAGGGCCATTAATCATTTTCTGCTACAAAGGACTGTGACTCTGGGCTATGTGAGGAAAACAGTGGATGGCTTTGAGGCAATGGGATTCCTTAACTGCAGTGAGGCAATAGATGGGGCACACATCCCAATTCTGGCCCCAGACCATCTTGCAATGGAGCACATCAACAGAAAGGGCTTTACAGCACTGCAGGCACTCGTAAATCACTGGGGTCATTTCACTGACATGAATGCAGGGTAACTAGGGAAGGTGCATGATGCATCTGCAGGAACACTGACCTGTACAGAAAGCTGCATGCAGGGACTTTCTTTCCAGACCAGAAGATTCCAATAGGGAATGTGGAAATGTCCATAGTGATCCAAGGAGACCAGCCTACCCCTTACTCTCCCAGCTCATGAATAAAGCTGTGAGTTTGCCATGGAGATCACCGAAGTCATGCACTGGCAGTGCCCCCGGAGCCCTCCCCACAACACCTCCAGCACCCCCCGGGCCACCCGCTGAGCATTCACCCCACACACACACAGCACCCCCCAGGCCACCCACCCAAACACCCGCAGCACTCCCAAGATTTAGTCAGGGGTATAGTTACAAGCCATGGACAGGTCACAGGCTGTGAATTTTTGTTTACTGCCCGTGACCTGCCCATGACTTTTACTAAAAATACCTGTGACTAAAACATGAAGCCTTACTCTGGAAACCTTGACAGCAGCAAGGAGCGCTTCAACAATAGGCTCAGCAGGTGCAGAATGATCATAGAATGTGTTTGGCAGATTAAAGGGTCACTGGCGCTGCCTTTTTGGCAGGTCAGACCTCAGTGAGGAAAATATTCCCATAGCAATAGCAGCCTGCTGTGCTCTGCACAACATTTGTGAAGCCAAGCAGGGAAAGTTTCTCCAGGGGTGGAGCATTGAGGTCGGTCGCCTGGTGGGAGACTTTGAGCAGCCAGACACCAGTGCTATTAGAGGGGGTCAGTTGGGGGCTTATTCAAATCAGGGAGGCTTTGAAGCAGCATTTTGACAATGAGCCCCAGTAATGTGTTTTTCTGTAATGAATTGAGTCAGGCATTGTTTACTTGCCACATTGAAAGACCACTGTAATGATTCCTGCCTGAGCATTAATTGTAGTCAGCAAATGTGCCGACTGTCACGGTGTATGAATTTCTGTTGCAACCACCCTGTATAGGTCACAAATAAAGATTCACTGTCTTCATAAGACACAATTTTTATTAAAAAGCAATACCCAGATTAACATTTCTTACAAGAGACATGACAGTGAGCAGCACTTGCTGAAGTGAGGCTCTCACAGCTGTGTGTAAGTCCAATTGTTGTTATGGAAAATGTCCCTGGGGTGAGCACAAAGGGTACTGCGATGGGCCAGGAACATGAGAGGAATGTGAGGGGGGGGAGTTTGGGGAGCACAAGAAAGGAAGCTCTGTATGGGCTACAGGGGGAGTCAAGCGTGCATGCATTGCGCCTGCAGTGCAGTCAGGGACCTCAGCATCTCTATTTGGTTTTCCATGAGCTTTATTATCCACTCATGGGCCTGTCTCCTCTCCTGGCTATCCATTTCTTGTTTCTCTCTCTCCATGGTCTATGTTCACTAATTGGCCTGATCTGACGATTACAGTACTTTGCAAAATATGTCCTCCTTACTCCTCCTCATTCACTTCCTTATCTGACGGAGGTGCTCTGCCGGTGTATCGGAGCTGGCCCTCAAGGGCACATTTGCAGAAACCAAAGAAACAATACACAGAGTCAGTATTGTGTGTGCCTTGAATCATGCCTCTTGCGCACTTTTCCCTTGGCAAGCACGCAGCATGGCCAGAGCACTAAACATGGTGAGTTTGGCTTGGAGGGTAGGGGGTGGACAGTGTAAGATAGGACAAAGGGCCTGGGTGGTTTCAAAAGGGGATCAGTACAAGCGCCTAGGGACACTATTCTGAATACTGGCTCCGTTTTCCACAGTTGGGGTAATCAAAACTGAAATCATACTAGTCAGGGTAACTGAAGATGCAAGGGTGCATATCCTGCATGCGTGCGGCTTCAGACCAGGTCCATATGCTGCTCGCTTGGGTGCTGCTTTGGTTCCTGCAGAAGTAATTGCTTATTAGTGGGGCAGTTTCCTACAATGGGGGAAAGAAACAAAGCTGCTCTGCCAAGGAACCTTTGGCAGAGGATTGGAGAGTATCTGCAGGAAAGTTTCCTAGAGATCTCTGCAGGATTCTTGGAAGAGTTCAGTGTGCATTAATAAATTTTTCCGAAGGGCCTCCACTGTGTAGCTGCACGTGAACGTGAAGCAGACGCAAACAGTACCTAATGTTGTTAATTTCAATCTCTTCTCCGACGTGCACCATGCAAACAAAATAAAGGACACTGCTACCTTATGTGCACTATCAAAGCAAAATGAATACTTACCAGAACTCCCCTCTCCTGCTTCAGTTATGCCAGAGACAGACTGCTGGCACTGGCTAGACCCCTCCGGAGTCAAAAAGATGTCCTGGCTTGCCATGCCACCGGACAAGATCGTCGCCGGTCCCACATCCTCCTCCAACTCGACCTCCTCTTTCACCACTTCGTCCTCGGGGTTGACTCTGCTGGCCACTGCCTCCAGATCCCCCCCCCCCCCCGAAGTATCCACAGGGCTCTTGGCAGTGTAGATGGGGGTCATTGCTGAGGATGGCGTGCTGCTCCTTGTAGAAGGGGCATGTTTTCAATGCCACACCAGAGCGACAGTTGGTTTCCTTTGTCTTCTGGTATGCCTGCCTCAGTTCCTTCATCTTAGCATAGTACTGCTGTGTCCCCCTTTCAGGCCCCTTCTCATCCAAGCAATGAGCAATCTGCTCAAAGTTCCTACAGCTAGATTGGCATGGTCAGCTGGGAAGATGTGATGTGAGCTGTCCATGCCAAGCAAACAGGAAGTGGAATTTCAAAAATTCACAGGGCTTTAAAGTGGGAGGGGCACATGCCTGTGTACCTGGCTGCAGGGCAGAGGAGTAGAAACTGCTTACCAGAGCGGTCATGATGGTTATTGTGGGATGCCTCCTGGAGACCACTTAGTAATGTCTACATTGACACTGCATCACTCTGTCGCAAAAAAACTCTATGCTGCTTGTTGATGTGGTTTATTATGTAGACGTAGCAGGAGCGTTAAAGCGGCAGGAGGAGTATTGTGTGTGTATATATCTCCACTGTTTTGTCAATGAACCCTGACTTTTGTCAACAAAACTATGCAGCATAGACAGGCCTAATTCATTTGAAGTTAAGAAACCAATCAGGAAGTTGAAAAGGCAGGAAAGCTTATTTTCCTCTTTCAATCTATGAATAAAAATGAGGTGGAGATGATGAGATCTATTAGTTTTAAAATCTTGAACGTCAGGGTGACCAGAAACCATTCACTTTACTAGAGCTAGGCAATGTTTTTCAGCAAATAGTACTGAAACTATTCACAAATTCAAGTTGAACACAGCAAATAGTTTGGCACAAAGAACAGAAAACAAAAATTTCAGAAAATGTCAAAACGAACAGTTTGTTTTGACATTTTGATTCGGAAATTTTGGAAATTAAATGACTGAATTCACATTTTGAAATGTCAGTTCAAAAATGACGTTCTAAATGTTTTGTTCAACTTGAACAAAGTGTTTTTGTTTTTCAAAACACCCCACACTAAAAAATTCAGTTTTTTAAACTAACCAAATTTTCTCTCAGATTTTTAAAATCAATGATTTGCTTAGCTCTATGAACTATAGTTAATATTTCCTTTGTTTAATAAATCAATTAATTTTGAATGCAAAACATGGTTTAATAAACTTACTTCTCTCCCTTATATAGCCAGTGCATTTAAGATAGTATTTCATAGTTTTATTAAATAAATCTATGAAATACTGTTATGTGCATTTTAATTTTAATCCAATTTCTATCCAAATGCAGTTGGACACAAAACATGCATAAAAAATTACTCATCTAGCAAATAAGAAATGCGTAATTCACCTAACATAATAAATGTAAAAATTAGGAATTTGAATAAATATGTTAAGAAACATAATTGCTTACATAAATAGATCATAGAATCATAGGGTTGGAAGGGACCTCAGGAGGTCATCTAGTTCAACCCCCTGCTCAAAGCAGGACCAATCACCAGACAGATTTTCATCCCAGTTTCCTAAATGGCCTCCTCAAGGATTGAACTCATAACCCTGGGTTTAGCAGGCCAATGCTCAAACCACTGAGCTATTCCTCCGCTATAATGCATCCCTCTGGTGAGCAAAAACTATCAAATTTAGTTTTTATGGTTACCAGTCATTAAGAATCAACCATTCTTTGGAAATCTAACTACAAACAAGATTAAAATTGGTGATTTAAATCAATCCACCTTTCATGGGACATCAATGAAAGAAGTCCTCTATTACTAAGAGCATACAAAACCCAGAAATTGCATTTAATAAGAGTATACTTCAATTATAAAGATTACAAAAAAAAATAAAAAATAAAAAATAAAATCAAGGGAATCATTTTGGCCAGAACATATAGCCCTTTATATGGCCTATGCCTACTATGTATGAGGAGCTTTACTGAATAACCCCATTTACCACCCACTAGTGGTTCCGATTCAGTAGGAATGTCTACACAACAAGCATTACAGCAGCACAGTTGCAACTATGCCACCATAGCGCAGTAGTGTAGACACAACAACCGGGGAAGGGGCCTTTCCATTGTTGTCATACATCCACCTCTGAGATACGTGCTAGTTAGGTCAGTGGAAAAATTCTTCTGTCACCCTAGCTGCACCTACAATGGGGATTAGTTTGACCAAACTCAGTCACACAGGGTGCAAAATTTTTCCACATTCTGAGCAATGTAGCTAGGTCGACAAAACGGTTACCTACCTTTTGTAACTGTTGTTCTTTGAGATGTATTGCTCATGTCCATTTCATTCTAGGTGTGTGTACGCCCATGTGCACAGTCAGAGATTTTTGCCTTAGCAGTATTCATAGGGTCGTCTGTGGCATCCTCGAGTGACGCACTCATGTGTCGATATAATAGGGGCCACTAGTCCTATACTCTCTCAGTTCCTTCTTGCTGGTAATTCTGACAGAGGGGCAGGATGGCAGGTAACCGAATGGACATGAGCAACACATCTCAAAGAACAACAGTTGCAAAAGGTAGGTAACCGTTTTTTCTTTTTCGAGTGCTTGCTCATGTCTATTCCATTGTAGGTGCCTCACAAGCAGTATCCCTCAAGGTGGGCTCAGAGTTCATGGTCACGTGGCTTGTAACTCTGCTGTACTGAAGCCAGCATAGTCTTGGGCCTGCTGGATAAGCGCATAATGAGATGTAATCAAACTATTTACAAGGCTTGAAGACCAGAGAGAAAGAACCGCTAACCCTTGCTAGGCAAGGGAAAAGGTGCTCTGACCAATCACCACTGGTGGTAAGAAGGAACTGAGAAGGTGAAGGGCCGGCGGTGCCTAATATACTAATGCATGAGCGTGGCACTCAAGAGGGTGCCACAGCCAACCATCTGGATACCACAAAGGCAAAAAACTCTTACGACTACACACATGGGTGCACACACACCTAGAATAGAATCGACATGAGCAAGGACTCGAAGAACTAATATTTAGGTGTAGATTCCAAGGCCAGAAGGGGATCATTATGATCATCAATCCATGGGTTCTCAAACTTCATTGCACTGTGACCCCCTTCTGACAATGAAAATTACTATATGACCCCAGGAGAGGGGATCAAAGCCTGAGCCCTGCCACTCAGGGCTGAAGCCCTGGGGTAGTGGGGCTAGGGCTTGAGTCCCTGGCCCCAGCAAGTTTAACACCAGTCTTGGAGACTCCATTAAAATGAAGACACTATCCACAGTTTGAGAACCATTGAGTAGTCTGATTGCCTGCATAACACAGGCCATAGAACTTTTCCGAAATACTTCCTAGAGCATATCCTTTAGAAAAACATCTAATGTCGATTTAAAAACTGAGTGATGGAGAGTCCACCATGATGCTTGGAAAATTGTTGCAATGGTTAATTACCCTCACTTAAAAATTTACAGCTGATTTCCCATCTGAATTTGTCTAGCTTCAACTTCCAGCCATTGGATTGTTATAGATTGAAAACCCCCGTTATCAAGTAGTTTCCCCCATGTAGACACTTATAGCCTGTAATGAAGTCCCCCCTTAAACTTTCTCCTTGTTAAGCTAAATAGATTGAATTTACTGAGTCTCTACAAAGCATGTTTTCTAATCCAATTTATTAACATCCTTCTTGAATTGCGGACATCAGAGTTGAACACAATATACCAGCACTGGTTGCAGCTGTATGTGTAGACAATCCCTAAACAACAGGAGAAGAGAGGTTTTTCCTGAGGGCTGATTGCAAAGCCAGGGATTGTATACATGAGAAGCAGAGAGCCACCAGAAAAAGCCAGGAGACAGCCAGAGAAGCCCTGAGAGGAAGCCACTGAGTGAGATTTTATTGGACAGTGTGCTGGCTGGAAAGAGACTTGGAATTGTAAGCAAGCAAATGGGCTCTTGTTTGCTTCTGCTGTGTTTAGGGAAATAGGACTTTGTTGGTGCAATCCTGTTATTTATAAAGAATATACTCAAATACCTGGACTTTCATTAATTTCTCCTGATAACAGAAAGAACCCCCAAGGACCCAAATACTGGCTACCTGCTTAGATCAAAAGGAGCAACAATATCAATAGAAATTTTGCATTGGGAAGACAGATGACAGAATATGGCTCTTATTAATATGCAGTGATGGCAAGAGGACACACACAAATTAAATGCTAATTTTAAAGTTTTAATATTCGTGAATGTTTTCCAAAGATTGGCTGTGATCCTTCAAACTTCTCTGGCTCTTTGCTGCATCTCATGATGTCCATTCTGTGCATGTGTGCAACATGTGCTCCAAATCCATAGGTGCCTCAGCAGCAACCCCTTGAAGGAAAACTGAATCCAGGACTAATCATCATTCCGGGGTTGTATTATGCCCTTCTAATTGGATCAATTGCAGTGCAAACAGAAGTGTGATAATTAAAGTTTTCCACACAGGTTCGCATTGCTTGCTTTTATGGAATGCTGGGAATAAAAATATTCACTTTTACTTCCAACATGAAAATATGAAAAATTCATTTATTTTAGTAAGCAACCTCGTTCAGATTTCAAAACTACACCATTTTCATTCACAGTACAAAGTGGTATGAATTTCTTTAAACTCATTGTGCATTTTACATTTTTTTAGGATTACCAATCTAAAAGTTGATACAAGAATAAATTTATTGTTGAAGAACTGTGATGACCAATAAACCAAAATACAATGTCATGCTATGACAGTTCTGCTGATCGTGAATTGCAGCTGACACTATAGTAACATCACTTTACACACTTCATGAGAATTTTAATGCTTTACAGTCTAAACATAAAACTGCCACTAAATACAGACTGTACAATTAGACAAGTAAACAAATACTCTATTAAATATCCTGCCCAAGGCCCGAGTTCACTATAATACATTAAAGCAGTTTTGATTTACAACTTCAAGCCTGAAGATCTGTACAGTGGTTAGAACTGCCTGAATTTTAGCACTTATGAGAACAAACCACTTCCAATTCAATATCAGGGACCCATTTATTCTATTGATTTTTGTTGCAAGGACTGGAACGTTAAGGGGACTTGGGGGTACTAATCCTAGTCTCTAATGTCTCCTGTGACTTCCTTGTACATCAGTCAAATCCTATTGGAATGAGAGGTACAAAGCAGAATCTCATTGCAAACCAGATAGTTTGGGAGAATTTACCCGGAAAGCTGTTTCAAAACAGAAATGATCAGTAAATAAAATGAATCTCACACTGCAGAGAACAAACATAAAATGGACACAGGGTTACAAACACACAAACATTTTAACAGGGCATTTCTTTAACCTTGAACTGCACAAGCCAATCAACTCAAAAACACCACAAAGAAGTTACTTCTCAAGTCCAAGATTGAGATCAAGTGTTCATATGCTTATTTTAGGAAGAAACTCTATTCCCTTTCTTCTGCAATTCAGGTAGATATTGGCATATTAAACACATTTACACACACGAATCGTAACGCAGAGAAAGAAAATCATCCTTTTTTTACCTGGAAGATGGGTGAAATTTGACTTCAATCTATACTCTCACATTTCATTTTTGATCTCACTGTGAAATGTAACCAAGACAAGTGGTATCATGGCATCTAAATACACGTACATACAAAGTATGATACAAAATCAGCAGCAAATGAATCTTTCCCTTGCCATATTTTCATTTCTTACAAAGACAAATGCAGTATTTAAGAAAGCTCCAAAATAATGTGTCACAACAGTGTAGGTCCCTAGGAAGACAAGACTTTAAAGAAAAAACAACAACTGTGTTTCAATACAAAAATTGAAATATTTGACACCTATTTGTCCAAAGACCAAGCCTGCTGAGCCTTAGTATAAAGTACCTGTACTGTCAAACCCCTCAAGACCCAAGAACACACCTGTTTCGTTCACATTACCACATCTTCCCTCCCTCACAACAGCCAACTGTGCCCCCCATAGTCAACTGATACCCTACCCACTCCCCCAATTAAATTTGCCCTCCTTTTCAATAATGGATGCTCAGTACCTTTTTGCAAGGCTCCTCGGATGCTACTACCCTTCTACATATGCAAGAGGTCCTTGGTCTTCCACATAGGCAGCTCCACTCCATATCCCCCACCCTTAGGGGAAAAGCAGCAGCAGCTCTGTTCCCCACTTCCACTCTGGGATTCCAGAAAAAGATATCAGCTCAGGAGCTACTCAGCTCCCACCCTCCCAGGAAAGGAGTCGGCAGTTCCATGGCCCCCACTCAGCTCACTTGTCCAGGCAAACTTTCTGCCAGTCCCAGTTGAGCAAGTTCTTCAAGCCGTTAAATACTGTGGCCCCATTTAAAAGGCTAATTTGTTTTACTGATTTTGTTTGTTTTTCACAGAATTCTCCAGAGTACAAAAGGGTCTGAACCAGAAGCCTATGAATAGGTTTATAGTCACTAATTTATACTGCATGGCAGAATAGCAGGACGACAACTAATGCTCACACACAGAGGAAATGCATCTATATTTCCCCAGTGTTTATATTTTGTCTTTTACACTAAAAAAGTGGCAGTGAAGTGGATCAAAAGGAAACTTGCTTCCTCATCCCTTTTTTGCTTTGATATATTCAGTCCAATTTTCAGTTCTAACAAATACGAGTTACGACACATCTGGACTGCAATCCTCAACTAAGAGCCAGACCCATGCAGAACTCTATTGCAGTCAATGGAGGTCTGATCACACAGATTTAAGTGCAGGATTGGGGAGTTACATAAACAAATGTACTTGATGCATGCAATGTTTGCACATATTTTTTAAGTTCATTTCAGTGTGAAGGGCAGAAATGTAAAACCTGGATTATTGTTCAAGGCAACACAACACCAGTGCATGATTATTTTGGTGAAACAAATATGAATATTTTCTACACATTGCCTAGAGCGAATATCAATTTCAAAGCAAATCTCCATTCTATTTGAGGGCTAAATGCATGGAGAGAGAGAGAGAGAAAAAAAACAGATACAGAAAATAAAGAAGGGGCAGTATAGGTGTGACCCATCTTCCCAACTTACCTTTGAACCCATGGAAGTCCCTCCTTCACTAGGAAAATGGCAGGCCTGAGGCATGGCCATCTTCTGTAACATTGTCTCTGTATTTCTCCCCTATCCCTTCCTAATACCTCTGCGGATTCCAGATATATAGGTTATTGCTGATCCAGTAGTATTAACTTAGACTGCATGCTATACTACTGTCTGCAGTTCAACCCTTCATTGTGCTTGGGGGTGAGCAAAAGCAGCTGGAGATAGAGTCAGCTTCGTAAACAATCCCTGTTGTTACAGAGCCCAAGAAGCATTTCGGAGGCATAGAACTCTGGGGATTTTGGAAGCTATGCCTCATTTCACAGGGAAACAAATTTTGCACCAAAGTGTTGCACCAAAAAAATTTCAAATTATTCAAGCCAGACAGAAACATTTATCCAGTATATTACCTCTGGTACAGTCTCTCTCTCTCTCTCTCTCTCTCTCTCTCAAATAAACCCTACAGAGCATAAAAATAGTTTACAAAGAACTACCCTATACTTTGAATTGGAGATTGGCCCAACTAAAACCATGGACCCAAAATTCCAAATTTTGCAACTGTCCCCTCTCTCTAATAGGCTGAATCAAAATCCTAATGCCCCCAAACTCTATGTGTGGGACGGTCACGAGCACAGGAGTGGTCAAAATCCAGATTAGAATTTTTTGGCTTGAGTGCATCTCTACCATGGATATGAGATTTTACAATAAACTGTATTAACAGTGGTAATTTTTTAACACTGTTTTATTTCCCACATAATTCAGGAGAATGCAGACTCAAGTAATTCTTCAAAGTCTTGCCTTAGATTGCCCTAATAAAGTACATCTCTCAGAAATCAGATGTGCAAGTTGATTTATATAAAAAAAGACATTAGGATCACCCACAGTATAGAATGTTATTAACCATATATGTATCAAACATTCAGTAGTCCTAGTAACGCATTTAAATTATGCTGCTAATTCAATGTAACCTACAATATCTACCAAAAATATAACAGCACATACAATGTGCATTTAAAAAAAAAAATTCCCACTGGTCCCAGATATTTTAAAACAAAAGGACTAAGGCAGTAGTTATAATACAGTTTTTTTTTTAAAAAGACACAGTTAACGTTTTTACCGCTTAAAACTGTGGAAATATAATTTAACAAAATACAAGTCACATTTACAGCATAAGGCCCTTTGGTTTCTTAAGCAGCAAATGAAAGAACAATTTCATCAGCAAAAGGCTTTGAAAAATAAAGTACAAGTTTTCTATAAAAAAAAAAAAAAAAAAAGAGTTAACTAGTTCTTTCCTTCTCAAAATAGCCAGTCTTCTAAATATTACACAAGAAGGTTCCTGAATTTCCTAGGAAAGAGTTAAAACCAAACTGTAGTAACTGTCAGACCAGAGATTCTATCATGGGCAAGCTGAACATCTACCTGTTTGGAAGCAGAAGAAACTACTGCTTAATTTTCTGGAGAACTTTATTAAATTTGGAGCAATACATTAAAAGGATTTAAAATAGTTATCTAGTCACCAAATCTAGTGCTTACAGTTTTGCTTGAGAATTCACGTCATATGCATTTGTCCTTCATAAGAGTTTGACAGCAAAAAATCTGAGTAATTGTTTATTTTAAATCAAGGCAATCATGGCAGACTGCTTTTTCACTAGTTTTGAGCAGTCCTCTTCAGTCTCCTCTAATACAGATGGAAAATGTTAAGTGACCCAAAATGTTTCCATGTAACTACGCAAACTATATCCAATTTTGAGGCAGATCGTCTTAGCCACTAAAACACAGAAATATTTCACTTACAACATACATGATTGACTAAGTTACCCGCCATGTTTTAAGCAGGATTTAGAAAGGCTTAACATCAATGGTACATGGCTCTTACTGTGGTGCTGAAAATCGGGAATCAAAAATCATGGAGCAAGTTATAATCTAGCATGACTATTGGAGCAGTGCTTTTCTGTGTCCTAAACTGGATATTGCTTAGGAGTTAATATCACAATTTCACTCCCAAATCTCCATTCTGTTTTAATGAGAATTAGAATGATAACCATTATCACTTTACTCTTGTTGAACACTACTGCTGTATTAATCCTTCTTACTCTCTAACAAGATAAAGTGAAAGCCAAAACATTTCCCTTCAAAACCTTAGTCTCTTATACATGATTAGAGACATTTTCATTCAACATGGCTAAAAGAAGCAGACAATTAGATGCAGTGTAATCCCATGGTGTGTCATAGTACAACTCAGGGTCATGCCAAATTTAGGATATCCAAATCAACACCACATCAGGATTTAGCACACATTGAACAGAGACTTGCATATTGTGGGGGCACTAAACAATATAAATTAGCTTATTACAATTTAACCATTTTTGTTCAATTTATGGAGTAAAACTACACAAATCCAAATCTATTTGGAACAAATCTCTGAACAATTATGAAATATTTAGCTTCTGCTTTGTGCATGGATGTATGCAGATTGATGTAGCCTGACTTAAAACCCTGAAGTTGGGGAAAAAGGGCCAAGATTATTTATCACATAAGACAACTTGACAATTATGAGATTCTATTGCATTACCAGGTCAGCCTGAAAACAAAATCTTTTTCCAGTACAAGTCTTTATTTTGCTAGGTGGAAAGTTTCCCCAAGTCAAATTTTTACCAATCATACAAAGATGTTAATCAGCTTACCCATCATTCAAATTGTATCAATCTTTGAAAAAGAAAGCAAGACATTTTACCCAAAAAGATCTTTTAAGTCATTGCTAGCTGAACTGCTGTTTGTCATGGTGTTTGTTGGCTGTGCAAAGTTCTGAGGGTTAAAGAAAGGATTACCCTGCATACCAAAACCAGGTTGTCCTAGAGTGTTCATCTGTGGTCCCAAAACAGAACTGCTTGCACCCGGGGAACCTTGAGGGGGTACAAATTGAGTAAGCCACTGGTTTGGTTTTTGTTGTGACAATTGGTTCATACTAACTTTGGGTTTTTGAGGACCAAAAAGACTATCTAAAGCAGACAAGTCTGGGGATCTGTTGTGTTGTGTCGGCTGTGAGATTCCAGATGTAGCACTCACAGGGCTGTAGTTTGGCATGTTGGCAGTTGGTACCATGTTCATCTTGGCCATTCCAGTTGCAGTTGGACTACTGAAGAAATTCTGGTTTGTAGTACCTGCCCCAAGGCTGAATCCAGAAGTCTGAAATCCCATATTAGTATTTAGTCCATTTGCTATGTTTCTCTTTGTGCTGTCAACAGGTGATAAAAATCCCATTCCAACACCCATAGATGGGACAGAAGAGAAGCTACTTGAAGAAGCAACTTTAGGTTTGCTGATGGAATGGCTGGTCAAAGACGACATATTATCTATCAAGGTATCTGTCAAGTCCTTTGTCTGCAAAATATACAAGTGTAGTTACATGCTTTTGCTGCTTACAGACACACTAGCAACACTTTATTACATTGCTTTGGAGTCTGGAGTTTCTCTTTGGAGTCCAGACTCCAAAGAGAAACTGCTGAGCTCCAGTTCATTTGCAAATTTGACACCATCAGATCAGGATTAAACAAAGACTGTGAATGGCTATCCAACTACAGAAGCAGTTTCTTCTCCCTTGGTGTTCACACCTCAACTGCTAGCAGAGCACCTCACCCTCCCTGATTGAACTAACCTCGTTATCTCCACACTGATTTATACCTGCCTCTGGAGATTTCCATTACTTGCATCTGAAGAAGTGAGGTTCTTACCCACGAAAGCTTATGCTCCCTATACTTCTGTTAGTCTCAAAGGTGCCACAGGACCCTCTGTTGATTCTTCCAGGAGATACTGTAAGCACCCAGCAACCAGATTTCTGTGCCAGAAGAGGCTTTCACAATCCCTCAGGACATCAGTGATCAGGAGCGGATTTACCATGAAACAAACCGTGTGGTGGCATGGGGCCCCCAACGACAGGGGCCCCCACAAAATGCAGGACAAATATCTGACAACCTGTCCCCAGTTATTTGTCCTGGCAGCGCAGCAGGGCTCAGGCGGGCAGGCTGCTCGCATGCGGTGGCCGGTGGCCCCATGCTGCTCCTAGAAGTGGACGGCTGCTGGCACGTCTCTGCACGCCCCTGGCAGAGGAGGGAAGGGAGCTCTGCCCACGCACAGAGACCCACTGTTCCCCTCCCGCCAAGGGGCACGCAGAGATGTGCCAGCAGCAGGGCTAAGGCAGCTCCCTGCCAGCTCTGCCTCCCTCCCTCCGTGCTGCATCGCTCCCGTAAGCGGCCCGCATGTCCCTGTGGCCCGTGTGTGTGTGTGTGTGTGTGTGTGTCCCCGTCCATCCGTCCCCCGCCCCGAGTGCCAACTCCGCAGCTCCCAGTGGCTGGGAACTGTGGCCCAATGGGAGCTGCGGGGGCGGCACCTGCGGGTAGCAGTGCTCAGAGACCCACTGGCCCCTTCCCTTCCCTCCCCTCTCCCCCCCCCCCCCCCGACCTAGGAGCCGCTGCCGGAGGAGTGCGTGGGCTGGTTGCTTTGGGAGCCACGCCGCCCAAGGTAAGCACCGCTCCCCTCCCGCTTCCCAATCCCCTGTCCCAGCCCAGAGCCTGCACCCCGCACCCAAACTTCCTCCCAGAGCCCACCCCACGCAGCCCCTCCTGCACCCCAACCCCCTGCCCCAGTCAAGGTACCTCACTTTATTTTCATTTACTTCCCATTACTTATAATATAGAATGAGTATGAAGAAAAAAAAATGAAAAAATGGGGGGGGAGGGGAGAGAAGATAAGAGAATGTTCTTTTTCTTGGCTGGGTCCTGAGGGGGAGAAGGGTGCGCCTGAAAATGAAGCTGTGCACAGGGCCCCATGAACTCTAAATCTGCCACTGTCAGTGATATCATCAGGCTTTGCTTTTATAGGCTCATCTACAGGCATTCTTTCCTTTACTGAGTGACTATGTGCTCCAATCTCATCTTCATCAGAATCCCTCTGATGCCAGCCTTGCTCTACCTACCCTCCATGCTCCTTGCCCTTCTGTCCTCCCTCTTTCCTAATCACCTTTTTGATCCTTTATCCTTAAATATCTCCCATCCTTCTATCCAGTCTCCTATTCCTTCACACTTGCTAACTCATTTCCTCCTACCTTACACAGACACGACTAAAAAAAGTGTAATGAACAGCATGCAAACCACCACTCTGCTTTGCTTATGTGATGCATTCCTGTCCTCCTCCCCCCCTTTATCTTTATCTATTTAGGCTGTAAGCTCTTTGGGGCAGAGACTGTCTTCCTGTAAGCTTGTATTGTAACTAGAATAATGGGACTCCAAATCATGACATTGCCTCTGGACACTACTGTGTCATAAATAATAAATATTGTTAATATTGCTGTTGAGGCACTGGGCAGAACATAACACAATTTGTTATTATTTAGCTACATTGACTCTATAGTACTGACACCACTGAAAATGGGGAGTGGGGGATGTCAGTAAATCAAGAAGGTAAGACATAGAAATGATCACTTTTATAAAACATACAGTACTTGCAAGGAGGTAGGGGCAAGGTTACCATGGAAACTGTTCAGTAGAGATCTTTTCTCACCTGTTTGACTGGAGCTATGATTGCATGTGATTGAGGCTTAAGTGGTTGCTGGTTTTTCAATTTTTGTGCCTGTTCTTGCTCTTTTGCTAACTTTTGCTTCTCTTCAAGTGTAAGTGACACCTTTAAAACACAAAGCATTAGCATTAACACTGGATAGTATGTCTCATGACTAGTTACCTAATTTATAATATATTAAATCTAAATGACAGTGCTAGCTGTTTAATGATACAGTACATACTTTTTATTCCAAAAATAAACTTCATTTCAAAACTGGCTAATGTTGCTAAGTGACAAAAACTTATCATAAAAACTTATCACATTTAGAAAACCCAAGTAGTTAAAAAGCAAGGAAATGAATTGTTAAGGGTATCATAAAATTAACACTGCTCACATAATTTCTTATTGACTATGAAGAAATGACTATTTCATCACAACACAGTTGCCTTACCTCTGACCCATAATTTGCTGGGTTTTAAAAAAACTCAACATATTTTATGTAGGTATTCTATTTCAAGGAATAAATGAGAAATATCAGCTAATATAATCTGACAAAAACATTATGAAGTCATTGTAATTGGTGTTTCTTGGAAGAATTGGTGTTCCTTGAGAATAATGTATGTGTAGTTGATAGCAAAATCTAAACTACCAATTTACTGTAAAATTAAGTTTGAATCTGTGGATTGTCATTTGAGTCTCATCAGTGTGTCATTAATATCAGGGCCAGCTTTAGGAAGTGCGGGTCCCGCTTCGAATACCCGGCAGCGGTCCGGGTCTTCAGCGGCACTTCGGCGGTGGGTCCTTCACTCACTCCGGGTCTTCCGTGGCACTGAAGGACGCGCCCCCGAAATGCCTCCGAAGACCTGGAGCAAGTGAAGGACTCGCCGCCGAAGTGCCGCTGCAGATCCAGACCGCTGACGGGTGAGTAAAAATTAAAAAGGCGCCTAAGTTAGGGGCTCTTCTTTAGGGCGCGGGGCTCTCTTAGGCGCAGGGCCAGAATGGGGGAATCGGCCTAAAGCCGGCCCTGATTAATATAACAGAGACAAGGTAGGTAAGGTAATATCTTTTACTGGACCAACTTCTGTTGCTGGAAGGTACAAGTTTTGACCTACACAGAGTTCTTCGGGTCTGATGAAAGAAATCAGAGTGTCTGCGGCTAAGAAATCAGAGCATATGGGCAAAATATAAATTAACAGTTGGCACTCTGACTTCTTTCCCCAGACCTGAAAAAGAACTCTGTAGTTTTTATTTTCTTCCCTACAGTCACTCCTCATTTAAAGTCGTCCCGGTTAACGTTTTGTTGTTACGTTGCTGATCAATTAGGGAACATGCTCGTTTAAGGTTGCGTAATGCTCCCTTCTAAGGTCGTTTGGCAGCTGCCTGCTTTGTCTACTGCTTGCAGGAAGAGCAGCCCATTGCAGCTAGCTGGCGGGGGCTTGGAACCAGGGTAGACTGGCAGCCCCCCCATCAGCTCCCCGCTTCCCTAAGTTCCCTGTGCAGCAGCTGCCTGCAGTTCAGCTGTGTCCCTCCCCCCACTGCCATGTGCTGCTCCTGCCCTCTGCCTTGGAGCTGCTCCCCAAGACTCCTGCTTGCTTTGCCGGGGGGGGGGGGGGGGGGAGTGTAGGGAAGGAAGAGGGGGGCTAATGTCAGGGTGTCTCCCTCCCCCCTGCTCCTGCACCCCGCTTACCCCATCTTCCACAGAGCAGGTGGGACACACCAGGGCTGCAGTCTCAGCAAGCTGATCTAATTAACATGGTAATATACTTAAGGGAAATACGTATATCTCCCTCCATTCCTGCTGCCTTGTAGAGTGAGAATTTTAACCCTTGAGGGCTCAGCCAATTGCTAGTTCATCATTTAGCAGGAACGGAAATATCCCACCCTCTGACTCCTCCACCTCAATCAAGCTTCACAATCATCATCACTGTGTACCAGTATTAAATTGTTTGTTTAAAACTTATACTGTGTGTGTCTAATATATATATTCTTTTGTCCAGTGAAAAAAAATTTCCCTGGAACCTAACCGCCTCATTTACATTAATTCTTATGGGGAAACTGGATTCGCTTAACATCGTTTCGCTTAAAGTTGCATTTTTCAGGAACATAAACTACTATGTTAAGTGAGGAGTTACTGTATCTTGTCTCTCTGTGACCAACATGGCTACTACAACACTACAAACAAATTAACAGAAGGCAGGAACAGCACATGGCAGTGGGGGGAGGGACACAGCTGAACTGCAGGCAGCTGCTGCACAGGGAACTTAGGGGAGCTGATAGGTGAAGCTGATAGGGGGCTGCCAGTCCACCCTGGTTCCAAGCCCCCACCAGCTAGCTGCAACGGGCTGCTCTTCCTGCAAGAGTAGACAAAGCAGGCGGCTGCCAAACGACCTTAGAAGGGAGCATTACACAACTTTAAACAAGCATGTTCCCTAATTGATCAGCAACGTAACAACGAAACAACATTAACTGGGACAACTTTAAGTGAGGAGTTACTGTAATAGAAAATGCAAATCAACTAACTACATTTTGCTATAAAGTTTTGTTGGTGGTGAAGTAGGAAAGAAACTAGTTGACAATATTACTTGCTGCCTATACTGCTTGTGTCACAAACAATATCAGTTATCAACAAAACTGTTTCAAAGAGACTCAGGAACATAATGAAGAATTTAAACATTTTTCAATGCTCCTCACCATGTGGACATTCAGAGTGCAGTGCTGAGCACAACTGGTCAGTTATTCTCTTTAAGCATTAAAATATACAAGTGTTTACCTGCATACTTTTTCGTACAACACAGGCCTTTGGCTTTCAACATATTTGCCTTTTACACAAGGTATTTACATAATAAAACACCTTCAGAAAAAGAGCTTACCTTTTTCTGTTTTGATGACAGCCCATTTTCTTTACTATCTGATCCACTAGTTGGAACGTCATTTCCAGTATTGTTAAACATCTTGTCAATCTGTTTAAATTGAAAAAGATTATCCATGAACAATTTTAATTTTTTT
The DNA here is from genome assembly GCF_011386835.1 of Chrysemys picta bellii. Classification (NCBI taxonomy): domain Eukaryota; kingdom Metazoa; phylum Chordata; order Testudines; family Emydidae; genus Chrysemys; species Chrysemys picta. The sequence continues at coordinate 87,113,793 of NC_088791.1, read as the reverse complement.
TTTAAATAAGCCATCATGGTGTTCCACTTGAGAAATTTCAAAGATGTTTGATTAAGGAGAGAAAAGAAACACTGTAGTTATCAGCATTCAAAAGGCACGACACAGGCTTAAATATATGCAAAGCCTTGGAGAGACTGAAGAAATTTACTGACTATATTGCAGAAAGCTTCTGACAGGCGCATCGCATCGCATCTTTGAAATTTCTCAAGTGGAACACCATGATGGCTTATTTAAAAATGGAATCCTTTAAATATGGGATTTAAATCTGAATTCTTCAAAAAATTTTAAATTTTGTAATTTATGATTAAGAAACCAAATATTGTAGAGATAATTTCAAATTTGATTCCTGTGGGTAACCAATGCAAAATATTGTCTCTTACCTGATTACCTGTACTATTAGATTTTGTCTCTTCAGATACGTTCATTTGATTAGTTATATCCAAAGATCTGTAGTACAGAGTACAAATATTACAAAAAGATGGCTCCCAGTCAAAGCAATGACCCTAATTCAGCAAAGTTCATAATTCTAAGAGAATTAACACAGAAGAAAACTTTTCTTATCACAACACTGTTGTATTTAGAGTGAGCGCACATGCATGAGAGACAGCTTAGAAAAGCAACAGAGGGTCCTGTGGCACCTTTGAGACTAACAGAAGTACTGGGAGCATAAGCTTTCGTGGGTAAGAACCTCACTTCTTCAGATGCAAGTAATGGAAATCTCCAGAGGCAGGTATATATCAGTGTGGAGATAACGAGGTTAGTTCAATCAGGGAGGGTGAGGTGCTCTGCTAGCAGTTGAGGTGTGAACACCAAGGGAGGAGAAACTGTTTCTGTAGTTGGATAGCCATTCACAGTCTTTGTTTAATCCTGATCTGATGGTGTCAAATTTGCAAATGAACTGGAGCTCAGCAGTTTCTCTTTGGAGTCTGGTCCTGAAGTTTTTTTGCTGTAAGATGGCAACCTTTACATCTGCTATTGTGTGGCCAGGGAGGTTGAAGTGTTCTCCTACAGGTTTTTGTATATTGCCATTCCTGATATCTGACTTGTGTCCATTTATCCTCTTGCGTAGTGACCGTCCAGTTTGGCCAATGTACACAGCAGAGGGGCATTGCTGGCATATGATGGCATATATAACATTGGTGGACGTGCAGGTGAATGAGCCGGTGATGTTGTAGCTGATCTGGTTAGGTCCAGTGATGGTGTTGCTGGTGTAGATATGTGGGCAGAGTTGGCATCGAGGTTTGTTGCATGGGTTGGTTCCTGAGTTAGAGTTGTTATGGTGCGGTGCGTGGTTGCTGGTGAGAATATGCTTAAGGTTGGCAGGTTGTCTGTGGGCAAGGACTGGCAGATATCACAAATACAGACAGATATCATCTTCCTTTCCAAATGCAAACAGATGGACATCATACCAAATGGACTGAAGGTGAAAAATCCTTTGCTATCTACATACTGCACAGACCACAGTGAGAGATTATGCCATACGTTATCAAAGAAACTGAGGAACCACCTGATCAGCATCCTATACAGCAAACAGAAAAACATCAAGAAAGAGCTCTCCAACCTGGAGACTCTCATAAATAACCAACCCTCCACACAAACGGACTTTACTAAAATAAGACAGGAGATCTACATTACACACTTCACCTCTCTACAAAGGAAAAAGGACCGTAAGCTGTCTAAAATCCTACCTGCCACATGGGGCCGCAACAGGGGTACCCCTAACTCACCCAGCAATATCGTCAATTTATCCAGCTACACACTCAACCCAGCAGAAGAGTCTGTCCTATCTCGGGGACTCTCCTTTTGCCCCAGCATCCCCACGAACATGATACAGTTCTGTGGTGATCTGGAAGCCTACTTTCGCCGCCTCCGACTCCAAGAATACTTTCATGATAACACTGAACAGCGCACTGATACACAGATACCCTCCCACCAACAACACAGGAAGAAGAACTCCACATGGACTCCTCCTGAGGGTCAAAATGACAGTCTGGACCTATACATAGAATGCTTCCGCCGACGTGCACAGGCAGAAATTGTGGAAAAACAACATCGCTTGCCTCATAACCTAAGTCGTGCAGAACGCAATGCCATCCACAGCCTCAGAAACCACCCTGACATTATCATCAAAGAGGCTGATAAAGGAGGTGCTGTTGTCATCATGAACAGGTCTGACTACCAGAAGGAGGCTGCCAGACAACTCTCCAATACCCAATTCTACAGGCCGCTTTCCTCAGATCCCACTGAGGAATACACTAAGAAACTACACCATCTACTCAGGACACTCCCTACACTAACACAGGAACAAATCAACATACCCTTAGAGCCCCGACCGGGGTTATTCTATCTACTACCTAAGATCCACAAACCTGGAAATCCTGGACGCCCCATCATCTCGGGCATTGGCACTCTCACTGAAGGACTGTCTGGATATGTGGACTCCCTACTCAGACCCTACGCCACCAGCACTCCCAGCTATCTCCGTGACACCACAGATTTCCTGAGGAAACTACAATGCATTGGTGACCTCCCAGAAAACACCATCCTAGCCACCATGGATGTAGAGGCTCTCTACACAAACATCCCACATACAGATGGAATACAAGCTGTCAGGAACAGCATCCCTGATGATGACACAGCACAACTTATTGCTGAGCTCTGTGACTTTATCCTCACGCACAATTATTTCAAATTTGGTGACAATATATACCTCCAGACCAGTGGCACCGCTATGGGCACCCGCATGGCCCCACAATATGCCAACATTTTTATGGCTGACCTGGAACAACGCTTCCTCAGCTCCCATCCACTCATGCCCCTTCTCTACCTACGCTATATTGATGACATCTTCATCATCTGGACCCTTGGGAAGGAGGCCCTGGAAGAATTCCACCATGCTTTCAACAGCTTCCACCCCACCATCAACCTCAGCCTGGACCAATCTACACGGGAGGTCCACTTCCTGGACACCACCGTACAAATAAGCGATGGCCACATTAACACCACCCTATACCGAAAACCCACCGACCGCTACGCCTACCTTCATGCCTCCAGCTTCCACCCCGGTCACACCACACGATCCATCGTCTACAGCCAAGCACTGAGGTACAATCGCATCTGCTCCAACCCCTCAGACAGAGACCAACACCTACAAGATCTTCACCAAGCATTCTCAAAACTACGATACCCACACAAGGAAATAAAGAAACAAATCAACAGAGCCAGACGTGTACCCAGAAGCCTCCTGCTACAAGACAGGCCCAGAAGAGAAACCAACAGAACTCCACTGGCCATCACCTACAGTCCTCAGCTTAAACCTCTCCAACGCATCATCAGTGATCTACAACCCATCCTGGACAATGATCCCTCACTTTCACAGACCTTGGGAGGCAGGCCAGTCCTTGCCCACAGACAACCTGCCAACCTTAAGCATATTCTCACCAGCAACCACGCACTGCACCATAACAACTCTAACTCAGGAACCAACCCATGCAACAAACCTCGATGCCAACTCTGCCCACATATCTACACCAGCAACACCATCACTGGACCTAACCAGATCAGCTACAACATCACCGGCTCATTCACCTGCACGTCCACCAATGTTATATATGCCATCATATGCCAGCAATGCCCCTCTGCTATGTACATTGGCCAAACTGGACAGTCACTACGCAAGAGGATAAATGGACACAAGTCAGATATCAGGAATGGCAATATACAAAAACCTGTAGGAGAACACTTCAACCTCCCTGGCCACACAATAGCAGATGTAAAGATGCTGTAGCCATCTTACAGCAAAAAAACTTCAGGACCAGACTCCAAAGAGAAACTGCTGAGCTCCAGTTCATTTGCAAATTTGACACCATCAGATCAGGATTAAACAAAGACTGTGAATGGCTATCCAACTACAGAAACAGTTTCTCCTCCCTTGGTGTTCACACCTCAACTGCTAGCAGAGCACCTCACCCTCCCTGATTGAACTAACCTCGTTATCTCCACACTGATATATACCTGCCTCTGGAGATTTCCATTACTTGCATCTGAAGAAGTGAGGTTCTTACCCACGAAAGCTTATGCTCCCAGTACTTCTGTTAGTCTCAAAGGTGCCACAGGACCCTCTGTTGCTTTTTACAGATTCAGACTAACACGGCTACCCCTCTGATAGCTTAGAAAAGGCAGTATTTAAAATTGTAGTGAGTTATTTAATGCCAATTTCAAATACTCTTTGTCTCTCTCCTAAACAGGAGTAGATATGTATAGTTAGTTTAGCTTAATTTGATTTAAACCCATGGTAAATCCCATACAATATCCCTAGAGTCACAGTAAGTTTTGTTTTTGAAAGAACTCAATTTTTCTCCAATGTAATTTTTCAGTCCTCAACAATTACTGAAAACCAACTGTTTAAGTATATTTTCATACTCCAGAACTATACTAAATAATGGAGCTCTATAGTGGATTACCATATTGCATGAATAAGCTAAGAAACAAACAAACAAACAAAAAATCACTGACAAATGTGGTTTATTTTTATTACAAAACTTTGCAGTAAGTGTACAGTATTATATTTTATAAAACGAATTTTTTTTTAGTTATAATACAAGACCTCAATACAGGACTCAAATCTTTGCTGAGAAAGTGGGGGGGGGGGGGGGGGGGGAGGAGAGAAATGGATAAGACTGCCTATTTGTGAGAGTGATCAATGACGAAATTAGGAACTAGCGAGGCTCTACTGCAGGGATCGGCAACCTTTGGCACGCGGCTCGCCAGGGTAAGCACCCTGGCGGACCGGGCCAATTTGTTTACCTGCTGCGTCTGCAGGTTTGGCCGACTGCGACTCCCACTGGCCGCGGTTTGCCGCTCCAGGCCAATGGGGGCTGCGGGAAGCAGTGGCCAGCACATCCCTCGGCCCGTGCCACTTCCCACAGCCCCCATTGGCCTGGAGCAGCGAACCGTGGCCAGTGGGAGCCGGGATCGGCCGAACCTGTGGACGCGGCAAGTAAACAAAGCGGCCCGGCCTGCCAGGGTGCTTACCCTGGAGAGCCACGTGCCAAAGGTTGCCTATCCCTGCTCTACTGCATGTGCTGCTACAGCTAGAGATGTTTCACATTTGCTCATACAGGTGGAACTTACACCTCATTACAACCCACACACTTACTTTTGCTGTTCTTGCATAATATGAAGTTGTTCAAGTTTGGTCTTATGTTCAACCTCCAATCTACTAAGCATATCTTTTATGACAGAAATGAAGGAATTGAACTATAAAGGAAATGGGTGAAAAGTTAAGATTTTGCATTGTGATGGTAAATATATAAAAAAATGCATTGTATTCTAACATTATTTATTGCTAGAAATCCAGTTATAGAATTTTAAACAATTGTTCAGCATGTTTATAAAACCTATATTAGGTATGCACAGATAAAGTAATTTTTCTAAAAGCCTGTTAAGATTATCTGTTTTTGCTACTTTGCATGTAGTATACCCCCACTATGAGCAGAGTAATGTGGTGCTGAAACTGTAGACAGCAAGTAGACAGTGACAGGGTCTCTCAGGCAGCTCCAAGTAAAAGATGGGGTGTTACTTAGCCAATTTACTTTCTAAAAATTTCCTCTTAGGAATTCACGTTTCTTTTTTTGTTTGTTTTGTTTACAGCAATATATTTGCATTGCTACACTACTGGCAGCACTTGCAAACAAAGCTGCGAGTGGAAACATTAAGAATGCATTCTAGCTTTTGATTTGTATTGTATTAAAATTAGGTGGTTAATTACATTACCAGGACATTTAGAAGACATTGCAATATTACTCCATGGCCCTTTTGTTTCTGATGCTTTGATTAAACCCCATTACATTTTGTCCTGAATATTTTTGTGGCATATTTGAATGGTATCATATGTTTGCTAATGTAAAATTTTCCATCAGCCTTATAGAGTTAATCTTGTTTAAATTTTTCCATAGTGTTTATAGTTTACATCAATCATCTGCAAATTCAGACAGGTTTGTAGTCAGTCTCTTGATTAAATCATTGTCTATAGTGTAAAAACAACAGATGAGTAGAAGGAGTATGGGTCAGAGAAGTGACATGCTGACTTCAGTTCCTCTATTTTTAGTCCCATGGTTTGAAATATTTACTTACTTTTTCGAGTGCTGACATTCTGGCTAGAAGACCAGAAATGCTCTAAAATGCCAGAAAGTAAACGTAGGTCTTTTAGCTGTTATTCTGAACTACGTACTCTCTCATGCTTTTATTAACTATAAGTCAAGATTGTCAGCTGACAATTTCTTACATTTGAAGGTAGGTAATTCAGTTACTAAGCTACACTGGATTTTATTGGCAAATATTAGTGAAAATATTCTAGGAGAAAATTGTATTTAAGATAGAGTGAGAGGAAAACTGAAGATCTAGTGATAACTAATGGATGCAACAGGCTTAAAGATGAAAACATCACATTTAGAATCTTAAATTAGAATTACTGACTAGATCCACTATACAAAACACTGCTCTTTAAGCCTATCAATTCTGACAGTATCATGGGACGCCTTTATCATTGATTATAGTCACATTGAAATACACTAACATATAAACTATTTTGTCAGAGAACTATCTCCTTCTAGACCAGCTCATTAGGTAAAAGTGTGCAAAAACAATTAAAACTGAGTTCGTACCTGATTGAAATTAAGATTGTTCTCAATACTAAGAGGAATAAGATGGGGTAATACTTTTCCCGCAAGTTGTTCTTTGGTAATTCCCAACTTCTTATGAGTAAATGTACATTTGTAAATACCTGATATAGAACATTAAAATAGCAAGATCGGTAGTTTAGTGGTTAATATTGTGAATGAGCTCCAAGAAAACTACACATACTGTATGTACTGATAATAAAACTGAACACAGGACTCAAAAATCAGAGTATCAGAGAAAAAACTGTTCATAAAGAAACTAATTCATTTGCAACTAAACACAAAACTAGAAAAAACAAAGGTGAAGGTCTGGGCACAAAAAGACAGGGTTTCCTGTCAGGGGAAGCATTTCAGATTTTGCTGGTGGTGGTGGTGAGGGGAGGGAGCGGGGGAGGAAGAGTAAATGGGGACTTTAACCATGATTCCAGGGGCTATTTAGGCACCTGAAAACTCTAGGATTTGTGCGGGGTTTTGGGCAGATAATAACTTAGAAATTAGTAGATAGTAGCACCGTATCTAAAAAAAGAGAATTAAATAAATATTAGACCCACTCAGCTCTAATACTAACATGTTCTCACACCTTGTGTCAGGTTACTTAAGAGACACTGGTTAGGTTTAAAATTTGAATATATATTCTTACTTTGTTACTAACCTTTGACTCAACAATTGAAACAATCATAGAAAAATCTAGATTACTTTCTATCACTTTTTTGCAGTTCACCAAGCTTAGAATTGATCATTTAACTTTGGAAACAACCTACTAGGCCAAGGCCCTGTGAGTTTATACTGCACCTGCCTGGGGCTCTAGGGGTTCTACTTCCATTTAAAGGCTAGTTACTTTCCAGAAGGCTCTTAAACACAACACTACACAACACTACAGTGATTGAGTTGCAGTTCTCACAGGAGAATATTTAAAACCAAACACCAAGAAAATTCCACATTTTAAAGTTGAGAAAAAAATTGAGACTTCTGAGGTATATCAGGGACACTGCCGGCAGGAAAAGAAAATAAACAGGCACAGGAGCTCTGGGCAACTCTTCCTCTTGAAAGAAAGTTGGAGGGTCAAACCTTCTAGTCCTTAATTCAGTAAAACTTCTATTGCCACCAGTGCCTCCACTCACCGATATTAACGTGTGCTTAATAACTATACACTTCATACTTAAATATCTAAGCAATCTTATCCAGGGCTACACATTTTATACACACTGGCGCAGGGATTACATTTTCTGGCACATTCTGAACACTGCTGAGCACACAGATGGTCCCCAGTGAATAATACAAAATCAACGTCATAACAACAGTCGACTTTTTTGACTCTGTGGATGCAATTTCTGTTCGTTGTTCTGGAATTGGCCTGAATACAGCTGAAACCCTAAGAATTTGAGGCATAAACACATCTGATACTTATATGACACTTTCTGATTCCTTCCTTTTCTTGAACTCAGAACAAAAAATGACAGAACAAAATGGTTTTTCTTTAAAATGTAAAATTTCACAGCAGCCATTGCTCTACAACCCAGCATGGGGCAGAACCTGTCACCCCTTGGGAGTTAAGTGATCTCCTCTCATCTGACTCTCATTCTCCATCCGTCCTGACCTCAGTGCTGCTTTTTATGCTGTCAGCCATGACATCCATCCCAGCCACCTGGGACCATTTGCTGGAGTCTCAGAGAACTGGCCACCTTGGTTTTCCTTCCATCTATCAGAGTCCTCTTTTTTTTGCAGCATGCAGGAGATAGATAGGCTGGTCTGCTGGATAGGGAGCTACCCCTGAAAGACCTGGGTTCTACTTCCCCCATAGACTTCCTGTATGATCTCAGGCCAGTGCCTTAGGGACAAAGTTTCAAAACCTTTTAGGCACCAAAGGTGCAGCTAGGCATCTAGTGGGGTTTACAAAGCACCTAACCTTCTAGGCACTTTTGAGAATCCCACTAGGTGCCTAAATACCTTTGAAAATCTGGCCTTTAGTCTTTGTGTGCCTCAGTGCCCCTTCTGTATAATGCGGATAACAGCACTGCTCTACCTCACCGAAGGGCTGTGTGAGGAGAACTAGGTTAGACAGTGTGAGGCACTCAGATACTATGGTGATGGAACCACATAAGTACCACAGGTAGAGTGGGAACTTCTCTATACCACTGCTATCCCTTCCCTTGGGTTTGGGCCCTTCTTTTCACCTATGCCCCCAAATCTCCCCCCTTTCTGAATGTAACCTTGGCTCAGAGGGCTTGGCTATGTTCTCTCTAAAACAACCTCTTCTCCTTCCTACCCACCCACTTTCCCAGGGACTCCTGTTTTACAGGCTAAACTTCCAGATCCTTAATTTAATCACCAGCCCTTTCTTATCTTTAATCACCCTGCGTCTGTAAACAAAATACTGACTCTCTGCCCCAGCTCTCCTCTGTAGAACTTACTTTACCCCTGAGTTAGTGTGAAATGTAACATAAAAGGTTTACCAGTACAGGGGCCCACCTCTGGGCCCCCAAAGGGGCAGGGCCCCGGGGAGAAGGGGCGGGGCTGGGGGGTCAGCCTCCCCCAGCCAGCCCTTCAGCGCTGCCCGGCCCATGCTGCCTGGGGCTCCGGCGGCAATTTAAAGGGCCCGGGGCTACCGGCCACTGCTGCAGTAGCAGTGGCCGGTAGCCCCGGGCCCTTTTAAATTGCCGGGCTCTGGGGAAGCTGCCGCTTTCGCCCCCACCCTGTTGGTGGCCCTGCTGATAGGGTCCCTATTATCAGGGCCGCTGACAGCAGGGGGCAAAAGAGGCAGCTACGTTAAAGCACTGTCATCGGCTGTGTACGGGCCTGTACCGGTGGCCACTTCTTACCGGTATGCTGTACTGGCCCACTTTCACCTCTGTACTAACTGTAGTTAAGAGCTCCACCTGGGAGCTTGCACACCTACAAAACTCGGGGGGAAGGGCTCCCAGCCCCACTCAAATGGTACCTTGACTTCCTAACATTCAGAACAAAAGAAAGGAGTAACTGGGTGGCTCAAGGTAACTTCTTGTGGCTGTTGAACCCAAGTGACACCCGTATACTGAGAGTTCATGACCTGCCCTTGGCAGTGTCTACTTGTGTTGTGGTCTACTTACTTTCTGGAGGGGTTCCTTCTGGAAGCTTAGGCCTATATTAATCAAGAGGTCTGACTACATAATCCAAGAGGTCTACACAGTTTATTTTTGCACACCATTCCAAAATTAAGGCTTTATTCTCCACGGTGTCTGAGCAGAGCTTGGGCACAGTGCAGATGGGACATCAACTGGGAGAGAATTATGACTCCCTTATTCTCAGCCAGCCGAGATCAGTCATAGCCGAGCCTCATTATATGCCCCTCCAGATATGCCCCTGCTCACCTGCCCCCTCCCCTTGCTGGGGGATACCCATGGCAATGGAGATTCCCCTCTGCAGAGGAGGAATTCTCCTGGAACATTTTCCAGTCAGTTTCAGCTCATTTTGTATAACCTAAGTGTCACACAGTAAACGTGGTGGATCAGAGAACCCAGACTATTAGCATCCAGAAAGAAATTGCTTAAGAGAAATGCAACTGGGCGGTGTAAGGGGATTCTTTGCTGGACAGCAAAGCTATTTGGAAAGTCAGATTTTACAATTTAACTACTGAAGAGGAAACAGGAGGTGACAGTGATTTATAGTGCTCTCAGGCAGATTCAGATAGCCCCTGCAGCTGTGGAGACCAAAGGACCCATAGACGCTCCATAGGTCAACAGCTATTGAGGATACTTGTGACTGAACTGAGCCCATAGACTACAAATACATCTAATAGAGAACAGAGGAGCATTGGGAATACAAAAAGGAAATCTCTGAGAAGTCAGAAACAGCTAATAGGCTTTTACATAAATTGTTAGCTATGGAACACATACAGCACTTCCAATATGCCATATAGAGATTACAACAACAAAACCGTAACAAGAAGGGAAATTAAATATTCATTACCTAAAATTCCCATAAGCACTGCAGGTTCCTTGGATGGAATTTGTTGTAGAAAGGGTAGAATGTCATCAAGTACAAACCACTTATCCAAATATTCCAAAATCTTTCCTAAGCACACTAAGGAGTTCACGCGGACCTATTAAATATGTAATAGAAGTTAAGTAACATCTCTAACCTCTATTTTTGACTAAAAATTAACACTTTAAAAAGACATGAATTTTAAATCTTTATAAAAACAGATTAAATACAAAAATCTTAAATTCTATTTTAACAAAAGTGTTAAGACAAAGACTAAAATAACTGGACAAACTACATTTTTACAAGATTGAAATAGCTAGAACCCAAAGTCCTCTAATACACAGTTATGATTAAACATTATTGTAAAAATGGTATCTTGAACCACAGAAATGCTAGAATGGACCTTGAGAAGTCATCAAGTCCAGCCCCCATACTAAAATAGGACAAAATAAACCTGGACCATCCCTGACAGATGTTTGTCCAACCAGTTCTTAAAAGCCTTCCATAACCTCTCTTGGAAGCTTATTCCACCGCTTAACTACTTTTATAGTTAATATGTTTTCCTAGTACGTATCCTAAATCTCCCTTGCTGCAGATTAAGCCCATCACCTCTTCTCCTCCTTTCAGTGGACATGGAGAACAATTGATCACAATCCTCTTTTATAACAGCCTTTAACATGTCTGAAGACAGTTATTGAGGTTTCCACTTTAGTCTTGAGAAAAGAAGACTGAACATGCCCAGGTTTTTTTTAAACCTTTCCTCATAGGTCAGGTTTTCTAAATCTTTTATCACTTTATTGTTCTTCACTGGACTTTCTCCAATTTGTTCACATCTTTCCTAAAGTGTGGCACCCAGAACTGGATGCTATTCTCCAGCTGAGGCCTCAACAGTGCCGAGCAGAACACAACAGTTACCTCCCATGTCTTACATACAACAGTCCTGTTAATATACCTCAAAATATTAGCTTTCATTCCACAACTGCATCACATTGTTGACTCATGGTCAGTTTGTGCTCCACTATAACCTCCACATCCTTTTCAGCAGTCCTACCACCTCAAGTTATTCCCCATTTTTCAGTTGTGCGTTTGATTTTTCCTTCTTAAGTGAAATACTTTGCACTTGTCTTTATTGAATTTCTTTATTGAATTGTAGATTTCTGACTAATTCTCCAATTTGTCCATGTTGCATTTTGTAAGCACATTTTCTGCTCCATTATCCAAGTCATTAATGAAAATACTGAATAGTACTAGAACCCAGGATTGACTCTCCAGTGGGACTCCACTACATACACCCTCCCAGTTTGACAGGGAATCACTGATAACTACTCTGAATATGATCTTTCAAACAGATGTGCACCCACCTTATAGTAATTTCATCTAGTCACGTTTCCCAAGTTTGCTTATAAGAATGTAATTTGAGACTGTCAAAAACCTTACTAAAAATCAAAATACATCATGTCTACTGCTTCTCTCCTGCACCTCAACCCACCCACTAGGTCAGCTACCCTGTCAAAGAAAGAAAGTAGGTTTTTAGCATGATTTGTTTTTGACAAATCCATTCATCCACCCATTTTATTTTATTCTAGGTGCTTACAAACTGATTGCTTAATAATTTGTTTCAGCATCTTTCCAGGTATCAAGGTTTAGCTGACTGGATTCCCTGTCCTCTTTACTCCCCTTTTTAAAGATAGTTACTCTCTGTTTGCCCTTCTCCAAGTCTTCTAGGACCTCACCCATCCTCCACGAGTCTTCAAAGATAATTACTAATGGGTTCAGAGATTTCTTCAGCTAGTTCCTGAAGTACTCTAAGTTGAATTTTATCAGGCCCTGCTAACTTGAATGCATCTAATTTATCTAAATAGTCTTTAACCTGTTCATTCCCTATTTTGGCTTGCGTTCCTTCCTCCTTGTTGTTAATATTAATTGTGTTGAGTATCCAGTCAGCATTAAGATTGGCTGAGTTGTTTAATGCCTTCTTGATGTCATCAGTTATTAGCTCTCCTTCCCCGCTAAGTAGAGAACTTACACTTTCCTTCATCTTTCTCTTGCTCCTAATGCATTTAAATAAGCTCTTCTTATTGCCTTTTTTGTCCCTTTCTAGGGGAAAACTCATTTTGTGCGGCCTTTCTGATTTTGTTCCTACATCCTTATGCTATTCTTTTGTACTACTCCTTATCAATTCATCCATGTTTCCACTTTTTGTGGAATTCCATTTTGATTTTCAAGTCATCCAAGAGCTTCTGATGGAGCCACATTGCCTCTTACTATTGTTCCTATCTTTCCTTTGCATTGGGATAACTTGCAGTTGTGCCTTTAATAAAGTCTCCTTGAGAAACTGCCAACTCTTCTGAACTTCTGTATCCCTTAGATTTTCTTCCCTTGGGACCTTACCTACCAATTCTCTGAGTTTGTTAAAGTTTACTTTTTTGAAGTTCCATCTTCTTATTCTGTTGCTCTCAACTCCTTCCTTTCCTTAGAATCTTGAAATCGATCATTTCATGATCATTTGCACCAAAATTGCCTTTCACCTTCAGATTCATACCCAATTCCTCCCTGCTGGTCACAATCAAGTCTAATATGGCTGTCTCCCTCATTACTTCTTCCACTTTCTGAAACAAAAACAACTTGTCCCCAATACATTCCAAGAACTTATTGGAAATTCTGTCTTTTGCCTTATTACTTTTCAACAGATGTGTGGGTGAAGTCCCCCATTACTACCAGGTCTTGTGTTTTGAATATTTCCATGTTCCATGCAGTGTATATCCCCCACAACCCATTTGTTTTGCTGAAATGTCAGAAGTTTATTTTAATTTCCAGTACTAAACATAACCTGCTTGGGGAAAAACAGCACATTGAAAACATTCAATTTTGCAAGAGACCGATTCTAATACTAGCTCTTTCATTATCAAAAATTTAGAGTAGGAAAATATAGACTGTACTACTTTTCAGTACAGTTCATCGACTTGTGTTTGATATAGTCCCCCAACAGAAAGTGTATTAGAATTAAACTAATTTTACACTTGATACTATGCACTAGACAAACGAGGATAGAATTTAGTGTTTTGTTGTGACATTGCCTTTGCAGTGATCATGAACAATATACTCTTGCTGTAGTTTACTAAATTAAGCAGATGTCACTTAGAGTGATACAGAACCATAAGTGGTGCAACTCACAATGTAGAAACTGGAGGAACCTGCAGTATCCTGCAGGATTTCTTCCCACACATCACAGCTTATGTCTTGGATTTCCTCAAGGAATAAGGGTACGTCTATACTACCCTCTGGATCAGCAGGTAGCGTTCAATGTATCGGGGATCGATTTATCATGTCTCATCTAGACGCAATAAATCGATCCCCGAATCGACACCCATACTCCACCTCGGCCGGAGGAGTAAGCAGAGTTGACTCGCTGCCATGAGGACGGCCAGGTAAGTCGAACTAAGATACTTCGACTTCAGCTACGCGAATAGCGTAGCTGAAGTTGCGTATCTTAGTTCGAACCCCTCTCCCCCCCACTAGTGTAGCCCAGGCCTAAGACATTTCCCATGGTTGCTAGGATGATTTAAACACTGCTGCTTTGCTTCAAAAACCTTTTCTGAACATAAATAAGGCTCAAGCAAATATTAATAAAGACAGGATTTTTTTTATAATTGGTGTCTAAAAGTTAGGATCCTAAGTCCATATTTAGGTACCTACATTACTTGATGGGTACTTCATTTTGAAAAAATATCTCCATTCTAATCAGAGAATCAAATAAGGCTTAATGCAACTCAGAAAGTACGTGTGAAATCTACTTAACTGAAACGGCATATTACTTTATCAAACAGACTCAACTCTGAATGCAAGAATACCTAATCACTCCAATTATTCACATTTTTGATATGACATATCTAAACTGGGGGGAGAACCCAGAAAACTACTTTGAAAGTTTATAGAATTCATATCAACGAGCACTAGACAATTACTTTTCACATTAGCTAGCATTTTCATATAAACAAAAAGAAGTATACAAAGGGAAAAAATCGAGAACAGTTCTTTTTAAAAAACACAAAAAGAAAGTTTTGCATCACTGAAACACAAGTGATTGCACATTAGTTACTGAACAAACGGCAATACTTTTAGAAAAATCTGAAGTGAATGCACAGTATTATGGTAGGGGTTGCTCTGTTTTCTGTACAAGGCTCTTGCTTTCCTGCAGCATGTTGATAACAATTAAAGCAACAACAGAAAAGCCAAAATTATCTAAGCACTATTTTAATGTTTTGGGAGTAGGGGATGGAGAGATCAAGAACATTAGTTTACTTACAGCAAGAGAGGAAGTTTGCAAACATGCATTTTTAATTCTTGGTATTAATGCATTTTTCATCGATGGGTAGTCTATTAGGTTGGCAAACGTAGGAATTATGTTAAGGCAAAGTTCCTGTAAATAAACAACCATAGGAGTTTTTAAAAACTTCACTTTACAGTAAAATTAGTAATATATATATCAATTAGGTGACCATTAAAACATTCTCAATACAGCCTCTTCAACAAACAATAAACTTGGTCACCTAATTGATCCCTAACTTATTTTTAAAAAGCTAGAACTTCAAATAGTCTGATTTACTAAAAACATATATTTTTATATTATTGATACACCATTCAGTTACTATTACTACATGCTATATTAATGAAAACCACACTGGTACTACTACTATTACTACTACTACTAATAATAAAGCATAATTTGAGGATTCATGCCTGGAAAGCGCTTTGAATGAAAAGAGCTACATTCGTGTCATAACTACAAATTATCTGGATCAAAAAATGTCTTATATTTTCACAAAGCAGCACTTTACAGAGAGCTAGTTTTTAATCACAGAAAATCAAAGAATTAAAATTTATATTTCACTTGATTTGTTACATGAAAATTAAATTCACATCAACAACATATGTGACAGCACCTAAAATGCCACCTGACTACTAAAAAAAGTGTCTCCACAGTAAAGAAGTATCCAATTAGAATAATTACTTAGACTAAATTATGAATAGTAAAACTAACCTAAGATATAGAGACAGGTAAAACCTGGTTAATTTAATTCCAGTTATCCAAAATTCTAGTTAAGCAACAGGTCAGTTACTTTCCCCCATGACTTAAGCTTTGCAGGGCTGAAGCCCCCATTTATCCAAGGATTTTGTGGAGGCTTCTGGATAACTGGTGTTAGGCAGTACATAAAAAGTAAATTCCAAAAAGGCAAAAGACAAAGCAATAAAAGCATTTAATACTTATTTAGGCAACAGGCCTGAGCAGAAAGTGTCACTCTGCTTGACAAAATTTTTCATACACTGGAAAACAGTGAATCAACAACGTTTGGCATGATTAGGTGAACATCCATGTTTTCTTAACTGATCTCTTTCTAGTCAGGTAGGGAGAAAGTCCAACAATATACTCTGGAATTAATGCATAATCCTTCAGGTATGTTGCACAAGTTTTAACTTCCTCTTCTAAGGAGAGAAAAGTTATAGGTATACATAATTTGACAGTATCCCTTCACAGCAAAGAGGAAAGTTTTATACATTATTAAAGAAAAACCATAGTTACTACACCTGAATCTGAATTGAAGGTGCTTCTAAGGCTCTATAAACCATTGGAAGGACACTATTCTTTATTTCATCTGGTGGAGTCTTGGTTAGGAGCAAGTCCATTTTTTGCAAGAAAATCAACAAAATCTATAAAACAAAACAAAATGTTATGAATACCACAGATTTTAATTCTGCAACATTACACTTTCAATTTTAAGTTTATTATAGCAATATAGTTTTGAAAACATTAAAAAAAAGCTCTTATAACAGAGCCAATGGTATTTACACTCACCATGTTGCTAGCCTGAAGGCATGGAAGATAAAAAGACACTTAGACATGTTATAGCATTTTTGAAACAGCAAATAAAAATTAACACAAATATACTGACCTTTTAAAAAAAAATCACAAGGCTTGTGGATTTTTGTCTTACAATTCCAAAATAGTCCATTATTAAACTTTAGCTATAGAAACATACTCTTGACATACATACCATTATGGAAATCACTAGTTTCCAAAGAAACCTGGAGTCAAATTCTGCTCTCAGATGTGTATGTGCAATTCCCAATTACTTCAACTGGAGTTGTACATATGCGTCAGAAGGCAGAATTTGGACCTTACTGAAGGAGCACAGCATTACAGTCAGTCACAGTATTGGCACAAAATAGGTTTATTCCTAAAGTGAAACCACACTTGACATAAAAATGTGTAATTCCCCAAGCAAAATACGGTACTTCACCAAGGTAACATAATTTCTTCTTTTGAAAAGCAACACTAGAACTTGTGATAAAAACCCCAAAACCCAACAGCTTTTCAAGAAGGCAGAAAGGGTTGAGGAAGTGTCTGTTTGGACATTTGACATAGACCATCAGATTGCCAGACACACCGCCACCTAATCATCTGAAAGTTCTTGAGAGAAGGAACAAAGCCCCCCAATCTTTACCATAGATTCCTATGTTCTCTCTTTGGGCTTGTCAATACCAGCAAAAAAGGTGGTAGCAAATTTATCCAGTATTGTTTAGTCCTGCTCAGAACAGGTCTGATGGTAAATTACAGATCTGATTTTTGTTACTCTAGACTCACCATATCAATACAATATTACGCTTAACGAAAGGTCTATTGCCCCTTTAGAGAGGGAATGGCCTGTCATGCTAAAATTGCATTCCGGACCAGTCAAGGGCAGGTGTGCTACAGAGGCAGTGGGCTCAGTGCATTTCAGGTGACAAAATGCCTTGCTTCACTCAAGACTGATCTCTCTGGACAGCTACAGAGCAGAACTGAGGTTTGGAAGTTTGTGTTAGATTGGAACAAGGAAATTAATAGAAGATGGATTAGGATTTTGTCAGGAAAAACCTTGAAGGAAAAAAATGAGATTTACTTTTAAACAACATTAATCTACCTGGATTGGTTCTTGCTGTTTAAAAACAGGGCCAAGATCAGGCAGAATTAGCTTGATGTACTCTTCTTTGGTGCACTCCTCAGCAATCAGCAGAACATTAGGCAAAACAAAGGGTACCATATCAGGGTTCACAAACTCTGAGGTCAAGTAAGGCAAAATTCGCTGCACTATAACACGCTGAGAGAGAAAGACAAAGAGGTGTGGTTGCTTTGCATTGCAATAAAATACTATTTTCTAATTTTATTTCAGCAAAAATTTTTTTTGTAAAAGTCAGGTTTATACAATAGTAGACAAATACATCAGTTCTGAACCTTACTTTAAGAGTAAACTCGAGTTTTATATACCGCTGTGCTTTCTTTTCTGTTTGTATTTAAGACACAGTCTGTCCGAATGGACTCTCAATCATCTTAATTTAATGCCACTTAAAAGCTATTATAACTTAATGAGGCTGTATATAGGATTTAAAATCATGAATCCAAATTAAGGAAGTCACATACGATACTGTTTTTCTAAAGACTAGATAAAGAATTATTAGCATAAAATTCAGCTTTTGCAGGACTCCAAGGTTCACTAGCTTTGAAGCCTGTACTCACAATACAAAAGAAAAGTACTTCCTTCCTACAGCTGAACGCCACCTCCAACCTTTGGTTCTACTTCTGCTTGCAAAAATCCTGCAGACATATCTAGCCTGGACAAGCATATAATAAATGGCCACTGATAGTGATGATTCTAGAAAGCCTACTCATTGAGATGTATTTAACATTGATATACTACCACCAATAGAAATGGGGGGGAAATAAAAACTTAAGGCTTAATAGCTTCCCTGTGTGTTCCTGCCTTCTTTCATAACTCTTGGAAATTTTGTCCAACTCCAAAATGTCACAAAAATAATTAATCAATGGAGAAAATCGATAAGTATAAAAAAAAAAAGACATTACTCAACATTAGATCTTCCTGCAGTAGGATTGTACTTGTATTTGCAAATTGTATTTGTAAATAGTTCAAAAAGAAAGTTTAATTAAAGATGAAGAAATTTAATCACACGGGTCACAAATGTTATTCTATTATGTGGTAAACAAGTATTTTTTCCTTCTTATTTTCTTTGGGACTACAAAAACTAAGATTAACAAAAAGGGGAAGGGGATGGGGCCAGTGTTATCATACCATCTGCCTGCCATACAGGAGAAGAAATTTGGACTGACAGTCTCTAGCTTTCCAGGCTGTCTGAGAGCACGAAAAGCACAATGGGCCAAGTCCTCTTGGGGAAGAAAGCTTTGCATCATTCAGAAATAGAGAAGCACTGACTAGCTCTAAAAAAAAAAAAAGAGTTCAGTCGGTCCAACTGCACTGGAAGGATGGGGACTACTTCACAGAGCCTTGAAAGATGAGGATTGTAAAGCAATGGGAATGGGGAATATAGGGCAGAAGTGGGATGAACCCGGAGGAGGTAAGTGAACTCTTCAAGGAAAATTTCGCTACCATGAGAGTTCAAGGTTGCCATTTTTTCTTATCTCCAGGAGTATCAGCAACTGTAGGGTATTCCCACATAAGACAAGTTTATCATACCTCTTCTTCTTCCTTACTATGTTCTATCAATCTCACTGCAGTCCAGTATAGAATGAAGGTGCACAGACTCCAATACACTTCATTTAAAAATATTAAAAGATAAAGGAAAACAAACCTTAGGCAGTTTCGGTAGAACCTTTGGTAGCCCTTTAAAAAACTGTGATTTCTGAAGATTATCCCTTTGGAATAAAGAATCAAAATATTGGAGTGTCACTGCCCCAACATCATCAAAGAATGGTATCTAAAAATAAAGAATAAAAAAGTGTGATCTTGGAGAGAAACCACCACCAATGCTATTGTAAATGTAGCATATGTAAAATAATCATCTAATTTACTTTCTCAAATGCATTATAAAATCAACATAACTTTTATAGTTAAGTGGCTACATCTAATAAATAGAAAAGTACATTTTTACACAATAAGTAGTATTGTGACCGACAGGTAAACTTCATAATTAAAACAGTTAACTGCTTGAGCCTAGCTTTTTAAAGGAAACAGATAATATTTGAATGGCTGAATATTCAATTTGAATCAATTGAATAATTGATATTATTATATCAATAATAACAAATATTATCTGTTTCCCAGTAATTAGACAATACTACTACTGTCTAACTTGGTTTATTTTATATGGAAGAGAATTATTTTTCGCATTACAAAAGCTCTAAGAATGAATACAAGTTTTAATAAAAGAGCAAGCTTACCAAGAAGTACTGTATACTTATTACTTCTACATTATTAGGCTACTTCCTCAACTACCCAGCCTTTGGTTACCTCCCTGGGAATTTACAGCCTTGCTTCGATACATAAAAGTGAATGTGACAGTTATAAAACAAAAGGAAAAGTAGTACCTTTAAGGACAACTAACAGAAAATTAAACTAAACATTTTAAAATTTCAATTGAAAAGAGCAACAGCTAAGTTCATGTTATTAGCCCTGTTTCTCGCAGCTGCAGTATTTTCTAGGCACTCACCTTTGTCATTTGATCTGCATCTGGTCTGACTGCAGGAGCTACGTTTAATAGTAGTTTTACATGTTCACGTACTTCCTCTGGTATATTCTGAAGTGTAGTGGAGCTTAAGCGACTCAGCTGTACAAATAATTCAAGTACATGATTCATGAATACAGAAAATTCTGCATACTCATTTTAAGACAACTGATTTGATGGCTTTTTAGTTCTACTTTAATTAGGCAAATTTTATAAAATGTAATTTTTATAAATGCGAGAAACTTCAGCTGTGGTCATTCCTATCTCTTTTCTTACAGTGTCACAGCATGCTAGCATTGGTTTAAAACCTGAGTTTACTAAGGCCATGTCTACACATACAGTGCTGCAGCAGCACAGCTGTACTGATACAGCTGTGCCACGGCAGTGCATGTGGTGAAGATGCCCTATGCCGACGGGAGAGAGCTCTCCTGTCGGCATAATGAAACCATCTCTGTGAGCAGCAAAAGCTATGCTGTCGGGAGAAGCTCTCCCACTGATATAGCACTGTGCACACTAGCGCTTATGTCAGTGTAACATGTCACTCATTGGGGTGGAATTTCATACCCCTGAGCAATGTAAGTGGTAGTGTAGACATAGCTTAATTCTGAAGCACTACGGAGCTCAACTATATGGCTGCCTGGCTCTTTAATAGTGCATTGTAAGCTGTATGTCATGATAGAGCATTGAACGTGACTAAGGGCTTGTCTACACTGGCAATTTACAACTCTGCAACTTTCTCGTTCAGGGGTGTGAAAAAACACTCCCCTGAGCACAGCAACTTTCAGTGCTGTAAAGCGCCAGTGTAAATAGTGCACAAGCGCTGGGAGCTACGCCTCTTGTGGAGGTGGGGTTTTTAAAGCTCTCCCAGCGCTCTGCCGAGACTACACAAGCCACATTATAGTGCTGCTGCGGCAGTGCTTTAGTGTCGCCTGTGTAGACAAGCCCTAAGGAACATCAGTATAACTCAGCATCTCTTTTCTTCCTCCAGCAGACAGGAGGTGGAGAAAGAAAAGTTAATCTCTTTCTCGGAAGGTAAGTGAGAGAGGGCATCCTTCCAACTCAACTGTTGGGATGGGAAGGAGGGAGGAGTCACCCACAATTTCTCACCTGTGGGTGATTTCATCACCTTTTATTTAAACTCAGCAATTCCCACATGGCTAACACAGTTGTTCATTGTCCTGTGGTTGATACCCTGTTTGCTCTACTCACAGTCAGAGTGGCACATCATATGTCTATCCCATATTAGCAGCATACGGCGGGGACATAAGAAGCCCCAGGTAGAATGTTAGCACTAGTAGTTTATTCAGGCAATTTTAATTATGCATCTATTTTTATTCCAAGTATTTTGTAAAGACTGATTTAAAGAGGTAGCATGTATGATGTGACCTGTTATTGTAACTACATTTATATTGTAGCTCTCGATGTTGTGTACTACATTGAGATATCCTTTTCTTTTTTAAAATAGCAATTGCTTTTAAACATTGAGACATTTAAACAGTGAAACTCAAATTCAGAACATATTGCTAAGTATAGCAGATACCTGATCCAGCTGTCTACTGAAACTTTTATAAATATCCTTCTTGTTGATCTCAAAAATAGGTTTCCCTTTATTAAATACTGCATACGTGACAGCTCCTAAAGAGTACATGTCACTGGCAGTCTCGCAGCTCACTGAAAGGATGTATTCTGGTGCCAAATACTCAGGATTTGGAAGACACAAGGATGGCACGTTTGGGTCCCATTCTTTACATAGAAACTTCAGCTGTAAGAACAACAGTGAAAGAAAATATAGAGGTTTAAGATTTTAAATTGAAATTACTCAATAAGCAGCAAACAGTCAAATTCCTTCAGATTCACCATGAGTAAAATAACAGGGACAGAGTGAAGCAAAACTGACTAAGTGGCTATATAAGCTAAATGGGTATGCTTTGACTGTTGCAGATATCACACCAAGATGATTTAGAATTATAAAACTTGATGAACATTTCAAAGAATGCTTTACATATTTAGGCACAAATTATTCTTTGGAATAAAGAGCTACAGAAAATATGTTACCTGTTTTACTTTAGGAAATTAAATGTATTTTTGGATAAGAATCGTCAGTAATCCCAGGAACACTGCACTCTGTGGCGGGAGGGTAGCCCTGTCCATTGGGCTGTTGTTGGTTCATCTTGGTGCTAAGACTGGTTGGTGACCTGCTGCCTCAAAAAAGTTGCACTAGGGGAAAAGGTGGCCTCCTCCTGTACTGACCTACCAGTAGATGTATATGCTGTTCTCTGCACAGACAAACTCCACATACTGTTACTAATTCCCTGAACTATTTAGTCCCTGTTAATCCACTCTTAAGTTTCTTTTGAGCAACAACTATCGAGCATGTAGTAGTTCTGTAACAAATGTGCATGGGGCTCAAGGATGAAAACACACTCGTTTTCAAAGTACACGGAATTTTTCACTGACCACTATACTAGGACTAGAACCCAATCCCTAGTCTAAGGAGGCAGCTCAAACTCATTTTCAGTTGTGACCCAAGACAGAATTTGAACTCAGACCTCCAGAAATAAAGGGTTGATGACCTATTATGTCATATAGCCTCCCCACTACTACTAAAAATAAATAAATAAAAAAGAGGTGTAGAGAAATTAGTAGCACTAGATACAGCACTAAAATTAGTAGATCAGGCAGCCTGTTTCAGACACTATCTGCATTTAAAGTAAAAATCAGACAAATCAGACAAAAATAAAGCCTTATTACCTCTTGTTCAGATGGATTTGTTGACTGAATACAAAAATCAAATCCCATAATTTTCCATGCTCCACTTTTATTCAAAATTATATTTTCAGGAGTAAGGTTTCCATGGACCATTTTCACACTGCTGTGCAGAAAGGACAAACCTTCAGAGACCTGTTAACAAGGAAAGATTATTTCAAGTTTTTTGCAAATATTCTTTCAAGACACTTGCAAAATATTTACATCAATTATCACGTGTCATTTGTCACAGCCAAGTCTGACTTCCCATGCTCAACTGGCATATGTTAGTTAAGAAACAGTCAAGCCAATCTACCACAAGGGAAGAAAATATTTCAGACTAAAATCTTTGAAAAAATTAAACATGTATCAAGCAAACCAAATTCAGGTTGAGAACTTGCTCATGGAGTTACTAATGCCAAGTTAACTATCACAGGGCTTGAAAAACCCACTTGCCCAGGATGAGTAGAACGTTCACCAGATGAGTTGGCTGAATGGGGAGCCACTGGCTCCTTCTCTAGAAGAGAAGGAACAAAAAAGATGCAGAGCAGCGTATGTGCTTGTGCTCCTTTAGCAGACGGGAAGGTGGGAACAAAATTGCTTACCCATAGCTAGTTTTTAAGGAGAAGAGGGGACAGAGCAGTTTGCTTTGTTCTTTTCACAGACCTGTGTGGGGAGAGGGAGTGTGAAAGAGCAGAGTGGTTGGAGGCTGCTTTAAAAAAAACAAAACAAAAACAAAAAAACCTAACAAACAGAATGGGAGGATGAAGCAAGGAGTAGTGACCTCTGTGCCAGGGCTCATTTACGACGGGAGAGGGAGATAGCAATAGAGTGCTCACAGACAGAAGGGCTCCTGAGCATCTATAAAGGTAGTAGCACAGGGGTGGGCAAACTTTTTGGCCCGAGGGCCACATTGGCATTGCGAAACTGTATGGAGGGCCAGGTAGGGAAGGCTGTGCCTCCCTAAACAGCCTGGCCTCCACCACCTATCCACCCCCTCCCACTTCCTGCCCCTGACTGCCCCCCTCAGAACACCTGACCCATCCACTCCCCCTGCTCCTTGTCCCCTGACCACCCCCTCCTGGGACTCCCCTGCCCCTAACCACCCCGAGACCCCACCCCCACGCTCCCTGTCCCCTGACTGCCCTGACCCTTATCCACACCCCCACCCCCAGACAGGCCCCCCGGGACTCCCATGCCTATCCAACCCCCTGTTCCCCGACTGCCCCCCCCAACCTCCGCCCCATCCAACCGCCCCCCACGCTCCCTGTCCCAACTGCCCTGACTCCTGTCCACACCTCTGCCCCCTGACAGCCCGCCCAGGACGCCCATGCCTATCCAATGCCCCCTGCTCCCTGACTGCCCCCGGAATCCCGTGCCCCTTATCCAACCCCTGTTACCATGCTGCTCAGAGCAGCAGAAGCTCGCAGCCCCACCACCTGGCCAGAGCCAGCCATGCCACCCCAGGCTGCCTGCAGGAGAGGTGGACCAGAACACTGATGGCACAACACTCAGAGGCTGCAGGGGAGGGAGGACAGCAGGGGAGGGGCCGGGGGCTAGCCTCCCCAGCCTGGAGCTCAGGGGCCAGGCAGGACGGTCCTGCGGGCCGGATGTGGCCCGCGGTCCGTAGTTTGCCCACCTCTGTAGTAGCAGGAGCAGCAACAGGTTGGGGGATAATCTATTCACGTAAAGACAGAGCACTGACTGAATTATGTGGGTGGCAGTGGTATGACTGGGGAAAGAAAAAGGCAAATTAAGTTTGCCAGCCATTTCAAATTTATTTTAAAAAGATAAGAGGCCACAAAGCTAAGACTCACAGGAACTGGCATCACTCTTCATTAAAAAGAAAGGCGGGGGGAGGGGAGGGACTAGAAGGAAAATGGTGAAATGTACAATTCTAAATTCTCTAGTGAGATTGGGCAGAAACAGTAGCAATCCAGAGCATTCCATCAAGCATTCATCCTTTCCGCCACTCTGTTTATAAAAGGGTCTTCAAAGCATTGCGGTCTCTCTCCTCATAATTATTTCATTTACTATATGCTCTTTTGAAGCTGGGACCTGCCATGCAGCAAAATATCCATGACTACTGTTTGCTCCATTTCTTTGATTCATCTCTTACCCTTCTCTCAAATATTAATGCAGATATGGCACGAAAAATTATTGTTTTATGATCACCATCGTTGGTCTTCAGATTACTTGTCAAAAGTTACGGCCCACGGGTGATTTTTTTTTTTTATTTCAAAAGGGTAACTCCAGGCTGAAACCTTGTAGGACAGTATTTAACCTAAAATCAACTATTATAAAAATATACAATCCCCTGAAAAACTGTATGTAATGGAACTGACAGCAAATCCTTGAATACCTCAGTGATAAGCAGCACCACTATAATGAAGTCTGTCTGGAATTAACACAGGGTTCTGTGCCCTCACCTCACCTTTCTCCTCCAAGAGATGGATTTACACTAAACAGTTCTCTCAAGGAGAAGAAAATAGATCAAATTTGCCAAGGATGGCAAGAGGAAAAAACAGTATGTGGTTAAGGCATTGGACAGACCCAGATTCAGGCTATCTATGTTCTATTCTCAGCATCACCACAGACTTCCTGAGCAACCTGGAGCACGTTACTTAACTTCTTCATGCACCAGATCCCTATCTCTTACATAGGGAAAATAATTCCCTACTCAGAGGACTGTTGTAGGGATAGATTCATTTATGTATTTAAGGTGATCAGATACTATGGTGATGGCCATTATAGAAAAACCTATAAGTAAAATAAAAAAAATTAACACTAATACAACTGGGTTTAACACCATAGACTTAAATGGAGTTGAATGCACTTACATCAGCTGTGAAGTTTTTTAAAAATCTTATCAGTCCTGAATGCTGTGATAGAAAGGTCTTGTGCTTTTAGACAAATAATTCCAAAATTCCTAAGCAAACTGTTACACACATGCTTATCTTTACCCACAATTACTCACATAGGTAAACATGTGCATACCTGTTAGCAGGATCAGGGCTTAAGTTTGTAAGGCAATACTAGACATGCAAAAAAAATATAAAGATAAAACCATTAACATACCTGAAGCAAGCCATATTTGGTTTCCACATCATAAAGTTTGTATTCCTTAATATCAGATGGTAAAGGAGAGGGTAGATTGTCCCAGTTGCCAAGAACATTAGCTAAACTTGCAAAGACTGGTTCTGTACAAAATGCCAGGCAATCTCTAAAAAGGGAAGATGTACCCAATATATCCAGTAAATATATTTAATAAGCTCTTGGTCATGATTTTGAATGACAGAAAATAACTTTCACATGATATATCACCACAATAATCAATATTACTTAAACTATGCTGTATGTCAGCTTTTGAAGAATAGATCTCAAATATTTTAATTCTGTAACAAGATGTCTTGGAAGCACACTGGAAGTCAGAAGGTGGTATTGGTCAAAGTAAGACATTTACTACTCTGTATACAGTACTAAAAGTGTGCATAGTGTTTGGTAAAGAATATGAATATTTTCCCTGTACTGAGCCAACACAACAAGGGGAGTAAAGTGGGAATTCATGTACAAGTTGCAGGATCAGGCTTTTAGTTAGGACCAGGATTGATTAGATTCTGAGTAAAGCAGCCTTTGTGTAAACCAGTCAGCCATAAACCAGAACATTAGGGTCAAAGCCCATAAGACCAAAGTCAGCACCAAACTAGAGCCTTGTTCATAGTGGGAGGCAGAGAAAATAACTGAAAATAAAACATTCAGTAGAGCGAAGAGTATATGCTGACCAACAATTAATGAAGCAATTGTTGAATATTTAGTGGCACTACAAAGTATACAATTTGTTTATGGCAAAAGGTGCTTGAGACACTCATCAGAACGACTGCACAATAAACAGTGTAACTGTGTCTTCCTTACTCTCTCCCTTCATCCCTCACCATGTCCCCACCTCCTCTTTCCCTCTGTGGTTTCATTTCTCCTCTAACATTGTGTTGTAATGTTCACGTCCTATCCTCTCAATAAATGAGGTTGCCTCCCTGTGACTATGCTCAAAGTGGCTCTTCATTTCGCCTCTTCCCGGTCTCCTCTCCCTTAGTAGGATACAACTTAATGGACTGTACACATCACAAGCCAACGAAATTGCTCTCTAAAGTACAATAAGGCCAAAGAAACAAAACTGATGAAACATGAAAGATCCTTGCTCAACACCCTCAAAGACGAAGAGTCATAGCTTCAGTTCTCCCTACCACTGCCTTTGTGAAGAAGCAAGAATCCTAAAGCAGAATACAAGCGTCAGAAAACCCAACTGAAGATGCTCAACCTTGGTGTTAGTCAGGCTTCCAATTAAACCAATGTGTAGTGGCTCCTCCTGAACCTGCACTTTTTTTTTTTTTTTAAATATAACAAACAACTACCTCTACAGAAACTCAGTTTTGTACTGACCCACTAGGTAAGACCAGAAATGGGAATAACAAAAAGTCACTCAATCTTTTATTCCTATTCACCAACAAAAAGCAGATTTAAGTGCCTGGTGGTACTTAATACTGTTCCAAAACATCAACTTTAGCAAAACACAAACTTATATAAATCAGGAAATCCAGAGTTAAGGAACATGCCAATGTAACCTTAACTCTACTCTCATTGAGCGAAGACCTATAAGCCCATAGCACGCATTCTTTCATTGTACTGAACAAGAGCTATCTATACCTGCCTTACACTCAAACATCTAGCTTACTCCACAGAAAACACCATATCTGCTAAATTTTACAACCTTTACTCATATGCACAGGATGCCACCTAATACGATCGTTTCCTCTTACCCTTCACTGAAACCACAGACCACACTCATCTCCCACCTAACTGATGACAATTCCCATAGTCAGAAGACATCTGGGCCCTGCTACTGACACAACCTACACAATGCAGTGCTGAAATGAGGCATACCG
Organism: Chrysemys picta bellii; assembly: GCF_011386835.1. Taxonomy (NCBI): domain Eukaryota; kingdom Metazoa; phylum Chordata; order Testudines; family Emydidae; genus Chrysemys; species Chrysemys picta. The sequence goes on along the minus strand of NC_088791.1, from coordinate 87,085,955 downwards.
GATCCCTCAGGGTACATAGGCACCTCTTTCCTTAGATCACAGTCAGGGGTCAGGCAAAGGGATTCACATACTTCCAGAAAGTCACAACTCCCACCCCAGATCTCCTATCATTATCACAGCTCTGCCAAGCTGCGCCAACATTTAATACACCTACACCTACATCTACCCCTACTCTTGTACTCCTAGGCCACCATTTCAAGTTCACCTTCCCCTTTCTGTCCCAGTAAGCCACTAGCACTTGGGAAACCATTAGCATGTAAGACGTTGCTCCCTGCTGTCTGGTGACCTCGGAGGGTGCATATGTATCACAGGCAGCAGCTTACTGGAGGGATGCATGCTTCCTTGAATCATGTACCCTGTGCTGTACACCAAACCAGGCCCCATACTGCCACTATGCGCCACCACCTAGCTGGACTCCCCATCTGCTTCAGCCAGGCTTCCTCAGCCATGCCTTTGACCCACCCAGTCTACTTCCCCTGCAAGTCAGCCTCCCCTCCCCTGCAAGATATGGTATATACCTAAACTTTGTATTTTCTGATTTTCAGAGTTTTAGATTTGTGTTACCTTAAGATCACAGCACAGAAACAGCAGAGAAGGATGTGGGGCTGACAGGTCTGCCTCCCCCCAACACCTTGGCACCCACCACACATATCACCCTTCCCAGTGTTCCATCCCTCATCTCCATCCTCTCCCCTGACCTGAACCTCCCAACCCCTCTTCCCTCACTTACCCCAATTTATCCCCTCCCGCCACAAACCCAAGCCCCTTTCCCCCATTCCTTCTCTTTTTCTCTGCCCCCAGCTCCACCTCTCAGCCAGCATTTGCATACACAATTATTTTCTTTTCAAAAATAGTCTGAGCACCTTCTGAATTTTCTCCTGTACTCAGACGACATTTCCCCAAAACAACAAAAGACCTCTTTGACAAAGGCAAATTGTAGCAACATGACTATTTAATTTCCAGATTTCCACCAAGGATGGGTTCCAGGTTAAAATGTCTAGGTGTTGCTCATATTCAATAGCCATAGCATGTTCCATTCAGCCATCCATATTATGTGAAAACTGGCTGACTAGTAACTAACTTGGGTACCATGCACATACACAAGATAATCAGTTTTGTGCATGAGTGTTAGGTTCAAGCCTGTAGAGATTAATTTTGTTAAACAACATTTTCAATACTGCTTCCCCAAAGGAGGCTATATCTCAGGAACGTTTTGGTGAAACGACCCCAAATTTATATCACTATCCCTACCCCAGCACCCCATGAGGCATACTAACTTTCAAGGGAAAGTGAGTAACTATGCAGATACAAGAGCACTTACAGGAATTGACCTCAAACCGTAAAGTTTTCTCAACCTTAACTATCCGGGAGCTGGCACCTGCCTATAATTTTAACTTTTTTAAAGCTTGGGCGAGGTCTCTTGCTGTAGTTCAGGCAAAGAGAGTGTAAAAGGCCTGGGGAACTGATGGTGGAAAAACACGGCTTCTACTTTGTAAAAATTCAGGAATAATGCTAAAACAAAATAAACCAAAACCAAGAAAAGCTCTTTGCTTCAGCAGTTAGGGAGGGATAGCTCAGTGGTTTGAGCATTGGTCTGCTAAACCCAGGGTTGAGAGTTCAATCCTTGAGGGGGCCACTTGGGGATCTGGGGCAAAATCAGTACTTGGTCCTGCTAGTGAAGGCAGAGGGCTGTACTCAATAACCTTTCAAGGTCCCTTCCAGTTCTAGGAGATGGGATATCTCCATAAATTATTATATTATTATTATTACCGTGACTTCAGCCCTCTTTCAAGTGAAGTATAACTGCGCAAAACAAGGTTTTGTTTTAATGAATATTTTAGCAGTTGAAGTCAGTCACATACTATACCTTCAACATCTCTGTGAATAATATCAGAAAAAGTGACCGTTTGGGCAACAGTGCAACTAGAACATGGTGACATATGACCTACTTTTATTTATTTTCTCTAATTGCCAAGTCCATATCTTTTGTTATTATTTCTGCACGTTTTTCCAAATGCTCCAGACCTCTATGTCCAGCAAAAAAATACTTACAATTTTACTAAAATTTACCTGGATTCCTCTAATGGATGTTGGACGGTAACTAGTCGAGGGTGTCGAAGCCTTGTTAGTTGTTGAACTCCTCGCTTTAAAGAATCAATAATCTGATCCTTTTCAAATTTCTGATATTTGTCTATTAACTTTTTATCAAAGACGAAAACAGCAACTTCCTAAAAATAAGCAACAAAACTCAGTCAGTATTACCTAAGCCACACAGTAAAGTTTATATAATATGATCCATCAAAGCAGAAAGTAGTTCATTATACATCCATAGCCAAATGCTATACTAACTTATTTCAGTTACAATCAACATGATTTTTTAAAATCTCAATTCAATAATATATTTTTCCTGAGCCAATAAACTACTGCTACATACTTTATAAAAAATAATGATTTGACTATTACCACCATGGAATAGGCGCCGACTCCGTGGGTGCTCTGGGGCTGGAGCACCCATGTGTGTGTGTGTGTGTGTGTGTGTGCGCGCGCGCTGAGCACCCACTGGTTGCCCGCCTAGCAGAACCTTCCACTCCGCCCAGCACCTCCTGCCCACCCGTGGCCCCACGGTGCAGCACCTTCCCCTCCCTCCCTGTGCCTCTTGCAGATCAGCTGTTTCATGGCATCAGGAGGCACTGGGGGAGAAGGGGGAAGGAGTGAGGGTGCAGCGCACTCGGGGGTGGAACTGGGCGGGAAGAAGCGTGGTGGGGGCAGGGCAGGGGTGGGGCATTGGCGGAAGGGGTAGAGTGGGGGCACAGCCTAGGCAGAGCCTGGGGGAGCACCGCCTGGCAGATTAGAAACTCGGTGCCTATGGTTAATGGTACCACGCTACTTATGCGATTACTAAGCAGCACATCTGAAGACAGCAGCTGGCCTGATTTTAAATAAATGGGAGTTTTGCATACTCAGCACCTCAAAATCAGCTCAGGTATTGGTAATTTAAATAGTTTGAGAATACACTTATTTTATTTGTTGGAATGATGCTTTGTTATGATTGACATTTGTATTTTTTCTTGAGCATATTGTAGAGAATGGAAAGAATAAATTCTTTTCCTAAACAATATTTTCCTCAGTTTTTTTTTTTTAACTCAACTCTTAAAAAATTACTCAAGAGAAAATGCAAGTTCTACTGAATTCAGAATGTTTTGCTGTCTCTTAAAAATTAATTTGGGGGAGGACTACATAATTTGGTAGGTCATATTCAACAAAAAATTAAGGAGTCTTCCAGCTGTGATGTATTCAGCAATTAAGAGGTGAGGGGGGTAATTAACCCTGAGCCTGTGCTTCCTGACTCCCAATATCCAAAAAGGTGGTCAGTTAATTAATTTTTATTTTATATATGTCTGCTCCTTGTACAGAAGGAAATATGTTCATAAAATATAAACTAATATAAAGCTAGACTTTATATAAATTTATCAATATTAATTTGTATCCAAAAATGCTATGTTTCAGCCCAAAGACAAGACAAGGAGGCAACTGTTGGTGTAAATTTGGGCACAAGTGCTATTTTAATGAATATGCATATTCAGCATGTCAGCCTGCTATGCAGCAGGTCACACATGCAAACAGCACAATGCTAATAATTTTCACCTATATGTATATATATTTGTATATAGACAAAGCAAAAGCAGCAAAATGACCTTTGCAGTAAGTTATGTGAATAAATATTACATTTTATTTGTCCACATGGAAGTTATTTATAATGGATGAAATCCACCCCAGGTCAGAGGGCTCAAAAAAACCAAACCAAAAACAGTTTATGCTTAATTATATACTGCAGTAAAGACTTGTGATGTTGGCCCCCCCCGCCCCAAAAGGCTCAACTTCACTCCAAGGAACTGCAGTGGGCACACAACTAACCTGAGTTTTAGTGATATTACAGTTCAAGCAATATGCCCTATACTTAAAATGGGAAATACTACTAGAATTGCTAATATCTCTAAAACAAGCATGAGCATTTTAAGTGCATCCATTGTTCAGATTATTTCAAGCAATCCATTGGACTAAAGAGCACACAGTGTTGGTTATTTAAGATGAGATAGACTTTTCCATCTTCCTCTTCCATCCAGCAGAATTCTTTGAGATATCTAGTAAATTCATCTCAACATTCTGCCATTCTGAGTGCCTGGAAACTGTTACCATTAAACAAGAAAACGCACTCTATATAGGAGTTCTTTCTACAGAAAATTGAAACATAGTTGTTTGGTCCCATAACAGTTTCTTCTCTTCATGAAAAGTTCTTATTAAAAAAATTAGTCAAGACAAAAATAGTGCTATATTTATTTACAAAACTGAGTGTAACATCTTGCAAAGGATTACATAGGGGTTTAACATTATGGACTACTTGGAGTCCAACTGAAACCATGAAGTCTTAGTTCTTTTAATACTAAAAGAAATTCAAGAATATCCTTGTCACCTGCAAATCTTTGTATGCTAGCCACTTCTCATCTGCTTCAATATAAATTGTTTTTCTGACTTAATATCCTTTCAGTTTACTTCCACTCAATCATGAATGGTATCCCTCATTAGAAAACAGCCCTCAGTGCCACAAATGGCTCAGGATTTAAAGCATTTAAAGTAATTCCCACACCATTTGCCGCCTTCAATTTTTACATAGCAGAAGCCTTATCTAGCATATTAAATCAATACTATTAAATATTGATGCTATGGTACCAGTCAGATTTGCCTAAAACTTCTTTTTAGAAGTTATTTTCTGTTTGCACTAGGATTTCTCATACCTGTAATTCCCTATAAATGGAGATATCCCATCTCCTAGAACTGGAAGGGACCTTGAAAGGTCATCAAGTCAGCCTCCTGCCTTCACTAGCAGGACCAAGTACTGATTTTTGCCCCAGATCCCTAAGTGGCCCCCTCAAGGACTGAACTCACAACCCTGGGTTTAACATGCCAATGCTCAAACCACTGAGCTATCCCTCCCCTGCAACACATACAAGGTCCATCTACAGTAAGGACAGCAGAAACTGCAGTGTACATACAGCTTACAAGGTTCTAATCACTGTCAGAAAGAGCAGTAAACACACCCAAGCTCTGCCTAAACTGCAGATACCACCAGAAGAGTTTGCACACACCTGCTAAGAATTACAGATCTGTAGAAAATACCTTAGTTACTTTCTGACGGTCTCATCTTTTTACCTCATAAAGCAAAGCAGAAAACAACTGGGTTTTTTTCTGGAATAAAGTTAAATAGCTTAGTGTCATCCAGAATGAAGACCAAAGACACCTGAGTTTCTCATAGCTGATCAAAGCAATTAACTCCTTCACAAAAGCGATACAAGACATTCCTCTAAATCAGGGGTTCCCAAACTGCGGCATGCACATGTCTGGAGGTACTTGAGACATCTCCCCGGGGGGGAGGGGAGGGTGTGTTACACAGGAAAAAATGTGTAATGGTGGATTTTATTTTATTTATTACATTTTTATAATAGGCTACTCAGACGAAGTTTTAAACTCGGTGGGAATGTTATATAAAATACAGTAGTTATTTTACTTCAAGATGTATCAATGAGAACACAGATACACAGAGATGCTGACTTATAGAGCCCCCTCACTTCCAATCATCACACAGCACAGGTTCAGTTTACCCAGCAACTGTCCAGTCTAATTGAGCTCAGAACTTAGGGTTTTTTTTTCAGTTGTATATGTCACACTATAACTATCTGTATGTAAAAATAAAATATGGACAGGTTGTATTAAGAAGAACACAATGTATAAGTGATGAGAAGGGCAGGGCTATGTGGGCAGCTGGTAGATCTGGAATTATAATAGCAAGTTATTCATATAGTCCTTTTCGTGGACTCAAAATGAAAAGTTAAAAATCAACAGGTGCCTATCATCTTATATATTTGTAAAGTGCCTAACTTAAAGAATTATATCCTATATACATCAGGGACAATTTCATCCACTACCAACATGCAATAACCATTGGAAAGGCACCATGATTGCTATACAATAGTTTAGGGATAGGAAGTGAATGGTATATTTTATGCAGTTATACAATTAAACAAACATATAGGTAAGCAAAATATAACAGACTTCACTGAAATTTGGTCAGACACTGGGATAACATCAATTAATCACAAAAGAAATTATAAACTGAATTTTATTTAATGGTCAGTCTAGTCCCTAAATAAAAATACAATTCTTTGATATTACTTTCTCTTCCTGTTATAAGAATTTCTGCATTGAGCAAAGGTGAATGGAAGACTTCAATTGGTTATTAAAAATTAAATGAGAAAATATAAGCAACAGGAAATTCAAGTTATGTCAAGTATATGTCTAAATAATAGACACCATGAACAGAGATGATGAATTCCTTAAAAGAAGACTCCTCTCTCTAATATAAATTCACAAAAACTTCAGTCATTATGGCAGAGTTAAAAACCAGTGCCAATCTTCTTTCCAACCAGCAACAAATGAGAGGCCAGAGTGGGGAAAACAAATGGCTTCAGAAGTTTCCAAGGAGTTCAGATACTTAAATGATGGGCCTGGAATAAGTAACTAAGATGTTTATCTAATCTAGAATGCAAGCCATTAGAGAGAATGGTAATCAGTTTAGGTGCTTGGGAAAGGATATTTAAAGAGAGGGAAAAACAAACAAACAAACAAAAAACCCAACAAAGGGGATGATAATCCAGGAAGATGACCAGCTTTTACCAGAGAGCCTTCAGAGAAAAAGAATTAAAGGCATTAAAGAATTTACTGTCAAGCAAAACTGGCAATCTGTCTTTTATTCTTATAACCATATTAGGAAAAGTAATAAAGCAGCCTACAGGCTAGAAGTGATGCAGCAAAGGCAAAAACAACTTACAATAGAAGATGGATACGTTCTAAGTCCCCACAGAAAGACTCTAATGTAGTTGCCAAATATTTTATAAGGGTCATTTTAAGTTAAATCTCCCAGGGTAGTTGCATGATGATTTAATTTTTAAGAGAAGCAGTATACAAGCAGTAAATGGAAAGAAACCCAGTCCAACACATTAAAATAATAATTTCTAAGATTTTTTTTTGGCTGCTGTATAACTGCTTCATAAAAATTCAGCTTCTATGCCAGATACTCTTCTTCTGGAAGATTTCACTGAAATTTGACAAGTAATTGTCTTGAAAATTGTTCAAGGTATTTGTTGAGGACTTCACTTTAACAAACTGTAAATATGAGTGTTAAATATTTGTTTTTTCTTTTCTTGTATGTTGATTTTTACCCAATATTTTTAAATATAAGTAAATACAATAAAATAAATAGATGTGTGACATTTTCCAGCACACAGCCAAATGTGAACATATATAACACGACTAGTGACTGACATCTGGATCTCCACACAAACCAGTACAACATTTCTGGAGGGTTTTTTTTGCCTGTTTAATGATGCCTTTAACATTATCTGAGCATTAATATTTTGAAGTAGTAACAACAAATGTGTTTTAAAAGGTAAAGAAGGAATTGTCCATAATATTTTGGGTATTCTCTGATTGCCAAAATAAGTCAATACTTGTTGCAGTCTTACATAATTTCTTTGCTGAAACTCTATAGAAAACATTTATCTTTATACGACATTTGTTCTTTACAGGAACATAGATTCATAGATTTCTAGGACTGGAAGGGACCTCAAGAGGTCATTGAGTCCAGTCCCCTGCCCTCATGGCAGGACCAAATACTGTCCAGACCATCCCGGATAGACATTTATCTAACCTACTCTTAAATATCTCCAGAGATGGAGATTCCACAACCTCCCTAGGCAGTTTATTCCAGTGTTTAAGCACCCTGACAGTTAGGAACTTTTTCTTAATGTCCAACCTAAACCTCCCTTGCTGCAGTTTAAGCCCATTGCTTCTTGTTCTATCCTTAGAGGCTAAGGTGAACAAGTTTTCTCCCTCCTCCTTATGACACCCTTTTAGATATCATGTCCCCTCTCAGTCTTAAACACATAAAAAAACCCAAATGCACACAGAGGAGTTCTTTCCTAAACCAATAAGGAAGTTTCTTTACAATAATAAAAACTATTACAGTTTTAGATCTGCAACCGTGGTTTCTACCATAGCATGGAGGCAAAGACAATTGTGAATATTTTAAAGATTCGGGGGGAGGGGGGAAAGAGAGGAATAAAAAACCTGAACTTTATGGCATTTTGCTTTCAATCTGCATTTTAATCTAACCCCTTCATTACACAAAGTGGTGTATAATCACATTAATTGCAGACTGCACATGAGCACAGCTTTGTTTATGTTTGGATGCACATTAAAGTGCTAAATTTGTTTTTATTACTTATTTAAAATGAAGCACTCTTTGTCCAGAGTTCTTTAAATTTCATAATAGAAATTGATTTTTGAAGACATAACGTATCATCATTGGCACAATGACTCAAGCAAAGTCAACCCCCAGATAGTCTAGTAGAGAAGAGGAAATATTAGGCAAAAATATTTTGCTGAACCACAGGCCTCTAGAAAACACTTCTCTTCGCACAGACATATTAGTAAACCCATAGGTGACCTGAAAATATTTTGAAAGAAAAAAGAAAATTTAGGATTATGTGCCAAATGCACCAATAACCTGGGTAAGAATACAAGATTCTCCCTGCAATTGTAGCTCTGGGCTGCTGCAGGCCCTGCTGGGTCCAAGTTCAGGTCCAGCACAGGCACCAGAACCGAGAGCAGGAAGCCTCTCTCTCCTGTGCTCTTAAGGAGTCCCCTCCTGGTCTCAGGCAGTTTGGAGGAGGAAGCTGCTTGATTCAGATGCAGAGATTACAAGAGCAGGACCTACTGAGTAGACTGGGATAAGGCGGGGGCGGGGGAATGGAGGGGCACGAGGGGATGGAGATGGTAGATTAAATTCCTCTCAGTAGGGTTCTAGTCTCAAACTGGCTTGGCAAGTAGACTGGGACAAAGACATGAGTGGATAAATGCTGAGAGTGGATGAGGGAGGAGGGATAGCTCAGTGGTTTGAGCATTGGCTTGCTAAACCCAGGGTTGTGAGTTCAATCCTTGAGGGGGCAATTTGGGGATTGGTCCTGCTTTGAGCAGGGGGTTGGACTAGATGACCTCCTGAGGTCCCTTCCAACCCTGATATTCTATGAATGACTAGGAGCCCAGGGTGGAAAACGGACAGGAAGCCAGAGGGGATAGGGAACTTGGGGAGAGAGGAGTTGACTGGGGAGATAGACAATCAGATGGAGACCTGGGAGGAGGGAAAATTAGGACTGGGTGGGCAATGTGCTGGAACTGTGAGGAGTCCAGAGGGGTGAAACTAGGGATTGATAGGGCAAGAAGACTGGAGTGGGGATGAGAAGCCTGTGGAAAGTGGGACTGGCTCAGTGAAGAGAATGAGACCGGAAGAGGAGCCTGGTGTGGGAAAGAGACAGGACTGGGAAATAGATAGGTTGGAAGGGATAGGGCAAAAGAGAGGACACTTGAGGGGAATGGGCAGAAGAATCTGTGCCCACTGGAGCACACACCCCTCCTCCAAAGCCTGGAATGGAACCCAAGTCTCACCATTCTCTTATGCGTGTGAAATCCAATGGCAACGTTTTCTATCCCCCTCTAGAGCAGTGGTTCTCAACCAGGGGCCTGGGGCCCCCTGCGGGGCCGCAAGCAGGTTTCAGGGGGTCTGTCAAGCAAGGCTAGCAGACTCATTGCAGCCCAGAGCAGAAAGCCGAAGCCCCACTGCATGGGCCTGAAGCCCTGAGCCCCACCACCTGGGGCTGAAGCTGAAACCTGACCAACTTAGCTTCATGACGCTCCCTGTGACATGAGGCCCCAAGCAACTGGCCTGTTTGCTACCCCCTAATACTGACCCTGGCTTTTATATGCAACAAATCAATTGTTGTGACACTGGTGGGCCGTAGAGGTTTTATAACATGCGCGGGGGGGGGGGGGGGGGGCTCAGAAAGATAAATGTTGAGAACCCCTGGTCTAGAGGTCATCCACACAGAAGAGAGAACGACTCCTATGGGAATTCTGTGCCATTGCACACGCGCAGAAGTCATGTGCCACACAGAATTTCTTTTCCTTAGCAGATAATAAATTTTGATGAGAAGTGCTGCAGTTACGCCTTTCCCTGACCGGGGCCGCTGTGGTGTCAGGACAGAGAGCAGACGATCCCAGCTGGGAGCAGCCTGAGCTGTAAATAGGGAAGAGAAAAGTCTGTGTTCCTCACAGAGCTCTGCTCATGGGGCCAGGTCAAAAGGCAAGGGATACGTGGGGCTACTGGGGGGGGCGCAGGCGAATGGGAGTGAGGGTGCAGGAACACAATGGGGCCGGGGGAGGAGGTGGCTGAGTGAGGGTGCAGGGCCACATGAGGATTGGGGAAGGGGCTGGCTAAGTGGGGGAGACACATGGGGACAGTGGCAGATGTGCCTACCTCAGAGAGGCTAGGGGTCAGCATGGGGAAGGCACCCTAACAATCGATCCCCTCATTCCCCCCGCTCAAAAAAAAAACCCAAAAAACCCCAAAAAACGAAACGTTCCATACTTCTACCACCCATACATAACAACCCTCCAAGTTCACACCCAGGCTCCTTCCCAGCAATTACTTCCCTCCCCCTCAGCTCCTCCATTACCCCAGACTCCCCCAAGCCTTTGTACTGCTTCTGAGGGGTGCAGGAAATACGTTTCTGTATTGTAGTCTAAAGAATTATTACTCAAAGTTCTTTATTAATATGTCTAGTAAGGAATCTATTTGTCAAAAAACGTTTCCTGAATCTTTTTTGTTGTCTGTATTGCTACAGACATACTTGCTGATGGGTATTTTGAAATAAATTACCAAAATAATTGAAACTGGCATGTTTATTTTGACTAATAAAATATGCAGAATTTTAAAATATTGTGTGCAGAATTTTTAATTTTTTTGGCACAGAATTCTCCGAGCAGTAACCTACTACTGCTATAAATTACTCCTTTTGCTCAAGAGGCAGAGGTCTGTGCTGTGGAGCTAAAGGTCCCAACCCTGCTGATGACCTACATGACTGAATTTGTTCTTTCAGTTCGTTTTTTTAAAAACCTTGGAAATTTCATATAAAACACTAAATTAAGGTTGCTAAGTCAAGCACTCAAAAGTTAGGAAATGCCAGAATTAAGACTGCCCATGAATATAAAGTGCTTCTAATTTGCCCCCACTCCCACACTTATGCATGATAGTCTTTAATTACATGATAACATGCTATTTTTTTCTTCCCCCACAGGACCCCTGCCTCATTCAGTATACAGGATGAACCAGGGCTGTGTAGTGAAGGAGCCTTGACTGTGGGACCCCTGCTTCATTTGTCCTGAAAGTTGGAAGGTACGTAGAGAATGACAAGGGATTGCAGGAAGAGAAAGGATGGTCTCCTTGTTAGGGCAGTTGAATGCTGCCCTAGAGAATGTTATTCTACCACTGACTTTGCCAGGTTTCAGAGTAGCAGCCGTGTTAGTCTGTATCTGCAAAAAGAACAGGACGACTTGTGGCACCTTAGAGACTAACAAATTTATTAGAGCATAAGCTTTCGTGGACTACAGCTCACTTCTTCGGATGCACATAGAGTGGAATATATATTGAGGAGATATATATATATACACACACATACAGAGAGCATGAACAGGTAGGAGTTGTCTTACCAACTCTGAGAGGCCAATTAAGTAATAGAAAAAAACAAACTTTTCACTAGTGGGCACTAATTGCATGTTTCGCACTTTCTCAATGTTTGAGTTGACACCCCAGAATCTAACGGCAGAAGTTTTGAGCACTTGGACACAATTGAAGTTGGTGGGACTGTGCTTTGAACATAACATGCAAGATGCTGGGAAAAAAAAAAAAATCAGATTCTAGGTGCCTCAAATTGGGCGTCCAAAATTAGTGGATACTTTTGACCTTAATCTCACTGTGCCTCAGTTCTCCATCTGTAAATGGCGATAATTATACAGCCTCATCTCAGAGGGGTGTTGTGAAAAACTCCTTACTCTTTATGAAGCACTCAGCTATGACAGTGATGAGGGTCAAAAAAGTCTGAGGAAATTAATATTTCTGTCTTCAGAGAAAGGTTTGAATAGCACGCAGTGAATAAGGGCTAGGGCCACACATTGAACAATGAGGAGAAAAAAAAATATTGATTATCTACTCATTAAGTCTGAACTGTCCATCCTATGCACTGAACGAGGCAGGGGTCTTGTGAGAAAAAATAGTATGTCATAATGTAATTAAAGAATGTATCACAATGCATATGCACATGGTGACCAGATTTCAGTTGTACAGGCAACCTTAATTCTGGCATTTCCTAACTTTTAAGTGCTTGACTTTGCAACTTTACTAATATTCTTTTAATCAATGTACTTTTTTGGGGGGTGTAATAGATATAATTTGGCAAATCATTCCATTCAGTATCTGAACACATACCCAGCATGTGACTACATGATGCGCTACTAAGATTTTCTGGAACCTCAATTAAAGAGAATTCTCTACTTAAGACACAGGTTAGTATTCCAATAGTCATCTGTTCTTTTTCCAAAAGAGATGCCCCATCCTCCCATTCTTTCACAAGTCTTTTTTAAAACTGGAGTCTTTTTTAAATTACATTTCCTTCCAGGTTGTTTTAGTAATAGCCTCATTCAACTGTGATTATTCTGAAACTAATCTCCCTTCCTCACTCGACTAGTTAGTTAAATAAATTTTGATTCCAACAAGACTGTGAGAGTTAATGGATTCTCTGAACGAGAAACAGAAACCAAGTGTAGCAGGGATTCTAGTGCCCAGATGATCATCTCATTACACGTTTTGCTAACCCTTGAGATGGAGGAGGTGGTTTGGTAAGAAAGTTCTCTCAAGTGCCCCCATCCCTATTTGTGCCTTCCTGAATGCATTTTAAGAAGAGGGGAGGGAACTAGTGCTTCCTTAGGCCAGAAAAAACTAGATTAGATTAAATTAGATTAGATTAGCTAGATAGAGAAAGAAAAAGATGTTCAAGGCAATATGGAGTAAGTAAACAACAAAGCCCAAAATGGACTGAACAAAAACAAAAAAATGCTGGGGCCTAAATAATTTTTTTATATGTATATATGTATGTATGTGCTACATAGGACGATTCATAATACATATACACAAATATTCATACATGCATACATATATTATCTCGTACATTTATTTGTGTAAACCAGACACCAAGCAAGCAAAAACCTGATAATCAAATATTAAAATATAAACATCCTTGTAAACCAGGACAGACAGCAGATCCAGGAGGGCAGTAACAAGTTTCCTCCACTTAGAGTGCCACAATACCATTTCTAAAAGCATTCACCTTCCAGACGCCAGTGATGAGATTTTCAAGAGTGCTGAGTGTTAAGAGACAAACTCCCACCGATTTAAACTGAGAGCCGAGGTAGGTCAACACAGTTCAAAGCATAATCCTATCTCACCCACTTCCACAATATACCTTACTTCCACTTATCCAGGGAACAAGAGACTTTCGATCAGTTCTGCTTCTCCCATATGAAAACTCAAGAGTTCTGTGCAAAGGATTTTAAACTATGTAAAATGCTGCAAAGTGAATCTGTAGCCAGATGGCCAAAGAATCTATATTTGAATACTGAATACCTATTTGTGGTGGAAAGAAAGGAATGCTGATACTGCTTACAAAAAAATCGGAGCTATTTGAAACAGGACACTCATGTAACATTTTGGGGAAGTTAGTGATGTCACTGGCACAGATGACAAAGCCACTCACAAGTTGCCAGAAGGGTGGACTGGCAGAACAAAGGAATAAAATAAATTACTAATGAACAGATAGCATGCAATATAATAACCATAATAGATCTTGCACTTCACTGTATATCTTAGCAATGTTTGGAAGGAGTCTACCAAAGAGTATAACTCCTCACAAACATCTGGAAAAAGACATCCTTCAAGAAATTATTCTTATATGAAAATAATTGTTGGAAGCCTTTTCACACACAAAGTACTTGCACTGATTAGTTTTGTTTTGCAGCATCGGATTGAATGTTGACGTGATGACTGGCCAAAATATGAACTACTGATAATCATGTCACTACTAGTCAAATACAACTAATCATCACGCAATAAAATGCTTGTAACATGGAACTGGCCGTGTACTTTTAGCCTTATCAGTGACAAAATAGTTTGCAGAAACAGTCAGGGTTTGCTTTACCACATTTGGAGCCAAATCATGCAGACTCTACTGTGAGAAGACCCAATCAAAACTTGAAAAATGTACCTAAGCTTAATTCCCTGTCTGGAGTGGCTTGTTAACCAGGTGAAAGATACCCATAGTGCCATAGCTCATGCCCCCACAGCCATATCCATATTGTCTTTCCCCATGCCCCCACGGCCACATCCGTTGCAATTTAAAGAAATAAAAATTATTCCATCTATTAAGCACTGTAATTGTATTTTGAGGATTATTGATTGAAGAGTGCTTGGTTGTTTCCGTATTCAAAAGAGTATTAATAACATTGATATTCTTAGTTAAATAATTTTTCTTATGATAGTGATATTGTGCAATAGAAGGAAACTGTTAAATGCTTACAGTTTCCAGTCCATTTTTACATTATTTAAAAAAAAAAATATTGGCTTACAAGGCAGCTGTGGGGGTGGGGCGGGACTTGGACCCATTCTGGGCACCAACAAAAATTATACAAACCTGCCGCTTCTGAGCGAATATAGTGTTTACAGGAATGAGGGGTTAACAGCAATGACCTGAAACAGGCATGGTGAAGGCAGTTAGCATGAGGCCATCCCCCACATACTTTTGGTCAACATAACTCATGCCTAACATTTCTTACTGCTAAATTTCTATTGACCCAGAAACTAAATTGTGACAGTCTGTTGTGATTAAATGAGCAGTGGGAACCTTAAATCAATTAAGGCATTTGGATACCTTTTCTATCTTCGTTTGACTTCACGAGTTGTAACGCTAGCAACAGTTTACTGAATAAAATGTTCTTCTAAACCTTTCCTAACAAAAGATGCAATTGTTATCATTCCTCAAGTATTATTTTAATGCAACCACAGGCCTTCACCTGAGATCTCACCTGTTTTGTTGACTTTTTAGTCCCATTAAAGATCTTCCAAGCAAGCCCACTGCCACCACTGGCAATATGTCGTCCAACATCAAATTCCCTGGTAACAGGATTTCCCATGACCGCACTGGTGACATCAGCTGTTACCTTTGTAACGGTACTTTTCAACTTATTCAGCATGGACTCCATTGTCCCAACTATATGCTATCACGTTAGCCTACAAATGTGAAGGGGGAAAAAAAAAATCACAATTCTTTCCATTTCTGTTAATGGAAGGTACTGAAAATGGTTAGTTTACATTAGTTCATATTATTAAAAATACAGAACACAAAGCCAGCTATGGGAAATCTATATTTTAAAATGGAAGAGTAAAGTTTTATTTTTTTCTTAAAAGAGAAAACCTGCCTAAGATCTCAAATCATCAACAGTATAAAAGTATATTTACACTGAAGACATTTTAAAAAATGAGTTCTCGCTCTCTTACTGTACCTGCCAAAACCCACGCTCAAAATTCAGTGTTTTACCTGAAACAACTGCTGACGTTATTAACACTTTCTGTTCTGATGTGTTAATGAGTTCATCAGCTGCTGCAGGGAAAGTGGAGAAACTGCTTTTTCTATGCTTTGCTTTAGAATTAGTGCTTCTGCATGGTTATTCAATTTAAGAGATGCAAGAGTCTGGTTTCCAATAAATTTCATTTTCACCTGTACTATATATTACTGTACTATAATTTCCTCACTTAACTGAGGTAGTTAATTACAAACACCTGCTGCCAGAGACGCCAAGAAAACACTACCGTCCAGCAACTCAAACCATTAATACGAATATCTTTTTGCTGGTGGGTGTGCTATTGGAGGAATAGGACAAGAAACTTATCCTGAAACAGGGAGAGAGACATACACACATCTTGTTCCCTACCTGCAGTAAGAAATTAGATAAAGATGGAACACAAGGAGAAATTAATTGTTAGTAACAGTTATCATACATAGAACACCCAAAAACAAACTCTAAATTAAGACAGCCTCCAACTTCATCTCAAAGAGAGGGTATGGAGGAATATTCATTTCTCCACCAGACAAAAGTAAAACAAACTTGAAAAATAGTGCACCAGGGAATATTTAAGTGTGCGCAAACATATTGTTTAAATTTATAGCCTTATTGGTCACGTACCTAGGTCACCACAATATTATTCTTACAATAACTAAGTCATCACCTTCTGGCCAACTAGCCTCATGAGGTGGTTTAGTATATTTAGTTCCTACCATCTTTTTTGACATTTTAGACATATTTACATGGATTCGGAGTATCATTTCACCCACCACTCTAAAGAGTACCACTGTGTTTTCCAAACGGAAGAGAGGATGTTTTGGGGGTGATACAGCAGATGTTTTCAAAATTATGGAAAACAAGTGATAGAAATAAGCGAGGGACACAATATCTAAGAATGAGGTAACGAGGATTAAATTGAAAAATTTTAGCTGTTTCATGCAAGTTACATTTCATTTCGATCACCTGCAGGTAAGTAAGTTGAAGTAATTTGTTTTCAGAGGTTAGAATTGTGAGTGAGGGTACTGTGGGAAAAAAAACAAAAACAAAACAAAAAAAAACAAAACCCACACACACCTGGGTGACAATAATCCCTAAATTTATACTTCTTAAAAATTTATTGTTAAATATATTTATTGTTAAAATATATTGTTATATTTGTAATCCCTTTCAGTTTTTTAATTTCTGCTGAATACTTCACCTCACTTGTGCTGGTTGGAAAAAACATGTTGTAGAAAGGAAGGGCGCTGCCTACTTAGGTTCCATTCCTATAAACATTTAGCTTTAAGCTCATGAGTATCGCCTGTGGCTTCAATGGGACTATCCACATGCATGAAGTTAGGCATGTGTGTAAGCATTTGCAGGACCGGGGCCTTAATTATTTAGGTATGAAGAGTTAAGTATTGGTAAATACATTTCATCTGAAGCAACTGAACTTCATGATATGGAACCATGCCAATGAAGCAGAAATTTCCTGTTCAACCAGCTACTGAACAGGAATAGAGAGACCAAGGAATGAGGTAGAGAATTATTTCAGAGTAATTATGTATTAAACTATCGAGTATTCATGCTCTGTTGGAGGGGTTAGTGAAAATAAGCTAGAGAAATTTACTTATTATAAAAATATATATATCTTGTGTATTGAGTTATGGTAATTATACAATTTGTACAAATTATACAAATTGTAGTTGTGTCAGCCAAGATAAAGACTGATTTATTATATCTAAACTCCCCAACCAACGGAAAAGCAGTTGCCTACCTGATAAGTATGGAAAAACACCATGCCTCATAGATCATAGGACAGCCTGAAATAAAGAGATGCTGGTATCTGTAGTCCTTCAGGACCTTATTCTATAGCCATTCTGCATGGGTGCTCCACATGCAAAAGGACTACAGAATCAGGCCCCAAGCAGATACCAAGATAAAAATATATAGTACTGGATTTGATTTCCTGATATTGCTTTTTCTGTAACTGAAGATTTCATTCAGATAGGCAGAAACAATATATTCCAGTTTAATCCCTTCTAAGTGTCTCCACTTCTGAAATGCCTCTTCAAGTAAATTTGGGCCCAAACATGCAAGGTGCTGAGCACACTCTAGCCCCGCTGGGATCAACAGGGTGGCAGTGCTCACTACCCCACAGAACTTGACCCTTTACTAGTACAGCAATATCATAAGAGCTATACTGGTAA
The DNA here is from genome assembly GCF_011386835.1 of Chrysemys picta bellii. NCBI lineage: Eukaryota > Metazoa > Chordata > Testudines > Emydidae > Chrysemys > Chrysemys picta. The sequence continues at coordinate 87,068,148 of NC_088791.1, read as the reverse complement.
CTTTTTAGCTGCACCCTGTTGGATTCTCACTGTGGAAGGACAGCATATAGGACTCCATATTTACTGGTATTGGCTCAAAAGCAGAGAAACTGTATCTCCCAAGGATGTGCAACACAGAATCTCAGGGTACAGAATGGGCAGAGGGGGCAAAGGACTAAGGTAAAACAAGTCTGTGACACTGGGATTAAATATTAAACGAATACTTATGTGTTATCTCAAGCTTGTTAAAACTAAAATAATTTAGGTCTAGTTTACTTTTTGCCATTTATATTACTTACTTTTGTATTTCATTCAGCATGGACAATGAAACTAGAACAGTCAGTTTCTTTTTCTGGTATTAACCCACTAGCACTGGATCTTTGTGTTTGAAGTCACAATATGGGAGGGGCATTTTTTAAAAACCTGACTACACTGGAAGTATGAAGTAAACAAGTTCCTGTTCATATTCCCTTTTACATGTTCAAATTCCTTATCTGTGCTTAAGTTTGGAGAAGAGTCTCTCTGTTGAGAGGTGGAAGAATGAATGAAATTGCTTTCAATTAAACTGGAGGAAGCATTCTCTGCTAGAGGTGGCAGTTCCATGTGGTAATTGTATTGAAAAGATTGGAGAAGGCAGTAAGGGAGGATACTAACAAAAAATTATTAAAAAAAAGAGTGAGGATTTACAAACAGGCCTGGTATGCAGGATCAAATCTGCTCCTTCCCAACTTGGCACTGAACAAAGTTAAACCATTGACTAAGTCAGCAGAGAAAAGAGATAGTGAGCCAATTTTCTCTCTCAGCATGCAGATTGTTTTCATAAATTAATGTTTGTTAATACTGCTGGTATATTTTTATAAATCCTTGTGTAGACAATCTGACAAATCTAAAATGGGTTTTGTTCTATAAAAATAGTTTATTACCAATTTCAATTACACCATATTAAATGTCAGTTGAAATAATATATCTAGAGAGAGAATCCACATGGAGCAAGTACATAAGAGATTTTAACTTGGGGAGTGACAATTTCAGTAACACAAATTACAGTCAAAACAGTGGTATATAAAATATGAAAGTTATCAGCTTCTTCAGCAGTATTTTCAAGACTAAAATTGAGCTACTATACATAGAAAAAGTAACAATCACAAGACAATGACGTAATAAAGTCAAGCATCCACAAGGCATAAAGCATTTTACACTTTTAAAATTAAAATGTAGAAGATACAAAAAGCAAGAAAACTCCAGTATCTTAGTAACTGTAATACTCAAGGGAATAAGGAGTGGGAGCTCTAGAAATATTTAAGATAGAACTTTTCTTCTTCCTGTTTGACATTTGAGTACAATATCCATACAAAAACAGGCCCCCGATCCTATAAATTGTTGGGTGTGGGGGAGCCCTTATGCTTGCATGGAAGCCCACTGCAGTCAACAGGGGCTCCGTGCTGGTGTTTGCCTAACAGATCAGCTTGCAGAACTGGAGCTTTACAATTTTGCTAAGGCAACATGTGAATAAGTGGCACAAGATAGGGGAACATTAAGAATACTGAAAATAAGAATAAACCCAAAACAAATAAGCCCCCAACTCCTCCTCAGTTTTCATTTGAGTAATCACTTTGAGCTAGTTTATTCTCTTTTCTATTATGGTAATGTAGGGGGGTGTTGCGTGAAACCAATGCCACCCATCCCCCATGGCTGTATCAGTGCTCTATCTGGTTTGTGACCCCCAGGGCAAGGCTGATACTCCACTTGTGAGCAAGGGGGAAGAGCACTGAAAGACCTATCTCCACCCTATCATAAGTGCCATTCCACAGAGCTGGCTAGATACACACAGTGGTGCACCCTACAAAAAGTAGATTACTCCCCACCAGCTCAACAGTGGAGCACAGGAGAAACTGGGCCTCAGTGAGGTATTTTTGATACCCAGTGGTTCCCAGTATTCTCCTTACAATCAAGCTTTCCTTTACTTGTAAAAACAATTCAAAGCACATTTTCGAAACGTATAAATATTATGGATCATGTAAAGTACCAATGATAACAGGGCAAAACACATCCTGATTTCATCATGAGTTCTGCACCAGAGGGCAAGGCTGAAAACCCCAAACCCTGCAAGCTACCAAGTAGACAAACAACAGACCAAGTTATTTATTATAGGCTCCCAGCAGGGGGTTGGGAGAAAGCGGGGACAACCTGAACTGTCACACGAGCCACATGGGCACAAGAGCCCTTCGGGTGTTGAGAGGGAATAAATTACCCCCTTTAACGGGTCACGTGCTCTTCGCCGCCGTGTCCTGCCAACAAAGCCACGTATCGCTGTCCGCAGGGAGCGTCCCCCCAGGGAGCTCCTGTCAGTCGCCACCTCGCCTGCACCCCCAAGTCCTCCGGCCCCGCTGGGAGAGGCACAGTGAAGGGCAGCTCAGCACCCCCCGCCCCGCCCCCGGGGCCACAGGTTTAGAGTGAGTGACTAGCCGCCCGGCCCGGCGCTCTGGCCCTGCACAAAACACGGCCCGGCTGACGGCCCTGCCCGGGAGCGGCTCCTGGGCGAGCGGGTCCCCGGTGTCGCTAGGCCAGAGGCAGCCGCTGCCCCGCCCTCACCTGCGCCTAAGGGAAGCTGCGGGGGCCTTGTCCCGCCGTGTGTCCGTCCGCGTCGCGCTCTCCAGCCGCGGCTCAGCCCCGTCCCCCCTGCGGCTACTCCATGGCGACCGAACCAGCGCCCGGGCCACCAGCCCCCCCGCCCTGCCTCACTTCCGCCACGGGGCCAGGTTGGGGCCGGAAGTGACGGTGTGGGAGGCGGGACAGGAAGGTGGCTGGCGATGGCGGCGCATTTGACTCCGCGGTTCAGGAGGGTTCACAGCCAGAGCGAGCTGGGCGCGCGGCGGCGGGGCGGAGGTGAGTGTGCTCCGGCCTGGGGCTGGCCGGCTTTCCGCGCCGCCTGAGGGGAGCCCCACAGAGCCCCCGCCAGGGCCTGGGGCGGGTGTTGTGTGTCCCGGGCCGGGGCTCCCCCTGTGAACAGCCCCCGCCCCGCAGCGGGCGGTTTAAACCCGGCTGGGTTTTGCTGTTATCGCCCAGCCCCGGGTCGCGTCCCCGACTAGGGTTGCCAACGTTCTAGTTCCCAACCGAACATCCCAGCCCCGCCCCTTCCCCGAGACCCCGCCCACTACATTCCCCCTCCCCCGGTGCTCGCTCTTCCCCACTCTCACTGGGCTGGGGCAGGGGGTACTGACTGGGGGGTGGGGCCAGGGATGAGGGTGGGGGTTGGGGTGCAGAAGGGGGCTCTGGGTTTGGGGGTGTTCAGGGCTGTAGCATGGGCTTACCTCAGGTGGCTCCCAGTCAGTGGTGCAGCGCAGGGGCTAAGGTGCGCTGCCTGCCTATCCTGGCACCACACTGTGCACAAGAAGTAGCCAGCAGGTCTGGGTCCTGGGCTGGGGATCAGGAGACTCCATGCATTGCTCTCACCTGCAGGTACCAGCTCCCGTTGGCCGGGAACCTCCTGACCAATGGGAGGCAGAACCAGAGCTTGGGGCGGGGGCAGCATGCAGAGCCCCATGGTCCCCCTCCTTAGGAGTCGGACCTGCTGGCCGCTTCTGGGGCGCAGCATGGAGCCAGGACAAGTAAAGACTAGCCTGCCTTAGCGCCACAGTACCGCCGACCGGACTTTTAACAGCCTGGTCAGCAGTGCTGACCCGAGCCGCCAGGGTTCCCTTTCAACTGGGTGTTCCAGTCGAAAACCAGCCACCTGGTCACCCTATCCCCAGCTCACCGTCTGAGATCCTGGACAGCAGAGCCTGCCGGGGGGGGGGGGGGGGGGGCACCTTTGGGTGTGCACGTGGGGGCGTCTGAGCACTGCTCAGGAAAAAGTGCAGGGAGATTCTGTGAATCCTGGTCTTGGTCAGGCCTTTTGGTCTCACTGGGATAAGGAGAGACTCTCAGCAATGGGGTGGGGGAGGAGGGAGGTGAAGGCCGTGTCTTTGGAACTGCCCTCCTGGGGCAAGGGTATTAGAACTAGGGATGCTGGAGGTGCGGCAGCACTCCCTGGTTTTAAGTGGTAATAACAACCAAATACATGGTTTCTGCCTTCAGCACCCCTGTCCTGGGGGAAATGTACCCCTTTCTGAGCTCCCTTTGTAACGCTGGGTGCAGCTGCCTGCTCTTGCAATGTCAGTACCTATACTGGTATTTTGATACTGTCATAGTAGGTGCTGGAACTAGGGGTGCTACTGCACCCCCGGTTTGAAGTGGTTTCCATCATATACAGGGTTTACAGTTTGTTTAAATGGCTCTCAGCACCCCCACTATAAAAATTGTTCCAGGACCCCTGGATACTGTAGGGTATAAAGGGGTAAGATAGTTTAAGAAGAAAAATATTTTTGTAGGCCATATAAGGTGGCTCTGTTAGCAGTTGTGGGAAGGTCTTGGAAGAGTTCATTGCTAATATATGCCTAACCAAGTTGGAGCCAACCAACATGTGTCGAAGCATCCATGGATTTAGTTCTTTCTTGAGTATCTTGATCAAATACTTACGAATGTTTGTTACTGTTTGAATGTAGTAATTGCTTATGATTTAGGCTTTTACACATTTAGAGCAATTGTATAACTCCCCTTGGGCTTTTAGATTTAATAAAGGAATTTATGGTTAAATTAGTATCTGATGGTGCACTGTCTTACTTTTATCTAGAATAATAATTCCAGCAGATACATTGAGATTGTTTGGGTAAAATGAAAAGAAACTGATTTTTTTTATTTAGCATGTTCTTGTTTTCCTTTCCTGGCGTAAGCTTGCCTGTGTATGACTTAGTGTCAAATCACTGCAGGAATTAGTTTGCTATTTTGTTACCACTTACCTCTGGCTGTGCTTTGAAAAGTTAAATTTCACTTCTGGAGAACGCAGCCAACGCACTTTCAATTTTGAAAAGGAAAATGTAAAAATAATACACTTAAATGTTACAGTAAGTGTTTACAGTATGCAAACATAAATAATGTTTTAGTAACATGAATGCTTAAATATTTTTGCAGGAAGCAGTGGTCCTTTTCAAGCAACTCGGTTATGGAATGGTATTATTCATGCTCTTCAAAGCCAGGTGGAAATAAAAAGAAGACGACAACATCTAAGGACGTACAGAAACTGCTTTACTGGCTCCAATGCTGTTGATGTGGTGCTGAGCTATCTTATGCACAGTATGTACCTAAGTAGTAATGATCTTTCTCGACTGAAGGGAGTCCGTCTCTGCCAGACTCTGATGGATCACAAGGTTTTTGAACCAGTTGGACCAAAACTATTCAAGAATGAGAGAGAGCTAGAGTTTGAAGACACAAGTAATAGTCTTTATAGATTTCTGGACAGCCATCTTTCTCCTCTTTTACTGAAACAGAAAGGATATATTGAGAAGTTGTCCCCTGAGGAAATACTTGAACTTAAGATGAAAAAACCTCCACGGTTAGTAATGCAGATGTACACATTTAAACAGTCTTTAAAATGTGGGCCTAATAAATACAACAGAAATGCCATCTTACACAATCACGAATGAGAAGAGGTGCTCCATGAGACACTCTGTTTAGATGTCATCCATCTATGAAAAAATCTGAGACGCAATTCAAAGGCAAAATATTAATTATGGAAGAATAAAAAACATTTCTTGATTGTTACCTTATGAAAATACTAGGTGACTAAAATATTTACATTAGGACTAGAAAGACCCACTTGTTCAGACCCAGATTGGCGGAGCTGTGATTTTTAGGGACCTAAAAATATAAATACGAATTCCAATTTTTATTTTTAATTATGTTTTTAGTGCTTTGTCTTCCAAAGAGATCCTTGAATGTGAATACACCAATTGCTAGTGCCAAACATTCTCTGATGCTTTTTTGTTTCCTAATAAGTTATTAACAATCTCCTCTATAGCCACCCTTGCAATAGACCTTTGAGACCTGTGAAACGTGCTGCGACAAGTTCTTTGACACTGGGGAAACACCACACTTAATTCACAACGATACCACTGAGGATTTTACTGTAATACCAATCACTTCAAGCTCCCACCCTGCTGACTGCCTACTTCAATCTTTTCTTCTGAGCAGCCAATATGCCTTCTGATATTGGGGCAGTTCAGTAATGCAGAAGGGAGTTGGGGTAGTTGGCTAAGCATGTGACCTGGACTCTTGTGTTCTGACACAGGCTCTAACACTGACCTCTGGCTTTAGTCAAATTACAGCCTCTCTTCCTCAGTTTCCGCACTTGAAATGTTAGTTGTTAATGTTCACAATGTGTTGTGATTATTTATATTTATAAAGCATTATGTTGGCAGTAATATTCACCAGGATTCTCCTGCAGCCCCGAGACTCCCATCCCATATACAAAATAATCCCTTGGAAGTGTTTAAAAAAAATAAAAAGTTCACACTGATGCATAGGCTCCAGCACAAGCAGTTGGACTCCTCCCTCTCTTCCAGCAGCCACAAGAGAGCATGGAAAGGGAGTCAGCTTAACTATCCAGAGGCTAATAAAAATGCCCACAAGCAGGATTCAAAGTAGAGCTTGTCAGGAACTTCTTCATCAAGTGTTTTTCATTCAAAAATGCTGAATGGTCAAAACCCAAACTCTTTGCAGAAATGTATTAGTTTTGACTAATTTTCACTAGGAAAGTATTTCAGGTCCAGGGCGGAATGTCTAGAGAGAGACCTAAGAATAGCCAGTAGTCCAGTGGTTAGGGTACAAGCAGGTGCAGGTCCCTATTCTGCCTGAGTCAGACAGGGACTTGACCCTGTGTCTCCCACATCCTAGGGGAGTACCCTAACACTATGGCTATGCTGGGTTGGATTTCTGTGTGTCTGATTTTTTTTACCAGAAATTCTATCCTGGAGAAAAAGTTTTGTCAGAACCAATAGAGGAGTTTTAAAAGGGGTGTACTGACTGATTTGGCACAGGGATTTGAACTTTAGTCTCCTGCATTTCAAGTTAGTATCCTAAAACTGAGCTATTGGCTATTCTGAAGGTAGGGGCAGGGGTATGTCTGCACATGTGTTTCATAAAGCTCTCATTGTTTCATAAAAAAACTTGGAAAGGCCTTGGTTTCAGTCTGCATCAGAACAGAAGCAAATGTCAGAATTTTGCACAAAATGGAATTCTTGTTTTCCAGCCTGTTCTAATCCAGACAGAGCACCGTTGGCTTTTCCTTGTGCTCCTCCGTCTGTCTGTATCCATCTGTTGTCTCTTGTCTTATACTTAGATAATCCCTGTCCCAAAAGGCTTAGAATCTGTGTTCTGTGTTTGTACTGTGCCTAACAAAATGAGCACCTAAGTGCTATGATAATACAAATAATAATTGCCGTTTATCAATGCTTTTTTCATAACAGAGCAAAATGTGAAACAATTTCAAATCCCTTAGCACTAGAAGCTGCTGATAAAAGGATAGAGGAATTTCTACAAACTATAAATGTACATCCATCTTTACCTTTAAAGAACATAGTTGATGAACCAGTCTGTCTACTTTCAAAAAAAGGTGATTATATGTTATTTTATAAATATAATATATTTTGTGCTACTTAATATTACCACAAGGTATTTATGAACATTAAACTATAATTTGTTTATTGAAACAAGCAATGAATAATAGATGTTTTGAAAATTAGAAATATACCCTTTTCCAGCCTCTTAGAAAGAGTACTGGCACATCTTGCAGAAATATCATTTCCTGGCATTATTATTTGAATTTTGTGTATCTTGCTACTTTTGTAGTTGAAACAAATCTTTTAAGTAGTGCCCAGGATGTTGCAGAAAGTGACTCTTGCACCGAAACCAAGATCTTTAAAAATGACTTGCACAGAATTCAGGGCTCGATCCTCGAGCCCTTATTCACACAGTCCTATTGAAATCAGTGTAGCTATTTATGTAACTAGATTACTTCAAAAGAATTTCTGGATTGGGCCCTAGTTTAATAAATTACAAAAGCTTTAAACAGTTTTTGTTTGCTTTAAATTAGAAGCATTTAAAATCCATATCACAAAGGCCCATCAAAGTTCTTGCTATATTAGGAAATAACAAATTACGATAACACCAACTAGATGTTTGTGAAACTCAACTATTCATTTAAAAAAGCAGATACTTAACCTATGTTTATCTGAAGCAACTATAACCACAATGCATGGAGTCTACAAAAGTTATCCCTACCAAGTAGATAGCTTTAGTGTGTTACACAATGTAATCTAGAAACGTTTTCCATTGAGGTCAAATGTTTTTGTTCTTCTTTATGTTTAAACCAGGCTTTCCCTGGTGAATGTGCTTATGCCCAGTTTTTTTCCAGGTTGTGCTTATTTGATCTCTGAGGTTGTAGCCTAGAACATAAAGGAACACTGCCAACCAGAACTTTTTAGTTGACTAATTTGAAAATCAACATCCTTTCAATAACAAGTCTAGATGCTTTTGAAAAAAATCGTTTTTTTTCCCCCCACACTTTTCTGATCACCCTGCTGTTTCTGAAAGATCTTCCATGGTGGATAATGGACAAACTTGAGAGAGACAACAAAAAATGTGATCAGGAGCTGTCCTCGCAACTCCCTGCAATTGATGCTTGTCCAGCCGCCATTTCCCTTTCATTGTCCTTGAAGTTAGCAGTAAGCAACTGTCCTTGCGTGTTCCTAACATGAAGAAAACTGAAGATCCCTGCTGCTTCTCACTGCTCCTAGATTCTCAGTTTCCTCCATGTTAGGAACACTCGAGGACAGGGGAAGCCAGGCCAGTGGATTCCCACAGCTCCTCCCAAACTCAGTGATTCCTATCTCCTGCCTGGACTGCTATTTCCCTCTTGGCCCCGGTTGTTCCTACCTTTGAGGAGAGGGTTACGGACAGAGGATTCTGCTATTTTCCTGGTTCTGCTCCTGTGTAGGTGATCCTCACTATTTCCTAGCCTAAATCCAGACAGAGGGTTTTGTTGGGGAATTTCCTCTGGCTCCTATTCCTACTGTCTCCAGTCTTGGGCGCAAGGGATAAGGTGGGTGCTGTCACTTCCTTCTCCCTGGTCCAGCTGAGGGACCATGTACTCCTGAATCTTGTTGTGTAGTCTGGCTGTAAAAGAGGGTTTCCTGGCCTCCCTGCCTGGCTCCCAGCCCCATCCAGAAGTCTTGGGATTGAGGGGAGACTCACTCTCCTAGTCCCTTCTGCCCTAACAAATGTTGCCTCCATGCACATATCCCAGGCTTCTTTGTGCAGGAGTCCAGGAAGAAAGAGCCCAAGTCACACTCCTAAAGCCACACACCAGCAGTTCTTGCAGAACCTGGGGAAGAACATTCATATGAACTCCTCTCAAAAGTATACAAGACTACAGTGCAACTATCATCAAAACAATGAAACTGATTCTATGCAGAGTAGTCCTGCACACAGCAATCAAACTGAAAAAAACGAAAAAGAATATTCTCTCTAAGCACCTTAGGGGCTCATGTAAAATAGCCTTGTCAAGGCTGCTTCCACACTCTGAACTTTAGGGTACAAATGTGGGGGCCTGCATGAAACCTTTTAAGCTTAACTACCAGCTTAGATCTGGTCCGCTGCCACCATTCCCAAGTGGATTCCCTTCCCTGGGAAGCCTTGAGAAACTCTTCACCAATTCCCTGGTGAATACAGATCCAAACCCCTCGGATCTTAAAACAAGGAGAAATTAACCATTCCCTTCCTTCCTCCCACCAACTCCTGGTGAATACAGATCCAAAGCCCTCGGATCTTAAAACAAGGAGAAATTAACCATTCCCTTCCTTCCTCCCACCAACTCCTGGTGGATCAAGATCCAAACCCCTTGGATCTAAAAACAAGGAAAAATCAATCAGGTTCTTAAAAAGAAGGCTTTTAATTAAAGAAAAAGGTAAAAATTATCTCTGTAAAATCAGTATGGAAAATAACTTTACAGGGTAGTCAAACTTAAAGAGCTCAGAGGACCTCCCTCTAGCCTCAGGTTCAAAGTATAGCAAACAAAGATAAACACTCTAGTAAAAGGTACATTTACAAGTTGAGAAAACAAAGTAAAACTAAGACGCCTTGCCTGGCTATTTACTTACAAGTTTGAAATAGGAGAGACTTGTTTAGAAACATGTGGAGAACCTGGATTGATGTCTGGTCCCTCTCAGTCCCAAGAGCGAACGAACGCCCAAACAAAGAGCACAAACAAAAACCTTCCCCCACCCAAGGTTTGAAAGTATCTTGTCCCCTTATTGGTCCTTTAGGTCAGATGCCAGCCAGGTAACCTGAGCTTCTTAACCCTTTACAGGCAAAAGGATTTTGGAGTCTCTGGCCAGGAGGGATTTTATGGCATGGTACACAGGAGAGCTGTTACCCTTCCCTTTATAGTTATGACAAGCCTATATGAAATTTTCAGATGGATATATGATTTGCAGGCTTACATTGCCCTTCTTAAAAACACAATCTGTTGGGAGATTTTTTTAGTTATAAGGGTCTTTCCTTTTTTTTAATGTATTTATTCTCATGTATTTGTTACTGTATATATTAAATGTTATTAGAGCAGGTAGTTATAAGAAGTAATAACTTAGAAACAAAAATATTTACAAGCTTTTTGCCTAGTTTCCTTAAGACACTCTCCCCCTAAAAAAAACAAAATAACATAATTTACATCTAATGAATATATTGTATATGTAAGATGGGCTGATTTTATTTCAAATCAATCAAAATTCCTCTTTTTGATATTTAAATATATGCTATGTGTACCTACTCTTGTTCCCAGTAACCTTGTTTGTTTGTTTGTTTTTCCATCTTCCTGTTTGTACTCCCAGTTATAGATGATGTCTGGAAACAACAGACTCTGTTACGGCTACTGCAGTTAATTGATCTTCCAGTCCTGGAAAATATTTTGGAGTTTCCAGATAAGAGGAAAAATGATCATCTTGGCAAAGAGGAAGATCTGATTATCTCAAATACTTTCCTTGACAGAGAGGTCACATGCAGCCTAAATTTGCCCGAGTTAGTTATAAAAATATATATTTTATAAAAACTTGAATAATTTAGCATTTCACTGTTTGACCACACATTAATTTTACTCTGGCTTTCAAGACTTCCACTCTACGTGGGCAGGGTAGGCTTTGTGGGTGAGGCAATACCTTTAGATTGGAATAGGATGAGCATGGATTTCTCTCTACTGCCTTTCAGAAGTAGCAAGGGAATTCACTGAGACTTCAGCTCTGAGAGCACTCAGAAGCTAAGAGGTGTTTAAATAAGCAAAAATTACATTTTAACTTGAGAGGATGGGTGAACACTTCCCTCTCTTCTAGACTGGATATTTCACAGCTAAATGCTTCTTTCTTATACAAATATGGGGAGTGAATTATGTGAATTTTGGTCTTATTTTAGGGCTTTCATAACTGAGGTATCCCAAAGGGGTTTATACAGTCCTTTTCTTGGTGGTTTTAAGTGGAGGTGCAGTGAGTGTGTAAAGCAAATGGAGTAGCCATTGTTACAGATAGCAAGGGAAAGCCCCTGCTGTGACAAAAGGGTCATTGTACCACAGAATGAAAGATGTGGCAATTTGGTGCCAGCCTGTTTGCCTTTCCAAACCTACCAGTATTCCTGTTGATGACATCAACCCAGATGTGATGTTTTACCATATGGCAGTACAGCTAAAGAAAAGTTTCATTTTGTAACATGGAATGGTGTGTTGACGTGCAGCCTCTTGCATGTGGGTAGCCTGAGGTCAACTTATAAGAGGAATTACTCTGCCATTATGCTAGCATTTATCCTGAGCCATGTTTTGAAAAGTTAGTGTGGTTTCACTTCAGGAGAATTCATCCAATTTTTGATAAATTTTGGTCAGTCTGTGTACCCGCAAAAAAGCATCTGCATTACAATAGTCTGTTCACATGGAAAATGTTTGAGAATCAAGGCAAAATACATTGAGAGTTAGTTAACCAGTGACGCTCCAGTTGCTGCTAATTGCTAACTGGTATAGCTGTTTGAATTAGTTTTAGGTGGCTGAAGGTGGCCTGAATTGATTCTAAGAAACACCTCTTGTCTTGAAGCCAGTTTTGTAAAAATGTGTGTCTTCAACCATCTAAAACCCATTAAAGCTGTAGCATAGATCCAGTTTTAAAATCAAATTAAGCTGAGCTATTTTTCTCTTTCAGCAACAGTTCCATTTGAGAACTCATGGTATATTCAAACAATTAATTACAGTTCCAGTTTCTATATCCCTGAACCCACTAACCAAGGGTATTTTCCAGATTCATACTGCAATGAAGTGGTGTCTCAGGATATTAGAGAGAATGGACTGAAATCAGGAGCTCAGCTGCGCCTTTTCAATTCTGTGGCTCTCTGGGTTGCATGCTTTCTGGCAGCCCACAGTGAGGTTTACTTTATGCTTGGAAAAAATTACTGGTATTCCCTTTGCTTATGCTGCCATGTGGGATGTGTGTACCCACACTTGGCCATGAACCATCTAGAATGGGTTCTCAAACTTCAGTGCACGGTGACCCCCTTCTAACAACAAAAATTACTACACGACCCCAGGAGCTGGGACTGAAGCCGGAGCCCAAGGGCTTCAGCCCCAGGCAGTGGGGCTTGGGCTTCAGCTCTGGGCCCCAGAAAGTCTAAGCCAGCCCTGGTGACCCCATTAAAATGGGGTCACGACCCACTTTGGGGTCCCAACCCACAGTTTGAGAACTGCTGCTCTAGAAGAATATTTCCTGTTGGAGCCATAAATGTCCCCTTGTGGGACCTAACATTACAAGAAGAGAATTGCTACCATTCTTACCGCAGGAAGTATTGTTGTAGCTGTGTTAGTACCAGGGTATTAAAGAGACAAGGTGGGTTCGGTAATATCTCTTATTTGACCAACTTCTTTTGGTGAGAGAGAGTATTTTGAGCTTACATAGAGCTCTTCAGGTCTGGGCTGCAGAAGAGCTCTGTGTAAGCTCAAAAGCTTGTCTCACCAACAGAAGTTGGTCCAATAAGAGAGATTACCTTGCCTTGCGAGGTAACTCCCTTCTCTCCATGTGTCATTATATAATGCCTGCATCTGTAATTTTCACTCCATGCATCAGAAGTGGTTTTTTACGCACAAAAGCTTATGCCCAAATAAATCTGTTAGTCTTTAAGATGCCACCGGACTCCTTGTTGTTTTTGTGGATACAGACTAACACGGCTACCCCTTGATACTTCGCCCACCTCATCTCTCCTTTTGCCCCAGGCAGTTGACAGTGTTGGATCCATCTGTGTGCAGTGCCTTTGCCTGCAGTAGCAATCTTTAGTGCTTATTTCTTGTTCTTTCCTAGTTAGTTGTTGGCTTCCTTTCATTTGTCAGGGTTTTAAGTGTTTGTTTTTTGTTTTTAAATTGAATGTCTAGTTTCTTTGCTCCTTTAAAGTTTCAGCCCCTGTGTTTGGTTGTGTAGCTGGATATCTATTTTTCCCTTGTGATGGTTGAAACTGATAAGGAAGGACTGTACTGTTACAACTTGCATTTCTGAAGTGTTTGTGACAGACCGCACCATTGTGGCTTCCTTTGTCTGAAGGAAGGCAAACCTCAGCCATATTGTTGTAGTCCAGGGAGGCGAGAGTTAGTTGTTAATTGCAGCAGTAGTTCAGTGGACTTATAGCTACAGCATCCAACTACATTCTTTAATTGCTTATTAAGTAAGTTGTATGATGCTGCTGTTCAAACATGCATGTAGTTGTAGGTGTCTGGTTAATTCTTTCTGAATTTTAGTTAAAATAAAGTGTTTTGCCTAGCATTAAATGTAAGTACTAAAACGAACTTTCTCTCCCCAGGCTTGACAAATGGCTTTGTGCAGCAATTGAATGCTTGGAGTATTTTCCAGACCAGCTAATAGTGATGGTTGGTCAGCAGTTACTTCAAATCAGTAACGAACCAAGTCACTTTAATATGCACAAGAAGATACTTTTTGATGTGATAGCAAAATATTATAATCAAGTGAGAGACCCCCTTTTCAACAATCATGATCTTGATATTCATTCAGGAATTGCTGAACTTATAGGTAAGTGCATAATCTTTATTTACACATTAAGGAAATTAAAACTGTTTTATTAACTTAATACTAATACAGACATCTTATGAGTAGAATCCCCTTATGATACAGTTTCCCTGTCTCCCAAAAGAGGGATTCATAGCTTATGGACTCACATTTCCATTAATAGCAAATAAACTAACAAGGTAAGGAACCAGAAAAGTTCTCCTAATTCTAAGATTCAATTCAGGCTATGATAAGTTCTTCCTGATTCTGCAACCTTTATGGCAAACAATTAAATCTTCCCAAAACAAAATAACAGCAAGGGTTACCTTAAACTTGGATTTAAATGAAACTCCAGCGTGAGTATGTCTTTTCTGTATACCTTAGGTCTTGCAGAATGTATGGAATGTTACCTGAATGCTCCGTTTTCAGAGATGCTTCACAGAGCTTAGTGCCACAGGAGCTCAGTGATGATACTGAAGACATTGAGCATGTTCCTGCCTAGGACTGACACTTGGCAAAGAGACCCTTTTTAATCAAAATAAATAGAGAGCATAAAAAGAAATCTGTGGTAAGACTACAGTAAATTCCCAACCCATGATTACTAATTTGAAATCAATGGTTTACTTAAAAAGGAATTCTACCCTACCATACTTTCACATAAAGGGAGGTGGGGGAAAGGCTCATGACATAAATCACTGAAAGAACTCTATGCTTTCCATTCTGTAGCTCCCTCATTATTCCCCATTTATTTAAAATCTCTTCTTAAGCTGAACTGTATGTTCTGTGAACATGCCACACTCATTTGTGCCAGTCCTGTGTCACTTCCCAAACTTTAGTCAGCTAAAATCTGCCTGGGGAACAGTTTCTAATGTAGGCCCAGCTTAGTTTCAACTTCATTTTGGACAGGTGGTGGTTCTAACTTCATAATTAAATAGAGGTTCACTTCTAAATATATTAAGCATTCCACAGTTCTTTAGGTTTGATTGTCTCCTGCTGCTCATCAGTCTACACAAGAGGCACAGCTCATACATACATTAGGAGGAGGTTATACTTATTTTACCACTGGTTGCAAAGTGCAGGCTATAGAGTTGCCAGTATATTAATCTTTATTCTGCTGGGTGATGCTTTTGAACAAAGGGCCCTGTGCTGTAACTTCAGGACTGCAGGACCTGGCCTAACTTAGTTGTTAGCTATTCCAGATGGCAAAGTTGGTGTGGAGCTGGGGAGGGATTGTTACATGCTCACACAATCACTGTTGCAGCCAATTGAACACAATCTACTCTTGCTGAAACTTGTATCTTCATGAACCCACAGCCAGCTTGATTTCAAAAAAAATTTTGCACTGTCAACACAGAGGTGAAATATATTTTTTTTTAATTAAACTATAACAAACACAAATCAACCCCACCACTACCACTATTACCCCTAAAATAAAAAGGGCACCATGGTTAGTGTGTGCATGCAGGTGCAAGTAGTCAAGTGCGTCAGACTTTTTAAGACCATAGACTTCAATATCACATGTCCCTTACTGCTTTTAACACACACACTCCTTTCACTTCCCTCCAACTCACTTAAGTATCCCAATAAAGCTTTTAAGCTTTTACTACCTTTTTTTTTTTTTAAACAACTCCTCCTGATCTGTGATTAAACCAGCTGGAAACTGTCCTTTATCAGTTATCTAATCTGTCAACTTCTCCATATTTTCCTTCACCTTGGTCTTCTGATGCTCTTCTCTTTTCTACATTTGCTCACTCTCTTCTTTTGGCTTTCTGCCCTCATTCATACTTTCTTCTTTTCCAAGTCTCAGTGCGCTTACATATCCATTCTAGTTGCTTTTATTCTTTCAAAGAAAATAATTGGGCCAGTCTCCTTTTAATTATAGTTTGCATTTTGCTAGACATAATTATCTGGACCAGTGCCTAGAGCAGAGGACTGGGAATCAGAGATTGGTGGCTCTGCTGCTGACCTGCTGTGACTTTAATCTCTCTTCCAGTTTCCCCCTCTGTTAAATGGGGATAAAGATACCTTTATAAATGCTTTGAGATCTACAGATGAAGAATGCTATATAAGAGTTTGATTTCTGCCTTGTCCCTTTACCACACAAAAGATGTAGCTTGGTGGTTTAAAAAGCTCATCAGCAATGGGAATGGTGCTACAGTGAGGCATACTGGTCATATTGCATCACATCATATAAAGGAGCAGTTAAGGATTCGGTCAAAGGTAGGGAAACACAAACTGTATGCAATGGTAAAATGGAGGTTCTGCATCCGGTACATTTAAGACTTCATGATATCCAGAGGATGTTATTTTAAAAATATGTTACTTGCTTAGCTCTAAGACAAAGGCTATATGCTTTTAAGCCTAAAATCAGAAATTGACTCCTATTTAAATACATTTTCTTGATTCTGTTCAAACTAGTAGACTGCACTATATACAATATTTCACTAACATTGCAGAGAATGGAAAAACAGCACAAGCCCTGGAGGCATCGCAGCTTTACTTAAGATTACTAGCGCCGAACATCCGAGAAGAACTGCGTAGGCTACTGATGTTTATGGCTGTTGCGTCAGAACCTGAGGGCTACAAGTTACAAAAACAAGTAAGTATTGCATTGAAACGTAGGGTATAAATTATTACTTCCCCATAGTAACATTAATAGATTTATTTTTTTAACAGACATAGAAACTGACCCGTTACAGCATTTCAATCTGATGCTTTTAAAACTAACTGAAATGGATTTTTTTCAGTGTAGATTTTGTCACCTGTTTATAACGATCATTTAGCTAACACCTAGCAAATCTAATCCAGGTCATTATTCTTCTGTTTTATAGTTTGATAATAGATCAGTGATCATCAAGACTTTTACCAAGGCCATTTTACAAAATAAAGGATTGTCAAAAACACAGACTGAACAGCTAATCCAGTTACTGATGAAGAATCATACTGAACTCTTCAAGGTATTTCCTTCTCATCTGACACACTTTGACCTTGTCATTTTAGATATTCATTGTCAAAAAGCAGCTTTATATGAATATGCTTTTTTGTATATGTCATGGCAACCTGTAAAAG
Source organism: Chrysemys picta bellii (assembly GCF_011386835.1). Taxonomy (NCBI): domain Eukaryota; kingdom Metazoa; phylum Chordata; order Testudines; family Emydidae; genus Chrysemys; species Chrysemys picta. The sequence goes on along the minus strand of NC_088791.1, from coordinate 87,051,151 downwards.
CTACACAGTTTTGTAGGACCAGAAAGTGTTCCAGACTAATTCCGTTTTTCTGGACTACAGGGGAAATCTTCTAAAATCATTGGCCTCTCTACTTCCATTGTCCCCACCCTCAAATTCTCAGGGTCATTGTAGCACTTCTCTCTCTAGCAAAGCAGTGTTGGAAACAGCTCACTGCAGAAGCCAGCTAATGTACTTTGAGTGCTAACTAGAGGGAGTCATTCAAAGGTGAAATTCTGTAGAGGCTGAGTACACACTGGCAGTGTCTCTCAGCCCCAGGAATTAACTTAGTATTTTAAAATCTTTCTTACTTTTGGCAGTTAATATAAACCCAATAGGTAAATCAAATGTTTCCCATTCGTCAATGATAAATCCATTATGAATAAGCAGAAATACTTGTATAGCTTTTTCAGTTACATTCAACTATCTCTTGCATATGAAAAGATGTACTTTTTCTAGCTATTTAAGTTTTTAGCTAACGCACATTAAAACTACAGTATTTGTTTTAGTTATTTTTCCAGTTGCAAAACTAATTAAAAAAGACAAGTAGGAAAATGTCTGGTAGTTCAAACTCCATCTCCGCTGCCTGAAAATGGTGAAAATCAAATGGTAAATATTCTCTGGATAGTGTATATTGGAAAAAAAATCCTCATATTAAACCAACCCCCTGTCTGAGGCGCACAAAAATATTCACGTCCCTTTTTATTTCGTATCAGCTGGGGTCAGAAATGGAAGCATTAAAATAGCATAGGAAAAGCTGCTATTGCACTATTTCTGGTTCAGTTGAAATGATCAAGTATTAGAAATAGGGAAAGACTGTCTGTCTGTTTCTCAGGTAAATAATTAGATAAACATCAGAGGTTTGGGATGTTTACTAGAACTTTCAAACCTTGTGAATTTTGCCAGAAGGGCACAAGCAAGGAATCTTTTCCCCTTGAAGGGAAATGCATGTGGATGATGATGAACAGTACTTATCTCCCAAACCCTCTTTTCTTCCCCCATACATGTAGAATCACTTACTTTGGCACATCCCTTGCTTTTCTAGGACGCTGCAATTATGCGAACTTGGACACCAGTTCTGCAAAGAGCTGCACACAGATGGACCTCTGTACCCACAAAGAGCCCTTTTAAAGTCAAATGGGCCTGCCCCCATACAATTCATTGAAGTATTAAGGCCTTAAGCAGCTGACTCAATGCAATCTTGAAATGTTGCCAAACTGAATTAGTCTATTTTAAAAAAATGAACTTTTTTAGTGTAAGGTTATGTACAGAGAGAGGTTGAAGCAACTTTTCCATGATAAGCTGAGTTAGAAACCACACTTCTCAAGCTTTCGCCAAAAAGAACCAACTTGCTTGTAATTTCACTTGCAGGATCTTAGCCCAGGATAGAATATTTCTGGATACCTTGGGAGAAATTTAAAAAAAACTGCTTGGGAGATAAAATATGTTTCAGTTCTGGGATACTTTCCAGATATTTATTTGGTTTGTCATACCTCCAGAATGGTTTGGCTTTGAAACTTCACCTTTGATTTATTATCTTGGCCTGTGTGGGGCGGAAGGGGATTAGCTAGTTTAGACATTTCCCCATTTCTTAAAGCTACTGAAGCCTAATACAGATGGCCATAATGGAAGTGCTTGTGGCACCTTAGAGACTAACAAATTTATTAGAGCATAAACTTTCCATAAGTAGTCCACGAAAGCTTATGCTCTAAATTTGTTAGTCCCTAAGGTGCCACAAGACCTCCTGTTCTTTTTGCGGATACAGACTAACACGGCTGCTACTCTGAAACCTGTCATAATGGAAGTGTGACACTAGCAGATACGGTTGCTCTGACGTGACAGTTCCCATCCAGCTTGCTATCTCTAAGGGTACTTGTCACCGGACATTTAAATCTTTAATCAAGAAAGATTTTTAGTTTCTCTAACTTAAGTTGTAGATAAGACTGAGCAGATGAACTTTAAGAACAGCTTTCCTTAAAACAATCTTGCAGTTTTATAATCAGTCTGAACTTTTGACAGTCTGGAAATACAAAGTTAATAGTATCTGAACAAAAAAAAAGTCACCCAAACAATTTGTATTTTTATCACCACCCCTAAAACAACCAGAAATGTAATTAGTGCAGTATAGGCTCACTTATTAATGATTCCAACTAACAAGTCATCTTACTAGGAATCCAAACTCTGAAATTGCTGTTAATTTACAGCTTAGGCCCTGATCCTGAAAACATTTTATGCGCATGCTTAACTTTATTATAAAGAGTAGACCTCTTGAAGCCAGTGAGATAGTGAAGTTAAGCATATGAATGTTTGCAGGATCAGAGCCTAATGTTTCATTTAAAACAAAACTACACTGGTCCTTCTGTCACTAATTTTCATGACCTTTACTTTGTTTAAAAGTACAGTAGAACCTCAGAGTTACGAACCACCTCAGGAATGGAGGTTGGTTGTAACTTTGAACAAAATGTTATGGTTGTTCTTTCAAAAATTTACTGCTGAACATTGACTAAATACAGCTTTGAAACTTTTCTATGCAGAAGAAAAATACTGCTTTTAACCATCTTAATTTAAATGAAACAAGCACAGTGTCCTTGCCTTGTCAAATCTTTAAAACTGTCCCTTTATTTTTTAGTAGTATAACACAGGACGATGCTGTATAGCAGGGGTTCTCAGCCTCTCTTTCTGAGGCCCCACAACGTGCTATAAAAACTCCACAGCCCACCTATGCCACAACAACTGATTTTCTGCATATAAAAGCCAGGGCCAGCGTTAGGGGGTAGCAATTAGGGCAATTGCCTTGGGCCCAATACCACAGGGGCCCCTGCAAAGCTCAGGCTTTGGCTTCAGTCCCGGGTGGCAGGGCTCAGGGCCCCAGGCTTCAGCCCCATATGGTGGGGCTTTGGCTTTCTGCCCTGGACCCCAGGGAGTCTAACACTGGCCCTGCTCGAAGGACCCCCTGAAACCTGCTCATGGCCTCTCATGAGGCCCTGGTCAAGAACTACTGCTGTACAGTGTTTGCTCTTTTTTTTTTTTTTTTTTTTTGGTCTGCTGCCTGATTGTGTACTTCCGGTTCCAAATGAGGTGTGTGGGGTTGACCGGTCAGTTCGTAACTCTGGTATTCATAACTCTGAGGTTCTACTGTACATTACTACTTTTTGAATAAAAAAAACCCTAACAAGTTGCTTTGGGTTTTTAAAACACATGTACCAGGAGTGTCCATTTACATACTCAACTTTAACTCCATCTTTAAAGGGTTTTGCCTATTGTGTAAGTATGCATTTTATAACGAACTGTATAAACACCAACTAAATATCTGAAAATTCTGTTCTTGTGCAGACCCCTTTAATTCTGTTGGAACTAATCAGCAAGAAACTTACGAGCTTGCTGGAAGGACAAGATCCTGATGCCAGTTCAGGTAGAAAGTCTGATATTGTGCATTTTTATATGAGTAGTTGCATGCAAATGAGTTTAATGCACTACATATCAAATTATTGTGAAATGCTTTTCCTGATTGCCTCATCCTCTCTGTTATACTGATAATAGGACTTTAAGTGGTTTAATTCATTAACTCATTTAACCCACCTAAAACAAAGCATAAATTAAATAGAATATGGCCTCAGTCTCCATCTAACTTCTCTTCAGTTCTGTAATTGATTATGTAATTTCCTTCACAAAGTTAAATTCAGAAAATAGTGTAAAATATGATTTGGCTAAAGAGACAAACTATTACTTTGGTAGAATGTTTTGTTCTCTTTTCTACTTAGCATACATTATTAAAAGGGAAAATTACTTGCCTGTAATTTGGTTTCTCTGAAGATTTCATTTGGCTGTGTTCCTGTTGTGCTTCTACCATGTGGAATGCACAAATTACCCTAGCACTCAAAGGTTTTGGGGGTTTTGCTGCACCAGTTGATGTCTCATGCAAAGACCAGTCAATTCCTTTTTGCTTGCAAGAACATTGTCCTTCAATTCCTTGATGAGCAGGAAGTAAAGAGTTCCTTAATTTCTAAGCATAATTTAGGCTAGAGTATGTATGAAAAAAATATTTTTATCAATATTTGTCTGGGAATAGATTTTTTTTTTTCCCAGTTAAGTCCTTTGCTTCTGGCCCTGCTTCTAAAAATGTCCTCCTCCAGAATTGTCCTTTAACCACTTTGCTATTTCTATCATCTGGTTATAAGTGGCCCTATCTTGTTCTATACATTTGTTAGACATTTAATAAAACTATTAGATTGTATTAACACTACTAACCAAATCCTCTTAGCCTGTATGAAGCTGCAATTAAATGGACTTTGTATAGGGAGAACAAAAGGAAGTCTTCTTTTCTGTGGGTCTTAGGCCCCTGAGTATCCACCTAGCAGATCCAGACTCGCCTTCCGCCCATAGATTATAACCAGTATCTTGACATAGATGAGCACTGGCCTTATCCTATGCCAGGGTGGGCAAACTATGGTCTGAGGGCCACTTCCGGCCTATTGTACATTTTTATCTTGCCCTTGAGCTCCCATCGGGGGCTTGCCCTGCTCCATCTGCTGCTCCCGCTGGGGAGCGGGGTTGGGGGCTTGCCCTGGTCTGCCCAGCCGGCGCTCCCAGCAGGGAGCGTGTTCGAGGGCTTGCCCTGCTCCAGTGCTCTAGCTGGGGAACGGCGTTGGGGGTTTAACCCTGCTCTGCCCGCCTGGTGCTACCCAGCCCTTGGCTCACAATTCCAGCATCTTCCGGCACATGCAGAGCCACACTGCGCAGGCGCGACTTCACCACGCTGTTTCCAGGATCAGAACCCCGCCCCTATGTGACAACCCTCCTCCCCCCAACGGCAGAGTGCCCAATCCCCTCCCGGTCTCCTACGGCCCCACCCTCGAGAACCTCAGAACCACCCAGGAGCCACATCCGTCCCAGATAGGGGGTGTCTCCGCCCGTGGCAGTGCCTGGTACAGCTGCCTTGGTGTCACTGCCAGTAGGTCCCCAGGCGTCCCTGGTACCGCCCCTGTAGGGTCCCCCACCCCATGAGTCCATCCTCCCCTGACTTCAGTAACATCCCTTATAGAAAGAACAGGCGTACTTGTGGCACCTTAGAGACTAACAAATTTATTAGAGCATAAGCTTTTGTGGACTATAGCCCACTTCCGAAGAAGTGGGCTGTAGTCCACGAAAGCTTATGCTCTAATAAATTTGTTAGTCTCTAAGGTGCCACAAGTACTCCTGTTCTTTTTGCGGATACAGACTAACACGGCTGCTACTCTGAATCCCTTATAGAGCTCCCCCCATGCTACACCCCATAAAGTCCCCCCCCCCCCATCGGGCATTCATGGCCCACCATACAATTTTCATACCCAGATGTGGCCCTCAGGCCAAAAAGTTTGCCTACCCCTGTCCTATGCAAAACTCCTCTGTCCAGGGGTGAGGCCAGAGCTGCACTCTACAGCATGTCAAAGTGAGAAGTTAAGAACTGTCTAGTGTAGCTCTCTTCAGCTTTGTACAAATACAAAATGGGAAATAACTGGCTAAGCAGCAGTGCTGCAGAAAAGGATCTGGGGGTTATAGTGGGTCACAAATTGAATATAAGTCAACAGTGTGGTGCTGCTGCTGCAAAAAAGGCAAATGTCATTCTGGACTGTATTAACAGGAGGGTCAAATGTAAGACACACAAGGTAATTGTTCAGCCCTGCTTGGCACTGGTGAGGCCTCAGGTGGAGTGGTGTGTCCAGTTCGGGGCAGCACACTTTAAGAGAAATGTGAACAAATTGTAAAGAATCCAGAGGAGAGCAACAAAACTAAGAGGAAAATATAAGGAACGTCTGAAAGAATTGGGCATGTTTAGTCTAGAGCAGAGAATACTGGGGGCGGGGTGGGAGACATAGGTCTTCAAATACACAAATGGTTGTTATAAAGAGGGCGCTGATCAATTTCTCCACGTCCACCAAGGGTAGGCCAAGCAGTAATTAGCTTAGTTTGCAGTAATGGAGATTCAGGTTTGATTTTAAGAAATACTTTCTAACCATAATGATTAAGCACTGGAACATACAGGGAGGTTATGGAATTCCTATCACTGGAAGTTTAAGAACTGGTTAGACAAACACCTGTTGGTATACTTAATCCTACCACAGCATCAGGGGTTGGACTAGATGATCTCTTGAGGTCCCTTCTAGCCCTACATTTTATATAAAAGTGTAACATCTGTAAAATAATCCTAACCTTTTTTCCTATTAAGGCTTCACCTTTTGTCAGCGTTTGACTCCTGAAGAATTTGAAGACCAAAAGCAACAAACAAGGCACCATCTTCAAGAGTTGATTCAAGAGATGGACAGTAATCCCACCATTTCTCTTAAGCAGAAAAAGAAGCTATTTAAAGAATTCCAAAAGCATCATTCTGTAGCACTATTGTAGTGATTTTGAAACTGAATGTGGTTTTGCACTGTAGCAGAATGTTTTTAAATGAGCCTTGTCAACTATCATTTTTAGAATGCTGACATGCTTATGAAGAGGACTCCTTTTCATAAGCATTAATTGTTAAAGGGTTGTATTGTTTTTCTACAGTAGATAAGAATGCTGGGCCTCTATTGCTGCTCTAAGTTTAGGGTCTGGTGACATTTCTATTGTGAAAGTTGTCTGGGTTTTATAGTCTGACTGAAATTCTGCATTCAAAGCACTTTTACTCTGACCTAAGTTAGTTACTAAAATTCTAGGTATTTAAAATTTTCTATGTCATAATTTTAGTCTAGTTCTAGGACTTATCTATATGGTGAGTTGGTGTGCATACAGTGCATTAGGTGAGGAGTATGTCAAAGTGGACTATGGAACTTTCAATGCACCATAGCAGCATCCACATGGAAAATTAGTGTGCTGTATGTTCACTTCCTAGCTTGCCACATGAACAAGCCTCCTGGATCTGTAGGCCAGAGATATAACAGTAAGTGTGTGCTACAGAAAACTGTCTTATGCTGGTGTACACTAGAGCCCTGCATGGGACTTTTTTTTTAAATCCTGCTCCCGTCCCACCCTGCAATTCCCACTCCCCCATTGTTTCTTGCATTTTTATCCCACTCCTACCTTAAAACCCACAAGAGAGACAGATTCCTATATTCTACTGGGGAAAAAAACCTGTCAAATATATTATAAAAAAAATATGGAATTCAGCTACAATTTTACCACCAAAGGAATAAAACAATAATTGCTTAAACCATGTAAAAATACTTTAACTCCTGGTATAATAAACATCAAATCTTTCTATCCCTCACTTAAATTTAAGTATTAAAAGTTTTAAAGTGTTTTCTTGCAAATTACCACAGTTGTGTGGCTTTTTGTTTTTTTGCCCACCCAGTCTCACCTACAACAAAGCTATTATGGCAGTGGGACCTGTGGGATCCCAGTCCCAGTGCAGGGCTCTGGTCTACACCATAGATACAGGGATGGGCAGGTTTGTGTAGTAAATGTCTGATACAGAAATATTTGATTCCTGATTATAGCTATTTATGTGATAGTACGTTACCATAATGGTTCTTTGAGTAATTCTTAAATTATATTGTCCTATTAAGACTTAAATAATTGCCTTAACTGATATTTAAAGTATACATGTACTAGTTAAACACTTTAGTATGAGGCAATAACTCTTACCTGTGGAAATGTCTTACACACCCTTAGTGTTAGATTCTTGTTACCTCAGATTTTTCATCAGTTTAACTTTCTTCTGTTATTTTAGATTTGGCTATGGCAGCTGAGTCCTTACTATTTGAGGCTGCAAACATAGCCTGAGTAATACCTTCTATGCACAGTTTGTGCTTTGTAAAATCCTGAGTTAAAAACCTTGCATAATGTTGAGTAAAAGTTGAGGAATGGATTACTTTATCTATGATCACCTGTGTAAAGTCTGGGGGGAGGAGGGAGAGTGTATGTGAGGTATAGCTTCAGTTCTTTATCTTCTCTCTACCTGCTACTATAATGCTGTGAAACATCAATTTTTGGGAAAAAAAATAGGATTTAGACACATCAACTTTGAAATATACATTATAACAATGGCTAAAATTTATGAAGAGACAGCCTAACATTTTGAGCTGCAGAACACATGTTTTTGAGGAAAGTTTTGGAACTTGAGTAGACTGCATATGTGCACTTTTAAAAAAATTTTTATCCTTGAATTGGTCGATATACTGGAATAATCTTGCATTAGGAATTTAAAAATTAAGCGTCAATGTATCACTGTTATAAAGAACTGTATAAGAGGATTGGGAAAAATCTGTTTTATATTATGACTTAAATTTCACATTAAACAAGTTTTAATGATTATCTACTTAATACTAGTACAAATAAGCTTCTGTAGATAATTAACACCTTTCAAGAATAGATGACACATTTTAAGGACAGTGTCAAAACAAAGTTGTGATACTGGAAAAAGCTTACACTGTCAGCTGCCTCAAATCCAAACCAATAAGAAGTGTCTACACAGTTGGAAGAGGAGGTGGCACATCCCACTTATTTAAGGGGCTGACATACTACACAGTGCATTAAACTTTCTACAGCAAAAAAAAATCTAAGAAGAGTTGCCAGAACTGCTCAAGTACATTGTTTCGAAGACACTTCAAACACTGCAAATTCCAAAAGCACATTAAGCTATTTTAGAAAGGGGTTGGAGCATTTAAGTTGCCATTTACTTAAATCGATTATATGAGCAAGATTACTACTGTATACTGAAGTGTCTATAGTTCACTAATTCAGTAAAACAATAACGCCATGAAATAAATCTCTTCCCTTAAACTATTGCAGTGGCTTTCCTTTGCCACTTAATTTCAAAGGAGTCAGCTTTACCGTGGTAGGAACTTACTGTTTCTACCAAGCAGTTGGTTGAACAAATCTTAGTAACATCTTGGCCAATGAGAATGTTATATTAGTGGGGCCTCATTTTTCAGAGGTGTTGAGCTCCTACAGCTCCTGTTTACTCTTTTATAGTACAGTTCTGGTGTTCAGCCTGTGAAACATCTGGCCCTTACCCACTTGGGTACTTTAGCAGAGTCCTACAACATTTGAGTCATGTCCTCTATGAGGGAGGAAAAAGCAGTCTCTCCATGTTAACTGTGAGGCTTTCTTCTAAGTGAAGTATGAAGATGGGTTCTATTAGGGGAAGGGAGCCTGGCAAAAAATAAGTTACTACACTTCCACTTTTTCACAGTCAGTTATAATTTCAACCATACACCAGCATTCAAGGGAAATATATTCAACTTCTAAAAGTGCTTGTTTATCAACTATCTTTACCAATATTTGTGACAGCACTACCTAGTTAAGGAATACTGCCTTTGCATCTCTTTATTGAGAATGTACTCCCACCATGGCAGCTACCAAATATGTAAATTAGAATAAAGTAATTATCCCAGAACCATTTAATCGTCTGCAGTTTTGTGGTGGTGCTAGGGAAAGAATGAGATTGAACTGACCTTCATGCGGAAGAACAGCTTCTCTCGATAGTGATAGATAAGGCTACGATTAGGTCATGGAGGTTATGGAATCCATGACTTCCATTGACCTCTGACATTTTCTGCCCTGGGGCTGGAGCTCCCAGCCAGCCCCGCCCTCGCCCTGAACCTGGTGGGGGGACTCAGTGCAGCTGCAGCGGCCGGCCAGACCCGGCACAGCTGCCCAGTAGCAGGCTGACCCACTGCATCTGCCCAGCCGCAGCTACAGCCAGAGCCAACAGCTGGGGGACCCTGCAGCTACCAGCTGCTCAGGCAAGGGGACCCCCGCAGCAGCCCCGCCCCAGGGGCAGGGGGACTCAAGAGCTCCCACGCACCACATTTGTGGGGGACCTGGGAGTCCCAGCAGCAGTGAGTGCTGAACTCACCTATCCCTTTTGTCAGGGATATTTTTAGTGAACGTCAGGGACAGGTCACAGGGTGCCATGAATTTTTGTTAATTTCTCATGACCGGTCCATAACTTTTACTAAAAATATCCATGACAAAAACTTAGCCTTAGTGATGGATAATGTTCTGCTGCTAGCAAGAGGGCTGCGTACCTATTGCTATGGAAACAGTATCTTTACATTTCCTAATTTTTAAAAGTCTCAGCTAAAACTCATTTCTGCTCCTGACATTATCAGCTTACAAATGCAGATCATACCAGATATCCACAAACTACAAACTTTAAAATTTCAAATATCTAGTGTATGTACCATTTTTAAGATCTTAAGTGAGACTGTGTTCTCTAACTACTTGGTAGAAGAAAGTATTCTCACATGCAGAGTTTAACCTTCACCTTGTAACCAGATTTGTTAATTCAGAACTGAATGAAGTCTTAGGTTGCACACAAAATGGAGCTGTGGAAGAGACTTTAAAATGGAATCTAATGTTCCTGCCTAGATTCCCACTTTCCTTTGGGAAATAGAGGTTTTGCTACTCGTTTTGCCATTGTTTTGTCCCTAAGTGCCTGCTCTTAAATAGCATTAGCTACAACTTCTATAAAGTTGCAATTCTGAATGAAGGCACAATGAAACTCTACGGAGCATGTAGACACCTAACCCAGATCTTCAGCCCCAGCTAGTGGCCCAGGAGTTGCTCTGCTACGTGATTTCCATCTTCTGGGGAGCCCTGCCCCCTCCCTTTAAAGGGTCAAGAGCCAAAAAATATTTTGCCACCCAGAGGCAGTGCATCAAATATGAAATTCTGGCCTTTGTATCAATACTTTAAGACTTTTTAATTTTGATAGGAAATCACTGTCACTTAACCCCTGCTCCTCTCCCTACGTTATAGTTCTTGGCTGACTCTTCTGGACTTTAGGTTTGCTTGCCTTGTCAATCCATCTATTTGCAATTGTCTGTCATTGAGTGGTAGCCACATGCTTCCTTGTAATTGATGTAGTCTAATTTTTTGAATGCTTATATGACCATCTGTGATTCCTACCCATTTGATTTTTTTTGCTAACTGATCTAGCCTCACTGGCTAATCATTCATAGTGCCTTGTCACTTAATTCATTAATCATAGTTGATGCTACTCAGAGCTCTCTTGAATCATTTAGTTACTTCCCTTTTACCTGCCCAGCAGCCGGTACCATGGGTGAGAAACGAACAGCAGCTCCCTGTGCAGCAGATGGAGATGGAATAACCATCCAGGCCTAGCATGGCTGCTGTGGTTCGCACCTTCTGCACCCCACGTGGGTGCTTGGCTGTTTCAAGCCTCGTGAGAAGTAGGGAGAACTGCCCTGGACTTGTTAGTGCTGTGCCTTTCCGGGTTTGTGTCCAGCATTCATGCTGACTGCTGCAGCATTAGATCTGGCTCACAACTGCCTATGCCCTGGCCTTCAACGTCAGTTTATTTCAATGGTAAATATATCTTCAATTCAAAATAAAACTCTACCTTTTCTTCTTCTCACTCTTTCCCCTCCACTCCAGTCTTAAAACTCTGCCACCTCATTTCCACCAACAGCCAGCCAACCCTTTCACCACCTCAAATGGACCATCTCTCTCTGAAGACAGAGTCCAGCTTAGTGACATTTATGTTCTTTACATAGAATTAAATTAGTAGAACTCACTCCAAATTATCTAATTCTACCATTACCAGATTGTTCCATAAATCACTTCTAGAATTTTGTTGTAAAGTCACACACATTTTGTTGAGTAACCAAGGATCCTCTTCCTTTCCGGTACATACAATACTCGAGAGATGGGGCAAGGAAAGAATGCTACCATGCATGCGAAATGCAAAGGTGTAGCCTAGCCCAGGCAGTTTTTCTTTATAAAAAAAAAAAAGGAAACAGGATATACATTTCATATTAATTAAATTATTTATTACATGAGAAAATTAGATTAAGATGTTTTCCAAAGGCCAATTGGAAGTACGTTTAATTTTAATACATATATAACAGATATTAATGGCACTTGACGGGTCTATATCTGAAGGTTTACTATCTAAATTAAGTGCAGCAGCAAAGGAGAACAAAGGGGGAAAGTACGGAAGGACAAGGATTAAAATAGAGACGTGAGATGTTGGTGTACTATATACAACTAACTTTTTTTTTTTTAATCATTTCATATTCAAATGTGAGTCCAGTACTCAAAATAAAGGGCAGAGTTAGAGTCAGTGCTGGAAGGCTAACAAAGAAGTTAATCTGGAGACTTAATTGGGTTTTTTTCAAACTGTGTGTGGGAGCTGTGCAAAGGGGTAATCTCTGTTGTATAGATTTAGCCTAAACTTATAAAAAAGAAAAGTATTCAGAAAGTTGGGATACATTCCACACTGGAATAATTACACTTTGAGTTTAACCACTGTTTAACCATTCATTGAGATAATTACAAGAAGTCAGAGTAAGCCTTTTATAGGATTTTTTTCTCCCAGGACATGTTAAAATGAGCTCCAGGTTAAAGAGTATTTGATGCAAATTATTCTGCATACTATTTCAGTAAAAAGACAATAGCATTCATGTTGGAAGAGAAAATAAAGTTTAGACTAACGCTTAATTTCTATACAATTGTTTTACACTAATCTTCAAATATTTTTTCATGCCATTAATAGGTAATTCACTTTTTTTAAAGTAAAATAACACAATTATTGAAAATTTTTAGTAAGGATGGAATACAATAAGATAAAATGACAAAGACCAATATATAACATATTAGTCTTCAGTGTAGTTTAAAATCTGAAAATAAAGTTATTTACACTAATTCATTGTACATTCCTAATTATAGGAAAGAAAGTTAGAACACAGTTCTAATTTACATAAAATAGTTTGTAGTTCAAATAAGTTCCATTCAAAGTGAAATAGTGGAGTATCACTATGTCTCCAAATGTGCCACTTAAATATCAAATTTCTCTTCACAAATACAGTGTCCATTTTCTTCATAATCTTCTCTAGTTACTACCATATCCTCAAAATCATCGTTTTCAGAAATCAACTTTCCACCTTCCCAAGAATAAGTAATAGGGCTGGGGGGGGGGAGAAAAAAAAAGTTACCACACAAGTTAGTTTTAAATACTTCCAATTATGTAGTAATTTGAAAAAGTGAGACCATCATTTTAGGGTTTTTGTTTAGAAATTAGCCACAGCCATTAATAAAATATAAAACAAGACATTATGCCTATACATTAGGACAATCTGCTGAAAAACGGCATCCACTAGAAAGATGCAAGGGGGGCCTGGCTCAGAGTATTCCAGATCTTTTTAGTGGGTTTATGAAAATTTTAAATTGGTAACCATGTATTTTTTAGGAATGGTAAGTGAGTCCTGCATTGAGCTTCAGCAACAAATATTTGATGAAAACTTTTACAAGTTCATCATTTGTGCTATACCTCACCCAAGTTATATTTTCAAAATGACAGTGTCCATTTAAGGAAATCAGAACAACTTAATTGGGCCAAAGAATGGTGGTGAATTGGTATCAGAACTTATGAGATGACAGCAAGAGCAGGATTTCTATTAAACAGAAGAAACTTTATATAGCTAGATCACAGATCTATATAGAAGAGTGATCATAGGTTTAGCAGAAATACAGAGGCTTCAGTTTAAAACTGTTTTATTACATGAGGCATGTACCAGTTATTTGATTATCATGTTTTGAGGTTCCTCAAAGAGGCCATATTGTGTATATATATACATATATATTGATAGATAGATATATATCAATCACGCTTCACATTTACAAGGCTAACTAAAAAAAAAAAAATCTGATTAAGTTATTCTTCAAAGGTGAATGGCTTGTACTAACAAAACTGGTTTGGAGCCAGCGGGTATGATACAGTGGTCTAAGCATTTGGTTCAAATTTGAGCTGGACTGTCCAGTCTTCCATCCTTCCACAGTAGATAAAATTCCCATACAACGTATTTATTTGGTGGGGGAGTCTTTAGGATTAGACTTTGAACCTACATTCTCGCTACTCTGCATAGACATTAATGATTCCATAATAATTTTAAGAAAGGTGAATATCTGTCCTGGCACTCCTGACACTGTCAGTGATCCACCCCGCTGCTACTCTCCAAATCCCAGAAGTGCTGCAGGTATCAGTGATATGGTATGTATAATGTTTATAATACTCAGGAATTCTTCAGAATAAGAGATGTGAAAATAATCCCTCTGATCTCGCAAACACATATGCAACAACTGGTTAACTTTGCTGCTGTGAATGGTTTCATTAATTTCAATGGAACTGCTCACAGAAGTAAACTTAAGCACACGTGTAAGTGTCTGCAGGATTGCAGCAAGCACAATATAGCTCTGCAAATGCACTTTAAGTACTGAGTTACAACATCCTTCCGGTCCAGTTTTGGGCCACTTGAACAGATTAAGTTAAATGATGGAATATAAAGATGACACAGACAAGCATATTTAATTGGCAGAAGGAATCCTACTTTACAATTTCTATTCTGTTAGGAGAACCAAACAGTAAAATAGATGCATTTTTATTTATATTGTTTAGGACTTACTTTTCTGGCAGAACAACAGAAACGTCATAATCAGTTGGAGTGAGGCATCGAACTTCAGAGTAGACTCGATCCCTGAAGCCTGGGAAAAGGGTATTTCCCCCAGTCAGAACAATATTCTTGAAGAAGTGAGGCTGCATTTCTTTAAACAAAACCAAAATAGATGTATTTAGCTTAAGATTCTCCAATTTCTTCATGAACAGTAAGTTAAAGTGGACAAGAATTAAAACTAATGTTTTTAAATACTTTAGATAATGTTTTAAATATATTAAATACATACTGGTTATATTTAGATAAAGGGTATTTCATGGATAACTGTAAGCCATAGGATGTGCACATACCAAGAGGCTCCACTAATTAACTGATAATCACAAGTGTGAAACTGGTTTTCTTGTGTGACAGGTGAATTTGATGAACGGCACCCTTTTTAAATAAGAAAACTTTCATTAGTGTCCCTCCAGTTTGTGTGGCTTTCAAAATTTGTCTTTTAGAAAGTTATTTAAAAATGTTGGATTTCATGAATGCTCTCAAACAGCCCTATTTAGGGGAAAGCAATAGTATCAACGTACAAGAGATTTTAATTTTCATATTTTTAGAATGAATGTAGTTTTGTGGCTCTGATGCTACAGCTGTGAAGTGACACCACATAGTCATGAAAATTTTCCCCTGCGGAAGTTTGGCCATATTCATTAGAAATGTATCTACATACCTAGTAATAGGACAATGCACATGTTATAATTGTTACTTCCACAGAATACAACACAGCCAGAAGGGTGATTAGTTTTCATTTTTAAGATTCAGTGGCCTCATTTGCCAGCATATTGTGGCCAGCATGAATTCCCTCCTCTCCCAACACTAAAAGACATTTTAAAATAAAAATGAAATTAAGTTCAAGTGCAGTCATGAGGATTCCATCCTCAGAGGAAAGAATTCAATGTGGTTGTGTTTTGTACTGGAAAATGAACTCATGAGGTTTCCATCCATACTGTTATACTTTATCTGAAGCACAAATAGAAACCAATCAGTTTACCAGAGTAAGCAAGCATTTCCACAACAGGAAATATTAAAGGAAACTGCAAAAGACCTCTGGAGTAACTGACATTCACAAGGAGTTAAAACTGTTGCACTTTTAATCAATTTTAGTTCCTTAATGCCTGGCACATAAAGTATGCTAGGCTTCTGATACACTTTGGATTCTAACAAAAATATTCAGACTTCAAGAATACATTTCAAAACATTGCTACCACTATACCTTCAGGCAAGTTCTGAATTGAATAAACAATGGCTTCAGGAATTCCCATTTCTTGAATGCCAATATCTGAAGGATGGAAGATAATTTCTGGAACAGCAAATCTCTCGTTTGCTAGACGAAGTATTTGTTCCCCAGTCTTGTATTTTCCACTTAACACCATTTCTTCCCTTGGCTAAATTAGGCAGACATGAATGATAACTACGTCTTAAAAAGGGAAGAACACACACAAGAGTAACAAGTTTATCTGATCTCATTGTTTACATATTATTTACCTGTTATGGATGTTTTGAAGGAAGTATCTTCTATATATTAAGTCACGTATCATGCACAAGTCTTAGGGAGCTGACATCTGTTCCAGAATGCTTTGTAATCCCTTACTCTATAGTCTTTAAGCATGAGAATTGTGTCCAATGTTTACTTTTTACTGCCATACTGAGTAGACAGTGGTGTCAACTTGAATAGCATATGAAAACATTTTGGTGCTGCATTTTTGAAGGAGCCCCATTCCAGCCTCTGCACTGACACCTGCAGTTTTGCCTATGCAAGATTAGTGCACACTTAAGTACTTTTGAAAATTTTACCCTACTTCTCTAAATGACACTTTTACCAATAAGCAATTTTTAGAAGTCTGAGTATTGGATTTGTGTTATTCTAGCAGGAGAATATTTTTTTACCCTTGTAACTCAAAAAAGATATTTGATCCTTGCAAAAAATATATTGCCTTAGGATGGAATACAGGCATGGAAAATTTCAGCTCCAAAAGGTGAGTTATTAACAAAAGAAACAGGAAACTATAATGGAAGACAGTATCCCATTCTTAATTATCGCAATTTCTATTGGTAACCATGCTAATAAAATTTATCCACAACACTTATTGACTATAACGTAAGTGTCTGAGTTCCAGGAAGTAGCAAAACTTCTCAGGATAGCATGTGAAAACAGCTGAAAGATTCCAGAATCAGAATTGTGCCTTATGACTACACTTTGATATAGAGCTATTAAATATAACTTCCTTTGCTGTAATTTAACTAGGCTTGGCAGCATTCGATTTTAAAATTGATAACTATCAGCAAACATCATTTCAACTGATACACTGAAATCAACAAAAAAAATAGTCACTAATAGTTGAGGTGCCTGCAAAGATCAGTTGTCACTAGCCATGAGGAGAGCCTTTTGCAGCCCTGCTGTAATAGGAGTGAGTGAGTGGGTTCCCTGTGCTGTCTCAAGGCTGGTGACACCTGATTCCTGCAGGCACAACGTGCAATGGTGAGGCTGCAGTCCTGGCTAGGCAGAGCAGAGGCTCCTAGCCACAACGACCGCAAGGAGGAGGAGGCCAAGCCCCCAGCTGTGTGGGAGGCCACACAGCTGCTGAATGGCTTCTGGGGCAGTGAAGGGACCCCTCTCACTTACAAACTGGGAGTCTGCTCTGCCCTGCCAGGACTACAGTCTTCCCCACACTGGACCCACGATCATGCAGGGAGTCCTCTGCAGCTCCACTATCATGGGAGTGAGGGAGGAGGGCCATGACAGCAGAACTGCAGAGGGTTCCCTGCACAGCAGTGGGGCCGGTGAGACCCGATCCCGGCATGCTCAAGGTGCGTGGGAGGGTGCAGTTGTCCTGGCTTAATGGAGCAGAGACCCCTGGCTAGGGCTGCAAGGAGTATGATGAGCTGGCGGCTGCTGGGGAGCAGTTCCTGCCTGGTGAGTGAGTGGGGCCAGTGACACGGGATCCTTGCAGGCACAAGGTTCAGGGAAAACTGTGGTCCTGGCTCCACATAGCAGAGATGCCCAGCCAGGACTGCAAGGAGGAGGAAGGGGGAGGAGTTGTTGTCATCCCCAGCCACAGGGGAGGTCACCCTGATGCTGAATGGCTCCGTCCCCAGGAAGGAGCCATTCAATAGCAGATGGCCTCCGCTGCGGCCAGGGACATGTCCTCCTCCTTGAAGCCCTGTGCAAGGGTGTCCGCTATGCCCCACCAGGAGCCTTCCCTACACCATGTGCCTGCAGGGATCCAATGTCACTGGCTCCACAGCTGTGCAGCAAGCCCTCTGCAGCTCCACTGTCATAGCCCCACTTGCTCACTCACCAGCCAGGAGTGTGGGCAGGAACTACAGAGCAGTGGGGCGGTCTCCCACACAGCCAGAGCCTCATCCTCCTGCTTATAGTTCTGGGCAGGAGTCCCTGCTCCATCAGGCCAGGCCGACCACAGCTTCCCCCGCACCTTGCGCTCTGGTGTCTTGGGCCCTTTGGCTGCACAGGGAGCCCTGTGCAGCCCTCCTGTCAGCACTGCCTTAACCCCAACTGCAAAAATAAAAAGTTAAAAATTGAAAAGTATTATTAAAAATCATATCAGAAAAAAAATGAAAATCAAATTCTGCCACGCCTAATTATAGCTAAGGCTGCAAGTCTTTCAGGGAGGTCACGGAGGTACTGGAAAAATCACGTAATCTGTGACCTCTGTGACTTCTGCAGTGGCCGGCGTGGCTGACCCCAGGGCCACCTGAGCAGCTGAGGCAGCCCTGAGACCAGCCATACCGGCCACTGGTCAGCTGGCCCCGAGCAGCTGGTCCGGGGCCAGGCCCCAGGGCGCCCCGTCCCCTGGAGAAGCAGCGGTGGGAGTCCCTGCCCCAAGCACCTAAATTTTAATTAGCAGTATTTATATAGTGCAAGTCATGGACAAGTCAGGAGCTGTAACTTTTTGTTTATTGCTCGTGACCTCTCCATGACTTTTACTAAAATACCTGTGACTAAATCATAGCCTTAATTATAACCATATAACAAGCAACAGGTAAGAGAGTTTTGAGAAGGTGATCAAAATTAGGACATAACATACTTCATATTTTACACTGGAATGAGAAATACAGGGCTAGATTGAGATACTGAGCCTATGGTATTATAGCTGATTTTCAGATGTTGGATAAAATATCTCGGAATACCTATGTGACTTTGAAAATTAGTTAAACTTGAACCCTTATGTCACAAAATTTTTTTTTTTGAAAATTTTACCAATTAATTCCTAACGCAGAAAATATTACCAGTCAGTATCAAAAAAAAAAAAAAAATCCACTCACTACCAAGGAAGATCAAGAAAAGAGAGTATTCCAGAAAAGGCTGTCAGCAATAATTACCTTACAAAACCCTTTTTTGATTGTGCTGAAGTCTGGCAAAACATAGTCTATCATTACTGTATTTTCTTCCCCTTTCAACCTGGAAAAGACAACAAACTTAGAATAGAACATAGCTAAAATATGCCAAATCCTGGAGGCCGTACTCAGGTAAGAGTCTCTTTCACTTAAGGGGGAGTTTTGCCTGAATAAGGATGGTAGTATTTGGCTCTACACAATTAGATTATTTGGAACTACCTCCTTTCAAATTTGGCAAGATAGTAAACTTACTTAGCAATCTCCATATCTTTGTAAAAATCCTGAGATACATAACATACATCTTCTTTCACTTGATTAATTACATGAGTTTCATCCATAACGTGTAGCTGCCTATAAAAAAATAAAAAAGTTAGAAAACAGATCATCCTGAACATACATTTATAATTATTCTTTTTCACTATTGATCAGTTCTTACAGTTTTCAAATTGCAAGAAGTTGACATTTTAATATGTCGAGGTTTACATTAACTTATATATAAGCAGTTTTGACATCTAAAAATTAGAGAGTATTTTTACTCTTTAATTCAAACAACGTAAAGCCGTCAACACTAAGAACTGTGGCCACAATCTTGCATCCGGTTCTGCTAGCAAAGATGCCTGCACAGGGTCAATTATAGGGGATCCCAATACAGGATGCGAGCCTTAGTGCAGGGGTTCCCAAACTTTTTACTAAGGTGACTCACCAACCGCCTTTTGTCTTTTTTTGTGACTCACCATTATATATAAACATCTCCACCTCATCACCATAACCCTAATCCCTACCCAGTGCGGAAGAGAGACGCCAAAAGAGGAGAGGTTAGAGAATGAGCCTGCCACACACACTCTGCAGCATCAGCTCCTGCCTTGTGGGACTGTGCTACACTCCGGATTGCCAGGCCAATTGGTATTTGAGCGAGTGTTATGGATGAGGGACAGCTGAGCCAGACCTGAGTGGCACTGCAACCCCATGCGCCTGGTCGCAACACCCAGAATGGGGAGTCAGGCCCAGCCCAGTGGGACAAAAGCCACCGCTATGGGGTGACTGCAAAGTAGGCTCACTCACTGACTGCACCCCTTCCTCCCAGGGCATCTCCTCCACACTGGGCTGGGGAAGTGTATGTTTACGTAGGGCCCCACGACCCAGCTAGAACCTTCCTGCAAACACTGCCTTAGTGAGTTCTACTCACTGTTCAGGTGGAATTAAACTGTCAATTTCTCAGAGCTGTGCCATCTTATCGGTCAAGTGGAAATCTGGCTACAGCTTTATTACTATAATGACATTTCAAAAAAAATGTCATAGGGCCTGATTCTGTAAGGTACTTAAGCATATGTGTAACTTGAAGCACACAAGAAATCCCAGTGAATGGGACTACTGACATTCTTAATATTATGCAACTGCTTTAAGTACTTTACTAAACTAGAGTCTTAAGGTGTTAAAATGGTAGCTGAAGCTCAAGATGTCATTTTACAGGCTTTCCTCTTCCTCAAAGAGGGCTTAATCCTAAACTTAATTTAATTAAAAGACGTCCGTTAACTTTAATTGGCTTCTAACCAGGCCTCAAGTGTCTACAGTTAGCACAATTTTACCTGTAAGAGATTATCTCCTTTAGATGATTGGTTAAGAGCTTTCCTCCAACATTAATCCTAAAAAGAAATAAATATTTTCTGTCATTATTCGCTTCAGACATATCAAAAAAGCCACCTGTAAAGAAATAAGGCAATTTACCTAATAATTGCCTCTTTCTTCTTTTTACTTCTGCAGTAAGGTACAATATGTGTAAAGGAGTAGCCACTGTCCACAATGATACAACATAGCTCGGATGGATTGTCCCGGAAATATCTATGTGCACTGAGAGCCCCAGCTGAAACACAAAAATGCCAACCCATATTTATATAAATCTAAAATATATCTAAATAGATATAGTACCTATCCCATATTTTAGGTGCCTTTGGCAGATCTTCGGTAACTCAATACAGAATAGCTCCAGCAGCATAATTTCACCCACAGCCAAAATTAATCAAACATAATACCCCACCTTCTCTCAAGAGAACAGACTTTATTCAGCTCTGTCCTTCCCCAAAGCCCAAGTAGATGGATTTTGCAGTGTGCCCAGGTGATTCATAGATTCCAAGGCCAAAAGGGACCGTTTTGATCATCTAGTCTGACCTCCTGTCAGAACTTCCCCAAAATAATTCTTAGAGCATATCTTTTAGAAAAAGATCAAACCTTGATAGAAAGGTTGTCCGTGATGGAGAATCCACCACCACATTTGGTAAATTGTTCTAATGGTTAATTACCTCACTGTTAAAAATGTATGTCATTTTTCTAGTCTCAATTTGTCTAGCTAGTCAATTTTCAGGTTATTTTTGACCAATTATATAACCTCTTTCATTCCCACAGTACTATATATAAAAGAGTAACTTAATCAGGCATTGAAATACAGTCACTGCTGGAGTGGAATGTGACAACAATTCTAATAGAAACACTACACAAACTCAAGGGGGGGATGTTGGAAGGGAAGCATACCTTTTAAAATGCTTGTTGTACAACAGTTATACAGCTTTCCACACATACTCCTCGACCAAGAAGCTACATTTTCAGTTAGAGCTAGTATTTGAACATTATAATTATTTACTTCATTAATCTAAAAAAATTCTGAAAAAGTGAGATTACAAATGCTCTTCACTATGTATACAAAAAGATTCTTCTTTGCATTTATTTAAACTAAAAAACATCAAGATAAGGAAATACATCTCTATGTCATCTTTTAATTGTGGTATTCCATTTGGCATTTTAAGATCTTGTTTAAAGCTCTTAACAGTTCCACTGCATTCCCTTGTTAAAGTACATGTAAAGAAATCCATTTGAGAGCATGCAAAACAAAATAATATTTTTCCCACTTGAAAGAACTGACAATCTCAAGATGACATTTTCAAAAAAAAGAGGAATTAAAAGTGGTTTGAGGAACCACGCTGCCCGTCCCCTAAGTCTCCATTGGGTATTTGTGATTTGACAGTCTCAGAGGAATTTAAATACTGGGTAAAACAAACTGGAAAAAGGGAAATAGTTCTCCTTCTCCACCAGCTTTCTAGTTACACTCGTGTGAATATTAACTTTGTGCCCCTTTAATTATAAATTATAGCTGCACTGATTTCTTAGTTTTGGCTATAAACATCACAAACAGACACAATATCCCTGAAAAGAAAGAGAATCCACTCTAATTCTAATTATGCTGGGTATTCTGTAGAACTATAGGAGCAAGAAACTTTACAAACTCACAAATGGATTAAAGAAGCTTTTAAAAAAAGACAACGGAGTGCATCATAACCTGAAGTTATCTTTATGAGAAAGACTGTCTTTTGAACCATAATTTTCCTTAGTATATATACACCTTAAAAAGTACAGTAGAACCTCAGAGTTACGAACACCAGAGTTACGAACTGACCAGTCCACCACACAACTTATTTGGAACCGGAAGTATGCAATCAGGCAGCAAAGACCCTACCCCCCCAAATAAAGGCAAATACAGTACAGTATTGTGTTAAACATAAACGACTAAAAAAAAAGTGGCAAGTTTAAAAAAAATTTGATAAGGTAAGAAAACTGTTTCTGTGTTTGTTTCATTTAAATTAAAGGCAGCATTTTTCTTCTGTATAGTAAGTTTCAAAGCTGTATTAAGTCAATGTTCAGTTGTACACTTTTGAAAGAACACCCATAACATTTTGTTCAGAGTTACAAACATTTCAGAATTATGAACAACTTTCATTCCCAAGATGTTCATAATTCTGAGGTTCTACTGTACTTCCAAAGAGGAAACATACAAACACAGGGCCCATTTATATATTCTGCTCCCATTTATATCAATAAAAGCATGATCAGGCCCACTGTGTCCAATGTGTAATAAAAAATTCACATGAATAGTTTATATTAAGTCTATGTTCAGTGACTTGAATTTTTGAAATATTTTTCAAAAACAAAGAAAATTGCGACTATAAAACATTCCCCAGAAAAAGGTAAAAAAATTATTTTATATGTTTAAATCTAAGATAGATGATGACTATTATTTCAAGGCCAGTTTTAAAAAAAGAAACCAACACATCTTTCCTGTAATTTCAGCATAACACTACCACTACTGAAATTTGTTTAGAGTTCATCTAAAACGTGACTGAAGAGCTTGCAAAGACCCTCCCCACATGCACTGAAAAGTCATCCCTCCCCTACTTTTATATCATCATCAGAAAGGGCACTGTATGATGATTCATGTCACTAATTCCATGTGTTCTGCAGAATAGGATGTATTATATAGGATGTATTGTAGCACTATATTTTATGGGCCACTTCAAAAAGTGAATGAGAACTGTCAGAAACTCCATACAAATATAGCCAAGAAACAAGTAGTAGTGCAGTCTCTTTCACATACTACCTCATTTCAAGAAGTCTCAAACATTCCTGTCATCAGAAGCCAACTTAAAAACAGAACCTTGACAGAAAGGAGCTTCAAGACAAAAGTGACTTTCTGCCTACACTGATTTCCCCCCATTTCACTTTGTGTTTCTTGCGGTTACATATCAGAATCCTCACACTAAATTATTATAAATATAGAGAAATACAGAAGAAACATTAGATGTGTATGCACAATTGAATATAGGTTAGAGAAATAAAAAGTTACATACTACTCTATAGAGTCAGGGAAAGAAATGAAGTAATTTCCTTGGCACATTATTTTTAAATTGGGAAGTTAGCCTGGAGCACATTAATGCAGAGCAACAAAATATATACTCACCATTTACTCTAAGAACTGCTTGAAATTGATATTCTTCAAATAAAATTTCATTCATAGAGTCTTGTATTGAACTGAAGTTAAAATAAGGTTCAGTAATAATAATATTTGTATCTACAAAGTCCACCTAGGAGAAAAAATAAAGTTCTGTTCCCAAACAACATTTTAGTAACCACTATCCATATTACTTACATTTTTTGGTATGTAACAACCACCATGCTGTATAAAATTGCCCCCAGGCCTATTATAGATATCAGTGCTACCAGCTACTTGTGGCACATGGGTTATGGGGAAAAAAAATTAACAAGCAACAGTATGTGCACCGTCACTGCTACACCACACAATGTGTTAACATTTTTCAGGACAGAATAGAATTCCTTCATTTCCCTGACCTATGCCCCTATTTTTAATGTTGTGGCTCTTAAGAACAACCTATCCCTTTATCTTTCCTCTACACTTCAATGGGTAATAATAAAAGAATATTTAACGTGTATACAAGAAACTTTACCCTAGTCCTACTAACTACAGAAGAGAATTTCTCTTCAGAACTCTGCCACTTGTATAGAAGCTTGGCTCTTCTAGTAACCTGGGTAATATCCTGGCCCCAGTGAAGTCAACGGCAAAACTCACACTGACTTCAGTAAGGCCAGGATTTCATCCCTGCTCTTTTTGCACGTACTCAGTTGTCAGACTTTCTAAAACAGGCCTTCACTAAGGTGTTTTCACCATAATGGGACTCAATGGGAACTAGAACACACAGGTCAACAGTTCCTTTCTTTGGTGCTCATTCTGCAAACCAGTACCAAAACCACGGCAATAACGAGTTTCTTTAATGAACCCAATAGTTTAAAATCTTAAACCAGCCCAATTTCCCCACCCAAATCTATACAAAGAGATATTTTGAGGAGTTATTTTGGCTCCCAACATGTTCCCTTTAAATTATTGTAAAGACCAGCTTTATAAGTTAACACCATCATATTTATTTCTTATGAAAAAAATTTAAGGCTAAAGCCGCCAACGCTCTTTTCATGCTAAACCATATTGGTGAGGTAAGCAAAATAATATTCTATTAATACACTTTATAAATTCAACTTATTCATTATAAAAATGAGAAATTTATGCAGAAAATGACTACTTGATCCCACAAGACTGTCACAATGTAAATCTCAGCCCTTCTTCCACTTCTGTAACTGTCTCCTTCATGCAATAAAACCTGGTTCTTCAAATAAGTTATACTAATTAAGTCTATGAAAACAATTATTAAGTAACTTTTACTATCTGAAGCGCCAATCTTGCAAACACATGTTTATCTTTACTCAGGTGACTAGTCCTACTCAAGTCACCAAAACTACTTGTGTGAATAAAGTTAAACATGGGCTCTAGTTTGCAAAGTCATGGCCTGAGTGAACAGAGTTGAAAATCATAGGTAACGCAATTTCCTAAATTTTAGATGCCAGTCTTTGTTGAATACTCCTGCAAAATTCATAAATTGGTGAATTCACCATTATATCCATGATTTGGAGTATTTTTGTATTACTTCTAGTAATTGTTTTAAATCTGTATTCATAGATTTTTGTTTCTTAAGTGTTTTAGTTACCTGATACATTTCCTTTCCAAAAAGGTAATCCCAAACCTGTCTCTGAACATCCCAGTTCACCAAGTAACCCTATGGAAGTTTGGGGGGAAAAAAGACATTATTTATAAGACAACATTGCATATTTATTAACTACTCCACATCTGCAGAATTTCAGGCTTCCATCAGTAATTGTTAGATGGACTGATAACCTAACAAAATTCAGAAATAAGAGCTTCTTCTTTAAGATTATGGAAGCCCTTCCAAACCTATTTAAATGGGTAAATGTTGTGCAGCTACAAGCAAGAAGATCCAAAGATAAGTGATATTGTACCTCTGTTGTTCCCTATCATTTAGTTTAAATTATTGCATAGTAAGTTTACCATAATATGAATCATGCTTCCTAAATCAGTATCTGGTTGTAGGTTATGGAAGCCACACTTCAGACTTGATACTGAAGTTACACTGCTGTATCTGAAGTTTGTTTTAAATATTGTTTATGCCTCTACAGTTGTAGCATATTGCATATATTAAACAAACATTCATAGAATATTAGGGTTGGAAGAGACCTCAGGAGGTCATCTAGTCCAATCCCCAGCTCAAAGCAGGACCAACACCAACTAAACCATCCTAGCCAAGGCTTTGTCAAGCCGGGCCATTTGAGCATTGGCCTGCTAAACCCAGGGTTGTGAGTTCAATCCTTGAGGGGGCCATTTAGGGATCTGTGGCAAAAATCTGTCTGGGGATTGGTCCTGCTTCGAGCAGGGGGTTGGACGAGATGACCTCCTAAGGTTCCTTCCAACTCTGATATTCGATGATTGAGATTCGACCACCTCTCTAGGTAACCCATTCCAGTGTTTCACTACCCTCCTAGTGAAATAGTGTTTCCTAATATTCAACCTAGACCTCCCCCATTGTAACTTGAGACCATTGCTTCTTGTTCTGTCATCTGCCACCATTGAGAACAGCCTAGCTCCATCCTCTTCGGAACCCCCCTTCACGTAGTTGAAGGCTGCTATCAAATCCCCCCTCACTCTTCTCTTCTGCAGACTAAATAACCCCAGTTCCCTCAGCCTTTCTTCATAACTCATGTGACTCAGCCCTCTAATAATTTTTGTTGCCCTCCGCTGGACTCTCTCTAATTTGTCCACATCCCTTCTGTAGTGGGGGGACCAAAACTGGAC
This sequence comes from Chrysemys picta bellii, assembly GCF_011386835.1. Lineage (NCBI taxonomy): Eukaryota > Metazoa > Chordata > Testudines > Emydidae > Chrysemys > Chrysemys picta. The sequence continues at coordinate 87,024,832 of NC_088791.1, read as the reverse complement.
GCAATAATCCAGGTGTGGCCTCATCAGTGCCGAATAGAGGGGAATAATCACTTCCCTCGATCTGCTGGCAATGCTCCTGCTAATACAGCCCAATATGTCGTTGGCCTTCTTGGTAACAAGGGCGCACTGCTGACTCATATCCAGCTTCTCGTCCACTGTAACCCCTAGGTCCTTTTCTGTAGAACTGCTGCCTAGCCATTCGGTCCCTAGTCTGTAGCAGTGCATGGGATTCTTCCGTCCTAAGTACAGGACTCTGCACTTGTCTTTGTTGAACCTCATCAGATTTCTTTTGGCCCAATCCTCCAATTTGTCTAGGTCAATCTGGACCCTGTCCCTACCCTCCAGCATATCTACCTCTCCCCACAAGCTTAGTGTCATCTGCGAACTTGCTGAGGGTACAATTAATCGCATCATCCAGGCCATTAATAAAGATGTTGAACAAAACCAGCCCCAGGACCAACCCACCACCTGTAATAGACTATAATAGACCCTTAACCCACAGCCTGTAATAGACTGCATTGCTAAATCTATAAAGCATCTTAATTACCTTTTGAAAAGGGAGAATGTAAAAGAGTCCGGAGGGATCTTTAATTTCATCCAGTTGATTGGCTGTAAAAGTTTTCAAACGTGCTGTTTTTGATCTAAACTGGCAGTTGGGAATAACACTGAAAAAAAGTTAAGAATGTTTTCCTGTACATCATATCATATATGAAATTAAAAAAAATCATATTATGCATTTTCACATCAATTCCATAAATACTTCCTTTTCCATAATATTCTGTGACCGTATTTTTTAGAAAGTAGCGGTTACCCTGGTTACTGCAAAACCAGAAGATTGTTTTATTGTCTTGCCAATGACTCAACATTCAGAATCAAACAGTAAAGTGCTAAAAGAAATTACAGAAACTTCCAACCACAGGTTAAGAACATTTTCCTTAACAATCACATTTTTTTGGTTGCAAACTGGCCTGAGACAGTTGCCCAACACTAAATGGTCTGGGCCTAGGATACATGAAAAGATCACTTAAGGCTATAAGATAAGGACCATAATCAATAACATGAAGTTAAAGCAAGAAAGAAATCAAATTAGAAATAAAAATTCCCCCCACTTTTTTTTTTTTTTTTTTTTTTTTTAAAACAGCGTGGGTGATTAACCATTGGAACAAACTGCCAAGGAAATGGTGGAATGTCCATCTCCTGATGTCTTCAAAGCAGGATGCCTTTTTCTGGAAGATATGTTTTAGTTGGCAAGGTTCAGGGTTAACTAACTGAAGCTTTGCCGGTGCAGCTCTCTGGTACCGGGATGAGAATACTGTTGCTACACTTTGTGTAAAATCTAAGCAGAAGGGAGCCCCCCCACTTTGAAAATTACCTCAGCCTTCCCTAGGGTTGCCAACTTCCTATTGGCTCAAAACCGAACACCCTAGCCCCACCTCTTCCCCAAGGCCCCGCCCCCCATTCACTACATCCCCCCCCCCGACTCAGTGGCTCACTCTCCCCCTCACTCACTTTCACTGGGCTGGGGCAGGGGGTTGGGGTGTGGGAGGGGATGAGGGCGCTAAATGGGGGTGCAGGCTGTGGGGTGGGGCCAGAAATGAGGGGTTCAGAGTTTGGGTGGGGGCTCCGGGCTGGGGCAGGGAATTGGGGCGTGGAGGGGGTGAGGGCTCCAGCTGGGGGTGTGGGCTCTGGGGTGCAAGAGGAGGCTCCAGGCTGGGGGGTGGGGCCGAGCGATTCGGAGTGTGTGGGGGGGAGCTCTGGGCTGGGGGGCAAGGGGGTGAGGGCTCTGGGGTGTGGGCTCTGGGGTGGGGCCAGGGATGAGGGTTTTGGGGTATAGGAGGGGCTCTGGGTTTGGGGCAGGGCTCAGAGTTGGGGCACAGGTTTACCTCCGGTGGCTCCTGGTCAGCAGCGCAGCAGGGCTAAGGCAGGCTGCCTGCCTGTCCTGGGGCACCGCGCTGCGCCCTGGAAGTGGCCAGCAGGTCCGGCTCCTAAGTGGGGGAAGGGGGAGGCAGGAGGCTCCACAGTGTGCGCTGCACTTCCCAGCAGGGACCGCCCCCCAGTTCCCACTGACCGATCTGGTGCTCGGGGCGGGTGCAGCGAGTGGAGCCCTGTGCGCCCCCCCTCCCCAGGAGCCGGACCTGCTGGCCGCTTCTGGGGCACAACGCGGTGCCCCAGGACAGGTAGGGACGAGCCTGCCTTAGCTCTACAGCACTACCAACCAGATTTTTAGCAGCGTGGTTGGCTGTGCTGACCAGAGCTGCCAGGGTCCCTTTTCAACCACGTGTTCCGCTCAAAAACCGGACACCTGGTCACCCTAGCCTTCCTGCTCCTGGGCTGCCCCACCCGCAGCACTTGTTCCCCTTGCAATGCAGGCAGCAGCAGTATTGCCAACTTCACAAGATCAAAAATCATGAGTTGAACCCTCAAAAATAATGAGATTAGCCTGAAAATCATGAGGGTTTTTTTTTTTAAGTTTACATTATGTTTTTAGGTGAGTCTCTTGATTTTTGAACTCCCCCTACCCATCCCCAGGGTGTGTGCAGGTGACAATTAGTAGTGTTACCCACTCTCCCACATGTATTGGATAAAGTGATTTTGGCCCCTGCTGCAGGAGCTCTCACCCCCACATATCCCTCTCCTGCCCAGCAATTAATCCTGTCCCCACCCAACCCACCTCACTTCAATTCAACCTCCCAGCCCCCATCACCACCACCCCATTAGATCAGCCCCCCTAACCAATCAACCCTCACTGCCCTCAGTTCACCTTCCCATCACTCACCCCACCTGTTCAGAACCACCATTAATACAGCCCTCCAACCTCATCAGCCCATACCCATCTCACTTCAGCACCCCTGAAGCCACCAGGTCATAATTCAACCCTCCCAGCCTGACCCCTGCTCCTCTTTGGGTTCTTTTCCCTCCCCAGGCCTGGGGAGGCTACAGTGGGGTCCTCTCTCTCACTTCCCAGGCTGACATTGGGGAGCTTCAATCAACCAGGGCTGGTTGACAGCGGGAGCCCCGGGTGGCTGTAGCTCCTGCTGTCATCCCTGGTTGGCTGACAACGGGAGCACCAATCAGGGCAGGCTGACAGCGGGAGCCTCACCACATGGTGGACGGAGCTCCTGCTGTCAGTCCGCCCTGTCCCGGGGCAGGCTGACGGCAGGCGCCTCACCTCACAGGGACTCCCCCAACCAAGTGGCTGTGGCTCCTGTTGTCACGCTGACAGCAGGCGGTCCGGGCACCAGAGGTAGACTAAGGACCGGCTGACAGCAGGAGCCCCAACGGTCACAGCACTTTCTAGGTAAAATTAGTCCTGACACAGCACTGGCTCAGCACCCACCAGCCACAGCTATTTGGGGGCAGGGTCTCCGATCAGCTGTTTGGCAGCTGGGGAAGGGCAAAGAGCAGGGAGCGGGGAGTCTCGAGGGAGGGGGCAGGGCTTTGGGGAAGGCGGGCGGGGTGGGGCCACCGGGAAACACAAATCTCAGCGGCTGGGATGTGGGGAGCCTGGGGACTGTTCCCCGACCGTGAGTCAGGCTCAGTTTTACTCCAAAATCGCACCTATCGCGCTTAACTCCGGGGAGGCGGCATGTCCGCAGCCACCAGCGCAGCGGCAGGACCGGGGCGGGGCTGGATGTAACGGGCTCACAGACTCCCCATGCGGGGCCGGGCCTGCAGCAGGAGCCGCCTCGCCACCTTTCGGAGCTAGAGCCGATAAACCAACGGAGCCTGAGCGGCGCGGGCCGCCTCACGGGCTCTCGCGGGAGCAGGGACCCGGCGGCGGCGGCTCTCTACCGTGCGTGGCGCCGAGCACCGCAGGGAAGCCGCACAGGGACCGGGCTCTCGGCGGGTGCGGGGGCCTCACCTGACGTGCGCGTGGCTGTAGCCGATCTTGGCATTATAGGCGCCGTTATCCAGCACCAGCGTCGCCATCTTCCTTCCGGCCCTAGCCCCGCCTCCACCTCCTCGGCGAGCAACTCATCTGTGCTTACCATAGAGTCTGAGCGGCGGGACGTGTGCGCGCTGCATGATGGGGAGGGGGAGGACTCCGGGCGAGTCCCGGGGACGCAGCGCGCACGGCGCGAGAGGGCTGATCACACGTAGTGTTCAGTCCCGCCCTCGGCTTTCAGCCATGACACTGGAGGCAAAGGCCTGAGAGGACCGGTGTAGCCCCACAAAATGCTCTGCTCCCGTTTTGCTATTTTGGGTGTACTGAGCATGCTCAGTCCAACTGAGCATGCTCAGTAACCTTCGTTGTAGCCACTGCCCTCTCTCTGCCCTCTCTCTGCCCTTACTTCTGCTAACGATTTGCTCCCTCCTCTTTGGGGGGGTTTAAAAGTATTAAGGGGGCAAATCGCAGCGGGGGGGCTGTCAGGGTCTGAGCAGGGGGCAGAATTTTACTGGCCTGGGGGGTTCAAGCTACTGTAGCTAGCGGCAGAAGAGGGGCTGAAGGGCAAAAATCGGTGGTGGGGGGTGAGAGCCGGGGTTAAGCGGGGGAGGGGTGACACTGCCAGACCCCGTGCGGGTACAAAACCCCCGTTTAGGGAGGGGGAGGGGGGGGGAACAGTGACCCCGTGGGATGAGCCACACACTGTGCTCGCTAATCTAGGGGTGTGGGGGGGGCAGAGGCTGTTTTTGTTGTTCTCACAGGGACGCTGCATGTCAGCCTCGGAGCAGGGGGCGGGTTCCTGGGGCTGGGGTCTTAAAGGCACAGGCCTCCAATTCCTAGCCTGTCAAAGATTAATCAACGCAGCTCCTCTCTATCCTATACAAGTGTTGCAGGGCCAGGGCCGCCCAGACGGGGGGGGCCAAGTGGGGCAATTTTCTGCAGGGGCCCCCACGAATATGTCGGAGGCTGCCCCCGCCTCCGTCTTCCCCCGGTGTCTCAGCGTGCCGCGTCCGGGAGCGGCCCTGGCGCACTGCAGCGCGGTGGCTCCAACGCGGTCCGGGGCCGCTCCTGGTCGCAGCACACTGAGGCTCCAGGAGAGGGGGTAAGCGCCATGGTAAGGTGTGGGCCCCCCCCCCGACCCCATCCTAACCATCACCATCACCCAGCAACAGCCCATTATGTAATTGCAAATGTATACATCCCATTAAAGCATTGAATGTTTTTAAATAATGTATTTCGTGTATTTTCAAATTATTACAAATTAATTTTTGAATGTATGTCACTGGTTATTTTTTACATTTCAAAATACATGTTACTATAGTATTGCAACTGTTTTTATGGAAGGGGCCCCCAAAATTGCTTTGACCCAGGCCCCCTGAATCCTCTGGGCAGCCCTGTACACGGCTACGTTACTGATCCAGCCAGGAGACTGAATGCGGTGAAATATTGTACAGACACCCCCTCCCTCCAACTCTGCCTCTCACATTTTGAATATGTAAAAGTGTCTTCTATCAGTTTCTATGCCTATATGAAATCACTGCAGTTCATTTCTCTTATATAACGTGCTGAGTTGCTAACTCCCTCCCAGAGCCCACATGTCTGCACCCCCTCCTGTACCCCAATCCCATGCCCCAGGTCAGAGCCTGCACCCCTCACTCAAACTACCCAAACTACCTATAGCCTGCAACCCTCCTGCACCCCAACTCCATCCCAGAGCCTGCACCCCAAAAAGGGATGGATTAACTTTTTGTGGGCCTGGTGCTAAACATATTTGTGGTCCCCCAGGGGGGAAATGGGGACATGGGGCATGGGGGGCAGAGTCCTCAGAGCGACGGGCTGGCCGGGGGCAATGGGAGATGGGTCATGGCACGGCAGGAACAATCCTGCTCCACCTAGCCCAGTACAATGGCACTGTTTACAAACCGGGAGCTGCCAGACGCACACTGGCCATCCCGGCCCTGTGCTCCCATCATGCTTCTTCCCCTTCGGGGCGGGCCCATGACCCCAAGGGTGATACCAGAGTGGCCCCTTTGGTCGATCTGCTTCCTCCTGGCTAATGTGACAAATTGATCTATTGTACGATTGAGGCGCGCTGTTTCACGTATTTGTGTGTGAGTCCGTGAAAAGGGAGGTAAGCTTTGGGGGTACGGAGCATGCCCCTGAGCCCAAGGTGAGACCAGAGTGGCCCCTTTCATCGATCTGCTTCCTCCTGGCTAGCATGCCCCTGAGCCCAAGGTCATACCAGAGTGGCCCCTTCCATTTTTTCCACTGGCTTCCGCCTTCCTTATTTCCAATGACTTGTCTGCTCATGCACCTGTCACTGGTCCATGGGGTTGCGAATTAGGAGGGATGGGGTTTGTGGTCAAAAACACTCACGGTCTGCTTCCTCCTGGCTAATGTGCCAAATTGATCTCTATTGGTCAATTGAGGCGCACTGTTTCACGTTTTTGTGTGTGAATACGTGAAAAGACCCCCACAAACCCCCATGCCCAGTGCCCTCCCACAGACCACTCTGAACCCCCCCAGATCCTCTCACTGCCCAGTGCCCCCTAGCTGTAGACCCCCCACAGACCTCCGACAACTGCACAGTGCCCTGCCCCTCCCCGCCCAGAGCCCCCCTGCAGATTCCCTCACTGCCCAGTGCCCCCCACCGCCCCACTGCCACAACTGCACAGTGCCCCACCCAGATCCCTGCACACTTCCCAGTGCCCCAACACACACAGATCTTCCCACCCCTCACTGCACAGCACCCCCCCAGACCCACCTACTCTCCCACACCCTAACCCCCAGCCACAATACCCGGCCCTGATGGGAGGTGACTGTGTCTGCCAGGCTGAGCCGGCAGCGCAGCCACAGCTTGTCCTGGGGCAGGATAACTCCGGCCCTTGGGGGTGCAATCAGCCAGGCTGGCAGTCACGACTGGAACACAGGTATGGAGGGGTATGCGCTGTTTAGGAAAGACCGGGACAAAGGTAAAGGTGGGGGGGGCATTGTATGTCAATAGTGAAATAAGCTGTAAAGAAATAATAGTCGATGGAATAGATAACACAGAGTCCGTCTGGGCAATACTCACACTGGGTAAAAGGACTACTAGAGCCTCTCCGGGGATAGTGCTTGGGGTGTGCTATAGACCGCCGGGATCGACCCAGGATATGGATAAGGAACTATTTAATGTGTTTAGAGAAGTAAATACTAATAGAAACTGTATAATTATGGGGGACTTTAACTTCCCGGATATAGATTGGGGAACAAACGCTAGTAGCAATAATAGGGCTCAGATGTTCCTAGATGTGCTTGCTGATCAATTCCTTCATCAAGTGGTAGCTGAACCCACGAGGGGGGGGGGGGCATTTTAGATTTGATTCTGGTAAGTAGTGAGGACCTCGTTGAGGAAGTGGTAGTAGGGGACAATTTGGGCTCCAGTGATCATGAGCTAATTCGGTTTAAACTAAATGGAAGGAGTAACAGAATTAAGTCAAAGACTAGGGTTTATAATTTTAAAAAGGCCAATTTTAACAAATTAAGGGGACTGGTAAGGGAAGTGGATTGGGCAAACATATTAATGGATCTAAAGGCAGAAGAAGCCTGGGATTACTTCAAGTTAAAGATGCATGAGCTGTCAGAGGCCTGTATCCCAAAAAAGGGAAAAAGATTACTAAGCAAGAGATTTAGACTGAGCTGGATGAGCGACCGACTCAAAGGGGCGATTAGGAAAAAACAGAAAGCGTACAAAGACTGGAAGAGGGGAGTGATCAGCAAGGAAACTTACCTTAGTGAAGTCAGAGAATGTAGACATAGAGTGAGAAAGGCCAAAGGCCGTGTAGAGTTGGACCTAGCGAGGGGAATTAAAAGCAATAGTAAGAGGTTTTACAGCCATATAAATAGGAAGAAAGCAAAGAAAGAAGAAGTGGAACCACTGAAGACTATTGCCAGGGAGGATATTAAAGATAATCTAGGCATGGCGCAATATCTCAATGAATATTTTGCATTGGTGTTTAATGAGGCCAATGAAGGTATTAGGGTTACTAGCACCATTACAGAGGGGCATTCAGGATGGGGGATTACCGTATCCGAGGTAGAAACAAAACTCGAACACCTTAATGGGGCTAAGTCGGGAGGACCGGACGATCTTCATCCGAGAATATTCAAGTAATTGGCGCGGGAAATAGCAGGCCCATTAGCGATAATATTTAATGAATCTGTAAACTCGGGGGTGGTCCCGTTAGACTGGAGAATCGCTAATGTGGTTCCTATTTTCAAGAAAGGGAAAAAAAGTGATACGGGTAACTATAGGCCTGTTAGTTTAACATCTGTAGTGTGCAAGGTGCTAGAGAAAATTCTGAAAGAGAAACTAGTTGAGGACCTGGAGGTTAATGGCAATTGTGATAAATTACAACATGGTTTTACGAAGGGCAGATCGTGCCAAACGAATCTGATCTCCTTCTTTGAGAAAGTAACGGACTTATTAGATAAGGGAAATGCGGTGGACCTAATATACCTGGATTTCAGTAAAGCGTTTTATTCTGTACCCCATGAGGAATTATTGGTTAAACTGAAAAACATGGTGATTGATATGAAAATCCAGAGGTGGATAAGGAATTGGTTAATGGGGAGACTGCAGCGGGTCGTATTGAAGGGTGAACTGTCAGGTTGGAGGGAGGTTACTAGTGGAGTGCCTCAAGGTTCAGTTTTGGGACCCATTTTATTCAATCTACTTATAACTGACCTCGGAACCGATTGCAGGGGTGGGCTGATAAAGTTTGCGGATGATACGAAGGTGGGAGGCGTTGTAAATTCGGAGGAGGATAGGGATATTCTGCAGGGAGACATGAATGAGCTTGTGAATTGGAGTGTCAGAAATAAGATGAAATTTAATAGTGAAAAGTGTAAGGTGATGCATTTGGGGATGACTAACAACAATGTTAGTTACAAGATGGGGACGCATTGGTTAGAAGTAACGGAAGAGGAGAAGGACCTAGGGGTCCTTGTAGACCACCCCCAGGCAGCGACAGCCCTTTTGCACCAACCATCACCATCACCCAGTGAGAGCCCATTATGTAACTGCAAATGTCTACATCCCATTAAAGCATTTAATGTTTTCAAATGTTGGATTTAGTGTATTTTCAAATTATTACAAATTAATTTTTGAATGTATTTCACTGGTTATTTTTTACATTTCCAAATACATGTTACTAGAGTATTGCAACTTTTTTTTAATGGAAGTGGCCCCCAAAATTGCTTTGTATATGATGCAAATTGGAAGAGTAAAGTAAAAAAAATCCCTTTTCACGGATTCACACAAAAAAAAGTGAAACAGCATGCCTCAATCATGCAATAGATCAATTTGGCACATTAGCCAGGAGGAAGCAGACGGTGAGTGTTTTCAACCACAAACCCCATCCCTCCCGTTTCGCAACCATCCTCCCAGAGGAAGCAGACCGGGAGTGTTTTCCACCACAACCCCATCCCTCCCGTTTTGCAACCATCCCCCCCAGAGGAAGCAGACCGGGAGTGTTTTCCACCACAACCCCATCCCTCCCGTTTCGCAACCATCCTCCCAGAGGAAGCAGACCGGGAGTGTTTTCCACCACAACCCCATCACTCCCGTTTCACAACCATCCCCCAGAGGAAGCAGACCGGGAGTGTTTTCCACCACAACCCCATCCCTCCCGTTTTGCAACCATCCCTGGACCAGTGACAGGTGCATGAGCAGCCCAGTCATTGGAATTAAGCAAGGAGAAGCCAGTGGAAAAAATGAAAAGGGGCCACTGTGGTCTCACCTTGGGCTCAGGGGCATGCTCCGTTCCCCCAAACCTTACCTCCCTTTTCACGGATTCACACACAAAAAAGTAAAACAGTATGCCTCAATCATGCAACAGATCAATTTGGCACATTAGCCAGGAGGAAGCAGACTGGGAGTGTTTTCCACCACAACCCCATCCCTCCCGTTTCGCAACCATCCCCCAGAGGAAGCAGACCGGGAGTGTTTTCCACCACAACCCCATCCCTCCCGTTTCGCAACCATCCTCCCAGAGGAAGCAGACCGGGAGTGTTTTCCACCACAACCCCATCCCTCCCGTTTCGCAACCATCCTCCCAGAGGAAGCAGACCGGGAGTGTTTTCCACCACAACCCCATCCCTCCCGTTTCGCAACCATCCTCCCAGAGGAAGCAGACCGGGAGTGTTTTCCACCACAACCCCATCCCTCCCGTTTCACAACCATCCCCCAGAGGAAGCAGACCGGGAGTGTTTTCCACCACAACCCCATCCCTCCCGTTTTGCAACCATCCCTGGACCAGTGACAGGTGCATGAGCAGCCCAGTCATTGGAATTAAGCAAGGAGAAGCCAGTGGAAAAAATGAAAAGGGGCCACTGTGGTCTCACCTTGGGCTCAGGGGCATGCTCCGTTCCCCCAAACCTTACCTCCCTTTTCACGGATTCACACACAAAAAAGTAAAACAGTATGCCTCAATCATGCAACAGATCAATTTGGCACATTAGCCAGGAGGAAGCAGACTGGGAGTGTTTTCCACCACAACCCCATCCCTCCCGTTTCGCAACCATCCCCCAGAGGAAGCAGACCGGGAGTGTTTTCCACCACAACCCCATCCCTTCCGTTTCGCAACCATCCTCCCAGAGGAAGCAGACCGGGAGTGTTTTCCACCACAACCCCATCCCTCCCGTTTCGCAACCATCCTTCCAGAGGAAGCAGACCGGGAGTGTTTTCCACCACAACCCCATCCCTCCCGTTTCGCAACCATCCTCCCAGAGGAAGCAGACCGGGAGTGTTTTCCACCACAACCCCATCACTCCCGTTTCACAACCATCCCCCAGAGGAAGCAGACCGGGAGTGTTTTCCACCACAACCCCATCCCTCCCGTTTTGCAACCATCCCTGGACCAGTGACAGGTGCATGAGCAGCCCAGTCATTGGAATTAAGCAAGGAGAAGCCAGTGGAAAAAATGAAAAGGGGCCACTGTGGTCTCACCTTGGGCTCAGGGGCATGCTCCGTTCCCCCAAACCTTACCTCCCTTTTCACGGATTCACACACAAAAAAGTAAAACAGTATGCCTCAATCATGCAACAGATCAATTTGGCACATTAGCCAGGAGGAAGCAGACTGGGAGTGTTTTCCACCACAACCCCATCCCTCCCGTTTCGCAACCATCCCCCAGAGGAAGCAGACCGGGAGTGTTTTCCACCACAACCCCATCCCTTCCGTTTCGCAACCATCCTCCCAGAGGAAGCAGACCGGGAGTGTTTTCCACCACAACCCCATCCCTCCCGTTTCGCAACCATCCTCCCAGAGGAAGCAGACCGGGAGTGTTTTCCACCACAACCCCATCCCTCCCGTTTCGCAACCATCCTCCCAGAGGAAGCAGACCGGGAGTGTTTTCCACCACAACCCCATCACTCCCGTTTCACAACCATCCCCCAGAGGAAGCAGACCGGGAGTGTTTTCCACCACAACCCCATCCCTCCCGTTTTGCAACCATCCCTGGACCAGTGACAGGTGCATGAGCAGCCCAGTCATTGGAATTAAGCAAGGAGAAGCCAGTGGAAAAAATGAAAAGGGGCCACTGTGGTCTCACCTTGGGCTCAGGGGCATGCTCTGTTCCCCCAAACCTTACCTCCCTTTTCACGGATTCACACACAAAAAAGTAAAACAGTATGCCTCAATCATGCAACAGATCAATTTGGCACATTAGCCAGGAGGAAGCAGACTGGGAGTGTTTTCCACCACAACCCCATCCCTCCCGTTTCGCAACCATCCTCCCAGAGGAAGCAGACCGGGAGTGTTTTCCACCACAACCCCATCCCTCCCGTTTCGCAACCATCCTCCCAGAGGAAGCAGACCGGGAGTATTTTCCACCACAACCCCATCCCTCCCGTTTTGCAACCATCCCCCCCCCCCCAGAGGAAGCAGACCGGGAGCGTTTACCAAACTGCTACGCTGCGTGGCAGAAACCGCTCCCAGTAGCAAAACGGGAGGGGAGCATTTTGTGGGGCTACACCGGCCTGCGGGGAGGAGGGAAGAGTCGCCCCCTCCGGTTCTGATGCGTCTTACGCGAGGCCGCAGCTCTGCACCTGCTGGAGCTTGCCCTGGGGGATGAGGCGCTACGTCCCCAGGGCGGGGAGGCACAACGGGGTCAGGGATGCAGAGCATAGGCGTGCGCAGCACATTTCATTAGGGTGTGCACCCAGGGGATTTTTTTTTAAAGGCGATCATAAAGGATGGGATGTGGGAGGGGGTGCTGTGTGCAGGAAGGGGCTCAGGGCAAGGGATTGGGGCAGAGGAGGGGTGTATGGGGGGCTCAGGGAAGGGGGTTGGGTGCAGGAGGGGGCTCAGGGCAGGGGATTGGGGTGCAGGGTGTGGCAGGGGCTCAGGGCAGGGAGTTGTAGGGCAGAGGGTTGGGGTGTGAGGTGCAGGCAGGGGGCTCAGGGCAGGGAGTTGGGGGGCAGGAAGGGGGCTCAGGGCAGGGAGTTGGGGTGAGAGGTGCAGGCAGGGGACTCAGGATAGGGACTTGGGGTGCAGGAGGGTAGACTGGTTGCAGGCAGGCCCCGGGGCTGGGGATCTGGGCTCCCCCGTCCCTGCAGGCGGGCAGAGGGGGCCGGGCTGGGCGCTTGGGGCCAGGCTGGGCAGAGGCAGTCAGCGCGGATTGCAGCGGGGCTGGGCTGCTCCCAGGGCTGGAGGGTGTCAGGCGGAGCCCCCGAACAGGGCCGGCGAGTTGAGTTCGCAGCCGGGCTGCAGGAGGGCCTGTGGGCCGGGCTTGCTCCCGGGCCCCACTTAAGGTGGGCTGGGCTCAGGGGCGGCCTGACCCCCCCCCTGGTGGTGCCTGTCCCCCGGCCAGCGCGGGGGGCCTTGGGCGCTTGAGGGGGAGCAGCTGCCTGGGGGGCAGGGGGTTGTGGCAGCCTTAAGGTCACCAACCCGCGGGCCACCTTAAGCGGCTGTGTTGAGGCTGCCAGGGAGCACATGGGGCTGTTAAAGCAGCCAGCCCGGCCCTGGGGAAGGGGAGCCCAGCTCAACAGGGCTCAGGGCGGTGGGGGGGGATGTAGGAGGGGTTCGGGCTCCGGGCCGGCCTGGGGCCGCTTACCCGCAGGCACACTCCCTGCCTGCCAGTGCCCCATGCCGCGCCGCTCACCCCGTCCCCGTGCAGCCCCGGGGGAGGGGAGAGGCGGTGCAGCACAGGGGTCTGCACCCTGCCCTTGCCACACCTCCAGGTACCTCCCCTGAAGCTCCCATTGGCTGCGGTTCTCCGTTCCTGGCCAATGGGAGCTTCAGGAGGTGGTGCCTGGAGCAACCCCCTGGCCCCAGAGACATGGTGCCCTGTTGGCTGCTTCTGAAAGCAGCGCGGGGCCTGCAGCACCATGGGGGGCAAATCCCGCGGACCGGATCCAAAGCCCTGAGGGGCCAGATCCGGATCTGGCCCATGGGCATTAGGGTGTGCCCGGGCCCACCCCGTGCGCACGCCTATGATGCAGAGTCTCTCCACCCGAGCCCAGGTCTTGCCGCTCAGCCCCTGCTAGTGCAGCTGGGACGCACCTGGCAGGTCAGCCCCGCAAGCTGTGCCACCACTGCCTGCTGCTTGTGGGCTCTGGTGGGACTTAATTCTGGGATTTCTAGTGGCAACAAGAGCAGCACCGGGTCGCCCCTCTGCCTGCTCCCTTTTTCCCTGGGGGTCCTTGATATAAACATGTCTGTGGTGAAAGCTCTGTGCTATGCTTCAGGCGTGCTCAGGTGGGAGAGGCAAATCCCTCTCCACAGCCGCGAAGAGGAAATTATTGGTTCAGCCACAAAGCAGCCTAGGGAAACCCAACCAAGTAACCACATCCTTTGCATTAAGGAGAAAACAATTGAGAATCGCTGCTCTGTGGTATAGCATCAAAGATACTAGAGTAACTCAGCCAAGGGTCAGGGTGAGTAAGGTAGCAGGCACTTGAGAAATTCTGAAAATAAGATTTTAAAAAATTGCTTCTGCAGCAGTTTAGATACAGGACAGGTGATAGAATTTAATATCTTAAATGAAACTACTGTTATCACAAATTACAAGGTAAGAAATACGTAGTTAAACTTACAAACTAGAATAGCTTTAAAGGAGAGCTGTAAAGGGTAAAGTGAGTTTAAGCTATTATTGCTTTGCTTTTTTTAATGGAAAAAAGAATGATTGAAAGGTTTCTGTTAATTCTCCCCCCCCCCATTTTGCTTTTTTTTTTTTTAAACAAGAGAAATTCAAGTCTTGTTTATCCTGGCAGATTTTGGCTAGTGGAGTGCTACTGACATTGACATATCGAGACAAGGATCAGAGCTGTGAAAAGAGAAAGGAACTTTGAGTCAGATTGTTAAAGCAAATATGAAGCAAAATTTTAAATACCTATTTAACTCGTATTCTGAAGTAACTCATGGGGGAAAAGGATTCAATATCAATATGCTTTCAATTAAGATCTGATTGCTCATAATATACATCTCCTTTGACAACAGCAAGAAAACTAGGAAAGATCAGTCTTGCCTTTGAGTTTTATTTTTTTTTATTTTTATTTTTTTTTAAAAGGAGGAACATACCCAACTACATGCATCCGAAGAAGTGGGTATTCACCCATGAAAGCTCATGCTCCTATACATCTGCTAGTCTATAAGGTGCCACAGGACTCTTTGCTGCTTTTACAGATCCAGAGCAACACGGCTACCCCTCTGATACTTGATACTCAACTTTAAAATCCCTTATAGGTTTTCTTTCACTTGAGTGGAAACCTTACTATTGCTATTTTTTGCACTTCTTTTTTCGGTCCGTCTGCTATTAAAGTCAGTGAGAATTTTGCCATTTATCACATACAGTGGGGTCAAGATTGATCCCTCTGTCTTCCCACAGAGAGACAAGGTGCGTGAGGTAATTGGACCAGAAGTTGGTCCAGTAAAATATATTATCTCACCCACCTTGTTGTTCTAGTATCCTGGGACCAACAAGGCTACAACAATACTGCAAACAACATTGATTTTAATGGAAGTTAGGAGCCTAAATATCTTTGAGGATCTGTGTTTTAAAGCCATCTAGGCTATCAAGCTGTTCTGCAGTAGCTCAAGAGCATGGATTCCAACCTCAGGGCAGACTTAAGCAACAGGACACAGACCCCAAATGGGTTGTGAGTTCTATACTTAGACTTCACCAACAAATTATCAAGTGTAAACTCTTTAAGTACTATAACAGCCTTAACATGGAGTCATGGATAGTTTCCCCTTGGGTACTCTGATCTATTTTGCCGCCCAGGTAAGTTTGTCTTTGTGGTAGATGGTCTCTTACACCAAAAATCACAAAAATATTCAGGTTACTCCCAGTCCCAAAGGACCAGTTACTTACCCCATGTCAACTGCACCTGAGATCTCGCACCAAAAACAGTGCTTGTAGTTTATTATAGGATTGGCTATCTAAAGCTTTATTAAACTAGGAAAAGAAAATAAGAGAATTTATTTACAAGGTTAAAGACGGTAAACATGTATAAACACAAAAAGTAATAGATGCTTCTCTAATAAGCAAACTCTATATGTCCTTTAGGGTTATTCCAGGCCCAGCATTGGGGATCTTTTGCTTATGCTTAGTAATCCTGGCTCCCCAGAGTTCAAGGAGCATACAAGATAGTTGCTGCTTGTTAGGGCCTTTTATTCCTTCCCTTCTTCTGCTTCACATTGCAAGCTCAGTTACTGGGAGGAATTCAGTTGATCCGTCCTTACCTCTTCATTGGGTGGTGAGGGAAATGAGGCAGGGGTGGGGGAAACAATCAGCAAAGTCTTTTGTCCTCATGTTCCACAATGGTTCATCTGCCGTTGATGGGTCTTTTTTTGTTGAATAAGAGATAATGCCTCCTTTGGCAAACTAGTATTTCATGCTTGATAATGCTTCCCTTCTAACTGGTGATTTGCTGTTATGGAGCAACAGTCATGGAACAAACATTATTACCTTACAACATCGGATTCAGATGATATAAGTGAGATAAATACATGCAGCAATTTACAAGTATTCCATAAAGTCTAAACACTAAGCAAATTTGTGTAACTCTAATACTTATTTTAACAATACTAACACAGAAGTATGCCATACTGGTTCCAGTTATGTATTTTCAGTGTTCAGCTGAGGCCTAGGGGCCTTGACATGAGCTGGCACCTGGTCTGCCAGCATTACACAGGCTTTACTTTATCAGGGCTGGATATGTACAGTTGTTTTCTTTGGCCTCTGCTGCTCTGGAACAATCCTTCAACTTGGTTAACGTTTAGCCCAGAGCAGCAAAATTAAGATAGCATCAAAGGGGTAAACACTGTGCAGTAATTCAATCCTTGGCACACAGTGTAAATCAGGGGTTCTCAAACTGGGGGTTGGGACCCTTCAGGGGGTCCTGAGGTTATTACATGGGGGGGTTGCAAGCTGTCAACCTCCATCCCAAACCCTGCTTTGCCTCCAGCCTTTAAAATGGCGTTAAATATAAAAAAAAGTGTTTTTAATTTATAAGGAGGGGTCGCACTCAGAGGCTTGCTATGTGAAAGGGGTCACCAGTAAAAAAGTTTGAGAGCCGCTGGTGTAAATGAATTTACGTGAGTTGCAGCTTGCAAAAGGATGACAACTTTAGATGGAAGCAAAATATATTTTATATGTACATTTTGTGTTCAATATGCTTATGTATGTGAAACTAATAATTAGTTTCTTGTCTTGAATTTATATTTCTAAAAGTGGTAACCCCAAGAAAACCACTGAGTGTGATGCCATGTTATGGTGCAGGTAGGAGCCAGGAGCACAAAAAGGAAAGTGGTTTCAACAGAGGGAATTAGTATGATAAGGATAACAGAAGTGGCACAAAAGTCAGCACTGTTTCTGGGTGCAGTCAGATCTGCAATATTAACTCCTTCTAGCACAAGATGGTATGTCTACGCAGCACATTTTACTGAGTGGGAGCTAGCCTACCAGCTGGGGTCAACAGACAGGCTAGTGAGACTTCTGCTAGTGCTCTAAAAATAGCTGCATAAACAGTGCTTTGAAGTTGCACCTTGGGCTCTGAAATCTAGAGAGGGGAGGTGTGCTTCAGAGCTCAAGCTCCAGCCAGAGTCACAACATCAAAGCACTGTCTACGCAGCTATTTTTAGATGGTTAGCAACAGCCCAGTTAGCCCAAATCTGTTTACCTGGGCTGGGAGGCTCTCTCCCACTTGCTCCAAAATACCATGTAAGACATACCCTGACAGTCTCCATGGCCAGGGCTGCACTAGAAACTGTTGCCAGTACACTAATGAGAGTCAGGGTTAGGACTTGTTTTTACATTTCTATGTCTGCAAAAACCCCTAATGTAGATGCAATTATATTTGTCAATATACCATATTTCATTTGAGGAACCAGTATAAGTTTGTCTACACTAGGAGGTTTTGCCAGTATAGCTATAGTGTAGACTAGGCCACAAACAGAGTTTATATCCCATAAATTTCAATTGCCTGGCACATTTAAATTTTCCATCACTGAAAGAAACAATAATGAGGAATAGATAATGTATGGCACCTATGCATTCCTTATAGCACTTTGCTTTCTATAGTTTATATCTGAAGCTCATCAAGATCTTTATATAGTCTTTTTTTTTCTAAATAAATTTTCTCATCAACAGTAGTGTTCAGTAACCACCTTAAAAATCATGCATCTCCTGTAATATTTAGAAAGCACTAACTAGAGAGAACTATCAAACAATGAGTGATTAGGCTATGCAAATAGTAACCAAACAGAGTCTTGTTTTGGAGTTGGAGTGTGAAGATGAATGCTTTAGACCTTTTGGTTATACAATTATTACCACAGACACGAGGAGATAGGTCCCTTACTGCATAGGCAAACTAAATCCCTCAATCAGGCCCCAATGGGATTCATAAAACCCCAACTTAGCTGCCATTGAACCCTGTAGATGCCTAAACTTGCTCAGCACCCAAGGTTTTGCAGCAAAAAGTTCCCTAGGCACCTATGGTTATGCCCCTGTACATGTGCATTGCAGGCCCACTGTGGGTGTCCAGATGCCCAAGACCCAGAGCGATGCATGAACCAAGGGAAGATAGGGGTTTCTCCATCTAACTCATCTGCAGGGCCCAATATGGTAAGCATGCTCATAGCTCGTCTACCAGATCAGTCCCAGACATGAACTTGCACAAAACAGGTGGAGTGGGAAGGGAGGAGGAGGAGGACTCACCTCAACAGTGTTTAGAGCATTAATCTGGGATGAGGGAGACCCCCAGTTGAAGTCCCCACTTGGGAGAAGGGATTTGAACAGTGTTCTGTCACCCCTCAGGTGAGTGTTCTAACCTTTGGGCTATAAGATATTCTCATGTGAGGCTTCCTCAGTCTCCTCTGTTGAAGCCGTTCCACTAAAAATTAACCACTAAAAAGCCATTGGAGCAGGGGAACTAGATCGTGAGTCTCCTATGTGAGTGCTCTAACCACCAGGTTACAGAGTCATTCTCCTGCTTGCAGTTTCTCACGCTCTCTCTGGGCCAGTGACTTTTTAAATTATTTATTCACAGTGGAACAGCTTCCACAGAAGAGATAGAGGGAGCCCCCCATCAGAATATCCTATAGGCCAGTGGTTAGAGCACTCATATGTGACACATCCCTTCTCCCCCTCAGGTGGAGGGGGGACATGAACTGGGGGGTCTCCCACACTCCAGGTGAGTGTCCTAACCACTGGACTAAGAGTTACAAGGGTGGTGGTCTACCTTCTTCCAGACTTCACTTCAAAAACAGCATAGGCGCCTAACTCCAAGAGCTCAGGAGAAGACACTTTCCTGGAGCCTGGACTTAGGCCTGATCTGCACTCCACAGTTAGGTCAACATAAGTTGCTTTGCATTGATCTATTTGTGCATGTGCCTATGCTCAAATTTGTCTCCAGTCAATGTAAGTGCCCTGTTATGGCAACCCAGTAAAACCAACTCCCTGAATGGCATGGAGCCATGATTGACACTGAGGTGAAGACAGTGCAAGCGTAGATACTGTGACCTGTTTTGACCCTAAAAGTCCTCCATCACCAGTCCCACAATGTCCAAAAGTGACCGACGTGCTCACAATTGTGAACTCTACTCCCTAGCGGTCACAGAGACCAGAAGTGACGTACACCCCGTGCATATTGTTTAAAGCCTTTTCCTGGTTGCCCAGCTTGGCGAGCACACCTAGGAGCTTGTCCTTGTGTGCAACTGCGCAACCCAACATGCCAGCTCAATGCACTAGATGCGCTCCTACCTGAAGTGTACAGGAGGCATTGGATCTCCTGGGCCTGTGGGGGAAAGAGGTTGTGCAAGCACAGCTATGTAATGTATGGACTAGCTGTAAAAACGTGAACGTCAACAAAGAGATTGCACGGGATTTAGGCAAAGGGGTACGACAGGGATCAGCAACAGCGCCACGTGAAAGTGAAGGAACTTCACTAGGCATACCATAAGGCCAGGGCGGCCAACAATAGATCTAGTGCTGAGCTGTAGACCTGCCACTTTTACAATAAGCTGCAGCCATACTTGGCAGAGAGCCCACCAGCACCCCCAAAATCACTGTGGGTACCTAGGAGAAGCCCAAGATAGAAACCCCAGCTGGGAACAGTGAGAAGGAGAAGATGGGAGACACAGAGGTCCAGCCATATCAAGGCTCTGGTGGAGCCAGGACCTGTTCTAGACTCCACCAGAGTCTAGCCAGTCCCACCAGCCAAGTATGGACAAGCCTGATGAAGGGGAAAGGGCCTCAGGTAAGGGTGTGCATGCAGTTTTCTTTACAATGTTTACATTTAAAGATGGAGCCCAGCTCAGCCTCAAGTTAACAAGACACGGGTACTGACTTTTCATTGTTTTATGAGAAGAGATAGCAGTACAACAAAAAGAGGTAGAGTTATCTGTTTTTCGTTCCCCTGTTGGGGGCTAGCTGGATGGGAGGGGGCATGCAGATGACTTTGTTTATATACATAGGGAGGTCCCTTTTATCCTGCCGAGAGATCTCAATGAAACTTTCATGGAGATACTCTGCAGTCCTCTCCCAAAGGTTTCTAGGGATGGCTGCCTTATTTCTTCCTCTGCATAGGATGCTTTCCCACATCATTCCGTGATCACTTTGGCAGTCACCATTGCCATAAACAGGCTAGTGGTATACTGGCCTGGGCTGCTTCAAAACGCCAATAGCAGCTGTGGTCTCTGTAAATTTGTTACGCTCAGAAGTGAGAGAGATCAGCAAAAATCACCACCACCTGTGGAAAACAGTGCCAATATCCAGGGCCATTGCCCTGTACTCTTATCCATGGAATAGGGAATGAAATTTTGTTGCTGCATGCAATAGAAAATCATTTCGCATTCCTCACCCCCGGTGGGCCATACTCACCATGGTTGGGGTTAGAGAGTGGTGCTGTGCCGAGGTGCTCCAAGGCTGAAGTGTTAATAAACATTTCCTGTTAAACATGTTCATGGGAATAAGGGACTGGAGTTTTGAAACTTATCTTTCTCATTCTGTTGTGATTATAAATCTAGTGGTACATCTGTCTGTTTTTACCAGCAGTTTCTGGCATGGTGGCTTTGAAGGGTGCTCCTTCCACACCTGCAGAAAATCTGACCGTGATGAGGAGAAGAAAGAAGTAGAAAGAGTAGGGAGGACATGTTCAGCAAGATCCTGCAAGGCAGTGCTGCATTGGACCATGAACGAAGGGCCTAGAGGGTGAATATGTCAAGAACATGAAAAAGGAAAGAGCAGACAGGAGAAAGGCCCAGGAGTCCCAATAAAACAAGGAGAGGACATGCATTAGGACACAATGGGTCTTCTCATGCAGCAAACCCCAAAGCTGCAAGTCCTGGCTGACCTGCAGGTCCAAAAATGCCAGACTCCCCCGCTTTGCAGTCCTTGGAGAATTCCATGGTCACTTCTTCCTCCCCACCCCCAACATACCATGTGGCATCAAGGGCTGCATCCTTACCCCTACCACTCCATGCTGGGGGACAGCAAGGAAAATCACAACTTCATATACACTGACCTGTGAAAACCATGGCGGGTGTATGTGTAGCCATAATGGACTACATTTATGCACTGAAATGTCCTCTACCTAGTTCCTAGGGCTCAAGGTGTAACCCAGTTAATCTAGGCACCCCCACCCTTTCCCAGTTCCTAGGACTCCAGGTGAAAGGCACCTCACTTTACCCAAAGAACTTCCTTTTGGACCCCAGTTTATATACCTTAACAAAGCTAAAACTATAAAGAAATGAGGATTTCACAACCACAACTGTGATAAGTGATTTTTTTGCCAGACAGAAAGCTATCAAACTAAGTTTTCTTTAAACATCTTAAGTTCTGTTTCTTTATCTGGTGATAGTGGGTGCTATTAGAACAGGACCGTCTTCTTAGCAGCCTGAGATTACATTGTTTTAATGTATTTTAGATGGAATGTGAGGATGTGACTTCCTGCTTCTTAGCTAATGGCTGCTGCTCTCTTAATATGGCTACAGGAAAAGGCCTTATCCTTACAGCACCACATAATTCATAGCTTCAGGAAAACACAGGATAGTCCCAGCCATAGGCGTGCGCAGCACATTTCTTTAGGGTGTGAACCCAGGGAATTTTTTTTTTTTTAAAGGCGAACATCATAAAGGTTGGGGTGTGGGAGGGAGTGTGGTGTGCAGGAAGGGGCTCAGGGCAAGGGATTGGGGCAAAGGAGGGGTGCGGGGTGTATGAGGGGGCTCAGGGAAGGGGGTTGGGGTGCAGCATGGGGCTCAGGGAAGGGGGTTGGGGTGCAGGAGGGGTGTGGAGTGCGGGAGGGGGCTCAGGGCAGGAGGTTGGTGGGCAAAGTGCAGGCAGGGGGCTCATGGCAGGGGGTTGGGGGGCAGGAGGGATGCTCAGGGCAGGGGGTTGGAGGACAGGAGGCAGGAGGGGGCTCAGGGCAGGAGCTTGGGGGGCCAGGGGGCAAGGAGTTGGGGTGCAGGAGGGTAGGCTGTTTGCAGGCGGGCCCCGGGCTGGGGATCTGGGCTCCCCCGTCCTGGCGGGCAGGCTCGGGGCCCGGGCCGAGGGGGCCGTGATGGGCGCTTGGGGCCAGGCTGGGCAGAGACAGCCGGGGCGGATCGCAACGGGGTCGGGCTGCTCCCGGAGCTGGACTCAAGGCCGAGGGAGTCGGGCTGGAGCCCCCAAACTGTGCCGGGGAGCTGAGCTCGCAGCCGGGCTCTAGGGGCCTGTGGGCTGGGCTTGCCCCCTGCTCCAGGCCTGCTGGCTCCCGGGCCCCACTTAAGGTGGGCTGGGCTCGGGGGTGGCCTGACTCTCCCCGGGCAGTGCCCGGGCCCACGGCCAGCGCTGGGAGCGCAGGCGGGTTTGGGGCCCCGGGCACTGGAGGGGGGCAGCTGCCTTGGGAGCGAGGGGGCTGTGGCAGCGCCCCCACGAGCTCCCTTAAGCGGCTGTGTTGGTGCTGCCGGGTGGGAGGCTGCCAGCGAGCACATGGGGCTGTTAAAGCAGCCGGGCCCGGCCCTGGGGAAGGGGAGCCCGGTTCAACAGGGGGAAGGGGGGGGCAGGGTGTAGGAGGGGTTCGGACTCCCCTGGCGCTGTTTACCCACAGCCGCACACTCCCTGCCTGCCTGCCCTGGCCCCACGCCGCACCGCTCACCATCTCCCAGCTCAGTCCCAGGGGAGGGTGGGGCAGCATAGGGCTCTGCACACTACCCTTGCCACACCTCCAGGTACCTCCCCCGAAGCTCCCATTGGCCGCAGTTCCCCGTTCCCGGCTAACGGGAGCTGCGGGGGGCGGTGCCTGGAGCAACCCCCTTCCTCCCCCCACAGGGACATGGTGCCCTGCCGGCCGCTTCTGAGAGGGCATTAGGGTGTGCCCAGGCACAGCCGGCACACCCCGTGTGCACGCCTATGATCCCAGCCTATATTGATATCAGAGAAGTGTCCCCGGTGATCTACCAAGGTTTACACAACCACAGAGAAGTAGCCCTTTCTACTGATGTACTCTGCGGTGAGGTGGACTCATACCAAATTAGACATATGCGTGCCCCACTGCAATTTGGGAACCCCACTGCTACAAATCCATCCACTATATCCTTCACATTGCCAAGAGACACAGTCCTGTGCAGCCTGTCATTGTATGCCAATGGCCCCCAGTTTGGATTTTCCAACTTCAAAATGATTTCCAACTGATCCAGAATGTGATTGCCACTTCCTTGTACACTGTCAATATAGCTCTCATTCTGTTGTCCCTACACTGGAAGGCTGGGGCGAGCTTGGCACACAGATCCAGGAATTTGGCCTTTTGCATCTGAAAATCTGGCAGCCACTCCTTGTCGTCCCAAACCTGCATTATGATGCGATCCCACCAGTCACTACTCATTTCTCAGGCCCAGAAGTGGGGCTCCACCGTCTGCAGCTGTGCCACGAATGCCACAATTCAACAACCTTGAATTGTTCCTGCCGCAAACTGTCTTTAAACAAATTGCCATATCCCACATTGTTGCAGTACTTCCTAAAATCTGCAAATACAGGAGAATCATGTGTTCCATATTTGCAATGTTCATGAGAATAGTGCAGAGATCTGCAGCCTCCATGCTTCTGTCAGAGATGCCCGATACCAAAAAATGCTGCAAGGATTGGTGGGATTTAAAGAAAAGGCATAAAAATTGAAGGATATGGATAGCATTATAGAATGGAGAAAGTCGCATGCTGGGAATTTGACTCCTAGCTCCCAGAGATCCCTGAGCAAGTCATTTCTATTAAACACCACATTGCAAAAAGTTCCCAAAAGGCATTGTGTCGGATGGCAGTGCGTGGCACCTTGGGATATCTACACTGCACTTTGCATTGAAACAAACAATTCTGGTGAGTACACACAGAGCCAATGCAAGCAGCAGAGTATTCACAAGCACGAGAGATATATAAACTTCAGTATCTGTACGCAGACATAACTTGCATTGACCAAAGTTTGTAGTGTAGACGTGGCCTTAGATGCTGAACTGTGAGATGGCTGGGGCTTAGGACATGCTCCAGCACCTTGGCATCTCCCTTTGACTAGCTTAGGTTAGGCCTAGCATGCTGGTTTCTGTGAATCCCATTCTGAGGGACTTATCTTTCCCCATTCATTGTATAGGGATCCTAGTTGCCTAATCTAGACATTGTGGATCCCAGTGATTTTCTAGGTGCCTCAGTTTATTTGTGAGTGTGACTGGAGTCCTAAGGGGCCACACTGAGATTGCTCAATTAGGGCAAACTGAAAAGAATGGATCAGCTGATCCCCAAAACTGGTAGTTATTCTAATACTTACATTCACCAAGCCAGCAACAAAACATCTTCTACAATACTTTACTGATTACACAGAAGCCAAAACACAGTGCCCTTAAAGCAACCCAGTCTATGGACTTCCTCCCAGACAGCCAAGTCAAATATGATGAAGATTACTGAAAATCTTGTTCACTCATATAAAAAAGTTCTACCAGTTCCCAAAGATTGCACACATTACCTCCTCATGAATATTTCAGATCTTACCCAAATACACGCTTACAGCCAATTCTTATTAACCAAACTAAGATTTATTAAAAGAGAGAGAGAGAGAGACTATCGGTTAAAAGATCATTATTCATTCAGACTTGAATATAATTCTTAGAGCATCTCTACTATGAAACTGATCTAATAAATTTGTTAGTCTCTAAGGTGCCACAAGTACTCCTGTTCTTTTTGCGGATACAGACTAACACGGTTGCTACTCTGAAACCTGTCATAGTAGAGATGGACTTCAGAGTTGCATAGAGTTCTTTCAGAATTAGTCCATAGAATATAGTCCAATGTCCAAGTATTAAATATCAGGGGCGTCCAGGGTGTAACTGGAGACCACAGTCTTGGGGCTCAAACTTCCCCTGACTAAGCTTAAGCAGATCTGAGATAAAAAGGATCAAGTCCCAAGTGTTTTTATAGAGATTTTTGCAGTCTCTTGACAGCACGCAGTCCTTGGGTGAACAATAGGCTTTTGAAGTAACCTTCTATTTCCTAAGCGTCACCAGTAATTAGTTGCATTCATTAGTAGAAGGTAATTATTCATTAAGCAGTTTATATACAGTTTACTACAAAAAGAAGAACAGGAGGACTTGTGGCACCTTAGAGACTAACAAATTTATTAGAGCATAAGCTTTCGTGGACTACAGCCCACTTCTTCGGATGCATATAGAATGGAACATATATTGAGGAGATATATATACACACACAGACAGAGAGCATAAACAGGTGGGAGTTGTCTTACCACCTCTGAGAGGCCAATTAATTAAGAGAAAACAAACTTTTGAAGTGATAATCAAGCTAGCTCAGTACAGACAGTTAGATAACAAGTGTGAGAATACTTACAAGGCGAGATAGATTCAATGTTTGTAATGGCTCAGCCATTCCCAGTCTTTATTCAAACCGGAGTTGATTGTGTCTAGTTTGCATATCAATTCTAGCTCAGCAGTTTCTCGTTGGAGTCTGTTTTTGAAGTTTTTCTGTTGTAATATAGCCACCCGCAGGTCTGTCACTGAATGACCAGACAGGTTAAAGTGTTCTCCCACTGGTTTTTGAGTATTTTGATTCCTGATGTCAGATTTGTGTCCATTAATTCTTTTGCGTAGAGACTGTCCGGTTTGGCCAATGTACATGGCAGAGGGGCATTGCTGGCACATGATGGCATATATCACATTGGTAGATGTGCAGGTGAACGAGCCCCTGATGGTATGGCTGATGTGATTAGGTCCTATGATGATGTCACTGGAATAGATATGTGGACAGAGTTGGCATCGGGGTTTGTTACAAGGATAGGTTCCTGGGTTAGTGGTTTTGTTCAGTGATGTGTGGTTGCTGGTGAGTATTTGCTTTAGGTTCGGGGGTTGTCTGTAAGCGAGGACAGGTCTGTCTCCCAAGATCTGTGAGAGTAAAGGATCATCTTTCAGGATAGGTTGTAGATCTCTGATGATGCGCTGGAGAGGTTTTAGTTGGGGGCTGAAGGTGACAGCTAGTGGTGTTCTGTTATTTTCTTTGTTGGGCCTGTCTTGTAGGAGGTGACTTCTGGGTACTCGTCTGGCTCTGTCAATCTGTTTTTTCACTTCAGCAGGTGGGTATTGTAGTTTTAAGAATGCTTGATAGAGATCTTGTAGGTGCTTGTCTCTATCCAAGGGATTGGAGCAAATGCGGTTATATCTTAGGGCTGAGCTAGAATTGATATGCAAACTAGACACAATCAACTCCGGTTTGAATAAAGACTGGGAATGGCTGAGCCATTACAAACATTGAATCTATCTCGCCTTGTAAGTATTCTCACACTTGTTATCTAACTGTCTGTACTGAGCTAGCTTGATTATCACTTCAAAAGTTTGTTTTCTCTTAATTAATTGGCCTCTCAGAGGTGGTAAGACAACTCCCACCTGTTTATGCTCTCTGTCTGTGTGTGTATATATATCTCCTCAATATATGTTCCATTCTATATGCATCCGAAGAAGTGGGCTGTAGTCCACGAAAGCTTATGCTCTAATAAATTTGTTAGTCTCTAAGGTGCCACAAGTCCTCCTGTTCTTCTTTTTGCGGATACAGACTAACACGGCTGCTACTCTGAAACAGTTTACTACATACTTCAAAGAGAAGTATAGACAATGAAATTATTACACTCAAGTTTCATCTAAATGTTAATATTTCCTTTTGATCTTTGAATTAAGAGATATAGTAACAAACAGGAACCATCTGTTTACATGGTTAACATCTAACAAGATATAAGTAAACACATACAATTAGTATTACCTTTAGTTCTCTAACAATACAGGTTTGCATTTCAAAGCTCTAGTCTATTTAACAAGGCTATGTTAACTATTGATAAGAAATAGCCCTAATTACCATTTGTATACTTCTCTAACATGTCTTTAAAGGTTGAATTTGGGTCATTTAGCCTGCAAGGTGCTTAACCACTTCTGACGCGGCCCGGGACCCAGCTCAGGATCCGCGCCAGCAGCTCATCTGTCAGCAGGGTCAGGTCCAGCAGGACCGGGAGAGCCCGGCTTGCCAGCTGCCAAATGGCCTCGGGTGACAGGCTCTCTGACTGCCCCATGTGTCACAGTGGGTCTAGCCTGAGGTGTCTAACTGTAATTGTAAATTTGGAATTTTGAAAGAAAGTTAGACATTCTAGAGAAGTCATAGGTGAGATGCATTTTTATAGTTTTGAATCAGCAATACTATATTAGAAATAAATACTTAGAGAATGATAAAAACAAATTCCATTTTTAATTCTCTGTCTTTTCCTTTTTGTTCTGCTGTGCAGATGTGAGAAGGGCAGAGAGAGGTATATCTAGTTCTAACAGAGGTAAGTTCTTTGTTCTCGGTAACTGACGTTGCACTCCATATGCTTTATGGAAGTATGCTTATGAATGACGTAACTGGAATATGCTTTACGCTAAATACCCCTTGAATGGTGTCATTAGAAAGCTTGTAATCTACTAAGTGTGTTCATCCTATTTGTTTGCATGTATTATTTCTATGTTTGGAGTTAGGAGAATAAGATATAAATTTGTATCACTGATGTAAACATATTAAGTGGAGGGCATTAAGGGTGCCCCAGAAAAAATCAGTTATAAATGGCCTTAGTTACCTGAAAGCCTTCCTGTGTACGTGTGGGGCCAGCCCATGAGGAATGGAGACTAGGGGTCTTACAGTGACATGTCACCTGGTAATGAAATCCATCTTAAATCTGGTACTTTTCCATTTAGAAGGAGGGTTGGGAACCCAGAGAGACAAAAGATTCCTGTCTTGTGCCAAAGCTACAAAAGGGTGTGGAGCAGGACAAAGGGTGACTGCCAGTCATTAGAAAACCCCTGCTTACCACCTGAGATATCTGCTGGAACTAACAAGGACTGTACCAGGGGAAAGGATTGGGCCCAGACTAGGAAGGAGTCTAGTCTGTGAAAGAAGCTTATTGGAACATCTCCGAGGGTGACATATTACCTGTAATCAGTTTCTTAATGTATTAGGCTTAGACTTGTGTGTTTTTGCTTTATTTTGCTTGGTTAGTACTTGAAACCACTTAAATCCCACTTTTTATACTTAATAAAATTTGTTTATTAATAAACCCAGAGTAAGTGATTAATACCAGGGGGAGCAAACAGCTGTGCATATCTCTCTATCAGTGTTACAGAAGGTGAACAATTTATGAATTTACCCTGTATAAGCTTTCTACAAAGTAAAACGGATTTATTTGGGGTTTGGAGCATATTGGGAACTGGGTGTCTGGGTGCTGGAGACGGGTAATCTGCTGAGCTGTTTTCAGTTAAATCTGCAGCTTTGGGGGCGTGAACCAGACCCTGGATCTGTGTTGCAGCAGGCTAGCGTTTCTGGCTCAAGCAGGCAGGGTTCTGGAAGTCCCAAGCTGGCAGAGAAAACGGGCTCAGAGGTAATTTCAGCACATCAGGTGACAGTCCCAAGGTGATCTCTGTGACCGAACCCATCACAGTAACCCAAAAGTGACACTGAGAGACACAGAGCAACAATATTAACCCTTTCATTGCCTCCAAGCAGACTATTTACTCCAAATACTGTAAGAACAATGCTAATGCCATTTCTTGTGGTTGGCAATTGACCAGATCTTGTTTCACTGAAGTCCATGTCAAACTCCCAGTGAGTACAATCCCAGTATGATGGATTATATATATATTTTTCTAGTTTAACATAGTTTGCATTTTTGTTGTTATCCAGTAATGTAAGAACAGCATTATAATATTCTCATCCCTCTTTAATATAATTGATTTTCTTGCAAATACTGGCCTTAGAAAATGATTGATATAAAATGTTTCCATATGATTCACAAATGGAGCTCTCTTCTCTCAAGCCAGGATTGGCAGCAGAGTGCAAGACATTCTGGTTTTAGACCAATCCTCTTTATGTGCTCCAGGTCAGTGACTTAATGACAGCATACTTAATCCTTGCTCTAACAGATCTACTTTTTGGTTCTTGAAGGGAGGTCACTGGAATTATCAGAAGTCTATTTTCCAGTTCAGCAGTTTCTGGTTTCCTTTTAACATTAAATGAAGGGCACTTTAAAATGTGGGTTGATTTCTTAACATGCCTCTCAACTGCCAAAGTAGTATGTTCTATCAAAAATAATTAATTAAAAAAATCCAGAAAACAGAAACACACAAATGTTTTTTAAAATTATAATTGTGACATATTTTAGGTCTTTAGCATTCTTATACTACAGTCTAAACTTTCAGCTACCCATTGGAGTTCTGACTATACAACAGATACACGTTATCATTTCCCAGCTTTGTCATTATTATATCTTATTGACAATATACATGTTACTCTATCTAGATTTCCTAAATTTCTAGGAACTAAAAGAATGTGATATATTTATTATTACTAATTAAAGACTATATACATTACATGACACATATGATAACCTAGCAATTTTAGTTAATAGAGTACCTACTAGAGACAAAGTAGTCTAGCAAGAATAAATACATCGAGAAAATAAATATAACTCTCAAATGGCTGCACCAGAACAATCACTTATATAGCTACTTTGCCCACCAATGTTACCATAACCAGCAGAAACCACTGAGCAAACATCAGTCTCTAATTGAGAAAGTATGAGTAGAGATGTATGAGCAACACACAATTCATCCCCACCTTAAAGACCGGTTAGCCTGCAATGTGGTATTCATTACATGAAATCATAACTGACCAATCCCTATATGCTTGGGAAAAATCAACTGAAACCTTCTGTTTCCATGGCCTGTTTATTAAAAAAAGCCGTATTTATCTACTGCTGCACTCCTGGAACTTCTCTCTAAAAATGTAACATGTTGTAGAGTCTTTTCAAGTACACTAGTAATTTATTATGTGTAGTAACAGTAAATAGAGTAAAATGTCTCCAATAATTCAGGAATTTGAGATTCCTGAACACTGTACTATGATGTGTGATAAAACTGATCTCTGCATTCCTAGAATATATTCTAGAAGTGCCATCAACCATTGCTGTGGTACTGTGGTTGCACTTCTAAAACTTGCCAGTTTTGCCATAGACAACTTTTGTACTGAAAAAACAACAAGAAGTGCTTGTGGCACCTTAGAGACTAACAAATTTATTTGGGCATAAGCTTTTGTGGGCTAAAACCCACTTCATCAGATGCCTTGAGTGGAAAATACAGTAGAGAGGTATAAATACACAGCACATGAAAAGATGGGAGTTGCCTTACCAAGTGTGGGGGGTCAGTGCTAACGAGCCAATTCAATTAAGGTGGAAGTGGACTATTCTCAACAGTTGACAAGAAGGGGTGGAAATCACTTTAGTAGTGCTAATGAGGCCAATGTAATCAAGGTGGACCATTTCAAACAATTAACAAGAAGGTGTGAGTAGCCCACTTCCACCTTAATTGAATTGGCTCATTAGCACTGACCGCCACTTAGTAAGGCAACTCCCATCTTTTCATATGCTGTGTATTTATACCTCTACTGTATTTTCCATTCCATGCACCTGATGAAGTGGGTTTTAGCTCATGAAAGCGTATGCCCAAATAAATTTGTTAATCTCTAAAGTGCCACAAGGACTCCTTGTTGTTTTTGCTGATTCAGAATAACACAGCTACCCAGGAGTGAAAGTAGAAATAGGGACTTTCCGGTACGGGGCTGGGTTGGAGCCAGCTCTGGCCCCCAGAAGGCGCGGGGATGGGGGGGTCAGAGCCAGTCCCGGCCCGCCCTATACCAGTAAGTGCCTTTCCCCTCCCCGGCTGGGGTAGCAGCAGCAGCAGCAGCCGCCGGGGGCTCCAGCAGCAGTTTAAAGGGTCCAGGGCTTGGCCACCACTACCGCCCCGGGCCCTTTAAACCGCTGCCGGAGCCCCCAGCTGCCGCTGCTACCCCAGGGCTCCGGCAGCAGGGCTCCGGCGGCTATTTAAAGGGCCCAGGCTTCTCCTGCCTGTACCGCCCCGGGCCCTTTAAATAGCAGCTGGACCTGCCAGAGTGGCGGCGGGGCTCCAGCAGCTATTTAAAGAGCCAAGGCCATAGAGGCAGCGGGAGCCCCAGGCCCTTTAAATAGCCCCTGGAGCCCCGCTGCCGCTAACCCAGGGCTCCAGCAGTGGGGCTCTAGTGGCAATTTAAAGGGCCTGGGGCTCCAGCTGGGAGCCCCAGGCCCTTTAAATTGCCACCTGGGGGAGGCCGGGTCACCTGGGTACGGTGCACCAACTCTTGCCGGTATGCCGTACCGGGGTGTACCGGCTTACTTTCACCTCTGCAGCTACCACTCTGAAACCTTTTGTACTGAGGTACTCTCATTTAGTTAACTAAGGTGTTTCCCAAGGTCATCAGAATGTCTTTTTGTATATTTTTGAGTGGGGAAGCTCTGGAATGAAAAGATGGGTTGTTAGAGAGACAAGGTAGGTGAAATAATATATTTTATTGCACCAACTTCTGTTGGTGAAAGCTACAAGCTTTGAAGCTTACAAGAGCTCTTCTTCAGGTCATATGGATTGTAGACAGATGGCTTGTTGACAGAGTAAATAAAGCCATTAGAGATCACCTAGAGATTAACTATAATTTTAGGTGAATTGGCCTCCAAAGAAAGGAAG
This sequence comes from Chrysemys picta bellii, assembly GCF_011386835.1. Lineage (NCBI taxonomy): Eukaryota > Metazoa > Chordata > Testudines > Emydidae > Chrysemys > Chrysemys picta. Next base: position 86,993,378 of record NC_088791.1, on the reverse strand, counting down.
TAATCTATCTGTGTATTTAATCTTGCTGTGTAGAGCCTCAGTAAGATTAAGAGAAGATCTTTTTTTAAAAGTCTGGCACTTGAGTAATTGTTGGGAAATTCAAGTTATCCGAGGCACAAGTATCTATAAGTGTTGAAGTAGTGAAAAAGTTTCTCCTTTAGTAGTTCTTATTAGGGCAAAGTTTACAGGTTTATATATTAAAAAAATTTCTTTGAGCCTTGTATATATTTCTTTTTCTTTTGGCATGGTGTTCCTTGTATAGATTTTTTTTTTTATTTGTATGTTTCCAGTTGAAAAGGAGTACTGTTTGTAAATAAAGGGTCTAAAAGCTTCATTTTGGTCCATTACTGAGATAAGCTGTATTAAAAACAGAACTGAAGGAGTATGAGGAAATTCCATTTTGCCTTGAAATATAACAAAACTGTGTATTACTACTGTGAATGAAATAAAAGAAAGTTTTCCAGCTCCACCCATATATATAATCCTGGGCATAGACCAGGGGTCGGCAACCTCTGGCACGTGGCTCGTCAGGGTAAGCACCCTGGTAGGCCGGGCCAGTTTGTTTACCTGCCGACGCAGCAGGTTTGGCCGATCACGGCCCCCACTGGCCGCGGTTCGCCGTCCCAGGCCAATGGGGGCGGTGGGAAGTGGCGCGGGCGAGGGATGTGCCCCATTGGCTTGGGATGGTGAACCGCGGCCAGTGGGGGCTGTGATCAGCCGAACCTGCCGCGTCGGCAGGTAAACAAATTGGCCCGGCCCGCCAGGGTGCTTACCCTGGCGAGCCATGTGCCAGAGGTTGCCGACCCCTGGCATAGACAATTAGAGGCTGGAGAGGGGAGGTTAAAGCCCCATCCCCAAATTAGGAATTGCAGTAATAAAAAAAGAAAACACTGAGCTTGGAACAGAAGTTAATTTCTCATTATTAAAAGTGGACAAATGTAGTCATGGTACAAAACTACTCATTGAAGGGATAGGCAACAGCTATTATATCTTTTAACTCTAGGCCTCCCCCCAAATAAAATACAGTTGCCTACATTCAATAAATTTTTTTTTAATCAAGACAAAACTCGGTTATGTTTGAAAACAGTAGAATCCTAGCTCCCTTGTGATGTCTCTCGTATATTGCATCTGCATTAATCTATTGTTTGTATTTCTTATTTTCAACAGAAGTAACAGGAAAAAATGGATCAGGATTGATAATCACCCCCCTCAAAGTAGAGTGATGGAAATATGGGTGGGGAAAGGGCCTTCGGGGACTAGCTGACACAGTGAAGGAGGGACTGGGAATACAGGTGAAGAAGGGGGCCAGGCAGGATGCAGGTCTGGGGAGAGAGTGAGGGAGCTGCAGGCTGGGGTGATCCCCCAAGCGCCTGCCTCATGCAGCGAGGTGCGGGCGGGGTTTTGCCTCTGACAGCCCGGGGGAGGTGGCTCTGCCCAGCACCGCCCCCTCTCTCTGTCACTAGGTGATGGTGCAGCCATTAGGTTCCCTCCTCCTCCTCCTCACCCCAGGAGAGGGTCGTGTCCCCCCCCCCTGACTCCTGCCCCATCCAACCCGCCACATTCCTTGACACACACCCCCACCCCTGCCCCATCCACCCCCCCTTCCCTGTCCCCTGACTGCCCCCTGCTACCCCATCAAACCCCTCCTTATTCCTGATGGCACCCTGAGACCCCTGCCCCATCCAACCACCCCCTCTCTCTGTCCCCAACTGCCCCTGGAACCCCTGGCCCTGACTGCCCCCCATCACCCCATCCAACCCCTGCTCCTTCCTGACTGCCCCCCCGGGACCCTTGCCCCCATTCAATCCCCCTGTTCCCTGCCCTCTGACTGCCCCGACTCCCCCACAGTCCCCCGAATTCCCCAGCCCTCTTCCAACATCCCCTCCCTTACCGCGCTGCCTGGAGCCGCTCGGCCAGGGCCAGGGCCGGGTCCGGGTCCGCTGAGCTGGAGCCCGGACTAGCGCCCGAGCCAGCGCCGCGGGGCCCGAGCCAGGCCAGAGCCACTCGTCCGGGACCGGCGTGGCGGGGCCCGAGCAGGGCCAGGGCGCTCGGCCGGGACTAGGCCCAGCACCGCCGGAGCCGGGGGCGCTCGGCCAGGCTGGAGGGAGCGGAGCCGCGCTGCGCCTCCCACCCCAGCTTACCTGCTGCAGCTTGTTTTCAGGCTTCCCGCACTCGCGGGAAGCAAGGAAAGGGGAGGGGTTGAGGGGAGGGGGAGGGGGAAGGGAGCTGGGGGCGGGGCGACAGCTGCCGGAGCTTTTGTTTAATTTAAAAGCCCGTTTAGAACCGGTTGAGAACAACCGGTTCTAAAAGGGGTTTCTAAATTTAACAACCGGTTCCTGCGAACCGCTGGGAACGGCTCCAGCTCACCCCTGCCAAGATGGCGGCGGGAGTGTGAGCGGAGGCGGCTCCGCTCCCTGACCCCGGGAGGAGGCAGCGCAGGGATGAGCCGCGTTCCCGGCCCCGTTTGGTTCCCGTGAGGCTCGCAGGGAGCGGCCGGCGCCCGGGCCATGGCGGGGATTATCAAGAAGCAGATCCTCAAGCACCTCTCCAGGTGAGTGCGGGGCCGGGGTGTGCGAGGCCCGCCGGGTTCCCCCTCTACGCTCGCCTCGCTGGGACCGGGCTTCGCTCTGCTCCTGATGGCGATGGGGTCCCATGAACGCCCCCCTCCGTGGGAGGGGCTGGGACCCTGGGGGCGCTGGCAGCTGTTTTGTAGGATGGGTTTGAAGTTCTAGCGTAAGAAAAAAATCTCCTTGCTGGGTGCCCAGGTGCGGGCTCCTTGCGAGAGAGAACAGCCCTGAGGGGGGAGAGGGATTCGCGTTGGCTGGTGGGAGAGTCAGGGGATGAGTCACACTGGTGGGGTTGGTTCCCCTCCATCCACCCCCAGATCCCTGAAGCATCCCCGTCCCCTCTCCTGAGTGCTGCAGGATACAAGGCGGCCTCGCAACCAGCCTGGCCAGTTGTCGCAGAGGACAAAGTGCCCCTCTGCTCTAGCATCAGTGTGTAGTTGGAAAAGCAGAAAGACACAGTGGGTGAGGTATTATCCTTAATTGGACCAACTTCTGTAGGTCGGGTGACCAGACAGCAAGGGTGAAAAATCGGGACAGGGTGGGGGGTAATAGGCACCAATATACGACAAAGCCCTAAATATCTGGACTGTCCCTATAAAATCAGGACATCTGGTCACCCTATCTGTAGGTGAGACAAGCTGTTGAGTTTACACAGAGCTCTTCTGCAGGTCTGGGAAATGTCCTTAGAGTGTCACAGCTAAATACAAGGTGGGGTAGATTGTTTGGCATAAATAGTTATTATGGATTTCAAGGGAAGTAGTTAGGAAGGTGACTAACTGAGGGATGTGAGAGAGACAGTTGAGCTAGTCACTGGCCAGAAGAAGAGGGAGCAGCCCGGTGGGTTGTAAATTGTACTTGACACGTTGTATGTGGGTGGAGCAAGCAACAGCATGGCTGATGTCATGGAGTCCAGTGCGCACAGTCTTTGCTGCCTATTCCAGACAGCTGCACAGACACACCACATTTGTCTCAGATGACAAGGAATCCAGAACAGTGGTGAAATTTTAGTAGGTGCCTCAGCTCATGGGGCAAGTGAGTAATCTGGGATAAGAAAGTCCCTGACATAGAGAAGGATGACTATACTAGGGAGCTGGTTGAGTGAAAAAAAGAGCATTTTGAAATCCAATGTTGATAAGATGCAAAACACCTTTGCAGGTCTCTTGAACCCTTGACTTATCACAATCAAAACAATACATGTGTAGCCCCACATGGGTGTGACATCAAATTCTTTTGCACATTTGCACAGCGCAGGAAGATGCTGTGTAACAATTCATACCCTCTATGCCAGGCAGTCAAAAGGTTACAATTTTTGTACTGTCTCTGTGATTGTTGTTTAATTCACTTCATGGGAAAGACCAACTCTGTTGTAAAATATTCACTCAGTCCTGGGTGTGTACATGCATATGTACACAAACTTGTGTGTGAAAGATAAAAACTGTAACCAGAGGTGCCAGCTGTTTTAGAATGTAGTGAGATGATCTGATTAATGGGAGGGTTTTTTAAAATTCAGTTGAATAATTTGGTTTCACTGTTTTAAAAGGGGGAACCAAAAAGTTTCACTATGTAGTCAGAATCTGTGGTGACACACAACATTGGCAGCCCTTCAGAGTGTGTGTTTATGATAGCCTTTATTACTCTTTAGTTGCTCCTTATGTGTCTTTCAAGTCATATATGATTTACAGAATATGCGTTTACTGCTGCCAATAGTAATAAATAGCAAATAAAAAAAGAAAGAAAGAAAGAAAAACAAACATAGCTGTGGATGACAGCTGAATTCTCTTGTGCCATATGCATCAACAACAGATTTGTTAGCTCAACTCTGATGCAAAGCTTGGCTCTGTCTACTCCTTAAAGATTAGTACTTGTGATGTACGAAGCAGAAATGATACTTTATTTTTTCTGATTTTTATAATTGCATTGATGATTGAGATATCTTGTTATGACGTGAACATAACAGAATACTTTGAGAATGGAAATGGAATACCAAGATATCATTTGTACAGAATCAGCTCATTAACCATGAGCATACATGATATTGCAGGCCTTCATTTAGGGCCTGAGCCTCTGTGGTGCTTGGCTTCTTCAACTTCAACTGAAGTCAGTAGGAGTTGATGGAGTTCAACACATTGTAAGACCAATCCCATCATTTTCCTCAAGAAGCTGTTGTTCCATATGTAAAGATCAAGAAGTTTGTTGTTCAAAAGCTCTAAGTTCCTGTATACAGTAGAGGTATTTTCTTTTCATAATACGATATTATATCTCCTGTTAGTGATGTGTTAATAAATTGTATGCACCATGAAAGGAGAAATAGAACCACAATCTTTGTATTTTACATTAAGGTCTTGTTTGTATTTGATTCATGGGCATGCCTAAAATAAGCTGTGTGCACAGTAGTTGGTTTTATAATATAAATCCACATCCACATGTTAGGTCAGAATTGAGCCCCTAGATGATTATTTTTTTTACTGTTTTATAACTTGCTGTCAGTTTCTAGTGGTTTGTAAAGATACTTATTGGAACACAACAGATCATTCAAACCTTAAAAGTTTGGGGATTTTTTTAAACTCTCTGATAAGGTATAGCTAACCATTTTAAATCTGTACAGATATGGGTTTTTTATTGCCCACCTTACACTTACAATATAGTAGACATATTGTTTCACAAAATCTGGACCCCATTCTCTCACTTGTACTAATTTGGAAATCAATAGGACTACTTGTGGAGGAAGGCTTTGTTCAGCATGTGTAAAAGGAGCAGGATTAGGCTTCTACTTAGTTGATACAGTTAAATATAGAGATCTATCATGTCAATAAAATGGCTGATTTGAAATGTCAATAAAATGCTCAATGGAGAATAAATAAAAATTTCCATTAATATCAGAAATGTTTTCCCTAGGAAATTAAAATTTGTATATAGTGGGGTATGTATATATGATAGGCTTTATAGCAAAAGTGGAACACATTGTCTTATGAATAGTGATTTGCAAAGCAAATGCTAATTATCTGTCAGTCTCTAACTCTTAACTGTTTTCTGAGTGTGTTCTGTTTGTGGTTTTGGGGTTAATTAGATATGTTCTAGCACTAGCAGTTAGGTGCACTAAACTTCAGGCTTCTTTCTCATAGCAGTTCTCAGTACTTCAGAGTTCTTTCTCACATATAACATACTAATTTGTTTGCTTTAACCGTAGGAAAAGATTTGCAAGTTACAAATCAGTATTTCTTAACCATTTTCTTAATGTTTTACAATAAAAAATTATTGGCTTACAGAGCTGTTAGGGTTGTCAAATCAGTTTTCCAAACCGGACACAAATAAGAGTAGGGACAATGGGGCCCTTCTCTTGGCTGGAGCCCCTAGTCACTACCATAATTGCAATAAGGGAAAAGGAATCAGAATAGGTGCTCCTTCCTCAGTTCTAGATGAGATGAAATCGCTCCTTCCTCTCTCTCAAGGTATCAATTCCAGAAGAAACAGAGATCTTGTCAGCTCATAAAGTATCCCAAATTGTCCTGTCGGGCTTAAGGAATAATGTGATTTGAGGTTCAGTAAGATTTATGCTCATTCAACCACTAACTTAGAGTGGAAAGTAAAGAAAAGTAAAAACCAAAACCAAATTTAAACTGGGTAAATAAAACCAACCTGACAAAAACAACCCCTCCCTTTCCAGATTATTTTGAGTTTTATACAGTCTTAGCATAACTTTGGTAAATGATTTTAGGCCTTTTTCTTCAGAGTCCTCAGATAACAGTACCCTCATAAATAGGTTGTTACGGTCTCCTTTTTTTTTTTTTTTTTTTGTAAATAGGCTGGGCTTGTTCATTCCATTGTTGTGACTGTTTTCATTGTTTCATGTATTATAGGGGAAGCTGGTAGTGACTTCTATCTATATTTAGCTTGCTTAACACTTTCCATTATTACAAAAGGTTATGTTATTATTTTCTTTGAAAAGCTTTTGCAGCAGATCTTTGATATTTTGTAGGAGAATAACCCTCAGGCTACACAAATGCCTTTTCTTTGACCCATAAAATTCTATTCAGCTTTTACTATGATGTAAATTTAAAGATTGCCATTTCCCTTCTCTCATTTGTGTTCCTCAGGAAAATGTTGGCAGAATGTAACAATAAAAACTGAATGAGCACTCTAAGGCTGGACCATGATCCTGCAACCTAGCAACATACGCTATTGGGAATGCCTGAAAGGTGCTAGAGAACCTATAGAGGAGGAGGGCTGGGAGAAAGAGATCTGGGCACCACATGGGGCTGGAGCTCCCTCAGCCCTCCATGTTGGGCGGAGAGCTGATCTGGACCTTCTCTCACCCACCTTTTCTCCCAGGCCACACTCCAGACCCAGCATATAGACGCAATAGTCCATGCCTCTTCTGGTGTTACCATATGGATCAGGAACTCCTCCCACTCCTAGGGGTGGTGAGAGAGCTGGGCTTACCCCATCCCCGTCTCAGAACGCACACACCGTCTCCCTCTAGTTGGTAGCAGGAGAAGGCTGTTATCCCAATGTAATGAGTCTCGTAGAAGTGGTAGAAGTTTGTGCTGCAGTTTTGTGGACTAAGCTGCTTTAATTATGCCCCCTGCTCCATATGCATCCTTAATTACGTGTTCACATGCTGTGGTGTTTGCAGGACCCGTGTCTCATTCAATGCATAGGATGGATGCACAAGATGACAGAATTAAGATGACATAGGAAATACCAGATTGACAGTTGCCCAACTTTTGAGTGCTTGATTTTGCAACCTAAAATAATATTAATTTAACATTAGGGGGTTTTATAAGAATATATTATGAAGATAACTGACCTAAATAGGTTGAAATAAAATGGTGAATGGAGACCTGAAATCAAACATGCAAGAGAAGTCTGATGTGGTTGAGGAAAATGAAAGAAGGATTGCCTTTGGGTTGTGGCTGTATTATTATAATATTATACCTTCTCTCTGCATTCAGATTGCTTCTGAACTGTAGAAATGTAGAGCTGGAAGGGACCTTGGGAGTATTAGTTCATTGCCCACCACCCCGCTCTCCCCGGTGCAGAGGCAGGATCAAATATACCAAGAAGACTCATTTCTACTATGACACCCTTAAGAAATTAGCTGACTAATAACAGCAAGGTTGGAGACTCACTAGGGATAGCCTATATCTGATAAGGGGACAGTGTGGGGAAAATATCAACACTTAGCCAATCATAATCTTGACTACTTATATATTTTTCTCTTTTCTCATGTCCTTTGTCTGTTGATCATGTATTTGTTTTATATTTATACAATGTCTACCACATTATGGGCGCTACAAGGAATAAACAGTAAATAACTTAAATTCTCAGTTTTAATTATAAGGAAGTAATTTCCCTTATTATAGTACTACAGAATCACCATTGAATTCACAATATTTTCCTATGAAAAGTGTCGGAATTACCCAGAATATCCATCTGTGTCTTAGGTGTAGTTAATTTGTCTATCATTGTTATCTAGATGCATAAATTGGAAAGCATAAATTCTCTCTGCAAGTACCTTAATTTCTTTGTTTATACTATTATTTTCATTGAGGTGGGATGTGCTTTAGCTCAATGAAGGAAACTCTTGGCCATTCTATAGCCACCCTTACTGAGGTAAATGAGATGAGTCTTCTGGTACAGTCCGAAGATAGTAAAATTTTGGACCAAATGCAGCTTCTGTATAGCTTTCACCATTGTTTCAATTGCTTTTCTCCAGCATGGAAGCAATGAAGATGAAGATGTTTACTAGGTCAGCCTATGAAAGGGCTGCCATCTTCAGGCTAGCTAAAAACGATAAAAAATATTTCTGGCTACACCTGTGATTTTCATATAATGGATTAGTGATACTCTTTGACTTAGCTTTCTCACAGTCACTTTATTGCTTTTAATATAAAACAAACTCCATTTATGCAGGGTGAGTTACTCTTCCCAATGGGGAAGGAAGAAAGTGGGAGAGAGGGAAGGAAAGACACACAGAGAGAATAAGAGAGACTGCTCTTTTTGTTTTTCTAATACTTATGAAGTCCTCCAATCCTATGGTGATAGGTATGGTATAAGAATCTAGCTACATAAAGTCCAGTAAGATTCAGACTGCACACCACCTTGATCATGAGAGCGCAGATACGCTCAGTAGTTTAGGTTGCTGCTAATTTTTCAGTGTTGGTCTCTTCCTACCGGTATCACTTCTCTTTTACTTGCATAGAACCATCTGCTTGACCGAACTCATTTTCTTTAATGTACTTACCCTATTAGATCACTGAGACATCTGAGTAATGCCATTATCTACCCTTGATAATGAGGTGGAGAGCTGGCTGTCACCTACATACTGCTGGCATCAAAGACCATATAATCTTAAAGTCTCCTCTGTTGGTTTGAAATATATGTTGAATATATGAGGAAAATCTTGATCTTTGTGTGATTCCACAAGTAACAGAGCTCTCAGGGAAGAAAAATAGTTAATCAGGATCTTCTGGGGACCAGTCTAGAGGAATGAGTAAAATATACTTACCGTAGTGCTCCCTCCCCTTCTGTGTGAGTCCACAGGTCAGTGGGATCAAACACTGCCAATAGGTCTAAGACCATCAGTGTGGATATTTGTTCTGCTTATGGCTATAAGGAGATGCTACATCAGTAGATCTCCTTAACAGATCTGGGTCTGAAGCTTGAGTCAGATGTGTCCAAAAAACTGACAAGGGTGAGGTGTTGCTGAAGTTGGTTTTCTACCAGGTTCTCTATAACTTTTCCTAGAAAGGAAAGTTTTGGTCATAGGGTGTGGTCTAACCCAGGCCCCCATCTTCTGTTGTTATGTGACCATATTAGTGCCTGCAAGATCCAAATCCTTTTGTGGAATAAGCTTTCATTTAAAATAAAAAGTTCTAGCATTTTGAAGTATGAAGAAAACCTTCCAAATTTGAATCAATGCTGTATTGTCTAAAGCAGTGGTTCCCAAACTTGTCCCGCCGCTTGTGCAGGGAAAGCCCCTGGTGGGCCAGGCCGGTTTGTTTACCTGCCGTGTCCGCAGGTTCGGCCGATTGCGACTCCCAGTGGCCGCGGTTCGCTGCTCCAGGCCAATGGGGGCTGCAGAGGGCAACAAAAATGATTAGGTGACTGGAGCACATGATTTATGAGGAGAGGCTGAGGGAACTGGGATTGTTTAGTCTGCAGAAGAGAAGACTGAGGAGGGATTTGATAGCTGCTTTCAACTACCTGAAAGGGGGTTCCAAAGAGGATGGATCTAGACTGTTCTCAGTAGTAGCAGATGACAGAACAAGGAGTAATGGTCTCAAGTTGCAGTGGGGGAGGTTTAGGTTGGATATTAGGAAAATCTTTTTCACAAGGAGGATGGGAAGCACTGGAATGGGTTACCTAGGGAGGTGGTGGAATCTTCTTCCTTAGAGGTTTTTAAGGTCAGGCTTGACAAAGCCTGGCTGGGATGATTTAGTTGGGGATTGGTCCTGCTTTGAGCAGGGGGTTGGACTAGATGACCTCCTGAGGTCCCTTCCAACCCTGATATTCTATGATTCAAAACAAAACTAAAAAGAAAAGGTATTAGCACACATTAAAGTGTGCTAAAATGCCTTTTACCCTATCTGGGATATGCAACATATAATTTTACACTTCTTAGATTTAAAAATATGTTTGCACGGTACCTTTAAAATCTTGAAAATATTAACTAATTATATTAGTAAATACATAGTGTGACAGTCTGTATGTCTATGTTCACCCTTTCTACAAGACTATGATAAATTTGGTACAAAGTATGCCTTGTGAGGTATCAATTGAAAACTCGTAATCTGCTGATCATTATTGTCCTGGTAAAATATGTGTGGCAATATTGTATTCAAAGATACTGTCGAATATTGTAAGACATATGTTCAAAGTTTAGAAAAGCAAGCACAAACTAGTTCCTCAGAGACAAAAGGCAAACTGACACCTCAGCCAGGTGTCAACAAAATCAAATGGACTATCACTGGTTAAGTGGTTTTGGCAGGAAGAAGGGAGTGAACGAGAAATTAACATGTTGACAAAGAAACAACTGGAAGTTCCTGTCCCACAGACTTCCTGTCGCCTGAACCCCAGCTGGAGATGATTCTCAAAGAAGAGAAATACTATAAGAAAGGGGAGCAAATACCTCAGATTACCTCTCTCCTCTCATCTCTACTCACGGCATCAACAACACTTGAAAGAAAAAAGGAGGCGTCATTGAACTGGGGAAAGGGTTTTGGCTGAAGGAATCTAGCCAGATTGCTATAAGCATGTGGCGAGATAAATCTTTTTGCTTTAAATTCATTTGGTTTGTTAAGCTAGGTATTTGAGTTTTACCTTTTATTTCTTTGTAACCAATTCTGACTTTTATGACTCTTTCCTGTAATAATTTAAAATCTATCTTTCTGTAGTTAATAAACTTGTTTTATTGTTTTATCTTAACCAGCGTGTGTTTGGATTGAAATGTTTGGGAAACTTCTCTTGAGATAACGAGATTTGTGCACATCATTTTCTATTAATGTAATGACGGACTTTCTATGAGCTTGTATCGTCAAGGAGGGTACTGGTCAGTACAAGACTCATGTTTCTGGGGACAAGTCTGGGACTGGAAATTTGTTGGTATCACTCTTCAATATAATTCATGGGTGCCTGGCTGGCTAGCTATAGCACTCATACAGTATAGCGGGGGGTGATTTACATGCTGAGGCTGTGTTAGACAGACCAGGAGTGGTTGTTTTCCCAGTGAAGCAGTGTAAAAGGCATCCCAGGTTAGAGAATTGAGAGGACACAGCTGATCAACCATCCACATTGTACCCTGGGTAATGTCACACATAGTGTGCCTGCATTTTTTAAATTCTACATCAGCTATTTGTTTAAATGTAGTTGCAACTGTGTAGTATCAGGACAGTGATGGATCTTCTCATGACCGTCCTCCCTTTACACTTTATACAAATTTGTCAGTTCGTTTTACTAAATGTCAAAATGTGTAACGCCATAAGTATAGTTCTCTTTATTTAAAATTATCTCATTATTGTATCATTCCTCTTCCCCTTTAAACTTGCTCCCTTGTGTGTCCCCTGTGTCCCATTCCCTACAGCGATCCCTGCTTGCTGTGGTGGAGATTGATTTGCTGTGAATATCCTTACTACCAAAATGAGTGCCAGAAGCTCCTAAGAAACCATGGGAATTGACCACTTGCTTTCACCTGGAATAGGGGCCTTTTGCCTGACTTTCTTGTCCTCAGGTAATACCCCCTTCCCCACCTTTTTTAAAAGAAATGTTAGAGGTGGTTATACATTTTTTTTTTTTATAGTCTGTTTTGGGGAGAAAACTGTAAGTTACTAGTTGGATGCCTTTTGTGTGCCATCTATAATTCTGTGAAAAGCAGTAGTTCGTTATGCGTCTAGGTTTCAAAGAAAGATCCAAGGGTAAATCTGCAAAACCTGTTTGTGAACTAAACATACAAAACCACATAGCAAATAGGTTTTATATGCCTACTTTCTGAATATAATTTTTTTCAGCTGTTCCCCACACTTTAATGGTATTTTGGATTACTTTCTAATGTAGACTTTCACCTACTTGTGTCCTTTGTATTACTTAATGCTCATAGACTTCCTGTAGTTGGTAGCAGGGATGCATTTAGCTATATTGAAAGAGGAATTGACACTGGATCTCGTTTATATTGGTGGAGATTTGATAGGGTAATTTAATTTTGTTAAAGAAATTAAAGTTAACTCTTAATGGAACAGTGTAGATATAATGGTCTGTTCAAGAGAATTCTTTCATTAATAAGCAAGATTTGGTGCCTATACCTCCAGTTAGCATGAATTAGCTATCTGTGTAATACAGGGGCAGGCAAACTTTTTGGCCTGAGGGCCGCATTGGGTTTCGTAAATTGTATGGAGGGCCGGTTAGGGGAGGGGGTCATGCCCGGCCCCCACCTCCTATCTTCCCCTCCCCTGCCCCAGACTCCTGCCCCATCCAATCCCCCCTGTTCCCCGATGGCTCCTCTGGGACCCCTGCTCCATCCACACACACCCCGCTCCCTGTCCCCTGACCACCCCATGGACCCCTGCCGCCCCATCCAACTCCTCCTCTAATTCCTGACGGCTCCCACGGGACTCCTGCCCCATCCAACCACCCGTTATCCCTGTCCCCTGACTGCCCCCCCCATCCAAACCCCCTCTCCTTCTTGACTGCCCCCCCAGGACCCCTGCCCCCATTCAACCCCTGTTCCCTGCCCTCTGACTGCCCTGACCCCTATCCACACCCCTGCCCCCGACCACCATCACGAACTCCCCTGCCCTCTTTCCAACCCCCCCTGCTCCCTGCCCCCTTACCGCGCTGCCTGGAGCACCGATGGCTGGTGGTGCTAAAGCCGCGCTGCCCGGTTGGAGCCGGGCTATACCACCGCTACCATGCAGCACACAGCACCTGGTCAGGCCAGGCTCTGCAGCTGTCCTGCCCCAGGAGCTCACAGCCCCACTGCCCAGAGCATTGCGCCGGCAGCGAAGCGAGCCAGCTGAGGCTGCGGGGGAGGAGGGACAGCAGGGGAGGGGCCGGGGGTAGCCTCCCGGACCAGGAGTTTAGGGGCCGGGCAGGACGGTCCCACGGGCTGTAGTTTGCCCACCTCTGGTGTAATGCCATATATGGGGAGACTGCCTCCCCACTTCCTCCAAAAGTGAACTTATTTGAAACTGTCATGCTTTAAGGACCTGAAGAGAATGTATAATGGAAACCATAGTGAAACAGATAGTCCTAGTTGCTTTATTACAGTGAAAGAATGGCAGCAGTTTAGAGGGAACACATGCACATGCTCACACTCAAACGCATGCCTTTTATTTTTCAGTGTAGAAACACAAGAAGCTAGAATTTTTCATCAGTGAAAGAGAAGAAGAGATGTATCTGGAATACGGCTGGGCAAATTTTTTTAGCCAAATAGTTCATTCATCAAAAAATGCAGTATTGGATCCACCAAAACTATTTGTGAATTTGACACACATTTGCTTAATAATTTTAGCACACCTCTCTTACCCCTCCCGTCCCCTGCCCCCCAAAAATTCAGACTAGATTCACAAGGGTACTTAGGTGCCCTCCTAAAAATTGGAGGAGGTGGTGGTGTCCCCTTACACTCTGTAGCCCAAAGGTTATATACTCGGGATGTGGAAGACATGGGTTCAAGTCCATAACATGCCTGATTTAGAGAAGGAATTTGAGCATGTTGTGAGTGCACTAACCACTGAGCTTTGGGGTATTCTGGGTTAGGGCTCTCTGTCTGTTCTGTTGAAGCTGTTTCACGTTGTATAAATTAAATATGCATGGCAGCAGGGACTGGAGCCCAGGTGAGTGTGCTAACCACCAGGCTATGGGCCAGACAGAAAAAATGACCCTAATGAATATTTAATTATTTATACAGAATGGAACAGTTTCAACTGGAGAGCTTGAGAGAGCCTCTACTCTGAATACCCTATAGCCTAGTAGTTAGGGCATTGACCTGCAACATGGAAGACTGTAACAGTTGGCCCACCTCTCAAGCACCACCTCTGTTTCCCATCTTCAGGGCTCCATAAATAGACTCCACTGTTCTTGAATCCTTAAAATAATACTTTTGTTCGTCTAATTTCTTTATATATAATTCAAAAATAACACTCAGTCCTGGGGCTTCTCTCAAAAGAGAATGCTCGTCTCTCCTCAGCCACTCCCAGGCCTTCCCACTTGGAGTCTTTTGTCCCTAGTACCTCAGTCAGTCAGTCCTGGGGCTCTTCCTCTTTTCCCTGGAGGTGATCCGAGCCTTCCAGCTTCACTTTGGTTTTCCCCTGCTTTTTGCAGGCCAGTCCTAGCCCAACCTGGCTGGAGTCTTATTCCTCTGGTGTCTCAAACTCTCCTGCATCCTTCTGCTTTGCTGTAGCTTCATTCTGGCTATGTCTACACTTGTGAGGGTGTGTAGAGTACAGGCACTGCACATGTAGCTTCATGCTACAGTGAAAGGCTGGCTGTATCCAGACTAGACACTGTAATGTGTAGCTAAAGGCCACAGTGAAAACACCTCCAGCAATGCAGGGAGGCAGTGGAACACTACTCTGCTAAAAATAGCAGTGTAAACGTGGGAGGTACTGTGTGGGTCTGTAGAGAGCCATGTAGGTATATATCATGGGGATTCAGGAATATAGGGCACTCTGCTGTACTTGCCTAAACTGCATCTCATTGTCTACACAGCTATTTATACCAGGCTTAGCTGGGCATGCAGCATCTGAACTGTACACGCTGTTATAAGTGTAGGTGTACCGTAAGCCACAGCTTCCTCTCATGTTTCGTGCTGCTGTCTCCCCATTTATAAGGCCCAGATGCCTTCCCTTAAGCCCATTTGGGCGGCAGGTAATAAATTACAGGTGCTTTGGACCCTGTTCACTCTGTTCTGTGACAGACAGCCAAGCTGAAATCCCTACTGGCAAAGTGGGAACTTGAATCTGGGTCTTCCGCATCTCAGGGCTATAGGATGTAGGGGCAGCAGCAGCAGCACCACCACCACTACTGTTTCTTCCTTCCCGTTTGGTTTTGTGTCTGGCATTTCCATATTTCCCTTGCTTTTAATAAATAAATAATAATAATAAAAAAAACTTAAAATGCCTTAAAGCAAAATGAAGCATTTAGGGTCAAACGAAGCATTTCAATACAAGATGATTTTTGTCTGTTTTTTGTTTAGTCAGCGAACCAAAAAATTCATTATTTACACAGCTATAGTCCAGAATCTATACACAGCCCATCTTCCTCAGATACTTCTGTATCCATCTGAATCACTTCAGCATTGTCTTCATCATGATAGGCAGAGAAGGGGAGAGGTAGTGTTGCCAACTCTTAGGATTTTATTGTGGGTCTCACAGTATTTGTTGGGGTGCTTTTAAAGCCCCAGCTCTTGGAGTCTTCTGGTTACATGAGAATCTTGGCTTTCATTTAAAAAAAAAAAAGTTCCTGGTCTTCATAGCTATGGAAAAAAGCCTGAAAGTGGAAACCATAAAGCAGTGGCTCTCATCCTTTCCAGACTATTGTACCTCTTTCAGAAGTCTGATTTGTCTTGCATACTCGAAGTTGCACCTCACTTAAAAACTACTTGCTTACAAAATCAGACATAAAAATACGAAAGTGTCACAGCCACACTATTACTGACAAATTGCTTATTTTCTCATTTTTACCATATACACCTCTTCCCCGCTATAATGTGGTCCTATATAACGTGAATTCGGCTATAACACGGTAAAGCAGCGCTCCGGGGGACGGGGCTGCTTTACCTCGTTATATCCGAATTCGTGTTACCGCAAGCGGTTCCTCTGTGCCCACCTGTTACTTGCTGCAGCCCTCCCCGGGCCCCCACTCAGCTCACCTCTGCCTCCTCCCACGAGCACGCCGCAGCTCCGCCTCTGCCTCCTCCCACGAGCGTGCCGCAGCTCTGCTTCTCCCCCCTCCTTCCCAGGCTTGCCGCACCAATCATCTGTTTGGCGCGGCAAGCCTGGGAGAGAGGAGAAGCGGAGCTGTGGCGCGCTCGTGGGAGGAGGCGGAGTGGAGGTGAGCTGGGGGGGGGCACAGAGGAACCGCTCCCCGCCCCAGCTCACCTCCGGTCCGCCGCCACCTCCTCCTCCCACGAGCATGCCGCTCAGCTCCCCTTCTCCTCCCTCCCAGGCTTGCTGCGCCAAACAGCTGATTGGTGTGGCAAGCCTGGGAGGGAAGTGGGAGAAGCGGAGCTGCGCAGTAGCGTAGCTAGGGGGATGCAGAGGAAGCAGCCGCTTCCGTTGAGCACATTTTCTAAAAGCGGTGCCTTTCCGCGCAGCCAGCACTGGTCTCCGGACTCGGAGTCTGGAGCTGGGTTTTGCATACAGCCGCCAACTGGCTCTGGGCTCCGCACTGCCCCCCTGCATCCCCAGCCCGGCTCGCTTGCGCCGGGGCTGCAGGCGGCGTCAGCTGGTTGCCTGGCTCCCCAGGGAGGAGGAGGAGGCTCCCCCACCCCCACCCGCAGCTTGCTAAGCTGAGCCCCCTGTGGTACACGCCACCCAGGTAGGGGTGGGCTCTGCTGGGAGGGGAAGGGGTGGCAGCGCGGTGGGGGCGGGGGCTGAGGAGCAGCAGCCCCGTTGGCCCCCAGCCCCAGCAGCTCCATGCAGAGAGAGGCAGCCGTGCGGTGGGGAAGGCAAACACCTCCAGAACCGTTCTGGGTCTGGGTGAGCTCTTGCTCCTGGGCTGGTGATGCAGGAAGCCGAGACCTTCCCTCAGAGTCAGTATTGAATTAGCGCCGAAGCATGGTGCTCAGGGGACACTGTGCCACCATCTCTCAGAGGAAGCTTAAAACCAACGTCCTGACCATGTGTGATCACTAGAGTCCCCTTCCTCACTGCTTAACCCTCCTGTCCTGGCCAGTGTGGGCGATTGCATCCTGCTGATCCATCTTGCCCCTGCAGTTGTGACAGGAGGAGACATTTTTTCACTTTGTTGCCTCTGTCACACCGTTGTGGTGCAAATTGGCTGCCAAGTTCCACCCCAGAAGCAGCTGCATTTCAGGCTGGGATGAATGGTCTCTCTGTCTGTACGTATGTATTCAATAAAGCACAACACATGAAGTGCATCAATGGCAAGTACTGGTATCCTGCTGGCATGATAGCCAGGGCACCATGATACTGTGTTGCACTGTTTGCATCTTTAGTTGTGATGATGCCTCACTGCAGGGCACTATTGTGTTTCCTGGGGCACTGTCATTATGTGACACCATCACAATGCACTACATTAACATGCAGCTCTTTAATGGCTCATGCTCATGGGACACAGGACATTTACAACAGTAGAATCATAGGACTGGAAGGGACCTCAGGAGGTCTTCTAGTCCAGTCCCCTGCACTCGTGGCAGGACTAAGTATTATCTAGACCATCCCTGACAGGTGTTTGTCTAACCTTTATTAAAAATCTCCAGTGATGATGATTCCATAACCTCCCTGGGCAATTTATTCCAGTGCTTACCCACCCTGACAGTTAGGAACTTTTTCCTAATATCCATCCTAAACCTCACTTGATGCAATGTAAGCCCATTGCTTCTTGTCCTATCCTCAGAGGTTAAGGAGAACAATTTTTATTTCTCCTCCTTGTAACAACCTTTTATGTACTTGAAAACTGTTCTCATGTCCTCTCTGTCTTCTCTTTTCCAGACTAAACAAACCCAATGTTTTCAATCTTGAATCATTTTTGTTGCTCTTCTCTGGACTTTCTCCAATTTGTCCACATCCTTCCTGAAATGTGGTGCCCAGACCTGGACACAATACTCCGGCTGAGGCCTAATCAGCCTATTACTGTCCTGAGACCTCCAGGTGAAGCGGCAATTGAACTGTATGGAAGCAGGAGACATGCGTTCAATTCCCAGCTCTGCCAGTGACTCCCTGGGTGACTTTGAACAAGTCACTTAGTCTGACTGTGCCTCTGTTCTCCATCTGTAGGTATGTCTACGTTGGAGCTGGAGGAGACATACTGGTGCTAGCTTGGATCAAACTAGAGTGCTAAAAATAGAAGTGTAACGGCATGAGCACCAGGAGGGGCTAGTCACCTGAGTGCTTATCAAGGGTCTCAGGTGGGATCACACTCAGGATGGCTAGCTCCTTGCACCACTGTGGCTCCATTTCTATTTTTAGCACACTAGCTTGATCAGAGCTAGCACGGGAATGTCTACACAAGCCGGAAATTACACCTCCCTTTTCCAGTGTAAACATACCCCAAATCATGGGGATACTTCCTTTTGTCCACCCTCTGTAAACTCTTTGTACTCTATATGTACATCTTCTAGCATAGCGGGGCCCTGACTTCACATGAGGCTTCTAGGCCCTACTGGACTTGTTATTAATAATAATTAATATGCCACCAAGAAATAAGGGAACCATTGGCTGGAAACCAAGCGTGCAGCACTACAATAGGCTCCTGTCACTTGGAAGTTAACACGGCTTCCAAGCTTTCAGTTTTCTCACATCAGGACATCCAAGGAGACCTCGACAGAACAGTACAAAAGCCAGAATCTGGTGGGCAGAGCTCCTGGTGGCTCTGAAGCCCAGCTGGTGCCAGCGGAGGAGGTGGAGAAGGAAGGAAAAGGGGGGAGGCGGGGAATGTTTTTTTCTCGTGGTCTCTCTTCAGCGGCATCTTTTCTCCATGAGCAGCGGCAGCCCGGGGAATGACTCTGCCACAGCCGAGCCGCCGCTCTGCTCTGGGGGCGAGGGGTGACAATTACAAACTACTGTATTCTGTGACTTACTTTCTAGAATCTAAAGTATATCTAAGTATAATCTAAAGTTCTCCTGTGAAATGCCGGCTGTGCAACCCTTCCATGGCTGGATCATTCTTGTGTTTTTATTTTAAGTACAACGAAATATGTATAACGAATTTAAAAGTATGTAATTAGTAATTTGATATGTTGGGTGGCACCTTTTTTTACGTGTTCGCTCCCCCTGATGTTAGAACCTGGTTACGCCACTGGAGCTGCGGCGCGCTTGTGGGAGGAGGCGGAGGCCGGAGCGGAGGTGAGCTGGGGCGGGGGGGCCCCGGGGAGGGCCACAGCAAGTAACAGGGTGCGCAGAAGAACCTTTCCCTGCTCCAGCTCATCTCCGCCTCTTCCCCTGAGCGCGCCGCCGCTGCTCTGCTTCTCCCACCCCTCCCCCCAGGCCAAACAGCTGATTGGCGCAGCAAGCCTGGATGGAAGGGAAAAGCGGAGCGGCGGCGGCACGCTCAGGGAGGAGGCGGAGGCAGAGCAGAGGTGAGCTGGGGCGGGGAGCGGTGCTTCTCCGTACCCCGATATAACGCGGTCTCACCTATAACACGGTGAGATTTTTTGGTTCCCGAGGACCGCGTTATATCGGGGTACAGGTGTAATTATAAAATAAATCAATTGGAATATAAATATTATACTTACATGTTAGCATATAGTATATAGAGTAGTATAGACAATAACTTGTTTATGTGAAATTTTAGTTTGTACTGATTTTGCTCATGCTTTTTATGTAGCCTGTTGTAAAACTAGGCAAATATCTAGATGAGTTGATGTACCCCCTGGAAGACCTTTGCATACCCCCAGGGGTATGTGTATCCCAGATTGAGACCCACTGTCCTAAAAGTTCAAAATCCAGTAGGTAAACAACCGCCCCCCCCCCACACACACACATTTACTATTTCTTAATAACTTGTGATTTGGGGGAGGGAGGGCTGATGCATTATTTTTTTAATACTTAGGGTTGGCAATAATGCAACTTGGACACATGGTGTGGGAGCCAGGAAGGAGGAGAAAAGAAATAAGGGGGAAAAAAACCCAAACCCACCGCATACACAAGAGAAAAGAGAGTCAGGGAAGAAAAACATCCATCCTGCCAGAGGCATATTTATGTAATAAGATTCTAGGCATGTCACTATGAAGCATATTATGTCTGTAAAGTCAGTGTGAAGAGATGGAAAAATATGCAAGTGTTGGTGAGAGCTCTTTGTTTAGAATATCACCAGATTCAATGATCACTTGCATTTGTTACCATCCAATTTTTAAGTTCTCTGCCATTTTCAAGTTTTTATACACATGATTTTAGGAATTACACCTGTACAACTGCACAGGCTTTCAGCTACTACTTCTCCAGTAAGTCATAGACAAGCTTGCTATCTGCAGAAAAAGCCAGTTCTTCACCGTTATCTTATTAATTATTTCATAATTTTAAATTCTTCAGACTTTCCCCACTATCAGTCCTTTTCTGTGTGAAATTATGTCTCTTAGCTTTAGTTCAGGAATGTTATATTTTGAGCAGAAGTTAATAAGCCTTCAAGTACAGTCCAATTGTCAAAATGTGATCAGCTTATTATTTTTACAGTGCCCAAAGGTGCTAGCTGTATTACCTTACCAAACTTATATAATTTATGTATCTGTTTTTGTATATAGGAGAAACTTAATGTTCATAGTGTCCTGTAGTCATTGTGTTTATTAAGTTCCTTATCTATAGGACTACTATATTTGTAACAGCCCAGCTGGATTTGATAACATCTCTAACAATTTCCAGGCTTTCATAAGTGAGCTGTGAAAAGACTATTGTGGGATAGGAAGGACAATTAATATGCTTGTGTGAGGACTTCACATTAAACGAAACAGAAAAAGAAGTAGATTGAACAGTGTTTTATATTTTAAAAAAGTGATTCCCATTCTTGTAGTGTAAGTGCCTCATTCATGTGTAGGCATTGGCTGGTATCTTGGAGATCTGCAATGTGACCATTAGATTATAGCCATTGGTAACAGCAGCTGTTTCTGTTCCATCTATTTGTATCTGAAGAAGAACCAATATAGTTTTTCATATACAAACCATTCTACAAATATTACATGGAGAAGTGGGGTTTGTTGTAATGTGGGAATTGATATTTGCACTGAAGCCAAAAGATGTGGGAGGGAAGTCAGAATATATTAAGCATGGGGACAGGACTCCTTATGCTAGGTTGTAAATCTGAGGGCAGTTTGGATTAGTTAAGTCTCCAGAAAGTAAGTTGAAGCAGCAATCTACATGGAGGCCTGCTGTGTGGTAATTAAAATGGAAGTGATTATTTGAAAGGGGTCAGTTTCTTTGAATGTAGAAACAAAGGATGAAACTATGGTCCCATTGACATCAGTGTTTTGCAACTGACTTCAGTGGGGACAGGCTTCATCCAATGTGTGCAAAATTGAAGCACAAGTTATTTTAAAGGAAAATCATGGAGGTGTAACCCACTGGCTGGCATATGTTACGTATCCACCTGAGCACCTGATTCAGAGCGGATATGGTTCTCTTATGGCTCTGGGATGGAGGGACACATACTTTTAGCTTTGGAGGTGCCCAGTTCAATCTCTGACATGTTAGGATGGCAGCCATCATAAGTGAGACTCAACTTGAATTCAAACTGTTGTGGGCATTAAACTCTTGAGACAAGCTACCTCCTGTCCAGTGTAACCCACTGGTGAGTGTGTTTTACTTCTGTGTCTCTGTACCCAGTTCCCAGAGAATGTGTCTCCGTTACAGCTCATGGCTACAGAGCTTGGCCCTTAGGAGTTTCAACATCTTGAGTTAGCTTTCAGTTCTAGAGGTTTCCTGTTCAATCCTTGGCAGTTGGCCAAGACGGTGGCCATCTCAAAGGCATTTACCCTTACTGACATTCATGTCATACATTTATATTGCATGACAATGTGATACATTTATTAATAAATTGGCCTCCAAAGACCTGCCAACATTTGAACTTTATCAATCCCTGTTCCTCTGGGGAATGGAATTTTCTTTCCATTGCCTGTAGACGTTCCCAACTGTACATGAACATAATGAGAACCAGGAAGTCTTACTATACCCAGAGCACGTAAGCGTGCCATGGTGTACCAAGTACCCTGACACACATGTCCATTCCTGCCACTCTTCCTGATCAGTTTTCTGTAGGGTGGATTTTTTAAATGTAAATTAGATTTTTCAATTAAATTAAATAACTTTTTCTTTTTTTTTAAAAAATATGCCTATTTAAAATTAAATATGAAATTATGACAACCAATGCTAAGGCCTAAACTAAGTATACTTAGGCTTGGTGGAATTAATTTTTTTTTCTTTCTAATTTCAACAACTTCATTTTAAAGATTTTTTTTTTGGATAAAGCTGTGAAGGATAGGATTGGGGTTAGGGTCAGGGCAGTGCTGACAGCAGGTCTGAAGGGGGCTCCTTGTGCAGCTGAGATACCCAGGACACCGGGGCGCAAAATGCAGGGGTTTCCATTGTATAGAAGGTTTTACAATTTGGTTCAATTGCTCTCAGCACTCCCACTGTACAAATTGTTCCACCACCCCTGGACCTCTCTCTGTGGAGTTTCAGTGCACAGTCACAAGGGAAGAAGAAAAAGGTGTGGCACATCTTTGATTTGATATGGACCCTTAAGATTCGGTTAGACAGCACTGAACATTTGTGTAGAGTGGACTTGTCATTTGTTCTATCTGAGGGATGTCTTGATCTATCTGGCCAAATGGATCAGATCATGTATTCAGCAGGTCTTCAGAGTAGATGAGACTCAGATGTCCAGATGTGATCCAGGCTCACTCCACTTGGGCAGTCTCCTTATTCAGTCTGGAAAGTGAAGTTTAAATTGATGAATTATGCAAAGCACCTGGCATTCTCTCCAGACCTTCACTAACCAGCAAAATCCACAACTCTCTACATCTAAACATCAATTTTGATGAGTTGGTTGAGGGCTTAAGTTACCACCCCCATTCTTACCTGTTGTAACAGACCGCATGTCTCCTTTGCTTTGGCGACTATCTTGCTCTTTTTCGTCAAAACTGGGAACACGTAATTACGGACAAGTGAGTGTTGGAGCTCATTCTAAAGGATATTCTATCCATTTTACCTCCCTTTCCACCCCGCTCCCTATCCCACTTCAGGGACCATCTCACAAGCACCTTCTATGACAGGAAAACAATTCTATACTGAAGCTGGGTTCTATACAACCTGTTCCCACACAGCACAGAGGGGATTCTACTCCAAGTATTTCATAGTACTGAAAAAGAACAGCAGTTGGAGACCCATTCTAGATCTAAGATCACTGAACAAATTTGTAAAGGTTCAGCAATTCAAATTGGTAACTCACGTAGCAATAATTCCATCTCTGTACCCAGGGGACTGGTTCTGGGCCCTAGATCTACAGCAGCGGTGGGCAACCTGCGCGCCACGTGTGGCCCATCAGGGTAATCTGAATGCGAGCCACAAGACATTTCGCTGACGTTGACCGTCTGCAGGCACAGCTCTCAGTGGCCGCGGTTCGCCATTCCCAGCCAATGGGAGCTGCAGGAAGCAGCGGCCAGTACGTCCCTGCGGCTTACCACTGATGTGTAGGATGCTTACTTCAATATTGTGATCCACCCAACCTGCAGAAGGTTACTATTCATTCTGGGTCAGGATTGCTTTCAATACAAGGCGCTCCCATTCGGTCTATCATCCATTCCCAGAGAGCATTCTCAAAGGTCCTTTCTGTGGTAGTGGCACATCTTCGCAAACAAGGAATGAATGATGCTCTTCCCATACTTAGCCAATTGCCTGCTTAAAGCATACTCCTTCAGTGAGGGTTTGATGGGCACACAAAAGGCCATGGACCTATTCCTCCGACTGGGATACAATTGAATGTCCACATTAACTCCAAAGCATTCCTCCCCTCACATAGGTTCAACACTATGGTAAATTTGACCTGGGCTGTCAAGATCAGCCCCCTCATGTCGGCCAGAAACTGTCTCCAGCTACTGGGACACGTGACTGTGAGCACCTTTGTAATAAATAACATGAGACTTCACATGCACTGCAGAGTGGCTCAGAACAGTCTACTTATCAAGCAAACCCAGCTTAAATAAACTTCTCTCGATGCCCTCAACAGTCAAAAAGTCCCTCAACTGGTGAAAAGACCCTCACAATGATGGTTCAGGGGTTCCTTTTGCTAATCCCCTCCCCAACATTGGTATTAACATTGGGTGCATTCTTATTGGGATGGGGAGCCCACCTGAGCATCCACGCTATTCAAGGCAGGTGATCTCCACTCGAGTCCACTCTACATATCAATTTGCTGGAACCAGAGCAGTCAGAAATGATTGCACACATTTCCTCCCACTGACCAGGGGCAAGCATATAAAGAACATGATGGATAACATCTCATCTATATATTATATAAACCACCAGGGAGGAGAGAGATCACCTTCCTTCTGTGCCGAAGCAGTGAAATTTTGGAATTGGTGCATTCGTCACCACATCAACATCTCAGCAGTTTTACCTTCTGGGTATACAAAACACCATGGCAGATACTCTCTGCAAACACTTCTCCCAGGTTCATGAATGGGAAATAAACCTCTTCATTCTCCATCACACATTTCTATGCTGGAGCATCCCAAAGAGATTTATTTGCCACAGTCAAAAACAAGAAATGCTCCCAGTTCTGCTCCAGAGCCAGTTAGAGTCACCACTCTCCTGGAGATATCTTTCTCCTGCAATGCAACAGAAGTCTCTTGTATGCATTTCCACCAATTCCTCTAATACCCAAGGTCCTGATCAAGATAGAGGGAGAAAAAGCCAGGGTTATACTTGTAGTTCCCACGTGGTCAAGACAAACATGGTTCTCCTACCATACTTAGCTGGCTGTTTGCCAGCCAATCACTCTGCAACCTGTTCCTCATCTCCTCTTTTAGGGTGCTGGCCAGGTCAGGTCCATAATCCCAATCTCCAGGTTTTCCAGCTCAAGACATGGCTTGTCAATGGTTTGAGGGGTTAGAAATGAGGATGTAAAGGTGGTGCTTTTACATAGCAGGAAACACACTACTTGTGACACACATACATATCCAAAAGTGGAAGAGATCCAAATTCTGGAGTGACTCGAGGCACATTCCTCCAACATCCTTTCCATTGTCATTTGTGCTAGATTACATCCTAGAACTAAAAAGGTCAGGATTGTTTCTGAACTCCGTAAAGGCGCACCTTGCAGCTGTCATGGCCTTCCATCATAAGATAGAGGGTTATTCTGTTTTTGCTCATCGCACAACAAGAAGTTTTCTCAAAGGTCTGGGTAGCCTTTTCTCAAAATCAGCTGCCCCACATTGGCAGGGGATCACAACTTTATCCTCAGGTATCTTACAAGACCTCCCTTTGAACTCATGGCCACCTGCTCCCTTCCACACCGCATTTCTAGCAGCAATTACTTCTGCTCAAAGAGTGGAAGAGATAAGGGCTCTAATGGTGTACCTCCCTTTTCCAATCTTTTTAAAGACAAGATCACACTATGACCACCCCCCAAATTCCTACCAAAAATATCTTTTGGATTTCCACATAAACCAATTAATCCACCTCCCAGTTGTCTTTCCGAAGTCACGAGACAAAAGAGATGCGACATTTCACACACTTGATGTCAGGAGCGCATTAGCCTTTTATTTAGATAGGGCTAAGCCCTTCAGGAAATCTCCCAGACAATTTCTCTCCATTGCGGACAAATCTAAGGGATCCTCAATTTCCAAAGAGACTCTAGATGGATATTGAGCTGCATTTCCTACCACTATTGGTCTCACAGGGATATTAGAGGAATTTTCAACCTTATTCTAGAGTATGAACTCACTCCACGAGATTCCTTGTCACTTACATAACCTTACGTAGCCTTCCTCCAGAATGTTCCAGTCACAGAAATATGTAGAGCCACATTTGCTCATACATTTGCTGAACATTATGCAGTTACTCACGATTCAGCATCCAATACCATATTTGTCTCTAATGTCTTATCCTCAATTCTTAACTTAATTCTGAAGCCCCACCCCTTCATTGGGGTACTGCTTCAGAGTCGTGTAGAGTGGAGCATCTATAGGGACACTACTCGAAGAAGAGGAGAAGGTTACTGGCTCTGTACAGTAACGGTGGTTGTTCGAGGTGTGTCCCCGTGGGTGCTCCACTACTCGTTCTCCTCTCCTCCTCTTCCGAGCTCATTCCAATGGGTTTTGTGGCAGGAAAGGAACTGAGGGTGGTTCGCCCGTTACAGCGCTATATAACCCTGGTGCAGGGCATGAGATGGGGACAGCACATGTGCAAGCCGAACGGACACTGCTACCTAAAATCTCTATGCTGAGGCACAGGGGATGCAAGCATGCCTAGAGTGGAGCACCCATAAGGACACATCTCAAAGAACCACAGTTACTGCACAGGGTGAGTAAGCTTCTCTTCATAACCTTGAAAATAATTGTGGTCACCTTTACAGTTGCTCCAGGTTTTGTTTCTGAATAATAGTTATTAAATAACTAAGAAATAAAATTATAATTCAACCAGAAGCAATTTGTCTAGGTTTATCTACATTTAAAAAAAAATGAAGTTGCTAGGTAATCACAAACTTGACATATTCAGAAAAGAAATCTCTTTAAAAAAATCTTTAAGGAATGAACAATCTCTCTCTTTAAAAAACAAAACACATCTCTAACTAAATGGGTTTCAGTTGGAGCACTGGGGAAGTTCCAGAAGACTAGAAAAAACGAATGTGCCGATTTTTAAAAAGTGTAAATGGGATGACCTGTGTAATTAGAAGCCTGTCAGCTTGATATCTATCCCAGGCAAGATAATGGAGTGGCTGATATGGGACTCAGTTAATAAAGAATTAAAGGAAGCTAACGTAATTAATTCAAATCAACATGGGTTTATAGAAAATGAATGCTGTCAAACTAACTTGAGATTTTTTTGGGGTTGAGATTACAGGGTTGGTTGATAAAGGTATTAGCATTGATGTAATATACATAGACATCTGTAAGGCATTTGACTTGGTAACACGACATTTTGATTAAAAAATTAGAATGATATAAAATTAACATAACACACATTAAATGGAATAAAACCTAGCTAACTGATAGTTCTCAAAATGTAATTGCAAATCTGGAATCATCATCAAGGTGTGTTTCCAGTGGGGTCCCACAGGGATTGGTTCTTGGCCCTACGCTGTTTAACACTTTTATCAATGACCTGGAAGACAACATAAAATCATCAGTAATAAAGTTTGAAAATTACACAAAAATGGGGGAGTGGAAAATAACAAAGAGGACAAGTCACTGCTACAAAGCAATCTGGATTGCTTGATAAACTGGGTGCAAGGAAACTGTGTTTCTATATGGCTAAATGTAAAAGTATACATCTAGGAACAAAGAATGTAGGCCATATTTACGGGATGGAGAACCCTCACAGGGAGCAGTGACTATGAAAAAGATTTGAGGGTCCTGGTGGATAATCAGCTGAACATGAACTCCCAGTGTGATGCTATGGCCAAAGGAGCTAATGTGATCCTGGGATGTATAAACAAGGGAATCTTGAGTAGAAATACAGAGGTTATTTTATCTCTGCATTGGCACTGGTGTGACTGCTGCTGGAATACTACGTTCAGTTCTGGTGTCCACAATTCAAGAAAGATGTTGATAAACTGGGGTGGAGGGTTCAGAGAAGAGCCATGAGAATGATTAAATGATAGAAAATATGCCTAATAGTGGTATATTCAAGGAGCTTGATCTGTTTAGCTTTACGAAGAGAAGGTTCAGGGGTGACTTGATTATGGTCTAGAAGTCTGTACTTGTGTAACAAATGTTCAACAATGAGCTCTTCAATCTAGCAGAGAAAGGTGTAATTTGATCCAATAGCTGGAAGTTGAAGCTAGACAAATTCAGACTGAAAATAAGGTGTACATTTTTAACAGTTAGAGTAATTAACCACTGGAATAATATAGCAAATGTCAGGCTGGATTCTCCATCACTGACAATGTTTAAATCAAGATTCGCTGTTTTTCTAAAAGATGTACTCTAGGAATTATTTTGGGGAAGTTCTACAGAAGGTCAGATTAGATTATCACAATGGTCCCCTCTGGCCTTGGAATCAGTGCATCTAAAACTGTTTCTTGCATTCTTCTTAGTCTTGAAAATATAAAGTTGTGCTTAAACTGGTGGGATTCTATGTGGTTATGATGTCTGGTTGAGTGACATGACTGGTTCTTGGCCCTACGCTGTTTAATACTTTTATCAATGACCTGGAAGACAACATAAAATCATCAGTAATGATGATTTGCAAATTACACAAAAATGGGAGTGTGGAAAATAACAAAGAGGACAAGGATTCCTCAAGGAATCAATTCTGAAGCACTTAGAGGAGAGGAAAGTGATCAGGAACAGTCAGCATGGATTCACCAAGGGCAAGTCATGCCTGATTAACCTAATTGTCTTCTATGATGAGATAACTGGCTCTGTGGTTGAGGGGAAAACAGTGGACGTGTTATTCCTTGACTTTAGCAAAGCTTTTGATACGGTCTCCCACGGTATTCTTGCCAGCAAGTTAAAGAAGTATGGGCAAGATGAATGGACTATAAGGTGGATAGAAAGCTGACTAAATCGTCGGGCTCAACGGGTAGCGATCAATGGCTCCATGTCTAGTTGGCAGCTGGTATCAAGCGGAGTGCCCCAAGGGTCGGTCCTGGGGCCAGTTTTATTCAATATCTTCATTAATGATCTAGAGGATGGTGTGAACTGCACCCTCAGCAAGTTTGCAGATGACACTAAACTGGGAGGAGTGGTAGATACGCTGGAGGGTAGGGATAGGATACAGAGGGACCTAGACAAATTAGATGATTGGTCCAAAAGAAATCTGATGAGGTTCAACAAGGACAAGTGCAGAGTCCTGCACTTAGGACGGAAGAATCCCATGCACTACTACAGACTAGGGACCGAATGGCTAGGCAGCAGTTCTGCAGAAAAGGACCTGGGGGTTACAATGGACGAGAAGCTGAATATTAGTCAACAGTGTGCCCTTGTTGCCAAGAAGGCGAACGGCATTTTGGGCTGTATAAGTAGGGACATTGCCAGTAGATCGA
Organism: Chrysemys picta bellii; assembly: GCF_011386835.1. Taxonomy (NCBI): domain Eukaryota; kingdom Metazoa; phylum Chordata; order Testudines; family Emydidae; genus Chrysemys; species Chrysemys picta. The sequence goes on along the minus strand of NC_088791.1, from coordinate 86,964,438 downwards.
GGGACGTGATCATTCCCCTCTATTTGACATTGGTGAGGCCTCATCTGGAGTACTGTGTCCAGTTTTGGGCCCCACACTACAAGAAGGATGTGGAAAAATTGGAAAGAGTCCAGCGGAGGGCAACAAAAATGATTAGGTGGCTAGAGCACATGACTTATGAGGAGAGGCTGGGATTGTTTAGTCTGCAGAAGAGAAGAATGAGGGGGGATTTGATAGCTGCTTTTAACTAACTGAAAGGGGGTTCCAAAGAGGATGGATCTAGACTGTTCTCAGTGGTAGCAGATGACAGAGCAAGGAGTAATGGTCTCAAGTTGCAGTGGGGGAGGTTTAGGTTGGATATTAGGAAAATCTTTTTCACAAGGAGGGTGGTGAAGCACTGAAATGGGTTACCTAGGGAGGTGGTGGAATCTCCTTCCTTAGAGGTTTTTAAGGTCAGGCTTGACAAAGTCCTGGCTGAGATGATTTAGTTGGGGATTGGTCCTGCTTTGAGCAGGGGGTTGGACTAGATGACCTCCTGAGGTCCCTTCCAACCCTGATATTCTATGATATCCCATGTCCCTAACAGGAAACTTAAACTGTTGACTGTGTGTTGGGCATTTTGGTTTTTGTTAAGCAGGGTAATGTGCTTATAAATTTTGATACCCCCAGAACATGATGTAACAATCAAACAGGGAAAGTGACTGCCAGGTATTTTCAGCAGGAATTGGAGATTGGTGGGAAAAAAGCATGAAAAGAAAAAAACAAACAAACAAAACCCTAGCTTAACAGAGAACCTGACAGTTTTCTTAGGAATCAGTCTCTCCCTGTTCAGAGAAAACATATGAGCTGTACCTGGCATGGACACAGCAGCAAAGTGGTGATTCCTAGAATGTTTTCCCCATCCTTCTGGCAAAGACCGACAAGTGACAATCTGCTACTGAAAGGACCCAAAACACATTCAGTGGATGTGGTGATGTACTATCTGAAGCTGTAAAATGAGAGTCCAGATTGTGAATCAAAAATAAACTTCTGTGGCAGCAAGTTAGGCACTCAGGCCCTGATCCAGCAAAGCAGATAAAACGTGATACGTGTGATATAAGAACTTAGGTAGATAGGTAAGTTTTGCCAAGCACCCCTCGGTTTTGCCATACATCACTAGGCTATGCGCTGATTGGCACAATCACATGGGCTGTTATGCTGATTTAAGTAAATTATTATGCCTTTTAATAAAATAGTAATATGTACAGTATGTGTGTCATCTTTGAGATTTCTCAGTTTTAAAAATATACAGAAGATCTTGCAGTGTAGTCGGATCATGACACTTCAAAGTATACTCTGACAAAAAAGCACTTATGGTAGGATTTATAATCCTGTCTTTGAATTGCTACATTGTAAATACACCAGAATCCTATGCAAAAAAACAGTTTCTACCATGTGTTTTTGATAAATTCTGAAATTAAACCCTAATGAATATTTTAAGAATAATTTATACAAGATTTTTGTCAAGCTTAAAGTGCAAATAAAGTCAGAAAAGTGACTTTGTAAAAATAAAACCTTCTTACTCTAAAGATCTGCCACCTGAGTTTATTCATAGTCATATCTGCTTATTTAAGGAAAAAATACATTTTCACTAGTGTTTCTCCTGTTAGCCCTACAGAGCCAAAACAGTTCAAAGGAGAATGAGCTGGATTTTGTTCTGGCTCATACAACGTCAAAAGAATTGTTAGCTAACTTCTAGGTACAGAATCTTTATTCCTGATGACATACAAGCCAGAAAGAACACATCTTAATTGTTGAGTTTACTTGTAAATGAGCAGATTTGATATGGAAGTCATTGAGGGACAAATAACAGTGAAACCCTCCGGGCCATTTTTACCATGTCAATTTTAAGGTCAAACTGTACTTTGAAGCCTGTTCTTTTCAGTTTATTACTTTGCTGATTTATATAAATTGTGACCTGTGACATGGATAACTAATTGTTTTATGTGACATTAACTTACGCTTTAATGCGTATTCTCTTTTAGGTTCACCAAAAACCTGTCACCTGACAAGATCAATCTGAGCACACTAAAGGGGGAAGGTCAGCTGACCAATTTAGAGTTGGATGAAGAGGTGCTTCAGAACATGCTGGATCTTCCAACATGGCTTGCTATAAACAAGGTCTTTTGCAATAAAGCAGCTATTAGGGTGAGCATTTTATTATGTTGAAACAGTAATTAAGGAAGACTTTCTCCCTTTTTCGTCTTTTCTGCCTTCTTAAAACTTATTTTCAAGAAGTCTGAAAATTGCTAATTCTGAATTTCATAATGTTAAAAATTTGTTGTAGGTGTTTAACAGTTTCATAAAAAGAAGATGGAGGCATTAGATAGTAGAAAATTTTCTTAATTGTTATCCCTCATAAGACTATGACCGAAGCAATGAAAATGAGCAGTGATTTAATTTATTTTTCTTTATCCAAGTGGAATTTTCCTCATACGCACTTTGAAATGGAGCAAGGGAGTATATATTTTTGCAGAGAAAGCTACTGGAGTTTCCTTTGGCTACGTCATACCATCTGTTTTAATTGTTCTTTGTTCTTGTGTGTTACAGTAGAACCTCAGTTACGAACACTTCGGGAATGGATGTTGTTCATAATTCTGAAATGTTTGTAACTCTGAACAAAACGTTATGGTTGTTCTTTCAAAAGTTTACAACTGAACGTTGACTTAATACAGCTTTGAAACTTTTCTATGCAGAAGAAAAATGCTGCTTTTAACCATCTTAATTTAAATGAAACAAGCACAAACAGTTTGTCAAATCTTTTTTTTTTAAACTTTCCCTTTATTTTTTAATAGTTTAACACAGTGCTGTGCTGTATAGTATTTGCTTTTTATTGCATACTTCTGGTTTCCAATAAGGTGTGTGATTGACCGGTCAGTTCGTAACTCTTGTATTTGTAACTCTGATGTTCTGTATTTTTTCTGCCACTTTCTTTCATCTGGTATCACTTTTTTTTTTTTTTTTTTTTTTTAATCCTTTCCCATCCATCAGAGGCCATATGTTATGGTGACATACTCTGGCTGAAAACTGGACATAACTCTCTGGAGCCAGTGGACAATGCTCCTTCAGTCTTTCTTGCTAGGAAGTGATGTGATACACAACCCTACTACTATCCTCTCTCCCAAACCATGCTAGAATGGGAATTGAGAAAGCAAGCTATCGTGATTTATATCGTAACATAGCAAATTGGGGTTTTGTTTTGTTTTTAAGGAAGGAATGTGAAAAACGGTTGGACTTTCTTGTGTCTGGCAACACAGAATTAAAGAGACAGATTAATTTTTTTGGTCCTTTTTCCTTTCTGCCACCAGTAGCTCCTAAGCTACCTTTCCTTGTGGCCACACGACTTTGTGTGTTATATGATGTATATTTCTCACATAAAATTATTTATTATTTGTACTAGCTTCAAAAGATCACATGCAAGTCAAGCAGTTCAGTGTAAATTTTATGTTTATATCTAGAAAATAAAAATGATAAACAGATATCTTGATTACTATGTATTTTCTTCAACGTTTGTTTGATTTGCTTTAGCATAATGTTTTATCTTTCAGATACCATGGACAAAATTGAAAACACATCCAATCAGTCTGGTAAGTTCTGAAATCAACCCAAAAAGTATATATAAGTTTCCAGGAATCACATTCTGTATGTCACTCTGAAGCCTAAAATGTCTGAGTCATTGTGAAGTGATGGAAACAGCTACAATCATAGTTGAGAACTTCTTTTGTTCAGCACAGCACCAGGTTGAATCATCACTGGGTTTTGTGGTCTTTTACTGTCCAATTTTTAAGTTCTCAGCCACACACCTCTCCCACCATAACACAAATCATATACAAAAAACCACAGCCACCTACAGAACAACACAACCAGCATGCACAATAACCTCAGACATCACTCTGAAGACTAGAATGTCTGTTGAGTCAGTATGAAGTGATGGAAACAGCTACAAGTGTGGTTAAGAACTCCTTTTGTTTAGAATATCACTGGAATTTGTGGTCTGTTACAATCCAATTTTTAAGTTTTCTGCCATTTTCAGCTTTTTGTACACATGACTTTGCAAATAATACCTGTCATGCAGTACATGTATCCCACGCGGGCTCAGCAATCAAAGGTTTAATAGTGGTACTGTTGGCCAGTGCTAATTGGTAGCCTCACAGCATCTGGGAGAATAAAAGGTCTGGGAAGCAGAAGGGCACGGGGGCCACGGGAGGAGTGAGCAGGCTGGAGAAAGAAACTCCTGTCAGCAAACTGCTAAAGAGCTGCCCAGAGACAACACTCCAACAAGGCATGAACAGACCAACATGAAGAGCCTGCAGAGGCCCCGGGGAAGGTAGGAAGGAGCTCAGGCGACTGTCAGAGTCTGTGAACCCTGGTCCTGCTTTTCCGGCTTGAGGGCTTTGAGCTGGAACCCAGTGGAGTGGCTGAGTTCTCCTGATGGACCTGAGATCAGAGAGGATTTTCCAGATTCTGGGATAGCCAGAATAGACTGACAGCCCCACTGAGCTGAGTGAGCTGGGGCTATGCCCTGGTTGGCCTAGAGGGGCACTGTTGCACTGACAATACCGACTCACAATACCTTTTTTGATAGTGGGCTTTCAGATAGTAGTTGTAAATACGTTCCTTTTTAAAAAATGTTTTACACTTTCCCTGAGGTTATTTAGAAATAATTTAAACCTTAGCTGGTGTGTACAGTGTGTCCTTTGATTACCAGCAGATGGAGATGGCAAAACATTCTGGCGAATGTATCCCTATCCTATAAAAGATGAGGGTCTCTAGGTTGTTGCTTGATTCCCATTAGAAAAACTGTTTTTTCTATAATTTCTTTTATTTCAGCTTTACCTGAAATATGGATATTTGTCTTTTAGTCTCATTGCAAGTTCCTGCCTTCTTCTTGTCTGACTTTATTCTCTAAGGACCTTTCCACACTACGACTGTAACCTAGCCCTGGGACCCAGTGACAGCATGGTTGTCCCCTGATCCAGTTGCAACACAGTTAAAACATGTCTAAGGCTTTAGCCTGGTTTTTAGTTGTAGTCAGAACCCAACAAAATTAGGAGATGCATAGAACTGGATTGCTGCCATTTGTCAGTTCTCCATCTCTTTTCTTACAAACCTCTCAGGAGAGGTTGGAGAAGCCAGAACTAGACTAGCTGACAGTCACTGGTTCTCATTATTTGGTTTCCATCTGAGTTTATTAATAGAGGTACTTCTTCAGTATTTGTATAAGTTGCCTGCAAACAGATTTCATGAATGGGAATTGGTAGGAAAAGTTAATAATTCAATGATAGAATGTACCAGGAACTCACTGGTTCTTCTAGAAAGCAATGTATTCACCAGGATGGGACACTTCAGGCTATTGGCCGAATTCTGCCCTCAATTACATCACCACAACCTCATTATTTTTGGTGCATGTGTGTAATTGAGGGCGAGTGTCACTGGGCAAGGCTCCTCTCTTGCTTTCTCCCCTCAGAAACTGCACAGACTCCTGTGGTTGTGCCTTCACCATGTCCTTTTATTTTAAGTTCCCGCCATTCTTTTCACAATGATCCCCGTGCAACAGTCTATTTACAATGTTAACCTAGCTTTTGGCCCTCTCGCCAGGGCCTACGGGAAACAGAGGTATCCCTATTTTGAGCCTCTGTGTGGCTAGGCTTGGCTAGCTCTGTTCCTCCCTCTCCCCTCTTGCACTTCCTTCTTGTGCCTCTTCTGGTCAGCCATGGGCTTATGAGGTAATTGACTCAGCCAGCCAGCCTGATTGACTAATTACCCCTTCAGCTTTTTCCAGGGGAACTAATTAATCTCTAAGTGATCAGAGTGCAGGCTCACTTGTTTGCACCCTGCCCTCTGTCACAGCAAGGTTGAGCTTAAGTAGCCTTCATTTAGTTGGCATACTCTGTATACATGATTTAGGTAGCTCGAGTAGTTAGTGGTGCGCTTGCCAGAATTCAATTGTCTTTTGTTAAAAACAAAGGCTTTCAGGAAATCAATCTTTTAATATGGTAGCAAATGTTTTAAGTGCCTTTGCTCACAATTAAATTGCCCTTTCTATTTGTACTTGTTAAACAAAATAATTTCAAGGAGGACTCTTGCACAGACTCTGTGTAGCAGTTTTCTGTTCTAAAATAAAAATGATTACTAGCCCTTTTAGTGGAGAATGGGGAGGAGGCATCAGGCATCTATTTGAGAAATCCCATAGTCAAGCTCTATTGTTTATTTGTATTGTAGTAGCCCAATCAAGTCGGGGCTCCATTGGGCTGTGTACTATACAGACATATAGTAAAATGCAGTCCCTGTTTCAAAGATCTTGTTACCTTATTTTAAGAAAAGGCCTAAGAGATTAGTGAAACAAACAGAAGGGGCAGGGAGGCTGAGTTAGATAATTATATTTTTACTTTTGTCATAAAACGATTGTGTGTGCATTAGGAGTTTCTTTTGTTTTTATGGGGTTTGTTTGTTGTTCATTGAGCTAGGTGAACAATTAGCTGTAGTTTCAGCTCACCATATCAACTAGCAGCACACTGTAGGCATCGTAGTAAATGAGTCTTAAGGAGGAATCGGGTAATGAATTTTTGGGGAGGAGGAAAGGCATTCCATGTATAATGGGCAGCATGGAAGAAAAGTGCAAAGGCGTTTATGGGAGAACTGGACAAGTGGGAGATAAAAGCTGATGTAAGTGTGAAGGCAATGGCTGATTGAGATAATTGAGCCATTAGGTACAACAACGCAAAATTGTTGTACCGAAGGTAAGGGCAAGATGTTTATATTTGTGGTGGAAATGGCGAGCAAGTGGAGAGACTTATAATGGGTGTGGTGATGTCAGAACGATGGGCCAAGAAGATAATCTTAACAGCAAAGTTTTGAATGGATTTAAGAGGAACCAAAGTTACAGTAGCCAAGGCCAGAGGGAAAGAGGTTGCAGGAACTGAGTTTTAAAAATAGGGGTTCTCCTTAGCCGTTATTATAAATTTAAACCATGACCGTTTTTATTATCAGGGGGCAAAGAGACTGCTTCTGCATTTAGATGATCTCTTCCTGGGAATAACTCATTGTGGGTTTGTTTTTTTATCATTTGTTAAATTATTTGGCAAGGTGCAATTGTGCAATTTTATTATATCCTTCAATATCAATGGGATTTGAGTGCCTCACTCCTTTAGTCTTCTTTTTGAGAAGTCCAGCCTCAATAATGAAAAATAATGGCAAAGATGACCATTAATCTTAAATATTTTATTCTCAAAAACTACCCATTATAGCAAATTTATTGACAATTCATCTCTGTCAATTTTATTATAGATACAAAATGTTTTAAAGATATCAACAAAATGTCTAGCGGCCACTGATACATTTCAACAATAGACCAGCTTCAAACGCTTTCCAATAAAAATGTCTGAAAAGAAAAACACACTATAGAGAAAATTCAAAGGGCATAAAAGCTAATATTATGTGAACCTTCACACTGAAAGACTGACTGTATAGAGAAAATCAAATGTCTTCCTCATTTTATACTCATTCAGAATTCAGCCTTTGAGAAATATACTACAGTGTGATGAATAGACTATTTCCCTGACTATAAGTCAAGAAGTATACAAAGTTTTTATATATGACTGCAAAAGTTTAGGAGAGTTGGAAAAAAATGATATCTGATATAAGCACTGTATAAACAAAAGTCCAAAAATTTAAATGGTTATGCATTCTATTAAAGGTTTTCTACAAAAATGTTATGGACAGAGAATATATATGAAAGATTTTTACTTAATGTTCTTACTACTTTTTAATTATGAGGTATCTAAATTATCTATTAATCTACTGCAGTAAATTGAAATTTGTACCAAATTTCTTTGTGTTTTTTTTCAAGTCTCTGGATAAAGTAATAATGGAAATGAGTACTTGTGAAGAACCACGTGCCCCTAATGGACCATCACCTATAGCAACTGCATCAGGACAGAGGTAAGTTGTAGTTTTTAAATATTGACATGCACTTGATACAAAACATTTAAAATTATTGGATCTGTTCTCGTGAACCAGCGCAGGTTGGAGGATGTATGTGCATCCGAAAGCAGGTTAGATCCATTCGTCTAAAGGTAAAGTATAATAACCTTTAAAAATATAGAGTCATGGCCTGCTTGCTCGGCACCCCTAAAATCAGGCCACTTATTTAGGTGATTTAATGTAGATTTAGATGTATAATGTTAGGCACCTAAGCTTGAAAATTTATCCTAAATATATATTGCATGTTCTATTTCACAGGATTGTTTAATCCGCGTAATGCATTTTAGGATGGAGGGATAAATCTCAAGCTCCATAAGAACAACATACTTTTGGATAGGCCCAAGGCAAAATAGCTTTAATTATTTGGAAAACAGATATGCTGCTTTCAAAATATTAACTTTTGTCTAATAGATAGCATTAAAGACCAGATTCTCAGCTGGTGTGATTGTTCATAGTTCTGTTTTCTTCAGTGACTACATCAGCTGAATCTGGCCGAAGAGATTTGATGTATAACACAGTCTGACTAAAATATCAGATATGAGACTTGTGGTCTCATAATTTCTAAATCTGCCTAAAAGTGGAGACTGTAGTAGAGTTCATGGAAGTATTCCTTGAGTCTTCATGTTAATATGGCACCATTAGAAGGTAAAATAGAGAGTAATGTTGTGGTTACTAAGTTGCATAGGCAGTTATATTGAGCAGAAAATGTCTTGACTACACAAGGGGGTAGTACAGGGTCTAATCTGAAAATGTTCTGACTGCTGAACATAATTTGAAAATTTCATCAACAGGGTGAAAGTGTTAGAAACTCAATTAAGAGCTAGAACTAGTTAGATCCTCGGAGTACATTCAAATAAAGAAAAATTGAATAACAGTCTATGAACTCAGCCTATTTGATTTTGACATTGAAGATTCAATCCATGCAAAAAAGAAGGAATGACTAATAATGGCTGTGAAGGGAACTTAATTAGGACTCTTCAACATCTGTGACAGAATTATTGCAACTGGCAGGAAAAGAGGCCTACGTTTTGAGAGCAACAGAATAGATTTTAAGGCCAGAAGGAACCATGACGATTGTGACGGGTTCCCCCCAGAGTGCCACCTGAAACTGGGGAACTGCTGAGCCCTCTGACCCGCCAGCCTGGGCTCCCTTTCACACTGTGCTGCTGTGACAAGCTGCAGACCTGCTCCTGGTCCTACACTTCCATCAGCATTCCCACAGGCAGGGACATGCAGGCTTCCTGACCAGCCACTGCATGAACCAACAACAGAGAGGTTACAGCCAGGATAACCACCAGCTTCCCAGGCATGCACTCCCTTCTGGAGTATAAACCCAAAATTATACCATCTTGCTCTGCACAGGGAACTGTACAGCGTAAGCTCTCAGAGTTCATCTCTCCCTCAATGTGGAGAGGAGATGCAGCAGCTCCTTGAGCTAAGATTCCCAAGCACTTCACTCCAAACTTACTGGTTTAGGTTAAAGCATAAAATAAGTTGATTAATTACAAAAGATAAATTTTAAGTGATAGCAAACAGATCAAAGCAGATTACCTAGTAAATAAACAAAAACACAAACTAAGCTTAAGATATTAGAAAGAGAGGATATGAATTAGCAAATTCTCATCCTGGCTGATGATACAAGCAGGCTGGCAGATTCTCAAGGTACAAACTGCTCTTGCTTTGCAGCTTGAAATCCCCAGTTTTTTCATACACAGGCTAGAAATCCCTTTAGCCTGGGTCCAACTTCCCCCAGTTCAGTCTTTTTACTTAGGAGCTTCTCTGAGGTGTTCTGTTGTGGGCAAATGAAGAATAATGGATGATGTCACTCCCTGCCTTATATAGCTTTAGCGTATGGCGGGAACCCTTTGTCCCAAACTCAGTTTGTGGAAAAACACTGACATCCCAAGATGGAGTCCACAGTCATGTGGCCTGGTCACATGCCCTGGCATAACTTGCTGAGTCATAGCAGCCATTACTTATAGGTTGTCTGGGGAGGTTTACAGGAAGGCTAAGTTCTTCAAGGAGCCATTGTCTTTGCTGTTGGCCCATCAGCACTGTCTGGCTTCTTCATTGTTGTACCAGAAAGGCTAGTTGTGGGTGTCACCCAAAGTAAGCACATTTGAAATACAGTTACATAGTCAGTATTCCTAACTTTAGATACAAAAAATATGCATGCATACAAATAGGATAATCATATTCAGCAAATTATAACTTTTCCAATGACATCTCACGTGACCTGTCTTGTGCAAAATGCATCATAATTATGCCATAATAATATCACTGTGAAGAATATGGGATACAGTGTCACAATGATCATCTACTCTGACCTCCTATATCCCACAAGCCATAAAATGTCATAATTAGGAAGAATCTGGGAAAGATAAAATCGTCCTTCATATATGAAAACGTGGAAGCCATAGTTTTGTATCTTAGCAACTTCATGTGATGCCAAAAAGGGAAACATCTCTGTTTTGGGACATACTATCTGCTTCCCATTTGCTCAGTAAATAGAATATCATTGTCAGGAATCAGGGTCTGTAGCAGAGTCAGTCTTTCGGCAAGCAAATGAAAGCACCTGGGCTATAGTAGTCTGTCTAACTGACTACACTACGTGATTGGTTGGAAGAGTCAGCAAACCGGCTCTTAAGCCCAACAGTAGCAGCAGTTCAGCAGCTGTTCAAAGCATTCGCCCATGGCTGAGATAGTTCCTGCTCCTGCCTTGGACCCAGCCTTGCCTCATTCCAGGTAACCCGGTACTGATCTTCGGCTCCAATCCTGACCTCTAACTTCAGTTCTGACTCTGCTTCTGATCCTGAGCTCCTGACTCCAGCTCTGACCCTGGACTCTGATGCCTGCGGTAACCACTAGGTCCAATGCCTGTGTCAGGGTTCCTTTCCCACTCTGAACTCTGGAGTACAGATGTGGGGACCTGGATGAAAGACCCCCTATGCCTATTTTTACCAGCTTAGGTTAAAACTTCCCCAAAGTACAAATTCCTTCCTTACCTTAGTATCACTGCCACCACCAAGTGATTTAACCAAACATTCAGGGAGGGCCACTTGAAGCTCTACCTTCCCCAAATATCCCCCAAGCCCCTATACCCCCTTTCCTGGGGAGGATTGAGAATAATATTCTCACCAATTGGTACAGGTGAACACAGACCCAAACCCTTGGATCTTAAGAATAATGAAAAATCAATCGGGTTCTTAAAAGAAGAATTTTAATTTAAAGAAAAGATAAAAGAATCATCTCTGTAAAATCAGGATGGTAAGTACTTTACAGAATAACAAAAGACTCAAAAATACAGAGGATTCCCCCTCTAGGCAAAACTTTAAAGTTACAAAAACAGGGATAAACCTCCCTCTTAGCACAGGGAAAATTCACAGGCTAAAACAAAAGGTAATCTAATGCATTTCTTTTCTGCTATTACTTACTATTTCTGCAAGACTAGATGCTTAGTTCAGCTATAGCTAGGGAGATGTATTTTCCCCTGCCCTGTTTCCTGGCTGGCTCCGAGAGAGAGACACAAAACCTTCCCCCACAGATTTGAAAGAATCTTCTCCCCTTATTGATCAGGTGTCACGCAGGTTCATAGAATCATAGAATATCAGAATTGGAAGGGACCTCAGGAGGTCATGTAGTCCAACCCCCTGCTCAAAGCAGGACCAATCCCCAGACAGATTTTTGCCTCAGATCCCTAAACAGCCCCCTCAAGGATTGAGCTCACAACCCTGGGTTTAGCAGTCCAATGCTCAAACCACTGAGCTATCCCTCCCCTTTACAGGTAAAAGAGGAATTAACCCTTTACAGGGTAAAGAGGAATTTTATGCTACCCTTAGCTGTATGTTTATGACAGCCTACTCTAACCACTAGGCACGACCACCCATGTCCTGGTTACTGACAGTTTGAGCAGCCCCAACACTGACAATAAGAGAACTAGAGCTTATAGCAGGGTGGGCAAACTTTTTGGCCTGAGGGCCACATCTGGGTATGGAAATTGTATGGCAGGCCATGAATGCTCACAAAATTGAGGTGCGGGAGGGGGTGAGGGCTCCAGCTGGGGGTACGGGCTCTGTGGTGGATCCATAAATGAGAAGTTCAGTGTGCGGGAGGGGGCTCTGGGCTGGGACCAAGGGGTTCGGAGGGCAGGAGGGGATCAGGGCTGGGGCATGGGAGGGGGTCGGGTGCAGGCTCTGGGTGGCGCTTACCTCAAACAGCTCCTAGAAGCAGCGGCATGTCCCCCCTCCACACAGGTGCAGCCAGGCAGCTCTGCATGCTGCCCCGTCCGCAGGCACCGCCCCTGCAGCTCCTATTGGCCATGGTTCCTGTCCAATGAGAGCTGTGGGGGCAGCGCTTGGGGCGAGGGCAGTGTGCCGAGCCCCTTGGCTGCCCCTATGTGTAGGAGCCAGAGCGGGGACACACCGCTGCTTCCGGGAGCTGCGCGGAGCAGGGCAAGCCCCCAACCCCGCTCCCTGACTGGAGCGCCAGAGCGGGGCAAGCCCCGGACTCTGCTCCCTGGCAGGATCTTGAGGGCTAGATTAAAATGTCTGAAGGGCTTGATGTGGCCCTCAGGCCATAATCTGCCCACCCCTGGTTTATACAGTGTATGTGGATTCTTCAAAAGTCAATATCTCTATGGTGGACATAGTGGGAGCCCTATAGACATTGCTGGCCTACAGGCATAGAATGCAGTCCTGCAAGCTCAAGCCGTGGAGCCTTCAGCTCTTACCCCTGCTCCCCACAAGGCCAAAGTCCCCCTACTTGACAAGTTTAAGGGTGATTGCAACAAATTTTTGGGGTTCCTAAATCAGTGTCAGCTCCTATTTCTGCTATGCCCGTAGTCCTACACCACTGACCATGACGGAGTGACGTTATCAGCTTTCTTACCGGGGAGGCCCTCCTTGGGCATCTCCACTCCTGGAAAAATCATGTCCACTTCTGGGACAATTTGAGTCTTCATTCAAGCTATGGCAGTGGTTTTTGATGACCCAAGTGGCAAGCTCCACAGCTCCCATTGGCCAGGAGCTACGGACAATGGGAGCTGTGGGGCGGTGCCTGTGGGCAGAGGCAGCGCGCAGGGCCGTCTAGCTGCGGCTCCGCCTAGGAGCAGCAGGGACATATCGCTGCTTGCGGGGAGCCGCCCGAGGTGAGCACTGTCCGGATCCGGCACCCCAAGCCCCCTCCCAGAGCCTACACCCCCTCCCGTGCCCCAACCCCCAGCCCTGAACCCCTTCCCATACCCAACTCCATCCCTCTTAGTTAATCAGAATGTTTTACTTACCGAAACCCCCATTCCCGCAAAGATAAAGCTTTTATTAGAGGGGTAGCTGTGTTAGTCTAGATCTGTAAAAGCAGCAGAGAGTCCAGTGGCACCTTATATATGGGTATAATTGTGGTCCCAGTCATTTAATTGGATCTGTTTATGTCAACTCCTTTAGGGTGTGGCTACACTGCACCTTGGAATGGGCCTCCCAGCTTGGGTTGACAGACTTGTTTGAACATAACTCACCTTAGGGTGCTAACACAAGTCGGTGGACCCAGCTTGGGAGGGTCACTCCCAGAAGCATTAGACATATCCTTAGTGAGCCAGCTTACTTTAACAGAGGATTTGCCTGCATCAATCTGGTTGCAGGGCTGGGACCTACATTAATAACCCTTATAGGTTCTATTTACTATTTAGAGCACTGTAAAAAAATAAAAGCCTGCAAACTACTTTCATTGTCTAAGCTGACTGAAAGCTTTTGTATTTAAAAGGAAAAATAGTGAAAAGTAAATTGGATTTTTAAAATTCTTTAACTTTTAGTAATGCAAGGCATTATTCGTAACACAAATAAGAAAACTTCCTTTAAAAACAAGTTTTAACCAAAGTGTCCCTTTAATCCTGAAATTCAGCTGCTTGAATATATGCACTTAACCATTTATATATAATATATATATATATATATTTTAAGCATAATTTGCCTATATTATGCCTTCCCATCCTCACCTCACTCAAAAAAGCATAATATATAAAAGTAATTATACCTTTAATAAGCTTTGTTGTACAGATAAATATTAGCAAGGCTAATATGCTATTGTGGTGGAATAATGTTAATTCATTTGACATTAATTTTTCCTTAAATATACATAAATAGATGCTAGGTTGGTGAATAATCTGAAGACTACTGTAATATTTAAAATGGAAACTTGCATGTGTTATATTTGATTGAAATTCAACTTCATGAAAAATTGTTTAGTCGTTAATTTTAGATTAGGACTATATAATAGAGATTATACTATATTACACATTTTTCAGAGTTAAATATTTTTACTGAACATTTATGAATGGGATGGGGTGCACTACAAGTTTTGTATTATATGGTATGTTTCATGTCTTGTTGCTTAATAAATATCACTTTATGCACTAACATTAAATCTGTAATTTAAATCTTGGCATTTCACTTTCCAGCGAATATGGCTTTGCTGAAAAAGTGGTAGAAGGAATTTCTGTTTCTGTGAACTCCATTATAATCCGGATTGGAGCGAAAGCTTTTAATGCTTCATTTGAACTTTCACAGTTGAGAATATATAGTGTAAATGCAAACTGGGAACATGGTGATCTAAAAGTTACTCGAATACAAGAATCTCAGCGTGGAGAGGTAAAGAATACCTTTTGCTATTTGCTTCTGTCAACTTTGTAGTAAGGAAGGTAATTAAATTGTGACTTTATGATTTTAAACAATCAAAGGAATGTGCCCTGGGTGTGGCTGGAGCGCTTGTGCACTCCAGCTAGTCTCAGCTGCTCCCAGTGACCCACAGTCCTGGGGCCAACCAATTGTAAACTAGGGCAGCCTCTAGTTTATAGGTTGTTTATAGAAGAGTGGAATCTATCCGTGAAGGTAGTGAATATGAGATATGGGGGTGTGCTAAAGAAAGATCTCTTAATTGGACATTTCCTTGCTTTTAAGGATTTGCATGGGTGAATGTTCTCCTTAAGCAACCTTAACTCATTTCTAACCAAGTTATTTCTTTGTAGGAATTTACTAGTATACTGTACTCTTAATAGTCAAATTAAACCATTCCAATATCTCCTAATTGCTAGTTCAAGTAACAAGGTATTATAATTTTTAAAAATTATTTGAGTACTAGATTAATGGATACCCTTCTTGTTTTCTGCCCAGTACCCAAAATAATAATGTGCAATTGAGCTCAAAGTTAGACTAAGGCCTGGTCCCCACTAAGCCCCCACTTCAGACTAAGTTATTAACTACGTTATATAACGTAGCTGAATTCAAAGTACAAATTCAGCTACGTTAATAACGTAGCTGAATTCAAAGTACCTTAGTCCGAACTTACCGCGGGTCCAGACGTGGCAGGGAGGCTCCCCCGTCGATGCCGCGTACTCCTCTCGCCGAGCTGGAGTACTGGCGTCGACGGCGAGCACTTCCGGGATCGATTTATCGCGTCTTAACCAGACGTGATAAATCGATCCCAGAACATCGATTGCCTGCTGCCGGACCCTCCGGTAAGTGAAGACGTACCCTAAGAGTAGCAAGTTTATATTGAAAGATGATTGTTTCTGTAACATATGTTTGGTTATAAGTCAAGTGGACCTAATATTTTGAACTTTGACCATATTGTTTTATTTAGAGTTGGTTATTCCCAGCTAAAAAACTTTCAGTCAGAGTTAACGTGAATGATGTCTATCATTTACCTAAGAGCAGAAACCCAAAGTGAACATAGTAATGATCTTAAAAACCCAACACATGTTATCTGAGACGATCAAAATTAGTCATCCAGACAAATCTTAACTCCCCTTTTTTACTCTTTACCCAGTGTACCTCTTGTAGCTTATATGTAAATTATTTACCTGTTAATGAGAGTTTGTATCTATATGTGTGGATGTTTGAAATCCACATTATTTGCTTAAAATGTATGTTGAGCTGAGGAATTCTTTAGTACATGGCTTTTGTTGTATATGAACCTTATATACACATGTACACTACTTTATAATCCTAGCTTATAGACTACCTAATTTTTAGTCCAGGCATTAAGAGGTTCATAACATTGAATAGGGGTTTTGAATGTATCATTCCTAAGTCTCTCCGTATGACAACAAACACTTTTACATTTAAAATCCTTTATACTTATGGGGAATTGTCCTGAACAAAATCACTTGTATGTAAGCAATGAAAATGCCTGTCTATTCCATTTGCTCTAAGTGTTGTTAAAGAAGGTAAGAGTAGTTTTTTGCATCTTCATCTGATTCCTTGCCTGCTGTATCCCTCATCAACTCAGAGTTATACACTCAGTGGGATCCGTAATGTATGTAGTAATTCTCTTTAATTAAAAAAAAATTCTGCCATCAAACCTCTCCCCTTCCCCAAACTAATCAACAGCATTAGAATTGAACCTTTTGAGACCACTTGAGGAGTCCAATCCACAGAAGAAACCAGCATAAGGTCTTTAAAAACTATATGCTATAGAAGTGAATGAACAGACTTTTTATAATTAAATTCACTATGAAAAATATAAAAATAATCCCTGATCTTCGGAGTGACTGTGTTGGTGGGTGCAAGGGAGGGATAGTTCAGTGGTTTGAGCATTGGTCTGCTAAACCTAGGGTTGCGAGTTCAATCCTTGAAGGGGCCATTTAGGGATCTGGGGCAAAAAAAAAAAAAAAACTGTCAGGGATAGTACTTGGTCCTGCTAGTGAAGGCAGGGGACTGGACTCAATGACCTTTCAATGTCCCTTCCAGTTCTATGAGATGGGTATATCTTTTTTTTTTTTTTTTACTTGAAGGGTCAGAGCTTTAATTACCAACAGTTTTAGTCAGAAAATGGAACATGTCTTTTCTGTTGCTACTAAAACTCCATAAAATGTTCTTCTTCTTACTGGTAAATAAATTGGCATATTAAATTAACAGGCTTTGTTTTGTTTTAGGTATTAACTTTTAAAGAGATCAACTGGCAAATGATCAGAATAGAAGCAGATGCAATCCAGAGTTCTCAGCATGAAATAATGAGTGCTCCAGTTCGACTGATTACTAACCAATCAAAAATCAGGGTTACACTTAAAAGAAGGGTAAATTTGAAAACTTGTGAATCTGTCATATGTTTATAAATTCTTTCATTTATTTTTGTATTTGACATTTATTTTTACAAAACACTCTGTATGGGTAGGCACACAGCAGAGATTCTGCTCTTGGACTACATAAAATATGGCACTCTATAAATTTCAGATATTTCATCTTATTTTTCTGAGGAAGCATCATCAACAGAATAGTTTACCAAGCTCTGATTACACTAGTTAGACCTATGCAATGGACAAGAAATAGAGCAGGCAAAATGCGAAGACCATGGGGTGATATAGGTTTAGCTAATGGTCTAATTTGCTCTGCATTGCCTTTAATTGTGTTGATGCATAATGAGGAAAGAATTCAGCTTTACTTCTCAGGGTTTAGGTTGAGTATGCAGAGTAGGCAGTTAGAAAACAGCATCTTTTTATTTGTAAATTGAGCATATTTGATATGAAAATCCTTGAGAGACAAACATAGAACTTCATAATACTATTTTACAGTCATTTTTACTTAGTAGGCAAATCACACTTAAAATGAAATATTAATGTAATCTTATGGAAAAGTGTCACATTTCTTCTGTACCACGTCCTTTGCATTTTAACTTATTTCTTTTCAAATATTCATTTCTTGCATCAAATGCAATATTCCCATTTAATTTTTAAAATTCATTTTCATTTATTCAACAGTTAAAGGATTGCAATGTAGTGGCATCAAAACTGGTTCTAATACTAGATGATTTGCTATGGGTTTTAACTGATTCCCAGTTGAAAGCTATGGTACAATATGCCAAATCTCTTAGCGAAGCAATAGAGAAATCAACTGAACAAAGAAAAAGCTTGGCTTCTGAACCCACACAGGTAAGCTAATTGGTTGACATAGTAAAGTTTTTTAGTAAATACAGATACTCTAAAACACCATAATAAACAACTTGTTGGTTTAATTTATTTTGGAGAGCTCTTAAGTTATTCATTTTTGATCAAGAGTATCAGATTTTGCATCTTAAATCATGCTAAAAGTTATCATAAGATCTGTCAATTCTGAGTATCATGACAAGGAAGTAAATTCTATTTATTAAATCATGTATATGGAATATTTAGACTTCTGTATTTATTTCAACGGTTGATTAAATGTGGTGTATAGTGTTGTGTTTACAATGGGAACCATTTTCTGCTTTTGAATTCCAAACTATGTTTAAAGAGAGACTTACACACTAGAGCAAATTTTGAGAGAAAGGAGGATACTTACACAAAATTGAAAAGTACTGGTACCATTTTATTTCCCTTTAGTGTTACTGAAAAATTATGTTTTAATACGAGCTTTTCCTCTAGCAACCTAGCCTCTCTTGTTTGAACTTGGAGTGAAATCATAAGTCTATACTTGATATCGTAATCTGTTACCATGGAAGTGATAATGATGTCACAAATAGAATATCGTATTATGCTGAAAACCTTCACATCCTATAACATACATAGCAAGACAGACTAGCTGGGCTTTGGAATCTTTTTCCCTTCTTTTGCTGTTCATGAAGAAGCAGAGAGACTTCTCTAACACCACTACTGTGGTCTGAGGTTGAAGTAGCCAAAGTGTCCCTCAATGAAGAATAATGGTCAGTAAATCTGCATACTGACAAATCCAATTTCACGCTCTTCCATCCAACCTTATTGCATGGACATGTAGCAGGCTGGCACAGGGATGAGTTGGGGAACACACTCTGTACACCAGCTGCATAAATCATTTATCGCCCTCTCTCACCATCATACAGCAGAAATCCTGCTGAGTTGGGGGCCTTCTCAAACAGAGTAAGATTTGGCCAATCAGATGTGACTGCAAAATCAGGTAGTAGTAGATGTGCTGTAAGAGAGCAAGCTCTCAAGCATAAGTAGCACTGATAAGTGGTAGACGTGATAAGAAAAAAAAAACATTAAAAGATGTTACTATGAAGGCTGTTTAAATGAAGTTGCCGGCATTGAGTATTTGCAGGAAATGCAGTGCCTTAATCAGTAATTAGGGGTGAGATTTTCCAGGGCACATACAACAGTTGGGCATCTATCTCCCATTGACTTTCAAAGGGAGTTGGGAACCTAACTGCTACTTGTGCCAGTGAAAATCTCCCCCTAGAATTGTTTTTACATTTCAGTCTTAAAATGTTTCAAGTTCATGCTTTAAGGAAAAGTTTCTCTAAAGTTATGTGACTTAATTTTTTCAGAGTTCCACCCCTGCACCCACCTCTCAGCAAGTGAAAACACACCAGGCTTCAGCAGCAGCTGATCAGAATGATGCAATTGTAAAACTGTTCAATGATTTTGATGTTAAGGAAACTTCTCATCACTTAGTAATTTCTCATTTGGACCTGCATATATGTGATGATATTCACTCTAAAGAAAAAGGTAACAAAAATTTCCTTTCCCAAAATTGTTTATATCCTCAAACTTATTGTAAATTAGAAGACAGATTGAGAAGTCTATTAATGTTTGTATAGTCTCTCTTAAGTAACCAGAATAAAACTATATACAAATGTACATCCAAAGAGCCACATAGTCATTTTTTCTATTGTATAGCAGGCTGCTTTATATTTAATGGACATAGAAGAGATTAATAGTAATTAAAGAATCAGGATTTTTCAAAAGTATTTCCTTGATAGTAGCACCAGAGTTTCCAGCTACAAATTTATTGGCCTTATCTTAGGCATTGGGAGCCCATCCTGGCCAGTTAAGCCAGGATACGCTACTGCAAAGTTATTTTTGTGATACCTTATTTTTTTGATCCAATAGTTTTGGCCATGGTGATTCACTGTAATGAAAAAGTGAAAACTTACTGATGTAGGTCAGGCATCTACATTGCTAAATATTGCCGTCTTTTACAGAATCAAACAGAAGTATTACAGGAGGAGCTATGCAGATTTCCTTTAGCCATTTAACTGTGGACTACTATCCTTTTCACAAAGCAGGTATGTGATATATTTATTAGTATATTTATTAATTGTATTTTGGTTTTAAAGATAAAGATTAGTCAAATGTACAGAAGACATGGGCAATAATATTTCTATATACAAGTATTTGAAATACATACTTTTAAGGTCGGTTCAGTACATTCATATCCATTACATATGGAATAAAAATACTGAGAACTGAACCAAAATTTTATACACTAGCTATTTAAATCATAACTCTTTTGTATAGTTAACAAAATACTTTGGACATAAATACAGTTGTGTTGGAACACTGTAATCCATTTCATGTGAAGAAAGATGACACCAGGATTTGAATGTATTAATTTGAAATTTAAGGGAGAACAAGGTACAATCTACTAGATGAGCAGTTCTCAAACTTTTTGTTGTTGATTCTGCACTTGATTCTACAAATGTGGTACAGAGATTCCCCAGAATTTCTTTAGTGCACTTAATTTTGTTAGTGCGCTCCTATGGAAATGCAATGAGCTTGCCATACAGCCATCATATTAAGTCATGGAAGAATTGATTGACTGGCACCAGAATTGAAGCTTGACTTGCTAGTAGTAAATTCCAGACTAGGATTTGTTGCAAATCATTTTTGGCTAATAGATTTTTCCAGAAATCTAAACATTAAAAAATCATTTTTCTTTAATATCTATTGTTAAATTTTGGTTAAAAGTTACCTTTAAATTTGGGATTAGCTACAGCTTGATATAGTGGACCTTCTTACACGAACTAGGGCAAGCCGTTCTTTTCTATTGTTTGTCTTGGAGGAGAAGAAATTGAAAAATTTCTGTCTGAGCTACAGTTATATTAAAACAGAAATTCAGTATAAGTTGCTGGATAAGTAACTGATACTGTTGTGTTGGAAGGTGTTAATGGCCGCCATCAGTCACAGACCTGGTTAAAGTCGATGGATACAGGAAGCATCATTCGTTCAGGCTAGATGAAAGAGGAATTAAATGCCCCTCTTGAAACACAGCAAGCAGGAGGATCCTGGGAGCAGCTGGCCAGAGGGCTCCAAAGCAGAGGGCAGGAGCAGCGCAGCAGTGGGGGGAGGACACCTGAAGTGTACGGCACTTGATAGCCTGTTGGGCGGCTGTGCAGATTAGAGGGAATTTAGCTGGAAATTGTGATCAAGGAAACAGCACTTTGTGTACATTCTTTGTAGATGGCACTAAAAAAATGTCTGCCTCATAAATCTCTTCTCTTAATGGATACAGTCTAGCTAGGCCCTAAATATTGCCTAACCGCTCAAGTCAAGGAGCAATTCTGTTCTTGAGGTCAGTGAGGAGTTTGTCAATTAGTGCTATTACTTGCCATTTACATTACCGAATAGTCACAAGATTTAGTGTGATCACAGTTTGGAGAAAATCTGAAAAGTTTTCAAATGTTTTTTCAGTTAGAAATATATTTCAAATGGAAACTTTGTATTAGTTTTGGGCCACATATGTCTCTCTCTTGTAGAAGACAACTGCAGTCACTGGATGCATTTTAGTGATGCCACCAAAACCAGAAGTGGATGGGCCCAGGAATTATTACATGAATTCAAAAGCAATGTTGAATTGCTTAAACAGGCTGTGAAGGATCATAATATAGATACTTCTACTAAATCCCCACCTCATGGTTCTCCTCCAAACATACAAACAGGTACTTTGTCTCTGTTCACAAGTTTTATTGCTTACGTTTAATGTTCACTGGAGACACAGTGTATCCTAAATTAGGTTGTTATTTTAAATGACTTTGCCATTCTTGTTTCCTACAGGCAAGGAACACCAGATACCTAAAGGAACTTCTAGGGCTTCTTCTGTATCTCCCCAACAACCGAAGGATAAACTCATGTCCAGTCCTGTTGTTGTCAGGCTTGCAGATTTCAATATATACCAGGTATGGTTCCCCCCCCCCCCCCCCCCCCCCCCCCCCCCCCCCCGTTGGTGAATTTGGGGTCGCTTTGTCCCTTGACTGCTTTACATCTGATGTATATTAGCCATAATTTTTAAGGGCCTGATCCAAAGTCCATTGATGTCAAAAGGACTCTCTCCATTGACTATATCGGTTATTGAACTAGACTCTTATGGCTTGCTCTTGTTTGATATTAAAATATGAATATCAATGGAATTTTTGTCATTGATTTAATGAGAGTAAGACTTTGGATCTGTGAGGGATCTGCTGTAATATAAAGACATCATCTACAGATGCTGTAGTTTAGAATCTTATCCTTTCATTGTGTCATTCGGAGTATTCAAGGGATTCACTGTTTTAGCATGTAGTTTTAGATTTCTCATTTTTAGGGTTCATATTCTCTGTTTAAATATATGCTGAATTGATTTTTCAGTGTAATGTTTAAACTGATTTAACATTTCATTATTAATATTTTACTTCAAGTGATATATTTTTTTAATGAACTTCTTGACATTCATTTTTTTTGTTATTTGCTGCTGTTTTAATTACTCTCTGAGGTCCAGATTCACTCTCACAGGCATAGGAAGGGGGCAGCTGCACCAGAAGAGTACTTATCTCCAGGAGGCAATGGTATTGGGGCGGTGCTCTGCTTGGGAAGGCAGCTTTAAATTTCAGCTGAAGTCCCATAGTAATCCTGCCAGCAGAGGATGCCTGAGATGTGTGCTTCATGAATGCATCTTCCAGCCACTCTAACCTTGCCCCTTTCCAGGCTTTGGGTGCTGTACCCGCTCTAGTCTCCCTGTTAGAGTGGAGGTTGCAGCTTGCTACCAGAATCTCACATTTGGATTTTAAATTATTTATACACTTCAGTAATTGCATAATTTTATGAAATGTTTGTTTCTTAGTTTGATAGAAGTTTTAAATTTAATTTGCTTCTTTTCAGTTGCTTTACTCTCTCTTTTTTTGCCCTCTCTCTATTATTACTTCACATTGGTTTTGTAGGACAGCTAGGAAGCTACTTATTTTAAGTTGATGTATTTGTGACAGTTAAGTTTTGTATTTGTGAAATTGTATTTTGCCATGGTATTATTTAGAATTATTATAGGTATTAATACAGATGTTTATGAAATTTAAGTATCAGAGGGGTAGCCGTGTTAGTCTGAATCTGTAAAAAGCAACAGAGGGTCCTGTGGCACCTTTAAGACTAACAGAAGTATTGGGAGCATAAGCTTTCGTGGGTAATAACTTCACTTCTTCAGATGCAAGATATCTGAACTGGGTGAGAGAGGTTTATACAATTTTACTTGTGTATAATTTCCAACTATACTTCTGCGAAATCAATAAAACAGAAACCAATCAGGATTCTATATTTAAACACTTATTTTGAAGCTATTTTGAAGGCAGGAAGCTGACATATATAAGCACTGGATGCAAGCGGTTTTGGTTTGGCAGACATTTCCTAAGTTAGTCCACACCCAAATCTTAAGTGATCAGAAGAGCCAGATAAATTATGTACCAAAAGTAACACTTTTTTATTGTTGCATAATTTACTTTGGAGGCAATTAATGTAAAGTTTGTGTAACATTTATATTGTTAAAAGCACAAGTGGAGAGATATCGTTCTACTAGGACTTGATTCTGCTACTAAGGACTTGTGTGGACCTCGGGGTGTTGCTGAGCCCAAAGAATCCTGCAGTAGCTTGCTGAGCAGCATGTGATCCAAAGCTTGTCCTGGAGAGATGGTGCACAAGCTGCAGTGCACATGGCTCCAGAACAGTGCAGAGAGAGGGGAATTTTGTCTGTAGTCGCCTCTCCAGCTGGCTGAGCTGGGAACACCATGGGCTGGCCATCTTTCAGGCAAACCCCTTCTCCGGCAGACCTGCCTGTATTTTGGTCCATGGTGTTCTTGGTGAAGCTGCTGGGTCCCTACAGGTCCTTGCCTGATTCTTGTCTGTGTGGATATCCCCTTGTCTGCTGCATGCACCTGCTGCTTCCCATACACACATGCAGAGGGACTATAGTGCCATGCCCTGACTCCATCCATCACCATGCCACTTCTGGCCTCTGTGTACTCTCTTGGAGATGAGTGTATGCAGACTGCCTCTATTACATGACAGTCATGTATGCATTGCTCTCTGCGATGGGTGCAGTTGGGAATGTACATCAGTGGGGTTACCATGCCAGTGCTCAGTGTGTTGCAGATCCCATCTGTGAGGTTGCACTATCCCTTGAACCACTGGCAGAATCAAGCATTTTTAATGACTCACAAAAATAGTTACATATTGAAAAAACTGAACATTTGTCATTTGTCTTTTGCAGGTCTCTACAGCAGACCAATGTCGTTCTTCCCCAAAACTCTGATTTCTTGCAATAAAAAGTCACTTTATCTTCCACCAGAAATGTCAGCTATTCATATTGAATTCACTGAATACTACTATCCAGATGGAAAAGACTATCCTAGTAAGGTTTTTGTTCTGAAAAATAAATCTCTTGCATTATTTTCCCTTTTGCGAAGCCTAATGGTAGCTTGAGACCTAATGGAAATATTGATTCAACTTTGACATTCAAAAATGGTGAAAAGCCTTTTGCACTGAATTAATTGTAAAATTACTTTCGTGAACATAACACTTCACCATTTTACTGATGTTTGCATTGATTTTTGTAAATACTACGTTTTAAGTACAAAAATGTGCATGACATTTTTACCAAGAAATAAAATACTGATTCTACAATATATATACATTTTTGAATGTTTGCACTCCTCTGCTGTACAAAAGAAATCAAGCTATTGCAGACCTACCAAAGATGTAACAAAAGGTCTGCTAGAGTTATTTTAGTAACATGTGACAAGGTTCAACGTTCTCTCATGTAAGGAAATCCCAGCAGGCTTCCTGGGGATGATGTTTGGGACAGAGGCTCTTCTGTGGCCCTGCCATTTTCTTTTAACTGTGGTGCCCACCTCCTTTTTATTCTATTTTTAGTCAAGTTTTTACATTCAGTGATTGGGACATCAGAGAGAGTTAGGAGTGATACACTTAGGCTCCTTCAGTCTACCCTTTCCCATGGCCAAAGGAGTGGGTTTTCCATTTCTTCCATGGCAGAAAGTAGAGGAGATGATATCGCTCTGCATTATTAAGCTAAAATAAATGTTGTTTGCTGTAATTCTGTTTTGTCTCTTCCTTAGTTCCATGTCCGAACCTTTATGTGCAACTGAATGCTCTGCAGTTCACTCTGGATGAAAGAAGTATTCTTTGGCTAAATCAATTTGCGTTGGATGTGAAACAAAGTCTCAATCAGTTCATGGCCATGTATAAATTAAATGATAATTCAAAATCTGATGAGCATGTTGATGTTAGAATGGATGGACTTATGTTAAAGGTACTGTATGGAAAGAGTATTTGGGGATTTTTTGGAGCAAAATACGTTCTCTTTATCTCTGAAAAGAGTTATTAGCCAAGTAATGAAAAAAGGAGAATATGCTTACAGAGTATAATGGTCTAAGGAAAGATGTGTGAGGCAGAACAGAGGACATGGTGTAGCAGACCACCATCTCTTCTGGACATAGCCCCTCGATGCAAAGTAGTCAGTAGGTTTGGCTAAAAGTCTCATTGGCAACAGGCCATCCTGGCATTGTTGAGAGTGGAAAGTATGCCTGGATCACATACTTACGGTTCAGATCTGTGTGTGCGCAATTGTACCTCTAATATGCAGAGAACAGTAGTAACTTGCCATCATTTTTTAGTTGTGAGATCTACAGCTTTTTGAGGGATGTCCTATGTTATAAGAGTGTCTTCTTGACACGTGTCTGATCATGCCTTTCTTCTGCTCTTTGTAGAAGTGCAGCTGTTTGGCAGTGATCCTTTAGCATTGTGGCTCTTGAGGGGAGAGTGCAGGTTAAGCAGTTTTGTTATGCACAGTGAGAATTTTTCCTTTTTTGTAGTAAGATACTACAGACTGTACTCCCCTCCACATCATGAAGCTGTAAAGGCCTTATGAAATTGATGTACTAGAAAGATGAACTCCTGAGATATAAAGATATGATCAGTTATCAGTTTGACTGTGCACTTTTGAAATTCATTTTAGTTGGCTTTCAGCTGAGAAACAAACAAGATTTCAAAATGCAATTAAATTGTCATAAATGGCACCGCATAATAAGTTTATCCCTGTGAATGGCAAGGAAAACTCAAAGAAAAGGGGAAACAGACTCCATAACTGCCATTTTTACAGATATTGCAATATTTAAGACTTATCCGAATGGGGAGGTAATGCGCTTTACCACGGTGTGATTTCTAAAGCATGCTAATGTGTTGCACTTTAAATTGTTCTGTGTAGACCCTGCTAATGCACTTTAACATACTGCTATTTCAAACAATATTCCATTAAAGTGCACTAGGGAACCTTTAGTGCACACTAGCAGGGTCTACCCGGACCAATTAATGTGCAATACCTTAGTGCACTTTAGAAATCACACTCCTGTAAAGTACATAACCCCACCATGTAGACAAGCTCTTAGTATGAAAATGTGATGTTTTAAATGAAACTTCCTAAATATGCATTTGATATGTATCTGTAATAATAGATATTGTAAGTTACACAAATACTGATTATGAAAATGTACTTGTGGTGTAATGAATACTTACAAATTTGGGATCTAACCCAGCATCCAGTTAATTACATGAGTAACTTTACTCACATGAGTAATTTCATTTAAGATAATAGGACAAAGTTACTTATGTGCTCCACTGTATGATTCCCTAAGCCCTAACATTGCAAATGGATCCATATACAATAAAAGCTGTGTTATCTGGCACTTTACCAGCCGGAAAGCTCCATAAACCGCCATTTCTGCTCTTCATTGAAAGTTTGGTTTATAGTCTGGGTGGCGCCAGGCTGGCAGGTTCCCTACCTGCCTCCACGTGGCTCCCCAGAAGCAGCAACATGTCCCTGCTGCTCCTAGGTGGAGGAACAGCCATGGGGGGTTTGGAATGTGGGAGGGGATGCAGGGCTCAGGCTCTGGGAGGGAATTTGGGTGGGGGGGGGCTAGGGGCAGGGGGTTGGGCTGGATCTGGGCAGCGCTCACCTCGGGCAGCTCCCCCGCAAGCGGCAACATGTCCCTGCTGCTCCTAGGCAGAAGCTTGGCTAAGTGGCTCTGCACGCTGCCTCCGCCTGTAGGTGCTGCCCCCACAGTTCTCATTGGCCACCATTCCTGACCAATGGGATCTGCGGAGCCAGGGCTCAGGTTGGAGGCAGCATGCAGAGCTGCCTAGCCACATCTCTGCCTAGGGCAGTGACTCTCAACCACGGGTCTGGGGGGGGGGGGGCCGCCAAGCAGAGCCAGTGTTAGACTTCCTGGGATCCAGAGCTGAAAACTGAAGCCCCACCACATGGGGCTGAAGCCCAGGGCCCTGAGCCCCAACACCCAAGGCTGAAGCCAAAGCCTGAGCAATGTAGCTTTGTGGGGCCCCTGTGGTATGGGGCCCCAGGCAGTTGCCCTGCTTGCTACCCCCTAACACTGGCCCTGGCTTTTATATGTAGAAAACTAGTTATTGTGGCACAGGTGCGCCATGGTTTTTTTATAGCATGTTGAGGGGCCTCAGAAAGAAAAAGGTTGAGAACCCCTGGCCTAGAGGACATGTCATCGCTTGTGGGGAGCCACCCGAGGTGAGCACCACCCGGGTATGGCACCCCGTGCCCCAACCCCCTGTCCTGAGCCCCCTCCTGCACCCAAACTTCCTTCCCCCTTACTTAACCGGAATTTTTCACTTACTGGCACTCCCCACTACCCCAACAGGCCAGATAACAAAGCTTTTACTGTACCTGGGTGGTGTCCCATTGATCCCACTGGGATTATGTGTGGTGTCAGGGATCTGTGTTAGCAGATCCTGATACAAGATCAGGGTCTAAAATATTATTTCCTTTTTTACACGTGGACTGTAAAGATGTGCAATACGAGATTATTCTAGCACCCTGTGGAATACTTCAAGGTTTAAGAGTTCTAATAAATTTACTTTTATAATAGCAAAAAAAATTGTTAATGCAACATTAAGGCTGAGATGTTCAGCTAACTTTAAAACAATTGAACAGATTTTTCATTAAACTGTCTAGGTTAGCTCAGAGGTGATTTTGTAAAGCATTAGAAACTTCAGCCCAGTGTAACCATCCTGCATATTTCAAAAAAGAAAAGCTAGAGGCCCTGTCATGGACATTGCATGGACATTGAGATTCATGGCAATTTTCTTATGAACAGATTTGTGTGTCATGGCCTTGGTCGAAATTTGGGAAACCCAGATGAAAAACTGAAGAACTAGGAGCCTGGCCTCTCTTGTTCTCTATTAGTGTACCTGTCATCCTACAAAACTTTAACTTCATTCATTTATTTTACCTCACATAAGTATTGTTTTCTTTAAAACTGTGTGTACCTTTTATAATCTACTTTGTAACTAGATGAATATATTTTCTATTGCAGTTTATCATTCCCTCTGAAAAGAAACCTGAAATCCATAAAGATCAGCCACGTGCAATTTCTATTCAGAGTTCTGAAATGATTGCTACAAACACAAGGCACTCGCCAAACTGTAGGCACTCTGACCTGGAAGCCTTGTTCCAGAACTTCAAAGATTGTGAATTTTTCAGTAGAACTTTCACCAACTTTCCCAAATCTCATGACAGTTTTAATCTTCTGCACCCAATCTTCCAGAGACATGCTCATGAACAAGATACTAAGTTGCATGATGTTTATAAAGGTTATATCACCCCAAAGCTAAATAAATATGCACTAAAAACATCTGCTGCAACTGATGTCTGGGCTGTGCATTTTTCCCAATTTTGGATAGATTATGAAGGAATGAAAAGTGGGAAAGGCCGACCAATAAGCTTTGTGGATTCATTCCCACTCTCCCTTTGGGTTTGCCAGCCAACGAGATTTGCACAGTCACAAAAGGAACTCTTTTCTTATTATCAGACACCTTTTAACATTCAAAGAAGTGACTCTAGTGACCTAGCTAATAGACTTCAGCGCAAAAAACTTTTGAGGGAATATTATAGCACTGAGACAGAGCCCTTGACCAATGGCATTCAAAAGCTTCATCCTTCAGACAGCACTTCGGGAGTTCTGTCTGCAAGTTCTTCCTCTGATGCAGATGTACATGTCCTTGTTCATATTCAAAAACATGTGAGCATGCAAATCAATCATTACCAGTTCCATTTCTTATTGTTGCTCCATGACTCCCTTGTATTGCTCCTGGAAAACCTAAGGAAAGATGTAGAAGCAGTGACAGGCAAACCTGCCCAGCAAACAGATGTCTGCATTGGGATCTTACTTGAAAGTGCAGAAATAGCTCTATTGCTCCATCCAGTGGCTCAAGCAAAACCCTGCAAGTCTCCAGTTTTGGAAGAAGAAAGTCTCATGACAGAAGATCTTTCACCTTTGGAAAATGAGGAAA
The DNA here is from genome assembly GCF_011386835.1 of Chrysemys picta bellii. Classification (NCBI taxonomy): domain Eukaryota; kingdom Metazoa; phylum Chordata; order Testudines; family Emydidae; genus Chrysemys; species Chrysemys picta. Next base: position 86,935,085 of record NC_088791.1, on the reverse strand, counting down.
CTCTTGTATCAGAGAGTAAACTAATAACTAATGATATAACACAGACTGATAGTGTGGATATTAATTATGAAACTGAGTCCGTGAGCACTGAGGTTAACAAAGTCATTTTGATGGACCCCCTTCTTTTTAAATCAGATAGGGATATGGATTTTCAGAAGGGAATATCATTTTCAGATGATGCATTGGATACGTGTTTGGGGAAAACAAATGAAGATGATTGTAGTGGACTTTTTAGTAGGAGTGATTCAGAAGAAGTTTGTGTTGCATTAAGTGACAAAAGTAACTTGTATTCTAGGGATTTGGTGAATGTTTTAAATAACAGAGAAGATTCTATTGAGTTATTCACTGATAAAGAGGATGATAAAAATATTTTTTCAAATAAGTTAACTGATCAGAAAAGTGGAACTGAAGGCTCTCCTGTTAAAGTGGCAGATTTAGAACCAGAAACAGCCTTACAATCTGAAGAGCTTGCAATCAACAAAGAAAAAGTGTCCACAGTTAGAATGCTTGCAACCCAGTCTACATTAAGGTATAAAAGATTTTATATTTTAATTAGTGGAAAAGTTAGTTGATAGTACAAGTCAAATAAAATTAATAATTGTCAGAGATCAGGGATCAGCAACCTTTGGCACGCAGCCCGTCAGGAAAAGCCGCTGGCAGGCCAGGATGGTTTGTTTACCTGCGATGTCCACAGATTCAGCCGATTGCAGCTTCCACTGGCCGAAGTTCGCCGCTCCAGGCCAATGGGGGCTGCGGGAAGCGGTGCGGGCCGAGGGATGTGCTGGCCGCTGCTTCCCGCAGCCCCCATTGGCCTGGAGCAGTGAAGCGTGGCCAGTGGGAGCTGTGATCAGCTGAACCTGCGGATGCTGCAGGTAAACAAACTGGCCCGGCCCGCCAATGGCTTTCCCTGATGGGCTGTGTGCCAAAGGTTGCCGATCCTTGCCATAGATAATAGAGCTGAGAATTTAGTAGTTCAAAACAGATATCATTTTAAGCATTAATAAATTCTGTAGATATGCAGTGACAGTAGAATCCCCCAATAAATTAGGGTTAAAAATTGAACATTCTGTTTAACTAAACATTTAATTGTTTACAGAATACTGTATTTTCATATTCTTGAATAAATAGTTGTGAAAAATATAAATAATTGACGCATGTCTACAACGTAATTTACAGACCACGGTGAATGAATGCTCTACTTTGTTTACCTCTATTTTTTTTCCCCCTAAGGCAGTGTTTCCCAAATGTGGAATGCTGCTTGTGTAGGGAAAGCCCCTGGCGGGCCGGGCTGGTTTGTTTACCTGCCCCGTCCGCAGGTTCCGCCGATCGCGGCTCCCACTGGCCGCAGTTCGCTGCTCCAGGCCAATAGGGCTCCAGGCCAGTGGGAGCCGCGATCAGCGGAACCTGCGGACAGGGCAGGTAAACAAACCGGCCCAGCCCTACAGGGGCTTTCCCTACACAAGAGGCGTCCCAAGTTTGGGAAAGACTGCCCTAAGGATTACAGAATTATTTTGTATTACATACCAATGTTTCTTTAATTTTGTTCCTGTGTTGGAGGATTTTGATTTCTTTTCTAGAATTCTTTTCATTTTAAGTAATAATTTCCTAATATCTTTATATTAAAAAGTGGAAAGCCTAAGGAACGCTGCCAGTCCAACCTCCCTGCATTCTCTGTTTCTTATAAGAACATGAAGAGAAGTCCATCACAAGTCTCTTTGGATACCATTTCTATTGATAGTATGCTGTTAGAAGAACATTTGCTAGAGAGTGATGGAAGTGACAGCCAAAGCTTTATGGAGAAAGGTAAACAAATTTAATAAAATAATTACATACAATACATGAAAGTATTATCTAATAGTGTGCTAACAGGATATAGTGGGCTAAATCCTGTTTGGTTTACTCAAGCAGTTCTATTTACTGTACCAGTTGGTGGCACCAAATATTTTCCTACTTAAATGAAAGATATAATTTAAAAATAAACTGACAATTGACTCAGTTATTACCTCTTTCAAGGGTGGTGGTTGTGGTGGTTTTTGTTTTGTTTTGGTTGTTTTGGAGGAGGGAACCAAATTATAGTGCTATTGTAGGACCAGGAATTCCTTGGAATTACTCCTATTAGTGGACTGTAGGCCAGCAGTAGATGTTTGCAGGATTGGACTCTAAATTATGGTGGTGTTTTACCATTGCAAATGTGTATCAAGATTTTTGGTTTTAAAAATGTGGGGATGGGTAAGTGGTTTTCTTTGGCATTAACACTAGCAATGCTAATAACCGAACAGACAGATTTGACTCTCTCCTCATGGTGCAGTTTGTATTTATTGGCTGAATTCTGCTATCAGGTGGATGTCCAACTTCTGATTATTTCAGTGGGAGTCATTTGTGGGTATCTGAGGGAGAAATTTGGCCTGATGTTGAATATCTGTTAGTTTTAGATAATCTGTAGTACTGTGGGGTTATGTAAATTATGATGAGCTTCTAAGAGAAGGCCGATGAAATAATTTAGTTAAAAAGTAACATATACACTAGCAAGACTCTAAAAAGGTCAGTTTCCTCTGTACTCCTATCTTCCATCTGAATAGAAAAGTATTCTCAGCCCATATGTTCTTAACAAAATAAAGCTTTAACAAAAGAAAATAATATAGCCTGACTGAGTATTTCTATAAACAGAAGAACTGTAGCCACTTACACTAAAGGCTTTGAAAATGTATCTATACATATCAGTAACTTTTGGAGGACTTTAACAAACTTCCCACAGGGTGAAATTCACTTCTGTTGTGGAAGACCAGAGCAGAGCCCTTCTCCCCTCTCTAAGGTCTGGCCTACACTAGAGGGGGGGATCGATCTAAGATACGCAACTTCAGCTACGAGAATAGCGTAGCTGAAGTTAACTTATCTTAGTTCGACTTACCTCGTGTCCTCACGGCGCAGGGTCGATTGCCGTGGCTCCCCCGTCGACTTTGCTTCCGCCTCACGCCAAGCTGGAGTTCAGCAATCGACGGGAGAGCAATCAGGGATCGATTTATTGCGTCTACACTACACGCAATAAATCGATCCCCGATAGATTGATCGCTACCTGCAATCCGGCGGGTAGTGTAGACATACCCTAAAAGTACATGAAATGGCCATATAGGGGGCTTGTACATCCCCTCTGCACTGTGAAAGATCTCTGTGCCAGCCCATGTATACTGGCATGGAAGCCACAATGAATTGGCTGCGTTGGGCAGGAAAGGGGTCATATGTTCATGTGGATCCAGTATCCTGTGTAAAAGACATGGAAGAGCTATAGGTGCTATTCCACCCTACAAGCTGGAATAGCAAGCAGTCCACACCATGGCTGCATGGGTTGAAAGGGTGGATTTCATCTCCCTAATTGCTCCACCGTCATACAGTCTGAATACTTGGATTCTGTGTAGATGGAGTGGATTTCACCCAGAGAATATTTTGTGAGAGAGAGATTAGGTGTATAGATAGATAGATCAATAAGAACATAGACAAATTAAGAAATTTCCTTTTGTATTGCCAGTGCTAACTAACAATCAGTTTGCCACATGAGCTTAGTGACATGACAAAAATCAGTATACCTATTATTTGATTAATTTATTTATTTATTATAGTTTTGTTTATTAATAATTATCCAAATAAAAGCTTTTATAAAAGGTTTAAATATTATTATACATATCTTAATATTAATGCATGAACAATTCAGATTACATTATATTGACCTTTCATATTTTTCTGATGATATGCATATGGAAGCTATCACAGGCATGAATTACCAAAGGCCAGCAGAAAGCGTGCAAGACGAAGTCACAGGAGTTGACAATTATGGTGGGTCATCTCCAGATGCCATCAGTGCAGCTTCAGAGAGTGCTCAAGAGACTAATGAAGAAATGGTAATGTTATTGAAATTCATTAAAGGAGCAAGTTTAGTAAATTAAACAGTAACTGACATGAAAGTGGTGCTGAAATATTTGTTTTTTCTTTTAAAGGTGACTTGAAAATCGTTTTTAAAATTCATTAGCTATGTAGATTTATATTCTGAATGCTCCAATAACAAGTAAGGGTGAATGTAAACACATAATTGATTTTAGATTTTTCTTCTTTTTAGGGTCTCTGAAATTGAAGATTAACTACTTCTGTTCCAAGTAATGCCCAGTATGTACTATGCTGGTGGCATTACACCCACTTTGGAGACCTGGAGTATGGAGATGTCCTCTTGAAAGGTCAGTTAAGTGGCTTTTTTCTTTTTTAATATATGGCATGGTTTTGTGAATTTTTTTAATATGAATATATATATAACCCAAAGTGTAGAACATATTTATTGTAATCTTTGTGTCACCATGCCCTGTAGTTTAATCATAATAATAATAAAAAAAAAAAAAGCCACTTTTCTAACCATCTCCCCTCCCAAGGCAATCTCCATGCACTGATAGAGTTCCATGGTGGTTGCATCTCCTCTTTCTATTTAGCTGTCCATTTATACCATGCTCATCACTGTGGTTATCTGAGGTTCTTGCATAGTAAATTATTATCATAATTCAGAGTAGTAATCTGAGGGTACAGGACACCTAAAAAAGAGAAACATGCTTTTGAAATCAGTTTTGTGCAGACTTCCCTCCTACACTCCCTTTGGAAACATTCAGCATATAACTCTACAGTTGCTGAGTTTTTAAAAAACATTTGCAAATTATCTTTTTAAAGAAAACCTTACTTAACAAATGATTAGATATATACACTTCTGAGTAAGTATCTTTTTGGGTCAGTTTTCAATAATAGTCTTGACATTTGTGTATGTAAATAATAAAGAATGTGTGAAAACAGAATCTGTGTGTGCAAATTAAGTGTGTGCAAATTCCATTTTAACTTGTAGTTTTCTATTTGTAGAAGATGAGTTGAGGCCCCTTAGAAAACTTGGCCCGTAATAATAAAAATAATTAGCATATATTTCAAAAAGTGGCACCAAGACTTGACGTTTTGAAGCTGTTGACTACATTTGTTGCCTGACAACAAGGTATTAAAATTTAATAAAATAAGAGGAAAGGGCAGACTAGTAGAAGAGCACAGTGCATTACCGTGCAGTATCAGAGTTTGGGACTCGAGCTAGGGTTCCTCTCTCTGGCTTTGATTCAGCATTTGAATGGTGTCAGCTACTCACATGCTTAATATAAGGCACATGCTTAAGGTACTATAGGTATGACTAAAGCAGCATATTCAGTGTCTTGGGGGAACCATCTCATGTTGTTGTGACCCTTCTGGCTATTTCCAAATCAGTATCGATGGGCTGCAGGGGGGAATAGCATCTGCTTTTCATTGTGCATCAACTAGTTTATTATAGGGTGGAAGGTGAGGAAATAAAAAGCGAAAAATAACTGTTCTTTGTGTCTCTGAGTACCTCTCTGGTGAGTGGGGGGAAAAGTGGGTGGATAAGGAGCCTGAATTCCAAAATGTTTGTTTGAATTGCTTTGATACGAGTTTCCTTTTGTAATATTTGAATGTTGTAATTTTAAAAAATTTAATTTATAATCTCAGTTGTATCTTAACTTGTTGATAGATGTCTGTTGTGGTTTTTAAAATCTTTGGCGTTAATGGTGAAATTGACATCAAAGGTGAAGACACAGAAGTATGCCTTCAGGTGAATCAGGTGATACCAAGCCAGTTGGGCAATATCAGTGTTCGACATTATCTTTGCAACAGAACTGTGGGTAAGAATTAACAAGAGATTTCAGTTCCACTCTCACTATTGAATTTGAGTTGAAAAAACATTTGTTTTTACTATGAAAGAGTTATTGGAAGTTTTATGGTTGTCTTCCCTCTAATACATAATCATATAAAAATATCTGTATTAGTCTCAAACTTAAAATACCAAAAAAGCCTTGTGATTCTATTCCAATTACCTTCTTTCTTAATTATCAAGCAGTGAGTGGTAGGGGAATAAAAATAGAACTGCTCAGGATGGTGTGAGTAAAAAAACAAAACAAAAACCAAATGAATTACATTGAATTCTGCTGATTCACTTTTTATCAAATATCCTGCATTAGATTGTTGATATTTTATAAAGCTGGAACTTCATTATTATCACTCTCTAACTTTTTTTAATTTGAGTATTTCTTGGTCTGGTGAGCCTTCAATGAGAGCAGATCATTCTTTACTTCAAAATAACTTCAAAAATTCTAGTCTATGGAAATACATCTCAACACGCACACTTCATGTTAATTTTAAATTTCTTATTTAAGGAAAGTTACTATCTAGCCCTGTACCTGGAGGGATGAGGTGCAATTATATATATATTTTTTAAAAGCTTGATAAGATTCTGATGCTTAAATGCTGCAGCTGTGAAAGATTATTATAGTATTGCATTGCCATTTAATAGCACATTAATCATGCTTTTGCAATGAATATGTCTACCTAGTCCAGAATTACTTTTGCAGTAGGTCCAAATATGTCTCTATTTCTGGAGCTCTACACATCAAAATAAATAGAACTCTGTAGTGGTATGTATCTCTTGAATGTATCATGTGATCATCATTGGTACCTTATTTCAATTGAATTAATTGCCTCTGTCCATAAATCAGATGTACAATTCCATAGAGATCACTAGTTCTGTGGAGCATGGCTTTGCTTCTTTAGAGATATCCCCAGGTACATTGCAATGAAGGAAAATCCTGTGGAGCTCGGGATATGTATGAGGGTGTAAACCTTGATAAAAGCAATGTAGCAGAATGAGCTGGAAGACACTTAAAAAGTTACTTTTTTGGCAAATGCATAGTCAAGTATAGTTGGGGAGAATAAGGGATAGCATAGGGAAAGGAAATTAAAATAGAAATAGGAAAATAATTATGATCCAAAATTTGGTTCCTGGTTAGTCGTACTTGAATGACTTTAAATTAAATCCACCTGTAACTGTTTCCGATTTCCCAGTTTGAAATTGTTGGAATGTACCTAGAGAACTGGGGAGGTTTAATTGAAAACATCTAAATTAATATTTAAAATTAATCCCTCTGTTGTGAAAAGGATAAATTTGAAGTAAGGGCCAGAATCTCCGCATAGTTCAATTGACTTCACTTGAGTTATATCAGTAAGCATATTTCAATTGACTACCATCTGAGCATCTGGCCCAGTAAGTCTCCTCTTTTGTCATGATACTCAATGTGAATAGTATAGTACAGCTTAAAAATATTTGAATGCAAGCCTTACAAGTTATAGCTACATAACAATCAGCCAGTAAACTGATTCAAAAGGATTTTAACTATTCTTTTTGGTACTAGTTATTTTTAGTATGTTAAACCTGAAGAGATAATAAGTAAGGAAAAGATCTATTTCTTTTGCATAGCAAATGGATAAATATTGAAATTTTATCTAATATTTCTGACCATCTTCCTTTTATAGAAATGCCCAATTCAGAGTGTCAGTTGCCCTCTAGTAGGTAGAGATATTGAGACTAATAATCAGAAACTGCTGCTCTATTTTATTAGTACGCACTCCTGTTCCCATTGAAGTAATGGGAGCAGCATCTGGCCCTTTATTCTAGCTATTAAATTGTTACCGTTTTCTCAGTACCAGTTACTTTCTTTTTTACACATTAAGGCTTCGATTCAGAAAAATATCCCTTCTTCAAGTGGTTGCATACTTGTATTCCACTCAGGTTTATTTATGCCCAGCACACCAGAGCCAGAGAGTTTTCTGTAGCAGTACCTGTTGGGGTGGCGCACACGCCTGGCACATCCTTGTGGCCTCTCCTGAGGCTATATAAGGGCTCTACTGCCCCAACCTCCCTCAGTTCCTTCTCACCATCTGTGGCCTGAGTCAGAGCTACCTGTGAGGTTTACCTCACATTTTTTTTCTTTTGATGCCTCATAAGCTTGTGGTGGCGGTACAGCAATAATGCTGGTGCTGGAACTGTGTCAGCAAATTCAGCTTTCTGCTTTTCCTGTAAATAGTTAGAACCCAGTAGTTAGGTTTCCTTCATTGTTTTAACTAGTTATGAATTAGTTTTTGGTGTGATGCACCGATGGCATGCAGTGCTCACCGAGCTTTAAGCACTGCTTGTCTTGAGAGGTGTCTATTCGCAATAGCGACCCCTCATGCTCTGCCTTTTGTGCCTCAGTAAGGAACATATTAAAGAGAGGTGCAGTATCTGCCATTCTTTTCAAAAACAGAACACAGATATCCAAAAATGTAGGCCTCAAGCAACACTTTATGAAGCAAGCACTGAAACCTGCCTCGGAGTCAGGGCCTTCAACTGCACATCCTGCCTCTTGCATGTAATCTGTTATGGAGGCTGCAGTGATCTCTGACAGATCCCTGGACTCAGACTCTTTTCCTTGGAGAAAGAGAGGTCAGTTGTCTTCAGGGCTTCCCGGAAAGAGGACCCATAAAACATATTGGAGCCCCTCCAGGCTGAAGAAATATGGTGGTGGTTCTTCTTTGAAGGAGGACTGGAAACATTGTCGGGACTCCTTGGGTACTCATGTACAACTGGGCTGTCAACCTGTCTCTCCCCAGCACTGCAGCGGGAAGGTATTGGTACTGTACCATCAACTCTGGTACTGGCTATGGGATAGCTGTTGAGTCCAGTACAAGAGAGACAGTTCCAGCACCAGCATTATTGGTGGTACCACCATCACAAGTTTGTGGCATCAAAAGTCTCTCTATGTCTTTCTCTCATGGATTCTTCCTGTGGTACAGGAGTCCTTTGAAGTGAAGGCATCTCCTGCGGCTCCCAGCCCATTTGGATCTTTGGCTCCAGTACAGAGATTTAGTGGTATCAGTGCCAGTATCAGCCAAGAAACATGACAAAGACTAAATCCTGGCATCTTCGGCACCGATGCATATCGTGTACCAGTGTGATCTTCGGCTTTGGCATCTGCCTTCAATCAACAAGTCACCTACTTCCATGTGTAAGTGTTGACAAGTGACAAGATTCTGAGATTAGTAGTGGCAGGTCAACATTATCAATACACAGTACTTCCTTTTGTCCTGTCCTCAGCCCCACACATATTTATCAAGTATATGGCAATGGTAGTGGCCTACTGAAGGAGAAAGGGGATTTGTGTCTTCCCTTACCTAGATGATGTGTTAGTGCAAGGCAGATCCAAGCACCAGGTTCTCTCCCATGTCCAGCTTATCTATCTTTTCCATCGTCTATGACTCATGCTGAACAAGAGAGAGTCCACATTAATTCCCATACAAAAAATCAAATTAATTAGGCCCTACTCAATTCTACATATTCGATGGCTTTTCTCCCACAGGACAGGTTTCAGACTATTTACCAGTTATGCGCCTCTCTCAAGTTATACCCCACCACCACAGTCCAAGAATGTCTAGCGTTATTAGGCCACATGGCCTCATATATTTAAGTGACCCTGCATGCCAGGCTATGCGTGTGCATCCTTCAGGGGTGGCTGAAGTTAGTCCATTGACTGACCAGACACCGGTTGTACAAGTTGATCCAGGTTCCTCCTGGGTTCCCAATAATGGTGGATGGATAAGAAAAACATATGCAGAGGTGTGGTATTTGCTTGCCGCCACCTGATCAAGACAATCATTACTAATGCCTCTCTGATAGGGTGAGGTGCTTTCAGAGGTGGGTGTAGAATCCAAGTTTTATGGATAGAGCAAGTTGCAGCTCTTCATTTCAATATCCTCGAGCTTCGATCATTCATAGTGCTTGCTGTGCTTTTCTCCCTCACATCAAGGGCTCACCGACAATACAACTGCAATGTACTCTCTGCACAGACAGGGAGGGGCATGATCTGAACAGCTTTGTCAAGAAGCGATGAAATTCTGGCACTTTTGCATCAGGGAAGACATTGCTCCCATTGCTGCTCACTTACCTGGCTCCCAGAATCAATTGGGTGACCATCTCAGCAGGACAGTCTCCTGGAATCACAAATGATCCCTCAAGAACAGTGGGCTGAGGACCATCTTCAAAGCTTGGGATATTCATCAGTTGACCTATTCACAATGAAAGACAATAAGGAGTGCCGTCAATTTTTTCCTCAAGTGTGGGAGCTTCAGGCTCTAATGGCAGGACCTCCATGTGTGTTGTTTTCCAAGATAAAGAGCCTTGAGGCCTCAGTCTACATTTTTAACCAAAGTAGTTCCAGTGTTCCATCTCAGCAAACTATACTTACCTGTTTTTTCCCCCCCTGAAGCTGCACTCAAGTAGTGATAAAGAGCGACTTCATACTTTGGATAAGGTGAGCCACTGGCCTATTATCTGGACAGAACCAATCCTTTTAGGTTATCTCCTTGGCTTTGTGTCTCATTTGCTGACAATAAGAAAGGTAAGGTAGTTTCAGCACAGACAGTTTCCACGTGTATTACTTCCATGACGGCATTAAACACCCCTTTCTGGAGAGACTGTTAGCCTGAACCCTCATTGAATGGGCCATCTCAGCAGCCCTGCAAATGTCTAGCATTGGGATGGCCCTAAGAAATATTACCATTTGGTCCTTCTGTGCATGTTTTCATGCATCGTTATGCCATCATGACTGCTTCAAGAGCTGATGCAAATTTGGGAGAGCAATTCTGCCATCACTATTTAAGTAGATTCCAAGCCCCATCTCCTAATAGCACTGCTTGTGAGTCATCTGAGTGAAATACATATCTGCAACCACTTGAAGAAGAAAAAACGGTTACTTATCTTTATTGTGACTGTTCTTTAAGATGTGGTTTGCATGTGTATTCCACAACTGCCCATCTCAAAGAACAAGAGTTACGATACAGGTAAGTAATCATTTTGTTCAGGAGAGCACTTAGTTAAATGTGTTAAATATTCTCCTGAACATGGATAGACTTAAGTGCTTTCCTGAATCATAGTCTTAAGTAATTTATTCAAAACAAAACAAAACAAAACAAAAAGCTTGCGATGGGCTTGGTTTTGTATTTACTGTGCATACAGATCTCCCACTGAAGACAACACAAGTTTTGCATGCAGAAAGAATGCAGGATCCTTATATATACTGTTATGTCTATTACAAGCTACTTGTATGTACCGTTTATTGCTCCTTGTACTACTTTTAAATTATAAATTAAGAGATGAGGGGAAAAAAGGTGATAGAAAATTGCTCACAATAAATTATGCGTATGCACTATTATAATTCTGATTTATCTCAAGTATGGCGTTTTCTGAATAAAAAAATGAAATTGGTTAATTTGTTGGAAAACTAGTTATGTTTCTATTCCTCTTGTGATTATGTAACTACAATGCAGGTAGAAATGATTGCATAATGATTGCTTATTGGAGTGCCTTTTGTGTGCTCTAAAGTTTTAATCTTAATTTTGTTTTCTTCTACACTAGGTTCAGATCATAAATCTGTGGCTGGACCAATTAAGTCATCACCTGAAATTAATTTGAGATGGGAAAATGGGCCAAGTGCTGTAGTACACTCTCTACTGGCTGTAAAAAATGGCTTTCTACAGTGTCACGTGGAGAATTTTAGTGCTGAATTCCTAACATCTTCCCTCATGAACATTCAGCATTTTCTAGAAGATGAAACTGTTGCAGCAGTAATGCCTATGAAGATTAAAGTTTCTAATACAAGGATTAATTTAAAAGTATGTTAACTAGGAGCCATTTTGCTTCTCTTAACTGTTTAGACTGTATGTTCTTGTTTCTTTGCTGATAAGTTAGTAATCTGGATATAGTTAACTTCAAAGAAATTCATATCTTATTCTTTAAAGTCTTAATTGGATATTTACGATTAGATAACACTAAAGCAATTTTAAAAATCCATGAACTGGGTTAGCTCAATGGCTTGCCTAGAGGTAAATTTGGTGCATGACCAAACTGGTTATAGGAATTAATGTTTTATACTTTGTGTCTTTTTTTTCTTTACCATGTCATGGTCCCCAGAATAGCAGCAGCTGGGAATGTAACAGATAAGGTGTTCCAATTTCCCAAGGGTAGAGTGAGCCTTTTGTTGCTTTGCAGTAACACCTGCTTTCCAATCAAAATCAGCATTAACAGAGAAGTACGCTATAGGCTCATCAGCCCTCCTTCGAGGACAGTTGTGGTAATGAGAGCTTAGCATAGAAGGAGGAAAGAGGTTATGAGGACTCAAGTTCAATCCAGTTTACCTACTAACTAGAGCCCAGATTTCATGTTTTACCCTACCTAGAAATATTTACTAAATAATACAAGCCTTTCGCACTAGTGTGGCTTAAAATAGCAACATTAAGAGAACACCGCAGTGCAGTCTCCTAGTTTTTCCCCTAAAACACTTAAAGCAGACAATGATTTCACTGAGGGGCAGCCAGAAAGGCTGTTATAAGTGTAAGGAAGTTTGTTGTTGTTGGGTGTGGGGTTTTGTTTTGTTTGTTTTTTGGTTTGTGTTTTTTTTTTTTTTTTTTTTTTTTTTTTTTTAGAGATTTAGGGTTATAGTGTCACTGCTGCCAAAAATAAAAAAAAACCCTCAGACACAAATAGCCTTGGAAATTTTCAAAACAGTGAGAGATGCAAGGGACTCAATTCCCAAATTTGGGACCCAAGATAGGGGGTGCCTAATTCTACATTTGGGGCTCAAACCTAAACTGTGCCACAGTCGGGCTTAAATTTAAGCGCTGCTTTAAGTTGCACCAGTTAGGGCAGTTTCCATTCTGCCAGCTCAAGGGTGCAGCAAAGTTCTGATTCCCTCCCTGTTCCAACAGCTCCTTGTATGGTGGCCTCACACCATCTGAGGAATGTCTGTGCTAGGGAAATTTTCAACTGCTTGCTTAGGCAATTTTTAAGTGCCATTTGTGCCATTGGAGCAGCACAAAGGGCACTTAGTGAAGGCTTTTGCAGCTCAAATTGTCACTTAAGCACCAAGTTGAGTGCCCAGATTCAGGAATGACTGCTTTAACATATATTCCCCTCATTTTGAAAACTGGGCTTCTGTATTTTCCTGGGAGGGAGGGCAGGCTCAGGCAAAGTTTTTGACAAAATAGTCAATTTTGTAGGTAAAGACTGTACATTAAGCTGTTATTAATAAGAGGTTATGGGCAGTGAAGAATTCACTGTGCAACCCTCACCAAGTCACCATGAAGTCAATCAGTTCTTCACTTTATGGCTGGATTGCCCATTTAGTGGGATATTTTCTTTGCATTGAAGTTGGCACACTGTTTCCTGAGTGAGTTTTGAGGGTTGTTTTTTCATACTGCAGTCTTCACTCTTTGAAAGAGCTGTCACACTTTAACAATTTGTTTTTGTTATTTATCTGCTGATGCTGATAATGCTGTTGATATGTTTTCTTTCTGCTGGCATTAGACAAGTTACTCTGCTTGACAGGAACAGTGAGCCGTAATTGAGGAGAAACCACCACAAGCAGTTCGAGGTTTCTTTTGTTTTTTGGCTGCAGTGGTATTGCTGAACTATGACAGCTTTCATCCCAATTTAAATTCTTTAAAAAAAAAAAAAATCTTTCCCCAAAGTATGGTAGATGCAGCCCTACTGTCTTTAAAGAGTTCAAGGGACAATCAGATGAGAGATTATATAGCACTGGTTTGTTAACTCCATTTCTGGTGAGGGCTCCTGTACTAAAGAATGTCTTGCTTTGCTTTGTTCTCATTGAGATATTCTAGTCAAACTATATATGCTGACTTCAGTGGGCTTTCATCAGACATACATTTGTCTCTTTGTGTTTCTGTAGTAATTTTAATGGTACTGACGTTTTGTAGATATCTGATTAGAAAATTCTGTCTGAATGCACTTCTAATGAGAGGGGTTTGGGGGTTTCATTAAGTCCGTTCAAATATGTTTAATTGCAGTTTTTAATTAGCTGGTTTGATTTCCTACCATTGATAAAGAGATACAACATTAAAAATCCTATTTTTATTACTTTTATTCTGTAGGATGACAGCCCACGTGATAATCTCTCAGCTCCTGAACCAGCCCCTGTAACACTGCATATTGACCTACTTTTGTTAGAGAGGAATGACGATGGCTCTTTTTGCATCAGAGGTGTGTATTGATACATTCTCCCCAAAATCTAACATATTAACAATTGAAAGTACATGCTGCTATATTTATGTAATGTTTCTACTTTGCGTGAACATTGTTTTGAACATGTAGCTAGTAATTAAAAGTGAGTTACCCCACAGAATTGCTAATAGCACTGTGGCTATGTCTACGCTGTGAGCTAGGGGTGTGATTCCTAGTTTGTGTACATGTACTGGTACTAGCTCAGAGCTAGTGTGAATATAAGAGGAATCACACCCCTCGCTCATAGCTTAGATGTAGCCACAGTGTACATTGTACATTAAAAATGAAACTTAATACAGTCTAGCCAGGGAAAACAATCCCTAATAGCAGTGTTTTGACTGTGGCCCTGGTCCTGCAAGTCAAACCAATGGATGCATAGTGGTTCATATCACTTCATAGTACATGTATTCAATTCCAGATTCATTCAGAGATGACTAAACACAATTTAACTGTCTAAATGTTGCAGAGAAGTGGTGACTTGTTATCTCAGCTATTTCTTATACATATATATTACAGGTAACTACATAATGAACAGCTAAGTACTGTTATTTATTACTACTTATTTGCATTGCAGTAGCACCTAGAATCCACAGCCCCATTGTGCCAGATTCTGTATGTATAATAAGGAAATAAGTTAAAGCATTGTATGACAGAATGCTGAACCAGCACTCTCATCACTGATTAACCTGTTACCTCACTGGGAGGGGGCTGATTAAGGAGAGGAGTCCCTGATTACCAGATCAGTTTGGAGCTCACAAACTAATTAGTCCATTAACAAGGAGAGTGGATAAAAGAGCACAGGAAGAAAGTGGGAGACAGAGAGAGGCAGAAGAGAGAGGGAGGCTGGGCCTGACAAAATGGAGTTCTCTGGGAGGAGGAGACACTTTTTCTCCCCCCTCCCTTTTGGAGAAAGGACAGTAAAACTGGATGAAATTGTAACTGCTGTGACTAACTGAATGTGGAAGGTGGTAGAGTAAAACACTAAATAAACTTAATGGTGGTATCTACATGAGGGAAGACCTCTGAACGATCTGTGTGAAGCAAAGAGGACAGGAACAATAGATACCTTATCAGATGTAGTTTAAAACAAAAAAAATTCTCTGTCTAGAACAAGTATCTGCTTGTGATTCTGTGTATTATGGAGGTACCATAGCAGATCCATAGGAAGGATTGCATTGAGATTTGCATCTAAAACTGGGATTTAACCTCTGTTACATATGAAAAACATACCTGTGTGCATACACTCATTTGTGTGCAAACATGTAGTTTGTCTGGGTGTGTGGACATACACTATATACACACAAATCATACTGCATAACAACATGCAATAAAGACTTATATTTAGAAGATGGGTCTTCACCACTTACCTTGCACAGCTACTTAATGAATCCACCTACACAAAGTGAGGATAGCGTGCATATTTTTTTGTTATACATCATCTGGTACATTAGAATTATGCTTCTTAGTCATCTTAGATGCTTCAAAACTGAAAACTGTGAGTGTTTATTATTGTATGTGCAAATATACAATTCTAAGGTCTCTTTCAATCATTTGTATTCTCCCAATTCGGTAAAATGTATTTAAGTTATAAAGTTCTCTCATGTTTCCCTATTCCTTTGGTATAGACGCCTCAGGTGTAGTGGATGCCAATGTGGAGGTCAAGTACCTTCAGCAATGAAGAGATGTGTGTATCTGTATACATAGTCATGAATCCTGAAGTATGTTTTTTTTTTTTTTTTTAATACAATGGCAAATTCATGTTGTTTAGAGAGAAATGTTTATGAAGATTTAGATTACTAAAAAACTGCACCTCTCATTTTGCCCTGCCTGCAAGTACGTTAAACACATGAGTGTATCTTTAATCATATTAAATAGAAGAAAGTTTCTTTAATGTTAAACTTGGAAATATTTAAAATTGTCTTGTGTTAAGGCCTGGTCCAGAAGGCTTTTCACACCATGTCTTCATATGTAAGTACAGGCCCCATCCTGACTGGAACCCTTGGGGTATGTCTACACTTCAGTTAAACACCCACGGATGACTTGGGTTCATGGGGCTTGGGCTGCGGGGCTGTACAATTGCAATGTAGACACTCAGGCTGGAGCCCAAGCTCTGGGACACCATGAGACAGGAAGATCTCAGTCTAGGCTCCAGCCTGAGCCTGAATGTTAACACCACAACTTTATAGCCCCGAAGCCCAAGCCCCAGGAACCCAAGTCAGCTGACATGGACCAGCTGTGGTTGTTTAACTGCAGCCTAGACATACCCTTAGGCACTATTGTAATACTGTTATTATTAATAAATGTGTAACAGACAAAACTCCCATTGACTTGAGTGCAAGTTACATGCATGTGACAATCCCAGTCTAAAATATTATTTAGATATACTTTTTGAATAGTTAGTTTCCTTATGTTTAGTTAACTAATCATTTAAAATATTTTTTCCATTATGATGATTTTTGACATTGTTCATATTTACTATTTCTTTCTTTAAGCTGCTGTGTGTGTGTGTGTGTGTACACTGGTACCAATGTGTGTGAGTATTATATATAACACACACACCTTTTTTCTCCCTTCTAAAATATATATCTTTTATTTTAATGTGATATTGACAAGAAGACGGAGGTATAATTTTAATGTTAAAATTGTACTTGTTGGCCATTTTAATTCAATATTAACAAGATTCAATAAAAACTAAACATTTCAAACTTCCTGCTGTGTTTCTATGAAACAGGTAATCAACCACTAAGCAATGATGTGTTGAATTACAAGAAATCGAGTGCTACAGTGCAGCAAGTGAGTGGCGTTACCAGAAACAAAACGCAGGATTATGTGTCTCAAGCCACACAGACTTCTCCAGAAATCCCCAGACCTTCTACATCAAGATGGACTACAGCTGATTTCCTCAAAGAGGAGGTAATGATAAACCTAAGTTAATTTTATTTTAATTTTATTAAATTGCATTGTAGTAATAAGCAATTAAAACTGTTTAATTGTTACAGATTATATATTTTGACTGTTAGAATATCATTTTGCTTGAGAAACTTGTTTTTGTGTGAACTTAGAAACAACAAGGCATAGACACCATACTATGGTTAAATGCAGAGGATGCAACTTTATTTAAAACTATTGTCTAATTGGGTTACCCATCCCAAAATAGCCGGCAGAGTTGTTCCAGTGTGGATCTCAACTGGTACCAATGTCCCGGGTATACCACAAACCTTAGGGGGAGTGTGAAGGCCATTGCCCCCTCTATACTCTCAAGCCTGCCCAGAGAGTCATCCTCCACACCAGAGGTAGGAGGGTTAAAATGAGATTGAGCTTCACCATGCAATATGTGTGCCCAGGACTCATGCCCAAACAGCTCAGTCACACCTTTCCTAATCCAGCCACACCAGAACCTGCCAAAGTTGAAATTGTGATTTAAACTTCCCAAACCAGACCTCTTGGATGCTGGGTGGCAGGTGAGAACCCACTCAGCAGTTTGCCATATCGTAAAAATCCCTTCTTAGACCCCAAAACTGGCAATCAGCCTAGCCCATGGCATCACCAGAGATCCAGCTACTAGATTAAGGGTGGGACTGACACAAGGAGCCCACAGTGGCAACCTTTCCTTGGCAGCAAACTGTTGCATCAACCCCCCTCCTGCTGCACTATCAGCAAATGTGAGCCAATCTTCTAGGTCCAGAACATGTCTCCACTGCATCCTACACCATCACAGCTGCACCTCAGCTAGCAGGGTGAGCATCTGCACCCAGCATTTGTAAATGTTACTCTGACAGGAGAAAGTTGCCAGTACACAGAAATACTAATGCCTTTCTTTTTCAATTTAATCATTTCAGCTTATTGAAGAAAACGAATGTCTTAAACAGGAACTAGCCAAGGCTAAAATGGCTCTGGCTGAGGTCCACATGGAAAAAGACACTCTGCTTCATCGTATAAAGAGGATGACTATTGAACATCAACAGTAGTGGATAATGTATTCCAAAAATTGCACTGGAGTAAGAAGGGCTGTATTTAAATACTGTTTGTGAATTAGTGGAAGAGTCTTTTGACATGAGCATAGAACAACGTATTTATGGAATAAATACTATTCTGAGAATTTACGAAGGATTAGGATTAGACACTGCAATTGTGTTTTTCTGTTTAGCCTTGTTTAAACTGCAGTGATGCAGGAAAAATCAGTTTATACTGTACTTTACTAATTTTCCTAACAACAAGGATATGATTCTCTTAATTTTAATAATATCGGAGGAAATGTTATCTGGGGAACAGATCTGATAATGAGATTGTTCAATGGGCAAGGGAAGATGTTTACATAAGTAATTGAGTAAAATGTGTGCCAGCATCCTTGATATATGGTATCTTTATTCGCTACGATAAAATGATTTTTACTGTTAACAAATATTTTAAAGGCGATTACATTTGCACTATAAACTGAATGGATCCCACTCTCTGGCCATTAAAACTTAATATAATTGGCCTCAAACTGGCCTAAAGTCAGTGTAACTGGCCCAGGCAGGATCACCAAGTTTAAGAGTAATCTTCCTGTAGCATAGATACTTACACTGCTCTCTTCCACTGCTGGTATACCTGAGTAAAGGATTGGGACCTTAGGACAAGGATCGTAGTATTGGATACCCCTGCCAGGCAAGTCCTTGGCTTTATTGTGGATATTGCAGTCTGGTGTAATTCAGATCATCACTTAAACTGTTCTCCCCCACGCAGAAGGACTTGTCATGCACAGAGACAGCAACGGACCAGGAGTCTGTGCAAGATGAGCTTTAGCCATCTTTACATACACCCCTGACCCATGTGCTGCATGGATCAGCCACGCCCAATGTATTTAAATATGTAACTGTTCATTTGTTAAAACAAAAACTTACTAGGATTAATAAATTGTATATTACTGTGTTTGAAAAAAACTTTAGAGAATCATTAATTACCCTGTTGAACTTGTGAAGTTACATGAAAGTGTAATTATGCAGTTTAAACTGTGGGTGATTTGTACAAATTGAACTATAATTTTCTGCTAAAAGAACTGATACAAATGTATAAATAAAAAAGCACAGAATACAGACTTTGAGTGTGCTTCTATCAGTTTTAGCAACAACAAACAAAAACAAGTACATTCCTTTGAGTCTTTGTTTTTGCTAGATGTAATTCACTGAATAATGTAACTAGTGACCTTGTTGCATCTGGCAACTGAAGACCTTTTAATTGATACTACACTTGTTGTTTCTGCACCATAGGTTATTTGAGGGAAGTTTTGTTTGCATATCTGCAAACAAATCTATCACAGTCTTTAATATCCTATGGTTTGACTTTGCATATTCAGACTATTGAACTGTTTTTAACTAAAGTTTAATGTAAGACATCTTGGAGTCACTGGAAACATCTGTTCAGTGTGCAGTGGCAGTCAAAAAAGCTAGCAGAATGTTCGGAACCATTAGGAAAGGGATAGATAATAAGAAAGCAAATATCATAATGCCACTATATAAATCCATGGTACGCCCACACTTGAATACTGCGTGCAGATCTGGTTGCTCCATCTCAAAAAAGATATATTAGAATTGGAAAAGGTACAGAGAGAGGCAACAAAAATGATTAGGGGTATGGAACAGTTTCCGTATGAGGAGAGAGTAAAGATCAGGATTGTTTAGCTTGGAAAAGAGATGTTTAAGGGGGGGATATGATAGAGGTCTATCCAATTATGAATGGTGTGGAGAAGGTGAATAAGGAAGTGTTATTTACCCTTTCACATAAACAAGAACCTAGGGTCACCCAATGAAATTAACAGGCAACAAGTTTAAAACAAAACAAAAAAGGAAGTACTTCACACAACGCACAGTCAAGCTGTGTGGAACTTGTTGCCAGGGAATGTTATGAAGACCAAAACTATAACTGGGTTCAAAAAAGAATTAGATAAGTTCATGGAGGATAGGTCCATCAGTGGCTATTAGCCAAGATTGTCAGAGATGCAATCCCATGCTCTGGATGTCCCTAAGCCTCTGATTGCCAGATGCTGGGACTGTATGAAAGGGAATGGATCTTTCAGTAATTGCCATGTTATGTTCATTCCCTCTGAAGCTTCTGGAATTGGCCACTGTGGGAACACGGGATGCTGGGCTAGATGAACCCTTGGTCTGACCCACTATGGCCATTCTTATGTTCTAATACAGAATTTGCACTGATAAAAATAGTTGGTTAGAATCTATGATTTTTACTAGGAATTTTTAGGAAAGGGGTACATTGTACACTATTTAAGAGCCCACCTCCTGAAACCCTTACGTTGGTGAAGCCTCCACTCTACAGCGGAAGTTTTGCCTAAGTAAGAATTTAAAAATGAATTCAAGACTGGACACTAAAGGAGAAACTAAATATAAATCACAGGGTATGTATTAGGATAATGAAGTGTTGATAGTATAGTCTGAGACTCAACTCACCAGCTCCTCAACTGGTATAATTCTGCTTAAAGTTAATGGAGTTAGGCCAGTTAACACCAGCTAAGAATCTGGTCCAACTATCTGAGAAAGAGAGAGAGAGAGAGAGAAATGTAGAGTGCTTGCTAACGTGCTGCTGGGTTTTGGAGGAGTACTTTTCTGCATTAAGGTATTGTTAATTATAAACCATAAGAAGGAATAAACCAGCAATACCAAATTCATGCTCATGCCTCTGCTACCATTCGTAAACCACTGAAGTCCTAGTCTTAAAATTTGTATCAGCAGCAGAGCCTCTTGAGCCTTTTATTCATTGAAGGACCATCTATTATCCTTAATGCAGGCGATGAGGTTGGGCGGAGGGGGGGGGGGGAGGGATGTGAACAAAATTCACACTGAAAACTGACTCCAGAAG
The DNA here is from genome assembly GCF_011386835.1 of Chrysemys picta bellii. Taxonomy (NCBI): domain Eukaryota; kingdom Metazoa; phylum Chordata; order Testudines; family Emydidae; genus Chrysemys; species Chrysemys picta. The sequence continues at coordinate 86,914,270 of NC_088791.1, read as the reverse complement.
GCTCATGGCTGAAGTGTTGCCGCAACTTTATTTGCTGTTTTTCATGTGAATTTAAATTGGCCTCAAATAAATTTAATGCTAATCCACCATCTTTAGAAATAGTGTTGAATGCCCAATAACTAGGCTAAGAGTTACAGCTTAACTCACTTTTAGATCCCTTGCCAGCTCAAAGAACCGTCCTAGCATGTTCTATGCTTATGATATTCACACCAACCCTGGCGCCAGATCATTGATAAGCAGCGATTTCAAACAAACAAACAAACAAACAAACCAAGTCTTGCAGAATTCCTTGCAAAGAGGCACACCAGGAATGCAGCTTCCTTGGTCCACCCACTGCCCCACAGCTCTCCAAGATAACTCTTTCCTTTACTGTCCCCTGAATACATGCAACAACCCAGCTTGCCCTGCCACCCAACTCCTATGGCTCTTCCAGTCCTCCCTAACAACTTCCATGACTCTCCCCATAAATCCTGGGTGGTTGGCCCTGCTCCTTAAATCCACCACCTGCTGTTTGCTGCAACTATTGCAATCCTTTGCTGAATTTGTAGTGCTAATAGGTAGGCCTAGCTTCTGAGGGCCTCATAATTCTCTTGGAATCATATATTTGACCTCTATTGGCTAATTCCAGATGACAGCAGATTTCCTCTGGCTGATGTCACATGGCCTTTAAATGTATTCACTATTAGTCTCATTGAAGTCAATGATAATACTCACATGAATAAACATTTCAAGTATTTTCAGGGTTGTGGGCATAGTACATGTGAAGACATTACAGGAATCAGGAGCAAACAAGCCACAATGTGACCAGATCTGGTGGGAACTAAGTGAGTAAAAGGACTCTCCCTCTCAGCCTGGTCCTTTAGCAGAATGCTAAAGAACAACTTGAAGTACGTTCATTTACAGCCAAGTGCTGATGCATTAACTCTCCCTTTTGAAAACAATATCTCTTCCATTTTCAACTTGTACAATATGGTCTTAGTAACATGTCAACGAATAATGAAGAGCAATCTATCAGCTCTAAGTATTTGCTGAAATCTGTAAATCCATCCAGCTCCAGCTGGGGCCATGCAGGGCTGGCTCCAGGGTTTTTGCCGCCCCAAGCGGCGCAAAAAAAAAAAAAAAAATGCGATCGCGATCTGCGGCAGCAATTCGGCGGGAGGTCCTTCGCTCTAAGCGGGAGTGAGGGACTGTCCGCCGAATTGCCGCCAAATAGCTGGACGTGCCGCCCCTCTCCGGAGTGGCTGCCCCAAGCACCTGCTTGGCAAGCTGGTGCCTGGGGCCATGGTGTGGGGCTATACCACAAGACAACCTTGCCCTTTCCCACCCCTAACCTTACAATTTGAGTTGGAATAGCAGCCCCAGGTCTTTTGCATCAGTTGTTAGAACCCCTATAGTCACAGAATCATGGACTTCGTAGCAGACCTGTGAAGTGCTGAACTGGAGACGCTCTCCAGTCCATAGTATAGAGACTGATCCATCGTGAGGATTAATGATGTAGAACAAGTCTGCACTAGTGTAAATTTCACCCTCTGTGGTTTTGTACCAGTGTAGGGCCTGATCCTGCATTCCTTACTTAAGTATAAAACTTCTACTGAAGTAAAGAACCAGAGTTCATACACATGATTACTACACAGGGAAATTCATTTAAATAGGTGCTGTATTTATAAAGAAATGTGTAGCCAAAGGCTAAGAAAATTGTTCTCACGTCAGCTGAAGAAGAGGATCACAGGGAATCAAGCCTAATTAAAACATGCCTGAATGTTGATCCTGGAATTAATGAGGAAATACACTTAAATTTGAGCTATATATTGCATATATACTCATTCATAAACTGGTATAAATCCGCAGTAACTCCATTGAGGGCAGTGGAGTTACACTAGTTTTCCTCTTGTGTAAGTAAGAAAAGGATCAAACCCTGTTTCTTTAACTTCTCTTGGCTGTTAAGTAAATTCTGGGTATCTTAATGGACAATTTCACTTTGCCAGATTTGATGGGGAAAGTTCACGATTTTAATTATAAAAAAATATTTAAAAAATATTTTACATGTGAGGATAACTTTTTTTTTCCAACTTTCAGATTCCGCCAATCTTTTAGTGCAAGTTTCAAGAATGTGCTATAGTGTTCTTTTGGGTAAAACAAATGGCAGAGCTAAATTGTCCAAAAACATCCTTCTGTCAGCAGGTGCAGTCTCTCCCCAAATAAAGCATTCCAAAAGAAATTAAGGCTATAGACAGGTGTGTGATACCAGATTGTAGAAAGGATGTTTCATAGAGAATAACTAAGTTACCCCAAAACAAACCCAACCTGATCCAATCACAGCAAACCTGGGCAACAGCATAATCCTATCCCTATTTTGCTTGTTGTCGTCCTGCCATATCCCCTGCCTTTCCCTCTGCTTTCACTCATTTTTATATCTAAACTTAGCAAACGTTAAAGCATGTACTTACCACATCTTTACCCAGCAATAATTTCAGTGCTAAATATTGTGTTGGTTAAGAAAACTTCACAGCATCATTTGGGAAGAAAAAAAAACGGGAAGCCCCACAATTAATAGACATTTAAAAATGGTTGGAGTCCATAGACAGAGCATAGCAGTTACTACATATATCTTAGGTGGTGAGGAGCACAGCTGAGCCATCTGTTTGCACAGATGTCTTGGCAGGAAAAGAACAAATATGTGAACTGGTTGGTTCATACGTTCACCCAGCACAAAGTACTTTTTGAACCACCATGACTTGATTCAGTCGAACAATTTGTTAGTATCTCATAAACTGACCAGGAGGCCTACTGAAGGAAGTGATACTCTGGTCCAGTAAAAGCTAAATAGGGAATGCCACCTTTAACAATTTGTCCTGGGGACCAAACTTGCAAGTCATGCCATTGTCATTATATCTCATTGCAACGTCATCATGCAATGGTCCAGTGTTACTGTTGTGAAGCAACATCATCACAATGTAATGACATTGTACTGGTCAAGAATTATGTTTCAGAACATTGGAATGCCTTGTTGAAACTAGAATTATTATGCAAAAATTTGGACACTTTTGAAGGAAAAATACAGCTAAACCAACTAATTCTTAGCAGTAGTAACTGCATTGAGGTATGCTTCTCCCCACATAACACCCCCAAGTACACATAAGTACTATAACCTATAAGATATCCTATCTGAAACCCCCACTGGATGGTAGTACAAGAAATCATGTTGTAGTACCGCTTCATTTACTTATGGTAACCATATACTGTCACTGCTTGACTTCTTGTCTTGTAAGCAGTATTGTTAAATCCATGAAAATCTTAGCATGCACATTTTGAGTTTTTATCTTGTGGCGATGATTAATTTTTATGGTAATATTTAAAATAAGGACATTTTTTTATATGCGCTTCTTTTATTTCTACTTTTTCTGATATGCTCAGTTTTGCTCTGCTCTTTAAAATATTTTGCCAGTTCATATGGGTTTCTAAGAAAAACGTCAGTTCCTTTGCCTAGATTTATTTAAAAATATATTATCTTATACATTATATTCTTTCTTACAATAAAATATTCATATTTACAGCACTTCATCATCTCTGCTGTTGAAATGCAAAGTCTTGGAAACTTGTTCTACTTCCTTTCTCATTGCATAGATAAGCCACTTTGCTTATACATTTTCAGTTTCTTTGTTTAGCTTTGTAGCTAGCTGGAAAATCTTTGTTTTTTCATTCCACTCAATTCTAATGGAAGGTATGTGTGTAAATCCCCTATGCTACTTTGAAAATGTCAGACACATTAACCTTATAACTGACTACATTCCCCACCACTAGATGGCAATATAATAAGGTAGTTTACTATTAATATTAGCATGAATAGAAAGTTATGTGGGGGTCATTTCTTTCTAGATCATGTTTGGTGTCTCAAGAACTTCCAGGGAGAATGACTAAAAAGGAATAAAACCAGCCCTTGGGAATAGTGTCTAAAGCAATCTCCATGAAATTTACCAAAAAGGTCATAATTTCAAATAATAAAAAAAAATTAATTCCCACTCCACCACAACCCTATGCAAGTAGCTGGAGAAAACAGCATAAAACGCAGATGCATTTTCATCCATGTTAGTATTTAATCTGGTTGGCTCCTTTCCTCTAATCTCTTTAATAACAAAAATATCTCTGGTCAAGACACACACAACAGTAATAATCTACCTAGTAGCCTTTAAGGTCATTGTAACTGGAGAAACATCTTATAGATACCATTTCCAATATCTTGGGAGACGTGATGGGTTTGGTCACAGAGACCCCCTTGGGACTGTCACCTGACCTGCTGAATTTACCTCTGAGCCCATTTTCTTTGCCAGTTTGGGCCTCCGGAACCCTGCCTTGTTGAGCCAGACACGCCAGCCTGCTGAAACACACACCCAGGGTTTGAACCACACCCCCAAATCTACAGACTTAACTGAAAACTGCTCAGCAAGTACTCCTGTCTCCAGCACCCAGACACCCAGCTCCCAATGGGATTTTACCCCAAATAAATCCATTTTACTCCGTATAAAGCTTATACAGGGTAAACTCGTAAATTATCCACCTCTATAACACTGATAGAGATATATGCACAGCTGTTTGCTCCCTCGGGTATTAATCACTTACTCTGGGTTAATTAATAAACAAAAGTGATTTTATTAAGTATAAAAAGTAGGATTTAAGTGGTTCCAAGTAATAACAGACAGAACAAAGTAAGTTACCAAGTAAAATAAAACAAAACACTCAAGTCTAAGCCTAATACATTAAGAAACTGATTACAGATAAATCTCACCCTTAGAGATGTTCCAATAAGCTTCTTTCACAGACTAGACTCATTTCTAGCTGGGCCCAATCCTTTCCCCTGGTACAATCCTTTTTAATTCCAGATCAGGTGACAACTAGGGGATTTCTCATGATTGGCAGCCCTCTTTGTTCTGTTCCACCCCCTTTTATATCTTTGGCACAAGGCGGGAATCCTTTGTCTCTCTCTGGGTTCCCACCTCTCCTAAATGGAAAAGCTTCAGGTTAAAGATGGATTCCAGTTCAGGTGACATGATCACATGTCACTGTAAGACCACCTTCATTACCTAATAGCTGGAAGACACGTATACAGGAAGGCTTGCATGTAAACAAACCCATTCACAGTTCATTGATTCTGAAGCACCCTTAATGGCTTCCACTTAATATGTTTACATCAGTAATACAAATTATATCTTATTCTCCTAACACCAGACATAGAAATAATACATGCAAACGAATAAGATGAACACACTCAGTAGATCATAAGCTTTGTAATGATATCTTACAAGAGACCTTTTGTATGAAACATATTCCAGTTACATCATATTCACACTTATAAACATATTTCCATAAAACATATGGAGTACAACGTCACAGGAGATATTGCAAAATACACTGGACAACAAAACAGCTGCAACTGTTGACATAATTATTGAGTCGAGCTTGCTAGAGAAATCAGGCATTTCAGGCAAAATGCATCATAATATGATGAAAATCCAGAAAAATCTGTTACATCTAAAACAAGACAAATGCACCATCTTATAAGATACTTCTTGGTGATAAATGAAAAAAAAACATTTCACTAGAAAAAAAATCTATTTAGAGAATTCTTGAGTTTTTTAAAGATGACCTTGTGACATTGCACCCCATAATGCTTCATGGAAACATGCTTATGAATGTTTTTTTGACATATCTGGAATATGTTTTATGCTACATATGCCATGTAACATATCTCTGCAAAGGTTATGATCTACTGAATATATTCATCCTATTTGTATGCATGTATCATTTTTGTATTTGAAGTTATGAATATTAGCTGTATACACCTCTACCTCGATATAACGCTGTCCTCGGGAGCCAAAACATCTTACCGCTTTATAGGTGAAACCACGTTATATCGAACTTGCTTTGATCCACCGGAGTGCACAGCTCCTCCCCACCCCCTGGAGCACTGCTTTACCGCGTTATATCCGAATTCATGTTATATCGGGTCGCATTATATCAGGGTAGAGGTGTACTTGTTTGATTTTAAGTAGCCTTAGTAAGGCATTTGGTCAGCTTCTTAAGAAAGGAATTTGCAAGTTAAGTGCCCAGTCAAGAAACACTTAACAGACAAGGGAACCTTGGAAGACTCCAATCCACATAAGAAGTCTGCCTGGGGACGTTCAAGGTAGCATGTAAGCAATGGCTGCCACTTGTAAGGAACTGAGTCATGTGTGGACATGTGACTTGCCCATGTGACTCCAAAACTCCATCTTGGAGCTGGATTCTGCATAGGAGAGAGGAGAGGGTCTCTACCCACAAGAGAGTCTATTTAAGCCCCTGGAAGACCCCTCCATTTTGTCTTCAGCTGGCTCAAGAGATAGCCTCTCCATCCCCAAAGGATACCTGAAAGGAACTGGAACAAAGGACAGTAATCACAGGGGTGTGAGTGATTGCTGGACCCAGACAAAAGGAGGCTAGTCTGTAAAAGAAACTTACTGGAACATCTCTGAGGGTGAGATTTCATCTGTAATCACTTTTTTACTGTATTAGGCGTAGACTAGTGTTTTATTTTGCTGGTAATTCACTTTGTTCTGTCAGTTATTACTTGGAACCACTTAAATCCTACTTTTTGTATTTAATAAAATCACTTTTTACTTCTTAATTAACCCAGAGTATGTATTAATACCTTGGGGGGAGGGGAACAGCTGTGCATACCTCTCTATCAGTGTTATAGAGGGCGAACAATTTATGGGTTTATCCTGTATAAGCTTTATACAGGGTAAAACTGATTTATTCGGGGTTTGGACCCCATTGGGAATTGGACATCTGGGTGTTGGAGACAGGAACACTTCTTAAGCTGTTTTCAGTTAAGCCTGCAGCTTTTGGGGGACGTTGTTCGGACCTGGGTCTGGGTTTGTAGCAGACTAGCCTGTCTGGCTTGAACCAGGCAGGGCACTGAACCCCCAAGCTGGCAGGGAAAACGGGCTCAAAGGTAGTCTCAGCACATCAGATGGCAGTCCCAAGGGGAACTCTGTGATCTAACCCATCACAGACCTAGACGAGGGCTTAGCTACCAGGTCTCTAAAAGCGTAATCTCCAGCTTTTCAGTGTTTAAATGGTGAGTACAACAAGGATTCTGGTGAGTTGACAACTAATTGCTGTGAAAGTCCTCAAAGCAGCATATTAAACCTATTAATCATCTGTGGAGCTTTAATTTAATCCTGAACCCTACTGGCCATGTACAAACCTTTTCACTAACATCTGACAGTTTACAAATTCAAATGAGGACCTGAGTCAAAAGCTTTCAAACCATTTCCATCTGAAGAAATATCTCAAAGTGGTGATGACCTGAGAAGTGATGTGAAACTTTTCTCTTGCAATTATCAGAAGCATTTTCAATTTAGATGACAGAAAAGGTGTCCTTCAAAATTATGATGTTAACAAGAATTGAAGAGATTCCTTGAAATGGGAATGGAGAAACTGTTTCAATGGACAAAGACAACAGGGAGTTAATCTCATTGCCTTTGAATTTTACAGCATAACGTGCCATATATTTGGCTCTTAGGAGTTAATGGCCTTAGTAAGGGGCATAAGTGGAAAACATAGAAAAGAAGGATTTGAAGTTCGTCCAGTGGCTCCATAATCCCACTGATGGGTATTGCGCTGACTTGTGGGGCCTAATGATAGAACCTTCTCTAAGCAGCATCCATTAGACCATCTGTGCACTCCCTCCTACCTCTCCCCTCAGCATCTCCAAATGTTTTGACTGCTAGACTTTATAGGGAGGTGCAGCACTCTCGACCAGCTCAGTTCCTTCCAACCGCTGTGCAAGAAGGAAGTGAACTGTTCTGGTCCCTTCAGATCCATTTTCTTCAGTTCTTAGTGTCTTTATAATTGTTTTAGTATAGTTACTTAGTGATAAGTATAAGTTAGTTAACTTAGTGGGTTGTGGATTATGGTAGAACAGAATAAAAAAGAGGCTGGGTATAGGTGGATGGGCCTAGTGGGCAAAGCAGTGGATGGCCAGGCCTAATGGACAGAACAATGGCAGCCAGGCCTTGTGGTTGGAGCCAAAGTTAGGAAACATGAATCGGAGCCAAGGGTCAGAGATGGGGGTCAGGAACCAGGAGTCAGAGCCAAGGGTCAAACCCAGAGTCAGGAACCAAGCGAGACAGGAGCAAGGCAGAAACAGGGTTGGAGCAAGGCTGGGAACAAAGCAGGAGCAGGATTAGAGCAAGGTTGGTAACAAGGCAGGCACAAGAGTGATTGCAATTGTGGTAATAAGTATTGAGCAGTTGTTGATTTAATGCTGTTTCTGGGTTTAAAAGCATGTGTGTTGGTTCCTCCAGGCAATCAAGCGATCTGGCCAATCAGGTGATTCTGCTGCAAGCCAACTGTGATTTAGCTGTGAATCCTCTTTTGCTCAATAGTGAGGTAAAGCCAGCTGGTCCCAGGCTCAACTGTAAGCTCTACATCCTGACACCAGGATTCAAGAGATATGCTGCATTTCCAGCTGTCTTCCTGGTGTTGGAAGACCATGTTAGATGCCTGAAGTGCTGGGAAGAGAACCATTCTCCTTCTGGGTGTTCCATCTGTCACACTTTCATACCCAGAACTCACAAGGAGAGGAAGAACATTTTGCAGGTGCTTCTCATTAAGGAGCCCCTTAAAGCTAAACCTTCCGATTCTGGGCATGCTTCACATCCAAGGTCTAAGAGGCTAGTCTTGGCTCCTGTGACTTCCATCAGAAAGCTGAAGCAGCTTAAAGGTTCAAGGAAACCAGAACCTTTTGTCAGGTCCAGCTCCAGATTCTGCTACTCAAGCACACAGGCTTTGAAATCACTGGTGTTGGAGAAGGGCAGACTGCCTGCTATGGAACCGAGAGCCACGTTGTTGGCTCCAGCTGTGTCAGTTCTGAAGAAGATGGCAAGGGAAAAGATGGCCACTGTTAGTAGTGCCAGATCCTGCACATCAGATTTGTTAGATCTGTCTAATTCTGACAGGGTCTCTACAGTTCTAGCTCTGAAACCTGGGCCAGCTCCAGCTTCAGCTTCGAGGATCAAGGGGATGGATCTGAGTAGTTCACTCGATCCTGCGCTGTTCTGATCTTCAGCTCTGGTTTCAACCTCTGCTCCAGTTTCGGGTCTGTTTTCAGACCCAAAGAGGATTTTTATGTTGTACATCATTCAGCTTCTGAGTGTTTCTTGGATCTGAGTGAGGGTCTCAAGGAAGAGATAGGTTTCATTGGTTCCAAGGTTGGCAGCATCTTCATCTGAAAGGAGAACAGGAGATTATTAGTTTTTCTCCTGATCCTTCTTTACCTCCTCCAAAGACTCCTACAGGGTCTCTATAAAGGCTCTCTCAACCATTTCTCGCCACCCTCTAGGTCCATTGCTATCTGCAGTGCACTCCATCATGGATCCGAGGCCAGATCCAGGACTAGAGGAGGACAGAGGAACAATAAAGAAACTTGTTTCCTCCTGGTTCATGCTCCCTTTTGCTCCTCTTCCTGCAGGTATGTTCCCAGATCCCAGTTGCTGGGGAGACTGGCAGTCTTGGGCTCCATGGCCTTATTGGATGCTGCCACAGGAATTTTTCAGTTGTCCTCCTTATGGATGGAGAGGTGATGTTTCATCTGCAAAGGATCCGGTAGTGGAAAAATCCTTGGATCCAGTTCCACTGGATCTGGTCTGCATCTCAGACAGTGGTGCCTGATAACTGTGTGAAGAGGAAGATGAGGATATAGCTCCACTTTTTGAAGAAGACCATGCTGACACACACTACAATCCTGATTTGTCACCAGATGAGCTTGTGAGAGTGGCTTCTGCCTCTTCCCATTCTGAGGATGCTCTGCAGTTCCACGGCCTGCTGGATCACATGGCTTCCACACTGAACTTACCTTCAGTAGCTGTGGAGGAAATCTCCTATCTGGTGTTCAACATTCTTGGGGCTACTTCCAAGAGCAGGATATTGTTACCAATTCTTGGTGGTCTGCTGAGGCCTTAATGGTCTGCAACCTTGATGGTCTACTACAGCTGCAGCCCACTCCTGCCTCTTGCCAGCCTATTTCCAAGAGGGCAGACAAATTATATACCCTTGGAGGGGTTTTCATATTTTCACAAACATGCTGTACCTAATTCACTGGTAGTGGGGTTTAAGTCTGGACAAGCACCTTCCATTCTTACTGTTAGAGAAAGGAAGCTTTATTCTCTTGGGAGAAAGGTGTTTTCCTCTTCCTCTCTTGATATTAAGGTGCCAAATTATCAAGGAATTATAGCCCACTATCAATTTCATCTATGGGAAAAGATGGCACTGTTTGTGCAGGTTTTGCTGGATTACAAAAGGAAACTGGAAAATGGAATTTTAATGGAGGATCAAAATCTGACAAAGCACACTCTCAGGGTTTAATTTGAAGCCTCAGATTCTTCTGCCAATGCGTTTACTTCTGCAGTTACTCTGAGAAATGCTTGGCTTCACTACTTTTCTCTGGCTCTGGATAAAAGAATTAAAGTGGATGCTCTCCCCTTTGAAAGGGAAAGACAGATGAGTTGCTGGAAAAGCTGAAGGAGAGAAGATCAGTGGCTTGCTCTTTGGTCTTGAGTTCTATCAGGAAAGAAACCTTCTACTCTTTCTTTTCATTATCAGAGACAGTATCATCTGCAGTATTCCTTGACTTATTTTTGTCAAATCAAAGACATCGGCAATGACACCAGCAGGCTATGACTTTCCAGAGCCAACGGAAGAACAGGTCTTTTAAATCAAGGCCTAAATCTAAACAATCTGCTGCTTCCATGTTGTCTTTGTTGAACATAAGGCCTCAAATTTGATGGGAAGATTGAGAGTCAAGAACTAATCAGCAAGTATCCTTCTCTTTCTCTGTTTGGAGACAGGCTAGTCCATTTTATCAACAAATGGGAGACACATTACATCAGACATAAGAACATAAGAAAGGCCGTATCGGGTCAGACCAAAGGTCCATCTAGCCCAGTATCCTATCTACCGACAGTGGCCAATGCCAGGTGCCCCAGAGGGAGTGAACCTAACAGGCAATGATCAAGTGATCTCTCTCCTGCCATCCATCTCCACCCTCTGACAGACAGAGGCTAGGAACACCATTCCTTACTCGTCCTGGCTAATAGCCATTAATGGCCTTAACCACCATGAATTTATCCAGTTCTCTTTAAACTCTGTTATAGTCCTAGCCTTCACAACCTCCTCAGGTAAGGAGTTCCACAAGTTGACTGTGCGCTGCGTGAAGAAGAACTTCCTTTTATTTGTTTTAAACCTGCTGCCTATTAATTTCATTTGATGACCCATAGTTCTTGTATTATGGGAATAAGTAAATAACTTTTCCTTATCCACTTTCTCCACATCACTCATGATTTTATATACCTCTATCATATCCCCCCTTAGTCTCCTCTTTTCCAAGCTGAAGAGTCCTAGCCTCTTTAATCTCTCCTCATATGGGACCCGTTCCAAACCCTTAATCGTTTTAGTTGCCCTTTTCAGAACCTTTTCTAGTGCCAGTATATCTTTTTTGAGATGAGGAGACCACATCTGTACGCAGTATTTGAGATGAGGGCGTACCATCGATTTATATAAGGGCAATAATATATTCTCAGTCTTATTCTCTATCCCCTTTTTAATGATTCCTAACATCCTGTTTGCTTTTTTGACCACCTCTGCACACTGCGTGGACATTTTCAAAGAACTATCCACGATGACTCCAAGATCTTTTTCCTGACTTGTTGTAGCTAAATTAGCCCCCATCATATTGTATGTATAGTTGGGGTTATTTTTCCAATGTGCATTACTTTACATTTATCCACATTAAATTTCATTTGCCATTTTGTTACCCAATCACTTAGTTTTGTGAGATCTTTTTGAAGTTCTTCACAGTCTGCTTTGGTCTTAACTATCTTTAGCAGTTTAGTATCATCTGCAAACTTTGCCACCTCACTGTTTACCCCTTTCTCCAGATCATTTATGAATAAGTTGAATAGGATCGGTCCGAGGACTGACCCTTGGGGAACACCACTAGTTACCCCTCTCCATTCTGAGAATACACCATTAATTCCCACCCTTTGTTCCCTGTCTTTTAACCAGTTCTCAATTCATGAAAGGACCTTCCCTTTTATCCTATGGCAGCTTAATTTACATAAGAGCCTTTATTTACATAAGAGCCATTTGTCAAAGACAAATGGATCTTAGAAATTATAGAAATGGATCAAAGGGATCTTAGAAATTATAGAAAAGGGCTAAATCATTCAACTGAGAAATTACCCTCTTTCAATTCCCCCTACCAACCCCTTTTCAGAGAACCTTCTTACAAGGCTATTCTACTTTCAGAAGTGCAAAAATTGCTGCTGCAGGTGCTGTTGAGAAGGTATCCCATCACCGGAAGGGCCAGAGGTTTTATTTGAGATACTTTCTGGTACAAAATAAAAGATGGGGTGCGGGTGTTTGTCCAATTTTAGATTTAAGGAATCTGGACAAATACATTTGGAAGTTTTGATTCCCTATGTTATCTTTGGTCCCCATAATCCTTTCACTTTCAACTCTCTGGATTGGTTTGTGACTCCTGTTTAAAGGATGTATATTTTCATGTTTCTATCTGACGAAGTCATCGAGAGGACCTTCATTTTGTGGTAGCAGGATGCCATTTCCAGTACCAGGTGCTCCCATTTGGCCTATCCATAGCACCAAAAGTATTCACAAAGTTTCTCTCTATGGTAGCTGCTCATTTGAGAAAGCAGAGTATTTTTTGTTTATCCATATTTAGACAATTGGCTGTTGAATGCTATTGTTTGTGACCATCTAGTAAGCCACATTGCCTATACAACCACTCTTTTTTCAGCCCTGGGGCTGCTTATGAATGTCAAAAAGTCAAATCTCTGAGTTGGACAGAGAATTTTATTCATAGATTCCATATTGGACTTGGTAGCAGAAAAAGTCTTTTTACCAGAGAACAGATTTTTAAAAATAGTGCAATATGTTTTAAACATTCAAATATGTCAAATTCAGAAAGTAATTTTCTTCCTGGGTCTAATGGCAGCTACTACTTATGTGACTCTATTTGCACATCTCAGAATGGGGCCAGTGCAGCTTTGGATGTCTCAGGTCTACAGGCCAAACCTGGACAAACCTCAAATATGCGTTGAGATATTCTGGACTCGTTGATGTGCTGGTCAGTCAGAGCAAATGTCCTCAGAAGCATCCACTTCAATCCCTCTTCACCATTTGTGAGGGTAAAGCAGATGCATCAAACTGTGGTGGGATGGGTGGGCAGTGCATGAGAGTCATCATACAGTTCAAGGTCATTGGGCTTCTTAGGAGAGGGGCTTACATATAAACATCTTGGAGTTAAGAGCCATTCTTCTGGCCCTCAGATCATTCCTCCCATACATACACAGGAAGATTGTTGAAGTAGTGATGGACAATACATCCTCTATAGATTACATCAACAAATGGGAGTGCTCACTCTGCTCAGCTATGGTGCAGACAATCAGACTCAGGACTGGTGCATCCTCCCCTACCTTTACCCAGCTCCCTGCAGTTAGCAGGACAGAACAACATGATTGCAGATCATCTCAGCAGGGACAGTTCTCAAACAAAGGATCAGGTCACCCACTGTGATATGTTCACTACGAGCCTTAAAAAGGAAATGTCACCTCATCTCTTTGAGAGCAGGAAGAGACAATCAATCCATCTCGATGCTTTCCTTCTGCACTGGGGAAGGTGCTTTCTGTATGCTTTTTTCCCCCTTTCTGTTGATCCAGAAAGTGGCCAGCAAGATTCTTCAAGACAGAGCAAGGATAACTCTGATTGCCTTGGGTGGGCCACATCAGCAGTGGTTTATGGATCTGCTTCAACTGCACAATACAGTCCTCATTACATCTTCCTCTGTCTCAGGAGCTGGGCAGGATTCTTATCCAGATCTGCAGTCCCTTCACCTGACAGCTCGGGCAGTCGGACTTTGACACAGTCTACTCTTGAACACACACATTCCTCCTGGGTGCAGAATGTGCTACTTAATTCTAGAAAACAGTCTACCAGAAAGTGGTTTTTTTTTTTTGAAATTGTCCAGTTTTGTGTATTGGATGCAGAGACAATCCAATTCTTGCGTAACATGGTTAAAAAGTTTATGAAGGGATTATCTAATATATATCCCCCTATGATGGCATATTTTCCCAGCATAGGCCCTCAGTGGTAAATCAGATGGAGAAGTAACTATCAGAATTAGACATGATCTGATGAAAAATACTAGCATTTGAAGCAAAACAAACTGACTCAGAATCTAGAGCAAGGACAGCAGAAGAGAAAAACAATGGCAGCAGGACAGAAAAACAACAGAGCACTATTCTAATTTAGGGATCTAATTTAGTAGCCAGGGAAGCATAAAGCAACCACGGGGGTGAAGAAGACTCTGGTGGTGCACCCTGAAAGATGGGCAGGATTTGAACTGTCAGGGAGAGAGTTCTATGGTGGAACATAGTAAGGGAAATAAGACACTTAAAAGGGCAAGGCTGAGGAAGGTGGAAGTTGATTTAAGTTCATACTTTTATGCTAGGACTTTGTTAGGGCCTTCCAGGGGAGTGCCCTAATGTGGGGATAATACACCCCCTTTTCTTTTTTTTCAATAAGTTAATTCCTTGTTTTCCATGAGTTGCCTTGTGTAACATTTGGTTGTCCTATGATGTCTATTCTGCCTTTTAACAGAGAGAGAGAGAGAGAGGGAGAGAGACCCCACCCTTTTTGGTGCCATGTGCAGCCCAAGAAGTGGGCTGGGTGCAAAAAGTCAGTTGGCTGTCAGGTCGCAGATCGCTGCTCAGGGAGAGCTCGGGTGGAGCAATCAAGATGCTACTGTCTATTCCATCACTTCAGAGGCAGACTAGGCTCTTGAATTGTACTTACCCATATGCACTGCCCATTATAGCAACAGCATACTGCACTCACTCTGCCCAACTGGGGTAGTTTGCTCAACCTCTGGAAGAAGAACAGAAGACACGGAGAAAAACTTATCTTGTGAAGGGATGTAGTGCAGCCACCTGAGGTCCACCGGAGGAGCCGGAGCCTAGCTGTACCTGGATATTGAAATGTCTGGAACTTGGAAGTTGGGTGATTGTGAAACCTTATCTTTCCCCCCCCCACACTTCTCTTTCTCTCCTCTTTTATCCCTGCCACTATCCTTTGCTTGTTAGGGACTTGGTAACCGCCAAACTTATTATCTTTGTTATTAAGGTGTTAATAAATGTTATCTGGTTTACGTTATTTACCTGTCAGTTTTGATTCTAAATACACCCGGTGACAGATACAAAAGGGTTTGATCCTGTAAAAAGGGGTGGGATTTGGGGCCTAGGTTTCATTTCTCCCCTGAATGTTATACATTTTAAATGGCCTGTCTGTAACACTATGAGTCCTAACCCTGAAAGAAGAATCAATGTAGAGAGGTTGTGGGGAAGAAGCCTGCCAAAGGCTTTGTAGGAAGGAGCCCAGGAAGATAGTGGAGATGTTGACTGCTGTTTATAGGGTCCCTGGGCTGGAACCTGTGTAGCGGAATGGCCCAGGTTTCCCTACCAGCCACTGGCAAGTTGGTATGAGTCCAGAGAAGGGTACAAGGATGTTGAAAGCCCTGAGGCAAGAGTGTGAGAACCAAGGGCCCAGAGTTGGGGTCAAAGACCATCATGTTGAGGATATTGGACTGTTTTATGTTGGATTTTCTGCTACACCAGAACGGATGGACTAAATCATTACATACCCAAGTTAAGGGAAGAGAGACCAATTCAGTGATGATACAACTGTCAGCAGGAGTGCCATACAGGGACAGAGCCACCATGCCAAAACCTGGCCACAAGGATGCACTCCTCCAGTGAGTGAGCACCTTCACAACCTCTTTGAGGGATCCTGTCCCTCCTTGGGATCTTAATTTGCTGTCATTTACACTCAGAAAGCCGCCTTTTGAACCCTTGGCTGAGTGTTGTTTGTATTATTTATTTATTGAGGTAGCTTTCATTATTGCCATAATATCAGTCAGAAGAGCAAGTGAGTTAAATGGCTTGATGGCTGATCCACCATTTACATCTTTTCATAAAGATAAGGTGGTTCTTAGATCTGATCCAAAGTTTTTGCCAAAAGTAGTTTCTGAATTTCACATCAGACAATTAATTTGCCAGTATTTTTTCCCCAAGGCCACATACTGAAAACATGGAATCTGTTTTACATATTTTGGATGCAAGAAGGTTCTTTCATATTATTTAGACCGAACTACAAGTTTTTGAAAATCATCTGGATTGTCACTTATGCTAAGAATCACATGGGTCTTACTGTGTTTCCCTAGACTGTTTCTAGATGGATTAAACAATGTTGAATGTGACACATTAGCAGAAACTCCTGTACCTACACTGGTATGATCTCATTCCACCAGAGCTGTGGTTGTATCTTTTGCTTTCCTTAAGCAAGTCCCTATTGCTGAGATTTGCAGGGCAGCAACCTGGAGTTCTGTGCACATGTTCACTAAACATTACGCTCTCCATTTGGCTTTAAGGACTGATGCTAGATTTGGTATGCAATCTCTATTCGGTTAGGACTGTGTTTCCTCCTCCAGCTCATTTTCGGCACAGCTTATCAAACTGCCCATAAATGGGAATATGCAGAGCCACTTGAAGAAGAAAGTAAGGTTACTTACTTTTAACCAGAGTTGTTTGAGATGGCTCTGCATATTCACAGTTCCCTCTCTCATTCCCCTCTCTCTCCAAGTTCTTTCTCTCGGTTGGCAGTGGATGGTGGAGGACTCTGTACCCCCTTATATAGTCTTGCCCTCACAACATTCAGAGATGCTGAGGGGAGGCATAAGAAGGGAGCACAAGCACTCTAATGGATGTTGGCTGGAGGTTGTTCTACTGGTAGGCACGGCCAGGTGGTGAAATACCCATAAGCGTGAATATGCAGAGCCATCTCAAAGAATTCCGGTTACAAGTAATATTCATATAATCGTTCAACAAATTTTAAATCACTTTACGCAAAATAGGAAAAGGGTATTAAACAGCTCAGTCAAAAAGTGCACAGTCAAACTGTACATCAAATTCTGAGGGCCTCCCTCAGGAAAACACATTTCTATCTATCTGTCTAGGTTCATATATGAGCCTCATCATCATTGTATCTGAATGCTATTAAATCTGTGAGAGTCTGCCTGAGTAAGGAATGAGTAAGGGCTTCAGGATTTTACCCAATGACAATAATCAGTGATTTAAAAACAGTGTCATCTCATACCTTATGATGAATGTATGAGACACACACAATCTACAACTCGTATAGTAAGCAGTAGCCCACTCCAGAACAACAAAAGCTTCAGTGAGCATATCACTGCCGTGATCCTCACTTAATTGGCTCTCCAGTCACTTTGGCACCAAATGCAAAGTTCTGGTCCTAGTCATCAAGACCTTAAATGATGTAGGACCTACATAAGTCAGAGACCACCTTCCTATTGGTGAACCCCATCCTCACCAAGCATCCTGCACTTTACAAAGATCGTACAGTTGGAGAAGCCCTGGGTCAGCCTGTTGGGCACTGGAGGCAGAGCATTCTCATTGATAGAGACCTTGCCTGAACAATAGCCAAGACCCACCTTTTCACTAAACCAGTGTGCTTGATTGAAGTATTTGGGAAATCTCTACTAAAGTCAACAGGGCTGGTTCATATTCATTACCCTTTGTTGGAATGACAGACTAAAATTATGAGCTTGTAACATCCAGTGGGCTACTGAACAGTACAAGATGCACATTATTGGGGGGAAAGGCTGGGACTGAGGGATATGCAGGTGTCTCCCTGTATTTATTCATGTATGCCTGGGCATAGCATTCATGTATTCAGCTGGGCGTGACTTTACATGTTGGTGGCTGTGAGTGAACAGATCCAGGAGGGGTTTGCTGTTCTCTAGCAAAGCAATGTAATGGCCATGTGATTATATGCTGTGCAGATGTGTACTAGGGACTCTATAGAACAAGTAAAGCCAAGGTGCCTTCCCTGGGTAATTTAACATCTAATTTTAGATGTGAAGAGATTAAACTTTCCTCTTATCTTACTGGCTAGAACGTCAGGTCAAGATGAAGGCATATTAACATGGTGATGAGGAAAACTTACACTGCTATTGCTTGTGCTGTGTATCTCCCCTGTACATCCTTAGCTAACCTTCAGTCTCCATGATAGAAGGCCAGATGCTCAGTCCCATTAGGCTTGCTGCACACCGCTCTTGGGGCCAGATCCTCAGATGGTGTAAACTGTCATAGTTCCAGTGAAAGAAGCTATGACAATTTTCACCAGCTGACGATCTGCCCTACTAGCTGTACAAAGCAGATTTAAAATTAGCTTAAGTAGCCAGCTGAGGATTCACCCTGTGTAGAGGAATCTTCTAGTGATGTAGAGCCATCATAGCCAGCTCTATTCCATTTTCCCAGCCATCTTCCAAGTTTAAGGGCGTGTCATGGGCATGGCTGAAACTCTGGGGGTGTGGCCAAAGTGCATCTGTGATCCAGCAAATGTTTACTTGCTAGAACAACAGGACTAAAGCAGCCGAGTGTCACTTAGAGCAGTCCTGAGGCTTTTTTTAAATTAAGGTGCATGTTGGACTGACCCTAAGATCAGGAGTCATAAAGGTGACTGAGAGTCACACCTCTACACAGGATACCATGCCAAAGAGAGCTTGGCCAGGCCCAGAAATCTACTCCAGATTAGCTAGCTTCTACATTCTTGCTCTTTAAAAAAAATTGCAGAAATTAGAAAAGACTTATTTGATCATCTAGTTAATTACACAATCCGTGCAGGATGGTTCCTTATTGAATATTTGCTATTGCTTTGCCCATGCTAGTTTTGAATACTTCAGATGATGAGATTTCTACCATTTCCACTGAAAGACTATTCCCAACTCTCACTGACACACACTTGGAAGTTTTCCTAATTTCATTTTGCATTTTTTCTATTTTAGATTTTTTCCCATTATTCCCAGTTATATCACCTTATACCATGTAGAGAGTTATGTCCCTTCCTTAATCAACATTAACCAAAATGTATACTTTTGAATCTTTCTTCATAAATCAACAGTTCCCTCACTACCAGTTCCTGACTCATTTTGGGTCAAGTGATGCCCATAAGGCATAGTGTTGCATGTGGTGAGGTATCAAGCCACACCCTCTGCAGTGGGGGCTTTAAAAAGATTCTGCCTCCAGGGTTTGTGTACAGAGAAATTTGGTGTACTAACCACCATTTGGTCATCTAAGCACATGTCCAGACATTCAAGTGCACCCAATGGCAATCACTCCACCCTGTGTATTAGACTTGATTTGAGCAAGGCTAATAACCATGTAGTTTTCCACTATCTAGTCTCCACCAGTGGAGAGGCAGTGAGGATGGGAATCACTGGCAAAATAGCCCTAGCTGTGCAAAGAGTCCTTTTACTACCATCCCACAGTGCACCAGTTACTGCTTAGGTGGCTTGTCTGGTCTCCTTTGAGTACTCTGCTATGCAGGTATCATGTTTGTCCAAATACATTTCTACAAATAGTGCCGCACACACCAAGAATCTCATGTGTGTTCTGTCTTGATGGTAATCTATTTATTCAGCTCTGTTCTATGCCATTCACTGCTAGCATGTCTCATGGAAGGCTTTCCTCTGAATGTACATCCAGCTGGTCAAAAGCTGATGTGTGGCATAGGTGCACAGATTTAAAATGGAAGACAAGCCGGGGACAAAATGTTTTTAAGTCACATAGAAACTGCAATGTACCAACTGAAAATATAGGAGATTTGTATTGCAATAAGCTACATATTGGGTAAGTTTTTACAGTATACTGTATGTCAGCCCATGTGCTGGACTGAGGCTTTTAATCAGCATGCTGCTCTTACCTACCAGCAATCACATTTCATTCTGCATTTCCATTTAATGCATGAAAAATAGTCAGGCATATTCTGAGAGCAAAGTAATGTAAAACTAGCACAGCACATGAGGGCTGTGGGAATAATTATACTGTTCATTCGACCCACTACAATACACCAAGTGCATGTAAAGAAATTTAGTGGATATGCTCATTAATTTTAGCCTTTATTATTTAGGCAAAATTGCATAAGGTACAGCATGGCTGATGGAGACACCATTGCTACTTACATCAGTGTTACTCCATCAGTTCATTTCCCAGTGGTTCAATTCTCTAGTGCAGGCACAACCATGGAGCTCCAGGGCATGCAGGAACAGCAAACTCACTACTATTAGAGCCTTATAAGGAATGCAGCACATTTCCCATTGTATGTTTAGCTAGCTCTGCTCGCCAATATTTGAGGAAACAGGGCCCTGACTCTTCCCCTTTGGGGTGCCTTGAGCCACAATGGGCACACACAAAGAATAGCCTGCAATTGTATCCTGCTGCTGTGTAGGGTTACAAGGGTGGGGGGGGGGGTAATTTTCTTACATGCCTTCCTTACTTGTACACCTGGAGGAGGGCATAATTTGAGCTGTTTGTTGAATTCCCTCCACCCTTCTGATAATGAGATGCCCAGAACTGAATGTGAATTCAAGGCATGGTCTAATCAGAGCTGTATAAACAGAAACTATTATTTCCATGCTCCATTATATAACACTTCTGGGTATACGATCAAAATGGCACAGTTTTTTCCCCATATGGTATTGCAAATTGTGAAGGGACACGCCCTCACTCTGGTGGAGAGGAGTCTAATGAGCTCTTCTGGGCCTGTTCAGCTCTAAGAAGGCACACCTGCAAAGCTTGTTCTGCCTGGAGGGGGGTGAGTTTAAGAAGGGAAATTCTGCCAGCTGAAAGGAAGACAGAAGCAGGCCTCACTTATCCTGAAGCCACATGGTGCAGCTGCACTGCAGTATTCCCCAAGAGGAGGGGCTGGAGGTATACCCCATTAAAAGACAATAAACCTGCTGACTGACTAAAGCCAAAGGGTGGAATCCAGGAAGACTGCCTGATAGCCAGACTTTCTTTGTTTTCATACTGAGCCCCCTCTCTCATAAGGGAAAGAGAGAGGCGAGGAGCTCTCTTTTGTCTATTTGTTTTATTCAAAGACGCCCTCGTGTGCTACGAATCTGGAGGGGGAACATTATAAACAACTGGAAGCAGGGTCTGCAGGGAACCCAGGAAGCCCCTGTCCCCCATAAATGGCAGAGAATACTGGCATAAACATGCCTTATACAAAGGGTTAAATAAAGCCTTAGAGGGGATAGAGCTCAGCTGCTACATGCAAGATGGAACCGGAGTGGTGGTAAGTGGTTAGTGGAGATGCAGCAGCAGCAAGCAGTTCAGCAACAACAGTTCCAACAGCAATTCCTGCAACAGTGGACCACGCAGCATTAGATTCAGACCACACAACAACAGCTACTGAAAGAACTGATGGCCCAGCAGCAGGAGTTTCAAAAGGAAAGCAGATAGTGATGGCCCTATGGCCTCAAGGTGGCCCAATGGGTCATGCTTCCGCCAAGGGGGTTCTCCCGCCAGTGCCAGTGAAGCTAACCAAGATGGAGACAGATGATGACCCTGAAGCCTTCTTAGTTACATTTGAGAGGGTGGCAGTAGCAGACTGGTAGCCCCCAAAACAATGGGCTTTGATTCTGGACCCATATTTTATGGGTAGTTTTTATGGGTCCAGTGCACGTGGCCTGTTGTGATCTGGACTTGGAAAGGGAAAACTACTACAAACAAGTAAAGTCTGCCATTTTGGACTATTTGGATATTTCCAAAGAGAGCCACCATCAACAGTTTAGGGCTGAGATCTACCCCAAGGGGGCAAGACCTCTTTGTAGCACAACTCTTGAGAGAACACTGTTGGAAGTGGCTCCATTTGGAAGAATAATCGAGGCCCTAAGTGGCCAAGACCACTGTGACAGAATAATTCCTAAAGATATTACCCACAAAAGGCAGAAAGTGGGTACTATGGCAGCGTCCGGGAATGTTATCAGAAGCAGTAAGCCCAATGGAGTATTTTGTAGAAGCCAAGGGATCACTAGAGGCAGAATCACCCAAGCATCAGCAAGGCAGGGGACAGAATGGAAAGTGACCTGGGAGGTTGAGCCAGCATCATTAACAGGGGCCTGCCCTGAAGGAGTCCTTCCAGATGGTCAGACCACCCCTTAAACCAGAAGTAGCCCCAGGGAGGCAAGGCAGTCGGGCACAGATACAACACTGTCAGTGGGCCGGCCAGGCATCTCAAAGGGAGCAGGACTCACAGATCAGGGTCCAGCTCACCCTTACCTAGGAAAGGTGCCAGCAGTGCCAGCCCATTAATTTGCTATTCCTGTGGACAGACAGACACATAAAGTGGGAATGCCCTCTTTTGAAATGTGAATATGCTCAGGGATGGATGGCAGAAATCTGGGCATGGAAAGACTTTCCTTAAGTTGATGGTACTGGTGAAGGTCCAAGGGAAGATGGTTCAAGGACTCTTGGATTCTGGCTGTAGTCAGACGGTGATTCAGACCTCCATTGCGTGGGGTGACACCATTCATAAGAATACGATCCACCTGAAATGTATACATGGTGATGTCAAAACATACCCGAGCCAGCATCTAAAACGGACAGTGGGAGCCCATGCTGCAGTGGTAGCGGAGTCCTAGCTGAAAAATTGGCCTACCCCATAATCAGAGGCCAGGACTGGCCCTTTTTATGGCAAGTCATTAATGCACAAGCCTGGGTAGTGAGCGAGAATGCAGGGCCATTGTACAGCCAGTGCCCCAGAGCTTGGTGAGCTTTGGGTAAGCCGATGACCCTGAAGGAATGTCCTGAGCAATGTCACCACTGACTCCCACAGGGAAAAAAGAGGTAACCAGTCGGGACTTGGAAACTCTCCTACAGAGTGGGAATTTTGTCCAAGAACAGTGCAACAACCCTACATTGAGCCATGCGTATGAACAACTGGGCTTCATAAAAGATGAGGTAACAGAGCCTCACTAACGAGCAATATCTGCACTTTTCACTCAAGAAAGAGTGCTTGTGTCAAATTGAAAGGGATAAAAAAACTGGGGTGGTGAGGGCCAAATTACTGGTGCTGCATGGGTACCACTGGGCTTTATTGCAGCTTGCGCACAATATCTCATGTGCTGGACACCTGGGGAGAGAGAAGACATTGCCTTGGATATTATCCCAATTCTACTGGCTAGGCATGCATCATGAGGTGAGAGAATGTGGTTCCTCCTGCTCAGCTAGCCAGAAGTAAAGGGATCCCTAAGGCATCCTTGGTTTCTCTGCCCTTGATTGAGACACCCTTCAAGAGAATCAGAGTGGACATGGCTTGGCCCCTAACATTGGGGCATCAATACATATTAGAGATTGTCGACTATGCAACCAGGTACCTGGAGGCTGTGCCTCTGCTCTTCGCAAAAGCTACGGTGATAGCTCCAGAGTTCTTGAAACTCTTCTCACATATGGGATTTCCCCGCAAAATATTAACAGATCAAGGGATTAACTTCACCTCCCAGCTGGTAAGTGAATTATGCTCCCTTCTGAAGGTCGGGACCCTGAAAAACTCAGCGTGCCACTCACAGACCGACAGCCTAGTTAAGCAGTTTAATAAGACGTTGAGACGCTTTGTCAGTAACAATCCCAAACAGCGGGACTGGCTACTCCCACCACTCCTGTTTGCCATAATGAAGGTCCCACAAGCCTCTACAGGGTTCTTCCCATTTGAGTTGCTTTATGGTGACCAACCATGAGTAATCTTGAACGTGTTGCAAGAAGGCTGGGAGGAACAAGATGTGGGGGCTTTAAGTGCAACCCAGTATGTCTTACAATTAAGGGAACAACTCATAAATATATGGCTATTTGCCAGAGAGAATTTGAGAAAGGCCCAACACACACAGGAAAGAAATAATAGAGGAGCATGACTACGGACTTTCCACCTGGCTGATCATATCCTTCAGCTACTACTCTCAGCTGAATCTAAATTAATGGTTCTATGGCAGGGTCCATTTGAAGTGGTCCGGCAGATAGGGCACATGGACTATGAGATAAGACTACCAGGAGGAGAAAGGAAACCAAAATCTATCATGTGAATCTTCTGAAACCTTGGAAGACATGGGAAGCTCTGCTGATAACTCCCTCTTCGACAGGCCCTGAATTAGGACCCCAAGTCCCTGCAGCCAAGAACCAACATAGTACCAGGGGGTGAGGGGCTCTCCCCGTGCAAAGGAAGCAGCAACTTCAATTGACCAAGGACTTCGCAACAGTATTCTCCACCTGCTCAGGGAGAACGCAGTTGGTCCAACATCACCTAGAAACCACCCCATGCCAGCTAATCAGGGAAAACCCTAGACCACTGCCACAGAGGATGTGGGGTACAGTCTGAGAGGAAGTGCGAAAGATGCTGGAGATGGGAGTAATTGTAAATCCAAAAGTGAATGGAGGAGCCCCACTAAACGGTTTGGTTCGGTTCTGCATTAGCTTTAGGAAGGTTAATTCCATCTTGAAATTTGACACATACCCAATGCCAATGATAGATGAGTTACTAGAGTGGCTGGGACCAGCAAAATGCCTGAGCTTTGTCAACTTAATAAAAGGTTACTGTCAGAACCCTTTATCCCATTGTTTGAAAAAGAAAACAGCTTTCTTCACTCCTTTCAGACACTTCCAATTCAAGATTATGCCTTTCGACCTGCACGGAGCTGCCAAGACTTTCCAACAGATCATGAATAGGATCCTCAGCCCCCACCATCAGTATGCCTCAGCCTACATGGACAACTTTGTCATCTATATTTCTACCTGGGAAGACCACATGCAGCAAGTAAAGGTGGTGTGAAAAGCCCTGAAAGTGGGACTAATGGTCAACTCTGCAAAATGGTAAGTTAGTAATCTATTTGGGGAACTGTGTAGGAGGCACCCGTATGAAACCAGTGGTCAACAAGGTACATGCCTTAAATTACATTCCCCACAAGAGGCAAATGAGGCGTTTTCTTGGCCTTGCAGGATATTACTGGAGGTTTATCCCCAGTTTCACCTCAATCGCAGGCCCTCCTTATGGACTTAATAAACTCTAAGGGTATGTCTACACTTAACGGGGATCGACGCTGCGGCAATTGATCCTCCGGGAGTCAATTTGGTGGGTCTAGTGAAGACCTGCTAAATCAACTGCAGATTGATCTCCCATTGATTCCAGTACTCCAACGGAATGAGAAGCGTAAGGTAAGTCGACAGGAGAGTTTCTCCCATCGACCCAGCACAGTGTAGACACCACAATAAATTGACCTAAGCTATGTTGACTTCAGTTGCGTTATTCATGTAGCTGGAGTTGCATAACTTAGGTTGACTTAGCCCTGTAGTGTAGACCAGGCTTAAGAAGATCCAATGGGATGAGAAATACAAGGAAGCTTTTGGTAAATTGAAAACATGTGCTCTTCAGCCCTGATTTTTTCTGGGGGTTCACACTGCACACAGGTTTCTCGGATGTTGGACTCAGCGCTGAACTCTCACAAGACTTCAGAGAAGGAGAACACTCAGTCCTATATGTAAGCAGAGTCTGGATGAGCTCCCCCCTGACATCTAGTGGTGAGCTGTGGAAAAAGACTTCAGTAGCTGATCTCTTTTGCATGGACACACCCACAGTGCCTAGGTAGTCAGCATGATGGGACTGCTTGCCCAAATGATCACTTGTAGCTGGTGTTGGATCCTGTAGCGGGGCGGCCTGGCTCCCAGGTGCCCCTGGAAGCGACGAGCCAGAACAGCCGCCAGAGTGGGCGGAGCCACCGCAGCCTGTCCCCGCCCCCCGCAAGGCAAGGGGCGGGACAGGAAGTATAAAGGCCAAGCCACAGCGCTCAGTAGCTGGCCGGCAGTGGGAGAGGACAGACGCTGGTGCCCGAGCTCCCGCGGGCCTGAGCCTGCCGAGAGCCCGGTATCCTGAGGAGTGGTCTGAGCTTCCCCCCGCCGAGGGCCCAGAGGGAGCGACAAACCTACCTGCTGCTCGGGGCCCGGAGGAGCCCATGATCTGCGACCCAGCAGACGAAACTCAGGAGGAACAGGTACCCATGGAGGAGGAGATGGGAAGTGGCCCGGGGATAGCAGACCCCGAACCCATGTCAGTGTGTTGCGGTCAGGATCCCCACTGACTGCGCGGCAGACGGACTGCTGCGGATAGGGCCCCGGGCTGGAACACAGTGGAGTGGGTGGGCCTGTGTTCCCCCCATGCCACCCCGCACCGGGTGGCAGTCTCTCCTCCTCCTTGTCCAAGGGGCCTGGGCCTCTGACAGACTATTTGTTGGCTGCCCCGCCCTGACCTAGGGCCTGGGCTAACCCAAACTGACCCAGCCCCTGCTACAAGGCCTGGGGCGCTGACTGACTATTGGTTTGCTGCCCCGCCCCAACCCAGGGCCGGGGCTGCTAACTGTGTGCTCAGCCCCTGCATAAGGGCCTGAGCTCTAAACTACTAATTGTGTGCTCAGCCCCTGCATAAGGGCCTGAGCTCTGAACTGTTAATTGTGTGCTCAGCCCCTGCATAAGGGCCTGAGCTCTGAACTACTAATTGTGTGCTCAGCCCCTGCATAAGGGCCTGAGCCCTGAACTATCAATTGTGAGCTAAACCCCTGCCCAAAGGTCTGGGCCCTAACTGCTATTAGCTTTGTAGCGGGGCGGCCTGGCTCCCAGGCGCCCCTGGAAGGGACGAGCCCCACCCCGGAACTACTACAGATCCCCAGTCTCCTTGTTATTGGGGCAGGAGTAATAAAAGGTTGCTATCCTTGTTGTGTGAACCGAGGCCAGCAGAACTGTACCTGGCATACCTCAATGGAGGGACTCACCCTCAACTGAACAGCACTTGCTAGGCAGGGGACATGGGTTCCAAAGCCCAATGAGAGATGGAGAGAGGGTGGGGACAGGTACTTGCATCTGGTGGTATGGGCCCTGGACACCATTTGACTGTTCCTCTCTCCATGGTATAATAAAAGAGCTAATTTAGACTCAATTGAGGGTCTTGTTATGTGCTGCAAAGCTGAAATCACTGATACCTAGTTCTAAGTATTAGACCTATGTTGGAACAGTGTCTCTATTGCAAGAGACTATCCCACTAACAGCTGAAATCACTGAGAGCTGTGTTAAGTGTGTGTGGGGGGGCCCTGAAAACATCTTGGTGAGTGGGCAGAGAGGTGTGATAAGTGGCTAGCAGGGGGGTTAGTGGAGAGGTGTGGCAAGAGGCCAGCAGAGAAGCTGATGGAGAGGGCCGGAGCAGAGCCCCGCAGAGGGGTGGCAGGTGATGAGCGAGTGCCCAAGCAGTGCAGTGTGTAAGGTGCCTCCTTACCCCTCCCCCCCACCTTCCAGGGTGGGAGGTGAACTCTGCAGATGAATCTCTGAACTCTGGGGCTGCACTGGCCAAGGACAGCAACTGTGACTAGGGTACAGAGAAGGGATGGGCACGTTAAGGGGACCTTTGGGTTGCTGGACTTAAGCCCATGAGGGGAAAAGTACACTGCCTAACTTACTTGGGGGTAGGTCTTTTGCTCATGGTTTGTGTTTATGAGCCCTAGTTGCAGTGTTTTCCCAAATTAATGCTGAGTTAATTTCTTTCTTTTATTAAAAGATTTTGCTACACTCAGACTCTGTGCTTGCAAGAGGGGAAGTATTGCCTTTTAGAGGTGCCCAGGGGGTAGTGTGTAATTGTCCCAGGTCACTGGGTGGGCGCTCAAGCCAGTTTTGTGTTGTATTGTTGAAAAGGAACCCCTAGATACTGAACCTGGCCCTTGTTGCCGCTGGCTTCATCTGGCAGAAGGGTTACATATACTTGAGTAGGAAGCTGTTGCCTAGAGAAAAGGCTTACTCAATTATTGAAAAGGACGAATTAGTGATTAAATGGGCTGTGGTTTCCCTCAGGTATTACCTGTTCGATAGCCCTTTCTCCCTCATCACAGATCATGCTCCCCTATACTGGATTCACACCATGAAAGGCATAAGCGCACATATAATGCAATGGTACTTTGCACTACAACCTTACAATTCTGGAGTACAACACTGGGCAGGAAAGGACCATGCTAATGCTGATTTCTTTTCATGGGAGATCAGGGATGGAGACAAACTACTCCAGAATTCCCTTTCCAGCTTGAGGGGTGGAGTATGTGAAGGGAAATGCCCTCACTCTCGTGGAGAGAATACTAATGAGCTCTTCTGGGCTTGTTCAGCTCTAAGGCACCACCTGCAAGGTTTGTTCTGCCCGGAAGGGGCGGGCTTAAAAACAGAAACCCTGCCATAGGAAGGGGGAGTGAATGTGAGGAGAGCTGCTCCACCTCAGAGACTGCTGACAGCAGAGACCCACCCGCCAAGAGGGAGACAGCAGCAGGCCTCACTGCTCCCAAAGCTGCATGGCGCAGCTGCACTACAGTACAACCCACAAGGAGGAGCTTGAGGTAGACCCCATTAAAAGTCAATAAACCCACTGACAGACTTAGCCCAAAGGGTCAAATCCAGGAAGACTGCCTGATAGCCAGCCCCTTTGCCTTTCTTTGTTTTCATACAGAGTCCCTTATAGAGAGAGTTTCTCTCTCGTAAGGGAAAGAAAGGGGAAAGGACTTTTCTTTTATCTGTCTGTTTTATTTAGAGAAGCCCTTGTGTACTACAAACTGAGGGGTAGAACATTTATAAACAACTGGAAGCAGGACCTGCAGGGGACTTGAGGGAGCCCCTACCCCCCATTTTTATCTATGTCTGTTGCACTCAACCACCTGCATGGTAGGTCTCTTAAAACTATTGCTTTCTAAGTGTCTCCCTTTAAAAAATGGTTGTGGTTATTTTTCTCTAGGTGTATTAGCTGCATGTGTCTAATTTTAATTTAATCTAATTTCTCTAGGGGTCTGATCCAGCAAAGTGCTAGGTGTCTTATCCTGAGAGGTGCTGACCATTTTCATTTATTTTCTCTATGGAAGACAATCCAGCCGTCTCATGGCACTTTCTGTGTTCTGTTTCGAAACCTGCTAGAAGAGCAGGGTGTATACATGAAGCTAGGCTTTGCACACTGTGTATGGTGGTCATTTGAACCTCACTGTGCCTGTTTGGTTCCTTCATATTATGCTTGTTGTGTAGAGACAAAACACACAATGTTTTTCAAAGTCTTTGGGGTGATATGCACCACCTTGGGACTGGAAGTATTTGGGGAGCAGCACCTTTAATACCTTGGGCACAGGGGCAGCAATTGTCCCTGACCTCATCCAGGGTATGCAATGTTGGGGAGAGGGACAACAATAACTTTTTTTTCATTGCCAAAATTAACTTGATAGGTTGTTTAATTATTTGTAGCTGTCTTTCATAATGGCTGCCAGCACTCCTGATTGAGTTCTTTGCATTTCTTTATAT
Source organism: Chrysemys picta bellii (assembly GCF_011386835.1). Taxonomy (NCBI): domain Eukaryota; kingdom Metazoa; phylum Chordata; order Testudines; family Emydidae; genus Chrysemys; species Chrysemys picta. Next base: position 86,884,949 of record NC_088791.1, on the reverse strand, counting down.
AATCTTGTGTTGGAGAATTGATGAGACCTTACCTATTGAATTGTTAGTTTTAGTGATATGCTTATGTATTTTATGCAACTGTTTGATTTTGTTATCTATAATTTTGCTTGTATATAAAGGGGAAAAAGGAGGGAGAGAGAGAGAACCCAATTTAATCTGCCTTCAAATTGATATATTAAAGGAAGAAGGGGAAGTCAAGGAATTATATTCTGTCCTGATGAGATAACAAAACTGTGTAATCGTGGCAGTGTAAAAACAAGTAATAAAAAAAATGCCCCAACACACTTGGAACAGTGATATAATATATGGAGATATACCTATCTCATAGAACTGGAAGGGACCTTGAAAGTTCATCAAGTCCAGCCCCCTGCCTTCATTGGCAGGACCAATTTTGCCCCAGATCCCTAAGTGGCCCCCTTAAGGATTGAGCTCATAACCCTGTGTTTAGCAGGCCAATGCTCAAACCACTGAGCTATCCCTCCCTTGCACCCACCAGCCTCTGGCCCCAGCTGCCTCCTTCAGCCCCCACATCCAGGGCTTAATGGATCCTGGGGCTTGCTGAGAAAGGTGATATTAACAAACATGCAAGTATCACTTTTCACAGTAGACTTACTAGCTATCTGTGAAAAGTGATACTTGTATGTTTGTTAATATCACTTATCACTTTTTATAGCCTCCCAGGTAGCTACTAAGTATGCTGTGATATTAACAAATATACAAATATCACTCCTGAAGGGGGAGGCAGCATTATTTTGATTACTGAGTCTGCCAAAAACCCCTACAAATATAAATTACAATGATTTGGACGTGTATATTTCATTTTTTTCCCTAAAGTTAATTAAGTATTTTAGGGAAAAGCGTCAGTGCGACCACCAGTGAGAGTTGGTGGCCGCAGTCTAAAGCCACCAAAAGATTTGTTGTGAGAACCCCTGCCCTAGACACTTATCCATGTGTAACCCTTCCATTACATAATTTGGCCCAAATTACTTATCAACTTTTCTTTCTAATTTTTAGAATAATTATTTTATATTATATCTGCTAACACAACCTAATGCTCTGTTTTGGATTTTTTAGTGCTGCCTGACACTAGGCTGATGGCTTTAATGGGGTACATTCTGAACTCAGTTACATCCAAGGAATCACATTGAATTTGCCAGTGTCAATGAGGGCACAATTCGGCCCACTGATATTTCCACACTTGGCCTCTATTTTTTTCCTGATCAGTCTCATGGATGGTATTTTCACTTAGATTTTATTTTCCCCAGACTATGTGCTAAGGACTAATTATGTAACATTTGTTTACACTGAGTCATATTTGCCATCTGCTGGTTCAATCACCTAAACAATCCAAATTCTTAAAATCTGGTTGTTCCTTAGTATTTGCTCTGCTTCCAATCTTCTTATTATCTGCAAACATGCACATTTTGGCCCTGATGTTGCAATGAGCACCACACAGACAGACCTCTGAGCCAGTGTGGAACCCCACTGACTTCAAGAGAGCTCAGCACAGATGGAAGAGCCTGCCAGTGCAGAGTTTATTGCAGGGTCAGAGCCTTTGTTTTCAGTACCTTCATACACATCATGTGCCACGTTAGCCACTCAGATAGATGCAATCCCATTGTCTAATGGAACTAAAGGCTACATTTGGCCAGCCGTGTAGTGGACAACAAGCCTAGATTTAGATGCTAGAATATGGGAGATAGGGGTTACTCCATTTATAATTACTTTCAATGTTGGAACTGGATGACTCAGGTGTTTGGTAATAAGCTCTGCATTTTATTATCTCTACTTTAGATAGTTCAAATGTGACCCAGATCAGTTGTGACTAAGGGCTCAAACTGTAAAGCTTAATTCATGTATTTGTTTATTTATACAAAAATAAACTTTAATGGAAACACTGTAAAGGCTTGCAGAATCAGGTCCTAAAATGTATGTTGTTTATATCAAACAATGGTATGTATTCAGTCAGGAAAGCAAGAACTATAGAGAGTCTCCACACCTAATGATTAGATGCCCTATTAAGTGTTCTGCTACTATTCTGGGGGAAAACATGACTCATCATTTCACATCCTAAAAAATTTAAAATATGTAAGATTCATTTTCTGGATAGAAACTGGATTGTATTTGTTTAAATATGCTGTGAACAGCTATATTTGCAGCATTATGGGTGGGCTGTGATTCCAAATGCTATACAGTTACTGGAGAGTTAAGCAAAGATATAAACTTAAATTCATTTTTTAAAAGTTCCAATGTAATTAACTAAAACATATGAAATAAAACAGTTATATGAGCTACTATATATGGGAAAAAAACATGGCTTCCTAGAAGAGCAGTATTCCCCACCAAGGACTTAATCCAACTCCTTTTGAGGTCAACAGGTAAATTTCCTTTGACTTTAACAGAAGCTGAATAAGGCCATGACTACTTAATATGGTCTCCCTCAACATACTAACTTAATCTCTTGCCTACCATGATATGTTATTTTTGGTTGTTAACTAAGGCCTTGACCCAAACACTTGCATGCATAAATTTACTCATGTGAGGTTTACTGGATCAGGGCTTAATTTATGACCTGAGCCTGCACCCATTGTTAATGGGTGCTTTGCCATTGCCTTCATTGCAGGACTTCTAAGGGGCGTTGTCTTATTTGCCATAACACCTGTGTTGCTACAGAAATAAATACTGAAGGTAATCTACTAAATCAGTTGGGGGTGAAAAAGCTATTAATTGGCTTTTCATATATAAACAGTATCAGAGAGTGCATTAGACAAGGATGAGCTAATGATTTGGGCAAGAGAGCAAATTTTCCATGTAACTCATAAAACCCACTGGAGTTGTGGAGAAAAATTACCCTAGCTGCCAAGGCGGGAGAAAAATCATCATCATGGAAGAAGCCTCCCATTAAAAACACTGAGTGTCAGCTCCACTAGCACCAGGACAGTGGAAGATCAAGTCTAAAGGGGCCCCAGTCCCGTCAGTGTTCCCCCTCCTTTGACAAACGTGAGACAAACTCAGTGGACCCCTGCTGACTCAATGAGAGAAATCCTGACCCCAATGAAGTCAGTGGTGGGAGTTTTGCCATTATTTACCCCACCCCAATCTGCTGTGTGGCTCATAGCTATAGTGTCCCCCCCCCATGGGCTCATGTCTGAATCCCAGCGACCCCTCCCTCACCCCTCTGTCTGCGGTGTCTGGCAGGGAGCTGGATGTTGCCACCCCAACTCATGCGCTCCTTACCGTCGGTCCCATTTGCAATCCTGAGCCCCTTGCTCTCTCCCTCTCCCCACACAAGCGAGGCAGCCCCGCCCCACCACTGGGGGTGGGGGGGTGATGCTGCCCTCTGCCTCAGCAGCACCTCGTCCCCGCACTCCAAGCTCCAGGACTCACCCAGCTGCAGTTATCCCGAGGCCACAGCAAGAACCACCGCCCCTTCCCCTGACTGAGCTGCATCGGGAACACCTGCTTCTATCACCTCCGGTAGCGGTCACCACACAGAGCCACTGCCTACCGCTGTATGTGACCCCTCCCCCCCTGCACGCGCAGCGCCTTGTCTTCAGCAGCCGGTAACGGTCCCGCCGCGCGTGGCCCCGCAGTGGAGCGCGAGGAGCTCTTGCTCTTGTTGCTGGGCGGGCCGCGCCAAGCGGCTGAGGGGACCCAATCCCCAGCGCATCACTGGTAGCGGTACCAGCAAGGCGAGGCGCTGGGACTGAGGATCCGGGGAGGGGGTGGGACCAAACCCAGCCAGCCACTCAGAGAGAGAGATTGTGTCTCCCCAGCAACGGGCCTGGCTGGCCCGGGCTGCGCCTCCTCCCTCCGTCCCTCCCTGCTGGTCATTATCTCGTCTCTTCCCCCCCCCCCCATAGGCTCTGAGCCCCCCTCACTCACCCTGCAGGCTGGGATTTGGTGTGTGTGTGGGAAGGTCTTTTATTGGCCTAATTTCCTCCCCCCCCCAGTCCCCCCTCCCCGCTTTCCTGCCACACTCCACCCAGAATTGAGCTAGTGTAACTAGGAGGTGATTCTCCTGCTCCCTCTTGCTGCTGCTCTGTAGGGGCTGCAGGGGTCTCCTCTCTGCCCAGATTTGAGGCAGGGCTTTTAGGCAAGGAGGAAATTATCCGATCGAGGGAGGGAATTTTTTGAAGGGGTTTAGCTATATCTATAGTATTTTGCGAGGGGGGAGGGAGTGTTTGGTTACTGACCATGGGGAAGGACCAGGAACTGCTGGAAGCTGCTCGCACTGGGAATGTGGCTCTCGTGGAAAAACTCCTGTCGGGGAGGAAAGGAGGGATCCTGGGCAGTGGATCTGGAGCTATTCCCCTATCCAGCTTACTGAGGTAGGGACATGATTCCCCAGCAGCTGCTAGGGATATTAACTTCCTCCTCCTCATCACCATCATCACCTCCCTCATCCTCATGCCTGTATTCTTCATAGTAACCATAAATTGTTCACTCTTGCTAACAACTACAATGTGTCAGTGTTTAAAGTCACAGCCATTCATTATATTAAAATAGTAATTTTGAATTCCCTGCTTTCAATGTGTCAGCAGGGTACTTGTTTCTGATATATTACTAGCATTGGTGCAGAATTTATGCATTTATTGGGTGGATTGCTTTGCACAATGGTGTAGTCACTCTCACGTTTCCTTTAGAATGTTATTTTTTCTTCTTTGAATGCTTTTTTAATATGTGATTCAGTTGTTAATAACAGAGAAGCTATTGTGTGTTTGTAGTTATATGGAAAAAGCCACAACTTACCCCACACTTTCACCCACAGTTATTACTGTCACATTTAGAAGAAATTAACCATACCATGATAATGAGTCTATACAATGAAGAAAGTGAACCTTTTGATGGGAGGTCATCAACACAGAGTAGGTGTAAAACTTATGGAGCAGGTTAGGTAATAGCAGTGGTACTTTCAAGGTAGCTGGATTTAGTTGAGTAAAATTGAGATACTGGTCATATCTAGCTGGAGTCAACTTTAGTCTTTAGTCATATGTCATGCAGTGTGTAACAGGGCTTTTGATGTTAAGTTTCATCATGTTGCAAGTGAGAAGTGCATTATCACAAGCATTTATGACATTTGACATTTTTCAAATAAGAAAAGGTCTGCAGCACACAATCTGCTGCCAGTGCTATACACTACACTAGACACAGCACAGCAAGGTAGAATGAATTGAAACACTATTGACCTAAAACTTGAACTAATCATTAAATGTGCTCTACTGGAAGAAAAGAAGCAGACCCAGATTAATGGAAATTCTTTAAATGAAAGGCAAGAAAGGTTAACTTACTTGAGATTCTATTGCCAGTACATCTCTATTTTCCAGGGCCCAAGCCACTTTATTTATATTACATGTGATATTCTCCATAGTAGGAATTGTAATATTCCTGTCAAATTATACCAATTTAACTCTATTTTAAATTTTTTTTAAAATTGTTATGGCAATAAACAACAGTTTAGATACCCACACAGTTTATCAAAGTTCTGTGATGCCATAATGGCCATAGCACAATTAAGTTTTATTTAATTACTACTATGTTGGCCAAAGTTAAAATACATTTGTACAATTACTTTTGGTATTGTAATTGAATAGCCTGCTTAGCAAGAAAAATGTGAGACAATTGATTGCATTTAAATGATAAGCATCACTTATTAAAATGTGATACGTATTTCTTTGTAACAACACATTTTTACCAGAATGAAGTTCATTTCAGTGCAATGATTATCCATTTATGAACCACTTCAACTGGATATATTTATGTAGTTAATTTTTTTAGAGCTGTCCCCTCTGCACTTCTGTTGCACTGTTACTTTCTTATTGTAAATCACAAGTCCTATAAATCTCTGCAGGAAAGTGTGTTTGCTTGTGTTTTTCGGATTATAGAAAATGGGTATATTAGATTCATTTACAAAGTGGTTTGTGTAATGTACAAATGGATATAATAGAAAACTGGTTAATGGGTTATGGTAGTAATTGATTATTAGTGACAAAGTAAACATTTCATACTGTATAAAGTCAGAAATGTTCTTTCTCTACAGTGGGCACCTTGGTTTGTTTTACTGTAATGAAAATAAAACTAGTATATTATTGTGACTATGAAACTTCTAATGTTATGTCTCAAAACACAGCAATGGATAAGCATTTTAAATCTTTAAAAAACAAATAATTGTAAACAGGAAACTTTAAACAATTTCAGAAATAAAAATACAACCTACAACAATTTAAAAAAAATTATGAAAGAATTAAATAGTGAACTGATAGATACAAGTGCAAATCTATGGACTCAATCCTGCAATCACTTACTACTGGGCGTAGCATTTTCTACAGTGAATAGTACTATGACTTTGTCACCTGGACTACTCATAGTACACCTCTACCCCGATATAACAGGAATTTGGATATAACCCGGTAAAGCAGTGCTCTGGGGGAGGTGGGGCTGCGCACTCCAATGGATCAAAGCAAGTTCAATATAACACGGTTTCACCTATAATGACGTAAGATTTTTTTGGTTCCCGAGGCCAGCGTTAGATCGAGGTAGAGGTGTAGTAAGTAGAGCTGAGCAAAATTTTTCAACCAAAACTTTTTTTGGTGAGAAATGTAGATTTGGCAACATAAAAACATTTTGCAAATTTGTGTCAGTTTTGCCACAACGTTTTGGTTTAAAAAAAACAACAAAAACATTATTACAATTTTTTTATTTCAACTTTTTTTTTAAATGAAATGTTTCAGTTTTTTAATTCTAAATGGCTTTTTGTTTAGATTTTTATTTTAGAAAAAATTGAAGTGTAAAAAACGCTCCAAATCAAAATAAAATATTTCAGGTCAAATGAAATGTTTTGTTTGACACAAAAATAATTTTTTACATCTTTTCAATTTGCCAAAAGTTTAAAAAAAATGCTGCGGGACCCCATCAGGCACTTACCCGCTGGGTTGCCCGGTGGAGCCTGGGGCCCACAAGTTGCAGCTCCGTGGTCCAGCCAGCCCTACTGTCTCCAGGGAAAGCAGAGAACAATTTGAATCAGTTCTGCCATCTGATTGGATTGCAGAGTGAGCATGTGACACCCCATCATCACTCCCTGATTGGAGGGGGAGGGTGTAGTGGAGACACATTAGGCTGCCCACAGAGTGGTGGAGACGTCCCCCCGCGCTGCTCGCCCCCTCTATCCCTGCACTACAGCCGGTGGAGCTGAGGCTGTACAAGCAGTCGCCCAGGGACACACTGTGCCCCACACCCCAGCCCAGCTGCCCACCCTCTGCTGGGGGGGGGGATCCAGCACTGGGAAGCGGGCATGGTTCCAGCCCTGGATCAGCTTCATGGTCCGCCTATTGACTTCCCCTGCTTTAAGCCATCTCAACCTGTTTTTATCCACATCTATCTAGAAATGGGGTCCAATTTTCTTCTAATTTGTATGATTGCTCTCTATGTGATAGGCTATTCTTTCTTTTGGCTGCTAACTCAGACAGTTCCGAATACCACTGCTATATTCTAGGCATAAGCGTACTCTTCCATTTTTGTAGAAGAATGTGCTTGGTGATCATTGCAGCCCTCCAACACCAAAGTCTTTGTGGTGGAGCTAAACCCAGTTTAGCAGGTAACTAACCGAGGGTATAACTTTTGACTGAGGTTTGGCTGCTGAAATTGAGCACTGTTTTAACTCTTGTGTCCACTTCTTTCCACACTTGCCTGGCTGTTGGACAGTCCCATAGGATATGTGTCAAGGTTCCTTTTTCTTTCTTCAAGTGCTAACAGTCATTAGAGGATAAGGCCTTTATCTTGTACAACCCCAGTGGCGTCCAATTCATTTTGAAAAAATCTTTTGTTATAACAAGAATATACTGAGAGCCACAGAGGTATTTCTAAAATTATGTAATATGCCGTGGCACTGGGATTCTTTTAAGGGCTGTGATAAAGCCCCTTCCCATCCTTTCACCAAGAACTCCAGACTAATGGAGTTTCTCTGTATTAACAAAATATACATAGTGGACATGGACCTGGGGAGTTTATAAAGTGTTTCTAAAGTTCCTAGTAGTTCTGGGGCCTCTGGACAAAATGGATAAATTATCAGGTGTCTTAGTTGTAAGTACTGCAAGTCCACTTAGGAAGGCAGGTCATAACATTGTTTTAGCGATAGAAAAGGGACAAAGGCCTCATTATTGACCATCTGGGAAATCTACATGATGCCCATACTCAGCCAGTTCTTCTAATTATAGGTTTGTTCCCAATTTGCAAGTCTGGGTTGAGCCAAATGGGTGCTTTTGCATGACTGTGAGGGTGAATTTGGTACCTCATGGCTGGGACAGCCCAGACCCTTGGTGCAGCCACCAATGTAGTCACCTTATTTTTCTCCATTGGACAAAAGAAAAATTGAGGGGACCAGCAGGGGCAATAAGATGTATTATGCATGTTCAGTTTCCACCCACATGGGTGTAAGGGTATTCACATGCTGGAACCGGTTTGACGTCTATGACATCATAAAAGTTGAATAGTAATTTTGTAGGTTGGGAACCCAAACACCCCCTTCTCTATAAGAGTTGGAGTGTTTAAAACAATAGGCATGAGAGTTGACCAGGGCTCCACAGGAAGGCTCTAATAATGCTATTTAATTTTCTAAAATAAGCTTGTGATACTTTGGGTCTCAAACCCAGGTCTGTGAGTTCCTACACAGCAATTATATCCTGGCCTCCACCCAATGTCTACTGAAACCTGGTGGACCAAGGAGCTAGTAGGACTACAGCCTCAGCCAAGGCACCACCCACAGGATCCCTGATTGGAGGATTGCCCAGCTTCACCAGTTGGTCCAACCATGATATTTAAGCCAGAAGGAGGAACAGGAAGTTGTCTGAGTAGCTAGGTGATTCTCTGTTGCTGCTATATTGGGTCCTGTTTGTGCCTGCATTCTGCCCACAACACTGTTCCTGATTCCTGCTCGGGTCCTATCTTACCCCTGCCTTTGCTCCTGGTTCCCACCCTGCTCTGTGGCTGTGCAGTGAGCCGGCTAGGCTACGCTATGGTAATTGTAAGAAAAGGCAGAGTCAAACAAAAAGGATTATTTAAAATTTTTAGATCTTTATAAGGGAAAACCCAAAAGTTGTACCAGGGGGTTAAATAATATAGAACATTACCAAGTACTTGCCACATATGTTAATAAACTATAGGTTATGAACACAGTAACCTTTGTGAGCTTGTACAGGCTACTCTTCCTTGTTCTGTGCAGTTAATACCAAATACATTGTTATTAACAAGAACAAAAGAAGTTACTCAACAATATACCAGGTCACTTTAGAGAAGCATGAACTTTTCCTCCCCTTGGTTGTAAGTCCAGCTCTACTCTTGCTGTCTGATTCTTTGCTTCTCTTCAGCTGGAAGTGCTCCGCAGATTCAGTGTTTCTGTGGCTGTACCTCTTTGCACAAGTTTATCCACAAGCAGAGTTTCTTCAACCAGTTGCCCTCCTTTGTCCTATTAGGCACCTTTGACCTGTGTTCTTTCAATAGATGTTCAAAGAGTCATTCTCTCTGTTTGTTTACTTTAGGTCCTCTGTGAGGAGCTTCTCATTTACTGTTTTCAGGATCTGTTTTCATTTTAACACAGCTTTTCGAGCAATTTGCTTTTTCACCAATTATATTTCCTTTCAGTTTTTCCCCTTGATACTCTCTTGGCAAATCTGTAGATTTTATTTCCCTCTGCTTCCCTTCTTTAATAGTGTCTGCTCACGTACCCAGGTCTATTTTTTTTTCTGCTTCTCCTGACATGAAACCTTTCCTATTTTCTTTCTTTCCATCTTCTCACTTCCCAGTCCCCTACTTTTATTCTCCTATTCTTTTATCACCTCAGCTCATACCCCAGCTCTGGTTCATCAGCCAGCTCAGCATCTAGATTGTTCTCCTTCCCTCCTTCTCTAACAGCTTTTTCCAACTGTCTCATTCGGTTGGATTCCCAGACTCCTACCCAGCTTGAGCTGCCCTCTCATTGACCATCTCTCTCCCCAGGATATCATTATGTGCTGCTGCATCACAGCTGCCGCAGGTGCCCGTGCCAGGGTTACTACAGCTGATCCTTGCCTCTCCTCCAGTTCCTGCCTTTATGCCTCGCTTCCAACCATTAGTTACCAGTCCTGGTTCTGACCTCTAGCTCCGACTTCTGACTCTGGCTTGACCCTTGACTTTGTCGTTTGGTATCTGATCCTGGTTCCAACTCTCAGCTTCGATTCCTGGCTCTGACTCTGGCTTGACCCCTGGCTCTGGTAATCAGCAGTTGACTTCTTTCCCCTTCCTGAATGCCTGCTCTGTCCACTAGACCTGACTCCTGCTCTGACCAGTAAGCCACACCACCTATGTCCCATTCCCTAACACTTTGCTTGGACTGCTATTGCGGAAGGCGTTGCAGAATGGAACCAGTGAGGCTTTCTTCCCAAAGGGAACCTGAAAACACCGAGTTGGTAGCCTGCCTCCAGGCGGACTGCCAGGCAACACAGGCCCATTTTACCCAGTTGATGCAGAGAATCAGGTGGTATACCATGCAGAGAAAGCTGACCTCTGGACTGCAACTCCTCGTGCAGGGACCTGTGACTCTGTTGCTGGAACGTTTCAATGGGCGTGGCGTGAAGTTCTGTGAGTTTATAAGGCATTGTTCTTCTTCGAGAGATGTCCCTGTGGGTGCTCCACTACAGGTGTTGGTGCGTCCCTGCGCCTTCGCCCGGAGATTTTTGCAGCAGTACTCATAGCGGCCACGCATGCTCAGAATCTGCCCCCCGCTGTGACTCTAGGGTAATAGAACGCATGCGTGGCCGGTCTCCTCAGTTCCTTCTCAACCGTCCCCGGCCTGAGACGGAGCTCAGCAGACTCATTAGAGAATCCTTCACTTTTGCCTTAATTATCCTTTAGAAACCAGTTTTCTGTCAGTTTTCTCTGTTAAAATAGTTACTTACCCAGTTTATCTTTAAAAAAAAAAAAAAAAAAAAAAAAAAAAAAAATTTCCTGTCAGCCGCGGCTATGCCGGGCTCCACCGGTTTCAAGCGCTGTGCTATTTGTAAGGAAGCTATCCCGTCATCGGACGGGCCCTCAAAGTGTATAAAATGTTTGGGGGAAGCTCACATTCCCCAAAAATGTGCCCACTGCTGTAAACTCAGCTCCAGGGCACGGAAAGACAGGGAGCTTAAACTCAAACTGCTCCTGCTTCAAAAATCTATCGGGTCAGTTTCAGACCCAGGCATTGAAGCCGGCTCCGCTACCCGACACAGCCCCCCCCCCTCAAAAAAACTCAAGAAGTCTATGAAGAAGGGGCACCTTTCCTCACCGAGCAAGACTATGAGGCATAAAGTTTCTCCAGGCAGATCGACGATCTCTCTGCCTGTGATCCCTCGCCTCAGCAATTTCCATGAGCCAGGCTCCTCCGGAACAGCGCAAAAGCCGCCTGAGGCTTCAGCGCCGCCGAGAGGCTCCGGTGCCGAGGCATCAGGCTTCCAGTTGCCTGCCTCAGGGACGGCACCGTTCGGCACCGCAAATGAGACGGTGCCGACATTCCACGGCACGCCTCACCCGAGGCAGCCCGACATTTCTCGCCCGGCACCGATCGCGGCACCGACGCCTGCGGGGCATTCTGACACACAGATCACAGCCAGAAGCCCCGATCGCAGGAATGCTCTTGTGCAGCAGCCTCTATCGGCTCGGCTTTCATCTCCCGCAGGAGCTGCATTCACTCATTTTACCCAGACAGCTGATCTTCTAGTATCACCTACCTTGCAGTCTCCGCTCATGAATGCATATTCTTTTTCAATGTCTGAGTCAGGATCTGAGCAGTTTTCCTCCAGTGAGGAGGAAGCAGATCCACAGGGAGTTTTTTCCCCAGATCATGACTCCCAGCCCCGGACCCAGAGCAATAAGGGCTATGGAAATACTACCGCATCCCACTCTCAGGACCCTGCCCCTTGGGGGATGAATCCCTGGATGGCACCACCTATGCCCTACCCGCCACCATGGCAATACTGGACACCATGGGCATCATACCCTCGGGAACACATGCCCCGTGGCCACTCGACCAGGCGCAACACTGATCCAGCGCCGTCCCCTAATGCATATGCTAGTGACACGAGACGCCTGGCAACACAGCCACGTTCCCAGGATAAGCCTAGCCCTTCTCCTGGTCCAACAGACCCGGAGTTAGCACCGGAGGAAGCATTACTTCCCCTTCCTCCCACTCCCTCTGATGAATATACAAAATTCCAGGACCTCTTTAAGAGAGTTGCTACTGACCTGAACATTAACCTGGACGTGGTTCCCGAACAACAGCATGAGCTAACGAACATCCTACAGCCCCCTTCTTCCTCCAGAGTGGCACTCCCAATTAACGCAGCCCTTTTAGAACCCGCTAAGTCCATCTGGCAGACTCCAGCGACAAGCCTACCTACCTGCAAGCAAGCGGACAAGAAGTATTTTATTTCTCCAAAGGACTCTGAATTCCTTTTTACCCACCCAGCACCAAACTCATTGGTAGTAGACGCTGCGAACCAGAGGGCTAGACAACAGTATTCTCGTTCTGCCCCACCTAACAAGGATAGCAAACGACTGGACCTGTTTGGTCGCAAGGTCTATGCATCCTCCACCCTCCAATTTCGTATAGCTAATTATACTGCAGTCCTGGCAAAATACGACCATAAAAACTATAATAAGTTAATGGACTTTATTGATGACATTCCAGAACAAAGAAAACAACAGTTCAGAGCTATAGTTTCTGAGGGCCAAGCCATTTCACGCACCGCTCTTCAAGCAGCCCTCGATGTAGCCAACACAGCGGCAAGATCTACCGCTACAGCGATAGTCATGCGACGGGGCTCATGGCTCTCCTCTTCCTTTTTTCCTCGCGAAGTTCAGAACACAATTGAAGATCTTCCCTTCGACGGTGACAAACTCTTTGCTTCTAACACGAATGAAGTGCTTCATTCAATGAAAGACTCCAGAACAACCCTCCGGTCTTTAGGTCTCCAGGCACCTATGGCAAGAAGACGACAATATCGATACCAACCATACCACCGGCCACGTTATCCCGCATTTACACAACCTTCCCATAGACCGCAGGAACAGCAACAGCCGCAACGTCCACGACGAAGATTCCAGCGACGTCGCCCAAACTCTACAGGGGCGCCTCAACCCCCACCAGCTAATAGGCAGATTTGAAGACTTGGTCGAGGGTTTAGAAAGCAACGCCCTCACTTCAGCCGGCACACCAATATTTGGACACCGCCTACGACCTTTTTTCCAACAATGGAGGAAGATTACCTCCGACAAGTGGGTCTTAGAGGTAGTTACAATTGGATACGTCATCCCCTTCCTCTCCTTACCTCCCACCCACCCACCCTCCCCATCCCTCTTCAGGGACCATTCTCACGAGCAGCTACTCCTCCAAGAAGTGCAACATCTCCTTCATCTGGGAGCAGTAGAAATCGTGCCAGAGCGACACAGAGGGAAGGGTTTTTACTCCCATTATTTCTTAACGGAGAAGAAAAATGGGGGATGGCGACCAATCCTCGATCTCAGGCGGCTCAACAGATTCATCAAAAAGCAAAAGTTCAAGATGGTGACCCTCACTACCATAATCCCAGCGCTGGAGCGCGGCGACTGGCTTTCTGCCCTCGACCTACAAGATGCCTATTTCCATGTCACTATACATCCGGCCCACAGACGTTTCCTCCGATTTACCCTTGGTTCCACACATTTCCAATACAGGGTACTCCCCTTCGGCCTATCTACAGCCCCCCGTGCTTTTTCCAAACTTCTAGCTGTAGTCACTGCCTACCTCAGGAAACAAGGGGTCGTAATATTCCCTTACCTCGACGATTGCCTCCTCAAAGCTTCATCATTCGACGAGGCGCTCCTGTTCACACGGCTCACAGTCGAATGCTTTCTATCTCTCGGCCTACAAATAAACAGAGACAAATCCACATTACGCCCCACCCAGCACCTGCAGTTCATAGGCGCAGACCTCGACTCTCGGACGGGGCTAGCAGCGCTCCCACCCGATCGCTTCAATTCCATAAACCAACTGACCACAACTATTCGCAACAGCCCTCAGGTAACTGCCCGAGACTGCCTGCAACTACTAGGTCACATGGCCTCGTGCACTTTTGTCGTCCAGAATGCACGCCTACACATGAGGTGCTTCCAAGCATGGCTGGCGACAGTTTACAAACCGAACATGCATTCTTTGAACAAGACTCTCTCCCTGCCTACTCCAGTCAAAGATTCGCTACGTTGGTGGACCGTCCACTCCAACCTTTGTTCTGGAGTCCCGTTTCTTCAACAGGCTCCATCACGCATTCTGACCACCGATGCATCTATGACAGGGTGGGGTGCACATATGTCTCATCACACAGTACAGGGACTATGGTCACCAACCGAGACCTCCCTGCACATAAATGTACTAGAACTTCGAGCCATTCGCAACGCGTGCTGTCACTTCCTGCCACTAATCAAACATCATCATGTACGCATAATGACGGACAACATTGCTTGCATGTTTTACGTAAACAGGCAGGGCGGAGCTCGTTCCCATTCGCTGTGCACAGAGGCTATGAAGCTCTGGAATTGGTGCATTGCGAACAACATCCGGGTATCAGCAGCCTATCTTCCCGGAATCATGAACACCACAGCGGACGAACTGAGCAGACGCTTCCCATGGGACCACGAGTGGGAGATAGACGACAAAACCATTCACGAGGTATTCAGCATCTGGGGTTACCCAACAATAGACCTCTTTGCAACTGCAAAGAACAAGAAATGTCTCAATTTCTGCTCCAGAGCAGGACTGGGCAAACATTCCCTGGGGGACGCATTCATGATCTCATGGCACCGAAACCTATTCTATGCGTTTCCCCCGATACCAGTTCTCAACAGGGTTCTGATAAAAATACGAACGGATCGAGCCAAGGTGATCCTCATTGCCCCATCGTGGCCCAGACAACCATGGTTTCCCTTCCTCACCAGAATGTCAATCCAACCACCAATCTCCCTGCCGCTTATTCCGAACCTTCCATCTCAACAGCACGGTCGTTTTCTCCACCCCAACCTGTCCATGCTTCACCTCAAGGCCTGGTTCCTACGTGGTTCTCCCAACGCGAATTAGATTGCTCCGAACAAGTTCAGGAGGTGCTCCTACATAGCAGAACGCAATCTACTCGCAAGACCTATCTTCAAAAGTGGAAACGATTCACACATTGGTGTTCTGCCAAACATCTTTCTCCTACCTCGGTACCTCTTTCGTTTATATTGGACTATCTCTTGGGCCTTAAGCGATCCGGCCTTTCTTTCAGCTCCATCAGGGTCCATTTAGCTGCTATTACGACTTTCCACGACAGAATTGATGATACGTCTGTCTTTGCTCACGCTACTACGAAGCGTTTCCTCAAGGGCCTACAAACCTTATATCCAGACATTAAACAACTGACCACCCCCTGGGACCTTCATCTGGTACTGTCTGCCCTAACTCAACAACCCTTCGAACCCCTAGCCACGTGCTCCCTTTTACACCTCTCCATGAAAACAGCGTTTCTAGTGGCAATTACTTCTGCCAGACGGGCAGGAGAAATAGCAGCTCTCATGGCTCATCCACCATATACGATATTTTTTAAAGACAAGGTTACCCTCAGATTGCACCCCAAATTTCTTCCAAAGGTACACTCATCATTCCATATTAATGAACCCATACACCTCCCGACTTTTTTTCCGAAACCACATGCAAACTCCTTTGAAGCCTCAATGCATACACTAGATGTTCGCAGAGCCTTGTCATTCTATTTGGATAGAACCAAACCCTTTAGAACCTCCTCGAGACTTTTTGTCTCTGTTGCAGAACGCTCCAAGGGCATGCCTATTTCTACCCAGAGACTCTCGAACTGGATCTCCCAGTGTATCCGGCTGTGCTATCAGATGAAAGGGGTTGCACCTCCAGATGGCATTAGAACACACTCCACTAGATCTCTGGCTGCCTCCATCGCGTTCTTACGCAAAGTTCCCTTGGCTGACATTTGTAAAGCAGCCACCTGGTCATCTGACCATACTTTTGTTAAACACTATGCCCTTATTCAAGGCCCTTTATCTGACATACGCTTGGGCAGGGCGGTACTCTCAACGGCGTTCCTACCAGATCCGAAGTCCCTACCTCCTTAAGATACACTGCTTTTAAGTCACCTGTAGTGGAGCACCCACAGGGACATCTCTCGAAGAAGAAGAGGAGGTTACTCACCCTGTGCAGTAACTGACGTTCTTCGAGATGAGTGTCCCTGTGGGTGCTCCACTACCCACCCTCCTCCCCTCTACTTCGGAGTTGGGGGGCCTCTGTGGTAGAGAAGGAACTGAGGAGACCGGCCACGCATGCGTTCTATTACCCTAGAGTCACAGCGGGGGGCAGATTCTGAGCATGCGTGGCCGCTATGAGTACTGCTGCAAAAATCTCCGGGCGAAGGCGCAGGGACGCACCAACACCTGTAGTGGAGCACCCACAGGGACACTCATCTCGAAGAACGTCAGTTACTGCACAGGGTGAGTAACCTCCTCTTGTCTTCAGTTCCTACTTCAGCTGCAAGTGTACTCTTCCGACCAGGCCAAGGTAGGCCTGGTACTCAGCCTGCTAATGGGGGAAGCACTGGATTGGGTATGTCCCCTATTAGAGGGCAACAGCCCAGTACTAACCGGTTGGGATGCCGTATGGCAGGCAATGTCAACAGTCTTCAACAACCTCATTGTGCCTGCATGGCTGAGGATATCCTCAGGATGCTCTGGCAGGGGCAGGGTACTGCTGCTGCCTATGTGGCTTACTTTCGCCCACTGACATAGGACACAGAGTGGAATGAGGCAACCAGCTATTCCATTTTTGATGGGGTCTGAGTGACAAGGTCAAGGATGTTCTGGCTCCAGTGGAAACTCCAGCAAGCCTGGACACCTTTATCGAGCTGATTGTACAACTTGACAACCAGTTGTGGGAGCTGTGCAAGGAGAGAAGGAGGTGGTTCCACATCCTCTGTGTCAACCACAACCATGTGTCAACTACAACCATGAAACTCTGTTCAGTGTGTTAAGCAGATACAGATGGACTCTGCTCACTGGCAACTTATCCCAAAAGAAAAAGACAGATGGTGACACCTCAGTCTATGCTACTATTGTGGTGAGCCAGGCCACTTTATCTCCATCTGCCTGACTTGAAGCCCAACCCAAAAGATCTGGAGGACAAGCCAGCCCAGTTCTGGTCCAATCTGCACATGAAAGTAAGGTATAACCATGAGTCCCAAACACAAGTCCTGAGAGGGACACGCACTGGATGCCACCAGGAGGTGCCACAACTCCAAGTGCCTGTTAGGCTATGGATCCTGGGCCAGCATCGGCAACTGCCCATGCAATGAGCCCTCATTGATTTGGGCACTAGTGATAATTTTATGGATGAGACAACAGCCCTGACCATGCAGGTTCCCTTAAAATCAAAGAGCTGAAAAGAAAAATGCAGACTCTGCCTCCCCATCGGGATTATGATTGTCCTATAGACTTACAGCCCAGGGCAACAGTCCCATTCAGCCAGGTTTATGCCATGTCTGAATCTGAGCTAGTAACCTTATGTGCATACCTTTGAGAGAATTTGGCCACAGGTTTCATCTGTAAATCCACCTCACCTGCTGGGGAACCTGTTCTCTTTGTGAAAAAGAAAGATGGCAGCCTCCTTCACTGTGTAGACTATTGAACCAGATAACAGTTAGAAATCTGTACCCGCTGCTCCTGATCCAGAGCTGTTGGACTGAGTAGGGGGCCACTTGAATATTTACAAAACTAGTCCTTCAGGGGGCATATAACCTTGTGCGCATTAGGGCTGAAGACTAGTGGAAGATTCTCAGACCTGCTATAGCCACTTTGAATTTTTAGAGATAAGGCCTGACAAATGCCCCTGCTACATTCTATTACTTCATTAATGACATGTTCTGGGACATCCTACATCAATACATAGTAGTATGCCTTGATAATATTCTTATTTTTTCAGACAATCCCAAACAGCACACAACTCATGTTTGAACTTCCTGGAGGGGCATCGTCAACATGGACTGTATGCCAAATTGAAAAAAGTGAGCAGTACTCTGGAACATCTGCAAACTGCAGTGCTTTCAGGGCTTTACAAATTTCTACCACTGGTTCATCTCAAAATTCTCAGGGCAGATCGGCCCTTGAACCCGTTCTGTAAGAACACCCAGTTCAATTGGATTCAAGAGGCCCAAAGAGTCTTTGAGCACTTACAACTTGCATTTACCATTGACCCTTACTAGCTCAACCTGGTACCACATAAGTCTTCATTGTGGAAGCAGATACCTCCAACCTGGCAATTGGAGAAGTGCTCTCCCAGAGACCTGGGCCCTAGCAAGTGATGCACCCATGTGCCTTTTATTCTAGAAACGTCATTCCCATTGAGCAAAATTATGAAATCCTAAATAAGGAACTCCTGGCCATCAAGACTGCCTTCAAGGTGTGGTGACACTACCTCGAAGAGGCCCAACACGTATAATAATGCCGAACACACCTTTTTGGGACAAAGCCTATTTTTTGCAAACTAGGAGTTCCACCCGTTTCCATCCTGAACTATGCATAACTTCCCCCAACCTGGCAACGTCAGAATGGGCACAACTGATCCATTGTATTCAGGGGGAGCTAAAGATCCACATGGAGGAAGCAAATAGGAATACAAGAGGTATGCAGACCAGTGATGACAGAAAGGACCCATCTTTGCTGTAGGTCAGAAAGATATGGCTCTAAGCAAGACATCTCCATACTGACAGACCATCCCATAATCTTGATCACCAGTTCTTTGGCCCATATTGAATCTGTTGACAGATCAACCCTGTGACCTTTGAACTCCTCCTTCCTGTGGTACTTGATTGATTGGGAAGGTTACAGGCCTGAAGAGCATTCCTGGGAGCCTGCTGAAAAAGTCCATGCCTGCAAACTGTAAAAACCTTTCACAAGAAGCATACTGAGAAAACCTGCCTATTGACATCCTGAGAGTGTGTGTGTGTGCTGGGATGTCCTGGGTCTCAAACCTAGGCCTGTGTGTTCCCAGACAGCTGTCACATCCTGGCCTTCACCCAATGTTTGCTGAAACCTAATGGGCAGAAGAGCTACAGGAACTACACCTCAGCCCAGGCACCACCCACGGGATCCCTTATTGGAGGATTGCCCAGCTCCAACCATGCTATTTAAGTCAGAAGGAGTCACAGGAAGGTGTCTGAGTAACTAGGTGATTGGCTATTGCTGCTGTATTGGACCCTGCTTGTGTCTGCATCCTGCATTCTGCACCGAACCCTGTTCCTGGTCTGTACCCAACTCCTGCCTTTGCTCCTGCTTCCCACCATGCTCCTGCTCTGTGCCTCTCCTTGGGTTCCTGCCATTATGCCACACTTCCAACCATCAGTTACCAGTACTGGCTCTGACCCCTGGCTCCGACTTCTGACTCTGGCTTGTCCCTTGGATCTGGCATTTGGTATATGACCCTGACTCTGACTTTCAACTTCAATTCCTGGCTTTGACTCTGACTTGACCCTAGCTCTGGTAACCCGCAAATGACTCTGGTGCTGATCATCAACTTCATTCCCCACCCTGGACCCATGCTTTGTTCAGTAAACCTGACTCCTGCTCTGACTACTAGGGCAGACCGCCTATATCCCAGTCCCTAACACAGAAAGGAATATACACAGGCAAGTTGTTTCGACTATAGAGGAGCCTAGGCAGAATATTCATTTTTATTGTGTTAACCCTTCTCCACAGGATCAGGGAGAAAGTGATACAAATAGATGGTATCCTAACTATTTGAGAGAGGATCTACATTTATCTTCACTAGTTTGTTAATAATTCTTGATACTTTTATACCTAGACACTTAATTACATCAGTTTGCCTTTGGAAACTCCATTGAGAGAAAGCATCACTACATGACAACTAGACCAGTACAGTAACAACAAGGAGTCTGGTGGCACCTTAAAGACTAACAGATTTATTTGGGCATAAGCTTTCGTGAGTTAAAACCTCACTTCTTCGGATACCAGTACAGTAGAACCTCAGAGTTACAAACACCTCGGGAATGGAGGTTGTTCGTAACTCTGAAATGTTCATAACTCTGAACAACACGTTATGGTTGTTCTTTCAAAAGTCTACAACTGAACGTTGACTTAATACAGCGTTTAAACTTTACCATGCAGAAGAAAAATGCTGCCTTTCCTTCCTCAGAGCTCAGTCCTGGGAACTCAGAGAAATGTCTCTTTTACTATGGGCCACAATATTAATAGCTTTGGGCATTAAAATCATGTCATTACCAACCAACAAACCAGCTGGTAACTTCTCAAGAAGCCCCACTTTCAAAGTACCACTTAAAACTTCCCCTTCCAATTCAATGTAGGCTAAAGACACCATTGTTAAATAGTCCTAAAGCTGGCAGGTTTACTTCCTCTCCTGAAATCAAGGGACTCTTCTGATTTACATTTCTCCTGACCAGGGAAACCTGAGCACTAGAGTCTTCCCACCCCTGGCACACTTTGCTAGTTACTTTGGCCATTTTTATAAATTCTTTGTCTACCTTCAAGAGGTCAGACCTGACAAAGTTAACCAAAGTTCCCTTTGCCACTACTGAAGTCTCTGACTCAAAGGTAGCTGCATTAACCTGAACAGATCAGGGAGTGAAATTGGACATCCTTCCCCCATTCTTAGGGCATTGCTTTTTCATGTGATCGAGGGACCTACATGACTCACACTTTCTTGAGCTCCTTTCTTGGGCTGGGGTCCGATAACATGGTTATTGGGAAGACACCAGTACTGGGGTGGGGAAGACTTCATTCCCTCACCCCCTCCCTATTCCCAGGGACAAACCAGGAACCCACTCTTACTGCAGGGTTTTGCCCTTCCTTTTGGGGCTTGCACTCCCTGTATAATCTCATTTGTAAGTACAAGTCAGCTACTTTGGCAACTGCTTCCACTGATATTGGAGTTTTCTCCACAGCAGTTAACATTTCCTCAGTGCACACTTTGCCCATATGTACGTGCACAAGAGAGAGAGAGAGTGCAGATCTCAATGAACAGCTTCCGAGCAATAAAATCTATAAGCTGATCATGGGTGTTTGTCCCTTTACTCTTTATATATTTTTTCAACTAATCCACTATTTAATGCACATGTTTTACAGGACCTAATGTATCAACCTTCTTGAGTTTCCTGAATTTGAGGTGATATGCCCTGGTGTAATTTGAAACTTTTTAAACAGAGACATTTTAAAAATGTATTTCATAGTTTCATTTATATCCATATAATTAAACATCTGTAGAATTTTACAGTTAGCTTGGAGATCAAAACAGTCATTCTCCAGACAGCAGGGATGTTATGTACACTGGAGATCCTTTTGAAGGTGCTTAAATATTCTTCAATGCAATCAGTCTTCCTGTAATTTGGGCACAATTTGTCTCAGTCGTCTGGTCTTTGGAGTGGAGGAGTACCTGGTGCCTGAGGGATCTTTCCTTTTTCCAGTATGCTTATGGCATGCAGCTTCTCCTTTCTTGGTTCTGCTTCTCGGGCTTTGCACGTTTTGGCTTCCAGCTCCAAGGCTCTCTGATATGCAGCTATCTCTGCTGCCTGTTCTCTGTCTGCTGCTGCCTGTGCTCTCTCCACTGCTGCCTGTTTCTCTGAAGCCACCCACATCTGGTATTCCTAGTTCTTTGCTGCTTTAGCCATCTCCAAGCTGCTCAGCTTTATCCGCAGAGCTCTTTTCACTGCGGGCAGTGCCTGCATTCATCTTAGCTTGCTTCATGAAGGAAAATCTCAATTCCTCAATGTTTTTCCCTGCAGTGACTAAACCCTGATCTGTGCATTGCTCCTCTAGCTGCTGCTTATTCAGTTTGGAGTATGTTTCTGGCTACTCATTTTGGGGTTTTTCTTCATTCTATTTCCCTTACCCAAAATAAACAAATAGAAAATACCTCACTTTTTCTTTGCCTGTTCCCAATTGTCTCACTTGTGAAACTCTTAGGCTTTGTCTACACTGACAATTGAATGGCAAATTTTTTGTCATTCATAGGTGCTTAAAAAAAGTCCCCCTCCCCGCCCCCGAAAGATAAAAGTTTTGCCACGGTGAGTGGCAGTGTAAACGGCTCATTGTCGGCAGGCGCACTCTCCTGTTGACAACGCAAACCCTGCTCGTAGGGGGTGGAAGTATTTTGTTGGCAAAAGTGCTGACAAACAGCGTTTACACTGCCCGACTTTTAGCGACACAGCCGTGTCGCTAAAAGCTGTGTAGTGTAGACAAAGCCTTAGACTCTAGTTTACAAGTGCTTGGAGTTCTGATCCTTAGCTAATCCGCAAAGTGGATGTAAGATCCTGTCGACTATGCCATTGTGACACTTCATAGGTGTACCCAGTGTTATGAGGCACCTCACCAGCACCATCCCTTAGGATGAGGGAATCTTGTCTGTGCCTGCTGTGGATCTGCTCCCAGCACAAGCACTATCTACCAGGCCTCCACAGACCTCATTCTCTTTGTACAGGTTAGCGAAAGGCAAACACCAATCCCCAAGTCCTCAGAGCATTCCCTGTCATGTGCAGCCCCTTATGCACTGAATTACTTCTGGGGGAATTCTGCACCAAAAAACTAAAAAGTCTGTGCACAATATTTTAAAATTCTGCTAATTTTATTTGTCAAAATAACACTATATAATCATGCCAGTTTCAAATATTTTTGTAATTTATTTCAAAATACCTATCAGCAAGTATGTCTGTAACAATATAGACACACAAAAATTCTCTCAGGAGCAGTGAGTTAAAGAAACCTGTAGGCCAACCCAGTTCTGTTTCTCTGCCCCCCCGCTTCCGGAGCCCAGTCAGGGGGCCAGATACTCATACCCTCTATCCTCCTAGTGCCCAGGGATCCAGAGGGAGAAACAGCCTGATGCTGGGTCCTGGGCTTGCACAGAGTTTCCTGAGTGCTGCCGTTTCCTTCCTTCAGGATGTGCTGGGAACTGCAGCTGCCGGGGAACCCTCCAGCTCCCTCCCCCTGGCAGTGTCTTCTATTTGTGAGCTGGGCTCTGCCAGGTCCAGCAGCCCCTAGTGGCAGCCAACATCTCTGCAGCCCATTTCTTTGGGGAGAAAAGGAAATTCTGTGCACACAACATTAGTTTCTGCAAAATTCTGCATTGCGCAGTGCTGCAGAATTCCCCCAGGAGTAACTGAATGCTCACAGAATTAGTAGGCCTGCTGTTCCTGAAAGGACAGTACCTACCAGCTTGTACGATTCAACTCATGATCACCACTTTAACACCACGACACTTAGTTATATGTATAGTGAAAACAAGAATACATTTATTTTTAAGGCTATGATTTTTTCACGGAAGTTGTGGAAGTCATGGAATCTGTGACTTCCAGTGACCTCTGTGACTTCAGCCCGTAGTGTCTGGGAGCTGCAGGGTTCTCCTGCCACCTGTGGCAGCTGGCACCTCCACACCCAGCTCCCGGCTGCCGTGGCCAGCAGGGCCCCCCACAGCTCCCAGCCAGAGGGGCCCCTCCGTGGCTCCTGCAGCTCCTGGCTGCCACAGGGCAGCGGGGGGAACCCTGGAACTCCAGGGGCCCCCACTGCCTGTGGGGGATTGGAGCTCCAAGCGGGCCTTCGCAGCTGCTTAGCCACTCCGGGCGGTGTGGGGACCCCCAGCTGAGCTTCCCATTTTGTCCCAGATGTTTTTAATGAAAGTCACAGAGTGGTCACAGGCAATAAAGAAAAATTCATGGAACCCCATGACCTGTCCGTGACTTTTGCCTATGACCTCTCTGTGACTTTTACTAAAAATATCTGTGACAAAATCTTAGCCCTATTTATTATCAAAGAACAGAGATTCAAGTGATAGTGAGAATATTGGAAACAAATGTTTTTTCTTCAAGGAGTGTCCCTGTGGGTGCTCCGCTTCAGGTGACTCTGCATCCCCGCACCTGCAATCGGAGAATTTCAGTATCTGTACTCGTTTGGGACTCACATTCGCTGTCCCTGCCTTGCCCCGTCTCTCGCAGTTACATAGGGCTGTGCGATCAAACCCCCTCAGTTCTTTCTCTACCATCCTTGGATTGAGATGGAATAATCAGCAGTGCCTCTGAGTTTGCCTTTGTCTTAAAAATTAGATTTAGCTTTAGTAGTTTTAGAGCCCAGTTAGTCAGTTTAACCATCCTTCTCTTTCCTGTTTGTTTATTTATTGAAAATTTCTTAGTGGATTAAGTATTATTTCTTTATTATTCCAAGTTACCCCCTGTAACAATGCTGGTCCTGGTGGGACCCAACTGAGAGTGCCAATTCAGGACAAATTGCTTAAAGCAGGGCAGTTACAGCCCAAGGCTGGGGTTTTTCCACCTCTAAGGCGAACCAAACCAGCCAGACAGAGAGGACTTTGGTTTTGCCCCACTGGCTAACCACAAGTCACACAAGCAATTCCCTTAGACACTCCAGTTTCCTAGTATCACCACCAGTGCCACTCGTTCTGGGGATGAATGGTTATGAAAACCAATACCCCAGTAAAAGAAAAAAGGTTCTCTTGATCCCAAAGGACCAAGCCCCAAACCCAGGTGTGACGAAGTGGGAATGTCCTTAATGTTTTCTTTGAATACCGAGTGGGGAGTTTTGACCTGCGAAGGTTGCAGGGGAATTTTGCTGGACTGTCTGCATTGGGGATGGGAGACTTTCCTTGAGGGAAGATACCTGAGCACGTAACATGAGAACCCAGGAGGGGGCTTGGAGGCCAGGTGACATCTTTGCCCGGGAAACTGGACAAAGGCTAGGGGGAGGAGCTGGGGGGACGCTGAGTGAGATGGCTGGAGGGAGTTTCAGTTTTGGGCTGGCTGGGAAAATAGAGGGGAGCCCAGATGGGGCTCTGGCCTCCCAACGGCGCTCTGGTCTCCCTGCCTCCCCCCCCCCAAGATGGACCTAACTGAGGGGGTCCTGTTGTCTGTACCTGCAAGACCTGTCTCGGACTGTGTTCCTGTCATCTAAATAAACCTTCTGTTTTACTGGCTGGCTGAGAGTCATGGTGAATCGCAGGAAGCTGGGGGTGCAGGGCCTTTTCTCCCCCAAACTCTGTGACACCAGGTCAATATGCAAATCAGATCTTACCCACAAATCATGCCGTTGCCAATCCTTTAGAATCTAAAATCTAAAGGTTTATTCATAAAAGGAAAAAAATATAGATGAGAGCTAGAATTGGTTAAATGGAATCAATTACATACAGTAATGGCACAGTTCTTGGTTCAGGCTTGTAGCAGAGATAGAATAAACTGCAGATTCAAATTAAGTCTCTGGAGTACATCCCCTGCAGGGATGGGTCATCAGTCCTTTGTGTAGAGCTTCCATTTGTAGCAAAGTCCCTCCAGAGGTAAGAAGCAGGATTGAAGACAAGATGGAGGAGCTGCAGCAGCTTTTTATATTCTCTTGCCATGTGGTCTTTCTTTCTTTGTTCCAAAGACAAGCATTTCATCACATGGTATGGAAAAACCTCAGAGTTCTGTCCATAGGCAGGTCCCTGCATACCTTGCTGAGTCACAAGGCATGTCTGCCTTCTCTCAATGGGTCAATTGTATATCTGATGGTCCTTAATGAGCTATCAAGCAGGCTAGGCAGAGCTGACACCAACTTGTTTGGGATGTCACCCAGAAGCATAGCATAAGTTTGAAATACAGACAGTATAGATCCAATATTCATAACTTCAACTACAAAAATGATACACACATACAGAGAACATAATCATAACCAGCCAACCATAACCTTGTCTTAGACACCTCATTTGACCCCCTTTATACAAGATTTGGTGCCACTATAGGACCTTGGTTGCAACCATGTTCTATACGGTCCCAGTTCAAGTCAATAACATGACAACCCCTTAGCATAGTATAGATACCCCCTTCCTCCCATGGGGGAAACGTTATTTTTAGGGGCATGCCCAGATCTTCAGGTTTTAAATGGTGCCTAAGTTGCCAGGAGTCAATCTTGGTCTCCAACGGACACTCACAGTGTGTCTGCAGTCTCAGCGAGACACATTCCACAAAAGTGCTCAGATTCCCATAATCTTAAAACCTGCACCAGAAAAGCAAGGGATCTTAAGCTAAAACTTCTTTTGATGGAGAAGTTTCTGTGCCTGGCTTCCAATCCAGGATCATGGATCCCTCCTGGACACTAGCCTTCAGCGACAGCATCTGACAGACGTTCCTCATCACCCTCACAGAGGAAAGAACACTCCTCTAAAAAAGTGACAAAAATGAGCTACAACCTCTCCTTTCTGGGAATCAACTAAAAAGAGACGGTCCCCGACTCGTCAGGCATGCTGGTTACAGACTGGGGCCCTCTGACAGACAAAGACCCTAAATGGGCAGGCTCAGAGAGGAGTGGCAAAGGGAACTTACCCTCCCTTTCATGGTACTGCTGGAGCTGCTCAAACATGCAGCACTGTGAAACTCAACAGCGCTGCTGTCTATGGTGCCACCTTCTGCCTCGATAGCGCATAGCGCTCAATCATCGGTACTGACAATCGATACTGCAATTTCATCGGCACCGCCAACAACGTCCTCCTCAGGACCAACGTTCTCGGTACCACAACAGTTTCTCCAGCACAAAGACCTACTAGTCTGTTCAGCACTGGAATCTACCCTCCTCAGTACCAATGTTACTACAGCATGCTCGATACTGTGCCAAGTTACACCACCATCCAGATCAGCTCCTTCTTTCTCCAGCGATGAGGATGATGAGGAGGAAGGGGAGATCTACTCATCATGTCAGTCCGCGCCTATCTAGACAGCCACCAGACTGGATCCACCAGAACAACCTGGATATCAGCCCAGAATCGAAACCCATGGGTGGTATAGACATCCATGGATACCACCACCAATGCCATTCCCCACACAGTGGCCCTACTGGGATCCATGGGCAGTGTACCAACAGCATTACTCTAAGTCTGCCAGTACCCACAGGGAGAGAGTGAGACAGTCTCCATTACCCTCAATACCTGGACCCTCTGAGCCTCCAGAAGAGGCACTCGAAGGGCTGGAGCAGACTTCAGATCAGGAGGTCATTCCAGGTACCACTTTCTCCTCCCCCCTCCGTGATGGGTGATGATTTTAAACAATTCCAAGAGCTATTTAAGAGGACTGTGAACTCATTAGAATTATCACTGAATGAAGCTGCAGAGTCTCAACACAAACTGTTGGACATTTTACAAATGTCAACTTCATCCAAGATTGCTCTCCCTATAAACAAAGCGCTTGTGGACCCAGCCAAGACCATCTGGCAGATCTCAGCAACAATTCCACCCGCTTATAAAAGCAGACAACAAATACTATGTCCCCTCCAAGGGAATGGAATTCTTGTTTTCACATCCCACAACAAACTCTGGTGGTAGATGCTGTGAATGAACAGGGAATATAACATCACTCCAAATCCACCCCATATGATAGGGACTGGAAGCGGTTAGACCTCTTTAGATGTAAGGCCTATTCGTCAGTGACCCTACAATTCAGGATTGCCAATTACGAGGCACTGATGGCCAAATATAACCATTCAAATTATTCAAAAATGTCTGAATTCATTTATTATCTCCCTGAGGACAAAAAAGAGCAATTTAAAGCAGTCATCTTGGAGGGTTTCCTTCTTGGCCTTACAAGCCTCACTGGACATGGCAGAGACAGTGGAAAAATCCATCACTACGGCTATAGTCATGCGATGGACTTTCTGGCTCCACTTCTCTGGGTTTCCAAAGAGGTACAATCCACTGTGGAGGATCTCCCATTGGAGGGACTGAAGTTGTTCACAGCTGAGACTGACGAGTTGCTTCACACTCTAAAAGATTCTAGGGTGATTCTTTTATCTGTAGGTATCTATACACTTACACAAAGAAAGAAGAAAGGGAAATATTACTCATTACAATGAACAATATCTGCACCATATGTACAATCACAGAGGCATAGAGGCCTACAAGATGTAGACCACTCCCATCTCAGCTATTGACATCCCAGCAGCCCTCCTTGAAACAGCAATTTTGAGGGTTTGATCGAGGACCTGAGATGCCTCCCCCATTTCCAAGTGCTGGAACCATCTATAACCATCCATCCTTTTGGAGACTGTCTGATCCCATTCCACCCAGCATGGCAGACTATTACGTCAGACAACTGGGTATTAGAAATCATTGAGACTGGCTATTCAATCATCATGTCCATCTCCCCTACCCACTCTCCCTCCCTGTCCCTATTCAGGGACCCTTCTCAGGAGCACCTACTACGACAGGAAGTAAACCATCTTCTGCACTTGGGTGCCATAGAACCAGTGCCAACACAACACAGAGGAAAGGGCTTTTATTCATATTATTTCTTAACCCAGAAAAAAATGGCGGATGGAGGCCCATTCTCGACCTATGGAAACTCAACAAAGACCCAACGGTTCAGGATAGTCACGCTAGCAACGATAATCCCAGCAGTAGAACAAGAGGACTGGTTCTCGGCTCCCGACCTCCAGGATGCATATTTTCACATTACAATACACCCATCACACAAGAGGTTTCTCAGATTTGTTTTGGGACCAAATCATTACCAATACAAAGTACTCCCTTTCAGCCTGTCTATGGCTCCCTGGTTGTTCTCCACAGTTCTTGTTGTGGCTGCGGCTCACCCCATATTGCCCTACTGGATGACTGTTTACTCAAAGCTTCCATCTGAGAAGATGCCTTAGAAGCTACCCAAAAGACAACAACTCTCTTCACACAACTAGGTTTACAAGCAAATAAGTACAAAATCAATGCTGACACACGTACAGAGACTAGAATTCATTGGGGCTGATCTCTATTCACTGGAGCCACCGCCTCTCTACCTGCACACAGATTTGTCAAGCTAGTCAATCTGATCACTACAACACAAACCAGCCTGCATACATCGGCCAGGACCTGCCTCTAACTATTGGGCCGTATGTCAGCAACGGCATTGTCGTGAAGCATGCCAGGTTACACATGCGTTGCCTTCAGGGCTGGCTCAGGACAGTATATAGTCCACACAGACACAGTCTAAACAAGTGTCTTACAATGCCAATCAAAGTAAAAAATGCTCTACACTGGTGAATTCAACCCCACAATGTTTGTGTAGGAGTTGCCTTCGTATAGATCCCTCCATCAATTATACTTACAACGGACACTTCTCTGCTAGGTTGGGGGCACACTTTCACTACCACACAATCCAGGGCAGGTGGTCTCCCTCGAAGTCCACATTGCACATCAACCTACTAGAACTACGAGCAGTCCACAATGCATGCTCACACTTTCTGCCCATGATCAAGAACAAGACCATAAAAGTGTTGACAGATAACTTTGCTTATATGTTTTATATTACTCGAGA
This sequence comes from Chrysemys picta bellii, assembly GCF_011386835.1. NCBI lineage: Eukaryota > Metazoa > Chordata > Testudines > Emydidae > Chrysemys > Chrysemys picta. The sequence goes on along the minus strand of NC_088791.1, from coordinate 86,855,553 downwards.
ATGGGGGGCATGGTCACACTCCCTATGCACAGAAATGGTGAGATTATGGAACTGGTGCATCCACCACAACATCAATATCTCAGCTTCCTAGCTGCCAGAATGCCAGAACACCATAGCAGACGTGTTGAGCAGAAAATTCTCTCAGAACCATGAATGGGAAATAAACACCACAGTACTACAGACAATATTTAGATCCTGGGGTTTCCATCTATAGGCCTTTTTGCTATAGGAACACTAAGTGCCAACACTTCTGCTCAAGAGCAGGATTGGGACACTGATCTCTGGGCGATGCTTTTCTCCTCAAATGGGAGGTGACTCTACTGTATATGTCCTCCTCTATCCTTCTCGTATCCAGGGTCATACACAAGATAAGGACCAACCAATCCAGAGTCATCTTGATAGCCCCCATGTGGCCCAGACAAACCTGGTTCCCTTACCTGTTGCAGATGGTGGTATGCCACCATGCACTCTTCCCCTTCTTCCACATCTCCTGTCTCAAGTTGCAGGTCAGGTCCGCCACCTGAACCTGGAAAGACATCGTTACCCATGGTTCCAGGGCAATGAAATAACCTGTTCGGAGGAGGTAAGGGTCATACTATTAAACAGCAGAAGGGCTACTACACGATATACTTACCTGCACAAATGGAAGAGCTTCCGCATATGGTGTCAGAATAGACAAACAGTGGCTACTACCTCTGCTTTACCATTAGTATTAGATTATATACTGGAACTCAAGAAATTGGGCCTATCAATGAGATCAATTAGAGTACGTCTTGCATCAATCATGGCTTTTCATTACAAAGTCAATGAGTTCTCAGTCTTTGCCCACCCTACCACTAAACAATTCCTCAGGAGTATTCGTAATGTCTATCCTAAAATAAGAGTCCCTACTCCACCCTTGGATCTTAATCTTGTGCTATGTTGCCGTATTGGGCTCCCTTTTGAACTCTTGGCAACGTGCTGACTTATGCACCTCTCAGTCAAGGTGGCTTTTCTCATCACCATCACATCGGCACAACAAGTAGGAGAACTTGGGGCTCTCATGGCACACCCCCATACACAATCTTCTTAAAAAAAAGTTACTCTAAGACTACATCCTAAATTTTTACCTAAAGTATCTTCCTCATTCCACTTGAACCAACTTATCCATCTTCCATCGTTCTTCCCTAAACTTCATGGGAACAAACGAGAAGCGATGTTCCAGACCCTGGACATCAGAAGGGCACTAGCATATTACACTGAAAGGACTAAACCCTTCAGAAAGTCGACAAAGTTCTTCCTTTCTATTACCGAAAGATCTAAAGGAGATGCCATATCCAAGCAAAGGCTCTCAAAATGGATTTCTGGATGCATTGACCTTTGCTACCATTAACAGGAACTACAACTGCCACCAGGGACCTGCAAACACTCCACCAGGTTGCTTTCTATGTTGATAACCTTCCTCAACAATGTATCTATTATGGACATCTGCAAAGCAGAAACCTGGGCATCAGCCCAGACGTTCACAGAACACTACACAGTAGAGCAGGACTCGACATCGGACACTTTGCTGGGACTTACTGTCTTATCCTTCAGAAATTCAACTCCGAAGCCCCTTCCTTCCAATGAGGGGCACTGCTCTAGAGTCACCTAAAGTGGAGCATCCACAGAGACAACCATCTCGAAGAACCTCCGTTACCACACAGGATGAGTAACCTTCTCTTACATATAAAACAAAATCATAATGTGCTTTCCAGAGATAAAACTTAACAAACAATTTACTCTCCTGTCTAAAGAAGCTTATTTCACTCAAAGTTCTCTCCTGAGTTTTCAACCGGTTGATAACCCTCTTTCATGAAGTAAACGTGTCCATTTACTTCCTAGGTGAAGGGTGCCAGGGTCCTTCTTTGTCCCCCAAATATACTCAAGCCAACCTTTGATGTGCACTTCAACCTAGGTTGCCCCCACACTGCTTGTTTTTCCTGTTATTTTTCTCTTTTTGAAGCTTTCACAATGCTTTGTTGGTATTCGGTTTAGACTGCTGAGAAGAGACACATTGTGAAAGATGCAATATTTAATTTACATGTAAACGTCCAGATAAAATTTATTTTCTGACAGACAACCAGTTTTTCACGTTTGCTTGTGAACAGCCCCTAGACACAGATTTTGATAATATAATTTTCAGTGTAGATACATAACTCCTTACATAGCATCCGTACATGCATTTTGCAATAATATTGATGACCAGCATGACACCAGCTTTTATTTGAGACCTCACATGATACTCTTTAGTGAACTAGAATGTACATACTTGGCCCAGGAGTTTCCTATAAACCCTCTGCTCCCCTTTACCAAATTGCATTAAGAGGTTCTTGGGTCACACAGATCTTGTTCCATGTTTTTAGAACTTAATTCATGATGACAGTAAACATAACTTGACAATACCCACTTCACTGTCTCAGGTTCCTTTTTCCTTTAAGGATTGTGTTCTCCTTTCTCCCTCTTCCTTGTGGGAGCTCAGCCTTCTCCTAGATGTAGGTAGGAGGGACAGCGGGGAAGAGGGCTTCCTAGCTTATTGGTTGGATTGCAGGTTAGAAAGGAAGGCTTATTGGCTTCTGTGCACCCAAGGGAAGGGTTATAAGCTCTTTCCCCTACCCAGGGTTCCATTCGGCTTCAAAAGTTTTTCCTATTCTTCCTGCCATCTTGCAATAGAGTAGGTGATATCACACTAGTCACCTTTTTGGTAACAGAGGAAATGTCACGCTGTCTGAAGTGGCTCACAACTGTGAGTGCCATCTTAGGTCAGACAGTCAGAAAACAGGGCAGACACCCCAAACTGGTGGTATATTCTATAATTAGATTTCACCAAGCCAATAACAAATGTGCACTCTTAGACCACTATATTAGTCTTACCATAGAGTCACAAACAGTTCCCTTAGGCTCTCCTGCCTGCCTTGCTGATCAGACAAACTGGACTTAGTGATACTGGTTGCTATACCAAATAGCGCATCACATGAGGTTACTCCCAACCCCAAAGGGTCAGTCACATATTGTCGGAGATACTCTCGATCTCATACCAAAGACAATGCTGGCAGCCAATTTCTCTGGTAAACTAACTAAAGATTTATTAGCTAAGAAAAAGAAATGAGAGTTGTTGAGAGTTTAAAACAGGTAAAATACATTAACAGGTGAGTCTAAGTTTGTAAGTCCAAAATGAAACAGAGATGTAGTGATCTGCTACTTTTCCAAAAGTCTTTTCAGGGTTACACAAAATAACTTGGTGGACCTCTGTCTTGCATCTGGAACATAACTTTGTGCATGTCCAAATAGCCCAGAGATACAGGATCGATCCTTGGATCCATTCCTATAGCCCGTTTCCACAGAAGGCAATTTGGCAAGTGTTTTTATTCACACCATGGGCACTTCCTTTGTTGATTAAATGCAAACAGAGTCTATGAACTTCTATTGTCGGACACAACGACCCAGGCTTTGAAGTTCGCAATCTTTTACATTTTCAAGGCTTCAATCTCGTATGATGGGTAAACATAATGTAAACACAATTGTGATAGTCAGAAACAATCCTCCATTAGTTTTCATGAAGTTTACACATCCAGTACATTTACATCTTAACACTAACACACACTTTAATCTAGGGTTATCCAATTATCGGGTATACATAATGTAATGTGACAATAAACGACAGATTATAGGTAAACAAAGACAATAACATTAACATTTCTTTGATATTCACCCACAAGTGAATTAGTCTATGGCTTTGATCTGAGTTGGCTTGTCAGCATCACAGAAAATACATGACCTTTTGTCTTTGTGTTACATACATCTTTATAAACCAATGTGTGGGATAATCTATTATGTAACAATCTTTCAAATTATTGGTCATATCTATGGTAATAAAAGGTGTGCCTTACGAGAGTGTGCTGGCCGCCACTTCCCGCAGTCCCAAAGGTGCCAAAGTGTGTCACAGGTTGCCGATCCCTGATGTACAGTAACACAATACATACATTACATTCCTCATGATCACACTATAATTCAAAACACTTTCAATACAGAGTACTTCCATTTGGTCTCTCCATTGCTCCCAGAGTGTTTTCACAGGTTCTATCAGTGGTAATGGCTTACCTTTTCAGAGAAGAAATCCTGATATTCCCATGCATGAACAAGTGGCTGCTGACGGGACACTCCTACAGCAAGGCCTTTGTGGCCACTCAGAAGGCCTTAGATCTACTTTTCAGACTGGATCTGCAATTAAACACTGCAAAGTCCATCTTGACCTCAGTATAAAGATTGGACAGGACCGAGCCACTTTGAAAGTCTCCCAGATTGTTTGTGTCTATTGCAGACAGATCTAAGGGATCTTCAGTTGCCAAGCAAAGACTCTCTAGATGGATATCTGGCGACATTACCTGTTGTTATCAGTCTCATAGTCTCCAATGTCCTTCAAGAATATGAACACATTCAACGAGATCTCTCTCTACTTCAATAACACTGGTCTACAATTTTTGAGAAGTCGTCTGCCTCAGAGATAAAATATTCTATTTATTATGTATTTTGATGTGCTGAATTCAAATATGACAATTAAAACAACTGATTGGCTACTGTTTCTAAGATATTTAAGTTTTTACATTTTATGTCTATGTATATTGTGTAGATAGTAGAGTTTTAATCATAAATTGTAAACCTAGGTCTTTTCATGTGTTTATGGTTGCTTTACATGATAATATTTCACCTGTCCTGTTTATGTAACACTTTAAAAATCAGCAAAAGGGTTATATCAATAAAATGTATTATGAAACAAAAGGCAAAAAACTATTATGTACATAGTTTAGTCCTATTCAGTGTCTACTCGGCGCTTCTTGGCTTGTCTCTTGTATTCATTAAATGGAACATCTCTTGTCACTGTCCAGCAATAGTCTGCAAGCATTGATGGGCTCCATTTGCCCTGATAGCGTTTCTCCATTGTTGCAATGTCCTGGTGAAATCGCTTGCTGTGCTCGTCGCTCACTGCTGCGCAGTTCGGTGGAAAAAAATCTAGAGGAGAGTGCAAAAAATGTCTCTTTAGTGACCTGTTGCAACCAAGGCTTTTGTATGCCTTGAGGAGGTTTTCCACCCACAATCTGTAGTTGTCTGCCTTGTTGTTTCTGAGAAAATTTATTGCCACTAACTGGAAGGCTTTCCATGCCGTCTTTTCCTTGCCACACAGTGCATGGTCAAATGCATCATCTCAAAGAAGTTGAGCCTACAAAGCCTGAAAGCAACCCTAACTATGGAACTACTGTCAGTGCCTCCGTAATTTTACTTTAGAGTCATTTATATTTTGAATTAAGAAGCTGGAAAACAAGGGAATACTATTTTTGTTTATATATAAACATATATATATAAAATAAAATAAAGAAGCAAGTATATTTTCTAAAGAAGCTGTCCAAGTTTTATATAGGAAGAAAAAGTATAGATAAAATGTACTGAATGCTTTTTACTTATTTCCAAGTATTTTATGACTTTTACCTATACGCATTTGTTGTACAATCATACAAGCTACCAATATATAGATTATGAGACTGTACTCTACAGATGAATGATAGTTCTGAAGGTTAAGAGATTATGATTAAAATTATTTTAAATGTAATTGCTGCCTTGTCAATGTTCATTGGTTTCCATTTTAAGGTACCACTAAATATGACTAGTTGATCTTTACATCTAGGTCAGTGCTGTAGGTAAAAACAAAACAAAACATTGGAAGTATTGACCCCAGGATCCCAATTAAATCTGTTTTTCTCAATATCATCACTGTCACTTATTTTTAGTGTTCTATTTTCTCAAGTAATTATTTATCCACTTCCATATCCTGCTTGGCATCCCTGTAGCTAATTTGTCAAATTATGCACATAAATAATTTGCAATCCCTTTGCTTCCTGTATTGTACACATATATTGCAATGTAATATCATATGTAGTCAAGTGGCCAAGTGATCATTCAGGGACTTTCTTGCATAATGGAGATAAGTAACATTTCAGTGCACCAAATAGAAATGTTATATATAAACTAAATTAATTATATTAATATATGTATATGTTATCAATCAACCTTCTTTCCTGTTATGAGAAGGTTTCCATTCTGAGCTAGATTGTGTATTGGACTATGTGCCTGTGTAAGGGAGTAAGTAGTCCCCACCCCTACACTTGTGTGCTACCTGGATATTGGGTCCAGGAGCATAGGAGTAAGTGGGGCTACTCACCCACTTACTTCCTCCCTGGAACAGGTGGATAATGTGTGGGAGGCAAGGAATAATTGTGTAATCTACATTGGTGCTCCTCTTCCCAACTCTCTGGTCAGAGTAGCTGAACCAGCATATGTGAAGGGGATGAGGGAGGTGAGGGGGAGAGGAAAGTGGAAAGAGTAGCTGTTGGTTCAGGTAGTAATTTACTGCTGGTATAGGCCAATACTAAATTACTACCTTCCCAAAGCAAGAAGGAAGCCGGGGAGGAATTGTGACTCAGAAGTGTGTGTCTCTGAGTCACACTAACATCTGGGGCTATTCCATCGTGCTTGCAGCTTAAGGCTGATATTCAGGGCTGGGAGCACCACCTATTATTAAGGTTCCCTGATACTTTCCATTATAAAGATGTTGTTTTCAGTTGCTGCTAACTTTGCCAAACTTTAACCCATTTGGGTTGAAATTTCCATGCTGGGTGTCTGCCTAAGTCTGTATTTTTTGGAAAAATTTCAACCAAAAGAGATCAGCCATTTCCAATAATGAAGCCAGGAAAAAAAATTTGTTTTGCCCAAGTTAAAACATTCTGGCAACCTTTTCTTTGGGAAACTCTAGTGATATGCTTTGGATCAAGGATCTGAAACATGGCAGGGGGTGGTCTTTGTATCAGGAATGTGCACTTTGCCATTTCTGTAAAAATCTGCCTAAATGTGGCCAACTTAAAAATCATAACGAAAAAAAAAAGAAAAATTAGTTTGGACATGCTCAGTAGAGACTTCTTAAATTTTATTAGCTAAATTCCCCAAAGATTCTGCCTGCACTGGGCATTCTCTAGCTCAGTGGTCTCCAACCTTTTTATGCCCAAGATCACTTTTTGAATGTAAGGCAACCCAGGATCTACTCCGCCCCATCCCCAAGGCCCCGCCCCCTCACTCCATTGCCCCCTCTCTCGGTTGTTCGCTCTCCCCCACCTTCACTCACTTTCAGCAGGGTGAGGCAGGGGGTTGGGGTTTGGGAGGGAATGTGGGCTCTGGGCTGGAGCCGAGGGGTTCGCAGTTTGGGAGTGGGCTCTGGGTGGAGCCTGGGGCAGGGGTTTGGGGTGCAGGAGTGGGTGAGGGAGTGCAAGCTCTGGGAGGGGGGTCAGGGCTGGGGCAGGGAGTTGGGGTGCAGGAGGGGATTCGGGATGCAGGAGAGGGTATGGGGTGTTGGCTCTGGGACTGGGCTCAGGGCTGGAGTATGGGGTGCTGTCTCCGGGAGGGGGGCACTTACCTCAGGTGGCTCCTGGTCAGCAGCACGGCAGGGCTAAGGCAGGCTCACTGCCTGCCCCAGCCCCACTCAGGCACCTCGGCACCTCCTCCCCATCACGAGCCAGGTCACCCTGCCACCCAGTAGTGCCCCACATGGCCACGCCAGTCCCGGAAGGGGCCAACGCATCTCTGCAGCCCCTGGGGGCACGTGCCTCTGCGTGCTGCCCCTCTCTGCAGGCACCATCCCTGCAGCTCCCATTGGCCACAGCTCCCTGTTCCCAGCCAATGAGAGCTGTGGAGGCAGTGCCTGCAGGCAGGAGCAGTTTGCAGAGACCCCTGCCCCTCACCCACCCCACCTTCTACGGGGCTATGCTGGCTGCTTCCAGAAGCAGCATGGGGCCGTGGCAGGGAGCCCCGCTGCATCACTGCGGCCAGAGATTGTGATTGACTGGGAGAGTCTCCAGAGTCAACCAGTTGATCGTTATTGACGGGTTGGTGACCACTGCTCTAGCTTCAAGCTGAGCAGAAATTTTCCCTGCAATTGTTGCACGCTGTTGTGGGCTGTGCAGGATCTGGGGTTCTGAATGGGGAGCCTGTCCCTTCTTTGCACTCAGTGCCTGCATGGCTGGGTCCAAGCAGTGTGTAAGAGGGAGCTGCCTGAGTTGAATGCAGAGTGGAGAAGAGCCAGACCTGTGGGATGGGGGGCAGGGAGAATAGCTTGGGACAAGGAGTCTGGGGAGGGAAATAGATTTGGAGTTGGGAGACTGGGAGATGAGGTGGAGAATGGGATTGACTGGGCAATTAGTATGGGACTGGAGGACAGGAAGACCTGGGGAGCTGGGAGGGAGACTGGAACTTGCTGGGCAAGCGGATTGGGGCTGAGAATCAGTAGGGTAGGGAGAGGAACACAGACCTGATGAGGAGTAAGAGAGTGGGGGCAGGGAAAGAAGTGGGGCTGGCTAGACAAAGAGACGGGACAAGCAACCGGGGCATGAGATACTGAGAATATGTCTACACTGCAATCAAAGGTGTGATTATACCCAGGCTAACTCTAATCTAGCTACTGTGGCTAAAAATAGCAGTGAATACTTAGTGGTGCAGGCTTTAGAATGGGTTCTAGAAGCCTTCACAGAACACTGTGTATATTTATGTTCGTAGTCCATGCCAGGGTCTATGCCAGTGCATCTCCACTACTATTTTTAACCATCTGTAGAGTGGTCACAACTGTTCCTCCATCCATCTGGGAGGGAGGCCATACACCCTCGCTACAAAGCCTCTGGAGGAGCACAGTTCAGGGGGAATTAGCACTGAGGCCTCCACCACTCAGCAGAGTAGAACAGTCAGTAACCTCAGCCCAGGCCCTCAGGCAGGATGGGGGACCAAACAGAGGGCCCTGGCCTGCAGTCATGGCAGAGCAGTAATGAGTCTAGGTGCCCAGGCCCTCGGGCAGGGCAGCAAACAGTTAGGAGGCTCTGGCCTAGGGTGACCAGATGTCTTGATTTTATAGGGACAGTCCCGATTTTTGGGTCTTTTTCTTATATAGGCTCCTATTACCCCCCACCCCCTGTCCCGATTTTTCAGATTTGCTGTCTGGTCATCCTACTCTGGCCTATAGTCAGGACAGAGCAGTAATGAGTCTATAAGCCCAGCCCCTCAGGCAGGGCAGGACACCAAACAGTTGGGGGTCCTGGCTCTGGCGGACCATTGACAAACACAGGCCTTTTGGCCTAGAGTGGGGAGTCTGCCACCTCCGGGTGGGATGGCAGAGGGTAGGAGGATCTGGCCCACCTGCCTCCACTGGGTCCAAGCCCAGGGCCCTAACAGTGGTGGACTGGTCCGCCTCTGGGTTAGCAGGTAATCTGGCTGCAACACGCTGGCCAGCTGTCAGTCAGCATCGCAGCCAAACTATATTCAGCTTCCCTGGGCCACTTCCTACACTCCCGTTCAGGGGGGTACCTGGGTTCTGGAGTCGTTGTTTGTCTCGCTGGGGTAAATAGCTAAAGGTAGCCCCAACAGGTCCTCAGTTTCTTCAGTGACCAGCAGCCCCTTCAGGTCTCGGGTGCTGAAGTGGCCATCATTGCATCTGAGCTCCAGCAGCAGATGGGGGACATCCTTCTCCTCTGGTGGCTCCTCTCCAACTGAGCTAGAAGGCCCACCGTCTATATTTCTGGTTCCTGTACCACCCCTCTGCTTCCAGAGGGGTAGGCGCGGATGTCCTGACTCTGCTCACGGTTGCGTCTATCCCTTTGTGTGTCTGGGAGGGAGGCTACACTCCCTTGCTACGCCATGATAGCTAGTAGTTTAAAACCAGCACAGGTATGCATACACAAGCTGCAATCACACCTCCAATTGCAAGGAGTCCAAGGAGGAAGACTGGGACAGGGAGCCAGTGGGGAAGGGAATGTGGGTGAGGTGGGCGGTCACTAGTGGTCAGGGTGGAGATGAGAAACTGATTAGATGAGGAACTGGAAGGGGAGGAATTGGGACTTGCCGGGCATGCAGACTGGTGGCAAAAGGCTGGAGGGAGTGGGAGGTTGGGAATGTCAGAGCAAAGAGACTAGCACTGAGTGATGGGTGGGGGAGTTTGGGAGTCCAGAGGGGTGAGAATAGGACTTGCTGGATAAGGCAACTTGCACTGGGATGAGAAGCAAGAGGAATAGAGACTGGGACTGGCTAAATTAGAAGAATGGGACTGGGAGGAGGAGCCAGGAATTGGGAAGAGACAGGACTGGGACAAGGACAGGTTGGAGGGGATAGGTCATATTTATAAGGGGGCCACTTTAAGGTTACACAGGCAACCTTAAATCGCCCATTTACTAATTTTTGAATACTTGACTTTGCAACTTTAATAATGTTCTTTTAACATAGGGCGAAGAAGTAAATGTTGTAAATTAAACCAGTATTCTTATTCTTATCTAGTAAAACAGTGGGATATTCAATAGAACAGATTAACAAATACACTTGTAGAACAACTAGCCAAACATCTGAAATATTAACTCTATAACCATGTAATACTTTAGACCCCGATTCAGGAACGCACTTAAGCTTGTGCTTAACTTTGTGTGTTTAAGTCTCATTGAAGTTAATTTGTATATAGAGCATCAGTGAAAGCTTTTTATGCTAGATGTGCAACTGTTATCTTTCGTGGGTCAGAACCTCACTTCTTCAGATGCAAGTAATGGAAATCTCCAGAGGCAGGTATATATCAGTGTGGAGATAACGAGGTTACTTCAATCAGGGAGGGTGAGGTGCTCTGCTAGCAGTTGAGGTGTGAACACCAAGGGAGGAGAAACTGTTTCTGTAGTTGGATAGCCATTCACAGTCTTTGTTTAATCCTGATCTGATGGTGTCAAATTTGCAGATGAACTGAAGCTCAGCAGTTTCTCTTTGGAGTCTGGTCCTGAAGTTTTTTTGCTGTAAGATGGCTACCTTAACATCTGCTATTGTGTGGCCAGGGAGGTTGAAGTGTTCTCCTACAGGTTTTTGTATATTGCCATTCCTGATATCTGACTTGTGTCCATTTATCCTCTTGATCAGGGAGGGTGAGGTGATATCTGACTTGATAAAGAGGATAAATGGACACAAGTCAGATATCAGGAATGGCAATATACAAAAACCTGTAGGAGAACACTTCAACCTCCCTGGCCACACAATAGCAGATGTTAAGGTAGCCATCTTACAGCAAAAAAACTTCAGGACCAGACTCCAAAGAGAAACTGCTGAGCTTCAGTTCATCTGCAAATTTGACACCATCAGATCAGGATTAAACAAAGACTGTGAATGGCTATCCAACTACAGAAACAGTTTCTCCTCCCTTGGTGTTCACACCTCAACTGCTAGCAGAGCACCTCACCCTCCCTGATTGAAGTAACCTCGTTATCTCCACACTGATATATACCTGCCTCTGGAGATTTCCATTACTTGCATCTGAAGAAGTGAGGTTCTGACCCACGAAAGCTTATGCTCCAAGTACTTCTGTTAGTCTCAAAGGTGCCACAGGACCCTCTGTTGCTTTTTACAGATTCAGACTAACACGGCTACCCCTCTGATACTTAACTGTTATCTTATTTTTATTTTTTATTAATTTTTTATATGAAGAGATGTGTCATTGGGTATCATGATTGTAATGTGCTAAGGCTTAGGCTATGTCTACACTACTTCTTTTACAGTGGCGCAGCAGGTGTAGACACTCTAAGGCAGCAGGAGAGAGCTCTCCCGTTGGCTTAATAACTCCTGCCTCTGTGAGCAGTGGTAGTATGTCGGCGGAGAAGCTCACCCATCAACATAGAACTGTCTACACCAGAGTTTAGGTCAGTATAGTTTACCGTCACTCTGCAGTGTGGATTATTCACATCCTTGAGTGATGTAAATTATATCAAAGTAATTTGTAGTGTAGACATAGCCACAGAGATTTGAATTGTGCTGGGTCTCAATGTTATCTACACTTTTTATTGACTTGTCTGTTAATGTTTGCATAGTAGTGAGGAAATACCTTGAGCAAACTTAACTTCACTTAAAGTTTTTGGTGGGGGAATTAGGTTAAGTGAGTGATTAACACTGTCCAAGATAATATAATTTATAAATCACTGACTTTAAAAAAAGGAAATGCTTGTTTTATAGCAGTTATGATACATATTTTCTTTTATGTCTAATTTATTGAAAACTGATAGTTTAAAACAACCTGGACTTTTATAGATAGGAAGAGCTATATCTTAATTTTCTATACTGAAAGTGTTATCAACTATAAAATCCAAATATTGGTTAGAATTTGAAGAAGAAGACTTCTTGAGTGTTGACTTCTGAAAAGAAGATCTAGAAATGCTGAAGTGAGAGAACTAGCTATCCTCACCAAAGTATCTTCATCAATACATTAGGTTCTGTTCTCTTGTGCATAGGCCAGATACTGTTAGGACTAAGACTTGCATGCTTCTCTAGCTGGAAGAATACACTCATCTCCCTCATTCTTTCTTCAAAATTTTGCACTTCTGCTCAGACAGAGCTTGGTAGTTTTAGTATTCTTCCTTCTCTTAAAGAAAATGAATTTTACTGTACTTACATTTCAGCTTTCATTGAAATTGGCCTTCAATGAGTTCAGTTAATTGAGGAAATTCTTTTTAAAAATGTTATTTTCAGTTTATTTTCTTTTGATCACAGTGCACAGGAGTGTTCAACTAGTTATTAAAATCTTGGGGAAAAAACAAAAATAGACTTGTCTACATTAGTGGTCAAGAACACTGATCTTTAAATCCACTCTGAAAACTTACAGGGAAAAGCAGTAATGGCCTGACTTTATGACCTGAAAGACTGCACATCTAACAGTTCAACTAGTATTGCATTGCAGTGCTAGCATTGGCTATACCTAATATATATCTATTTTCCTTATGTCTAAGTGGTTCTTTGATTTAGTCTGGAAAAGAGAAGACTGAGAGGGGACATAACATTTTTCAAGTACATAAAAGTTTGTTACAAGGAGTAGGGAGAAGAATTGTTCTTCTTAACCTCTGAGGATAGGAAAAGAAGCAATGGTCTTAAGTTGCAGCAAGGGAGGTTTAGGTTGGACATTAGGAAAAACTTCCTAACTGTCAGAGTGGTTAAGCACTGGAATAAATTGCCTAGGGAGGTTGTGGAATCTCCATCATTGGAGATTTTTAAGAGCAGGTTAGACAAATACCTGTCAGGAATGATGTAGATAATACTTAGTCCTGCCATGAGTGCAGGGGACTGGACTAGATGACCTCTTGAGCTCCCATACAGTCCTGATTAATAGATTTTTTTTGGACAATAAATGCCTACTGGCTCGTAGTGTTATACTGAATATAGATCTAGTTTGTACCACTTAAAATTGGCTGTCAGGCTTTAGCTAACACCATATTTCTTTAGCACAGCATTTGAGGAGTAAGGCACTATTCTTCTTCGAGTGCTTGCTCATATCCATTCCATTAGGTGTGCGCGCGCCGCGTGCACGATCGTCGGAAGATTTTTACCCTAGCAACACCGGCGGGTCGGCTGTGGAGCCCCCTAGAGTGGCGCCTTCATGGCGCTGAATATATACCCCAGCCGACCCGGCGCCCCCTCAGTTCCTTCTTACCGCCCCTGACGGTCGTTGGAACTGTGGAGCGCAGCATAGCTGTCCTCCACTCTCCCTAGCGTATTTCGTTGTATCACAGTTATAGTTATAGTTCTAGTGTTTGTAGTAAATTAGTTAAGTAGTTTTAAAGTTGTTCTAAGTAGTCCAGGGGATTAAGGGGGTCGTCTCCCCCTTTCTCCCCCGGCCGCGGGGCCGGGCTCATGCCCAACGCTCCCGGCTTCAAGCAGTGCGCCTCCTGCGCTAAGCCTATGCCCACGAGCGACCCGCACGCCTGTCTGAAGTGCCTGGGAGAGTCCCACCAAACAGATAAGTGCAAGATCTGTAAGGCCTTCAAACCAAGGACCAAGAAGGAGCGGGACTTTCGGCTCAGGCAACTCCTGATGGAGGCGGCACTTAGCCCGGACACTCCTTCTACGGGCCAGGCCCCGGCGCCTAGCACCTCGGTGCGCAGTGCCCCAGCAGCACCGGCTATGACGACCACGCGAGTGGCGTCAGACAAGCCTCCCCGGCACCGGACCTCGTCGGCACCGCAGGCACAGCAAGTGCCTTGGCGCCGGTCAGTATCCCCGGGGCATAAAAAAGCCCATAAGACGGGGACATCCGTGCCGAAGACGCCGGCTCCCCCAGTGCCGGGGGTAGAGCCGCGTCCGCCGGTGGAGCAACGAAAACAGGTGCCTCCAGCACCGTCGACTCCGGCGCCGAGGCCGTTGAGTCCGGTGCAAATAGCGTCTCCACCGAGGCCGGCGGTGATACAGTGTCTCCCGTCGACTCCAGAGACCTTCGCGGCGGCGAGAGACTTAATAGCCCTCACGGAGCCGGCACCGCCTCAACCACCGGCACCGACTGCACCGTTGACTCGCCCGGTCCAGTCGAGGGGGAAACCTGCCTTGATGCGCCCTCCATCACAAGGGCTGGAACCTCGGCACCGATCCAGGTCCCGAAGCAGGTCCCCACGCCGCTCGCAGTCCCGGCACCGAATATCGTCTCGGCACCGGTCGTACTCGCGGCCAAGATCTTCTTCGCGGCACCGCTCTACGTCTCGGCACCGATATGATCGTCGGCACCGATCAACGTCGAGACGTAGTTCTCGGCACCGCTACGGTCGACGCTCGACGTCGAGGGGCCGCTCCCGGCACCGGGCATACTCCAGGTCCTCGTCGAGGTCCAGATCCGACTCCCGGCACCGACGAGGTCATCGGCACCGGTCGCGGTCCCGGCACCGATCGCCGGCACCGCGCAGAGATAGGTCATCTCCAGACCGGCACCGTGCGGCACCGCAGCCCACGGGGATCGTTTCATCTCTCTCGGCACCGCCATGGCCGTCAAGATCGGTGTCTCGCTCCTCGGAGGACCTGTCAAGATCGGCATACCCCCCTCAAGGGCAAGCCGAGGAACAAAACTTGGGCCATTGGCAGGAGATGGCAGAGGACCACTCTCATGGACCATCTCGCTGGTCGTTTTGGACCCCGTGGGCGTACCACCAGGGGCAAGGGGCTCCAATACCATCGACCTCTCGCTCGGGTCACTCGGTCAGAAGGGCCCCAGAATCCACCATCTCTCGGCCTCCGCCAGGAGGCATGGAGACTTCCGTGTCCACGCCACCCGACACCATGGACCCAAGTGCAGGTGATGCTCCGGCCCAAGAGCAGGGGGATCAGGACCCCCCCTTGGATCCAGTACCACCGGAGGCATCCTCCTCCTCCTCTCCGGATGAGGCAGTGGCGGGCACTTCATGTACGGGTCCCCCTCCGATAGATCTTCGGGCTCACCAGGATCTCCTGCGTAGGATGGCCCGTAATATGGACCTGCAGGCGGAGGAGATAGTGGAGGTGCACGACCCGATCGTGAATATCCTTGGAGCGGATGCCCCATCGAGGGTGGCGTTACCCCTGATCCGCACGATCCAAACGAATGCGGATACGATATGGCAAACTCCTGCCTCTATTCCACCCACAGCGAGAGGGGTGGAAAGGAAATACTTTGTCCCGTCTAAGGACTATGGGTACTTGTATACCCACCCCCAACCGTGTTCACTGGTGGTGGAATCAGTGAATGCACGAGAGCGCCACGGCCAGCAGGCTGCAGCGCCTAAATCAAAAGAGGCTAAGCGGCTCGATCTGTTTGGCCGTAAGGTTTACTCAGCCGGAGGGCTACAAATTAGAGCGGCGAACCAACAGGCGCTACTGAGCCGCTACAATTTCAACTCCTGGAACTCTATGGGGAAGTTTAAGGAGTTGATTCCCCAAGAGTCCAGGGAAGAGTTTGGAGCCATGGTAGAGGAGGGCAAGAAGGTGGCTCGGACCTCCTTGCAGGCCTCCTTGGACATTGTAGACTCAGCTGCGAGGACCCTGGCTTCGGGTATCGCTATGCGCAGGATCTCCTGGCTTCAGGTTTCGGGTTTGCCTCCGGAGCTGCAGCAAACCCTACAAGATCTGCCCTTTGAGGGTCATGGATTGTTCTCAGATAAGACGGACTCTCGCCTGCAGAGCCTCAAGGACTCGAGAACAATCATGCGCTCCCTGGGGATGCATGTCGTGGGCCCTCAGCGCAGGCCATTTAGGCCGCAGCCTCAGCGCTTCTACCCCCCCCCCGCCTCGTCAGAGACAGGACTCGGCCCGGAGGCGAGGGCGAGGTGGTAGAAGAAGGTGGACCGGCCCTCAACCCGGCCAGAACCAGGGGCCACCTAGACCACCTTCAGGCCCCAGGCAGAACTTTTGAAGGTGCGGTCGAGGACGGCGCCCCAGTCATCCCCCAGGATCCAGCCCCCTCCTTTCGGGATCGCCTTTCCCATTTCCACCGTGCCTGGTCCCTTATAACCTCGGACCGTTGGGTCCTTCGCACGGTGGACAGGGGATATGCTATCCAGTTTTCTTCAACCCCCCCTCCTCCCCCCCTTCCCCGTCCCTCTTCAGGGACCCTTCTCACGAGCAACTTCTTATACAGGAAGTTTCCACGCTCCTTGCTATGGGGGCCATAGAGGAGGTTCCAGTGGAGTTAAGGGGCAGCGGATTCTATTCCCGTTACTTCCTCATTCCCAAGTCCAAAGGAGGTCTGCGACCCATCTTGGACTTGCGCGGACTCAACAAATTCGTAGTAAAGTTGAAGTTCCGCATGGTCTCTCTGGGGGCCATTATCCCTTCCCTCGATCCTGGAGACTGGTTCGCCGCCCTCGACATGAAAGACGCATACTTTCACATCGCAATTTATCCGCCTCACAGACGCTTCCTGCGATTCGTGGTAAGCAAGGTGCACTACCAATTTGCAGTCCTTCCCTTCGGCCTATCCTCGGCCCCAAGGGTGTTCACGAAATGTATGGCTGTCGTGGCAGCGTACCTTCGTCGGCAAGGGATACAGGTGTTCCCGTACCTAGACGACTGGCTAGTACGCGGTCGCACCAAAGAGCAAGTTCGAGCTCACGTCCACATAATAGTGCACACATTCAACGAGTTGGGCATCCTACTCAACAAGGACAAATCCACTCTAGAACCTACCCAGAGAATAGAATTCATCGGCGCAGTTCTAGACTCCAGACGTGCACAAGCCATCCTGCCAGACAACCGCTTTCGCACCATCATGAGCCTCATTCAAGGACTCAAGGCCTTCCCAACTACCACGGTGAGGTCGTGCCTTACCCTGCTGGGGCACATGGCTTCCTGCACGTACGTAACCAGGCATGCCAGACTTCGGCTTCGCCCACTCCAGACCTGGGTGTCATCGATATACCGCCCACATCGGGACAGCCTGAACATGGTGGTCACGGTCCCGAACTCGGTCCTGACCTCCCTCACATGGTGGCTAGATTACAATGTGGTTTGCGAGGGGATGCCGTTTCACGCCCCACAACCCTCTCTACACCTGGTCACAGACGCTTCATCTCTGGGTTGGGGCGCCCATCTCAACGAGCACCATACCCAGGGCCTATGGACTGCACCCCAGCTAGCCCTGCACATCAATGTTCGGGAACTGATGGCGGTGCGCCTGGCGTGCCAGGCATTTCTCAATCTCCTACGTGGCCGCTGTGTGTTAGTTCTCATCGACAACACCACGGCCATGTTTTACATCAACAAGCAAGGAGGAGCACGTTCGTCAATTCTATGCCAAGAGGCCATTCACCTGTGGGACTTCTGCATCGCCCACTCAATACATCTCACGGCATCGTTCCTCCCTGGAGTCCAGAACACTTTAGCGGACCGACTCAGCAGGTCCTTTCAAACGCACGAGTGGTCTATCCGCCCGGACATCATACATTCCGTCTTCCAGAAGTGGGGGTTTCCCCAGATAGACCTGTTTGCTTCTCGAGACAACAGGAAGTGCCACGTGTTCTGCTCCCTGCAAGGTCGAGCCCCGGGCTCCCTCTCGGATGCGTTTCTCCTTCCCTGGAAAGACCACCTGTTTTATGCCTTCCCTCCGTTTCCTCTGGTCCACAAGGTACTGCTCAAATTGCGCAGAGACCAGGCACAGGTCATTCTGATCGCTCCAGCATGGCCGAGACAACATTGGTACACCACGCTGTTGGAACTCTCGGTTCGGACACCGATCCCGCTTCCGTTGTATCCGGATCTCATCACGCAGGACTACGGCCGGCTGCGTCACCCCGACCTGCAATCACTCCACCTCACGGCGTGGCTGCTCCATGGTTCACCCAGGCAGAGCAGCAGTGCTCGCACTCTGTCCAACAGATTCTGCTGAGCAGTAGGAAGCCCTCAACACGCACCACGTACCTGGCCAAGTGGAAGCGGTTCTCCTGTTGGTGCGAACAACGAGCCACGTCCCCGTTGCGGGCACCCATTCCTCTCATTTTGGAGTATCTCCTCTCCCTAAAACAGCAGGGGTTGGCGATATCTTCAATTAGAGTTCACCTGGCCGCTATATCGGCCTTTCACCCAGGGGAACTCGCGTCCTCGGTGTTCTCTAACCCGATGGTCGTTAGATTCCTCAAGGGCTTAGACCGGATGTACCCACAACAACGTCAGCCCGTTCCGACGTGGGACCTCAACCTGGTTCTCTCCAAGCTCACAGGTCCTCCATTCGAGCCACTGGCCACCTGTTCACTTCTGTACCTATCCTGGAAGACAGCCTTCCTCGTAGCCATCACCTCAGCAAGGCGCGTTTCTGAACTCAGGGCGCTTACATCCGAGCCCCCTTACACAGTTTTTCATAAGGATAAAGTGCAGCTCCGCCCACATCCTGCCTTTCTCCCTAAGGTGGTTTCTCCATTTCATATCAACCAGGATATATTTCTCCCGGTCTTTCACCCTAAACCACATGCTACTCGCCAGGATCAACGTTTGCATTCTCTGGACGTACGCAGGGCCCTGGCCTTCTATATTGACCGCACAAGGCACTTTAGAAAGACGACGCAACTCTTCGTTGCAGTGGCCGACCGAATGAAAGGTTCACCGGTCTCCTCACAACGCCTATCCTCCTGGATTACGTCTTGCATCCGGACTTGCTATGACCTGGCAGGTGTCTCAGCACCGCACCTCACCGCTCACTCCACAAGGGCCCAAGCTTCCTCGACGGCTTTCCTGGCGCAAGTTCCGATCCAGGACATTTGTAGAGCTGCGGTTTGGTCATCAGTCCACACGTTTACAGAACACTATGCACTAGTGCAGCAGTCCAGGGACGATGCTGCCTTCGGATCAGCGGTTTTGCACACAGCAATGTCTCACTCCGACCCCACCACCTAAGTTGGGCTTGGGAGTCACCTAATGGAATGGATATGAGCAAGCACTTGAAGAAGAAAAGACGGTTACTCACCGTTGTAACTGTTGTTCTTCGAGATGTGTTGCTCATATCCATTCCAAACCCGCCCCCCGTCCCCACTGTCGGAGTAGCCGGCAAGAAGGAACTGAGGGGGCGCCGGGTCGGCTGGGGTATATATTCAGCGCCATGAAGGCGCCACTCTAGGGGGCTCCACAGCCGACCCGCCGGTGTTGCTAGGGTAAAAATCTTCCGACGATCGTGCACGCGGCGCGCGCACACCTAATGGAATGGATATGAGCAACACATCTCGAAGAACAACAGTTACAACGGTGAGTAACCGTCTTTTAAACAATTCACATTTCATTCATACCTATTGTACTTGTTAAGTGCTCTAGAGTGGCTCACAAATGTGTGTGCCAATCTCAGCGCAGACTGCTACAAACCAAGGCACAAACCCCAGATTGACTCTGTGTTCTATAATTAGATTTCACCAACCAAGTATCAAGTGTGAATTCCTTAAACATTATGACAGCCTCAACATGGAGACCGGAGTGCCCATGGGGACTGTCTATCTTGCCACCTAGGCAAGCCTGCCTGTGTAATAAATGATCCCTTACACCAAAAATCACAATAATATTCAGGTTACTCCCAGTCCAAAAGGACCAGTCACTTATACCAGGTCAATTGTACCTTAGATCTCTCACCAAAGACAATGCATGTAGCCAATCCTGTAATAAACTAACAAAAGATTTATTAACTAGGAAAAAGAAATGAGAGTTATTTACAAGGTTAAAGCAGGTAAGTAAACACAAACAGATGAGTTACAGTGTTAGGTTTCAAAAAACAATAGAAGCTGCTGTAATGTGCAAGCTCTATATGTCCTTAGGACTAACCCAGACTAAGCTTGCTTATGCTTAGAAATATTGCCCTCTCCAAATTCCAAGCAGCATAGTGATACAGTTCCTTCTGGTCAGTGATTTTTATTCCCTTCCCCCAGAGTTCAAACTGTGATGGGATGAAGGTTTGTGCATGTCCCCTCTTCATGGGTGTGTGTGGGGGTGCAATCAACGAAGTCTTTTGTCTCTGATGTTCCACAATGGCTTGTCTAGTGTCTATAGGCCTTCTTTTGTTGGACAAGAGATGACACCTCTTGTGGTAAATTAGTATTTTGCACTTGGTAAGGTGGGGGGAGGGGAGCGGGTTCCAATTTCATAGCAAACATTTATATAGTTACAAAGCAAATACTTAAATATTAACTTATAACATGGGATACAGGTATTATAAGTGAGAATAGTGCATGCAGCAACTCACAAGCATTTCAGAAAGTCCAAACACTTAAGACTTTCTTAGAAACTTTACAATTATTTTAACAGTGCTAACACACAGGTGAGCTAGACTGGTTTCCAGCTATGCATTTGCCAGTGTTCAGTGAGGTTTACAGGCCATGGCACAAGCTGGCACCTGGTCTGCCAGCGTCACAGTATCTTAGAATATATTTTTGTGTACTCCTTTTGTTCACTATACTTTTGCTTTATACACTTCCTAATCCTCTGAGAAACTTTATGCAAGAATTTTCTGATTTTTTTGTTTTTCATATACTTGGGCCAACTTTCCTCAAAGTATTAGTATTAAAGTATTAGACTTTAATATTAACTCTTATAGTCCAGTTGAACTACTTTCAAAGAAGACTAGCAATCTTTTGAAGTTATTGAATTCTGTAATGACACTGTTACTGCACCCATTTGGGCTAAATGTCACACATCAATTTTTTTATCCCTTACTTTGATCGTTAAGTTCTTTCTTTTTTTAAAGAGCTCTGCCAGTTCCCTCATGTATTCCACACTTCATAGTTAGTAGTCAACTGTCCTGTCAGTTCTTTGATAACATAGATTTTCCACTACAATTTGAGTTCCTTCTTATAAAACTTCCATAAAAAATTTGCAGCATTTACTGATCTACCTGTTTCTTTGAAGCACTGATGTCACTTATATGTACTCATGATTTAAGGCTAAATGTCCTTCCGGAAGAAAACTAGAGCAGGAGTAAAAAGTGCTTAGAAAACATTGCAAATGAACTTGAATAGGTCGCTTCCTTTTAGCAGAAACCATGCTGCCTTTGGGGAGGGGTGAGGGCATGACCATGAAATCATGTGTTCCTCGTGTGGATTCTGGAACATCAGTGAAGAGAGCCAGTCCCTCCCCCAAGAGCATAGCTTCCTCAAAAGCCATGATGCCATTGGCTCTCCCTGATATCCATATGCCCAACCTTCTCTCAAGGGGTGTGCATGCATGTGTGTTTGAGGCACTAGAGAGGTAGTTAATTCTGGCCTAACCAGTATTAAAATCCCCTGGGTTGTCAGGGCACTATACTGCAAAGACTATACTGTTTTCTGGCTCCATCGCTCCTGCTCAAACTTTCAGTTCTTCTTGGAGTGATCGTCCATATATATTCCACTCTCTGTGTGCATATGCTCCAGCTGCTTCAGATTGGGAAATATTGGTCAGCAATATCACTTGAGTCTGAGGAAGTGTCTTGAATGTCCTTGTGGTCTGTATCAAGGGCATAGCAGGCCCAACTGCCCCTCAGTTCTTTCTTACCACTTGTAGCTGCTAGATTGAACCCTAGGGTCTGCATCTCACTACACTTTTTTCTGAGCTTTAGTGTAGATATTTGTATATTATAATGTTACTTAGGTTTAGTAGTTAGGGTAGCTTGCCTGCTGGCAATTCTGTCACAGTTGAAAGATTTTTGCTGGTACCATCGTTTAGCCAGGTCCAATCCTAAATCCATGGGATTAAGAACTGTGGGTAGTTCTCTTAATGATGGCCTTGTCTGCCTTGGGGAGGGTCATATCCCTGATACATATTCTATTTGTAAGTCCTTTTTCAAAATGCAAGAGAGGTGTGCTATACTCTATTACTGTTGGAGTGCTCCATGCAGCGTGCCTCTGATCAGGGGAAAGTAGACCGCCTGGACCACCTCCATCTAATTCCAGAAATGCCCCCATGAGCTCCAGATCATCATCTATCTCCCAAGCCCAGTCTTCTAAGACTGCTACAACTGCAGACTCAGTAGGACTGTTAGACCTTGAGAGAAAAAGGAGCATTGCTCCTTGAGAAATACAGGGAGTCATTCCTGTCAGAAGTCCACAGCAAGAACAGGTTCAAATCACCTCACTACTCCCACTCTAAGGGGACTTCATGACCCAAATTGGGTACTACTGGAGCCCTGTGGGAGCATAGTACCATATCCTCAGCACCATCTTGGGAATCGAGACTTCCTGGCTTGGATACTGAGTTCACTGTACAGATCTCTACCTCAACACCACCCACTTGTGCACCAGTCCCTACGGTACCACTCACCTCAACACAAACTACTTTGGCATCATTCATTTTGGCACCGCCCGCCCCAGTGCAGTGTACTTCTGCACTGAGGTTTACTGAACTGTTTTTCTCTCTACAAAGGACCTTTGTGGTAGCAGGAGATCTCCTTGTGAGGAAGAAAGCAGAGTCTCTTGTGCTCTCCGTGGTGCTAAATATTTTCACCAAGGCAATAACTACCACTGCTGTGGTAATACCAACTGCCTCTATAGCACTGACTAAGACTCCTGGCATGGCACAATCAAGTCCCCCATCTAGGATTGCCCATCCTTTGGATGAAGAGTGTTCCTCCTCACCTGATTTTAAACAGAGTGGTGAGGGATCCCCAATAAATTTCACAAATTTCATTTTATTCTTATGGGTTGGAAAGATGGTCAAGGAATTCCTGTATGTCCCAGTCATATAGGGTAATAGAGATAGGCAAGTGTCTTGCTAACCTTCTCCCCGGCCCTTTTCCATACACCATTCAATCATGGCCCTATTGGAATCTTTGGGATTTGCACTACATGAGACAAAGTACCTTGCACTTTCTAAAGTGAGAATTTACTGCCCTTGACCTGCCCAGATAGCATGGGTGTCTCAAGTGGCGATCTACCAATCTGATCAACCAGAATAGCTGTCTGAAAAGGGAGCACTCTCAGATGGAAGAACAAACCAGGCTAGCTGCTATATTTTCATCCCTGGATGAGGTAGTGGTTCCAACTATACAGTCTTATCCCAGTGATTATGAAAACTTTCAAGATTTGCTCAGGTGTATAGCGGATTCTCTAGAAATCCCAGTGAGGTGGTAGAGGAGAGCTCCCACAGACTTTTGGACGTACCCCATACCTCCTTACTTGGTTGCCTGGCATTACCCATAAATGAAGCCTTGTTAAAGCCAGCACAGTTTATCTGACAGAATCCAGCATCAGTGACACCTATCTCTAAGAAGGCAGACTAGTGGTATCAAGTACTGGTTATAAGTACCTGTATGCTCATCTAAAACCTGTCTTGCTGATGGTTGTTACCAGATGTTGTTAGCAAAATAGGAATTATCATGAATTCTTGGATTTTGTTGAAAAGCTCCTGAAGGAGTGCAGGGAGGAATTTAAGTCTTTGATTTTGGAAGGAAAGTTGATAGCCAAAACACCCATCCAGGGAGCTCTAGATGCCTTTGACACCACATCCCATTCTGTGGCAACTTGTATCATCATGAGAAGAGCATCCTGGCTCCAATCTTCCTGATAGAGGTGCAGTTGATGGAGGACGATATTCCCTTTGTGAGTCTGGATCTTTTTAGTGCAAAGAGGTATGAGGCTTTTCATTCACTCAGGGACTTCTGGGTCATGCTTTATTCTCTTGGAACACACACACACACACACACACACACGCAAGGAAAGCCTACATCAGGCAGAGATCATCACCCAGTATCTTTTACCACCAGAGGTCCACTGAATGTCCATGAATGTGGCAGTGCTTTCAAAAGAGGGAGATATTCAGCCACAATATCATCCAATCTCATGCTGCAACTATCTCAAAACATTCATTTTGATGGGTTGGTTGAGAGTCTCTATACAACCATGCTGATAGATCTTTACCCCACCTTGGCTACATTTGAGGACCATCTTTATTTCTTTCAGGGAACATGGAAACTGATAACATCAGTTTACTGGGTTCTAGAAATAGTTTCCCTGCAGTCCCATATTGCTCCTATCTCCCCCTGCCTTCCCTCCCTTTTCACAAAGTCTGTTAGAGCAGGAAGTGGAATTGCATCTCCCTCTGGGAGCAATAGAGGAAGTAGCAATCCAATATAGGGAAAAGGAGAATTAGAAAATAATTGGAATAAAAAACAAAGAAAGGAGGATGATCCCCTATTCTGGAGTTGAGGGGACTCAGTGCCTTCATTCATCACTTGAGATTCAGAATGGTAACCATAGCCTCCATAATTCCATTGTTGGATCCACAGGTCTGGTTTGTGGCTCTTGACCTGCAAGATGCTAACTTCCATATCTCCATGCATCCCAGGCACAGAAGCATCTAAGGTTTCAAGTAGGACAAAACCACTGTCAG
The DNA here is from genome assembly GCF_011386835.1 of Chrysemys picta bellii. Taxonomy (NCBI): domain Eukaryota; kingdom Metazoa; phylum Chordata; order Testudines; family Emydidae; genus Chrysemys; species Chrysemys picta. Next base: position 86,830,875 of record NC_088791.1, on the reverse strand, counting down.
TACAGGGTGCTACCCTCTGGGCTGTTGTTTTGTCCACAGCAGAGAATTTTCACCAAATACAGAGTTCTGGTGGTAGCTCATTGCAGAAAATAAGGAACAACAACTGGCCAATCCAAGGAATGTCACATAAGCAAGTGGAGAATTATATTAATCAAATTCTCCATCTTTTCAGTGAGCTAGGCCTGAAAAAAAAGAGAAAAAAGAAAAATAAATGTTTGACTCCAGCACAAAGAATAGAATTCATGGATAGACACCACCACAATCAGAGCTGATTTGCATGAGGACAGATTTGAATCCATGATCAGGCTTATCAGCCAGCTGCAGCATCAGCCATATACTTCAGTGAAAAGGTGTTTGAGTCTCCTCAGGCACATGGCTTCTTGTACATACATCACACAGCAGGCCAGACTTCACCTACACTGTAAAAACAGCTGGCTGAAGTCAGTGTACCTACCAAATAGACACCATATAGACATATCAACGCTAGTTCTTCCCGCGGTCCTTTCCTCCCTGAATTTATGGAAAAATCCCAATCAGGTATGCAAATGAGTACCATTCTCCCCACCTCTTCCCACCAAGACCCTAGTGACCAACACATATCTTGCAGGATAGGGAGCTCATCTGCACCACCAATAGGGTTTGGGTCTATTTACCTATGAGAAGAGATTGGACATAAATGTATTAGAACTCAGGGTATTCATTGAGTCTTCACAGCATTTCTTCCAATGATTAAAGAATTCAGTCATCAAATTATGATTGACAACATAGCATTTGTGTTTATATACACAGACAGGGAGGAGTTTGTTCAACCTCTCTATGCTAGGAGACTGTTCTGGAATTGGTGCATCCACCATCAAGTCTCTCACATAGCACTCCACATCCCAGGTCTACAAAAAGCTCAAGGAAATTGCCTGAGCAGACAGTTCTCCAGGGGCCACAAGTAGACTGTCAATGAGTCCATAATATGAAGCATCTTACAGGAATGAGGTCAATCATCAGTAGACCTCTTTGCTATAGACAGAAACAAGAAATGTCACAAGTTCTATGCAAGGGGAGGCCTAGCCCCCAGATCCCTATCTCACGCATTTCTCATTTCATGGTCTCCAGGTATGATATATGCTTACTCTCCAATCCCAGTGATCTTGAGAGTATTGAGGAAGATCATATGGGATTTAGCCACAGTCATCATGATATCATCAGCTTGACCATGGCATTTTTGGTACTCGGAGCTGATGATCTGATCAATTCGTTCTCTTTACCTTTTCTGTCAGACTTAATCTCTTAGGATGATGGGGACATCCTGAACCCAGATCCTGCTTCCCTCCACCACACAGCCTGGATATTGGATGGAATACTGACAGACAGATCCTGCTCTGTAGATGATCAAAACATTTTTATTCAGAGTGGGAAGGATTCCTCCAGGCTAACATATGCTGCCAAGTATCAGAGGGGTAGCCGTGTTAGTCTGAATCTGTAAAAAGCAACAGAGGGTCCTGTGGCACCTTTAAGACTAACAGAAGTATTGGGAGCATAAGCTTTCGTGGGTAAGAACCTCACTTCTTCAGATGCTGCCAAGTGGAAGATATTCTCAGTATGGGCTGAGCAACATCACCTCCTATGAACACTCAACTCCCAGATATCCTGGATTTCTTTGCCAATTTTAAAGAATTCAGGACAATCTGTTTGTTCTGTTTGGGTGCACTTAGCTGCTGTTTCAGCATATCACCATCATTACCTCAGGATGCACAATTTTCTCCTATCCAAGTGTGAGCATTTTCCTCGCTGGGACCTCAGTGTGGTCCTAGTGGGTCTGATGGACCCATTTGAGTTTTTGGCAACTTAATCTGTTACATTTATCCATAAAAATAGCATTTTTAGTAGCAATTACATCTGCACTGAGAATTGGGGGAAATACAGGCTCTTATGGCAGGCAGCCAATAAACTGTGCACATACATGACTGCACAGCAATATTATATGTACTGCACAGGTCAGACACTGCTGCTCATGTCTCCTCTGTGCAGCCCCAGCAGCAATTTGGCATGACCCTTTAAGAACTTGCTGTGTTCTGTTCCCTCCTCCCCACATAACAGAGTGTGTGGCCTCACCTCCTCAGTGGAAGCACGTCCGGTCTCCGGGTCACACACAGCACAACCGGTAAGAGGCTATTGCTCTGGGGTGCCCCTTGTGCAGGAGCTCAGGTAACGGACCTGACTGGGCTATCCACTGCCATCAGAGGTTCTAGAGCTGCAGCCTGACAGGGCCAAAGCACCACACCCCACCCTCTGCCCAGCAGGGGGTTTCCAGGGGGATGGACATGGACACTAGGGTGACCAGATGGCCCGATTTTTGGATCTTTTTCTTATAGAGGCTACTATTACCTCCCACCCCCGTCCCGATTTTTCACATGTGCTGTCTGGTCACTGTAATGGACACACATACCATTTTGTGTTTGGGCAAATGTAAGCCCAAAGAAAATTTAGAGGGAATATTGACTGCAGGTCCTCCATATACAATTTTCCATAAAGATAAGGTCACCTTTAGGCCCCATACCAACTTTTTTCCTAAAGTACTTTAATTTAAACCAAATGATAAATTTACCAGTTTTCTTTCCCAAACCACATTCCAATCAGGGGAAGGCTAGATTAGTCCTTTGTAAATAATAATAGTACTCTGAGAAAAGTAGACTCTATAGCCTATGCAGAGAGGTTGAAGGGGCAAGCTATTTCAACCCAGAGACTCTCAAAGTGGGTGTCTAGCTGCATTTGACTATCATGAATAAGGCTAAGATTCTGTCATGGATATTTTTAGTAAAAAAAGTCATGAATAGGTCATGCACAATAAAGAAAAATTCACAGTAGCCTGTGACCTGTCTGTAACTTTTACTAAAAATATCGATGACAATGGGGAGCTGAGGAGTCCCCACACTGCCTAAGGTGGCTGAGCAGCTGCAGGGGCCCTAGCTCAGGCTCCGGGGGCCCCCGCAGTTCCCAGCCACCGCAGGCTGAAATCATGGAGGTCTCTGGAAGTCACAGTTTAGATGTGCCAGCTCAGATTAGTACTCGTTGTACTTGAGCTCAGGCAGCACCTGCAGCTTCCTTGAGAAGCATACCTATCTCAAAAATATACAGCGCCTTTACCTGGGCTTCAATCCATATTTTTTACAAAACACTATTCCCTAGTTGCAGCATCAAGATCTGATGCGTCTTTTCACAAAGCTGTAGTGCAGTCTTTGTTTAGGTAGACTAATCACTCACTTCCACCTCAGCAGGTCACTGCTTGTGAGAGTTGCCAAGAGTCGGATATATATGGATGATCAAAGAAGAAATGATTACTTACCTTACAGTAACGGTGGCTTTTTGAAATGTTTTCCACGACCCACATTCCACAGACACCATATCGCAAAGAGCTATGGTTACTGTAAGGTAAGTAACTATTTCTTTCCCAACTACATGATGTTTGGGCCTAGGGGCTTTTGTGGGCTCTCAGGAAATAACATGTTTCAGAACCATTCTGCTACCTTCAACTTTGGCACAATTTGAGGTGGATTTTCCACTTAATTTCCCCCCCCTTTGTAGTATGGAAAGGAGGGAAGCATGGGACCCTTAACTGCTCTATGTATCTAAAGTATTACTACATCCTTATGGAATAATCAAGGACTTCACAATATTAAGTGCACTGGTCATAGGCTTGAGTTGGTCTGGCAATGAACAACACTCGAGATAGTGCTGAGATGGGATCAGTCTATCAATCCATTCTTGTTCATAACAAGGTTTTTATATTTATACAGTAATTTTCATCAGCTTAAATGACTTGTGTCACAGTGTGTGTGCTTCTTAATAGTCAGGAGAAAAGTATTTGTTTCACCAAAACAGCTTAATGAAGCATTACAGCAGAGAATTGCCTGTTAAGTATTTCTAGCTCCAATTTTCTTTTTTTCCCTACTATCTCACCACTCTTATTTTATTTCATCAATATTTCAACATTAGCATCCAGTAGCACTAAACTTGTATGCAACATATTGCCATTTTTTCTAAGTTCAGTTTAGCAGACCCCCAAAAGGGAGTGATAGTGCTACTTTGAGTCAGTTTCTTTATGGATTAAATTGTTTTTCTTCTTACCTGCAATGAGCTCTCAGTATTGTCACATTATAGTATGAGGATATCCTTATTTCAAGCACAGTTACTTAAGCTGAAAAGATAAGTACAACATTTGCAGCTGAAGTCACAAGGAGCATCGTATGAAATAAAATCAGAGAAGGAAAAGAAGCAAGGAACATTGTCAGTTGAAAGAATAGATGATCAAGTAAGTAGGAGGAAGAATATGGCAACAAGCAGTAGTAAGAGAAGGTGAAGCTTTTGTCTAGTTACAAAAAGATTGGTGTTTTGGCCTTGGAGAAACAGATAAGTATCATCAGATTGAAAATAGGTCAAAGCCAGACATTAACCCTACCAGTAACCAAGAAGAATGGCGTGAAATGAAAGAAAGAAGGGGCAAGTAAAACTTACTGGCGATTTCATAGTGTTGAGTTTGGATGGAGAATTTTGTGTGATTCAGACTAAAGAAATATATCTGGATATTATATTGTCCTCTGGGGACCAGAGCTGCTATTATCACAATCAGTGGAAAATCCCAGGAATTTTCCATTCTTACTATACTAAAGTTCATGAGGGAACAAAATCCAATTAAGAAAGATGTGATAGGAACATAAAGTATTTCAGTCATTTGAAAAGGGAATTTAAGAACAAAATGAGACAGTATCTGATGACAGTTGCAAATCAAGAAAGAAGAATACTGACACTATGAATTACTGATAGTGAAGAGGAAGGTTTGGATATGTAATCATTAGAATGTCTTTTGTGACATAAGCTTGCTTGCATTAGATGGGCACCATCTAGGTTCCGAACTGGGAAACCTTGTTAGTGTACTATAGGCAAAGAGGACAATAAAAGCCTTCACTTAACTGAAATGGTCTGGTGTGGACTTTGAATTTATAATGGAAGCAGGAAGATGGAGTAGTTTTGTTCTACAACATGAAGAATATTAATGTGCTAAAGGGAAGTGCAAGGAGCATGGGGAAGAACAACATCGATGGCAATAATCTAGTGGGCTATAAAAAACTTCCAGCGATGATTCTGATAGCTAGGATGGAATATAGATACATTAATAGTTTATTTAAACCCAAAAGAAGCTTTATGCAGGGGTGTAATGGTCCTCACTGAGGGTCTGGTTGGGGAGCATGACCTAGTGGTCACGGCCACAACCCCTGACTGCCAAGGGGGTTGTGGGGAGGTGGGGAGCCCAGGCTACCAGTGGTCTGACAACCAAAGCTGCTTAAGGCTGTCCTCCCTGGGCCTTTTCCTCTTGTCTCCTTCCCCCCATCAGCCTAGTCCAAGACTTTCCTCTGTTGGGGCAGTCCAAACCGAAATGAGTAAGAGGAGGTTCCCAATGTCCAGGGTCCACAGGTGGGGGAGAGGGAGATACGTCCCTCTCTGATTGTCTCTGGGGTGGGTCCAGCTGTGTGAGAGTCTTTAGGCTCGGCTATCTGATGAGTAACAAATATGAATGATCATAGAGGTTCCTAATTTATATAGAAGATTTCAGACACACAAACTATATTAAAATAATTAAGATTGCAAATTAAAGCATTCAAAAGTCAGGAGATGACAGAATTAAGGTTGCCTGTTGCACAGACAACCTTAATTTGCCCCTTTTGTGTGTATGCTTTATGATCCAGTCTTTAATTACATGATCACATACTATTTTTTCCACAGGACCCAGACATCAGTCAGTGCACAGGATGGAAGGTGCACACTCAACGAGCAGCTATTCAGTATTTTGTTCTCTTGTTGTTCAGTGTGTGGCCCTATGCCTTTGTTTACTCCACACTATTTAAACCCTGCTCTGAAAACTAACTTATTGATTTCCTCATTGGCTTTTCTGTGGTGCTCATCAATATAGTATCTGAGTGCTTCACAAACATTAATTTATTTTCACAGTAATCCCTGTGAGATAAGGTATTATCCCCATTTTACCGATGTGAAATTGAGGCATAGAAAGGTTAAGATCAAAAGTATTACTAATGTTGGATGCCAAATTTGAGACTGGGACCTGATTTTTCAGAGTATTTAGCATTATATAGTACTCTGTATGTTCAAAGCACAGCTCCCATTGACTTCAGTTGCAGATGTGAATTCTCAATACTTCTGCACATCAGACCCCAGGGTCTCAAGTCAGGCAATCAAAAGATGAGGAACACTACTTACTACTTAAAGTCATATGCCTAGCATCACATAGGAACTCAGTGACAGAGGCAGGGATAGAATCTAGTTCTCCAGGGCAGAATTCAATAGCCTTAACCATGAGACCATCCTTTCTCTTCCAGATCTCCCTTGCCTCATTCAGTACACACATTCCAACTTGGTCCTACATACAGCAATCTTCTTCATAACACAACTGTGACACCCTTCTAGGTAGTGCGATACCATAGTGTAGCCACCTTAGACCCCTGAACCAATGCCACAGCCCTCCCAAACCCCTGTTTACTTAGGCATGTTTCCACAAAGAGTGCATTTGGTTGTTGGAGCTCTGGTTTATAAACAAATCCTTCAAGAAAGCGAAGAACATGGGCTTAACAAAGGAAATTCTTAGCCACATACAATTTACTCTTGAAAGCCCACTAGAGAGTTACAGACCTTTGAAAAACAGCAAATTAGTGAATGCAACCTCCTTGGTCTAATCTCATCCCTTTTGTGAGTTTAAGGTCTGGTCATGGGTGATGGGTGAAGCTTCCCCTTAGGGAGGCTAGCTCCCTGTCCCACCTCTTCTGGCCAAGGCCACATCCCCATTCACTGCTCTCAGCCCCTCTTTGGCCCTGGCTAGGGGGCTGGGGCTGAGAGACCCGTCAGGGCCATGGAGGGGGGCTGAGAGCTCAGCCCCAGCCAGGGTTGAGCTCTCAGCCCCAGCTGGGACCGCAGCGGAGCTCTTGGACCTGGCCAGAGCTTTGAGCCTGGAGACCTCTTCCATTCTGCCCCTTCTGCCTGCGGTCCCGCTCATGACCCCACTCCATTCTGCCCCTTCCCTCATGGCTCTGCCCCCATTCTGCCACCACTCCATCTCTTTCCCAAAGCCCTGCCCCTCCGCTCTCTCTTTTCCGCCCTCCCCCACCCCCTGCTGCAGCCCTGAGACTGGAAAAGCTCTGTGGCCGTAGCAGGGAGAGAGCTCCTCCAGCCCAGGGGCTGTGGTGAGGGGAGACTTTTTTGGGGACTCCAAATTGGCTGGTAATCTGAGGCTGCCTCCCGCCCACCCCCTGGCGGCATGAGGTTTGGGGAGGCTTAACTTCCCCCAGCCTCCATTACTTGGTATGGTCAGTGTCTGTTGCTTGGTCTCCCTACCCTCGCTCACTCATTTTCGCTGGCCTGGCTCAGGGGGTTGGGGTGCGGGGGATGGGGAATTAGGGATCCAGCTGGTGGTGTGGGCTCTGGGGTGGGGCCAGGGATGAGGGGTTTGGGGTGCAGGTGGGGGCTCCAGGCTGGGTGGTGGAGCCAAGAGGTTCAGGGTGTGGGAGGGGGCTCTGGGCTGGAGCAGGGGGTTTGGGTGCGGGGGAGTCAGGACTCCAGCTAGGGGTGCGGGCTCTGGTGTGGGGCCAAGGATGAGGGATTTGGGATGCAGGAGAGGGTTCCAGGCTGGGACCAAGCAGTTCGGAGGGCGGGAGGGGCTCTGGGTTGGGGCAGGAGGTTATGGTGTGCAGGGATGAGGGCTCCGACTGGGGGTGCGGGCTCTGGGGTGGGGCTGGGGATGAGGGGTTTGGGATGTAGGAGGGGGCTCCAGGCTGGGATCAAGGGGTTTGGAGGGCGGGAGGGGGATAAGGGCTAGGGCAGCGGGTTGGGGCGCAGGGGGGCAGGCTCCGGGCAGTGCTTACCTCAGGCAGCTCCCGGAAGCAGTGGCATGTCTCCACTCCGGCTCCTACGTGGAGGCACGGCTAGGCAGCTCAGTGCGCTACCCCATCCGCAGGCACTGCCCCCGCAGCTCCCATTGGCTGTGGTTCCCGGCCAACCCTACTTAAATATAGTCTTTGACCCCTTTGGCCATATGTCCAGGCTGTGGGACTGCCATCCCTTCTCCTAGACAGTTATGTTTAGATAGTCATTGTTCTTGTGGATGGGCTGGTAATTCAGAGACAATCGGAGTTGATGGCCCTTGATGGCCCCCTCATTGGCAGCCCTCTCCCAGGATTCCTACACCTTAGCATGAGCACAACATGGTCTAGAATAGACTGACCTTATCAAGATCAGATTGGTTTTTCACAGTATCTTGGTATTTTTAACCCAACATGGAGGTTACAACACAAAGTGAAAATTACAGTGAAAGATACAATCAAAATGGCAGTCACAAAACATAACTTAGTTCACATATATTCGCAACTTGTTACCCACGTAATTAAAGACCATATCATAACACATATACAGAGGGGGCCAAATTAAGATTACAATGGCTCCTTGTTCCCAGTCTAATTTTCTAGACCATTTGTTTGCCCCAACTTGTTGTCTCCCAGTGTCCCCTGTTTCCCCTCCCAGATCCCAGTCCCAGTCTCCTTGCCCAGCCAGTTTGTCTTCCCCCTGCATCCCAAGTCCAAGTTTCAATTCCCTCTCCTCCTGTGCCAGCCTCCAATCCCAGTTTTTGTCCATCCAGTCATGCTCCTCCCTGCCTTTCCACATCCATCACAGAAAGGTATAGTTCTTATCCTCTCTGCATACAAATCAGGCAGCTTTCTCCTCCGCACTATCTGGGCCCAGCTGGGGGATGATTGAGAGCACAGAAGAGATAGATGTCCTGCTCTTAATTCAGATGTCTGGACCTGGTATGGTTCACAGCAGCTGAGAGCTGCAATTACAGGGAAAATCCTGCTCTGTCCCAGGCTGGAGCATGTTCAATATGGACAGAACCTTAAGGCAATTTAGGCGCTAAAATCTAAGAAATCTCTTCTGAGCATGTGCAATCTACAATTCTCATATGGTTTTAACTTGGCCAAGTTTGTGCCAATTTTTCATGGTAAAATTAAAAGGCATGTCACTTATACAAAGGCCAATTTCAGGTCCAAAGCATGGTGGTACTAAAGCTTCACAGAAAAGGTTTTCAGAATTTTGTAATATGGGCAAAACAATGTATTTCCCTTATTTTCTTTCTTTGATTTGACAACCATTTTTCCAAATGTGTCCAAAAAGAAAGACACCCAACATAGAAAATTTCAGCCCAAATGATTGAATTGTGCCAAAGTTATAAACTACTGAAAACAGGGTCTTAATGGGAAGTGTTGGTCAACCTTGATAATAGGAGCTACCAGCCCCACTTATGATGACTTTACCATCCAGAAAGTAGACGAACCAGCTAGAGAAGTAGTATTCTTGAATCTACACCTCTACCCTGATATAACGCTGTCCTCGGGAGCCAAAAAATCTTACCACGTTATAGGTGAAACCGCGTTATATTGAACTTGCTTTGATCCACCAGAGCGCGCAGCCACTCCTCCCCCCGGAGCGCTGCTTTACTGCGTTATATCCGAATTAGTGTTATATCGGGGTAGAGGTGTACTTTTTATGGGTAGGGAGAAATTGATTGAGAAAATGTGAGATATCATAAGAAGGTTGGCCCAAGAGACCATGAACTACTTGAATTCAGTATAGTAGGATGAACAGATTCACAGAGCAAAGTAATATATGGCTATTACACTCAAGGAAAACAAGTCTTGGAGAACAAAAAAACTGGTGAGTAAAGTGTAATAGAAAAAGTCTTAAATTCAACTAGTGTGGAAAAAGGCTGTGGAATCCTAAAAATATTGTTAAATGATGGACATTTCTGAAACGGAATAATGCAAGATGCTTCCAATATGGCTTCACAAAAAAACCCTCAAAACATTGTAATAGAAAAAATGAAGAACCCATAGAAGACTACTTAGCCTGTAGAGGCTAGCGGGAGAAAGTTAAGAGCAGCAAACCAGCAAAAGGATTTAAGGAGGAATAAAAGGACACTTACAAATGTGTCAGGAGGGAAACAAAGAAGGTAGAAGGGAGAAAGCAAATCCATCAATAAAAGAAGAGGAGAATTTAATTAATGTTAACTCAGAATGGCTGAGATATTGAATTCCTTTATTAAATCAGACTTTAACATGAAATATACATTTTAAAAGTTTTTGAGCAACTGATAAGGAAAGAAGAAACTGTAGAAATATCCGTTGATAAAGATGATGTAACAGAATACAATATTTGAATATTTTTTATTCTGAAGGATAAGCATCCTATGGTATTAAGGCATTAGCTAGGAAACCTACTCTGACATTTATTTTTGAAATACCAAGAAGAACTGGGAAGATACTGAAATATGAGAGCAGCAAATATGATACCAATTTGCAAAAAGGCAAAGAGATCCTAGAAGTTGCTGTCCCTAGAATAAATATTCAATTAGATTTATTATTATTAGGATTATAAGAAAAATAATAACTAATTTTCTACAGATTGAGCAATTAGCACCAGTGATTTATGAAGAAAAAGTTGTGCCAAATTTGGGTGCATGTAAGGATAGAATTATAAAATTAGAGGGGGAAGAGTATACAGCAGGTATAATGTATTTGGATTTTAATTTATAGTGATGCAGTAGCTCCACTATAGTTAAGGTTGCATCACAACATCTGTTTCAAGGTCAAACTAAGTCCTCTAAAGTTGACAGTCAGATTTCTTTGAAATTTGCTGTGCCTAAGGAGGGTGCAGGGCAAGAATAGTGACCCATATTTGGAGTCATCTGAGCCAATGGTTCCAGAGATATAAGCCCACCTGAAAATAACCATTTTAAAAAAGTTTCTAGGTGGGTTTTTTGCCTAGAGCCAGAAATCAAACTATTGGTGTAGGTCAAAATGGTCTCAATCTGTTGAGTTTTACCCAAAGTAATGCATGGTGCCCACTAAATCTCTGGGGGACCCAAATTGAGAACAGTATTTAATAAAATGTAAATTTTTACACTGTGCTTGTGCCAATACAGAAAAAAACATCTAGAGTGTTTCTGTTCCTGCCAATTTATATTCTTTAAACTTGACACTTAAGAACTCTAATATCAGATTGGTTACTCAGATTGCTTTGAAATTTGGTGTGCCTCTGGGGGAACAGAGTAGCATTAATGATCCAAATTTGGGATCATTTACAGTCTTCCCAATAAAACAATTTCCTTTTGCTGCCTTGTAAACTTAAACTGGGGCTATGTACACACTATAGATTAGGTCGGTATAAGTTACATTGCTCAGAGGTGTGAATAAGCCATCCCTCTCAGTGACCTAAGTTACACTGACCTAAGCGCCAGTGTGGACAGCGCTATGTCGACAGGAGAGCTCATGGGGTCTGGAATAATTAGGTTGATGGGAGAGCTCTCTCTCTTTGGCTTAGAGTGTCTGCACTAGCAGCACTAGAGCGGTGCAGCTGTGCTGCTGTAAGCTCTGTAGTGTAGCCATAGCCTGAGAGGTACTAATAATGACCGGCTGAATCACAGACCTTTTGATGGTTGTGCAGAGGCACCAACTTCCCCAGTTTCTAGTGGGTGCTTGACACTCGCTCTGCCTCCACTCCACCTCTTCCCTCAAGCCCTCATCCCTCGCCCTGCCTCTTCCTGCCCTTGCCCCACCACACCTCTTCCTGCCCCTGCTCTTCCCTCTCCCCCCAGCACCTCCTGCATGCCATTGAACACCTGATCGCGGCAGGAGGGAGGCACTGGGAGGGAGTGGGAGGGGCTGATTCACGGGGCTGACAGTGGATGCTGAGCACCCACCATATTTTTCCTGTGGGTGCTCCAGCCCTGGAGAACCCACATATATAAGGATAAGTTAATCACCATACCCTACCTAAGACTAAAGGAGTTTTGAACTGAGTGGCTGGAGGATGCTACAATTTGTGAGTCATGAGTGGCAATTTCACTTTGGGAGGAATGTAATCAAAGTATTTGGGGGGAAAACTAGACATGTGAATGCTTCCTGGGAGGGGAGGGTATTAGGAAGCAGAGTGGGGAAATAGGGCAAGAGGGACTTGGGGCTGCAGTGAAGGAAGGGGGGGTTATGGTAGGCAAGAGAGGTTGGAAGCACCCCAACTTCCCAGAACCCTCACCTCTGCCAGTGTACCCCACCCTTCTGCTCCCCAACCCCTCTGCAATCCACAGCTAGGCCAGTGCACCCCAAAACTGCATGAAAGCTATTAATGAGTGTTGGAAGAACGCTAATTGGGAAAGCAGCCCTTAATGCCTCCAGTGAAGGTGGAAAGCAGCATATTCATTAGATTTTCAGACAATACTAAATTGGCAAGTATTGTGAATAGTAGCAAGGAAAGAGAAATGATAGACATACATGGAGATTAAGAGCATGGGATGAAGCTAATAAAGTGAGGTATCTTGGCAAAATGAAAGCTAATGCATCTCTGGGAAAATAATCTGAAATACATTTTCTATGGGAGGCGTAAACCTTGAAGTCAATAATGCTAAAAGAGATTAAGGGATGATATACAATTGGCTGCAAAAACAGTCAATGAAATTAACTGCATATGAAACGGTATCATATCATGCAGAGGAAGGTAAAATACACACTCATTTTATATCTCTGGTATGACCACATGTGGAATGCCATGTAGAGCTGGCAAAGTTGGCTTAGTTCAGGATAAAAAATAATTGAGAACAATTTTAAGAAGTTAAATATATATTGCAAAGAGATGCATACTGCACAAAATATTTGAAGCATGTGAACCACAAGGATGGAAAGGAATGACTGATAATGATACCAGGGGATATGACTGGAGGTAATGAGAGTAAATTAAGAAAGAAAAGTTAAATATCATTAAGAACTTTGTGAGGGTGACATTTATTAGCCTGTGTAAAGTCTTCAGAGGGAAGTGGTGGACCCCGTATAGTGTAGGATGTTTAAAACTAGACTGGATAAAATACTAAGAAAGGTACTATGAAGAACATGGAGTATATGACTTAAAATAGCTTTTCCATGTGCAATCTCTATGCTAAAACTGTGATGGTATACAACAATCAATGACTCAATGAGAACCTCTCTCTGTAAGTATAATTTAAATACCTGGTAAATTAGATCAAAACTTAACCAATATGTATGCACCTAGGGGGAAATAATTTGCTAAATAATAGGCAGTCATTGTTCATTAAAAAAGAATTCCTAGGTAATCTAAATATATTATTTGATAGAGCAACAAGATTAGTGGATAAAGATGTGATGAACATAGCATAATAAATATCTTGGTGTTAGTCAATTATTTTATACTATTCCATATGGCATTCTTCTAGGGAAACTAGAGAAATCTATTTTCTGGGTATACAATTGGCCGGAGTCAGGCAGCTTAGAAACCTAAGTCGTTTTCTTGTCAGAATGAGTTAGGCACCTGCCTTACTCCACACAAAATGGCTGAAGGAGGAGGCAGTGTTGCTGGTTCCTACATTATAGCTTTTTAGCCCAGTGACTAGAGCTATGGAAGACCCAGGTTCAACTGCCCTCTTTTGCCTGATGGGGAGATAGGATTTGAGCTGCGGTCTCCCACCTCTCAGGAGAGTGCTCTAACCACTGAGAAAATAAATAGAGCTGGCTGGAAAATGGAAATCCCTTCCTGCAAGGGGTTTTTAATGTTTTGTCCCAGTGTGGAATGAAAAGAATTACAAAAATGCAGCACTTTTTGTGGAAAAGGATTTCCATTTTCCAACCAGGCCTACTTATTTATTTTGATTGATTTAAAGTGCTTTTTTACACTGAAAAGTGCCTCTGTATAAATGGCATTGTAAAGTAGTGAGCCTTGCACCATGTCGTTGTCTGTTGTGTTGCACCATGTGTAGCTTCGAGCTCTCTGGCTCCTCAGAGAGGCTGAGGGACAGAGTCAAAGAGCTCAGCCTTGGTCCTGTGCCTGCTCCTGCCTTGCCCTTAACCTTGCCTCTGTCCTGCCCCTTTTTTCAATTTCACTGCTAGAAGAAGTTGCAAGTGGGTTGTGTTCTTAACAAGGGCTAGTTTAATGAAAAAAACAAAAACATATACCCTAGTTTCTAGCAATATCTTTCTTACTTTAATCTACATTACCTGGGATCTAATTAAAAAGATAGCGATACTGGAAGAAAACAAAAACATCTCAAAGTTCAATTTTCATTTTGCATAGAATACAAGCTAGTCCTGAAATGTTTTGCACCCTCACTATTATTATTATTTGTATCACTATAGTGCCTAGAAGCCCTAGTCATGGACCAGGACCCCATTGTCCTAGTGTCAGGAATCAGGGCCTGCAGCAGAGCTAATTTCTGGGCAACCTCATCAGTACAGCTGCAGCAGACTGCCTGATTGGCCATGCCACTTTATTGGCTATAAGGGCCAGCAGGCAGCAGCAGCAGAAGCTTGCTGGCTTCTCAATGCTCATGCCCACTATTGTGCCTGCTCCTGCCTTGCCCCCAGCCTTGCCTCTGTCCTGCCCCTGCCTTGAACCCCTCCTTGCCTACTACCCAATTTACTCCAGTTCTTGCCCTCTGGTTTGACCCTTGGCTTTGTCTCCTAACTACTGACTCTGGCTTGACCCTTGGCTCTGGTACCCAGTGCCTGTCCTCTGGTATGACTCTGGCTCCAGGTATTGACTCTGACTTGACCCTTGGCTCTGGTATCCAGTTCCTGCCTTCCACTTTGACCCTTGGGGTTGGTTCCTGTCTACTGACTCTGGCTGTATGGGGTATGATGCCTGACTCTAGCTCTGCGGCCTGAGTGCCCTCATCCTGGTTGTCTGACACTCCAAGTAAGGCATTTACACTGGCTTGTTTCCAGATGTTGAGAGTAGTAGACAGTTCTGTGCCAGAAAGGATGCTTAATCTAGATACTGCCCTACCCTGCCTTTGATCTGCAGCTGGCTTCCCCTCCTCCCTGTCCTGAGTAAAAAGCTAATTCCAGTTCCCATTGCTGCCCAGACCTCATTTCAGGAAACACCAAAGGTGGGCAATTCTGAAAATCTGCAAGGAAAATGATGAGGCAGAATAGGCATAGAGCCCAGAGTACCTTTGCAGGAAATAATTCAGCCACCAGGAGAGTGAAGAAAGGTGAGGAGCAGATGCATCTCCTCCTTCCTTTTTTGATTCTTGCTGGAGGAGGTAAATTAGTGAGGCAGTAGGCACCTCTTTCAAAAGGAAAGGAGATTAAGAGAAGAATAAGATTAGGCAGAGATAGTATGTGAGAAAAAATTGGTAAAAGGGATGGGAGTTGTGTTAATATAGAATTCCAAAAACAGATACACTTGTCCTTTGGAATTTAAGGGTTAAAGAAACAGACATCATCACTGCTGTCAGACTTCAAACCTAGCAATTATCCTGAAGCCAGCTGTCCATAAAATTCCATTCTAAATTTAATATCCTCTAGAAAATGTTATCTTTCTGAATTAAAATGATTTGCAAAAGACCTGGGTAAAACATAGCCAACTAATATATCCATACAGTCACAGAAACCCCCATCATCTTTACTACACTATATCATGCATTAGCCCTCACAGAGTATTTATAATTGTATTGAAGATATTCTTGTCTTTTCTCCTGCACCCTCTTCTTCCTGCTCTGTTTCCCTTTTTAAAGTTAAATCTAATCTAAGTCTCAACCCTACAAGCACTGGGCATGTGTTTAACTTTATGCATGAGACTAGTCCCATTGACTTCAATTACATTACTCACATACATAACTTTATAAAATAAAAGTACATTTGGGTGTGTACAGAAAACTTGTTTTGAATTTTCAAAGTTCTTTCTTTACTGTATAGTGCCACTCCCTCACCAGCATGACCTACTCTCATTCCTATATATTTTGTACCGTGGTATTACTCCGTCCCATTGATTATTATTCCGTTAAGTTTCTGTGATGCCTATTACGTCAATATCCTCATTTAATACCAGGCACTCAAGTTCCCCCATTTTAGTATTTAGACTTCTTGTATCTATATACAAGTACTTATACAATTTGTCAATATTTAATTGTCTTCATGTGATATAATTGAATGGGACTCTTTTTTGTTTGATTGTTTCTTTTCAGTTCCTACCTGTACTTTATCAGCTCTCTCCTCTTGACTAGGATATAGAGTATCCCCTCCCCTTAGGCAGGGGTTCTCAACCTTTTTCTTGCTGAGCGCCCCCCAACATGTGATAAAAACTCCAGGGCCCAGTGAGGGTGGGGTGGGGAAAACTTGGGGCTCTGGGCCAGGGATTGGGGGACCCTTGGCATAGGCATAATTTTACTTCTATTTTGGGAGGGCAAGGGCTGGCAGGGCTTGAGCCAGCTCTACATTGCGGGGTCCAGATAGGAAGCGTCACCTCCACCCCCTGACTCACTCAAGAGGCCACCCAGCCTGTCTGAGCTGTGGGAGGATGCAACCAAAATATAACTCAAAGGAGGGACTCAGTTCAAAAAATTTGAAAACTGCTCAGGGTGCAGGGAGGGGGTAACTAGAGGCTGTGTGCAGTCAGGGGAGTAGCTCAGGGTGCAGGGAGGGAATAGCTAGGGGCTGTGTATGGGTCGGGGGGGGAGCTCCCAGTGCAGTTCCAAGCTTCAGCGGAAGGGGGGAGATGCTGGGGCTCCTCTTCAGCCCCCCCCAGCCTCTCTCCCTGGTGGAGGGGGGGGCTTGCCGGCTTCAGCCCCGTGCCGCTCCCAGCTTCGGGGGGGGCTGGCGTGTGTGTGCCGGTGTAGTGGCACAAACTGCTTCACTACACTGGCTTCAGCCCCACGCCGCTCCCGACTTGGGGGGGGGGACACACTGGTTTAAGCCCTGGGCTGCTCCTGGCTGGGGGTGGGAAGGACGCCGCCTTTAGCCCCGCGTGGCTCCCAGCTTCAGCGCCAGGGCACCGGATTTCAGCCGTGGGGCCCCGCAACTCCGCTGAAAGGGCTCGTGGACCCCCAGGGGGCCACATAACCCCAATTGAGAACCGCTGCTCTAAGGGATGTCTCTGTTCAAATCTCCATACCTGTTGGCTTTCCCCCAGCCCTTAGTTTAAAAACTCCTCTCTGATCCTTTTAATTTTACATGCCAACAATCTGGTTCCATTTTGATGTAGGTGGAGCTTATCCTTCCTGGCTCCTCTTTTCCCAAAAGATTCTCCAGTTCCAAATAAACCTAAATCCGCCCTGCCAACACCATCATCTCATCCACACATTGAGACTCCGCAGTTAGGCCTGTCTAACTGGCCCTATGCATGGAACTGGAAGCATTTCTACCATGGAGATCCTGAACTTCAATCTCTTACCTAACAGCTGAAATTTAGCCTCCAGGACCTCTCTCCTACCTTTCTGTATGTCATTGGTACCTACATGTACCACGACAACTGGCTCCTCCCCACCACTGACCATAAGTCTACATAGATGTCTTGAGAGGTCCGCAACCTTTGCACCCAGCAGGCAATTCACCATGCAGTTCTCCCACTCATCACAAACCCAACTATCTATATTTCTAATAATCAAATTCCCCATTACTATTACCTGTCTCTTCTTAATAACTGGGGTAGGTATCCTCAGTGCAAGAGTATATCATGACATGATCTGGAAGGAGGGTCCCAACTATGAGATCATTTCCCTCCACTCCAGTTTGTTCTCCTTTCCTGAGACTTTCATCCTCTTCAATAGTGAAGAGGCTGTCAGACTGTGTACTGGAAAATTTCATTTATGTACCTCTCAGTTTCCCTTAGCTCCTCCAGTTCAGCCACTCTGGTCCCAAGAATCCATACTTGGCCTCTGAGGAACATGAGCTGCTTGCACTGAATGCACATATACACTTCCTGCCCCCACTCGGCTGCTGGACTTCTGCTTGCATTACTTTTACTCTTGCAGGGTTTTTGTTTGTTAGCTTTTATTCCTTGTTTTTTTTTTTTTTGGAGGGGGGGGGTATTGCCCTGAATTTAGAGTATGTTTGTTACATGTATCTGGCTTCCTCTCTAAACTCTCTTGCAAAACTCCCGTTTGCTGCTCCTGGTCGCTAGCTCCTCTGGTTGCACAGAAGTTGTCCGTCCCCCCCCCCCAATCAAGGGATACTATAGGGATTAGGGATCAAAGGACAGCAGGCTAGAGCCTCATTAGTAAACTCTCAGCCTAGCCTAGCAGGCCACTTGGCTCAGCACACAGCCCTCAAAACAGACCACACTATAAACTTGAATCAAGCAGGCACATGGCAAGCAAGCACACAACAAACTAAGAGACACAAACTCACCCCAAGGGTCATGTAGTTACTCCTCCTTCACCTGGCAAACTTCTTCACAAAACTCCCGTTTGCTGCTTTTGTTCACTAGTTCATATAAGAGTATTGCATTTTTAGAAGGAGTGTGTTAACAAATTTTCTGTGCATCCACATCACATACCCACTCTTCTGATATCTTTGCATTGATCTGTTTTACTGGTATTTTTCTTGATGTGGATGGAAGATCAGTCCATCTGCAGAGATTATGAAATGGTTGAACAGAATGAGTGAGGGAGTCAAGTTTGAGTTTAAATATAACCATCATGAATACTTTCTGAAAGTGAGGCGAGCTATGTGAGTGGCAGGTATTTTTGGATAGTTAATTCTAGATCTGTTGTGAATAAGCTTTAATAGTTTTGAATTGTCTGGTCTCTCTCAAATCTAGCATGTCTGATGTCACTCAAAACTAGCATGAAACACTGAGATTACTTTCTTATCCCTTCTACTTCATTGCCTTACACAGAAGACATAAGATCTCTACTCACATTTTTCATAAGTTTTCCATCACACACCTGCATAAATGTATTCTACAATCATCTGGATGGAAACAGACCTGTAATATACCTTCTCATCCATTCTCCTGAATTATGGGTCCAATTCTGTAAAGCACTTAAACACGTGATTAACTCTAAGCATATGCTGAAGAACAACACTATTCAGCAAAGCATTTGAGCATGTGCTTAAATTCATTGACGTTAGTGGACTTCAGCATGTGCTTAAAGTTAATCTTGTTTATTGAGGTTCATAACAGGATTTCAGTAGTCTTATGCCATTTCCAACTGACAGTTCTCAAATTTAGTCTTGAATACCTCCAGGGAAGGTGCTTCGGTAACTTCCTGTGATGTAACCACCAATGGAGGAAAGATTTAAAAGGACAACGGTAGCCCAGGAATCTGCAAATGGCACCAGGAAGCAAGGCTGATGCTAAAAACTGTGTCAGGAATGGTAATGCCTTTGTGAAGGTTGCTTTAGCAGCAGTGGTTTGGTTTCCCTCCTCTCTTTGGGAGCTGAAAGCCCTAAAGAAATTGAACAGGACACTAAGAGACAGAGGAGAGTCTGCTAAGCCAGTGACCATGCCCCAAACTGAGGAGCTCCATTGGGCTGGATGCTTTGATAAACCCCTGGGGCCCTGGGACAGGACCTGGTGGAGTGGGTGGGCTGTGGGCCCCCTACTTTGCCCCCATCCCCATTCTTCTGTAGTGACAACCTGGGGGTGATTTAGGCTCTAGTTGGGCCCCCCTCTGGAATGACTAGGCTGGCAGAAACCATAAGGCCATGATCTGACCACTATGCCAGCTGGTCATCAGACCTTCCCTTTCCCTTGACAACTTGTTTCACTAGAAATGGGGGGATTTTGTTTTTGGATTTTTTGGGAACACAACACATCAATATTCTGTGTGGCAGATCAAGACCTATGTTCTCATTTATTACCTGATCCGTTTACTTTATTAGTAATCTCTTCACTGTGTTTGTGCAGTTAGCAATCTTCCTTTTTCTTATTAGCAGACAGAACATGCCCAGTTTTTTCATCCTTTTGTCATAGGGCTTATTTACAAACCTTCTGTCATTTGTTTGTTGCTCCTATCCTACTTTCAATTCTATTTTTTTTAAAAATAAGGTATCTAGAACTGAATATAATAAGCCATTTGAGGTCCAACTATAATTTAAATCTACTAAGTAATTATTGTGATTATTTTACATGTAATAATCCAATTAGTACAACACCCTCTAGGCTTTTTTTTGGCAACAGCATCATGTTTATTCATATTTATTGTATCATTAAAGGAAGGATAGTTCTGTTGTTCTCAGACTCAAAAGATCTGTCAGTTTGTACTTCTATAACTGACTTCTTTTGTAGTCTTGGGCAACTAACTTAATTCCTCTGTGCCACACCTGTAAAATGGAGATAATTTCTTTCTCACTTCCTTTCTCACACCATTCATCTGTCTTGTCTCTTTAAACTGGGAACTATTTTATTGGGAGGAGGGTGATGTAATAGGGTCATTGGTGGGGTAGTGCCACCTCCCTGTGGGCAAGTCTTGCAGTCCAAACCCTCTTTTAATCAGTGGTGTGGTGAGGTGGTCAGTGGTAGGGGAGCCCTGGCCTGCCTACTCCACCAGGCTCTGACCCAGAGTCTAGGAGGGTCT
The DNA here is from genome assembly GCF_011386835.1 of Chrysemys picta bellii. Lineage (NCBI taxonomy): Eukaryota > Metazoa > Chordata > Testudines > Emydidae > Chrysemys > Chrysemys picta. Next base: position 86,810,465 of record NC_088791.1, on the reverse strand, counting down.
CCAATGGCTACCAAAAGTGCCCTCCAAGTTACCCTCCTTGGATTACTTCCTACCATCTGCTTTTCTCCTCCAGCTACCAATCCAAATTTAAGGTGAAAAACAAAAGAAAAGGCAATGAAACCATCAGCCCCAACCAGACTCAGCATAGTCTGTGTCCCTCAGGGAGGCTTCTCCAGCACCCTTGTCAGGAGCCTTCAGGGTAGAGCTGTCCTCCTCCCCATTTCTGAGTTGGGTTGCTCCCTTTTCAACCTTTCCTCCAATTGGAGCATGCTCTGCAGGGCTGGAGGGGTTGGGGGTACCTGGGCCCAGCACTATCCTTTAACCCCTTCTAGCCTAGGGTGGGGTTTGTATACCCATCACAGGGTGTTTCTATTATGTGTATGTGAAGTATCTAGCACAATGGGATCCTGATCTTGGCTGGGGTCTTTAGAGACTATTATAATACAAATAAATTATAACAATTATAACCCCTGGATGCTTCTGTGTGGTAACTACTGCCTAGTCAGTACTCTTTCCTCATTCTGTATTTGTGCATTTTATTTATTCTTCTTATGTGACCAGCTTTACAGTTTTCTTTATCAAATTTCATTTTATTGATTTCAACCCATTATTATAATCCTATCCACTAATAATTATTTTCGTTGTTTGATTTTTTTTTAGCCAATTGTATACCCAGCTAAAATAGATTTCTCTAGTTTCCCTAGAAGAATGCCATATGGAATAGTATAAAAGAATTGACTAGCACCAAGATATTTATTATGCTATGTTCATCACATCTTTATCCACTAATTTTGTTGCTCTATCAAATAATATATTTAGATTACCTAGGAATTCTTTTTTAATGAACGACTGCCTATTATTTAGCAAATTATTTTCCCGTAGGTGCATACGAATTGGTTAAGTTTTGATCTAATTTACCAGGTATTTAAATTATACTTATAGAGAGAGGTTCTCATTAAGTCATTGATTGTTGTATACCATCACAGTTTTAGCATAGAGATTGCACGTGGAAAAGACATTTTAGGTCATATACTCCATGTTCTTCATAGTTCCTTTTTTAGTATTTTGTCCAGTCAAGTTTTAAGCATCCTACACTATACAGCAGCCCAGACTTAGGTGCCAAATTCCCTGAGAGAGGCAGGGTTTAGGATACATCCCTGTCATGGGCATCTCCCATTGGCTAGCTTAGGCTTTGACTAGCATGCTGGCTTTTGGGTCTCATTCTTAGGCCAGATCTACACTACACACCTATATCAGTATAACTATGTTGCTCAGGGGTGTGTAAAATCCTGAGCGATGTAGTTATACCAACCTAGCCCCCCATGTAGACAGCGCTGTGTCAACATAGTTACAATCTCTCAGGGAGATGGATTAACTATAGTGGCAGGAGAAGCTGCTGTAGCACTGTACATGAAGACAAGCTCTTAGACACCTATTTCTCCTCATGCATTGTATAGGGAGCCTAGGTGGCTAACTTAGGCTTTGGTAGATCACAGTGTTGTTCCAGTGATTTTCTAGGTGCCTAAAAGCTAAGCGTTGCTGTGCGTCATAATGCCTAAGACCGTTTTTGGATCCAGGCCTTAGTAACCAAGGAGGATGTTAAACAGCATGTAACTAACGTGGATGTTAAGAGTTCAGTGACGAGATCTCTGGCACTGTGACGTTAATTTTTAATGAATCATGGAACACTGGAGAATTCCAGAAGATTGGAAGAGCGCTCATTTTGTATCAATATTCATAAAGGGCAAGCAAAATGACTTGTGTTAGCCACAGAGAGTCCCGTGGCACCTTTAAGACTAACAGATGTATTGGAGCATAAGCTTTCATGGGTGAATGCCCACTTCGTCGGATACATTCACCCACGAAAGCTTATGCTCCAATACGTCTGTTAGTCTTAAAGGTGCCACAGGACTCTCTGTTGCTTTTTACAGATCTAGACTAACACGGCTACCCCTCTGCTACTTGAGTTAGCCTGACATCAATCCCAGGCAAAATAATGGAAAAACTGATATGTGATTCAATCAGTAAAGAAATAAGCATGGGAATATAATGAAATGCCAGCCAATATGGTTTTATGGAAAATAGGTCTTGTTGAACAAACCCGATTTCATTCTTTGATGAGATAAGAAGATTTATTGATAAAGATAAGTGCATAGATGTAATATATTTAAAACTTTGTAAAACTTACTATGCACAACATTCTGATTAAAAACCAAACACTATAAAACATCAAAGCACACATTAAATGGATTAAGAGTTGGCTAACAGACAAATCTCAAAATGTAGTTATCATTGGGGAATCATCATCAAATGAGGATATTTCTAGTAGAGTTCAACAGGGATCAATTCTAGGCCCAATGCTATTAAATATTTTTATCAATGATCTGGAAGTAAATATAAAATCACTGCTGATAAAATTTGTGAATGATAAAAAGACTGTAGGAGTGGTAAATTTATGATGAGGACAGGGCAGTCATTCAGAGTGATCTGGATCTCCTGATAAGATGGATCTATTCAAAATATGTGTTTTAATATAGCTAAATGCATGGCTGTACATGTAGGAAAAAAAAGAATGCAGGACATATCTATAGAATGGGTAGGGTGACCAGACAGGCAAGTGTGAAAAATCGGGACAGAGGGTGGGGGATAATAGGCGTCTATATAAGAAAAAGCCCCAAATATTGGGACTGTCCCTATAAAATCGGGACATCTGGTCATTCTAAGAATGGGGGACTGTATCCCAGAAAGCAGTGACTCTGAAAAGGTTTTGGGAGTCATAGTGGATAAGCAACTGAGTATGAGCTATCATTTTGATGTTGTGGGGAAAAGGGCTAATGTCCCTTTTGGATGTATAAACAAAGGAGTAGTGAGTAGGAGTAGGGAGGTGATTTTGCTCTTATATAACACATTGGTGAGACCAGTACTGGAATGCTGTGTCCAGCTCATGTGTCCACATTTTAAAAAGAATGTGGAAAATTGGAGGAGTGCAGAGAACAGCCACAAAAACATTTTGAGGGCTGGAAAATATACCTTGCAGTGAGAAACTTAAATTGTTCAATCTGTTCAATCAGTTGAGCAAAAAGAAAATCAAGTGGGGTAAGTACCTTCAGAGGGAGAAAATTTTGGGTACTCAAAGGCTCTTTATCTAGTGGAAAAAGGCATAATAAGAGCAATGTCTGGAAGCTAAAGCCGGACAATTTCAATTTAGAAATAAGGCACAAATTTTTTGACAGTGAGAGTGATTAATCATTGGAACACCCTACCAAGGGAAGTGTTGGATTTTTCATCTCTTAATATCTTCAGATCAAGACTGGATGCCTTTCTGGAAGATATGCTTTAGTGAAACACAAATTATTCTTAATTCATTAAAGAAGTAACTGGGTGAAGTTCTGTGGTCTGTGATATACAGCAAGTCAGACTCTGGATGTGAATTAAACTAAACCAAATTAAGGCCTCTTTAATTATGAATGAGAGTGTTCATATTGGTTTACAGCAGTTTAACAAAAGCACTTTCAATTTACACCTTTAGTTTATTCAGATTAACTTTTCTGAGTGTCCCCATGTAGACAAGTCCCTAGTTTTGGTTAGGTAAACCAAATTACATCCTTAGTTATACTTGAGCTATCCTATTGAAGGCAACCTGGGTTTGCATAAATTGAAGTGAAGACATTATTTGGTCAGAATAACCTTGTATGCAAGAAGCTCAACTCAATGCAATGTCATCCATATTCTGTACCAGATTTTTCTATGTAGTTTTAAGATGTAGCTTCAGGTACAATATATTGCAGTAATCCAGCGTAGAAGTGATAAAGGCATGGATTACTCTAGAGAGGTCTGCATCCAAAAGAAAGGGGCACAGCTTCACTGCCTGTATTATTAACATTCCAAAGTACAATTATTTCAATAAATGAAAGAATGGGCAAAATAATTTTGCCTGATTTTGAGCCCACTTGAATATTATGGGAATAAACAGAGGAACAGAACTTGTACCTTTTGGAAATTCCATTGAGAACTAACATAACATCACTTCTGGCTGCGGCTGAGAGCTTTGCACAGACATTTCACCTCCTCCTCCCAACCAAACATGGACTGGAAGACAAAAATTCTGACTCTGAACATTCACTCACACATGTGTGCATACATCCATGGCCCTCCACATCATGCTTCCATGAAAATAGGAAGGGGGGATGTGAACAGGTGGAGTTATTGAGCTGCTCTAAACCGATCTATTCACACTAGACCAAATCCTCATCTAGCATAAATGGGTAGCTATTTACACTAGCTGAGGATCTGTCCTACTATATTTAGTCCAGACTTAACCTCTTCCTATGATTTGGCTTCAGTGGTAACTCAAATAATAATGACAACCAAAACTTAAAACTCATCCTAAATTATCTCCCCCAAAGGGTCACTCAGATCTCTCTTATGTCCAGGATGGAATTAATGTGCAAGGCCTGTCACAATGAGTCAGTAGGAAACATCTCCATATAGGATTCCAACTCTAGCTAATAGGGTGGTTTAACGGAAGAATCCTTTATGCTTCCCCAAATGTTTAGTCATATTTTAGGGTAATGAAAATGGATGAGGCAACTAATAACTCCAGAAGATGACGGATTGAATGGGGTATTAGTCACCAATTCTTCCCCCAAATGACAACCAAAGGCAAGAGTGTGGAAAAACAGAATCTGTTTGAAAAGGAAGGTTTGGAGGGAAGAGATATTGGCATTTTCACCTGTCCCTCACAATGGAAAGAAAGAAAGAAAGAAAGAAAAATGGATCTTTGTTCATTCCTTCTTCTGAAAGTGGGTAGAGAAGGGAGTTAGGAGGAAAGGTAGGTGAGGAGAAAGCTAGAAAATTTGCAAGCCTCTTATTTTTCCCTAAAGTTTTGAGTTTCATAAACCTCAAACTCATTTAGTGCAACTTCAAAATATATTTTTAATGGCTCGACAGGCTTGTGAACCTTGAAGTTTTCACTTATCCCTATTTTAAAACAATCCAGTAGGTTTCTTAGAAAGATTGTATTTGTTTCTGTAAAATTCAGTTAGCACTACAGATGAGTGAAAGTTTTCTCTCAGAATTTTGGCAGTAACAAAATAAATATTTTTAGATATATTTAAAGTGGTAAAACTAACATTTGAGCTCCCTTTTTTCTGAAAAAAAAAAAAAAAATCTTTATTTAAAGGGGCTTTTCCTCATTATATAAAAAAGAAAGACCAGACATACATCTTCATTGTGTTACTTACTTCAGAGTTATTATTTATCCTCAGATTATTTCTATGTTCATGTAACTGTCAAAAAGAACAAAGGAAAAAGAAAAAACAAAACATTATTTAGTCAGACTGGTCTGGTCTCATATCTGTACTAGTATCTTCTGTTCTTGAATTATCTTGAACCATAGACAAAGTAAATTAGCTGATTCAACTTCAATAGTATATATAATTTACATCTGGTAAGATTGTACCAAATGCTGTAGTAAAATGCAAAAGAAAGCCTTTGTAGTATCCTCATGTTGAAATCTTGAAGTGTTGTTTTCTATAGTAGACCTTTATATTGTTTCTCACTTGTAGGGGGTTTGAGCTATTTATGTCCTGGTTAGTAAGTCTCTGAATGGGTTCCTGTACAAAAGCGAAGTACCAGTATTTTCTTCTGGAGGAATTCGAAGCTTTTTACCAGAGATGTTAAGAATGTAATTTCTGTTTGGCATAGCTTAATGTCTAGGGACAAGACTGATTTCTAAATACAGCTATTTTGGCCTTAGGAAGAGACAAATAAATAAACTTACTGCCCATTTATATTTATCCAATTACAAAGTCTTCCACAGAATGTAATATACAGAAGATTGTCACACTAAATTTGTGGGTGTGAGATTTTGTTTACAGCATCTACTATATTTAATTAAAATGAAGTTTAAGATAGAGTCACATCATATAGTTAGTATGCAAGGAGAGATGTAGTTTCCTTCTGAATTGTATGTATATGGGCTAAATTGCTGTCTGTGAGCTGCTGTTTTCTTTTTCCTTTTAACTTTGATCCATGGGCTGGTGTATAAATTTAAGATTACATACTTCCCTTAACACTATCTTTTATTATTTAAGTGCCTTATTGTTATGTTCAGTATCACTCAGTAGGACCACTACTCTTTTAGTTTATTGCTTCTTTTCCTTCCCCATCTTTCTCAGTTTGTCTCTTCTTTCCTTGTCTTTGTATGTCTTCCTCCTCCTTTCTTTTCTTTATATTTTCCTTCCTGCATCAATGTTCAATCCCACCCATATGGGCTTCACTTCCAGCACAGTCTTCATTCCATGTGCTAAAATGAGCAATAACTTATTAAATATTGGCTTCTATGTGTCATCGGTTGGCTTTAGATTGTATTAAATTGAATGAGGAGTTTGCTCCTCTCAGAGCAATTGTTTCACACTGTGTCCAGGCTCAGGGAAGACAACACAGCATCAGTTTACGTTTGGTTCAAGTGTGGAAGATTTTCTTCCTAATCATGAGGGCTAAAAAATTTTTTTTTTAAATGAAAGCTTAGATTCTACAGAATCTGAATATGTCAACCAGGTCACATAAATACATCAAGCAGCTTGGCTAGCACTTCATCTACTAAGCAGGTTTTGTTTGTTTCTGGATGTTGTGTTTTTGGATGTTGTGCTAGGGGGGAAAAAAGAGTGTTTACCTGGAGGGTTTCAGATACCTCACTGCTGCTTCCTTACTCAGTGTCCTTCCAAGCTTCTCTACCACACATTTAGTGTCTGTGGCCTGTCTTAGATTTAGAAGGCCCACATCTTCCTTTTATATTTTAGATTTAGTCGACCAACTTCACCGCTGGTACAAATGGGTTATTTATACTTATTTCATGCCTGCAGTGAGTTTTGCCCAATAGCTAAATTATATAATGTCTCTGAGCCAGGGAGCAATAAATTGTGCTTGAGTGGCCAGGTAACAAGAATGATCATTAAGAATTGTCACACTCTCACCTGAGACTGGCAAATGAGTTGATTAAACCATCAGTCAATAGGAAGGAGATCATTATCTCAACTGTTTAAAAAACAAAAAACAAAAAAAACAACAAGCTGTCAAGAAACAGATGATATTCTGAAACAAGCAGATCAGCCTGGTGGAGACTCCTGTTGAATAGAATGGAAGAAAAGTCTCTAGATTGAGATCTTCAGCAATGTTATGAAGCGTTGGATTGTAAATGAGTTTGTAGTCATTTGTTTCACACAGTTATTACATATATTTGAATTCTCAGATATTTTAAGTGAGCTCACCAGTTGTAGCTGTTAGTCTTTGGAGAGAAAAGCATGTACTAGCTGTATGGTTTGTCTTATCCCAGTTCAATTTTAAGCCAAATACTTTAGTTTAAGTTACACACAACATATCAAAGAAAAAGGAAAGAGAAGCATGAGTTTTGCTATATAAATAGGATGATATTATGCACAAACTGAGATGTAAAGTTTCTAATCTGCCCATTTCCATTGCCTAACCTTGTGGGGACATTTTTTAGCATTTACGTGAAAAATTCCTCTTGACATTTAAAAATAGCCCCCAAACCTTCTTCTTAAATCAATTCATTTTGTGTCCCGAGTTTGATATTAAACTTGTGTCTCCTACATGACTGCACTGTCCTGTCAAAGAAATATACAGTTGCATGTCTCTGTCTTGGGAATCCATTGCTCCATCAGCCTTTGAACTGCTGTTTTTTCCCCATCTTTTCCTAATGTTAGAGGTGGGCAAGAAATATTTTGGGTTGGCTTGTTTTTTTTCATTTCAATGTGGTTTGTCTGTCAGTGCTTTCTGCCTTTCTATAACCACATCTGGTGAATTGCACAGACTTTGCATCCCTTCTATTTCCATGCTCAAAGATAAGTTAGCCTCAGTAGCTCTCTCTGCAGACTCTTTTCCTGGAGAAGTGTTTGCCTGTTCTTTATCTGTCCACACTGCTCTCCATCTGGCAGGGTGAGAGTCTTTGGGGGAACACTTTGATGAAAGCTGGGAATCCTATCCCTCGCTGCTTCAGGGTCCCAGCTAACAACATCAAAAAGCTCCTGTTCTGTTTCCATGTACGTCTCCTTTCACCCTTTCACTTCAGTCAAGAGTTCCCCCAAGAGTTCCTCAGGGTCTCCAGCTCTGGGACAATCCTCCTCTGCCCCTCAGTCTATAAGTGATTCACTAACTCAGCAGCTCATATGAATCTGAGGATGAGCCTGACTAATCCTTGCCCCCAAACTGCTTAAGGTGCCAGCTCCACCTAGACACCCTCAAATCATGTCACACTGTATTCATATAGCTCCCTGCAAATCCCCACCACATGGACATCCCTGGTTATTGGTTCTTTAGACAGTTCCCCCTTTTGCCTGTCTCCTCACTTAAAACACCAAGGATGGGCTCTCTTTTTTGAGACCCTTCATGTGAGGGCCATAAACACCATCCTCAAAGAATAAACCAGTTTTCTGAAGATTCACCTAGATAATACAAATATTTGTCCTGATTCTCAGCACATGAAGGGAAATTATTCTCCTACTCTAAGCATCTGAATCATTCAGGTGATTCAGGTTGTGTATTGCCAAATGCAAATGTGGAATTCTTGGTTGAACTGAACTATTCTGCTCTCAAGATACCTGAACCAGCAACCCAAACTCCCCTGGTCCAGGGCACCCTTAGAAGGAGATGTAGGAAAGAGAGATTTTTTCCCCAATACTGCAATCCAAATGAAAGGGCCTGTATTATTTTCCTCTGAATTCCCACAATAATTGCTATCCAGCCAATTATCTTTTCAACCAGACGTTTTCCATCTCCTCCTTCAAATCCTTCCTCAAAACCCAACTTTTTCAATAGTTCTTCAAACAATGACCACTCTCCTGTGTGAATGCTCTCAATTTAATACCCTTTAAAATAACAACAAGAAATGTATATTATATAAATGTTTTAAGAATAGCAGGAACTAATGTCAAACCTCCCATCCCACCTGAGCAACCTCGTAATCTTATTTTGGGTATTGCTTCCCTCTTGCCTGACATACTCATATGCACTTGGACAGTGGATTGTGAAATGGGACCTGCATTTTAATACTAGCAAATGTAATGTCTCAAAGTTATAAATCATAAAGCAACTATTATGTACCTTAGATTTTATCCTTCCCATCAGCCACATACTATCAAAAGTCATCATTCTTTTTACCATTCTTTGACATGTGACTTTTCTGATTGTCAGTAGCTACAAGAACTTTTTCAAAATATTCATGGATATTTGTTTTTTGGAACTCCAAAGACATGAGTCTTTTCCTCTCCTCCCCACCCCCCCCAAAAAATATTAGTAAGAGGACTGGATCAGAGCTGGTCATAGTATTTCAGGATAGAATCATGTACTCTTTTCTGTAGCCTCTGGCCCCTGCCAGACAAGATATTTGTTCATCAGAATCACACCATCCACAATCCGAAAGGTACATGTACAGTATTGCATTATATCCTACCTTGTCATACTCAGTTTAGATTATAAACTCTTTGGTCTGGGATTGTGCTACCATATGTAAAGTGCTATGAATACATATGGGACTACATACAAATGTTAAATACAAATAGTAATAAGGGCTTCATCATTCCTGCAGGAGCTGTGGGGCCAAGAGTGGAGGTTGGAAAGTAAAGTCCACAGTGCCTCCAGGATGACTTCTGTTTCATTGTGTTAGTGGGCTCCTTGCTCTATGGTTTCTTAAAATTAGTGGGATAGAGAGGGAGATATGCCTCCAAATTCCAGTCCCCCAAACACCTCCTTCAAGAAGAACACTGTGACATTCCTCCCTTGCTGGCTGATTCCCACAGACTTTTTCACAGATGGGAGTCTGATACAGACAGGCTTGTGAACTGTTCTACCAGTTCTGCTTCATATGGGAGCATGGATACAAGGTAACAAGAGCACTAACAGTCTATTTGATTAATAGATTAGACGTAATCTAAAATTTTGTATAACCAAATTTAGCATGTATCTTCTGCTGGATTGCTGATATGGTCATGGTCAATAAGACTACAATCTAACAGAGCATTTACAGTAGTTATGGACTTGATGGTCTTGCAGTATTATTGGGAGATATGCAGTAATAATGGGTTCAGCATTCATAGTTTTATTTGTAGACCCCAAAAGCAGGGTTTTTATTATAGATACATTTATTCAGTAATTATACGTTCAGCATTAGTTCATAATATTTTTACAGACCCCAAAAGTATGATGTTCTTTTTAGATAAATTTAGTAATAAGCCATTTGTAGACTTTGTTTCAGTCTGGGGTAGTATTATCTCAACATGAGCCAGATCTCTCTCTTGTAGTACATACTGCTGTGCCATTTGAACATCTGAGTCTTGGCTTTCATGCCTACATTTGATAAGTGTTTTTTAATAGAAAAGAAACAATAACCCATAATGGATCTGAATGAAAAACCTGAATGTTAATTGACTGCAAAGCAGATTCTGTGAATGTTTCCTGCTGCAATTACAACATTTTGCCTTGCAAGTTGTATTATAAATCTGTTAGTTTAATAAAAGACATTATTATCTACATTTGTCTTTTTCTGGGTCATCCAAATGGTTACAAGCATTTTATGCACAACATTTTATTGGTGATTTGACCTGCAAATCTTTCATTAAACAGTAGTGTATTATTATTTTAGAGAATAAGTTATGAGACATTTGTGAAAGTCTTGTAAACCACCCAAAATACACTGAAGAAACCTAATGACACCTATAAACCTTTAGTTTCTCCTTTTAACTTATATTATTCAGCTTTGTTCTTAAAAGGGATTTTCTGCTGGTAGGATAAATCCAAATCATGCTCACTAGAGTAATAAGAAACATGAGGCTCTGGGTGTCACTGAGCTGCCTCTGGCCTCTATGGATGATGCAAAAGCAGGTCAAGCATGTGCTCTGTAGCATCCTTTTGCCTCAGCAGTATTCCAAATATGGGATATGGCTCACTGGAGAGATGGAAGAGATCTATCCTACACTCGTTATTCAGGGAAAGCTCTCTTTATCTGCTCCCTTTTTCAGCTTGAGTATGAAGTATAGGATCTGGCCCCAAATTACCCTAGTTTATTACATTTCATGCCTGGTGTAGTGAATACTTTTGTCATAGAAGACACTTTGTGCTCTATGCGGTACCACCATGAATTTACCAAATTATGACTATTTGACATATTAAGGAATTACATTTTGAAAATTTTTGTGGAGATTGTAAAGATGACATTTTAGCTTATGCACTATGTCTGATCTATTTTATAGCTGGCAGATTGTAATCTGATATTCAAGTCTCTTAGAAAACATGGTCAATGACTTGGTTTTGATCAACTCTAAATGATTGTAATAACTAACTTCACATAATGTCAGTTCAATTAAAAGAAATGAACAATGAATTATTAAATTAAGGATGTCTGATTAGGTATTATTTGCTATTTTATGCAAGAATCATAACTTGAATGCCGAACTGACGTACAGATGCAATTATATCTACTGAATTGTCATTTATTCAACATTAATTTCCATTATTTTGATGTGTCATTTACTATATCTTTCTGTTTTACAGATGCCTGTCCTAATTTTCTTTGCTTAGGAATGGTGGTGTGGTGTTAATAAAAGGGAGCGAGGGTTAGCATTGGTTGGGACCACATACGGTGTGAACATGTGCTGTGAACTTTTCCATACAGTTTTTACAATGCACCTGTAACATGTAACACTCTGTTACTCCAGAGAAGACACTACTAATTGTGGCAAATATTGTAGTGTTTTTGCATCGTGGTTCAGTGTTAAGTCAGGACTAGTTTGAGACCATTCTGCTCAAGGGCCATTTTGAATTATTTATAGCCCTGGAAATGTATTCCTTAGTAGGCTACCAATAGGGTCTGTTCAGCTGTCGCTCATGACCTCCTTGGGGCTACAGAGGCTGAATAAGTGGGGAACTGTTATTGGAAAGAGTAGGAAAGCTCACATGCCACTTGTATTTTAATAGGTTTCTGGTATTGTGGATCTTGAAGCCTGCCTCAGGATTCTTATATAGGCAATCAACTTCCGCGACTTCACCCATTCATTGTCCTCTTGGGCAACAGGCCCAAGCAACACTGCTTTAATTAGGAGATATGGAGGCTTGGGCATGAGGTACAAGGTTGTTGTGGGTGCTTGAACTAACATCCTTCAGATTTAAAAATCTGGGGTAAGACTTTCATCCCCACTCTGGTCCGTGTATGCTAGATAAAGAGAATTTCCCTGATGTAGGAATTAAATGTCACAGTCTGTTTTCTGAAGACCCCTTTGCAAACCTCAAAATAAAGGGTGCCAGGTTTGGAGCTGAAAGTGGGAGGGGTGTGTTGGGGGCTGGAGGTGGCAAAGGGTATTTAAAGCCAGCTTAACTTCACCGCCCATAGGCTGCAAGTTATGTGCTGTACCTTTTAGTGTACATTGCAGTCACATGTGATTGCATCTCATGTAGACATACCTGAGTTAGCTTTAATCTCGCTAGCTCAGATAATGAAGCAGTGAAGCCATGACAGCATGGGCTTCAGAGCTGGGTGTCCAAGCACACCAGGAACCCTGGGTAATTACTTGGTCAGCTAGCCAGAGCAGAAGCTGGAGATGCCATGGCTTCACTGCTCTGATAACCAAGCTAGCTAGATTAAAGCTAGCTTGGGTATGACTACATGAGCTGCAATCACATGCCATGGTTGCAGTGTAGACATTCCCTTAGAAGCGTAGCACAGAATCTCACCCCTGTAGTTTTGTGTCAGAGTAAAGGGCCATTTACTCTGGAATTCAGTTACCCCACCCTTAGTCCAACAGTGCCACATTTCGTCTTGGGTATTCTGAGGGAGCAAAGGAAAAGCCCTGTCCTACACAAGTAGTTACAGGCTTGAGTATCCATTACTTTCTGAAGAGTGCTAAACCTCCTCATAACCAGAATCTCAGGATTCTAGGCCCCATCCAATCAAATAGCATAAATGTTCCACAGTTCTTAACTAGCTATTTGGAGGATATCCTTGTGGAATAAATATTAACATTTTCCTGTCCCTGATGGACCTAATCATGAAAACATGATGGTTCAACATTATACAGTGGAGCTACAAAATCATGTTTTGAGAAAGCCAAACATAATTCTCTTCATTGAGCTTTCAAATGCATCACTATTAGGAAGTCCCATCCCTTCTAATAAAAAATAAATCAAGCCGGTGCCACTGTGAGAAAGAGGGAAGGGATTTATTTCAGGTGATGTCTGATATGAAAAATGTCAGAAGGCTTATGACTCATTCTGGATCTTAGCTATGTGAACCATGTGACGGGTTCAGTCACAGAGATCCTTTGCTATGCTGAAATTACCTCTGAGCCCATTTTCTCTGCCAGCTTGGTACTTCCAGAACCCTGTCTTGTTGAGCCAGACACGCTAGCCTGCTGCAACACACACCCAGGCTCTGGTCCATGCCCCCAAAGCTGCAGACTTAACTGAAAACAGCTCAGTAGGTTACCTGTCTCCAGCACCCGGACACCCAGTTCCCAATGGGATCCAACCCCCAAATAAATCCATTTTACTCTGTATAAAGCTTATACAGGATAAATTTATAAATTGTCCATCCTCTATCTCACTGATAGAGAGATATACACAGCTGTTTGCTCCCCCAGGTATTAAACACTTACTCTGGGGTTTATTAATAAACAAAAGTGATTTTATTAAGTATAAAAAGTAGGATTTAAGCGATTTCAAGTAATAACAGACAGAACAAAGTAAGTCACCAAGCAAAATAAAACAAGACACGCAAGTCTAAGCCTAATACATTAAGAAACTGATTACAGGTAATGTGTCACCCTCGGAGATGTTCCAATAAGCTTCTTTCACAGACTAGACTCCTTCCTAGACTGGGCCCAATCCTTTCCCTTGTTACAGTCCTTGTTAGTTCTAGCAGACATCTCAAGTGGTAAGCAGGGGTTTTCTTATGACTGGCCACCCCCTTTGTCCTCCTCCACTCCCTTTTATAGCTTTGGCACAAGACAGAAATCTTTTGTCTGTGCTTGTCCCCACTCCCGCCTCATCAATGGAAAAGTACAAGGATTAAGATGGATTCCAATATCATGTGACATGGTCACACGTCACTGTAAGACCCCCCTTAGTCTCCATTTTTCCTGGGTTGACCCACACATACACAGGAAGTCTTGCAGGTAAATAAACCATTTACAACCAATTGTCCTAGTCAGTGGGAGCCATCAAGATTCTAAACCACCATTAATGGCCCATACTTTGCATAATTACAATAGGACCTCAGAGTTATACTTCATATTTCTAGCTTCAGATACAAGAATGATAAATGCGTACAATACGAGGCATATATTCAACAGGTTATAATCTTTGTTATGATACCTTACAAGAGACCTTTTGCATAAAGCATATTCCAGTTACATCATATTCACACTCATAAGCATATTTCCATAAAACATATGGAGTGCACTCCATATGTTTTATGGAAATATGCTTATGAGTGTGAATATGATGTAACTGGAATATGCTTTATGCAAATATTCTCTTTAAAAAATATTCAGATTAGTTTCTCTAGGAGCAATTTTACTATTGTTTGAAACAAAATACCGATGATGTGCTCTACAGCTTATGGATGTTTACATTCACGTAAAGATACTTCCCAGTCACTAGATACACAAACATTCAAATCCCTTCTCCCTTTTCCACTGCTATGCCTACAAGAAACCTGTCCACCATTTAAATAAATGGCTTGAGAGACAGTTATCTGACAGAAATTTAGGGAAGTCAATATTTATTTATTAATGTAATTATAAAACTAATACATGTACATTAAAATGTACATAGTCAAATATATTGGATTGCCTCAGTCTCTCCCCACCACTGTTATGTTTCTCAAATGCCTGTCTTTTTAGCTTGTAAAATGTTGATGGCAGGAACTATGTTTGTATAGCATGTGGCACAATGAAGCCTTGAACTGGTTGATGTTTTGGGGTGTTACTCTAATAATAATAGTAGTACCTGGTAATATGTATTTCAGACTTCTGAAAGATGAATATTGTGACCAATTCAAGTTATTGCCTGTTTGGTCTGGTTTTGGCACTGCATGTTTTTACAAAAAGGTTAATAGTTGTTGAAGGTAGTTAACATAGAATAGGAGTTAACATTTCCCCCTATCTGGATGACTGGATGCTCAAGGTCACCCCTCTTGAATGGATCCAAGGAACTGTCTGACTCATCACTGGCAAACTGGAGTTACTAAGGGTTACTATAAACTGAGCAAATTCCCAGCTTGTCCCTACAGACAACAGGAATTTGTTGAAATCCTTCTGTCATGGCTCTGATGAAAGCCTACCCCCTTTAGTCATTCAGGGTATATTGGACTTGACTTTAAGACTAAGACAAAGCCAGCAGATATTATCCAGAAACATACTGTACTATGAATATTGGGTATTATAGCCACATGGTATCTAACAGCCATGCTTCCTGTTGAGACATCCATAAATGTCAGAGGTCACACACAAAGTTACCCTATCTGTGTGACAGAGTTCCTTTAACAAAATATGACTTTGTGGGATTTCCTGCATCTTCATGCTTATTTTTACATAATTCAGCTAAACTGAAAATGTGCCTCTTTCATTTTACCTTTAAAGGGCCATATTTTAATCTCAGTTACACGGATATAAAGCTACTATAATTCCACTACAATGGAGTCATATCCACCTAAATAAAGTTATTCCTGAGTTAAGGTACACTGGTCTAACAGAGTTCAGAACCAGACTGAAAATATTTCCAACAACTTTTGTCCAGACTTCCATTCATTAGTTTTATCTCTATCTCAAGTACTAAATTAGAAACACCAAGTTTTCTTTTCTTTTCTTTTCTCCTCCTGCCCCCTTACCTTGCTTGCCATTTTCCCAAGCAGAACATTTCTGGATTTAAAATAATACCTATCAATAGGTAAGCTTTCTAATTTGTTGACTTGTAAAACACAACTCAAAATGGAATACAGTTCTTATATTGCTGATGTTCTAAGTTCAGATTTGTCATGTAGGCAAAAAGAAAAAAAATGCAGCTTCTGCAGCAGTGTACTATACATTTTTTAGACTGCAGAGTTTAACCTTCATGCGGATAGAGACAACAGATTCTTGATTGACCAATCATATACTGCAGCTGTCTTTTGCCTTATATAAGTCTATTTTGCTTGCCAGTAAGAATGACAGCTCTGATTGATTTTAGGCTATGTCAACTGAACTAGCAAAGTGTTTACAAAAAATTCTGTCAATTTCAATAGATTTGCAAGTGTGTGTAAGTATTTCGTTTTAAGGTGGCTACATGAGAGATAGTAGATACCAGTTGTTTCTTTTTGATTTAATTGAGATTGCTTTCCATTTTCTAATGGGATATCAGTCATTTTACCATCTTCAAAGTTATAACATCATTAAGAGAGAAGATTCACAGCAGAAAGTGTCCTGAATGTTGTAAGCCATTTAAACCTATGTAGTGTTGATTTTTTTGTATTCTGTAAACAGATCTTAAGCAATTTAGACAGAAAATTTAAATGCAGTGATGTTTTTCTATAATGAGGGCTTTTTTATTACTGAATAATTAGGATCTCTAAATTTAGGGATGATTGGTGGTATGCTCCACAAAGAACATTTTTGAGATTTTTCAGGAAGATTGATGTACACAGAAAAGATCAAACATTTTTTGAACGATAGTCCTGAATTCTGAAATCAAGCACAACAGGTATGGCAGGAAGATTCTGTGAATATTAACAAGGTTATTTTGTAGATAAATTAGATTAGAATGATCTGGCTAAAGCTGGGCAAAATTTTTCAGCCAAAGTTATTGTTCACCGAAAAATGCACGTTCAGGTTGACCGAAATATTTTGTGAATTCATATCAAATTCACTGAATTGTTTCAGTTGAAAAAAAAAATTAGAAAAATCTTAAAAAGCCTAAATGTTTCATTTTGACATTTTCACAACAAAACCTTTTAATTTTTCACTTTTTTCCCCACCTACATTTTGAAATTTACTTAATTTTATTTTTAAAAAGTTTTACAAAAGCACAAAAATGAAGCACGTTGTTCAACTGAAACAACATTTTTTTTAATGATTTTTGAGAACAACTAGCAAACTGAAAAAATCAGTTATTCGCACAGCTCTAGATCTGGCCCTATTTGTTTAATTTGTCTCTCTACACCCGTGGGACCCTCCTGCCCCGCCCCTGGGCCCTCGGCCCCTCCCCTGCTGTTCCGCCTCCCCCAAAGCCTCACCTCACTGCGCCGTTGGCACAACGCTCTGGGCAGCGGGGCTGTGAGCTCCTGGGGCAGCGCAACTGCAGAGCTGCGGCCTGACCCGGTGCTGTGCGGTGGCATGGCTGCCTGTCCTGGTGCTCTGGGTGGTGCGGCTGTAGTGCCATCAGCCACCCGTGCTCTAGACAGCGTAGTAAAGGGGCAAGGGAGTTCGGGGTGGTGGTCAGGGAGCGGGGGTGTGAATAGGGTCAAGAGAGTCAGAGGGCGGAGAACATGGGGGCAGGGGTCTCTGGGGGGCAGTCAGGAAGGACGGGGGGTTGGATGGGGTGGCGGGGGGCAGTCAGGGGCAGGAGTTCCGGAGGGCGGTCAGGAAGAAGGGGTGGTTGGATGGGGCAGAGGTCCCGGGGGGGCAGTCAGGAATGAGAGGAGGGGTTTGATGGGGAGGTGGGGAGCAATCAGGGGTGGGGGGTCCAGGGGAGGTCAGTGGACAGGGAGTGGGGGGGGGTGGATGGGGCAGGAGTCCCGGGGGGGCCCTCAAGGGGCGAGAAGCAGGGGGGCTTGGATAGGGGGCATTGGCCAGGCCATGCCTGGCTGTATGGGGAGGCACAACCTCCCCTAACCGGCCCTCCATACAATTTTGGAAATCCAATGTGGCCCTCAGGCCAAAAAGTTTGCCTGCCCCCGTTCTACACTCTTCTGTTCCTAATGAGCAGCTCAAGTAAGTATGTTGTGTGCTGGAGATCTCTATGGAAGCTGGGAGGAAGGCAGTATTTCCTATGAGGGAATGGTTATTGTATCAGCATAATGATGGATCAACTGGCTCTGTCCTTCTTCCCTTCCTCATCTATCCCTTTTCCTCCTCCAGGTTCCTGCTACATATTGGAATGAAGTAAATCCCACTGAACACAGATCCATGTTGGGAAGGGGATGCAGACCCCTGACCAGTGTCAGGTTATCATATCTATCCACTGCCCAGTGGAGCTGGATAATTTCCTTTGGCCTCAGGGACCTCCATGGCCAAAGAAATGGGGAAGCAGGATTTGCCTTTTAACCATTAGAGTCAGGGTGTCCAATTCTGCTCTCATTTACACCCGTAACTTCATTTACTTCAGTCACTATACACCAGTATATCTGAAAGCAGAATTTGGCACAGGGAATATGTGGCCATATCAGCAACTATTTTTAATAAATCTTGGTAATATTTAAAACCCAAATATTCACCAAAAAATACAGTGGGAGCTGCAGAACCTTATCAAAATCAAGCACTTTATTTAACCTTAGATTAAATTGTACTCTCTCTTACACCAATCAGGGCCGGCTCCAGGCACCAGCAAAGGAAGCAGGTGCTTGGGACGGCCAGTGGAGAGGGGTGGCATGTCCGGGTCTTCGGCGGTGGGTCCCTCGGAGGGAAGGACCTGCCACCAAATTACTGCCGAAGTATGAAGCGGCACGGTAGAGCTGCCGCTGAAGTGCTGCTGATCGCGGCTTGATCTTTTTTTTTTTTTCCGCTTCGCCACTTGTGGCGGCCAGAAATCTGGAGCCGGCCCTGACACCAATATAAATTAACCGAGGAGTTACGCTGAAATCAGTGTTCTAACAGAACAGTGTTTTGCCGCTACCAATCCTGCAATCCTTACTCTGTCTTTACTCAGGCAAACTCCCATTGTCTTCTATGGGACTTTTGTCCAGGTAAGCTCTACAGGATTTAACTTACCTGACCATATCTCTATAAACAGAAAAAACAATCTACAAAACATATTCTTGCTGAGCTCTTTATGGCTTCATCATGGGCAGTATACACGTATGATTAAATTCATGCAGGACATTCACCCATTCAAGGTGCATCAAGAGAACAGTCCCTGGATCCAAGAGCTCAGAGTTCTTCTCAGTTGTGACAGGCTTTTACATAGGCTGCACAAGGAGGGGATTGGTGGATTCCTGCACACACTCCACCTCAAACATAAGCCCTGCATTAGGTTCACTTAGAACATGTTTTTTCACTTTTTAAAATACTTTGATATTTAGCATTCTTAGAATCATATTAAACAGAATTTGTCTAGCAATCAATCAGACATCCCTCATAAATAACAGTGGTGTCCTCTGATGTCCCACCCTTAAACTACATATGACCAAGGATTGTAAAGAAATCCAGATTGGAGGAAAGTAGTAGATCAGGAGACTATTTTGTGACCTGGATTTGAATGATATCCTTAATCCAATAATTTATTTGCAGACACATTTTTTTGGTATTATTGTTACTGATACAGCTAGAAAACAGAAATCAAAACAGATTAAACATGTGCCACACACACAATTAATATTAATTGGACCAATAATGACCTCCCTTAGAAAAATCCAGGCCGGGGAGCGGCAAGAAATTGCTGGAGAATCTGTTAGATTCACCTCACTGAATTTCCCTCCCATTCTACCCAGTGAAGGAGGAAAATTCTAACCTAGTACTAGTGTGGAGTATGTTATAGAAATTATTCTAGTCCCTAGGCTTCTAGGGAAATCCCATGATTGTAGCACAGAGAGATGACCACTTTCAAGTGGTCTCTTTCACCACTGGTAGCACAACCTTTGGTTATTGGCTTTCCTACATGTGGATATAGTCATCCTGCCTCTGAGCAAAATTATCACTGCAAACAACATTATCTCCCAGGTGGATTTTAAAGCCCAGATCAGCGAGCTTTGCTTTCCCTCTCCTAGTATAGATTGAATGGGGCATCTGACTCAATATTTCCTAATAGAAAGGCTGTGATATTACAATCAGTACTTTGTTTCAGTGATTTCTTTTACTTACTGCCTGCATGATTTCACTGAAAAATGTTCCAAAAAGAAGAAAATAAAGAAGAAAGCATAATATCAACTGGGACAAAGTATTAACTCTGAGGGACTGTCCCTCTCTAAGTGCACAACTGCTCTCTGAGCTTTCCCTAGGGAGAGTCAGCACTTACAAGATAGCTGGTTGGGAATTATTGACCAAACTTTTTTTTTTTACACAAAATGCTGCATCATTGAAACCAAAATGGTTTATGAAACAGGATTGATTTCAACTAATCTTCCTACTCGAAAAAATATTTGGAAAAAAGTTTTGAAATTGTTGAAATGTCCTGGCTTTACATTTTCAAAACAAAAATTTGGAGTTTTTCATTTAGAATTTCTATGAAATGTAGATTAAAAAAAATCTAAAAAGAGGGAAAAAGTTGAAATCTATATGAAAATGTGTCAAAACTATCAAAACAAAATGTTTCAATTGACCCAAGCTAAAAAAAATTTTGGTTTGTCAATTCCCAAATTTTTTTGAGATTGAGTCTTTTTGTCCTGATTCAAGGCATGAAATTTTATCAAAATCTCAAAAATTCTCGTGGGATGGGAAACCTTCCTACCATGCCCACTTTGCACTGTACCACACTCAGTATAGTGCTTAAAGCAGAGGTGGGCAATCTATGGCACGCGGGCCACATCCGGCCCGTGGGACCCTCCTGCCTGGCCCCTGAGCTCCTGGCCCGGGAGGCTAGCCCCCGGCCCCTCCCCCACTGTTCCCCCTTCCCTGCAGCCTCAGCTCACTGTGCCACCAGCGCACTGCTCTGGGTGGCAGGGCTGCGAGCTCCTGGGGCAGTGCAGCTGCAGAGCCCGGCCTGACCCAGTGCTCTGTGCTGCGTGGTGCATGGCTGTAGCGCCGCCAGCCACCAGTGTTCCAGGTAACGTGGTAAGGGGGCAGAGGGGTTGGATAGAGGGCAGGGGAGTTCGGGGTGGTGGTCAGGGGGCAGGGGTGTGGATAAGGGTCGGGGTGGTCAGAGGGCGGGGAACAGAGGTTGAATGGGGGCAGGGGTCCCGGCGGGGCAGTCAGGGGACAGGGAGAAGGCATGGTTGGATGGGGCAGGGGTCCCAGGGGGGGCAGTCAGGAATGAGAGGGGTTGGATGGGGCGGCAGGGGGCAGTCAGGGGCGGAGGTTCTGGGGGCTGTCAGGGGACAGGGAGCAGGGCGTGGTGGTTGGGGCAGGGGTTTCAGGGGGGCCGTCAGGGAATGTGGGGGTTGGATGGGGCAGGAGTCTGGGGAGGGCATCAGGAGGTGAGAAGCAGGAGGGGGTTGGAGTGGGGGCGGCAGCCTCCCCTAACCGGCCCTCCATACAATTTCTGAAACCTGATGTGGCCTCAAGCCAAAAAGTTTGCCCACCCCTGGCTTAAAGGCATCATATAACCTGAAAGTAAGAAAGAATTTTAAAAAATGTAAAACCATAAAGAAATAATAAAAAACTTAATTTAGATTTCAACAGGTGACAACAATATCACAACAAGAGACTAGAGTGGTGTCTCAATTTCAGAGTCCCTTTGTCAGTCTATATTTTGGTTTGATGATGATATATATTGAAATAAGGAAAAACTTCCAACATTTATCTTTTGGACTGTTTTCTCAGTTTTCAGTTATGGTTATTTTTTATTTATTTGGCTTTTTAACACTCTATCTGTGTGTGCAGCAGCCCTTTACAATATTTCAGTGAAGATTTAAAATAAAAAGGATATTTTCTGCCTTTGTCAGTTCAAAACTTCTAGTTGAGCTTGCCCACAAAGAATCGCACTATGCTTTTCTTTTTTTTTTGGTCTCTTGGCATGCACAACTTTTGAATACTCTGCATTGTGTATAAAAACATGTTTATTGGACTATATTGTATGTGAAAATTGTAGCTTGTCCAATTTCATTCACTAATGGCATTCATTAAAGCTTTTAAACCTACTTTCTTGGGAAGCAATTTGAAAAAACACCCCTAAAATTAAATGAAGTAGTCGAATTATATAGAGAGCTATGAGAAAAAGAAAGAAACTAGCTATTCTTTATGAAGAATAATAAATTTTATTTAATATTGGATTTCTCAAAGCTGCCACTGAAGGAGGAACTCTAAAAAGTTTAAAAGACATTTAAACTTTTTGAGCACTTTATCTGGTAACAATTCATAAAAAGAAACTTTGAAAAGACTCATATATAATGGACTAGAAATTGAAAAAGTGATATATTAAAATAATTGTGGATAGGGTGACTAGATGTCCTGTTTTTAAAGGGACAGTCCATATTTAAACCCTCCTGCAGATGACCTGACTTTTTCTTAAAAATGAGCAAATTGTCCCATATTTTCTATCTCCTCCCATCAGTACTGGTGGGTCCTGCTGCTGGCTGGATCCCTGCTCCCTAGCCGCCCTCCCATCAGCAGGGAATCCAGTGGCCTGGACTCCCAGTCCAGTGGGTGTGCAAGTCCAGTGGGTGTGCAAGGCTGGTGGCGGAGTGAAGATGCAGCGTGTGGGGCTGGCCGCTCCCCCTGCTGGTCTGTCAGCGTAGTCCCTGCTGCGTGCTGGCTCTCAGCCAGCAGTGCCCCACTCCCCGTCCCATTTCCGGCTGGCACTGGCTGTTCGTTGCAAGCTGTGATGGCTGGTGCGTGCAGGCAGGCGCCAGGCAGCGGCCAGTTACCTGTCGCCTCTGTTGCCCACCCATCAGCCCTTTATGTGCTCCCGCTTTCACTGTCCTCTCCCTGCTTTGCCCCTTCACTACGCCAGCCCCTCTGGTCCTCCATATCCCTACTGGTGGGGCTCGTCCCGCTCCCAGAGCTTGACGGAGAACCAGCCCCTGGTCAGAGCACTCAACTCACTAGCAGCCTGGCCAGCAGACTCCTTCCTTCCCCCACTGCCACTGGGCAGGCACCCTGGGAAAGTCCAAGACAACTCCAGCTCAGGGCGCTGGCCATGAGGTGCTGAGACCTGCATGCGCCAAAGCCCTGCACAGCACTGGCACAGGGAAGCCTCTCCGCCCCTCAGCTAAGCTCTGGAGTGGCGGGAGGGAGGGGTAGCAATTTCCAGCCGGTTCATACCCCGAACCTGCAGGCTCCACAGCAGCCCCCGGGGCAAGATTTTACCACCTTCTTCACCCTCCATCCCTCCGCCCTGGGTCCTGCCCCCAGGGAACGTGGGGCAGCTCTGTCCTCTAGGCACCCTCCCCTACTGAGCCACCTTTCTGAATAGTTTGCTGAAGCCCCTGCAGTCAGGTTTCCTGGGCCCTGGTGCACAATGCATTCTTAGAGATTAATCCCTTCCTGCCCACACTGTAGCCAGGGGTGACACGAGGCAGCTGGCTTATGTTGGTGGCCAGCAGTAGCCTGGAGGTGTTAGCTGCCTTTTGACACTGTGCGGGCAAGAAGGAACAAGCTGCTTCCAGCCATGGGTGGGGATGGAGAGAGAAAAGAAGAGGTGAGCTCTGCAAAGACACGGGCCAGGTCATCCCTTGCCCCACTCCTTCTCCCCTGTGACTGGAAGCAGTTTCCATCCCTTCCCTCCACACAGTGCCAAAAGGCTGTTTCTGGCCACATTCTGGTGTGAATCCTGGGAGAAATCTGGGGAGTAATGTGACTCTGCATGTCCCCCACGTGTTGCCTCGGGAAGACGTGGCACCAGGTACCAGGAGAGGAGGGTCTGTCCCAGGGGCCCAGGCAGGCATGGAGGGCGGAGAGCGCTGGGCAGGGAGGGGAGGGGTGGTTGGTTGGTTAAACCCCGTATGAGAGAGGTGTATGGGAGTGTGTGTGTGTCACCTCTCCCCATGTGTGTGTGGGAGAGAGGAGTGTGTGTGTCACCCCTCCCTGTGTGAACCCTAAAGCCTTAAAGATAAGAAGAACAATGAGGAGTCCAGTGGCACCTTAAAGACTAACGTATTTATTTGGGCATAAGCTTTTGTGGGTAAAAAACCCACTTCTTCAGATGCATGGAGTGAAAATTACAGATGCAGGCATAAATATACTGACACATGAAGAGAAGGGAGTTACCTTACAAGTGGAGAACCAGTGTTGACAGGGCCAATTCAATCAGGGTGGATGAGGTGTCAATACAAAGGAAGGGAAAATTGCTTTTGTAGTGAGCCAGCCACTCCCAGCCACTCCTATTCAAGCCCAAATTAATGGTGTTAAATTTGCAAATGAATTGTAGCTCTGCAGTTTCTCTTTGAAGTATCTTTTTGAAGTTTTTTTGTTGAAGTATGGCTACTTTTAAATCTGTTAGAGAATGTCCAGGGAGATTGAAGTGTTCTCCTACTGTTTTGTATGTTACCATTCCTGATGTCTGATTTGTGTCCATTTATTCTTTTACATAGAGACTGTCCAGTTTGGCCAATGTACATGGCTGAGGGGCATTGCTGGCACATGATGGCTTATATCACATTAGTAGATGTGCAGGTGAATGAGCCCCTGATGGTGTGGCTCATGTGCTTGGGTCCTCTGATGGTGTTGCTAGAATAGATATGAGGACAGAGTAGGCAATGGGGTTTGTTACAGGGATTGGTTCCTGGGTTAATGTTTCTGTGGTGTGGTGTGTAGTTGCTGGTGAGTGTTTGCTTCAGGCTGGGGGGCTGACTGTAAGCAAGGACTGGCCTGCCTCCCAAGGTCTGTGAGAGTGGTGGATCGTTTTCCAGGATAGGTTGTAGATGGTTGATGATGCGCTGGAGACGTTTTCGCTGGGGGCCATACATGATGGCCAGTGGTGTTCTGTTATTTTCCTTGTTGGGCCTGTCCTGTAGTAGGTGACTTCTGAGTACCCATCTCGCTCTGTCAATATGTTTCCTCACTTCCCCAGTTGGGCATTGTAGTTTTAAGAATGCTTGATAAAGATAAGGTAAATAAAAAGAAGCCAACTATGCAGTATTTCTTTTTAATGGGGGCTCAGTCAACTTGATGTTAATTTGAACATTTGTACTGCATAGTTCTGATTGATTGCCATTGAACTCGCTTGAATATGAGTAATTTTACCAAGTGTCCCGCATTCAGCATAGGGAAATGTGGTCACCCTAATTGTGGACAATGTGATATCTAAGTATCAAATAAAAGAGGGATGGGAGCTAGTGGGCATTTCTTCACAGTGAGACAAAATTATGTTTTTGTATTTTAATAATTTAATGGTGTGTATAACATGCGGAAAGGTCCATATTTTCAAAAGTGCTCTTCAAAAGTGTGCACATTTTTGTGTGTGCCCAACTTGTGTGACTGCAAATACCAAATGAGCATGTGGAAATCAGAATTTTTTGCAGGCACATAACTACACACTCATTTGATCCTAACTTGGGTCTGCACATCAGGTGTATGCAAAAGTGAACATGCACATTTGAAAATATGGGTCATAATTTTAGCAATAAAAGAAATCTATATGTCTTTTGCCCTGTGAAAAAATGGACAAATGAAGGGCCTTAACCTTCTCCCATTGAAGCTGATGGGGTTTTTGACAGTAGCAGCAGGATGAGGCCTAGGGTTGAAATTCACTAGTTCCATGCCTCTCTGCACCACCTTATCCCTCCATTTAAGGTCTTAATTGGGACTCCAGGAGCAGCCTCAGCAGAAACTACAGTATTTAGGGGTTAGGGACACATGAGGCACAACCAGAGCCATCCCTGCCACATAATAAGCTCAGACCCAGTAACGTGCAGGGGCATTGACACCTGAAGTGCCACCTTCCTTGTCCTAGCCATGTGGGTCAGAGAAGAAAGTAATTCCATGGAGGAGCTAGACCCCGGGACCAGAGAAACTTAAGCTGGCAAGAGCAATCTAGTGAGCAATCTCAGCAGGGACCACTGGCTACCGATGATGTCACTTGACTGCTTTCTACAGCATTTACTCTGGACATTCTTATTCCTGTGCTGATTGCCTGTTTGCTCCAGCTACCTCAAAGTCTTTTCACCTCAGCCTCATTCCACCCGCCCTCCATGCTCCGCTCTTTCCTTCCTTCCCTCCCTCTTCTCTTCTGCATTAGTCCACTTACAACCTCTGTATTCTAGGTTTCCTCTCCCTTCCTTTGTCTTTCTGTTTACCTAATTCCCTCCTAACAAAACCCCAGCCAAAAGAATTATAAAATAAAACAACCTGCTATCAAGCTTCCTGCCTCCCCTAAAAAGCCCCAGCAACATGGAACTAACATGATTTTTGCAATCCTTTACTCTGTAATTCTGCTTATCTCTTTATATCCTTTTCTCTTACCTTTTGTGTAGTCTATTTAGATTGTAAATATTTGAGGGCATGGACTATCTATAATTCTGTTTGTACAGTGCCTAACTCAGTGGGGGCTCATAGGCTTTACTGTAAATAATAATTAATAAAGTGGTACATAGGTCCTTGTTTGGGTCCTTTCCACAAGGGTGAATGAAGTGACTGTCTCTAAATAACAAATAAAAATAGTGAAAAAACTGCTATTCACTGTGGGCTAACCAATTTCTTTCATGCTTTTATCTCCAATATCACCTATACAATGTATTCATAGTTGGAAGTACATTGAATTTGATTCAGCTGTAACTCATAGAGGAAGTGAGCAACTTGGTGAGAATAGTGAGTTAGTAAGAGTGTAAGTCATGTGTCAGTAAAATGCTACAAACATCAACATGTGAAACCCACAGAACTGGTTGTGATCATGATTTTCAAGCTGTCACAACATCTTTCAGTGAAACTGTAAAAGCTTTAGCAGTCAAATGAGAATGAAACATGGTGAAAGACACAGCTTGAAATCCAGTTCCATTCTACTCTTATCAAATGACAGTCTCTAAAATATTTGGACATTGTGAAGATTAGATTAGTGCCAGAGTTGAGAATGCCAACTTGCAAACTGTTATGATATTGAAGGATGTGGGCACTTTCATTATTTTATCACTCATCTCTGAGAATTTATTTACTGTCCACATTTTAATACGACCTCTTTCCCTGCAAGTGTAGCTGTGCAAGCGTAGGGCCTTATGTGGACCTAGAACTCTCTTGAATGCTAGCTGTGGGGTCCAGCTAACATGAGAGAGGACATATCTCATTGTTGTTATGATCCCCTGCACACTAGGGGGAAGTGTACCCTGTTTTGTTTTTGTTTTTTCGTGTAGGTTCATAGATTATAAAACCAGAAGAGACCATTATGGTAATCTAGTCTGCCTGCTGGAAAGCACAGGCTTCTCTGAATTAATTCCCATTTGAATTAGAGCATATCTTTTAGAAAAAAACATCCAATCATAAATTAAAATTTTCTAGTAATGAAGAATCTACCAGAATGTTTGGTAAGTTGTTCCAATATTTAATCACCCTCACTGTTAAAATTTTTCTTTATTTTACTTTACTTTATTTTATGTAGTCTAAATTTGTCTAGCTTCAACTTTCAACAGTTAGTTCTTGTCTTCCCGATTGAAGAGCCCTCTATTATCAAATTTCTGTTCTTATGTAGGAATGTATAGATTGTGATCAAGTCATCGCTTAACTTTCTCTTTGATAAGATACATAGATTGAGCTCCTTGGGCCTTTATCATTAAGGCATGTTTTCCAGTTCTTTAATCATTCTCAAGACACTTCTCTGAACCTTCATCAGTTTTTCAACATCCTTCTTGAAGTGTGGACACCAGAAATGGACACTGTTTTCCAATAGCAGTTGTACTGGTGCCAAATATAGAGGTAATATAACCTCTGTACTCCTACTCAATATAACCCTGTTTATACATCCAAGGATCACATTAGACTTTTTGGCTACTGCATCACACTGAGAGCTCATGTTCAGCTGCTGATTATCCACCATGACCCACAAGTCTTTTTCAGAAATACTGCTTCCCAAAATAGTCTCCCATCCTGAAAGTATGTCCTGCATTCTTTGTTTCTAGATGTCTGACTTTACATTTGGCCTTGTCAAAATGACAATACAATGTAAGAATATAAACAGAATAATTCCCTCTCAACCACATTTAATCATTTTGTTCTTCACAGGAACTCTCTGCTCAGCCATCGAGTCCTCCAAATGCACTTCATAGTTTAAGGGGGAAATTTTGTCCTTTGTAAACATAGTAGCTAAAAATTGCAGTACTATACACCACAACCATAACTGTCCCCCTAGGAATGCCAGCCTTTCCTCATTGTGTTCACCAAACTACCCACTCCCAACACACCAAACTACTACTCAAAGCACTCACAACTACTAGAGTTGGGAGAAGTTAGTATAGTTAAGGGGTTTCTGTAGAGGGGAAAGTTGAGGGGGACAGATTCATGCTGTGATGTATGGTCTGTACTGTATGGTAGGTTGTGGTAATGGTAATTACTCCTGGGAGAATTCTGCGCAACTGCGCATGCGCAGAATTTATGTCCCCTGCAGATTTCTTTGCTTCCCTGCAGAAAAATGACTTTCTGATGGGGAAGCAAAGGGAAGACACAAGATCAGTCATACGGCCCTCCCCAGCAGTATGTTTTGGGTGCCCAGGACAGCCGGCAGAGATGTAAATCACTGTGGGGCAGGGGGCGGGACTGGGGAAGACCCGACTGGTGCCGCCTAGCCTGCACTGGGCTCATCTGCTATTCCCATCTGGGCTGGGGAGGACAGGACTTTCTCTTCCCCTGGCTGCACAGTATCCAGGGCTGTGTCATAACCACCCCCAGATTTCTCCCCTGGCTGTAGGAAGCTCTGCAAACTGCCCTCCTGCACTTTCTGCATCTATTGCTCCTCAGCTGCAAGGGGAGGGATCACTGTACAGAGAGCTGCTCCCCCATACACCCAACCTCCATGCATCCAGACCCCCTCATACCCAGACCCTCCTGCTGAGCCTCACTCCCCCCACACCCAGAACTCCTCCTGACAAGCCTCACTCCCCCTGTACCTGGACCACTCCAACAAGCCACCTGCACCCAGATCCCTACCCTAATGAGCCCCAACCAGCTGCACCTGGATCCCCACCCCACTGAGCCCTACTTTCCAATATCTGGAGCCCTCCACTGAGCTCCCCATGCTGACACCCCCCTGCCAAGCTCTATCCCTCCACATCTATACCCCACCTGCTGAGCCCCAACCACCTTCACCTGGACCCCCCTGCAGAGTCCTATTACCACTGCACCCAGAACTCCACAACAAGCCCTTGTGCATCCAGATCCCCCCCGCATCCAGATCCCCCACTGAGCTGCCCACACCCAGAATCCCCCATACAGAACCCTCTCAACCCACACCTGGATCCCCCCACACAAAGCCCCTCCACACTTGTATCCTGCCTTGCTGAGCTTGCATGTCCACACCTGGTGCACCTGGCACGGAGGAGCAGCGCCCCCCATGGGGTGTTTCTGGGGCAGGACCGGTCCTTGCGCTGTGTCAGGGTTGTGTGCAGCCTCACCGCTGAGTCCATGTCCTGGGGGTGGGGAGCTGCACAGTGATCTCCCATCTCTGTACAGCCAGTGGTCTGTGCTCTCCAATGCCATGATAGAGCCTTCACATTTATTTGAAAAATAAAATTTGCAGAATTTTGCAGAATTTTAAAATACTGTGCGCAGAATTTTTAATTTTTTGGTGCAGAATTTATAATTTTTTGGCACAGAATGCCCTCAGGAGTATGGCAAGGTGCAGGCCTGGGTGTGGAGGAGTATAGAGTATAGTGTTAATTTCCTTGCTTTTGTGTTAGGTATGTTGCATGTGTAGCGACACTTAGTTCACAATGAAGATTTTCTGGTGTATTAATATATACAGGATTTGTGATATGGCTCAGTTAAAATGGTTAAATCAGCTTTAACTTTTGGAATTTCCTATCTCAAATGCTTTTCTTGCAATTTTAACATTCTAGAAATGCTGGGTTGTTGGGTTTTGTTGGTGTTGCTTATTTTAATTTAATTTATTCAGCCTTAAAAAACGCTTTTTTGGTTAATATTTTACATCTGCTTGAAAAGGTCAATTCTGTTTACACTCAGAGTAAATGCCATCAAAAGTCTTCATATTTCTGCCAATGCAGTTGAAGCAGCACAAGAAACACAATTAAGTTCCTTTTTGCTTCTCTTCAGGAAATAGTTAATAGGAGAAATTCATTGTTTCAATTCAATTACACCGTTTTTATTCAGCATCAATTAAAGCTTTACTTCCTTGAAAAAAGTAAAGTCTTCAAAAAGGAAATTTGCTTCATAAAATAAAACTACAATTTCATTATATTTTAAAAAGTATTAGGACAGGCTCAATAAATTTCATAAAACTCACTCTTAAATTAGTTAGCAGCAAGATTTTCCAGACTTTACTAATGTTTATAAAACCCTGTGAAAAGTTTCTGTTTGCTAAATGCACAGAAGAAATTTGGAATAGCAAGTTTGAGTGGTATTAAATACAAACACACTTGAAGACTCATTCTTCTGTCAAGGAATATTCTTTCCTGGAGACTGAATGGTAACTTGATTTGTTTCACATTCCCTTTAGAGACAAAGAGTTGTCTTCCATAAGACATAAGCTATTAAATGCTTCTCATATATAGGTATCCACTGGTTTTGTCACTATTCATGGGTTAGACTTGCTAATTTCACAAGGAAGGCAATTTGTGCTCCTCCCCTTCCTTCTTTGAAATAGGAATTCCCCTGCGGGACTGCTGCAGCACTGCTCTCCTGCACCGTTTACTCTAACCCTGATAGCAGCTTTAAACTAACTACTGGACACACCAGAGAGCTTTAGAGTGTGAGAATTTCCACTCAACGACTGCTGGAAACTTTAAGTGAATTAGATTTTCAGTAATTGGAGCCTTTTGATCTTCCTTTTAGGGCAACCTGAAGATCTGTGCTGAATCGGCACTAATTCTGGCTCCCTCAGTATCTATGTGTGTCAGTGCAGTACAGCCTAAGCCAGCCTGTCATGTCACCACACTTCCCTTGGGCTTCCTTCAGCAACATAGCAGAGTGGTCTGACCAATAGCGACAGCTGGCCTGCGCCAGTAGACTACATTCTTTCTGGCTCCCTCCAACAGTGTGGCTCAACCCAACCCACCATGTTATCACATCTTCCATAGGCTTTGTACAGGAGTGTAGCAAAAATAGTCTATCCATCACACTAGCCTACCTGTGCTAGTGGTCCTTCTGTATTCCCACCATTTCCATAAAGTTTGGGTCTGTGAGTGTGTCAATGCAGCATAACCCAGCCTGCCATTTAACCACTCCTTTCACTGGCTTTTCTCAGCAGCAAAGCAAATCAATCTAGCCCATACCACCAGTATGCCTGTACCAGCAGACATCCAAATAGCTGGAATCTGCAGGAAAAGGTAAAGCTAAATTTTTCCCCTTCCAGGTTCCTCCCTGTGTGTCTTATGGCAGTTTAGCCTAGGTTTCCACCTTATTGGTTGTGCTGAGAGTTGCCCCAAAAACAATGCAGAAGAGAGGTCTAATATCTCATGCCACCATCATGCCAGTGGACAATACAAATGACTTTAAGCCTGCCGCAGTAGGTCAGTATTAAGGGAGAAAAGTGGCCCAGATATGACATAGTTGTAAAGCCACTGTAGCATGCCTATCTGAGCAAGGGAAGGTTTCCAAACACCAGTGCTACTGCACAGCAATTCTAGTCTCTCAGTCTTAACCTTTGTCAGAGGATGTTCCTCTCTTAGTTCAAGGTGTGCACGGATTGTGTTAGCAGCAAACTGCTGTAGATGTAGAGGAGTTTAACATCTCATTAGAATGTTAGTCAAGACAAAGACCCCAAGGATTATTAACATCTTGTCCTTGAAGAGCCTTCCACCCATGAGGAAGGAGAAGTAGGAGTTTCTCCCAAATATTTCATGCCTTCTGCAACTAGTCGAAAATCCTATGGGAAACATGAAGGCCAATAGGCTTGAATCCAAGCTAATTCCTTATAGAAAGATAATTCTATTTTTAAGAGAACCTTTAACCAAAAGGGGAAGGAATCTATTGCAGATTATTTTAACTGCTGCATTATTTTCAATATTGCTTTTCAGAAGACCAAAGATAAATCAATCAATAAATAACAGCATTTGGAATGAACTAGTTCAGATTGTAACCATTTTCCTTTTTTCTCAGAAGTGATCCTGATAGACCAGGGGAAGGAAGAGAAAATATATACTTCAGAGGTGCCAGCCCTCCCTAATTTTCCACAATCCCTGGTGTTGCTCAATAACTGCCCTATGTGGACCCTGCTGGACTACGTTAACATGCTCTAGGTACCTCAAGTATGCCCCCAAGGTCCACAGGGGGCAGTTAGAGCACAACATGCATCTTGTGGCTAGTAAAACCAGCAACCCAAGCCACACTGACAATTGCCATGGCTTGCTTCCTGTCAGACCCTCACTGTGCAGTCTGCAGGAGAGGAGAAGCCAGAGGGGCAGGAGGAGACAGTGGCAGAGGAGAAGAGTGGGAACATGAGAGATGAGGGAGAAGAGGATTAGGATCATCGCAGGAAAGTGGCCAAGGCCCAGGACTGGCCAAAGTAATTAAGGTCCCTTGGTGGCATAGGAGAGAGGCTTTCCCAGGGCCGATCCTCCCCTTCTCCCTTTTTGGGGGTGGGGGTCAGGGGCACAATAGGGGAGGGGACCCAGACCTCCCCCCCACTTGGCAACATACAGGGAGGGGAGGGGAGGGGAGAGGACCAAGGAGAAATCCTGGTTTCTCCAGGGGCAAGGGAAGTGAGAGAGGAGGGGACTGGGGCAGAGAGGTCCTGGTTTCTGCAGGGGGAAAGAAGGAGAGGAGGTGGGGGGAGAGAGAGAGGTCCAAGCCACCTCCCTAATTCCTCTCTAATTTTTTTCTTAAACAGCCCTAAAAGTTTCAGAGTAAGGTTGGCATCTCCGACATCTAAAGTGTCTGAATAATTTACTGCTGAAAATGTATTTAAAGAAAGGGTCTCTCCACATAACCTAGTATAGTGGTTCTCAAACTTATTTGATCGTGTCCCCCTTCTTTGTGTCTGTAGTTGTTTACATCCCCACCCCGCTCCTGCCACACAAGTACATATACAGCCACCCAGCTCTGAAGGCAGAGTGGGGAGTGGTGGTGGCTGTCTGGGCACCCAACTCTGAAGGCAGTGCCACCAGCAGCAGCAGCACAGAAGTAAGTGTAGCAATACCATACCACGCCACCCTTACTTCTCTGCTGCTGCTGGCGGCAGTGCTGCCTTCAGAGTTGGGCGCCCAGCAAGCAGCTGCTGTTCTCTGGTCTCCCAGCTCTGAAGGCACTTGGAGAGAGAGAAAGAGAGAGCAAGAGACGGTCTGAGACCTGACTTGAAAACCTGACCTTTTCAATCCAAAACCAGACTTTTTGATACAATTTCATTTCACAAAAATGTTTGAAAGGTTTTGTTTCAATTCCATTCCAGGACAAAAACAAAATATGTAACCTCGAAATCATTGCAAAATGGAATTATTGTCCTCTGGTCAACTGTACTATTGAAAACTTTAACTATGGCCCTTGGTACACAGTCTGACCTTAACAACATAGGCCCTGATCCTACAAACAAGCATGTGCTTTACTTTAAGCATGTGAATAGTCCTATTGACTTCAATAGTTTTGTATTTAAAGTACATAGTTTGTACAATAGTTATGGATTTCAAGTACTTAAAATACATATGTACTTAAATATAGGACATGTTTAAGTGTTTTCAGAATAAAGGCCTTAATAATAATTCTAGATTTAGCTGTATTTTGAATATGTTCTTTCAGTGTTGCGTAAAAAAACTAAAAACAGTAAAATATTAAATACTATATTCATAGCTGTAAAAATACAGTTACTAATCATCCCCCACCTTTTTAAGGATATATTTGGCCTAATGAATATGTTGATTTCAGAGAAGAGAAATTAAATGGCAAGAATTTGTTTTTAAATTATTCCATCATTCATCAGTTGTCTCTAAAGCAAAGTAATAAGCAATGAAAGATAACCTTTAGGGAAAGTAATAAAGCAAAAAAGAGGAAAAGTTAGTATCCCTTGAACAACTATTTATTGAATTGACACCATAAAAATAAGGAGTCAAATAGGTTGAGATGAAAACAATTTTTGGAATTAGAAATACTCTCTCTTTTTTTCCTATTGAATGGAAACAATTTTTGTTCTTTGATTTGTCTGGAGGCTAAGCCTAAGTACAGCCATTGGTGACAAATCAGTGGATGTGTCATCTTTAGAAGAAAGGAATTAACATCTAATAATGTTTCTTTTGTCAAATCTTTAATATGCCAAAATTCCTTTCAATTCTTCCTTCTTCAGGAAGCTGAAATTAACTATTTTAATTGACGGGTCCAGAGATAAAGGTGACTCTTATAGCTGCAAGTTGCTCTCATGACATATTGAGTAACATTTTCAAAGTGGCTCGAGTTCCTATTATTGGACACACAGTGAGAATCTCTGGGTAAAAAAGAATAGACATAGTGCTTTGTATGTATAATGTTAGAACATAGGAAAATTGAAATACAGCTTTATAATTCTTGAAAGACACCAAGAAATAGATTTTGCTTCGTAATAACTTCCAAGACATTTAAAGCCTGAACCTGCAAGGGGCTGTGTGTCCTCAATTCCTATTGATTTCAGTGGGAGGTGAAGTATTGAGCACTTCATAGAATCAAACTGTCCATAATGTATGGTGCCATTTATACAGAATGGCTATAATATTCTTCTTGGAAAAATACAATTATTTATAATTTGGAACTAACTAATCATTCAGGCACAAATACTGGAAAAAGACTGAAATATGGAAATAGGTAATCTCTAGTCAATAAATACAGACCTTAATATAAGCGTATTTAAAAAAATATTAGACATATCTAGCCATTTCTACAGCCATGTCTGGTGACTTTGATCATAGCAAACGTGGAATTTGTTTTTTTAACGGAATTGCTTCAGACCATTTTCTTTGAAAACACAGCACATAATTCCCTAAGGAAATAAAGCAAGAATATTGTTTGTCTGTGAAGGCTGAAAATTATGTTCATAGTCGGTATGAACAAGGACAGCTGCTTAAGTCTCATAATTCCATGCACTGAAAGTTAAAACATTAATTTTTGAAAAGTCTATATTGGATAAAGTAATATAGTACTAAATGCTTCCACAATTTAAAGGGACATAGTTTGAAATTTAATCAATTAAAAATGAATTGAAAGTACTTTCGGGTACTGCATTGATTTTTGTAGTTTTACAATCATATTTTCCTACTTTAAAAAAAATTCCCCACCCCCCATGTTATTTTTTGAATAACGGAGGTAATCAACAGGGAAACTGACTGTAAAGGACAAATAATGAAGCTGACTATACACAAATTACTGTCAAATGCACAAAGTTAGCATGCTGAATAAATAGAGAAAATATTTTTTACTGATTTTTTGGTTATATAATCTTAAGAGTTATTTGTCAAAACAAGAAGTACATATAACAGGCAGAGTGTGATTTTTAAATTGACAGTATCTCTTTAAAGGAGGTTATTGGCAACAACTAATCTCACACTAGTATAAATTAGGAGTAACTGAACTGAAGTCAACAAAGTTATACTGGTGAAAAACTGGTGTATATGAAATCACAGTGTATCTCAATATATTCAGTAGAGAATTCCAAGTAACAGAACCTTATTACTGGAAGAATAGATCTAACTGGAATTACAGAATAGTCATTAATCTTTAAGAATTGCCCTACACGAAGTTCAAGATTGCTATAACATGAACATATGCAAAATGATTTTTATAAATAAATATGTCATCAATATGTCGCTTTCTACATACAAAGCATTTCTAGATAATTTGTGCCTGATAAATTAGCCACTTACATTGCAGGAATCTTTACATTCATATAATTACACCTATCTTCAAACATTTTTGTTTGCCATTATGAACAATAACTTTACAATTGTGTTTTATTTGCAGCATCTGGCGAGGCCCAAATATAAACTGCACAGACAGTTCGGGTTACACTGCTTTACACCACGCAGCTTTAAATGGACACAAGTAAGTGCCATGTGCCCAATATTTATGACCGTATTTCTCTGGGTAAACTTAAAGCTTGTAGCATAACACTGACTTCTTTGAGTATTGTCCCTATGGGTTCCACTTCAGTTGTTCCTGGACCCCATGTGATTTTGATCAGAAAATTTTGGTAGCAGTGCCCAGTGTTCCCTCTAATTTTTCCCGCCCATGTGCGGAATGAATTTTGTTATGTGCATCAATATGGAGTGATGTGTGACACATCGCCTCCATATTGGTGCACATAACAAAATTAATGTGGTGGGATGGGGCCAAGGGGTTCAGAGTGTGGGAGGGGGCTGAAGGCTGGGGCAGAGAGTTGGGGTGCGAGGGGGTGAGGGCTCTGGCTGGGGGTGTGGGCTTTGGGGTGGGGCCAGGGATGAGGGGCTCAGGGCTAGGGCAGAGAGTTGGTATGCGGGGTGGGGGCTCTGGAGTAGGGCCAGGGATGAGGGGCTCAGGGGTGGGGCAGATGGTTGGGGTGCAGAGGAGGGGTTGAGGGCTCCAGCTAGAGGTGCGGGCGCTGGGGTGGGACTGGAAATGAGGGGTTTGGAGTGCAGTGGGGCTCCCCGGGGCTATGGTGGGGAGAGTGGACTCCCCGCAGTTCTCTCTCCCCGCAGCAGCACCTGGGTGGCAGGGGAGAGGTCCTTCTCCCCCAGCCACGGCAGGTCCAGGCCTAGCTGAATCGGGGCCAAGGGAGGGGTGCCTGTCCCCCAGCCACAGCAGGTTTGGGGCTGTGCTGAGTCAGGGACGGGGCAGGGGCCAGGGCGTCACAGCAGTTCCGGGGCTTGGGGAGAGGCATCTCTCCCCATCACAGCCCTGAGCACCTGCACAGCGCTTAATAAGCAGCTCCTCGGCCACGCAGCTTAGAGGGAACTTAGGCAGTGCCCATTTGGTCTGCATCTGTACCCTAGCTATCCTCATGCCCTATATCGAGTATATATAGGGCAGTGTCAGACGAACTGCCCTCAGTTCCTTCTCAATAGCTTCAGCCTCACATGGAGCAACTTGCAATATGTACTTCTTTACAAGTCTGCTTTTAGAACTAGTTTTTCCTATAATTTAGTAATTATATATTGACCTCCTTAGTTTTATTTTTTGTTAGTGTTTGAGGGGATTTTTTCCAAGATAACTTTCATCTCATTTCAAGCCCCATGCCTGCCCTTGTTTGAGGTCGCCCCCTCCAACTCCCTGAGGGGTTTCTCCTTCTTCTTTTGAAGGAAATTATTTTCCTTCCTTGGGTTATGCCTGGATCCCAAGGTTTTAAGCATTGCCTAAGTTACCAGCAGTGGGTATTACAGCACCAGCCAAGGACCTTCTCAGATCCAATGCAGTTAATGGAGAGTTTTCTAGAGGCCAAAGGATTGCTAGTGGCAGAATTTCCCAGGGCCTTGACATCACAGAGGTCGGACCTGAGAGAGACCTGGGAGGGCGACATCAAGTCAGTAACATGCACTCTAAGGGGTCCACCCCCCAGGGAAGTCCTCCAAGATGGTCAGACTGACCACTAGGCCATGGGAAATCCAGGGGGAATGTTGGTTGGGCTTGGACATGAGACCATCAGTGAAACAACCAGTTATCTCAAGCAACTGGCCACTACTCCATGGCCGAGTTCACCCCAAGCTAGGAAAGATACTGTCAGTGCCAGCCCCATAACTTAATAATTCTGTGGGCAGACAGGGTACATCAAGAGAGATGCTATCTTATGGAATGTGAATACATCCAGGACTGGACTGCAGAAACCCACCTATTGAAAAGGGTTCTCCCCAAGTTGATGGTGCCAGTGATGGTCCAGAGGAAGGGAGTTCAAGAACTCTTGGATTCCACCTGTAGTCAGACAATGGTCAGTGGTCCAAGCCTCCTTAGTAGGAGATGATGGCACTCCTAAAAGTTTGATTCACCTATAGTGTATACATGGCAATGTGAATGCTTACCCTGACCAATGTTTACAACTGACCGCGGGGGGACATACCAAGGTTATAATCATAGCTCTGGCTGAGAAATTGGCCTACCCTATAATCATAGGCTCGGACTGGCCATTTTTTGGCAAGTTATTAACGAACATGCCCACCGAGTGAACATGGGTCCAGATTGGTCATTGCAGAATTAACCCCAAAGCCTGGTAAACCTTGGGAAGTTGGAAGACCCTAAGCAGGGCACATCACAAGCAACATGGTCATAAACCCTGTAGGGAAGGAAGGAAGGAAGGAAGGAAGAGGTAATCAACTTCCAGGGTTGGAGTTTTGTGGAGGATCAGAGGAAAGACCCTATACTTAGAGAAAAGGAGGCATTAGCAATTAAGTGGGCCATGGATTCCCTCAGGTATTTCCTGCTGGGCAGTCCCTTCTCCTTGATCATTGATCATTTTCCTCTATGCTGGCTCCATACCATGAAAGATCTGAACCCGCATATGATATGGTGGTGTCTTATGTTACAGTCCAATGGCATCAGGGTGCAACATCAGGTGGGAAAGGACCACACTAGAATCAATTTTTTTTCTGCGGGAAATTGGAGATGGAGGTGACCTGCCTGGAGATTGTCCTTACAACTTGAGGAGTGGGATATGTGAGCTGGCATGTCTTCACCCTATTGAGGAGGAAGCTAACAAGCTCTTCAAAGAAGGTAGCTAATGAGCTTTTCTGGGTCCAGGCAGCACTAACCAGGCACACCATCAGGGCTTGCTTGGCCTTAAAAATAGGGAAACCTGCCACAGAAAGGGGTGAAAACTCAGGGAAGACTCAGAGACTGCTGGTTCTTCTTTGAGTGATTGCTCATGTCCATTCCATTGTAGGTGTGTGTGCTCGCCACATGCATTGGTGCCCGAAGTTTTTTTCCTCAGTGGTATCTGTAGCTACTAAAAGGAAGAGGGGTGTCTAAGGATCGACTCTAACCCTGATCAGCACAATAAAAAGCCTGCCAACAAGCTGGGCTCCAAAAGGTGAATGAGAAACTGCCCAAGAAACTGAACACTTTTCTCCCCCTTTTTCCTTTCTTTACTTTGATCCCCCCCCATCCCTGGGGAGGTGGGAAAGACCTTTATTTTGTCTGGCTATACTCCTGTATACCCCAAGCAAGGGAAGGACTCTGTGAGTGCCAGAGAAGGGAAGCAACCCAAACCGTAGTCTGGTGGGAACTCAAGGGGTCTCCACCCGTCACATGGACAAGTGTAAGACTTCCTAAAGACTGGCGTTCTGCTCAGCTGACAGGACTCATTCAGTAACAGCCTCTAGACTTGTTACAAGTATGGGGAGCTGTAGTGAGTACCCACAAGTGGTATCTGGCCGGGAGAAGAATGTCAGGCAGCAATGGAGGGGACAGACACAAGGGGTTTTTGCCAAAGGCCCAAGGATGGGTCTCGGTGGGTAACTCCATTTTGTTTCCTTGCTCCAGGTGGGAGTTTGGTTGGAGAAGAAATTTGGGCTGGACCCCCACAGGCACCATGCATTGTGTGTATCATGTGAAAAATTCTGGGGGTGTTCCTGTCCTTATTTGGGGTCTTCTAGAATTAGACCTCTTTGCCACTTCCTCAGTAGGAAGTGTTAGAAATTTTGTTCAAGAGGTGGCTTGGGTCGTCACCCATAGGGCTAGTCTACAT
Organism: Chrysemys picta bellii; assembly: GCF_011386835.1. Classification (NCBI taxonomy): domain Eukaryota; kingdom Metazoa; phylum Chordata; order Testudines; family Emydidae; genus Chrysemys; species Chrysemys picta. The sequence continues at coordinate 86,770,913 of NC_088791.1, read as the reverse complement.
TAGAAGCACTACATTGGTGCAGGTGCACTGCTTTAGCGTGTCTGGTGAAGACACTCTATGCCGACAGGAGAGAGCTCTCCACTAGAGGCAGAAGCTATGTTGGCAGGAGATCCTCTCCCACTGACATAGCAACGATGTGCACAGTACTTAGGTTGCTGTAACTTGTGTCGCTCAGTGGGGTGGCTTTTTCACACCTCTGAGCAATGTAAGTTATATCAATATGAGTGGTAGTGTAGACATGGCCAGACTCTATTAGAGATCATTTAGAGGAATTACAGCTTTCCATTCCATGGTCAAAGGACTCTCAATCTTTGCTCACCCCACCACTTCTTGATTTATTAAAGGATGATCAAACCTTTTACTGCATCTTAGACAACTGACCCTGGCATGGGATTTAAGCTTGTTCCTCAGTGCCCTGATGAGACTTCCTTTTGAACTATTGGATCCCTTCTACACCTCTCTAAGAAAATTGCATTCATAGTGGCTATTATATCTGGTAGGAGAATTGGAGAATTAGGAGCTTTAATGACTGACCTTCTACACCACCTATTATAAAGAAAACATCCTTGCTTTTTACCTAAGGTCACTACATATTTCCACATTAACCAGGTCACTCAGCTGTTGGATTTCTACCTCAAACCTCACCAAACTAAAGATGAAGCTTCTCTTCATATCCTAAATATCAAAAGAGCATTAGCCCTTTATTTGGAAAGGACTAAACTCTTTAGGGCCTTCCCCAGATTGTTTGTCTCTTTCACACATAGAGTTAGTGGAGCTCCTGTCTTGACCCAGAGACTTTCTAAGTGGTTCTCTCAATATATCCTTACTTGTTACAAGGCTACTAATATCCAACCACCTCCTTGGGTCATAGCCCACACCACTAGATCACAGTCTACCTCTACAGCCCTATCAAAGAATGTTTCAATTGCAGAAATATGCAAGGTTGCCACATGGGATTTGATTCACACCTTTTCTAAATATTATGTTCTAGTTCACACCAGGGTATTTGTTGCCTGTGGTTCCGCAGTTTCCAGTCAGCCTTAGATTTGTCTCCGAAGCACCTATCTCCTTAGAGGGTACTGTTTGGGAGTCATCTGTAGGGACAATACTTTAAGAAGAAGTTACTTATCTGGTACAGTAACTGGAATTCTTTGAGATGTTTGTCCCTATGGATGCTCCACCACCTACTCTCCTTTCCCTCTGCTTCAGAGTTTTTGCCTTATGGACTTTGCAGTAAATAAAGAACTGAGGACAGTTTGTCCGACACTGCCTTATAGATCTTCGGTATGGGACACAAAGATAGCAAGGGCACATGTGCAGACTGAATGGATACTGCTACCAAAAGTCTCAAATTAGAGGCACATGTGCACCTAAATGGAACACTCATTCTCAGAGAACTCCAGTTAATGTACCTCTTCATCTTAACACGGGGGAAAACAGTCTAATAAATTGACTTAACAAAAATATTTGAATTAAACTCCTTTCCCAAGTCGCACATATACAGAAGAATTTCTGAGAGTATATGATTGGCACTGAAGAGACAATATCATAATCAAACAATTACAACAGGAAAATGTGAATCAGAATCAGAGTTTTGGATTCTGTTTTGATTGTTCCACTGTCTCTTGTTTGTCTTTGAGCAAATTTCTTAGCCTCTCTGCGTTGATTGCCCCATTTGAAATTGGGGCTATTAATACTGTCATGTCTTTTCATAGTTTGAAGAAGAGTTGGCCATCAAGACGGGAGATAAGGGCCTGATCCAAAGACTATTGAAGTTAATGGAAAGACTTGCATTGACTTCAGTGGGCTTTGGATCAGACCTAAATAAAATAACATAGACCCCAAATTATTGTATTCCTAAGTCTATTTTGTTCACAAATAGTTACACTCTTGGCTGAAGAAAGGTGAAGTAAGATAGAAAAGACAGGGTATTTATCATGTGTGATTAATTGTATTACACAAACCTGCCATTTCTCTAATATTACTATAGATCATATTCGTCTTACAGTCCATAAGTGCTAATTTTATTTCTAAATTAACAGACGTAAGAGAAAATAATGCTAAGGTCAGTATTGTGAATCCTCCAAGTTTCACTCCTGGAGCTAGGTTCAGAATAGTCAATTACTGTCATTTATCTCCCTGGAATTAGCCCAAAGTAATTAATGTAGTCCACTAAACTTTGAAAAAACAGAAACATCATGGGCCTTTTCTTATGATTTATTCCTTGTGCAACTGTGTATTCCCAGTTGTCAGAAGACCAAGGCTTAGCTTGCAAAAACTGCCCATTTTTTTTAGTGTAGCTGTGAATATTTCAGAAAATATGGGAGTATTGAACACAAACCATCGCTTTGCTACTTTAAAAAGTGAAAATCTGAGCAGAAGCATAAATGTTGCAATGATATGCAGAACCAGCCATAGACTTCAGGCTAATCATAATAACATATTAGCATTCTCCAACATAAGGAGGGTATGATGCCTCTTTAGGTCTATTTACATTTTCTATTTAGTTAGTGTTTTCATAGATTACACTATTTTTTCTTTCAGAGGTTAGGATATTATTTTCAAACACAATCATTGTTAACCTAACTCTACTTCCATTGAAGTCAAAGGCAGGTTTAGACAGGATTTTTAAAAAATAGGATTACAGCAAAAATGGCTAGAATTTGAAACTTGAGAGTTGGTATAGACATATGGCACAATCCTATGGGGTATAAGTACCTCCTGACAGTTGTAGAGCATCCTCAACTCCGACTGACTTCAAAATCAATTCTGAGCATGCTCATTATAATTTGGTAAGAGTTAGGAATACCTAATGAAGCCTCAGTCTCCCCGTGACCACTCTGAGAGATCACAATGCACATTTATGCTGCCCATTTTGACAGGCAAGAGGACAGCTGCTTCCTTGAGCAAAGGGATGAGCAAAGTAGGAGCATCTGTTGGGAAAATTTATGTGAGGGAAATTGTAAATATCACACTGGTACACACAGGTTTCAAAATTGTCCAGAAACACTGCCTGTCTTATCATCAGGGACAGAAAACAAAACAAGAGTGCATTTTTTCTGAAGATCCTGTGATTGGGTATCTGCATATTTGTTACATTCAATAGTATTTTCCAAATATCCAGCTTTTACTATGTTTTCAAAAAAGGAAATATCTCTCTGTGTTGAAACAAAAGAGTTGTCACAATGTAAACCTGTTAAAAACAGTCTCCAGCCAAACAAAAAACAACCACCAAGTGTGGAAATTAACTCTTCCCCCTTCCCATTCACCTCAATAAATTTTTTTGTGAATTTCACATGTAAATGAAAACAATTTATTGTAAAATTAAACAAAGACAATGTCTTTTTTCCCTTTTAATTTTAAATAGCAAAAGAAATGAAATGACAAAAGGTACATTAAAATGTTAGGGTTGCAAATTAAAATCACAAATAGTCAGAAAATTAAAAAAATAGCATTTTCTACAGCAACATTAATTGGCTGTATTGCAGATATATTGCATTGTCTGTTCCTGCCTTTTTCTGGTTAAGCTTGTAGGTTATAATAAATACATTAGTATTTACTATAAAATATACAGGATGCACAATGGAGCCAAATCAACATTGTTACTGGAGTTTTAATTTTGACATTTTCTGATTGTTTGTTTGTGATTTTAAATACGTACCTTTAACATTGCTTTAATGTGGTTATTCACATTTATATAGAACATTTCTCTTAAACTCCTTTAAAGCTATTTTTTTAGCTTTAGTCCATGACCTCTGATTCTTGTGTCCTATCAAAACAGCTTTTATCCTATCAGTTTCATGGCATCCACAGTACATACTCTTCAAATGAGCTGTTAGAAAGACATCCATTCCTTACATTTTTGATAGATGTCTGTAGTAAGTTAAGGTTACCTTGGCACTCTTTGAAAGAGTAGAAGATAACAAACAACCTTGAACATCAAAGTCTATCTTAGCGAAAGAAGAAACGTTGGCCAGAACATAGAGGTTATTTACCACCAAATGCGTAATATGTTATGTTAGACCTCACAATAATTGCCCTATCAGTAGCAAACTCAGTACTTTGTAAAGTGCTGTGGGAGACCTAGAGCATGAAAAATGCCTTCAAATCAAATTCATAACTATTCTAATTATACTTTTTTACCAGTTCATTCTATCATTTCTATCATTGTTCTATTCTGTACCTTTTATATCTCACCAATCATCTTTTTTTACTGCCAGTGTTCATCATTGTGTACTGCAGCCTACTAGTAGTTTAAGAAGTTATTCAGGGGATGATATAATACATTCCTTTAAGATGTCATTTATGGCCATCCAATATTTCTATTGTACGTCCTTATTTTCTATTTGAAATCATTCTTGGTTATGTTTGTTATCACTCCCAGATCTTTTTATTGCTTAGTGTTCAGTTAAAAGTATACTCTTTAGGCAACTTTTATCCCCTTTGACTTCATTAATTTGTATCTGCCCAAACTGCAACTTCTGAGCTATCCATGCTCATAAACACTATAGCTTTCCCAGAATTTTGATTTCATTGGTCTACATCATTTGCTGGTTCATCTGATTTGGAGAAAACAAAAGTATAAAATATGTATTTATTTACTACTACATCTTAGTTGTATTTTGATAAAAATATTTTGTTTATAGAATAAATATTGAACCTAATCCCAGTTGCTGCAGTACTCCATTCATTATCTTCTATGTTTTTTAACTTTTTACTAGTACAGTATGCTACCCTTTAAACAGCATATTATATTTTCTCAATCGAGTGGCTCTACTATTGTCCTGAAGCACAACTCCTAGGTTAACTATGCCCATCAGCCACTTGAGGCAGTTCAAGACACATTTTTGTTGGATGTCAAAGTGTTGGCCTCCTAAGAGCCCACATCATGCCAAACCTCTCAGCCATTTGCTTCCACCAGGAAGTAGTTGAAACACAGCAGTGATTGGACTTGTTTCTTGGGTCCACCTCTTTTGGATCAAAGAAGTAGTAGGGCTAACCTTGCTTCCTGTGGCCTTTTTTCACAGTTTGACCTTCTCAGTGGTAGGTAAAGCCCAGCATAAGATGTCACTCAAGACCCAAGTCCATTAGACTGCACAGCCTTTATTTGGCCTCCCTGTGCCAGATTTGTCATGTCTTCTTCTGAAGGCAGCAGTGCTCTTTCAGTGGCAAGATATGGGTGTATCTCAGTCACTGGTAGGTTTTCTCCCTCCTTTGTCCAGTCTCTCTGACAGTATGCCATTGTTCTTATTGCCGTGTTTGGGACAGATTTAGGGACCACAACTATTTCCCCAGGGTATACATTTGCCTGTATTTTAGTCAAGTCCTAAGTTCTTAATGTATTAAATAATGTTTTTTGCAGTCTGCTTTGAAAGTACTCCTAAGATTTTTGATACTGCCAGTTCTTAAAGACAGGGCTGGCTCAGGGTTTTTTGCCGCCCCAAACGGCGAAGGAGTTAAAAAAAAAAAGCGCGATCGGCGTCACTTTGGCGGCAGCTCAATGGCGCCACTTCATTCCTCGGCAGCAATTCGGCGGCGGGTCCTTCGCTCTGAGGGGGACCGAGGGACCTGCTGCCGAATTGCCGTAGAAGACCCGGACGTGCCGCCTCTTCCCATTGGCCGCCCCAAGCACCTACTTTGTTCGCTGGTGCCAGGAGCCGGCCCTGCTTAAAGGGCCAATGTTTGCTTGCCAAGAACTGCCTCTACTAGCTTATGGGTGTAGTTAACTTGTTAATTATTCAGGGCTGTCAGAAGATCATTCCATCCATGAGAAGACAAATTTAAAGGTAGGACACAACTGATTTATTTTTTAGCATACTTGCTAACTGTAGCTCATACCATACTATCATTTTTAAGCAGAACTTCCTATTGAAATCAATATGGAATTTTGCTTAAAAACCAGTGGCTTAATATAGCACCTTCTATTTAATCTCTTATTATAAAGTATGGTAAATCCCTACAAATTACAATTTAAAAATGCTAACAGGAACAAGATATAGATGAAAAGATAATAAAGTTGTTTTGTTCCTCGTTGATCTTGGGAAATGGAGAGTAAGAAGCCAAAAATGAAAACAGGATTTCCAGGGAGATTAGTAAACACCCAAGTGTGGTATCGTTAGATGATCTCTTGCTATGGGACTCTGTGGAGGCAATGTCATGAAGAAGAAAAAGGGGTTACTTACCAAGAGTAACTCTCGTACTCTAAATAAACTGCCTTCCACTCTTGCACTGTGCTTCAGAGCTCAACTCATAGCAAGACTTCTGAAGGGGAAGAGGAACTAGGGAGTGGGATTCTTATACCTTCATTCTGTGCAATATAAGTCTGGAGGGACATGCATGTGCTCTCTTACTGTCAGCTATTGTTTTAAAAGGTTCAGTGACTAAGTGGATAGGCTCATGTGTCTTACAGTGTGTCTCTGTGGAGGCAATGCATTAAAAGAACCAGCATTATTGTCAGTGAGTAACCTCTTTATTCAGTCAATAAAATAAAGAAGAAACATGAAATTCAGCATTTTGGTCTATGTTTTGCAATCTGTATTCAGTTCTTAGGCAAATTAATTTCAGTAGGTTTGCATGAATGACTGTGGGATTTGGCTCATCTGTTATTAAGAATAAACATTTTGACAATGTGTACAAACTTTATAAAACAAGCTGTCCTCTCAATTTTTAGCTTTTTTCCTTCCTTCCCCCCTGTTTTCCAGGGATATAGTTCTCAAATTACTTCAGTATGAAGCATCAACTAATGTGGCAGATAACAAAGGTTATTTTCCTATACACTTGGCTGCTTGGAAAGGAGATGTAGATATTGTGAAGATTCTCATCCATCATGGGCCATCACACTCCAGAGTGAATGAACAGGTGAAGTGATTAAAAATTTTTGTTTATGTCATCAGAAAATAAAAGTAAGTATTGTTTAGGTTTGACAGAGTTACAGCCAGATTCAGCAAAATATGTCTGTTTTCCATGCAATTTAATGCTCTAGAAACTTATTTTGGGTTTGGTAAAGTCTTCCATGTTGCATGTGCAGAATATATTTTCTGCTGAATTGGGCATAGGCACTAAAGAAACTATATTTAAGGAAGATTGAGACATTGCTATTTGTTTCTAGAGTCCTTTTGAAGGCAAAACTTAAGCTTTCACAATACAATCGAGTACAATAAGCAACATACTCACTTATAACATATTAACTTCCTTAAAAACTTTTATGCAGTAAATTACAATATTTTCCTATCTATTTGGAATGTAACATAAGACAAATTTATTGTGCATACATATACTACAAACAAATATGGTATGTGTATATATATATGAGTAACAGGGGCTAAATGATCCATCCCTTCAGCTGTATGGCAAATGCTGGCAAAAAAGATATCATAGTAGGTAGGGGGCAGGGTCTATTCAACAGGCTGTTAACTGGTGATATAGCTGCTGCAAGACCCTCTGTGGCTGTTAATAGTTGCACTTGTGGGATTAGTGGCCAGACAGCAGCCGATCCTTGAGCAGAAACCATATCAACTGACCCCCAGGCTCAGGTATTTTCCTAATCCCACCAGAGCTGTAAATTAGTCTGTCTAATGGCACTACCTGGCCAGGAAACCTCTCAGTGCCTTGCAGTATAACAGATTCTCTAGACTCCCAGCCCACTCTGGAGATGGTTCCTGTTCCTGCCCCAGACTTGCCCAGGCCCCATTCCAGCCTTGTTCGTGGGCTGTTCTGATCGTGTTCCAGATCTGTTATACACCCGCTCCAGCTTGATCTGCCTCTTCACACCCAGACCCTTGGGATCTGAACAACCATCTTTGACTTTTGGCATGTATCTGGACTTCAGCTACAATACTCATTTGGCTTTGTCTACGGACTCTGCTTTCAGTTTTGACCCTAGCCTGTGCCTGGACCCTGGTGCCAGCACTGCCCTTATCCCAGTCCGGACCCCTATGTCTGGCTTCAATCTCTGCTCCATCCACAAGGCCTGACTACCTGGAACCAGCACCTGACAAGGACAAGACTAGTTGAGTTACGGGATTATCACACTGTCAATGTGATGCACTCTTCTGCAGTGTGAGTGCTGCTTCTATGAAAGAAAGAAGCAAGATAATCTCTATGGCTAAACCTGGCCACCATCTTGAAGAGACTTCTCAGGCTTCCTTATAGTTCCTGGGTTCTTTGTCAGCACACTTTGAGAAGTAGGGCTGGTTGGAGAAGATGTTGATTTTTTTCATGAAAAAATTAGAAAGAAATGGAAAGTTTTCATTTCATTAGAAATTTTGTGTTTTTTTCATTTTTAAGAAAAACATTCAAAATGAACTACATGAAAATATTCATTTTGCTTCAAACTGAAAAATTGCATGTCTTTTTGGAGGGAGAGGGAGTTCCTTCCTTTTCTGAATGAAATAAAAATTGCATTTAATTTGTTATTAAATTTTTCATTACAAAAATCAAACCAAATGAAAATTTTTCATGACAAAAATTTTGACCAGCTGTACTCTAAATCTGCTTCCTGAAGTAATGATTTGCTAGGAGCTGCTGCCAGTGCACAAAGGAATAATGAACAGCTGCTAGCCTTACTGAGGCTCTGCAGGTCCCTGCCAAAGGGCAAACCATCCCTGTTAGCCTGTACAAAGGCAAGAAGAACTCACTTGCTAGAGAAGAGGCCCTCCCTGAAAGAACAGATGAGTCAGAAGATGAGGTAAGAGTTGTCAGCCCCTTTCAATCTATGTCCCTACCCCCAGCAGTCATTAGGTGAAGTAATAAATGCTTCATGAAGACTTATGCTTTTTAAAAATTCTTTTTTCTATCCTCCAGAGAAAAATCCTAAGAGTCTGGCTAAGACCTTCCTTGGAAACTTCCGTAACGTTGTTCAGACAATTATTTGCCTCAGCCCCTAAGACTAAATTCATAAGTATAAGTGCCCAGGCTTTGAAACTCCCTAAGTCTTGTTGTTTTGTTGTGCCACCAGCCTCCCCAGTTTCCTCCTCAGGAAGGTGAGGTGTCAGATTGAGCCTGAGGTGCAGCTTGCTGATTTAGCAAGGAATCTCAAATGAAGACTGGGAAAATGGACTGAGGACTGTCTGAACCTATGAGACTTGGAAGGCCAGAGGAGAAACTGGATCCTTCAGAGCCACCCTTTTCCTGGGGATGGAAAAGCAAGAAAAAGCTTGCCCTGTGCCTGAAATTTTATGTAGACAGCATTTACCTTCATGGATGACAAACAAGATTGTTCAGAAGATGTAACTGTCACAATGTCTGGAGTGGCTCACAGCTAAAAATGCCAAACTCAGGACTGACTGTCAGAAAATAGGGCAGACACCCCAAAGTGGTTGTATATTCTATCATTACATTTCACCAAGCCAGTAACAAAAGTGTACTCCTGCATCACTATATTAGTTTTACCTTGGAGTCACAGACAGTCCCCTTAAGCATTCCAGCCCCCTTTCACCACCCAGACAAACTGGACTTTATTATGAAAGATTATTAAAACCAAATTCACCACGCATTAGGTTACTTCCAGCCCCAGAGGGCCAGTCACTTACCCACAGGTCAAGGTATACTTCAGATCTCACCAAAGACAATGCTGTAGCCAATCCTTAGTAACTAAACCATAGATTTATTAGCTAAGAAAAAAGAGAGTTATTGAGAGATTAACACAGATAAAACTACATTACAGTGGAATCAGAGTTGTAGTCCAAATGATACAGAGATGTAGTGTCTGTTTGCTTTCCATAAGTTCCTCAAGGTTTCCCAAAATAATTTTGGGGTCCTCTATCCAATCGCATAAGATTCCCCTGTCAGAACCCAAGCAGTCCAGAGATAAACAATCTCTCCCAGGATCTAGTATTTTATAGATCTTGCTCACAGCAAGACAAGCTGAAAACAGTTTGGCAGATGTTCCCAGCATAGCATGTGTCCATAGATTTCCCAGTGTGGGACACTCAATGACCTACTCTTTGACACTAACCTTCTACTTCCCATGCATATACATGTAATCCAGTTACACAGATTTACATAAGGTAATTGCCAGCCATTCATTATAACAGAGATAGATAAGTGAAAACAATACAGGTAATATTCATTAGTTTCATGCAGAGTATACACATCTTTGATCTTAAGGTTAATTAAGTACAGGATACAGACAGATGAAAACAATACAATCATCAATACATTTCCCTTGATTTCTTATCAACATCAAGGAATGGGTTTATGCCTACCAATTCATTTAACATCTCTTTGATATCCACTCACAAGTGAATGGGTACAATTAACACTTCTTTGGGGTTGTGACCTGGGCCGGCTAGCTATAAGCGCCACAGTAACTCCCTCAGGAATTTACAGGTTTTTATAGTCCTGCACTGGTCAAAGATAGATTATTTAATCTTGGATTCCAATGTCTCCTTCAAGGATTCCTTAGACAGAATGGTGGTGGAAGTTACCAGAAAGATTTTTTTTTATCAAAGTCCCATTCACTTCTTGGCTCCTAATGATTCTTCCTACATATTCAGATCTTCCATCTACTGGTTGATCAAGCGGAATCTAGAATTTTGTGCCACTAACCCTAAAAATGATGGGAAATCTCTCAAAGATTTTGCTTGCAATTAATAGTTTAAATGAAATCAAACACCCTGCTCTCCTTCTGACAGCTAACACATTAAGCTCGTTCCTGATGGCATAGGTGGGGAGACCTTTCCTACTGGAATCATGGTCCTCAAAGCATCCACTTTTGAGGTAAAATATTTACCCTACTCTTGGGGTAAATAAAAATATTTTATCCTCTCAGAAAACAAGGTTTCCCTCCCATGTTATAAAACTCAAACCTTCTGGATTTTACACTAAGGGTTACTACTTTTCCATCCCTGAACAAGTGACTTATCCAGTATTAATATCTTGTCCCTTAGTGCAGTAAATTACATGGTAGACGATGGGACAGTGAGCACTTCCCCTCTAGTGTCTAGTATTCTGAAACATTCACTTATTGAGACTCCCATTTGGTTCTTAGTTTCTCCCTCTTGTACTAGAGAAACTAGGTAAACCATCATTTTAAGCCATTCAGTGCAACAGACCAATATCTTTTTACCTTGGAAGTGGTGTTTCTAGTACCATTTAAATAAACATATTATGTGCATTATTATAGTGCCTCTGGACCCTGATCAGGATTTTGCTAGACACTAAGAAGACACAGTCCAGACCAAAAAATCTTACAATCTAATTAGAAACAACTTCAGCTATGTTGTGGAAACAGTGGCCTTATCTTGCCATCCACCATAGCTAACTTTTCACAGGGATAAGGTATTAGTTAGGACTTACTCCAGTTTTCTTCCCTCAGTTTTGTCCCCTTTTCATTTGATATTTCCTTCCCAAATTTCTGACTCTGTCTCCAGGTAAAGATAAAATGTGGCACAACTAAAATTTGAGAAGCAGCTTTAAGTTTTACTTAACCAGGAATGAATACTTCCATAGTGTGGACTGTTTGATCTTTTATTAGCTGTCTAAAGAGGGAGAGAGGGTGTAAAGCTATGTCATAGCCAGCTGGAACAGATCCGGTTTTCAAGAAGCCTGTGCAGCAGCTGAGACCCTGTGCCAGATCAGAATTTGGGCCCATTCCACTTGGGTTGTTGCCATCTCCTGCGCAGAAAGAGGAGAAATGATAGTTGATGAGCTATGCAAAGCAGCAACTGGGCATTCTCTTTCCATACCTTTACTAAGCACTAACAGCATTTTCTCACATCAGTCAGAGTGCTTAGAGCTGTGCTTCCATCTCTTTCGGGATGGAATGGGAATGGAAACTCATAGTCTTCCTATTCTATGTCCCTCCCCTTTCCCTGTGCCCTCTGCTCAGATTAATTTTAGGTGTCCTGGCTGGCCCTCCCCCAGGGTTTGTGGTATGCTGCTATATGGAACCCATGGTTTGTGTTGTTGACTACAGAGAAATGAATTTTAAACCCATTTAGCTGATTATTTGTGTGTGTGTGTAGTCTGTGTCATCACAGAGGCCCTCCCTAAGGAACATTTATTGCAGCAGACACTCACTATTAGCAAGAGTAGGCTAACAACTTTTCTTTCAGATAGAGAGGAATCAAACTGGAGGGGAATGGGGGGCCTAGAGAGTTCAAAAAATCCTGTAATTTAGTTGTTCGTTATTTTGTCTACACCTAACAATCATGGGAATCCCATGCTGTCTTGGCCAAATCACATACAGCTAATTTATAGGTAACTGGGATTCAAATAGTTATTAGGCCTCACAAACTTATGCTCAAACATATGAAATGAGATTAAATATAATTCTGGTGCAAATGGTAGGTAGTAACAAAATAAGAATACTTAGGCTTGTGGAGGAAAAATAAGATTTTGAGAAACAAAATACCAAGTGGAATACATGATATCTGTTTAGAAATTCTTGATAGGAGTAACAAGGAGAGAGACCAATTTTTAATGTGGTACAGAGGGATGTAATTAGAAGTAATCAGGTGAAAATAAGAAAAAAAAACCATGGTGCGAACTGTTAACAGTCCCCCAAGGAAAGAAGTGGAAGCACTATAGTTTGACAGGTTTTAAAACTGATTGGAAGGAGCACTCGATAATATACTGTAGGGAACAGGCCCTCATTGGCAATGGATTAGACTTGACAACCATATACTGTAGATCTTTTCCAACTCAAATATCTATGAGTCTATGGATTTATATGGCAAATTGCCATATTATTTAATGTTCCATGCAGCATTAAGTCTTCCATGCAGCTTCTTCTTCCCTTGGAAGGAGAAGTAAGGCACAATCACAGCCAGGTAGCCAATGGCAGTGTGGCAAGGCAACTGACCTGGCTATGCTGTCAGAAAGGTAGGGGTCTGAGTGAAGCACAGAGAGGATGGTATTTCACATAAATGCCTCAAGATCTGTGGAGCTGAATATATAATTTCCTACACATCCTCAGACTCTTCCTTGTTTTATAGCCATGCTCTCTGCCACTTCTTGGCCATCACATATCTCACTCACCCACCCAAAGTCAGTTTTTTGCATGGCTTACATTAATATTTTCTCCTCTCTGGGTTTTCTGCACAAAAGGATAATTTTGCCTATGATTAAAAATTGTTTACATTACTTTTGTAACATACCCTTACTTGTCACATAGTTTATTGCAATGTTATGTAAAATAAATATTTTTGAAAAGAAAACAATATTAAAGAACAGAGCAAGAATCAAAGATGTACAGCAAATGAGAGCAGCATGTCCTACATAATAGTATTACATACACAAAACATATCAATTAATAGATTTTATATATGGTATTATAAGTAAGCAGAAGTATTTGTTACAGATTTAAAATATAATCTGCTAATATTATAGAATCATATCCAGCATTTTAAGCTCTGAATGCCCCCTACTGTTCCAGTTATATAAAACTATGTCTTAAAACCAGTAAGGAGGCCAACAATTGCATGACAGTCATGGGGGAGAGGGAAATGTAGACTGACAACTCTCCAAAATAAACATAGATTGAATACTGTAGGGCAAATAATATATGATTAAGATTAGTGAAGGCATTATTTACATAGATATATTTTAGCTAATGTGAAAGGTATGTAGATTGAGTTACAAAATGTAAGAGGGTTGATATTGCAAAACAGAAAAATGTTTAAACCAAACTGATGTGGAATGCTGAAAATGTTTAAATTATAATGTGGCTGTAGACTGACAAATGAGAGATCTGGATTCATTAATAAATTAATGCATCATATATCATTTAAAACTATAGGTACTATAAAATATATAATTATCAAAATATGTTCAGGCTAATACTTTCATCAATATAGTTCCATCTATTCAAGCATTTTTTGTGGCGATTATAATTTCTCATAAAAATATGTACATATATTCAGAAGCCAAAATATATTTTTTTAAAAGTTAACATGCACCAAAGGACAGCCACCAGATGGCTCAATATGTAAATGTGAGTAGTTCAAGAAAAGCGTGAAAACATAATCAGGTATAAAAAATGAAAGATATGGAGGATGACTACCTGGTTCAAAATTGTGATCTTTCTACATTTATTGACAAAATATGAATATTAACACATTTAAAGAAATGATTTGGACACTGATGATGTTTCTAGGTAATTTTCCTCTCTACAGTCTGTAACTGTCTCTGCCCTTTTCTCTGCATCTGACACAGACTTTTCCAGAACTTTATGCATTTAATTTAGAGCTGCATGCTTCAGTACATCGGATTGTATTTTTTATTACAGAAGTCATCTTGTTTTATATTTCTGTAGTGCCTCTAGTACCTGTTCAAAAATTTGCTATAAGGTGAGGAAAAGGAGTGCTAGATGTCCTTATTGCTGTAATAACATGTTAATAATTAACTTTTGATACATTTATTGGGGCCCCTGAATCATCAGAATGAGGTATAGGTATTACATGTTCTTATTGATGTCACTTCAGTGACTTCAGTGGGTGCAAGGATCAAGCCCAAAATAGGCTAAGAAAATGTCTTTTTTGAATTCTGTATTTAATAAAAAAAATTCTATTCTTCCCTCCACCCTCCATTTTTAAATGAAGATGTGGGTTGTCTTCTCCAAAGCTTGACCTCTGCTGCATTCAGGGTATGCATAAAGCAACTTGAACTGCACTTACAAGAACAAAGTGTCATTGATTAAAAAAGCTCGGTATCTTAATATGAGATAGCTGCTGCCCTAAAGGAGAGAAGTGAAGAGAAACAAAATATCTTGTAACAAGAAGAGTAAATGGCCCTCGGCTCTTAATTAAATGATTATTTAAACATATTTATCTTCTTGCAACTGGCATTTGTAGCATCTGGTAGATTATTCTGGAATTTTACTACATTTCTGTTGTAAACATACTTAGTCTACAGATACTTAGTTCTCTTAAATGTCCTTGTGCTGGTTTGTTTGATCTTCTATTCTGGCTAACCACTGGACTTAGGTTTTCTTACTGGGAACTGTCCAAGGCTAGTTTATGTGAAAACAACCTTTCACCATTCTCTCATGATCTCTAGATAGTCCAAATCATCCCTTTTCCACCCCACCCCACCCTACCCCCGTTTATGTTCTCCAGAAAACTATGATAAGTTAATGGAAGCCACATATATGCATCCAAGAGCAGAAAATAGTTGTGGAAATGCAGACATTTTCTTAATTGAAGGTTAACATTATTCTCATCTCTGTATTTAAATCACCCAGTGGTTGATCTGTCATAAAATATTTGTAGTTTTCTGGGCAGACCAGGCCTTAGCAGGTAATGGAACCCTATTCCTCGACAAAGCGAGATAGTCAGCAGAAAGTTCAAACAACTATGGAAGCCCCTAAATAAACAAACTGAAAGAAGCACCCAAATCTTTGTAAAAATGCAGACCTCATATTAGAGAGCTCAAATAAGCAAGCTCTCAAGGTCCCACTTTCACAACTCTTTACATTTGCTCTAGGCTGGAATAGTTCGGTGAATGAGAGTTATTGGAGGAGTGAGGAGAAGTTTGGGTCTTTAGTCTGTCTTAAAATACTCTGGATTTTTAATTTAAAAAAATACTTGACTGTATTGGGCATGGGGTGAGTTCTGATTTCTGTTTGTTTTTGGATGGAGGCGGGCTGTTTGTGTGGAAATATATGGGCTATACATGGCCCTTTCACTGCTCTTCCTTAGTTTACTGGTCCATTCCCGAAGCAAGAAAAGAAGAAGGGCAGGTGTCTTTCTAAACTTACTGTAAAACAAAGTCTGCACACCAAAAGAGTCAAAAACAAATACCTTTCTATGGCATGGCTTTAACAAAGAAATTAACATCAAGCTCAAGAGTTCTCTCCAGTCATAGCTGCCCATAGGGTTCCTACTACAGGATTAATCAGCCATTACCCCTTTTTAGAAAGACACTCCCAACTCCATTATAACCAGATAGAGTAACAAGCCCTTTGCCTGAGTGACTCAGAAGAACCTGCTTAACTTTTTCCAGCAGGATCAACACTTGATAACAGGGTAGAGTGCTCCAACCAAGCACTGTCAGCCTGTTATATGGCAGGAGGTGAATGTGATCCATTTAGGATCACCCATTTATTTGTCTAGTATGTGTACCAACTCATGCTTTTGATGTCTCTAAGTCCTTGTTGTCACGTGCCTCAGTGGTTCACAGCCATGTTAGATTTTTACTTACCATTCCTATGGTAAACATGAGGGGTCTCTGGGGCAGGAAGTTTGTAAGGATCCCCTTGCAAAGTTCCTTCTCATTATTTCACTGGAGAGCAAGGTTTGTCCCACCCTGCCTGGTGGATCTCAACAGTTTGGCACGTGTCATAGAAGGTCAGGGCTGTTTGTGTGGATACCCAGTGCTGCTTCACTGGCTCTAGTTCCTGGTCTCCCATCCCCCCCGCACTCTCCCACTTCAACCACATCCTGGCAAGGCTGTTTTCAGGATCCTCAGGAGGGGGCTCAGTGGAAAATATAATACAGACTCAGGCTGTATTATTCTTTCCACCTGAATTCCATAGGGCTGGAAACGGTAATCCCCTTTTCCTCTGACCTTCCCCCTGTTTCTCTTCCAGCCAAACCAGTCTCTACACCCTCCACAATATCACCTTGCAGAATGCATTCTGTGGCATCCAAATGGCAGGGAAACAGTGCTGTCGAGGTGGATGACCACCCCCACCTTTTTTCTTCAATGCACAGATCTGGTGGGATGATTCAATCCCTGGTGATGAGCATGCCATTGCCAACATGTTTTCAAATACAGTCCACACCTTATGTAGAGTCCAAACTCCTTCCTTCATGGGAGTTGATTTTATTAACACAGAAATGAACAAAAATACATTAAGTTCAGTTCAGATCTTATCTCCAGGATGGGCAGACAAGTTGGGTGGAACTACTCTATACAAATCTCCCACCCCTCCTACATTCAGAGTATTCTGACTCTGTAAGAACCCACTTAATGTTCCCCACTAGTATCACTACTTGCTTGAAGGATAGAGTATTTCAGGGAAATACTAAAGTCTGTCAAATTAGATAGATATATATTGTACAGGGTTCCAAAATAGGTTGGAACTCTCTCTTGAAAATGTAATTATTCTTTCTCTCATTCATGAATTACTCCATCCGCTGATATTTTTTGGTGGGGAAGGGGGGTTATTTTGTATTATTAAGGTTAATTAAAGGTATAACACAGTATATATATTACCTGTTCTGTCAGCAGATATATATTGTTTAATTAATATCAGATCTTTTCCAAATTGGATCTATTTCTAGTTCAGCAATGACAATTTT
This sequence comes from Chrysemys picta bellii, assembly GCF_011386835.1. NCBI lineage: Eukaryota > Metazoa > Chordata > Testudines > Emydidae > Chrysemys > Chrysemys picta. The sequence continues at coordinate 86,753,667 of NC_088791.1, read as the reverse complement.
TTTAATTTCAAAATCAGTTTGTTTTATCTTTAATCCAAGTATAGTTTTACTTTTGCCAGTGGGCACATGGGTGTTTATGCAAAAAATGTAGAACAATATTTTTCAGACAACTGTGGTTTACAGAAGCTCTTATTTAAAATTAGTGTTTTAAAATCTATTTTTCTTTAAATATGTTCTCATATAACAATTCAGGTCAGGTATTCATTATGCAAAAGGAGTTAATTTTCATCCCATCCTACAGTATTAGGATTTTGGACTAATTGGTATCTTTAGATACCTATATGTTTGCCGCCTAACTCATTTTGTTTGAATCATCCTTAGGAAAATATAAATAGCCACATCATTAGGGATGTGTGAACTGCAGATGATTTAATGAAAATGGAATTGAATTATTTTCAGACAAATATATCAAAATATTGACATGAGATTCCAGATTCTTTTATATATCATCCATGAATGACTAAAAAAGTTATAACCCTTCAGATTAAAAATTCAATTGTATATTTGATGGGTAGCTATATCTGATTTATAATTTTATGTTAAACTTCTGAACCTTTATAAAATTTCTAGGGACCACATTTTTAATATTATCCATACAAAATGTGGATGCAACTACACATCTAATTTCTATGTGAAACTACTTCCATTGCATATGCAAATAAGGGAATTGCATGCACAATGTACCATAATTGGCTATTTTATTGCAATTATCTGAAGTGCATACATAATTGCAGTAAGTGTGCGTGAAAATTAGGCTTCAATTGCCTGTTTATTTTAGTGCAGTTTTGTTCACAACGTTTTGAAAATGTAGGCCTGTATGAATAACTCGTACTTGTGGTTTGGGTTATGGTATTGGGGAGAAACTGTTTACAAAGGTTTTCTTAACCGAGACTTGTATCACCAAAGATGCACAGGGAGTCATTAGAGAATACAAAGGATCTCAAAAATCTCAACCATTGTAGTTTGTCCACAAGACAGGAAGAGTGTAGTCAAAGAGGATATTGCTTATTCTCTATATTGGTTAGGAGGTGGACCCAGGAAGGTGTTTGATCCAAACTGGTTGTGGAAGACGAGTCCCCCAGTTATCAGCTCACTTTAGCATGCATGCTCCACCTAGCTTGCACACCAGATACCTGCTTGGGGTAAAAATAAACAAAAGGTTTATTTAATAGACAAACCACATATTCAAAGATGAAATAGTAAGGGAGAGCTAACATATACAAGTTGCACAGTAAATAAGCATAAAGACGCAGCCTCAGGCTTTGCACTTCTATATTAGATAAAAACCCTTTTCTAATACAAGTTGCCTATTACCTTTGCACATTTTGCCAATCTACCCCCTAACTGTAGGGTGGAATCTAGTGTTTCACAGACAGTTTCTGGATAAAAGCTTCAATTTCTATTCTCCTTTTTGAAAGGTTTCTTCCCCCCCCCCCCGCCCTTTCCCCCCTCTCCCTCTCCCCCTCCGTCTCTTGGCATGATGATTCATGGTTATTCAGATTGGGGAGAATTCCCAGTTGTCTCAATAACTTTCCATTAACTCTAATGGCCCATCATTTGTCTTTTCTTGGATGGTACAATGATAGGGGCTTGGAGCTAGTCTTGTCTGGTTGAAAAGGCCGCTCCTAACTGCCCACGACCCCGCTGTGAGATGCGGTGAAGCTGCACTACAAATTATGAGAATGGTTTTCTGTAAACACAAATACATAAATCATAACCACAGTCTGTATACATATCTCATAATAACCATTACGTTTAGAACGTTAAATGCTTTCATAAAAGATCTTACTCTACATATTTTTATAGCACAATAACAATATATACGATCAGTTGATTCAGCAACTTATTCTTTTGGGTTCAAACCCCCTGTTCTCCCCTGGGGGTGTCTGGACTCTGATTATCACACAAAGATCTTGCCACAAAGGTTTATAGTTATCTTTAGCAGCAATATTTATAGTGAGATGCTAAATGATTAAAATGTTATTTAAACAATTTTCATTTTCCAAGTTTTCTCTGTATTTCTTTACTATCTTAATAAACTTTGGTTTTATTTCAAATGACCCATTGTGGCAGGGCAGACTATTAAGTTAGTGTGCTGTTAGAGCATTTCTCAGCAAAAGATCTTGAACTGTAATTTCAGAGGAAGCTGGGTCAAGAGAGAGATAACAGGTCTCAGCAGATGGTCAGGGGCAACAGGCACTGAAATTCCTTCCACTAGCAGTGTGGTAAGGAAGATAGCGGGGGCCAGAGTGGGCAGAGCTGAATTGCTGGAGGGTCACCAGACTTGGTTAGAGACATTCTTGCTAAATTAGTAACACTTTGGTAGGTTTGTTTCCCAGTGTTTAAATTGAATCGTATTTCAAACCTTTTATTTACAATGGGTTAGTAAAGGCAGAGTTAGCATTCTGTGTTGTTGAACATGAACTTCTTAAGATTTTCTTTTTTAACAGAACAATGAAAATGAAACGGCTTTGCACTGTGCAGCTCAATATGGACATTCAGAAGTAGTTGCTGTTTTACTGGAAGAACTAACAGACCCTACAATAAGAAACAATAAATTAGAAACTCCTTTGGATCTGGCAGCACTATATGGGCGTCTGCAGGTAGTGAAGATGATCATCAATGCATATCCAAACCTGATGAGCTGCAATACTAGGAAACACACACCTTTGCATCTTGCTGCACGTAATGGCCACAAAGCTGTTGTACAGGTGCTACTAGAGGCTGGAATGGATGTCAGCTGCCAAGTTAGTGTTCTATTTTCTGCCAGTCTTTATATATAATTGAAGCTCCCAGTCATTTCTGTTTTAAAATACATTTATGTGGCATTTTTAAAAGAAATCATGAAATTCTGCAAGGTCATGTATAAAATAGACTAATATTTACAGTCTACGGCATGTACTTAACTGGATACTATAGCCCTGATTCAAGAAAGTGTCCCTTGCTTAAATCCCATTATTTTAAAGTTAATCATGTGCTTAAATGCTTCCCGGAACCAGGGGCTATGAAATTAATTGTATAGTATGGGCCAGATCCTCATCTGATATAAATTGGCATAGCCCCATCCTCAGCTGGTGTAAATTACTTTACCTCCCTTGGCCTCAATGGCACTATGCTGATTTACATCTATTGAGGCTATGGTCCTTTGTGCTAAACAGAGTATGGAAGCTGGACAATAAGTTTGTCTGAGATTTTGCTTTAGATATACAGATAATCAGTTTATTCAACATACATAGATATGAAGAATATATAAGAATGCTAAACCACAACTTAAACAGAGAGCTGTTGGCAAGTTCAACTGCATCCACTGGTTTGCCTGCTTCACTAGACCTCTTTGGTTGTCACACGTTTCTAACTCCACCAGTTAAGTGAAGGTTGCCTTGGAAGCTGTTTTGTTTTATAGGAATGGTTAGAGCCACATAGCTTCAGTTTCCAATGGTCTGTCCAGCTCTAAAGACAAAGATATGGATGCTCAGGAGTTGAATTTTCTGATTTCTTATTACATAAGCCTAGTACAAAGCAATATTCACTGCACCAAAATTGTACTGCAACAGATTCCTGAAACTTCTGACTCAACATAATTGTTTTCAGTAGCATACAATTCCATATTTAATAGGGTGCCAGTTTTAAATAAAAAGCTACAGGGAGGTATAATATATACAATACTATAGCAATAAACCATGTACATCCACTCTTCAATGCGGGGAAATGATCTGGCTTCTAAGTTAAAGAGTAGGAGTAGAAATGTACTGTTTGACCCTTTCTTACCTAATATATGTGATTTCTCTTGTTTTGTATGGCTGGACTACGTTTGGGGTAAAAATAATGTTTTTACTTCAAATATAAAATTGCTTGCTGGCTGCCAGGATTATCCTTTTTAGTTACACTATTTGAAAGTAAGAAAGCTAGAGCAAGGAGTAACACATCCCTCCAAAAAGTATTTCTGATTATATATCTCCTTTTGCATCTCCAGAAAATAAATGGGGAAGAAACAGACTGAAACTGCATTAATGCTGGCTTGCATAAGAAATAGTATTTTGCTCTGAAAATCATCCCTGTTGTAGAGCCATATATATCAACAGAGTTATGTCAAGGATGAATTTTTATCCAATATCTCTACAAGATATGGGATATTCCCTTGTTATATAACTGGAATAATTTCACCATTGTTTTGAATTTTCCTAAATCAATTTTATACAGTTTCACCATCAATATAATACATATTCACTTTCATATAAATATCTAATTATAATGTATAAAATACTTTATTGAAAACATTCTTCAGTTTATGCCTACTTCACCCCTTGACTCTTACTGTTGCTGATTCTCAAACAAGTTAATGAAATTTCTTAAATGTGATCTCTCATTTTAAATCAGTGCTGTTTTTGAGCATTTTGCAGATGTTGGAGTGTTCTACATGATGTCATACTAGAAACACTGATGACAGACAGTGTTTAAAAGACTTTAGTTTCTTAGTTTTGACACTTATCCTCTTTTAAATATAGGTTTTACTTTAGTTTCTTGCTAGCCTTTGTATAATAACTCACCTGTTTTTAGTGAGGAATGAAAAATACTCACTACTTTTTAATGTCATTTTGTTTGCCGTCTATGTTAGAATCCTACAATTGCCTTTATCTTCAGGTGTTCTAATTTTTCTTAACCAGTTTTGAAGCTACCCTTAGTTTGTTTCACTTTCCACGTTATGTGCTGGGTCAATTTCTGTTTCTGCCATGTTTGCTCTTCTCTCCATGGTGAAGCATTTATTTATTTCCCCAGCAATATCCATCTTCTCTGTCAATAAATTCCTTTCATTCTGCATCCTGGTACATTGCCAAGTTGGATCTGTCCATATTCTTAACTTATTACTTCTGTAACCTCTGAATACTTTTTTGTTGATAATTACTATCAGAACATTAAACTGAACAGAGCATACAATACCAGTCTGTTACTTAAAACTGAACTCAGCTGTTTTAGTATTCATTAAATTGCTCTGCATCACTAATTGGTAGAGAACAATATAAAAAATGTAACCCCGTGTGGTAAATTAAATTGTACATGTTCATACTCTTTAAACAAATTCAGCTTTATCAGCAGTAAAGAACTCTCAGAATGTAGAGACACAATTATAGAAGTATCTGCAATCTTCTTTGTGTTTGTAAACATTTATTTGTGTAAATGGAAGGTTTACTTTAGCCATTTTATTAATCTCTTCTGTACTCCCTGACCACTTTTAATCTTAGCAAATATTTGGGCTAATAATAGACAACATTTAATTTTGGATTGAATTAATCACACATTTTATTCATTTCCCAGGTCTTTCCAATGTCCTTCAGTCTGAAATTATTTAGAAGTGGGCAATACAAATCTGCTTCAACTGTTTATGCTTTGAAGTTTTCATTTTAATTGAAACATATGAAAAATACACAGGTTTTGGTGAGTGATAGACTTTGGGCCCTTAGTCTTAAATGACATTGCACAGTACAATGTGTTCCATGCAAGGATTATTTGCATAGTTGTGAAGGCCCTTCATAATTTAACTACCTCTGTTTATCCAATCGGTTTTCACCTTCCCACTCTGTTTCATTAATGATGGCAATGTCCATTGCCTGTCAGTCCATTTCTCCCACAAACACCTATGCCCCAGCCTTTTTTCTGCCACTTGTATGTGGAACACACTCCCTGAATCAACTTGCAAAGCTACCGCCCTGTACTTTAAATCATCTCCTCCAAACCACATCCATAATAAACTGCCTAATGATAAGAACTGGGCACGTTGCCTATTAGAGATTCATTAAAAAATCTCTTCTTTACTTATATATTAAAACTAGGGCTGTCAAGCGATTAAAAAAATTAATTGCGATTAATCGCGCTGTTAAACAACAATAGAATACCATTTATTTTAAATATTTTTGGATGTTTACTACATTTTCAAATATATTAATTTCAATTACAATACAGAATACAAAGTGTACAGTGCTCACTTTATATTTATTTTTATTACAAATATTTGCACTGTAAAAAACAAAAAAAAAGTATTTTTCAATTCACCTCATACAAATACTGTAGTGCAATCTCTTTATCATGAAAGTTGAACTTACAAATGTAGAATTATGTACAAAAAACCTACATTCAAAAATAAAACAATGTAAAACTTTTGAGCCTACAAGTCCACTCAGTCCTACTTCTTGGTCAGCCAATCACACAGACAAACAAGGTTTGTAACAATTTGCAGGAGATAATGCTGCCTACTTCTTGTTTAGAATGTCACCTGAAAGTGAAAACAGGCATTCGCATGGGACTGTTATAGCTGGCGTTGCAAGATATTTACATGCCAGATGCGCTAAAGATTTTATATGTCCCTTCATGCTTCAACGACCATTCCAGAGGACTTGCTTCCATGCTGCTTGATAACAATCCAAAGCAAAGCGTACTGACACATGTTCATTTTCATCATCTGAGTCTGATGCCACCAACAGAAGGGTGATTTTCTTTTTTTGGTGGTTTGGGTTCTGTAATTTGCGCATCAGAGTGTTGCTCTTTTAAGACTTCTAAAGGCATGCTCCACACCTCGTCCCTCTCAGATTTTGGATGGCACTTCAGATTCTTAAACCTTGGGTCGAGTGCTGTAGCTATTTTTAGAAATATCACATTGGTACCTTCTTTGCGTTTTGTCAAATCTGATGTGAAAGTGTTCTTAAAATGAACATGTGCTGGGTCATCATCTGAGACTGCTATAACATGAAATATATGCAGAATGCAGGTAAAACAGAGCAGGAGACATACAATTCTCCCCCCCAAGGAGTACAGTCACAAATTTAATTGGCGCTTTTTTTTTAAACGAGCATCATCAGCATGGAGGCATGTCCTCTGGAATGGTTGGTGAAGCATGGAAGTGGCCTACGAATGTTTAGCATATCTGGCATATAAATACCTTGCAACGCTGGCTACAAATGTGCCAATCGAATGCCTGTTCTCACTTTCAGGTGACAATATAAATAAGAAGCAGACAGCAATATATCCTGTCAATGTAAACAAACTTGTTTGTCTTAGCGATTGGCAGAACAAGAAGTAGGACTGAGTGGACTTGTAGGCTCTAAAGTTTTACACTGTTTTGTTTTTGAGTGCAGTTATGTAACCAAAAAAAAAAAAATCTGCATTTATAAGTTACACTTTCACGATAAAAAGATTGCCTTATGGTACTTGTATGAGGTGAAAATTGAAAAATACTATTTCTTTTGTTTATCATTTTTACAGTGCATATATTTGTAATAAAAATAATAATATAAAGTCAGCATTGTGTATTCTTTATATTCTGTGTTGTAATTGAAATCAATATTGAAAATGTAGAAAAACATCCATTAATTGTTTTTAATCTTGATTAATTTTTTTGAGTTAATCACATGAGTTAACTGTGATTAATTGACAGCCCTAATAAAAAATCTTGCAGCTCACAAGTGAGCCTGCAAATTGTACACCTAGGTGATCTTTGTATTGTGGTGTTCCTGTAAAAGTTATAAAAGTTTTCTTTTCCGTCCCTTCCGCGTTGTTTTCCATGACCACCTGTTATGTATTCTCTCTGTTTAGCTATAAACTACTTGGAGCAGGGACTGTCTTCTACTATATACCTAGTACAATGGGGTCTCAATCCCGATTAGGGCCTCTGTTTTTACTGCATGGAAAACTGAAATCAGTGGATTCACTCCAGATTTGAATGATGTAAATGAGAGCAGAATTTGTTCCATTGTGCTTATGAAATATGATTGGCCTCCTTTGCACTAGATATTACTTTAGGAGGATTTCTAGCCACACTAATAGTGCTCACTTTTGGGGTAATATATGCTCCAAAAGGATATAAAAGCCTGCAAGGAATAAGACAGAGAAAGTTAACTGTAAGTCTTGACCTTACTTGCTATAACATCGAGAATAAAAGTGTGCTACTATATTTGCATTATCAGCTGTAAAAGAAAAAGGTCTTCACATTTGACACTTTAAAAAATTCTGTTTTATTTCAAAATAATGCCGTAGCAAGAGATATTTCCAGTTTTTGCCATTTATGTGGAACTAAGTTTCTTGCTATTGCAAATCTGTGTAACCTTCAGTGTTAAGTTTCAGAGTAACAGCCGTGTTAGTCTGTATCCGCAAAAAGAAGAACAGGAGTACTTGTGGCACCTTAGAGACTAACAAATTTATTGCCACAAGTACTCCTGTTCTTCTTCAGTGTTAAGTTTCATGCTGTGTTGCCCCTGAAAGGAATATGGTTTGTGTCACAAGACTGGTACATTCTTATAGTCAGGAATAACAAAAGTCAGTAGTTTAATATACAGAATAAAAGTATTTTTTCATTGAAAGTCTTTCTACCATAGCATAAGAGAAACTCACAACACTGGTACCCCCTTCTACTCAAATACACCCCTCAAGAAAAAAAACAACAACAGATTTAAAACACACACACAAACAAATCTTTCCCTAAATAGAGTTTTTACCTTGAAAATGGAAAAGAGCCAGAGATTCCCTGGGGTCCACTAGGGATTTCACTATTGCTATTGATTTTGTGTGGAAGGCACCCAGATACTTTTGTGATAGGCAGTAGTATGAAGATAGATTAATTTACTTACCCTAAGTTTTGTTGTCAGACCTGCAATTTTTACTCAGGCAAAACTCCCAGTGATTTCACTAGGAATTTTGCCTAATAACTGCAGAATCAGGGCCATGTTTATTTACTGCATCTTGTTTTTATATGGTTATTAAGTGATCTTTATCATAGAACTTTCTCTACTCTTGTATGTTGCAGCCCTGTATGAATGATTTTTAATAAATATTATTGGTAATTATTCTTGCCCAGACAACAGTCTTTTAATATAGTTAAGAGAGCAAAAAGTAAATGTTCTTTGTCTAAATATATTACTTTTTGAAAGGATTCCTTGGTACATTAGTGTTTTTAATTCATCAATATTGTTCTATTCCAGACAGAAAAGGGGAGTGCACTTCATGAAGCAGCCTTATTTGGAAAGGTGGATGTAGTACGCATTTTGCTAGAAACAGGTATACCACATTTCTCATGTGATTTCTAGACTATCAAGTGTCTTTCATATTTCTGATTTCAAAAAGTGCTTTCTTTTTGATCTGCTGTGCTAGCCTAGATGCTTGGGTATGGTTCCTCCTTGCCAGTAGGTAGAGATTGTATGTATGTTGAGACTTTTTGGTGATGTCAACTTTGCATATTAGGGACTCATCAGCTTCCAGAGAACATGGAGTAGATCACTGAGACATGGAAAGTTTCTAGCTGCACACTGGTGTTCAGGTGCTGCTTCAGCACTGTGTGATGCACTAACAGCCTACTCATGCAGTGAGCCAGCTCTCCTGCTCCAGGGCCAGGAAGTGACCATTCTATCTGGCTTCCACATACAAGACAGACCCTAAGTCAGGTTCTTCACCCATCCAAGTGGGTAGCAAACCAGGAAGTAAAACAGGTACAAGGTTAGGCTGAGACTATCTTTCCTACAAGAATCCCTCAATTGTGAAGGAGTCCCAAGAAGGGCAGATTCCTGAGACCCCCTTAATTGTAAGGAGATTTAGGCAGATCAAAGCAGATCTCTCTCCTCAGAGGATTCATGCTTACTTCAGATGGATTGTTAAAGAGTTTCCCCCTGCTTTTTCAGGTACCTCTCACCCTGGCACCCTACCTGCCCCAGGGATTCCAACTCATCCTACAAGCCCCTCAGTGTTTGAACCAAGAAATCCTCTTGTGCAACCTAGCAACACTACCTATGCCCCTAAAGCTCAGAACTGTTTGCTTATGAAATATGATTGGCATCCTTTGCATTAGATGTCACTTGAGAAGGATTTCTAGCCATACTAATAGCGCTCACTTTTGGGGTAACATATACTCCAAAAGGATATAAAAGCCTGCAGGGAATAAGACAAAGTTGACTGTAAGTCTTGACTTCACTTGCTATAACATGGAGAATAAAAGCCTTCCTCAACTCTTGTATTTACATATACACAGAGTGAAGCATGTATGACAGTCTAAATTAACTTTATTTTAGATTAAGCAAATACTACAGACAAGAAGGAACAAAAGTAACATCTCCACTCAAAGACTCAATGTTTGTGTGACTCAGTTCCTATCAAACTAGAGGCAAATTTGAGAACAAAATGTCTGTTGTGCTGTACACACAGGAAGAGAGCCAAAAATGTATGGATTCAGCACACAAAAAATAAAGGACATCAGCAACAAGTCCCCCATCCCTCTCCATCCACAGGAGCTCTGATGATCTGAAATCTGGGGTGGTTTGTGTGGAATAGGCTCACTGTTTGAATATAGTCCAGATATAGGTAGCTCTATTTTGCTATGCCACCTAAACACAAGTTTAGCCTTAGCAAAGAGGATGTGTTTGACTTTGTTCTAGTGCTCATGTGCTTGGTACCCAAAGTGTTTTGTAATTTCTATAAGGGTAGAATGCTAGTATATTTGTTGTTGATGTGTTGGGGCATCATTCAAAGAGACCAGAGATAAGGTATACACAATGTAACCTTATATACCTTAATTCTTTGTATCCTGATTTTCAGAGGTTTAAGTTTGTAACTCTCCACATTCTGGAAGAGTACAAGGCACCATTGGGAAACCTTAACTTTGCATTAACAAAGTTTGTGGGTATTTAATTTGTATGTGTGTGTGTGTGTGTATTACAACCCAACTCTCCTTCTCCACTACCTCTCACTACTTGGCAACAGTTACTCTGACCACAGCATGCAGTAGTTTCATATTAATTCCATCATTCCTCCTCATCATCTCCTCATTGCTTGTCTCTCTGTCTATCCAACATAGCCTGATTCTCCCTTCTCAGCTCTCCTCCACAGGGAGAGACAGGTGTTAGTAGCCATTTTGCAAAGCTTGATGTACTACATTTATAAAGTGAGACATTTTGGGTTACATTTTTCTCTTTCCACAGTACATTATCGGTTTTTTATTTCAGGAATTGATGCCAACATAAAGGACAGTTTAGGTAGAACTGTTTTAGATATCCTTAAAGAACATCCATCTCAGCAGTCACTACAAATTGCTACACTACTTCAAGGTAAGTCATGTTAAATCATATACTAATCATATGAGAGATAAATTAGAATAAAGTTACAGGTAAATTAAAATGTATACTATTCTATTCTTGTGTTACTTCATGACTTTCTTGTGATTAAAAAGACTGCAGTTCATGGTTATTGTTTGGAAAGCACACACATTTCAATGGTCACATTTTGTTGTACCATGTTTAAAATTTCACCTTTTTCTCCCTCTGATAACAAAATGTAAGAAGTCACACTTATTTGATATATCATTTGCACTTAATATAACATTAATATTTGTAAAATTAACTTTTGGTAATATCTCACTTCAGTTTTATTGTTTGTAGTGATGTAGCCGTGTTGGTCCCAGGATGCAAGACAGACAAGGTGGGGTAATATCTTTTATTGGACCAACTTCTGTTGGTGAAAGAGACAAGCTTTAGAGCTCCACTGACTTGAAGAAGAGCTCTGTGGAGCTTGAAAGCATGTCTTTTTCACCACAGAAGTTGGTCCAATAAAGATATGAACTCACCCACCTTGTCTCTACCAATTTCATTAAAATTTATTACTTTAAAGTACTGCAGAACTGGTTGGTCAGTACATTAGTAGTAAAACTGATTGAAAGATGAGGAAGCCAGGCCCGTGCCAGTGTATGCAATGCCAGCACTGAGTCGGGGCAATCAGCAGTCTTCACCAACTCAAGCTTTATCTCTGAGAGTTTGTGCTTCACAGGATTCCTGGCTGACTTTGTGCTGGACACTGAGAAATCTCAATGGGGTGCATACAGAGGGTCTAAAGATACTCCTCACATTTCCTCAATACACAGGATGACATCTGCAGGGAAATTTGGCATCCTTGAACATCACTGTTGACCTTAAGGCAGGCAAAGCAATGAACATAGCTGCCATTATGGGCATAGTTGTTACACACAGAAAATTTGAAGCCTCTGAGCAGCCTTTGCTCCTTTAAAGACATACTTGCCAGAACAGATTGGATGGCAGAGCAGCAAAAAAAACATTAAAATGGATTTCATTCTTTTTGGTGTTTAAAATTCAGAGCAGGCATTGATGCATCAAAAGACATGAGAGACACTGGAATGCCCTTATTCAGGGGCTGATGTACCAAGTAAAACAAGGTTTCATAGTTCAGGAGCACTTTGAAGAGAACTGGCTCATGCATGGAGCTGAGGTTACAAGAGTACGGTTCTAAGGAGATGAGACAGGCACCAGGTTTTACACCAAAATGCCAGAGAAAAAACACAGGAGTGAATGTGCCAAGGTATGCACTGGGATGCTAAAGCATAGGCTGAAGTGCTTGAGGCAACCACTTAATAAAAAAATATATGCAACCATATTGAATGGAGCATGTATGGGTAAATACGAAAAGAATATACTGATCTTCAGTAACATAGTTGGAGCAATGCAAAAATGAATTCTCCAACAGGGAACTGCTTTGCCAATTACAATCAAGAAATGAATGGAACATTCAAAGGTCAATATTTATACTTGGCAAATGATAGTCTATAACATTCAGTTGCAGGGTCAGGCTCATGTTCCACCCTTCTACAGCCATCCTTTCTAGGGTCAAAAACTTAAATAATTGAAGGAGTTCCATCAGTCTCATTCTAAGGAACTAAGATCCAAGAACAAGAATCCTGCCCAGATGGTATCTTAAAAAAATTATAATATCACTGTCATCAGCACAATTACAAAATTTGCTGCTAATTGGAGATGGTAGAAATTTGAAATTTCAACAAAAAATGGAAAGAAAAATGTAGATCATTCAAGAAGAGGATTTAGGTGGCATGGGACCTTCACGTTAAACAGCACCTGCTTGAACTGGCCTTGAGGACTGAGCCAGTACCGAGGCCTTCTTCGGGCTACAAATCGCCCTCCAGTTCAGAAAGTGCTGCTGCCTTCTGTTCTGAGGCAGGGGCCTCTCTGAAAAGGCACAGGAGTCATTCTTCATTGTCGCAACAAAGAAGAAGTTGAGTAAGACCAATCGGGAGCACTATCGGTCCCAGGGAAACCCTTCTGCCTCCCATAAGAAGAGCATGGACTGGCACAGGGCAGCTCTGACATGTGGGATGGCACAAGTGCCTCTGAACCTCCCTCAGTACAGAGCAGGGAGGGCAGATACCCCATACCATCAATTCCAATTCTGGCCTCTGAGTGTCCGTTGAGTCCAGTACCAACGGGAATGATGCCAGTGCTGATAGTGTCAGTGACATAAGTGTATCAGGTTGCAGAGGACCTATTCTGCCTTGGTCCCATCCTCACATTCTGGGCTTCAGCCGCCAGAGTGGAGAGGTCGGGGCTTGAGCCCTGTGGGGTGGAGGGCTTGTGGCTTCTGCCCCAAGTGGCAGGAGGTGGGGCTCAGGGCTCCAGGATTCAGCCACTGGATTGGGGAGCGGGGCTCGAGGCTTCAGCCATGAGGGACTGGGGACTCAGGACTTTTGCCCTGTGGGGCATTGGGGATTGGGGCTTCTGTCCCGCAGGTTGCCAGGGCTTGGGACTCCGGGCTGCCAGCATTAGCCCCGCAGGGTGCAGGGACTCAAGGCTTGTGCCCCATGGGACTGGGGGGCCTGAGGTTTCTGACCCATGAGGTGGGAGGGCTCCTGCTTTAGCCCAATGGGGTGGGGGGCTTGGGGCTTAGGGTTCCCGGCTTTAGCACTGCGGGCTAGGATGACTCAGGGCTTCTGCCCTGCGGAGTACTGGGGCTCAGGGCCTTTCACTGCACTGGCAGTCGACTTTGCTGTTCTTGTTCCCTCCTATCCTGATCCTTCCCCAGTTCATTGCCCAGGCATGGCCAAGGCAGCACTAGTTCTTGGACCTTCTTGCTCTGTTGGTTCAGTTTCACAAGCCAATTCCTCTCCTTCCTGACCTCCTCACACAGGACCGTGGCCACACCCAGCATCCGGCAAGCAGCTCCCTGCACCTTACAGTGTGGCTGTGAATGACTGAATGAGGAGGAATGGCATAGCTGCTATCCAACAGGTCGAACTTAACAGTAGGAAGCCTTCCACTAGAATCGCCTACTTGGCAAATTGGATAAGGTTTTCTAGGTGATCCTTGGCCCGTGGGATCCATATGATGGGGGCTTCCATCCTGGATATCTTGGAGTACTTGCTACACCTGCAGGAATCAGGCTTGGCATGCAGTTCTCTGAGAGTTAACTTGGCAGCGATATTTACGTTTCATCCTCCGATGCAAGGGAAGTCGCTTTTCTCCAACATCAGGGTGATGAGATTTCTGAAAGAAGTTCTGTCTACATCCTCCAACCAAGAGCTGGTCCCCTTGTGGGATCTGAACACTGTGTTAACAGGTCTAATGGGGTCTCCACTGGAGCCCATTGCATCCTGTCCGCTGCCTCTCCTCTCTCAGAAAATTGCATGCTTGGTAGCCTTTACCGCTGCCAGGAGCGTGTGAGTTACAGGCCCTGATGGTGGGGCCTCCTTAATATTCAGCTCTCCAGGGACAAGGTTACACACCAGCCATACCCAAAGTTTGTATCCAAGCAGGTTTCTCAGTTTCATTTAAACCATGTATTTGCCTGTATTTTTCCCCAAGCCACATTCTTCCCCACAGGAGCAAAATTTCCATGTGCTAGAGTATAGACACTGTCTAGCCATCTATCTGAACAGGACTGAACAGATTCATGCTTCGCCTCACCTATTCTTATAATTTGCAGACTGCATGAAGAGACAAATGATCTCTGCACAGATGGAAAACGTCTTGCATCAAGACTGCATATGAGATAGCATCAGCTGTGTCTTGCAGCAGATATGAGTGAATTCAGAGAGACTGCAGACAGCATCAGTGGCATTCCTCAATAACATTTCCATATTGGATATTTGTAGGGAAGCCACATGGTCATCCGTACATTTACGGACCATTATCCAATCATTCCTTCTCCCAGAGTGGATGCTAATGTTGGAAGAGTAATCCTGCAATCCTTACTCAAATAGACTCCGAGCCTGGCCTCCAGTGTGGATACTGCTCACTAGCCACCTACTTGGAATACACATCTGCATTTACTCGAAGAAGAAGAAATGGTTACTTACTGTAACTGTGGTTCCTCAAGATATGATGCAGACGTGTGTTCCACAACTCCCCCTCTGTCCCCTCTGCATTGGAATCTTCCTCTGGACATTCAGTGCCAAATAACTGAGGGGAGTCAGGGCGGCACCACCTCATATAGCCTGGGGAGGTTCTACTGGCATGAGGTGTGAGTGCCTCCCCTCTACGGGTACTGCTAGGCAAAAGTCTCCACCTCCAGTGTGCAAGGCACGCACACACCTACTTGGCATACACTCTACATCACATATTGAAGAACCACAGTTATAGTAAGTAATCGTTTCTGTTCAGGAGTGAAAGTCTTACAAGATGTTCTTCCAACAAGTGAAAATCACTTATCTATAATACTGCTTCTCAAGGAACGTAATCTTGAAGGATTCTCACATACTCATCCACCACCCTTCAGGGTCTGGAGTTTATCTTATTTTTCAGCTGTCTTGATACATGCACCGTGTTTTGATTTTTTTTCTTTGAGGCATATTTTTAAACACAAGTTGATCATTTTACACCTGTTATGCAGTTGAAGGAACATGCAGAATAACACTTGAGAAAAGAGCAGCGAAAGTTCTCTGTTTAAGGATTCTATTATTATTATTAATATAACCTAGAAGCCCAGTTATGGACCAGGACCCCATTGTGCTAGGCACTGTACAAACACAAAACAAAAAGATAGTCCATACGGTATCAAAAAGAGCAGTGTCAAATCTAAAGACAAGAGACAACAGTTGCATATAGACAGATAGGGGAGTACCAGGAAACAACGAGATAACATGGATCAGCATGATAGGCAGTGGTCTCAGCACATCAACAATGTAGCCATTGTTAAGTGTTTTGTAGGCATCACAGAAAAAAGAGAGTTTTAAGGAGGACTTTGAATGAAGATAATGCATTACTTTTACAGACATCTGCAAGGTGCTCCTCCCAAGCTGGAAGGGCAGCATGGGAGAAAGTGCAAAGGTGCTTATTTGAAAATTTAACAAAAAGATGATTGGAGGCCAGCCACACCCATATGTCTCTTAAGCTATGTCTACATTATGAGCAAGAGGTGTAGTCACGGGGTCCATTCCTCATTGCTGGACCTGTTGCCTCCTTCTGGTTAGTCTGGGGATTAGCTCAAGGCCAATGCACACCATGGCTCTGGCTCTTTGCACACCATGGCTCTGGCTCTTCTTCCGTCCCACAGCCCCTCTCTCAGCCTCAGGAACTGCTACATCCTTTTCATTACTCAGCCCTCCATCTAGGTTGCTCTTTGTTTCCCCCTTCCAGGGTGGGGGCATATAACTGTTCAATAGTCCAGCTACTTCCTCAGTGGCGACTGTGGGGAACCGGGCCTGCCCACTATTCCGGGTCCTGACCCAGAGACCATATGGATAGCAGTCTCTTGCTTCGACTCTTTAAATGCTCCCTATACTGCTATGTCTCCCTTTGCCACTTCCCCATGGCCCCCGAACCTTCTTTGCCCTTGCCTCAGGGCATTCAACTACCAGTCCCAGCAGCCAGCAAGGAGCTCCCTCTTGCTCCCTGGTTCCTGCCAGTAGTTGGCATTCCCCGGTGCTGCAAGTCTCTCAGCCTGCTAGAGACACTGTCCTCACTCCTTGACCTCTCAGCAGTGACTGACTCTGCTCTGCCCTGCAGCTCTTCTTATATGGGCCTATTGGCCCCAGATCAGCTGCTTCGTGCAGACCTTCTCTGATTGGCTGTGCTCCACACAGCCTCTCTATGCTACTTGGAGGACTCACCTCCACTGCTCCTTTCTGGGGCATGGTACGGTAGGACCCCAGGGCCTCCCTTAACCCCTTCCACTCCTGTGTGGGGTGGACACCCTATCAGAGGTGTGAATCCCTTGCTTTGTATACACATATTCATGCTAGGAACTGTAAATTGTGCTAGTGTGAATGTAAATAGCAACATAGTGTGAGTGTAAATAGCAGCATAGCTGCAATAGCACATTTAGCAGGAGAAGAGGCAAGGCAGAGCTGAACCACATACAAACCCACCTGAAACCGGTGAGTATGTACTTGGCACAGCTCAGCCATGCCCCTGCTGCTGCTTCCTATGCTCCAGAGGCTACACTGCTTTGTATTTTAGCCAGTGTGAGTATGTGTACACAAGCAGAAGAATCACATCCCTAGTTCATAGTGTAGCTATAGGCCTTCTCTTACATGAATAAAGAGAAGGCCTGTCATTCTTGACAAGATCATGGTACTCCTGCAAGAAGGTCTCCAATATTTGAAAATCAAAGACGAAAGTTTCTGTGGGCACGGTGCCCTCTGTTATCATGCAACCATTCCCAAAGTGGTTTTTGAGAAGTTGTGTGTTTAAAACAAGTAAAAGATGTTGCATATAAGAATTTGGAAGAGATTCTAGTAGTGGTTGTGATTTTTTTACCTCACAGTCTTTTCCATCATCTTGATTAGTTCAAGCTCTTGCAGTGGTAGTTTTATTGTGTCCCTCATTTGGGGTCTTTGTTTCACTTTCTGTTCAATATTTGAGGCTTGAGTGGTAGAAGAGTCCGCCCACATCTGCAAAAACGTTTGCCATTTTGTGCTAGAAAGAAAACTGATTAAATCACTTGCAAAAGCAATCAAATACAAAATGACCAAACTCCACATCTGTTTAAGTATTCTGTTGTAGTTATTAATCCTAGATGGATTGATTAGAAATGACAGTTCAATTTTTAAATATTTCTCATATGCTAGATGGAGTCATTTTCTGTGGTTTGTATAGATGTGAGTTGCATAGAACTTCAGAGTTAAAACAAAAATTGGAACTACTTATTGCAGTTTAGTTGTCGTCACTTGCTGCTGAACAAATGCCTTTGTAGGCATTCTCCATTCAAACAATAAAATATCAGGATTTGCCAAGTAAGGCCAGTTTACTGGATATTTATTCAATGGATATAGAAAAATGATATCATTAAATATTGAAGTAGTTAACAGTGTTGGCATTTAGGGAATTATAATTAGGCTTTGAAGATGAAAGGAATTCTGCCAAGGCTGGGAGACCTAAAATTAAACCAACCAGCTGTGTTTTAGTTTTAGCACATGCTAATATGACGCAGGTGCATGTTGGACCATCCTTTAACTCTTCTCTGCAGCCTGCCCTATTCTATATTAGAATCCTTCTTTTTGACTAATTCAGGCAACAGGATTCTTGCTATTATGAAAAAAGGAGAGAGTAAGCAGGCAGATCAGAGAAATGACAAGAAAAGAATGTGTTTTCCCACAAATGCAAAGAAAATCAATTTTCTTTGGCTTGGTGTAGGATTATACAGTACAACAGTGAGGCTTATTCTACACCTCTTACCCTTTACTCTCATTGTAAACAATAGGACTGCTTCCAGAGTAAGAGACTATGCAACATGAGCAATGGAGGGCAGAATGTATTCTTGAAATTGCAGATTTCTTTAAGTTGCAAATTCTATGTATTATTATAATGATTATTATGGTGATATTATGGAGATAGCTATGCTTACCTTGTTTTATAAGTGCTTTGAGATCTACTGTGCTACAGGAGATAATAATAATAATTAATAATATTATCTATTTTCTGTAGTGCCTAGGAGCCCCAGTCATGGACCAGGACCCCATTGTGCTAGATACTGTACAAACACATGACAAAAAGACAGTCTCTGCCCCAAAGATTTTGCAGCCTAAGAACTTGTCTACATGAACAATATATTTGCGGCATGCTGGGGTGTGAATCTACTCTGCATTAGCCTCCCGTGAACTAATTGTCCATGTACACCCTGCTGATGAGCATTAATGTTTGTTAATGTGCTTTGATCTCGTCCCATTTCAAAGAGGATTAGCTTGACAATTCTTTTTTCAGCCTCTATGTAACATAATGTGTGTATGTATGTGTGTTTATGTGTATACACACACATAGATACAAGTATCGGGGGTAGCTGTGTTAGTCTGTATCCACAAAAACAACAAGGAGTCTGGTGGCACCTTAAAGACTAACAGATTTATTTGGGCATAAGCTTTCATGGGTAAAAAACACTTCTTCAGATGCATGGAATGAAAATTACAGATGCAGGCATTATATAATGACACATGAAGAGAAGGGAGTTACCTCACAAGTGGAGAACCATATGTACAGCGAGCGAGCGAGAGAGAGAGTTGAATTCTTAATGTTGTTAGGATAGTTAATAAGTTTAAGTTCTGTTAAAAAGGATTTTCTTACTTGTCGTTTCCCTGTTTGTGGGTTTTCTATTCACGGTACTGAAGTATACCCTGGTCACTGGATTTCAAGCTTCTTCCTCCAGGCCTGTGCAAGTGAGCAGACCTGCTCAATAGCTACTGAAATGCTTGAGAGAGGCAAACACAAATGACTATGCCAAATTTGTAAGCTGTCCAAGCCTAGGACGAAGGATAGGGAGGCTAGGCTGAAATTCCTGTTAATGGAGATGGTGCTCAGGCCATCATTGGAGCCGTCCCAGTCTGACTCAATGCCAAGTGCTGTAGCTTCAGTGTGAAGTTCACCTCCAGGGTTAGCAGAATCATGGCACCATTCTCCCTTGCCTGTACCAAGAAAGAAACACAAGGCTTCAAGATAGGCACTTGCCAAAGGAAGATCTACACCCTCTAAGTCTGGTAAGAGCATCAAGAAGGAGTGGAATAGAGTGCACCTTCAACCTAGGCACTCCTCCTCCAAATCTGTGCCTACGTTGGCACAGTTGGCTCTAGTGCCACAAGGGACACTGTTGAGTCCAGTGCCGAAAAAGGTACCATCAACTTCTTCAGCACCGCAACAAGAGACTATCTCAGTGCTGACCACTGAGGCTTTTGTGGCAGCAAGCAACCTGCTTTGTCTCACCTGCTTTGGTCAGGTGATTCCACCTCTGGTACCACAGTTGCCTGCTTCTTGGACAAGCAGTCTCTCAGTACCTTCCAAAGGGAAGCCTGCTATGATGGCATCCCTCCGCCCATCTCCTGGCTCCTGGCACCAACTGGATCGGTTCCACCATGGTCAGATGAAGGGGAATGCTCCTCATCATAGTTGAAGGTGGGGTTGTATATATCTCAACCCCAAAGCAGGACCCACCCGTCTCCGCACAGCTCCTCTCTTCCCAGCTACCACCATGATCCTTCAGTGGGAATGAAGCCTGGGCAATGAGGCCCTGCCCTTGGGGGTTTCCCTGAACATCCAGATCTTTCCCACATCATGCATACTCACTGGCCTCATCTAGAAGGGCCGAGTCTACTCACTGAGCAACTCCGTCCCCAGAATCCAGTAATGGTCATGGTACAGAGCATCAGGAGGAGGTTCCCGAGTGACAGCAACAGCTGGTAGAGGAGATTTTAACACCCTCCTCCAGTCTTGGCTTCATCTTTGTCCTCGCCAGACAAGGCCCTTTCGTCTGGCACACCTTCACCTTCTCCTCATGATTTTAAAGTTTATCAGGAGTTGCTAAAAGAGAGGGGCTGCAGACCTAGATGTACAGGTCAAAGAGGTTAGGGAATCTTCACATCACCTTGTCACATCACATCACATTGACATTTTATCATTATTGGGTCCCTCCAGGATAACTCTGTCAATTATTGAGGTGATAGAGTCTATAAGGCTCTATGGCAGTCTCCGGCTTCATTGCCTCCCACCTCAAAAAGAGCAGAAAGAAAATATTATTTGCCCTCCCAAGATTTTGAGTACCTCTGTACTCACCCACCAACTGGCTCATTACTCATGATGGCAGCTAATGAGAGAAAGTGTCATGGGCACCAGGCTACCACCCCGAAATACAAGGATGCTAAAGAACTGGATTTATTTGGCAGGAAGACTTATTCAACACAGCAGTTGTGTATCACTAATCAACAGGCTTTGCTGGGGTGGTACAATTTTAATTTATAGGGCTCCGTGGAAAAGTTCAGAGAGCTGCTTCTGGAGAATGCTAGACTGGGTTCTCGTCCCTAGTCAGTGATGGCAGGCTAGTCAAGAGAACATTGCTGAAGGTGGGGCTCGACGCTGCAGAATCAGCAAGTAGAATCATGGCTTCTTCTTCGAGTGCTGTCCTGTGGGTGCTCCACTCTAGGTGACAGTGCATCCCGGCACCGTTGATCGGAGATTTTCAGTGGCAGTGCCTGGTCGGGACGCACGCACTCAGTTGGTATCTCCCGTCTCCTGAGTGCGTGCGTCCCACACCCTCCTCAGTTACTTCTCAACTGTCCTCGGCTGAAGACGGGACTTGGAGCAGTGCTGCCTTTTCTTTCCTGGTCTCTATAGGAAACAGTAACAAAGAACACAGAAATAGTTATTAGTTACATCCCAGTTGTTTCCCTTCCCTTAGTATAGTTACATAGTTAGTTACTTAGTTTAAAAAAAAAATTTCACCTCAGGCTTGTCTCCCGTTGAGACACTCTCCCCTACCATTTCTAATTCACAATGCCAGGGGTTTCAGGATTCAAAAGGTGTGTTTCCTGTCAGGACTCCATGCCAGGGTCAGATGTGCACTCACATTGTGTAAAGTGCCTCAGAGAAACTCATGTCCCCGCAAAGTGCCTCCATTGCATGAGCCTCAAGTCTAGGGCTCGGCGCTACAGGGACCTGTGGCTTAAAATGCTGCTGATGGAAAAATCCCTACAGCTGCTTTCGGAGATGGGGAGAAGTAAACCGGCTCCCACACACTCCCCAGTGAGATCTGAATCAGTTGGGGGCATTGCTTCACCCTCCCTGGAGTGGAGGAAAGAAGCACAACAGTCTCAGAGGAGAGACTTTAACAAGGTTAGGGGCTCTCCCACAGGATCCCTACCCTCTGTGCTGACAGCGCCAAAGGCAGATGCCTCAGCTTTTTCTAACACCTCAGCCGCAGCTCCGACAGAGCGCAGAGGCAGGGACCTGACCTCCCGTGCCGGGAAGGTTCCCATGGCACCGGTCCCCTCAGCACTGACAACGGATGCGGTGCCGACAGCATGCTCCTCCTCGGCACTGAAAATGGACACGGTGCCGACAGCGTGCTCCTCCTTGGCACTGAGAAGAATGTTGGCACTGAGCCTGTCTTCCACCCGGGCACCAGCAGCGAACCCCCTGCAGGGCACCTCCGAGCGGTCTGCGGCACCGCTGTCACTTTCTCTTGATAATGCGCTAGAGCACAGAGCAGGCTCAGTGTAGCCCAGGGAGCAGGAGCAACAGTTTCTCACTCAACGTGACCTCTCAGTGCCACCTGAGCCTAACTCTCCGCTCCTAGATACACAGGGCTCACTTTTTGAACAGCCGCTCTCTCCACCTGAACTGGCTACCTTTACTGACAGCAAGCATGATTTAGAGCAGCAGGCAGCTGATTTACAGCTGCTTCTCCTCCTCCATCAGAACCTTTCCCACATCAGGTCACAGCTCAAGGCCACCAGCCTCAGTTTCCCTACTTCACCCCCCTGTGGGCGGCACCTGGGTTCTCCTACCCTATGCCTTGCCCTCAGTGGTACCCTTGGCCACATCCTCCTACCAATCATTCTCCTTCTGTGCCTCGATCTCCAGCTCTGTCCACTTTTAGGGTGCCTAAGTGCTCTTTTGAGACTGTGAGCTATGCACCATATCCTGACTCACCGACCCCTAACTCTCCATCAGCCCCAGACGGAGCCCTCTTCCCTCCGCCTCCACAGAACGTGGACGACTGTAAACAATTTCAAGAACTTTTCAGGAGGGTGGCACTCAGTCAAGATATCCCCTTAGAAGAGGTTCAGGAGACACAACACAGACTCCTCAGAATCCTTCAACTGTCTGTGCCCTCAAAGATCGCGCTCCCTATAAACGAAGCACTCCTGGAACCAGCTGACACTCTCTGGCAAACCCCAGCTTCTTTAGTACCGACTTGCAAAAAGGCCGAACATAGACCCTGCTAACTTCCTATTTTCTCATCCACCACTGAACTCTCTTGTCATGGATGAGGTCACACAGAAGACAAAACAGTCAAAATATCGGCCCACCCCGCAAGACAAGGACCTTAGATGCCTGGACGTCTTGGGTCGCAAGGTTTATTTGTCTTCCATTCTACAATTCAGAATTGCAAACTATTCTGACCTCCTCGCCAGCTACAACTTTGATAATTTTTGCAGGGAGAAAGGGCTACCGAAACACACACACTTTACCACAAAGGCTACCAAAATCCAGCCTCAAGTTCCTACTCCAATCTTCACACCTGGGCTCTCCTCCCATCCCTCCTACTGTCCCCATCCCACACAACTAACCCCCTAACAAAGGCTCTCCTCAATCTCCCTGCTATTTCCCACTCCCTACACACTTTCACCCCAGGGCAGTCACCTCCCTCTCTTCTACTACCCCC
Organism: Chrysemys picta bellii; assembly: GCF_011386835.1. Lineage (NCBI taxonomy): Eukaryota > Metazoa > Chordata > Testudines > Emydidae > Chrysemys > Chrysemys picta. The sequence goes on along the minus strand of NC_088791.1, from coordinate 86,730,252 downwards.
CTTCTACACACACACACACACACACACACACACACACATTGAGCCAACCCCCACCTTCAACCCAGACTGTCCCCTCCCTCCCCCTGCCACACCAACCCCCACCTTAACACCCTGCTTCTCCTACACCTCCCACACAGAGTCACTGCCAGCTCCCCCATCACACCCAGACTTGCCCCACAACTGTCCCTTTCCCCCAAAACTGGGCTGCACCCCCTCCCCTCCCCGGAGTGCAGGGAGGTAGTTTCTGGGCATTCCCACTGGCAGAGAGCGTGGCAGCCAGCACTGACAAGTCCCGCTGTCACTGCTCCCCCTGCTCCCCATACACCACAGACAATCCATGTGTGGGGGTGCTGAGGAGGTGTGAGGGGAGTGCAGGGTCAAGGCAGGGGCTCAGGGGTTTGGGGGGTGCAGGGGTTAGGGTGGGCAGGGATCGAGGGGTGCTCACACAGGGGGCTGGAGGGGGTATGCCCCAATTCCAGCCCCTTCCCCTAGGCCTCACCCCGGCTTGTCTTCTCCTCCTCCCCGGAGTGGTGTGCTGCGGCTTGCTCCTCCTTGCCCCCCTCTTGCCTGCAAGCCTGATCCAACTGACCAGCGGGGGGGAAAGGAACATGCATGCTGAGGAAAGAGGCAGGAGAGAGGCCTCGTCCCCTCCTCTTCTTCTCCTCCTCCCCCACGGACTCGGAGCGGCATCTTGCTGCTCCCTCCTCCCTCCTCCCCCTGGCAAGACATTTGTAGCACGCTGGGGAAAGGGGCGAGGCAGGAGCCAGGCTGCCAGCAGAGGCTGCCTCGGAGCCGCAGCAGCCTGCAGCATCAAGCTCTGACCCCACGGGGGTGGGGTGGGGTGGAGGAGAGCGCACCAGGGCCCCTTTCAACTGTGGGCCTGGCGCCATGGCGCCACTGGTGCCATTATAAATCCGGTATTGCCACTTCAAGCTACCCGTTTCGCCATCTCCCTCTTTCACAGCCTAGGCCTCCAAATAACCATCCGAAAATCCACCCTGACACCTACACAACAGATCGAGTTCATCAGAGCTCATCTCGACTCAATCCAGAGCAGGGCCTCGCTCCCATATCACAGATTCCTTGCTATCACACAGCTCATACACACGCTCTCTATTCGTCCCAGGACACAGGCAAGAATCTGTCTACAGCTCCTTGGTCACATGGCAGCCACCACCTTCGTGGTTCAGTACGCCAGGCTACACATGAGATGTCTTCAGGGCTGGCTCAATTCCAATTTCAAACCCAACAGACACACTTTAGGATGCTGCTAACTCCTCCTCCCAATGTTATAGCTTCTGTACATTGGTGGACAAGACCAGAAAACCTCTGCACGGGGTTTTCCTTCCAGCAATGATCCCCAATGCTCATGCTCACCATGGACGCTTCCCTAATCGGTTGGGGAGTGCATCTAGGGGGACGCAGGGCACAAGGCCGGTAGTCCACATCAGAGACGCACCTACACATAAATCTCTTAGAGCTCAGAGCAATGAGGCGAGCATGCCTTCACTTTCTTCCCCTCCTAAAGAACAAACCTATTCGGGTCTTAACAGACAACATAGCATGTATGTACTACATCAACAGACAAGGGGGAGCCCGATCACATTCCCTTTGAATGGAAGCCATCTGACTATGGAATTGGTGCATACAACATCAAATACAAATCATCGCTTCCTACCTACCAGGCTGCCACAACACTACTGCCGACGCACTCAGCAGGCACTTCTTGACAGAATACGAATGGGAGCTGCACCCTGCAATACTTCAACAGCTCTTCTCCCTCTGGGGCACCCTGTCAATAGACCTCTTTGAATCCAGAACCCAGAATCGAAAATGTCCCCTGTTTTGCTCCAGAGCGGAACTCAGGACTGCATCCTCATTCCGTGGAACAACTCTCTCCTGTATCCCTCTGCTACACAGGGTTCTTCGGAAGATCGTAGATGACAAGGCCCAGGTCATCCTTATTGCCCTAGCTTGGCCGAGACAGACGTGGTATCCCTACCTACTCCGCATGTCCTCCCGTCATCCACGGGCTATCCCCAACAGGCCAGATCTCCTTTCTCATAGACTCATAGACTTTAAGGTCAGAAGGGACCATTATGATCATCTAGTCTGACCTCCTGCATGATGCAGGCCACAAAAGCTGACCCACCCACTCCTGGACTAATTCTCTCCCTTGACTCAGCTGTTGAAGTCCCCAAATCGTGATTTAAAGACTTCAAGTCGCAGAGAATCCTCCAGCAAGCGACCCCTGCCCCATGCTGCGGAGGAAGGCGAAAAACCTCCAGGGCCTCTGCCAGTCTACCCTGGAGGAAAATTCCTTCCCGACCCCAAATATGGCGATCAGCTGAACCCCGAGCATGCGGGCAAGATTCTCCAGCCAGACCCTCCGGAAAAAGTTCTCTGTAGTAACTTTTAATATCCCATCATTGACCATTGTTACTAATTACCAGCGATGGCATATTATTGACCTATTGACTAAAATCATGTTATCCCATCAAACCATCCCCTCCATAAACTTAACAAGCTTAATCTTAAAGCCAGAGAGGTCTTTCGCCCCCACTGTTTCCCTCGTAAGGCTGTTCCAGAACTTCACCCCTCTGATGCTTAGAAACCTTCGTCTCATTTCAAGCCTAAACTTCCCGACGGCCAGTTTATATCCATTTGTTCTCGTGTCCACATTAGTACTGAGCTGAAATAATTCCTCTCCCTCTCTGGTATTTATCCCTCTGATATATTTAAAGAAAGCAATCATATCCCCCCTCAGCCTTCTTTTGGTTAAGGTAAACAAACCGAGCTCCTCGAGTTTCCTTTCATACGAAAGGTTTTCCATTCCTCGGATCATCCTAGTGGCCCTTCTCTGTACCTGTTCCAGTTTGAATTCATCTTTTTTAAACATGGGAGACCAGAACTGCACACAGTACTCCAAATGAGGTCTCACCAGTACCTTGTATAACGGAACCAGCACCTCCTTATCCCTACTAGAAATACCTCGCCTAATGCATCCCAAGACCGCATTAGCTTTTTTCAGGGCCACGTCACATTGCCGACTCAAAGTCATCCTGCGATCAACCAGTACTCCGAGGTCCTTCTCCTCTTCCGTTACTTCCAACCGATGCGTCCCCAGCTTATAACTAAAATTCTTGTTAGTCATCCCTAAATGCATAACCTTACACTTCTCACTATTAAATTTCATCCTATTACTATTACTCCAGTTTACAAGGTCATCCAAATCTCCCTGCAGGATATTCCGATCCTTCTCCGAATTGGCAATACTTCCCAACTTTGTGTCATCCGCAAACTTTATCAGCACACTCCTACATTCGGTTCCGAGGTCAGTAATAAATAGATTAAATAAAATCGTACCCAAAACCGAACCTTGAGGAACTCCACTGGTAACCTCCCTCCAACCTGACATTTCACCTTTCAGTACGACCCGCTGCAGTCTCCCCTTTAACCAGTTCTTTATCCACCTCTGGATTTTCATATCGATCCCCATCTTTTCCATTTTAACCAATAATTCCTCATGCGGTACCGTATCAAATGCTTTGCTGAAATCGAGGTATATTAGATCCACCGCATTTCCTTTATCTAAAAAATCTGTTACTTTCTCAAAGAAGGAGATCAGGTTGGTTTGGCACGATCTACCTTTCGTAAAACCGTGTTGTAATTTGTCCCAATTGCCATTGACCTCAAGGTCCTTAACTACTTTCTCCTTCAAATTTTTTTCCAAGACCTTGCATATTACAGATGTTAAACTAACAGGCCTGTAGTTATCCGGGTCACTTTTTTTCCCCTTCTTGAAAATAGGAACCATATTAGCTATTCTCCAGTCAAACGGTACCACCCCCGAGTTTACCGATTCATTAAAAATTATCGCTATGGGCTTGCAATTTCTTGCACCAGTTCCTTTAATATTCTCAGATGAAGATCATCCGGTCCACCCGATTTAGTCCCATTAAGCTGTTCGAGTTTGGCTTCTACCTCAGATACGGTAATGTCAACCCCCCCCCCCCTTTATTCCCATCCGTCACGCTGCCACTATTCCTAAGCCCTTCATTAGCCTCATTAAAGACCGATGCAAAATATTCGTTTAGACATTGTGCCATGCTTAGATTATCCTTAATCTCCACTCCATCTACAGTCTTGAGCGGTCCCACTTCTTCTTTCTTTGTTTTCTTCCTATTTATATGGCTATAAAACCTCTTACTATTGGTTTTGATTCCCCTCGCAAGGTCCAACTCTACACGGCTTTTGGCCTTTCTCACTCCATCTCTACATGCTCTGACCTCGATAAGGTAGGTTTCTTTGCTGATCCCTTCCATCTTCCACTCCTTGTACGCTTTCTGTTTTTGCTTAATCACCCCTCTGAGATGCTCGCTCATCCAGCTCGGTCTAAATCTCCTGCCCACGAACCGTTTTCCCTTCCTCGGGATACAGGCCTCCGACAGCTCCTGCAACTTCAACTTGAAATAATCCCAGGCGCCTTCCACCTTTAGATCCATAAATATGTTAGTCCAATCCACTTCCCTAACTAGTCGCCTTAATTTATTAAAGTTAGCCCTTTTGAAATCATAAACCTTAGTCTCTGATTTAATTCTGTTAATCCTTCCATTTAGTTTAAACCAAATTAGCTCATGATCACTCAAGCCAAGGTTGTCCCCTACAACCATTTCCTCACTAAAACCAAATCTAAAATGGCATCCCCCCTTGTCGGTTCAGCAACTACTTGATGAAGGAATTCATCAGCTATCACGTCTAGGAAAATCTGAGCCCTATTATTGTTACTAGCATTTGTTCCCCAATCTATATCCGGGAAGTTAAAGTCTCCCATGATTACACAGTTCCTATTAGTATTTACTTCCCTAAAAACATTAAAGAGTTCTCTGTCCATATCCAGGCTAGATCCCGGCGGTCTATGGCACACCCCAAGCACTATCCCAGGGGAGGCTCTAGTAGTTCTTTTACCCAATGTGAGTATTGCCCAGACAGACTCCGTCTTATCCATTCCATCACTTATTATTTCTTTACAGTTTATCTCATTATTGACATACAACGCTACTCCCTCACCTTTGTCTTTGTTCCGGTCCTTCCTAAACAGCACATACCCTTCCATACCTGTACTCCAGTCATGACTACCGTTGCACCACGTTTCGGTTATACCTATGATATCCGGTTTCATTTCTCGGACCAGGAGCTCCAATTCCTCCATTTTGTTACCTAGGCTTCTCGCATTGGTGTATAAACATCTTAATTTATGCCGTTTGGCCTCTCTCACATTCGTTGTCCAATTTGGTATGGACACCATACCGCCAGTATGACCTATTAGTCTAGTATCCATCCTCCCCCTCCTCCTTATGTCCAATCTCTTCCCCCCGGCTATATCCGTTCTTATCTCATTGTCCTCCCTCTCAGTGTTATAATCTGATGTGGAGATTAACTGGACATCTCCCAACCGTCTCCCCCAAATTCCTAGTTTAAAGCTCTTTTGATGAGATGTGCCAGCCTCCCTCCCAGAAGTCTATTTCCTTCCCTACTTAGGTGAAGTCCGTCCCGTGAGAACAGTTTTCTGTCCCCGAAAGCCTCCCAGTGGCCATACATCCCAAAGCCCTCTTTAAAGCACCACTCCTTTAGCCAACTATTTATCATCACAATCCTGTCACCCCTTTGCTGCCCTTCTCTAGGAACAGGCAGAATCCCACTGAAGATGATCTGAGCCTCGATTTCCTTAAGCGTCTTCCCCAGCCTGGCATAATCTCCCTTGATTCTCTCCAGCGAGAACCTAGCCGTGTCATTTGTTCCTATGTGAAGGATGATCAAGGGGTTCTTACCTGCTCCTTTTAGGATCCTTTTCAACCGCAGGTCCACATCCCGTATCTTAGCGCCCAGTAGACAGCACACCCTTCTGTTCTCTGGGTCTGCCCTGGTCACAGACCTCCTCAGTAAGGAGTCCCCAATCACGTAAACCTGCCTTTGCCTGGTGACAGTGCGATCTACTAATCTATCCCCTGTTCCCTCAAGTTGCAACCCCTGTCCATTCCTATTTTCCCTTATAATCCCCCTTATGCCATCCTGTATCCTCCCGGGGCCCAGATCTGGGGCTGTCTCCATCAACTCCTCTCCTCTTTCTATGGGACTAGCTGCTCTTCTCTTCTTCCTCACCCTCCCACCTTCAGTTACCACCTGCTGCACCCCTTCCTCGTTTTCCAAACACCCAAACCTGTTCCTGAGCTCTATTTCTCCTTCACTGGCCCTCCTTGTCCTTGGCCTGCTTCTCACGGTCACATGCTTCCACTGCCCTTGTTCTCCCCCCGGCATTCCCCCCAGGACAACGGATGGGTTCTTCATCCCCAGCTGCAAAAGCTCCACCTCACAGCCTGGTTCCTTCATGGTTCCAAACCCATGAACTAGCCTGTTCCGAGCAAGTCCAATATGTCCTCCTGCACAGTAGAAAAGACTCCACTCATAAAACCTACCTGCAGAAGTGGAAGCGTTTTGCCCTCTGGTGCTCACGTAATCACTTAACGCCTAATATGGTGACTCTCCCTAATATTCTAGACTACCTCCTGAAACTAAAACAGGACGGACTTTCGCTCAGCTCCATTGAAGTGCACCTGGCAGTGCTTACCACCTTCCATGACCTATTAGAAGGTTATTCACTCTTTACCCACCCACCATAAAACCTGAAATTTACCCAACGGCGGCTACATGGAATCTTAACCTTGTTCTTCACACTCTCATGAAACCTCCATTCGAACCCTTGGCTACCTCCTCTCTTCTCCATATGTCCATGAAGGTAGCTTTCTTCAGTTGCAATAATATCAGCAAGGAGAGTAGGTGAAATAAGCGTCCTGATGGCCCATCCTCCCTACACAATCTTCTCCAAAGACAAAGTCACTCTGAGACCACATCCTAAATTTCTCCTAAGGTGGTATTTACCTTCCACCTCAACCAACCTATATACTTACCTACTTTCTATCCCAAATCTCACAAGACTCCGCACGAGGCAACCCTGCATTCTCTCGACATCAGGTGACCAATCGCCTTTTATTTAGACAGGACTAAGCCATTTTGTAAGTCCCCACGACTCTTTGTCTCCATTACCGAAAGGTACGGCTATCTCTAAACAACGTCTGTCCAAGTGGATCTCTGACTGAATCAGATCCTGTTACTGCATGCAAAATATTCAACTGCCCAAAGTCATTAGAACTCATCCCATTCGAGCTATGTCGACATCCGTTGCCTTCTTACGTAATGTACCCATTCCTGACATCTGCAAAGCGGCTACATGGTCATCTGAACACACATTTGCCAAACACTATGCTCTCATGCAAGACACCACGGCAGACACCATAGTAGGCCATACAGTACTATCTACAGTACTCACTGCCGCATCTCCAAAGTCCCACCAACCGTAGTTGCTACACATTCACCTAGAGTGGAGCACCCACAGGGACAGCACTCAAAGAAGAGAAAGTTACTCACCTTGCAGTAACTGAAGTTCTTCGAGATGTGTGTCCCTGTGGGTGCTCTACTCCCCACCCTCCTTCCCTCTACTTCACAGTACTAGTATGATTCTCCACGGTAGAGAAGGAACTGAGGAGGGTGCGGGACGCACGCACTCAGGAAGATTCCAACGAGACGGGAGATACCAACTGAGTGCGTGCGTCCCGACCAGGCACTGCTACTGAAAATCTCCGATCAACGGCGCCGGGACGCACCGTCACCTAGAGTGGAGCACCCACAGGGACACACATCTCGAAGAACTTCAGTTACTGCAAGGTGAGTAACTTTCTGTTCTGCAGCGGTCATATGTAGATCATCCTCGCTGCAGTCTTCTGGTCGTTCCTATGAAGTACAGAGTACTATTCAAGACTTGATATTTGAGGGTCCTTCTCTGTTCTTGGACCGGAGGAACAGCAAGCTCCATGGACTTAACAACTCTAGAGCCACCCCAAAGTTCTTAGGTCTATACACTCCTGCCCCAGTCAGGAAACACTATCAGCCACAGCAGACTCACCGTTTTTTGCTGATCCTTCTCAGCGGGATCTATCAAAAAAGAGATCATAGGGTAATAGGTGTAGGCCTCCCACTCCTGCTGCTTCAGCTCTGGCTCTGGGCCCCTGAAGACACCTGGGAACTGCAAAACAGACATTTTGATGGGCCAGTCAGAATTGGCAAACCAGTTTTCATATGTTCAGACCCAAACCTCTCATTTTTTCAAATCTTCTGTCCCACTTCCACAGTGCTTGGTCTTTGGAATCCGTGGGGCTTTCCCCACCCTCCAGATCATATTTCAGGCACTCCTATTCCTATTCAGTGGCATCAGAAAGGCATGTGGCACCGACCCACTGGGCAGCACCCACTCCTGACACTGGTATTGAGCTGGGTACTGGACTCCAAGAGCCAGTTCAGGACCATTAAGATCAAGAAAGGGAGGAAGAGCATCTGCAGCCAGTGATGGCCTCTTCCTCCTCATCTGACAAGGCAGTCTCAGGAGGGGCATGTTGCCTCCACCAGAAGACTATAAGGGCACCAAGAATTGTTAAAGAGGTTTGTGTTAAGTCTGTGCATATTAATGGAGGAAGTCAAAGAATCCTCTCACTGCTTGGTCAATATTTTAGCCACTCTCCTTTTCATCATCTGCTGCCAATGAGAATGAAAGGCAAAGGCATTAGGGCACAATGCTAAAATCAAAAGACTCAAAGAAGTTAGATCTGTTTGGTAGGAAAGTTTTATTCTACCCAGGGTTGCAGCTCAGGATTGCAAACCATCATGCGCTTTTGGGCAGGTATGATTTTAACGTATGAGACTCCATGCTAAAATTTAAAGGCATGCTCCCAGAAGAGGCTAAGCAGGAGTTCTCCTTGCTAGTGGATGAGGGATAATTGGTGGCAAGGTCCTTGCTGCAAGCTGCTCTGGATGCTGCTGACTCAGCTGCTATGTCCATGGCTTCGGCAATGGCCATCCATAGGAGCTCCTGATTGCAGTCCTCTGGGCTCCGCAGGAGGTCCAACAGACTGTGCAAGACATGCCCTTTGAGGGATCCTCGCTTTTTTCGGAGCAGACAGATGCTAAGCTCCATGATTAAAAGGCTCGAGGGCAAGCCTAAAGTCCCTTGATTGTACACCCCAGGCCCTTCCAGGAAGAACTTCTGTCCTCAGCAACCCCTCTGGTATTCTGCTCTAGCTGTTTGTGAAAACTTGGAGAAAAAGAAGAGTAGAGGTTATTGCTATAGACCACCTCCTCCTTCTACCTCTGGATCGATGCCTGCCACACCTAGAAATTCAAGGATTTCTAAGCAGGTGTTCTGAAGGGCTAGTCAAGGATGCTGTATTAGTTCCCAGGATACCAGCCCCCATTTTTCCTTTGCTTGCAAACCACCTTTCCTGTTTCCTTAGTGGTTGGTCCCGTATTACCATGGACTGTTGGGTATTGAGCACAGTAGAAGTAGCTACACCCTCCATTTTATTTCCGTCTCTCCTTACCACCTTCCTCCCCATCCCTGTTCAAGAACCTGTCTCATGAAGAACTTCAGGTCTAGGAGGTTCAATCTCTTCTTCAGGTGGGAGCCATCGAGGAGGTTCTGCAGAATTTTAGACAGAAGGGTTTCTACTCCCGTTATTTCCTAATCCAGAAAGCTAAGGGAGATCTCAGACCTATTTTAGACCTGCGTCAGCTCAACAAATATCTCAAAAAGATAAGTTTTACATGGTCACCCTGGCACCCATTAATCACTCTCTGGATCCTGGAGTCTGGTATGTTGCCCTCCATTTAAGAGACACCTACTTTAATGTGTCAATATACCAAGGGCATAGAAAGTTCCTCAGATTCGTAGTGACACACTCAGATTACCAGTTCATGGTGCTTCCATTTGACCTATCTGCAGCAACTTGGGTGTTCATAGAATGTATAGCCATGGTAGCAGTGTTCCTCAGGAGATTTAGGAGTGCAGATCTACCCTGAAATGGATGACTGTCTAGTCAAGGGCTGGTCAAAAGCTCAGGTTATATCCAGTGTTCAACTCATTCAATCAACCTTCAAGGCTTTAGGCTTACTGATCAATGCAGACAAGTCTAACCTTAGCCTAGTGCAAAGAATAGTGTTCATAGGGGCTGTCTGGGACTCTATCCAGAATAGAGCATTCCTCCCAGAGTCAAGATTGTAATCTATTTGATCTCTCATATCAGACTTCAAGATTCATCCAATCACACCTGCCTGACACCGTATGAGTCTCTGCGATGATCCCTGCTCGGGGGTTGGTTGGCAGGATAGCATCTCCTAGTGGTTATGGCTTAGGCCCATTACTTGCAGGGGCGGGTTTTGGTAGGGGACCCCGGGCCCTGCCACCCCATTTGACTCTGAACCAGGGCCCTTTGAGGGCTATCAGTGATCTGACAGCTGGGGATATTTATGGTCTCCCTCACTGGGCCACTTCCTATCACCTTCCCCTTCCCCAATCCTCCCACTGCAATTGTTCAAGAGCTGCTGTCTGGGTTAAGGTGGTATGAATGGTATTCGCTTATCACAAGGCACCTTCTGGTGGCTGTGTGTAGCATGGGTAGCTCTTCTTCTTTCTCGGATGGCACTGCTTTCTCCCGCAGTATGGCCCACCCTCCTGGGCCAGGTCAGTCCTATGGCTTTCCTTCATGGGGGTAGTACAAGAAAAATAAAGGGCATTAATAAAGTCTGGAGTTTGTATGAGAGGAACAGGGGAATTCTTCCCTCTCAGGCTTTTTCTGTAGTAGGTCCTCCCTTCTATCAGGGTGGGACCTTTGGGCAGTTGTCTTAGGAAGATTTCTGCCTTTCCTCAGCTGTTCTCTGCTGGAGTTGCAGGTTGCAGGTCTGCTCTCTTCCCTGGTCTGCCACCAAATGAGCTTATCCCCTGCCTTTTAACTCCTCCTCCAGTTAGTGCATTTCCTACAGGTGTGGTGGGGACAGGGCTGTCTGAGCCCAGAGCAGTTGCTTCACCCCTTGTTGCCCAGTGTGGGGTTTGTACACCCCATCACAAGCTCCTAAGACATATGGCCTTGTGCACATATGTAGTACAATTCGCAAGGCTGCACCTCCGACTCCTTCAGATACAGCTGGCCTGAGCGTACTCACCACTGTGCTCATAGTACCTTTGTGGGTTCTAATTTTGCTGAATTGGTGGTTGGATCCTCTCAAAGTTTGTGTGAGCATTCTCTTCCTCCACCCTGAACCATCAATGACTCTGGTCTCAAATGTGCTGGCTCTAGAGTGGGGAGCTCACCTGGAGCCCCTCCGAACTCAGAGTCTTTGATCCTTGACAGAGCTCCCTCTTCATATCAACATCAGAGAGCTCAAGGTGATTAATCTTGCCTATCAGGCTTTCCTACCTCATATCAGGGGGAGAAAACTGTTTGTCCTTACAGATATCACAGCAATGTTTTACCTCAATGGGCAGGGAGGAGCTCAATCATTCCTCCTGTGTCCGGAAGCAGTTCACCTTTGGGAATTTTGCATAGCCCATTCAGTCAACCTCGAGGCTTCTTACCTTCCAGTGGTGCAGAACAAGCTAGCAGACTGCCTGAGAAGGTCATTTTCCAGTCATGGTAAGTCGTCTCTTGGTCCATATGTAGGCAGATGCATTTTCCCCAAATAGACCTATTTGTGAACAAATGCAACAGAAAATGCCACCAATTCTGCTCCCTCACAACCACAGTGCAGGCTCCATCACAGATGCCTTCCTGCTACTCTGGACTGGAAAGCTTTACTATGCTTTCCCCCCAATTCCACTCCTACAGAGAGTGCTACTAAAGATCAAGCGAGAACATGCCTGGGTTATATTTGTAGCCTCAGTGTGGTCCGGCCAACACTGGTTCTACACTCTACTGGATTTCTCAGTGGCAACACCCATCTCACTCGCGTTGCACCCAGATTTGATCTCTCAGGACCATGGTTGGCTGCTTCACCCAAACCTGCAATCCATTCATTTAACAGCCTAGAAGCTTCATGGTTAAATCCCAAAGAACAGGCTTCATTGGAGCAAGTTTGCCAGGTCTCACTGAGCAGCAGAAAGCCCTCCACCAGAACTACCTATTTGTCAAAATGGAAGCTGTTGTGAATCTGAGCTAGTCAAACCAGAATCTCACTGATGCATTTGTCTATCCAACAAATACTGCTGCACCTGAAACAGCAAGGCGTAGCAATTTCCTCTATCAAGGTTCACCTGGTAGCAATATCAGCTTTCCACCCTCACGTGGATAACTGTTTTGTAGACAAATAGAGTCCTGGAACGATTGTACCCTTAATTAAGGAAGCCTGTTCCCTCTTGGGAATTGAACTGGTTTTATCTAAACTTATGAGATTACTATTTGAGCCATTAGCAACATGCTCCTTACTACACCTTTCATAGAAGGTAGTTTCCTAATTGCTATCACTTAGGCGAGAAGGGTCTCTGAGCTGCATGCTTTCACATCCAAACCACTGTACACTGTCTTCTTTAAAGACTTATTCTCTCATCCGAGTTTTCTCTCCAAGATAATTTCAAATTTTCATAACAATCAATCAATATACTTATCTGTGTTTTATCCAAAACCTCAGACAAATAGAGATAAGTAATGGCTACACACATTGAATGTTAGATGAGCACTTGCATTCTATATAGACATTATCAAACCATTCGGCAGCTCACCCAACCGTTGGTGGCTGTAGCGGACAGAATGAAAGGTTACCTCTTGGGTAACTTTTTGTATCTGTGCTTGTTATGAACTGGAAGGCGGTTCACTACCAGAAAGCAAGGTGCTCACTTCCAAGGTGGCAAGCATCTTCAATGGCATTCCTAATGCAGATTCCTCTCCTGGACATCTGTAAAGCAGCAACCTGGTTGTCAGTGCAGACTTTCTCCTCCCTTTAGGCCATCACCCAATACTGAAGAGATGATGCCAAATTTGGTCAAGCTGTACTACAGCCTGTGTGTACATGAACTCCAATCCCTTCACATATTTAACTGATTGGGAGTCACCAAGAGTGGAATGCACATCCACCATCATTTAAAGAAGAAAAAACGGTCACTGACCTTTTGTAACTGTTGTTCTTCGAAATGTGTTATTCATGTCCATTCTATGACCTGCCCTGCTACCCACTACATCAGAGTTTCCAGAAAGAAGGAACTGAGGGGTTGGCTGGGCCCTTTATCCCGGTGACAGTGGCGTGTGGCAGCAGAGGACACTTGAACCGCCCCTATGGGTATCATTGAGGGAAAAAATTCCAGCATGCACACCAAGAGTGAAATGGACATGTGCAACACATCTCAAAGAAGAACAGTCACTAAAGGTTAGTAACCATTTTTTTCCACGAGGCCTCTGAGGGAAGGTGTTTTATTCCCAATATTTCCTAATTCCAAAAGTGAAGGGGTGTGTGTGTGTGTCTAAGACCAATTTTAGATCTGTATCAACTCAACACATTCTTAAAAAGGATAAAGTTTGCATGGTCACTCTAGCTTTTATTATCCCTTCCCTGGATCCTGGGGACTAGTATGCTGCCCTTGACTTAAAAGATGCCTACTTCCATGTGGCAACCGATTAAGTTCACAGGAAGTACCACTGACTTCTGGCAAATCAAAACCATTACCAGTGCACTATACTACCTTTCAGCCTGTCAGCAGCTCCCAAGGTTTTACAAAGGTCATGGCAGTAGTAGCTGCATTCCTTCGAAGAGCAGGAGTGCAGGTTTACCCCTACCTAGATGACTGGCTTGTCAAGGTCTGGTCCAAATGGCAAGTGCAGAGCAGTGTTGCTGTGAGGCAGTTAACATTCAATGCTCTGTGTTACTCAACACAGAGAAATCTCTTCTGTCCCCAGTCCAGAGGATAGAGGTATAGGAGTACTGGACTCAGCTTAAGCCAGGGTCTTCCTTCACACTCCAGGTTCCAGGCAATTTGTTCAATTGTCATTGGTTTGAAGGCTCACCTGGTCACAACAGCACAACAGCTGGGTCATATGGCCTCTTGAACTTATATGGTTCATTATGCCAGACCACAACTCTGCAGGGCTGGCTGGCATCAGCCTACTCTCCAAGCTGCCATCAGTTTGACTCTGTGGTAAGAGTGGCCTCTCGTGTCCACACCTTCCTAGATTGGTGGACACATCAACCCACTGTATATGTAGATATTCTATTTGCCCACCCACAACCGACTCTCATGCTAGTGGCAGATGCTTCAGCCCTGGGATGGGAAGTCCACCTTGGTTCTCTAAAGATGTAGATTCTATGGTCCTCAGAGGTCTTAGCTTTATACATCATTGTAAGAGAACTGAAAGCTATCAGACTGGCTTGCCAGGTATTTCTATCACAGATCAGGGAAAGCAGCCTGTTAGTCCTCACAGACAATGTGGCGGAAATGTTTTACCTTGATAAGCAGGGGAGAGCCCGCTTTTCTCCATTCTGTCAAGAAGTGACTCTACTCTGGGAGCTCTCAATTGCCCACTCAATATATCTAGAAGCATCTTACCTGCCAGGCATACAGAATGACCTAACAGACTACCTGAGCAGATCATTTATGAGTTATCACAAGTGCTCTCTTTGCCTGGTTGTGGCCAGATACATCTTCGGTTTTTCCCCAAGTAGACTATGCGACAAAGTCCAACAGAAAGTGCCATCAGTTCAGCTCCCTATGGGGCCACAGTCTGGGTTCCATGACAGATGCTTTTTTACTGGTGTGGTCAGTCATGATCCTCTAAGCTTTTCCACCAATCCCACTCATTCATAGAGTATTGCCAAAAATAAGACAGGACTAGGCCAGAGTCAGGCTTGTAGCCCCAGCAGGAGCCCAACAGCACTGGTTCTCCACTCTCCTGATGCTGTCAGTCAAACCTCCAATCACTTCCACTGGACTTGGACCATAATCTCCAGGATCATGGTTGCCTTCTCCACTCAAGCCTGCAATCCCTTCAGTTAGCAGCATGGATGCTGCATGGCTAAATACTAGAGAGCAGGCTTGCCTGAAAGGCGTTAAAGACATCCTACTAAATAGTAGAAAGCCTTCTACAAGACTTACCTTATTAAATGGAGCATTTCTCCATCTGGGCTCATCAATATGGGGTATTAACATCCAGTTCTTCAATTCAACATATTCTGGATTACTTGTTATATCTGAAACACCAACATTTGGCAATTAGTTCTGTCAAGGTACATCTGGCTGCTATTTTGTCCTAAGGTGGACAATTGCTTTATTTTTTCCAATGTCCATAAGATTTTTAAAGGGCTTACTCAAATTATACCCTCATGTATAAGAACCCATTCCCCTTTGGGTTCTAAACTTAGTATTGTCAAGACTTATGAGTCCCCCATTTGAACTGTTGGATACCTGCTCTCTGATGCTTCTACCAATGAAGGTGGCTTTTCTGGTAGCTCAGCCAGAAGTGTGGGAGAGCTGCGGCCATTAATATCAGGACTTCTATATACAATCTTCTTTAAGGATGAGGTTTGCCTACATTCTCATCAGAAGTTCCTCCCAAAGGTGGTTTCCTCTTTCCACATCAACTAGTTAATTTAAGAACATAAGAACATCAGAATGGCCACACCGGGTCAGACCAAAGGTCCATCCAGTCCAGTATCCTGTCTACCGACAGTGGCCAATGCCAGGTGCCCCAGAGGGAGTGAACCTAACAGATAATGATCAAGTAATCTCTCTCCTGCCATCCATCTCCACCCTTGGACAAACAGAGGATAGGGACACCATTCCTTACCCATCCTGGCTAATAGCCATTCATGGACTTAACCTCCATGCATTTATCTAGTTCTATTTTAAACCCTGTTATAGTCCTAGCCTTCACAACCTCCTCAGGCAAGGAGTTCCACAGGTTGACTGGGCGCTGTGTGAAGAACTTCCTTTTATTTGTTTTAAACCTGCTGCCCATTAATTTCATTTGGTGGCCCCTAGTTCTTATATTATGGGAACAAGTAAATAACTTTTCTGTATTCACTTTCTCCACACCACTCATGATTTTATATACCTCTATCATACCCCCCCTTAGTCTCCTCTTTTCCAAGCTGAAAAGTCCTAGCCTCTTTAATCTCTCCTCATACGGGACCCGTTCCAAACCCCTAATCATTTTAGTTGCCCTTCTCTGAACCTTTTCTAATGCCAGTATATCTTTTTTGAGATGAGGTGACCACATCTATACGCAGTATTCAAGCTGTGGGTGTACTACGGATTTATATAAGGGCAACAAGATATTCTCCATCTTATTCTCTATCCCTTTTTTAATGATTCCTAACATCCTATTTGCTTTTTTGACTGCCGCTGCACACTGCATGGACATTTTCGGAGAACTATCCAGGATGACTCCAAGATCTCTTTCCTGATTAGTTGTAGCTAAATGAGCCCCCATCATATTATATATATAGTTGGGGTTATTTTTTCCAATGTGCATTACTTTACATTTATCCACATTAAATTTCATTTGCCATTTTGTTGCCCAATCACTTAGGGTACGTCTATACTACCCACTGGATCGGCGTGTAGTGTTGGATGTATCAGGGATCGATTTATCGCGTCTCATCTGGATGCGATAAATCGATCCGCGAATCGACGCCCATACTCCACCTCGGCAGGTGGAGTAAGTGGAGTCGACGGGGGAGCCGTGGGAGTTGACTAGCCGCCATGAGAATGGCCAAGTAAGTTGAACTAAGATACTTCAACTTCAGCTATGCGAATAGCGTAGCTGAAGTTGCGTATCTTAGTTTGAACCCCCCCGCTACTGTAGTACAGGCCTTAGTTTTGTGAGATCTTTTTGAAGTTCTTCACAGTCTGCTTTGGTCTTAACTATCTTGACCAGTTTAGTATCATCTGCAAACTTTGCCACCTCACTGTTTATTAATTTCTCCAGATCATTTATGAATAGGATTGGTCCTAGGACTGACCCTTGGGGAACACCACTAGTTACCCCTATACATTCTGAAAATTTACCATTTATTCCTACCCTTTGTTCCCGGTCTTTTAACCAGTTCTCAATCCATGAAAGGATCTTCCCTCTTATCCCATGACAACTTAATTTACGTAAGAGTCTTTGGTGAGGGACCTTGTCAAGGCTTTCTGGAAATCTAAGTACACTATGTCCCCTGGATTCCTCCTTGTCCACATGTTTGTTGACCCCTTCAAAGAACTCTAATAGATTAGTAAGACATGATTTCCCTTTACAGAAACCATGTTGACTTTTGCCCAACAATTTATGTCCTTCTATATGTCTGACAAGTTTATTCTTTACTATTGTTTCAACTAATTTGCCCAGTACTGATGTTAGACTTACTGGTCTGTAATTGATGGGATCACTTCTAGAGCCCTTTTTAAATATCGGCGTTACATTAGCTATCTTCCAGTCATTGGGTACAGAAGCTGATTTAAAGGACAGGTTACAAACCATAGTTAATAGTTCTGCAATTTCACATTTGAGTTCTTTCAGAACTCTTGGGTGAATGCCATCTGGTCCCGGTGACTTGTTACTGTTACTGTTAAATTTATCAATTAATTCCAAAATCTCCTCTAGTGACACTTCAATCTGTGACAATTCCTCAGATTTGTCACCTACAAAGGACGGCTCAGGGTTGTGAATCTCCCTAACATCCTCAGCTGTGAAGACTGAAGCAAAGATTTCATTTAGTTTCTATTGGAATGAAAGGCAGTCAGGAGTGCCTGTCTTCATTTTCAGCTTCTCATTACAGGAAAGTCTATCAAAATCATGGCAGACAATGTAGCCTGCATGTTTTATATTAACAGGCAAGGCAGAGCAAGATCCGCCTCTCTGTGTTTAAGCAGTAAAGATATGGAATTGGTGCATAGTCCATCACATTCACATTTCAGCAATATACCTTCCCGGAGTGCAAAACTCCCCTGGCCAGTGTTCTCAGCTAGCACTTCTCCCAGGACTACAAATGGGAATTGGATCCATGAATACTAGATGATATATTTTGAACAAGTGGACCTCTTCGCCACTGCCACAAACAGGAAGTGCCATCTGTTCTGTTCAAGAGGGGATTGAGACCCCGATTTCCTGGGGGATGCCTTCCTTTTATCTTGGTTGAAGGGTCTGTATTACATGTTTCCCCCAATGCCTCTAATTTTAAGGGTGATGAACAAGATCAGGCAGGATAAAGCCAGGGTTATCCTAATAGTCGTAACATGGCCAAAACAAACATGGTACCCTTACTTGTTTAAATTGTCTCCTTGTCTGGCAATCAATCTTCTGTGCATCCCTTGTCTCCTCTACCAGGATGTCAGCCAAGTACTTCATCCCAACCTATACATTCTCAGTTTCCAGGTGTGGCTCCTCAGTGGTTTTCAGGGATAGAATCTACCTGCTCTGAAGAGGTACAGCAGGTATTTTTAAACAGTAGAAAAGAAGTTACCCATAATATTTACTTTCAGAAGTGGAAAAGATTTAACTATTAGTGTGAAAATCAGCAACTTGCACCTGAATCTTCTTCACTTTCACTTATCCTGGATTAGCTGCTACAACTGAATAAAACAGGTTTATCAAGTAGCTTAATCAAGGTTCATTTGGCTGTGATAACAGTTTTTCATTCTCTAGTGGAAGGGATCTCAGTGTTTTCTCACCTTACAACTGTAAGGTTCATTAGAGGACTGAAGAACCTCTTCCCTTAAGTAAAGACTCCCACTTCAGTTTATTATCTTAATCTAGTTCTCAGAGGTCTCACAAGACCCCCATTTGAACCAATGGCAATCTGTTCCTTACTGAACCTGTCTGGGAAGATTGCCTTGTTAATAGCCATTACATCAGCTCTCAGAGTTAGAGAAATCAGGGTGTTGATAGCTGATCCTCCCTTACAGTATTCTTTAAGGACAGAGTTTCCCTATGTCCACACCCTAAATTCCTACCTAAGGAGTCTCTAAGGCTAGGTCTACACTACCCGCCTGAATCGGCGGGTAGAAATCGACCTCTCGGGGATCGATTTATCGCGTCCCGTTGGGACGCGACAATCGATCCCCGAATCGGCGCTCTTACTCCACCAGCGGAGGTGGGAGTAAGCGCCGCCGACAGAAAGCCGCAGAAGTCGATTTTGCCGCCGTCCTCACAGCGGGGTAAGTCGGCTGCGATACGTCGAATTCAGCTACGCTATTCACGTAGCTGAATTTGCGTATCTTAAATTGACTCCCCCGTGTAGTGTAGATGTACCCCTAGACTATTTATCTCCATTGTGGACAGATCTAAGGGATCCACTCTTTCTACACAGAGACTATCAAGATGGATTTCAGAGTGTATTATCACTTGTTATGTTTCCCACTGTGATGGTCTTCACTTGGTCAGGCCTTAGGCCTTTTGATAAGCAGAGGGAGGGTTTGGTAGGGGAGCCTGGGCCTCCCACTCCATCAGGCTCTGGCCCAGGGCCCTGTGAAGGCGACAGGCAGGTCTAACACCCAGGAGCACCTTAAAGCTGCCCTCCCTGTGCCACTTTCCTACCATCCCCTATTGTCCAAAGTTCACAATCTGTAACAGGAGGCTGTGAAGGGGGACAGCTGATCACTTGGCACCTCTGAACATCCGGGCATGGCATAGTAGTTCTCTCCCTCTTGGGGTGGTGTCTGCCTTCTCTCATGCCCTGGCCCTACAGCCATATCAGTTCCAAGTCTCTCCGCTTCCGGGGATTCCATAAACAAAACACAGGAAGCCGACACTTGATCAGTAGATGGGGCGGGGGAGGAATGCCTCCCTCTCTGGGCATAACAGAAGCAGGTCGTCTCTTCCATCAGGGAGGGACCTTCAGGCAGTTGTTGAGGGGAGAGCTTTTGTCTTCCCTCAGCCCTTTTCTCACAAGCTGCAATTTATATATCTTTTCTCTTCCCTGGTCTGACCACAAGTGAGCTTTTCTGCTCCCTTTTAACTCCTCCTCCAGTTTGTGCATCTCTTGCCAGTGACAGGGCAGGGCAGGCTGACCCCAGAGCAGCCTTTAACTCCTTGTTGCCCACTGCGGGGTTTGTATACCCCATCACACCTTCAGTCTATAAAGAAAGGGGAACATATGACAGTCCAGCTAGTCAAGAGAGTTTATAAATGTCACCCAAGAAACATACACTTGTAAAAATCTTCAAAGAATTCTGAAAGATAAGATGCTTTACTTGGCGTATATTATTTCCTTGCTAATCCCAGTCTTTGCCTCAGAGGGTTACTTTTAATGTTGGGTTTTATTATTTATATTATTATTATTGTTGTTGTTGTTATTACTAAATTTCATAACCAGGCTAAATTAATATGTTGCTGACAATGGATTTTAAATAGCTTGGGAAGATTTCATTGTCAAGGAAATAAGCCATTATTGATTTATAGAATAACTGCCCACATTACAAGTGAGATACCAGTGAGTTAACTTCTTGTGGTTCTCTGCTATATGTTACAATATGTGTAATTATCTCCTCTTGTTATTAGTGTATCTGCATAAGCAGATAACATGAAACCAAAAGGGTGAGGAGTCAAAATATCTTTGTCTAAACTAAGTCTAAACTATCTTTGTCTAAACTGAATCACTTAGAAAAATGAAGTCATGTAGCACAAGTTAACTTATTATGTATTGTTCTTATTTAATGTTTGTATTACAATAGCACAGAGAGGCCCCATTCAGGATCAGTATCTCATTGTGCTAGGCAGTGTACAAACATGTATTAAGACAATCAAATATATACAATATGTACATTTGCACATCTGATCATCATTCTAGCTATAATAAACTGGCTGATCTCTCATAAGCATTGCAGCAGAGTTGAGTCTTGAGGAGAGATTTGAAGGTGGAAAGGGTATGGAGTTAACCTTTAGAATACTGCATTTTCTAGACTGCCAGCTAAAATAAAGTTTAGGAGGATGTTGTGCATGCATGTGCATGTAACATGGTATATTTGATCCCCAAAGTGTTAATAAGCAATAATTTTTTTTTACATTCATTAGCTTATATTAATAAAAATAAATAGCAATTTAAAAAACAAAGATTGAAAAATGGCTTTCAACAATAATAATAGAATAGAGCATTTGATGTGTGCATTTTAAATACAGAAAGAGATGCTTTGCCTGCGCCACTCTATGTACTTTGCTGCCCCAGGCACGGCAGTCAGGCGGCTTTTGGCAGCATGCCTGAGGGAAGTCCGCTGGTCCCGCGCCTTTGGCGTACCCACCGCCGAATTGCCGCTAAAGACAGCGAAGAACCAGTGGACCTCCCGCAGGCATGCCGCCGAAGGCAGCCTGACTGCCGCCCTCACGGCAATCGTCAGGCTGCTCCCCGCAGCTTGCCGCCCCAGGCACGCACTTGGTGCGCTGGTGCCTGGAGCCGCCCCTGTGCTTTACAATATTTAAAATAAATAACACTGCACAGCAGTCATTTGTGAATGATTGTGCATGGGAAAATGAAAAATAGAAATACCTTTTCATGAGAAAAAAGTTATCATATTTTTGGTTGGAAAAATTATGAATTTAAGAGTTGTGGTGTGTGTGTGTCTTTTTAATTACAGAATACATAAAAACAGGAAATGCAACCATTTTGGAGGAACCCACACAGGAATGCCTAGTGCCAGAACATCAGTCTTGCATTTTATCCCCAGAAGTTTCTCCATCACAAATGACTACAAGTAAATATTTCTGTTTTATGACTGCAGAACCCATGCCAAAGATTCTCTCTCTAATAATATATTTTATATTACTAATAAGAGTTTATTTTATACTAATATACATTAGAGAGAGAGGAAATAAAGGAAGATATTGACATTAAGAAGCTTTATTCCTCAGGGAGACTAATGAGTTTGCCTCCACACTCCAATAAATAGAATAGCTGATTTTCTAATATTTGCAGTATATACCATAATGAGTGTTATGTAGGAAGTAAAGAGCTACTAATGGACCATAATACATTATAATGAGTCTGTCTTATCTCTTTTTAATTTGTTTAATGTTAAGGTACAACTTTCACACCAAAGCAAAATAGAAACATGCTCTCTGTGCTACAGGGCTCTGCTGGCACTTCCCCTTTAAGTGCCCAACACAGTTTATTCTTTCTCTCCCATACAGCTAGCTTCTCCTTTATTTCCCCCTCCCCGTAAAGATCACTTTTATATGATGCACTCCCATTCTCCGTGCAGAGAACTTTTACACCATGACTTTCTTGTACCATAACTATTACTGTGGTCCCTGGGTGCTTTCTTCTCAGGTTACACATTCACACACACTGCACAGGACCAGAGTTTAATACTTCCCTTCCCCCTCATCCTCTTCCACAGTTAAGAGCTCTCCTGTTATGATGCCCTTCCACTCTCTGTTTAGAAATATCCCTGCTGTAGATGCTCCCCATAACTCTGGTAGAAACAACCCTAAGCCTGGCTCTTGTCACTCCAAAAAGAAACATTCCTCTAAGTGAAATTCCAAAGTACTCTCTAGCAATAAAGCTTAATCTTTTCACTTTTACTGCTTTCTTCCCCTACAAGAAGGATCTAGACCCACCAGAAAACTCAACTTACTCCTGAGGACCAGATTCTGATATTCCTAGTCATGTTGAGTAGTACCTTACTCCACAAGTAGCCCCTTTGACTTCAGTGGGATCATTCCTAGAGCAAGGTTCTATTTAACAAAAGAGAATATTAGAATGTGACCTGAAATTAATTAATACAAATTTAAACATAAAATTTCCTTTCTTGTTAATAGTAAGATCTTGGTCTTACATTTTTTGTTTCCACATTCAGGATGTGAATAATGTAAGAAAAAATGATTAATTTTGTTTGTTTAGTTTTCTTTAACTGGACTTTTAAAAAAAGGCCCAGAGACATGGTTTTAAAATGTTTTTAATAGTGATCTCTCTAATTTTCATCTTATTTTCTTTATTACAACATGCATTTTTATTAACTTCTGTTTTCTAATCAGAAAGCAAAATATGAAGGATTAAAAATCCTGATTCTGAACCATGTTCTACCCATAATTTTTGTGCAAAAATTGTAGTTAATGGGAGTTTTGAGTATAGAAAGTCCATGGATTTTCAAA
This sequence comes from Chrysemys picta bellii, assembly GCF_011386835.1. Taxonomy (NCBI): domain Eukaryota; kingdom Metazoa; phylum Chordata; order Testudines; family Emydidae; genus Chrysemys; species Chrysemys picta. The sequence continues at coordinate 86,707,261 of NC_088791.1, read as the reverse complement.
GCCAAATGGGAGAATTTAACATACAGCTCCTGTATGTACTCATGCTGAATAGCACCTTAATCTGGAAGCGGTCGTACTGATTTCAATGGACTACTTTCAGAATAAAGTGCTATTCAATGTGAGTAAGAATATTAGAATCTGGCTGGCCCTAATTAATTCATGGTCCCCATTGCCTCATCAGCTGTGGACCTTGCATCACTAAAGGCAGCCATTAACAAAGGAATAACATCTTCAAAGTAAAGAATTTAATAACCAGACCCTTAATCCTGCAATACCCTGAAACTCACCAAATTCGGATTTTTGGTAGACAGCTAGAGGGAGCAGGTTTTAGTATTATTGTTTTTCACTGAAAACATCTTGTCACAAATCCCAGAGAGTTTGATCCCAGGGACAGACGGAGTCTTATAGAACCTAGCCAACACCTTAATTGCCCACAGATAGAAACAGGTAACCAATGCAAAGCATTTTGTGTGGTTATAGCAGGTTCCCCAGTCTAGAGATGAATGTTGGCGTTCTTCACTAGCTGCAGTTTTTCAGGTTTAGAGGGCAGAGAGAAGGTGGAGTCATGGCCAATGCCCCATCCACAGTGGCACACAGTGTACAGGGGAAAGCAGAGGATGAGCTAAGATGTGAAAAAATTATCTCAGATATATCTGCCTCTCAGTGCTCGTCTGATGGCTCCATTACACTATCCTTTATTCAGGGTTGTCTGTCAGAGTCAAGATATAGACTATAAGGATGCAATGTAAGGAATAGTCTTAGTATCATTATATCTACCCCAAGATTCAAAAGTTTTGGATTACTTTTTAGCAACAAAAATCCCCCTTAAATTCTAATTATTCTGACTAATTATATTTATTTTTTAAAAGGTGAAGCTGTGACTGGAGAGTTATCAAAGCTCTTAGATGAAATCAAACTGTGCCAAGAAAAAGAATATTCTTTTGAAGATCTGTGTCATACAATATCAGACCACTATCTGGACAATTTTAGTAAGATATCAGAAGAAGAATTTGTGAGCAATGGAATCCAAACTAAACTTATAGTAAGTAAGGTGGGATATCAAATTAACTTTTTCAATTATATTTTACATTACTTATTGTACATTTAAGAATTAAAAAAAGGAAGTAATATAAAGAAGACTGATATAAGAAACCTAAGTATCTGTAAAAGTATATAGTGTGTGTGTCTTACAAATATAGGACCAGATTATGAACTCCTTACTGGTGAGCAGTTACTCACACAATGACTTCAATGGCACCATTTTGGTGAGAAACTGCTCGCCAATGTGAGTAGAGGGTTTATAGTCTAGCTCATAGGCTGCATCCTGCAAATAGTTACAACAGAGCATAGAGCTTTCTATTGTGAGGAATACCTCTGAAGTCAGTCAACTATTATACCTAGTACTAAGTGCTCACAGGACCATGCACAGAGTACTCAGTCCTGTAAGATGCTGAGCATCTTCAACTCCATCCTCATATAGGATTAAAAATATATGTATGCAAAGGAATTAATAGCATTAAAGGAATAGGATCTGGTACTGTACCTCTTTATTGACATTAGTAGCCATTGACTTCAATGATTTTAGATAGGAATTTGACTTAAATAGGACTATTCCTGTGAATAAAGGTTCCCAGGATTAGTTTCTTATTGTACAGTAACAAGATTGCTTCCTTTAAACCTGATTCTGCCACAGTTATTTATGTTGAATTGTACCCTACTCATTGAGTAAAATCAGTGGGACTACTCATGGAATATGGTGGCTGAACTGGGCCATTTGTGTTCTCAAAGGAAACAAAGTCAGCTGCCACCTTCAGATAATACAGTTCTGATATAAGAATTTTAACAGCTATGGTAAATACAAAGGTAAATACAAACAAAATATACTGAAACAGATTTTCTTTCACTTTACTAGGCAGTGGTATCCCTTTGATGGGCTAATCTGATAAACAATATCATACCTTGGAGGCAGGAGGCTTTGGAGGACGTAGTGGCTGTTCTATAATACTGCCCTGCTTCAGTTTCCTGTGGGAAAAAGTCTCTTTACCCTAATGGGCTGCTGTTCTCTCTTCAGCTGTCAGCTCCATTTCAGATTCATAACAATATAAGAATGGCCATACTGGGTCTGACCAATGGTCCATCTAGCTCAGTTTCCTGGCTTCCAAGAGTTGCAAGTGCCAGATGCTTAAGAGGGAATGAATAGAACAGGACAGTTATCAGGTGATCCATCCCCTGTTGTCCACTCCCAGCTTCTGGCAGTCAGAGGTTTAGGAACACTCAGAGCATGAGGTTGTGCCCCTGACCATCTTGACTAATAGCCATTGATGGACCTAGCCTCCATAGACCTACCCAGTCCTTTTTTGAGCCCAGTTATACTTTTGGCTTTCACAACATTCCCTGCAATGTGTTCCACAGGTTGACTGTGCATTGTGTGAAGACGTACTTAGAATCATAGAATCATAGAATATCAGAGTTGGAAGGGACCTCAAGAGGTCATCTAGTCCAACCCCCTGCTCAAAGCAGGACCAATTGCCAGCTAAATCATCCCAGCCAGGGCTTTGTCAAGCCGGGCCTTAAAAACCTCCAAGGAAGGAGACTCCACCACCTCCCTAGGTAACGCATTCCAGTGTTTCACCACCCTCCTAGTGAAATAGTTTTTCCTGATATCCAACCTGGACCTCCCCCACTGCAACTTGAGACCATTGCTCCTTGTTCTGTCATCTGCCACCACTGAGAACAGCCGAGGTCCATCCTCTTTGGAACCCCCCTTCAGGTAGTTGAAGACTGCTATCAAATCCCCCCTCATTCTTCTCTTCTGGAGACTAAACAATCCCAGTTCCCTCAGCCTCTCCTCATAAGTCATGTGCTCCAGACCCCTAATCATTTTTGTTGCCCTCCGCTGGACTCTTTCCAATTTTTCCACATCCTTCTTGTAGTGTGGGGCCCAAAACTGGACACAGTATTCCAGATGAGGCCTCACCAATGTCGAATAAAGGGGAACGATCACGTTCCTCGATCTGCTGGCAATGCCCCTACTTATACAGCCCAAAATGCCGTTAGCCTTCTTGGCAACAAGAGCACACTGTTGACTCATATCCAGCTTCTCGTCCACTGTGACCCCTAGGTCCTTTTCTGAAGAACTGCTACCTAGCCATTCGGTCCCTAGTCTGTAGCAGTGCATGGGATTCTTCCGTCCTAAGTGCAGGACTCTGCACTTGTCCTTGTTGAACCTCATCAGGTTTTTTTCGGCCCAATCCTCTAATTTGTCTAGGTCCCTCTGTATCCGATCCCTACCCTCTAGTGTATCTACCACGCCTCCTAGTTTAGTGTCATCTGCAAACTTGCTCAGAGTGCAGTCCACACCATCCTCCAGATCATTAATAAAGATATTAAACAAAACCGGCCCCAGGACCGACCCTTGGGGCACTCCGCTTGAAACCGGCTGCCAACTAGACATGGAGCCATTGATCACTACCCGTTGAGCCCGACGATCTAGCCAGCTTTCTATCCACTTTACAGTCCACTCATCCAGCCCATACTTCTTTAACTTGGCGGCAAGAATACTGTGGGAGACCGTATCAAAAGCTTTGCTAAAGTCAAGGAATAACACATCCACTGCTTTCCCCTCATCCACAGAGCCAGTTATTTCATCATAGAAGGCAATTAGGTTAGTCAGGCACGACTTCCCCTTCGTGAATCCATGCTGACTATTCCTGATCACTTTCCTCTCCTCTAAATGTTTCATAATTGATTCCTTGAGGACCTGCTCCATGATTTTTCCAGGGACTGAGGTGAGGCTGACTGGCCTGTAGTTCCCCGGATCCTCCTTCTTCCCTTTTTTAAAGATGGGCACTACATTAGCCTTTTTCCAGTCATCTGGGACCTCCCCCGATCGCCATGAGTTTTCAAAAATAATGGCTAATGGCTCTGCAATCTCACCCGCCAACTCCTTTAGCACCCTCGGATGCAGCGCATCCGGCCCCATGGACTTGTGCACGTCCAGTTTTTCTAAATAGTCCCGAACCACTTCTTTCTCCACAGAGGGCTGGTCACCTTCTCCCCATGCTGTACTGCCCAGTGCAGCAATCTGGGAGCTGACCTTGTGCGTGAAGACAGAGGCAAAAAAATAATTGAGTACATTAGCTTTTTCCACATCCTCGGTCACTAGGTTGCCTCCCTCATTCAGTAAGGGGCCCACACTTTCCTTGATTTTCTTCTTGTTGCTAACATACTTGAAGAAACCCTTCTTGTTACTCTTAACATCTCTTGCTAACTGCAACTCCAAGTGTGATTTGGCCTTCCTGATTTCACTCCTGCACGCCTGAGCAATATTTTTATACTCCTCCCTTGTCATTTGTCCAATCTTCCACTTCTTGTAAGCTTCTTTTTTGTGTTTAAGATCAGCAAGGATTTCACTGTTTAGCCAAGCTGGTCGCCTGCCATATTTACTATTCTTTCTACACATCGGGATGGTTTGTTCCTGCAACCTCAATAAGGATTCTTTAAAATACAGCCAGCTCTCCTGGACCCCTTTGCCCTTCATGTTATTCTCCCAGGGGATCCTGCCCATCTGTTCCCTGAGGGAGTCAAAGTCTGCTTTTCTGAAGTCCAGGGTCCGTATTCTGCTGCTCTCCTTTCTTCCTTGTGTCAGGATCCTAAACTCGACCATCTCATGGTCACTGCCTCCCAGGTTCCCATCCACTTTTGCTTCCCCTAGTAGTTCTTCCCTGTTGTGAGCAGCAGGTCAAGAAAAGCTCTGCCCCTAGTTGGTTCCTCCAGCACTTGCACCAGGAAATTGTCCCCTACACTTTCCAAAAATTTCCTGGATTGCCTGTGCACCGCTGTATTGCTCTCCCAGCAGATATCAGGGTGATTAAAGTCTCCCATGAGAACCGGGGCCGGCGATCTAGCAACTTCTGCTAGTTGCCAGAAGAAAGCCTTGTCTTATGTTTGTTTTAAACCTATTAATTTCATTGGGTGACCCTGGTTCTTGTGTTATGTGAAGGAGTAAATACATTTTCCTATTCACTTTCTCCACACCATTCATGATTGTAGAGACTGCTATCATATTACCCCTTAGTTCTTCTCTTTTCTAAAATGAACAGTTCTAGTCTTTATAATTTCTCCTCATCTGGAAGTGTTCTATACCCATAATCAATTTTGTTGCCCTTCTCTGTATTTTTCCAATTCTAATATATATTCTTTAAGATGGGGCGACCAGAACTGCACACAGTATTCAAGGTGTGGGCATACAATGGATTTATATAGTGGCATTATGATATTTTCTGACCTAGTATCTATCCCTTTCCTAATGGTTCCTAACACTCTGTTAGCTTTTTTGACTGCTGCTGCACATTGAGCAGATGCTTCCAGGAAACTATTCACAATGACTCCAGTATCTCTTTCTTGACTGGTAACAGCTAATTTAGACCCCATCATTTTGTATGCATAGTTGGGATTATGTTTTCCAATGTGCATTACTTTTCATTTATCAACATTTAATTTTATCTGCCATTTTGTTGCTTAGTCACTCCGTTTTGTGAGATCCCTTTGTAACTCTTTGCAGTCAGCTTTGAACATAACTGTCTTGAGTAATTTAGTATAATCTGCAAATGTTGCCATCTCACTGTTAGCCCTCTTTTCCAGATCATTTCTGAATATGTTGAACAGCACAGGTCCCAGTATAGGTTCTTGGGGGACCCTGCTATTTACCACTCTCCAATGTGGAAATCAACCACTTATTTCTACCCTTGGTTTTCTGTTTTTTAACCAGATACTGATCCATGAGAAGACCTTCCCTCTTGTCTAATGACTGCTTACTTTGCTTAAGAGCCTTTGGTGTAGGACATTGTCAAAGATTTTCTGAAAGTCCAAGTACATTATGTCAGCTGGATCGCCCTTGTGCACATGCTTGCTGACGTCCCCAAAGAATTTTAATAATTGGTGAGGCATGATTTCCCTTTACAAAAGACATATTGATTTACCCCAACAAATCATGTTCATCTATGTTTCTGATCATTCTGTTCTTTACTATAGTTTCAACCAATTTGCCTGGTACTGAAATTAGGCTTACTCACCTGTAATTGCCAGGTAATTGTAATTCATAAGGTGTCAGTCCACTCAGTCTCTCCCTGGCTGCCAATCAGTCTGGCAGCACTTTGTCCCCAGTGTTCATATAGATTCATGGATTCCAAGGTCAGAAGGGACCATTGTGATCATCTAGTCTGACCTCTAGTATAACAGAGAACTTCCCCCAAATAATTTCTAGAGCAGATCTTCTAGAAAATCATCCAGTCTTGATTTAAAAATTGTCAGTAATGGAGACTCTACTGTGGTAAATTGTTCCAATGGTTAATTACTCTCACCATTAAAAACCTATGCCTTATTTCCTATTTGAATTTGTCTAGCTTCAACTTCCAGGCATTGGATCATGTTATATCTTTCTCTGTTAGACTGAAGTGCCCATTTTTAAATATTTGTTCTCCATGTAGGTACTTACAGACTGTAATCAAGTCATTCCTTACCCTTTGTTAAGCTAAATAGATTGAGCTTTTTAAGTCTGTGAGTATAAGGCATGTTTTCTAATCCTTTAATCATCCTTGTGGCTCTTCTCTGAATCTTCTCCAATTTATCAACATCCTTCCTGAATTGTGGGCACCAGTATTTCATCAGCAGTCACACCAGTCCCAAATATAGAGGTAAAATAACCTCTTTATTCCTACTTGATGATCAGATTAGCCCTTCTGGCCACAGTATCACAGTGGGAGCTCATGTTCAGCTGATTGTCCACCATGACCCCCAAGTCTTTTTCAGAGTCACCTCTTCCTAGGATAGAATCCCCCATCCCGTAAGTATGGCCTACATTCTTTGTTCCTAGATGCATACATTTAACCACATCAAAATGCATATTGTTTGCTTGCTCCCAGTTTACCAAATGATCCAGATCACTTTGAATCAGTGACCTGCCCTCTTTATTATTTACCACTCACCCAATTTTTGTGTCAGTTGCAAACTTTATCAGCTGATTTTATGTTTTCTTCCAGGTCATTGGTAAGATGTTAAATAGCATAGGCCCAAGAACTGATCCCTGTGGGATGCCACTGGAAACAAGCACCCTCAATGATGATTCCCTGTTTACAACTACATTTGAGATCTATCAGCTAGTCAGTTTTTAATCCATGTAATGTGTGCAGTGTTAATTTTATATCGTTCTAGCTTTTTTAACAAAATGTCATGCTGTACAAAGTGAAATGCCTTAGAGAAGTCTACGTATATTGCATCACCACTGTTACCTTTATTAACTAAATTTGTACTATTATCAAAAAAAGATATCAAGTTAGTTATATAGGATGAGTCCCCAATTATCATTCACATTTTTTCTGAGTAAATTCTTCCACACAGCTTATTTGGCTCATAATTGTTTTCAGCTTTGTGAAATTGGCCCTCTTAAAGCACCATATATAATTCAAATTTGATCAAGTCATGATCACTTGTACCTAAGTTACCATTAATTTTCTGTGATAATTTCTTCTTTATCTGTTAGAACAAAGTCTAATATAGAATTCCTTTGTGTTGGTTTCAACACATTTTGAGTTAGGAAGTTGTCATCTATTATGTTTAGAAATTCCAATGATATTTTAGTACTGGCATCATGAGACCTCCAGCATATGTCACTCAAATTTAATTCCCCCATGATCACACAGCTTTTTATCCTATATGTTGTAGATAGATGTGCAAGGAAGCAGTCACTCTGTTCCCTAGTGAGATTTGGTGTTCTGTAGTAGACACCAACTAGTAATCTTCTGCTTTATTTATTAAGAAATTGCTCCAGAAGCATTCAAGATAATTTTCTTCAGAGCTATAAATGATTTGGAAACAAGTAATGCCATTCCTCCTTCCCCTTTGGCCACTCAATCCTTCCTAATTAGGTTATAACCATTGATTTTAACAGTCCAGTTGTGCAGACCATCCCACCAGGTTTCAGTAATCCCAACTAGATAGAATTTATATTAATAAATGAGCAATTCCAATTCCTCTTGTTTGTTACCCAGGCTCCTAGAATTGGTGTATAGGCAATTAAGGAATTTCTTCTCTTCATGTCCTTTGGTTCCTTGATTAATTTTGTGCTTAATTAAAGACTGTATCACAATGCCTACACACAAGAAGGCCAAATTAAAGTTACAGCTTAATTGTAGATATTCCCAACTTTGGGTGCTTGACTTTGCACCCTTAACTTTCTTTTAATGCAGTTTTTTGGATTTAATATTAGTTAAAAGTAACTATTAAAACAACTGATTTGTTAATCTAAATTAATCTACCACAAAAATATTCATAGTACAAGTTGTTGCTTGCAATTCCTTGCTAGCACTCTTCACCTAGTTAATGGCCTACTTGAGCCTTTATTTGAAACCCTGACTATGGGATGTTGTTCAAATGAGCCTTTCCAGGAGGAATTGCAAAAAAGAATTGTAACTCCAAGGCACCCTTCTGAGTCACAGTTCCCCCTGAGCTCCTATGTTGGCCAAGGGAGGGGGAATATGTTGGGTTGGCCTGTTGTCAGACACAGCATACTCCCTTCTCTGTGTGTTGTGATAGGTGAAGTCATGGCTGTTCTTACCCTACACTGCTTTCTGCCCATTGGTTCACACTGGGGCATTGCAACCCTGTTGAGTATATTTTCACTCCACAACCCCACATAGACTCTACATCTAGGTAAGCACTGGATGGATGTGCAGGTAAGTTAGAAGGGATTTATACTCCCTTACTGCCCTACAAAGGCACCTAAGTCCATGTCACAGTTATCAGATAACATGATGTTTGCATCAGAAGAAATTGCTCAAAGAATAATTGAGATTGACTAAGCAACAAGGAATGAAAGGAACACTGGACTGATGCTTATTTGAAAATGTATAATAGAAATTTGAGTAGAAAAAGACATAGGGCAAATCTTTCACACTATGTGTAGCCTAAGTAAACAGGTTTTGCATGTACAAGCATTCCTTTTAGGAGAAAATCAAGGCTATCTTAAGCATGATTGAATAGATTGGTGCCAATGACAGCCTTTGACAATGAGATTTCCTAGTTTCTGATGTATTTCACTTTTCCTTAGAGATAGTATAATTTTAAAAATCTTTATTTTCCAATAGATGGCAGTCTGGCTCAGTATTTTAAAGAACAAAAGCAGCCATCTTATATAAGAATTTTTCAACTTATAATTTTTTTCATTACTGTGTTAAGGTGATAGGTTTTTAAACAGAATTTGCTGGACAAATTGCTTAGAAATAAAAAAATCTTTATTTCTTTTAATGAGAGACTCTATTGATGTAGTAAAAATGAATAGCATAGGTATATAAGAAGCAAGCTAAAATCGCAGGGACAAATTTAGGGGTGTGTGTACAGTAACTTACATATCAGTAAGTGGATGCTAAAGGAGTCTAAATGAATCCAAGGGAAGCTAAGGATGTCTACTTGTATTCCAGGGAGCCAGAAGAAAGGGATGTAGCAAGAGACCCAATACAGCGATGTAAACCCACACAGGCACACTGCAACATTTTTCCCCCCACCCCTTCTGTATGTATATTGCTTCAGTTTAGATGCCACTTTCCTTAAACTCTAATATATAGCTTACACCAATACAAGTTTCTGTGCAGGCTTGATATTGCTGCTCACATTTTTAAGCTCCAGAGTCAAAATAGAAATGTGCAGTATGTATAATAATGGATTTGTTTAGCTATGCTTATGTGAGAGCAAGTGCAGAGAAAAAATACAGAGGAAAGGAGAAACAGTGCAATTTTGTCCAGATCAAAAATAAGTCATGTGAGTGCCCTGGAACTATGTGTGTATGTTTTGTTTGATATGGGTAGCCTATAGGGTTGCCAACCATCTAATCACACTGTAGTGAGGCGGTGGGATACCCCACAGCCCCGCTGAGGGACGAGCCTCCCCTAGCACCAACGTGAGTGGAGTCAGTGGATCCTGCGCCCACCACCCAAAGGTCACGGTGCAGGACAGGAAGTAGAAAAGCCCAACTGCAGAGCTCACTTGAAAGCCAGCCGCCGGAGAGGCCAGATGCCTGAGGCCTAGCTCCGGGTTGGGAAACGCCAGCAGGCTGCGGCCGACCCGAGGAGTGGTCAGGCCAGCCAAGCCTACCTCTGGCCAGCTACCCAGAGGAGCAGCCAAGCCTACCCCTCGCCAGCTACCCTGAGGAGCAGCCGAGCCTACCCTTTGCCAGCTACTAGGGTGACCAGACAGCAAGTGTGAAAAATCGGGACAGGTGGTGTGTGTGTGTGGGGGGGGGTAATAGAAACCTATATAAGAAAAAGACCCAAAAATCGGGACTGTCCCTATAAAATCGGGACATCTGGTCACCCTACCAGCTACCCTGAGGAGCAGCTGAGCCTATCCCTCGCCAGTTACCTGGAAACCTCCGAGGACACCGCCCTAATCCAGGTACCTTATGAGGGGGAGTCCGGAAGTAGCCCGGGGGCAGCCGATCCTGGTCTGGCTGCAGCACTGCCAGAACCAATGTCAGTGTGTTGCGGTCAGGAGTGAAATCAGGAAGGCCAAATCACACTTGGAGTTGCAGTTAGCAAGAGATGTTAAGAGTAACAAGAAGGGTTTCTTCAGGTATGTTAGCAACAAGAAGAAAATCAAGGAAAGTGTGGGCCCCTTACTGAATGAGGGAGGCAACCTAGTGACCGAGGATGTGGAAAAAGCTAATGTACTCAATGATTTTTTTGCCTCTGTCTTCACGAACAAGGTCAGCTCCCAGACTGCTGCACTGGGCAGTACAGCATGGAGAGAAGGTGACCAACCCTCTGTGGAGAAAGAAGTGGTTCAGGACTATTTAGAAAAACTGGACGTGCACAAGTCCATGGGGCCGGATGCGCTGCATCCGAGGGTGCTAAAGGAGTTGGCGGGTGAGATTGCAGAGCCATTAGCCATGATTTTTGAAAACTCATGGCGATCGGGGGAGGTTCCAGATGACTGCAAAAAGGCTAATGTAGTGCCTATCTTTAAAAAAGGGAAGAAGGAGGATCCGGGGAACTACAGGCCAGTCAGCCTCACCTCAGTCCCTGGAAAAATCATGGAGCAGGTCCTCAAGGAATCAATTATGAAACATTTAGAGGAGAGGAAAGTGATCAGGAACAGTCAGCATGGATTCACGAAGGGGAAGTCGTGCCTGACTAACCTAATTGCCTTCTATGATGAGATAACTGGCTCTGTGGATGAGGGGAAAGCAGTGGATGTGTTATTCCTTGACTTTAGCAAAGCTTTTGATACGGTCTCCCACAGTATTCTTGCCGCCAAGTTAAAGAAGTATGGGCTGGATGAATGGACTGTAAGGTGGATAGAAAGCTGGCTAGATCGTCGGGCTCAACGGGTAGTGATCAATGGCTCCATGTCTAGTTGGCAGCCGGTTTCAAGCGGAGTGCCCCAAGGGTCGGTCCTGGGGCCGGTTTTGTTTAATATCTTTATTAATGATCTGGAGGATGGTGTGGACTGCACTCTCAGCAAGTTTGCAGATGACACTAAACTAGGAGGCGTGGTAGATACACTAGAGGGTAGGGATCGGATACAGAGGGACCTAGACAAATTAGAAGATTGGGCCAAAAAAAACCTGATGAGGTTCAACAAGGACAAGTGCAGAGTCCTGCACTTAGGACGGAAGAATCCCATGCACTGCTACAGACTAGGGACCGAATGGCTAGGTAGCAGTTCTGCAGAAAAGGACCTAGGGGTCACAGTGGACGAGAAGCTGGATATGAGTCAACAGTGTGCTCTTGTTGCCAAGAAGGCTAACGGCATTTTGGGCTGTATAAGTAGGGGCATTGCCAGCAGATCGAGGGACGTGATCGTTCCCCTTTATTCGACATTGGTGAGGCCTCATCTGGAATACTGTGTCCGGTTTTGGGCCCCACACTACAAGAAGGATGTGGAAAAATTGGAAAGAGTCCAGCGGAGGGCAACAAAAATGATTAGGGGTCTGGAGCACATGACTTATGAGGAGAGGCTGAGGGAACTGGGATTGTTTAGTCTCCAGAAGAGAAGAATGAGGGGGGATTTGATAGCAGCCTTCAACTACCTGAAGGGGGGTTCCAAAGAGGATGGAGCTCGGCTGTTCTCAGTGGTGGCAGATGACAGAACAAGGAGCAATGGTCTCAAGTTGCAGTGGGGGAGGTCCAGGTTGGATATCAGGAAAAACTATTTCACTAGGAGGGTGGTGAAACACTGGAATGCGTTACCTAGGGAGGTGGTGGAGTCTCCTTCCTTGGAGGTTTTTAAGGCCCGGCTTGACAAAGCCCTGGCTGGGATGATTTAGCTGGGAATTGGTCCTGCTTTGAGCAGGGGGTTGGACTAGATGACCTCTTGATGTCCCTTCCAACTCTGATATTCTATGATTCTATGATCCCCACTGACACAGCAGCGAGTCTTCTGCCGCTGCTAGGGCCCCGGGCTGGGACGCAGTGGAGTGGGTGGGCCTGCGTCCCTGCTGCCACCCCACTCATGGGTGGCAGTCTCCCCCTCGCACCAGACGCTCAGAACCAAGAGCTCCTGACTGTTTGTTTGCTGTCCTGCCCTGACCCAAGGCCTGGGCTTCTATTGAACTATTGGCTCTGCCCCTGCCTAAGGGCCTGAGCTCCTGTTTGTTTGCTGCCCCGCCCTGACCCAGGGCCTGGGCCCATAGTGAACTATTGGGAGGCGGTGGATTACCCCACAGCCCCGCGGAGGGACGAGCCTCGGCCGAGCCCTTCTACACACACAAACCCAAACACCCTTGCCTCGCCCCCTGCCTGAGGCCACACGCCTTCTCTGAGGCCCTGCCCCATTCACTCCATTGCCCCTTCTTCCGTTGCTCGTGCTATCCCCCACCCTCACTCACTTTCACCGAGCTGGGACAGGGGTTGGAGTGCAGGAGGGGGTGAGGGCTCTGGGCTGGGGCAGAGGGGTTCAGAGTGTGGGAGGGGCTCTGGGCTGAGCCTGGGGCAGGGTGTTGGGGTGCAGGAGGGGGTGTGGGCCAGGGTGCAAGCTTTGGGAGGGAGTTTGTATGCTGGAGGGGGCTCAGGGCTGGAGGGGGCTCAGGGCTGGGGTGCAGGAGGGGTGCTGGGTGCAGGCTCTGGGAGGGAGTTTGGGGGCAAGAGGGGGCTCAGGGCTGGGAAAGGGGGTTGGGGTGAGGGTTTCAGGCTGTGGCTGGGAGTTTGGGTGCAGGAGGGGGCTCCTGACTGGGGTAGGGGATTGGAATGCAGGAGGGGTGCGGGGTGCAGGCTCCATCTGGGAGGCGCTTACCTGTGGTCCCTGGGACAGGCAGGGGGTTCTGTGCGCTGCCTGCAAGTGCTGCTCTGCAGCTCCTATTGGCTGGAGTTCCCAGCCAATGGGATATGCGGAGTCAGTGATCCAGGCAGGGACAGTGTGTGGCGGCCCCCCCCCCCCCCGCGGGGGCCACAGGGATGTGCTGGTTGCTTCCAGAAGTGGTAGGGGCCAGGGCAGGCAGGGAGCCTGCCTTAGCATCGCCGATTGTTAGTGACCCATCTCCCGGTTTGGCTGCAGGAGCCTCCAGGAGATAAAGCCCGATTCCAAGAGACTCCCAGCAAAACCAGGAGGGTTGGCAACCCTAGTAGCCTATGGAATCTATTGATTCGTAGAACAGAAATGTGGTATCAAGGAAACTGCTACAACTCCCACACATGTATGCACAAGATTTTCATACTGCATCCAGTACTTCAATCCCTTTCTTTCATAAATGTGATGATATACTTTAATTACAGTATTTTTGATATGTTGATTATTCAAGACAAGTACTTGTATAATAAAAAAATAAATAGTTAAAAGTGTAAAGTTTAAATGTATGCAGAGGAAAAAACCTAACTGGTATAAAACATAAAACCATTAATTTCTCACTCTCACTTCTCCTGCTGGTCCTAGCTACCTGTAGATTCATAGAATCGTAGAATCATAGAATATCAGGGTTGGAAGGGACCTCAGGAGGTCATCTAGTCCAACCCCCTGCTCAAAGCAGGACCAATTCCCAACTAAATCATCTCAGCCAGGGCTTTGTCAAGCCTGACCTTAAAAACCTCCAAGGAAGGAGATTCCACCACCTCCCTAGGTAACCCATTCCAGTGCTTCAGCACCCTTACTCCTTGTTCTGTCATCTGGTACCACTGAGAACAGTCTAGATCCATCTTCTTTGGAACCCCCTTTCAGGTAGTTGAAAGCAGCTATCAAATCCCCCCTCATTCTTCTCTTCTGCAGACTAAACAATCCCAATTCCCTCAGCCTCTCCTCATAAGTCATGTGCTCCAGCCTCCTAATCATTTTTGTTGCCCTCCGCTGGACTCCCTCCAATTTTTCCACATCCTTCTTGTAGTGTGGGGCCCAAAACTGGACACAGTACTCCAGATGAGGCCTCACCAATGTCGAATAGAGGGGAACGATCACGTCCCTCGATCTGCTGGCAGTGCCCCTACTTATACAGCCCAAAATGCCGTTAGCCTTCTTGGCAACAAGGGCACACTGTTGACTCATATCCAGCTTCTCGTCCACTGTAACCCCTAGGTCCTTTTCTGCAGAACTGCTTCCTAGCCATTCGGTCCCTAGTCTGTAACAGTGAACGGGATTCTTCCGTCCTAAGTGCAGGACTCTGCACTTGTCCTTGTTGAACCTCATCAGGTTTCTTTTGGCCCAATCCTCTAATTTGTCTAGGTCCCTCTGTATCCTATACCTACCCTCCAGTGTATCTACCACTCCTCCCAGTTTAGTGTCATCTGCAAACTTGCTCAGAGTGCAGTCCATGCCATCCTCCAGATCATTAATGAAGATATTGAACAAAACCGGCCCCAGGACCGACCCTTGGGGCACTCCGCTTGAAACCGGCTGCCAACTAGACATGGAGCCGTTGATCACTATCCATTGAGCCCGACGATCTAGCCAGCTTTCTATCCACCTTATAGTCCATTCATCCAACCCATACTTCTTTAACTTGGTGGCAAAAATACTGTGGGAGACAGTATCAAAAGCTTTGCTAAAGTCAAGGAATAACACATCCGCTACTTTCCCCTCATCCACAGACCCAGTTATCGCCTCATAGAAGGCAATTAGTTTAGTCAGGCATGACTTGCCCTTCGTGAATCCATGCTGACTGTTCCTGATCACTTTCCTCTCCTCTAAGTGCTTCAGAATTGATTCCTTGAGGACCTGTAGTTCCCCGGATCCTCCTTCTTCCCTTTTTTAAAGATGGGCACTACATTAGCCTTTTTCCAGTCAACCGGGACCTCCCCTGATCACCATGAGTTTTCAAAGATAATGGCCAATGGGTCTGCAATCACATCCGCCAACTCCTTTAGCACCCTTGGATGCAGTGCATTCAGCCCCATGGACTTGTGCTCGTCCAGTTTTTCTAAATAGTCCCAAACCACTTCTTTCTCCACAGAGGTCTGGTCACCTCCTCCCCATACTGTGTTGCCCAGTGCAGCAGTCTGGGAGCTGACCTTGCTTGTGAAGACAGAGGCAAAAAAAGCATTGAATACATTAGCTTTTTCCATATCCTCTGTCACTAGGTTGCTTCTCTCATTCAGTAAGGGGCCCACACTTTCCTTGACTTTCTTCTTGTTGTTAACATACCTGAAGAAACCCTTATTGTTACTCTTAACATCTCTTGCTAGCTGCAACTCCAAGTGTGATTTGGCCTTCCTGATTTCACTCCTGCATGCCTGAGCAATATTTTTATACTCCTCCCTGGTCATTTGTCCAATCTTCCACTTCTTGTAAGCTTCTTTTTTGCGTTTAAGATCAGCAAGGATTTCACTGTTAAGCCAAGCTGGTCGCCTGCCATATTTACTATTCTTTCTACACATCGGGATGTTTTTTTCCTGCAACCTCAATTAAGATTCTTTAAAATACAGCCAGCTCTCTTTGACTCCTTTCCCTTTCATGTTATTCTCCCAGACTGACAGCATCCTAATGATAGGGCCCCAACAGCTAGGCAAAAAAGCAAGAGGAAACTTGGGGCAAGGAGATTGCTTTTTGCAGGATCTTTACTGCCTGACAACCATGGTTTGGGCAAGTGCTGTACCTCTTTCCTCATGCAGCTCTGAAACTGTATCTCACTCCTGAACTACATCACTTTTCCCTATTCCAATTTATTACTTTCTTGATAAAAGACTGACTTTTGTTTCAAATATTGTAGTAGCTGTCTGATGGGTAAATGGGTATCTAATATGGGACAATCTTTATTATTTTTATTTATCACATAACCTAAATCTCTATAGGTGAAAGACTAATTCATTAATCTACTGTGCTGCCTGATCCTGCCACATACTGCTTTTGAGATAGTCTGCTCCAATCTGTCCTTAATTCTTTCATATCCATGCAGTCAGCTGAAAAGTGGGGTGTGTGCACACACACAAATTAGAATTTTAACAACTGATATTGCAAACTACTCAATGCATAACCTTGATGTGTTTTTATGTAATGTGAAATTCCATAAACAACACAATGATGGACTGTAATATTATGGCTGATTGAATTATTCATAGTCCCCTTAAATATATAGGCTGCTCATATCTCTTGACCCATTATTTGAACTCGACTTTGGTGGTTCTTGGCTTTTTCTGGGGGCTATATTTAGGCACCTCGTTACAATTAGCCAGATTTCCAGAAGTGTTGAACATTGTAGTCAATATAGCTTCCTGGGCATGATGAAATTGCAAATCAGGAATTCTTTTGCAGGTGAAGGACACCTGTAATAAGAACAGGACAGTGGTCAGACACTGACTGGGAAAGAGTACAATTAAAAGAAATAAAAGTATCATATTAACAGAGATACAGAATTATAGACGTTAGAGCAAGAAGGATCCTATTTGATCCTCTAGTTGAGCCTGCGGCCAGGTCAGGATTATTCCTTGCAGTACGTTTTCTTATACTGTGTCCAGTAATGTGTCCCAAGAAATGAAGTTCCACTACTTCCCTTGGAGGCATTCCATGGTCTGATAGATTTCATTTTCAAGCATATTTTTTGATACTCAGTCTAACTTTCTCTTTTCTTAATTTCATTCCATGATTCTAGCAATACCCTCCTCTTTCCCCATATTACCCTAATAATTCCTCTTCATCCTTGATAATTATACTCTTTAAATATTAGCAAACTGTTAGGTGACTAATTGTCACTTATTTAAGCTTTTAGCTCTATTTATATTATTGTAAATGTATACACACACACACACACACACACACACACATATATAATTTAAGCTTTTAGCTCTATTTATATTCTTTCTGTAGCTAACCAGGCCATGGGCAGTCAGGCCTAGTGGTTGAAACATGAATTTGGCCTACTAGTTAGAGCTGGATGTAGAGTGAGCAGAGTCCAGGAAGAAGCCAAGGGTCAGTATTGGAGGGACAAAAGCCAAATGCCAGATCTGGAGGGTAAACCAGAGTCATAAGACAGAGGCAGAGCTGGGAACCAAAGCCAGAAGTCAGAGGGGATCATTGGCTGGAACAAGGGTTGTAACAAAGCCAGATCAGGGTCTGGAAGCAGGATGGAGCAGGAGTTGGAACAAAGCAGAGGCAGGCAAGGGCATAGTACATGTTGAGCAGTCACTAAACTGCGGTGAGCGCCAGGTTTAAAAGTATAGCTGCCAAACCAGCAGCCAGTCAGGAGCTCTGGCTACTCCATCAGTTCCAAAGCAGTGCAGCTGTGCTGTTTGGTTGCCTAGAAGCAAAGTTAGTTAGGGAGCAGGTCAGCAGCTGGTGTGGCTCCTGACACTTTTTTCTTAAATCAATCCAATTTTCTAATATTTTTTGTTGTTCTTCTTTAAACTCACTTTACTTACCTGTATTTTCTGGTTCTGTGATATCTAGAACTTGAATGCAATATTCCAAGTGTGGTCTCATCCAGCTGACAGAGAGAAAAGGACTATCTTCTCCCTGTTATGTGTCATAATATCTCTACATCTGAAGACCCAAATAGGGCTGATGGTGGTGGTTTCCTTTTTGCACAGTCAGTCTGATTTTCATCTACATGAATGCCACTCAAATGGTAGGTCTACACTGCAATCAGAGGTGAGACTTGGAGTATGCATAGACATATCTGAGCTAGCTTTGATTTAGCTAGCATGAATAATAGCAGAAAAGTCACAGCAGCACAGGCTAGCAGCTTTAATACATGCCCACAGTCCTGAGCAAGGTTGTTCAGCCCATACTGCTCCTGTACTGCCATAGTTTCGTTGATATTGCCTATGTCTATACTGGCGCTGGAGTATAATTTTTCTGAGCTAGCATGCTAAAATAGAAATGTAGCCACAGCAGCACAAGCAATAAGATGGGTTAACTGCCCCAAGTATGATCCCATCTGAAATCCTAAAGATTTTTGGTATCAGTGTCTGTTCAGCCCACACATATCCACCCTACATATCCTCATGCCCCGTAACAAGGCTATATAGGTCTGCACAGGTGAACTGCTCTCAGTTCCTCCTCAACCACCTTTGGCCAGAGATAGAGTTTAGTGTATGCCTGTTTGCTCTTTATATTAGTAGTTAGTATTAGTAGCTAGGTCTTTATTAGTAGTAGGTTTAGTACAGCATGTCAGACATCTGAAATTCAGGATGGTGTCAAATGCTTCTGAAATAAATGTAGTCAAACTTTACTAATTCTGGGTCACTGAGAATGAAAATGATGCTTAAAATTGTTGATTGGCTCTAGTTTTCAAGATATGCTATTGGGTCAGTATATACGACCCTTGACTTGGGAATGGCGGAGGATAAGTGAGTTATAAAGGGAAGGGATCTCAGTTTAAACCAGAAATGACTAAAATACATCTTTGACTGGATCTATGACTAAATCTATGACTGGGTTTGGACAGTACTTGCTTTTTAGGCAAAACAATGAATGATGCAATCTGAAGCTGGTATTGCGTCATACATGATATGAATTGCATCATGTTATTCCTAGAAGTCATGGATGATGCAATCATAACGAAGCTTACATCACTCTGCTGAACAAATTGCCCTATATCAGCTCTAGAAATCATACAGTGTCGTGCTCTCTTATTTGTCAGTGTTTGATTTTGCAAAGGGACACATTTCTGTTTAGCCAAAGTGAGCAGAGATGCCTCGTACTTGTGTGAACAGTGCAGATAACTTCTGCTATGTTTGTGGTGAAGTGACTTTTGCATCACAAAAGCGCAGTATAACCACTATGGTTAAGAAAGCCTATCACCTTTATTTTGGCTGCAAAATTGGAGATCAGGACAAGAGGTGGGCCCCACACATATGCTGCAACACTTGTGCAACAAAGCTTCGCCAGTGGTTGAAGAGGAAAAGGAAATCTATGCTTTTTGCAGTGCCAATGATATGGAGAGAGCCAACAGATCATACCAGCAATTGTTACTTCCGCATGGAGCCTCCAGTTGGGAAAGGTGTGTCAAAGAAGAAAAAGTGGACTGTACATTATCCAAACATTCCATCAGCTATACGCCCAGTACCCCACGGAGAAGGACTGCCGGTTCCTGATGCACGAGAATCATTCTCACTTGAGTCAGACGAGGAAGAGGAAGAGGATGAAACTTCTGGTCCTGAACCATCAATGTCACAGGACCCACATTTTCTCCCGTCCTCCTCCTCTGAACCACACCTCATAACACAAGGTGAACTGAATGACCTTGTCAGGGATTTGGAACTACCCAAGAGTAAGGCAGAGCTGTTGGGCTCCAGACTACAGCAGTGGAATCTCCTGGCAGGTGATGTTAGGGTTTCCATGTTCCGTGACCGTCAAAAGGATCTTATCCCATTCTTCTTCATGGAAGATGATCTTGTAGCCAGCAACAACATCGATGGTGTGATGGCAGCCCTCAACATCGTTCACGATCCAGATGAGTGGAGACTGTTCATTGATTCATTGAAGACGAGTCTTAAAGCTGTTTTACTGCATAATGACAATGTTTTGCCATCAATTCCAGTTGGTCATGCAGTCAATATGAAGGAAACCTATGACAACATGAAACAACTTTTGAGGTGCATAAACTATGACCAACATCAGTGGCAGCTTTGTGGTGATTTGAAGGTTGTTGCTCTCTTGCTTGGTTTGCAGACTGGATACACAAAGTACTGCTGTTTTCTCTGCAAATGGGATAGTTGTGCAAGAGATTTCCACTACATCAAGAAATATTGGCCACTCTGACAGTCATTGGAGCCTGCGAAGAAAAGTGTTCAGCATCCACCACTTGTTGAATCAAGGAAGATTTTGTTACCACCCTTACACATCAAGCTGGGTCTGATGACGAACTTTGTCAAGGCCATTGACAAAACACAAGCAGCTTTCAAGTACCTCTGTGGAAAATTTCCAAGGTTAAGTGAAGCTAAGATAAAGGAAGGTGTCTTTGTTGGTCCTCAGATGCGTGAACTTCTTCGAGATGATGCATTTGACCATGCACTGCGTGGCAAGGAAAAGACGGCATGGAAAGCCTTCCAGTTAGTGGCAATACATTTTCTTGGAAACATCAAGGCAGACAACTACAGGTTGTTGGTGGAAAACCTCCTCAAGGCATACAAAAGCCTTGGTTGCAACATGTCACTAAAGATACATTTTTTGCACTCTACTCTAGATTTTTTTCCACCGAACTGCGGAGCAGTGAGCGATGAACACGGCGAGTCATTTCACCAGGACATTGCAACAATGGAGAAACGCTATCACGGCAAATGGAGCCCATCAATGCTTGCAGACTATTGCTGGACAGTGACAAGAGATGCTCCATTTAATGAATACAAGAGACAAGCCAAGAAGCGCCGAGTAGACACTGAATAGGACTAAACTATGTACAGAATAGTTTTTTGCCTTTTGTTTCATAATACATTTTATTTATATAACCCTTTTGCTGATTTGTAAAGTGTTACATAAACAGGACAGATGAAATATTATCATGTAAAGCAACCATAAACACATGAAAAGACCTAGGTTTACAATTTATGATTAAAACTCCACTATCTACACAATATACATAGATATAAAATGTAAAAACTTAAATATCTTAGGAACAGTAGCCAATCAGTTGTTTTAATTGTCATATTTGAATTCAGCACATCAAAATACATAATAAATAGCACATTTTATCTCTGAAGCAGACAACCTCTCAAAAATTGTAGACCAGTGTAATCTGGGGATTGGTTTGAGATCCTTGACCTCAAAGATGCCTACTTCCACGTAGTGATTCATTCCTCTCACGTAAGATTTCTTTGTTTCACATTTCAATCATAATCATTACCAGTATTGGGTACTACCCTTTGACCTGTCTTCCTCTGCAAGCATATTCTCAAAAATCATGGCAGTTCTAGCTGCCTACCTCCAACATCTGGCAATAACAGTCTTTCCTTACCTCGACAACTGGCTCTTCAAAGATCATTCTTATCAGGAAGTGTCATTGGCAGATCAAACAATAACTTCATTATTTTGAAGTGTAGGCCTTCAGAAAAATCTTGAGAAATCAATCTTGACACCTATTAAGCAAATACTCTTTACAGGACCGTTTCTGGATTCTATAACAGGCAGAGTGTATCTCTCTCCCAACAGGTTCCTTGCTCTAAAGAACCATATGCAAATAATTCAGCTTAGTCTTGAAGTTCCAGCAAGAACATGTCTGCAACTGCTGGAAGTCACGACAAATTATGTTTTTGTGACACACAATGCCAGTTGCATCTTTGATGTCTCCATGGGTGGCTCAGGACACTTTATGTATCCAACAAACACAGTCTGAACAAACAGATGTCTGTACTCCGAACCAATCCTTGGCTGTGTCTCAGGATGCAGGTCAGACACTTCATTCCAATCTGAACATTCTGCAACTAGAAGCATGTGGTTCTTAGCACTAGAAGCAGCCTGTTCACTGGGAGTACAAAATGTACTTTTAAATAGAGGAAAGGAATCTAAAAGACACACTTACCTTCAGAAATGGAGATGATACATCTGTTCAGTTGTCTCTTTGAAAAATCTTAGATTACCCATTGGAATTGAAAAGTTCTTTTCTATTCAAGGTTCGTTTAGCAGCAATAACAGCTTTTCATGTACCAATAGAAGGTTTATTGATATTCACTCATCCAACTACAACGAGATTCCTGAATGTGAATCTTTTTCCACAGATTAAAACCCCTATGCTGCTTTGGGATCTCACCCTTTTTCTTAACCAGCTCATGAAACAGCCATTTAAACCCCTAGGTATGTGCACACTGCTACACCTGTCTATGAAGACAGCCTTTTTGGTGGCCATCACTTCTGCTCAAAGGGTTGAGAAGATAGAGGGGCTAATGGCGGGCTCTCCATTTACTGTGTTCTTCAGGAGAAGGTATTACTCTGACCCAACCAAAATTTTTACCTAAGGTTTCTTCTGAGTTTCACATTAACAAAACTATTCACCTTTCAGTTTTCTTTTCTAAGCTGCATCAGTATACACAGGAATCTGCCCTCCATACACTACATCTTAAGAGGTCATTAGCCTTTTACTTGGACAGAACTAGGCCATTCAGGAAGACCCTAAAGTCTTTGTTTCTATTGCAGATAGGTGTAGGGGAGCCTCTACCTCCATGCAGAGACTTTCTAAATGGATTGCTGGATGCATTATTGCTTGTTTTGCATCTTCTGAGGTTCCACTTCCTTTAAGAGTGACTGCACATTCTACTATACCACAATCTACATCTGTAGTCCTACTCAAGGATGTTCCAGTTGCTGAAATCTGCCAGGCTGCAACATGGTCCTCAGTGTATGTTTTCCACCCATTATGCTTTGGTTCATCTTGCAAGATCAGATGCTGTAGAAAGCTGTTCAGTTCTTTCTTCTGTGATAGACTCTGTTCTGAACCCCCCGCCTCCTAAGGGGTTACTGCTAGGAAATCACCTGAAGTGGAGCACCCACAAGTATACTACCCTAAGAAGAAGGAGAGGTTACTCACTTTGTACAGTAAAAGGAGTTCGTTGAGATTTGTGTTCCTGTGCGTGCTCCACTATCTGCTCTCCTCCCCTCTGCTTTGGAATTTCTTTTGTAGGACTTTGCAATAGAGAAGGAATTGAGAGCGGTTCACCTACGCAGCCCTAGATAGCCTTGGTATGGGGCACAAAGATATATAGGGTGTATGCATGGGCCAAATGGGCACTGCTACCAGAAATCTCCAATCAAAGGCGTATGGTGCATGTGCACCTGAAGTGGAGCACCCACAGGAACACTCATCTCAAAAAACTCCAGTTACTGCACAAAGTGAGTAACCTCTCCCTATCAGAGCTAGCTAGATCAAAGTTAACTCAGGTATGTTTATGGCTATGCCTACACTATGAGTAGTGTTCCGCTTTTTCAATTTTTACTGATTTTCACTGATAATTTACCAGTTTTTTTATTAAAGGAGTTTGTTTTTTACTGATTTACACCCATTTATGAATCCATTCAGTATTTTTGGGGGTGCTTATTTTTGTTAAATGCTAATGCTTTACGCAATTGTTGTGTCCTACAGCTCTGAGACTGAAGCAGTTCCGCAGTGTAAAACACAGAACACACACATGGCAGAGGTTGGAAAATCAAACAATGTTAATATCGCACTCTGATTGCTCACAAGGAGATGCTGCTCACCTATTTTTTTGCATCTGTTTAGTGTAGTGCTGAATTTAAACTATCCATTCTCTACAGATAAAGATAAGGTAAACATGTGGCAAAAATGCAAATCTATGCCTGAATACCAACAAAAAAATCAGTGCTTAGAATTTTTCAAGAAAAGTAAAGACAGAAGTGAAGCGGACACATTGTGCTGCAAGTACTGCAGCATTGAGGTCAATGCTTGCGCTGACAGAATAAAGGAGCATGTTGAGAGCAAGCAACACAAGAAGCTTAATGAAGAAAGTGAGCTTCAGGATAAACAGTCAATATCAAGAGCTTTTGCCAGGGCTTTAATGAAAAGAAGAAACAGCACAATTGTGTCAATGAATTTGTGAATTTGTCCTAATGCAGACAACCTCACTCGTAAGTATCTGAAAGAAAATGATGCTTTAGTATCTAAACTGATGGAATGAATTGATGGAAATATGTCATCTAGTCTAATTTTTAACAAGTCTCCTGATGCTTTGGACCACCCAATTCTTTGTCTTTTGGTTTTGTTTCTTGATCTCAAAGTGAACAAACCTACATTGTTTGTGCTGATGTGACATTCATCCCCTTTGCTGACACTCGTTTTGTCAATGCAGCAATAACTGACATGTATGAGACATACCAACAAACTTGGGAATATGTGGCTACAACTAACACAGATTCTGCTTCCTACATGGCTAAGTTTGCACAGGAGATTAAACTCAATCAGAAACCGAAGCTGCTATATATTACCTATCCTGCTCATCTGATTAACGTTGCGCTGTCACCAGCTACTGCTACATAAGAAATGAAAGATGTGAAATCTTGCATCATTGGATTCTGCGCCATTTTCAAGCATGCAAACAAGTTGAAGTCTTTGTTTTACAGAGTGCAAGATGAGTGCAGAGCTGACAGCCGATTACCTATCCCTGTTGTGCTACATCGGTGGATGAGCTTGTACTTCGCTGCCTGTCACGTAAATAATGCGTGGACTGTGCTAATGTGGACTGTGGATGATTTCCTAGATCATTCTGAGTTTGTTGGTTCTAAACTGTGAAGAGACTGGCAAATAACCAAAATGACAACCAGATTTTGCACACCAAAGTAATATTCATTGTTGAAAACACTGGAGTTTTCTCTGACTACTGCCAATACATTTGCCAATACAGATGTTTACTGGATCCTGGTAACCAAAATCTCAGCTGAAATGAGTACAAAAGCTGCAGGAGAAACATACGGTGAGAAAACCCAGCTGTTTCTGGAAATCCTTCCAACCCCGGAACATGAGAAAACCAAAAAAGTGTTCAAAATCTTCAACACAATGCTCAGCAAGAAATGGGAGACAACTGTGGCCCATAATCTGAACCCTGAAGTGTTTGGTGCTGAAGTTACCTTTTGGAATGTCATCCAAGTGTAGCACCCCTTCCTCAAGGTGAATTTTGTGGCAGACTATGACCATTATGCCAGAGTGTTTCAACCATTTGTCATTAAAGAAGAAATTTCAAATCTGAAAGTGGAATTTACTACTTACATGCCTAACCCTGACAATGTGAAACTGGATGTGCTGGCTTTTTGGAACAGTCATCAAGACACACTTCCCAACTTCAGCAAAGTGGCACTGTGAGCTTTGAGTGTAGCTCCTGGATCTATTGATGCATAGCACTTATTTTCAAAGTTGGACTACCTCCAAGACAGCAAGAGGCTCAACATGAGTGAGGATACTTTGAAGAAAATTAAGCGAGCATACGCAAACCAGGATTTCTGGAAAAACTACTAGCTCTAAGAGAGATTTAAAAAAAACCTTTGTACATAAAAAAGGTTTCAATTATACTGTAGTAAACTGTGTATATTGTGAAAGGATTTTTTTCTTTTTTCCTGGATTTTTCCTGATTTTCTTCACAGACCGCTAACTATGAGCTAGGGGTTTGACTCCCTATCATCGAAATAGTGCAAGTATAAATAGCAGTGTAGGTGCAGAAGCACTGATAGAGGTAGCAGATGCGCAGTTGAAATGTCAGTGGTTTGAGCATTGGCCTTCTAAACCTAGGGTTATGAGTTCAATCCTTGAGGGAGCCATTTAGGAATCTGGGATAAAAATCAGTTCTTAGTCCTGCTAGTGAAGGCAGGGGGCTGGACTTGATGACCTTTTGGGGTCCCTTCCAGCTCTATGAAATAGGTATATCTCCATACTGAGTATATACCAACTGGTTTCAGGGTGGTTTGTACTTGGCATGGCTCAGCCATACCTTCACTGCCCCTATGAGTGCTACTGGAGCTACACTGTTGTTTATACTCATGCTAGCTGGATGAGCTTCAGTGCAAATGAGAATCAGGCCCAGGATCCTGAATAGCTAACCAGATCAGAGGCTATTCTACATCTAATAACTGGAAATGAACCAAGAAGTATGGTTGAATTAGAAAAGCATCAATGCTCCTTCTCACTTCACTAAAAGTAAATGTCTTATGAATATATGATTCATAGTAAATCATCTCTTCTGGCCTTAGGTCGATCTGGCCCTTAGGTCAATCTTCAGTCACTGCCAGTGCTATGAGCGTCCGTAGAGAGATTAGTAAAATATAAGTTTTGGAAATAAAACTGATTTTAAAATAATTCAAATCTGAGATTTATGCTGCTGAAAACTGCAATTGTACAGACACATTCTTTTCTCTGCCTCCTTCCTGATCTTATATTTGCATGTATATTGTGCCCACAAATTTAATTTCCCTGAAACTCTACTGCATATACAAAATGCTAGGTACTTAGATTTGCACACCTAACTGCATGTAAAATCACTACCTTTAGATATGTGAAATGAACCCAAGCTTTATAAACGTACAGCTCTATGGAAGATTTTTGCCCTATAAACAATGAATTATATAGCAATTAAAGGATTCTATATAATGATCTGGAATATAAATTGACTAGTGAGCTGCCCAGATTTCCTGGTTACAGAGTAATATTCAGGATAGTAAAAAATGTAAGATTATAAGACCTACAGAAGGATTTAATGGAAGTGTGGGATTGTGAAACACAATAACAGATAAAATTGAAAGTGGTTAAATGCTAGGTAATGAAGATTGGAAGCAATCATTTAAACTACTTGTACAAAATGAAAGAATCTGTAAATTCACGGGAAAAATGTTTAGATATCATGATAGATATCTCAGTGATTATGTCTGCTTAATATACAGCAATTCAAAAAAGGGAATCTGATACTGAGATGTATTAAGAGAGAGAATTTATAATAACGTTGTTGTATACATAGATCATGCACTTTCACTTTGAATACTCTTTCACTTTTAATTTCCTCATCTCTAAAAGCAAAGAGGTGAAATAGAAAAGGGCCAGTCAAGGGCATTGAAAATGATTAGAATCAATGTGTAGTTCACATCTAAGCTGAGGTTAAAAAAGCAAGGATAATTTAGTTTTGAAAGCAAAAGATTAAGAAGCGATATGATAGAAATGGATATAAATAATGGATGGTACTGTACTGTGAAAGCCAATTGGTGACTCTCGTTCAGTCTGCTCTATAATACAACAAGGAACTTTTGATGAACTTAAAAGACTACAAATGTAAAATGAATACAAGGAAATAGTTTTTTTTAAATTATGCAATGTACAATCAGCCAGTGGAATTCACTGAATCCACAGAATCTGATTGAGGCAAATGATTTAGTGATATTCATTAAAGGATTCAATATTTTGGATGATTAGGAATAACATTTAAAATAACACTAGCCAGGCTAAAATGTCACAAAGTCCATATGTGTCACAGAATAAGGTTATTACGATGTGGGGCCTGTGCCAAGGTGAATAAGGTTGCCATCTGGCTGGATTTTAATTTGCCTGTCTGGTTTTTGTACTGCCTTGCAGGTGCTGGTGAAGATGTGCTAGTTCTGTTTTGTATTTTTTTTTCCCCTTCTCCCTACCTCCCATGATCCCAAGGTGAATGGGGAGGAAATGCATTGTAGGGGCTTCCCATGGGCCGGTTCCTTTAAGAGTTAGGCCTCCCTTGGAGGACTCAGCTGCCTTCCCTTCCATCCCAGCATGCTCTAGGGTCAGCCAGGTACTCCAGCTTCCATTTCAGTAGGAGAAAGGAGGTGGGTGGGTTTGTTGCTGTGGGTTCCCCTTCCTCTCTGGCTGCTTGTGAGTTTGTCAAGGGTCTGGAGCTGCCTGCCTCCCCAGCAAGACAGGGGCCAGAGTGGGGCAGGGAAGGTAATAACCAAAGAGGCCTTGAACCACCCTCGGCTCCCCACCTGAACCACTGCCTGTGTGAGAGGGCAGAGGAGAGTCAGGCTGGTGTGGAGAGTGGCAGTAGCCAGTTTTTGTGTGTCTCAGAGGTGGCAACCCTACAGAGGAAACTGAGACAAAAGTTGCTGCAGTGCCACAGCCAGTCAGGAGGGGGTGTGTTGGGGCAGCAACTTTACCACAATCTGACTTCCATTTAAGCTAAACTCTTCTTGTCTCCTCCTTCAAACCTTGTGATTTACCTGTGAAGATCAGACTCTGTAAACTGTTTGTGCTATTCCGGGATGCTTGTGTTATTTAGATGTCTCAGCACGTGAAATTATCCAAATAGATATGCATTCAAATGTATTGCCAGGTAGGGATCCAGCAACTAGAAGGCCTCACTAAACTAGGACTACTTTAGGACTGAATCTATAATGGAATTTGTGAAGTGGCTGCTTGGAGCTTGATTTGAACACAATTCTTTTTATGTTGGAGTCTGGAGATACCCAATTCAGGAGAACAGTCCTTCAGTCTCTTTTTCTCTTAATGTTCCTCAAACCTCTATCTAGGGGATTGACACTGCTATTTTTAATGAAGGAAGACAAAAGGTTAATTTACAGTAAATAGAATTCTCCACTAGCGTTGCTTCAGCAGTTCCACACTTGCCCTCTCTCTTTCCCTGTTTCTTCAAGAGTTTAATGAAATTCTTTCAAAGGACAAGAACTGAAGGGCATTTGGTAAACCAAATTCTCTTGATAGCCTCTGTTTTTAATATACTTGGACCCATGGCAAAAGCACAAACCTATGCCCAACTGCTTTGAATGGTTCTGTGGCATTATGCGTAAGCTAACACAGGTGTATAGATTTGCCAGTCTGCTGAGCTAATAGAGTACCTTCAGACAACTCAAGATCAAGAGAACCTTCCTTTCTCATCTCCTTCTCTCAACTTTCCTATTTTAGAAAAGGTCTGAGATCACCTGGTATCTTCCCTTGTCAGTGCAAGATTGTGCCCTATAGTATGTTTTCTGGTGCTTTGGTCAGCTGCATTTTAAATTTCTCAAGCAATGGGGTTTCCTCTTCTGTTGGAAGACCATGTGACACTCTAATTGGTTTAACTGTTCATTGAGAAACAGTATACATTCAAATTTCCATTAGTACATGGCATTATCATGAGAAACGTGAAATTGATTAAACAATACAGTTCTGCTGTGTTTTGGTGGAATTCAGAATGGATTTCTGTACCCAAAAAATTGTCAGAGAGAAGGTCAGTGTATAAGAACATAAGAAAGGCCGTACCGGGTCAGACCAAAGGTCCATCTAGCCCAGTATCCTGTCTACCGACAGTGGCCAATGCCAGGTGCCCCAGAGGGAGTGAACCTAACAGGCAATGATCAAGTAATCTCTCTCCTGCCATCCATCTCCACCCTCTGACAGACAGAGGCTAGGGACACCATTCCTTACCCGTCCTGGCTAATAGCCATTAATGGACTTAACCACCATGAATTTATCCAGTTCTCTTTTAAACTCTGTTATAGTCCTAGCCTTCACCACCTCCTCAGGTAAGGAGTTCCACAAGTTGACTGTGCGCTGCGTAAAGAAGAACTTCCTTTTATTTGTTTTAAACCTGCTGCCTATTAATTTCATTTGATGACCCCTAGTTCTTGTATTATGGGAATAAGTAAATAACTTTTCCTTATCTACTTTCTCCACATCACTCATGATTTTATATACTTCTATCATATCACCCCTTAGTCTCCTCTTTTCCAAGCTGAAGAGTCCTAGCCTCTTTAATCTCTCCTCATATGGGACCCGTTCCAAACCCTTAATCATTTTAGTTGCCCTTTTTTGAACCTTTTCTAGTGCCAGTCTATCTTTTTTGAGACGAGGAGATCACATCTGTATGCAGTATTTGAGATGAGGGCGTACCATCGATTTATATAAGGGCAATAATATATTCTCAGTCTTATTCTCTATCCCCTTGTTAATGATTCCTAACATCTTGTTTGCCTTTTTGACCGCCTCTGCACACTGCGTGGACATTTTCAGAGAACTATCCACGATGACTCCAAGATCTTTTTCCTGACTTGTTGTAGCTAAATTAGCCCCCATCATATTGCATGTATAGTTGGGGTTATTTTTTCCAATGTGCATTACTTTACATTTATCCGCATTAAATTTCATTTGCCATTTTGTTGCCCAATCACTTAGTTTTGTGAGATCTTTTTGAAGTTCTTCACAGTCTGCTTTGGTCTTAACTATCTTTAGCAGTTTAGTATCATCTGCAAACTTTGCCACCTCACTGTTTACCCCTTTCTCCAGATCATTTATGAATAAGTTGAATAGGATCGGTCCGAGGACTGACCCTTGGGGAACACCAATAGTTACCCCTCTCCATTCTGAGAATTTACCATTAATTCCTACCCTTTGTTCTCTGTCTTTTAACCAGTTCTCAGTCCATGAAAGGACCTTCCCTTTTATCCCATGGCAGCTTAATTTACATAAGAGCCTTTGGTGAGGGACCTTGTCAAAGGCTTTCTGGAAATCTAAGTACACTATGTCCCCTGGATCCCCCTTGTCCACATGTTTGTTGACCCCTTCAAAGAATTCTAATGGATTAGTAAGAATGATTTCCCTTTTATGCAATGATATTACCAAATGTAATCTCCTTTTATTACTTGGGACAAATTCTATATACGCTATCAGATTCCCCTCCCCCCTTCTTCCTCCCCAGGGCAAAAGGACTGCTCAAGAATAATGTATTAGTTTGGTCTTTTATTCTGGATTCCGTTCTGGTTTACCAATAACAGGTCTCCTTCTACAGGCATATGCTGATTATCATTTCCACTCAAAATAAAAATTATGTCCTTCCCTCCCATACAATGGAAACGCCATATTTAAAATGCTTTCCTCATATGGAAAGATCTATCCACTCTCAAAACATAAGACTAGTACTCTTAAAATGATATTTTTTAGAAGATACCACCTAATTACAATTCATCTAGGAGTCTCGGTTTCTAATGCACATGATATTCCCCCATAGAGAAGAGTTCTATGTAAAGTCATTACAATATAAGTACTTCAGATCAAAGAAAATGTTTGTCTTTATGTTTGTAAAGCACCATGTACCTTTGGGATGCTTTAGAAATTATTAGTAATATTTTATGTACTCAATCCTATGTGTTTTTATTGCTGCATCCTACAGGGCAGATATTTTTATTAAGTTAATTACTGTGATTCTTGCATCTATTTTCAAAGAAGATCCCACATTTTCAGAGCCTTACAATAATGCATATATATGCAGTAGAAGACTAAGCTCTGCTCTTAGTTACACCTGTGTAAATCCAAAATAATTACACCAATTTAAGTGGAGATAATCTGGATTTTCCCATCTGTAATGAAGAGTATAGTTTAACCTGAGATTATTTTTGCCAATATGCAGTATGTTTGTCTAACTGAGATGCCTTATATTGCCCAGTCCACTCCTTCATAACTACTACTAACAGAAATTTTGCATCATTGGCAAACTTCCTTCTTTGTCTGAGAAGTTTCCATTTATTATGATTCTGTTCACATTCATTTAACAACTTTTTATATACCCTACAGACTTTGCCCCTTATTCCATGCTAATTTATCCATTTTCAGACAGTAGGTTTAATTATTATAGTTCTTCGAGTGTCACCTACATATTCCCACTCTTGATTATGTGCTGATCAATCCTGTTGAATGGTGCAGCCTTCTACTAGCAATGCCTCTCTGAGCATTCATGCATCCCCATTGGGTTCCTCCCCTTAGTGCTTGAGCATGTTCTGAGGGCAAGGCTATAAAAGGGAGTGCAGCAGTGGTTACTGCCTCAGTTCCTTCTAACTACTACCACAGACAGATGTGAGCCTTCTTCAGGATTCAAGATCCTTAGCAAGTTAGATAAGTGCCTTCTGTTTTCTGAAAAGAGTTAGTTATCATAGTTAGTATTCAAATTAGTTTAGTGTTATTCTTAGTTAGAATGGTAGCTCTGAAGAACAAGAAACAGGGATTTAAGCCATGTGCATCATATGCTGCAGTTTTCCCAGCATCTGACATCCATACTCAATGCCTGAAATACTTAGGAGAGGGGCACGCGCATTTACACCATGAGCCAGAAAGAAGAGGCAAAACAGATTCCAGGCCCTCTTTCTACAGGAAGCCCTGTCGGCTAAAACCTCTGGATCCAAGGCTCTGAGTAACAGAAATAAGAGGCTTGGATTGGCTCTGGGACCTTCAGGTTCCAAGAAGTCCTCTTCATCTAAGTCTTCAGTTTGGCTCCAACCGCAAGATCTAAAAGGACTGACCAATGAGCAACATAAACCTTGTACCTGCTTCCTAATAAGGGTACAGCTGGTAATGGAAACAGGCATAGACAATATGCATTCCATGCTTGAGGCCTCTACAGAATCAGGAGCTTCAGTTCCAAAGAAGAAAAAGAAAGCCAAGACCAAGCATGTTTTTGGGCCTGGCATTGTCTCCTATTCAGGAGACTCATCGGATTCTTCTGTCTTGGATCTGCATGCTCTTGATCTGACCAGAGCCTGATATCTCTCTATTTGGTCAGGCCCTAAAAAATCAATAGATCCTTCTATTGTATCAGCACTGATACCTTCAGTGGTGGTTTTCACTCAGGTATTTGCAGAACCGCATTTATTGGATCTATTTTTCACTTCTCTGGCAGAAAAAGGAAAGGTTAAGATAAGAATCTGACATAACACTTTTTCTCTCTGACCAAAACACAGCATAGATATCTCATCACATGGATCTTCTGTGATGCTACTGCTTCCTCCCCAAACATCCAAAGGTTCATCTAGAAAAGCTATCTCACCCTTGTGAGATAGGGAGGGATAGCTCAGTGGTCTGCTAAACCCAGGGTTGTGAGTTCAATCCTTGAGGGGGCCACTTAGGGATCTGGGGCAAAATCAGTACTTGGTCCTGCTAGTGAAGGCAGGGGGCTGGATTCAATGACCTTTTGGGGTCCCTTCCAGTTCTATGAGATAGGTATATCTCCATATATTATTATTTATTGTCACTACTTGTGGATCCCTACCCCTGTGGTATCATAACTGGTCCCTTGTCAGATCCTGACTTGGATTCACATTCAGAAGAGGAGATGGATACAACAGTTTACCTGGAGCATCAAACACAAGGCTGTTTTCATGACACAGGCAAGTTCACGTTTCCTCATGAGTATGAGATGGTACAAGACTGGCCATACTCGAGGGTTTCCATTTCAACCTCCTTCAACTACGATGACCTTGGGTTCATATCAAGGCAAGGAAGCTTCAGAAATTCTGAGGCATTCAGATCTGAGGCATTTGGAGCAAAGCAACTTTTCTGAGAAGACAAAGGATTTTTGTGTATCCATATTTAGACAATTGGCTCCTAAAAGCAGATTCCAAACACTATCTGGAAGTGGACACTTGATTCACATGCTGTCTTTTCCAGAGGTTGTAGTTTTGGATCAATGAAAAGAATTTTCTAAGAAAGCCCTGACAGAGTATCCCTTTCATAGGAGCATTTCTAGAATCCAGAATAGTAAGGGCTTACCTTCCAGAGGAATGTTCCTGAAGATGTCAAATATCATTCAGTTTTTGCTTCAGAATCCATCTCAAAAAGTGAAGTTCTTCCTTTCTCTCTCAACCATGTGTGTCACACCCTATGCAAGACTAAAAATCAGACCTCTTCAACAGTGGGTGGCAAGAAACTTGAAACCTGCAATAAATGACATGAAGCTAATAATTACTATTCCAAACAAAATCCTGAAAAATCTCTGGTGATGGATGGATTGGGACCAGGTAATGAAGGGAGTGAGGTTCAACCCTCCCTCTCCTTTCATGATAATTACAACAAATCCCTCAAAAACAGACTGAAGTGCACATCACAGCAACCTTGTAACAAGAGGACTTTGAAATCAGCAAGAGTCTTACCTTCATATAAGTGTTCTGGAGTTAAGACCAATCTGGATGGCATTCAGATCTTTCCTCCCCCAGGTGAAATGATATGTGGTTCAGGTAGCCTCAGACAATATGACAGCAAACAGGAAGGAGCCTGCTCTTCACAGCGTTGCAACGAGGCAGTAAAGCTTTGTAAGTGGTGAGTGGTCACGAGGTGTGTATATAGCTCTGCATGTGGTATCATAGCTCTGCATGTGGTATGCCCTCAACCAGTTAGCAGACCAACTAAGCAGAGAATCCTTCCAGATGCACAAATGGTCCTTGAAAGACATTAATCTAAGACATATTTGCTCTGTGGTATATTCCAAATATAGACTTATTTTGGCAAAACGTTCAACACCAAATGATGTCTGTTTTGTTCAAAGGCAGGTGTGGACCCATGGTCTCTAACAGATATTTTCATCCTCAGTTGGGGTACAGATCTGATGTATGCTTTCCGACCATTCTCTTTAACGTTGAAAGTTGTGAAGATCAGACAGGACTCAGCCAAGGTGATACTTATCACCCCAGTATGTCCAAGACAGCAGTGGTACAAGGACATGCTCCTTCTTTCAAAGGGAAACTACAAAGTACTACCACTGTGACTGGACCTTCTGTCACAGCAGCAAAGGAATGTGTACCATCTGATCCACTCTCATTACATCTGACAGCATGGTCAATAGGCATTTGAAAGAACTAGAGAACCCTTTCTGTGTACATTTACACAGTATGCGTTACTAAATGCAAGAAGATTTTCAATTTGAAAATGTTATGAGTTGAAATGGAAAAGATTTGCATTATGGGTAGCTAATAAGGATATTGATCCTGTGTCAGCTCCTATACAATCCATATTAGAGTATTTGTTGGTTCTAAAGAACAATAATTTATCTGGTATGTCAATCAGGGTACATTTAGATGCAATTGCAACATTTCATATACCAATAATTGGTAAATCTGTATTTCCTCATGATATCATTAAGAGATTTCTAAAAGGTTTACTAAGTCTTTATTCCCCTATTAGAAAGCCTGTTCCTTCTTGGAATTTAAATGTAGTGTTTTTACAGCATATGACTCCTCCTTTCGAACTATTATGTATGGTGGGACTCGGGCCCACGTAATGCAATGTAGACACTGAAGCCCCAAGTTGGGACCTAGGAATCGACAATTCCTAACCTGGAGTTCAAATGAATATAGATGCTCAAGCCTTAAGTTACCAAACTCAGGTTCTGCTAACTCAAGTTGTACTAGTCCCAGGCTTACATTGCAGTATAGATATACCCAAAGAGTTTACTATCTAAGGAAACTCAACAATTTCAACAGACCGTCAGATTATCCATGGATATTTTACAGGTCCTGGGGACAGTATTGTATTATTTGTTCATCTGTATTTTACAGTACATTTGAATGTACTGTGTGATCAAGTGGCTGAAAAAAGATGTTGAGTATTAACCCTCCAGTTTCCCAAGAATCCATGACAACCAAAATTACTGTGAAAGCTTATATAGTCCAAAGGGCAAATCCTGCCCTCTCTGTTGTTCTTCTTCTTGTTAAGGTCCTTATTTATCATCTACATTCTTTTTATTTTAAAAGTATGTAGTATTGCTAGTTCTTACAAATTGATTGAGAGACATAGATTTTTTGAAGCCTTCAGAAGGGGCTGTCATGATGATGCAAGGAGCTCTTCTGTTCCTGTGATTTTCAGGGCTAGGTATGCAGGCAGAACTCTGTGCAAGAGCCTCGGAGCAGAGGACATAACTGCCTGCCTCTATGTATCTGCCTTAGCAGAGAGCAAGTTGAGCAGCAGGAGGTAGGGGAAGGGGGGATTGTAGAAAGTTGCTGCTGGTCCAGGCTCAGGTTGCTGCCTACCACCGCATTGCCTCAGAACTTCTCTTCTACCCAGGACCAGTAGCACCACTAACCCGAATCCTTTGTGACCAGGTCAGCAGGGGAGAAGGGGACTCAGGGAAGTGGTATTGCTGGGACCCAGGCAGAGGAGGAGCTCTTGGGCAGTGGGACGGAAGAATATTTAAAATAATAAAGAAAGAGAATAATTAAAATAAAAATTATTTTAGCTATATAATTTGGACAATTAATTAAAATGGGATTTTTAAAATTATTTTTGTAGTAACTACATAAATATATATTATCCAGTAATCAAAATTATAGGAAGAAAGTAGAATAATTATATATACACACACACACACACACGTTTAAGGATTATAAATATCATCACTGCACTGAGATATAGAAGCTCTGCGTGGGTTAGAGTTTTCAAGCAGTTAGCAAGGTGATTTGATTGATTTGATGGTGTAAAGATCTCACATGTAAAGGTCTCTGCAGCTCACATAAATATTTTTTATTAAAAATAATTGGAAAACTTGGTACACAAAGAGAGTATTTTATGTTTCTTGGATGTTCATTTTCCAGCTCCATTCTATAGCACTTGTACAGTAGATTTTAAAATAATAATAATTTAGAAAATTTGTGGCAGTTCCCCTATCTATGGGGTGAGGAGAAGATAAGTGGACTCTTCATCTGAGTAGCCAGGGAGAGGTGTGCATTTTTGTATGCATTGGGGGTTGACTTTTCAACCTGAAATTATCATACACACATTGTCAGAGATGTGGAGGGGAGTTAAAAGTCAAAAGACTGAAAAACATGATTAGATTTTTTTAAAATCATGATTTTTGGCATCCAAATCATGGTTTTTGATCTCTTGAGATTGTCAATAATGCATTACATAATACGGTGATGAGAGGGTGCTGTGAGCGTTAGGCTGCTAGTGTGTTTTGTGCTTCCAGTCCAGAGCTCCACTTTCCAGAAAGGAGGATGATGTCTGGTTTTCAGTAGCCTTACTCAGCAATCACAGTTACTTTTCAAACTCACAGGATTTAGGTACCCCATTACAGGGAGTAGACCTCAACAGTAGTGGCTGCAATTGATGCTGTGGACCAGCAGGTACTGCTCTGTGGTCTGTGTAGTAAGCAAAGGATTCCTTCCTCTCTCTAATACTGTGGAGAAGCCTGAGACCCCAGCCTGTTTACCGAGACAAAAGGCTGGGTTAAGCATTTGGCCCTGGGCATCATCCTTTGCTAGTTACACTTTCAGCTACCTTACTGTGCTGGGCAAATAGTGAGAGCTCTCACTCAACTGATTCTCAGTTGTTCCCATGCACCAATTTAATATAGTCATATTTATCATGTACAATACAACACAGCAAACCCCAACCAACTTGTCACTAATGGAATCAGAGTTAATACAGAGTTAATACAGTTAATAAAGTGTTCTTCAAAGTCTTTTTGACTATCCATTCTTACCCAGCCTTCATCTTCAGATGACTAACCTGTGACTCTTTTGAATGGCTTTGCCCATTCAGACATGATTTCTCCGAGACCTTTATTAGAACAAAGACTTCTTAATCAAAAACAACTGCACTTTCAGTAACACACTTCTGTTGAGAATATGTATTTTAATCCAAAAAATGTGTGAGCAATTAGGAGAATAATAAAATGGTGACTGCTGCCCACTCACTTATCGCATAATTTTCCCCTGCTTCTTTAATTTCTGTTCCCTGCTGCCGTATTTCATGAACAATAATGCATTTTCTATAAGCTCCATCATTCTGCCACCCACCTATCCATCCTTTCTTTCACAACTTAAAGCAAAGGGAAAATATACATTTTCCAGCTAATTTGCTTTTAAGCTGTGTTGAGTTTTACAAATGTTTGTATGAGGATAACACTCAGATATTATAGTGAGGGGGGATATATAGATACATTCTTAGGTGTTTTACATGAAATGTTTTGATTTTTTTGCTGGGTAACTGCATTATAAAAACATAATTATGTTGACCCCAAATTACTTTTTCTTATATGTACTAAAACTAAACAAGCTTCAGTTTTTTCCTCACACTCGATTAATATTTCAAAAAATATTAACCCTTGATTTCATTTTTCTTTAGGCCCTGATACTCTTTATTGCTAGTCTCTTTTTTATGGTAAATATTACACTGGTTCCACACAGTGAGTTAAATTTTGGCATGATTCTTTCAGAGTGAACACTCAGGCCTTGATGCAGTGAGATACTTAAGCTAATGATTAACTTCAAGCACATGAGAAGTCTGATTGACTTCATTGGAACTAGTCATTTACTTCAACAGAGTCCCCTACAAACACTCATTTTCTACTACATGTGTGGGCACTTACACTGTGCTTATGCTTGCTAGCTGAATTTCACCCCAGGGCTTGGTCTGCAAGGTGCTGACCGCTCTGTCATTGATCCAGCAAAGCTTTTAAGTATATGCTAACATTAAACATGTGAGAAGTCCCATTGACTAGAATGGGACTACTTACATGCTGAAAGTTAAACATTTGCTTAGGTATTTTGCTGAATCAGGGACAGTGCGCAGAACATTACAGGATCGAGCCCTTAATACTTAATCCTGCTTTTGCAGATCTGAGCACAAATGGAGTATCTCCTTCCCAAGATACTTACGAAAGAAAATTCCACTGACTGCACTCACTATGTCATCCTTAACCAATACCTGCTTAATATAATCAAGAGATAATTACTTTACTAAAAGCACTTCAATGTGCCACCCTGAGATAAATCTTCACATTGTTTATTAAAATCCTTCTTAAATTCTTCTAGCGGTTGAAAATCTTGAGTAATGTATTAGTGCACCCACATCAAGAATTCAGAAGCTTCCTTTTAAAATTCTCTTCTACCATACAACAAGAGATTCTGTGCAGGTTTACAAAACTTAGAAAATGTAAATAAAAGTTATTCTGGACAAGTACCCTAAACAGTTTATCAGCAGTCCTTCAACTTTGGTACACCGCAAATTTCTTTCTGTATGATCTTTCATACTTACTGTATCTTAAAATACTTTTGGAGCGTTAAACAAAACATTTGGAGCCAAACTAATGAGTAATAGAGGAAGTGAAAAATTAAGGAGAAAAGATTTCTGCTGAGATATATTCATGTGCCCTTAGCATTTAATACACAATAATAAATCAGCACACTAGAAATCAATTTCATTGTAGAAGATTTCATATATGAGAAAAAATAGTGTTTTATACCAAATTTAATTTTACTAAATTGATACGCTGTCACCTTTAGAGAAAGGACCATGGGCCAAATTCAGCTGTGGTGTAAATACATGCATCTCAGACTTCAGTGGTGTTAGATCTGCCAATTTGTCCCTGCATTTAGTTTTTAACAAATAAAAAGTTGTTCTCTCCTGTAAATGTGATAATTGATTTGCAGTTTAAGAAAAGGAAACTCTTGCATTTTTACACTTGACATTTCCCCACAATGATTCAGTAACAGTTTGTCCACTAGGCTTTTTATTAGATGAAGATTTTGTCACCTTGAACATATCATTTCATACCTGCAGTAAATAGATTCAGAAATGTTTTCACTTTCACTATATATTACACAAACTACATTAAAATATGACATTAGGTTAAGGTTGAAAAGTCAAGCACTCAAAGGGCTTGTCTACATTACTCACTGGATTGACGGGCCATGATCGATCCAGCGGGGGTCGATTTATCGCGTCTAGTCTAGACATGCTAAATCAACCGCCGAGCGCTCTCCTGTTGACTCCGGTACTCCACCAGGGTGAGAGGCACAGGCAGTCGATGGGAGAGCGTCAGCCGTCGACTTACTACAGTGAAGACACCATTGTAAGTAGATTTAAATATGTCAACTTCAGCTACATTATTTACGTAGCTGAAGTTGCATAACTTAGATCAATTTCCTCCCCCTCCCCCCAGTGTAGACCAGGCCAAAGTTAGGAAATACCAGAATTAAAAATGCCCATGCAACCTTTATTCATCCTTCTTTTGTGTATGCATTATAATACAATCTTTAATTACACGATCTCTTACTAGTTTTTCCATAGAGCCCATGTCTCATTCAGAGCACAGGTGCTTGCTTAGTGAGCAGCTATTCAATATTTTGTTTTTTCCTGATTGTTCAGTGTTTGGCCTTATTTACAGCACACTATTAAAATTCTGCTCTGAATACAGAACTAATAATTTCCTCGTGGACTTTTTCTATGGCACTTACCACTACAGTATCTGAGTGCTTCATAATAATGCATTCATTTTCAAAACACCTCTCTGAGGTGAGGGATTATTAATATAATCATTTTACAGATGGGGAACTAAGGCACAGTGAGATTAAGGTAAAAAGTGTTCACTAATTTTGGGTGCTTAATTTGAGATGCCTAGGACTTGATTTTTCAGAGTACTTAGCATTATATTGTATGTATACGTTCAGAGCTCCCACTGACTTCAGATTGCAGCTGTGAATACTGAGCACTTCTCCAAATCAGACCCCAAGGTCTCAAGTTGGGCGTTCACAAAATTAAGAACACACAATTACGGCCACCTGTGAAAAGTTTTGTTTAAGTGATCTCTCCGGCATCTTCTAGGAACTCTCTGGCAGAGGCAGGGACAGAATCCAGTTCTCCAGAGCACCATTCAGCTCCCTGAACCATGAGAGCATCCTTTCTCTTCATGTAATCCCTCGCCTCATTCCCTGCATGTGTATGGCTCTGTGTGGGGAGCTTACAATTGCTGCTGTGATGTTGCTGGAGGAGGAGGCTGCTGCTGCTGCAACTGAGCTACCCTTGCCTTACTGCTTGGGAGGGGGGGAACTATGTGGAGCCCCTCCTCCCCCATCCACTCCCCCTCTGCTCCTTCTCCAGCTGTGGAAGTCCATCTGCTTGCTGGACTGCAAGCCTGCATGGCTGCCTCCACTAACCTTCTCTAGGACTGTTGCAGCAGACTTTTGCAAGCACATGTGAGTGTACTTGACCCCCACCCCGGACTTTCCCTCCCCTTCAGTTTGCCTCCTCCTCCTCCTCCTCTTCCCCCTGCTTGCCCACCAGCCCCACCCCTTCATGGTTTGCCACCACCCCCAGTTTTGTGTGTAGCCCCTTTCCCTTGCAGTTCACTGCTCTTCCACCCGGTTTCACATGGTCCCCCTCCTTTCCTTGCATTTGCTGCTGACCCCCCTCAGTTTGTTACATGTTTGTTACCTGCATCCTCTGCCTCACTCAGGACTCCCACGCTTGTTTGTTTGCCTGCCTCCCCCACCCCAGCCGGGCCCCCTATCTGTTAGCTTGCCTGCCTTCCTTAATGTGCCAGGCTCCACCCTTTATGGTTTGTTCCCTGTCTAGGCCCCTTCCCCATATTGTTTGTTCTTTGCTTCCCATGCCTCCATCTAGCCCCGCTTGCCCCCATGTACCTGCACATCTCTGTGCTTATGAATTCCCCCCCACCCCAATTTTGTTTGATACCCCATTCACATCACCCCCTCACACCTACATCTGTCCCTCACACCCAGTGCAGCCAACGGAACTGGTTTACCCAAAACTGCTGGTTGTGGTCTCCACCTTCTTTTGTTTCACTAATTCCCCTCAGTTTCTGTTTGCACCCTCCTCCCCCACATGAAGCTCAGTGGGGAAGAGCCTCCAGACTCTGTCTTCCCTGACCCACAGTTCCATTTATTATTCCTGTCCGCACCCCCTCTGGGGGCTGTATCCATCACTTGCCACATGTGAAGCTTCTGCTCCAGTGCCTTCATCCATAGAGGGAAAATGGAGACTGCAGGAGGGGGATGATTTAGTTGGGGATTGGTCCTGCTTTGAGCAGGGGGTTGGACTAGATGACCTCCTGAGGTCCCTTCCAACCCTGATATTCTATGATTCTATGACCCTCGGCCTCTGTTGTTGCCCCACCTCAGCTTTCTCCCCCATCTGCCTTTGCAGCAGCACCACTGCCAGTACCATCAGTGCCTCCAGTGGGGTGGCGGCAGCAGGCACAGGAAGGGATTCCACTGCCAAGCCTCCTAATACCATCAAGGGAGACCCCTTGGCCAGCAGAAAGGGCCAGTGGAAGAAAAAAGGCAAGAGCACAGCCCAGAAGGCTATTTTCATGGTGGCGGCCACTACTGTAGTGATCACACCATCAGCCATGGCTCCCCTTTCCCCACCATCCTTTCCACCTCAACCCCCAGAATGAGTGACCAGGTTGCCATGGCCCTTCCTGCCACAGCATTGCTATCTGTCATGGCTCTTCTGCCCACCCCTGCTGCTGTTGCCACTGCTGCTGCCTCCTCTGTCATCAATGACAACCAGGGCCCCTTCCCCACCCTGACCAGGAGGCACAGCTGCCTCACCCTATGTTGAAACCTACATGTGGGCATTGGCACAGGTGGTGGAACCCTCAGCCATAGTGGTGGCCTCCAAGGTGTACGGGAGGTCATCTTCTTCCTGACATCAGAGGTCACTGTGCAAGGAACAGTGAAGAAAGACATCTTGATGGGGAGCCTCTTTGTCCCTCTTGAGACCCTGGAGGATCTGGGAGTACAGGTGGTCCTTACCTCCATCCCATCCTTCCTCTCCAATGCTGCCCTTCTGCTTCCTCTCTCCATCTTGGGAAGTTGGTCTCCACTATCAGTCTTCTCCTGCTGGGCTGTAAGGACCCCACCCTCTGCTTTGTCCTCTTGTTCTGCTAGCAAGTACCATCCAGCTGCCGGTGGTGGTGCATGGTGGGAGGGAGACTGGAGGGCCCCTTTCTAGTGCCCAACCAGGAAGTTCTGTACTGGGTTCAGTACCCCTCAGGGGAGGCTTGGTGCTTCCTTTACTGGGCTTTGGTGCAAGTCTGGAGAGATTGTCCCTCAGCCTGGCAATCTGCCCCAAAACCCAAGAGAGTGCCAACCTTGCCACCACTGGTGATCCTGCCCACCTGGTTCCCTCTCCTTCCAACACCAATCAACAATCCTATTCAAGCACCAGGGATGCCCCCCACCCCCATCTCACCCAGCTGAGCGGACGAAATCTGCTGCTAATAAAAGCCATTGGTTGGGACCAGAGAAGAGGGGGTTACTGTGACATCCTGGAGCCCTGGCGAGGGCCCATCTCAGGGAGAGACCATACCTTTCTGTTGCTCCATGTTTGCCTCCCCAGTCCCCAACCCCATTGCCCTTGCCCCCTAAATTCACCCTCTCTGGCTAGCCACCGTGGGAAGAAGTGGCAAAGATAAGTCATGGAACCAGCACTTCCCTCTTGAGGAGGGGGAGGAGGCTTCCTGTAAAACATCTAGGGGGCCCACCACTGAACCTACTTCTGCCCACTCCCCTCACCCCAATAAATTTCAGCGGGTGGAGCTGGTTGAGGAGTCTTTGGCAGGGTGATGTTGCCCTCCTCCCCCATGGAGTCTTTTATGGATGAGGTCTCAAAGGGAGTCACCCACTTCTCTGTCATCTGTCCCCCCCGCCACATTGGAGATGAGATGGAACTTCCAATGGATGCTTATGGGAAGGCCCCCATTTTGGATGGTGGAGGCCTCCAAACAATCTTCAAGGAGCTCAAGGCCCTGGGTCTGATCTCAATGCAGGTAATATTCATATGAAATATTATGCACAGTTTTGTAATTGCCCAATTATTTTGTCAGATGCATACAACTCCCACTGACTTCACTATCAGTTGAAAACACATAGCTGGTGATGTTGTTTGGCCTTTAATGTATTTTGCTGCTTGTACACTGCCATCAAACAGGAATAATGCAGTCTTCAAGAGACAGGGATCTTTGTATCAATGTTACTGTAGTTTCCAAGGGGTTAAATAAAATACTGTAGAAATACTGGCAACTTGCGGGAGGTAGAGAACAGAGTTAGAGGACAAATGTCTTATAGCTGGATGACTCTTGCAGCCCAACCTCCAGCTCTGAAACCGTTGGTACAACTGAGTAGTCAATCATTCCTAACATGGCATCTGTTGCAAATATATGTTAATAAGTAGGCATCAGAATTATGTGATGAAAAATGCTAAAAAGCTCTAGTACCAATTCAAACATTTTTGCTGACACGGAATTTTTCTGATGGATACTGATTTAAAGTCAACAAATTAGCCATGCTTCTACAGACTGAAGGTAATTATGCTAAAATGGAGATAATATAAGCAGAGAGACAGTTTACTGTTTGGTTTTAGATCTCAGCTGTGTGGCATGCATTGCCATATCTCTACTGGGTACA
This sequence comes from Chrysemys picta bellii, assembly GCF_011386835.1. NCBI lineage: Eukaryota > Metazoa > Chordata > Testudines > Emydidae > Chrysemys > Chrysemys picta. The sequence continues at coordinate 86,663,434 of NC_088791.1, read as the reverse complement.
CAGTAGCAGATTCTTTTTTAGCTACAGAGTGGTCAAAGATCAGAATTTCATGCTGACTATTTTGAGGGAAGCAACAGAGAATCAATCTTTATTATAGGAATTTTAACTGAATGTGATAGAGTGAATGCTAGACTAAGATAAGGAGTTAATGAAGTGCCTTGGAACTAGGTGATTAAATCAGGTCTGCCCACCAACACCTGCCACAATTATCAACCTAAGCGGGTGGGACCACCAGCTGTAGTTAATAACTGAGGGAAAGACAGCACATAAAAGGAAGTAAAGCAGACTTATGGGTAATAGATATTTTTTCTTTGGAGAAGTTCTGTCTAAGTAGTGAAGTAGATATCCAATGGCTTTGACTAATATGAGAGAAGGTCCAAACTTTAGACTGTTATTATACAAGGTGAGAAGGATTCATAGATTCATAGATTCTAGGACTGGAAGGGACCTCGAGAGGTCATCGAGTCCAGTCCCTTGCCCTCATGGCAGGACCAAATACTGTCTAGACCATCCCTGATAGACATTTATCTAACCTACTCTTAAATATCTCCAGAGATGGAGATTCCACAACCTCCCTAGGCAATTTATTCCAGTGTTTAACCACCCTGACAGTTAGGAACTTTTTCCTAATGTCCAACCTAAACCTCCCTTGCTGCAGTTTAAGCCCATTGCTTCTTGTTCTATCCTTAGAGGCTAAAGTGAACAAGTTTTCTCCCTCCTCCTTATGACACCCTTTTAGATACCTGAAAACTGCTATCATGTCCCCTCTCAGTCTTCTCTTTTCCAAACTAAACAAACACAATTCTTTCAGCCTTCCTTCATAGGTCATGTTCTCAAAACCTTCAATCATTCTTGTTGCTCTTCTCTGGACCCTCTCCAATTTCTCCACATCTTTCTTGAAATGCGGTGCCCAGAACTGGACACAATACTCCAGCTGAGGCCTAACCAGTGCAGAGTAGAGCGGAAGAATGACTTCTCGTGTCTTGCTCACAACACACCTGTTAATGCATCCCATAATCATGTTTGCTTTTTTTGCAACAGCATCACACTGTTGACTCATATTTAGCTTGTGGTTCACTATAACTCCTAGATCCCTTTCTGCAGTACTCCTTCCTAGACAGTCTCTTCCCATTCTGTATGTGTGAAACTGATTGTTCCTTTCTGAGTGGAGCACTTTGCATTTGTCTTTGTCAAACTTCATCCTGTTTACCTCAGACCATTTCTCCAATTTGTCCAGATCATTTTGAATTATGACCCTGTCCTCCAAAGCAGTTGCAATCCCTCCCAGTTTGGTATAATCTGCAAACTTAATAAACGTACTTTCTATGCCAAGGAGAGACTGTAGAGGCTGCCCTGAGAGGATGGAAGACCTGGGTTATGAATCAAGGGGAGTGTTTTTATTTTTATTTGGACTGACTGTAAATTATAATTGAGAGAAGTAAAGAGACTGTTTTGTTGAGTCCAGGGATGCAGAAGTTTGGATAAGTAAAGAGGATTTTTCTCCTTCCTTCCTCTTCCCACTGACCTTTGGGTGCTCGTTTGTGCTCTTAGGTGCTGGGAATGGCCAATTTCTGTGATGATCAGTGTGCACACTGGCCAATATAAAAAAAACTCTCATGGAGACAGAAAACCATGCTTATAACTAAAACACACATGTTGAATGAAGCTATGGCTTCTCTAGTATGTTGAAGAGGATGCAGATGAACTTCCTGGTAGATGGACGTTCCATGCCTATCTTCTGGAGGAGTAATTCTGGGTGCTCAATATCTGAGATGATCTGGTGTCAAATTCTGGCCCCATTAAAATCAATAGTAGTTTTGCCATTGATTTCAGTAGGGCCAGGACTCCACTCTAAATTTTTTACTGTTATGAATATCCAATACTTATTTCATGTATTGGTAATCAAAGCAGCTGGCTTCTTTGAGGCTTTTATTAAACCTTTGTACCCATTAATCTCTTGTGGTTTTCTTTCTGGCTATTCCATTCTGGGCATCTTGTACAATTTCTCAAGGTTTTTCATTCCTTTATTTATTTTCTTTATTTTTTTAGTACATATCCTCTTCTGATCCTGATAAACCTTTTAGGTTAGGATGATTGGTCTTCTGGAATTTCAGCATTTCTATTTAGGATATTAACAATAGGTTACACCTTAACTCAATTAATTTAGGATCCCTGACCTAATGGCTTTACATTTTACTAATTCTTTTCTGGTGGTGACTGCTATGTATAGAGTCTCCTTCTTGTTTCTATTTTAATCTTTTGTAATTCAAAACTATCCTTTATGAAATGGAAACATTTATGGAGGACTTATGCTTCACTAAAAATCCTCCCCCGCCCCCCAACAACTATCTGGATAGTTGGAGTCACCCAAGAGCACTAATTCATTTATTCTAGCCATCTGGCTAGTGTCCGTTAGACTCTATTTGTCATTATTTGCTCTTTGATGGGGAAGTCGAGAAACAATCTGCCTAGAAAATATTTTCCATTTCCTCTGATTTTTTTTTATCCATAGCATTTAATTCACACTACTATGAGCCTGACTTACCTCAATTTCATATTTGTTTTACATAAAGTAAATCACCCCCTCCTTCCTCTATTATATGTAAACAATTTATATTAATCTGCGGTTCATTAGCATTTCATCTATTTGTCCCACTGTATTTCTGTAATGACTAAGTGATCATATTCTTTTTCTACCATAATTCCCATTCATCCAGTTTATTATGCATGTTCCTTGCAGGTATGTTAAAGGAGCCTCTCATTTTATATAGTCTTTATATTTTTTATTTAGATTAGATTATGTTCTGTGAATTACTTTCACTTGCCTATGAAGTTAGACTAGTTTGTTGCATTCTTTCTAGTTATCAGGTGCAGTTACAGTTCTTTGCCACTTACTATAGGGGGCATCTTTAATTTTGGTCTTTGGGCTGGGAATGCTTAAAATAACTTATCCCCTTTGCATGTAGTAAACCACAGTTATTTTAGTAGTGCAGATATTTGAGAACATCGGTGGGCTTAGACTGCCACCCACCTTAAAGATCAGTGAAAGATGTAGAATCATAGAATATCAGGGTTGGGAGGGACCTCAGGAGGTCATTTAGACAACCCCCTGCTCAAAGCAGGACCAATCCTCAACTAAATCATCCCAGATAGTGCTTTGTCAAGCCTGACCTTAAAAACCTCTAAGGAAGGAGATTCCACCACCTCCCTAGATAACCCATTCCAGTGCTTCACCACCCTCCTAGTGAAATAGTGTTTCCTAATATTCAACCTAGACCTCCCTCACTGCAACTTGAGGCCATTACTCCTTGTTCTGTCATCTCATACCACTGAGAACAGTCTAGATCCATCCTCTTTGAAACCCCCTTTCAGGTAGTTGAAAGCAGCTATCAAATCCCCCCTCATTCTTCTCTTCCACAGACTAAATAATCCCAGTTCCCTGAGCCTCTCCTCATAAATCATGTGCTCCAGCCCCCAATCATTTTTGTTGCCCTCCACTGGACTCTTTCCAATTTTTCCATGTCCTTCTTGTAGTGTGGGGCCCAAAACTGGACGCACTTCTCCAGATGAGGCCTCATCAATGCCGAATAGAGGGGAATGATCATGTCCCTCGATCTGCTGGCAATGCCCCTACTTATACAGCCCAAAATGCCATTAGCCTTCTTGGCAACAAGAGCACACTGTTGATTCATATCCAGCTTCTCATCCACTGTAACCCCTACGTCCTTTTCTGCAGAACTGCTGCCTAGCCACTCGGTCCCTAGTCTGTAGCAGTGCATGCGATTCGTCCGTCCTAAGTGCAGCACTCTGCACTTGTCGAACCTCCACAGATTTTTTTTTTTTGGCCCAATCCTCTAATTTGTCTAGCTCCCTCAGTATCATATCTCTATCTTCCTACCACTCCTCCCAGTTTAGTGTCATCTGCAAACTGGACACAGTTATTTTATTATGCCAGCAGAGGAGGGAGCTTTTTATTATATCTTCTAGGGAATATTTCTATATTTTTGGAGTGGCATAAGCAATCTGCCATAGTTATTAAAACAAAAGCAAGTGTTCCAAAGCATGTGATAGGCATTGTTTATTTTATAAATCTAAATTTTTGTGACTAGAAGTAGATTGTCACCTTTGGGGAATTGGGGGCAAGTTTTGTTTGTTTTGTTTTTAAGGGAGTGCTTTGTTCTTTGTCACAATGGTTAAAGTTTATATATTTCCAATGTAAACATATAGGATAAAATGACAGATGGTGGCATAACAATTCTAGATAGCAAGGCCCCGTGGGCTGTTTCTGATCCTACACAACTATATAACAATAGAATTCCTTCATGACCCAAACCCTGCAAAGTTCACCCAATCCGCTTAATAATCCATGCAAAAATGCTGTTGCTATAGTAACACATTCTGTAGCACTACTTGACTGTCCAAATAACCTCATAAAATAACAGGTTTAGAAAATGAATCCTAAAATGCAAAGTAAACAAACATGCTCTCTTAAAAGCTCCCTTCCTCTTCCCAACCAACCAATAAACAAAAACAAAAACCCCCACCTAGAGTGTGATGCTCTAGTCTTGTAATGGGTGATACAGTGAGTTTAAACCAAGGGAATAAAAACTGGTGGAGAGCAATAAATTCTGAATTTAATCTTGGGTCAATGGGCTGGAGTCTGAATTTAGGATTACTTACTCTCTTTAGGCTACAGTGGAACTCCCATTTGTGTTTTTGGGAGGTTAGCATATAAAGCAAAGGTTGAATGATACTTAACTAAATTTTTACTTACTGTATGACATATATTGGTACAGTACCTTATTGATACTCAATATCAGTCAGTGGGAAAAATAAGTTCATCATCAGAACTACTGCTATTTCTGTCCTGTTTCTTTTTTTCCTCCATTCTTTCTCTTGTTTTTTGTCAGTGATCCCTCTGCATTTTCTTCCATAGAGCAAGTCCCACCCATTTCCCCTTTCTATCTGCTCAAATGATCTTCAGTGAACTTGTCAATGTTGAGATTTGTATCATCTCTCACCTTTAGAGTTGATATCATGTGGGGGTGTGGGAAGCCATACTTGTCAGTCATTGTCTCAAGCTGCTTGCAGACTCAGGCAGACAGACTTACATTGGTTTACACTCTGGTCCAACTCACATTTGGAAAGTATTTTTGGAAACGTGAGAGCTGCAAACTTTTCTCTGCTAAATGAAAGTTTATAATCTGAATGTTAGTGAGGCCACATAAACATATCCTGCATGCTGGAACTGGTCCAGGGGCCAGGTATTCTATACATGTGAGTTAGACGTGAGCAAAATAACCACATGGGGCATGGAATTAAGATGGAAGTGTAACTTAGGGCTTGTCTTCACTATCGTACTGCATTGGCCGAAGCTATGTTGGCGGGAGAGCGTTTCTCACTGACATAGCGCAGTGTAGACACTGCTTTAAATCAATGTACTTATGTTGCTTGGGGGAGGGTTTCAAGTTACATCAACTTTAGCAGTAGTCTAGATAAGCCCTTACAACTTTATTTAGTGTAACTTTGTTCTAAGGGTGGGATTTTTCAGAAGTGTTCAGCATTGACCTATGTCATCTACTGAAATAAATGATAAAACTGTGATTCACTTCAGTGGGATCAAAGGTAGGCTAACACAGTATAACTTTGAAAATCTACCCTAGAACCCCTTACTAAGGATGTGGGTAGGAGGTAGGATCACAATCAAGAAAAGGGGAATGATCTGTGTAAATAGAAAAATGCCCACCTTTTCTCACAACAACCATTATAGAATCATGACAGCGTTTAAAATGAAAACATATAATGTGTTACAAATATCCTCAGTGACTCCACAATAGGCATCATTTTGACTCTGTGTGCAACAAGGACTTGAAGCAGGAAACAAAATGGTAAAATAGAATCACTTTCCCTGAAACCCCTTGCCCTTGCTGTTTAGGGCAAACAAACATAGCAGGTTTTTTTTTAAATGAAAAATCAATAAATATTGTTTACCATACATAACAAGTTACCATTTTTCATCATTGGTAAACATCAAACTAAAAATGAAATCCTAAATTGTTATTAAATTTCTACTACTTCTCTGCAAAAGCCACTGGCCAATCCAAGCTAAAATGGTTGTAGTTATCTATATTCAATATTTGGCTATAGAAACAAGATCCCATTATCTTGTGGTGTTTCTGCAATATTCTACCTACTGTACAATTTCTAAGAGCAGTAAAAATGTAATAATATTAGTTTTCATTCTCTGCAGGCTATAGTGAAAAATAATAATGTAAAATCTAAAATTTAAATTAAAATATACTTTATTTTTCAATTGAAAAGTTGCAGGGTGTCTGGTGCTGTACATTATACATAATCTGAATATTTGTAGACTGAAGGTGAGTAATAAGAGTCTCTGTCTCTGAACTCCTATTTAAAATATAGCTTACTGTAGCTCATCACATATCTTTTTTCTTTAGGTAATATACTATGTTTTACTGATTATTGATTGAATAGATGCACTATATTAAGTTGAAAATGCAGTATATTTATCAGTTTCTGGAAATGTGAAGTTTCTCAATCAATCTTAGCATTTTTAACTATGGTAAAATAAAGCAAAATGTTTCTGCATAATGTTCCAGTAAACTTAATTTTCCACAGAGGCCTTCATCAACAAACCTCACACAAGGGGAGGAGGAAGAGGAAGATGCCCGGGAAAACAGTTGTGGTCCCGCAGGTTTATGGGAGGCACTAACACCCTGCAATGGATGTAGGAACCTTGGATTCCCCATTCTTGCACAGGTATTTATCTTTCTATCTTAAAATTTGTAAGCTATACAGCAGTGGTTCTCAAACTTTTTTTTGCGGACCACTTGAAAATTGCTGAGGGTCTCAGTGAACCACTTAATGATCTTTCCAAATGTTGTTTGTACCATTAGCTAACTATTGTAAAGCGCTTTGAATAAAAGCGCAATATAAAACAAACTTAATAATGAACATTTTTTGTTCTACAAATAAAAGCACACAACTCATATTTTAATATCAGTAGTCTTACCTTTCTAATGTGATGGATGTGCCCTTTCTCCCCCGCTGTGGCAGCCTCCGAGCTGGGGCTGTGAAGGATGGGGGGCCTCTCCCTCTCTCCCCTGCTGCGGCAGTCCCTGAGCTGGGGCTGGGAAGGAGGGCCATCTCTCCCTGGCAGCTGCAGCCCTGGAGCTGGGGGAAGTTGCCTCTTTCTCTGGCCACCGCAGCCCTGCATGTCCCATATTCCCCCCACCCCCTCTTCTCACCCCACTGTCCCCTCCCACCTACCCCTTATTCCCCCCAAGGCCACCACCTTACCTTACATGTGCGTCTTCTCCTGGGTCCAGGTACCTAATTAGTGGAGCCACGCCTGCGCGGCTCCACTAATTAGGTGTGTGGCCCTTCATTCTCTCGTGTGCAGCCACCCAGGTGGGCACCTTAGCGGGAACTATCCACAGATCACCTGAATGGAGCAGTAGTCCACAGACCACAGTTTGAGAACCTCTGCAATAGAATATTCTTACAATCTTTTTCTGCCAGACCTTTTGCAGCTGTTTCTATTATCATGTTCCTAATCCACAGGAGTGCAATACAGTATCATCTAGATCAGTGGCTCTCAACCTTTCCAGACTACTGTACTCCTTTAAGGAGCCTGATTTGTCTTGTACGCCCAAGTTTTCCCTCACTTAAAAACTACTTGCTTACAAAATCGGACATAAAAATACAAAGTGTCACTGCACACTAATACTGAAAAATTGCTTACTTTCTCATTTTTACCACATAATTATAAAATCAACTGGAATATAAATATTGTACTTACATTTCAGTGTATAATATATACAGCAGTATAAACAAGTGATTGTATGAAATTTAAGTTTGCACTGACTTCGCTAGTGCTTTTTATGTAGCCTATTGTAAATCTAGACAAATATCTAGATGAGTTCATGTACCTCTGGAAGACCTCTGCATAGCCCCAGAAGATTGGTTAACCCTGGTTGAGAACCACTGATCTAGATTATAGACGTAATCTACTGGCACAAAAGTATCTACTACACACTTCTAGCTATACAAAATAATAAACCTTTTTCCTATGCTTTCTTCTAGAAAACAGTAACATTTTAAAAATGGAATAACGTATAGAAAAATAAATGTTATGAACAATGGCCATCCTGTAGAAGTAGCAAAATTCCAATTTCCTGAACACTCTTTAAAAAGACACAGTGCAAAAGTGCCTAAGTGATTTCGAGATCCAATGAGTCATAGATTCTGAAGTGCCTAAGTCACTTTTGAAAATGGGGATGTCTCCTAAGTCACATAGGTACTTCTGAAAATTTTGTCTGCAATCTTTTAGCTACAGAAATCATCTTCAAAATGTAATTTAAAAGGGGTGAACATCATATTGTATTACCCATCTAGTTAAGTTTAATGTACAAAATGTTCAATTTACTAAGGCAATTTCAGATATTTGTTTACCCCTGTTTTAGGCAGATTATTTCATTCTTCTTCGGAAATTCACAGGCTTTTCACAAGGCAACTGTGGGGTCAGGGAGATGAATTTCTTCAAGGTCACATAAAACCGTTAGACCACTGTACAGCTGCTACTGCATACACATGGGTCAAATTCTCCTCTCAATTTTATAGCACATGAAAATTTGGCCGTGTATGTCTGTATATTTTAGGCAAGAGTATATCTTGAGCTTAATATCTTAAGCTTTCTTGGAGAGCGTATTTACATATAACATTTTAGATAAGCTAAAATAGGTGGCTGTCTTTCAACTACATCAAGTATTCAGTAACAAGTTGTTTGGGTTTTTTTGTTTTATTTTTTTGAGTATGAAATCTACTGTATGAGAGGGCAGCTGCTGTTGATGTCGTCCCCCCTCCCGCCCCCCGAATAAGGACATGTTTTAAAATAGCATCAGAACATTAACATTTGTTAATATTGGAGCTGGTTGAAAATATTCCATTGGAACAGTTTTCCATTGGAAAATATCGATTCAATGAAACTGAAACATGTGTTTGAATTTTTGTTATAGTATAAATTAGAATATAATAGTCAATATGACAAAGAAGAAACATTTAATGAAAACGCCAAGATTTAAGTTTTTCTTCTCAGTTTGGGATTAAACAAAATTTTGAAATCTTGAAATTACCCGCAGGACAGAAATTCCTCCCTCTCCCCTCCGCCCCCTCAGTATAATGGCACTGCAGTTCTTTCCTCCTAGAGTAGTTTGGGGACTTAATACTTAATCTGAAGTGATATAATAGTATACCCCAAGAATCCTCCTTTGTAGTTTGTATAACTTCCCCAAAAAATCTTTCACTTAAATCCTGACATTTGTCAAGTAATCATTAACACTCTTGATATTCTGAGAAGGATAAAGGAAAATGGCTAAGAAATGTAGGGGTAAATCTTCCTTATCCATTGAAAGACTAAACAGTAGCATCTACGCAGGCATGCCAGCAGGTGAGTCTTGTGCAATGCGAATCATACTGCCACAGAGCAGGATGGCACATCAGGACTGTCCAGCTCATCAGGTCTGTCCAGTACAGTGGAGCTGTTGCTGTCTCTTTTCTCATGGTGCAGCTTTCTTACTTCTGTTATGTCTTGCACTTTTGTTGTGCTACTGAATGTGGGCGTGTCCAATTTCTTATTAGCCATGCCCTTTTGCTATGCCTATTTTCTTAATTGTGTCCTTACTTGGCACTAAATCTGGTGTACTGAACTAGGATAACATCTCCCATCCTCATCACCCTGTGTGCTGTGTTGCTTGCTTATAGTGACTGGATTTTTTTATACCATTTGGTGTCCTGGGACTTGATCTTGTATCTGTTTGAAGTCAATAATAAAGTTTCAATGGATTTCAGTGAAACAGGATCAGTCAATTAATGAACTTGAATAGTGACGAGCAAGATGCAGTCAGTGCTCCAGTTTTTTATGAGCTGCTTATGTTTCTTCAGCATTTCAACAGTTGCTTTCTGCTTCGTGACATTTATAATTTTTAGACATCTTTAGCATCTTTGGTCTGTGGCAAGGTGCAGTGTTATCAGATCTCCAAAAGATATAGCAGTATATTAGGTTTTTACTGGTTATCAACTCCTAGTTTTTAATAAATTACTTTTAATGTTAGTACTTTTCCGCTTTGAAGTTATATAATTTATTGATTAATTACTCATTAATTTTCCCATGGTGAACACGTGTGAATCATAGAAAAATAAGAATGGAAGGGATCTCGATAGGTCATTTAGTCCAGTCCCCTGCACTGAGGCAGAACTAAGCATTATTTAGACCATCCTGATGGATGTTTGTCTAGCCTGTTCTTAAAAACTGCCAGTGACGGAGATTCCACAGACTCACGAGGTAATTAAATACCCTTACAGTTAGGAAGGTTTTCCTAATGTCTACCCTAAACTGCCCTTGCTGCAATTTAAGCCCATTATTTCTTGTCCTATCCTCAGAGGTTAAGGAGAACAATTTTCTCTCTCCTTCTTGTAAAAACCTTTTATCATGCCCCCCCCTCAGTCTTCTCTTCTCCTGATTAAACAAACACAATTTTTTCAATCTTCCCTCATAGGTCATGTTTTCTAGACCTTTAATCATTTTTGTTGCTCTTCTCTGGACTTTCTTCAATTTGTCCACACCTTTCCTGAGGTGTGGTGCCCAGAACTGGACATAATACTCCAGTTGAGGTCTTATCAGTGCTGAGTAGAGTGAAAGTATTATTTTGCATATCTTGCTTACAACATTCCTGCTAATACATCCTAGAACGTTTGCTTTTTTTGCAACAGTATTACATTGTTGACCCATATTTAGTTTGTGATCTATTATGACCCCCAGATCCTTTGCTGCAGTACTCCTTCCTAGACAGTCATTTCCCATTTTGTATTTGTGAAATTGATTATTCCTTCCTACGTGTAGTATTTTGCATTTGTCCTTAGTGAATTTCATCCTATTTAATTCCCATTATTCTAGTTTGTCAAGATCATTTTGAATTCTAATCCTGTTTCCACAAAGCTTGCACCCCTCACTCCTGCACCCCAACCCCTTGCCCCAGGCTCATCCAGTGCACACCCCACAGTTGAGAATGTCACTGGTCTGTGACGATCCCTGAAGGATTTTGGATCTATAAACCACAAATGACACTAATAAAAAGTAAAATTCATGAAATGTCCAATGGATTCTATGAGATCAGGTGCAGTGTGATCATAAGACTCCTGCACCCAAACTCCCTCCCAGAGCTTGCACCCCTCACTCCTGCACCCCAACCCTCTGCCTCAGCATCAGCCTGGAGCCCACTCCCACACTCTGAACCCTTTGGCCCCAGCCAAGAGCCTGCACCCCCTCCTGCACACCAATCCCCTGCCCCAGCCCTGTGAAAGTGAGTGAGGGTGGAGGAGAGCAAGCGACGGAGGGAGGGGGGAATGGAGTGAGTGGAGCGAGGCTATATTTCTTTAGTTTTGTTTATGAGATGATCACGTGAGACAATGTCAAAAGCCTTACTAAAGTTGAGATATATGACATCTACTGATTTCCCCCTGTCCACAAGGCTTGTTACTCTGTCAGAGAAGGATTCTAGGTTGGCTTGATGTGATTTGTTCTTGTCAAATCCATGTTGGTTGTTGCTTATTACCTTATTTTCTTCTAGGTGTGTACAAATTCATTGTTGAATTATTTGCTCCATTGTTTTTCCAGGTAGCAAAGTTAAGCTGACTGGTCTATAATTCCCTGGATTGTCCTTATTCCCCTTTTTATAGATAGGTACTATATTTTCCCTTTTCGCGTCCTTTGGTATCTCTCCTGTCCTCCGTGAGTTCTCAAAGATACTTGCTAGTTGCTCAGATATCTTCAGACAGTTCCTTAAGATTTCTAGGATATATTTCATCAAGCCTGGCTGACTTGAAAACATCTAACTTGTCTAAGTAATTCTTAACTTGTCCTATTTTAGCCTCCAGATCTTACCCCATTTACACTGATGTTCATTATGCTAGTCATCCAATCACTGCGAACTTTTTGGTGAAAACAAGCAAAAAAGACATTTAACATTTTGCTGCATTTTCTGTTGTTGTCTTTCCCTCCTCATATAGTAATGGCCCTATCCTGTCCCTGGTCTTCCTCTTGCTTCTCATGTATTTGCAAACTGCTTTCTTGTTACCCTTTATATCCCTAACTAGTTTAACCTTGTTCTGTGCTTGGCCTTTCTAATTTTGTCCCTTCATGCTTGTGTTGTGGGGTTGTTTTTATATTCATCCTTTGTAATTTGAACTAGTTTCCACTTCTTGTATGACTCTTTTTTTGAGTTTTCAGATAATTGAAGATCTCCTGGTTAAGCCAGGGTTGCCTCTTACCATACTTCTCATCTTTCCTATGCATTGGTATAGTTTGCTCTTGTTCCCTTAATAATGTCTCTTTAAAAACTGCCAACTCTCCTGAACCCTTTTTTCCCCCTTAGACTTGCTTCCTGTGGGATCTTACCAACCCATTATCTGAGTTTGCTAAAGTCTGCCTTCTTGAAGTCCTTTGTCTTTATTCTGCTGTTTTTCTTGTTTCACCATTCCCTAGAATCATGAACTCATCATTTCATGATTCCTTTCATCCAAGCAGCCTTCCACCTTCAGATTCTAAACTAGCTCCTCCCTGTTTGTCAGAATCAAATCCAGAATAGCCTCTCCCCAGTTGCTTTCTACACCTTCTGTGATAAAAAGTTGCCTATGTTGTATTCCAAGAGCTTGTTGGATAATCTGTGCCCTGCTGTATTTCCCAACAAATGTCTGGGTAGTTGAAGTCCTCCATCACCACTAAGTCCTGTGTTTTTGGATGATTTTATTGTTTAAAAAGTCTCATCCATCACTTCTTCCTCCTACTTAGGTGGTCTGTAGTAGATCCCTACCATGATATCACCACTGTTTTTACACCTTTTATCCTTACCCAGAGACTTTCAACTGGGCTACCTCCCACTTCTCTATCTCAATCTCAGTGCAAATGTATACATATTTGATATACAAGGCAACACCTTCTCCCTTTTTTCCCCTGACTGTCATTCCTGAACAATCTGTACCCTTCTATACCAGAATTGTTGTCATATGAATTATCCCACCAAGTTTCTGTGGTGCCAATTGCCATATTTGTGATTATTCAATAGTATTTCTAGTTCTTCCTGTTTATTTCCCATACTTCTTGCATTAATATACAGACATCTAAGATGTTTATTAGATTTCCCCACTGTATTTCCTCTTGTCTCCTTTGTCTGGGCTGCTATTTTCCATATTGACCCCTAGATTCTGACCTCTCACCCAAGTCTCCACGTTTTGGATTTATCTCTGGGCTTTTATCTCCTGCCCCCATTAAACCTAGTTTAAAGGTTAGCCAGTCTGTATCCGAAGATACTCTTCCCCTCCTTTGACAGGTGGACCCCATCTCTGCTCAGCAGTCCACCTTTTCAGAATTAGGTCCCATGGTCAATGAAGCTGAAGACCTCCTGTCGACACCATCTGCGCAAACAAGTATTTACCTCTAGGATGTGTCTGTCTCTGCCCAGATGATTTGGAGTGATTTCATAATTTAAAAATGATAATTTTCCATGCCTATTTTTAACATAAGACAAATGTAAGGGCTATTATAGTAGCAATGAAATTGGTTCAAGATTGTTTTCCAGATATGGGCTGGTCCCTTTTCCCTTTTAATAGAGGAGGTTCAGTTCAGGATTTACTTAAACTGGAAGACAGTAATTTTCTGAACTAGTTTGCTTCTTTTACACTTAAATTGTAAAATATTAAGCAAATTCTGTTTTACTAAAAATCATCTGTCACTCACTAAGAGGATAAAAAGGCTCTTTAATTGTGTACACTTAACTCTGTCTCCTTATTTTTTCCCAACTCCTCCATTAGGTCCCAAAATATGTCTAGACAAGTATTATATAAAAATGAGCTTTTGTTTCTTCTATTTTTTTTCCTATTGGACTAGAGGGGGAAAAGCCAAAGGGTAATAACATTCAAGAAGATACAGGGATGAGATCTGTGGTTGAAATGACAATATACTGTATCTCAGTATCACCACAGAAATGTCTATGTTGGTATTAATACTGCACCTCTCTATCGGAACATCTGTAATTCTTATCCAAATGTTTCCATGCTCTAAACAGGGATCAGCACTGCCTGTGTACAAAATTCATAAAAGGCGAGTGTTTATCAACAGAAGAGGCTGATTGCCTTGATAAACCCCTATTCTAAATTTGGCCAAACTAAAGCCCATGTCAGACACAAAAGAAACCACATCTCTAGTGTGTAATCAGCTACCACAGGTAAAGAGCCACTAGAAAGATTGATGGGCATACATTTATTGCTACAGATATGGGTGTCTGCTGATGGCAATGTTGCTTACCACATAATGACTGTGGACACTTCCTGAAAAGTATGGCTGTAACTCTAGAGAGATGTGCAAACCTTGCTCCAAGTTAAATGTTTGTACTTTGACGTATCCTTTGTATGCATATCTACAATTAACATGGCCCAAATGAAGACTATCATAATTCACACGCTTATAGTGAGCTGGGTAGTGCTGTTACACACACTGATTTGCAACTCTGTCAGGGTTGGGGAAATACCTGAGCCTGGGGGTCATCTGACCCAGGCTCGACTCAGGGATAGGTTGCTGCCACATGCCTGAGGGCTGAGTCATTGCAGGCTCTATTAGAAGGGCATGTTAGTGCAGCTGGGTTGTTGCTGCATGCCTGAATAATGCTTCACTGCAGCTCTATTGGAAGGGCAGCTGGGTGAGAAAACGTGTCTCTTCACAAAAAAGTTTAGAAGAAAAGATTTTGTGTGGTACACTCTAATATAAAGACAACAGTCCTGATTTTCAGAGGCGCTGAGAACCCATAACATCAGGTGAAGTCAATGGGAGCACCACCAGTAGTCAGTACCTCTGAAAAATAGGCCATAGTCTCAAAGTTAACCCATTACCTGTGGGGACCAAGCCAGCAGACCAGTTGTCTCTTATTTGGAAATACTCCTATTGATTAAATATAAATGTTAATCTAGGTATGAAAAGGGACTTTGGGGTTCTATATTTCCCTATATTTGGGAACAGTTCAGCCAATAAATATTGCCACATTTTTAACACACTTATGCGCATGTTCTTGATTTAAGATTCCCTGTTTCAGCTGGCTACTTTGTTCTCAATTGTACAAAACATTAACAGGCACATCATTCATGGTTATTTGACTAGGGTTTCCTTTCAGTGTCCTCTCCTTCACTCACTGATCTAGTGGAGTGAGATTTCTCCAGATAATAAAAAATAAAAGTTCTTTATCATTTCCCACTTTTGAGTCAATTTTAACACAGAACTCTGTGTAAAGTACCTTTCTCTTTAAGCTTGGCTCTTGGGACAGGCAGAATTTTCATTAGTGCCATACTTTGTTTGAAGGCTAGAAAGGGCCAGTATTAGATTCAATCACTAAACTGTTAAGAGTTATTTTAGAGAGTACTCTAATTACAGATGCTCCATACTAGCAGCAGGAAAAGATGCTAACAGTGCTGTACCTGTATAAAGGCTGGTACTAACATACCAAAAAACTTGCTTCACGGTAAACAAATGCCAACAAACCCTCTGGCACTAGAGGTTTAGAGTGCTGTGGGGACTGAGAGCTCTGGGTTGTAAGCTGAATTCATCCTCTGGCCAACTTTTAATTTGGGTTTTATTTTATTTAAGATTATCTCAGGGTCTAGAAGGGGGTAAAGGAAGGTTTCTGTTATGCAGATACACTGCTGGGGATAAGGGCCTCCCCTCCTGCACTGAACTGGAGTGGGTAGGGAGCTGTTATGTCCTCACTGACTAAACATCTATGCAGAGAAGTGCTTAGAAAACTACATCGCTGCTACTGCAAGATTTCCATGCTAGTGGCACAAGAGCTACTTTCATGAGAGTTCAGTTATTATTGTCAGATATTTTTAAAACCTATACATAGTACAACAGAAATTATTATTATTAATTTGTATTACTGTAGCACCCATGACACCTTGTTATGGACCACAACCCTGCTAGGCACTGTGCTAAAACAGAACAAAAGGATGGTCCTTGCCCCAGGAGCTTGCAACCTATGTCTAAAATAAAAGACAACAGATTGGGGAGTACAAGAATACAATGTGATAATACTGGTCAGCATGACAAGTAATGGTCCCTGCATACCAATAGCCTGACTCCAGGAGAATTTGGAGGAAGGATTTGAAGGTGGATAACTAGGTGTCTTTGCAGATGTTTACATGAGCACCACATAAGCATGTGGAGCAGCATGAAAGAAAGCACAAAGGTGCTTGTCTGAAATTTAGCAAGTGGGTAGTGAAGGCTGTCATCGTAGGCTGACTGGAGGCAAGCATCGACAGACTGATAGCAAATGAGAGCTGATAGGTGGGGACTGAATATAAAGGACCTTGAAAGTGAATAAAAGTAGCTTATGTTTGATGCGATAGAGAAGGGGGAACCAGTTGAGGGATTCAAAGCGAGGGGTGACATGGTCAAACTGAGCTAGGAAACTGATGTTTGCAGCAGAATTCTGCATGGATATGATATTAGCTATTGCATGCTCAGATCTACAGCCAGCCAAACTCTTTTTCTGAACTAAAATACAAATACAGTAAAGAAACCAAACAAGTTTCGAACTTGGAAATCAATCCTTTTCCCTTAATACTGCTAGCTCATTAGGTCAGGGACAAACACCGTCTTCGTCTCACTCAAGATTTACCTTTTTAATTAGAATTATTCTGTCAACTGCCTATCTAAAGTAGAAATCAACTTTTATATGCCATTCCCCTTTTAATCTATAAATACAGTGTTTCTAGAACAGTTAAGATTTATTCCCAGCTAGAACAGAAATGCAAAATGGACTAACTGATGGTGTTTAGTAATTGACAGACCATTCTTCCTATTTGGCTTCTATGGAAAAAAAGTGTGCATTTTTAAAAGGATGAAGCCAAATACTTTATTCCTATATTTGTATGTGTCTTCATTACATCTTCCTGCTGTCTCGGACTGTATCAGACTCTTGAGACTCCCAGTCTGCTTTTGCTCCTGGTCCTATTCCTGCCTAGGGTGACCAGATGTCCCGATTTTATAGGGACAGTCCCGATTTTTGGATCTTTTTCTTATATAGCTCCTATTACCCCACCCCCTGTCCCGATTTTTCACACTTGCTGTTTGGTCACCCTGTTCCTGCCCTTACCTTGCCTGAGCTCTCTTCCAGTATTGTCCTTGCCATATTCTGACCTCACTCCAGCCCTGTTACTGACCCGCTCCAGCCTTGCCTCTGTTTCCTGACCCTCCCTGGACTGTCAGACTCTGACCACCTGGCTTCAACTTCTGGCTTGCACCTGGACTTCAGCTATGGCACTGGTTGTCTATGGACTCTGATCTCAGTTCTGAACCTGGTTTGTCCCTGGATTTTGATTCTAGTGCCCCACCCTTGGCGCAGTCACAACCCTACATCTGGTTTTGACTTCTGCTCCAACAGCTCAGCCTGACTGCCAGGAGACAGCGCTTGACAATCCTGCTCTTAACCATCAGTGCAAAGTGTTGGTAAACAAGCCACAGATTTACAGCAAATAATTCTTCCTCTGTAGGGAGAACCTCTGCTGCCATAGAGCTGGCAGAAGCAGTATAGTCACCTCCTACACTGGCAGCTCCTCCACCCCTTGACATAAGGGAGAGGAGAAGATGCGAGGGAGTGTGATGGAATTGAGTTCTGCTAGGATCAGTCTTCCGCTGGTGTAAGGACCTTACACCAACAGCATAAGTTAAAGCAGGATCCCTGTAACCACACAACTCAGAACATAGGGTTCTTCTTCGAGTGCTTGCTCATATTGATTCCAATTAGGTGTGCGCGCACCGTGTGCATGATCATCGGAAGATTTTTACCCTAGCAACACTCAGTGGGTCGGCTGAGGTGCCCCCTGGAGTGGCACCCTTATGGCCCAGCCAACCCAGCGCCCCCTCAGTTCCTTCTTACTGCCCGTGAGGGTTGTTGGAACTGTGGAGTTCAGCTTAGCTGATCTCCACTCTCCCTAGCATTCGCTTTAGTACCTGTTAATAGTTTCTGATTAGTTGTTAATAGTTGGTTATAGTTGTTAGTAATTACTTAGTATAGTTAGTTAGTTTAATTAGTGGGAGAGAACGGGGTCTTCTCCCTTCTCCCCTATCCCAGTACCCAGGCCCATGCCTGGGTCTCCGGGCTTCAAACCCTGCTTGGCTTGCCAGAGGCTGATGCCAACGGGAGACCCCCATGACTTTTGCCTAAGGTGTCTGGGGGAATCCCACCAAGCAGACAAATGCCGCATTTGCAAAACCTTCAAGCTGAGGACCAGGAAGGAGCAGGACCTTAGGCTGAAGCAGCTCCTTATGGAAGCGGCACTTAGCCCTGTCCCTTCCTCTGTAAGCCGAGACTCGGCACCGTCGTCCTTGGTGCGGAGTGCCTCAGCGGACCAACTGGTCGAGCACCGCGTTCGGACTCTACCAAAGACTTGCCGTGCCAGAACTTCCCGGCACTTCCACCACCACAGCGCAGGTCTCTATCTCCGAGCCAGAAGAAGAAGCAGCCCAGGCAGGTGCTGGCCACTTCTTGTTTGTCGGTGCAGCAGCCGCCGTCGCTTCCCGCACCGCAGTTGGAGCCACGTTCATTGCCAGAGCGCATAGGACAAATATCGGCTCCTGCACTGTTGACTCCGGCGCTGCAAGGGCCGTCGAGTCTGGTGCACGTAAGCTTCCCGGTGCACACCGCAGTCGAGCTGAGACTACTCTCCACACCGGAGACCTTTTCAATGGCGCGGGACTTGATCACGCTCACAGAGCCGACTCCTCTGCAGCCGGCAGCACCTCCAGCATGGACGGTCCCTCATGTGACCACCGTCGCTGAGTGAAGAAGGACGACACCGGTCCCAGTCCCGATCTTCTTCCCGGCACCCATCACGGCATCACTCGCAGTCCCAGCACCGTTCTTGCTCTTGGCGCCGGTCGTACTCACGACGCCGCTCCAGCTCGCGGAGATCCAAATCGCGTTACGGCTAGCACTGATCAGACTAGCTTCCGGTACCGGTCAGAGCAGCACTTGACCCAGAGCCGATCCCGACACCAATTTCACCGGAGGTCGCCATCGAGATCCAGATCAGGCTCCTGGTACCGATACGACCGCAGGCATTGATCGACATCTTGGTACCATTCTGCCTCACGGTACCAGTCCCCAGCACCACGGCACCGTACAGCACCGGGGTACTTGGCACTGGTGCGTACAGCACCGCCTTGGCCATCTTGCTCTGCCTCTGTGTCGTCGCACTCTCAAGATGGCTACCACGCCCAGGACCAGGGCAAGGGCGGTACAGGCCAGTGGCTAGAAGAAGGCCAGGACCTGGGCACAAACCCCCACAATGATCCTTTTGGACCCATTTGGCGATCAATATGAACCTCCAGGTAGAGGAGGTGGTGGAGGTAGAGGACCCTGTGGTGGACATTCTGTCCACGGAGGCACAATCCAGAGTTGCCCTCCCCATCATACGAACCATACAGGCCAATGCCAAGACAATCTGGCAGTCGTCAGCCTCTATTCCACCTATGGCCAAGGGGGTGGAAAGGAAGTACTTTGTCCCTTCAAAGGACTACGGGTACCTCTCTATGCACCCCCAACTGTGCTCCCTTGTCATGGCTTTGGTCAACGAGAAGAAGCGGCACAGTCAGCAGGCCCCGGCGCCTAAATTGAAGGACACTAGACACCTAGACTTGTTTGGGCACAAGGTGTACTCAGCCGGAGGCTTGCAGCTCAGGGTGGCCAACCAGCAGGCACTCCTTAGCCGATATGACTATAATTCGTGGCACTCTATGGAGAAATTCAAGGAGTTGGTTCCACAGGAGTCCAGAGAGGAATTTGGGGATATAGTAGAGGAGGGCAAGAAGGTGGCCAGAACCTTCCTACAAGCCTCTCTGGATGCGGCAGACTTGGCAACTAGGACCCTGGCCTCGAGCATAGCCATGTGTACCGCATCTCATGACTGCAGGTCTCTGGCTTACCATCAGAGTTACAGCAGACCCTTCAGGACCTGCCCTTTGATGGCCAGGGACTATTCTCTGAGAAGACAGACTCAAGGCTGCAGAGTCTGAAGGACTCGAGAATTATCATGCACTCTCTGGGAATGCATAACCCAGTAATGCAGAGAAGGCCCTTCAGACCACAGTCTCAGAGGTCATACCCTCCCCCTCGGCCGAGATAGGACTTCTTTAGAAGACGTGGCTGAGGTGGTAAAAGGAAACTGGACATCAAGCCAGCCAAGGCCAGGGCCCTCCCAAGCCATCGGTAGGGCCTAAGCAGAATTTTGAAGGTGCACCCAAGGACGGAGGACCAGTCTCCATTCAGGATCCTTCCCCGCCTTTCCAAAATCGTCTCTCCCATTTCTTCCATGGGTGGTCCTACATAACATCGGACCATTGGGTCCTACGCATGGTGGAAAGGGGATGCTCCCTCCAATTTGCTTTCCGCCCCTCCTTCCCTGTTCCTCTTCAGGGACCCTTCTCACGAGCACCTCCTTCTACAGGAGGTCCAATCACTCCTGGCTTTGGGAGCGATAGAGGAGGTTCCGGGAGAGCCAAGGGGCAAGGGCTTTTATTCCCGCTACTTCCTAATCCCCAAGGCCAAGGGCGGGCTTCGGCCCATCCTGGACCTACGCGGACTCAACAAATTTATGGTAAAGTTGAAGTTCCACATGGTCTCACTAGGATCATTATTCCTTCCCTTAGATCCTGGAGACTGGTATGCCGCCCTCGACATGAAGGACGCGTACTTCCACATTGCGATCTACCCCGTGCACAGATGCTTCCTTCGCTTTGTGGTCAATCAATTGCACTTTCAATTCACTGTCCTTCCTTTCGGCCTATCCACGGCCCCCAGGGTGTTTACCAAATGCATGGCTGTGGTAGCGGCCTCCCTTCATTGACAACGGGTCCAGGTGTTCCCATATCTCGACGACTGGCTTATTCGGGGTCTCTCCAGGGATCAGGTGCAGTCTCATGTTCAGCTCACCATGAACATGTTCAGTCGGTTGAGTCTCCTGCTCAATGTCGTGAAATCCACTCTGGTATCAACCCAGAGGATAGAATTCATAGGAGCAGTATTAGACTCAGGCCTAGCCCGGGCAATTCTGCCGGAAGCACACTTCCAATCCCTGGTGAACATCATCCACAGCCTGCAAAGCTTCCCGAACTCGACCGTGAAAACATGCCTATGCCTCCTGGGACACATGGCCTCTTGCACGTTTGTGACCAGGCACACCAGGCTGTGACTATGTCCACTCCAAGCCTGGCTATCAACAGGATACCACCCAGGTCGGGTCAGCTTGAGCACGGCGGTTACCATCTCGCCTGGGGTATTAGCCTCTCTAGGCTGGTGGCTGGGCCCCAAATCAGTGTGCGAAGGGGTACCATTTCATGCCCTGCAGCCTTCTGTGTCCCTAGTCATGGATGCATCATCCCTGGGATGGGGATCCCACCTCGGGAACCTCTGTACACAGGGGCTATGATCGGCAGGAGAGTTATCCCTGTACATCAACGTACGGGAACTCAGAGTAGTGCGCCTGGCGTGTCAAGCATTCTGAGAGCGCATTCAAGGCCATTGTGTTGCAGGCATCAGAGACAACACTACGGCCATGTTTTATATCAACAAGCAAAGGGGAGCCTGGTCATCCCCCCTCTGTCAGGAGGCCACTCGTCTGTGGGAATTCTGCATAGCCCACTCGATCCATCTGGTGGTGTCGTTTCTCCCAGAGATCCAGAACACCTTAGCGGACGACCTCAGCAGATCATTCAAGGCTCACGAGTGGTCGGTTCGCCCGGATGTCATCCACTCTGTCTTCCTGAAGTGGGGCTTTCCCCTGATTGACCTATTCGACTCTCGAGAGAATCGGAAATGCCAGGTGTTCTGCTCTCTCCAAGGGCGCTCTCTGGGTTCCCTGTCGGACGCCTTCCTAATTCAGTGGAAGGATCACCTGTGCTACGCCTTTCCTCCATTCCTGCCAGTCCACAGGGTCCTAATCAAGCTGCGCAGGGACAGAGCCTGTCTGATTCTGGTCGCCCCAGCGTGGCCCAGGCAGCCCTAGTATACCACTCTCCTAGAGCTGTCGGTGGACACCCCGATTCCACTCCCGCTCTGGCCAGACCTGATCACTCAGGATCACAGTCGACTCTGTCATCCCGACCTGCAATCTCTCCACCTCACAGCGTGGATGCTGCATGGCTAAATCAGTCTGAGCTGTGTTGTTCTCACTCAGCCCAGCAGATCCTTTTGGGTAGCAGGAAGCCCTCTACCAGGTCCACATACTTAGCCAAGTGGAAGCGTTTTTCCTGCTGGTGCGCCTAGCATCATATGACCCCCCTACAGGCATCAGTACCTGTCATCTTGGAATACCTCCTGTCCTTAAAGCAGCAGGGCTTGGCAATATATTCCATCAGGGTGCACCTGGCAGCTATTTCGGCTTTCCACCCAGGTGAAAACGGTCACTCAGTCTTCTCCAATCCCTTGGTCAGCAGATTTCTCAAGGGGTTTGTCATAACTATAAAGGGAAGGGTAATAGCTGTCCTGTGTACAGTACTATAAAAACCCCTCCTGGCCAGAGGCTCCAAAATCCTTTTCCCTGTAAAGGGTTAAGAAGCTCAGGTAACCTGGCTGACATCTGACCTAAAGGACCAATAAGGGGACAAGATACTTTCAAATCTTGGGGGGGGGGAAGGCTTTTGTTTGTGTTCTTTGTTTGGGAGTGTGTTCGCTCTTGGGACTGAGAGGGACCAGACATCAATCCAGGTTCTCCACATCTTTCTAAACAAGTCTCTCCTATTTCAAACTTGTAAGTAAATAGCCAGGCAAGGCGTGTTAGTTTTCCTTTGTTTTCTCAACTTGTAAATGTACCTTTTACTAGAGTGTTTATCTTTGTTTGCTGTACTTTGAACCTGAGACTAGAGGGGAGTCCTCTGAACTCTTTATGTTTGATTACCCTGTAAGGTTAATTTCCATACTGATTTTACAGAGATGATTTTTACCTTTTTCTTTAATTAAAAACCTTCTTTTTAAGAACCTGATTGATTTTTCCTTGTTTTAGATCCAAAAGGGTTTTGGATCTTGATTTACCAGGAGTTGGTGGGAGGAAGGAGGGGGGATGGTTAATTTCTCCCTGTTGTAGATCCCAGGGGGGTTGGAACTGATTCACCAGGAGTTGGTGGGAGGAAGGAGGGGAATGGTTAATTTCTCCTTGTTTTAAGATCCAAGGGGTTTTGGATTTGTTTTCACCAGGGATTTGGTGAAGGTTTTTCAAGGCTTCCCAGGGAGGGAATCCATTGAAATGGTGGCAGCCGAACCAGAGCTAAGCTGGTAGTTAAGCTTAGGAGTTTTCATGCAGGCCCCTACATTTGTACCCTAAAGTTCAAAGTGGGGATCCAGCCTTGACATGGTGGATAGCGGTGGGATCATTTTAAACCCAAAAGCCAGTGAGATTTTTTTTCCCTTCTAGCTGCTTGGAAAGCCGAGCTGGAAGTAGATAGATGCATATCTTATCTCTCCTTGCCTGAAGGCAGAGGTGTTAAGTTTTTTTAACAGGTCCTTTGTTAAGAGAAGTGTTCAAATGAGCAAACAAAGCTAAAGGGAATTTACAAGCTGAATTGGTTTTTTTTTCTTTTTACATCCTCGGGAGTAGCTAGTTAGAAAGTTTCTATTAACTCAGCAGCAGCCAGAGCTGAGAGCTTCCCAGTTTCAGACAACTGCAGAGGGGGTTACCCAGCACAAGAAAACAGGAAAATGACTACCAAAGAAGTAGCTAACAAAATAGAACTGGCCAAACTAGAAGCAGAAGAAAATGAAAGAAAACATCAGAGACTGCTTCAATTAACAAAACTCGAGACAGAGCAGAGAGAAAGAGAAGAAAAAGCCAAAGAGAAGGCCCACAAGAGAGAGATGGAGCTGAAAGAAAAAGAGATGGAGCTGAAAAAAAAGAGATGGAGATGAAAGAAAAAGAGATGGAGGAGAGAGAAAAAGAAAGGAAACATGAACTGGAACTAGCAAAGGCTAAGCAAGCTTTCACCTCCATCCCTGTTCCTGAGCCGTCCACCAGGGCCCCGTCTGTGTTACCGGAGACCCAGACGGAGGTGGTGGAACTGGATCCTCTGCCAACGACTGCAACAGCCGTAGTGGATCCAATCCCAGAGACCCAGCCAAAGCCAGTCCCAGAACCGGAACTGGCAACGCAACCAGCACCAGAACCATTGCCAGCCCTGAGTCCAGCGCTTGCAAACCCGTCTACAACTCCAACTCCAGAGGGCACCAGCGAGCCTGAACTGGCAGAAGCAGCAGATAATCCTACCCAAGAGGCTCAGCCAGAGCCTGAGATACCACATAGTGCACCAGTGGACAGCGGTTCACAGTCAATGGAAACAGCCCCAGCACCTGCATCGCTTCCAGAGGGACCAAGCCCCAGTCCACAGTCCAAGGAGGAACTGATGTCTCCAGCATCAAGGGAACAGTTCCAGGCCGAGCAGGAAGCAGATGATGCGGAGTGGCCTGAAGGTGTCTACTATGAAGGAAAAAAGGATGGTGGCGTGGAAGAGGTGAACCTCTCCACGACCCTTGGACGTCTGCAGCGACAGCAGATCAAGGAGCTGTGCACAAGCTTTGCACCAATTTTCTCAGCCACTCCAGGATGGACCGAACGGGCATACCACTCCATTGACACAGGTAATGCTCACCCTATTAGAACCCCACCCTACCGGGAGTCACCTCATGCCAAAACTGCTATACAAAGGGAGATCCAGGACATGCTACAGATGGGTATAATCCGCCCCTCTAAGAGTGCATGGGCATCTCCAGTGGTTCTAGTTCCCAAACCAGATGGGGAAATATGCTTTTGCGTGGACTACCGTAAGCTAAATGCTGTAACTCGTCCTGACAACTATCCAATGCCACGCACAGATGAGCTATTGGAGAAATTGGGACATGCCCAATTCATCTCTACTTTAGACTTAACCAAGGGGTACTGGCAAGTACCCCTAGATGAACCCGCTAAGGAAAGTTCAGCCTTCGTCACCCAGGCAGGGGTGTATGAATTCAATGTACTCCCTTTCGGGTTGCGAAATGCACCCGCCACCTTCCAAAGACTTGTAGATGGTCTCCTAGCGGGATTGGGAGAATCTGCAGTTGCCTACCTCGATGATGTGGCCATTTTTTCTGATTCATGGGCAGAGCACATGGAGCACCTGGAAAAAGTTTTCGAGCGCATCCAGCAGGCAGGACTAACTGTTAAGGCTAAAAAGTGTCAAATAGGCCAAAACAGAGTGACTTACCTGGGGCACCAGGTGGGTCAAGGAACTATAAATCCCCTACAGGCCAAAGTGGATGCTATCCAAAAGTGGCCGGTTCCAAAGTCTAAGAAACAGGTCCAATCCTTCTTAGGCTTGGCTGGAAGGCTTCCCAGGGAGGGAATCCATTGAAATGGTGGCAGCCGAACCAGAGCTAAGCTGGTAGTTAAGCTTAGGAGTTTTCATGCAGGCCCCTACATTTGTACCCTAAAGTTCAAAGTAGGGATCCAGCCTTGCCAGGTGAAAACGGTCACTCAGTCTTCTCCAATCCCTTGGTCAGCAGATTTCTCAAGGGGTTGGAGTGCCTTGAGTGCTTTGACAACCGGTCCCTACGTGGGATCTTAACCTGGTCCTATCCAGACTCATAGGTGTCCTGTTCGAACCGATGGCCACCTGCTCGCTCCTGTACCTTTCCTGGAAGACAGCCTTCCTCATAGCTATCACCTTGGTGAGGCATGTATCTGAGCTCCGGGCACTCACATCGGAACCACCATATACGGTGTTCCACAAGGATAAGGTACAGCTGCCACCCCACCCGACCTTCCTCCCTAAGGTGGTGTCTGTCTTCCAGGTCAACCAGGACATATTCCTCCCTGTCTTCTACCCGAGGCCTCACGCCTCTTGACAGGAGCAACAGCTGCATTCCCTAGACGTTCGCAGGGCCTCGGCCTTCTACATTGAGCGAACTAAACCCTTCAGGAAAACGTCACAGCTGTTTGTTGCTGTGGCAGACCGGATGAAGGGCCTTCCGGTCTCCTCCCAGCGCATCTTGTCCTGGATCACATCATGCATCCGTGCATGCTATGACTTGGCTGGTGTCCCATCTACACACCTTACTGCCCACTCCACTCGGGCTCAGGCTTCCTCCTCTGCTTTCCTGGAGCATGTGCCCATTCAGGAGATATGTAGGGCAGCAACTTGGTCATCGCCGCCCACTATGCGATAGTGCAGCAGTCCAGGGGTGATGCTGCATTTGGTTCAGCAGTCCTTCACTCCATGACATCTCACTCCCAAGCCTTACCTATGCTGTGGGGTCGGAGTCACCTAATTGGAATCGATATGAGCAAGCACTCGAAGAAGAAAAGACAGTTACTCACCTTTGTAACTGTTGTTCTTCAAGATGATTTGCAGAATTGCTGAGCACTCACAGCTGCTACTGAAGTCAATGAGAACTGTTCTTTGAAGATATAAAGCGCTATATAAAGCTGAGTAGTCTGAAAAATCAGGTACTAGATGTCTCAAATTGGGTAGCCAAAATTAGTGGACACTTTTGACTTTAATGCCGTAGTTCCCTATCTGTAAAGTTGGAATAATAATAATACCCTCTCATCTCACAGAGGAGTTGAGAAGATAAATTCATGAATGTTTCTGAAACACTTGGTTACTACAGTGATGAGTGCCATTAAAAAGTCCATAAGGAAATTCAGAGTCTGCAGACAGAATTATTAATAGTGCGGAGTAAATAAACATGGCCCATTTATGGAACAGTGAGGAATAAAAATATTCTGTAGTCAGAGGCAGCCCTAGACTAGTTGCCAGGAACTGGCGCTCTAGGCGAACCATGCAATCGGCGCCTCCAAGCTCCAAGGGCAGATCTAGGCTGAGGTTTTTGGTAAACTGGGAAACATTTTGCCCCATTTTTCCTTTTAATGTTTTTGAAGTGTTTTTTTTTAAACGGAGGCTTAATTATTTGTTTCGTCTGTCCGTCCGTCTATCCAACCAATGTTTCTGAGATCAGATAAAATAGAGACCCAACATTTTCAGATTTGTACACGACAGCTAGATGATATTTCAGTCTGATTTCAAATAAAAATGCATTAAAAATGTTAATTATAATTTTTATTATTACAAATCCAAAATCATCATTACCACCACATCCAATATAGAAAGAAATAAGAAAACTCTTCAATGAACTTTAACCTGTATTTACAAAACACTCTGCGCTCTTAAAACATGACTTTTCTTGTTTTAAGTTTTGAAAATTCATCACTAGTTCTTTTAGATCCAGTTTTCCCTCTATTTCATGCTCTATTGACATTGTGGCAAGTCCAACAAGTCTCTCTTGCACCATTGTTGAGTGCAGATATGTTTTTATCAATTTTAAGTTTGAGAAGCTACATTCCCCCCTAACTATGGAAACTGGCAAAGGTAAAAGAATGCGCAGAGCTATAAAAATGTTTGGAAAACTGTCTGAGAGTTTATTTTCACAAACAAACTTTATTACTGCTTCAGGAGTGGAATGTTTCTTAAGTTGTCTTGAAAAAGCCTGAAGCTCACTACACAAATCTGTAGTATCAATGTCTTTTGAATTTTCATGCGTCAATGCCAACTCCAGTTTTATACAAAATTCTCTTATCTGTTTTGCTGTTTTCTTTTGCAAGCTGTGGATATCATATAGAAAGCCAAATACTGACGCAAGCTGCTGCATTTGTTGAAATCTTGTCAACCGAGTAAATAGCAGTATCAAGGACTGAGAAGTAGAAATTCACTTTGAATCTTTTGTTTTGGATTCTGAATGGGTGTGTCTCGTCCTTCATACGAAAACTGCTGTTTCTTTTGCTGAATGTGAACTGGCTCTGGTTCAAATTCTGTCGGAAGTCTATTTCTTCAGCAAGCTCGAGAGAATCTACTAGTGTTCTTTCGAACCCTTCATCACTTCTGAATTCCTCCAGAATATTTTTAGTTTGCTGCAGTTTTTGAATAGCAGAATGTATGTTCAAGTTCTTTTCCTGAAGCTGCTTAATAGTGAGGTTAATCTCGAAAAGGATATTATACCACAAAATGAGTGAAGTCACATATTTGAACTTGGAAAGGCCATTTTCAAGAGCTTCTGCATCTGAACGTGCCATATTGCCAGATGATCCAGTAAAGGAAGTATAAGAAATTTCAATTAGGGCATCATAAATGTTTCCAAGTTCATAGCGAAGAGACTTCAAAGCATCAATGTGACACTCCCATCTTGTCTGACAGTTAGAGAATTCACATGGTGAGTCAGAATCTCCCAACGGCGTGTTGAGCCTGAGAAAAACACATAAACACGTTGCACCAGCTCAAAGAAACTGCTTGCCTCCAAGCAGCATCATTGACAACCAAATTCAGAGAATGCACATGGCAAGGAATGAAAAAGGCCTTAGGATTGATTTCCATCATTCTCCTTCGCACACCATTGTCTTTACCCTTCATATTACTCCCATTATCATAGCCTTGGCCACGTAAGTTTTCAACAGATAATGACATTGTTTCAAGCTCTTGTAGAATAGCTTCAGTCATAAATGCTCCAGTCATCTCCTTCAGTGGTTCCAAAACCCAAAAAATGTTCCTTTGAACACTTCAAGATTATCTTCATCTGCAGACTTTTCCATATCCACAAAACGAATGATCATCGTCATTTGTTCAACACGACTCACATCTGGTGTACAGTCCAGTATTATTGAAAAGTATTTTGCAGAATGGGCAGCTTCTGCAATTTTCTTTTTAATGGCATTTGCTAGGATTTGAATCAGTTCATTCTGCATATTTTTTCCTAAGTAATGAACCTGTATTTCATGATCAGTTATTTTATGTAGATGCTCCTTCATGCTGGATCAAACAAAGCTAGGTATTCAACAAATTTTAAAAAGTTTCCATTACTTGGAGTGTATAATTTTTCATTTCTACCGCGGCCGCAGAATGCTAAATTTTGCCCACCGAGAACTCTCACTAAAGCAACCAGACTCTCTAATATTTGTTGCCAATATTCTTCTTTTTCCTGGATCATGCATAAATTTTCTTCATCGATAGTTTTTCCTTTTTTCAGTCGTAATTCAAGTTCTTTCCAATTTTGAAAACATTCCAAATGTTCTGTTCTGTTCTTTCATGTGAAGAGAGAATTGAAGATATGTTTTTCCAGTCCTTCGAACGATTTTCAATAAGTGATGTACCAATTGCTTGATTTCTAAACAACATGCAGCAAAAGCAAAAACACAGAGTCCTTTGACACTGAATATTGTAACTAGTTTCAATTAATTTCTTCCCCATTAATGACTTTCCTCTTGTAATGCTGAGCAGCGAATTTTCTTTTATTTCCATCTTTAAGGAAGGGAAATTCATGAACTTGTTCAGGTCCATATTCCACGAGAATTTGCTGCACACTGTCATCACATCTAGGCCATGAAGTGGAGTCCCCATACTGTAACTTGTTTGTAACTTCCTCATCCTTTCTTCCTTCTATTTCATTTACTTCAATTTCTGCCTGTGTCTCTGAAGGTGAATAAATTTTCTCCACTTCCATATCAGTCTGATGCTGTGAGCTGCCTTCATCTAGAAGTAAGCTTGCATCATCTTGAGTTTCCAAACTTCTTTTTTGTGGATGTGAGCTACCCTCATCTCAAAGTAATATATCTTCATCTTGAGGTTCCAAACTGCTTCCATGCGGATGTGAGCTAATCTCCTCTCCAAGTAAAATTCCTTCATCTGGATGCTGTGAACTGCTTCCATGTTTATTTGGATTAAAGAGAAGATATTTCAGGAAGGATCCCTGCTGTTTTGCCTGGTCCTTTTTCTTTTCAGCCTTTCGTTTACGATACTCAGGTCCTCAGGAGCTCCTTTTCTTTTTCCTCTTTCTGCCATGGGGCATTTGAATATTATGTACTGTGTGCCTGACTGCAAGCATTATAGTGTTAAGGATGGCTGACACACCACATGTTTGGCAATTTAAATCACATTGCAGTCATCCCAACATGTCTTTTCACTGCTTAAAGGTTCAATGATTAGTAACATACTCACTTACCTATTAAAACAGTTAGTTACAGTGTTTACACGGAAACAAAATGACCTTTTTCAATGTCATAACCTGACACCGGTTGTTTGGAAAGAAATCCCCTACCCGTTTGGAGTGTGACGTGATCACTTTCATAGCCTATTAAGCGTTAACGCTGTTACTTTTCTTTATGGACCTTATTTATTATAAGTGAACCAGTTATAACAAAGAAAAGTTAATAATTATACAGCCCGACAATAACGCTAAGGTTTAATAATGCTTAAAGATACTCACATTTTTGGATTTATAATGCTGAAAGACTTTATTCTTTATTCTTTGGTACCAATAAACACAATTTTCCATGGTATTCGCTCGATTCTTAACCATCTACCTGTGACATGTGTTAAAACGACCGTTTGACATGTATCAACTCGCGATATCTCCACTCTACATGAATTTCTGGCTATACGAACTTGACATATATTCAAGTTAGGTATCACTAGCATTGCAGCTCTTGCCGCTGGCATATGTGTTTCATTGTGGCTGAGTTATTGCTTATCAAAATTGTGGAGTGGGTCATCTTGACCCTATGTTGCAAATTGAAAAAAAAATTGCTAAAATATTATTTATTTTTGCAGTAAATAAAAGATTTGACATATTAATAAATTCTCAGAAATGTAGATAAATGAATTATAATTCATATTCCTTCCATATGCACACAGGAATTGAAATAATGATATCTTCATTATTTTATTTGTATTTTTATTCATCTTTCATTTTTTTTTATTTTATTATTTTTTTAATTTGATTTTTTCCTTGAATTTGGTGCCCCATTTAACTTGGCACACTAGGTGACCGCCTAGTTCGCCTATATGGATGCCCTGTCTGTAGTTGCTCATTGAGTACCTTCCATTCTGTGCACTCAATAAGGAAGGGATCCTGTGGAAAAAATAGTATGTGATCATGTAACTAAAGATTACGTCATAATGGCATGTGCACAAAAGGGGCAAATTAAGGGTGCAGAGGCAACCTTAATTCTGGCATTTCCTAACATCTGAGTGTTTGACTTTGTGCCTTTAAAGCTCTTTTAATGTAAGTTATTCTTCAAGTGATTGCACATGTGCATTCCACTCTTAGTGCATGCACAATTAGTGACCCCCTCTGAAAAACCCGATTTAAACACCTTGCCTAGTATCACATAGAAACTCTATGACAGAAGCAGGGATAGATTCCCATGCATAGTCGCCAGAAACTTTTCCCCTCAGTGGTACCCGAATTTGTAGGGATTTTAAGCCTCATAAAAAGAAAGATTGTGAAGCCAGGCTAAGGTTTCTACTCCTTGGAAGCAGCCTTGAGACCTCCATCTGAGCCAGGTACTAAGGTACTAAGTGCCTTGGCATTGTAAGGGGTGTGACTCCTACCGTACCTCAGTCCCAACACTGCTCACCATCCCCAATGCCTAAGAAGAAGTATAAGAAGCAGATTGCCAAAAGGGGAAGATCCCTGGCACCAAAATCTGCTAGACATAGGGATAAGAATAGAGTGTGGTCTAAGTCTAAGCACTCCTCTGCTTTTTTACTGCAGAAGACTGCACCGTTGACTCTGGTGCCTAGGCAGATTCAGTTGAATCTGGAGTGAGAAGGAGCTTCTTCCATATTTGAGGCACTGCATCATACTGACACTGTCTTGATACTCACCATGCTGAAGATGTTTGCACTGGTAGGGACCTCCTAACTGTTGATGCTGGTATCGCTGGCAGTACAAGAGTCAACACTATCGATACCAGGGGAGAACCAGCAGGATTGCTACAACACTTGGTACTGTGACAGCCTCATGCACCCCTGACAGCTCGGCCTTCAGTACTGTCACAGTGGAAAACCTTGATGGTCACTTCTCTGTAGGCTTCTCCACCTCTGCTCCACTTGCTGGCACCATCTGGAACTGCACCTCTGTAGTCAGTGGAAGAAGATTCGTCATCTTTGAATCAGAGGTTGGGTCCTACATTTCCCATTCTTGGAGTCACTCTCACTACTCCTCCTCCAGACATTTCCACCGTTCTATGGATCCGGTCAGAGGAGTACCATTGAGTAATAGGGTAGGAAGTCCCTGGGGGCCTACACCCATTCAGTGACCTTTTTGAAATCTGTGGGGTTTTCCCCCTGTTTCCAGATAATTTTCCAGGCACTCCTATTCGGTGATCTCAGAAAGGCGGGTGGCACCTACCCACCGGGCAGCACTCATTCCTGATTCCAGTACTGAACTTGGTTTCGGTCTCCAACAGCTAGCTCAAAGGACCCTGCAGATCAAGAAAGAGAGGAAGAGCATTTGCAGCTAGTACTCTGGCCTCCTCTTTCTCTGCCTCTGATGAGGCAGTCTCGGGGGAGGAGAATATATCACTTCCCCCAGACGACTATAAGGCTCACCAAGAATTGTTAAAGAGGGCTGCCTTAAGTCTGGGCATACAGGTGGAGGAAGTAAAATAATCCTCTCACCACCTGGTTGATATTTTAGCCACTGCAAGTCCTTACAGTCCTGTCTCTCAGTGAAGCCATTATATGGACCCAGTTAAGGGACTGTGGCAGATGCTTACATCCCTTCCCCTAACTTCAAAGGGGACCAAGTGGAAGTATTCTGTAACCATCCAGGGCTATGTGTTTCTTTACTCCCATCCCACGCCCCGACCCCCTGGAGTCCCTGGTGGTATCTGCTGCCAATGAGAGGGAAAGGCAGAGACATCAGAGTGCAACCCCAAAAATCAAAAGACTTAAAGAAGTTAGACCTGTTTGGTAGGAAAGTTTATTCTACTAGTGGGGCTGCAGCTCAGGATTGCAAATCAGCAATCACTTTTGGGCAGGTATGACTTTAACCTTATGGGACTCCATGCTGAAATTTAAAGATGTGCTCCCAGAAAAGACAAAGCAGTTATTCTTGCTAGTGGATGAGGGAAAATTGGTGGTGAGAACCTTGCTGCAAGGTGCTGTAGATGTGGCTGACTCAACTACAGCGCTTTGGCAGTGGCCATGTGTAGGTTGCAGTCCTCTGGGCTCCCACAGGAGGTCTAACAGACTGTGCAGGCTCTGCCTTTCAAAGGATCCTCTCTTTTCAAGCAGATTGATGCTAAACTCCAGGTAAAAGGGCTTAATGTCTGTTGGGTTGTATACTCCAGCCCCTTCTAGGAAGCACTTCAGACCTCAGCAACTCCTTCAGTATTGTGCTCTAGCTGTCTGTCAGGATCTGCAGAGAAAAAATAGTAGGTGCTATTAGCATAGACCACCTCCTCCTTTTACCTCTGTTTCAATGCCTGCTCCATCTAGACATTTGAGGGTTCTAAGAGTACATTTTTATGGGAGTTTCAAGGATGCCATACCAGTTCTCAGAATGCTAAATCCTGTTTCTACTTTGTTTGCAAATGACCTTTCCCATTTT
Source organism: Chrysemys picta bellii (assembly GCF_011386835.1). Classification (NCBI taxonomy): domain Eukaryota; kingdom Metazoa; phylum Chordata; order Testudines; family Emydidae; genus Chrysemys; species Chrysemys picta. The sequence goes on along the minus strand of NC_088791.1, from coordinate 86,629,904 downwards.
CTCAGTGCTTGGTCATGTATCACCATGAACCATTGTGTGTTGAGCACTGCAGAAGTGGGATACACCTTTCAATTTATTTCTACTCCTCCTTCCATTCTCCCTCTTCATGGACCCCCTCACAAAAGACTTTTGGTCCAGGAGGCTCAATCTCTCCTTCAGGTGGGAGCCTGTAACAAAGCGCAGACTCACCCCCACGACACCTCCTGCTGGTCGTCCTCAGGAATTAGCTCTTCGACCCAGGAGCGCCCTCTGCAGGCCGGTGATCCACTTGCCGTTGGCCCCCGTGTCCCTCCCAGGACCCCGGTGCCCTTGTCTTGGGTGCTGCCCCCTGGCAGTAACCCACAGTCTTACTGGCTTTCCCCACCCCAGGGGAACCCCCACTCCCTATCCCCACGTCGCCTCAGTCATGGCTACTGCCAGTCTCAGTTTTAGCCCCTGTGCCCTGGGGCGGACTGCAGTCTATCAGCCGATCATCACAGTCAACAAGGGTTTTGGACTGGCTGCCTTTACCCACCCTCCGGCTGCCCCTCTGCAAGCCCAATACCTAGGAGGCCTAGAACTAGGCCCTGCAGCGTGGGGAGTTGCTGGCCTAGGGCTTCCCAGCTCCTAAGGCCTTTCCCCAGCCCTGCCTCCCTCTAGGTCCCCTGGGTGAGTTCCACAGCAGCCAGGCCTGTCTCCCTCACAAGTCAGAGTGAGACTGTTCTCTCGGGCTTCTCTGGCCTTCTTATAAGGCCCAGTTCCTTAGTTTGGGGCGTGGGCCCAGCTGCAGCCACTTCCCCCAATCAGCCAGGGTTTTACCTTGCCCAGTCCCAGCCCTCTGCAGGGCTTTTCCAACCCCTCCAGGGCCGGAACGGGTGCTCACCCTGCTACAGAGCCATAGAAGATGTTCCTCAAAATTTAAGAGTGAAGGGTTTCTATTCCCATTATTTCCTAAAAGCCAAGGGAGGTCTCAGGACTATTTTAGACCTGCGCCAGGGCAAAAAAAATCTCAAAAAGTTAAAGTTTTGCATGGTCACCCTGGCATCTATTAGTCCCTCTCTGGATCTGTGGAGACTGGTATGGTGTCCTCCATTTAAGAGAAGCCTTCTTTCATTTGTCAATATACCAAGGGCACAGAAAGTTCCTCAGATTCGTAGTGAAGCTTTCGCATTACCAGTTATGGTGTTTCCATTCAGTTCATCTGCAGCTCCTCGGGCATTCAAAAAATGTATGGCTATGGTAGGAGCCTAGGAGTGCAAGTCTCCCCTTACATGGATGACTGGTAGTCAAGGGCCGGTACAAAGCTCAGGTTATAGCTATTGTTCAGTCAGCTTTCAAGGCATTAGAACTACTGAACAATGCACACAAATCTATCCTTTGCCCAATACAGAGGATAAAGTTTATAGGTGCTGTGTTGTACTCTACCCAGGCCAGAGCATTCTTTCAGACTCGAGATTCCAATCTATTTGATCTCTCAAAGAAGACCTCAAGATTCATCCAATTACAACAGCCTGAAACTGTATGAGGCTCCTAGGGCACATGCAAATAGGAACGAGCACCAGCTGCATACACTTTGGATGTTAGATGAGTTCTGGCATTCTGCACAGACAGGACCAAATCATTTCAGCAGTCCACCCAACTATTTGTGGCCATAGCAGACTGAATGAATCAATGAATGAATCCAATCACTGCACAGAGAATTTCATCTTGGATATTTTCTTGTATCCGCACATGTTATAATCTGGCAGGCCTCTATCCTCCAGATAACCTGACTTCCCACTCCACAACATCGCAAGCATTCTCAATGGCATTCCTACCCTGGACACTTGCAAAGCAGCAAGCTGGCAATTGGTGCACACTTTCTCCTCCCATTACATCATCATTCAGTATTCAAGAGATGATGCCAAATTTGGTCAAGTTGCACTGCAGTCTGTGTATACATGAACTTGGATCCCACTGCCTTTTTAACTGCTTGGGAGTACAATCACATGCAATCACTTGAAGAAAAAATGGTTACTAACCTTTCATAACTGTTGCTCTTTGAGACGTGTTGCCCATGTCCATTCCACGACCTGCCCTCCTATCCCTCGGCATTGGAATTTCCAGAAAGAAGGAACTGAGGAGGCTTGGAGTTGGCTGGACAATAGCAGACGGTGAACGAGTTGTCCCAACAGGTATCATTAAGGGAAAAAACTTCCAGCAACTGTGCATGGGGTGCATGCGCACCAAGAGTGGAATGGACATGTGCAACATGTCTCAAAGAACAACAGTTACAAAAGGCTAGTAACCCTGGTTTGGTTTGGTTTGGTTTTATTGCATGTAATTTCCTAGGTTTTTGAAAAAACAAAGTTAAAAAAACAAACCAGAAATTCCACCATGTGGCGTTATTTTGACACTTTCAGGGGTCATCAGCTGGTTTGGAACATTTTATCCTCTGACACTTGAGTTAGCAGAGTAATTGATAGAGGATGACAACCTACTATTGCTGTGTTGACCAGCACTGGAGGGGGATGAGACATAACTGTGAAACTGAGTGGCAAAAGGTATTTACTGACAGCAGAAGAATGCTTACACTCAACCATCTTGTGTTCCATTCCAAGCTATAGAACTGAAAGTGCTCCAGTGATTACAGATCCTTTTGCCTGTTCTCCCCCTGCCCCAAAATTTGACCCCTATTGCCCCAAGCCCTCCGATCTGTCCTTGACCCGGTCCTGTCTCTTCCTCACCCCAGCTCATTGTCCCAGTCACATTCTTCTTGCCTACACAGTCCCAGTCTCCATTACTCAACCTTCTTGTCCCAGTCCCCATTTCTTTGTCCAGAGAGTACTAGTCTCCCCGTCAATGCTTGCTGTCTGAGTCCAAATCTCCCATTCTGTTTTCTTGCCCAGCTAGACCTAGTTCTCCCCCTCCTCCATCTCTGCTCCTTGTAAGATTTCTGTGCCACAGCACAACTGGTTCCCAGTCCCACCCAACCCCTCACCGACTCCCAGTCTCATTGCCCAAACAGTCCAAGCCTTCCATCTCTCTGGTTCCAATCCCCATTTCATTGCCCAGTTAGTCTCAGCCTCCCCTCTCCAGCTCTGTCTCCTTGTCCCACTAGTCCTAGTCCTTCCCAAATTCCAGTCAGTTTCTCTTTCCCCCTCCACCTTGGCCTCCACTTCCAAACTCCTTGTCCTAGTCTACTCCTTCCACCACCCTTCCCCATCCCCAGTCTGGCTTTTGTCCCCTCTACATTTGTGTGGTGGCTTCCTTGTCCACATTTTCTGAGTACCAGCAGGGGGGTAATTGAGAGCACAGCTGAGATAGTTGCCTGGTCCCACCCCAGCCTGGAGAACTTGGAGCAGCAAGGGAAAGTCTGCCTTTATCCCATAGCCCTGGGATGGACCATACTCAGTTGTCCTGTGGGCATGGTGCATGCTCAATGAAGACAATCTTCAGAGATTTTTTAGCTGCTACATTTTAAAGTCTCAGCTGAGCATGTGAAAACTAAGATTTTTCAAAGGCTTGTAATTTGGTAATAGCTGGACATATTTTCACAGAGATGTCAAAAGGCACATCCTTGACAAAAGATCTACCCCCTGCAAAATTTCAAGTCCCTGCTTCAAAGGATGATGGTGTGTTAGAGCTTCTATTGAAAACAACGTATTTTTTCCTAACCTCATTCTCAGAAATAGATGAATATTGTGGCTTAAAGTGTCCGTCCCCCCCCCCTCCCCCCGCACACACCAATCAGCCTGAGGCAGACACTTAGCATGAAAAACTTCATCCCAAATGGTTAATATTTGACAAAGTTATGCGCAACTGAAAATAGGGTTCTGTAATAGGAAGTGTCAGGCAACTTTAACTTTAACTTTACCAGCCCCACCCATCATACATATTCTCTACAGTTTTAGGGGCCTCTGTGTAGCCTTTTGTATTTTCATTGGGTTTCACTGTCAACATCTAGTATATCTTTATTGATGTAGGGCTAGATTGTGGACTTTAGGCACAGTCTGAGTGAGGAAAGGCAAGTAAAATGCACCACTGTAGGAGGAGTGCCAGAAGACACTATGCCTAAGAGACATGCTTCTGAGGAACAATTTCTGCCAGCTTCCCCTTGCTCCAGAGAGTATTAATTTGCTCCTGGCCAATACCAGCAGCAAATGTCGAAACCTCACATAGTGGCTGGCACGTGGAGAGGGGGAGGGCATGGCTAAGGCTCTGACTGTCTGTCTTGATGTGCAGGGGAATAAGTAGATGTTATGCATCTGGACTCAGGCTCCAGGAAGCCAATGCTTTGCTGTAAGATAGGGGTTCTTCCTCTGCTTATTCTTCTACTGGGGTATAGTCCACGTTATAATCTAGCCCTTAGTCCTTTTCTATAGGGTCTCTAACACATGCATTTTAATAATTTAGTCATTAGATTAATAGAGATTAAGGTTAAAAGGAACCACAGATCATCTAGTGTGACCTGTATATTGCAGGCCGCCAACACAAATTCAACCGAAATTAGACCAAAATATTAAGCTTGCAGGAGACTAGACTATTTATTGTACATTTTCTTTTGAACCAAGCAGCACAGCTCTAAAAAGCTTACATGCAGATTTCATTTCTTTTTCTTGATTATGAATAGTTTATAGTTGATGTACTTATACCCTGGTCTGGTGAGCCACACAAACATATTATGCTAATTGCATGAGGAGCTGGGTTTGACTGTTCAGTGTTGCACAAACTATTTGTTTAGAATCTTGGTAGATCAACCTTATTGCAATATGTTCATTGACTGCACTGAATTAAATACTGTACATTTAGCTTAAAAAATTTGACACTTTCCCCCCACATTTGATGTGATATGCAAGTATTAAGGTCCTATTCATTTAAATGTAGCAGCATGAACTTAATGCTTCTCTAGAACACAACGTCTATAGTAGCTGCTGTTAAAAAGCTGAATTTAAATAGAAGTGTACAGATCAGTCATAAACTACTTCTGAGTTCACCATAAACAGATACAGCTGGAAAGTTTACCTACATATTTTTATTAAGGACTATACATATGTAAATGTCAGTTTTACATTTTTCTAAGACATATCTATATGGTGATTTGGTGAGCAGCAAGCTGGGGTATAAATCTACAGCGCTCACTTTCCATGCGTTAAGTGGTAGCGTGGCCCCCGCTGCTGTGCAGTAAAAGTTCTGTAGTTTGAAAAATCAGCAGATCAAGTGCACTACAAAACTACTAGCATGTGGCAGCAGGGGCCACATGGTCACTTAGTGAGTGGCAGGCTGATGCGCTGCAGATTCACACCCAAGCTTGCTGGGCACTAAATATCACTGTATAGACAAGCCCTTAGATGAAGTGCTATTATAAGAGAACTTTACATAGCTTTTATCATTAAGACTAATAACAAAGCTGTCTGCTTATATAACTGTTTCATTCCTTAGGAGCAGTAATACCTGAAAATTTTGGCGCAAAGTTAAGATGTGCTACACTTTCATATATTTTGCCATGGAAGTGGAATTTGCTCCAGATGCCTCATTCTTGGATTTAGAGGAAACAATAAGATAAAATGGACCCTGACTTCATTACCAGGAAATAACAGAAATCATGCACAATACTTCTCCATGCATTTCTATATAGTTACAGGCTGTGATGGGGGAGAGTGATGCTGACAAATTTATGGCATTGGGAATATTTAGACTTCAGAGTTTGAGGCATTAATTAATAGGCTTATGTCTCCTGTCCTACTTTATCAAGTCTGTGTTTTCATTTAGCTCGCTGCAAAAAAAGGGAATGAGATTTCCTCTCTCCAACTGAAGCAAATCTCCCCCTCCCATCCCATATCAAGATACATCTCTTTCCATACTGCTAGGGTTAATGCTGGCACTATGAAAAGTGATATTGATATGATATTGATAATGATTGTGTTGCAATTTTTCCATTCTAAAGACATTTCAGTTTACATGGAAAATGACTAAGGAAACTTGGTCAGAGGATGACTCATTTGTCACATATCCATCAAATCAACTGATGTATGTTGCTGGACTCTAGGGAGTATCAGTATAAGGTTGATTTATTGGTTGGTCTTCATTCTTCTTGTTTACTTTAGCATATTCTTCCACATTACGTTTTCCCCCTTATTATTTTCAATTGCATTTAAAATAATTTTTTAAAGATTTGATTTGTCTGAACCTCCTAGCCATCTCCTTGTTAGTCTGCTGAGGTGCACTGGGTAGCATAAGAGTTGAATGGGCTTTCATGGTCCTCAGTGAAGGAGAGAACACAATAATTTATTACTATTTTTGGCTAAAGTGCTTGAATGGATTGTATCCTAGCAATTATGTCATCACTCTACTGACACTATCTCTTACTGTATTTAATAGAAACACACTTCAGGTAGATTAATACAGAAACAACTAAGACTAACATTTCTTAATGCTGATGATCACAGAAGTCAGAGATGGAAAAATCGCACTACCTGGGAAAATATATATTAACTAATCAGGAAATCTCTCCTCTTGTTTAGTGAGCCATACAACTAATACCAGCAGCAGAAAACTTCTGTGGGTGTACTTTATATTCTTGATTTGACAAAAGAACAGAAGGAGTCCAAGTGGTACTGTAGCTAAAAAGCCATCATTACCTATATAAGGAAAACAAAGTTCTGAACAAAGACATTTTCTACAACATTCCCAGGCTATTTCCTAATCATAATAGCTCTGGTTGAGGCTTACTACTTATGCATCCCCAGGAGAGAATGTCAATTGCAACTTCCCGAGATTCACTTCTGGAGGTACTCACTTTCAATACCAGATACTCCCTTTCTGCCTTTCCTCAGTTCTTCGAGTATTTTCAAAAGTCTTGATACTCTATGGGACCAAGAAACTCACAAACTTTCTGGATCACATGCTAATTGTGTCCATTGTTCCAGAGAGGAGTTTACAATCTAGGGACACTAGACATTCTCCTTACTCATGGCTTCATCATAAATTTGAAAGAGCTTCTCGCAAATACCAAGAGCCTGAGAGCAGAAATCACAAATATTTGCAGTAATTTTGTTAATTTTCATGTGTTTTCCAACTTTGAATGCCTATCTAGAATTGCAATGACACTTTTTCTCACTGCCACATCATGCAAATGCAACCAAATAAAAGGGTTTTGATTCTGTATTTACCATCAATCTGATCAGTTGCCAGAATGTTTATTTTTAGTTGAGGTATGAGTGAGAGGTCACAGTCCCTGCATAGAAAAGGGGAAAAAGGGGGTTCACGTCTAAGAGTGCCAGGGACCCACTATCCAATATTGAATATTATGACTGAGTTTCTCAGGTTGTCAGCCTGTTGCTGCATCAATAGTAATAAAGATTCTACAATCTGAACACAGTTACCCATTCTGTTGATGATGTGGGGGAGAGAGGAGAATCCAGTTCACCTGTTCAAAGCTGTATTGAGTCTGCAGTGTTAGTAAACAAACACAACACAAACTTAACACACATGACACCAAAGACACACATTTCCTTCAACCCAAACTAAGCTATTTGTCTTTCTGACTTCTCATGGACGTCCAGTCATCAACTTCAGCTCAATATGGCCAAAATAAACACTTTCCCCTTTCTTAGTCACTGGGGACAACACCAGTCACCCAAGCCTATAACCTGGATGCCATTGACTCTGCCCTTTCCTTTCTCTAGTTCCACATATCCAAGTCACATCCAAAATTTTGCAGATTCTTCCTACAGAACATCATCACAGCTTTTCCTCTCCATCCACCAGTTAAAATTAGTCATTCAGGTCCTCATTATCTGATGTCTTAACTAATTGCAGTTTCTTCCTTTCTGGTGTTGACAAATTCTGTCTTACTTTCTTACATTTGTTCAGACTACTGATGCAAAAATAATCTTCCTGACTCATTACTTTGACCACATTACTATCTCGCTTACACCATCCTCTGGCTTCACCTTTTCCATTTCATTAAGCACAAACTGCTTATCTTCACTTTTAAGGCCTTTCATGGCCTACACCCTCCCCTCGAATCATCCCTTCTATGCTATTAAGGTATTGACCTCCTGTCTCTGCTTTGCCAATAATACCATCCTTGATCATCCATTTGTGAATTTTCCAACAACTTTGGACTTTCTTCTATGCCACCCTTATGGATCAAAGGGATTCCTGTAAAAATCCTCAAATCTCTCCTTAAAACTCACCTCTGCCATGATGCCTGCAAAACAATTACAATGGCTAAGGAGCTAGTGTGCTGTGACTCCTGCTTATTACATAATCATATCTGTCTCACTGTTTCCTTGTACTCACTCCATCTGTTTTCTCTTTGCTGGTCCCTTTCCCAAAGAGCTCACACTATCCTTTCATTATCTATGCTCAGCCATGTAACACAATGGTGCCCTGATATCAACTGGGGCTTCTAGGCATTTCTACAATATAAATAACCACTGTAGTAAATGTTTTTGCAAAGTCACTTTTCTGACAATAATTGCATTTTAAATTGATCTCCATAATGTCCTACTTTTTCTAGTCTTCATCTAAGGAGATGCAACCCTATTAGCTTAACTGAGTTTGTTCTAGAGTCAGATTTTGTCCAAAATCTTTACTCCTTTTTTCTTCAATTGATAACATGTTGTTGGCTATGTTGTATTTAAGCATTTGGGGATATAGTTTATATGAAAGATGTGAGAGGGTCAGATCTTCCACTGATGTAAATTAGCGTAGCTCCATGGAATTTGGGGCTATGCCATTATAAACCAGACAAGAAAATCTGGCCCTAAGAAGTTCAAGGTACAGTATAGACTTTAGATATTACTCTTATTTTCAATTTGATGCCATGGATTATGATAGTTTGTCCAGCTCACAAGAAAAGATGAATAAATGGCTGCTGGGCTGTCTAATTCACAGAGAGATCAAATGAGACAGGAAGACATTTATAGGGGTATAATTCTTCACTGTCTTCTTTCCCTGCTAAATTGCTAGTTATAGCTTATTAAGATAATTATACCTATTACACTAGTGTTGTATCTGCCAGTTCATATAAGTAGCCTGAACTACTTATCATGGTAGGGAATGGAGACAGGTGCCAGAGAATGGTAGGATTAGTACAAGAAACTCTTCTACTTAATGGTGTTCTCATTTGCTTCAAGCCAGTTGAACAATTCTTTCTAGCATGCACTTAATCTGCCTTCAACTTGGCAGGTTCTCCATTAGCCTTATGAAAATTGTTGCTAAACTAATTGTGTTATCTTTGTAATTTTATAAAATTAGATTATAATTTTATTTAAATGAATTTCATCTGGGAAACTACGATATCCATAAAAAATTAAGATTATTTTTCATTGAACTCTTGCCTTAATGGTGTTTCTTCTACAGTTCAAATTAAACTGAAGGTAATTTCAAGAACATACCACCCACACATTCAAGCAGCTACTGAAAAGTGCAATATGTATTCTGCGCAGAAAGAATCAGCAGGTGATGATTATACCTTGCTGAACAGTGATGTAAAATCAGCATACTGAAGAAAAAAAGTTGTGGCTTATTTTAATGCTACACTACATTGGTTGTACTTTTTGAAAAAAGAATGAAACTAATCACTAACTCCTTGATTTAAAATATAAAAATCCAGTTGTATATGCTTTCTGATGTACTGTAATATATGCATTCTACTGTAGCAATTTTAAAAAAAATCTATGGGACATTTAAGACACAAATTGAATGCAGAAAATATTCTGCAAGATTTTGTAAAACACAGTAACCATTGTCACTGAATTATAAATACATTCACTTCAGTCATCTTATGTAAAAATCACATGAACATTTAAGGTCAAAGTTAGAGCCCTGCAGTGGGACTGGGATTCTGCAGATCCCGCAGGACCTGTTGCCATAATAGCAGGAGAAGGATAAAAATTCAACAAACAATGTGGGAGCAGGTGGAAGTGGTAGTGGGCATTGTGGGGTGGGATGGGAGCAGAATTAAAAAAATAGTCCCATGCAGAGATCTAGTCTAAATTGCCCCAACACAAGAGCATTTGTAGTAGGGAGTAATGTGGATGTACACTACCCCAGCAGGAGCTCCAAGAGCACTGTGCCTTCAGAGTAGAGAGCCACCATGGGCACTGCAGTACCCTTGGTTTGGATACAGATAGCTTCCTCTCCTCTCTTGTCCTCTCCCCATACTGACTGTTGTTTAGGGGCTGGGCTTTGGATCTGTTTCCTTCCCATCACTTTTGAGAATGCTAGTGATGGTAGCTGTGCTGACCTTAGAAAAGTACAAGAACAGCCAGTGTGACCCTCCCCCCCCACACCTTTGCACTCCTACACGGCGTCTGGAAGGCTCATTATGCCCTCTCATCTACATAGAGGCTGATCACAATCTTGACTCAAATATAAAGGTCAAATCTTGACCACTGGATTTGGTTCACAGTATGATCACAATGCTAATGCAATATCAATAGATAAAAGTAGCCAAAAAATATATGGGAGATGAGGTCAATCTCATGGAGGCAACTTAGTATGAGAATATACATATAACTTAAAAAACAAGTTGAATTAAACTAAAACTGTCTTATTTTAGGTATAAAAAAGCCAAGTGAACAAATAAGCACCAGGACTGTGAACTATTTCAAGTAGGTCAAGCATATACACTGAAATTAGAATGCGATGAATCTCTAATTCTTTCTCATTTTTGTGAATTACTGGGTGTTTAAGAGTAACAGTCAGTGTTCAGCAGATATTAAATCTGAATCCAGATACTGACATGGCATGGTATAGTATAACTGTAGTGGTAGATGTATGGGGAGGATGCCAAAGTATACTTTAAATGGCCATTTTCATGTGTCGGTAGTTATATTAAGTACTGGTTGTTACACAGAATTTTAAAATTAAGTTACATAAGTATAAATCTACGAAAGTAGCCATATTTCTTCTCCACATCAATTCTGAATCACAAATTGTCATGTTTGTAACTGAAATATGGTAAGGCACTCAACTATGAGGATATTCAATATTGTAATAAATATGTTTTATTTATGGTACTGTATAATTTGCAATTTTGTGGTAAACAGAATGAAATGTTTTCATAGAATGTTTTTGCTTTCTGTACAGTTTTTTGCCTGACAAATAACGGGAAAAAATCTACATTACATTTTAATATTGAAGGTTAGAGTCATGGATAGAAAATAATTTTGTATGCATACCACTTCCACTTTATACTTAACACTTATGCTTGAATCCCAGCAGCTCAGATTTGGGGCTATTAAGCCATCAAAACAGTCAATTGGAACACTGAAACGTCCTTAGTGGTTCGCTGGTTCAGCTGCGCAACTTTGGCTAATTATTAGTTTACAATTCTGATTTAAGGTAGAGGTATCTTGTAGCTATTGCTGCTGACTGGATACTGAAGTGAGTGAAGAGCCACTGGCCAAGAGACTAGCATTCTGGGTAGTTGGAACAGCGAGATAGCCGAGGGTGCTGGTACCCAGGCAGGAGTAGCACTGAGGTTACTGAAGGTATTGGTAATTAGTTTCTGGTCCTATTGAGCTATTGGAGATGCTAGTGTAATGGTTGCAGATACTGAGCAGCTCCCAGTTAATCAGCATTGGACTTTTTGGACATTTTAACACTTTTGGGTGTCTTTTTTTGGTTTGGCAACGATCCTTTTTTTTGCTGATGGGGCAAATATATTTGAGAACCGTTGATGGGGAAATATTGAAAACTGTTGGGTAGTTTGTGTGTGTTTTTTCAGGAATTATCTGGATTTATGGGACCCTGGCTCCAAACAGCAATAAGAATAAAATCCCCGAGAAGTCCAAAAACTGACTGGAGTTGGTTGACAATTTTCTGGTTGCAATATTGATGTTTAAAGAGGACACCTTTGTATTCTGGAACTTGCTGTAGATCCTGTTCTATTGTACAAAATGAGCTGTCCTCTGAGGGGTTACTGCTATGCCTGCCTTTTCAATTTCACTAAAAACTGTACTCACAGCTTTTATTACTAGAGACAGCTATTCTGACACTAAAAATTGATGGCTTAAAGTAAAGAATATGCTTAAGCATTGTGCTGATTTTGGGGAGTCAAAAATTTCTAGAAGTTTTTTTTATGTACTAGAAATTGCAAGGACTTTCTAAGATCAGAAAATGATTCTGTTAAATTAGTTTCTTCCAGTGTTAATAAATGAAATATTACATTAGCTCATAAATCAGAAGTTACAAAAAACTATACTGAAATCAAGAATCTTCCAGATTCGAGATGTCAAAGAAAATTATGGGAGCCTACTTTGTTGTTTGGTTTTATATTAAGTTATGTTTGGTCTAATTATTGATTCAAAATTTGATCCACTGATTCTAATGGGGAAAAGTCTTTTGAATTCCAGGCTCTCAGCCCTATTTATAAAGCTGATTCAGCAGGGAAATCAAGGTGGTGCTTCCAAAGATGAATGTTATACCTAATTTTTTTTTCAAGCTATGATGGTGATTTATTATTTATTAGGGCTGTCGATTAATCACAGTTGACTAATGCTATTAACTCAGAAAAATTAATCGCCATTAATTGCAGCTTTAATCTCACTGTTAAACAGTAGAATACCAATTTAAATGTATTACATATTTTTTTATATTTGTCTACATTTTAAAATATATTGATTTCAATTACAACTCAGAATACAAAGTATACAGTGCTCACTTTATATTATTATTTTTATTACAAATATCTGCACTGTAAAAATGATAAACAAAAGAAATAGTATTTTTCAATTCACCTCGTACAAATATTGTAGTGCGATCTCTTTATGGTGAACGTGCAACTTACAAATGTAGATTTTTTTTTGTTATATAACTGAACTCAAAAATAAAACAATGTAAAACTTTAGAACCTACAAGTCCACTCAGTCCTACTTCTTGTTCAGCCAATCGCTAAGACAAACAAGTTAGTTTACATTTACAGGAGATAATGCTGCCCACCTCTTATTTACAATGTCACCTGAAAGTGAGAACCGGCATTCACATGGCACTTTTGTAGCTGGCATTGCAAGGTATTTATGTGCCAGATATGCTAAATATTTGTATGCCCCTCCATGCTTCAGCCACCATTCCAGAGGACATGCTTCCATGCTGATGATGCTCATTAAAAAAATAATGCAATAATTACTTAGTGACTGAACTCCTTGGGGGAGAATTGTATGTCTCCTACTCTGTTTTACCCACATTCTGTCATATATTTCATGTTATAGCAGTCTTGGATGATGACCCAGCACGTTTTTCATTTTAAGAACACTTTTTCACAGCAGATTTGACAAAATGCAAAGAAGATATCAATGTGAGATTTCTAAAGATAGCTACAGCACTCAAATCAAGGTTTAAGAATCTGAAGTGCTTTCCAAAATCTGAGAGGGACGAGATGCGGAGCATGCTTTCAGAAGTCTTAAAAGAGCAACACTGTGATGCAGAAACTACAGAACCTGAACCACCAAAAAAGAAAACCGACCTTCTGCTGGTGGCATCTGACTCAGATGATGAAAATGAACATGCATCAGTCTGCACTGCTTTGGATCATTATAAAGCAGAACCCATCATCAGCATGGATGCATGTCCTCTGGAACGGTGTTTGAAGCATCAAGGGACATATGAATCTTTAGCGCATCTGGCACGTAAATATCTTGTGACACCGGCTAGAACAGCAAATGCCTGTTCTCACTTTCAGGTGACATTGTAAATAGGAAGAAAGCAGCACTATCTTCTACAAATGTAAACAAACTTGTTTGAATGATTGGCTGAACAAGAAGTAGGACTAAGTGGACTTGTAGGCTCTAAAGATTTACATTGTTTTGTTTTTTAATACAGTTTTTTTGTACATAATTCTATGTTTGTAAATTCAACTTTCATGATAAAGAGATTGCACTACAGAACTTGCATTAGGTGAATTGAAAAATAATATTTCTTTTGTTTTTTACAGTGCAAATATTTGTAATAAAAATATTAAGTGAACACTGTACACTTTGTATTCTGTGTTGTAATTGAAATCAATATATTTGAAAATGTAGAAAACATCCAAAAATATTTAAAATAAATGGTATTCTATTATTGTTTAACAGTGCGATTAATCATGATTAATTTTTTTAATCGCTTGACAGCCCTATTATTTATATTGCCATAGAGCTTGAAAATGTTGTAGGAACTTTCCAAACACAGAGGAATACTCATTCATGCCTTGAAGAGCTTATAGTCTTAAAATGAGTAGTAATAATGAAAATGAAAGATAGTTTTAGTGTGACAAAAAAGGGGATGTTTTCCTTTTGAAACGGATCCATGTTTTCCTTGATATCATCAAAACAACCCACTAAAGAATTTGTGGATTCCTTACTATAAAGGAATATTTATGCACTAGTTAAATTGTCGTTCTAATTAAATTTACTCTTGGTGATTTTAGATGGTTGCTGTGCAATGCCTTTCTGCTGGAGCTTGTTGGAAAATTTTCAGTAGAACAAAATCTGAATGAGAAAGAGGGAATTTCATGAAAATCTTGGTAATTTTCCCCCAATTTTTCTGACCAGCCCTACTTTCTCACTATGGAACTATGTAAGGCCCAGATTTAGTAAAATATTTCAGAACTTGAATAGCCCTATTTATTTCAATTTAGAAACACATATGCTTAAAATTAAGCACATTCTTAATTGCATCACTGAGCCCAGGCTTAAAGCTACAAAATCTTTAGCGAACTAGTTACTGGTATTTTAATGTGTTCTCTTTGTCTGGGAAACTCATACGGTACTCATGGTTACCACCTATTTGAATTTAAAAGGAGCTCTCTCAGCTTTAACTCAGAATACTTGACTATAGTCACAGCACCCAGTACTCTGCAGCAAGTGGGACCTAAATTCTGTGGCAAGATTGCTGGACTCTAATGCAGATAGAGAGGAAATTCTGCAGTAGCTTTATTTAAACTTAAAAATGTTCAAGACTGGGATTTTTTAAGGGAGTTTTCAGGAGATAGGCACCCATCCCCCATCAAATTTCAAAGGTATTTGGGTGCTTAACTTTCTTAGGCTCTTCAAAAGTCCCATCCTTATCTAATTAAACATACAATATTAAAAATATACAAATACAAATTATTTCTATTCAAGTCTTCTAACATTGTTTCCCACATTTTTATTTTCTGCTATGAAAAAAAATAATTGAAAACACATAACTGCATCATAGGAATTATCAGTGTGAAAGTGAAAGTTTTGTTATTTGGGGAGTCATGGGAGACAGTTTGGGATTGTGGAGTATTCGTATTAATTGGATGTTTCTGTTAAAATGATGAGCAGTGAAATATTTTAACAATGTTAACATATATAGTCATCTTTAAGTTTCAGATTTAACAGTTTATTGAGGTGAATGAAACAGTTCACATCTCAGAATTATCAGACTGCCTGCAGATTCAGTAAGACAAAACCACATCCATTTACACTTAGTTCACATTTTCTATATATTCTTTATAACTATAAGGCCTAGAAACATTTTTAATGGAAGCTTGGATTCTGGAACAGAGATCTGTGGCAAGGGCTGGTTGGCAGCAAATTCTTTGGTCAAGAAATTGCAGAATGCCTAGGATATAGTTCTGAACAGAAATGATCAGACTTACGCATAGTGGGAAAATACAATGGATTTCTTGCAAGAAAGAGAAAATGTGTTAGAATGCTATATGAAGATCTGCCTACTCTAATGGTGCATCTCTCATTGACTGTTGTAATAGCCCATCACCCCTACTTATTTGATAAATTGGAAATATTGATTCTACCTTATAATGTGTCTTTACTCTCTCTGTATTGTATTCATCTCTGACTGCTAGATTAATTTTTTTAAAGTTCTCATAAATATTCACCAAAAATATTGTGTTAACGGCAGACATTTAAATAAAGATCAGTGCTGTAATATAGGGATTTCATATAAATTTTAAATACCCTGTAAGATGTTTAGAGGATAACTTCAGGATAGTCTGTTTTCCATCCAATTTGCATCTAATTGTCTATGCAATAATGGAGTATAAATTAAAGGTATTACTCATAACAAATATGTTTATTCTCGTGTTACTTTTTGTTTGACTTGACTTTCAAAGAATTAAAAATTTTAGTACTTGAAAGAAAAATATTTTGGAGCATTTCCTTGTTCCTGTTGATTCAGTGTGAGAGCATGTGTAGGAGTAGTTAATTTAAAGGAAATACCTTGTTATGCTTGGCTACCCTATTGCAATACTAATTTGTTAAGCTGAATATAATTAGATTTGCATTTCCTCAAATCAAACTGGAAAAGTAATTAATGATGGGGAATCCCTCTTTCTGAAAAAATAGTTTTTACTTGCAACTTTTAAATCCAGTGATCATATCATCAGTTTGTTGGTTGCTGAGAGTGAAAGAATTTATAAAATACTAAGGTTAGTTGAGAACAAGCTGTACTGTTTCCTCACACAAATTTCTAATAATGCTAGAGCAGATGCTGGAGAGTCTCTAGAAATGCAGACATTTATACAGAGTAACAAACGATGGAGTAACAAACTGTGTTGCAGAATGCTTGAAGGAACAGAGAAGTGCTTCAACCATCCCTCGCTACTGAGGTCATCTGCCCTTCATAGAAACCCCCACTCCCAGCATTTCTGGACTGTTTATCCAAACAGGGCTCAGAGCCAAAAAATATATGAAGAAAAGCACATATATTTGTAGCAGTCCCTCAGAAAATGAAGAGTAGTTTTTCTCCTGACAGCAGCAGCCTTCCTAAGAGACTGCCCTCTTTATGGGGGTTTTGAAAGTTAGGCCTGGTCTACACTAGGAGGTTATGTCGAATTTAGCAGCGTTAACTTGAATTAACCCTGCACCCGTCCACACAACGAAGCTATTTAGTTCGACATAGAGGTCTCTTTAAATCGATTTTTGTACTCCTCCCCGACGAGGGGAGTAGCGCTAAATTAGACATAGCCATGTCGAATTAGGGTAGGTGTGGATGGAATTTGACGCTAATAGCTCCGGGAGCTATCCCACAGTGCACCACTCTGTTGACGCTCTGGACAGCAGTCCGAGCTCGGATGCTCTGACCAGCCACACAGGAAAAGCCCCAGGAAAATTTGAATTCCTTTTCCTGTCTGGCCAGTTTGAATCTCATTTCCTGTTTGGACATCGTGGCGAGCTCAGCAGCACTGGCAACGATGCAGAGCTCTCCAGCAGAGGTGACCATGCAATCGCAGAATAGAAAGAGGGCCCCAGCATGGACTGATCGGGAAGTCTTGGATCTGATCGCTGTGTGGGACGATGAGTCCGTGTTTTCAGAGCTGCAATCAAAAAAACAGAATGCGAAGACCTACGAGAAGATCTCCAAAGCCATGACGGAGAGAGGATACAGCCGGGATGCAACACACTCCCGCGTGAATATTAAGGAGCTGAGACAAGGGTACCAGAAGACCAAAGAGTCAAACGGACGCTCTGGATCCCAGCCCCACATGTGCCATTTCTACGAGGCACTGCATTCCATTCTAGGTGCGGCTGCCACCACTACCCCACCACTGTCCGGGGACTCTGATGATGGGGTATTGTCGACGGCTGCTTCCTCAGAGATGTTTGTGGACGGGGAAGATGAGGAAGGAGATGAGGAGGACGAGGCAGTCGACAGCGCTTTCAACGCTGATTTCCCTGATAGCCAGGATCTCTTCATCACCCTCACGGAGATCCCCTACCAACCCTCCCAAGGTGGTAACCCAGACCGTGAATCAGGGGAAACATCAGTAGGTAAGTGTTTTAAACATTTATTTTGAACAGAATAGGAATGGTATCTTAACAATGGGTTTTTTATGATTAGTTTCCCCCAGGCGCTTTAGTTTCTAGTCCTTGCCAGTGCAGCTACTGGAAAAGTTTGTCAACATGTCCGGTTTTTCATGATTAGTTTGACCTAGGCGCTTTAGTTTTTAGTCCTTTCCAGTGCAACTACTGGAAAATTCTTTCAATATGTCCGGGGATAGAGCAGAAATCCTCCTGGGACATCTCCACGAAGGTCTCCTGGAGGTATTGTGAAAGCCTTTGCATCAGGTTCCTGGGGAGAGCGGCCTTATTGCGTCCTCCATGGTAGGAAACTTTTCCGCGCCAGGCTAGCAGCAAGTACTCCGGGATCATTGCCTCACAAAGCATGGCGGCATACGGCCCTGGTGCTTGCTGGCATTCACGCAGCATGTGGTCTTTCTCTGTCTCCGAAATCCTCATCAGAGTGATATCACTCATAGTGACCTGCTTTGAATTAGGGGAATGTTAGTATTGGGACTGATTGCCTGTTCCTTTACATAACTGTAACCGGCCATTTACAGCCATGCGGTGGAGGCACGACAGGTGCAGCATGGAGGGATCTTTCCCGGGGACAGCCGCGAGGGGGGTGGGACAGGGGCAGAGTTCATGCTGGCCGGATTGCCGGCAGCAGGAACTGGCCAACGCTAGGAGCATTGCTTGGAACGTGAAAGGAGGGCACTGCTATAAATTAAGCTTTAAGCAGCCAAAAGTCTACGGCTTACCATGTCCGCCTGCTAGCTGAATTCCATTGTCCAGCCCCGCTTGTGTGATCTGTACAGCAAGACCCCAGGCACTCAATGGGAAGGCCGAAAATTCAACCTTGTACTGAGTGCGCATGTGATAGGTGCTGTGCATGGTCTTGTTCACAGAGAAAGACTATATTCATTGTTCGCAAAACTGTATCTTTCTGGCCCTCCCCCGCCACAAAGTCACTCCCTTTTTCCCATCCCACAGCTGCGAGTGTCTCCCGAGCTACCCCGGCAGCCCCCTCCCAGAGGCTGGCGCAGATCAGGCGACGAAAGAGAAGGACACGGGACGAGATGTTCTCAGAACTTATGGACTGCTCCCGAGCCGAGGCGGCACAGCAGACCCAGTGGAGGGAGAACATGTCGCAATACCAGCGATCACACAGTGAACGGGAGGACAGGTGGTGGCAGGAAGACCAGCAGGTGACTCAAACGCTGCTTGGACTAATGAGGGAGCAAACGGACACGCTCCGGTGCCTTGTAGATGTTCTGCAGGACCGGAGGCAGGAGGACAGAGCCCCGCTGCATTCTCTCTCTAACCGCCCTCCCCCGCCACAAAGTCCCATCCCCCCCTCACCCAAAGTCCCAAGAAGGAGGGGCGGCAGGGGCCGTGAAAACAGTCACTCCACCCCTGCAGACTGCTCAAGTAACAGAAGGCTCTCATTCCCAAAGATTTGATAAGTCCTTTCTTTCACTCCAAAAGCACCTCACCCAAGCCCCCATCCCAGTTTCATCCCCTAACTGTGTAGTTGTTAATAAAAAATATGTTTCTGTTAATTACTGTTTCCATCATGTTCTTTTAGAGGAGAGTGTGTTTGAAGGGGGGTAAGGGGGTTGGTAATTGGGGAGGACAGTCACCTTTACCAGGGTACAGACACGGGGGCAGGTTCAGCAGAAGGTCACACACACATTGCAGTCACTAGGCACCCTGGTCAGTCTGGGAGGAGGTTTTCATGTTCTGTGGGGGGGGCTATGTGAGTTTGTGGCGGGGGAGGGCGGTTACAGATCTTATGCAGCGGTCCTTAGCCTGGATGACAGAGCCACGCAGCAGGGGATCTGTAACTGCCCTCCCCCGCCACAAAGTCACATAGCCCTCACACACAGAGTCCCGAAAAGGAGGGGTGGCAGGCTCCGTTGAAACAACCAGTCCACCACTGTGGACAGCTCTAGGAGCAGGAGCCTGTCATTCCTCGAGTTTAGAAGCGTCCTTTCCATCACTACACCCGCTCCCCACCACAGTCTGCATCCCAGTTTCAACACTTTACCACGAAATCCTTAGAGGATTAGAGGAGAGGATAGTCAACATTAACTGGGTAAAGAAACGGGGGCAGGTTCAGCTTCTGTTTAAACAAACTTAATAGTCACAGGTTACCCTGCTCACTCTGGAACCTAGCTTTCAAAGCTTCCCGGATGCACAGCGCGTCCCGCTGGGCTAGTCTAATCACTCGGCTGTCTGGCTGGGCATAATCAGCAGCCAGGTGATTTGCCTCAACCTCCCACCCTGCCATAAACTTCTCCCCCTTGCTCTCACAGAGACTGTGGAGCACACAGCAAGCTGCAATAACAATGGGGATATTGGTTTCGCTGAGATCAGAGCGAGTCAATAAGCTTCTCCGTCTCCCCTTCAGACGTCCAAAAACACACTCCACCACCATTCTGCGCTTGCTCAGCCGCTGGTTGAAGAGTTCTTTTTCACTGTCCAGGGCGCCTGTATAGGGCTTCATGAGCCAGGGCATTAGCGGGTAGGCTGGGTCCCCGAGGATGACTATAGGCATCTCCACATCCCCAACAGTTATTTTGTGGTCCGGGACGTAAATACCTTCCTGCAGCCGTCTAAACAGACCAGAGTTCCTGAAAACGCGAGCATCATGAACCTTGCCTGGCCATCCGATGTTGATGTTGGTAAAACGTCCCCTATGGTCCACCAGTGCTTGCAGCACCATTGAAAAGTAGCCCTTTCGGTTAATGTACTGGCTGGCCTGGTGGGCCAGTCCCAGGATAGAGATGTGAGTTCCATCTATAGTCCCACCGCAGTTTGGGAATCCCATCGCAGCGAAGCCATCTATGATCACCTGCACGTTTCCCAGGGTCACTACCTTTGAGAGCAGTAGCTCAACGATTGCGTTGGCTACTTGCATCACAGCAACCCCCACGGTAGATTTGCCCACTCCAAAGTGATTCGCGACTGACCGGTAGCTGTCTGGCGTTGCAAGCTTCCAGAGGGCTATTGCCACTCACTTCTGGACAGTCAGGGCTGCTCGCATCCAGGTGTCCTTGTGCTTCAGGGCAGGGGACAGCAACTCACAAAGTTCCAGGAAAGTACCCTTACGCATGCGAAAGTTTCGCAGCCACTATGCTTCATCCCAGACCTGCAACACTATGCGGTCTCACCAGTCTGTGCTTGCTTCCCGGGCCCAGAATCGCCGTTCCACACCATCAACATGACCCATTGCCACCATGATGTCCACGGCGTGGGGTCCCGTGCTTTGCGAGAGGTCTGTGCCCCTCTCAGACTTAATGTCCTCACCGCGCTGCCGTAGCCTCCTCGCCCGATTTCTCAGCATCTGCCTCTGAAAAAGATGATGATAAGGTGTGAGGTGTTGACAACGGGCATAATTGCAGCGATGATCGCAGCGGGCTCCATGCTCGCAGTGCTGTGGCGTCCGCGCTGTCAATCACCAGAAAAGTGCGTGAACTGATTGCCCGCCGGCACTTTCACGGATGGAGGGTGGGAGTGATGGTTGAATGACGACAGTTACCCAAACCACCCTCGACACATTTTTTCCCCAGCAGGCATTGGGGGCTCGACCCAGAATTCCAGTGGGCAGCGGGGACTGTGAGAACTGTGGGATAGTTGCCCTTTAATCTTTGTCTGTGCATGCCTGCGTGTGGTTGCGGGGGGGGAGTCCTCCAGATCTTAGCTTCCTAATGCCCGAACAGATGAACTTCCATTCAATAGAGAAATTGGCTCATGCCCATACCATGTTTACAGGGTCCTCATTGATGTCCCAAAAGATATGTACAACTTGTCAGAGCGCCATCTAAGTACTTGTATAGACAGACAGGGATTAAGTTACTGTATGTATTCCTAGTATTCTAAATAAACAGTAATATGTAGGATTTAATAATTTTATTCTAAATCTTTTTCTGCATACTGATGAGTGTATTTTATTTATATTTTCTGTTAGGGAAAATATTGCACGTTTAAAGATTACAGAAGAATAAACAATTACCTGAAATAAACATTGTTATCCATTTCCATGGAACTAATATTTTAGTTAATCTTATCTTTTCAAGGTCTTACTTAATCTTTCCATGCACTTCTCTATAGAGTGATCTGCTTTTTGTTTAATGTCTGCTAATGAAAACAAATGCAAAAATGCTCAGATATCTAGTTTGGAAATGCTATTATTGCTTTTTGATAGCCTAAATTAAGAATTATTGTTTGAAGCCAGTTGCTGTATTTTGCAACGTTAATATACATAATCATTAACATTTGCATGAAAAAAAATATTTAGAGTTTTAATAATATATTATTTGTAACAGTAAGTTATTGCAGAAAGCTCTTTTTCATTGTCTCCTCTTCGTATGCATGAGGTGGCATGTAGGAGTCTACAAACAATCTAACTGAATTTTAACATTTGTCGGTTAAAATTATGAAACCTCTGCTCTCAAAATGATGGGGTCCGTTCTATAGAGATCACTCCTCTGCTGTAGTTAAAATTGTACTAGCATTTTCACAACTCAATCCTATTTTCAGATACTTATAACTAGAGCTATGCTTTTGTTTTGTTTTGCAGAGGTTTGTGCAAACATTCTTTGGTTTCAATTTGCAGGGATTCATCTCCATGTAGTTTTGCTTTGAGATGTTAGGTTTGAATGAACTTAATACCTCTAAGAAAACTCACTTGTTTTCTTACATGTTGTGGCATAGAAGTCAAGTGCAAGCATGTTTTGGAGTGCTATATAAATAATCTTCAATTTGCAAAAATGCAGAGTCATGCGTTAACCCAACTTTGTGTGAACAATTTATGAACACTTCTATGAATATGATCTGAATTTCAAATTTATAACAATCTGTAGCAAAATGAGTCTTCTCGTTCAGAGTTTTGTTGGGAACATTTCTCTCAGCTCTTCAGAAGCCAATGTATATTTACAAAGCCTGCTCCAAGTGTGGGAAAGGAAGAAAATTCATTTCAGCTAATCTTTGGGCATTAATTCAGTTTGCTGCCTGTGGTGTGGCAATGTTGGTTGGTTGCCCCTTCTTAGGGTGCTGTCTTTGTGTAATTTCTTAGCAGTTTGCTGGCAGGAGTTACCTTCTTTAGCCTGCTTGCTCTTCTGGCAGCCACCCCACCCCTCTGCTTCCCAGCTCTTTTATTCTCCTAGTTGTTGTGAGGATGCCAGCCTTGGCCAATGGTACCTGCATTAACCCCTTGATTGCTGGGCCACCATGGAGTCCATACACTGCCACAACAAATCCAGTGGTTCAGCCCTTATGCCTTTCCTGAAACGGGTTCGACAAACTCTTTTTAAACGAGTACTATGAATTCTTGGTGCAAGCCAGAAGCAAATCCTGCAGTCCAAGTGATTGCCCCTAACTGATGCCATATCACCATCGGGGTTCTCTCAAATTCTGTTATACAGCAGGAAATGAACCTTATTATCACAATTCTGTGATAAATTACATATTCATGTAGCTAGCTGTCATAACAAAGTACATCTAACATAGTTTGACTCAGTTATAAAAATGGTTCTAATTACAATATTACAAAAATTACTTGCATTAAATTACTAACAATAGATTTAAAAAATTCTTGTTTTTACTATCCATAAAATTACAGCAACTCTGCTACTTTCAGATGAATGGAAAGCCACTCATAATGAATTATTCGCTATCTAATTATGTTCTTGGGTTATTTTGAAATTGGAAATATTTTTATATCATTTTTACTTCCACTATTATAGCCATTTAAAGGTTTAAGAAAAAAAACATCATTGTAACTGGAAAACAGATTTTCTAAAAATATCATGTAGAATGGCTCCCTAGCAGGAGCTGTGCTAGCAGGTGTGTGCAGGAACATTTAACACCCAGAAAAAAAGGGAACCTTTCTCAGATGAGTAATTCTGATCTTCTTCTAATTATATTGTCTAGAACTAATCAATATTTACAACTGTATCTCTAATTATCTGATAATATAATCTAAAGTTAGTATTTTTACCTGCTTTCCCATTCTAGCCCCATGACATCCCTCACCAGATAAGAGTATGGTCATGCAATGGTATTGTTTGCAACTACTTCTATCCTCGTAAGTTCCTTAATTAATTTCCAAGTTAAAAATATAATGAGGAAGATTCTATCTGCTCCTTATAGAAAAACAAATCTCGCCCCATATTTCTGCAGTAACTGTGCATTGTGGCACTGATAATCCCTGAGAGATATGCCTAGACACTTTTGGAGCCACTTCTCCTGACAGAGAATTTTATTTGTAAATTTTATTTTGTAAATATGTTGTCTGGGTAAAGTGTAGGCTATTGATTGATAACGCTCATCAAACTGTGCTGCTTGTGGATTCCAACAGCAAAGAAGCTCACCTGAGATGTAAGTTAAATATTAGAAATGGCACTATCAATCATTATAAGAATTTTGGCCAGTAGATGATAGCAAGTGAAGAAAATGTTTTTGAACTCAGTGACATTTTCAAGAATAAACATGGTTAAGAACATCCACACACCTATTTGTAATGCTTTCTAGGGGTACCCAGGGCTGGGGCACCTCACTATCACCTGCCTTTAGTGTGAGGAAGCTTTGTCTATGCCTGCTCTGGGGTCAGCTCCCCAACTCCATCAGCCAAGGGCAACACGAGCACTCCCCTCTAGGCCTACTCAGTCCCCTCTCTCTTTCTCTCTCTACAGGTTAGCAATAGGCACTCTCCAACCCTTGAGACCTCTAAGCGTCTCCCTGGAGCATAGGTGCTGGAACTAGGAGTGCAGGGGGTGCTGCCGCATCCCCTGACTTGAAGTGGTTTTCATTATATACAGGGTTTAGAGTTTGGTTCAATGACTCTCAGCACTCCCACTATACAAATTGTTCCAGCACCCCTGCCCTGGAGTGTCTATCCCCTGTTCCAAGGGACAGTCACAATAACCACAGATTTGCTGCTCCCAAAGAAGCAGTACACCTCAGTTTACCAGTTTCACCTCAGATCACCTCTCTGTTTAATACACAGCATGTGGATATGTTTATAATGAAAATAAGCAAAAGTTTGTTTAACAAAGAGGAGAAATTCAAATGATAGAAAGTAGAAATATTAGAAACAAATAGCTATCTATAAAAATCATAACATGTATTTTAGAACTTAGATTACTACTTTGAGTGATTGTACATGTCTGTTCCACTGTAGGTGTGTGTGTGCCCTGTGCACAGAATACAGACACTGGAGATTTTTTCCCCCTCAGTGGTACCCATCACAGTGGCTTGGGTGCCCTCTGTTGCCACATGCCACTTCATGCTGGTGTAAGAGAATGGAGTTGCCTCTGATCCCCCTCCATTTCTTCTTATTACCAGTGATGGCAGTTGGAGCGATTCCGGATTTGATTAATTCAGGTACTTTCCTCACCTCTTCTTTATATATGTTTTTAAATTAGTAGTTTGTTAGTTATAGTTAAAACTGTCTAAACTTACTAAAATTAAAGCTAGGTTTCTGCGGACCATTTTTTGACCATTTTTTCCTCTTTCAGGACTGGTATGCCTTTCTTGCTGGCATTTAACTCCGATCGGACCTACATAAAGCCTATGCTGGTCAGGGACCTGCATCCAACCTGCCTGAAATGTTTAGGAGAATCCCACATCAGTGACATATATCCCATCTGCAAAGGTTTCAAGCCCAGCTCAAAAAAAGATAGGGCAGTGAGCATTAAGTGCTTGCTTATGAAAGCAGCATTTCGACCCCCATTGGAGTCGTCACAAGGGGACAGTGTCCCAATTGTATAGAGCGCCCCACTGGAGATGTCTACTTCTCCTTGATTTCGTTCTCTGCTACCAAAGAAAAGATGCAGGCCTTCCTTGTATTCCACTTCTCGCTCTTATGTGTCTATACCAAAGCAGGCCAGAGGCAGGGACACCATGAAGTGTTTGGGAGAGAGGCCATCCCTAGAATGCTCATCACCTATCAAGAGGGAATGGCTGCCTCTGGAGCCTGACAGGTCTGTCAAAGCTGTCCCCTTGTGGTAGGGTGGAGTAGGTCCAGAGGCCCCCTGCTGGAAACCTCATGGCCCTGCATCACCCTGTCCCAGAATAGAGCAGCAAGAAATCCTCCAGGAAGCCTAGAGTGGCTGCAGAAGAGCGGCCAATCAGAGTGGCTGATGGAGCTCGAAGCATGAAGACTGGGTGACTGGCTGGCTGAAGGACAGCTCACTGTGGAGAGCTCACTGCGGACAGGAGTGAAGCCCAGGGAAGGCTGCTGAAAACCGGGCGCCTGGCTGGTGGGAAGAGCAGCAGGACCAGCGGAAGGTCAGTGCGGGCAGGCTGAAGCCCAGGGGTACTGAACCCAGGGCTTGGTCAGACCAGGTGAGGGTACCGAGATGGGCTCTGCTGGTCTGGTTGCAGCAGGACACCAGCTAAGGGTACCCGGCTGGATGGTTGAAGAAAGCAGTGGCTTGGGGAAGAAGCCTTAGAGATACAGCCCCATACCAGGGCCGAGAAAGAACTTGGACTACATACCCCAAAAGGGCACACAGGGGGACCTGTCAAGTGGCCATTCTTTGGTAAAGAAGGGGGGGGCAGTAACAAACTGATCTGCATTTTAGCCAACAACAACATGAAACCTCTTTCACCATGAGACTCCTTGTCTCCATTCTCACAGCAGGAAAATTTTATCTAGAGGTAACCCTCAGGAAAATGTGCTGCAAAAGGGGGCTGGCATGTAAGGTGAGGGGCAAAACACACCAAAGGAATTTCTCCCTATCCACCCCTCTCTCACTCACTTAAGAAGACAAAGGAAGAAGACATCTGACTTTGGGAGAGATCCTGACCTGAAATTTGGTCAGCCCAGTTGCTGAGAGCATGTGGTAAGAATTTTGTCTTGAACCAAGTCTAGTTTAAGTTTTAGCACTAGAAAGCACTTTTATCTTTTTCTCTTGTAATCATTTCTGCCTTGTACTTGTACTCACTTAAAGTCTGTCTCTTTGTTGTTAAATAAACTTGTTTAATTCTTTAATGAAATTAATCAACTGCTGCATTCAAACTGAATTGTTTGGATAGCTCCATTTAAAATAGCAAATTTTGAATATTGTTCCCTTACAGGGGCAACGGATCTAAAATATCTGAACTCTCCACGAAAGGGTTGGATAGTGAAAAACACATTTTGGGGTGAAATTCAGGATTGGGAGTGTGTTGGAGTCACCCTGCAAGTGTTAACCAATGCTGTGAAAGCCAAAGTGTGACTGAAGTGTTGCTGGCAGGTTGCAGCTATACTGACCTACATGCTGTTTGTGAGGGGGCCCAGGTTGGCAGCTACAGCAGCAAAGGATTGTGAGGCACTCCAGCTTGCAGGGCAAGTGGTGGTGCAACCCCTCACTGGTCTGGATTGCACCCCAGAATGTCAGAGAACATTTAAAAAAATTCAAAGACCAGTTACCAGATGACTGTAGACACAAGTTTTCAGTAATGGCTGAGGAGGGCAAGCTGGTCACTAGGATTGACCTCCTAGACAGTTTGGATAGTACAGATTTGGCTGCTCAAACAATGGTATCAGCCACTACTATGAGAAGGTGTTCATGATTGCAGTCATCTGAGCTACCCCAAGAGGTCCAACAGACTATCTAAGACTTCCCTTTCAAAAACATCTCTCTGTATTCAGAGAAAACCGATGACAAGATTCATAGCCTCAAAGATTCCAGGGTGACACACAAATCCTTTTGGATCCCCCAGAGATTAAAAGAAATCAATTTCATTCATAGCAGCCATATAGACCCCGGAGTTTTACTCCCTGATACCAAGTTCCAACAAGAAAAAAAGGAAGGGGTTATAGGAGGCAATCTCTACAGCCCTCCTCTTCAGCATCTGTAGGCTCATCTCATCCAGCTGCCTCTTCCAAACAATCATTTTAACAGGACATTTGAGGACAGCATACCAGCTATCTATGTTCCATCTGTTCCCCACCTTTTATGTACCAATCACTTATGAAGTGGGATAAGTGCTTGGGCTCACATAACGTCAGACCAGTGGGGCTTAAGCATGGTAGAACAGGGGTATGCCACCCAGTTCTTTTCTACCCCCTCCCTTTCCCATCCCTCTTCAGGGACCACTCTCACTAGTTTTGTCATCCCTAGATTGGTGGATGGACCCTCTGAAAGTTTCTGTGGGTGCTCCCTTTCTCCCCATGCTACCAACCTTCATGCTTGTCACAGACACGTCTTCTCTGTGTTAGAGAGCTCATATGGGGTTACTCTAGACTCAGGAGTCTCACTCTTGAGACTCCTTAGGTCATCTCAAGATCTAGAATCTCACAAGTATCAAGAAGCTAACAGTGGTACAGATAGCCTTCTTGGCCTTCCTCCCCACATAGTGGTGAAAAAAATCTATTGATTCTGACAAATAATTTGGTGATCACGTTTTACATAAACAGACAAAGAGAAAAGTCAGACCAACTCTGTCAGGAGGCAGTCTGCCTCTGGGATTTCTGTATCACCCACACAATTAATCTCAAAGCTGCTTACTTTCCGGGGAAATGGAACATGTTAATGGATCAGCTTAGCTTCTCTCCATTCTGAAAAACTAACCAATTATTGATATGTTGCACATATCCATTCCACGACCTGCCCGCCTTCCCCTCTCTCAGAGTCTGTCCAGTATGAAGGAACTGAGGCTCCATTCTGTCATACCAGCATGCAGAAGTGCACAGCGACAGAGGGTGCTCGAGTCACCCTCATGGGTACTACTGAGGAAAAAATCCATGTGAACGGGGCGTGCACATACCCACTGTGGAATGGACATGTGCAGCACATCTTTAATTACACTGCTCTACAGCCAAAATGCTTCTGAAATAAATGTAGTCAAACTTTACTAATTCTGAGTCACTGAGAACGAAAATGATGCTTAAAATTGTTGATTGGCTCTAGTTTTCAAGATATGCTATTGGGTCAGTATATACGACCCTTGACTTGGGAATGGCGGAGGATAAGTGAGTTATAAAGGGAAGGGATCTCAATTTAAACCAGAAATGACTAAAATACATCTTTGACTGGATCTATGACTAAATCTATGACTGGGTTTGGACAGTACTTGCTTTTTAGGCAAAACAATGAATGATGCAATCAGAAGCTGGTATTGCGTCATACATGATATGAATTGCACCATGTTATTCCTAGAAGTCATGGATGATGCAATCATAACGAAGCTTACATCACTCTGCTGAACAAATTGCCCTATATCAGCTCTAGAAATCATACAGTGTCGTGCTCTCTTATTTGTCAGTGTTTGATTTTGCAAAGGGACACATTTCTGTTTAGCCAAAGTGAGCAGAGATGCCTCGTACTTGTGTGAACAGTGCAGATAACTTCTGCTATGTTTGTGGTGAAGTGACTTTTGCATCACAAAAGTGCAGTATAACCACTATGGTTAAGAAAGCCTATCACCTTTATTTTGGCTGCAAAATTGGAGATCAGGACAAGAGATGGGCCCCAAACATATGCTGCAACACTTGTGCAACAAATCTTCGCCAGTGGTTGAACAGGAAAAGGTAATCTATGCCTTTTGCAGTGCCAATGATTTGGAGAGAGCCAACAGATCATACCAGCAATTGTTACTTCTGCATGGTGCCTCCAGTTGGGAAAGGTGTGTTAAAGAAGAAAAAGTGGACTGTGCATTATCCAAACATTCCATCAGCTATACACCCAGTAACCGACGGAGAAGGACTGCCGGTTCCTGATGCACCAGAATCATTCTCACTTGAGTCAGACGAGGAAGAGGAAGAGGATGAAACTTCTGGTCCTGAACCATCAATGTCACAGGACCCACATTTTCTCCCGTCCTCCTCCTCTGAACCACACCTCATAACACAAGGTGAACTGAATGACCTTGTCAGGGATTTGGAACTACCCAAGAGTAAGGCAGAGCTGTTGGGCTCCAGACTACAGCAGTGGAATCTCCTGGCAGGTGATGTTAGGGTTTCCATGTTCCATGACCGTCAAAAGGATCTTGTCCCATTCTTCTTCATGGAAGGTGATCTTGTAGCCTGCAACAACATCGATGGTGTGATGGCAGCCCTCAACATCGTTCACGATCCAGATGAGTGGAGACTGTTCATTGATTCATCGAAGACGAGTCTTAAAGCTGTTTTACTGCATAATGGCAATGTTTTGCCATCAATTCCAATTGGTCATGCAGTCCATATGAAGGAAACCTATGACAACATGAAACAACTTTTGAGGTGCATAAACTATGACCAACATCAGTGGCAGCTTTGTGGCGATTTGAAGGTTGTTGCTCTCTTGCTTGGTCTGCAGACTGGATACACAAAGTACTGCTGTTTTCTCTGTGAATGGGATAGTCGTGCAAGAGATTCCCACTACATCAAGAAAGATTGGCCACTCCGACAGTCATTGGAGCCTGGGAGGAAAAGTGTTCAGCATCCACCACTTATTGAATCAAGGAAGATTTTGTTACCACCCTTACACATCAAGCTGGGACTGATGAAGAACTTTGCCAGGGCCATTGACAAAACACAAGCAGCTTTCAAGTACCTCCGTGGAAAATTTCCAAGGTTAAGTGAAGCCAAGATAAAGGAAGGTGTCTTTGTTGGTCCTCAGATTCGTGAACTTCTTCGAGATGATGCATTTGACCATGCACTGCATGGCAAGGAAAAGACAGCATGGAAAGCCTTCCAGTTAGTGGCAATAAATTTTCTTGGAAACAGCAAGGCAGACAACTACAGGTTGTTGGTAGAAAACCTCCTCAAGGCATACAAAAGCCTTGGTTGCAACATGTCACTAAAGAGACATTTTTTGCACTCTCATCTAGATTTTTTTCCACCCAACTGCGGAGCAGTGAGCGACGAGCATGGCAAGCGATTTCACCAGGACATTGCAACAATGGAGAAACGCTATCAGGGCAAATGGAGCCCATCAATGCTTGCAGATTATTGCTGGACAGTGACAAGAGATGCGCCATTTAATGAATACAAGAGACAAGCCAAGAAGCGCCGAGTAGACACTGACTAGGACTAAACTATGTACATAATAGTTTTTTGCCTTTTGTTTCATAATAAATTTTATTGATATAACCCTTTTGCTGATTTTTAAAGTGTTACATAAACAGGACAGGTGAAATGTTATCATGTAAAGCAACCATAAACACATGAAAAGACCTAGGTTTACAATTTATGATTAAAACTCTACTATCTACACAATATACATAGACATAAAATGTAAAAACTTAAATATCTTAGAAACAGTAGCCAATCAGTTTGTTTTAATTGTCATATTTGAATTCAGCACATCGAAATACATTAGAAATAGCACATTTTATCTCTGAAGCAGACGACTTCTCAAAAATTGTAGACCAGTGTTAACAACAGTTATGGAAAGGTAGGTAACCATTTTCTTATTTAACTAGATACTGTTATGTCATATAGAACAAAGCTCACCCCAAAGTCCTTCCAGCGTTTTTCAGCAAAGTCTGTCTATGATCCTTTTTTCATGGGACAAAACACACTGCCAGCTTCTGCTCTAGGTAAAGGATACCGTATGTTTCTTTGTAACCCCAGTTATATCAAAACAGTGCTTTGATCTTTATTCATAAACTGCTGTAAGGGACCGAGGCATAGGCAGTCAGTCCATGTGGTTACTGCTGGGCTGGTGCCATGGAGTCAAGGGGTGATCACGAGGCAGTGGTTGGTTAGCAGGTGACAGCTGAAATCAGTAGGGAAGAGTCAGGATCAGTCAGGCTGAGGTTGGAGACCAAAGATCAGAAATAGCTACTAGGCTGGAGTCAGGAGATAAGAGTCAAGATCAAAGTTAGGCTCAAGTCAGAGATCAAAGATGAGAAAGTGCGATGAGGCCTGGAGCATCAGCAAGCCAGACATCTGCATGGTTGCCTCTCCAGTGTTAAATGGTAAGCATGGGCCAATCAGAGGGCCACAAGGGGTTGTTGCTTTGGCACCTTTTGGGTGGTACTTTCTGCAGCACCTAATCTCCAGAGTGCTCCTGGGGGGTGTTTCTGCATGGCCTCCTAGAGGCGATGTGGGAATGTCATCTGTCCCAAGCTCCGCAGATTCAGGATTCTTACAAACAGACACGCTCCCTGTTGTGTGTGTTCCTTCCTGTAGATTTTGCAGTTTGGGTTAGCTGGTGGCTCAGTATGCATATAGACTTACATTGTGGGAGACACAATGGACACTAACCAGACAGAGAGAAGTGTTTACTACCCCCTGGCTGAACAGAACCTGTTCAAGGCATATCATCTCTGGTGTCCTGCCTTTAACTTCAAGGCTTTAAGAACATAATTTCCAGTATTGATATATTACTACTTAAATATTATCCATACACACATTCCCCATGATTATGATGACCAGTGGGCTCCTGTTTCTTGGTAGAGAACTTACATGTCACTCTTTGGTGAATTATTGTGCAAATACTTGGCCCTGGGGATTCCATAAAACTCTATCCCTCCTTGTGCTCTCTGCCAGTTGGCACATATTGGTTACTGTGTCACACTATCCCATTCCTACAAGGATGTCTCAAGGCTAAGTGAACTATTTCCTTTAATCTTTGATTTTTATTATGTGTCATACATAAAATATGGAGGTAACATTTAATTACGTTGAAGTCATATATCAAAATAGAGACTTATGCACGTGTTGGACTAGTCAGTTTTCAAATGACAGAGTATGCTATGACCTTCAATGCCTAATAATCTAGACGGAGTTGAAAGTAAGTGTTCATAAATTTAGAGTCCATAAATTATAAATAAGATATTATATGGTGACTCACGACATAATTATGTGAATTAACATTGTGTAGAAATTGTGAATGAGTTTTAATACCACATTTTTAGGAAGGCAGTATATCTACTATTACTTTCCTGTCAGTAATTCCTGATTCTACTATTTCCCATGTTCCATAAGAGACTAAAGAGGCTTCAACTGGCTTGACTTCTATAGGATAGGAGACAGAGAGTATAAAAAGCCTACCGCCAAATGAAAAGTCTTTCTTAATGTCAATTCAGACTAGAGGGTCCTTAACTTTCCACAGTTGGTGGTGGGTTTTGTTTTTAAGGTCACTTTTTAAGAGCACTTGACCTTACCCATGGTCCTAATTCTGCAGCCCATAAGCATATAAAATTCGTATTATTAAAATGGGAGTTATGTGCCCATAAAGAATGCAGGAGAGTACAGTTTGCACTGAACATCTAAGCACAAAGGCATGACAAATATGGAATAATGAAGTCTTAACTCCAAATTTCCTACTTTGAGGCTATTACCTGAGTTTTATAACATTATTTTTTGCATTTTTATGTGTTTAATTTGCCTTGGAAGGGTTTTATACAGAGTACTGTCAAGTGAACCTGTCCTAAACTTACATTTTAAAATATTTTATCTCCTGATAATGTTTACAGTATCAGCCCTCCAAAACAAGAGCTGCTATGTTTAATATCTCATTGTCACAGTGGCTGATCTGTTACCATAGATTTAAGTGAAAAAATTTCACTCCTGGAATATACAATGAAAAAATAATGTTTTTAATGGATTTATTAACAATTTTGTCTTTCCACACCATTTTGTACTGTCAAAAAGGCAGTTTTCATAGATAAAAGCTGCATATTCTACTAAAGTTGCCAGGTGTGAATGATGCAAAAGTAAAAAATCCTTAAAAGTGGAACAACTCTGTTCTCTTTCCAGTTATCATTTTGCTTTGTACCCTCTTCCATGCATGTTATGAAGTTTTGAGCCCACCGGTTCACACAAATAGAAGCAACAGGTGAACCAGAAAGATAAGATAATTTTCACACACGTCCAAGAACTAAAACAAAGCTGACATGGTATGTATGATTTTAGATAACTTTTAAGGATCAATCAAGAAGAAAATCAAGGAAAGTGTGGGCCCCTTACTGAATGAGGGAGGCAACCTAGTGACAGAGGATGTGGAAAAAGCTAACGTACTCAATGCTTTTTTTGCCTCTGTCTTCACAAACAAGGTCAGCTCCCAGACTACCGCACTGGGCAGCACAGCATGGGGAGGAGGTGACCAGCCCTCTTTGGAGAAAGAAGTGGTTCAAGACTATTTAGAAAAGCTGGACGAGCACAAGTCCATGGGGCCGGATGCGCTGCATCCGAGGGTGCTAAAGGAGTTAGTGAATGTGATTGCAGAGCCATTGGCCATTATCTTTAAAAACTCATGGTAATCAGGTGAGGTCCCGGATGACTGGAAGAAGGCTAATGTAGTGCCCATCTTTAAAAAAGGGAAGGAGGAGGATCCGGGGAACTACAGGCCAGTCAGCCTCACCTCAGTCCCTGGAAAAATCATGGAGCAGGTCCTCAAGGAATCAATTCTGATGCACTTAGAGAGAGGAAAGTGATCAGGAGGATGGCATGGACTGCACTCTCAGCAAGTTTGCTGATGACACTAAACTGGGAGGAGTGGTAGATACGCTGGAGGGTAGGGATAGGATACAGAGGAACCTAGACAAATTAGAGGATTGGGCCAAAAGAAACCTGATGAGGTTCAACAAGGACAAGTGCAGAGTCCTGCACTTAGAACGGAAGAATCCCATGCACTGCTACAGACTAGGGACTGAATGGCTAGGCAGCAGTTCTGCAGAAAAGGACCTAGGGGTTACAGTGGATGAGAAGCTGGATATGAGTCAACAGTGTGCCCTTGTTGCCAAGAAGGCTAACGGCATTTTGGGCTGTATAAGTAGGGGCATTGCCAGCAGATCGAGGGATCATTCCCCTCTATTCGGCATTGGTGAGGCCTCATCTGGAGTACTGTGTCCAGTTTTGGGCCCCACACTACAAGAAGCATGTGGAAAAATTGGAAAGAGTCCAGCGGAGGGCAACAAAAATGATTAGGGGGCTGGAGCACATGACTTATGAGGAGAGGCTGAGGGAACTGGGATTGTTTAGTCTGCAGAAGAGAAGAATGAAGGGCGATTTGATAGCTGCTTTCAACTACCTGAAAGGGGATTCCAAAGAGGATGGATGTAGACTGTTCTCAGTGGTACCAGATGACAGAACAAGGAGTAATGGTCTCAAGTTGCAGTGGGGAGTTTTAGGTTGGATATTAGAAAAAACGTTTTCACTAGGAGGGTGGTGAAACACTGGAATGGGTTATCTAGTGAGGTGGTGGAATCTCCTTCCTTAGAGGTTTTTAAGGTCAGGCTTGACAAAGCCCTGGGGGGGATGATTTAGTTGGGGATTGGTCCTGCTTTGAGCAGGGGGTTTGCACTAGATGACCTCCTGAGGTCCCGTCCAACCCTGATATTCTATGATTCTATTAATCTTGACAATATCTCTTTAATATGTCTTTAATATAAACATAGATTTTTGACAGGATATTTAGACTATATATGCTTTCTAGAGTCATTTCACTAAAGGCAGGTTATTCAGTCTAATTAAAATGAGTTCTAGAAATAGCTAGAGAATTTTTAAACAGTGTTATGCATTTGATGTGCTAGGTTAAAACCAAACATATTTCTGAATCTGTATTGATGTACAAAACTGTCTGCAATAGTAGCAGAGAACAATAAAATTGGTCTGCTTTTTTCCATAAATGAAGTAGATGGATAATATAAACTGTTGTTATATTATATTATCTGACAATGAGATTTTTGTCAACATGCAAGTGGGAAATAATATTTTTGTGATATTATGGGTTCAGCTTCATGGAAGAAACAGGAACTCCTGAGTTCTAATTCCCTTCTCCACCCACTGACTGATGATTGAAAAATTGAGCCTCTATGTGACTCAAAGGTGGTTTTTAATCCTGGATACCTCAGTTTTGGGGTGCCCAGTTTTAAACATCTAGAGCCTGATTTTTCAGAAGCCCTGAGTGCACTCATCATTCATTAGGAATCTCAGAAATTGAGGCCATGTTTGGAAATATGTGCCTTAATTTCTGTGTGTAATTCCATTTCTCTAAAATAGGGATAATGACATGTACTTCTCTATGGTGGTTTCCATTTTAAAAACATGCAGTATTTTTAATTTTTCCTATATTCAGAATAGGAATTATTGTGGTAAAGTAAGAAATAGCTTGGAGACATGTGTGAATTTGTGAATATTTGTAAAATGCTTTGAAGCCCTGAAAGCACTGTAAACAGACATGACAAAAACTGACTTTTCAGTGGTCAACAGCTATCACACACAGACCCAAGAAGATACCTAAGGCCCACCAGATCCATGGTGGAGGACTAAAGATTATTATGAAAGCCTACCAAACCTTTGATCAAGTAGTCTGTAAAAGGAACAATTCTATTTCTGTGAAATGCTCAATTTTCACCAGTCTGACATAAAAACAGGTAGTTTGACCCAACAAGAAAGGTGCTACCTAACCTCAAACCACAGCAGACAATGGTCAATCCAAGACATGGATAAAATATTTTATTTCCTCAACTTCCAGTCCCAGTCCCATCCCTAACCCTAGAATATGAGTGTGGCCACCTAGGTGAGTGGTATTTGTGAAATTTTGAATTGACTTAGACTCATTGCCTACATGGATACTGAGCACAACTAGCCTCAGCAGCTACAAGACCAAGACAATTGAGGAGCACCATCAGTTCATTTAGGGACTTTGCAGTGCATTGGAGTGACTTGTATACTATTACTCCCAGGAGTCACATACAAGATGGACAGTCTTTTGCAGTGGGAAGCCTCTCACTTAGCTGAAAATTGCCTGGCAATACTACCTCCATAATTATTCTGTTTTGTTTATACAGAACTGACTATCCAGATGTGCAGCAAGTTGCTGCATATCAGATCCTGCAATACTGTTCAAGCAGCTTTCAGTGATACATGTAAAGTTGAGGGCCCCTTAGTTAAATCAAAATTATGGAAACCTTATTCATCACTAATCTTTTGTTAATCCATGTGAATCAAATACTGGGATTCTGATCTCCTGACACCTCAGCAGTTCCCAATAAAACTGAAATTAAGCCTATTAGGACATCACTGTCTTTAGGGGTTTTTTTCCTAGAGGATTGAAGATAATTTACTTACACAGTAATGTAAAGATCAGATATCGGCAGTCCTATTCTTCCCACACAGGTGTAAGTAACTCCAGTTGATTTCAACAAGGTCTACTCATTACATGTGACAAGATAATAAACTTTCAATGAACTTCCCTTTTCTCCAGTTTGTCATCTGTGTTCGTAAAAGCAGTAATAAGTGCAGTGTCTAAGTTCAAACTGAGACAGTAGCTAAGGCTGGATTTGAGCCATAGTTGCTTCTGACTTTCAGTTCTTGAGCCAAATTTATATAAGTGTGTACAACTGCAGCAGCGATTTGGCTCTTTACCGCTAAGCAGAAGGTCACACAGTCAGCCTTCACATTGGTGTAATTCTAAGTAATGCCAACTCCAGAAGATGTTACTGCTGGCAATGATGATTATGTGATGAAGATGCTGTAACATCACACACCTAAATATAGTGCATATACTTTGAGGTAGTACTCCTGAAAATGGCATCATAATATGATAAATTGACAGTAGAGTGAATACAAACAATTGAGCTTTAAAGAAGCAAAATGGGGGTGGTGGGGGAGGGAAATAAGCACAGTTAGAGATAAACATTTTGTGTACCATGCTTTGAATTTACTCTAGTGGATTTCAATTCTCAGATCTAGTCAAAGTGACTGGCATGCAGTAAATTGTATAGAGGAGTTAGGATACTAGCTTTATAGATTAGTACAGGGACGGAGTTCCATCCATAAGGGCAGCATGGAAGAAAGCACAAAGGTGTTGGTGGTATATGTGGAGAAACTATCAGTGATGCCAGACTCAATTGCCAGAGTATCTGGGCATAGGGCCAACATGATAAGAGATAAGTGGATAAGTATATTATTTATGAGTATATTTTATGTATGTTATATTAACTGTGAGGGGCATGGTTGTAAAGGGTCTGGAAAGTGGAACAAGAAGCATGAACTGGAAACAGTAACGAAAAGGATAGTCAGTGAAGGCATTCAAAGAGAAGAGGTACTGTGTTTAGATCTATAGTTATGAAAGGTTATCTTAGCAGGTGTACTTTGTATAGATTATAGGAAGTTATGTGGGTATGAAAGAGGCCAGAAAGGATGCCATAATACAACTAGGAAATAATGTCCTGAAGTGGTTTTTGAAGTGTGGACAGATAAAAGGTTGGATTTCAGAAAATTGTATGGAGGATGAAGTGGCAAGATTTGGATGCAATCTAGATGTACAGGAATTGGGAGGAATGAAAGATGACACTAGGTTATTAACCTGAATGATAGGGAAGATGTCAACAATGACAGAGAATGGAGTGAGCGAGTAGAGTTTTGACCATGTTAATTTTAAGAAGAGATGCTGAAGAGATTGGACGAAATGCACGTTTGGATGGTAGGAGACAGGTCAAGAGTGAAATGGTAGATTTGTGAATCATCATCAAGATGATAGCTGAAATTACGTGAGTGGATGAGATCACCAAAACAGAAGGTATAAAAGGGGAAGAAGGAGCCAAGGATTGAGTCCTTGGGACACACCAACAGGATGGAGCGGTGAGGCAGATCCACCAAAGGACACACTAACACCTTCTTGTGTCTAGGATTTGAAGGTGCAATGTTATCTAGCTCTGTCTACCACAGTAATGGGGTCAGCACCCACCTCTTGTGCATGCCCCCTTTTCTCTGGGGGATAGTGCCTGCAAACACAGTTCTTTTCACTGGGGGGGGGTACCCACCTCTCGTGGATGGCTCCTTTTCTCTCAGTTAGGTGTGAGCCTGCTTTTGGTTTTACATCAGGATAGCAGCTGCCTCTCGCAAAGACCGCCCGGGCCGCTGGTTCTCTTGGTTGGTCTTCGGCAGCTCAGCCCTCCGGCCACACACGCTGTCCCCCCTTCCGGAGTATACAGTCCCGAGTTCTTGTCACATCCCTGTTATGGGGCTGTAGCTCTTGGGCTTCTTCCCAGAGGCACTGCTTTCTTCAGACCTTCAGACACCCAGCCAGGCCCATCTTGGTACCCTCGTTTGGTCTGGCCAGGTTTTATGCTCAGTCCCCCAGGATCAGCTTCCTGCACTGACCTTTTGACGGCTCTGCTGCTATTCTATCCAGCCAGCCGCAGCTAGTCTTTGGCAGCCTTTGCTGGGCTCAGTTCTGTCTGGTCAGCTCTCTGAAGTGAGCTATCCGCAGTCCTGCTATTCATCTAGCCAGCCAGGCACCTGGTCCTCCCTCATCAAGCTCCACACAGCAACTGAAAGTTTCTGTTCTGCTGCTTGCCTTTTATCCAGCCCTTTTGGCCCCTTATTGGTCACTTCAGCAGCATCCGGACCTAGTCTACCCTGCCACAAGCACCTTTTGAATGTCTAGTCCAGATCAGGAAAGTTGTGCTTTAGCACATGCTAACCTAGTCAAGATAAAGTATAGCAGGCAGCCTAGCCTTTAGCTCAACCAGCTTACCAAGTGTGCCTTGTTTACAGTCAGCCTTTAAAATGTGTCTGCATTTAAGCCATAATATCTTTTAAACCCTAGTTAAGGCAGGAGAATCAGGAGAAGATGGAGCCCTGAAACTCAAGGCTCTACAGTGTCAAGAGCAACAGAGGTTAGGTTTGTATGTTGATATGATCCTATGAAGCATTGTTTTCACAAGACCAGAATTTGGGCCATAATTTTCCAGTTGAGAGATTCTCTTAATGTAATATTTCATTGTTTTGTTCTTTTCTTTCAATAGCATATAGTGATGTAAATTAGATAGTCTATCTCCTTCTTCATGGCTTCCTAGCATTGCCTTTTTTATTTCTGTCTAGGAATCTATTCCCACATATCCAGGGCCAGCTCTAGCGTTTTTGCCGCCCCAAGCAGCAAAATAAATAAATAAATAAATAAATAAAGAGTTGTGATCGGCGGCGGGTCCTTCGCTCCGAGAGGGAGTGACGGCCCCTCCGCCGAATTGCCGCCGAACGGCCGGACGTGCAGCCCCCCTCTTCATTGGCCTCCCCAGGCACCTGCTTGCTACGCTGGTGCCTGGAGCCGGCCCTGCACATATCTCAATCTTTTTTCCTGTTTCTGCTCTTCACCCATCTTGCGCTCTTGACCTAGATATGACACTTAAATCATGTAGTTGAAAAAAATGAAAGAGCTAATCAGTTGATGCTTAGAACCGTGCAAATTGTTTGGAGGTCTTCCAGTCAGGGGGACTGGTGTGCCCCTGGCAATCTTACAGCAAATGCAAGACAGGACACTGCTGTCATGACTAGGAGCACCAAAGGCCAAATATGGTTGCTTCACCTGCTGCACTGCACTCTTGCTAATGCTTTTCCCACTGGTTGCAATATTTTTCCTATTACGTTGTTTATACATGTTCATTCTCTCTACTACATTACTAACTACAACATGTTGCTAGCTCACATAGCTTACTTTAGAACTTTATGAAGTTCTTATTCAAAATTAGAACTAATTCTGACAACAGTTAGCTACTAAATAGCTGATATGCAGTTATGTATATAGCTTTTCTATCAAATCCTAGACAGCTCTGACATTTCAGATTAGTTTGTAGAAATTCAAGATTGAATAATCTCTAACTGGTTAAAATTCAACCCAAATATAAGTGAGATTTTGATTCTATGTATTAAAGATTACTCAGTAGTAATGTGACTCTCATTTTAATGGGATTTATTATGTGCATTTGTACATTTAGGAGGTATGTGGGACCAGTGTGGACTTATTACACACTAAAATTCCATGGGGGATGGGAGTGGGGAAAAGGGAAACAAAAGCTCCTAATACTTAAGATTACTGCACACAGCTTTCTATTTTAGAAATAAGTGAGGATTAAATGCTTGGTGCCTGAGACTTGAAAACAATTTTATGTGATTTGCTAACATCTAGCTATTTAAACTGTATGTAACTATGCAATTTCAAGAATGGACCTTGGCACATACAGAAAGGAACATATTACACCAACCATGAAGTCTTCCCATTGACCTCTTGTTTCAGCAGAAATTAATTTTATATTTGCCTTTTTATCTACATATTTATTGAGTTGAGGCTTAATTTTTTGAGTGAATTACTCATCTGATACTATTCCAGATGCCTTTGGATATTGGTTAAAGATGAATTTTTGCCTTTCCATATGGAACTTACACTGGCCTTTTATTGGCATTATTTATACTATTAGAATATTAGGGTGAGTTTACTTGTTGGTAACAGCTTCCACCAACTTCACTAGTAACCCTACCACTTTTAACAATTTTTGCCTGGCACTTTATAGCAATCTTACAACATGAGTTGCACATATTTGTCCTGAAAGCAGAATTTGCAAACTGGAAATGGACATCTTGGGCATCCCCGGGCACCTTAGGCATGGACACTCTCCAAACAGTGCCAACAACTTTTAGAACAGTGTTGGTGCCTGTGGGCCCCCAGGTAGCTTGTGCTGCAATCCACTCTAGGCAGATTTGTCATCACCATGCGCCCTGCACCCTGTATTATGCCAGCAGCAGATGTCATGTACAAGGGCTAAATTGAGCTCTCCTATTGTATTTGGTTGCCATGGAAAATAAATTTGTGCTGTCTGTCATTGTAAAATACAGTCATAAGCACAAAGGGGCAAATCCTTCCCCAGAGGTCATGGGAAAGAAATCCTTTCCTTTTCTATTGAGTAGCAGCATCTGACAACCCTCTGTGAAGGAGCAGTGGCCACTGGATCTGCAATGCATCAGAACCATCCACACTAACCCCCTCCTCCTTCTTCCCTTGTGAGACTACTTGCAGGGAACCTCTGTGGAACAGAATGCCAGGGGATGCACACCCTTAGAATGGGCTCTCAAAATCTCCACCTTCCAGGAAAGTGGAACCACACGGGCTCGGTTGTCTCTGAGGACTGTACATCCCTGTGTGGGAGGGGAGACAGAGTACAAGCTTTATCTGAAAGTCAGGACAACAGTTATTTCTAAATTCAGAAGAAACCGTGTTGTTTGCATCCCTACATTAATTTGAAAGATTTCTTCTCTTCTGTCCATTCATTAATTTCATATACACAAAACAAAACAACAATAATCCATTAGGATGGGAGTTAGCATAGGTAGAAGAGGTATTCTGATTGAAAGAAAGGAAACACTTTACTAGTACATTGCTATCATTTCCATAAGAACATAAGAATGGCCATACTGGGTCAGACCAAAGGCCCATCTAGCCCAGTATCCTGTCTTCCGACAGCGGCCAATGCCAGGTGCCCCAAAGGGAATGAACAGAACAGACAGTTACCAAGTGATCCATCCCTGCCACCCACTCTCAGTCTCTGGCAAACAGAGGCTAGGGACACCATCCCTGCCCATCTTGGCTAAAAGCTATTGATGGACCTATCCTCCATAAATTTATCTAGTTCTTTTTTTAACCCTGTTATAGTCCTGACCTTCACAACATCCTCTGGCAAAGAGTTCCACAGGTTGACTGTGCATTGTGTGAAGAAATACTCCCTTTTGTTTGTTTGAAACCTGCTGCCTATTTTCATTTGGTGACCCCTAGTTCTTGTGTAATGAGAAGGCATAAATAACACTTCCTTATTTACTTTCTTCAAACCAGTCATGATTTTATAGACCTCAATCATATCCCCATTTAGTTGTCTCTTTTCCAAGCTGAAAAGTTCCAGTCTCATTAATCTCTCCTCATACAGAAGCCATTCCATACCCCCTAATCATTTTTGTTTCCCTTTTCTGTACCTTTTCCAATTCCAATATACCTTTTTTTGAGATGGGGCGACCACATCTGCACACAGTATTCAAGATGTGGGTGTACCATGGATTGATATAGAGGCAATATGATATTTTCTGTCTTCTTATCTATCTCTTTCCTAATGATATCCAAGATTCTGTTCGCTTTTTTGAGTGGATGTTTTCAGAGAACTATCCACAATGACTCCAAGGGCTCTTTTGTAAATAGCTAATTTAGACCAAATCATTTTATATGTAATGTTGGGATTATGTTTTCCAATGTGCATTACTTTGCATTTATCAACATTGAATTTCGTCTGCCATTTTGTTGCCCAGTCACTCAGTTTTCTAAGATTCCTTTGTAACACTTTGCAGTCCCTTGTGCAAAATGCAGGATTTTGCAGGGTCCTGTGTGAGCCAAATCTAAGGCACCAATCCTGCAAAGACTTGTCTATGTGCTATATTTTTCTCACTGTGAATAATCCCATTGTCCTCAACTGGACATTTTACCATATTTAAAGCTAAGAACATGTGTAAATCTTGGAAGGAGTGATATCAAAAGCACCATTTTGTATGTTCTTCATCTGGGGAATGAGACCATTCTGAGTTTAAAAAAATCATGCTTGACAATTCAGGAGGCCCAAATGCAAAACTTGCCCAATTCTTTATTTATACAGTGCCCTAAAGTGCGTTAGGCACTATACAGAAATATAAACAAGGATGCTATCCCACAGAGCCTACACTCTGAATAGACAAACATACCGACAGGATGGAAGGGTAAAAGATGTAACCGTTTTTTTCTTCCCCATTCATTGTTTCCAGTAAGG
Source organism: Chrysemys picta bellii (assembly GCF_011386835.1). NCBI lineage: Eukaryota > Metazoa > Chordata > Testudines > Emydidae > Chrysemys > Chrysemys picta. Next base: position 86,586,699 of record NC_088791.1, on the reverse strand, counting down.
TACTCACGCTGCTCTTGCCATGACGCTGGTGCTGGAGTCTCTGCCTCCCAGTAGGTTCAGAATTATAATTTGCTTTTGAACTTCCATACGTATCATGCAAAACTGAGTAAAGTAAAAATTCCCGAAAGTTCTAATAGTTTAAAGGGACAATCGATGCACAAATCTTCCACAGCAGAAATGGTCTGGTTATCTACAGCCATCTGTTTGCCTTGAGCTGGATGAAATATTTCTTAGTCTATGGGGAAATTGATATGCCATGACCTCCTCTGTGTGGCACATTCTTACATTGTTTGCTGGGAAGTACTTTGCTTATGTGTGACTCTTATGAACACATGGTGTTTTCTGGCCTGTTGCATAGTTTCTTGTCATATCCGATTTATATGGTGTCTAATTTCTACATGCATCCATATGGGTGACACAGAATAGCCAAACATTGTGTTCCTGTGAGAGATTGTCTTTGAATACTTTATCATATTTTGCTGGATTGCAACCACGAAATTAGAGAAATTCCTGTACCAGACTGCTATTTTCACTCATGTTTTGAACCAGCCAAGCCCTACTTAATTTAGTGGTTTTGAATACTGAGACCAATCTCATGATTTGGCAGAGTGAACATGTCATATCTTCTATCTGTTTGCTTCTTTCCAGCATTAGCAAATGTAGGGAGCTCATACTCCTAGAATTAATCACTAATATTTAAATATTAATTTAAGGAACAGCCTAACTCCCCTTGAAGTCCAATAAGAATCTTTTTATTGACTTCAGGGGGATTTGAATTGAGCCGGTAGCCTATAGATATCAAGGGATGCCTCCTATTTCTCAGGAAATCACAACCAGTAAGTATCCTCTTCTAATTGTTTCTGTTCACAAAAAAAAACGCACATAAAAGAATAACCAAAGAGAGCCCTAGTGCCCATAACGCTAGTCATTCAGGATACTCAAAGGAAACTAACCTCTTCTGGGTTCTGCCATCAAACAATAGATCAAGTTATCCATGTGTTATATGTATAGTATAAACAAACTCACAAAATCCCTGAAAACAAAGAAATTCCATTTATTAACTCTATATAATTCTGTTTCTTTCACAAAATACACTTTTAAAATCTGATCAGGATGTATACCTGAATCAGAACTTAACAAAAAAGGTACAGTAAAAGCAACTGCATTAGAGCGCTTGCCATATGTCAAATGAAGAGTTAAAGAAATCCATACACAATCATCACAAATAATAAAAAAATGTAATATTCAACAGTGAACTTTATTTATTGATTTATGATAGACTATAAGTAACCCCTTCTAGTCACTAAATTTAGGGTTTCAATAGGAAGTCATTTATTTAAACTGTTGAATTTTAAGTTCTATTTTTGACAGAGTTATTGAACCATTTTCTTTTTTCCAGTTTTACTGCATCCACAAAGTCGCTTTTTATCATGTAGTTGCATTTCTACTTTTCAGGAGTCTTACCGAAAGAAAAGGAGCTATACACTGGAAGTAGTACCTTCTGCATCTTTTGATGTTCATCCTTCAGAAAATGAAAACCACCTTTGTGATTTTATGGACATAGCAGTTACGAAGAAACCTTGTTCGTTAGAAATAGCAAGAGTACCTTCCTCAAGGACAGGTAAATCACCACTATTCTCTTATCTTATCACTGGTACAGTCAGATGATATGTATAATATTTCACTGTTGACTTATAATATTTTTCACTACTATAATGTCTTCCATCCAAGGATCTCAGGGTGATTTATACCATTAATGAACTTCTGTGAGGGATGTAAATATTATCCAAATTTTATAGAAGGAAAGCTGAGTCAAGGGTTAAATGACTTTCTAGATTCCCATGGGAAGTCTGCGGAAAAGCCAGGAATAGAAGCCAAATTTCTAGAGCAAATTTCCCAGCCATGTGTAGTAACCTCCTCACCATCCTATTTTTACCATGTACTTAACACAAATCTGTAATACAAACAACAAAATAAATTTAAAAGGTTCTGAATATCTAACTACTTAACAATTAACAAAATAACCACCAGAGAATAAAATTAAATAAAATACCTTTGAATTAATATATATGTATACAAAATAAAAGCCCCAAACTCCCATTTCATATAGATGCAGTGAACAAAAACTGAAAGAGACATGAAATGACAGTCTAAAATATTTTTAATCTGACAAATTACTATGTGGATTACACAGTTCTGAACAGCAGTGAGTTATGTTTACAAGATAATAATTATACTGAGTCATATGAATAATATTATAAACAAGGACTCTGTTTACATTTTCCAAAATTACATACTTCTCCCTGTTGCCCTTGTTTTGACTTTTCCCGTGTCACCACTTTGTACCCATTTATACCAGATTTGCAAGGTATAATCTTCTAACTACAAATAATTGGAATGAGAGCATGTTTTGACAAGTAAGAAACCACAACAGTATATGGAACTATCGGGAACAACACCATTGACTTTTTGATAATCATAATCTTGTTCATGAATCATGGTTTTGAAAATACTGTATGTATGAATGTCAGATTATTATGGGCTAGATCATAAGTTAATTATCTACTCTGAGCAAAGGGCAGCTCCTTCTTTTCCCTGCTGTTCCACTATGGATAAATAAGGCAAGAGTGATTGGAACAAGTGGACTGGATCTTGGGGCTCCCACTTCCTAGCTGGGTGCCCTAACCTATAGTCCCTCTCTCACTCACTCACTCTCGTATTTATCCACTGTGGAACAGTCATCAGGCCAGAGAGAGAGAGAGAACGACTGTCATTCAGTGGGGACACAGGGTCCAGTCCCCATGCTCCAATCACTCTTTTGTTGTTTGTCCACAGCAGTACAACTTCAACAGGAGAGATGGAGGGCGCCCCACACCCCAGGTGAGTTCTTTAACCACTAGGCTAAAATTGGACACCTCTTCCTTCACCATTCTGTGTGGAGTGAGGCAGGTGTCTAACTTATTCGTATAAGAAACAACTTGTGTGCCTAAACCTCCGGACTCTGGGCGGCTGGCTTCCAATTATGGATTGCTAAGCAGAGATAGGCACCTCACTGTAATCCAGTTGTAGGTGCCTAACTCCAAGAGAGTGGTGGGATTTAGCATACATCTTTGTTGTCACCATCTCCCAGTGGCTAGCTTAGGTGGCTTAGCGCCTAGTGTGCTGGCTTTTGTGAATCTCATTGTTAGGTGCCTATCTCTCCCCCATTCATTGTACAGGGAGCCTAACTTGGCTTTGTGGATCACAGTGTTCTTCCTGTGGTTTTCTAGGTGCCTAAAACTTACACAGTTTGATGCTCAGCATTGCAAGATCTAAGTCCTTTCATAGATCCCACCTTCTGTTCTGTTCCTGACTCTGCAACAGGCTTGCTGAATGACTTAACCTCTCTTTGACACACCTTTCCCACATCTGAAATTAAGATAATACTTACCTTTCTCACAGCAATGTTCTGAGGCATTCATTAATTTTTCCAAGGATAATTTTGCAACTTTGGATTGAGGGGAAGTTCTATACTAAACAAAGTTTAAAAAAAGAATTCTTTCAGGCAATTTTTTTTGTTAGGTAGACTGCAAATTGGAACTTGAATTGCCTTTCTCATAACGGATCAGAAAGGTTAATTTGACCCACCTACTTTGGCTTTTTTCCTGAGTAAGACCTGGATTGCCTGTACTAGACACTTTTATTAGGCATTTTAATTTACTTATTGTCTATCTTTAAAAAGATCCATGTATGTGACTTAATTAACCTTGTGAAATCCTAAAATCATAATAGTTAATAAGGCAGACATTAATATTCTCCTTCTGATCTTAAGGCTGTATCAACATCCATTGAAAAGGTGTAAAAGTCTAATAAATCTCTAAGAGGCCTCAGGCACTGGATAATTGTGTTGCTAAAATAGTAACTACCAGGCACCTGCAGTGATGTAGAGTTTGCCCATTTTACATAAAAATCAATTAACTGGTGTCTGAAATACCAGTAAAAGATGTTAACTGCATTGTGTGAGAAAATGTAAATATGCTAAGTTCTGCTAGTATGCTAAATGCTGTGTTAAACACTTCAAAAAGTCCACACTGTAAAATCTCAAGACTATTTAGCCCAATAGCAACATTTTATCCTGTGACAGTGGGCTTTGAGGATTTGTCAATTTATATTTCATAGCAATGGGAAGTTGAGTTGGGCCATTTGATTTAAAGTTGGGGATTTTTTTTTTAAAAAGGTCACACCCAAACTCTGTGTTCTGCAGTAATGAAGATTGGGTCTGGTCTAGTCTCAAAAGGATTACTGTTTATAATTTTAGTTAGGGTGTGATTTTTTTTTAAACAAAATAGTTATATCAGGAAAAAACCTAGTGTAGGTGCAGTTAACTGATAAAAAGGTGACATATACTAGTATATTCCTATACTATATATACTAGTATATAGTGTATGTGTGTGTATATATACATATATACACACTAGTATACTATATATTATATACACCTTCATACAAAATCTAGTTGCATCCACCCTAAGGTCAGTTGTACCATGTTAACTATACCAGAATAGTTAAAATGTTACAGGCTTTCTAATATAAACAAGCCCTGGGTGTATGCAACAGAGAGGTGCCATCTGCGCTAGATTGCTGAGCATTTGAAAGACTACTATTTATCGTTGTTAAAGCATTTTTGTATCCATATTAGTCTATCTCTTAGGACTCTCCCATACCGTACTGCAGGTGATTGGAGAAAACTGGTTTTGAAGGTAGAGATGGCTGCCCTGGGTCATGGGACGGCTTGATGGGCTTGTTGAGTGATGGAGACATGCATCTCTCTCTGAATCCTACATCGGGGATGACTCTGAGAAAGGGATGTCAGAGCAGCGACCTGCTGCTTAGATACATAAGATCTTTCTTTTTTTCTCTGTAATTATTGCTGAGAATGTCATATCTAGTTTATGAGAAGTGTACATCTAGGTATGTTAAAAACAGTTTATTTTGATTTAGTTCACTATTTCTGCTTTTAATAATTCTTGGTTTGGGTAAGTTCACAGTTTGGGTAATTTCATGTAGTCCATCCTTGGAGAAAAGAGAACCTTATAACCTCCTAAGGAGAGGTGCTGAAGAGGGAAGAGTTTCTGGAAGTTACATCCTCCCTTTCAGTTTCAGTAGGAGACAAAGATGCCTGCTCGCAGTGCATTGTGCTGCTGGTAGGCTGCAGAAAGGAAACACAAGGAGAGAGGTTGAAGGATTAAGCAGGAAATGAAAGTTGGTGGTGGTACTGGTCACATACCCCAAAAATGTGTTTTGGGAAGAACTTTCTGTTTGTTGGTCCTGATAGACTCACAAGAATTTTGTAAATATATTTTAGAATTGTCTTTAGATGGCAATAGCTTGAATGAAGAGCCATTAATGAAACAAGGTAATGAGGTAACTACAACCAAGTAAATTTTTTGCTTATTTCTCATCTGTTCATAATCCACATTAGAGAGACTCCAACAAAAAAGCTTATGATCCATTGCTTTTAATGGATTATTAAAATATGGTAGGCCTGCTCAGGTGTAGCTATCTACCACATCAATAGTTCTAGTTGACTCTAATATCTGTAGATGATGTCTTCCTCACGCTGTTCAGTAAAAGTGAATCTGGGATGGGTTGAGAGCTAGCAGTGTATCTAGTCACCTGTCTGCTATTTGTTCCTGTGCTCATTGCACAATACTGTGCTCACATAACTCTGTTGTGATCTGGAAATAGCTGCTTAGAGACCTGGATAAAAAGCAGGGCCGGCCCTAGTGTTTTTGCCGCCCCAAGCAGGAAAAAAAAAAAAAGCCGTGATCGCAAGTGGCGGCAGCTCTACTGCCGCTTCATTCTACGGCGGCAATTAGGCGGCAGGTCCTTCACTCCGAGAGGAAGTGATGGCCCTGCCGCCGAACGGCCGGACGTGCTGCCCCCCTCTTCATTGGCCGCCCCAGGCACCTGTTTGCTAGGCTGGTGCCTGGAGCCGGCCCTAATAAAAAGATAACCTAACAGCATTAACTTTGTTATCCAAATTAAAATACTAAGCTCCTATAGGGTTGCCAGAATCATTAAATAAACAGTGCCCTGACAAATAGTGCCATGTATTGGTCAGACTGCCAACTGTCCTAGTATCCTCAGGATCAAATCCTCACAGTATCTGTCTTGAATATTTGAACTTTGTAATCCTCTGAATGGAGACCTAGATAGGAAATACACATTATTAAAATATTAAGGAACTGATATCTACACTAGGTGGTAGAAAAAGGGAACCTGAAACAGGTGATGCAAAAAGCAATTCTCAGAATTCTCAGTGATCATAGAAGGAATAGCACATTGCCAGAGATCCAAATGACCCCCACCTCATATGTTCTGTTTTAGAGAACCTATGGTAAAGTGGACACTCTTAATCACCCATGCCAGGCCATTATGAAACAGCGATCATTCAGAAGTGTCATGCACTAATCTGGTTAGTAGCTCAGTCCTCCAAAATGCTCCAAAGAGATTAGCTACAAATACAGCACCAAAAAGCACTTTGTTCAATTTGAACTTTCTAAATCAGTGATAGCAAGACATACAGAACTTGAGTAGATGAGCTGCTGTGTATTGCGACTCTCAACCATGGACACCGGCTGACCTTCCCTCCAGGGGTCAGGAAAGTCCACCATGATTGCATAGACATAAAAGCCAAGTTTGGCTATGATAGGTGAAAAAATGATAATCCCCGATCAACCACCTAGTGTATCAGCTGGTCCAAACCTATCTTGGAATGAAATTGCAGAAAAACTAATTTGACCTCCAGGTTTCTGAAGCAACTGATTTCTTCAGGAAACTTTTAGCCAGTATGTGCCAATACTCCACAGATGTGGCAACACTGCTGAGAGTAGGTCAGCCAATATCAACTCTGAAAACCTGTCCACCTGGAAATTGTAGAAAGCATTAGCACTTAGCATTACCATGCCACATCTTGATAAGAACAGTAGGTTTAACATGTCTAACTCCATTTACCACACAAGTTGTCACCAACCTTTTATCGGTCAACCAATTGCTTAATAATTGTGTGAACAATATCCTACTTCTCCATCCATAGGCGCTGACATTTATTTTTCACGGGGGGAGCTCCACCCCTGCTTTGCCCAAGACCCTGCCCCCACTCCACCCCTTCCCCCAAGGCCCCACCATTGCTCTGCCTCTTCCCGCCCCCACTCCTCCCCCTACTTGCTGCTCTCCACCCTTCCTCAAACCCCTCCCACAGCTGCCAAACAGCTTTTTGGCGGTGCTGCTGATCAGCTATGGGTGGTGGGTGCTGAGCACCCACAATTTTTTTTCCCTGGGTGCTCTAGCCATGCAGCATCCATGGAGTCAGTGTCCATGTGCAGAATAGTTTGTCTTTTGCACAGTTAAACCCCTTACATGATCACTACTATCAGAATTGGAAAGAACTCCTAAGAGCATGTCAGTAACCACTGCATCCTTCCAAAACAACAAGAAAAATGATATAGCTCAGAATACTATGCACTTTGGAAGCACATGCCAAAACCTAGGCTTGTGTGCTGGTTCAGACTGAGAGTTTCCCATTTGACCCAACTGCAGTGTCAAACAGTATATAGACTCATAGAATCTTAGACTCTAAGGTCAGAAGGGACCATTATGATCATCTAGTCTGACCTCCCGCATGATGCGGGCCACAAAACCTGACCCACCCACTCCTGGAAGAATTCTCTCCCTTGACTTAGCTGTTGAACTCCCCAAATCATTATTTAAAGACTTCAAGTCGCTCAGAATCCTCCAGCAAGGGACCCCTGCCCCATGCTGCGGAGGAAGGCGAAAAACCTCCAGGGCCTCTGCCAATCTACCCTGGAGGAAAATTCCTTCCCGACCCCAAATATGGTGATCAGCTGAACCCCGAGCATGCGGGCAAGATTCTCCAGCCAGACCTTCTGGAAAAGTTCTCTGTAGTAACTTTTAATATTCCATCATTGACCATTGTTATTGACCTATTGACTAAAATCACTGTATCCCATCAAACCATCCCCTCCATAAACTTATCAAGCTTGATCTTAAATCCAAAGAGGTCTTTCACCCCCACTGTTTCCCTCGGAAGGCTGTTCCAAAACTTCACCCCTCTGATGGTTAGAAACCTTCGTCTAATTTCAAGCCTAAACTTCCCGACGGCCAGTTTATATCCATTTGTTCTCGTGTCCACATTAGTACTGAGCTGAAATAATTCCTCTCCCTCCCTGATATTTATCCCTGTGATATATTTAAAGAGAGCAATCATATCCCCCCTCAGCCTTCTTTTGGTTAAGGTAAACAAACCGAGCTCCTCGAGTCTCCTTTCATACGACAGATTTTCCATTCCTCGGATCATCCTAGTGGCCCTTCTCTGTACCCGCTCCAGTTTGATTTCATCCTTTTTAAACATGGGAGACCAGAACTGTACACAGTACTCCAAATGAGGTCTCACCAGTGCCTTGTATAACGGAACCAGCACCTCCTTATCCCTACTAGAAATACCTCACCTAATGCATCCCAAGACCGCATTAGCTTTTTTCATGGCCACGTCACATTGCCGACTCATAGTCATCCTGCGATCAACCAGGACTCCGAGGTCCTTCTCCTCTTCCATTACTTCCAACCGATGCGTCCCCAGCTTATAACTAAAATTCTTGTTAGTTATCCCTAAATGCATAACCTTACACTTCTCACTATTAAATTTCATCTTATTACTATTACTCCAGTTTACAAGGTCATCCAAATCTCCCTGCAGGATATCCCGATCCTTCTCCGAATTGGCAATACTTCCCAACTTTGTGTCATCCGCAAACTTTATCAGCCCAATCTTACATTTGGTTCCGAGGTCAGTAATGAATAGATTAAATAAAATCGGACCCAAAACCGAACCTTGAGGAACTCCACTGGTAACCTCCCTCCAACCTGACAGTTCACCTTTTAGTACAACCGACCCGCTGCAGTCTCCCCTTTAACCAGTTCCTTATCCACCTCTGGATTTTCATATTGATCCCCATCTTTTCCAATTTAACCAATAATTCCTCATGCGGTACCATATCAAACGCTTTACTGAAATCGAGGTATATTAGATCCACTGCATTTCCTTTATCTAAGAAATCTGTTACTTTCTCAAAGAAGGAGATCAGGTTGGTTTGGCACGATCTACCTTTCGTAAAACCGTGTTGTAATTTGTCCCAATTGGCATTGACCTCAAGGTCCTTAACTACTTTCTCCTTCAAAATTTTTTCCAAGACCTGGCATATTACAGATGTTAGACTAACAGGCCTGTAGTTACCGGGTCACTTTTTTCCCCCTTCTTGAAAATAGGAACCACATTAGCTATTCTCCAGTCAAACGGTACCACCCCCGAGTCTATGGATTCATTAAAGATTATCGCTAACGGGCTTGCAATTTCCCGCGCCAGTTCTTTTAATATTCTCGGATGAAGATCATCCGGTCCGCCCGATTTAGTCCCGTTAAACTGTTTGAGTTTGGCTTCTACCTCGGATACGGTAATGTCAATCCCCACTCCTTTATTCCCATCCATCTCGCTTCTACTATTCCTAGGCCTTTCATTAGCCTCATTAAATACCGATGCAAAATATTCATTTAGATATTGTGCCATGCCTAGATTATCCCTAATCTCCACTCCATCTACAGTCTTAATCGGTCCCACTTATTCTTTCTTTGTTTTCTTCCTATTTATATGGCTATAAAAGCTCTTACTATTGGTTTTAATTCCCCTCGCAAGGTCCAACTCTACTCGGCTTTTGGCTTTTCTCACTCCATCTCTACATGCTCTGACCTCAATAAGGTAGGTTTCTTTGCTGATCCCCCCCCCCCTTCCACTCCCTGTACGCTTTCTGTTTTTTCTTAATGATCCCTCTGAGATGCTTGTTCATCCAGCTAGGTCTAAATCTCCTGCCTACGAACCATTTTCCCTTTCTCAGGATACAGGCCTCCGACAGCTCCTGCAACTTCAACTTGAAATAATCCCTTCCGCCTTTAGATTCCTAAATATGTTAGTCCAATCCACTTCCCTAACCAGTCCCCTTAATTTATTAAAGTTAGCCCTTTTGAAATCGTAAACCTTAGTCTCCGATTTAATTCTGTTAATCTTTCCATTTAGTTTAAACTGAATTAGCTCATGATCACTCGAGCCAAGGTTGTCCCCTACAACCATTTCCTCAACTAGGTCCTCACTACTCACCAGCACCAAATCTAAAATGGCATCCCCCCTCGTCAGTTCAGCAACTACTTGATGAAGGAATTCATCAGCTATTATGTCTAGGAAAATCTGAGCCCTATTATTGTTACTAGCATTTGTTCCCCAATCTATATCCGGGAAGTTAAAGTAAATAGTACCATTTCTCAGATTGCTCAGTGCCTAGCCATAAGCAGCACCTTTTGAAAGTGGAACCCAGGCAAGACTGAGGTGGAGCAGGGGGGAAAGGAGTGCTCCAAAGAACTTGCCATTTCTGCAACATTCCTTGCCCACTCCATCCCCCGAAGGCACCTGCCTTCATATTGTTCAGTTGGTCTGCAGCCTTGGGGTCTGCAGAATAAGTGCTTCTGGATATCCCAATAGCCATGGCAGCAAAACACTCACTTTCATTTGTGACTGACCAGAAGGCCGCACCTCATCCACTGAACTGCCATGATGCACTATTACATGAACTATTTTTCTGGGAGTAGGTAGAGCTACTATACCTCCCATAACACCTTGAGCTTCTATGCTTGTACTTGCACGTGGACTGAAAGTGATGGTCTTAGTTAAAGGCCTAGCAAATGAATTTAACTTTAATGACTACAGGATGGCTGAGGGACAAAAACACACTATATCTACAGAAACACAAGGCATTACCCACTCTGTCCATGTCTGTGGATACTGCAGATGCAAAGATATAGATGGGTCATTTGTGTCTCCAAGCCTAAATTCAGCATCAGAGCACACCCAAAATCTTCTTTTCTCTTCTTTTTGTGTTCCATGTGTATTCATTTCAAGCATAGTCTCTGTAGAAGTCAGGGAGATAATATCCATGCATTATTCCCCACCACTACCATATTTTAATTCTTTTTCTCTTAAGCAGATGGAATCCAAGATGGCTTATGAGACCCACATATGCGTTTATCTGATCTTGATTAGCCCTTTGAGCAGTTTCTGAGCTCTGTAGAGAGTATTTTGGTCTTAACAAAGAATCTCACAATTTACTTGTCCTCAGAGGTTAATTTATAAAGAGCTATGCTCTGCATTCAGAGCTCCAAAATATAAATCATCAGCAGAACACAGTGTAATAGATTCCATACTAAACTCCTCCTAACTGGGTGACAACGATGGCACACTTCATTTTTGATCATGCTCACTACCATAATATAGAGTGCACATTTCCATATAAAAATATCCTAGATTAATGCACCGGAATTTGTTTGCAAGGAGAACTTTTAAAAATTCACACTAAATGCTAGTGACGTTTGGTGGAGGTTGGGGATTTTTCCCATGAAGTAGCACTGTTTCAAAGCACCTATTCTCCAATAATATAACAGGTTTTCTGAATGTTCCCAAAATGATGCCTCAAGGACCTTTACTGGTCAGATATTCCCTTGAGTATATAATTTTTCTCCTTTTAAGAATTTGCTGACATTTGCTGAAATTGTTTTTCTTTTATTTTCTCTCACATTACCTTCTCTTATTTATGGGAGGCAGAACATCCTAGGGTTGCAATTTCTCTTCACTAATCATCTGAAATCATCCCCATTTATTTTGAATCATTTTTTTTTCAGTGCAAATACAGATTTTGTGATGTATTCTCCTATTTAATTTACAATGGTTTGTCCCTGGAATGAGTAGTATTGACTTTTCTGTGTACTTCTCAAGTTCTATAAAATCTCATATAAATGGTAGTGAGTAGTAGACAAGAACTGAATACAGATATACTTAATATTGTTCAAATACAGTAGAATCATAATGTAACTTTCACCTTGCTGTCTTCTCACATGCTGTTTACTTAAATTAGCGGAGCATTTAGAGGAATACTGGCAAACGCTAATTTTCTTTGTCTTCTTGCATTATTTTTTTAATTTTAAATGGTAAGTATTCTTATTCTGCTTTATTCCTACAATACAATTAAATGTCACTAATCATATTAACCAGCTTTTATTTGATCTAAATGAGCATCCTTGCTATTGGGCTTGCAATTTCATCTGCCAGTTCCTTTAATATTCTTGGATGGAGATTATCCAGCTCCGCCCCGATTTAGTCCCATTAAGATGTTTGAGTTTGACATCAACCTCAGATGTGGTAATTTCTACTTCCATATCCTCGTTCCCATTAGCCACCCTGCCACTACCCCTAAACTCTTCATAATCCTTATTAAAAACTGAGGCAAAGAATTTGCTTAGGTGCTAGGCCATGCCTAGATTATTTTTAATCTCCACCCCATCTTCAGTACTTAGTGGTCCCATTTCTTGTTTTCTTTTTATTTATATGGCTGTAGAACCTTTTACTATTGGTTTTAATTTACTTTGCAAGGTCCCAATCTGTCTGGTTTTTGGAAGTTCTCACTTTATCCCTACATTTTCTGACCTCCAGGAGGTAGCTTTCCTTGTTGATCCTTCCCTTCTTCCATTCCTTGTAAGCTTTCTGGTAAGACAGTTGGCAAAATATTGGGATCTTACTTGGTAACCCTTCCATTAAGTTACACAGAGAAAATGACAAAATTTCAGTTATTTGAGTAATGTCCCTGTGGGCACTCCAATTTAGGTGCATATATGCCCCTATGCCTTTGCTCAGAATTTTTGGTATTAGTGCCCATTTCAACCACGCACGTGTCCTTCACATCCTCATGCCCCATACTGAGGCTATATAGAGCTGCACAGGTGAATCACCTTCAGTTCCTTCTCAACTACCTTCTGTTAGAGACTGAATTTAACATGCCTCTTTATTATCTGTTCTGTCCATTCCCTTTGAAGCATCTGGCATTGGCCACTGTTGGAAGACAGGATACTAGATGGATCTTTGGTCTGACCCAGGATGGTCGTTCTTATATTATGTTCTTATAGTCTCTTTGCTGTGTGCCTGTTCCCTCTCTTATTAGCATTTTAGCTTTGATAGTTAGTTCTTAGTAGCAGTAGCTTTAATATCTTAGAATTGTTGAAACGTTTCTTCCCCCTTTCTTTTTTCTTTTCTTAAAAATATACATATATTTGGTTTTTCTTTTTCCCTTATTGAGGGACTTGAACAAGTTTTCTTCTGGTGCGGATGCTGGGATCCCTGGGGTTTAAAGCTGCCTCTGATGTTGAGATGCAATCCCCATTAACAATGGGCATTCCCAGTGCATTCATTGTTTGGGGGGACTCTCATAGTCCCAGCAAGTGCAAGAACTGCACTTCTTTTAAGGATATACACTCTAAATGAAGGAGCAACCCTTCTCTTAAGGGTACAGGCTCTTACTGATGGAGCAAGCCTTAAGGCTGGCCTCTGATTAGGTGCAGAGAACTCCCCTGACAGGGACCCTCCACCTCTGTCAATGCATGATCACTGAGAGCTTCCAAGGGGAAGACAGCATTGAAACCCCAGTCTCAAACACTCTCCATGAGTGAGGTGGTGATAACCATATCAGCAGTACTGAGAGCTTCCCACTCAAAATCTAAGGAGGGGGGTAAGAGGAGGAACAGAGAGTTCCTCATCAAAGAAGATCCAGTCACAGGAGACCTCAGGTCCCAAGAGGAGTGCAAGTGAGGCTCTGAACACTTTGGGTACCATGAAGCACACTAAGACTTCAACTAAGTCCCATACCTCAGTGGTAAAAGGCTCGGTACCAAAGACTACTATGACCAAGGGAACAGCCTCAATAAAATCTTTGGTATAACCAGTGCCATCTTTCTCCTATCCAGCATCTCTTTCCACAATCTTGGATTATCTGTTGGAATTGAAAACATCAGGTCTTTCTATGAGTTCCATCAAGGTTTTTTTAGCGGCAATAACAGCTTTCCATGTGCCAGTAGAATGTTTGTCAATATTCACTCATCCAACCCCAACGAGATTCCTAAAAGGCCATATGAATTTTTTCCACATTAGATCCTCTACACCACTTTTGGATCTCAACCTGGTTCTTAACAGTCTCATGAAACAGCCCTTTAAACCACTAGCTACATACTCACTGCCACTTGTGTCTATGAAGACCTTTTGGTAGACATCATTTCGGCTTGAAGGGTTGGGATGATGGGGCCTCTAATGGCAGGCCCTGCATTTATTGGGTTCTCCAAGGAGAAAGTATCACTATGACCCATTCAAAGTTTTTACTTAAACTTACTTCTGAGTTTCACATTAACCAAACTATCCACTTTCTGTTTTTATTTTCCCTGAGCCACATCAGTTTACACAGGAGTATGCCTTTCATATGCTAGATGTTAAGATGACCTCTTACTTGGACAGAACTAGGCCATTCAGGAAGACTCCCTAGACTCTTTGTCTATTGCAGATAACTCTAGGGGAGCCTCTGCCTCCACATAGACCTTCTAAATCGATCTCTGGATGCACTATTGCCTTGTTATGGTTTTGCTGAGATTCCACCTCCCCTGAGAGTGATTGCACACTCTGTTAGATTACAGTTTGTCTGTGGCCTCACTCAAAGATGTTCCAGTTGTGGAAATCTGCAAGGATGTAACATGATCCTTGGTGCACACATTCTCTGACTACTGTACAAGGGAGTCACTTGAAGTGGAGCACTCACAGGGGAAAACCTTTCTCAAAGAACTCCAATTACTGCAACAGATGAGTAACCTCTCTTATGCATCAGAGTTCCTGTGGTACCTGCACTCCTGATCCTTTCATGGGCTCCTTGAGGGTAACTCACTTATGTCTCAGGACTTGAGCTGTCATCTTTCTTGGTGGGGAGTCCTGTGACACACTCCCTCTAGATCTGAGACTTAAGCTGCAGAATCCTGCAATTTACTGTGATTATCTCAGCAGGTCTGACTTTAATTCAGCACCTGCAGTCATGCTCTCTTAGGGTATATCTACACTGTGATAAAAGACCCATGGGAATGGCTGCGGCTGTTGACTTGGGTTTGCAGGGCTTGTGCTGTGGGGCTATAAAATTGCAGTGTAGACATACAGGCTCAGGCTGGAGCCCAGGCTTTGAGATCCCAGAAGGGGGAAGGGCCTCAGACCCCAGGCTCCAGCCCAAGCCTGAATGTCTACACTGCAATATTTAGCCCTGCAGCCCTAGCCCAATGAGGTCGAGTTAGCTAACCCACGCTCTGAGACCCAGTGCCATGTAGATATACCCACAGGTATAAAGTTAACCAGTGATCACTGCCACCTTTCATAAATCAAAGAATTTATTCACAACCCAAACATTGCAGAGAAAACATGTTTTAAAAACAATAAACAGATTGTACGCAGGTCTAAGCTCATCAGGCATTCACCCATCTTCCATATGGAGACCTGATGGGGTTAAAAACTTCAAGTAATTTCTGAGGGCCCTCTCTCTCTTTTCCATAGTATCATTCAGTCATTGGACTGAGAGAGAGTGACCACCGTCCCTGTGTCAGAATAATTGCTTTATATCATTTACAGTTCTTTGAATGACAGGCCTCTTCAACTAGGTCAAATAAATATATGTTGTTCTCCCCAAGGGGTGAAACTTCCAGAGGCTAGTTACTAGCATATGGATTTGCATTAATTCCCTTCCTCCAATCCCACTTCCTGAGATTTTGGTTGCTATCAGTAGAATAGTTTAGCTCACCCATTTAGCTTGGAATATAATCACTAGTCAGCGCATAAAGATACATATTAACATTTATAAATCCGATACAATAGTCTTTGAATACTCTATGTGTTCCCAGCATCATATCTGTCACACTGTCACAACTATAAGCACCTATTTCACTATGTGGCTCAGTCTACATATGTATTCTCATAGCAAATGGATGAGAAAAATCAAATTATAAAGTCTTCCAGGCTGAGGAATAGAAGACAAAGCCAACAGTCTCTTCCATCTGCTGTTTTCTGTTAACCTGCATTTTAAACACCAGAAATAACCTGTAACTTGGACAAAAATTTATCATGTGAAATGTGACTGAAGATCTGAAATCCTCAAATTATTCTATAACTAGAGAGTGGTGAGGAGCTGCGAATGCAAAACATGACTTGACATTTTTAGTTCTTTGCTGAATTTGCAAAAAAGGCAAAACCGTTTTTTCTCTGTTTCACTTAGATATTTCTTGCCTCTAGATTAAAGCAGCATTTACCAGTTAAACTGTTTTGCACTAAGCAAAAATGAAACTTACATGTCACAGATGGGGTAGCAGTCAGTGGAAGCTTTTGATTAATACTGCTTCTTGCTGTGTCACATTTTCATGGGCTGAATCTTACCCATGACATCAGTGATGCTCAAACTCCCAACAGAAAGAATTTGAAGAGGGAGAGAGCTCATGTAGGCTTTTTGGAAGAAAAGCATAAAAATCATGTATAAAATTCATGTTCATAAATTGAAATGGGTTAAAACTGTCTGTAATTATTATTTTGTTTTCACCATATTTATGTTTCTCAGGTTTCCTGAGAAAGAAGGGATAGTATGCAATAAGAAATAGTGGTGGAGATGGGTGCAATTACAATCTTATATAAATATGGAAACAGACCCATTTTTTAAATCACTTCAGCTGCATGCACAGATTATGTAAATGTGTGTGTCAGTGGCCACGTGTGCATTGTGGCCCCAAATTCAGCAAAACGTCTAATCACATTCTTAGATCCCAGTGAAATGTGCCTAAGTGCTTTGCTAAAAAATATTTAAATAGAATAGGGCCAAGAACCAATCCCTTTGGGACCCCTCCAAGAACACCTGCCCAGTGAGTCTCCACTTACAATTACATTTTGAAATCTATCATTTAGCCAGTTGTAATCCATTTTGTGTGCACCATTCTGATTTTGTAACATTCTAGTTTATTAATGCAGTACCAAGTCAAATGTCATGCAATACCAAGTCAAATGCCTTACAGAAGTCTATTACATCACTATTTATTTTTATCAAGTTAGCTTGACAATATCTGTTTTCCATAAAGCCCATGCTAATTTCCATTAATTATACTACCCTTCTTTAGTTCTTTATTAATAAAGTTGCATATCAACAATTCCATTATTTTGCCTGGGATAAATGTCAGGCTGCCAGCCCTATAATTACTCAGGTCATCCTGCTTTCCCTTTTTAACTGTGCCAATATTCGTTTTTTTCCAGTCCTCTGGAATTTCCCCAAGTGTTTCAAGACTTATTAAAATCAGTATTAATGGTCCAGAGAGCTTTTGGCCAGCTCTTTTAAAACTCTTGGATACAAATTAACCAGACCTGTTGATTTTAAATGTGTAACTTTAGTTGCTACTGTTTAATAGCCTTATGAGTTACTGTTGGAATCGAAAGTTTCATTTTCATGATGTGACTGTATCATCTGTGTGATAGGGTGCTATCAGCCACACCCTGATCACTGATAATGCGGCAGCCTGGAGAAGGCTTTAGGCTGAGCTGAGGGCAATTATATACTTTCTCTTGGGGGATTGTGAGCACCTGTGTGTCAATCACTGGGTTAACAAGGTAATTGGGGAGACTATCAGGAGAGGAAACAGGAATCAAAGCGGGCTGAGGAAGGAGCTGAGAAGGAATCTCAGAGGGTGCTGCAGGGAAGTTTGTTCTTGTTATAAGTCTGTGTTGCATATTATGGGGATGTAAGAGGGAAATAAATGCACACCTTGGTGAAGGATAAACAGCCTGGCATGTGTTTATGACTGTGGAACTACCTGAACTAGTCAGGCAGTGAGGTTCATCAGGTAGCAATGGTGACAATCTGTTTTTTCCCATTGCCATCTAGTAAATGGACCAGTATCATTGCTATAATTCTTTTTGTTCCTAATATACTTAAAAACTGGCTTCCTATTGTCCTTAACTCTGCTGGCTATAGAGTTCATCTTGTGTCCTTTTGCTTCTCTTATAAATTTTCTACAATTACTAGCTTCTAATTTCTATTCATTATAATCAGCTCCCCCTTTTCCCATTTGTTATATATTTTTATTTTTTTAAATGCTGCTTTCACGTCCTCATTAAGCCACGCTGATTTTTTGTTTTGTTTTTTAAACTAGTGTACCTTCTTTCACAATAGTTGGATTGTGGCTTTTGGGTATTTAGTAAATTGTTCTTAAACAGTTCCCAATTTATCATTCACATTTTTATGTTTAAATATTTTCTTCTACCTGATTTGGCCCATAATCATTTTCAGCTTTGTAATTAGCCCATTTAAAGTACCAAGAGTGTGTGTGTGTGTGTGTGTGTATGTGTGTGTATATATATATATATATATATATATATGTTGGGACTTCATTCTGTTTCCTCATAACAAATATATCAAGTCATGATCACTTGCACCTAAGGAACCACTGATTTTTTAGTTATTGTGATTAATTCCTCTTTATCTGTCAAGCTGAGATGTAATAAAAAAAATCCCTCATATTGGATGCAACACTTCTTGAATTAGTTAACCGATTTCTATCTTCTTCTTTTTCCTTTTTGCCACTTTTCCTGGTGAGGGTCGTGGCGGCAGCATGGAGAGTAGGGACCAGACCTCCTTTTCCTCTACTGCAGGTTCTGGCTTCTCCTGGGGATTCCCCAGCATTCCCAGGCCAGCTGGGAGATATAATTCCTCCTGCATGTCCTGGGTCAGCCTCTGGGCCTCCGCCCAGTGGGACGTGCCTGATAGAGTTCCAACAAAAGCCTCCCAGGGGGCATCCTTATCAGGTGCCCTGGGGCCAGTTTCCTTGCAGAGGACCAGTCTGTTGTGGTCTGTCCCTCCTGCTGTCATTCTGGCATCACACCTGACCCTTCACTTCGTGGGTGGTGAGCCCACGAGATGGGTCCATGTCCACTTTTCTGGCTGTGCGTTGCTGAGTTACGTGGGTGGCCCAACCCCAGACACTCACCCGACACCACCCCCGGGGTAGGTCCCGGTATCCCTAGCCCCATTTTGGGGCTTTTATGAGTGTCTTGAAGTGGATTGTTTTTAGTATGGAACCTCTCCCCAGACCTGTTTGCCTAGGGTGACCCTACCAGGAGCACAAGGCTCCAGAAGACATAGCCCTAGGGTTCGTCGGAACATGCAAGCCCCTCCACCACCGCAAGGTAATGATCCTCAGAGGGATGTTAACTATAAACTTTAGAAATTCCAAGGACGTTTTTAGTACTGGTAGCATGAGATCTCCAGACTGTGTCATTCAGATTGTAGTCCCCCATAATAACAGCTTTTCCCCCCTACACATTATAGAAGGGTGTTTATAGAGCCCATCATCCTATTCTCTAGTGTGATTTGGTAGTCTGTAGCAGACATCAAGTATCCCATCTTGTGCTTCATATGTTAGAAAATAGATCCATAAGCATTCAAGGTCACCTGCTTCTGAGTTATCAGGAACATGGAAACAGGTAATCCCATTTTTTATATAGACTGTCATTCCCTTCCCCTTTTGTTCACTCATTTGCTAGGTTATAACCAGTGATTTTAATGTTCCAATCATCAGCATCTTCCCATTAAGTTTCAGTAATACCGACTATGTTGAATGAAATTTGCTCATAAATGAGCAATTTAAATTTCTCTTGTTTACTACACAGGCTCTGAGCATTGGTGTACAGGCAATTTAAATAATTTCTTCTCTTCACCTCCCTTGGTACCTTAACTATTTTTGTGCTTGAAATCTTCATTTTGTGCTAAATAAGTGCTCATTTGTTACTCTTTCTCACCTTCCACTGAATGCATTGAATGAGGCAGGATCCTGTGGAAAAAATAGTATGTGATCATATAATTAAAGCCTGTATCATAATGCATTTGTGCACAAGGACCAAATTAAGGTTGCAGAGGCTGTTTTAATTCTGGCATTTCCTAACTTTTAAGTGCTTGACTCTGCAACCTTAACATTCTTTTAATGTAGTTTTGTGTGTGTAATTAAGATGTGTTATGTTCTAATGACTCTGCTTAACATGCTCCTCCACGTATGTGCTACACTGCACAAAAAGCGTTATTCCTAAAAGTACTGTAGCATTTTCCCAAAGGTAATAAACGTAGAAATGAAGTAAGAACCTTTAATGGCACTCATGCAACCAATTATCGGGTGTGCAACTATCCCAATGTGTGCCCATAAACATAGTTTTATATGGGTAGAATGATTATTCCATTTCCATAGTACTGACAGTCTTTCTTTTACCAACAAAAATGTCAATCTGACATATTGTTAAACATTCCATTATGATTCATTATTTATTATTATTATCCATTAAACAACAATCAAAGGAAACATAGCTTTCAGGGTAGATTTGAACAGTTTTAGGCACTAAGTAGTGAAAGTATAATTTTTTTTCCTCATCAACATGCATAAATTCTGACCAGAACTGGGCTTCATTCACCCAAGTGTGATTACTATGCAGAATGATTTTGTTGTAGACTTGACTGCACTCTGTTCAACGAAGCCACTTTTTCAAATCAAGGAAGTGATTCAGAGACATGTAATTGTTTTTGAGGTTCTCTATATTTTAGAGTTTTTACATAAATGCTTTTTATCAGATTTACTTTTTTGTTAAATAGCTATTAGTTAAGTTCTTTTGCTAGTTCATTTTAATTAGGGATGAAATGCAGAGGTAGTATACAAACCAGTTTAGTGTATTCAATAACTGCATTTTTAAAAAGCCTCTCAATCATTATTCTTTATGTAATTTAAACAGATATAAAACTGATGGTTAATTGTAAGTTAGAGCAGGTATATGGAGGATAATGTCTTAAAATCTTATCTAATTATCATGATTAGTTACAGTAGTAAATCTCTGTATATTTTGTCTCTATTTTAATTTAACAAGGTTCCAGTTTGTTCTGTTGGGGCCAAAATTGTGTAAGGAGGAGGGGAGTTGCATAGCTGGTCCATCCATGAAGAGCCCCAGGAGGCATTTGACCTGAATTATCTATGTTTCCTGGGTACCCCAGTTGTGCAGGGAAGGAGTAATTTGCTGCAGCCCTTTTCAGATGCAGGTTACTCCTCATGCCTGTGTACATCCAGCCAGCGCCACTGGCTGGTGCTTAGGTGTGGCAGCATTATGTCCCTGTAGACTCCCCACCTGCTTCCATCACTTCTGCCTGGAGGGTGAATCTGCCATGTGGTTACTGTATTCCTTTCACCCTCCCAGAGCTAGGATACAGTTGCGTTGACATGACTGCATAGGTGTGGTGAGTAGTAACTATATTTCTGCTACTTCCCTGCGCAGTTGTATTAGAGCCAGTCACAGTCTAACATTAAAAAGTTAGGGCCCAGTTCTGAACTTCTTACCCAGACAGTAGACCAGTGTTACAGCAATGAACCACTTCTGTACATAATGAACAGATTTATTTGTTTTGTCTAGTGTTGGTGACTTGGTTTAAAAGCACATTGGTTCCCAATGAAGGAAATCAGTGTTATATCTTGTAAAAAAAAACTATTTTATTTTAAGTTCAGTAATAACAAATCTTGTTTACTTGTTTACTTCCATTTTCTCTGTTTCTCTCTCCCTTGCTGCATCTGCTATTCCTGATGGCAATGTGCAGTTTGCAACCAGAAAACTCTGTTTCTTCCATTTCTTTCCCTACGTTTCATTTTTTTATCACTTTTATTTTACACAATAAAAAGTCATGAACCAGATTTTTGCATTGATTGCACACCCAAAACTCCCACTGACTTCAGTGGTAGGCTTAGGTGTGCAAAAAATACAGGCTGAGGCCACCTCATGTGGAAATTTTGATTGCACAAGGAATATCACGCAGAAGGGAGAGCACTGGGGATGCTACTGCGTTATTATAGATGCAGAATAGATGCATTTTTACTAGATGGAATCATTAGCAACTTCAGACAGAATAACAAGTTAATCACCATCTCCTTTCTCCCCAGAATGTCTCTCTAAATAGTGCTAATGTGGGATAACCTTTCTGAGAGCACATCAGAGGAAATGTGTTTTTCAGGATCTTCAAAAAGATCATTCCCTTTGCTCTGCACCAGTCTGTACTACCATTTACATTGGGGTGGGCAAACTTTTTGGCCCGAGAGCCACATCTGGGAATGGAAATTCTATGGTGAGCCATGAATGCTTGTGTAATTGGGGCTGGGGTGCAGGAGGAGGTGAGGGCTCTGGCTGGGGGTGCAAGCTCTGAGGTGGGGCCAGAAATGAGGCATCCAAGGTGTGGGAGGGGGCTCCAGGCTGGGGCAGGGGATTGAGGTGTGTGTGGGGGAGCTGAGGTCTCCGGCTGGAGTTGTGGGCTGTAGAGTGGGGCTGGGGATGAGCCATTTGGGGTGTAGGAGGGTGCTCCAGGTTGGGACCGAGGGGTTCAGAGGGTGGGAGGGGGATCAGGGATGGGGCTCAGGCATGGGAAGGGAGGTGAGGGCTTGGGGTAGGGCCAGAAATAAGGAATTCAGGGTACAGTAGGGGGCTCCAGGCTGGGGCAGAGAGTTGGGGTGTGCGGGGGTGGGCGCTCCGGCTGGGAGTGCAGGCTCTGGGGTGGGGGAGGGGATGAGAGGTTTGGGGTGCAGGAGCGTGCTCCAGGCTGGGATTGAGGGTTCGGAGGGTGGGAGGTGGATCAGGACTGGGGCAGGGGGTTGGGCGTGGGAGGGGCTCAGGGGTGCAGGTTCTGGGCAGCGCTTACCTCTAGCAGCTCCTGGAAGCAACGGCATGTCCCCCCTCCGGCTTCTATGCAGAGGTGCAGCCAGGCAGCTCTGCGGGCTGCCCCATCCACAGGCGCTGCCCCTGCAGCTCCCATTGGCTGCAGTTCCCGGCCAATGGGAGCTGCGGGGATGGCGCTTGGTGTGGGGGCAGCGCACGGAGCTCCCTGGCTGCCCCTAAATGTAGGAGCTGGAGGGGGGACATGCCACTGCTTCTGGGAGCTGCATGGAGCCACGGAACGCATGGAGCAGCGCCCAACCCCACTCCCCAGCTGCAGCTCGAGGGACAGATTAAATGAGCTGGTGGGCCAGGTGTGGTGCGCGGGCCATAGTTTGTCCACCCCTGGTTTACATAGTACATCATATCACCCCATGCAGCGGAGCCCACCCTTCCGGAGAGGTGGTACCTAAAGCATCCAGTAATAAAATAATTCTAGTCGAGCTAAGCAAACCCTGCTCCTCCCTTTCTCATCCACATACCATTCCCTCCCACTTATTGGAAGAGCTTTGAGTGATGTATGTGTGTGTGTACATGCAGAGAGTGACGCAGATGCTGGCCTGGCAGCCACAGTGCGCTAGCAGCTGTGACACTTGCAACAAGAGTTACAAGATTACTGCACGCACAGCCATCCAGCCGCACAGCAAAATAATACCTGGTAACAGTGCAAAACAAACAACAACACATAAACCAACTGGCATAAAACATCTTTGGACCAGCAGCTGGAAAAGCCATAAAAAAAAAGCCAGCCACACCAGTCAAAAACCACCAAGGTGGCAACCCTAGTTAAGAAGGGAAATAAACTATAGTGGCATGTCACCTTTTTATCTGTACAATTGTACCCACACTAGATGATGTAATGGTATAACTCTTTCAGAAGAAGTTACTTCCCTAGCTGGAATAGTTCTCCTGGTTGAAAAATTGTATGTAGAGCAGGCTAAACCTTAACTAAATTGATATGCTAGTCTTAGACCCATTTAGTAATGTTGAAGAAAAGTGTTGCACTGGACATCTGCCCCACTTCTATAATGAGTTGTGACATACAGCCTACCACCCTTCATGCCATGCCAGGCATGAACAAAGCCCTTCCTGAACCTGCTGTGGGGAAGGCAAAAAAAACCCAACTCCACCTAAGCCAATCTGGTGGTAAGGGAAAAATTCCTTCCCAGTCCCACTAAAATAGGGGCAGCTAGTACAATGGCCACAGCAGGTCTTGATCAAACCTGGTATTTCACCATCTAAAGAGAAATAATAGTTTCTTTATAGTCAAGGTTGTAATTAGCTTTTCATTATAAGCTTGATTTGACCATCTTCTCCTTCCATTCTCTGTGACTTTGACAGAATTCAAGTGGTCTGTCTGAAATTTCTCATGTATGATCCTCTGGCAAAGGAGAAAATTTTGGTAACGTTGGGCAAAATGATAAGATGTGACAGTTTGAAAAAATCAGAGGCATTTCGTTTTGGTAAAAAAAAATATTTTTTGCAACATTGTAAGCCAATGTCTCTAGTCTGGCTAAACTGTGCATGGCCAGAGGTTTGGAGGGGATACGTATGTGTTATGCTCATACAAAGCACACGGGATCTTTATAGAGGAAGGTAAATACACAATGTTTATTGAGAATACCACAGTTAGCATAGGTTTCAGGGTATGCTTTTTAGACACACACATACGCAGTCCTGCAGTGATGTTTATAGTTACCAGTCCAGAGTCTGGATCAATCTAGTGGCCAGCCAGATTGGTCGCAGAGGGGAGCGGGGTTCTATCGGTCGCGATCTGATGCTTCTGGAGTGTGGCAAGACGAACCCAAAGTCCTATGGCAAAGCACCCTGTTCTTATAGGATTTCTTCTCTGTTGAAGCCTATGGATTCTGCTGTGTCACTTTGTGACCGGTTACTTCTTAATTGGTGTAAACATTCCAATACACCTCCGAGAAGGTCATCCTGTTCTTTGTTCTGATTTAATCAATTGTCTTTAGGGGTGCCAGCCTTTACCTCAGGGTCGTCAATCTGCCCTTCCTTATGGATGCGTGTTGATGATTCTTTGATGTCCTTTAAGTTTCTTCACTCCTTCTTCCTTGACTCTGGCTATAACAATGGCCTTCACACCTTATCTTTTTCTAATGCATACATTCCTGATTCACACAAACAGATTGAGAATACAAACAGTAGTATTTTATATTGAGCAAAAGGGCATTGCAAATTAAACCTTGCTAAGTTTTACAATCAATAACCAAGCCAATTTACATTGAGACCCAGGCCTTCAATGTTCCTCTAAGCTACTTAACATAAAAAGAAGAACAGGAGTACTTGTGGCACCTTAGAGACTAACAAATTTATTAGAGCATAAGCTTTCGTGGACTACAGCCCACTTCTTCGGATGCATATAGAATGGAACATATATTGAGGAGATATATATACACACATACAGAGAGCATAAACAGGTGGGAGTTGTCTTACCAACTCTGAGAGGCCAATTAATTAAGAGAAAAAAAACTTTTGAAGTGATAATCCAGCTAGCCCAGTACAGACAGTTAAGAAGTGTGAGAATACTTACAAGGGGAGATAGATTCAATGTTTGTAATGGCTCAGCCATTCCCAGTCCTTATTCAAACCGGAGTTGATTGTGTCTAGTTTGCATATCAATTCTAGCTCAGCAGTCTCTCGTTGGAGTCTGTTTTTGAAGTTTTTCTGTTGTAATATAGCCACCCGCAGGTCTGTCACTGAATGACCAGACAGGTTAAAGTGTTCTCCCACTGGTTTTTGAGTATTTTGATTCCTGATGTCAGATTTGTGTCCATTAATTCTTTTGTGTAGAGACTGTCCGGTTTGGCCAATGTACATGGCAGAGGGGCATTGCTGGCACATGATGGCATATATCACATTGGTAGGTGTGCAGGTGAACGAGCCCCTGATGGTATGGCTGATGTGATTAGGTCCTATGATGATGTCACTTGAATAGATATGTGGACAGAGTTGGCATCGGGGTTTGTTACAAGGATAGGTTCCTGGGTTAGTGGTTTTGTTCAGTGATGTGTGGTTGCTGGTGAGTATTTGCTTTAGGTTGGGGGGTTGTCTGTAAGCGAGGACAGGTCTGTCTCCCAAGATCTGTGAGAGTAAAGGATCATCTTTCAGAATAGGTTGTAGATCTCTGATGATGCGCTGGAGAGGTTTTAGTTGGGGGCTGAAGGTGACAGCTAGTGGTGTTCTGTTATTTTCTTTGTTGGGCCTGTCTTGTAGGAGGTGACTTCTGGGTACTCGTCTGGCTCTGTCAATCTGTTTTTTCACTTCAGCAGGTGGGTATTGTAGTTTTAAGAATGCTTGATAGAGATCTTGTAGGTGCTTGTCTCTATCCGAGGGATTGGAGCAAATGCGGTTATATCTTAGAGCTTGGCTGTAGACAATGGATCGTGTGGTGTGTCCTGGATGTGTACCATAGTAGCTTTATAATTTATTCTGAAACAAAAGGATGACCATAATTAGTCATAAGGATTGTTCTGGTCTGTTATTCCTTTCTGCTATTCAAAAAGGGTGGCTGACAGGATGAAATCAAATCATACATTAATTCTCATAGTACATTATAAAATCCAGCTCCTACATATGCTTCCTCTGTCTTGGGGGACAGGAACACTCCCTATCCTGGTAACTGCATGTGGTGAGTGGATAGGATCTGCCACTGTGGCTCTACATCACTGGAGGATTCACCTATGATGGGAGAATCTCTGCTCCCTGGATCCACCAGGTTTAAGTACCCTTTGCTTCAAGGAACCAGGCACCCCGCTGGCAAAGCAGCCTTAACAGACTAAAGAATCAGGTCATATAACTCAATTATAATAATAACTCAAATATAATTTTCTGTCACTGGAGATGATGCCTTTGAGTATTTTGCAGGTTTTGAAAGTTAATTTTTAAATTATTTGCTATAGATTTTTGCAGCTCTTAAAAATCCCTGAGCTTTATGCAGACTTCATATAGTCTGCAGCCTCAGTGGGAGACTGTAAACTCCACTAGTTGATGTGAAGAATTTTTAAACGTCTCCAAGGTTCACTTCTAGATTTTAGTCTTTTAACTTTCTTGGTTTGGCTTTGAACTTTACAAAATCCACTGGTACAGCCTACAGAATTCCTTAAATCCGGAGCTTACTTCACTGGGTTGAAGGACTTAAAAGATTCTGAAGACCTAGAGTTTAAGAAATTATGCTGCTGTTCTACTAAGCAGAAGATAAATTTGACGAGAGTACAGCAATGTTAGCTAGTATATGATGTTGTTTAATTTACACTTACTAACCTGGTAGAGAAAGTTATACATTACATGGACTGTTTTGTTCTTGGCATATCTATAAAAAAGAAAAAAGACTAAGGAAATTCCCAGGAAAAAAATGTTAAAACAGAATTAAAATTGTAAAACCTGTGAGAAAATCTTACTAGGATGTTAATTATAAAAATACTTAAAATTCTAGATTTTTTAAAAAGCTTGTATATTTAGATAGGTAATGCGTACATCCACAGATACATTAGATATTTTTTATCATTGCTATAAACACTCATGCTTTAATATCATAAACCGACAACTAACAGTATTTCTTTCATCTTCCTCTGAAGCATCTTGTCCTGGCCAATGTAAGAGAGAGAATACTGAGCTAGATGGACCACCGGTTTGACCTGATATGTCAACTTATATGTTGCCATGAAATTCGTAGTACAGAATCAACAAATTATGTTAATTTTGACTATGTATCAGTGGCTATCCCTGTACGTGTACAACAACCCCTTACACTTAACCAGTATACCAATGCACAATTAACCAAAGTACCACAAGACCCCTTATGCATTTTTAATATGAAACAAAACCTCACTGTGAATACTTATACAAAAAATATTAAAATAATGATATGTAAAGTCAAAATCAGAATTAAGGTAGCTGACACTTAACTATAACGTGAATATCTCAACCTTAACCAATAGTTACCAGACTTTGAAATGCTTAGTTGTTATTAAATTTCATCCTTATTTTAGAACTTTCAAGCTTCCAAATGTTTGGTTTATTTTATAATTGCAGTGTTTTTAGAAGGAGTTTTATTCGATAACTGATACTTGTTAACACAGAATGAAGGTTGTACACAGAGGCGTAGCGAGCGCCCTCCGTACCCTCCGACCGGAGGGGGCCCCGCAAGGAAGGGGGCCCCTAAAAGTGGCAAAATAAATACCGCATTCCAGTTTCTGCATTGTAAGGGGCCCCGCCCGGACATATGTTCGGAAGGGGCCACCGTTCAGAGGGGCCCACGTTCTTTGTTGCTACGGCCCTGGTTGTACATATGTAATGTTGTCTGGAAACTACATTGCGCAGTTATACAGCAGACTGGATATAGGCGAATACTTCAGACTCTTACTTTCAAGACTACTGAAGTTTGCTGATTACCAACAGCAATCATTGGAGGCTACTATCAACTCTGCTAAAGTAGATTAGGATGGCTGACTCAGATGACATATCTCTGGTTGCATTCTGAAATGGACTGCAAATAAAGCATACCTCATCAATGCTTTCAGAACAACAAAGTTTGTCTATATATGCACTTTGCAAAATAGTATACTATATACAGGGTAGAATTCAATGGCCCAGTCCTGCTCCCACTGCAGGAAAGGGGAGTTTTGCTATTAACATAAATATGAGCACAATCAGTCCCCAGTAAAATCCTAGATTGTTCTCTTTGGGGGACGTTTTGCAATACAATATCAATAGGATGTTCTATTTTTTAATGAATTAGTGATGTAATCAAACATTTTGGCATCTGTAACCACATTCTGTGCTCTTCATTCACCTTCTAGAAAGCTAAAACTAGAATACAGAGACAAGGAAAATGTGCAAGGTTATAAAATGTCAGTTGTAGACACTGCAAACATGCCATGTAAACATGCAAAAGCCAGTGCGAAACACTCATAATTTTGAGGTTACAAAAAACAAATATAGGATAAATAACTGTAGCATTGTTTTGGAAAGTTCTATTAGGCATCTACTGCTTGCAGAGGCAGAATACCAAAAGATTATTCAGGAAATAGTGAAAATGAACAATCATCTCTCATTAGTACTTAATGAGAGAGGTCTTTCCAGACCGTTGTCTGGCACTGCTAGGGTTATGCAAATTTGAAAAAATTGCAAGGTCTATTTTTGCAGGTGGGTGATGAGAGGAAATAAAAAGTTGATAATCATCATACCCAAACTCTCACAGATGATGCAGAAACAACTAACCAGACTCCCTGCTGCCACTGGAATGCACTTCACTAGTAATTAATTCCAAACACTATCTCAAAATAGCTACCAGATCCAATACCAAGCTGGTTATAGCTACAAGTGCTTTCAACAAAACAGTTGCAGCTATATATTTACTATCCAACTAGGAACAATGCTAATTCAGGTTTAAGTACATAGGAAACAAAAGAAATTCAAGAGAACAAATACATGTAGTTTGGTGCAACCTGTTCTTCCCACATATCGAGTTTAGCTACTCACTGATGCTATGCCTGAGTCTTCAATGTGCTCTTTTTGCATTTTCTTGAGTAATGTTTCTGGTGTCTTTAGATCCTAAAATATGTAATTTGTCCCCGTCTTTAATTCTGAGTTTTGTACCCTGGGGGTAGCTATGCATTGATGGTGAGGGGAGGATGAGGATTCACCTATGGGGTTCTGCTAAGGAAGGACAGCTTTTAAGTCTGAAGCCCCGCACCGGTGGAGTCTGCCTGGAGGAGGTACTGAATCAGTGAAACTTCCACCAGTTTGGGAACTGCTCTGCCCAATTTTGAGCCTGTGCTTGCTGGCTCCAGCATCTTCAGTGGCTTGGGCCACTGTGTCTCCATTCCAAGGTGCTTACTATTGCTGGTAACAGCAATCTGGCTTGCCTAATGGATCCCAAGGGATAAATCGAGCCCATGTTGTATGGGACTCCCACAATTTTTTTTTTCAGGTAAAACACATTTTTAAACATAGTTTTGTTTGAGTGCAGAATCCTGTTCTTTTTAATCACTGGTGCACTGAAGTCATAATTTTACTCATTTTCCCTTCGTAGCTGAATGTGCAATTCATTGATGTCTATGGAAGCCTTCATTATTGAAGGGAGTGGTTTCATTTTAGCCTTCACTGTGCTTTGTCAATGACTTCATAAAATAGTGGTAATTTTTGTACTCAATTCCTATAGCACTATTCAGATAATTGTGTTGCAAATCATTAAGGCGAAAGTTTGTGATAAAATCTTTTCAGCGCTAGTGTGGTTATTTTCTTTTTCTTTAATTTTTAAAAAAATCTTATGACTGCCTTTGTTCTGCAACATGCTGAGTATCAGGAATATGTAATTTCTAAATCTAAAATTCAGATGCGATCTAAAATGTACACAAAACATATATGGCCAGATTCACCAATATACTTTAGTTGTTTTATACAACTCCAGAGTCAGTGTGACACAAAACAGCTGGAAACCTGCTACCAGCTAAACCATATTTACATCTGATTTGTGTCACTAAAACAGCACACCTCTGGCCCCAAGATGCTATATTTAAAAACATCAGTACAAAGCTGTGGAGAGTGTCTGATTTTAGCAATGTTGTTTGTCAAATATTTACTGAATTGGTTAGGCATTTTTTTAAACAGTATATTCAGGAATACTCAAGTGCAGCATTGTGTTTTAGAAAGGGCCTAGCTTTCTGCTTGGTACTGGCATACTTGTTGCCTACTTAATAATAATAATTAACAATATAATAAATAGGCACTATATGAGTGCAATGCTATCTGTCATTTCGTTATCTTGAAATACTTGGCAAAGATGAGAATGACCTTCTGGGTCAGGAGATTTTCAATGTACAGTTGTTCCCCCAAGGACATGAATAATGGAATGAAAATAAAAAACTGCTTCTGTATAAATTACATTAATACTTTGTGTACTACTGTTCATACAATAAGTTTTCTTTCTTCTAATATTGTAGCACATAAAAGGACACAGGCATCAGTGAATTCATGTTTTAATTGAAGTTGTAAGGTCTGGTTTCCACTTGCCTGATTTCTTTATAATTCTAATTAAACCATTAATGTGTTGATGTTTTCTTTTCATGTGTAACAGTTCATTTACATAGCAAGGGGAGAACAACATAGTTTGCAGCTGTAATAAAGAAGGCAAGCTATTTTTGATTTTTGTCATTCTGCTTTTTATAATTTTTTGGGGACAAATGTAAATTTTCCTAGATATAAGCAACCCTAGTAGGTGTAAACACTAAGCAGTCACCACTAGTATGAATGAGACCTCCATTCCCTCCCATGGCTTTTATTTCCTGTTGATCTCCTGGTAGCCTGTAAACTCTAGAAAAGAGTCAGAAATATTTCTCATATTGTTTATCATTGTCGTAATAATAAGTAAGTTCCATCTTCAGTTAGACCTTTGGAGATAGTGGCCAAGATTTTCAAAAGACTGAGCGCCTATATCTCAGCTCCTAAATTACTCAAGAATATGAGAGCTGATGGGTACCCAGTACTTTTGAAAATCAAGCACAACTTATTTAGGTACCTTAATATGAACATAGAAGCCCAACTGTAGGCATCCATTTTGGATCCCAAAGAAACATCCAGCTAAATATTAAATGCTATTAGAAGGGCATTTAATTAAATACACCACATAATCCAAGTTTTATTTTATCCTAAAGGTCATGGTATATTTGAACAGATGTTGCAACGATTTGAATCGCTTGGGTATTTATCTTGCAATTGTCTAAATGAAAGGTACGGATGAAGAAATTAACTCCCAACCTTATTTTCTTATGAAAAGATTAATTATGGTATTAATTCTTGTATGTTTACTTTGTTAGAGACGTGTTAGTGTATACTGAGAACTAAACAATTTTTTTACGTGAACAAGATATCTGGATGACCATATTAATTATGTCTCAAAATTGTGAACTAGGGAGCAGAGAAGATTAGTGTCCCCACCTTTCTGCTATTACATAGAACAAACTGAGGTTATAAGGTAACTGTGTTGCCATAATACACTTACACTTCTGTAACACTTAGGGTCACAGAAGCATTTGACTTAGTCCTTCTTGACATTCTGCTTTTAAAAAAGCACTATTCAAAAATCAAGGTAATCCAGATTAAGTGGATTAAATACTGGTTAACTGACAGATCTCAAAGTAATTGTAAAAGTGGAATAATCATCCTGTGGGAGAGTTTCTAATTGGGTGCCACAGGGATTTGTTCTTGGTCCTGTTCAATATTTGTATCAATGATCTGGAAGAAAATATGAAATAATTGCTGGAAAAATTCCCACATAATGATGGAGAGAGCTCAGTTATACATATAGATCTGGACTGGCTGGTAAAGTGGGTTTATTTGAACAATATGCTTTTTACCACAGCCAAGTGCAAGTTGTATATGTAGGAGCAAAGAATGTAGGTCATAATTAATTGAGTGGAGACAATATCCTGGAATACAGTGACACTGAAAAGGATTTAGGGATAATGGTAGGTAACCAACTGAATATGAGCCCCCAGTGTAATTCTGTAGTTTAGAGGGCAAATGTAATCCTTTGGTACATAAGCAGAGGAATATCAAGTAGGAGTAGGAAAGAAGCATTACCTCTATACATGGCATTAATGAGACCATTACTGGAATACCACGTCCAGTTCTGGTATCCACACTTCAGAAAGGATGTAGAAAAATTGGAAAGGGTTCAAAAAAAAGTTGCAAGAATAATCTGAGACATGGAAAATGTGCCTCATAGTGAGAGACTTAAGAAGCTCAATCTATTTGTTTTTTTCCAAGAGAAGGTTAAGAAATTATTTGGTTATGGTTTACAAGTACTTAAGTGGGCAAGAGATTTCTGAGAATAGATGGCGCTTTAATGTATCAGAAAAAGACATAACTAGATCAGGTGGTCAGATGCTGAAGCTTTCTAAAAGAATGCTATATCAAACAGAAGTTATGGACTTGATGCAGAAATTAGAGGGTGAGATTCAATGGTATGTGTAATGGAGAAGGTCAGATTAGATCATAATGGTCCTTTCTCTTCTTAATCTCTGAATCACACCATATGGCTAAATTCTGTGCTGACATGCACCCCTGTGCAACAACTCAGTGAAATTAATAGGACTGCCTGGGATGTAAATCAGCAAAAAAATAAATAAATTAGTTTCTTTGATCTATCTGGGCCTATGTTTATATATGCTCTTGTTTTAGAATTGTTTTTTAATAATTTTGGTTATTTTTAATGTAAGAAAATATCTTATGGGGCATATTCTCAGCTGTGCTTCTCTTCCTTTGTTCTGCTCATGTGTCACAAAGGGAGCAAAAAATTACCACAAGCCCCTAACATGGGGGAGTTCATAGTGGGCACTGAGTCAGAAATGGCTTCTATGACACACTACCTATGACAGCTAGTGTGTTAGGGAAAGGGACAGAAAATGACTGGAGCATGGATTATCCACTGGAGGTTACTGGAATGCACGCTTGGGGACCATTAGCACCTGGTGCGTGCTAGCACAGTCCCCAGACTACTATAACTTTTCCTGGAACTGGCAGAGAATCAGAGACCAATAACTGGTTCACTGTCAGTTTACTCTCCGGCTGCCAGCCCACTTTCCACTGGATGCAGCAGAGTCTGGCCCTACTGTTTCAAGGGTAAATTGCTTTCTTTTGTCATGAATTGCTGCACTGAAATTTATATTAGTTTGAATGTATTTACAGTTAGGGCTTTCTTAAAAAATACAACCTTCAAATATTTTCTTTGGTCCTATTCTCAGCAACCAGAAAGGGAAAGGAAATTAGAGCATTATAATTATGCAATAATTTATATTACAAAAGAAAATTAATTCAAGGCTTTTTATTATTAATGAAACTGCATACCATATACTTAAACTTGAAAATCCCTTTGCTACAGTTGAATTGGTAATGATTCTCTCTCTCTCTGATGGAGAAAACCCATGTGGTACATTATTATTGGTCATCTGATGATTGGTCATACAGTGAAAATAAAAAGCTGTTTACAATAAGGACATTGTTTATAAGAAACAGCTACATATCTGATGCTTTATTCCCTTGAGAAAGGACAGAGGGTCTGAAATGTTGAGCTGTTGGGTTTTTTCAGGGTGCTTGTATAATTGAAATACATTGTTTGTAGAATTTAGTATTTAAGAATATAAGGTATTCCAATAAACACAAAAGGGCCTGATTCTTATCAACACTACTTCCAATTTATGCTGCTCTGGCAGCATGAAGAAGATTTAAAGTGGGAATACTATACTATACTATACTATACTATACTATACTATACTATACTATACTATACTATACTATATATTTTTGCTCATGCCCCTTGCATGACTACAGTGGTATAAACTGACTTTATTAGAAGTGAAGAATCAGACCCTAGAGACTGCACAGGTTTTACATATACTGTAGGCCTGAAAATTGCTTTTCACTGCTCTGGCCCTGTAAAGCAGATTTTAAGTAGGGGTAAATTATGTTTACACTCACTTTAAGGCTTCTATACACTGCCAGAGCAAGGTAAAGGTATTTTAGTGTAATTAAGAATCAGGCCCTATATGTATTTATCTTCCTAGAAATGTGTTATTACATCGCTCCCCTACTCCTCTTAACAGGATTCATACTTCGATGTGTGTATTTTCAGTGGTGAGTCTGTAACATTAATATTCCCTAACCCACAGGAGCATATGGGCCTCAGTCCAACATAGCACTTAAATATGTGCCTAATTTAAAGCATGTGAGTAGTTACACTGACTTCTGTGGGACTACACAAATGCTTTAAATTAGACACATGTTTAAGTACTTCACTGAATTGGTGCCTTGATGGTCTTATTACAGCAAAGCTGAACAAAAAGCAATATGACCTGCAGTTGATATTTAGCCTTAGATTATTCTGATTATAAAAGCTGTATTAGGAACTGTAATGGGTCATTCAGAAAAATGAATTAAACAATATTTTTTCATTTTGTGTGCACTAATATTTAGCTACCATAGAGGGTGATATACACCAGCTTAAATGGAAATAAAACATGTACTAAAAATATAGGATAAATATGCAGTATTTTCCTCACTGTCTGTGTTCAACAATGTTAATTTTTCAAAGTTGAAATATTGCTCTGTTTTCAAAAGTATTTTCTGATTTTAAAAGACATATACTGAACTAGAATAGCAGGTTCATCAAAATGCTATTTTTATTCACAGATAATGCACCTCAGGTAGCAATTACTGCACCAGGAACTGGTAACCATAGAAACAGCTCTACAGGCCCAACACCTGACTGCTCTCCTCCATCACCAGACACTGCACTTAAAAATATAGTAAAAGTTATACGCCCTCAGGTAGGTCATCAGAATAAACTCTCTTGTTAATTGTTTCTGATTCTGTGAACAGTTGACTGTGTGTGCGTGCACATGTATGTATGCATGTACTCTGTCTCTAATAAGGACCTTTTGAATATATAAATGTAGATAATTAAAAAATGGAGAAACAGAGAGCTCCAAAACATTTTCTGAACCCAGAAAAAGATCTTGGTTATACATGGTGAAATTAAAACCTCTGGTATGATGGTCAGAGAGATGTACAATGTGTTAAAATAGTTATACAACTATTTCTTGTTATAGAATTAATGACAAATAAAATCTTTGTTTAATGCTAACGCTATATTTGGCTGCCATTAGTTTTCCTCCAAGTTTTTGTTCTCTTTTCATCCTTTTTCCAGGCCTCTTTCCCTCACTATATTTCTGTCCTCTTGATTCCATAACATTTTGTACATTATTTATTTTACTTTCTCTTAAATTATTGTTGAGTCTACATAACTTTAAACTTTTCCACATATTTCTAATTCTGTGTATAGAATAGATGAAAGGGTCTTATACCTGCTTATCACTACAGTACCTAAACATCTTCCAGTAGGGCATTAAGCAACATGACTAACATATGTCACAAGTTGTTTGTTTGTTCTCTCATCCTTTCTTCGGGAAGAAAAGCATGTGCAGTGGTGTGTCTTGCTTTGGTTGTTTTAATTTTTTTTAAGACACGTTGCTATGTGTCTGTTACAGAAGGCAAGGTCAAAGAAATGTCTTCTATTTTGAGTAGAAGGTGATGAGGTTTGTGATAATCTTTTAGTTTCTGGAGAATTCACTCCACAGGCTGGGATCAGCTCCTTCCCCACACCTAAATTCTGTCTCCCACATGAATGAGCTTTGCCCTTATTGTAGAGAATTCTGTTGTGCCAGAGAGCAAAGTTGTTGAGTACAGTCTTCATCTCAGAGCTTTAGGTGGTCTATTAGCTAACCTGGGCCCAGGCAGTGCAGTGCCATGAAAATAAGGACCTAGACTTTGAACTTGATTCAGTAGTCCATGGGAAACTTGTGGAGAGAGCAGAGAGGCTGAAGACTTCTTGCCAAGGTATATCATCACATTGCTATAGTCCAACTGAGAGGTGACACAGACATGAATAACTGAGTCCAGGTCATCATCCACCAGGATGAAACTGAGTCTCCTAACCAACTGCTGCTATGTGAGATAAGAGTTTAGCATCAGCACGGAATCCAAGATTATTCTTAAACTATGGACTGAACTGATCAATTGTGACTTGGTACCTTCAACCAAAGGAGATTGTACAATAGCTGCAGACTTTGCAACATGTTTTCCTCTATCCGCCAGCATCACCTTTTTCTTGCTTGGGTTCAGCTTCAGCCAGCTGCTCTTCATGCATGAGTTGATGCCATCCAAACATTGGTCCATCTTGATGGTAGTGGTGTGGTTGTATGTGATGAAAGATAGGTAGAGCTGTGTGTCATCTGCATATTGCTGCCACTTCAGTTGTCCTACCAATTCACCTAGTGGCTGCACACAGAGCTGGCGCTTCCACTAGGCGACCCTAGGCGGTCGCCTAGGGTGGCAGGATGTGGGGGGCGGCATTTCGCTGCCCTCTGCGGAATTTCGGCAGCGAGGGGCTTCTTCCGCTCCGGGTCATCGTCGGAAATTCGTCGCCGAGTCCTTCACTTGCTCTGGAACCCGCTGCCGAAGTGCCCCGAAGACCCGGAACGGAAGGACCCCCGCTGCTGAGAACGCAGCTTCAGAAGAGGAGCTGCCGCCGATTACTGTGGAGGAGTGCTGCCGCCTAGGGTGGCAAAAACCCTGGCTCCGCTCCTGGCTGCATATAGATGTTGAAAAGAACTAGAGAGATAATTGATCCTTGTGGGACTCCATGGTTCAGTTTCTCATCAGTACTCATTGGGTGCATGCCTCTAGGAATGATTCAAACCATTTTAACACATTACCCTGCACCATTTCCACCTCTCACATGAGAAGCAGTATCTCCTGGCTGACAGTGTCAAATGCTGCAGATAGGTCCAGAAGGATGAGAATGGATGTCTGTCCTCCATCCATTCACAGCTGGAGATCATCTATTAGTGCCACTATCGTAGTTTCAGTTCCATGTTCTGGCCTGAATCCAGATTGTACTATGTCTAGAATATTATCTTCTTGTCCTTTTTTGCCTTTTCCCAATTGTCTCCCCATTTTTCTATTTCTGTAGACTCTCTTTCTTTCTCTATCTCTCCCCCTCTACATCACAGTACTATTGAAGTACCTTCTTCCCTCTTAGTTGTTTTTTTCTAGTAGGACGCAGGCAGACAGGCACTGGAAATACTGTTGGAACAAGTTGTTGTGTGATAGTTCATTGAAAATAGCATTTAAAAATCTGTTTTCATCATGATATTGCCAACAGATGGACCCAGAACATTGAATGGTGATGTTCTTGTGCTAGTTCATCTTGAATAGAGTTCATGGGGACTCAGGGGAGGAGTTGTTTGGAGTTAAATCAGAACCATTTACAATCTGTGTATATGGTATCAGCACTGCTCTCATCCTACTGCAGAAGAAAAGGGATTATGGTCAGAACTTCCCCATTCTTGTTAGAATAGACAGTCAAAATAACTTTAACATGACATTTAGCCACCCTTTTTGCTATGTAGAACACTTCAATAATGGGAAGTATGTAACCTATTGGTCAGTGTGTATTTATGTATCTGCCTCTGTGCCCAATCCATCATAGAGATGGATCTGTTACAGCGGTCAGGTCCCCTTTCTCTTTTCTTTCCCCTATCTGCATTAGATCCCTATCTGCTATGTCCCCCCACCCTTCCTTTATCTTTCCATTTAGCTAATCTCCTCCCAACAAAACCCTTCCCTAAGAATTTTTCAAAAAGAAATTGTGGAACTAACATTATGTTTGCAAAACATCACTGTTAATTCTGGTTATATGTTTACTCCCTTTCCCCTGCCCTTTGTCTGTCTTGTCTCTGAAGATTGCAAGTTGTTTTGAGCAGAGACTATTACTCTGACTGTACAGTGCGTGCTTAGTACAATGGGGCCCTGATCTTGGTTGGCCTCTAGGCACTATCA
This sequence comes from Chrysemys picta bellii, assembly GCF_011386835.1. Taxonomy (NCBI): domain Eukaryota; kingdom Metazoa; phylum Chordata; order Testudines; family Emydidae; genus Chrysemys; species Chrysemys picta. The sequence continues at coordinate 86,548,571 of NC_088791.1, read as the reverse complement.
TAATACAAATAAACAATAATGATAATATATAATACACACAGATTAATTCATTTTAGGATCCCCTGCTACGGCTCCTTTACACCATTCTGACAGAGTAGAGAGGTTTTAAGGGGAACAGAAATAGCCTGCAGGGAACAGCCCGAGCACAAGAGTGGACTAAACGGCTATGCCACTTTTTTCCTCTTCTCTATCCAGCATAGGGACATAACAGGGGAGTGCCTGGATGGGGCGGCGAGTGCCAGAATGTAAAGCTCTCTGGCTGTTTTGGGCTATCGAGCTCCCCCAGCCCCTGCACTCAGAGCTGCTTTGTCCTTTTGCAAAGGCATACATCCGCCTCTGTCTTCTAGGAGCCCACTTTGCCACCTCCCCACCCAATCCCTTCTGTATCCTCACTTCCTTCATATTCCACTGTCTTCCCGAGTCCTCCATTCCCTCTAAAATCCCCCCCTTTAAGGCTCTTTTATTTCTGTTAGACTCCAGGCTACAGACAGCCTCCCTACGCAGAAAGTTAAGAAGCTGCCTCTGATATGTGTAGGCAGCAGAAGACAGCATCCCACGGATTCCTTTGCCTGCAGACCCAGGTGCTGTGAGGCCCTGATTTTCCTCTGAATCAAGCTTTTCTGGTTTTCCAATTTTCACCATAATCAATAGGCTTATGCCCATTGATGTCTAGAACATTCTTCGAAATTGATTCAAAGTTATCATGTTACATACAAACAAACAGAAAAATGGTATGAAGTTCAGCATATGACTGAGTGAAGATGAGAGCTGTGATTTTTTTCCCCATCTTATTCAGACAAATTCTGCCATGGTCTAACTCCATCAAGAATTACTTTGATGATTAAACTTTAGCCTGGAAAAGGAAGTACAGCTCCTGTTCATGAGTTATGCTTTTATGAAACACCAAGCTGTCACTCTGGAGTGTTCCCCTCAGTCTGGAGTTACTCACAGTCCTTTGTGCTGAAAGGAATGATTGGAAACATTTTGTATAAAATGCCATGTAACATCAGAGTTTTGAATATGAATGTTTCATATTTGTGTGTTTCATAGCACATAATTGCTGGTTTCCAAACACTAGCAGAGTGATTCTGTAAATGAACAAAGTCCCACTTTTGGAAACTGCCATAACATAGCTTTTTGTTTTGTCTGCTTGTTTTTATTTGAACCCCTTATTCTTTTATTTTCAACTTTGGTTTTGTTAGAGTGATGGGAGCTCTATCCTTACACTACTCTGGCAGTGTAAGAGTCCCTTAAAATGGTCCCTTAAAATTTAAATTACATTTATGCCCACTTTAAGGCTTTCTAATATTGGCAGAGTGGTGTAAAGGGGCTCTGTTTAGACTATGATTTAAAGGTGTGTTGTTAGATTGTGAAAGATAGCTTGATCTAAGTAACACCTTTCTAGAACTCTAGAGTCCCTTTAGAGCTTTATTTTGACCACTTACCATGTAACTAAAGTACATCTTGCCTTGTCTGCACTAGAGCTGTAGAAGGTGTTAGTTAGATTGATATACCTTTAAATCGTAGTCTAACAGAAACCTAAATGAGACTAAGCCCACATGTAAAGTCTTATGTACATTAGTCAGCACACTGAACAAAGTACTCTGGATTTACAGCAAGTCACTTGTTAATCAGCATTTGAATAGAGGTATGTCTACACTAGACATTAGACACCTATGGCTAGCCATTGCCAGCTGACTCCCAGGCTCTTGGGCCGCGGGGCTGTTTAAGAGCAGTGTAGGCTTCCAGGCTTGTACCACACCCGGAGCTCTGGGACCCTGCAGCTCGAGCACGGGAGCTTGAGTCAGCACTAGCCATCTGCGGGTTTTTAAATGCTGTGTAGACATACCCTAGGTGAGCGACATTCTCTTGTAATGATGTCTCTATAATGTTCCAAGACACAGATGTAAGGATCAACCATCTCGGCATCTCCTTTTGTGAATTTTTTTTTTCTTGGCCTAGCCATTTACTTATGGAGTCTTGGGCAATAATCATGAATTTCAATTCTGAACTCTCAGAGAAACCTTTTAAAATTCTTCATTTATTAATTATAATGTATTGACTGCTTTTTCTCTTCATATCTTGCTAAGATGGGTTTCACGTGGCTAACTGCAGTTTTGGTTTTCGGTGTCCAAAGTGTGGACTATTTAAAAATGTCTCATTATCTTCCGTGAATAAATGCTCATTTCATTTTATGTGAACAAGACTGTCCCTTGACATTGTCGTAAGTGACCTGGTATTCAATGAGTGGGTTTTTTGTTTATTTTTTGAGGGGGATGGGAGGGTGGAATGAATTTCAGTATTTGTGACAGGTCACATTTGGATGCAGGGTTTTTTTATCCATCTGAATATTACTGGCTAAAATGGCCTTCCTCTCACAGTTGCTGTTTATATTGCTCAACTCCCAAATGACCTCCTAGAAGAATTCTTTTTAACATCTGTTCCACTGATTTTGGAAGTACTGTATTTAAAAGAATGGTAATCTCATACACTAGCAGCATATGGTGAACAAGTCTGAGTGCCAGCCATGGTCCGTCACAGCTGGCAGGGCTAGGAGCAAAGTGGAGGTAGTTTAGCTCTTTAGAGGAGAGAGCAAATTATTTCAATCATTGTAGAGCCTCTCTGGCTGACACAATGAGTGGCACTGATTTACATTTGCAGAGGAAATTGGATCCAAATGTTGTACAGGTAGATGTGAGAGATTCTTCCCCACTCACACAGGCATGCTGTAGAAAGGTCTTTAAAAATGGCCACGGGTAAGCAAAAGAGACATTAGTATCCCAGACGACCATTTTCCCTCAAAAAATATGGCTAAAGACTAAGGATTTGATCATGCTTTATGACACTGCACATATTACCATGTATTCTGGGAAATGACTTACCATGCTTTTCCATCAATATGTGGTAAGCCATTTTGAAGATGCAGCAATTATCATTAATCTGTGTTACAGTATAGCTTAGAGGTCCAAACTGAAACCAGAGTCCCATAGAGCTATGTGATAGAAGAAAGGAACTATTATTTACCCTATTTTACGGATTGGAAACTGAGGCTCAGAGAGATTAAGTGACTTGTCTAATGTCACACAAGTAGTCTGTGGTAGAGCATATGACACTACCAACATCTCAGCTGAAACAGTATGGGTTGTATCTGAAAATTTTTTGAGATGTTAGCAGCCAGCTTCACAATTTTATTAACAGATAAACCACAAAGATCAATGTCACTATCTCCCAGCACCTCAAAAATTCCTAGTAAATGTGTAATCTAGCTATGATTTTTTTTTCCTATTTGTCTGACATTGAGTCGGGATTACTTGCAGGCAAAGTTGCTGCAGAGAAAACTGGTGTTTACATTTAAATTTTTTGCTTGTTTCTTGCACTTTTTTTTTAATTTTTTTTTTAAAAGAACGTAATTTGTTAGATACTGCTCTGTTGCCGCAGGCTGGTCATCCCATTCTCAGCATTACTCATCTCCACTGATTTCAACTTCCTTTAACAGATTGACCAAAAATCATAACAGAATAGCAGGGAACAGATAAGAAAGCTTTGTGAAATATCCAGTGGAACAGCACTACATGTGTGGAAATACTTTACTGCCAGAAGATCCATTTTCATAGCATTTCATATCACAAGAAAGAAAGAAAGATATCTACAAAGGGCCAAGTTCCGTGAGATTCCCATTAAAGTCAAGGTACTTAGCACCTTGCAAGATAGACCCAAAGCCTAGGCATGGATTTAGGGTACATCTCCACTGGAATAAAAGACCCACGGCTGGCCCAGTTCAGCTGACTTGGGCTTGCGGGCCTAAAAATTGCAGTATCACATTCAGGCTCAGGCTGGAGCCTGGGCTCTGGGACCCTTCCCCTCACAGGGTCCCAAAGATCGAGCTCCAACCCAAACCCAAGCATCTACACTGCAATTTTACAGTTCCAGAGCCCGAGTCAGCTGAGTGTTTAATTGCTGTAGACATAGCCTTAGTTCCTGATTCTCAAACAGTCGTATATGTTTATGTGGAATTATTTTTAAACCTAAAGTGTTTACCCAAATCTACTGGGAATAGTTCAAAACCTTCCTTATGCTAGTAATACTGTAAGCAAGAACGCTTTCTGACATAGTCAAAAAAGAAATAACAGGTATGCTATTAATGTCTATTTAAAAAGCTAACAATTCGCATACATATGATTGCAAGTAGAACAAAAAAAACCTTCCATGGTATTCCAAAAATATGTATACGAGTCATACGTGTTTAGAAATAAAAGTATACTTTATAATATAATTAGTGGGGAGAAGTCTGATAATATCTCCAGAGCAGAATATTTAGAAATCCTTGTTTAGATACTCAGTGACTACTTAACACCATTAACTAAAATATTATTAATTGTGCATATTGTAATAGACCTTATCTTTTGACAACTCATTACAAAACATTATTCCAATTAGATGATTTTAATTAGAGCTGAGCAAATATGAAAATAAAAACATCTGTTCAATACACAGTAGTGATGAAAAAAGAAAACAAGCTGTTTGAGTGCATTAAAGCTTTGATCCATCCTTGGTTCAGCAAGGAACTTAAGCACGTATCTAAATTTAAGCAAGTCTGTAATCCTCACTATTAGTAGTAATCTGTTTACAGAATATTGCTTCTAAATACTACTTTTCTCTTGTTGAAGCTGAATTGCCTCTCCGGAGCTATCCTGTAGTTTTAGTTTTCTAATTCAATGTGTACATAAGAGTCAGTTATTCATATCTCTATTTACACTATATAGGCCCAAGCTTGTGCGGTACTGAGCAACCTCAACTCTTTGGAGTCTGATACTTGAGGATCAGGCTTGTTATAGGTAAATGATTGAACAGTGGATCACAGAATATGTAAAAGCCTCAATTCAGTAAACATTTTTCAGTGAATATAGTGCATATAAAGTTTGTGAATATGGCACTTTCCATAATCTCAGAGGCTAAAGATCCACTGTTAATCCTAATCCCATCCTTTACAAAGGAACCAATACCCATAAAAATGCAACAGCTTTAATGCATCAGAACAAAGTGGGTGTCGCCGGAGGTATAGATAGTACAACCTAGTGGTTGGAGCCAGGATTCTATCTTAGTGGTCAGAACAGCACCAAAAGGAAGAGCCAAAGGTATGGCCAGGAAGCAAAGCAGTGGTCAGAGCCAGGAGTTCAGACATAGGCAGGGACTAGGTCTGGAGCAGAATTAGCAAGAATCAGAACAAGGGCCAGCCAAGAAGCAGGCCTAGTACAGATATAAACGTGGAATACATAGAACAGCCAATGTGCTGCTGTTGCTACAAGTTTAAATGATGATCTGTTGGCTCTTCTGACCAACTGGGGAGCACAGTCACTTAGAGAGCGTTTATTGGGCCCAGCTGAGCTCATTGGGTTGCCAGGTACCTGGCACTAGGTTGCACCTCAGAACTCATTGCTGCTCGCTGGCTGAAATTAAGGAATGAGAATTGGGGGCCAAGGAAGAGGAGAGAAACATCATTCATACCCTACTTCACTCCCAAACACTCGTGTCAAACAAAGTGGTGGTCTGAGCAAAGCCAGCACCAGCGAAGGAAGCAGGCGCCTGGTGCAGCCAATAGAAAGGGGCGGAAGTCCGTCCGTTGTTGGGGTAGCACATCCGGGTCTGCAGCAGCAATTCGGCGGTGGGTCCTTCAGTGCCTCGCTTCCTCTTCGGTGGCACTTAGGTGGCGGGTCCTTCAATCGGAGCCAGCCCTGGGTCTGAGATAAAGCAGGGGAGGAGGGAAGAACCAGCACAGGCTGATTGCTGACACTTGGTTACCTCATCCAGCAGAGGAGTCAGGGAGAGGAGGTAGGATAACAAAGAGAAGAGGCACTGTGAATGCACAAGAGCAGAAAGCACCGTGGATACACAATGCACACAAAAATACACAAAGGGACAATGACAGCTGTGCCATCGTTGTGTGTGTCAATAACTTTCAGATGTCCAAGGAAGTATGCTAACACACTGTCAGGCCATCCTGAGGTCTGAGGACGTGAGGACCAACTGACTGAGCAGCATGCAGGAGGTCACATTGTATTAATTCAGAATCTCTTTAGTAGAAACAGAACTCACTAGGAATCTTTTGATTAGCAATAAAATTAAATAAATTTAGTTTGAGTTTATTGCCCTTATAGTAGAGAATAATTTATGGTTAAAGTAATGCAAACATTTATTTATCCTTCTTTCATTTTTTAAATTCCCATGATGTTATGAGGTCTCTCTTGTAGCTCCTTGGGACATATTTGCTGCTAAATACAGTATAATTACTGCCTGCTGCTCTGAATTAAGATATTAGGAGGCAAAAAAATCAAGATTATCAGTATGAATGCTGAAACTTGCTGCTTTTTTATCTTTAATTTTAGTCATATTTATAATTTGAGATAAGGTTATATGAAATTGTAATATCCATAGCCATGAAAACATTAGTGTAGATAATTAAAAAGCCAGTGTTTCTTCTACTTGTTCATTTATTTTGATGTTTGAAGAACTAGTTATCTTGGAAGACTGGTAATAGGACAATCAGGTCTTTTCAACTCTAGATTACTAGTTTGAATCAAACTCAGTTCAGTAGTGACTAAACGTTGTTGCCATCTGATGACTATTTGATGCTCTCAGTCCAGATCCTGATGAGCAGATGAACAATTAATACACAGCTCGCACTCTGTTGCTGCTAATCTCAGTAATTAGGCTGAGAATGAAACAGGCATGTTGAAGCTTCCATGTCAAAATTGAGGTTCATGGGAAGGCACAGGTGTGAAGCCTGAACCATCACTGTCTATGTTGTACCTGTTCTTTGGGTAAACAGGGGTATTTTCTAGCTTCTGTGGTAATTCTGCACCTTTCATGAGCAAAAATTTCATTTTCTGATTATTTACTTTGTATTTAAATGGCAAGGTTTACAGTCTACCACTTTTCTCTATTTTTCATCTTACAAAATGCCCATCTTTTTATAATGTAAGGAAATATGTGACTGCTATTTAAATAGATGAGTTGAGAAACCATTACACCTAGAATACTTGCCTCTTCCAAGGGATCATAAACCTATAGATGGCTCTAAACTGAGAAGGGAGAACCAAGTTAGATATCTGAATTTGTAGTTGTTTTGTGTTGCTATTTTTTAGCATGTGAAATGTTGTGGGTCAAAAAGCTACAGAAAATTGACTTGCAATGACATTGTTTTATTTTGGACTGCTGTCTTATCAAGATTGTGATGTGGTACATATCAAAAGGGGTGTCTAGACTTTCATTGTTTCTCCACCACTGGCAATTTATAAATGAAAAAATACTTCTTTTAAAAGATATACTTTAGTTCACACAGGAACTAATTCAGGGAAGTCCTATGGACTGTGTTATTCAGCCTTTCCCCTGAGACCATGCCTCACGACTCCAATATTTTGATCCTAAGCTCCTGCAGAGAAATATTACAGAGGACCTCAGTTTTCTCATAAAGAGAAATTTTGGCAGTTCTTAATCGCAGCAGATAAGGCTACCCTGTCAATTTTCATTCTCAGTACTTCTGCTGTGACTTAACTTTGTACTAGGTAGATTTGTGCTTCTAGCCGCAATTAGCATATATTAATGAACTATTAGCAGATTGTAATAGCTTGACGTTTTCTAGGACCCTGGATAAGAATCCTCTATTGTGCCACTATACTAATTGCTGCATGCTGGCAGGCGGTTCTTGTTAGCTCCAATCAGTATATAACACTTTTGTATTGGTGACCCCTTTCACACAGCAAGCCTCTGAGTGCAACCCCCCTTATACATTAAAAACACTTTTAAATATATTTAACACCATTATTAATGCTGGAGGCCAAGCGGGGCTTGGGATGGAGGCTTACAGCTCGTGACCCCCCATGTAATAACCTCGCAACTCCCTGAGGGGTCCCGACCCCCAGTTTGAGAACCCCTGATATAACAGAATTAAACTGTCTGCCTGCCACTCTAGGGAAAAGGGAATTAGAGGCTGAGATAGAGAAGGTTCTGCAGAAGAACCCTAGGATTAGAAACAAATCTTGTTAGGTTTAGGTTTAGTTGATTTAAAGAATAATGTCAAAGCCCAGGAAGAGGGTAAACTTGAGCTGTGTGTGTGTAGACTATATTCAAAGCAGAGTAGGAATGTTACCTGCTTACCCATCTGTTAGTATGTTAGGTGCAATCCCAATGTTCTGCGTGCACAGGAATATTGAAGGAGTTCCAAAAATCAGTCCTTTGTGTGGCTGTACTGAAAGACTCCTAGCTTAGATCTAAGTGCTCAGGCATCTTTGCCACAGTAGGGTGAAAGCACCTACAGAGAGACTACTGAGGCTATAGCTACTATCCAGCTGCAGGTTAGGCCACCTTATGAAAGTAATCAGATTTATTATTAAATGGCTATTTAAAGCAGGAAAAAGTGTTCCCTAAAACCAGGAAAGCATCACCTGTGGTTCCCTGCCATGCGGCTGTGCCCATCCTTCCCCAACAGTTGTATAATGTGACCAAAAGGGGGCCTACTGTAATATCCCCCCTCTCCCCTTTCCCATACCCTTCCTTTGCCAATTGGGATTAATGATTGTGGGCCCTTAGTATCAGTGTGTGGGGAATTTAGGATGAGGACAAATACTAGGATCAGCATGAGATCACTTCTTATCAGGTAAGTCCTGGAGACTTAGTTGTGCAAAACACTTAAGTGCACGCACCCATCCCTTTGAAATTAATAGAGTAGTTTTTCAAAGATTTGTGCACGAGTTTTGCACTGAAACCTTCAAAGAAAAGCCACTGTAGTGTATGTTCTTCTAGACTAATATGTGGTAAATCAGCTGAGCAGTAACAGGCTAGCCGGTGGCAGTGTGGTGAATCTGCTGCTGTTCTTGTGAGTGGCAACTGATATAGGACAGCCAGGAGGGCAAGGTTCCATGGCAGCTAGGAGGATGACTAGAGGCCTGGAAGAACAAAGATGGAGGTGGCTGCTCAGGGTGACTGAGTTGGAGTTTCCAGAGCTGCCTATGTGGGGTTGGCAGGGCCGGCACTTCCACTAGGCGACCCTAAGCGGTCGCCTAGGGTGGCAGGATTTGAGGTGCGGAAATTCGGTGGCGGGGGGGCTTCCGCTCCAGATCCTCGGTGGAAATTTGGTGGTGGGTCCTTCACTCACTCTGGGACCCGCCGCCGAAGTGCCCCGAACATGTGGAGCGGAAGGACCCCCGCCACCGAAGACCCCAGGCCTCCTGAATGCTCAGAGGAGGAGCGCTGCTGCCTAGGGTGGCAAAAACCCTGGTGCCACTCCTGGGGGTTGGGCCTGCCTCAGTTTAAGAGTAACTAGAGTCCTATATTTCATGTGAATAAACCAGTTACACCAGATATAACTCCATGACATCAGCTTCTCTCAACAGAAGAAACTGACCTACTGCAAGGCCCCCAAATCAACCCCGGGTTGGACACGGGGCAAGAATATTTATCTGATGGATGAGAAACCTTCTTGCAACATATCCCTTTTAAACATAATTACGTCACTGGTGAATCTTATTTTAGCAAAAATAAATGGTGCACTTCTGTTGTATTTTTGTCCAGATCAGTAGTTTGGCTAAGACCCATACCATACCAGTACCAGCTATTGGATGCGGGAGTCTGTCCCCCCTTCATGAAAATCTTCATGGCAATTAGTAGTCCTAGGAATGAGCCTTGCAAGCCATAAATTATTTTTTGGATTATTAAAGAAGTTAATTCCCCTCCAAAGACTGCAAACGAGTCTCCAACTGGGTGCCTGTCCTTACCTACTCAACTTTTTCAGTTTTAACAGGACACAGTCAATTAATATTATGCCCAAAATTTTGCTATTGAACAAGAAAACTTTTACAAAGCCTGAGCCAAATTACGTTTCAAGATTTTTTTTTTTAACATTCCAGTGGAAACAGTTGCTTTTTTGCAAAATACATTCTGTTTTCTGTGTTTGTAATACAAACATTTCAATATTAATAACATCAAAATGAAATGGGCCATAAACAAAAGTGAAAATTACTTCATTGGGCTAGATTGTACTTTAGCATTTTGTGCTAAGTAAGGGGTCTGAGTAGCTACATGGCCTCAGGAAGAGCCATTGTTTCCTAGGGATAATCATCTGCTACTGGCCCTCACCAGGAGCAGATTCTTTTCTTCAGATGATCTCTACATATGCTGTGCTACCCTAGCATGTTGAGAGGCTAACCAAAGCTCCACCTCCATTTTTGTACTTTCAGTTTTAATAATATAGAGTATTATGAAAATAGGGGAAGGAATAAGTGTTTCCAATACATGGCTTTTAAGCTGACATTGTCTCTTTAGTTCTAAATAAGCTTTTAGAACTTTGAGAGTCTTTAACTAATTAAGATCAGCCTTGCCTGTATGAATAAACATCAGAGGGGCTGCCTGACCATGCTGAGTGGAATTTATCTACTATTATTACTGGTTTGCTACTTTCTAGACATCAGTGAGATAGATCTAAATGTTTTGCAGAGCAAAAGTTCAGAGCCAGCTATCTAGCTGCTGAAAGAAGTGCACCTCTGTGTTTTAAAAAAGGATTACAATTAATATAGGCAAACCTGTAGAAGCATGTTATCTTCCTAAGGAAAAATGTATTCTGTGATTAAGGTGACAAGTATGGAAAACTGCTGTTCAGATTTTGGAGAAAAAGTTGGATCTAAGTCACCACAGCTTGTCTTGTCTTTGGCTAAATAGATGTGCAATTCATTGATGTCTATGGAAGCCTTCATTATTGAAGGGAGTGGTTTCATTTTAGCCTTCACTGTGCTTTGTCAATGACTTCATAAAATAGTGGTAATTTTTGTACTCAATTCCAATTATGTGGGGGTGAATGTCAAATAATGAAGATGCGGGAAATAATCTAATGTCTGGAGTTACATTAGTTACACTTTGCACTCTTATTTTTTCAGCCCAAACAGAGAACATCAATAGTATCTTCTCTGGAATTTCACCGACTAAATCACAGCCATGATTATTTTGAAATCAACTCATCCATTGGATATGCAAGCTTTACTTCCAGTCCTTCAATCAGTCCAGCTAATTTTTCCATTGGATCAATTGAAGAGAATGAACTTTCAGGTAAGAAAACAAATAATTTCTTATGAAGCTAGGGAAAGGAGAGGCATTGGATACTAAATCAATTGAGCAAGATTTCAGTTTTGTACTTGGAAAGGTTTTCATGAGAAAATAGAATATAGCTTGGTAATGTTCCATATAATTTTAAGAGAGTACAAATTGGCAATATTTGTACTGAATTTTTTTTCCCAAAAGAAGAGTGATGCAGCATCTAGGTTTGACTGGTGGGGTGTGGGGGGAAAGTTTGACTGTGAAAGGGCGAACCTGTGTCTGACACTTTTCATGCAACTCTACAAGTGATCTCACAAAACTCTACTGCTATGATTAAAATATATTAGCTTTTCCTGGATTTTGTTTTTAATAAGCCTAGATTCTTTTTACATAATTGCAGGAAGCATTGGTATTATATGTGTGGAAAATACATTTAAGGTTTACAATTTCTGTTTGCATTGGAATACTCTGGTTCCAGAATATGAACTTTAGGTTAAGGGGAAATAAATTGAATTAGAAATGGTAAATTTGCCTCACTAAAGATGGTGAAAGGAAGGCAAATTTCTTATTTCTACTATTGCAATAGAGTAATACTTTATTCTGTTTTAAATATACTGTAGAGAGGTTTGTTATATATAATGTTATTCCTTAAACAAAATCTTTATTTAAAAGGGATTGAGTTTGGTTAAGTGTGAGATCGCCCTTCCTCCCAATGCAAAACCTAAGAAGCAGAGAAATGCCAAGTTATGGGATGCTTCTTAACTGTACACCAATGCCCGCAGAGCACATTTACACTGATAGTGACAGACTCTGTGTTATCATAAGGAACTTCCTTCTGCTTCTAACTGATAAGGAATCACACTACAGGCAGCATATTAATCTCCCTTGCAAGACCCTAATTATGAGTTCATGCTTCCCCCACAAAAACATATCCATTCTAAATATTTTCTTATGTTACTGAAACTGTGATTAAGGTTTCACATTATACTGTGAAGACATTTTGAATAGGGGAATGTTGTTAATATAATGGAAAGGATATGAACAAACAATCATTAATAACTTTCTTTATCGCAACCTAATTCATTCAAATGTACATTTAATGATAGCTGACAATGAATTGTTGTAATAAGAAAAGTTTGAAAGATAGGAAGCCAGACACTTATTAGTAAATGGAGGTTAAAAAAAAAAAGGTCAGATACAGGACATTTAAAGGTCCCATTTTTAAATCAGTTTCAATTAACTCATAAACTAAATAACGATTCTGTTGAAAATCCCTAGGGAACTGAATCTTTACTCACACATTGTGTTGTAAATTACACTATATTTTCATACAAAACAAAGGGGTTGAATCCTTGCTTTAAGTTAAAAGTTGAACCCATTTTTAATATGTACAGCTGCTACCCTATCTCAGAAGTGTACTTAACATGCAATTATTTTTGTCTTACACCTATTCTGTGCATATTATATCAAAGTAGCTGATACTGACAGGTTAGTTTAACAATATAACTGAAACAGTGTACTGTGTTTTAGGTTTAAAAAAACAACTACCACCATCACTCTGCTTGAGCTAGGAGTAGAATTTTAAATAATTTCATACACAAATTCTTACATCAGGAACACTTTCAGTTAAACTAAAAATTGTTTTACTTTGTACTGACCAAAAAGAGAACAATACTTGGAAATGTAAATGTACTGGGAAAATCTTTCTGATAAATGATCTACTTTCCCTATTAATTGGAAGTGCTTATTGTAAAGTCTTATTGTAGTTGAGTATTGTATAACTCATTTTTATAAGCTTCTATTGTTTTAGACATATAGCTGCCTCTGCTAATATACATAATTTAAAATCTTTGTGGTTTAAACTGTCTTTCACTTTACTAGCTTTTATAAAAGTGCATATCTTAAAATTACATTTTGGTTTAGTTAAGTATATTGGAATGTGGGAATATAACTAATATATAACAAACTGTCAATATTAAATAATAAAAATATACTGACTTCTAAAGGAAAAATGACATGAGTCAAACAACTCCAAGATTTAAAAGCACAACAGTATTTGGAACACTATTAGTTTTGAAGCTGCACATCAGCCTATCACTCCAAAGTATCATAACTACTGTAACTGAAGGTCAATCATACTACAGGATGCAATATTGATACAGTTCCATGTCCAATATTTTGTTGTTATATTTTTCTATTTCAGAACTAATTTAAGAATTTGTTGTTCTCAACTCATAGCAATAGTAAGAAAATGAAATTCTTTCCGTTTCCACCAACAGTTGTAACAGAATGAGAGATTCAGTCAAACGCCACTTGCTGAACCCTAATGGCATGTAATTTATGTCTTTGCTAAGGAAACTCACACTTTGATGAATTTACATGAATTGTTAACAGGGCCATTTGGTCACCAGTTGATCTGAAACACAAAAATAGCTTTTTATAACTGCAGGTGATGAGCTTTTGATTTAGTGTATGGCACATCTAGAATGATGCAGCACGAGAAATAACCTTGATGGTCAGCTAAACGTACATTTTATTATAAGGATGCAGGTGTTTTCTCTCACTGTCACACAGTTTACTCACCTGTCTATCGATATTTTTCTATTTCTTGATATATTTAAAAAGCCTTATACACCCACAGACAGGGCTAGATTCAGCCTTTGATTATGCTAACTTAAGCAGGTGTAATACAAAGTGTAGGCCCTCTGTCGATGGAAGAGCCCAAAACTTTCCCCCTCAAATGGAAGGGCCTGCAGCTAGCCAGTACAGATGAAGGCCGTTAGAACTGTATAGTGCTGGCCAGGGGTATTAGTAGTATGGGTGACAGAAATCAGTACTGAAAACTAGGTTTGGCAAGAAAACAAGAATTCCATTTAATAAAAAAAAATCATAAATTCCAATGCTAGAAGAGTCCACTGTGATCATCTAGTCTCACCTGCTGTATAAGAATCTGACATTTATTTTCATTACGTATTGCAACAAAACTGAGACCTTTTGAATTTTTTTGAAGAAAAAACAGTCAGAGAGACTGGCAAGCCTACCCCCAGAATAGCCAGTATCCCAGTGGTTGGGAACTCACCTGGGATGTGAAAGACCCTGGGATGTGAAAGACCCCTGCTCTATCTGGCATCCCAGTTGAGTGCCTGAAGCACTGGGCTATTGGCTTTTTTGGGCTTTCTTTCTCTGTCTCTGACCAGATATTCTATCCTGGACCTGAAACCCTTCCTAACTAAATTTTAATTAAAACTGTTACATTTCCATGAGAAGTTTTGTTTTTGAATCAGCATTGTCCAACAAAAACATTTTGTCAAAAAATTCCCAACCTCAATTTACAGAAAACCTCAAAGCACTCAATTATCATGAGTCAGGTCTCAAACTTCATAACATTGGTTTAAAAATCATAATTTTTAATCATAATCAAAAAGATATGTATTGGTTCTTTTTATTTGCTTTCTCGCTTTGTTTTACGGTTTTCTCCACAACCATGACAACTAGAAATTTAAGTTTTATTAAATGAAAGCTGAGATTCTCATGCATTCTTGTGATTCCAGCAGCTGGGATCTAAGAAAAATTCCAAATATCATAAACATGTGACAAAATCGCGGGAGTTGGCAGCAGTGGGATGTTCTGATTCAGCTTGTCCCTTGGACAGTTTTTGCTCTGTTGGCTACCACAACTGCAACTTACAGCTCCCCTCCCCTGACAAAACCCTAATGGTGGGCACCAATGCAAACACTTCCTGCCTTCCCTTGAGGGTGACTTCTTCTCTCCATGGCACAATAAAGAACTCTCCATCCTTAGACACATCCTGGCACCTGTGGGATGAACAGAACCCATGTTGTTGAAACCTCAATACCCCTCTCTAAAAATAACAGATCTTTAACAAAATACTAGTACCTGATTAGCAAGTCATAAAAAGGAAAATATTCCACAGGAAAGTATTCTGGGAGACTCTAACTTTTTCCTAAATCAGAAAGTTTTAGGATAATCAATAACAAGATCCAGCTCAACTTTAAATGCAAAGAACATCTTATAATATATTTTGTTGCTTATTTTTTCCTACTCAAAAATGTCAGTTATTCAGAATAACCAGGGAAAAATCAGACCTCTGTTTTCTTAATAACTCACCCTGCTACCATAAGTGAAATGCAGATTGTTCTATGGAGATTGAGATGAAAAGGGTTGCTGAGATATAAAAGTTAAATAGATATTTAATCCTGTGTTTACAGGATTATGGGACTATCATCAACTGGAATTTATGATGGGTAGATGTGATAGACTTGGTGATTGCTGCTGGCTTCCCCAGCATCCTTTTCCTCTGAGAAATCTGTCTTAATCAAACACAAGAGTCTATTAAAATCTTCTGAGTACCCTTTCTTTCAGAAAACCTGAAAGATAAAGAATTTGTTGCTGTTAAATTGTCTTTTTTAGATAGTAATAATTGATTTGAAAAAATTTCATCTGTCTAATACTATAGACAGATAAAAAGAAATGTTTAACCATTTTTACACATCATTGGACAAAAGTCTCCTAGCACCAAACAAAGAATGAGAGTTAGTCCAGTGGGGTTGGGGGCGGGGGGAAATGGACACTTTCTGGCAATCATAATTCTCTCTGTCTCCTCTGAGGAAAAGGACAAGCTTACATATTCAGTTTTGAAAAAAGGACATGTTTTATCAAACCAAGTGCATACATGCATTCATGAATATAGCAAGTCTATTCAAGCTCAGCAGAAAATATTTACTTTAATGGTATTTTTCAGTTATTAGTATTTTTAAATGTTTTACCCCTGCCATACTACAAATTCTTTCTAATGATCAGAAGTTTGTGTACAACTGAAATGATGCTAAGCATGTCTTGAGTACTTGAAATTAGAGAGAAGAAATACAAAATTAATTAGAGTTGGATAATGAATTTCTGAAAACTTCTTGTTCAATGCTTTTAACCTGAATACTGTAGTTGCTTTAACTTTGCTTAGGATGTTTGTTTTATGTAGGATAAACTGTAATGTTACAGGTTGATTATAATCAGTATTTTTCTTTTAATATAGATTATTGTATAGTTTTATTGGCTGTAATAACTAAACTATATGGAGCTATAGTACTTCTTACTTCTTGCTTCTTTATTATGCTTTCATGACAGTACACTTCCTTTTAACCTGAGAACTGTATGGAGATTTTATGAAGGCTATATTTCTACATTTATCGCCAGTTATTTTGTTTTTTTAATTTAGATTCATAATACAGGCCAAATGACCTTATGCTAAGCTCTAGGCATCTTTGACAGGTGTTTTAAAAGCACAATTGAACATATAAACAATCGGTAACACCCAATGGAACCTTTTAAATAAGATCTCCTTCCTCAAATACCCCCATTAAAAAAAAAGATTAGCTTGACACATGCCCTGACTATTTGGGCTCTTTTCTACCATTAACATTTTAAATTGTTTATGCATTCATTATATGCATTCAAACAATAAAATAAAATAAAAAACATCTGAACCATTCCTCATCCCAGATGGAATCTGAATATTTTTTAAGTTAATGAACATACAAAGTCCTTAACCCAAATCTCTTTACTAGATGAGGAAAAAGAGGAAAAGGCCCAATCCAGTCTTTTTTTCTTTAGGGCTAATCTGGTAGCCCACTTCCTCTACCCCACATTTTACTGCAATACACCATGATATTTTAATCCCTCAATCAGGCCATGCTAACTTGAACCTTTTAATTTGTAAATGCTGTGTGCCTTTCCCTCACAATTTATTCCCAAGAATGAACTGAATGCCCATATAAATCCAAGTATTCTCAAAATCTCCTTCTCCCTTCTCACACAGAAGCCACTAATCTCAAAGGGCTAAACTGTGCCTGATAGTAGCAGATTGTGAGGGGCACTATGGAGAGACACTACCTGAGGCAGGCATCATTCGTCAGAGAGTGGCAATGACTCTCCAAACACTTTGTGATGTCCCTTTTAAGGGCCTGTCAGGGTTCCCTCCCCACTCTGAACTCTGGGGTACAGATGTGAGATCCACATGAAAGACCCCCTAATCTTATATTCTACCATTTTAGGTTAAACTTCCCCAAGGTACAATTCTTTTTCTTGTCCTTGGACAGTATTGCTGCCACCACCAAATGATTTACACAAAAATTCAGGAAAAGGGTCACTTGGAATCCCTATTCCCCCAAAATATCCCCCCAAGCCCCTTCATCCCCTTTCCTGGGGAGGCTTGAGAATAATGTGAGTACTGACCAGATCCTTTGTCTCTAGGACACTGAAAATCAAACAGGCTCTTAAAGGAAGAACTTTATTTAAAGAAAAAGTAAAAGAATCACATCTGCAAAATCAGGATGGAATGTAACTTTACAGGGTAATAAAAAGATTTTAAAACACAGAGGATTCCCCTCTAGACTCAGCTTCAAAGTTACAAAGATAATCTAACGCATTTCCTTGCCCCTATTTACAATTTTTGTAATCTTAGATGGATCATTTCAGGTATGTTTTAAGGAGATGTTTTACCTACCTGGTCTCTCTCTCCATCCGGAGAGGGAACAAAACAAAGAGAGCCCAAACAAAACCTCCCCTCTCCCCCTCCCGCCCCCCCAGATTGAAAGTATATTCTTTCCTTATTGGTCCTTTTGGTCAGGTGCCAACTGGTTATTTGAGCTTCTTAACCCCTTACAGATAAAGTGATTTAGAATCCCTCCTGGGAAGCTGTTCTATGTTACCCTTATCTCTATGTTTATGACAGGGTCCTTTGTAAAGATGACCGGGAAGAGATACTCCTGGACTCTCTTTATACGGGCTTCATACCCAGCCCCCTGCATGTGTACAGTCATGTAAAGCAGAGGCACAGTCTAGCCCATAGGATTAGAGAAAGTGGGGTATCTTAGAATGTTTTTGACAGTAATACTTAACAAATGGAAATTCATCATTTTAATTACTTATTATTGCCTTCAGATCCTCCAATTTGGTAAGAACATCTTTTTGGCAAAGCAGGATATTATTATTTTTAAGGTCAATATTAAATCTAATTTTACAAAGAAGAATGTCAGGCAAAGCTCAATCTAGTAAGAGACTGCAAGATCCCTGAAGAAAATCTAATAGGAAGTCTGGTCTCATAAGTGAAGAAGGGTTAGCTCATTTGGAACTGCAAGATTCAATTCTCTCCTAAGATGATATATTAAGCCTTTGCAGGAGCATTTTGCAGTATTATTATTTTGCAGTAGATTTTAATTAAAAAGTTACTTCCTTTAGGTCTATAAGTCCCATATTTTTGAATGTCAAAAGAATCTTCAGTATCTATTAATATTTGTCTCCCACATAAAGTCATATAGTAATTTATTACCTAGCTTTTCTAGTAAAACCCATAAGGTGAAATCCTTCTGTCAATGCCTTATATTCTTATCTCTGACTTAAATGAAGTCTGTTGTGATCTGAACTGTGTAACAGTTGCTCATGATTCCTCTGCACTGAGTATACTTGTGACCAGATCCATACATCTGTTCTGATTGTTAAACTGGTATTAAAACAGGTTGGTTTACAGCAGGCATATTCAAGCATAGATTCATAGATTCATAGATTCTAGGACTGGAAGGGACCTCGAGAGGTTATCGAGTCCAGTCCCCTGCCCGCATGGCAGGACCAAATACTGTCTAGACCATCCCTGATAGACATTTATCTAACCTACTCTTAAATATCTCCAGAGATGGAGATTCCACAACCTCCCTAGGCAATTTATTCCAGTGTTTAACCACCCTGACAGTTAGGAACTTTTTCCTAATGTCCAATCTAGACCTCCCTTGCTGCAGTTTAAACCCATTGCTTCTGGTTCTATCCTTAGAGGCTAAGGTGAACAAGTTTTCTCCCTCCTCCTTATGACACCCTTTTAAATACCTGAAAACTGCTATCATGTCCCTTCTCAGTCTTCTCTTTTCCAAACTAAACAAACCCAATTCTTTCAGCCTTCCTTCATAGGTCATGTTCTCAAGACCTTTAATCATTCTTGTTGCTCTTCTCTGGACCCGCTCCAATTTCTCCACATCTTTTTTAAAATGCGGTGCCCAGAACTGGACACAATACTCCAGCTGAGGCCTAACCAGAGCAGAGTAGAGCGGAAGAATGACTTCTCGTGTCTTGCTCACAACACACCTGTTAATACATCCCAGAATCATGTTTGCTTTTTTTTGCAACAGCATCACACTGTTGACTCATATTTAGCTTGTGGTCCACTATAACCCCTAGATCCCTTTCTGCCGTACTCCTTCCTAGACAGTCTCTTCCCATTCTGTATGTGTGAAACTGATTTTTCCTTCCTAGGTGGAGGACTTTGCATTTGTCTTTGTTAAACTTCATCCTGTTTACCTCAGCCCATTTCTCCAATTTGTCCAGATCATTTTGAATTATGAACCTGTCCTCCAAAGCAGTTGCAATCCCTCCCAGTTTGGTATCATCCGCAAACTTAATAAGCGTACTTTCTATGCCAATATCTAAGTCGTCGATGAAGATATTGAACAGCGCCGGTCCCAAAACAGACCCCTGCGGTACCCCACTCGTTATGCCTTTCCAGCAGGATTGGGAACCATTAATAACAACTCTCTGAGTACGGTTATCCAGCCAGTTATGCACCCACCTTATAGTAGCCCCATCTAAATTGTATTTGCCTAGTTTATCGATAAGAATGTCATGCGAGACTGTATCAAATGCCTTACTAAAGTCTAGGTATACCACATCCACAGCTTCACCCTTATCCACAAGGCTCGTTATCCTATCAAAGAAAGCTATCAGATTGGTTTGACATGATTTGTTCTTCACAAATCCATGCTGGCTGTTCCCTATCACCTTACCACCTTCCAAGTGTTTGCAGATGATTTCCTTAATTACTTGCTACATTATCTTCCCTGGCACAGAAGTTAAACTAACTGGTCTGTAGTTTCCTGGGTTGTTTTTATTTCCCTTTTTATAGATGGGCACTATATTTGTCCTTTTCCAGTCTTCTGGAATCTCTCCCGTCTCCCATGATTTTCCAAAGATAATAGCTAGAGGCTCAGATACCTCCTCTATTAGCTCCTTGAGTATTCTAGGATGCATTTCATCAGGCCCTGGTGACTTGCAGGCATCTAACTCTTCTAAGTGATTTTTAACTTGTTCTTTTTTTTATTTTATCTGCTAAACCTACCCCCTTCCCATTAGCATTCACTATGTTAGGCATTCCTTCAGACTTCTCGGTGAAGACCGAAACAAAGAAGTCATTAAGCATCTCTGCCATTTCCAAGTTTCCTGTTACTGTTTCTCCCTCTTCACTAAGCAGTGGGCCTACCCTGTCTTTGGTCTTCCTCTTGCTTCTAATGTATTGATAAAAAGTCTTCTTGTTTCCCTTTATTCCCGTAGCTAGTTTGAGCTCATTTTGTGCCTTTGCCTTTCTAATCTTGCCCCTGCATTCCTGTGTTGTTGATCACTGCCTTCTTTATAACAGCCCTTAACATATTTGAAGACTGTTATCAGGTCCTCTCTCAGGAGTAAACATTGCAAGCTTTTTTATCTTTCACATTGCGCAATGCACTGCTGGAAGATACTCAGATACTACAGTTAAGAGGGCAATAAAAGAACCTATATAGAGCCTATGGCTATGTCTACACTACGGGGGTGGGGTCGATTTCAGATACGCAAATTCAGCTACGGGAATAGCATAGCTGAATTCGACGTATCTGATCCGACTTACCCCACTGTGAGGATGGCGGCAAATTGACCGCCGCGGCTCCCCCGTCGACGGCGCTTACTCCTGCCTGGGCTGGTGGAGTACGCGCGTCAATTCGGGGATCGATTATTGCGTCCTGACGAGACGCGATAAATCGATCCCCGAGAGATCGATTTTCTACCATTGATCCGGGCGGGTAGTGAAGACCAGCCCTGAGTATATATGGACACAATTATTATTATAAGACTCTCAAGCAAATACTTCAGTTGTATATGTATCTGTAATGCACAACTTCTACAATGAATAAAAGAATAAGAGAACTGAGTTCAAACCTAAACTTGAATCAATTGTTAATCATTTCCATATTCCGAGTAGCTATGTACAATGCTCAAATTTCTCCCTGTTGTTGTCTCAGTCAACTCTCCACTTGCTGCTCTTCTTGTCAAGCTGGACGTAAAATAGCCCTGTAACTGGGTTGTCATGGAGTGGGAGCACTGCAGAGACAGATCACTCAGTCCACAGCCAGCCATCCAGCCAGCCTTGCATTGTTCTCTTACAATCCCTGTGGCCATTTGGGGAAAAGGATTGACCAAGCCTAATGAGGGAGCCTCATCTTAATTTCCTCAGCCAGAAGAGTTGTCAATGTGAAGTGAGGGCCTCGAGAGTGAAAGCTGCAAAACAATTAGGGTTTTTTTTCAATTATTAATAAGTGTAAAGGCATAAAAGAGCCTCAGAGAGAAAAATAACCTTATAGTAAACAGTCTCAATTTCTCCACTATTGGTATGAGTAGATCCGATTTCCCTTTCCTCTTGTTTGTTGTGAATACATTTGAACAACCTTCCATTATTAGTTAGAAAATTCTATGAAATTTATATTCAATATATATTTTTCTCTAATTATCCTGCCTACTTATTCTTATTTTGATAGAATTTCTGATTCTTCGCATTGCCAGATTGTTTATAACTTTTTAAAAAGCTTTCTGCTTATCAGTTAGGTTTGTGTGGCATATGTGAGATGACTGGACCAGAAAGAACTGGCAAAACCTGTTATTCTTCTTCGAGTGCTTGCTCATATCCATTCCATTAGGGTGTGTGCGCGCCGCGTGCACGATCGTCGGAAGATTTTTACCCTAGCAACACCGGCGGGTCGGCTGTGGAGCCCCCTAGAGTGGCGCCTTCATGGCGCTGAATATATACCCCAGCCGACCCGGCGCCCCCTCAGTTCCTTCTTACCGCCCCTGACGGTCGTTGGAACTGTGGAGCGCTGCTTAGCTGTTCTCCACTTTCCCTAGCTTATCTTGTTGTATCATAGTTGTAGTTATAGTTATAGTCCTAGAGTTTGTTGTAAATTAGTTAAGTAGTTTTAAAGTTGTTCTAAGTAGTCCAGGGGATTAAGGGGGTCGTCTCCCCCCTTTCTCCCCCGGCCGCGGGGCCGGGCTCATGCCCAACGCTCCCGGCTTCAAGCTGTGCGCCTCCTGCGCTAAACCTATGCCCACGAGCGACCCGCACGACTCCTGTCTGAAGTGCCTGGGAGAGTCACACCAGACAGACAAGTGTAAAATCTGTAAGGCCTTCCGTCCGAGGACCAAGAAGGAGCGGGACTTTCGGCTCAGGCAACTTCTGATGGAGGCGGCTCTTAGCCCGGACACTCCTTCCACGAGCAAGGCCCCGGCACCTAGCACCTCGGTGCGCAGTGCCCCGGCGGCACCGGCTGCGACGACCACGCGAGTGGCGTCAGACAAGCCTCCCCGGCACCGGACCTCGTCGGCACCGCAGACACAGCAAGTGCCTCGGCGCCGGTCCTTATCCCCAGGGCATAAAAAAGCCCATAAGACGGGGACATCCGTGCCGAAGACGCCAGCTCCCCCAGTGCCGGGGGTAGAGCCGCGTCCGCCAGTGGAGCAACGAAAACAGGTGCCTCCGGCACCGTCGACTCCGGCGCCGAGGCCGTTGAGTCCGGTGCAAATAGCGTCTCCCCCCAGGCCGGCGGTGATACAGTGCCTCCCATCGACTCCAGAGACCTTCGCGGCGGCGAGAGACTTAATAGCTCTCACGGAGCCGGCACCGCCTCAACCACCGGCACCGACTGCACCGTTGACTCGCACGGTCCAGTCGAGGGGGAAACCTGCCTTGATGCGCCCGCCATCACAAGGGCTGGAACCTCGGCACCGATCCAGGTCCCGAAGCAGGTCCCCACGCCGCTCGCAGTCCCGGCACCGAATACCGTCTCGGCACCGGTCGTACTCGCGGCCAAGATCTTCTTCGCGGCACCGCTCTTCGTCTCGGCACCGATATGATCGTCGGCACCGATCAACGTCGAGACGTAGCTCTCGGCACCGCTACGGTCGACGCTCGACGTCGAGGGGTCGCTCCCGGCACCGGGCATACTCCAGGTCCTCGTCGAGGTCCAGATCCGACTCCCGGCACCGACGAGGTCATCGGCACCGGTCGCGGTCCCGGCACCGATCGCCGGCACCGCGCAGAGATAGATCATCTCCGGACCGGCACCGTGCGGCACCGCAGCCCACCGGGATGGTTTCATCTCTCTCGGCACCGCCATGGCCGTCAAGATCGGTGTCTCGTTCCTCGGAGGACCTGTCGAGATCGGCATACCCCCCTCAAGGGCACGCCGAGGAACAAAATTTCGGCCACTGGCAAGAGATGGCAGAGGACCACTCTCATGGACCATCTCACTGGTCGTTTTGGACCCCGTGGGCGTACCACCAAGAGCAAGGGGCTCCAATACCATCGACCTCTCGCTCGGGTCACTCGGTCAGAAGGGCCCCAGAATCCACCATCTCTCGGCCTCCGCCAGGAGGCATGGAGGCTTCGGTGTCCACGCCACCCGACACCAGGGACCCTAGTGCAGGTGATGCCCCGGCCCAAGAGCAAGGGGATCAGGACCCCCCCTTGGATCCGGTACCACCGGAGGCATCCTCTTCCTCCTCTCCGGACGAGGCAGTGGCGGGCACTTCATGTACGGGTCCCCCTCCGATAGATCTTCGGGCTCACCAGGATCTCCTGCGTAGGATGGCCCGTAATATGGACCTGCAGGCGGAGGAGATAGTGGAGGTGCACGACCCGATCGTGAACATCCTTGGAGCAGATGCCCCATCGAGGGTGGCGTTACCTCTGATCCGCACGATACAATCGAATGCGGATACGATATGGCAAACTCCTGCCTCCATTCCACCCACAGCGAGAGGGGTGGAAAGAAAATACTTTGTCCCCTCTAAGGACTATGGGTACTTGTATACCCACCCCCAACCGTGTTCACTGGTGGTGGAATCAGTGAATGCACGAGAGCGCCACGGCCAGCAGGCTGCAGCGCCTAAATCAAAAGAGGCTAAGCGGCTCGATCTGTTTGGCCGTAAGGTTTACTCAGCCGGAGGGCTACAACTTAGAGCGGCGAACCAACAGGCGCTACTGAGCCGCTACAATTTCAACTCCTGGAACTCTATGGGGAAGTTTAAGGAGTTGATTCCCCAAGAGTCCAGGGAAGAGTTTGGAGCCATGGTAGAGGAGGGCAAGAAGGTGGCTCGGACCTCCTTGCAGGCCTCCTTGGACATTGCAGACTCAGCGGCGAGGACCCTGGCTTCGGGTATCGCTATGCGCAGGATCTCCTGGCTTCAGGTTTCGGGTTTGCCTCCGGAGCTGCAGCAAACCCTACAAGATCTGCCTTTTGAGGGTCATGGATTGTTCTCAGATAAGACGGACTCTCGCCTGCAGAGCCTCAAGGACTCGAGAACAATCATGCGCTCCCTGGGGATGCATGTTGTGGGCCCCCAGCGCAGGCCATTTAGGCCGCAGCCTCAGCGCTTCTACCCCCCCCCCCCGCCTCGTCAGAGACAGGACTCGGCCCGGAGGCGAGGGCGAGGTGGTAGAAGAAGGTGGACCGGCCCTCAACCCGGCCAGAACCAGGGGCCACCTAGACCACCTTCAGGCCCCAGGCAGAACTTTTGAAGGTGCGGTCGAGGACGGCGCCCCAGTCATCCCCCAGGATCCAGCCCCCTCCTTTCGGGATCGCCTCTCCCACTTCCACCGTGCTTGGTCCCTTATAACTTCGGACCGTTGGGTCCTCCGCACGGTGGAGAGGGGATACGCTATCCAGTTTTCTTCATTTCCCCCCTCCTCCCCCCCTTCCCCGTCCCTCTTCAGGGACCCTTCTCACGAGCAACTTCTTATACAGGAAGTCTCTACGCTCCTCGCCATGGGGGCCATAGAGGAGGTTCCGGTGGATTTAAGGGGCAGGGGATTCTATTCCCGTTACTTCCTCATCCCCAAGTCCAAAGGAGGTCTGCGACCCATCTTGGACTTGCGCGGACTCAACAAATTCGTAGTAAAGTTGAAGTTCCGCATGGTCTCTCTGGGGGCCATTATCCCTTCCCTCGATCCTGGAGACTGGTTTGCCGCCCTCGACATGAAAGACGCATACTTTCACATTGCTATTTACCCGCCTCACAGACGCTTCCTCCGATTCGTGGTAAACAGGGTGCACTACCAATTTGCAGTCCTTCCCTTCGGCCTATCCTCGGCCCCACGGGTGTTCACGAAATGTATGGCTGTCGTGGCAGCGTACCTTCGTCGGCAAGGGATACAGGTGTTCCCGTACCTAGACGACTGGCTGGTACGCGGTCGCACCAAGGAACAAGTTCGCGATCACGTCCACATAATAGTGCGCACATTCAACAAGTTGGGTATCCTACTCAACAAGGACAAATCCACTCTAGAACCTACCCAGAGAATAGAATTCATCGGTGCGGTTCTAGACTCCAGACGCGCACAAGCCATCCTGCCAGACAATCGCTTTTGCACCATCACGAGCCTCATCCAAGGACTCAAGGCCTTCCCAACTACCACGGTGAGGTCGTGCCTTACCCTCCTGGGTCACATGGCTTCCTGCACGTACGTAACCAGGCATGCCAGACTTCGGCTTCGCCCACTCCAGACCTGGGTTTCATCAATATACCGCCCACATCGGGACAGCCTGAATATGGTGGTCACAATCCCGAACTCGGTCCTGACCTCCCTCACATGGTGGCTAGATCACAGTGTAGTTTGCGAGGGGATGCCGTTTCACGCCCCACAACCCTCTCTGCACCTGGTCACAGACGCTTCATCTCTGGGTTGGGGCGCCCATCTCAACGAGCACCATACCCAGGGCCTGTGGACTGCACCTCAGCTAGCCCTACACATCAATGTTCGGGAACTGATGGCGGTGCGCCTGGCGTGCCAGGCATTTCTCAATCTCCTACGGGGCCGCTGTGTGTTAGTTCTCACCGACAACACCACGGCCATGTTTTACATCAACAAGCAAGGAGGAGCACGTTCGTCAATTCTATGCCAAGAGGCCATTCGCCTGTGGGACTTCTGCATCGCCCACTCAATCCATCTCACGGCATCGTTCCTCCCTGGAGTCCAGAACACTTTAGCGGACCGACTCAGCAGGTCCTTTCAAACGCACGAGTGGTCTATCCGTCCGGACATCATACATTCCGTCTTCCAGAAGTGGGGGTTTCCCCAGATAGACCTGTTTGCATCTCGAGACAACAGGAAGTGCCACGTGTTCTGCTCCCTGCAAGGTCGAGCCCCGGGCTCCCTCTCGGACGCGTTTCTCCTTCCCTGGAAGGACCACCTGTTTTATGCCTTCCCTCCGTTTCCTCTGGTCCACAAGGTACTGCTCAAATTGCGCAGAGACCAGGCACAGGTAATTCTGGTCGCTCCAGCGTGGCCGAGACAACATTGGTACACCACGCTGTTGGAACTCTCGGTCCAGACACCGATCCCGCTTCCGTTGTATCCGGATCTCATCACGCAGAACCACGGCCGGCTGCGTCACCCCGACCTGCAATCACTCCACCTCACGGCGTGGCTGCTCCATGGTTCACCCAGGCAGAGCAACAGTGTTCACACTCTGTCCAACAGATTCTGCTGAGCAGTAGGAAGCCCTCAACACGGACCACATACTTGGCCAAGTGGAAGCGGTTCTCCTGTTGGTGCGAACAACGAGCCACGTCCCCATTGCACGCACCTATTCCTCTTATTTTGGAATATCTCCTCTCCCTAAAACAGCAGGGGTTGGCGATATCTTCAATTAGAGTTCACCTGGCCGCTATATCGGCCTTCCATCCAGGGGAACTCGCGTCCTCGGTATTCTCTAACCCGATGGTCGTTAGATTCCTCAAGGGCTTAGACCGGATGTACCCACAACAACGTCAGCCCGTTCCGACGTGGGACCTCAACCTGGTTCTCTCCAAGCTCACAGGTCCTCCATTCGAGCCACTGGCCACCTGTTCACTTTTGTACCTATCCTGGAAGACAGCCTTCCTCGTAGCCATCACCTCAGCAAGGCGCGTTTCTGAACTCAGGGCGCTTACATCCGAGCCCCCTTACACAGTTTTCCATAAGGATAAAGTGCAGCTCCGCCCACATCCTGCCTTTCTCCCTAAGGTGGTTTCTCCATTTCATATCAACCAGGATATATTTCTCCCGGTCTTTCACCCTAAACCACATGCTTCTCGCCAGGATCAACGTTTGCATTCCCTGGACGTACGCAGGGCCCTGGCCTTCTATATTGACCGCACAAGGCCCTTTAGAAAGACGACGCAACTCTTCGTTGCAGTGGCCGACCGAATGAAAGGCTCACCGGTCTCATCACAACGCCTATCCTCCTGGATTACGTCTTGCATCCGGACTTGCTACGACCTGGCAGGTGTCTCAGCACCCCACCTCACCGCTCACTCCACGAGGGCCCAAGCTTCCTCGGCGGCTTTCCTGGCGCAAGTTCCGATCCAGGACATTTGTAGAGCTGCGGTTTGGTCGTCAGTCCACACGTTTACAGAACACTATGCACTAGTGCAGCAGTCCAGGGACGATGCTGCCTTTGGATCAGCGGTTTTGCACACAGCAATGTCTCACTCCGACCCCACCACCTAAGTTGGGCTTGGGAGTCACCTAATGGAATGGATATGAGCAAGCACTCGAAGAAGAAAAGACGGTTACTCACCGTTGTAACTGTTGTTCTTCGAGATGTGTTGCTCATTTCCATTCCAAACCCGCCCTCCGTCCCCACTGTCGGAGTAGCCGGCAAGAAGGAACTGAGGGGGCGCCGGGTCGGCTGGGGTATATATTCAGCGCCATGAAGGCGCCACTCTAGGGGGCTCCACAGCCGACCCGCCGGTGTTGCTAGGGTAAAAATCTTCCGACGATCGTGCACGCGGCGCGCACACACCCTAATGGAATGGATATGAGCAACACATCTCGAAGAACAACAGTTACAACGGTGAGTAACCGTCTTATTTTTTTTTTTAACACAAAACTTCAGTAGTCTTTCTGAGTTATTCTGTTGACCACCTGAAAAAAATCATATCCATCTATCTTTACATAGACTAACCAGTACTGAAACATGTTACTCTCGGTTCCCTTTTACTCTTAGTCCTTTTGTGGAGGAGAGCAAATCTTTCCTGTTCTTTCTCCCAACTCAGCTACACTGCTCTGATCATCTTAATGACCATTCACTGGAATCCTTTCAAGGGTAATGAATATGACTGAGGACTTTCATTTTTTTTATTGGTACATGAGTCAACCCCAAGGGGGGAAACAATTTTTAATGAACCTAAATAAGTGAACCAAAAGCTTAGAATTTCTTTTTAAAGGCCATAGAGCATTAGAATCCAAAATTAAGTCAAACAGCTCACTACAACTTCTGTGCTTAATATAATGTGGGATATCAGGACAAACTATATAGTACTTTTCCTGCACGAGCTTAATCCTTTTTTGAAGTACAGACAGACTTCTGTGTTTTCAGGACTTTTCAGAAAACATTACAAAGTCAAGGCTAAAGTTCTCTTTTGAGTGACTGTCCATCTATATATATTCCATTTATGGTATGCATGCACCTGAGATCAAAGTCTTTTGGCCAGCAGTGTCCATTGTGGCTATGCATGTGTTCTGAGTATCTTCATGCCCCTCACTGAGAAGATAAAAGGTAACTTAACACCTCTAGTTTCAAGATGGAGATGCTTGCTGACCATTCTTTATGTAGTGCTGTCTTTTGTTTTTCTTATGTATAGTCCACCCCAGTTAGTAGTTAGTGTAAGAGAGATTTAGGTTAGTTATTTGTCCATTGGCAAAACTTTTTAATAGGTTTCTTTTTGAAAAACAGGAAGAAAATATATATGAGACCTGTCGTGTGACTGTTGCATTTCTTAATTTATTTAACATATGAACCAGCATACTCTGGCATGCTAAGAAACCTAGCTCCAACTATAAGAGCCATTCGCATTGAAAATTTTTACAGACAACTACCAAACTCAGGCTAGCCATGCCAGTTTTCCATGAAAGGGAATCTTGCTTCCTGACCCCAAATAAAGAGATCAGTGCTATCTAGTACTTCTGAGCTCAGATCTTAAACGTATTCTTCTTGGGTGTCACCCATTGTGACCTATATAAAGGCCATGAGAGAGGTCCATGAGGCCTCTCCACCTGCTCGCTGGCCTTTTATTTCTCTCACCCCACCAGATGCCAGTTAGCTGTTACCAGCTTACATACTCCTCACAGGCCTGGATCAGGCAGGATAAGAGAGGTTTCCTTTTGACTAGGAAAATTTTATATTTGTTATTTCTTGGTACCAAGTTGTAGGAATAGCGATTGAAATATTGCCCCTCACAAAAGGCTGCTATGTTTGTTAATGATGGGGACACAAGATGCTCATTTACTTGGGGAAATTATACATCCCTGGTAAAATGTGTGATATGTGTGTCCTTTTCAAAAAGGATGTTGAAATCCCAGGCAGCCCACCTTCAAATGTTTTCAATGGACAGATCTATGAGATTGGCATCAGATCCCGGTGTGTATCACTGCTTGTACGTGGCATGCCCCTCTGCAGGAGTGCTCCTATCAGCACAAGGTCTACCAGCTCCCAAGCCTCATCAATCAAAACTTCAGCTCCAAGCTCAAGAAAGTCCAATATGAAACTTTCTGCCAAAAAGGCACATAGCTTGGAGAAGGTTAGAGGTAGATCCCCAACAATTATGTTCTTTGATAGGATGGCTTCCCCATACCATTTGAGATCTAAGGAGACTTTGCAGTTCAGTGTGGTTACCATTGAAGATCTCGGTACCGAGGCTTTGGCAGTGAAACAGTATATGCATACTATGGCTGCGCTGGTACTGACTCATACTGTCACCTCTGCTTAATTCTCAATACTATCAACCTCCAGTATAGTTTCTTTGGCATTCCTTGGGACTGCTATTCTGATACTGATTATATCAGTACCGATAATAACAGCATTGCTGACCCTTCAGCTCCACTTTTTGCCCCACTGCACTGTACAGTACTGACAACATCCCTGGTACAAGGGGACCTGCAAGTCAGACAAGAGCATGAGTTCCCATTGATTTCTTGGACTCTAACATCAATGGTATCAAGACCATCTTCATCTATGGTACCAAGTACGTTTAGAGCTGTGTTTCAATGATTGATACCTTGCTCCATTGCTCCACTGCTAGACCTAGAATGCTCCTTTTCGTCATTGTCTTTGTCATCATCTGAAAACAGTATGAGATACTCTCATATATGCTCTTTCATAGGACGCTCTGATCTCTGATATTTTAGAATACTTAATCAAGCTTAAAATTCCCAGTCTTTTGATTTAGTTGTGGTTCACCCTGTGGCCATCTATGTGCCTATATATGCTGAGTTAGAATAAT
The DNA here is from genome assembly GCF_011386835.1 of Chrysemys picta bellii. Classification (NCBI taxonomy): domain Eukaryota; kingdom Metazoa; phylum Chordata; order Testudines; family Emydidae; genus Chrysemys; species Chrysemys picta. Next base: position 86,518,085 of record NC_088791.1, on the reverse strand, counting down.
TACAATTTTGCTGTGATTTTGCTTTGATAGAATTTATAAATTCAGTATTAAATTTGAATGTGACTCTAAACTTGAGTCAAGTCTGATTATATTTATTCAAGTACTGTTGTGTATTAGATTCCCTAATGTAACTTCCAGACCATTGACATGTTTGGTCCCTATTAATTTTCAGTTGAATCTTATTTTTCCTATGTTTGCTATAATTTTACATCATCACTTTTTTGATGGAAATACTAAAAGAAGTCAGAAATGTGAGTGTAGCCATAGGTTTTTCTTAGATTTAAACCTGTAAACTTTATTCTGTCTTTATGTTCTGTAACATATAACAGGAGGTATCAAGTGCTTTATTTTCTGAAAATATGTAAAACCAATGTGATGTGTGTTATGATGAGGCCTAAAATTTGCAACACATCTCTAAGATCTTTGTGAAAAGTATCTCCCACTCTTTGCATTGATTTTGCATGCTCTAATTTTAAAATGATTGGTCTGTCTCATCTTTGGATTTCACAATGGGTTCTGCAAGGCCGGGATCCATACAGCAGGTGTGGGCAGAGACTGAGTTGGCCAAGTCTTGAGGAGAGGACACATCACCTCTCCACCAGACCTATATTCCCAAGGAAAGGTAATACTCTTTGGATTATATTGTTTTTTCCTGCCCCCTCACCCCCCCACAAGGGGAAATCCTTTAAAAGGTGGCCTTTGCCTTTTGTGGATACCCCACACCTCAGAGTCACTCTACAAAGAGGCAAACCCCATCCACAAAATGTAAGAACATAGGGAAAACACCACAAACTCTTTCAGGTTTTATGGTGGGAAGGAGAAACTGTGGCCTTTGCTTTGGAAGGGTCCATGCAACTCCCCTGCCATCCCGCGTGAGATTATATTTCCAAAGTGGGGGTGAAGAAAACAGAAAAAGAAAAATGGAAGCAGCTAGCCCCAACAAGGATTGTTACATGTTTTCTTTCCTTACCTTTAAAAAAATAATTGGATGCCCCAGTTAAAGTTTCCCCTAATCAGCTTTAATTTGTGTGACTAGCATCTGGCAGATTGTCACAGCAGCTGATGTTTATTGGGGTCATTTTTCATTGTCATAGTATTTTAATTTCTCCATTGCATTGGGCACAAGCAGTGTTTTCTTTTCCACCATAAATTGGTTTTTCCTTTCCAACTATTTTTTTTCTTGTGCAACCCTAGCTGTTATAACCACTGAAATACAAATTCTTCTTTCTATTACTGTTGGTGTTCTCTTGTGCTACTTCTGCAGATCTCAGTGTTGATTTGTGACTGTTCAGTACTTGGAAACTTACTGAAAATTAGAGCAGTGAAACTAAGAGACCTACAGTACTACTGAAGTATTAATGTAGTGTTATTAATTTGTATTACAGTAATGCACAAAGACCCCAATTAGGATTAGGGGCCCCATCATGCATAGGCACTGAAGAAACACAAAGGGAGATATTATCTCTACCCCAAAGATTTAATTTTGGAGACGACATCTTTTGAAAGTGTAATTCTAATCTTGGTAGGAAGATCCAGAGTTTTTCTTCATCCTTGTTTCCCAAATTGTACACTGCCAACAATAGACGATAATACGAATGTGATATTGGTTTTGTATGATCATGGACAGAATGTGCAGAGGCATACCATCCATTCCCCATTCATTAAAGAGCAGTTTGCATTACTTACTAGTGGAGGTGGTCTTTCAATGATCTTGGGGTTCATTAAGTAACAAAGTAGTAATTGAGAAAGTAATAAAACAAACTGGAGAGTTACTGTGGTGAACTGCTGCACACAGCCATGCCCTGTTCCCAACCCCTGCCTCCAGGGCACATCTCCAAATTCCAGCACTCACATCACTGTCCCTTATGAGGGAGCATCTCCAAATCACAATCTTTCAAAAACGTATATCTATAGTCTTCTTGAAATAGATTATATATTTTGTCATGTTGAGAACATGATTTCTCCCTGAAGGCAGCTCTTCTGCCTATTGGGCACCGGCACCCAATTGGGTTCCCATTGAAGACAATGTGGCTTTGGGTGGGTGCATGGGCATCTACCCACACAAAACAGCTACAGGATTGGGAATCCTCTTGATTAAGTTGAAATCTGTTTTGGAAAATTCCAGCAACCAGATCTGTATGGAAAGCTAGTGCATTGTCCCAATTTGATTATCATAATTATTTAACTGAGTCTGGTTTAGCTTAAATTCAGTTAAATTGAATAAATTGTGGTTCAGTAAGTTTGAGAGTTATGACTAATTTGAGTATAGGAAAGTCTGTTTTAAGGCTTAACAATCTTAACAGATTGAGATATTCTTGCTGGCTCCTTGGGGGAAAAAAACACACACACACTCTTGCTCATTTAAAATATATATATGAGACCTGTCTTGTTACTCTTGCACTTCTTAATTCATTTAAAATATAAGCATTAATAAATCATCCAGGAATAAAGTGGATAGATCGATCACAGTTTTAGAATAAACCAGTAATACAGTGCATTTTCTGAGACCTGCTACTGCTCAAAATAATTAGATGTACAAAGTCAATTTCTTTTGATATTTAGTCTTCAGGTCTCTAAACTATATATTTCTTTTGATAAATTGATTTGTATCTAGAAAAATGTTGTCATATATGGGAGAAAAGTGTAACTGTTATCCTAGTTCTCAGTAATTACTTTACTAAAGCCATTAGCATCCCAGGCTGGCTTCCTAATGGATTCTGCTTGTCACTTGCCTTTCTGGATATTCAATGTTTGTGTCTAAAGGGAACAACAAGGAAATAGATACCAACTTTGCTTCACCTGGAGGCATATTAAAAAAATTGATAGGCAAATCACTAGTACTCTTCACAGCAAAACCACATTGGTGGGAGTGAGTTAATTTCTGTTGTACTATAGGGTGAGTAATAAGCTTCTTCCAGTGGGCATACTTCTCTTTTATTCTTCCTGTCAGCTGCACTGTATTCTAAATGATACATGGTTGTCAAGTGCCACTCCAGGCTTATGCAACCCACACAAATAAATACACTGAACACAGGTGTTTGGATTTAAGGTCACTGGCTGCAATACTTTTTCAAAATCAACTCCTTTAAAGCAAATTGTTAAAACAGTAAATAGTATCCAGCTTTGTCATAGCTAGCAAGGGTGGTGGTACCAGGGCTGGCCTTACCATGAGGCGAACTGAGGCGGCCGCCTCAGGTGCCAGACTGTGCGGGGGGCGCCACTAGGACCCAGAGGGTAGAAAATTGTGTCTGCTGCTGGTGCATATGTATTCTCTCTGCTCTAGATGCACAGAGATGGTGGAGTGCTGTGCTGGAGGAAGGAGGGCACAAGAGATATAACAGGCAGGCAGGAGAAAAGGTGAGAGGGAATAACAGAAAGCAGCAGGAGCTGCAGGGAGAGAGAGGAGGAGGAGCCTTTTATGTACCTCTCTAGCACCCCCAGAAGCCTGGACTGATTAACACCAGCTTCTCAGGGAGCTTCCTGTTTCCTGCTGCTTCCCTGAACCCACTTGAGGAGAACAGGTAGTCAACTGAAGTAGTAGGAGCCAGTTAGGCCCTTAACCCTAACCCTAACCCTAACCCACTGATATCTTCCCTCACTCAGCCCTGCTACCAGCCTGTTTATTTGTCCCCTTCAATTGAGTGTTGATCTAAAATGAGATCATACAGTACAGGCAACAAAAGTCAAACAGAAGATTGTGGCAGATCTGAAGTCAGCAAGATATTACTGTTATTCTGGACTGCACAACTGACATCAGTCATACGGAACAAATGACTTTAATGGTGCATTTTGTAAGAACAACAGAACCTAGTGAAAATGTCCCGGCAATGGTGACTGTCAGAGAACATTTTCTAGAATTTATTGACATTGATGATACTACAGGAGCTGGTATGACAAATGTGTTTCTTAAAAAGCTGGGAGATATGGGAATTGTGATAGCTGACATGAGAGGTCAGGGCTACGATAATGGTGCCCTCCCTCCACTCTGAGGCGCCCTCCCCCCCGTGGCAGCTTCTCCCCCCCGGGGAGCCGTGCGGCAGCTCTCCACCCCAGCTCACCTCTGCTCCGCCTCCTCCCCGAGCACGCTGCCCCCGCTCTAATTCTCCTCCCCTCCTAGGCTTGTGGCACCAAACAGCTGATTGGCGCCGCAAGCCTGGGAGGTGGGAGAAGTGGAGTGGCGACCGCGCGCTCGGGGAGGGGGCATAGCAGAGATGAGCTGGGGTGGGGAGCTGCCGCACAGCTCCCCAGTCCGGGATGGTGGTGTGTGCCTCGGGGGCTGGGGGGAGCTGCTGCAGGGCTCCACAACCCAGCTCATCTCTGCTATGCCCCCTCCCCGAGCACGCCGCCCCCGCCGGCAATGACAATAATTGCATAGAGCGGCCACTACGCTGGGAGAGGGAGTCTGAGCCGCAAGTGTCAGCGCGCCGCTGGCAGCCCAACCCAGGAACGCTGTAAAAAAAATTGGGGGCACCGCTTTTTGGCACCCCCAAATCTTGGCGCCCTAGGCAACCGCCTAGTTTGCCTTAATGGTAGCACTGGCCCTGGTGTTGACCTTGATATATCTGGAACAATGGAACAACTGGACAAAGCAAAGTCATACCTACAGTCTTACTGGTCAGATGAGGGATTTCAAAATGTTCTGAAGAGTGCACAGAATTTAGCAGAGGAACTTCACACTGCAGCTATTTTTCCACCCATTCAAAAATACAAGAGTCACCGAAGAAGACATTTTGATTATGAGGCATGGGATAATCCCATAAGAGACCCCAAACAACAATTTAAAGTTGAATTCTTTAACCAGGTGCTAGATTGTGCAATACAGTCAGTTGAAGAACATTTCCTGTAGCTCAAGGAACACAGCAGTATATTTGGGATGTTGTATGATATTCCAAAACTCCTCACTATACCTGAAGAAGGCCTACACCAGCAATGCAGGGCATTAGAGACAGTGTTGACAGATGATGACATGCATGATATTGATGCGAGTGGTTTAGGTGATGAACTGAAAGCCCTTTCAAGATACATTTCAGCAGGATCAACTCCAAAGGCTGTTCTGGAATATATGTGCAAAAATAAGATGACCCATCCTCTTTCCAAATGCTTTTGTTGCTCTGCGCATACTTCTAACACTTCCTGTAACAGTTGCCAGTGGAGAACACAGCTTCTCCAAGCTGAAGTTAATAAAAACACATCTACGCTCCACAATGACACAGGAGAGGCTGGTCGGCCTTGCAACCATCTCAATAGAGCATGAGCTGGCCCAGACTGTGGTCCTTCAGGAAGCAGTTCAAATCTTTGCAACCAAGAAGGCACGGAAAGCACCACTTTGATTATTAAAACAGATAAAAATGCCAGTGTTTACTATGCAGACAAGAAAAGCTACATTTGCTGTTCAGGCATTTGAAAGTTAAGTGTTACTTAAAATTTTTGAACAAGGCATTTTAAGGGTTAGTTCTCCTTTATTGGGGTAGATAGCAGAGCAGTACCATGAGAGGAGTAGAACAGGAAGAAGGCAGAATTGAGACCTTTCAAAGTTTTGGCCCAAGCGAGGAGGCACGGGGGCATCATTTGAGCTCTCCGCCTCAGGTACCAAAATGTTGTGGGCCGGCCCAGGGGTGGTACCCCTATTTCCCTGCCTTTTGTGTGGAGAAAAATGGGCATGTTAAGGGGGGAGTTCTCAAATCTGTGCCACCACTGAGGCCTGTCATTCCCAATTCGAGGCTGGCTTTGTTGTGCTGGGCTAACTTCTGTCATATACTGCAACTTGGTCACTGCTTTTTAAGTTGTGACCAAACATGAACAAACCACTTACCTATGCCCAGTCAGTAACATATCCGAAACAATCACTCCATTCAACATATGAACCAGCATTCTCTCACATTCTAATACATCTAGCTACATCTATAAGAGCTATTCCCACTGAAAATTTCCTCAGACAACTACCAAACTCTGCCCAGCCATGCCAGTTTTCCATGACAAAATATTGCTTCCTGACCCCAAATAAAGTGATCAGTGCTATCCAGTACTTCTGAGCAAAGATCTTAAATGTACTGGATATTAGCCACTTTAAACCCTGCTTGTGACCTGCAGGTACCCATTGTGACCTGTAGACAGGTGCATGAGGGAGATCCTTAATGTTCCTCCACTGCTTGCTGGACTTTTATTTCTGTCCCCTCACAAAGTGCCAGGTATCTGTTGCCAGCTCACAAACTCCTCCAAGGCCTGTGCCAGCCAGGAGAAGAGGGACAATAAAGGGGAACTAGATGGATGTCGAGCCACAAAGGAAAGGTAGCACTGAAATATCTGGTTTCTGGAGACCTGAAAAAGCCCTCCAGTCTCGGGGAGACTTCTAAAAGTGGTAAAAATCCATTTGATTTTCATAGAGCAACCTGGGCAAAATACCATTCATTGTTTTTGATGTAGTTTTGCAAATAGTTTTGTGTCACCCTTAAGGAGTGATCATAGAATCATAGAATCATAGACTATCAGGGTTGGAAGGGACCTCAGGAGGTCATCTAGTCCAACCCCCTGCTCAGAGCAGGACCAATTCCCAACTAAATCATCCCAGCCAGGGCTTTGTCAAGCCAGGCCTTAAAAACCTCCAAGGAAGGAGATTCTACCACCTCCCTAGGTAATGCATTCCAGTGCATCGCCACCCTCCTAGTGGAATAGTGTTTCCTAATATCCAACCTAGACCTCCCCCACTGCAACTTGAGACCATTGCTCCTTGTTCTGTCATCTGCCACCACTGAGAACAGCCAAGCTCCATCCTCTTTGGAACCCCCCTTCAGGTAGTTGAAAGCAGCTATTAGATCCCCCCTCATTCTTCTCTTCTGGAGACTAAACAATCCCAGTTCCCTCAGCCTCTCCTCATAAGTCATGTGCTCCAGACCCCTAATCATTTTTGTTGCTCTCCACTGGACTCTTTCCAATATTTCCACATCCTTCTTGTAGTGTGGGGCCCAAAACTGGACACTACTCCAGATGAGGCCTCACCAATTTCGAATAAAGGGGAATGATCACGTTCCTCGATCTGCTGACAATGCCCCTACTTATACAGCCCAAAATGCCGTTAGCCTTCTTGGCAACGAGAGCACACTGTTGACTCATATCTAGTTTCTCGTCCACTGTGACCCCTAGTGAATATTGAGCATTCAAAACAATCTTTGTTTTATACAGTAAAATAATCACCAAATTATTAGGGCTTGGTTGACCCCAACTTAGCCCTCCCCTACCCAGTGCTGAGAGGATTATGGCCAAACTGAGCTGTACAATAACAATCCCTGAAGGTAAAATGGCCTCTAGGGTGTCATTACAAGTCAGTGAAATTTACAGTATCTTCTAACTGCTATCCATGGACAGAGAAAAGAGGTATTATTAACCTCATTTTACACATGGAAAAGATAGTCCCAGATCCTCAAAGGTATTTAGGCCCCTAGCTTCAATGGAAGTTAGGATCCTAAATATTTTAGAAGATCTGGGCCAGAGAGATTATTCTTCTCAACCATGGGCAAGTCACTTAATGGATTAGAGATCTCCTGAGTCCCAATCCAATGCCGTAACCACAAGACAATTTTTCAGGAAATGCTGAACCGTTATATTGTATCTTCTTTCACTCATCAAAATTCTTCCGTATTCTGCAGCATATCACAGAGATTTCAATAGCAACAGTAGCCTAGGGGAAACAATTTTCCTTTTCAGCAGTGAAAGCACACCATTGTCACAAAAGCTGTGCTACGTCAATATTAGAACAATAGCATTTTGCCATTGCTGTAATCTTGACCAGGTATGCTCTATTACTGCACAATTTAGCTCTTTAGATTTTAGAGGGCATCTCTGTAAATTGAAAAATGTCACATATATTGGACTATGGTACACTATCACTTCTTACTCTATAGATGATCATGGGTTATATTAGTACCTATTTCAACTATAAAAATACTCAGTGTAATTGCCTCTGGAAGTATTATAAAATAGTTTCCTTTCTTCACCTTATGGGATTTGAATAAATCAGAGCTGGATACCCCCTGAATCATTTTTGAGATTTTCAGTATAATTAAGCATGTTGAGATTTTTCTCTGTATTGCTTTTATTGTAATGGTTCATGGAAAACTACTAGATTTGACTTTTATGGGAGTCCAAAGATGGAATTTGGTTCATGGCTATTTGTCAGAGCTAGCTAGCTATTCACTTTCATGTGCTGGTGTAAGTGTGTAAAGGGATCAATCATGCACTTAGCACTGGGCACAGTCCAAGTAGTCCCATTGCAACAAATGGGACTACTCAAGTAATAAGCACTACATTCGGGGCTGATAGTCAGCTGGTGAAGTCAATGTAGCTATGACAATTTACACCAGTTGAGGATCTACTCCTTATTATTTGCAGGACCAGGCTCCAACTCACTCTAACTCAGATTACAGCCACAGTGAGCCCTGCAAAGCTAAAGTTGCTTAGGCGTCAGCCCCACATTGCAGGGCTAGGGGCCCTGGGTTGCAGTCCTGTGTGATAGGGCTTTGACTTTCTGCCCTGGGCCCAGCAAGTCTAATGCCAGTCATGCTTTGCGGACCCCCTGAAACCTGCTCGCAGCCCCCCAGGGGGCCCTGGACCTCTGGTTGAGAACCACTGCTCTACTTGATCCAATGCTTCTCTTGTTGTACTGTTTCTGACAAATTTTTGCATTCTTTTATTTTTCATGTTCAATTTTATGTAGGCAGTGGAAATCAGAAAAGGTCCCTATGGTACTTGAATGGATTTCAGAAACTTCATTGTGTACCACCTCTGATGGTCTGGTTTGTAGACTGAAAACTATTAATGAAATGTCTCCAAAAACTTTGATTAGATACAATGCTCTACAACACTCTGTTCCTTGAAGGCAAGAGGACTCCCTATGGGTGGATATAACCAACTATCCAGATGTTTTAGATATGGGCCTATGTTTGTGCTATTTATATTTTTAAGTCCTGGTAAATCTAACAGAATCTTTGACAGAACCTATATATTCTATTAAATTTAAAAATTATTTAAAATTCTGATTACTAGTCAAAACATATTTACTCTTTAGGGTAAAGTCCATTGAAGTCTATGGAAAGACTTCTACTGAGATGTAGTGGGCTTTGGATTGGATCAGACCTAGCACAATAAAATTACATGGGTGGCAGTTTCTTTATCAGGTCATTTTTTTTTCAGTAAAAAGTACTAGAGGCAAATGTATGCATTCAAAAATACTGGGGGCACAATTCTAAACCAGATTGATATGTGAATATATGTTTGAAAAGTTACTTAAAATTGGGTTTTGTTGGACTGGAATTGATGAGCCACAGGATTCTGTCATGCTCTATAAGTGTTTAAATCTGCATGCTTTCCATGTTTCTGAGGTTAAAGATCAAAATGGGGCATTTTAGCACAAGATATCGCTTCAGTTTCATATTCTAAAAATTGCTTTGAAGTACATGCCAGAAGCAAAAATTATTTCTGACCTTATATGAAATAACTCATTTTCTGCAGCTTCGTTAGATGTGAAGTCAGTAATTGCTCAAGAAAAAAATATATTTGTAAAACAGTAACATAAAAGCCCTAATGCCAGCTTTAGCATTCAGAACATTATGTGCTAAATTGCGGCATGTAGTCACAAGTCCTGCCCAAGGAGGTACATCAAGGACATTGTGTCTCAGGCAGGTGCTGTCTGCTCCAGTGCTGTTTCATGTTTATGGGAGCAGAGGGCTGGTACAGAATGTTTCCTCTGGCAGGCCAGCCCCACTGTGCAGGTTGGTGCTGGAAAAACATGTAGCCATGGCCTCATCCTCCTGTCCCCAACCCCTTTTAACTACCTTCTTGGTAGCGGTGGGTGGGAGAACAGGAGCAGTCAATCTCTGCATTACCAAGAATACAAGGAGCAAGGGATTGCCATTGTGTGCTGTCCCTGAACAGCTCCACAAGCTTCTATCTCTGAATAGCTGAGCAAAGGCAGCACTCAGTCTGGCCCTGTGTAGATTTATAATGATCCCTGAAGAATTTTGAGTCCATAAATTTTTTTGGCAGCTTTTGGCAAGAGTAGAATTAAATGCTATTTGAAAGGAAACGTACTAATTTTCCTCAGATCTTCACTCTGAAATACCAAGCCAGCATCTCTACTGCTGCGAGAGGGAGGGGTAAATTAGATCACACTGTGCTAGCAAGGCTCACTTGGAATTTTCACTAAAAGGGAGGCCAGGACTTGTTATCAGAATCCTTGGGGGGTTTCTGCTTGGGGATGAGGAGGCAATTTTAGTTTTGTCAAGGATTCCAGAAAAGCCCCACCAGCTGCTTAAGTTGGTGCTCTGAATCAATGCATCATCTCCTGAATACAAACCAGTGATGTTCAATATTTAGCTTACATTGGCCACCTCTGGCTTCTGTTAACAAGAGGTTGCTTTTTGTCCTGACTCTTCATTGGATTTTTTGCCATCATAAGTCCTGGATGAATCAGCCAATTATAGAATCATAGATGTGTGAAAATGTAGGATCAGAAGGGACCTTGAGAGGTCATCTAGTCCAGTCCCTTGCACTCAAGGCAGGACTACATAATAACTAGATCATTCCTGAAAGGTGTTTGTCTAACCTGTTCTTAAATACTTCCAATAGTGGAGATTTCTCCTCCTTGTAACAACCTGTTATATACTTGCAAATTGTTATCATGTCCCCACTCAGTCTTCTCTTCTCCAGACTAAACCAACCTAATTTTTTCAATCTTTCCTCATAGTCATGTTTTCTAGACCTTTAATCATTTTTATTCTGGACTTTCTCCAGTTTGTCCAAATCTTTCCTAGAATGTGGTGCCCAGAACTGGACACAATGCTCCAGCTAACACCTTGTCAGCGCAGAGTGGAAGAATTACTGCTTGTGTCTTGCTTACAACACTGCTGCTAATTCATCCCAGAATGGTTTACTTTTTTTGCAACAGTGTTACAATATTTACTCATATTTAGCTTGTGATCAACTATAGCCCCAGATCCACTTCCACAGTACTCCTTCCAAGGCAGTCATTTCCCATTTTGTATGAGTGCAGCTGATTGTTCCTTCTTAGTGGAGTATTTTGCATTTATCCGTATTGAATTTCATACTATTTATTTAGGACTACTTCTACAGTTTGTCCAGATCATTTTGAATTTTAATCCTATCCTCCAAAGCACTTGCAACCCCTCACCGCTTGGTATCGTCCACCATCTTTATAAGTGTACTCTCTATGCTATTATCTAAATCATTTACAAAGATATTGAACAGGGCTGATTCCTGTGGGTCCCCACTCAATATGCCCTTCCAGCTTGACTGTGAACCATTGATAACTACTCTTTGGGAATGATTTTCCAACCAGTTATACACCCACCTTATAGTAACTCCATCTATGCTGTATTTCCCTAGTTTGAGGAGGTCATGTGAGACAGTATCAAAACCCTTACTAAAGTCAAGATATATCACATCTTGTGCTTCCCCCCATCCACAAGGCTTGTTACCCTGTCAGAGAAAGCTATTAGGTTGCTTTGACATGATTTGTTCTTGACAAATCCATATTGACTGTTACTTATCACCTTATTATCTTCTAGGCGTTTGCAAATCGATTGCTTGGTTATTTGGTCCATTTTCTTTCCAGGTACTGAAGTTAAGATGACTGGTCTGTAATTTCCCGATTTATCCTTATTCCCCTTTTTATAGATTTGCACTATATTTGCCCTCTTCCAATCCTCTGGAATCTCTCCCATCTTCCATGAGTTTTCAAAGATGATCATTAATGACTCAGATATCTCCTCAGTCCACCTCTTGAGTATTCTAAGATGTATTTCATCGGGCCCTGCTGACTTGAAGACATCTAACTTGTCTACATAATTTTTAACTTGTTCTTTCCCTATTTTAGCCTCAGATCATACCTCATTTTCACTGGCATTCACTATGTTAGACATCCAATTGCTGCTAACCTTTCTGGTGAAAACTGAAACAAAAAAATCATTTAGCACTTCTGCCATTTACATACTTTCTGTTATTGTCTTTCCCCCCTCATTGAGTAATAGGTCTACCCTGTCCTTGATCTTCCTTTAGCTTCTAATGTATTTGTAGAATGCATTCTTGTTACCCTTTATGTCTCTAGCTAGTTTAATTTCATTTTGTGCCTTGGCCTTTCTGATTTTATCCCCCCATGCTTTTGTTGTTTTTTTATACAGTATTCATCCTTTGTAATTTGACCTAGTTTCCACTTCTTGTAGGATTCTTTTTTGAGTTTCAGATCATTGAAGATCTCCTGGTTAAGCCAGGGTGATATCTTGCCATACTTCCTGTCATTCCTATGCAGTGGGATAGTTTGCTCATGTGTACTTAATAATGTCTCTTTGAAAACTGCCAACTCTCTCGAACTGTTTTTCCTCTTAGACTTGCTTCCCATGGCATCTTACCTACCAACTTCCTGAGTTTACTAAAGTCTGCCTTCTTGAAATCCATTATCTTTATTCTGTGGTTTTCCCTCCTACCATTCTTTAGAATCATGAACTCTATCATGCTGAGAATAATCATGCTAAGAAACATGGAAATTAATCTTGATCCTCTTTTTGAGACTCCAGATTTCTAGGATGAGCAAAATGGACACAGCGTTCTGCTAAATGATTTAGAACACCATGTATGAGTGAGTAAAATAGAATAGAAACTGCTTATTCAAAATGTGAGAGACATTTCTGTTTTGTGGCATGTGGCATTCATGTCAATGAAATGAAAGTGTCTAGGATAGTCTGTTATGGAATTATCTTTTTGATAATCTTTTTGTTCTTTGATCTATCAGCAGAAATATGCAGGTAATATCTGCTTCAGAATATCTTTATAACTGGGGATGACAATGTGAATGTGTTTTAGAAAAGGTAATTACTAAGGTTGTGTATGGTACCTGAATCCTTGAATAAACAAAACACACTTAAGTGTTGTCCCAAATGTGGTCCAAGTATAGTTCTGCAAATATTTCTCATAACTAGATCAGCAAATTGAGAATACATATTTGTGATAGAGAAGGATTTGGTAAAAACTGTGCTTTCCTGATAGTGTGCAGAGTTTCTGAAAATCAAGTTAAATGTGAGACTCTCCCAGATGGTAAAATTTCACTCCAAGGAATTTAAATTGGTACTCAAAATGTCATTGTGTTCAAGAAGATTCTTTTGCATTTCTAAAGTGAAAGCTGCAATGTATTCTAATCACTACCACTTATTAGAAAGAAGAGTAAATGTGCACAAAAATTGCAGATATCAATTTACCCTCCTCCTCCTTTAAAAAAAAAAGCGCGTCCTGTAACGTCTCCTACTTTTCCTGTGTTGTAACCTACATAATGAGACATTACTTTCTTCTGGGAAATAGTAACAAATAAAATAAAATAAAAAAATCTCTGAGAGACAGACATCAGCACTGTTCCGTTATGGACAGATTTCTTTCCCCTTAAATACCACCTGTCACAGTCTCTAGATATAGGTTTTGGTCCTAAGAAGTATTTTTTTTAATCAAACACTTTATTACATGGTCTGTAGCACCGAGTGAACATTTGATTACCAATAATCATCAAAATACCATTTAAGAGTATGATGTAATAGCTAATATTTTCTGTTGCCTTGAGGTCTTCTGCCTTTCTTCAGATTCCTTGTCATTTTAATACTTATTTAGTAAGTCATTGTTTCGATATATTGTGTTATAACCAGTGCAATTTTCTTTTAAGTTTTGCATAATTTTTTGTTATCTCAAGTTTGATATATGCATTATGCTATCTGTGAGTCAATGCAAAGTAAGAAATGCTTACTTGATTAAAATATTGAAATTTAGAACTTTACTTTGCTATGTGGTATGCAGTATTGACAGCTAATTCATATAACAGATGTCACTTCTGTCTCAAAATCAAGCTAATTATGTTGAAAAATATTAAATTATTTTTCAAAATTGAAATCTTGACAAACTCTTCTGAAAGAAAAATGGAAACGATTGTTCTGACATTAAACAGATATTTTTGTGTGCCCCTACATTAATATGCACCATTGTCTCACATTTGTTGCATAGTTCATTAATGTTTTGTGAAAAACAGTACTATATGGATATTCTTCTGTGTCCCATGAAATGATCGTGCTTAAATGAAAAAAGATACAAATTAGCAATTAAATTTGAGACCAAAAACATAACAGATAGTGCATGGGTCCTCAAACTTTATTGTAGTGTGTCTTGTGGACCACCACATCTCCCATTCACAATTGTATAATGTTCCATGGCAGCTCCAGTAACATCTTAGGTGGAAAGTATTGTGAAAAAACTTGGTTCGTAATTCTGTGTAATTAAAAAATGCTCTTTAGTTCATGTGTCCCTCCTATCTCTTCTGTTCCTCTCTTCTTCTTCCTGCTTATGTTTCCCTGTTGCCTGGTCCTTCTCTCCACTGCACATGACTCCCTGCCACTTGGTTCTCTTGTTCCCTAGATATTTCTTCCCTGACTAGACCTCTTCTCTTCTTTGTCCTCTGCACACATTGCCTGGCTGCTTCATTCCTTTCTTTACTGTTCTGGTGGACTTTTCTCTCCTGATGGTCACTGGCAACTCCAGTCCCACCTGAGAGCAATTCCTGTTTCCTCTCCTCCTTCTCCTCGTAGTTGTTGCTGCGGCAACTAGTGGAGGCAGCTAGAGTAGATTCTCCCCTTTGTTTCAGGCTGCTAATACAGAGCCCCAGGCTCTTTTTTACAATGAAGAGCCAGGACACTTGTAGAAGCAGTTAGAAACGAGAAGAGCTAACACCATATGACCTGCTAGTTCTCAGCTGCCTGCGAGTGATCATTGTTACCAGCTCCTGTGATTTTATGGCAAGTATCTCAATATTTGGCCCCAGCTCCTGGAGTCAAGTGATTGTGAGAATCTTCGCTTTCATTTTTAAAAAAAAGTTTCTAGCCATCATGCTTGCAAAGAAAAACTTGAAAACGTGACCTGAGTTACACCCTAAAGCAGGGGTGGCCAACCTGAACCTGAGAAGGAGCCAGAATTTACCAATGTACATTGCCAAAGAGCCACAGTAATACATCAGCAGCCCTCCATCAACTCTTGCCCTCCAACCCCCAGCGCCTCCTGCCTGCCACAATCAGCGGTTTCCCATGCACAGGAGGCTCTGGGGAGGAGGGGGAGGAGCGAGGGCATGGCAGCCTTGGGGGAAGGGACGGGGAGTGGGGGCAGGGCCTGGGGCAGAGCAGGGGGTTGAGCATTGAGCACCCCTTGGCACACTGGAAAGTTAGCATCTGTAGCTCCAGCCCCGGAGTCAGCACCTATGCAAGGAGCTGCATATTAACCTCTGAAGAGCCGCATGCGGCTCTGGAGCCACAGGTTGGCCACCCCTGTCCTAAAGGCTCAGAAAACAAAAGAAAGGAACTGTTTTCTTTTTGATGTCTAACTTATGATTTGAGAGTACCTGGGGTTTGCAGTGCTGATTGGTACATTGACTACAGTTTGGGAATTGCTGAGATAAACTAGCCTCTCTCTCAGTGAAAGAGAGAGAGAATCCAAAATGTAGAAGTGGATTTGTACTAGGATAAAGATCTATACCCTTTACTTTTGGAGAAATTCACTTCCAGAATTTAACTTAATGGGTCAGGCCAATCTCCACCAAAAAGTAGAACTATCCCATGTTTCACATGACCACTGACAGCACTGCATTCTGAATGGAACTCTCAGATCAATGTAGCTTTCAGTATTGTTTCCCATGAACTCTTCATTTTTGGAAACAATCATTGAAAGATTTTAAGAATATTAAACTGTTCAGCTGGGAGCCTACCGTATATATATACCGTATATTAGCCTGTTGGTTTATAAGCTGATCCCCCAAGATGGTTAGGTAAAAATAGCAAAAACTGTATGACCCTTTCATAAGCCAACCCTATATTTCAGGGGTTGGCAAACTTTGGTTCCTGGCCCATTAGGGTAAGCTGCTAGTGGGCCTGGACATTTTGTTTACCTGGAGCATCTGCAGGCATGGAGCCCCTGGGGTCCCAGTGGCCGCAGTTTGCCGTTCCCAGCCAATGGGAGCTGCAGGAAGTGGCGCACCACTTCCTGCAGCTCCCATTGGCTGGGAACAGCAAACCGCGGTCACTGGGAGCCCAGGGGCTCCATACCTGCAGATGCTCCAGGTAAACAAAACGACAATGTATTAGATATTCAATTCAATGATTCCATAGCGTTTAAAATCATCAAATTTTGGTGTAGACCTGTTTATGAGCCGACCCCCACTCTTTGATGCGTCACTTTTACCAAAAATATCTGGCTTATGAACGAGTACATACAGTATTCACTTTTTGGAACTGTAGCATATCCTGGCACCAAGTCACTGTGAGCTAGAAAATTAGAGATATATATTTTTGCAGAAATGAAACAATTTTTGCAAAATAAATATATTAGAGAAACATTAATTACCAAGAGCCCAATCTTCTTCCCATTGAAATTTGGCCATTATTTAAACAGGAACTGGATCATGCACGAAAATAATACTTAATATGAAAAATAATTTACTGTACAAAAGAATTTCATCACTATCTGTCTCTCAGTAGCACAGATATAGTCAGACAGACAGCTCTAAAAGGCCAGTTTTAAAAAAGGATTAAAAATCCAAGACTAGATGTTGCCCTTGTCTTATGTATGAAGAGAAAGGAAAATGACACAGAACTGGGGAAAGGAGTGAAGTGCACGGGCAGGAGCGGGAAGGGAGAGAGGGGAGGAGAAATGATGGCTGTTGTGGCTTACTTTCTCCCATTCTGAAAAGCCACCATAAGAATAAGTACTTCCAAAGTACTTCCCCAATGCACACATTGAGCACAGACACTGCTCCGTCAAGCCCCTTCCTTGCCCCTCTTCTTTTTGGAGTGGTTAGAGTCATGCAGAAGAGCTAAAGGACATGAAAATTAGTTGCCTGTCAAACAAAATTATTATTTTGTTTTCAGTTACCTTTTTGTGGCTATTTTTAGTTAAATGTAGATGCATTTCTAAATGAAACATCATTGTGAATTGAAAAGCTGCCACATTTTGACTTTTTTTTTGAGAGAGAGAGGGGCTGACACTTTCCTGTTGTCTTTTTTTTTTTTTTTTGAGAGGGGCTGACACTATTTGCTGAATCTGGCCTGAATTTTCAAAAGGTTTCAGTCAACCTGAAACTGTTTTTCAGCAAATAAACTATTAGATGAAAATTTCTTTGCCCAGCTCTAGTTGTGACTGATCTCTACACAGAGGACTCAAGGGGGGAAGCTCCTAGTACCCTCCGTCCTCTCATGCACCAATCCAGGAGCTGGTCACAATCAAGCCTATGTAAGTAATTATGGTTTGCCTATCTAAAATTTCTGTTTATTGTAACTGAAGGTGGTATATTCTTCACTTTCTGTCAAGGACTATTATGTAACTAAATGGCAAAAAATGTTATCATATAGTTAAGGTTGTTCAGGGATAGCTTGTGCCCTTCCAGAATGTTGAGTTCAGCAAAATTCAAACCTCAGAAAACCAGAAAATATGGAGTTAAGGTAAACATCCATGTAACCTTAACTCTGCCCCCTGGATCTGGCAATAGGAATACTAGGAATTACCTGCATGCTCTTGAGCTGCATTTTCTGTGTGTGAGTTGTATCTGTATTGAATGATTTGAATGGGAGAAGATGGAGATTACTTTGAGGTGCATCTGTAAGAAACTGAGACATGTATGGTCAGGCCTAGTGGTTGGAGCAGCAGTTGTCATTCCTAGTGCTCTGGCTGGACTCAAGCCAGCGGTCAGAGCAGGAATCAAGGACAAGCTAGAAAAAGGATGGATCAGGCACAGGCTGGGCTGGAACAGGAGCAGTCTGTCAGAACCACCAAGCAGAGGGGGATGCTCCTGGCAAGGTAGCGACGATGAGCAGACTGGAATGGCTGCTGTCATTGGGATCTTATATCCCTGGCCTTGGGGTCACCTGGATAGAACTGTACCTCTGGATTGTCTGAGCCCTAGTTGATTGACAGCGCCCTCAAGTAATCAGGCTGAGTGATGACTCATCAGGCTCAGAGAGCACTCATCAGGATCAGAGACGACTCATTACAGCATCACAGAGCTGTGGTTGTGATATGAGGAGAGCAGGGTTTGTGCCCTCCCATGTGTGTAAGTAAAGGAAAGGGGAGTATGTTTATTGCCGGGGCTGTTGTAAAGGCCAAAAGTATAACTGGGTTCAAAAAGAATTAGATAAGTCCATGGAGTCCATCAATGGCTATTAGCTTAGATGGTCAAAGATGCAACTCCATGCTCTTGGGATCCCTAAACCTCTGACTGCTAGAAGCTGGGACTGGGTGACGGGGATGGATCACTCAATAAATTGCCCTGATCTGTTCACTCTCTCTGAAGCATCTGGTACTGACCTAGCCACTGTCGGAAGACAGAATACTGGGCTAGATGGGCCATTGTTCTGACCCAGTATGGTTGTTCTTATGTATTTTAGCATATGACAAAGGAATTGGGTTTAGGACTTTATCTTCACTTAAATTATTGATGTAAACAGGGCTTACAGGCATCGTGAATATCCGTCCTCACTTTGACTCACTCTCCAGTATCTAATAGTTTTAGATTGCCAAAACATTAAACATAGCAGTGCAGTTGCTTATTCTAATGTGGGGTTGCTGGGATATTGTGACTGATTCCACCACTAAGTTGCTTACTTATATGGCATATCTCCGTCTCTAAAAGGAAATAAATGCTCTTACCCCATCTAGGCTTGCCAACTTTCTAATTGCACAAAACCGAACATCGTAGCCCTGCCCCTTCCCCAAGGTCCCTCCCTTCACTCACTACATTCCCCCTCCCTGGGTGGCTTGCTCTCCCCCACCCTCACTCACTTTCCCTGGGCTGGGGCAGCGGGTTGTGGTATGGGAGGGGATGAGGGTTCTAACTGGGCGTAAGGGTTCTGGGGTGGGGCCAGAAATGAAGTGTTCAGGGTGCGGGAGAGGGCTTTGGGCTGGGGCTGGGGTTGAAGGGTTTGGGGTTTAGGAGGGGGCTCCAGGCTGGGGAATGGAGCTGAGGGATTCGGAGTTTGGTAGGGGGCTGCAGGTTGGGGCAGGGGATTGGGGTGCAGGCTCTGGGGTGGGGCCAGGGAGGAGGGATTCAGGGTGCAGGAGGGGGCTCCGGGTGTAGGGGGAGCTCAGGGCTGAGACAAAGGGATGGGGGGGCTTACCTCGGGCAGCTCCCGGTCAGCGGCACAGCGGGGCTAAGGCAGGCTAGTCCCTGCCTGTCCTGGCACTGCACTGCACCCCGGAAGCGGCCAGCAGCAGGTCTGGCTCCTAGGCAGGGCGGGTGGGGGCAGGAGGCTCTGCGCATTGCTCTTGCCCGCAGGCACCGCTCCTCCCTCCCCTAGCTGCCATTAGCCATGGTTCTTGGCCAGTGGGAATGCAGAGCCGATGCTCAGGGCGGGGGCAGCACGTGGAGCCCCATGCCCCCCCTCTCCTATGAGCCGGACCTGCTGGCTACTTCCAGGGTACAGCGTGGTGCCAGGACAGGTAGGGACTAGCCTCCCTTAGCCCAGCAGCACCGCCGACCGGACTTTTAATGATCCAGTCGGTGGTGCTGACCGGAGCTGCCAGGGTCCCTTTTCAACCGGCCATTCCATTTGAAAACCGGACACCTGGCAACCCTAACCCCCAACCTGTGGCATTCTAGCATGCAAGTGCTTCACTGAAGTATACTCAGTTCTTGCTTCTTCTTAAAGTCGCGTCCCTATGGGTGCTCCACTGTAAGTGTGCTTGCATCCCTGTACTGCTGATCGGAGAACTTCGGTAGCAGTGTCCATTAGAACCGCACATGCGCTGTCTCTCCTTGTGCCTTGCCATGAGGCTAGTCAGTGTGCTCAGGCTAACCTCCTTAAGTCCCTTCTCAACCACCCCGGCTAGAGATGGAGCTATTTGCAGTCAGTTATGACATTGCTTTCAATTTTGCATTTCTGTAGTTCGTTAGCCTCCTAGTACTTAGTGTAGTTATAGTTATAGTTTCCCCTTTTTTTATCTTTTCTCTCTTAAATTTTGTTAAAAAAAGACTTTATTTTCCCAGGTTTTTTACCTCATAGGTGACCTTTCCTCTAATGGGGTTTGCCTGATTCACTGGCTTCAAGTGCCTCTCTTGCAAAGAGGCGATCCCTGTCACAGACAAGCACTCCCAGTGCATACTTTGCCTCAGAGAAGGACATATTCAACAAAAGTGTTGTTTCTCCTAGTAACTCAGGTCCAGATTTCTTAAGGATAGAGAGCTCAGTCAGAAGATCGTTTCCATGGGGACGGCTCTCTGACTCTTTCCAGACCTGCTCCACAAGTCATCTGGCAGACATGAGTCTTCCCCACAGCCCTCAATGTTTAAAGGCTGTGGGTAGAAGAAAAAAGCCGCTGACCCCTCTCAGAAATTGTTGAAAAAGAGAGCAAGAAGTCCCCACCGTGAGCCCTGAGAAAGTCACAAACAATCTCGAGCATACTTGGTATCCTCGGTACCATCAGCACCAAGACAACCCCAGCCCAGAACCACGGCTCACGGAAATGTACAGCAGCAGGTAACTGTTGACAAGCCTATGGACCCGATGGGCATGGGCACTGAGTCAACAAGGACAGGAGGGTGATCTCTCACCTCTGTGCAGCCAGTGGCCTGTGTTCCCCACTGACATGCTGGAGCCTCCACATTTATTTATTGACCAATAAAATTTGCAGAATGTTGCAGAATTTTAAAATATTGTGCTCAAATTTTGTTTTTGGTCCAGAATTTTAAAATTTTTGGTGCAGAATTCCCTCAAGAGTAGAACGTGGAGACAATGATGAAGATCTTAACTTTTTTTTAAAGCTTTCTCCTACTATAATTTGGAGAGTTTGGGATCTGATTCTGAAAAAGGCTGCCTTATCTTCATTTCTTAAACTTGTTGTGTGGATTTTCTTTTTATTACCAGTTTTGTAATAGGTAGCTGAGTTTGTTAGTGTTAGTCACTAATACTGAAAGAGTTCTGTTTTTTCATAATTGGTAAATTAGTTTTAATTTTAGTTCCTAATTTCTAGAGAGGAGTGTAGCTCACAGCCTTTCAATTATTTATATGGTTTATTGTGTGCATTTGTATTTTCAGCTGAGCGGTGCCTGAACTGTGACAGTTGCAGTCTACACCATGTTATTTATTTTGTTTTCAGTGGCTATCTATTGCAGTGGTGGGTGAGTGATCCTTATGTAAAAAAGAGCGAAGAATCAGATCTTTACTTGAAGTCAACAGGAGTATTACCTTCTGCAACAGGGTATACAAATCCTACACTGGTAAGGAAGGAGTTAAGCAGCTGCTCTGGGCCTAGGCGGCTCCAGCCCACCAAAACTTCAAAGCATACATGTCTTGGAGGAGGAACTCAAAAGGAGAACAGACCAACAGTGCAGAGGGTGGAGGTGAGCTACTGAACTACATTCTGAGCTCCTGGGAAGGAGCACTGTAGGGAGTCCAGGTGCTTGAGATCTCTGGCTATGGGGACATTGCCAGACTCACAGAGAAGATACTTTTAACACTCAGAAGATCTGAGACTTTACCTTTCATTTCAGTTGCTTAATGTTTATTTGATCTCTTGGGAAAGAGGGTACTGGGTAGGAAGTGATCCAAGGAAGCAGCAGTATAGCCTTTTTCGGTGCAGGACATAGCTGCCTGCCACTGGGCCCTGGATGGGAACCCAATAGAGAGGGTGGGCCTACCAACCCCTAGAAGATGCAGAAGGCAGAAAGCCTATGGCTGTTATGAGGGAATCTGAACAAGAGAAAACTCTGAAGTCAGAAGGATCAAGACCTTGAGTTCCTCAGCCAGGGGAGGCCTGGAGCGCCTCACCTGACAGATGGGGCTACTCTTTGCTGGAATCTATGTATACCCCAAAATGGATAAGCATAAATGTGACCTGGCTGGAGGGCGGAGTCACAAGACAGTCAAACCAGTGCAGGCCCAGAGTGGCTGTCCATAGGGCGTGCCTGGAAAGAGGAGAGGATTTGATCTCGAAATGTTTTATAATATGATTATTCTGGATGCTGTATTTTGTTAGGACTGAGGATTTTTCTGAAAAGTGTGAACTGTAGCTTCTTGAACAAATTGATGCATTTTGGAAATAATATTTATATAATTGTTTAGTGTTAGATCTTTTTCAGCTTTACTGGTTTAAAAATGCTTAACAAAAAATTGATAGTCTGATCTTCTAAATAATTTTGTGGTAATAGTAATCACCAATAAGATGAATACTTCTCGATTGCACTGGCCTCGTTAACACTAGAAAAGTACTTTTCCCTCTCTTGATATTCACCTCTTCTTGTCAACTGTTAAGAATAGGCCATTTCCACCTTAATTGAATTGGCCTTGTTAGCACTGACCCCCCACTTGGTAAGGCAACTCCCATCTTTTCATATGCTCTAATATTTATACTGCTTACTGTATTTTTCACTCCATGCATCTGATGAAGTGGGTTTTAGCCCACAAAAGCTTATGCCCACATAAATTTGTAGTCTCTACGGTGCCACAAGGACTCCTCATTGTTTTAACATGGCTTTGTTAGCTATTTATAAGGAATGGCCTTAATTACGATTTATATACTTTTCTAATATGTCTTTAAAGGTTGAATTTGGATCATTTAGCCTGCTGGTTGCTTAATCCTTTCTGGCTGAGTGTCACAACTTAAATTTGAGTTAATGCTTTATTCTTTTGATGGTAATTTAAATATCAAGATTATTATATGGTCCTATCCT
Organism: Chrysemys picta bellii; assembly: GCF_011386835.1. Taxonomy (NCBI): domain Eukaryota; kingdom Metazoa; phylum Chordata; order Testudines; family Emydidae; genus Chrysemys; species Chrysemys picta. The sequence goes on along the minus strand of NC_088791.1, from coordinate 86,495,341 downwards.
GAAAACACTGAAGCAATGAGTTCAATGAGACTACTGAATGAGGTAGGGTACTACTGAATGGGAGTAATGGTGGCAGATTATGACCCAAGATAATCAAAACATTGACAACCAATGGTTTCTCCTTTGTACACGTTATAAATATGAATTTTAAATTAAAATGTATTCTGCACATTTAGAAGAGGTGCTCCTTCCAGAGGGCCTGATCCTGCTAACAGTTGTACAGGTGTAACTTCACTCACCTGAGTTGTTCCACTGGAATTAATTTGGCTACTTGTATGCGTAAAATTACACACATGTGTAACTGTATGCTGGCTTGGGTCCCTATGCAGGAGATATGTCGGAATGCATTGTTTTCTCTTGGAAGAATTAACTAAACAGTTTTTTCTACATTTTAATACTTTTGAAAACAGCAGTGATTACCATAAGAAAAATGCTGCCTGTTTGAGAGGTAATTATAAGGATATGGAATTGACAACAAAATTAGTGCACTTAGTTTTTATCACGTTATTAGCATCATCTACATGCAGACTGAATAAATCTGTTTTGTGCTGCTGCTGGCTAATTAGAAATATTAATATATTTATTGCAGGGAAAAATACTGATTGGTCATAAATAAACCCCATTAAAAATGATTATCAGTAGTCAAATATAAACTTCTAAGCAGATGGATATAACTGATGTATTTAGTTCCTGTTGTCTGAAAGTTTAACCAATTACATCCTAACCAGCAGGGCCGGCTCCAGGCACCAGCCCACCAAGCTTGTGCTTGGGGCGGCACCTGGAGGGGGGCGGCGCGGCGTTCCGGCCCCCGGGGAGAGCGGGGCCACGGCCAGGCTCGCCGCCCTGCCCCCTGCGCTCTGGCCGCCGGGGGGAGAGCCGAGCCCCGGCCGGGGCTCGCCGCCCTGCCCCCGGCACTCTGGCCACCGGGGGGAGAGCCGAGCCCCGGCTGGGGCTCGCCGCTCTCCCCCCGGTGCTCTGGCCGCCCTCCCCCCCCGGCGCCCTCCCCCCGGCTGCCGGGGGGAGAGCGGCGAGCCCTGGCTGGGGCTCGCCGCCCTCTCGCCGCCCTGCCCCCTGCGCTCTGGCCGCCGGGGGGAGAGCCGAGCCCCGGCCGGGGATCACCGCCTCCCCCCGGAGCTCCGGCCGCCCTCCCCCCCCCCCCCCCCCCGCGAGGGGGGGCGGGGGGGCCGGCGGCTGTGAAGAACTTTTCCGGGCTATTAGTATATAGATGTTACAGAATGGTAACCTGACATTTCCAAAATCTAAACAGTTAAACTACCATATATCCAGTGCAGAAAAACAATGCTAGATAATTCTGACAGTTATAATTGCTTATTGCTAGAAACAAGTAACTTGGATCTAAAAATATTTTGCTTTACAGCACTTTGGCAATCCATTTTATTTATAATTATTGAGAAGTAATGTAACCAATATTAAACTGTGAAAGATGGTTAATATGTATAGCAAATGTAATAATTATAAATATGAAAGCAGTTTATCATATAAAGAAACTGATCCTCTTTAAACTTTTTAACAGGAGATTAAGGGCCTGATCTAGAGCCAGTCAGGAGAGTGTCCATTTTCTTCAGTGGGTTTTGGATCAAGGCCTAAGTGAAAATGTTTAACTTCAGGGCATTTATCAGCATTTGAAGTTTTCTCAAAAGTAGAATTATAAAAGCATTGTCTATACAAACATTCCCCATCTCTCACCACCATTCATATCATCCCAAACTCAGGGTCACAAAACCCCGATATCACACTCTCATGTATTCTTTCAATTCCCTTCTCTGTGTTCCTGCAACAATCACAATGCAGACCCTTTTACCTGTGTTCTATATTCTCAGCCCCTTCGCAGTAGAAGTGCTATATTTTCATTGTATTTTGGGCCTTGCATTCTCATAGAGGGCCTGGACAATTTGGCTCAAGGAGAATACCAGGCACCATCTGTCTCTGATTTAGTGTCACTGTGTTATCTGAAGAGTAAAATCATCTATCTTTTTAAAGTAAGTATATCCAAATGAAAAGAAAAATGTGTATTGTCTGCACACTTTAATTTCACCCCATTAAAGGGACACTTTTATTTCTGTCTGAAATATGTATATCTACTATATTTACAAGTAACACTTGTAATTACTAAAACTGAAAGGAGTTAGCAAAACATTTTTTCTAACTTCTCAGTTCACTTTGTACATTCAACAGCATTTTGTGTATTAATTTCAGTTTTCCTTTTATAGTCAATTTCTTGCATGCAAAAATGACTCTTACAAACATCAGCATGGGAGCAGAAAAAGTCTTTAAACGTTTTAAAAAGAATTTTAGCATTCATGGCTAAATCTTCAGCTGATGTTATTTATTCCAGCTGAGGGCCTGGCCCATTATTTTTGGAAGAAAATACCACCTACCTCTTATATAGCACTTTTCAATAATAGATCTCAAAGCACTTTACATAGAAGGTAAGTATCATTATCCCCATTTTACAGATGGGAAAACAGAGCGATACAGAGGTGAAGTGACTTGCCAAAGGTCCCCCAGGAGATCATTGGGGAAGCCAGAAACCAAACTCCTGTGTCCCAGTACAGTCCTTTAGCCACTAGGCCACACTACTGCCTTCTGATACTGTATCAGAAATTGGATTTCAAAAAAATCTGTTATAAACATTCAGCTTGACAGTGCCCCTGTAAGATAAACTACCTGGAAACTGTAATAAGCTAAATTGTTGTTTCTATCACATAAGGATTTTTAATTACAAATATGTATGCTGGTTAGGCATCTAACTCCCTTTGAAAGTCCCAGTCATCATTTTAACCTAAACTGTGTCCCTCTAAGAAGTGTTGGTTTTGTCCCACTCACTTTTTTTATCATCCATCATTTTCTTTCTCTTGTCGTGATTCAGCTCTGATGTTGAATGTTAATGAGTAAGAACTCGGTGCAAGCCAAGCATTCATTTTTAGTTTTGATAAACTGATTTCCACTTTTTTTTTTCTGGTTTTGAGACAGTCCTTTAGAAGGGATAATGTTACAGTTCACATAATTGGAGATTTTCCTGTTAGTGTACACTAGAGGGGATTAATACTTACAAGAGAGAGGTATTTTCTTCTTAGTATACCTTCGTTTTAATCACTGGGGCTACTTATCTCTTCCACTTATGACATGACCTGGAGAATCCAACAGCCAAAAATATGATCTGTGATCAATCATGTAATGTTTGAAAATTTGTGTGGCAAAGCTTAGGTTGGTACCTAATTTAAGTTCCTTACCCCTCCACTCAGTACTTCATTGATAGTGTTCCTTCAGGAATAAATGACCTTGGTATTGACCTTTTGATTGCTAGAATTCTTGGATGTTTGCCAAAATGTAATAGATAATTGCTGTCTTCCAAGCAATTTGATTCCACTTGTGTGAAATATGTGCAATCAACTATCTTTCTAAGACCTAATAGCTTCCTTCAGTTGTTGCTTGGACAATTGTTGCTTGATTACTGTTCTTACAAGAAAAAAATTAGCTTAGCTGCATTTTTTCTTTCACTAGAAAAAGGAGTAAATGAATTTCTTCATTCTGGTGAAAGTAGAGTTGAAAGGAATTAATTACTTTATTTAAATGATCAATTTGTTTGATACTATAAAAGAGAGAACTTGCAGGAAAGCACCTATGGGTTTCTTATTCATCAAGCAAAGCAAGCTGTTACTCTTAAGGATGAAGTTAAATCAGGGGAATGGAAAATTGACATGACAGATTGAGGAGAAAGTTATATCATAGTGAGTGACAGAAATGCATTACGGTAGTCACCCATTGAAATTGTGGAAGGGGAGTTTTTTGTCAGAAGGGGACAAACACATAGATCTAGATATAATATCCGTAACAATAGCAACATGATTATTAACACCCTGAACAATATACATAGAATGTAACACCAACAGACCCTGTCACTGGTGAGTGGGATTGAACCTGGGACCTCTGGAGCTTAGTGCATGAGCCTCTACTGCGTGAGCTAAATGCCAACTGGTTGTTAACTGAGCCTGTAGAGCAAACTCATTAATCTCTCTCTTGCACTCTGCCACTATATGGGACAGAAGACCACACCAAGGAGGTGTGTGGGTTACATAGTTCCCCTAGCTGAGGAAGCGTGTCCCAAGCTTCAGAGACTTCTCTTGAAATCCTGGATGAGCTCCCACTTGTAACACTGACAGACCTTGGTCGTCATCAAACCTGGGGCCTCTGGAGCTTAGTGCATGAGCCAAAACCCAAATGGCTATTAGCTAAGGCTGTAAAGCACATTCATTTATCTGTCTCAGTGGCACTAGATGGGACAGAACACCACACCCAGGAGGTGTGTGGGTTACAAGTAGACTAACCTTCACTGCATATTTAAGGATGAAAGCATGGACAAATTGACTGGAGTGGACCCAGTGGTAGGACCTAGCATCCCATTGCACTGATTGCAGTGGAATTAAGGAATCCCTTCCTCACCTACCTATAGAAGAAACTCACTCCAGGGATGGACTAGCAAGTAGCTGTGGCAACATCTCTTTGCAGTCACAAAATTCTCCCAGATAGTAACTCCCCTAACTTTACCAGAACCAACTGTGCATATATTAAGTGCACATATGCTGGTAAATGGAGGGGGTCTCGTGATAATGCTCCGTGGATTGCACCAAAGATACTTCTTGCATATAAAACAAAACATTGTATTTGTAATATTTTGGCATTAAAATTGGAATAATTATTTCAATTTGCGTTGTCTTCCTATGTTTTTGTCTTTCTTCCTTTTTCCATTTTGTTTTTTAGTGTTTTATTTTTCTTTCTAGAATCCACCATCTTTCTTCTTTTCCACTATCTGGTTCCTTTAACAATAATTTTTCTCTCCCTTTTCCCTCTTGTTTCTCTCCTGTTTTCTCCCACACCTTTCTTTTGTTCATTGCTGAGAACTCTTCCTTCTGTTCAGTCCCCACTTTCTTCTTTCTTATCTTGTCTCAAGCTCTTTCCTTCCCTTCATCTAATCCTCTTCTCTCTCCACTGCCTGCCCACAACCTTCAATCACTAATTGCAAGCAAAACATCTCAGGCACCCATGCACACTCTCACTGGACCCAACTACACTCTCAGGGTGCACCTTCACTAGGAAAAAAAGGGTTGTTCTTAACTTGTGTTAGCTAACAGGAAGTAAAATCCTTGTAGACAAGGCAGTTTGTAGTTTTCACATGAGTTAGCAGATGAAGGTAAACTGTAGTCTAACTGGACCTGCTAACTCATTTGTAAACTAAAACTGCCTTATCTACACTAGGATTGCTAGTTACCTCGGGTTAGGAACACACCTTTTTTCTAGTGAAGAAAAGGCCTTAAGTTATGTCCTCATTGCAGGCTAATTACAAGTTGGGCAATTGTGGGTAATCATCTCATAGTAGTCTCATAGGTGCCAACTCCGTGGGTGCCCTGGGGCTGGAGCAGCTCCCTGTGGCCCCGCCCCCTGCTCCAGTTCGCCTCCGCCTCCTCCGCGAGCGCGCCGCCGCGTCCTGCTTCTCCCCCCTCCCTCCCAGAGCTTGCGCCGCAAAACAGCTGATTCGTGGGGTGGGGAAGAGGGGGAACGCAGCGCGCTGGGGGGAAGAGGCGGGGCTGGGGTGGGGTGGAATTAGGTATCCAATAGGGGCAGGGAGGGGGTGGAATTAGGGCGGGGACTTTGGGGATGGGGTTGGAATGGGGCGGGGATGGGGTGGAGTCGGGCGGGGCCAGGGGCAGGGCCAGGGGCAGGGCCAGGGGCAGGGCCAGGGGCAGGGGGGCGCAGGCACCCACCGGCGCCAGAGAATGTTGGCGCCTATGAGTAGTCTAACTCACTAGTTAGTTCTGTCTAGTTCCTCATGCTGCTGTCACACCTGTATCTGCACTGGTGATGTATCTGGGTCATGAGAGGCAGTACAGATACCTGGGTGCATATTTTGTGTTTCATAGTACTACAACTCACTATCCTGCTCCATGTGTGCTTTTGTGGGACAACTTGTCTGCCCACTCTGGGGATTGTGAGAGGAAACTATCTAGGGCCAGGAAATGCATTGGGCATATGGGTAAGACCTAAAGTGCTGTAGTGGTGTGCATTGTGTCCTAGTGCTGAAACTATAGATCCCGCTATCATAAGATCTGGGACCAACCACTGCTGACTTTCATGGAGGAAATGTTTCTTTGGCATGTTTCTGCAGAAGCTGCTGCCAAGATACAGTGGTGGGTGTTTCCGATGCAGCTTTTTGCCCAGAGAGGGCAGAGATAGTGAGTTGCAGTTACAAGCAAAAGCGCAACAACAACAGACTCTGGTGGCATATTCATGGATACCCACATAGGATGTGCTGTCCAAATGCATAGTGCCAGGGTGATCTCGAGGTCTGGCCTGTTTTGACATGGAAAAGCTGATACATTGTTCTGCCTGTCATTATTGGGATGTCTGTGAAAATTGTGATTTTAGGTGATCCAGTCTTATTTTCTGTTACCCTGGTTTGATGAAGGTTTATCCTGAATTGTACCCACTGGGCAGGAGGCAGTTTAACTATATGCTGAGAAGGTGCAAGATGGTGGTGGAACGTGCATTTGGCCACTGAAAGCAATGTGGCACTGCTTATGGTTTTGTAGTATATATAATCCCATGCATGGGATGGGGGCTTGTTGTGTGCTTCCCACTATATGTGAGGACAGTGGTGGTTTGGGGGTCTCTTAGAGACTATCGCCTTGTGCCTGCTGATGCTGGTGCAGGGTCTGTTACAGCAAAGGACATAAGAGATGCCTCATGCACTCACATTCCTGCACTGAATAGAGAGTACTCAGAGGATAATTGATGGGACTGGCAAACTGGGGCTGTTGCCTTGAAATCAAATGTAGTGTTTGAACATGAATTAAAGAAAGAAATATGGTTCATTTGGCATTTTTCTTTTTCTTTACTTACATTCATTGAAGGTAAACATATGTAGGCAGTCCAGCTGCCCTAACACAGTTTAAAAATGGGAGAGGAGGAGGAACAATTGCAAAACAAACCTTCCAGACATAACACAAAACCTTGATGCATTACAAATAATGAAACTGCACATCATCAGTGCATCTGTTCTATTACCCACATTGGAATGGGCATGGAGTGCAGCAGATACTGGTGTTGCCAGCACAGAGTGCCCGAGGCAAAGCAACAGCGGGGTTCGTTGCCCGGTGTGCTTCGCGCCAATCAACACACCAGGGGAAGAAGCAAACAAAGTTTATTTGGGATCCCAAAGCGGTGCTAGGAGATAGGCACGTCTCAGATCACTAACAGGAACAGTTTTTCTTCTTTTATACATTTTGCAGTTAAGCCTCACCCCCCCTTTCCCCTCTAGCCCTCCCTTTCTCCCCCCCCCCCCATTCCTCCCTCTACCCCTCCCGTCCCTGGTAATAGTTACTAAGCAAATAATGATTACATTTAAGCAGTTAAATCATTCTTGGCAGCTATAAGCCTAGCTTGTTAGTAACTTCTTTAAACCGTTATCTTGTCCTTTTTCCCTTCAGCCAGAAACATGCAGACCTCATTATTACAGCTTGAGCAGGGGGTTGCACACAGATAACTGGTTGCTTACATATTCCAATTGCACCTGGCTTTTGAGGTTGATTAGAGTTTAAACATGGAAGGATAGAGTTTGGTTCATTTAGGCCTAGTGCAGGAAGGCTTCATTGACACTTAGTGGCCTTCCACCCTCCCAAGTTACCTAGGGTGAGGCCTAGTGACGTCAACACTGGTGATGCATTTCCATGGCTTATTGATTGCCTCAGTGACTGGCTCGCACAGCCATTGTTGTCTATAGGTTAGAGGACATGGTAAAAGGGCTAAAACCTGTCCACATATTTTATAATATTCCAAATAATAATACAATGGCTGCACCCATCTCAGCTGAGATGCTGTGTTCTCCTCTGGTTCTTCCATGAGGATCCCCTCAAAACCACTGTGCTCTTCCTGGTCCGAACCTCTTAAAAGTCCCTGTGACTTGGACTAAGGTCTTCTTCCAGCGGGGTTGTTGTTTGGAGGGATGGATTCTGTATCCCTGAAGACATCTGGGTTTCAAACCCACTCCTGTACTCGTTCCACAAAGGAGTCCATGCTGTAGTGGGGCTCTATGCTCAGGGATCTGCTCAACATGCAGTCATCTCCTCATAAAATGGGGAGCTCATCAAGGCAGAACTGGACTTGTGATTGTTATCCTTGGCTTTCTAGTAGCTCACCCTGATATTCTTAATCTTCCCCCTTCATTGTTGTCTGGTACAGTTGACCCCATGATCAGCTAGTGGTTGTCAATGCTCATTGTTATACAGTTGAAGTGAAGGTTCCTCTTCAAGGATCCAAATCATGGGTTTTGCATGCTTCAGCCCAAAGATCACCCAAGATTTGGTGTCAGCCTCCAGCCAGATGACTGCATGCTGATACAGGGGCTTGTTAGTAGACAGTCTTCCAGAGACCAAAGACAACCAAAGCAGCAGAAGTAGCATGGGACTGAAGACCCTAAGAAGAGGCAGATGAAGGTAGTTGACTTCTGGTCAGCACACAGATAGATGACAATACTGTACCCAAGATTAGGCACACACAGGGCTTGTGAGAAGGGATTGGTGAACCGTCATCTACCGATTGTTGTCATTGATCATATATTTTCACTTCAGTTTCTTTGGGTTAACAAAATATGAGAGAAGCTAACTCAGGCTCTGCCGTATCCCTCAGGGCATGGTGGCTGCCTTGTCACGTGGCACAACTATGGCATGACTGAGGGGTGTTGTATGAATGGGGAGTGCGTTAAAGAGAAAATTCCTGGTGGGAACATAATTAAATTTCCAATGAAGATAAAGCCTCAGAGTCTACAAAGAGATCTACCCTTTGCCTAGGGAAAGAAACCAACGCAACATATCGCTAAGTATCCAGAAAGTCTTGTGGTTCTCCAAAAACATGTTTTTAAAAGAACCAGATACCCCTGGTTTTGCAAAAGCAGTTTAGCTGCTACAAAACCTTTCTATGACTTTTTATAATTTTCCCCAGGATTCCCAAGAGCTGTGATATTGACAATGTTATCATGACTCATCCACAAAATTGTCCATGTCAAATCCACAGCCTGAATTTATAGCAGATGAAATAAAATGGAATACTGAAAATAATGCCATTATTATTTGAAAAGAAAAAGTTGCATAATAGCATAATTAAACATGTGCAAAGTACATAGTGAAACTAATGACCCCATGCAATGCACTTCAGCTACAAAGACACAGGCGGAGACTGACTATTAAACAAGTATTTGAAAGCCTCGGTTTGCCCCTAGACAATGATTTACAACAGATGTGGGAGATGATGGAAGAGAGTGGCTGAAAGAGTCAGTGACAGCTAATTTCAATTTTTGTTAATCAAATGAGTTACTTAGCAGGAGATATAAGTGTAGTATTCCAATTGCTAAAAGTATGTGCAAAGTATACAAGTTTTGCTTGAATGCAGCCTGTATATGGATAAAGTTCTTAATTTATCCCTTGCTTAGATGAGAGCCAGAAATGTGTATGGATGGTTAGGAATAGGAATTTAGAATCCTTTAAGAGTCTTCCTTAACTGCTATTTTTGAGTTCTTCCACTTTCAGCTTCTTATATATGATACCCTATGCCTGGAATGCCGTCTTGATTCTGATGCACCAAACAATTTCAGTTTCAAATCCTTCTTTATAATCCTCTTGCTTTGCAAATTCTTCCAACATTTCTCTTTAATAACATCTGCTTTGTAGAATTGATATCTGGTGTATCATAGAAATGTGAGTTACATTGTAAGCCCCTTCATGTAAGTGTCTTTAATACACTTTTGAAGAGCCATGCAAACTTTGAGGTAGAATGACCTAATATTAAAGAAAAAAACTGTAAGTCAGAAGACAGAGATTGTGTTCCTGACTCTGCCACTAACCTGCTGTATGATCTTCAGTCTTAGCCTCTGTGTGCAGGAAGACAATACTTAATCACCTTTGCAATGTTCTTCAGAGGATTCTTTATATTGCAAAGGTGCTATAAAAGGACAAAGTATTATTTGTTATGTAAATAATAATCATAATGGTTCCTTCTGGCCTTAAAATCTATTAATCTAAATGATTAGATATTGAACTTTTTTTTAGACATTTTTCTATTTATTTGGTATCTTAGAGTTCCAGCAAAAGAGCAGATTGGCTGTTCCTCTGAATCTCCTTTCACCAGCTGGGACCCTTTAGCTAATGCCTGCCTTTATCCTGCTCATATCCAAATATGTGCAGAGACTTCACCAGGTCCACTATGATGATCTGATAAATGTTTATACTCACTCCAAGTCAGGCTTTCTGGTTGTTAAGGTAATTTAATGAATAGTCAAACCACTAAAGGGTTAGTTCTTCACCCTCAACAAGGATTTTAGGGAGAAAATTATATCTCTCTGCCACACTTCAAATGAGACTTGCAAAATTATCAGCAAGTACTGATGTACAGTTTCTTGTACTGGGACAGACAGCTTTTATTACTGAACCAGCTTCCAGAATTGGCAAAAAGACATGACAACAAGCATTTGAATTCTATGGGTTTAGTTTACACTAACATTTGTCTTTACATTTTCCGCCACTGTACTACCACTGGTGCAGCTCCACCAAACGTAGCAAACAGCAGGAACTCTACTGTGGACAAGCCACTAGGATTCTAACCACAATCATCTAGACTTGGGTTTGGGTTTGAGGGACGTGGTGACTAAAATGTGGGCAGGTGATTTACATTAATGTTGACACCATTGCTAAAATCAGTAGAGCTAAATCACTGGAAATGCAAGGTGGAAAACTTGAAGAAAAATGCTATGGAAAATACAACATTAGTGGGTCTTAAATAATATTGTGACCTGTATATCATGGAGGTTACTATTAAAAACAAAATGTAAATACTTTTGCGATATTTCTTTGCAACATTGTTTAAAATCCTCTTTGAAAGTCATGTATTTAATTTCTTGGTGATTGATCTTGTTTTGCTTTCTCTAATTAGGGTGACCAAACATCCCATTTTTAAAGGGACAGTCTGATTTAAGCCCTCCTGCCATTGTCCCGACTTTTTCTTAAAAACGGGGAAATTGTCCCATATTTTCTGTCTTCCCCTCATCAGTACTAGCGAGTCCTGCTGCTGGCCAGATCCCTGCTCACCAGCCACCTGCCCACCAGCAGAGAGTGGTGGGGGTCCAGTGTAAGACAATGGGGGTCGGTGTGCAAAGCTGGTGGCAGGACGAAGATGCAATGCACAGGGCTGGGCACTTCCCCTGCTCATCCATCAGTACAGCCCCCTGTCCCATTTCCGAATGGTGCTGGCTGCGAGCTGCGGCAGCTGGTGAGTATGGGCAGGTGCCAGGCGGCAGCCAGTTATGTGTCACCTCTGCTGCCCACCCATCCACCCTTTACATGGTCCCCCCTCGTTGTCCTCTCCCTGTTTTGCCCCTTCAGCACCCTAGCCCTACTGCTTCTCCATCTCCCCTCAGTGGGATTCATCCCACTCCTAGTGCTGTGGGGAGAACCAGCCCCTGGTCGGAGCGCTCAGCTCACCATCAGCCTGGCCAGCAGGCTCTTCCTTCCCCCCTGCCTCTAGCTGAGCTGGCACCCTGGGAAAGCCCCAAACCCTCCAGCCCAGGATGCTGGCCAAGAGGAGCCAAGCCCTTCTTGTGCCAAAGCTCCACACAGCACTGACACAGGGAAGCCTCTCTGCACCCCTCAGCTAAGCTCTGGAGTGGCAGTTGGGAAGTGATTTCCAGCCTGTTCGCACCTCGACCCTGCAGGCTCTACAGCAGCTCCCCGGACAGGGGCTTAGCACCCTCTTCACACACAACCATGCCCTGGGTCGTACCCCCAGGGAGTGCAGGGTTGCGCCATCCCCTAGGTACCCTCCCTTGCTGAGCCACCTCTCTGGCCGGATTTTCTGAAGCCCCTGCAGTCCGGTTTCCTGGGCCCTGGTACACAAAGCATCCTTAGGGCTTAACACCTTCCTGCCCGCACTGTAGCCGGGCAACAGGAGGCAGATGGGTTATGTCGGTGGCCAGCAGCAGCCTGGAGGTGTTAGCTGCCTTTTGACACTGTGTGGGCAGGAAGGGATAAGCTGCTTCCAGCCACAGGGGAACATGCAGGGGCATGGGGTGGGGAAGAGATGAGCTTTGCAAAGACACAAGCCAGGTCATCCTCCCCCTGCCCCACTCCTCCTCCCCTGCGGCTTGGAAGCAGCTCCTGTCCCTTCCCTCCCGCACAGTGCCAAAAGGCTGCTGCTGGTCACATTATGGTGTGAACCCTAGAAGAAATCTGGAGTGGAGGGTGCATGTGACCCTGCGTGCCCTCCCACATGTTGCCTCGGGAAGACATGGTGCCAGGAACCAGGAGAGGCAGGTGGAGAGCACCGGGTCAGTCAGTCACCCTCCCTCTGTGAGAGATGTGTGTGTGTGTTTCACCCTTCCCATGTGAACCCTAAAGCCTTAAAGATAAGAAGGTAAATAAAAACAATCCAAGTACACAGTTGTTGTTTTTTTAACGGGCTCAGTCAACTTGATGTTAATTTGAATGTTGGTACTGCATAATTCTGATTAATTGCCATTGAACTCGCTTGAATACGAGTAATTGTACCAGGTGTCCCAAATTCAGCATAGGGAAATATAGTCACCCTATCTCGAATACTACATAGTCTGAAATGTGTTCATAGTAGTTTGATAGTAATATTAAATATTACCTATTTTCTGTTATTCCAGATACAAATCTGAAAGGATAATAAACAGCAACATGGGTTTAAAATTAGGGATGTGTGAACTGATTTGGATACAATCAAAATATACCACAACCTCAAACCTTCTCCCATTATTATTATTATTACTTTTTTCGGAAGTGCAGGCAGGCCCCAGTCAAGGTTTACGTTATATTTTGCTGGGTACCTTACAAACATTTTAAAAATATCTTTTGCACTGAGTCTGTAAAATATTAAAAACTCAAATCAAACCTAAACCCAACCTACTTTGTGGTCTAAAAACTTCAGCTACTTCTCCCAATTGTGTGTTGTTGTTTTTTTAAAATTTTTCCCATCACATCTTTGTAATTCTGAGTTCTGGCTTGGAGCAAAAGTGTCAATATACCACAAGATGGTGGTTCTTACAGTGTTTCTGGCCTGAATGGAAATGAAATAGACTGGAGACCTCATGTAGAACCCTCCCCTTGTGGACTCTGCAACCTATAACTCAGAATTAGGAGCCATCAGCATTTACCAACAGTTAACTCTTAGTGTATCCCTAAGGACAGGGAATAACTATGATATCTCTGATGCGGTTTGGTCAATGTTAACATTGTAATGGTGACCACTGTGTGCACGTTCAATCTTATTGGAGCCAGTGGGAGCTGCATTTGTATATCAGAGGGGTAGAGTTGGACACCAAGTTTGGTTTAATGGTGAACATGGAAATGACCAAGTTATACTGAGTCTTTCTTTGCAAGTAGTAAAAATGTGAACATACAACATTTGAATCAGATGGTATTAGAATAAGACCAATTACATTTTAGTAGAAAAACCTTTAGAAGCAGTTGCATTGTTTGTGCTTTGATGCAGGGAGCTGTCTTGTGTTGTGCTCTTTGATGTGCCTAGTACACATCTTGGTGCTGTAAAATAATAAATAATAATGAAAGCTCAGAATTGGGTAGAAATATTTAGATGCCATTTGCAAATGTATTATATGCCTGCTTTTTCTTTATGCTGCCAACATTTCTTTTAATCAATCTTTAAAATAAAGTTCATTTCCTCATGGAAGCATGTGGCATGTTCACCCCATAAAACACAGACTGCTAAATTTATATATGTAACTCTCATTAGAAAGTTTTCATTGCCACACAAAAGACTTATTTATGAATTACTGTTATTATATAGAACCATTGGAGAGAGGTACATTAAAGACCTCTAAATAACTATTGCATAGCTGGTATAATCCTTTTTACAACGTCATCAGACTCAAATGTTCTATTTTTTTCAAATGTCATAGTTTGAACTAGTGATTCTGAATATAATAAATATGCTGTTAACCCAGTCAGTGTTATCTTTAAAAGCCCTTAAGGATTTATTATTGGAATCTCCTCTGAAAGGTCATTTGTGTCTTCATCGTCCTTGGGATTACGTTGACTGTGCTCTATCGATTAGGTGATATACAAAAGAGGCCAAAATTAGGTAATTTCTTAACACTGCCATTATAGTATTACTCAGTTAATATTTGATATTTGGAAATGCTTTTGTCTATTCAGAAATAGTTCTGTGTTTCTAGTAAGCAAGTAAAAAAGCAAGTGCATAATGCCACTTTAAATTATCTATGTAAATATAACAGATTGCACTTTTGTGTCTGAAATACAACTTTAACAGCACAGTTTGTTTCATAATCAACATACCATGATGTGTGCAAGAATACAGACGGCATCTTACCTCCACTTGTTTTGTAAAGTGCTTTGAGTTCTATACATGGAAAGAACTATATAATGGTTTATTTATGTTAGACAACTGCCATTTTCAAGGCCCAACTGGCATGTTCAAATGTTCTAAGTAAAGTTTTTTAAATCTCAAAGGTATAAAGTAATTTGTATAGGAGAGAGACAGCATAGCTCAGTAGTCCAAAAGATATCAAGTAACTTGCGTAGGGTGAAAATTGTTGGTATCTTTAATGCACCAGAATGCATCAGAAACTTTATAAACAACCCACGCCCATCTCCTAACCATGCAAAAACAGAATGGGAATAGAGTCTAAATTAGATACTCAGTCCAGCCGGGTCAAGGTTGATGTACAGTGACTTTTGTCTCCAAGGTTGTCAATCCTGCACTGTAGTTGATTAAGTACTTACATGGAAAAAAGAACTTCTGGTTTGCCATAGTGAGGAGTACAGAGAGAGTTCCTGGCTGGTATATTGATGAGTTATAGGTTGGAGAGAGGTACTTCTGGCTGCAGGCTCAGAATATAATCTTATTCTCTAGAAACCTTGAAAGATACTGTGAGATGTTGATTCTTTGCTTTAAGGAGGGAGAGGAGAGCTGCATCATTCCATCCTCAGATGTGGAAGTGATGCTGAGTGCTCTCTGGCTTCTCTTGAGAAAATATTGCTGCAGGTAATTTCTTGTAGGCTTAATTTGCACATCCATCTATTGGGTTGACAAAATCCGTATTTGCATGCTCAAACAGCCATTTAAGGTGCTCATACAAGTGTAATTGCTTAAGCATTTAGATATTTAGAGGTATTGTACATGTTTTTACATGCAAGGATGTCATGTTTACAGGGCAAGCTGCGTCTTACACCCCTTTTCACAGTTTGAAATGTATCCCTCGGGTGACAGACTTCGCTTCCCTCATTTCTCTCCAAGATGGAACCCCACAGCTCAACCACTGTGGGACTGGATTTCTGGGTTGCAGCCCCCCTGTTTACCAGTCATGTTAATACAGCTGCCCTAACTGTATTTGGCACTTGCAGGAAAGTTCTCTCGGGAGCCTGTAACTCCAAACCAAAACCGCTGGGTAACTCCAAACAACTTTTTCAAACAGAAAAACAGAAGATTGTTTATTCACTTATGGTTACATAGCAAATAGAGAGAAAGTTAAAACACTGCAAGCCAATATGTGTCTGGTCTCACCTAAATGTTATCCTTTTCTTGCAAATTTTGGTAAACTTCATTTAGCCCAGCTACCTCCATCTGTGGGCTGAGAAAGGCAAACTGCACTGCCCTACTGCAGTTTTTCTCTCTCTCTCTCGCTGAACAGCTGCTGCCTGATCACCATTCCTCTTACTCTCCAGGCAGGAGTTACTAACAGCTCAGTGTTCATTTGATTTTAGGCTCAGGCCTTGGAAAAATAGCCTGTTCACCTGGAAAGAGACAGGCAGGTAGGCATGTCCCAATTAATAGTTCTCTCATTGTTCTCTTATAGACCCTGGGTATTTTCTCTGTCATTGTTTCATGTCCTGTTTGTTTCCTCTTAATAGCCTCCTTGGATTCCATGCAGTCTGGCAAAATAATGTCAAAGAAGTAAACTTAGGTACAGATAATATTCATACAAAATAATAGATATCTACCTTGTTCTCCACAAATGACCATATGCACAAATTTCTATTCATTCATTTTACAGTGGATGCCTATATATTAAGATTAAATTCTCAAAGTTCAAACACATGCAGAATACTTAGAATCACAATTTTATAGGTTTGTTAGTTTTGCATAGAACTATCAAAAACGTAAAACATTTTTGTGAAAACTTGTCATTTCAGTTCCACTGATTTTTGAAAAGCTTTTTTCATTCATTTAAAAATTTTGATTTTAGGAATTTCAGGCAGTTTTTCCTCCACTTCTACCATCCTTACCTTCTTTTTTCTTTATTCCCCTTTTCCTCAGTTTTTTCTTTTTTCCATTTGCCACTGAAAAGGGGAGATGGGGCAAGGGAGGGGAAAGAAAAATGATAAATTTAGAAAACTGCTATTTTTTCCAGTTTTATTCAGAAACTGGTTTATTTAAAAAAAAATTTTCAAAAACACTTTTGATTTTTCTTAAAAGGCCATTAAAAAAACTAAATGAAAAATTTCAGCCAGCTCTAGTTATGTATTGGTGCCCACCCCTGTGGTATCTGTTGAAAAAGTAGCTTTTGTGAAAGATCTCAGGAAACTGCGATCATATGATTTCCAATTTGTTCCAAATGAAGAAAATGCTAATTAATCAACTGTAATATTATTTCTGCAATTATTTGTTAATTATGATTGATTCAATAAACTTCTGCCACATGCTCAGTCTCTCCTACACGTTTGGTAGGTTAGAGCAATTTGTCAGAGCTAGCAGTTCATGTTCGGTTCAAAGAAAGCATTGGAACAGTTAGTCTCATTTCAAAGCAGAATGATCCCGAATCACTGCAGTTATAGGTTATAAAATCTGCAATAAAGGGTCAGTTTAACCTAGTGTGACAGACCCAGACCAGTGGGGTACAGGAGTCTGATAGAGGGCAAATATATTGGCCACTGGATGAGTAGTTTTCTGTTCCCTGAGTGACCAGAGCAGGGGCTGCACTACAGTAATCAGGAACCTGCTAGAACCAGTTAAGTCAGCAGGCTAATTAGGACACCTGGAGCCAATTAAGAAGAAACTTCTAGAATCAATTGAGGCAGGCTAATCAGGGCACTTGGCTTTTAAAAAGGAGCTCACTTCAGTTTGTGGTGTGAGTGTGAGGAGCTGGGAGCAAGAGGCACAAGGAGCTGAGAGGGTGTGGGTGAGGGTATGCTGCTGGAGGACTGAGGAGCACAAGTGTTATCAGACACCAGGAGGAAGGTCCTGTGGTGAGAATAAGGAAGGTGTTTGGAGGAGGCCATGGGGAAGTAGCCCAGGGAGTTGTAGCTGTCATGCAGCTGTTACAGGAGGCCCTATAGACAGCTGCAGTCCACAGGGCCCTGGGCTGGAACCCAGCGTAGAGGGTGGGCCCGGTTCCCCCCAAACCTCTCAATTGATCTGGACTGTGGGTTGTTCCAGAGAGGAAGGTCTCTGGGCTGTTCCCCAACCCACATGGTGAATCTCTGAGGCAAGAAAATCCGCCAATAAGCGCAGGACCCACCAAGATAGAAGAGGAACTTTGTCACACTAGCTATAGATGTAAAGAGTTATTTTTTCCACAGTTATTTGAACATTCAAAATTAAATTTTAAATAAGCCATTTGAATCCTGAAGTAATGGATAGGTTTAACACCTTAATGGATTTCATCAACCAGCTGCAGGCTCAGCTTCAAACATTGATAAGGGTTTGTCTCAGACCTCTGGGTCATATGGCCTCTTGTACTAATATCAAACAGCATGCCAGATTTCACCTGTTTTCTCTGCAAGGGCGGTTGAAATCTGTGTATCTGCCAAACAGACATCACATGGAAATGAGAATGCAGGTCCCCAGAGAAGCCTTCTCTCTCATTGTTAAATTGGCGTAAGGAACCCTCTTCAGGTATGTAAAGGGGTACTGTTTTCTCCATGTCTACCTACCAATACATTAGTGATCAATGCTTCTATGCTCTGATGGAGAGTCCACCTGGACTGGATCACATACAGACTCAAGATATCTGAACTCACAAAGAGACTCACCTTCACATAAACTTTCTAGCGCTCAGAGCTATTCATTTAGTGTGTACTGCATTTCTTCCCATGCTATGTGGACAAACAGTACAGGTCATGACATACAACACAACAACATTTTATGTCATGGACAGGGAAGACCCCAGTCATCCCTCTTTAAAAAGCAAAACAAAAAACCTGTCCCTAGAACTGGATTTGTCACCAAATCTCACAAGTAGCTCTGCACCAGCCAGGGTTACACAGTGTCCTAGCAGACCAGCTTAATAGGCAATTCACACGTGATCATGAATGGACTATCAAGAACTCAATTCTGCAGAGCATCTTCTCCAGGTGGAGATACACATCAACAGACCTGTTTCCTACAGACCAGAACAAGAAGTGCAGAACATCCTGTTCAATGGGTGTGTGTGTTGGGGAGTTGGGGGGAATGGCGGTGGTAGAATCCTGAGCCCAAGTTCTCTGTTGGATGCTTTCATCATCTTGTGGAGTCCAGGGATAACATACGCTCACCCACCAAGTCCTTTAATCCTGAGGGTCCTGAGGAAACTCAGACAGAACTCTGCAATAGTGGTTAGAGCTGGTCAGAAAATGTTTTTCCTGTCCCATGAAAAATCTTAAGATTTCAAAAACCTTTCCTGTTCCACATCAGGCTGAAATGGCAACCTTTCAAAATGTGTCATGAAAGAGAAGAGAGACAGACAAACAGACACACACACACACACACACACCCAATGGCCCAGTGGTTAGGATGCTCACTTGGTATGTGGGAGACCCCTGATTCTTAATTATTCCACGAGTGCCATAACTGCTGTGCTACTGGCTATTCTGCAGTGTCTCCCTCTCTCTGTTTTTTACCAGAAATTCCATTCTGGACCTGAGCAACTATAACAACAAATGTGGTTTTTTTTAAAGCCGATACATTTCTGTGAAAATTTTTAGTTTCAACAAATCTAATTGTCAGCTTAGCCCCAGATAACATTCCTGGTTTTACCCAGTGTGATCGCCCAGCATCATTGCTTCTGACAGCATGGACACTGGCTGGTTAACTCCCATTGAAAGAAGCTACTGAAGTTCAGAATATATTAGTGTACAGTAGGAAGGACTCTACTAAGCTGATCTATGCAGCTAAATGAAAGAGATTCTGTGTCTGGGCAGCACAGTACCACCAGTCTTCCTTTCAGACTCCAATCCCTGTTGTTCTGAACTATTTTCTATCCCTAAAGAATGTACAGTTATACATCAGGTCTATAAGGGTATACTTAGCAGAAATATTAGTGCACAATCCCCCTATTCAGGGACACACCATATTTGCTTACCTTACAGCTGCTAGATTCCTTAAGGACCTAATTCATGTTTTCTCCTGGTCCGGGAAATCCCCCCTTCCTGGGATCTTAATATAGTTTTAGCCAATTTAATGGGTTCTGCTTTTAAGCCACAAGCAACATGCTCACTGTTTCATCTATTCATGAGAATGACCTTTTTTTAAAAGTAGGTATAACATCTTCCCAAAGGGTAGGAGGAATTCAGACACTTATGGCAGATCCACCTTACACAGTGTTCCATAAAGACAAAGTGACTCTTAAATGTCATCCAAAATCCTTTCCTAAGCTTGTTTCAGATTTTCATTTGAAACAGAAGATTCACCTGCCAATGTTCTTTCCCAAGCCCCACTCCAACCAGGAGGAAGTCAGACTGGATACCCTATAATGTAGTTAAGGCTTTTTCATATTACCTTGAAAGAATTGAGCCATTCAGCAGCTTCCCTAGGCTATTTGTAGGGAAAGGTCAGGCAATATCTACCCAAAGACAATCTAAATGGATTTCTAACGGCATTAAATCATGCTATGCACTAGCTAGATTAGATCCATCCATGCGGGTTACAGCCCATTCCACCAGGATTCAGGCAGCTTCTGTGGTTTCCCTGAGAAACCTACTGTCACAGTTACAGGGAGACCTGCCTCTCACCCCCCTCTGCAGTCACTCTCAAGTACACCCCTCAGGTGACAGGTTTTGCTACTTTCATCTTTCTCTGGGTGGAACCCCAGAATTCTACCAGTCTTAGTCTGGTTCACATGGTAATAGACCCCCTGTTTCAACCAACTCTATTTGGCACCTACAAGAAACTTCCCGCAAGGAGCAGTTGATTAAAGTGACTCAAAACAGCTTCTTCACAACAAACACAATGTTTATTCACATAAAGATACGTAGCAATCAGAGAAAAGGATTAAAACAACCAAAGTCTATACACATCTGATCTTGCGTAAATCTTAATCCTTCCTTGCAAATTTTGGTAACAAACTCCCCAGCCATAGTCTTTGCCTCTGTCAGAGGCTCCCCATCAATGTCTCCCATAGAGCAGCTGCTGACAACTCACTCCTCCTCCTTTTCTGTAGGGGGTCCTTTCTATCTGGTGGCTCATCACCTTGGCAAAGCAGCTGTGTCATTTGTGTTGGATCCTGGAAGTCACCTCTTCACAGCTGATAGCATGGCAATTGTCTCTCAACTGTTTCTACTGCTGTTCCTTGTCTGAGTTATTGTGTTACCTTCCTGCTTGTTGTCCAACAGGCCACTATTAAATTGAACCAGTACATTCCAATAACCCATTATAGCTATGGACTGATTATCTTATTAGCAAGATCCTATGTTCTCCACACATAACTGTTTTGGAAATTTGTAAGGCAGCTAAATGGGGATCAGTGCACACTTTGACTCAGCACTTAGTTGAAGCATGAAGATCTGATACCCAAGTTGGTAGTACTGTCCTGTAATTATTATTTGAACAGATTGCAAGCACCCACTTCATGTCTCCGAGGTCACTGAGGCAGCAGAAGTGGAAATTTTTAGACAATCACTCTAACAAAGAACAGTTACTTACCCAACAGCAACAGTGTCCTTTGACAGGTTTCAGAGTAGCAGCCGTGTTAGTCTGTATCCGCAAAAAGAACAGGAGTACTTGTGGCACCTTAGAGACTAACAAATTTATTAGAGCATAAGCTTTCGTGGATTACAGCCCACTTCTTCGGATGCATCTAATAAATTTGTTAGTCTCTAAGGTGCCACAAGTACTAGTGTCCTTTGAGATGTAGTTCCACATGTATTCCATGACATGCGTGCCTTCCTCATTATTACATAGTCTTATGAAACCTGGATTCTGTGGGGGCAAAGAAACTGAGGGCCTGTTCCGTCCTTTGGTGGGGAGACATGAGGGCCTCTAAGTGCACAGGCATGGCCCCAACAGACACTGCTGGCTAAAGGAATCTAATCTTGTATGCATGGGATGCATGCATACCAGGAGTGAAATATATATGGACAACGCATCTTTAAGAACCATAGCCACTGTGGCTAAGTAACCATTCTTTTAGAGAACTTTACTCTTTTTGTCCAGAGAATCAATATGTTTTAGCCAATTCCCTGATAATATATTTATGTAGCTTGATGGATTTTTTTAAGGTAGATTAGAATTTTAACCATTTTTAGAGAGGTTCTGCATAGTTGTGCACATTAAATTTCATTTTGTCTTCCCTACACAATGCTTCATAGCCTAGGGGAATGTGCAGTGAGCAGCAAGTCAAAAGACTGTGATTCCACTCCCAGCTTTTCCAATGATACATTTAAGCTAATGTTTATGGATATATGTAAATTAGTTCATTAAATTTGCATAAAATATCACATGGAGTTGCACAAAATTTGCAGCTATGGATACTGTGAAAAATGTTGGAATTTTGGTAATATTTTTATGATTCATATGCACACCTCAGTTTCCCTCTGTGCTTTGTACTGCTGTGTACTGAGTGTAAAGGGAAGGGAGGAGATATTTGACTCACATATCCATCTGTTTGGAGATCAGAATCATTAACAAACTGAATAGAGCCTATGAATGTGAATGGAGGATTTGGAAAAGACAATAAAAACCTCAATGGCTGGGACATTCACATCTAGGAACAATAGCCAAGAGGAGGATGTTCCCTCTACCTTTCCGCAGGGAAGCAGAGCTAGAAAACAAAGGCGGAAAGTGTTAGGTGTCTGTATTAAGGACTGGGCTCACAGAGGCATTCTGGAGACAAAGGGGACAGAGACAGTAGGAATGGAGCACAAGGAAGCAGGGAATGAATAATGCCCTGTGTTGCACCTAGCTTCTGCCTTTCTCCTGCTAACCCAAGGACTTTCAAATTCTGTATTCCAGGTAACTAATTAATTGTTACCTTGTTTTTAAAAGGCTGACTGGTGTTGCTGCAGATACTGACTGAGAGCATTGTGCCCTGAAAAGGTGGGAAAAGTCTCTTGCAGGAGTCTGGAGTGGCTGGACTTGCTGCAAGGAGCCACAGAGAGACACAGGCAGGCATTTCTGGTGCCTAAAGCCCCTGTTCTGGTGTTGTACAGTTCATGGGCCTGTCCCTGTGGGGATCCTTGGGGTCCAGCATACTAAAGGGGTACTCCCATGAGACTGGTTAAAGGTCAGGGTATAGACCAAACCCTGTGAATCTGTGACAGGTCTGAATATGTAAGGGAGTATGTAAGACTTCTAGACCCCAGTCTGAAACCAATTCTGAACACTGTTGGTACAGAGACATCTTTTGTGCTGATGGCTTTATTTCCTGCTACCTACCAAAAATCAACTGGTGAGAGAAATTTCTTAATGCTTCTTGGCACCAGAGAAACCTCTAGTTAATGAAGCCTTTTGGATTTGGGGTCTTATTTGTTTCTAGCTCTTAGAGGGGGCATTGATTCTTCTCTTGCCTGCCTTGTAAACATAACAGTAAGAGGAAACAGAGCATGTGTGGGGTTCCATGCGGAGCGGATAAAGTACATGACCAATGTGGTTTGATATATTTAGTTTTAAACACCAAATAATGGCATGGATATGCTAATTATTAATAATGTGTGTGATTACCAAATATGTTATGAGGTTAGAGGGAAACAACTTAAATGTTGACCATACATTTTGGAGTAAAACTGAATTCTGTACAAGCTTAGCCACACCAAATTAATGTAGAAATGAAGTTCTTCAACACAGAACAAATGAAAATCTTCAGAAAGTTGGAAAATAGCTATTCTGTGCTTAAAGAATTAAAACTTATGTAAACTGGTGATATATAAAGAACTTCATGCAGCTTTAATGGTATTAAAGTTATTTTTAAGAGATATTAGGAAAATATTAGGCAACGAGATTCCTGAACTACCAGCATTGTTTGAACAAAGGCCACCTATTGGAAAACTTGATAAACACCTGTGGCGTCCCATCGTGACCCTTACCTCCTCATGGAACTTTCCATTAGGTTGGTGTAGGGATGATACATCCCCACAAGCATGAGGTGAGAGTCCATGTCTCATTGACCAGTCACACTCTTGGAAAACTTGAGATGCTTCATAAACCATGGATCCAAGGCGCGCACGGGCTGATTTGGAAACCTTAGTTCTGGCTTCATCAGCTCCCATGGTGTCACCAGCTGTCCAATCCCTAGGACCGGGGGAGGCTCTCTGTCTTTTGAAGGTCATATGAGATCATCAGCTGTGCCATAGGCTCCAGCTTCCTCAGGATGTTCATTATTCATTGGCATGATCTGGTAGAAACCCTCTTTTTGATCTGAAGGGATGAGCAAGACTCTTGTTCAGTAACTTGGTTCTGGGAGCCATTTAGGTGGGCCTTGTCATCATTTGGGATGTACTTTGGGGCTCAGCTAAGCAGCTTTTGGAGACAAAGGAGCTTCAGCCTCCAGGCGGTACATGTTCTTTCTATTCAGAGGGTTCTCATGCCTCTTGGTGCAACCCTTTGGAGATTCTTTACTTGCCTTCAGATTAACCTTTGGGGTATGTGACCATATTAGCAAAAGCCTCTCAACACCAGGAGACCAAAAGAGGCCAGCTCACAACCCTGTTGGAACTCACTCTTCTGACCCTTCCCAAATTGCTAGGAGGAATGACCACTTTCTTCATTGCCACCATCAATTATAGACACTGTTTTTCTCTCTCCGCTCTGGTTACTTATCTGTTTCAGATGAAGAAGAGGTAATGACAATCAATCTTATGTTGGTCAGGATGGTACAGCATCTACCACTTTTCATTAAAATAACATTTCTTTATCAGTGTAGTAGTCCCCTCCTGGTACCTACAGGCTATTTTATGAAGTGTTATAAAATCCTTGGAGCCAGACAGCACCATGATTCAAGAGAAGACACATCATCTCTTCCATATTTTGAAGACTTAATAGCAAGGGAAGGCAACCCTTCCAAGAGCTTGTTCTACCCTGCTAGTGATTTCTGGTTTACCCCAGCATCTGCACCTGCAGTTGTCATGAAGGTAAATAACTTAAACCAGGTTTGTCAGCAGGCCTTTCAGTATTTCTTCACTCACCCTCCTTCTAGATCTTTGATGCATTATGAAGTCAATAAGTTGTCTCACAAACTGTCCCATGTGAGAAAGAGATTAAAATGATTGATTTCTTAGGGAGTACAGTCTACTTCTCAGGTATTCTGGGAATCAGCTGAAGTACACGCCTGAGTGGAAAATTTCTGTTTTGATGGAAATTTCCTTTTTTTTTTCTCCCCCCCCCCCCCCAATCTAAAGCTGGTGAGAGCCTTGGAAAGATGAAGGAAGCTAGATCTACTGAAAGGTCTCTCAGACTGACTCAATCTATTCAGAGGAAAACAAGCTTTACTTAGTCTTCCTTTAGATACCAGTCAGTACCCTTCATTGGATATTTTTTATCCTTCTTTAGAATTCTTAATATTACCAGCAGCAGAGGAGATGGGGTAAAGAAAAGGCACTTCAAACAGAGATGGAGTTATTCTGCTTCTAAACAGCCAGTCTGACAAGTTGCCCAGGACAGAAGGTTCAGTTTGTCTCTAATTCATTTTGGAAACTGATTCATCCATTTACTAGCTTCATGGAGTGGAATTACCACAGATTTTTAATTGTTGAAAATGATTTAGTTCAGTACCCAATCCAGTTGCATTCCATGCCATCTTCCAACTAACCCTCCACCCACATCTCCTTTTCCAGGGATTCATCTCAGGAAGCACTGGTCAGATCAGAAGTGGATTCCTTATTAAGCATAGGCTGGACAGAAGGATAGTCCTGGAGTAGTACAAAAGGAAGAGCTGCTTCTGAGTTACTTTTATTTCAAGAAAAAAAAAAAAAAACCTTTGCCTCATGATGAACTTAAGGAAATTGACCAGTTACACCAGAAAGCATTCAAAGTTTGAACTTATTCTTGCCTTGAAAATGGTTCTGGACTCACAAACTAAAAAGTGCATATTTTCATACTGTAGTCAATCAAGACCACCTAAAATATTTTAAGTTTTTGCCTATGAGCTGTCATTACTAAGATTTACCCGTTAGTCTTGCTACAGCAGTAGGAGTGTTAACCAAGTGTTTGGCAGTAGTGGCAGCATCTCTCACATGTCATGGAATCCACATGCACCCATATCTGGACAACTGACTGTTTCAAACTCAGACATATCGAGTCTTGGGAGGAATCTTTGAAGCAAATATACAGTCTGTTTCAGTCCTTAGGTCTGCAGAAAAACTGGGGAAAATCTACCCTAACCAGAACATGTCCTTGATTGGAGCTATCCTGGAATTTGTAGAAGACAAGGCTTTCCTTCAAGATAAGACTTGTGGGCACTACTTAGCCATACTCTTCCTTAAAACATGGAATGTGTGAAACCCCCCACCTCACCACCACTAGTTTCTAATCTCTATTTTGCCCATGGTGGTGGTGATTAATCTTGGTATCTACTTGGAGGAAGACTTATTCTTTATTTTCACTTGTTTTGTGATGATGGGTTATCAGTAAAGGGGCAAATTCATTGGACTTCACTGGAGCTGTTCACAGAAGAATTTGGCCCCAGGAGCATAAGTTGTCCACACTGGTATGCATCATTGGATTGATTGTTAAGTGCTACTGACCTTTCTTCCTCCATTGCTATTCTCTGATGCACTACATAGTAAAGAATAAACTGCACTCTCTGAGCATAACTGCTTCCTACTCAACCTTCTCTCTCCCACAAGCAAGACAAGCTGACAGAACTTCTTAATGCATTTATACTGTGTATTAACTTTCTGCAATATGCATAATATTTTGCAACAATTTTCACTCATTTTGCAAATGTTCTCACAAATTTGCAAAGAAAAAAATAAATGTTTCCTCTTGCTGTAGTGCAGAGTTGAGTTACTCAGTCAGAACTTTAACATCAGCAAGTTATTGAAATGTGTATTTATCATGGGTGATATTGTGCAATATTTCATCTATCTGAAATGATGTGAGCTATGATGTGAGCAGTGATGAAATTCATGCACTGGATATCCAAAATCAGCTTTATTTCTTTATATCAGTGCTTCTTAAACTGCACTATAATGTGCTTGTTCATGATCTTCAGAATATTACATTTTCAAAAGCAATAAATGAGGGATTGTGGTGCTGGAAAATGAGATGGGGTAAAATACATTACAGGGGCATTGTAATTATTCCAGAAATAAACATCATAAACCTAGGAAATTTCAGAGTTATGTTTAAAAGTAAGAAATACAAACATATTACAATATGGAAATTCAAAGTTGGGATGCCCAAGCAACCTTATTCTGCCCTGTAGTGACAGGCAACAGACCATGACACGGGGGCAGAAGACCAAAGGTGTCTTTAAAAATCAGTTTACTCTAATTCAGGACCACAAACACTAAAATGCCTTAATCATAATCATATGGTTATTGCATGGTATCATTAATTTATTAATGAAAAATCATTTTTGCATCAATATTGAGGTTTCATATGTGCACGTTACAGGGCAGATTGCCATGTTGCCAGTGTTGTGAACTTGTAGGGGGAACACAGATACACAGATTCCTTGGGAACCAGCCTGTGATTGCTGTGAATCTTAGCCCATCCATATACTGATCTTTGCAGACTGAAGGAGCAATTGACCATAACTTTTGGCTATTCCATAGTGACATTGAATCTTGCAACCAGCAGGGTTGTGTAATTTTTTAAAATCTTTTGCCAGCATGCATACCTTAAATATGTTAATCTTTTACCCTCTCTGTAACATTAGGGCTGCATGCTTTGACCAGCATTTGTCCGTTTCATATAATTGCATCAGTGCACTGTGACATGTAAGTGGAGTTTTTGTGTGAAGTCCTGTCCATCCATTATCCTTATGCTGCTGCCCTTATCCTTCCCCAGTCTCTCCAGGGAAGATTTAATACTTCATGAACCTGAACCCCAATTCTGAGCCCCTTTTTAGGGAATTGTGTAAAGTAATTCTATTTTTTGTTTGTTTGGTTTACCTTCAAGACCATCTAAGGCAATTTTCTCGTTAATATTTATTCACTGCATGTTCCAAAGTATGGTAGGCTCTATAATGGGAACAGAGTCTATGGTCTGCTAAGGCCACTTTGCACTTTATGCAGCACAAAGTGGCTCTAAACATGCCAGAGATTTCCCGTAGAGAATTCCTACTCTGTTGGAGAAATCTCCACTGGCATAGAGCTGGGAGAGATAACATAGCTGACTTCTTCATCAGCCATCCTTCCATCCCTAATGTAGAAGAATCAGGACAGGTTGAGGGTGTATCCACGATGCGAAGGAGCATTGGAGAGCTGAGCTCTGCTGTACTCAATCTGCTACAGGATCTTTCCACTCTAATTTATGCTGGGACTGGGCAGCCCTGAGTGAGTCTGGGTAGAACTCGAACATATTGGAGAATCAGGGTTATGGTCTGTACCCCAAAAAGCAAAGTTTAGAGAAGAATGACTAGGAGAAAACAAATAATAGGGAGGGATTGTGGGAAGAGAGGACAAAGGTTACTAAAAGAAGGGCATTGAGCAGCTTTCTAGAAGAGATGATCTAGCTCAACCAGAAATTATGGTCTTAATGCAGGAGTTACTGGGTGAAATTCTCTGGTCATGTTATGCAGGAGGTCAGATTAAATTATTATAATGGCCCCTTCTGGCTTTGAAATCTAGGGATGTCATGAACAGATCTTGAAGATGAATATAACTCTACAGCACCTTTTTAACTGATTGATTTGATCGGTAATTTTTTTAAAATGACTGAGTTTATTTTCTGTAATAAGGGAAATGATTTTTTTGTGTGGAGAAGAGAGGTTACTAATTGGTTGGATTAAAGAGCAGGAGACACAGGGAAGGATAAACAGGGAGGTCAGTGATGCAGAGAAGATGGTCATGAGTAGGGCCCTACCAAATTCACAGTCCATTATGGTCAAGTTCACAGCCATAGGATTTAAAAATTGGTAAATTTCATGTTTTCAGATGTTTAAATCTGAAATATCATGATGTTGTAACCATGGGGCTCCCAACTCAAAAGGGGATTATGGGGAGGCCACAAACCTGTTGTAGGGGGGTCATGGGATTGCCACCCTGACATCTGTGCTGCCTTCAGAGCTGGCAGAGTGGCGAGGAAGGGACGCGGAGCTATCTGCAGCTGGGAGAGATACCCAAGTGCAGCCCTGCAGGGAAAGAGCAAGTCCTGTCCTTCCGCAGTCCTGCCTGGACTAGCAGGTAGGAGCCCCCTTTGCTGGGGCGCTCCCAGCAGCACAGGGAGGATCGAACCCAACTCCACAAGTCTCCTCCAGCTGCAGGAGCCTCTGGTTCTGCTGCCCAGTCCCAGAGCGTCCTGCAGCAGGTGGAGGCACCTGGAGGTGGGTCTAGTCCCTCCATCCCCCCAAGCGGCTGTGCAAGGGATGGACAAGTCCTGTCCCTCCATAACCCAGCCAGAGCTAGGAGCCACTTTTGCTGGGGTGCTCCTAGGAACAAGAGGACATTGGATTTCATGGGAAAGGGCTTATTTCACAGTTGTGATGCATTTTTCATGGCCGTGAAATTGGTAGGGCCCTAGTTATGAGTGATGAAAAAGAGTACTAGTACATACCAGAAGGACAAAGACAAGGGTCAAGATGAGGCACAAGAGAAAAATGGTGGCAGTAAATGCCGTTAGATAGATGTCAGTAGTGAACCAGTAGTTAGGTGGAGGAGTCCAGTCAGGTGCCAAAGTGCATCTAAAACGAAGACTAAAATGATGTGGGATGAAGCAAAACAAAATATTATTGGTGGCTCAAAAAATCTGGTAGTGACCTCTGGAAAACTTAAGGGCTTCAGAAAGGCTTGTGCTGTCAGTGGCATTTGATGTTTGTGTACATAGCATTTTGGGGCACTGAGAGCAGATTCCCTTGGAGTCAGGTCCCTTTGGTTCTAGTGGGAGAGTTTGAGGTAACACAGCTGGCCATTGCTGCTCCTTATTTGTGTTGCTATTGGTGACTAGAGTTTCACAGTAGAGAAAATACAAGGTTGTGCAATATCCCATGTTCTTGATAAACTGCTTAATAATCACATTACTACATCTCCCATGCAGATCCAGTGTACCTATCTATAACATTTACTGGAGTGAGAACATACTGCAGCACCTCTTTAAAGAAATCTGCAGCTACCACATTGCCTTCCAGTAGCTGACACTTGTTCAGAGCACTGTTGTCTGCCGTATGAAGTAATGGGTTGCTGTTCTATTGATTTTCCATTTCAGAGCTAAAATACTGGAAATTTGTGACTTTATCTGGCTTATCATCATGTTTTATCACCTTGAAAATACAAGTGATATCATTGACACTCAAAGTATCCCAGTATGTCAAAGCCATTTTTTTTGCCAAACAAGGTGCCATCCTCCTACCATCCTCCTAAGCAGGTGGCTCCAACTTGCATAAATATGTAAGAAAGCACAAGAAAAGCTCACTGGATACGCTACTAATATCACTGAAATTGGATTGCCAGGTTTGTCAACTGAGTGATTATGTGGAATTCAGTGCTGAGGATACAGTTTTGGATAGCTATTACACATGTGCAGAGTATATTGCTAAAAGCATCTTTCCAGATCAAACACAAGCAGAATTTGAAGAGATTAGAAGCACAGGTGTCATAATTTGGTTGTTACCATAGCTATACACAAATCTCTAACAGCAGATTTTTATTCTACATTAGAAACCCTTGCCATGGCAACAACAGTGCTTGTTAAAGATGTAACTTGGTAGACAGAATTTATCCATTACATTTTTGAACATGTTCCTTTCTCTTCACCCCTATTAATAGGCACTACTCTTTTGCTAAGTCTACTTCTGTTTTGAAATGGGCATCTCTTGGGATGCAAGTATGAATAAGTCAGTTATAATAAGTCAGAATAGGAAATTCACATGATGTATTTGAATTTAGAATACTCCTGAACTTTGTTTAATAAATTCTGCAGTCTCTGAGTGAGATTCAGAATGTCGCGTTAGTCTGATGAGGTATTTGTAAGTTACACCACTCAAGCAGTGTAAGCAGGAAATGGTAGTCAGCCAAAATCCATATTTGTACCACAGGAGGTGTACTGTGGTGCACCCATGTGTAAATAGGTGTTTAAATTGCAAACTGTTGTCTAAATCAAAAACTGGTTTTATATACCCTCGTGATACCAGCAAAATAGCAATATGAGGCTGTGAGATAATGGCAAACCTAGATTATTCAGTGTCTGTAAATGGAAATATGTTCTAAAATGTTTTACATGCACTGCGCACACAGTAATATCATGGACACTTCCATAACAAAGGCAGTCAGATAGGCAGGCAATACATGCACTGCACCTAAGAATAATGATGACATCAGAGGTGCTGAAATAAGTACATCTATATCAGTGTTTCTCAAACTGGGGTCGCCGCTCGTGTAGGGAAAACCCCTGGCGGGCTGGGCCGGTTTGTTTACCTGCCCCGTCCGCAGGTCCGGCCGATCGCGGCTCCCACTGGCTGCGGTTCGCCGCTGCAGGTCAATGGGGGCTGCACTGCAGCGGCGAACCGTGGCCAGTGGGAGCCGCGATCGGCCGGACCTGCGGACGGGGCAGGTAAACAAAGCGGCCCGGCCCGCCAGGGGCTTTCCCTACACGAGCAGCGACTCCAGTTTGAGAAACACTGACCTATATGTATTTTTGCATTTCAGACATTGTTCATGACTGTAAGCTTGTGGAATGGCACAGCAGCATTAAAAACAATATCCTCTTCATAAGCAAGATCTCTTCCTCAAGGTTTTTTCTTCAGGATTAGAAAGAAAAGAAAATAGTTTAACATAAACAGAATTCCTCCAGGTGAGATTCAGCTGAGGAACTCAGCCTTCTCCAAGTATTCTCTTTCTTGGATATCCCAAGGACCTGCTCATATAGATCTTCCTCTGAGTACCTGTGCAAAGGTAGGGAAGGCTGGGCTGGTGATGGTAACCCTCTGACAAAACAATGCCCTTACATCAATGCCAATTAAACAGGTTGAAACAACAATTAAAGATAGTTATAAATACGGAGTGAAGACTGAAGAGCTTTAGAGGGGCCTAAGAAAACTAGGGCATTGAGCACATTGGGAAGAACAATTTTAACTGTTCATATGTGATGGATTTAAAATTAACTGTAACCATTCAAGAAACAATTCTAGGCCTCTATAGACAACTCAGTGAAAACACCTTTTCAGTGCACAACAGCAGTCAAAAAGCAGGGTGGATTGATTTAAAGCAGCAAGCAGGAAACCTTGATTTAAATTGCATTTATACTTTTAAGTTCTTTCTCTGAAGTAAGGTTGATTATCATTGGTTGGAAACCATTAAAACATATTGATCTGCAACTAAACATAGCCTTCACACAAAAGTTGGTGCTGCTTTTTGCTAACCAGGAGGATACATTATTTCTGTACACATTTATTTACACAATTACATGAATTTAAAATTAAGAATCTGAATAAATGTAAGTTTGTTTATATTAAGTTAGAAAATAATGAATGATGCATTTCTTATTCATAATGATTAATTTTTACTTGTGATTTGTAGTCTGCTCTGTTTGGAAACTCAAATGCAAAGTAAAAAGTACAAAAATAGCATATTTTTAATTAAACAAATATGCTGGATACATATGTTTAAAAATGTTTTGCATTTAAAATTGATTTATTAAACAAAGGAAGTATTATCTGTAGTTAGTAAATTGAACTGATTGTTTCCAGTCACCGTATTCTTCAAGCTTTTAAAACTAGTAGATCTCATCCTCTCAAACCCAGTTTTTATTCACAGACTGGAAGAGGAAAACAAGCGTTTCTGATTTTTCAACTCCCACTGGTATCTTAACTTTGAATCAACTAATCATTGAATTGAACTACATGAATTAACTGAAATGAAGAAAATATTCTCTCTGTACCTGCATAACAAGCTACTGCTGTCAAATCTGGTTTAGCACTTTAACAAATTCTGGTTCCAAATACTTAGTGATTTCCATCAGTTCAATGGTTTGACTTTCTTTAAAACTTGGTTGCAAACATGTATTGCTTAATATTATTTTTGTATTTAATTTAAATAGATTATAATAAGGGTTTAGGTCTTAACATAAGTTGCCAATTTCAAATTTATTTTTAAATGGGTTAATTTAAAAAATAAATAAATCTGTATTTAAATTTAAAAATCAATTTTTTAAATTTATTTTTAAATAATCCATCCTGAAGAGGGGCAAGCAAAATATTGGTATGTATAAATAATGGGATAGGAAATAATATGTAAAATATCGCATTTTGAGCAGCCTTTATAGGTATAGTCTAGAATACTGTGTCCAATTTTGGTCATCCATCCAAAATATGATTAAATAGAAATAGGAGGGTTTTCAAGACAAATGATAATTATTAAGAGCTATGGAAAGACCTCTTTCTGAGAGTGTTTGAAAAAAATAGGACTGCTTATTTTGGAGAGAAACAGAAAAGAGGGACATTATATAGGAGTATTTAAAATAAGGAAAGTATAGAGATGTTACATCTGGCACTCCTATATACCTTCTCTCATAATTCAAGAATATGGGGATGCACAATGAAGCCAAAAGGTAAAATTTAAAATTGATTAAAGGAAATACTATTTCGTACAACATATGATTAACCAGTAGAACTCTTTGTGGCTAAATATAATTGAGGCCAAGAGCTCAAAAAAGGGATTTAAAAATCAGACATTAATATGGATAATGAGAACATCCACAGCTATATTAGATGGAATAACATTTAACGATTTATATTAAACCTCATGTTTCAGGCTAATGACTAGCTGTTTTGCGTTCCGAAGAAACTTCCCATATGGTCAGGTTATTCTGTGATTATCCATTACTTGCTTTCTTGTGCTTTCCTCTGATGCATCAAGAATCGGGCAGGGAGAGGATATTGTACTAGATAGAGCACTGGTCTAGTCCACTGTTGAACTTCCTATATTCCCTCAACAAAATGGCACTAAGCACCCACAATACTGATGCTATAGCAAAATAATGTATTACACACAAAGAACTGTGTTAAAAGATAAATAAGGTTGAAAATCAAGCTCTCAAAAGTTAGGAAATGCCAGATTTAAGGTTGCCTGATCAGACTGCTTCTAGTCTTATCTGTCTTTACCCTCTTTCCTGGCCTCAAGTGGTCTCTCTCCTGCTCCATTCCACCCCCTACTGTTTACCAGTCCCAGTTTCTTTGTCTGAGCAATCATAGTCTCCTCTCCCCAGTCACAGTTTCTCTCCACCACCCACTCTCTCTCTCTCACCTCTTGTCTCAATCTATTCTCTTCCCTTCCCCTAGTTCAGCTCTTATCTTCCCTGCATTCAAGTCAGGCAGCTTCTTCATTCACACTGCTTGGGCACCAGGAGGGTGTTCTTGATAGCATGGGAGAGACATGCTCCCCGCTCTCACTGGTGGTCCCTGGTCCCACCATGGCCCAGAGCTGCCCAGAGTAACAGTTACAGAGAAAATCCAGCATGATCCCTACAGCCTAGACTGGAGCATGCTCAGTTCCTCTGTGTGGAGGGTGCATGAGCAATCTGGTCAGCATTAAGAGTTGTGGGGGCCTGAAGCATGCAGTGAGGATGAAATCTTCAGAGATTTTAGCTGCTGAAATCTGAAATGTCTCTACTGCATATATGCAAACTAAGATTTCTTCAAAGGCTTTTAACTTGGCCAAATGTGGGCTGATTTTCACAGGAACAACAAAAGACACTTGCCTGGCACAAGGGCCACTTCTCTGCAAGATTTCCAGTGCTTACTCTAAAGCATGGGGGCACGAGCTATTTGAAAAAGGTTGTTACATGTTGTTAAATGTCAGAACTTATTTTTCCCCTTGCCTTGTTCTTGGAAACAGTTGAATCATTTTGACTTTAACATTAAAAAAAAAATCAGCTGGAGGCAGACAGCCAGCATAGCAAATTTCAGCCCAAATGGTTAAAGTTTGGCAAAGTTATACTCATCTGAAAACAGTGTCTTATCATAGGAAGTGTTGCAGAGTCTTAACGATAGGCAGTGCTACCATCCTTGCCTATAATGCACACTATACTAAAATGACATTCAGGTGAAACTGTTATATTAAATATTCACATTACACTTCAGTAACATCAATGACCATAAGTGGTATGTAAAAACAAAAATCTGCTTTTCAGTTCCTCTCCCATAATAAATCTTCATTGGGTAAGAAGTGAGCACCCTTCCACCAATGTTTTATGTACCAGTAGTTTTACATACCAGTGTGGCCGCCCCACATTGGCTACATCAGATACGGACCCTGCTTTGACCTTTTGACAGACAAATGCAGATATCTACATGAGTGCATGAATGTAGTTGCTGTTTGTTTCTTTTTCTTTTGTGTTTGGACTTCATTAGTGAAAGATGGATGCATCAGGACTACCAATGCTTTGCTAGTCATCAAAAAATTTACATAAAAAGATTCACAAGTGAGGGAAATTCCCTACCCTCTGACAAAAGGAGTGGCTGTAAGAATATTTGAATCTTATTCCTAATCACTCAGCTATTTTTAACCTGTGGTAGCCCCATACCCTTTACATTTGGGAAGTTATGTTCAATAATTTTGTTATTTGAGTAAACCACACTAGAGGAAGTGTTGAAGGCTAAAATCATAGAAATCTTCCTACTTTTCTTGCACTTTGTACTTGAAAAGTACAGAGAAAAGAATTCAATGCTCAATACACAAAAGCACACTCAGGGCTTGTCTATACTGCCGCTTAAGTCGATGTAACTGATGTTACTCTGTGGGGCTAATAAACTACACAGACTTTGGGCCTGCTGCGACTTCAGACATCTTTTCATCTCCTGATCTCCAGCCTCCCATCCTAGCCTGACTCTGATTCCAGCCTGATCCTGACCCTGATTCCAGTCTCTTACTACCTCTGATCTCCATCCCTGGCCTGATTTTAATCCTGATTCTTGCTTATTGAACCTGGCTCTAGTGATTCCTTCACCTGCTGCTCACCAACTACGTTCCTGACATGTGGACCCCAGCCCAACTGTGACTGCTAGGCAAGACTGTCTAAGCTCCAGTCCCTTACATTTTACCCAGACCTACTTCCAACCCCCTCTGTGGGAGCCCTTTAACAGGTATATGAAAGGGGCAGGTCTACCATCACCCACTGGATCCCATGGGATACTAAATCTGCAGGAGCAGATCATGCAACTCCAAACTGTGAACCATCTGCTGTGGTCCCAAGTAGAGCAGCTCTTAGCAGAAAATCAGGCACTTCACAAACAGCTAGCACAGTCCCGGGAAGAGAATACCATGCTCCAGGCTCAGGTTGGGCCATTGCCCTCTAAACAGGACCTTGCAGTACCACTACATGAACATTTTGATGGGAACTGCCAGAAATTCAAGGGGTTTCTGGACCAATGCCATCTTCTTTTCCTGCTCTGCCCTCAAATGCATCCCACTGATGAGGCCAGGGTGGGACTAGTTATCAGTTTACTTGCTAGAAAAGTGCTGGATTGGGTTTCTCCCCTGCTGGAGCAGAACAGCCCAGTCTGGAATTCCTTTTTGCAAGCATTTTCAGCCATTTTTGATTATCCTCATCACTCTCGCTCAGTGGAAGCTGCACTATGAAGGCTCCAGCAAGGGCCAGCTGCCTCATATGCTCGCAGTTGACATTGAATCGAACGAGGCAGCCCAACTGCATCATTTTCAGTGTGGACTTAGTGAGGAAGTAAATGATGAGCTAACCCACGTTGAGATCCTGTCCCATTTGGATGCATTCATTGACTTCTCTCTCTCTCTCTGCATTGACAATTGGCTGAGCGAGCAAAAGGAGGAGAGGGGCACCCTGCCACTGCTTCACCCATACCAAAATCCCCAGGGTCCAACCATGAACTGTTGCAGGTTGATCTGGTCCACCGACACTAGATCCTGGAAGAAAAGGAACGGTGACAGCACAATAACCTGTTTGTTTGGCTTTTTTTTAATTGCAGAGCACCAGGACATGCCCTCACCTCATGCACGTCATGGACCTCGACCTGCAAGCAATCAGGAAATGAGTGAGCCTAGGACATATGACAGGTATAGCCTGCCCACCACCAAGGCACTATGCACTGAAACCACCCCCAGCCCTCAAGAGAAATCCAATATAGGACATGCAGGTCCTCCCCACACTTCCAAGAAGGAATAGAATTATGTACCATGGATGGGGCCAACCCAATTCCCCTCCCCTGAGTCTTGATTGATTTCAGGGCTATTGATAACTTCATAGATGCCAAAGCTGCTTAAGCACTACAAATTCACTTCCGTTTAAAGCTCACATTGGTTCTCATAGAAATGATAGAGGGGTTCCTCCTGTCCTTGGGGCCAGTGATACAGGAAACAATATTTCTAGAGGCCGTAATCTAGGGCTATTGAAAAGTGCTACAGTTCAATGTGATGCATTCTCCATGTTTCCCCCTAATTCTTGGCATCACCTGGCTGGAGCAGCATGGATCCTTGCAACTCCTGGTAAGAAAAGAAGATCAGCTTCTCCTCTGAATGCTGCCCCAAGTGGCCTCACCTGCCTACATGCAGGTGGTCCCAACCCCCTAGTCCAGGACTCCTTCAGCCGATCAGAAGTGACAGCACCTGTTTGGGAATGCCAGATGGCAGCAGCTAGCCAGAAAGTCACTCCCAAGCCTGAGTCCCCATCTCTCTGAAAAGTATGAGGATTTATGTGGACGTTTTAGGGAAGAAGAGCGCAGACACACTACCTCCGCACAGGGACTATGACTGTCCCATAGACGTGGAACCTGGGTGAAGGTCCCTTATGGATGGATCTATGTAATGTCCAAGCCCAAGTTAGGAGCCTTTCATGCGTTTATCCAGGAAAACCTGGCCTAGGACTTCAGCTGGCACACCATCTCCTTAGCAGGGACTCCAGTCCTTTTCATTAAGAAAAAGGATGAAACGCTATGCCTTTGCATAGAATATCAGACCCTAAGCCAGGTGACGGTCTGAAACAGGTATCCTCGCCACATGATCTTGGAGTTTCTGATCTGCCAGAATTTTCACCAAACTGGACCCCTTGGGCACTTATAACCTAGTGCGCATCAAGGCAGGAGACAAATGGAAGACTGCCTTTCAAACCCGCTTGGGCACTTCAAAAATTCAGTTATGCCATTCCAGCTGACCAACAACACTCCTGTAATCTTTCAACACTTCATGAATGACTTAATTAGAGA
Source organism: Chrysemys picta bellii (assembly GCF_011386835.1). Classification (NCBI taxonomy): domain Eukaryota; kingdom Metazoa; phylum Chordata; order Testudines; family Emydidae; genus Chrysemys; species Chrysemys picta. The sequence continues at coordinate 86,457,759 of NC_088791.1, read as the reverse complement.
CATCCTGGACCAGTATGTAATCAGCTATCTTGATGACATACTTGTCTTTTCAGATAATCCTGAGCAGCATTGTTACGATGTTCATTCCATCCTGGAAAGATTATGAACAGAATTCTTGGGTTACATCTTTTCCCCAGAAGACATCAAGATGAATCCCCAGAAGGTGGAGGCTGGCTGCAGATGGGCCATGCCCAGGACCCGCTAGGAGTTACAGTGCTTCCTGGGCTTTGCAAATTTTTACTGATGGTTCATTCCAGGCTTCTCAGGACAAATAGCCCCCATTACCAACCCCATCTGCAAGGCTGCCAAAGTTGTTTAAACACCCAAAGCTCACAATTCTTTCAAATAGCTCAAAGTTGCCTTCACCACTGCTTCCATTCTAGCACACCAGCACCCAGCCCAGGTGTTCATAATGGAAGCTGATGCCTCCAAGGTGGCCACTGGGGCCACTCTCTCTCAGAGGTATAGTCCACAGCAAGTGTTGTGCCCCTATGCCTACTACTCCTGAAAACTCACCCCTGCCAAACAGAATTATGAAATATTAAATAAGGATTTACTTGCAATTGAATTCGAAGAGTGGCACCATCGCCCACCCAGTGCAAGTTTTTTCTGATCATGAGAACCTTGAATATCTATGGAAGGCTCAAGCCTTGACCCAAAGGCAGCTCAGATGGGTGTTATTCTTTTCTCCATTCAATTTTGTCATCACCTATTACCTGGGAACCAGGAATGGGAAAGCCAAAGCCTTATCCTGAAAGGGGGAATTCCACCAAGGAAGCAAGGAGCAACTAAGAACCACCCTTTCTCCTAAAACCTTGCAACTTCCTTAGTGCCATAACATGCTGAGGCCTACTTGATCTAATCTGATCCACTTCACGGTGCAATCTGTTATCTCAGGAGGTGATGGAACAGCCTGAGCAAATGAGAGCCAGAACCAAAATGCAGTGTTCCACACAGGATGGGCTCACCTACATCAATGAGTGCATATATGTTCCACCAGGGCCCCCTGGCTAGAAGTGCTCCATCTCTGCCATGACACTTCATGGCAGGCCACTTTAAGACTTTCCACATGGCTTTCTATTTCTTCTGGTGGCCCATCTGTGAACTGAAGTCCAGGACTATGTTGATTCCTGAGCTGTGTGTGCCCACTAAGAGATCAAGTTTCAAGTCTGTTGGTGCCCTAGCACCTCGTAGATCCTGCCTAGATTCTGGGCTTCAGTCATGATGGACTTCATAGTGGAAGGTTTCAGAGTAACAGCCGTGTTAGTCTGTATCCGCAAAAAGAAGAACAGGAGTACTTGTGGCACCTTAGAGACTAACAAATTTATTAGATGCATCCGAAGAAGTGGGCTGTAGTCCACGAAAGTTTATGCTCTAATAAATTTGTTAGTCTCTAAGGTGCCACAAGTACTCCTGTTCTTCTTTTCATAGTGGAAGTCCTTGACTCTGATAGCCACACTGTGGTCTTGACTGCTGTAGACCAACTGACCAAAATGGTGCATTTCATTCACTGCGACAGCCTGCCCTCTGCTGAAACAATGGCTCAACTCCTGGTGGTTCAAATGATCCATCTTTGTGGGCTTCCAGACCAAAGCCGACAGTTTGTGTCACGCTTTGTGCATGAAGTGGTCTGGCTCATGGAAGTTCGAACTTTTACCTCCTCCTTTTATCTTTCACCCCCAGACAGATGAGCAGACAGAGAGGGTGAACCAAGAATTAGAGCAATGCCTAAGATGTGTTTTCAACTACCATCAAGATAATTGGTTCTCCCTCCTTCCTTACTCCAAATTCTCATACAATGCCAACCACACCTTCATGGGGCAGAGTCCCTTCTTTGCTAATTATGGGTTACACCCTTGCTTCCAGGCAGCCTTGCCAGCAGCTTCCCTGAACCCAGCAGCTGCTGACTGGATCTAGCAAATTCACCATATCCAGGAGGAGCTTAACGACCACCTCAAAGATGCAAAATGGGACTATAAAGTGGTACACAAACCATCGACTCCAGGAAGGCTCAGCTCTCATGGTAGGCCAAAAGCTCTGACTTGCAGCAGAACACCTCCATACAAACAAGACATCTTGCAAGTTAGACCTCCAATTCAGCAAATAAAACCCATCACCTTCAAATTGAAGCTCTCTTGAGCTCTTAAGTCGCATTTTCCGCATATCCCTGCTGAAGCGTTATACAGAGGACCTCTTTCCCAATCAGTCCCAACAGCTACCCCGCCAGTCCAGGTCCATGGGTATGAGGAATATATAGTCCATGTTATCCTCAACTCTAAACTGCAGAGAGGCAGACTGTACTAACTATTTGACTTGAGGGAGGAGGGGCTATGATCCCAAAGAGCATTCCTGGGAGTCCACTGCCCAAGTCCATGCCCCTGACCTAGTAAAAAGGTTTAATCTAGACCACACATATAAACCAGGCCCAGCACCCACCTGGAGGAAGGGTGCCCCTGAAGAGGTGTGTAACTAGGATGCAGGGATTAGAACCTTGGTCTGGAGAGCCTGGGATAGTTGATAGTCCCACAGTGCCCCCAGGTGGCCATGCCAAGCCACAGACAGTGAGTATTGTAAAGAGTAGGCACCACAGGAAGCCCAAGAAATCCAGAGTAACAGAACCTGTGAGCCTCTGATTGGCCAAGTGCCCTATTTAACCCTGGTTGCCCCATGAAGTTGTCTTGGCAACCACACAGACTTTGGGCCTGCTGCGACTCCAGACCTCACCTTGTCTCTTGGTCTCTGGCTTCCGATCCCAGCCTGACTCTGATCCTGATTCCAGCCTCATACTACCTTTGATCTCCAGTCTCCTATATCAGACTGATTTTGACCATGACTCTTGCTTATTGAACCCAGCTCTAGTGATTCTTCCAACCCCTGCTCACCAATTACTGTTCCTAACGTGCGGACCACAGTCCAGCTGTGACTGCTAGGCCAGACCATCTACACCCAGGTCTCTTACACTAAAAACCCTCAGAGTGAGCAGTAATAAAACCAAGCAAATCTATATATATTGGATTTGAGTTGAACACTGAATAGAGACTATTCAGTGTTCAACTCAAACGGGGAAAAGAAAGGATTGTATACAACAAACTATTAGAATATTCTATTTAAAGCAAACTATAGAAAGGAAAATGCCTAAAAAAAGAAAAGGCAAACTACCAACTAACACTTCTAAGTAAATTAGACACAACCAGAGAGAGAGATCTCACTGTCATGGTTATTAGGTGCACAGTCAGTGTTCCTGCTCTCTCAGTAGAATCAAGTAAGTCAGCTTATATACAGCTGCCACCTTCCGAATTTACCCTCCAGGTGACACCCCCACAGAACTCACCCAGCAAATTTCAAAAGTTGAAAGAAAATAAGGGGGTTGACCTCTTTTTTTATCCCCCAAAACAGCCTTCCTGATGTCCTTGATTCTGCAAACTCTATCACATCCCACGTCCTCTTCTTTGCCATAACATCCTACACCTTCTCTGTTCCAAAATGCTCAGGTCTGCCTAACAGATATATTTTAGGCATCTGCTTTTCAAAGGAGATAAGTACTTTTTTCGTTAACAGGGTATTATATTCTTTCTAGTTCTGCTTAGTATTGTGCAATAGTGTTGAGCAATGTGCTTGGAAGAGTAGTTCTCCAATTTTTTCAGACTATTGACCAGTGAAAGAAGAGGGCCTCTTGTGTTCAATCTCCTCTACCAACTCTCTAGATCTCCCACTGCTTGTTTCTCTAATTTTGTTTCATTTTATGGACCATCAGGAAGGTTTCTATGGACCATAGTTTGAGAACCATGATTTATGACAAGCTTTAGCAAATTGTAGGAAACTGATGGACTTTCATGCAATTTATGATATGGTGATAAATTTTATTCCTTCTGATAGCTTCACTATGCGCAAAATCAAATCGACTTTTAAGGTTTTTACATAGTTTTTATGCTGATACAATTATTTCCATTAGGGGTGTGATATTTGGTTGGTTTTTTAACTGAAATAGTTATACAGGTACAACCTTAGTGTAGCCACAGTTATACTGGTATAAAAGCACCAGTAATAATAAGGTGCATCTTTCACTGCTGTAACTGCATCCATACTAAGGGGGTGGTACTGCTTTTACTTTACCAGTATAGTGAAAGCAGTACAACTTTTGTGTGTGAAGAAGCCCTCAGTCCTTTCTCTTGGCCTGTGTAGATACAGGTTTACAAGGGCAAATACATTCCTAGTGGTTGCTAAAAAAGTATGTTTGGTACTAAATCATACAGAAAGTTTATTGTTAAAAGAGAAGAGACATGGGATATTTTGGAGACAATAAAATGTATTTGATTTCCTATTCTTTTTTTTACAATCGCTGCTGTTACTTTGAAACTCTGCTTGCAAATTTGCAAGAAATAAAAACAAAAGCCAGAACTGTTCTTTTGCTGTTGTCAGGAAAAATGAATCCTAGTTTAGATGCAAAGTTATTAACTAGGCTGTAGAAAGAGTAATTATTGACAGTACAATATCTGTGTCAATCATAGTTGCACATGCATTTTACCACATAAAAGTGTACCCAAATAATTTAGTTTATAACAGATTGTATAGTTTGTACCTATTTCTTCTCAACAGCAAAGTTAGAGAAACCATCAAGTTAATAGATTAAAATGACCATTAGTATTTTAACAATTCCCCTTTCTACTAGCTGTTATTTACAGCACTCCCACGGTACTCATGTTTATTTTCCAACCAAAGCAGACCAATTAATCAAATTTATCAAGAAAAAAACAAAGTACAACTTTCTAACAGATTAACAATAAACCAGTGCATGACTGCTATTATAGGAAATATCAAGCTTCTGTTTCCATACATATTTAAGTACCAAAAAGCATACCAAAAATATTCCTGTGTTCAGACCATTATGATTTTAAAAGGTATTTGATGAAAATTATAAACAAAAAAACCCTTACTATTTTGCAGAGAATCTTTGTCAGCAAGAAACATTCACTGAAAACAAGCTTCCCAAAGGACACCCCGCTGAGCAATTTGCTGGTCTACTTCATGGGTCTTCACCTGCATGTGATCCACCTGAAAATCCACTTCAACTGTATAATAAAGCAAACCATTGCAGCGATCCACAGGAAAGCAGTTTAAACAAGAACACAGTACAACAGAGACAGCTACAGCAGGAAAACAACCCTGATCCTCCAGCTAAGAAAAAAAAACCACAAGTTGTAAACAGAACTATATTTCATACTAAAATTAATCCATTAGAAAATCATACATTGGTTGGCACAAAAACAAGAATAGGCGAGCAATGGATTATTACTACTGGGGGATTTGTGGAGCGAGCGTGCACACTTGGGAGGATTCGATCTTTGCCAAAGACGCTGCTTGAAATGCATTTATCCAAAAATGTTTCAAAGTCTGACTCTAATCTCATCTCCTATCCACCTAATGGGAAAAAAGCAAGAAGCAACTGGAGTGAACCCACACCAAGCCAACAAAATTCTAAAGGAAATTCTGAAAGAACACCATCCTTCACTTCAGAATGGGAAGAAGTAAGTCTTTGATCACTTTACACACAAACAAATGCATAAAATTGTGAAGAAACTATTCTCTTATCAAAGTTACTGGGGGAAGAAATTATGAAGTGAATATGCCCAACAACAAATCCTCAGGGAATGTGTATTGTGGGGTAATACATAGTGGTTTGACAGCTGGGACAAAATGGAATACACTTTTGCTCTCAGTGCCAAACACTTAGTGGAGTCTATTGTTTCCATAGGAAATTAAATCAACCCAGAAGTAATCCTGTAACTTTCTGTGTTGTTCAGGAGAAAGCACATATTATATCCTACTAAACCTCTTCACTACTGGAATTTATAAACCTGATAAAATACCTTCACATTGCTGCTCCTTGTTGCTATTTCTATGCTTGTTGATTATTTCCATTAGCCTCTTTAGGGCACCAGTGAATGCCCACAGAGGACAATAGAAAATGGCAGATATGAAAAATCTGTAGATCCCACTTTAAGTGGAACAAAACATGTTGAGTTTTCACAAGCCCTTGATGTATAAACACATCCTCTGACATTCAATTGCCCTTGTACACAGCACTTCATATATTCCTAGTCCTTACAGGAATGAGGGGTGTTGGAGGGGAGCTGTTCCTGGGGCTGTTTTGATTTGGGATGTGGGTATGCGTTAATGCTGCTTTTGTGATGCGTTTGAAGGACATTTTTCTGTAGTTTCAGAATTTGGTTTAAAGTTTTCAATATTTTTATAACGTCGTTACTCTAATTGAGTTTTTTCCTTACTGCTGTGCCAAATGTTAAGCATATAAATTGTCCCCAGTAGACACTGAAGTTCCCATCTTATTGTGGTGAATGAGTTGGGAGAGGGGGACATTTGCCATTTTGCAACTGTTGTGTAGCTGCAGTCACCTTTCTTTAAGGGTAGTATCTCTCCCAACACATACGTCCCCCAATTAATGACCTATAAAGAAGGCATGAAAGGTGTGGAGGGGCTTGGGGGTTTGGTTTGGTTTATTTTTTACACTTGTTTTTCAAAATTAGAAATTTATGTCCTATCTTTCCTGGAAGCTTCTCTAATGACTAGTAAAGTGATGATATCACAAGATTCAAGAGGGTGAAAACTTAGCAGTTGAGAGGGGGAGGCCTTTTAGTCCCTGTTTAAAGATTCTTTTAAAAATAATGTTATCACCTATTTGATGTCAATGACTGACTAACATTATAGAGAGAGAACATTTTAGTTAAAGTTATGCCACCACTTCTTTTCAATTAAAATGTAAAAACTAACATTGCATACCCTCAGAGATACCCATTAGCTTCTCTAGTAAAACCAAGGACAACAGAGATAGATATTCTAAAGCTTGTCTACGTTCAGGTTTTGTTTGCTTCTTTTGCATACAAGGGTTTGAAACTGGGCTGAGCCATTTTCTGGGGCAGGTCATTTTTTACACCAGTGCACCTCTATCATCTACCCTCACTGTTTGCACTGTAATGCTACTACATGAACTAACTCCAGTGGAGACAAGCTCCAGGGTATTTAAAAATATTAAAAAGACCAAAAAAAATTGAAAAGAACCCCAAAACTTTCACACGTTCCTTTTGTCTCAGAAAAAAACTCAATTTTTAAAAAGGTTATTGCAGGTCACTTTTACAGCTGATTTAATAGGGTCCCAACAAGGTGGCTTGAATTGTCAAGGCTATATCTTCTCAATGAAAAGATGCTTAAAGTCACATTGTAATCTCAGTCACTGGTATACATTTTAGGGAAGTCATGAAGTTACTGAGATCAAAATTTGACCCTTTAAAAATGAAAACTTCATTTACCAAAAATTGTGTAGGTTCTAAAATTGCAGATGCTGGGATTTTTATATCATCACTCTGATTTTTCTCCTGTCACTGGTATTATCACATAGGAAAAAGTAGAACTCTTCTTTCCTAACATTAAATATATGAACAAATAAACAAAAAATTATTCTATTTCCAAACACTTTTTACTTATTGTCTTCATGCTTTCTCACTTATTGTACCATGCCAGCCCTTGGACCCCCTTTTATTTTATGGTCTTTCTTGGAAGGGGGCAGGGGGAAGAATATAGGATTAAATTAATAAAGAATTCAAGGAGGGTATATAGTTAATCAAAATCAACATGAGTTTATTAAAAATAGATCTTGTCAAACTAACTTGATGTCTCTTTTTTATGAGATTACAAGTGTGGTTGAGATAGGTAATAATGTTGATGTAATATACTTCTGCAAGGGGTTTGACTTGGTGCTGCATGACATTTTGTTTTAAAAACAACAACAATTTAAAATTAAAATGGAACACATTAAATGGATTAAAAGCTGGCTAACTGATAGATCTCAAAATGTCATTTAGCAGGCGTGTTTCTAGTGGGGTCTGGGTCGTGGCTCTATGCCCTTTAACATTTTTATCAATGATCTGAAAGAAAATATAAAATCATCACTGATAAGATTTGCAGATGACATAAAAATTGGGGAGTGGTAAATAATAAAGATGACAGGTCACTTATACATAGTGATCTGGATTGCTTGGTAAATTGGGCACAAGCAAACAAGGTGTGCTTTAATACTGCTGAATATATACATGTAGGAACAAAGAATGTAGGCCATATTTACAGGATAGGGGACTCTATTCTGGGAAACAGTGTCTCCGAAAAAGATTTTGAGGTTATGGTGGATAGTCAGCTGAACATGAACTCCCAGTGCAATGCTGTGGCCCAAAGAGCTAATGCAATAATTGGATGCATAAATAGGGGAATTTCACATAGGAGTAGAGAGGTTATTTTACTGCTGGAATACTATGTCCAGTTCTGGTGCCCACAATTCAAGAAGGATGTTGATAAATTGGAGAGGGTTCAGAGAAGAGTCACGAGAATGATTAAAGGACTAAAGAACATACCCTATAGTGATAGATGCAAGGAGCTCAGACTATTTAGCTTAACAAAGAAAAGATTGTTACAGTCTATAAGTACCAACATAGTGAACACATATTTAATAATGGGATTTTCAGTCTAGCAGAGAAATCTATAAAACAATCCAGTGGCTGGAATCTGAAGCTAGACAAACTGAGACTGGTAATAAGGCATTTTTTTAACAGTGAGAATAATTAATCAGTGGAACAATTAACCAAGGATTGCCATCACTGGCAATTTTTAAATCAACATTGGATTTTTTTTTTCTAAATGATATGTTTTTGGAATTATTTTGGAGAAATTCTCTGGCTTGTGTTATACAGGAAGTCAGACTACAGGATCACAGTGGTCCCTCTGGCCTTGGAATCTATGAAACTAGTAAAAACTTACAAATTAACAAATGTGCAAAGGCATCTTGCAAGGAATGCAATATGGCCTCACAACTCATATCACGCCACAGCACAATTATATTTTCCATCAGTAGGCTTGGAAAAACAAACAAATAGAGGATTCAGAAAATTACCCTACAATTTTAAATGAACAAGCAAGGTGATGCTTAATAACCCAAACCAATATCTCTATCCATTAGTGTGACAGATATGTCAATTTCCTGCAATATCTTTGGGAGATCTTACTGTATTAAGTTTACATATCATTGTGGGGCAGGGATTTTTTTATTGTTTTTATGTTTTCTGTGTAATGCTTTTTACCTTAAGAATACCTGTGCTTATTTATACAGGTCCATGAGGTGATTTATAACCACTGTCAATTACACTGTTCATAAGCCTTCAGAGAGAAAACAAAGCACAGATGCTGGCCTCTTTAGGCATTCTGGCTTGCTGAGAATATCACAGTGTAGGCAAGGAACTGTACAGTCTGGAATAGCCACAGTGAAGTGGGAAAGAGAGGCAGGTCTCCACGCAAGAGAGGTGACAGCTGAGGAGCCAATAGCCTATAATGGGTGTCATGGACTAACAATTAGCATTGCTGTTTGTATAGTGCACTAATGGTTTACAAACATTATCAAACAACTTGGTGCTTCATTGCAGCCTACAAATTAAGTTCCCATTTCATAGATTATAAAGGCAAAAGGGGCTATTGGGTTCATCTAGTCTGACCTCCTGTATAACACAAGCCAGAGAATTTCTCCAAAATAATTCCAAAAACATATCATTTAGAAAAAAACACATCTTGGAAAGTTGATCCAAATGGTTAATTATTCTCAGTGCTCAAAAACTGTCTTATTTCCAGTCTGAATTGGATCTTGTTATCCCTTTGTCTGCTACACTGAGGAGTCTATTATCAAATTTTTGTTCTTATAAACTGTGATCAATTCACCTCTTAGCCTTCTGTTTGTTACGCTAAATTGTCACCATTTATATATCTTAACTTATTCATTATTTATATTACATACATCTAAAGTATGACAAAGTAGTTGAAAATATACTGATACGGTTATATGTGAATAGGAGTTTGTGAATAGGAAAATAAAAAGGAAAAATAAAAATTCAACTGTGAAGAAGTTGGCCTTTACATTTTTCTTTGCGATCTTCATGATTGTATTATTGTTTTTTATAACAATAATAATGCCCTAGTTTCTCTGCTTGAAAAATTGTAATAAAATACAATAGATAAGTTTGAGATATTTTTCCTGCTTTCTCTTTTGCAGATTGATAAAATAATGAGTTCCATAGATGCTGGAATTAACACTGGGCTAGAGGAGATGAATGATGATACTGCAGGTAAGAAAGAAAATCTTTCTTTTCTTTTCTAAATATTGCTTAATAAGCTTGCTTTTAGGACCCCTAGGAAAATTGGTGACAGAATTCTGCTAAGTAACCCAATATGTTGAAATCATCTTATATTTATTTTAATACCAGTGGACAGAATTCATTTCATTCACTTTCACAGATGCAGTATGCCAGCTATTCCAGAATCATCACTGTAAATGGCATATTGGAATCATTAATGTTGTTTTGAAACCTTAGCAGAGAAAAAGTTATTGTCTTCAATAGGGAAAAATTTTAAAACTCATTCAGATGAGTCTTTGTTGTCAATGTTGGGATCCCTAGTGTAGACAGCCAACCAGCTGGTGACGCTGTTTTAAGCACTATGTTATCTAACCCTGCTTGAAGCAAATCTTCGACACTACCGAAAATGGTCCTGACAGCTTGTGCTGACAGTCAGAAACTGGTGTTAGCAACAGTGGGAAATTTTTCAAACTTTTCCTAGTATAGACAAACCTGAGGTATCTAAGTCGTAGCTACCATGTTGACATGTCAGTATAAATCTATGTTACTGAGCTGAGAGATCAGATTTTTAGAAATTATCATTTCAACTCCCAATGCTGGTGGAAGAAAAAGTTGCATGGGGAGTAATTTGATCTTTGGGAAAGAACTTGGTGCCACACCACTGTTGGAAAATCCCCATTAGCTCTTTCATGGCGTAACACGTGCCTGTATTGGGCGGGGATTATGCATTTTATCATTTAGGTAAAATAAAACAGAGTATTCCAATAGCTAGCTATTTCATGGAGCAATACTGGTGTTTATACTAGAGAAGACTATGCAGTTTATTAATTAGGCAGAAGTAATTGCTAGTCAGTAAAAAGGAAATCTGGGAAAATAACAGACTTGAATGCAAATATGGTTACAAAAAAGTATATGGCACATGCAGATTTGTTTCTGGAAGAGAATGATCAGTATGGTGGGAAAACCAGGAAGGTGAAATTAAGAGAGACTGAAAAGGCATGTTGTGCTGACTTTCTAGAATTTGTATTGCTCTTAAGCAGAATTATGGGTAGAGGACCTCTAGACAATGAATTGTTTCTTACGCCATGGTAAGGCTTCTCCAGCCAGGATGACAATGATTGTTATTAGTTTGGACTATAGTAGCACTCAGAGACCTCAACCAAAATCAGAGCCTCAATATGAAGAAACACAAGAAAAGGGATGGGGGTGGGGGGGCTAGGGGAAAGGGAACAACAAAAGAAATGCTAAAAGGCACATAAGGTTACATAACTTCATTATATGCAGATAGGCCCCCATCACTTCTTGTGACCAGACATTCATTTTCCCTGTGATTTTTTTTTAAACTGTCAGGTAAGCCTCCCAATAATTCTAGCCATCGAGCACATGTGCTTTATGCCTTATCAGTGGCTATTATGTTCCATACTCTTTCCTGACACTCACATGTGACATTTGGTTCTCCAGCCCTTTCAACTGGCAGGAGATCTACTGTGTTGTTCACTCTTCTGTTCCAAAAGAGCCTCTGTGGGTCTCAGCTTCCTTCCTTTCAGTTTGCAGCTGGCTGACAACTCAGCATTTCCTGTACCACCTTTTCTTTATCAGTGTAAGTTCAGCTGAGCTCCATTATATAATTCCATCAGAAGTATACAAATGAACAAAGTAAGACTATATTTTTCTAATCTAACCATCTTTAATGCAAACGAAGCTCCCTTTAAAGAAGTGCCAGTCTCTTTCAGAGCTTGCTACAAACAGCATCACCATTACAATTTTCACTTTATAAGAATTCTCTGCAGTAACTGAGAGCTTTCTCCATCTAATGTCCCATCACCAGCTGTTAGCAGTTGCAGATCAGCCACATGTCATAGGCAGTTTCATCATACCATCACCTCCTTAAACTTATCATGCTCAGTCTTGAAGCCAGGTAGGTTTTTTGCCCCCTCTGCTCTCCATGGAAGGCTGTTCCAGAACTTTACTCCTCTGACATTTAGAAATCTTTGTCTAATTTCAAGCCTAAATTTGTTGATGGCTAGTTTATATGAATTTGTTCTTGTGTCAACATTGGTGCTCTCCCTCCCTGGTATTTATCCCTCTGATACAAATAATAAATAATTAGAGATGAGTGAAAATGTTCAGACAAATAGTTTATTCATCAAACAATGCAGTTTCAGGTTGACTGAAACTTTTTGCAGATTAGTGTCGAGTTTGCCAGATGTTTGAGCTGAACCAAAAAAGTCAAATTTTTTCAGTAATGTCAAACTGAAATGTTTTGTTTTGACCCCAAAAATTTAGATTTTCAGGTGTTTTGACAAGAACAAAGCAAAGAATTCCCAAAACAGCTGGAGGAAGACGTGGTGTTGCAGCTGTTTTCCTTATAAGCTTTACAGCAGTGGATAGAGTGTGGGAATAAGACTCTACAGCTTTGTAGTTAGGGCACTCACCTAGAACGTTGTAAGAGACCCAAGTTCAAGTCATGCACAAAGGTAGAAGAAAGCCATCATGTCTTTCCTCTCCCACTCCCAGATCCTGCACTGAATACAGCTCAAGCCTATATTTATATAGGAAAATTAATATAATACTAAGTGACAATTGTTTTATATAATCTCATATTTTAAAATAGTGAATTTTCTAAATTTCATAGATATAGCAAATCTCCTGTAGTTTTATTTAAATATCTTTGTAAGAGAGTTATAGAGATGCAGACTGAAAATGATGAATTACTATTTGAGTTCACTGTAGAAGTCAGAAAGATTTCTACAAATGTTACGTTCATTTGTTTAAAAGTGGATAGGTTATTTTGTATAATTTTCAGGAAACATCAGTTTTCTTTTCTAGTAATTTAATTTAACAATCAATAAACATTCAAATAATATACACTCTGAAATGTAATATGAAATGGTACACTTCATTTTTATTTGTCTTCATTTATTAATATGATATGGTATTTTCAATATATGTTAGTAGAGACAGCAGTTAAATGAAATTTACACACACATACACTTGGTTTAACAAGTATGAAAAGGTTTTTGATATTGCATAGTATCTCACTTTCATTGAATGATATTTTTGTGTATGAAATATATGATTTGCATTGAATGGCTAAATATAAATCTGCGCTGTGATGATTATTATGATAACGTGAGTTAACTGCAGCCAATCTAGAGGTGGAGTTTAATCAACTAAACAGCTGTTTTTTATTTTTGGCAGACAAGACACTTAAATTTGATTAGTAATATACATCCTGCAAGTCTTTAGAAAAGCAAATAAGCTGAAATATCAGCCATCCGCACTTCCCTGTAAAATAATAATAATAATTAATAATAAAGTTCAAATTCACATTTTCTTTTGCCTGATTATACGCACATTTTTCTACATAATTTTTTCTTTCAAAGAGTGCAGAGTAGTGTTTCCAGATTAATGAGAGATTCATGGTTGCCCAGCAGCAATGCAGATATATGGGGCTCAGAGTTTGTTTATTTCTGAAAGTTACTTGAAAGGGAATAACTAAGAGACTTAGCCACTTTGGGGAGAAATGATTCTTGAACACAAGGAATAGGAAGTACATCATACTAGAAATTAGAAGGCTTCAGGGATCTAGTATTTAAATGAGTGATGAGTTAGGCTAATCCTGGATGGTTCCACATCAAAGCAAGTTTGAAGAACATAAGAATAGCCATAGAGGGTCAGACCAGTGGTCCATATAACCTAGTATCCTGTCTTCCAACAGTGTCTGGTGCCAGATGCTTCAGAGGGAAGGAACAGAACAGGGCAGTTTATAAAGTAATCAATCCCCTGCCATCCAATCCCAGTTTCTGGCAATCTGAGATTTGGGGACACGCGGAGCATGGGGTTGCGTCCCTGACCATCTTGGCTAATACCATTGATGGACCTATCCTCCATGAACTTATCTATTTTTTTTAACTCAGTTATGGTTTTAGCCTTCAGAACATCCCGTGGCACTGAGATCCACAGGTTGACTGTATGTCGTGTGAAGAAGTACTTCCTTCTGTTTGTTTTAAACCTGTTGCCTATTAATTTCATTGGGTGACTTCTGGTTCTTGTGTTAGGTGAAAGGGGTAAATAACATTTCCATATTCACTTTCTTCACACCATTCATGATTTTATAGACCTCTATCATATCCCCCGTTAGTCGTCTCTTTTCTAAGATGACCAATCCCAGCCTTTTTAAATCTTTCCTCATATGGATGCTGTTCCATACCAGTAATCATTTTTGTTGCCTTTCTCTATTTTTTTTCCAATTCTATTATCTTTTTTTGAGATGGAGCAAACATAACTGCATGCAGTATTCAAGGTCTGGGTGTACCATGGATTCATCTAGTGGCATTACGATATTTTCCATCTTAATATTTATTCCTTTACTTGTGCTTCCTAACATTCTGTTTGCTTTTTTTTTTACTATGACTGCACATTGAGCAGATGTTTTCAGAGAACTATCCATGATGACTCCAAAATCTTTCTTCTTCATTTCTTTGCATTTATCAACATTGTATTTCATCTGTCTTTGTGTTGCCCTGTCACCCAGTTTTGTCAAGTATCAGAGGGGTAGCCGTGTTAGTCTGAATCTGTAAAAAGCAACAGAGGGTCCTGTGGCACCTTTAAGACTAACAGAAGTATTGGGAGCATAAGCTTTCGTGGGTAAGAAACTCACTTCTTCAGATGCAAGTAATGGAAGTCTCCAGAGGCAGGTATAAATCAGTATGGAGATAATGAGGTTAGTTCAATCAGGGAGGGTGAGGTGCTCTGCTAGCAGTTGAGGTGTGAACACCAAGGGAGGAGAAACTGCTTCTGTAGTTGGAAAGCCATTCACAGTCTTTGTTTAATCCTGATCTGATGGTGTCAAATTTGCAAATGAACTGGAGCTCAGCAGTTTCTCTTTGGAGTCTGGTCCTGAAGTTTTTTTGCTGTAAGATGGCTACCTTTACATCTGCTATTGTGTGGCCAGGGAGGTTGAAGTGTTCTCCTACAGGTTTTTGTATATTGCCATTCCTGATATCTGACTTGTGTCCATTTATCCCCTTGCATAGTGACTGTCCAGTTTGGCCAATGTACATAGCGGAGGGGCATTGCTGGCATATGATGGCATATATAACATTGGTGGACGTGCAGGTGAATGAGCCGGTGATGTTGTAGCTGATCTGGTTAGGTCCTGTGATGGTGTTGCTGGTGTAGATATGTGGGCAGAGTTGGCATCGAGGTTTGTTGCATGGGTTGGTTCCTGAGTTAGAGTTGTTATGGTGCGGTGCGTGGTTGCTGGTGAGAATATGCTTAAGGTTGGCGGGTTGTCTGTGGGCGAGGACTGGCCTGCCTCCCAAGGTCTGTGAAAGTGAGGGATCATTGTCCAGGATGGGTTGTAGATCACTGATGATGCGTTGGAGAGGTTTAAACTGAGGACTGTAGGTGATGGCCAGTGGAGTTCTGTTGGTTTCTTTTTTGGGCCTGTCTTGTAGCAGGAGGCTTCTGGGTACATGTCTGGCTCTGTTGATTTGTTTCTTTATTTCCTTGTGTGGGTATCGTAGTTTTGAGAATGCTTGGTGAAGATCTTGTAGGTGTTGGTCTCTGTCTGAGGGGTTGGAGCAGATGCGATTGTACCTCAGTGCTTGGCTGTAGACGATGGATCGTGTGGTGTGACTGGGGTGGAAGCTGGAAGCATGAAGGTAGGCGTAGCGGTCGGTGGGTTTTCGGTATAGGGTGGTGTTAATGTGGCCATCGCTTATTTGTACAGTGGTGTCTAGGAAGTGGACCTCCTGTATAGATTGGTCCGGCTGAGGTTGATGGTGGGGTGGAAGCTGTTGAAATCATGGTGGAATTCTTCCAGGGTCTCCTTCCCATGGGTCCAGATGATGAAGATGTCATCAATGTAGCATAGGTAGAGGAGGGGCATGAATGGACGAGAGCTGAGGAAGCGTTGTTCCAGGTCAGCCATAAAAATGTTGGCATATTGTGGGGCCATGCGGGTGCCCATAGCGGTGCCACTGGTCTGGAGGTATATATTGTCACCAAATTTGAAATAATTGTGCGTGAGGATAAAACCAATGTTATATATGCCATCATATGCCAGCAATTCCCCTCTGCTATGTACATTGGCCAAACTGGACAGTCACTATGCAAGAGGATAAATGGACACAAGTCAGATATCAGGAATGGCAATATACAAAAACCTGTAGGAGAACACTTCAATCTCCCTGGCCACACAATAGCAGATGTAAAGGTAGCCATCTTACAGCAAAAAAACTTCAGGACCAGACTCCAAAGAGAAACTGCTGAGCTCCAGTTCATTTGCAAATTTGACACCATCAGATCAGGATTAAACAAAGACTGTGAATGGCTTTCCAACTACAGAAGCAGTTTCTCCTCCCTTGGTGTTCACACCTCAACTGCTAGCAGAGCACCTCACCCTCCCTGATTGAACTAACCTCGTTTTCTTCATACTGATTTATACCTGCCTCTGGAGATTTCCATTACTTGCATCTGATGAAGTGAGGTTCTTACCCACGAAAGCTTATGCTCCCAATACTTCTGTTAGTCTTAAAGGTGCCACAGGACCCTCTGTTACCCAGTTTTGTGATATCCCATTGTAACTCTTCGTAGTCTGCTTTGGACTTATCTATCTTGCATAATATTGTATAAACTGCCAACTTTGCCATCTCATTGTTTAACCCTTTTTCAGATCTTTTATGAATATGTTGAACAGCACTGGTCCCAGTACAGATCTTTGGGGGTCCCTACTATTTACCACTCTCCACTCTGAAAACTGACCATTTATTCCTACCCTTTGTTTCCTATCTTTTAACCAGTTATTGATCCATGAGAGGACCTTCCCTCTTATCCCATGACTGCTTACTTTGCTTAAGAGTCTTTGGTGAGGGACCTTATCAGAGGTTTTCTGAAAGTTGAAATATGCTGTGTCCACTGGATCACCCATGTCCACATGCTTGTTGACCCCCTCAAAGAATTCTAATAGATTGGTGAGGCATGATTTCCCTTTACAAATGCCATATTTATGTATATATCTGATAATTCTGTTCTTTACTATAGTTTCAACCATCTTGCCTGGTTCTGAAGTTAGACTTACCAGCCTGTAATTAGAAGGACTGCCTCTGGAGCCTTTTTTAAAAATCAGCATCACATTACCTATCAATAGTCATCTGGTACAGAGGCTGATTTAAGCAATAGGTTACATACTACAGTTAGCAGTTCCGAAATTTCATATTTCAGTTCTTTCAGAACTCTTGGGTGAATACCATCTGGTCCTGCTGACTTATTACGGTTTTATTTATTGCTTTGTTCCAAAATGTCCTCTATACCTCAATCTGGGACAGTTACTTGGATTTGTCACTTAAAAAGAATGGCTCAGGTGTGAGATTCTCCCTCACATCCTCTGCAGTGAAGACCGATGCAAAGAATTCATCTAGCTACTCTGCCACAGCCTTGTGTTCCCTGAGTGCTCCTTTAGCACCTCAGTTGTACAGTGGCCCCACTGAGTGTTTGGCACTCCCAATCATCTTGGGGTCCACTTGGACATTTGAGGGACCTACGTGTGTAGAATAGGTCTCAGAGGTTGTGGTTCATTTGCAGTTTAATAATCATAAGTGTTATTGTGTTTGCTCCTGCCTAGATATATTGAAAGAGGGTGTGAAATGGTGCAGGAAGCCTCTCTCTCATATTCCATGTACCCATACAAGAGGCATCTTCCCCTTGAGCATTAAACTTCTTGGCTGGCTAATGTACTAGGTGGTGCTCCTTACTGCAAAAAGGCATATCCATAGCCAAATTTCCCCACTATCGTTTGCACCTGCCAGAGTTAGGCTGTGGGTGTTTAGAATAGCACACACTATTCTTTTTTAAAAGTCTGGATTGCTCCTAGTCAAATGGGTGTGCTGCAGGTGAGGAAAGATGGCAACAAGCCACCTTTCCACTCTGCAGGGACCAAACACATTCTTGAGCACAAGGAGTGGGGGAGTAAAGTGGAGATAGCAGCACTAGGTTCTCCCATTGGGAAGGAATGGAGTGTGAGGGTGGGACTATGGCCAAAGAAGCTGAATGAGAGCAAGAAGAGCTCATGCTACATTCTATAAGACTGTAGCCTGTAGGTGAGCTTTTCAGACCCATGCTTCCCAGAAGCTAGGAGTCCAGCTTCCTCTCCTTCCCCCATCTGTTCTGCACTTGCTAAATAATGGGATACCAATACTCAAACATGGACTCTTCCCTTCCTCCAGGGTGCTTCTGCTCGTAAATTCTGCTAGAATTTGGCTTAAAAGATATCAAACTTTCTTTGTATGAAGGAAGACTTGTTGGACTGGCCCTTTTCTCTGTTTGCTGCCATATGGTTGCAGCTTTGGCAAAGCAGTCTTCCTCCAAAGCTGTTAATATCCTCCCTCCTCAATGGCAGAAAACAGATAAATTATAAGTACTTAATTAAGGAAGTATTTTAATTAGATATGTGTAGGCATGTTGGCATAAGGCTGTTTTCACAGTGGCTAGTTATATATCTGCAAAGCTATACTTTAATTGTAGTTTAGTGTGTTTAGGTTATAGCAATTGCTTCCTCTCTTTAACTGACAGCATCGTTAAACTTAGCACCGTGATATAATGCATCCAGTTCATGTACTTTAATGAGAGGTGCTCTGCTCATCGGTATTCCTTTGTTTAGATTTACCATAACTGTCTGCTTCTCCCATTAGAGGGACAAGGTGGATGAGGTAATATCTTTTATAGAATCATAGAAGATTAGCATTGGAAGAAACCTCAGGAGGTCAGCTAGTCCAGCCCCCTGCTAACAGCAGGACCAAAACCAACTAAATCATTCCAGCCAGCTGAGCCTTGACATGAGTCAGACCAGCCAGGTCATAGCAATGTGAAATTCAGTCAAACATATCGTTAGATGTGGTCCTCTTGTAGTAATAGCATTGCCTGATGACTAGAAGAAACAAAGACAAATAAGAAACAAAGAGTTAGGTGGACTTTGAGTGATGCTAAATGTGCAGTGAGCTTATAAACTTATGGAGAAGAAATTCCACAGGAACATTAAAGTAATCTTGGCAGGACAATATGTGCTTTAATTTTAGAGATGAATCTGGGATGAAGTCACGGTACCACTTTATCCTTATAAAAATGGGTATAAGGTGGACCAGTAACTAGGGCTTAAAGTTCATTTACTTGGCGAACTGAAATCATTGGCACCATGGAAATTATTAGTCAAGGACCAGAACCCATTGGACTAGGCACTGTATGAACACAGAACAGAAGGACAATCCCTGCCCGAAAGAGCTTACACCATAAGTATAAGACAAGAGACAACAGATGAATACATACTGATAGATGGGGGGTGCAAGGAAACAATGAGATAATATTAGTCAGCATGATAGGCAGTGGTCATAGCACATGAGCAGTCTAACTGTTGTCAACCTTTTTGTATGCATCAACCAAAGGAGAATTTTGAGGAAGGATTTGAATGAGGATAATGAGGTAGCTTTGTGGATGTTTATAGGGAGTTCTTTCCAAATACAGTGGGCAGCATGGGTGAAAGCCCAGATATGCTGAATGAAAAATTAGCAAGTGGTCAATGGAGGCTTTCTCATTGGCCAATTGGAGGCAGGACTTGACAACTCGATAGTGAATGAAAGGTGATAGGTAGGGTGGTGATAGACTGCAAAAGTGAAGACAAACAGCTTATGTTTGATGCACTACAGAACTCATACTAACAGACTAGTTTGAGAGCGGTAACTTTGCAGCAATCTGCTGTCCCATTAAATAAAACACTAGACTATGTATAGTTGGGTTTTGAATTAATTCTCCCTATGTTTAATTTGTCTCAAGGTCTAACCAGTGTATGATGAAATTGGAGGTGGGGAGGGATTTCTATAATGTTTGAGGTTCCACCTAAATATATTTGTTCAATAGCAAATTTATAGTGGCATCTAAATAGATGATGATAACCATCATAAGTCCAATACTAATTTTTTGTTTTACTGATATTGGGCATATGCATGACATGTATGTGCTTTCCTTTATGGGCTGAATTCATTCCAGATGTAACTTTGCTCTAATTTAGTGGCATTTCATTTGAAATTAATCTGATCTATGATGTCCAAAATGGGTTTAGGATGGCTTTCATTTACCTCGAAGTACCATTACAACACCATGTGTGTTTACCATTAGAGGGGTTTTGAAGTCTGGATTTGTCACACTTAGAAAAAAGATTTCTTTCTTAGAGGTGTAATTTTATTCTCCTAGGAGCAGAGATTTTCCCCTTTTTCCCCAAGTATATTACACCACCATTTCAGCAAATGTTTTAGGAGTTTGTGGATTTATTTTTAGTCATATGGCCCTGTCAGAAAGGTTTATGCTATCACACACAATTCATTGATATAACATGCAGCACTCCCCTGTAGGCTGGTTGCCTCTTCTTTTCATGCAGCTTGTAACTGGGAAGTTCTCTCAAATTTTAGCAGCTCACTTGAAATGAGTTTCCTCCTCAGTAGTTATCTTCGGTTTGAGATTTTTATTTTATTATTTGCCACAGAAATACATAGGTAGTTCATAACTATTTTTAAACGGGTAATGAAATTAAAACAAAGAAAACAGGGTAGATGGGTGAATTAATAAAGAGACTAAAATAATAAAAAGCTTCCTGTAGTATATTAATCAATGGTATAGTATTTCCTGATTTTGAATACTCTGTTAATTTTTGGTCAGAGCACCTTATAGTTTTATATTTTATATAAATATTTTTGAGAGTTATCAGGCATCTCAGTGCTGTACAAGAGAAGACCCAGTTCTTGCCCCCAAAGAGTTTGCAGGCTGTCAGACACAGACAATAGTTCAGATGCTCATGGTACATATACTGAATGTCTAATCTCAAAGCAATGATTTTTTTTTTAATCTGGTTTTGGGTTATACTTGAAAGTCTTTCCTTGAAAAAGCTATATCTCAGATTTAAAAGATCCCGAGAAAAGAAGAAAAGATCATTAAATATATGGAGGGGCTCACATACAGTATAGGGAGATATAATGCAACCATGAATTAAGTAAGCTTGAAAGGAGAATACATAGAATTTATGTGAGGGGTTTAGTAAAAATAAATAAATCCCATGCTAAGGCGGGGACACCTTAGGCACCGCCGAGCATACTTCTGAGGAGAAAACCAGCATAAAGGGAAGGAACTTCATCACCCCCAGGCAGTGGGGAAGGACAGAGGCCATTTACTAGAGAAGCCCCACTCTGCATTAAGGGAAGAGGAAGCTTCTGCCATGAGACCTGGCTGTGAGTCCCCCACTCTTAGACACTCCCCAAGAGGGAGGGAGAACAGGGGTAGGGGCTTGAGAATGCCACGGGCATCGGCCCTAGAACGTGAGGATTTTGAAGCAAAGACTTTAAGTCTACAATGACCACACTCCAAACTGAGATGAAGGGGTAGCAGGAAGTGGCCATGGGGAAAGTGAGCAATTGGAATGGTTGTACGTAGGCCAGTGCACAGCATTTCACTTTCAGGGCCCTGGGTTGGGACTCGGTGGAGTGGGAAGGCCCAGGTCCCTCTATCTACTCCAGACTATAAACCCTGGCTCCCAAGAAGGGCAGAGCTAGGAGTTTCCATCAAAAAAGTCAATCCAGGAAAGACCTTATCCAGCAAGCTGGGACACCTTGAACTAGGGTTACCATATTTCAACAATCAAAAAAGAGGACGGGAGGAGCCCCGCCCTAGCCCCTCCCCCATCCTGCCCTAGCCCTACCCCTGCCCCTTCCACTCCCTGCCCCCCTCAGAATCCCCAACCCTCCCCCCGCTCCTTGTCCCCTAACTGCCCCCCAGGACTCCACCCGCTACCTAAGCCTCCCTGCTCCTTGTCCCCTGATTGCCCCCTCCTGAGACCCTCCCCCCATCCTAACTGGCCCCCTAGGACCCTACCTGTCCCCTGACTGCCCCAACCCTTATCCATCTCCCCCCACCCCCAGACAGACCCCCGGGACTCCCACGCCCCATCCAACCACTCCCCACCCCCTGACAGCCCCCCCCCAGAACTCCCGACCCATCTAAACCCCTCTGCTCCATGTCCCCTGACTGCTCTGATCCTTGTCCCCACCCTGCCCCCTGACAGCTGCCCCCAGAACTCCCAACTCCCCCGCTCCTTGTCCCCTGACTGCTCCTAACTGCCCTCCAGAACCACACCCCCTACCTAATCCTCCCTGTTCCTTGTCCTCTGACTGCCCCCTCCTGAGACCCCCCCACCCTAACTGCCCCCCTCCTGAGACCCTACCCCCTACCTGTACCCTGACTGCCCAAAACCTTATCCACACCCCCACCCCCAGACAGCCCCCCCCCAGAACTCCTGACCCATCCAACCCTCCCCCTGCTTCCTGTCTCTTGACTGCTCCCTCCAGAACCCCCCTGCCCCTTCTCCGACCCCCTGGCCCCC
This sequence comes from Chrysemys picta bellii, assembly GCF_011386835.1. Classification (NCBI taxonomy): domain Eukaryota; kingdom Metazoa; phylum Chordata; order Testudines; family Emydidae; genus Chrysemys; species Chrysemys picta. Next base: position 86,435,154 of record NC_088791.1, on the reverse strand, counting down.
TTACCATGCCGCTCAGAACAGCGTGTCGGACTCCACGCGGAGCCCGACATGCTACCGTGCTCCCCAGCGGAGCGCACAGCCCGGTCCCCGTCCCCGCAGAGTGCTGCGGAGCGGCGTGCTGGGCAGCTTGGGGGGGGGAGCAGGGGAAGGAGCTCCAGACTGCCAGAGGCCCATTGCGAACGTCCGGCGATCTGCGAGTGCAGGGGGTGCGGGGGAGGGGAGTGATCTCAAGCAGCAGGGGAGAGGAGGGGGAAGCGGAGGAGGGGCTCTGGCTGCCGGAGCCCCGTGCGAGTGGCACGATCCACCCGGCTGCCCTGTCAGCCGTGCGCGCTCGGCATGGGGGGGAAATCCGGACATTTACAAATTCCCCCTGGATGCTATTTTTAACTCAGAAAAGCCGGACATGTCCGGGAGAATCCGGACGAATGGTAACCCTACTTGAACTAACAGAAATACTGGGGTCAGAGGCCTAGACCACTAGGAACCTTAGAGACTAACAAATTTATTTGGGCATAAGTTTTCGTGGACTATAACCCACTTCATCAGATGCATGGAGTGGAAAATACAGTAGGCAGGTATAAATATACAGCACATGAAAAGATGGGAGTTGCCTGATCAACTGGGGGGTCCGTGCTAATGAGGCCAATTCAGTTAGGGAGGATGTGTCCCATTACCACCAGTTGACAAGAAGGGGTGAATATCAACAGAAGGAAAATTACTTTTTGTAGTGCTAATGAGGCCAATTCAATCATGGTGAATGTGGCCCATTCCCAACAGTTGACAAGAAGGTGTGAGTATCAATAGAGAGGAAATTATTTTTTGTAGTGACCCAGCCACTCCCAGTCTTTATTCAGGCCTAATTTGATAGTGTCCAGCTCTGCAGTTTCTCGTTGAAGTCTGGTTTTGAAGTTTTTTTGTTGAAGAATGGCCACTTTTAGGTCTGTTATTCTGTCCAGGGAGGCTGAAGTGCTCTCCTACTGGTTTTTGAATGTTACAATTCTTGATGTCTCATTTGTGTCTGATTTGTGTCTCTACACAAAAGAATAAATGGTAAGAATCAAGATAACAGAAGCAGAAATCTACATATATAGGAATTAATTACAAGAACTAGAATAGAAATACTGGGTGCCCAATAAAACTATCTAACTTGGTCAGACAATATATGAAAAAAGAGACCACCTTATTGAGACCAATAACTTAATGATCTCCTTTTTATACTTGGTTTAAAATTGAAACATAAATGGGAATAAAAACAAAGCTCCCCCCACCATAATTACAGAAGAGGTATTTCACAATTTCTCCCAGTATTTGGCAAACAACAATTTAAATATGAGAATGTGAAGGTTATAACAGTGAAATTTCATGAGAGATGCTTGTTACAAAGTATCTTGCCTAGCTCCTTTTATTTTTTTAAAATTTAGTATATTAAAATATACTGCCATTGTCTTTGAGACATGGATGAAGGTCAATGATACAAAACTGAGCAAAAGTTTTATGAGAATTTTTAAGAAGAGTGAGGTAGAGCCAGGGAGCATAGTCTAGTCATGGGAAGTGAGGGGATATAAGGAAAAGTCTAGGTTCCAAAATTGTTCTGTTACATCTGCATGCATTTGGAATAACTCAGTTGGAAGTCAGTGGAGTTACTCTGGATTTATATGAGTGTAAATGAGAGCAGGATTTTGCTCATGCAGTCAGGGGTACTGGAACAATTTTTATAGTGGGCGTGCTGAAGGCAGAAACCATGTATTTGGGTTATTACTACTTCAAGGCAGTGGGCGAGGCAGCACCTATGCATGCAGTCAGTAATGTGAATAGAAGGCTAGGGGAGTAAAAGGTCTGCCAAATTTAGAGAATATAGGGCAGGGGAATGTTTGAGGATGAGGAGTCTGAATATGTTACAGATGGCAATCAAAAGCCAATACAAATACTCAAGGGGTAACACAGTTGGGATATGAGGCAAGAAATACGGTTTGAGCAGCAATAACATGGACAGACCTGAGGAATGCAATTTGAGACCTGATAAGGCCAAGAAGCCAGAGATCAAGGTTGCAGAAGTGATTGCAAAAGATGATCACGCCATAATTGTAGCAATACAGGAAGGGATGTATTTGGGGGATAACTTAGAGGAAGGAACTGCAAAATTTAGCAACAGCCTAGATGGTGGTGGTTGAGAAGAAGAAAGAGAAGTGGCATGTGGCAACAAGGTTGTGAGCCTGAGTGACAGGAAAGATGGTTAAATGGTGGGAGGGAATAGCGTGTGTGGGAAGGTAGAGACTATATAGTCAACTATTAATGTAAAAAGGAGAAGCTGTTGGAGTCTCAGAGGCTAATAAATAGCGTAAGAATTCCCAGAAGTATTACTGTATATCCAGATTTTATAGTTTTCTTCATCTAGAGATAAATGAGTTGTTCAAATAAGGCATGGGATGAATATTGCAAAGTATTCAGCATGTATCTCTCCAGCTTAGCTGTACATTGTACACAGATAGCTTGTGTCACTTGTTATTTATAGATAAAATATCCATATGAGTTTTCCAATTATTTAAAATGTGGGGCTATGAACTCTTCTCTTTATCACCACTAATACTTAGGAATTGGCTGACATATATGGGCCTGATTCTCTTCTGCTTTACATCTAGTACAGGGGTTCTAAAACTTCATTGCACCACGACCCCCTTCTGACAACAAAAATTACTAAATGACCCCAGGAGCGGGGATGGAAGCCTGAGCCCTAGGTGGGGGATGGCCAAAGCCTGAACCCCACTGCCCCGGGTGTGGGGACCAAAGCTGAAGCCTGAGGGCTTCAGCTTCAAGCAGGGGGCCTGTAAACTGAACACAGCTGCCCAGGGCTGAAGTCCTCAGGCTTCGGCCCTAGGAGGTGGGGTTTGGGCTTCTGCCTCGGGCCCCAGCAAATCTAAGCAGTCCTGGTGACCCCATTAAAACAGGGTTGTGATCCACTTTGGGGTCCCGACCCACAGTTTGAGAACCGCTGATCTAGTATATTAATTTACACCCATGTAAAGCGAATGTAAAAGTCTACCATATCAGAATTGCTATATTTTAAACCTGTTTTAGGTGTAAATGACTACACAAGGTGTGAGGCAATGGAGAATTAGGTCCATATGTTTGTAAATTACATGAGATAAAGTTTCAGAGTAGCAGCCGTGTTAGTCTGTATCCGCAAAAAGAAGAACAGGAGGACTTGTGGCACCTTAGAGACTAACAAATTTATTAGAGCATAAGCTTTCGTGGACTATAGCCCACTTCTTCGGATGCATATAGAATGGAACATATATTGAGGAGATATATATACACACATACAGAGAGCATAAACAGGTGGGAGTTGTCTTACCACCTCTGAGAGGCCAATTAATTAAGAGAAAAAAAACTTTTGAAGTGATAATCAAGCTAGCCCAGCACAGACAGACAGTTAGTCTGTCTGTGCTGGGCTAGCTTGATTATCACTTCAAAAGTTTTTTTTCTCTTAATTAATTGGCCTCTCAGAGGTGGTAAGACAACTCCCACCTGTTTATGCTCTCTGTATGTGTGTATATATATCTCCTCAATATATGTTCCATTCTATATGCATCCGAAGAAGTGGGCTATAGTCCACGAAAGCTTATGCTCTAATAAATTTGTTAGTCTCTAAGGTGCCACAAGTCCTCCTGTTCTTCTTTTTATGAGATAAAGTGTGGTCTTTGACATTCTTTGCAGAGAACATGACATGCATAATATATTGTATGCATCTGAAGATATCATTAGGATTATATAAATTTGATAGAACAAATTATAAATAATTGGACTATTGTGCTGCTGGCATTACACTGTAGAAGCCATGCCATCAGGGGCTCGTTCACCTGCACATCTACCAACGTGATATATGCCATCATGTGCCAGCAATGCCCCTCTGCCATATACATTGGCCAAACCGGACAATCTCTACACAACAGAATAAATGGACACAAATCTGGCTTTAAAATCTATAATTCTATGACCCAGATCGTTAACATAAGAGCATGTTCATCTCATTACAATCAGCAGTTTACTGACAGTTTATTTCTTAATAAATCCTTGCAGCTGAATCCACTAAGGTCCTGTGAGAGTTATACTTGCTGTGCCACTTAATGTCTCTGCTTCATAACCCATGGTGCCACAAAAACTACCAGAACTTTGCTTTTCTGGTAAATGTCACCTGATGCTTTTACATCTTAATTCAAGTTAGAACTGGTTGCATTATATAAGTCCTCCATAGTTTTTGTTGAATTATTCATTGCTAATAATGTTGGTGAAAAATTGTGAATTATTCTTGAACCGAATTTAGTTTAAAAATATATATTTATTATTCATGACTAATCACTGGATAGTTTGAATGGATAAACTTTATTTTATTGTTTAGGAACTGTCCAATCTGAGTATTTGCTAGTTGTTGTGTCTCATTAGTTATCTGAGTTACTTAGTTATTTCTGTTTTCTGATTGGATGTCTGAAACTTTTTAAAGAGCATAATTGCAAAGAATAAATTCTCTTGTTCAGGCACAAATAACCTTATTTGCATATGATTATGGTATTTGTATAAAGAGCAGCCATTCCCCCCAAAATTTATGCAAACACAAATCCATTCACCAGGAATGTTTGCAAACAGTTGAATAACAAGGGAATATGAATGTGGCTGAGTTAAACAGTGACTCAGAATTTGAGTGAATGTCTACGAATGCTGATTTTGAGTACCGAACCAGCTCTAGTCTTGGGGCTTGTTTACATAAGAAGATAAGAATGGCAATACTAGGTCAGACCAATGGTCCACCTATCCCAGTATCTTGTCTTATTACAGTGCCCTGTGCCAGATGCTTCAGAGGGAGAGAACAAAACAAGACAATTTATTAGTGATCCATCCCCTGTCATCTCTGACTGCTAGAAGCTGGGACTGGGTTTGGAGATACCCAGAGGATGGGGTTGCATCCCAGTCCATCTTGGATAATAGCCATTGATGGACCTATCCTCCATGAACTTATCTAATTCTTTTTTGAACCCCGTTATGCTTTTGGCCCTCACTATATCCCCTGGCAATGAGTTCCACAGGTTGACTATGCATTGTGTGAAGAAATACTTCCTTCTGTCACATATTAATTTCATTGGGTGACCACTGGTTCCTATGTTATGTGATGGGATAAATAAGACTTCCTTATTAACTTTCTCTGCATCATTCATGATTTTATAGACCTCTGCCATATCTCCCCTTAGTTGTCTCTTTTCCAAACTGAACAGTCCCAGTCCTTTTAATTTCTCCTCCACTAATCATTTTTGGTGCCCTTCTCCATATTTTTTCAAATTCTAATATATCTTTTTTGTGATGGGGTGACCAGAACTGCATGCAGTACTCAAGATGTGGGTGTACCATGGATTTACGTAGTGGCATTATGATATTTTCTGTCTTATTATCAATCCCTTTCCTAACATTCTGTTAGCTTTTTTGACTGCCTTTGCACATTGGGCAAATGTTTTCAGAAACTCTCCACGATGACTCCAATATCTCTTTCTTTATTGGTAATTTAGACCGTATCATTTTATATGTATGTTTGGAATTATGTTTTCCAGTGGGCATTACTTTGCACTTATCAACATTGAAATTCATCTGCCATTTTGTTGCCCATTCATTCAGTTTTGTGAGATCCCTTTGTAACTCTTCGTAATCTGCTTTGGACTTAACCATCTTGAGCAATTTTGTGCCAGCGAACTTTGCCTCCTGTTTACCCTTTTTTTCCAGATAATTTACTGGTCCCAGTACAGATCCTTGGGGGATCCTGCTATATAGCTTGCTCCACTGTGGAAACTGAACATTTACTCCTACCTTTTGTTTCCTATCTTTCAACCAGTTATTGATCAATGAAAGGACCTTCCCTCTTATCCCATGACTGCTTACGTTGCTTCAGAGCCTTTGGTGAGGGTTCTTATCAAAGGCTTTCTGAAAGTTGAAGTATGCTGTGTCCATTGGATCACCCTTGTCCACATGCTTGTTGACCCCTCAAAGAATTCTAATAGACTGGTGAGGCATGATTTCCCTTTACAAAACCTTTGTGACTCTTCCCTAACATATCATGTTCATCTATGTGTCTGATAATTCTGTTCTTTTCTATAGTTACAACCAATTTGCTTGGTACTGAAGTTAGGCTTGCCAATCTGTATTTGCCAGGATCACTCCTGGAGCCTTTTTAAAAAAATTGGTGTCACATTAGCTGTCTTCCAGTCATCTGGTACAGAGGCTGACTTAGTAATAGGTTATGTACCACAGTTAGTAGTTCTGCAATTTCATATTTGAGTTCCTTCAGAACTCTTGGATATATACCATCTGGTCGTGCGGGCTTATTATTGTTTATGCTGCAGACCTTACAATTGCTGACAGTAGGTGTCAACAATGGGTGCAACTAACTTGTAGATTTTCACCATGTTTTTTGAAAAGTTACTGAAACCAGTTTATCCATGCCTACATTTGGAGCTAAACTGTGTTCAGGACCAGTTTGGCTGTTTCTAACACCCATTGTCAACAAGGGGTAAATTCTACAGTGTGGCCAAGACTGTAGGGTCTTCGAACAATAAGCCAAGTTTCTGTATTTCAGTCTTGACTTTTATACCTAGTTCATTATTATTAGAGCTGATCTGAAATTTTTGACCACGGTATTGTTTTTCATTGAAAAGTGCTGATTTGTTGAACCCAAAACTGAAACAGGTTTAGGTTTGACAAATTTCTCAACTGGAAAAAAATGTTGGGCAAAAAAAAAGTTTCAAAATTGTCAGACTGTTTCATTTAGACCTTTTCAAAATGAAAAAATTGAGTTTTCCAGTTCAAAATGGTTTTTCATTTAGAAATGTAAGCTAATTAGACTGAAAAAAAGGTTTTTAAAAGTCTAAATCAAAACAAAATGCTTTGAAATTATCTAAATGAGATGTTTCAAGTAACCCGAAATGAAAAAAAAAAGTGTTTGTTTGTTTTTTATTATTTTTGAAATATTGACTTTTCGTCACAATTTGATCTTTCGGAGCCTAGAATTGACTTTGACCAACTAAATCAAGATTAAATGTGCTAACCTGCATCTACACTATGAAAAAAGATGAGGATAAATTGGGATTAGCTCAGACATGTTAGCAAAACCCAACCTGAATTTGACCATCTTTCCTAGTCTAGACAAACTCAGAAGTGGGTTAGCTGCCTTGAGGTAGCTAGCTCAAGAAAAAAAAAAACTAACTCACTCCTTTTTTTCCTCTATTCTAAAAAAGGCATGAGAAGGGAGATGAGAGAAAAAGGAAGAGGGCACATATAGATGTGATAGATATTGTGAGCGATGAGACACTAAAAATCTAGGGCATGGCAGAAAAGGAGCCAGTGATAAAAGCTGTTAAATTGAGAAGGTGGAAATAAAAACAAATGAGGAGGTAGCTGAAAGAAGAGAGGGAAACATAAAATTCCATTTGAAAGAACAGGAAGAGGGAGGGGTCCTGAAAATAAGACAAAAGGAAGGTGTCCTTCCAAACTGACATAACACAAAAAAAATTCATCAGAAATATCTAAACATTCCATCTTGTATAGATTTAAGATTCAACACCTCTAGACATGAAGTTGGCTACAGTGTCATACAGGCCTTTCTGCCAGTGCCACTGGACCTTATTAGAAACCTAAGCAGCTTTCAAGTTCCTGAATGTTAAGGCTATCATTTATTTTACGGCCTTGCAAACTTTCAGCCTGCATGCTTCACTGCTTCAGAAATTCCTGTGCAGGAATCATAGAATATTAGGGTTGGAAGACACCTCAGGAGGTCATCTAATCCAATCCCTTGCTCAAAGCAGGACCAACCCCAACTAAATCATACCAGCCAGGGCTTTGTCATGCCGGGCCTTAAAAACCTCTAAGGATGGAGACTTCACCACCCTCCTAGTGAAATAGTGTTTCCTAGACCTCCCTCACTGCAACTTGAGACCATTGCTTCTTGTTCTGTCATCTGCCACCACTGAGAACAGCCAAGCTCCCTCCTCTTTGGAACGCCCCTTCAGGTAGTTGAAGGCTGCTATCAAATCCCCCCTTACTCTTCTCTTCTACAGACTAAATAACCCCAGTTCCCTCAGCCTCTTCTTGTAAGTCATGTGACCCAGCCCCCTAATCATTTTTGTTGCCCTCCGCTGGACTCTCTCCAATCTGTCCACATACCTTCTGTAGTGGGGTGACCAAAACTGGACAAAATACTCCAGGTGTGTCCTCACCAGTGTCGAATAGAGGGGAATAATCACTTCCCTCGATCTGCTGGCAATGCTCCTACTAATACAGCCCAATAGGTCATTGGCCTTCTTGGCAACAAGGGCACACTGCTGACTCATATCCAGCTTCTCATCCACTGTAATACCCAGGTCCTTTTCTGCAGAACTGCTGCTTAGCCAGTCGGTCCACAGCCTGTAGCGGTGCCTGGGATTCTTCCTTCCTAAGTGCAGGACTCTGCTTTTGTCCTTGTTGAACCTCATCAGATTTTTTTTGGCCCAATCCTCCAATCTGTCTAGGTCACTCTGGACCCCATCGCTACCCTCCAGCGTATCTATCTCTCCCCCCAGCTTAGTGTCATCTGCAAACTTGCTGAGGGTGCAATTCATCCCATCATCCAGATCATTATTAAAGATGATGATCAAAACCAGCCCCAGGACTGACCCCTGTGACCCCTGGGGCACTCCTCTTGATACCAGCTGCCAAGTAGACATCAAGCCATTGATCACTACCCTCTGAGCCTGACAATCTAATCACCTTTCTATCCACATTATAGTCCATTCATCCAATCCATACTTTTTTAACTTGCTGGCAAGAATACTGTGGGAGACTGTATCAAAAGCCTTGCTAAAGTCAAGATATATATCATCCACCGCTTTCCCCATATCCACAGATCCAGTTATCTCATCATAGAAGGCAATCAGGTTGGTCAGGCACGACTTGCCCTTGGTGAATCCATGTTGACTGTTTCCGATCACCTTCCTCTCCTCCAAGTGCTTCAGAATGGATTCCTTGAGGACCTGCTCCATGATTTTGTCAGGGACTGAAGTGAGGCTGTCTGGTCTGTAGTTCCCCGGGGTCTCTTTCTTCCCTTTTTAAAATATGGCCTTTCTGCCAGCGCTCTTAATTCTTTTTTGAGCATTTTGTTCAAAAATTCCTCTATGGTCCACTTCTACTACTTTGCAAGACAAGTGTTCCTGAGGACAGAGCCATACAAAAATGCTTTTAAAAATGTGTTTTAATTATAATGTTTTATGCTGCCATAAACTATAGCATAAAATGTTCTTTTCCTAAAAACAGTATCTCAAAATGCTTTACTGAATTAAATAATACATTCTGAATCAGGTTTGTCATACCAAATTTGAAGATTTTTTTCTTAAAAGTAGTTAGAAGCAATGACAATAATTACTCATAGGTGGTGGGCATACTGTTACTATTATCCTTAAGAACTTCCTGAGAATCTCATGCAAGCAGCAGGAAAAACATTCTCAGTATTGCTTTAATTGCTGCCTCACCACTGCACTTTCTGAGAAACAGTCTCTTTCTTCCTCTGAAAAGCCTATGGTTCACTTTCACTGAAGCTGGAGCATGAAGGAGTAAATTATACCTCCTATGCCCCAAGGAAGATTTCTCACAAGGTTGGCAAGTAGTTATGCTGCTGCCGCCCTTCTGCAGGGATTTCTATTAGAGGGAAGAATTTTAAGTTACACCTAGGGCTCCATTAAGACATGATCCTAGTGTTCCATTCCTCAAACCCCTGGGAGAACAACATGGGGCATGACCTCCACCCAGGAAAGAGCTGAGCTGGACTTCAGCTGTAACCTCTCTGGACCCAACACATGGTCCCAGCACTGGGTGCCAGCAGCCAATCCTACTACACTGGGATAAAAGCCTTCTTTCTGTTGTCAGCTAGTGTTCTCACGAAGCAGCAGTTTGTGTTGCAGTGTTGAAGGCTCAGAGTTCAAACCCATTGATGAAGCGTTATGAAATGGTTGTTAGAACTGTAGTAACAGAATTTGATTTTACCTTTGTTCTTAAAACACTCTCTCTCTCAGAAATTACAAACAAAAAATTACATTTAAAATAATATTTAGGTTGCAAAATCAACTGCTTGAAAGTTAGGAAAATATCAGATAATCTGATATTGCCAAGTATGCTTAATTCACCCTCTTTGTATGTATGCATTTTGACCTTTATTGCAGGATTACATACTGTTTTCCCATAGGACTTAGTCAAGGCAGAGGATGAACACGCAAGGGGGCTGAATTAAGGTTGCACTCACAAGTGTAAATCTGGCATTTCCTAACCTTTGACAGTTTGAATTCACAGTCAAAATCTTCTGTTAATGGTTTATGTACGTAATAAATATATATTGACATGATAAACAACAGTTTCAAATGAGTTGTTGTTTAGGTAAATAATATCTGAACAAAAGCAGTTCATATATACAAAAAAAGCCAACTAGAAAAAAGTACAATTCAGTCAACCTTTGACAAATCATCCAACAGGTTCCTAGCCAAAAGATTAATTATCCTAACAACTCATGCATGTAGGGGTGAAAGAAAAAGGAGAGCCAGAGTCCCTCATTTCTTCATCCTGGGTCAGAAAGTCCCTGGATGGATTGATTTAAATAATTGATTTTAATTGTTTTGCATTTGTGGGTTTTAATTATTTTCCTAAAGAAAGACTGGTTCTTATTGGCTGGTAACCATTAAAATGTATTGAATTAGTACTAACGGTGCTTCTTTTTGCTAACCAGGATGATACACTATATCTGTACACATTTATTTAAGCAGTTATATAGCTTAATAGATATTTATTCAGATTCTTAATTTTTAATTATGTTAGAAAATGGTGAATGATGCATTTCTTATTTACTAGATACCTAACTCTATTTGGCTGTAAATTCAATTAAAAATGCACAAAAACAGCATTTTAATTTTTTTAATTAAATAAACTGCCTTAAATGTGCTGGATACATAAACATTGTTCCTTATCAAAACAAGTTTTTCATTAAAAACTGATTTTATTAAACAAAAGAAATATTATCTGTAGTTAGTGAATTGAACTGAGTGTTTCTGGTCACCATGTGCTTCAGGATTTTAGAACTAGTAGATCTCATCCTCTTACACCTAGTTTTTATTCATAGATTGAAAGATGTGCTGTATTAATTTCAATGGAATATATGGGCCCAAAGAGTAAAAGGTGTTAACATGACCCAGTCACTGTGCTGGTCCAGATTGATCGTCTCGTATATGAGCCTGTCCCCTGTAGGAGCCTGCATTGGCCCCGCACCCTCCTCCTTCTTCCTCTCTGGATGACTCTACAGTACTGGCCTCTTCCTCACCTGTGCCCAAGGATTGTAAGTCATACCAGGACCTCCTAAGGCCTATGGCTTCCTCCTTGGGCATTAAGGCTGAGTTCGTGCAGGAGAATACACAAAAATTGCTGAGTATTCTCCAGTTATCAATTCCAGGGAGGGTAGCTCCCCTGATAAATGAAGCCCTTTTGGACCATGTGGAATACCCCAACTTTATTATCTCATACAGCAAAGCATTCTGAGAAACAGTATTATGTTCCTATGCAGAACTTTGAGTACTTTTACTCCCGTCCAGCCCCTAACTCTTTCACGGTAACAGCAGTAAATGACAGGTCACAGCAGGGGAGATATAAATCCACCCCAAAGGACAAAGAATCTAAGAGGCTGGACTTGATGTGAACAAAAGTTTAGCCAAGTTCTCCATTGCAAATGGATATTGCAAATCAGCATCTAAGTATGATTTCATCAGTTGGGATGCTATGTCCAAATTCATGGATAAGTTGCCAGAAACCTCCAAGAAAGAGTTTAAGGTGTTTATTGCAGAGGGCCATCTTGTGGCCAAAACTTGCAATAGGCTCTGGCGGTGGCGAATGCTTCTTCCAGAATTACCGCATGAGCTGTGACCATGAGAAGGTCCTTGTGGTTGCAGAATGCTGATATAGATCTTGATGTTGAGCACAGTATTGAGGACTTACCTTTTGATTGTTGGTTTTTGTTTTCAGAGTAAACTGATGAGACTTTACACTCATTTAAGAACTCTCAGGCTACTTTGAATTTGTTGGATATTTATATCCCAGCCACAAAGAGGCGTCACTTATGCACATTAACAGCTATGGCAGCAATACCTCTCAAAGCAGTTTTTCCAACAGTCATCCTTTTCTGTAAGGCAAAGATTTTTCCAAGAAGGGTCATAGGTCACAAAGGAGGAGAGCTTCTGAGCCCAATTTCAACCAGCCAGTTCGCCCTCTTCCAGTGCGAGGAAGCAGCCATTTTGACTTGCATGTCTAGGACAGCATTCCAGTTGACCTCTCCATCCCTGTCTCTGTTCTGGGACAGGCTGTCTTGCTTTTCCAGTGCTTGGGACTCGGTAACCATGGACAAATGGGTCCTAAGCACCATGAGATCAGGTTGTGTCATCCAATCTCCCCTTCTCATCCCCCTTATCACATCTCTCTTCAGGGATCCCTCTCACAAGCCACTTATCCTTCAGCAAGTCCAGACCCTGTGTGCTTCGGGAGCTATCGAGGTGATCCCTCTGCAGCATTGAGGGAAGAGAGTCTATTCCTGGTTCCCAAATCTAAGGGAGGAATGAGACCTATTCTCACTTTCTCCGCAGACTCAACAAATACATCAAATATGTGAGGTTCCATACAGTCACTCTAGCAATGATTCTTCCTCAATTAAATAATAATAACTAGCTTGCTGCCCTGGATCTTCAGGATGGTTACTTCCATGTAGTGATTTTTCCCAAGTCACAGGAAATTTGTAAGATTTGTCCTGGCAAGTCAATATTATCAGTACACTGTGCTTCCCTTTGGCCTCTCCTGGGATCCTTGAGTTTTTTACCAATGGTAGTAGTGACTACATATTTTAGGAAGAGAGGAATTCACGTCTTCCTGTACCTGGATGATTGGTTTGTGAGGGGCAAGTCCAAAAAAAAAAAAAAAGTCCTTTTGCGTGTTCAGTTCACATTATGCCTTTTCAATCATCAGGGTCTGATCTTGAACAACAGGAAGTCAATGTTAATACCAACTCAAAAAAATTTAGTTCATTAGGGCCCTACTAGATTTTATGAGCTCAAGTCTTGTAATCAATCTTTAAGTAGACTTCTGAGTCCCACCTCCTTCTGATACTCCCTGTGAGTCACCTGAGTGAAGTATAGATCTGTAATCACACAAAGAAGAGACAATTATGCACCTGCACTATAACTATTGTTCTTCAAGATGTGGGTGCAGACATGTATTCCACAATCCACCCTCCCTTCTCTGCATCAGAGTCTCAATTCTTGATGTTCAGTGCAAAGGAACTGAGGTGCTTCAGGGTGGCACTGATATTCCCCTTAAATATCTAGGGGAAGGGCTAAGGGCCACAGGGCATAAGCACCACCCCTGTGGGTATAGCTAGGCAAAGTTCTCTGGCTTTGATATGCTCAGTGCGTACACACCTGAGTGAAATACACATCTGCACCAACCTCTCAAAGAATAACAGTTACAGTACAGAAAAGTAATTGTCATTTTTTTAACAATTGAATTGATTTTTCTATTTTGGGTTCTTATGCTGTGAAATGTTTAATCAGGTATTGCTTTTTAAATTTAGGAAAGTGGTAATTAATCTCTAATAACTATGATGGAAAAAATTAATATACATTTTAATAAATATATATCAACAAAAATACTGGAAATTTAGGCTACTTCCACCTTAATTGAAGTGGGCTTGTTAGCACTTCCCCCCACTTGGTAAGGCAACTCCCATGTTTTCATATATATACAACTTACTGTATTTTTCACTCCATGCATCTGATGAAGTGGGTTTTAGCCCACGAAAGCTTATGCCCAAATAAATTTGTTAGTCTCTAAGGTGCCACAAGGACTCCTCGTTATTTTATGTAGAGTAGCTGTTATCACCTCTTAATGCCTTCAGACACAACCTTTACCAGAGCCCCATTACAGCAAACTAGAGACAGAGCCCCAGCTCCACAAAAGTGCTTAGGCACCTAAACCCTAGACTTAGGCACCAAAGTCCCAGTTTTAGGCATCTCTCCAATCCATAGAACTCCCACTCACCTGCTGCCTAAGCATGTAGGTATCTAAACTCACTCAGCAACTAACTATAAAAGTTACCTAATTACCTATGTTTCTGCCTCTAACCATGAGTGCCACAGCCTCCCTCCAGGGATCTGATCACATATCTCCTACCTAAGCCCCAGAGCAATTCACAAACTGGGGGAAGATAGGTGGAGGAGCATCTCTCTCTCCCATATGGCCTAATCTGCTCAGCATCTTCTGACCACCACTACTATATTGGACTCTGTTCAAAATTTGGCAACTGCAGCAGGAACAACCACCACTGCCCACCTTATACATTTTAGCCCAGTGGTTAGAGCACTCACCTGGGATGTGGGAGATCCAGGTTCAATTATCCAGATGGGGAGAGAAAATTTGAAAAGGGGTGTTTTACATCTCAGGAGAGTGCTCTAACCACTGAGCTGATGTGGGGCTCCCACAGTCTCTCCTGTTGAAGTTCTTCCACTTTGGATTAAATAACTAAAAAGTCATTGAGCCAGGGAGAGAGAGTGACTCTACAGTCCAGAGGTCGGGCATTCACCTGGGAGGTGGGAGACGCAAGGTCCAGTCCCCTGCTCCAGTGACTTTTTAATTATTCAACTAAAGTGGAACAGGACAGATTGAGTGAATCCCACATCAGCATATCCTATAGTTCAATGGTTAGGGTGCTCTCCTGGGTGGTGAGAGGTGCCTGTTCAGAGTCTTTCTACCCATCAGCCAGAGAGGTGAATTGAACCCTGGTCTTCCGTAACCCAGGTGAGTGCGCTAACCACTAAGCTAAAAATTATTAGGTGGGCATGACCAGCACCACCACCTCCATCTGATTTGTGTAGAGGCAGGCACCTAACTCTTCACAAGAAATGACTTAAGTGCCTAAGCCACCTGGCTCCAGGAGAGGGGTTCCTGGTGTGGATCACTAGCAAAGATAGGCTCTGGCCTGCAGCCTGGACTTAGGCACCTATATCTGTGATAGGGGTGAGGCTCAGTGTATGCACCTCTCATTGGCATCTCCTATTTGCCAGTGGTTCCCTGCCTAGCATGCTAACTTTTGTGGATCCAAGTCTTAGGCTCCCATCTCTCCCTATTCATTGTATAGGGAACCTAGGCACCTACCTCAGGCTTTGTGGATTGCCATATTGTTCCATTGATTTAGTAGGTACCTAAATGCTTAAGCCCCTTTATAGATGTGGGCCAGAGATACTTCCACAAGTTCTCAGGAGGAAGACATAGAGCAAAATTCTGTGATGACCTCAGTCCAGCAGTTAAGTCTCTTGGTGGACCCTGTACCTGGACAGAGCCAGTTGCAGAATCAGGAACATATCGAGCGATGTAAATTAGTCACGAGGTGCAAGATAGTCAGGAAACAGATGGATGTGGCAAAGATGCACTGATTTGACATTCTGCAGTACTGCAAAATGAGTCATAGGTTTTATCTATACTAAAAGAGTCCCCTGGTTCAAGGACATTGATTTAGTTAAACTAGTGCAAACCCCTAATGAAGACACACTGAAACTAGTTAAACCCTCACTTATAACAATTTAGTTTGTGTTGTTAAATTACCAATTTAGGTTAAATTGATATGAGCAAGGATTAAGTGTGTCTAGATTAGGGATTTGCACCAGTGTAACTAGGCCAGTTTTTAAATCTGTTTAGTTAAACTGATCAACTTTTCTATTGTAGTCAAGGCAATAGCTCCTGTTACAGAAGGAGAAGGCAGGTAATAGGAAAATGAGGCATGACTAGTAAAAAAGAGGGTCTGCCCAGTGAGAAAGTCCCACTAAATCTAAATTATGGACTTGCAAATGTCCGGAAGTCAGTAACTGGAGGATGTAAGATAAAACAGCAACCCCAGAGACAAGCTGTAAAATCTACCTGCACCACTGTAGATCTCTCTAACACTCCAGGCAGCACACACAATGGACATGGACTATCTGTGTGAGCCTCTCTATGGTTCCTTTGTCCAGTGCCCTGAGCACAGGTAGTATACTAATGTACACCTTCCACTGCAGAATTGGTATTAATTTGCATAATGGCCATGTGAATAATGACAACAATTTGTTTAAATAACTTGAACTCCAAAGGCCTTTATTTATGTTTCCTACGTCATAACTAGGACTACATGTGCGCAAAATATAAAAACTAAATTTTATTGTGTTTTGCTTCTTCCACAAAAAGTAAGAAAGACCCAAAAAAAGATTTTCACCAGCAATTTCTATACAAATACAGCAAAAATTAAAATAATCAAGTTCAGTCCCTGCCCAGTAGTGCAATTACTATCATATATTTTGAGAAATACATTCACAGTGATATCAAGACTTCTATTAAGAATTATAAAAATTGTTGTTTGTACTATTGTTGTGTTTCTCCCAGCAGTATTAGTGCCAGGAGTCCAGCTAAAGAGATCTCAGAGAAAGAAATTAGAAGAAATTCCTCTGGGTAAACTAGTTCAGAATAAATCAGTGTGACATTATTGCTAGATGCAAATGCTGTATATCATGGAGAGAGAGGGGATTTTCTACTGTGTTTCTAGCTCTGGAAGGTCATGAGATATCATATCTTGAAATTTGAATGGGTCAAGGAGTGAAACTTGTCAAATGAAAAGTCATTGGTTTAAACACACTTTTTATTGGATTGTATAGCTAACAACACCTTTAACTGTTAAAATTCAGAGATGTTAAAATCTAACCAACTTTTTAACACATGGTATAGCTTACGTTAGCATTTAATTAAGCTTGGATGATGAAATTAGATTTGGTCATGATCTGGCAAATTAATGCATTGGTTCAAATGCTTATGTCTGTGCATATTCACCCTGTTCCTGGCTCTGTTCTGACTTACACAGTTGTGAATCAACTGTAACACCTTTGGAGTCAATGAAGTTATTCATGTGCAAAGCCAGAGGAAGTAAGGTGAACCATTATTTTCAATGCGACTCTGTATGAACATAGGTGTTAGCACCAGTATATCTGTCTCAGGACTGGAAATTTGAGGGTGCCCTTTGTAATCAATGGGTGTCTTCCCATTGACTTCACTGGATGCTGAGTTGGGGCTTTAGTTTATTGTACTTTCTGATTCTCATACATGAGCAAAGTGCTGCAACATTTAGGTTGTAAATGCTGCAGGGGAATGTTTAAATTCAAACTATTTGCATTGATTTTGTTTGTGTGTGTGCCATGAAAACATGTTGGTTTAATATTAGGTTTAGTAAAAATGATCTCTAACAAAACCTAACATGGTCATCCAAAGTAAAAGAAAGCTAACCTACTGGCAAAAATTGTTGGGTTTAAATAATGCATCTGGTTAGTTCAAAGTTCAATGAAAGGAGGAAAGCCAAAGTCTAAGCACTTGAATAATGTAGTTCTTTAGCATTCAATTTATCATTTGTGTCTTTGACTTTTCCCTTGTATATTAAGAGGGAATACACAACCTCTTTGCCGTTTATTGAGACTCACATCTGTTATCATTCAACATTCATTTTTTGAGAAAAGAGCTGTACTTTCAATTTTACTTTGTTAAAAATATCCCTTTAACTGTTAATTTGAAATGGTAACCTTTTCATGTTGAATCATAAATAGGCTAGAATGAAGGTTTTTTTCTGTCTAATAATATTTTACAGTTGAAAAATTCTGGAGATAGTAAACTAATTATTTTGAATAAAAGGTTGTTGCACAGTTTATGTCTTGTGGAGGGTTACAGGAAAAACATTCTAAAATGTATTCATTTGTTGTTGGTTCATTAAAGAAAATGAATGATTATTTTCAGAATAATGTAAGTTGATCTACAGACCAGTGTTTATGTTGTATTTAAAAGGGAACATGTAGTAAACCATGTTATATAGACTATGGTTAATGCTTTGCATTTCCTGATGTCTTTTGAAACGTAAAAAATCTACAACAAACAGATCTGTAATGCGTAACTGGTATGAAGATTCTATTCAGATTTAAGAGCTTTAGTTTGCTTTTGAATCTTTCTATTTTCTGCATTTGTTTTGACTGCTCTCATCATTCAAGATTGACACTTGGATGAGTGTGTAGGAGGAAGCAGCAGCAGCAGGCTTACAGCTTGCAGACAAAAAAAATCTGCCTTATCTGATGGCTATTATTGAAAATGCGAGGTGTAGCCTAGGCTGGGTAATGAAGGGGAGCGAGCGAGGGGGAGCAAGGAGCATGGAGCTGCATACTGATGAGTGTAGGAGTACTTGATAAAAAGAATTCTTGCTGCTGGCAGTGCATTGCTCATTGTGGAGTATTCCAACAATCACATATAACGGCAAACAGCTTAGCTGACAGCTTGATATGCCTTTTTTTCCCCACTGTATGACGTTATGGTCTATAGTAAAGATTAATAACTAAGAATGTTGAGCTAGGATCAGATCATACTCTATAGACTGCCCTGTAAACTATGTTTTACTTCTGACTTTCTTCCTTGCTGAAAACATTAATCTGTCAAGCTGGCGGGCTCCTTTGATAACAACTTTTCCAGGAACATGATGTGGCAATGCCACCTCTCAGCCCAGGACTACCGCTACTATCCGGTGGATGGCTACTCATTGCTTAAACGCCTCCCTCTTCACCCTCTTACAGGACCCAGATGCCCTGTCCAGACAGTGGGACAATGGTTGGAAAATATTGGGCTACCTCAGTATGAGAACCACTTGCTGGCTAATGGATTTGACAATGTGCAATTTATGGTAAGAATCCTTCTCTGTATTGCTGTGTATAGGCACTGTAGCTGCTTTTTTTCCCTCTCTCTCTGTCTGTGTTTCTTATGTGATCTTAAATAGCTTAGAACTATTCTGCTTTGCACTGAAATCTGGTAGTGCTTCAGTTTTCTACATACAGCTGAATCAATATGTAAGGTGTTCTCAGGATAAACTTCCAAAATATACATGTTATGAAATAATATCTATAGCCAGGGACATGGCCAAAGAGAAGCTGGGGGTTAAAGTTCTCTCCCTCCCCCATATCAATCTCCAGGTTTTTTTTAAAAAGTAGAAATGCATAATACTTGTACACCATCATTGGGAGGGGACAATTCCCCCGTATGTAAAGGTTTGGCCACACCCCTATCTGTAGTACATCACATGATATTACTTTTATTTAAACATTAGCACCAAGTTAATTAAATAGTATGACATGCCATTGTTACAGGAAGATGTATTTTAATTATGGATAATTATTGAACAAATTGTGCCAACTCTAACTAATTCTGGATGTCTTAGTAAAGTGGGGTTGTTGGGGGGGGAGAGGGAGGGTTAGGTAATCAGTTTATGGGATTCACTTGTTTGAACAGGAAAGCAAGAGTATTCCTTTAAATGGATACCAAAAACTTTCCTAGCTTAACTATAAATATTTCATTGAGATGAACAAAAGGACCAAATTATTTCAGATACCTTAGAATCTAGGGTATCCACATGTGGTATGGATGACAAACCTCATGTATACAGTCTTTCCACTTGAAATTAATATGGCTAAGGGAGGAAGGTAATCTATAAAATTGCTACATAACCATGAATATACCTCTTCCAATGTTTATAATTTTTTATTTGTGGTAAAACTATTCACCATACTTGTTGTACAGTACCAGATCTCATCACATTATTCTTTGTCTGTAATTAAGGTATTTTTCTCTGTAAATATTTTCATCCTTGGATAGCTCCAGAGCTACTACATTAACAAACAGCTTACATACAGTATGTAAGATGTACAAGTGGACTTTGGCATGAATATGTTATGATTACAAAGGCCTATTTGTACATCAGTCATATTTTCCCCATTTCACATTTTTTGCTAGTACTAATGTACACTTATGGGTTATTAAGAAAATTGTGAAAGACCCATCTATTTTTATTTCCATATGTATTTTTGATTTTTCTTCCTGCCTCTACATGGCTGCTGTGTGTTCTTTTGCTTATACCAACAAAAATCTTAACAGTTTTTGCTCCTCTTTTAAATGTTCTTGATTTTAAAAGCAAAAAAATTAGACCCAAATAAAAAATAAAATAAAAAAACCACAAATGTAATTTGTAGGCTTCATCCATCCAATACAAGTTCTTAAATGTATTTCATTGTAGCGAAACTTGCAACCACTAGTATCTTACATATTCTGTAGCTTTATAATGACTAAAGCAGATGAGCATAAGTCATAAAAAGATTACAAAAGAGAAAATGTTCACAAGGGGCAGTAGATGGCATAACAAATGTGTAAAGGTGCACCCACCACAAGTAAACAGTGAGCCGGTAGGAGCTAGAGAAATTGACTTGGATTACTTTCAAAACATTTACTAAAGCTCTGTAGGGGCCTGATCCAAAGCCCATTGGAATCAATATGGACACTGTCATTGACTTCAGTGAGCAAGCCCTAAATCGCTCATTGACATAATTATGTAAATGTACCTGTTTCGGTATGAAGTTCTTTTAGTAAATACCCAAACCAAACTTTTTCAGGTACCATGTGGGTTAAGTTATGGCGTGGGTGTCTGTATGGTAACCAAAGCATTCTGGTCATCTTAGTCTAATAGTTCTTTTCTAATTTAGTTTCTTCTTGAATACATATTACATGTAAAACATACAATTTCCACTGATGTTATTTGGAGTTCGGTGCATGTATGAATAAGAGATTAGACCCCTATATTGAATCTAGTAATTAAACATATTGCTGTGAAATAATGTTGCAATGAAACAATAATGATATAATAACTTCTCAGTATTTACAATAATTTGCTATGTTATGGTTTAGGTCACAATATATCAAATATTTTATTGCAGCAAAAAGTGATCATAAAATCATAATTTGCTGGTTTACATATTATTCTTTTGCATACATCATCATTACATAATGTAAGAGGTTTCTCCTGGCATAATTCAACAAATGTTTGTCACTAAAATACTTTCATTTCTATCCAAAATTATAGAAGAAAATTAAACCTGGAATATAGATATTTAAATTGGAGAATAAAGGTCTGTTAGGGTAATAGGAAAAATTTGATATGTTAACCTTAAATGTGCTGTGTTACATTTTTCTATAATATCAGAAAATTGTTTACTTTAATCAAAATTGTTTACATATTCATCTATTTTATGTAAGCTTATTTATTCAGTTGTAGACTTGGCTAAAATCGGTTGGCTGTCTGCTTTTGAACAATATTATTGTTTTAATTCAATGAAAAATCAGTTAGACATGTCTGTTCTTCATTCTGTACCATATTTCTGCTTTTGTTTTTCTGAAAGCACATTCTGACCTGCATTTATTCATCTGGTTGCCTAAGCAACAGCCACTGCACTCCTATTATATATGATGTAGTAGTACAAGTCATACTAAATGTTTAGAACAAGAAAGGGAATATCATGATATAATTAAAATGTTAGAAATATCATACCATATCTGAGAACAAATATATTATATTTAGGCAACTCTCAGCAGCAAAATTCTACTAATTAAATTAATATTCTGGTAATTTTTAGATAAAAGGATTTCATGCTAAATAATTCATTAGATTCATAGAAATTATATCGTTAGTTTTATTCTCCCTTCAGCATGCAGGGAAGATAGGCACTTAACTACCATTAGAATTAAGAAGATTTACTCACTCAATATTCTGTGCATTGACTCAAGAAATAAACTCTTTACCTATAAACTTTACTATCTGAATTATTCTTGTACAGTAGTTGTCAGTTCACGTAGGAGTTATTACAATTGTTTTAAAATGTAGCATTTCAAATCAATATTTGAAAAATTGCTCTTGCTTTTCTTACCAAACCTGTTTCTATTTTTAGAATATTTGTGCACACAGCAAGCAAAATTCCTGTCATATTATTATAATTATAATAGAGCAGCAGCCATGTAACATTTAGTGGGACATACAGAGGTTCAGTACCAAGACTTGGCTCATAGCCACTTGTAGAGATAGAATCATGCTCAAACATATCCAGTCATTATTATTATTATTGTATTGTAATTTGTCAAACAAAGGGTTGTTGTATCTTTTTGGATGTACAAACTTGCAGTAAAAGTTTGGTGCAGTGCTGTGGAAGTGTGGTAGAGACACTGATGACAGAGAAAATCTGACAATGTAAAGATTCATTTGCAATTAAACTGACTCCCAGACAGAGGAGGATTTATATCCTGACAATTAGATCAGTACAACTAGTTGTAAATTAGAATATGTTGTCTAGATCTAAATGATGAGGAAACCAAATGAACTAATGGACACCCTAATGAATGGATGAAAAATAAAATGAGATCATAGGGTAGTTGATTGGTTGGTGTCCTTGCATATGTCTGTTTATAACTTTGGAGATGGATCATAGACACTTTCATTGAGGATTAGAGAGATGGATGCCCACAGACAATTGCAACAGATCAGATCACAGTATCTATTGGGGACTGGTTCTGACTGAGGGGGTTGCATATGACCATGCATTTATATATTTTCCTAATAATTTAAGTTGAGATGTTTAAATCATATCACTTGCATAATATTGCAATCTGACCAAATTGAGCTCTCTGAGACTATAAACATTATGTGAGAGGAATGTGGACCAGACCACCAAAAAGAGGCAGAGTTCATAGAAAAATATGGGACATTTATTTGTTGGACAAATTATTTTTATCTTCCAGCACTTATTGTTCACTAGTATCCAACATTTAACACTCCATTAACTTTAATTGCCATTTTGATATTGGAACAATGGTTTGCCCAACATTTTATCCTTCCACTACATACATACATGGGCCCCTATTTGTCCTGGTACTTACATGGCCTCCAACACCATAGTATCTGACATCTCCCAAATATTGATACATTTATCCCCATTTCACAGATGGGGAACCGAAGCACAGAGAAACTGAGTGACTTGGCCAAAGTCACACAGGTTTGGGAACTGAACATGTATCTCTTGAGTACCCGTTAAACAACAAGACCCTCTCTTAGTATGCAGGAGCACAGGCATCAGCATTGTGACTACTTCCTACATATGTATATTGGGGGGCAGATGAGAGTCACTGCATCCTCTCTTCTTCCTTCCCTATCCACAACCGATATCTTAGATCATGCTTCCAAATAGAGTTTATAGAAACTCCAATTAAAATTAATGGGATCTGCACCTCTGAAAATCAGACCACTTTTACTTAGGTGATAAGATTTATGAACCCAAGCTTTAAAAATGTTTTCCTTAATTCCTAGTCACAACAGTTCAAATTATATCTAGATGCATCTGCAAATTTGCATTACTCCTTTAACTTCTCTGTCACCTTTTCCCTTCCTAATGGCTGATTTACATGGGGGCTGAGTTAACTGCTGGAGTTATATTTTTGTTGTATTAAATGGTGTCTTTTTAAAATATTGTCAGGCTGCCTAGAACCAGACAGATGTTTTTAAAATATATTTCTATAAATCAAATAATTTTATCAGGTGTAAATGCAATATATTCTCTCTTTACCATTTTCAACCCTTGCTCATTTTCAAAGGAGTAAAAATCAAGCATATCGAGATTAAGGAGATTAAGGGGCGACATGATAGTGGTCTTCAAATACTTGAAAGTCTCCATAAAAAAGAGGGAGAAAAGTTGTTCTCTCTTGCCACAGAGGCCAGGACAAGAGACAATTGGTTCAAACTACAGCATAGCAGATTTAGATTAAATCTTAGGAAAAACTTCCAAACTGTAAGAACAGTAGGACAATGGAACAGACGGGCCTAGGGAAGTTGTGGAAGCTCCTTCACAGGAGGTTTTCAAAGGGAGGATGGATAGCTATCTGTCTTGTATGGTTTAGACACAACAAATCCTGCATCTTGGCAAGGGGTTAGACTAGATGACCCTTGCAGTCTCTTCTAACCCTATGATTCTATCTGAATAATCTAACTCAGTTTTAGTGCAGTTTGCAATATGAGATAGTTAATTTTAGACCCATATTGCTTAATATACAGTTACTCTCAAAATATGTAACATCTAATGCAATTATTTAATGGGTCTACTTGTGTGACTAGGAAAATCAGGATTGGGCACTAATATCATTACTAGTTTAGGTAATGTGCTACAAGAGTGCATTGAGCTAAAAATATGCACTACTCTAAGAAAGAGGGATACACACATTTCTGTGTGTAAGCACAATTAGGTGTCACCATTGTGTTGATTAAAAAGAGTGAAAAATTTGAGACCACATGTTTAAAGAATTTTCTTGTTGTCCATAAGTATTAGCGTACACAAAATTAGCAGCAAGTATTTTCTGTGAAAGCTGAGTTGAAACAACTGAAATTCAGTTAACATGATACATTCAAGCAAGACTCTCTAGAGTGGCAAAAAGAACTGGAGACTGATTCTGCTCCCATTGAGTAATAACAATACCTAGCTCTTATGCAATGCTTTTTGTAATAATAGGTTCTAGAGCAGTAGTTCTCAACCTATGGTCTGCAGAATGTTGTTGATACCATAAACTGGTGGCTTTCAATCTGTGGTCTGCAGACCCTGGGTGTCCACAGACTATCTCTAAGATTTCCAAAGCGGTCCACGCCTCCATTTGAATTTTTGTAGAGGGCTGCAAATGAAAAAAGTTTGAAAACCACTGATTTAGAGTATTGATGAATGAGACATCAAATCAGGCCCACCGACTGCAATTCCAGGCCCCAGGGCAGAACAGTCAATGGGCCCCCAGGCCGCGCAGCCGTGGTCCGCCTGACATTTGGGTGGTGCTGCGCCTGTGCTGGGTAGTGCCCAGCGAGTTGCCGTCTGCACTCCTGGGCGCACCCTTCTGGCACAGCCAGGGCTTCCACATGCCCGCCTGGCTGCCTTCGCTGCTGTCGGTACCACCCCGCATGCGCCTAGGAGCCCTCCAGAGGTGATTACTAGGAGGGACACAAAGCGGGGACACCAGCTAAGGGAGGGAAATGTGACCCCCCTCCTGTGTGACCTCTCACATGACTCCTCCCCGCCCCGAGCCCGGGGCACCTGCGCTCTCCCCATCCCCTTCTCCCCATCCCCTTCTCCCCAACCCACATTACCTGGGCAGGGGGGCTCTGTCTTCCTGCTGTGCCGACCTGGCTCCCCCTGGCTATACGGCTGCTCTTCTGGCAGCCAGGCTCTGGAGCCACTCACGGATGCTGCCCGGTGCAGCACAACAGCTGCCTGGGAGAGCGTCTGGCTGCGGCAGGCAGGACTTCGGAGCTGTGCTCTGGCTCTGCTCCAGCTCCAGGCAAAAACCTGCAGTTCCACTGCTCCGGAGCTGCTCCAGCTCCAGGCTCTGCTCCAAAGCTCTGGCGGCAGCAGCAGGCTGCCTCCCCAGGCTCAGCTTCTGGTGACAGTGGCCGAGCAAGCCGGAGCCAACACCCAATCCTCCTCAGCATGCTCAGAGTCGGCTTCTGTCCCCAGAAGCTGAGCCTGGGCAGGGAGAGGGCTGCCACTGTCGCGGCTCCCTGCCTTGCCCAGGCTCAGCTTCTGGGCACAGGAGCCGACTCTGAGCACGCCAGGGAGGGCTCCGGCTCGCTTGGCCACTGTCTCTAGAGAAGCTGAGCCCCAGGGCAGCTGTTGCACTGCACTGGGCAGCGTGGCCAGAAGAGGAGAGGCTCTGGTCCTGCCCCTTCCTCTCCCCAGCTGGGGCTGGCTGCTGGGTCGAGTGCCCCAAGCAGGCATCTGGGGAAGGCAGGCAGCCGACCCTTCCTGCCTGCCCCCTGGCGTCGCCTCTGAGCCCTGTGGCCTGCCCGGGCGATTTAAAAGGGCCCGGGGCTCCCGGCCGCTGCCGCTACAGTGGTGGTTGGGGGGCCCTGGGCAATTGTCCCTTTTGCCCTCGCCATTGGCAGGCTGCATCAAATGGTCAATCTCAACTGGTTTATTAATCAAAGATTAGACATCTAGGATTAATTAGCATGAATACAGAAAGGTAGTATATACCGATTCGGGGTCCAGGCTTGTCCACTTGCACTAGTCCACATTGTTAACATTTTCATGTATATTTATACATTACTTGGTATCCTCATATTACAGTTTGTGGTTGGCTGCATTACTGAGTATTATCCAATTATTATCAAAGGTCAAGATATTCCATTATGCTCTAAATTTCCAGTTACAAAGAATCATAACAACTTTTAGCCTATTTAACAAGAGCTTAACATGGGTTTAAAACAAGTGTCTTAACCAATCATTTCATTTTGCTCTTTGCGGTTGGTTAGATACTCAAATTTAACATTTTCTGCAAGGTGATTAACATTATTTTGCTAGCAGTTTCCCGTTTCTCCTTTTACAATGTGTCTACCTGCTTCTCCCTTTCTTGTGGTTTTGGTTAATTTGTTATTTCACTTCGCAAAAAAACAACCTTAAGCAGCTGCAAAAATAGGTTATAAATGGGTCATGCCCTTAGACACATTTCTGTTCTGTCAGTAGTATATTTTCCGTGCATTTATATACCAATATAAAGTCAAATATATCTTTTAGTTCTTGTGACAAAACTCATGAGGGATTCTGGAAATGCTTAGGCCTACATGACATTTTCATCTGTAGCTCTCACAGCACTTTACAAAGGCCGGGAAGAACCATTCTCCCAATTTTATAGATAAGGAAACTGAACTACAGGGAGATGAAGTAGCTTGCCCAGTGTCACCTAGCAGGCCAGATACAGAGACAGGAACAGACCCCAGCTCTCCTGAATCTCAGTCCAGTGTTCTTTCCTCTAAGCCAGCAGTTCTCAAACTGTAGGTCAGGACCCCAAAGTGGGTTGTGACACCGTTTTAATGGGGTTGCCAGGGCTGGCATTACACTTACTAACTGGGGACCAAAGCCCAAGCCCCACTGTCAAGGGCCAAAACTTAATCACGAGCCCCACCACCCAGATCCGAAGCTGAAGGCCAAGGGTTTCAGCCCTGGGTGGCAGGGCTCAGGTTACAGGTTACAGGTCTCCTGCTTGGGACTGAAGCCCTTGAGCTTCAGCTTCGTCTCCCCACCACCACCACCTGGTGCAATGGGACTCGGGCAGGCTCAGGCTTCGGTCCCCCCTCCTGGGGTTGTGTAGTAAGTTTTGTTGTCAGAAGGGGGTCAAAGAGCAATGAAAAGACGGTTACTCACCGTTGTAACTGTTGTTCTTCGAGATGTGTTGCTCATATCCATTCCATTAGGTGTGTGCGCGCCGCGTGCACGATCGTCGGAAGATTTTTACCCTAGCAACACCGGCGGGTCGGCTGTGGAGCCCCCTAGAGTGGCGCCTTCATGGCGCTGAATATATACCCCAGCCGACCCGGCGCCCCCTCAGTTCCTTCTTGCCGGCTACTCCGACAGTGGGGACGGGGGGCGGGTTTGGAATGGATATGAGCAACACATCTCGAAGAACAACAGTTACAACGGTGAGTAACCGTCTTTTCTTCTTCGAGTGCTTGCTCATATCCATTCCATTAGGTGACTCCCAAGCCCAACTTAGGTGGTGGGGTCGGAGTGAGACATTGCTGTGTGCAAAACCGCTGATCCGAAGGCAGCATCGTCCCTGGACTGCTGCACTAGTGCATAGTGAGCTGTAAACGTGTGGACTGACGACCAAACTGCCGCTCTACAGATGTCCTGGATCGGAATTTGCGCCAGGAAAGCAGTCGAGGAAGCTTGGGCCCTCGTGGAGTGAGCGGTGAGGTGCGGTGCTGAGACACCTGCCAGGTCATAGCAAGTCCGGATGCAAGACGTAATCCAGGAGGATAGGCGTTGTGAGGAGACCGGTGAGCCTTTCATTCGGTCGGCCACTGCAACGAAGAGTTGCGTCGTCTTTCTAAAGTGCCTTGTGCGGTCAATATAGAAGGCCAGGGCCCTGCGTACGTCCAGAGAATGCAAACGTTGATCCTGGCGAGTAGCATGTGGTTTAGGATGAAAGACCGGGAGAAATATATCCTGGTTGATATGAAAAGGAGAAACCACCTTAGGGAGAAAGGCAGGATGTGGACGAAGCTGCACTTTATCCTTATGGAAAACCGTGTAAGGGGGCTCGGATGTAAGCGCCCTGAGTTCAGAAACGCGCCTTGCTGAGGTGATGGCTACGAGGAAGGCTGTCTTCCAGGATAGGTACAGAAGTGAACAGGTGGCCAGTGGCTCGAATGGAGGACCTGTGAGCTTGGAGAGAACCAGGTTGAGGTCCCACGTCTGAACGGGCTGACGTTGTTGTGGGTACGTCCGGTCTAAGCCCTTGAGGAATCTAACGACCATCGGGTTAGAGAATACCGAGGATGCGAGTTCCCCTGGGTGAAAGGCCGATATAGCGGCCAGGTGAACTCTAATTGAAGATATCGCCAACCCTTGCTGTTTTAGGGAGAGGAGATATTCCAAAATGAGAGGAATAGGTGCCTGCAACGGGGACGTGGCTCGTTGTTCGCACCAACAGGAGAACCGCTTCCACTTGGCCAAGTACGTGGTCCGTGTTGAGGGCTTCCTACTGCTCAGCAGAATCTGTTGGACAGAGTGCGAGCACTGCTGCTCTGCCTGGGTGAACCATGGAGCAGCCACGCCGTGAGGTGGAGTGATTGCAGGTCGGGGTGACGCAGGCGGCCGTGGTCCTGAGAGATGAGGTCCGGGCATAATGGAAGCGGGATCGGTGTCTGAACCGAGAGCTCCAACAGCGTGGTGTACCAATGTTGTCTCGGCCACGCTGGGGCGATCAGAATCACCTGTGCCTGGTCTCTGCGCAATTTGAGCAGTACCTTGTGGACCAGAGGAAACGGAGGGAAGGCATAAAACAGGTGGTCCTTCCAGGGAAGGAGAAACGCGTCCGAGAGGGAGCCCGGAGCTCGACCTTGCAGGGAGCAGAACACGTGGCACTTCCTGTTGTCTCGAGATGCAAACAGGTCTATCTGGGGAAACCCCCACTTCTGGAAAACGGAATGTATGATGTCCGGACGGATAGACCACTCGTGTGTTTGAAAGGACCTGCTGAGTCGGTCCGCCAGAGTGTTCTGGACTCCAGGGAGGAACGATGCCGTGAGATGGATTGAGTGGGCGATGCAGAAGTCCCACAGGCGAATGGCCTCTTGGCATAGCATTGACGAACGTGCTCCTCCTTGCTTGTTGATGTAAAACATGGCGGTGGTGTTGTCGATGAGAACTAACACACAGCGGCCACGTAGGAGATTGAGAAATGCCTGGCACGCCAGGCGCACCGCCATCAGTTCCCGAACATTGATGTGCAGGGCTATCTGGGGTGCAGTCCACAGGCCCTGGGTATGGTGTTCGTTGAGATGGGCGCCCCAACCCAGGGATGAAGCGTCTGTGACCAGGTGCAGAGAGGGTTGTGGGGCGTGAAACGGCATCCCCTCGCAAACC
Source organism: Chrysemys picta bellii (assembly GCF_011386835.1). Lineage (NCBI taxonomy): Eukaryota > Metazoa > Chordata > Testudines > Emydidae > Chrysemys > Chrysemys picta. The sequence goes on along the minus strand of NC_088791.1, from coordinate 86,405,755 downwards.
ACCTTGTGGTCTAGCCACCATGTGAGGGAGGTCAGGACCGAGTTCGGGACCGTGACCACCATGTTCAGGCTGTCCCGATGTGGGCGGTATCTTGATGACACCCAGGTCTGGAGTGGGCGAAGCCGAAGTCTGGCATGCCTGGTTACGTACGTGCAGGAAGCCATGTGACCCAGCAGGGTGAGGCACGACCTCACCGTGGTAGTTGGGAAGGCCTTGAGTCCTTGAATGAGGCTTGTGATGGTGCAAAAGCGATTGTCTGGCAGGATGGCTTGTGCACGTCTGGAGTCTAGAACCGCGCCGATGAATTCTATTCTCTGGGTAGGTTCTAGAGTGGATTTGTCCTTGTTGAGTAGGATACCCAACTTGTTGAATGTGTGCACTATTATGTGGACGTGATCTCGAACTTGTTCTTTGGTGCGACCGCGTACCAGCCAGTCGTCTAGGTACGGGAACACCTGTATCCCTTGCCGACGAAGGTACGCTGCCACGACCGCCATACATTTCGTGAACACCCTTGGGGCCGAGGATAGGCCGAAGGGAAGGACTGCAAATTGGTAGTGCACCTTGCTTACCACGAACCGCAGGAAGCGTCTGTGAGGCGGGTAAATTGCTATGTGAAAGTATGCATCTTTCATGTCGAGGGCGGCGAACCAGTCTCCAGGATCGAGGGAAGGGATAATGGCCCCCAAAGAGACCATGCGGAACTTCAACTTTACTACGAATTTGTTGAGTCCGCGCAAGTCCAAGATGGGTCGCAGACCTCCTTTGGACTTGGGAATGAGGAAGTAACGGGAATAGAATCCCCTGCCCCTTAACTCCACTGGAACCTCCTCTATGGCCCCCATAGCAAGGAGCGTGGAAACTTCCTGTATAAGAAGTTGCTCGTGAGAAGGGTCCCTGAAGAGGGACGGGGAAGGGGGGGAGGAGGGGGGGATAGAAGAAAACTGGATAGCATATCCCCTGTCCACCGTGCGAAGTACCCAACGGTCCGAAGTTATAAGGGACCAGGTCCGGTGGAAATGGGAAAGGCGATCCCGAAAGGATGGGGCTGGATCCTGTGGGATGACTGGGGCGCCGTCCTCGACCGCACCTTCAAAAGTTCTGCCTGGGGCCTGAAGGTGGTCTAGGTGGCCCCTGGTTCTGACCAGGTTGAGGGCCGGTCCACCTTCTTCTACCACCTCGCCCTCGCCTCCGGGTCGAGTCCTGTCTCTGACGAGGCGGGGGGGGGGGGTAGAAGCGCTGAGGCTGCGGTCTAAATGGCCTGCGCTGAGGGCCCACAACATGCATCCCCAAGGAACGCATGATCGTCCTGGAGTCCTTGAGGCTCTGCAGGCGAGAGTCCGTCTTTTCGGAAAACAGCCCTTGTCCTTTGAAGGGCAGATCCTGCAGGGTTTGCTGCAGTTCCTGAGGCAGACCCGAAACCTGGAGCCAGGAGATCCTCCGCATAGCGATACCTGAGGCCAGGGTTCTCGCAGCAGAGTCCGCTATGTCTAAGGAGGCCTGTAAGGAGGTCCGAGCCACCTTCTTACCCTCCTCCACCAGGGCTCCAAACTCCTCCCTGGACTCTTGGGGAACCAACTCCTTGAACTTCCCCATAGAGTTCCAGGAGTTAAAGCTATAGCGGCTCAAGAGCGCCTGTTGATTAGCCGCTCTAAGTTGCAACCCTCCGGCTGAGTAAACTTTACGGCCGAATAAATCGAGGCGCTTAGCCTCCTTCGATTTGGGCGCTGCGGCCTGCTGACCGTGGCGCTCCCTTGCGTTCACTGATGCCACCACCAGTGAACACGGCTGGGGGTGGGTATACAAGTACCCGTAGTCTTTAGACGGAACAAAGTATTTCCTTTCCACCCCTCTCGCTGTGGGTGGGATAGAGGCAGGAGTCTGCCATATCGTAGATACATTGGCTTGTATCGTGCGGATCAGGGGTAACGCCACCCTCGATGGGGCATCCGCTCCGAGGATATTCACGATGGGGTCGTGCACCTCCACTATCTCCTCCGCCTGCAGGTCCATATTACGGGCCATCCGACGCAGAAGATCTTGGTGAGCCCGAAGATCTATTGGAGGTGGACCTGTGCACGATGTGCCCGCCACTGCCTCATCCGGAGAGGAAGAGGAAGATGCCTCCGGTGGGACAGGATCCAAGGGAGGGTCCTGGGCTCCCTGCTCCTGGGCCGGAGCATCACCTGCGCTTGAGTCCAGGGCGTCAGGTGGCGCGGACACGGAAGCCTCCATGCCCCCTGGCGGAGGCCGAGAGATGGTGGACTCCGGGGCCCTTCTAACAGAGTGACCGGAGCGAGAGGTCGAAGCAACTGGAGCCCCTTGCGCCTGATGGTACGCCCACGGGGTCCAAAACGACCAGTGAGAAGGGCCATGAGAATGGTCCTCTGTTATGTTCTGCCAATGGCCCAAGCCCTGTTCCTCGGCTTGCCCTTGAGGGGGGTATGCCGATCTCGAGAGGTCCTCCGAGGAGCGAGACCCCGATCTCGATGGCCATGGCGGTGCCGAGAGCGTCGAGACGATTCCCGTGGGCTGCGGTGCCGCACGGTGCCGGTCTGGAGATGATCTATCTCCACGCGGTGCCGGCGATCGGTGCCGGGACCGCGACCGGTGCCGATGACCTCGTCGGTACCGGGAGTCGGATCTGGACCTCGACGAGGACCTGGAGTATGCCCGGTACCGGGAGCGGCCTCTCGACGTCGAGCGGCGACCGTAGCGGTGCCGAGAACTACGTCTCGACGTTGATCGGTGCTGACGATCATAGCGGTGCCGAGACGTAGAGCGGTGCCGCGAAGAAGATCTTGGCCGCGAGTACGACCGGTGCCGAGGTGATATTCGGTGCCGGGACTGCGAGCGGCGTGGGGACCTGCTTCGGGACCTGGATCGGTGCCGAGGTTCCAGCCCTTGCGATGGAGGGCGCATCAAGGCAGGTTTCCCCCTCGACTGGACCGGGCGAGGCAACGGTGCCGTCGGTGCCGGTGGTTGAGGCGGTGCCGGCTCCGTGAGAGCTATTAAGTCTCTCGCCGCCGCGAAGGTCTCTGGCGTCGACGGGAGGCACTGTATCACCGCCTGCCTCGGTGGAGACGCCGTCTGCACCGGACTCAACGGCCTCGGCGCCGGAGTCGACGGTGCTGGAGGCACCTGTTTCCGGTGCTCCACCGGCGTACGCGGCTCTACCCCCGGCACTGGGGGAGCCAGCGTCTTCGGCACGGAGGTCCCCGTCTTATGGGCTTTCTTATGCCCTGGGGATAATGACCGGCGCCGAGGCACTTGCTGTGCTTTCGGTGCCGACGAGGTCCGGTGCCGGGAAGGCTCATCTGACGCCACTCGCGTGGTCGTCATGGCTGGTGCCGCCGGGGCACTGCGCACCGAGGCGCTAGGTGCCGGGGCCTGACTTGTAGATGGAGCGTCCGGACTAAGTGCCGCCTCCATCAGGAGTTGCCGGAGCCGAAAGTCCCGCTCCTTCTTGGTCCTTGGTCTGAAGGCCTTACAGATCTTGCACTTATCTGTTTGATGGGACTCTCCCAGGCACTTCAGACAGGAATCGTGCGGGTCGCTCGTGGGCATAGGCTTAGCGCAGGAGGCGCACAGCTTGAAGCCGGGAGCGTTGGGCATGAGCCCGGCCCCGCGGCCGGGGGAGAAAGGGGGAGACGACCCCCTTAATCCCCTGAACTATTATAACAACTAGACAACTCTTAAAACGATTGAACTATTTAACTATAAACACTAGGACTATAACTATAACTGCGAATAACGAACTAAGCTAGGGAGAGTGGAGAACAGCTAAGCAGCGCTCCACAGTTCCAACGACCGTCAGGGGCGGTAAGAAGGAACTGAGGGGGCGCCGGGTCGGCTGGGGTATATATTCAGCGCCATGAAGGCGCCACTCTAGGGGGCTCCACAGCCGACCCGCCGGTGTTGCTAGGGTAAAAATCTTCCGACGATCGTGCACGCGGCGCGCACACACCTAATGGAATGGATATGAGCAAGCACTCGAAGAAGAAGTTTGAGAACCCCTGCTCTAAGCCACACTGTCTGCCACAGTGACATATTGCCATTGAAGTCAATGACAACATTCCCAGGGCTCAGAAGTGACTCTACCTGGAATAATGGGTGTGATGCTACTCCTTAGAATTTAGGAAGGATACAGAAAAACAGATGAAAATATAAAGAAAGACAACAAACATGAAAGTTGACAGAAGTGTTAAAACTGAGGGAAATAATGTATATAGTTCAGAAGACTTGAGGGACACATGGTGACTGTATATCTCAATTTATATTCTAGAATATAGATGAAAGAAGATAAATATTTACAGGGTAAGTTGCCAATAGGAATCTAAAGGAAAAGTTTGGCTATTATGTAACCTATCGGGGGAAGGTCTTACCATCAAGAAAAATTACGCATTGTAGGAGATTTCAAAGGAAGCTGCTCAAAACACCATTATGTAAATATTCTAGAACAATATTGCCTGATAGGAAGGAAATAGTTGGGAGCTTGGGCCTACAGGTAAATTCATCTCACACAATGATTAACTGGTAGTATTCACAGGCTACATTAAGGATGCAGCCATTAAGAGACAGCAGTACAGAGGGACTTGATTACAAGTAATTACATTTTGAAAAATTAAAGGAGTTAATAGGTAAAGCTTAATGGCTAGAGGTTCTATAAGATAACTGGACATGTGCATAAGATCCTGAGAGATACTGTAATCAAGGCAGAGCAGATAACTATCCCCCTACAAAATAAAATTAGGTAATATGAGAGGAAAGCTGGGTATAGCAGCTGCTGCTTAGGGAGTGGAAGTGAAAAATAAATTAAATCTAAAATAAAAAAGAGAGAATACAAAGCATGAACAGGTAGTAAAAGCAGCAAAGGATATCAAGAGAAAAATTAAGCAAGCAAAATGATGTCTTACTAACTAGGGAATTAAAATGAAATAAGAAAAACTTTATAAATATGTCAAGGTTAAAACAAATATTAAGGAAAATATATGACTGCTGCTAAGTTGAGATAATAGAAGACACGGAGAATGTTCTGAAATACTGGAAAGTTATTTTGCTTTTTTTTGAATAAAGAATAAAGTAGGAGGCTGAGTGAAATACAGTAAGTATTAATGAAGACCACTGGGTTATTAGGGACACAGAATTTATAGGAGACAGATAAAAGAATACTTAGATAATTAAAACATGAATCATCAGGGTCAGATGATATTTGTCCAAGGGGTCTTAAAAAATTGGCAGAGGAAATATTAGATCTATTGGCAATCATCGCTGATAATTTATATGGAAGAAGTGAGGGACTAGAAGACTAGCAAAAATGCAAAATAGTACCAAGATTCATTTCAGAGTGCAGGTTTGCACTCTGGGTACACAGTCCCACTTCACTGATCTATTTGCACTGAACTCTCTCTCCCCACTGGGACAATCTGGTGCACCATTCCAGCAGGAAATTGGTAGCAACATTATTACCACTAGATAGCTGCTGCCAGTAGTGTTGGGCTTGATGGTGAGGGATGGGAGGAGAGGATAGGATGTAGCAAAGGGAAAAGATTTATTGTACCAGAGACAGTGCCTCTCATCAGTAAGACAAGCAAGCATTACCTCCATCAAAACCAGTTCAAACATCAAGCAGAGGGATAGAGCCTCGTTATCTAGGATATCATGCAATAACCTTACCATGAAACTATCCTTTTTCTTCCTGGAGTCTCCTGCCTCATTCACTACACACCTTCCAACTTCTGCAACAAATGAGGGAGGGGTCCTACAAGTAACAGCCTCTTTTATTACACAATCCAGATTCATCTTCAGAGCAGATCTAGCCTGTACCCTGAATGAGGCAAGGGTCCAGTGGGAAAAAATAGCATGTGATCATGTAATTAATTAGACTGTAGTATAATGTATACATGCAACCAGGCTGAATTAATGCTGCACAGGCAACCTTAATTCTAGCATTTCCTAACTTGAAAGCTTGACTTTGCAATCTTTATAATGCTCTTTTACTTTATTTTTGTGTGACATTACCTAGGTTTTTAAAAAAGCAAACTTAAAAAAACCCCATATATTTCATCATGTGGCATCCTATTGCGACCTACAGGGTTCATAACCAGGGCTGGAACCTTTAGATCCACTACTCAGACTTCCACCACTTGAGCTAACAGAATAATGAATAGCAATAGTAGGTTATCATCTTTTATGTGGACCAGCACTAAAGGAGGATGAGACACATTGCCAGTGTGGTTCACAGTTATTTTCTGACAGTAGAGGAATGGTTAAGACTCAGGAATCTTGGGTTCTATTCCACGCTCTGGAGGGGAGTGTGCTCTAGTGATCAGAGACCTTTGTGCCTGTTATCTCCAAGCTTGACCTGTTCTGTCCTATCCCCTCCAACCTGACCCTGTCCCAGTCCTGTCGCTTCCCCATCCAAGTCTCATTATCCTTTCCTTCCCAGTCTTAGTCTCCCCTCCCCAGACTTCTCTTCCAAGTCCCAGTCTGCTTGCCAAGCCACTGGCTCCCTTTTCCCTCCTCAGGCTCCTCCTCTCTCTCTCTCTCTCTCTCTCTCTCTCACACACACACACACACACACACACAGACACACACACACAGTCTCCTTGTTCAGGCAGTCCCAGTCAACCCCCTTTCCCCCCAGCAATTTGTCTGATCTCAGTGTCCCTCCTTCCCAACTGGCCCCCAGTCTCCATCACCCCCATTTCCCTCATCAGCTCTGAGTCCCAGTCTCCTTGCCCCATCAATCCCAGTGCTCTCCTTGGCTTCTAGTCTCCCCATAATTGCCCCCATGAGAGACTGAGACTAAGGGTATGTCTACACTTTGAATTGGGAGTGTAGTTCCTAGTTCAAGGAGATATACTCACTCTAGATCTGATCGAGCAAGTGCAGTAAAACTATCGGATAGCCACAGCAGTGCAAATGATGGGAGGGGCCAGCTGCCCTGAGTATACACCTGTATGAGATGCTAGGCATGTACACAGGGAAGCTAGCCCCTCCGACTACTTGCACTGCCACAGCTAAACTGTAATGGTAGCGCACTAGCTTAATCAGAGCTCATGTGGTACATGGGATCCCTGCTCTCAGTTCCAGTGCCTGGCTCCACCCTGGCCTGGAAAAGCAATTACAGGGAAAAGCAATTACTGCTGTCTTCGTCTCTTTTCCCCGGGGCTAAAGCATGCTCAGTCACTCTGAAGGAACAGCACATGCGAAGCCCTGTCAACACTAGGCATTGTGAGGGGCTGGAGCATGCTCAGTCAGGTTGAAATGTACAGAGATTTTAGTTTTTAAAACTGCATGCGGTCTCTACTGAGCATTTGTGAATTGGTTTTTTTTAAAAGCTTAGAACTTGGCCAAATTTGAACAGATTTTCACAAGGAAAGCAAAGGGCATACCCTTACACAAAAGTCAACTCCTGCCAAATTTGTAGTTCCTGCTTCAAAACATAGCAATGCTAGAGCATTTCAAAGAAAAGGTCTCAAGAATTAAAATGGGCAAAACAATTAATTTTTTCCAAACCTCATTCTCTGCAGTGGCTGGATCATGGTGGCTGAATTTTCCTCCCTTTAAATAGGTCAGCCTGAAGCAGATGCCTAGCATGGAAAATGTCAGCCCAAACAGTTAAAGTCTGGCAATATTATAAGCAGCTGTAAACAGGGCCTAATAATGGGAGAAGGAGCAATCTTAATAGGTGGTGCTACCAGAACTTCCTTTGATTTAACTCAAAATTATCTGGGTACCCAATCTTATTAATATTCATCCTCCCTCTGCCATTTCTTCTAATTGATTTTCTGACTGGCAAAGCCCCAGAGTCAAATTCACTGCTGGTAAATTCATTTGGCTTCACTAGTGTTGCACCTGCTTATACCACTAGTAGCCAATTTGGCCTCCAGTCTTTTACTTAATCCACTTTTTATGGTAGTATAGTTTCAAGAAACAAGTAATGCAAACAATTTTGCAAAATTCCGGTTCTTTAATTATTTGCTAAGAATTATTTATGTATTCTTACCACTGAGACTTATTAGAGTCCCTTGTATAACTCCAGTTAGTGCACAGGTCTCTTAACATCAATAAATTGTATTTCTCTTATGTTGTTTCTACTGAAGCTGATGCTAAATATAACTGTTAATAACATCTAACCCCATGTCTCAGTTGAAATCACAAGTTCCTGACCTTTATTAATAGTCTTTTATGCACTATGGTACTGAATAATTGAAATCCAAGCAGACTATATCTACCACTTTTATTCATGTTAGCTCCTCAGAGAAGTTAATCAAATTTATTATATACAACTTCCCCTGCTTTAAAGTCATGTTAACAGTGTTTGACTGGACAGTATCAATTCAAAAGTTATTTTGACTCCAACAAAAAATCTAGATGTGAGTTAGGCAGTACCAGAAAAAAACAAGCATCTCATCAGGAAACAGCTTGGAGGAATAAGTTCAGTGCAAATACAAATGCCATAATAACAGATGCAAAACCTAGAGACATATTTTCATTGCTATGATGATCAATACCTCCCACAACACACCTTTCAAGATCCATGGGTCCTTTATATGCTTATCACAACATGTGGTGTTCCTCATCCAGTGCACTAAATGCCCCAGTAACAACTACGTGGGTTACATAAGACAATCACTACACTCTCAAATGGACTCATACATAAAAAAGATAAAAGACAAAAACTCCATGTTACCCATGGGTGAACACTTCACAAAGCGATCTGATCTCTCAATCTTCATCCTCAAAGGAAACCTGCACAACACCACACCTTCAAAAGAGGATCCCGGGAGCTTAAATTCATAACTTTGTCAGAAATTAAAAACCAATAAAGATACTGGGTTTATGGCTTATTGCAACAGTCTATCACCCACTAACCCTCCTTTGTTCTACAACTGCAGAGGTAACAGAGGGTCCTTTGGCACCTTTGAGACTAACAGAAGTATTGGGAGCATAAGCTTTCATGGGTAAGAACCTCACAAGGCTTGCATCTGAAGAAGTGAGGTTCTTACCCACGAAAGCTTATGCTCCCAATACTTCTGTTAGGCCTTGGCTACACTTACCCGCAAGTTCGACGGCTGGAAATCGAACTTCTGGGTTCGACTTATCGCGTCTAGTCTGGACGCGATAAATCGAACCCGGAAGTGCTCGCCGTCGACTGCGGTACTCCAGCTCGCCGAGAGGAGTACCGCGGAGTCGACGGGGGAGCCTGCCTGCCGAGTGTGGACCAAGGTAAGTTCGAACTAATTCGAACTAAGGTACTTCGAACTTCAGCTACGTTATTCACGTAGCTGAAGTTGCGTACCTTAGTTCGAATTAGGGGGGTAGTGTAGACCAAGCCTAAGTCTCAAAGGTGCCACAGGACCCTCTGTTGCTTTTTACAGATTCAGACTAACACGGCTACCCCTCTGATAACTGCAGAGGTGTTATCTGCCCACTTCACCTTGAATGGTCTCTTACAATTGTGGTTCTCAACCAGGGTTACGCAGAGATCTTCCAGGGGGTATATCAACTCATCCAGATATTCATCTAGTTTTACAACAGGCTACATAAAAAGCAATAGTGAAGTCAGTACAAACTAAAATTTCATACCGACAATGACTTGTTTATACTGCTCTATATACTATACACTGAAGTGTAAATATAATATTTATATTCCAATTGATTTATTTTATTATTGTATAGTAAAAATGAAAAAGTATTTTTCAGAAATAGTGTGCTGGGACACTTGTATTTTTATGTCTGATTTTGTAAGCAAGTAGTTTTTAAGTGAGGTAAAACTTGAGGGTATGCAACACAAATCAGACTCCTGAAAGGGGTACAGTAGTCTGGAAAGGTTGAGTGCCGCTGTCTTACAACATGCTAACTCCTCATGCTAAACAATCTGTTCCATCTTGTATTTAGCTGCGACACTGAGTACCTTTCCTAGACCTGAAGAAGAGCTCTGTGTATGCTCAAAAGCTTGTGACTCTCACCAGCAGAAGTGAGTCCAGTAAAATATATTACCTCATTCACCTTGTCTCTCTCATTGTTAGGTTTATATGTTAACAGTATGTTGATGTTAACAGTTAAGACACTTTTCAGACTGTCTGTTGTCTCCAGACAACACTTCATTAGATACATGTGATTCATGTTTTCAAGACTCTTTTCACTAACATGACGGCAAGAAATTGTATATTACCTCTTGGGTTTTCCTCTTCAAATCTCCATTATAAGTAGATCAAAATGGCATACCTTTAGGGAAGAATAGAAGCGCTGTGAGGATGTAGGCTATCTCCAGGTTATGTAAGGTATGAAACAAGAGAGAAAACAATAAATGCCTTTTAGGGGATGAGAAATTACTGAGAATAGAATTCTTGAATTGGAGGGAACTTTTCTTTTATTCACCAGCAGTGAAGGACTAAGTCAGTCATGACACATGTATGTAATTTGCACAGCAGCATAAAAAGTCGTGTCAGGTAGCTAATTTCTCAAATATTTACAATTTCTACGTACCTGAGCTGCTCACGTATGGGAGGAGGGCCCCACTTGTAGTGCAAAGGACTGAGGTATTAGTAGTGACTGCTGTTTTCCTGGTATATCTGAGATACTAGATACAGGAAATATGTGTAAAGGGGTGGAAAATTGAATACTGTGTGGTTGTGAATGAAGGGGAAAATATGGACAGAATGAGGGGTTAGACTAACTGAACCAGGTTTGGAAGCATGATTTGGATTGGGAAGAACTAAGAGCTATAGGAAGAGAAGTAGATGTAGGAGTGGGGTAAGAGAATTGGAAGGGAGGAAAGAGTTTAGTGTTATGGCACCAAGCATGGCCAGGAGCCTAATCGGGTATTCCTTCTCACATTTGAAAGTCAACAGATTTATTGCTGCTGGGCTAGATAATTAAGACTATGAAAAATCTGTTTTGATGCTTGTAATAGTTAATATACTACATGAGATCAACTTAATAGCTTGTGATTTAGTTTACTGTAGGTGATGCCATGACACTTGACATTTTATTAAAAACAATGTTCTGGCGCAACAGTGAAACAGTAATACATAATCAGGGTCCAATTTGTAGAGGAATTTGCTGCAGAATTCACCCCTCACCTAGCCCTTGCCATAAATTGTTTTCCAAAATCTAACCTTTCATTTTTAAATAAAGTCGTTCTCTGATTGATGTATCCCATTCCAGGACTCATTAAGCAAATCTATCTAGTTTGCTTCCAATTCTTAACCCTTGGATGTACATTATCCCAAAGAAGATGGGAGGGGAGATGGGAATGAGGCTGAGCCATGGCCCAGCCACCCTAGGCCAGTACAAAGAGCAGGCTTAGCAGAACAGGAGACAATATGTTGCAAGCCTGAAGGGGTGCGATAGCTGCAAGTTCCCTCTGAGCACTGGAGAGTAACTATGCTCCAAATAACCAGCAGAGCTGAGCAGGAGCTATGTCCCTGATGATTATGGGCTCAGTGTTGCAATGCATTTAACACTCAAGTCCCAGTTCCACAAAGCTGTTAAATAAAACAAGTTTAACTTTACTGAAAGGGGCGTTGGAACAATTTGTACAGTGGGGGTGCTGACAGCCATTGACCCTAACTGTAAACCCTGTACATGATGGAAACCACTTCAAGCCAGGGGCTACTGCTGCACCCCCAGCACCTCTAGTTCCAGCACCTATGTTTACTGATATCAGTAGAGCAACTCATGTGTTTAAAGTTAACCATATATTATGTACTTTGCTGGATCAGGATCTGACAACTAAGGATCAAACCTAATAGAGAGAGACGGTCAACTGGTTAGTGCTCAGTACATGCTACAAGGCACGTATCTACCTTCCTGGAGTCTCCTTCTCCAATGGCTGCTAGTACAATGATGTGGCCCGTGCACCAGTCAAATGCTAATTAATCTTGTTTTATCAGAATGTGGAAAGATAGTCTCAAAAATATTATTGGAGAACAATAGCACGGTGTATCGACATAAAGCTCATGGGATCATATTACAGCAACCTTGTTGTTGCCACGGTAACTAGAGTGGGCCAGCAAAATGAGCCACTCCGCAGCTGAATTGGAAAGAATAAGAAAAACACAGCCCACTTCCTGTGTGAAATGAATTACAATAACAAGTAAAGAAAGAAAAGAAAATTGTCAACCCTTAATCAAATGTTCTTATATTTTTAGAAAGAGTATGGAGGAAATAGAGATCATCTCCATTTACCCCTTGGGTTTCAGGAACTTGGAAGGTAAAATTTCTGCACACAGTGTGAAAGTAAATCACACCAGATTGTATAACAGAAATCTCAGGAGTGTGCAATATTAGATGGCAGCTCATTCAATCAGACACAGTGTTGTGTCTGCCTTTAGGAGCAAAGGCCCAGATTTTTAAAGATATTTAGGTGTTGCTTGTGCTCAGCATTGCAGCACCAAACTGATTTAGGAGCCTGAGTCCCTTCTGAAAATGAGACTTAGCCAAAATTTTGCTGGCTCCTAAGCCAAACTGAATATTTTTCCCATTGACTTTCATGTAAATAAGAGACAGCATTTCTCAGTTGCTTTGTGGCAGCTCTGTTGTGCTTGCAAACGTGATTATCTTTAATTTCTGTTTATTTCTTTAATGTCATTGTTACAGATTACTGTAGGCATAGCAGAATATCCAGGAAACATAATTAAACATGCTAAATCAACTATATAGCAAAAGCACATTTTTGTTTCTAATATTTCTCATTTTCAGAGTTAATTTATCAGATTGTTTTTAAAAGACCTAAACATAAAAGAAAACAATCAGTTCAGTTACTAAATTCCTTACTGATGCTTATTATTTTTACTATTATCCTATGGAAATCAAATTTGAGCTAGCCACTTTTAATAAGACATAGTCCGTGCCCCAAAGAGTTTACAATTTAAGTCCTTTATCTTGTGTTGTGATCGTCACAAATGGACTGCTGCCTCTGCATGTATCACAGTGAGTTATCAGGGTCAACATTTTAGATCTGATACAACAACTGAGGATGACAAATTATAGCAAGGCCAGAAAGGACAAATAAAAGAAATAAAATATAGTTATCTTAAAATGTGCACTTGAGTAATACTGTGGGACTTTTCTAGAGGTGAGGGGTGATTTAAATTTATTACAGACACACTAGTCTCATCTTTATAGTTGAATTCCATTTTTCACTTAAAGCAGGGATTAAACATCTTCGTTATGTGTGAAAAATACAGTGTTTTCTACCCAAACTTACAGCACTTCTGAAATAAAGAATATTTTTTCTGAGAATTTATTAGTTTAACTTAAAATTATTTTAAAATGGGTCCTTTAAGAAACTTAGAATCTAATTCAACCATCTTTTCCTTTGTCTCCAATTATCTTAATTATGTAATAATACAGACTCTTCAAAATTAGTTAAAATTAATTTAAATCTTGTGCATAATCTACTTTTGAAGAAATTAGGCTGTAATTAAACTAAATTATTAATAATTGGTATAGCTAATTATTGTGATTATATAGGCTACATATAGCGTTAGATCAACAGTTCAGGTAATTCTTAAGTGGGTCACTGTGACATCAAAAGTAATTCATCTTTTCTTTATAAATAATTTACATGGAACAATTCTGTTGGTTGTAATGAGGAAGAAGTGTCAACGGTTCTCATTGGTTGATTACTTGGTCGAACTGTCATGGCTGTTTGAAGGTTTCTGGTTGATGCTAGTTTGGGCATCTGTACTTGAAAGGCTCCTGAAGGCATTGCTGCCTCAGCTCCTGTGAAGAAACTTTGTGGGGGAAACCCTTAAAGCCCGGACAGATTGGGACTCAGGAGCTACTGGGCTCCTCTCATCCTCCCTTTCACGTAGTGCTGACCTCACCAACATAGCCCTCTAAAACAATAAATTATCTGCAATTGTAGGGCCAGATTTATTAGTAAACTTCGGTTGCTTGGAGTTGTTCTACTGGTGAAAAAAAACCTAGAAAAACAGTTTAATTAGTCAGTGCACACTGGCTGCTTTGCACGGCATTGTATACAGGTGAAAATGCCCTGAAAAAAAAATTTTTTTTTAAATGAATGTTGGTATTACATTTCTTTAAACCGTTAAAAATATTGCCTGGTAACATGCTCTTCAGGTTTCTGATTTAGTGTTCATGAATGAATTTTTAAGAAATAGGAAATCCCAAGACAGAAAACTACAGTAAGTTGAAGTTAAGGAGGAGAGTATGTATAAGTATTGGTAACTTAAGGGTACAAGAATTACAGGTATGTTGTAATTATTCCCAAGCCAAAAAATTACAAAACCAGGAAAGTCCAAGTTAAGATTACACTTAAAAGAAATCCAAACATATTGAGATATAGAATTGTACAGTTAAGTCACCTGAAAAATCTTAACCTGCCCTGTAGTGACAGTATGGAAGAATACTGTCAGGGGCTTACTAAAGAGTCAGTGTAGAACCCTAGGATGAGGCTAATCTCCTCTTCCAGTAAAGGGATTTAAAAAAAATAGCCCTTTGCCAAAAGGTGAGGACTTTAGGGTCATGGTTGCATAATCTCTTAATTGTTTTCACAGCGTTTCCTCCCCAGATTTGTCTATGGAATTTTGTGAAGTTAAAAAAGAATATCATCGATTCCCTGCCCCATTCTATTCACTTTGCACCATTCAGGTGGCAATAACTGTGAGGGAATTAACCACAACCCCCTAATTGGTGTATACGAGTCCATAGCAGGCATAGAGCCCCTGTAACTGGCTGTTCTGCCTCCCTTCCTGGAGACCCAAGCACAGGGAGTAGAGATGTGTGAGCAGTCATTGCTCAATGTACTCCAGCAATATATATGAAGCTGGCGGATAGTCCCTTGGCTACTTGACTTTCCGCTCTTTTTTTCTCCCTGTGCCCAACATGAGCTGGGCACAGCAGAGTTTGTCCCAATGTATTTGCCCAACTATATTTGGAACCGTCTGTTTCTTTTATTTTTTTCCCCATGTCTAACAGGCTTAGGTTTTACAACCTGTTCTCCATAATCTGTGATTTCCTATGAAACAGACTGTTGTCTTTCTCCAAAGACCTTAAGATCTAAAATGTCAGATACAGAGTTGTCTTTTGCTTTTTATTCATCAAGTTTCTGCCCACTTTTCACAAAGTGATGCATATGCATTTATCTTTGCCTCGGGATTTCTTTCTAGAGTTGTAATAGCACTGAGGACATTTTTATAGACTTATATCAGATGGAACTCTGTTAACAAAGGTATAACAAGAGTAAGACCAAGAAGCTTCTGCAGGTGATCTACACCCATCCACCCAGTCTCTTGCAACTTCATTGATTCAGTATTCAGATGGCATAATGATTTCTCTGGTTGCTGTCTTTAAAGTTTCTCTGCCATTTTTATTTTAACTAACAGGACAGAACCAGACATAAGGAATGTTTTACTAAAATATTTCCATCAGAGAGAATAAGTGAAGAAAGATTAAAGATGCATATTCAAATTGAGCGGCAATGAAAAACACACACCCATGCCTGCCATTCTGAAATGCCCTCTTAATCATCATGTTCTGATGTCTTAAGAGGCAAATCTTCAGAGGGTTTTTGTTCCTACAGGATATAGTGAACATAAACTGCTGTACTGGTTCAGACCAATGGTCCATCTAGTCCAGTATCCTGCCAGTGACATGCTTCAGAGGGAATGAACAAAACAGGGTGATTTTGAGTAATCCATCCTCGCTTGTCCAGTCCCAGTTTCTGGTAGTTGGAGGTTTAGGAACACTTGGTGCATAGGTGGTTGACAGCCATCAATGGACCTATCATCCATCAACTTATATAATTCTGTTTTGAACCCAGTTATAGTTTTGGCTTTCCCAACATCTCCTGGCTACAAGTTCCACAGGTTTACTGTGCATTGTGTGAAGTACTTCCGGCTTCCTATTAATTTAGTTGGATGACCCCTGATTCATGTGTTTCATGAAGCAGTAAATAACACTTCCTTATTCATTTTCTTCACACCATTCATGATTTTATAGACCTCTAAAATATCCCACACCCTTAGTCAGATCTTTTCTAATCTAGAGAGTCCCAGTCTTTTTAATTTCTCCTCATGTGCAAGCTGTTCTATACCCCTCATAATTTTTGTTGCTCTTCTCTGCACTTTTTCCAATTCTAATATATCTTTTTTGAGACGAGACGACCAGAAGTACACACTGTATTCAAGGTGTGAGCATACCATGGATTTATATATTGGCATTATGATATTTTCTGTCCTATTATCCATCCCTTTCCTAATGGTTCCTAAAGTTCTGTTAGCTTTTTAGACTGCTGCTGCACATTGAATGGATATTTTCAGGGTACTATCCATGATGACTCTGTCTTGTGTGGCAACAGCTAATTGTGACCCCCATCATTTTATATGTGTAGTTGGGATTATGTTTTCCATTGTGCATTACTTTGCCCTTATCAGCATTAAATTTCATGTATCATTTGCTTGCCCAGTCACCCGATTTAGTGAGATCCATTTGCAACTCTTCTCAGTCAGCTTTGCACTTAATTATCTTGAGTAATTTAATATCTTCTGCAAATTTTGCCATCTTGTTGTTTGTCCCCTTTTCCAGATCATTTATGAGTATATTGAACAGCACAAGTCCCAGTACAGATCCTTGAGGGATCCTGCTATTTACCTCTTTCCATTGTGAAAACTGACCATTTATTCCTACCCTTTGTTTCCTATTTTTTAACCAGTTACTGATCCATGAGAGGACCTTCCCTCTTACCCATAACAGCTTAGTTTGTTTAAGAGTTTTTGGTGAGGGACCTCGTCAATGGCTTTCTGAAAGTCCAAGTACATTATACCAACTGGATTATCCTTGTCCACATGTTTGTTGATGCCCTCAAAGCATTTGAATAGTCTGGTGAAGCGTGATTTCCCTTTACAAAAGCTGTCCCCCAACATATCATTTCTATGTATGTGTAGCAGGGTGCTGATGCAAAGGCACCTAATTAGCCCCTGCTCAGCCAGCCACAATCAGGGGAAATAGATTGGGGCTGGGGAGAAGCCTGGTGCCTGGCCTTTAGAATTGGCTGTACCTGCGGGCCTGAGGATTCAAGGGCTATAAAGGATGGCTGGCAGCCAGAAGAAGGGGGAATGACCAGGGGAAGGTCAGTCTCCAAGCTGAGGGCAGACTCTGTTTAGGAGAGGAGATTATCAGGCCTGCAAGCTCTGTATATAGCATAACACTGTGTAAATAAAGCCACGGGTGCTGCATAACTAGGAGCCTCTCTGAGCTTTATTGGGGCAGCCAGTGGGCCCCAGGAAGAGGGGTGGGCAGAGGACTTGTCACAGTATGTATCTGATAATTTTGCTCTTTACTATAGTTTCAACCAATTGCCTGGTACTGCAGTGAGGTTTACCAGCCTGTAATTGCCAGGATCACCTTTTGGAGCCTTTTTTAAAAAAATAGGTATTACATTAGCTATATCTTCCAACTAGCTGGTACAGAGACTGATTTAAGCAATGGCTACATACCATAGTTAGTATTGCTGCAATTTCATAGTGGTCATATTGTTGTGTAAAAGGAATCTTGAACCTGTTTGGTTTGTGTTTAAAATGAATAAATACTGTCTACAAACCTAGAAATCTTTTGCTTATTATGGATCTTAGCATATCTTTGAACTGTTTAGTGCATTAAAGGTAGGCCATTACTGACAGAGATGGTGCTCTATTGCAAATCTACTGACCTAGTCAAAGTAAATTTATGTTTATAGAGCATATATACATATATTATATCCACATATATCATCCCTGGAATAAAGGGACATATTTGGAATGGCTATATTAACCATGGGTGGAGAATGTCATAATTGATATATATGGGTCTGTGATGGGGTATATTCAGCCTTTGCAGCTCCCGGTCGCGGGCCCACAGTCCTATTCCACTGCACCCCAAGGAGGAAAAAAGCAGAGAGTAAGAATCCTCCAAGCTTGCCTAGAGTGGACTCTCCAGAGTGGCCATTTTTGAAACCAGAGAGACCTTGTCCTCCAAGAGATAGAGGGGCTAGCAACAGCCAGTCAGGGCCTTTCTGCCCTGACCTTAGCAGTTCAGTTCCTGGCTGCGACCTGAGAGGCAAGGAAGGGTATGGTATGCCTCTCTTGCCAAAGAAACTTGAAGGATAGACAGAGTTTGTTTTCTGGCTGCATTTTGTATAGCTGGGTTTGCAGGGAGAGGGAGGACCTAAGAACCTTAATGCTGAGATGAGGGTGAAACTAAAGGGGCTGGGTAGGAAAATGCCAGCAGAGTAGCCCCTCTGGACCTAGGCTGGTTGCTGGAGGCTCCATCATGGTTGGCACCTACCCTCCTATCATGGAGCAGCAGCCCAAAAATACCAAAGAGAAGAGGTTAGGCAGACCATACTAACAACCCGGTGGTATGTTTTCACTGTGGGAAGCTGGGGCACTTCAGTCGGTCATGTCATGTCATGGAGTATGATTTCCTAGATTGTGGGGTTACAGAACAGTGCAAAGCTCGGATCTCAATTTTGACCTGTGCCATAAGGCATATGTAGCCCAAGTTGAAATCAGGGGGACGGCATTGTGCCCAGTTTGTGGACTCAGAGTGTTCCCACAACCTTGATTCAAGAGGCTTTGCTCAAACCTAGCACCTTCCAATATGATGACAGTGTGAAGGTGACATATGTACATAGAGTTGTCCACTCCTATCCTACAGGTTGGATGCAACTGAAGGTCAGTGACCACAAAGCAAAAAACCATACCTTTAACAGATATGCCCTTTGAAAGGACAGGGATCAATATTGTGGGTCCTCTAGAAAAAAGCTGCATGGGGACAATATATTGGTCATAGTGGACTATGACACACAATACCCAGAAACAGTCCCTGTGTGCACAGTAATGGCACATTCTGTAGTGAGGGAACTGCTGCAGCTTTTCTTTTGGGTAGGCGTACCCACTGAGATCCTCGCGGATCAAAGGATGAACTTTATGTACTGATTATGAAGGGAAACATGAGCACTCCTAAAGGTTAAACCCCTCTAGACCTCCGTGTACCATGCCCAAACAGATGACCTGGTAGAAAGGTTTAATCGAATCCTGAAAAACATGTTAAAAAAATTGTATCTACGGAGACCTTTGCAATTGGGTCCAATTCCTGACATACTGGTATGAGAGGTGCTGCAGGCATCAACAGGTTTTTTTTTTCCTTTTGATTTACTTTATGGTGGGAAACCCCAGGGAATCCTGGACCTGTTCAAGGAGACGTGGGAAGAGCAGCCTTCCCAAGACCAAAATGAAGTCCAATATGTGGTACAGATGCATGAATACCTACTTCTTCTTCAAATAATGTCCCTATGGGTGCTCCACTCTGTGCGCATACACCCCTTGTGCCTCAGATGGGAGATTTTAGGTAGTAGTGTCCATTCAGCTTGCACCTGTGCCCCATGCAGCCCTGTGCTCAGCAGCGTGACTATATAGAACTGTGCAGGCAAAACACCCTCAGTTCCTTCTCAATTGCCTCAGCCTGAGACAGAGCCTCAGAAGTGTCCAAGTTGAGCTTACTTCAACTGTATTTTTTTCTCTTATCTACTAGTTAGTTAGTACGTAGTGTTAGTTTTCTATTATATATATATCAAGAGAGACATAATAGTTTAGCATAAGGACTGTTGTCCTTTTGTGTCCCTTTTTTCCCTCAGGGGAACTTAAACGCTGTGAGGGCATGTCCAGTTCTGATATTAAGCACTGCCTTTCATGCCAGAAGGCAATCCCGGTGAATGATTGACACTCCCAATGTGTCCGTTGCCTTGTGGAGTCACATGTTTCTCAAAAGTGTAACTTCTGCCTGGCATTAAAATCGAGAGTCAGAAAGAACTGGGAATTTAAGTTTTGTCTCCTGATGACTGAGAGTTTGTGCCAACTGGCTTCTGACCCCAGCCATGGAACCCACCCCATACAACAGTCTCTGAGCAAGTCAATTTCCTCAATTTCCTCAGTGCAGCAATCCCCTAGAGCTTCGAAGAAGAAATCTCTGGAATCTTCTCAAAAGGACTCTAGGAGCTGAGCTTCAAGTTCTCCAGGGAGAGAATCTTCCTAAAGAGACAGTCTCCAATTCAGATGACCATTTCGGCACCTGCTGATCTTCAAGTAGGTACCCACAAAGCTGCAGGTTCCTCACATACCGTGAGGACCAGCAAGCCCAAGGATTCTAAGGGTCCTGGCTCTGGAATATCCAGCAGCAGTGTGATATTGCGAGACTGGCAATCCAGTGGCACTTGTGCCCAAACCAGAAGGCATAACCCAATTCTGTGTGGATTTCTGGGGCTTGAATGTGGCCTCAGAATTTGGCACTCATCCCTGGTGCCAAGTTGACAAACTCTTTACCAGCATGGAAAAGCAAAGTATGTTATAACATTGGATTTGACCAAAGGATTTTGGCAAATACCCTTTTCAGCTGACTCCTGAGAAAAGACACTTTTTCCACCTTTCTGGGCTGTTCCATTTTATAACTGTGCCCTTTGGGTTAAAAAGGGGACCAGCCACCTTTCAGCTTCTTATGGACCTTGTGCTTCTCCACCCCAGGCAATTTGCAACTGCCTATCTGGACAATGTGGCAATATTCAGTGAAGAGTGGCAATCACATGTGGGGCATATAACACCTGTACTGCAGTCACTGAAGGAGATTGGACTCATGGCAAATTTGAAGAAATGTAAATTTGGCATCCAGGAGATCTTGGCTATCTGCAGGGCCGGTTCTAGGGTTTTTGCCACCCCAAGCAAAAAAAAAATTTGGCTGCCCCCCCAGGCTCTCTCTTCCCCCTACCACCCCCCGCACACTCTGCCGCCCCAGCCCTGGGCTCTCTCTTCCCCCCCACCCACACCCCCTGCCTCCCCAGCGCTGGGCTCTCCACCCCACCCCACCCACACCCCCTGTCGCCCCAGCACTGGGCTCTCTTCCCCCACCCACCTGCACCCCCTGCTGCCCCAGTTCTGGGCTCCCCCCCACCAGTGCTGACTCCACCCGCTCCCCCCTCGCCTCCAGCCGGTCCGGCGCTGGCAGGGTCGGGGTAAGCAGCGGGGCGCTCGAGCCGCACCTCAGCCCAGGGTCCCTCCAGCCAGGGCTCCCGCCTCCAGGACCGGCCAGGACCCGTGAGGACAGAGCCGGGGGACTGCCCAAGCGGGGGGATGAGGAGCCAGGGCAGGGTAGCCCCAGAGGGAGCGGAGCCCTGGAGAGCAGGACACGGGCCTCGCCCAGCAGCGCCCTGCCCTCTATGGCCCTGCTGCTGCTGCTTCTGGCCGCCCTGCCGCAGTCCCTGGGCAACTCGGGCCGCTTCGCCCAGCCCCAGCTGTGGAAGCAAAAAAAAAAAAAAAAACAACTCCAGGGACCTCCCAGAGGGTTTCAGACCTGCATGTGACAGAACAGAAACAAAATAAATAAATAAATTTCTGTTCTGTCACATGCAGGTCTGAAACCCTCTGGGAGGTGCCTGGAGGTTTTTTTTTTTGTTTTTTTGTTTTTGTTTTTAATTAACTCAGTCAATTGCTCTGTGTGGGCGGGGGGGCAGGAGGGAGGCCATGTCAGGCTAGTTGCAGGGCGCCTGTCTCTCTCAGGACTCATTGACTAAGGGCAGGGCTGGCTCTAGCATTTTTGCTGCCCCAAGCAGCAAAAAGAAAAGGCCGTGATCGCAATTGGCAGCAATTCAGTGGCAGCTCTACCTCCGCTTCATTCTATATCGGCAATTCGGTGGCAGGTCCTTCACTCCAAGAGGGAGTGAGGGGCCCGCCGCCGAAGAGCCGGATGTGCCACCCCTCTTCATTGGCCACCCCAGGCACCTGCTTGCTATGCTGGTGCCTGGAGCCAGCCCTGACTATCTGGTAGGGATTATCATCAGTTTATTCCCCATTTTGCGACCTTAGCCAGACCATTGACAGATCTTATCAAGACGTCAGCACTGAAAATAGTATTGTTGACACAGGAGTGTCAAGAGCTTTTTTTTTTTTAAAAAAAGACATTTTGTGCCAGTACCTGGTGCTCCAAAGTCCAGATGTTTTGTTACCTTTTATTTTACACACAGACACATCCACCATAGCCTTCGGAACAATACTGTCTCAGAACTTCCAAGGGACAGAACATCCAATCCCATACTTAAGTAGGAAGCTCCAACAATGCAAGACCAAGTACTTCACCATAAAAAGAGAATGCTTGGCCATACGCTGGGCAGTAGTGGCACTATGCTATTACCTCCCGAGAGCCCCATTTGAACTACTCACGGACCACACTCCCTTGAAGTAGATACAGGAGATGAAAAATACCAACTCACGGATTACACAGTGGTAGCTGGCACTTCACCTTATGTCTTTCAATAAAGGTATCACCCAGGAGTCCAACATGAGATCACAGATTTCTTTTCCAAAACAAGAGTGTGATAAATAAGAGGGGGGTAGCTCCCTTTTGTGGACACCCAGCCAGCCAGTTAGCTACAAAATCCCTGTTAGCAGCTATTCTCTACTTGCTTTATCTGTAAAGGGTTAACAAGCCCACAGGTAAAAGGAAAGAAGTGGGCACCTGACCAAAAGAGCCAATGGAGGGCTAGAACTTTTTAAAATTGGGAAAAAACTTCCCTCTGTGTGTTGTGGTTCTCCGGAGAGCAGAGACACAGAGGAGCAATGCTGTAAGCAGCTTTAAGCCAGGTATGATCACAGATCATCAATTCTTACCTCGAACCTACTTATCTGAAGCCTCAGATATGTAAGTAAATTAGGAAATGTCTAGAAAGATGCAATTAGGGTTATTTCTTTTATTTCTCATTGGCTTGTGGACTCCTCTGTGCTTAACCCCAGATGCTTTTCTTTGGTTTAACCTTTAAGCTGAACCTCAAGAGAGCTATCTTGATGCTTAATTTTTGTAATTGTTTCTTTTAAGATCTAGCAAAAAGCCTAAGTTCCAAATGTATTTCCTTTCTTTTTGGGTTTAATAAAATTTACCTTTTTTAAGAACAGGATTGGATTTTTGTGTCCCTAAGAGGTTTGAGCATATTTTGTTTAATTAGCTGGTGGCAACAGCTGATTTCCTTTGTTTTTTTGGGGGGGTGAAATGGTTTGAGGGTACCCCACAGGAAGAAATTCCCAAGTGCGCCTTCCTGGGTTCTCAAAAGGGGAGGGGGGCTGCACTTGGGTGGTGGCAGCATCTACCCATCCAAGGTCAGAGAGAAGCTGTGACCTTGGAAGTTTAATACCAGCCTGGAGTGGGCCGTATTAATTTTTTTAGAATCCTTGCAGGGCCCCATCTTCTGCACTCGAAGTGCCAAAGTGTGAAATCAGCCTTGACAAGGAGGGAACCCTGTCCCTGGGAAGAGCCCCAAATCCTTACTACAGTGGGAGGTATGTGCTGATGGGTGCCCCCTGGACCTACTACACCAGGGGTTCTCAAACTTCATTGCACCACGACCCCCTTCTGACAACAAAAATTACTACATGACCCCAGGAGGGGGAATGGAAACCTGAGCCCTGCTGCCATAGGTGGGGGAGGGCCAAAGACCGAACCCCACTGCCCTGGGTGGGGGGCCCAAAGCCAAAGCCCAACGACTTTAGCCGCAGGCAGGGGGCCTGTAACCTGAGCACTGATGCCCAGGACTGAAGTCCTCAGACTTTGGCCCTAGCAGGTGGGGCTTGGGCTTCTGACTTGGGCCCCAGCAAATCTAAGCCAGCCCTGGTGACCCCAATAAAACAGGGTCTGGACCCACAGTTTGAGAACCGCTGTACTACACCCTGCCCAAAGAAGCAGCAAGCTGAGAGGAAAAGAGCAGTGAAGGGGGGTCATCCAAACTTTTCTAGAGAGGAGTCTCTAGATTATCCATTTTGCAAACCACAGAGACTTGGTCCTCCAAGGGCTAGAGAGTCAGGACCACAAGAAGAGCAGGGGCAAACCTGTAGCTGGGAGTAGTGGAGGAGTTCACAGTGAGGTTCCAGGCCAGGGTCAATACCAAGGGTCAGAGTCTGAGTCAGATTTCAGGATCTGACTCAGGAGACAAAGTCCAAAACAAGCTGAGGTCAAGCCAGGAGTCTGGAAGCAGAAATGGTTGTGGCAGCTATAGGAGATCTGCACTGTTGCCTGTATGCTTCCGGGAATGCCTTTTGTGTTTAGCTAGGGTGGGGAGCCAACCAAGAGCAATGAGGCTGCTGCCTGTCAGACCTCTTGAGACGGGACTTCCCATAGTCTGTCTCCAAGCAGCTCATGGGCAATGGAGCGTAAGCTGGTTCTAGCTGCTACTGAGTGGCAGCATAGAGCTGTCTGCTGCCTGGCAGCTATGTAAGCCTGGGCTCTAGACTTGCTGAGCCTTTTATTGAGGGTCTAGCAACAACTAATCAGGGCCCCGCTGGCCTAAATGAAAGAAGCTGCCTGGCCTTAACAGGTCAGTTGCTGGCTGGGACCAGAGGGGCAAAGGAAATTGAAGGATAGCCAGAGTTTTTCTGGCTGCATTCTACATAGTTGGGTATTCAGGGAGAGAGAGGATCTAAGAACCTTAACCCTGAGATAAGGGTGAAGCTAATGAGGCCCAGGGAGGAAGCAGCAATGAATTGAATCAAGTAGTACATGGCTGATGTTTATAGGGTTCCTGGGTTGAAACCTGGAGTAGTGGGTGGGCCCTGGTTCCCCTACTGGCCACAGGTAAAGTGGCATAAGTCCCAAGTGGGGGACAGACCTTTGGGAGAACATAAGAACAGCCATACTGGGTCAGACCAATGGTCCATCTAGCCCAGTATCCTGTCTTCTGACAGTGGCAAATGCCAGGTAATTCAGAGTGAATGAACAGATCAGGTAATCATCAAGTGATCCATCCCCCGTTGCCCATTCCTAGCTTCTGGCAAACAGGGACACTTCAAAGTATGGTTTTGCATCCCTGCCAATCCTAGCTAAAATTGTTCAGGCTAAAATTCAGCCCAAACAAATGGCTGAATTTTAAGGGCCCAGAGTCAGGGCTGATGACCCTAGCAAGGGCAGAAAGACTGTTTATTTATTGGACTCTTTAATACCCTGGGAAGGAGTTCGTTCAGACTTTGTGACTTGCTTGAGGGCCAAGCCACTAAAGATCCACCAAAGCCAGTTGGTAGCCTACAGGGGGAATCAGAGGGAGAAAAGGACTGTGAGCATTTAAGAGGTGAGTGCCCTGTTACAAGGTCATCCTAAATGAATGCCGGTAAAATCTTTATACTACACTATTGTGCCATTTGTTTATTACTTATTTACAGAAACTATTTTAGAATTTGAAGTGGGGATTAATATGATTTCTCATACCTCTCCATTTGAAAAGCCAGATTGTCTTTGTCATGAGTCCAACTGCTGTGTATAGAATCATAGAATATCAGGGTTGGAAGGGACCTCAGGAGGTCATCTAGTCCAACCCCCTGCTCAAAGCAGGACCAATTCCCAACTAAATCATCCCAGCCAGGGCTTTGTCAAGCCTGACCTTAAAAACCTCTAAGGAAGGAGATTCCACCACCTAGGTAACCCATTCCAATGTTTCACCACCCTCCTAGAGAAAAAGTTTTTCCTAATAGCCAACCTAAACTTCCCCCAAAACTTTAATTGACCCTGACATGATTTGAACACACAGTCTTCTGATCTGGAGTCAGATGCGCTACTATTGCACCACAAGGTCCTGCCTTACTCAGGACTGGTACTGTCTTACTCAGCAAATCTTCCTGTGTATTCAGAGTTCTATTGGCTTACTTCAGTGCAAACAAGTAAGATCTTACTACTGATGGGTATGCAGAACCAAAAGAGCTCTGGGAGAGTGAACTGCATTCTTTCCTGGCCTATGCATCATTAATAGCTGAGGCTAGACAAATTTACATTGGAAATAAGGCATACATTTTTAACAGTGAGGCTAATTAACTATTGGAACATTTTACCAAGGGTTGTGGTGGAGTCTCCATCACTGACCATATTTAAATCAGGATTGGATGCTTTTCTAAAAGTTGTGCTTCAGGAATTTTTGGGAGAAAGTTCAATGGCCTGTGTTATACTAGATAATCACAATAGTCCCCTCTGGTATTGGAATCTCTGTATAGAATTGCTGTCCAGAATTCATATGCAAGACCTCCCCTTTGTCTTCAAATTCTGATCTGTTATACCTGGGTAATTCTACTGAAGACAATAGGGTTGCACACATGTAATTAAGGTATAATTTGAGGCTAGACATGGGACTGCCAAAAATCAGCATTTCAAACCTGATTAGACAGAAAAGCAACCTCATAGGAAAGGCTGTTCTCATAAGATTTCCGGCCCAGGTGCAGATTTAAAATGACTATCCAAGCCTTATGAGATTCATCCATCACGAATAATGCATATTCAGTGTGTTCACAAAAATGTTACAGTAAGTAATGTGTTTGCTTTATTGACGTGTTAGCAGCTTTGCTTGAAACAAGTACTTCCTTCCAACACTGATTCACATGCAAAAAGTGTTTATTGAAAGAAAACGCAGCATAATATGAAAAATATTTGATAACTACTTTAATTGCAGGGAACCGTAAATAACTAATTTTACAAGTCTTACAATGCCTTAAATGTAATTTTAAAAGAAAAATTATCAAACAGGAAATTGCTATCTTGATAGTTTGATGCAGATCAGGCCTGAAGGAAAAAGTGCACTGTTTGAAAGTTTATTGTAGGGTGAGTTTTATGTTTTTAAACTTTGGATGGTTTATTTAGCAGTGTTTTATCTTAACTGTTAAATTAACTGAAGAAATATTTTTAAAACAAGAGTAGAATTTAACTTACAAAAGCTTTAAAACATGCTGGACCTTAGCTGGTGTAGATCACCATAGTTCTATTAAAGTCAATCACGAGGAAATATGTTAAAGGGAATGAGGTCACATTAATGTAGAACTGGAATAAGAGGGATCTGAATCGGGCCCACTACAAGCAGTCTTTACAGATCTTTCCTACTTCAATTCAAAGCTGACTATAGAACAGACATAAGAAACCTACAGCATCAAAGCCTTTGGTGTTTTCATTGAAGGTGGAGCAAATAACAATACCAATAGTTAAGATTGATTGCATATGTCTCTTCCAGTGTAGGTGTGTGCACGCCTTGTGCACAGTTGTCGGATAACTTTTTCCAAGCAGTACCATTGGGGCAACTTGAGCACCCTCTGCTGCCACACACCTCTGCATGCTTGTACACCTCTACCTCGATATAACGCTGTCCTCGGGAGCCAAAAAATCTTACCACATTATAGGTGAAACTGCGTTATATCGAACTTGCTTTGATCCCCCCGGAGTGCACAGCTCTGCCCTGCCCCCCCCCCCCCCCCGGAGCGCTGCTTTACCGCATTATATCCGAATTCGTGTTATACGGGGTTGCGTTATATCGGGGTAGAGGTGTATAAGGACAGAGGCGCCCTGACACCCCTCAGTTCCTTCTCACAGCCAGTGATTGTTGTTGGAGCACTTCCAGTCCTCTATCGCAAGTTTATTTTCCTCACACTTGTATATAGTCTTTTTGTCATTTAGTAGTTAGATATAGAGTATAGCCAGTGTTAGTGATAGGTTTCAGTTTTTAGGTTCTTTTTGGACCAAATTTGATTCTTGGTTCCACCTTTTGCTCTTTATAAGAAATTGCCTGACTCCTCTCAGATGGAGCTCATGCTGTAATCAGGGTTTGCTTTGCCCCAGCCTCTCCAGCCCAAGGGCAAGCCATTTTACTAACAAGGCATTTTACTAACACATTACTAAATAATTCTATCTAACTGCATCCACTGTGTTGATCTTATTGTATGTGATGTTTTTTTCTAACTTGAAGAAGAAAAGGTATGGGGAGGGGGAAAGAAACAGATGAGGCACTGTATGCATATACAGTAGTTACATTTTATGATTACATCCTTGTCCTCAATCAAATGACAGAGGGTAGAGGAGAAAGATTCACTTATGGGATTTGTTTTTAGTGAGAACTGCAGTTTCTCCACTGGCAGCACTGTCAGCACACTAGTAATTGTCCAGGAGTTCAAGGTCCTTTCACATTTTGTAGACCTGGAAATCAATGCAATCATCAGTAATTTATTATTCTTGTCATACTGTATGTTAAATAAAGTTATTCTCTTTTAAACACAGTTTAAAGGTTTGTTTCAGGATCATTTCAGATTTGAATATCTCCTTTTTCAGGGAAGCAATGTAATGGAGGATCAGGATCTGTTGGAAATAGGAATACTTAACTCTGGACACCGGCAAAGAATTCTACAGGCAATCCAGCTCCTTCCAAAGGTATAGTTTCTTTTATTATCTGGATTCCAGTAGTATCACCAAGAGCTTTTAATTCTTAAACACTTTATACCATTCTTAAATAGAAATGTGGACATTGTGAGCCTAATTCTCCACTGCCTTATGCTTTTCCTAGTCAATTACACCATGCAAAGTGGGTGTAAAATGCTACCATTCTGGTTTGGTAGTGATTTACGCCCACTTTGCACAGACTTAAATGACTACACAAGTGCAAAGCAGAGGACAATCAGGTCCCATATTCATGATGCTAATTATTTTAGAAATGATTATAGAAATGTTTGGTTTTTCAATATGTTAACACATAAAGCCAAAAACAAATTAAGTGGGGCTAGGGATGTATTTTAGGACAGCTTTTGCTTATAGATTGTTGCGTCACCTCCGTAAATAAATTTCTGTCTAAATCCCAGACCAATTTTTCTTAATATAGAGGTAAGATTGGAAATACAATTAAGTAACCCCAGAAACTCAAGATATTCCATTATGGATGCAATACGCATCTTTCATATGTGGATTGGAGACTATCAGTAGTTGCTATATTTTGTTTGTCCTGCTGAGTATATGAATTCTGCTCTTCTGATGTGTGATCCTGTAACTTGTACCCATTTTTCCAACGGACTTACGGTGTAGGATGGTGTTCATTGCAGATTGAGAGTGTGTCAAGCATGTTAAGAGACTATGCTTGTATCTTTGGGATTTAAACTACATGCTAGATAGAACACCAAAATTTGCCAATGGGTAGTTCACAGCTGATTGCTAATACCTGCTTTTTGCTAGCTTTGCCTTGTCTGAGAAGATGCACTGGGCATATTGTGACCCTGCAGGGTGTCACATGATATGGGAAGCCACCTAAACGAATGATGTCAGGCAGAAGCTGGAGTTGTATTCTGCCTGAGGCCAAGCAGGGCCCACATGCATATTGGCTCTATAGAAGTCAGAGCAGGAACAAAGCCCATTGTAAAGTGTATGAGTGCGCTGGAGTCTGTGGACAGCATGTATAGAATGATCAAGGTAAAGATGGAGCTCTGTATCCAGTCTCTGACCCCTACGGGGAATGTGTGCAGAGCAAATAAAAGATCTTTGCCGTCTGTGCAATGAAGATGAATTAGGTGAAATAGGCTTTCTGGTGCATGGATGGATAAGGACGGGTGTAGTCTTGGGGCTACTTGTGAAGATAAGATGATCTGGCCTGTATTGAGAAGATGGACTGGAAAAGTGAGCTTCTGGTGCATCCTTGTATGTAGATGGTCACAGTCTGTATGTAGTGCAGCATGGTTAAAGATAGTGATATATATTCCATGGACTGTATTGGGAATAAAGACGGAGGTAAAGATACTAGGAAATAGATTATTTTAG
This sequence comes from Chrysemys picta bellii, assembly GCF_011386835.1. NCBI lineage: Eukaryota > Metazoa > Chordata > Testudines > Emydidae > Chrysemys > Chrysemys picta. The sequence goes on along the minus strand of NC_088791.1, from coordinate 86,376,166 downwards.
TTTATAGGCAGAGGGTATGTGAGGTGCTGAATTAAGTTTGGTGTTTAAATTTTAACTGTGAATTTCTTGAGTTTCTGGCATTTTTTTAGCTATAACATTATTTTAACTTCATTTTTTACTTTTATTGTTAGCTCTCTACATTGAAATATTTTGTCTATATGTTTCCTTTTATTTAGTGGGGGGGCATGCTTTTTCTTCATCTAACAAAAAAAAAACTAACAGGATTTTGTAATATTTTATGTTAGTGAGATCTGCACTTAATAAATGGGACTCATGAAGATTACAAGCTCTGAAGGCTAGACTTGAAACAGTATACAAGAAATGCCAAAATTAATTCCCACTATCCTGGTTATTTTTATTATTCAGCCCTAGATGTACGAGAAGTTCCTATGCTAAATCCCATCATCTGTTCCATATTTGCAAAACAAATTTGACAAAAAATCCACAACTTGCACAAATACAAAAAATGATAAACGTCCGTTTCTAATTGTGCTTGCTGTATGTGGAGCTAGAGATTCAAAGATTCTGCCACACATACTCCCATTGAGTAGTTACCTTACTTTAGAAGTAGGGACTCCCTGAGGCATGAGGTACTACTCAGTATGTGTAAGGATGGCAGAGTCAAGCTCTAAAGGAACCCTCGAAACCAGCTGTTTCTGAGAACAAATGAGTCATGCAATTTCTTGGTAGAATCCACATTCTGTAAATCTGAGATAGTTAAATTCCTTTGAATGACTGGAATCAGCGCTGTATAACAGTCAGAGGGTGTTTAGAGGTTGCCAGCTGAGGCAAAAAATAGTCCAAAAAGATCATGTTCTTAATGCATCTTTAATGCAGAAATATTATACCAAAACGAAGGAGGATGGAAGCAAAAGCTATGCATCACAACTCTTTATTTAAATGACTTGGCAACACAAGAGAGCTTATACAGAAACAGTACGTCATTTTCTATTCAAAACCCAGGTTTTTTTAAGACAGAGCTGCCAAGGAAGCTATATGACCCATAAATCAGTATTATAACAACTCTTATCTAATAGAGCTCATCCTGGTTATATTCTCAATAGCACACTGCAAATTTTGAAAATCCTTTCACGTCCTGCAGGGAAACGTACAGTGCTAGTATATTTGTTAATCTGTTGATGAGTCCAGCCCCATCATATTTTCAAGATAAGTATATACATTTTTAAGTGGGGTTTTAAGATACGCAACCATGTAAGAACAGCAGGACAATGGAACAGACTGCCTAGGAGGCTGTGGAAACTCCTTCACTGGAGGTTTTCAAAAGGAGGCTGGATAGCCCCCTCTCTTGGATGATTTAGACCCAACAAATCCTGCATCTTGGCAGGGGTTTAGCCTAGAGGACCCTTGCAGTCTCTTCTAACCCTATGGTTCTATGAGTGATGATAGATAAAAAGCTTTTAATTTAATTACTTTTAAAACTTCCCTACTTCCATTCACAATTCTTTTAAAACTTCAAGGGGTTCTTGTGGGGCTTTTTTGTATTTCTCCTCCTGTGATTGTCTATAACTAGAACACCAAAGGAAGGGGAAGTTTTTTTTGAGAAACTCTTATGTCTTGACACTACTTCAAACCCAACTTCTTGCATCAGAAACTACTGGATAAGCTTAGAGAGTAAAATAACAAGTGACAAATCTAATGTTAGACTTTGAAAATGTTGTTTTTTTAAAAGCTTTCCTTTACCTGATCCAACCTTCATTTTTGTGGAAATAGGATTGGAAATGCATCAGAGAGCCAGTAGTGCAAAATGAAAACTGTCCTTTGATACTTAGATGCTGGTTGCCTGCTAAGTAATGAAACTTTTGCATTTCTGACACCAATGAAAGATTTAGGAACTTACCTGCTAACGTTTATAATACACCTCTACCCTGATATAACATGACCCAATATAACACAAATTCGGATATAACTCAGTAAAGCAGTGTTCCGGGGGGGCGGGGCTGTGCACTTTGGCGGATCAAAGCAAGTTCGATATAACGCGGTTTGACCTATAACGCGGTAAGATTTTTTGGCTCCCGAGGACAGCGTTATATTGGGGTAGAGGTGTATTTTAGAATTGGAAAAAAAGAATTTTTTTTTAAATAGACACATTTCATTCTGTACTCCCCTATACTGTATTTATACCAGTATAACAAAGAGGATTTAACCTAGAATCTTTAAAATATGTTACTATTTTTCCCTTAGTAATGATTTATCTAAGGAGAAATTGGTTGAGAGACTAGAGTATAGCATGGATATAACAGATAAACATAGTTGGAATCATCCAATCAGATTACTGCATTCATAATGCCATTTTTTAATTATAGTGTTGGGTTGGAGATACTGGACCAAATTCTGGTCACTTACTGATGTACATGTGGAGTAACTCCACTGAAGTTAATAGAGTTACTCAAGATTTATAAGAGTCTAAATGAGAGCAGCATATAGCTCATTACTATTAGTTTAGGGTGAGAAGGAAATTTCTGTACAATTATAACTTGTGAAATTATATTGTGAAATGGTCCTAGCTTGAGGGCAAATTTCTTAACAGAGTTTGACAAAATCTGGGCATTTGTTTCTGAGTGAAGGGAAATATATTAAATAAAGAGCCCAAAGAATTAAAGATGTTAACATAGCTCAGTCACTGTCCAACATTAAATAGTTTTAAACAAGTTTGGGGCTTGGTATACAGAGACCTTAGCATGCTTAGCATGATGGCAAATGCACCATTAAACATTCTTTTAAAGTTTTATTAACGATACAGAAAAGAAAGAAAAACAGTTAAAGCTTTTGAAATGTAAAGTATTAAATACAGTTTTTATTTTAACAAAACCCCTTTTTCCCTTTCCCTGAAGAGTTTTTTAGAAAGAAAGGCCCCTCGTTCGACAGTTTCTTAGATGGTATTAATGATTGTAACTGCTGCCTTTCTGGGGAAAGGAGAAATTAGTTGAGATGGGCTGGAGCTGTGGATGATGATGATACAGACCAGTCCTGTTTCCTATAAAGACAAAACAAGACAGTCACACACAAAAGGAGATAGAAAAGAATAGCAAAGATAAAAAATGCAGCTTCTCTCTCTGGTGTTGAAGCCTCACTGCTGGAAAAACACAAGCCAACACATAGTCTTATCACTGATCAGCCACTCTGGCAAACTTTTACCAGCTGTTTTAGGGCATTGTTTTTAGTTGCCTCTTTAGTCACAGGCTTACAGCAATGTTGCCAGCTAAGCCAGACTCTTATTACACAAAAGGCAAAAGAAGAGAGATAGGAAAGAAAAGAAATGAGGTGGGGAAGGGAAAGGACACACGGGAGGGAGGAAGGGAGAAGTGGGAGATGAAGTCCCATCCCAGGTAACATTTGGGATTTAACCAGTGCCAGTGGAGGTGGCGGTGTCATTTGGGTCCTTCTTTTTGGCCCAGTCTGGTCAAGACATTTCTCAAGATTAGGCCAAAGAAGGTCCCCGGAGATAGTGGAGGTGGCAACCCTGATGATAAAGCTTGCTGCAGTGGTTATTGGCAGACAGTTGCTTCTGCTAATCTTTCCCAAAAGTCTCTTCTTTTTAAGAACCCCAAAAGGAAGTGTTGGGTGGAAGAGTCTGCCCTCTTAGTATTTTGTCCACCAATAGGCCTAATTTCTGACATACCGATTTTGGTCCATTGATTTCTGGTCTTCTGCTCCTCTTGATTACCAGTCACAATTTCAACACCGTTTTTGTGGGGTATTAGTAAAACTCTTTCTGTTTAAATTATTCAGTCTTTTTGTCTCCTCCTTACATCTTTTCTTAATGATCCGTTATATAAAATTGTTTGTGACCATTTATGAATTTTTGCTCACTTTTTACAGTTTAGTTTACAATTAGGGTAAATTTGTAGGCCCAATTATCACAACATAATTACAAAATAGAAGTTAAGTTTTAGGGGTGGAATTTTCAAAAGCACTTACTAAGTGAATAGGAAGTACAAGTCCCATTTGAAGAGGGAATTCACACAGAGCACAGGTAAAAGGAAGCACAGACAAGTATAGAGATATACGGGGACACTTAGTGCACAGCAGGCTAGTGTGGATAGATCTACATCCCAGCTTGCTGCAAACTAAATGTCAGCGTAGAAAAGTCCTTAATTAGGCACTTTTGAAAATTTTACCCTTAGGCAAGAATGGACCTGTCCAGATCCTTGATGGTTGGGACAAGTCATTTGATATGGAGAATGAGAAGCTAATGAAAGGGTTTGAAGGAACATTTGGAGGAACAGGATAGTCATGTGATTTTTTTTTTAACTCCATTGTTTTGGACAGAATGGAGAGTGAGGTGAGAGGTTACAGCTGTCTTTGTTGGTAGTATCAGCAAGAGGCTAAGGACCAGCTGTGTCAAATTGTCCTCTTACTCTTAGAGGTGCTCCCTGCAGGTCAATGTTTGAGGTATGTTGGTGGTGTAGTGTGGGGAAGCCTGCCCTGCTACTGTCCTTACTATACCACTGTCCTTTCATGACACTACAATCACAAGGAAATACTTTATAATGACCACTAAACATTGAATCATAACAGTAGATCTGGAATTAACGTTCAAAACTGTTTGCATCAACAGCAAAACAACAAGTTTTCTCACCATTGTCTATTCACATCACTGCTAAAAAACACACTCACATTGTATGAAAAACAAAACAAACAAAAAGAACCTCCTAGCTGCAAAGAAGGTTTGTAGCTTACTGTATTATATACAACAGGAATGGTGTTCATAGCTATCTAATCGAATTCAGTTGTATTTTTTAATGTGTAATTCCCTTAAAAAGGCACACAAGATGTCCAAAACTAACAACAAAAATTGCAAATAAGTCACATAGCCTCTTCAATCAAATCTTTATTTCCTATGTTGTGTTTGGCTATGCCTTTGGGGAAAATACTGTTCTTTAAAAGACACCATACACACAGGATTCCTACTTTTGAGTCTTAGGCCTGGTCTACACTAGGCGTTTATGTCGAAGTTAGCGCCGTTACATCGAATTAACCCTGCACCCGTCCACACCGCGAAGCTATTTAGTTCGACATAGAGGTCTCTTAAATTCGACTTCTGTACTCCTCCCCGACGAGGGGAGTAGCGCTAAATTCGACATGGCCATGTCGAATTAGGCTAGGTGTGGATGGAAATCGACGCTAATAGCTCCGGGAGCTATCCCAGAGTGCACCACTCTGTTGACGCTCTGGACAGCAGTCCGAGCTCGGATGCTCTGACCAGCCACACAGGAAAAGCCCCGGGAAAATTTGAATTCCTTTTCCTGTCTGGGCAGTTTGAATCTCATTTCCAGTCTGGACATCGTGGCGAGCTCAGCAGCACTGGCAACGATGCAGAGCTCTCCAGCAGTGATGGCCGTGCAATCTCAGAATAGAAAGGGGGCCCCAGCATGGACTGATCGGGAAGTCTTGGATCTGATCGCTGTGTGGGGCGATGAGTCCGTGCTTTCCGAGCTGCGCTCCAAGAAACGGAATGCAAAGATCTACGAGAAGATCTCTAAAGACATGTCAGAGAGAGGATACAGCCGGGATGCAACGCAGTGCCGCGTGAAAATCAAGGAGCTGAGACAAGGCTACCAGAAGACCAAAGAGGCAAACAGATGCTCCGGATCCCATCCCCAGACATCCCGTTTCTACGAGGCACTGCATTCCATCCTAGATGCGGCCGCCACCACTACCCCACCACTGACCGTGGACTCTGAGGATGGGATATGGTCCACGGCCGGTTCCTCGGGCATGTTAGCGGACGGGGAAGATGAGGAAGGAGATGAGGAGGACGAGGCAGTCGACAGCGCTTACAACGCTGATTTCCCCGACAGCCAGGATCTCTTCATCACCCTTACAGAGATCCCCTACCAACCATCCCCAGCCGTTAACCCGGACACAGAATCTGGGGAAGGATCAGCCAGTAAGTGTTTTAAACATCTAAACATTTATTTTTAACAGAACAGGAATATTAAGAATAACAACAATGGGTTTCTCATGATTAGTTTGCCCTAGGCGCTTAACGTTTCAGTCCTGGGCAGTGCAACTATTGAAAAAAAATCTAACAATGTCCGGTTTAGCATGATTGTTCTGCCCAAGCCGCTCTACTGTTTAGTCCCTGCCAGTGCAGCTACAGTAAAATGCGGTCTATATGTCCGGGGATAGAGCAGAAATACTCCTGGGACATCTCGAGGAAGCTCTCCTGGAGATAATTGGAAAGCCGTTGCATCAAGTTCCTGGGGAGAGCGGCCTTATTGGGTCCTCCGTAGTATGACACGTTTCCGCGCCACGAGACAATCAAGTACTCAGGGATCATTGCCCTGCACAGCAGGGCGGCATACGGCCCTGGTCTTTGGAGGCTTTCCCGAAGCATTCTTTCTTTATCGCTGTCTGAGATCCTCATCAGGGTGATGTCGCTCATGGTGACCTGCTTTGAATTAGGTAGGGGAATGTTAGTGTTGGGACTGCTTGCCCGTTCCTTTACAGAACTGTAACCGCTGGTTTGCAGCCACGCGGTGGAGGCGGGAGAGGGGCAGCCTACAGGGATCGTTCCCGGGGACAGCCGCGAGGGGGTGGGACAGGGGCAGAGTTCCTGCTTGCCGGATTGCTGGCAGCAGGGACTGACATTGCTTTCAATGTGAAAAGGAGGCCAGTGCAAATATTAAAGTTTTAAGCTGCCACAAGTCTACGGCTTACCATGTCTGCCTGCTACACAAATTCCGGTGTCCTGCCCCGCTTCTCAGATCTGCTGTGCAAGACCCCAGGCACTGAATGCGAAGGCCGAGAATTCGACCTTGTCCTGAGTGCGCATGTGATAGGTGCTGTGCATGGTCTTGTTCACAGAGAAAGACTATGTTCTTTGTTCACAACTACATTTATCTTTCTGAGGAATTCACTCCCTTTTTCCCATTCCCACAGCCACATCTGTGACTGTCTCACAACCTAGCGTGGCATCACACTCCCAGAGGCTAGCGCAGATTAGGCGTAGGAAGAAGAGGACATGTTCTCGGAGCTTATGGGCTGCTCCCGAGCCCAGGCAGCACAGCAGACCCAGTGGCGGGAGAACTTGTCCCAAATGCACCAAGCACACATGGAACGGGAGGAGAGGTGGCGGCAGGAAGACCAGCAGGCGACTCAAACGCTGCTTGGACTAATGAGGGAGCAAACGGACACGCTCCGGCGCCTTGTGGATGTTCTGCAGGAACGGAGGCAGGAGGACAGAGCCCCGCTGCAGTCTATCTGTCACCAAGTCCCATACCCCCCTCACCCAAAGTGCAAAGAAGGAGGGGCGACAGAGTCCGTGCAAACTCTCACTCCACCCCTGCAGACAGCTCTAGTAGTAGAAGGCTCTCATTCCCCAAAATTTGACAAGTTCTTTCCTTTCCGCCTCACACAAGCCCCCGTCCAAGTTTCACTTCCCAGTTCCATGTGTAGTTGCTAATAAAAAATACGTTTCTGTTAATTACTGTTTCCATCATGTTCTTTTGGAGGAGGGGGGGAAGGGGGTTGGTAATTGGACAGGACAGTCACCTTTGGCAGGGTACATAGGCGGGGGCAGGTCCAGCAGCAGGGCACATACACAGTGCAGTCACTACTTACCCTGGTCAGTCTGGGAGGTGGTTTTCATGTTCTGTGGTGGGGGGTGGGTTGCTCTGTGACTTTGTGGTGGGGGAGGGCAGTTACAGATCTTATGCGGCGGTCCTTATCCTGGATCACAGAGCCACGCAGCAGGGGATCTGTAACCGTCCTCCCCCTGCCACAAAGTCACATAGCCCCCCCATACACACAGTCCCGATCAGGAGGGGTGACAGGCTCCGTTGAAACAACCAGTCCACCACAGCGGAGCCTGTCAATCCTGGAGTTTAGAAGCGTCATTTGCATCACTACACTACACCCGCTCCCCACCACAGTCTGCGTCCCAGGTTTAAAACATTCCCGCGAAAACAGTAATAAAGAAAACTGTGTTCATTAACAAAGTAGAAATGATTTTATTTCTAAACGTGTGTTGGAAGGGGGTGAAGGGGGTATGTAAATGGAGATGATAGTCAACATTAACTGGGTAAAGGAACGGGGGCAGGTTCAGCTTCTCTGTACACTAACTTAAAAGTCACAGGTTACCCTGCTCAGTCAGGAACCTAGCTTTCAAAGCCTCCCGGATGCACAGCGCGTCCCGCTGGTCTCTTCTAATCGCACGGCTGTCTGGCTGGGCGTAATCAGAAGCCAGGCTATTTGCCTCAACCTCCCACACCGCCATAAAGGTCTCCCCCTTGCTCTCACAGAGATAGCAGCTTGCTGTGTGCTCCACAATAACAACGGGGATATTGGTTTCGCTGAGATCACAGCGAGTCAGTAAGCTTCTCCATCTCCCCTTGAGATGGCCAAAAGCACACTCCACCACCATTCTGCACTTGCTCAGCCGGTAGTTGAAGAGTTTTTTCACTGTCCAGGGCGCCAGTATAGGGCTTCATGAGCCAGGGCATTAGCGGGTAGGCTGGGTCCCCGAGGATGACTATAGGCATCTCCACATCCCCAACAGTTATTTTGTGGTCCGGGAAGTAAATACCTTGTTGCAGCCGTCTAAACAGACCAGAGTTCCTGAAAACACGAGCGTCCTGAACCTTGCCCGGCCATCCGACATAGATGTTCGTAAAACGTCCCCTGTGGTCCACCAGTGCTTGCAGCACCATGGAAAAGTAGCCCTTTCTGTTAATGTACTGGCTGGCCTGGTGGTCCGGTGCCAGGATAGGGATGTGAGTTCCATCTATGGCCCCACCGCAGTTTGGGAATCCCATCGCTGCGAAACCATCTATGATCGCCTCCACGTTTCCCAGGGTCACTACCTTTGACAGCAGTACATCAACGATTGCCTTGGCTACTTGCATCACAACAACCCCCACGGTAGATTTGCCCACGCCAAAGTGGTTCGCGACTGACCGGTAGCTGTCTGGCGTTGCAAGCTTCCAGAGGGCTATGGCCACTCGCTTCTGGACAGTCAGGGCTGCTCGCATCCGGGTGTCATTGCGCTTCAGGGCAGGGGACAGCAACTCACAAAGTTCCAGGAAAGTTCCCTTCCGCATGCGAAAGTTTCGCAGCCACTGGGATTCATCCCAGACCTGCAGCACTATGCGGTCCCACCACTCAGTGCTTGTTTCCCGGGCCCAGAATCGCCGTTCCACGGCATCAACATGACCCATTGCCACCGTGATGTCCTCGGCGCTGGGTCCCGTGCTTTCTGAGAGGTCTGTGCTACTCTCAGACTTCAGGCCCTCACCGCCTGACTTATCTGCATCTGCCTCAGGGAAAGGTGGATGATAAGCTGCGAGGCGTTGAGAACGGCCACAACTGCAGCGATGGTCGCAGCGGGCTCCATGCTCGCAGTGCTGTGGCGTCCGCGCTGTCACTGACTAGAAAAGTGCACGAACTGATTTCCCGCCAGCGCTTTCAGGGAGGGAGGGCGGGAGTGATGGACGGATGACGACAGTTACCCAAAAGCACCCTCGACACATTTTTTTTACCCAGAAGGCATTGGCGGCTCCACCCAGAATTCCAATGGGCAGCGGGGACTGCGGGAACTGTGGGATAGCTGCCCACAGTGCACCGCTTCCAATGTCGACGCTTTCCCCGTTAGTGTGGATTCACAAAGTCGAATTACTGTCCTTAGTGTGGACACACACGTTCGACTTTGCAATATCGATTCCAAAAATTCGATTTAAGTAAAATCGAACTACTCTCGTAGTGTAGACATACCCTTAGCTTCCTTGGGTAAGACATGTTGGAACTCCCCTTGTTCTCAGATTTTTTTGTACTCCAAGGACATCTGTAGTTGGATATGAGCCCTTTCCTGTGATCTATTTCAGCTACTATTGGCTCATTTCCCTTCAGAATCTTCAGTCATTCCTTTCTAACTGCAGTTAGAAGTTGTGCCCCAGATTTTTCCCAGTGGTGCTGCAGCTCTTTCTAGGACACTGTCTTACTTCAGGCAGTCCTCTTTATTCTGTATTGGTCTCTGTCTTCTCAGTTGTTCCAATTAATCAGCTTTCAACTGGTACTTAACCTTTTGTCTTGAGTTTCCTTTGAAGCTTCAGTTGTTTTTTTTCTTATTGAAGTCTGGGGTTTGAAGCAACTGCTCTTTGTCTGCCTATAGAAGTTCAGAACAGTTGCTTCTTCCAAATACTCTGCCTGTGATAGCTTTGACCAATGGCTTTGTCTTCCACTCTTGGGAGGTTTTTCAGGGAATAATCAGCAGGAAAATTCTCTCCATCTCCGCCTCACCACATAGAATGTGAGTTTTCTTTTGTGCTTTTTGGATAATAGACTTCCAGTCCAGAGACCCCTGCCACCAGATCCCTGCAGACATAACTCCAAACTTGGCCTAATTTGTTAAGGCACATTCTCCTGATCGATGAGAAGGCTCCAGAATCTCTATAGGGTATCTCATTTATCTGACTGGAAGGATATGTTACAATTAAAATGTGCAAGAGCACTTAAGTCCTGAAGCATAGAGAATTGGTGGTGGTGAAGAAGAACCCAATATACCAATGAAGATTGCTGAACACTTTACTACCAGTCAGGAAAATACTCTGGTGCTCTGGCACCTCTGCCTTTGTGTGCCAGGGTTAGGCGGGTTTAGTGCCCTTTGTATCTGCCTCAGTGCATAAGCACCAAGCAGAAGCACTCCAGAATCTCTGCCTAGGTGCAACACCGTATTAGTGAGGAGATATCTAACTATAAGGGCCCCATAGAGATGAGGTGCTTCACGCTCATTAGAGCCATAGAAGTAAGTTGCACCTCTGTGCAACCGCACCAGAGAAGTGAGATGCCTTGAACTTGGGGCACAGGCGTTATGGAGGTGAAATGCCTCTGCACTGGAACCTCAGCTTTGGAACATAAGTACTTTGGAGCCTCCATCTTGGTGCCGCAATGCTGAGGTGCCTCAGCACATTGACGCCTTTATATTAGCACATCAGTACCACTGCAACTGGGTTGCCCTGGCTCTCCAGTAACTAGACTCTGATGTGCATTGGCTTCGTGGTGATTAGGTAGGCTGGAGCTTCACATTGTATCTTGAGGAGGAGCACCTTAGAGTCTAGCAGTCAGAGCTTAGGTACCATGAATAAGAGGTGCTCCATCATGAAGCTATGTTATATGACAGCAGTGGCGCCCTTCTATCTCTAGACATCAGGTAGCCCAGCACAGTACTGGAATACTAGTGCCTTTTCAAACTTCCCTAGTATTGTGTGCAGGAAAAAATGTTGTAGAACTAGCCATGCTTGAACTTGCCCGGTGTGTTCTGCTCTAAGGAGAAGTTTTGGAACATTGGCATCTACTCTCAATTCCCATATATTCTCAGTGCACAAAATTTGGATTGATGGAATATTATGAAATTGTTTGGTAGGTGTGCTTAGACCTTTTTATTATATTAAAAGAAACACATTTCTCCATATCAGAGTACTCATCCATGAGTTACCTTCAGGACCTTATTGGCATTAAGGCATAGTATCCAAGGGTGAGTTTTTGATGCTCTGACAAATCCCACGTACAGTGACTCCATTAAATGCCCTATCTGACATGGGAGCCAAGCTGCTCTGCTCAACATAGATGCTTTGTTTCATTGCCTAGTTGCTAGCCCTAATTCAACTTTTCCTTCATTAGTCTCAGCTCAGGATATTAGAGGTGCCATTTTCTTCTTCGAGTGCTGTCCCTGTGGGTGCTCCACTTTAGGTGTCGGTGCATCCTGGCACCGCTGATCAGAGACTTTTGGTAGCAGTGCCTGGCTGGGATGTGCGTGCGCAGTAGCCGCCTTGTGGTACTATTGGCACTCACGCATCCCAACCCCTTCAGTTACTTTTCAACCATCCTTGGCTGCAGGTGGAGCTCCAACGGCGGTGTCTTAAAATGACCTAAAATGGAGAAATAGAACAATTTAAATAGCAATTAGGGTTTAATTAGTTATAGTTAGTAGGTAGTGTAGAAATAGTCTTAAGCTTCAGTTTAAAACAATTTAGACTTCAAAAAACAAACACACAACTCGGAGAGATTCCTCTCCTTTATTTCTGTTTAATTAGAAAATTAGAAAAAGATAATGCCAGGTTTGGCTGGATTCAAAAGATGCACTTTGTGCAACGACGTGATGCCCCTCTCAGACGGCCACTCATAGTGCGTCCGTTGCTTAGGGGAAGTGCACATTGCCCAGAAATGCGCCCACTGCAACAACCTCAAAGCCAAAGCCAGAGCGAGGCGAGACAGGGATCTTAGACTAAAAATGATCCTAACAGAAAAATCCCTTACTCCTCCATCGGACACTAGCAAGCCCACAGGAAGGGAGTCTCCAGGCATCTCCTCCCTGGATAGAACAAATACCCTTTCCTCTCAGTCACCTCTTCGGGTGTGATGTTTTGGCTTTGTGCCATCCTTCTAAACAATTCTTGGAATTGTTTTGAGTTGTCCACTACTGTGGGTGGGCAGGGGGACCATGACTGACTCATTTGGGGATGAAGAGGAGCTATGTTCTGGTGAGAGTTCCTGTGTAGTGTCTTCCAACTCCTCTATTGTGTCCTCAGGTGCCTCAGAGGGTCCTGTGGCCGTCTCTGTAGGGGGTCGTATCTGCTTTCTTTGAATCATAGAAGATTAGGGTTGGAAGAGACCTCAGGAGGTCATTTAGTCCAACCCCCTGCTCAAAGCAGGACCAACCCCAACTAAATCATTCCAGCCAGGGCTTTGTCAAGCCAGGCCTTAAAAATGTCTAAGGATGGAGATTCCACCACTTCCCTAGGTAACTCATTCCAGTGCTTCACCACCCTCCTAGTGAAATAGTTTTTCCTAATATCCAACCTAGATCTCCCCCCCTGCAACTTGAGACCATTGCTCCTTGTTCTGTCATCTGCCACCACTGAGAACAGCGTCGGTCCATCCTCTTTGGAACCCGCCCCCTTCAGATAATTAAAGGTTGCTATCAAATCCCCCGTCACTCTTCTCTTCGGCGGTCTGGGCAACACTCACACTGGGTAAAAGGACTACTAGAGCCTCCCCGGGGATAGTGCTTGGGGTGTGCTATAGACCGCCGGGATCGACCCAGGATATGGATAAAGAACTATTTAATGTGTTTAGAGAAGCAAATACTAATAGGAACTGTGTAATTATGGGGGACTTTAACTTCCCGGATATAGATTGGGGAACAAACGGTAGTAGCAATAATAGGGCTCAGATGTTCCTAGATGTGCTTGCTGATCATTTCCTTCATCAAGTGGTAGCCGAACCGACGAGGGGGGAGGCCATTTTAGATTTGATTTTGGTGACTAGTGAGGACCTCGTTGAGGAAGTGGTAGTAGGGGACAACTTGGGCTCCAGCGATCATGAGCTAATCGGGTTTAAACTAAACGGAAGGAGTAACAGAATTAAATCAAAGACTAGGGTTTATAATTTTAAAAAGGCCAATTTTAACAAACTAAGGGGACTAGTAAGGGAAGTGGATTGGGCAAACATATTAATGAATCTTAAGGCAGATAAAGCCTGGGATTACTTTAAGTTAAAGATGCATGAGCTGTCAGAGGCCTGTATTCCAAAAAAGGGAAAAAGATTACTAAGCAAGAGATTTAGACCGAGCTGGATGAGCAACCGACTCAAAGGGGCGATTAGGAAAATACAGAAAGCGTACAAAGAGTGGAAGAGGGGAGGGATCAGTAAGGAAACTTACCTTAGTGAAGTCAGAGCATGTAGAGATAGAGTGAGAAAGGCCAAAAGCCGTGTAGAGTTGGACCTAGCGAGGGGAATTAAAAGCAATAGTAAGAGGTTTTACAGCCATATAAATAGAAAGAAAGCAAAGAAGGAAGAAGTAGGACCGCTGAAGACTATAGCCGGAGAGGAGATTAAAGATAATCTAGGCATGGTGCAATATCTCAACGAATATTTTGCATCGGTGTTTAATGAGGCCAATGAAGGTATTAGGGATACTAGCACTGTGACAGAGGGGCAAACAGAATGGGGGATTACCATCTCCGAGGTAGAAACAAAGCTCGAACGCCTTAATGGGGCTAAGTCGGAAGGACCGGACGATCTTCATCCGAGAATATTGAAGGAATTGGCGTGAGAAATAGCAGGCCATTAGCGATAATATTTAATGAATCTGTAAACTCGGGGGTGGTTCCGTTAGACTGGAGAATAGCTAATGTGGTTCCTATCTTCAAGAAAGGGAAAAAAAGTGATCCGGGTAACTACAGGCCTGTTAGTTTAACATCTGTAGTGTGCAAGGTGCTGGAGAAAATTCTGAAAGAGAAACTAGTTGAGGACCTTGAGGTTAATGGCAAGTGCGATAAATTACAACATGGTTTTACGAAGGGCAGATCCTGTCAAACGAATCTGATCTCCTTCTTCGAGAAAGTAACGGACTTATTAGATAAGGGAAATGCGGTGGACCTAATATACCTGGATTTCAGTAAAGCGTTTGATACTGTACCCCATGAGGAATTATTGGTTAAGCTGGAAAAGATGGGGATCGATATGAAAATCCAGAGGTGGATAAGGAATTGGTTAATGGGGAGAATGCAGCGGGTCGTTTTGAAGGGTGAACTGTCAGGTTGGAGGGAGGTTACCAGTGGAGTTCCTCAGGGTTCAGTTTTGGGACCCATTTTATTTAATCTATTTATAACTGACCTCGGAACCGATTGCAGGAGTGGACTGATAAAGTTTGCGGATGATACGAAGGTGGGAGGCGTTGCCAATTCGGAGGAGGATAGGGATATTCTTCAGGGAGACTTGAATGAGCTTGTGAATTGGAGTATCAGAAATAGGATGAAATTTAATAGTGAAAAGTGTAAGGTGATGCATTTAGGGATGACTAACAACAATTTTAGTTACAAGCTGGGGACGCATTGGTTAGAAGTAACGGAAGAGGAGAAGAACCTAGGGGTTCTTGTAGACCGGAGGATGACTATGAGTCGACAATGTGACGTGGCTGTGAAAAAAGCCAATGCGGTCTTGGGATGCATTAGGCGAGGTATATCTAGTAGGGATAAGGAGGTGCTGCTTCCGTTGTATAAGGCGCTGGTGAGACCTCATTTGGAGTACTGTGTGCAGTTCTGGTCTCCCATGTTTAAAAAAGATGAACTCAAATTGGAACGGGTGCAGAGAAGGGCCACTAGGATGATCAGAGGAATGGAAAACCTGTCGTATGAAAGGAGACTAGAGGAGCTCGGGTTGTTTAGTCTGACAAAACGAAGGCTGAGGGGGGATATGATTGCTCTCTTTAAATATATCAGAGGGATAAATACCAGGGAGGGAGAGGAATTATTCCAGCTTAGTACTAATGTGGACACGAGAACGAATGGATATAAACTGGCAGTGGGGAAGTTTAGGCTTGAAATTAGACGAAGGTTTCTGACCGTCAGAGGGGTGAAATATTGGAACGGTCTTCCAAGGGAAACAGTGGGGGCAAGGGACCTGTCTGGTTTTAAGATTAAATTAGATAAGTTTATGGAGGGAATGGTTTAATGCTAAAACATATTAGCTGAGGAATACCGAGCAATAGCAGGTAAATAGTATAATGGCTAACAAGGGTCAGGCTGGAGACTCTTGCCTACATGCTCGGGGTCTTACTGATCGCCATATTTGGGGTCGGGAAGGAATTTTCCTCCAGGGTAGATTGGCTGAGGCCCTGGAGGTTTTTCGCCTTCCTCCACAGCATGGGGCAGGGATCGCTAGCAGGAGGGTTCTCTGCCAATTGAAGTCACCAAGACACAGGATTTGGGGACTTCATCAGCAGAGTCAAGGGAAGGGTAGGGACGGTTTTGTGGCCTGCAGCATGCAGGGGGTCAGACCAGATGATCATAATGGTCCCTTCTGACCTTAAAGTCTATGAGTCTATGAGAACAGTGTCGGTCCATCCTCTTTGGAACCCGCCCCCTTCAGATAATTAAAGTTTGCTATCAAATCCCCCGTCACTCTTCTCTTCTGCAGATTAAATAAGCGCAGTTCCCGCCGCCTCTCCTCATAAGTCATGTGCTCCAACGCCCTAATCATTTTTGTTGCCCTCCCCTGGACTCTCTCCAATTTGTCCACATCCCTTCTGTAGTGGGGGGCCCAAAACTGGATGCAGTACTCCAGACGTGGCTTCACCTGTACTGAATAGATGGGACTAATCACTTCCCTCAATCTGCTGGCAGTGCTCCTACTAATGCAGCCCAATATGTCGTTAGCCTTCTAGACAACCAGGGCACACTGACTCATATCCAGCTTCTCGTCCACTGTAATCCCCAGGTCTTTTTCTGCAGAACTGCCGCTTAGCCAGTCAGTCCCCAGCCTGTAGTAATACATGGGAGTCTTCCATCCTAAATGCAGGACTCTGCACTTGTCCTTGTTGAACCTCATCAGATTTCTTTTGGCCCAATCTTCCAATTTGTCTAGGTCAATCTGGACCCTATCTCTACTCTCCAGAGTGTCTACCTGTCCCCCCAGCTTAGTGTCATCCGCAAACTTGCTGAGGGTGCAATCCATCCCATCATCCAGATCATTAATGAAGATGTTGACCAAAACTGGCCCCAGGTCAGACCCCAGGGCACTCCGCTTGATACCGCCTGCCAACTAGACATCGAGACGTTGATCACTACCCATTGAGCCTGATGATCTAACCAGCTTTCTATCCACCTTATAGTCCATTCATCCAATCGATACTTTTTTAATTTACTGGTGAGTATACTGTGGGAGACCGTATCCAAACATAAGAACATAAGAAAGGCCGTACCGGGTCAGACCAAAGGTCCATCTAGCCCCGTATCCTGTCTACCGACAGTGGCCAATGCCAGGTGTCCCAGAGGGAGTGAACCTAACAGGCAATGATCAAGTGATCTCTCTCCTGCCATCCATCTTCATCCTCTGACAGACAGAGGCTAGGGACACCATTCCTTACCTGTCCTGGCTAATAGCCATTAATGGACTTAACCACCATGAATTTATCCAGTTCTCTTTTAAACTCTGTTATAGTCCTAGCCTTCACAACCTTCTCAGGTAAGGAGTTCCACAAGTTGACTGTGCGCTGCGTGAAGAAGAACTTTGCTAACGTCAAGATATATTTATATATAATGAGGAGTGTGAATCCTTTGCAATTGTGATCTGTATACCGAACACGGGTCCCAGTGTGCCCATTGCATCAGAAATGGAAAGCATGGGAACATCCATGGGTTAGCCAGCCATGGTAGTATGTCTCTGTGAGGACGGTCCCTGGTACCTGTTTCGGATGGCTGGGGTTCGGTACTGGAAGGGGAGAGTGTCTGGAGTAGAATACTCCCTCCTCCATGTCGTCCTCCTCATCGCTTGAGAAGTGTGGCATGGACGTCGAGTCCTGTTTTTTTCGGTGCTGGTGGCACCGGGAAGCCGTCGGTGTTGAGAATGGGAGATCCTGGTATAGAGGTTAGCGGCATGTCTGGAGCTGAGGTCGTTGGTGCCGAGTAGATATGGTCAGGCGCCTGCATCGGTGCCGCCCTCTTGTGAGTGGCTTTGGTCGGTGCCGATGATGGCGATTTAGGTCTTGTGGGTACTTGCTCCAGAGGAGGCTGTATCGGGGGTGGCATTGTCGTTTTCGGTGCTATCAGCACCGTGTCCTTCCTGGGAGTGGTCAGTGCCGTGGAAGAGGAGGCTGTCTTATGCCTGACACTCAACTCCTTGTCTTTACTGTTCATACTCCTGGTGCTGGCAGTGCCGGAGGTGCCCAGAGCATTGAATGTGCTCACCCTGCTGGCCATCAGCACCAAGGGCAGTGATCTCGCTGGAGACCGTTTTCTCTTTAATGGTTCTCCCTGCATTGGTGATGTTTCCCTTTTCCTCCATTTGTTGGAGGAAAGGGTACTTGCTCCATCCAGGGAAGAGGTGCCTGGAGGCTCCCTTCCTGGGGACTTGGTGACTGAGAATCAACACCAACTATTAAAGATTCTACCCCCAGCATCCACAATGAAAATAGTACTACCAGTGAGCAATGCACTGATGGAACCAGTGGAAACAGTATGGCAAACACCAGCCACCATACCACCTACAAGCAAAAGAGCTGACAGAAAATATATGTCCCTGTAACGAGGTGGTATGGTCCCCCACCACCCCAGACACCAGAATGGGCGGGGTCAGAGAGCTCCAAGCCCGCCTCCCAGAGGGTCAGGTGCAGGACAGGAAGTAGAAAAGCATGGGCACCAGATGCCTCCAGCCTAACTCCCGGCTGGGATACCCCAGCAACCGGCGGCGGACCCAAAGGCCTGACCAACGCCTAACGCTGACCGGAGGAGCTGTCAAGCAGCAGCAAACAGCCCAGCTTCAACAGCAGCAACAGCTGGTCCAGCAGTTAGGGACACAGCAGCAACAGCTGATTTTGGAGCTGGGTCACCAGAACTGGGACCACCAGCAACAATGCCTGCAGCAGTTGGCGACTCTGCTCCCCCATCCTGCGGAACCCCAGCCGGGAGACGCCGCTGGGCCATCCAGCATAGCCCTTCTGACCTGGCTGACCAAGATGGGCCCCAGCGATGACCCCGAGGCCTTCCTCGTGACCTTTGAAAGGGTGGCATAAGTTGCGGGATGGGTCCAAGACCAATGGGCCACCCTCCTGGCCCCATATCTGACCGGGACCGCCCAAACCTTGTACTGAGGGCTCTCGATGGAGGAGGCATGGGATTACACCCGGATAAAGGCAGCGATCCTAGATGCCTTGGACGTCAGCCTGGAAACCTTCCGGAAGCGGTTCCAGAATCTGACATACCCTACGGGCGCCTGACCCGGGTTGGTGGCACAGGAGCTGAGGGAGGCATGCAAGCAGTGGCTACAGTCCGAGAGGCAAACCCCAGATGAGCTCACTGAGCAAGTTATTCTGGAACAATTCATCCACATCCTCCCGCCGCGAGGAAGGGCCTGGGTCCTCCGCCATCAGCCTGCGACGCTGGCCACTGCCCTCACTCTGATGGAGGATTTAATTGTGGCTGAAGCCCCAGGGGGACCAGCTATTCGAGCCCACCCACCAGGGCCCGAGCGCCCTAACCTAAAGGGGAGCACCCGGACTGAACTGCAGAACCCTTCACGGGGCCAGGAGCCCCGGTATAGATGTCCCAAGGTTCCAGTTCAAGAAGTCCCAGCGCCTCCTGAGCCTGGGGTCAGGGGGACCAATCAAAGCCCCCCAAGGGGCCCAGTGGGAGCGTCCAGATGGCCTGGGCATCCAAAGATCAGACCATGTTTCTCCTGCGGGAAATACGGACACCTGCAACGTGACTGCACTGTGATGGACTGCAGCTTCGGTCATGTTTCTGTGGGAGAAACCTGCACTCGACGGCTGCAGACCACCAAGATTACAGTGCCAGTCATTGTCAGAGATTGCCCGACCCTGGCCCTGATTGATTCAGGCTGAGGCCAGACACTAATTCACGAAAGCTTAGGCCTCCCGGCTGATCCGCACCTGGGGATGATCCGACAGCAATGCATCCACGGTGATGTACGGCCCTACCCCAGTGCCCGAGTCCGGCTAACCATGGATAGAGTCACGCAGCTGATGATGGTCAGCCTGGCTCCTCGACTAGCCTACATGGTGATTCTGGGATGTGATTGGCCCGAGTTCTCAGAGGTCCTTTGCTCAAATGCTGAGAGAGGCCCTGAGGTCACCCCAGCACTGGAAGGGGGTTGCCCCGAGACCCGCTCCGAGGAGGGGGAGGAACCAGACCCCAATGACAGGGAGGAGCGTCTGAGGACCCCACACTGGGGCCCGCTATCAAACCCATGCTTAGCACCGACTTTTTCCAGGACCAAAGGGAGGACCTCACCCTCAGTCAAGCATATGAGTGGCTAACAGCAAAGCTGTGACCCCATTTTGAGTTGCACCACAACCGTGTCTATTGGATGGAATAAGACCCCTGCACTGGAGAGCTCCAGACCCAACTGCTCATACCTTGATGTCGCTTGCGAGCTGTAATGAAACTCGCCCACGACATCCCGGCTGCAGGGCACTTGGGCCATGAAAAGACCCTCGCCCGAATTCTTCTCCCAGTGTGCAGCAGGAGGTGAGGAACTATTGCAGTTCCTGTCCAGAATGTCAGCTAGCTGCTCCCCCATGGACACCCACGGCCCAGTTGATCCCCATGCCCATTATAGAAACGCCATTCGAGCGAGTGGCCATGGACTTGGTGGACCCCCTTCTGAAAAGCATTGCCGGATTTCAGTACATGCTGGTCATTGTGGACTATGCCACCCATTTCCCCGAAACAGTACCGCTACGGAGCATCACCGCCTGAACCATCGCTAATGAATTCGTGAAGGTCTTCACCCGCATGGGCCTGCACCGGGAAATCCTCAGTGACCAGGGCAGCAACTTCACCTCCCGGCAGCTGCGGCAGGTGTGCGAGCTCCTGGGGATTAAGCAGCTGTGCACTTCCATATACCACCCGCAAACCGACGGCTTGGTTGAACAGTTTAATCACACCCTGAAGGACATGCTGCACAAGTTTTCCCCAGAAGACCTATGCTGGTGAGATCAGCTACTCCCGCCCTTGCTTCTGGCAGTCTGTGAGGTGCCCCAATCCTCCAAGAAATTTTCTCCCTTTGAGCTATTGTATGGATGTAGCCCGTGGGGGCTGCTGGACCACATGTGCAAGACGTGGGAGCAAGCCCCATCACCAACCCAGAGCCTCCTGAAGTACGTCCTCCAGCTCCAGGAATGCCGCACTCAGGCAGGAGCCCTAGCTTAGGAAAACTTGAAGGTCGTACAGGAAGCTCAGGCCCAAGTCTATAACCAGAACACACAGATCCGCGGCTTCAAACCCGGCGATCGGGTCCCGCTCCTCCTGCCCTCAAGCAAGTCAAAGCTACTGGCCCATTGGCCAGGGCCCTGTGAGGTGGTCCGAAAGGTCGGGCACGTCACCTTTGAGATCAACCAGCCCGACTGGCGCAAGAAAACTCAACGATACCATGTCAACCTTCTGAAGCCCTGGTGGGAGCAGGAGAGCCTATTAATTAACCCTTACCCACCAGAGCCAGAGCTGGGCCCCTGTTTACCCCTGACAGAGGACCCTGCGGAACCCCAGCTCGGGGAGACACTTACCGAGAGGCAATGTAAGGAGACCCAGTGCCTACTGCAGGCGTTCCCGTGAACCTTCACAGTCCAACTGGGCGCAGTCCAGTAGTGCTGGTACCCAAGCCCGATGGAACACAGCACTTCTGTATCGACTTCCGATGCGTCAACACCATTTCAAAATTCGATGCATATCCGATGCCCCGTGTAGATGAACTGCTGGGCTGTCTAGAGGAGGCCCGCTTCCTCACCTCACTTGATCTGAGCAAAGGATACTGGCAGATCCCCCTCGACCATGCCTCCAGGACAAAGACTGCATTTGCCACCCCAACGGGCCTGTATCAATTTACTCAGATGCCCTTCAGCCTCCATGGGGCACCGGCAACATTTCAACGGCCGATGAACCGCATCTTCCAACCCCACCGAGACTATGCTGCAGCATACCTCGATGATGTGGTTGTTTACAGCCGCCATTGGGAAGACCACCTAGAGCGGGTAGCTGCGGTCCTGAGGTCCCTGTGAGCAGCTGAGTTGATGGCCAATCCAAACAAATGCCATATAGGATGGCAAGAGACCACATATCTCGGGCACGCCATAGGGAGAGGAGAAGTGAAGCCCCTCGTGGGAAAGGTTCAGGCTCTGGCGGCCTGCCCGCCGCCCACCACGAAGCACCAAGTGCGCCAGTTCCTGGGACTTGCCGGCTACTATCAGCATTTTATTCCCCAATTCGTGTCCATTGCAGCCCCCTTGACCAGGCTTTTGACCAAGGACAACCCCAGGCATGTGGTTGGACCCCGGAGTGCGAAGACGCCTTTCAGACACTCAAAGAGAGTCTCTGCCACAAACCTGTCCTATATAGCCCAGACTTCGACCAGGAGTTCATCCTCCAGACAGACGCCTCGGAGGTAGAACTTGAGGCCATCCTTTCCCAGGGGATGGATGGAGAACACCACCCGGTCTTGTATATTAGCCGGAAATTGTTTCCATGGGAGAAAAACTATGCGGTTGTAGAGAAGGAGATCTTTGCAGTGAAATGGGCTTGTGACGCCCTGCGTTTTTACCTCCTTGTGGGCCTGTTTCACATTGGTCACTGACCAAGCCTCGCTCCAGTGACTGGCCAAAATGAAAAATAATAATGCTTTTACTGTTTGCCATAGGGTGGGTAAGAACCACGTGAATGCGGACTTTCTGTCCGGCCTGGGATGTATGGAAGAGACTGTCCCCGATGAGCGGGAGCCAGGCTTGGGGGGCACAGGGGCTGTAACGAGGCAGTGTGGTCCCCTGCCACCCCGGAGAGGAACAAGCCCCTCCGGACACCAGAGTGGGCAGGGCCAGAGAGCTCCAAGCCCACCTCCCAGAGGGTCATGCGCAGGACAGGAAGTAGAAAAGCATGGGGCCAGAGCTCACTCGGGGCACAGCTGCTGGAGAGGCCAGATGCCTCCAACCTAGCTCCTAGCTGGGAGACCCCAGGAAGAGCGGCAGACCCGAAGACTGGCCCGCCTGACCAACACCTGATGCTGACCAGAGCCCGGAGGAGCTGTCAAGCCTGCCCCTCACCAGTTACCCAGAGGAGCTGACAAGCCCGCCCCTCGCCAGTTACCCAGAGGAGCTGCCAAGCCTACCCCTCGCCAGTTACCCTGAGGACTCCATGGTGCTTGACCCCCCTGAGGATATTGTCCTGACCCAGGTACCTCTAGAGGGGGAGTTAGGAAGTAGTCTGGGGGCAGCCAACCCTAGTCTGGCTGCAGCATTGCCAGTGCCAATGTCAGTGTGTTGCGGCCAGGACCCCCACTGACTCAGCAGCAGGCCTTCTGCCACTGCTAGGGCCCCGGGCTGGGACGCAGTGGAGTGGGTGGGCCTGCGTCCCCTCTGCCACCCAACTTGTGGGTGGCAGTCTCCCCCTCTTCCAGGCCCTTCGGAGCCAAGAGTCTGGGCTTGTTGTTAACCTGGCTGAGCTCAGCCTCTGCCTGAGGGCTTGAGCCACTGACTCCTTGCCACCCCGCCCTGACTCCGGGCCTGAGCCTGTTACTTATAAACTGCTGCTCAGCCCCTGCCTAAGGGCCAGAGCCATAGACTCATTGCTGCCCCGCTCTGACCCAGGGACTGGGCTTGGTAATTGTAGAACTGTTGCTCAGCCCTGCCTGAGTGCCTGAGCCACCCCCCACTGGCACTCACCACCCATGATTGGGCATGAATAACTGTTTTGTGGCATCTCCCTGGTCACCCCTGTGAAAGACTCCCACGACCAGACTGATTCCACACCAGTAACCATGAGGACATAACAAGGCGTTGTGGTCCCCCACCGACCTAGAGAGGGACAAGTCTGGCTAAGTCCCTCTACAGTCCCCAATAAAGGCATGGACTTTTTATTCTCCCACCCAGAACCAAATTCATGGGTGGTGGGTGCCATAAATCAGATGGGTAAACGGCCCCAATTTAAGAACACACCTCAAGACAAAGATGCCAAGAGATTAGATCTTTTTGGCCGAAAAGCATACTCGTCAGCGACACTCCAATTCTTCATGGTGAACTATACCGTCCTATTGGCAAAGTATGACCACAACAACTACCCAAAACTCAACGAGTTCCTACCAAAAGAAAGAAGCAGTTCCAAGCCATCGTGATGGAGGGACAACTAGTAGCCCAAACTGTACTACAAGCTTCCCTTGATACAGCAGACACAGCAGCCCATACAGTAGCTACTGACATAGTCATGAGGAGAGCCTCCTGGCTGCACGCCTCAGGAATCCCACGGGAACTGCAAACCAAAGTAGAGGATCTCCCGTTTGACGGGGAGAAATTATTTTAATCAAAAACAGATGATGTCCTGCACTCAATGAAGGACTCCTGTGCCACACTCCATACTTTGGTTATATATACATCCCCAAATAGATGCATATGATTCCAACAGTATAACAGGAACCATCACAACCCAAACCAATGATTGGTCGAGGGTCGACCTCCCACAGCTTCCAGAGCAAATTACATTGAAAACCCAAACTTTGGGCCACCAACTTCAACCATTTTACCTAGCGTGAGCATGCATCACCACAGACAATTGGGTGCTGGAAATATCAACAGGATATACCATCCTTTGTAACCTCTATCCCCCCTACCGACTCCCCTTCCCCATCCCTCTTCAGGGATCCTTCTCACGAGCGTCTTCTGAGACAAGAAGTAAACCATCTTGTACAGCTAGGTGCCATAGAACAGGTTCCAGCAGAGCACAGAGGGAAAGGGTTCTATTCCCACTACTTTCTAACACAAAAGAAAAACAGAGGATGGAGACCTATCTTAGATCTCAGGAAACTCAACAAATTGGTTCATACCCACAAATTCAAAATTGTCAATAATTGGCAATAATCCCAGCACTGGAAGAAGGGGACTGTTTTTCAGCCCTCAACCTACAAGACGCATAGTTTCACATCACTATGCACCCCACACACAGATGATTCCTCTGATTCACAGTAGGCAGAAACCACTTCCAATACAGAGTGCTACCATTCGGACTATCCACAGCTCCAAGAGTCTTCACCAAGATCCTGTCAGTAGTAGCAGCATCCTTATGCAGACAGGGAATCATGATATTCCCATGCTTGGACGACTGCCTGTTAAAGGGTTGCACTCAAACAGAAGCAACAAACTTTACACAGAGAACTATAATGCACTTCCATACTCTCTGCCTACAGATAAACGAGAAGAAATCAACACTAGTTCCGGTGCAACAACTAGAATTCGTCGGAGCTTACATTGACTCAGTAGAAGCAAAAGCTTCCCTACCAAGGTCCAGATTTTTCACAATGACCTCTCTCATATCTATGATCACAAGCAGTCCGACGGTCTCTGCACGCACATGCCTGCAACTATTAGGACACATGGCTGCTTCTACTTTCATAGTCAAACCCGCATGACTGCACATGTAGTGTCTCCAGGGATGGCCAAGCATGATATACATACCATGCAGACACAACCTAAACAAAATCCTGTCACTACCACCGAAAGTCACACAGTCCCTACAATGGTGGACAATCCCGAGCAATGTTTGCACAGGGGTTCAATTCCAACAAGTCCCTGCATCCATCCTAATCACCAAAGATGCCCCACTGATAGGATGGGGTGCACACTTGAACCACCACAAAATCCAAGGGAAATGATCTCCTGAGGAGTCATTATTACACGTCAATCTACTAGAACTACGAGCAATTCGAAATGCATGCAAACACTTCCTACTGATGATAAAAAACAAATCGGTAATGAATAATGACAGACAACATAGCCTGTATGTTCTACATAAACAGGCAGGGAGGAGTGCATTCTCATTCCTTATGCACAGAAGCCATGAAACTATGGAACTGGGTGCATTACCCACAATATTACTATTGCTGCATCTTACCTCCCTGGACAACAGAACATGACGGAAGATACGTTGAGCAAACAGTTTTCCAAAGAATGCAAATGGGAACTGAACAACAAGTAGCACAACACATATTCCGCATGTGGAGACTACCACACATCGACCTGTTTGCAACAGCACAAAACCACAAATGCCGAAGTTTTTGCTTGCAAGCAGAACTAGGACCACACTCCCTAGGAGATGCCTTCCTCATCCAATGGAATGCTCCCCTCCTGTACACATTCCCACCATTTCCCATTCAATGGGATCTCCTGTCTCAGGACGAGGGTCGAATCTTTCATCCGAATCTACCAAAACTCCACCTGAAGGCTTGGCTCCTCGATGGCTCCAATGAGATGAACTAGCCTGTTCAGAAGAGGTTAAAAATGTATTATTAAATAGCAGGAAAATCACCACATGCACTACTTACCTGCATAAATGGAAAAGGTTTACTTCGTGGTGTCATGACAAGCACATCTGCACATACAACACCAATCCATGAGATCCTGGAGTACTTGCTACACTTGAAACACTCAGGGCTGTCCATTAGTTCACTCAAGGTAAACCTTGCAGCCATATCCGCCTTCCATCATAAGATTGACGTTTTCATAGCCTTCACACATCCAATTAGAAAATGCCTTTTTGCAGGAATTCAGAACCTGTACCCTGAAGTCTGCAACCCTACAACAGCATGGGACCTAAACTTAGTCTTCAGAGGACTTACCAGAGCACCCTTCAAACCCTTTGCTACCTGTTCACTACTACACCTATCAATGAAGGTAGACTTCCTAGTTGCGATCACCTCAGCACGTAGAGTGGGTGAGATCGGGGTATTCATGGCCCATCCACCTTATACTATATTCTTTAAAGACAAAGTGACACCCTAAATTCATACCAAAGATACCCTCATCATTCCATATCAATCAACCTATACATCTCCCTGCGTTCTACCCAAAGCCACATGGGTCTACCCAGGAATCCGTTCTCCACACAGTAGATGTTAGAAGAGCACTAGCATTCTACCTAGAGAGAACAAAACCTTTCTGTAAGTCACCAAGACTCTTCATCTCCACCACTCAACGATCGAAAGGCATAGCCATTTTGAAACAGACTATCAAATGGATTTCGACTTGCATCCACCTATGTTATCAGCAACAAAAGATAGAACCCCCGACAGGGATCAGAGCCCATTCAACAAGAGCCGTTTCTACCTTGACTGCTTTTCTACATAACGTCCCAACCAAAGAAATATGCCAGGCTGCCACTTGGGCTTCAGTACACACGTTCACAAACCACTATGCAATAATGAAAAGCTCTGAGAGCAATGCAATACTCAGCCTTATGGTATTATCATCAACTGTTCAACCTACTCTGGAACCCAACCTTCCATAACGGGGTACTGCTCTACAGTCACCTAAAGTGGAGCACCCACAGGGACAGCACTCAAAGAAGAAGAGAAGGTTACTCACCTTGTGCAGTAACTGAGGTTCTTGGAGATGTGTGTCCCTGTGGGTGCTCCACTACCCACCCTCCTCCCCTCTGCTCTGGAGTTCCCTATATAAGCTTTACAGTAGAGAAGGAACTGAGGGGGTTGGGACATGCAAGCGCCAACAGTACCACAAGGTGGCTACAGCACACGCGCATCCAGATCAGGCACTGCTACCAAACTGGCAAAACTAGGCATGCTGCACGGAGGGTCTGCCGCTATATTCTCTAGCTCTTTGTTGCAGGTGCTGGATATAAAAGTTTATGATGATGTGAAATTGTTGTTTTAGATCATAAAATGCGGACTGGAGAGTTCATGGAATAAGTAATAAGCTACCTAGTCTATTATCTCTACTTCTGTGACTGAAGGGCTGGATCTCTCATTTCAATGAGTGAGATTTAATGTAGAGCAGCCTTATAGTAAAAACTGAGTTATGGATGGCTGTAGTAGAGCTGGGCAGAGAACAGTAATTCTGTTTCACAGAGGATTGCAAAGTCTGGTTTCATTCCGATTCAGAACAACCTCCCAAAATGTTGAAGTTCTCAATTAATTGGAATTGTCATTCTCCACCAATCTGTGCTAGGAGACCTGGCTCCTAGGCAGGCTTCCCCAGAAACTGGGGTGTAGAGAGGGTTCGTCCCTCTCCGGGACAGCGGGGAACCACACCGCCTCCCTTAGTCCTGGCTCAAGCCGTCGGGCAGGGGGCTGAGCAAACACAGGTAACAATTAGCAGTTAACAAGCCCAGGCCCTAGGTCAGGGCGGGGTAGTAAAGAATCACAGCTCAGGCCCTTGGGCAGGGGCTGAGCAAACACAGGTAGTAGTTAGCAGTTTATATAGTCAACAGACCCAGGCCCTGGGTCAGGGCGGGGCAGCAATGAGTTCAAGGCTCAGGTCCTCAGGCAGGGGCTGAGCAAACACAGGTAGATAGTACACCCACGCTTCAGGCTCCGAGCGGCCTGGGAGAGAGGGAGACTGCCACCCACGGGTTGGGTGGCAGGGCGGGGACGCAGGCCCTCCCACTCCACTGCGTTCCCAGCCCAGGGCCCTAGCAGCGGCCAAAGACCTGCTGCTGTGTCAGTGGGGATCCCAGCCGCAACACACTGACATGGGTTCTGGCTGTTTCAGCCAGACTCAGGTCGGCTGTCCCCCGGCTACTTCCCCTCTGGAGGTACCTGGGTCAAGGTGGTGTCCTCAGGTGGGTCGATCACCATTGGATCCTTGGAGTAGCTGGTGAGGGGTAAGCTCAGCGACTGTTGTGGGTAGCTGGTGAGGGGTAGGCTCGGCAACTCTCCCACACGCTGATCCGCGTCAAGTGTCAGCCGGTCAGGCCAGTCTCCACGTCCGCCGCTGGTTGCTGGAGTCTCCCAGCGGAAGCTGAGCCGAAGGCATCTGGCCTCTCCAGCGGTTGCCTCTCGAGTGAGCTTTAGGGTTGGGCTCTTATACTTCCTGTCTGGCCTCTGACCCTCTAGGGGGCGGGTTTGGAGTGCTCTGGCTCCGCCCCACTCTGGTGTCCGGTGGAGCTCGTCACTCTCCAGGGCGCCAGGGAACCACACCACTTCCCTACATGGGGACACTGGGTGCCCTACTCAGGCACAGCACTCCAGGTGGACTGCCTCAGAATCAGAGCTCTCAGGGCTTCCGCGATCCCCAGCTCTGGGGAAACCTGCCAGTCCCTGTTTTATGATCTAAGACAACAATCTCACATTCATCGTATAAAGTTTTATATCCAGCACGTGCAACAAAGAGTCAGAGAACAGAGTGACAGACACCCCCCACCCACTCCCGCAGTGTGCCTAGTTTTGCCTGTTCCTCCAGGAAACTGGAACAAAATAAGATCAAGATCATGATGTGCTAGGTGTCTGCCAAGTATTTGAAGTGACAGCATTGTATATTTCGGTGAACAGTACTCAGCTTTCAAAAGCAAACTAAATTTTTTCTACTGCCTTGAATTCAAATTACATTTCAAATAAACTGTAAAGAAATACAATTGGTTCAGGCAAGATTTTAAGTTCAGCAGTCTCTACTTTTTAAATTACGTTGTCATTCACTTAAAACTTAAGCTCAAAAGCATTATGCTCCTGTCACTCTTGTTTTGTTCCCTTAAAGTAAAACTATGTATAGCAGAGAAAAGTAGGAGACTGGCTGCCAGCACTCACTGAATTAAAGTTTCAAACATACCATAAATTCTATGCAAAATATAAGGCCTTCTAAACCTCCTAAATCTTCTTTAAAATTTTCTACTGTAATATATGACTAAGTTAGCAATAGTTACACTTTTGTTTAATTATGTGATACTTATAATATTATTGCACATTGATGCTGTTGTGTAATTCATTTTTCTTGCATATGCAGTTTGATCCAGTACATAGGGCTGTCGATTAATCACAGAAAACTCACACGATTAACTCAAAATAATTAATCACGATTAAAAAAATTAATTGGGATTAATCTCAGTTTTAATCACACTGTTAAACAATAGAATACCAATTGAAATGTATTAACTATTTTGGATGTTTATTATTTTTTATTATAAATATTTGCACTGTAAAAATGATAAACAAAAGATAACAAAAATAGTATTTTTCAATTCACCTCATACAAGTACTGTAGTGCAATTTCTTTGTCATGAAAGTGTAACTTACAAATGTAGAAATTTTTTTGTTACATAACTGCACTCAAAAACAAAACAATGTAAAACTTCAGAGCCTACAAGTCTACTCAGTCCTACTTCTTCTTCAAACAATCGCTAAGACAAACAAGTTTGTTTACATTTACAGGAGATAATATTGCCCTCTTCTTATTTACAATGTCACCGGAAAGTGAGAACAGGCATTTGCATGGCACTTTTGTAGCCGGCATTGCAAGGTATTTACATGCTAGATATGCTAAACATTCATATGCCCCTTCATGCTTTGGCCACCATTCCAGAGGACATGCTTCCATGCTGATGATACTCATTAAAAAAAATGCATTAATTAAATTTGTGATTGAACTCCTTGAGGGAGAATTGTATGTCCCCTGCTCTGTTTTACCAGCATTCTGCCATATATTTCATGTTAGAGCAGTTTCGGATGATGACTCAGCACATGCTGTTCATTTTAAGAACAATTTCACTGCAGATTTGACAAAACACAAAGAAGGTGACAATGTGAGATTTCTAAAGATAGCTGCAGCACTTGACCCAAGGTTTAAGAATCTGAAGTGCCGTCCAAAATCTGAGAGACATGAGGTGTGGAGCATGCTTTCAGAAGTCTTAAAAGAGCAACACTCTGATGCAGAAACTGCAGACCCAAACCCCCCAAAAAGAAAGCTGCTTAGCGTTGTTATTGAGCAGAACCTGTCATCAGCATGGACGTGTGTCCCCTGGAATGGTGGTTGAAGAATGAAGGGACATATGAATCTTTAGTGCACCTGGCATGTAAATATCTTGTGACGCCAGCTACAATGGTGCCATGAGAATGCCTGTTCTCATTTTCAGGTGACACTGTAAACAAGAAGCATGCAGTATTATCTCCTGCAAATGTAAACAAACTTTTTGTCTGAGCGATGGGCTGAACAAGAAGTAGGACTGAGTGGACTTGCAGACTCTAAAATTTTATATTGTTTTATTTTTTTGTACATAATTCTACCTTTGTAAGTTCAACTTTCATGATAAAGAGATTGCACTACAGTACTTGTATTAGGTGAATTGAAAAATACTATTTCTTTTGTTTTTTACAGTGCAAATATTTGTAATAAAAATGAATATAAAGTGAACACTGTACACTTTGTATTCTGTGTTGTAACTGAAATCAATATATTTGAAAATGTAGAAAACATACAAAAATATTTAAATAAATGGTATTCTATTATTGTTTAACAGTGTGATTCTTTTATATAGTTTTATATACTTGAAAACTGTTATCATGTCACCCTTCAGTCTTCTCTTCTCCAGACTAAACATCTTTACTGAAATGTGGCGCCCAGAACTGGACACAATACTCTAGTTGAGGCCTAATCAGTGCAAGTAGAGTGGAAGAATTATTTCTGGTGTCTTGCTTACAACACTCCTGCTAATACATCCCAGAATTATGTTTGCTTATTTTGCAACAGTGTTACACTGTTGACTCATATTTAGCTTGTGATCCGCTATGTCCGCCAGATCCCTTTTTGCAGTACTTCTTCCTAGACAGTCATTTCCCATTTTGTATGTGTGCAACTGATTCTTCCTTCCTAAATGCAGTACTTTGCATTTGTCCTTATTGAATTTCATCCTATTTACTTCAGACCATTTCTCCAGTTTGTCCAGATCATTTTGAATTTTAATCCTGTCCCCCCAAAGCACTTGCAATCCCTCCCAACTTGCTATTGTCTTCAAATTTTTTGAGTGTACTCTCTATGCCATTATCTAAGGGTACGTCCAGACTACCTGCCATATCGGCGGGTAGCGATCGATTTATCTGAGATCAATATATCGTGTCTCGTTAAGACACGATATATCAATCCCCGAACGCACTCCCCGTCGACTCCAGAACTCCACTGGAACGAGCGGCGGTAGCGGAGTCGACGGGGGAGCCACAGCCATCGATCCCGCGCTGTGAGGACGGGAGGTAAGTCGGAATAAGATATGTCGACTTCAGCTACGGTATTCCCGTAGCTGAAGTTGCGTATCTTACATCGACACCCCCCCCCAGTGTAGACCAGGCCTAAGTCATTGATGAAGATATTGAACAGAACTGGACCCAGAACTGATCCCTGTAAGACCCCAGTCAATATGCCCTTACAGCTTTACTGTGAACCACTCTCACTTATCACTTTATTATCTTCTAGGTGTTTGCAAACTGATTGCTTCATTATTTGCTCCATTATCTTTCTGAGTACTGAAGTTAAGCTGACTGGTCTGTAATCCCCTGGTTGTCCTTATTTCCCTTTTTATGAATTGGCACTATATTTGCCCTTTTCCAGTCCTCTGGAATCTCTCCCGTCTTCCGTTACTTTTAGAAGATAATCACTAATGGATCAGACCAGTCAGTTCCTTGAGTATTCTAGAATGTATTTCATCAGGCCCTGGTGACTTGAAGACATCTAACTTGTCTAAGTAATTTTTAACTTATTCTTTCCCTATTTTAGCCTCTGATTCTACCTATCTATTGGTCAAAAGAAAATAACTCTGACCCAAAAACTTAACATATTTTATTGCTGTCATAAAAGGTGCTTAATAATATTTCTAGTAATCCTTAGTCATTTGTATATTTCAGATGAAGCAGATTGGTAATGATGGCTACAACCCAACCTCTGTGGCAGAGTGGCTGGACTCCATTGAACTGGGTGACTATACCAAATCCTTTCTGATTAATGGCTATACATCGATGGACCTTGTGAAAAAAATCTGGGAGAGTGAATTAGTTAATGTAAGTTGATCTATTTGTAGCATGAAAAGCAATTCTGCAATGATCAAACTTTTAAATACCCTTCGATGTGTCCCATTATAAATCAAAGAGATAATATGAAAAGAAATAACAATATCAACTGTTCCTATCTCTTATTTATTGTTAAAGATTACAGCAGGGGTTCTCAAACTGGGGGGTCATGACCCATCAGGGAGTCATGAGGTTATTTTGTGGGGGTCATGAGCCATCAGCCTCCACCCCCAAACCACGCTTTGCCTCCTGCATTTATAATAGTGTTAAATATAAAAAAGTGTTTTTTAATTTATAAAGGAGGTCGCACTCAGAGGTTTGCTGTGCGAAAGCGGTCACCAATGCAAAAGTTTGAGAATCACTGGATTACATATTTTATACCTGAGATTAATATACCTTTCATTTCCATTTACTTGGTCCTTCTCTTAATCATGCAACTAAATTGGTATGGTATGAGTTTTGGCTTCAGGAAGACTAACAACTCTTTTAAAGTATGTTTTTCCAAAAGGTACATGAAAACAAAGGTGATAACTATAAAACATATTGTCTCCAGTTTGATTGAGAAGAGTATAGCAACAATACTTGCAAGAAGGTTGCTTATAATTTATTTTTTCCATATACTCAGGCTAGATGAAGCATAGATAAAAGAAACCTTGAATGTACTCAATAAACTATGTTTAAGGAACAAAATATTTTAACTATTCACTTCTGATTGTAACCTTGTTTTCTTCTCTCTCAATTACGATAGATTTGGTGATGCACAAATACGTGGAAGTAACTGTAACGGTGTTATATATTGTCTGTAGAGCAAGTCCAATTTTGCACTGTTATAATGACTAACTTGACAGGAAAACATTATCATATATAACTTCCTCAGAGGTTAAGGTATCTGCAACTGAATTGTTGTCTATTTGTAAAACATGGTTGCTACAATTGCTCCAAGCATCCATACAGACAGCTGAACTGGCCTGTAGGCGGTCCCCTGGCAAAGACCGCTTATGTCACACGGTTTCTGCCCGCCCCACAGAACCACAAGAAGTACTCCTCTCCCTGGTGAAGAGGGCATTGCCATAGTGCTTCTGTGCCCCATCAACCCCTGACTGCCAGAACAGTCCCTTACAGGCCATAGGCAGGCAGGCATAAGTTACAGTAGCTGCTCTAACTTACGCTGGGGAACAACTCCGTGAACCGCAAGGTTGGGGAAAGGGAGGGCATAAGGATGATATAAAGCCATCTTCCACTATCCCCTGAGCTGCACAGAGCACAGCTCAGATGCAGCCCAGAACAGAGACTTGAAAAAAGAGAATTCATAAATTGAAAGATAAAATTATTATGTGATACAATTTCTTCTCCTCACAATGGTCCCATGAAAATCCCATTGCATGTATTTATTAACATGAAAATGGATTGATGTAAGGACCAATTTCTCCCCAGATGTTCTACACATGCATAATGCCCGTTGAATTCATACCTGAAGATAGTTTAGAGGCTAAACTGTCCAGATCCTAGCTCTGACTTTTTTTTTTAAGTATAACTGTGAAGACTGAGACAGAGTCAAAGAAATAAAATCTGGAAAAACTTTATTTCAGAAGTTTACACAGACAAATCACTAGCACTGAGCTGAACAAGGTAATGGGTGGAGAACTTTGTCTCACAGGGCTCCCTGTCCATGCTACCTACTCTAAAATAATTATGCACTCTGAACACTTTGCCAAAATCAATTTGGCAACAAATTACCCTGTAGCTCCCCCCAGTGGCTCTTTAAACCTCATTAAAGGCTTCTGGCCTGATTCTGATCTCACTTAGGCTACGTCTACACTACCTGCCTGAATCGGCAGGTAGAAATTGATCTCTCGGGGATCGAATTATCGCGTCTCGTCGGGACGCGACATTCGATCCCCGAATCGATGTTTGTACTCCACCAGGGGAGGTAGGAGTAAGCGCCGTTGACGGGGGAGCCGCGGAGGTCGATTTGCCGCTGTACTCACAGCGGGGTAAGTTGGCTCCGATACGTCGAATTCAGCTACACTATTTGCGTAGCTGAATTTGCGTATCTTAAATCGACCCGACCCCCGCAATGAGGACGTAGCCTTAGACCAATGTAAATGAGAAGTAACTACACTGAAGTCAGTAGAGTTGCACTACTGTAAAACTGGTGTAAATCAAATCAGAATAGAATCCTAGAATTGTTAAAGATTAACCTTATGTCTCCTTTGAGAATTGTCCCTGCTCATTCCCACTTTGGCAGACACCTTCCGTGATGCCATCAGCTCTAGAATTATTTGAAAAGCAATAACTGTTGTGGCTACGCACCTCTTACCTACCAAACAGAACGCTGTAGATTCAGTTATACAAAATTTCTTACCCTAACAGTTCTCTGTTCCTAACCTTCTGCCATAAGCAGTAGAGGCTCAGAAGTGTCATCTCAGTCTATTCAATATACGTTTTACTAATTTCTTTTCTCTTTTCTTCTTTTCATGTTAATTCTTGTAGATTAGCCTATTAACAACCATATAAAAATATAGTTGTGAGCAAACTTGTAATTTAGGTGAGTATCTACTGTTGTATGCAGTTGTAATTTTTTTTGGAAAGCAGAAGTAGGTTAGAACTGTCAGACTTCTGAATTTTACTGTCTTGCTACAGAGCAGTTTTTATTCTGGTTCCAACATCAGTTCTAGCAATCCCAGAGCAGTTGCCATTTGGGTTACTATACCTAACAAAATGAATATTCCAAGAAAGTCTAAAGAGGAGGGCAGTTTGAGTCTTTGTCTGCAATAGAGGCCAACCCATTTAGCTACTCTAGTTCCTCACTCCATTTTGCTGGCACAAAGCAACTATTTTGATATGCAACTTAACAGCTATGAACTAATGCCTACTACAGTGTCTGTTATTCTTTCCTTAACCTTTTCAAAATTCTCTCTCATTCCCTTGCACCACGGAGTAGAATTGCTTCAAATAGTTGAATCTTTGAAATAACAGGGGGAAAAAGCACTATTCACTTCTTCATGCTGGCTTCCAACTTCCTTCTCTATCCTCTTTCAGGGACCCTGTCTCTGTGATTTAGACTCTGTTAGATTCACTTCCCCTACATTGGAATCAAAGATTTATGACAGCCTCTCAATCCTCCTCTATTGTGAATTTCTCGGGATGGTGAGACAGGACAGAGCTCACATTGTTTTAACAGCCCTGACCTCGGCTTGTCAGACTTAGTACTCAGTTCTCCTTGCCCTGAAAATGGAGTGTTTGTGTTGTGCTCTTATCTTTCAGATTTCCTAGTCCATGAGCAAGGTGAAATTCTATATCCAGATTTAGGTTCACTTTATCTAGCCTGGGTGGATGTTTAGACCTTTTCTAGAACTCAGTCTGGCTCTCTGAAAAAGATTAAGCACATTCTTCTGAAATCGCATAATTTGTCTAAAATGATGACCTATGCTTTCAAGCGGAAATGCGTCTCCATGTCGATTAATAACAAAATGTTCCTTGCTCTTGCTCTGTGTCTTTTATTCCGAACTACTGGTTCTCCCTGAAGAAATCTTGTTCATCTTTCATCTAGATTCATTTATCTAGCAGCCACAGCAGCAGTCTCCCTACACTACAAGAATCTTCTACTTGCATACATTCTAAATGATTTCATCTATGGATGATTAATTTTTATCTTTATCCTGCATAATCATTCAGCTTCATGTGTTCTTAAATTTAATTCTTACCAGACTTCTATCTGCATAGTTTGAGCCTATGGGGAGTGCTCTTTATACCGTCTCTCCCAAATTGCATTAATGGTTTAAATTATTTCCACGAGGTGGGTAAGAGAAATTCAGGCACTTATGGCAGATTGATCTTTCACCGACATCAGCAACAAGGAGATGGTGTTACTTTAAGGATGAATTTAGGGTGAGAATGTATTTTTACAATTTCTCTTGAATTCATCTACTAATCTCCCACTCTTCTTCCCAGAATCACAAAGCTTGCCTGGGAAAGCCAAACTGGATATGAGTCAACAGTGTGCCTTTGTTGCCAAGAAGGCTAACGGCATTTTGGGCTGTATAAGTAGGGGCATTGCCAGCAGATCGAGGGACGTGATCATTCCCCTCTATTGACATTGGTGAGGCCTCATCTGGAGTACTGTGTCCAGTTTTGGACCCCACACTACAAGAAGCATGTGGAAAAATTGGAAAAAGTCCAGCGGAGGGCAACAAAAATGATTAGGGGGCTGGAGCACATGACTTATGAGGAGAGGCTGAGGGAACTGGGATTGTTTAGCCTGCAGAAGAGAAGAATGAGGGGGGATTTGATAGCTGCTTTCAACTACCTGAAAGGGGGTTCCAAAGAGGATGGATCTAGACTGTTCTCAGTGGTACCTAATGACAGAACAAGGAGTAATGGTCTCAAGTTGCAGTGGGGGCGGTTTAGGTTGGATATTAGGAAAAACTTTTTCACTAGGAGAGTGGTGAAGCCCTGGAATGGGTTACCTAGGGAGGTGGTGGAATCTCCTTCCTTAGAGGTTTTTAAGGTCAGGCTTGACAAAGCCCTGGCTGGGATGATTCAGTTGGGAATTGGTCCTGCTTTGAGCAGGGGGTTGGACTAGATGACCTCCTGAGGTTCCTTCCAACACTGATATTCTATGATTCTATGATTCTGTGACTGCACAAATGAAGTTTTAAGTGCTGTAGGCTACCATTTGAAAAATTTGAACAAGAACAGATATTTTCAAAAACCAGTGGTTTATTATTTGAAGCGAACTCAAGGAAGGAATTAATCTCTGTTTAGATATTTTCAATATGGATCACGATCTGCAGAGATTTTCAAAATGAATCTCGCTCTGCGCTCAGATTTGCTATGACCAGGTAGGTGTCCCACTAAGCAGTGTCAGTCTACTCCTGTAGAGCAAAGGCAGGTTCCACAGCTTGACTGAAAAATGCAAACCATATACTGCTGAATTTTGTACAGCTGCTATATGGTTATTCAGCTTTGCTCTCTGTAGTCTGGGCCTAGATGGGATGCTTTTTTTCTCTTTTTTTAGGAGAGTAGTCCATCCATCTACATTCAATTAAGAATTCCTAAGTTCTTTTCCTATGGCTATTTTTACTGCTTAATCTCCCAAGAGTGCCATCTTCAGAGGCAATTCTGGAAGGAAAATGAACGGTTTTTTACTAGTTACATACCAGCAACTGGCATTCTCAGACAGTATTACCTCCTGTGCTATATTTCAAAATAGTTAAAAGGAACTGAGAATGTTTGGAAGCACAGCCCTTTAGACTCTCTCAGAACTTTCATTTTTGACTGCAAAGGTTGCAATTGCTTTTCAAGTGATTGCATGACTTTTGGTGCTGAGAAGTGCTTCCAAGATTGTGGGACTTGTGTGAGTAATATTCTCTGGGAACTCAAGTTATTGGTAAGAAACTTTCCTGTTAAAAATGACTGGAGTTTGATGCTGTTGCCTGAGTCAAATTAGCCAAAGTTGAGCTCTGTGAATATGGACTTATAACAAATATATGTAGTTAAAAATTAATAGATATCAGAGCTGGGTTAGTGACAGTATTTTAAATGTAGGCAGATGACTTTAGAAGAGGCAGCCATGTTGATGTCCCTCATTGGGAGTTCTACTCTGACCCAAATTTTGCATTGTGATCATATGGATACATACATTTTTGCTTGTTAAGAAGGTTTGGTTCTCTGCTAACATTTTACACATTTGGGGCCTGATTGAAAGCCCACTAAAATCAATAGGAATCTTTCCACTTACTTCATTAGCATTTCAATCAGGCCTTTCCTGAAGGGCTGTGGTGGATATGGACATGATATAATACCGATAGTGATGTTTTTTTTCTAGAAATCATGCTTTTAACATATAGACACAGTACTTGTCCCTCAGGGCTTTTACTCAATGGAATGTACCAATTTTACACTCCAGTAAATGATGGTGGAAGAAAGTGCAGAAGGCTCAGAGAACCCATTCACACTCACCCCTGCACAGGGGTCAACCACAATCTTTGTATTCCCAGTGTGCAATGTCCAGGATAATTTAGAATCGGTGATAGTGCTTGATTCTGCAAAAGGAGTGAGATGCATACAAGGCCATCGACTGACCCCTTTATGCAACAAGCACATTCTAGGCACAATGCCTTCAGATGCTACTGCTTTGTGGGGTTGGGTGGGTTGTATTACATTATCATACACGATGGCTTAAATGTCATAAGAGTCCTTATGGTCTGGGGCTTATTTTCGCTTCATCTTATTAAGTTGCCTCTTTGAATCCAGGATTCCCAAAACTACATTAAAATAATACTTAAACCCATCAAAACAAGGTATGCAGATTTAAAATGCATATTTTTTCTTCCACTTTTCTCCCAACCCTCTTATTTTTGAAAATATGAAAAGCTTTTGCAGAATACACCACACAGCGTTTTTTAACAGATTTTCATTCACACTTTATTTTTAGATGGTATTTGTTTCTTCCAAGGCTCCTATCTCTGCTCGAATGCCACTGCGCTAGTAATGTGTGGGGCAGAGCCAGCATAGTAGCATTGAGGGAGAGGAAACTGGGTCCAGCAGAGATTAGACTGGGAAGTGACACTTCCCATCTCTCATTCACACACTTCTGGCTCTGACTCTCCCTACCAGCAGGTTCCTTCTCATTCAGGCCCAGGACTATTACCTCCTCCCCCAAGTATCTTCGCTTTAGAAGGAGATGAGATAAATATAGCCACTTTTCAGCCCTTAACTCAACAGTTTCCCATGTTTTAAATAGTAGAGCCTAATCCAGATTGTAATTAATGCTTTGCAATTTTTTCCAGTAGTAAGAATTTCAAAAGATACTTCATTTATTTTGCACTCCTATAATTTAAAGGAAGTCTATCAAAAGCCCAAAATTTAACCTATCTAACTATTTTCAGTACTTTACAATTGTGATTTGTGATCTTGAAAAGTTTGCAAACAGTCATTTTGTTCAGCTGTTCCAGTGTAGTACGTATATTGGACTCTTGGTTGCACACAGCTGTGCTAGATCTTCAAAGATTACAGCCAACGTGAAATGACTGAACCTGTCTATTATTCTCTGCAGATGTATATGATAGTTATATTAGGAACCCGGTATTTCTTGCTTGCCTAGTTATTATGGGAATCTTTAAAGATTTCTAGCAGGCAGCTTGAGTTACAGTTCTTTCAGCTACTAGTTATGTAGTCTATATATAGAGGTGATTAGCATATCTAAGAAATTCCTTTTAGTTGCATTTTGAGCTGTTTTATATATAAAGAACCCCAAATATACAATCCACATGTGGGTATATATGTAAATAACCTCAAGTCTGAAACAATAAATTCATGTATATGATTGATTTGGAGGAATGTGTAGTGGGAAAAGCTTCAAAATTCATTCAAATACATGCTCCCAGCTTGTCTGTTTGCAAACATCTGCTATATAATATAAATAGTAGGACCAAATACCTACAGTTAGGCAGTTTTTTGTGGGTGTTTGACAATAGGATGGTTACTCATATACATAAAACATGACATTTGCAATCACATTTTCATAACACTGCAAAGGAATTGAATGACTGTTATCTTGGCATGTTTTTTTCTTGATGATGCTAAGCTGTGTGTATGAATTTGCTCTATAGCTCCTGGGAGTAATAAAATTCTATTGCATATATTAAATTAATTTGGTGCAAGCTGGTGCAACTGTAATCCCAAATGACAACTCTTAGATGACTAGTTCTTTTTGAAATAGTATTAGTAATACGTTGTGTTCAATAAGCAAATTGTATGAAAACTATGTATATTGTAATTTGTTTCCCCATCCCCTGTATGGTTAAGTGTTCAACATGTCCAGGATACGTACTGAGCTCCTCAAAGATCTTTTTATTGTACTGGGTTGTTTTTTGGTTTGGGGTTTGTTTTTGTTTTTACGGGGGGGAAGAGGGCTGTGTTGTGCGAGGATGGAAATGCTCAGTACTGTACTCATATAGGTCAATTTCTTCTGTTGGCTCTTGCCTTCTGGAATCCTTTTCTTCCCACTTTGAATAATGGTAATGGCCTTATCAGTCACTGAGTCCTTGAACATCTATGGTTGTTGCTGGTTTTTCAGAACCTATTGTTATGCTTTTAATATTGCTGTCTTCTGCCAGATGTCCTATTGGAAGTTAACAATACTTGATATCCCACAGTCATGTGTCCAATGTGGCAACAAGTTACTTCACTACCTTTGGATTCTCTGCTGAGGTGATGCTTGTTTTATGAGTGTCCTGCACTGACATTATCTCCTGTGGATTGTGATTGCCTCACCTGTTGTCTGGCCTGATGCACAAACTGTTTATCCTGCTCTTGATGGTAATACAAAACACCTTTTAACTATATCAGCAACTTTAGCCTGTGCTGTTTCTAAGTGAAGGTTAGGATACTGTGCAAGCCCTGGCAATTTTTCCAAGTTTTCCCCTGCACTACCATCTGTTCCCACTTCATCTTGGATCTCAACAAGGCTCAGATTCAGGGGAAAGTGGGTGGAAAAATAGTTCCTTTTGTTAATAAGAAGTAGTTTGTTCAGTTTTACAATATACATAGGAGGAAAACAGAAGGTATGGAACGTTTCCACTGTGAATCTCATCAAAGGTATAAGTAGTTAGCTGGTGAAATAGTGAATTTCTTTTCATCTATCTTGTGCAATTCTTCTTCAGAAACTAA
This sequence comes from Chrysemys picta bellii, assembly GCF_011386835.1. Taxonomy (NCBI): domain Eukaryota; kingdom Metazoa; phylum Chordata; order Testudines; family Emydidae; genus Chrysemys; species Chrysemys picta. The sequence goes on along the minus strand of NC_088791.1, from coordinate 86,335,198 downwards.
TTAATGAGACAATATATGTAAATATAACATAATCAGTTTACCGCTATATTTAATATTCTTTGGAGTTTGTCAATTTAATAAAAATAGTTCACTCATTCTGATAAAAGTTACAAATAACATGACCATTATAACAAGTTTGATTTAGCAAACCTTGTAATTGAAAATGTCATAGTTCTTTAAATTAGTTTTCAATTTCCCTGTGAAATTTTTAAATTTAAGGTCTTCAGTAACATAACCATGCCTTATAACAATGCCTCCTACTCCTCTCCTGATAGGCAAATGTTTGTTTTTATATTAGGACTGTTTTAAAGACAAGTTGCAGGTTTTTTTCCTGTCTGTCTTTCCTTAACACCTCCACTCTTTCTAAAACATGTTACAATCAGGTACTGAAACTGCTGATTGACAGCAATTTTAAGCACTAATAATCAAAGCTGAGCAATGTTAGAATCTATTGTGTTTTACTTGCAGGAGCATTTTCTTATAATGGAACACTGTGCAGCACAAATGAGTCATTTATTATGTAAGATGTGTTTCTATTATAGAAAGTTTCTCTGTTTGTTGAAGCAGAGGGTGCCCTCCTGGAAATATCATAATGAAGTCTTCCATCATAGAGGAAAAAAATAATCTGCCATATCACCTAATCAGCTCTATTAAATCTCAATGTTTTCCTTCTGAAGTTTCAGCATAGTATCTCCATTTCTAGGAAGCACAAGAGCAGGATAATAAACTCAAGAGCAACGTAAGCATTCCCACTGCCCTTAAGCAAGTAGAAAATTACTGACCCCTGCCCCCACACTCACACACTTCACAGCCCACAGTCGCACAGACAATAAACAAATAAAATAGTTACCGTAGGCAACTATTTGTTCTGCCTATAGTATAAAGTAATTATACTTTACCTTCTTAACTCTTTTGGTATCAGTGAACATACACTGCAAATCCAATAAAATGGGACATGCAGTCAAAAGATGTGTTCCCTGTCCAGCTATCTTAATTCACATTATTTAAGACATTTAATCACCAGAAAAGCCTCATGAGACACACATCTCCTTTTGTTCAGGTCCTAGCAAACATGCAGTCATACAACAGTATCCTTCAGTACCATAAAAAAAAATTATATAATAGAAGGTTTCAGAGTAGCAGCCGTGTTAGTCTGTATCCGCAAAAAGAACAGGAGTACTTGTGGCACCTTAGAGACTAACAAATTTATTAGAACATAAGCTTTCGTGGACTACAGCCCACTTCTTCGGAAGCTTATGCTCTAATAAATTTGTTAGTCTCTAAGGTGCCACAAGTACTCCTGTTCTTTTTATATAATAGAAGACACTCCCTCTAAAATCACTGAACAGTGATTATTTAAGTTTTGTCTTTGGATTCAAAAGCCTTTTTATAAATTCCTTAAAGTCAGGTAATGTTTGTGCTAATTTTGATGGAACAAATTGTTTGTCAGGTTGAGGATGCTACCTCCCATAGTTTTGGCTGCAGGCATTTAAAAATAGATTAGGTTGTGTGAAGACTGTATTCGAAGTCCATGGTAGATTATGTCAGCACAAATATACGGGGGCTAAAGTTATGAGCACATTTATACAGTGTTGTAAACCAATTTTGCTGCCTTTGTTTGGGAGAAACTTTGGTCAGTTGTAGAGGTCACAATGAAGAATCCCCAGTTCATTGGAAAGTGAAACCTACGGAGTTTATTTATATAATGCATCCACATACTGCAGTACCACCCTTTGCTTTTACAGGGACATTGTCAATTTTCAGAGAGTGCTCCCTTTGAATAGCTTTCTCAGGGGGAAAAAATGTTTAAAACATTAAAAATAATGTTCTTCTTCGAGTGCTTGCTCATATCGATTCCAAGTAGGTGTGTGCGCGCCATGTGCATGATCATCGGAGAATTTTTACCCTAGTAACACCCGGTGGGTCAGCTGTGGAGTTCCCTGGAGTGGCGCCTTCATGGCGCTGGATATATACCCCAGCCGACCCAGCGCCCCCTCAGTTCCTTCTTACCGCCCGTCATGGTCGTTGGAACTGTGGAGCGCAGCATAGCTGTCCTCCACTCTCCCTAGCTTTTACTTCCCGGTTTAGATATTGTTGTAGTTATATAGTTATAGATTTAGTGTAGTACAGTAGTTGATAGTTATAGATTTAGTTTTATAAGTGAAGTTAGCGGGCTGGAAGGGGTCCCTCCCCCCCTTTCTCCCGGCATGCCACCCGGGCTCATGCCCAAGGCTCCAGGTTTTAAGCGGTGCTCAGCCTGTTCGAAGCCTATGCCAACGGGAGATCCCCACGACTCTTGTTTAAAGTGCTTCGGGGAGTCTCACCAGACCGAAAAGTGCAAGATCTGTAAGGCTTTCAAGCCTTGAACCAAAAAGGGGCGGGACTTTAGACTCAAACAGCTCCTTATGGAGGCGGCCCTCAGCCCGGACCCTCCTTCGGCACGCCAAGTTCCGGCACTCAGTGCCTCGGTGCACAGTGCTCCGGCGGCGACTTCCCGTACTGCACCGCGAGGAGACGCAGATAGAGTCCCACGGCACCAGCCTTCGCCAGCACTGCATCCACCGCAAGCACCTCGGCGCCGATCCCTGTCCCCAGGTCAGAAGAGACCTCGCAAACCGTAGGGGGCTGCCTCCCAACAACAGGCACCGGCACCCCCCTTACCAACCTCGGATTCACGTCCAGGACCGGAGCGACCGAGGATACAGGTGCCGATATAGGCACCGTTGACTCCAGCACCAGCAGAAGGGCCATTGAGTCCAGCACAGACTGGCTCCCCGACCCGCACCATGGTTGAGCCCTGTCTTCCATCGACACCAGAGATGTTTGCGATGGCGAGGGACCTCATTGCCCTTACAGAACTGGCACCGATTCAGCTGATGCCCCATCCCGGATAGCGTTGCCCATCATCCACACCATTCAGGCTAACGCCAAGACAATATGGCAGACCCCTGCCTCTATCCCACCTACTGCCAGAAGGATGGAGAGGAAATACTTTGTTCCCTCTAAAGAGTATGAATACCTGTATACTCACCCTCAGCCGTGTTCACTGGTGGTGTCCTCAGTGAACGCAAGGGAACGGCATGGTCAACAGGCTGCAGTGCCCAAATCTAAAGACGCCAAGCACTTCAATTTATTTGGACGCAAAATTTACTCAGCAGGGGGGCCTACAGCTCAGAGCCACAAACTAACAGGCGCCCTTGAGCCGCTATGATTATAACTCATGGAACTCCATGGGTAAATGTAAGGAGTTGATTCTCCGAGAGTCCAGGGATGAGTTTGGGGCTTTATTGGAAGAGAGCAAAAAGGTGGCTAGGACCTCCTTATAGGCCTCTCTTGATGTAGCGGACTCTGCTGCTAGGACCCTGGCGTCGGGCATAGCTATGTGACGCATCTCCTGGCTTCAGGTGTCTGGCTTACCGCCAGAACTGCAACAGATGAGCAGGGCCTGTTCTCAGACAAAACGGATTCTCGGTTACAGAGCCTAAAAGACTCCAGAACCATCATGCGCTCCCTGGGGATGCATGTCCCAGGTACCCAGTGCAGGCCCTTTAGCCCACAGCTTCAAAGGTTCTACTCTCCCCCTCGTCCAAGGCAAGACTTTTACAGAAGACGTGGACAAGGTGGTAGAAGGAGATCCACCGGCCACCAACCCGGTCAGAACCAAGGCCCTCCTAAACCATCATCAGGGCCCAGGCAAAATTTTTGAAGGTGCGCCCGAGGATGGCATACTAGTCACCACCCAGGATCCTTTCCCTCCATTTCGAGATCATCTCTCCCATTTCCACCATGCATGGTCCCTTATAACTTCAGACCGATGGGTTCTTTGCACAGTGGAAAGGGGATTTTTCTCTCCAATTTTCTTCCCCCCCTCTCCATGCTCCCTCCCCATCCCTCTTCAGGGACCCCTCTCATGAGCAACTCCTTATACAGGAGGTCTTTACACTCCTGTCCATGGGAGCGATCGAGGAGGTTCCATCGGAGTTAAGGGACAGGGGGTTTTACTCCCGCTATTTCCTAATCCCCAAGGCAAAACGGGGATTTCGACCCATTTTAGATCTGCGCGGACTCAACAAATTCATGGTAAAGTTGAAGTTCCGCATGGTCTCATTGGGGACCATTATCCCTTCCCTGGATCCTGGAGACTGGTACGCCACCCTCGACATGAAGGACACGTATTTTCACATAGCGATTTATCCTCCGCACAGGCGCTTCCTTCGCTTTGTGGTAAACCACGAACATTACCAATTTGCCGTCCTTCCCTTCAGGCTGTCCACGGCTCTGAGAGTGTTCACCACATGTATGGCAGTCTTAGACTCCAGACTCACCCGCGCTCTCCTGCCGAACACTCGTTTTCAGACTATTGCAAACATCATCCGCAGTCTCCAAAGCTTCCCGTCTTCCACAATAAGGACGTGCCTCGGCCTTCTGGGGCACATGGCGTCGTGCACTTACGTAACCAGGCATGCCAGACTTTGGCTTCGCCCACTTCAGGCCTGGGTATCAATGGTGTATCATCCGGGTCGGGACAGCCTGGACATGGTGGTCACGGTTCTGGAGTCCGTCTTGTCCTCCCTCAGATGGTGGCTGAGCCATACGTTGGTGTGTGAAGGGGTACCATTTCATGCCCCACAACCTTCCTTATACCTTGTCACAGATGCATCATCTCTGGGCTGGGGCGCCCATATCGGGTAACACCAGACACAGGGCCTTTGGACCACGTCCGAACTAACTCTGCACATCAATGTCCGAGAATTGATGGCAGTACGCCTAGCATGTCAGGCGTTTCATGGTCTCCTACATGGCCATTGTGTGGCAGTCCTCACAGACAACACCACGGCCATGTTCTACATCAACAAGCAAGGGGGAGCCGGTTGTCCCCCCTATGCCAGGAGGCCATTCGCCTGTGGGAGTTTTGCACAGTCCACTCGGTACATCTGATGGCGTCGTTTCTCCCAGGAGTCCAGAACATACTGGCAGACCGTCTCAGCAGGTCATTCCAAACTCACGAGTGGTTGATTCGTCCAGATATCTTATGATTATCTACTTAGCCAAATGGAAGCACGTCTCCTGTTGGTGCGAGCAGCATGCCACGCCTCCCTTGCAGGCGTTGATACCACTTATACTGGACTATCTCCTATCCCTAAAAGAGCAGGGCCTTGTGATATCATCTGTCAGGGTGCACCTGGCAGCTATCTCGGCATTCCATCCAAGAGAACATGCTTCCTTCGTCTTCTCTAACCCGATGGTCGTCAGATTCCTAAAGGGCTTAGATCACCTATATCCACAACTATGTCAACCGGTTCCGGCATGGGACCTTAACCTGGTCCTCTCCAGGCTCATGGGGCCCCTGTTCGAGCCAATGGCTACCTGCTCACTCCTTTACCTATCTTGGAAGACAGCCTTCCTTGTAGCCATCACTTCAGCGAGGAGTGTTTCTGAAATCAGAGCCCTCACGTCGGAACCTCCGTACACAGTCTTCCATAAAGACAAGGTGCCGCTTCGCCCCCACCCTGCCTTTCTCCCCAAGGTGGTATCCGCTTTTCATGTGAACCAGGATATCTTCCTCCCGGTCTTCCATCCTAAGCCGCACGCTATGCGGCAAGATCAATGTATGCACTCTCTGGACATGCGCAGGGCCCTCACATTCTATATCGAGCGTACAAAGCTGTTTAGGAAGACGACTCAACTCTTCGTTGCAGTGGCTGTCCGGATGAAAGGCCTACCGGTCTCCTCGCAATGTATCTCCTCTTGGATCACGTCCTGTATTCGTGCTTGCTACGACTTGGCTGGTGTCCCGATGCCACGCCTCACCGCTCACTCCACGAGGGCTCAAGCCTCCTCGACCGCTTTCCTGGCACAGGTTCCAATCCATGTGATCTGTAGAGCGGCAGTTTGGTTCATACCTTTGCCGCTCACTACACGTTAGTGCAGCAGTCTAGAGACGATCCCGCATTTGGCTCAGCGGTTCTGCACTCAGCGATGTCTCACTCCGACCCCACCACTTAGGTAAGGCTTGGGAGTCACCTAATTGGAATCGATATGAGCAAGCACTTGAAGAAGAAAAAACGGTTACTCACCTTTGTAACTGTTGTTCTTCGAGATGTGTTGCTCATATCCATTCCAAACCCACCCTCCTTCCCAACTGTCAGAGTAGCCGACAAGAAGGAACTGAGAGGGTGCTGGGTCGGCTGGGGTATATATCCAGTGCCATGAAGGCGCCACTCCAGGGGGCTCCACAGCTGACCCACCGGGTGTTGCTAGGGTAAAAATTCTCCGACGATCATGCACGCAGCGCGCACACACCTAATTGGAATGGATATGAACAACACATCTCGAAGAACAACAGTTACAAAGGTGAGTAACCGTTTTTTTAATTCAGGTTCTTCTGTTCCTTCATAGTTTTGAGAGATCTTTATTGTGGGTCTCAGCCCATCTAAAACATGCCTAGAACCACATCTTCCTCCATCCCCTCCCTCCTCATTGTATATGTTGCTACCTAGGCTTCTTTCCCTTTCAGTTGCTTTGGCAGGCAGCAACACAACATTCCTAACCACCCAGCTCACCTCCCTGCTGTATCCCCTGCCAAGGACTGGAAACCACCATCCTGGCTCCCCAACCTGCTTGCTGCTTGGGCTTCACCAGCTCCTGTGCAGGGAGCCCAGTTATGAAATAGAAGAGTTATGAGTGGACTCTGGCTCCTGTGGAGGAAGACATGAAATCCTGAACTTTCCCAGGTGCCTTTCCCTGCCTCTTCCCAGCCAGATTTAGTAATGATGGAAATAACAAAGAGCTTGGCAACAATTTTAGTCACAGAGATAGTGAGGAAAAGACAGATTTTAGAGACCTTAGTTTTTGTTCTACAACAGGATTTGGGGGTGATAACTCCTCCCTCAGGTATCTACAAACACCAACATTGTTGGCATAGGTGAGGGCAGCATTTTGGAAATGTCAACAGTGGTGTAACAGGAAAGAGGAGAAGCTGTTTTCACTTTAGCTGGAAAAGGCCTGTTGCATTCCCAGAAAGTGAGGGATTGTAGCCATCAATACATTTGAGATATTGTCCATTTTCTTTAATGTCCTAAGAAATGAAGCTTCTGTCACTTCTCATGGGAAACTATTCCATATTCTAATAGACCTCACTGTTGGGAATCCTTTGATATGCAATCTGCATTTTCTTTCATTAATTACATCCCATTACCTCTAGTTCAGGGGTTCTCAACCTTTTTCTTTCTGAGGCCCTCAACATGCTATAAAAATTCCACGGCCTTGCATATGCATAGTTTTCTGCACATAAAAGCTAGGGCAGGTGTTAGGGGGTAGCAAGCAGAGCAATTGCCTGGGATCCCATGCAACAGGGGCCACCGCGAAGCTAAGTTGCTCAAGCTTTGGCTTCAGTCTCTGGTGGCAGGGCTCAGGGTCCCAAGCTTCAGCCCCATGCAGTGGGGCTTTGGCTTTCTGCCCTGAGCCCAAGCGAGTCTAACACTGACCCTGTTTGAAGGACCCCCTGAAACCTGCTTGCAGCCCCCCGGGGGTCCCGGATCCATGGTTGAGATTCACTGCTCTAGTTATACCTTCTTCTGCAACTCCAAATAATAAATCTTCAATCTTAGCACCTACACCATTTAAATATTTATAAGAAGTTGTTATTGTTCCCTTCCCTTAGTAGACACAATGTAACCAACCTATGCATACTTAGCTCTTTTGATCTTTTTTTATCTCAGTTTCTCCAGCCTCCAGGTTTTGGGTTTTATTTTTTTAGTTCTAAACATTCTTCTCAAACTCATATAAAGAAGTTAAAATACTATTTTCTTCAGAAGCAATATATGGACTTAAAAATTCCTTTATTGTATAATTTGAACAGGAATTTAGGAAAGCTGGGGTAGAAGTGTGTGCATCTCCAGTGATACACAGAACAGTACTCATATAATGAGTTTGCAGTATGGCTGGTTTAGATCTGTTTTTCTTAGTTTGCTAAAAGAACTTGAGAGAGAGCTTTCCACTTAGCCATGAAAAATGGCACCAATATGGTTCTAAGCATTGGGAAAATCCTGTACAATGTTAACTCTATGGCTGTTCAGGATCAGGAAGAAAAAGTAAAATAAACATTTTGATTTGGGTACCTAGCCACTAGCAAATGGTACAGACACTGAAAAAAGGTAGTCAGATTCTGATCTCATTTACACTGTTGTAAATCCACTGACGGTGGGAGTTACTCTGGATTAACAACAATCTAACAGATCAGAATCTAGCAAAGTAGTATTTATATTTGTCTCCCATAGCAACTATTCCTAGTCAGAAAAGAAAACCTAATTACATATCCATTCTCCTAACTGCTATTTTTATTATACATACAGGAATCAGCCCAAGGTTTTGGCCATCCTGCTTTCCTCAGGGGTTACACATCCAAGATGCAACACTACTATTTAAAACAACATCAGAGAGTCAAAACTAAACATCAGGGGTAGACGCAGCTGAGCTGCCACACAGCTGATCGGCCAGCTACATCATCAAAGAGGATCCCCCCTCATCATCCCCTCTTCATGCGTAAGCCACCTGAAGAAACAAAATGCACATCATAATAACTACTGAAAATACTTGTCCTTTCAATAATCAACAAAGGAATCCATATACTGTACAGCAATAGAGCAAGATTTATGAAAATCTATATAAGTGAATAAAGTGAATTAAACATTCATGTTCCCCCACCCAGGATGTTTCTACAATGTTTTCAATAAATATAACTAAACACAAATCAGTTTGTGCTTCCTGTCTTATGAGTTCAACATCTGGAAGACCTATATTAACAATAACATTGATGCAGTACCTGAGGAAGATTGGATGGCAAAACTCTGGGCCGATTCCTAAATGTACATTATAAAAAGAGTAATAGAGAATGGATATGTATGTGATTTCTTTTGTTTGAACGAAGAACAATTTGCTAGGGGGTGTAATAAATTTAAATGCTGTGGAACCTATTCTCTTTCTTCTTACTAATCCTATTAGCACTGGGATCTTGGATGGGATCACATAGGTTAATGGTGTCTATATATACCATTAACCTATGTGATCTGGTTTGATATGCCATTTTGTTTTTGTTAGTTTGTGGCTCCCTGGAAAGTGGAAATACAAAATGTGAATTAGGTGGAGAAATGAGATTGAGGAGTTGAATGTAATAGTAATATTAAATAAGCTTGTCATTTTGTCAAGATTTTTAAAATACAAGAGGATTTTCATAATAGATCTGACTCTCCTCCCACTTAAACTAGTATTATATTACAGTAACTCAGTTGCCTTTAGTGGAGTAACTCCTGACTGACACTGGTGTAGGTAAGAAGAGAATTGTGTCATAGTGTATATATATCCACTGCATCTTTAGAATCAATGGTATTGAGATCTAATATGCTCTCATGCTTAAGTGGGGGATTTAATATAGCAAAAGAGGGGGGAAAATCACACCTGAATAAAAATGAGCAAACCAACTGAAGCTGACCTATAACCAAAGTTTGCACATACATTCTTCCCAGCAATACACCTTGCAGAAGTTACAACTACCTATCAACAAATAAAGCCTTTTCATTTATTAAGTAAATGTTGTTCTTCACAGTAACAAAAATAGTTATGTTCCTGAAGTCATGACAGTTTATGTTACATCATCTAAGGCTGTATTTAGTTCTTATCTTAGCCTTTTAGTACTCTTGGCCTCAACCAGATTATAATTGAAACACAAAATACCTTATTAATATCTAATGATTATCTTTTCATTATGTTACAAATTACCATGCAAACCCCAGCCTGATGGATTAAAACATTCTCAAATTAAATTTTAGATATGTTCAATTTGTGTTGTATGTGCCAATGTGATCAGTTCCATAATAAGTAAATCTCCATGTTAACCCAGCTCCCCAATATTTGTCATGTCACTGTCAGAAGACAAAATGATGCAGGTGCCTCATAACATCTGTATGTTTTAAAAATAGTGGCATGTAATAAAATATTGAAATGTGTTTTATATTGGAGTGCTTTATAGTTATGGAACTCCTGGTCCTGAGAAGAATATAAGTATAGTGGTGATTTAGCATTGGGGCTCGCACCAGCCAGGCTTTCATATACCCACCCTGGTGATGTCCAGTGACTAAGTGAACTGTTCAGGAGTCCACTTACGTCATCAGACCTCATTTGCACTGGAATCATTCATTCCTCATCTACACGGTGTGACATGACTAGGATGAAAGCATGGAGAAGAAGGAAAGGAGAGAGGATGGCTGTTGGGTGGGGTAGTAAACTATGTGATCATAACATAAAGCAAAGGTCAGGGTCAAACGTAGGAGGACATGGAAGGGGTTGTTATTAGGTTAGTTAGAATACCACAACAGGAAAGAATAAAAATAGGCAAGGGACTAACATACATGGAGTGTGTGTGTGTCATACAACACAGAGAGAAAAGGTTTATTTAAAAAAAGAAAAAATAGATGCGGGTTTATTTAATAAACAAAAAATTAAAGATATATAGTAGCAGTTAGTTGTGAAGTTCTATCACATGCAAGATTATTTTCCCATCTCCATTTTCCTTTGGTCTGTAAATGGAGTAGTTTGCAAACTCTGGGGCAGGGAACTATCTTCATGCATTTCTTGAAAGCCATTAGAACACTATTCAAGATATTGCCCACAACTGTAGACTGTACTGTTGATAATTAATGTTTATATAATACCAAAACGGAGCTCTGGAGAAAACTGGAAAGACCCAGACCATGTTTCAAAGCATCTACCATGTATCAGACAAGACAAAACACAGGACCTCATATCAAGTGGTATGGCTTGCATGAAGAGTTCACTGGAGAGTAGACCAATGCAGGAAGGATGGTTTGAAGAAGTGGATTTTAAGGTGCTATGCTTGGTAGTAAATTTTTATTTTGGGTGGTGCATTAATCTAATTTGCTTTTTCACTGTAAAATTTGTGAATGGTCTTTGGAACGCTGATAAGGAGCAAAAGGGCAACTGCCTGCCTCCTTCTCTGCATTTCCTCAGGCATGCTCTTTGCATACAGCTATTCCCATTTAATTTGAGTACACTCCATTTACTCTCATGAAGCAGGGTGCTATAAGCAAATCAGAAGGGATTTCATGTTTAGTGCTGCCCATTTACTTTATTTCCACAAGTAAGCCAGGTTTATTGCTCTATTTTGTAGCTCTAATATGTACTGTATTTCAGTTTAAGTATGCATTGGTTGTTTGTCTCTCTTGTAAGGAGCAAAGGGGTAAATTTTGTTCACAGTTCCGTATAGATCTGCAAACAAGGAAGTGAACATTTTTATTTGGATTTGGTAATCGTTTATTTGAGTTCACTCTTCCATGTCACAACCTACAAGACAAATATACAGTAGAACCTCAGAGTTATGAACACCTCAGGAATGGAGGTTGTTCGTAACTCTGAAATGTTCATAACTCTGAACAAAACATTGTGGTTGTTTTTTCAAAAGTTTACAGCTAAATCAGAGATCGGCAACCTTTGGCACGCAGCCCATCAGGGAAATCTGCTGGCGGGCCAGGCCGGTTTGTTTACCTGCAGCATCCGCAGGTTCGGCCGATCGCAGCTCCCACTGGCCGCGGTTCACCGTTCCAGGCCAATGGGGGCTGTGGGAAGTGGCGCGGGCTGAGGGATGTGCTGGCCGCTGTAAGATAGCTGGCAGTTTGGCTTGTGTATATGCATTCATGTCAGAGTGTGTGTATATGTCCCTTTCTATCTATCTAATTTACCTACTTATATGGGTCATCGGTATTTTAGTAACCCAGGATGGATGTTCAATATATTACTTGTTATGCGATGCTCAAGGAGGTTTAAAATGTATGAACTATTTATTATAGTAAGGCAGTCTGAGGAGTATAAATGTGTAAAAGCTATATACAAATTCAATAACATGAAAAGGGGGCATTATACTCACTAAACAAGGTGATGTAATTTAAACCATAGCTATCTGATCTGCTTCTTATGTTATGGATATCTGGCTCACTTCCTCCCTCCCCTACCTTCTAAAGTTGAATACTTCTCAGTTTCCTGCTTTTAAACAGTATTGAAAGCAGTAGTACTGACAAATCAGGAGCAATGCCATTCTCATGGGGTTTCTGACCTAATCAGAATTTAGGAAGTTCACATTTTTCAGTAGATTCAAAGCTAAGATATTTAATACAAGTATTTTAGAGGCTGAAATATTTAACTGGACAGTCCCAGAATTCCTTCACACTGCAAAGGATGTTTTATGCCAAAACCACACCTTTTCCAACTGATGCCCAAAGGGGGCATTGTGTGGCAAAATGCACCATTAAGATAATCATCCATGCACGCACTAGAATAAGAAGGCCAATTCAGGTTAAAATATATTCCAATCATTAGGTGAAATAATTGAAGTGTAATAATGCAGAGCCACTAGACAGATGGAAGGCTGCATGTTTTTCACAGACACAGCTGTTAAGTAAAAGGCTCAATGCAAATATTAACATTCAAGCACATCATGGAGAATATGGGACACTTCCCAGATGATTTTATTTCTATTTACAAAAAACTGGCTTGAGAGAAAGATGCTTTTTCTCCCAAAGGTGTCATGCTTTTGGAAGGGAAAATTCAACTCTCTTCCTGAAACTATCTTCCAGAAGTTTCAAAAGCTAAGAAGCACATTTGTGCATGAACCAACTTGGAATTGTATCTTATATAGGAAGATCACCTTTTGAAATGTCAGACATTTGAAATAAGCAAATTATTAGTGTTTTCTTTAAACTAGTTGTGCACACTCTGAGTCAAATTAAGCCCTGGCATAGGTGGGCCTTATGAAATAAATGGAGTTACATCAGTTTACAGTCAGGCTGAATGTGATTCCATGTGAGAAAACAGAATAGAAATTATTTATCCAAAATGTGAGAGGCTGGAAGTATTATGGCTGTAACATACTGCAGAATATAGCACATCTATTAGGGAAGTGGAAAGGATTGTCACACATCTGGTTTTTAGCCTTGCCATGCTATACAGTGTTAATTTTCCTGGCATGCGTGGCACAAAATATAGCAACTACTACTGCTTGCTTTTGTACCCTAGCCTTTTAGTGATGGTAATGATGAATTGACAGTGTCCAGCACAGGCATTAATTGAGGATTAGTCTTATTTTGTATTATATGTTATATTTGGGGGGGAGAAAAGTGTAGAATAATCCAGTGTAGAACAGACTTTCATCTGAGCTGTTGTGTTATGCTTGTCTCATATCCCAAATATTTTCTGCCAAATCCTGCATTACTTACTTGGGAAAAATTCACATTCAGGTAATTTGGGGCCTGACTTTCAGAGATACTGAACATCTACAGCTCACACTGACTTCAACTGAAGATATGGGTGCTCAACAGCTCTAAAAATCAGGCCTTCTGAATTTTGCCTGAAGGAGTACTGAAAGCTGGCCCAAACTGTACTTCATACGATAAGTTCAAAGAAGGATGATGTTCTTTGTGAATTTAATTGCAGAGTAATCAGAGTCCATTCTGTGCTTGGCAGCAAAAATAAGACACCTTATACCCAAACACACACTGAAAATATAGATCCAAATGTGTCAGCTAGATTCAGTTGACTATGTGCTTCAGTTTTGCAGATATGAAAACCCTTCTTACCTGCAGCGCCATATAGTGAGCAGAGCTGGGCAAAAAATTTTGGCCAAAACCTTTTTCGGCAGCACTAAAACATTTTGCAAATTCATGTCTGTTTTGCCGTTTTGCCAAACTGTTCATGTAAAACAAAATACAAAAGTGTTGAAACATTTCATTTTGACATTTTTTAAATGAAACGTTTTGATTTTTCAGTTTGAAATTACTTTTTGTTTGACCTTTCCTTCAAATTTATTTTTAAAAAGTCAAAAATGTAAAATAATTCTCAATTGAAATGAAACATTTTGTTTCAGATTGAACCAAATTTTTCATTTGACCCAAAACATTGTTTTTACTTTTCACCTAATTTTGATGTGCTTGACCCCCCACATTTTTTTTTTAATTTACACAGCTTTGGTAGTGAGATCTGTCACAGGCTCATAAGGATTCCAGTTTAATTCTGTTGTCCTAGTCACAGAAAAATCAGGAGGTACACATGTAAAACTCATCAACTTTAGGTTGCACCCCTCTGATGAGTTAACGGTTGTGAGGCAAGCCTGAATATGTTGGTTAACTGTTGTAAAAATAATGACTTAGAGCCAAACTGTCAAAAATTATCTTAAGCCAGGCTCAATTTGTGTGTGCACTAAGTTACATGTATGCACAGTTTGTGTACATTGTTGTCTGGCTATACCAAAAGGAGAACAGGAGACATTTGACATGGGTTTAATCAGGCTACAGCTTTATTATTAGATGTCTGGGACTATCTAGCATATAAAAGTATACAGTGCCAGTAACCCCATGTTTAGTCCATAATTACCTGGGGGGCTTTTACCACCTTTTTCCATCTAGGTCCCTCCAGCAAATCCATTGCTGGGACCTTACCATCCCCCCTACCCCCCTTAGGATGGTTAAGGTGGGCTATAAGAATGGGGGATTGGCTCCCTGCCGTACCAATCATAGGAGTCCCCTAACACCCCCCATTTGTTCCTTTAATTAACACCTCTTTTTAAGTCCTTTTCCATGCCATTTATCTGGTCACTGTATAACTTCCCTATGGAGTACCTGCACTGGACATCCACCCTACATTTAAAAAATGAGTTGCGACATACAGCCTACCGCCCTTCATGCCATGCCATGCATGAACAGAACCCTTCCTGAACCCGCTGTGGGGAAGGCAAAAAAAACCCAACTGCACCCAAGCCAATGTGGTAGTAAGGGAAAAATTCCTTCCCAGCCCCCCTAAACAAGGGGCAGCAGCTAGCGCAATGCCCACAGCAGGTCTTGACCAACCCTGGTATTTCACCACCTAAACGGGAGGGAGGGTGGCTCCTGCTTCAGCCTGCTCCATGTAAAAGGAAGGCTTCAGGTGCAGAGCTGCCCCTTTTAAACCCTCATTCCTAGGGGATGAGTCAGGGACCACGCTGACCCTTTTGCAGCAGTTTTCATCTCCCCCTGCCATAAAGCACTGTTCCCTTTATTTGGCCAGCTAGCCAAATACTCCCCACACTGACCCCCATGCTTAAAGGTGCAGGGCGGTCATTGGTGACCATATTACTTATACAATGCACAGTTGATGTGTGTAAATTGTTGGTGCCTGAATAATAGTGTGCAAAAATGTTGCCTAAGGTTGGGTGTGCACAAGTGGGTTTTTAAATGTGGCCCAGAACACTGTGTCAACTCTATTTAAGATCTGTAATAATTGCTTCTCTCTTGTATCCTAATGTTCTGAACAAGAGAGTAAACACCATGCTAATGAAATTTACAGATGTTACTTGGAGGCATTGCAAACACAAGTGAAGACAGAGAAATAGTACAAAGAAACCTAGATGGACAGAAAATAATAAAATGAGAAACATGAAAGTTGGAAACATGAAAGTTATAAATATCTGTGGGGAACACATTCACATCACAAGGGGGAGGTGTCTAAAAAGCAATAATGCTAACAGTCTAAGGAGTGACAGTGGGTATCTTGCTAGACATGTGATAGGGCACCAAAAGAGAAACCAAAGTAGTTTTCTCACTTATGAAAAGTATCACAGTGCTGGAGCTAATTGTCTCTAATGTCACTACACCTGGAATATTTCATTTAGTTCTGGGCACCTCATTGTCAGAAAGATATTGACCAGAATCCAGACAAACAACAAAACTTACAAGGTGATCAACAAAAATTATTTACAAAAAAAGGTTAAAAGAGTTAAATATCTATATCTGTGTACAGATGCCCCCCGGGTTACACAAACCCGACTTACGCAAATCTGCACTTACAAAAAAAAGTTCCGTAAGCTAGAAATAGGAGTTTGTTTGTTTGTTTGTTTTTTGCTTAATTGTTGGGTATACGTTTCCGATTTATGCAAAGTTCGAGTTACGCAAGGCGTTCCGGAACAGAACACTTGCATAAAATTGGAGAGTGTCTGTATATAAATCTTCACTATGCAGTGTGGAAGAAAAGTGATAAATGTACATATATGAAGAGTATAACCACTAAGGAGGAAGAGGAATTTATTTAGAACAGTACAAGGGGGCATGACTGAAAATAATAGGATTAAATTAAGAAAAGGAAACACTAAAATGAATTAAAGTAACTTCCTGACATCATTTATAAAGGCCATGAAGCAGTTTCCCAAAGCAAGTAGTGCATCTATTGGCACATATAAAACCAGAGGAAAAAACAATAGTGTGCAATAGGGGAATGGTCCTGCAATGGAAGGAGATGAACTAAAGACCTAATATGTCTTTTCCATCCCTAACTCTTACGTTTCAATGGGTGATATTATATATTAGCATCTACCATCGCCTTAAGGGAGCTTACATTTGCAATTACGGTTTACAAAATGGCATTAAAATTCACTGTAGTAAATGAAAATTCCACTAGGTGGTTCTGGTGTTCTTCTAACAAGTATCAAGAATTTAGAGTGTTCTAATTATAACTTCTTGCTTTGCCATCAAATGCTCACATCTCAAACGATGCTGCATATGTCAGAACCTAAAAATATGGATATTTTCCAAATGGCTATATTAATATATGCTTCATAATTAATCTGGTTACAGGTATGTCAGTATGAGACAGCTTAGTATTGTTAAATTGCATTGGTGAGTTACAGTGTAATGCTTATCAGTTAAATCATTGCTGGAGCTACATTCCCCCTCCCCGCCCCCCCCCAAGTTCTACCTATGCAGCTTTGCTGAAGTCTGTAGTGTTGCATGGATGTAAGTGGAGACAGAATTTAGTCCAGTAAACATGACCATATCATTTCAGTGGACGTTGAGCCAGTTTTATTTTGTAAGGCAGCATTAATCTGCTGTTGTATTTAAATGACTGGCGTATTTTTAGAGGATGCTGCAAATTCTACCAGCATTAAAACCAGGGGATTTTCCCCTTTTATATTATGTAGTTTTTGGTGGCCCTTTTCTTTTCTTTTCTTTTCTTTTCTTTTCTTTTGTGCATGCAGTTAGAGCTAGACGACAATTTCAAAAATTTTGACAAATCCAGTATTCACTTGAATAAAAAAATGAATTTGCTTCAGGTGTGTTTATTGCACAGATATATTTGGGTGAATGAATTGACTGTCTGGAATGTTCACATGAATTTTAAGCAAATATTAGAGAATAGTAATGAAAATAAATGTTGAGTATTTGCACCAGAAACTTGATTCTAAGACATGCTCATCCAGACAGGGAGCAGAAATCATGCTAGATGAACTATGTGTCCAGTCAAAATTAACCAGCAAACAGTAGCTCTCGTGTAGAATTTTGAATACTCACAACTAAATGCTTATGAACAAGTCACAGACCAAACATTGTTTTATGTTCTTAACAGACAGTGCAATCTACAAAAACAATTAGACCAAAAGGAGCACAACCAGCCCTTCCAATTTCACCTCCTCAGCTTCCTTCATTTCTCCCACCCCAGGTAGCTGCTGAATCCACTTTTTGAAGAACGTTGACATCAGTTGTCTTTTTTGATAGTACTTTCTACAGACATTTCAGACTTTGAGTAAAACAGTCTCTGTTAAAGTGCCTTTAGGCCAAGCTTCTCTTAGTTTACATTTGTGCTCCTTTGTTCTAGCAGCTGCAGTAGTTCCTATGAGTAACTTCTCAAAACTATGTGCACCTTGGTTAAGTCACTTTTCATTTCTTTTGGTGAAATTCACCCATTCCCTCACAAAACCTGAGAAATCAGACTTGCGCAAGGTACAAAGCCGTAAGGTTACACCAGCTGGCTTCATCTGCTACGCCAGCTCATTCCCTCTGCCTCATGCCCAACAGCTCTCCTGAACAGGGACTAAATTGGCTGACAGCTTTGGGTGGGGGGTGGTTTTTGTTTTATTTTGTTTTTGTAAGGTGGATTTTGGAGGGACATTTATTTCAAGCAATGGACAAGACTGAGATTAGAGGCAATTTGCTGGCAAAGACGGCATCAAAATAAACTGTCACACCAATCACCAGTGTGATGATATTCAACATGCAAAATAAACAAATATAAAAAGCATTGGGATGTCCTGATTTCGCCAAATTTCACAAACCTTCCTATTTTTCTGTACAAAAAGAGAAGAAACCTGAGAGAAATTCTTACCACAAGAAAAGGAAACAGTTCTTCTGATGCCACAATCCCTCTCTTATCTTGCAATAGCCAATTATCCACATCAAAAGTATAGAAAGTGTGTGAGATGAGATACTTTTTAACAATCCCCAGGGATGCAGGCAAAAAATACAACATAAATAGAGGATCAAATGTACAACAGATTATGATATGTGTGTTGAAATTGTGGCACTGGCAGACCTGGTGCCAGCTCATGCCAAGGCCTCCAGGCCTCACTGAACACTGAGAAATGCGTAGCTGGAAACCAGTCTGGTTCACCTGTGTGTAGTACTGTTAAAATAGATTTTAGAGTTATAAAAATGTGTTTAGTGTTTAGACTTGATAAAATGCTTGTAGGATGTTGCATATATTGATCTCACTTATAACATCTGTATCCCAGGGTATAGTTATATTGAAGTGTTTGCATTGTAAACCTCTAACTGTGCAACTCAACAGGAAAGAAGCATTAATTACAGTAAAGCTTGCGTGTTACAGCAGCTTCTATTACTTTTTGAAACCTAAAACTGTAACTCATTTGTCTGTGTATGTTTTAATCTTTAATAAATAACTCTTATTTCTTCTTCCTAATTAATAAATCTTTAGTTAGTTTATTATAGGATTAGCTACAAGCATTGTCTTTGGTGTGAGATCTGAGATGCAATTAATCTGTGGTGATTGGTCCTTTGGGACTGGGAGTAGCCTAAATATTGTTGTGATTTTTGGTGCAAGGGGCCATCTATCACAGAGGCAGGCTTGCCTGGGTGGCAAGATAGGCTGGAGTGCCCAAGGGGTCTGTCTGTGACTCCACGTTAAGGCTGTTATAGGGCTTGAGGAGTTCATGCTTGATATTTGGTTGATGAAATCTAAGTATAGAACATACAACCAATTTGGGGTCAACAGTCTTCCCTGAGGTTGGCACTCACGGTCATGAGCCACTCCAGAGCTTGACAGAAATACCTTTGTGTCTTGTGTTATTTTAGAAGGACAATAAGACCACTTAGATGGAGAGAGATTAATGCAAAGAGATTAATTCTCCCAGAGCCAAGCCCTTTGTGTCCTGCAATTAATCACCCGATAACCAGTTTTAACACATAAATCTTGAAAGTTCATGCACTTACCAGTGCAAGATGTGGCAACTGAGATGGGCATTGGTGATAAATAGATCTCCCTTTGATCTTTGTGCTTCAAATGTCAACATATGCCCAGGGATCTGATGAGTTAAATGAGAATTGGATGTTACTACTTTAAAGATAATTTGATCACTATTGTTGTACATTATTGGCTACTGGGGAGTATCATTATGACCAATGCTAATATATGGGGAAGTATGGGGAACCAGTAAAGGGGAGGAGGACCAGCAAGCCTGATCCACCATGCTTCACTTTAGACCACATGTTATCCATTGGACAAGTGAGTGGTACGGAACACTAGAATTCCAATAGCCATATTATAAAAAACCCACATGATGTGTGAAAGCAAAATAATTTTCAGCCAACACTTGGCGTTTAGAGTGTGTCTCATTTCTGGGAATAAAAACAATAGACGTGTTAAAATAAACAACCCTTTCATTGTGACTTTACCATCTGCACTTCCATAACTGGAATCATAGTCAGTAAACTGAAAGGTTTTCTGCTCTTTTCTTCTGGTATGCTCAATGCAATGCTTCTATTCTGTCTTTAATCATGTCTGCCATTGTGTACTATTATTACTAGAGTACCCTCCTATTGTATGTAGTTTCCAAGGAGAGCATATGAAATGTCACCGCCAAAACTGGCAAATTTTGATAGTTTCTAACATTGTACAATCTTAGTGTGCCACTAAAAGTCAGCAAGTCTTTAAAGAGTAGCTTCATTCTGGATTCTGATCTCATACTTGTTTTTCAAAGCTGTAACTCTTTCATTAACTCCTTCAGTGATGCTTCTCCAGGTTTCCACAAGTATAACTTGGACTGGAATCAGGCCCACGCAGCGTACAAGCAAACTTCTGTGACTTTGCTGGCAGATTTGCAATAGTTGCTATGCAGGTGGTCCTCTGATTCCCCCCAGTTGATGATAATTGTCTGAGTTGAGACTTGACAATGTCAGACTCTCTCAGACTCTTTAGATGTGGAAAGAATTTGAACACTGACCTTGTTATCAGATTAAGTGGACATTGTCAATTTGAAAAACATATTTTTCAACCATTTATTTTTAGAATATTTGTCCTTTTACATCCTGTTTGTCTATAGTTAGCAGTGTTTTATTATGCGACCTTTTTTGGTGGCCCTTACGTTTTAGAATCATAGAATATTAGGGTTGGAAGAGACCTCAGGAGGTCATCGAGCCAGTCAAAGCAGGACCAACACCAACCAAATCATCTCAGCCAGGGCTTTGTCAAGCCAGGCCTTAAAAACCTCTAAGGATGGAGATTCCACCACCTCTGTAGGTAACCCATTCCAGTGCTTCTCCACCCTCCTAGTGAATAGTGTTTCCTAATATCCAACCTAGACCTCCCCCACTGCAACTTGAGACCATTGCTCCTTGTTCTATCATCTGCCACCACTGAGAAAAGCCGAGCTCCATCCTCTTTGGAACCCCCCTTCAGATAGTTAAAGGCTGCTGTCAAATCCCCCATCACTCTTCTCTTCTGCAGACTGAATAAGCGCAGTTCCCTCAGCCTCTCCTCGTGATTCATGTGCTCCAGCCCCCTAATCATTTTCGTTGCCCTCTGGTGGACTCTCTCCAATTTGTCCACATCCCTTCTGTAGTGGGGGGCCCAAAACTGGATGCAGTACTCCAGACGTGGTTTCACCTGTGCTGAATAGATTGGAATAATCACTTCCCTGGATCTGCTGGCAATGCTCCTACGTATACAGCCCAATATGCCGTTGGCCTTCTTGGCAACAAGGGCACACTGCTGACTCATATCCAGCTTCTCGGCCACTGTAATCCCCAGGTCCTTTTCTGCAGAGCTGCTGCTTAGCCAGTCCCCAGCCTGTAGCAGTGCATGGGATTCTTCCTTCCTAAGTGCAGGACTCTGCACTTGTCCTTGTTGAACCTCATCAGATTTCTTTTGGCCCAATCCTCCAATTTGTCTAGGTCACTCTGGACCCTGTCCCTACCCTCCAGCATATCTACCTCTCCCCACAAGCTTAGTGTCATCTGCAAACTTGCTGAGGGTACAATTAATCCCATCATCCAGCTCATTGATAAAGATGTTGAACAAAACCAGCCCCAGGACCGACCCCCGGCGGCACTCCGCTTGATACCGGCTGCCAACTAGACATTGAGCCGTTGATCACTATCCATTGAGCCCAACCATCTAGCCTAGACTGGAGTATGTATCTCAACAAACACCAATCTAGGAACATGCATGTAATTGTTTATCAGTTGATGGAGGGAAATTCTACATTGATGCCCAGCTATTGCCCCATTCCTCCCTACAGTGTTTCTTTTCAAGTCCAGCCTCTTTTAGATTTTTTTTATAGAATAGGTGCTTTTAAAAAAATTTACATTTTATTTTTGCTTCTTCCCCACTTTCTGATCACTGTCCTCTGTCCTGATAGTCTAGTAGGGACAGTTTGTGACACCAATCTGCCACCTTAAAAATCAACAGCGACCAACACACATACTTAACCATGGGCATTTCCCCCCTCAATTTTATTAAATTCCATCATAATCACTGTCTTGCTGTAACAACAGTTCATTATGAAAATGAAAATGCCTGGATCTCAGTAGGGATTTAGGAGGATGAAGTCTGGCAGCAGAGTGGAGGCTATCTAGTTTATTGCACTGAAGGGAGCATGTATGATTACCTGCCTTGTAGGCAGGTGGTGTTAGTGTGCATTCAGTGCAAGCAACTCATGGCCACCAGAGACTGAGTCAGTATGGGCTCTTGATACCAGTATGGCTGAACAGGAGGAGTTAAGGGAGACAGGGAGGTACGTAGACAAGACTTTCTGCAACACAATAAAGTGGTTCTGGTTTCACCTCCCCAGTCTGACAGCCTCTATGCTGTTGAGAGGGAAAGTCTCAGGGAAAGAGAACACCAAACTGGAGTGGAGGGAAACAATCTCATAGTTCGGAGCCTCCTTCCAGATGTTATGGGAATCTCTCACACTGAGGATACCCCAGTTATTAGGAAGAGACAGGTAACAGTAATGGGGGATTAGATTATTAGAAATATAGATAGTTGGGTTTGTGATGACTGGGAGAACAGTATGGTGAATTGCCTGACAAGTGCAAAAATTACAGACATCTAGTTAGATTTATGTGCAGTGATGGGAAGAAGCCAGTGGGCATGGTACATGTAAGCACCAATGACATAGGGAAAATGTAGGAGAGATGTCCTGGAGGCCAAATTTAGGCTGTTAGGTTAAAGCTCAGGACCTCCATGGTAGCATTCTCTGAAATGCTTCCAGTATTACACACAGGGGCAGGTAGACAGGCAGAACTGCAGAGTCTCAATGCATAGATGAAACAATGCTGTTTGGAAGAGGGATTTAGGTTTATTAGGAACTGGGGAACCTTTGGCAAAGGAGGGGCTTATACTGCAAGAATGGCATGTAAAATTAAAAAGGTTGTAGAGGAGTTTTAAACTAAGGGCTGGGGGGAAAGTTGACGGGGTGGAGGAGCACATGGTTCAGACAGACACATCCCTTAGGGGAGGAGTTATTAAAGGAGATTCTCTAGATCCTAGTAAAGAGGACAGGATAGAAGTTCATAAAGCATAGATAGGAACTGAAGAGAAGCAGTCAGATGAAAAAGAGTCCCATTCACTTACATCACTTGAAGGCAGATAATTAAATATTCACAAATTGTATATGTGCTTGTACACAAATGCTAGAAATCTAAATACTAAGATGGGTGAATTTGAGTGCCTCTTATTAAATGAGGATATTGATATCATAAACACAATAGAAACTTGGTGGAACAATGATAATCAATGGGACATGGTAATACCAGAGTACAAAATATATTTTGGAATGACAGAGTTGGTCATTCGGAGGGGGGAGTTGTACTGTATGTGAAGGAAAGTGAAGAGTCAAATATAGTAAAAAATCTAAATGAATCAAACTGTGTACCATGGACTCTCTTAAATAAGATTATAGCAGTAGGAATATACTACTGACAACCTGACCAGGATGGCAATGTTGATTGTGAAATGCTCATACAGATTATAGAGGCTACAAAAACAGAAAACTCAATAATGAAGGGTGATTTCAGTTATCCCCATGTTGACTGGGTACATGTCACCTTAGGACAGGATGCAGAGATAAAATTTCTAGACACCGTAAGTGACTACTTCTTGGAGCAGCTTGTCCTGGAACCCACAAATGGAGAGGCAATTCCTAATTTAGTCCTAAGTGGTGCACAGGATCTGGTCCAAGAAATGAATATAGCTGAACTACTCAGTAATAACAACCATAATGTAGTTAAATGTAACATCTTTATGGGGGGGGAGGTGTGGAGAATACCAAAGAAACCCACCCTGAGTAGCATTTAAGTTCAAAAAGGGGTACTATACAAAAAATGAGGAAGCTAATTAAATGGAAATTAAAAGGAACAGTCACAAGAGTGGAGTGCCTGCAAACTGCATGGAAACTTTCTTCAAACTCCAGTAGAGAGGTTCAAACTAAATGTATACCCCAAATAAAAAAAACATTAAGAGACCCCAAAAATGCCACACTGGCTAAACAGATTAAAAGAGATGGTTAGAGACAAAAAGACATCCTTTAGCAATTGGAAGTCAAATCCTAGTGAGGAAAATAGAAAGGAGCATAAACTCTGCCAAATCAAGTGTAAAAGTATAATTAGCATGCCAAAAAAGAATTGGAAGTGTAATTAGCAAAAGAAATAAAAACAAACAGCAAACAATAATATAAGTGCATCAGAAAAAGGAAACCTGCCAAACAATCAGTGGGGCTAGTGGATGGTCAAGGTGATTAAAGGCACACTCAGGGAAGACAAGGCCATTGCAGAGAAACTAGGCGAATTCTTTGTATTGGTCTGCACTGCAGAGGATGTGAGGGAGATTCCTATTCTTTTTTAAGTGACAAATCTGAGGAACTATCCCAGACTGAGATATCAGTAGAGGAAGTTTTGGAACAAATTGATCAATTAAACAGTAAGTAGTTACCAGGACCAGATGGCATTCACCTAAGAGTTCTGAAGGAACTCAAATATGAAACTGCAGAACTACTAACTGTGGAATGCAGCCTACTGCTTACATCAGCCTCTATACCAGATGATTGGAGGATAGCTAATATAACACTAATTTTTTAAAAAGGCGCCAGAGGCGAGCCTGGCAATTACAAGTCGGTAAACCTAACTGCAGAACCAGGCAAATTGGCTGAAACTGTAGTAAAGAACAGAATTATCAGACATATAGATGAACATGATGTGTTGGGGAAGAGTCCCAACATGGCTTTTGTAAAGGGAAATCATTCCTCACTAATCTATTAGAATTCTTTGAGCGGATCAACAAACACATAGACAAGAGTGATTTAGTGGAGATAGTGTACTTGGACTTTCAGAAATCCTTTGACAAGGTCCCTCACCAAAGGCTCTTAAGCAAACTAAACAATCATGGGATAAGAGGGAAGGTCCTCTCATGGATCAGTAACAAGTTAAAAGATAGAAAACAAAGGTTAGGAATAAAATATTCATAAATGGTCTAGAAAAAGGGGGTAAACTGCCAAGTGGCAAAGTTTGCTGACATAAAATTACTCAAGATAGTTAAATCCAAAGCTGACTGTGAAGGGATCTCACTAAACTAGGTGACTGGGCAACAAAATAGCAGATGAAATGCAATTTTGATAAGTGCAAAGTAATGCACATTGGAAAATCTAATCTCAGCTATCCACACAAAATGATGGAGTCTAAATTAGTTGTTACCAGTCAACAAAGAGATCTTGGAGTCATCATGGATAGTTCTCTGAAAACATCTGCTTGATGTTCAGAGGCAGTCAAAAAAGCTAAGAGAACATTAGGAACCATTAGGAAAGGGATAGATAATAAAACAGAAAATATCATAATGCCACTATATAAATGCATGATACACCCACACCTTGAATCACTGCATAAAGTTCTGGTCACCCCCGCTCAAAAATATATATATTAGAATTGGAAAAGGTTCAGGAAAATGCAACAAAAATTATTAAGGGTATGGAACAGCATCCATATGAGGAAAGAGGATAAAGACTGGGACTGATCAGCTTGGAAAAAAGACGACTAAGGGGGGGGGGGATGATAGATATCTCTAAAATCATAAATGGTGTGAAGAAAGTGAATAAGGAAGTGTGATTTACACCTTCACATAACACAAGAACCAGGAGTCACCCAATGAAATTATTAGGCAGCAAGTTTAAAACAAGCATAAGGAAGTGCGTCTTCACCAACCTGTGGAACTCATTGCCAGGGGATGTTGTGTTGGCCAAAAGTATCACTGGGTTCAAAAAAGAATTAGATAAGTTCATGAGGCAAGGGCCATCAGTGGCTATTAGCCAAGCAGATCAATGAAGCAACCCCATGCTCTGAGTGTCCCTAAGCCTCTGACTGACAGAAGTGAGGAGTGGATGACGGGATGGATCACTCGATAATTGCCCTGTTCTGTTCATTTCCTCTGAAGCATCTGGCCCTGGCCAGTCTTGGAAGACAGAATACTTGGTTAGATGGCACATTGGTCTGACCCAGTACGGCAATCCTTACATTCTTAACAGGGAGTTTTAATTAGTGTGAAAAATATTCCATTTTTGTCTCTCCCAATTCAGTCTTATAAGCATCAGTTTGAAAGGTTTAAATTTTAATTTGGACTCTAACGTACCCTTTTGACATTGTGCTCTAAATACCGCCTTTGCACATTATAGTGATTTAATTTATTACTGTATATTCCTCTTAAAAGCTGAACTTTTAAAAACTTGGGCACAGCAAGGATATGGTAGTGTCTAGATCAGCGGTCCCCAGATTTTTGAGGATTGTGCCCCCACTTACCCCTGTCTGTGCTCCCCCGGAGCCAACAGGGTCGCAGCTCCAAGGGGGGAGCACGGACAGTGGCAAGGGGGGGCCCAAGGCTGGGGCCGCAGCTGGGCAGGGGGTCTAGGGCCAGGAGGCAGGTGGTGGAACCGCAGCCAGGCTCCGGTGCGGGCCCGCTCCTGGCCTTGCCCCCAGCCTCGGCCCTGGGCCTGGAATGGAGCCGTAACCAGCAGCTAGGTTGGGAGCTGGTGCGGGGCCATCAGTGGAGCCGCGCCGAGGCTGAGGACGGGGCCAGGCGCAGGGTCGGGAGCCGGGACCCAGCTGGACCAGAGCAGAGCTGGGGATGAGGCGGAGCTGTGTGGCACTCCCTTCCCGCCTATGTGGGGGCTGGCCCAGGCCCCGCCACACACTCCTGGACATTTCTCCACACCCCCATAGGGGAGCCCACCCCACACTTTGGGGACCTATGGTCTAGATGCTTGCGACACACACACAGATAAAAACTCAGATTATTTGAAATTGTACAATTTGTTAAAGTGGTGTATCTAATTACCAATTTACATTCCATTCCATCAGTCTTCTGTTTCCCAACAGGCACGTATTCTGAGATACCACGATATGCTCCCTATGAGTATAGTTGCTTGCTTTAATAGCAAACAAAACTTCATTTGATAAGTTTACATTGATTTTGTAAGACAAAGTCTGCTACTTCTTACTTCTGTCAGCTCTATAGAGCCAACCCAGTCATGGAAGAATGAATTAAATTCTTTCTGGTTTGCACATTAGCAGAGTCATTAAGTTATAATTGCGGAATCTTTGCTACTATTGATGATGCATGAGCCAGAAAGGAGTCAGCTTGACTTCCAGGTGCCAGGCTAAGTTTTCAGTACTGTCATTTAGAAAAATAATTTTGGAAATTGCAAATTAAGTCAGTATGAAAGACACAGAACTCCATGATCCAGATTTATGGAGCTGCTTTGCGGATGGCATGGAACAGTATTTTAGCGGTGGCAAAGAAGAGAAAATAATGGTTTTTTGGCGATAGAGGGAGAAACAACAAGATTTAGCAACAGCCTGGAAATATAAAGGGAAATGAATGATATATGAC
This sequence comes from Chrysemys picta bellii, assembly GCF_011386835.1. Taxonomy (NCBI): domain Eukaryota; kingdom Metazoa; phylum Chordata; order Testudines; family Emydidae; genus Chrysemys; species Chrysemys picta. The sequence continues at coordinate 86,307,940 of NC_088791.1, read as the reverse complement.
ACCATGTTTGTGAGCCTGAGTAAACAGGGCATGGGGTGAAAGATTGACATCTCCTTAGATATACTACAGTTTGATTTTAGGTCAAGGTCATTGTTTGTCTTTGTTTTTTACATGTTACAATTAGCTCATTGGCTAAAACCCAAAGTCCCTCAAATTGTCTAATCTGAACAGTAATTTGTTATATCCCTCACATGTTGTTTAGTCAGAGTATGATGCTAGGGTTTTTCTTGTGAGGCAAAGCATGGTGAAGTATTTCCTGTTGCTTTTGTTAAAATCCCTTGTTGTTTTATAGGGTTGGGGAAAGTTCTCCCAGAATATAATTGGCTGCATTTTTATACAAGTATGTTGACCATTTTCTGTACACTTTTTTGTATCAGTGAACAAAATATTTGGATCTTTGTGCAGTTTTCTACATGCGTGTGCAGTGACCTATTTGCCCATATCCTCTCCAGAAAATGTTGGGAATGTTAGACATCATTTGGTTGGTGATTACTGGAGTATAGATGTAGCATGTAGTCATTTTCTATTGAGAATCTCTACATGATGGAGGTAGTGATGTGTACATTTTTGAAGTGTATTTGCCCAAAAGTCATTTTAGAGTATCTTGAAATTCGGCATTTCATTTTTCCTTTTATTTCACTGTGTGTGGTAACTTAACTATTTCAGCTCTATTCAGAGCTTTATAAAGTATGGTAATATATTTATCTGGTTGTCTGAATCTTTTCAATATATTTTAAAACTTTAACATGCGTTACTGAATGTCTGTCCATCTGTAATTGTACTGTGGTTGCCATTAGAAAGCCAACACCAACAGATATCACACAGTTACCACAATTATTTCCCATTCAATTTCAGGGGGGGGAATCTGGGTTATCCCCGATGAAAGTATGTGTTAATTGTTAACGAATCAGGACTTTTTAATGGTTACTAATGTAATAATGTCAGAGATCTGAGATCCCCGTGGCCAGATTTATGGAATACAGATGGAAGTGAACCATGGCTATTTGGGCATCCAGTAGTACTGAGGAGACCAAAAATATCCCAAGGCTGTGGCCTGATTTAACAGTCTGAGGGAAAATGCCCACAACAGTGAGAGATGTGACAGATGAGGCTAGTTCTTCCAAGTGTTTTTCTCTTCCTAGCAGCTTCACCTCAGTCTTGCCTGGGTTCACTTTTACCATTTGCTGATTTCAGCGAGATTCGGGAACGGTGGGACATGGTGCTGTTTACATTTGGCAATAAAGGACATGCAGAGCTGCAAGTTGTCAGCATTCTGGCATTTCAGCCTGTATTGGCTCGCCAGCTCGCCCAACAGCCTTTTCTAGATACTACTTATGGTGCAAGTCACCAGACGTCGCTGTTACACACAGTCTTACATGTTCTTTTTCTTAGCATTGTAGTTTTTTGAAGAAATACTGTATTGTTGTTAGTTTGTTTTGTGGTTGTTTTTTTGTGAGGAGTGTTGTGGCAAACAGCAAAAGAATTTGTTCTCTGCCTTAATCTCACTATCTGAATACATGCTTATGTAATTGTTTCTTGGGAACTGGGCATTGGATTTTGGACTGAGATTCCTGAAAAGGGGGGTTGCCTGTGTGCTGTTTGGGACCACCTCTAGTCAAAGGCTGATGTATAGTTTAAAATGAACAAATTGCATTAAGGAAATATCTAGACTCCATGTCACTGATTTCTCCTCAAAAGAGGAAACTGACCCACGTGGCCCTGGCATCTGCTATATGGCCCCTATTACTATGATATCTGGGCAACGATTCTTATAGGTATGGAATAATGTGGGAGAAAAGGACTGAGTTTTGTGGGTCTCAACAAGTGAGTGGTTTGGTTTGGTTTGGAGGTGGAGGAACAGTTGTCCCTAACAACCCTCTGGGTTTAATCTGACAGGGAAGACATGAACAATATCAGGCCATTTCTGATCATCGCTGCAACTGTTTGGAGGTGGGACAAGAATATTTGGTGATCAAAGTATCTATACTCAGAGAGGCCATACAGGCTGAGTATAGATGTGTTTTCCTTGTTTCCCAGAGAAAGAAGGTAATGAGCAAAAGGAAGAAGACTGTTGTGTTTCTGGATTTGGTCTCTGTTCTGGATGGCTTCCTATAAAGCTATCTAGATGTAACTGATCTTCCATATGAAAGGACAATAATTCCTCTCAGTGGCCAATGGTATGTTCTGTAGTTGAGTGAGCCTAGTCTAGGTTTGAAAGTGATTTTACAGTCCAGAAAAATTCCGTGGGTCTTGACTTTGCTGTCTTTGCAGCAGAGAAGAGGTTTGTGCGCTCTCATTTCATGGCAATAACAAAGGTTTGTAGAAATTCTTTGTTCTGTATTTCTCTATATCAAAGTGTGCTTCTGACACTGAAGCTTGAGTTTGTTTCTTCCTGTTCCTAGCTGCTCTGTGTACTCTCTCATGAAGATCCGACTTTTGTTCTAATTTTATTTTACTCTTGTTATACAATAAAGGTCATTTCTAACTGGGAGTACCATATATGTTTGTGCTTTCTGTATGTAAAATATTAATAAAAATTTGTCTGAACACTTCACAAATTACATTATACAGAAAATGCTGTTTAAATTAGGACTGTCAATTAATCTCAGTTAGCTCAAGCAATTAACGCAAAACAAATTAACTAGATTAAAAAATTAGTTGCGATTAATCACAGTTTTAAATGCACAGTTAAACAATAATAGAATACCTACTTACATGTATTATAAATATTTTTGGATGTTTTTCTACATTTTCAAATATATTGTTTTCAGTTACAAAACAGAATACAAAGTCTACAGTGCTCACTTTATATTATTATTTTTGATTACAAATATTTGCACTGTAACAAAGATAAACAAAAGAAACAATATTTTTCAGTTCACCTCATACAAGTACTGTAGTGCAATCTCTTTATTGTGAAAGTACAACTTACAAATGTACAAAAGGTACATTTTAGTCTTAGCCATCAAATGAAAGTATGATTGAACGACTCACATTTATTGGCTCTTCCAGTTCTAAGTAAGATTTCATGGTTATGACAACTTCTCAGTTTTGCCACTGCCAGTCCAAGCTCCACTCACCAATCCAGAACACTGTGGTGTATGTGAAAAGTGCTCAGAGGCTGGCCAGAGCTTGACCACGGAACTAAACAGTGCTAGGACAAAAGATAAAGCCTTTCAAGTGCACTTTAACAAGGTCTTGGACAACAACCAAACCTTCAGGCTGGGAAGGCACATCTGCTCTTTCCTAAATGAGTTGAAGCAGATTCTGAAGCGTATTGCATCCACTGAGCCTCCCATGTTATTGAACAGCATCCAGGAACAAGCTGGTGGCGTGTGGTGGAGGGGCACAAGTTGGCAGCAGGAGCAGCACAAAGGTGGGGATTATGACAGGGATGGGGACTCGGAACGCTCCAGATTCTAGGGACTGACTATCAAAGCCCACTGCCGGGACTGGAAGAGAGAACTAAGGAGAAGGACCCTCCAGACAAGGTATTTTGCTCATTATTAAAATGATTTTCCTGTGTGTGTTTTTGTGGGGCCAGCAGCCAAATTCATTGATTCACTGTGCATACTTTTTTGTCATTTTAAGTGTGGATATGGCCTCCAGTAGGAAAGAAAGTTGCCCTGCCCTACCCATCCATTTATAAGTCATCAATAGGGCCCTACCAAATTCATGGCCGTTAAAAACATGTCACGGACCGTGAAATCTGGTCTGCCCCTGTGAAACCTGGTCTTGTGTGTGTTTTTACCCTATGGCAAACAACCAGAGCATAGGAATCCTAGTGTGTTGTTAATTAATGCCTAGAAGACCAACTGTTTACGTAAAGGAACCATCTCAGCCCCGCGCAGGATCACTACCAACCTTGTGGTCAGTTTCCCACCTTTGCTATGAACCTGGCTCTGGGCAACTGCTATGTTTGCAACTGTTTCTTCTGAGCCTAGAAGTACATAGGCCTCCCCACTGGTAATTGAATTGCATGGTTGCTGACACCAAAACGGCACTAGAATGGCACAATTTAAAAGTTTCAGAATAGACACAGGTTTCAGAGTGGTAGCCGTGTTAGTCTGTATCAGCAAAAACAACGAGGAGTCCTTGTGGCAGACCTGAAAGTGGCAATCCTTCAACAAAAAACTTCAAAAACAGACTCCTACGTGAAACTGCAGAACAGGAATTAATTTGCAAACTGGACACTATCAGATTAGGCCTGAATAAAGACTGGAGTGGTTGGGTCATTACAAAACCTAAACCTAATTTCCCCAACACTAATTTCTCCCTTCTGTTACTCACACCTTCTTGTCAACTGTCTGTAATGGGCCATTCTCATTACCACTTCAAAAGTTATTTTTCCTCTCTTGGTATCCTGCTGTCAATTGAATTGTCTCGTTAAACTGACCTCATACTTGGTAATGCAAATCACATCCTTTCATGTATTTATACCTGCTCCTGTATTTTCCACTCCATGCATCTGATGAAGTGGGTTCTAGCCCATGAAAGCTTATACCCAAATAAATTTGTTAGTCTCTAAGGTGCCACAAGGACTCCTTGTTGTTTTTGCAGAATAGACAAATCCATCATTAAAGCCTATTCACAAAGCCAGATGTATTTATCACACTAAGCTACTTAGCAAGTACCAATGGCCTAGCTGGTAATTGCTATTAATGAATCATCCCAGTTGCACTTAGGTGCTGGGACTGGACTGCTGTCTACTACAGGTAACAATTTATCTTTGTTTTAACCTTTCTCTGTTTACCAGGTTTCAGATCAGTAAGCCACTTAAACATCCATTCTGCCAAGATAGTACTGAGTTTGCAAGGCAAAGTAGCCTTTTCCTCTGTTGTAGTTGACAAGGCCTGTCCACATCACCAGAGTGTCAACACTTAACATCAACTGATGTAACTCAATTATAAATCGAACAGGGCAGATTTGTCCAATACAAACAGATCTCTTAGACTGGTGCTGGAGCATCCAGAGCTGCAGTGTTTACCACTGTGCTCTCATTTAACATCTGGTCCCATAAGAATGAGTGTATGTAAGATCCTAGGATGAACCCCACTCCAAAAAAGTGGTAAATATTAAAAGCCAAATCCTCAGATGAGGTAAATCAATATAGCTCCTGTACCCACATATCTTTCATGTATTTCGTATCTGAAACACAGTCAAGAAATGCATTGCACTGAATATCCTTCATGCTTTTCATTTCTGTTCCAGATGCTGCTGTCAAAAGGGAGAAGATAGCACAAGACAACGAAGGCCACACACCAGTAAAGAGAGGCCAAAATAAGGGTCAGCTGCAGAACAGCGCTGCAACCTTCATAAAAAGAACAGAAGACTGGAAGATGGCATCTTCCTCGTTTTACATAAGGGGCCAAGAAGACCGTCTGATTTGCTAAAGGCTCTGGAGCAAGGGAGAGAGGAAGAGGAATAAGCAAGGAGAGGAGGAGGATGACCCTCTCTGGTTGCCTATTGAGATCAACTCTTATTAAATATTTGGTCCCCGAGGGATGAGTATATGTAAGACCCAAGACTGAACCATTTCCCATCCCAAAATGGTAAATATTAAGGGCACCCAGGATAGCACTGCAAATAGAAAAAGAAGAATGGAGACTGCAGAAATCTACACAACACGAGGAGAAAGTGGGATGGATGAAAATTGAATTATAGTTTAGACTCTGTGGCCAACCATCAGATGATTGAAGACTTATGTCAAATCTGTGTACCAAAAAGCTCAGATGCAGCATACCAACAGCATTGCCTAACTCCAGCATTCGCTCTCAGGCCTCCTCTTCCAGGACCATAGCAGCGAGTCAGGATGCTTCTGCCCACCACAGAAGTGGTGAGATAAAGAACAAAGGTGAAAGGAGATTTTCATTAAACCCAAAGTGTTTATTAGCCCACAAGAGACACAAATAACTAACATACTGACCCATCCTCCAAACTGCAAAGTAACATATCCCAAGAGTATCCACAATACAGCGGTTGTTAGAGATCAAAAACTATGTGGGAAATGAACTCCTCCAAGCCTCTACAAGCTCTCTTCACTGGCTCTGCTTCCTCCGGATCATTCTCAATCAAACAAAAATTTCCTTCCTCTACGCTGTCTTCCCTCCAGCTGTCCTGAGAGGCAGAAGACTCTATATTTTAAGGACTTTCAAGCAATCCTAGCATGCTTTGCCATTTGCCATTAAACAACTGACATCCAGACCTTCTCCCCTCACTCTTGAAATGGCATACTCCTTCCTCACCGTTGCAGAGCCAGTCTTCTCTGAATCAGGCCCTGAATCCACCCTTCAGGTAAGAGAGGGATAAACTTTTCAGGGCTAGCTTCCTGTCTTTCAACCCCTGGAACTGGGTACCCCATGTTTTCTGTCACTGGAGGAAAGGGAAGCACTGATCCACCATTTTCTCAGACCTACAGTCTTGTGGCCTATGATGGAGTTCACTCACCAGAGTGGCACTTCCTGCTGGTTGTCTCAAGGATTAGCTCTCTCAGCTGGCATGCCCTCTTATGGTGATGTCTCCTGCTGCCCTGTCCGTCTGCAGACCCATCTCAGCCCAGGAACCACAGCATCCTTTTCATGACTCAGCCTTCCGGCTGTGCCACCATACATATCTTCCCCTTCTTAGGGGGGAATTAGTATCGCAGTCCAAATCCTGCCACATCCCCAGTGGTGAGTGGGGGAGGACCTGGGTCCACCCGCTACTCCGGGTCCTAGCCCAAAGACCCTGTGGATAGCAGCCTCCTGCTGCACTTCTTTAACCTCCATCTCTGCTGCTTCAATTCCCTGGGCCACTTCCCTGCGGCCACAGCACCTTATTCGCCTTCCCAAGGATTTCAGTCAGCAAGTCGCAGCCAGCCAGGAGCTCCCTCTTGCCCCCCCATTCCTTGCCAGCAACTGTCCAAGGTGCTTCCTTCCTGCAGACTGTTAGGAACACAGTCCTCTCTCCTTGGGCTCCCTGCAGCAACTGACTGTCTCTGGCCCTGCAGCTCCCTTTTATATGACCCGCATTGGGCCCTGATTGGCTGCTCCCTGTGCAGTCTCCCTAGGCTGCTTTTAAGCCCTTCCTTTCTGGTGTGGGGTGAACAGTCCATCACAGGGCCCTAACAAAACATGAATAGGGATATAAAGTGAAGCTGTTAGTGAGCACTCATTTGTTCTTTCCTGAGACCCTTTCTTTACTCCTCACTGACAGCTTGTCCTGTCACATTCTCCTTTCTGCCTTCTCTGGAGCAAAATCAGAGGTAAACCAGGAGACACAATCTGTGAGCACATTTAATTCTCCTGCTCATTTCAAATAGCAAAATTATGTGTCCGCATTACAAGGTTCCACCTACTTTCATACAGGTTGTGAGCTTTCATGTTTTGCAATCACTGTAATCCCTTTACTATTCATTTTGAGAATAAAATGTCACCCATGGAAAAAAAATTGATCCACTGCACTGCCCATTCTCTTTCTAAACTGGCTATATTGTTTCTCTCTGAATAAGCTTTCCCCACATATAAGCGACCTGGCATTGTCCTCCTTTTCCTATAACAATGCTGCTCCCAGGCCATCTTCAGAGGCATCTACTTGAACTCTGAATATGAAAAAAAACCCAAGCACTGAAGTACAAACTGCTCATGTATATTCTTTTTTAATGCTTTGCAACCCAGGTGTACTGACTTGCAACTCCCAACATGCATCACAGAAATAAGGAGGAGCTTCTTTCTCATAGTTCCTTAATGGAGGCAGCAAATGAAGAAGAAGCATAACTCTGCTTATAAGTACTAAAGTCCAAACTGAGCTCCCATTGCTAAAAACAAGTTTCCTCCTTCCTTCTGAGCATATCTTAAAACAAATAGTGCACAAGGCTTTCTTTCATGTGGGACAAAGTATATGGTGGGATACACAACTCCCTCACAAGGAGCTATCACATTAGTCTGTAGTTTGGGCTTTTACATTTTCATTAATTAAATTTGAGGAATGAGGGGGAAAACTATAGTGAAACTAGGGCTTCCGCAGAATAGAGGCTGCCTGCCTCACTCGAGGTTCTTTCTAATTGTAGCATCTGCCTAACACCAGAAGCTTGTTAGCTTTACTGGAAATTAAGTGATCCGTCTCCAGAAGCACTTCTGCTCAGTCTTGTAGGTTATAAATTAAGGCTTCTTGCTAAATGAACAACTTTCCAAGACAAGTTGTTCTGCCCACCGACAAGACAAATATGTTACTGTTTCTGCTTTGTCCCAATTTGTTTGGGTAGGCAACAATGGTCATATTGTCCATAAATGATCACCTTGTCACTTATGTTTTTATGAGCTGCTGGAAACCTAACAAAAAAAATTCTTACAATAAACTCTTTGGGGCCAGGTTTTTGTGTTTCTATTTGTACTGTACATCATCCAGCACACTTTTGCCAGTGGCAACAATAATGACAGAATTATTCAACAACAACAAAAAAGAAAAAATTGACAAAAAATAGTCAATTAATATTCAGACAGCTCTAAAAAATAATAAGTAATCTGAATTTGAGGGAATGTATGTGCATTTGCTATTCTGAATGAAACTACTTTTGCTGTAATATACTGTTAGTTTAACTAAGCTCACAAGCTTAGCACTCTGGTGGTGACTCTGACTAAAGCTTTGCAAATAATCCATAGTGAATAATGTATTCAATTAATTTTACCTCAGTTTCTGTATGTGAATTAGTCAGGAGAATCTTTTTATTTTTTCAGATATATTCACTATTTGAAATATTTCATGGAATAATTTCTCTAAATAACTCTAGGTCTACAGATTGTTCACAATTGCAGGTATTCAAAATTCAAATACTGAGCTGTTTTAGAGACATACCATTGGAAATTGTATGTTTCTGTTCCAGGACTAGTTGAAAGAAACTCTTAAAATCAGATTTTATTGTGAATATTCATATTTTCAAGTTCAAAATTTGCTTTGTGTGAATGTTCTCTAATAAATGCTTTAAATGATCTGTTTTTGCAAACAATCCTACTATTAATTTCATTCACTGCAATATGCACAGAAAGTAAACACAAAGGACTGAAAACCGAGCCAAAGTAGATTCACTGTGTTATTCAAGCAAATCTTAATGGAAATGTTGAGCTATTCTATGAGATCTAGTTATGATCCACTGATCAATCCAGATTTCCTTGGGCGTGCTCACCTGGAGGTTTCTCTGAGCTGCCAGGGTAGAGATGACCTAATTTTCTCTAACTGGAAAATGGGATCTCCTAGATCCTGAAATCTATGGACCCTTTGAAATAGAAGAGATAATCTGTGAGTTCTAGATAGCTTGTGCTGGGGTTAAGTGCAGGTCTTAATCCCCCTTGTGCCTCTGAGCATGTGTGTAGCCCACTTTACATACTAGCCCAAAGCGTTTAGCTGTTAGAAAATATTCTTTCTGCACTAGAAATTTTACAGACTTCAGTGGCACTAAACTAATTTACACCCAGCAAAGGATCTAGCCTTGATTTTTTTATTTATCTATTTAATATCACTTTTCAGGAAGCCTTCGTAGAATTTTGTAAAGCAAATAGCTTAAACATGTATGGACTTTTAAAAATTAAGCTACATTGTTAACTAAGCAAATGTAATGTTGTTAGTGTGAAAATCACACACTAATCCCAACAAACTACAGTTAATGGAAAAGATATAGAATAAAAATAATTTGCATGGCTATAATTTTGTAACACCTAGCAGATTATAGGCAAAGCAGATGTTTCCCTTGATTCATTTCTTTGCTAAATTTGAACTAGATATCTATCAGCTATTACCAAGTGAAAGGCATTTCCTGTGTAGTCTTGTCTCAGATACCACTTAATGAAGCAAACATTAAAGGACTAGGGAAGACAGGGTATATGTAGACTTTTCAGGTGAGCAGAGAAATTCAGTTCAGATAATTTTCCGATTTTTTCCAAATGAGTTTATAGACTGGCTTCAAACCTTCCTGACTGATACTAGTGCTAATCTTGTTGGTAACATGTTTTACCAGTAACAATCATTTGCAAATTCTAAACAATATACGTCTCCCTCAGTGAATTAATTGTCTTCATGATCTAAGGCTAGAGGGCTAAAAGATGAACATCCAATTTCCAACTTAACATATGGGGGTTCTTTATCTATCTATCTATCTATCTATCTATCTATCTATCTATCTATCTATCTATGTGATAATAAAAACAAACACTAATGAAAAACAAAAAAACTAAACCAATCAGTGTCCACTACCCCCTCTGTGCCCTTTATTAGCAAAGTACAAGAACTCTAAGACTGACTGCAGGATAAAATTATGACATCTATCACTGTTCCTTGTCCTGTAGGGCCACAATTAATTCAAAGATAATATTTTTGATATGTGAGTAACTACATACAGTGATTAAAATTTAAGTTCTGGGCCACTACTGTGTAAAGTCTGCTTCTCTGTTTTGCTGATACATCGTATTGCCTCAGGCTGGTGACTTTTTGCCTGCTTGCCCATGACCCCACGGTATCATTTGATATAAAACACTTCATTACATTTTGGTTAACCTGCCTCTACTCCTAATAATATGCAGCAAAGATAGAAATAAACAGAAATAGGTGATTGTGATCCCCACCGTGGTGCACCTGGTCTGAAAAGAGCCATGTATGTAAAAATACTAATCATTACAGAATATTTTCCCAACCTCCATTAGGGCCCCATCCAAAAAAGAACATGAGAACGGCCATACTGGGTCAGACCAAAGGTCCATCTAGCCCAATATTCTGTCTTCAGACAGTGGCCAATGCCAGGTGCTTCAGAGGGAATGAACAGAATAGGTAATCATCAAGTGATCTATCCCAGTCGCCCATTCCCAGCTTCCGGCAAACAGGCTAGTGACACCAGCCCTACCCATCCTGGCTAATAGCCATTGATGGAGCACTTACACACTTGTTTACCTTTAAACGAGAGTAGTTCCACTTATTAAATAGACTTGAGTGGAATTACTCAAAGCTTAACTGATTTGCTGGAATCAGGCCTATGAGCATAAGAAGACACTATAACGACCCAGATTTTCATTTTGGCCACTCCTGAACTGTAGTAGCTAGAGATAAATGCTTGTGCCAATCTAATCAGAGGCAATGATATTTTTTACAGCAAGCTTTAATAAATTAAGTAAAAAGTACCTAATAAACATTATTGTTTTGGAAGAATGCTTTGTTTATTCTGCTCAATGCAGCATTCTGAAATCTTGCAGGGTAAGAACCATTTCTTGATACGTATAAACTGCCAGTTATGTTGTAGAAGTATTTCTTTTTATGTTGGCATTTCTGAGCCTCCTATCATCAGCAAGAATCTTGTTTATTCAGTCAGATATACCAAAACTGGTATCATTTGCACTCCATTATCATTAACACTTATATTCTAAGATGCAGATTAACTAAAAGGTTCAAAGTTTTAAACATATCTGGCCAAATGCTGCCCTTTCTTACACTGATTTGATTCCAAAGTAGCTATTGACTTCATTCAGGAATAACAGAAATATAACTAAGGGCAGAATATGGGCCATAAATTCCATCACAGACTGCCCTTCTTCTGCTCATATATCTTCATTGTGGGTTTTAATTTCTGAAGCTAGCGGATGCTGTTTCTGGAAACTGTATGCAAAACTATTAAGACATTCCCTATAAACAAATTGATGTCTAGAGTGTACGGTGGATGCACTTAAAAAGTGACTCTGATTTTAAAGATTTTGCATCTATACATATTTGCTAAAAAAAAATACTTCAGATAGCAATCCCACAACCAAAAGAAAAAATTGCCATTTTCTCCTATACAAATTAGTTTAATGAAAATAAACACTAAGAAATCCCTTATGTTTTATGATGGCTTGTTCTTCTGCCTTTTTTTCAGGCAGAGGGACAACCATACCTAACATAGGACCCCTGAAGGAAAATCTCTAGAAATTCCCGGAAGCACTGCCACCTGTTGGATCATAGCAGAATGGGAGCCCTCAGATATGTAGATGTTAATGATCCATCACCTCTGCTATACTTTCTGTAAAGAACAGAAGATACACACAGCCCTCCATTTGAATTTTGGGTAAGCCTCTTTAACATAACTTTTATGAAAAGATGTTGTTGGCTTACCTGAGGCCCTCTGGGATCACTAGCATGTGATCATCATTATTTGATGTTACTAAGTAAAAATGTAATAATAAAGCTAAATATCACCAACTGAAAACATTTTTGCATTTATGAGTCTCATCTCCTCAGACAATTGCCAAAGTTTATTATCTATCAACATAAAAAACAAATATAAAAGCTATTCCTTCAATGAGTAGATAAACCAAAATCTAGTATCCCTAAAAGACCTCTTGAATAATAAAAAGTGTTGACAAAAGTTCCCATCCTTCTGGAAATCAAAAAGAACAAACCTAAGAGCTCAACTTCCCTTCCTCCCTTTATTAAAGCAAACTGAAAAACATACCAAGACTGACTTGAGTCAGAATTAAATGACTGTGCAGTTGTTTTCACAGTGCTACTGGAAATAAATTCTTATAGATACTAAGAGCAACACTACCTGTCCCAATGTAGTCACAAGATAGATCATATTTGTTATGAAGCACCCGATACATTTTTAAAATGTGCTTCCAAAAAGCAAGATGAAATGAGAGTAGAAAGGTCACATTAGACAGCATCTGAGTGGCTTGTGAAAGGGAAGAAAGAGGGATGAATGACTGCTGTTAGAAGAAACACTCTGAGAAGCCTGTAATCATCATTGAAACAGTGATTAAAAATAGCACTCTCAGTCATGGTGCATCTACCAATCTCGAGGTAGCAGCTATTGTACTGGGTTGCATTCATATATGTAAAGCATGAAAGCAGCTCTGTGAAACACCTGCAGCAGGACTTAAGCAAACTGCCTCCTGCCGACAACTGTTCTGTAGTAAATCAGAGCACTTTGACCAGTTCTCCACAGTAGCAAAAAATCTTCCACATCATGATTGAACAAAACGTTGCTAATATTTTTCAAGGCAGAGCTTGATCTGTTTGTGAAATCTCTGTAAAACCTTCTCACCAGACTGTCTGATTCAATGTTTGTGCTCTCTAATAGAGCTGCGTAAGTAAGTGAGCTTTCCGTTCAGAGACCAAACCAAAAAAAAATCTGAAAAAATATTGCTCCTGGTCAACCTGAAATAACAATTTTTAGTTTTTTCTGGCTGAAGTAAAAAACAAAAAAGGTTAACAACACCCCCAAAATGAAAAATTTGAGATGATGGAATGAAATAAAACATTTCATTTGACCTGAAACAATTTTTTGTGTGTCTTATAGTTAAATCTTGACAAATTTTTAAATGAAAACTAATTTCAAAATGAAAAGTTGAAATGTTACATTTAGAAAATAGTGAAATTAAATGTTTCCCATGCCACCACCACCATTTTTCCACCCAAATCTATTTAGTTTGTCTGTCTAGATTCACAGACTGTTTCAGTTGACCAAACCCACATATTTTGGCAAACTAACTGTTCACTGAAAAATGTTACCTAGCTCTGCTCATTAATTTATCCAGGCCTCTCTGTTACAATTTCTGGATCTGACTCCTGTGATTTTCATTCAGATACTTTACCTGATAATTCCTTCATGCATCTCAGACCTGGAACATTGGACTATCTCAATAGATTTCCATTGCTTTAACCGAGGTTGTCCCTTTTACTATCAATTCTAGGATTAAAATCCCCCTCTGCTCTACCTCCTAAAGTTTATTATTCTTCAGACCTTGTCTACTCTTCACAAATGCAAGGCTAAAAGAGAGCATACTACAGCCTCTAAGAAATCCAAGAAACTAGTTACAAAACATTAAAAGAAATCTACCCTATTTATTTCTGTAAAAGTGAATAACCCACCTCTTGTGCCTCATCTTCATCCTCTTTCCCATCAGGTTCTGATTTTGACAGTACATCAAGACTGTTTAGGAAGACAAATGCCAGTTTAATTGAAAATATTACAAAAAACATATATAAGGAATCCTCTAATGGGCCTTTTAAATAAAAATCTCAAAGTTGCACTTGGTTTTCCAAATTGTGGCCTGGGAATGGTCTCATCACCAGCAAAAAATAGCTACCTGCAACACTTGGCAAAAGCTGTTATAAAATCTAAAAAGATACCATAGAATAATATTCAACTTTCCCTAAGGTAGATGCTTCTATTGCTCAGCTAACCAAGAAAACAGTTAATCATGGAGTATAATCTCAAAAGCGCCTCGGTGATGTTTTGGTGAATCCATGTCTGCTACAGTCTCAGTAAGAGCTTCCTTATTCTGAATCTGAAAGATTTTCTCTTCTCTCACATTCAAACTTTAGGATAAGCAAGTACAAAAGTGTTTTGAATCATCTTTTTTTCCATGTATGATTTTGTAAGTGATATTACCTGTTTTCCATCCTACAGTCTCCTTTATTCCAGTCTCACAAGAAGGAAATTCTGGTGAAAAGCCTCGGGAAATGACTCAATCGTCAAGAGTCATTTTTCTAAAACTCCCTTTTATAGCTAGAAAATTTTTAGAGATTATTTGGGCAATGCCAATAAGAATGCAAGAAAGGACAACTTCTTGAGGAGCCAAAGGAGAAGAGTTACTCTTGAAGCCAAAGGGATAAAGCATTTTTCTCTTCTAGTCAGATTAATAAAAAATAAAAATGAAGAGTTGCCAGCCCAGCACTGTTAGCCGTACATACGTTTTCTCATACCTGTACTGCTATTACTCAAATCAACAGCCAACTATAGATTATTCAAGATGCCTATTCCATTAAATTTTTCTCTCTCCTCTCCCCTTATTTTGTAAGTTCTGTTCAACTATTCAGCCCAAACAAGAGATTAGCCTTTCTACAGAGGATCCGGAATCCCCTATCCCAAGTAGCTATTGTTCTGATCCATTCTCAAATCACGTCATGTAAGGGTTATTCAAGATACTGTCTATCCTTCAAGAGGATCTTAAACCTGGATGATTTAATCAAATATGTTCTGAGGCTTCACTTCCAGATGGAACACATTTCCTTTTCTCATGCAAGATGTTTCATCTGAGCATTTCTGCTATTCATAAGAGCTGAAGGTGGCCTTCTTTCTTGTCTCTTCCCTCCATTCCCTCTCCTCACATCACCTGGTCATGTGGTCATCATTTCCTCTCTTTGGAATATTATCAGATTTTTCCAAGCCCATGGTAAGCCTCATACAATATATTCTTTCTGGTTGGAGGGCATTCATGTGTTTTATTATTTATACAGCTGTGATGGGATTCCTGGGGTACAACCTGGACCTGTGGGACCCCTGTGTCCCCTTAACTCTGCAGCCTGGGCTAATATTAAATTGAAGGAGAGCTTCTGAAGGAAAAAATATAGGTAAAGAACTATTCATAGGAAACTAAATAATGAATTGCATCAAAAGGGGAAATAGTCTAAAAAATAAATGAAAAATCGTATGAGACCTTCCCTTGAACAATACAAGCTCATTAGTTTGTCACTTCATCAAAGGATAATGGACATGCACCAGCCTTTGTAATCTGAGCAGATTCTCCAAGCACTTCAGACAAATTCACTGGTAAAGATAAAACATTAAAATAAGTTTATTAACTACAAAAGATAGATTTTAGTGATTTTAAATGTAGGCATAAAGGTCAGAGATAGTTATCTAAGAAAATAAAAAGTAAACACGAATTCTAAATCCTGAACTTTCAGACTAAGCAAGATTTTAATCAAACAGTTTTTCTCATCCCACTGGAAGAACATCTCACAATTGTTAATATGTGAGTTGAATTTCCTTCTCAGCCTGGAACCAGTCTCCTCAGTTCAAAGTCTTTGTCTTCCCAGCACTCTTGTTGCCTTCAGAGTAGATGCGGGAGGAGAGAGGTCATCTCATGATGCCACTGTCCCTTATTTTATACTCTCATTTCATGTCTCTGGACAGATACTGGCCCAGGCATGTCCTGGTAGGCCTTGTTGAGTCACAGAGTTGAGCAATCCCCATTGTGTGGTGCTTTCAGGACTGTCTCTTACAAAATTGTAAATCACTTATTTACAATTCCCCTGCTGATCAAAGGTCATTTCATGTCTGCCTGGGTGTGGGTCACCAGCTTTTTAGTCACTGGAGAGCTAGCAGTGAGCATCTCCCAAACTCACAACATAGTTCATTAACAGCCATGTAGCATAAATCTCACAAATTCATACACACTAACGATATACATATTTTGACTGAACAATGACTTTCAGCAGATCATGACTTTTTATATGGTATCTTTTATAGCATGCTTTGTATTAAACCATGTACAAATTATGTACATATTACAACAGTGTACAAATTATGAATATGGAGATTACAGGATGCTACTTTGAGGTACAGTGTCTCATTACAGTATTCTAGAAGTTGCCGCAGACTCCAGAAGTTCATGCCTTACAATCTATGGCTTTGTGATAAATTTTCAAAAGAGCTTTCTTGTTCTTACTCAAAACATCCTACACCAAGAAGGATCCAATCCTCCTTCAAATCAGGTTTCTCAACTGAATTTCTAGACCCCCATATTACCAGTTCTTCAAATGTTGAATCATCTGGTCTCTTGCACACTGGAGACATTTATAGAGCACTCAGCACAAGGGGACCCTGGATGCTGTTTCGGGCCTTTGGGCACTAATGTGATATTAATTCATCTGTAATAATAATAATTAATAGTTCATTATGAAACATCTATAAGACTTTTTTATTTTCTCAATGAGTTGATTGGGAAGAAAATCTACACCAGAACATAGTCCTTCCCCTACTCTGTAGAGTCCTCCCTTCCTTATGCTGGTGGACAAATAGATACAGTCCTAGAATCCACTGAAGATCTTCCTTTCTCAATAAATACCACTACCTCTAATCTGGTGGGGGTTCCCTAACAGGGAATGAGACAACTTTATCTACCTATAAATTGGTCTGGTCAGAGTGAGTGCAACCAGCAGAAAGTATTATAGAAATTAGAGACAAGACAGGATTTTCTCTATCTTACATTTCCTTGTGTTTTGATCAGCCTAGCAATGGAGCCTCCCCAGTTTACCGGGGCAATCTTGAGGATCCATGCCTCTCACTTTTTTCTTGTTTGTCTCTTATTTGTATGGATCATATTCTCCATCTGAGCTACATTCACTCTCTTTGGAAATAGTCTCCAGAGAGGGTAGTGGGCCACAGTCTTTGTGCACTTCATGAGACTGGAATACATCCCATCAACATGCTATGGACCACCTCTGTGTTCAGGATGTGTGACAATATAGTACCGATGCATCCAAATTAGAAAAACCAAACTGAGAAAACAAAACTGCCTCCACAACAAAAAATATCTCAGTGACAGCGATAGGCAGCCATATCAAGGCTACCTAAGAGTAAAATCAGTATTTTTAGATTCTGTAGTGACATTCTTCCCAGATGACTCAAGAATAAATATCTGTGATGAATACATGAATGATGATCCCACATGCTGTGGTTTTCAACAATTAAAAAATAGTAGTAATTTTGGCGGCCTCAAATTACAAAGATATTGGTATTGATGAATAACAGCCATCCCTTGAAAGCAGGAAGAGAAGCTTGAGAAACATTGCTCCCCATAGATTGGATCGCTAGGAAATCCCATGGACTACTCCCTCCACTCCTTCTATTTGAGAGTTATGAGGATAGAAAACAGAGTTAAATGCAAACTTGAAGATGTCCATTAGAAAGGCGTGGGACACAGCTCAGTTTGCTCCCCATTTAAGAGAGAAATTATACTATTTTGACTTTTATCAGTTAAAAAAAGGTTTACAGAGAGGATTAGAATAAGCTGTGATCAGGGCTGTCCCTAGCCATTTTGGGGCCCTACGCAGCCCCCTGTGGGGGAACGGGGGGTCAGGCCTCTGCAGGGGGGGCTGGCTTGGTGGGCAAGGGGAAACTTCCCCCCAGCACTCACCGGTGGCGCAGCTGGGGCCAGGTTGCTGCACTTCCTGCCGCCAATGAGTGCAGACCCGACTCTGCTGCAGTCCTCAGGGGAGTGGAGCCGGGGGCCACAGGGAAGAGGCCGAGCAGAGGCTGAAGCAGCATGCAGCTGCGTAGGGCACCAGGAAATGTGGTGCCCCAAATTTCCTGGTGCCCTACGCAGCTGCATACTTTGCATATGGGTAGGAACGGCCCTAGCCATGAGAGCAGACAAGCATATACTATGACATATACTATTTTCCTTCTGGGAGTAACATTTCAAACCCAGCTAAGCCTTCAAAAGTGGCACCTGATCCCACAATAACAGTGGCAATGCTGTGAAACCAACAAGGATCATGTAGTCCTTCCACTTTACTGTCTGTTTCCCAGAGGAAACGTATGGCTGTACAGGAACACAGCCCAGATAGGCTAGTGTAACTGGACCCTTCCTTGAGACTTTGGAAAGTGAAAGAACAGGAAAGCAGTGAGCAACAGAGAAATAGAAGGAAAGAGAGAAAAGTGAGGAAAATTAAAAAGATAGTCAGAAATAAGGAAATAAGATTTAAAGAGGGGGAAGAGGAGGTTGCTAACAGCAAATGGACCAGACGTTAAACAAAACATCTTTAGTAAAACCTTCATCTGGAGTAATATAGGTGGAGGTCCTCTCCCACTTCAAGTGCAATTCAATTTAAAGCCTTGAGGGACTCAGCAGCCTATTGCTTAGGCACTGGCATTCTCAATTTTTACTTACAAAAACTAAAAATAACTATTGCTCAACATTAGAGTGTTCCCTCTCCTTCCTGCACCCTTTCAATGCTAACCTTTGGGGCAGGAGATTCAGACGATTCTCTTTTAAGACCTACTTGAACAACCTGGTCACCTTCATGTGCTCCCCACCCCCTCTCCAATCTGTAGTGTAACATTTGATATGTAAATTGAGAAAATGGATCAGAGAACACAACAGAATGAACTTAGCAGATGAGAGGTACACCATGAGCATATCACCACTTACAGTAATGTGGAGGGACAGAAGTAACCACACATCTTGCAGATCATAAGATACTCATTAATGTTTACTGACCAGGTAGCTCAGGGTACTAGCAGTAGCATACAGCCATTTTCTTCTACTTCTGGGTGAAGGCTTCTAGTCTGACACAGGTTGTTAATACCCAAAGTTGTTGTGTAATGGCTGTTTGGTAGTGTGTGTGAAATGAGTTTTATGGTCTCCGTTCCAGTTTCCACATAGGGCACAAATTGTCAGTCGTGCTGGAAATCCAAATATAAGACCAGGGATTGAATGGACACAGAGGCAATATTGTTCTCATGTCCCTTGAGATGATTCCTCCAGAAATGAGTTGAAACACGTTGTCAGGCCTGTTGGTATGCTTGTAGTTCCACTGCTTGTGCTGTGTCTGTTCTGTGAAGAAACATTAGGATGGGAGAATGAAAAAAAAAGCCAGGGAAGATGTTAAGAGATACTGATACAATGGGGAGTGGTTAAAAGAGAGGTGGGATAGCTGAGGTAAGCATGAACCTGAATAAAAAAATGAAAATCTAATATTAAATTGAAGGAGAGCTTCTGAAGGAAAAAATATAGGTAAAGAACTATTCATAGGAAACTAAATAATGAATTGCATCAAAAGGGGAAATAGTCTAAAAAATAAATGAAAAATCGTATGAGATAAAAGAAACTGAGGGACACTGTAAAATGTATTAAACATAAAAATATGAGGGAAAACAAAAGCGTGAAAAGACTGAATAAGGTACAGATGCAATGGCCAGGGAGCATATCATCTGATGTGTGGATGCATTTCAAATGACTGTTTACACTCCGGAGAATAAATCATTGTTTTTATCAATTCTTATTTTCTCTAAACAAGTTATTCACAAGCACTGTACATCAGGATTGCTAAATCATATTTGGAGTTTTATGATATTTGGCAAAGAAGTTGAAATGTATTTATCAGTATGAAAAAATAAACATCTCTTTTCACATTTGATAACTGAAAATTTCATCTTCTGCTGAATATGAAAAAAAACTTCACTTTTTTTACTGGTGAGTGTGATGTTGCATTCCATATGATTTTATGAAAATATGCTAATGAGTGTGAATATAATGTAACTGGAATATGCTTCGTGCAAATGTCTCTTGTAGAGTATCATTACAAAGCTTATAGTCTACTGAGTGTGGTCATCCTATTTGTATAAATGTATCATTCTTGTATCTGAAACTAGAAATATGAAATATAACTCTGAGGTCCTATTGTAGTTATGCAAAGTGTGGGCCATTAATGGTGGCTTGAAATCTTGATAGCTCCCATCAACTAGGACAGTTAGTTGTAAATGGCTCTGTTTACTTGCAAGCCTTCCTGTGAGTCAGGCCAGGAAGAATGAAGGCTTGGGGTCTCACAGGACATGTGACCATGTCACCTGGTACTGGAATCCATCTTAGACCTGGTGCTTTTCCATTTAGAAGGAGGGGTGGGGACCCAGAGAGACAAAAGATTCCCGCCTTGTGCCAAAGCTATAAAAGGGGGTGGAACAGAACAAAGGAGGCTGCAGTCATGAGAAATCCCCCAGCTGCTACCTGAGCTGGAACAAGGACTGTACTGGGGGAAAGGACTGGGTCCAGACTAGGAAGGAGTCTAGTCTGTGAAAGAAGCTTATTGGAACATCTCTGAGGGTGAGATTTACCTGTATTCAGTTTCTTAAATGTATTAGGCTCAGACCTGCATGTTTTGTTTTATTTTGCTTGGAAACTTACTTTGTTCTGTCTGTCATTACTTGGAACCACTTAAATCCTACTTTTTATACTTAATACTCACTTTTGCTTATTAATTAACCCAGAATAAGTAATTAATACCTGGGGGAGCAAACAGCTGTGCATATCTCTATCAGTGTTATAGAGGGCGGACAATTTATGAGTTTACCCTGTATAAGGTACTTTATACAGAGTAAAACGGATTCATTTGGGGTTTGGATCCCATTGGGAACTGGGTGTCCGGGTGCTGGAGACAGGAGCACTTCTGAAACTGTTTTCAGTTAAGTCTGCAGCTTTGGGGTGCGTGGTTCAGACCCTGGGTCTATGTTGGAGCAGACTGGCATGTCTGGCTCAACAAGGCAGGGTTCTGAAGGCCCAAACTGGCAGAGAAAATGGGCTCAGGGTTAGTCTCAGCACATCAGGTGACAGTCCCATGGGGGTTTCTGTGACTGAACCCGTCATAGTGAGGTAGAAAAAAAAAGATTCAGATATTATGGAGAACACTATTCTCTCCAACATTAAGGATGAAGCAAGGATCCAATTATAAATCCACCTTTCACATGTATACACACATTTTTTCAAAACAGAAACCGAACTATTTGATATTTAGTAGGCCACAACCTTATATAACACACATTTTTGTATAAATGTAGGTGAAATCCATCAAAATGCTGTGAATGTATTAATGTGATAAGTGTTCCAGTTTTAACTTTTCCAGAAATGTTTCTGCTCTCCTTAAGAGGAATGCTGATGGAGAGCTCCTTCCTTACAGACTTTAGGTGGTTCATGACACCAGAGCTCCACTCCTGTGCACCTCCTAAAGGAGCTTCTCTTCTGACCAATTTGTGCACCTTTGGAGATGCACAAGAGGGGAACTTTGCTGCACCAGACCTCCTGGTCAGCTTGAGTCCATGACTATGACCAGTAAAAGTGGAAACATGCATAGAAACTGCTCTACAAGTTACAAAAACACACTCAAAAGACTCTGTAATGCCAAATGAAAAGCTCTGTTAAGTTTGAAAGGGTGTCTACATTTTCTATTGCCATCAATCCAAAGAAAATCACTCTCCAATGAAAGAAACATAAGTTTTCAAATATTTAATATTTAAATATCAGAAAGTTTGAACATCAATAATTAAGGTATCAAGTTAGAGCCACACTGCCAGACCTTCCCTATTCATTAGCTTGAACCTAGCCATTTTTTTAACTAGAGGAATCTGAAGGAAAAAATTAAGTCTAAAGCCTTGTTTACACAGGAAAGTTTTACATAGTTTTAGAGATATAACCAAACTAAAAGAGTAAGTCCACATTGTTTTGTCTAATGTGGCTTAAGCTACTTTTCTGGTGAATCATATGCGCAAAGCATTCTTGGCAGGTATCCCAGGGTGCAATGTTCTGCTAGGATGAATGCATTATGGGTTGTTTATCATGGTGGATTCTTAGATACCCTCCATACCCTACTGGAATACTGGGACTTGGAGTTGAAGTCTGAAGGTTCCTTCCATGGTTTCCCAAAATTTGTATGGATTTTGCTAGCCAGCAAGTATTTTCAAACTGTTTCCATTTCAAATAAATTTTAAAACTGCTGTCAGGCAGCATAGAGGAAGCACTGCTGAGCACTAGCTTCCTGACCATCATTAATATGAATAGGCTGCTCCAGATGTATTGGCAATCACACAATTGGGTGGCTTTGAAGGAAATGGAAGATCACTGCTGTCATGATGCTACATGGACATTGCTAAGGGAGGAGGAAGAAACTGAGAAGTTATTTCTGCATGATATTTTCCTGAACTGACTTCATTCAGTTGAGCACCTTCAGCAGTGGGCCTGGCCAACCAGCAACAACTGGACAGGATAGTGCTGCAGACCTGGGATGATTAGTAGTGGTTGCAGAACTTCAAGATGGTGAAGACCACTGGAAATCTGCACAGAGCTCAACCCAGAGCTGCAGAGTCATCCCACTAACATGTGAAGAAGCAAGAGGTCATTGCTATCTGGAAGATTGCCAGCCCTGATTTCTATCAGCCAGTAGCTAACCAACGTAGTGTTGGTAAATCAACTGTTGGAGCTGTTGTCTTGGAGGTGTGCACTATTGAGAGGCTGCTGCTGCTCCACTTCATAAATCTTGGCAACAGGGGGTCTTAACAGCTTTTAACACTTGGGGTTCCCAGATTGTATAGGGGCCATTGATAGATGCATGTGCCTGTTATTTGTCCTCTCTTCCCCAGCAGGCCTCAGAGTTCATAAACAGAAAAGGATTATTTATCCAGGGTACTGCAAGTTCACTAACATTAACATGAATTTGGGTGGTCTGTAATAGTCCATGATGCCAGGCTCTTTTATGCAATGAAAAATGGAACATTTGCTTCCAAAACCAATATGGACATTAATAGTGTTGGGTTCCAGCTATTATTCTGGGAGATCCCAGTTTCCTCTCTGCTTCCCTATCATATGAAGCTTTTTACTGGGCACTTGGATAATAGTAGCTGTGGAATGACTGTGAATTGTGCATTTGGAAGACTGAAAAGAAGCCTCTTGAAGAAGATTGCCTCTTGACAAGGCTGGAGACTTTTGAGAAAGATCTGCCTTTTGTTATAGTTGCTTGTTTTGTTTGCATGGTATCTGTGAGCGCAAGGGAGAGACCCTCACCAACAGGGGAGTGGGGGTAGGAGCGAGGAGGAAGAGGATGGAAGTGGAGAGACTTTCAAAATGCTATGTACAGCCAGAGATAGTGCTTCTATCAAATGTTACTACAGGCCAGAAAATCAGGGACAGGCAAACACTCGTAATTCGAGAAGAGAGTGTAGGGGAGGAAAAAGAATACATTGTAATGATATAAATTAATATAATGTAATACATACTCTCTGAGAATTTATTATATTAGCAATGGATATTATAGAGGAGAGTTGTACCTTAATTACATTTCTCAGCCAAGTGCAACTGTTAATAATGAAAAAAAATTGATATGACACATAACAAGACAGTACACATTTTAAAACAACCATAACAGTGCAGACATAGCCAAAGTGCGGAGTGAACATGTGTTTGGGCAGATTGCATCACAAAAATGCATGGGAGGGATCATAGCTGTTCTTGTCTTGGCATGTGGAATAGCATTGGAAGTGTCTGTCCCTTGCAGCTGAGGGAGGGGGCTCCCAGTATCCCATTGTGACGGTACCCCCCATAAGGCTTTATGGGAATATGATATAACTGGAATATGTTTTGTGCTGCCTGTGCCATGTAACATCGCTCTGTAAAGGTTATGGTCTACTATATCTATTCATCCTATTTGTACACATGTATCATTTTGTACTTGAGGTTAAGAATATTGGCTGTATACTTGCTTGATTTCTAAGTAAGCTTTGTGAGGCATTTGGTCAGCTTCTTTAGGAAAGAATTTGCAAGGTTAAGTACCTGATCAGGAAGCTCTTGGGGAACAATGCATCTTGGAATGCTCCAATCCACATTCCTAGCGACATACAAGATACCATGTGGACAATGGCTTCTGCCTGTAAAGACTGTGAGTCATGCATGGACATGTGACTTGCCCAGGTGACTCCAGAACTCCATCTCAGGGCTGGATTTGCATAGGAGTGAGGAGGGGGGGTCTCCACCCATAAGAGAAAGTCTATTTAAACCCAAGAGAGACCCCTCCATGGGGTCTTCAGCTGGCTAAAGAAGGAGCCTCTCCACCTCCCAGGATACTTGAAGGAAACTGGAACAAAGGACAGTAACTACAGGGAGTGTGAGTAATTGCTGGACCCAGGCTAAAAGGAGATTTGTCTGTAAAAGGGAGCATTCTGGAACTGGTGAGGTTCTTATCTGTATTCAGTTTGATTAGACATAGATTTGCGTATTTTATTTTATTTTGCTTGGTGACTTACTTTGTTCTGTCTAGTATCAGAGGGGTAGCCGTGTTAGTCTGAATCTGTAAAAAGCAACAGAGGGTCCTGTGGCACCTTTGAGACTAACAGAAGTACTGGGAGCATAAGCTTTCGTGGGTAAGAACCTCACTTCTTCAGATGCAAGACTGTCTGTTACTACTTGGAACACTTAAATCCTACTTTCTGTATTTAATAAAATCACTTTTTACTTATTAATTAACTCAGAGTATGTATTAATACCTGGGGGAGCAAACAACTGTGCGTATCTCTCTATCAGTGTTATAGAGGGTGAACAATTTATGAATTTACCCTGCACAAGCTTTATACAGGGTAAAATGGATTTATTTGGGTTTAGACCCCATTGGGAATTGGGCATCTGAGTGCTAAAGACAAGCACACTTCTGTGAACTGTTTTCAGGTAAACCTGCAGCTTTGGGGCAAGTAATTCAGACCCTGGGTCTTTGTTGGAGCAGACAGGAGTGTCTGGCTCAGCAAGACAAGGTGCTGGACTCCTGAGCTGGCAGGGAAAACAGGAGCAGATGTAGTCTTGGCACATCAGGTGGCAGCTCCCAGGGGGGTTTCTGTGATCCAACCCATCACACCTGTGTTCTCAGCATTCTGCATGGCAGCATTAGGGTGAGGTGTTCACATGAACACAACAGAAAAAGCATTCTCCTGGAAACCTACCTGCTTATGTATCATGTCCAACATCTATTCTTGCACGTCCCTTTCTCTGTCCCATTGGTCCATGTGCTCCCATGACAACTTCTTGGCATGTTCCTTGTACTTTTCTCTCTCTTGTCCTCCTGCATGAATCCTTCCTTCCATTTTTTTCTGTCTCTGTTGAGGTCCATTCATAAGGTCTTTAAACATCTTCTTCCTCATCCTCTTTCTCTTTCTTCAGCTCTCAGCTACGGATACACACTCCTTTCCTGGTGGGCCATGCCATGCTAACAGAACAAAGAAACCAGACAATAGTTACTGTAACAATATTATAATCATCATGCCAACAATGATGAAATGTTACTCCTTTCCAAAATTTTCTCACTTTTGGAATTTCATTTTGTTGTGCTCTACCCAGTCTGGGACACATTTGGAAATAGTAAGACTTTTTAAAAGTTATTTCCCCTCCAATGTACTCCTTGCACCATGGTGTACCAGTACTCTTTAAATTACCATTATAAATTTTTGTGTAGGTGGATTCCCAAGAAACAGGCTAGTAATTGCATGTATACCGCTGCTATAGCTGTCCTTACACTGGAGGATATTACCTTGAGGTGTGTCCCCAAGAAGCAGAGATGAGTCTGGTTCAGAAAAGTAAAGGGACAACTGGGAATATGTGTGTGATGTCACACTCCATATTATTCACAGAAATAGTGTTATGTTATGAATATGTTTTATGCAAGATGGGTATTGTGAGATATCATTGGAAAGGTTCTGATTTACTGAATGTGATTATCCAATTCTCATGCATATATCATTTCTGTATCTAAAGTTAGTTATCTAGGTAACAATTAAAGTTATCTAGGTAACAATTACAACTGTAAGTGTACTTGGGAAACACCCACCAGACAGCAAGCCATCAGCCTTGATGGGCCATTAGGAAGAAACAATAAGCCTTTAAAGATACTAATCTCTCTCCTTCCTGATAAGTGTCCTGGGACATGGCTTTGATACTAAAAGGAGGGGAAGGTCAAGACTGGGAAACAAAAGGTTCCCGCCTTATGTAAATTCTATTTAAAGCTGGGGAGTATGTTGATCTTGGTTTACTCTTCACTGAATCCCCACCCAAATGCTGGAAAGATCTGAGAAACAAAGACACAGAGGGAGAAGAGTTGAGCCCAGGCTGGAAGAGGGATCTGGTCAGTGAATATGGTGTCTGACAATTTAAGCTACAAGCAGGGTACGCAGCATTTAGTGTGAGAAATTACTTCTTGAAACCAGTTTCTTTAAGATCTTACGCTTAGTATGCGTGTTTTGTTTTATTTGCTTAGTAATCTGCTTTGTTCTGTTTGCTTAAAATCTGCCTTTTGTAGTTAATAAACTTGTTTTTGTTTATTATAAAACCCAGTTTGTGCCATTTATAACTGAGGGGCAAGAAGTTGTGCATATCTTCCTCCACATTGAGGGTGAATATATGAGCTTATGTCGTATAAATTTCTCTACAGAGCAAGACAATAATATTTTGGGTGAACTTTCCAGAGGGGAGCTGCATTTGAGTGCTGGGCAATTTCTTAGCTGAGTCTTCCCATAGAGAACTGCTTGCAGACTCTGTGTGATTCTACAGCTGGTGCGTCCCTACTTGTGTGTGTGTGTGTGCTGCCAGAAGCTGGGGAACCTGATTCAGCAAAACAGGGAGAGGGAGCCCAGTACTAATGGAGCAGGCAGGCTCGGTGAAACCCCAGTACATCAGGTGGCACCCTCAAAGGGGCTCCAACCCCTCACAATGTGATGCATTGATACATGCCAGAATGGTGCCCCTCAAGCTGTTGCTGGAATGGAAGGCAAATGCTACCTATATGGACAGCCCCATGAAGGCAACATTGCCTTGTAATGTGCATGCCAAACTCGATTACTATCTTTGACTAACATTCTAGTTTATAATACCAGCTGATCAGCACAAAGTGTGCTACAAATAAACAGATTTTTGCAGCTGCGATGCATGGCCTGTAATGAGTTTACAAATGCAATGTACTGCAACGAATGAGTGCTTGTTGAAAAGCCTTTTTAACCCTTGCAACTGCGAATGCCTTATAGAGTCTATGCAACATGAAATGCTTAAAAGAACCTTTTTAATCTCAAGTGCCCAGTTTACCTGGTTTAACTTTACATGTACGAAAATCTTAATATTTATAAAAGTTCAGGGCAATGACCAAATTGTGGTTGTAGGTGAATTTACTATTGGTGTATTTCTTGCTTTTTTATTTTGCTACAGTAAAATTGCCTTGGATGCAATGAATTTGTCTTTTAATTTTTTATCTCTGTTGTGTTGCTGCCAAACTTTCATGGTGCCATATAGCCGGAGGCAGGGAAGGGGGAGGCAGAGGCAGTTGAGGGGCAGGGAACATCAAGCAGCATGGGGAAGGGAGGGGATCAGTATGTTTGGGTGTGGGATTAAATATTTATTGGAGAAAAAGCCACTTTTAACTGTTACATTTTCTGGCTTGGGCACGATGTTGAGGCTACAGGCACTGCACAGGGATGCACACATCTGCCTTCTGCCGTAGCAATATCCACCAGCCATGGCAACATGTAGCCAATACCAGAAGAAAGGTTTCCAGATGCCCCTAGGCAGACACAAATGGAATAGATAGTTGTAATACAGCCCTTTATGTGGTCCTCTCAGCTGTGCTGTCACTCTGGGTCTCGGGGGGGGCATCTGCAGCTGGTTCCTGGCTGGCTCTATAACATACTGAAGAGATCTTGGCTAACTAAAGAAATTTCCTCCTATTTGAGTCTGTGGCTGCCTGTGTGTTTTCAGTGCTGCAGGCCATTGGCAAAATGTTCATCATATATAGGGTTGTGTGGTGGCATTTCAGACAAAATCTGGTCCAGCTCCTGCTAGTATGTACAGGTACTGAGATTGTTATTGGAGGTCTTGGTTTTGTCTTTGGTGTTTTTGTAATTCTGCCTCAGCTCCTTGGCTTTGGTACAGCACCGACTCATGTCTTAGAAGTACCTCGTCTCCTGCATTTGCTCCAATAGCTGCTAGCAGATCTTGGGGTTCTGGTGACTACAAGAAAGATGAGACTGAACATGCGCCTCTCCCCAAAGGCAAAGAAGTCCAGGATCTCCTGATGAGACCACACAGAAGCACAGGCATTGTGCCTGTAATGGACTCAGAGGGCCTGTGGACTTCCCACAAGATGGAATCACTAACAAATGCACTCAGATATGTGCCAGTGTTTAAAGAGGGAAAGTTCAAGATGACCCCAGATTGTGGAGAGTGCATAGGTAACCAGACAGGCCATCCAGATGCCAAGCAATGCAGCGGGGGATAGCAGTGGGAGGACTACCTGAAGTAGTATTTGGAATGGGGATACATCCACACAAACCTTATCATGCTATAACTCATTCTCAAATAGTTATAATGCTCCCATAGTGGGTTAATTATAATGAGATAAGATGCAACAGAAAGCAAAACAACAGATTATTTGTGTGTGGAAGCCAGGCAGTTTATGCTAAAAAAACTTTCCCCAGGAGACAAGGCCTACATTTCAAAAAGAAGACATTTTTAATTACTGAAAAGGTTTACTTGTACCTTTTCAGAAAACTAACGCTCTAAGCATGTTGTAGCATCATCACATTTGCACATTATTTTTTTCTGCATAACAAAGATTTAATCCCCTCTAAAACTCCTCAATACAACTTTTGACATGGAGTCACCAACAACACCTCTAATTAAAACAGAAAATCTCTACAAAGTCTGGAGTAGCTGGCTACCAGAGAGGGTAAATCAAACAAATAATATTGAAAGTAAAAATATAATTCAAATAGAAAATAATTTGTTCATGAATAGCATTTTTAAAAATATCTCTTACTTTCTGACACTGAATATGCCATCTCCTTAGTAAAAAAAGTGAACAGCATTATCAGTAGTTTTTTATATCAGCATCTAATCCAATATGAAAAATTGTAAGCAATAACTACGTTTTTTCTTTAATTCAGTATGGGCTTCATCTAAAGCCCATGGCAACAGTAAGAAAAGTAATATTAGCTCCTTAAACTTCATTAGATTATTATGTATTTAGTCTCTTTGAAGATGACATCTGAATCCTCCTCTACTGAAAGTTCCCTGGATCCACCCTAAAGTGTCTTTGATTGTCTCCTAAAAAAATTTAGCAAGTATAAGAAATTGGTCTGTTTTATCGGATATACATTGTTTACCTTAATATTTGTAATTAGAAAAGCTTCCTTGAGAAAAAATTATGTATATTTTTCATACACTATCCAGTTTATCATATAGCAATGTCTTTTTTGGTATGCTTCTATCTATCTAGTTTGTGATCTGGCCACTGTCACAGAAGTATCTGGGCATTTGTTTGTGAATTCTCTTCTTACTGCTCAAGTTAGTGCAACGTGGCATGGCAGGGTGTGTGTTGTGCTGAAACGCTGCTATGTAGAGTGACCAGATGTCCCGATTTTATAGTGACAGTCCTGATTTTGGTTTTTTTTTCTTATATAGGCTCCTATTACCCTCCACCCCGTCCTGATTTTTCACACTTACTATCTGGTCACCCTACTGCTATGCCCAGTTCTGTTGTTTGAGTGTTGCTACCATTCAAGTCATAGGTGGTGACATTTTGCCTATTGCACGCCCTGGAATGTCTTACTGAGATTAGAAAAAGACCTTATATAAATATTACTATTATTCTAAACTAAATACAAGCAAAAAGACATTTTATATAAAATAATTATTATATAGATAAAAACAGTTTCTAAGACTAAAATGAAAGTTAAAAATCAAATGAGTAAAATACTTGTTTGTTTTTAATAACTTTTCTTTTCTTATTTTTAGGTTTTTTTCCTGCTATGGATAGTCCTTCCCCCTCCCCAAATGCACCAGCACCCCAAGGCTTAGCCATCCCTTAAATGAGACTTCGGCTTACATTCTTATCTCTAAAAAAAGCTGAATCAGGAGTAGTGTTCTACTCCTGATTCATTATATCCCTGTGACATACAAGGCAAACATGGGCACAGTATTTGTGTAATAAAGTGTGGATCAGAGCCACATCTCAGTTTCCCAATTTCAAATTGCCACTTTGTCTCTTTCTAAGAGCGTTTCCAGGACGAGACCGTGAATAACACTTCAGTGCGGGTTATTGACTTCTGGCCCAGGAAAAATAGGACTCCCTTCAGAGACCATTAATATTACTACTTAATCAGCCAAAATAATTACTATTGGGTAACATGAGGCATTCTTTCTCGTTAGAGGGCTAAGTCTGCACAGTGTTTCCAGCCTGGAACTGAGAGACCAGGCCAAGAAATTGATCCCAGGTCTCATTTATGGTAATGCAGAGCACTGATCGGATGGCCATTGGGCGAGCTTTAGCCTCAAAGATTGATGGCATGTACTTGGTTTTAGGCAAATATTAAACAGTAGGATACAGCCTTGATTTTATTCTAAAGTGTTATCAGTCTTAGGTGACCTGTTCTTATTTTGGAGTCCTGTTACTCAATTTCAACAATTATTAGCGCTGCATTGTACTCAATACATCCAAGCCAGTTATTATTAGGAGGCATTAAAACACAGCTCAGTAGTTAATTAATTTTGTCATCCAAAGAGATTATCATTCATTGAACAACATCCTTTTTTTCCACTAATGAAATAATTTAACTCTAATAGTTAGGAAAACTGGCAAATAGGGGAGAATTCAACACAGTTGCCTTCTCCCACTGCAGTTCATAGGAGGAGGATTGGACCATCTATCCCACCTTGAGGGAGAAGGGATGCCCTCAGCAGTTAAATCACTGTTTTAACACTTTTTTAAAAATCTTGCTTTTTTTCCTTTTAGTGTCTTTTAAAAAATACGGTAGACTTTCACCTAGTACATCTAGGAAACAAGTTTCAGTGAAAAACAAAGTATCAGGGAGCAGGATGGTTTTGGGTGAGCATGTTAGCCATGTTGTTGATGGTGGTGGTGTAGGCATGGGCTAATGACCATTTTCCACTTCTCACTGTCAGGTTGCTTGCCTTGACCCTCTTTGTGGGTTTGTCCTACACAGTGCTGAGCAACTCCTGGAGCACCCTCAGCTCCCATTGACTTGCTCAGTTCCTTATTTGTTCAAGTTCTCTGGGAGCTGGAACCAAGGGCCCTATTGACAGTGGGAAACTGAAAGACGGGGTGGGGAAGAAAAAAATATTTAATAAGAAAAGGTCTGGAAAGGAGATTGAACTGGAGTTGATATGGTTTTGTACCCTGGGTCCGAGAGCTATTTGTTATTTCTGATATTTGTTTGTATTTTAATTGCTTGCATGGAGAAAGAACATCCGTTATCTTCCCTTCCCCCTCCCCTGCCATGCATCTGTAAGAGAAAATGCCAGTTATTTTCTGATTATATGTAAGGTGTTGTCAATTAACCCTTTCACTGATGAGCAGAAGGATTCATTTATAATAACTTACACGTCATTTACAATGTGCTATAATTATAGCCCACTGGTTCTCATACCTCTATAACGCGTAAAAAATGCATTTGCTTTATTTTCAGAGTTTGCATATAAATTGTCAAATTGTGTCATCAGGTATAAGAGCACGGCTTCCACTGACTTCCATCAGGGCTTGAATTGGAGACGGTACATGGTGATATGCTTTACTGGCACGTCTGTATTTTAAACTTTAACACTGTTAACTGTTTAACTGCTCATCAAAGCAAGTAGAAAGGAAATGAAGACTCACATTATGAAGATCTACACAATCTATTCTGAGTGACAGCTCATTGTGATGCACAAATGGGTGGACTTGAGAAATACCTTCTTATTTTTATCCCCAATCCAGGAGGAGCTAAGCAGAGCCCAGCAGGACATTTGAGCATTACCAAGGGGGAGCCAAGCCAGAGGAGCTTAGCAGAGCCAGGGAGCACACTGGATAATAATTTCAATACCAGTACAATCTGTTGAGCATATTTTTGGCACTACATGGGCACAGCTTATTTTGTAGCTGGTGCTTGGAAAAGAGCCACTACTTCCCCTGTCCTCCTCCTCCTTCCCCCAACTCAACCTCTGACTTCCATGCAAGTATTACTAGTTATATGCCCAATGGTAGAATTTGGCCCACTATGTTTGCTACGCTATCTATAGAATAGTGAAATGAGAAAAAGAAAGTTAACCTGTAAACAGGGGCAACTGACCAGTAATAATTACCCCAGTGTATCCTAGGGCTTGTAGGCCCCTAAACAGTGGCCAATCCGCTAGGAGGTGTGGGACACAGTGGTGCAAAGTGCTGATGGCCTTCACTCTACCGGGATCCTGGAGCTGGCCACTCAGCCCCTATAGTGGGCAGTGCTGGCTAGAGACAGGTCACATTGACAGCGTGCCTGGATGATGTGTTAATTTAGTGCACACTCCCTACAGTCTCCACTAATAGGTCTCCTGTGGAGCCTCAGCCATAAATTAAAGCTGTCCTCCCCAGCAGAACCCAGAGGGGATGATGGCAACGTATACCCCACCCACTCTCCCTTGGGGGAGGTACTCCTTGGAGCACATGTAACACCAACAGATCCCAGTCGTCAGTGGGATCAACTTTGGGCCTCTACTGCATGAGCTAAAAGCCACATGGCTGTTAGCTAAGGCTGTAGTAGACTCATTAATCTTTAAGTGGTCTCAATGCCACTACATGGGACAGAGCACCACATCCAGGAGGTGTATGGATTACAAACAGTTGCCCCAGTGCCAGCAGAAGCCAAGCAATCCTTGAGTAAAGTGTAATAGAAAGTGTGTAGACTGGAAATGTTCTCTAATCATCCTTGAAATGCTTTATAATGAAATGGATAGCAATTAAAATTAATATGCAGTAGCTGTTGTGCTGTAACTATTTGGTGTGACAAATGTTTCATATATAAGTTATTTATGTATAACTGTACTCTGTAGCTTGCTTAACACTTTATAATTCACTGATAGGCAACCCTTCAAATGAAATATTAACTAGGCCCAGGCATGTTCATATAGGAATGATATGAACATAGTAAACATAAGACAACTATATGGTGCTAAAATGTAACTTGCAGATACTTCTAGGGAACAACATTTTGAGAGCCACGAGATTAATGGTTAACACTTACTAATTAATTTTAAAAAGCCATTTTTTTCTTGGACTATGTTTGCCATATCAGTGCCAAGATAGGGAATTTATGTTTAAGTGCAGTTCTACTTTGAAAAATGATTCAGGGCTATATTTTGCCCTCCTTACTTACAGTGAGTAGAAAGGTCACTTCAGAAGATACTGTATTGCCATTGGCATCAGTGGGCCTACTCATGGAATAAGGTACTAATCAACAAAAAGTGTATCAAAATCTACCCTGAGTGGTTTTCAGAATAGAAATACACTTTAACATAAATACCCAAGAGTAAATTGGCATGACTGTGTTCCATATGTGGTGGACCACATTGTCTTCTGGTTTAAGCAAGTACCATTGCCACAGGAAGTCAGTGGGATGGCACCAGTGTAATGGAGGGTAGAATTTGGCACACCATGTTTTAGTGATTTCCACAACTGTGCTTAATTTACAGATAAGTTTTTCCAAGTGCCAACCCTGCAAACTCAAACTGGAGACGTTCTTTTTTACATATCATCACCAGCAATAAAAGTTCTGCAAATTCTGTTATGCCCTCAGTGACTCCTGTACCATCCTAGTGCTGTCAGTAGGGTTTGCCTGGGTGTAACTGATTGGCACTTAATAAACAACTGTGTTAATGGTGCATAAGAATGAACGAATCCAGCTCGCGCTCTCTTACTTGCATTGATTCTACATGACTAAGAGAAAAAGGAACTAGTAAAACACATATTTTGTGTGCTAAGGTCAGATGATACAACTCCGAATACATACAGGTAGCTGAACTGTTCACTAAGAAGGTGCCATTTTTATAGCTTCTTTTCAGTGTAGACTTGCACTTTAATTTTAAAATGCCTTGAAACTCACAATAGATTACAGCAAGACAAGATTTTCAGTTGTACCGTTTCTTGGTGACTAGCTTTCTCTTATCATCGAAATATGTTAGTGCAGGAAATACTGAGATTCTATCTTTCTCAAAGGATGAAAGTCTTATGATATTTCCAACCAATTATACTAGGATGTTATTTATATTTGGGAACTAATATGCATTAAGTACAATAACAATTTCCATAAAATACTTGCTAAGGTACCAAATTCAGGCCAGTCCTTGAGTGGGTTATGTCTGGCTCTAGAACCAGATTGACCACCCTGCAAGTACAGGGAAATTGCAATTTGCAAATAGATGAGACCAGTCCAGGAAAGGGTGGGGCCAGCCACCCAGGAGAGGCAGTGAGTATATCCTGGGCAGTATTTGCTGGGGAAGGGCAGCTCTATAGTCTGGTCAGGATCCCATAGATGTCTGCCGGTGACTGCTCTGCTACCTCACCCAAATTTGAGCCTACACTGGGTAGGACTATGCCCAAAACTGGGATTGTGGAAAACTTGATCTGGTCCCAGCTATAGAGGGGCAAATAGTGCTGCAAGATTGGTATTGGGAAGGGCTCTGCAATAATGGCCACGTGTTTATTTGCTCCTATCAAAACCAATTAAATTTTTTTTTTCAGGTATCTAAGTACACTACATCTGCTGCTGTCCCTTCATCTATTACTTTTGTAATTGTATCAAGAAAGGAATTATGTTGGCAAAAATTTATCATTTGTTAACTCAAGCGGCCTGTTATTTGTGAATGTTTAGTGATTTTTTCTGTTCAAATTTCTAATAATACTTAGGATTTCTATAGCCTCTTAGAGGTAAGAAAATCAAAGCACTTTACAAACATGAATGAATGAAGTCTCATAACACCTCTGTAAGATAAGTAAACATTAACATTCCCCTTTTGCAGGTAGGGAAACAAAGGGACAGAGAAGTGAAGTGACTTGTTCAAGTTTATACAGTGAATCTGTGGCAAAGCTGGGAATATAGAACTTGCATTTCCTGGCTACTGGTTCTGCGCCTTAATCACGAGACTCCTGTAGGGTAATCAAACTTCAGTCTCTGGCAGAAGTGGCAGGGTGACTCCTCACTATACTGTCAAGAAGGGAGCTAAGGATAGAAATATTATTAGGGATAATAATTAGATGCATAGAACAGTAAATTGTCAGGTTAGTTCTTCTTTTCTGTTTGGAAAATCAGTAGCACATTTGCTTTTCTTCCCAATTGTCCGGGATTTTTCAAAAATAATTGCCAGTGTTACAGTAAGTTCATTAACTAATTTCTTTAATGTCTTAAACATTGAAATAGCTGACTTGGACAATTTCTGTTTCTTGTTTTCTTTTTCAGGATACAAAGTAGTCTGTTGCACTTTAAATATATTGGGCTGAATTCTTTGGTTTGTCAAATTCACGTTGTACCACTTAATGAACTTAAAGTAGCTGGAGATTTCCCCTGGAGAATTCCCCCACAGTAAAGAGAATCTCTGCCAGTGTAGAGCTGATGAGAGCAGCTCCCTGCCCATCTCCACTGTCTCATACACTGAAACCTCCCTCCTGGCATAAGGTGGAGGGGGAGGGGAGGGGCATGGCAAAGCTCTGTCAGTAACATTTTGAATATCCTCAAGAAATACAGAGCTAGTGTCCAACTTGACTTTGTTTAGATGTCCTCTGTTCCTGCTGTAGGAATGAACCTCCAGGATGATTTTGGCAAATGATCGTGGTGTGCGTGGCATAGCTATTAATCCTCGTTGCCAACCTCTTTCTATTTGAAATCTAACATTCTTCCCCATTAGCATTGGCAGTAACTGGTTGGCATTCTTGCTGTAGGGTATCTTTTGCTCTAGTTTCTTGGAATATAGTTCTTTTGTAGCTATTTCATAGTTAACTCTCTTTGGCTCAAGCAGCTGGTTAGACGTTGGCACTAGAGTTTTGTCCTTCTGTCCAAAGGTCTTTGTATTGGTGATCCTAATAAAAGATAGCCGTCCATCAGTTTTAAAATTGGTTTAGCTGATTCAATTTTAAAATTTATTAGAATTTTAGGGTGAAATTTCCCCATTTTTGACCAGAAATATATTGACAAATTGGAGGAAAACAAATAAACTTAGGGCTTGAAGGACTGATTTATGAGGAAAGATTAAAAATTAAATATGTATAGTTTGCTAAGTCCCAAACACTGTGAATAGTTAACATGTGTAAATTCACTCACATATATTAACCTGCATACTTGTTTAAGTATTTGCAGGATCAGGCCTACGTGGCAACATAAGAGTCTGCAAATAGCTGTAGAGTGTAAAACACCAAGGAGGAATAAGGATGATTTAGTATGCTACACAAAATTATAAGGAGTAAAGGGATTAAATTAATACAGGAAAAATTTAGGTTGAATATCGGGAGGAAATTGTGTTATAAAGATGCATTAGGCTGTGGCATTGCTTCCCAATGGAAACGATAGAAGCCCCATCTGTTGGGACCTTTTTAAACTAGACTGGACAAACACTGGAAAAAATATTGCAGGGAATAATCTTGTATTTGCAGGGAGTTGAATTGGATGATCAAAGAGATCTTCTGCATCTCTAACTTCTATAAATCAATTTAATATAGAAAAGTGTGAAATAATAAAGTGAAGGATGGAAAATGACAAAAGATATTAGCTTTAAATGGTCACAGCTGTGGGCACTGATAGGCAAAAAGATATGGACGTAATAATAGACTGAATTTTATAACCCTCACCTCAATATCCAGCAGTGTTTAGGAATGCAAACAGAACACAGGGATGTGTCAACAGAGATGCAGAGCTAAAATCAGAAGCAATTACCATACAAAGAGCTGGTGAGATCAATCCTAAAGTACTGTGCACAATTTTTGGGAAGGATAGTACAAAAATTAAACTGGTACAGATAAGTGTCTTGAGGGCTATACTTATTTGTCGTTTGATTACAGATTAGGTCTTTGCATATATTCTAATTTGAAACAAAGACCCAATGTTTTAATCAGTTATCTGGAATATAATCACTCCATGGGTATTTAAGAATTATTGCTGAAAACTTTATGGGACTAAAATAGTGATTTTAAAAACTCTTTAAAACAGGTCAGGCTAGGTGCAGAGAATGAGAACATGTACAGTAGGCAAAAAAAGAGAAGAAAAGAACAGAAAGAAGACATTTGGTAATGATTAAGGAACTGGTGTTGTATATCAAATGGAGACAATAAGTTATGTAATAAAATGTATTCATCCAATTATCCAAAATATGACTCAATTACAGAAAGTTTCTGGGCAAGAATTTTAAAGTATTCAACTAATCAGAGCCAATTATTTGTATAATATGGAATATGGAAATTGTACTGGTTTGTTACTTACTCATAAGAAAGAATAGAACTCACTGAGCAACCAAAACAATTCTCTGGGTTTTCTTTACAGAATTTCCATCCAAATACAGAGGCCTGATACTATTTTAGTAGCATATGAGATCTGACAAGATCAGTCCAAGATGATAAAGTTACAAGCTGTAAAAGGACAGTTCCAGCAGATTAAGATCTGCAATAGTCAACAAAATATAAAGTGCTTCATTCAAGATTGTGATCCTGCACAGACGAGTTGGAATTCATTTGGATTTTCAGGAATTTTTAAAGAGAGGTCATCAAGTTAAAAATCTGAAAATTGTTTCCCACTATTATATACTAACCAGAAAAGAATAGAGAAAAACATTAATGTTTCTATTTTTTCTAACAGGCAGTTGCTGTAAGATTTCAAAAGCATAACAAAACAAAAACACAAACTACTAAGGAATAAAGGGGCAATTAGAGATCAGGTAAACATATGGGTGAAATCTTGGCCTATTGAAATCAAGGACAAAATTCCTCTTAACTTCAACAAGGGCAGGGTTTCATTCATGGGTTTTAAAGAGTTGCATCACTCATGCAACCACCAGGAGAATAAAAGGGACACGCCCTTTTTACTATCTTGTTGATTTCCCCCTATGATGTTGATTTCCCCCCCACCCCCTTAGTTTCTTCTATTCTTGTCCTTTTCTCTCTCACACACACATAGACACAACCTTTTATTCCCATGTAGTTGCAACTCTAAAAACAAAGAGTACTTGGAATGATATGGGCCAAATTCACTGCTGGTATAACTTGCTGCAACTCAGTTGACTTCAATAGAGCGTCATCTCCTTACACAAACAATGACTTTGGCTTGCCTGTGTTAAACTAGGATAAATGGCTAACCAGCGCTTCCACAGTCAATGAACTTCTGAGCAATCTAATCTGTTTCTTTTGTGAACCCACTGCTCCATCAGGCTTGGAAAACAGCTGGGTTCTTCTACAGTGTCCAAACACGTGAAGCTTTTATTTCCTTTATCAGCCTACTTTACCATGCCCTTTGGTACCACATGTATAAAACTGTATGTACATCTCCTCAGGGTTCTGCTCAATACTCAAAGCCAGTGGCTCATCTGAACTCATTTCAGGCAATTATCTTTAAATGTTCTCCCTCTCCCTCCAGTTTGACCCCGTCTAGTAGGGAAAGGGTTTTCACAGAACCACTAGAGGCCGACCCGATGACTTCCCTAGCCTAGCTGTAGAACCCAGACTCCTTATCAGCACCAACAGCTGTTGAGTTGGACCAACAACAACTTTATAGGGCTCTGGATCCCATACTC
Source organism: Chrysemys picta bellii (assembly GCF_011386835.1). Classification (NCBI taxonomy): domain Eukaryota; kingdom Metazoa; phylum Chordata; order Testudines; family Emydidae; genus Chrysemys; species Chrysemys picta. The sequence goes on along the minus strand of NC_088791.1, from coordinate 86,269,070 downwards.
AACTCTTTGTGCTGGTGCCCCCACCCATCTCAGTTGGCTGATCAGTGTCTGGGGAGGTTCTGTTTCAGCAGGTACCTTGCTTCTTGGCAAAATTTTGCCAAGAACCTGCTTTATTCCTGACCTTTATTCCCTATACCTGACAGCCAGCACAGGATGGGTCATTCAGAAAGGAAAGAAATGTGGACTGTGCACCTGCACCTCTCGCAACCCTATCAACTGCTATACTGCTGGGCTCCTACTGCCTCCAGTGCTCCTGCTCTTTCCTTACCTCACTCTCTTGATGTTCATCCTCCAGTTTGTCTCCCTCCCCTCAAGTCTCCCTGAGGATGTCTCATCCCAGAGTCAGCCCTACACTGGCTCTCAAACCTCCAAAATCGCAATGTCCCTTTTGAATCAGAGGAGGATTTGCAGGTTCTCACTCTTTTGAAATACCTTAAGAACTCCATATCTTCAAGATGTCCTTGTGAGACCTAGCAAGCTCTTCAGCCATCTCCATGCAAAGTTAATCATGTAAATGCTTCAGGTTTCAAATACTCCCAGTCTCCTTCACTCTCATCCAAACCACCACCTCTAGCCTGTTCCAAATTGTGTCCCTGGGAGTCTCCATGCCTTCTCTAGTTTTCCTTAACCAGGGACACAAACAATATTCCAAGGAAAGCAAGCCAGTCTCTTCTTCCAAGGATTCCCTCAGGCACTACAGATAGTAAACAGTGAGGTGGCAAAATTTGCAGATGATACAAAATTACTCAAGATAGTTAAATCCAAAACAGATTACGAAGAGTTACAAAGGGATCTCACAAGACTGGGTGACTGGACAACAAAATGGCAGATGAAATTCAATGTTTATAAATGCAAAGTCATGCACATTGGAAAACATCAGCGAGGATGGTTAGTGATCTTGGAACATTTTTCTATCAAGCAGCATTATCTGATGATAAGGGCTGAGTTCTATGCAATGACCCTCAGTTTTCCAAGCCTGACTGACCAATAGATTTCCATGATGAATAATAAAATTATTCATAACAGCAATAAAATTAGTTTCCTTAACTACAGTTTTGTCACTCTGAAATAGTAATCTGATGCTCCATCAGGACCTACCCTGTGTTGTTTGCTCTTGGCAACTTTGTTCAGTTTAACAGTGTTGATCAATGTCATTCTCATCAGAGGATTTTTGGTTGTAGAGAGAAGGGAATATCAAATATGCCCTGCTTGCTACCCATTTTTCATTGAGAAACTATTATTTCTTCTTCGAGTGATTGCTCATGTCCATTCCATGTTAAGTGTGTGTGCTCCCCATATGCACCAGTGCTGGAAGTTTTTCCTCACTGATATCCATAGGGGATCGGCTCTGGCATGTATATGCACCACTATAAGGGGTGCTTCCAGCCCCCTCCCTTCTTCCCTCAGTTCCTTCTTACCACCAGTGTCGGTGCTGGAACGCTCCCCTTGCTCTAGCAAGCAGTTTCTGTTCAGTGATTCTTTGAACTTTTGTGTAAATAGTTGTTAGTAGATAGTTAACAGTTCTTAATAGCTAGTGGATCTTAGCGAGTAGCAGCCCGAGGGACTTAGCCCAGGGATGAGCATGCCCCATTCCCTGGGCTTCAAGCTGTGCGATCACTGTAAGAAGCCCATGCCAATCAGTTATCCGCACCTAAGCTGTTTGAAGTGTCTGGGTGAGTCCCATATTCGCAAAAAGTGTCACATTTGTAAGGGATTCAAGCCCCAGACCAAAAGGGAGAGACATTAGACTTCACATACTCCTCATGGAGTCAGCGCTGGCACCGGGCTTGAAGCTGGCACATTCGGACTTGGTACTGAGTACGTTGGCATTGACGAGATGCGCACCAGCACCGAGTTCCTCTTGGCACCGTTCCATGTCACCGGTACCAGCCAAAAGGGATAGGAAGCACATGGAAAGGGGACACTCCCCTGGTACTTGTAAGGCCAAGGACAGGGCACAGACGGAGTCCAGACAGACTCGGGCTATCTCACTGCCCCCGGAGCTCAGCCAGGCGGCAGCTTCGCCAACAGGACACAGTCCGCCCCACAAGCTGCCCCCAACTCCTGAAGGTGCTATAGGCACCCAGTACCTTATGGTACCATCCATCCTGGAAGCCTTGCAGGCGACAAGAGATATTTTCTCTCTCCCAGTGCTGCCAACTCAATGAGAAGAGAGGCCCAAGGACCGTGCCCTCCCACCCACTTCAAGGAGAAAGCTGTCAATGGTGCCCCTGCACAAATCACCCCAAAGGTCCCCAGGACTGTGCCAACAACCTCCAGAACTGCATTCCAGACCACAGATCCAAGACTAGGCAAGTTCCACGCACAGATCGCTGAACTCCAGGCACCGATCACCGGGGCCCGACACCAGTCACTGGACCCGTGGTACCGGGCCGCAGACACATATCGTCGGTTCCTGGAGCCCTGGAGCCAGTTGCCAGAGTCCCTTCAGCACTCTCATGAGTCCCAGCACCAGTCGCCAGAGCTGCAACATTGGTCGCCAGAGCTGTGATGCCAATCGCTGGAGCCCCAGTACCGGTCTCCGGAGCTTCATTGCCAATCACTGCAGCGTCATGGTCACCAGAGCCAGTGCACCATGCATTGCTGTCCAGACTATTACTTGGCCGATACACATCGCTGACGGTCATCAGAAGCACGGCATGGCTCAGCGGGCTCCCGGTACCGCTCCCCAAATGGCAGGCGAGAGGCTGCCTGATACAGTGGGAAAGCCTACCCTATGGTGGCAATGACATGGTCACCAGAGGAAGAATATTGCTCCTCAAGCCTGAGAGTGAGGAGTTACTGGCCCCCACAGACCTGCCATCACCGGCGCAGCCAGTAGGCCAGCCTACTAGTGTGTGGCCACAAGGTCAATGGCCGGGGCCCTGGCAGGGATATAACCCACGGTCTTGTCCACAAGCTGTGGGACCTCAGACCCTGCGGTCAGTCTTGGGGGCATCGGAAGGGCCTTCAGCATCAGCATCTTGCCCCTCTCCCCTGGGCTCGCAAATCAGGTCGGGCCAAGGGGCCCAGGACCAACCCCCTCCAGGACAGGTGGCGCCTCGGGCACAAGATGCACAACCTATCCTTTCCTCAGGGCTGGCCTCCTCCTCCGCCTCATCATCTGATGTGGCAGTTGTAGGCCCCTCGTAAACAGTGTCCCAGGATGATGTAAAAGCCCACGAGGAGCTGCTTACATGGGTTGCTGCAAACCTGGGACTAAAGGCAGAGGAGGTGTCTGAACCAGCAGACTCCCTGTTCGGCGTGCTGGTTGTAGCAGCAGCAGCAAAAGTGGCCCTGCCAGTCGATGGGGTGGTCAAAACCACGATGGGGTGGTCAAAATCGTAAAGGCCCTGTGGCAGATCCTGTCATTCTTGCCACTTATGTTCAAAAGGGCAGAGCATAAGTACTACGTTACGGCAAAAGGGTTCGAGTATTTTTATGCGCACCCCTTCCCCGGGTCTCTAGTAGTTGTGGCTGCCAATGAGCATGACAGACACGGTCAACCTATCTCGACCCCTAAGAATAAAGTCGCCAAGCAGCTAGATCTGTAAAGCAGGAAAGTTTATTCCACAGCCAGCCTACAGCTTCGTATAACTTATAGAGTTTTTTAAGGCCGGGCTTGACAAAGCCCTGAGTGGGATGATTTAGTTGGTGTTGGTCCTGCTTTAAGCAGGGGGTTGGACTAGTTGACCTCCTGATGTCTCTTCCAACCCTAATCTATAATTCTATGACCAGGCCCTGCTCGGCAGATATCATTTTAATGTGCGGCAATCCACAGCCAAATTTGCTGACTCGCTCCTGCAGGATGTTAAGCAGGAGTTCAATGCCATGCTGGATGAGGACAGGGCGATTGCGAGGGCCTCCCTCCAGTCTGCCTCAGATGTGGTTGATTCCGTGGCCAGAGCCTTGGCATCGCCAGTCTCAATGAGATGGGTATCATGGCTGCAGTTGTCTGGCCTCAAACGGGAGTTCCAGGATTGATTGCTGAACTTCCGGAAGTTCAGCAATCAATCCTGGAACTCCCGTTTGAGGGCTTGGCCCTGTTTGCTGAACAAACAGACAGCAGGGTTACATGGCCTTAAAGACTCTAGGGCCAGTCTTCGCCCGCTGGGGCCTGTACACCCCGGGCCATGCCAGAACGCGATTTAAGCCTCAATACACCCAGGGGTTCCTGAGCCAGGCCAGAGCAGAACCATACCACAAGAGAAACAAGGGCTATGGGTGCCACCAAGGTCAGCCCACAGCAGCGGGAGAGCATTCGGGTTTGAGTCACGCCCCTCCTAAGAACAGGCAGTTATTTTGAAGGGATGCTTGAGGGTGACCTCCTAGTCTACAACCAGGATCTGTCTTGTCACTTATTTTCCCACCGTTTGTTGCCTTACCTCCCAACTTGGACTGCCATAACTATGAACATTGGGTCCTCAATACAGTGGCAGCGGTTTATACCCTCCAATTTTGTTGTATCCCCCCCCCATCCCATCCCCCTTCCCTGTCCCTTTTCAGGGACCCTTCTGATGAGTAACTCCTGCACCTGGGGGCCGTGGAGGAAGTTCACACAGAATGAAGAGGGAAAGGTTTTACTCCCAGTACTTTCTCATTACGAAGGCCAAAAGGGGACTATGCCTCATCCTGGACCTGCAAGACCTCAAAAGATATCTCGAGAAGTTTAAGTTCCACATGGTCTCCCTGGCCTACATTATCCCCTCCCTGGATCTTGGAGACTGGTACACTGCCCTTGACTTAAAGGATGTTTACTTCCACATATCAATATTTCCCGGACACAAGAAATTTCTACCGTTTGTGGTTGGGCAAACGCATTACCAATTCACAGTGCACCCATTCGGCTTAGCAACAGTGCCAAAGGTGTTTACAAAATGCATGGCAGTAGTCGCAGCCTACCTCAGGTGTTGGGGGGTCCAGATCTATTCCTACCTGGACGACTAGCTAATCAAGGGCTGCTCTGAGACGCAGGTACAGCACAGTATCTAGGTGTTGCGAGCCACTTGTCACATCCTGGGCCTGTTGATAAACAAACAAAAGTCAACATTGGTTCCCATTCAGAGGATAGAGTTCATTGGAGCAGTCCTCGACTCTACTCAACCCAGAGCATTCCTACCACAAACCAGGTTCATGTCATGTCAGATCTGATTGCCCAGGTCACCGCATACCTGCTCACCACAGCTCAGGTCTGCCTCCGACTCCTAGGGCACATGGCCACATGCACGTATGTAGTCCAACACACAAGACTGTGGCTGAGGTCCCTCCAAATGTGGCTGTCGTCGGTCTACTCCCCAGCCAGGCACCCCTTGGACAGGTTGTTCACGATCCCACCCCAAGTACTCACCTCCCTACAATGGTGGTGCAACCCAAACCCAGTGATGGAAGGAGTTCTGTTCGCGACTCCATGGCCCACGGTATCCCTGGTGTCGGATGTGTCCAACCTCAGCTGGGGAACACACCTTGGTACCCTCAAAACTCAAGGGCTATGGTCACGGGAGGAGCTGTCACTTCACATAAACGTAAGAGAGCTCAGGAATGTGAGGTGTTCCTGCCCCATCTGTCTGGTAGGGTGGTGCAGGTTCTGACAGACAACATGGCCTCCATGTTCTATGTCAACAGGCAAGGGATAGCCTGGTTGTCAACCCTGTGTCAGGAGATCCTTCACCTGTGGGACTATCCGCCTGGAAACCTCGCATCTCCCCGGCATCCAGAACACGGATCACCTCAACAGGTCCTTCTTTTCTCACCATGAGTGGTCCCTCCACTCAGAGATTGCCTGAATGCTCGTCCCCAAGTAGACCTATTCTCTACCAGGGAAAACAGGAAATGCCACCAATTCTGCTCGCTACAAGGCCTCGACAGCGGTTCGATGCATTCCTTCGGTCGTGATCAGACTATCTCAGGTACACCTTTCCACCGATCCCACTAATCAGCAGGGTCCTCTCCAAGATCAAGAGGGACAAGGTACGAGTCATCATGATTGTGCCGACCTGGCCTCACCAGCATTGGTTCAGCATTCTCATGAACTTGGCAGTGGTGCCCCCATGGATCCTGCCCGACTGCCTGGACCTGCTCTCTCAGGATCACTGGCAGTTGCTCCACCTGAACCTCACCTCTCTCCACCTCATGGTGTGGATGCTATGTGGCTGAGCTCCGAGAAGCAAGCCTGCTCCACTCAGGACCAGCAGGTTCTTCTGGAAAGCAGAAAGTCCTCCACTAGAGCCATCTATCTTGCAAAGTGGAGGCACTTCTCTTGCTGGGCTTTGCAGCACAATATCTCCCCAGTTGGTGCTTCTTTAGAAGCCATCCTGGACTATCTCCTGCACCAACAGCGTCAGGGCCTCTTTGATCAATGTGCACTTGCGGCCAGAGATGACACTGGGTTTGGCAGAGCTGTGCTGCTCATGAACTCCTACCCACCTCCAATGGTACTGCTTGGGAGTCACCTAACATGGAATTGATACAAGCAATCACTTGAAGAAGAAAAAATGGTTACTAATCTTTTGTATCTGTCATTCTTCTAGATGTGTTGCTCATGTCCATTCCATGACGCACCCTCCTTCCCTACTGTCAGAGTTCTGACAAGAAGGAACTGATGAAGGGAGGGAGCCAGCAGCGCCCATTATACCGGTGTATATGCATGCCACTCCAGAGGGCACCAGAGCCGGTCCCCTATGGATACCACTGAGGAAAAACTTCCAGCACCGGTGCATGTGGCAAGCACACACACCTAACATGGAATGGACATGAGCAACACATCTTTAAGAACAACAGTTATGAAAGGTTAGTAACCATTTTATCCTGATGCTTCAAGATTTTATCTGGTTTTGTTTCATTTTAAGCTTCAACACTTATGCATATGTATGACTTTAAGCACACACATAGTACAGTACCACTGAAATCAGTAATACTATCATGCTTAAAGTTAAGTTTGTTCATCAAGGTTTGGAGAATCGAGGCCGTTGTTTCAGTATATTTGGCAATATGGCCTGGGGCAAGATGTATCCGCAGTTCCACAACAGTGCCACTAGAGGATACTATGGAGAAGGTAGTGAGGGAGACTGGGAAAACTGCAAAGGGACCCTGTTGTTCTGTCTCTGAGATGTAACCGAGACGTTTCCAAGCCTGACAGAATACTGCATTCCCATTCAATGGAAAGAAAACGAGAAAATGTGAATTTTATTTTTACAACTCTGTTTTTATTAGGTTTTTAACAATATATGTATTGAAAAAAGATGAGAGACTAGAAATACAGTAGAACCTCAGAGTTATGAACTGACCAGTCAACCACACACTTCATTTGGAACCAGAAGTCCGCAATCAGGCAGCAGCAGAGACACACACACAGAAAGCAATACAGTGCAGTACTGTGTTAAACGTAAACTACTAAAAAATAAAGGAAAAGCAGCATTTTTCTTCTGCATAGTAAAGTTTCAAAGCTATATTAAGTCAATGTTCAGTTGTAAACTTTAGAAAGAACAAGTATAACATTTTGTTCAGAATTATGAACATTTCAGAGTTAGGAACAACTTCCATTCCCAAGGTTCTACTATATTTTAGTTCCAAAACCAAATTATTATAGCGAGAGAGAGAGTGGAGGCAGAATTTGATCTAAATTACAGGCCTATCAATATGGTATGATACTCCAGTCCATATATACTTATTCCAACAACTACTAATATGGGGAAAAGAAAACATAGATATGCTGGTTTGGCTGCTGTTGATTCTTACTCTGCAGATTGAAAAAAAAGAAGTCCAAGTTGCACAGCAAGTTGTATTCTCAAATCTTTTATAAAAATAGTCCAAACTAATTAAATTTCCTTATGACAGAAACCAAAAAAAACCCAAAACAGCTAGCCTTAAAGTAAAGCAGAAAACAATACTCCACACTTTGTTTTGCAGGTTTTCCTCCTCTTAATTGTCTGCCACAAAGGGCTTGGGCATATTTACCACAATATTAGCAGAGGGTTTTGTTGTGTTCTTTTTTTTTTTTTTGCTTTCTTTCTTTCGGCAGATGTAGCATGTGATTTCAGTCATGTCCTTTGCTTTTGACTAACTTCACAGTTGTGCTGACTGAAGTAGAAGCTCACGTAATGTGCCGATATCACACATTATAAGTGGCTCAACCTAAATTTGAACCCCAAATCCTCAGCCCTTCACTTTAATCACTAAACCACACTCCTTACTGATGGAGAGAAATGTTTGTGTGTCATTCCACTTCACTGCACTAGCTCAAACCTACAAGGATGTATATATGGGAAAAGGACCGTAATCTAGATAGAAAAGGAAAGATAAACAAAATTAATTGAAATTTCAAAAATACTACATTGTTTACATCAAAAAACTTAATTCAGGTTTTGTTTCCTCCCAAGTACATTTAATTGTTAGTCTTTTGTTCCTTCAGTTTGTCTTATCTGAAGTAAATAAATTATCAAAACTTATTTTTGTTACCATTGTCCTGAGTGTTTTGATCTCAATAGTTATAATGTATTTGATAAGACCGTAATACTTTAAATGGGGTATACACCATGCAATGAAAAATTATACACTTTATACTGTATTCATCCACAACAAAACTGCCTGTATTAGTGATGGACAGAATCAGATTGATTTCACACGCCAGTCTAGGCAAGCATCTTCAAAATGCTGATGATCCTAAAGCTACATTTTCTGATATCCTAAAAACGGCTGTTGCATAATTATCAACTGTCAGTGCCACTGCACATTCTCAGACAATGGTGCAAGTTGGATCTTCCTGCACTATATCCGAGGCCTGGTCTACACTGGGAGGGTGTGGGGGAGAAAGAATCGATCTAAGTTACTTTTTTATTTTAGTCAGCATTTTCCCACTGGTTTGCAGAAGCAACATCTGAATCCTTTTCTGCTGATTCATTACCAAACATTGTTTTTATAGTTGGAGTTTTCAGTCTGTTATGCTTTATCATCATTATTAAAGAAATTGCATCATTAAAATATTATGGACAAGATTCAGAAAACCTGGCACAGACCAGTGTAAATCGTAACTTCCCTGATCCAACTAAACTCCCTTGTCTGGAGGTGGGATTCACCCAGCAGATGAGCATGCTGGTTTCTGATGGGAAGTGAAAGCTTTATCTCTTTCTAGAAGGCCATAGAATTCTGTCAGTGGGAGCAATGGAGAATGGCTGAAGCAGTGTCCTCCCTGACAGCCCTAACTATGCCCCCTCCAGCCAGTGAAACTAGTTTTTTGAGATGTGCTGACTCCATATATGCTCATTCCCCCCAACACAAGCAAAGGTAGCTACTTTGTGCTCCCTGCCCTCATGCCCTAGCAGACTGCCACCTTTCTCCAGGCTTACACTGGTTTTTCTGAGTGTCGACTCTGAGGTGAATCTGGCCCTATATATCTTTATATTGTGTGTTTCATGTTGCATTGGTTTGAAAAATCATTATAAAGCAAAAGCGCCACTTCATACTGCCTGAAATCAGAAATGTAAGAACTGTTAGAACTAGCCTTAATTCACTGTTTGTAAATAATATGATTGGCCTTTGTAATTAGTATAACATTGCTTTTGGAAGTATGTTTGATAGATAACAATGAGAAGACTATCACAAAGAAATGCTTCAAAAATTGCAGAGCTAGAATCTGTGATAATATGAACTGCTTAAATGATGACACTGAATTCTTTAAGATGAACTTGACTAAACTGAGGAGTGTGATTTCCACAAGTGTCCACAAAAAGCCCATCAGAAAAGATAGAGATTTATGAGATTTCCCAAGGAAATTATATGAAACCAGGGGATGAGGACAGTGGTCGAGAAATGCTCAATCTCCAGCACCAGAAGTACCACAAGACTCCCCAAAAGAAGTCTTGGAACATTGTTCTGGAGCATTCCAGCATGACTTGAGCCCTGTATGAAACAGAATAGTTAGCAAATCCTCTCCATGAAGAGACAAAGTTGGCTTTCACTCTAGGTACTATTATTATAAGGAGAGTGGTAGCACATACTAGAATTTGCTTTTGCTTTCTTTAAAAAAAACCTCGGAAATTACATCCAAAAAGCTATGTTAAAAAAATGTTATTTAGATTGCAAAGTCAATCACCCCAAAAGCTGGGAAATCCTAGAATTAAGATCGCCAATGCAACCTTTATTTGGCATTCTTGTGCATCTACATTATGATATGAGAGATACTGTTCCAGAGACTCAATGGAAGACCACTAGGGACTTCACTATATTACATGGAAGGCACTCAGATACTATGGCAATGGATTTTTTAGTATAAAATCCTAAAGTAGATGGATAGATGGATGCATCGTACATCTCTGTGAGTACATACTTGAGTGGCTAGCTAGAGCCACCACCACTGCTACCACCGGTTACGCTTCTATTTTTTAGCTTGCTAGCTTAAAGAGAGCTAGTGCATGTCTGGCTACCTAAGCTAGAAAGCATTCTCCCAGCTCCAGTGTAGACATACCCACAGTCTTAAGTTACATGATGACATACTATTTTTTCTGCAGTGTCCCTGCCTCATTCAATGCACAATTTGGACAGTGCCTAGTGAATAAATTAGAGTTGTGCAGTGAATGAGGGTCTTGTCTAGAAGGTTTGGAGTGAATGAGAAAAGAGCAATGACAGTCTTTTGGATAAGTCAGTTGAAAGCCACCCCAAAAGGTGTAGCAAACCATCAGAGGGAATGTGGCAGGAGAAGGAAAGCACTAATAAATAAATGCATTTATATAAGCCAGGTTAAGTGCACAACTAGACAGTTCTGAGAAATATTTAAAATGAAAATTAAGGTATAAACAAATAAATAAGATAAATATCATAAACAGAAGTCTCTGCTGGCCAACTACCTAGTCATTGCCACTTAGCAATTTGCCTTTTTTCATGGTTCTGCCATTTTGAAATAAAATCTAAGATGGCAACACTAAAAAGGAAATGAAAGAGGTGCAAACTTGGCTGTTTCACATCTTAACTTGGATATCTGATCAAATTTCATTTAATAGATAAGTATTACAGCTTTAAACTGAAGTTCATTCAACTATGTAGGCATCTCACAATTCTCCAGCCCTCCATTCCATAGCAATTTGCACAGAAATGAGAAATTGAGGTGCCAGCCATACTAACTTGCAAGGGACTAGTATAGAGAATTCCCCTTCTGCTTTCTATCTTCTTGTTCAATAACTAGACTTGGAAGGATTAGATATTTATTGATAAATGTCAGTAAAAGTCACACGCAAACAGACAAAAAATATTTCCACTGATAAATAATTGAAATTTACAGATAAGCACAGTAAGAAAAATGCTGCTTGAGAACTTTAGAGTCAAAATCCAGTGATTTAGATTTTTTAATTAGGCTTGTTACAAATGGACTAGCAAATGAATACTAAAAACAGGTATGATTTGTTGATTTAAGGATATTTATTTTGTATATTTGATATGTGATGTTGACAATTTGTGGTTTAACAGTTTATAAAGCTTTAACATTTTGAATCTCAATGGCTACTGTCATTAAATAATTATTGTTTGCCGGCCCGCCCCCCGCATAATTTCCTGCAACAGTGAAAATGTAATCAGTAAAAATCTAAAAAAAAGTTTCAAATAAATATTGATATTATCTGTCAAAAATTATTTAAAAAATAAAAATCAAATGCTGCCAAGTCCTTCAATAACCTTTGCTCTGGTTTACAGGTCCCAACCCCTGTGAATAAGGTCCTGGGCCTGCTCAGGAATTCAATGCAACCATTAATGAGTTAGTGAGTTTTTAAGGGAATTAATTTAAATTATATCCAAAACAAATTTTTAACTGAGAATTAGGTTTTATAAACCTACTGAATATTGATCACATTATATCAAAGTTTCTTTATTTTATTTACTGCTGAAAGGGTTAAAAGACATTTGTCATCATCATTATGTTCCTATTACGCTTTTGGCGTTTAGGGCAGCGACAAAGTTCCTCCACTCCTGTCTGTTTCTGGCAAATCTTTCAGTGGTTCCCCAGGTCTGCCTCAGGTTTTTCAGGTTGTCTTCCACAGCTCTTCGCCACCTTTTTTTTCGGGCGGCCTCGTTTTCACTTGTCTTCAGGTGTCCATCTTATTGCTACTCTGGTGATGGAATCTGTTTCCATCCGAAGCACATGACCAATCCATTTCCAACGCCTCCTGGCAACGATGGTACTCAAATCCTCTTGGCTGCACTGTGTCAACAGATCTTGGTTTGAGATTGTTCTGGGCCAAAAGATACGGAGGATTTTTCTGAGGCAGGTTGTATGGAATGAAGGCAGTTTGGACATGTCATACTTTCTCATTCCCCAACATTCTGTACTATAAAGTAGTGTTGAAAGTACGCAGCTCTGATAAATCTTGAGTTTGGGTTTGGTGTTGTATTTTGATGATTTCCAGACTGTATTTAAGCTCCTGAAGGTGTTCCTGGCTTTATTGATTTTGTTCTGGATGTCCTGGCTTGTTCCATCATCCTGGCTGATGGTGCTGCCCAAGTATGTGAATGTTTCTACATTGGTGAGAACATAATCCTCTATCCATACTGGTGATGGTGAGGCAATATTAAAGGTCATGATATCTGTATTATTGCAGATGATTTTCAGTCCAATTTTCTGGCTAAATGCGTTGAGTCGAGTTGTTTTTTCTTGTATATGGTGTTGGGTATGTGATAGGAGAGCAACATCATCTGCGAAGTCCAGGTCTTCAAGGGATACGAAGAGTGTCCATTTAATGCATCTTGGCATGTCTTCTGTTGTACGCTGCATTAAAAGACATTATAGTATTGGAATTTCTTCTTTTATCTGAAAGCAATCTATTGCTTACACTATTAATATATAGATTGAATTATTATAATTGTTCATCTAATTGGATAGCAAAGGAAAGATATTTAACGATAGTGTTCATGAATCATGAGAGAAAGAAGCCAAATTATGAATGGTTCTAATTTCAGACTGATGAAAGAATTAAGATATGAAGTAACAAAAGTTGTTTGTTTATGTGTTTTAATTCAAAGTTTCTCCAAAGATGTCCAAGTAATTCTTGTTCCATTAATAATTAAAAGACAAATTCTGACCTGATGTAATTCCACTGACATCAATGGAGTTACATCGAGAAAGAATATGGCCCAAAAATTTAAAGAAAAGTGTAAAAACTTTTAATCATTGGATATATGCAAGAGGAGAGAATACTTAAGACGGGAAGTGCTGGTACAATGTTATTATGCAGATTATAAGGGATGCTCACATAGAGCTCTTTACAGGACTGGGACATAAGTGGTCAATGTCATCTGTGGACTGGTACTGAATTTTTTACACCATAATTTTAGCCCATTAAAAAAGGATTCTGTCTCCAAAATCAGATATAGGTTTTACATCTGGCTCGGTAGCCTATTTTTCATTTAATCAAGTCCATATTCATTATTCTCCATTTATATCATAGACACATGAATGTTCTTAATGTAACAATTTTTGAAGCAAAACATTTAACAAAATTAATGACTGGCTTGCTTATGTAATGGTAAAGAATAAAATACCTGTTTTTTTTTAAAGTTCAGTAGTAATTTATTATAGCTATTATAAAAAAGAGAAATTTGTCTCATATTTTGCTGCCTTTGAACAAAAGCTTTAGATTAATATATTTATAGAATCATTTTGGCTGGAGGTGACTTCTATGGGGTCATCTGATACATCCTCTTGTAACATGCAGGATTGATTCAGTTATTTATAAACCATCCCCAAGAATAATAAATTGACTTCTTATACAATAGTTCAGTCTAAAATGGCAATGTCAAAACCTCCCTGGGTTGTACCATCACCTCACTGTTTGTATAGTTATACAATCTTTCCTATTGTTTAACCTACATTTTCCCATCTACATGCTAAATTAATTGTTCATTCTTTGATTAATCAGAAAAATTGGCCCACTTTATGACATCCCTTTAATTTTTTGTAAATAGTTACTGTTGTGTCTCTTTTGGCTAGAATGATGCTATTTAACTCTAACAGTCCCTCATAGGTCTTGTTTTCCAAACCTTTTCATTTGTATTGCTTTCTGCCAAGCTTTCTCCAACTTGAATGCATCTTTTAAGAAGTATGATCCCCATATTGCTCAGTATTCATGATAGATTTTTCAGGGACCTATAGGAAGTGGTATCTGAGGCTTAGGGAACCCAGTAAGCACGGTGAAAGAGTCCAAAGTGCAAATCATGGGGAGGACAATGAAGTGAGGGGTAGCAGTTGGAAGAGCAGTCTGGGAATTCCTTGCCATTGCCTACTGGCACCAGAGTCCAGTGGAACCACACACAAGGAATAGGTAGTGATACTCTGGCTGGCACATCAGCGATATGTATGTTATGAAGTCCCTGGAAGAGGGGTATTTTGTGCAATCACAGACTTAAGGCGAGCCATGCCTTAGTTTGTTACATATGTGATATTTCTATTACTTAAAACAATTAAATACAGCATTGCTCTCTTCTATATCAGCTTTGAACTCTTTACTTAGGGCTTGTCTACACTACAAAATTAAGTCGACTATCTAATTCAACCTTGAGCCTCCAAATTAATTAAGTTAAATGTGTGTGGCCACACCATGGTCATTGTCTCAATGGAGTGCGTCCTCACTAGCAGTGCCTGCATCGATGCACAAAGCAGTGCATCGTGGGTAGCTATCCCAAAGTGCAACTTGCTGTGGTGTGTTTTGGGAAGTTTGTGCAATGGGACCAAAACATTGTCGCAGGGGAGAATGGGAACATTGTATCAGCATCCCGTGATGCACTGTGCTCAACAGCAAACCACCCAGTGGTTTTAGTGCCTTAAAACCACCGGACATAAGCCATAACCCTAGAAGCATGGAGCCTGCTCAATTATGCACTCTTGCTGTGAGATCTCCGATACCTCATGCTTTCCCCTGCAGCATTTCCAGAGCCGAAGTAGGGTCCACTGCGTGGAACATAGCGATGTCCTGCAAGCAGCCCTGCTGCAAGCCATTGAAAAAAACAATTCACAGTTGCTGCTGGCAGTCACAGAGCAGCTGCACTCTGTTGAGTGCGGTTTCTGGTCCCATGAAACAAGCATTGACTGGTGGGACTGCATCGTTTTGCAGGTATGGGACGACAAGCAGTGGCTGCAGAACTTTTGAATGCAGAAGGGCACCTTCCAGGAACTTTGTGCAGAGCTTTCCCCTGCCCTGCAGTTCAGCAACACAAAAATAAGAGCTGCTCTGACCGTGGAGAAACGAGTGGCGATCACTATTTGGAAGCTTGTAATGCCAGACAGTTACCGGTCAGTGGAGAATCAATTTGGAGTAGGTAAATCAACCATGGGAGCTGCTGTGCTCCAAGTATGCAGGGCCATTAATTAACTTCTGCTACGAAGGGTAGTGAGTCTGGGAAATGTTCAGGACATAGTGGATGGTTTTGCCGTGATGGGGTTTCCTAATTGCAGGGGGCGATAGATGGCACGCATATCGCCATCTTGGCACCAGACCACCTTGCCAATGATTACATAAACCGAAAGGGATACTTTTCAATGTTGCAAGCACTGGTGGATCACGGGGAGCATTTCACCAACATCAGTGTAGGATGGTCAGGAAAGGTTCATGACACATGCATCTTTAGAAACTCGGGTCTGTTCAAAAAGCTGCAATCCGGGACTTTCTTTCCAGACCACAAAATTAACATTGATGACATTGAGATGCCGATAGTGATCCTGGGGGACACAGCCTACCCCTTGCTCCCATGGCTCATGAAGCCATACACCAGCTGTCTGGACAGCAGTAAGGAACGGTTCAACTATAGGCTCAGCAAGTGCAGAATGGTGGTAGAATGTGCCTTTGGTCATTTGAAAGGGCGCTGGAGAAGTTTACTAATAAGGTTGTAACAAGGTTCACATGGCACTGCTGTGTGTCCCTCATGTAGCCCTTCTCCCCCAATCCATGAGCAATCTTTGCATAGATGTCAGTGTTTCTTCAGCTGGATTGGAGTTTTGCCTACACAGACTCTTCTTCCCACACAGCGATGAGATCCACACCTCTCGTGCAGACCAGGCTGGAGTGCATTTTGGGCGTGTAGTCTCCATGATCAGCTGTGCTCAAGCTGGCATGCTCCCAATGCTGATCAAACAGGAAATGGGAAATCAAAAATTCCCGGCGCATTAGCAGGGGAGGGGCTGTTTCCTGTGTACCTGGCTGCAGTGCAGCAAGTTGAGAATGATCTCCAGAGCGGTCACAGATGAGCATTGTGGGACACCACCTGAAGGCCTATTAAGTACGAATTACGCAACGCTGCATCTGCACTACCTCGCAGTCAACCCATAAAAATCGAATTAAGCACTATGCCTCTTGCTGAGGTGGATTACAGAAGTCGACATTAGAGGCAGCTTAGGTCAGAATAAAGGACCCAGTAGTAAACACATACTGTCAACTTAAGGTGGCTTCCTTCAACCTAACTTTTTAGTGTAGACCAGGCCTTAGATTAAGTTTATATGTAATCCTGGAGAACAAAGTGACAATTGTTGGATCTTTAATTTTGGCCTGTACTATGCAAGAGGTCAGACTAGGGGATCATAGTGGTCCCTTCTGGCCTTAAAATGTATGAATTCTCTGAGATAATACTACCTCCCTCTATTTTTCCAGTTTATTTTTATGTCTTTAATAATTCCTCACTCTGTAAAGTACTTTACATTTGTAACTGATTCTCATTTTACTGATTTCACTAGAGCTGAGCAAAATGCAAAATTTCTGTTCCACAAAAAATTCTAATATTTCAGCGTTTGGCTTTGTCCCAAATTGGGACAAAACTTTGAAATTTTGAAAATTTTCAAGAAACAAAATATATAAAAAATTCAATTTAAAAATGCTGAAATGTCTCACTTCAAAAATTTTCAATTGGAACAAAACATTTTGGCATTCCCAATATTGAAATGTTTGGTTTCAGTTTGTTTCAAGTCAGTTTAACATTAAACTGCATTTCTCCATTTGTGGCACATTGCCTCATGGGAGTTGAACTTTGAGAGCCTGATGCTGCCGTCCTCTCCTATGTGCTACACTCCTTGGCCCGACTACTTCTCCCATGAGGCACCCGTAGTCATGTGTCTCCTATGATGCACCTTGCAGTTTGGTCAGAGGGGAATCCACTTTGCATTAAGTGAGATGTAATCTTCCAGAAAGCCTGGACGATAGTAGACAAAAATTCCCATGCAGCAATGCGGTCATAGGGAAATGCAATGTAATATTTTATTGAACTGATTTTAAATGAAACACTGTGGATCAGTTCAACAAAACAACGGAAAAGGAAATACTTTCATTTAGATTTTCCCAGTGGAAAACTGAATTTTTTGGGCAAAATTGAAATTTTCCCATGGAAAATGTTGATTTTGTGAAAACTGCATTTTTGTCAGAAAATCATTCTGATAGAAAATTGCTGACCAATTCAGTCCATGCAAGATTGGTCCTAATGATGATAATACGTATAACATTATTTTCCTGTAGGTGCTCACATATTGACTGCTTATTTGAGCAATTTACCAGGTATTTAAGTTAAACTTACTGGAAAGCAATATACTGTCCTGCAGTTTTCAGGCCATGTTCCACAGTATGTATTCACTAATCAGGATTAATTAAGGCCTCAATCTTTTTGGTGGCTCTCTTTCAGTGCTTATCTCTTGATCACTGATTAGACTACTGATCTCCCTTGATCTCTTTATTTAATTATCCTCTGTTTTGTCAAAGGTGGAATACCTATCATTAGTATAAGGTTAAAATATAAAAATAAATTAATTAATGGAGATATCCTATCTCCTAGAACTGGAAGGGACCAAAGGTCATTGAGTCCAGCCCCCTGCCTTCACTAACAGGACCAAGTATTGATTTTGCTTTAGATCCCTAAGTGGCTCCCTCAAAGATTGAATTTACAACCCTAGGTTTAGCAAGCCAGTGCTCAAACCACTGAGGTATCTCCCCCCACAATGGCTCTGTCATGCATTGTTCCCTTTGTTCTTCACCCAGCTTCTAACTTCGTTGATGCCACATGTCTACATTGTACTTCTCTCCAATTCAGGGGCTTATCATACTTTGTCTCATTTAATGATTGTTTGTTCTTTGTTCTCTTTGTTCTTCGTTTTTTGTCCACAGTTCTTCATCTCTTTTAGAGATTTCAGCAGCCATTCAAGTTCTGCTGTTTCCTCCAAAGTAGAAACTGTCTTATACTTTGTACCTATGTAGACCTCATAGTCTTCATTCGTAAACAGAAATGTTGAATAGCCTTCACATCAGACTACTTAGGGTCCTTTAGAAGTCATCTTTGCAGCAGCTTTTGCTTGGATTTCAGGATACTTCCTCACTTGCTGGAACATGTGAATGTAAAAAAAGAAAAAAATGCCATGTGCAGCTCCTGTTTACTACTAGGATAACTTTTTGAATGTTCTATGTTTTCTAGCTCCCATACAGAGCCGGTGCTAGGCATAAGCTGACTAAAGCTAGGTCTACACTATGGGGGGGGGGAAGGGTCGACCTAAGATACGCAACTTCAGCTACATGAATAGCGTAGCTGAAGTTGTGTATTTTAGGTCGACTTACCTGGCTGTGAGGACGGCAGCGAGTCGACCGCTGCCGCGCTGCCGTCGACTCTGCTTCCACCTCTTGCCGCGGTGGATTTCCAGAGTCAACGTCAGAGCCATCGGGGATCGATTTTATCGCGTCTTCACTAGACACGATAAGTCGATCCCCAATAGATCGATTGCTACCCGCCGGAACGGCGGGTAGTGAAGACGTGCCCTAAGCAATTGCTTAAGGCCTCCAGCAGCTCAAGGGGTTCCCCTATTTGCTTTTAATTATAAGAACTTGCCTGTTTTAGTATTGTGAGGGGGCCCCAAAAGTATTCCAGTTTAGAGTCCTCAACGGGCCAGCACCAACTCTGCTCCCATATATGCTAATCATGACATTATCTCAGTTCACTTCTCAGCACCTAATTCCCACTCAGGTTAAACTTGTTTGCATTCATTAGATTCTCATTCAGTTGCTAGGTAGCCTCTCAGGCCTTGGCTACACTTGCAGATGTACAGCACTGTGAGTTAAACCTGACTTCATGCAGCTGAGTAGGGAAAGCGCTGCAGTCTGTCCACACTGACAGCTGCAGCAATTGCAGCGCTATTGGGAGCGGTGCATTATGGGCAGCTATCCCACAGAGCACCTCTTCCCATTCTGGTGCCATGGGTTGTGGGAAGGGGGCGTGGGTGTGGGGCATTCTGGGTCCTGTCCCAATGCCCCGTGATGCATCGCTTCGCATCCCAGAAATCCCTTTGTTTCCATCCACCTTTGGCGCCATCTTTCAACGATTTCTGTGCAGCGCGATCTGTCTGCAGGAAATGGAGCCTGAACTGCTGAGGCGTATGCTGACTTATCTCGCCAGCACGTCACGTTTGGCTGTCGAACTATTCCTTAATATCCAAAGTGACAGTGAGAGTGAGAGTGAGGAGTCCGACGATGCTATTGAGCCGCGTAACGCGTATGACACGAAATTGTTTGTGGCATTCACGGACATGCTCAGCACCATGGAATGCCGCTTTTGGGCTCGAGAAACAAGCACCGAGTGGTAGGATCACATTGTCATGGAAGTCTGGGATGACGAGCAGTGGCTGCAGAACTTTCGGATGAGAAAAGCCACTTTCATGGGACTGTGTGAGGAGCTTGCCCCCCACCCTGCGGCGCAAGGACACGAGATTGAGAGCTGCCCTGCCAGTGGAGAAGCGGGTGGCTATTGCAATCTGGAAGCTGGCAACTCCAGACAGCTACCGGTCGGTCGCAAACCAGTTTGGAGTGGGAAAGTCGACAGTTGGAATCGTGTTGATGCAAGTTCGCAAGGCCATTAATTGCATCCTACTCAGAAGAACCGTGACTCTGGGTAACATGCAGGAAATAGTGGATGGCTTTGCACAAATGGGGTTCCCTAACTGTGGAGGGGCGATAGATGGGATGCACATTCCTATTCTGGCACCACCCCACCTAGGATCCGAGTACATTAATTGGAAAGGGTATTTCTCTATGGTTTTCCAGGCACTTGTGGATCACTGTGGGCGTTTCATTGACATTAACACAGGCTGGCCCGGAAAGGTGCATCTTTCAGAACACTTGGCTGTTCAGGAAGATGCAGGACGGGACTTTTTTCCCAGAGCGGAAGATCATGGTAGGGGAAGTCGAAATGCCCATTGTGATCCTTGGAGATCCTGCTTACCCATTAATGCCGTGGCTCATGAAACCCTACACAGGGAGCCTTGACAGCATCAAGGAACGGTTCAACTACAGGCTGAGCCGGTGCCGAATGACTGTGGAGTGTGCCTTTGGCCGTTTAAAGGGCCGCTGGCGATCTCTGTATGGGAAGCTGGACTTGGCCGAAAACAGTATCCCTGCGGTTATATTCGCGTGCTGTGCCCTCCATAATATTTGTGAAGGGAAGGGTGAAAGCTTCACTCAGGCATGGACCTCCGAGGTTCTACACCTGGAGACTGAATTTGCACAGCCAGAGAGCAGGGCTATTACAGGGGCCCAGCGCGGGGCTGCAAGGATTAGGGATGCCTTGAGGGAGCAATTTGAGGCTGAAAACCAGCAGTGATAGCTGGTGCCCTGCATGGGAGTGAAGTGCAGTAGTTCCAATCTTTAGGAATCAGTGTTTGCTAAGCTGACAAGCAGACTTGCAGTGCCTGTTTATTTCCTGGGCTAAGGAGTCTTTTACTTTATGCAATAATAAAGAATGTTTTCAAAGCCAAAAAAATCCATTTATTGAAAAGAAACAAGGGGGTGGAGTGGGGAACGCTATTATCACAGATTCGCGTATGTCCTGTCTGGTGTGCTGTGAAGTGAGTGCTGCACTTCAGGATAGCTATACTGCATGATGATGGAGGTTGAGTGCAGAGGGTAAGAGTCGTGGTTTTCAGGGCTGAGTGGTGAAGATACTGGTGTTGGAGGCAGCGGGTGGCGTGAAGAACACGGAAGTTGGGGAAAGTGGGTTGGAGGTGACAGTGGGGCACAACGGAAAGAGTTTTGGGACAAGGGCTGTAGGGGGGGTGGCGTTTGCGGTACTGCTCCTCTTTCTGCATGGCTACCAGCTCCTGGTTAGCATCTGCTTGGCGCTCCAGGATGCTTATGTGCCTATCAGTGCTTTGCTGCCAGTGCGCGGTGCTTTGCCGCCGGTGCGCTGCGTTTTCCTGGCAGATCCTGCTTTCTCTCTCCCTCCAGTTCTGTACTTTCTCATTCTCTTTAATAGATTGCCGCATCACTTCTTGCAGCATGTCTTCTTTGCTTTTTCGCAGTCTCTTCCTGAGTCTTTGCAGTCTCTGAGCAGGCGGTAAGAGGGACGGCTGAGGTCTCAAGGTTGATGCTGCTATATAGGCAAAATGCAACATTTAACAGAGGCAGCATTGTTTATACCAGACAGAGTAATGATTTCCCTCGCACTTAAGGAGTAGAAAACACACAGGGTCTACACAATTGCATAATTTTCCCGTCCGAAACAGAGCACACATATCCCACAGAAGCCTCAAAATGGTGAGTAAGTGGGACTGATTGTTTCAGGGCTGCACTGTCCTCTGGGTTTCTGTGCCTTGGGAAGAGCCAACAGCTTCAGGGGGCAGCTACACTGAACACTGTCCCAACATTTTCCACAGGAGTTTGTCCTGGACGATATCTCGCTGCTGAGGGTGACCTGGGAAGCAAGGGAGTGTCTTCTATTGCAATGCGGCTTCCGTCCTGGTCCATCTGCAGCTTGCCTGTGTGCAGCAATGGTCCCCCCGCCCCTCGCGGCACAGTGGCGCGGACACGTTAGCCTGGCTGGGACAAGGACCATGGTGGCTCTCCCGATAAACCTGCGCAAGCGCATTGCACACGTTCTGGATGAGACATTCGAGGAGATTATCGCGGCCGATTACCGCGATGTGATAAACCACATCAATGAACTATTCCGCATCTAGGCATGCATGCCTAACCCTCCTCTCCCTAAAATTCCTTCCCCCCCAAAAAACCCGCTTACCGGGAACCTGCTCTTCTGTTTGTCCTCCACCAAGTACCGGCCGCTGCGACTGGCTACCTTCCTCCTGGCTCGAGAAGAGCTCCTGGCTGCATGGCTCCAGGGATTCCGGAGTGTCTCCATCCGGCCCACCACCATCACTCCCATTTTGCTCCTCCTCTTCTTCCTCCTCCCTCCCCACCCCCCACCGGCTCTGAAGTGTCCATGGTGGTGCTCGGAGTGGAGGTGGGGTTAACCCCAAGTATCGCATCCAGCTCTTTGTAGAATCGGCAGGTAGCGGGGGGACCACCCGAGCGGCAGTTTGCGTCGCGGGCTTTGCGGTAGGCACTCTGCAGCTCCTTCACTTTAATCCTGCACTGCAGGGTGTCCCGGTCATGGCCCCTTTCCATCATGTCCTTTCATACCTTCCCAAAGGTATCATAATTCCTATGGCTGGAGCGCAGCTGGGACTGGACAGCTTCCTCCCCCCAAACACTGATGAGGTCCAGCAACTCGCCATTGCTCCATGCTGGGGCTCGCTTGGCGCTTGGAGGCATGGTCACCTGGAAAGATTCGCTGATAGCACTCCACACCACGCCGGGCTGAGCAAACAGGAAGGGGATTTTTTAAATTCCCGGGGAATGTAAAGGGTAGGTCACATGGTTGGTTACCTAAGGCCAGGACAGTAGAGTTTGAACCAATGACCAGAGTGGCTAGAACAGGCATTGTGGGATACTGCCGAATACTTCTGGTGGCCATTCACAGCGCATTGGGCGGCCACACTGGCACCGCAGTGCTGCAGCAGCAGTGCAATACTCGCTATTCCTCTTGGGGATGTGGAGTACATGCAGCGCTGCAACCATGGAGATACAGCGTTGCAAATGCCTTGCCAGTGTGGACGGGGAGTGAGTTACAGCGCTGGGGGCGGCTTTACAGCGCTGTAACTCGCAAGTGTAGCCAAGGCCTCAGAGAGTAAATCTCTTGTCCAATTTCTTGTTTTTAAGATGATCAAGGATCAGGAGCCTTGCTGAAGTGTCAAAATACAAGAAGTATGTGCACACCCTATTTCTTAACAATCATGTTGTTCCCTTCTGTTTACTGCTCCATCACTGTGGTCTCTACCCATCTGACTTCTCTGATGGTGTCTCTTATGGTAATTTGTCAATACCTTCTTCTGACGTCCTCATCTGCTTCAGAGTTTTCAGATAGTGCTCAAATCTATGTGTAAGGCCCTGGTTGTCATCGACGCCGGGACCTCTGAAGCTTAGTGAATGAATCTGTACTGCATGAGCTAAAAGTCAACAGACGGTGTCTCTTATGGTAATTTGTCAATACCTTCTTCTGACTTCCACATGTGCTTCAGAGTTTTCAGATAGTGTTCAAATCTAAGTGTAAGACCCTAGTTGTCATTGAATGCGGGAACTCTGAAGCTTAGTGAATGAGCCTGTATTGCATGAGCTAGAAGCCACATGGCTCTTAGCTAGGGCGGTAGCAGACTCATTAATCTCTAGTTGGTCTAGGTGCCACTAGAGGGGGACAGAGCACCAAACCAAGCAGGCATGGGTTACACATGCACCTTCTCTTCCAAGGTAACTTGTTTGCACTTTATGAAGCGAAAGTTAGTTTTAGGAGGGTGCCATTCTTTCATAGAAGCAGCAAAGAGTCCTGTGGCACTTTATAGACTAACAGACGTATAGGAGCATGAGCTTTCGTGGGTGAATACCCACTTATTCGAATGCATCACCCACGAAAGCTCATGCTCCTATACGTCTGTTAGTCTATAAAGTACCACAGGACTCTTTGCTGCTTTTACAGATCCAGACTAACATGGCTACCCCTTTGATACTATTCTTTCATAGAGTTTCTCAGCTCAAGTTGGTAGGTATCTAATCCATATGTTTTTCTGAGGTGCCTATTGCAGTGATATTTAAGCACTGCACAACAATTAAAGACAGCCCTACATAGCAATATCCCCATGCCTCTCTTGTTCTCAAAATGCAAAATAGTAGTCACCAGGGTCACCAGGTTAGGAGAGTATCAGAGGGGTAGCCGTGTTAGTCTGAACAGGGTCCTGTGGCACCTTTAAGACTAACAGAAGTATTGGGAGCATAAGCTTTCGTGGGTAAGAACCTCACTTCTTCAGACTTGCATCTGAAGAAGTGAGGTTCTTACCCACGAAAGCTTATGCTCCCAATACTTCTGTTAGTCTTAAAGGTGCCACAGGACCCTCTGTTGCTTTTTACAGGTTAGGAGAGTTCTCTCCCTCCCTTCCCCCGGAAGACAGTGAGCGTTCTATGCACATCTCTTCATTTTTCTTTTCTTTTCTTTTCTTTTCTTTTCTTTTCTTTTCTTTTCTTTTCTTCATTTCGTGCTCTATTAGGGGTGAGTGTGAGTGAAGTTTCCTTCTCAGCCAAAGGGACAGGGCTGTCACCAAGGGAGGGCAAGTGGAAACACTATCTAGGCTGGCTCTTCTACTGAGCTCCCAGAGCAATTTTTTTTTAATTAGCAATAGCAGTTGCATGCAGTACCAACAGAGGGTACCTCAATCACCTCGCTTTCTCCCTCTCCAGCATGCTACCACTGGCAGGGAGGAATCTGAACCCAGGTCTGCATAAGGGAGACAAAGATATGTTGGACATGCACTTGAGTTGCCTCCCTCACAACTGGTCTCTCCAAGTGGTCTCAAGAATATGCTGAAGAAGAGAGGGAATGATTTTGACCTTTGCAGAAGCCCACACATGAGAGCTCTTGGAGTGGCAACGCTCATTCTCTGTGATCCATCTGACAGGAATGGCTGAGTCGATAAGTGCTGTTCCATCCTAACTTCTTTTTAGGGGTAGTTTCCTGTTCTAGTTTATGCTGTGCAGTTAAATATTTCCCTAAATCCTACCCCTAAAACTTGCTTATCATGCCTTCTACGGGACGGGGTGTGACTTAGAGATACAGCTTGATATGGAGGGGAAGGACTGTGGGAGCTCCCTATGAGGAATCCTGGCTGATTCAGATTCGCCTCTCTCCTGTCACATTGGGCAGCCATGTTCATATAGGACCCTTAGACAGGGGTGAACATAACTTAAAGGACTTACCGGTACACCGGAGTCCTGAGCGGGGGCGTGGCCTCAGCCGGAAGAGGTGGGGCCTTTAAATCACCCTGGAGCTACCAGCTGCAGAGGTGGCTGGGAGCCCCAGGGCTCAGGGATAAATTAAAGGGTCCAGAGCTCCGGCCACTGCGGAGCTCCAGGCCCTTTAAATCACCGCAGGAGCCCTGCCGCAGCTACCCCAGGGTGGCAGGGCTCCGGCGGTGATTTAAAGGGCCCAGGGCTCCAGCCACTGAGGGGAGCCCCAGGCCCTTTACAGTGCTAGCGGAGCTCCGGCAGCAGGGCTCAGGCAGTGCTTTAAAGGGTCCGGGGCTCCCTGCAGCGGCTGGAGTCCTGGGCCCTTTAAATCCCCACCGGAGCCCAGCCGCCGCTGCCCTGGGGCTCCAGCAGCTGGGCTCAGGCAGGGATTTAAAGGGCCTGGTGCTCCTGCCACTGTGGAGAGCCCCAGGCCCTTTAAAGTGCCGCCGAAGCCGTGCCACCGCTGGGATAGCGGCAGCAGGGCTTGGGCGGGAATTTAAAGGTCCCGGGGCTCCCCGCAGCAGCTGGAGCCCTGGGCCCTTTAAATCACCGCCGGGGAAGCTGGTCCAGTCCAGCACGGCGTACCGGCTCGGCCCGGCTTACTTTCACCTCTGCCCTTAGATTATACAAACTTTTCATGATCAAAAAGGTAAAATGATTCCGTATTCATACTCACTCATCTATTGTCCACACCAAAAAGCCCTCTCCAGCAATACCACCACTGTACAGCAGCAGAGAGTAAAATTTCTAAGGTTAGCAAATTGGGCTCTCATTGCCTTTCTATTCTGGAAAACTTAAAGAAAAATATAATCCAATAGTAACAAACACACAGATATCCCAAGACCAATAAAGAAGAGTGACTTTACTCCCACCTCTGGTTACCCATTCAGCTCTGGTTCAGATGCCTAACTTATTCAGTGCCTAACTCTTTCTCAGAGCAAACTCCAATTTAGTAGGACTAGCACTGCTGCTTTTTCTATTCTGGTTGCTTCTCACTGCTGTAAATTGGTACAATATTCCAGTACAAATAAGCAGTACTTTATATCATTGAGATTGTTCCATTCAAGTCATTTTCTATTGTCTCACATCTTCCATGACTTTTCAAAGATAATTGCTAATGGCTTAGATATCTCCTCAGTCAGCTCCTTGGGTATTCTGGGATGCATTTAATCAGGCCCTGGTGATTTGAAGACACCTAACTTGTCTAAGTAATTTTTGACTTTTTCTTTCCCTATTTTAGACTCTGATCCTACCTCATTTTCACTGGCATTCACTATGCTAGACGTCCAATCGCCACCAATCTTCTTGGTGAAAACCGAAACAAAGAAGTCATTAAGCACCTCTGCCATTTCCACATTTTCTGTTATTGTCTTTCCCCCATCATTGAGTAATGGGCCTACTCTGTCCTTGGTCTTCCTCTTGCTTCTAATGTATTTGTAGAATACACATGTTTTCTTGTTTCCTTTTATGTCCCTAAATAGTTTGGTCTCATTTTGTGCCTTGGCTTTTCTAATTTTGTCCCTACATACTTGTGTTAATTGTTTATATTCATCCTTTGTAATTTGACCAAGTTTCCACTTTTTGTAGGACTCTTTTTTTAGTTTTAGATCATTGAAGATCTCCTGGGTAATCCGGGGTGGTCTCTTGCCATACTTCCTATCTTTCCTACGCAGTGAGATAGTTTGCTCTTGTGCCCTTAATAATGTCTTTGAAAAACTGCCAACTGTCTTCAATTGTTTTTCCCCTTAGACTTGCTTCCCTTGAGATTTTTTCTACCAACTCCCTGAGTTTGCTAAAGTGTGCCTTCTTAAAATCCATTGTCTTTATTGTGCTGTTCTCCCTCTTACCATTCCTTAGAATCATTAACTCTACCATTTTATGATCACTTTCACCCCAAGTTGCCTTCCACTTTCAAATTCTCAACCAGTTCCTCCCTATTTGTGAAAATCAAATCTAGAACAGCCTCCTCCCAGTAGCTTTCTCCACCTTTTGAAATAAAAAATTGTCTCCAATACATTCCAAGAACTTGCTGGATAATCTGTGCCCTGCTATGTTATTTTCTGGGTAGTTGAAGTCCCCCATCACCACCAAGTCCTGTGCTTTGGATGATTTTGTTAAAAAAGCCTCATCCACCTCTTCTTCCTGGTTTGGTGGTCAGTAGTAGACCCCTACCATGACTCACCCTTGTTTTTTTACCCCTTTTATTCTTACCCAGAGACTTTCAACAAGTCTGTCTCTTATTTCTATCTCAACTTCAGTCCAAGTGTATACATTTTTAATATATAAGGCAACACCTCCTCCCTTTTTTCCCTGCCTTTCCTTCCTGAGCAAGCTGTATCCTTCTATACCAATATTCCAGTCACGCATGGTATCCCACCAAGTCTCTGTGATGCCAACTATGTCATAGTTGTGTTTATTTACTAGCATTTTGAGTTCTTCCTGCTTATTCCCCATACCTCTCGCATTAGTATAGACATCTAAGATACTGATTTGATTCCCTCCCCCCTTCCCAGTTCTGTCTTGTCTCTCCCATATTTCTGCTATAACAGCCCATGCGCCCCCGAGATTCCGATCCTTCTCCCAGGTCTCCATGTTTTTGACTTATCTGTCGGCTTTGGTCACCTGCCTCCATTGAACCTAGTTTAAAGCCCTCCTCACTAGGTTAGCTAGTCTATAGCCAAATATGCTCTTCCCCTTCCTCAATAGGTGGATCCCACATGCTGAAGCTCAAGAAGCCCTGAAACATATTTAGACACAACCTGTGAAATGGATCTCTGCCCCTCCTTACTGGTAGAAGCAAAGATCAACTATCCTCACTACTAATGAAAATTGTTAATGCCTTCTTTAGAGAAGCACACTTGCCAAACTCACTGAAAAATACAACAGTCCCACCCAATCTTCAAGAAGCCAAAAGTGGACCCTGGTGACTTAACTACCATCCCATCTCCAGCTGCCCATTCCTGGACAAAATAATTGAAAAAAATAGTAACACCAAGCTTCAACAACATGACATCAGCCAACATCTTGGATGCATGACAATCAGGGTTGTAACTGAGCATAGCACAGAGACAGCCCTCGTATTACTGAAAGACTGCTTTCTTATGGCCATGGGAGCAGGCATGATCTCCATGCTCACATTGATGGACCTCTCTGACACAAGGTACTGCTGACTTGCCAACATGATATACCAGTAGTAGCTTGCCTCGCATTACAATGGTTTCATTCATTCCTTTCTTGCTCACCTGCAGTATCCCACACGGATCCCCCCTCTTCTCTTCAATATATAAATGAGATCCCCGGGAGAGAGTGAGACACCACCAGCTCAGCTACCAGTAATATACAGACAACACTCAGTTATTTCTCATTCACCATTGACACAACCTCCATCACTACTAAGTTACCCGAATGCCTACAAGAGATCAGATCTTGGATGGAGAGTCACTGGCTCAAGCTGAATCCAGGTATCAAAGTGATGATGGTTGAAAAGGGGAAAGATGTTGAAGAATTAGCTACAATACAGAAGAATTAGCAACAACATTGAATGAGTACAGCCACCATTCGTCAAGTTGGTGCAAAGCCTTGGAGTCCTGTTTGACACACACTAAGCCTGGAGGGCAAGGTAGTGCCAGTTTCTAAAAATGCCTTCCTTCACCTCCAGCTTGCTAAGAATCTTCACATCTTTCTAGGACCTGGCAATTTGTTACCTCCACGCTGAATTATTGTAAATCACTATATTTGAATCTGAATATGAAGATGGTGCCCACCCAGGCTGTAGCTGGCATAGAACATGGTTGTCCACCTCTTCCATGGTCTAGATCATAGCGATCATATCAGATCCATGCTCATGTCCCTCTATACAATGATGGGGTCTAAATTAGCTGTTACCACTCAAGAAAGAGATCTTGGAGTCATTGTGGATAGTTCTCTGAAAACATCCACTCAATGTGCAGCAGCAGTCAAAAAAGCAAACAGAATGTTGGGAATCATTAAGAAAGAGATAGGTAATAAGGCAGAAAATATCATATTGCCTCTATATAAATCCATGGTATGCCCACATCTTGAATACTGCGTGTACATGTGGTCGCCCCATCTCAAAAGAGATATATTGGAATTGGAAAAGGTTCAGAAAACGGCAACATAAATGATTAGGGGTATGGAATGGCTTCCGTATGAGGAGAGATTAATCAGACTGGGACTTTTCAGCTTGGAAAAGAGATGAGTAAGGGGGGATATGATTGAGGTCTATAAAATCATGACTGGTGTGGAGAAAGTAAATAAGGAAGTGTTATTTATTCCTTCTCATAACACAAGAACTACGGGTCACCAAATGAGGTTTAAAACAAATAAAAGAAAGTATTTCTTCATACAATGCACAGTTAATCTGTGGAACTCTTTGCCAGAGGATGCTGTGAAGGCCAAGACTATAACAGGGTTCAAAAAAGAACTAGATAAATTCATGGAGGATAAGTCCATCAATGGCTATTAGCCAGAATGAGCAGGGATGGTGTCCCTAGCCTCTGTTTGCCAGAAGCTGGGAATGAGCGACAGGGAATGGATCACTTGATGATTACCTGTTCATTCCCTCTGTCACTGGCCACTGTCGGAAGACAGGATACTGGGCTAGATGGACCTTTGGTCTGACCCAGTATTGCCATTCTTTTGTTCTTATGTTCTTATTGGCTCCCAGTCAGTTTAAGGCCCTGGTCCTAATCTTCAAAGCACTTAATGGATCAAGCCCAAGCTACACTGGACACTGAATTTCAATCTATTAACTACCGACACAATGCAGATCATAAAACTCAAGACAAAGCACATGAGAGCTGAGGACACAGCATACTCAATCAAAAGGATTCACCTATGGAAACAACTTCTAGAGGAGATGAGGCAAATTGAGAGATTGACTATCTTTATCAATGGCATCAAAACGTTCCTCTTCAAAAAAACCTTTCCAGCAGAGCAAGAATGACACTCACAACATAGACAATCCATATACTATATTTAATATTTTATATTTTTAAAAATTATTGAAATGATACATTTCAATACATTTGTTTTCATGTTTCTGAAATAAATAAAAAAAATTCTATTCCACAAAAATTTAAACATTTTGATTTTTTTGCCCTAATTCAGGACAAAAACAAATTTCAAAATGTTGGCATTTCCCATAGGATAGAAATTCCATTTTATGATCAGATCTACTCAGTATAGACTTGTTTCCAAAAAGAGGTCCAATCATGCAATCCAATCTGCACAGGTACAAGAGTCTGCCCATATGGATGCAATTACAGGATTGGGGCCTTAGGAAGCAGCATAAAATATTCAGTCAAACAGAATGATTCCCCAAAACCCCTTCCAGGATTTTGTATTGAATTAGGCCTAAAATTGTCAGGTGTTTATTTGGTAGATCTACTTACATAAATTCAGTCATTATATACAGAAGTTGATTTAAAAAAAATATATTGTGGACTATATTGCCTGTCTGTACAGCCATTCCAGTGTTTTAAACCACACACAGTAATCAGCAATTACACAAGTGGGCATTGATAATAAAAGTAACTTTGTTCACTTTTGTCAAACCTGTATTACTCTATCGAAAGTCAATATTATGCTTTACAATTTTTTTCCAAAGTGCGGGTCAGCAAATTAATCATTAAGTGTCACATAACTTTTGTATTTATGCCATATCAGTTAGGGGTTTTTTTGTGGAGGGTGGGGAGAAGGGAATGGTCTGCACCGTAAACACATTTTATTGTTATTAACACAGTAATGAAGTAAGACTTTTATGAACAGTAAACATTTACTGTTTGAGTTATGGTGCTTTTCAAAATGTTTCAGCATTGGTTTAAGACATAATTAAGTCTTTGAGGAATAACATTTCAAAAGGGCCTCAACCAAATGGTAATCCTGTACACAAAATAACTAATGTCTGCAATTCTGTGCACATACACATACAAAATGAGAATGCCAGCGAATTTCACTTTTGTTTTAATTTGTAAGTGAATTTAGTGACTCTGCAAATAATAAACTCAAGAGTACTGGCTTAGTGTGTGTAGCAGCTGTTGAAAGGTGGCTTCAACAGCTCTGTCACTGCACCTCAGCCCTGATCTGCTACATCCCTCCCTCCTTTGGGTCTGGTCTACACTATAGAGTTAGGTTGACGTAAGCTAACTCTGTAAGAATCTATATTTTTATTACAACATTGCTCCCGCCAATGTAAGTTGCCCACTACACCGACCTAATAACTGTGCCTCTGCAATAGGCGTAGTGCTTAGGCCGATGTAGTTAGGGTGACGCAGTGTCCATGTAGACACTGCATTACTTACATTGCCTCTTGACTGCCAGCCCCACGTGGGGCTCACAGCTTGAGCCCCCCTGCTCCACTTAGGTTGGTGCAAGTGCTCCTGGTGAGGACATGCCTCACTCACCAGCGGCAGGAGGATAGTGTGGACACCAAAAGCCAATTGAATTACTGTGGTGACTGTACGCTGATCTAACCTAGCCTGGTAGACTTAATTTTGTAATGTAGACAAGGCCTTAGTCTTTCTTTTGCAGAGGCTGCAAATCATACTAAATTTTAGTGTGGTGACTTTGGATGTTTAGAAATTGAGAATATAGGGCAAACTCACTAAATTCACTTTTTTGTTTGTTTTGTTTTAGTAAACCCAATATCTAAAAAGTTAGGCCCTGATCCTACAATCCACATGGGTGGACCTGTTGAGGCTATGTGGGTCCAATTGCAGAATAAGGGCCTAAATTCTTTAAACCACTAGTTCCTCGAGTAAACCTTGCATTCATTGGAATGGTACCAAAGTAACGTAATTTTCACTAGAAACCACATACATCACATCATTGCGCTTAGCTCATTATAGTAAGATATTTTGACTTGGCAAAATTCTGCTCTTAGACCCACTGGGCAGACCTTGATCTATAATGTGCTCGTCTTACATACATAAAACTTCCCTTGGGGGAAGCAAAATAACATTGGAGAGCCACCATGGGGATCTGCGAGTGCAATTCTGCCCTGAGACATTTTTAAAAGTTAAATATTAAGGAAATTATCCTTTGTTTTATATTTCCTTTATTAGTGGATGCTGTTGGTGCTTGGGGGGATGCCTTTACTGAAGGAAACAATGCGCTGGGGTGGTTATTTGTTCACATTAACTCATGAATTTTAGATTTGCTAAGACGTATTTAAACAGTGATGTAAAACAAAGTGGCTGAGCTGAGAGGAGAGACAGGGAAGCTGTTTGGCAGCTGGTAGGAAGCAAAATGGTTTTCTCCTCCTCTCTGTAAGTTGCAGCCGCTGCAGCCAGTGACTTTCCCCTGGCCCTGCACTTTCGGGGTCCTGCTGTTCCCCGCTAGAGGAACGGGGTGACCTGTCTCTGGCCCGCCATTGCGGGGGGGGCAGGTTCTACCTCCAACCCCACCTGTCTCCTCTGTGACCCCCCCAGCCCTGTGCCCCGGCTGCCCGCAGCCGCCCCGGCTTCAGCGCGGCAGCCCCCTGGTGCCCCAGGTGCAGGCAGCGGCGGCGGCGGCTCCCCGGGGCGGCATGTGGGCGCCTGCAGAGCGGCCGCCGCCCCCTCCCCGCGCGGGGGAGACACGGAGAATAACCATAGTAACGGGATGCGAGCGGGGGCCGGCGGGGACCGGGGGCGCGCAGCAGCCAGCGCGGCGCCGGGACCCAGCCAGCCCCGGGGTGCAGGGGAGCGCGCGCCCTGCCGCCCCCCGACCCCCGCAGCCCAGCGCGAGAGCAAGCGGGCGCGGAGCGAACCGCTGCCCCCGCCCGGAGCGCGCCGCGGGCGCGCGCGGAGGGGGACGGTGGGGAGGAGGGGGCGGCGCGGGGGCGCGCGCGGCGGTGCCGGCTGGCTTGGGGAGGGGAGCGGGTGAGCGCTCAGCTGTGCTCGGCTCCGCCGCGCTCTCCCTGCCTCACTCAGCGGGGCAAGGCAAGATGCACAAAGGCGAGGGATAAAAGCTGCAGCATAGAAATATCCCTGAGAGCAGCGGCCTCCCGCCCACCCCAACCTGCTGCCGCCGCTCCTAGGTGAGACCGGAGGCCGGTGAGTAGCCAGCGCGCCTGAATTGCCATTGCATGGACCGCTGTTCCCCTCCTTCCAGCACCCCCTCCGCAGCCCCCCGGGTTTGGTGGGGAAGGGCGATTTCTGCAAATGGGTCAGGAAGCTGAACCCGAGCCTGGAGGGGCTCTCCCCCCCCCCCGCCCCATTTGCTGTAGTTTGGGTTGATGATGGGGGTTATTTGATGTTAACCTGTGCTGGCTATCTATTTATTTGCCCGCCTTGCTCCAGCTTTGTGGGGTTGCAAAGTGCAGGCGATCCCAAGGATAGGTTCTTTCCCTCACCCAAATGCTCCGTCTTCAGGAATGTCGATCGTTCCTTGTTTTTAAAAAAAATGAAAAAGGTAAAGCGAAATGTTAATCGCGTGCGATGTAGTTTCAGCTGCCTGATGGAGATGGTCCTGTCGTTTGGTGAGTTTTCATCACCTCTGAGTGGTACTGGGAGGAAGAGACACTGAAAAGCTTTATCTACACTGTGCTCTCTCCAAGTATTTTTAAGCAATGATTAATCTTTTGGGGTGAGGGAGAGTGGGCATGTACTTTCAAGTGATACACCCCGGAGAGCTATAATATAGCATGGAGATCCTGCATTTGCTGCTTTCATGAGGGTTGTGTCAGCATTTACATTGTAAACCTCTATTTTCAGTGACTTTATAACTTGGATGTAATTTGCTCCGGACTAAAACTTGTCAAAGAAGGTCTCAGCTTTACAGACATACTATGTTGCCCTTTTTGTTTAGACATTGCCAAGAAAATCAGTTCAGCTGTTTAAGGGCTATGAATGTGAAAAAGAAAGAAACAGCAGTGTGTACAGGTTGAAATCATGATTCATGCTTTCATAATTCAAAAAAGCTTAGATTTTAAAAATAAAGTATAACAAGCCATTATTTTATGTTCTGGAATTAAGGTTGGTAGTATTGCTATTAGCATATTATTTAGAATGCTACTTACTGCACATGTGCAGTAATGTTTTTCTTTGAGGATTTTAAGCATGTGGACTAAGACATATTTTCATACATCTTGCAAAATTCCTTTCCACTTTTGTACATGTATGTGAAGTGGTTGATTGCTGGCAGTGCATGCCCACATACATGAAATCAAGATTTAGTCCACAGTGCTCTGGACAGCAGCAATATTAACAAAATGAACCATAATGTCCAGTTTGGGGAACATTACTGACAAAACATATCTTATTGGTTCCTTTGGAGACATTCTGGTCTATTGTGTCAATGAGCCTCAAACTAGTCTGAAAGTAGCCTTTGCTGTCACAGTCAGTAACTGCTCTTTTGGATCCATGTTAAAAATCTGCATATTTATGTGCTACACAGTATATGAGAAATAATAAGATATAATATTCTGCTGAAGAGATAAGGTCAGCAGAATAGAATGTTGTCACAGTGTAATGGTTTCCAATTTCTAAACGAATGCCAATACAAATCCAAGGCATTTATGTAAAATGAGTAGACGTTTATTTTCAAAGCAGGACGCCTTGATCCTGCTATATCTAATTACCATGACGTTATAAAACTCCATTCCGATGGTATCACAAAGTATTTAACGGTACTATAAAAGCAATGGAGATTTAGTTATTATAGCTGATGAATTTTTGTGTAGTAATTTGATACTTATTCACTATGGAGGTCTTTTCTTTTTGATGTGGATTTGTAACTCACACAGGCCTCTTGATCTTTCAGTTTCTTACAGGTGTGTTTAACTTTAGGCATGTGGGCTGTCCCAATGATTTCCTCTGTTAACCATGTGTGCAAATGGTTGCAGAATTGGGACCAGCAAAAAAAAAAAAAAATATATATATATATATATATATACACACACCAATGGGGGAAAATAATCTTGTAATACTACTGATCTGTTAAATTTTGATTGATTTAAAGGAAGGAGATGTGGATAAGCCAATGCCAGACAAGCTTATCCATAAAAATGTAATTACAAAAACCTACTGTGCTTCTGTGTATTAATTCAAGGCATTTATGGGTCACCTATAACAATACATCTAAGCACTGTGTGGTAAAAAACAAAGTCAGATGGTTAAGGACTTAGTTTTCCTTTTTGTGATGCCATCTAAAAAAAACCCCTCCACTTTCAAATGGATTAATTTCCAAATTACTTAGAGGAATGAAGAAAAAAGAGGGTAGAAGATGCAAAAACAAGACAAGGGAACTCTAGCTGCGGTTTGCAGCCTTCCCTAAATGCAGCCAGTGAGAGAATAAAGTAAATCTCTGGGTAGTAGTTCTGTAACTGAGGATGTTCAAGAAGCATCATTGCCCCAGCTCAATTATGATTAAACTTAAGTTCCAAGAACAGGCTACCATTAATTGTGTTTCTGTGGTGGATGTTTTTATATATTTGTTTTCTTTTAAATTTTGTCAGCAATCTGGGTGGTACTGATTCCATTTTGTTTAATCTGTCAAAAGTACACATTTTTGAAAAAATCTTCCTGTGTATTTATCTGTTAAACCATAATGATAAGCATAATGAGCTGCAGTCTTCACGTATATATCAAATTTCCACAGTGCTCTGAAGTTTACTGCAATATTGTCAAGCCATGTACTGAAGTCCCCTAGACAGTTAATCATGGGAGATTTCATTTTGCATGCAGGATAGGGGTTGAATTGATGCGGGGGGGGGGGGGAATGAAAGGTACCTTTCTAAGTTCCATATATAGTCCAGACTTCACCCACTTAAGACAACTGAGAAACAAAACACCATTCTCTCTAGACTGTAGAGAGGTTCATATTGTTGCCCCTCTCCCATAATTTGCTCAGCCTTGATTAACAATGTTGAAAATTTAAATTATAATTAGGCTTCAAAGTTAGCACACCTCTGAGATAAATTGACCAGTTCATACCTCTATCAGAGTTATTGTTTCAGGCTGTCTACAGACTCAGGTAGACATCAGTTTATACTTGATTCACATTTTGAAAGTTTTCTTCACAATTATAAGAACTAGTGAATGCTTTTTTTCATTGTAAAAAAATGAAAGTTAAATTCTGGAGAACAAATGACACCTCCAGAGAATTGCACCAGCTTTCTGAACCACCACAAATCAACACAATTCATCCATTGGTGTAGGCAGTAGCAGTTGCCTCTTGGTCCTCATGCCAACTCAGGTCTAGAACAAATAATCTTTAGTCCCAGGTGTTCAAGGTGTTCTAGATCTTGTCACTGCCAAGGAAACAGAACTAGGGAAACAATTGCTGTCATGGTTTGATCACTGCTTTTATGGAGATTTATTGATCCTATTAATTTTCCTGTTAATTTACCTGGAAGATAAGTCTTTTCTCATCCATTCCAAAGTACAGGTTGTCTGGTATATCTCTGCAACAGTTCAGCTCTACACAACCACCAGCATGCTCCTTCCTTCTGAACCATCTTCAGTAGGTCACCTTGATTTGATTACCTGTAACAAATGAAAAAGTGAGAAGAACACTAGGGAGTTGCTGTGAGTGGTCCAGCGATTAATCTGTCTCTGACATAAAGAGTTCTTATAATGCTGTGCAGCAGTCAGCATGGGGAGAAAGACAGATCTTTTTTCTTCTGCCTTTGTATTTGCGTAAACTGCACTAAATTGTCCAGAGTTAGGGATGGAAATCTCCCTCATGAGATCCGGAATAATAAGGTGAAGGTGGAAGAGGGCAGCCATACTGTAAACCTGTGTCCCAAGTGGAGAAACTTGCAACTTTGCAAACAGTATGCTTGACTTCATGTTAACTGTATCTGTGCCCATTCTTGCTGAGAGGAATGTCAGCTACTGTGAAAAAAGTATTATCAGGGCTCTGCTAAAGAAATCAGTCTGGACCCCAGTGTCCTGAATAACTAATCTCCTCTTTCTAGGAAAGATGATTGAAAAAGTGATAGCAAACCAACTCCAAAAACATCTCAGATCTGACACATTCAGTTTTGGGTGACAGCAAGGAAATGGCTCTTATTGCTATGGTTGATCTTCCAAGGATACTGGAAAAAGGTCAGTCATCTTTGCTGACATTCCTCCATCTTCAACAGCCTTTGACACTATCAGTCATGAGATACTTCTTACACAAACTGCCTGCCATAGTAGGTGTGGATAGAATACTGTAGAGCGATCCTGCTCATTTCTTTCTAGTCCTTCCCAGAGGGTGATGATGGGTGTCTGCTCTTCCTGCCCTGGGCCCTCTTTGTTCAGGTGTTTCCATCTGGTTCGCTTAGGAGATCTTGAGTCCCCAAGTGACTGGACAGATTCTTCTCCATTCTCTTTTAAAATAGCAGGCCGCAGGGAATCAAGTGGTTCTACTCTTATTGAAATACTGAAGACCAGATACCATGGTGCTGGCACTTTTGTACTAATAACAACAAATGAAGTCAATGGAGAGTCTTGCGTGTTTGACTGCAGGATTTAGCCCAGTGATTAAATTCTAAAATACTTTCCTCAGGCAGTATTTTTTTTGGGTGGGGGAATAAAATAGTTTAAAAATCAGAGAAAAATAAGATGAGAAATATTAGATAAAGGAAGGTGAATCATTCTTTCACTTGTCCTGCTGTAGCTAAATATTAGCTTTGGAGCTGATCATGTAATCCTTTAATTAGGTGAGTGGTCCCACTGATTGCAATGCAAGAGCAGATCCTTAATGTGGTCTGTAACATGAGCATGTATTACTTAGGACTCTGGCCTGCTATGATTGAAGTCAGTGGGAGTTGTCTCAGAAATCAGTGGGAATAGCAGACCTATTAGTGTATATGTGCTCCAAAGAGCATGGTCAAGGGCAGTTTCTTTCTTCTGATTCTATGTTGCAGTGGTGAACATCGTATTATACCTAATTTGTTTTAATTTCTAAGAGCTATGAATGATTGCAAACTCACAGGTAGAATAATGAGTCAAAGAAATGAGTGAGTGTTATTATCCCTATATATGAAAATACAAAGTGAATGGCAATGTTCATCAGAGTTGTTGCTATATATCTAAACATTACCAAAATGTATGGGTGAAGAGCAGCTGTAGATTAAGATGATGTGTTTATAATGGTTGGACATCTGTTTGTTTGATTATGGGTCTCATCCTGCTATCATGGATCCACAGGATTGGTGCTGTGCCCCCACCTTTTAAACAGTCTCTAGGAGGAACCCCTCACATGTGCCAGACTCCCCTATGGGTCTGATTCTTCCTGCAGGGTAAGCCATGCGGCTTCACTGCCTCCTTAGACTGCACCTCTGGGCCTTCAGCACTCACGATTCACACCGTGAGCTTCGCTCAGCGAGTCCAACTGAGACAGACTCCTGGTGGAGACTTGAACACTCTTCAGGGATTAATACATCTCACCAAGCATTTGCAGCAACACTTACACAGCGTTGTCAAAACAGTAAGATTTATTCGTGAACTGAAACGCAGGATAGGAAGTCTTTACAGTAGTATAGAGAACTGAAGATTAAAGAGCATAGTTCATTCTGGTTAGCCCAGAGCCCAGCCAAGGTGCAGTGAACCCTTGGTTTAAGCTCTGTCTGTCTCTGCATCTGACTTCCTTGGTCATACTGCAGATGTGAGCCCTGAGTCCTTCCAGAAGTCAACTCTTATCTCCCCACCTTACACCTTCCGAGTCATTTGTTCTCCTGCTGGGGAATGTTCCTCATCCTATCTTCTGAGAGGTGGGGAGATTCAAATCCCTTGAGTCCTTGGTTGCTAGGTCTGGGCAATTGGATTTGCCTTTGTCTTCTAAAATGCTCCATTGATATGGGGATCTAGCCACAGACAGATAGGCAATGTCCACACCCTTGTCTCTTAGCCTGCCGTGAGAGCAAACAGTCCCTTTTCACCCCCACCACGTAACAGTGCAGCACACCGGTGAAACTGAGGCACAGACAATAGTACAAATAGTACTATTTTGTAAAAATAGTACAAAAAAATTCCACTTTGTCACACCTGCTTTCATTGAAGTCAATATCAAAACCCCCATCAACTTCAAAAGGCTCCAGAACATTTTGCAGAAATAATCTATTATACTGATGTTTTATTCTACTTTATAAAGTCTTACATAGTTTCAAGTGTAGTTTGAATTCTTGAGTAAGCAACAATTTAGAAATAGTTAAAAATTAGAATTTAAAATAACAGAAGGTACCTAAGCAGAAAAGTCAAGTCTATATAGAAACAGTAAAACATTTATGCCATTTAGTTGTTTTGATATTTCATAGATCATATGAAAATGTAATAAAAGTACAATATTACCAATAATGCAGTCACCAAGAAAGCTGATTAAAACCTGATTCATCTGTCAAACATCTGTACTGTAATTATATGATAAATGTAAGTAAATCTATAACACTTTCCATTAACATTAATAAACTACCATTGAAGTCAGTGGGCTCAAAATGCATAGAAAAATATTTTAGTAAAAAGTATTCTGTTAATGTTTAGTTAAAAGAGGTAGCACAATAGGCATGCTATGGGGTTACAATTAAACCACATTACCAAACTGTATGCACATAATTATTTTCCTTAAAAATATGAAAGTGAATTGGTGTTCATGAAAGTGAGGGGAGAGTCTTAGCACTAGCCTGAGTCAAGAAATCAAGAAGAAAGGTTTTTCACAGAACTGTGTTAGTGCACCTCAGTCCTGATTGGCAGTGTCCTGTGTTACTTCATCCTCAGACCTCTTATAAGACTGATTATGTATTTATTGGCTTTCCAAAATACCCAAATAGAGACACAGATGAAACAGCCAAACTTATTTTCACTTGCAATCTGATATGGGAACTCAAGTTTCTAGGGATGTACTTGCCCATTGCACCAATCTGTTCACTAGAGGATTCCACACCACTGATTAACTTTATAAACTGAACCTTGATGATAATTTTCATATCCATACATGATGGGAATAAATCTTTGAGCTCATATAATTTTTGTAAAGTTTCATTTATTCCAGGAATAAGAGGATGACAGCAGTGCAGGAATAATATGCATTATATAATTTTCTACTTTTACTCAATCTACTCTAGTTGTTTTGTTATCATTTGAGTAGGCATCTTTATGGCCATGTTACATAACAGGGGTAACAGGTGGAACTCCTGTTTAGAGTCTCTGCCTATGAAAATTTTGAGAATGGCATTCAGTGATTTAGGGCTAGTACATAAGACCAATTTCAGAAATTCTGTTCAAGCCTTACCCATCTCAGAACACATCTATATTGCTCCACTCAATCCAGTCAAATGCTTTTCTCTACATTGTGATCACTGCACAATAATAACAAACAGTTATATGATATTTTCTATGTTGAGGGCACTTCCAAAACATTCTCTAACACCACCAACCAACCACCATGTGATGTTCTGTAAGACTGGAATTCATGGAGCACATCAAGTGCTCTATATTATCTGTAGCTGTTAAGTTTTTCTCAAAACTTAGGTCTTAATGATTCCATTAAAATGCAGAGCTGCACAGTGAGGTTCAGGAGAGGGTCACTATCTTAAGTGGTGGTGCTTAGTGGCATTGGGCCAGATCCTCGGCTGGTGGCATAGCTCCATTTATTTAAATTGAGCAACAATTTGTATAAGTTGGGGATCTGGCCCATTATGCCTTTGTCAAGCATACTATGCTTGGATATTGGTGGGAGGCGGTGCTGAGCAACATCTCTTGCTGTGTGTTTTTTAAAGGTTGAATCAGCACTTCCCTCAGCAAAGCAGGTGCTGGTGGGGCAGCCTATCCAGATGTATCCTTTCTGGGGCAGCAGGCATTGCATTAGCTCGCTACATTATGGCTGCCTCCAGCATGGGTGTGCTAGGGCAGAAGGGGTTGCCTGAGCCCTCTGCTGCCTCCTGTGTACCTCTGCTAGGGAAGACGTGATCGTTCGAGGGATGTGATCGTTCCCCTCTATTAGACATTGGTGAGGCCTCATCTGGAATATGGTGTCCAGTTTTGGGCCCCACACTACAAGACGGCTGTGGAAAAATTGGAAAGAGTCCAACGGAGGGCAACAAAAATGATTAGGGGGCTGGAACACATGACTTATGAGGCGAGGCTGAGGGAACTGGGATTGTTTAGTCTGCAGAAGAGAAGAATGAGGGGGGATTTGATAGCTGCTTTCAACTACCTGAAAGGGGGTTCCAAAGAGGATGGATCTAAACTGTTCTCAGTGGTACCAGATGACAGAACAAGGAGCAATGGTCTCAAGTTGCAGTGGGGGAGGTTTAGGTTGAATATTAGGAAAAACTTTTTCACTAGGAGGATGGTGAAGCATTGGAATGGGTTACCTAGGGAGGTGGTGGAATCTCCTTCCTTAGAGGTTTTTAAGGTCAGGCTTGATGAAGCCCTGGCTGGGATGATTTAGTTGGGGATTGATCCTGCTTTGAGCAAGGGGTTGGACTAGATGACCTCCTGAGGTCCCTTCCAATCCTGATATTCTATGATTCTAAGACATAATTTAGTAAGACATAATTTATTTACTATTGAACCTGTCATGTGGAGTAAGCAATCAACTAGAACTTCAGAGAAAATGTCTGTGTTTAATCAAGATACAGGCCAAAAATTTCAAACTTTGTTGCCTAAGGTTGGGCTCCACATTTTATATTTCAGCACCTAAATAGAAGTGGCATGATTTTTCAAAGGTGCTGAGTACCTGAAGCTCCAGCTGACTTCAGAGGGACCTGGGGTAGTTTAGCATGTCTGAAATTCAGGACAAAGTCCCATATTTAAAATTTTTGGCTCAAGCTTGCTAAGTCAGGTGATTTTCCCCTGGGCTACCCTCCTTTAAGTATATACAATCAGGCAACCTGTCTGGCTGGAGAATTTTACTGAAATCCTTTTGTGCTTCCATTTTGAAAATTAAAGGATAATGTTACAGATCATGTTTTCACAATAATAAAATAAGAATAACAACATAAAAATACTAATTTCAATAAAATCTTAGAATGTTTTGAAATAAAGTCTGGAC
Organism: Chrysemys picta bellii; assembly: GCF_011386835.1. NCBI lineage: Eukaryota > Metazoa > Chordata > Testudines > Emydidae > Chrysemys > Chrysemys picta. Next base: position 86,226,993 of record NC_088791.1, on the reverse strand, counting down.
TAATATATATTGTAGAAAAAGTGAGTTTTCAGTGACAGATTTTCCTCTTTGAACATTTTGAGTACATTCAAATGACATAATTCGTTTTTTTTTTAGTGTAAATATGTATTTTATCTTAATTATTTCTTACTTCACTATGTCCTTGATTTCATTGATGGGAAACTCTGTACTGTGATTAATTCCTGGCTCAATGTATCATTTGAGTCAACAGAAAATTGAAAAGCTTCCCTGTTTCTAATCAAGATAGGGTCACCATTATTTTCACAATTAGAAGACATCTAGGCCCTAGTCCTGCTGTCAACTGGTGCTGATGGTATTGGACACACAGGGTATCTAGGGGTTGTCAGTGCCCTGTAGCTGGCAGTCCACACCTGCTGGGGTCCCAATGCGTTTGGCAAGGTGGTAACTGGTTTCCCAACCTACCTGTCCTTGTAGTGCTACATTTATCCTGCCTTATTGTTTTGCAAAGGGAACAATTCCCTGATTCCCCTTCACCTGCACAGCAGAGTGCAGCACTTGTTCCCGAAGAATGTTTGTTTCACTTTTATAAAAATATTTCCTTTGCAAAAAATGCTTAGAATAAAAATACTGTATAAAGAAACAAGTGCATTAGACATGGTGAACAGATACAAAACAAAAATGTCCATGTTTTTATGATCATACTGACATGTATGTTACATATTTTGAGTTATGCAATACTTACATAAAACAGTGTTGTTATTATTACAGAATTAATTGCAGTATATTTATTTCTGGAGGTACAAATATGAATTTAAAACTTTGTCTTAACTAGTTTCTTTCTTTAAAGAATTCTGCCCTTACCAGTATATTTTGATTTTCAGTTTAATGTAAGAATGAGAATATTAAGTTCACATATCAGTCCTGTGTTCAAGTGTTGTGTCTGCTGTTGCTACTAGTGTTAAGAGTGGAAGTGTCTCCTTTATAAATTCTCATTTTTAGAGCATTTGTATTTCAGCCACAAGCAAATATGTTGATTGAAACTCTGGCATATTACTCCAAATTCAGCAGTGACATAAATAGTGGTGTCAGTTTGGCAAAAAGGTGTAGCTGAATTTTTAAAAAAGTATAATTTACATTGGTTTGGGATGTTACAGGGATGCAAAATGAATCTAACTTTCATGTAGAGGGAGCACAAAGTGGTGTTATAGCAAGAAAAACATTGCACTGGAAAGTGTAAAATGAACGGTTTAGCGCTTGTAGTTTATCTTTATATCTTCCTTCTATACAGTCCCCTTCTGCTTCTTCAGCATGCTTCCACACACTGCATGCCAAATCAGTGCAAGTTACTCTGCTTTATATATTGTATATACACTAACACCCACGACCATATCTTGGTTTTTGCTCTGGACCTTTTGTGTTTCTCCAGTGGTGCAAAAGGACTGGAAAGCTGCCCTATCAGGCCAGATGAGGTTTTCTTCCTTGGCATAGGGGAATCTCTGGCTAGTGCAGAGCTGACTATACCAGCTCTGTGCCACATCTGCTGGTTCTGCTGCCTCACCATCAGCATGGGGGCATGTTGGGGAGAGAGTAAAGGTATTGCTGGAGCTCATTCCTAATGGGCTTTTATGAGGCAATGAAAGTTAGATCAGTCCTGATGGAGCTGTAAGTGATGTGAGCATCATATCGGGCCCCAACAGCCCTGAGGATCAGGGGAGCACAAATATGGGTTAAAGAAGCCTTTGCACTCCAGCACCGATGCTGATGGAGAGCTGGACTCTCAGTGTGCAACTTGCATCACCACTTTATTCAGACCAGTAGTTTCCATAGCTGGTGAATCTGCTTATGCCAGGTCTGAGTTTGCCCCACAAAGTCTTACCTGGGTGCACATGTATGTAACTTTTTAAAACGCACTATAGAATTTTTTAATAACAGAAATGCAAATAGTTTACTGATATTGGAGATCTATGTGCTGCTGTTCCTCAAAAATATCTTTTGTTAAAAGAAACCTTATGCATACTGTGGGTTATGGTATGTAAACTGTGTGCAGAGTATTTTTGTTTACACTGTAGAGACATTCCAAAGAGCTGTATGATGAATTCATAATGACATTCACAACAGCAACCACTCTTTCCTGCTTTTTCTACCCATCCCTAAAATCATGTGACCAAGCAGAAATTTCTGTAACCTGAAAAAGGAGAAGAGTAAGATTCCCAAGAAATTCCTGATGGACTTTGCTATTATCAGTCTATTTGACATGGATGGTGTCAAACCCATGGGATTGGACAGATATAACTTTGGCCTGGTGTTTTTAGCCTACAATCTGAATTTTCTTGCTTTTGTAAGTTTAAGTTGGTGCTTTCATGTAAGATGGTGATATTACTTTTGATTTACAGTTTGCTAAAATGTGTCATTCGTGCAATTTAACAAAAAAGTCAGATAATCCTAAACAGGTGGTTCTTTGAGCATTGCCTGTGTGGATCCACAGTCTTGCATGATGAGGTTGCTTATGTGCTGAATTCAAGCCAGAGACCTGAAGTCTGCTAAGGACTCTGCCTCTTGGTACTGTGAGTCATTATCAACCTCTTCAGAGCCCAGGAAGTAGAACTGTAACCATGTTGCAGGTGAACCCCACCACAGCAGACACCATCAATTTGGTCAACTTAACATACCCTCTCCACAATCATGCATATTATACATCATTCGAAAGCTTTTAAGATGAGGTATGATGTAGCCCTGTCAAATGATGCAGTTACCATAGATATGGGGATAAATAACGACACCATCAATAGGTTAAAATGGCCACTTTGAAATATTTGCAGTTGTTTTTCTGTTAGTTTAATGACTCTGTTATTTCAAGACATAAAATTGGATTTCTTAGTGACCTCAGATGTGTTGCAGAAGTCAAGAATGAGTGCATCACTGATTGCACACACAGGTCTGAAGCAACACTTGTCACTTAGGCACTGTTAACATGGATTGAAACATGCTGGTATCTGTTTGTTCCATTTTGGAAAGCAGTAAACAGCAAAAACTAAAACATCTGTATCAGGTGACCTAATTACTATGGTTCCTTTGACACCAAGAGACCCAAAAGCCATATTGGCAAATTCAGCATACGGAAGCATGCTTGTGTCCACTTCCTCATGAGTACTGTACAAATCTTGGACTTCTTCAACATTTCTATTGGTGATGGACTTTGCTACTCTAGCAAGAAGACGGTCTGTGTTGGGTATGCTCTTGTGCTTGCATGTGCATTTTGAACCATATAGGAACAGAGGAATTTTACAAGTGGCTGCTTCTTGGATGCCACTTGAGAAACTTTTCTATGGAGGCACAGGGTATTCACTTGGTATTTCTTGCATCCAACCTTCAATCTAGTCCAATGCTGTCTTTCTGAAGTTTTCACAGTTACTGTAGTCATATCTATCAAAGACTTCAATTACAGAATTAGCTTTGTCAAATCCATCTAGGACCTGTCTCAAGTACTCATCAGCCAGTTCATCGAATGTGTGGAATTTGTCTCCAGGCATCTTTTGTATGACAGACATGGCATTTCTGATGTAAACTCTGGTTTCTTTGTGGCATGCTCTTAGTTTGTGGATTCTTTCAGCTTGAGCTTCCAGCTGATGCTAGGATGACCAGACAGCAAGTGTGAAAAATCGGGACAGGGGTGGAGGGTAATAGGTACCTATATAAGAAAAAGACCCAAAAATCGGGACTGTCCCTATAAAATCGGGACATCTGATCAACCTAGCTGATGCCCTAATTCAGCTTTGTCTGTTCTTCTCATTGTTCCATCAGCATGGAAGAGGGACATAGGCAGAGGTTCTACTGGGTGACTAAGAACAGTTGCCGTTGAGATGTCATCTCTGCATCTTGCTAAGGAGAGGGCTCTGCAGAAAACAATGTCTAGAGTGAAAGCTTCTGTGATTATCCCTTCATTGCCAGACCTATACTTGGCCTTCTTGGCCATATCAGCAAATGTTTTGTTGCCAGATTTCTTGACTGGGCTGAAGAAGCTACGTGTCCCATCAGAATCAAGTGCACCTCTCACAAATCTCTCCATTTGTTCTTCGCTAACATCTGCTATTTTTAGTAGAGACTCTTGTACATCTGATGTTACATGCAGTCCAGTAGATTTTCTAAGAACCTGGTGATGTGACTCAGGGTCAAATGGGTTTGTCATATTGTGGATGATATGGGTGGTAAGAGCTGTAACATGCTGTTCATCTCTCTTCAGTGCAGAGGCAAGGACTTATCTGTGGATTCTGTTTTTACTATTACACCTCTACCCCAATATAACGTGACCCTATATAACACGAATTCGGATATAATGCGGTTAAAGCAGGGGGGCGGGGCTGCACACTCCAGCAGATCAAAGCAAGTTCGATATAACGCGGTTTCACCTATAACGCGGTAAGATTTTTTTGGCTCCCGAGGACAGCGTTATATCGAGGTAGAGGTGTACTTTTTAGCTCGCTTCTTTTCCTCATAGCTTTTGCATATTCATAATATGAAGCTATGTATTGCCACTAACACTGACCTGTGCATAACTGTCACTGAATTAAAAAGCTAGTTTCTAGAATATTCTATAGACTAGTAGTGCATACATAGGCAATTACAAATTAAAACCTTCTATCAGGCAGACTAGAGAGTTGAAGTGGAACTGGTTCGAGACAGTATTTTGAGGTGAGCTGTAACCAAACCTGAACCATAATGTTGTTCTATCTACTGAACCTGAACTGGAACTGAACTGGAAAAAAAATGAGTTACTGGTTAAATGTTGATGTTCACCATTTTTGCCACATGCTAAACAGCTTCATAATTTCTGGAAAAAAATACTTGCCCATACAAAACTAGTAAAAATCTTTCAATACATTGTTATTTGGTAGCTTTGACTAATAAGCACCATATTAAGGTGTTGAAATTAGCTTAAACATTACAAAGTTTAGCCATAGTCATGTTGCTATGTTTCTGGAACTATGCAAAAAATGACACTTTCTCATTTTGGAGAACATTGTTTCACTTTGCCTGTAGGCTTACAACTCCACTTGACAGCTCCACATCATACCCCATCAAAACTTACATAAAATAAGCTTTCAAATTATATTTGATATGGATGTATGGAGGGTGAGTACGTTAAACTCCAAAAATATGGTCCTTTTTAGAGAATTGCTGCATACCTATATCATGACTGAGATCTTCTGGTTTTCTCTTTGGGGTGCTAATAGTAATAGACAATCTCGCCTTTGGAAGTCTTGACTCCTCTGTCAGAAGATAGATAAGAGACTTTGGAAGCTGAAAGATTCCAGAGCTGCTTTTGAGATCTCCAGGTTTCTATGCTCCATACTCCAAGAAACATTCTACCATCTTCTATTTCCAGAGATAGGGGTCATCTAGACAGTGTAGAGATTAGTGGTCTTCTCAGATACAGCTAGCTTTTACTAAACAGAAAAGTAGATGTCTGAATCTGCCTTTGCTGGTTTGCCTCTTACCATGTCTAGGAGAAAACATTAGGTTTGACAGTTCTGTCAAGAGCCTTGAAACAAGTTTCACAAGAAAGTACTGAGGAACAAAATAATTTCTCTCCTCCAAATAGGAACATTAGAGAAGATCTCTTAGTTGCACAAAAATAAGGGGCTCTATTCAATTACTGAAAAGGAGGTTTATGTTGCAAACTGGATCCGAAGTTCTCAAAAGTTTATGTCAAGCATACATTCTATATGGTGACATTGGTATCCATATTTCACCAGGACTGGTTTGTAGCTCTCAACTTGAAAGAGAGACATTTCCACATCATGAGTAGCCTTGCTCATTGGAAACACCTCCGATTTTTGTGTGGGTGATTTGTCACAACCTGCCCCTTCCAGGGAACACACCTTGTTCAACACCAGTGTCTCTGGGTCATGGTTGCAGCCCTTTAATCTCTATCATCTTCCTCACAAAACTCTGGCTGTTTTTCTTAAATGTATTTTGAGGGCCCTGCAGATGCTTTCAGAACCCACTGATTGACTATGCTTCTGACTTCTGGGTTTGAAAAACCACTAAACTTTGATTTAAAAGAGTAAACATAACATAAACATAACAGCAATCAGTAACCCTTCTACTTCTTACTCCCAGAGAAAGAGCCTAATCTTAGAAGAGTTTGGCACTGCTTCCCTTCCTGATCTCAGTCTAGCTCCTAGACCCCCTCTGTGACCTTGCTCCTTTTCTCCTCAGGAGCCAGCCAATGGTCTTTCAAATTCAACCCCCTAAAGTTCCAAATGCAGTCTGAATGGATCTTCCATCCAAGAGTCCAACCCCTCTATGTCTCTGTGCACTCAGCAGCAAATGTTCTTTTTGGTGTTCGTCCAACAACATACTCCATCATACAGTTTTGCTTAACAACACTTACTTATAACAACTTCTCATATCAGACAATTTCAGGTAATTAACATAGTCCCTACTCCCTGGTGAAAAACCACCAATTTCGTGTTCCAACCATTTGGGCTCTCCATAACCTCAAGAATTTTCATTAAGTTCTTGACAATAGTACTGTCCCACCTTAGAGATAACAAGTCATTAATAACTAGCCATGTTTTGATATTTCACTGACTCATAAAGGTAATTTCTCAAAATAAACTGCATGATTATTCCAGTCCCTGATCCTCAGAATAAACATTGAAAAATCTACTTGCATCCTGAAAAAGATAGTGGAGCTTCCAGGGGTGATTGTAGATGCCAGACCTGCAGGATGGATTCCAGAGAATTGTCAAGATACTTCTGGTATTTGACATCAAACAAAGATCTCAAATGTCTATCAGTTTCTGTCCCTGGCTTCATATCTTCCTGCACATATGTAATTCTCAAAGCCAGATTCCAGTTTAATCTATTGTAGGGTTGGCTGAGAACAGTATCTTGACTGCATCTAGGTGAGATGAATTGACTGGTTACTGTGCCTCTTGCAATTTTGGGTTACCTTCTGTGGTGGATAGAATCAGACCATATCTGCCAGGATGTTCTCTTCAGCTCTACTCCATCTTCTACAATCATAGTAACAGACACTTCAGATCTGGGCTGTGGTACAATCCAAGGACTCTGAATGCAGGAGGTTTCCAAACTCTGTAAAAGCATCTTGGAGGTGAGAACAGGTTGCTTGGCATGCAAGACATTTATACCTTGTAGAAAGTGCATATTAATGGAAACCCTGACAAATAGCACCACTGCGATGTAATATGGCAACCTGCAGAGCAAAACTCCATCTCTGTCACTTTGTTGAGAAGTCATGAAATTCTTGAATCGGTGTGTCCAACATTGCATCACACCCACAGCTCTGCATATTTCAAGCAATGGGAATAGTCTGTCAGATGACCTCAGCAGAAAATACTGTGCCCAAATGGCTTAAGGTTGAAGTAGTCAGTATCCTATTTCAGAAGCTGGAAGCCCTTCAGATAGACCTATTTGTCATAGAGGACAATGCAAAGTGCTGTCAGTTTGCTTCAGGGGTACAGGAACATACAGAATGGGAAGAGACTGTCTAGGAAGGAGTACGGCAGAAAGGGATCTAGGGGTTATAGTGGACCACAAGCTAAATATGAGTCAACAGTGTGATGCTGTTGCAAAAAAAGCAAACATGATTCTGGGATGTATTAACAGGTGTGTTGTGAGCAAGACACGAGAAGTCATTCTTCCGCTCTACTCTGGACTGGTTAGGCCTCAGCTAGAGTATTGTGTCCAGTTCTGGGCACCGCATTTCAAAAAAGATGTTGAGAAATTGGAAAGGGTCCAGAGAAGAGCAACAAGAATGATTAAAGGTCTTGAGAACATGACCTATGAAGGAAGGCTGAAAGAATTGGGTTTGTTTAGTTTGGAAAAGAGAAGACTGAGAGGGGACATGATAGCAGTTTTCAGGTATTTAAAAGGGTGTCATAAGGAGGAGGGAGAAAACTTGTTCACTTTAGCCTCTAAGGATAGAACAAGAAGCAATGGGTTTAAACTGCAGCAAGAGAGGTCTAGGTTGGACACTAGGAAAAAGTTCCTAACTGTCCGGGTGGTTAAACACTGGAATAAATTGCCTAGGGAGGTTGTGAAATCTCCATCTCTGGAGATATTTAAGAGTAGGTTAGATAAATATCTATCAGGGATGGTCTAGACAGTATTTGGTCCTGCCATACGGGCAGGGGACTGGACTCGATGACCTCTCGAGGTCCCTTCCAGTCCTAGAATCTATGACTCTATGAATCTATAAAACATGGGGGTCTCTGACAGGTGCATTGCTCTTTGTCTTAAATGGGTTTAATCCAATTCCTTTTATCCCTAGGATTCTCCAAAATATTAGGGAGGACAATACCCCAGTGCTGCTCAGAAGCCCAGTATCAGCTCACTCACTTTGGGTTTTTATTTTGGTAGTGTAGATTCAAATCCTTCTGCTCATTGTGCTGAATCTTCTGTCTCGGGGGCAAGGCCAAATTATACAACCTAAATCCAAAGTCTCTGTCTCTGGCTGGCTGAATAATTTGAATTATGATTGTTCCTTTGAGGTGTAGCAAATTTTATTGGAAAGCAAGAATCCTTCTACCAGTAATACTTACTCTTCGAAGTGGAAATTGTTTTCCATTGGCGTGAGACAAAGGACTGGATGCCCACCAGTCAGCCCACAATTAATAGGATGGATATCTGCTTCCTTTTAAGTAATTTGGACTTTGTCATTTTAGAAAGAGTGCATCTGGCTGTAGTATTGGTCTTCTGTCTGTCTCTCTGTCTGTTTAGAACTATGTTCGTTTATCCTACAGAGAAATTCTTGAAGGATTTACTTAATGAGTTTGCTCTGGTGCATGAACCACTCCTGTAATGTGGCATTTCCCAAAGTTATAGAACCCCAATTTGAACCACTGTCAAGGTTACTTGCACCACCTCTCACTAACGACTGCATTCCAGAGAGGGAGAACTTCATTGTGGGGAATCTAAGATACATGCATTGATCCTGACCCACCCTGTGTGGTGGTCTATAAGAATAAGGCGGTCCTTTGCCCACATCTCACGTTCTTATCAAAGTTGGTCTCTGATTTCTACTGCAGCCAGTCCCTCAACCTATCTGTGTCTTCCCCCAAGTTCCATTCACCACCAGACGAAGCCAGACTACACTAGATATTGAAGGCTGTAAACTACCTTCTAAACAGGAGTAAGCCAATCTGGATTGTTGGTAGCACTTGAAGATAATAGTAGGGGCGACTCAGGTTGCACCCAGACACTGTTCAAGTGTGTTTATATTCTGCATACTCTTGCTATGAACTAGCAAGACCTAGAGGGTGTGTATATTCCTGTCATGATTGACCTAGCCAGCGTCACAATACCGACAGAGATTAGGGCACTTTTAACCACTTCCAAGGCAACTTTTACTGCATGCCTCAGAAATGTTTCCAATACAGATGCTGCTACTTGGAGTTGTGTTTATTACTTTCCGTGGCATTACTCTTTTGGTTTAGTCTGTAGATCTGTAGTTCAATTTGAGAGAGTAGTCCTGCGGTCAGTCTTTAATTGAGTCCTCAGATCCACTTCCCTTAGGGCTTTGGGGCTGTTCGTTAATCACCTACAGTGGTGTTCATAGCAGACAATGCTTTAATAAAAAAATAATGCTTTCTTACTCTAGTAACTGAAGCCCTTCAGGGTGATCATTTTCATGGATCCACACTCCCATTATTTCAGAATTTTCCTGTAGATTCTTGGTATATAAGTAGAGGAACCTGAGTAGCAGTAGGGGCCATGCAACCTTTTATACACTGGCTAGTGAGGGTGCATATGTGGGCCAAAAGACACCAGTAACTAGAAGGTTCCAAGCTTACCCTGCAGAAGTCACATCTTGACCTAGAACAGGGGTCAGCAACCTTTCAGAAGTGGTGTGCCGAGTCTTCATTTATTCACTCTAATTTAAGGTTTCGCATGCTAGTAATACATTTTAACGTTTTTAGGTCTATAATATATAACTAAACTATTAATGTATGTAAAGTAAATAAGGTTTTTAAAATGTTTAAGAAGCTTCATTTAAAATTAAATTAAAATGCAAGAGCCCCCGGACCGGTGGCCAGGACACGGGCAGTGTGAGTGCCACTGAAAATCAGCTCGCATGCCACCTTTGGCACGAGTGCCATAGGTTGCCTACCCCTGACCTAGAATATGGATCCAAACCAGAAATCATCTTGAACGATTGTTCTTTCTTGGTTACTGAGGAATTTGCACAGTATAAAAAAGCCACCATAATCTGTCAAAATGGGGATGAAATATAATGCAGTCAAGGGTGTGTCTTTTTTTTCTTCTTTTAAAACACTGGACATAATTTTGTACACCTGACAGTACTCTAAAAAAAGCTAAAGATTCTGTAAAGAATAGTATTGTGCAATGGTGCATTGAAATAAGAAAGAAAGGAATTGCATTTAGTGTTAATAAAGCTGACATTTTAAAGTTCCTATTGAAGCAACACTAAAAAAAAATCAGACTTGGTAATATTAATAGTATACACTCTCTCTCTCCCCCCTCCACACTTGTGTCCATAAAATATTCCAAGAAGCACCTCAGCAGGAACATAAAGATATTGTCAGTATTGTGTAATGCATGTTTTATCTAAACCCAGCCTTTGAAGATACTTATAACACGAGGATCAAGCATATTTTATTTAAATTTTGAATTCCTGAGCATTGGAATGGATTATTTTTTGTTCTTTCTGAATGTTCTGTCGACATTCAGATTGTTTTTTCAGTGTAGCAGTGACTTTGCTCAGTTGCTAGGTAACAAGGTATTGCATTATTTGCAGGAGCAGTAGATGGGTTGCTATTCATGGCACTGAGTTATACAAAATGTATTAGTATATATTGTAGCAGTAATAATAATTGAAGTTGCTGATTTTATTTATTCCTGTTATTAGAAAAAAATTAATTAACCCATTAGAATAGTTTCCCTACTGTAGGGAAGAAAACAGATTTCCAGTTTTCCAGCAAACTAGCTAAAGACACACGATGTATTTGGCAGACTTTCAGATAAGCTTAAGATAAAATTATATAAAATGCTACAATAAAGAGTTAAAAATACAGGGAATTTTATTAGGACAAGTTTTCATAGATGATTATATTAGTTTTCTCTTTCACAGCCATGCTTGGTTTTCCAGCAACATTAAGTTTCCCTCTACAGATGAAGACCAGACCTGTCAGTCATTGGGTTAGAAGTTGGTTCATCCCCTCTGGCAGCCTGCCATTTCAGTTCTGCCTCCAAGCAGACTAGCCGGTGGCCTACAGACCTTTCAGTGTTCTCCTTTCTTGCAAAGAAGATTGAAAACTCAGAATGGACCTGTTTGCCACCATGCTAGACCATATACTTTTACACCAGACACAAGAACTTGAGAGAGGGCCTTGGATAGTCTCTCAGCCATTTCCAAAAGTTCTCTACTGTGCATTTTCTGATTCCACTATTATCTTTGCTTAGGGTGACACCTGTGAGTCAAGTGATTTTTTTCCCATGATCCTGATGTTCCTCTTTCTCAGAGCTGGGAGACTCTTCTCTCATCCTCCAAAGTTTCTGCCTGTCAGGCAGGATCTGTTAACTCAGGGTCCAGTGCAGTTCTTAGATCCTGAAAGACCATTGAACTTCATGGCTTTTATGAAGAGCCAATTAAAGAGGAAAGGCTGTTTGGTCTAAGTTATGGAAGCTCTATTATCTTAGAAGTAATTGCCTATCGCATATGCCAAAATACGGAATAAATCCGTGCATGGTATAAATCTAAACAATATTAAGCTAATCAATCAATATTGCCCAAATCCTTGATTTCCTCAAAGATGGATTTTCCTAGGATTGAAGTTAAACATACATTGCATGTATATTTCTGCTGTTTACAGTGTTCTGGGATGGACAAGCCAAGCCTGATCTCATCCCCTTGTCAATAAATTTTCTAAGAGCTGCAGCCATTCTTAACCCATTAGATCAGGGGTTGGCAACTTTTGCAGCTCGCCAGAGTAAGCCCCATGGCAAGCCAGGCCAGTTTGTTTACCTGCCGCATCTGCAGGTTTGGCTGATCGTGGCTCCCACTGGCCACGGTTCGCCGCTCCAGGCCAATGGGGGCTGCAGGAAGCGGTGCGGGCCGAGGGATGTGCTGGCCGCCACTTACCCTGTGCTTACCCTGGCGGGCCGTGTGCCTAAGGTTGCCGATCCGTGCATTAGATACATGCAAGTTAGCCTGTTGGAGAGTGAACATTGGTTTTAGACATTCTCACAAAGCTATCATTTTGTACTACTACACTCCATCTCCTTGTATTGTCTTTCTGTTAAAGTGGCATTTATGATGGTAATCACCTGAGCCTGGTGGCTCTCTATTCTAAGAACGTTATCTATGGGCTTGATACTTTTTTTGTGTGTACAAAGAAGAGCTCTTCTAATGTACCTAAAGAAGATTAAAGTGATGCTTACTACTCAGGGGTGGAGGCAAGATTATTCTAACCCCACCAGAGCTTTAGATCAGTCTGTGCAACAGCAGTACCCAGCCACAAACCCTCCTGCTGCCTCACAGTGTATCAGACTCTCAGTTCCCAGCCTACTCTTGATCCTCTTCCTGCACCAGCCTTGCCCGAGCCCTGTTCTAGTCTTGTTGTTGCCCTGCTGTGACCTCGCTCCAGCCCTGTCACTGACCCTCTCCGGCCTTTCCTCTGCTTCCTGACCCTGTCCAGACCCTTGGATTCTAACCACCCGGCTTCGACCCCTAGCTTCACCTGGACTCCAGCTACAGTACTGATTCTGGCTTGTCTATGGACTCTGATCTTGGTTCTGACCCCGGCCTGTCCCTGGATCTCAATTCCAGCACCATCTTTGGCCCAATCCCAATCTTACATCCGGCAACAACCTCTATTCCAGCCACTAGGCCTGACTCCCAGGCTCTGCTGCTGTCCCCAGAAACCCAAGATTCCTCATGTTCCAGGTCAGGGTCCTCCTCCAACTCTTCATTGCCTGATCAACACTGGGGACCATTCTTGGAGCTATTTCAATACTGAGAGCGACAGGGGCTCCTGGCCCGAGGCCTATTTGCCTCCAATGCCTTATCCATACCCACAGTGGCCTCCCTGGAAGCCTTGGGATGCTCCTTGGTTTCCGAGATCTCATTCTTCATCCCGCTCTAGAGTGAGATCACCGGTCCTATAGGTGGTGAATATTGAGACAAGTCTGGAGGCCCCGAGAGAGAAGTCTTGTCCGGCTCTGGCAGTTCAGGAACAGGATCCATCCAATCTTAAATAATTTTCTCCTCACTTTTCTGTATTTGGTAAATATAATCAGTTGTTTTAGGTAATACACTTAGGAATTAATACTTATCATTTTTTGTATTCAGTATAAGATTACACTTCTTACTCTGGAAAAAAGTGTACATCTGTATAATGTCACTCTTCTATTTTGGCATTTGTGATCAAATCTGGCCATTTGAGATGTCAGTCTGGAAAGCACCAACTTTTTCCTCTTAAAGTAGAGTTGTTTCATGAGGGAGAATGCTTTGATTTTTTTTTCCCGCAAGGACTCTGTTTAGTTTATGAAAACAAAGAGCAGAATAAGAATACAAAGCATATAGTTTTATATTTATAGTATTTAAGGCAGACAGTGAACGTTGTGGGGCAGATCCTGGAGTGTCTTGACAAACTGCATACAGTGCAGGTTTGGGTGGGAGTACGAAGTTTCATAAAGCTCTGCTTTGCACTGTCCTGCTTTTGGGACTTGTTTGTAGGGCCAGCATGGTCTTGTGATTTAGGGCATTGGATTAGGACCCAGGAAATCTGGATTCAATTCCGGGCTATCTCAAAGACTTTCTGTGTGACCTTGGGCAAATCCTTTAATCTGTCTGTGCCTCAGTTCCCCTTCTGTGTTTAAAAAAAGTGTAAAACTTCTTATCTCTCACCCTCTACCCATGTGTGATCACCCTGCACCTAGATACACTGTGTCTACAAACAAATTCTACCAGTGTTGTAGCACGAAGTAGCCACACTGCATGAGAGGTTCTGGTCCTGGATAGAATTAAAGTATGTGCATTTAAACAAAAAAAGTGAGTATGTGATCTGTTATAAAACTCTCATGTGTGGATGTGAGATAATTGTCACAGGAAAATCAGGGTACAAAACTAGATTGCATGTAAAATAATGTGGTTATCAAAGATTATTAGTGATTATCAAAAGCAATTCTTCTGGCTACAGGGGAGTCAGAAGGCTGAAATGCAACTGACCTGCCACAATTTCCTAGTCCCAGTCTCCTTGGCAATTGTCTCTATGGAAGCATCTTGGAGGTTGTGGAAGGGCCAAAGGAGTAGTCATGGCATGGTTATCAGATTCACAAATTGCACAGATCCAAGGAAACTGGCTGCACAAAAGAATATTCTGTGTCTCTGCGTGTCATTCCACTGGTGGTATTCTTTTAATCCAGATAAATTTAGTTTTTCACTGTTTTTCTTCCTCCTCTGTTGATTTCATATGTGGGCTCTTTTCAAGTGAGTCTGTTCTCCCTTTTTAAGGCCTTTGCATAATTTCTCTGAATATTGCAATCTATATTAAGGCATTGAGAAGAGAATAGACCCCCTAAACTTGGACTGTTTTCACTGACCTAAATTCCCATTTTACCTTTCATAAGCTAACAATATACAAAGACTCTGTGCTGCTGCAGTAAGATAAAACGTGTAGGTTTGTATTCCATTTTTCGAAGAAGCTGGATAATGGGCATAGAATGGGTGCCTGCAGCAGCCCATCAGAGTGGTTCTATGTTGTATTAATGTATATGAAAGTAAAGTTAAAAGAACATGTCATCTTTTGCTCTTCACGTTTCTTTAATCATTTTTTAGCCTGCTGTGAAATAAAACATCGTCTCATAATTTTCTTATTCTTCAATCACTTTGCTCAGCCCCACTTTCATTTATCTTATGAATCAGGAAGCCTTGTCTGAGAGCATGTTGGAATGTTTGGAAGTAGTTTCAAACACAAATGTTAACACTGACTGGAAAAATATATATATTCAAGCACATATTTTGTGATAGCTAAGAGGAAGGGATTATATCACCCCTACACAGGAAAGCTCTGACAGGTTCACTTCAGGGCTTTCTATAGATGATTCAATTGGAGTGCTAGTTTGCCTCCCTTCTCCCCACAGAATGGGAAGGAATTTTGCGCTCCAAATCTGTGGATATCCCAGACTCTGTGGGGAACATGTTAATGATCTTGGGCCATCCATGAAGGGGTTGGGGTTGCTGCCTGAATACCCTGTTCCCCTCTTCTGACATGGCCGCATTTTTCTTCTCAAGATCTATATCACCATGGTCTCCCTGCTTGCTTCTGCTCCAGCAACACACTAGTATTCACAGTTCAGACAGGGAAGGGACGAGAGCTCATAATGTACAGTGGAAAGCAGGTAAAGATAATGTTGACAGTGACCTTATTATTTTATGGTACTATGTCCCTGCTGGTGTGAGAGTCATGAGAGATGCTGCTTCATATAATGGCTATCACCCAGCATCGGTTCCAACAGGGTGGGTTCCAGAGAAAGGAGAAACATACCTCAAAGGTGTATATCTCCTTCTCACCCAGGGTCCCTCTCTGTTTTGCTCAACTCATCATTGTAACTGGAGGGGCACATGGGATCCAATAATGAAAATAATGCTGGAGGGTGTTGGTGGCTGCCTACAAGCATGCCTTTGATCTAAGGGCAGTCACAGACCTCATTGAAGCTTGTAGGCATGGCTAGCCACGCTTCATTCAGCCTTTGTTTAGTGATAGGGCCCGACCAAATTCACGGTCCATTTTGGTCAATTTCATGGTCATAAATCACAGTCATTAAAATAGTAAATTTCGTGATTTCAGCAATTATATCTGAAATTTCACAGTGCTGTAATTGTAGGGGTCCTGCTCCAAAAAGGAGTTGGGACGGGGGGCGCAAGGTTGTGGTACTGCTCCCCTTACTTCTGCGCTGCTGCTGCTGCTGGCAGCAGTGCTGCCTTCAGAGCTGGGCAGCTAGAGAGCAGCGGCTGCAGCCCGGGAGCCCAGCTCTAAAGGCAAAGTTGTCGCCAGTAGCTGTGCAGATGTAAAGATGGTATGATATGGTATTGCCACCCTTACTTCCGTGCTGCTACTGACTGGGCGCTGCCTTCAGAGTTGGGCGCCCAGCCAACCGCCGCTGCTCTCCGGTCGCCCAGCTCTGAAGTTACCTTAGAAGTAAAAGTAGCAATACCAAGACACCCCCCTAAAATAATCTTGTGACCCCCTGCAACCGGAGGCACCGACTTCCCCTCTTTCCTGTGGGTGCTCGACCCCCCCCCACCTCTGGCCCCACTCCACCCCTTCCATGAGACCCCGCTCCTGCCCTGGTTCTTCTCACCCCTTCCTCACCCCATTCCAACCCCTTCCCCAAAGTCCCCGCCCCAACTCCACCTCCTCCCTGCCAATATTCCAACTCCTTCCCTAAATTCCCGCTCTGGCTCCGCCTCTTCCCCACCTCCTCCTAGGGTGACCAGACGTCCCGATTTTATCGGGACTGTCCCAATATTTGCTTGTTTGTCCTGCGTCCCGGCCGATGTTCAGTCGGGACACTGGACAAACAAGCAATTTTGCCCTCCGCTCCAGCGCACAGGCAGAGCCCGAGGGGCTCTCGCCCCCCCCCGCCCCGACTCCCCCATTGGATCCCTTTCCAAATCCCCACCCCCAGCCCCATTGGATCCTGAGCCGGGCCTGGGGAGGAGACGCCCCTCCGTGTGCAGCAGCCTGGGCAGCCCTAAGTTGCACATGGGCCGGGGCCGGGACCGCAGCGCAGAGGCTGCTCCAGCCCTGCAGCCCGCAGGGCAGCGTAGTGGGTCCAGGGGCAGTGCGGAGCGGGCAGGGCCTGGGTGGGCGGCGTGGGGGCATGGGTCAGAGACACGTGTGGGGTGAAGAGGGGCTGTGGGGACGAGTGTCCTAGGCGGGGCGGAGCGGAGCAGCCCCTGCTGCGGGGCTGGGGCGACGGAGCCCGGGAGCGGCTGGGCTGCGAGCTGCAGGAGGGGCCCGGTCGAGTGCAGCAGCAGGAGGGTGGGGCGGTACCTGCAGGGGCAGCCCCAGGTCCGGCCTGGTGAACCGGCTCCCTGTACGCGCCCATGGGTGGGGGTGGGATGGCAGTAGCTGCCTGCGCGGGGACTCCGACGGGACTTCACCTCCCTCCACGTGCGCACCGCACCGCCCCGCAGGGCAAGCTGTAGGGAAACCCCACCCCGGGGCAGAGGCAGCGGCAGTCCCGTTTGTTCCCCTGCGGGACCCGAGCGGGACGGGGGGGCTGGGGCCTGCTGCCCCCACTCCGGGGCCGCCCGCGGGATTACACCAGCTGGGCACCTTCCCCTACGGGGGGAGGTGGAGACGAGGCGAGGTGGTGCGGGGGGGGAGGGCGCTCCGGTGGCTTTTTTTTTTTTTCTCCGCCGGCCTCCCCCCCCGCGTCCTGATATTTCAGTTTTGTCATCTGGTCACCCTACCTCCTCCCCTGAGTGCGCCACGTTCCCGCTCCTCTCCCCCCCCCAGAGCGTGCTAACGTGGCCAAACAGCTGTTTGGCGGCAGCTGGGCAGGAAGCGCTGGGAGGTAAGCAGAGGATTAGGGACGTGGCACACTCAGGGGGGAAGGAGGAGGTGGGGCAGAGAGTGAGGGGAGCTTGGCTGCCAGTGGGTGCAGAGCACCCATTAATTTTTTCCCGTGGAGCACCCACGGAGTCAGCGCCTATGCAACTCCCTTTTGGGTCGGGACCCCCAATTTGAGAAATGCTGATTTCCCCCATTAAATCCGTATAGTACAGGGTAAAAGCACACAAAAGACCAGATTTCATGGGGGGAGACCAGATTTCACGGTCTGTGAGGTGTTTTTCATGGCCGTGAATTTGGTAGGGCCCTAGAGATAGCTCCTTCCTGTTGCTGCTGCTGCTGCTTTCACAGGTCTCCTCCCTGATTTTCCACTCAAGGCACTGAACAGGAAGGCAAGGCCTGAGTAGAAGCTGAGCCATGTTGTCCGAGGGGTTTCTCTGGAAACTAATGGCAAACACTGGGGCTCGGGCATTGATTTGGTTACAGCCGTCTGCCTCAATGTGTGTGAAAGGAACTAGAAAGTGAGCAGACAGCAAGGGAAACTGTGTGAGAGTATGGTCCCGGGAAGAAGCCTGGAGAAAGCTTCTTTTGGGCAGAGTACTCCCTCCTCCCCCTTCCCATTCTTTCTCCTTTTTGAGCGGCACTACATCCTGCTCTTCTCACCTCTCTCCCTCCAGGTTGCTTGTATCTACCCTCTGCCCATTCCCTCACCCTCACCGCTTCATTTGACCTGCAGCCCTGGTTCAACTCTCCTACTCACCAAAAGAACCTTTCATTTGATTTGTTCTTCACCAAACACTGCTGTCTCTCTGATCTTTCTTTGGCTGAGTTCCCCTCTCTCCAACCATCACCTGGTCTCTTTCAGCATCACCCATCAGTCCCCCCCATCCCCACCCCGCTCCCCAACTCCCTGTCACTCACTCTTTCCATGACTTCCAGGCCATCAACATTGATGAGTTGTCTCGTCTCAGCCCTCTATCCCTTTTCTTCCGTTGATATGGTTGTTGATTTTCTCCATTCTTCTCCACCATTGATTCTTTTGCCCCACTCTCTCATCACAAGGTCTGCCCTGCCAGCCCTCAGCCCTGGCTCACCCCTAACATCCACTCCCTAGGCTGATGTTCATATGCTGCAGATCAACTCTGGTGGAAATCCTGTGACCAGGCTGATGTCATCCATTACAAAATTGTTCTCTCCTCCTTCAGTTTTGCCATCTTCCTAACTAAGCAACTCTAAATGTCTAAATTAATTGACTCCCATACCTGCCATCACTGTCACTTTTTCACTGCCTTTGACTCACTCCACAAGCCCTCGTGACTCCATTGCTTTCTTGGCACAGGATCTTGCTGACTTCTTCCAAGAGAAATTAACAAAAATATAATGAGATCATCTCCCTCTCTTCAACTCACCATCTCTTCTCCTTCTACAACTCTCTCTCCTTTATTGCATCAAACATAAGCTACTTGTCATCACTTACAATGCACTTCTCAATCTATCCCCACCCTACCTATCATCTGTCTTTCACTACTGGATTTCGCCTCTCACCTTTGATCGGCCCATGAGGCTAGCCTCCATCACCCACTTGCTAAATTTTCAAGCAAGGACCTTTGTGTCTTCTCCCATGCTTCCCCTCAGGTTTGGGAGATGCTGCCTGTAAATAGTAGTAGGCATCCTTCAGTCTCGAGAGACCATGGGTATGCGCCCCTGGGAGGTAAAGAATTTACTCCATTGGTTTTATGGCAGCTGTGGTTGTGGCTGAAGAGACCCACTTGAGAGAGACAATTGCTGCTTAACCTGTCACATTTAAAAGTGATGTTTCGACCCATTGGGCTCTGCCTTCTGCAAGCTCTTTTTTCCTCTGCTAAGCTGGACTGCTTCCACTTGTAACTCCAGAGACCTTTGTTTAGCTCTTGTTTCCAAATGCTATGGTCTTGAGTATGATCTTCCCAGTTGTCCACATCCATGTTCATTTCTTTGAGGTCTCGCTTGCACACATTCATGAAATGCAATTTCGGGCGCCCCTTGGGTCTTTTTCCAGATGTCAATTCGCCATAGAGGATGTCCTTTGGGATGCGCCCATCATTCATTTGGCACACATGCCCAAGCCAGCAGGGGCGTCTCTGTTTTGAGGAGTGTTTGCATGCTGGGTATGCTGGCCCGCCTGAGCACCGCAGCATTGGTGACTCTGTTCCAAAGATTCGACGAGGATAACACACATGAAAGCTGTTGAGCCTCTTTTTCTGATGAGAGTATAAGGTCCATATCTCGCTCCCATACAAAAATTATCTCATTAACCTCCTTCAAGTCATTCCTTAAAACTCTCCGTGGCTATGAGGCCAACAAAGAACTTGACAGTGGTTAGGCTACTGGTGTACTGAGATTATTACCTATCATGCTGACCAGTATTCATAAAATTGTAGAAATATAGGGCTGAAAGGGACCTTGAGAGGTCAAGTCCAGCCCCCTGTGCTGAAGTCGGACCAAGTAAACGTAGACTATCCCTCACTGGTCTTTGTCCAACCTGTTCTTAAAACTCTACAATTCCACAAGCTCCCTTGGAAGCCTACCGGAGTTTATCACCCTTATAGTTAGAAAGTTTTTCCTAATATCAAATCTAAATCTCCCTTGCTGCAAATTAAGCCCATTACTTCTTGCCGTAGCTTCATTGGCCAGGGAGAACAATTGATGACCGTCATCTTTATAACAGCCTTCAATCTACTTTTCTCAAGGCTAAACATGCCGGGTTTTTTTAACCTTTCTTCATAGGTCACGTTTTCTAAACCTTTTGCCATTTTTGTTGCTCTCCTCTGGGCTCTCTCTCCAATTTGTCCGCATCTTTCCTAAAGTGTGGTGCCCAGAATTGGACAAAGTACTCACACTGAGGCTTCACCAGTGCCAAGTAGAGTGGGACAGTTACCTCCCATGTCTGTTAATACACCCAGAATTATATTGGCCTTTTTTGCAACTGCATCACATTGTTAACTTCCATTCGATTGGTGATGCACTATAACTCCCAAATCCTTTTCAGCAATGCTACCATCTAGCCAGCATTCCCTCACTTTGTAGTTGTGCATTTGATTTTTTTCACCCCTAAGTGTGGTATTTTGCACTTGTCATTATTTAATTTCATTTTGTTGATTTCAGACCAAATCTCCAATTGTCAAGGTTGTTTTGAATTCTAATCCTGCCCTCCGAAGTGCTTACATCCTCTCCCAGCGTGGTGTCATCTGCACATTTTATAAGTATACTCTTCACTCCATTATCCGCCTCATTAATGCTGTCTCACTGTTTCCCTATACTCCTCTGTCCCTGTATCCCTCTGTTGTCTCTTGTCTTATACTCAGATTGTAAATTTTTTGGGGCAGGAACTATCTTTTTTTTTCTGTATGTATACGGCCCCTAGCAAAATGGAGTCCTGGTACATAGATAGGGCTCCTAGGCACTATAGTAATACAAATAATAAATAATAACAAAGTACTGGAAAGTCAGACTTAGAAATTATGAGCAAGGAAACTGCCCCCTGTTTTTTGTTCCTACTATGTTCAGGGAAACAGGCCTCTGTGTACATTTTGTGTAAATAAACAGGATGGCACCAAAGAAATATCTAACTTATGTAATGAATTTCTATTCCTAACAGAAATAACCTGGCAAGCCCCCAAATACTGGCTAACCTCTTGGGCCAAAGGGCACAATAATTTCCATCATGTCGTCTCTATATGTAATCTCCCTTACTCAAAAAGGAATATAAATATGTCATTTATTTGCATTACATACAAGGTCAAATGCAATACAGAAAATGACCAAAATAAAGGATTAGACAAAAAAAACTTCACCTTTCCGCAAAAAGGAGCACACAATCAAATATCTTCCCATTATCCCTTAAAATAGAGCTAGTGACCATTTATTCTCAAATATCTTATGTGTGAGTGAGAGAGAGAGAGAGAGAGAGAGAGAGAGAACCACCTAACTCCATCCACAATGTCAGTATTATGTCACGTTTGGTAAATGTGGCATGCGTATCATTTAATTTAAAGGACTATGAAAGACATACATGAATTACAGTATGCTGTCCTATATGTGTACTTTATAGTAACTCTTACCTTTCCTGTGCAACAATTAGCTTGTGGCATGAAATAGTCTGATGGAACTATCATAATGGCTTTTGCCTCAACAGAACTGTTAATGATGGAACAACCAAAGGGTCTAATTGTGCATTCACTTATACTTGAGCAACTCCATTGTAAATTTGGTCTGCAAAATCTTTATTATTGCCAGTGATGTAAGAGCCAGAAAGAACATAATTTACTTTTCAGATCCTGTGTTGCATGTGCAAGCTGATTATTAGGAACACCTTTTTACTTGTAAATTTAGCAAACTTGACCTGGAGGTCATTGAGAAGCAATAGAACTGAAAAGTGATTATGTAAAAAGCATAGAATACACTCACATTTCAATGTATTCCCAAATCTCACAATGTTATTGTCAGTCTTGCAATATTTGGTATTTTTACAAATGGGATTATGTGAGAAGTTCAGCTTTCATTGGGAGTGGGGGAGAAAGAGGCTTCCAGCCCTCGTGGCTGCAGAGAAAAGCTTGAAAATGTGATGTAAGTGTAATATAAAGACTCAAAACCAAGTATTCAAATAAAGAGAACTCAACATTTATTTATTTAATAAATGGTGCCTAGCTCAAGTTTTTGAATGCTTGGGGTTGGCACGACTGTACAGTATTGAAAAATCAAGAGATTTTTTGAAATAATAAATGATAAATTCTTTTTATTTGTCTTCTAGTCTGAGCCTTTAGAATTAACTTGCTTCACATTTTTTAAGCTTTTCCCGGTAACTATGGGGGCTAGAAACTTCCTTTCTTTTTACACTTCAGAACTGAAATTCTCATGCAATCTCCAGATTCCAAAATTTGGGTTTTGAGAAAAGAGTCACTATAAAAAAGAGTCACAATAAAATCAAGAGACGTGGCAACACTGATCAGCCTCACTCTCATGTAGCTATGTTGGCTCTGGCATGATAACACAATAAAAATACAAACTTCTTTAGTCACTAATGTAAACAGATCTGAGATTGAATATACTCATAAAGCAGTGCTGCTGAATACGGCAGTACCATAGTCAGTTTTCATAGTAGAACCACATTTTGAATGTGTCCCTTTCTGGGATACAGTGCAATTTCTATTTCTTTTGGAACACAAACGCTTGGGTGAAATCCTGGCCCCACTGCAATCAAGAGGTGTTTTGCCGTTGATGTCACGGGGACCGGGATTTCACCCTTGGTGACACAAAGCATGACTTGACAGAGGGTCCTGCAAATAAATTTATATATAATCTCTGAACTACTTGTATGCATATAGGCTTGGAAGGATTAGAGTTTTATCAGTAAATATCAGTAAACATCAATTTCACTGTACACACGCAAACCGACAAAAATATTTTCATTGATAACAATCAAAAATTACAGATAGACAAAGTAAGAATAATGCTACTGGAGAGCATTTACTTTGAATATTTTGACACGTGATGTTGACAATTTGAATTTTAATAGTTACAAAGCTTTAACTTTTTGAATCTCAACATCTACTTTCATTAAATAATTAATTATTGTCTGGCCCCCTCCATAATTTCCCCAAACTGTTAAATTTAAATTGATTAAAAATAAAAAAGCTTAAAATCCATAATTTGCACAACTGTGAAGATTTTTACACAGATAAAAATGTAAAAAGCTTAAATATAAGCATTAATATTTGTTGAAATTCTAAAAAAAATTAATTCTGCCATCTAGATATATAACATTTTCTGAAAAAATCTTGTGTTGCTAATGTAGCTATGCTTCAGATAATGTTAGTCTCTGTTAAAACGATAGTCTGTATACACTCATATGATAGAGTAATTCATTTAAAAGCAAGGCCTATATTTGCCGGAAGAAACAAGGAATCTTGGACCTAGAACACATGCATAAACCTAGCCCCAGATAAGGTACTGTGAGTTGAATGCTAACCATGTAAATCGGGCTTGTAGATCTCCTACATCCCTTCTACACCAGATCTATAATCCTCAGCTCCAAGGGGGAGGCAAACAAGCAGCTTTTCAGTAAGATGCATTGCCTTGCTCATGCACAGATTTCCACAGGCAATGGGGAGAAAAAAAACATTTTCCTTCTGCCAGCAGGATTTTGTCCTTAATGTTTGAGTTAATGAAATGTCTGACCTATTGAATTCCTTTTCTAACCATTACCTCACTTTAAAATGCATGAAAAGTGTAATACTACTAACATAGCAAAAATGATTTGTGTCTTGAGTGTTCATTCAGTGCATAATAAACTGGGAGTAGTATTTGGGTAACTTTTCAGTTTGGTGCACAGAGATTTAGCCATGCAATTTTGATCAAAGTTAAAATGATAATAAAAATGTTTCCCATTTAATTCTAGATTATATTTCTCAGTAAATAAATACATGGGCCAGATTCTTGGCCCAATTTGTGTCATCCTAGTGATGCAAAGCAGCTTTAAAACTATGCTATTATCTTCCTTGCGTTTCTTTCTTTTAAAAAGACTAGCTTACGTATGAGATTTTGTTTAACTCTACAACTACCCAAATACTGTTAACGTAATTGTCATCTTGAAATCTGCAAGTTGTGGCTTTCCTAACTAATCTTCTACTGATGCATCCCTGAAATATTTTATTCTTCGAGAATTATAAAACTTATGGTACCTTTACAAAGAAAAGAAAATGCCTTTCCTCTCATTATATTCTCAGAGAGTTTGTAATTTTGTCTCCTGTCATCTACCAATCCACCTTCCCCACAGCACTGGGGATGCATAACACACAATAGGCTTTCTACATTTTGCTTGAAAAATTAAAATTGCCTTGGTTTTAAACTTGGAGTAGAATATATGAACAACCCTATGCAAATCTTACTTACTAATTGCTCACTCACTATAATGTTGCACATCCAAGAAATATCTGAGACGGCCCTTATCCTGCCCCTCTCTGCCCATTTTGGGTGGTGGCTAGTCCTGCTGCAAGCCAGACACAGGCACATATGTGCAGGGGTTTAAGGAAGGGGAGAAGAGTCCTTGCACATTTTCCCCACACCTTTGTGTACACACGTGTGCATTCCCCCAGAAACCAGTACAGAATCAGCTCAAAGGAGTAATACGGCCTCAATTTGCAGTACAATTTGCAGGGGTTCCTACGTGCCATGGAACCTCCCCTTTGGGGGATAGAGGAGGAGGAGTTAGGGGAAATGTGTGAGCATGGCTCCTTGGGAGAAATGTCTAGGACAAAATTTTCAAAAAGGGATACAGTCCAGCCTCTATTTTTGTCCATGCAACTTTTTGCACATGATTATTGTGCATGCAAATGATAGCATTTGTATGTGCGCCCTCAACATCCATTCAGGATTGGCTTTGTACATGGACATATTGTCGTTTGTGTACATAAATAATAGTAAACAAATAGTTACATGCACAAGTGACTGCCCGTGCACATACAGAGGCCATGTTCTGAGGCTGTGTAAAATGGTGGAAATAATCATGACTGGTCCAGGGGAAAAACTACTCTCTTCCCTGCCATAATTTAAAGTGATCTGTGTGAAAAAGAAATTCAGCTGGTTTTTGGTGTATGGCTTCTTGGTGTTTGTTTTGAAAAAATAATTCCATGGAAATGTTAAAGTGTAGTTTGTGTAATAAGGCGTCCTTCATTCCCTTTAAGAATTGTATTCTGCTTGTCAATTGTTTCACAGTTTTGCACATATTTTAAATGAGAGAGCTAGACTATGCCTCTTTAGCATTTAAATGAAGCCAAATAAGTATTCCACCAGCAAGCAGAAGGAAGGGGTGCTTATAATACAAAGGTGTAGGAGGAGATGGATAATCTTGCTGATACAAACACATGCCATGTTTTCTAAAAAATAAAATTCCAAACTATTGCTGTAGGTATGCTAAAGCTGCCTTGGGTGGCTTTGATATGCATGCCAATTCTTGGCCTTCACGTTTCACTTGGTCCTAAAAAATATGCTGTTAAATTAGAGTATTTTATTAGTATTTTCTGCATTATGCCGTAATGCAGTTCAGTTTAGACACTGACAAAATGCAGCAGCCAATTAAGCAATTTTGCAAAAATCTCTTCATTGGTTGATACATTTTGACAAAGCTTTTCATATCTAAAAATTAAGGTTCACAACCTTTTAAAAATATGTGACAGAAAATAGTGTTAATAAGTGCGCTCATGCTCACTTTTATAAGGGATTATTTAAAAGCCATTCTGCAGAATGCCTTATATTGGTAAAATGTTGGATATACAGATGCCCGCCGGGTTACGCAAACTCAATTTACGCAAATCCGCACTTATGGAAAAAGTTCCGTAAGCTAGAAATAGGAGGGTTTTGTTTGTTTGTTTGTTTGTTTTTTGCGTAATTGTCGGGTATATGTTTCCGACTTACCCAAAATTCGAGTTACGCAAGGTGTTCCGGAACGGAACACTTGCGTAAGTCGGGGAGCCTCTGTATACTATTTACATTTTATATGCATCAGTAATAATAAAACAGTAACATTGTTTTTAATAGTGAATTAAGGCATCCGAGGACCCAGTTCATAACAAGGATTTGTTGCAGTATTCGTAGCAGCAGCATCTTGAGTGTAGTAGAAGACTGATTATACACAAATTCAACTTTCAGAGTAGAAAGTGGGGGTGTTCACCATTCTCTTTCATTTGTTAGCTGTATCTTTGGGTGCAGAATAAGAACCAAAGGTTGCCATGGAGGCCAAATCCATATCAAGGTGATCACCACAGTAAATGATGCATGCAAAGGGAATTAAGTACTAAGGTAATACATACATTCAAAATATTTATTATATATTATTTCACTATTTAAAAGGATAGCCTCAATTAACTCAAATCATATTTTATTATTAATCCAGCAGCTTGCCTTTCGTTTTCTTTACAGTCTGTTTTGCCTTGCCACCCCATCTAGTCTGTGTTTTTTCTCTTACGTGCCTTCAGTTTTGCCTTTTCTCCCCTACTCTTCTGTATTGTTCGGCTGGTTGGGATGGCAAAATGAGGTATGGACTCAAATTAAATTGCTGAGCCAGGTGGGAGAGTGCAAAGAAAGAGAATGGACCAAGAATGGACTAAGCTGCTGGGTGAAAAGGAACTCAGGTGGGCTGCTGAGCTGAGTAGGAGAGAGAAAGTTTTAAAAAGAGAAAAGGTTAGCAGACGAGAGAGAAGGAACTGGAAGCTGCAGAGAGGGGAGGGAGAGATTAAAGTAGTCTGAATAGCTAGAAGAGACAGACAAACATATTATTTACTGTGATTTACTGCATACATCTTATAGATGTAACATCTAATATCTTTCAAATCTTTATCTTTACATTTAGTTGTACCAATGCTGCGTTAGTTATTTCTTATCTGATTACTCTAATGATCTCCTTGCAGATCTTTCTGTTTCTTCTATGTTTATTATGCAGTGTCTTCACTTTTCTGCTACTCATTTATCATTGAGCCCACAATTCCCATTTTGCCTCCTTATTTCAGGGACTTACATTGGTTGCCTCTGAATTAGGTAGTTTCATTTAACATTTTATTTTTAGCATTTAAAGGTCTTCATGCATAAACCTATTTGTATGTTCAGAATTTTTCATGTACATGGGTTTTGGTTTACACTGACTTTTCCTTTGTTGTCTGTGTACCTTTGTCTTTGTTCATTTAACACTGGTATGGGGGAAATTTCTGTCCTACGTGAGATCTCTTTACTAGAATCTCAGTTTATATATGTCCATAAAATAAGTTTGTTTTTTTCTGTTGTTGTAATGCACCTTATTAGTTGTAAGGTGTTGTGTATTGTTGACTATGTGCCCTATAAATTCATAATGAACCATACAGAAATGTACTCAGTAAACCCACAAGCAAACCAAGACCTTTCAGTTTGTTCCCAGAGGTTAGATTCCAGCACTGCTACAAAACAGCTCTGAGCTGGAAGGGCGTTCTGGGGTGGTGACGTGGAAATGAGAACACTAAGCATCCCACCCTGCTTCAGAATTCCCCTATCCAGCAATATCACAACAAGCAAGTTTTGAACTGGAGCCTCTTTGTCAATATCCAGAGGGTTATTCCACCTGAAAGCTATTTCCTAGCTACTCTGGAGCAAATGAAAAGATTTGGGTGTGGTTGCACCATGTTCACTTCTGTGTGTTCTAAGTTAAAACATGCAGATTGTTTCCCAGTTTGAGACTCAAGAACTTTATTTTGCATCCTGGATGTTTTCTTTAAAAATATTCCATTGATATTACATCACATATTAAATCTCCAAGCATGGCAAATGATTTCTAACTGTGCATGGTACACTGTGATGATAATAACTTCAGCTTGCACCTCCAAAATTGATCATGTACTCTTGGTTCACAGCAAGAGAGGATACCTGAATCTAGAAATCTCAGTGGGAATACTGGGACTCAGTAAAATACAAAAGATAGAGACTACAGTCAGAAAAGATGAACTGTACATTAATTCTATTAAGAAATGTATTAAATATTGAATGAATCCCTAAAAATCAGAAAATTAAACCTACTGTATGTCATAAGGGAGTTTAATGTGATACTTTTAAAAGACATCTTAACCTTCTCCTTAAATATTTTTTCAGTACTTGTACTCAAACAGCACAGTCACTTTCACTGCAGTGCAGAAATTCTGTTCTCTTGTGCTATTGAGTCTCCATGACATATCTGTAACAAAAAAAATATGAACACAAATCAGGAGTAGAAATATTTTGAGCTCTACAAGTACAGAAAGTGTGTGTTATCGCAGGAGCAGCAAGAGCTTAAATGTCAGTTTTCTTGGAGTGGATTTATCCCGTTTTCTTGAACTACACTTTGTTGCACCCTAAATATAAGAAATACATGGAGAATTTAAAGAAAAATAATGTAAATTGGATGTGCACAAGCATAATTGCATATTTGAAACTATACTAAATTCATAGTGCCTAGATTTAGCCTTATTTATTTATTCCAAAAAAGAAGTTGGTTATTTAATATTGCAGTTCATATCGGCCATAAAATTTTAACCTAAATACACATGTAAATATGTCCCAAAAAGTTATACATTAGAACACTGAATGACTACCTAAATTACATTATTATTTCATCATTTTAACTTAATGAAGTCTTTTTTCTCTTTTCTTGTTATTCATACTGTCTCTGCACTTCTGATTCATTATTAATCATAGCTCATGTGGTGACTTGCTATAAAATGTTCATGACAGGTTGTTGGGGTTTTTTTTTCTGTAGTGAGTTAATTTAATATGTACTGTAGCTTACATTTGTGGAGCAATGATGAGAAAACCTGTTTGGCTTCACAAGAATATTGTTGATTAATATTCCCAGTGCTGTATGTTCCACATATAAATTAATACTTTTTCGCCTTTCAGATTTATAGTTTCAAGCTCTAGCAAAGATTCACGTTCTGTTGTCTTGTCACAATAAATGCAGATCTGTAGGGGCGTTATTTCCAGTCCAAAGACTGATTCTCTTGTGCTGTAGTAGCATTTGTAAACTAGGATTTATTAGAGAATGGACTGAAATCAATGACATGAGATTTAATAAGACAAATGTAAAATGATTGATGTAGGAAGCAACATATAGGAATGGCTTTAGGGTCATACACAGTAATACCAGGAGGAATGACCTGAGGGTTGTAGTAGATATTGAATTGAACATGAGTTAACAATGTCACACACACACACACACACACACACACACACACACACACACACACACACAAAAGCCAATTCTATACAATTTTGTATACATTAATGGGAGTAATACGTAAAATAATAAGACCAATTATTCTACTCTTATGGTACAATTTAGGTCTCTGTTGGGGTACTCCACGCAGGCCTCGGCTCTTTTTTATTAAAACAGTCACAATTACAGAAAATTCAGGGGAGATCAACATATAAGATAAACGTTTGAAAAATAAGATATATGGTATCAGGAAAGGGCAAAGGAAAAGAAAATTGGTCTTGTACTCACTTTTTTTTGCTGCTTTATCATGTATAACTGTAGAAGTCTAAAAAAGGGATTTTTTGCAGGGCATAGTGGGTTTCTTTTTTAATCTGTTTGTTTTGTACATTAGAAACTCAGTCCTGTCTCTCCTTGAAGACTCTCTGATAACTGGAGAATTAGTGCAATAAGCATGCTCCATCTAGTGAAAACAAGACTGAAGGCAATTGCAGCTCTCTGCCAATATGTAGAGGGATGTTCATAAAGGAAATAATGATTATTTTCATAACTCAAGAAGAGAACAAGAAGCTACAGTAGAGAAAAATTGGGTTAAATATTTGGGGAAATGTTATAACTCCACAATAAGGCTGGCTAGGCATTGGATCAAGGAAGTTTTATAAATTACAATATTGGAGATACTCAAATATAGGACTAGTTTCTCAAAAAGGAATGGTTTGGTAATAATCCATCCCCCCTCCCTTCGTTGCTTGCTCTACCCCAGCCTCACTCACTCATTTTCACCAGGATGGGGCAGGAGGTTGGGATGTGCGAGAGGGTGAGGGCTCTGGCTGGGGGTGTGGGCTCCAGGTTGGGCCAGAAATGAGGGGTTCAGGCTGCGGAGCCAGCACTCGGGACGGAGGCAGCGTGTGGAGCCCCCGTGGCTGCCTCTACGCCTAGGAGCTGAAGGGACATGCTGGCCGCTTCCCAAGAGCCACATAGGGAGCCTGACAGCCTTGTGCCAACCGGACTTTTAATGGCCTGGTCAGCAGTGCTGACCGGAACCATCAGGGTCCCTTTTCAACCAGCTGTACCAGTCGAAAACCAGACACTTGGCAACTCTAGTGCCTAGGCCCACTGCAGCCAATGGGGCACTGTGCGGATACAGAGGTATGACCATGTGGAGCTCATTGCAGAATTGAGGTAATGGATTTGATTCTTCTATGTGGAAGGGTGGGGGGCCAATCTTCCTGCCATTGTCCTACCTTCCTGGGACTTCACTCCCAGGATCTGCGCAGGGTGAGGAGTAGGAAGTGGGTGGGCCTAAGGTGGTGAACAAGACATGCACACCATTCCCACACAGCATCATGGAGATCAGAGTCTTCCCCCTTTAGGAGAGTCCTTTGAGAAGTATTTTTTCCAAAGGCCTCTGAAAAAAATCACAAAAATGAGAAAGCTATGGGGGGGCGGGGGATTCTACAGCATTCTACGGTAAAAGCCCATTGCAGTAACTTTTTATAAGAGAAAATTGGGCTGGAAATCATTGAAAGAGAGGCTTTCCCATGATAATCCATGAGTTTGTGGTTTTGGCCTAGATGGAAATACTCCAAGAATAGCCCTTCTCACTGTGTGTCTTCCAAAACTCTGAAACACAAGAACATGCAAAAGGCATATATACCGGGTATATATAAAATTAAAAGTAACGGTTTCATAGGGATAGCCAAGGACTTGGGGTTGGTTGGTTTTTTGTTTTGTTTTTTAATTACCCAAAGGGGTTAGCCCATGCTTAATTGTAAATCACAATCGGCCTCCAGTTTTGAAAGCACCTCAGTAAGTTCTGCCTAGTTTCTTCCCAGTTTGCTTCAAGACCAAAACTGTTTTTGCTTACGCCATGCTAATGTTGAAAGTTTAAAGAAGAAATCTGCATAAGATGTTTATGATTTTAATGGCCTTATGATATCAATTTATCTCAAATATTGCAGGCTATGAACCTGTTGTGTTGGTATTTGTCATGTTACTTAGAGCCACAAAGGAGAATTCTCTTCAGCTATTGATGGATGAATATTTTTTGCCATTGTATTATATCCTTTTGTAACCCCTCTTCTCTGATAATGTTCACCTCAAGGCATGAAAGGAAAAGATATTTTGAGAAATGCTTTTGCTGTCCCCTCACTGCCCCTGGTGGAGTTAATCCAACTGTCCTGCTGTGCTCACAGAGTCTGTTTTCTCCCACCCACAGTGCTTCCTCCTCACAAATTAAGTGTCAAAGTACAGCATGATGCCAGCCTGTGATGTACGAGATTAACTGGTAATGATGAACATTGTCTTTCAAGCTAGTAACTTCATGTAGTTCAGCTGATTCTCTAGGAACACTTCTGTGATATTTCGGAGTATATGTGAGGATGATACTTGTCTTCTTCTTGCTGTGACTTCCCTATGTCAGCATATTGATATTGTCGAGGATGATTCTTCTTTCAAAATATACAAACAAGTTCCACATTTTTTTAAGCTCTTCCTTTGTAAAGTGACTACACTTATACTAGAATATTAATGCAGTGTTTGATCAAATATTGAATTCAGAGACTTAGCAGGTAAGGATGAGTAACAATGGCATTTTTTGGACAAATATGTCATTTGTTTTTTATTCTCTGCACATCACAGGTTAACACAAAACAGCCTGAATGCAGGCGAAAATTATCTTCACTGACA
This sequence comes from Chrysemys picta bellii, assembly GCF_011386835.1. Lineage (NCBI taxonomy): Eukaryota > Metazoa > Chordata > Testudines > Emydidae > Chrysemys > Chrysemys picta. The sequence goes on along the minus strand of NC_088791.1, from coordinate 86,195,031 downwards.
GTTTTGCTTGAGTAAGGCATGCAAGGTTTGGGCCCATACTGTTTGGCTTAGTTCGGTGCAGGGATCCAATCATTTACTAAATGGAAAATTCTCAAACATAATAATAATTAGGTTATCAACCAGAGAGCTGTCTGACCTGTAAATATATCAGCAAATGGAAGCTACCCCTCCTAAATTAAATGACATTTTTCAAAAGCATTTATTTTGATGATTAACAAAATTTGTCATGTTGGATATTTGATTTTCTCTGTGCACATTGAAGATGGCTTTTGTAGTGTTTTGTGTGATGTCACCGTGTTGATAGTTGATCGTATGCATTAAATTTTAATGTTAGGAGGAAGTATCCAATACTATATTGTATTAGTTTTTTATTATGTTTCATTACCATTTTTACCATAATATATAATTGTATGATGTAAAAACAAACTTATATAATCAAATTTCTAGTCTAATATATTTTTCACTATAAAATATTACAATCATTACCCTGATGTTAAAAAAAATAATTATTTTTGTTCCATATGTATCAAGTGTCTATTTTTATTATAGTTGTGAACTACAGTAAGTTGCTCTTTTTGTACCAACTGGCATTATTTGCTCCCTTTGGTATTCATTGTAATAATCATCATCATCAAATTATTTTGGCACTTAATTCTATTTGGTAATTCAGTGACCACTTATTCAAAGAATGCGCACTTTCCTTTTAACTGGAATCTGTAATCTTGATAGAACTGTGTCATACTTAGCAAATGCATCCATTTTACCCCAGTGAGTATCAGAGATTGCTGTAGAGATTCACATTTTATTTTTTAGATTTCACCACCCTAAAGGCTGTTCATCCTTGTATACAGATTTCACATGCTTTGCTAGCAGCAAACTATTTGAAATACTGTCAAAGATTAGAAGAATGGTGTGGGATTTATTATGTTGCCAGTGACACATTTTAGATTATCTGTTATACAAATAATATTGCAAGGTACAATGGGATAACACGTTGGAACTCTGGGGTCTCTGTGTTAGCCCTACCATAGGAGTAGACCAGAAGAGATTCCCCTGGTCCATGAACCCATCTACTCTGCACATCTGGGTCTGAGGGGTTGCAGACATTATTTCAATTGTCAGCAGGAACAGAAGCCAATGGGAGTGGTTAGCTACATAGCAATTCCATGTTCTAGTACTGGATGGGAGGTGGATTTCACCTGTATAACTGCACCCACTCCACCCACACGGAGCCTGAATAATCTGGCTTTGTGAGGATGGGAGAAGTGCATTTCACTGTTTGTGTCTATAAAACAGTTCATCATTAAGTGCTGTTTAAATAAAATGATAAATCATTTTTGGCCTTGTGACTCAGAATAAGCCAATTTGATCATGATTCTAATAATTCTGGGGTGGAGAGGATGTTGTTCAATGGGCTTTTTAAACATCTCAATTTAATGTTTTTGCAAACCTCAGATATAATCAAAATTATTTTTTATACACACACTATATATATATATAGTGATTTATACAAACACTGTGTGTGTGTGTGTGTATAAAACAAGAATTTACATATTAAAAATATATAAAATCTTTGTGTGTGTTTTTGTTGCAACTGTGGTTTGCAAAACTATGAAATCAAGATGTTTTCAAAAGTCCATGAATGTGTTCATTAAAAACTAAAGTAAAAGTTGTTCTAAACAAATGATTCAACATGCAGACTGAGACCAGTCATCAGGGGATATAGTGAAAATCTTTAATGACCAGATCTAATTTAATAGAAATTAGGAGACGACCATGATAAAGAAATGAAACTAATAATTTTCAGTTGGAACATTAAAGATCGTCAGTTACAAGCACAAAATCAGTATTATTATTTTTATATAGAACTCAATAACATGAAGAGCTTACAATCTAATATATTTTCTTAAGACACATCTGATCCTACCACTGAAGTTAATGAGAATTTTGAAATCAGGTTGGTGGCAGGATGGGGCCCAGAGTGTATATCAAAGATTTTCTATTGAAGTCAATAACCAAACTCCCAGTAACTTCAGTGATACAGGATAATGCTTAAATAAACAAACATAAGATGCCTGAATCTGATCTTGCATTACACCAGTTTTACAACAGTGTAACTCAGTTGGCTTCAGTGGATTTATTTCTAATTTACACCAGCACAGATGAGACCAGAATCAGGACGCATAATTCCAATACTTAAAGAAGACATAGGCCTATTGGCCCATCAGAACCCTTAGAATGCAGTTCTGCAGCTGAGTTATACTTCAGCCTTATTTTTCCAGGTAGATTATTTATCTCTCTTCTTCATGACTGACTTATAGAAACAGAATTTATTAGACAACCATCTGTCTTTGTGGAATGTTGTTGTCACCAAGACAACTTGACATCTGTTTCCAAATGGTTAATATGTACAGTAGAATAATGACACATACTCTGTATCATTTATAAGCCAGTCTCTCACCAGCTTGATGTAGATGGAAGTAGTGACTTCCGCTGAAACAAGGGCAACCAGAAATATTATCTTGTTGTGTCCAGCTGTGTTTCAACAGCTCTTTTACCTCAAGATAACAGCAGACCGGAGTATTCCTTTTTTGAATGCATACATCGTTCATGCACACCAAGGATCCTTCTACTGCATGCAAACGATCCGCTGATGTTTTGGGGCAAGGGTTGTGTTTAGGATGGGGAAGAATAAGGAACTAACCACTCTACAGTACTATCCCCTGCAGGCTGCCTGGATTTCTGGGTAAAAAGGTGGCTAGGAGTTAGCACAGCATGGAGCTGTATGAATGTTCATTGTCTGTGGCTGTTCCTGCGGAGCTACAGGAGCACTCAGCTGATGACAGCATGGCACCTACATGGCCATGATTGATTTTCAATGCCACCATACTTCTAAGAGGAAGAGAGGCCCAGCAGAGTATCATGGAGGGGCAGGTATCCATTGTAGACAACTCCTGCTTCCATGGATCTAGCGCAGGGGTGGGCAAACTTTTTGGTCCAACGGCCACATCTGGGTGGGGAAATTGCATGCAGGGCCACGAATGTAGGGCTGGGGCAGGGGGTTGGGGTGCGGTAAGGAGTGTGCAGTGTGGGAGGGGTGCGGTGTGCAGGAAGGGGCTCAGGGCAAGGGGTTGGGGTGCAGGAGGGGTGTGCGATGTACGAGGGGGCTCAGGGCAAGGGGTTGGGGTGCAGGAGGGGTGCAGGGTGTATGAGGGGGCTCAGGGCAGGGGGTTGGGTGCAGAAAGGGTGCGGGGTGCAGGAGGGATGCGGGGTGCAGGAGGGGGTTCAGGGCAGGGGGGTTGGGGTGCAGGAGGGGGCTCAGGGCAGAGGGTTGGGGAGCAGGAGGGATGCAGGGTGCAGGAGGGGGCTCAGAGCAGGAGGGGTGTGGGGTGTAGCAGAGGGCTCAGGGCAGGGGGTTGGGGTGCAGGGTGCAGGAGGGGTTCGGGGTGCAGGCTCCAGCCCAGCGCCGCTTACCTGGAGCAGCAGTGGCATGCAGTGGGGCTGGTGGGCTCCCTGCCTGCCTGCCTGCCTGGCCCCGCGCCAATCCCGGAAACAGCCGGCATCACGTCCCTGCGGCCCCTGAAGGAGGGGGAGCAGAGGGCTCCGTGTGCTGCCCTCGCCTGCGGGTACCTGCCCCAAAGCTCCCATTAGCCACAGTTCCCCGTTCCCGGCCAGTGGGACCTGTGGGTGGTGGTGCTTGCAGGCAAGGGCAGCGCACGGAGCCCTCCCCCTCCCCCAGGGGCTGCAGGGACATGGTGCCGGCTGCTTACGGGAGCAGCCAGGGGCCCGCGGCACCACAGGGGTGCAAATCCTGCAGGCTGAATCCAAAGCCTTGACAGGCCGGATCTGGCCCATGGGCCATAGTTTGTCCACCCCAATCTAGCGGGTCCCTTCTTCACCAATTCCTAGGATCCCTGGGGTTGAGACACCTCACTCCATGCAAACCCTAGGGGCCTCAGACCACATGCCCTTGAGAAAGGAATGCCTCGCAAGAAATCTTGCAAAGCGAATATCTGTTTTTTCCTGCACCTGTACCACCCTGCAGCAAGTTTCTCAGCAGGACAGAGCAGTGAGGCTCAGTGTAATTGTATCAGTGTTGCAGTTTACATATATATGTACAGTAACCGTTGTTCAAAATTTAACGGTTCAGCCATATTTATTTGCCAATAAAATGGAAGTGATTTGCCCCATGTAATGGATACCAACTTTCAGCCTACGGCCAATTTTTTGGGGTAAATTATAGATCAGGAAAGATGGATGTGTGCACTAGCAGGACTGCTGTACTTCTGTTTCTTTCAATTTTTCCTCAGGAAAGACTCTGCTGTTTTATTACTACTGCCTTGTCAGACCCTGTTATGACATGAATCCTGTGCTCTAATGTTTTAAAATGTATTTAAAAAAACACACTGGAGGAATATAAATGCTTTAAATTTTAAAAATGTAAAATATATTTTAATACTTTTAAGTGCATAAAGTTCCACTGTGTATATCAGGTTATCACACACATTCAGAAACTGCTATAGCTTAATGCTCTAATGGCTTACAAAGATGACTCAGGTTTGTCACGAGCAGTTACAACCAAACACTGTTTTAACTATATTTGAAAATAGATCCAAATACAAATTACTGTACAAGTCCCAGTGTGGTCAAGGCCTTAGTTTCAGGGTTTGGCAGATCTTTTTCTTATCAGCTCCAGTGCTGTGGTAGAATGTTGTAACACAGTTTGTATCCATACTTAATATGATCTCATACCATAAGATGATCATATCTGGCAAATGATCTAGATATTTTGCTTGGAGGTGCGCTTATAACAGGAGTTCTGCTATCCAGGCTGTGCAATTTATAGATGTTTAAATTTTCCAAATCTTTATCATACCAAACCCTGTACCCATCACCCAGCTGAGTAAGAGCATCTGCAGAGGAGAAGTAGGGGAGGAATCATTTCTACAGGCCTTCAACTACAAAACTGATTCTCTGGGTGTAGGTGTGGATTGAAATCCAATTCATTTTTACATTTCCAGGTCTCCTTTTAAGACCCTCATGACTCCACACTGGCTGATTCTTGTTCCCTGGATTCTTTCTTTTCACAAGAATCATAGCCTTACGCATGCATTTCTAAAGCACCCATTGCTGTAGTATATGGGGGCTCTGGACATTTAATTCTGGTGGTGTTTGGTATTATCCAACTAGGAGCCACGCTGTGAGGGGGGGAGAAATGGTGATACTCAATTTACTATCTGCACACAATCCAAGAAAGCTTATGGTTTCACCTAAAGTGATCAGCAATAAAATAGTTAACAGTGTTGAATTTCAATTAACATTTCAGATGTTTACCTGCAGGCTCAGGAAGACAAGACCTGATTGGTTCATATTTACAAGTTTTCCTTCACAACCCAAAGGCCTTAGAAACATTTTTTAATTAAATGAAGCTTCAATTCTGGAGGAACTGATTATGCCACTAGTAAAATGTTAGTACTACTCTGAGCTCTATTTACTTTCTTGTACTGCTCCCAGCTCAATGGCATCGGGGTGCTGTTGCCTCCTGACTGAGTCAGTACCCAGCCTTCTTACACAGGCATGGCTGTTAGTACTGCTGCCCTGTTCCAAGTAGGTGCCTGTTCCAAAGCACTCCAAAACCAAGTCAACACACTATCTAGAATAAAAAACCAACCCCCTTTCTAGGGTGAGGATTTGTTAATAAAGAAATTAAAAGTAACATAATATTCCGCTCAAGCCCTCTACCAAGGATTGGCTGCTCTTAGGGTTTCTAATTCAGGACTGCCCAGCCCAGATCCTAACTTCACCGTCTCTAGAGAAATGCTCCCACCTATCTTAGATCTGCCTGGGGTAAGGAGCTACTTGCTTCAGTGACTCAGCAGAACCCACTTATCCCTTTTCCAGCAGGATCAATTTCTGCTAACAAGGTGGGGTGCTTCAGGCACACTGACAGCTCTATTAAACTGTCCTTACATAATATTCACCAGAGTTCATAATTTTTCAGGATTTGTTTTCTTGAATTCTGTTAGCCTTTATAGTCCCCCCAAAAAATGATTGTGTAAGTTTATGCCAACTTTAGCAGACGTAACTTTTCCTTTTCCAGCATCTGTATGTATGTAGTCACCAGGGAGTTATTGTGTGTGTGTGTGTGTGGGTGTGGGTGTGTGTGTGTGTGTGTGTGTGTGTGTGTGTGTGTGTGTGTGTGTGTGTTTTCACATCTGTCAGCTAAATCAAAAATCCAAATGCAAAATGTTGTAGTCATATTTTGTGAATTTGTAACATTCCCTAGTGGAATGAATGGAGAATATGGAGACATAAATATAATATTACTTTATCTCTTTGCCTACATTTTTTCTTTTGACAAATAACTTGCTCCACTCTTCTTGCAATTGTATTACTCCACCGAATATAAGTAAACTCACTACAATGGAAGTTATGCTTAATCCAAAAATGTGATATGGGCTTGCACTCTTTTGTGGCATGTATCATGTTTGTTGGCAAAGTGAGAGGCATATCACACACATGCTTTTTTGTCTCTGATACGAAATTTACCCTATCTTAATGCCTTAAGCCAGTGGTTCCCAAACTTGTTCCGCCGCTTGTGCAGGGAAAGCCCCTGGCGGGCCGGTTTGTTTACCTGCCACGTCCGCAGGTTCAGCCAATCACGGCCAGTACATCCCTTGGCCCGCACCACTTCTAGCAGCTCCCATTGGCATGGGGCAGCGAACCGCGGCCACTGGGAGCTGCGATCCGCCAAACCTGCGGATGCGGCAGATAAACAAACCGGCCTGGCCCTCCAGGAGCTTTCTCTGCACAAGCGGCAGAACAAGTTTGGGAACCACTGCCTTAAGCTATTGTAGCAGCGTCATGACACAATCTATATGATTTATCACAGCCAAACTGCAAAAACTCGTTTCGCTGCCATGTATGAAATATACTACAATCTTTACTGCATAATACTAAATTGCATAACAATTATATCGATGCTATTAATTGACTGTAGAATTCAATATTTACCTATCAGTGTTACCTGATTTTGAAAATATTGATGGAGCACTAGATTGCTGTGTGCACCAAGTAAGTGCAAGTCTCTTACGACCTTTTGGTATTAAACATTAGGATGCTTGTAATATTATGCTGTCCTAGGCCTCATTCCCATTACATGCCATTGACCCATATTTCTGATATTTGATATTTTTGCTAAATACTGTCGGGGATCATCTATCACAGAACAATTTTTGAGATTATCTGTTGAACTCTCTTCTTATAACTCAAATGTATAAGGGCTTCAGATAATGACATTTCCTATTGGGAAGATGATCAATGAACCTCCAGGTAAGACAATTACGAGGGAGCCATTGTGCATTTTGAGACCAAAAACAAAGCATCTTTCATTAACAAAGTGATTAGTCCCTGAACTGTGATTAGATTTTCCTATTGGCCAAATATGATACATTTCTGTAAGGTGCATCTTCAAACCCTTCCACATCCAGATTCATGGTAAGATCCACTTTTTGTGAAAGAACAAAAGGTGATACAGGTTATACGGTGTTCCTGGTATTCTGAGATCTGTGCAGTTTTCAGATTAAGCCCACTTTTTTCAAAAGAGCATAATCAATTGGAGACCCCCCTCCAGAGCCCTGTCCTGCAAAATTCCAGGGACTCATTCCTCCCCTGTCACGGTGTTCATCAGTTGCATGAAGAGCAAGTGACACACAAGTCTGATTTATTAATTAGCGATCCTGCTAATGCTTCTTAGTCATCAGTTTCACTAGTCATGGGGGGAGAGGCAATTTCTCAGATTGCTAGGGCCAAGCCCATGCAAAGCTTTGAATATCGAGACAGAGACTTTGAACTGGACTCTTCATTCAATTGGGAGTCAGCAAAGAGACCAGAGCTCTGGAGTTATGTGTTCAGAGTGATCTGTTGTGCTAAACAAATGATCTGCTACCTTTTTGTACCAATGTGAGTGTTTTGGGATGTTTTCATCTCATTCCTAGATATGAGATGTAGTGATCAAATATGAAGGTCATGAATGTGTATATTACTTTGGCAAGGACTGATGTGATGGGGCCCAATCTTCAAGCAACTAACAAGTATAAGATGGGCTTTTTTCCCTGCCATTGATAACTGAGCATTCAAAGCTTTGAGGAGTTCAAAAAGACCCCAAGGCTGCACAGTGACTTAACAGTCTGAGGGCAAATGCCCTCAGTAATGGAAGATGTTCTCTCTTTCTACCAGCATCACCCGACTAATGCCTTGGCTGGGCTTTAACAAGCAGCAGTTCCTCCAGGTGCTGCTTATGGCTAGATATTGAGAAAGATGGTAATCGTAGAAATGTAGGGCTGTAAGAAATCTCGAGACGTCATCTAATCTACCACCACCCCACCACCCCCGTCACACACACACTGAGGTAGGACCAAGTATACCTAGACCAGTGGTGGACAACCCGCGGGCCACACATGGCCTATCAGGATAATCCGCTGGCGGACTGTGAGACAGTTGGTTTACATTGACTGTCCTCAGGCACGGCCCCCTGCAGCTCCCAGTGGCTGCGGTTGGCCATTCCCAGCCAATGGGAGCTGTGGGAAGCAGCGCAGGCCATAGGTTGTCCACCACTGACCTAGACCATCCCTGAAAGGTCTTTGTTTGATCTGTTCTGAAAAACCTCCAATGGACAGGGATTCCACAACCTCCCTTGGAAGCCTGTTCCATTATACTACCATTGTAGTTAAGGCTACAATTCTGTCATGGATTTCGTGACCCCCGTGACTTCTGGGGCAGGGCTGGAGCAGCAGCTGGTGGGAACAGCTGACCAGCGGCCAGCCCCAGGGTTGGTGGGGACAGCTGGTTGGGAACCAGCCCTGGGGCTGCTGGAGCAGCGGTCCTCTGCCTGCCAGAGCAGTGGCTGAGGTTGGCTCAGCCCCCCCTGGGGCTGGAGCAGCAGTAGTCAGCCCCTGCTGCAGGACCAGCAGTGGGGCTGGAACAGCTACAAGCACAGCAGCGCTTTGTTTGTCCCCCCTCCCTCTGCCCCCAGCATATTTTTAGTAAAAGTCAGGGACAGGTTGCGGGCTTCCATTAATTTATGTTTCTTGCCTGCGACCTGTCCATGACTTTCACCTGTGACAGAATTGCTGAAGATAGGGCCGATTACATCTTGCTTCTTGTCCCACCTTCAGTGGACATGGAGAACACAGTCTTCTTTAGAGAAGTCCTCAGCATATTTGAAGGTTGTTATCAGATCCCTCCCCAGCCTTTTGTCAAGAATAAATGTGCCAGTTTTTTTTAACCTTTCCTTATAGGTCAAATTTTCTATGCCATTTATCATTTATGTTGCTCTCCTCTGGCACTCCAATTTATCCACATAATTCTTCAAGTGTGGTCCCCAAAATGGGACACAGTACTCCAGCAGAGGCCTCACCAATGCCAAGTAGCACGGGACAATTATCTCCTGGATTTTACATAGACTAGTAGTGTTAATATACCCCAGAATATTTGCCTTTTTCATAACTGCATCACATTGTTGGCTCATATTCCATGTGTGATCCACTATAACCCCCAGATCCCTTTTAGGCATAGTACAGCCTAGCCAGTTATTTTGTAGTTGTGCATTTGATTTTTTTCACCCCTAAGTGTGGTATTTTGCACTTGTCTTTATTGAATCTCATCTTGTTGATTTCAAACCAATTCTCCAATTTGTCAAGATTGTTTTGATTTCTAATCCTGTCCTCCAAAGTGCCAGCAACCCCTCCCAGTTTGTCGTCATCCACAAATTTTATAAGCATACTCTTCACTCTGTTATTCAAGTCATTAATGAAAATACTAAATAGTACTAGACCCAGAACAGATCCCTGCAGAACCTTTGTAGATACGCCCTCCCAGTTTGACAGTGAACCACTGATAGCTACTCTTTGAGTAGGGTCTTTCAACCAGTTGTGCACCCGTTTTATAGTAATTTCATCTAGACCTACTTTTCCCTCATTTGCCTTCGAGAATATCATGTGGGATTGTGTCAAAAAGCTTACTAAAATCAACATATATCACATCTACAGCTTTTCCCCCTCCCCCATCCATTAGGCCAAAAACCCTGGAAGGAAATTAGGGTGGTTAGGCATGAGTTCTTGAAAATCCGTGTTGGTTATTACTTATGATACCATTATCCTCTAGGTGCTTGCAAATTGATTCTTAAATAATTTGTTCCAGTATCTTTCCAGGTATTGAAGTTAGGCTGATTGATCTATAGTTTCCTGGGTCCTCTTTGTTCTCCTTTTTAAAGATAGGTTCCATGTTTGCCCTTCTGTGGTCCTCTGGACCTCACCCATCTTGGTCCTGTTTACATTTGATGTAAAGTGGATGGAGACTTTAGTGTCTCCTGCATACCGCTGGCGTTTCAGCCTGTGTTGTCTCACTGGCTTTCCTAATGTCTTCCTATATATCTTGAATATGAAGATAACAAGCTTGTGGGACTCTGCAGGGCGGCCTGCTGTGGAGGAACAGCTACTCACAGTGATCCTCAGGGTTCAATCTGAACAGAAGGTTTTGTGGTGTTTCCAGTGGCCTCTGTAGCTGCAGGCAACCAGACTGTTAGATTCTCAACAATATGAAATAGCACAGACAGGACCAGCAGGCTGAGTGTAAATGTAGTTCCCCTGTTTGTGGACAGGAGGAGGTCAACTACCAAAGCAACAATCGATGTCTCTGTACTATGCCCTGTTCTGACACCAGATTGAGTGGGATCTAAGATATTGGTTGCTGAGAGGTTGCTGACTTCTTGATCAGCTTGCTTAGAAAAGGGATGCAAGAGACCAGGCAGTAGTTTGGGAGATCACTAGGGTCGAAGAATGGTTTCTCAATACTGTCTGGGCCATTGCCTGTTTTAGTGTGAAAGAGAAATCCCCTGCATCCATGTCAGTGTTGACAGTTTCTATTAGTAGTGGTCCCACAATGGAAGGTGATGTGTTCAGGAAGAAAGGAAGCAATTTGAAGCCTGGAAGGATTCTGCAAAGGTGTGATTTTGCCACATCTATGACAGAGCAGAGGTTGGATCTCTGCCTCCTAGCTCATTGGCATAGATTTGTAGAAATTCTTTGTATCAGACTTTATTTTCTGCCACTGATGCTCAAGTTTTCTTACACCCTCCTTCAGCCCCCAGCCATATTTCCAACAACCGGGGGTGGGAGGGAGGAGGGAGGTGAGAGAGAGAGAGATCTTGCTTTGATGCTAGAGCATCAATAGAAGTAGTTAGGGAGTTGTAGTGACTCAGTAATTATTCAACTCTTGATCAGCTATCGTTTTTTATAAATTAAGTTTTAGAATTTGGCAAGTCCAAATGTTTTTGGTCAGTCCACTTGGATAGTTGTTTTTTGTCTTGCTGTGGAGAGGGTTTTTATTTCTGTCTAGAGGAGGACGGGGTCTGACCAGGATTGGGGGGAATCAAATCTGTGTTTCTTATGTGCACATCCTGCCTGAGGATGTTGCTGACTCTGTGTGTGGAGTCTGAGATTGCTTCTGAGAATCCTATGGTGGAAAGTTATAGAAGTACCAACTTTTCTATTTGCTGTTCACTTCCTCCCTCTCTCATTTCTTTCCTCTCCCCTTTTCCTCTAACCATTAGTCTGGCCACTCTCCACTTTTCTAGCACCACCATTCCTCCATTTCAGTTGCTCCTTTATTCTCCATTGCTCACTCTTGTCTGCATTCCTACATTTTCTGTCCCAGTCTTTTCTTACTGGTTTTATTTTTTTCCTTTTTTCTGTTACTGCTGTTCCATCTGGAATTCAATCTGTAATTCTTTCCCCTCCCCCTACTTTGATTTCTCTCTCCTCCCTACTCTGCTGCTTTACCTGTCTTCGCTTTCCATAACTGTACCTGCCTTGCTTTTCCCCCCATTCTATATCATTCTCGCCTCCTTTTACTCTCTGCATCCTCCTCTCTGACCTGTAACCCACTCTGCTAATCTTTGTACACCTTCCACTGCTCTCTCTCTCGATTTCTTTCCACTTGACCAATGCAGAGTACTTACCTGTTAAAAAGTATATAGAAAAGGTGTTTGTTTCTGACTGGTTCTTTGTTTAATGATTTTAATGAATGTTCTTACCTGAGCTTGTATTTTTTTTCAGGTTTTAAAAATCAGCTTGGTTGGCCACAGGAAACGTATTTTGGCATCTCTGGGAGACAGGCTTCACGAAGACCCTCCTCAGAAACCACCTAGGTCAATAACCCTCAGGGTAAGTTCCTAGCAAATTTGGTATCTTGTAAAGTCAGCAATTGTTTTAAAAAAATCATATTTAAAAAAAAAACCCTGAAAACACAAAGAATTGTCACTTAGTATCTATGCATATAGAATGAGTTTTATCACTTTCCTTTTTGTTTGCTGCTCTGTAGTGCAAGTCTGTGCTTTAGGGCATGTCTACACTTACCTCCAGAGCGATCAATCCAGCGGGAGTCAATTTATCGAGTCTAGTGAAGACGCGATAAATCGACTGATGAGCGCTCTCCCGTCAACTCCGGAACTCCACCGGAGCAAGAAGCGTATGCAGAGTTGACGGGGGAGTCGACCTACCGCAGTGAAGACACTGCGGTAAGTAGCTCTAAGTATGTCGACTTCAGCTACGCTATTTTCGTAGCTGAAGCTGCGTAACTTAGACCGACTTAGCTGGCCTCTCCCGCCCTCCCCCCCAGTGTAGACCAGGCCTTAGTTACACAGAGCTAACTGAAATCAGTGAGATAAACATGTATAGATATCAAGGTGTTTCTGGGTATCTAAAGTTACTTGTCTTACTCAGTTTCCTTTAATAACCCCAATCCTGCAAGCCTAGTCATGATGCCTTTTAGGATTTTCCACATTCACTGATTTTTATATTCCTCCCATTGCAATAAATTCACTAGATTTCTAATCCCAGAAATTTTGCTTTCTTGATATCTATTATTCTTATTACGTTATGGTCTGGGGACCCCGTCTTTACTGTGTTGTGGTCAAGGTAGTTCATGTTCATTAGCACCTTTTACTATGACATTTTCATTCAGTTCTTCCCTGTTTGAGTAGATTTGATTTGAGTATTTCCATGGTGACTGCTCCTCTGATTGGAATTTCATTCTGGAATGGATTTCTAGTTGTCGGGCATAATGTGCTCTCTAGTTGTATTTCCTGGCGTTAGGAGGAGAAGGTAAAACTAGAGTGGGAGCTGCTGCTGCCTTTTATAATCTTATTTTAACAGAAAATTATAGATTCTATGACCTCCCTGTTTTTACCCTTTTTAGTCTCAAAAGCTATATACAAATGCTTGGATTTAGAAATCTATAACCTGTTTTTTAATATTGTGCTAGCGAAAGTGTCTTTCAGTTCATGATGTTCTGCCCTAGAGAATTGCTCAAATATAGATATTTTTAGTTACATTTTATATCTTGGTTTGTTGTGTGAATGGTCTCCTGGCACACTGCAAGTGCTAAAATAAAAAAGAAATGGCCAATGGCTGAAAGTAGCACACTCTCATTCAGTGGTTTCAATGCATTGGACTGGAAAACTATTTCTATAGGTGGGGATGTTTCCTCTTCTGCTGGTGGAAAAGCTTTAATATACTATGTTACTAGCGGCATTGTGCATTCTCAGGGTACAGTGAAAAGTACACTAGATCTCCTCCTCATGTAATCAGCGTGAGGAAAAATATTTCACTGCCCAACAGCTAGAATTACTAATGCAGACAGTAACTAAATATTATTCATCACTTAATGTACAGTTTTCTTCACTGGGAGTCCTAAAGGAAAGGACATGAGTTTGGATTAAGATTTTCTACTCCTTCAATAACTGAGGATACTGTACCATAGAAATACTCAAACAAAAACATAGGGTAGTGTTTACCTTATAATATGCACTAATAATTTTATTTCAAGCTGAAGAATAGTTTGGATATGGTGAGATGTATTTCTGCTTCTTTAGGAAGATCTGTTTGTGTCTAGCACATTGAAAGAACCATTTTTTCTGTGAGGATTGTTCCTAAAAGGATGTCAGTATAAGTCTTAGGTGGGCTAATAGCCTCATACCACCACTTCAGTTTTTCTAAGTTCCTACGGTAGCTTTAAAAGTTATTTTTTTTAATGAAGAAAACATTGGTAAATATTAAAGCAAAAGTAACAAAGATACAGTATGAAATGCGGAGATTATTACTCTTATCTATGACCAGAAATCTTCCATTGGAAGAGCAACCAACCATATTAGACCACCCCAGGCCTCCTTACTCTCCTCCTGGTCTCTCAGCAGCTTGAAATAGGGTGCGTTGATGCGATCCACAATCTAGTTTGGCTCTGTGGAAAACTGCACCAAGAATCCACTTTAATTATTCCTCTAAAACAATAAGAGGTAGGTTTTCCTCCCTGCGCCAGAGCAGCCATTTGCATCTCGGCATTGTTGTATGGTACCTTTAGGCCCATTGTTGTTTAATATTAAATACTTCTATTATAGTTATGGTTCATACACACAAACACACAAACTGGCACATTCCTTGCTCCAAAGAACTTAATCTAAGAAAATTATCTCCTGTCACTGTTTCCTGGTGCATGTGATACCAAACTGGGCCATCTGCTCAACACCTAGTCAGAAACCAGACTGTTCCTGATAGTGAGGTTCATCTGTAACTGTATCTCCTGGTCACCCCGGATCTGGACAAGCACTCCTGTGAACCTCAGGCCAGCTTTAGGTATCCTTGCACGAAAGCTTCTTTTGAGATGTGATTCAAAAGCAGCTTGGGAAGCTAACACTGAAATTTGATGATCACACAAAGTGGATGCTGGCAAACAGGGGTACACACATGGAGACGGAAGGTGTGCTGCCCAGTTGTGCAGGTGAGGGCTTCTTGAGAACTTGACCCTACAGCAGAGTCCAGAAAATTGATCAGAGTCCACTTAAGAAGTGACTAGAGCATTGTGAGAGAGACATGGGAGGAAAAATTGATCCAGTGCAATTGCTATGCTAGTGCTTGCAGTCCCTACTAGTACAGCACCCGTGCAGATTGACATGGTGGTAGAGAGCATGCTGTTAGCTTTCCTACTAGCAAGTGGAACGTTGCTGGTAATATGAACACCTGGGCACTAATGTTTGCAATTCTGTGTTTGGATGTATGGTGTGTTGTTGGATGCAACTCCCAAACTATTCCAGTGTAGGCAAGGCCACAGTGTCCTGCATCTGTTACACACAAACAGTTTGGCTAGATACTGATACACTGATGTTTTCTGGAGCTCTTGGAGTTGTAATCTGTGTTCTGTTTCTCTCTCTAATATCCCCATATAAACTGTATTCTGCAGGGCCATTACAATTGTAAGTAAAATATGTATCTTATATCTCTGCACACTCATTTTCTCTCCCAGCAAAGGGAGACATTACTGGAGTACAAATCACCTTGCTGCTCCAAAGTGGCAGTATACTGCCCCTTACAAATAGTTCAGGCATCAATCATGCCTTTACCTGGACCCTGACGAGGGCTGGCGTGTAGCTGCATCTTCCCAGCAGCAGCTCTGGGAGAGGACTTGACTCAGAGTTGGGAAATGGGGACGTAATTTTCTGCCAGCCTATACCAGTAGCAGATTTCTTCCCCTTCCGCGCTGCCCACCTCCATCATCTTCCACCTACACAGGAGGAATAGTGTCTCCATGGAGCCTGCTCACAAACCGGTGATGCGGGGAGGCCGTGAGGAAAATAAGGGTGCATTACTGCCTTCTACAAGTTGTGTAGGGCACGTCACAATCTAATACAATATAGCATTCACTCATGATAAATTCTTTCTTCAGGAAAAGCTCCTAAATTTTGTACTGACAATCGTTCAAATATAGTTTTAAACAGGTTGCTTGAAGACATAAAAATGGTATTCTACCATGCTACATTTTCCATTTCTATCTAGGAACCCAGCGGTAACCATACTCCTCCTCAGTTGTCTCCCTCACTTAGCCAAAGCACTTACACTACTGGTGGCTCCCTAGACGTTCCTCACATTATCATGCAGGGGGATGCGAGGAGAAGAAGAAATGAAAGCTATTTTGAAGATATTCCCCGGTCAAAACTGGAGAGGCAGATGGCACAGGTAAGGTTAAAAAGCTGTCCTCATGCTGTTGATCAAAGAATTAAATCTAGTCATTGCTGCATATTCAGATATTGGGGCCAAATCCAAATCAGCAAATGCAGTATCCATTTTTGTTGTTTTTTAGTTTCAAAGCAGTGTATGCCAGGTTTCTGAATCCTAAACTAGATTAGTTTTTGCACATATATATGTATATATATTTTTTTCAAAAGTGTGTGTGTGTATTTCATTTTATACAGATTTTTAAATATATTGAGATTCCCCTAAATACAGGTAAATGCCTATGTGCATTTGAAAATCACACTAGGTGCCTATTTGCATCTTTAGGCATCTAAATACCCATAAAAATGAAGCTCACAAGCCTGCAAGGAGTTAATCTTATGAATGAGTCTTTTGCAGGATCAGGACCTACATTTTTAAACTCATAGTACTGAACCATTTTGTTTTGTTTTGTTTAAAGAAAGAAATACATAGTAGTAAGGAAAACAACGAGGAGTCTGGTGGCACCTTAAAGAGTCCAGTGGCACCTTAACATGGCTACCCCCTGATACTTGACAGTAGTAAGGAAAGAAATTCTGGAAAACAACTTCACTTATAGAGAAATAAGTTAGAATAGGACATAGAAAAAGATCTAGGCCCAGATCTTGCAGTCTGCTTGTTCTGGGCAGATCCCTGTAAAATGGATCCACACTCTCCTGTCTGACCTTCCAGGAGGCCAAAATATTGACTAGCCTTAAACAAGTAATTGCTAGGCTCTTGCTCAAGAAGTCATCACTTGATGTTAAAGGCATCCCTGTCCTGTTTAAAAGTTTCCCTTCATGGGGAAACTTAATGCAGATTTTCTGATAGCAGTCCAGGTGCTGCTGACATGCCTGTGGGATCTGGCAGAGCTGAATAGGTTGTTCTTTGCTGACTCTATCCCATCCTTGTTGACGGGTCTTAGAGCAGAGTTTAGGAGTAGCTCGTGCTCTCTGAGAGTCCTCCTATAAGCGGTTCCTTGTGGTTCCATTGTATTGCCCTGCCTGTTCTATACAGACAGATGTACAAGCTCCTGATAGGAAACTCCATTTTAGGCTGTGTTTTCATCAGTATCAGAAGACATTAGTTTCACCTCTCCTTTTCATGAAAAGGTGCCAATTCCTAGCACTGGCTGAGAGAGCGACCCAGGTAAAAATGAGCTAGCAGAACCTCACTATAGAAAAGACAAACATGATAGAAAAGACAAACAGGTTTGAAGGGAAACTAATGAGGGGTGTGACTGCTTCCTGTACTGAGTGTGCCTGCCCTTTTCTAAGGAACTTTGTAATCTTGAGGTTTATTTGGACATACTTAAAAGGTTTGTAATTTATTTATATAATGACTTATGTGCCCATCACCGTAGCACTAAATGCATCTCGACATTAAATCAAACTGTCCACAAAAGACAGCATAAACCAGCCCCCTTCCCTGTACTCCTTCAATCAACCAGAAATAATGTACTGATGATTTTAAATCAAGCATATGCTTGACCAAAAAGATGTGTCTTGTACCACTCTAAAGGTCAATAAAGTTAAGCTATCGGCAAAAGTGCCTCAGGATGATCTCTGCTGCTCTTTGTGCATAGGGAGAAAGATACCAAGTCCTAAATCATGCAATGCTTTGCAGTGTAGATCAAAAATAAAACTTGGAATTGCACCCAAAAACAGATGGGAAGCCAGTGCAGTTCATGGAGCACATTTGTAACATGAACAGTTCACTTCACTAAGCAGGCAGGCTGCTACATTCTGCTCTGTGTGAAGCTTCCAAGTAGTCTTCAAGCATAGCCCAAAGTAGAGCGTATTTCAGTAGTTCAACCTTAAAGTGGCAAAGACTGTGCAAATAACTGTGTTACGATCTACATCATCGAGAAAAGGCTGCAATCTCTTTGTTAAATGTGTGTAGAGAAAAAGCAATTAAAAATGTAAATGAAAAATGAAACCCATCTGCTACCTGGGAATCCAAGAGCAGTTGATGAATTCCATTTGTTAAGGCAAACATTTCTAGGAAAGTGAAATTAGATTTTTTTTTCAAAGAAAAACTTGGCTGTTGTATCATTTTATCCTACTGAATTAGGGCTCTCATTCTAATCCAGAAACTGGGGAAAGTTGCCCGGTGTGCAAGCTTGCTTTCAAACAAAAATCTGCTAGGCTTTCACCGTGAGCTGAAGTTTGACTGAAGTCCATGTGTGTGTGACGGGGGGGGACATTTATCCCTGTACCTACTTAACCACTTTACCTACTGTAAAATACTTCTTTGAAGGTCACAAAACTTGGATGTTTGGATATGAAATATCTCATTATTTATGGTTGAGTTGACTGATTTGTGCACATTTTATCACTTGGTTCACACTCCCCTCTTCCTCTTTCAGTCTCTAATGTTTTTGGTTTTTTTTATGTACCATTTTAGCAGCCCAGCCTGCCTCCTTTTCACTTTCCTCTCTTCCTGTCTTAACGTCCTGATCCTTCAGCGAGGTCTGAAACATCCCTTCCTCAGATACATAGGGATTTTTCAGGAAAAAATAAATTTGCTTTTCTGGAGAGGCCATCATATGTGCCTCCTATCCAAAGAGAGAACAGGGCATTTAGTACCTCTCCTGCTTCAATGCATTTGAAAAACCACTTAAGTGTTATTTTTTTTCCTGGGAGTTGGTACCCAGTGAATGCCCTTCTGCCCCTTCTCTCTCACTTTCTCAGTGAAAAACTAGGACTAGTCATCCTTCAGGATTTCTTCAGATACCAAATGAAAAAAGATAGATTCAGAATGAAATCACAGCTTAGAGTGGTGGCTGTGTTAGCATTTGTACTCAAATCTGCATGGATTCTCTGCTAGCTCTGCATTCGGTTCTGTGGTACTGGTGTATGCAGAACTCCCATTGACTTCAACGGGAATATCAATGACTCCATGTGGTGATCATCCTCAGTTTGTCCGAGTCATGCTTTTAAGAGGTTAAACTGGGCTTTGCTCAGCCAATCTCGTCTCAAAATAGACATATTAATTGAGTTTTTTTTCTCATCATCTTGACATGTGTCCCAAATGCTTTGCTGAAATGAACTTTATTTAGAAACATAAATTCTAAATTTATGGAAGGGACCTCCTGGGTCATCAAGTACAGTCTCCTGCTATCATAGGCAAATCCATTATGTAAGCCATTCATAAATTTATTACGATCAATTTTAATACTGGTTAGTCTGTTGTCCCTGATACTCCTAGTGAAAGGCTGTTCGAGATCTTTAGTCTCTCCCAAAAATTCCTCTTGAAAGTAAAGCATTCAGTCCTAAGCATGGACACACTAGACTTTGTTGTATCTAGCATTCTCTTCTGATCCAAACATTTGTAGGTTCCTTCGGTTTGTGCCAGACTGACTTCTTCGCAAGCAGTTATTGAAAGCATCCTGCCCCCAGCTAGAGTACTTCTCACAGACAAGTCCTTTTTTATTCTACCACATGTTACTGGGGCTAGTTTGCATATTTCTTTTTTCCCTTAACCCTTTCTCTGCCAGGTTCCATTCAAGGGATATATACTCCATCATAGAGAGATTCATGTACATAAGGACGACAGGATCAAATCCTCAGTGCTGTAATTTTGAAGGATTTTTTAGATTCATTTTTCATCACATATTTAATGGGCACATTTTAGCTTACATTGAAGAGAGGCTGCTGGATGAATGACAGTTTATAGATTTATAGCTTACTAAAAAGAGTACATGGCTCTGTCACACTGTTCACTTTAGCTCTTTTCTCAACTTTATTTGATTTTGTAACTTTCTGGTAAGCCTATTTTGAGCCTTAATTTAAAATTTAAAATCCAAAAAAAATATTTTAAAAGGATCAATGCACTCTAATTGTTCTGTCATTAATGACACATATTTTCACTATATGCTATGTATTAATCATCAAGCATGCTGATTATTGCATTAGATATCAACCCTCCTGCTTTTGTTAAGGCCATTTAATACTTTAGAAGATAAAAGATTTATGTCATTCTTCTAAATCATACCCAGATCTTATTTCTAAATATCTATGACTTATTTGCTTGATTGAGACAAGATTGATTAAATTAATTTAACACAGGTGAGCCTGCCACTACAGGAGGTCAAACTAGATGATCGCAGTACTTACTTTCTGGTCATTTTGTAGTACAGGGAGGTAAAAAAGAGTAATGCAGAGATTTTCAAAGGCGCCTAAGCAATTTAGACACCCAAATCCTATTGAATTTCCTTCTAAAATCCCAGCCAAAATGTAAAATCTTGGAAGTCCTAGAGATTGCCAAAATGGAACACAGCTGATTATGAAAAGGACTTTGTGAAACCTATCTAGATAAGACGGACTAGCCTGTGAATCATTGGTATTGGAGGCAGAAGATGATTTAGTGCTGAGCCTGCAAGTTATAGATGAACGTGATCAAATCAGCATATTCAATGTAGCTTCAGTTACACTCAAGAGTACTAAACCTTGAAATTGGAATGGAAATCACTGATTCATTTGTTTGGGAAATGAGTGAAACGATTCCTGAAGGTCAGCAAAAGGCAGCTTGTCACAGGCAAATGAACTCTTTTCAGAGGAGAATATTAATCTGTGTGCTCAAAGTGTCGATTTAGAAAATCAGACTAGATATGTAACTTCAGGATCCTTAGTTTGCCATAGGGGTCAAAGAAGCCTAACTGGGGCGATGTACGGCTAAATGGGGCTCAGATTCATCCAAGTGTCAGGCCCTTCTTCCTGCCTCCTCCAGTATGAGTGGGGAAAAGTTCCGCAGCTCCAAAATGTCACTGCCACTGAGCAGTGCTCAGCTCTGTTTGCCTTCTCTCTGACAGCTGGAGCCAAGCACCGATCAGTTTGCTGAGCATTACAGGAGATCATAGTGGTGGAAGCTGCTGCTTCTGAAGTGTAGTTGGCAAGTCTTTGGAGTCCAGTGCCTTCTCCAGTGGGGCCCACATCATGGTGCACTTAATGATCCTGATGTTAGCTACCATCAATCCTAACTGATAAACTTTATAGAAACATCGTTTTTCGAGGGCAAAGACTAAGGGCCAGCTGAAAAGTTCATTGATGACAATGGAAAGAGTCCTCTTGAAGTTAGTGAGGTTAAGATCAGGCTCTAAAACCTCAAGAAGATCCGACATTTGTGGCAGGGAAAATCATGGGTTTGAAAAGGAAGCCTGGTTAAGTTCCTTAAGAAAAGCTGCTTAAAATCTCAGCTCTTTAAGACTAAAGATTCTACAGACAACAAAGAAATTCTAACATCTAGAGTAAAAATGCATCAAAGATTGCAAGATCAGGACATTGTTGTTACTTCATTATTTTGGCCTTTGTGTATTGTAATAGTGTTGTAATGGGAAGAAAGACATTCTTTCATATCTCAAAAGGATGGGGAAAAATTTGAGTTCACATGTTCTTGGTCTAGGGAATTCACTGAAGATGGCACCCAGAGCTGAAGCCTATGTCCACTCCATTTTTAAGCCTTTCTGGGTTCTTTGTTTTCATTATTTGATTTGATGTTCTATTCTAGAACTTAAGGGCTAGGTAATGTAAGAGGATAATAGCTTGAATGTGCATTTCAAGTAAAGTCATTCCAATGAGTGTGGTGCTACCGTGGAATGTGAAGTTTTGGTAGATCTGTAATTGATTGAAGTATTAGGACTACCAAATAGGAGCCTATACCATAAGTAGAACTATACCTACTAGCAGCAACTAAATATTCTCTCCAGATAAGTAAAAGTGTAATAAAAGCTAGAGAGGGAGAAACAGGTTTCTTTGAAAAGAGCTGAGGGAGAATTTTTCAGCTCTTTATAGCTTGAACTTCCGCACTATCTTCCAAGTGTTTTACGAATATTAACTTATCTTCACGATGTCCTTGAGGCTACCCTGGGTAAATATCATGTCCTCCAATTTACTCCTAGGGAAACTGACGCACAGAGAGATTGTGATGTGGCCAGGGTTACACAGCAAGTTTGTGGCAGAGTCATTAATAGAACCCAAACCTCCTGAAACCCAGTCATGGGTTTTAACCATGAGTCTGTAATTTTTGTTCATTCATCTGTATTGTGTATTTCTTTTTTTCTTTCCTCCCACTCTCACCTTTGGACGGATTTAAAGATTATGGAGGAAATTAAGGATTGAATGTCTAAAGGAGGAGACCAATGTGCAAGGTGATCATCTGCAAGAAGCAGTGGATTAAAGTGAGAATAATGTGTTTTATCAACAGTTGAAATTGTTGATGAAATATATTATGGCAAAGAGTACTTTACTATTTCAGTGGATTTAAGAAATGGTAAAATGAGGATGAGGCCAGTGTGGATGAAAATCTTTTGTTCTGCTTTTGTTTGAGAGTTTGACTTCTGTTTCAAAATGCAACCCACCAATGCAAAATATAAATGTTGAAGAACACAAGACAGATGTAATGTAAGAAAACCCCAATAAGAACCTAATGAAGTGTTTAAAATTTCACCTTTTTAAAATGTATTATATTTTTAAATACTGAAAGATTGCTGAACTGTGAAGAACTTTAATTTACAGCAGAGGAAAAATGACTATATGAGATTTTTGACTGTATGATAAATATGTTACTGAAAGAATGTTGTCTTTTTGTATACTATTTGATCTGACAGTCATGACCCCAAAATTTCACCAAACTCACTTCTATGAAGCTCTAAATATCACCTCCTAGTATACTGAATATGGCTAAGTAAATTATAAAAAAGGAATTAAGAACTAACTCAGTAATGTCAACTTGAAAAATCTTAATATTTTCAAAAATGTGACACACTTTTGCTTTTTGAAATGATGCAGTGGGATGTAGATTAGATCTGCACACTGCTTCAGCATACAGAGTCCAAGAAGAATGTGCAACTTTAATAGTTGGTGTTAATGGTGCAATTAATGCCACAAATACTAAACCAAGATATGTGATAATTACTCATTTACAAAAAGAACAGGAGTACTTGTGGCACCTTAGAGACTAACAAATTTATTAGAGCATAAGCTTTCGTGGGCTACAGCCCACTTCTTCGGATGCATAGAATGGAACATATATTGAGGAGCTATATATACACACATACAGAGAGCATGAACAGGTGGGAGTTGTCTTACCAACTCTGAGAGGCCAATTAAGTAAGTGAAAAAAAACTTTTGAAGTGATAATCAAGATAGCCCAGTACAGACAGTTTGATAAGAAGTGTGAGAATACTTCTGTAAGTATTCTCACACTTCTTATCAAACTGTCTGTACTGGGCTATCTTGATTATCACTTCAAAAGTTTTTTTTCACTTACTTAATTGGCCTCTCAGAGTTGGTAAGACAACTCCCACCTGTTCATGCTCTCTGTATGTGTGTATATATAGCTCCTCAATATATGTTCCATTCTATGCATCCGAAGAAGTGGGCTGTAGCCCACGAAAGCTTATGCTCTAATAAATTTGTTAGTCTCTAAGGTGCCACAAGTACTCCTGTTCTTTTTGCGGATACAGACTAACATGGCTGCTACTCTGAAACTACTCATTTACAGGTTTTTTCACTTATACAAGCATTATTTTTGTAAGGGTGATCGGGAAGATCCAGGGAGAGTGGCAGTTCCTCTTGACAAAGTAACTCAGAGCTAATAAAATAAAAAATGCGAAGAGTCCAGAGAAGAGCTCTAAGCTCCAATATCCAAATCTTTTAGCTCCCAGAAAGATCCATTGGAGCTACGGGTGCTTTTTTGAAAAGCAGTCCATATATTTTAGCTGCCTAAATATGGATAATTGGTGCTTGACTGTAGGCAACCAAATTTTAATATTATGTCCTCTGATCTTAAATATTGGTTGTTAGATCAGAATTTTGTGTCACATTGGCTCCAGTCTCCACCTTAAATCATCACCTGCACAGAAAGTCAGGGTAGCTATGGTGAAATGTCTTCAGTCCCAAGATTATGAAGATTTTGTTTGTTAAATTCATCAAGATGTTGACAGTCTGTTTTTTCCTTGTATATAGTATTAGCATTGAGATGCATTCACACAGGAAGCCCAGCATGACAATCTCCAGAGATGTCCAGTAAGGGAATAACTGACAGAGGCAAAGATAACAGGCTGGGGAGCATTTGTGGGGAAAACATTAGCATAGGGGAAGTGGTCAGTCAGCAAAAAATTCAGTGCACTAGTACTCTGAGCTGTAACGATGCATCTTTTTCTGAGGAAACTGGCGTGTTTTCTCAGATCACACAAGGCAGTAATAGTCTACAAAAACTGACAGGAGAAACCTTAAGCAATCTCCCCTGGAAGAAACCAGCTCCTGTTTAATGGGATGAAAACAAATCTGAGATCAGCTTGTAGTCTACCAAGTCTCTCTGCATGTACCAGCTCAACTCAACCACAGGCACAGTAGTTGAGTAGAGAGGAATTCCATCCTGGGGATCAGAGTCAAATGAATGGGGGCTTCAGCTGGTTCACAGACAAACAAGGGAGTCCCTTTGTTCTCTTTATGTCAAAGGACAACTACAAGGTACGTACTTCTGCAGCAGATGCCGGGAACAAGTAGTCATGGCTCAAGTTGCTTTCTTAGGAAAATGTCACTTCAAGATGGCCTGCACTTTTCTGCAGATCCTCCTCATGTGAAGAATTATCAGGAAGGCAGAACTCCCTCCCCCTCCATTTTCACTCAAAAGGGCTTGTTCGTGAAACTAACCTTTGGGTATTCCTACTTGTGAGGTGCATTCCCCCGACCCTCTCCTGAGAGCTTGGTGACCCTCTGGAAAGCAATGCATCCACTGCATGAGTCCTCTCTCTGCTCTGAACATTTATTTTTATGAGATTATAAAATCACCATGCAAGCCCAGGCATCCCATTTCATTCCTTTCTGTGGCCACCTGCAGCTCTAAGGACCTGCTCTCCATTCCCAGAATGATTTTCTGTGGGTTGAATCCAAAATTCCCTTAATTTTTAGTGCAAAGTTGAATTATAATTAGTTAGCTAGTTTGTGTCAATGTACATATCGTTTTTATTCTGGGTTCTGTAGACATGGGTAAGAAGGATGTATTTTATGCTTCATGACGGACATGCATACCCATTGTTTGTTGGGCCTGGGAGAGGAGCAGTGGAAACAATAGAACATTGCTGCTGCATGTTCATGCCAACTGCTCACCTGCCCCTCTTCCGCAGAATGCTTTCATGTGACTTCTCTTGGACTCAGCTGAAGGAATTGAGATAGCTGCATCTGCACAGCTATTTTATAACGATGGCGCCGTAAAGAGACTACTCAGTGCACAGGAAACCCATTCTACTTACAGTAATGCAAGCTGGGAACGTGCTGCTTTATTCAGCCACATAAAAGAGTGGAGGAAACAGCCACTAAGTAAACAGGAAGGAAAGGAGGGGTGGAACATGGCTCCAACCCATAATATTCTGAATAACTCAGTTACCCCTTGAGGGCCGTTTTACTACAGGCTCCAAACATTTCATGCAGCAAGGGAGCACTCACAAGGCCCCAGTCCCCTCTGGGGGACGGCTTTCTGGATAGCTCTCAAGCTCTGTTCCACCAGGGGGTTGCATCACACAAGCATGACTATGCAGAGGCAACTCGCTGCAAGATCCACAGTTACCCCTAGTGTAGATATTAGGACCACGTTAAAAGATCATTATGATCATATTAGTCTGGCTTTCTGCAAAGCAGACTGGACATTTTTCACCCCATGATTCCTGCATCAAGCACATAATCACTAGCTGAGCTAGAACATATTTTTAGAAAGATATCCAGTCTCAATTTAAAGTTGTCAAGTGACGAAGAATTCACCACATCCCTAGGTAAATGGTTCCAATGGTTAATTACCCTCACTGTTAAAAAACTGCATCTTATTTCTAGTCTGAATTTATTTTATCTTCAGCTTCCAGCCACTGGCTTTTGTTCTGCCATTGTCTGTTAAACTAAAGAGCTCTCTGCTTTCGGAAATCTCTTCCCCATGTAGTACTGTGTTCAAGTCCCCTGTTAACCTTTTGTTGGATAAACTAAATAGCTTGAGCTTCTATAGCCTCTCGCTGGTGGGTTTTCCAGGGCACAAATCATTCTTGTAGCTCTTTTCTAAAACAATCTTGCCACCAATCTTTTTTAAAATGTAGACACCAGAACTGGAATCAGTATCCCTGGAATAGTCTCACTAATGCTGTGCCCAGGGGTAGTATCACCTCCTTACACCTACTCAGTATTCTCTTGCTTTTGCATCCAAGGATCCCATTTGCTCTCTTAGCCACTGCATTGCACTGTGAGCGTCTGTTCCAGGGATCGGCAATCTTTGGCACGCGGCTTGCCAGGGTAAGCACCCTGACAGGCCGGGCCAGTTTGTTTACCTGCTGCATCTGCAGGTTTAGCCAATCGTGGCTCCCACTGGCCGTGGTTCACCGCTCCAGGCCAATGGGGGCTGCGGGAAGCGGCGCGGGCCGAGGGATGTGCTGGCCGTCGCTTCCTGCAGCCCCCATTGACCTGGAGCGGTGAATTGTGGCCAGTGGGAGCCGCGATCGGCCGAACCTGCGGATGCGGCAGGTAAACAAACAGGCCCGGCCCGCCAGGGTGCTTACCCTGGTGAGCCGCATGCCAAAGGTTGCCAATCCCTGGTCTCTTCAATCACAGAGACCCCCCAATCCACACACACACACAGATGCTGAATAAAGGGGCTGCAAGCTACATGAATATGCCCCGTAGATCACAAGCACTGAGCATTATTCATTTTTCCCATGGTTCAGCAAGATGTGTAGTGTCTGTAATTACGCTGCGTGGATTAGATCCTGCTTTGAATAAGTCTACAGGACCTTCAGTCTCTCACGACTAGCCAAGGTTAATGCAATGTTGTGGTAGCCATGTTGGTTTCAGGATATTAGAGAGACAAGTTGGGTGAGGTAATATCTTTTATTGGACCAACTTCCGTTGATGAGAGAGACAAGCTTCTGAGTTTACACAGAGCTCTTCTTCAGATCACCTGAAGTTGGTCCCAGAAAAGATATTACCTCAGCCACTTTGTCTAATAGCCAAGGTTAAAGCATTTTTCAATTCCAACATTTATCATTTTATTTGAGGGTAGGGGGATGGAGTTACAGCAGAAATTGTATAAGGTGGTTGCCTATTAATCCTTCCCAAGTTCTCAAAATATTACAAGCTCACTTTCAGTATTTTATTAGATGCAGCCTCTACTTGCTGGGGGCAAAGGGCTGTTTGTCTTGAACTCCATATGTTGCATTTATGAGGGAAGAAGGGAAAGAAGTGTACAACCTTTTCTCTTCGCAGCCTCTCCACCTGTTCTCCCCTGTTAGCTTGAGTTAGAATGGTTCATAACTTGGTTGGGTACTGCAGTTCCGGCACATAGGGCATCTGGAATGTGGAGACCTGGGTCCTAATCCTGACTCTGCCATTGACTCCTTTGTGGGATGATGGACAAGTCACTTACTTGGACTGTGCCTCAGTTTCACCATCTGTAAAATGAAGATAATGAGGCTGGTGAAGTGCTTGCAAATCTACAAATGAAAAGCACGACCTAAGTGACAGATAAAAGTAGTATTTTTTAGAACACATATACTCTGCACCAGTATTTTGGTTACACCGGTGCAGATGTGTCTCAGGATTTATGGGAACATTCTCAGACAAGCTTTAGACGTGTTTTAGAGAGCAGGGCTACCATTTTTTTAACTTATGGAAATACTGGACTGCAGGAAAAAGGAGAGTAGATTAAAAGAAAACTGGGAAAGAGTGAAGTGCTCAAACATTCTGTGGCCACTACCTGAACAATGGATGTCTGAGAGGATTAAGCCTGACTGTCTGAAATAGTAGAGGAAGTTCACAGGAAAGAAATAGCTAGTAATATTTTTTTCTTTGTGTGAATATATTTTATGAAAGTAAGGCGATGTTGACAGAAGCAATGGAAGTTTCTTAACACAATTCTTCTAAAGGGTCCCAAGTTGTAATGGGACAATGATCTGGGGAACATCCTGTATATATAATCTATCTGTATATATTTTGGGGGAATGCGATTTCATATGAATATGCATGTTTTGTTGTTTGAATGTTAATAGTTTGCATTTATTTCTTTGTGCATTTGGTAATATTTATTAGGAATAGCTGATGACATTTTTTCTGTCCTTCACAGTATCTCTTTGCAAAATGTTGCTAGTTGTTAACCTTTTCTCACAGAGCTCTGTGTCCCTGGTATTAAGTGCCCGAGTTTTTTTTTGTTTGTGTACACTGTCTATTGTTCAGATAGGCTGTACACGTTGTTCTTTTCTTGTTTTGAGGTAACATGTTCTAGGGGCCTTGGAACTGGTAGCTCCTGAATTCTAATCCCAACTCTCCTACTAACTAGTTTGTGACCTTGGACAGTCACTCTCAATCTCTCTTCTTTGGTCAGTTTCTCCATATTCAAAATAGAAATAAGCAAACTTCCTTAGCGGCTTCTCAGGGAATTCAATATTTCATTGATTAATGTTTGTTCAGCACTTTGAAGCCATAGAAGATATATAGAGTAAATGCTAAATACTATTTTCTTCAGAGGCAGGAAAATCTTGGTTTCTGCATAAAACCCACTGTCCTTTATAACATTAATATTTCCACTGTGCCTAAATTTTCTATCCACTGAAACATCAATAGGCACAGAACTGGGTTATGAGAAGTGCTACATCCTACTGGATGTTGCAATAGTCATATAGAATGCTCTTTAAATCACTTTAGTGCCTCTTTTCAGAAGTTTTAAAAAAAACATTTCTCTTAAGTCCTGATCCTGCAAATATTTACTACTGGGTGTATGGCTGATTACTGTGAGTAGCCTGCTCACTGGGACTATACACAGGAATCAGTGTCATACCAGGTAGTAAGTTTTTGCAGGATCAAGCTGTTCGTCACTATGGACATTTTGTCCAGATTTTGTCCAAATTAGAACTCAATTAACTGTTTGATTCACACCTTGCTAAATGAGATATGTTCTACAGAAGATTGTACTCCATTACATAGAGTAAAGTTGGGCTGAGGTAATTCTTTAGGAGAATTAATATTAACTGTAAAACGTACTTTTGTAGACTACTAATGCACTATAAATATAGTTAGTTTTGCAAAAGCATAGTTTCCTTCCTTCACTGAAGTGTCACTGCAGGCAGTCAAAAAATCATTCTGGAGTGCCTCTTCAGTGGAAGACTAGGCATGAGAAGATCTGAGAATCTGGAGTAGATAAAAAGAGGAATCAAGTGACCAGAAAGAAAACTCTGTGAAACAGTTTAAGAATATGTGGGCAAGAAGAGTATTTGGGGTTGCATTAACACCTGGCCCTGCTACTGGGGAAATGTATTTCAGGATAGTTAGTAGCAGGGTGAGTCTGTGGAGGATAGGAGGGCCAGAAGCAATGTCCTTAGGTGTGGGGATATGTTTTGAGGTGGACAGCAGAATCAGGATGGACAAGAAGGAAATTGGAAAGGTCAGGTTATGTTTTCATTTGATATTTCATGACATCAAAGTGTAGTGTCCTGTGGATCCTGGAACTCAAATTATTAAAGTCGCCAGTGGGATACGGGGCCTGGAGATATGACTTTTGGGAAACAAAATGGGGAGGCAAAAAGTGAACAACAGATATGGAAAGGTTTAAAAGATACTGATGGGGGGAGATAACATTTTAAACAAATATCTGTGGAAACTTGAGCGAAATAAAGACAAGTGAAAGATACTAGTTTGCTACCAGCCAGTCTGGGAGGACTTGCAGGTTAGCCCAGAGAAAGCCCATCTGCTTTTGCCAGTCACCAGAATGTTAGCGGTGACGTAGCCTGTCACCCTGCAAGGCATCCAGATTTCAGACAGCAAAAGGTAAGGGCAAGAGTCACTTTCTTGCGCACAGTTGTGTCTATTTGAATGCTAACTTTTTTGGACACTGATATTAAATTCTTGGTGTTGTCTTTAGCTGCCAGCTATGCTGTGTATATTGTGGTTAAACTATTGATGTATTAATTGCTAGCTATTCTAGAGGCTGCAGTTGCATTTCTCATGTGTTTAGTGCCTTTTGTTGCTGCCTGCTCAGGATACTGTGGGCAGTTCCCACGTCTGGCGCTTATTTTAGTTGCTTGGCTACTATGAAATGTTATCTTAGCATTTCTTGTAGTGTCACAGTGGCTTTCTTGATGGCATCCCACTAAGGAAATATGCAAAAGGGGCCGACAGATGCTATGCCTATATCGTTCTGTTGCTTTTGCTCCAGTTACTGCAATATGATCCTTACTTTACTGTTGTTAACGCAGGTTTCTTGTAAAATATTGGATGGACAGTGTGAGACCAATGCTGCCCATTCGATTAACTTCAGAGGAATTCAGTAGAGGGCAGTATTTGGCCCTATATGTTTGAATGAAAGGGAATTACTATTGGAGGGAGATGGTGGATGATCACTTCACTTTACTATCTTGCATTTTCCTCTTTTAATAGCTACAGTTCACATGGAATTTTAAAGTTATTTCACTATTACTAATTTTTCCTGATTTCACCCCCACCCCAAAAAATCTCTATGAACCCTCCATCCCCAATGTGACTCAAAAACCAAAACACAACTGGCTTTTTGACTGGTAAAAAAACAAACTGAAAGCAACCCATTTTGCCTCCTCTCTATACTTTTCCCATTTATTTTTTTATTTTCTATTTACAGAGCTGGGTTTCACCAGCATTTATGATTAATTATTTTTATTGTATGCGCAGTGTGAAATCTCTTCTGAAGTCTTAAATAAACTATATTTTTTAAGTAAGTCCGAAAAATGTTTTGTCAGCAAATAAATGAAAACTGACTCTAAGTGCTGCCATTTTTAAACTGTTGTTGCAATCCTTTTCTTTTCATACTTATTATTCCTGCTTTTTGATGGTTGTAGTGCATTAATATTTTACAAGATGAGATGTAGTTTTCTGTTTATATTAGCAGTCCTCTGTCTGTGAGATATGGACCAACCAGAATGCAGGATTTCCTTTCTCATCGATGCATCAGGTTCATAATGTAAGATACTGTAATAAACAGCTACAATGTCACTGTATGGAAGTGTAATGTGTTGCCATGGTGTCATTAGTACTTATATGGGTGTCATGTTGAAATTGCAAAATAATTTGTACTGTCTGCTGACACGTGGGATTATGTATGTGTACATTCATTTATCATGGTGTGTGATTAGTTTTATGTTGATTGTGTGACGGAAGATGAAGATTTTTAGTTCTAGAGTTAAGTTAAAACTTACCTAATGGTAGATTTGATGTCTGTTCCAGCACTTTTTGTTTGCTCATTTTTTAAAAAGCAAGAATGTGTAAATTGCTTAGTTTGTGCACCTTGTTTTGTGCATCAGCCTTCCTGTTAATAAGTAGGATCTACATTCCTCATACCTAACTGATGAACTTTGAGATGATGCCATCTTTGCTGTGGCAGTAAGCCATTTCTTGTGAATTATATGTGACCTTGATAATGCCCCAAATTGGTGTAATTTATGTGAAAAACTGTGCTATTCAAGTGATAGTAAAAAGTTATCTGTAACATGCTATACAGAACTCTCTCTGTCAATAGTTTACGTTTTCCCCATATATGATACTTTTAAAAGGCTCATGAAGGTCCCATACACATGACATGACTGCCATCTTGAATGACCTTTGTGATAGGAGGATATCTCAGCTACCATTCTTTAGAAAGTTTCAGGGTTTCTTCAGGCATACCAAGAAACTTTTCGAATCGTTTAAAAATTTACCTTTGTTTCAAAAAACAAAGATTTGAAAGGTTCTGAAGTGGCCATAGGAAATCTATCTTCTGATAGTGGATATTAAAAAAATTGAACTGGATTTTGGCTGGTCCCACAGAACACTTAAAATTCCTCCAGGGACAAAAAATTTAAAATTTCAGCTAAACGCATTGTATTGTGTGTGCTCTTCTTTATAGTCCTGGTAACTAATGCATGGTGCTGGCACTAAGGCACCTGGCTTTACTGGTGGACAGTTACAACAAATAGTCCCAGTTAAAAAACAAAATTCAAAACCCTCTAAAACAGGCCTACTGTAGCTTTTCTGTGTCAATTTTTGTACCTTCCATATTTTAGAAAGAGATTATGAATGGTTTAGAGAGTTTATAAAAAAATGTTTGGGAATTACTTCTGAAATCTCTGTCTCTGCAGTCAGATTCCTTAGTTATCTTGAGTCAAACTGCAGGAGGGAAAAATTAAAACAAGCGTACGTGCAGCAATTCTAAAAATGCCCTAATAGTTATAATCTACTTTTTCAGTATCACTTAATTAATATCCAATAAATCAGTCCTGTCTAGGGCTAGAAGCAAGAATGGTGTGTTCCACTGGGAAGCTGGAAGTCTCCCCGTTCCCAGTGGTATAAAGTACTGTAGGAACATGAGATACCTGACTTAAAAGCTTTGACATTTATGGCTAGAAAATCCATCACTGACAAAGGATTGAATCTTGCCCCACTGGATCTTGGCTTGGGGTAATTTTGTGAGAGAAAATCCATATTTGTAGGGCGGAAGAGAAGGAAACATTTATCTCTCAGGGTAGTTAGGGAAAACAGACAAACAACAAAGTGGTATCCTTTTGCGGATACAGACTAACACGGCTGCTACTCTGAAAAGTGGCTGTTGGAAGCTGCTGGGGGGAGGGTATGGAATGTTAAAATAAGGCCCAAGGAGACAGACTAGTGGGCATGGGATGCTACCACAAGCATGTGATAAATTGCTCTGGTATGTGACAAACTAAAGACATGCAATGAATACATTTATCACATGTCTCCAATTCATCACAGCTATATTCATCACAGCTATATCACCTCCACATACATGGTGTGTTGTAATATGAAATATTTAGTTGTTTGGTTATCTCTGGGTCTTACAAATAAAAGTACTGAAATCAAAAGATTTATAAGAACATATGTGCTATTAAAAACTAAATTAAATGTGGTCGGTCCAGTGTCTTAGCTTACAAATGGAGACCATTGTATTATTTTTATAGTGGCTGAAAATGCATTAGGTACTTGTGAATGGGCCTGAATCCCAATATATGGACCATGAGTTAGTATCCAAACTCACCTCTCAGGTTTTGCATTATTCGTAACTCAAACGTTTAAGCCTAAGCTTACTCCTCAAGCCCTACAGTTTCCATTTAGGATCTCCTCTTTCCCAAAGAGCTGCTTCCACTCCTTTATAGCCTGGATGGGATTAACAGGACTCCCCTGCCAACATGACTCAGCTATAATTGTCCTAAATTTCAGTTCAGAATTTTAGTGACTCACAGAAAAGCCCTTTATTACTACACAGGGTCTTAGAGTCTGCCCTGTTACCCCACAAAATAAATAGAAAGACACGGTCCCTGTCCTGAAGAGTTTACAATCTAACTTTAGACATGATGGGACAAGTGAAGGTGAAAAGCAGGAGGGAGACGATGGAGTAAAGATAGACAAAGGCTACTGCTCTGTTTATATAGGCGCACATATTTGTTCCAGTCTAAGTATTTTCAAATAGTAACTGTTATTATTGACTTAGGAGAAATAGTGGGTATTGGCAATAGCGTTGTCTAAAATTATAAGGAGCTTGGTAGGAGGCAATCAAAAATAAATGAGATGAAAACATAGCTTCAGCTGAATATTAAAGAACACATGATATAGTTACAAAAGAGCATTACAGGGCTCTGTGGGTAACATGCCTTCTTTTTTCATCAATCAAAAATAATCCACACTTACAATGTTTAATTTTTTGCCGCATTTCTTAGTAGTTGCTATCTCTACAAGAAGATGCTGATTGGAATACACAAAAGGTTTTCAACTCCAATGGTCTGTCAGTAACAGCAGGTTGCTGTAGCTCTCTCAGCTGTATTATGTATTTAGATCCACCATTCTAGTCCCAAGCACTTTTAGGGTAATTTTATCAAATATTTTTTATCTAAATTGAAAGGGAATAGGGTCTTTATTTCGATGATTGTACTTATTAATAGAGTGATTAATACAAAGGAATGGTATCTGCACAGTCCCCCTGCAAGTGTGTCATACTTGATCTTTATTGTTTCAGCTAAAGATTATTTCTTATTTCCTCGAGATTGTCGCTTCTTAGCTCCTTTATACATTAGACCTGTCTGTTAGCAATCTTCACTGTTTCTCCTGCCACTGCTGTCCATTTACAGACTGAAATATTGGTTCCTGACAAAAATTAAGGTTTTTTTAATACTTTTACTTTTAATATCTTTTGTGCAAAAATAGTCCAAAGTGTAAATTAACTTACTTATTTTACTCCTCATTTAATCTCTTACTGCTATCTGTCTTCTGTGTATGGGAGTAAATCCTCTTAGGATCAGTGCAGCATGGGGGTCTAGAGACATGACCCAGTGTCATCTCTACTATGGGACTCCTGTTCCTACCTTGTTAAAATCCTTTGAATAGCCAGGGTTCAAGAAGCAAGGATCAAAGGCTTTACCTTTATGGCTTCTTTACTCCATCCATCCTTTTATCAGGCCTGGTCCATGGCAATGTCTTCTTGCTAAATGCATGAGGCATGCCCCCCTGCTGAACAGTTTCTTCCTATAAATTGTCCAGCAGATCTTTAGTTCATTAAAAGCCACTATTGGCGAAAAAAAAGTCTTAAAACAAGAGGATTTCAAGTGTTCTGACATCTACAGGCCCTTGAACAATTGACTATTAGGGATGACATAAACTCTCCTGAAGGATTCAATCCTGCTCTCCTTGTAGCTGGTAGCAAATCCCCCATTGAATTCAGAGAGAAAAAAATCAGGCTCCAAATCCCTGCCCTTTCTTTTTAATCATATTGAATCAGCATTTCTGTAAAAGACGGTGAATATTCTCTGAACATATTGCAATATGCCATAACTGGAACAGTGGCAACACTGCTTTCCTTCCAAAATGTGAATGTGGCCGCTATGCAGTCTATACCACTAACTTCTGCAGAGGGACATTCCATATATCTGACTAGGTATAAGGTCCCTATTTTTGGAGTATCTAAGCAACATTAAATAGGCAGATTGTGAATTACTGTACTGTACCATCTGTGGATGGGAGGAATAATCATGGCGTTAAGTGGCTTCTACTTGTTTTATGATGTGTACACTTGCTTTAAGTTATCACATTGGCAGGGTAATATTCATGTTTCCAGATTTACCTCTTGCTTTTCATTGCAAAGTTGTGCAAGTTTCTGTCCTTTCACTACTGTGTGACACATGAAAATGGATGTACCGTCCTTGTTTTGTTTACTCTGTCCTGGTTTAATTGATAAGGTGATGGGTTGCTAGACTTTTAAATTGCTCTTTGATTAGAATATTTCCATATGTTTTTACATCAATTAAGTGTTTCGATAACCTTTTAAAAAAGGAATCTTAACCCAATTCCATTTTTCTATTAATAGCTTAAATTACATGCTAATTAACTGCCAACAATTTGTTGCCAATTCCAACCCAAACCAAAAAAAGTATTGCAAAGATGGTAAATATCTTTGTGGATGTAGTGGTAGAGAAAATGATAGAACAAATCAAAGTAAAAAATAATCACATAGGAGAGGAAAACAGAGAGAGAGAGAGAGAGAGATCTGTAGCAGAAAAAGAGATAATTTCTGAAGGTCGATCGTAGCCCCAGAATTATACATGATGGGGAACATCTATGTCTGAATCATCAAGTTTGTGATGGCCTTTTGGACTGGACCTCTACAACCTTTTCCTCTGGGAGCAAACAATGACCCTGATGAAATAATTTAGGAGAAAACTACAATCTCACTGATTATCCTGGAGTGGGTTGGGGACTTATCTGGCCCTGAGAAAAATGTCAGAAGAGGGTAACAGAAAGAGACAGAAAGGTAGTCATTAATACAAATGTTAAGCCTGAATGTGAAAAGGAAATAGTGTTAAATATACAGGCAGACATCAATAAAAGGTGATCAAAGTAAATGTATAGATAGAGAGATTAAAGAGGAAAGAATAATATAGACTATAATGATTTAAAAATGAGTAAAAGAAAAACATAGCTCCTAGCTCAGGAGACTAAAATGTGGGGATAATAGGGAAAAACTAAAAATGATATAAAACAGTAAGAATTATTCACAGCAAAGATCATTGATACACACAAAACATTTACAGTAAATTAAGCAAAGATCTGCTTATAATTATTTTTTGTTAACCTGAAAAATAATCATATTATGAATTTGCCTCATTCCATAGTGAATTGTTGATGCCTGTTGGTGGCAACAAATTGTCCTTGATTAGCTGGTAGTGGCTCACTGTCCTGGCACAAAATTTTACTCTTCAGAATCGTTTTTTGCTTTCTAATATGTGAAATTGTCCCTAATTACAACAGCATATTTAGCTTTTTAGCCTTATATGTTTGTAGACAATAAGTATGTAAATCATATCAAGGTCTGAATTATTTGGATTGTTTGGGAAAATATATATATTATATTATCAATTAATGACATAAATTGGGGTAATAGGAAATTTGTTAGCTGTGTAGAAAAGTCTGCAAAACACAAAGCAGAATTATTTTTCTATGAATGGGAGGGATTTTTCTGTATCTTATGACTTTTCAAGAGCTCTCATTTTTATACATATCTTTCAAACTTAATCATGTTTTTGAAAGAATTCAAGTGTTTAATTATTTTATTTGAAAAGTAAACAAATTAAGTTCAAGCATCACTGAACTGTACAGCAGGTGACTCTTGGATTATAAACTAAACCATGAAAAGTACTATACAAGTTGTGTTCATATATTATATTATTTACATAACATAGGGATAGTAAGTACACAATAAATGTAAATTAGATACAGCAATAGAGAGCTTACTTTATAGCAGATTTGCCTGCAACCTATGTTACTTTTAGAATAACTATGATTTTCAGACAGGAGACTGGGGAGAACCTTCAATTACTTTACGACCGCCTAACGAAGCGACAGCATCAACTCCAGTACAGTACTGGCAACATCACCCAGAGAAACTCATCTTCCAGTCATGTGATTATAAAGCATTTGTAAGTATTAGTAAAATCAGTGCTTTGGTTTCTCATAGATTGCATATATGTGTGTTTCTGATCATGTTAAATGCTGACAGTGTTGAGTTTTTTTAATTTATAATATTTTCCAGTAACAGGAAGTCATTCTATATTTTTAATGAACCAAGGTATTTCCTCTGAAACAATTCCATAGTTAATAAATAAGAAGCAAACATCAGAAATATTTTTTGTTTTGATTCTCTGATGTATTACAGCCCATGCATCCATAGCAACTGAGAAATGATGCCATCAGAAAAAGGCTCAAGGGCTATCCAAGTGACAATGAAAGCAAATGGCACACTTTCTGTGGTCATGCCGCATTCCCCAATCTTCTAACACACGCTTTTATACACACAGCACACAAGTTCAAATTTTCAAATAGTAATGTATCTATTACAAAGATGTTACAAATGCAGGTAAAATTTCAAGGGCTCATGGCCCCATATCCTACATGTATCAGACAAAAAAATGAAATCCATTTCACTTTTCAGCTTTTTTTCATATTTTTCCTTACAAAGTTTACTAATTGACAGCTATTTGTGTTTAATGAAACTTTTCCTCTCAAAGCTCATCTTACCTTGCTCTTTGATCTAGCAGTCAAGTCAATCAGATATAACCATTGCCCATTATTTCCATGACACTAGATGAAAATGTGCATAAACCAAGGATCATGAGTTTTGCCCCTGCAGTATCAGTCAGAAGATAGGATATTAAAACACATAGGGCACCAACATTATTTTATGCACAGGCTCTCATTTGGGGTGGAGCAAAGGTGCAATGCCTCAGCTGTAGCTCCAGGAGGCTCTGTGACAAAATCTTCAAGGAGCCCAAGCTGTTGTCACTCTCTAAGAGGATGCAGCATTCCTTCTCCTTCACACCTGGCCACCTGTGCTTTGTCCTTTGCCTTCTTTTGGGCGGGAGCTCTTCATCCCCTTTGCTGTGAGCACAAGCAGTAGAAGGAAGTTGGATTTTCATCCTTATGAAAAGAATCTGGCCACTTCTGCTCTTCAGCTGGTGTGAGGAGTCTTCTCAGTAGCTGTTAGCTCCACAGGGTTGCTAGTGGGGAGAGTTGAGCATGTCTAATAGCACTTCAGGGGCTGGGACTGGCTTTCCCTTCTTTCCCTTGCCCTCCTTCTGCCACGGGCTCAAAATTGATGAGGAAAGAGACATTTTTTCCATGCCTGTCTGCCCATGTGAAAGTTTTGGAGGAAATGTCAAGTGGCTGTGCCTGTGTCTTGCTATCAGAGCAGCACAAGAACCACGTTGTGCTCTGCCCCTGCACAGGAGCAAAAGAGAAGGGGCAGCTCCTGTGTGCCCTCTCCCTGGGCCTGTACAGACAGGGAGGCCAATCTTGCCCAAACTGTAGATAAACAATGGGTGGGTCTACACCAGTGCAGCTGTAGCGCTTCAATATAGACGCTACTACACAGATGGGAAAGCGTCTCCTGCCAACATAGTTAATCCACCTCTGTGAGAAGCGATAGCTATGTCAACTGGAGAAGCCCGCCCATCGACATAGCTCTGTCTACACAGGGGGTTAGGTCAGGATAACTGCGTTGCTCAGGGGTGTGGATTTTTCCAATACTGATGTAAGTTTATGGTGTTGAGCTGGCCTATAACAGCAAAGGGAGCACAGAAAGACATTAGCTGAGGGCTGGTCTACATTGAAAACTTACATCGGGGTGTGAGAAATCCATGCCTCTGAGAGACATAGCTATACCAGCCGAACCCCCAGTATAGTCAACGCTAGGTCGATGGAAGAATTCTTCTGTCAACCTAGCTACTGCCTCTCGGAGAGGTGGATTAAATACTGTGATGGGATAACTCCTCTCATTGCTGTAGCAAGTGTCTATACTGAAGCAGTACAACACAACTGTACCAGTTTCAGTGTAAGCAAACCCTAAGACTATATGCTTTAGTTTAAATGTTCTTAGATCAAAGCTTGTTCCAATATGAATGTTTTTCCCTAAGGGCCCAATCTTGCTTCCACTGAAGTCAATAACAAAACCCCCATTCACTTCACTGGAGCAGAATCAGGCCTCAGCTGGGACTTGATCCAAGACTTAGATAGAATCACATATGTTTAGCTTAAATGCTTCAATTTCAATTTATTTTATAATCTACAATACTTAACTGAATAAAACAAGGCTACCCTATATTTATGCAGTTGCATTGGGCTTGCTTACCTTTCTATCTTAGTTGTAATGCACCAGGTAATGGTCCTCAGTACTGTACTGTGCTCCACTACTATCTATCCTGAAATGTGTGTACGTTTTTGCCTTTTTCCGGTTGGTATATCTGTGGCACACAGGTGTGAACTAAAGTCTTTAAAGAGACTCTCTGACTTTAGGCCTAGAAACAGTATATTTTAACTATCTGTGCATATCTATTGGCTCACATCAGCTGCACATAGCTTAGCTTTACTGTCTTCTGAAACCCTATAATTATATACAGTGATGTGATTTTTGCAGATGGCTGCTTTAAAAGAAGTGGTAAATGCTTCATTTTGCAATCAGATGCAATTTTTTAAGATGGCACTCTGTAGTGCTTTCTGTTTAATTTGAGGGACTACTTGCTGGTACCACTTATAAGTTCTCCCTCTGCATTCATTTGTTAGTAAATGTTCCTGTTTCATACAGAATATGTAGTAACAACCTCCATTTGAAATTCCAGAATATCAAAAGTATATAGTAAAAAAATCCAACTCATGTAATATTTAGGCTACCTACTACTATTCTGGTTTCCTCAGCTTTTTAGCAGTCTTTTGAAGATTTATCTTTGCTCTGGATTTTAACTGCAGAAAATTGAATGTGTTCTTATTTTAGTATTTAGGTTCTATGCTAGTAAAAGAGCTTAGAGGCACAGAATCAACACAGGATGCCTGTGCAAAGATGAGGGTAAGTCAATACATGTATATTTTCATGTCTAATAATTGAAATAGTAGATACTGTTGAGTGAACTAAAGTTACCACTTTATATTGTCATCCATCTATTTTTCACCATCCTTGATATTACTTTGGTATTCAACAGAAAGTCCATTCTGCCCTTGATCTTTATTTTAAGTAATAGATGTTTTATGTAAATTTCAATTATCACACTAAGGCTAAAAGATTTGTATGTATATATTTGCTTTATGTGCCATGTTTGCTATTAATTCTTTGAAAATATTTCAAAGTATTTTTCATACATTTGAGCATGCACGTTAGTGAGAATAAATCTTCTTGATTTCATTAATATTATGGCTCGTGCACAGTAATATAAATATAATTTACTAAATTGAAATATATATACTAGTGAATAATTTATTAACATGTTACAAAGTCATTATTTCCTAATATAGAGCACAGCCCTGCAATCACTTAAACATTTGAGTAACTTTACTTTCATTAACATTCCCTTTCTGTTAATGAAACTACTCACATATTTAACATTTTTGCACGATCAGGCCTATGGAGATAAATTCTTTTCTACCCTTTTACAGGAAAAAATGGCAGATATTTGCAAACTATTAAGAACAAGTTTTTGTGTTGACCTTGTGCCTCATTCTAGCTGCTTAGAGAAATTATTAGAAAGCCGGATTTAGATCCGACAGGCATAATACTATTAGAAACACAAAATATAGACAGCCTAGCTATACAATATCTATCCAATAGTAACATAGTTTATTATGTGCACATTACAATCAACTGTGTTCTCATACACATGGTAGTCTGAAGTGGTTAAGAAAAATGAAGAATATAATTATAGAGTAATCTATTGCAGATGAAAAACTACGTGCCTGGATGAGTATAATCCATTCATTGGTTTATGGATCTTAGAGGCGTCGTGCATGATGCCTCTTCAGTGCAAGATTTAGCATTGTTATCTGCTGTGGAGCTAGAAAATGTGTAAAACTCATGCAGTCAGACAACCATTTCCTTATTGGTCACATATCTACAGTACACAGGCTTTCACACAAGTTAGTCTACCTAAGGGCTGACAGTAATTTATGCTTTATAAATGCCTGAAGATCTGTGTTTTTTCAGCTGACTGCATACTAATAATTCTTACTCACATTGGAAACTCCCCCTGTTGGTGGAAATTCACTCTTTTTTGAAGGACCCACAATCACAAATGTGTGATTTTGGGGGCTGGAGAAAGGGAGAGTGTACTATCTATAATTTAGGTTTTAAGCCCCTCAAACTCAGTATTAACTTTGTTTTTCAGAAATATGCATCTACAGATCTGAAGGCAGAATTTGGCACCTCAGTAATATGTGACATCCTCAATAAATTTATTATATTTGACAACTCAGAACAACATCAAAATCATTATAAATATGCTATGGTCAATTTATAAGTGCTTAAAATGTGCCATCACTTTGATTCAGATTTAAATTACATTCCTTGAAGATGAATCTTATGAAAATCAGTTGAATAGGAATTTTAGATTTTCCCTGATAGTAACATAGTTTTATTGGTAAGCTATATCGAACATAATACAATTAAATACTATTCTGTTGCTTTTTAAAATTCAAATCTTTTTAAAACGTTTTGTTTAGACAAAATTCTGCAGATGGGCTTATTTTTCATGGCAATGAAAATAGAATCTTTCTTGTTTAGAATTTCACCTACTTGTGCTTCTTACTCTTTGGGCTTTCTCCTATTCCTATTGAAGTCAATGACAAAAAAAAATCATTGATCTAAAAATCTTTTAATGAAGGAAATGGTATCTGGCATTCAAAAATTTCTCCCTCTGTGTGTAGCAAGGTGGTTCCCAAACTGTGGGCCAGTCCCCACAGGGGGCGGGGAGGGAGCACCACTCAGCCTCATTCCACCCCCAGCCACAGCCCCGGCTCCACACCCAGCTGCGGCCCCAGCTGCCAGCCCCCACCACAGCATGGCCACAGCTCTGGCCCAGCCTCGACCCCCAGCCGCAGCTCCGCTCCCAACCTCAGACCCACACTGAGCTGCGGCCCCAGCCTTGGCCCCCTTGGCCCTGTCTGTGCTCCTCCAGGAGCTGCTACCCCGCTCCTGGCCCCAGATCATGGTGGGTTGCACGGACCAGGGTTAGGGAAGGTATGACTGTGAAAAGTTTGGGGACCATTGGTGTAGCCTAACTATTGGCATCTGTGATTTAGGGGGATCAAATAGTCCTAAGCCATCCTGGGTCCTAACCCTGTTACATTACTTATGTTAATTACTGTATTTTATGCACCATTAGGTTTATTTATTCTTCTATTATTAGGTCGAATTTAGCCGCATTAGATTGATTTAAAAATGATTGCGTCCACGCAACCATCCCCATTCCGTCAACCTAAAGGGCTCTTAAAATCGACTTCTGTACTCCTCCCCGGTGAGGAGAGTAGCTCTAAAATCGACTTTGCTGAGTTGAATTTGGGGTAGTGCAGACGCAAATCGACAGTATTGGCCTCCGGGAGCTATCCCAGAGTGCTCCATTGTGACTGCTTTGGACAGCTTGCTTCTGGGAGCTTATCGCTGCTCTTGCATTCATCCAGAACTATGGACATTTGGCAAGAACTACACCCATGAGATGGATTACTTTTTTCTCCCATCCACATAATTTGATTGGACTGGATTTATTTTTTATGTCTGCATGTTCAATTTCCGATGACTTCTCTTACAACATCTCTCCCCCCTTCTGCAGACCACAGCATACTCTCCTTATCTTCTTTCCACACCTGCTATAAGGTGACCTTTGGTATTTCGAGATTAAATTTTTCTGTCCTGGCCCAAGATGCTTTTATTAATTATATTGAGAGATACATCCAAGAATGTAAGGACTTTCATCCCTCTCAGCATGAACTGGGAGATAGTAAAAGCTGTTTTTTTAGATTTATTGCCTTTGCTTCAAATCTCTGTAGGAACAGGAAGACAGAATACAATGCCTTTGCCTTTGAAAAAGAAGTCTCCTATCTAGAGCTGGGCAGAGTCCTGGTTCTACTCTAGGCTCACACTGGTGTCCACATATCTGAATTCCTTGAATATTGACTATGCCAAGAGGGCACTATGTTATACTTACTACAGTTCTGTGAGCACATAAGTAAGGGCGCTACTTCACTGCCAGTAATTAAAAAACCCTAAAGTTGCACAGCCAAATCATTCAGATTCTAAACAATCAGATCTATAGGGGCATTTGAGGATTTATATGAGAGGATATATTCTTTGGATCCCAGGACCTCTCTAGACAATAGGAAGACTTTTCTGGGTGTGGGGATATGAGGAATCAAGGTTCTAGGGTCCTGATTCAGCAAAGTGTGTGCTTAAATGCTTTGCTGAATTGGGATTTAAATACTAGAGTTGGAAGTGTTACACAGCTCAGTCCTTCCATCGTCAGTGATAAGGATAAGCAGAAGGTGGTCTTTCTCAGCGGATGTACCTTATATGAAATGGAGAAATGGAACAGACAGGGGCAGTCTTTCAAGGCCCAAATCTTTCCTCCTCGCCATGAAAAGAGGAGAATTTGGATGGAGATTGTGGCCTCTTGGG
The DNA here is from genome assembly GCF_011386835.1 of Chrysemys picta bellii. Classification (NCBI taxonomy): domain Eukaryota; kingdom Metazoa; phylum Chordata; order Testudines; family Emydidae; genus Chrysemys; species Chrysemys picta. The sequence goes on along the minus strand of NC_088791.1, from coordinate 86,151,484 downwards.
CTCAGTCATTCCTTCCCCCCAAAACAAAAGTGAGATAAAGAGATCATTTCCTCTATCCTACATGTGCCAGCCATTGGAGTTGGCAGGGCATGCGGAGAGGGGGGAGGAGAAGGCTGCATGCTTAAAAAGTCTTAGCAAAGTATTTCCTAAGTACCCCTGCCACTCTCCCCTCCTCCCCCATTCCCACATGGGATTTAAGTAATGTCATTGCCTAAAATGTGGGTTCTGTAATTTCATCTGCTACAGCATGAAACTCACATATTAGAGCTATGTTTGCATCTCAGAGGGCTAAGATAAACAAAATTGATTAAAAAAATCATACTTGACAACTTGAGGCAAAAGGGCAGCATTTGTCAGATGTCTATAAAAAGTATTTAGCTCCGGGTGATTAAACTGCCTTGTGCAAAATATGTGTTTTATTCGGGCTCAAACAAAAACTATGAATATGAAGAATGAGCGGGAAAATTGTTAGCAGCACAAGTCAATGTTCGTCAAGCACAATGAATAATACCTATCATTATCACATCAGATGGCAGATTTGTTCGTAGTTTGTCAGGTATTAACTAGAGAGTTTTTGTATTCTTTATTTTTTAAAAAACTTTATGAATCAGAAATAAATGGTGACTGTAGCTTACTCACATTTTTAGAGAGGTTTGATATGGCTTTTATTGCTGAAGATGAGCCAGAGTCTCTAGAAAAGCTTGTAAGGTAGGAGGAAACGTTGACAGCTGTACACTTGTTGAGCCCTGGGAAGATTCTGGGTGATGCTGTTCAGAATTTTGCAAGATCTACAATGATTAGCCGACCCCAGTCTTGTTGGGAATATTTAAGGAAGCTGACAATAATAGACTTTTCTTGATATATCTGAATAAAGTAGTAATGTCATTAATACCGAAACAAGGTAGAGACCTACAGCCATGTGCAGAGTACTATCCAATGTAATTCATTAATGTTGTGTTTAAAGTATTGCAAGAGTGCTTATGGGCTTAATGGAGGATCTGGCACCAAGATTAGGACATAATTTCGGAAGTGGTTTATAAAAGAATTAATTCTGAATACGAACTAATGACGTCTCTTCTAGCTAATGTGGCACATGAAAGATTCAGACTACACTGTCATCATGATGCTGGATGTGGAGAAGGCATTTGACAGAGTGGAGAGGAGTTTGTTTGCTAATCTCAAAAAGCATAATTTTTGGTTAATAGTATGCATTTATTTTAACTAAATCCAACAGCTTCTATTCTGTGTACTAATGTTGATCCCGATTGTCAAATTGGATCCACATAGGCTCAAGGAATCCGCCTGTGAGTCTGATGGCAAGATTGGGGCATAGTTTCTCACCATTTGAGATACCAATAGATCAGTGGTTCCCAACCTGGGGTTCGCAAAATGTTACAGGGGGTTCTCGGGGAAAAATTCCCTAATGGTGGACAGAGCTGTCCTTAGGGAGCATGGGACCAGCAGCCCGGAGCCCCAGGACTTCTAAGAGCTAAGCAGATCAAAGTAAGCACATTTATCACACTGAAGAGATTGAAACTTCAAGACTCCTTATAAGAAATAGAAAGGGAGGTGGATATTTTTTGCTGTTTTTAAAATTAAATAGGCAGCTAGTATTGTTTTTAAAAGTATTATGAAGAACAAGTTTAAGCTTTGTTGTAACGTGTGGTGTTTGCTTGAACTGCTCAAGACCTGAATGCTTGTATAAGAGGAACTCTTTGTATTGGCTTCTTACATACCTTCATGCTGTTTCACATCTGATACTTCTTGATGAAACATAGGAGCCTTGTCTTATAACAGGCTTATTCAAAGTGATACAAGCTACGAAAGTGAGATCTTGGAACAGTGTTGCTGTTTTCATAATGTAATAAAAATACTGTAATGATAAATAATAATTAATAGTGTGTACTAAGCATGTCATAAAAACAAATTTTATATTTCCAAGATCACTGCTTTTATAATTTATACTCAGGTAAAGGAGAAAATCCCTGGAAATATTCATTTTTAGGAGGGGGTTCCCGAGACTTGACATTTTGGTGAAAGGGGTTCACAGGTTGTTAAAGTTTGGGAACCACTGCAATAGATGTAAAGCAGGGATGCTTCCAGTATCATCTTTTGTTTATTATGGCTTTGGACTTTTTTGCCATGGCCATTAGAACAAATATCTTATCCAAAGAGATTACATTAGTATTATATCCAATAAGAATATAGGTGATATTGTAAAAACTCATGGAACCAGAGAAGCTGGCTAATTGGATAGAATGTATGAAGTACTTTCAAAATTGCCTGGCTACAATACTAATTGAACAAAAAGTGAATGTTTGTTACTATTTTCTCTCTCACGCAAACAACATTGTCCAGGTGGACCACTCAGAAAGTCAGTAAGGATATGTAATCCCCAGAATAATTGTAAGTAAGGCACTTGTGGGTAAAATAAGGGATAGTGTGATTCCTGTACTGAAACACTAAGCTTTGGGGGGAAGGGAGGTGGAACAAATTGCCGCTAACAATGTATAGTCACGTTCAGACTTTTTCAGAAAATGGTATTGACTCTACAGTTTAATTACATATTTGGTAATCTCCACCTATATCTTCAGATAGCTATTGAAAGCAAATACAGGCCATAAGAACAAGTTAAAAATCACTTAGAAAAGTTAGATGCCTGCAAGTCACCCGGGCCTGATGAAATGCATCCTAGAATACTCAAGGAGCTAATAGAGGAGGTATCTGAGCCTCTAGCTATTATCTTTGGAAAGTCATGGGAGACGGGAGAGATTCCAGAAGACTGGAAAAGGGCAAATATAGTGCCCATCTATAAAAAGGGAAATAAAAACAACCCAGGTAACTACAGACCAGTTAGTTTAACTTCTGTGCCAGGGAAGATAATGGAGCAAGTAATTAAGGAAATCATCTGCAAACACTTGGAAGGTGGTAAGGTGATAGGGAACAGCCAGCATGGATTTGTGAAGAACAAATCATGTCAAACCAATCTGATAGCTTTCTTTGATAGAATAACGAGCCTTGTGGATAAGGGTGAAGCGGTGGATGTGGTATACCTAGACTTTAGTAAGGCATTTGATACGGTCTCACATGATATTCTTATCGATAAACTAGGCAAATACAAATTAGATGGGGCTACTATAAGGTGGGTGCATAACTGGCTGGATAACCGTACTCAGAGAGTTGTTATTAATGGTTCCCAATCCTGCTGGAAAGGCGTAACGAGTGGGGTTCCGCAGGGGTCTGTTTTGGGACCGGCTCTGTTCAATATCTTCATCAACGACTTAGATATTGGCATAGAAAGTACGCTTATTAAGTTTGCGGATGATACCAAACTGGGAGGGATTGCAACTACTTTGGAGGACAGGGTCATAATTCAAAATGATCTGGACAAATTGGAGAAATGGTCTGAGTTAAACAGGATGAAGTTTAACAAAGACAAATGCAAAGTGCTCCACTTAGGAAGGAAAAATCAATTTCACACATACAGAATGGGAAAAGACTGTCTAGGAAGGAGTACGGCAGAAAGGGATCTAGGGGTTATAGTGGACCACAAGCTAAATATGAGTCAACAGTGCGATGCTGTTGCAAAAAAAGCAAACATGATTCTGGGATGCATTAACAGGTGTGTTGTGAGCAAGACACGAGAAGTCATTCTTCCGCTCTACTCTGCTCTGGTTAGGCCTCAGCTGGAGTATTGTGTCCAGTTCTGGGCGCCGCATTTTAAAAAAGATGTGGAGAAATTGGAGAGGGTCCAGAGAAGAGCAACAAGAATGATTAAAGGTCTTGAGAACATGACCTATGAAGGAAGGCTGAAAGAACTGGGTTTGTTTAGTTTGGAGAAGAGAAGACTGAGAGGGGACATGATAGCAGTTTACAGGTATCTAAAAGGGTGTCATGAGGAGGAGGGAGAGAACTTGTTCACCTTAGCCTCTAAGGATAGAACCAGAAACAATGGGTTTAAACTGCAGCAAGGGAGGTCTAGGTTGGACATTAGGAAAAAGTTCCTAACTGTCAGGGTGGTTAAACACTGGAATAAATTGCCTAGGGAGGTTGTGGAATCTCCGTCTCTGGAGATATTTAAGAGTAGGTTAGATAAATGTCTATCAGAGATGGTCTAGATAGTATTTGGTCCTGCCATGCGGGCAGGGGACTGGACTCGATGACCTCTCGAGGTCCCTTCCAGTCCTATAATCTATGATTCTATGATTCTATGATAATTAGCAGATTCGTTTGGGAAAATGGAAAACCTGGATTAAACTTTAAGATTTTACAAAGTCATAAACTTGTACTCCCAATGTATGTATGTATTATATTGCTAATGGCTTGGTATAATTGAGTAATCTCTTTAAATAGTATATGCAACATTCAGTTTTATTGGTTAGAGAGGAAAAATCAGGAAATTAACATGATTTTATATTAGCCAGTATATTTTATTAAGTTGTTAACAAATGATAAAATATAATAAAATTATTAGTCTGTTTATTAGGGCTGTCGATTAATCGCAATTAACTCACATGATTAACTCAAAAAAAAATAAACCATGATTAAAAAAATTAATCGCAATTAATTGCACTGTTAAACAATAGAATACCAATTGAAATGTATTTAATTTTTTTAAATGTTTTTCTCCGTTATCAAATATATCGATTACAATTACAACACAGAATATAAAGTGTACAGTGCTCACTTTATATTATTTTTATTACAAATATTTGCACTATAAAAATGATAAACAAAAGAAATAGTATTTTTCAGTTCACTTCATACAAGTACTGTAGTGCAAACTTTTTATCATGAAAATGCAACTTAAAAAAGTAGGGTTTTTTTGTTACATAAGTGCAGTCAAAAACAAAACAATGTAAAATTTTAGAGCCTACAAGTCCACTCAGTCCTTCTTGTTCAGCCAATCGCTAAGACAAACAAATTTGTTTACATATGCGGGACATAACGCTGCCCACTTCTTAATTACAATGACACCTGAAAGTGAGAACAGGCGTTCACATGGCACTGTTGTAGCTGGTGTTGCAAGATATTTACATGCCAGATACGCTAAAGATTCATATGCCTCTTCATGCTTCGGTCATCGTTTCAGAGAACATGCTTCCATGCTGATGATGCTCATTTAAAAAAAAAAACCTAATTAGATTTGTGACTGAACTCCTTGGGGGAGAATTGTATGTCTCCTGCTCTGTTTTACCCACATTCTGCCATATATTTCATGTTATAGCAGTCTCGGATGATGACCCAACTGATTGGACTTGTAGGCTTTAAAGTTTTACATTGTTTTATTTTTGAATGCAGTTTCTTTTATACATGATTCTACATTTGTAAGTTCAACTTTCATGATAAAGAGATTGCACTAGAGTACTTGTATTAGGTTAATTTAAAAATACTATTTCTTTTGGTTTTTACAGTGCAAATACTTGTAATCAAAAATAAATATAAAATGAGCACTGTACTCTTTGTATTCTATGTTGTAATTGAAATCAATATATTTGAAAACGTAGAAAACACCCAAAAATATTTAAATAAATTGTATTCTATTATTGTTTAACAACATGATTAATCCCAATTAATTTTTAATCGTTTGACTGCTGTACTTTATATTTTTATTACAGTAGCACTCAAAGGTCCCAGATTGGTTGAGATTCTCTTCTGCTAGTTGCTGTACAAACAAATAGAAATATATGATCCCTCTCAAAGAGCTTACAGTGTAGGAACAGTGAGGTGAAGGGAGATAGATGCCACCAAATATATGTTTTGTTTATGCATACATTCCTTTTTTTTAATTACAAATAAAATAAGATACAACAAACCCCATCTGCCTCTCAAGCAATCATTAATAAGATGATTTTCAGGGGTATAATGGCCAGGTGGGTTTCAAATGAAATGGACTTGAATTGAGTTCATTTTCTAAGTAAACAACTGCCCGTGCTGTCAGAGCAGGTGTTTATCTGGGTCAATGCCTAAATCAAACTATAGGAGGAAATGATTTATTGGTTGAGGACAGGATTTATAGTAATGTGGAAATCTATTTTCTGATTCCTAGAAGATGATTTTCAGGCCTCAGTCCCATATTTCATTGCACGCAGGAAGCGTAGAACATAACATAGACATAACATAGCAGAAATTAAATCTAGAGGATTTATAAGATATTAACAGGTGGGACACTGCATTATTAAGTATATATCCATGTTTGCCAAGCCCTTTCTAGGCTATTTATTGTGTGACTTTCCTTACATGTCCTCTCAAAAATATATTCTACCTTAATGGAGTGTAGCTTTCCAATTAATTCACTTCAGTCTTTAAAGGTCACATGGAAGAAAGAAATGAGAGTTCAGATCTACAGTAGCAATTGGGGAAAGATTTCAAATTCATAAGGACAGTCACAAAGAAAAATAATGTTTAAAATTATTCACAGAGTACGTTGGACACCAACACATCTTAAACTGTGCAAGGTCATTGACTAACAGATGCTGGTGATGTGATAGCAAAGGGGATTGTCTGATACAAATTCTATAGTGATGTCCTAGAATAGTGAATACTAAGAGGCAAATATGTAACATTGAGAAGATACGGGATTCTCAAATACCACACAAGTGTGAAAAATATGGTAGATTATTGTGGTATCTGAGCAGATGTCTCCAGATCTTTTCAAAGATTATTGAAACTATGATTATATTAACTGATAAATACTAAATGGGATTTAACTGTAATAATCAGTTATTGTTTTATTGTTATGCATAATTTGTTTCCATGTGCGTCCACATTGTGCTATGTCCTGTACAAATATAAAGGAAGCACAATCCCTCCTCGAAAAAGATGAACAGATGAACGGTAGAGAACATGCAAGTGGTCATAGTGGTAAATGACCATCTCATGGTAGCTTGAGGATTGATAACACAATGTTCTTTGAGTGTGTTTCAGTGTGGATCCCAGTGTAGGTGCATCAGTGTCTCGTGTACATAAGATTGGATTCTTTTGAAAAACAACGTCCATTAGGGCCACATTTGTGCCCTGTGACTCCTCATGCTCCTATGTGAGGGCATAAAGAGTGAAGTAGTCATCACCATCCCTGAGTTCCTGCCCATTCATGGGAGCGAGATGAAACCCAGTGAGTGTCCGACCCATTATTTCTCAAACTGAATTGGTGAAAAAAATTATCTTCACCCTTTGTTTTTCCTTGTTGTCCTTGATTGGGTGCTCTAAGTGTGTGGGCAAGTGTGTGTAAGTACAAGAAAGAAGCGACACACACAGCCTTTACAGCAGGGTGAGATGCTTTGCACCAACTGCCAGCCACAGGGTAGTCACCAAGCTGTCAAGGTTCAAATCCTGCCCGTCCTGTGACAGACTCCCCCTCATCGATGGGCACAGCCAGTGCTGCCTTTGCCGGGGGAGAGCTCGGCATGCAGGTAGTTTTCTTCCAGAACCCACAAGTCCAGGGATGGTTGACTTGTGACATCTGCTCAAGCAATCTATGTGAGTCACTTCAGACTCAGAAGAAATGAAAACTGAAGTGAAGTCAAAAGAGTGAACATCAATCAATGCTTCCCCAACCAGAAACCACATCCCTAATCAGTCAGAAAAATTAAAAAAATTAATGGAGATGTCTCATCTCCTAGAACTGGAAGGGACCTTGAAAGGTCATCGAGTCCAGCCCCCTGCCTTCACTAGCAGGACCAAGTACTGATTTTGCCCCAGATCCCTAAGTGGCCCCCTCAAGGATTGAACTCACAACCCTGGGTTTTGCAGGCCAATGCTCAAACCACTGAGCTATCCTTCCCCCAAGGGATGGCAACAAAGAGGACGCTATCAAAGCCAGCACGGAGAACCTCAGCACTGGCAACCTCAACACCAGAGCTGGCACATCTGCCCTAACACAGAAGCATGATGCGAAGAGAAAAAGGCACATAGTGCATAAATATAGTTTCAACCACCACACAGGACCATCCCACAAAGAGGATGTAAAAACATCACTCCATGGATTAAGCCTCCAAATCTTCCACAGAATTGGGAACAGCCCAGAGTGGAGGATTCCCAGTACAAACGTTGACAAGTGCCAACAAGCTTTTTGGTATTCTAAGCTCAACAAATCCAGCTAGGATTGTTCTCCCCATCAACGAGGACATACTTCAGCTGGCTAAGGAACTCTGGCAAACCCGAGCCAGTCTTTGTCCCACGTCTAAAACAGGTGGAAAAAAGAAATACCAGATGACCTTAAAAGGCTTTGAACATTTTTATACCCACCCAAATCCAGGGTCCTTGGTAGTATCCACAGTCCAAGAGAAATTCAGGTTTTCAGAGGGCACACCTTAGGACAAAACAAAGGCAACAGATTTGATAGCAGTGTTGAGAGCCACATCGGAGCTGATCCAAAGCCTCCCACTACTTTCGCAAGCCACCTAACCTCTTTCCACCATGTTTGATCCACTACTACGAGACAAATGGGTGTTAACAATGGGCAATGATGTCTACCATGTTCATTTCCACACCTTATCCCTGTCCCTCTTCAGGGACCCATCTCACTGTTACAAAAAGAAGTGACCTTGTTGCTCCTTCTAGGAACCATAGAAGAGGGACCTAAGCAGTACAGGGGAAAAGGCTTTTACTTCTGATATTTCCTTATGCTAAAGTGGGGGGAGGGACTTTGTGCTATCCTAGACCTAAGGAGAATGAACAAATACATGCACTGCATCAGATTCAGAATGGTAATGCTTGCCTCTTCATACCATCTCTGCAGACTCAGAACTGTCTTGTGGCTCTTGAGTTACATGACAAATACTTCCATAAAACTATCTTCCTGGCCCACAGGAAGTATCTGAGATTCAAAATGGGACCAAATCACTAGCAGTACAAGATACTGCCATTTGGACCGTCTATGGCACTGACAGTCTTCACAAAATGCCAAGTGGTGGTAGCAGAATTCCTGAGGAGACAGAGCATCCACGTCCACCCTTACATGGATGACTGTAAAGCAAGTCCCAGCAGGAAGTGGCAGTGAGCCTAGAATATGCTACCTCTCCGTTCACCCAGCTAGGTCTCTGGCTGAAATATGAAAAATCATGTCTTACCTCATTACAGATAGAGCTGATAGGCACTATGATCGACTTCAGAGAGAGAGAGTACCTGCCAAAGACAGGTTTCTGTCATTGCAATCACTGCTCGTTAAGATAAAAATCAAACCCCACTACATGGTACAAACTTGCCTTGAAGTGTTAGGCCATATGTCAGAGTGCACATGTTTGACACTGCTTGCTGGACTTCACCTGCAGTCCCTACAATTCTGACTTAGGTCCATTTACTCTCCATTGAGACACTGCAGTGACCTGAAGGTCTCATTGCTACCTCATGTCCTCACAGAGTTGATAGGGATGATGGAACCCAAAAATCTGTGGGAGGTGGTACTGTTCTCATCCGCCTTCCCAACAAAGATTGTGATCACAGAAACATCTGGGGCAGGGTAATGTCACCTGGACTACCCACAAATGAATGTGACCTAGTCCCCAAGAGACATAGGACTTCACATAAACATCCTGGAACTCAGAGCTGTCAGACTAACCAGTATAATGTTCCTACCTGTCCTCCAAAATTTCATAGTGCAGCTCCTACTGGGCAACATCTCCATGATACCCGACATAAACAAGCAAGCCGATGCCCACTCATCACCCCTCTTCCTGGAAGCTATCAAACCCTGGATATGGTGTCACCAACATGGGAGAACCCTGTTGGCTCTTCACCTCTCAGAAGTCAGCAATGACCTGGCAGACTTCCTGAGCAAACAATTGTGACCAATAATGAGTGACCCCTGCAGAGGCCCATCAAAACCAATATTCCATTGGGGGAGAAGGGTCCCATGATAAACCTGGTCACTATCAAAGACAATGCCAAGTGCCATAATTTTTGTTCCAGAGGGGCATGAACCTGGGGTCATTGCCAGACGCCTTTCTTCTGCAATGGAATCCAGGCCTCCATTTGCCTTTCCCCCAACTTCCCTGATCCCCAGGTGACTTCCAAAATCAAAATAAACAAACCCACAGTAATTCTCATCATTCTCTCCACTGGCCAATGGCTGACTGACTTAAAGATGCCCATTCACCCTTTGATTTAGTTCCGAAACTGCCTGATTCTCATGTCACAGCACCACAGTCAGATAGTCCATCCAGACTCAAAGTCCCTTTACCTGATGCCCTGGATGTTGGCTGGTTATGTACCCTGGACATGGAGTGCTATAGGCAAGTCCCAGAGATCCTGATATAGACAAGGAAAACATTCACCAGAGGGACTAATTTGTCAAAATGGAAGAGGTTCTTGATATGCAGAGCCATTGTGGCTTGGACCCTCTGCATGCTTCAATACCAAAGCGCCTGGACTGTTTGCAGCATCTGAAACAGTCTGGCCTTTCATTCAGCTCCACTAAGGTTCAACTATAGCAATATCAGTTTGCCATCCACCTGTGCAGTCATGTTCCATCTTTCACCCAGAGCTATCAGAATTCATCAAGGGCCTGTTACGTACTTACCCACTGGTCAAAAGAACCTGCCCCTACCTAGTACCTGAGCATCATCCTCTCAAGGCTTTCAGGATGCTCCTTACTTCATCTCACTCTGAAGATAGTCCTTATGGCTCACCCTCTTATTAGGACATTTCATAGGACAAGGTGGTGCTGAAACCTCATCAAAGGCTCATCCCCAAGGTGGTGTCAGAATTCCATCTGAATCATCCAATCAATCTGTGTGCCTTCTTCCTGCTGCAAGGTCGCAATGTAGAGTAACCCACTGACATTCATCAAACGCTGCGCTCTGGACTAGACGGCCAAAGCAGATGCCAAGTTCAGGAGAGCGGTACTACAATCTCTGTTTGACTAATGCAGCTGATACTACTCTTCCTACTATCCAGAGAGAGTACTGCTTGCCAGTCACCTATCATGGGATTTACACTGCTATCCTCAAAGAAGAAAGAAAGGTTATTTACTAAAGAATGGTTCTTTGAGATGTTGTTGTCAGTCTGGATCCTATAATCTGCCCTTCATCCCCACTTTCAGAATCCTCAGTGAACACAGGTTTCAAATTGCAAGAGAACTGAGAGAGGGTCATGTCCACTCCACCCTTTATGCCTTCCTGTTGGAACATGAGGATGCACAGGGCCTATTCATAGGCCTGACAAATGCTGGTATTCAAAAGAATCCAATCTTGCGCACATGGGCACCTACAGTGGACTCCACACTGGCAACATCATCTCAAAGAACCACAATTACTGTAGAGTAAATAACATTCATTCTTTTTGTTATTGTTGCTTTTCTTTAGAAATACTCTATCCCCTGTTACCTCGCAACCTTCATAGAATCATAGAATATCAGGGTTGGAAGGGACCTCAGGAGGTCATCTAGTCCAATCCCCTGCTCAAAGCAGGACCAATCCCCAACCTTGACATGGAGATCAGCTAGTTTATGCAGGTGTTACATAGAACTGGCTCTTCAGGGAGGATTTAAATGCAGATAGTGACCTTGCAGACCAGATCTGAGTGGGGGTGTTCTATCCGTAGGGGGTGGTACGGAAAAAGGCCAAAGGACTAATGAAGTGGACTAATGACATGTAAAAGCTGGTATCACTGGCAGATTAAAGGGGATGGAGAGGAAAGGAGTGACATTGAAACAGACAGGATGGAAAAAATAGGGAGGGCAGAACTATGCAGGGCTTCAAAGGCAAGGAGATAAAGCTTGAACTTGATGTATTTGAGGAAGGGAGTCCTGTGGAGAGACTAAAAGAGATGGTGATGTGATTGGACCAATGGACAGAGAAGATTAATTTAGTGGGTGTGCTTTATATGGATTAGGAGGGAGTGGATAGTGTTGTTAGGAAGGCCAGACAGGAGGCAGTTAAATTAAGATAAGAGACAGAGTCTCAGAACAAAAGATTTAGCTGTAGGGGTAGAAAGAACAGGACGGAAGTTAGAAGCTGGGTTGCTAGATGATTAAATCTGTGTTGTCATGTTTATGAATATTTTGTCTGGAACTAAGTGTAGGCTGGGTGTATTGCTGCTAGTCTGATGGATGGATATACAGAAGCTTTCATGAATTCACTGTCACGCGTTCTGTGAACTGTCACTGAATTTTATGAAGAAGCTCATATTTGACATCTTTTTCACACACACATTCCATTGGCATCAGTACTCTTTTTTTCCATGCTCAAGAGAAACGTGGATGGAATTAATACCTTCATGCAGATTTTGCTATATTCTCTGAAATTTCCATTTAAGCTTTCCTTTTTAAAAAAGGACGTTTTTAGCCCTTCTGGTTACAAGAATCTTTATCCAGTATAGATTGTCTTGTTCAGTCTGCCACCATTAATAAGAGAGATGCAACCATACGTGCGCGCGCACACACATACACAAAATATATGTAGGGGTTAACTATGAAACTTGATTAGCAGAGACAGTTACCCTCATTGTTCATGGAAACAGACATAATTGCAGAATCTGGTTGGCTCTTTGGTTTTGAATTTCATGTCACAAATGTATAATTCTGTTTGAGTCCTGAGGGAGCAGGAGCTGATTAGAAGATCTGATCATTGGCCCTCTCCTTCAAGCTCATGATTATTTTGCTATCTACTGTTAACTCTACTTTTTTCTGAAACACATTATTTCCAGATACAGCAGCTATTCCTTAGTTTAGATCTGTGCTTATGATCTTATGTATATGACACTCCATAAATATTGGATTTCATCTTACTTAGTTGCTCTAATAATCTGTCTAGGCTACTTTGCAGTTTGATCTCTCTCACCGTTTACTCTTTCTGACTTTGGTGTTATCTCCATATTTGATTGCAGCTGAATTTGTTTTCCCTGTCCAAAAAATAAATCACTGATCCCACTTCATATTTTTCCCCATTTGTAGAGCTCACAATGAATGAGTACTCTCTGAACCCTATTTACCAACCAACTACTAATCCATACTAAAATAGTTTTATATGGTAGAGTTTTGGCCCTACTTGTATTTCACCTTACTAAAGTGCAAAGGTATCCATTGCATTCCTTTACTCTAGCAAATCAATATCTGTGTTGTAGGCTGTGTTGGCAGCTGTTTCACAAGCCCAAAGCATAGTCAAGAGAAAGAGACAAATATTTAAATTAAGTTTTGTTTTACTTTAATTCACATATATTTTACCAGCGGGAGAAAAAGAAGAAGAAAAAAAATTGAACAGGCTACACTTGCCCGTGCAGAACAAACTGTTCTAACAGCTGTCTCATTTTTATTTCAGAAGTCTACAGAGCAAATGAAGAAAGTCCCTACTATTGTTCTATCAGTTTCTTACAAGGGAGTCAAATTTATTGATGCAACAAATAAGGTATGTGTAATTTTTGGACATCAGATTTTATTCCTCATTGTGCTAGATAGCTTATCTAGTAAAAGCCACATGGGGATCAGGGCTTGGATTCCCCCCCCCCATTTTTTTTTCTCTCCTACCCTGAACAGACAGAGTACCTCTCTCACTCTCCAGAAACCCACTCCTGTGGACAAATAGAGCAGCACTGATGGCAGTTCTGGAGGGAATTGTGTCCAGTCTTCCCCCTTCAAAGGGAAGCTCATCACAAGAAGGGTTTGGCAGGATGCCCCTCCTCACCTGGACAAAATCCCCCAACCTATTTTCCCGTTACAGTACATTATGCAGAAAAGTATGTGCTCCTTGCTTTTCAAAACACAAAATATCCCGTATGGGGGCTTTTCCCACCCCCTGTACATGTACTAAAATTGTGGGGTTTTATACAAGACCCAACGTAACAAAGGTCAAGAGGTATGAGACTGGTATAATCGTCTTCCAGCTTCCAACCATTTTAAGGGAGTGTCATAAGTTGTGCCTGCCCTTTAGTTCTCCGCTCTGGCCAAGCGTGGCTCTGCTGAGGCGCGCCTCAGTTTCGCTTTAACTCAGGCTCCCTTAAAAAGTCCACACAGGTCAGATATACAGAATTTGCCCCCTTTGGAGGTATAATTTAGTACTTCCAGCCTGGTTTATAATGGTTTCAGTGCCTACACAGCAAGAGTACGGGTCTGCTGTGGCAGTGTCCCAAGGGAACTCTAGGTCATTGCAAGCAACCCCTTATGGAGTGAGAGGACTTTGTACAAAAACTAGATAAAGTGAAACTCAGCTGTTTGTTTTGGACCATGGAAATTCATGGGCTTTCTTTCTTTTCTTTCTTTTTCTTCCTTCCTTCCTTCCTTCCTTCAAAGGAAAAATTTCAGTATAGATAAATGCCAAAAACCACGAGATTTCAAGTTAAAATAGGCAAAAGACTCTCATGAGTTTCAACTAGTTTCAAAACACAAAGCTCTAAACCAGTGCAGGTTTACTCAGTCCAGGGTCACTTGAGAGCTTTACAAAGGTTAGCACAAGGATCGGCAACCTTTCAGAAGTGGTGTACCGAGTCTTCATTTATTCACTCTAATTTAAGGTTTCACGTGCCAGTAATACATTTTAATGTTTTTAGAAGGTCTCTTTCTACAGATCTATAATATATAACTAAACTATTGCTGTATGTAAAGTAAATAAGGTTTTTAAAATGTTTAAGAGGCTTAATTTAAAATTAAATTAAAATGCAGAGCCCCCTGGACCGGTGGCCAGGACACGGGCAGTGTGAGTGCCACTGAAAATCAGCTCGCATGCCACCTTCGGCACGCGTGCCATAGGTTGCCTACCCCTGGGTTAGCAAAACTTTCAGTGAGCTGAACCTGTTTTCAAGCGTATAGCACACTTGAAACCAGATGAGTATTATGTAGCTACTGATTTGGGGGTAAATATTTCACATAGTTCTAATATCTTTTGAGCATTAATCCCTTTTCATCTTTAATGCAACATTGGTAACACACCATGATCATATGGTAATGTATTACAGCTTTATTTGTAGGAAGCTAAAACTTGCTTTTTAGTATCATTTTAATTCTGATAAAAATCTTTGTCTAGGCCAACAATTCTCAAACTGAGAACAAAAGAAGTATAAAGAAAACCATATTATTGTGTTTTGCCTAAAGCAACATAAAATCAAATGAACATTAAATATAATTAAATATAAAGATTTTCACAAATGGGTGTCCATTAAGGCATAATAATCGTTTATTGTCATTTGGTCTGAGTAATACATTATACAGAAATAGAAAGCAAATAATGTGCTGCACCAGTTTAAGATTAAGAGGATTATTTTGTGTCTTCAGTTACAATTTCCTTATTTTGGATTTTTGCATAATTTGAAATATAAAAAAGTGTTGGAATGCTGCCCTTTTATCCAGAGTTTACTCACTCATTATTTCCTCAATTAGATATTAATAGGCCTTTCAGAAAACTTGCCAAGTATTCAAGTATATCTTGGCAGGTTAGAAGAAGACAGGGGAGAGTGATTCAAATGACCGAGTTACATATAATCTCCCCTCCAAAAAAAGAGACATGCTCAAAGAATGCTTTTAATTTGCACAGATGTTACTGACACAACATTTAGCCATAGATCTCACTGACTGTGACATTAGACATCATATATGTTATGATAATACTGTATGCTTAGTGCCAAAAAAACAGTGTGTAGCAGCACTATAGTATTTTGATGGAGTAGCGATGTCATCCTGCAGACAGGAATAGTCTGTGTTTGTGGAAATGCAGTAGCCACATTGAATAAGGCTGTGATTTAGGAAAGCACTTACCCATATGGTGAAAACTATCCTTATTCGTTGACTCACTTTGAGCATGTGCCTTTGCTGAAATCGAGGCTTAAATCTATGACCATAATTCAGCCTCCTCTTTGGCTTCCTGGGTCCTCTGGCCTAAACAAGGTAAAGATACAACAGTATTTTTACACAGGTAAACGTTCATTATTTTCTCCAAAGCTTTAGACAAAGTCGTCTTTTCATACATCAGGCAGATATGTCTTGTCTTTGCCTCAGTACCATTCTGTAGTTTAATTTGGCCATTACATACGTGTCCTTCTCTACATAAACAGTTTAATTTCTCCATATCCCTCTTGCAGGATGGTCTTGACAGTAAACAGATATATTGCCACATCTTTCCAAAGTAATCCTTTTCCTGAAACCCCTTTAACAGCTCCATGCTTGTACATTGATGAGTATTGTTCATTCTATTTGAGGTGGAAGAGTCAGATTGAATTTCTTCAAACTGTGCATGCAAAGATCCAGAGAATGCACCTGCACTGTCCTACCTTGTCCCATCTACCTGTGGGCTGCAGTGGTACTGATTGTTAGAACAGAAACAGCAGTATCAATGGGCATAGAAGTAGAAAATTAATAGTCTATTATAGTTATTCTCTCAGCTGTGTCCCATGAAAGATGCCTCTTTGTCACAGGATACCGTGGAAATTGTACAGTGCTCTCATTTGAAAAGCGACCCAGAACTGGAGGAAAGCTCCAGGATTTTGCAGTTTCCTGTAGGATTCACTATTGATGCTAGATAATACTTTGGATACTGTTGGAGGGGCCAGAATTCAATGGTCTGTGTAAGAAGCTGAACATGTGGTGTTTTAATCATATTTTAATTAAAAGACAAAGTACCTTTGAAATATTTTAGTACAGAGGATGACTATAGCCTTAAAATGCTAAAAACAGATAAAGTTATTATATAAGGGACATCTATCCTTAATTCCTGTGTTGACTGAAAAATAGTGATACTTTAGTTCTTTTTTTAACAGAATATTATTGCTGAACATGAAATCCGCAACATTTCCTGTGCTGCACAAGACCCTGAAGACCTCTCGACGTTTGCATACATCACTAAAGACTTGAAGACTAATCACCACTACTGCCATGTATTTACTGCATTTGACGTGGTCAGTTTACGGAAGCTGTTTCATTTGACAATTTCCTTTATAAATCATTTTCATTAAAAATTATCAGTATAAAATTAGTAATAGTAAATGTTACATATATTGAAAAGGTTTAGAAAGAGCCAGCTAGGTGATGAAATGACACTGCTGCAGGATTACAAAGTATTTCTCTGAGATGTTAGCTCATTTCCCCTCACTTCTCTATGGAATAATTTTTCCTCTGGAACAAGTTTGTTCTTGTTTCTCAGCTGTTGATTCTAATGATCAGGTTTAGCACACAGCTTTCTCCAAAGCTATGTAATACATACAATTCCTTTAACTGGCTGCAATGGTAGTGGCTCATAAAAGTTCTTTACAAAAAGTTTGGTCACCCCTTCTGAAATCTCAGGGCACTACAAAGAAGTAAAAATCTTAAATACTCTCAAACTCTGATCTATTTCCATGAAAACAACAACATATTGCACAATTGGACTGATGTACTTTACACTTTTTGGGCTTATCCAACAAGCAGTCGAGTAATTGGCTCGATCCAGGAAAGCACATAAATTTAACTTGAAGCATGTGAGTAGTCCCATTGAAGCCAATGGCACTGTGAATCCTGGAGATGAATGCATAGCTGAGCAAATGGTGTTGACAGGAGGGCTTTGGCTTCCTTGACCATGGGATGCTGTTCCAGGAAGGAGAACTGCTGGAGGGAGATGATCTAACATGTGCATCTTCACACACTGCATCTTCACACACTGATTCACCAACCTAGTGAGGAAGGCTTTAAACTAGGTTCAAAGTGGGGAAGTAGCAAAAGCTTACATGTAAGTATTTAAAAAGATGACCTTAACAGAGGGCTAAATGTTGGGTGGGAAAAGGAAAATTACAATAGGTACATAGGAGCATCAAGAGAATCAACAGCTGATAACAGTGGGAGAATCTGCTCAACTTCTTAGGTGTCTGTACACAAATACAAGGAAACTGGGGAGTAAACAGGAAGAACTGGAAGTATTAGTCCATAAGATAAATTATGACTCAATGGCATCACAGACGTTTGGTGGGATAAATCTTATGACTGGAATATTTATATAGGGGATATAGTTTGTTAAGCAAGGACAAGTGGCAAAAAAGGAAGGAAGTGTTGCATTATACATTAAGAATATACACACTTGTTCTGAGATTCAGAAGGAGGTGAGAGGCAGAGCAGCTGAAAGTCTCTGGGTTGAAGATAAAAGAGGAAAAACAGGACTGACATCATGGTATGGGTCTTCAGACAACCAAATCAGGGGGAGGAGGTGGATGACACATTTCTAGAACAAATAACAGAAATACCTAAAACACAAGACCTGGTAGTAATGGGGGACTTTGACTACACAGAATCTGTTGGAAAAGTAATGTAGCAAAACACAAAATGTCCAGTAAGTTCTTGGACTGTAGTAGGGACAACCTTTTGTTTCAGAAGGTGAAGGAAGTAACCAGGGAGACAGCCATTTTAGATTTCATGCTAACTGACAGGGAGGAATTAGTTGCTAATCTGAAGGTGGAAGGCAATTTGGGTGAAAGTAATCATGAAATGCTAGATTTCATGATTCTAAGGAAATGAAGACGTGACAGCAGCAGAATAAGGACAACGGACTTCAAAAAAGCAGACTCAGAGAACTGGTAGGTAAGGTCACATAGGAAGGAAATCTAAGGGAAAAAAGAATTCAGGAGATCTGGCAATTTCTTAAGGAGACAATATTAATTGCGCAACAGCAAACTATCCCAAGGTGAAGGAAAGATAAGAAGGCTAGTTAAGAGGCTGATATGGCTCCATCAGGAGTTCTTTAATGACCTGAAAATCAAAACAGAATCCTATAAAAAGTGTAAACAAGGACAAATTGCTAAGAATGAGTACAAAAGAATAGCATAAACATATAGGGACAGAATCAGAAAGGCTAAGGCACAAAGTGAGTTACACCTAGAAAGGGACATAAAAGCCAAGAAGAGAAGATTCTATGATTAGTAGCAAAAGAAAGATGAAGGAAAGTGTAGGTTCTCTATTTAGCAGGGAAGGAGAACTAATAATGTACAACATCAAGACGACTAAGGTATTTAGTGCCTATTTTGCTTAAGTCTTTACTAAAAAGGTTAAAGGTGACCAGATACTTAACACAATTAATATTAACAATAAGGGGGGAAGTAACACAAGTCAAAATAGAGATAGAACAGATTAAAGAATGTTTAGATAAATTAGCTGTTTTGATGGCAACAGGACCTGATGAAAATCACCCTAGCATAATTAAGGACTTAGCTGAAGCAATCTCGGAATCATTAGCAATTATCTTCAAGAATTCATGGAGGATGGGTGAGGTCCCAAAGGACTGAAGAAGTGCAAACATAGTATCTGTCTTTAAAAGGGGGAACAAAGAGAACCTAGGGAATTATAAATCAGTCAGCCAGACTTCAATACCTGGAAAGGTACTGGAACAAATTATTAAACAATCAATTTGTAAGCACCTAGAGGCTAATAGGGTTATAAGTAGTAGCCAACATGGATGTGTCAAGAACAAATCCTGTCAAACTAGCCTAATTTCCTCCTTTGACAGGAATACTGGCCTAGAGGATGGGGGGGAACCTGTAGCTGTGATATATCTTGATTTTTTTGGTAAGCCTTTTGATACAGTCCCACATGACATTTTCATGAGCAAACCAGGAAAATGTAGTCTAGAATAGATTAAATTACTATAAAATAGGCGCAAAACTGGTTGAAAGACCATTTCCAAAGAGTAGTTATCAATGGTTTTCTGTCAAAGTGGGGGATGTATCTAGTGGCGTCCTGCAGGGATCTTTCCTGGGTCCCACACTGGGTCAATATTTTCATTAACAACTTTGATTATGGAGTGGCGAGTATGATTATAATATTTGCAGATGACAGAAGCTGAGTGGGGCTGCTAGCACTTTGGAGGACAGGATTAGAATTCAAAACAAATTGACAAATTGGAAAATTGGTCTGAAATCAACAAGGTGAAATTCAGCAAAGACAAATGCAAAATACTGCACTTAGGGGTGAAAAAATCAAATGCACAACTAAAAATGGGAAATAAGTGGCTAGGTAGTACTCCTGCTGAAAAGGATCTAGGAGTTGTAGTTGACCACAAATTGAATAGGAGTCAATAATGTGATGCAGTTGCTAAAAAGGCTAATATAATTCAGGGGTATATTAGTAGAAGTATTGTATGTAAGTCACCAGAGGTAATTGTCCCGCTCCACTTGGCACAGGTGGAGAACTGTGTCCTGGTTTCGGTACCACACTTGAGAAAAGATGTTGATAAATTGAAGAGTCCAGAGAGCAACAAAAATGATAAAAGGTTTAGAAAACTTGATCTCTGAGAAAAGGTTAAAAAAGAACCTGGGCATGTTTAACCTTGAAAAAAAGAAGACCCAGGGAGACCAGATAAGTCTTCAAATATGTTAAGGGCTGTTATAAAGAGGGTGGTGATCAATTGTTCTCCATGTCCACTGAAGGGATGACAAGAAGTAATGGCCTTAAGTGGCTTCAAGAATGATTTAGGTTAGATAAATATTAGGACAAACTTTCTAACTATAAGTGTACTTTAAGCCCTGGAATAGGCTGCTAAGGGAGGTTGTGGAATTCCCATCACTGGAGGTTTTTAAGAACAGGTTAGACAAAGACCTGCCAAGGATGCTGTAGATATACTTGGTCCTGCCTCAGTGCAAGAGTCTGGACTAGATGACATCTTGAGGTCCCTTCCAGACCTACATTTCTATGATTGTGTGTGTTTAAGATTTTTCCTGTACTGGGTCAGAGTGCTCAAAAATAAGGGGCTTGATCTTGCAATGTTCTAAATTTTCTTTAGATTTTTACAGTGTGTTCAATTAATTACACACTAAAAAGCTGAAGGTATAAAACTTTCTTTGCTAATATATACAGTGGCATGAAAATGTTTGTATCAAATGTTTACATTTACTTTGATAAAATATATTCTATATTTAAAGAGGAGATCACATAGATAGCTGAACTACAAGGCTATACACCTCTCAAGAGATCCTGAGGACACCATGGTAACTAGCTACCACAGTGAATCTCAAGTGGTTTGTAAACTCATCAGAAAAAAATGGTTACTAATCTTTCCGTATCTGTTGTTCTTCGAGATGTGTTGCACATGTCCATTCCAATGTAGGTGTGTGCGTGCCACAAGTACAGTCACCAGAAAATTTTCTGTCAGTGGTACCCATGGGAGTGGCTCTGGCACCCTTTGGTGTCACGCACTCATAGCGCTGGTATAAAGGGCCCAGCTGATCCCGCACCTCCTCCGTTCCTTCTTTCCAGCCAACTCCAATAAATAGGGGTAAGAGGGTCGGAATGGACATGTGCAACACATCTTGTTGCACAACAACAGTTACAGAAAGGTTGGTAACTGTTTTTTCTTCGAGTGATTGCACATGTCCATTCCAATGTAGGTGACTGCCAAGCAGTTGCAAAGGAGGTGGGATTGGAGTTCATGGACATGCTGATTGTAAAACAGCTCAAGCGAAACTGGCATTGTCCCTAACCTGTTGAGTAATGGTGTGATGACTAAAGAACATATGCACTGATGACCAAGTCACCGCTCTGCAAATGCCCTGAGTGGGACCTAAGCCAGGAATGCTGATGATGATGCCTGTGCTCTCATGGAGTGGGCAGTCAGGATAGCTGGTGGCAGAACACCTGCCTGCTCATAACACGTATGAATGAATAATATGATCCACGACGAAAGTCTCTGAGTCGAGATAGGGAGACCTTTCATCCTTTCAGCAATCGCTATGAAGAGTTGGGTAGATCTACAAAATGGTTTGGACCTCTCTAAAGAACACTTGGGCACATCTAGCATCCAGTGTGAAGACGTTCCTCCCTATTGGGAAACCACCTTTGGGAGGAAGCTGGGGTGAAGACGCAGCTGCACCTTATCCTTAAAGAAAACTGTGTATGGAGGCTCCGACGTGAGGGCGTAGATCTCCGAGATCCTTCTGGCCATAATAATGGCCACTAAGAAAGTCACCTTCCATGAAAGCTATGACAAGGGACACCTTGCCAACGGCTCATACATTTTGATAAGACCAGGTTTAAGTCCTATGGAGGGACGGGTTCTCGTATTTGGGGGTATAGTCTTTCCAGGTCCTTGAGGAAATGGATGGATATCTCGTATGAAAAAACATACCAACTTACCACCAGGGGGGTGGAACACCGAAATTGCTGCAAGGTGGACCTTAACTGAGGGAATCGCTAAACCTTGCTGTTTCAGGCAAAGCAAATAGTAGAGAATGTTCTGCAGAGACGACTGTGTGGGCAAGACTCCATGCTGGGAAGCCCATATGGAGAACCGCTTCCATTTTGAGAGGTACATAGCCCTGGTGGAGGGCTTCCTGCTCCCTCATACCACCTGGCGAACCTGCTCTGAGCAAGCCAGCTCTCTGGGATTTAGCCATGGAGCTTCCAGGCCATCAGGTGGAGGGAGCTGAGGTTCAGGTGGAGCAAATGACCGTGGTCCTGGAAGATCAGGTCTGGATGTAGAGGGAGCGGAATTGGAGCAGCCACAGAAAGGCCTAACAGGGTGGTGAACCAGTGCTGCAGGGCCACACTAGGGTAATGAGAATGGCGCATGCCCAATCCCACTTGATTTTTAGCAGAACCTTGTGCACGAGTGGGATGGGAGAAAAGCATAGAACAGGTGATCTGTCCATGGGAGCAAGAAGGCATCCGTGAGCAATCCTGGGCTGTGGCCTCACAGGGAGCAAAACTGGTGACACTTTCTGTTGTGCCTAGTTGCAAACAGGTCTGTCTGGGGAGTCCCCCATCTCTGGAAAACATCCCTCACGATGTCCAAGTGAAGTGACCACTTGTGGTGACTGGAGTAAGACCTGTTGAGGCAATATTCCAGTTCATTATGCCCTCTTGGAAGGTGATGAGGCTCAAAGTGAATTGAGTGGGCTATGCAGAAGTCCAGTAAGAGGACAGCTTCCTGACCCAGGGAGAAAGAGTGAGACCCTCCCTGCCTTTTGAGGTAGAACATGGCTGCAGTGTTGTCCATAAGCACCAGCCCAAAATGGAATGCTTGACAGGTCAGGCAAACTGCTGAGTTCTCTGCTATTGATGTGTAGTGAGAGCTCTTCTGGAGATCACAGGCTTTGAGTCCTGAGGAGCCCTAGGTGAGCTTCCCAGCCTAGTGCTGATGTGTCTGAGACCAGGGATATTGAAGGATGGGGCTGTGCGAAGGGAACGCCCACGCAAATCACCAGTGTGTCCAGCCACCAACTGAGAGAGGCAAGAACCAGGGAAGGAATTGTGAGAACTGAGTCCAGATGGTGGCAGTTTGGCAAGTACACCAAAGCCAGCCATGTCTGAAGGGGCCTGAGGTGTAACTTTGCAAGCTGCACCACATATCTTCAAGAGGCCATGTGACCCAACAGCCTCAGACAAGAATGGGCTGTTGTAATGAATGGACTGGTCCCTGAGGTGTACTATCGTCTGAGACCATCCTTCTGGGAGGAAGGCTCAGGTGTGGGTGGAGTCAAGCACCACTCCAATAAATTCTATCCTCTGTATTGGAATGAGGGTAGACTTCTATGTGTTTATGAGCATGCCAAAGGCCTGGAATGTGGAGTAAATGAGGTGGAGGCTGGACACTACCTGAATTTTGGACTGGCCTCTGACTAGCCAGTCATCCAGATATGGATAGACTTGCACATCCTGCCCCCATCTCCTCAAGAAGGCTGCCGCTACCACCATGAATTTTATGAACACCTGTCGGGCTGACAAACAGGCCAAATGGGAGTACTGCAAATTGGTAGTGCATCTTGTTCATGAGGAACCTGAGGAAACCTCTGTGGCCTTGGAAGATGGAAATGTGAAAGTAGGCGTCTTTCAAATTGAGGGTGGTATACTAGTCCCCTGGATCCAGGGCGGGAATAATGGAAGCCAATGAGACCATATGGAACTTTAGCTTCTTGAGGTAGCTCCCTCCCGTAGGAGTGATTGAACCTCCTGGCTCAGAAGTTGCTTTTGAGGAGGGTCCCTGAAGAGGGATGGGGAGGGAGGGTGGGACGGGGGGTAGAACTGAACTGGTGGGTATATCTCACTTCTGCCATGCTCGGCAACCAACGGTCCGTAGGAATACACGACCATGCCTGGAGGAAGTGGGACATGTCATCTGCAAATGAAGAGGAAACAGGATCCAGAAACTCTGAGAGTGGTACGAGTACTCGAGCATCCCATCAAAATGTCTGCTTAGAACCCCCTAAATGTCTGGCAGAGGCAGGCATTGATGCCGAGGAGGAAGAGGGCAGTGGTCTGTCTAACGCCCCTGCTCCTTTTCCTCTTTGGGTCCTGCCAGGCAAGCACCGAGAGGATTGCTGAGGCCTATAGTGCTTCCTTGAAGTTGCCGGGGTATACAAACCCAGGGACTTAAGGGTTGTCCTGGAATCTTTCAGACTGTGGAGCTTTGCATCACTCTACTCTGAAAAGAGTGAAGCGCCCTCAAAGTAAGGTCCTGGAGGATTTGGTGAACCTCCTGCGTGAGGCCTGAGGACTGGAGCCATGAGCTCCTATGCATGGCCACTACAGACCCTCACTATGGACTTCCCCTCCTCCACTAGTGAGGAGAACTCCAGCCTAACCTCTTGTGGCAGCAAGTCCTTAAACTTCAACATGGAGTCCCATATGTTGAAGTCATATCTGCTCAGGAGCACCTGTTGGTTAGTGATCCTGAACCGGAGAGTCCCAGTCAAGTAGACCATGCTACCAAACAGGTCCACCTTTTTTGAGTCCTTTGCATTGGGAGTCACCTCCTGCAAACTCTGCTGATCTCATTCACTGGTAGCAGACACTATCAGGGATCTGGAGGAGGTGGGGGCATGAGTATTCAGGAACTCATATCCTTGAGCCAGAACAAAGTACTTCCTCTTGGCTGTGGGAGGTAGGGCAGCAGGGTTTGCCACAGGGCATTTGTCAGGTCCATGATGGCTTTGTTGAGAGGCAGGGCCACTCTCATTGGGCCCACTGCGGTCAGAATGTCAACCAGACTATGGGAGGACTCCTTTACTATCTCCACTTGTATGCCCAACTTTTTGGCCACCCTATTCAGCAGCTCCTGTTGGGCCTTGTAGTTGTCCTGGGAAAGTGACATGCCCATTCTCAATACAGCCTTGTCAGGAGAAGAGGAGGAGGAGGCCAGCACCAGCTGAGGGCACCCCCTCCACCCCTGTACAGACTGGATCTCGTGGCACCAGCTCCTGATACTCAGTACCAGAGTCCAGATTGGACTCTGCCCGAAGGGGCAGCAGAGCCCTTCCTTCAGAAGCCATTGAATAGGAGCACCTCGACTGTGGTCCCTGTACTGGGGGAAACGCCCACGAGTTCCAAGTGTACCGGTCCCTGCCAAGGAGGCCAAGAACCCAATGGCATTCCCTGGCTCGGGTTCACCACCGAGTAATGCCGACTTGAGGAGTGTTGGGGTTGACTCCTGAGTAAAAATTGCACAAATATGTAAAATCCTCAAAGAGTATATTGTGCATGTATTCTTGAAACACATTTCCCATGAATATAGATCAGTTAGATACATCAGAAACAATTCAACTATGTCTGAACATGCTGCTGTAGCGGCTAAGACAGGCTGTGTTGCTAAGTGGTAAGATACAAAGGTTTAATTATTTTAAATAGCTGTTCAAGGCATTTAGAAGAAATGTTAGTTTTCATTAAATATTTGTATTGATTCATTTCTTAATGCTGAGATTTGATGTGAATAAGGAATAGAAAAAAACTTAAATTTATATTTAAAAATATTAGGCCTTGGTCAACAAGATGTGTTATTAATTAAAGAGGGTGAAATTAATGAAAAGTGAACCAGTTAGAATGGCCCTAATTGAGTCAATATGGATTATTAATTTTCCCAATCCTTTGAAAAGCTCGTAATAGCTACAGTGTACTATCTCTTGTCAATAAGGCTTAACCACAAACATGTAGAATTCCAGATGTAGTAAATATAATTCAGTTTTTCTCTGCCTTCCAAGTAGAGACTAGAGATTCAGGATAATTCCAATATCTTCCTTACCATGGGGGAGGTTAAGCACTTATAATAGCTATTTTAAGATGTACAGATAGACTTTCATGTCTCGCTGTTTTAACATAGTATTCTCCTGCTATATAATTCTCACCAGGGTGCCGCCTGTTCAAATATTCTCTCTGTGTTATATTTTTTTTCTCAGGATGTAACATTTCTGATGCAAGCATAAGCTCCGTCAAAAAAAAGCTAAATATGCACAACATAAACATACAGTAGATTGAGATCACCTTTTCTATTTAAAGTACAGTACTTGTTTGTTCCTATGGTAGCTTGAGCTTTCAAGCAGATTTTTGCCCATAGAAACAATACAGTCCTGGGCTACATACCACATTTATGGATAACTGCAGAAGTTGTTCTTATATTCAGCATATTACAATAGCTCTTTCCAGAAAATCCAACTGTGTCAGTAGAAAAATGTACATTTTTATTTATTTTTATTTCTAACTATATTTTGGCAACTATAAAATAAATATTATAGAGACACAATACTTAACTTTTGCTCCTCTTTTATCTTGTAAAAAAGGCTTCTTCTAATTTCACATTTTTTCTGGGGAGAAGAAATCAAATTTAATGTAAGGAGAGGTAAACTACAAGATTTGCTATTTAGTGATATTTGATATTGATATTTAGTATTCAGGGCTGACTATGTGCAGCTTAGCACAATCACATACAGAGTAATGTTTCTGCATGAAAATACCCAAAACATCAGACTTTGAGAATATTGTACAAAGGTGGGACCTGATTCATCAGTACAACAAAGGCTGCTTTGCACTGTCCAGTAGCACAAAGCAGCCCTCAACCTGGTTTCACTTGCCACTGAAGCATGTCCTCCTCCACAGAGGGATCCTCCAACAATAAAAAGTCACCATGGTAGATCCTATGCCAAATTTCCATTCAGCACAGGGCACAGGCCCTTAGCTCGGCTGGTCCGTGGCTCCTGGGGATAGAAAGCAGCCGGCACAGATCAGAATAGCCTTCAGCCTGCTCTAATTCATGCCAGACCAGACCAAAGCCTGCACAACATAAAGCCACCTTCTCCTTCTTTTGCATCCCTCTAGACTTGCACTGAACACTCTTAGGTTGGGTCAGAGAATTGGGCCCTATGTATATCCATATCACATGGAAAAGCAAGAGGAATGTTAAAGGTGACCTTCAAAAGGAAAAACTGGACTCGTTCTGTTTTATTGCTTCATTATGATGAATAAAGGCAGCCTGAAAAATTTATTTAAAAAACAAAAAGTTTCCTGACTGTCTCTACATTAGAAATTCTGGGCTCGTCTGCCCTTGAAGACTCTTTTGTGACTGAGAACTAGGGAAATTATGAAATCCCAAGAGACAAGAAACTGAAAGTTAGCAGTTGAGCAGGGAAGGGTTTTTTAGTCAATTGTTTAAAACTCCACTGTATTTTTGTTGGTTTTGCTAATACTTATTTTCACTCCCATATTTGGGACACTGGATAGCCTTATTAACCTGCCCCCTTCTTTCTACTGAAATGTGTTAGCTCACAGTAAGCTTTTAGTGACACCCACATACATCCAGAAAAGCTTATCTAGTAAAACCAGGCAGCATTCCACCACACCAGTGAAGACCAGACTTGACAATCCTGAACTTTAAGAAAAAGAAGTGAAAACAAAATCTTTATGAAACAGCAGAAACCCTTCAGGTCTTCTTTATACAAAAAAAAGAGGGGGGGGGGCAAAATCTTTAAAAATAGTATTTTTCAATTCACCTCATACAAGTACTGAAGTGCAATCTCTTTATTGTGAAAGTGCAACTTACAAATGTAGCTTTTTTTTGTTACATAACTGCACTCAAAAACAAAACAATGTAAAACTTTAGAGCCTACAAATCCACTCAGTCCTACTTTTTATTCAGCCAATCGCTAAGACAAACAAGTTTGTTTACATTTACAGGACATAATGCTTCTTATTTACAATGTCACCTGAAAGTGAGAACAGGCGTTTGCATGGCACTTTTGTAGACAGCATTGCAAGGTATTTACGTGCTAGACATTCGTATTCCCCTTCGTGCTTCTGCCACCATTCCAGAGGACATGCTTCCATGTTGATGGGAAAAAAACATTTAAAACAAAAAATATTAATTAGATTTGTGACTGAACTCCTTGGGGGAGAATTATGTGTCTCCTGCTGTATGCATTCTACCATATATTTCATGTTATAGCAATCTCGGATGATGACCCAGCACATATTGTTCATTTTAAGAATACTTACACTGCAGATTTGACAAAACGCAAATAAGATACCAATGTGAGATTTCTAAAGATAGCTCCAGCACTCGACCCAAGGTTTAAGAATCTGAAGCGCCTGCCAAAATCTGAGAGGGATGAGATATGGAGCGTGCTTTCAAAAGTCTTAAAAGAGCAACACTCCATGTGGAAACTACAGAATCCGAACCACCAAAAAAGAAAATCAACCTTTCTGCTGGGGGCATCTGGCTCAGATGATGAAAATGAACATGTGTCAGTCTGCACTGCTTTAGATTGTTATCGAGCAGAATTATTGTTATCAGCATAAACGCATGTCCTCTGGAAGGGTGGTTGAAGCATGAAGGGACATACGAATCTTCAGTGCATCTTGCATGTAAATATCTTGCGATGCCGGCTACAACAGTGCCATGCAAACCCTGTTGTCACTTTCAGGTGACATTGTAAACAAGAAGCAGGCAGCATTATCTCCTGCAAATGTAAACAAACTTGTTTGTCTGAGGATTGGCTGAGTAGGACTGAGTGGACTTGTAAGCTCTAAAGTTTTACATTGTTTTATTTTTGAGT
The DNA here is from genome assembly GCF_011386835.1 of Chrysemys picta bellii. Classification (NCBI taxonomy): domain Eukaryota; kingdom Metazoa; phylum Chordata; order Testudines; family Emydidae; genus Chrysemys; species Chrysemys picta. The sequence goes on along the minus strand of NC_088791.1, from coordinate 86,122,792 downwards.
GCAATTTTTTTTTACATAATTCTACATTTGTAAGTTCAACTTTCATGATAAAGAGATTGCACTACATTATTTGTATTAGATGAATTGAAAAATACTATTTCTTTTGTTTTTTACTGTGCAAATATTTGTAATAAAAATAATAATATAAGATGAGCACTGTATATTTTGTATTCTGTGTGGTAATTGAAATCAGTATATTTGAACATGTAGAAAACATCCAAAAATATTTAAATAAATGGTATTCTATTATTAACAGTGCAATTAATCACAATTAATTTTAATCGCTTGACAGTCCTAAATAAAACAAATATAAAATAGTAATAGAACAATTAGAATACAAGTGACAGGAGACTATTGGGTCAGGTTGGCATGCTGAGGCATGTACGTGTTACAACTTGAACTTCAAAAAAACAAAACAAGACAATCCACCGCTTCCGAATTCCTTTGTCATGTTCTGGACATACCCTGGCAGGATTAACTTACTTACTTTCCTTCTCAATCATCCTTGGGTGAAGGGTTGGCCACCAGCCATTGCAGGAGTCCCAAGTAGCGCATGGGTCCAACAGCTGTGCTTCCCTTCCAGGGAGCCTGAAGGGGGCTGTGGAGGCTGAAGTCCTCCACAGATATTGGGGGATTCACTGATTATTCAGTGGTGAACCTCCTGGTTATGCCACTGGGACCAAACCTGTTTCCCCCCACAAACACCCCAAGTGGAAACTCTGCAAGGGAACCTTGTGGCATTTCCACTCCCCTACTCAGGCATAGCACATGTAAGGCACTCATATTGGTCAACTTCAGTACAGTATTCCCATTCCAGTATTGAATACACACTGTAAATGAGAAATCCCCAAAACTAACCCAGTCTGTATCTAGATATTTTTCTGCAGTTGGCTTTTCCTGTTTTAAAAATCCCCAGAAGCCTTAATTCCATTGCATCCTTGCCTGGTTTCAAGGTGCTCTCTAACTTAATACATAATGTATGACTCCTTTCCCACTTACAGACATAATATTTGTAATGTAATATGGTCCATTCTCTCTACTAGGATATAGTTGAACATATTTACCAGGCATGCCTCTGTTCACATATGACTACTGCATGTCCAGCGCCTCTGTGGATTATTCAGGTTCTGGGCATGGCTGTTGTCCCACTATATAATGTGCTAAAGAGGAAAATAATTTGCAGCATCTCTTGAACTATTTTTAACTACTACTGGAGGCAGGGTCCCAGACTAGCTGGACATTTCTTCTGTCACTGCATGGCATATTCTATGTTCCCATCTACTCTGTCATCTCATAATTATCCAGTGCAGACTGTGTCCTGATGACGTTGTATGCCACACTATAAAGTGCACTATCACAATAGTGCTGAACTTACTTTTCCAGGGCCATTATTCTACCCAGTCCTGTCAACTTATTCCTTATCAATATATAATCTTCACTACAGTTAATCCAATCTTGTGGGACAGTGCACTGTCATGTTACTACAGCAGTGCAGGATGTGTCTCTAAAGTCTTAATCTTGTGACATTAGCATAGGCACTCAATTGGGAGTCATAAAATGTATCATACATTTGTGGCAAATATGACCAATGGGTTTCTCAATTTGTTGCCTATGTCCACCTGGATTCCCACTAGATTGGCATAACGATCCCTTTAGGCCTTAAAACCTGTGAATTTTTGGTGGCAAACTGTATCTGCAGCACTGACCAGTTCTGACCAGGTTTCCCTAAGTCAAGTGGTTGGCCCTAATCTTGTGAGTTCAGGTAGGTGATTTCAGTGTCAAAGATATGAAACCTTGAGCAGCTTGTCATGGTGGATGTGATCATAGCAACTGTGATGAACTGAGAAAATGTCTGTGTTATTTCTTATGAATGCTATGGATGAGTTGGTGTCTCTGTTCAATTTTTGTATTGCTGCCTACTTGAATGCAAAAGGTTAAGACAGACTGGAGCTTGAGGTTGACCTAGGGGCAGGAACCACCACAAGTACTAAGATATAAGACAGCTTCAGGTACACACTTTCAAAGCAGCTAAGAGAACAATGACTGGGCCCTCAGCTAGGGGGAGAAGTTACCTCGCTGGCTCCATCCATTTTAGAATGTCTTTACTTCCCTAAGACTAAGCCGGGGAACAAAGTAGACCTAAAACCCCAAAGATACTAGAAAAGGGAAGAGGAGGGTGAGTGAGCTGGGAGAACTGGCCCTGGGGGGTGTCAATGAAAAAGCTGACACACTGGAAGAACTCATTCACAGGCAGGAGGCGCATGCGCCATGAAGTGTAAGCTAGTTCTCCCATCTCAGAGATGGGGAATAAGACAGACCTTCCTGAGCTATAGAGATAGAGGTTAAGATTAGGTAAGGAAATATGCATATAGGTCTCTTTGATATTTTAAATCCACTTCTCGAGGCACTTTGTACATTTTGGAAAAATAAATCCTGCTTTGTTTTAAATAAGCTATTTCTGTATCACTGCAAACATACGCTGTTACAGTATGATTGGCACCTAGGGGGGTGTAACCCAGAGACCAAGTCAGAAAGTGTTTGGCTCATGAGATCCCATCCCAAACAGAAGCGAGGGCATGGGCATGTCACTTGAAAAGAGTGCACTCAGTGGACTGGAAAAAGGTCTTAGCAGGGACAGCCTACCCAGGGATCTTGACAGCAGCTGGTCACATTTGGATGGACAAATTAAAAAGTAAATTTTTCTATCTAGTCTATCACTGGACCATGACCAATGCTGGATGCTTCAGAAGAAGGTTTTATAATGAGCCAAATGCGAATCCAGGACCCAATTACAATTAATCTCATCATTTGCATGGATGCAACTGTCACATAAGGCAGTAGGAGTTGCATCTGTGCAACTGATGGAATAATTGGCCTCTTTTATTAGCAGAAGTGATTGGAGATGCACCTGCTTTCAGAAGGTCTGAATTTGGGACACTGTTCCTAAAGTGGGTGTTACAAGAGCAAGAGAGAGAATACCTTCATGACGACAGTGGGGGTTTGCCTTATGGTTTGAAGTAAGGAGATAGGATAAAATTATAAGGTCTAACTAGTGAAGGGCAGATTTTATATTTATGCAAATCGTGTATGGCTTCATTATTGTTTACTAGAAACTAGAAACATACACATGGTAAACTGAAGGCTTCACTAATCTTTTCAATGAGCTTGTGCAAATGTATGGCTGATTGGTTTAACATGGTTTCAACCTGAAACTGAATGAAGCATTGGGTTTTGTGCATATCTGAAGCTCAAAGGTTCCACGGGGGAGTTGAACCCACATTACTCAAAACCAAAGGAAATGGTCACACTAATCCATTCAATCCAAATTCCCAATTCCCTTTTTGAGGAAGCACCTACTTTAACAAATATTTTATCCTACATTTTGCATATACTCAATCACTGAGCACTCATATTATTCTAGTTATGCTGTCACCCAGTGGTCTTATTCTTAAAAATCTGACTTCTTTGATAACAAACACACAACAGTGCACAGTAACCTCCCAGGATTCTCTGATATTCTAGTTCTAAATGAGAATCCAACCACCCAAGTGCCCTTTGGCCAGTTCCTGCAGAAGACAAAGCCTGAGAATGTTGCTCACACCATTTTCAACTTGCAGCCCAGTAAAGTGAAGGGTGCACTTGTAACATTTTCCTTCAGATTTTCTGGAAATGCTCACTGAAGTGGAGTTCCCTCCTGCTCCTTTGCTATTCTCTGATAGTGCAGCTCAGAGTGTTCAGAGACACAAGAGAAGGGAAGTAATGACTCAGACTGCAGATTTTGAAGAAGGGCATGTCAGGAGATCAGGCTTGAAGCAGAGCTGGCTAAAATGTTAAACAATGGAACAAGATGGGTGGCATCTTGAAGGCGAATCAATGAAAGTTAGCTGGGGGATAATGCACACAGACTTGGTTGAAGAAGCATGTGATTTGGCTCACCCTCTCCTTCCACTGGCTCAGTTCTGTGATCTGTCACTAAAATAAAACTTACAGGAATTTCCCTTGAATTATCATGCTGGAACACAGAATGAAACCACAGAGAAGAAATACAAGAACATCAATTTATGTATTGGTAATGTGGTGTCAACAGGCCACACCAACCTAATCTGGTCACTGTTTTAATGTTTAGCAATTGAGAGATTGTGTACAATAATTGAATAATGCCTTTCACTAAGGCCAATCATACTTTGGTTGCCCTTTGATAGATATACATTGAATCACAGATGTTGAAGATAGAAACGATCTAGCAGGCCATCTTCAATGTATTTGTATTATTTATATAGTAGCATTGACTTGTACAGTATAGACATGTAAACGTCTACCCGACTGCACTAGGCAGGATTGTCCTTAATTAATATTCATAAATGCTAATATCTCCTAACTCTATTTTTGAATGTTTTGTTGTTGTTCCAGAATTTAGCCTATGAAATAATTCTAACACTTGGACAGGCATTCGAGGTAGCCTACCAGCTCGCACTACAAGCACGAAAAGGAGGCCATTCTTCAACCCTCCCAGAAAGCTTTGAAAATAAACCCACCAAACCAATTCCAAAACCACGTGTTAGTATTCGAAAGTCTGTGGTAAGTAGCAAATAAGAAAATCAAAACCCACCTGTACAAAAAAATATGTTGGCATGAATCTGATAGTAGTTTACATATTTGTTTGGTCAGAAAAGCACCTCCCAAGATAAGCTATGCCGCATCCACTCATCACTCCAAAGTCAATCTGCAAGGAGTTATAGAATCTCAGCATACCATCAATTTGCAACACTTTATCTCAGACCCTTCCATCTTATGGAGTTGTATATGTAGTACTAGTCAGGCATCTCTTATGCTGTTATTCCACTGCTTGAACCGTTTCAGTGTTTATTTCCATGTGTTAATGTAGCTGTTTTAAATGCCATGGACTACAATCAGCTCTGATTTACAACCTGTGCGATCACTTTGACTTCACTGAGATTGCGACAAGGTGTAAATCAACACAAAATTTAGCTTGATGTATTTTAACCCTTTTTGTTTAGCTTTGATACCAGTATGAGACCATAACATTGATATCTTCATCTTTCAAAACTAACTAAAAACCAGACCTCTGAGGACAATCATGTATTAGCACAATAATCCTGTTGTGTCTTCTAACTGAGTGCCTGTGACTTCCCCCAATACAGGATCACTGCAGATGCAAATCAATGACTGGTAAATTTTGAAGGCACAGAATTTTGGTTCAGATAAGGCCTCTGACAACTGAATCCTAATTTGACTTGACTGAACTTTCAATTATCTTCCTTTTCCTCCTTTCTTCATATTCTATCCTTTTACCTTTCTCCTCCCATCAGAACCACCTCATTCTCTTTTCTTCCTGTCTTTTGACCCTCAACAGTCTCCCTGCTTTCAAAGCTCCTCTTCTCTGGAACCCAACCTGCCTTTCTGATATTTTTTCCATAAGCCAAAACAGGTTCCCTGACCTGATCTCACTCTCCACAATTCCTAACAAAACCACTATCTATAGTGACATTCCACTTAAGAAGGAAAGGTCTTCAGTCTCATCTTTGGGTACTGGTTGTACTAGTCAAATATTATTTGGGGCATGCAGAACTTAAAGATGTCCGAGAATTAATTAGCCCCCACCATACACACAACTTCTTTCTAAAGACAGTCAGCAGTCCAAGAGATTGCTAAAATCTAGCTTGAGTAGAGCTAGTCAGGAATTGTCCAACTAAAGAGTTCAATCAAAAAATGCTGACTTGCTTAAATGTTTCACAAAAACACTTTGGATTCAATTAATTTTTGTCAAATTATGGATACGGTTCTGCTGGGAACAGTGGGCTTCAAGGGTCCATGGTTCCTGGGCAACCATATGGTCTGGCCTCGGTCCAGGGACCCCAGGGCTTCCAGGCTCCCTGTAGTGGAGCAGGAAATCCTGGAAGTCCCAACTTTAACTACAAGGAGTCTGGTGGCACCTTAAAGACTAACAGATTTATTTGGGCATAAGCTTTCGTGAGTAAAAACCTCACTTCTTCGGATGCATAGAGCCGAAGTGGCTTGCATCTGAAGAAGTGAGGTTCTTACCCATGAAAGCTTATGCTCCCAATACTTCTGTTAGTCTTAAAGGTGCCACAGGACCCTCTGTTGCTTTTTACAGATTCAGACTAACACGGCTACCCCTCTGATACATAGCACAAGACGTGACTCTCAGGGTCTAGGATCCCAGCACTGCAGTAGGCAACCTGAAAGTCCTGAGAGCCCCAGCTGATTTGGGAGTCTGGGGGTTTTCAGGCTCCTTGAGGCTGAGCTGGACTCCCAGGGCAGTTAGCGCCGCAGGCTACAGGGAGTTGGGCAGGTCGGGGAGCCAGCTGGCCTGGGAGCTGCATGGCAGAGCTGCCCCAGACCCATGGCTGTCAGAATCCCCAGCTGCTGCTGACATGATTCATGTCAGTTCTACTGGTGGCCACCACTCAATAGCAGCAGTGAAACTGACCCATCCAACTCAGGCTGAAACTAAATTGCAAAATGTCAAAATTTTCTGTGCACTGGAAAGTCTGAAATTTGATCAGCTCTAATATTGAAGTCTCAGAAGATCTAATAAGCATCTGTCGGGACTGAAAAGAAGGCAGCCACATTTCTAACCTAAAATAAAAATTGTTCAGATATAGTTTGGTTTTTGGTGAAATTGTTGTTTCATCTAAACTGATACCCCTTCCCAAATGAAGGCCTGATGGAACAATGAGCAAGGCCAGTATATATGTTATTAATTTAACTCAATTTAAAACTCCCTTCTGAAGTGTGAAAATGGCACAGAGGTATTGTTCTTCTTGGAGTGCTTGTCCCTATGTGTATTCCACGGTGGGTATGCGCGCACTCCACACGCATGGAACCAGAGAAATGTGAAAGCAGTGTCCGTTGGTCCGCACATGCGTGCCTGGCTCATCTCGTGCCTCCAACTGAGGAGTTAATAGATGGGGTGGGGCGACCACCTCCCCAGTTCCTTCTCACCGCCACGTAGTTCGGTTTGGAATCTCCAGAGTCCAAAGCTTCAGCTTTCTCCTTTTTCTGTGAATATATATACATATCTGTAAATAGTTTTCATGGTTCTGGAGTTTGAAAGTTTGTATCTGATCATTTTAGTGTTTCAGAGTTACTTAGTCTCCCTGACCTGGGGGTACCGCATTATGCCCAGGACTCTCAGCTTCAAAATTTGGGCTTCCTGCACGTGATGCTTCTTGATCAGCATTGACCACCAACACTGCTTGTAGTGCCTCAGGGACACCCACATCATGGCAAGGTGCAATACCTGCCCTTCATTCCACTGCCAGACCCAGGAACTGAGGGAACTTCACCTTAGGAAGCACCTAATAGAAAAGGCCATGAAGCCTCAGTCAGACCCAGGCCAGGGAACCCCCAGCCCCTCATATCAGATTGACTCAGCAAGGAGTCCATCTCCTGCCACAAGGTCCGAGTCCAAAGTGAAGGAGTCTACCCCCACAGATCTTTCAGTGGGGTCTTTTCAGGAGAGCTGGGAGAATTCCCATAAGCATGAGGCTAAATCTTCCTCCAGACCCACTTCAAAGAAGTCAGATTCATCCCTGCCTAAACTGAGCAAGCTCAAACCAAGAGAACTTAGTATGTTCCAAACCATGACTAGAAAGCCCTCAAGTCAAGGGTGTCCATCAGCACTGGATTGTGGTCGAGGACACTGGTGCCTCTGGTACCCTCCAAACACAAACCCTGGGATCCACCAGCACTGATGAAGACCAATCAGCTAAGAGCATCAGTTAGCCACAGTACCATCTTTGTCTTCAATAGCTGTGGCACAGACTGTGGTTTGGGTGACCAGGACCTTTCTCACTCCAGGAAGAGCTGAGACCTACACTCCTCCTGAGGATATTTTCACTTTCCCCCAGACCCAGAGTCTCCCACTCCATTGGGTCCCTCCCTGTTGAGAGAGGTTATAAACCTACGAGGGGCAGAGGTGCCAACTTCCCCTGTTCCCAGGGGGTGCGTGACCCCTGGTCTCCCCAGTCCCCACCCCCACTGCATCCCTTCCCCCAAGCCCCCACCCCTGCCCCACCTCTTCCTGCCCCACCCCCGCCACGGCTCCATTCCCAGCCCTGGCCCCAGACTCACTCCCAGCTACAGCCCCAGCCTCGACCCCCTTTACCCTGTCCGCATCCCCCGCTCTGAGTCACACCAACACTCCTGGCCTCAGTTGAGCGGGAGCACGGACAGCAGTAAGGGAGGGCATGACCCTGAAAAGTTTGGGGACCACTGCACTAGAACAGTCTCAAGCAAGAAGTGGAATATTTCTTACAGTGTGGAGTGATAGAGTGGGTTGCTCTGCAGTACTAAGGGGGTGGTTTTTACTTGCCATACTGCCTAATATCCAAAAAGAAGGACAGTTGGAGACCCATTCTGGACCTCTGCCATCTCAACCTCTTTATTCACAAACTCAAGTTCCTGATAGTGATGTTGGCATCTATAATTCCATCCCTGGAAAGGGACATGTGGTTTACAGCTCTTGACATGGACACCTACTTTCGCGTGGACATCCACCCTGCTCACAGACACTGTCTCAGCTCATGGTGGGCTCTGACCACTTTCAATACAGAGTACTCCTTTTCAGCATTGCTACCTCCCTGGGGTAGTTACCAAGGTGTTTTCTGTAGTAGAAAACTATATGAGACATCGTGGATGCACCATCATCTGCACTTTGACAATTGGCTCCAGGTCATGCCAAGAGGCCTGTCCATTGACTTTGACAATGATGCAACTCCTCTCTTCTTTGGGGGGGGTCAGCATAAATGCTGAAAAAATCCATCGTCACCCCTACACTGAAGTTAGACTTCATCGAGGCTTCCTTAAATTCAGCCACGGCAAGGGCATATCTGCTTAGGACAGGTTTCAAGCTATGAACACTATTACGGACCAGGTCATAAGCAACCTACGAGTGCCTGTCAGGACCTGTCTCTGTCTTCTAGGCCATATGGCCTCATGTACTTATGTCATGCTATTTGCAAGACTCTACCCTCATTGCCTACAAGCATGGCTCCAAACTGTGTACTTGCCAAACCAACAATCCATGAACACCATAGTGACTGTTCCCACTAAAGTGAAACTGTCCCTGTTATCGTGGAAGAATCCTCACCAGGTATGTGTTGGTATTCCCTTCCTCGCTTCTGCACCAGACAGGATGATCATTACCTGTTGGGTTGGGGTATGCACATGGACAACCATAAAACACAAGTCGCCTGGACATCTCCAGAGTCCAGGATGCACATCAATGTTCTAGAGCCATGAGCAGTTTTAAAGACTTGCAAAGCCTTTCTCCTGGTCATTCAAAGTCACTATGTCTTCATAATGTTGGACAACATCACAACTGTCTTTTACATCCAACAGGGAGGAGCGAGATCCATCCCCTATGTGCAGAAGCTGTCAGTCTGTGGAACTGGGGCATCAGCAATCAGATTACCCTGTCAGCAGTCTACCTATCAGGAAACCGGAATGTGCTAGTGGACTCTCTCAGCGGACACTTTTCTGTTGATTACAAGGAGGAGCTACACGACTCTGTGATGAACAATATTCTCGCTCTCTGGGAGACTCCCCCACCAGGGACTTGTTGACCTACCAAACAAACATGGAATGCAACCTATACTGTTCCAGGGGAGCCATAGGTTGCCACTCACAGGATGATGCTCCTCTGCTTCCATGGTCAAACCATCTGAATTATGCCTTCCCTATGCCACTACCACTCCTGTCTCGAGTTTTGCACAAGATTTGGCAGGACAGGGCACAAGTCATTCTCATTGTCCCCAACTGGCCCATACAGTTTTTGTTCCTGAACCTACTACACTTGTTGTCTCAGGCACTAATCATTATTCCTACATTCTCGATCTGACCCAGAGGAACAGCAAGATCAAGTATCCCAACCCACATCCGCTTCATCTCAGAGCCTGGTTTTTGGATGGGCATCATCCTTAGAGCAATTATGTTCTGAATCTGTACAGAACATCCTTTTTAACAATAGGAAGGATTCCACTAGGAAATGTTGCCTAACCAAGTGGAAGCGTTCTTCTGTCTGAGCACATCAACGACACACACCCCTAGAAGCTGCAGGTATTGCTCTCATTCTAGACTGTATCCTTTCCATAAAGACAACAGATTTATCCGTCAGCTCCTAACGGGTCCACTTGGTGGCAATCAGTGCATACCATCCACTTTCACAGGGCTACTCAATCTTTGCACACCCACTGACTAGCAGATTCTGGAAAAGCCTAAGCAGAACCTTTCCGCCTGAAAAAAAAAGGGGATACTCCTCAATGGGACTTGAACCTTGTTCTCTCAATACTCACCAAGCCTCCTTTTGAACTATTAGCTTCTTCCTCCATGTCTCTCTCATGTCCCTGAAGGGTGCATTCCTGGTAGCCATCACCTAAGCCGGATGAGCTTGGAGTGCTGATGGCGGATCCTCCTTTCTTTATATTCCATAAGGACAAAGTTTCATTATGTTTACACCCTAAATTCACCCCCAAAGTAGTCTCTGAGTTTCACCTGAACCAGACAATTCACTTACCTGTGTTCTTCCCAAAACCACACACATACTCTGAAGAAAAGAGGGTCAGGCTATAAAAAAAAATCTCAAAATGGATCTCAGGCTGTATTTTGCTCTATCAACTGTCTAATCTTCCCCCACCTCCTGGGGTAAGAACTCATTCCACAAGAGCCCAAGCAATGTCTATGGCATCGCTTCAAGCGGTGCCTTTATTCAGCATCTGTAAATCACTTGTGTGGAGCTCTGTCCACATGTTTGCGAGACACTGTGCTTTGGTACAGGACTCCTCTGCTGATGCATCTTTTAGAACGGCAGACCTTCATTCGGCTCCGCCACCTATAGCCTCGCAACCTCCTCCTGGTTGAATACTGCTTGTCAGTCACCCACAGTGGAATACACTTAAGAACCAGCATGCAAAGAACAGAAGGTTACTTACCTTATAATAGCTGCAGGTTCTTCAAGATGTGTGGTCCTTTTCTGTATTCCACTACCCGCTCTCCTTCCCCTTTGCTTTGAGTCTTCTCTGATTTGCGGTAGAGAAGGAACTGGAAAGGTGGTCAGTTCGCCCTGCTCTTTATCTCCTTGGTTGAAGGTAGGAAATGAGCCAGGGTGTATGCGTGGACCAATGGACGTTGCTTTCAAAATTCTCCAGCTCTGGTCACATGGAGCACATGCGCACCCACAGTGGACTACAGATAGGGACCGCCCATCTCAAAGAACCTCCAGTTACTATAAGGTAATTAACTTGCTGTTTTGTGATGTATGTCAGAATGCTCTGCTTTGTAAAAGATTATCTTAAGAAAGAAAAAATTTTGGCCACTGGGGTTGTCATCTGGCTCTATACACCTCTACCCCGATATAACATGACCCGATATAACACGAATTCAGATATAACACGACCCGTTATAACATGAATTCGGATATAACGCAGTAAAGCAGTGCTCTGGGGGCGCGGGGCTGCGCACTCCGGTGGATCAAAGCAAGTTCAATATAACGCGGTTTCACCTATAACGTGGTAAGATTTTTTGGCTCCCGAGAACAGCATTATATCGAGGTAGAGGTGTATTAAAAAAGGTTAGAGCATATCTCAGGATCAAGCCCTTAATAAACCTTAGTTATAAGTAAGTGATAGTCCCGTATACATTTCTCTGTGATGGTAAAACCATGGGATTTATTCTATGACCTCTTCAGTGGATGCAAAACTAGTACTTGAGATGTTTTGTACAAAAGTGCTGATCCAATTAAGTGTGTGTATTTATTTGTATTTGTTTTAAAGCAGATAGATCCATCTGAACAAAAGACTCTTGCCAATCTACCGTGGATTGTAGAACCTGGACAAGAAGCCAAAAGAGGAATTAATACCAAGTATGAAACTACAATTTTCTGATACAAAACTGTCCTCTGGTTCTTGTTGTGCCTTGCACTCCAAGTAGTCACAGCACAGCCTTTCCTTTACGGCAACGTTTCAATCCAGTAGAGAGGAAGACTGCACTGTAAGAGTGGCCTTGTAACTAACAAAAAAAGGCTGGTAATCATTTCTTCCTGCAGCACTGACAGGAGAATGACACTATATGAAGACTTTTAAATTACAGTCTGCAAGGAGAGTGAGGAAATATTTTTCAAGCAGTCCTCTTGTGACTCCGCCACAGTGCTTTCTTTGATTTCTTATTTTAGGAGTCTACTTTTTAAAAAGTTCTCTAAACTAACATTAATGCTGCCTATGAGTATGAGATTTGGTTGGTTATTTAAATCTTGGCAGGTTTTAATTGAAATAGAATGATTAAATACAATATTTGTGACACCCCTGAACGCCTAAGAATTAATTACTCTTTATTGTATTAAAAAAAATAATAAAATAACAAGAAATTAGTTACCCCAATTTCTGTGTGTGCCGGTTTTATATGTAATCATTGGTGTCCTTTGATCCTCTTTAAAAAATAACCTATCACAGTGTGACAAAGGATGAGAATTTTATGATTAGTTAAAAAGAGGAATTAATAATGCACAGAAACTGTGTCTTGTATTAGATATTTTTATGGAAGAGAATACTATGGGAGAACGTAGAAATATTTATGGGAGATGAAGTCAGATTAACTATGAAAGATTTTGTTTATTTTAAAGTTGACTAAACAACTGCTACTGTACCTTGAGCAAAATATCAATGGTGGATGCACTAGTTGCTTCATCTGATGGGAATAGAATAGAAGCAGACTAGTCACTGCACTACACACACAACAATTTACACAGTTTAATGTTGCTATAAGTCATGAATTCTACTAGTATTTTTAAAAATCTCAACAGCAGTTCTAGAGAACATAATCAAAACTACAGATTTTGCTATCAAGGTTTCTGTCAAAGAAAGCTTGTTTGAAAGAAGTTCTTCTGCAGACATTTTTCTAAATAAAGAAAGAAAGAGAAAAAAATTCCAAAGTAATAAATCTGTTTTCATGAAACAAAAATGGTTAAGCATTTGCTTGATTAAATGAAATTTACTTACATTTTCTTTAAAGTGTTTTAATTTTTTTAATGTCTGTGGAGTATTTGTATAATACCATAATGTATATTTATGTAGAACTGAATTATAACGGTGCAAATATCATTATAGGAGAAAAATGACATTTTAATGTATATTGTTCTATCCAGTCAAATTGTGAATCATTTTGAAGTTCATTATAGCGATATTAATAAATTGTGTGGTTGTCTTAATGTTTTTTTATTATTATTATTATTATTTCATATCTAACTGAGCTTTTCAATTACAATCATCAATTGGTGAATTCCAAAAATGGATAACTGGACTTGGTTTAAAATTGATAATTGTATATGGTTTAATTAAGCCTATAGCTCCGAGTGATGAAAGCCTTTTAACACAGTATTCAATTTACTTGAACAAATAGTTCCTTGTACATATTTTGCTTATTCACTGTTGATATGTATGTAGTAAATTGACAGTAAAAATAACTGAAAACTATGGTACCAAAAGGAAAATTGTATAGGAACAAAGTAAATAATAGCCTCACTGCAACAAATACTTAGATGTAAATATGCTTGGGCTTCCAGTTATAAATTTTGTAATTTTGTCATTTATTTATATCCTATAAAAGCACACAAAATAAAATGAAGTTGTACAGTCACTACTGCTTTGTGCGCCAGTCTGTTATTCTTGTAGCACATAAAGGGCCTGTTCTGAAGTCCAATGAACTTAGTACAAGTACGCCCCTTGAAGTCAATGGGTTTTGCATCAGACAGAGTGTTCAAGGGGAAAATGCACATGCATACACAGGGTCATACATTCTCTTGATTAAAATTTACACAATTTTTGCGTTAAGGGCCCAGTTTTAGTTTAAAGTTTTACCCTTTTAAAGTCCTTAAATGTACTGGTTCTCAGGTACATCACTGAGCCGCCAACTGGCTATCCCACCCTGAGAGAGGCCCAGAGGTGGGAGTTGTTGGAACACGTTGACTGCAGATGTAGGAGGTCGTACAGGGTGACCAGATTTTCAAGCTGAAAAACCAGGACGCCTGTCATACAGGATAGTGACACAGCCCATGGGGACAAGGCAGGAGGAGTGTTTTAGTGGGGATTCTGTCTAGAGGCAACCAAAAGGATTTGGGAAGGGGGTGGACCAAGAGGAGGGCATGATTGGTCGATGGCAGGGTGGAAAGATATCAGGGAGAGTAGGTGGGTGCAAAGTATGGTGGATGGGTGGGTGCCAGATATCCAGGCTGGCTTGATGAGAGGTTGGATTTGTGCCAGGCAGACTTGAGGGTGACTGGCTAACTAGAAGGCAGAGTGAGTAAAAGGCTGCTGGGAAGGTAGGGACTGAGGCTAGGAGAAAGGCAGGAAGGCAAGGTCAATTAATGAATGATGGTGACCCTCCCAATGCTGTAAGTGAGGATAGGAGGCAAAGGCAGAAGTTCATAGCTCTAAGCAATGGTGGATTTAGAGTTAGTGGGGCCCTGTGCTCAGCTTCATTTTTGGGGCCCCTCCTTGGGCCCCAGCCAAAAAAAAAAGAACATTCTCTCTTACTTCCCTCCCACCCTTCACAGGGACTTTTGGAGGAAATATATTCCCTGAAACCTTACTACCAGGGTTTGGGGCGGGAATATGGTGACCAGACAGCAAGTGTGAAAAATCGGGACAGGGGGTGGGGGGTAATAGGAGCCTATATAAGAAAAAGACCCAAAAATCGGGACTGTCCCTATAAAATCGGGACATCTGGTCACCTTAGTTGGGAAGTTGGACAAGGGTTTTACTGGGCCACACATTTTCTAACAAGCCCCTTGAAGGACCCCACTTGGCAGAGTTTACCTGTGCTCAGGGGTTCCTTGTGCATGTTTGGCAAGGCTTCACTAGAGCCCAAAGAAACACCTATTGGGACCTGGCACGTTAGTTACCAGCTAGTCCTTATCGCCTGTAGCTTGTGTGGGAGGGCAGCAGCCCTTCCTCTAAAAAGCCTGATGTTCTAGAAGAGTGTGGGATAATGCCCCTTTCATGGTTCCCCCCTCCCCCACAAGAATGAAGATGGCGGAGAGGGGTGAACAGCCACAGCCAGAAGGCAACAGAGCATGGCAAGCCACAGGGCCGGCTCCAGGCACCAGCCGAGCAAGCTGGTGCTTGGGGCGGCAGCTTGTAGGAGGAGGCATTCCGCCCAATCCTAGGGCGGCATGGCCACTTTTGTTGTTGTTGTTCCACTCCAGCCGCCCTGTAGGGGGCAGTGGTGTGGAGGACGGGAGCGCCCTGCACCAAGCCCGGCAGGGCAGCCCGCGTCCTTTCCTCCCAGCTGACCGGAGTGGTGCGGAGCCTTCCCGGCAGGGGGCACGGCGGGAGGGGCCACGTGGCAGCGCCCCGGTGAAGCCCTGGCCGCCCCACTCCCTCCCCCTCCCCCCGCTAGCCGGGGCACATCTGCAGGGCAGGGAGTCCCCTTGTACCCTGGCTCTGGCCGCGCCGCAGGTTTTTATTTTTATTTTGCTTGGGGTGGCCAGAAAGCCAGAGTCGGCCCTGGCAAGCCACTACCCTTTGAGACACCTAAGGTAAGAGGAGAGTTTGGGAGCACACTCAGGCCAGTTTTGAGGGACAGAGAATCTCAGGCTTTGGAGGCACTGATGCCAGGACTAACTGGGATACCGTGCTGGATGAGTTGGCAAAAATGGCGGGGGAGTGGGTGGACACCAGGGACGGGGATGAGGGGAGCGTGAGTCAAAGTGAGGTAAGCAGGGGAGATGCTGGGTTTGAGGTAGCTACTTGGATGTGGCGGACTGGAGCAAGCATCTGGGAGCTGCTAGAATGACAGAGCTTGAGGAGGGAAGCAAGCTGCCAGGGGTTAGTTTTGAGACAGGCAGGAGCTGCTGTGGTGCAGAAACAGAGTGATGTTTGGGGTAAAAGGCGGGGCTGGGGAGGCAGGAGTGGAGGCAGGGTGCCAGGGTGGAGCTGGGTGAGGGAAGATTATAGGAAGTAGGCATGATCACCGGGGCCCAGATCCACAAAGGTACTAGGGTGCCAGTGTGATCGGAACCGTGTTGGTGTGTAAACTCATTTGGCAACTATGTTTTCAGGGTAAAAGTTCACTGGGTGCCTAAGTTTCTACCTTTGGGAAAGTGCAGTGGTGCCTCCCTCTAGGCATCAGAGCACCTACCTCCTGCCTAAGACCCAGTGTGATCTGTGAACCAGGCATTCCTCCACCTAGCTCACCTCGTGGCCCAAACCACAAGGCGTGCTCAGAGCTTGCCTACAGGATTGGGTCCCATTCAAAAATGAGGACGAGGTGGTGGTACTGCTCACCATATAACTTTTAGCTCACTGGTAGCACCCTCAGCTTGGCTGTGGGAGACAGAGGTTCAATTTTCCCTGATGCAGAGAAAAGATTTGAACAGAGGTCTTCCAAGCCTCTCAGGTGAGTGCTCGAACCACTGAACTATGGGCTAGCCTGATGGGGGAAGGGGGCTTCCTCAGTCTCTCCTGTTGAAGATGTTCCATTTTGGATAGATAACCAAAGAGTCATTGGACCAGAAAGAGAGAGCATGTGTGTCTATCTGCCTGGTGGTGAGGGCACCCACCTGGAAGGTCCAGTTCCCCTGCTCCGATGACTCTAATTATTTATACACAGTGGAACAGCTTCAGCAAGAGAGTTTGAAACAAGCCCACCTCTGAACAGCCCACAGCTCAATGGACAGAGCACACTCTTGAGAGGTGGGCAACCCTTGTTCAAATCCTCTCTCTCCCTTTCATAGAGAGGGGAGATGATTGGGAAATGCTCCAGGAGATTAGAGAAGTTATAAAAATTCAAAATAATGGGGGATTTCAACTCTCCTGATATTGACAGGGTACATGTCACCTCAGGACAGGATGCAGAGCTAAAGTTTCAGGACACCATAAATGACTGCTGCGTGGAGCAGCTGGTCCTGGAACCCACAAGAGAAGAGAATTCTTAATTTAGTCCTAAGTGGAGCACACCATGTGTGCTAGGAGGTGAATATAGATGAACTGCGTGGTAATAGTGACCATAATGTAATTAAATTTAATACCCTTGGGGTGGGGAGGGACACCAAAGAAGTCTACCCAAGTAGCATTTAACTTCAGGAAGGGGCACTGCACAAAAATTAGGAAGCTAGTTAAACAGAAATTAAAAGGTACAGTCACAAAAGTGAAATGCCTGCAAGCTGCATGGACACATTTTTAAACAATATAACAGAGGTGCAAATTAAATATATACCCCACATTAAAAAAACATAGTAAAAGGGCCAAAAAAATGCCACTATGGCTAAACGAAATAAAAGAAGCAGTTGGAGGCAAAAAGACTCCTTTAAACGTTGGAAGCCAAATCCTATTGAGGAAAATAGAATGTACCATAAGCCCTGTCATGGGATAAGTGGGAAGATCCTCTCATCAATCAGTCACTGGTTAAAAGAGAGGAAACATAAGGTAGGAATAAATGATCAGAATATGATAGAGGTCTATACAATCATGACTGGAGTGGTGTGGAGAAAGTTATTTACTCCTTCACATAACACATGAACCAGGGGTCACCCAATGAAATTAATAGGCAGCAGGTTTAAAACAAACAAAAGGAAGAACTTATAACGCACAGTCACCCTGTGGACCTTGTTGCCAAGGGATAATGGGGTTCAAAAGGAAATTAGGTAAGTTATTGGAGAATAGGTCCATCAATGGTTATTAGCCAAGACGGTCAGGGATGCAACCCCATGCTCTAGGTGTCCCTAGGCCTGGAGTGCCAGAAGCTGGGGTTGGACGACCGAGGATAGATCACTTGATGATTGCCTGTTCTGGTCATTCCCTCTGGGGCACCTGGCACTGGCCACTGTCAGAAGACAGGTTACCAGGCTAGATTAACCATTGGTCTGAGGCAGTATGGCCGCTCTTATGTTCTTATGAGAATTGAACCTGAGTCTCCTACATCCCAGCTGAGTGTTCTAACCTCTGGGCTGAAAGGCATAAAGTCACCCCTGCCACATGCAGCCATTTTGTATGGAGAACAGCAGGCACATTTAAGTCCTTCTTACAAAAAACAACTTAGGCCCCCATGTTGCCTGTTTCCAAGAGAGGGGTTCCTGGCTATGAATAGCAAGCAGAGTGTGGTACCTCCCTACAGCTTGGACGAAGATGCCTAACTGAGCAAAGGGAGGGAGTAAGGACACATCCCTCTCATTGGCATTTCAGGTGGTGAGCTAGTTCCCATGCTGGCTTTTGTGGATTGCATTCTTCGCCACCTCTCTCGCCTTGTTTTTTTTATATAGGGAGCCTCGGGACTCTGTCAAGCTTTGTGGTTCCCACTGCTGTTCAATGATTTTTTTAAGCACCTGAAAGTTAGTCATTGCAATGCTGAGTGTTGCAACCCCTAAGTCAGGCTTTGTAGAGCCTGGCCTGGGGCTTTGGGATTAGGTCACTGACCTAGGGGCTAGAAGAGCCATTGTTGCACTGAAGGTAGAGAGTGACCCTGTGTGCCTGCACACCCAACAACTAGGGAACATGGGCTGCAGCTCCTGCTGAGCCATAGCATTGCACAGCAACACCCCTGTCCGTTAGCTCCCACAGCTCAGCAGTAGTGGCCATGACCATCAGGCTGGGACTGTCGTAAGGTCATGCTGGATTTTTGTCATTGTTTGCAGACAGCAGCCAGAGCCTGGACAGAAAGTGGAAAGCAGGAGAGGGCGGCTTAAAGAGGTAAGCGAAGGTGAACCTGTGACAATAGGACGGGTCTGGGTCAAATTGTGAACTCCATTTTGTACTAGATGACACCTGTACAACACACCAGGCTTTAATTTGTAAAATATAAAAAAGCCAAAAAATGGCTGAGAATTTAAACATTGGATGGTAACAGCTCACAAACCCCAGGGATGATTCAACCCGGTGATATCCTAAACAAAGGAGCTCCCAACCATGCTTATAGCTGTTTCTGTCACATCACATTGACTCGTGGTAGGCTGCACAGCAACTCTGATTATATAGCTTTTAATTTCCCTTTTGGATTATGTGCTGAACTCATGCACAGGTATCTGGGACCTTACACTGATGAGGCAATTTCACAGGTGTAACTGAGGGACTCTTTTTCATGTACAATTAATACACTGTAGCCTTTAACACCACAGGCACATCTACTTGTAAAATATTATGGACAGACCAGGGTAACTCGCCAGCATGGCTACTTTGCATTATGCCTGTTCAGCCGAATCTGGCCCTAAAACAGGGGTCGGCAACCTTTCAGAAGTGGTGTGCCGAGTCTTCATTTATTCACTCTAATTTAAGGTTTTGCGTGCCAGTAATACATTTTAACATTTTTAGAAGGTTTCTTTCTATAAGTCTATAATATATAACTAAACTATTGTTGTATGTAAAGTAAATAAGGTTTTTAAAATGTTTAAGAAGCTTCACTTAGAATTAAATTAAAATGCAGAGCCCCCCAGATCGGTGGCCAGGACACGGGCAGTGTGAGTGCCACTGAAAATCAGCTCGCATGCCATAGGTTGCCTACCCCTGCCCTAAAAGTTAAGATTGACTGTTGATGATACATCATCGCTTCAAATTATTAGAAATATTACACAGTAAGATTCAATTTGGGTTTCTTGTCCAGTGTTTATGTATTTTTGACATTTTTAATCTTTTTAAAAAAGACACAGAAATTCCAAGACAAAAACTGTTAAGAATAGGGAAAGGGCACATTAGTAACAAAGTAAAATACATTACAGAGATGTTATAATCATCCCCAAAACAAGCATTATAAACCCTGGAAATTCAGAGTTAAGGTTAACATCCAAAGAAATCCAAAAATGCTAAGATATAGAAATGGACAGTAAGGGCACTTAAACAACCTTAACTCTGTCCTGTAGTGACACCATGAGGAGAAGAAATTGATTAAACTGGTTTTTAAAAACAAGTTAAATTTCTTGAAACTATGAACACTACAGTGCCTTATGCAATAACCACACTGCATTGCAGTTTTAAGGTTGTTTGGGTGTCCTGTGTTTTACCATACCTTAGCATATTTGAATATGTTCAACTTTAAACCTAGGAAATTCATTGTTATGAGACAACCCTATAATGTATTATTACCCCCAAATTACTGTTTGTACTCTTACCCTTATTTCTATTTTAACATCATTTTTATCTGGGAGTATTAATCTGGCTGTGGTTGGAGTTATGGTTTTGTGTTTGAGGGGGACTGTCAGGAATCAGATGTGTGAATGGTTCTGTGTCAGAACTGTAGAGAGTTTGTGGTGGAATGCTGGATTGTGTTTGGGTACTATGGCATCTGAGCAGAGATTGGTATGAATGGCAATACTGGTGTAACTGCTGATCCTTCTCCACCCCCAAAAAATGATTATACTGATATGGCTGCCTAAATGCATTTCCTAACTCTAAATTAAGAACAATTTCCTGTGGGAACACACCTATTGTAACGCCCGTCTTTGCTTAATGTGTTGATATTTTCCTGGTCCTTATCTCCAGTGGCACTTGAATCTGATCACATCTGAACGACCTTGCATACAATTTGTTACCCCAGAGTGCCTCAGCTGCTGAAATGCCATCCATGTGTGTGGGAGAGGGTGGGTGGAAACAGTTTCTTGTCGCGGTGTCATTTTTTTAGAGCGCTGAAGAGACAACTTCCCCTCAATTTTTCCAGGGGTCTGCAGACCACAGGTTGGAAACCACTGAGAGCACACAAGAATAAAAGCTTTGTTCCTACTACAAAATAAGCAATGCTTTTGTTTTTACTGCTGCTGTAACTTACTGGAAATTCACCAGTCTAGAGCGCACCGCTGTTATGATTACAGGACTAGCTTCACCTCTGTCCTCTTTGTGGTTTCTGAATGCATCCTCACAACTCCCCCACTCCTACACTGGGCCATAGGCTAATGTAATCAACCACCTTTACCCAGTAGGTCTGGCTGAGTTCAGACACCTGCTGTTCTTCCCTTCAGAAGCTGTGGCCAGTGACACACACTGATCAACTAGCCTTCTTAAAGCAAAAGTAGTGTGTTTTTAGAATCCTTTTTCTCTAAATGCTTTGTTCCTACTGAAAAATAAACAGTCTACACACATTTCTATCGTATCAAGTCTGAAGTGCAATAGCAACTCTGCAGTAGCATCTCCTCACAGCACTGATTCCTCCACCAGCATAGTGAAGTGACCCATTCTGAAATATGAACCACCCTTTGCGGGAATGTTCGGGGCCAGTGGCAAAGGACTTAATGGGAGGCACACAGGTGGCATAGGCAGCTTTGCCAAGTCTGTGGAACTCCACAACTCCTAGTACATCTATGGTTTTTTTTCATAGATTCAAGGACTGGAAGAGACCTCGAGAGGTCATCGAGTCCAGTCCCCTGCCCTCATGGCAGGACCAAATACTGTCTAGAACATCCCTGATAGATATTTATCTAACCTACTCTTAAATATTTCCAGAGATGGAGATTCCACAACCTCCCTGGGCAATTTATTCCAATGTTTAACCACCCCGACAATTAGGAACTTTTTCCTAATGTCCAACCTAAACTTCCCTTGCTGCAGTTTGAGCCCATTGCTCCTTGTTCTATCCTTAAAGGCTAAGGTGAACAAGTTTTCTCCCTCCTCCTCATGACACTCTTTTAGATACCTGAAAACTGCTATCATGTCCCCTCTCAGTCTTCTCTTTTCCAAACTAAACAAACCCAATTCTTTCAGCCTTCCTTCATAGGTCATGTTCTCAAGACCTTTAATCATTCTTGTTGCTCTTCTCTGGACCCTTTCCAATTTCTCCACATCTTTCTTAAAATGTGGTGCCCAGAACTGGACACAATACTCCAGTTGAGGCCTAACCAGCGCAGAGTAGAGCGGAAGAATGACTTCTCGTGTCTTGCTCACAACACACCTGTTAATACATCCCAGAATCATGTTTGCTTTTTTTGCAACAGCATCACACTGTTGACTCATATTTAGCTTGTGGTCCACTATAACTCCTAGATCCCTTTTTGCCATACTCCTTCCTAGACAGTCTCTTCCCATTCTGTATGTGTGAAACTGATTTTTCCTTCCTAAGTGGAGCACTTTGCATTTGTCTTTGTTAAACTTCATCCTGTTTACCTCAGACCATTTTTCCAATTTGTCCAGATCATTTTGAATTATGACCCTGTCCTCCAAAGCAGTTGCAATCCCTCCCAGTTTGGTATCATCTGGGATTTAAAGAACCAAAGCCCCTGTGCATTTCAGGGGTACAAAGGAGGAAACCCTACCCTGACCGAGAGTTTGCAAGTTTTGTTCCCTTCAATAGGTATTGCTGTGGAAAGAGATATGATATGATCATAAGTTTGCAGATTTTTTACATGTTACCATATGTTGTTATTAATACATTTCCCAAGCCAAACTAAAATTTCCTGGCCAGACTGCTAACTTATTACACAAAGAGTTAAAGGCCCTTTTTAGTGGCTTCCATAAGCCAATCAGTTTGCATCCGTCTCCAGCAGTCATCCCCTGAGAGGATCTTTCTTTGGGTACTGTGATAGTCAATGACATTAGAAGCTCTAGCAGAGATTTCTATCTTTCCATCCACCACAACACGTAACTTTGAAAGGACGAACATTGTACCCTGAAGATTTGCCTCAAATTTATTGCTTCCAGTGACCAGCTATTGAGTCCCAGCAGCAGTTTGACAGCTGACCCCCTCCAAAACCAGCTAAATGAGTTTTATTCAGTCCCTCTTTTCACTAGTTTTAGAGCAGATGAAAGAACATAGTTTTTTTGCTTCTGTTTGAGAAATTAATATAGTGAAGCACCTACCAGGTATTTTAATGTTTTAAAATAATTTATGAAAATTTAGGTACCTCAAAGTAGCAAAGAAATATTGTGCCTATTTTTAAAAAATGGATTGAAGCTTTCCTAATACGTCAGCCAGAAGCTTACCTCAGTTCTCTTAATCAGCATAAGTTTATATCCTAATAGGTATAGTATTCACACCACTCATACTTCTAAACTGAAACTCTTGAGCAATTCACATGTTGGACAACTTACTTTTAGAAGTTGCTTCCAATATCTGTTGTTCACACATCTGGATCTATAAGCCTCAACTGCAGCCCTGTAGTCCTAAGTGAACTGCACAGAACATCCAATCGGGTCCCATGAACACACTAATGCTATTGCCTGTGCGCTGACCAACAGAGAGATGCAAACTTCAGAAGCTTTTTTTAAAAACAAACAAAAAACAGGAGGTAATTGCTGTATTCTGGAGATACAGGCCTATGGAAAGTTATCTATAATTGATCATCCGTTCTTTCTGCAAATGTTCTGTTAAAAAAACCACCACCATACGCTAGGCATTTTCTAATTCTATTTTAAAAACATGTCAGCTCCTCCATATTGTCTATTAAATCCCTCTCTAGGGATCGGTTGTTAAACCAAAAACAAATTTCCTCCTACTTCCCTAATCTTTCTTCTTACCCTTTGGAATGAGGTATATGAACATGAGCAAACACTCATAGTAATTTTGAGTTTTATTCTTTTCTTCATAAACTGTTTACTCTGACATGCCTGGGAAACGAAAATTACTTGTAATGCGCTCTCTTTCTGAAGGTAGCAGTTCCATACTCTTGGATCCCTACTCCCGATGCATAACAATATTCAGAATGCTTCACACAGCTAAAGGCTGAGCCAGTAAACTGCCCTAAACCAGCAGGTTTTCAAGAATACAAACATTTAATAAACTTTGAATCTAGTGGAGAAGAAGAATATGGATCTGCTATAATTACTACCAATTATAACTACAATAAGAATTACAGGTAAGCAATTTCCATTTTTAAAAGTGTAGTATAATAGATCCACACTCTTGTCTATTAGAATGCTCCAGAAATACCTATACAGACAATTGTGTAAGATGAAAAAAAATTGCTTGTTCCCCTACAGATACATTATAGCTTTGTTAGTAAGAGCAAACTACTTCCAAACAGTATATAATATTTACATATGCAGGTGTGTATTATAAAATATTAGATATACCACCTATATAGTATACACTCTCAAACAGCTGGAAAGTATAAATTTGGCTTGCCTCATTTTGAACCAATTTAAACACCATGGGTTCAAAAGTTCAATCTGAGCTCCTACACTACTATTGAGTTTTATGTTCATCTATGAAGAAACTGGAAAATGCCAAAGAGAAAAAATAGACACACAGACATACTGTGGGGAAAAGAGCACAAAAGAGAAAGATAGAATAAAAGCCTCAATAGATAGTGTATATAAGGAACCCATTTGTGACACCCTAGCTTGTGAGATGGAGTTCTCTCTAGTACATAGCATAAGTTTCTCTTCAGCTAGAAAAAAAATAAAAGTCTTCAATTGCTCTTGGAGCAGGACCACATACATTGGGTTGAAGTTACAGGGAAACAAGATTAACAAGCTAATTAGTTTTGTAAACACCGCCACTCCAAAAATCAGTTTGAAAGTATCACAAGACACTCAGATTCTCCCATCCGTTACACACACAAAGGTTTAAAAGAATACCAGGTTTTTAAAAAAAATTCAAACTCACTCACTCAACAAGACACAACCCACAAATATACTATAGAAATCAGGAGCAATGAGCTACTGTCAACCAGGAAATACATTTTATAACAGCAATAGCCAAACTTTGGTTTATATACCAATGCAGAGTATATATATGTAAAAATGATTTGTAAGTTTATGCAGAGAACACTATGTGCTGGCTCTAAAAAACTCTTGGATGGAAATGGAGCTGAGGTGCCTTTGACCACATGAGCCTTAAAATTATTAAGGACTATTAAGAAAAAAACATGGAAATATGTAACAGTCACTATGAGTTAAGTCTAGACAGACAGTTGGAAATTTTTTTTTCAAAGAATCTTATCTTTGAGTACGTTTCCCCTATATAACTGGGTTTGAAGCACTAAGGGAAACTGTTTATTGCCTCTCATCTTGGGCTACATCTGGGATGTCCAGTTATTCCCCTACTAGGAGTGGGGCATTGAAACTGCATTGAGAGCGTGAGAGTTAACAGAGCCTCAGAAAGGGAAAGCTACACATTGAGCGACAGAAGCTGAAGTACTGTGTAGAAGCCCTGTATTGACAGAGCCATTAAGGAAACAAGCATCCAGGTAGGGAAATTCTGCAGAGAGAGTGTTATCAGAAGCAGCTCTGGATTGAGAAACTGTTGGAACTCTCAAAAGCAGATATGGGGCAAGACCCTCACATTGCTCAGACCCCCTTCTGAAGCATGAAAGGGCCAGACTGGTGGCAAGGGGCTCTGAAAGCTCTGTATCCTCCTAGGGGAGAATTCTCCACAATGCCTACCCTGGGATGACAGCCATTAGGCTGCTTCCCAAGGCCTCCCTTCCCCATGCCCTAGTGTAGGGATGTGTACGGGATCAGGGGCATGGCACGACAAGGGAAGAAGGGGCTGAAATGACCCCATCTGGCACAACCTGCATCTTGCTTCTCGCTTTCTTATCCTGGCTCACTCCCTGAAGCCTGCTGGAGCATCAGCTGCTAGAAATGCCTCAGAAGGAGAAGTGGAACTGGGGGGACAATCTCCCCAACAATCAAATGCAGCCCTGTGACACGGCTGGGAATTAGACCAACACATTATTAAACTGAACTGTTAGTCTAATCATTTGAAATAAAATTTGGAATTTCCCTCAGGAAAACTCTGCAGTGTGTGTGTGTGTGTGAGAGATGGGGGGAGGGTGTCTGCCTGAACCACCAGTCCCCTGCTATCTGTGACTGACAGGATTCTTTCGGCCTCCAAGTTGCACACAAGTACTCAATAGATTTGGGGTCCTTAGCACAAAGAAATTAGAAGCAGTAATCAGTCTTATTAAAATGAATGTGTGATATAGAACATCAGATTAGAAAGGACAAAACCATGAGAAATGTAATTAAAGTGATAGTGCAAGTTAAGACAATGTAAGGTTTCTTGAAAACACTGGTATTGTGGTGGGTTTGTCTAGCCTTCCTCCTTGGTAAGGAAACTCAAGAAAGCAAAGATTTGTGAAAGGGTTAAGGGCAGCGTTTAAAGATAATGAAGTGACAGAAAACCTCTGCAGCAGCTTAGATAAGGAAAGTGGTTTCTGAAAAGAATACTTAAAACACATCATCATCCAGAGACTGAGGATGATGATGTTATTGATTTTAGCTGACGATAAGGAGACTAGATAACAAAACTGGAGATGTTCATTAATTGGTTTATTAGTTTTGGAGGGAGAAATGTTTCTATTTGATCTGGCACTACAAGAGATAATGGGAGTACTAACGCTATCTAGATAAGCTGCTTCTGGCTAAATTTTGTTCCTTTTGTGTTAATTGGAATATAGCTAAGCATCAAGGAAAACTACTGAATTTGCTGACCAAGCTGTATTTTCCCCCCTATATGTTGTTATAAAACTGTCTTAACTGCGTTATTGCTTTTCATTAAAAGAAATTGCTGGTATATTTGGTCCCTATTTCATTTTAATTTTTTTAGCAATATGATTTTATGTGAAGTAGCATGTAGATGTTATGTTCTCTCATTCTCCTTTCACAGCTCACATCTTCTATTTGTCTCCTCTGTTCAGAAACTTGAGCAACATTATTGACTCTTCTCTCATCAGCTATATTTACAAGGCTACCAATTGCCAGCTGTTGGAATTATTGTCAACAGAGGGCACCACCATGACACAAATTCAACCATAAGTTCCTTTATTAAATCCAAAGGCCAAATGGCATTTATATAATTGCTCTAACCATGCCTAAAAGCCTAAATAAGTACTACATCTAATCAGTAAAAGACATTCATAGACATTTGATTAAGATACTCACAAAAGGACTAGACCTTGGGGGTACTCATCCACGTTGGCTGGCTCCAACTTGGTTAGGGCAGGTATTATTAATGACTCCTTCAAGAGTTCACCATTTATACCTTTCAACAAACAGCAATGCCACTGCCACTTGCTGACTTCTGCAAAAAAACAGTTTTGGGCAATTTGGGATTGGACTCTCTTAGGCCAGGAACAGACAAGAATATGACTGGGCTCCTTTCTTCAATATAGCATTGGTATGTTAGGGGTCAATAAAAGTTTAACACATCACTAAACTATTCTTTGTCTGTTAGAACAGGTTTGGACAATTAGAGGCTTCTTTTATCAGTTACATTTTGAACTCAGCATATTTGCAGCTTATCTTGCCAGTTACATTTTTTCCTTTAAGGCCTTCTCACAACTGCTATAGATCTTTAACTACAAAGGACGTATTTCCCTTCATTCCTACACCAATGCCTTGTTTGCCTATATGAACTACTGCTTTGACTCTACCTCTACAGATAACCTCAATCATACCACCTTCTATTCTTGCTTTACAACTTCCTACACTTACTTTGCCAAGACTTAGCTGTCCAGGTTGCAACGTGTGCAGAATGCTACAGCCTTGCCTTCATGCACAAAACAGTGTATCCCACATCATCTCCTCCCTCAAATGCCTACACTGGCTCCCTATTCATTTTAGGACCCAGTTTAAAATTAAAATCCTCCAGGGATTCACTCCCATCTCTCACAGACTTTGTATAGCTCTATTTTGTTCCTCACTTCCTCCACTAATATAGCACCAGGCTTTTTCCTGCCCCCCCCCCCACCCCATGATCTCACTGCTTTTAGTGTGAGTGCCTTTGTGTTGTAGCTCATGTGAGACATCCTTCCTGTAGCTTATTACCTAATTGGCTGGCTGCTTTCAAATACATTTGAAATGCTGGCTGACTTTCTGTGCTATGCCTTTATGAGGAAGAAGCATGGAAGGTGAAGGTGGATTAAAGCCACATTTGCACCTTTGGGATTCTGGGCTGCTAGTATAGTCCCAAGTGTAAATTAGAGCTGCAAAGCACTGATGTAATTTATAGCCACCATCTATGGGCTGCTCTGTAGCCTGGAGCAGCCAAGAATCTCCTTGGCTGCTCAGTGCTCCAGCTTCCACTTGCTGTAGCATGGCTTGGGAGGGGCCAGCACAGGGGTGGAGTGGCATACAGGTGGCCAGAATCCCACCCAATACCTTTTTATATTCCTTCAACCTTTGTTATTTAATGCTGACTTTATTACTTAACTTGCAAAGCATTATATTATGCAGTTTGAAATTTCATTATATTTTATGTATTTAGATTGGTAACACACATGGAGAGATTATTTGTCTCTGCTTCTCTTTTGTGCATGTTGTTCGTGAAAAAGAAAAAGAATTTCAGCAAACTTTGCATTTTTTTCATCCTTGAACCCCCTGCCCCCATGAAGTATAAACTGAAGAGCTCCAAGATTTAGTCACAAATTAGGCTGAAGCAGCCTGGATTGTTTCTTAATGCTTTACATATACATATTCAATATACAAAAAAACCACACACACTTCTCTT
Organism: Chrysemys picta bellii; assembly: GCF_011386835.1. NCBI lineage: Eukaryota > Metazoa > Chordata > Testudines > Emydidae > Chrysemys > Chrysemys picta. Next base: position 86,094,388 of record NC_088791.1, on the reverse strand, counting down.
ACATTTATTTTTAATTACATTTTTTTACATGTCTGACTGTATAACTTCATTACATTACCCGTATTCAATATTGCTTTAATACAGTCTAATTGCAGAAGATTATAGATGAAGAAATGAAAAAGTTTGGTTGTCATAGAAAAAACACCAATATTTTAACATTTATTCTGAAATACAAGATGAACAATTATTGAAATTGAGAATTGATAAAGACACTTTAACATGTTAAACATCCAAATACTGACATTAAAAAGGTTTTTGCAATTAATTGCACAATAAGGAAATCACAGTTATTACTGCCTGAGCAAGTTAACTAACAGTCAGAATCAACTTACTAGAACAAGGCTTATTTTAAGTTTGATTAGAAATAGTTTATTTAATTAAATAGTCACAAAATCTAAGTTAAGAAAAAAGGCAGCTAGTGTAGAATATCTCAGACACATTATACCTTTTACAGGATCAACAAATATGTTAAAAAAATCACATACTTTGGGGGCAAAAAAGATTCCTCTGCAGAGGATCCCCTGTAAACAAAGCTGACCAGAATAGCACACATTATCATCTTCATGGCACGAACTGGAGTGAAAGCTAAACTTAAACAAAAGGAAAAATTCTATATTTGTAGTCACACCATAGACACCAGTATTTCTGAACAAAAGCCTTTTGACCCAATTCCATTCTCAGTTTAGCTGGCTATCATATCTTTCCTCCGACTAGAAAATGAGTACACAATCTCTACCAATGCAATTACCAATGCCCTTTGAGCGTGTGCCTAAAGGGAGCTGCAGCAAATTATCTTCTCCCTATGTAAGCCAAACTCACTACCCTTCTATAATGCACCTCATCTCCATAAGTCTGGAAAGCATGATGGTTCAATACAGTAGTACAAAGCAGTGCTGCTGTACCAGTGAGAAGCTACTTGATTCTTCTCTTAAATATTTTTATATTCCTCAAACAATACCAAGTTTGTACTGAAAAATGAAATTCTAACGAAGTCATTAATTCTTTCCATTCTGTATTCATTAAAACAATGTCACACATGCATAGTAAATTATCATAATTTTTGGTATTTTACAGTCACATTCAGGACCTGAAAACATTTGCCACCAGACTTCTACAAACTATGATTTCCATGTATTATACTCCTAATATGTCTTCTGCTAACAATTATCTCACCCTATCTGAATAAAACTTAATATAATTTTACCAACAGTGTAATAATAAGGTGCATACTTAGTATGCAAATCAAAATTTAAGGACAAACCATTAACAATAATAATGCTGATCAAAAACAAGATTAAATGCAAGCTCATTTGCAAAAATTTACATAAACATTATACATACAAACATTTAATGAATGCAGTACTGAAAAACACTTCACAGTTTAATGAATGTCAAATAGATTAGTGGAATTTTGTTTCCAGCTCAAAACTCTGTGTATCAGTTGCATGAGTTTTAATATCCACTGTGCTCAATGGATTTATTCCAGCATCTGTAGCACATAAAGAATACCAAGATTATCAATGGTCACGTATACTTTGAAACTAGAGGACACATATATTGACTTGAGGTTTGTTCCATTTGTGTAGAATGTTTGTAAGGATTCTCCAGTAGTTACATTCCACCACTATAAAAAGAGAAACATTTTAAATTAGTAGGAATAAAATATAAGAAGTTATAAAAATAGGTTTAGCATGGTGGGCCTAGTTGCCTGTCAAGTTTTCTTCCTTCATTCTGCATTTGAGGAAAGAGTCAACAATCTTACATAAAACAAGGGGTTCAGAGAGGGACAAAAATTGTTAGAAGCCTGAAAGATGTTCAGATTAGAAGATATTGAAGAGACTGAGGCTGTTTAATTTAGAGGAGACATGATAAAGGCATATATAAAATAAATGGAAGAAAGAAGATTAAGTTAGATACCCCTGTTACCCCTCTCTTAGTACAGGAGCAAATTAAACTGAGAAATAACATTCAAAACTGAGGAGATATATTTTTATATAACATAATTACTGTGAAAAGATATCATTAAGGCCAAAAGCTTAGTTGGGGTCACAAAAGGATTAAACATTTTAAAAGATAATGAGATCATTATCCAATTACATTAGCAGAATAGAAAATTTGTTTAAAAGTATATAAATTCAAGTTTTCCAGGGCATAAATTAACCACTAAATAGTAGGAATCAAGAAGAACTTTCCCATGGGAAGTTTACTCCATAATTATCCACAAACAAGTTTCTTGCATTAGCCAGTGTCAGAGACAGAACACTGGATTACATGGATCAAGGGTCTGGTCCAACATGGCAATTCCTAGGGTGCAGTTCTATGTTTCAATACTACTTTAAAATAATTTTTTCCACTCCCTCCCCTGCCCTTGCCCTCCAACATCTGCTGCCAACCCTAATATGTAGCTGATTCTGGAATTCTTAGCAAAGTCAAAAGGCCCAACATAATTTTCATTAATGACTTGGATAAAGGAGTAGGAGAGCATGCTTATAAAATGTGCAGATGTTATCAAGCTGGGAGGGGTTGCAAGCACTTTGGAGGACAGGTTTAAAATTCAAAATGACCTTCACAAATTGGAGACTTGGCCTGAATTCAAGATGATAAAATTCAATAAAGACAAGTGCAAAGTAATTCACTTAGGAAGGAACAATCAAATGCACAACTACAAAATGGGGAATAACTGTTTAGATGGTAGTACTGCAGAAAAGGATCTGGGAGGTTATTGTGGACCACAAATTGAATCTGAGTCATCAATGATGCAGCTGCAAAAAAGGCTAATATGATTCTGGGGTGTGTTAACAGGAATGCTGTATGTAAGACACAGGAGATAATTGTCCAGCTCTACATGACACTCGTGAGGCCCCAACTAGGAGTACTGGATCCAATTCTGGGCACCACAATTTAGGAAAGATGCTCTCTTCTACACTCTTTCCAATTTGTCCGCAACAAAAATGATAAAAGGTCTAGAAAACCTGACCTATGAGGAAAGGTTAAAATAAACTGGGCATGTTTAGTCTTGAGAAAAGAAGACTGATAACAGTCTTCCAATATATTAAGGGCTGTTATAAAGAGGATGGTGATCAGCTGTTCTCCATGTCCACTGAAGGCAGGACAAAGTAGTAATGGGCTTAATCTGCAGCAAGGTAGATTTTAGATTAGATATTAGGAAAAACTTTCTAACTATAAGGGTACTTAAGCTCTGGAGTAGGTTTCTGAGGGAGGTCATGAGTCCCCATCACTGGAAGCTTTTAAAAACAAGTTGGACAAAACATCTGTCAGGAATGGTTTAGGTTCACTTGACCCTGCCACAGTGCAGGCAGCTGGACTTGACTTCTCAAGGTCCCTTCTAGCCCTACAGTCCTATGGTTCTATGATATCCCATCATTTTCCACACATGGAACTCATACTAAAATCTTTGGAAGTTGTGTGTAAAAAAACAGATAATAGGATACAGCTCAATGAATCTAACCACAATAGTTACTGTAAATCTCTAAAGGATTAAACAAACGTAGCCATTAGAAGTTCCTCCACCAATGACAAATTTCAATTTCCTGTTTTAACTTGCATCCTTTCAGAGGATTTTTACAGTATGTTTTCCAAAGTACAGTGCCACATTATTATTATAGCCTGTAGGAGACCTAGTTAGAGACCAGGACCACATATCATCACCAACTCCTTTTAAACTCTTATGTATTTATGAAGAAAAAGTGAACACCCCAGTATTTGATGTTCAAATCTTACAAAATAAGGGTCCACTCCTGCAAGGTGCAGAGCACACAACTCTTTCTGAAGTTTACGTTTTGGAAGCACTGAACACCCAAGATTGAGGAGATCTGAGGGTGTTCAGCAATGATCATGCCCTTAATATAAGAACATTTGTTAGCAGGGGTATTTTGCTAACATCAGTTTCTACTCTTAATCATAGTCATTTAAGATTTGTCACTTCTTCTTGTGTTGTTTTTATTTTCTTCTTCTAAGTAAAACGAAACTCTATTGATTAGCCTATTAAATAGTTCTGTTACCAAGACGTTTGTTTTACCATGCTAGATACAACATCAGAGAGATTTAGAAATGCTCATGAATCCATTGATCAGCATAACTGATTATTCAATTCCATTTTCTCTGGCATTGCAAATACAGTGATTTATAGATCATAACTGGTTCAACATTTAAGATATATAGGAAAGCTTCCCACCAATGCTATATTCAAATAACTCAAAAGACACAATCGATTTTACTCAATTTTTTTTTTTAAACCTTTGGACAGAAACCAAGCATGAAAAAATGTCATCCCCAAAAGAAATCTGAGAAAGTTGTAAGCAATTAGAAATGGGGGCTGTGGGAGGGAAACAGTTATTAAAACTAAAATACCGAATATGACCAGGACACCAAAGGTGTCACCTTCCATTCCTGTACTTTAAATTAAAGCAGTATTTTGTGGGGCTTACCTTAAGATATCCTCCACATGACACAAGCATATTACTCTCAGGAGAAAAACAGAGATCTGTTACCCAGCCACCATGTGTTGATTCTCCTTCATCTACAGTAACAGGGGAGCAGAGATGAAGTAATTCACCTCCTGAGACATCCCAAATCTAAGAGAGACATAATTAATAATATATACAAACTATTAATGGCATTAAATAAAAAGGAGTATTGCTGCAAGGATGACAGGATTTATTTTTTTCTCTTTTTAGCACTAGAGAAATCTAACCTTTACTTCAAACATTATATTTGGTTGCAAAGTGAGCGGGCAATTCAGATAATAACTCTTAATCTTGTATCTTTATGGTATACGGAGGGTTTAATTCACAACTGACTCGCGGGAGACTAATTAGTAAAGAATGCCAGCCATCTATAGAGCACCATAATCATCACCACTAGACCACCATAAAAAAACCACAAAGTCAACATGACAAATATATTTTCTGCTTCCAGGAAGTGAGGAATGGGCATAAAGCCACCTTACATTACATTTTCTTCTTTTTTTGTGCAAATCATAAACTTAAAACAAAATACTCACAAGGAACCCCAAAAAAGGGAATCCTTTCCAATCAATCCATGAGTATATTTGTAAACCAGGAGTCCTTAAAATGGACAATCCAGAGTCCCACCACACAAGGAACATCAATGATAAAAAAAGAGTGCAAAAACAGGTGATCCAATCCAGAGGTACACATGCACATCTATTCTGAATGATCTTTTATTGTATTTTTGTAGTCTTTACCCTCTATTCAGTCTAATCTTTTAGATATTTTTCTAAAGCCTATAGTTTCTAGATGACTTTCAGTCAGTTGTGCACCCACTACAAAAAAATGCTGCCACCTTGATGGCAAAGGATCTACTATTTATTCCTGACCTGCAATATTCCCTAAATGGCATAGGGAAATTAGATAGGCAGAATATAATTACCCAAATTCATATCTGGCAAGTACACTGGGCTAAGCACCCCTAGAGTAGTTTTGACTCAATGTATTACTAAAATATCTCCAAATGTACCCTTATTTCTCCATTGTCGTCTCCAGTGGCCAAGAATTTGTTATCGAAGGAGAAAGTGCAGCACCGCACGCAGCCTTTGTGACCATTAAGCTCATGAAGAACAGATGAACTTTCAAAGCTCCATATCTAAAAATGAAACGTTTAAGAAAAAAAGTAAAGATAAGTCATACTTCATGGAAAATTTACACAATTTTATCTGTCCACTCCAACCAGAAACACGTGTTAACATAGGGATTAAAAATACTCAAAGTACATAAATCCCAGATTAATTAAATGTGAGAGGCACATATTGGTTAGGTATTATTTGAAAAAGTGTGCACAATTCTTTTATTATTACACATTTTAAGCTCAGGACCTGTCAGACAGAAAGTTCATGAAGTTATTAAGGAAAAGGAACTTCATGAAATCAATACAAAGATATTTTATAAGATCAAAAAATACACCGGAAGCACACTCTGGAGTGTAATACAATGGAACATGTATTAAGCAGCCCACTCACAGGGCTGACAAATCTCAAAGGAGGGGTCTTTTAATAAAGATGTCTATATATTTTCTTTGAAACTTGAAGGGAACCTTAAATGATCTATTTATTTGTAAAATAATACTTAAAAATAAGTTCCATTTCTCAAAATATTTAGAAATTTTGAAATGTGGCTTTTTTCTGAACAGGAATCAAACTGGAAAATTTTGACACTCTTTGGAAGGAAAATTCTGAAAAGTAATAATTTTGAATCATTAAGAACATTTAGTTTAGACAATATAATATAAAAATATATTATACACAATTTTTAAAAATTCTAAACAAAAAGTAATTTTAAAATGAAAAATCAAAACATTTAGACATGTTGGAACTTGTTTTTCGGGTTTTCTTCCAAAACAAAATTGGAGCAAAACAGACTTGATTTCACAAAGTGTTTTGATATTGAAGGAACTGCATATTCTGATGAAATACAATTTTTTATAAAAATATTTGAATTATAGTACTGCACAAAATAATTGTAATGTCTAAAAGCAGACTTGCAGACAATAAGGATCTGATTACTAATTAACACTTGGACATACAAGGGGCAAAATACAAAGTAGGCCAACAATTTTCAAAAACAGAAGCCTAAACCGAGATTCACAAATCCATTTTTAGGAACATACTTGATTTGATGTCAATGAGGGTTGCTGGGTGTTCAGTACTTTCGAAAATGGAATGGACATGAGCAACACATCTCTAAGAACAACAGTTACGAAAGGTAGGTAACTGTTTTTACTTTGAGTTCTTGCTCATGTTGATTCCATTCTAGGTGACTCACAAGCAATATCCCTGGAGCTGGGCTCAGAGTTCACAGGCATGCAGCTTGCAATACCGATCTACCGAAGCCAGCATTGTCTCGGGCTTGCTGGGTAAGTGCATAGTGAGATGTGAACGTATGTACAGACAACCAGGTGGCGGCCCTGCAGACATCTAAGCTTGGCACATGGGCCCTGAAGGCTGTCGACGAGGCTTGTATTCTGGTTGAGTGGGCGGTTACGATCGCCAGTGGAAGCACCTTTGCCTGGTCATAGCAGAATCGGATGCAGGCTGTGATTCAAGAAGAAATTCTCTGTGTGGACACTGGACGACTTTTCAACCTACCTGCCACCATGATGAACAACTGCGTCGACTTGCATAATGGCTTGGTCCTCTTGATGTAGAAGGCTAGCGCTCTCCTGACATCCAGGGAGGGCAACTTACGTTCCTCCTCAGACTTATGAGACTTTGGGCAGAAGACAGGCAAGAATATGTCCTGGCTTGTGTGAAATTGCGAAACCACCTTGGGCAGGAAAGTCAGATGTGGCTGCAACTAGACTTTGTCCTTGAACACTGTATAGAGCAGCCCTGATGTAAGTGCCCTAATCTCGGAGACCCTTCAGGCAGAAGTTACTGCCACTAGGAATGACACCTTCCAGGAGAGCAGAAGGGAACAGGATGCCAACGGCTCGAAGGGAGCTTTCACAAGCCGTGCGAGCACCAGATTCAGGTCCCAAAGAGGGACTGGGTCCTGGACTCGAGGGTAGAGTCGATTATGACCTTTTAAGAACCGGACCATCATGCTATGAGCCAAGACTGATCTGCCCTGGAACAAAAGGCGAAAGGCTGATACAGCAGCCAAGTGGACCTTAACTGATAAAAGGGACAAACCTTGGAGCTTGAGATGCATAAGGTAGTCCAGCATCAGCTGCAGCGAGGCCTGCTCAGACCTAACGTCTTGGGCTGAGGCCTAGCACGTGAATTGTTTCCAGGTGGCCAGGTAGGTCTCTCTAGTGGAGGGCTTTCTACTCCCTAGTAGGACCTATTGGACTCAGGCCAAACATTCCCGATCCTCAGTAGTTAACCACGGAGCATAGGGATGGAGATGGTTGAGGAAAAGATGGGGCAGATCCGGGGAGGTGACTGGGGCGTCGCTCTCGAGCACACCCTCAAAATGCCTGCTTCTGGCTCCATCGTGTTCCACCCAGCCAGGTTGTGCAGGTGAGCAGGAAGAGAAGGGCAGTGGTAACTGAACCCATTGTCTCTTCTCCTTGTAGATCCCTGCCGAGGCTGCTAAGGCCTTGGCAGTGGGGGCAGTTGGAATGGCTGCCTCGCAGACTGAGGCATATGCATCTCCTGGGAGTGGAGGGTGGCCCAAGCTCTTGTATGGACGACTGCATCTCCTGGGACAGGAGGTCTGAAGCCACAAGCTGTGCCACATGCCCCACCAAGGCAACCACCCTGGCCACTAAATCGAACTCATCCTAGGCCATCTGGATGGAGCACTGAGCTGCTGTGGTACCTTCCTCCACAAGAGCCCCGAACTCTTGGGCCATCAACTTGGGCATGGAGTCCTTAAACTTGTGGAGGGAGTCCCACTGGTGCTCCCTAAAGTTGTCTGGTGGGCTAGCACGGTAGAATCCCACCACCGTCTCGTTTGGAAAGAAGAACGATGACTGAACCACCAGGGAAGGGCCCAGGGCATCATCCCCTGCAGGGACAGGGGGTCTCGGGGTGGGAAAGTGTTCCTCCACCGCAGTACCCGCTGGTGCTTCCTGCGCCAAGCCTGGCGCCACCAGTGCCGATTGGGGTTTGTCCAACACGGCAACCAAGGATTGGTGAGACGGGGGAAATCAGCATAACCGGCATGCCCCAGGCATTCCAGTAAGGCCATTGCACTGGCCACTGGCCCTGCTGCCAGGTCAGCATTGCTGTGGTGGATGCTCCTTCAGAGCCTAGTTGCTACGGTGCTGTCTCGGCAAGGGGCTGAACTCCCTGCCTGTGTTGGAGAAATCCCCCTTCGGTGACCAGGGTGGGGTCATCGACGTCTGGGTCTGTCGGCTAACAGTCGCCGACCAGTGCCTCGAATGATAAGACCGGTGCTGGGAGTAGGGAGTGTGTTCCCAAGGTGTTGGGGATGGTGATGGACAGCACAAAGATAACCGGTGCCAAGAGCATGGTGCCCGCAACCAGTAGCGGCAAATCAGTGACCTGGGCTGACGTGGACAACAAAGACATGGCGACAAAGGGCTCTGCCTCGGCTCCAGAGACCGATGGTGCTCACTCGCCTTCTGGGAGGCCTTCATGGCTGGCTTACCCTTTATAGGGAGCCTTCACTGGGTCCATCACTGCACACAGTGCCGGCTGCAGCGGGAGAGTTCGTTGCTCTCTGGGCGCTGGGAGCTGAGAGAGCATTGACTGCGCCATCAGCCTGGGTCCTCTACTGCTCCCCAGAGTCGGTGGCGGATCCCTTAGGGGGGTAGTAGGTCCCCTTGGAGACGTGCCCCCTTGCAGCGTCGGTGTGGGTGGGCGGCCCAAGCAGGGTCCTTTGCCCAATGTCCCAACTTGCTCAGTGCTGGGTCCCTCTTCTTAGCCCTGGTTTATACTACGAGTTTAGGTCGAATTTAGCAGCGTTAGATCGACTTAACCCTGCACCCATCCACACGACAAAGCCATTTTTGTCGAATTAAAGGGCTCTTAAAATCAATTTCTGTACTCCTCCCCGATGAAGGGATTAGCACTGAAATCGAATTTGGGGTAGTGTGGACACAATTCGATGGTAATGGCCTCCGGGAGCTATCCCAGAGTGCTTCATTGTGACCGCTCTGGACAGCACTCTCAACTCAGATGGTAAACAGGAAAAACCCCGCAAACTTTTGAATTTCATTTCCTGTTTGGCCAGCATGGCGAGCTGATCAGCACAGGTGACCACGCAGAGCTCATCAGCACAGGTGACCTTGGAGTCCCAGAATCGCAAAAGAGCTCCAGCATGGACCAAACGGGAGGTACTGCAATTTCTGAATTGAATTGAATTTACTGCCACAGCAGGTCCTACAGATACCGATAAGGCAAAAGTGTCCGACAACTGCACACACCCAGGTGCACACACCTAGAATGGAATTGACGTGAGCAAGCACTCGAAGAAGAATATATTTTCCCTGAGTTAGCTCTGCCCCCTTGTCAAGGCACTTTACGGGGTTGGGGAAATCAAAGGACAGCAGGCTCATTAGTAAACTCTCAGTCTAGCCTAGCCGGAAACTTGGCTCAGAACACAGACCCCAAAACAGATCACACTATAACCTCGCAAGCACACAGCAAGTAAGCAAGCATACAGACAAACTAACAGATGGTCACCTGATACATATATATAATATGATATTTTGTAATGCATAGAGGTATTTGGAGTGGTTGTTTGCTACCTAATGAAGTTGGTCTTTAGCACAAATTCCAAGATACACTTACCTCATTGTGCAGATTTGTCAACATTATGTTTACTAACCTTGGCAGTTTTGTCAGCAGAGGTAGATGAAAACTTGGTGGCATCAGGTGAAATAGCACAAGAAAGAACAGCATCTTCATGGCAAACAAAATCTTCTTCTATTTTTCCAGTACAAATATTCCACACCTATAAAATATTATTAAAATTTAAAATATACAGGCTACTTTTGCAGTTTTTGATCAATTCAATATCTATAAAACCGTTCTAATACAACAATATACACTGGACTAAGTACATCAAGAACATCCATAAAAAAAAATGGTTGTGGCTCTTTACAGATATGCAAAATAGGAAGGGTGTAATAAGGAGTAGTAAGGTGAATAATTAGAAATACAATGAAAATGTAAATTTGAGCTTTTAAAAATGTTGCAGTTTATACTTTTGGTGCTAAATTACATAATGTAATGTAATGCAGAATTAACTCAACAGCAGAAAAAGCAAACTATAATCAAAATATTGAATTACTTTTTTTTTTTATTGCCATATCTTCCTACTGGACTGACTCTAAAACCTTTGCATTTCCTGAATATAGCAGTTGCGCCTACTTTTAATCCTTGTTTACACTGGGTTTTCTAGCATCCAGTATAGCTACTCTGGTGGGGAAAAAATAAAAATAAAAATCACACTTTATACTGATGCACCACATCTACAAAAGGAGCTTGCACTGGTGCGTGCGGCTATATCACATAGTTTCCACTACTAGGTAAAAACCTCGGCATAGACCAGGCCTAAGTTTCATTCTTTGAAAATTAAATATACAGTTTTATGTTTTTTTGCTACCAATTAAAGACACAATGCACCTTCTGTAATTTGTCAATACAAAGATATTTTATATTTACCTTAACTGTTCCATCAAATGACCAGGAGAGAAGTCTTGAATTTTCCAAAAGCCTAAAATTCTTCACTGCTTCCTTGTGACCTTTTAAAAATATATATTCTTCTGACTGCCAATTCCACACCTGCTTATAAATATAAAATGTGTAAGCTTTTAAAATAAACAATGGGTTCTTCGTCCACATTGCAAATATAATTTAACAATGATTAACTTGTTCTTTTCAGCAGAAAATATCCATTGTCTTCCAGTCCATGTAAACTATCGAAGGTACCTGGCTTTGTTGCAGCTCACCTTGGGTAAGCACTAATGTGAGCCAGTCACAAAAGTGTATTATAATGGCCACCTGGTAGAAAGTTCATGTGAATGAAGTAACTCTTGAGAAAAGTCTGAAAAGGGAAAAAGCCTCCCCAATAAAATTTGTATAATGTGACTTTCAATAACTAGCTACCATTATTAGTGAGTTTGAAAACTTCCCCTGCAAACTCAAATGTGGGGCCTAAAAACCTTGATTTCAACCGATAACTTTTCACACTTTAACTCAGATTTATTTTACCGTAAAGCAATTTTACTCAGATTTATTATACAGTTAAAATACATTTTTGATCAAATATCACTTTGTTTTAAAAGTTTGTATAGTTTTTTTCTTTTTAATTTCAGCAACTGTGCATTAAACATTCAAAGGATGTTACTTTATTTACAGAAATTATTAAACAGCTCAAGATTTTTTTTTAAATTATTTTAAACCTATAGCTTTCTGCACCAAAGAATAAGGGTTAGCCAATAGCCAAGAAAACTATGTGGATGAAAATCCAGAAAATTTAAGTGCTAAATTAGCCACTAGAGGGAATCCTAGAACAAAAAACAACTTGTCAGACAAGTTAAATAAAGGACTTAATAAAATTTTCCTTTATTCAGTAATACTTACCTCCACATGGGTGCAAAAAAAGAAAAATACAAAAAAAGAAAAGAAAAAGAATCAGACTTCAAGCTCAGTCCTAGCCTCCCATGTGCAAGTGTGCATCTCCGCATATTTAAGTCAGCTACCATAAAGGCACAATCAAGGGCCTGATCCAAAGTACACTGAAGTCAGTGAGTCTTTTAATTGACTTCAGTGTACTTTGGATCAGGTCCCAAAATTCTTAAATTACTAAATGGTTGAACTGTCTATTTTGAGAATCCATATTTCTTTGCAACTATGACACCTATTTCAGCTAAATTTTACTGAAAGGGTGTAATTCATTATTATGTGAACACAAAATAGAAAAGTTCTAAAACACACAATGGTCACCACACTACTTTAGATTTTACTAAACATTTGGTCCTTTCTAGGCCATCAAGCAAGTGCTCCTTTTTCTGACTTGGTTCTTTTTGTTTCTGTCCAACAAGATAAGTATGCACAAATAATTACTTAAAAGAAGCAATTTGCTGTCCCCATTCTATACAATTTTTTAAAAATGCAACATCTATCGGTCCTGAACTAAGTAAAGTCTGAAAACTCTACATATCCATTGATATCAAAGACCCAAATTTGAATGTCAGTGGAGGTTTATTTGTAACAAAATAAGTACTTCAGATTTTGTAACTTCAAATTATAAACCATCAGAGCTATTGAACTTGGTTAGTCCCTAACCCACAAGTCAGACAAATTATATTGAACACGAGCGTAGAGAAGTTGTGAATGATGCCATTAGAAAGACAGCCAGCAAGTTTCAATGGTGGGGTTAGGAGAAGTAAACGAGATGACCTTGCTAACAGACATCTACATGCCAGTCCACATTGCTCAATTGTGATGGTCCTCCATCCAAATGGACCATGAGACTAACAATGGTCAATATGGAAAATGCATGGAGTGTATTGAGTCTGCACTATCTGTAGTGTAAACCTACTTTTTTTTTAGTAGCTTTGAATGCTCCAATGTAAGTTTAAAACATATTCCACACCTGTATAGTTGAATCATCAGAGCTTGAAATAAGGGTTTGTCCATCAGATGTAAACCGGCAATGTTGTACAGATTTCTCATGTCCAGTCCTGGATTTGAAAACTCTCTTATTTGACAATTTCAAAACCTTTATAAGGAAAATCAGAGAGATCATTTATGAAGAATTAAAATACAGTCATACATATAATAAACTGAGAGAAAGACATGTAAGCAAAACATCTGAAGTAAAAATAATGGAATACTATACAGTACTACACAAAAGTGAGGTCTCAAATCTAAACCAGTAGGTGAGAAAAAAAATCCATATGTTAGCCTGACCCTTGGAAAAAGTGAGCAGATAATCTATATTGTTAAAAATTGGCTACAAGTCCTTCAATTTCCTTTGGGTATCAGACATGTATGTACCAACCTATGGGTGAAATTTTATGTGTGTTCATGTTTGTTGACTAATATATTCTGCGATAGCATATGTGCATCACATTACCAATATGTATTATTCGCATCATATAGATATCAAGTACGTATTAAGTACATAAAAGTAATATAAAACAGTTATATAGCCTTAATTGGCCTATGCTTTTTATAAAACCCTGCCCACTTATGTTAAGTATTCCATAACCCCCTCCATTCACTGAAGTAAGTTTTGGTTTAAGCAAACAGGGAAGCGGTCAAGACCAGGACAGATGAATGCTTTACCATAGCAACAGGAAGAAAGTTACTCTTGCAGACCAGTACTGAAATGTCCCAAAGGAAAAGCATAAAACATAAGATTGTTCTATCCTAATACAGACCTAGGAGGTGCCTTCACACCCTTTGGTACCTGGAATATATGTATTCGTAACAAAGAGATGAGGGGTACACCATAGTACCAAAAAAACAAAGTAAAAAGCTAATTGGTTAAATGCAGTTTCAAATAACGTATACAGTACCTTGCAGTTGTAAAAAGGTTGGATATGAAAAGATGGCTTTAGGTGGGTTAGCTTTGGAAGCATATCTTCTAAGGTGAATGTAATAATGCTGCACAAAATGTCTTCCTGGAAACTGGTATCTTATAAAACCTTTTTCTGTACTATATTATTATTGGCTTGTATCAATAAACCTAACTCACATAGTTTATTTGGTCTCTTAAATATATTTCATAACAAGCCAAAGTGTGGTCAAACTATTGACTATACAATTTATCAACATGTTATATGTTTCATGTTTTATGTTAACATGATTGCAACACAGCAAATTAGCCTCTAAATTTATGTTATGCTCAGCAATTAACAGATTACAGGCAAGTGCAATTTTTCAAAATTTGTAGGCACTTGCCTCTGTAATGAGAGATGTGAAATGAGTCAAGCGGTCAACAAGTGTAAGACACTATTACTATTAACACTCTACTTACTCCTTTTATGTGAGCGGACAAAAGTATGGGGATAAATGCCAAGACAGTTCTGATATTTATAAACTGGATAATAAATGTGTTAGTCTCCAAACATGCATGGCAGCAGGGAAATATATTGTTCTCCCTTTCCTAGTACCTCCAGTTGCATCAAGAATCTACTCAGGACATGAGGCTCTATTAAGTTCCAAGCAGTACTCTCTCTACACTGTGGTCTCCACGTTCTGGAACCCACTGTAGCTGTTCTGAGAGGGAGCAGAGGACAGCTAAAGGGGACCATGCAGGCAGCACAGAGGCATAGGCCCTCCAGTAGATCCCTAGATCCATGCAGATATTGGTGTCGTGATCCAACATCTTGCTTCTTTTGCTAGAAGGGGAGAAAACCCTGATGACAGAATTCTGAGGAAACTCCTCACGGATTACTTCTCAGTTTTCCTTCCCTAAAGCCATTCCCACTGTTTTTTCCTCATGGCAGGGAGTGACCTGGGTTGGTGTACTCATTGTTGGGTAGGGGAGCAGTTGATTCCCCATAATACAGGTTTATAATACCATTTCTTTTCGGTAGGGGAGCAGTTGATTCCCCATAATACAGGTTTATAATACCATTTCTTTTAATCTTCAAGAGTAAAACATACTGTGTCATCAAAAAGCAGTATCTGAATTACTTATCCTCTCTCTTTCTAGAATTTAAACAAGAATGTTACTTTTATGTTAAAGAAAGCTAGTCAAAAATCATTAGAAACACAAACCAGTGGATTTACTCAATACTGCCCAAAAATCAGGGTACAGTACCTTTACTGTTCCATTCTCCTCTCCAAATGCTGCATATTGAAGATCTTCACTTAGGCAACAGCAGCAAATAAGAGATTCCTGGGCTTCAGTCAGATAGTCAGTATGGCCTGTATTTCCATTAATTAGCTGCAACCAAAAATGTGGATTATTAAACTAGAGCAACTTTGTACAGCATCTTTACTTTAAAACACATGACAAACCTACATCTTTTGTGGGACCACCACTGTTTTAGCATACCTACCTGAACATAGGATATAGTACATTCAGATGTGCTTTTCTAAGGGTAGTGCAGACGCAATAAATCGATCCCCAATCGCTCTGCCGTCGACTCCGGAACTCCACCGTGGCGAGAGGCGGAAGCGGAATTGACGGGATGCGGCAGCAGTCGATCCCGCGCCGTGAGGACGCGAGGTTAAGTCAAACTAAGATACGTCGTCTTCAGATACGCTATTCTCGTAGCTGAAGTTGCGTATCTTAGGTCGATCCCTCCCCCTCCCCGCAATGTAGACCAGGCCTACCCCAGAAAGAAGTTATAAAAGCTGTATAAACTAGCTCTAGGCACTTGTTCTTCAGACAAAACAAATTTAAGTTGACAAGATTTTACAGCTCCTGCAAAACATTTTTCAAGTACATCAATACAGTCAGGATTTTACACACCTAGCAACTGGGTATGATTCAAAAAGGATTAATATACACATCTAGTACAGTAGGTCTTAACTACATGTCACCTCTGTCCACATCAGTTCAACTATCACTTTCATGTAATCTTCATGGAAAGATCTTTGGAATGCAATGATTTACAAACAAGTGAAAGCTTCTTTTAAACCAGTGGTCTCCAACCTTTTTACACCCAAGATCAGTTTTTGAATTTAAGGGATATGGGGTGCTGACTCCGGGAGGGAGAGCAGGGCTGGGGCTAGGGGTGCAGGAGGCAGCTCGGGGGGCTGGCTCTGGGAGGGGACTGGGTGGGGGGACGACACGTGTGGCATGTGGCTTTGCACATCGCCCCTCTCTGAAAGCACCGCCCCTGCAGCTCCCATTGGCCACAGCTACCCGTTCCCGGCCAAAGAGAACTACGGGGGTGGTGCTTGCAGGCAGTAGCAGGGGATACGCTTACCCTTACCCCCCCATTCCTGGGGCCGCGCTGGCTGCTTCCGGGAGCAGCATGGGGCCGGGGCAAGCAGGGAGCCTGTCTTAGCGGCAGCCCCGCTGTGCTGCCAGAGATCACGATCGACTGGGAGATCCTCTAGGATTGACCAGTCGATCGCGATTGACCGGTTGGTGACCATGGTTTTAAAGAGTCTCTGAAAGAAAAAAGCAAAAAGCAAAAAAAAAAAAAGCTTTGCTTACAGTAGTTTACAAACAAGATGTTAGGGATCTATTCTCCCATGGATATGCAAAAGTAACTATACATGTGTACTGAGGAAAAATAGCATGGTTTGATTCTTTTAACGCATGTATTGATTTTGACATGGGCTGGAGACTGAAACCTTTCACTGGGGAAGGTTATTCTAAACCAACAGCATTTGTGTGTGTTCCTATATCGGTCCCTTCCTAGATCCATGGCAGGTTTCTGATTCTCATTGGTTAACCTCCTTTAGATAATGAACATAGGTAATTTGTTCAAATTGTTTACAAAAATGTTAGAAGGGCTTAAAAAATTCACTATCAGAGGCAAAGTGGAAAGTTTTCCTTGGTGTGCAAGTAGGCACTGAAGTCCATCTACTTCTGAAAATCAGAAGTCAACTCTTTTTTTTAAATGGCAAGTGGCTATCTGTTCACTGGGAAGTAGTCTAAGAACCAACACATTCATATGCCAGTCATTAGATGGAAAGGACTTGGTCACTTCTAACCTTGGACACAATTCAACTTGCAACCTAGAGGAGAAATATTCTATACTTGATAATCAAACCCTCTGAGTCATCCAATCCCACTTCAAAGTTTCAAAAAATCCAACGGTGTATTTCTAGAAGTAGAGAATACTGAATCACTATAACTACTGCATAGCTCTATATCGCTTCTTATAAAAAAGTGGAAACCAGGTATACATGATATCAGAACTTGAGACTAAAACAGTTTCAAAGTCAATCATTGAAACAGAAAATCCCTAGAGTCTAACACCGCCTCCCCCCAAAAATTGCAATTGTATCGGTAAAATAAGAATGCTTTTAAAAAAAATTCTTGTTGCTGGGGGAGGAGGTTTCGTAATTTAAGTTATTTTATTTACACTCCTTTCGAGTATTCCTTAATGAAAAGGGGATAAAAACATGTAGACAGCAGAAGACACATTCTAATGTAAAACACTGCAAATAGTAAGATGACAAAACAAACACAAACACATATAAGAAGAGACAGTACTGAGTAAACAGGTAGACAGAACCAAACAGACAAGCAAGATTGGGAAAATGTTCAAGTATCTTACCAACCTTTTTCTCCATGAGGAATATGGTTATGCACTCAGATCCTCTAATACATAGATGCTCAAATGTCCAAAGACAGAAAAGGATGTTGGAAAAAAGGTCCTATAAAGGTCCTTTCCTATAAAGGTCCAAATAGTTGTAACAGATTTGCCCAATAGTAGGTAAATATTTGATATTTTCTTAAAATATAAAATAATGCAACCTAACAGTGTATGTCAAGTATACAACAGAACCTCACTTACCAACACTTCATCAATATACGCAGTCTCTTCCTACTTTACTGTAAATATTTAGTAGCAGAGAGCTGCAATGAGAGCTCTATTATACCTTCCACTAATTTTACAACATATACTACAAAATATTATAACTAGACAAAAAGCTTTGCAAAAGAACCAAATACATTTTGTAATGTGTTATTCTTGCTTTAAAACAAGAAAAGTTATGCTGCTTTTCTAATCTAGTTGAACAAGGACTAAACCCTGTGAGGTACTGAGTACACTCCCCTCCCCTTGAAGCCTGCTGGATTTGCAAAGCATGAACACAGTCACTGCAAAGTCCCTAATGAAGATGTTATATTAGTCTAAGGTATTATTGTAAGGTGGGCAATAGATATAGAGCAAATGTACAGTACAGATAAATCTGTACCTATGACTTCTGAAGTTACTTTGAAAATAAGATTTAATCTCTCTAGTTTTAATCTAGTTCAAACAATGACATAAAAAAGGCTATGAAAAGCTGTTATTTTAAGTTCTAGTGATGTAAATAGTAAGACTAAGTCACTAACTATATGTGATCTCAATTCTGGTAGATAGGATGTGAAATTCAAGAGTTTATATAATTTAAAAAAATGAAAACACCTGCAGCGATGCTTATTGTTCACCCCAAGCATTCTTAGCCCACATACTCGGATACTATTTGGCCCAAATTTCAGAAGTGCCGACTCTTCACGTCAAGCTTTTAATTTTCTCTATTGTTCTTCTATAAAATTTTAAAAGTTTTTTTTTTCCCCAAACAAAAAAGTAATGCTGCAGGGTAAGCGCTGTTGAGAGACAAAGCCTGGCTGCAGTAAGAAGTTGAGAGCTCAATTCTACTCTTTGAATTTCTGCTTAACATTGAACTGGCCTTACAAGTCACAGATACATAGATTCCAAGGCCAAAAGGGACCACTGTGATCATTTACTCTGACCTCCTGCATAATACAGGCCACGGAATTTCCCCAGAATAATTCCTTTTGAATTAGAGCATGTCTTAAAAAAAAAAAGAAAAAGAAAAAAGAAACCAAGATCCAATCTTGATTTAAAAATTGTCAGTGATGGAGAATTAATCATGACCCTTGATTAATTGTTCCAGTGATTAATTACCCTCAATGTTAAAAATGTACACCTCATTTCCAGTCTGAATTTGTCCGGCTTCAAATTCTAGCCATTGGATCATGTTATACCTTTCTCGGCTAGACTGAAGAGCCCATTATCAAATATTTGCTCCCCAGGAAGGCCCCTTACAGACTGTAATCAAGTCATCCCTTAACCTCCTCTTTCTTAAACTAAATAGATTGAGCATCTTTGAGTCTACCACTATAAGGCAGTGTTCTTCATTACAAGGCCCGTGAGCCAGTGGCGGTTCCTATTGACCCTAAGAGCGGCTCTCTAAGTCCCCTCTAAGCTGCGTGGCCGTGCAGCAGGCTATAAATAGCCATGCAGGAGCTCTAAAGGGCCACGCAGCAGGGACCTTGAGAGGAGAGAGGTAGGGAGTGGGTGGGAACTGGGAAGGGGAGCAAGTTGGGGCTTGCAGGGCTGCTGCGGGCCTCTCCCCCGGCGCTCCCTGATGCTGGAGGGGGGAGAGAGGGCTCTCCCCCTGGAGATCCGTGCTGCCTGCTGGCAGGGGGGGAGAGACCCCTTCTCTGGAGCCAGCTACTGTCGGTAGGGAGAGGGCTGGGGGGAGTCCTCTGGCCCCAGCCCAGGGGCAGCCTGCCAGCACCCCAAACTCCTCATCCCCAGCCCTACCCCAGAGCCCTCACACCCCCCCCCCCCGCATCCCAACCCTCTGCCCCAATCCTGAGCCCCCTTGTGCACCCTGAACCTCTCATCCCCGGCCCCGCCCTGCAGCCCTCACCCCCAGCCAGAGGGCTGAAAAGAAAACAGAGGAACAAATTGACCAATGGACATTTGGACTGCCTTACTAGGATTGCGATGACAGATTACAAATACTGCATGAACAAAGTCAAGGAGGAACAGGTACACTCTCGCTCATCCAGTTTTTAAAGTAAGTTTTGCACTATCTGCTCTTAAAAAGTTAACTCGCATAGGTGCCTTTTTAATATATTTTCCTGGTTATTATTTTATAAAAGGAGTATCATTTTATTGTACAAGTAGACTGTTTTAGTTATACGAGTGGCTCTGTAACATTACATCATTAAGGAATAGTAAGCAATGTGTTAATTTAGTAGTTGATGTGGCTCTCACACTGCAGATTTTTTGCCAAAGTGGCCCACGCTTCAAAAAGAGTGAAGAGCACTGCTATATGGCATGTCTTCTAATCCTTTAACCATTTTTGTAGCTCTTCTCTGAACCCTCTCCTATGTCCTTGAATTGTTGACACCAGAACTGAACACATTATTCCAGCAGCAGTCACATCTGAATCAAATACAGAGGTAAAATATCCTCTAGCTCCCTACTCCTACTTCCCGTTTATCGATTTATGGACCACATTAGCCTTTTTGGGCACAGCATCGCACAGGGATCTCATCTTCAGCTCTACCCAGGGCTGACAGGGGGGGGGGTTAGGGGGAGAAGCGAAGCTGGTACAAATTATCGGGGCCCGGCGGTCCGGAAGGGGGCCCGGCTTCCCCCCCTCTCGTCGGCCCTGTTTAGCCAGTCCGCCCTTGCTGGGGGGCTGGAAAAAATTTTTTCACCACGGCCCGAACCCGCTCTCGGCGGCTCTGGCTCTACCACAATGCCCAAATCTTTTTATGATTTGTCAATTTCTCTTCTTCATGAAGGGGCATATAAATTGGACCTCTACTTGTAAGGTTGGGTCTCCTCCGTTGATCGGATGGAGGTAATTCTAGATCTAGGTGAGCCTGGTCGGTACAGGACTTGCCCACCATCTTTCCTCTAAAACAGTTCTTCCATAATTACCACAGAAACTTGTTATATTTCAGAAATACATCTGTTAATCATAAGTAAGTAGATCATGTGTTACCTTAGAAAAGAGTCCAGTTATGCTATTGCATATGAGTTGCTTGGACAAATAATGTTGGCAAAAATACATTAACACTTTCAACTAATTAGATTCACTATTCCCCCTCCCTAAAAAAAATTTAAGGGTGGACTGATCTGAAAAGAGAATACATTGATCAGTAAGACTTTGTCCCATTTTCCCCTTTGTGCTTATATATCTGCTCTACTTGTGGGAAATAGCCAGTAGTGGAAAGAGCAAAATAAGGGAGTATGGATATGTAAAAGACGGTTACTCACCGTTGTAACTGTTGTTCTTCGAGATGTGTTGCTCATATCCATTCCATTAGGTGTGCGCGCGCCGCGTGCACGATCGTCGGAGAATTTTCTACCCTAGCAACACCGGCGGGTCGGCTGTGGAGCCCCCTAGAGTGGCGCCTTCATGGCGCTGAATATATACCCCAGCCGACCCGGCGCCCCCTCAGTTCCTTCTTGCCGGCTACTCCGACAGTGGGGAAGGGGGGCGGGTTTGGAATGGATATGAGCAACACATCTCGAAGAACAACAGTTACAACGGTGAGTAACCGTCTTTTCTTCTTCGAGTGCTTGCTCATATCCATTCCATTAGGTGACTCCCAAGCCCAACTTAGGTGGTGGGGTCGGAGTGAGACATTGCTGTGTGCAAAACCGCTGATCCGAAGGCAGCATCGTCCCTGGACTGCTGCACTAGTGCATAGTGAGCTGTAAATGTGTGGACTGATGACCAAACCGCCGCTCTACAAATGTCCTGGATCGGAACTTGCGCCAGGAAAGCCGTCGAGGAAGCTTGGGCCCTCGTGGAGTGAGCGGTGAGGTGCGGTGCTGAGACACCTGCCAGGTCATAGCAAGTCCGGATGCAGGACGTAATCCAGGAGGATAGGCGTTGTGAGGAGACCGGTAAGCCTTTCATTCGGTCGGCCACTGCAACGAAGAGTTGCGTCGTCTTTCTAAAGTGCCTTGTGCGGTCAATATAGAAAGCCAGGGCCCTGCGTACGTCCAGAGAATGCAAACGTTGATCCTGGCGAGTAGCATGTGGTTTAGGATGAAAGACCGGGAGAAATATATCCTGGTTGATATGAAAAGGAGAAACCACCTTAGGGAGAAAGGCAGGATGTGGACGAAGCTGCACTTTATCCTTCTGGAAAACCGTGTAAGGGGGCTCGGATGTAAGCGCCCTGAGTTCAGAAACGCGCCTTGCTGAGGTGATGGCTACGAGGAAGGCTGTCTTCCAGGATAGGTACAAAAGTGAACAGGTGGCCAGTGGCTCAAATGGAGGACCTGTGAGCTTGGAGAGAACCAGGTTGAGGTCCCACGTCGGAACGGGTTGACGTTGTTGTGGGTACATCCGGTCTAAGCCCTTGAGGAATCTAACGACCATCAGGTTAGAGAATACCGAGGACGCGAGTTCTCCTGGGTGAAAGGCTGATATAGCGGCCAGATGAACTCTAATTGAAGATATCGCCAACCCTTGCTGTTTTAGGGAGAGGAGATATTCCAATATAAGAGGAATAGGTGCCTGTAACGGGGACGTGGCTCGTTGTTCGCACCAACAGGAGAACCGCTTCCACTTGGCCAAGTATGTGGTCCGTATTGAAGGCTTCCTACTGCTCAGCAGAATCTGTTGGACCGAGTGCGAGCATTGTTGCTCTGCCTGGGTGAACCATGGAGCAACCACGCCGTGAGGTGGAGCGATTGCAGGTCGGGGTGACGCAGCCGGCCGTGGTCCTGCGAGATGAGATCTGGACATAATGGAAGCGAGAGTTCCAACAGTGTGGTGTACCAATGTTGTCTCGGCCACGCTGGGGCGACCAGAATTACCTGTGCCTGGTCTCTGCGCAATTTGAGTAGTACCTTGTGGACCAGAGGAAACGGAGGGAAGGCATAAAACAGGTGGTCTTTCCAGGGAAGGAGAAACGCATCCGAGAGGGAGCCCGGAGCTCGACCTTGCAGGGAGCAGAACACGTGGCACTTCCTGTTGTCTCGAGATGCAAACAGGTCTACCTGGGGAAACCCCCACTTCTGGAAGACGGAATGTATGATGTCCGGCCGGATAGACCACTCGTGCGTCTGAAAGGACCTGCTGAGTCGGTCCGCTAAAGTGTTCTGGACTCCAGGGAGGAACGATGCCGTGAGATGGATTGAGTGGGCGATGCAGAAGTCCCACAGGCGAATGGCCTCTTGGCATAGAATTGACGAGCGTGCTCCTCCTTGCTTGTTGATGTAAAACATGGCCGTGGTGTTGTCGATGAGAACTAACACACAGCGGCCACGTAGGAGATTGAGAAATGCCTGGCACGCCAGGCGCACCACCATCAGTTCCCGAACATTGATGTGCAGGGCTAGCTGAGGTGCAGTCCACAGGCCCTAGGTATGGTGCTCGTTGAGATGGGCGCCCCAACCCAGAGATGAAGCGTCTGTGACCAGGTGCAGAGAGGGTTGTGGGGCGTGAAACGGCATCCCCTCGCAAACCACATTGTGATCTAGCCACCAGGTGAGGGAGGTCAGGACCGAGTTCGGGACCGTGACCACCATGTTCAGGCTGTCCCGATGTGAGCGGTATATCGATGACACCCAGGTCTGGAGTGGGCAAAGCCGAAGTCTGGCATGCCTGGTTACGTATGTGCAGGAAGCCATGTGACCCAGCAGGGTAAGGCACGACCTCACCGTGGTAGTTGGGAAGGCCTTGAGCCCTTGAATGAGGCTCGTGATGGTGCAAAAGCGGTTGTCTGGCAGGATGGCTTGTGCACGTCTGGAGTCTAGGACTGCGCCGATGAATTCTATTCTCTGGGTAGGTTCTAGAGTGGATTTGTCCTTGTTGAGTAGGATGCCCAACTCGTTGAATGTGTGCACTATTATGTGGACGTGAGCTCGAACTTGCTCTTTGGTGCGACCGCATACCAGCCAGTCGTCTAGGTACGGGAACACCTGTATCCCTTGCCGACGAAGGTACGCTGCCACGACAGCCATACATTTCGTGAACACTCTTGGGGCCGAGGATAGGCCGAAGGGAAGGACTGCAAATTGGTAGTGCACCTTGCTTACCACGAATCGCAGGAAGCGTCTGTGAGGCGGGTAAATTGCGATATGAAAGTATGCGTCTTTCATGTCGAGGGCGGCGAACCAGTCTCCAGGATCGAGGGAAGGGATAATGGCCCCCAAAGAGACCATGCGGAACTTCAACTTTACTACGAATTTGTTGAGTCCGCGCAAGTCCAAGATGGGTCGCAGACCTCCTTTGGACTTGGGGATCAGGAAGTAACGGGAATAAAATCCCCTGCCCCTTAACTCTGCTGGAACCTCCTCTATGGCCCCCATAGCAAGGAGCGTGGAAACCTCCTGTATAAGAAGTTGCTCGTGAGAAGGGTCCCTGAAGAGGGACGGGGAAGGGGGGTGGGAGGGGGGGATTGAAGAAAACTGGATAGCGTATCCCCTCTCCACCGTGCGAAGGACCCAACGGTCCGAAGTTATAAGGGACCAAACACGGTGGAAGTGGGAGAGGCGATCCCGAAAGGAGGGGGCTGGATCCTGGGGGATGACTGGGGCGCCGTCCTCGACCGCACCTTCAAAAGTTCTGCCTGGGGCCTGCGGGTGGCCTTGGTGGCCCTTGGTTCTGACCGGGTTGAGGGCCGGTCCACCTTCGTCTACCACCTCGCCCACGCCTCCGGGCCGAGTCCTGTCTCTGACGAGGTGGGGGGGGGGGGTAGAAGCGCTGAGGCTGAGGCCTAAATGGCCTGCGCTGAGGGCCCGCAACATGCATCCCCAGGGAGCGCATGATTGTCCTGGAGTCCTTGAGGCTCTGCAGGCGAGAGTCCGTCTTCTCCGAGAACAACCCCTGTCCTTCGAAGGGCAAATCCTGCAGGGTTTGTTGCAATTCCGGGGGCAAACCCGAAACTTGGAGCCAGGAGGTCCTTCGCATAGCGATGCCCGAAGCCAGGGTTCTCGCAGCCGAGTCCGCTATGTCCAAGGAGGCCTGTAAGAAGGTCCGAGCCACCTTCTTCCCCTCCTCTACCAAGGCCCCAAACTCCTCCCTGGACTCTTGGGGAACCAATTCCTTGAACTTCCCCATAGAGTTCCAGGAGTTGAAGTTGTAGCGGCTCAGGAGCGCCTGCTGGTTAGCCGCTCTAAGTTGCAGCCCTCCGGCTGAATAAACTTTACGGCCAAACAAATCGAGGCGCTTAGCCTCCTTCGATTTGGGCGCTGCGGCCTGTTGACCGTGACGCTCCCTTGCATTCACTGATGCCACCACCAGTGAACACGGCTGGGGGTGGGTATACAAGTACTCGTAGTCTTTGGAGGGGACAAAGTACTTTCTTTCCACCCCTCTCGCTGTGGGTGGGATAGAGGCAGGAGTTTGCCATATCGTATTTGCATTCGCCTGGATCGTGCGGATTAGGGGTAACGCCACTCTTGATGGGGCATCCGCCGCGAGGATATTTACGATGGGGTCCTGCACCTCCACTATCTCCTCCGCCTGCAGGTCCATATTACGGGCCACCCTACGTAGGAGGTCCTGGTGAGCCCGAAGATCTATTGGGGGTGGACCTGTGCACGATGTGCCCGCCACTGCCTCATCCGGAGAGGAAGAGGAAGATGCCTCCGGTGGTAAAGGATCCAAGGGAGGGTCCTGGTCTCCCTGCTCCTGGGCCGGAGCATCACCTGCGCTTGGGTCCAGGACGTCAGGTGGTGCGGACACGGAAGCCTCCATGCCCCCTGGCGGAGGCCGAGAGATGGTGGACTCTGGGGCCCTTCTAACGGAGTGGCCCGAGCGAGAGGTCGAAGTTATTGGAGCCCCTTGCGCCTGATGGTACGCCCACGGGGTCCAGAACGACCAGTGAGATGGGCCATGAGCAGGGTCCTCTGCTACCTCCTGCCAATGGCCTATGTCCTGCTCCTCGGCTTGCCCCTGAGGGGGGTATGCCGATCTCGATAAGTCCTCAGAGGAGCGAGACACCGATCTCGATGGCCATGGCGGTGCCGAGTGCGCCGAGACGAATCCCGTGGGCTGCGGTGCCGGTCCGGAGATGTTCTATCTCCACGCGGTGCCGGCGATCGGTGCCGGGATCGCGATCGGTGCCGATGACCTCGCCGGTGCTGGGAGTCGGATCTGGACCTCGACGATGACCTGGAGTAGGCCCGGTGCCGGGAGCGGCCTCTCGACGTCGAGCGTCGATCGTAGCGGTGCCGAGAACTACGTCTCGATGTTGATCGGTGCCGACGATCATAACGGTGCCGAGACGTAGAGCGGTGCCGCGACGAAGATCTTGGCCGCGAGTACGACCGGTGCCGAGGTGATATCCGGCGCCGGGACTGCGAGCGGCGTGGGGACCTGCTTCGGGACCTGGACTGGTGCCGTGGTTCCAGCCCCTGCGATGGAGGGCGCATCAAGGCAGGTTTCCCCCTAGACTGGACCGGACGAGTCAACGGTGCCGGCGGTGCCGGTGGTTGGGGCGGTGCCGGCTCCGTGAGAGCGATAAAGTCTCTCGCCGTCGCGAAGGTCTCTGGGGTCGACGGGAGGCACTGTATCACCGCCGGTCTCAGTGGAGACCCTGTCTGCACCGGACTCAACGGCCTCGGAGCCGGAGTCGACGGTGCTGGAGGCACCTGTTTCCGGTGCTCCACAGGCGGACGCGGCTCTACCCCCGGCACTGGGGGAGCCGGCGTCTTCGGCACGGAGGTCCCCGTCTTATGGGCTTTTTTATGTCCCGGGGATAATGAACGGCGCCGAGGCACTTGCTGCGCTTGCGGTGCCGACGAGGTCCGGTGCCGTGGAGGCTTGTCCGACGCCACTCGCGTGGTCGGAATAGTCGGCGCCGCCGGGGCACTGCGCACCGAGGTGCCAGGTGCCGGGGCCTGACGCGCTGATGGAGCGTCCGGGCTAAGTGCCGCCTCCATAAGGAGTTGCCGGAGCCGAAAGTCCCGCTCCTTCTTGGTCCTTGGTCTGAAGGCCTTACAGATCTTGCACTTATCTGTTTGATGGGACTCTCCCAGGCACTTCAGACACGAGTCGTGCGGGTCGCTCGTTGGCATAGGCTTAGCGCAGGAGGCGCACTGCTTGAAGCCGGGAGCCTTGGGCATGAGCCCGGCCACGCGGCCGGGGGAAAAAGGGGGAGACAACCCCCTTAATCCCCTTGAACTATATAACAACTAGTAACAAGTGAAAAACCAACTATTTAACTATAAACAACTAGAACTATAACTATAACTGTGAATGACTGAATAAGCTAGGGAGAGTGGAGAACAGCTATGCCGCGCTCCACAGTTCCAACAACCGTCAGGGGCGGTAAGAAGGAACTGAGGGGGCGCCGGGTCGGCTGGGGTATATATTCAGCGCCATGAAGGCGCCACTCTAGGGGGCTCCACAGCCGACCCGCCGGTGTTGCTAGGGTAGAAAATTCTCCGACGATCGTGCACGCAGCGCGCGCACACCTAATGGAATGGATATGAGCAAGCACTCGAAGAAGAATACAGAGTTTAGAAGCACAGACAACTATGCTAGATAGTTTCAACTGATTTGAAGTCTCATCTACCAAAGGCAGCATCATCAGACCCCTGGAAGGTGAGCTTAATGTTTTATAAAAGGAATGTAGAGTTGAACTAGATATCTACCTTGCATTTCTCCCTTGCCAGCCTTTTCCACTGAGGAAGATGTGGCTGTTCTGGACAAATATCCTCAAATCATGTCAGCCTTGCATGCATCTTTGATACAGTTACAGATTCTTGTAGTAAAGGTATTCTTGTGAGTGCATTTTGGCTCCTGCATCTCATGTTCCAGCAGAAAAACAGGACCTTGGCTTTTCAGGTCTGCTAAAGAAAAACCTTCAAAGCCCTTCTGATATCTAATGTGTCAGAGTTGTTCTCTAATGTTCGCATCTGATTAGAAAGACAGCAAGGAACATCTGAAATAAAATTTCTCTTTATATGTGAAACTTCTAGTTTTCTTAGAAACACTTCCTGTAATTAAAATCATATAATGAGTCTGACTAGACAAAATCCCTAACTCTTAATGTGTTCAGTTGTAATGGCTTCCAGGATGGTGCCCTTAAGTATGAGGACGCATACGGTCATTGAATTTAAGATATTGCATTGGTGACAGCCTATTGAATCTTGCATAATTCATACTATAATCACCCTTTCTATGCATTATTCCACAAACTCATTTCAGCAAGAGAAGCACATTCTGAATGTAATTCTTCCCAAGAAGTTGGGAGAGTACTAAGGACCCAACTGAAATTACTTCTTTCCCCAACTGACTTTGCTTAACAGCCACGTTGTGCACGACTTGGGTTTTTCAGATATTAATGCATCACTAGGCCATAGCTTATACGATTCTTTTGTAACGGAAGGTGAAGGAGTCGATGTGCAGCACAGTGAGTAATCTCAAGAGCACTACAGTTTTCCCTGTAAATGTGACCCCAGGAGCTCAACTCTTTTCTGGTCCTCAGTGATCTTCTGTATCACTCTGGTCAGTGATGGAATAGGGGAAAATCACACAGCAATCTTGCCCATTCTTTAGAAAAGGTGCCAACAGCTGCCACCTATAGTCCATTTGCCTTAACAAGTACCTCATCTTGTAATATATGTATTATTACAGAAATCTGCTGGCTAATGTAAACAAGGTGATGAGTGGCTTAGCCAGCTTCAAGGGAATCCACTGAAACAAACTTCACTCTCCTGGCTATGACATGTATCTGATCAGGTGTTCTTCTGTTACATTTACAATTCCCTTTTGGGCCATTGTCGTGGACCATCATTAAAAAAGACTAATGAAAACATTAGCATTGCTTCCCTGTGACCTGTAATACAGATGTCAGGTTATTTGTTTGGGGACATGACCCCAAAAAAGGATCCCAGTGAGAGCTCTATGGCTATGTGTGTCCTCTAGCAATCAATATCTCTTGCAAGCATGTTATCCAGAAATGGACACAAGTGTATTCCTTGGTGAATGTTCTGGGCATTATTACAAGGATAAATTGGGACCCCTTGTATTTACAATGGAAGGATGTGTCTGAAAACCTGAGGAAACTCCTAGTGGCATGTGGTGATTTGATACGACGGTAGGCTTCTCCTTGAGGCCTACTAACTTTAAAAAAAATCCTATGAATGGAACACTCATTAGCATGGAATAAAGTTTCCATTCACAATCCCCTAGATCTGGTGCATTTGTCAAGGTCCTTAGATCTGACAGCTCTGACTCCTTGCAACTTCTTCAGAATAGAAGTGAAAACAATACTTTCAAAGACCAAATGCAAATTCTTTTTGATTTTCTCCAGGTCTCATTTGTTTGTAGAAGATCTTTTCCAGACTAGGAGGAAGCAGGAAAGATGCCTTCATCAAATGAGGGGGTTTCAGATTCTGGCAGATGGTAATATGGAATGCACTGTGTCACTTGAGGTGGAATGACCTGAATTCTGAAGGTCCCTTTCTGCATCTTCTCTCAGCTCAATCATGATTCCCTTCCATTGGTTCTACAGTATCAGTACCTACATAGGAAGCACCTGCAATGAGGATGCGAGTGAGCACTTGTTTGCAGAGGACTACACTGCCACTTTGTCAAGGAAAAACTGGTAAGAGGCAGATTCCACCAGCTGCTTCTCCTGCTGGTCTGCCTTCCAAGTGAAGAACTATAAATCTCTTTTTACTAAACTGGTAGCTATGAAGCAAAATGGATAACTGGAAGGCATGAGCTACGATGAATGATGCGCCAAAACCAGCGTTCAGTAGGGTCTGTGCACGTTGTTTTCTGCAACAAATTGTGTTTTAGTTAAGTGTGCCGTGAGAGGGATGTCCTAGAGAAATAGCTTGTTAAGGTGAAGGAGTGCAGTTACATAGTGAAGTAGGTGATTGAGGCATGGTGTCACCTCTGCTTCATAGCATCTGCAAAGTCAGGGCCCTCTTTCTGTCTACTTGATCCCTCAGAAGATCGAGTCAATGGAAATAACTATCTGCCCTACTACAATCACAGTGGCATCAATTTTTGGTAGCATCCTATCAACTTTTACCGATGATCAGATGGATGTATTACCTTCTAGACAGCTGGTCCCATTCAACCCTGGTTGAATCCACTAGGAGTGGATGTTTCTAGGTGTGATTTTTTCCAAACAGGATTCAGGTAACTCTCACTCCTTCAGGGAGGAGTCAAATCAGGGTCAGCTGAGGAATTTTCTGAAAGCCTCATTTTTATTTACGCTCTAGCACCTCTGTTGGAAGGAGCAAAGAGAAACAAGTCAAGGGGTAGTATATTCCTTTTATTGTTGAGACTGCTGATGGAGAGTGTCCTTGGAGCAATATGTACTATGTACTGAGTATGAAAGGATCTCCATGCATAGCTGGATTGAAATCTTGCAGCTTTTCTGTAGTCATGTATCAAATGCAGCACACTTCTGGAAGGCATCCATGGCACAGGCGTAGGGTGCCCCTGCAGTAACCTATACTAGGAAATAAGCAAGAGGAAATCTCTAGGTTGCAGAGGGTGATCTGCCAGTTTTCCTGCAGCGATAACTATCAAATGCAGTATATCCCTGGACAGAATGGGAAGGGGTGCCAACTAATGAAACAGAAGACCGAGAAGCTGCTTGGTTGATGCAGAGAAGTTGGTGGGCTTGCTTTATGAAAATTTTCACCTCATTTACTGAATTTCTCCTCTGCCATGCTTTGCTGTATAAAGTATGATGCAAATGACTTTCTTTTAATGCTTTTGTTGGCTCTGAGCCAAAAATTCTGGTTCTGCTGGGTTCTCTGGAGGGGCTCCAACCACTCCCACGGGTTCCATGTCCTCCTACTTAAACAGTCCAATAAAAGGGGATGGGGCACAGCAGCTCTGAGTAGAAAAACATACAGTACCTTTGGAGGAAAGGGAAGAGGGCCTATTGCTTCATTATAGGCCTTTTAATTAGCCTTGGTGCTGGTTCTCCAGGCAGAGGAAGAGACAGACAATTTGGTGAGGAGATGGAGGAGGGGGAAAGACAGAAAATAGGAGAGAAGAGAGAAAAGGAGGGGAAAAAAGTAGGTGAAAGGTCCCAGCAAAGAGGAAGATCCCTTTCTGGACTCTTGACAGACTAAAAGGTAAAAAGGATGGGGTACCTAAGATTCCATGTTTCCTCCTGCAGGGGCAAACACTTATGAAGGGAAGTTGTCAGGGAGGTTCCCCTTCAGCCAGGCTTGCACAGATGGAATGCTGTAACAACCTCCTTTAATCAGAAGAACGGACATGACCCAGATATGCCCCATGCAAAGGAGAGCAGCAGAAAAATCAGTTTCAGCTATCCCCTCACACTACATGTTATGGGCAGCCAGAACAATTTGTTCACCCAGGAAGGGCTGCCGGGCCTCCTGCCAGCTAATCATGGCCGATACAAAGCAACTGAAAATAGTTGTTCTCCTGGTCAAAGGCAGGTTTAGATAAAACTGGTTAAAACTCTGGAGACCTATCTTCATTAGCACTCACACTACTGCCACCACCAGTAAAGCTGTAGTAGTGGGAAATGTGAAGAGAAAAAGCTACTGTAGACAGAGCCTAAAGAATTTTAAATAACCACTAAAACAGAATACCAGACTAAAAGGATCACTGGTCTATTGCGACAGGACAGTTCATGTGTGTCTGCATTTTATATGCTATGCCACATTTTTTGGAGGATAGAAGTTATGAAGTATGGAAGAGTTTTATCAGTCTCTCAATTACTTCATTCACAATTTAGAGATTCATGGAATTGATCTGAAGGCAACATTTGGCTCTAAAAAAAGTAAAACTTGAAAGAAAAAGTCAGTGGCTATAACATCACATACGAATGTTTTTCACTCCTTTATCACGAAACACAGAATTCTACTTTCCATTTGAAATGTTATGGTTAAAATGAAAGTCAAAAAAACAAAACATTAAAAAGCCAGAAGACAAACATATGTACACAGACAATAAGACTCAAACAATTATACTTGAAAATAAATGCTTAATGAAGACTAATTATAGGTGAACAAATAACTTAGAATTGGGGGAAGATGCTGATTCCTCATTATTTCATTCACTGCTCTCAGATAAGAATATTGATAATGCTGACATTAGATAGTTGTCATTCACCAGCAGAAAATTTTTAGAATTTGACAGTCTGAATTACTACACAGGAAATGTAGATCACCTTGCTGGTGCCATGCAATATGGGTGTTCAGTTTTCACAGTTATAAAAGTTAGAGCCATTGCTTTAAAATACATCACTTCTGCACATCCCACAAGAATTTTTGCTGAAGGACCAGTGAAGTCATATACACAATTATCTACTGAGTAAAAAAAAATTCCCCCTTGTCATTCCTGAAGCTTTAAATTTTTCAATTTCCTTTGCGTAGAAAAGGCATTTTACAGGGTGAAAAAATACTTTCAGCTACAAATATTACCTCATTCTCTCTCTTCCGTGGCCTACAAACACTTAGCGTATCCCCAGCAAGCAAGATTTTTAGATAGTTTGCATTAGGGTCCAGCATGCAGAATTCCCACAGAAGATACAAGTTGCACACAGATGAGCAGAATTTGGTCCATAATGGGTATTATACCTAAGATGCTGTTAGTGTCCCACACAGCAAGAAATAATTCAGAAAGGGTTAGTGACAGACTGTTCCACCCTATTTTGTCAGATGTACTGGGGTCTTGTAAACACATTCTGCAGCTACTTCTTGTCCCTAAAGAAACTGTCGAAAAAAGTCTAAATTATTTAATTCTGCTCACCCCACTATTTATGTTCTACTTTCAATTTACCTTTGGTTTAGAACTTTTTTGATACTCCAGGATTTTATAGCTCAAGGATTAGAGATATGTCTAAACATGCCAAAACTATGAGAAAATCTGGATCCAAGCCTTGTGGCTTGGGTCCATCTTTTTAAAGGATGGATTCAAGATCTTTTAGGACAACCTGCATTTCAGACATAGATACATAAGGATAATGCAAAAATTTGTATAGGGAAGACCACTGACAACTTAGTATATTTAAGTAATTGTCTGATCTGACTTCTAAAAAAAAAAAAAAGTTAAACTGCAACATACTTACATGAAAGGAATTTTTGACATTTAATATGAAAAACATTTTGACAAATTCTGAACAGACAGCATTTTGTAACAAAAAATGAATATAAGCATGTTTTCTTGTAAGCTACTGTAGTTAAGCATGTCAGTGTTCTAAATTAGCTACACTAGCCACTTGATGCATCACGTCTACAGGATGTCACATCACATAACTGATATAACGACATAAAATTATGGAAGGATACATGCTAATTCAAAAATATTTCTATTACAAAAGTGAAGGCAGCTACATGTGTGTGTTTAAGAATACCAACTACTTTAGTTTCACCAGTGTATCGACAACAATTTGTATTTTTAGCCCATACAGAAATATTGTACCCAAAATTAATAAAATATAAGGTATACACCTAGTTAAGAACAGTTATTTTATAACTGAAAAGGTCCTCTACCCTTCTCCATGCAGTCAGCTTCAATTTGCATATCTTCCATTTCAAGGGAAAAAGCCCACAAACTTTAACAGGTCTTGCTCATTAAAATAGCCATAGCTCCTTTGTCTGGACCTAATGTATAGTAATTCAATCATTTAAAGAGTAAATTACAGAACATTAGCCATTTACATGCCAGATCCAAATGCTTAAAATCAAAAACAAAAATAACTTAATTCTTAATGTACTTTTTCTGTAGATTACAGAGACCCTTGGGCATGTTATTGATTTATGAATTGAAGTCCATACAGAAATAGACTTACTTGTAGATGTTTCTGATTGAGAATTGCTAAAACCATCACTTCATCATCCTGGAACACAACATCTAGTTCACGTTTTAACACAACAGCAGAGGACTTGCACACCTTACTTGACTCCCAAATCTGTTAACGGAAATAATGTATCAAAGGTTCTATAAAGAACAGGATATAAAACTTTCAGTCAATAAATAAGGGTACATACAAAAAGTAAGAAACTCATAAATGGAATCATTTTAAATCATTGAGAATAACTGCTCAATATTTTTAATGGTTTTCAGTTATTAGATTACTAGGTAGGGAAGTACAATCCAAATAGATAAAATTCAATATTGATATTTTTCCCATACTGACTGACTCCCCTATACTTCTACTCAGAGAAGTCACATGCACAAAGTTTACCAGTTCTTAACTTGAAATCAAAGAAAAGAATTTTTAAAATGAAAGTACCAGCTATTGCAATATATATTTCATTTGCATAAGAAGTTTCAAGAATATGAATACTGTTTATTGAAGTCAGGAAAGAAACAACAAGGAAAAGAACAGGGTCACCTCTGCTAATGGTAGCACTGCAATTTATCACATGAATGTAGGGATCAAAAAATATAGCACAGATATTATACACAAGTACATATTCTAAACAAGTAACATGTAAATATGCCCATACAACTGGAAATAAACTACCTTACCCTTATTGTCTGGTCATCCGACGATGTCAGAAATAAAGATCCATCAGGAGAAAATGTCACACAGTGAACCCAACTCAGATGTCCTCTGCAATCAGCTACTTTTAAAAAGGATTCTGTATTCCATAACTATAGCAAAAATATAACAAAGGAAGACCCCAACTATATCATCACCACTACATTCTAAGTACGAAACACAAAGCACATACAATAGTACCTAAGAACATACCAATTTTTTCTACTAGTATTTGCTTTCAGTCCTCATCCTGAGTACACTAACTGTAATTTGGAGTTGTCTTCTGCGGTCACTATTTACTATAGATATTTATTCTTTGAAAGATCAGCCTTCTCAGTTATATAACTAAATCAATCTAATATATGTAGTGCTCAAATGTAGACTTAAATGTATCAGTTTTAGAAAATATGATACTCAAATGTTTTAGGACTAGAATGGATAAAGTAAGTATTCCATCCACTACAGTAGCTCCTCACTTTAAGTCGTCCCGGTTAATGTGGTTTCGTTGTTACATTGCTGATCAATTAGGGAACATGCTCTTAAAGTTGGACAATGTACTTCTCCTGGCCTACAGCATCTTCAGCCTCCTTGCTTGCCTCATCTCCAGTGCCAGTGGGCTGTGCCTGTGTAGGGTAAGGCAGGGGCACCTCCCAACTATTGTACTGTACTGTATGTACAGTATGTTTGTAAACACACAGCATGTGCACACTACTACCCCCCCCCACAGCGTAGTATTAAACTGTTTATTTAAAATTGTTTAAAATATATATAATGCCTTTTGTCTGGCAAAAAAAAATCCCTGGAACCTAACCCCCATTTACATTAATTCTTATGGGGAAATTGGATTCACTTAACATCGTTTCACTTAAAGTCACATTTTTCAGGAACATAACTACAACCTTAAGTGAGGAGTTATTGTACTTAAGTATTTTTCACTTGGCTGAATCGTCAAAAGCCCTGTAGTGTACTGGTATATTGTACAAGAGTCTTTTATACCATATTATCTCTTGAAGACTGAGTTTTACTGATTTATTTTTCTTTTAACATGTACAGTTAAATAAAATGTTCATTCTGCAACTTGTGAAAATATAAAAATAAACTATGTTCGAAATGAAAAATATGTATAGTTCAAAAACAATATTTCACCATTCAAAATTATACCTCTAATAAAATGAGTAAAAAAATAGAAAAATGAATTTAAAATATTACATTATGTGCTAAGAATAGTAAAGTAAGTACATTTTGCGCGCGCACACACACACACACACACACACACACGTGCAGTTATTGAAAAGTTCTAGCTCTCCAAAACTATGGAGAAAATGGGGTGTCTAAATCCATTATAGTATCCCAGGAGTACTATTTAAATTATGTTAACAAGGATAGTCACTTACCTCAACAGAATAATGTGATAAAGCAACTGTTACCAACTGATTGCCAGGACAAAAGTCACAGTACTGGATTGTACTATGGTGACTTATAAGGACTTCTGCTAACAAGTCACTGGTTATAACATCAAGAAGCTGCAAACATATACAATTCTAATAAATATATTGTATTATCATGACTATTACTTAGCTGCTCAATAAAAACTATAAGATTTATATGTACTTTACTGCTGGCAAGTAACTAACTATGATCATTAGTAGTAGTTTAAAGCACTCAACAACATGTATTCACCAACTGGGAAGAATGTGGTTCCTTAAATTAACAGACCTACTCCTTTTTCAGAGACCTTATATCATCCAAATATTTAATTAAAGCATATTTAAATACACACTTTAATACAAAATAATTACTCCTGAAGGAATTCGGCACAAAAAAAAAATTATGTGCACAATATTTTAAAATTCTGCAAATTGTATTTGTCAATAAATAAATGTGGAGGCTCCAGCATGGCAGTGAAGAGCACAGGCCACTGGCTGCACAGAGTGGGAGATCACCCTGAAGCCCCCCACCTTCCCCCAGGACACAGACTAGGTGAGGCTGCACTTGACCCTGACACAGCACAAGGGCCGGGCCTGCCCCAGAAACATCCCAGGGCCCTGCCTCTCTGTGCCAGGTGCAACAGGTGTGAGCAGGCAGGCTCAGCCCGGCAGGATCCAAGTATGGAAGGGCTTAGTGTGTGGGGTGGGGTGAGAGGGTTCTATGCAGGGCAGTCTAGGTGCAGGCAGCTCAGTGGGGGGTCCAGGTGCAGGGGCAATCAATGGGACTCTGGGGGGGGGGGTCAGCTGATGGTGGCTGGCACTCAGCGGGGAGGGGGGCATGGAAGGGTTTAGCGGGGTGGGGGTGTCCAGATGCTGGGAGATTGGGGCTTGGTAGGGTGGGTGTCTGGGTGCAGCTAGTTTGGATTCAATGGGTCTGGGTGCGGAGGACTCATCAGGGTGGTATGGGTGCAGGGTGGGGCTCAGGAGGAGGTGTGGGGGGGTGGGATTAGGGAGATCTGGGTGCATAGGGGCTCCAGATGCAGGGGTAAGCCTCGGCGCGGTGGGGGTTCAGGTGTGGAGGCTCAGCAGTGGAGTCTAAGTATGGAGGCATCCAGAACACGGAGGTTGGGCAGACAGGGGAGCGGCAGACAGGGGAGCAACTCCCTGTACACTGATCCCTCCCCCCATGGCTGAGGAGCAATGGGGCAGGAAGTGAGGGGTGGAGGGGCAGCAGAGCTTCCTGCAGCCGAGGGAGGATTCTGGGGGTGGGTCTGCCCCAGCCCCAGCTGCTCCTTGCAGGGGAAGAGCAACTCCCATCCGCCTCCAGTTTCGTAGAGACTAGCAGCTGAGCCAGGTGCAGATTAGGAGCCACCAGCCAGGGCATCCCTAACCCCTGGAGTGGTTTACCTCTCCGCCGGCTGCCCACACTGCTGGGGACAGGCGCATGACCGCTCTTGGGGCTTCCCCATCAGAAAGTCATTTTTCTGCAGGGAAGCAAAAAAAACTGCGAAGGACATGAATTCTGCACATGTGCAGTTGCACAGAATTCCTCCAGGAGTATAGAATATTAAAAATATATAGTATTTTTGACCTCAAAACATGCTACATTGGCTTTACAGTTACTCTTAGAACACTGTGTAAATGAATATTTTTCTTTTAAATATTTGTATGATGCAGCCAATTCTTAAAGGAAACAACTTTGCATTAGTACTAGCTCCATCAACTATAGTCAACATGCTGTAAAACTAACTTTTCCTCAGTCATTTCATTTTTTTCAAATCACCAATTATTATTAAATTAAATCTGGTAAGTAGTCCATTATATAATGTTTATTAAATAAAATTAAAGACATTTTTGAGTTGTACAACTAATCCTGAAAGTATCTTATTTCTGCATACCAGAACTCAAAGGCTGAATGCTTTATCAAAACTCTAATAAACAGAAGGCTAATCCTACGCCAATTTTTAATCCTGAGCTATTTTAATAACCCAATTGTAGGAGCCTGAAAAAAACTGAGTTTATAATACTAATTTTCACATAATGGCAAAATTAGACTTTGAATCATCTCCTGACTCAATCCACAATGATTTGACATCTTGTCTAGCTTCCCTCAAATGCCTTTAAGCAGGCTATCATAATTTAGTAGTTCACAAACACAGTTATGCCTGTCCCTTCATGGAACACATTTACAATGTTACCCATGTGTCTCTATGCCCACTAGTCGCAGGGTGTCACACCTACGGCCTGCTGGCCACTTTCATCCATCTGTAACTCCCTCTGTGCACAAAGAGGACCTGGCCTGCTGATGCCCTTCCACAGATTATTCAAAGGGGCCATGAAGGAGGAGCAAGCTTGTGCAGGGTTACGGCTTTCCTCCTCCTGCTCTTGTCACCATGACTTTCAAACTAGTTTTACATCCAATTAGCTGCTTTGCTTCCCCTCCACTGCAGCTACCACAAAAGGCTCAAAAGGAGGGGCAGCTTTTCAAATGTCCAGGGAGGCTCCTGTAACTCAGGCCTCCTGGGCTCTCTAAAAACTATGCTGGTGTCTCTCCACAGTCCTCAGAGCTCAAATAGAAGATACTCATCCGGAAGTCCTGGATTCAGTCCCTACAAATGACCTAAGCAAGGATGTTGGCTATGGTGTCTGTAACCCTAGAACACAATCTGCTTCCAGAGCTAGAAAGAAAAATCAAGAACCCTGATGCACAGCGCTCCTCTGTGTTGCACAAATATTATGTAACCCTCTGGCAGTGTGTTGCGCCCCCTTTGTGGGCTTGTCCACATATCAGCATGCTTTCTCTCTCACCAGTTATTCCTATGGCTAAAGTGGAAGAGGTCTCTGCAACGAATCTGAAAATTATGAGTTCAAACCCTGCTGATATCAGTGCGGGGTGGGTGTGTGTCTGTGTAAGTATGCAAGTTAGCATAAAGTCCCTGCAGTAATTGTTGGCATAATTTATATTGCAAAATATTGTATTTAAAAAGGAATTTGGATTCTGTGTTGGTATTTGTCTTAGTGCTGTAGTTTTAGTGTTGGTATTTTGGTTAATGGAAGCTGTCCTTCTAAGACAGATGTTGATAAATTGGAGAGGGTTCATAGAAGAGTCACAAGAATGATTAAAGGATTAGAAAACATGCCTCACAGTGATTGAACTCTGAGTTTAACAAAGAGAAGGTTAAAGGGTGACTTGATTATAGTCTATAAGTATCTACATAGGGAACAAATATTTAAAATGGACTCTTTAATTTAGAAAGATATAACATGATTCAATGGCTGGAAGCTGAAGCTAGACAAATTCTGACTAGAAATAAAGCATGCATTTTAAATAGTTATAGTAATTAACCATTGGAACAATTTACCAAGGGGCACAGTAGATTCGCATCACTGACCATTTTTAAATCAAGATTGAATATTTTTCTAAAATATATGTTCTGAGAAATATTTTGGAGAACTTCTATGACCTGTAACAGAGTGTCCTGTGGCACCTTTAAGACTAACAGATGTATAGGAGCATAAGCTTTTGTGGGTGAATGCCCACTTTGTCGGATGCATCCAACGAAGTGGGCATTCACCCATGAAAGCTTATGCTCCTATACATCTGTTAGTCTTAAAGGTGCCACAGGACTCTGTTGCTTTTTACAGATCCAGACTAACATGGCTACCCCTCTGATCTATGACCTGTGTTATTCAGGTCAGACTAGATCAGGGGTCGGCAACCTTTCAGAAGTGGTGTGCCAAGTCTTCATTTATTCACTCTAATTTAAGATTTTGCGTGCCAGTAATACACTTGAATGTTTTTAGAAGGTCTCTTTCTATAAGTCTATAATATATAACTAAACTCTTGTTGTATGTAAAGTAAATAAGGTTTTTAAAATGTTTAAGCAGCTTCATTTAAAATTAAATTAAAATGCAGAGCCCACCGGACCGGTGGTCAGGATCCGGGCAGTGTGAGTGTCACTGAAAATTGGCACGTGTGTCATAGGTTGCCTACCACTGGACTAAATAATCAAATGTTCCCTTCTGGCCTTGGAATTTGTAAGAACAGGATGTGGCAGACAGCATGTTTGACATGCAGTGCAATGCGTGCGAGATTTTGCCTGTTTCTTCAGAGAGGGGAGGACCCTGAATTTGTGAACTCCAGAAAGGATAGAATTTGATTTAATAACTATCTTTTCAGAAAGCAAGCCTTGTTCTCAAAGACCTTAGGGCACTGCTAATGAGGTACAGCACTTTTCACTTTTAGATTACCAGTCTGAATCCTCCTCACCTCAGCCCCAATGAGGGCTTGATCTTGGTTATGTCCTCACATGAGAACTCCTGCAGCAGGGGCCAAAACTGCCTTACTCACCACAAGTTTTTGAAAGTTGGCAATACTTTTTACACACACACTGGAGATGGGCAAGAGATCAAAAATCAGAAAGCAGACAAAAAAACACATGGTTTAATTTTTTTAATTCACTATTTTGGATCGGGTCTGATTTTTTTAAACTTTTGAGGTTTGCAATACTGCACACTTTGTAGATACAGAACCGGATTTCTAGAGGTTCTGAGCACACATTAACAGGAGCTGCAAATGCTCAGCACTTATGAAAACGTGGTTCAGAATCTTAAAGAACACAGCAACCTGCAGTCTAAACATATTATTCCACTTTTCTCAAAACAAAAGAATCTTTTGTTTGATATTAGCGGAATACTGTTGGCCATATACTGCCATAGATTATATCTGAACAATATCAATGGCTTTAGTGAGGATTACTGTCCTAACCAAGAACACAATTTTCACCAAGCAGTTTTAACTTTCAGGTTAATTTATAAAGCTCCATACAATTTCTTGAATAAGCTGTTTTATAAATTTGAAAAATCAGAAGTCAGAATTGCTTCCCGTCCCTAGTACACTATATTTCATTCCAAGTCTTCCAGCCATTAGGGTAGTTCTTATCACCAATCCTTAGAACAGCATTTCCCAAACTTTGTAAGTTGGCCCCTCCTTTAGGAAAATCCCTGGACTCTTGCTATATATTGCTATAAGGTGTACAGATCTTAATTTATACATCACCTGCACTGTCTGCTCCTAGCTAGTTTTTCAGACCTCACTTTGTTAAGTGCTACCTCAGAATATGAATAAGAAACTGGTCATAGCTCCTCATACCTCTCTACTCCCCACCATATATCGGAACTAGTGAATCTTGATCTCCAGGACAATTGCACTGTAGGAACGAGCATAATTCAAACATTTTTTTCTCCTTATACTATAAAATGTTCCTGCTATCCTCCACTAACAATTTGTACCCAAAAAAACCCACACATATTTTGGCAACAAAGTATTTTTTTTTAATTTGACTAAGGTAAAACAAAACAGAACACAGGTAGAAATAAGAGTTTGAATATTATGAAGTACTTACTAAAAGCCGATTTTTGGCTGCCACCATTATTGTAGCACAATTTGCTGACCAGGAGCAACACTTCACTAACACTTCCACATCATCTTGGTGTTCATCTGCATTTCTGAAGAAGTCTTTTATATCAATAGTTTTCAGTTCATTTGCTGAACACACTTCCCAAAGCTTCAAGAACAAATATATTAAAATCAGCCTTAAGAATCAATTAGTGTAAATGACAGAAATTAGCATTAACTGATTACAATACTGATTTGGTTATTAAAAAGCACATACAATATTTTTAATTTAATTTTCAAGATCAACTGGAATGTTACTGTACATTCATGTATGCAAACAGGTCAGAGGGAAAAGAAGATAGCCCCTCTACACTATTGTGTTGAGATTGCACTTGAATGCATATTCAGTTCTGGGCATTTCTGTACCATAAAGGTGTTGTAAAATTGGGGGAAGTTCAGAAAAGAGCAACAAAATTATTGCAGGTCTGAAATGTTGACTTTTAAGGAAAGATTAAAAGATCTTATATGCCCTACCTCACCTGCCCTCCACCCCCAAAAAGAGACAGGGGAAACATAATGTAATACACTTTAATCTTTGTTGCTTATGAAATGCATTTAGTTATAGGTTATGTTTAGCTATTAAATATTAAAATTGCACAAAGCAGTTTTCCCTCAAAGTTATTATAAACATATTTCAGATAAAAACCTAACATTTCTGGGTTTAAAATGCAAGACTATTTTATAATCCCTAACAGAAAGAATGTTTTCTTTTATGGATTACATTTATTGTAGTTTTTCATGTGCACACGATAAAGTAAAAACAGCACAACATACTTTCCTGTAGGCATGATGTTTAATATATATGTCATTATGTACAAGACTATTTTGTATTAAATTAAAATGTTTTGAAGAAATTTCCAGTTTGGAAATTGAAAAACTTTGTCCTGAACGTCTACATAA
Source organism: Chrysemys picta bellii (assembly GCF_011386835.1). Taxonomy (NCBI): domain Eukaryota; kingdom Metazoa; phylum Chordata; order Testudines; family Emydidae; genus Chrysemys; species Chrysemys picta. The sequence goes on along the minus strand of NC_088791.1, from coordinate 86,052,290 downwards.
ACATATTTTACACATTCCACGGGGACTTAGTTGCAATTTTTCCATCAAAACTTCCATATTCAAATATTACACTTACATATAAAATGTGCAAACGGATACACATTTTTCCTATCAATCTATTTTTTAAAACTATCTACACAATCCCTTCAGTGGGGAGCACTGAGGCCACAGTAAAACTACAGGCCAGCTACTACTGACTTTTTGAAACCAAGAAAATACAATTGCCTATGGTAACAATGTATGCAAAACCTTATCCTAAAATTCTACCAACAAGATGTACTATCAAACTCCCTCCTTTACCAGACATTTGTCCAACTTTTGTCGAGATGCTCACTAGCAGAAACTATTAGTGAATGGTAGTTTAATAAACATCACAGCCAAACTTTGTGAGCAACTTTTTTCTTTTTTACAAAAATTATTTACCTAGATTTCCCTTTATGTCTAAATGAGAATATTTATCATCAACAATGAGCCCCAAAATAGAAATAAAGCACACACAATTCTAAACATAATTTAAGTAATAACATAACAGTAGTAAAAACAACACGGAGTCCTTATGACACCTTAGAGACTAACAAATGTATTTGGGCATAAGCTTTCATGGGCTGAAACCCACTTCATCAGATGCAGTGGAAAATACAGTAGCAGGTATATATATATATACAGTACATGAAAAGATGGGAGTTGCCTTACTAAGTGGGGGGGGGGGTCAGTGCTAATGAGACAATTCAATTAATAGTAGAATACCAAGGGAGGAAAAATCACTTTTATAGTGGTAATGAGGATGGCCCATTTCAAACAGCTGACAAGACGGTGTGAGTAACAGTAGGGGGAATTAGTATGGGGAAATTAGTTTTTGAAACGGGATACCATCCAGTTTCTCATTGGAGTCTGTTTTTGACGATTTTGCTGCCACAGACTAACATGGCTAGCACTCTGAAACATAACAGTAGTAGTCACCCAAGTCCTGTGACGGAAGTGAGATTTTTATTTGCAAGAACTCAAATTAACTTTACCTGTAGAACAATAAACACAGATAATCCTCCACCCCAGAGTAGTTACAGTAACTCTCACTTAACGTTGTTTCGTTGTTACATTGCTGCTCTATTAGGGAATAAGCTCCTTTAAAGTTGCACAGTGCTCCCTTATAACATCCTTTGGCAGCTGCCTGCTGTGTCCACTGCTTGCAGGATTCTCTGGAAGAGCAGCCCCTCCTCATGGGGATTAGAACCAGGGGGTGCCGGGAGCCCCCCTCCCCAATCAGCTCTCTTAAGTTCCCCTGTAAGGTATGTGGTTTGGCAGCTGTCCAGCAGCAGTTCAGGTGTCCTGCTCCCCACTGCCATGCTGCTCCTGCCCTGCCCTCTGCCTTGGAGCTGCTCCGGGGAGCTTCCTGCTTGCTGGAAAAGGAGGCGAGAGAGGGTGCTATCAGGATGTCCCCCTGCTCCTGCCCCTCGCCCCCCCGCTCCATACCCCCACTCCACAAAGTGGAGGAGGGGGACAGGGCTCAGGGACAGAAAGGAGGGAGCTTGCTGGAAGCTGTTGCCTCCTGTCTGAACTGGCTGATCTGCTTAAAAGGGCAACATACTTGAAGTGAGGTCAGCGTACTTAAAGGGGCAATACACATCTCTCGCTCTTTCATTCATGCACACAACCCCTCCACTTTGGAAAGTCAGTACCTGTGCAGCCCTGCACGTGCTGTCAGGAGGAGGGAGTGGTGCGCTCCAGCTGGATAGCGTGGGCTCATCATCATGTTCAGTTTTTGCAGGGAAGTGTTTGCAGCTACTGCCCTGCATCTATTGTGTTTCCTCCCTCCTGCCTCAGTCCATGCTGCCTTGTAGAGTGTGAGGCTACATTAACAACAGAGTATTAACCCTTGAGGGCTCAGCCAAGTGCTAGTTCATTATTTAGCAGCAAGGCATTCCCTGGGAAATATTCCACCCTCTTACTTACCACCTCAACCATGCTTCACAATCATTCATTCCTGTGTACAATATTAAACTGTTTGTTTAAAATTGTTTAAAACTTATACTGTATATGTATATAAATGTCTTATGTCTGGCAAAAAAAATTCCCTGGAACCTAACCCCCCATTTACATTAATTCTTATGGGGAAATTGCATTTGCTTAACATCATTTCGCATAAAGTCACATTTTTCAGGAACATAATTACGACGTTAAGTGAGGAGTTATTGTACACATATAGGTGACTTTGACCTTGACTATACTGAAGTAGAGCACTGGCAAAAAGGGATCCTCCACTTTTGAGCATACAATTCCACAAATAGCAGATAATGCTGCACAGTATAAACTAAAAGAAAGAGGCAGATTAGACTGATTTTTCTGATACAGTAAAAGATGTGGCTTTCACATCTTCTACTATGTGCTCTCACGAAGTGAAATCACAGGCTGAATATTCACAAGTTAAGATGTAGAATTTGAATTTCCCTGGCCAGAAAGATGAATGATAAATGAAGGTAAACAAATAGTTCTCCACCACTGGAGTCTTAAAAGAAGAAAATATATTGAAACTAAAGTTTATGTCACAACATACCAAATGCTTCATTGTAAATGCAAGAATTCAAAAATACAGACTGAAATTTCTTAGAATGAATATTTGTCCATGTCAAAAAAATACATACTGGATATAAATGGAGTCCTAGTAAACTAAGCACATTTTTCAAGGGTAGTTTATTGTACTGAAATTATTATTCTGAAGTGTGACCATGATTAAACTGCTCTCAAGATGGACTATATGACACCCAAATTAGATCTGTCTGCAGCAGGCAAGTTTAACTTTACATTGTGTAAGAAGCTCAGCACAAGGGGGACTGGTATACCGAAAGCAGATACTAAAAAGAATTATGTATGTAAACTTGCACTGAATGAGTTGATGTTGGAATAGTTTGCTGGCACTCATTCTTTGTCTGTATTTTGCTTTTAAATGTCCTGCTTCTCTGAAGCATGCTACAGAATTAACAATGCCCACCTGGCTGGCTTCTTTGTATATTTTCTCTGAGCAGCTATCCAAAGTGATTGTTCTTTGTTCCCACAGAAGCATACAAGTAGCACAGAAGCATCAAGGGATCCTGCCCCAATCACAGCAGCAAGGGTTGGAGACAAGAGAAAAGCTAAGTCTCCTCTCAGCTGGCACAGTGGTGGAACAGAAAAAGGAAAGATGTGGGAGAAAGACAAGAAACAGCAACAATTTTTCCCTAACAGCTGGGAGAAAAGAGCAAGAAGTAAGCAAGCAACAAAGCTTTCACTTCTTCCCAGCTGCCTAGGTTTGGGAAGAGCACCAAATAACCACAAGCCAAAGCAGACATGAAAGATGGGGACTGTTTTATGGTGGGACGACTTCCAATCAGGGAGAATTCTGGGTTTCTGGCCAGGATATTGTACCTGGACCCAGCTAAGGAGGATACAGACAAGCAGTCTCTAGACAATATTTAAACCCACCAGCTAAAAAGGATTCTGGTAAATTTTTCAAGCTCTGTCCCCAGATCTCATTGATCCATTCACCAAAAACAAACTAAACCACTTTTAACTTTCAGTTTTTAACAGCAGCATTAGCAGCTCTTTAACATTCCTGATTTAGCTTCTCTTATGGCAAGACAAAAGCTTCTTTGAACAGTGATTCTAAAAAGGTACAAGCTTTAGGTTGTAATTAGCAACTATACTTCCTTTTTTAAAAGAAGAAAACATTACAGTATTGGGAAAAGAGCTATCCTAACCAAAAAAAAACCCCAAACTTCTGCTTGAGCTCATTTGTGTAAAATTACATTAAATTCAAGAATACAGTGAATGTTAGTCATTCCTATCATATTGAAGATATATTTTTATGTCAGATCTCTTTCCTAATCAATCTAAATTTTCTATTATACACATATGATTTAAAAATGTATCCCAAAAATTATTCTCTTAATTAAAAAAGTTACATGACAGGAAGGATGGTGAAGATAAAGGACTAAAAATGAGACACCCTGGGTTCTATTTCCATCTATGACACAGAATTATTCATTTAACGAGTCATTTAACTTCTGAGCCTTGGTTTCTCATCTTTAAAATAGGAATGCCACTCAGCTACCTCACAGTGAAAATACTAGGCTTAATTCATTACCATTTGTAAAAGGCTTTAAGATTCTTGAATATAAGGCAGTATTAAAATGCAAAGTATGTTATAAGCCAATAATATAAATTTCCATTAAAAAAACAGACTGGTTATTTACAAAGCATACCTTTAATGTTCCATCTGCTGAGCAACTAGCCACATATTTGTCATCTGGTGAAAATCTGCAGTGGCTGACAGAATTTAAGTGACCAAACATTGTATTTCGACAATGCTTTTTGTTCAAATCCCAAAGCTGCATAAAAGGTAAACACAACACAACTGCTGTTTAACCAAAAAATGATCTACAGCTAAGAACATCAAAAACTTTCCTACCAAAACCAGGAATCCACGTTCAAAAACTCCTTCTCATTTCCAGTCTCTTAAGTCATTTGGTTCCTCTTTTTATTGTACTTATAATCCAACCCAATATCCACCAGCCCAATTGCTAAAATAATCTTCCATGCATTGGTCATTTTTGCCTTAATTACTACAGTTTTCCTTTCTGAATTTTTCCAATTTACTTCTTCCACCCACTGCTCCCAATCATTCCAAAATGCAGTTGCTAAAAACATCTATTTCTCTTGCTACTTCAGCATAACCCTCTTCCCCCTTGAGTCTCTTCAATAGCGTTCTGTTCCCTCTGACATCTATGCAAGGATCAGGATTTTGAATTAGAAGATCATACATAATCTTTCCTTCTCCAAACTTTCTGCTCTTATCACTACTCCATTCCCAATCTTTTTCATTAGCCTTTTCCCAAACTCTCATCTTCATACCTTTTAGCATACTGTCCCCTACTGCTGAGGCAGCATCCTTGTTCTCTTCAGCTAAGTGCCACTCCATTTCCTTGCTAGCCCCTGTAAAAATCCACTTCTAAGAATTCTACCTACCTCCTGATGAATTATCACTATATTCTTCCTTACCTGAATTGTTGTCATGTGTCGTGTCATATGTTTGTCTTATCTAATAACTCACATAGTCAGCTTTTTGAGTCAAGGAACTTGTTTTATGGTATTTATAAAGTGCATGTACACTTGCAACAATTCATTTTTAATAGTAAGCAGCATAAAAATAATCTCAGCATTTCCCACTTACTTTGATATAAGTATCATTTGAGCAGGTGGCTAAGAGAAGTTGATCATTTGTGTTATTAAACTGGCAGCAGTTGACCTGTTCTCCATGTTCTTCGTATACCTGTACAAGCTGACCTGTTCTTGAGTTCCAGATCTAAACAGAATTGATTTAAACAAACAACCAAAAAACCTGTTTGAAATATATTCTATACAGTTATTAAAAACAACAGGGTGTGTTTTTGTTGGATTTTTTTTTTTTTACACAACTATGCTGGAACATTTCATATAAATTAAATGCACTTTTCTCATAAGTTTGTAACTATTTAACAGTATTTCTCCCAGTAATATCTGAAAGAAGATGAGGAAAATGTGAAATTAAAATGAAAAAATGAAAAATATTGTTATATCCAAGTAATAACAATTTGTGGCTAAGAGAGGAAAACAGAGGATGCTTTTAAAAACAACAATGGTCAGACAATAAGCTTTTACTAAAAATGTGATCACAAGAAGATGCTTGGAAGTAACTTTTCACATCAATTTACTCTTACCACAAAAATAGTCTTTGGGTATTACTAAAATGGACAGGCCTGCACCTTGTTGAAACATTTGAAAAACTGAGGTGATGTTAGAAAAAATTCTTGAGTAAAAGATTTGAGTTTCATATATGATCCCACTTCAATATTAAAGAAATATACAGAAGCAGCCTATAAAACCAAACAAGACAAACAGAAGCAAGTGAAACAATACTGGCAACAAGCATGAAGGAAGCTATTATGATACTGATGTCACTCATGTTGTAATGATTCTGTTCTCACACACTCAGATATTATTATGCTCCAGCCAGACTGCAGAATCCTCTTATAAGAGACTATGATAGTAAATTATGCTTCACACAAAACTATGCTTTACATTAAGCACATCTAAAATAAAAGCATGTCTTTTACAATATTTTTAAGTTGAAAAACAGTACCTATAATACTTGTTCTCCACATAAGGTATACATAAACAAAATATCTTAAAATTGGCTCAATTTAAATTGGTTCAAGTTTAGAAACAGAACTACTTGTTCTACTCAGAGGAAAAGTGCTCACCACCATTGCCTTACCTTAACTTTTTTATCCACTGAACAAGTTGCTACATATCTGTCATCTGCAGAGAAAGCGCAACAAAGTACTTCATCATCATGAGCCTTTATTTCCAAAAGCTTCTCTCCACTTTTCGCTTTAAACACCTACATAGGCAGAGGATAACAAACACTGAAATCTTATGCCTACAGTACTCTGAGCTAATTTCAATATAGCAATTTTATGCTCATGCAGTATATGTTCTCAATTTTCTTATTTCAAGAGTTCCTTATAATATTAAAGGGAAAATTGCCAAACAGTTCATGCTAATTTTTTTTTACCTTGAAAATGTTTATAATCTCATAGAATGTGTGCCCAGAATTTTAAATATCCATTCTTTACAAAGTTGGAGCTCAGATCAGAGATCACAGGAACAATAAGAATGCTGAAAGTGAAATCTGGGGGAGGGTGATAATTATTCTTAAATATATTGTCAGAGGTTACAATTTAGGCTTGAGATGAAAAACAAACAGTGATGGGAAGATTGTGTGTGTGGTGACAGACAAATTAGAAAAATATGAAAATAAATTTATCTTTGGGTACAATTGTGTTTCTATTCAGGTTCTTCACTATTTAGTGTACAAAATTTTGAATGTATAAAGGACACAATCACTTGGTTGTCAAGTGGTTTTAAATCCCAAAGACAAAAATATTTTATATATATTAATATTTTTCCTTTTATCCTCCATGTAGATAACGGTTTCCTGGAGTCTACATTAACATGAGGAATTCTAGGTCTATAGATCACGAGAATCAGATTACTTGGTATATTAAGGACTTTTTCTAGTAACAAATGATTTTGAGGAAGAAGGGAAGACACTTCAAAGTCTTATTGAGAAAGACGCTACAACAAGATCTTTCATTCCTGAGTTTCCCTGATTCAGAATGGGAAGAAGTAGGGGGAAAAAGAAACCATATACTTCCATCATCTTGCCAAACATTCTCATATTTACTTTTATGATAATGCAGAACCCTTGCTTAATCTAGACTAAACTTCCCTACTCATAGCTATTGAGCCTCAACAAAAAATTGTTCAAGTGAATCTTGAGATGCCAACTGAAGCGGGTCCAAGGTAATTTATATTTGGTTTTTCTACGTTTTCGCTTTCTTATGGAGTTGAAAGGGAATAAGAATGGTAATGAAACAGATTTTAAAAATAATCTAATCATGAATATTATGTTTAAAGTGCCAGGAAATCAGAATTTGTAATAAATTCTGAAAATTTGGATTTCCCAAATCTAAGGACCATCATATTTTGGTTTCAGACAAGATCTTTAGGTATTGGTTGTGTGGAGGGTACCTGAATAGTAGTGTATTTCCAATTTTTAAAAAAACCTTTTCAATAGAATTATTTAACAAGGAATAGAATAATTATCAGCAAAATTTAGGCAAGTTCCCTTTCAAAGGCTATTTCATTCCATACACAGCTATATTTTCCCTCCACTACGCTGGGGGACAAGGACAAGAAACAGGCAAAAGATGCTGAACAGAGGAATGAGATAGCCAGGGACTGGAACCTAAGGAAAAATAAGGAAAATGCACAGACAGCTGAGAGAGAACATAAAACAGATTCATACCAAAACCAAGAAGAGACAGGTCTATGTGATGTAGGACTCCACTCAGAAGAAACAAAAGGCCTGTGACCAGACCAGATCCAGAGACCAGAAGAGTGTACTGTCACCCAAATTCAAGATTAATTTAAACTGGAACAGGTGCAGAGAAGGATGATAGAAGACTGGAAGAGCTTGGCTGAGAGGGGATATGATCGCTCTCTATAAATACATTAGGGGGGTAAATACCAGTTTAAGCTAGAGAACTATTTTGGCACAAGAACATATGGGTATATGCTGGCCATGCAGAAGTTCAGGCTGGAAAATAAGAGGGTTTCTAACCATAAGAGCAGTCAGGTTCTGGAACAGCCTCCCAATAGAAGTTGTGGAGGGAAAACAACTTCATCAGTTTTACAAGAGAGCTGGATAAATTTATAAGTGCAACTATATGGTGGTTTTCCTTATGATGGTGGGGGGCAGGGGTCAACAGTGCTGGGGCTCACTTTCAGTTTATGTCTCATATTCCTAAAAGTTAATGCTTCAGGGTTTTAACCAGCCGCCTGCAAGGGGATTCTCCCCTCCCCCTAATGTATTCCGGGAAGCTTTTTTATCTGCTTCCTCTAAATGTATCAGGGATGGCCACAACTAGAGAGGGGGCACAGAGCAGGGTGGGCCAGGTCTCTGAGGGGACACCAAACAAACACACTCTCTCAGGAGCTTGGATGGCTGGTTCTTGCTCATATGCCCAGGGTCTAACTGATCACCATTTGTGGGGTCAGGAAGGAATTTTCTCCCAAATCAGATTGCCAGTGACTGTGTGGAATTTTCACCTTCCTCTGCAGCATGTGACTACAAGTCACTTGCCAGTATTATCTGAGTATTTCTCACTTAATCATTTCCCTACCATTGCCGGGGCCTCAAACACTGGTGTACCTTGTTCCCGCCTATTCTCTTTCTGTGGCAAACAGTCTAGTCTCCTGTGGGTCTGATTTCCATTGTTGGGTTTAGTGAGAGAGTGCTGGGTAAACTAGTGGTCCCTTCTGTTTTGACTGATATTTTTTAAAGAGAAATGTGTACTCTTTCACTAATAAAGCCATTAACTACAGAAGCACAGCATAATGCCATTAACAAAGCAAAACAAACAGTACATACACAAGGTATTTTCTGAACAGGATGTCATCAGGATTTTGTAGTAGCAGCCAGCAAATAAAAACAGCAATATACAGTACATGAAATATCTACATTAACAGTGTATAACCAGAAACTAAAAAACACACTTGTAATTAAGATGAATATTCAACTTAGTAAGCATCCAAAATGATACAGAAAGTTTGCAAAAAAGTTACTCATTACACTTACTTTGGCTGTCTGGAACATGTACACCTTTCTGGGGTACTGGGTGACTGACTGCTAGCATTTCAGAGAGCTGGCAGGCTCCCTCTAGGCAGACTACTGATAAATTAGCATCAGTCATCTCTCCTCTGTTTTCCTTTTTGGAAGTTCCCCTCACCCAGCTTCTGATTGCAAAGCCCTCCCCTTATGTCTCAATTTTCACTCTATTCCCATCTCTCATTTCTGGAGCTCATTCCACCACCACCCCTCCACTAGCATTGGGTTGATAAAATATTTTATGCAAAAGCGATGAGACCAGTTTAAATGTCTACATCAGGGGTCGGCAACCTTTCAGAAGTGGTGTGCCGAACTGTCATTTATTCATTCTAATTTAAGGTTTCACGTGCCAGTAATACATTTTAATGTTTTTAGAAGGTCTCTTTCTATAAGTCTATAATATATAACTAAATTATTGTTGTATGTAAAGTAAATAAGGTTTTAAAAATGTTTAAGATACTTCATTTAAAATTAAATTAAAATGCAGAGCCCCGCGGACCAGTGGCCAGGACCCAGGCAGTGTGAGTGCCACTGAAAATCAGCTCGCGTGCCGCCTTCTGCACACGTGCCAGAGGTTGCCTACCCCGCTCTACATATAGTTTTACAATTTCTATATGGATAACTGGTATTTAACCAGTACCGGGTTCCTCCAGCATTGGCAAACTAATTTTCCGTTTTTAGGAAGGTTAAGGTGAATTACAGTATCATTTGTTCTACATTAATAGGCAAAGCATTTTTGTGTGAGGTTAACTTAGGCCTAGTTGACACTTAAAAATTAGAACAACATAGCTATGTGTAGAATAAATATGAAATTAAAGGATTAGATTTAGCTTAAGTTTGGTTAAGAAAATGTGTGTTGTAAAGAAAGGCCCTGACTAGCAAGTAGAAGGAAGGCCTTGAAAACAATGAGTTATAAGGCCAAAATGAATGGAGTAGAGAGGATGTCTGGTTCAAAAAATAATTAATGAGATGAAAGAGTTTCTAAAAAGAAGGCCTCTGACCAATAGGGGTGACTGAAGACAAAGAGAATGTGTCTTTAAAGGAGCCAACATGGACCTTCCCACTCCACATAGCAGTATTATCTTAACAATAAAGCCTATCTGAACCCAGGTGCAACAAAAAAGCTGTTGGTTAGCAGGAAGAAGAGGAAGAGATAAGGAGGAAAAAAAGATTGTAAATCTCATCTGGATTAAAATTGAAAATTAAAATCAACGATATCAAATTAGGTGTTAGCTAAAGAGGTAATTGGCTATGACATCATCTGTTTGTTGAAGGGAATAAAAAAAAAAGAGGTTATTAATTTTAAGGTTCTCTGTCAGACTATGCCTGATCATGCGGGAGCACACCAGGATGAGATGGTTTTCCCTAGGTCTGGCCTATTTGTCAGCATACTGACCACATGCTTATGAATACTTTGTTAATGTGTTGGATACAGTGATGGCTTATTTTTAGGCTGTTAGCCATGTTTAGCGCAATTGTATAAAATACCACATGACCTTTGAACTTAAAGGAATGTATGGTTACATTAGTGTCTGGTGGTCTCACATTAATATTAACAATTGATATTATTAATACTTCCACCACTGTGTCACTCAGGGCTGTGAAAAATTGAATCCCCTGGCCAGCATAGTTAGGTGGACCTAACCCTCTGTGTAGCCATGGCTAGGTTGATGGAAGAATTCTTTCTATCAGCCTACCTACTGCCTCTCGGAGAGGTGGATTAACTACATCAATGGAAAAATCCTGTCCTTTGATGGTGGAAGCATCTTTACTACAGAGACACAGCTGCAGCACCATAACTCTGCTGCTACAGATGATATTGCAGATGTGCCCTTAGGCAACGTGATCCAGGGGTGTACTTAAAGAAAAACAAACAATCTCGTATAGACAGCTCTATATTACACTGACTATAGATGCATTTAGGGGATAAAAACCCTTGAACCATATAATCCTGTATCCTTTTGAATAAAAAGATGACTCAATATAAGTTATACAGTTAAAATAATTTAGGCACCGTTGTCTATATCTTTTTGAATTATTTCCCTCTGAAGTACTCTAGTTTCTTGGCATCCTTGTATAGTAAAACAAAAATAGAAAAAACTAAGTACTATTTTGTCTGGATTGTCTTACATATTTTAGTTTTGCTTACATTTATGTATTTTACCTGTAAGGTTTTATCAGCGCCACAAGAAGCTATTCTCTGTCCATCCTTGGAAAAGCAGGCATGGTAAACTGCATCTGTATGGGGACGGACAACTAAACGGGAGAGGTTCTTCATGGATTTTTTATTTCTAGAACACAGAAATAATAGTCAATGATTTAAGAAAAATACTAATACGTGAGGTTTCTTCTTTCAATCTAATCCACACAAAAAATGCCTGTACATCTATGTTTTGCAGAACACTTTAATATCTTTCACTTTTGTCTTCCAGATTTCAGGGCATAAGAGTAACACATATTGCAACCTTCCACATGCACTATAAGGGCTCAGATAGCTATACGATCTGATCGTCCAAAAGTGGGATAATTTTTGTATGAAGAGTTAACAATCACCTACGTGCTAACTTGTTGCTCACTAGTAGTGCACTTTCCTTCCAAAAGCATATTTAGGACAAGTACAGAATCACAGAAGTGCAGGACTGGAAGGGACCTCAATAGGTCAGTTAGTCCAGTCCCCTGCACTCAAGGCAGGATTAAGTAATAACAAGACCATTCCTGACAGGTGTTTGTCTAACTTGTTCTTAAAAATCTCCAATGACTGATATTCCACACCCTCCCTAAGCAATTTGTTCCAGTCCTTAACTACCCTGACAGTTAGGAAGTTTTTCCTAATGTTCAACCTAAGCCTCCCCTGCTGCAATTTAAGCCCATTGCTTCTTGTCCTATCCTCAAAGGTTAAGAAGAACAATTTTTCTCCCTCCTCCTTGTAACAACCTCTTATGAACCTGAAAAGTTATGTCGTCCCCCCCCAAGTTTTCCAGATTAAAAAAATCCAATTTTTTCAATTTTTCCTCATAGGTCATGATTTATAGACCTTTAATCATTTTTGTTGCTCTCCTCTGGACTTTCTCCAATTTGTCCATATCTTTATTGAAATATGGCACTCAGAACTGGACAATATACTCCAGTTGAGATCTTAGCGCTGAATAGAGTGGAAGAATTACTTCTCGTGTCTTGCTTACAACACTCCTGCTAATACAAACCAGAATGACATTCACTTTTTTTGCAAGTGTTACACTGTTGATTCTCATTTAGCTTGTGATCCACTATAACCCTCAGATCCCTTTGCACAGTACTCCTTCCTAGGCAGTCATTTCCCATTTTGTATGTGTGCAACTGAATGTTCCTTCCTAAGTGGAGTACTTTGCATTTGTCCTTATTGAATGTCAGCCTATATACTTAGACCATTTCTCCAGTTTGTCCAGATCTTTTTGAATTATAATCCTATCTTCCAAAGCATTTGAAATCCCTCCCATGTATGTCTTCTACAGGTGAGGAAATCCTAGCTTCCTTACCAAGACTTATCTCCATACATGTTACATTTTATATATATATATATATATCTGTATTAGGGTGACCAGACAGCAAAAATCGGGACGGGGTGGCGGGTAAGAGGAGCCTATATAATAAAAAGACCCAAAAATTGGGACCGTCCCTATAAAATCGGGACATCTGGTCACCCTAATCTGTATCTACCTATTTTCTTATCATTTCTTTCTATACCTACATGAATTACTCTTTTCAGCATTAAGAACCAAGCTTGGCAGTGTACAGTTTAGGTATAGAAGTAAAAAACAACAACGACCACCTACCCCAATTGAATTAATCTGCCATATTATCTTTTTCGCCTTTTTGAAATAATTTTTAGATTTACAATTCCTCAAATAGTTGCATTTCTTTTTCTTATAAAAATGATAATGCTCTCTAAAAATGTTTGTGGATTAATTGTACATAGAAAATAGTTTTCAGAAGAGTTGTTTAGTTTCCCTGTATGCAAGAAACCAGTGTATCAAGATGGTTTGCAACTACTTACATCCATTCCAGGTAAAATGCTCCTTTAACAAGTTCTTGCTGAGCTTGCAGTCTGGCTTGTTGATACACTTCTGAAGTCTCTGGTTGACAAAGCCCTAACTGGATGATGTTAGGGAACGGCTGCCTTCCAAGAAGGTGTCCATTTAAAGACAGAAATTCCTGGAAGTTTTCACGTACTATGCTATCCTGTGAACAAAACAGGTATGTTTGATAATATAGCCAGAACTGGACATGGACATTTTTCAAACATATATTATTCATATTTTTGCATCTTGCATAATAATTCTAATCTTTCATAAGTGCAGTTTATATTTAGTCCTGGAGCAAACAGATTTAATAAAATGGAATATTTGGAAGTAACCTATGTATTACACTGATTCCCCCAAAATAATGGGCCAGATACCATCACTTTTACTCACACTGAGTAGTCCCTTAATCCCAAAGCAGCTCTCTTAAAGTCAACCAGTTATTTCACAGAGTAAGGGTGACAGAATCTGTGGGGATGTGGGGACTACAGGAACCCTACCACAGTGTTACTTCTTACTAATTATAATTATTCAACATTTTTACAACTCTACATAAATTATTATTTATTTTCAGTCTTCACATATATACATGCTCTATTTTTAGTTAATATATGACTATATGGTCTGTTATTCATCTATATATTAATGTCCAAGAATCTATTTTTTCTTCCCCAAACTACAGGCTTTACTGTAAGGCAACTCCATAGTTCACCACTCTTTCCTTTGGCCTCTAACCGATTATTTTTAATAACCTGAAATCAAACAGAAAAACAAGGTATGGTTAGAGACTATTAGTCATTTATCTTAAAGTAACATACCTTCTGATCCAATATATGGCTATATTCTACATATTCATGAATCAAATGGGCAGGCCCTACCAACTCTGTTTTTGCTTTTATCCAGTCTAGAGAAAACATGAGAGCACAAAGTTCCTGTAAGAAAAAAAAAATAAGTTTAACACACACATTTATATACGCAGTAACTTTTTTCTCTCTCTCTCTCTCTCTCTATATATAAATTGCTGTGTCTAGTATTTTTTAAATGTGTACAGTAAAAATCAACATCCCTCTAAGGCTTCAAAGCTTAAAGTTTGACAATAGATGGAAATCAAAGGGAAAAAGAATATTAAATATCAATATTAAAAGAAGTCATGAAATCTTAAATTTTGCCAGTAATAAATTTTAGAACAGGCCTCATCAATTACGAACACTTAAAGAGAGAGTCAGAGACAGCTATGTAAGATCCTGAAAGAGGGATCCTCAGCCAGAGCCTGAAGTTACTTAGTATTGTGACATATGGAAAGAGAGGAAGGATAAACTTCCCAAATATTAGTTTTAGTTAAATGGTCAAGAACAAGAATATAATCCAACAGAATGTCCTCCAAAGATTGATAGAGAAGACTTTTTAAAGCTTTCATAGTCCTGAAAAAAAAATCAAAAGTATAACTACTATGCATGAAGCTGCCATTGCCAAACTTTAAAGCAGTTTCAGGATAAAACAACCAGAATGGATGGAATAAATTCTGTCTAGCAAAAGGATTAAGCTGTTTCTAACATCACCTCTATTGTGCATTAACCTGATTACCCAAGAGCACCACACTATATAAAACTAATTACCTCTTTTTTAGCAGAGAAAAAGTTTATAACTTGAAAAACTGGTCGACAGATTTTAATGCCCCGCCTATAGTAGCAAGTGTTACCGCCACTTCTAAGCAGTGAAATATTTATAATAGTGAGGGAGGAGTGGAAGGGAAATATTCTATAAAGTAGGTGAGATGAAAACCCTAACCACTTCTTTGAAGAATTGTAATGCCTTGTATCCCAGATATGGACACAGGACATTTGTTTTGAATGTGTCCTAGCCAACAAGTAACAGATCTTTAATATATTAAAGAAATGTTCCATTACCACCATTCATTACAAAAAATAAAAAAGTTATGAAAATTATATTTTATGTAAATTACACATGGCTGACCAGCTGTTACTTTTTCAGATTCAATCTCTTACTAATCTTCTTCCAACTGTCCCCAATTTACCCTACCAGATTGTTTTTGTTACTTTCTGGTAGCACCAGTCTGCTAAGTGCTGTAGAAATGAAAGAAAATCCTATGCTTCAAAATTTACCAAAAACAAAAAAAAACAAACAAAAAAAACAAACAATTTTTCTTTTTGCTTTAGCACAAATAGAGTTTCAAAAGGATACAACACGAATAAGGACCCTGCAAACAAATTATCTCTTTCTTAGATAATAAAAATAATTAGAAACATAAAACCTGATAGAAACATTTCTAATTTTGAAACTGATAAAAGTTCAAAATTCAAAAACAAAAAATGGGAGAAGCTGATGTAGTTTTCATAAAGCGTCCCCTTCCATCTTTGATCCAATTATAGAGCTAACTGAAATTTTTCATATTTTGAAAAAAATACAAATAGGAAGAAAAAATTAAACAACAACATTTCTCTTTTTGACCAGTGTTAACAGAAAACAAAACCCAATAAGATAGATAGATGAAGGCATCTATGTAGACATCCCTCAACTCCACATCCACAGAATGGCTCACATACAACATATAACAAAATTATGGTGAGAGCAAAAATTAAATCTGATGAGATAGTTAATCTAAACTATTTCCCCTCCCTAAGGATTTCCCCCTACCCAAAACAAGCTACTTGTAATGTAAGAAAGAAGCAGTATGGCAAATCCAAAGTATTTAAAAATCACAAGGTAGGTGTCCCAGTTCAGGACAACTGCACCTGTATTTCACCTCAGTGATCCATCAAGGGGCATGCATTCTCTGGCTTCCAGCTCCCCAGCTGTTGCCTCTCTTGGGTGGAGACCTGCATCTCTCTCCCTTCTGACCAGGGTATTTCCAGGCTGCACAGTTCTCTGCCTTTATTGTATTATTCTCAGAAAGGGACTCTGCATAAGCAGTTTTGCTTACTTTCTTTTCAGAGAGTAATAAGAGAGTGATTGTCAAGAGTTATAAGTTACCACATAGCTCTTTCTATTTATTCCTGGGGCAAAGGCAGTAAGTATAGAAAAAACATGAAAAACCATAAGCGAAACTACACGCATGCTAATAAGCTTACCAGAGATCACCCCAACTCCAACATGGGCTCTGTCAGGTGATTAGTCCTTAAACCCACAAAGGGGTTTCTTCTGTGATCACAAGTTCATAACAGACCCAGCCAGTAGGCCAAGTCCTTCCAATCCTTCCCTAAGGATTAGGGGTCCTCTGGTGGACCAGAGGTCCTGTCCGTTTGCTGGATCAAGAAGGCGGCCCTGAGTCTGTTTGAAACTAGGCTATTTTATCGAAAAATTCTTTCTTTGTCTGTGGTTCCCTGGAGAATCCAGTTTGAACTAGTATTTTCAAACCTCTCCAGTGGGTGGCTTCAAAGTGATGATAACCAAAGGAATTACATTAGCATACCCCCTCCTTCTAGAGAAGTTGCATATAATCTCACAACAATACAAACACCTGCATTTTTAATACAATTAACATTAATTCAATGAGATTTAACTTAATTAAAGTTTGTCCACAATACTGTCCCCTGTCACATTAGCCTCCCAAAAATCATGAACTTTTAAAATAATAAAAAGTCGGGGTTCTTTTCATTTTCCTTGATTTCTGAGCCTTTAACGTTCATGTTATTAAGCTTTTCTCTGCAATTATGAGAAAGCTAGAAAGTTTTGAAATGAACAAAGATTTTGGCGTAACCAACTGATTCTAAGAGCTGGGGCTTGGTTTTTGTAGAACAAAACACAATGACAACAACAAAAGCCAACAAAAATCAATCAACACCACACCAAATATTAAAAGACTTGCAATGAAATCACAGGAGTTTGCAAGATTGAGGAAGAGACTTTTGCAGGAAATAGTTATTTAGGGAGAGAATACATGGTTGTGGGAGAAAGGAGAGAGAAAGTACATGAGTCTGAACTTACATTCTGCATGTTGGCACTAGCCATGTGGTATGCTAGGAAGTTATACCAGTACATACAGTCCTCTTGAGCTGGAGTAGGTATATGTAGTTTATAATGTTTCTTGTACTGATTTACTATCTTTTTATGCAGCTCCTGCAACAATGAACAGCAACAAAATTTTCAATTAATACTATATCAAATCCTGGGCTAAAATATTTCTATTCGTTTTTGGTTTTAAAATATTTTATTGAATGAATGAACTCAAAATTTTAATTACCATCTCTATAAAAAGTGAAATAAGCATGTAAGGTCACTAAATGCACAATCTGAAAGGTTAATTTTTCTCCTGCAAAATTTTTCCACAGTATCGTTAGGGTACTCCCATGTCTAGGTCAGGACCATATTTTCACTAAAGGAAATCCCAAAGTTCTGGGAACATCACACCATATTTGTCGAACATTGTAAATGTATAAAGCACTTTACAAAATAAAATCATTCTATGACCGTAGGAGCTCACATTCTATATGCACAAACTAGTCATCTATTTGCTTTTGTAGTGCAGTACATGACTATTGTGAGCATTTACCTTTTTTGCATTGCATATAAAATATTACTTTATGGAGGTAGGAGAAAGATATTTTGTCTTCAGGGAGAGAAGGGGTCTTGAATTTATGAAGATTCTTTCTTGCTTTTGAAAAGATCACTTTTAGCTACTTTTATCTTCTGAGTTCCTGGAAAATTTAGGGTGGGAGTTTCAAGAGAATCATGGGACCTATACTTTGAAGTCACCTAGGTTTTTTTCTGAAAATCCCACCCTAAATTCTATGCCCTCCAAGTACTAGGCTCGCTCACTATTCATTCAGTAGTGAAACTATGGCATCCCTAGAT
This sequence comes from Chrysemys picta bellii, assembly GCF_011386835.1. Lineage (NCBI taxonomy): Eukaryota > Metazoa > Chordata > Testudines > Emydidae > Chrysemys > Chrysemys picta. The sequence goes on along the minus strand of NC_088791.1, from coordinate 86,034,176 downwards.
GTGAGATGATTTTTGGTGGGACTAGGAGGAGGATTTCATGTATGTCCCGCTCCAGGACCACCTGCAGTCAAACCTAGAAAAAGCGAGACAATAAAAGGCTTTCATAATCTGTACCTGTAAAAACTCAGTTTATAATTAATTTCAGGTCTCAGAGGTAAATAGCTATTAAATAGCTAAGCTCAAATTCTTCTTGAAGCTAGTTATCCCTCTGTGACAGAGTGCTGGGCAACAGTAGTTACACTAGCACTCTGATCACTGGATCACCAATTAAATCACCCCAGAGTAAGCCTCCAGGGGAAAAGCTGTAAATTGATAGATTGTGGATGGGCAGGAGAGAGCAACAAGACTAATTAACCCACTACCCAGAAAGTAGAAAAAGCACAAGAAGGATGCTCAGGGAGGGAGAGAGACTGGAAGGCTTTTCAGAGGCAGAGCCAGGAGAGATCACTCAGAGGGAAGATGCATTCTGTCTCCCCCATCTTTGGCTGAGTGAGCTGTTGCCAAGTATATGCTATTGTAAATTCTGAGCTTCACAAGTTGTAAAGGTGGTGGGAAAGGACACTGTAAATAAATTACAAAAGGTGATCAAGAAAAAAAGATTTCCAAGCAGTTCTTGGCTAGAAAAGAGACAGGAGCAGGATGATGCCCTGTTACGCCCTCTCTCATCATTAGCTGTCAGAAAATAATGCTAATCTATTTTAAGTACTACTGTGGGTTTATAGAACCAAAATTAATAATAGTTCAGCCTTTGCCTGACCTACTTTTAACTTTATTCTCCAAGTCATCCACTGAGCTTGAATGTGCTGACCATTTGGTATGTCCAAGATATGAATTTGGAAACATTATGCTCCAATTATGGAAATAAACTGGAAGTGAAATATGGGAAACTATTTTTTAAGATCTAAATTTAAAAGACTTTATGCTTGTAGTCAGCCTTGAGTTGTAAAGCCCTTGTAACTTGCATAAGTAACTCGTTGTTGATCTTGTTCTTTTGCTTTCTTTCCTCATTGTTAGTTTTGCTAAATGAGTGTGAGCTAGAAGGCGACGGGGAGAGAAACTGAGAAAAACAGACTATTTGCAATCACTATCTCATTCCTTCCCTAGGTTTCATTCAAGAGACCACCAATATGCACACACTTTTCTATTTTCTGCGTTTAAAATAGACCAAAATAGAAGTGGTAATTCCAATTCTAGTGTCATCTTGACACTTCTTGATATCATGTAGTGATGTGGATATTGCATCATCTTCTACTAGCAATGGGTTATAGCCAGAGAAACAAGAGACAAGAGAAGAAATGTATTTGAAAGAATCTCATAACTCCAAACATGCCCACTGTCAGCCCAGCTCAATGTTTTCAAATTACTCAGTATCAAAATAGTCAGAAATGATGAATGGCTGGGAGGTGGGGGGGGGGAAACGGTTTAATTAATTTAATAGGCATAGTTAAAGTTAACTGTATTTAGAATCTATCTTTACAAAAATGGTTGGTTAACATTCTATAACATAGGAATAATTTTAGACCATGGTTATTTTCTGTTACAGAAGTGTATCTAACACACTAGGCCAGGGGTCGGCAACGTTTCAGAAGTGATATGCCGAGTCTTCATTTATTCATTCTGATTTAAGGTTTCGGGTGCCAGTAATACATTTTAACACTTTTAGAAGGTCTCTTTCTATAAATCTATAATATATAACTAAACTATTGTATGTAAAGTGAATAAGATTTTTTAAATGTTTAAGAAGCTTTATTTAAAATTAAATTAAAATGCAGAGCCCCCCGGACCGGTGACCAGGACCCGGGCAGTGAGAGTGTCACTGAAAATCAGCTTGTGTGCCGCCTTCGGCACGCGTGCCATAGGTTGCCTAACCCTGCACTAGGCTGACCAATGTTAAAGAGTAAATATAAACTAGAGTTGTGGTTACTGTACCTGAAGCTGATCGCAATTCTTCTCTGTGAGAAAGTCAAGTTGAAGATCATGCAAATAATAATGGAATGACTTCCCATTACGATCACAAAATAAGAGAGATTTATTAACAAATTCTTGCAGTATATCTTCCACTTCTTCAGTCTCCATATCCCAAAGAATACAAAGCACCTAAAAAAAAACATTTTAAAACATAAAAGGGGTAGGACTAAGGAAGCAATATGACTACCCCAAAATTACAAGAGGTCACAAAATTACTTATTTCTTTGACAACAAAGAACACATTAATTAATGCATAAAACTTCCTACACAACAGACAAAACAATGAGGTCACTAAAGTTAACTTTTCATACCAAACTAGGTTACAGATCAATCTAGGTTTACATAAAAATGCAAGATTTAGGCATTTTATTAGCACTAAATATTACCAAGAAATGCCTGAAGTTCTTGAGGAGGGATTTCAACCTCCAAAACAAGCACATATAGAATCTTTGCTTAAAATAACTAGAGGGAAAGGGAAGGGGAGTCTGACTTCCAAAAATATTTAGACTACTATTGGACCAGGTGGCAAGAAGTCAGTGTATTTAAAATGCACAGGGGAAAAGATGACAAACATGGTAAGGACACACTCTAGATATGAGTTTCTGAGAAAAAATAACAATAGGTTTTCATTTTTGGGAGAGGGGAGTAAGGCTTGTATTAGTTTACTTAATTTGTTGGTTGGAAAAGGGTAGGATTATTTAAGGAGGACTTTTTACCTGTAATAGTGGATTTATTTTTTATTACTTATATCTTGCAAATATTAGAATGACACAAACCAAGAAGTTAACCTTTGCTTCCAAAGTAAAGAAATACTTTTTATCAAGGTACAATCAAAATACGTCTCCCCAAAATCCTGCCTCTCACACTTCTTGCATGATGCACATCTATATAGCCACAGATCTCTGAAAGTGTTTCATTTGGAAACATGCCCTAAGAACCAACATTCTTAGTCTAATCCTTTCTGAGACCATCTGACTCTGTCTTACAGCTTCTCAGTAAGTGTAAAGAGTCTTGAAGTTTTGAAAGGGGATGGAAAACATTCAGTTGAACTGCATCTAAATCGTTTCCTATGAATGCCAACTATCTTAATAAAACAACCTAGCACTTTGGGTAGTGTATCAGACATAAGAAAGGCCATACAAGTACAATATATTTTCATTTAATAACAATCTAATTCATTTTCTAAGAGTAGGGAACACAAGTTTTAAATAATAATTACTTTAACTGATTTTGTTTATTATTTTTACACACAAAGTCAATATTGTATATTTTTAGTAGAAGCCATATGCCATTAGTAACCAATTTCATTTAATAATCTTACCATACCTATGCAATTTTGAAATAGAAGTCAACCTGGTTTAGTAGTCTCCTTTAAGACGCAAGCTACACAGGGAGGTAATCAATGCATTTGAAGACAACGTTAAGATAAGTGAAAATATATGGTATTCATCAAAAGCCGTGATAGGTAGCAGCACAGGCTACCATTAACAAACACACTGTTTTGGGTTTTTGGAGGAGTTTGTGCCAGGGGAGGAAGATTGGGAGTGGGTAGACAGCCCACAAGGGAGAGAGCATGCGTATTCAGGCTAGGCACCTCCTTCACCCTTGGCTCTCAGGCTCTCATTGGCCAGCTGGGGTAGATAAAGGAACTGATTGGCCCAACGCTTGTCCTCTTCTCCCAATAATTTAAATTTCTTCCTGTGCTTTCAGGGCCTTTTGTCCCCTTTGCCTGCCCCATCCTCCCTTCTCATAGTTGTAGTATAGGAGCTGTTTTTAGAATGCTACAAATCTGACTGCCAGTATTAGGATCAGGAAAGAATTTTTCCCATTGGGCCAACTGGCAGAGGCACAGAGAGTTATTTCACCTTCCTTGTAATATCATGGAGGCAAGATAAAAGGAATAGGATGTGGAAGTTTAATGAGGAATTTATAGTAATGTTATTTTGTTACAATTTGCAACTGATGGCCAGCACAGATAAAGGCTAATGGGCCACATTGCAGAGGTAAATCTGTAAGTCTGTACTGGGACTCCCCAGGGGTCTGTACTGGGACCAGTCCTAGTCAACATATTCATAAATGATCTGGAAAAAGGGATAAACAGTGAGGTGGCAAAATTTGCAGACAAAACTACTCAAGATAGTTACTGTAAGTCCCAAGCAGACTGCGAAGAGCTACAAAAGGATGTCACAAAACTGGGTGACTGGGCAACAAAAGGGCAGTTGAAATTCAATGTTGATAAATGCAAAGTAATGCACATTGGAAAACATAATCCCAACTATACATATAAAATGTTGGAGTCTAAATTGGCTGTTACCACTCAAGAAAGAGATCTTAGGAGTCATTGTGGATAGTTCTCTGAAAACATCCACTCAATATGCAGCGGCAGTCAAAAAAGCTAACAGAATGTTGAATCATTAAGAAAGGGATAGAAAATAAAACAGAAAATATCATATTGCCTCTATAGAAATCCATGGTACACCCACATCTTGAATACTGCGTGTAGATATGGTTGCCCCATCTCAAAAAAGATTTATTGGAATTGGAAAAGGTTCAGAAAAGGGCAACAAAAATGATTAAGGGTATGGAATGGCTTCCGTATGAGGAGAGATTAATAAGACTGGGACTTTTCAGCTTGGAAGAGAGACAACTAAGGGGGGATATGATAGAGATGTATAAAAATCATGATGGGTGTGGAGAAAGTAAATAAGGAAGTGTTATTACTCCTTCTCACAACACAAGAACTAGTGGTCACCAAATGAAATTAATAGGCAGCAGGTTTAAAACAAAAACAAAAGGAAGTATTTTTTCACATAATGCACAATCAATCTGTGGAACTCTTTGCCAGAGGCTGTTGTGAAGGCCAAGACTATAACAGGGTCAAAAAAAAAAAAAAAAAACCTAGATAAGTTCATGGAGGATAGGTCCATCAATGGCTATTAGCTAGGATAGGCAGGGATGGTGTCCCTAGCCTGTTTACCAGAAGCTGGGAATGGGAAACGGGATGAATCACTTGATGATTACCTATTCAGTTCATTCCCTCTGGGGCACCTGGCATTGGCCACTGTCGGAAGACAGGATACTGGGCTAGATGGACCTTTGGTCTGACCCAGTATGGCCATTCTTATATTCTTAAACTACACCCAGGATTTTGCTTGTGAACTTTGCTTAAGGAAAAGGGGAGACCAGAACTCTTCAAAGATCTAGATACCACTTCAGTACCCCCTTATATGGGCAGGGCAAGAGGAATCAGAAGTGAACTGAGGAGAGTCTGTCTCAAGTTATTGGTCATATGTGGGGAGCTATACAACCCCTCACTGGGCCCAGTGAAATACCTGGTACGAGAGAGAGAGAGAGATGAGGCACGTAACCCACTGGGAAGGAGTGCTAAATTAATCAAATGGCAGCCTGCCACTTAATTCACCCCTGTGTCTGCCTTCATTCATCTGCATGTTCTGACCAATGGCGATCATGCTTACTTACTCAACCTATTTCAACTGCTAACCACTTTTGATATGCTTTTTCAACTTTTGGCTAAATCAATTAAAGTCTGATTAAGAGAGCTATACAAGAGCGAGGTATTATATTATTTCAACAGCTCTTCAGTTACAACCTCTTTTGTTAAATATCAAACTAAGATGCTATTATATGATGATGGAGCTAGTCTGCTGCAGTTTTTTTTTTAAATCACCATGGTGATAAATTCTTTTCATTAGGTCATACACATTGATTAAAACCAGTTTTTTTTTTTCTTTTAAAGTGAGGAGTTGTATCTCACTAACAACTATAAAACTTCTCAGTTTTGCTGTTATTACCTTAGTCGGCACCTTAACATCCTTTTGAAGGACAGAAAGATCTTTATAATAGTCTTTAAAATTTTCATTTAACATTTCAACACTCATGGACATGGCTTCATCAAGTGCTTCATAATCATAAGATGATGATTTCCTTATTCTTTTAAATTGCTTATTCTGCAACTGTCTGAGGTAATATTCCCAACGATTTGGGAAATCTCGTAATAATGCACCTATCAATGACACTACAAGAGGCGAACCTGAAAAACATGAAGAAAAAGGTTAAAATCTTAAATGGAGATAAACGGTTAAGCAATAGGATCCAATAGTTAAATATAGCTGTTGATGGGGAAGTCAGGTCCGGTTCTTGTTTCTTCAACAAAGGTTGAGGAGGGTGGAGGCCAGGCGAACAGAATATGCTGTTTATCTATGTGCTTATGATATGAAACTTTTGGGAATTCATCTGAATACTCCTTTCTGTATGTACTCTAAACAGATTGAGAAGAGGTGTAGAAAAAGCTGTATAGTCAAAAACCAAGATAACCATCCATTTTGCTTACAAGCAGAGGTCCAGCAGTAACTTACGTTGTTCATTTAAAACGATACTGTATTACAGAATGTATGTCCCTTACTTTATTTCTATAAAGTAGAAACTAAAAACTACAAATATTTCTGATTATAAAATAAAAACTAGCAAACTACATACCTTTGCATTCCCCTACAATACTATCAGCCTCTTCTGGCAGATCTGTTATTTTCATATTAACAAACAGAGACAAAATCTCAAGTCCTTTGTCATGTGCTAATCCACTCTCCACAGGAATTTCATATTTATTGCCTGGAGATTTAAATTATTAAAAAAACAACTTGGTAAGATGTATGTGAAGTATTTAAATTAGCTTGTGTGCAAGAGGTTAGAGGACTTCCAAAACAAAACTTTAAACAAGGTACATGCTTGGAGACTTGGCTCTTCCTTCTCTGTATGTATACTAAAGTACTTTTGCACAAGAGTGGTGGGAAAAGGAGCAGAAATTGCACTTATCAAAACCAAACTGACATTTAATAATACTCAAAATAACTGTTACAGTGATAATTATTAGGCTATAGTTTAGTATTCAGGCCATCTCCTTCCCCACTCAATAAAGTTAGTATTTAAAACATACTAAGGAAACATGGTGGATCTTGGCAGCTTAGGTAAAACATCACTGACTGTATAGATTTTGCAAGTGTGTTTTTTGTCATACCATAGGTATTTATGAAACTGTAAAATTGCTAAACAAGTTCCCATTCCAAAGAGTGAACATTGTAGAAGCCCAAATCTAAGACAACACAGAGGGGAGGATGGTCAACAATAAGACAGAATAAAGGAGGATTCTCAAGTGTCGAAGAAGTAAAGGGAATGCACTTGGCAAAAATTAACTATCAGGCTGTTACATGCTTAAGGGAGGAGACAAAAGGCAGCACACCTAAGACAACTGGTAAATTTGAAAGGCAAGAATTGAAGGTCAGAGAGAGTAAGAAAAACAAATAGAAGGAAATTATATATAAATTTGTATAGGTTTGAACAAAAATGCATCCAAGAATTTTAAGAGTTCTAGTGAATGAAACCTCAGAACTACAATAATAAACCTAAATATACTGAGAGTAGGAGAAATATCCCACCGTTTACGGAAGGAGGAAATTAAATTCAGCACCCATCCTTGAGAAGTCGAGGAAGGAAGAATGAGAAGGTTACTGGCCAATCTGACCAATATTAATATTCAGGCAAAATCTGAGCACAAGTTCAGTATATGAACATTTGCAAGCAGTATGCAATTACATGATGTCTCTATTAACAGGTGATGCCAAAACTTCAAAAGTAATTAGTAGATAATAGAAATATATTCAATATAGAACTGTGTTGTGGGAAAGAATTTCAAAAGTAACTAGTGATTTTGGGTGCTCAATCTGGGACACTTCAAGGAGTCTAGATTTTTAAAAGTGCTAAAAACTGACCCTCTGAAAGCAACTGTCTCAAGTTGCGCACCCAAAAACAAAGGCAACTAATGTAACTAGCAACTGTTTGAAATCTTGGCCCATATTGTTACTTGGTTGATATATATGGTTTTTAGTATTATTTATTATTAGCACAGATTATTAGAAATCAGGTGAACAACAGAAAAAATAATCATTTGCAGAATCACCTCCAAGTGGAGAATGCTATCAAGTGGGACTACAAAAGTCATTTGGGACTTAGTTAATATTTTCATTAAAAATCTTTTAAAAAGACAAATTAACTATGATCAAGTATTCCAATTCAACAGAACAGACTAGCTGCAAATTGATATGGAGAAATCAGAAAGAGTAGATTCCAGGCAACAATGTCAGATTCAATACCAATATATGAATGCAAACATCAATTAGTACTTTGTGTAGGCTTGGGGAATATTCCCATAAACATTTTCCAAGTGCATGTGAGCAAAATCTAGAAAAAAAAACACTATTTACAGCTACATTCTCACATGAAGGGAAGGCCCACTGAAGAAAAAAAAGCAACCAGTTTGGTGTTCTCAGTGTCAACGTAACATATCATTGTCACAGGCTCACTTTTCCACTCACCAAGGCAAAAAGGGGCTAGGAGCAATCAGGAGCTCCCTATTCAGCCCATGAAGAAGGCAGAAGGAAGTGGCTTATACACTGTCCTCGTTCCTTTCTCCAATAACCCCTTTAAGTTGGCCAAAGGACTAGTATGTGTGTCCTTCATTGGGAATTACATCATGCCTTCAAACTGTATAAACAGTTTGAAAAACATAAGGGTATTGGAGGGCAGGAAGTAGGAAGGGTAGGATTCTAAAAGGCTTTTCTATTTCGCACACGAGACGACAGAATCTATTTCACAGGCTGTTAAATGTTTTCATGGTCTTTAACAGCACATAGAATTTTCTATGCATATACTTATGGAATTGGAGTGTAGCAGGCAGCAACTCTACCTTGTGTTCCTTAGATTCCCTATTACTTCAGTCACCTGCACCTGAGAGAGGTAGAGCATACCTGAGGAATCATTTTTATAACCGAGGTGAAGGAGAAGAAAGCAGTACCCTTTCAAAAGGAACGCAGACATTTAAATAAAAATTCATTAGTTTTAAAAACATATATACATAATATCAAGACCTAGGCAAGGAAGAAAACAATCCTTACCAGTCACCGAGTCTGTCACACTCCTATCCCTACTAGTAATAAGAACTTGACACTGATTATCAAAAGCTTTTAATACCCATGAATCCCAAATGTCATCCAGAACCATGAGACACCTAAAACAAACAAGAAAAAAAAAATCAGGGTCAACTGATCACTTTTCAAACAAATACTCTGGAAAGTTATTTCATTATTAAAATGCTATCTTTAAGAGGCATTAAACACTGCAATTCAGGAAAGAATGGTATGTTTTGAAGCCAAATATCTCAGAAAATAATTAAAAGATTTTGCCATTCGTAGCTTTGTCAATAGGGAAAACATACATCTTTGCTTGTAATTTATGGCTACATATATTTGTCACAGCAGAAATATTAGGCAAGCATTTTGAGATTTTTCTTTTTAATATCTTTCAGGATAGATAAATAAATGTGTTTGTTGGCCAAGCTTGTGAGGCCTTACACTCCTCTCAACAACATTTCTCTATTTGTATAGGTAAGTTTGTGAAGTGTAACTTTTGGAACACTGCATCCAATCAATTCCAAAATTTCAGAGAATGTCCTAAGCATCAATGGCCAGCACTCATTCATTTTGGAGAAAATCAGAATACTGAAAAAGGGGACTTCAATAAGAAGTGAGGTACAGAGTGTTAAACTATAATCACAATCCAATATGATGAATAATGTTGCCTTGTTAAGAAAAATATTCCCAGGTACTGATTGGGAAAACACAGTCCAGTTTCACTTTTGACCGAAGGCAATTGGAATGCTTTATTTTCATCACCAAAGAGAAAACTGACAGATAAAAATGGAGTTAGACTTGAAAATCTTCACAACTAATGCTAGGTCCTCTTTCAGAGGTAGCTGAACTCTGCTGAATTCCTGGCTAGAGAACATCAGTTGTAGCATCAAGTCCTAGGTGGGGTCTGTCCGTTTGTCTTGAAATGGCTTTGTTAGTGCTCTCAAATCAACAGCCCCTTGAATAAAGAGGTTGGTGATTAATCTCTCTCTTCCATGGACAATCAGGAAATAGTTCCACAGGTGGGTCTGAAGTTCCCTGAGATGCTGATTTATAAATTCCTGGTGGATACCAACTGCACCCTTGTTTCAGACTTCATTGAGGGAACTATGAGGAAACAACTCCAAGCTTCCTCTTTGTGCTCAGGAAAACCAGTATCCAAGTTTTCTGGGGAATGTATCTATCCTGTCATGCATGAACTGAATATTCAGATTCTGCTGCTAGTGAGAAAAAATGAGTTTAAGTGACCAAAGATTTCAGAAAGGCAGGTTAAGTGTGCCACTAAAGTTGATTATTGAATATGTCAACAAGGGGGGATTGCTGATCTTTCATAAAAATCTGCACTTCTCTTATTTGAAAGAATCAGGATAGCACTTCACATTTTAAACCTCTCGCACTTCAACAAGGAGTAGGAGTTGCTGTCATCACAAAGTAAAACAAAAATAAAAGTCAAGAATTAGTGGAATGACCCTTACACCAAAGCTCATTACTATAAAAGCTTCATGGAGGACTACACATCCGTGTTCAGGCATTTTCTTGGAAACAAAAATTTCGCAACATATGAAACAGTAAAGCAAAGAATGTGTGTGTGAACAGCTCTCTATTTTTCTGCCTGACACCATCTATGGAGCTTGCAATATTACTACTCCAACTAAATATAGAAGTCTCTGACTGCTTCCTCAAAGTTCATTTTTAGATACCTCTCCTGCTTGTTCTAGCACTGCTTTACAGAACAGCAAGTCTTTAGTACAATCAGAAACATATCTCAAACATGTCAGAAGTTCTGCAGCACCAGAGATGTTAGTTGACACTTCAAGTCAATTGCTGATTTGTCACTTTTCCTAAAGTTTGAAAGTAGTTGGGCTGTTGGATATACTCAGTCATATCATTACTGTGACACTAAATTATCATTTAAATAAAGAACTACTTTCACTTTAAAAATCTGCTTCAGGCCAAACAACTTTTAAAACCAAGTCTATTCCTTAGAGAAGGATAAGATTTTCTGCAACGGTATATGCCTTACTTTGTTGTGTGACACATGCAAGATATCTGAAGGACATTTGTCTGACATTTCCTGATAGAGCAATTAAATCTTGTTGATTTCTCCTCAGGTTTCTCTTTCAATGACAGATATTTGGTTTCTGAATATCACCACCACTTCAAAGATTACATATTCTTGGCAGCCATAACTTCAGATCTAACCACAAGCTATGGTTTCAAGTCAATCAGTGAGAAACCATATGTAGTATTTCTATATTTTCTTTTTGCCTTCTGAACCATCATTGGAATAAACTATCACTGACTTTCACAAAAGATTCATCTTCACAAAAGGACTCCTCTTTCCATGTCATCCCACAGCCAGAACTAATCTCCAACATAGAACAACGAAAGCAACATGGTTGGGTAAGGCTTAGCGCTGCCCTGGGGTGTCGTGAACAATCACAAACACTGTGTCTAGTGTTCTTAATGAAACATTTTGTCATAGTCTGTGTGCATAGGTACTTCATGGTGTGCCATAGGTTGACGACCCCTGATGTACATGTGCCAAAGATGGCACGCGAGCCGATTTTTAATGGCACGCTGCTGCCTGCCGGGGTCCCGGCAGTGGGCTGAGCCGGACCCCGGCAGGCAGCAGCGTGACATTAAAAATCCTGCCCGACCCAGCCTGCTCTTCTCCGACCCGCGCCCTCTCTGGCGGGGGCAGGGGGCAGAAGCAAGCTTGCTCCTGCCGGCTGCTGCTGTACAGCAGGCTCCACCGGCAGCCAAGCTTCCCCCTCCCCCGCCTCTTCCCCCAGCGTGCTGCGTCGAGCCCTGCCTCCTCTCCCTCCCTGCCGCTGATGGCCCTTGCGAGGGAGGGGAGAAGAGCAGCCCCAGCGTCCTCACTGCTCAAACCGGTAAGGAGGCGGGGAAGGGAGGCAGGAGCGGGACCTTGGGGAAGGGGGTTAGGAGTAGGGCGTATCCCTCCAGCCCCCTGCCGTGAGCCGCTCAGGGCAGGGGGCTGGGAGCACCCCCCGATCCCAGCCCACCCCCCCAGCCCTCTGCCCTGACCCCTGCATCCCAGCTCCCTGCATCCCCCCCACACCCCACGCCCTGACTCCTGCACCCCCTCACATGCCCCCAGCCCTCTGCCCTGACTCCTGCACTCCCCACATCCCCACCCTGAGCACCAGATTGGCAGCAGGCTGAACGGGGCCGACAGCCAGAACCCCAGACCAGCAGCGGCTGAGCGGGGCCGGCAGCCAGGACCCTGGCTGGCAGGAGTTAGCAGACGGAACCCCAGACCAGCAGCGGGCTGAGCCGCCCGGCCCGCCACCAGTCTGGGGTCCCGGCCCCGCTCAGCCCGCCGCTGGTCTGGGATTCTGGCTGCCGGCCCAGCCACCGGCCCCGCTCAGCCCGCTGCCAACCTGGGGTTCTGGCTGCCGGCCCCTTGCCAACCGGGGTTCCGACCGCAGGCCCCACTCAGCCCCTTGCCAGCCTAGGTGAACGGAACCCCAGGCCCACAGCGGGCTGAGCAGGCTGGCAGCTTAAGATCTGCATTTTAATTTAATTTTAAATAAAGCTTCTTAAACATTTTGAAAACTTTGTTTACTTTACATACAACAGTAGTTTAGTTATATTATATATAGACTTATAGAGAGAGACCTTCTAAAAAACCTTAAAATGTATTACCGGCACGCGAAACCTTAAATTAAAGTGAATAAATGAAGACTCGGCACACCACTTCTGAAAGGCTGCCGACCCCTGGTGTACATGATTAATGGGAAGTGCACTATTCTGCATAAAGTCCAGGCACAAATCATGTTAAACATGTAACTCTATCAGCAGAATTTTCATATTCATGCGCATATTCACATCCAAGACAATTCTACGCTGAATCACTGGCAAGGGTTCTCACTTTACAACAGTAAGTTGATCTAAAAGGGATATACTACTACATAGTGCACATTATAAATCCTTTTACATTTTCGTGTATGTAATTTCCGTTTTGGCATGCCTTCCTGAATCCACCACACAGTGTCTGGGAAATCCTGATATAGGGACTTTCATTTGAGAATCATAATATGTTTAAGAGTAACCCAACTTCTTGAAAATCTTTCTGGTTCTGCCTTATGTAACATTTCCTCACAATTTACAGCATTACCTCCAAGGATATTCAAAGACTAAGTTGGAAAGAATTGAAAGGGTGACCATGGTGTTACCTCATTTTACAAGTTTTGAAACCAAGTCACAAAAAGGTTAAGCAACTTGACCAAGATCATGATTTTTTTACATATAGCCTAATTCCTCCGACACATCTTTTATCCCACTAACAGTACCTGGGGTATTTGCGTAGTATCAGCAGACGAAGGCGATCTTTAGCCTCCTCAATATTAAGCGGTGGCCTCTGTGAAAGAGAGAAGTCCTGGTCTAGTCTACTACAAAGATTCTGGAGTTTCATTAGGAGCCCCGCCTTGTCTTGTTTTCCAACAGAAATCCAATGTACTCCTCCTGGGAAACAATCTAACAAAGAAATGATGCAAAGTTAAAATTCATATTTTTAGTTGAAATATATTTGCTATGAGTGACAAATACAAGCAAAATTATGTCAATAAATTACTTTATATATAGCTAAGATGGGAATAAATTTTAGACTCTGATAAGCAGCTGTCAAACTAGATAAACATATTTTGAAATGTGAATAATACTTCCATAATTCTAAATCCAAATACATTTGTACATCACCAAAGTAAGAGTGAACTGCTTATGTCCTTATTTAAAATACTATCCAGGATGGAAAGATACTCTGGGGACCTTTTTCTATGAATTACAGCAATATCCAATGATCCTAGAGTATCAGATGATGATCAGAGGTATAAATACTGGATGAGATTTTTTAGAAATGCCCAAATCATTTAGAAACCTGAATCCCATTTACCTGCAATGGGACTTAGGCTCTATAATAATTTATGAAAATTTGGTATGTGCGTAAAGAAAGGGCATCTGTACCTTCCAAGAGATGGTGATCCCGTAGTGCTTCTGCTGTTAAAACAGACTTCCCACAACCTGCCATTCCATAAACAGTAACCCAACCTGGTTCATTTCTTAAGTTGTACAGTTTCTGTTGAATTGCTTTTACCAGCTTTGGACGAGTAACAAATACAACTGGTCTTTGTGGTACTCCACCTTCACAGAGGACTGTCCTCACTGAAATGTAAAAAAAACAACACCATACACAGAAATAATTTCTAAGTGATTTTTCCCCAGCTCTTTAAAAACAAACAAAAAAGCCACCCACCCCCCCCAAAAAAAACCAACAACCCAAAACTTTTTTCCCCATCATAAAAAGTACTGGATCACCAGTTGCTGAAATCCACTGCTTGTCCCCAGAACAGGGGATCTTTAAAAAGGGGATAGAGAATAAGACTGAGAATATATTATTGCCCTTATATAAATCGATGGTACGCTCACATCTCGAATACTGCTTACAGATGTGGTCTCCTCATCTAAAAAAAGATATACTGGCACTAGAAAAGGTTCAGAAAAGGGCAACTAAAATGATTAGGGGTTTGAAATGGATCCCATATGAGGAGAGATTAAAGAGGCTAGGACTCTTCAGCTTGGAAAAGAGGAGACTAAGGGGGGATATGATAGAGGTATATAAAATCATGAGTGATGTGGAGAAAGTGGATAAGGAAAAGTTATTTACTTATTCCCATAATACAAGAACTAGGGGTCACCAAATGAAATTAATAGGCAGCAAGTTCAAAACAAATACAAGGAAGTTCTTCACGCAGCGCACAGTCAACTTGTGGAACTCCTTACCTGAGGAGGTTGTGAAGGCTAGGACTATAACAGCGTTTAAAAGAGAACTGGATAAATTCATGGTGGTTAAGTCCATTAATGGATATTAGCCAGGATGGCTACCCTCTGTTTGTCAGGAGATGGATGGCAAACTATCATTGCCTGTTGGTCCACTCCCTCTGGGGCACCTGGCATTGGCCACTGTCGGTAGACAGGATACTGGGCTAGATGGACCTTTGGTCTGACCCGGTACGGCCATTCTTATGAAAGGTCTTCCTCCTGACTACCACTTCACAGTCAAGTATTTGGATTTAAATGGAAATGTGGGACATGTAAGCCTTCATTTAAATAATAACCAACAAAACATTTCTTAAAATAAAGTTACTGGACATGAAACTGCACCATTTTCAAACAGAACCACTCTCTCCCCGCCTCATATGCCAGATGAAATATGGAAACATTGGCTAGTGCCAGATCAAACTGCCTCAGGAAGCAGTACTTGAAGCAATATCCTTACTCATTTTATAGTAATTAAACCAGGATTTAATTCTTTATCTTCAAGAATAGAAAATGCAAGCGTTATACTGACCATACGAAGTAACTCCATCCATAGACTTATTTCCATTACAAGAGGAGATAATAGGGATCGCATCCTGAAGAAGAGCAGCCAGGTCTTTGTACCCTTCATGAAGCAGTGCGTTATAGAAGGATATGTATGAATAATTATCTTTTGCAAGAATAATTTTTATTAGCATAGCAGCTCGTTCTTTCTGTGTAGTCTAACAGAAGCAAAAAAAAAATAATAATAATCTGTTATATACAATCACAAAAATTGGGAGATCTATCAGGTCATCTAGTTCCAACACCTGGCTAGTTAAGGACTGTGCTTCTTATTGCCAGGACCACTTGCTGCTATTACAGGTCAGATAATGGACCTGCATTAAGACTTAAAGTTAGGGGTGTATTTGAATACCTTGCTGAATTAAAGTATGTAAATAGTCCCACATCAAGTTTAGGTACCTTGCTGAATCATGGCCTAAGACAGAAGTGGGCAAACTATGGCCTGCGGCCCATCCTGCCTGGCCCCCGAGCTTCTGGCCCCCAGAGGCTAGCCCTGGCCCCTTCCCCGCTGTTCTCCCTCCCCCGCAACCTCAGCTCACTCGCTCCACCGCCCGACGTGGCCCTCAGGCCAAAAAGTTTGCCCACCCCTGACCTAAGATGTCAGAAAACTATTCAAACGAGTATTCTAAAACATGTTGAGCAGTCTAGGAATAGGAAAGTGATTAAGAAGATATGCATTTTACCTGTGCTTTTACTTTCTCCTCCTCCTGTAATGTTAGTACTTCATCGGCAATCATATGATCCATAATGTAAGAGGTCTTGATGTCTCTTACCAATGCTTCATGATTCAGAAGCAAATGATTTCGAGATTTCACATCCATTTTTCCTCAGTGCAGAAAAAACAAGTTTGCACAGGAACATGAGCTAGTCAAGACATTAAGAAACTAATCAATTTCAAAATATATTTCCTTTTACAGAATGCAACTTAAGAAAAGTGGCAACAGTATTCCCAACATTAACTCCAGTTGAAATATAGCTGATCTTCACTTAGATTCATGTTATGAATGCTTCTTACTAGAAAGTATACAAGCAACCAACATTTCAGCCTACTACTGGTGTTTCTTGAGAACACTATAAAAATTTTCATATTATCCTCTCTCCAAGATGCTCAGATGCTTATGTCCAGCTGGGCTGATGAATGTAACAGATTAAGAAAACAGAGGGAAAATCCCACCTCCTGCTTCTGTCCATTCCCAACCACCAAACTCCTACCTAACTTCTAACTCCATTTCCCCATCAATCCTGTCTCCTGCTCCTATCCTCCCCATTCTCTTCCAATGCCTGGCTCCTACTGATGCTCCCCAACCTCCAGGCTCCTATCCGACCCTTCTGGCTTCTGCTCCAACTCCTCCACCCACCATTACATCTGAGTCAGGCTGCTTCCTCTTCCACTCCATGCTCGCTGTGTGCCAGCAGAAGGCATCTTCTTTCCCATGCTCTCAGTCTCCCTGTTCTCAGTTCCTGTGCCTGGTACCACAGCAGCAGCAGGAGAAATTGCTAACAAAGTCTTGTTCAGCTCTTGCAAACCCAGCATAGAGCATGCTCAATAGGTGCTCTATGGGAATGGTGCATGAGCAGTCGAGTTGCAGACACGAGCTGTGTGGGGATGGAGTATGCTCAGTGCAGATGGAATCTTCTGAGAATTTAGCTGCTAAATTCTACCAAGCCTCCCCTAAGCATGTACAAACTGAGACTTTTCAAGGACTTATGGATTTGAGCAAATTTTCACAGGAAAGGCAAAAGGCACAACCCTGACAGCAGGACAGGGCAAGTCCCCTCACCCTCCCCGGCCAAAATTCAAGTCCCTTCTCCAAAGCATGGAGGTGTTTGAGCTTCTTAACAAAATCACTGAAATGTATTTATTTTTAACATCAGCAAACAACATACTTTTCCTAATCTCATTCTCAGGAACCAAAAATCAGCCTTAGGCAGACATCCAGTATGGAAATTTTCAGCCTAAATGGTTTAAGTTTGGCAAAGTTAAAGCCCCCAAAACAAAAGATTCTCCTAGGAGTAGAGAGTTAAAGAAACCCCTGTGCTCAAATGGATCCTCACTGCAGGATCAAGGCATAAGTTACCCTAAAGTGGGACAGATGGGGAGGAAGGCAAAGATCAAATTAATCAGTTGAGAGAATGCATTATATTAATGGTGTCTGTCCCCAATCTCTTCCCAGGGAGAGGAGAAAGTGCTCCCTGCTTCTCTGGGGGCAAATAGACCCCAAGAGCCACTTAGCTGCTCATAGCCCCCACCCTTCTTCAGCTCACCCTCCCTCAGGATCCTTGCCCCAGGGACTGTTTCCCTCTTAGCTGCTCCTCCCACACTCACTGCACCCTCCCTCAAGGCACAGCCCTATGGCCTCACCTCTTCTTTTATGGAGATTGACACCCCACTGGCCCCCAATCGCCAACACCCCACCACCACAGGGTACCCTATGCTCTCCCACCATGCCTGGGTACCCTGCCCTCCCTAAATGGCACTCCTGGCCAAGGCACCCCAGGACTTCCCCATAAAAGCTTCTATTATCCCCATGCCTCTGTAGGGCGGGCACAGCGATGGGGACAAGTGGTGTGCACTGAGGCTGCCTTTCAGTGGGAAGCACAGGCCACTAGCTGCACGGAGGTTGGGGGGGGAAGGGGGAAAATCACCCTGAAGCCCCTCCTCCCCCCAGGACACAGACTCAGTGGTGAGACTGCGCCCGACCCTGACACAGCGCAAGGGCCGGGCCTGTCCCATAAACACACTGGGGCCTTGCCCCTCTGCGCTAGGCGCACTGCGACAGTGAGCTACAGAGACAGAGTCTTGCAAGCTCACCCAGCCTAGCCCTGCCCCCCACTCCCCAAGGCAGTGATTTATGTCTCTCCCGGCTGCTTCTGACGTGCCTGCTTGAGCAGGGCCATCCTTAGGATTTATGGTACCCTACCGAGTATTGTTAAACTGGTGCCCCTATGCCCGACTTGCTCTTAGCAACACAAACATAAGCTTACAGTATTGGAAAACTTGCCACATGCCCTTTATTAAAACCAGTTTAAACAAATTAAATACACTATAATGCTGATGGACCATACTTGCACTAAAGAAGTAGTGTTATAGAAAAAATTCTGATTTATTGACAGAATGATCCAAATAATATATATTTTTTAATTTGTCAACATTTTATTGGAAATTTCTATGAAGCAGTATTGAAACAAGGATTTGTTTTTAATTACAAGCAATCTTTCTGGCTTTTTTGGCTGCAAAAAGAGTAATAACGTCATTGTACGACAAAGACAAAGTGATGTCTTGTTCGACTGCAAGAATAGCAAGACCAGTCAAGCATTCCTGACTCATTGTAGAGCGGAGATAGTTTTTAACGAGCTTTAGTTTTGAGAAACTCCGTTCTCCTGATGGTACTGTTACAGGAATTGTCAGTAGAATACGAGTGGCAATGTACAAATTAGGATATATGTCAACAAGTTTGCTGGTATGAATAAACGGTACAATGTCCACCACCAACTTTGCATGTGGCAACACTGATAATGTACTCAATTCTTCGTACAGTTCAAGTCCATTTAAATCAAAACTATCACCGTGCTTCAGGAGGCTCTCTAGGTTCTTGCACTTTGTCATTAGCTGCTCTTGTTTTCCTATTTCACTGAATTTAGTTATGTCATACAAAAATCCAAACTGTTCATGGTGTGCTTGTGAGATATTAAACCTTTCATCAATAGCAGATATTGCTTTATCCATCACATTAAAAAATTCAACCTCAAATTTCTTTTCTGGATCTTCTAATGGGCTCATCTGCTCCTTCATATTCCGCTTGCCATTTTTTCCTCGAAACTCATCACATTCAGACATGGAAATTTTGATTCTACACCGAGTGCCTCTGCAAACTCTCTTGCTGTAACCTGTGCTTCTCTGAATCCATTTTCTCTGTATTTCACTAAAAAGTCTTGTGCGTTGTTTAGTAAGGTAAGTGTTGAATCAAGCTGCATCACTGGACTCTGCATTATTTTGCTTACACTTGAGATTTTAACAAGAATGTCATACCAGATTATGACAGATGCTAGAAACTTTAAGCTGGATATTTTAGAGGCCAATGACTGTGCTTCACTTTTAGCTTTTGGATCTCTGGCTTCTTCCGAAATAGCAACCAGTGCTTCATAAACTTCCTCAGATTGATACCTCAAAGTTTTTACACTTTCTATTCTGCTTTCCCAGCATGTCTCAGATAGAGGCTTAACGGTAACACCACTGACATGTGCTTTGAATATTTGCCATCGTTGAACGGAAGCTAAAATGCGTTGCAGCAAACCAAAAAAAGAAATACCTTCTACAGAAGACTTGGCCATATCACACAAAATCAAATTAAGGTGGTGGCATGACCAGGGAACAAAAAAGGCTCGTGGATTTTCTGCCAGCAATCTAGCTTGCACGCTAGAAATGCATCCTCTCATATTGGCGCCATTATCGTAGCCTTGTCCTCTAATGCTCATTATGGACAATCCCATTCATTTTAGTTCATCAAGGAGAGCTTGAAAAAGTCCAAAACCTGTAGTGTCCTCTACTTCTAAAAATGTGATAAATGATTCCTTAACTGTAATCTGTGCTGAATCACTAATGTCGACAAATCTCACTACTAACGACATCTGTTCCTGATGACTTATTTCCGGAGTGCAATCTAGAATTACAGCAAAATATTTTGCCAAAGAAACCAATGAAACAATTTTGTCTCTCACTTTACCACTCATTAGAATGATCAGTTAATTTTGAATTCTTGACCAAACAGTGGTCATGTATTTCATTTTCAGTTACTCTTCAGAGATGTTCATTCATCACTATGTCAAATTTTCCCAGCAGTTGTACAAGGCCCAAAAAATTGCCATTTTGGGGCTGGTATAATTTATCAAACCTTCCTTTAAAAGCAAGACTGTTGTTGATAGATATTCAACAATAGATAATAGATGTTCAAGAACACGACGCCAATGCTGCTTCACTGACTCCATCAATCTTTGATTTTGGGCATCAAGAGTTGTCTAATTTTTTAACCTTACACTCAGCTCAGACCATTTGTGCATACTTTCAATGTGGTGTTGTGCCTTTTCATGTTGCGGTACACCTCTACCCAGATATAACGCGGTCCTCGGGAGCCAAAAAATATCTTACTGCGTTATAGGTGAAACCGCGTTCTATCGAACTTGCTTTGATCCGCCGGAGTGTGCAGCCCCGCCCCCCTGGAGCGCTGCTTTACCGCGTTATATCCGAATTCATGTTATATCGGGTCGCATTATATCGGGGTAGCGGTGTAATGTGTGACTAAGATTTTGCCAATCATTAATACCCACGGTCGCTATGTCAAAATTGCAACTGTTGAAAATCTTGCACGGGAAACAAAATACAGCATCCTTGTATGTAGAGTACACAAGCCACCGTCTGTTGACAATTTCACAGTTAGAAAGTCTTTTGTAGTAATTATTTTCTGTGAATTTCCTACCTCTAATGTCTTTAGTATATTCAAGATCTTCTATTTTCATGGGGCCTCTCTCAAGTATAATGGTGCGTAATTCATTGTTTAAAGATTGCAGCCATGCACCAATGTCATCCATATCCCATGCTAATACACTTTCAACTGTTGTAAATTCTTGTTTTGTGTCTGCATCTGTTTCAAATGATTGTTTCATGTTTTGTTGAGTTTCTTGAGCTTCATTTGCATAAAAATTTTCTTCGGCAGTTCTTTGATTTTCTTTGATGATCTCGATCAACTTCGTTGTTTTCATGATTTATAAACAAGTATAGAACCCTTCTGTGCTTGTATAGCTAGTTCTATTTCATCTTTCCGTTTTCTTTTTTTGTGATACGGAAAATTGTTTTCAATACGACATAACTTATAAGGGTATTTTTTAAAGAAATAACTGTTTAAATTATTGTCAAATTATCAGAAATATTATTTAAAATAACTAATATAGGATAGCCATGAGTCCTTGACCTCGAGCTAGTGTGGAGACACCTCACAAGGTGCTCCACCCTGACTGAGACACAATAGAGTTGGAAACCCATGTCATTTTTACAAAGTCACTTTTTAGTTTTAAATGTGTAGTGGGCGTCAGTCTTAATGTTAGTTACAACTCTATATAAACCTTATAGTGTAAATAGACCAATGGCATTATCCAGTTTAAGAAGCTGGGTTTCCAAGCAGCAGGAAAATAGGACCCTAATTTTATTCCTAGGTAAAGCACAAAGTGACCAAAATGAAGTCAGCACAGAATCATCTCATCTGGCTTAAGATAGGACAGAAATGTTACAGAAGTCCTATCCACTAAAATTAGTGCAGCATGGACAGAGACAAGCTAATTTCTTTTTCTAACCTAATGTGTCCTTGTTACAGAAGGACCCTCTCCACGTTTTGTCACTCATCCTTTCTGATAAACATGACACTGAACTTCCATCACTAGTTCATTTTACATAGATAACTGAGTTGTCAAATGATGATAACTTCTGACCACTTTCAATCTTGACTGGATACACTGCTCTACAGCCAAAATGCTTCTGAAATAAATATAGTCAAACTTTACTAATTCTGGGTCACTGAGAACGAAAATGATGCTTAAAATTGTTGATTGGCTCTAGTTTTCAAGATATGCTATTGGGTCAGTATATACGACCCTTGACTTGGCAATGGCGGAGGATAAGTGAGTTATAAAGGGAAGGGATCTCAATTTAAACAAGAAATGACTAAAATACATCTTTGACTGGATCTATGAATAAATCTATGACTGGGTTTGGACAGTACTTGCTTTTTAGGCAAACAATGAATGATGCAATCTGAAGCTGGTATTGCGTCATACATGATATGAATTGCATCATGTTATTCCTAGAAGTCATGGATGACGCAATCATAACGAAGCTTACATCACTCTGCTGAACAAATTGCCCTATATCAGCTCTAGAAATCATACAGTGTCGTGCTCTCTTATTTGTCAGTGTTTGATTTTGCAAAGGGACACATTTCTGTTTAGCCAAAGTGAGCAGAGATGCCTTGTACTTTTGTGAACAGTGCAGATAACTTCTGCTATGTTTGTGGTGAAGTGACTTTTGCATCACAAAAGCGCAATATAACCACTATGGTTAAGAAAGCCTATCACCTTTATTTTGGCTGCGAAGTTGGAGATCAGGACAAGAGGTGGGCCCCACACATATGCTGCAACACTTGTGCAACAAATCTTCGCCAGTGGTTGAACAGGAAAAGGAAATCTATGCCTTTTGCAGTGCTAATGATTTGGAGAGAGCCAACAGATCATAGCAGCAATTGTTACTTCTGCATGGTGCCTCCAGTTGGGAAAGGTGTGTCAATGAAGAAAAAGTGGACTGTGCATTATCCAAACAGTCCATCAGCTATACGCCCAGTACCCCACGGAGAAGGACTGCCGGTTCCTGATGCACCGGAATCATTCTCACTTGAATCAGACAAGGAAGAGGAAGAGGATGAAACTTCTGGTCCTGAACCATCAATGTCACAGGACCCACATTTTCTCCCATCCTCCTCCTCTGAACCGCACCTCATAACACAAGGTGAACTGAATGACCTTGTCAGGAATTTGGAACTACCCAAGAGTAAGGCAGAGCTGTTAGACTACAGCAGTGGAATCTGCTGTACAGACTCTTCACAAGGAAGTGTCCCTTGTCTTTTTAACTCATGTTAACCATGTATTTACTTTATTAAAGTTGGACAAAACGTTGTGAAAACTTAAGACATTGGCTGCCCAACCTCTGGACTGGCAAAAATTATACTGACTCACTGAAAAAAAAGAAAAAATCTTAGTATGACATGTGGTCATTCTATACACTAGTAAGAAGATACGCATATTACAGTTGTTGGAGGGCTCTATTTAGCAGTAACAGGACTATAAGAAAGCCTGTCAACATTTTTTGTTATACTGATGAAAACTGGCCCACTCCCACCCCAAACAAAGCTTGTCACAAATAATTGTCAACTTACTTTTCTGGTTTTGGTTAAGATTTATTTTTATTTTTTTTAAAATATTGAAATTGGATTCAGGATTGTTAGCAAGCATTTTTGGCAAACAAAGTTGTTAAATACCTTTATCAAAGTCATGTTCGATTGTTATTTAAAATGTCACCAAGACTCTAGCAAAAAAGAGAAAACCGGTCTATTCTGAACCCTGCGCAAAACATAAGGTTGAAAAAAAAAAAATGCTCAAAGCTGATCAATGGCAACACAGTACTGCTTTCATGCTTGGCTCACCCCCGGCCTGCTGGTCCAACAGCTGCAGTAGAGAAGGCGATAGGTGGAAAGCCATGGGACCCTAAAATCCACCTTTTGGGGTGCAGAGTGGCAACAGCAGCAGCAAACCCTCAGGTCAGGTCACACCACCGTGCACCACAGACCATGGTAAAGTGCGGCATCTTGGGGCCGCAGGACCCACAGCAGCTCTTCCTGCCCGACGCGTCTCCATCCGATCCGGAAGGATCACTGGTAGGCTGCCACGCCCACCAGTCACGCTCCACAGCCCAGCCAGTTGTGTGCATTCCAATCAGCCTGCGCAGTCACTTGGAGCAGAGGCGCTCAGGCTGGCTGTCGAGAAAGTGAGGCAGGGGACTGGATTCGTGCTATGAGATATGTATAGCTCCATATACTATTATAACCTGCACCACACCCAGCCCCACCGTGTGTGTGGGGGAGGAGGGACGGGACACGTTATGATGGGCAGCAAAAGGATACCGCAGGAGCCACCAAGCCCATCTCATCTCACTATGGTGGGGAGAAAGTAACACACAAGTGAGTTCCCCGGCCCCTTCCCAGAGACCTCAGCAATCAGTACTCTTCCTCAGAATGCACAGCTGTCCAGTGCATTTAGCTCTACAACCCAACACCGCTCTTACCTGCTTGCTATCCTGTCCCAGCGGTGGTGCCCCAAATTTAGTGGTGGCCTACACAGCTGCCTATGCTGCGTATGTCTAAGGACGGCCCTGTGCTTGAGACGGCTGCTGGGGAAGGACATGTGATTCCTCTCATGGCTTCCCTTTGCTTCCCAGTCAGAATCTATTATTCTTCAGGGAAACAAAGAAAACTGCCCATGCACAGTGGCACAGAATTCCCCTAGGAGTATTATATGGAGTTTCTTAAACCTTCCTCTGAAACATCTGGTTCTGGACACTATCAGAGACAGCAGTACTGAAGTAAATGAATCACTGGTCTGCTCAAGTCTGGCAAATTCTGTTACTACAGGCTCCCCCTGAACTAACACAACGTACCACCCTTTGGTTTTCAATACTACATAAGTGTGTTTAAAATAAATCATGAAATCTCTTAAATCAAAGTTTGGGCCTAAACTACTTATTTTAAATTAAAGAGTAATCTTAATTAAATTTAATAAGAATTTAATTAAGGAAAGAGTAATATATGTTCTAAGTCTCCCCAAAGAGATAGATCTCCTTTCAAACACTTAGGCCTTGGCTACACTTACCCGCTAGTTCGACGGCTGGAAATCGAACTTCTGGGTTCGACTTATCGCGTCTAGTCTGGACGCGATAAGTCGAACCCGGAAGTGCTCGCCGTCGACTGCGGAACTCCAGCTCGGCGAGAGGAGTACCGCGGAGTCGACGGGGGAGCCTGCCTGCCAAGTGTGGACCAAGGTAAGTTCGAACTAAGGTACTTCGAACTTCAGCTACGTTATTCACGTAGCTGAAGTTGCGTACCTTAGTTCGAATTAGGGGGGTAGTGTAGACCAAGCCTTAGATCTCCATATTATGCCATCCTTTAGGTAAGGAATCAGGCATGTACTAAACAGAACACACAACTGTCCAATAAAGACAAAATAGTTCCTATTTATTCTCATGTATAATAAATACACTTAGGTAAATAAAAACCCAACCAGCATTTTCTTGCAAGTGATTACCACCACAAGGGTTCATTGCAAACACCATGAAGTACAGCTCCAACTAAAATAAAACTCAGACTGAAAAAAATATCCAGGCAAGAAAAACTGTCTCCGAAATATAAACAGAATTCAAATGCATAACCAGACACGCACTAACGATTCATGTGAGATAATTTACAAAGACGACAACAACCGCTCTGTAATCTCCATAGAACAGATCAGCAGGACCACTTCAGCTTCAACAGTCCCTGTCAATAGCACCCTCCAGGCCCAAAAGCACAAAGGCGACTTCCCAGGCACAGTTCGGCAACCCCCCACCCCGCCCCGCACGTGCCAGGTGCCCCCCTACCTCATTAAACTCCAGGGGCGTTTGGCCTCGCCAGAAGCTTCGCCCCGTTGGCTCCGGGAACGGAGAGGGTCTGGCGCCTCCTACAGGGAAGTCGTGGAAATACGAAACTCAACACGGCCGGTGGGACAACTTTCCCCGGCCGGGGGTCGCTCCCATCCGCCGGGCGCGCGACGGGGGCCCCGCGCCACCAGGTTCCTGGGCGCCCGGCGGGTGTCACACGGGGTCACTGACCGCCAGGCTAAGGCGCCAACGGAAAAATGAAGCTCGTCGGCTCACTTCACACCCCCGCCCCATAAACACTCGCAGCCAGAGCGGCAGCAAGTGGGGGAGGCCGAGCCCGCTGCACCCCCGAGGTCCCCTCAGCCCACCCCGCCCGTGCCCCAGGGCAGCTGTGGGCGCGCGGTTACCTGGCCCCGGCAGCCCGCGCGGAGCAGGGTCTCGGGGAGGCCGTCGCCGGCTCGAAACAACAGGTTCGGATGCCGGACCCGGCAGGGACAGGCACGGCGCCGCCAGCCCGGGGAGAGGCGCCCCGGAACCAGCGGCCACTTCCTCCTTCCCAGGGGCTGGTTGGCCGGGCTGAAAGAACAGCGGGCAGCCCGGCAGCCGCCTCCCAATCCCCAGCAATGGGCAGCACTCAGCCCCCGACGGGCGGCCGCGCGCCTCAGACCGCCCCCCAGCGCCCAGGACCTCGGCGCAAAGCAACAGACTCCACCCCCTCCCCAGCCGCTGGGGGCTCGCGCTGGCGTAGACGCGCCCAGTGCCGTAGCAGAGAGCGCGAGCGGCGGGCACGCGCCTGACGTGGCGCGCCCGAGGCTGCGGGGAGCAGCAACCGCCGCCCGGGGCGCGCGCCCAGGGCAGAAGTTTGTTTGAGCCGGACTATCCCGCGCCCGGCCTCCCCGAGCGACAGGTAACGGGGATCCGGGAGCTGCGGGGAGTCCGGAGGCAGTGGGCGGTGAGGGCGCTCGAAGGGATGCGATGGGGTGGGGGAATGGGGACGGCAGGGAGTGCGGTGCCTTTGCGGAGTGCCCGTAATGGGGCTGGGGAAGGAGCGATGGGCTGCTGATGGGAGATCCCGGGAGGCGGCGGGGCCGTTGGTGACGGGGGGGCACCTTTCAGCAGAAGAGACTCAGCCCACTGCATGGCTTTGGGTGACTGATGATTTCCCCTCGCCATTACAGTGAGGCCGTTGCTATCCTTAAAGCTGAGGGGTGGATTTTGTCACTTTTCACTTTCCTTCCGAAATTCGGTTTGGTTTGAAATTTCCAGCACTCGCCTTGTTCTCTATCCAAAGCAACTTTTTACAAGTTTGAAGAAAATCGGTTCTGATATTTTTGTGCTGAGCGAAGGGATTTTTTTTCTTCATGCTTCACACACTAAAGACAGGTCTTCACTACGGGGGGTCGATTTAATATACGCAAATTCAGCTATGCAAATAGCGTAGCTGAATTCGACCTATTGGAGGCGACTTACCCCGCTGTGAGGACGGCGGCAAAATCGACCTCCGCGACGCCCCGTCGACGGCGCTTACTCCCACCTCTGCTGGTGGAGTAAGAGCGTCGATTCGGGGATCGATTGTCGCGTCCCGATGAGACGCGATAATTCAATCCCCGAGAGATCGATTTCTACCCGCCGATTCAGGAGGGTAGTGTAGACCTAGCCTAAGGCCTGGTCCACACTAACCCCCCACTTCGTTCTAAGGAACTAAGGTTAATAACGTAGCTGAATTCGAAGTACCTTAGTTCGAACTTACCGCGGGTCCAGACACAGCAGGCAGGCTCCCCCGTCGATGCCACGTACTCCTCTCGCTGAGCTGGAGTACTGGCGTCGACGGCGAGCACTTCCGGGATCGATTTATCGCGTCTAGACAAGACGCGATAAATCGATCCCAGAAGATCGATTGCTTACTGCTGGACCCGGAGGTACCTACCCTTTGACACTTCTTTGCATTTGGGTAACTCACAAACATTTATTTTGACGCTTCATATTTCTGATAGACTTAGTCCTTAAGAAGTACCAGACGAAGTAAGTAAATATCCGTATAGCTATAGAATGTTTATATTTATTTATGGATATGGATTTAGGTCTCAGTCCTGCAAAGAGAAATGTGCAGAGCCCCATTGAATTAATATGCAAACTAGATACCATTAATTTGGGCTTGAATAGAGACTGGGAGTGGCTGGGTCATTACACAAATTGAATGTATTTCCCCATGTTAAGTATCCTCCCACCTTTTTGTCAACTGCCTGAAATGGGCCATCTTGATTATCACTACAAAAAAAAAAAAACTTCTGCTGCTATTAATAGCTCATCTTAATTAATTAGCCTCTTAGAGTTGGTCTGGCAACTTCCATCTTTTCATGTTCTCTGTATGTATATATAATCTTCTTACTATATGTTCCATTATATGCATCTGATGAAGTGGGCTGTAGCCCACGAAAGCTTATGTTCAAATAAATTCGTTACTCTCTAAGGTGCCACAGGTACTCCTGTTCATTTTGGCCCCTGTACGGGTGCAGTAGTCCACTCCAGGCACACAGCTCTGTGGGCAGGATGGGAGCTGTAGATATAAACACACTTGGAGGGGATAGCCCTATGATAAATTGCAAAACTATCATACATCATACATCTTTGTTCACTTCATTTGCTTTTCCCCCACTAATCCACTAAAACTGCTTCAGACAATTTTTTTCTTTCAACTTGCCAGAAAAAAATTTTCTTCTCCCCAGACATGAAATTTTCCCCTAAAAAATAACCCCAACCCAAACTCCATGATTGATATGAGTCTGTTCTAGGTGATTTACTGCGTTTTTCTAGATTTAAAAGTGTGACTGTTTTAATATGTTGTGATCCCGAAAGTCTAGAAACACGAGTTTTGTGGCATTGGAAAGTAGAGATTGTCAGCTTCCTGCCTAAACCCCACGAGACTTGCCTTTAGCCCCCAAAAATATCTGAGATATTGGACTTTAAAAAGGTGACTTATTTCTAAACCAGCTTTTTAAATAAACAGTTGCACAAAAGGAAATGAAGAATTAAACTCTCATCTGCTGTAGCTAGTACATTACTAATAGCTTCTCGTTGGAAAAAAAAATAGTCCAGTTCTAGGGGAATGGCTCAAAAAATACAGGAGCTTATTATGGAAATATTAATGCACCAGTTACATACCCAGCAAAATGGAGAACAAATAGATATTTGGTTACCATTTATTTGATACTCAAAATACATCCACCTGCAGAAAAAAAAGTGCACCCCGTCCAATTTTTTTGACTGTCTGGTCTGTTAAATGTGTAATTCACTCAGTTTAATAAAATCATTAGAAACAATAAGCCATAGCTATAATTATGCCCTTTTTGTAATATGGTAAAGTGTCACACCCTGTTAAATAGAGACAACACACGGCTGGGTGTGACGGGTTCCCCCTGGGGGTGCCACCTGGAACTGGGGTACTACTGAGCCCCACCAACCTGGGCTCCCTTTACACTATACTGCTGTGTCCAGCCTGCCAAGCCCTCTCCCAGGCTCCAGCACACATACAGGTAGGGACACACCTAGCTGCAGTACATATAGACACTGTGATCAGCTCTGCATGGGGATGCTACAGCTAAGGAACTGCCCAGCTACTGAAGTGCACACTTCCTTTTGGAGTGTAAACTCAAAATTATACCGTCTTGCGCTGCACAGAGATCTGTACAGCGTAAGCTCATGAAATTCGCCCCCTCCCTCAATGTGAAGAAGGATATGCAACAGCTTTCTGCCCCAAGTTATGACTCCCACATACTGGTTTTATTCAAAGCAAAAATAAGTTTATTAACTACAAAAGATAGATTTTAAGTGATTACAAGGAGTAGCAAGATCAAAGCAGATTACGTAGCAAACAGACAAACTAAGCTTAATATACTAAAGGGATTGGATATGAGTAGCAAATTCTCACCCGTGGGAGATAAGCTTCTTCTAAGGCCTATTGTTTTCTCCTAATGGCTCATCAACCTGAATTGGCCCTTCCCAGCCAGCCATCTAGACTGAGCATCTTTTGCCTAGTTGGCGTTCCCCAGGTATAAACACATTTGTAATACAAATAGTCAGTATTCCTAACTTTAGATACAAAAATGATACATGCATACAAATAGGATAATCATATTCAGTAAATCATAACCTTTCCAATGATATCTCACATGACCTATCTTGCATAAAATACATTATGATTATGTCATAATAATATTACTGTGAAGAATATGGGGTGCAGTGTTACACTGGGCTCGGGGGGGAGGGGTTGTGGGGATCTGGCCCCCTGGCTGGGCTCGGGGGGAGGTGGGGAAAGGGGGCAGAGAAACAGGAACTGGGTTGTCATAACTCTCTACTCCTGGGAGAATTTTTGTGTGTCTGTATTGTTTTAGACATACTTGCTGACGGGTATTTTGAAATAAATTACCAAAATAATTGAAACTGGTGTGATTATATAGTGTTATTTTGACAAATAAAATTTGCAGAATTTTAAAATATTGCATGCAGAATTTTTAATTCTTTTGCACAGAATGCTCCCAGGAGTATACAGTAAATAATGAACCTGGCTTTATGGGTGGACATATTTAAAAAGTTATAATAGAAATATTCCTAAATTAGACCCCAAGATGATCCACAATCACATATTTTCTATGTCTTAAAAGTTTATTCTCCCCTTTTCCGTGTGAAAGACTCAAAGAATAGTAAAACAACAAATTAATCGATCAAACATGATAAATTGTGAAACTGACTAAACATAGTGCTGTCTTTAAAAAAAAAAAAAGTCTTCTAATCTCTTTTACTTACAGTAATCTTAAGAACATCTTGAAAACTCCAGATGCCTGTGCACCCTGAAGGAGTTGAAAGTTTTCCTGGACAATTGCCATCAGCTTATGTAGAATCTAAGCTTTCATTTTTTAAAAAGACATTAAATCTATAGTCTTAGTGCTATGAAGAATTAGACAATTTCTGCTATTCCGAAAGTATGGAAGGGGATAGCTATGTAATGGAAAATGAATAGTTATCGTGACATTTTCTTGAAAATGATTAATGTAACTGAATAAACATCAGTGTGGTAGACTTCAGCAGGAAGCAGTTAATTTTTAGTGCAATTGCCTAATTGCATATTTTGGGAAGTCTCTGTGTTAACTTGGAAGGGACTAAACATAACTTATTTTGCTTTCTTCTGCTAGATCTCTGCTTGGTTTCTGTTTCCTAAAGACTTTCTTAAAATGTCTGACATGAAGCAAAGAAAGAAAGCTGTTCCTTCACCGAAGCACAACGAAGATCCACAAAAGCAGAGCAATGATGGAACGATCTCAAGTCCCAGGAGCGGCAGCAATAGTCGGAATTCCTTTTGGATAGACTCACGGACAGCCTTAAACCTACTTTCCCTTGTTGCTTGTTTACTGCTGACCTGGTAAGTGATCCTCTAAAGGTAACTGGATACAAGTTAGTTTCACACTTTCAATTTTACTCTTTCTGGTTTCCTCCATGTCATATACAATGGAATCCACTATATATGACATTAGTAGAATAGTGTCCAGTTCTGGTGTTCCCAGTTTAAAAAAGATAAAAATAAAAATTGCGTAATTTTGGTTCTGCTTAAACTGTCCCACATCTGGGATAGGTATAGATTACCATTTCTTAGTTTTTGCTCCAGACCTCAGTCTCAACAGTCCATTATTACAGATGCTCTGGAGTTCTCACTTCAATTGCTGTACATTATTGTAACAAATAATGCATTATAAAATCTATGTGAGAGAAAATATTCTTCTACATAAATTGATTCCAAAAAGAGGATACCTGGACAGCCTGCTCTATCCCCATCTTGATTTGGGATTGATAAGCTTCCAGCAAATTAAGTTTCTTTCACTGCCATCTTAGGGCCCTCTCTGTTGTTTCCCATTTCATCCTGGTTCAGCTATAGTGGTGCTGCTTGCCTACATGTCCCCATCTGCAATCTCATTGTATTAAGACACTGTTACATACCCAAGGTACAATCCAGACAAATAAATAGCTGTGTTGCCCCTACCCTCTAACCTGGGGTGCTCTTTACACTGCTTTGCTGCTGTAACCTCCAGTTTGGACTGCTCACAAACAGCCTCCAGCATGTAAGTCACTACCAGCTATGCCTGTGTGAGAGCTGCAGCCAACCACACCTTGGCTGTCACCAGCCTGGGGTATAGTACAGGGTGACCACAATACACTCCCCGTCTTAGCTTTCCCCCCAGAAATATATGTCCTGTACTGTGCAGCCCTCTCCTGGATAATACAAGTATGTTAAGTCTATTATTTCTTTAAGGTAAAAATATGATATTTTATTATTTCTAATAGTTCATCAGATACTTCAGTTTAAACACATTGGATTAGATAAAACAGTAATGAGTTAGATAAAACAGTAAAACAAATTTAACAACTACAAAAAGAGAGATTTTAAGTGAATCCAAGTAATGAGGCATACAAGTCAGAAATGGTTACAAGAAAAATAAAGAAAAAACACAACTGATGCCCATCTTAATAAACTAAGTTAAATTCAAAGCAAAGTTTTTCTCACCACATACCGTCAACAGTCTTACTGGCCAAACTTCTTAGGCCAGGATACCTTCTTCTCTTTAATGGCTGCTTCCTTTGTCCCTTCTTGTGCTGTGAATCGATAGAAAGAGAGAGACAGAGAGAGAGGAAGGGGTCCCTTTGTGGCATTTATTTCTCCTTTTTATAGTGTCAGTCCTCCTTCTGGAAAACATTTCAGGAGATTCAGGAGACAGAGGCTTGGCCTTCACTACAGACTTGTCAGTATAACTACATCGCTCAGGGGTGCAACGCAGATATACCAACCTAACACCCAGTGTAGACAGCACTATGTAGATGTGAGGGCTTCTCCTGTCAACATAACTAACACCTCTCAGGAAGGTGGAGTTCCTATGCCGACAGGAGAAGCTTTCCCTTTGGCATAGGTAACGTCTGCTCTAAGGCCTATATTGGCACAGCTGCATCATGCAGTTGCGCTGCTGCAGTGCTGTATGTGTTAACAAACCCAGAGTGCATATATAAGGATATTCCCTGCTGATTTTTCCACCTGTTTGAACTCCCTTTGTCTCCCTCCCTGCTTGATGACTCTGTTTACTGCTTAAATGCTAATTAAGCAGAGCACATATTCTTTTGTTTGAGACTGACCTGTTCGCCAGCTTCTGCTGTGGTTTGGAACATGTCAATAACATTATACAGGAAAATAGTATAAACAATGCTGTCGCACATTTATTCAGGACTATATTGACCAGCAATATATGAGTTTACGGATAATACCTCACAAAACCTTCTTTGTACTAAGATTATTACAACAGTGTGTAGGGTGTGGACACGGGTCAAACCCACTTTATTACTATATGTTTAAGTTGTTGACTTGACAGAACTGGCAACCCTGAAACCTACCAAAAAAGATAATTTTAACTAAATTTTTTGTTGTTTAAGATAAATTTAATGCTTGAAAGAGGTGCTGGACTGAGAGCCTGTAGAATAAAGTCTGTTTCTCCACAGAACTGGTACATCACAGGCAGCAGCAATACAAACTTCCCCACAACCCAATAGCAATGGCTAAAATTAACACAAAATTAGAACTAGCTTGGCCCTTCCTAATTCAGAGTTCCCACATATGGTTTTGAGACGTCTAGGAAGAAAAACAAAACAAGATAATTTGGCCTAACTTGACTATCTAATCAGCTAAACCATTTAAAAAAGTAATTTTCACTACGGGCTTCCTTTCCCATGAAGGTACTTTTTTGTCCCACATATGTACATTAGGTCACAATGAAGCGGTTATGTAGGATTGTGATAGCTAATTGAGTAGAACACACACATGTATACATACACACACACACTCTCTCTCACACACACACACTCACTCACTTTAAATGCAAATTATTATTTTTTGTCCATTTCCTTATTTTGGTAATCTGTAACTCCAATATGAAACAGACCAAACTCATTAAAAAAGCCCTTCTCTTTTCTAATGCTCTGATCATGCAAGGAGTTGTGTGAAGGTAGAACCTCTACACTCATGTAGTGCTCCTTACAGGATCGAGGCCTAAAACATTTAATGCATACCAATTATATTCACTAATTTTTTCGTGATTTGCAGGTTCCTATTTCAGCAGTCAGGCCAACTTGCTCACATGGAAAAAAAGTATCATTTATTACAGCTGGAAGCTGGAAAATGCCAGGATATGGAAAATAAAGTTAACTTAATTTCTGAAAAGGTAATAATTGGAATTTTAATTTAAGAATTTATATTGAACATTAGCTAAAATGTATTCATTCATATTGATTTAGTCAACGTTAACAAATGTGTTTTGAGATTATGGACATTTTTAGATGACCAGAATTACAATTTTATATCTCTGAAATTAGACCATTTTTGAATGTTTATTCAGTCATCGAAATGAGCATCAATGGGACATCTGTTGGCCATCAGATCTGGCTTCTGTTCTGTTCTAAACTCTTAAGACTATATTGCTTAATATCTTACTATAAAGATAATAACTTATCTAAGTAAAAGCATGCAGACAGGTGGATGCTTATATTGAGATACTAACATTGCTAAAGAAATTCAGACCTCATTGAAGTCAACTGCATAACTCCCATCAACTTCAGTAAGGCCAGTATTTCATCCTGTGCAAAATAGCTACTTGAAAATGTTTCCCTTTACTTATATTTTTGTTTTTCATTGTTGATCTCTTCAGCACCTTCAATACTATTTTCATTTGTAATTTCATAGCAACAAAGTGCTCAATTTTTATTTTTTTTTTGTCTAGAATATGTATGACATAATTCACCAGATGATTATAATCTTAAAGTATGTCAAGTTTGGGGCTTAAATTTGTCCATCCATTAACCATGCATATTAAGTAACTGTATCCTAATGTTTCTTTTCCAGAAACTTAAGTCCTCCCTAAAATTCATATGGCTCAATTTAGAAGTTTAGTTCTCAATATAGTTCAGCTACATACACCTCTACCCCGATATAACACTGTCCTTGGGAGCCAAAAAATCTTACCGCGTTATAGGTGAAACCACATTATATCAAACTTACTTTGATCTGCCGGAGCGCACAGCCTCTCCCCTCCTGTCCTCCAGAGCACTGCTTTACTGCATTATATCCAAATTCGTGTTATATCGGGGTCGCATTATATCGGGGTAGAGATGTATTGTTTTAAAGAAATTTGGCAGTAATTCTTGTATGGTAAATTGGGCTTGTTCCCACTTCAGTCTATGTCTTCTATACTACTAATTTAAAATCTTAAAACTGCTTGTCAAGACTGATTCCCCACTCTGACACTTCGAGTGCAGAAGGCGGGGGCCCGCAAGGATTTTAAAATTTAATACTGGCCACTCCGGGTTTGTATTAAACTCCCAAGGTTACAGCTTTTCTCTGACCTCGGATGGGTAGATGCTGCCATCACCCAAGTGCAAAAAACCCCTTTGAAACCAGAAACGTGCAGTTAGGAATTCCTTCCTCTTGGGTACCCTCAAAGCCCTTTCACACACACCCCTTCCCCTCTCCCCCCCCCCCCCCCCCGGGAAAGAGCTGAGAAAGAAAACAAAGGAAATTAGCTGTTGCCCCAGCTAATTAAACAACATGTGCACAAACCTCTTAGGACGCCAAAACTCCAATCCTGTTCTTTAAAAAAAGGTAAATTTTATTAAAAACATAAAGAAAGGAAATACATCTGGAACTTAGGCTTTTGCTAGATTTAAAGAATCCACTTACAAAAATTAAACATCAAGAATAACCTTCTTGAAGTTCAGCTTAAAGGTTGCAAGCAAAACAAAAACATTTGGGGTTAGCACAGAGGAGTCCACAAGCCAATAAGAGATAGAAATAAATCTAATTGCGTCTTCCGAGACATTCCCTAATTTACGTACATATCTGGGGTTTCAGATAAGCAATCTCTAGGTATGCTCTGATGGTTTTTCATACCTGGTTTTCAGCTTCTCACAGCATAACTGCTCACTGTTCCCCTCTTTCCTGGAGAAGCACAACACACAGACAGAGGGAAGTTTTTTTCACAATTTTTAAAAGTTTTAGCACTCCCATTGGCTCTTTTGGTCAGGTGCCCACTCCTTTCCTTTTACCTGTGGGCTGGTTAACCCTTTACGGGTAAAGCAACAACCACCAAGAGGAATTCCATAGCCGGCTGGGTGTCCACAAAAGGGAGCTATTCCCCCGCTCTTATATCACACTGCTGATTTGCAGCAATGTGTTCTTTTCCTTTCATAGTGTTGTGTCGTCTGTTAAAAACATTAGTTTTACTCCAAGATCATTCCCTGTATGGTAGAGATGATGATGATGATGAAAGCATAGCAAACCAAGTGCCTATAGTGCCATTTTAGCATTGATCTTAAAATGTTGTCAGTCACATAGGATGCAATTTGAATCTATGTACACTTCAGTCTAGAGAGCTAACTGCAAACTTGGAATTTCCTCTTGTGTGCAGGTTGGATAAAAATCAATGATTTTTTAAAAATGTGTTTTTTTTTTTATTTAAATTGGATTTTTTTTATTTAAATTATAGTAAGTTTTTCTTTTAAAAAAATTAACCTGTTTAAAATTAAATCTGAATTTAATATGAAATACGTTAAGGCCTAACCTTATTATAATATTTTATAACATTTAATTAAAAAATGAATATGCTAAATCCATGAGCCTCTATCAAAAACTTGGAGTTAAAAACTGCTTATCAGTATAAAGAGAGAGTCAGGGGGAAAACATCTAACTTTTGAGGTCAAGTTTTATAAATATAATAGGTAAATGTAGTAAGGGCTTGTTTTGTGTAATAATAAAATTTAGATGCTGTTGTGTGTTCAGTTAAATTCCAGTTACCATGCTAATGCAGCTTGAAAGAAATCTTGTGTAAAAATTTCTTTATCTAGGTAAATAAGCAACACCATTCACCATTTTCTAAGACACTAAAAATGTAGAATTAATAAGAATCTGAAAATAGTTAGCTACATAATTGCTTAAATATATATGCTTATAGTGTACCTCCTTGGTAGCAAAAAGATGTACCAAATCTAGTGTAATAGGCTCTATTTAGTTGTAAATAAATAGATATTAAAGGTTATATCAACCAATGGGAATGCTTCTTTCTTTAGAAAATAAAGGAAGTACAAATGGAAAAGTTGATTAGAATCAATTATTAAATTGAGGCTTTCCACTTGGTGATTTAAATTGCTGATTTAAATCAGTCCACCCTGCTTGTGCAGAATTTCGGCAGTACAATATTTTTACTGTAAAAGAAAGTCCTATTGAGGAAATTGAAACAAAGGGTTGGCTATCCAAGGATAATTGCATGTATTATACAGAAAAACACGAATAAATTTTCCCCTTCCCTGAAACTGTGTTGTAAAGATTATTTCAGTTGTTTCTAAATATTTTTATGCACTCTTTAGAGCTTCATTTGTGTTCCTCAGTTGATCAAAGAGTATTACAAAGCTCTTCTGTGCTCCTTGACTGAAATTGTGGAACCCATTGAAGTCAGTGGCAAAACTCCCATTGACTTCACTGGGTCTAGGATTTCACCCTGTCTTCTGCCTGAGTTTAGGGTATTGTTTTCTTAGTGCTCTTATCTCCTGCTAGCTCACACAGTGAAGAACCACTAATATGTAACCCAATGTCCGGTTCCCTATATGGTAGTGCATTGTGGAGACACTAGACTGCTGATCTACCCCTTTATCACTTAGTCTTTTTAGTAATACTCTTAATTGTATGATTTAATTGTAGGTCGCGATATTTAATTTGTATTTTGAAGGTATTTGTTCTAAGTTTGTTGCTCGATATTTTTACAGCAATAAGTTATGGCAGTTCATTTTTTATAAATAGAAACTGAGGTCCAGGTGACTTGAATGTAATAACTCTGGTGCTAAGTAACAAATTGACTAGAGTTACTAATTCCTAAGTAGCAATATATGTGTGAAAACTGCCATAGAAATTATCTTTATAGCTTTCACATGCCAGAATAAATTGGAACAATAATATTTTAAACATAAATTATTAAAATAAATAGGAAGATTGGAAATGTGTATCAAGTCAGGTGGGATTTCTTGAAGAGACTGACTGAGCCTTATGTATATATTATACTCCCACTTGTATAAATATAAGTGCTCTTCCAGTCTAATATTAAGTAGACATGGACATTGTTTTGTGTTACAAATGCAGCTTGAGTCTTCCGAAAGTATCCTGCAGGAAGCTACCTCATCCATCTCTATGATGACCCAGTTTGAGCAGGAAGTGTCCACTCTCCGTAACATCATACAGGACATTCAGAACAGTGAGCAGACATTCTCTGAAAAGATGCAAAGCATTAATGACACATTCCAAAATGTTATGGACTCCTGGAAAAGAAGCCTGGATGAAATGAATGCAAACACTAGTAGTTTAAAATCTGAAGCAAAGTTCATACATACTGAAGTTACGGCCCAAATAAATACTGCTGATCAAAATATGAAGTCTCTTTCAGAAAGGTTAAAAGATTTAGAAGACAGTACAATAAGAAATATTAAAACATTAAAAAGACAGGAAGAAGATGAACTTTCTAGAGTTGAACAGCAGCTGGAGTTGGATACAAAGACAGTTGAAAAATTAGAAGAAGAGCAGAATACTTTGTTAGCCAGAGACATAGATTTGAGTCAGAAGCTTACAGACTACGAACCAAAAGTTGAGGAATGCAAGACCCACTTGCCAACAATTGAAAATGCCGTTCAGTCTATTCTTAGAGTATCAAGTGAGCTGATAGGTATAGAGAAAAAAATGGAAGACTTGACAATACAGATGTTTACGATGGAAGATGAGATGCTGAAAACAGTATCAAATATAATGGAAATGCAAATGGTTCTTGAAAGCATGCAGTATGACAACAGCATATTAAAACTGCAAAATGAAATAATTGTTTTAAAAGAAAAAGTATTTGACATTACAGTATCTTCAAATACAAGAGAAGTAGTACCTTTAGAATACAATCTAGAAAATGAACAGAGTGAGGGTGATGATCAATGAATTCAGACTCATTTTAAGTATATTACTTGACAGGATGGACAGTATTTATAGCTCAGTTATGTTAATGTGTTTATAAACCAATAACCAAAAACGACTAGTCCAACAAACGTTAAAAATAGCAGGAGTCTTGTCATTGATTTTTATTGGCATTGGATCAGACCTTACATGCCTAAACTATACGAGAGAGGGGAAAAAAAGCAAATGTAATGGGATAGGGGGGACAGACTATTTTTCATCTATTTTATAATGATTATCTTGAATGTCCATGAAGTTTTTTATTAAAATGAAATTTTAACCAAAGTATTTAGATGAAAGAACATTTGGATGTTAAATCAGAATTTTAAGCACAGTATTGTGTATTTAAATTTATATTCATTTTTTCTAATTATAGCTTTTTGCAAATTTTTATATTTCATGCTTATGTATTAGCTACACTATAAGATATGAAAAATTAAAAACCTGTTTCTGAGCAGGTTCTATGAATTGTAGTCTGATTCTAACATACCATACTGATTATAAAAACCAACAGTTTCATAAATTTGGTTCTATTCAGTAAAATTAGATCACAATTACACCTCTTTTGTGGGGACAAAATTCTGTTCTTGGTTAATGGAATGGAATTATTCCAGATTTACACTGATGTACTGAAAGCAAAGAATTTGACCAGGAGTCCATCAATACTATTCCATACAGGATATCCTAGTAGTCCACACACACGTGCCCCCCAAAAAGCTGTAACTGTGATCTAATTTTACTTACTGGAATAATCCAAAAGTTTTCTTCCGTCAGTTTAAATTCAGAAAGCGCTGTCCTTATTAGGACCCTTAGATTTTGGGTCTGCATCTAAATATATTATTGTTTTCTCTTCTGCAATAATTTTAATAATTATTAGGGCTGTCGATTTAATCACAGTTAACTCAAGCGATTAACTAACAAAAATTAATCACAATTTACAAAATTAATCACGATTAATCGCAGTTTTAATCGCACTGTTAAACAATAGAATACCAGTTGAAATGTATTAAATATTTTGGATGTTTTCCTAAATTTTAAATATATTGATTTCAATTACAACACAATTTACAAAGTTGACAGTGCTCACTTTATATTATTATTTTTATTACAAATATATGCACTGTAAAAATGGCAAACAAAATAAATAGTATTTTTCAATTCACTTCATACAAGTACCATAGTACAGTCTCTTTATCTTACAGCTTACAAATGTAGATTTTTTTTTGTTAGATAACTGCACTCAAAAATAAAACAATGTAAAACCTTAGAGCCTACAAGTCCACTCAGTCCTACTTCTTGTTCAGCCAATCGCTAAGACAAATTTGTTTACATTTACGGGAGATAATGCTGCCCGCTTCTTGTTACAATGTCACCTGAAAGTGAGAACAGGCATTCACATGGCACTTTTATAGCTGGCATTGCAAGGTATTTACGTGCCAGTTATGCTAAACATTCATATGCCCCTTCATGCTTCAACCACCATTCCAGAAGACATGCTTCCATGCTGATGATGCTCATTTAAAAAAAAAAAAAAAGCATTAATTACGTTTGTGACTGAACTCCTTGGGGGAGAATTGTATGTCTCCTACTCTGTTTTACCCACATTCTGCCATATATTTCATGTTATAGCAGTCTTGGATGATGACCCAGCACATGCTGTTCATTTTAAGAACACTTTCACTGCAGATTTAACAAAATGCAAAGAAGGTACCAATGTGAGATTTCTAAAGATCACTACATCACTCGACCCAAGGTTTAAGAATCTGAAGTGCCTTCCAAAATCTGAGATGAACATGGTGTGGAGCATGCTTTCAGAAGTCTTAAAAGAGCAACACTCCATGCGGAAACTACAGAACCCGAACCACCAAAAAAGAAAATCAACCTTTCTGCTGGTGGCATCTGACTCAGATGATGAAAATGAACATGCGTCGGACCGCACTGCTTTAGATGGTTATTGAGCAGAACCTGTTATCAGCATGGACGCATGTCTTCTGGAACGGTCGTTGAAGCATGAAGGGACATATGAATCTTTAGTGCATCCTGCACATAAATACCTTGCAATGCCGGCTACAACGGTGCCATGCGAATGCCTGTTCTCACTTTCAGGTGATATTGTAAACAAGAAGCAGGCAGCATTATCTCCTGCAAATGTAAACAAACTTGTTTGTCTTAGCGATTGGCTGAATAAGAAATAGGACTGAGTGGACTTGTAGGCTCTAAGGTTTTACATTGTTTTATTTTTGAATGCAGTAATTTTTTGTGCATCATTCTACCTTCGTAAGTTCAACTTTCATGATAAAGAGATTGCACTACAGTACTTGTATTAGATTAATTGAAAAAATTTTTACGGTGCAAATATTTGTAATCATAAATAAATATTAAGTGAGCACTGTATTCTGTGTTGTAATTGAAATCAATATATTTGAAAATTTAGAAAATATACAAAACTATTTAAATAAATGGTGTTCTATTATTAACAGTGCGATTTATCACGATTAATTTTTTTAATCGGTTGACAGCCCTAATATTTGTGCCTCAGTGGAAGGGTGTGTTTGTGAGAGAGAAAGAGAGAGAGAGATTAGACACGTACACACTTCACTTCCATTGAAGCATAGATAGTATAATTATTCGCAATATAGAAAATCCTAATACAATTAGGTGCTGACCCAAAATCCAAGGGTCCTTGCAAGGACAGCGCTTTGAGTTTAAAATGACAGCAGAATAAGAGAAATTCTGGATTACTGGTAATAAATTATCTACATTTAACACAATTTCTATATGCTGGGCCAGATTCCCCTCTGAACTACAGAATTACAAGCCCCCTTAAACTCAATAGTATTCCACCAGTATAAATGAGAGAAGAACGTGGTCCCCTCTCATGGTGACAGGTGCTCTTTGAAAACGCCAGATTGCAATGCAGAATACCATACCACTTTTGCTAAAATATCCCCTCCTCTCCATTGAGATTTTATATTTGTTAATGGATTATACAACAGTTGGTCTTTAAATTTCTCTCTCTCCTTCCTTTCCTTGGCCACATGCAAGTGGCCTCCTCACTCCACACTTTACTGTTGACATTCTTAATATTATTGTGACAAATTGAGATACCCTTATTCACATTGAATAGCACCATTCTACATGAACACTCTCACTGAAGTCTGTAGGATTAGTTGTAGAGTTTGCAACCTGAGTACAACATTATTGTTAGTAGCCTTCCATGATTTCAGTTTTTGTGAGTTTGCTAGCATCACTTCCTTGTCAAGTTTAACACATCTTCCCCCAGAATCTCCTTTTCCCATTTATACCTGCCCAACTCTCTGAAACAGACTATTTTTGTCACTGATTTTTCCTACCCTTTATTACTTAAATTTATTGCTGAACAATAGGGATCCAACTTTTCATGAAAAACAAAAATTAAAAAGTTAATTCCAAGACATTTATATTTCCTTAAATAATTTTAAAAGAAATTAGTTTGTGCCATGTATTAACCCCTTTTCATGTCAGTATTGCCAGGTTTTAGTCCTTGTGTAAGGCACTTGAACTTGGTGCTAATCACACACAGGATCTAATTTATATTTAAAAATAAATCATTCCTTTTGAATGGCACACTGGTAGGCCTAAAGAAATTATGTGACTTCCAATATAAACTCTTGCATTCCAAAGTCAAAACACAACTAATATATAATCTCAGCTATCAGGAGGTGTTTAAGAGGCAAGACTGTTCAAACTTTGCCCAATCAAGAGCTGCACTGGCAGCTTACTGGAGCCAGAGAGACGTGCCTAAGTTACATGAACATTGTAGCCACCATTATTTTAAATGCAGAAATGTAACCTTCACAGATCTATTTAGATCAAACTGGAGCACTACACCCTGGGATTTGTAGTATGCAAAGGCCTTTCTTCTTATATTGAAGTTGAGGGCAGCTATAGGCTGAATTTTAAAACTCAAAGGTATGTCTATAGTGCAATTAAACACCCGCAGATGGCCCATGCCAGCTGACTCAGGCTCGCAGGGTTCTGGCTAAGAGGGTGTTTAATTGCAGTGTAGACGTTTGGGCTTGGGTTGGAGCCCAGGTTCTAGGACCCCACTATGGGGTAGGTCCCAGACCTCAGGCACCAGCCTTAGCCCAAACTGCACTTAAACACTGCCTTAGCCTGAGCCCCGCAAGCCTGTTTCAGCTGGCACGGGCCCACTGCAGGTTTTTTATTGTAGCGTAGACATACCCAAAGTGTTCACACATTCGGTCTACAAACCACATTTTGACTGCTCCTGATTTAAGACTCAGGATATCCAAAATGATAAGTGGCCTTGTGAGCTGCATATGCCCATATGCATATGCCCATAGAAGTTTGCATGAAACTGTTCTGGTCTCAATTTTCACATATTTATTTATTTTACATAGCACTCTATACCAATAATCTCTAATAAAGAGTTAATGCTGCACATATATGGTATATTAAACCTATTTGTCCCCTAATAGAAAAAAAATTAATATACCTTGATGGTCACTTTTGTATCTATTTACTTTTCTATTCAATAAAGGTGTGTTCTCAAAGTTTCTCTGCCTCAGCTGGCACAAAGTCTACTTGGCTATCTACATTACTGTTCTCTTGTTTAACATTTTATGGGAAAGAATTTTTGCAATTAAACACAAGTTTTTATACTTTTCATAAGTTTGGTTTTTCAACTTAGAATTTTCTCTTTCATATAATTATTTTTGGTTAACAACAGTAAGAACTGAAATCCCATTCTCAGCATCTTTAGACTGTAGGTTTGGATCAACCCAAATTCCATTGCAGGCTAGAATACACAGTTGAACAGAAGGTAGTGGGCACTGGGTGTTACAGAGTTCTTAGTCTAGTAAACTAATGGACTTGCCTGAAAATCTAAAGTTTGGGAATCACAGGCTATACCAAATGATCCTACGTTCACAGGGGATGACCAAGGATCTTGACTAGAGATGAAATTCTGCCTGCACTGAATCAATAGGAGATTTGGCATTGATTTCCATGAGGCCAGGATTTCACACTAGGTCTGCTAAGTATGAATTTGTGAAAATGAGATGGTAATTACAGCCAGATAAACTAGGCTTTTATCCCAGGAAAAATA
The DNA here is from genome assembly GCF_011386835.1 of Chrysemys picta bellii. Lineage (NCBI taxonomy): Eukaryota > Metazoa > Chordata > Testudines > Emydidae > Chrysemys > Chrysemys picta. The sequence goes on along the minus strand of NC_088791.1, from coordinate 85,990,425 downwards.
GTACATTAAATAGTTTATTAGGGATGAAGTGGTGTAATACTCACTGGCATGGATTCACTAAAAATTAACCATGTCCTATAAATCTGATCAATTTAATAGAAAGAACAACAAAGAGGGTAGTTCAGTCTGAAAATTTCAGTTTGGGGTTTTATCACACAAGCAGCTGTTGAACAAGATAATAAATATGGATATAATTAGAAACAAAGTTAAAAACAATGTCAGGATCAGTGCTAAAAAAAGTAAGCTGAATTAATAAGTGGTTGGCAGACAGCTGTCAGAATTATACATGGGGCCCATATCCACTAAAAATCACAATTAAATTAGATAAAAATTACAGTATCAAATTTATTATTTTAATTTTTAATTCAATAAAAACCTATTTGAATGTTTTCCTGTGCAATCCAAGTTACAGAATTTCCAGCTTGCAACAGAATTGAGCTCTTGTGTGCCTCAAATGTAATCATTATAATTCATATAACCCCAACAGTGTGTTTTTACAGACAAGTAATATACAAGAACTTACAGACAAGGGAAAGATCGCTTTAATTTTCAATGTCAGCTCCACAAGGGTATAATAGCAAGTGATGCAAGTTTGCAAACAAAATACTCGTTTGTAGCTGTAATGGGATGTCTATAATATATAACTAAACTATTGTTGTATGTAAAGTAAACAAGGTTTTTAAAATATTTAAGAAGCTTCATTTAAAATTAAATTAAAATGCAGAGCCCCCCAGAACGCTGGCCAGAACCTGGGCAGTGTGAGTGCCACTGAAAATCAGTTCGCGTGCTGCCTTTGGCACGCGTGTCATAGGTTGCCTACCCCTGTGCTAGACCATAGACACCAGATTGGTCATTTCCTAAGAAATTTCTGCTCCTACACTCCCTTGTGTGTTACATGCTATCAATTCTGTTCTCTCTCTCATCATCCTTTTGCCTTCTTTCTAATTGTTTCTAAACTTGGCCACTTTTGGAATTAATTTAACTTTATGATTTCACCATCATAAGCAGCATGACATGCTCTGATAGCAACCGGCCTTTTTTCAGCATGAAGAAAAACCAGTGGGAGGAGACCAGAGAATGCCAACTGGATTTCCTCTTGGACTGGAGAACTAAATCATAGTCTACAGACTAAAGTATACCTGTTTGTAATCAACATGTCTGCATACTGTATCCTGCCTCACCCACAAATAAAGCGGTATATGGCAGAAGGTTTTTCTCTCGTCTCATCTTTTGCATGTTTGTCTGAAGAGCAGGAATAGATCTTTTAAAAACATCTGTTAAGACAAAACCCAAGAGTGCATTGAATCTTCTCTCATTAAGATAACTTTTACTAAGAGCAGGAAACTGTTTAAACTATGTTTTCCCTCTGAAGGATTTTGCTGAATATAGTTTAAAAATTTGCCCCAAATGAATAATCATTTAACTTTTCAATTCCAAGTCTTTATATTTTCTGTTTTGTTTCTTTTTGTTATGTGAATGTAATAAATGCTCAAAAGAATTTTTATGCTGTGTTTGCTCTAGTAAAAACAGGATAGAGTCCCTTTACAGAAAATTCATGGATCACAATTAATTATTTTAAGTGGATGTCTTTCTAAAAGATATACTATAGCTCAAACAGAAGTTATGGGCTTAATGCAGAAACTACTAGGTGAAGTTCTGTGACCCATGCTATGCCGGAGGTTAGAGTAGAAAATCATACTGGTCCCTTCCAGCCTTAAAAAATTATGAATCTATGTTAAAACAACAGTAAAAGGAGAATTCTAGTAATGCGTATGAGCCTGTTGCCTATACTTATGTGGAAACATGGAGTTAATCAGTGAAAGTCTGGGACACATGCATTGTGGCAGAAATACTGTTCTCTAAAGACCCAGGTCCATGGATCCATCACTGTTGATTAAGATTTCAGAACGGAAAGATATTTCAGTGAAAACTTAACTGCAGTTTTGACGTGAACTTAGTAGTTAAAATCTTGTGCTTATCTTGTGAAATACTTTTATTTGTATCTCCCTCTAGTGTGAAAAGACTCAAGACTTAATGGAACAACTGGAAACTCTTCAAATAATTTCTCATGTTAAACTTCTACAAGAGGATCTCTACAGCATGAAAACATGGTCTAAGAGCATAATCCAAAAAAAAGAAGAACTGCAGGAAAACTTAACAACTCTTTTTCATGCAGTTGTAAAAGTTGAGCAGAGTACAGCTTCTATAGCAAAAGATGTATCTCTAAAGATTGCAACAGTAAAAACTGACATAAGACGCATTTCAGGTCTAGTGTCAGATGTGACCTCATTGACTGATTCTCTGCAAGCACTAGAAGATAAAGTAGATAAAGCTGAAAAGAAGACAGTACAAAATATAGGTGATCTACTTACAAGTAGCATTGACCGTACTGCAAAGCTACGAAGTTTTGCCTCTGATAACGCAAAAAGAATTGAGCAGATTAAAATCACATTGTCTGACTTGAGAGGTGATTTCAACAAACATTCAGATAGGCTTTTAAATCTGGAAAGTAACAGAGCGAAAGTTCTAAAGACAGTTACATTTGCAAACGATTTAAAACCCAAGGTGTACAACTTGAAGAAGGACTTTGCCCGTTTGGAACCAATGATAAATGAGCTAACATTAAGAATAGGAAGGTTGGTTGATGATATATTACAAAGAGAGAAAGAAATTGTTTTCTTGAATGAAAAACTGTCCAATTTAACTACAGTTCAGACTGAGATCAAGGATATGAAAGATGAAATAGCCAAGATTTTAGATATGAATTAATTACTTTCTGAAACTATAGATGGCCTAAAATGCTGTAGCATTTGAAGAGCGATAACCTAATCAAGCTTGGTACTAAGACACTGAAAGGGACATTTAAAGGCTTCTTTTCAAAGCATACTGAAACAAATCCTCCTTCTTTTGAAGAGAGACAAAAGTCCCATTTACATGAGAGGGACCCGGATCAGGTTCTTCATTAGCAAAGCAGGGTTTTTTTCCATTAACTATTTGTTTTGTATAACTAAAGTAGAATATTTTTACATAATTTTAAAAATGTAAACCATTTAATTGCTATTTTTGTTCTTACCTACAAGTTTGCTTTCTTGTCTCAGATAGGCCTACAGATTTGACAAGTGGGTCTTCAACCTTCCCTGCTGCTTTGAAGTCAGGGATAAAATTGTGGATTCCAGATTCAGGCTTAAACACAAGTTCACAAAACTGCAGCTTCATTTGATGTTCCTCTCAAATAAATATCAACCCCAAGATTTTTCCAAAGTGTCTGGGGTTTCACTTTTGTTTTAAATCTATCAGTGTATTATGGATATAGAAAGGAGTAATGGCCAGAAATACATTAGTGTTATCTCTGAAAAGGGAAGATGGTTAGACATTTTCCATGTTAAATGCACGGTATTATTTTTAGCAAACTAAATGGAATCCTTTATTCAGGACTGTAGTCACAACAGAGTGGAGCTCTAGGATTTCTTTCTACAGCAAAGCAGAACTCTATGTAGGGACAGTGTCATGAAAGAAATACTAACCCTAGCAGAGAGCCCTCATTCCAATGTCTTTGGGTTCCATGTCTGAGGTGCCTCTGCTCTTCATTTGTCCCCTACATGCACTATCACTTGATCTGTAAAGTGCTAGAATGAAGACCAAATTTAGCCCAGAAGGAGATGCTGTCTAGGCTCAGAAACATCAGAACAGCCCCCATCCAATGTGAAATTGCTCTGGTAAGAGAGAAGCATTTATAGAGCCATTGAGATTTGAGAGGGGCAGGTAAGAGTAATAGATGGAAGAGGTGTACTAAAGACAAGAAAATGCAAATAGATGTACCAGAGGCGAGAAAATAAAAAGCCATGGTATAAGAACAGCAATGATTATGAAGGAAATAGATTGAGAGAGAAAATCCTGGAGAGAAAATCCTTGTAAGACCAAGTCACAGCCAGAAGTCTTAGGGAATGCTAAGGTGCCCAAAACTCAATTGTTTAGCAGTTAGTAAGTGCTAGTTGACTTTTTGTGAAGTTACTATATATGGATGCACTGAAAATTCCAGTCATTCTCCTCCTATCTTTTCATCGGCTCTGTCTTTTTTATTCCATGTCCCTTCCCCTATGGTTGCTCCATCAAGCTTTTTCCTCTTTCACTGGTACCTCCCACTCTGCTTCCCTTATCTTTCCTTCAAATAATACTCTAAATAAGTTGGTTATTTTTCCTAGTCGTACAATAAATTATTTTGAAATAAAGGTTTTCATTCTTTGACCCACTCCAATCAAAAAAATTTAATTGCTAGAACTAACACACATAGGATCAAAGCACTTGCTATCTAAAATATCCTTGAAACAACAGGTAAAAATATAAAATACCTGGGTTTGTTTGGTTTTGGGGAGTTCCCATCTGTGGATTTCTTGTGCAGCGTTAGGTTCTCTCCTCTATAAAACCAATCATACATGTAGAAATCACCACCAGTGAAGCCACTACTCTCGCCTCTGGAGGGCACCAAAGTCTTAAAGGAATTAAAAATGTATTTCAGGCAATCACTCTAAAAGGAGTCATACCAAAAGAAAAAGGTCCTTGCTCCCAACAGGACATTAAAATTGGGTATCTACTACCCACATTAGCTGGATCAAGTTATGTTTGTGAAGATCAAGTAAATTCCTAACAGTCATCAGAAGTGGGGTAACAGCAGCCAAGTGTATAATGAAACCTGTGTTAAGTGACTTTCTGAAAGAAAAACAGGTTGCTTAGTAGAAGTGATCTTTAACTAAAGGTTGATCAAAATATTAGAAGCTATGATAATTTTGTCAGATGGTTACTCAAAGCAAAGGACTGCTTCTTAAAATATAATAGAACATGCATATATGGCAGATTCTATCAGGCTTTTTCATGTATATAGTCTCATGGCAGGCAGTAGTACTGGGAAATATTCCAAAGGCCACGATCTCCTCCTCAGACTTATTTCATCCTTTGTATTCTAGTAGTACCTCCAAAATGGTAGGCACTGTACACACCCCAAAAGTGCAGCTCATACCCAAAAGACCTTACAACCTAAGCTATAAAGTGAGTACAAAATTAATACACTGGGGACTCTCCTACAGGCTTTGTGAATAAGCTGGCTCACATGGGTGGTGAGAAAGATTTCAAAGCCAGAGTTTCACAGACCACATGAGATCTATCAACAGTGTAGCAATACTATTCAAAGTGATAAATGCATTCTAGACCAAATATATTTATATGATCCCCTATCTTGTAGCATACATACCCTTCTCAGTGTGAAAGTGGGAAATTGTATGGTCGTGATGAAAAATTAGTTCATTTGGACCTGGTTGAAGGAATATTGACAAGTCAGCCAACCTCTGAGATGCTTATCTAAACATTTTGATATTTGCTCATTGCGGCTGGTAAGTGGAAAATAAAGAGGCTCAGGAGCTCCAGCCTGATAGATCCAGGGGGAACAGGGCATAGGCAACTATCTAGGCAGAAGAGCAAGCTCTCTGCAGGGGATCATCAGTGCGAATATTATGAGTTGAACCAGGCACAATAATGAAATGCCGAATACTAGTCTCTAGGGAATAGGTATCTGTCATGGTTAATGTTCCTGCTGGAGAATGGTTCTGGGCAGCACTTTAACGTGGCTTATGTAGTTGCAGCACCTCCACAAAAGACCACCTCCACAAGGGGAGTAGCTCCCAGCACCGGAGCACAGACTACACTGGCACTTTACAGCACTGAAACTTGCAGTGCTCGGGGTGGGGGGGGGGGTTCATACCCCTGAGCAAGAAAGTTGCAGCGCTGTAAAGTAATACTGTCTTAATGACTCCAGTATTTAATTAGGTTATGTGTAAGAGCACCTCTGCTTCTCAGGTCATTCAAACCTATAATGACTGAGTAGAACTACAAAATAAACCTATTTCCATCACTAAAGCTCAAGAGAGTGAGAACAAAAGACAAACCAAATGCAAGTTACTGAAAGAGCAGGAAACTTTAGAGCCAGAAGGGACCACCACATCATCTACTATGACCTCCTGTATAGCACAAGCCACCAATACTATCCCACACACTAAGCAAATTTAGTGAAGATAGTTGTCCTTATTGGAATGAATGGAGTGAGCCATCACTCAAAAGTCATCCAGTCAGAGCACCTAAGATGTATAAAGAGATAAGGGCTCAATAGTACAATTAGAGAGCCATATGTAACCTTTTTAGCCTATGTCCCAATTGTGTTACAGATTTGGTTTCTGGAATACACTGCTAGACAAGATAAACGTGCATGTGTGGGGGTGATAGTAGCTTACTGATTTTGCATGTTGCATCACCTAAAGCTATGTTTACACTAGCACTTTCGTCAAACTTTTGTTGGTCGGGGGGGATAGGGAGAGGGAACACCCACAACCAACATAAGTTTCACTGACAAAAATACTGTTGTGGACAGTGCTATGTCCCTAGGAAATGTTCTCCCGCCACTCACTGGGGGTGGTTTAATTATGCCAATGGGAGAGCTCTCTACTGTCAGCATAGAGCAGCTACACAGGAGACCTTACAGTAGTGCAGTACAGCTGTAATGCTGTAAGGTCTGTAGTGTAGACATAGCCTAACCTTACCTTTTGCTGATTCAATTTCATTCACACCATTCCTTCTGATCCTAACCAGCACTTTTCCTCACTCTTGGAATTATTTTGGAGTGTAATTTTACATGGACACCCAAACAGATTACTTCTATTACAAAAGTGCAGGAACATCCATATAGCAACAGCTAGATATTACCAGTAGAAAATTAGAAATTCAGATTAGTTGTAACAGCAAAAAAACCCCACTAAACTCCAGCCATGGATGGATGTAAATGGAGTATCCAAAAATGGGAGCTGTTTAGTTGTAAATCAGTTCTTGCCCATGAGGGAATGACATACTAGACACCTAGTATCCTACTACTGCAGGCTATGCCTGAGAAGAGTCAGAGTAATCCTGCCAGAAGCTAAACTTAAACTAAATCCAGCTGGCCAGAACAATGCTCCTCCTGCAGGAAACTGGCTAAGCTTAGTTTCTTTGCCTCCCACATTAGCTTCTTTAAAAAGGAGTACAAGAGTGATGTTAGAGAAGTCTTACCCTCATTCCCCAGAATGCTGCTAGAATATTGTATAGGATGGCAGTAGGTAGATAAGTGTTTTCACTCCACCATAAATCACTAAGGGGGGGGAGGGGGAGAGATTTATGATAGAGGTCTATAAAATCATGACTGGATTGGAGAAAGTAAATAAAGAAGTGTTATTACTCCTTTTCATAACAAAGAACTAAGGGTCACTAAATGAAATTAATACACAGGAAGTTTAAAACAAACCAAAGTATTTTTTCCACACAATGCACATTCAACCTGTTGAACTCCTTGGCCTTCACAACATCCTCTGGCAAGATTATAACAGGGTTCAAAAAATAACTAGATAAATCCATGGAGGATAGATCCATCAATGACTATTAGCCGGGATGGGCAGGGATGATGTCCCTAACCTGTTTTCCAGAAGCTGGGGATGGATCATTTGATGATTACCTGTTCTGTTCCTTCCTTCCGAGGCACCTGGCACTGGCAAGACAGGCTACTGGACCTTTGGCCTGACCTAGTATGGCTGCTCTTATGTTCATTTACCTTATGAACCTCCAACTATTCTTGCACTTCCTAGTTTGGTAAAGATATAGTGTAATGATGCATTTAGGATGTCTGGTATCAGTTACTCCAATGCAGCTTTATAATGTAAGTAAGGTCACAGAATAAGGCATTATGATGTGTCTTTAGTGAAGAAAATGACAGTGGATTTCCTAGTGATGGGCAAGGTGATTTAAAGCTTATTTCGGTACTACCCCTCACTCATATCCTGGTCATTAAGGGCGGTCAGCATGTATTTTGTTACAATGTTAAGATGAACTCTGTAAGTATGTGTTCCTCAAAGGTTTTTGTAATATTTGCCAACATTTTATGTTACTCCACCTGTGACTCATTCTTCACTCTCAAGCTGCTGGGGGGGAAGAGGAGCTAGTTCAAATCTACCCTGTTCTTTAGCTAGTAACTTTAACTGGACCAAGTTTCTTCCAGTTCTCCCACCACCACTCTTTTCTGTTGAAGTTTTGGAAGAGTATCATACAACAACAAAAATTAAAATTTTCAAGAGATACTCATTCACTATAAGAACCAAGCTGGATGTTTATTATATTTTGTCATCATTGTGCACTGCATCATCTCTTTAGATAGAAAGGTAAATGAATTACAACTATCCATATTGTCTGTAACCAGACTATTATTCTTAAACAGTACATACTTCCAAATAAATACTAGAAGCATTATTTAAGCAGACACCTAGTAATTTTAATACTGTGCTAGTGGAAAGCAGGTGTATTTGACAGGTACGGCATAATCTTTGATATACATCAAATGAAAGCAGTTTTCTGTACTTCTAAGCCAGCATATGCATAATCAAATCCGGTTGCCATTCCCATGCTAGCAACAAAAGGGGGGAGAGAATTGCTCCCCTCTAGACAGTACACAAGAAGAATGGAGGGGAGAACCCCTCCCCCACCACCCTGGGTTCTCCCCTCTACTCCAAGATGGGATTAGAGTTGCAAGTGCTGGAGCAGAGGGTGCTACTGTGGGTGGTTGATGCATCTTTAGTGGGGTGTCGAGGCAGTGGCAGCAAAGGAGAAGGAGAAGAACACTGGCCTATGACTGAGACCCCATTCACCTCCCCCCTATGAATTTGCACCTGGGTGGGTTGAAAGAAAGAAAAATGCTCCTTACTAAAGTTGGGAATCACAGAAATAGGTGGCTGTCATACAGAGTCCACACATCATATGGATTATGCACCACACCAAAAGCAAAATCTGGACAACAAGCCAGCAGAAGTTATCTGGACTGATAAGTGAAAAAGACCTACTCTGTAAGGGGCTGATGCCACCTCTTCATTGCCATAGGGTGCCTCTATGCTGCACTTCCCTGGCTGCCATTTCAGTCAGGACTGCTGGCTGCTCAAAGCTATGGTGTCTTCCTTCAGATTATTATAAATAGATTCCAAGAGACTGTCCCACAGTCAGCAGCCCCCAGGTCACTAGAATGCAAAATTCAAGTTTATGCCACCTTTGTATCCCTATAATTGCATTTGTGCTCTTCAGACATAGCTAGGGACATGGTGCTTACCATTTCCCTCAAGATCTGAGAGAGAGACTTTCTTAGAGACCTTTATGAGATGCCAGTTCTTGCATTTCAAGAGCTTCTAAACTTTTGGCTCACTTAAGATTCAAGGTACAGTATTTACTCTTGCAAAGTTTTAAATTTACATGTATGATATCAAATGACACACTAATCACTCTAGTTCCCATTTATTTAAACAGATAGTGACAACAGAAGTTTTTGAACCCTCACTTGGGATAAGGGCACAACCAATAATTGTATCAGATACAGAATTTTAGTCTCCTACATGATCAAATATATAAAAGTTCAATGAGTGAAGTTTCTCATTAATGCTGGTCAACCAGAAAAGTCAGTCCATGATTTGTCTATTCAGTTAGACCAAGCTTCTTCTTTAGGGATTCTGGCATTTCAGGTGGAGGTGGACGAGGAAGTCTGAAATAAACCTTGACAGAATCGTAGATGAACCACTGTAGTGCAGTCAGCGTACCAATCATAATAATACGGGCAAATAGACCCTTCCATACCCCTGTTGAGTAAAGCACAAGCATTAGCAACTGGGAAAGATTATTATATATTAACGTGGACAGGAGTTTTAAGTTCTTACCTTTGAATCCAAGCCTCACTAGAACCTGTGAAGCCGAACTGCCCTTTTCCTTGTTCAGCACAGACACCACAGAGTCAGCAGGATGAGAAACAATGGCACAGAAAACACCAGCTGAAAAAATTATCAATACAGTATTTAGTGTTGCTATAGTACCATCAAAGGAACTTCTATTAGCATGTAACTGCTGTTAAGGGAAACAGCAAAGGAAGAAATAGGGCCACGTTTCTATGCAAGTTAGTAGCCATGTAGCAGGGAGAAGGTGGCTGCCATAGCTCTTAAATCCTGCCAGAGCCGAGTCTGTTCTTGCGTGGCTTAGGAGCCCTGGACTGCAGTCATATGCAAGCCTCACCTCTTGTGATAACCTCTACCCTATCCCAACAGCGGGTCTCTGCAAAGCTGATCCCCTAACTGGGCAGCCCTAGGCAGTGTCGTACTGCTCCTGTGAATCTCCTCTGCAGTGCAGATATGGAGTTTCATTCTGACAAATTTAAGGGAGTCAATTACGTAATCACTTCCTCCTGCAAGTCTTCTTTTGCTGTGCTAAGCTAGTGCTCCTTCTGCCAAAACCTGCACCTCTTTCAGCTTAGGAGCTACAAAGGATCTCATGATTGCTCCTTATGTAAAGTGCAAATGTTCATGGCCTTTCATAATTCAATTGAGAGTCAAAAAAACCAAGACCATTTTTCATTTAGCTACTCATTCTTTTCATAACTTCGAAAGTTTTGTAATTTTTCCCTACCTAACCTCATTAAGAGTATCAGAGTCCCTATTTTCAATTACATAGTTTCTGGAATCACTGTAGTAAAAACCCAGGACATAAGATTGTTCATACTTTTCAGACACTTCTGGAAGAATCAGCATTCAAAGGCTTCCTTACCAATGTAGCCAGCTGTAAATGTGACAACCAATTGTTCTGGCTTGGAACATTCACTCCGGGGCTTGGGAACCACATACTTGTAAAGAGCCTCAACTGTACGTTCAAAGCAGGCAAATTTCATCATTGTGTATGGAATCTGTCTCATCCATAAAGGAACAACACCTTTGTAGAACCTTAAAAGTGGAGAGAGTAAGAATTGTAGCAAATGCTAGCCTACTTTGGAGTGCAATTCTACTCTGAAAAGAAACTAGACAGCACTGAAGCAGTTCTCATTTACTATCTCAGCGGCCTGTATATCTAAGTTGTTTGCTTATTTTTACAGTTAGGAAATCTAACTGCCAGACCTGCAAAGTGAAGGTGTGTGTTTCTGGCTCGTGCCATCTACTGAGAGAGAATTTAAACAATTGTACAGGCTCAAGTGTTTATCAGAAAGATAAGCAGCTGTAACAGGAAGGAGAAAAGTTAAGGTGATGACATTTTGTAGTCATTTCCCTGTTGTAAGTGCAAGTTAATAACTCATGTCTGCATACCAGCCAAGTCCTGATAGTGAGAAATGACATGTAGATCTACAGCCATTGATATCAGAACACAAAAGGCAAACGTGCAGGTATAATACTCTCACATGCCAATGACTCAAGCATCTTTGACTGTACAACAAAAAGTTGCTGAATATCAGTTGACTGGAACTACCAGAAACTAAAGTTAACAAGCAGAACTCAGCACAAGAGATATCCACAAAGATGGATCTAAGGAGCATGTTGACTACATTAACTTGCTGATGTCGGCAGCCTCTGTTTTAGCAATGAAATGATTTCCTGATATTCCATTTTGATATACAGAATCTTCAAAGTACCCTTCACTACTTATGTACAATATGACAAGGTAGAAAGCATCAAAGATTTTACTTAATGCTATAGCCACTATTAAGGCTAAACAGAAGAATTATTTTCCTTTGCTAATACGGATCAAGAACTTGTTACATTCCAGCAGAGAGAAGCTGATACAGATACTTACGCCCATACACCTTCTTCTGCAAACATTTTTGGAGCAGCTTGTCTCAAAGTGTTAGCATATCCAGGCTGTGTTTGAATGCGAACCTTTGCAGCTTCCATTGGAGCCAGAGCAATATCAGCAAAAAACTCTGCACTGGCAGAGGCAGCCAAGTATAGTGACGTACGCCACAAATATGAGTTTTCCTGAAATGCAAATGGAACCAAAGATTTTTATACTGTATTCTTTCAAACTGAACTCAGTATTTCCATTATACAGTAAAGTGAATTAGCTACAGAAATATACAACATAAACTGGGTTTAAAAAAAAATGTGGTAGACAACTTAAAGCTTACCTCTCCTAGTAGGTTGCCATACAGGACTTTGAACACTTCATAGAAACCAAATTTACAGAGCCCTTGCATAGAATATCCAAAGAAAGTTGGAGCCCATCCCTTAGCCAGACCACGAACGCCATCTTCTTTAACTGTAACTGAGAATCCATTGAAGATGCTTTTGTATTTTTGTGGGTCCACCTAAACAAATTGGAAAGTTATCTACATGGTACAGGCAGTAGGTTCTCACACACACACACACACACACACACACACACACAAGCAGTAAGTTTTCTACCCTCTTCCCATAGCACCAGGATACAGATTTCTACACTAAATTACCTTTACTTATAATCTTAATGGTCATTAACTAGTCTCAATTATTAGGCTTGCTGCTGTCAGCTGAAATTCATAGTCTTCAGATACTGACATGAGAAGTTATGCTAATCCCAATTATTTTTACTGTTTGTTCCCCATATCTACAGTCTCAACAGATGTGGCCCTTTGACTACATTAGCAATTTTGCTGGATAGCGTTCCCACACTGGAAGGATTGTGTGGAAAATTTATATGGGCATAACTGTGCTTATGCCAGTTCCCTGAACTAGAATAAGCAGTTACATCAGTATAACCATGTCCACACTTGAAGGATTATGCCAGAATAGCAATGTCAGTTAAGAATGTGATTTTACTGGACATGGCTATGCTGGTATAAAATTTAAGTGTAGACTGAGCCCTAAAGCTCACCTCACCATTTGCTCAGCATCAGAAGAGTATTTTTCAGTTACTAGGGGGTTTTTTGTGTGTGTGTTTGAAACTACAAATCTTGGGCCTAACTTGTTGCTCACCTCACTATAGACTTATCAAGCTCTTACCGTCCCTCTGTCTTATTTCCTATTTTTACTTCTGTATACCAGGAATACATTGAAGATGTACATTTTGTACTGTGAAAATATGTGAGTGGTATTTCAGTAATAAGCCAGTATTCAATTCAGTAATGTTCTGAGAGCTAGTCTAGCTTTTTAATGTTGTAAATAGTAAAGGAAACCAGGAATACTACTGCTACATCATGAGATTGTGATAAAGATTTAGAGGAAGTCTATTTCTTGCTTTTGTGCATTTAACACTTGACATCAGCTTCTCTTATTTGAGACTCAGGGCAATATGAAAGAAGGAAATGCCACACAAAGCCACAAGAACGGATAGGGATGACTATGGGGTTAAGTGGAGCACAAATCTTTAATAAAAAAAGCAAAAGACACTCTATTTCATATAACTGTCCATTTAGTTAATAACTCAGAAGTGTCAAGTATATATATTTAATTACTTTAAAATTCAGGACCTGATGCCTCTTTAGAGCCTGTTTTATGGAGGCAGTTTCAGAGTACAATGTTACAGAAGTGTTCAGTTACCTGTATACTTTAGAAATTAGGACTATTCCTCTATTTAGAGTAGAAGGAAGCTGATTTTATGTTAAGTAAAACATTTAACAAATTGCAGGTTTTATTTGGTAAAACATGAATCTGTACTTGACTCCAGTGGTTTCAACCCAAACCATTTATAAGAGCTTATGATGCCTTCACCTGAAGCAACTAGCATTCAGTCAAATGCATTATAAGTTCACTGTATCTTTCATAATGGGATCACAACTTCCCAAAAAAAGTACACCAACTTCCAGCCTTGAAGGAGGTTTAGAGATCTCTAAATGACATGCAATTCCAAATGAAAGGATATCAAGATTGTTCCTTTAAGCAATCAGGAACTGTTGCACTGGCACAACATTCACATCCATTTCTCCCAGTCTCAGAAGTTTTGCCACCACTAGATGTCTGCTAGCTCTAGAAATACTGCCAGTTCTAGAAATACTGCCCACCTCACACAGTAACCTGAAAGCCAGTGAATTTCTAGCAGTTTAGAGATGTGCTTTAATCTACCTGACTCTTGGAACATAAGCCTTTGGCCAAATAACCGCTTAGTTGTGCCATTAACCAAAGAATGTATGATAATTAGATTCTTATATTTCCACATAAGTAATTTAAACATTCAAATGGAATGGGTGTTCAGTCTCTTCAAGTCTACTTAATCATGTTTTACCATTTGACTGTTGGCCTACAAAGCATTTTTCCTATCGTTATTGATAGCGAACCATGCAAGCATTAATTTGATCTTGCAACTCAAGCAACTCCAAGTTTTAGTATCATTTTAACATAAGCACTAGCTTCCAACTGCTATGCATTTTCCATTTGTTCGTAAGAAAGGCTCAAATTAAAAACTCAATCCAGAATCCATGCACAAAGTCCTCTGAACTAATTTTCATTTAACTCTTACATATGCACGTCATATATATCTCAGATCCTCTGAAGGTAATTGCCCCCTACTTCCAGAATGATAAGAAACAGACATATTATTCCTATGCCCCCCACAGAGGTGTTTCACTAGTTTTTAGTCACAAGATACTTAAGACAATTGGTGGGAAACTTTTGCCATGAGTTATTCAAAAGCATGTTTCTCAACTGCAATTGGCTAAAACAAATCAAGGCTGAAATCTCAAAGTGGTTAAAAGTTTTCCCTATTCATCTATGCTATCGTTCATCTGCATCACAAGGATGCAAAGTTTTTTATTAATCCAATGGATGTTCATTTAATCCAAAAAGAATATTAAAGCTTGATTATTACTTCTTTCTACTATCACTAGTGTTAAGGTATTACATTATACCCCTTGTAAAACTCACATGACATACAACCTCTAGACTAAATATGAAAATAGATTAAGTTAAAGAAGCTTTGGAGTCAGTTTCATTCAGATACAAACCTGGATACGACATTTCACTAAATCCAGAGGTACGACTGCAGTGTGCGTCAGGCCACAACTTAGGACCCCACCAAAACCACAGAGAGCATAAAACTTGAGCGAGCCATATTCACAACTGTATTCCTCTGCAGCAAAACAAAGACACCATGCTTTTATATAAACCCCATGCACAGCTGGAGAACATCTTGCTTGATGGATAACTTACTCCTCCAGCTTCTGTTAGCAGACATGTATCACACTTCATAACCATGCTTTATGAGTTTTACCACATTCAACATGCGAAACAAACCTGAATCCTGCATTTAACCAGGTCTAGGGGAACCAATGCTGTATGTGTTGTGCCACAGCTAATAATCCCACCAAGGCCACAAAGGAGAAAGAATCTGCCTGAGCCATATGCACAGCTATATTCCTCTGTTTAATCAGAAAGAAAAGTGTTAAAGTTTGTACACTTAACTGTACAAGTCTGTGAAGAAGACAGTTAGTATTTCATGTTTAAAACCCATTTCCAATAATCCTCCAGCACATTAGAATAGAAGTAATTGCCTTAATGATTTCTATCTCCCTGATACAGATACTAGCTGGCTAATGGGTTGCTCAAATACTACGGCACTGGCTCCTGGCTTCACTCCTAATTTTTTGGATGAAAGAGAGCAGCTAGGTCGAGTTCCAGGCCTGTCAACTTGAAAGTGTCCATTTACATTCTCATTTGTCAAAGTTTTCACTGAGGAAGCTTGTCCTTTTAATGAAATATTGAGCCAACTATTTACGTTTTTAATTTAGTAGAGCACCTCAGTCTTTACATTTGAGTTTTATTTAGATTCAAGCACAAGTTTAACACAGATCGAAAAAAGCCATCTGAAGAGCTAGAAAGTGAAACAGTTAGGACTCTGGCCTGGTCTGCACAACACTGCACTGGTCGTTAAACCAGGTTAGTTGAATCAGCGCAGCTTTGGTAAGGACACTTACATAAGCATGATTAAACATATGTAAGAGAATCCATATACATGAAGTCGCACTGGTTTAACACAATACCTCTAGTTCAGTGGTCTCCAACCTTTTTATGCACAAGATCACTTTTTGAATTTAAGTGCAACCCAGGATCTACTCTACCCCTTCCCCAAGGCTCTGCCCCACTCACTCCTCCTCTCCCCCCCGCAAATCGCTTGCTCTCCCCAACCCTCACTTTTACTGGGCTGAGGGTTGGGTTGCGGGATGAGGTGTGGGGCTGGACTGGAGCCACAGGGATTGGAGTATGGGAGGGGGCTCTGGGCTGAGCCAAGGGAAGGGGGTTGGGGTTCAGGAAGAGGTGAGGGGTGCAAGCTCTGGGAGGGAGTTAGGGTGCAGAAGGGGGCTCTGAGCTGGGGTTCAGGGTGCAGGAGGAGTTATGGAGGGCTGACTCCAGGAGAGAGCTCTGGGGCGGGCTCCCGCAAGGCAGCACTTACCTCAGGCACCTCCTGGTCGGCAGCACAGCAGGGCTAAGGCAGGCTTACTGCCTGCCCCAGACCCACACAGCTCTTGGAAGCTGCCATCACACCCCTATGGCCCCCTCTCTGCAGGGACTGCCCCCACAGCTCCCATTGGCCACAGTTCCCCATTCCCGGACAATGGGAGCTGCGGGGGCAGTCCCTGCAGGGAGGAGCAGCATGCGGAGCAACAAGCACACCCTCTCCCCCCTCCAAGGGGCCCCAGGGGCAGAAATACTCAAAGTAATCTTACATCCAAAAGTTACACTTTCAGAATCTTATTCTGGGAGGTTTCCTTCACATGAAGCCACACTTAAAGTATTTTCACCGTTGTTACTGTACAATAAAATTATTCCGCATAGAGACAATGACAAGCGTTGACTTCCAAGTAAACCGAAGAAGTGTAAGAATCAGGGACAGTGTCAAGTGGCATCCAAACAAAAGAAAGATGAATGTTTACTCTAACCTAAATATAATCAAGCAAATAACTTAAAGGACAACTTTCCAGAAGAATACACTGTGGCCAATACCACCTCTACAAGAATAGGCAAGTACAGTTTCTCAGGAATAATCCAGAGTCTTGGTTAGAACAAAGTCAAAGGTACAACAGTTATTTTCCCAAGAGCCAAATAAAGCCTCTCTGAAATGATAATAGGACAGAACTGATAAACCAGTACCAATATAGGGCATATTCTACAAAAGTCATGTACTTCACTCTTAAGAACAGTCTTGACAGAGAAAGGATGATCTTATGTTAGGTGCACTTGACTAGCATCAAGACTAATGGATTCTGTTCCCAGTGTGTCTGTGTGCAGCCTTGGGAAAGCCACTGTTACTCAGCTCAATTACATATTTATAAAGTGGTGGTTATACTTTTCTACATCCTGAAATATAAATTAGTATGCAAGGTGCTCAGTTACTCATCACTGAAGAAAAGCCTGTATTTATCCCTCTATGGAATCTCTTTGCAGCACATTAGTGTCTGTACAACCAAGAAGGGAGAAAAGTCTTTTCTTTAAGAAAAGATGTCTTAGCTGCATATTCATTTTATATACTAAAGCCCAGCGTTTTTAATGGGAAGCAGTGTGGTTGAGAGGCTAGAGCAGCAGACCACAAATCAGGAGACCTGGGTTCTATTTCCAGCTCAACCACTGGCCTGCCAGTGTCCTTGGACAAATCACCTCACCTCTATGACTTAGTTTCTCAGTCTATAAAATGGAGATAGTGATATAAACCTCTTTGTAAAGAGGATGGAGATTTAATGAAGAAAAGTGCTGATATTATTAACCAGAAATTTTCCTTGATATAAAAGTGTCACTAATTTTTAATTACTATTGTTACACACACAAGATTAGGGTCATGACATGATAGAAATATTTTTCATTTGCCACACTGCAGAGTTTCACAGCACTTTATGTATAGGAAGATGCCTTTATATTGATTTCTTAAAAAAAAAGAAGGCATAAATTAGAGACTGAAAATTTGGCTAGGATATTCAGAGAGAAGGGTGGTACTTTGACTAATTGATGAAGTGGTCCAGATTTCCAGTTTACATCCAATTATTTTTAAACATTTACAGAATTTGTAAGTCTTTCAAATGGAGTTCACATTACAGAAAAAAATCCAAGACATTCAGGATTTCCAATATATGCCAGATCTATTCCCTTTATTACCAAGATCTTCCTCTTCCCTTTAAAAGCTCTGGTGGGGGCCATATGAGATTTATTTTCTACAGGTAACATGCCCTTGCTTTAATTTAAGACATGGATGGTGGGTCCAGCCTATAGTGATGTGTGCCAGGCAAATACCCAGAGGAAGGAATAAGTGACTGGCAGCCCGTGTAGTCTCTACCAGCGCTTTCCTGGGTGGCTGTGAACCAGCCGCAGCAACACTGCCCTGTGCCCCAGCCCAGTTTTCAGGGGCTCACGCACTGGGGAAGATGGCAGCTCTGGCTCTCCCAGAAGCGGGAGACACAGGCCTGCGGCCTGGCCGCACCAAGGTTACAGCGATAGAGCCGGGCCCAGAGGCGCCCCGAGCGTGACGCACTAGGGGTGACCGTGAGCCACACGGGCGTAGGGCGGGGCAATCGGACCCTGAGCACCTGGGTCCCGACACAAGCCGGGAAGGCTCCCCCGCCCCGTGCCCTTCCTTGCCCTCCAAACAGCACCGGAGAGGCCCGCTCGAGGCGGCCCCTCCCCAGCCGGGCCGACATGCAGGGCCAGGGCCAGGGCGGTCCCCCCCAAGCTCCGGCGGGCAGAACCCGTCCCATCCCCAGAATGGAGGGACGCGGGACGGCGGCAGCGGCCTCCCTTCCAGCTGCTCCATTTACCTTCCGCGATAGCGGCGGCCGCCAGACTCCTCCGGGGGCTGGGCGGCTCGGCGGGGTCCGGGCGCTTCCTCACGCCGTCCTGGAGCAGCTGCAAATGGGGCGCGTGGAATGGATTTAGGCGGGCGAGCGGCACGACGGACGAGAACATGGCGGCCTGGGGAGAGAGGCGGACACGGAGCGGGAGTTAGCAGGGGCCGCGCGCTCGCCGGGGCACAGGCCGCAGCCCCACAGCGAGCAGGACCCAGAAGCCCCGTCCCGCGCGCTCCGGGGACAGCGCGCGCCGGCTCGGCCCAGCTCACTGACACTCACCCTCTAAAATGGCGGAGGCGCCCACTCAAGTTTCCGCTGCTCCACCGGCAGCTCCGCTCAGAGGCCGACTATCGACCCTGCTCAATGACTTTGTCCTGCTCCGACGCAGGGGGCGGGGCAGCCGGCCAACAAGCGGCGATGTGATTGGCGGAGAAAGCTCAGCGGACAGGCGTCACCACGCTGACGTCCTCGAAAACCCAACCTTCGTCTTCTCACGCATGCGCACTCCTTTATACCACTACCCCGCGGAAGCGCCCGGTGAAAGGGGAGCGGGGGGAGGGGCAGAGCGAGTCATTCTCTTTCCTCGGACTATGGGGGCCCTGGCACTAGCCCAGCCTGCTGAGTGCGGGGGCTGATGGGGTGACGCTGCTGGCGTCAATGGAAGCGGAGCTCTTGACAGTCCACTTCTGTGTCTATGCGGGGGACATTTTCCAGGTGGTTTTGAATCAGTCCCGCTAACCCGGGTTTGAAGGGGTTCCATCGTGACGTGGGCTCTAACGGGCCATCTCTGCGGCCTTGGCAAGTTGTGACATCCGTGTAGTTGGGCCAGATTTAGAACCAGGTTGAAAATGCCCCACACCCCCCCCCCAAGGCCCGTGCCAGGTACCTCAGTAAATGTACCTGATTGTTAGCTCCAGTGTCTGCCCCACAGAAGCCCCTGGCTGGCCAGGCCATCCAGTCACCTCTTTGCAACTCCTCATCCTGAGTATGGAGAAAACCTAGGACCTTGCTACCTTGTATACTTCTGGACTGGACAGCGCCTGAGTTAGGAAATGTTGAGTTTATCATCGCTTTTGTGTTGTAACAATGCAATCATGCCTGGGGTGTTTACTACAGCTGCCAGAAATAAGTTGCAAAGAAATTTCTCTATTACTTGATGTGTGCAAGTGTTCTTGGGAACCCCCAAAGCTAGAGCCTGAAGAGCCTAGTACTTCTAGCACCACAGTATTCATCTCCAAGGTTGTGGTAAATCTATCACGGTATCAGATCGCTACAGACAGGTGTACTACTACACTCACAGCAATGACCTGCAATGGGGTCAGTTACAATATCTGTTATACATTCCCCTTCCCTGTCTTCTTTTATTGTCTGTTTCTGTTATCCTCTCATATTTCTTTCTGTCCAGTTTATATTACTTCACTCTCTGGCCCTGTTTACACTAAGGGAAAAGGGCAATGCAAAAAAATCCCAGACAAACCCATAAGCTGAAACAACTTAATTTTGTATCCACAGCACCTTGTATCCACATACAACTGTCAGACATTTTACAAGAGTTAATTGTAAGCAGTTGGTTCAGTGCCAAAACCAGGAGCCTAATTCTTCACTGCTTTGCACCTTGTGTGGTCATTTACACCTGTGAAAAGTCAGTGTAAAATTAGAATTCTCCATCACATATACCAGTGGTAGTATTTTACATCCACTTTGTATTCACTTTTTCACAGATGTAAATGACTACATCAGGAACGAGTAGTGGAGAATCAGTTCCAATGTCTTTAGTTCATTTCAGGTCTGAAGCAATGCATTCTGCAACTATTTCTGCCCATTGTAAACAGGAAGCTGTAATCATTGCAGCTGCACAATTTCAGATTATCCTCCTGATCTCCTTGCCCCATCAGATCTCCTTTTGGTAAGCTACGCTTATGTTGGAATAAGAGTATTCACACGAGAGGTTATACCAGTATAACTATATCTCTGTAACTTGGTAACATTTCCCCATATATACAAGACCTTATTCCAATGTCCAGAACATATCCTATGGATAAGAAAGAACTGTTCAATATTAGAGGCCAACTGAGGTGATTAAGAAAAGGTCACGCCAAAAATGGTTTTTTATCACTTTAGAGTTAACATTCTAGATTGTCTCTGGAACAGAAATCACAGTTATTGTGATTACAGAAAAATAGCTCGTGGGCTTTAAATGAGATATATTTCCAGCTTTATATGGACCAAATCTATGTAACCTATAATAAAAGATATGCAAGTATCAGGAAAAAATGGATGAGACCGAGCTAGATTCCTTGACATATTGTACAGACTGAAAAATTCATAGTTAAAGCTGCCATTGAACACCAGCTTTGCAGCACAATCTAATGTCTGGTTCTATTAACAGAAGGTGATGTTACATAAAGTAGGGGAAATATTCATTCACCTATTGTGAACTAATTACACTGCAAGTTACTGAAACACTGAGAATTTCCTCCCATGTTTATTATTTTTTTGCCTCTACTGATAAATCTGTTAGGGATTTACTTTCTGTGTGTGTAGGATCTAGCCAATTTGCAGACCTCCTCATGCTTTATATATTTTATAAACAAAAAAAGTAAATATATATTCTAATTGTTATAGGTATCATCCTATTCTGCCTCAACTAACCCTCACCTTCAAACTGGTGCACAATAGCAAGTACTGTAAGTACCAAGCAGGAGCACAAGTACAGCTGTGTTTATTGTTATATTTATTTTGCTAGGGGAATTCTCCAGGGAGGGCAGAAACAAAGGGGAAGGAAAGGGAATAAAAGATACACAAATAAAATTAAAAATGGTGGGCACTGAGTATCTGATCCTGCCCCACTGAAATCAATAGGAGATATATCAGTGACTTCCATGGTTGCAAAATAGATCCCTAAGAGAGAGTGAAAAATAACAGGTGGAGCATTGCATAAGAAAGATAGGGCAGAGAAGGGTGAAACAGAAATTCAAGAGGAAAAAGATGAGAGACTGCAAAGAGAGACAGCCAAAGAGCAACTGTTAATGGTAACTACTGATATTGATTTACTTTAACACGCACATAATTTGTGCTGCTCACAAAAAAAATGGCCTTCTGTGTTCAAAATGCATCAGCCTGACACATCACTATTTGGTGACACCCTTCTTGCTCTCTGTCTGTCAGATACAAAACTATGCACGATGGTTGGTGAATCAGTTTTTTCAGTTCTTTTTCTGAATTACAGATTCTATTGTTTTGGAAGCAACATATTATGGCACAGTTTAGTTTTGCCGATATGGACAGACCAAACATTTTTTTAACTTATGAAACAACATAACAATCCTGTAAAGACTTGGGCAATAGCCTGGATCTGCAACATCATTTTAACAGTTTGTCCTACCACTCACCCAATCCCACCTCACCCCTAGTACAAACTCTGTTATAAACACAGTGGCCGGAAATGGTAACAGTTGTAGTACACAGACAAGTGTCATAGGAGGATGAGAGATAATTGCTAATTTTTCTTCTGAAAACTTCCAGCTGGTTTGATTTTAAATTCAATTAAATGTTAATTGCCTTAGAATCACAGTGTTGTTGTTTTCTGTATTTCTTTTGACTGGTGTAAATTTTTAGCTGTTACATTATCTGGAAATACTATTTTGCAGAGGTATGCTCCAACATGAGCCTTGTACTTCAGTTAAAACCTTGCAGGTTTCTCCTGGGGAGTGGGGAGAAGGTAGGGGCATGTGTTTGTATTATTTATACATACCCATACATTTCTTACGTTTTAGGAGCAGATAGCTTTTCCTTCCATTATCAGGAGGGGGTATTGAGTTTTTGGGTATTTGAGCTGACCATTTGACTGCTTTAAGTGTGGATTTGGAAAGGCTGGTCAGTGAATTTGAAACATTTCTGTCTGTATCCGCATTAACTTTGTTTATTACAAAGGCATTCTATCAAAATGTAGATACAGGAAAGGAGGATACAGGAACAGCTATAATGCAAGATTTAAAATAAGATTCTTCTATTTGCTGTTCTTTGCTAAAATTCATATTCTGCTGTTACCTTTCACTCTTCTTCTTCCTCCTACTTAAACAAGTTGATTTTCAGAAGACACCCCTCTCAGAGGATTTCTTGGTTGTTGACCAAAATAACTAAAATCATATGTACTAAAATTTGATTGTCTTCAGAGATGGACTTTGTAGACCTTAAAGCTCCAGTACTGTATCTCATACCCCCATCCCAAGTTGAAATGTAAAGAGAAAATATCACCTATCATGTTGGGGGAGTGGGGAGAGAGAGAATGTTTCTAGCCCTTGCAATGATAACCTTGACAATGTTAAACAATACAAGCCTGGGTCACTGATTTCCCTTGAGAAGGTTATTCACAGTCTCTTCACAGTGACTCAGGGCTGTCCTTTGGGAACTGGAAAAAACATAGTAATAGGTCCCTTGTTTTTTGGGAAGACCTCAGATTAGTTCACAGCTGCAGGAGGCAGTGCCACCCAGACTACTGCTGGTGGTGGTAGTGCTGCCACAAACACCCTATCAATCGAGGCATCTCTTCTGCTGAGCAGCTATATCACCTCCGGCCACAAACAGGGGCCTTTCTATAGGATGAGAGGCAGCATGGTCTAATGGGATAAAAATAGGATTGGGAACAAGGAACTAATCCCAGTTCTAACACAAATCCCCACTGTAGCCTTTGTGAAATCACGTATGTCAAGCTTCTCAAGCAAGGGCCTAAAGTTAGGAGCCTGAATTCAGATATGCTGAGCACCCATGGTTCCTATAAGTAGGTCTGATCACACTGGTCAAAATTCCTGTACAATTAAGGACAGGTGACAAAAGTGTTCTTTTTAATCGATGCTCCTGCCCTCGACAGAACTATGATGCTAAGACCCCATATCAGCTTCAAACTGATGCATTGCAGAGGCTGCCTTAAGCCCTAGCATTCAGAGAGATGAGTGGGATACGGCTGGTAGAAATTTTAGCCATTCCTTGGTATGGAGTGGTTCACACATCAGCCATGCAAGCTGCTGCAGTCCTGAGGGTGTAGTAACAGCAATGGCACAGCTCTGCTGCCAATCTACAGCAAGATCCCTTCATCTCACTGGCTCCCGGGGAACTTCCCAGTGTGTAGGGTTACCATACGTCCGGATTTTCCCGGACATGTCCGGCTTTTGGGGCTCCAAATCCCCGTCCGGGGGGAAATCCCAAAAAGCCGGACATGTCCGGGAAAATCGGGACATGCCGGCCGGCGGTGCTGGGCCGGGGGCCGGCGGGGCCGAGCGCCGGCGGTGCCGGGGACCAGGGGGGCCGGGGACCAGCGGGACCGAGCGCCGGTGGGGCCGAGCGCCGGGGGTGCCGGGGACCGGGGACACCGAGCGCCGGGGGCTGGCTGGGCCGGGGACCAGGGGGGCCGGGGGGGTGATCGGACGGGCCGGGGGTGCTGAGCGGGCCGAGGGGCTGATGGGTGCTGAGCGGGC
This sequence comes from Chrysemys picta bellii, assembly GCF_011386835.1. Taxonomy (NCBI): domain Eukaryota; kingdom Metazoa; phylum Chordata; order Testudines; family Emydidae; genus Chrysemys; species Chrysemys picta. The sequence goes on along the minus strand of NC_088791.1, from coordinate 85,966,356 downwards.
GGGGGGTGCTCGTCCGGGGGTCCAGGGGCCGGGCCGGGGGGTGCTGAGCGGGCCGGCAGGGCTGGGGGGTGCTCGGCCGGGGGGCCGGGCTGGGGATCGGCAGTGCCAGGCGGGCCGGGGGTGCTCGGCCGGGGGCCGGCGGGGCCAGGGGGTGCTCGGCCGGGGGTCCGGGGGCCGGGCCGGGGACCAGCAGTGCTGGGCGGGCCGGGGGTGCTCTGCAGGGGGCTGGGCCCGGGGCCGGCATCCCAGGGCCCGAGCCGACCCAGGCTGGAAACGCCGGGGGGGCCAGCCTGGGCCGCGCCTCCTTCCCCCACACTCCCCCTTACCTGCTTCAGGCTTCCCGCGAATCAAATGTTCGCGGGAAGCAGGGGAGGGGGCGGAGTTGGGGCAGGGACTTTGGGGAAGGGGCGGAGTTGGGGCTGGGGGCGGGGCCGGTGGCCGGTGGCCGGTGGAGTGTCCTCCTTTTGGAGGCTCAAAATATGGTAACCCTACCAGTGTGCAGCCTGATTACCTCAGAAGTGCCGTAACTTCAGGGCAAATTCAGACTGCATTGCCTGAGCAAGATGACGTGTAGGTGAACAGCCAGCCAGAAAACGTGGTAGTGTCAAGCCTATCTTGAGTGAAGCAGATTGGGCAGGCTCCAGCGTGCTCCAAGTAAGGCAAGGTCAGCTGAAATACAGCTGCATTCTGTGCATAGTTCAGTTCATGGCAGGGGGAGAGCGTGACATGCAATTCAGATTGTGAGGTTTAAAATACAGCAGGCGGTTTTGTTTCTAAGTACATGGTAAAGAAAACTTTGAAATGAACTCTTCTATCCTGTAATGAGTTCTTGCATGTCCTGGTGTAGTCACGTGTATCCCAGGAACTCTAGGAAACATAGTTTTATCCAACAGGGAAATGCTGATGTTCTCACTCACAAAACGTTGGAATGGTTTAGTAACTGCTAACTATAATGAGTATTAGGGCTGTGATTCTATAAGTTACAGATAAAACAAAACAAACCAGATCCACTTAATTTATTAGGGGAAGTTTACCTGTTAAACAGATTAATTTTGTCCATGATCACTCAGATTTAGTGTCTGATTTGATAAAATATGAAGTGTTCTAGAAAGTTGTAATTTGAGCTTTATAAAAAATCCATACTATTCTTTGCTTTCTTACACACAGAGCAAAGGTAGTTATTTATGTGATGAGGACATGAAAACATATTGACTTGTGATATCAAAAGCAGTAAGGTTCACAGTGAGAGCAGCTATATTAAATCAAAATTTTATTTTTATCCATTCAGATATGTAATGAGCAGGGCCAATATCATTTAATATTTTGTACATGTAGATTTCCATAAACTTATCTTCTGATTAGTAGAGGTAATATTTCAACTGCAAAGGACATTCAAATTACTTTTAATGTATTTACATTGAATATTATGTATTGCACTATGCAGTTTGGTGGATCTATGACTAGGAAAAAGTGGACATCAGTATTTACAATATATAATTGGTTTAATTTAATACTATTCTTTATCATAGATGTCAGTAGGAAAGAGGAATTCTTGCGGAGTTTGCAGCTTAGTAGATCTTACATTGTGGGCTTTGCCAAACACGTGAGTTTGCAAACTTCCTCCTTTTAAAACTTTTTTTTTCTTCCAAAGGAACGTGATTTTCTTGTTAAAGGAGCTCTGTGCAATGCATTCAAATCTATCTGCCCTAAGTAGCCCACACCCCACCTGTTGTATAAATATTTTTTAGACGTTCTCTCCTCTGCTCCTAGTTTTCCCACCTCATGAGTTTCTCTGTATTTGTTTTTCCTACGCTGCACCCTTCTTGCTTCATCTTCCTCCCTAATTTTATTCTGCATTTTCCGCCATGAAAAAAAAGGAGTCTTGCCTAGCTTGCATACAAAGTCAAGACCGTTATACCTTAAGTCAAGCTTTTGGACCAACAATGTTAGAGAGTTTTAAAGTTAGGCAAATGAGTTTGACCATCCTTAGTAATTTGAAAAATATAGTTTGTTAGATGTTTATATGAAGCATATAGGTATTCTATTGTGCCACTTTTATGGCCATTTCAAAGTCAGTTAGACTTAGACAAGTCCTAAGTTATACCTTTACTGTGTTTATGCATCTGTGAAGACTTGCTGTTGCATAGGCAAAAAGCAACCCTAGCTTTCTTCCTACAGATAAAATACAAAGTTGTAGCAGAAAGGAGAAATATGTAACATTTACTGGACTGATCAATCCTTTTGCTTATTAAGGAATAGCATAACAGGGCTTCTTTGTGATTGTTTTAAGTCATGTCATTAAATCAGGATGGTAACCAATATTAACTAATAGTGGACTCACATTATGGAATTGAAGTTTCAGCAATGTAGGTGTTATCCAACCTCCCATGGAGAATTAAAACCAGAAACAAATTGGCAAACACCAGTTTTGACCTGCCCTAAAAATTGCTCTGATTATACCTAGGTTTTTGGCCTACCTAGTGTGCAATGTTTTGAGAAATCACATGGCTTTTATCTACAGGGTTTTTGTTGTTTGTAAAAATCTGCTCTCAATTTTACAAGGTGTTTCCTCCCTGAAATGACCTCTGAGGGAAGACTGAAGAAAATTGGGTTTGTTTCGTCCGGAAAAGAGAAGAATGAGAGGGGACATAACAGTCTTCAAGTACATAAACGGTTGTTACATGGAGGGAGAATTGTTGTTCTTAACCTCTGAGGATAGGACAAGAAGCAATGGGCTTAAATTGCAGCAGGGGAGGCTTAGGTTGGACATTAGGAAAAACTTCTTGTCAGGGTAGTTAAGCACTGGAAAAAATTGCTTAGGGAGGGTGTGGAATATCAGTCATTGGAGATTTTTAAGAATAAGTTAGACAGACACCTGCCAGGAATGGTCTTGTTATTACTTAATCCTGCCTTGAGTGCAGGGGACTGGACTAACTGACCTATTGAGGTCCCTTCCAGTCCTGCACTTCTGTGATTCTGTACTTGTTCTAAATATGCTTTTGGAAGGAAAGTGCACTAGTGAGCAACAAGTTAGCACGTAGGTGATTGTTAACTCTTCATACAAAAATTATCCCACTTTTGGATGATCAGATCGTATAGCTATCCGAGCCCTTACAGTGCATGTGGAAAGTTGCAATATATGTTACTCTTATGCCCTGAAATCTGGAAGACAAAAGTGAAAGATATTAAAGTGTTCTGCAAAACATAGATGTACAGGCATTTTTTGTGTGGATTAGATTGAAAGAAGAAACCTCACGTATTAGTATTTTTCTTAAATCATTGACTATTATTTCTGTGTTCTAGAAATAAAAAATCCATGAAGAACCTCTCCCGTTTGGTTGTCCGTCCCCATACAGATGCAGTTTACCATGCCTGCTTTTCCAAGGATGGACAGAGAATAGCTTCTTGTGGCGCTGATAAAACCTTACAGGTAAAATACATAAATGTAAGCAAAACTAAAATATATAAGACAATCCAGACAAAATAGTACTTAGTTTTTTCTATTTTTGTTTTACTATACAAGGATGCCAAGAAACTAGAGTACTTCAGAGGGAAATAATTCAAAAAGATATAGACAACGGTGCCTAAATTATTTTAACTGTATAACTTATATTGAGTCATCTTTTTATTCAGAAGGATACAGGATTATATGGTTCAAGCGTTTTTATCCCCTAAATGCATCTATAGTCAGTGTAATATAGAGCTGTCTATACGAGATTGTTTTTCTTTAAGTACACCCCTGGATCATGTTGCCTAAGGGCACATCTGCAATACAGCGTCTGTAGCAGCAGAGTTATGGTGCTGCAGCTGTGTCTCTGTAATAAAGATGCTTCCACCATCAAAGGACAGGATTTTTCTATTGATGTAGTTAATCCACCTCTGTGAGAGGCAGTAGCTAGGCTGATAGAAGAATTCTTCCATCAACCTAGCCACGGCTACACAGAGGGTTAGGTCCACTTAACTATGGTGGTCAGGGGATTCAATTTTTCACAGCCCTGAGTGACTTAGTGGTGGAATTATTAATAGCAGCAATTATTATTGTGATTATGGAATAGATATTTAGTCCTGCTATTACTACAGGGGACTGGACTCTTCAGGTCCCTTCCAGTCCTATGATTCCCCTGTCATACACGCTGAAGACTAAATGAAAGAACCTCCAGTGGGCAACTTCCTATCTTAGGCAGTCACTTTATTCTATGCTTGACATTTTCATTCCAGTTTTATTTGACTTTGAGTACCTGTTTGCCAGAAGCTGGGAATGTGCAACAGGGGATAGATCACTTGATGATTACCTGTTCTGTTCATTCCCTCTGGGGCACCTGGCATTGGCCACTGTTGGACACAGGATACTGGGCTAGATGGACTTTTGGTCTGACCCAGTAGGGCCATTCTTATGTACTATTATGCAGAGAGTTTTGCTGCTCTATTGAGTGTTTCTTTATAGAAGAGGCAGTCTAGTATAAACTACTTATCAAAATTTACATTTTAGTACCCTAAACATTTTTGTGGTACATTAGCCACTCGATCAAACAGATCAAGGCAGGAAATGAGGGTGTCCTGTATGACAATACAGTATACTAACAAGTAGCCTAAGGAACTAATCTCCCACCCTGCAATTGACAAATACCTTCAAGGCTTCAGGACCAGAATGGGATTTGATCGGAGACCTCTTGCAATAGTAGAGTACTGATCACTAGGCAAATCTCCACACCCCTAAAGTTATTAGCCACCCTATATCAAATGTAGCAGTCCACAAAGTAGTTAGGCTTCAATACAAGTCTGAATATAATGTTTCAGGCTGGGAGCTGTGGGATCTAGCCAGTCATTAGTGACCAACACTGTCATGCATGAATGAATGAATGCCACACCTTAAAGTGGACTCCCAAGAAAGATGCCCTATTAAATTCCTTTCATATATATTTTTGCAATAGATTTAGGAGCCTAGTAAATTATCTGCTTTGGAAAATTTTACCCTAAGCCACTTTTGAAAATGGCACTTGGGCACCTAATACCTCTTGGAAGTCAATAGGTCTGAGGAGCCTAAATCACATAGTTGCTTCTGAAAATTTTACTGGGATAAAGACTTTCCCTAAAAGCTTGTAATTTAAGAAGTCTGAGGGCCAGATCTACCAAGAAAAATGTAGGCACCTGCCACTTTAGGTGACACCAAGATCCTCAAAACACCCTGTCAGCTACTAACTCTGAAGGCAGCTAGAGTTCTATGGCACTAAAGTTTCTGCCAGTGAGCATGCACACAGCTACTTCAGTTTAGGTGCCCATCTCATGCATACATCCCAGCAGAATCCTCAAATTCAGTGTTTCCCCTGCCTAGGTAGTATGCAAGCATGCCCATTCCCATACAAAACAGCCAGAGGTTGTGCCTCCCTTATACCTCAGTGGTTAGAACAGGGTTCTCAAACTTTTGTACTGGTGACCCCTTTCACAAAGCAAGCCTCTGAGTGCGACCCACCCCCTTTTAAATTAAAAACATTTTTATATATTTAACACCATTATAAATGCTGGAGGTGAAGCAGGGTTTGGGGTGGAGGCTGACAGGCGTGACCCCCTCCCCCTCATGTAATAAGCTCACAACCCCCAGTCTGAGAACCCCTGGGTTAGAACATGCATGCTGGTGGGACACCAGATTCAATTGTCCCACTGTCTGATATGGATAAAGGATTTGAATTTGGGTCTCCTCCCTTCCCCCTCAGGAAAGTACCCTAATCACTGGGCTAGAGGGTATAATGGAGCAGGCCTCACTCTTTCCTGTTGCACAGTGTATTAAATAATTAGAGCATGGGGATTGGAACCCAAGTCTTCCACATCACTCTAACCACGGGCTAAAAGTTTCTTTAAAAAAAAAAAAAAATCGTTGGTTTAGTGTACGGGTACTGGGCAGTGTTGGTGGCCTGTACTATACAGGCCAGATTACATGCTTCAGTAGCCTTAACTATGACTAAAGCATTCCAAGATGTAGTAAGTGCTTAACTTCCTCAGGGATGGGGTCCAAGCCCTTTCTTATTGGCTACCTTAGGTGACTTCCCAATCAGTGTTCTGGCTCTTATGAATCTCATTCTTGGGTGCCTAAATCTCTCCCTACATTGGGCAAGGAGGTCTGTGTATTCTACTGGAGAGCAAGACTCCAACAAGTTAGGCATTGCAACTCAACATTGCAGCACTTTAGGCCCTTTATGGATCTAGCCAATAGCCCACTCCTGAATGTTGGAGAAATAAGATGAAGTTGACCAGTATAAGTGTTACTCCTTTGATAGCTAATGGCTTATTTTCCCGTAAGTGCTCAGGGACCTTAACTTCCCTGCAATCCTTTGAAAGTGCACATGGTCAGCACCTTTAGAAAGGTTCCATGCTAAAGTTATCAGATAAAGGGCAACTCCTTTCTGTAGGTGAAAGTGAGTATACTTCAGTATTTATAGAAGGCAAACAATTCTTAATACTTGAAAGGATTCATTCATAATGCCATAAATGAGTGCCATTAATCCAATAAAATGTACAGTTATGCTGTTTCTGCTGTAGCTTTAGAAGGTATATATAAATCTCTAAAGCAAGCACAGCTGAATGAAACAAAACAACATTCACTGAAAGTACAATTCAATTGTCAACAAATTAACAGTTTGGAGACAGGTCAATACACAATATTTCTTTTTGTAAAACTATACCGAGCCGTAATAGGTTTTCTATGCCACAGCAAGTGAAGTTAGTTAAACCTCTCGGTTCAGTAAAAGCAAAATGGAGCAAAGCCCATCTTGGTACATATAGGTAGAGAAAAATAGGCTCAATTAAGAATTACTGTAAACAAGACATTTTCCCAAAACAAAGAGGGAACTGGAATCTCTGTTAATGATTATTACACAGTGAAATTTTATTTTGGGAATGTTTAAAATTTTTTACTTCAGTGGCAGAGAACTTTAGAATATTATATATTTCTACACATTTTAGATTAGAAGCAAAAGCAAAGCCCTTCATATAGAATACATTCTAGCAATACCACAAGACAGCACATTAAAATTAATTCATTTCAGTTCTTATGAAAATAAGCACTGAAGTACACATTACATCTTTATTTTTCCACAGTTTGACACCAAAAAATTAATGTTGTCTGTTACAATTTTCTAGAGGATGAAACACAAGTTTTACTATTTGATTAAAAACAGAAATTAAAAGAATTAAAGCATTTATTTTAGACAAAAAACTATTGCTTTGCTACCAAATATAAGAAAAAGTTGCCTCAAGTACATAGCAAGTAAGAGTTTCCATAAGAGCAACTATGAACTAAATATTACATTGTATCTAGTTACAGTAAAAAAGATACGACTATATTAATTTATATCCTAAGCTTTTTTTTTTTAAAAAAAGTACCACTTTTATAAGGTTACAATTGTAATTTTGAATAGAATATGCAATATGTTGCAGACTTAAGTGCACCAATTTTATACATTCACTTTATATTCTATTTTTATTTCAGACTTCACTGGTTGTGGAAAAATCTGTTGCCTGTAACTAAGTTATGGAATTGAGAATGTTTAGACATATTTCCATTGAAAAAAGAAAATAATCAACTGAATCCAAGATGAGTAATTTTAACCTAAATTAAAAGTCAAAGCATAACAATGCCCTCTTCACATCAAACATGAAACTTCATGATATAGGGAGTATCCAAGATGATTATAGAAGCAACGCATTTTTACGTGAACATCTGCAAGGAGTATCATCTTAAGCTGTGGGAAAGACTGGACAAATTTTGTTTTCAGAACCTAGCCCTGCAGTAATTTTATCTGCAGTCTGAATCATGCTGGTGAAAGATTTAAGATGTAGCACAGTGCTTTAGACTTTGAGTCCTTCAACAAACAAAAAACAGATTCAAAGAATATTTTGGTAGCAAATTATATTTGATGCAAATTTTATTTTCACACAGATTACTAATAAATAAGTTCCTCTATAAAGACAGATCTGTTGCCAACTAGATCTGTAATTATTAGGTTCCTACAACAGTATTAAGCACTAAAATTAAGAGCTACAATTAAAAAATGATGTTATTCTTAAGTGGAGTTACTAAAGTTACTTAGACCTTACAGAAATGAATACAGCAGGGTTACAGTTACATTTACTAAAAAGTTACAGTATTACAGAGGAGTTTATTGCCAGACTTTCCCTACAAGCTACAATATATCAAATTCAGCTGAACAGTTACAATAAAATGCATCCAAGGATGCATTTCCCTTTGTCAGGTTAATATCTCCTCCCTCCTTACCCCCACATTGTGTAGTAGAGAAAAAAAGTACAACCTCTTTTCTGTACGTAGTCAAAGCATTTAAACACAGCTTCACATTTTACTACATTTTTGCCCTTCTCAGCTTCCAAGTTTGCAAAAACAATATAGTTTCTCAAAAATGAATTTAAAGATGTCCACATTAAAAAAATAAAGACTACAAAAAGTCCCAGAGATCTAAAAAATGTTACTCGTATGGCACAAAGTTATCTCCTACTAGTCCAGAAAAAGTTACTGATGTCCATTTATACTGTCTTGTTTATTTATGCTTCATTATTCAATTTGTAAAGTTGCAATCACAGTTGTAAGCAGTCCTTGCGACAACAGTAGGGAAGAAGAGTTCTTTTTTTCTACAATTAAAAAATACAGATCAAGTTGAGTGTGCCATAGGAGATGATCAATCAGCTTGGATCTTTGCCTCAGGGACACCAAGATATTTAGAAAAAGGATTTCCTTGGTTGGTTTCCATAGATTGATAAACCACAAACAAGAAGACTGACACAACAACAAACAGCAGAATCTTTATCCACATGGGAATGGAGCGTTTTTTTGTTACTGGTTTCTCTGGTTTGTCATCTGCTAAAGGAACATATTTTGAAACATATTTAGATGAAAAGCTTTCCTCCATTCTGAAGTCACTGAGCTCTATAGGTCGGCCAGCAGCTCCTTTGATTGGTCTGCGGCAGCTAGCACTGTTAATTAAAAAGAATAATTAGTCACATGATTAAGTGGCAATCTAAAGTACATACAAGTTTTAGTTTAAACGGATTAAGGATCTGTTAAGGATCAGAATGCACATCAGATACTCTGTTTTAAGATATTAAGGACAAGATTTCTCTACTGCCCATGGGTAAGCTTTCAGGCATACAGTTCACATTTTACTTTCTCTTTCCCATCACTGGTGAAGAGTGTCTTTCAACCCTATATGCAGAAAGATTGATAGGATACACAAATAGCCAGACTTAGGTATCAAGCAGGGTTGTCAAACAATGAAAAAAATTAATTGCAATTAATCGCTATTTTAATAGCACAGTTAAACAATAGAATATTATTTATTTAAATATTTTTGGAAGTTTTCTACATTTTCAAATATATTGATTTTAATTACACAGAATGCTTGCCAAGGTGGACTGGATGAGGCTCCAGGGGTTGGCAAAAAGATTTGTTCGTGATTAGTGTCCCCTCTACTTAAGGAACAAAGAACTTTGGTAGAGATCTTAGCTCTCATCACTCTCGTCCCTTGGGGAAGGAAGAGTAAAGAGGTGGAGTTAGTCAAACCAGCAGTCCAAAAAACAAGAAAAGCTGCGTTGGGCAGGACTACTCTCCTTGCCCTACAATGGTACCACAGCAAGCAGACGATTTCATACTGATAAAGAGGAAGTCCCTGATTTTAGGGACATGGGTGCAGACATTCACGGATATCATTTCCTAACTATTAGAACGTATGTGCGTCAAATTGTCTCTGTTGGGACATTTTAAATTCCAATAACAATATCAATGCGTTCTGGAAACCAGCAGTGAATACTCAACACTTCATTTCAATGAAGTGCAGTAAAAGTTGTGTTATCAGGCACTTCACCAACCATAAAGTTCTAGAAACTGGCATGTCTGATATTTCCATTAAAAGTCCAGTTGGTGCGGGGCCGGCAGGCTCCCTACCTGGCTCCTCGCAAGCAGCAACATGTCCCTGCTGCTCCTAGGTGGAGGAACGGCCACAGGGGCTTCGTGTGCTGCCCCTGTCCCGCTCCACAGCTCCCATTGGCCAGGAACTGCAGCCAACGAGAACTGCGGGGACAGCTTCTGTGGGCAGAGGCAGTGCGCAGAGCTGCCTGGCCACGCCTCCACCTAGGAGCTGCAAGGACATGTTGCCGCTTGCAGGCAGCCGTCTGAGATGAGCACCGCCAGATTTGGCACCCCGAACCCTCTCCCATGTCCCCTCCCTCCCCCAAACTTCCTTCCCCATCCTTGAGCCCCCTCCCACACCTAAGCTCCCTCCTGCCACTGATAAATATAACTTAGTTAACTGGGATTTTTGACTAACCGGGACCCCCCCATTCCCCCAATATGCCAGATAACAAAGCTTTTCCTGTACAACCATTCTTTAAGGAAAAGACATGGGCACCAATGCAGGTAGCTCAATGAAAGTCTGTTACTATGATCTCATTATCATCTTACACTTCCAGTTTGTGCAGTTGCCAGTGTTGTCTATTTATAAGAGCTCCTGGGCACAGACCACCTTTGTTATGTGTTTGTAAGATTACTACCACAATAGGGCTCTGGCCTTTAGGTGTTACTGTTGAACAAGCGGAGATCAAAAACAAAGCGTTTGGATGCTGAAGAATGAGAGAAAGAGTATATAAATAAGTGATGGGAATCAGGAAGCAAACAAAGTCTTTGGTATGTTGAACCTCGAAAGAGACTGGGGTTACTTAGTTTATAAGATAAATATGATACAAGAATGCAAAATAATGAATGGTATGGAGAAGTCAAGTCAGACATTTCTTTTTACCTTCCTACATTATACAAGAAGGAAAGGAGATTTAATGGAATTCAAAAGGCAACATGCTTTTAGAGTAAAATCTCTTTTAAATTAAAAAAACAAACAAACAAACAAAAACAAAAAACAAAAAAACCCACCACACCTACTGACTTAGGGAATTCTGTCTCAAGATATTGTGGCCAAAAGCTAAAAAAAAAAATTTAGAATAGGATTTAGGACTGGAAGTTCTATACAGATAAGAACATCTAGTTACATTAGACAGGATGCCTATACCTTCATGCTTCAGTGCATAAGGCAAATCACTAATTGACCAAGATTAGAAAACAAAGGAAAGTTATGGACAAGTTATTCCATAATTTTCTATACTTTTTTTTGGCGCTTTCCTTTGAAGCAGCTGGTACTGACCAGTGTCAGTCCAGTGTCTGGTCTCTATATGGACCATTAAGCGGATTATGGCTACAGAATTCAGTGCTCTGCTGAAGCAGTACTTTTAAAAAATGTACATATCTTTCTGCCTGGAACACAAGCTAACAGGATATTTTTAGCCTCAAAAGTTTTACCATTTTTATTCTTTAAAATTCCATGGTGGAATACTGGACTTCATTTCAGAAGAAATTAAACTGGTTTAATCAATCTGTGTCATTTTAAAAAGAAGATTCCTTATCTGAAGTAATTCTGTTTATAAAAGGCTTATTTACTTGTAGTATCTGAAGCCTAAATCACACCACATTTCAATAATGTTTGTGATACTAGAGCCCAGGTAAATTCAGTTTTAGATCTAATGGGATAAGTTAATTTTAACAGTTATATGCAGAAAGGCATGCCATCTAGCTCTATGGTGTGCTCTGAGGTTGAACCACAGAATATGGATTAATTCTTAGAGATTTCTTAGCAATACAACCTAATTAAACACAGGGAAAAGTCTTTTTCTATCATGATTGATAGAAACATAAGATACTTTAATTGTACCTAATTCCTGTAGGTGTTGATACTTCATATGGGAACATTTCCTTAAGAATATCTCTTTCTACTCTTCGTTCTTCTGCTAGTGTTTTCTCCACCACCTACGGGAACAAATAGAAGAATTATAAACCTTACCAAACTCAATAGCTTTTTTCCCCTCTAGTATAGATATTTAGGAGTGACCATAACCCTAGGTGATTTGAAAGAGAGAATTTGGTTCACCCAGTGAATTTTAAGAAGTCTTTCCTGGATTTTAATTGTTGGTTTAAGCTTTGTTACTGGCAGCTGTCTAGTGATTTTTGGTGTCCAGATGTATTCAGCGTTGTCCTCAGTTTCCTTCAACATGAAGAATACTTTGTTGTTACTTATGCAGTACTTATACACCAATCAGACAACAATACAGATGATCAAAAGGGACTAATCACCTCTATCATGGCTGTGTTGAGCAGATCACTGGATTGTGTGTGACCAATGTTAACAGTATGTTTATGAGGACGACCTGTTTCCTCTTGCTCTGGTAAGCGAAAGTGCTGCAATATAGCAAAACACTGACTGCAAAGGCTTATTGGGTTTGAGACAGTAAAGCACTTGTTTTTAATAAATTTAATGGGTATCAGCTCAGTGCTCAGTTACCAACATGATGTCAGATCATCTCTGTAAGCAAATGAGGTAGCCCATTTCACATACTACATGAAGACGTGGACACATCTTAAAGCAGAGCCACTAGTTTTTAATTAAAGATTTCTTATCTATTTTTAAGAATGAGTTGTACTCAAAATGAGCAATGCAAAAGTGATAAATCCTATTGATTTCTATTAGGAAAATAGAAATGCTGCAGAATAGCATACTATATCAGGTCTAAAATTTTTAGCATAAAAAAAGGGTTTCCAGAGATAATATAGTCAAACAAACACTCTAGAAGCAGGGGCATTTTAGCTATTAAAAGAAGAGGCAGATCTACTCCAGTAATGTTACATTGGAGGCTTTTGGTTTAAAATAATCCTGCTATTTGATGCTCTAAATTAAGCCACAGACTTGATCAATTTTTCAAAATTCGAGAGCCATGTACTCGCTCGCTATTCAACTAACTTGACAAGGAATTGTATAAAAACCCCAACATGCTACATTGATGACAGAAGCAGCACAAAAACTGCAAACATGATCCCAGAAATGCAGAATGGCTCAAAACTAAGCAGGTATTTTATTGGCCAAACTTTTAAACCTTACATTCAATCAGTCAAGCCATGATATAATGCTAGTTTGATCTGAATATCCTCATGCCACTTGTTAGAGAACTACACCCTCATTCCCACTTCTGCAGGAATGAATAAATACAAGAACTCTGTCCAGAAATAATGATAATCTAAATTTTAATTCATTTACTTCAGCTGTCATCAATGGTTTCTTTGGTGTTCTTCTGGGCAAGTCTGAGAATTCACTGATTGACAGTGTAGGAGCTGCATGCTTGAAATTTCCAGGCACCCTATTGACAACCTGCTGAGATTCAAATTGTTCAGACTCAATTAACCAAAATACAAAAGAAAAACAAAAATAAGACAAAATCTTTGTTAAACATTTGGATACTAAAAGTTACCACTCGGGGGAAAAAAGGTAAATAGATGATTTAAGAGAAGCTACATTGGAAAAAACATTCTAAATACATTAGCGACATAGTTTCAATATTTTTTTCTTAAAGCTGTTTAGTGACAGAAGCTCACAAACCCTCAAGGCAGGTTTGTTGCACATATTAAATAAAATGGACCCTCCATGAAGGCAGTGGTACCGAAGTTCTCCAATCTTCCACTTTTAAGAAGATAGGAACTATCATACTGGCTCAGACCACGCCAGCAGCAGGAGGCTTCAGGGGTTGGTGCAAGAACATATGCTCATATAAGACTGATAAAATGGAGAGGGAAGCATATCTGACAGAAAGTAAAAATACATTAAGTATTGGGGGCTATCAAGTAGAGTTAGATTTGTTTAAAGTAAAAACGCTTTCTAGTGTAAGTTAAAAGGTACATTACAGAAAGATACCACTTGTATAATTTATTAGATATATTTACTAGGGTCTCGTTGCTTGAAGCCACTATAGTTTCAGCTATGGGAGTACCCTCTGACATTACTGCATCATCTACAGGCAACTGTGCTGTAGTTTCCACCTGTTTGTTTAAAAAACAAAACAAAAACAGTGAGTGTAAAAAATAGTCTCTAGGGCCCTGACAATCTCAGGAAAAAGTAAAATGAGTCTAGATTGCAATAAGCCTCTCATCACCCTTTTCCTTGGTGTTCTTCTTGATACTCTTGTAGACTCCCTAGAAACTGCCTGAAGAGGTCCACTTTTTGAAGATCCACTTGTCCAGATAGCCTCAGTAACTCCATCTTGAGAATAGTTCTATTCAAGCATCAAATACATTAGCAAGCATATAAAAGTCATGTCCCAACACTGAAGTGTCCATAACTAAAAGCCATAGAAGCATGCATATTCCAGATGTAGGTGTGTAGCACACTTGCTTTCCAAATATCTTGCTTTGTAGAATACCTGCATTAATATTGGATATCAAGTGATTATACGCAACACTATCCTTAAGAGGATTCCTATTTATATGGAGTTGAACAGACAATGTATTATGATTATCAGAACAAAGTGACAGCTACCATCTCCAGTAAGTGTAGAGTATAAATGGTTTACATCGTCACTGGCTAAAACCTCATCTCTGGCTTGAACCTGGATAACCACTGATGAGCCGATATGCCATTTTACATTTAACTCAGATATCTCTGCATAGATAAAAAACAAACCTCTTGTGCATCTGTGGAAACAGGTGTTACCAAAACCCTTTGCTCAGATGCAGTTTTATCTCCTCTGAACACAAGATAGGGAGGTTTCCAAAGATACATACAGCAGTTTGAAATTCATCAGCAATTGTTTGCCTAAATACCATTTGTGCCTTTGAAAGTCTCCCCCATAATTGTAACAAGTTTTATATCCATAAATTAAGCTTTGCCCATTCCTTATGGCCAAGACTTGAGACATAATTGGTCAAACCTAAACCAGTCCATTAGATACTAAAAACAAGTGTCATACTAGTATTAGAATAAGATTTAACGTAGGAGTTTTCCAATGGCTTTATATCCAGTGGAGGAATGAGGTCATTCACCACAGTAATAATAGTATTGTGGGTTTAAGTAACTGGGGCCATCTTTTTCAGGTTAAGTCTCAGAGTGAGGAAAGACCCCAAATCTACAGAAGCAGCATAAAAAGCTGCAGTTTTACACTAGCAACTTGAAACACAATTAAAAATCCCAAATCCATAAGATAGCCAATATTAAACAGTTAAAAAACTAGAGAGTTACCACTGTATTTAAAAACAAACAAAAAAAAAGATTGCTTGTTTATGGTTGCTACAAATCCAGTAGAAGGAGTACAAGCTTTTATGTAGGTAAGACAAGTTATAGTCTCCTAAACTTTTCAATTACTAAGTGGTGAACTTTTAAATTGGATTTTGAGAAAAACATCACTTCCCACTAGATCCTAAATTTCATGGAGTAGGCTAAATCTGAGCCTAAACTGTTGGCAACATTTCTTTAAATTGTAAGAAAAAACTCTTCTCAAATTAAACAATTCTTTCCTTCCAAATCTAACCTCATCTCCTCTCCCCCCAGAAATTTTGGATTATTTCCTTTCCTAAAAAGGAAGGATAATTTTGAAAGTTTACTGTACTTTACTGAAGGTCATTCATAAATCTTTGCCTGTTACAGGTTTTAGATTATATTGTTTGCAGCTTTAACCACTCACAGTACTTTCAGCTTCTACTGAAAGGCATTTAGCATTTCCATTTACTAGGTTTTAAAGAATATTAATGGGCCCAGGTCAGCCTAGCTAAAGAGAGGGTTATTATGGTTTAAACCAGTAATTATTCATCATTTTGAAAGAGTTGTATGAAGAGTTTTACTATTCTCTTTGAGTCAACCCGGTGAATTGGATAAGATACCAGCTGAATTAGCACTGGGTCATATAGGTGCAGATTTCAGACTCAGTGGAGTACTATTTTGGCAGACTATATACATTTGAAATACTTAGTTTGAGGTCCTAGAAAGCTCAAGAGATCAGGCGAGAAAGTCAAATTAACATCGATTTGCTTAATCTAGGAGGTTGTGAAAGCAGGTTGTTTTCTGAGGGTGTTCTTTCACATATATTTCTCCTGTTGGTTTGACAAACTGCTAAGATAAAAGACTTCAGGTGACACTGCAAGGTCTATTTGATCTCTTAGGGTCCTGGGAGAGAAGGGGTTTGTTCAGAGTACAGGCATGTTTATTTTGCCAAGTGGGTCCATTCAAGGGGCACATTTTAATAAAATGGACATTAAAGCAATGACTTCACAACACTCTGTCTTAACTTTGTTTCCCATTATGGTTCTAAAACAGGATGCTACTGATTTCAACAAGACAGATGTTGGTGTGCTCTCTCTTGAAAAATACATGCACACTCCAGGATAGAGGCCTGATTTTTCAAGAGATTTGGACACGCCAACATCTCGGACACATTGAAATCAGTGGGATCTGCTGGAAGAGCATCAATATTTTTGGGGGGGTGGGGGGGAGGGAGGAAAATCAGGCAACTTGTTTAGGAATCTAACTTGAAGTATTCATTTAAAAAGGATTCTTGGCTGATTAAGTGTTTAAATATCCTTTAAAATAATATTGTGCAGTCAACAATTTTGAATTTTTGCTTCAACTGGAAAGAGCAGAAGTGTTTCAGTATGACTCCTTGATTTTGATTCCCATCAAAGTGAACTGGAACAGTGTGACAATAAGTTACATTAGCATATGTCTATATATGCCCCAGCCCAGACAAAATTAAGTGGTACTTGGATGTCTGTTTCAAAACAGACAAAATTAGTAAGAGTTCACCATTTCTGAAACAGCCATTGGTGACAAATTCCAGAGAAAGGAAAGATTCAGAGCAGCGTGCACTAGTATCAGTGGCTGAAACACCATTTTAAAAGAAATTTTTCTGTTCTGTCCCCTCATACTGCCAGCCCACTCTCATCAACATAGTACAGATGATTGCAAAGTTCTGCAAAAGCCAGTTACTCAAATAGTTACTCCACAAGGATTCCACTACCTTTCTTCAGCAAAAAGAAATGTTAGTCAGGGCACTACACTACCACCAGCCAAAACTGGATCATCTGATGAAAATACACTAATCTGGACAAAAGGATATTCACATTGATATGCTAACTTCACAAGGGTTGATTAGCTACAGGTATTTGATAAATCAAACTCCTGAAGTCCACATGATCAACTCATTTTTTAAGAAATGAATCTACACACCCTAAAACCCAAACACAAAAAGCCTTCATTAAGCAAGCTAGTGTATTAGCATTTCAAAGTGAGGCACTCAAAAGTTAGTAAGTGCCCATATGTGTATGCATTGATAGTATTTGACCCCACAACTGAAGACTGTTTTTCCCCCACATAATATGTTCTTCTCTTAGGATAAAATTGGTGGGGAGGTTAAGTCCTCACTCTAAAGCACAGAGGCACTAAAGCCTCTCAAACAGATACCAGGATATTTTAATTAAGCAAACAATTATTTTCCCTAACTTTGTTCTGAGAGAACTTTACAGAGCTGGTTTTGCTGAAGGTTCCAAAAATGTTTCTTGGAGACATTCAACAAGGAAATTTCAATAAATTTGGCAAATTTATAAGTCACTGAAAATGGTTTTATAATGGAAAGTGTTATGCAACCTTAACTACAGCAGTGTTGCCTACAATATCATAGAAAAAAGCAAAAGCTAAGATTAGCAGCTATATTTTGCTAAAGTTAAGTGTTACTGAGTAGGCAAAATATTAAAAAATAGCTCCAGGATTAGCTAGAACTTGGGTTGTGTTTAATTTCTACATGATTCCTGGAAAACTTGTGATAAACAGTTTAGCCCACTTAAAATATTAACCATGTGAATATTAGTCAAGTGCAATATGAAAAATTCAGCTACTGCAAGTATACTCACAATTACAAGTTGATAAGAAAGTGCCATTAAAATAACAATACCTGATTATGTTCAACAACTCTTCTTTGTTTGAGTGTTACTGGAGTCTTTGTCTTGGCTTTCAGTGGTTCTCTCTTCTCAAGTCTGAACTCTACCTTGGGATCTGAGAATAAAATCAGTCACCATTACTCTTTGGCAACTGAAAGAGCCAAAATCAAACATTCTACCTAGAATATTAAAAAAAAAAAAGGGGGTCATCTTAAGTAACTGTCAAGACCATAACAACCCAAAGACTCTGTTGCTTTTAACCCAAATAATGCACTTTATTAAAATAGACCATTTTAGCTGCCAGAATGGTTGAGTTATAACTTGTAATATTCTCTTAATATAACGAATATGGGCAAGTTTGCATTGTGACATACCGCTTGCCAGTATGCAGGTCACTCCCAGATGGGTTTGTGTAACCCCAGCCTGCCAGTCTGATCCTTGCTCTCACCAGCCATGGTTTTACTGCAAGGGGACTCCAAAATGCTCCCAGCCCTGGATTTTCCAGGAAATGTATGTCTTGTATGCCCAGCTCTCCTGGGCAGTCCAAATATACAAAGTCCATTATTCCTTTAAGGGAATATACACAAACAACTTGCCACCTTCAATGGTGTTACCTACACATTTCAACTTAAACATGCTAGATTAGATAAAACAAGTTTATTAACTATAAAAAGATAGATTTTGAGTACCAGCAATGAGGCATAAAAGTCAGAAATGATTAAAAAAAGAGAGTGCTTTCTAGTACCCAATTTAAACTATATTTATTAGATTCAAAGCAAAAAGTTTCTCACCATACACTTCCAAGCAGCATTACTGACCAAACTCTTCAGGTCAGGACTCCTCTCCCAAAGTCTAACTCCTCCTCCTCTTGAGCAAGTCTACACTTAAAACATTTAATGAAGACGCTAAACCAGCTAGAGAGAGCTCTCCCATTGGCATAGTTAATCCACCTCAGTCCCTTTTTGAAAAGTATTTCCAACTGATAACCAAGAGACTTGGGATCAAGTGGAGGAAGGAGACCTCATGATGTTTCTTTGCTAAGATGTGGATATTTTTGTCCCTGCTCCCCTCTCTTACCAAAGAATGGCCACTTGATGGGTGATGGCCTATCAGCTTTATTGATACCTGGCCAGGGTGTCAGTTTGCCCTCTGTCTTTGAGAAACTGGTTTAGCCACTTCCCAGACTTATCTAGGAAACACACTTCAGTCATGATTTCAGCTGATGTTTGTAAGTTTATATAAGTGTTGCTATACATGCATTTTGTCATTAGTAATCAGCAAGTTATGAGTTTTCAAATGATTGTACAAGACATGCCTTATGAGCTAACATTATTTCAACAGTGTTTAGGGTGTGAATACAGGGGTGCATTCCACCACATGCCTTCCAGCTAGCAAGAACATACTTTAAATGTCCAGACAAATCCTATAAAGCCTGTAATTACACTGAGTACTGTTTGAAATGATGTATTTTCAGAGTGTCCTTTAAAAGTCTTTGCTCTGTTGGACAGAGTGATAAAAAAATCAAAGATGTTTGCCTCAAATTATGATATGACATATTATCTTGTAGTTACATTTAAAAGTACAAGGATAAGTTTACAAGATTTCACTGAGGAATACACTAAGAAACTGCACCATCTACTCAGGACACTCCCTACACTAACACAGGAACAAATCAACATACCCTTAGAATAACCTCGGGCGGGGCTCTATCTACTACCTAAGATCCACAAACCTGGAAATCCTGGACGCCCCATCATCTCGGGCATTGGCACTCTCACTGAAGGACTGTCTAGATATGTGGACTCCCTACTCAGACCCTACACCACCAGCACTCCCAGCTATCTCCATGACACCACAGATTTCCTGAGAAAACTACAATGCATTGGTGACCTCCCAGAAAACACCATCCTAGCCACCATGGATGAAGAGGCTCTCTACACAAACATCCCACATACAGATGAAATACAAGCTGTCAGGAACAGTATCCCTGATGATGACACAGCACAACTTATTGCTGAGCTCTGTGACTTTATCCTCACGCACAATTATTTCAAATTTGGTGACAATATATACTTCCAGACCAGTGGCACCGCTATGGGCACCCGCATGGCCCCACAATATGCCAACATTTTTATGGCTGACCTGGAACAACGCTTCCTCAGCTCTCGTCCACTCATGCCCCTTCTCTACCTATGCTATATTGAGGACATCTTCATCTGGACCCATGGGAAGGAGACCCTGGAAGAATTCCACCATGATTTCAACAGCTTCCACCCCACCATCAACCTCAGCCTGGACCAATCTACACGGGAGGTCCACTTCCTAGACACCACCGTACAAATAAGCGATGGCCACATTAACACACCCTATACCGAAAACCCACCGACCGCTACGCCTACCTTCATGCCTCCAGCTTCCACCTCGGTCACACCACACGATCCATCGTCTACAGCCAAGCACTGAGGTACAATCGCATCTGCTCCAACCCCTCAGACAGAGACCAACACCTACAAGATCTTCACCAAGCATTCTCAAAACTACGATACCCACACAAGGAAAGAAAGAAACAAATCAACAGAGCCAGACGTGTACCCAGAAGTCTCTTGCTACAAGACAGGCCCAGAAGAGAAACCAACAGAACTCCACTGGCCATCACCTACAGTCCTCAGCTTAAACCTCTCCAACGCATCATCAGTGATCTACAAGCCATCCTGGACAATGATCCCTCAACTTTCACAGACCTTGGGAGACAGGCCAGTACTCGCCCACAGAAAACCCGCCAACCTTAAGCATATTCTCACCAGCAACCATGCACCGCACCATAACAACTCTAACACAGGAACCAACCCATGCAACAAACCTCGATGCCAACTCTGCCCACATATCTACACCAGCAACACCATTACAGGACCTAACCAGATCAGCTACAACATCACCGGCTCATTCACCTGCACGTCCACCAATGTTATATATGCCATCATATGCCAGCAATGCCCCTCTGCTATGTACATTGGCCAAATTGGACAGTCACTACGCAAGAGGATAAATGGACACAAGTCAGATATCAGGAATGGCAATATACAAAAACCTGTAGGAGAACACTTCAACCTCCCTGGCCACACAACAGCAGATGTAAAGGTAGCCATCTTAAAGTGAAAAACTTCAGGACCAGACTCCAAAGAGAAACTACTGAGCTCCAGTTCATTTGCAAATTTGACACCATCAGATCAGGATTAAACAAAGACTGTGAATGGCTATCCAACTACAGAAGCAGTTTCTCCTCCCTTGGTGTTCACACCTCAACTGCTAGCAGAGCACCTCACCCTCCCTGATTGAACTAACCTTGTTATCTCCACACTGATTTATACCTGCCTCTGGAGATTTCCATTACTTGCATCTGAAGAAGTGAGGTTCTTACCCACGAAAGCTTATGCTCCCAATACTTCTGTTAGTCTCAAAGGTGCCACAGGACCCTCTGTTGCTTTTTACAGATTCAGACTAACACAGCTACCCCTCTGATACTTAAGATTTCACTTGAGGGCCTGTATACCATATCCAGATCTATTGATAAAATAAGTAAGTTACACAGTGTTGGAGAGGTTCATTTATCTGCTCTTCTAGTTTAATTTCCCTATTTAAAAATGTAAGCTACATACTGTCCAGTGAAATAATTTACTATTTGCAGCCTTGTTCCCAAGTTATGAGAGAGACAAGGTGGGTGAGAATATTTTATTGGACCAACTTCCATTGGTGGGTGAGAGAGAGAGAAGATTCCAAGCTATACAGAGCTCTTTAAGTCTGGGAAAGGTACTCTACGACGTCTAGCACTCCTGCTGACAAAGCGCTGTTTGCACCAGTGCTTGTCATCGACAAAACTTCGGTCTTTCGGGGGGGGGAGGGGCAGGAAGAGGGTGGTTTTAACACCTCTGAATGACAAAATTTTGTCTTTCACTTGCCAGTGTAGACAAAGCCTTAGTAATTTTTATCATATGTTGCCTTCTTACTCCAGCTCCCATACATCATTACACTCAGCTGTTTTGAATGCCAAAGAGCTATAAAAACTTTGTGTGTATGAGCCCAACTTTAATTTCTCCTTCCACATTTGAGCATTTCTTAGTTAGAAGAAACACTAGGTAGGAAGAAATGAGGAGTATAGATACCAGTAGGCGATTTCATTTTGTCCTCCAACCCACCTTTCAGTTAGTCATTACTTTGGTTAGACCAGTAAAAGGTGTACACACATGAAGTTATTAAGAAAAAGCACTATAAACGTATACCCTACCTTAATCCACGTTAGTTTTCAAGTGTGGACAAGCCCTAATACCTATTGCAGTGAACAGGAGAGGGTTTTTCACACTGAATGAAAAAATAACTTTATTTAATAGCTATCCATCCACAGAGAGGCACTCTGCCTACAAACTGCAAGAAAAGTTCTCTGTTGTAAACGCATCCTTCCACTTGAGAAGTCAGTTTTAGTTGTATAAAGGGAACTGGTCTCTAATGCAGGAGTTATGGGCAGAAAAGCTTCCATACAGGATTGTTGCTCCACTAAGTGACTGGAGGAAGTGTCACTCGTCTTGAAATTAAGCAACACTACAATAGGAAGATTTCACTGTGTTGACTTTGAGCAGTGACTGAGCAGAGAACCAAAGGAAGGAAAGCATACCTTAAAGCAGTGTTTCTCAAATGCAGCCACCAGGGTCTTTTCTTGTGACCACAGCCTCCTGGGCTATGATTGGGGGGAGGGGGGAAAGCAGGCAAAATAGCAGCCCCTCCCTGTTGGTCCTAGATGCACCATCTTGGTTGCTGGGGCCGCCAGCAGGGGGTGGACCCTGCCCTCCTCGGGAGACACAATGCTGGAGGAGATGGCAGCCAGTGAGTTCCCCACCTTCCCAGGGGCGGTGGGGCTCAGGATTTGGGCTTCAGCCCTGGGGTGACAGGCTCTGGCTTCCTGCTGCCTTCCTTTGCCCCCCCATCCAGGGCATCCTCAGTCCTGCCATACCTGGGGACAAGTTAAATCTGCTGTGAAATGTAATACTTGTATCTTTGTTAATATCGTATTTCACAACGGACTTACTAGCTAGCAATAAATAAATTACAATGATTTGGACATGTACATGTGCATATTTATTTGTTTTTCCTAAAGCTAATTAAGTATTTTAGGAAAAAGTGCGAGAGTGGCCACCAAAAACTTTGTCCTCAGAACCCCTACCTTATGAGTCACAATCCTGAAGAAAGGCATTGTTAGTCAAACACAAAATCAGTCTAGGCCAGCCTGCAGGCTGCTTGCCCAGTCATTGAAAATCCATTGGAAGATTACGGTTTAGAGAGTTTAGGCTCCAAACACCCATAACCGCAACCCAGAAAGTGCACCAGTTTGCTTATGTGTTGAAGCTTTTGTAGTTAATGCTGCCCTCAACGACATGAATCATGAAATGGTTCAGGACAAAGTCCAATGACCTCCATAAACACTTGGGACTTTGGATGCCCCCTTATTGATAAACAGTGCACAACTGTACAAGATGATAGAATGATTAATGAAGAGTTGTGCCTATTTCTACAGTTACCAGGCCAAATTACTGAAATGTATGCTAACAATGCAGGTGGATGGTCATTAGTAAAGCAAGGAGTCCATCTTCCTGTGCTGACGTAGGTGTTTAGCAGAGGTAGGGAGTGGGCAAGACTGAAGGCATATGTTAATATTGCTGATAAACACATATGAGCTAAGCAGTATCTATGCTTTTTTTTTCCTAGAAAAAAAGTGAGTTTATATGAATGTTAGAATAAGAAACCACCACCCAGTGAAGTCAACAGTGAAGACAGAAAGAAATACTATGAGGTAGCAAGCTTTCTGTAGAAAGATTTTATTACAGGCAAGATTCTAGCAAACTAAGTTTCCCCTTACCCATCCTAGAGCCCACAAGACTCCATTCTAATTGTACCCAGGTTAGTAGTGATTCCAAAACAGTGCATAAATCACTGACTCAAAAAAAACCTTAAGTTGAGGTGATAGAAAACTATTCAACTAAATGAAGCGGTGAGAACTAAATTCTTCTGAAATGTAAATATTGTCAAGGGTTAAGCAGCAAACTAAAGAGATCTATGCACATCCCAAGAATACAAGAACTTCATAAATTCTTTCACCGCCCTCAGCAACTTCAGGTTTGATTGAGAAGGGAGGATGGATGCCATAGCTTCTTAGTGACAATTTTTCTGGGAGTTTCAGATGTAATCACTAAGTCTGTATCCAGTTGATGTAAACAAACTGAAGTTTGCACTGAGCTTGAGGACTGTGATCAAAAACATAACATACACTTTACAACAGGATTCTATCAGAGGTCCTGAATTTACATAAACAACTGAAGGTAATGTTGGAGAAGTGACAGTGACACTACGACTGAGATGCTGACAGAAGTTTAGCTTGATAGCTGATTACAAATATAAAAGGTCATAAGCTGAGCCCAGAAAGGGAAGAATTCACAGAAATAAAAAGGAACAGCTCTGATTTAAGACTATAAAAATCAAAAATCTGAATTTTCTATCCCAAACCTATGCTTGTAAAATCATGACAATTCATTGGATCAAAGTGATAGAAAAATTGTGGGAGAGCCACAGAAAATAGTTCAAGTTCAATTTAAATGGATAGAATTCTGAATTAAAGAGACACCCTGCTTCCTGTCCAACAACGTCAGTATAAATATTTTTAGCAGGTCTGGACTGTTCTGGCAAGACTTTAAAGGGTTAGGTGCTTTAAATAAAGAGTACTTCTATCAGTGTGTATCTATCCAAGGCTAGATACAAAAGTGGGCGAAGCAATACTGTTCAGGAGTTCAGAGATGTGCATTCTATTCCTGACTTTGCAGCTGACTGGTAACGTGACCTGTTTCCCCAAGTCTAAGATGGGTATATTTAAACTTCCCTTTCTTTGTAAAATGCTCTGAGAGCTAGAACTGAAAAGCAATAAGTATTAACTACTTAACAGACTGGAAGCTTTTATTGTGTTCTACTTACAGAACTGCAATCCCTTCATTCTGGACAATGTGTGTCTTTATGTCTAAGGAATAAATATACTTGACAAATAACTGCTATTCGTCTTTAACCTTTGTGGAGTTTTCCCACCAATCAACTCCAAGAGAAAGCATGTCTTTACCAGGCTTAAGGGGGGGCGGGGGAAGACTCTCTATATTGCGTTTTTCCCCAACATCTCACTTATCTTTTCCAGCTCTCCTTTTCCCACAGATTTCAAGACTGGATGAGACAATTCAGATTAAGTTTAACCTCCTGCATTTCAGTAATTCCAGCAATGAGCCTAATAACTTGTGGCTGAACCAGATCATCTTTAAAAAAATCAGTATCCCAGGGATGAAAAATTTACCGTCTTGCTTGGTAACACTGGTCTACAATTTTTGAGAAGTCGTCTGCTTCAGAGATAAAATGTGCTATTTATTAGGTATTTTGATGTGCTGAATTCAAATATGACAATTAAAACAACTGATTGGCTACTGTTTAAGATATTTAAGTTTTTACATTTTATGTCTATGTATATTGTGTAGATAGAGTTTTAATCATAAATTGTAAACCTAGGTCTTTTCATGTGTTTATGGTTGCTTTACATGATATTTCACCTGTCCTGTTTATGTAACACTTTAAAAATCAGCAAAAGGGTTATATAAATAAAATTTGTTATGAAACAAAAAGGCAAAAAACTATTATGTACATAGTTTAGTACTATTCAGTGTCTACTCGGCGCTTCTTGGCTTGTCTCTTGTACTCATTAAATGGAGCATCTCTTGTCACTGTCCAGCAATAGTCTGCAAGCACCGATGGGCTACATTTGCCCTGATAGCGTTTCTCCATTGTTGCAATGTCCTGGTGAAATCACTCGCCGTGCTCGTCGCTCACTGCTCCGCAGTTCGGTGGAAAAAAAAAAAAAATCTAGAGGAGAGTGCAAAAAATGGATCTCTAGTGACATGTTGCAACCAAGGCTTTAGTATGCCTTGAGGAGGTTTTCCACGAACAACCTGTAGTTGTCTGCCTTGTTGTTTCCGAGAAAATTTATTGCCAGTAACTGAAAGGCTTTCCATGCCGTCTTTTCCTTGCCATGCAGTGCATGGTCAAATGCATCATCTCAAAGAAGTTCACGAATCTGAGGACCAAAGACACCTTCCTTTATCTTAGCTTCACTTAACCTTGGAAATTTTCCACGGAGGTACTTGAAAGCTGCTTATGTTTTGTCAATGGCCTTGACAAAGTTGTTCATCAGAACAGCTTGATGTGTAAGGGTGGTAATAAAATCTTCCTTGATTCAACAAGTGGTGGATGCTGAACACATTTCCTCCCAGGCTCCAATGACTGTCGGAGTGGCCAATCTTTCTTGATGTAGTGGGACTCTTGCACGACTATCCCATTCACAGAGAAAACAGCAGTACTTTGTGTATCCAGTCTGCAGACCAAGCAAGAGAGCAACAACCTTCAAATCGCCACAAAGCTGCCACTGATGTTGGTCATAGTTTATGCACCTCAAAAGTTGTTTCATGTTGTCATAGGTTTCCTTCATATGGACTGCATGACCAACTGGAATTGATGGCAAAACATTGCCATTATGCAGTAAATCATCGAAGACGAGTCTTAAAGCTGTATCAATGAACAGTCTCCACTCATCTGGATCGTGAACGATGTTGAGGGCTGCCATCACACCATCGATGTTGTTGCAGGCTACAAGATCACCTTCCATGAAGAAGAATGGGACAAGATCCTTTTGACGGTCACGGAACATGGAAATCCTAACATCACCTGCCAGGAGATTCCACTGCTGTAGTCTAGAGCCCAACAGCTCTGCCTTACTCTTGGGTAGTTCCAAATCCCTCACAAAGTCATTCAGTTCACCTTGTGTTATGAGGTGTGGTTCAGAGGAGGAGGATGGGAGAAAATGTGGGTCCTGTGACATTGATGGTTCAGGACCAGAAGTTTCATCCTCTTCCTCGTCTGACTCAAATGAGAATGATTCTGGTGCATCAGGAACCGGCAGTCCTTCTCCATGGGGTACTGGGCGTATAGCTGATGGAATGTTTGGATAATGCACAGTCCACTTTTTCTTCATTGACACACCTTTCCCAACTGGAGGCACCATGCAGAAGTAACAATTGCTGGTATGATCTGTTGGCTCTCTCCAAATCATTGGCACTGCAAAAGGCATAGATTTCCTTTTCCTGTTCAACCACTGGCAAAGATTTGTTGTGTTGTAGCATATGTGTGGGGCCCACCTCTTGTCCTGATCTCCAATTTTGCAGCCAAAATAAAGGTGATAGGCTTTCTGAACCATAGTGGTTATATTGCACTTTTGTGATGCAAAAGTCACTTCACCACAAACATAGCAGAAGTTATCTGCACTGTTCACACAAGTACGAGGCATCTCTGCTCACTTTGGCTAAACAGAAATGTGTCCCTTTGCAAAATCAAACACTGACAAAATCAGAGAGCATGACACTGTATGATTTCTAGAGCTGATATAGGGCAATTTGTTCAACAGAGTGATGTAAGCTTCGCTATGATTGCATCATCCATGACTTCTAGGAATAACGTGATGAAATTCATATCATGTATGACACAATACCAGCTTCAGATTGCATCATTCATTGTTTTGCCTAAAAAGCAAGTACTGTCCAAACCCAGTCATAGATTTATTCATAGATCCCGTCAAAGATGTATTTTAGTCATTTCTAGTTTAAACGGAGATCCCTTCCCTTTATAACTCACTTATCCTCCACCATTCCCAAGTCAAGCGTCATATATACTGACCCAATAGCATATCTTGAAAACTAGAGCCAATCAACAATTTTAAGCATCATTTTCTTTCTCAGTGACCCAGAATTAGTAAAGTTTGACTACTTTTATTTCAGAAGCATTTTGGCTGTAGAGAAGTGTAATTTATTCCAGTGGTTAGTTCTCCTCACAGTTAGAGGTTTGCACACTTTCCTCTGACAAATTTCTCTTTTCCTCCTCCTCCACCCATCAACACAGGCTCACTCCTGTTGTCCCCCCTTACTCCTGCAGGGAAGCAGACACGGTATCTGGCTTGCTTAGATTCCTAGCTCACTTTATCCACGGAAAGTAACAGCGCCAGCTGTTCTATTTTCTGGCTTTCCTCCTTCCTCATGAAGAAGTGGTAGTGTCTGAGATACTGTGTTCACAGCTAGTACTCAAAGGAGCAGTTCCTGGGCTACTCTGTTGCCTGGCTTGATAACTTCCCAAAGAGGAAAGAGCCGGCAACTCTGCTCCCTAGCTTTAGTCAGCCCACTCGTATGTCCAAACGCCGACTTGCTCCATACACCAAGTTTTTTTTAAACCCTGATACAGTGGGTCAATATTGGTGAGCTCAAGTTCAGAGCCCATCCCAATTTTGAGAAAAGTTAATTCTGTCTCCAACACATCATTAGTGTGAAAGAATGCTATGTTTTGTTCTTGCTCATAAGGATATAGAGAGGGAGCGGTGAGACACAGTCCCTCCCCCCAGAGGGAGCAAGGAGAGGCAGCACAGCCAGAAGGGAAGAGGCGGAACCAGAGTCTCTCCGCTTCTGGCCACACTGCTCTCCCTCCAGCCTCCGAAGCAGCTGCAGCTCTGGAGCAGCTCCAGCCTAGCCCGCAGCCGCGCTGCCCGGCCTGCTGGAGCAGCTCCAGCCCAGCCCGCGGCCGCGCTGCCCAGCCTGCTGGAGCAGCTCCAGCCAGGTCGGAGACATCCTCCCCTAGCCCTCCACAGATAAGGTGGGATGGGGTGGGGAGAGTGAGGGAGTCCTGGGCTAGGGGTGGGTCACGTGGAGGGTGGTCACAAGGGTTACTCCCCTGATTTCCAGCTTCTCCCCCCTGTTCAGGATAAGTAGCTAGTGCGCCGGGACACATTGTTTACTTAGGTTTACTTCCGTGCCTGCAGATGCTTGAGGTAAACAAACCATCTCGACCTACCTGCGAATTATTCTGATGGCCTGGGAGCCAAAGTTTGCTGACCCGTGAATTATAGGGTCAGCTTATGAATGGGTTATAAAAATTTTCCATTTTTACTTATCCATCTTCGGAGGGTGGGGGAAGGAGGCTTATAAGCAAACCGGCTTATGAGAGAGTATATACGGTACTCATTCTTAACTTAACTCAAGCAATTTATATTTATTTTGAGTTTCCACTTTAGTTTTACCTTCTTCATTGTCACTGTACTGGTCAGAATCATTATTTCCATTCTGTTTGGTGTTCTCAGCTGATGAAGAAACTGTTGGTAGAAGTGTCGATGACCCCAACTCTGGGCCTTGTTCCTTCATTTTCTGCAATTTTTTCTCATAGATCTTTCTTGTAGTAGCTGTAACAAGGCAGAAAATATATTCAAAGAATTAAGATAGATTGTGCACCTTTACTTGACTCCAATGTTGGACCTTCCTGGTTTACAGACCCTTAGCGGTCTTACTGGCTACTTCTCTTATGACTTGCCTCTGTTTGGCCAAACAGGTTTAGAAAGTAAAAAGCTACTCAACACAGGATGTGCCTGCTTAAGACAATTAAAAATAATAATAAATAATAATAATAAATAATAATAATATAGTCAGAGCATTCTACTCACCTGTTTTATTCCTATAATATGAAGAGAGCATGCTGGATCTTTGCTTGAGCCATAAGTGTCCCTTCCTCAATCAATGCAAGTGACAGGTTAGTTTCATTGTTTAGTTGTTGGTGGGTTAAAAGGAAAATGTATTAATGCTGAGCTAAGAATATCTTTTCTTCAACTAGTAAGGCACACAGATCTGCCTGTCAGTCTTCAGCTTGCTCACAGGTTTGGTTCTGCCCCCAGAATTAGTCACTGGAAGTAAAGAATGCCGCTTGGGCAAATGCCTGACATCCATGGCATAAGAGGAGAGAGTGTGGAAGTATCAAAAGGAATTTGGTCTACTGTTAGGTATCCATACACAAAATCAACCCCTAGAGGCACAATAATCAAAGGAACCATGGATCTCCTAAATAGCAGTTTTTAGCTTCTCCAGGATCTGGTCTGTACACTGTTGGCAGCTATTGGCTAGTTTCTGGAGGGGACCTTAAGTAAACAACTTCATATAAGAGGGACAGACAAATCATTTCCTATCAGGTGCCACTATCAGAAATATCAGTACTTTTATTAAAGTACTCAACGAGCTGTGGCTAGACAGACAAATGCTGTTTAATGAAGGAACCTCCTGCAAGCAGTACAGATAGGTATGTAAGACATATCTCCTTCAGGTCTATTGGTGAGAAAAATCTCTGGGAGATAGCTACTAGGGTGTACATTAGTGTCTGCCTCTCAGAAGCTTGTTAAAAGTAATTCAGATAAATTATTTCTCTTCCCACACGATCAATTGTGAACCAAGATTAGCAAGCAAGAAAACAGTTTCTATTAGAGATATCTAAAACTAGCATTACTTCCTTCCTACTCGCTTTTTTTTAATGGGTTGTTTAAAGTTTAAATCTGCATCTGAGAGTTTTGATCAATTTTTCCTCATATTCCTTTTGGGCTATATCCAGAAGTCATTCATCTAATGTGGTAAGCATCCAGCTTTCTGCAAACAGAAGTATACTAGCAAATCATTCTGTCTGCTTTAAGGAATTTAGCAAGCATCTTATGAATTTGCCCTGAATCTATTTACCCCTGTTGCATTAGTTCTCTTGTATTTGTTTGCTAAGAAACTTTAGAACTATTGGATTTATAGGATTTTGAGTATGGCTTATATTCTTCTTGTATTGATTCAGACATTAGGACCTTCCTAACTTCTTGTCCAGAGAGCTTTCCCACTTAATACTTAGTGGTGCCAACTGTTTGGCCTGGATGCCCACTTCCACTAGGTATAGTATAAATACAAGACAACACTGTAGTGTATTATTCCAGCTATGAAACACAGGATACCTAAAGAGGCAGCTGACGTTATTGTAACTACAGAGATCTTTCAAAGTGGAGTTTCTACTCACAAAAATTTTATAGCCTGAAGATGTATGAGGTCAAGTGCATCTCTTCCATATCAGAGATGCTCATGCAAACCCCATGAAGGCTGTCAATGCCCTGAAAGTAGCTGATGTTGCTTTGTTTCTACTCAAGCATGAGCCTACCAAGTTTTCCTTCGGAGGGAGTGGCAGTGTCTTTCTCAAGACCGTGTGATCCATTTTTGGTAGGTCACCATGTCTGTTCCGATTCAAATTAAGGAATCTTCCCAATTATAGGTTAAGCATTTGGATTTTGTAGGTGGCTCTTCCTCCAGTGTTACTTTAAGGCTTTTATGTACGTTTCTGCACTGGCTGTTTATGCATACTTTGGGGCAGAAAGTCAGCACAGAAAAATCTGAGACAGGCAACGTGGACTAACATATCTCTGTAGCTAACAGTTCCATTAGAGCTCTGCTGCAGAGGATACGAAACAGGCTAAGTATATACCTACACCAGCAATTTAGATGTTTGAACCTATTTCAACTGGGGAAGGAGTCATCCAATAGCAAACAGTTTAGAGTAGGAAAGTTCAATCTTTGGTGTTTTAAAGAGACTACTGGCACCATCTCACTGCAGTCACATTCTGCGATTACTAGTCTTGGGGATGCATACTCAAAAAGCGATTTTTCGGGGACAGGGAAGAAAACAAACAAAAACCTATAACAGGGAATTGCAGTGTGAAAGCATTTATATTTGCGATTCCACCTCTGCTTTCCCAACAGCTCCCTAACATTACTGTGCATCATGTTTCTTCAAGTCAGCTTGCTGAGTAATGCAAATTCTCTCCTGACTGGTGTGCAGGTGACCTATGAAAGTCACGAGCCACAGAAAGGTATATAAATTATTGGCTACATGGAGGTCTAATGCCCAGTTTCTCAAACCTACTCCATGAATTGTATTTGTTCAGACTATAGAAAAAAGTATTCTGAACAAGGTAGATGAAAGTGACTTAAAAATCAGATGATTTAAATATCTTTATAAAAATAAGCCTATTTAAATTTAAATTTGAAGGTATGCAACCTATGTTTAGGCCTAAACTTACTATAATTAACTTAGATAATATTTTATCTAATGTAAATTAAGTTTTAATATTATTTAAGTTTGCAGATTATACTGAACTGCTCAAGATAGTCTGCTTTGGTCTCAACTGTGAAGATCTTCAAAAAGATCTCACAAAACTAAGTGATTGGGCAACAAAATGGCAAATTAAATTTAATGTGGATAAATGTAAAGTAATGCACATTGGAAAAAAATAACCCCAACTATACATACAAACTAATTTAGCTACAACGAGTCGGGAAAAAGATCTTGGAGTCATCATGGATAGTTCTTGGAAGATGTCCACGCAGTGTGCAGAGGCGGTCAAAAGAGCAAACAGGATGTTAGGGATCATTAAAAAGGGGATAGAGAATAAGACTGAGAATATATTATTGCCCTTATATAAATCAATGGTATGCCCACATCTCGAATACTGCGTATAGATGTGGTCTCCTCATCTCAAAAAAGATATACTGGCACTAGAAAAGGTTCAGAAAAGGGCAACTAAAATAATTAGGGGTTTGGAATGGGTCCCATATGAGGAGAGATTAAAGAGGCTAAGACTCTTCAGCTTGGAAAAAAGGAGACTAAGGGGTGATATGATAGAGGTATCATGAATGATGTGGAGAAAGTGGCTAAGGAAAAGTTATTTACTTATTCCCATAATACAAGAACTAGGGGTCACCAAATGAAATTAATAGGCAGCAGGTTTAAAACAAATAAAAGGAAGTTCTTCTTCACGCAGCGCACAGTCAACTTGTGAAACTCCTTACCTGAGGAGGTTGTGAAGGCTAGGACTATAACAGTGTTTAAAAGAGAACTGGATAAATTCATGGTGGTTAAGTCCATTAATGGCCATTAGCCAGGATGGGTAAGGAATGGTGTCCCTAGCCTCTGTTTGTCAGAGGATGGAGATGGATGGCAGGAGAGAGAGAGAGAGAGAGAGAGATCACTTGATCACTGCCTGTTGGTCCACTCCCTCTGGGGCACCTGGCATTGGCCACTGTCGGTAGACAGGATACTGGGCTAGACAGACCTTTGGTCTGACCCGGTACGGCTGTTCTTATGTTTATGTTCTTCTTATTATGCAGTATATGTTTGAAGCTGAAGTTTTCAAGGTAGTCAGACGACTGACCTGGTGGAAGTCACTGGCTAAGCACTTGGAACCAGAGTTTGTTGAAGTACTGAACTATCTTTTGACAGCAATAGCCTCTTCTGCACATGCTCTCTTCATGAATTTGTCAGCTTTGAAGTAGTAATTGAAGTGAATAAACTGAAATGGAGTTGAAACAGCAGGAAAGTTTATCTTCCTCTTCCAAACTACAAACATGAACTAGGTGGGAAAGGATGAGAGCTACAGTTCTAAAAATCTTGGAAGGATGTGATGACCAGAAACAAATCAATTCACGTAACTACAGTCAGTTAGTTTTAAATGTAAGATACGTTTTGATAAACTTGTTTTACCTTGTGTATCCAGCACATTTAAAGTAGCTTTATTTTTAACAAAAAAAGTAAATACTGTGGTTTTGTGCATTTTTAATTGCATTCCAGTTTTCATCCAAACAGAGCTTGACACAAATCACAAGTAAAAAATTAATCTAGTAAATAACGCATCAGTCACCAAAAGATGGTGAGAGTCTGACCGGGCAAGGAAAGGAAATGAGACAATATCGGTCAGCATGAGAGGCAGCACACCAGGAGCCTAACCATTGTCAATTTTTTTGACTAGGCCTCTTGGCAATGTAGATCATGTTTTAATGATTACAACCAATTAGCCTCTTTTTAGGGAAGTAACTAAAGTACAAAAGCAAAACAAGATTAAAATAGATTTAAATCAAGGTATGCTAATTGTTGATTTAAAATCAATCCACTAATTCTAAGGTTGTACAATTAGTCTTCTCATTAATGTAAATTGTTTAATTTCACGTGTATGGATATTTGTAAGTTAAATTACCTGTTTGGAGTACAAACTCTGTTTAGCAATGGTTGTTGCAATTACCTTCTGATAAAAAACCAGAAGTGTATTTTATTTTACTTAAATCATACTTCTCACAGAAAATTTAGACTACCGTATTAGCTCTTTACACTGTAAGCTCTGCAGCACAGAGCATATATTACTTATGTGATGCAATAGTTGTATGTAATTATACATAGTAAATCAGTAGTATATGATATATTTTACCTACCTAAAATTGGACCAGGGGTCACTCCATATTTTACAAGTTGCTCTTGAAGGTCTTCATTACTGAGCTCTGTTACATCTAGGTCATCTTTCTCCTCCAGCCTGGGCTTGTCTGTTTTCTTTGTGGCTTTCTGTAAAGGGAAAAGAAAGAAAGGAAAACAAATTACATCATTTCTCCACGCATTACAAAACCAAAGTCTTTGTCCCTATTGAAGGAGTAGAGAGACTGCATGTGGGCTGTACTGAAGCAACAGAGGACAGCAGTTTTGATATTCACTCATTTTTGTTTAGTAGTGTTACCTTTATCAATACCAGATAATATTTCACCCAGCATGGAAGTCTTAAATGAACATAGGCCAGTTGTCATGAAAGAACAATGTGTTTTAAGAGCCTCGGAGATCAGATCCTACACATTTTTCTTATCTTCTATGCGGATTGAGACTAGCACAGGCCATCACAAGTCTTATCTTTCCTACAATGGATAGATCAGGTTTGAAAACTTCCCCAACACCTATTTGCCTGAAGACTACACCTACTAGCCCACCAAGCTGAAAAATACCTTTGCCATCACACCCCACAAGCTCTGTGTGTATTTAGTTTCTAGTGGCATATCTCCACTACCCTTGTGGACACACAGGAAATCTTGGGCCTT
Organism: Chrysemys picta bellii; assembly: GCF_011386835.1. Lineage (NCBI taxonomy): Eukaryota > Metazoa > Chordata > Testudines > Emydidae > Chrysemys > Chrysemys picta. The sequence continues at coordinate 85,931,706 of NC_088791.1, read as the reverse complement.
CGAGCACCTCTTTCCTCTTAAGGTAGTAATGGGCTCATGAGCTCCTCTGCTCCTGCCACTCCTCACCATTCTCTGGAGAGTTGCATACATTTTAGTAAAAAAAAAAAAAAAAAAAAAAAAAAAAAAAAAAACACACAAACACACCACACACACCCCACCCAAATCCTATCTACATTATTGCTGCCACTATTGCTACCACTGGTGAAATTCTAAATTGGTCACTGCAGACAAAGCCAGGGGTAATCAGCAAACACAGTCACGGTCTACAACTTTTATAACTCTCTGCCAAGCTGCACTATTCCTCAATAGGAAACTTATTCATGTCTCACCTGAAAATTTCCTTTCTTGGCGTAACGAAGCCTGCAGATCCATAGCATTGGGTACTCTGCTCTCTGCAGCCTTGGAGACTGACCAAACCTGTCAGAGGCAGGAGAGGTGTGGCTTCACCTCTGAGAAACTGCCAGTTGTTACACTTCCATAGCCTAGGAAAAGCTAGTTTTCCTCTATATCCAGGAGGAAAAGTAAGTATTAAGACTAAACAGAAAAAGCCTCCTGCAAAGCAAGGATTTCAGTGAATAACTAACTGAATGCCAATTAATAAATTCGCTATCCTTTTCCAATGAATAGCCCATTCAGGGTGGGTGGGATGTGCAGACCTCTTTACTCCAAGAAAGAAAGTTTTCAAGTAAGATATAGATAAATTTTCCTATTCTTGCTTGAATGAATGTAATGAAGTACATGGCAGATCAGCGAAACAAGGATTTTATAGCGGTGTCCACTCAGATGGTGGGAAAGAGGACCATATACTGTTATGTACAGATGTTAGAGGGGATAACCCTTTCCTGATAGGTGCTCCTCACTGTAATGTCACAGAAATTATCTACCAAACCAGCATCCAATGACTGGATGTCCAGCTTGTAGAATTCAAAGGTGATATGAACAAGATGACCAGATAGCAGTTTTACAGATTTTCTTGTATGTGGCAAATGATATTTCTGCCCATGAAAGTGCCACAGCTCTAGTGGAGTGAGCTCTGATACTGGAAAATAGAATTAGGCTTTTTGACTTTTATGCTATGCGTCTGAGATGCAGCATCTCAGCCACCGGGGGGGGGGGGACCCCCAAAAAAAACCAAACCCCCAAAAAACCGCTTTCCCTTTGACACTGGATAATAAAGTACAAGAGCATTTGTCTTTCTGACCTGACCTGTGTGATGAATATACACTTGAGAGGTCTGGAGACATCCATATACCAAAATTTGTCTTTGGAGTACAACGGAACTGGTCGGAGTTCCTAAGTCAGCTATCCTGTGCTCAGACAAGACTATCATCATAAAAAAAGGGGGGGGGGGCACTTTAATTGTTAGATAGTAATGAGACACCCTGCATTTGAACCACTCATTAAGGTCTATAATGGCACTGAGATCACCACGTAAGATTCAGTAAGAGAACTTTATGCAAATCGGGAAGATGTTGCTCTCGTTAAAAAAAAAAAAAGTTCTAAAATGCTGGACATCTGGTGACGAAATTCACTACTTATCTACTACACTAAGGATTCTAGACAAAGCAGCAACCTGACCTCTGAGAGCCTGAAGTGCCAGGCCTAATCCAAGTACATTTTGAAGAAATCTGAGAAAATGTGGTATTGATGCAGATATGGGGGACAACGCTGTTGTCCTAGCATCAGTGGTTTAAACCTAAAATGGGTCCATAAATATGCTGAATTAGTATATTTCTTTCTGGAAGCTAAAGTTGTGGATATTGGCACACTAAATAATCTCTTTGGCCTCAGAGGCTCTGTTCAAGAACCAGGAAGCTAGGCTAGGACTGTCTGGATTCTGATCCAGACCTCTCAAAGTGCATATTCATCACACAGGTCAGGTTAGAAAGACAAATGCTCTTGTACTTTATTATCCAGTAGCCCTTGTAAGATCATCTCTCTTCTGAATGGAAAGCACATGGGAGGTATTTATACCTTGTCAAGGAGATCAGAGAACCAGCCCTCCGTGGCCAGACTGGGGATAGCAGAATTACCAGTGCTACTTTCTCTCCTTAAGCATTCTGGTGAGGAGAGGAAAAGTGGGGCAAAGGCATAAAAAGGAACTTTTTGATCATCTTTGCAACAAGGTATCTGTTGCTGTGGTTGTGAACCAACCAGAAAGAGAACAATACTAAAACTTTGTGATTCCAGTCGGAGACAAATAGAGCTACTGCGGAGAGAATTTCTTTACCAGAAGAGTGCAATAGTTCCCATTCTCAATTATCTAATTTTGCCTTCGGAGCAGTCAGCCGCAACATTCCATTTTGACTTTGATGTTTAGGGAGCAAATGGGCAAAAGGAATGCACAGTCAAAGGCATCAGGTGGCGAGCTTCTCTCTGGAGGACTGTATCTGCCATTATACTCCGTGGAAGTGAGCAGGGGAACCAGGTGCTGAGTATTATTTGCCCTGCTACACTCCGCAGAATTATGCAGCTTGAGGGAAACTGATTTCACTGTGTGCCAACTAGAGGAATCCCATGAATCCGACTCTTCAGAAGATGGGATAAGAGAACATTTTCTTTTTTTGGAGTGTTTTATGTTGGGGCAACTAGGGGGATCTGAACACCTGAGAGACCACTTTCTTCTGCCTCCCCTTGATCCTCCTCCTCCTCAGGAGAGAGAGAGAGAGAGAAACTTCAGACTTCTGGTTCCTGGGGGTTGGGGAGGGGAGTGGGTGGTCCTTGTGGTTACTCTTTTGCAGAGCTGTCTTTTCCTGAAAAAGAGGAGGTTTGTGCTGGACTGGGTCAGAAAGAGGGCTTCCCAGGGTCTCATGCTTTGTTCAAGTCAGATTCCTGCATGTGGTCTGGAGATGTGATGGGTACCAGGCTCCGACCTTGGTCCATTTGCTGCAATGGACTTACACTGCTGGTAGGAATGGAGGAAGGGATTGGGCTCAGGGGCCCCATACTAGGCTCACCTTGTCCTTGGATCCCTGTCAGTAGCTCTCTGCCATTGCAGCAGCAGTGCGCAGCTTCTCCGCAGCCAGACAATGTGTCAGAATGTGGACTTTGGTGATTGGGTGGGAAGCTTTGCTGATTCTTTGATACCATGCTTCAGCCTACCGTGGGGGAGGGGAGAGGAGAAAGGGAGCCACTGCTTGCTGATCCCAGGCTGATGCGGTCATCTGCGCCAGGCCTCGGGGATTTTGCTACTGAGATACTGCCACTGCTTTCTGGGAGCTGCCCCACTCAGGGAGGAAGGCTGCAGAAACCCTGCCCCTGCCTTAGCACTTCAGAGGCCTGGGTCTCCACAGAACAGGCACAGATTCCATGTAAGCACTTAATCAGCAGAGGAGATGCAGGAGACAATGTCTAGTTTTCCCACTTAGCCTTCTCTGCCAGGCTGCCCTCTGCCAGAGTCCCAGCAACTGTCTAGCTGCCCATTCAGAGCAGCTTTGTATAAATTTGCAAGCAAATCTGCTCTTATTTTAGGGATCACACTACTTTAAATAAAATTAAAGGGGGCATTAGTGCCAGGGTTTGATAGTATCAGCATCCCAACTGAAACTGGCTGGTTATCAGTTGCTCTGGATTTTCCACAAAGTAATATGTATCTTCTTGGGCTCTGGAGCAGAGACTTGGATTCTTTTAGCCCATAAATTCCCATGGCATGTTGCTCTCTCTACTCAAGCAAAAATGGAAGCTTCTCAATGTCTAGTTTGAGCCTGATCAAGCCCACAGCAAGAATGGTAAGGTATCTTCAGTAGAAACTATCAACTCTTTACACTTTCAGGAATTAAGTGATTCCAAGCAATCTCAAGGAGACTAGATTAGTGTGCACATGTAATCCAATTAGGGGATTAGTCATATCCCTAAACCACGTGTACCCCATTTTGGTTTTCCATATAAAACATTTTAATTACCTCAATAACTAGTTCCAAAACAGTTGAAAACTAATCAAACCTACAACATAATAGAAGAACTCAATTTATAAGAGAGGCCTTTTTAAAGTTTACTTATCGGTCTGTCAGCCACACTTAGTTTGTAACATTAAACAGGGCATTTATCTTAACCAGTTTCACATTGGCTCAGTTTTTCTTACTTATCCTTAGTGGTCAAAGCAATGAAATAATTAAAGACTCAAACTCTAGTCAGCATGTTAAAACTCATGCTGGATTCTCTAGTAAGCATCTGTTCAGGCTAGTACTGTATTGTAGTGGTGTTAAGGCACTGCCACATCACTGATCAGACTGACATTACAAAACCAAATACCTCAGCATGCTAGAGGAGTACAGCTAGGTGTAAGGGAAACAATTACAGACATTTAATATTCAAAGAAAATTTTAGAATGTTACCAGCAATAAAACATGATTTACCATGATTTACTGTTTTTCTGGACAGATATCAATTCATCTAGGACAAGTAGGAAACTTCCACAAGCAACTGCTATTAGTTTTTCCAAATTCAGAGCTTTCATTTTGAAAAGTTTTTTAAGATGTTAAGGATGCAATGAAAACCTTCCAGCCACAGAGGTTAAAATGGTGCACAAATGTCCTAACTGTGCAGCCAGTTCTAGCGTTTCCGCAGCTATCCTGGAGATTCTACAAGCTGCAGCAGAGTGAAAACTGGCTACTCTTGCTAGTTTTCATTGCTGTTTATTCAGATCTCTGTGGGCAGCACTGAAATTGATAAGAATCAATTCAATTTCATCCCGCAGAAGCTTGGGAAGCTTCTGAGCAACAGCAATTCCATGGGAAGGGGCACTCAAATGAAGGTGTGGACAGGAAGAGGGAGTTAAATAGTGGAAACAATACCACCCTTTCACAAGCCAGAAGCTTTAGGGAGGAGTAATGTGAGAACTCTACCTACTTTCATGGCAACCAGAAGGCTCTGGGATAAGAGAACATTTTCTTCCTTCTCCCCCACTTCCAGCAACATGAGTGGGGAGTGGAAAGACTTCAAGTTTATCAGATAACCAGAGGCATAAGTAAAGCTCCCCCTCCCCCCCACACTCTTCCTAAGCAGGGCTCAAAGGACAGCATCCCTGTAGGAAATCTCAGTCTTCTCCCAACAGCTAAAGGCTACAAGGATTGATTTCTCACATAAACTGTGCACCTGAACAGTCATCCTTCCCTATCTTTCATGTCCTCCATAGCACAATGCAAACATCCCTAAATTCTGAAGTGTTCATTTGCTCTATCATCCCCCTGCCTTTACAAAAACAAAACTATGGCTTATTGACCAAAAATAAATCAGTAATTGTTACAAAACTAGTCCAACAACCATCATTTTCCCCCTGTGTTCTCAGTTGAACCATCTCCATAGGCATCATTAGCTACTGTGATCCAAGAAAGGAGGGGAGGGGGGGGGGTCAGGCAGATGAGACACTGGAAATCTGACTCTTCAAGCCTTGGCTACTGACCTCTTGTATATGCAACCAGCTGCCTTTCTGGTTCTTTCCCCTAACTGCCAACTGGATACCATCTTTCGCTCCCTAAGCCCCTGCTACCCTCCTCCACAGAACAGTGCAGACAGCATGCACTATAATCCAGTTAACACCCCTCATGGAGAAAGCTGGAGAGCAAGAGGCAGCTGCAGGTAGATCACAATAGTTGGGTGCCTGGCTGCAGCAAAATAGCAAATTCCACACGGACAGCAGAATTCTGTATTCTGTGGCATCTTGGAAACATACTAAATTCAATGGCTGTAGTCAAGACACCATTGGCCTCTCACCCAGATGAGAAGAGCATATCATAGGGCTGTTTAATGCCCTCTACAGACCTCTTTCCATAATTTTGCACTTGGTTCACATTTTCAGAGTTATCTTTGAAATAGGGCTGTCAAGCGATTAAAAAAATAATTGCACTGTTAAACAATAGAATACCAATTGAAATTAAATATTTTGGATGTTCTTCTACATTTTCAAATATATTGATTTCAGTTACAACACAGAATACAAAGTGTATAGTGCTTACCTTGTTATTTTGAATTACATACATAGTATTTTTTAATTCACCTCATTCAAGTACTGTAGTGCAATCTCTATCATGAAAATGCAACTTACAAATCAAGGTGGTTTTTGTTTGTTACATAACTGTAGTCAAAAAACCAATGTAAAACTTTAAAGCCTATAAGTCCACTCAGTCCTACTTCTTGTTCAGCCAATAGCTCTTCTTTTCTGCAAATGTAAACAACATTACCCACTTCTTGTTTACAACATCACCTGAAAGCGAGAACAGGCATTCACATGGCACTGTTGTAGCTGGTGTCACAAGATATTTATGTGCCAGATGTGCTAAAGAATCATATGTCCCTTCATGCTTCAACCACCATTCCAGAGAACGTGTCCATGCTGATTAATAAATTTCAATTGGTATTCTATTATTTAACAGTGCAATTAAAACTGATTAATCAAGATTAGTTTTTTGGGGTTTTTTTTTGGAGTTAATCCTGTGAGTTAACTGCAATCAATTGATAGCCCTACTCTGCAACCATCAATGATAGAAGCCTTAAAAAAAGGGGGGGGGGGGGGAGGAGAAGCTGGGATTCTGGGTCATAGTTCTGAAGCAAGAGAGTGAATTTCAAGGCTATAGACTTTATGGCAGGGGTTCTCAACCTTTCTTTCTGCCCCCCTCCCCGCCAACAGGCTATAAAAACTCCACAGCTGTGCCACAACTGTTTTTCTGCATATAAAAGCCAGGACTGGTATTAGGGGAGGGTAGCAAGCAGGACAATTGCCCAGGGCCCCATGCCACAAGGGGCCCTGCAAAGCTAAGTTACTTAGGCTTCAGCCTCAGGGCCCCAGACTTCGGCCCCATGTAGTGTGGCTTTGGCTTTCTGCCCTGGCCCCAGCAAGTCTAATGCTAGCCCTGCTTGGCAGACTCCTTGAAATTTCCTCATGGGTTCCCAGGGGGCCCTGGGCCCCTGGTTGAGAACCACTGCTCTATGGCATCCTGCTAGTAGGCCCAGTTCTATGAAAACCAGGTGTAATATCTCCAAGCCCAAGGAATAGGTGCACAGATGGGATTGGGGTGGGCAAAAGAGACTGACAAGTTAAAAAAAAATACTACAGAGGTGTTTTTGGGAGAGAAGTGGGGAAATGATAGGAAGCTGAACACAGAGAAAAAGAAAATAGACTGACAGCAGCTCAGGAGATAGATATGCCATGATTATGATTGGCAAGGGAGAGAAAAAAAAAGTAGACTATGGCAGGAAGAGAAAGAAGCAAGAAAAATTAGGTTTAGGGATGTCAATTAATTGCAGTTTAACTCAAGTGATAAATTGCCTAGGGAGATTGTGGAATCTCCATCTCTGGAGATATTTAAGAGTAGGTTTTTTTTTTTTTTAAATGGAGATATCCTACCTCCCAGAACTGGAAGGGACCTTGAAAGGTCATTGAGTCCAGCCCCCTGCCTTCACTAGCAGGTCCAAGTACTGATTTTAATTGTTTGACAGCCTTAATTAGGTTTGAACATTACTCATGTATTAGATAAAGTTTCAGTATTTGTCACACTTCAATTATTACATTGGGTTATTTGACCAATCCTACAGCTGGGCAAATATTAACAACCAAATGAGATATTAATACCAGTGAAATTCAAATATATTCATAATTCCCCCCCCCCCGACATTTGGCCAACCCTAGTAGTAATACATTTAAGAGAATAGTTGATTGACCACACTGTAGTTCAATGCAGCATGTAACAGCATATACTGGTTTTAATTCCTTTACATTGCCTGGGACATGGGTCGGGGGTGATGGAAGGGAGAGGAGTTGTGGCACAGGCATGTTTCCACCCTTGCTAGTAGGCTTAGTCTTCTGGCTAACAGAGGTCAGAAAAACTTTTCAAGGGCCCCGTCCCCAGCCTTTTTTTTTTTTTTAATCAATCATATATGAGAGAGAGAGGTGTGAGAAATAACAGACCTCAACCCTATTGCACCCTCTACAAATCCGTGTACGCAAAGTCTATCCCTTACCTCTCTCTAAAAGTGCCAAGTTTCAAAACGTTCAATGAATAGAAGACTGTTGGGGGGCGGAATAGATCTGGACAAGGAGAAGAAGTCTGGAGATAAATGTGAGAAGGGAGGGACAGGCAGTAGAAACAAAAGTGAAACTGTTTGAGCAGCATATTCCAGAAGTCTTGAGGTCTTTTGAGTATAGCCTTCATTGATTTGAGATGTACCATACCATTCTCTCACTAGAAGGGAAAACCTATAATGGCAGCAGGCTGTAAAAGAGACCCTGTTTGGGAATATTTTAATGAAGTTCCTCTACCTGTGGGTAAGACAGGCATGGGTGCAAAATGCAAACAGTGCAACAAAGAAATGCAAGGCATGGTCGCCCGAATGCAACATCATGAGAAGTGTTCCTTCTCAGGAGGAAGCTGCGTTGAAAATGATTTAAGGAACATCACTTTAGATAGATAGTGTGTACCTTTTAAAAATGAAACCTACATCTATCTCTGAGTTGTAAAGAATGTGTTAAGTTTATAACAACCAAGAATGCACTTTTATGTTGTCATAACTATAAAGGGAAGGGTAACAGCTGTCCTGTGTACAGTACTATAAAATCCCTCCTGGCCAGAGACTCCAAAATCCTTTTCCCTGTAAAGGGTTAAGAAGCTCAGGTAACCTGGCTGGCATCTGACCTAAAGGACCAATAAGGGGACAAGATACTTTCAAATCTTGGGGGTTGGGGGGGGGGGGGAGGAGAGAAGGCTTTTGTTTGTGTTCTTTGTTTGAGAGAGTGTTCCCTCTCGGGACTGAGAGGGACCAGACATCAATCCAGGTTCTCCACATCTTTCTAAACAAGTCTCTCCTATTTCAAACTTGTAAGTAAATAGCCAGGCAAGGCGTCTTAGTTTTCCTTTGTTTTCTCAACTTGTAAATGTACCTTTTACTAGAGTGTTTATCTTTGTTTGCTGTACTTTGAACCTGAGACTAGAGGGGAGTCCTCTGAGCTCTTTAAGTTTGATTACCCTGTAAGGTTAATTTCCATACTGATTTTACAGAGATGATTTTTACTTTTTTTCTTTAATTAAAAACCTTCTTTTTAAGAACCTGATTGATTTTTCCTTGTTTAAGATCCAAGGGGTTTGGATCTTGATTGACCAGGAGTTGGTGGGAGGAAAGAGGGGATGGTTAATTTTTCCTTGTTTAAGATCCAAGGGGTTTGGATCTTGATTGACCAGGAGTTGGTGGGAGGAAAGAGGGGGATGGTTAATTTTTCCTTGTTTAAGATCCAAGGGGTTTGGATCTTGATTGACCAGGAGTTGGTGGGAGGAAAGAGGGGATGGTTAATTTTTCCTTGTTTAAGATCCAAGGGGTTTGGATCTTGATTGACCAGGAGTTGGTGGGAGGAAAGAGGGGGATGGTTAATTTTTCCTTGTTTAAGATCCAAGGGGTTTGGATCTTGATTGACCAGGAGTTGGTGGGAGGAAAGAGGGGAATGGTTAATTTCTCCTTGTTTTAAGAGCCAAGGGGTTTGGATCTGTATTCACCAGGGAATTGGTGAAGGTCTCTCAAGGCTACCCAGGGGAGGAAATTAGCCTTGGGATGGTGGCAGCGGACCAGAGCTAAGCTGCTAGTTAAGCTTAGAAGTTTTCATGCAGGCCCCTACATTTGTACCCTAAAGTTCAAAGTGGGGATACAGCCTTGACATATGTAGAAATCAATGATTAAATACAGTCTTCCTGACTAGTGATTTAAATCAAATCCACCCTGATAAATGAGTTACAGTTATAAGCAGACTTTCTTGTAGATCCTATCCAGCCCCTTAACATTGTCTGGACCAATCTCTAGCTCTGTATCACTGAAGTTTAGAATTTCCTGTGGCATTGGGAGATAAGGTAGGTAACTACTCCAGATTAGTTCCTTCAGGTTCTTTTGGATTACAAAGAATTTTGCTCATAGCAGGGCTAATTAAGTATTTGTTGTTAAAGTTGAAGCACTTTGTGTTTTCAGCGCATATAAAACTATACATAAATTCTGACACAGCAGCTTGGTTAGCAGAGGTCCACTAAATAATTTCAAACATGTTTTAGAATTTTATTTATTTTTTAATATTTTACTAACTTACAGAGTGCATGAATGCTATTCCCTTTCTGAAGTTAGAATGTATATCTGAAGGCTTTTCATCCAAGCTTCTCAGACCTTTGAATGGATAAAAAAATTCTCATTTCTTAAATTAGAGATTTATAGGAGGAAAAAAAAACCCTCTCCATTCGATAGAAGTTGGTGATGAGGAAGAAAGGAGAGAGTTATTTGAGCCACTGTGTGTGTTGCTATCTGGTTGCATGGACTCATGACCAACACATACAACTACGTAATATTTCAGATCCACATCACAGAATTGCTTCTTAGGCCTGGTCTACACTACGACTTTAATTCGGATTTAGCAGCCTTAATTCGAATTAACCCTGCACCCATCCACACAACGACGCCATTTAATTCAAAATAAAGGGCTCTTTAAATCGATTTCTGTACTCCACCCTGACGAGCGGAGAAGCGCCAAAATCGATTTTAGCATTTCGAATTAGGGTTAGTGTGGCCGCAATTCGATGGTATTGGCCTCCGGGAGCTATCCCACAGTGCACCATTGTGACCGCTCTGGACAGCAATCTGAACTCGGATGCACCGGCCAGGTAGACAGGAAAAGCCCCGGGAATATTTGAATTTCATTTCCTGTTTGCCCAGCGTGGAGAGCACAGGTGACCACAGATAGCTCATCAGCACAGGTAACCATGCAGTCCGATAATCGAAAAAGAGCACCAGCATGGACCGTACGGGAGGTACTGGATCTGATTGCTATATGGGGAGAGGATTCAGTGCTAGCAGAACTTCGTTCTAAAAGACAAAATGCCAAAACTTTTGAAAAAAATCTCCAAGGGCATGATGGAGAGAGGTCACAATAGGGACTCAGATCAGTGCCGCGTGAAAGTCAAGGAGCTCAGACAAGCCTATCAAAAAACAAAGGAGGCAAACGGTCGCTCCGGGTCAGAGCCGCGGACATGCCGCTTCTATGCCGAGCTGCATGCAATTCTGGGGGGGGGGGGGGGGAGGGGCCGCCACCACTACCCCACCTGTGACCGGGTCGGGGATAGTCTCATCAGCTACACCCGAGGATTCTGCGGATGGGGAAGAGGAGGAGGAGGACGAGCTTGCAGAGAGCACCCAGCACTCCGTTCTCCCCAACAGCCAGGATCTTTTTCTCAGCCTGACTGAAGTACCCTCCCAACCCTCCCAAGCCAGTATCCAAGACCATGACCCCATGGAAGGGACCTCAGGTGAGTTTACCTTTTAAAAGATAAAACTTGTTTTAAAAGCAAGCGTTTTTTAATGATTACTTTGCCCTGAGGACTTGGGATGCATTCGCGCCAGTTCAGCTACTGGAAAAGTCTGTTAACGTGTCTGGGGATGGAGCGGAAATCCTCCAGGGACATCTCCATGAAGCTCTCCTGGAAGTACCCCAAAAGCCTTGCCGCAAGGTTTCTGGGCAGTGCAGCCTTATTCCGTCCTCCATGGTAGGACACTTGACCACGCCATGCTTGCAGCAAGTAATCTGGTATCATTGCCTGACAAACACAAGCGTATGGTCCCTGTGTTTGCTGGCATTCAAGCAACATCCGTTCTTTATCTTGCTGTGTAATCCTCAGGAGAGTGATATCGCTCATGGTAACCTGGTTGAAATACGGGAACTTAATTAAGGGGACAGAGGTGGCCGTTCCTACTGGGCTGTTTGCCTGTGGCTGAAAAGAAATCCTTCCCTGCAGTTAGCCAAGCGCAGGGCGGGAAATTGGCCCTGAGCTTTTCGCATTTGGTTAGCAGGGATCTTCCCTGTTACCAGCCACGCGGTGGGGGGGGAGGGATAAAGCGATCATCTAGAGAATTGGATGGGGGGGGTGGTTAGTTTGTTTCCTGCTGCTGCTGAATGTTAACAGGAAAACCGCAGCACTCAACGGGCTTTGCTTGGTATGTGGGAAAGGAGGGCGCAGAAGCCGAAAGACAATGGCTTACCATGGCCGCATGCAAGCCGAATTCTGTTGCCCGGACCTGTGATCTCTAGCAGCAAAGCCACAGGCACTCAGTATTAAGAGGCAAAATGCGACCTTGCACAGAAATCACATGTGCTATGTAATGTGAATAGTGTTGGTCACCGTGAAAGAGTATAAGCATTGTTCTGCAAAATGTATCTTTTAAAAAATTCTCTCTTTTTTCCCCTCCCTACAGCAGCTGCAAATTCTTCAAGCCTCCCTACTCCGTCCCGAAGGCTATCACAGATAAGGCGTCGGAAAAAAACGACACGAGACGAGATGTTTGCAGAAATCATGGAATCCACCCGCAGTGACAGAGCTCATCTGAATGAGTGGAAGGACACTGTTTCAAAGTGAACGTGAGGACAGGAGGGACCAACGTGAGGACAGGAGGGGTGGGGGCAGGAAGATCAGAGGAGGCAGGATGCAACGCTGGGGCTGCTGCGTGAGCAAACAGACATGCTCCGGCGTCTGGTGGAGCTTCAGGAATGGCTGCAGGAAAACAGAGTGCCGCTACAGCCCCTGTATAACCCCCCTCCCCATGTTCCATATCCTCCTCATCCAGACGTGTAAGAACGCAGGGGGGGGGGGGAGGCGGCTCCGTACACCTTCCCATTCCACCCCAGTGGAAAGCCCAAGCAAAAGGCTGTCATTTTTTTAACCTTTTTTTAGTGGCCTTTTCCTTCCCACCGATCCTCCTCCCAAACCCCACCCGGGTTCCCTCCCTCTTTTTCTAATCTATTAATACAGAATAAATGATTTTTAAACGATAGTGACTTTATTTGGATTGAAAGCAAGCTGGGGGAAGGGGGAGGGTGGGTTCCTTACAGAGAATGAGTCAATAAAGGGGGCAGGTTTTCATGAAGGAGAAACAAACAGAAATTTCACACTGTAGCCTGGCCAGTCATGAAACTGGTTTTCAAAGCTTCTCTGATGCACAGCGCTTCCTGGTGTGCTCTTCTAATCGCCCTGGTGTCTGGCTACGCGTAATCAGAAGCCAGGCGATTTGCCTCAGCCTCCCACCCCGCCATAAAGGTCTCCCCCTTACTTTCACAGAGATTGTGGAGCACGCAGCAAGCAGAAATAACAATGGGGAGATTGGTTTGGCTGAGGTCTGAGCGAGTCAATAATGATCGCCAGCGACCTTTTAAACGGCCAAATGCACATTCTACCACCATTCTGCACTTGCTCAGCCTGTAGTTGAAAAAGCTCCTGACTCCTGTCCAGGCTGCCTGTGTATGGCTTCATGAGCCATGGCATTAAGGGGTAGGCTGGGTCCCCAAGAATAACTATTGGCATTTCAACATCCCCAACGGTTATTTTCTGGTCTGGAAAGTAAGTCCCTTTAAACAGAGTATTGTTCCTGAAGACGCGAGCGTCACGAACCCTTCCCGGCCAGCCCACGTTGATGTTGGTGAAACATCCCTTGTGATCCACAAGTGCTTGCAGCACCATTGAAAAGTACCCCTTGTGGTTTATGTACTGGGTACCCTGGTGCTCCGGTGCCAAGATAGGGATATGGATTCCATCTATTGCCCCACAGTTAGGAAATCCCATTGCAGCAAAGCCATCCACTATAGCCTGCACATTTCCCAAAGTCGCTACCTTTCGTGGCAGCACCTGAGTGATTGCTTTGGCTACTTGCATCACAGCAGCCCCCACAGTAGATTTGCCCACTCCAAATTGATTCCCGACTGACCGGTAGCTGTCTGGCATTGCAAGCTTCCACAGGGCTATTGCCACGCGCTTCTCAACTGTGAGGGCTGCTCTCATCTTGGTATTCTGGCGTTTCAGGGCAGGGGACAGCAAGTCACAAAGTTCCATGAAAGTGCCCTTACACATGCGAAAGTTCCGCAGCCACTGGGAATCACACACCTGCAACACTATGCGGTCCCACCAGTCTGTGCTGGTTTCCCTTGCCCAGAATCGGCGTTCCATGGATAGAACCTGCCCCATTAACAACATGATCTCCAAAGCACCGGGGCCCGCGGTTTGACAGAATTCTGTGTCCGTGTCCATGTCCTCATCACGCTTGTCGCTGTGCTGCCGCCGCCTCCTCGCCTCGTTTTTCTGGTCCTGGCTCAGCATAAACTCCACGAGAACGCGTGAGGTGTTTACAATGTTCATGACTGCTATCTTGAGCTGAGTGGGCTCCATGCTTGCCATGGTATGGAGTCTGCAGTGTTCACCCAGGAAAAAAGGCGCGAAATGGTTGTCTGCCGTCCGTTGCTTTCATGCAGGGAAGGAGGAAGGGGTGAGGCTGTACCCAGAACCACCTGCGACAATGTTTTTTGTCCCATCAGGCACTGGGATCTCAACCCAGAATTCCAATGGGCGCGGGAGACTGCGGGAACTATGGATAGCTATGGGATAGCTACCCACAGTGCAACGCTCCAGAAATAGACGCTAGCCCCGGTACTTGGACGCACACCGCCGAATTAATGTGCTTAGTGTGGCCGCATACATTCGACTTTATACAATCTGTTTCCCAAATTCGAATTATATAAATTCGGATTAATCCCGTAGTGTAGACATACCCTTAGCCAAGGACAAGGTTTCTCTTGTATTCTTCTATAGGACCTATCATGATGAGGGCCTGACACCTGACTGAGGTCTCTAGACTATATTGCAATATAAATAAGTGATAGCTTACAAATACCACAGTTTAAGAGGAGTGTTTCCACTTCACATGTCAAAACAATCGGTCTTTCTTGCTCTAGACAGATGTACAACACTAGTGTTCACTATACATTATCAGCTTGTATTAATGGACTAAATATAGGAGCATAATGTTTATCACAATCCACAGAATTGGTTACATCCTTAGTAGTGCATACTAAAACAGATAAGCTTAGCCTTTCACTGCGACCCTGACAAGAATTTTACCACTCACTGCAGCTACTATTCCTCAGATTACTGTATATTTAGAAGAAACACAATCCAACATCTGATCATCCTGACTCCATCACCCTTTCCAGAGCGATACCAGAAATACAAGCAGGGGGGGGCCCTCACATATATTATAGAGCACTAAAAATAGACTGTCAAGGAACTATTTAACAGGTGGAGAGAAAAATCAGTTGTTTGCAGGTAATATGTTATTTTTATTTCATAAAGAGGGAGACAGATGCGCTGAAAGTCCCAAGCAGTAAGTTGTATTCAATTGGGGGGAGGGGGGGGAAATACTACCTCTCCTAAAGTAGTGTGGACTGACTTTATCTGTGCAAACACAAAGCTATTATGTCACAGCTGTTATTAAACTTGACAAAGTATGGCATCGATTCTTAGACGCACAGGTACAAGATGTGCTGTTATGAGATGCCGTTTTTACATG
This sequence comes from Chrysemys picta bellii, assembly GCF_011386835.1. NCBI lineage: Eukaryota > Metazoa > Chordata > Testudines > Emydidae > Chrysemys > Chrysemys picta. The sequence continues at coordinate 85,916,361 of NC_088791.1, read as the reverse complement.
CAGAGAGACCTTTGACATTAGATTATATATGAACTGTAGAATTTTTATAACCTAGTAAGTGTATACAATATTGCAATAACATAATAGTAAAGCAAACCTTTGGCTTTAGGAGCAAGAGTACACAGTGAAAATCCACTTCTTACCAATCTTCCATAAGTAAGAAGTGGAAGTCTCTACCCTTAGCGGCAAGGCCCCATCACATGTTCGTTAGCTATTTGTGCAAAGGATCTGGAACTTGACAGACTGGAGAATTGGGTCCTAAATGTCCAAACAAGCAATTAAAATCAATGGTGGTTCCACATTTTTTCCTAAGATTGTTGTCTTAGCCTTACACCCACACTATAAACAAGTTACAGCTTATGACTTGCACACTCTCTTCAGGTTTTTGAAGGATCTGTCACTGTTCACCTTGAAGCCTTACCAACTAGTCTCACTAAGATTGGGGTGGGGAGGGTGAAAGAATGCAAAAGAGAAAAATTCAGTTCTACATGTTGTCCTACCCCCACCTGTGCTGCTGAGAAAAGATCTAACACTGAGATTGCTGGTTACCAGGACCCTTGTTGAAAATAAAATGACTAGAAGAATTTTGCCAAGAGTTAAGATCTGTTGTATTAGGTCAGATCAGTTGTTCTACTACTCCAATGGCTTGTCTTCAACCGTAGCTGGTACCACATGCTTTAATGAAAGGGGCCAGAAATCATTTGGACAACTATGAAATAACCTGCTAATAAGAGAAGGTTTCTTCCTAAAATGAGGACAGCTACACTGCATTTACACTAGGATTTTCTAAAGCCTTAATCCCAAACAGGTGCAGCTCCACTACTGGTAGTGACAAGGCTCAGGCATCTTTACTACTACTCAGAATGGGGCTTTCTTAATACAAGTCTTGTCAACACCACATGTCTGCTGCCAAAAGTGAAACTATGTACACTGGGAATTATTAATACAAAAAATGTTAATATATGATGAGACAACCACTGAGGGCTGGTCTATGAAGCATGTGAATTTGTATTCCTCCTATATTTTTTGTTTAATGTAACTAGGATGTTTTTATCCAAAGGTGTCTAATCCTTTATGGAGTCTGACTAAGCTCTTGATCTCAAATACCTTGCAGCAATGATTATTCTAGGTTACATTTGCACTTGGTGTAATTATTTCCTTGCCATTACTGATTTGTCAGGGTGGATAAAAATCAATGATTTTTTTTTTTTAAACTTAAATTGGATTTTTGATTTAAAATTGGATTTTTTTGATTAGATAAAATGCTTTTTGAGGAAAAACTTAAGATGTATCTTAATTAAAACTATTATAGCTCAAACGTATCTCATCATGGAATAGGGATTATAAATTCTATAGTACAAGACAATATATTAATGTAATGTTTAAGAAAAGTTTTGTAAATGAGTTCCAATAGTTCATGGATTAGGGATCCAATTTTATGGGGTTCCATATGCTTCTGTATAGATTTAGGTTAATCTTTCTATTTACCCAATGGGACTCAGTGCTCAGTCTACAAGATTCCATCGGAGATTCCTAGTTTTGCAGTTCTCAAACAGTGGATGTGTGTGTCCAGAGGTAACATGCTTGTTAACAGCAAAAATGTTTTTAAATAAATCAATATATAGAGTTGAGAAATAGCAATTATATTGTCCCTCTGCAAATTTGTGTACACAGAGTCAATCCCTTACCTCTCTCTAAAAGTGCAAAGTTTCAAAAAGTTCAATGAATAGAAGATTGTTCAGGGCAGAATAGATCTGGACAAGGAGAAGAAGTCTAGAGATAAATGTGAGAAGCGAGGGACATATGCTTGTTTTGTTAAAATATACGTTTGCTGTTGAAGAAAAAAAATCTAGAATACTTGACATTTAAATTGTTTTAGTTGTCTGTCTGGTGATGTTCTCCTCCTAATACAGCATATCAAGAAAATCCTCCAAATATTAAATGATTAACATGTTGTATTGGAGATATTTATGAAGTCATTGGGAGGTGAACTATCTGCTTCAATTACCTTTGGTAAATGAAATAATCAATCATTCATTTTAAGATACAGCTGTAAAACTAATCTGAAAAGTTTTCAAAATAAATCACTGTTTAAAAATGCATAGTGTGTACCTTCTAAAAATGAAACCTACATCTATCTGAGTTGTGAAGAATATGAATTAAGGTTTACCAACCAATAAGAATGCACTTTTATGTAGAAAACCATGATTAAATAGAGTCTTCCTGACTAATGATTTAAATCAAATTCATCCTGTTTGTATACCAACATTACCTAAAGGCTCTAATCGGCATAAGTTCCTGTACTGTACAAAGATTTTACATATTCTAATGTTCTCAATATTCTTGTGTGTGATAAAGTTGTAAAGTCAAGCACTCAAAAGTTAGGAAATGCTAAAATTAAGGTTACCCATGCAACCTTAATTCAGCCCTCTTGTGTGTATTCATCATTATACAGTCTTTAATTACATGGTCACATACTCCCTCTCCTTCTGCCCTCCCACCCCGAACCCCTGATTTATTCAGTGTAAAGAATGATTTTGCTCTGGAGATGAATCGGAGACTTGCCTGGAGGGCCCCTGCTTCATTTACTGCTGAAGTGTATAGTCAATGAGGCAGGGACTGCAGGAAGAGAAACTACGACCTCACAGATAAGGGAGCTGAACACTACCCTGGAGACCTGGATTCTATCCCTGACTCAGCTGGAGAATTCCTACATGAGGCTAAGCAAGTCTTTTAAAACTTTTCTTAGATGGTCAATAGTTAGAGGTTCATTTTCAGGGTGTCTGACTTGCCCAAGTGCTGAGCACTTGCAGTTGCAAATGAAGTACATCTCTATCTCGATACAACGCTGTCCTCGGGAGCCAAAAAAATCTTACCATGTTATAGGTGAAACTGCGTTATATCGAACTTGCTTTGATCCACCAGAGTGTGCAGCTCCCCCCCCCCAGCACTGCTTTACCGCATTATATCAGAATTCATGTTACATCGGGTTGGTTATATCGGGGTAGAGGTGTACTATATAATGCTACGTTTCAGAGTGGTATCCGTGTTGTTCTTTTTGCTGATACAGACTAAGTACTTGTGGCACCTTAGAGACTAACAGATTTATTTAACATAAGCCTGTTAGTCTCTAAGGTGCCACAAGTACTCCTCGTTCTTTATATAATGCTAGTCGCTCTGGAATCAAAAATAAGGATCTATACATCACAAATTGAGCACCCAAAGTTAGTGGATACTTTTGTGCTAGTCTTTGTGCCTCAGTTTTGCATCTGTAAAATGGGGATAATAACCTCCTCACCACACAGTGCATTGTGAAAATATCTGAGAACTTCAAGTTTAATGAAATTCTCAGATACTATAGTGATAACCCCATAAGGAAATTAATAATTCTGTCTTCAGAAGCAGGGTTTGAGTAGTGTGCCATAAGCCATGGGGCCATACACTGAACAAGTGCTAAGTCAGGGGCCACTCCACGTGGCTCTTGGAAGCCATAGCATGGCCCGCTCCTCCAATGGGAGCTGCAGGTGCGGTGCCTGCAGATGGAGCAGCATGCAGAGCCACCTGGCTGCACCTCCGTGTAGGAGCCGGAGAAGGGACATGCCACTGCTTCTGGGAGCTGCTTGAGGTAAGCGGTGCTCAGAGACAGCACCCCTGAGCCTTTCCCCATGCCCCAACCCCCTGCCGTGATCCCTCTCCCGCTCTACAAACCCCTCAATCCCCTAGAGCACCGTCCTGCACCCCAAACTCATCCCCAGCCCCACCCCAGAGCCCACACCCCCAGCCAGAACCTGAACCCCTTCCCCAGCCCTGATCCCTCTCCTGCCCTCCAAACCCAGCCAGAGCACCCTCCTAGACCCCAAACTCCTCATCCTCAGCCCCACCCCAGAGACCACATCCCCCAACTGGAGCCCTCACCCCCTCTCGCAGCCCAACCTCAATTTTGTGAGCATTCATGGTCTGTCATACAATTTATATTCCCAGATGTGGTCCTCAGGCCAAAAAGTTTGCCCACCCCTGATCTACCCTGTGCATGCCTCTCCCCCTCAATCTACAGTCACACCGTCCTACCCATCTACATTCCCCTTCCCCACCAGCTCACAATCTCAGGTCTTGTCTACACTGGTAATTAACAGCGCTGCAACTTTCTCGCTCAGGGGTGTTAAACAACCTCCTGAGCACAGCAGTTGTAAAGCACCAGTGTAAACATTGACCCAGTGCTGGGAGCCGCGCCCCTCGTTAAGGTGTTTTTTTTAAGAGCGCTGGGAGTGACCACACAAGGCATGTTAAAGCGCTGCCGCGGCAGCACTTTAACACTTCCAGTGTAGACAAGCCCTAAGGGCTGGTCCACACTAACCCCCACTTCGAACTAAGATAGTTCGACTTCAGCTACGTTATTCACGTAGCTGAAGTCGAACTATCTTAGTTCGAACTTACCACGGGTCCACACGCGGCGGGCAGGCTCCCCCGTCGACTCCTCTCACCGAGCAGGAGTACCGGCGTCGACAGTGAGCACTTCCGGGATCGATCCCAGAAGATCAATTGCTTACCGCTGGACCCGGAGGTAAGTATAGACGTACCCTAAGTGTGCCCACTCCCCAAGCTCCTTGTCCTAATCTTTGTTCAATCGGTCTCAGTTCTCCCCCCATACCCTGACTCTTCGTAGAGCTCTCTATCCTCCACCCCAATGGTTCCCAGTCTTTTCCCAAAATCCTCCAGGCTCTTTGTCTCAGTCTACTCCCCTCCCAACCCTCAGGCAGGCCTCCCTCTTGTCCCCTTTGCATTAGAATCACACAGTTTCTTCCACCAAACTGCCTGAGCCCAGAAGTTAGGGAAGGTTCACTGAGAACACAGGACACAGTTTCCTTGCTCTCAGCCTGAGGCAGACATCCAGCATGAAAAATTTCAGCCCAGCTGATTAAAGTTCAGCAAAATTATAAGCAAATGAAAAAGTGGTCTGATCATGGGTAATGCTGAACAAGCTGCCTGTGAAAAGAAAAAAATCCCTGCCCCAAACACCAAGTTTAATTTGAAACAAAATGCAACAGTATGAGGGAAAAGGGGCAGAGGAGGAGTGTAATGAGATCACAGATAAGTTAACTGTATTCACAGCCTGATATTGTAAATCCTTGAAGATTTTTTTAAATCTACATTCTCAAGTGCTGCTCAACCAGCCATCATTAGTTGACAGTTCTCTTTTTCCTACATATTTTAAGTTTGCCTTTCCACTTTGTGCCCCCCCACTTCTTGTATTAAGAGAAAGTGAATAGGCACACCTGACTGATCATACACAAATCAAAACCCTTGAGAGCAACTCCTGCACCCAGAGCACATTAGAGATCCAGAAACTCACTATGTTAACTATGAACTGAAGTCTTGTATTGAAGTTTGAACAGGGAATACAGCAGAAAGCTTCCACACACTTAGTCTGCCCCTTATGGCTAAACAGAGCTCGAGTTATTGAGTTAATATTAGGGCTCTATGTTCTGCAACTATGTTAGTAAGGCTGCATGGTCCTAAGATGTTAATTTTTAACCAATGCTATTAAAAAGCAACAATTTTTTGGATTGCTAAACTACAATTATTTATCTCTAGACAGTTAACATTTCAGTTGTCTCCATGACGAATCCCCAACAGCAGGAGACTATTACTTAAATAGCTCCCCCTCCAAAATAAGGAAAGATTAGCATGCTATATCAGTTACCAAGCACTGAGGTGTTAATCCCACTATGTAAGCCACAACCAACTGTACTATTTTCAAACTGGAACAAGTTCCCAGTAAGATAATTTATTGTAATTTTTATGCTAAAAGTACTTCACCATCAGACACACAATAAACCTCTAGTTTATTGTTCTTGCAACTGTTACATAACCCATGCAATAATATTCTTCACTGTAGTCACGGCAGCAGTGTGGGTTTTTTTGGTCTTTTAGGAAAAGTATTGGAGCTGTGTGTTCAGTTGTTTTAAAAGGTCACCTGCAAAGGATTTTTTTAGTTTCTTGACCCAAGCTGTACTACATTTTTGTTTCTTTATGATGTACAAGAGAGGACCAAAAAAATCTGTCTACATTTGATATTTTACTGCTGGGTTTTTTTGGTGCCTCAGAATTGTGAAGCACGTCAAGTCCGGCTTTCCCTGGTTTTGCAGGAAATGTTCTTGAAGGAAGAAACATTAAGCTTTAAAGAAAGACAGCCTCTCAGCTTCTACTCAGGCATTTGACTTCAGCATTAGAACAAAAAGTAAATTTAACACATAAAAATCCCTTCCTCTTTCAATTGCTCAGCTTTCAGTTTCTTGACCCAAGCTGTACTAATTTCACCCAAGCTGTACTAGTGTACTCACTATACTACTTGTCTGAATTTCTAGTGTTAAAGAAGAAGAAGAGGATAGATTTGTTCTGGACACTCTCTTGTTTCCCCTTTCACAAGTCACCTTTAAAAGATACAGGATTTTAGTCACCTGGATTATAAACATCAAAAGAACTACAACTCAAAACTCAACCTAGCAATGATTGATTATTTATTACAAGTCTTTTATATGAGGCCCATCCCCATGGTATTTTGATGTATTTTAGATTACAAGCAAAATTATTTCCTCTCAAATAATGTTTAAATAAAGTTTACCCAGTATAGGCAAGGCCTGCATGTCCATCACCCCACTTTTTCCTTGCATGCATACTTGCGGGGTTGAACCGGCTTTCTTAGATTGCTGGTTCTTACCCAAACACGTGCACTGAACAAGGCACTTCCCTATAGCATATCCACTCAGATACAGGTAAGTACAGTCACACTTAAAGCATTCCTTAGATCAAATCATTAAGTATTTTTTTCCTTCAAAAAGAAAAGAAAATAGACTTAGTAACAATCCACCAGTGTGAACAGAAACGTTCACACTTGTCTGAGTTATTTCAATGCAACAAACTCTGTAGGAGAGCTGTAGGTTTGTTTAGATCACAAAGACAGTCTTGTGGAAAGAAGCCTGACTCTCTCTTCCTTTGATGAAGTTTAAGTTTCGGGACATTAAAGTCATGGGCAAATTGGTCTAAAGATTAGTAACTTACTTACTTAATTCCATTTCTTTTTAAACAACACACACAAAGACAACTTTTTTAGCCAACTTGAGTTACAGCATAAGAACCTGGCATACTACAAACACGAAAGATGTTATTACCATATTATTTTATTCTGCATGTTATAAATAAGCATCCATCGGACGATTTGCCATCCAGCAACTTCACTACTAAAGTTTACCGAGGCATCAACAAGACACCTCGATCTCCCAGCCTAGCCAAACATCTTAGTCCCGCAGATGCTCCTTGCGCTGGCAGCCGACACTCAGCGAGCCCCCGAGCTGCAGGGCGAAGTGGGCTGTGCCAGACAACGGAGTACGCCCTAGTTTGAAGTTACTAGGAAAGGAAATCCCTCTGGCAGAGCGCCCCTCTCCCTAAGCACGGGGCAGAGACCCGAGCGCCCCGCCGAGTGAAGACCCCCGGGGGAAGACGTCTGCGCCGAGGAGCTCGTATCGGCCACCCAGAGCCGCTGTTGCCCCACGCGGGGGCCGCCAGGAACTCTGGGTGAGAGGAAAGCACCGAGGTCTCCCCTAAACCGAGTTAAACCTCCGCAGACAGGCCGGGGCCGCCAGGGCGCGCTCCGCACCTCCGATAGAGCGGGAGGCGGCGCACGCCGCCTGCCTACGGCCAGCTCCCCGGGGACGGGTCTACATGCGCGGGAAGGGAAAGACTGAGGAGCGGGAGCACGGGCGGTGGTCAGTGTCCGCCCCAGTCCTTTGTACTGCAGCGCTGGGGTCACCCGAGCGGCAGGGGGATGGTCTCCTACCCGGCCGGGGGCGGCTCCTCCTCTGCTTCTGGCGCCGAGCGGGGTGGGCTCCCTCTCCTCGTCGCTGGAGAAGTCGGGCTGGGCGAGCGCGGCGGGCGCGTTGCGGGCGGTGAGGTGCTGCAGGTAGAGCTGCACATACACGTCCTTGCGCTGCTCGCCGCCCGGCAGGCTCACATTGTTGGCGATCAGCTCACTCTTCAGCTTCTCTTTGGTCAGCACCGACGGGTCCGCCAGGAACTCGGGCATCGCCGGCCTCTGCCGCCCTCCCGGGAGAGACACCAACAAAGGGGGGGGGGGGAGAATCGCCTCCCCTGCCCAGCGCAATGAACCCAACAACTCGCGGCGCGCTCGGCGAGAGCTTCGCCGACCTCCAATAAAGCGTGTCCGGATTGGCCGGGCGAGTCACGAAGTTGGGCTGCTATTGGCTGCGGGCTTGAGTGGGGAGCGGCGCAAGGGCTCCACCAGCAGTAGTGCTTTGCGCGAAGAGTAGTAACGCAGTTTAAATTCGGCTCAGGCGGGAGAGGCGCTGGCGTTATGCCGTCTCCCTCCCCCAGGCGGGGAGGTGCCATGGTCTAGACGCCTCCCCCAGGAGAGGCGCTCCCGCCGCCGCTAACCCCCCGCCCATACGCAGAGGAGGTCGAGGTCTTTGCAGTTGCAGAAGGGCAGGGGCGAGACCCTCTGGCTGGGGAGGAGTTGCCCCGACTCTTCTGTAGTCGCTCTCTGGGAGAGGAGCACAGAGGGTTTTGCTGCCGGTGTTTCAGTGAGACATTTAAGAACCTCCTAGAGCCCGGCTGAAGTCTCCCATTGGTCGCGTGGGCCCGCGGCAGGTCGTCTGAAGCCAGCCCCAGTGGCGCGATCAGCCCTACACAGCACCGCTTGTCCCATGTGTGTCCTTTGCTTTTCAAAACTGTCACTTTCAGAGGCATTGTGAAGTGCCTCCTCACACGCGGGCCTGGCCTTCCTGGATTCTTCAGGAAACATCTTTGATCTGGGCACCGAGCGGGCGGAGGAGATAAAATCCAGCCAAGACATTGCCCTTGCCATTAAAAGCTGTGAATAGTATATAAAAAGTAAAGAAAGAAATCCCTTCTAGTGTATTGCAAAGCTTGAAAGGGACATTGCCCATTACTTGAGTTCCAATACCACAACTTCCCCAGGCGCATGCCCATGGGGAATAGGCTGCAGGATTGGGACCTTAGATTGCAAGGTCCCTGGGGCAGTGAACCCTGAGCTCCATGCAACTGGCCCTATATCAGACCCCACTGGCTTCAAGGGAATGAGGGTGGGGCCACAGCCTGGGCTAGGGGCGGCTGCTTGTGATGAAAATTAAATTAGATTTTTTTACAGCTTTTTCCAAAATTGCACTTCCCAGAACTAGTGAGGGCTGCTGCACTCTGGTGGATTCATTCCCAAGGTGACAGGCAATTTTTAGGCCCCTAATCTTCCTCTGGGGTTCCCCAGAGCTGTCAGTTTTAAATTGCAGTTGAGGCTCCTTAGAAACCTGTGTATAGATTTCTGAATCAGAAACTGTTCATGATTCCTCCCCACATAGCAACAGCTACTTCGAGGGCAGGGCTGACCAGCTAAGGACTCCCTTTACAGAAGGAGTTTTGACTGCCCTATACACCATCACAGCTCCACCCCGGAACAGATTTTCTGCCATTGGTGAATCAGTGTTGTGCCAGATGAAGTCCATGCTGAAGCTAGCTTGGGAACTTCAGTTACCTTGCAGTGCAAATAACCATTAATGAACTATGATTGTGTGCCTTCATTCTTAATAATTTCACATCTATTGAAGAAAGAGTGTCACAGAGCAAGTAGGATTACAGTATTAAGGTCAGTTTGTAAGAGAATTAATTTGAATTGTGGATGGAGACTGTTTTTCCTTATTGACAGCACTTTAAGCAAGTATTTCTAAACAAAGGTATATTGACCACTGTCATCCATTTCCATCTTTGTATGAAACAAATCATTATTAAACCTCACCCAAGGTTCATACGGATTTGATAGCACATAATGGGTTCTTGGAAATGCTTAAGAAAAACAATCCCTGCCCCAATTTAAAATTAATAATTTGAAATGTAAATAGTATCTTTCATCCAGAACAACCTCAAAGTGCTTCAAAAACTGCAAGCATACATAAACACAGCACTATTGATTTACATCTAACTCTGAGATAAGAAGGCAGCAGCAGAGCAAAACAGCATACTGCACAAAAGCTGTGTCGGAAAGCTAGTTCTGGTCTTACACACTAGTGTAAACCAGGAATAATTCAACTGATGTCAACAGAGTTACACTACTTAAAACGGGGGTTCTCAAACTGGGGGTCGGGACCCCTCGGGGTCACAAGGTTATTACACGGGGGGGACGTGAGCTGTCAGCCTCCACCACAAACCCTGCTTTCCCTCCCTCCAGCATATATAATGGTGGTAGATATATAAAAAATTGTTTTTAATTTATAAGGGGTGGGGGGTCGCACTCAAATGCTTGCTATGTGAAAGGGGTCACCAGTACGAAAGTTTGAGAACCACTCACTTAAAAGCTTGCAAGGAGAGAATCGTCTTTGGAAAATGTTGATCAAAGCCATCAGTAAAAACCCCTTCATGTTACAAAAAGTGCCATTGATACTATTGAAAGTCTGTGCAGACAATAACATGATTTCTGTATTTAAGATCTCTAGTTAGGTTTCCCCTGCTGCCCCTTAGCAGGATTAAGCTGCTTCTCATACTAGACTGTGCATATTTTCATAATATCATTGGTTCTCTCTTTTCTGTGTGTGCTTCCTCCAACAGTGAAATAGTTAAAAATGTTGGCACTTGTAATTGTTATACTTCCATGTTAACATAGTATTGTGGTCAATAAGCAAACTTCACACCTCTCAAGGCTATTATTACAGACTATCTGCAGACTCAGGTCTTGTCTACACTGCTCCACAGTTTGGACTATGGGCTGTGAACAGCAGTGAGCACCACAGTGCTGTATTGTAACTCCTCCATGTGGATGAAGAGCACTACATTATTGCGCACTAGGACCTGTCTAGTTCACGCCCACAGCATTCACACAGGGCAGTTACAGCGCAACACTTTGGTGTGCATTGCTATTCATACCTGGGAACTGCAGTGGCAGTGTAGACATAGACTATGGTAGACATCACTGCATTGGTTTACACTCAATTTACAATTTGAAGGTTATTTCCCCAACCATATGAACTAGAGGCTAAGGGATTGACTGCACAAAACATTTTTTTCCCAAGGTATATCTATGGCTCAGAGACAGTAGCTACTCTGGCATTATCCCATAGCATAGATGCAGTTTACACCGACAGAACATTGTTTTTTTCCATTGGTGTAGGAACATCACCTCCCCAAATTATGGTAATTATGTCAAAAGAAACATAGACTTTTCACACCACTGAATAATGTTGCTATGTTGACCTAACTTTTAAGTGTAGACTAGTACACTATAATTATACCAATTATACTGGTATAATTATACCAGTATGGTTAAACCACTATAGTTATACTGGTATAATTCCCCCACGCAGGGACTCATCCCTGGTTTACACTTAAAATTTAGATCGACCTAGACACATCACTCAGGGGTATGAAAAATTCAGACCCCTGAGTGCCATATTTAAGTCAATTTAACCACCAGTGTAGACATCTAGACTGATAGAAAAATTCCTCTGCTGCTCGGGTAGGTGGATTACCTATCTCAAAGGAAAAACTTCTGTGCTGCTGTAGTGCCTGCAGACATGCCTTTTATTCTGGGATAAGAGTGGCTTTATTGGTTTAGCTTAAACTACTTAGAAGGCAATATAAGCTAAATTGGAAAAGGGTACTCTTCTACTGCAATAAGAGTGTCCACATGGGGTGTTATACAGGTATAACTATGGCACTTTAAATCACATTCTAATGCATACCAGTAAAACTTCCTCATGTAGACAAGTCCTTAGGGCCAGATTCTTGGCCCCTGAGGTGCACCTTGTACAGGGGAATCCCTGGATGGCATGAAGATGGTATAGCCAGCTCTACATCTCCTAGGTGTAATGGGTGTTTAGAGGCATGCCAGGGATAGGGAAAGAGTAGTAGGTGATATGTCCAGAATCTCCTGCTTCTATTATAATTTATACTGGAGGCCTTGAAGGCCTGTGGCTACTTCTGGGATTAAAGATCAGGTCCACCTAAGGATCTGGCCCTTATTTTTTTAAAATGAGAGCTTAGATTCTGGAGTACCAGACAGTAGCTAGAAAAACATATCAAGTCACTACAAGCCAGCCCAAATGGCCCCCTGCTTCCAATGTTTTTATAGGAAAAAACTGCCAGCATGGTTTATTAGCTAACTTGTATCCTATAGAGTATTGAATGCAAAGCTATTGGCTGGTGACACCTTTTGTGAAGCATTATGTTATTTGAAATTAAGGCTAAATTTGTATCTATCAGTGAGTTCTGTTTTTCAAGGGCTGAATCAGTAATAATCACATTCTCCACTGTCTCTACCTGAGAGACAGGTAGTTGTATTTTACTTATTGTCAAGATATATGCTAACGAGAAGAGGAAAACAGAAGAGAGGGATACAAGTGTGAGATTATGTCCATTTTCAACTGCTGAAAAATTACTGTAAGCCTGCCTAAAAATGTGAAATATGTTGAAAGCAGAAGCCAAAAATACTTTCTGTACAGGACCCTTCCAAATTACCAGAATTCCTCAGCTTTCCAGAAAGTGAGAAGAGATTTCCAGTCAAATACTTTTCTTTGATGCGAGGGGCCGAGGCTGACTAGCTTTTGAATAATCTCAAATCTTGAGTTTAGTGGGAGCTTCCTCTGCTTTATTGATGACCCTTGTTCTATAGCATTGTGAATAAAACAAAAAGTACATTTCATGTTGCATTGTAATGTAAGATTTTTACTTTCTAAGTTTGTGTATTAAAAGATGATTCAGAATGCATTTCCAATGGAGATTTTTGGATGATGATTTAATCTGTTAGAAATTTTAAAGGTATTTTTTCATATTTAACTCTAAGTGCAAAGTAAAGATAACAAAAAATGCAGAAGAGCTCTGTATAAAATAGAAAGCTTGTCTGTCTCACCAACAGAAGTTGGTCCAAAAAAAACCTCACCCACCATGTCTTACTGATGAGAAAAGCATTTAACAGGGAGCTTCAAATTTAAATGTTAAGAATGTGATTTTTCAAAAAAACACCTTGATTTATAAGATTTAGCTATTAAAATGGAAATCCCTTTATCTAAAACACAACTTTAAAAAACATAAAATTGAATTTTAATTTAATCCAGGTGCATGACAAAGTTTGGCAAAGAAAATAAAGGTATTTACTAAGTCTGCAACAGAAGGTGGGAATTGCTATTATAAATAAGAGAAACAGTTGCCTAATCATAATTGTACACTGCAATTATACTTAGTTAAATCACATTGCTTTTCCATGTTCTTGAGTGAATGAAAGAGAAAAAATGAAAAAATTACTTGTACATAATTCTAGTTTTCTCATCAGAAGGTTCATTTTTTAATACACTTGAAATTGAATTTGCAAAATCATACGAAAGAAACATATCTCACTGTAGTGGGCCAAATTCATCTCTGGTGTAACTCCATTAATTAAAACAGAGTTACTCCATGGCTGAATTTGCCTAATCTGTTTTACTCAAGCATAAAAATTCCCAAATGATGATTTACTCGTATGGAAAAAGAAATCACAACTGAATTGTATTAATATTTTAAACTTTTTGCTACTGGCATTTTGACAGACACAGCCCTAAGCGAATGAGGACTGAAAATAGAAGTATCAGTTCCTACTTTGAGTGAACTGACAGTTCGAAATTATGTAAAAAATGGTTACTTTATAGTTTTCCATGCTGAATCATTTCCAGATGTGAGTTTAAACTTGATAATATACAAACAGTAACTCAGAAATTCTAGTCACCATCCATAAAACTACTATTGTAAGCTTAAAGGGTCATTTCTTAGATTTTTTTTTCCAGCTTAGAGAAATATTTTTCTCCATAGTAATATAACAAAAATGTATACAATAAGCTTTTCAGGTTGATAGCTATAATACACTAACCCCTCCATTCTTAGGACACATGTTTAGATCTGGTCACAAGTGACATGTGCTTTGTGGTTTCACCTTAGTTCCTAGGGGATGTTTGTCTACATCATAGCTACATCGTAGTCTGGCACAATATGCAGTTTCCGTTCCAGAGAAGCTATGGACTAGTATCAGTTAGTTCAGAGGACTTGCTCACACTATGCCAACCTCCAACTAGTTCTAGTCATCTCTCACTTTCATAAATGTTTGCAAATTCATTCCATATACCATTTTATAAAAAAGATTATCTATAATTGTTTTGTGAAGATGTACATGTGTACTAGAATTTCAGTGTTTCTCAGCAACTGGTCTGTAGACTAGTGACGGTCCCTGAGATCTCCCTGACAGTTTAGGAAGGCAGCAAGCCAGTCCCTTATATCAAAAAGATTGAGAAACACTGTACTCGATCTCCATTCAAGTGTGTGTTCCCAGCACAAGAGCAGACAGAAACTTCTTTAGTTTAATGTTCCAAAGCTGTTGGCTACAGCAGGTGGATATAGCCACCATAAGTGTTCCCAAGCAACAGTTCCTATATAAGCAAGAGTTTTAATGTTATGAAATTTGGGGAAGAGTAACAGAATTACAGACCCCTAACCTCAGAAGAGGTGAGTGTAAGGGCTCTGTTCTAAATGGCAGTATATCTTCAGAGAATAACAATTACAAGCACACAATTATCTCTTCTTCAAAGATACAACATATGCTGTGGGATGTCTCTATTCTTGGAGAATCTAAAGCTAATGCCAATAGGTCAACCTTGATTTTTGCCATGGGGCTGAGTCCAAGCAATAATCCTTTGTAAATGTTTTCAAAAGAGTTGTGTGTGGCCACCTTATAAAGCTCCTGGCGCCTCATTCTCCCACTTCAGTGTGAGTCTGTCATAACCTTTTGAAGGAGAGTAGGCCCTCCAGATGTCAACTGACTGCATGTTAGCTACAGAAGTATGTATTCCTTGGACTGAATGTGCCTTGACATGGCCATGAAGTTGCAGGCCTGGCGAGGTACAGCTAGGGGTGCCAACTTTCTAGTCACACAAAACTGAACACCCTTGCCCTGCCCCCTGCCCTGCTCATTTCCAAGGCCCCGCCCCAACCATTCTCCAAGGCCCCGCCCCCTCTCACTCCATCCCCCCTCCCTCTGTCGCTCACTCTCCACATCCTCACTAGCTCATTTTCACTGGACTGGGGCAGGGGGTTAGGGTGCAGGAGGGGGTGAGGGCTCCGGCTGAGGATGCAGGCTCTGGGGTGGGGCCAGGGATGAGAGGTTTGGGGTTCAGACTGGGGGGGGGGTAGAGCTGAGGGGTTTGGAGTATGGGAGGTGACTATGGGCTGAGGCACGTGGTTGCGGTGTGGGAGGGGGTATGGCTCTGGCCTGGGGGTGCAGGTTCCAGGGTAGGGCCAGAAATGAGGGATTCGGGGTGCAGGAGGGGGCTCTGGGCTGGAGCAGGGGGTTGGGTACAGGCGGGGGTGAGGGCTCTGGCTGGGGGTGCGGGATCTGGTGTGGGGCCAAGAATGAGGGATTTGGGGTCCAGGGTGGGGCAGGGGTTTGGGGTGTGGAAGGGGGCAGGGGGGCAGGCTCTGGGTGGTTCTTACCTCAGGCAGCTCCCGGAAGCAGCAGCATGTCCCCCCTCCGGCTCGTACGCGGAAGCACGGCCAGGCAGCTCTGCGTGCTACCCCATCTGCATGCGCCACTCCCGTAGCTCCCATTGGCCACAGTTCCCAGCCAATGGGAGCTGCAGAGCTGGCGTTTGGGGTACTTCTAACAGCCTGGTCAGCAATGCTGACCGGAGCCACCAGGTCCCTTTACGACCGGGTGTTCTGGTCGAAAACCGGACACCTGGCAACCCTAGGAACAGCAGTGAGAGATATAGACAGATAGCTTTTTAGACATGGTTCTTTTGGAGACAGAATCTATTGTATTGTTAAGGGAACACAAAGCTGGATAGACTTTCCATGACTATTAGTCTAATCCAGGTAAAAGCTTAGAAGCCTAGGGAAAGTCAAAAGTCTGAATTTGTAAAGAAGGGTCTCACTGGCATGAAGAAGGCAGACAAATTGGTTGACAGATTTAGGTAGATTTAATCTTTTTTTTTTTTTTTTTTTAGATTTAAGAAGCATGCCAGTTGTCTCTGCCTCCGGGCAGATGCACTTACAATCACATTTTTTAAATTATACTGCCTTTGCCAACAATTAACTGTAAAAAGGCCGCTCCCCAAATTTTCTTGTACCACAATGAGACGTATAAACTCATATGGAACAACCCAAGCCAATTACATAATATAATGCTGTGTTGTTAAAACGTCAATCTCTTTGAAAAACTTGCAACCCCCTGAAAATGTAACCCCTGTAATAGCCAGTGAATGACTCTCCAGTACATGTAATGGAGGGCACCTAGCAGAAGATACTAATGCTTGCAGCAGCAGCAGCACTTTAATGTGCCTTGTGTGGTCGTGGTACAGTGCTGGGAGAGAGCCCTCCTAGCGCTCTAAAAAAACCACCTCAATAAGGGGCACTGTTTATACTGGCGCTTTACAGGACTGCAACTTGCTGCGCTCAGGAGGGTCTTTTTTCACACCCCTGAGTGAGAAAGTTGCAGCGCTGTTAATTACCAGTGTAGACAAGCCCTAAGCTATCAGGAGGGTGTTAGAGGGATACATGCCGATTTGGCTGTTCCCTATATCCATCTCCTTTTCACTGACAGAGTGAATGCTTGGAAGATGAAACAAGGACTTTCTCAGGACTGATGTTGATGGGAAGCTTCTAGCAGAATATGCACCTAATTTGATTTTCCTCTTTATGTTTCTGGAGTAGATTTCCAGGTCTTTAATGTTTAGGAGAAGAAAAGAGAATTATTTTCAAAGCAAGACACACAGAACATTGCTAATTTCAGTAACTTAATTTCTATGATACCACCTGACTGATGTAGATCTAAAACTCACCCAAACCTCTTATCTCATTCTTTTCTGTCATTGTTTAAATGGTACTAAACAATTTTCTCTATACCTAAGGGCTTGTCTACACTTACATTTTATAGCGCTCTAACTTGCTGGCTCAGGGGGGTGAAAAATCACCCCCCTGAGCACAGCAAGTCTGAGCGCTTTAAAGCGCTAGCGTAGACAGACTCCGAGCACTGGGAGGCTTGTGGAGGTGGATTACCAGGAGCACTGGGAGAGCTCTCTCCGACCACATTCGCACTCCCGCAACAGTGCTTTGAAGTTTCCAGTGTAGCCATGCCCGAAGCCTGAAACCTTATTCTTATTTTTGACACCTCTTTCTCCTTCCTCAACATCCAGGCTGTCACCAAATCTTGTAATTTCCTCCTTTATAACTTCATTAAATGCTATCCTTTCTATCCCAGTTGTTAAAATCTTAGTTCTTGTCTTGATCATCTCATGTCTTGGCTACTGTAACTTTCTCCTTCATAGACTTCTTGCCTTTGGCATCTCCCACTCCAATCTGTCCAAAGGCTGCTTTGAAATCATCTGCCTGTCACACCCCTCTAATGTTATCAATGCCTGAAATGCCTTTGTTGACTTTCTCCTTTCACTCCAAATTCAATCTTCTTTTGTTCATCTTCAAGACTCTTTACAACACAGTTCCCTTCCTACATATTTGCTCTCATTTACGCCTCCCCCCACGCCCAGCCCTTAAAACTCCCTTTGTCTTTGCTTCCCTTCTTCTTTTATGCCACTTTCTGAAGTTGAAACAGCCTCCTGCTTCCTGTGTGCGAAGCTCCCTTCCTCTCTTCTTACAAACAAATCCCTTTACAAATTGAAAACAAAAATCACTCTTTTTACCTACCCTGCTAGCTCTTTCTTGAGAATATCTCCTCACTTTCATGTGTGCATACTGGTGTCTTTATATAATATCTATCTAATTTAAATGGTAAAATCTTTGGCACAAGGACTAAGTAAAAAACCACTCTTATACATTCTATAAATAAAGACATAATAACAATTTTATCTGATGGGATCTTTACTATTATATTAGTGCAGCAATAATCATTCACTATGGCCCTGAGTCAGCTAAGCACTTTTTCTTAAGCACAAGTAGTTCCATTGAAGCTAAATAGTGATGAACTCATGTGCCTGGTTAAGCATAAACAACGAGGAGTCCTTGTGACACCTTAGAGACTAACAAATTTATTTGGAAATAAGCTTTCGTGGGCTAGACCCCACTTCATCGGATGCATGAAGTGAAAAACACAGGAGCAGGTATAAATACATGAAAGGATGGGGGTGCTTTACCAAGTGTGAGGTCAGTCTAACAAGATAAATCAATTAACAGCAGGATACCAAGGGAGGAAAAATAATTTTTGAAGTGGTAAGAGAGTGGCCCATTACAGACAGTTGACAAGAAGGTGTGAGTAACAGTAGGGAGAAAGTAACAGAGGGTCCTGTGGCACCTTTAAGACTAACAGAAGTATTGGAGCATAAGCTTTCGTGGGTGAATGCCCACTTCATCAGACGCAAGAGTAGGGAGAAATGAGTATTGGGGAAATTAAGTTTAGGTTTTGTAATGACCCAACCACTCCCAGTCTTTATTCAGACCTAATCTGATGGTATCCAGTTTGCAAATTAATTCCAGTTCTGCAGCTTCACCTTGGAGTCTGTTTTTTAAGTTTTTGTTGTTGAAGAATTGCCACTTAAATAACTATGCACTGAAGTGCTTTGCTAAATCAGGGCCTATATCTCTTCCATTCTAATTGATTTAGAAAACAAATTAACTCTATGATTTGGCCAATCTGATGCATGAAACCTGAAAGACTATACAATTAACTAGTATCAGACTGTCAGATGTTAGATATGTTTTAAAGTATCTTCGGATGCATCCGAAGAAGTGGGCTGTAGTCCACGAAAGCTTATGCTCTAATAAATTTGTTAGTCTCTAAGGTGCCACAAGTACTCCTGTTCTTCTTTTTGTGGATACAGACTAACATGGCTGCTACTCTGATACATGATTGAGTCATTTAAATTCCTGGATTTAAAAGTGTCTCTTTATATGTTTAGTATGAAAATAGAATCCTACAGCGAAACACTGCAAGTTGACTGACCACTTTTCACTTATCAATACTTTAAAACATATCTAACATCTGACAGATGCATCCAAAGAAGTGGGCTGTAGTCCACGAAAGCTTATGCTCTAATAAATTTGTTAGTCTCTAAGGGCTTGTCTATACCTACCGCGCTGGTTCGGCGGCAGGCAATCGAACTTCTGGGTTCGATTTATCGCGTCTTGTCTGGACGCGATAAATCGAACTCAGAAGTGCTCCCAGTCGACTCCGGTAATCCTGCTCGCCGCGAGGAGTATGCGGAGTCGACGGGGGAGCCTGCCTGCCGCGTGTGGACGGCGGTAAGTTCGAACTAAGGTACGTCGACTTCAGCTACGTTATTCACGTAGCTGAAGTTGCGTACCTTAGTTCGATTTGGGGGTTTAGTGTAGACCAAGCCTAAGGTGCCACAAGTACTCCTGTTCTTCAATCATGTATGTACATTTCGTTTTCTTTTCACATAATAATCAGTCCCAGGAATGTTTTCTTCCTTATGGATAAAAAGTAAAAACTGTAGAAATAATGTAAAATCAGAATGTTGACTCACAGATACTCTACACCCAAGACAATTTATTTTGGGGCTCAAGGATAGGGCTCCGTGTTTGTCACGGAGGTCACGGATTCCGTGACTTTCTGCAACCTCCGTGACTTCTGTGGCGGCCAGTGTGGCTGACCCCAGGGCTGCCCAAGCAACTGGCTACAGGGCCAGCTGTTCAGGTTGACCTGGGGTCAGCCACACCGGCCGCTGCTGAAGCAGCTCCACAGCCAGCCAATCGGGCATCCCTGCAGCAAGCCGCACCAGCCGCTGTGGAGTGGCCCCAGGGCCAGACACACCAGCCACTGCTCGGGTGGCCCCGGGGACTGCCCGAGCAGCGACCAGTGAGGCTGGCCCAAGGGACTACCTGAGTAGCGGTCCTGGGGGGGTCAGCAGCCGCTGTCAGTGGCCCCTAGCAGCAGTCCCAGGGTGGCTGGAGAAGCTGCTGTTGATGACACTCGGCAGCAGCCGCTGTTGGTGGCCCCCAGCATTGGTCCCTGGGTGGCTGGAGCAGCCACTCCTCAGAGGTCCCCAGCAGCTCCCCGCAGCAGCAGCCTCCCCAGACCTGCCCCACCTCCTCCCAGTAGTGGTCCCCTCCCCCAAGATTTAATCAGGGGTATAAGTCATGGATAGGTCACGGGCTGTGATTTTTTGTTTATTGCCCATGACCTGTCCATGACTTTTACTAAAAATACCCAGGACTAAATCATAGCCTTACTCATGGATGAGTATATTCTGCAGTATAATAACTGCATGGCATCACGATTTGGTCAGAACAATTTTTATTTATTGTCAGGCAAAACCTTTAAGATACCGGAGAGGCTAGATACATCTCCAGGCTTGGACGCCCAAGGAGTATGTCTTTGCTCCATATGTTTACAAGGTCAGTGCCTCAAAGTTATTATTTTTGCAGTTCGCAGTATTCAGGTACCATTCATAATTTTAATGGACAAAGCCAGCTAACCAAACCAAACCAAACCATGCTTAAGTGGTGGCTGAGACGTGGCCTGCCAAAACAGCCCTTCTCCGGAAAATGTAGTTTTACCAGGAAATAGTGATTCTTCCTCAGCTAGTGTCCCTATGGCTGCTGCACTCTAGGTGTCTTTGCATCCCCAATCTGAGGGCCCGGGATGTGGCTACACCTACAGTGGAGCACTCATAGGGGGACACACCTTGAAAAACCATTGTTACTGTGCCAGGTGAGTAACCTTTTCATAGAATATAGAATATCAGGGCTGGAAGGGACCTCAGGAGATCATCTAGTCCAACCCCCTTCTTCTTCGAGTTGTGTCTCTATGGGTGCTCCACTGTAGGTGTATCCATGCACCTCAGATCGGTGCACGCAGTCACAGACACCTAGAGCGGAGCACCCAGCACCCATAGGGAGACACTTCTACTGCACAAGGTGAATAACCTTTCTCACACTCAAATCTTCCTTGAACTGTTCACTCCTCACTAACGCGCCCTTGGGTCCCCCAGCAGGGAGGTGCGTGAATGCGAGATAGCTGTGAACTGTGATTGATGTGAGATGGGGGAAAAGAAATGGGGGTTTTGAGATTTCGTTTTATTGAAAACAGTTTCTTGTCACAGAAATGCTGAAAGCAGGTCTCCTGCTCTGGGACGCTCCCCGTTTTGTAGCTGTGTCCCCGCCCATAGCACCGCTAATGGGCAGTGAGCAGATCAGGGCGAAGGACTGGGAGGCAGCGGGCGTTATGCAGGGCAGGCGGTTGAAGAACCAAAAGAACTTCAATTGACCCCGACGTGATTCGAACACGCAGCCTTCTGATCTGGAGTCAGACGCGCTACCGTTGCGCCACGAGGTCCTGCTGGGCAGTGCGGCGCCCCGCGTTAGAAATCACCAACCGCCGCAATCCAACGGCTGCTCCCTTGCAACTTCGCTGAGTCCCAACTGGCGGAGGCGAAGCGGGCTGGGGACACGGCCCGACAGTGACGGGCTCTGTCCTGCGCGCCCTGACCGTGGCAGGGAACCCCTCGCCCCGGCGTGGGAACGGTCCAATTGCCTCACGTTGGCCCGGCTGCGCTCGCGCGTCCCGCTCCCGGCTCTGACCTGCGGGAGCCTCGCGGCCAGGGCTCCTAACGGCCCCTTCCCCCCAGCCTGGCCCGGTCAGGCACCTCCCCCGCGCACGGAATCTCGGCCGCCCCCCAGTAGACACCCCCTTCCCCCCCACGTGGCGGGACAGCCACCACTGGCCGCAGAGCGAGCGGGAAGAGCCCGGCAGCCTCCCCGAGCAGCCCGCCCAGCCCCCACTGCGCGGCAGCCCCCGCCCCCAGAGAACAACTCCCTCCACTCCCAGCCCCCCACCTATCCCTGGCAGCAACTCACGCACCACCCCGTGCCCCCCATGGCTCCACTTCCGCTCGCTCCCCGCACTCTCTGGACTCCCATGAAGTCCTCAGTACCTCGCCGGGTTAATCTCCTGCCTCTCCAAGCCCAGCGCCCTCACCCGCTCCGTCCGTAGTGGCGCCCGGAAGACTCCCGCTCACTTTTACGCTCAGCACCGCCCTACCAACCCCCGCGGGTTTACAAACGATCGCGGGTTCTGTTCCATCAGCTATAAGTGAGGGCATCTTCGAGCTATTATCACGCAGCTCCTCGTTAGTATAGTGGTAAGTATCCCCGCCTGTCACGCGGGAGACCGGGGTTCGATTCCCCGACGGGGAGGCATTAGTTTTTTAAAACGTTCTCTGTTGAGCATTTTTTTTTTTAAATAAACCAGAACATTAAAGAATTAAAGCATGTTTAAAATGTGAAAGAAATTAACGTTTCTAGTTAGGAACGACATTTTGGTTTTTGTTACCTTAAATAAATAAAATAGTACAGGAATAAAATGTACATTTGCCTCCCCGTCGGGGAATTGAACCCCGGTCTCCCGCGTGACAGGCGGGGATACTAACCACTATACTAACGAGGAATTGGCTGGGAGTGAATCTTGCAAGACGCCTATTTCACATCACTTAGTGAGATTGTTGTAAGGCCCGTTAAAGTCAATGGTGAGATTCCTAGTGACTCCACTGGAATTTGGATCAGATCTTTAATGCACAGTGACCTATCTGATCCCTCTGAGTGAAAGAATTTGCAGAAGATGGTTCAGCCTTTTCTCCATCAGACTTTATTATCCCTTCCCAGCCAGCTGCCTAACTAGGAAAACCACAAGGAAAAAATGGCTGTTCCACACACAGGGGGAACAGTGAGGTTAATCGCAGACAGGAGCGTCGCCAGCTTTTCTGACGTGCTAGGCGGCGGAAGGTCCCGCCCCATGATGCCGCCCCCCCACAGAGACGGCAGAAGGTCCCGCTGCTGAAATACCGCCGTGGTCGCCGCCCCCCAAATTGTAGCGCCCTAGTCGACCACCTAGGTCACCTAATGGGTTGCGCCGGCCCTGATCGCAGAGAGGGCAAGGCGTGTGGCTGGCAAACCACGTAAAATCCAACAAGGATTTTTAGGGCATCTCGTCCTGCCCCAATCTAGTCGAGGAGTCCGGTGGCACCTTAAAGACTAACAGATTTATTTGGGCATAAGCTTTCGTGGGTAAAAAACCCCCCAATTCTTCAGCTGCATGGAGTGAAAATTATAGATATAGGCATAAATATACTGGCAGATGAAGAGAAGGGAGTTACCTTACAAGTGGAGAACCAGTGGACAAGACCAATTCAGTCAGGGTGGATGTGGTCCACTCCCAATTACTGACGAGGGGGTGTCAATACCAAGGGCTTCTGCGCATTGCATCTGTCCCTCTCCACACTGTCCTGTGCGTTGCTTCCAGCCCCCGCAGCCTGCTTGGTTTTGTGGCCACGCTGGTCCTGCACCCAGGAGCACTCGAACCAGCAGATCAGTGCCATAACAAGGGCAAAGCGAGTGAGGCACTTGCCTTGGGCGCGCAAAGCTGAGGAGTGCAGAAAAAGATGATGTCAGTGCGTTTGTCTGCAGACAGGGATCCCTGTACCACTCACAGGTAGGGCTCTGCTGGGGCCTGCCCGCCTCTGGCCTCCTGGCCCATCAGCACACCATGGTGGGGCCAGCCAAGGAAGGCGGACGGACGGCTCTGCTCTGGATAAAGGGGCCACGGTGCCAGCCCCGGGTCTCCCGCCCCTCCGGAAGCAGCGTCAGACACGGGGCGGGCCTGGGGGTTAACCCCTGTGGGCCAAGGCAGGGAGAGGGGCGCTGCTCGGGAGGGGGATGCAGCAGGGTGTGTGGCAATAGGGAGAGGGGCAGGATGGGATGGGGGTGCAGCAGGGCATGGGGCAATAGAGACAGAGGGGCAGGATGGTACGGGGTTCAGCAGGGGCCGGGGTGTAGCAGGTCATGGGGCAGGATGGCATGGGGCAATAGAGACAGAGGAGCAGGATGGGATGGTGGTGCAGCAGGGGATGGGGCAATAGAGACAGAGTGCCTTTGTTTATCATTCCTTATTTCTTATGGAGATCACAGATTGGGCACCTGCGATCTCTATAATATATTAATTTTGTTTAATGTTTAGACGAATTTAATACATTTATTTATGTATTTTTAATTTTTATTCCAGTCTATTGAACAAGACCCTATGAAATTATATGGAAGGGGGAGGGCGCAATTTTATATTCTTGCCTTGGGCGCAAAAATAGCTAGTTACGGCTCTGCAGCCGATTAGCAATTGATGCCGCGGGCAAGAGCACTAACTTCTGCAGGGAAATATACTGACAATGGCGCCGCTTTCCTAGGGCAGGGAGGGCACCCCTACACCCTGAATTCCCGTAACACCTGAACCAGTAGCTGCTCCCGAAAGAGGCTGACTCAGGATGGGGAGCACACTATGCACCAAGCAGCTCTCGCTCTCTTCCAGCCCCGAGTTTGGGTAGGTCATGCACTTTTGCCCCCTTAGCACTGCACGAGGTGGGGCGCAGAGGGCTCACACTTGGGTTGTGTTAGAAGGAAACTGCAGCTGCTGCTACCAGAAAGCACAATCTCCTCTGCATCTCTTGTCACGCACCAGAGTGTGAGAATGTTTTTGCAAGGCTCAGCATTAAGCTAGGTTTTATTTTCAGCTGAGGCCCCTAATGGGATGGGTTCAGGCAGCCATGGCCAGCTTGAATATGTGGCTGTATGTATGGAGCCTGTTGCCAGGGGTGGAAAGAGGGGAACCCCAGTGGGCCATAGCTGGTGTGAAGGCTAAGGACCTCTCATGGACAGGGGTGCTGCAGTACCCTCCCCCACCCCTTGTTCCAGCACCTATGCTCATTGATGGCTTCTCTGGAATCATTCTGTTTGGGTTGGGGTGGGGTTGTTTCATGGTCTTATCCATGGGTTAATTTCACAGTTGCCAACTTTCATGCGGTATATAAGCACCCCAACTTTCACAATAAGGCAAAAATCAAGCTAATCCCATTTCAAAAGAAGGCCAAAACAAGCTAATCCCTAAGAACCCCAACACTCTATGTGACTAGATCCCCCCGGCGTGCAGTCTGGGACTGTGGTGGGCCCACTTTGCACCCCTGACTCTCTTCTCCCCTTGACCCTGCTTGCCAGGAGCCAATAAAAAAAACAAGAAGCAACAAGCCACAAGCCAAAAAACTAGCTAACAAGCAACTCACAGGCCAATTAAGCCAAAAACAAGCCCAATTTCTGTTTTTTTTTTTTTTTTTTGCAGGTTTGGCATATCTGGTTAACTTATCTTCCTCCCATTCCCTAATGGAATAGTTTCGGGGGGGGGTGTCTCTTGGGGGGATCCACCGAGATTTCCTCAATGCAGGCATTGCTGTGGGAGGGGATGATTGGAACCAACTTAATAAAGAGAAAAGAAGCAGTTCACGTGCGTTTGAAACTTGGGATGTGCTCTGGTAAGGGTGGAAGAGGATTTTGTAATGAGAATTTGAGAAGCAACTTGAGTCAGCAGCCAGTGAGGCGAAAGAAGGTCAAACACCTGCTGCCTCACTTTCTAAAAAGGGAAAGAGAAATGGAGACCAATCACTTTGGGATCTGTGAGTGCAAAGTTGAAGGACACTTACAGAAATGATACTGACTCAGTCAGCAGTAGGGTAGTTAAATCAGGAACTATATTTAACTTACCAATTTGTGTCTGGTCAGATGTACAGTAAACATCATATATAAATTGTTATCAGTATAAGCAAAGGTACTGTCTGATTGCAATAATGGAGAAAAATATCTCTGTGGGTAAAAGGAGCCTAGGCCAGATTTTCAATCATGGTGGCTAAAGGGTGGCTCAATTCATATTTAGGCACCTAAATAAAAAAGTGATTTGCAGCTCCTATTGAAGCACCTCTGAAAATCAGGCCACTAATTTAGGTGTTTAACTAGGGTGACCAGATGTCCCTATTTTATAGGGACAGTCCCGATATTTGGGGCTTTTTCTTATATAGGCTCCTATTACCCCATACCTTCTGTCCCAATTTTTCACACTTGCTGTCTGGTCACCCTATGTTTAATCCTTGTAGGTTCCTCATTTTAGGGAGCCAAGTTTGAAAATTTTGAGTTGACAATTGAAAAAGAAGAGTTACTGTAGGGATGCCCTGTTTAGATGAATCACGAAGTCATCCTGTATCTAGCATATCAGAAAAAAAAAATCACATGAAAATTTTACAAATTTCCTAGGCTGCTTTTTTCCCCCTCCTGCCAGCTCTGTGCCCCCAGTGCATGGAGTTCTGGGGACAGTTGGTATGGGCCGGGTTTTTCTAGGTGTAGTGACTCAAGGCAATCCTGCTCATCCTGGCTGCTACAGGCACATAGGAGCTCTCCTCAGCACTGAGGGCCAAAACAGTCCCTTGAAGGCCCAGGATTATGGGGTGGTGGAGAAGCGGGACAAGACACCCGCTCTAAGTCCCTGTGGCAGGCTGTGCGCAAGAACCAAGATTTTCACTGGTGCCATAACTTAAGTGTGACCTGAGGAATTCCTCAGAGCAGACTGCATTTGAGTCTGTTTACACTTTTACAAACATTTATTTGAATGCCTGATTTGATTCGAATATGATCGCCATTGATTCACATCAAATCCCACTCTGTGTATACTCTTTGTGCTGTTTGGATTTTGCTCTGTGCCCTTACACTACAAAATCTGTAGGCACAGGACTCTTTGGCAAGGTCTTAATACTTATATAATGGCATATTAATTTACAGGACTGTCTGCATAATGAGTAGCATATAATTATTAGTCTTGAGTGGTTGCTGTACAGTGCAATGTACACCCATGGTGCTAAATGATTCCCTAATAGTGTTATGCTTATAAGAAGCACACCGGATCTTTTTCAGGGAAAAAAGGCAATATGCCGCATTTATTGAGAATACAGCAGTTAGCATATGCTTCACACACACACACACACACACACACACGTCCTGCCAGTTCATGTTTATAGTTACCAGTCCAGAGTTTGGATCAATCTAGTGGCCAGCCAGATTGGTCGCAGAGGGGAGCCGGGCTCTGTTGGTTGTGATCCAATGCTCCTGGAGACAGTTGTGGCAAGATGAACCCAAAGTCCCATGGCCAAGCACCCTGTTCTTATAGTCTTTTTTCTCTATTGAAGTCTATGGATTTTGCTGTGTCAGTTTGTGACTGGTTACTCCTTAATTGGTGTTGTCTTTTGATGTTAACATTCCAAAACACCTCCGAGAGGGTCATCCTGTCCTGGTTTCGATTTAATCAATTGTCTTGTCTTTAGGGGTGCCAGCCTGCACCTCAGGTTTGTCAGTCTGCCCTTCCTCACTTATGAATGCGCGTTGATGTTTCTCTGGTGTCATTAAGTTTCTTTACTCCTCCTTCCTTGACCATCTGACTTTAACAATGACCTTCACACCTTATCTTTTCCTGATGCATGCATTCCTCATTCACACAAACAGTCTTTTACAGAGACCTTCAAAGGTATACAGCAGTTTTTATGTTGAGCAAGAAAGGCATTGTAAATTATACCCTACTAAATCTTGTAATCAAAACACTTCACATTGTGGCCCAAGCCTTCAACATTCCTCTAATCTCCTTAACATAGATACAATACAAGATCCTGTCTCTAAGGCTAGGTCTACACTACCCGCCTGAATCGGCGAGTAGAAATTGACCTACTCGGGGATGCCTAAGGCTACATCTACACTACGGGGGGGAGTCGATTTAAGATACGCAAATTCAGCTACGTGAATAGCGTAGCTGAATTTGACGTATCGCGGCCGACTTACCCCGCTGTGAGGACCGTGGCAAAATTGACCTCCACGGCTTCCTGTCGACAGCGCTTACTCCCACCTCCACTGGTGGAGTAAGAGCGTTGATTAGGGGATCGATTGTCGCGTCCCGACGGGACGCGATAAATCGATCCCCGAGAGGTCGATTTCTACCCGCCGATTCAGGCGGGTAGTGTAGACCTAGCCTTACTTACTAAACCTTAAAACAAAGACAGGTATATTTAACTAGAGTGCCTCATTTATAATTCATATAGGAAACCATAGTAGACATTATAACTTATCCTAAAACAAAAGGGTGACCATAATCAGTCATAAGGATTATTCTGGTCTGTCCCTGCCTTAACATCAGTACAGACACTGGCAGTCTGTCAGATGTGTTTCTACCAATGTCCCAGAGGGTCATTCCTTTCTGCTATTCAAAAAAGGGTGGCTGGCAGGATGATCAAATCATACATTAATTCTTATAGTACAAATATAAAATCCTGCTCCTACAATAGCAGTGTTTCAGTACTGCTACACTTTGATCAGACTGCAAAATAAAAGTTTTAGAAATAATTGCAAATGATTTTTTACAGTTTTTAAGAGAGAAAGGCTGAAGCACTGTGGCAAGTGAACAGTTCAAATGCATTGACTGTTAAACTGCAATGCATTGATAAAACACATGTAGTATTTTGTTTTTAGCAAAAAA
The DNA here is from genome assembly GCF_011386835.1 of Chrysemys picta bellii. Classification (NCBI taxonomy): domain Eukaryota; kingdom Metazoa; phylum Chordata; order Testudines; family Emydidae; genus Chrysemys; species Chrysemys picta. The sequence goes on along the minus strand of NC_088791.1, from coordinate 85,887,977 downwards.
TAAGCACACTTTCTTTTTAATTTATTTCAGTGTGCATTAACAGATGCTATTAGTTGGTGGGAAGAAGATTAGAAATTTACTTCGAAGATAAATACTGTGTTAAATAATAAACATTTTTTATTTCTACTGTTTTGTATGATTATCTTTCATTGATCTCTTTGGAAAAAGAAGCTGGCGTTTCAAGTTATCAGCAGTACAAGCTCCCTCTAGTGGTGCTCAGAACTGCTCAGCTTCGTAGTTAGTGAATTTAAGAATTCAAAACGATTTGGAATTCAGACAATAAGGCTATTAATTTATTTTAGTTATTGTGAAAAAGAAAACTGGGGAAAATCAACCCCCTTAGACACAAACGTATACTGAGATTAGAGCAAATTAACTCCCTCTTCCGCCCCTGGTGCTTTGTTAAATTCTAGACATCTGGGAAAGAGAATAATTGAAACGTCGCTAACTTCCACCCTCACATTCTATGCACTTAATCAATCCATAAATAGCAAACATTTTGTTCATGCTTTCATCTGGAAATTGGGGGGGAAATATAAAAAAACACTTTACGATGGAATTTGAGGTTTCACTTTGCAACATAAAGCATTAAGGGTTTTCTTTTCGTTTCAAGTTGCATTATTGTGAAAAATAGCCCTTTTGGAAATTAAGTCCTTGTCAAGGGGTCAGACTGGTTCTTGCCAGATCTAAAACAGAAACACATTGAAGCCTGATTTTTTCCACGTGCAATTAATAAAAAAAGGGGAAGGAATTAGTCTTTCCTCTACTTTTATGAGTGGAAGGGACCCAGTTTTAGGGTATTTTGCAAAGGGTGAGGCCAGTTTTGCAATATCATCCTTTTGCCTATTCTGCCACACATTTTCAGCCTAGCAAAAGCGCCTGCCTGATCACATAGTGTTTGGATGTACATCACCAGAGCCTCCCAGCTCCGTGGGGTTCGTACCCATCACCATTGTACACTGTATGCCCCACAAGGCACTGAAACCTGAGCCTGCCTCCTCCCTGTGGCTGAGGGAGAAGAGTGACAGACAGGAAGCAGGGCTGTCAATTTTGGCCCCTGTTACACTCTGACACCCCAATATTCACCACTGTCATGTAATTAGGATATGTCTTATACAAAGTATGCCTTGTGAAGTGTCATTCTAAAAAGTCTTGATCTGCTAGACAGTAATGTCTCGTTGGATTGTATGTGCTATCATCATGTGTGAAGTTATGAAGTTTGACTATGTCTGTGTTGCTGAAACATGTCCTGAGGTCGAAAACACCCACAAGCAGCCTTTCAGGTATGACAGTAAAAAGGCCAAACAATGTTAATGGCTTATTGAGGAAATGCACACAAGCACAAGGATTACCCCAGGAACTGTGTGCAATAGAAACCTCTCAGAGATAGCACTACACAATGGGAACTGTTTAACCCAGGTCACAGCAAAAGAGTTTTCCAGCTAGTGAGAAGAAGATATAAAAGGGGGGGAAATTACATTATGGGGCGACCTCACTCTCCCTACAATAACACACCTGGAAATACCCTGAGGAACAAAGACTGAACTGTGGGAAGTGATGGTCCCAGGCTAGAAGGATTTTTATCCTGTGTATGAAAACCTGGGAAAGCCAAGGCAACTTGTGCTTTAAGAATCTGCCAGCCTGTTTATCACTGATGGTGAGAATTTGCTAATTTATATCCTACCTGTCTAGTGTGTTAAGCTCAGTTTGCGGTTTTTGTTTATTTACTAAAGTAATCTGCTTTGATCTGTTTGCAATCCCTTATAATTACTTAAATTTTACTTTTTATAGTTAATAAACTTATTTCTTGTTTATGACATAATCCAGTTTGTGCAATTTATAACTGGGGGGCAAGAAGTTGTGCATATATCTCTCCACATTGAGGGAGAGGGTGATTTTTATGAGCTTGCGCTGTGCAGATTTTTCTATATACCGCAAGACAATATTATTTTGGGTTAACTCCCCAAAGGGGGTGTACACATGAGTGCTCGGTGAATCTCCGAGCTGAACCCTCTCACACAGAGCTGACTTCAGTCTGTGTCTGCAGCTGGGTGTGGTCTTACCCCTGTGTGTGTGCTAGCGAAGCCTTGAGGGCCTGGCACACCATAAACAGGGTGAGGAAGCCCAGGCTATGGAACGGGCGGGCTCAGTGAAACCCCAGCACATCAGCTGGCGTCCCAGATGGGGGGGTCCAACCCATCACAACCCCCTACTCTGATCAGCTTAACTGGGTCAAATTTCTTTGGACTGATATACCACTTTACAAGGCATATGACTAGAGAAGATAGAGAAGAAGACCTCAGGGATAAATTGTAATAAAGGACAGAGATGGCGGTTCAGGAAAAATTTCTTTCAGGATAGGGTCCCAACCAATATGGATTATAGTTTGATGATTCCCTGTATGGGTTTCAGTGTGGGGTGGAAGGTGACAGCTAGGGGTCTGAGGTTGGAAGAGGTTTTTATTTCCGTATTGAAGTAGGTTCTCTCTGGGTATTTGGGTGGCCCCTTCCAATTCACTTTGAATGGTCCCTTGAAATATGTATTAACTACTTACACTAAACATCTTTTCCACCTACCTGAAGAAGAGCTCTGTGTGATCTTGAAATCTTCTCTCTTTCACCAACAGAAGTTGGTCCAATAAGAGATATTACCTCACCCACCTTGTCTCTCTAATACCCTGAGACCAATACGGCTACAACAACACTGCATACAAACTTTACAAACATATTTGCTTCTGAGCTGAGAGCGCACCTGAGAGGTTTCAGCCCAATGGCTCTTTTCATTTAAAAGTTAAAAACGACTGTAAATGGGAGTGCTGTGTCAACCATAACTATAGATCAGGAGCTGAGACAGTGTATGTGCAGTTAAGTACTGCCCAAAGCAATTTGCGTTAATGAGAGAACCTGACTCTTGCTATTCCTAAATTAGGGGCATGCTAATGAGGCCTTTTCAAAGCCTTGAAAGAGATGAAGAGTGAGCATTGTATTTAGAAGCATGAAAACATGCTTAGAATCTGAATTCACATTATTGTGTATAAGCAAAGAACATAAGAATTTAAGAACAGCCATACTGGTTCAGACCAAAGGTCCATCTAGCCCAATATCCAGTCTTCCGACAGTGGTCAATGCAAGATGCCCCTGAGAGAATGAACAGAACAGAGAAGAGGAACCAGAGCATTTTAGGAATACAGAATATAAATTTGCTACGCCCTAGTGATTAGAAGAATATCATCAACAATAAAATCAAAATACAAAGAGGGACCAGTAACCCCTAAAGGAGTAGGGGAGTTAAACAACTAACACGCTCACGGATTTATTATTTTTTAATTCTTACAGATGATTGGTAAATGATGCTACCATTCTTGTAATTTCCATCTATTTTTTTAATAGAATGTGGCTCAACCCCACATTCCCTACAGCGGAGCAGCCTATGTAGGAGATAGGAAATTATATGAGGTTGTCCTTGTGGAGTTTCCTCTGGACTGTCCACTTATGGAAAGCAGGGTTCCTCACCCCTGAAACCTATGGCTCTCAGGGGATCTTCTGGAGGTAAAGGCCATCAGTGAGAAATCAACAAATTTCCGTAAGACCTTGTCTAGATAAGTAATTGTATAGGTTTAACTTACATTAGTTTTTAAATCAATTAGATTCATAATAGTCTTAAGCTAAAGTGAAGTAAGCCTGGTTTTAAAAGAAATAAGTGTCCACACAGCCTTTTGCAACTTCATCCCTGGCTTTAAACATTCCCCTTTTCAGAGAGGAACCCCTAACACATGTGTCACTAGGTGATGTCAGCCCCTCTGTCACCCCGAGGTACTTACTTAGCAAGGACCTTTGGATGCCTAGTAACTGTGCTTCTTGTCTTTCCTTCAGCTGTTACAGAGGGGGACTGCAAAGATGCTTATCAGAGACATGGAAAAAGTGGAATCAGCCTCCTAGTAGAGGTTTCTTTTGAGAATTGTTCAATATGACGAGACTTGGAAGGATTAGATATTTATTGGTAAATGTCGATTTCACTGTAACTCACAAACTGATGGGAAAATATTTCCATTGAGAATCAAAATTAACAGATAGGCAAAGAAAGAAAAATGCTGCTTGAGAACTTATTATAGTTTAAGATATTTACTTCATTTATGTTGACATGTGACAGTCTGTGTTTTATATTATGTTCTTGTAGCCATGTTGGTCCCAGGATATTAAAGAGACAAGGTGGGTGAAGTAATATCTTTTATTGGACAAACTTCTGTTGGTGAGAGAGACAAATTTTGGTCCCCTATGTAAGCTCGAAAGCTTGTCTCTCTCACCAACAGAAGTAAAATATATTACCTCACCCACCCTGTCTCTCTAATCTCTTTTAACATTTATAAAGATTTAACTTTTTGAATCTCAATGTCCATTGACATTACATAATTATTGCCTGCCCCTCCCCCCACTGGTTGCCCCCTCTTAATTTCCTACAACTGTGAAAATTGAAATCAAATATAGAAAAATGCTTTAAATTATCAATATTATCCATCAAAATTATTACAAAAATAAAGATTAAATTCTGCCAAGCCTAAATATGACTGTTAACATAGACACAACACACAGGACTCATGCAAAGTGGATATGAAGGTTGGAAGGAGGAGACTGGTGCTTATGCAGCCCCTCTGTGTTGGAGCTTGAGGAATGTCTTGTGCAGCCCATGTACTCCACTCAAAAAACATCAGAGGATTTTCCTGCCCAAAATCCACTGGATACTAATACTGCCATTGACAGTAGTAACTTCCAATACACAGGTTCTTGGAACAGGCAGGAAGCAGTATGTAACTATGTATCATAATTGTTGCATGCCTATTGAGCTGGCCATGGGACTGGGGGAGGGGAATGTTGGAGAAGTACAAAGGGGCAGGCATCCATGCAGATTCTCCAAGCTCCACAGGGTTGGAGCCAGAATGGATTCTTGGGCTCTGCATGATGAGGAGGCCATGCGCCCTGCCACCTTTTGTGATGGCTAACTCCTCACTCCAAGAAATTAATGTTCCATGGTGTCAGTGCCAGAGAAGTGGTGTATTCATTCCCCCACCCCCGTTTACTGAGTTTTTCTATGGAAGGGGATGAGACTCAGTTTTAATTTGTATTCTTAATGTTTCATTACTACAGAGATGACTCTATATGGTCTAGTTACTTTGAGAATGAGGAGTCTTTTATAAAAAAGGGCTTTTTATTAAACTGTAGGTTTGATGCTTCCAAAAGGAATTCGGCTCCCAGGAAAAGGGAAAGCCTTGACTTAGTATATTATGTCCAAATATTGTCCAAACCCAGCTCAATAACTTTTTATAATTATATTTGATGCAATGGCCTTTTGCCAAAAGCCTATCAGTTATTATTCCATTGGGTATGTCTGGGTAAGATCTGTCTCTGGTTTCCCCTAACTGAACTATTGCATGAATTTATTGTGGCAGTGAGGTCACAGAGAACATTATTAATAATAGATTGGTTCAGTACTTGGAAATGGAAAATAATAACGGTTCTATTTGTCAAAGGGACACATGAACTCTGGGTTTGCTGGATTCATTGTTTTCTGAAATCAATAGCTTCTCTAGCACAACAGGTGTCTAATAGCAGAATTTGGGGATTCATTAAAGTGCACCACTGTCAGGGGAAAGAAAAAAAATCTTGTAGTAGCAGGAAATTGTAAAATATCTAATTGTGTCAAACTTTTGCAGTGGGGAGTCTTTTCCAGTAACTTTAGCAGTAACCAGGGCTATGAAAGCCGACTATTTCATATAATGACTGATTACTACTCATCAAATGCAGATAAGCTGGGGTGGAGAAGGGAAGTTATATAAAGAGGTTACCCCTACCACGAGGTGAGGGATGGGCTGCATGCCCAAGATGGGATTTTATTTAAAGGGGATTGAGCAGTAATCACAGCAGATTTAAGAGCTGACATCATGAGATGGATCCATGCTTCACTTCTGGGGAGAGCAGCATGCCTGTGAGAAGCCAAGAAGTTAGTCAACAGGCCAGGCACAAACACCCAGTTGAGAGTGTACATGGGACACTACGCAGTGTGCAACAGGAGTCTGTACAGCTTCATGAAATCCCTACCCCCGCCTGGGAAAAGGTCAGAACAGGCCTATTCATTTTATATTCACAGTAAATACTACTTCAGTTTCTGGGAGGTGGACTATCTGGAGGACACTCAGGCAAAAACTGTGATCATGAAATTAAAGGCACAGTTTGCAAGGTAAGCCATACCTAGCATACTGTGCTCAGAAAATGGGCCATAGTACATGGAATTCAAATGATTCAGCACCAAATGGGAATCTGAGCTTAAGATATTTTCCCCTGAGTACCCACAACACAATGGGAAAGCAGAGCTGGCAGTAAAGACAGCCAAGATACTGATGGCAAAGGCAAAATAGACAGGCAGGGATCACCTTACCTGAAAAAGTTGGACCATTGCAATACACCCTCCCAGGGACTGGATAGTAGTCCAGCACAGGGGCCAATGGGCTAGAGAACCAAGACTCTGCTTCCCACCAGGGTAGTCTGTTCTAGGTCTAATAATCAAATAGCCGCACAAAGCAATGGCAAAAAGCAACACCAGTCCAAGCTGCAGTGGGGCGCAGGGCTTAAGGTAGCTGTAGACTCGGGGCTGCTGCGGAGAAGAAACTGAAGACAACCACATAGTAGCTATACACAGCTGGTACACCCAGACAGGCTAGGACCAGCAGGACTTAGAATCTCAGCCATCAGCTGGTCTGATGCAGAAGAGTCAGAAGAATCTTTATATATGGGCAACACAGAGGACCAAGAGTATGCCACCCAGTGGAATGAAGGCAGCAATAGGATGGAAGCAAGCCTCACCCCAAAACAGATAACACAAACAAGAAGTGGGAAATTGGTTTGAAGACCAGCACACTTGAAGGATTCTGAGGTCTAACAGGCAGCAATAGGAGGGTGATAAAGACCATGTCCCTAGGAATGGGCTATGTGCTAGTAAACTGTGGCCCCAGCAAGTCAGCAAGTGTGCACAAAAGAAGTGCACATGTGCACACAGACTGTTAAAAGGAAAGATATTGCAAGCTGCATGGAACTTGGAAAGAGGAGCAGAGGTTGCAGGAAGGAATAGTTTGGAGAAGGCATTACATAGCCAGACTGCATGCACATGGCTTGAACGATAGCTGCAGTTGCAGCATCTCTGTAAATAGCTCTTTCAATAAAGAGCCTGATTAATTTTAGAAACACAGAGTCCTTTCCTGTTGTTAGCCAGCACAAAGTACATGAAAAACAAGGAAGGCCATAAAATGGCAGACAAATCTCCAAAGAAGAAAACAAGCCACAAAATGGTTCCTTGTCCTCAGAAAGCCCAACCACCATGGGGAATAAAAGATAGAAAGCCGTCAAAAATAAATCCTCTAAGCACAGTCTTCCTCTTTATCCTTTGTAAGGCAAATTGACTGCATTAGAATCTGGAAAAACCCAAGAGACATTTTCCACTAGATGCCTTTGAGTTGATGCCTTTTCAGAGCTTCCTGGATGTTTAACTGGAACCTTCAGATTCCAAACTTGGCACAGAACATCAGACCAACATGACAGCAAGACAGCTAGGAAACACTGTGCCCAAAGTAGTGATCAACACCCCTACCCTCATATATAGTGCTTTTTTTAAGGAGCCTTGCTTCCATTTTCACTTTCCATTGGAAAGGATCACAAAATTTGACTGGGAGCTCCTTTACTAACTAATAGGCTCACTGAACAGGCTCAAAAATTCCATGCCATTCTTTGTTACTCCGTTACATAAGATGGAAGTGACAGTACCATCCCTAGTTAAAGACACAGCAGACCCCTCAAAAAGACACCTTTTAAACTAGGGAGCATATGAATAGGAGAATGGATGTGGCTTTATCCAGGACCCATCTATGCATGGAAAAGTTGACAAATTCCAAGGTGCCCTCCTGTAGAAGCTTGGAAATTCTGCAGCTGCATCTAAAATAAAAAAACAAAACAAAACAAAAAACCTACAACCTGGAGATTTGTTAAGGAATGAAGAAAACAGTTAGTGTCATTTCTGTGTTATTTAGAGTTTGATATCAAATGTAATTTTATGTTACCCTTAAACTTTTGGTTTTCAGTGTGCTGCAGATTTTTGGGTGTTAAGGGTGGAAGGTTTGACAGCTGTGAGAGACACATGAGACTTTTGGTACTCGGAATGGCGTGGGAGGCAGTTTGGGATTGTGGAGTGAGTACAATAGGGGCTTTTCTACACCCAGATTTTGTACTACTTTAGCTATATCTGTTTGAAAATGGTATAGTTAAAACAATACAAACCCTTTGGGTGGATGCAGTTAGATTGGTATAACTGCATCCACTCTAGAGAGTTTACTGGGTTCACTATTTTGGTCAAAACAAAAACACGCCCCTCCAAGCCCCACTCAAAAGTTATTATAGTTACAAAACCTGTGTAGGTCTGTAGAGGCCTAGATTTATGTTTCTGCTAAAACAATTAGTAGTGAAATAGTTAACTGTCTTGATCTTCCAATTGTCATTATTAGCTTTCAAAGTTAACATTCCATTAAGATGAATGGGGCAATTTATGCTTCCCATAGAACAGGGGTTCCCAAACTTGGTTCATGGCTTGTTCAGGGTAAGCCCCTGGTGGGCTGCGAGACGCTTTGTTTACCTGAGCGTCTGCAGGTATGGCCGCTCGCAGCTCCCCGTGGCCACTGTTTGCTGTTCCCGGCCAATGGGAGCTGCGGGAATCCGGGAATGGGAACGGCAAACCGCGGCCATGGGGAGCTGCGAGCGGCTGTACCTGCGGATGCTCAGGTAAACAAAGCGTCTCACGGCCTGCCAGGGACTTACCCCAAACAAGCCACAAACCAAGTTTGGGAACCCCTGCCTTAGAATATTGTTTCAGGCAAATATCACTGCAGAGATTCACTTGGAGAAGGTTTTCTTTGTAATCATACACCTGTAAAGCACGGGATAAATATGTTGATGTCATTATTTAATGATTGTTATGCACTTACTGCATCTGGGTCTAAGTTATAGGCCATGTCTACATTACAAAATTAAATTCACCAAACGTGTGTCAGCATACAGCCGCCATAGTAATTACATCACTTGTGTGTGTCTACACTTTGCTTCTTTCATCAGCAGTGCATGTCCTCACCAGGTGCACTTGTATCGACTGTACTGTCAGTGTGGGGTATTGTGGGATGGCTCCTGAAAGCCAGTAACAGTCGATGTAAGCAACACAGTGTCTACACTGACACTGCATTGACCTAATTACCTTGGCCCTACTCTATACCCCCCATGGAGGTGGAGGTAAGTTGGCATAATGGGGCAGTCAGGTCGGAAGGAGCGAAATTTAAGTGTTGGCATTTCCATAGTTAGGTCGATGTAAGCTGCCTTGCATCGACCTAACTGCCGTGTAGACCAGACCAAATAAAAACCACTAACATGTCATTAAGTATAAGTGTCCCTGGCAGATAACATAAACAGTCCTCTGCCTATACCCACCCAAACCCATCAGAAAAAACCCTTTCTAGTGATGATCCAGTTAAATGCTTGACCCCAAAAGAAGCAAAGTGCATTTTGTTATATTTGTTGCATTACTAACTCTTGAAAATGTCTCCTCATTCACCTTTGTTGAGAGAGGCACTGAGCATCAATTTTCCACATTTAAACAATGGGTTAAATTCAATATAAATGAGAAGGGTAGAATGCATCTGTGCTTCTCTTACAGGAAGTGTCTCTTCAACAAGATAAAGTGGAATGTGACCACACGTCTTTATTTTTATAAAGCGAGAAACCCAACAGAACAGTATTTTGCTAGAAATTGGCTAAATTACAGCATTAGCCTCCTGCCAAGTTCCAGTTTTTACTGTTCAACCCATGGCAGCTTTTTTTTAGAGCAAAGGAAGCAGCTGTATGGCTAATATTAAGTGCTGAATTAATGTCTGAGAACAAGACAAGTAAGATTGTGTTGGAAGGAAGAAATTACTTATAAAGCTCTTTAGAAGGAAGAAACACGGGGCTACAGAGTTATTCAGACTGTTAACATTTTTGATGTTTTAATTGTATTGCTGCCCTACTTCTGCAATACAAATGTTAGTGAATAAATTAGCTGCAAATACATATCTTTAGCCCTCACAATCTGTCCATCTGTCCAAAATATCATTTCAGTGACAGTCTGCAAGGAGCTCTCACTGGTGGGTTTTTTTTTAAAACTCTCTTTCATATCAGAAACATTTGCTGCATTACCCACCTCGTTTGTAGTCTTTAAAATTCATTACATTGTTCAAGTGGAGGAGTCAGAAAGAGAGAACAGACTGATGAGAAATCAATAGAGAGTCTGGCACACGGTTAGAAATAAAATTCATATCAATACATGTACAGCATTTCTCAAATCAAACCCAGTCACTTAAAATTTGTCCATAATCAGCAGGGGAAAAAAGTGCTAGGCAGTAGATAGAAAGTAATGGGATTTTTTTGATGTAAGTATCACGTCTACTTTCTTGTCAGCACGGCTTTAGCACCACCTATTTGTGGTCACACAAATACACTTTTAAAACTATAGTCTTGTATTTTATAAAATAGCTACATAGAAATATTTCATGATTGTGTCTCAGGACATATGTCATAGTTGGATGTCACCATTTTATGCCACTGCAGGAATACTCTGAAGGAAATGAAAAGTCTAAGCTGCTAAGAAGAATAAGTGTAAGTGATACTTAAGGAATCCTATTTCACTCTGACAGGTATTCTCAATATTAATAATATATCCAATTAGATGCCTTGATATTAAAACCTGGCTAAAATGTGCTATACAGGCTTTATCATTAATTTGGGATTCCTCGGATAAAGTATATCTGCCTGAGCCTAAGGCTATTATCTTCCAAAACATGAAAGAATTTTTAGCTTTAGTGGCTTCTTCAAAATCCTCCCACAAAAATGTAAGATATTCTTGGTTTTTTTTTTGGTATAATGGTTCCTCCAAACCAGCTTCTTTTTTATCTAGTTCTAGCACAGCTGATGTAATGAGGAATCCCCTTTTTGATTTACCACTCTGGTCTCTGGTAACAGGCAGAGAAGTTCAATTATTTATTTTAACCCAATGACAGAAAAAAGCGCCAGGGAAAATTTTTCTTCCTGTGGAATTTTTCAGGAGAATCTTGATTGGTGGTTCCCAGTCTTGACTAATTTATTTACTGTCATCAATCACGTGGGATGAATTCCATCTGGCTGGAAGTTTAGTATTATAGTTTCTATTTTTTAAAAAGGGGACAGAAGGAATCCTGCTTCATATAGACATATTAATCTGTTAGATGTGACAGGGAAAATGTATTCCAGATTTTTACTATCTAAACTTGAAATATGGGTTTTAAAGGATAATTTGTTACACCATGAGCAGTCCAGTTCTAGGGCTGGCAGAGCCACACTTGCTATTTGTTTTATTTTGTCCTATATGAGTTATAGATATGTTGGGTTAAGGGTACTAGACTGTATGCTGCGTTCATAGATGTAAAGATGGCATTTAAGTCTATTAACAGAGATAAACTTTGAGCAAAATTAAGACAGATGGGTATTGATATAAGACTTCTGCGTATTTTGGAGGCTTTACACCAGGGCAATATAGCTAGCATACAAACCAAAGTCAATGAAGAATGTACTGAGTCCGTTCTCCTTACCTCTACAAGAGTACACCAGGAATGCCTTCTAGTGCCACCTCTTTTTAATTTATAAATTAATGATGTGGTGGATGGTTTAAAGGAAGATAATTTTTCTCTGATGCAAATTAAGTGTAAATCTGTCTTAGTGTTATATGCAGATGACATGGTTGTTTTTATCACAAGCTCCAAGAGTCCTCCACTGGTTATTATCTCATTTTTCCTCATATTGTAACTCTCAAGACCTGGTTCTTAATTATAACGAGTCCAAGATATTTGGGAAGAACCCTCTGGAAGATAGAAGGCCATTTTGTAGAACAAGACATGGTTTTCACTTATTTGTGGATAAAGTTCCATTATTTGGGTCATTGGTCCCCCTATCATAAAGATTTAAAACAAAAGACCTTAAGCTCTGCTCAAGGGGTGGCCTGTTTAACTTACTTACATGGTGAGAACAGAGTTGCCCCAGCGTTAAGAATTTTTAGTGCTAAAAATATTGCAGATGCTCTATAGGGCCTAAGGTCAGTTTAGGGGCCAAATTTTGGATATTGTTCAAAATAATTTTTTAGGAGACTCTTAATTATCCAAAATTCTATCTTGGCCTCTTTCTTGCATGCTGAAGTGTGTGTTTCTTCTGGCAGTAGAAGAGCATGAACTGCTTTTCACAATTTTTGGTCTAAAATCTGCACGCATCCATGATCTTCTGGAATGTGGAATTTTCCATCTTCTGAGAGCATGCTGGATTTTATCCCTTTTGCATAAAAAAGCTTTTTAACCTCTCAAAAGATGGTGGGTATTCACCCACAAAAGCTTATGCTCCAATACATCTGTTAGTCTTAAAGGTGCCACAGGACTCGCTGTTGCTTTCAAAAGATAATGTTTTTAGTATTCTCTCAATCTCCAGTAGGAATTAAATCAATGGCAATTTTTTGCCTTTTTTAGCATCGTGCCGAAGAAGAGAGTTTTTATGAAGTTCATGTATTATATGTATGTTGCTGTTGTTTTAGATTGTACATGTTTTTTTCCTTGTAGTTGCAAAATACAAATCATATGTGATCTAATAAAACTGATTGATTGAGTGCCTTGATTTCTTTAGGAAAATTTGAGACATGAGAAATTATGTTTTTTAGAGTAACTAGGATGGCTTAATAAAGGACAGGAAGTAGGACCTAGAGGGCTTAATCCCAAACTCATTTAAATGAATGAAAAGACTCCCATTGACTTTACTGGACAGAGGATCAGGCCCTAAAAGAACCAAGCTGAATTCTAATTAGTGGGAGATGGGAAAAAATGTTTATAGTCATTCAATGTGATTTCCATTATGCAGGGTTTGACATGGATTTTTATTAAGGAAAATATTTGCTTTAAAAATTCTGAATTTTAAAAATTTCCATTTCCCTCCCTTTCTTCTACCCTCCCCCCTTTTTTTCTTTCCCAAAAATAAAACAATGATGTGTAGGGTTTGTTTTTACCTAACACTTCTTCATTTTTCTTCTCCTTTTGCTACTTTGTAGTGGCAGAGTTAGAGTTTTGTTAAAGACAGGGCTGGCTCCAGGGTTTTGGCTGCCCCAAGTAGCCAAAAAAAAAAAAAAAAAAAAAAAGAAGCCGCGATCGTGATTGCAATCTGCGGCGGCAATTCGGTGGGAGGTCCTTCGCTCCGAGCTGGAGTGAGGGACCGTCCGCCGAATTGCCGCCGAATAGCTGGACGTGCCACCCCTCTCCGGAGTGGTCACCCCAAGCACCTGCTTGACAAGCTGGTGCCTGGAGCCGGCCCTGGTTAAAGAGCATTCGTCTATAACTAAATCCCAAGTTTATAATTGTTAATCATGTTCTTGGTTAATTTTTAAAGTATACAGTTTTTCCAAAAAATATTTTCATGCAGCCATTCCAACAGACATGGGGACCTATCCCACTACATTTGAAAGAGTGTAAGAGCTCCCTTTGATGTCACAGCAGTAGGAGCAGGGCCCTCCAAAGGTCTCATGCTGCATACAGCAATTATCTTTTTTATTCTTTTAAAAGAGAGTTATAGTAACATCTTCAAGTTGTAAAATCTATTGGGGTCAAGTTCAGAGTGAATTATTTTATTTCTAGAAGGACACAGCAGGAAGTTATAATATCTATAATGCAGCTTTGGAACTGAAAGAGATTCACGGTCATTTCTCATACTTCTGTACTTCATCCCTGCCTAAGTTCCAGGGATCGTAGAAGATTCCTCATGGGTGCGCCCAAGTCAGTAGACATCTACCTGAGTTGAGTGAGACAAGAAAGTTGTTTTAAAGACTCTGGGGGGAAAAGCTTCCCTTGAAGAAACCAAATCCAGCCCCTAAAACTAGAGCAGCCATAACAAAAAAAGAGACCACATCTCACCTAGCCCTGGTCTCTGCTTTAAATTTAAATTAACACAACATTTCACACCCTGGAGCAGTGTAATTAAACTGACTTATCCCCCAGCGTAGACCCAGCTAGGTCAACAGAAGCTCTGGGTGATTGTTTAGCTACCCTGGGCCCAGGCCATTGAGCACCTTGAAGATAAGGGCCAAGACCTTGAACTTGAGTTTATATTCTATGAGAAGCCAGTGTACGGAGTTGAGGACAGGTCTGATGAGCCAGAGTTGCTGAGGAGACACCCTGCAGAGTTCAGTACTGGTTGGAGCTTCCTAATTGCTAAAGGCTTCTTGCCCAGATATCCTGCATTGCTGTAGTCCAGAGTCCAGTCAAGAGCTTATGCTTTAGCTTACATTGCTTTGGAAGTGGTATAAGCTACACTGGAAAAAGGTACTTTTATTCTGTAAGAAGAGTGTCCGGAGGGAGTTACAGTGGCATAATTAGAGCAGTATAATGTCAGTAAATCTCCCTGTGTAGACAAATCCTTAAGCTGTCTTTGTCAGTATTTCTCTCACCTTACACTCTCACTATTACAGCACTGTTCAAACCCGCGCCTTACAGCACTGTGTAATGTTGAAAGACACAGTTCTTGGGAGCATGATTTGTCTGCCAGGTGAACTAGAGTGATGCAATCAGCATCCTCCTCATGAGAGCTAGGGATGTCAGCTCTGCCGCAAGTCTGCTCTGGGACTTCAGAGTAGTTACTTCATAGCGCCTGAATCTCTACAACGGCAATGCAGAGAATCAAGCTGGCTGTGCTATATGTGCTTTATCCAAGGAAGGGCTGAATGATTCAGCACTATATTTTAGTCAGATCTTGAAGGAGCAAGCTGGGAGGATTGCATTGTCCTGCCTGCAGATAGCCCATGATCCATGACGATGGGTTCAACTTCTACTAATTGCCCAAAGCTTGAAATTGAAGACAGTTTATGACACTCTCTGCAATTCAAGAGTGGCAGTGGGCTGGTTCAATCAGTGACTCAGTTCTTTCCCCTGATGGCTGCTGCTGTGTGGTACAGAATCCATGCTTTCATGTTAAAAACACTAAGTCGCCCTCCTTCATGGTTGTGAAGATAAAATTCAAAATGCAAACCAGGTGATGTGATGTGTGCTTCTCTCTGCAGACAGCCTGACACACTAGGTCTGAGGAGAGCTAGCCAGAAATTGGGACCCCCTTTCTGCAGGGAATTCTGAAATTAAAACAACAAACAAAATTCTAGACCTGACCATAAATTTGAACTTTCAAAATTTCCCATGGAACAGGAATTCTGAAATATCCGTTAGAAAGAGTCAAAATGACATTTACATTTGGCCTTTTCTAAACATTTCTGAGGCTCTCTGAGCTGCCTGGTGCCCCAGCAGGCTGCCAGGAAACCTACCTGGCTTCCATCAGAATTTCTGACACAAGTCAACATGTTCTTGGAGAACACTTCAGTGTTGATAAGTTGGCATTATCCAATGAGGGGGGGGGAGAAATAATTTAATAGGAAGATTTCTGACCAACTCCAGCTCAGAGATAGATATAATGAGCCAGTTGACATTGGCCAGGCTTAATGATGATGTTTAAAAAAATTCTCAACAGCTGACAAAAGCAAGACTAAGACAAAAGTATGATCTTCCCAATTTACAGAGTGGTGCCACAACTAGTAGGAACTGGGATTGTAGGTGAAATTTGGAAGTGTATGCCCCTGTCATGATTTGGGGTTCAACCCAGACCAGTAAGAGGTTGTGTCAACAGCTGCCTGTAACCTCGGTGTCTTAAATGCCTTGCTGCTGTGGCTCAGAACCCAGACACAAACAGCCAGCAGACAAGCATGCAGTCCCCCAAGTGTCTGTGTGCTGGGCAGCCATGGATCTGCACTCTGAGCCCAACAGCCTGCCTACGACAACAGCCCCACCCTTTTCTCTACCAGCGTTGGTTACTATTTTCTGCTCCCTTCTCATTTCTGCAAGTATGTAGATTACATACTTTACATTGTGAGTGTGAAGTTGGGAACATTGTTTAGCTCAAGAAAGTTTTTGAAAATTGCAAGAAAGTCACTTCTTCAGAAGAAGCAAAACCCATTATTGATGATAGACCAGATCCTGGACCTGGCTGTGTCATCTCTGCACCATTCTAAGCCATCTTTCCATCCCCTTTGGGACGCTAAAGAGCAAACCAGGGTTGCCTTGGCGTAAGTGAATGCCTAAGTGGTGTAACACTGGTATAGCTGGCTCTAAGCCAGGCCCTGATCCCCTTCTAGCTTAACGCATGCATAGCTAGAACCACTGTCATAGCCAGAATGCACTTTATGACAGAGAGGTATTCCAGCTAGTACAAATGAGATCAGGGCTGAGGCTGGTCTAAACTGGGCCAGAGACCAAACTGTATCCTGGCTACCACTAGAGTTATTGGGAGGGAGATATGGAAAGGTACCAGAAAACCAAGTGTAACTCAGGTACATCTCAGGATATGGCTTGTGTACTTGAATGTAGGTTGGTAGGGCAAAGTTTGTACAATAAACTCAGCAGGTTTGTATTTTCGTGTGAGCTACACAGGACCCATAGCTGAGACATTTCCAGCTGAGCTGATTTCCTTTACTCATCAGACATGTAGTAGTGACATTAGTTTATCATGGTATATAAGTGTAATTTGACATCTCATTTCACATTTGTCAAATCCAGAATGCATTATACCCTTCCTTCAATTCAGGATCTTAATTGTAAAGTGCTTTGGGATTTGGCCTAGTGTCAATATTCTCTGAAGAGCAAGTTCTCAACCGAGCCCCAGGTAGATGCACCTAGGGAAAGGAAAACGACTCTTCTTCTTCAAGCCATGGAGCAGCTCAGCCTATCCATGGAAGCTATAGCAACCTAATGGCTGGCCACCCTGCAGGAGCGAGGGCTGGAGGCTCCACTAAGCATTAGATACCCTGCCCTCCCATCCTCCAGTCTGTCAATGGCCCATCCTCTCCTGTCCCATGTGTGTTATTCTGCAGGGGGCCAACCACTTCCTCCACCAAAGAAGCTTACGCAGCCGGAGAGGTGAGGGTGGGGAGCAGAATTTGCCCAATGGCACATATCAGTAGAATGAGATTAATGTTTTTCTTCATTTCTTTCTTTCATTTCTCTCTGGAACATTTTGTCACTCTTTCTCCTCCAGCATGTTTGCAAATTCTTCCTAACTTGGTACTGTCTGCAAATTCAAACAATTTAATTATCCCTCTGCAACATTTATGAAGATATTAAACCTTGCAAGTTCCAATTAAGGAGGGAAAATCTGGTTCAGGAAATACAAGAACCAATGCAGTTTCAGTGTCATGCTTTGAAATCCTCCTTTGAGAACTGTTCAAAAAAATGCTATATTAAAAGAAACCAACAGAGAACTGGCAAGTCATTTAACAATTTCATATGCTAATTCTTTAAGAACTCTTGCTTTCATATTTTTTGGCTCTGCCAATAACTATGTCCATGTTTAATTAGCTCCTTAACATTTCCACACTTTCATGCTCTAATTACATTAAAACAACCAAAAATGGTTCTTACTTTTCAACCTTTTTTCTTCTCCCCTATTCCATCTGGATTTATATCTAAATTTTAAGAATTTCTGTTAACCTCATTAATTAACAATTCCTTTGTGTCTCCAGATTATATTTGTCCTTCTGCTTTTGCTCTTTTTCTATTTTGTGTCATTTTTTCCTGAACACCAGCAATGTTCAGTTTTAACTCCATCCATAAATGCTCCAACTTGCATACACATGGCAGTTTTAGTTCAGTAATTTCTACAGAAAAATACCAAATTTAGAACAAATCACTATCCCAGCTCACACATTCATATAACTTCCCCTAAACATCAGAGACTGGCGGCCAGTATTTGCCATCTGATATCAGTGGCTTACTTCCACATACCACACCTGTCCTGTGCACGTGAGTAATGGAGAAAGAGGGCACAAGATGATTTCACCCTCCCCACCCACATATTCTTGCAGTGGAGAAGGCCATTGTCAGAGTCTTTATGCCCTCTGAGCACAAGGATCGAAAGAGTCTGACCACCACTGATGACTCTAGACACCCAAAATGGGGTGAGGATAGAGCAGAAGAATAACACTAGCCCATCTTAAACTGGCCAACAGAGCTGAGATGGTGTGGAGGGGAGCATGTTGCACTCTTTTAATAGATCTTGTGTCCCTTGCATGTCCCCCTCAAGGCATTCCAGCTCAGCCAGATGAGGAGTATAACTGAAATTCTTAAAACATAAACCGAGTCTACCAGCCACAAATGAGTTAAAGGGCTGTGCTCTCTCATCTGGAATCTAATAGGAATTAAACTCTCAAGATTTTGAAATTATGCAAGCAAAGGATTACGGGTCCTTGTGTGTGTGTATTTCATGTCATTTTAAAAAGATTAACAATTTAATCCTAAGTAATTCTTGTCTTCAAGCTTTCACTTTGTAAACTGAAAGACAAGAACTTTCCACTACAGGACACAAACTACATGTTTATCATTAATTTGCACTGAGATAAACCTAAGAACCATTGGGTCAATCAAGGAAGCATGTCAGCTAGATTATTGACTTCACATCACAGTTGTTGAATCTTGTTCTTTAGGGTAGAAATTATATCAATTTGCTGTGTTGTGTAAAAGTTGCTGTGTGGACACCAGGCTAATATAAATGGGTCAGATGAGAGTGTTAAACATATTGTTGTAACTGTAGTATGACAGATCCTTACATTTGCTATTTTTGGTTGAACATGGGTTTGTCTGGGCATCCTCAGAATCTGACTAACACTTTCTCCTTCTCAGGTTTGTATCAGTAATACCCAATGCCTTTATATATTTACACTCTAATCAGGCATTGATTAATACATGTTTAGCATAGATAGCTATTATGCTTTTGCCCTTTGAAAGATGGCAATAAGAGTACTATAAAAAATTGCTCTCGTAGGGGGTGAAGGTGCTTTCAAAACATTAATTGATTAAAGACCATTCCTTCAGTCTTTGTGTGTACTACTAGTCCTGATATAAATAATCTCTGATTTCAGTAAGGGAATCATTGATTTCAATGAGGTGAGTAAGCGTTGCAAGAGCAGCCTCTTAATTCTCATCACTAACTATAATTGGCTGAGTATCATAGACATACATAAAACTGAAGTCACTACAGTTGAGTTATTTCAAGATGTCAAGGACTGAGATTTCATTCTGAAACAACCACTTTTTTCTACGTTTTTGGGAAGAGCATCACAAAGTCAATGTTCAACAACTGTGATGTAAAGTCACTAATCTAGATGACAACTCTCAGTTGACCCAATAATCCTTAGATTTATCTGAGTGCAAATTAATGATCAGCATGTAGTTGTAGAAGCCTCATCACTAGAGGTTTTCAAGACCAGGTTGGACACACCTGTCAGGGATGATCTAGGTTTACTTGATCCTGCCTCACTGCAGAGGGTTATACTTGATGACTTCTCAAGGTCCCTTCCAGCCCTACATTTCTATGATTCTGAAGTCCTATGAGCCCATATTACTCATTATTTTGTCTCAAGAAATTAACAGAAGTTCTCCAGCACAGATCTTGTTCATGTTCCTACATTAACCAGCCTATTTCACAAAAACAACGAGGAGTCCGGGGGCACCTTAAAGACTGACAGATTTATTTGGGCATAAGCTTTTGTGGGTAAAAAACCCACTTCTTCACATGCATGGATACCCCCTGATACTTTAAGCCTATTTCAGTTGCTGAGGTTAAATTGAGCATCCTGGACTACTTCTTCAGCTCGATAGTGACCTCTTCAGGAACTCAGACTACAGGTCCTTTTCAAGTGACTTTCATCAACAACACTTGAATTCATTAGTCAGTCTTTGTTTTGGTTTGTACTCACCACCAGACACCCTTTCATGCCAGGAGGCAGTGTTTCAGGGGTTCTTTCATGCTATCACCACCTGGTTCTGCAATCGTCTGTCGCTTCCACGGCCTAGGTCTCCAGCAAGGTCACCTCTTGATCCAGTTCCTTTCTGAGGTCAACAGAAAAGTCCCAAAATAGGAAACTCTAAAGTCTAGTGATCTCTGGGACAGCCCTTAGTCATCTGGGATGCATCATTTATGGCCTCTTTCAATCTTGAAGCCTGTACTTTCCCTCTTGGTCTGGGGGAAGTGGTAAGGGTTTCAGCTCAGGGACCCTGTTTTAGGCAGCTAAGGACTGTTTCTTCAGTTCCTTCACCACTTCCCTGGGCTGCTGCCACCTTTCCCCTGCTTGTCAGTATCCTCCCTAAGTCTGTGAATGCTACTATTCCCTCCAAGGATTTGTGGCTCCTTGTGGCTTCTCTCCAGCCAGCTACTGAGGAGCTTCCTCAAAGCTGCTCCCAGCCTCCCAGGCACCAGCTGGGCTGTATTTCAAATAGTCCTTATTTCCCATTTTAACACAGGTGTCTTCTGACCCTTCCTCCTTAAGATGGGTTGTGGTTAAGACTCTCCTTCTGTCGCTTTTCTTTAAGGCAGGAGTCCCTCACTTCTCCTCCAGGGAGGGTGTGTAACTTAGCTAGTTTCTTCTTCAGCTACCCACCCCTCCCCCAAAAAATGAGTCCTCAGAGGACTCAGCAGGCTGTCATTCTTCTACTAGTGACTTGCTGCAATGAGGAAGGAGACAGCATATCTGCTGGGTCCCTTCCTAAAACTCATCCCAATTGGTTGGAAATGAGGGGAGCCCTGGCCTGTCCACTCTGCAAGGCTCCTGGTTCCAGGCTGTTAAGAAACAGTTAATAGGATTTCCTCCCAAATGCTATTTTTATTCACGGGAGTGTTTCCTCTCTCCCAATATCTCCTAGTTGTTGGATATATACAACCTCCCAAAATCTTAGAGGACTGTGCCATGTGATGGGGATGGGCTGAACCATATCACCACTACCCTGTCACATTCTTCCTTATATTAACCAGCAGCTTAGCTCAGTAACAAAATGACATTATCTAACTATACCAGAAGGAAGATGCAATGGCTACAGTAGACTGCATTATCCTTAGTAGATCCAATATAGTTAATACAAGAACTTAATAAAAACCCCTTAAGAAACAGGGCAATGTTAGCTTGGATAAAGTGAAGTTTTCTGAGTGATTTAATTATGATCAGATCTCCATCTAAGTGACATTTATTTTCTGCTGCGATTCTATGAATAAAGTGTCTGTATTTAAAGTATAGGACCTTAAAGAACGTGAGCCTCAGTAGGAGTTCATTAATAAAACTTCCCAAAGGCTTTAAAGATGGATATGACTTTGCTCACCACACAGCTCATACCTAATTGGAAAAAAAGAAAACTCCATTCTGCTTTTATATACAGCTGTTCCTATTTGCTTATGAAAATGCAGTAACAATTTCTGAAGGAAGCAGTTCACAAGCATTTTCTGTAGGCCGGTCTGGCTAAAGGACAAACAGTTCCTGCTAAGTTTGAGTGAAAAATGGATTAATTTTTTTAGAAACTAAGTGATTGGTTTTTTTTTTTTTTTTTTTTTTTTGCTGATTCTGATGAAATTCAAGATCATCTTTACAAGACATGTATTTCGTACATATTCTGCAGACCGGCACTTGTTATAGACTTGCCATAGTAAGAACAGATTAAGACTACACATGACCTGGATCCACTAAAAACTGACTAGTGACGAGAGAATGTGGACAAATTCACATCCTTTTTCAAACTGTGGGAACCATTTGGAGTATGGAATCTGGGTTTGCCAATTAAACTGTTTGTCAACGGAAGCTCAGGTTTCAAATTCCTTGGGGCAAAACCTCAGCTGCTATAAATTGTTGTAGTTTCAATGAAGTCTGTAGAGCTACTCTGCTTTACACCAGGTGAGGATCTGGCCTCTGGTTGCTATGGGTTGCTTTAGTTTTGTGGTCTGGATTTGGTTTCTTTGATACCAACAATATTCCAGGATTCTTTAAAACAATTTCATCTCACTCAACTCAGGTGGATGTCTACTGACCCAGAATACATGACAGCACCCACAAGGAATCTTCTGTGATCCTTGGAATTCAGGCAGGAATAGAGTATATTATAATACTGATGTATGAGAAATTACATCTTTCAGTTCCAAAGCAGCATTATAAATACAACTTCTGACTGTCTCCTTCCTGGAATAAAGTGATTAACTCTGACTTTGTAAAATCATCCACTGAAGATAACTTGGACATGATGTAACTAGGGCTGTCAAGTGCCATGTGAATGCCTGTTCTTACTTTCAGGTGACATTGTAAATAAGAAGCAAGCAGCAGCATCTCCTGTAAATGTAAACAAACTTGTTTGTCTTAGCGTTTGGCTGAACAAATAGGACTGAGTGGACTTGTAGGCTCTAAAGTTTTATGTTGCTCTCAAAAACAAAACAGTTATGTAACAAACAAACAAAAAAGGTTTTAAGAGTGTCAATTAAAAACAGAGGATGGCCTACTTTAAACCAACACCTCCTTACCCTCTCCTGTGAGATTTCTTGCTATAGTCCTTTCTTTCTGGCTTCGTAGCCTGTAAGTTACACCAGTGTAGACTCCTGTACAGTCACTTAGGCTCAGTGGGTCAATTCAGAAGTAAGGGGGAAGGATTATAATTAAGTAAATAACTCTAGGACAGTTTAGACTAAGGGAATCTAAGATGGTAATATTTTATGTAGAAACGTAGGGATTCCCATACTGGATGTCAGTGGCCCATCTAGTACACTGTGTTGGGTCTGACAGTGTCCAATGCCAGCTGCTTTACAGGAAGGTGCAAGAAACCTGAAAAATGTCTAATCCTCTTTTGTTCTGTGCTAAACTCCTGGCTTCTGATATATTGTGGCAATGGGTTCCATGGGTTATTTTGTCAATGGGTAACAACATTGAGGGGGCCAGAAAATTATTTTCATTTAGTCTCCCCTCTAGATTCACCTCTGAATTTGGCATGTGTATCCTACCAGATCTGACACCTTCCAGTGTCCTACCGGATCTGAAACTTAGATGGACTTTTAGGAACAGGTAGAACCTCTCACAGGTCAGCTAGATGTAAGCATCTCCTGTTGATCCAGTACCAGTCTAATTTTATCTAAACTTCTATAGACTATACATCACAAGATTCATTTTATAAATAAAATGGATATAATGTTATAATACTTACTTTACAACATGTCTTCAGAAAGCATTCAAAGCTGTATTCTATACCATTATGGAGCTACAAGAATTTAGATCATCATCTACAGATTGCTCTTACTGTTGTAGGTGAGGAATTAGCCAACTGAAGTAATGCATATAGTAATCTTTTCAGTATTGGTCAGTAATACACACAAAAAACTAAGTTAGGTGCTTAAGTTAGGAAACGCCAGAATTAAGGTTGCCTGTTTAACCTTAATTCAGCCCCTTTGTGCCTATGGATTACAATACAGTCTTTAATTACACTTTCTCTGTCTTGCTGCCCTTTCCATCTGATCCTTCCCTTATGCCCCCTGCAGCTATCCTCCGTGCACTCCCATGGCTCCTGATACCCTCTCACTCTACTTCTATTTCCCACCAGCCACACTGATATAACCACCCTCCAGATCTGACCTCCTTCCTTCACTGTTCCTATCCAACTCTCATCCCCTTCTGCTGTTCCTGCACAGGCTCTTGTCTCCCACTACTTCTCTCTTCTTTCCAACTACTGTTGCCCCTCCTCTACTTCTCTACACCCTCTAGTTCCTCCAGCCCCTCTCTCCAGCCCCCCAACTCTTCATCTCTCTGCATTGTAAGTCAGACTGCTTCCTTCTCCTCCTTACTGCCTGGGTGTCAGCAGGGGAGCACTGAGAGAACAGGTAGAGACTCCCTGATCTCAGTTCTGGTGCCCAGCATCACAGTGGCCCAGAGCAGCAATTGCAGAGGAAGTCTTCTTCAGCCAATGTAGCCCAAGGATGGAGAATGCACATTTGCTCTGTGAGGATGGCATATGGGCAGCCTGTTCAGCACAAAGCTGCTACAAGGGGAAGGCACATACTCAGTACAGATGAAATCTTCAGAGAATTTAGCTGCCAAACTAAAGTCTCTACTGAACATGCTCAAAAGCTCATAACTTGGCCAAATTTTGACACTTTTTCATAGGAACAGCAAAAGATGCATCCCTGATGCAACAGCACCGTCCCTGCCAAATTTCATGTCCCTGCTCCAAAGCATGGAGGTGTTAAAGCTTCTAAAAAAGTTTCTACAACCAATTCATTAACTTGGGCAAAGCACCATATTTTCCCCTAATCTCATTCTTGGAAACAGCTGAACCATTTTTGAGGAAACCTTCCCCAAAAAACATTAGCCTAATGCAGACACCTGGCATAGACATTTTCAGCCCAAACAGTTGAAGTCTGGCAAAGATTTAAGCAACTGTAAACAGGCTCTTATAATGGGAAGTATTGGGCAACCTTGGCTATAGATGCTGCATCACCCATAACACCTTATTTGAATCTTTCAGCAGGATCATAGTTACTTTTTACACTAACTGTTAGTTAACACATTTTGGGCTGGATCTCATTTAGAAAGACCTCTTTGTGCTTGATAGAGTGGGGGGTGGGGAAAAAAATCAAGGCCTGCAACCAGAGCTTACTGGAAAACACTCCCTCCCGCCCCATTCATAAAAATACTCACAAATGATAGGTTTCAGAGTAGCAGCCGTGTTAGGCTGTATCCGCAAAAAGAACAGGAGTACTTGTGGCACCTTAGAGACTAACAAATTTATTTGAGCATAAGCTTTCGCATCTGAAGAAGTGGGATGTAGCCCATGAAAGCTTATGCTCAAATAAATTTGTTAGTCTCTAAGGTGCCACAAGTACTCCTGTTCTTTTTGCGGATACAGACTAACACGACTAACACAAGTACTCCTGTTTTTCTCACAAATGATAAGAGCACCAGCTCTTGTTTGCTGTTATTCATGTTATTTTTTTAATAATAAGTATTTGACAACTGCTGAATCTTCCTGAAAGTTTTCGTTAATCCCTAAAAAGTTTCATGAACACCACAATTCATTGTTTGCCTGAATATTTGAGGCAGAAGTACATTATTTGTTATTCATCCATTTTCTGGTATAAAACATTTTAGTCATCTAATCAGAGAACCCAAACAATATCATGTGATTTACATTACCGACAACAACACATTCTGAGAAGCAAACAGTCAAAATGAATGGTTCATACAACTGCAGGCTTACAATTGTGTGTCCAGACAGTTAGCATATATTTACACAAATATATTGGCAGAAATCAGGATTGGTGTGTGAATAATTTACAAAGAGCTAATTCACTACAAATACTATTCACAATGAATAATTCAACTTGCTCTGATCACATCTACCCCATGTTTCTGTATGCTAAAGCCAGTGGTAACTGGCAGACTGTGTGCACCTACCCTGAAATACCCACTGCTGGACAGTGTCTCTGGAGCAGCCCTGCATCCATTTCCTACAGGAACTCCACACAGGCTTTATTTTTGTTCAATAATTGCCCCTTTTCCCAGGGCCTAATTTATTGGTCTAAAACAGAAGACAACGATCAGTTCTGGGGCTTCCCTTCTCCCCTCCCCGCCCACCTCCAAGTCTGGTCTTCTCCCTGCCTTGACAGATCATTCTCAGCCCTTCTTTGCTGGAGTCATTTCTGCTCCCATAGAGTCTGCTCTCCCTGTCCCATCTGCTTTCCCTGTCCCTCCATTCTGGCTTTCAGGCCCAAATCCTTCCCCCCCCCCAAGTCCAGGGTTGTCCAGGAGACCTGCGTAACTTCTGCTCATACCAGTTCCTCCAGTAACTTCCCCAGCTGTTTCCCTCAAGCCCCTTTCAGCAGTTCCTTGGGTGAGACAGGTCCACAAGTAACAGCTCTCTGCAACCTGCAGGAACTGTTCCCAGTGTCTGGCATAGGTGTCTGCTCTTTACCTGCTGCCGGGTGGGGGGTTATCAGTACAGGTATACAGGCCCCTGCTCCCTCTTAAAGGGGCCAGTCACCTGGTGACACTGGCATATCAGAATACTGTTACCTGGATTTGTGTTGGAGTAGTGAGGACATCTTGTGGCCTGTTTGAAAAATTCTAGGTCTCTATATTTCCCCCCTCCCTCTAGGGATATATTTAATACTTGATGCGCCTTCTTAAAGGATCAAGTTAGAGCAAAACTCAAGTAACTTGTACTGTATCTGCATCATCTCTATCTTTCATCTTGTAAATAATATGCTAATTTAATTTTTTTAGATCTACTTAGGAAATTAACAAGTTTACAAATCCTTGACTGTAAATATCAGAACCAAAAGAACCATTACAATAGTTAGCTTTTGTTTAAAGAGACATTATTTAAAGAGACAAAGAGCATTTGTTTAAAGAGACAGGACTATAGTCAGATATTTCTACTGGACGGGGTGTTACCATATTGCAGAGTAAGCATCATTACAACACTGTCATTTCTAGTGATTTTTAATAAATTGAGTGAAATCTCTATAGACAATATTTAACAGGCCAGGTAGGTCAAATGTTAATATTCAAAAAAAATTGACGTGTGATGAGTTTTCTTTTTGGCAGGTGAATGTACTTTAAGTACTGAATAAAAGGTAACCTGTCTTTTGGGATACAAGGTCCAGATACACACCCTGATCGTGGGAGCACTGGGCTTGTGGGACCCCCACAATGAGCCGGTACTGAGAGGGTGTAGAGTCGGGCGACGCTACGCCCGGCTCATAATGTCCAACACCATCAGGTGGTCCAGAGACATCTATACAGAACACATCACGGGACACCATCAATACCATGTTGAGTAATCAAGACCATCGACCAGGAAAATAACCCACTTCCCTCCCTGATGAACCAAGGGATGCACCCCACCCATGTACTTATTTGCTACACTGATACTGACTTGGACTCTTCATACATTCCATGGGTGGTGTACCTGAGCCCACTTATCCACTGACGCTCTAAAAACTCCCGCACCCCAATCTGGGTCTATGCTGGTTATGTGATATGTATGTATCTCGTGATCCTTGAATCTGATACCTGTAATCCCTCATAACTCAAGCTGGACCCAGATGTACAGTACCTTCCCTCTTAACTTGTGTATATTTAATTTTAAACATTAACTTTAATAAAATTTTTCCATAACCACAAACTCCCATTTTCTTTGAAGCATTTCTCAATGGTTGGGCTAGTTTTCCTTTTTCTGGTGAGAGGCTATCAGTAGCTGAGCAGCTACTAGCAGATGAGAGATTAATTCTTCATTTTCTTTTGTGTGACCATCTCCTCGAGGAAGCCCCAGGAGGATTACCAAAGGATCAGTTGGTAATAAATGTCCAACAATTTGTGATATTTGGTTATGGATTGTATCCCAGTATTCTGACTGGACATGTCCATCATACATGCATAAAATCTCTTCTTTCACCACAATTTCTCCAACATTTATTGCCATTCAGTCTGTATATTTTTTAACTTGACTTTTGTTGGGTACCATTGAAACAATATCTTAAAGAAATTTTCTTTTATTATGCTACAGACTGAGTTTGTTGGTCCTCTTTTCCAAATCAAACTCCATTCCTCCCGAATAATCTGTCTATTCATAGCCTTTTCCCAGTGTACCATATATGGACATGTTTGTTAGGAAAGCTGTCTACAAAGATCAATATAAATTAGCTATAATTTTCATTTCCTCATTGACCAGATGCCACTGCTGTTATACAGAAAGCTAACTTTAGTAGAACAGTGTAATGGTGCGATGACTCACCGGCACGGTGTCTCCTGCTGGTTGTCTCAGGAATTATCTACTCCTGGCCCTGTCTCCTCTTCTGGCTATCGATTTCTACTCTTTTGTTTATTGCCTCTCTCCACACTCTGTGCTCGCTATCAGTGTGATCAGATGATCGCAACACTTCTCGAAACATGTCCTCCTTACTCCTCCTCATTTGCCTTCTTATCTGACAGAAGCGCTCCACTGGTGTGTAGGAACCGGCCCTCAAAGGCTAGGGTTGCCAACTTGGTAATATTTAAAAACAGGACACTCCAGCAGGAGTGCCGGAACCTTTTCTGCCCTGCCTTTTCCCCCAAGCTTCCACCCCATCCACTCCTCTTCCCTCCTCCCGT
Source organism: Chrysemys picta bellii (assembly GCF_011386835.1). NCBI lineage: Eukaryota > Metazoa > Chordata > Testudines > Emydidae > Chrysemys > Chrysemys picta. The sequence goes on along the minus strand of NC_088791.1, from coordinate 85,859,879 downwards.
GTCAATCGCTGCTTTTCCCCTCCCACCCAAGTCAGGAGGGTCTCGCCTATGGAGCCAGGGCTGGGAGCTGCAGTCGCCCGAAGCAGGTAAGCGGCAGCCCTGGTTGAGTAGGGGCTGGCGCGGGTGATGATCCAGAGACTCCCCCCCTCTCCCTCCTGCAGTAACCGGACTTTGATTGTCCAGCCAATAGATCTGACCGGACACTGTCAGGTCCACTTTTCGATCAGACTTTCTGGTCGAAAACTGGGCACCTGGCCATGCTATCAAGGGCACATCTGTAGAAGCAAAAGAAACAATACAGTACACAGTCAGTATTGTGTGTGCACTCACAGTCTTGAATCATAGCAGTTACATACACCTCTTTCTCAATTTCCCTTGGCAAGCACACAGCACGGCCAGAGCACTAAACATGGTGAGGTTGGTTCTGGCGAGGGAGATGCAAGATGTGACAAAAGGTCTAGGTGGTTTCAGAAGAGGATCAGTGCAAGTGCGTAGGGACACTATTCTGAATACTGGCACCATTTTCCACAAGCAGGGGTTATCGAAGCTGAAATCACACTACTGAGGGTAACCAAAGATGCAACGGTGCATCTCCTGCATGCATGCGGCTTCAGACTGGGTCCATATGCTGCTTGCCTGTATGCTGCCTTAGTTCCTGCAGAAGTAATTGCTGATTGGTGTGGCAAAGTCACAATAAGATACACTGGAATTGGAAAAGGTTCAGAAAAGGGCAACAAAAATTATTAGGGGTATGGAACAGCTTCCGTATGAGGAGAGATTAATAAGACTGGGACTTTTCAGCTTGGAAAAGACACGGCTAAGGGGAGATATGATTGAGGTCTATAAAATCATGACTGGTGTAGAGAAAGTAGATAAGGAAGTGTTGTTTACTACTTCTCATAACACAAGAACTAGGAGCCACCAAATGAAATTAATAGGCAGCAGGTTTAAAACAAATAAAAGCAAGTATTTCTTCATACAACGTACAGTCAACCTGTAGAACTCCTTGCCAGAGGATGCTGTGAAGGCCAAGACCATAGCAGGGTTCAAAAAAGAACTAGATAAATTCATGGAGGATCGGTCCATCAATGGCTCTTAGCCAGGATGGGCAGGGATGGTGTTCCTAGCCTCTGTTTGCCAGAAGCTGGGAATGAGCGACAGGGGATGGATTACCTGTTCTGTTTAATCCCTCTGGGGCACCTGGCACTGGCCACTGTCAGAAGACAGGATACTGGGCTAGATGGACCTTTGGTCTGACCCAGTAAAGCCGTTCTTATGTTCTTAAAGTCTCCTACAATGGGGGAAGAAACAAAGCAACTCTGCCAAGGAACCTTCGGCAGAGGATTGCAGAGTATCCGCAGGAAAGTTTCCAAGAGATCTCTTTGGAGGATCCCCAGGAGATTTCGGTTTGCATTAACAAACTTTTCTGCAGGGCCCCCAACCGTGTAGCTGCACAGGAGATTGTGAAGCAGATGCAAACAGTACCTAGTGTTGTTAATTTCAATCCCTTCTCTCACATGCACCATGTAACAAAATAAAGGACACTGGTACCTTATGTAACCGTGCACTATCAAAGCAAAATGAATACTTACCAGAGCTCCCCTATCCTGCTTCAGTTATGCCAGAGCCAGACTGCTGGCACTGGCTAGATCCCTCTGGAGTCAAAAAGATGTCCTGGTTCACCATGCCTCCAGATGAGCCTGTTGCCTGTCCCACATTCTCCTCCAACCCGACCTCCTCATCCACCACTTCGTCCTCGTGGTTGACTCTGCTGGCCGCTGCCTCCAGTCCCCCGAGAAGTATCCACAGGGCTCTTGGTGGTGGAGGTGGGGTCACGGCTGAGGATGGCGTGCAGCTCCTTGAAGAAGCGGCATGTTTTCAGCACCACACCAGAGTGACAGTTGGCCTCCCTTGCCCTCTGGTACACCTGCCTCAGCGCCTTGATCTTAGCATGGCACTGCTGCGTGTCCCTTTTGTGCCCCTTCTCATCCATGCCATGAGTAATCTGCTCATAGATGTCAAAGTTCCTGCAGCTGGATTGGAGCTGCAACTGCACAGCTTCCTCTCCCCACAGACCCAATGAATCAAACACGGTGCACTGAGTATAAAGCTGCACATTTGACTGTTTACAGCACTAAATCTGATCATTTTTATTAATTAAATCATTTTAACAGCGGGAAATCTGTGGCATAGAGAATGCTATATTGGATCATGTTTCACACAGTATTCTCAAAGCCATCTATCTCATTGTCCTCCTTAAAATTCTCCTGTGCTGTGAGGCCTACAAAACAACAAAAAACTCAACTATGGCAGCTGTTTTGCTGTGACCATTGTTTATCTTGCCGAGCACTATCGCTTTGTTTCCTGTGCGCCCTCTGACTATTTGTTGTCTCCATCTTTTGTCTCATCGGACACGTGGATTGCAAATGCTTTGGGACAGAGGCCATGGAGCAAAGTTGCTACTCCAGCACACCCCCTTCAGGTCAGATGTAGTGCTGCAGCAACTTTGCCTCGGTTTCTCCACACAGTCCTTTGGACAACTCCAGCCATAGGAATGTCCTGGTGCTCTGCCTGGACTGCTTTACAGAGTTCACCCCTCCTAAGGCCACAGACCCCTTTACCAAACCCCAACAGAAACCTATATTAAAAAAGCCTTCAGCCCAGCTGGCTACCACCTCATTACAGATATGCTCAATCACTGTGTCTCGATCAACCCCTCAGTCCAGGGGCTAGCACATTCAAACCCTTACACAGGGATTCGAGCTGGTTACAGCTGGTCAGCCCCCTCATCTTCAACTCACCCCCAGAGAAGCCTGTCTTCTCGTCTCCCTTCCCCTTAGTCTTCTTTCTGGCTGCTTCCCAGGGAGAGAGAACATCTCTGCTTTGGATTTCTTCCCTTCCATTGGGCTCATCCAGCTCTTCATGGAAATAAAACCCAGCTCTTCCCAGCTGGGCTTTGTTTCTAATTAGGCCTGGCCGACCCTCCAGTTGCCCTCAGTCAAGTTAATTGAGCTCTCAGGCCCATATTAACCCTTTCATGACATGTGTTGGGTACATTTCTTTTTATATGCTTATCCAGTGCTTTACACAATGGGGCCCTGATCCTCTAGACACCATCACAAAACAAATTATTAATGTTTTCTGAAGTTGCTGATCTATCCCATTGATGCTGAGCAGCTGGAAAGTGTTCCTCCTTTACAAGCAGCTGAGAAAACGGTGCATTTGCAGCACACCCAGCTCCTGCCAAGTGGTGGAGCAACAGAATGGGACCAGAAACTGAAACCCAGACTGCAACAGGAGCAGGTAAAGCCTTGTCACTAGGCCTTACAGCTAGCCCTGGAATCACCACCACTTCATATTTAATGAACTGAGCAAATGGAGACATTTTTACAAAGCTTTATACATATACACCATTACTAATCTGTCTAGAAGTACACTGTGCCTAATACAAATGTTGGGCCAAATCCTGCAAGAATCCCATTGCAATAAATAGGAAGGGAGTCTAACAAGATTTGGCTCTTAGGTATATAGACACACAGGCAAGTTTTTTTGGTCTTTGCATTCGGTTTCGTTTCCCATTCCAGATCTCTTCCCCCACTATATCCATTCTCCACTGGGATGTTCATTTCTCTACTACAATCACCTTGAAATTGCCACTATGTTGTTCTCTATCTTTGCTTCTTATGCTGTGGTCCAATTCATTTTAAAAGTTAAAATTTGATTATTCTGGAGGTGATGTGACTCTTAGCAGTAAGACTCTTGGCCTTGTTTCAACTCCACTCTTCTGGATGAGCAGCTGTTCATTCCAACAGACCTTATTTATTTTCCTGCACAATCAAAGAAGTTTAAACTCCACCGTTTCCTTCCGTCTCACATATGCGTAATATACTATTTTGTTTTCAGACTGCCCATGTTTGGCTTCTAGAGCAGTTATCTCGGATTGTCTTTTCTGATTAAGTTATTGTATATTGTATCTTGAGACATAAAACAAGAGCAACCAACAGGTGGTCTCTGAACAGGATTAGGAGACTAAACCAAAGTGACTAGTGAAGCAAAGAAAACAAAACAACCCCCCCCCCCACCCTGCCCCAATCATTCACTTTCTTCAGAAGAAAAGAAGTGATGATGCTGGTAACGCATTATACCCCATTTTAGATCCAAGTGGTTAGTCCAAGTTCAGGGCCCTGGGGATGTTCCAGTTGGAAGTAGAAATTGATGGAGTCTGGGATTTTCTTTGATGCAGTTTTGTTTATTTACAAGGAACATACAAAGTCCTGCTTTTCCAAATGCAGGAGGAACCAAGAACAAAAAGAGCAGATTCTTAGCTTACAGCCTGAAGCCTCTTTAGTGAGCAAACCCAAAAGCTATCTCTCTAGCTTTTTCCAGGGTCACACTGTACTCACAGGTTATTCTTTGGTTTTAATGCTTTCTGCTGCTGTCTCTCTCTCTCTCTGTTCTGAGTTTGTATGTTCTGCCTTCCCCATGACACAAACAATATTCAGCAAACCATCTGCCCACTCAGTCCAAACTCCCGGGCAGGGTCACAACCCCCCTTTGTCGCCGTGGCCGGAGATCTCGATCGACTGAGAGAGTCTCCAGGATTGACCAGTCGATTGCGATCGACGGGTTCATGACCACTATACTAAGGGCATGAAAAGCTTTCTTTATCTCTTGGAGACGCAGGCTATGGCTACAGTACAGACATAGGCACCACCTTTATGAGTTGCTAGGGGGTGCTCAGCCCCACCTCTCCGCACTCCCACTTCACCCTGTTCCACCCCTCCCCCGAGCATGCCTTACCCTCCTCCTCTCCCTCCCCACAGCGCCTCCTGCATGCTGCTGAACAGCTGATCTGCAGCGGGTGGAAAGCGCTAAGAGGGAGGGGGAGGAGCTGATTTGGGGGGCTGCCGGTGGGTACTGAGCATCCACAATTTTTTTTCTGCTCTGCTGTAAGCTCTGTAGCGCCGGGGCTCTCAACCTTTCCTGACTACTGTGCCCCTTTCAGGAGTCTGATTTGTTTCAAGTCCCCCCCCCCCCCCCCGCAAGTTTCACCTCTCTTAAAAACTACTTGCTTACAAAATCAGACACAAAAATACAAAAGTGTCCCAGCCACACTATTACTGGAAAATTGCTGACGTTCTCATTTTTACCATGTAATTATAAAATAAATCAATTGAAATATAAATATTGTACTTACATTTCCGTGTACAGTATATGGAGCAGTATAAACAAGTTATTGTCTATATGAAATTTTAGTTTATACTGACTTCGCTAGTGCTTTTTATGTATTCTATTGTAAAATTAGGCAAATATCTAGATGAGTTGATGTACCCCCTGGAAAACTTCTGAGTACCCCAGGGGTAGATGTACCTCTGGTTGAGAACTACTGATCTAGTGAAGCCATTTTAAGCTGAGAGGAGAGAGCTCTCCCATCGACTTAATTAATCAAATGAAATACATTTTGCAGACATAAGTGGTAGTGTAGAAATGGCCTGAGTCTAGTGGTGGATGTAAGAGGACTGAAATGTAACTCATGAACAGGCATTGTGCTCATAGATTGTGTACTTTGTAGGGTGTTTGTTCTATAAATCAAAACTAGACAGGACTTAGATTTCTGCAGAGTGGCAGATCCCTGCCACTATTTACCTATCTTAATATTTTTTATGCAAACAAGAGAATTAACCTTATATAGTAGTTCCCCAACCCACCCCAAAGTGTGGATGCAGTTATATAGGGATAAAGATGGTATTCCTCTATAGGAATGGAAAAAACTATGCTGATGTAAATCACCTTTATACTGGCATAATTGCATCCACCCTACGGCAATTACCAGTATAACTATACCAGCAAAAAAACAATCCTCAATTGACATAGTTATAGCTGTCAAAGTTTGAAGTGTAGACAAGGCCTTAGTCTATCTGTATCTATACTAGGGTTTTATGGAGAAGTTTCCCCCTATTGCTAACACAGGTGTAACTCCCCTATTGGCAGTGGTATTGGGAGCGTACTGTAGACAAGGATCTTATGACGACTGGTGATTTTAATGGTGTGTCGTCTAATCCTGCTGAAATTGTTTCGAGAGACGCCACTAGTTTAATATATTTTTGGTGCTTCTCTATCTAAAAATATTGATTTTTAAAATGAAAGTTTGCAACCCATAATGTAACTGGCCCACTTTGGTATTTATCTTTAGATAGATCTAACCGTTGTGATAATGACATTTTTGAAAGTGGCTTCTGTTTAATGCAGAGTAATAATTTCTAACAATGATTGATCCATAAAACAAAATCCATATAATTGTTAATACACATTCTAACTACGAGCAGTGATGGTATATGTGCTAAGAATGCATATCAAAGCTTGGCTAAATCATTGCATGCTCTTTGACAGAGTCGGCTAAAACTTCTACTGGTACAAAAGAGCACAGTTCGGTTGTCATTAATGGAGTTTCACCTGTTCACACCAGCAGAGAAGGAGACAAGCAGTCAGTGAATATTTTTTCTTTAAAAAAGGAAAACAAAATTACTTTTAGAGTTTGGGTTCTTCATCCCTGTGATATTGGGCAGACAAAAACAGAGGAGGACATGAGGATCAGATACAGCAATTGGGGGGGAATGGCTGGTTGTACTCTGACTTCCTCTGTGTTAAAATACAATGGTATTGTAGAGAGAATGTCAGTTGCAGGATCTTTCACAATCTCAGGTAGTGACTTTCTAGCTCCACTTGCCCACAGGACAGCTTAATATAAATACCAGTATGAGGAGCAGCATATAAAGGCCTATACCAGCAGGTCAATATAAAATACAGCCATAATTTTGACTTCCAATCAGAATACATTCTAAGGCTGGATGGAAAGATAATGCTGTTTTTTGTAAAGATATTTACCATCTAAGATGGTATGAAAAAGTGTTTTTAAAAATATAAAGTTTGCATTTGTAAAAGGCACTCTCCTTTACTTGGCTCAGGTGCAGGTACACAACCTAATAACACATCCAACTAATTCTTATCAAAGACAAAAACAAAGCACAAAGGACAATACTCCCAATTATATTATCCCACTGTGGCTGGTAGAGGAACCCAGGCCCACCTCAGGGACACTACAAACAGCAGCTATTCACTGCTCAATTTCAGTTAATTGCTGATTCTTCATGAGCCTCTTCCTACTTAGCCCCTTTCAGCTTCACCCTTACCTCAGGTTCTTATGACCTTGCTCTCCCTGACACCTCAACTTAAGCAAATGCAGCCAGAAACAAACTCTGGTTATGCCTTTGGCCAGAATGAAGCATGCTTCCAGGGCGGGCCTAAGGATTTATGGGGCCCTACACAGTATTATTAAACTGGTGCTCCTATGCTCCACTGAAGCCAGTCCCCAGCTGGTGCTGCTGACCCCAGTGTGTTGAGGTGGCACAGCCACCCCCCCACCTGTGGACCCCCAGGACTCCCCCCTCCCATTGCTGACACACACTGAGCTTTGTATGCAGCAGATGCTGCGGCAGTGACTCAGGATAGGGTTCGTGCTGTCACATGGAGGCTGCATCTTGCCAGATCCCACAGCCCTCCTGCAACCCCTAGCCACTCCTGGCTCACCATGAACATTTTGACAAGTAGTATCAAGTAGTAATAACAACAATAATACAAGTGTGCGTGCGCACGTGTGTGTGCATGTGGATGAGAGAGCCAGTCTGTGTGTGAGAGAGACTGTGTGTGTGTTAGGGAAGTGTGAGAGACAGTGAGCACACTGTCACTTTAAGTCCCCCTGCCTTCTTCCCTCCCACCACTGACTCACATGGAAGTTTCACTCCTCCTATCCTAGTCCTAGCCTGGCCCCCGCTGGAGACCGAGCAGCGCAGGCAGACAGGATCCAGGGAGGGACTCCACTCTGGGTGGCGATGGGCCAGGGCTGTGCCTCTTTGGGCTCCCCGGAGCTGGGGCGGCACAGCCAGAGGCAGGAGACCTCAGCTGGCCAGCTGAGGTGGGAGGGAGGGAGCGGGGTTGAGGTCAGGGAGAAGCCTACCAGCCCAGCGCAGGGGAGGGACCAGCGATGATAGGATTCCAGCCGCGGCCAGCGAGGGGAATGCTGCCCCAAATTTTCAGGTTCCCTACTCAGCTGTGTATGCCTAGGGATGGCCATGCACGCTTCCTTGTCTCTCTGGTTCCAGCCTCCTTTTAGCTGAGCCTGCTAGGGTCTGATTGGCTGCTTCTGTGAGGCCTCTCTAGGCAGGCCTGGAGGACCCACCTGTGACATGGCACGCCATATGCTTTATGAAAATATGCTTATGAATGTGAATATGATGTAACTGGAATATGCTTTATGCAAAAGATCTCTTGTAAGGTATCATTACACAGTTTATAATCTACTGCATGTATTCATCCTATTTGTTTGCATGTATTATTTCTGTGTCTGAAGTTAGGAGAATAGGATATAAACTTGTATTACTAATGTAAACATATTAAGTGGAAGCCATTATGGGTGCTTCAGAATCAATGAACTGTAAATGGCTCTGTTTACTTGCAAACCTTCCTGTGTACGTGTGGGCCAGCCCAGGAAGAATGGAGGCTGGGGTCTCACAGGACATGTGATCATGTCACCTGATACTGGAATCCATCTTAATCCTTGTACTTTTCCATTGATGAGGCAGGGGTGGGGACAAGCACAGAAAAAAAGATTCCTGCCTTGTGCCAAAGCTATAAAAAGGGGTAGAGCAGGACAAAGTGGGCTGCCAGTCATGAGAAAACCCCTGCTTACCTCCTGAGATACCTGCTAGAACTAACAAGGACTGTACCAGAGGAAAGGATTGGGCCCAGACTAGGAAGGAGTCTAGTCTGTGAGAGAAGCTTATTGGAACATCATGGAGGGTGAGATATTACCTGTAATCAGTTTCTTAATGGACTAGGCTTAGACTTGCATCTTTTTGCTTTATTTTGCTTGGTGACTTACTTTGTTCTCTCTGTTATTACTTGAAACCACTTAAATCCTACTTTTTAGACTTAATAAAATCACATTTGTTTATTAATAAACCCAGAGTAAGTGATTAATGCCTGTGAGAGCAAACAGCTGTGCATATCTCTATCAGTGTTATAGAGGGTGGCCAATTTAAGAATTTACCCTTTATAAGCTTTCTACAGAGTAAAATGGATTTATGTGGGTTTATTTATTTGCTCCCATTGGGAGCAGGGTGTCCAGGTGCTGGAGGCAGGTAACCTGCTGAGCCGTTTTCAGTTAAGTCTGCAGCTTTGGGGGCGTGGATCAGACCCTGGGTCTATGTTGCAGCAGGCTATCATGTCTGGAGTCCCAAGCTGGCAGGGAAAATGGGCTCAGAGGTAATTTCAGCACATCAGGTGACAGTCCCAAGGGGATCTCTGTGACCGAACCCCATCACACCACCTTCATTCTTCCTTTCCTGGGTGGGGTGTAGTAGTAGTCTCTTTTTGTTCTTTGATGATATTTCCAGTCTCCTGGGGTCCAAATACCTGCCAAACACACGCATGCACATATGCAGCTAAATGCATAATGAAACCGATTGTTTACATAAGTAGTTCGCACATATTCTAAGGGACAATTCCAGGTAGAGTGGCCCATTAATACCTTTGCTGTCATAGAACAAAAAGGGAGTTAGTAGGGTACAAATTGTTGTAATAAGCCAGGGCTGTCCAAACTGTGGCTCATGAGCCATATGCGGCTCTTTTACTGTTCAAGAGTGGCTCAAAAGCCCCCCAGGTCCTCCCCATTCTCCACCTACCAGACTGACAGGGGGCGAGCTCAGGCCATCTGCCTTGCAGTGGGGTGGTGGGATAGAGGCTTCTGTTCAGCAGGGAGGTGGGTCTCGGGGCTTCAGCTCTGTGGCGTGTACCTACCGGGGCTCAGGGCTGAAGCCCCGAGCCCCAGCTCCTGCCAGGTGTGCCCCAGCTCTCGAACTTTTGAAGAATGTCGTATGCAGCTTGGAGGGCCAGTAAGTTTGGCCACACCTGTAAATAAGCCGTCTTTATATCTTGTATTTAGCTGTGACGCTTGAGTGCTTTTCTGAGACCTGAAGAAGAAAGAGCTCTGTGTGGCTCGAAAGCTTGTCTCTCTCAGCAACAGAAGTTGGTCCAATAAAAGATATTACCTCACCCACCTTGTCTGTCTAGTAAAGCATAGCACTTGACAACCCGACATGAAAGCACATTTTAAATGTTCTCAAAGGGCAAGCAAGGTACTTTCAAAATACAAAAATGCCATTACAGACTCAGGTTCTGAAGTTACAGTGACTGAGGATGCCCTTTGAGAGTAGAAAACAGCAGATACATGAATTAAAATTATGTGTGTGTATTAGGCTCAGCAGCTCGATCCATGGCATCTGCCATATGTATGAGGAGACGTTCATGGCTGCAGTCTTCCAGTCTGCTTCTTCAACTGTACACCCTTCCACTCACTCCCTCCTCTTGTACCTCCCAGGCATCCCCTCCAGCACCCCAACTATACCCCCTTCCAGCTTCGCTCCTACCCCCTCCAGTGTCCTCTTTTTGGGATCCTGAACTATGGTAACCTTTCTTGGAATCTAGATACTGGAGACAAATAGGAAACAGTTCCAGCCCCGGGAGGCTCACGGATATCAGTGCTGTATACCTGGGCCCCAAGACCTGCTGATAAAAAGGGGCAGGAATTATAGGAGGTGACCACCTCCCCTTGCCTCTTCTGTGGCAGTAGGTTCCCCTCAACCAGTGGCCCAGTCTAATTTTGGCGGGTTTGTCAAGGGCAACATACCAGTACCTACAAACCCATCTGTTCCTATATGTACCTTTGCCAATCATCCATCCCACTACCTTCATGGTTGTAGTCACATCACATTGCATCAGTGGGTCCTAAGCACAGTGGGTCTAGGATATTCCCCTCATCTTTTTCTATGCCCCTTCCCAGTCCCTTTCCCGGTCCCTCTTCAGGGACCACTCTCACAAGACCCTTCTTCAGCAGGCAGTCCAATCTCTCCTTCTAGCAGAGGCCATAGAAAACATTTATCTGTTTCTCAGGGGAAGGGCTTTTATTCCCATTTTCTCCTTATTCCCAAAACAAAAGATGGTCTCAGACCTATTTTAGATCTAAGAAAGTTAAACAAGTACCTGAAGAAATAAAGTTCTGCATGGTTACCCTAGCTTCCATTATTCCTTTCCTGGAACAAGGGGATTGGTATGCTGCCCTCAACTAACAGGACATTTACTTCCATACAGAGATCTGTCTAAGCCACTGCAAGTTTCTCAGGTTTGTAGTGAATGGAACCCACTACCAACTCACAGTACTTCCATTTGACCTATCCACAGCCTGGTGCATTTTCACAAAGTGCATGGCAGTGGTAGCTGTGTATCTGAGTAGACTGGGAATCCCTCCTGGATGACTGGCTGGTAAGAGGCCAGTCCAAGTCTCAAGTACTGTCCAGGATGACAGTCATCATCCAGGCCACCTTCAATGGACTGGGGCTGTTACTCAATCTCAACAAATCATTTCTAAAAACTGTGCAAAGGACAGAGTTTACTGGAGCACTCATGGATGCCATGAAAGCCAAAGTGTTTCTGCCTCAGTCAAGGTTCCAAGTTGAGGTATGGTATCGGACAGAACTAAAAGCATATCCCATTACCACAGTGCACACTTCCCTCAGGCTCTTGGGGCACATGGCAGCATGTACCTACATAGCACAACACACGGGCCTACACCTCAGAAGGCTTCAGGGATGGCTAATGTTTATCTATGTCCCCTGTTGTATTGTCTAGACAGAGTAATTTGCGTTCCAGAGTTAATTTTGTCCTCTCTGGACTGGTGGCTAGACTTTCAGAATGTCTGGGAGTTCCCTTCATTTCTCTGCAACCAACACTTACACTGGCCACAGACACCTTGTCCCTGGGTTGGGGAGAACACATGGGAACCCTACAAACTCACAGGTTGTGGTCCTCACAGGATCTGAGGACTTATATAAATGTCAGGGACCTCCGTGCTATCTATGTAGCCTGTTCGGACTTCTGTCCGCATATTGTGGGGAAAATCTGCTAGTGTTAACAGACAACACAGCAACGATGCGGTATGTAAAGAGAGAGGGAGGGGTGTGTTCATTCCAGCTGTGCCAGGAGGCAATTCTACTTTGGGAGTGCTGCATAACAAACTCCATTTACCTCAAAGTTGCTTACCTCCCAGGAGACTAAACATGTTAGCAGATCACTACATCTGGACATGGCCATTTTCCAGCTGTGGGGGACTCCCCAAGTGGATCTATTTGCCACAAAGGCCCACAGAAAGTGCCATCAGTTCTGCTCAGGGGGCAGAGGTTATAGCCCAGGTTCTTTGATGGACACTTTCCTGATATCATGGATGAACTCCTTACTATACCATTCCTACCCAGTGTTTTGTTCAAGGTCAAGCAGAACCATGCTTGTCTTATATTACTAATAGCACTGTCATGGCCTCAGCAACATGGGTTCTCAACCCCACTAGCATTGTTAGTGAAACCTCCTCTGCCTCTCTTGTTGGATCCAGACATGATTTCTCAGGACCCTGACTGTCTGCTCCACCACAACCTACAGGCCCTCTACTTGACAGCATGGATGCTTCATGGATAACACCAGTGGAAATGGCTTACTTGAAAGGCATTCAAGGAAGTGCTTCTGAATAGCAGAAAGCCTTTAACTAGGCATGCTTCATGGCCATGTTCTATCTGGTCTCAACAGAAGCATGTCTCTCCAATTCAGGCATCCATTAACCATGTTTTGAATTATCTGTTGCACCTAAAACATCAGAGTGACCATTAGTTCTATTAAAGTACATTTAGTAGCTATTTCAGCTTTGCACTCTCCAGTGGGTAATAGTTTGCTTTTTTCCAAACCCATAACTATAAGATTTCTAGAAGGGTTAGACAGGTTATTCCCACAGGTGTAAGAATCTGTTTCCCTTTTGGGAACTCAGCCTGTTGTTAATAACATTAATGGGGCCACCTTTTGAACCTCTCATGACTTGCTCCCTATTCTATCTCTCTATGAAAGTAGCATTTCTGGTTGCAATTACCTCAGCAAGGAGAGTGGGTAAATTGAGAGCCTTGGTCTCAGAACCTCCTTACACAGTTTTCCATAAGGATAAAGTTTACCTCCGCCCTCACCCAAAATTCCTGACAAAGGTGGTTTTCAATTGCCATGTTAATCAGGCTATTTATTTGCCAACATTCTTCCCAGACCCTCACATGCAGAGATAAGGAGAAGCTTTCTGCTGGATGTGAGGAGAGTTTAAGCTCTCTATTTGGACTGTATCAATGTAGTTATTTATTATGTAAAGGGTAAACTGGTTTCCACGCAGAGGATTTCTTCCTGGATTTCCTCTTGCATTTGTTTGTGCTACCAGTTAGCTAGAGTCATGCCACCTCCTAGATTATTGGCTCATTTGACTAGCATGCAAGCAGTTCAGCAAATTCCCTGGAGCAAGTACCTATTTGAGACATTTGCAAAACGGCGACCTGGTCATCAGTTCACATATTTGCTACTCATTATGCAATTTACCATCAGTCCAGGAACAATGTCAGTTTTGGACAGTTTGTTCTAGAATTGCTGTTCATGTAGACTCCGAGTCCACCTCCACATTAATTTGCTTGTGAGTCACCTATAGTGGAATGGACATGTACAATCACTTGAAGAAAGAAAAAAAAAACGAGTTACCTACCTTTCTGCAACTGTTGTTCTTCCAGATGTGTTGCACATGTCCAGTCCATGACCTGCCCTCCCTCCCCTCTCTATCAGAGTCTATCCAGAAAGTTGTGTGTGATGGCACAGGGTGCTTGAGCTGCCCTGAGGAGTATCGCAGAGGGAAAAAGTTATTTGACAATTGTGCACAAGGTGCACACATACCTACAGTGGAATGGACATGTGCAACAAATCTCAAAGTTACGGAAAAGTAGGTAACAGGGATTTTTTCCCCCATGCTTTATGAAGCACTGTGATCTATGAATAAAAAGTGCTGTATAAGAGCTAAGCATTATTTATTAATTATTATTATTATTATAGTAAATTACTACCAAAAACTGATATTTCAAAAGCATAAAATTAGAAAGAACACAAAAACCTCAGTATGGTCATTTTCCTTTTATAATTGCTATTCTATTCCAGAGATCAATGTGATAAGACAGCATAAGAAAAAAATGCCACAATCCCTATAGCTTTTCTTTTCAACCAATGTATTTGACAGCCTATCAATGTAGCCACTGGATGGCAGTGTTTTACATGGAATTTCAATATCAGTTTCAACAGTTTAATAAGACTATAACTGTGGGTGCTCATCAGATTAAAACTGCCATCCAAATACTAGGCTAGCACTTATTTGAATTCTATGTTTGTTGCACTGACAAAAATTGAACTGACAGTCATATTATGGAGAGGCTACTGTCTCTGCATTGTTAAGGTTGAGGCTTGCTTTCCATTATAAGCCCAGCTTTGACTCTCACCTCTGAAATTCTCAAAAAAGGGTCTTTTCTATTTCAAATGTCATCTGTGCAGTGGGTGGCAACCGGAGAATTTTTGCTCAACTTTCAGATATTTGGACAAGCTAATTATTTTTTCCCCGAAAACCTGTATTATGTTTTGAAAATTCCACTGACACTTGTTTGTCTTTTCTCAAAAATGGCTTTCAAATAAAACTTATTTGAAAGACCACAAAGAGGTCAAGAGCATGGGATCAATTTTGAGACAGGAAAAGGCATATTTGTCAGAACTGGAGGTGAATTTGCTCCAGCCAAGTTCATACTGACCCTGCCAGCAGGTAGGGGATCTTGGGGGACAACTACTGCACTGGTGGGGTGTAAAATAAACTTTATTAAGAAAATGCAAAAACAGGGAAAGTTTAATAGTGAGGGATATGGGGTTTGTTAAGGTAGACAATTGGGGAGGGGTTTCTTTTAGTAAATAGGATAGGGGGTTTCAATAGTGGGGTACAATACAGTGGGTGACCAATTAACACTGAAGTATAAATGTAACAGGTAGCTAATAGTTTCTATGTAAAGGGTGTGTCACAGCAGCATATAACCAACTGACAGTTATGGGTAAAATGTGTTAAATAACCAACAACTCTAGGTAAAAATGTGTCACAGTGGTGTAAATGTAAAATGTGAGGGGTGTTAGAGAGAAAAGGGGTAACCAATGGGGTTTTATGCTAGACTTCAGTAATACAATTGACGTTTGGCAGCAGTAGGAGCAGGGTGAGCACGTGGGGGAAGGGATTAAGAGAGAGAGACACAGAGAGCAGACAGGCCGCAAGTTTAAACAGCAGAGAGACAATTATACAGAACACAGCAAAATCTTATCTATGGTTTAACTTAACCAAGACTACACAAATTAGCAAGTAACAAAACACAATTCAACAATTCTTTAAGCCTAACTTACAGAGTACAATGCAAGCAATTTTCTAAACCTAACAACCACAACTATGCAAAATGAAATTACAATTTATCTAGACTAAATCTAACCTAATGGGTGCACCTTATACTAGGAGTAGTTCCAGAGGGCAGAGTGGTGTGTGCCCAGGATACAGCTTCGGGGGGGGAGGGGTGTTTAACTAGTGGTGGCTGCAAGCAGGCTTATTTCTAGCAGCAAAGGCACTGCGGAGCTAGAAGCAGATTACAGATACAGACCAAGGAGTTAGCTTGGGTCTGCCCGAGAAAGCCAGCAGCTAGAACAAGGGGAGTGTGCAAGAGGTTTTTCCTTACCAATCCCCAAAGCAGCAGCAGGAACAGCAGTTGCAGCATCAGAGGACGCAGAGAGGACTCGATTCGCTTACAATAATCAGGAGATCTCCAGGCATAAATTTGTTGTTTGTGGGAGGGGAGTTTAAAAACAGGGGTACGCTCAAAAACAAACGAGAGCGGGGAGAGGGCCCCCCAAAGACCCCTAGCTAATCAGACCAGGTGGCAAAGCAAGGACCTTCTCTGGGGGTCTGATCAGAAAATGTCTGGTTTTAAGGGCAAATTCAGGCAGTTTCCCGCCAGTAACTTTGATTGGCTCCTCTTGATACAGGGGAGGAGAGAAGGCAGGGAAAGGTTGCAGGTAAGCATAGGCATGCCTGGGCATGTTCTGAGCCACAGGTATGACTCATATGCTCAGCTATGTGGCCACTTTAGGTCTTGCATACCTGGGCAGAGCACCCTACACTGAGCCGGGTCCGAACAAAGAAGCTAGACAAAGGAGTGAAAAAGCCCCCACCTCCCTGAGCAGAGCAATGGCTCCAGTCAGTCTGCACAAACCATTTCCATGAGCAGGGCCAGGCCGCGACTTTGATCAGTTCCATGGCCGGGGGGGGGGGCGGCCACTCAGCACAAACAGAAAGGAAGGGGAAAAAGGAATCCAACAGGGGGACAGCTGTAACAGACACATACCTCTTGTGTTGGTCTATTGGGGACCTTTAACAATCACGTTTTACTGGCATGAATGTTTGCAGAAAATTAATTCCAAAGTGGCCTGTTTAAATATTTGCAGAAAACATTTTTTAAAAAATGTGTACATGTCAGTATTTGTGCTAGAAGCACTCACACGCTCCTCTTTTCAGGGAAGAGAAACAATATCAATCGTGATTTATTAGATAAATCACCACTAACCAACATAGCTCAAACAGGAAATGTTGAACAATTACTGAGACTATATGCCATCAATCCACAGAGTAAAAAAGCTTAATACTCACAATATCATAGGATAATTTCAAATAAGAAATTTCAGAAAATCATGTTGTGTGTGAGGAGATTCCATGAAAAATAAGAGGCTAAACCTACTGAATAAATTACTTTGTTCTACGCACCCTGTTCCCAGAAGCCAGAGATCTTTACTCAATATCTGCTCCTGTTATCTTCTCCTGACTCCTGCCTATCATGCTAGGGCCGGCATACACCAGCTGCATCTTCATTCCCAATATACTCCTCTCACACATATCCTCAGTTCCACTGACTGTGTCAGCCATGGCCACAGGAGAGAAAGCACCACTATCCTTCCCCTTCTACCTGAGCCGATTCAGCTTCCCTAAACCCCTATTCCTGAGGAAACAAAGTCCCACTGAGGGCATTATCTCCTAAAAATATTTCTTAGAGCTGAGAAGATTCAGGGATGAATTTCCCTCCCCCTCACACACATATTTAGGGGGGAAAGAAAGAACCTCTCCTGCACCTCCATACTACTAGTCTCATCCTCCTACTGGTAGCAACCTTGTCTCCATGTTATACCTTCAGAGTACACAGGATGCAGACGCTGCAGTATTCATCCTTCTGTGAAAAATACAACTCTCCCCCATCCCCGGTAGTGGTGCAGTCTTCAAATCCACTCCTCAGCCTATGACTGAACTTCTTAAAGCCCTTAGAAAATGTTCTAATCCAAAGATAGCATTTTTTACATAGCAGGTAAGAAAGGGACAAAGAAGGGAAAAATGGAGTCTGGTCTCGGTACTGGGCAGAGTTAAAATTATTGAGATGTCCCCACTGCTTTTTCACACTGTCGAGTGTTTGGGATTGAAGTTTGGACTTAACTCTGAATTCCCTGGGTTTCTGATGCTTATTTTTGAGAACTAGAATGTTCTGGTAAAATATTTTACCCTTGTTACTGATAAGTTCTCTCAAGCTTTACTTCAGTTTAACACCTTTTTTTTTTTGTCTGGGAATTGCACAAGACTTAATGTGCTTTATTACTATGTAAAACTAAATTCACAGGGCTGAATTCATATTTGAACAACCCATTTCAAATTTGCAGCTTCCATTCCCCCCCCCCCATCATTAAGGATGATGTGTCACAAAAACCATATAAAATGTAGTAACATAAAACGAGGAAGAAAAAATAGGTTGTGGTACAGAAAATTATTTACGTTGTCTAGTCCCTTTTGAGAAAATGAGCTTATACAGTTCTAGCAGTAGCATAGTGATAACATTTGTATAGTTTATGGGTGTCAGCATTTCCATGACTAAACCCTCTCCTTCAACAGTTTGTAACTTCAGTGTGAACATTTGTTTCGGCAGGAAGTTTGCTTTTCAGTTTATATTTGTATGCGTGTACACGTGTATCAAACTAAGTATTTAAAAGGGGAAAAAGCATACTCTTAAATGCTTAGCTACGTATTTAGTTGATTTAAAACACATGGTTTTCTTACAACCTTAAAAGTGTGTTAGCTTAAGATTCTATAAGACATAGGTATTACAGATTCTTACCATAAAGGAGTTTTTGTTGGCAGGTTTATGTGATGGCTTATGTGTTCTGGTTCTTGGCTGGCACTGATAAAGTAGGTCACTCAGCCCCTAGAAAATGGGTCAGTCTCACAAGCCCTCTCTCTGGCTGGTTGAGGGACGACATTGATTAGCTCCAAGACAGTCTTTTGATTCATCGTGGCAAGAAGGATTGTAAGAGCTCTAAAGCGTGAGGTTGTAAACTGGTGACAATGAGCATCTCAGGGCACATTTTACCCTGTATAATGTGCATGCAAATGGGTTGGGGGAGCACAGGAAGAGGGTATATGGGACCTCAGCTATCTTAAATGTAACCATGCACCTCTACAGCAGCAGAGCACTGAGGAGACTTTTAGGATGATGGCCTTGCTTCTCTGACAGTCCTTCTAAGGGGTGTGGCTTGACAGTTAGGGGGTTCACCCACACAGACATAGTAATACTCCCTCTGCTGGCTACTCACCAGGCTATGTTGAGTCCCAGTCCACTGGACCTGTGTTCTCTAAGCTTCCCTGGGTCTTAGTAGACTGCAGTATTGTTTCTTCCCTTGGCCTCGCTGACATGTCTCCTGGGCACACACTGTCTGTCTGTCACTCCTTCACGGAAATGGAACCATGCAGCCCAGCTGCCCTAGGCCCCCAGGATCAGTGGTCACCCTTCAGTCTTCCCAGTATCTGAAGCACACTCTGTCCCAGAACCCCAACTGTGTGGGCACTCTGGGTTACTGTTTAATTCTTCAAGGACATGTGATAGTGAAAAGCAAACAGACGTATAGGGTTTGTAAAGGTTTCTAGATACCATTACGTTTTACTTAGAGATAGTACAAGAAATACACTAATCTAGACAAAATAATAAACACACCTGTATGCATTTCCCTCCCTCAGTTTCCTCACCACTCTTTGGGCTTAGAACAGAGTCCTCTGAGGAGTCCAGGATTCCCCCCGCCTGCACATGTCCTCTTTTCAGAATCATGGAATCTGTCTGCCTCCTCTAGGTTTGTTATCTGTGGGGTCAGCCGAGGAAGAAGTAAGTTAAGGATATGTCTTCACTAGCAATGTTAAAGCGCTTTAATGCGGCTGTGTAGTCACGGCACCAGTGCTGGGAGAGAGATCTCCCAGTGCTGTAAAAAAACACCCCCATGAGGGAGTAGCTCCCAGTGCTGGTGCACTGTCTACACTGGCACTTTACAGCACTGAAATGTGCAATGCTCAGGGGTGTTTTTTTCACACCCCTGAACGAGAAAGTTGCAGCGCTGTAAAGTGGCAATGTAGACAAGGCCTAAGAGGATACCCCTGCTATGAAAGCATACCTATCTTTTTCTCTCTCCTGCCCAAACTTCCTTTTCCTGCTCTAAGAGTCCCTCAAGTTTATATGTTCCACCACCAACACCTGGTTCCTTTGATCTGCTGCTGGAGATTTCCCCCCAGCCATCCTATTGTTTTGTCTAGGCCAGGTCTATTCACTAGCTAATAGCCCCTCAATTACTGTCTCTTTCCAAGACAGACTTGCAGGCTCCATTCCTCTCTATCACCGCCTGTTGGAATTTCAGTCCAACATGGAGGTAAAAAGACAACAGAGAAGGCAACTAGCCTTACAACTAACTGGAGCTTGCAGCTTGATAAAGATACATACAGAGAGTTCATAATCTCAAACCAGAATTCATAAATGGTACATAGATTCCCCCAAACAGCCACGGGGGATAGCCAGTTACCTATCCACGCAGTGCATATACTGCGGTGTACAGCCTTTCCTGGCAGAGGTCCATGCCACTTCTTATCAATGTCCCACACATTGGCCCTCATCATTGGCACGGAGGATGGCAGTGGGATTCTCTAAGAAGCCAGTACTGCTCTGCTGCCCCTTCATGACTTAGTTAAATAATATTTTAAAGGTGGGGGAAAAAAGGGTTTGGAGAGAGTTTCACGTATACATCCAATTCCTACCATATTGGAAGCTGCTCTGCACTGTTTTTCAGATCCGATGCATTACATTCGGCTGGTACATTCCAGCCAAGAAAACCAGGTTTGCCCCACTGTTCGACAAGTCTGTGGAAAAAACAAAGGCCAAACAAAAGCTTCTTTTAAAACCACAAGAAACAGAGGCAGGGCTGGATTAACTTTTTGTGGCCCTGGCTCCAAATATATTTGTGGGCCCCTATAGGGGCAATGGAACATGGTGTGGGGAGGTCGATCCTTGGAGTGAGAGGCTGGCCAGGAGCAATGGGGCATGGTACGGAGGGGGCAGCCCCGCTCCACCCAGTGTGACGGCACTGTTTACAAACCGGCAGTCGCCAGATGCACACTGGCACGCCCAGACCTGTGCTGCCAGCGTGCCCTTTCCCCATGGGGGTGGGTCCATGCTGCGCCACACAGCCCCCCCCCAGCCAGTACCTCCTGGACCAGCTATGCCCAGGACCCCCACACAAATGCACAGTGCCCTGAACATGCCCTCCATCCAGTGTTCTTCCCGTTCTCAGCCCACCACAACCACCCAGTACCCCACAGACACCCCATTGCCCAGCACCTCAACACGCACAGATCTCCCCCGCCCCCACTGTCCAGTACCCTTCCCCACAGCCCCCCCAACTACCCCCAAAGCACCCGAAACAGACCCCCACTGCCTAGCACCCCAAAATACACAAACTTCCCCCATTGCCCAGCGCCTCCCACCCCTCACTTCCCAGCATCCCCCTCTACAGACCCACTACCCCATGCCCTGCTGAGCTAGTGCAGAGCAGGGATCCTCCCTCCCAGCACAGTGCTAAAGCTTGGGAGCACAGAGTGGCCCTGGCCCCCAGGGCCCCACCCAGTCCTACCCGCCTGGCGCGAATGGTGCTCACAGTGGAGGAGGAGTTTTCTTGCATGAGCGGTGGTGGGGCCCCCCTCCCGCCGCTCATGCAAGCTTCCCCAGCCTGCAGCTTCCCCAGCCTGCCACTTCTGCAGAGCAGTAAGGAGAGGTGGGCCCCCTCCCCCAGGGTGCCCAAAACGGATGGTCAGTGGCCCAGAGTGGCAGCAGGTGAGGGCTCCTCTCCGTCCCCAGCTCCACCTGTGGCTGCCTGCTCGTGATGGGGGCAGAGAGGAGCCCTTAGCCAGCTGAAAGGAGCAAACAGTGGGCTGGGGCGGGGGGGGGGGGGGAAGAGATCGGGGGGTGGGGAGGAGCTGGCAAGCAGGGCTAGGGGCAGAGAGAAGCCCTGGCCAGCTGGCCGAGAGGAGCAAGCGGGGTAGAGAGGAGCCAGCTCGTCCAGGCGCAGCACAAGTGGAGCGGGCTGGGGCCCCTTTTGAGCATGGGCATGGCGCCATTGTAAACCAGATACTGAACAGAGGGAAATATTGTATGGTTGCAGTAACAGAAAAAAGATTTAAGAAGTGAGATTTATTAGACTTCAGGCCCGGCCATTCAGATCAAGGTGGAACAATGTATAGGGTTACCATACGTCCGGATTTCCCCGGACATGTCCTCCTTTTGTGTGCTAAAAATAGCGTCCGGGGGGAATTTGCAAAGCTCTCACAATGTCCGGGATTAGCAGAGAGTGGCTGGGAGGGCTGCAGGGAAGTCCCGGGCTGGACTCGGGAGCAGCTGTAGAGGAGCCGGATCCGCCCTGCATTCTGAGCCAGCAGCTGCCTTGCAGCCCAGTCCGGCAACACTGTGCAGGGCCAGACCGGGTTTTGTTGTGACTCGGGAGCTCAGCCACGTGTCCGGCTCGGCTGCACAGAGCCCAACACTCTATTCTGAGCAGCAGGGTAAGGAGGTCAGGGGGCAGGAAGGTTCTGGAGGTGGAGGTCAAGAAACAGGGGGGGCTTTTTGGGGGCAGTGGAGAAAGTTTTGGGCAGTCAGGGTACAGGTAGGGGGTAGGGTCCTGGGGGGCAGTTGGGGGGGGTCTTAGGAGGGGGCAGTTAGGGGACAAGGAGCGGGGGGGGGGTAGGGGGCTGGGAGTTCTGGGGGGGAGCTGTCAGGGGGCAGGAGTGGAGAGAGGGATCGGAGCAGTCAGGGGACAGGGAGCAGAGGGGTTTAGATGGGTTGGGAGTTCTGGGGGGGGCTGTCAGGGGGCAGGAGTGCGGAGAGGGATCGGAGCAGTCAGGGGACAGGGAGCAGAGGGGTTTAGATGGGTTGGGAGTTCTGGGGGGGGGCTGTCAGTGGGTGGGGAGTGGTTGGATGGGGCGTGGGAGTCCCAGGGGTCTGTCTGGGGGTGGGGGTGTGGATAAAGGTTGGGGCAGTCAGGGGACAAGAGGCAGGGAGGCTTAGATAGTCCTGGGGGGCAGTTAGGGGCAGGGGTCCCAGGAGGGGGTAGTCAGGGGACAAGGAACGGGGGGAGGGTTGGGAGGTCAGGGGGGGGCGGGAAGTGGGAGGGGCAGGGGCGGGGCTAGGGCGGGGCTCCTCCCGTCCTCTTTTTTGCTCGCTGAAATATGGTAACCCTAACAATGTATGCTGGCACCTGAAATCGTGACAGGCGACACATCCATGATAATGATGAAAATTGCTACAATAGGCTTCATTTTATGCAAATTAGGCCCCCCCCACTTAATTTGATGCATATGAGTAATCCTACTGAAGTTAGTGGGACTACTCATGTGCTTAGAGTTAAACACATGGGTAAATCTTTGCAGGATTGGGCCTACAGATCACTGAGCTCCAGCCACTAGGCCAATACACGCCTTTGATTGGCTAAAGCAGGGGTAGGCAACCTATGGCACGCGTGCCGCCTCCGGCCGCGAGCTGATTTTCAGTGGCACTCACACTGACCGGGTCCTGGCCACCGGTCCGGGGGGCTCTGCATTTTAATTTAGTTTTAAATGAAGCTTCTTAAACATTTTAAAAATCTTATTTACTTTACATACAACAATAGTTTAGTTATATATTATATACTTATAGAGACCTTCTAAAAACATTAAAATGTATGACTGCCAAGCGAAACCTTAAATTAGAGTGAATAAATGAAGTCTCGGCACAGCACTTCTGAAAGGTTGCCAACCCCTGGGATAAAGTTTGGGCAGCTTTGTTGTGCACACTGTGTCAAATCCTGCATTCTTTACTCAGCCTCCTACTGAAGTCTCTGGAGATTTGCTTGGGTAAAGAGTGCAGGATTTTGCCTAATATCGGTCTCTCAAAATACAGCAAATGAGGCAAACAAAGTGCCCACTGATCTTCACAGTGAATTAGTCTGCAAGACTATATTACCAAAACACCCTCTTTGTACCATTACATAATAAAGTAAATCCCCAGCAAGGCAATGAGGCTTAGGATACAAAGATTCCAATTAAAACCAAGAGTTTTATTCGTTAAAGTTGGACTTTACTTCAGGATAGAGTGAAACAGAGTAGTTAAATAAAAGCCACAGGCCTGGAAAATGTTGTTATTTAGTCAGCTATCGGAAGCCCATGGGCATGAATTCCTGATCAATAATAATTATTACTGTTGCAACCAATAACGCTGATTCCAGAATATCTAATTGCATTTGAAAATTAGAAATTAACACCTCAAATGAACACTATATAAATATTTTATGGGATAAAGCTTCCTTAGAAGGAAAACTTTTTAAAATATGTGACCAAATAGAGAAGTGGTTCAGAAATACTGTGCAGAACAACAACTATTCTATGCCTTGGCTTTTTTGGTGCTGCAAAGTCACCTAGATATAAGATTGGCTGATTAGAAAATGCAGCATACCTTTCATACACCATGATCACCATTAAAAAAAAATACCACATTTGCCAATATTAATCACACCACAGAATCTGAGATATTGCATTTATTGCCAATTTTATAGGGAAATGCTGAAGTAGCTCAGATAAATTTTGGAAAATGTGGACTTATTTATTAATTTATAGTGTACTTACCATTATCTCAGTATATTTGTAACAGAATTTTAAATCCAACAAATAAAGAGAAGCAGAGCAGGAGTGACAAAAACATGTGAGACTGCATGATGTTTTAGATACAAATACTGTGCATGCTGCACACAGAATGTGTAACATGCAGATATAAGAATTGCCAGACCAGTGATCCATGTAGCTTACTATCTTGTCTCTGACAGTAGCTGAACCAGATGCTTCAAAGAAAGGTGGAAGAATCCCTGTGCAAGACAATTTTGGAAGAATCAGCCCAAAGGGAAAGTATCTGTCTTGCTCTCATTGGTTAACAGTTTGCTTATGCTCTGAACAAAGACTAAGGGTTATATCCTTTAGATTGCTTTCCCTCTTACAGACTACTTAAGTAATATTTTACTTCGTGGAATACCAGAGATTTTGACACTAGTATCTTCTACAACAGTCTTTTGTATGCAGAGGTGGATTTAAGGAGCAGCATCATTGGCAAATGCCAGCTAGGGTCCCCTGCTGCTAAAGTAAACAAAGGACTGAAAGCTTCTGCTGTACTCCAAGTCTTTGATCTTTAGAAGCTACCCTAGTTGAGGAGCAGCTGCTCTACTGCAAACTCCCCTAGTCCTTCCCCCTCCTCCATGTGGCCAGCTGCCAAAACTTCCTCTGCCCCATCCAGAGCTAACACAGACAGCAGGGAAGGAGTGCAGCAGCTGCAGTACATACTTTCTCCTTCAATCTGGTAAATCACTGAGGCCATTGGTGGCAGATTAGAAATACGTCACATGCCAAACCCTCAACTCTGGTCCTAGTGCCTAGAGCCAGGCATCAGGGGAGAGACCAGTGGCATTTGGTTTAAAGAAAAAGGGTGGGTAAACTAGTCTTTTTGGTGTTCCAGGCAGGGCAGTAGTGTGGTAGGCACCAAGGGTGTGCAGTATCAGTAAAAGAATGGTTAGTTTACCCATGCTTACCCTCAGCTACCCTACTGGGCTAGACACCATGTGAGTGCATGTAGCAAAGAGAGGGGCTCCTTGAGA
The DNA here is from genome assembly GCF_011386835.1 of Chrysemys picta bellii. Classification (NCBI taxonomy): domain Eukaryota; kingdom Metazoa; phylum Chordata; order Testudines; family Emydidae; genus Chrysemys; species Chrysemys picta. Next base: position 85,834,841 of record NC_088791.1, on the reverse strand, counting down.
AAGCCAGAAAGGGCAATATGGGATAAAGGGAGGCCACAGAGGCTTACAAGAGGAGGAGGAGCCTAAGAGACTGGCACCACTGAAGTCAATGGCAAAACTCCCACTGACTTCAATAGGGCCATGACTTCATTCCCAGAAAGGGAGGATGCTGAGAAAGCCAGAAGGAGGGCAGGCAGGGATTCAGACAGACACAGAGGAATTCATAATCTGGAAGTGTAATCTGGGGGAAAAAACCTCAATATGTTAGAGCTGGCTGGCAATTTTTTTTCTTCCTGTAAAAAAAAAAAAAAAAAAAGTGAGGTTGTTTTCATCATTTTTTTTTCTAGCCTTCTGCAACCATAACAAAATAGTTTTGGTTTTAAACATTTAAAATTTTTTGGTTTTCAAGATTGTCTTTTTAAAATAAAAATACTCAAATATTTTAATTAAACTTCTTTTCAGTAAAAATCTTTTAATAAAAAAATTCAGCCAGCTCTCCAATATATTCCCCATTAAAATCTTGTTTTACTTGGTCTCCTTGCTGGTTTCAGTCCTGAAGAAAACAAAACATTTTTGGCAGGGATTCTCCTAACAGAACTGAACATGTTCCTGTTAAGTGAACTACAGTTTAAGGCACCAGAGAGTCACAAACTAAACAAGTATCAGAGGGGTAGCTGTGTTAGTCTGGATCTGTAAAAAGCGACAAAGAGTCCTATGGCACCTTATAGACTAACAGATGTATTGGCGCATAACCTTTCGTGGGTAAATACCCACTTCGTCAGATGTCTGACAAAGTGGGTATTCACCCACGAAAGCTTATGCTCCAAGACATCTGTTAGTCTATAAGGTGCCACAAAACTAAACAATTGTACATTCTCAATGGATACTACTCCTGCGGGCACACCAGCAACCCCTATATTTCAGATTCAGGCATGATTTTCAAATGAGTCAAGCTTCCCCTGGGTATCATCTCATTTTGTTTTAGAACCTCATCAGCAATCATCTCCAGCATAGTGCTTTCTAAATCAAAGGTATTGACATACACCAGCCTACATTTCTGAAAGTTTCACCTGAACTTTTTAATCCATTAAAATGTACTGACTTCTGTCAAGTGTCAAATGGCAATTAAAGCTTTTACCAGCTGTGTGTGTGTGTGACAGGAACTTGAAAATTTGCTAATGTCTTTAACGACAGACTGATTCTGACTGTTGATACAGGTTTCTCAGAGTAAAGAGTAGATTACTGGACATCCACCTTTACTAAAAAGACAGATGGGTGAGATAATATCTTTTGTTGGATCTACTTCTGTTGGTGAAACAAGCTTTTGCACCACACAGAGCTCTTCTCTCTCTCACCAATAGAAACAGGTCTAATAAAAAAAAAAAGATATTACCTCATCCACTTTGTCTCTCAAATATCCTAGGAACGACAGCTAGAACCACCTTTACTAAAGATGAGCAGAGCTTGAAGAAGGAGTACCTTGCAGAGATTGATTTTGCAGACAACAACTTTGAAAATAAATGGGAGGATTCAGTCCTGGCTCCAGGACTTTCTGAAAAATTTTTTTTTTTTAAATTCTGAGAAAAACACAACTCTGTCTGGAGTTGCAGGAAACAGCATCTGAGAGAAGAGGAGAGTGTGAGCGTGGACACACATCTATCTAGGAGGGGTTTCTTGGATTTGAGAGACTACTACTACTACTTCTCTGAAAGAGGATGAAGTTACCATAACTTCATCAAGAAATAGGTTTATTCTAACGAGTCTGGTTATTTTCATAACAAAGTTCTTAGAAGGATTTTTTTTGCCATAAGGGCACAATCTTTAGAGAGCTCAGTGCTAAAAATACTCAGCATACACTGTAGTGCAGGGGTTCTCAAACTGGGGGTTGGGACCCCTCAGGGGGTTGCGAGCTATCAACTTCCACCCCAAATCCTGCTTTGCCTCCAGCATTTATAATGGTGTTAAATATATAAAAAGTGTTTTTAATGTATAAGGGGGGGGTTGCACTCAGAGGCTTGCTATGTGAAAGGGGTTACCAGTAAAAAAGTTTGAGAGCCACTGGTGTAGTGGTTTTATTCTACTGAGATGTTAGAGTGGCTGCAGGATCTGAATAATGTCATTGGAGAACCTGTAGAACCAGGGGCGGCTCAATGTATTTTGCTGCACCAAGCACGGTAGTCAGGCGGCTTTTGGCAGCGCGCCTGCGGGAGGTCCACTGGTAACGCGGATTTGGCAGCATGCCTGCGGTGGTCTGTCGGTCCTGCGCCTTCGGCATACCCGCCGCCGAATTGCCGCCAAAACTGTGGGACTGGCGGACCTCCTGCAGGCATGCTGCCGAAGACAGCCTGACTGCCGCCCTCAAGGCGACCGGCAGGCCGCCCCCCGCAGCTTGCTGCCCCAGGCACGCGCTTGGAGCGCTGGTGCCTGGAGCCACCCCTGCGTAGAATGGAGCTCCAGTTGTTCATGAGCCTTGCCAGGTGAAGCTCTGCAAGGCAGGCACCTATACTCTTAATTGTCTGCTAGGTGTCATACACACCTATGGTGCTGTATAAATAAATACATTTCTAATGATATAATAGCTAAAAGTAAAAGCTTAAAACTTTTGATACTTTCAACATTGGCTTTAGCATTTGTCTGCACATCTGTCTCCTTTGTTATTCTTCTCTACAAAAGGATTGAACTGCTGTTGAGGGCTGAGGTGCCCATTCCTTGTAGGAAATAAGGTTAATTATCAGTATCTATTGTTCTATCCTTGTATTGCCTCAGCAGATCCACACTGTTGGAGTTGTGTGCCCTGCCATGCGAGCCTTGGAATCTTCTACAGAAGTTAAAATGATAAGGAGGATCAACCAGTATTCTGGAACTGAGGGTAGGAAAGACCCTGATTCCAAACCATCCCATAATTCTTCTATGTACACTGACTGGGGTGGGCACAGAAACATTTCTCTCCCTGGGCATAAGCTTTCGTAGTAATTACTAGGGTTGAGGTTTTCAAAGCTAAGTCCTCTAGTTAGTCACATAACTCCTTTTGACATTAATGAGAGCTGTGTGGCTAACTCCCCAAGTTAGCTTTGAAATCTCAACCTAGGCTGCATTGGAATGTAAAGAGAATTTAGTTTTTCTGATTCTATTTATTATTATTATGGTGTGTGTGTGTGTGTGCACGCGTGCGCGCACGCGCGCCTGCTCATACACGAAAGGCTTGTCCTCAAAATGGTAGACACGGATAAGGAGATGGGCTTATGAGGTGCTTATATTATCCCACTAAAACATCTTTTAGACCATCATGATTTGAGTTTAATGTGTCTGTGTGAAGGTTATTCCTTCAAAGTCTGTGCGACTTGTGTAGCATTTACACGAAGGCCCTGCAAGACAGCAAATAGGCTTAAGGTGTTTCTCATTGAGGGAGCTTCCAATCCACTATACAAATATGATGACTCATTTCAGAGGCTGCTCACTCTACACAACAGCTTGTGGTGTGTTCTAACCCTTCAGTGTGAGGTCAGTGGAAAAGTCCACTGGTGCCTCTACCTTCCAATTCTCTTTTCCAGAGAAATTTTGAGGCAACCTTATCTCCTCCAACTCTGGAGAGAAGAAATGTGAGTGGCTACTTATGTATAAATCCTCCTCCTTTCAGTAATGTTCTTTTCTCCAGAGGTACCAGCTGAAATTTATCCATACTCCTGGAACCTAAACAATTGCCTTGCCAATGAGGACAACCTTGTTTGCATAAATGGGATCAATTGGTCACAGCAGGTTATGTGGTGCCAGCAGCTGCCTCTTGTCAGGGAACCTTAGTGGTTCCCCGTCCCTGCCAAATGTAAGGCCGAGACACAAAGCATTTAAAGAACTCACAGTCTTTCATAAGTAAACTGAGGAAACTGACTACTGTATGGCTAATCATGTTTCTCTTAAACCAGAGAAGGCAACACTAAATACTTGCAAGACTGAGTGAAAGTTGAAGTACTAAAAATTCTTTTCCGTTCTACTCTTATGCAACAAAACATTTGAGAACATATTTTATTCTTTACAATCCACTATAGATTGCTTATGATTTTGAGCCCTGTTTAATTTTCTTTTGATGGGTATTTTTATAACTCCCATATCCAAAAATTTTACTTGGTGAATTAAACTGAGTCAGTCCACCAAAAAAGAATATAGTAGGAATTTTAAGAGGAAAAAAAAGCAATAGAGTACAGCAAATAATTCATAATGAACATTGTCAGATTTCACCTCCTTTTCTATTTGTGATATCATGAGATTTTCACATTTGTTTTTTAAAATCAGTTGAGAATTTCTTAAAAAAACCTTCTCATATTTCAATAACTCTCAAAGATATGCTACAAATATTTGAACTTCTACATTCATCCCATGTTGGTTAGTTACATTAATATGATATTGTTTCTGTTGGAGAATAATAGAGTTCTCAGTCTTTTGGTTGGGTACAGCAAAGTCAGATACTTTATTCTCTCAAGCAATTGAGTAAAGGGAGAGAGTGCACTAGGACACAGGGTCTCCCCCTCCTAGGCAGGTCTTTCAACAGGTTAACAATTACAGCAAGCATTTATACCTTTTGTTACAGACAATAAGCAACAGCTGCATTTTGTTTATACATAGGTCATTCTATCTTATTTTTCTCACTTATTTAGACTCTAGTCTACCATATTGGCTACACATTATCTACACAAGGTCACAACAACTTCTCACATAGTTCTTTCTCACTCGCCTCACACAATCCTCGCTTCTACAAATCTCGCGTTATTAGGGTTTCAGTTAGCCTGACTCTGCTAACGAAGACTGTTTGCATTTGAAATTCCCTTCCAATTCCTGTCAGGCCTTGCTCTGCTTCCACATTTCTATTCTGTGATTGGATGACTTGTATAGCGAACCGAACCAGCACAAGTTGAGTATTATAATCAACTATAAAATTTTAAATTCAAGTTTCTTAAATATTTGAGCATTCAAAGGTGAAAAGTAACTTTTTGTGAGTACGTGTGGAAGTGAAGCTTGGCTGCATTAATGTCTGCAAAAGGCAAACATGAAAGATTGAATCAAAATTAGTTTCCAATGATTATTAATTATTACTAATGATTTATATTGCAGTATCTCCTAGCAGCCCCACCCCACTGTGACAGGCACCATACAAACATAGAACTTAAGCTATCTTTCAGTTATTTGGGTCAGAGCCCAACTATAAAACCAGAGGCAAGAGACTTAGAATCAATGTTAATTGAAAATTTCCTTCCACTATTTGCTCGGCTGAAATAAGTAGCACAAAACTTTACTGATATGGAAAGTTGGAAATATACAAAGGTATATTTGTCTAAAGACAGAGAAACTATAAAGCTTTAATGCTATCCTCACTTCTGCAACTGCATAGCTTCTACCAAATAGAGAAAAATCCAACATTCAAGCTCTTCTGATGCCTTAAGAATTAGTTGTGCTGTTGATATATTGTAATTCATTTTCTGTAGAGGGATCTGTAGGTTTTGAGAAAAAAATATATACAGTGTCGTATAACTATCTTGAAAAGCTATTAGTTGTAGAAATATTACATTCATTTTCTTTGAAATAGGTGTTTTATATAGATATAAAACTGGGCAAACATTGCTAAAACTTTAGTGAATATTAATTCAATTCTTTCAAACAATGTGTTTTGACTGTTTGAAAGCCTTTGGCTAAAATATTCATTAAAATGAACATTTCAACCCCTGATTTACTAGCAGGATTTTTTATGGAAGCAGCAAACTTTAAACTAATATGGATGAATATCTGGGGAAGCTAATTTTGCATTCACAAATGTGAATAATTAAACCAAAAACATGATTCTAAGAGTTATGATCTGCACTTATGGCATGGAAATGTATCATATGAACGATGGGTCTAATCAAAACAGCTAGAATTTTGAATTAAAAAAAATCTCTACTACAGATAACTCAATTGGTCTGCCCAAATTGCAGACCAAGAATTATAGGAATTATTCAACATGTTATTTCAAATAATGAATATATTCAAGAAAACTGCAATCAGCTCAGAAACAATTTCTAAATAGTGAGAGGCAAAATGTTTCAGATGGAGCTATTATAAATTTGTTCAGCCCTTGTAGATAAACTAGTTCAATAGCAGTTTAGTACAGAGAAGGGAGAGCAGTATAAACTTCTTTTGGTGTCAAATAGATCAAAAATCTACTAACAGAAGCAGCACAGCTAGAGAAAAGCCAAGTTCCTAAAGCGTAGTAAGATAAACAAAGAAGGACACAGCACAAGATAGTGGCTACAGTAGGGGCTGGGAGTCATGGGACATAGGATCTGATCCAGCTCCCATTGAAATCAGTGGCAAAACTCTCAGTTTCAATAAGGCAAGATTAAGCCCATAAAGTCTGGTGTCCACTCTGCCACTGACTTACTTTATGACCTTGGGCAACTCACTTAACTTCTCTGAGCCTCGTTTTACCGATCTAAAAGTGGCTATGATAAAGCCAGTGGTTCTTTGTGGGAGTGTAATTAATGATTCAAAAGTATTTGAAGCCCTTGGATTAATGTATTATTATTAATAAAGCAAAATGATAAACAGCACTGTGATGGGGTATACAAACCCCACACTAGATAGAAGGGGTTAAAAGACTATACTGGGCCCAGCTAGCCCTGCCGCTCCAACCCTGCAGAGCACGCTCCTACTGGAGACAGGGTAGAAAAGGGAGCAATGCAGCTCAGAAGGGGGACACTGGACCTTCCCTGCAGGCTCCTGCAAAATGAGTTAGAGATGCCTCTCTGAGACGCCAAGGACTGTATGCTGAGCCCAGTCAGGGCTGATAGAAAAAAAAAATATAAAAGGGAAACCAAACTTTCTTATCAGGGACTGGAAATGGAAAGAGCAGTGGTAGGAAGTGACCTAGGGAGAGTAGCACAGAGGGTGCACAACCCTCCCCAGGGGTCAAAGCTGCTGACCCTCCTAGGGTCCTGGGTTGGAGCCTGGTTGAGTGGATGGGCCTGGGCCTTCCTACCAGTACCACAACGCCGGGTGATGGGATTCTAACCACTAGGCCAACCAGCCCACTGAGGACCCTCCTACAAGCACCCATTGCAAACAAATTGGACTGTACAGCTTGATTAAAAACCAAGAAGAAAAAAAAACAATTTTATATCATCCAAACTTATTCTATATGAAATCTTCCTCTTGCATTTAACTTTGTGGTATATAGAATAAGAAAGACATTTTACAGGAATCCATACAAACTATGAAAGAACACTAGAAAAAAAAGCATTAACACATCCCACTGCAAAGCACAAATGTATGCCATATGAAAACCATCCCCCAAATACACACACACCACTACTGATGTGGAATATGTTGCCAAAACAGAGAAACATTTGAAAGCAAGCAGGTGTTTACAAAAATTATGCCTTAAGAGAATCTCAATGAATACTACTGCTTCTACTTGGCAAAGATATTTTCTTCATTATAGAAGTGCTAAGGGCTCAGTACCAATACGTCTTAATACAGTTATAAGAAAAAGAAGCTTTGTGAACATATCAAAAAATTCCTGGATCTTGCATTAGATATGTATGAAAACCCTCCCTTACTGTGTCTGGCACATTTCTGGTCATAAAAGAGAATCGTATTAGCAGCTTTCAAACTGGTGTACACTTCACTTGCTTGAATAGTTTGGTCCCACCACTTTTTCTATTGAGATATTATTCACTTATAGTTAAGGATAAGATTATATCACAGAGGTCATGGAAGTCACGGATTCTGTGACTTTAAGTGACCTCCGTGACATTTTCCATTTCAGCCCCAAGGTGGTGGGGCTGGAGCTGTCAGCTAGCGGCAGCCCTGGAGCTCCGAACCACAGTCAACGATGGGGCCCCTGGAGATCTCAGCAGCTGCTGCGGGCAGTGGGGGCACCCAGAGTCATTAGCAGCCACCATGGGTAGGGGGTGCTGGACCCTCCCCCCGATCCCGCAGCAGGGCTTGGGCTTCAGTTAGGGTGACCAGACAGCAAATGTGAAAAATCGGGACGGGGGTGGGGGAGGGTAATAGGAGCCTATATAAGAAAAAGACGCAAAATCGGGACTGTCCCTATAAAATTGGGACATCTGGTCACCCTAGCTTCAGTCGTCCTCCCATCAGACCCCTCCCCCTTAATTTTTAGTAAAAGTCAGACTGGTCATGGGCTTCTGTGAATTTTTGTTTATTGCCTCAACCTGCCCCTGACTTTTACTAAAAATAACTGACAAAATCTTAACCTTACTAATGTTCATTAAACAAGATGACCTTTTCCAACAAGATGGGACTATTAATATTTTATCTCACTTGATACTGATTGGCCTAACAAAAAACAGTGGTCCAGAGTGCTATACTCTGAAAGACCCAGAGGGAGATATAAAACAGATGGGAATTTTGGACTTCAACAACACAGAAAATTCTATTCGTCCAGCACCGATGTGCTCCCCTGGAATAATATCAACTTTCTCTGTTACTTTTCCTTTTTCCAGCAACATCTCTCTTCAGGCTTATTATTAGGTTCCTTCACTCCCTGCCATTTACTACACACAAGGCAATCTTGAACCTGTAAGTACATTTTTCACAAGTATGTTTATGAAATATTTCTCTATGTAACTGCGTATAAGACCTTTGTTACTCTTAATCACAATATTGCAAAATAGATAGAAGTCTACAGGCATACTTCCTTCAAATCACTTCTCCCTAAACATTAATCAATATTGTGGCACTATATACTCGCTCTCTCTTTAAACTTTGTAGTGTGGGAGAGTTATGTTTTATTGACTTGAGTTAGAGAGTCAATGCAGAATTTTGCCAACATTTTCTGACTTCCAAGCAACAAAAAGTAAGGAGGGCAATTAAGCTTGATTAAAAGGTCAGAAGTTCTATGGAGCTACTCATATTATGAAAATTATGACCATTTATTTGCATGGGCTTGCTCTGAAGTGAGGCTGGAGAATCAGCCAGCATTATGGTACAATTGAAAATTATTCCATCTGATTGATAGTAGGTAGTGTTCGTGAAAGACATTTGCAGGTCCCAGTCAAGTTCTCAGTGGACAAGTTTCCATAGTACAACAGATACCCCTTTTGGCAGTCTCAACACAGAAGTAAAGGACTGGCTGGGCATGGAGAGTAAATTACTTTCTTAACACTAGAGATGGTCCCTCCATATTGGGGCTGTGGTACATGGTAATGCGGTGTGGCACCGCTTGTTCTGGTGCTTCAGATGCTGTCCATGTTCTGTGGATAAACAGAGAACTTCAAGGTTGTAAGTCCAACTTTTCACAAGTACTAAATTCAGACACAAATCCTCTTTTCAGATTTGCCAGGATATTCTGCTGCCCCCACCTCTGTGGAGTGGGTCAGAAATATGCAGGTAGATAGAGGAGAATATTGAAGACACAACTTATCATGTGGATCTGAGAGGAGAATTTTGCTGTGAGAGTACTGAGTACATTTCAACAGAATTGGACTTGTTATAGTGCTGCTTATGACAAAGCTTTAAAGGCCAATTTCATTGCAGTAAGTGGGATCCCGCAAGCAGCATCCTTTTGTCTGCTGGTAGGAAAATAACCATTATATTCCTATTTGTACGGATGTGCCTGAATTGGGCCATTTCAAACATTCTGTTCGCTGCCTGAGCTCTTAAGGCTGACTTTAAATGCCAGTCAGAACTCTGGAAATCTCTGAAGTGACTCAGATTTTTTATGGCTGCCCAGCAATGAACTGGGGGATGTGGGAGTGGATGGTTCTACAATAATAATAAAAAATAAAAAAAACCTGCCATACACCCACATAAAACCCTGCTTAATTGACTGGTTTTGGAGTTGACAAAGTGATGTTCATGAATCCAGCTCATATTTTTTAAATCTGCTACTCCCCCACCCCTACAAATGAGGATATAAAAGTGATTCAGTCTAGAATAGCGTTGCTGAAGTCGATGCATCTTAGATTGACTTAGAATCACTTACTTCGCGTCCTCGTGGCGCGGGATCGATGGTCGCCGCTCCCCCATCGACTTTGCTTCCGCCTCTCGCTGAGCTGGAGTTCAGCAGTCGACGGCAGAGCAATCGGGGATCAATTTATTGCATCTACACCACACGATAAATTGATCCCCGATAGATTGATCGCTACCCGATCCGATGGGTAGTGTAGATGTACCCTCACAATGTGGAAACATTTTAATAGGCTCAGTTTAGTTCCCAATAGAACTGACCAAAAAACCCACAACTGAAAGAAATTAGCGTCTTGTTAAAAGTCTCAGCAGAAAGACCCAGGACTGAGTGGGCATAGAGAGTGAACAGGCAGGTAAGTGAGAGCTGGTGGTGTTTAAATTTGTGTAATATAGATGTTGGGAGGGGACAGAAGAAGGTATAAAATATACCAGTGTAGGATAGGTTTACACCAGTGGTCCCCAAACTTTTGAGGGTTGTGCACCCACCCCCCGGGGGCTGGGAGCAGGGCTGTGGCCAGGAGTAGAGGCTGGGTGCTGGGGCAGGAGCAGAGCTGCAGCCAGGCTGTAGTGGGGCCCTGCAGCAGAGTCTGTGGCCAGGTGTGGCTCAGCTCCTGCCCTTTCTCCCAGCCTCAGCTCCGGGCCAGGAACAGAGCTGCAGCCAGTGGCTGAGACTGGGGGCTGGCACAAGGCTGGAGCGGAGCTGTGCCGAGACTGGGGATGGGGCCAGGTGGGAGCTGTGGATGTGGCTGGGGGCAGAACGGGAGCAGAGCTGGGGGCGGAGATCGGGCTGGATGGCGCTTCCCCCATTCCTTGAGGGGGGCTGGCCCAGCCCCCCACAACCCCAGATGTTCCTCTATGCCCCCCTAGGGGGCATGCCCCACACTTTGGGGAACTCTGGTTTACATTATGGGGCACAGTCTACACCGATGGAAGGGGATTTCTGTTGGTGTAGGAACTCTGCCTTGCCAAATGATGGTAGCTAGGTTGACAGAAGCATTATTCCATTGACATAGCTGGGTCTACATTGGGGGTTAGGTGGACATAGCTAGGTTGGTCAGGGACGTGTTTTTTCCCCCACCCTCCTTACCAATTTACTATGCCCATCTAAATTTTGAGTGTGGACCAGACCTTAGACTTCATCTAGACTTAGGATAGTCAGACTCACATAGGGCCAGATTTTTAAATGTGCTCATCTCCCATTGAAGTGCCAAAGTAAGTGGCCACATTTTCAAAAAGAGCTCAATCTGTTGGGTGTGGAGTTCTGAAAATCTGGCCCCATTTATGGGTGCAAGGTAATTGAAAATCTGGCTACAAGTCTTACCTTAGAATTGTAACCATCCCACCTGAATTTCATTTCCCCCATATCTAAGGACTAGTGCAGACAGTCACAATATGCAATCTTTTTCTGTTCACCCTATGAGTGATTAACATGAAAGTTGATCATATTACAACTCTACCTGTGGTTTATTGCGTCCACCAAAGAAAACTGGATCTAAGATAATTTTGCTCAGACAGGATATGAGCAGGTTAGCTAGCAGCTCCTTAGGAAGTTTATTAGTCATTTTTATCCTGTTCTGTAACAAACCTAAAGGGAAATTCTAAAGGGATAACTTGTTAGCCACAAATGAAATGTCATTTTGGTCTTCTCTGGGTTAGTAATGAACTCTTCACAGATCCGTTCCAGATCTGCAAGTCAACTAGTTGTAAGGTGGCAAGGATGTCACCTATGTACCTGCTTTTGATGCCTGGGAAGAAAAAAAAGGGAGAAATGCACACAGAAAGATGTTAACAAAATGAAACACCACCAATTACTGCACCTGTCAGTATTCAGCAACAGATAAAAATTCAGAAATCTAAACAATCTGCAGAAAACTGAACACAATTATGTAAGAAGTTAAGTTATACAGTTGCCATGACCTTTAATCAATCACTCAGCTGTTAATGTTAATTTTGTGATCTAAAAATCATAGTTCTATTTGCATTTTAATGGCTGTTAAATGAAAGTCATCAGGAAGAAATAATGGCAGCATGGCCTTTTGATACAAAATTCTTCCTTCTTAATGTGATGCACAAGATTAGGAAGCACGACTCAGAAAAGATTTCTTGTTCTAAACTGCAGTTGCCATATGGAGCCAACTTTGCAGAGGGAAAAATAAAGCAATTACAAACAAAATACCATGATCTTACTGTTCTAAATAAACAGGAATTGCAAAATAGTAAGAAAGCCATAATGGCAACATCATTACCCACATGCTAACAAAAAACTTTATTATAGCCTAACAACTTGTTTCACAGCAATCTGCCTTTTGAATAATTTTTCTAGCAATAGGGACTCATCCTGGACCAAGAGAGTTTTGTTCCTCCCATGTCTTAAGGAAAAAAAAATAAGAAAAAAAGAGTGAAAGAAAAATATCCCCTCACCAACAGATTTTAAATACCTACGTTGATAGCTGTACAGTGGGTTTTATCATTTGCAAGTGATAGGCTGTAGTGTAGTGGCAAGTTCCTGCTAGTGTGTACAGTACAAGCATAAGTGTAACAATTATGCAGTGCTGTATTTCACAGCTAGTGACACTAAAGCTTGAATGTTCTAATTTAATCAGGATTTTGATTGATGCCCATTACTAAATGGTAGGGAACTGGCTGATAACTTCTTTATTTTTAATAAGGTGAAAATGTTGGTCTTACTCTTGATGCTATTTCTCTCAATTTAAATTTCAACATTTTTCTTGGTTAACATATAGCCCTTCATGGTTATAAATGGATTTATTTGTATGCAAAATGCATAAAATTGATTAAAATGTTATGCACTGCTTAAAACTCTCTAAGTCTCCTAGGAGACAACCCCCAGGTGGATCTTCTATACTTGGGGGGGAGGGATAGCTCAGTGGTTTGAGCATTGGCCTGCTAAACCCAGCATTGTGAGTTCAATCCTTGAAGGGGCTACTTAGTGATCTGGGGCAAAAATCTGTCTGGGGGATTGGTCCTGCTTTGAGCAGGGGGTTGGACTAGATGATCTCTTGAGGTCCCTTCCAACCCAGATATTCTATGATTCTGTGTGTTAAAGTACTTAAGAGCCGGGCTGGCTCCAGGCACCAGCTGAGCAAGCAGGTGCTTGAGGCAGCCAAGGGGAAGGGGCAACACGTCAGGCTCTTCGGCAGCAATTTGGTGGAGGGTCCCTGTCCCTCTTGGATGGAAGGGCCTGCTGCCGCCGAAGAAGAAAGTGGTGCGGCGGAGCTTCCGCTGATCGCAATCATGGCTCCCCCCCCCCCCGCTGCTTGGGGCGGCAAAAACTGTGGAGCCGGCCCTGCTTAGAGGGCAGGTCTTGGAAATACATGCTCAGAAAGGAAGCCAGCAAGCTACAGATGGTTTTCAGCAATTGTAAGGCAAAGTTAGCACATCTAATGAAAGAAGAAAATGGTTTAGATCTACCTGAAGTTCTTATGTGGGACTAGGGTGACCAGACGTCCCGAATTTATCGGGACTGTCCCGATATTTGCTTCTTTGTCCCGCATCCCGACCAATGTTTGGTTGGGACACTGGACAAAGAAGAAATTTTGCCTTCCGCTCTGGCGCTCGGGCCTCCTGCCGCCCCGGCTCCGCCCTCTCCTTCCCCCATTGGCTCCCTCCCCAAATCCCCGCCCTGGCCCCGCCTCTTCCCCAGCATTCCTCCTCCCTCCCAGGCTTGCAGCATGGCGGTGCAAGCCTGGAGGGAGGGGGTGGTGGCGGTGCCTGGATCCTGGAGCTGGTGAGTCAGCTCCAGCACCCGGGCACCGGGTGGGCAAAGGGGGGCTGGCAAGGGAGGGAGACAGGGGGGCTCAGCTGTGAACCGCCCCGCCGTGCCAGAGGGCTTCTGCGCGGGGCCGGGAGTGCAGCCTGAAGGCTGCTCCAGCCCTGCAGCCCGCGGGCAGCGCAGTGGGTCCGGTCAGGGGCAGCGCGGAGCGGGCAGGGGCTGGGTGGGTGGCGCGGGGGCCGAATCCCTGCTGCTGCTGGGGAGCCCCGTGCCTCTCCCTCCCGCTCGCGGCTGCGGCTTCTTCCTGGCGGGACGCGCCCCCGGCCTGCCCCGCGCACATGCGGCACGCGTCCAGCGGCTCCTTCCCGGCAGGAGGGAGACTAGGCGCGGGGGACGCGCGCCGCATGTGCCCGGGGCGGCGGGAGGCGCGTCCCGCCGGGAAGGAGCCACAGCCGCGAGCGGGAGGGAGAGGTGCGGGGCTCCTTGGCAGCAGCAGGGATTCGGCCCCTGCCGCCCACCCGGGTCCTGCCTGCTCTGCGCTGCCCCCTCCCGGACCCACCGTGCCCCGCATATGCCCGTGGCGGGCCAGGGGGGGAGGGCAGCATGCTGGGCCTGCTAATGCCCCAGGCCCCTTAAAACTTTTTTTTTTGCTCCGTCCCCCCCCTTTTTTGCTCCGCCTCCCTTTTTGGCTCCGCCCCGTCCCGATATTTTATACTGGTAATCCGGTCACCCTATGTGGGACAGGTAAATTATAGAGGGGGAAAGACATTCAGCAGATATCATGAAGCTAAGTTTCATAAGAGGAGATTTCCTAGCAATAACAAAGACGAATTTTAGAGTGGAACTGTAGAAGGTCTGGACTCACCCCTGCGGCACTTCCTGCTGGTCGCCCAGGGAATTAGCTCACCAGACTCTGGAGAGCCCTCTGCAGGCTGGTGATCTGCCTTGTCTTCTGGTGCCCGTGTCACTCCCAGGACCCTGTGCCCCTATTACTGGGATGCTGCCCCCTGGCAGTACCCCACAGATCTGGGTCTCCCCCTCCCTGGGGAACCCCCACCCACTATTCCCACCTTGCCTCAGCACTAGGCCACTGCCAGTCACCAACTAGCCCCCACTCCCTGGGGCAGACTGCAGTATCAGCCACTCATCACTGGCAAGGGGGGGTTGGACCTGCTGTCTTGGATTAGTCCTGGGCCACCCTCTGCAACCCCCAGTATCCCTTGGCCTACTCCTAGGCCACTGCCTGGGGCTTTCCAGGCTGGTGCTCCTCAGCCTTTCCCCAGCCCTGCTCCACCCAAGTACTCTGTGTCTAGCTCCCTGCAGCCAGGCCCTTCTCTCCCTGAACACAGAGAGAGACTCTATTGAGCTCTTGGCTCCCAGCCTCTTTATACAGGCCAGGTGCCTCAGATTGGGGCGTGGCCCAAGTGCAGCTACTTCCCCAATCAGCCCAGTAGCTGCTTCTCCCTGCCCCAGCCTTCTCCCAGGGCTGTTTCAGGCAGGAGCAGGTGTCCACCCTGCTATAGAGCGTGCTCTGTGTCCTCTGGCTGGAGCTCTCCCTTTGCCTCTCTAACGGCCTTGCTGCCTGGAGCTCATTCTCCCTTCCTTTCCTGGACTGCTGCTGCTACCACTGCTACTGAGTGAGGGGTGGGGGGGCCCAACCCCCCCTCCCCACCATCTCTGGAGGGAGAAGTCAGGACCCCACCTTCACCACCGTTGCTACTACCCTGCCTGGCTGCTGGAGGTGCTGCTATTGCTGCATTTTTCCTGGGAAGCTGCTGGAGCCTGGAGGAGGAAGAAGAGGACTACGTAGACCATTGGCTGCTGGGGGAGCACACAGGATTCTGGAGACTACTGTGGAGGGGGTCCTTCAGGACTGAGTAATTTTCAAACTGTGCTCTAGTAGTGGGGATCTAGACTGTGTGGGGACACAGGGGGTGTGGCGTGGAGCCTGCCCCCTGGTCCATCTGTGTCCCCCCCCAAACCCCCACCACCATCATTGCCCCCTCCACCACCCCCACAGGTTATTTACCATCTGCCTCCGCTCCTGCCTCTGGGACTCTGCTGCTCTCCTGGCCTGCCGTGCCCTATTGCCATCGTTTGGACCTGCAGCAGCAGGTAGCCCACACGTTGACTTTTGTTGCAAGTGCTCATGGGCGCACCTACCCACCCACCCTGGACTGACCCCTTCCCCTTTGCAAAAGCCCCCCCCCCCCCATCTTTGCCCCTTGCTGCCTTCCCCATTTGCCCTCTGTAGCCTTTTGCCCCTCTCCAGCTTCAGTTTGTCTGCCCCACCCTTTTCCCTCTGCAGTTTGGTTTGTTTGTCCCATCCCAGCCCTACAGTTAGCCCCTTGGTTCCTCTGCCCCATTCCCAGCTTGGTTGCTCCCCTTCTTTTGCTCCCCCCTTGCCCTGATTGACCCTTCCCCTCATGTGCCCATGCCACCTCCCATGTGCTTGTGCTCCCCCACCCTGTTTTGGTCATCACTGCACCCCCTGATGTTATTGTGACCTTCCCTCCCCTAGTGCAGCTAGAGGAGCCGGTGTCAGTGACTGTCCCTCCCCCTCAAGCCCTTGATACCCTGCCTATTCTCCCCCCCCCCTCATTTTGGCACCCTCCTCCCCTATCTGCAGCCTAGCGGGGAGGAGTGGTTGACCTGCTTCCCCTTTACCCACCCCCCTTCTCCGGTGTTTTCCCCTCCCTTCCCCCCCACATTATGGAGGGGAACACGGCAGGCAAGCCCCCCCAAGTAGGCCCTGCCATCCCTCCCCCGCCTGCCACCTTACCCTCTTCCTCAACCGCCGCTGCTAAACCACCTGTCACAGGCCCTGCTGCAGCAGCAGTGGGCGACGGGGTGACCTCCGTTGCTGCCACATCCCTCGCCCCCTCCGATTCTGGGGGAGCTGCCCCAGCCAGTAGGAAAGGCCAGGGCAAAAAGAAAGGAAAGAGCCCCGCTAAGAAGACTGGGCCCTCCATGGCAGGGGCTGCCCCCACTGCCGCGGCCCCGCCACGGCGTCCCTTCCTGCTGCTCCCTCCACCAGCTCTGCGGGTGCCCTTCCCCCAGGGCATATGCCCAGGTGGTGGTGGCCCCCCCACCTGCCGATACGTCATCTCATCCATCCATCGCCTCTGCTTCCATCTATAGCAGCCGGGGTCCCTTCCCCACTGTGATGGTCCATGCCCCTAAGGTTGCGAACGGCATAGACTGTCTGCCACCGTCCATAAGAGTCCAGGGTAGTCTGCCACCGTCCCTTCAGTCCAGGGTAGCATGGCCTAGCGGCCAGAGTCTATGACATCCCCTTGACTCCAAGGGGATGTGGCCTGACGGCAGGAGTCTATAACACAGCCCTTGGCTACACGGCAGTGGGGCCTGCCAGCCAGAGTTCAGGAAGCAATCCTCAGGTGGAGGGTAGTGTGGCCTAGCAGCCAGAGTCTTTATCATGGGGGTGTGACAGCCCCAGTAGGGGGGCCCTGACCCAGGGTCCTAACAGTAGCATAATGGTTTGTCACCAACTTAGCAGGGGGTTCCAACCGAAACACGCTGAGTTTCCCCGGGGGGGGGGGATGGTACCAGTCTGTCACCCTCCCAGGGTCCCTTCCTACCAGGCTCTCTGTTGGGGTCTCCCAGGAGTCATCGGGTCCTTGGTACTCATCGGATTCAGTCGTCTCCTGGGTCTCCTCCATTCGCCAGGGCGCAGGCAGGCCATGGATGGCGTCTCTTCCCGGTGCAGTCAGTGGCTGGTCCGCCACAGGAGCTTCCCCCACCAGGTCCTTCTCCTACAGGCTTCAGCCCAGAATGAGCTCCCTCCCTTTATACTCCTGTAGCACTTGGAGCATGCCCAGTCTGCACGGGGAGGCGGGATTTCTGCTGCCAGTCCCTGGGGCTTAACCCCTTTTGGGTTAAGGCAGGGTAGTCTGGCCCCGCCACACCCACCTTGACTAGGAAGCACGACGTCCGTTGTCTCCTGGTGCCCGCCTCACCCCACGTGGAGACCTACGTGCGGGTGTTGGCAAGGGTGGTGGGGCCCACGGCCATTGTGGCGGCCTCCAAAATGTATGGCAAGGTTGTCTTCTTCCTTGCCTCGGAGGCCGCCGCCCAGGAGGCGGTGGAGAAGGGCCTGGGGGTGGGGGGCATGTTCGTCCCCCTGGAGCCGCTGGAGGAACTGGGTGTCCATGTGGTCCTAACCTTCGTTCCTCCTTTCCTCCCCAATGTCGCCCTGCTACCTGCCCTTTCTACCCTGGGGAAACCAATCTCCATCATCAGCCCTCTCTCGCTGGGCTGCAAAGACCCCGCCCTCTGTCACGTCCTCTTGTTCCACCGGCATGTGCAGCTCCAAATGCTGCCGGCGGCGCGT
The DNA here is from genome assembly GCF_011386835.1 of Chrysemys picta bellii. Lineage (NCBI taxonomy): Eukaryota > Metazoa > Chordata > Testudines > Emydidae > Chrysemys > Chrysemys picta. The sequence continues at coordinate 85,816,818 of NC_088791.1, read as the reverse complement.
GGTGGAGAGGCACTCGAGGGGTCTTTCCTGGTCCCTTATCAGGGGGCCCATTGCTGGGTGCACTACTCTATGGGGGAGACCCGGTGCTACCTCTGCCGGGCGATAGGGCACGTCCGGAGGGACTGCCCTTTGGCTCGGCATGGAGGAGCATCTGGGACCCCCAAGTTCTGGCAGGGCTCCAGCCCCACCCTTGTTGGCGCCCCTGGCTGCCCGGTACCCGGAGCCACCCCTCCTCCTTCTCAGACCACCACTGCTCCCGTTCGGGCCCAAGGGGTACCTCCCCCACCATGCCCAGACGAGCGGGAGAGCCCCGCCTCTGCTGCATGCATTGTGGCGGGGCCCGTAGAAGAGGGTGCGGTGGGGGTGTTGCTGGGCGCCGGAGAGGGCCCTCCCCAGGGGGAATCTGCCCCACCTCCTGCTGCCCCCTTGTTACCTCCTCAGGTCCTCGAGCCATCATCTCTGCCCCCCAACCCAACCCCTGTCAACCAGCCTGCAGACAATGCCATGGAGGGCTGGACCCTAGCACAGGGAAAGCGGGGCAAGCGGAAGGCTCGAGCTCCGCTCCTGTCATCTGGTGCGGAGGCCCCCCGGAAAACCAGGAAGGGGGGCACTGCTGCCGAGCCTTCTGCCTTGCCCGCGGGTGCATTACATCTACCGTTGCCGGCTGGGGAAGGTGTGGCAGCACCGGAGGATACCACCATCCATCCTCCGCGATCTCTCCTTGCAGAGGCCCCCGTTGAAGCCCCTCCTGCCTCCTTGCCACCTATACCCCCTGCGATGCCCGAGGCAAGCGTCGCCTCGGGTGCTAGCGGGGAAGGCCCTGGGGTGGTGGGAGGTGAGCTCCCTTCTATCTATGAGGAGATCAAGGCCCTGGGTCTGACCCCGGTCAGCCAGGGGGAGGACGACACTCTGCCAGCGGGCCTGGATCTGGCCGACCTCACCCCAGCCCCCCTTTCTCCGTCTTCCGTGTCCCTAACTCCTGCTCCTGCCTCAGAGGAGCCCCTGGACTCTTTGAGCTGCCCGGCTGCGGGTGACACCCTGCTGACGGCCGCCGAGCCTGTTGAGGCGATGGCCGGTGCCTTGCAGCCAGGACCCGAGTTACCAGGGGTATCCCTCGTTGGCGTGGGGCAACCGAGTTCCTTCCTGGGTGGGGGCCCCGTTGAAGATTGTCCACCTCCTGATGCCGTGGCTGTTACATCTGCCGTTGAGCTTGTGCCCGGCATCACTGGGGACCCCCTCCCTAACCCTCAGACCCCTGAGCCTGACTGAGGGGAGCCACCTTCCAGCAGTCCAGCTCCTGGGGCCCAGGATCCCGCCTCTGTCCCTCTTCCCGACCCTACTCCTGCCCCCGGCCGTGCCCCGGCCCTGCCCCTACTCCTGCCCCTGTCCCTATCCCCTTCACCTCCCGCAATGCCATTGCCGCTCCTGGGGATGTCTCCTTCTCTTTCCCGGAGGATGACCCCCAGGGAGCGGCCTTTGTGTTCCCCAGTCCCGACCCACTAGGGGCTGCTATCCTCCCTCGGCTGCCGCCCCCCATTGAGCCAGGGACTGAGGGGGGCTGTGTGGCGCCGGCCCATCGGGCGCCATGTCGAGGGTCCGCCCCTTGCCTGCCCGTCTTGGTGGGCCACGGGGCCGTGCCAGGGGCTCCAGCGGGGGATGACCAGAAGCCAGTGACCCCACCCCCCGATACACTGCGAGAAGAGCTGTGGGAGTTTTTAGAAGATGTCCGTGGCTCCCGCAATAAGGTGCCGCTCGCTCTCCAGCGATGGGGGGATTTCCATCAGATCCTCCGGGCTGCGAGGGCCCTCATGGGGAAGGGTAAAAGGACCGGGAAGCAGGGTGCCGCAGCTTATCAGCGGGTCCGCAGCTTCTGTGCCCGGCCGCCGCGGACGTCCTCCGGGAGATTGTGGAACATTACTCCCTGGTGGACGTCTGGTGCAACCACCACCCATACGATGTCTCCACGTTCACACTACGTCCGGGTGGAAGCCCCTCCGTTGTGCCACTCCCGGTTGGACCGCATTTACTTGTCACGCTTCCATCTTTCATGGGCCTACTCCTCCAACGTCCATCCAGCCCCCTTTTCAGATCACCATCTAGTCACCGTGACGGCCTCTCTCTGTGCGGAGAGGCCGGGGCCGACCTATTGGCATTTTAACAATAGCTTGCTGGAGGATGTGGGGTTCGTGGCATCCTTCCGGGCATTCTGGCTGGTCTGGCGAGGGCAGCGGTGTGCCTTTCCCTTGGCGCGGCGGTGGTGGGATCTAGGAAAGGTGCGCGCCCGGCTCTTCTGCCACGACTACACCTGGGGCACCAGCTGACGGAGGGATGTGGGGATAGAGCAGTTGGAACGGGAGATCTTAGAGCTAGAGAGGCTCTGGCCGCCAGCCCTGAGGATCCATCCCTTTGCGGAGCGTGCCTGGAGAAGTGGGAGGAGCTCCGGGCCCTCGACGATCATCGGGCCCGGGGTGCTTTTGTTCGATCCTGCATCTGCCTCCTTCAGGAGATGGATCACGGCTCCCGCTTCTTCTACGCCCTGGAGAAAAAGAGGGGGGCTAAGAAGCACGTCACCTGCCTCCGGGCGGAGGATGGCACCCCCCTCACAGATCCGGTGGAGATGTGCGAGAGGGCCAGTGCCTTCTACGCACACCTTTTCTCCCCAGATCCGACCGACCCTACCGCTTGCAGAGTGCTCTGGGACGGACTCCCGACGGTCAGCGCGGGCGACCGGGACCAGCTAGAGTTGCCTCTCTCTCTGGCCGAGTTCTCGGAAGCCCTCCGCCGCATGCCCACCAATAAATCTCCGGGCATGGACGGGCTGACCGTGGAGTTCTACCGCGTGGTCTGGGATGTCCTTAGCCTGGACCTAGTCACCGTCTGGGCCGAGGCCTTGCGGAGTGGGATCCTCCCTCTTTCGTGCTTGCCTTATTGCCGAAGAAGGGGGACCTCCGCGACTTACGGAATCGGCGTCCCGTCTCGCTCCTCAGCACAGACTACAAAATCGTAGCCAAGGTCATCTCGCTGCGGCTGGGGTCCGTGCTGAAGGACGTGATCCACCCAGACCAGACCTACACCGTCCCGGGCCGTAGCATCTTTGATAACCTCTATCTGGTCCGGGATGTAGGGATGGTCTGTCATTCTCCCTCCTGTCCCTGGATCAGGAGAAGGCTTTCTACAGGGTGGATCACGGGTATCTCCTGGGCACTCTGCGAGCATTAGGTTTCGGACCCCAGTTTGTGGGTTTTCTCCAGGTGCTGTACGCTTCCGCGGAGTGTCTGGTCAGGCTCAACTGGACGCTGACCGAGCCGGTCAGCTTCGGGCGGGGAGTGTGGCAGGGGTGCCCCCTCTCAGGCCAGCTGTATGCTCTGGCGATCGAGCCCTTCCTCTGTCTCCTCTGCAGGAGGTTGACGGGTTGGTGCTTTGGGAGCCGGAGCTGCGGCTGGTCCTGTCGGCGTACGCCGACGATGTGCTCCTCGTGGTCCAGGACCCGGGCGACTTGGTGCGGGTGGAGGCTTGCCATACCATGTATTCGGCGGCCTCCTCCGCCTGGGTCAACTGGGTCAAGAGCTCTGGCCTGGTGGTAGGGGCCGGGTGGCAGGCGAGCTCCCTCCCACCTGTGCTTCAGGCCAGCCGGTGAAACGTGGGTCCGCTGCTCTATCTTGGTGTTTATCTTTCTGCCACGCATCCGTCTCCACCGGAGAACTGGCACAGTTTACAGGGCAGGGTGACGGAGCGACTCTGGAAATGGACAGGACTACTCCAGTGCCTCTCCCTTCGAGGGAGGGCACTGGTACTCAATCAACTAGTCCTATCCCTGCTCTGGTACAGTCTCAACACCCTGGTCCCGGCCCCGGGCTTCCTGGCCGACCTCCGGAGGGCGATTCTGGAGTTCTTTTGGCAGGAATTGCACTGGGTCTCTGCAGGGGTCCTCCAGCTGCCCCTGGAGGAGGGAGGGCAGGGCCTAAAGTGCCTCCACACTCAGGTCCATGTCTTCCACCTCCAGGCCCTGCAGAGGCTCCTTTATGGTGCAGGTAGTCCAGCGTGGAGAGTACTGGCACATGCCTTCCTGCGCCGCTTCCAAGGGCTCAGATACGACTGGCAGCTCCTTTATCTCGATCTGAGAGGTCTTCCGCGAGACCTCTCCGGGCTGCCGGTCTTCTAGCAGGACCTCCTCCGGACCTGGAAACTGTTTTCAGCGACCAGGTCCGTGGTGCCACCGGGGGGGCAGATCTCCTCGCGGAGCCCCTGCTACACAATCCCCAGCTCCGTGTGTAGGTGGCGGATTCCCCCACGGTGCGCCAGAGGTTGGTCCTGGCAGAAGTCACCAGTCGGAGACCTCCTGCAGAAAATCATAGCAGAATAGAAGGGGAACTCCCATTTTTACTATGATGAGACCTGAACTGAGTTTTAATAAAGGTTCTTTGCGATATATATTACTGCTCTTAGAACCTTTCCCATTTAAAACTTAGTCAAAGGACATTACAGACCCTAGCTCTGTAAACTAACTGACTGAAAGGCAAATCAAAAGCAACACTTCCAAGAAGCTTATTTATTGGATTTTTTGGTGCTTCGAGAAATTTTTAATCTTAGATAGAAAACCATTGATTTTTGCCAAGATCAACACAGCATTCTGATTCTCAGTATGGTTTTGGGTTGCGAGAGTGAGGGCAAATATGCAGTGTGTGAAAGGTGACTACTGAGATCCCGGGGCTGAAACCCTGGCTCCACTGAAATCAAATAGTAGCTTTGCCATTGACTTCAATAGGGCCAGGAATTTGCCTCAGAGTCTAAAATCCTTTAGTTCAAAGAATAGGTACAACACAAGCAGAGCTCTAAGGTGCATCTTCATGCTGTCCTGCCAAAAGTATGTAATCCCTAATCTGGAGGAACCCACAATGTTTAGTCTCTAGGACCGTTGGTGATTGTGCTCAGATTATCAAGAATCATGACAACTAGTGATTTATGTATGTCCATTTTATATGATGTCACTTTTAAATAATAATAATGGGCAAATCTCAAAAAACCTTTGGAAGTTGATTTGGATAAGCATTCAGAAGGTCTAAGACTTATTATGCAAATTTATCTGAACCTCTTTTGTTGAGAAATCAGTCCAAGAATCTCATGTGAATAAGATTTCTTATAAGATTTTCACTAATTCCCAATTCTGCTGAGGTCAGAAATATTGCAAGAATGCCCTTCAGTAGTTTCTGTTCATGAAGTAAAATAGAAATTAAACAATCAGTGTCCAACAAAGTACCAGTCTGGTAGGGGATTGGTTTCACTTTTTGGTAAAGAGTCAGGCCTGTTCTAGTTTACCCAATCCCACTTGTCCATCCATCCCTGGTTTTAATTGCACATTTGGTCAGCATTTAGATGACAGACATTGGAGAAATGCCAGATGGACAAACAGATCTTTATTTATGATTTTGCATGTGTTTTAAAAGCCACACAGTTTTTTACCATCTTATTTTCAAAATACAGAATTCTGAGGAAACATTCTATCATACAGTCAATACTGTGTTCCTTAGCAAACTTAATGAGTAAAGGTAGAGCAACTCCAGGAGAAATATCACAGAGGCATATTTCAATTAGAATCTTTGTAGATATGTAAACTAAACTGATTTTATTAATGGTTGCTGATTTTACAGGTATCATTATAGGACAATGGGAGGAGTTGTAAACATGATTTCCACTTCCATCCAGCTCCCTAGGTTGTTGGCCCCATTACTGAAGGCACAGGAAGGCCAAATGGCCCATGGAGGACAGCTTCCATAATAAGGGTAAGGTGACGCAAATGGTTTCTGTACAGAAGGCCAGGAAGGTGAGGCTTGAAAACCCAAAGAAGACGTTCCAAAGTACATGGTACTGAATGCGGAATGGGAGGCTTAGTCTGTGGTGAGTAGAACTGAATTCTCTGGAATGAGTCTCAGACTCCATTCTGAATGGAAGATTGGCCAACTTCACAAAACCGTGGAACCACATGACTGGAGATGGCCTTCTGCTTGGCCAAACAAAGACAGGGAATAAGTATGAGGCGAAGCTGATAGAGCCTTCTGTTTGTATCACCTCTGGAACTGAGAGTGATAGTGAATCATAGCCAGACCAAGGAAGACAGCCTTGACAGGGAAAGTGACCAGACCCTTTGAACTGGGAATGGAGAGTTCTCCTTTTGTACGGGAGAGAAGGAACCTCTACCCTGGTGCTGGAAAATTCCATTGCATTCCTTATTGCTGAGTCCCTGCTAGATCCCTTAACCCTAAATATCTCTCTTCTCCTTATCTCTTGATACTGAGGAAGAAATCTTCGGTGATGTTTGAAATGGTTCTTGACTTCTTAGACCTTCCTGGCTCAAGGATTTATCAGAACTAGAATCCAAATAATTTTATTTACATCAGGAAAGGGCCTTTGAAGAAGGGCCTGGCTCCAAGTCTGTCCCAGAAACCCTAAGAGCGTCTATCAGTATCAACTAAGTTTGAGACCACAGAGTTCTTATAGACCTGGTGGCAGATAGAACTTCTCTTGAGCAAATGCCCCTGAGGGAGGTTGAATGACATTTTGCCTTCATGTGCAGGGCAAAACTTAAACCTGGTCATTTTTTCTAAGATGTGATGTTGCAGCTGAAAAATGAATTAAACCAACAAAGTTAGGAAAGCAGTTTCTGTGGAACAGAATTTACTCCAGCTCTTAATAAAACCTACTTTCTTTTAGGGGAAAAAACTATAATTAGCTTACAGTATCTTAAACTTGTTAAGTGCAAATTTGTTTTAGGAAAACTAAGATTACACCAGCTGAGGATCTGGTCCACTGTTAACTGACAGTTCCATTAGCAGCAGTTGAGGATATGGCTCAATGTATTTTCAAACCTTAAATATTTTCAGTAGTTTTCCCTTACTTTAGAATACTGAACAGAAGCATACCCCTGAGCTGTATCTCATGTAGCTACATATATTGGACTGTGTGCTATGGCAAAAGTCACTTTTAGTGGGAAAGTGAAATCATGACAACATCACTGTTTATCTTGTCAGGGCACATATAGCAGAAAATAAGGGGGTTCTGAAAATTATTTAGAACATCTCATGAGTCTGATGATGCTATTTCATTTGGATGGGAGGAATCAGTGACCTCTTCCATTCTGAACATTAAATTAATGATCACCAAATAATCAAGAGTAAGCATTCTCTCTCCTTCATGTAGATGTTCTCTCTAAATGCACAATAAATAAAGTCCACTTTTAACTATGCTAACTTACAACACGTCACATATGAATATTCCTATTTCAGAAATATTGTAATGTGATTCCTCTTTTGTCATAAAGTTTGGAACATAAAGTGACGTAGCATTAGAAAGGAGCTTTTCATTCATTGGCATAATGGGTCACCATGTTATGGAAATAACTTAGATTCAATTATATTCAAGGGCTTTGGAAGAACTTTTATGTAGGATGTTGCTCAAGTGGAAATTTCCAAACATCCAAATTCACTTGACATATTTTTTCCTCTTAAAATGAATTATAGAACGCTAGGACAATATTACAGAAAAAAGTATGTTTTTAACCAACAATGATCTCATTATTGTAGATCAGCATTATTGTCACTTAGTGAACTTAAAATGTGAGGTACACTCAGCATATACTTTCAAGGCTGAGTATGTACCTTGCATTATGTTCAGGAGTTTAAGCTTCGTTGCTATAACTACAGTGGGAGGGTAGCACTACTATAGTTTAGGTTAAGACTAGTCTACTATTTAACAGCCAACTTCCCTAAGTGCTCTAAAATCCCCATGCTTACTCAGATTGTCAAACTTTACTGTGCCTCAGGAGGGTCTGGGTTGGGTTGGTGGTTCAAATTAGAAGTCATGTGGGCATGGGTTTCCTGAGATAGAGTCCTCCTACTGAAACAGCAGGACAACATTTTACAGTTCTTATAACTTTTCTTGTGCATATCTGGGGGTCAAATTATGGCTCTGGTCCTCTCACACTGTTCTCACCTGCTCAGGATTGATCTCAGCTAGTGTTCAGTACCCAATGCCCCATTAGGGAAACAATATTACAGGCAGGCCAAACGTACTGACCCTCCGAGCCATTTATGACAATCGTCAGAAGTTCAAGAGCCGGGATGCACCTGCCAGGGCTCAGGGCCGAAGCCCCACTCCTGCTGAAGCCCCGAGCCCCAGCAAGTGCAACCCATGGGGTTGAAACCCCAAGATGCCCCTCCCCGCTGGACAGAAGCCTCTATCCCACCATCCCTCTGCAAGGCAGAAGTCCTGAGCTTCCTCCTCACCCCAGTTTGGTAGGTGGAGAATGGTGGGAGCTCCACAAGCCGCACTTTAACTGTAAAAGAGTTTCATGCAACTCACAAGCCACAGTTTGCCTCTCCCCCCCACAATATTAAAAAGTTATTTAGGTAAAAGTTGGAAGAAGTTACAAATCAACAAGCCAGAGAAAGTCATTCATGCATATGTAGCAGGACTGGGGCTCTGTTTCAAGCTAGAATATGTGTAGCCCACTGTTAGAGTAAGTGGGTGGCTCAAGGCGATGTGGTGGCTAGTGAACCCAAGCTGCAGCAATGTCTGATGAGTTTAAACGTTGCCCTTGTCAGCTTTCTGAGAATATGTGCTGTGCTCTCAACTTGCATTGGGGGGAGGGGTAGCTCAGTGGTTTGAGCATTGGCCTACTAAAACCAGGGTTGTGAATTCAATCCTAGAGAGGGCCATCTAGGGATCTCAGACAAAATCAGTACTTGGTCCTGCTAGTAAAGGCAGGGGGCTGGACTCAATGACCTTTCAGGGTCTCTTCCAGCTCTATGATAGGGGTATATTTCCATATATTATTCTGCATGGCTCCTTCTGGAAGTTTTGCCCCAAAAGCAAAACTTCTGGTTTAAGAGCTAGTAGTGCAAAGGGTTCTAAAATCTTCATGCTTACTTAGAACTTGTCTACATAGGGAAATCTTGAAAATTCTACTGCATTCTTTATTGCAGTCTCTGCTGGATCCACTGACCTTAAATCTCTTAGAAGAGGAGAGGGATCCAAGGGAATGAAGATACCCATGTCCCTTCTTGTCTCTTGAGAGTATAACTCCCTGTGTAGACACTCTTATTCCAGAATAAGAGTGCCCTTTTCCAGTTCAGTTTATGTCACAATGGAAGCAGTAAAAGCTAAACGCTAGAAAAAGGCACTCTTATTCTGGAATCAGAGTGTCCATATGGGCAGTTATAGTGGTACACCTATAGGGGTATAATTATGCCAGTAAATTTCCTCGTGTAGATAAGCCTGTTGATTTTTCTTTAGAAGTAGTGTCAGAGAAAAAAGCATTAATTAATAGAGGTAAAATGAAAGGAACAGAGGAATTGCCATACTGGAACAGACTCAAGGTACATGTAGTCCAATATCATTAGGCTGGACAGAATTTTTTTTTAATAAGTTTGATGGATAGAATTGATGTTTATTTTTTCTCGATTTAAATTTCTACAGTTGCACAAAATTATGGGGAGGATCAGACAATTTAGTGACAGTAGGTGTTGAGATGCAAGAAGTTAAAACTTTATAACTGTTAAAAAACACAAACTGTCAACATCACATGTCAAAATATACAAAGTAAAGATCCTTAAATCAAACTCTAATAAGTTCTTGAGCATCTTTTTTCTTACTTCGCCTATCTTTAGATTTTGATGACTATAAATGGAAATAAGTTTTTGTCAGTTTGTGTGTATATGGTGAAATCAACATTTACCCATAAAAATCTAATCCTTCCAAGCACAAATATCTTGCCACAGACAGTGGCCAGCACCAGGTGCTTCAGAAGAAAGTGTAGGAACCCCGCAATAGATAGATGTGGGATAATCTGTCCCCACATAGGTCTAATTCTGGTCTCTATATTAGGTTTAATAGCTAGGAAGATGAGACAGCAGCATTATGCTAACCATGCTGCATTCTCTTCACCCATTTCCTGAACAACAGGACTGAGCATGATCACAGAAAAGCAAGTAACTGACTTCCGTAGATGTCACCATGCTCAAAAAGGTGGATGAGCATCAGGAAACACACACATAAGAGAGTATTATGCTAAGGATTGATGTAAGGTCAACATTGCCTAATACAGCACCAGGATGCTATCGTCAGTCAAAACAGTGACTTATGTTTATTATGAAAAATAAGCACTGAAAACCAATTTAAATGCTCTACACAGTTCATCTGATCTGCACAAACCAAGGGTTCACACCCATGAGTTTTATCCTTTAAAGTGCTGTAGTTTCTGTGAAAAAGTGTTCTGAAAGGAAACAGACTCTAGAATTTTTTTTAGCCAATGGCCCTTTAAAAAAGTCATAGGAAACCTCAAATGATATCCCCCCCCCCCCCCAAATTGCTATGGAGAAATCAAGCAGTGCACAAACTACAATAAACATTTTAAAGTGACACTAAAACAAAAGATAGAATGTCCATAAACTGTTTTTCACCCCTGTTAAAATGAAAATGATAGTGCTACCCTCCACTATAATATTGCTGTGCCACATTAGTGCTTGGGGTAAAGTTAGTGGTGCAAATTGGGGTCATTTCATCCAGGGGTTCATCAGATTCCATCCCCCCAGTAGTTGATTTTAATATTCAAAACATTCTGAAACCCACATGAAGGATTATTTTGAAATCCACAACAAGGGCTGGGCTAGACTTTGAGAGAGGGGAGAAGAGAACACCCACTGAGATGAATGGGTCAGTCAGCACCTCTCAGAGGTACTGTTTCAGGCTGTATCTATCTCCATAGGGTGTTCCCATTCAGCCAAGAACATCCTTTGAAATAAATGAGCTACTTCACACCTCTGCAGTTACTCTTATACCTACACTGGCCCCCAGAAGTGGAGTACAAAGCCTGGGGCTTCCTTCCATTCCCTCTTGCTGTCTCCTACTGGTAGATGTGCTCTGCACAGCCCACTGGTTACCATTGTTTTTCTCCCAATGGCCCCTCTAGTCCTGCTGGACTAGGCTAAGTCTCATTTAATGGGACTAAGTGCCAAAGTCACTTTTGAAAATGGGGTATAGGCTCCTAGTCACTTAAGCACTTTTGAAAATTTTACCTACTGTGCTTAAAAAACAAACAAAAAAGTGCCTGATCACATAACAGTTCATTCCTATACCTAGCAATACACAAATATAGCTTTCTCGCAGTGTGATACAATAACACAAGTCACACTCTCCCTCTGTGTCTAGCACATTTAGTGTGCTACTACAATCTATAATAGAATACAATTATAGGCAGGGCTGGTGGCATTGCCCATGAAGGATTCCCAACATTGCCATTAAAAGACCCTGTTTTCAGCTGCTTATACTTGCTCAAACTTTTTTGGGCTGAAATTTTCCATGCCAGGGGTTTACTTCAGGCTGATGTTTTTTTGGGAAAATTTCAGCCAAAATGGATCATTTGATTCCAAGAACAAGGCTACGGAAAATATATTTTGCCCATGTTAAAAAATTCACATAATGTTTTCTTTGAAAAAGCTCTAGTGCCCCATGCTTTGGAATAAAGACTTGAAATTTGAAAGGGAGATGGCCTTAGTGCCATTCAGATGAAAACCCATTTAAATGTGGCCAAGTTATAAGCTGTTGAAAAAAAAAAATTAGTTTGCACATGCTCAGTAGAGATTTAAATTTTAGCAGCTAAAGTCCCCGAAGATTAGATCTGCACTGGGTATGCTCCAGCCCAGGGTTGAGCAGGACTTTCTTTGCAATTGCAGCTTTGGGCTGCTGCAGGCTGTGCTGGATCCAGGCACCTGAACTGAGAGCATGGAGCCTGTATCCCCTGTGCTCTCAGTATCCCTCCCTGCTTAGCACAGGCAGCATGGTTTTCTTTCTAGTCATGTGCAAAGGCGGACTAAGATTTACTGGGGCCCTGGGCACAAAGAACATTGGGACCTCCCACATTCCCCCCCTCTGACATGGGGCCTCACCCTCTGCTCCCTCCCCTTCCCCCAAGGTCCCACCCTCTGGCCTGGTCAGAAGCCAGGGACATGGTAAGAGCTGCCCAGGGAATCCAAGCCACTGTGGGGAGCCCTGAACCTTCCATCTGCCCTGGGTGGTGCACTCTGGGGGGCAGGGACACGGGCCAGGGACTGCTCTGAGGCACCCTGGTCCCCCACCCAGGACAGATGGAGGGATATGGGCTCTCCACAGCTGCCCAGGCTCCCTGGGTGGCTTTTACCACAGCCTAGGACAATGGTTCCCAAACTGTGGGTCCCCCCCACATGTGGGCATGGAGGAACATTCATGCAGTGGGTCCCAGGTCAGCCCACACAGGGGGGTGGGAAGGGAATGGTACCCAGTCCTGTTCTGCCCCCAGCTCTGCTCTGGCCCCACCCCAGTCCTGCCCAAGCCCCAGCCATGGCTCTGCTCCTGGTCGTGCCACAGGCACACCTCTGGCCCCCTTCCCAGCCATAGCCTCACTCCTGGATCCTAACCGTAGCCCTTGGCCCCACCATGATCCCTGGTTCCTGTTCCCAGCTCTTGCCCTCGCTCCCAGGGGGGCATGGACCAGCTAAGGTGGGAGCACAGCCAAAAAAGTTTGGGGATCCCTGGCCTAGATTAATCATATATCCTGTTTTGGCCCCACATGTTCCAAGTTTTTTGGCAAAACTGGGCGTTTGTCCCATTTGCTTTTGCCAACTGATCACCATGTTCAAGTAGTGAAGCAGTGCCTCATGACTCAGTGGTTTGAGCATTGGCCTGCTAAAACCATGGTTATGAGTTCAATCCTTGAGGGGGCCATTTAGGGATCTGGGGCAAAAATCTGTCTGGGGATTGGTCCTGCTTTGAGCAGGGGGTTGGACTAGATGACTTCCTGAGGTCCCTTCCAAGCCTGACATTCTATGATTCTATGTTCGGCCTAGCAGGGGAAGAATACGCAGGGATGACTCGATTACTCTCTGCTCCGTGACCTTGGTGGTGAAGTGTTGATCTGGCTGTAGCCATCGCCACCATGCATCTTTCAGCTCCTGCGCAACAGCTTGATGTCAGGCCCCTGACGGATACATCTTCCCCCAAAAGTGACATTGAAATGTCTCAGGGTGATGTCCAAAGCATCCAAAATGGCTGCCTTCACTGTCCGGTAATTGCGGGCCCCCTCATCTTGGGCCGCTCCCATCAGGTGGGGAGCCAGGAAGGTGGCCCACCATATTGGATCCCATCCAGCAGCTGATGCAACATGATCAGGAATACCTCAGAGTCATCCTTCAGCCCCATTTTTGTGAGGCGGAGTGGCAATGCGGGAGCTGGTGATGGTGTGTGCCTCCAGTAACCGGGCCTGACGGGTCAGACAGAAGAGTAGCCAGCTGTTGGGCATACTGCTGCTGTTGCTCCTGGGCCCCCAGCTCCCGAATGAGTTGTTGCTGCTGAGCCCTAAGCTGCTGTAGTAGCTGTTGCTGGAGTTGGGCGGTTTGCTGCTGCTGTTGGCTCTTCGCCCACCATGTCACCAGTTTATCCCACTCCATGTTAAGGAATAGCTGGCGACGAGTTAAATGCAGTCCCCCTCTACTTCAGGGTGAGGGGGCGCTGCCCACATTCTTCACCACGTGTAAGTGTGCGTGGCCATCCTTTCTGGTCTATCTCTGAAGGAGGCCACGCCTCATCATGGTCGTGCCCTTAGCATTGCAATCAATTAGTGGGGGAATTAGCTGTTTCAGGCTGCTTGGGCCAGGCTGAACAATAATGAGTCTATGAACCTTAGCCCTTGGGCAGGGTTGGGCACCAACAATCAGGGGCTCTGGTTTGTGGTCAAGGCAGAACAGCAAAGGGTCTATAAGCCCCAGCCCTCCGTTGGGCAAGGGGCAGCAAACAGTTAGGGGGCTCTGGCCTCCAATCAGGGTAGAGCAACAAAATCTATGGGCCCAGGCCCTCAGTCAGGACAGGGCAACAAACAGTCTAAAATCTCTTCTCTCAGACAGGGTAGAGTAATAAAGGGTCTAGCATCCTAGCTCTGGCAGACTGTAGACTAGCATAGGCATTCTGACCTACGGAAGGGAGGCTGCACCCCATGGTTAGATAGCAGGAGGACCCAGGCCTACCCAACTCCACCTGGTCCCAGCCCAGGGCCCTAACAGTGGCTGAGTGTTCCAACCCTGGAGTCAGTGGGGAGTCTAGCTGCAACACACTGACATATCTATAGGCAGCAACACAGCCAGACTACAGTCATCTGTTGCTGGGCTACTACCTACCTTCCCCTTGGGGTGTACCTGCATCTAGGGGTCAGCCGCCATCTCCTCGGAACACACCATCAACAGTAGTCCCAGCAGCTCCTCAGTGTCTGAAGTGATAGGGCACTCAGGAAGCTCAGGCAAGTCCTCAGGGTGGCAACAGTCCTCCTCCACATCCTGCTCCAGGGGGAGAAGCATCTGTCTCCTTTGACAGCTCCAGCCCAACTGAACTAGGGGCCCCACCTTTTAAACTTCCACTTCCTGTCCTGCCCCTCAGCTTCCAGTGTGGCTTTCCTGGCTGTACAACCCAAGAGATGGGTTGTGTTCCCTCCTGGTCTATATCTGAGGGAGGCCACGCCTCCTTGCTACAAGTTCCTCTACCACAAGCCAGGAAGTGGAGATGAGTTGCACCATAGTCGCTACTATAGCTTCAAGGCTGCAGTGACACATTTCAGTGGGAGAGGGGCTGTCTCAATAGGATGGCTGAATCTCAGCTACAGGAAGGCTAATGTGGTGGGTTGGAGACTAGTGGAGCAATCAGGAGACCATTAAAACAACAATGCAAGGAGAGGGGATTAAGGGAGGTAATGCAGTTCTAAGTCAAGGTGTTGTGAATATATTGAACAGAGGTGGCAAAGAAGGTGAAGAAAAGAAATGGCATGTTTTATATGCCAGTACTAGGTGTCTGCGTAATAAGCAAAAGGAATTAGAGATTCTCCTTGATGAGAGGGAATTTGATTTAATTGGCATTACTGAAACCTGGTGGCTTGATCTGCATGATTGGAATGTTAAAATCACTGGTTCTAACCAGGTTAGGAAGGATGGAGTGGGTAAACCAGGTGAGGGGTGGCATGCTACATTAAAGACATCATTACCTGTTTTAAAGTTATTAGTAATTCAGAGACACAGGATCATTAGTAATTCAGAGACACAGGATCTTGAATTCATGTGGGCCAATGTGCTAACTAAAAAAGTCCAGGAGGGGAAATGTTGAGGGTTTGTTACAATCACTGAATTAATCCAGAGAGCACAGTGCCCATTGACTTCAGCTGTGAGTGCTCAGCACTTCTGCAAATCGAACCACAGTGTATCAGGTCAGACACCCATAAAATAAGGAACACATGAGTGACCAGCTGTGAAAAGTCTGGTGTAACTAACATAGGAGCGCTGTGGCAGAGATATCGTTAGAATCCAGTTCTCTAGGAGCGCATTCAACTGCTTTAACTACGAGACTATTCTTTCTCTTCTTGCTAACCACTGCCTCGTTTACTACACACCTTCCAACGAATGGGGTAGGGGTCCTACAGACAACAAGCTCCTTTACTATACAACCTTGGTTCATCCTGTGGAAAAAGTAGTATGTAATCATAAATTAAATACTATATCATAATGCATGTGCACAAGGGGGCAGCATTGATGCTGCACAGGCAACCTGAATTCTGGCATTTCCTATCTTCTGAGTGCTTGACTTTGCAACCTTAATAATGTTCTTAGAACGTAATTTTCTGTATAGAGCAATTTCACAAAATGCCTAAAAACTGTTTTCTGCAATGAAATATATAACTTAGCATCACTTCCTTGTATTTTTCCTTTTCTAGATTTTTAGCTGACTGTAGTGCTTATGAAAGAAAGAAGCTCAGTTCATTGAAAACCTTGGGGACTGAAAGTCCTCCATCTACACACCAGGTAAAGTATGGACAAAGCTAGCACAAGCTTTCCCTCACTGCCCCGAGAAGGATCCTCAGTGATGTTCTGGAAACTGAAATACCCTCTCCTTTAGAACAGGGCATTTCAATCTCCATGCTCATTCAGTCTTTGTCTTCGCTTCTGAGATTGCCACATAGTACAAGTTGAGTTGGCTGTTTTTTGACTTGGCCCCTATCTTATTCCATATAGGCCACCAAACAGTTATTAGAGGCTGGTAATATTCAGTTCCGCTCAGCCAGGGCTGGATGTGAACAGATGAGTTGGGAGCATTATCCAATCCCTCAGTTTCCTCTGTATGACAGCACACATTTAAACTATTCATGAAGGCTGCATTTATTTACAACTCACTTTCTAGCCTTAGGAAGCTTACCAAATATGTAATTCACTGCAAGTTCACATTTTGAATGAAAGAATATGATGACAATTGGGGGATCTGACAGAGAAATGATCTATGTGTTACCATGCTCAACTGAAGGTCACAAATCTGGTTGCTGCCCCCAACTAAATTATTCAGAAAGAGTTTCAGGGCAATTGAAAAGACAGTGTTTTTCTGAGTTCTATGAATTCCTGCAATGAGCTGCTGATTGGGATTTGAGACTTCATGTAAATGAGTCTCCCTTTGCCTTCTCCATATAGTACATCATTGCTTGATTAAACCAAGCCTCCCTTTGCTACATAATTTTGTTTCCATATTTAAAATTAATCCATTTTTAGATGGATTAACCCCTAGAACCCTTCCTCCTGCTCCCCTCCTCCTCCAATAGGGGTGCATGCTCCTACTGATAAAATACATTCCTAATTTTTATTTTAATGTTTTGGCCTGCTGACTTTTCGCCTATATCTCCTTGTCTCCTATATCAAATATGACAATCCCAATCTCTCTCTCTGTAAGAGTATGTGTGTGTGTGTGTGTGTGTGTGTATATATATATATATATATATATATATATATATATATATATATATATATATATATATATATATATATATATATATATATATGGTGCTACTATGGAAAGAAGCTTGGCAAGGCTGTAAGAGCCTTCTGTTTTTAGTATGGTACACATCAGACATGAAGAGAAAAAAAGAGAGAGCAAATCAAGCTAAGGATTTTCCACAGCCAAAATCTGTTAATCAGCTTATAAAAGGGAGTAGTTGTTGGTTCTTGTTTTTTCTTTTGTAAATTAAAAATAAGTCTAGCTTTATGATGTATTAATTGCCATAAAGGCTCCAAGCTTTTGAGACAGCTGCCTCTATTCAGTTAGTGAAACTTGTTCTAATATGTTTTCCCTTGAAGGTTGCACTGATAAGGGAGCAGGGGAACTCTTCTCAGCCACTAGAGGGCACTGTACTCTCAATTTAGGACCCTCAGGCTTTCCCATAGAGCTAGGAATTTTGGCCTAAGGAAATTTGTATTGAAATACTTAAATTGTAATGCCTGTGTTTTTTTTTTTTTTTTTTTTAAACCCACAACTAAAGATATCATAATAGTATAAATGTGCCAACCTCCTCCTCTCAAAAGCAAACAAATCCCCGGCCCACCCTTGCCTTATCCCCACTAAGGAATCAATCATATGTATGTCTTAACTAAAAACCATCAGACAAGGCAGTCTTCACATTCTGACCTAGAATACGTTAGGGAAAGGAGTTCAGGTCTGATGCCAAGTCAGGATGAGTGATGGGGTTTTGGTGCTGTTTTAGTGAGATTTTTGCTAAAAGCAATAGCTCGTGGCATTCAAGCCAGAACCAGAATACAAACACTTCTAGTTTTGTATCTGGTCTGGAACAAAAGCCACAGAGAATAGTTCATATCCAACCTGAATCCGCCTGAAATTAAGGGGTTTGGCTATGTGGTCTGGTTAAGACTCCCCTCTTTATCATGTATAAATCCCACTTTAAAGTCAAATAAATTCTTTATCAGTTAGTTTTTATTTATTTTTACAGCACTAAAGGGGAAGTTGCTACACATTGTACTGTTTTGTCAACAGCCTTCTTAGAGTCAGAACTTTACAAGCCTCATGATTATATACACTGAAAAGAAGTTTCCTAACAGAGTTGAACAAATAGAGTAAACAATTTGCACTGATATTTATTTGAATTTTCAAGCTAATTTTTATGTCTATATGCTTTGAATATATTTGTACTCTTACGTTTTCTTCTTGTGAATATTCTGTGGAACGAATTTAGTGGCAGGAATGTTAGTAGAAACAGCAACATTTTAAATGATTACTATAGAATACTTATGGAAAGTGATTTTGGAATTCTGAAACATCCAATCAGGCAACAGAAACATTTCATGTGACCTATGTGTCCAATCAATACTAATCCACACAGCTCAAATTTCTTATGTTGAACGCTTCCTGGGAATTGCTCTTGAATTATTTGCTTAAATTATTTGGAGAATAATTTTCAATAATGTATTAATTTGAGAAAAAACCCCTATCAGCTCTTTGCTGATAATTCACAAACAGAAAGGGAGGCAGAATTAATTAAACAATATATTCATTTTGAAGGATTCACCCAGCTCCATGTCTAATAAAATATCTTTATGCGAAGTATACACAGTACATAGTTTTCTGAAATTTATTAGAGTATCAATCTTTTGTAGCTAATTTGCAACAGAATCATTTTGATTTAGAAAAGTTTGAACTAATACCACCTCGCTTTTTACACACACAAAAACTATTTTCCTCAGAAAAGTAGCAGAGCTCAGGTAGTTATCCTTTTGTATGCTTAGCACATTGTGTTTTGCTGTACCATATAGCCCTAGAAATTATTATTGCCCCATATAAGTATAAAAAATGAAATCTGACAATGCCATCCAACATTTACTAAACCAGGCAAAACTGTCAAAATGTGTGTATTGATATCAAACTTTCAATGCAATGTTTGTAAAAAAGACTTTGTCTTTTGAAAAAAGTTGAAAATATGTTTTTATAAAAATGCAAGATTGACATAGTAAATATACTGTACATATTCGCATACAAGTTGACCAAACGAAGAGGCTGATTCATAGGGGTTTGGTTTGTACATGGGTCAGTCCTACTTGAGGTACCCAATCCTGGGTGTCTGGGTGACAAAATGGTAGATAAAATTCATCGTTGATAAGTGCAAAGTAATGCACATTAGAAAAAATAATCTCAACTATACATACAAAAGAATGAGGTCGAAAATGAGCAGTTACCACTCAAGAAAGAGATCTTGGAATCATTGTGGATAGTTCTCTGAAAAAAAACGCTCAATGTGCAGCAGCAATCAAAAAAGCGAACAAACTGTTAGGAACGAGTAGGAAAGGGATAGATTAAAGAACAGAAAATATCATAATGTTGCTATATAAATCCATTGTACTCCCACACATTGAATACTGTGTGCAGTTCTGGTCACCAATTTGATTCCTGGTCTGCTTCTGGGGCAACACATGGTTTCTCAGGACTAATGGAAAATCCGCAATCTAACCCAGAGTAAGGACTTCAGGGTTTGAAGCATACAAAATATATCAGAGAAAATGGAAATTCAAGTATCTGGTCAACTTTGAATCCTGCTTTCTGTAAAGACACATTGATAAAAGAAATGTTGTACATATAGACACATACTTACTAAGTATTTCCATGTATTTTAACAACATTTTTATAGGAATAAAGTTTGCTATTAAGACACTTATGTTCATGCTTTAAAACACTTAATACAAACCTCATGCTGTGCTGTTGGTAAGATGAGTGCTCATAGAGATACTGTCAAGATTGTCTGATCTATACTTAAACCTAGCCACTATAACAACCTTTTTCTTTGAAACAAAATGTCTGTCTGGTTACAAAATGGAGACTATAGCAGAACCTTGTTTTTTAAAAGTGAATGCCCTGCTTGTGAACAGCTACTAGCCATTGAGAACTAGGGCAGCAACATTGCTAATTTGTGTCTTTGCAACTGAGTGGCCCTTCAGCAAGCCCAGGGTGTAAGTTTGTACGTGCATCTATCTTTATTCTTCCACTTACTACCCTTCTGTATTACTGTGTACAGGAAGAGTATTGATATTTACATGGTCCTGCTTTCCAAGAGTGCAATGTTCAAGTGCCTGAATTCAAACAATGCCAGTAGGATTTATTTTAGGCAGGATAATATCCTAGTCAGCAGTAATCTCACTGAAACGGAGGCCTACATTCTGAGAAGGCCGTGTGTGGCTTGGCTCTGCCAGAAGGATCTTGGATGAATTTTAGGCTTTTTAAAGATGAGGAACCCAATTTTCAAATGTGGGTGCCTTAACAGGACATGCAAACTCCATATTTGAGTACTTATCTTAGTAATTAGATACTTAAATTTCTGTTTTGAGGGCCTACACATTGATCCTAGTTTCCAAATTATTACTATTATTTGTATTATGATAGTATCTAAACATCTCAACCAACACCAGGACTTCATGGGATTAGGCACTGTATAAACATTTGGTAAGAGACAATCCCTGCCCCCAAGAGTTTATAATCTAGGTGCCTGGAATAGCCAGCATGGATTTCATGCCAAACCAACCTAATTTCCTTCTTAGACAGGGTTACTGGCCTAATGGATAGGAGTAGCAGTAGATGTGGTATGTTGTTGTTATCCTTCGTGACTTCGTAACATCACCAAGAGTCAGAACAGTCTAAAAGGTATGTAGATGGGATTACTATCCAACTCTTTCCCAAATTTCCCCCCCCTAACCTTGTGACACCATATAAGCACCTCTAAGGCACAGCAAAACTGCAAAGCCAGACTGGGAACATCATTCCCAACTCTCTCTCCCGCACCCTTACTCTCTCAGCCTCCAAGGCAACATGGCAAAGCCTAACAGCATTTACTGCACAGACAAAATTTCCAGTGAAGCCTTCCTCATTGCACACACTGCTCACCATCTCTGAGGTTCCTCCAAGGCTGGGAAGAATCTCAGGGAGGGACAATCAGAAATACATATAAAAAATGCTATCACAGCATCTCTGGAATATGAACAATAACTGTTTGTGTTTTTCCCCTACTCCGACAGCCAGGGGTTCTGCAGTGGCCAGACACTCAAGGACAGGGCCTTTATCAATGAGTAAGCAGCTGGCTAATCTGAGGGGAAGGAAATAGAAAACTCAGGCTTAAATGTTCATGGACCTCATTACAGAGTCCCAAAGAAAAACAAAAATGCGGGGGAGGTGAAGGCAATATTTGAGGACAGAGAAGGGAAAAGACACAGAGCTTTCCTGAGAGATCATGGCAGTGGGCAAGGACAGCGTTGCTGTGGCAAAAGATAATATTGAAAAAGGCCATGAGATGTAGAGGCAACTCCTTGAGGAAACACAAAGCCAGAATACCCTGCTGTATCACATGTTGCTGATAGGACAGCAGGCAATGCAGTACAGTAAATCAGAACCCAACCATATTCTGCAGCCTAATCTCCTGACCATTACCAGGCTTTATAACACATGTAAAAGTACCTTTCCAGAGCATTACACATCTGCATGACAATGGCCCCAAGCTGGTTGGCTACATACCAGTAGCATTTGGGGGTTGCCAACTTCCAGATGGCAATGGTGAATTGCCTCTCCATGAATATGGGGCACTGCATGTGGCTATACAGTTGTTGTAGCTCTAGGGCTATGTCAGTACATATCTCAGAAAAGGTTGCCTTTCTCATTCTGAAATTCTCTCAACTTCTGATCATCCCAGGTCTGCAGAATGATCCTTTCCCACAAACCCACACTGGTTTCCCGAGCCCAGAAACTGCACTGCACTGGGTGAAGCTGCTCCAGGAACCAGTCCTCTACTGTCAGTCAGTCAATGTCCTCTTCTTCTTCCTTATCTTTGTCCTGCTTCTTATGTCACTGACACTCCTCCTGCTGCTGGCGGAGCTGCTGCTGCTGCCACCAAATCATAAGCTGGGTGGTGTGGCAGGCGAAGGCTAAGGCTGAATTCATCTGCCTTTGAGTGTTGAAATACAGTCTGAGCAGCCTCTGCATATTCACAGCATAGTGGTGTGGGACATTGTTGGGTCCATGCATCTGACATCAATTCAAAAATGGCAGTAGCCTGCCCAGAAAGGAAGCATGGGCTGAAGACAGTGGAAACATGGGATTTTAAAAAATTTGAACCCATCTGGCTTCTGCTATGCAGCCCACAATTCACAGTGAAAAAAACCCCAGGATGCACACTGCTCAGCAGTGAAGCATGGGATACCCACTGAGAACACCATGTGCTTAGTACTCAGTAAACTGCCACTACGTGTACACACAATGTGAATTGAAAGACGTGTGCATGCCATTTGTATGGCATTTGGACTAACTGACTTGCTCAAGGTCACAGAGGAAGTATGTGAAAGAGCTGGGAATTGAACCCACATTCCTGAGTCCTAGTCCAGTGCCTTAACCAAAGACCATCTTTCTTCTCAAGTATGTGTACAATGGGGCCACCAGGAAGGCATTTGGCTGTCCAGTTAAGTCACACACATATGGAAATTGGGACCACAGTATATATTGCAGTAAAGCTTTACTTCATAGTGTTTACATATAATAGAAGTACTTGTTATGCATGATAGCTACAAACACAATTTAACCACCTATAGACAGCAGTTATAAAAGTCATGATTATATAGTCTGCTTTTGGATTTACATGTCAGAATAACCATTTAGCCCCTGATCTTGCAAAAAGACCACTTGTGCAAAGGGATATGTCCATGTGATTGTTTTTTCAGAATTGGGACCACACGCTGTAATCATGCATTTACCCTAAAATGACCCTGCTACTAAATAGTACAGTACTAAAAATGTAATTAAATAAGCGATTGCATACAAAATTCTCACAGTATCTCCAGTAATGAGACTAGACATTTTGCAGATAGTACTCATTCTTTATTGCTTATTATTTACACAGTGTCATTAGTGGGTATAGTGCATACTGACAAAAAGACACTTGCCCTGAGGAGCTTACAATCAAATTAGACATAGCACAGCAAGGGCTGAAAATAAACAAAGAGTGCAGGAAGAAGAATGGGAGGATGAGGGTTACAACACTGAAAGATTATGAGATATGCTTGTTATGTTCACCTCTTGTTAGTGCCCTATCCCCCTGCCCCAATCTATCCTGACACTAAACCTGAATGATGTTTCCGAGGAATCATGCATGAATTCATATAGCTTCTTGTGATAAGCTGCTGACATGCTAGCACTTTTTAAGTCAGAGGAGACATGTTACAGCAACAGTAGCCTGTTTTTCACTGCAGGTGGAATATTCTGATCAACCAACAGCTTATCAGCACACTTAAATTCACCACACACTTCACAAATCCTGTTGAATGCCATTTGAAAATCACCATCACCCCTGATACAACTTCCAAGATAAGGCTCCTCACCAATATCAGCTATTACTCGCAGAGGTTCAATATAAAGGTGTACAAAGCTTTTTCCTGAACAAATTAAGCCTCGGATTCATGGATGAATAGCAGAACCGCTGGTACTCACAGTTCTTATTTATATTCAATGCCCATTGCAAGTGATGCTCTTTAATTTATATTTCCTGCACTGCATAGCACAAAAAAGCACTTAAATCTAAAAAAACAGACATTTTTCTTTTAGATTAAATCTTTTTTTGAAAAAAACATGGTACATACAGGGGTATGATATTAACCTGGAACAAAAAATCAGCAAACCAGAAGTGAGTGTCACATTAGCTCAGCTCCTGATATGTTTATTTTCACCAGATCTGTGAAGGAGGCTCATAAGCAGAATCTCTTGCCTTATAGAGCTCCAATAAGCAGGCATCATATGAAACAGCAAGCTAAAAAAGCTTCAGCAATGCATGGCCTCTTTCCCCCCCACAGATATGTGGAGTACAATCGATTAACACCTGATCAGTAAAAGAGGTTTATCAGAAACAAAATTAAAATAATTGCACAGTAAATACAAGTTGCCATAAGAGATGTATTTTATGACATAATTTAGTTGAATTAGATAGTATTGAGTCTCTGTGTACTTTAATCAGAAGACTAAATGAGCCTAGAAAAGATTTGAACTGTATGAGTATTGACAGTCATGTTTTCAGACTTCAAGATCACATCCAATGCTTTGGATAAATTGCTACTCTCAGTAAATGAAAAGAAAGGTTCAGATATTCGTATTACTGTCATGAGTAAGGATAGAAACATCCTCCACAAACTTCATATCAGAGAATGATACATATGAATAAATACAAGATGATTTACCGTTTTCATCACCAATTGGGCTGATGATCCAATCAGAAAACTCTGCAACAACATTCATGTTACTTCACCTCTCTGTTTCCCTCCCCACCCTTTGTCCGTCTTGTCTAGACTCTAAGCTCTTTGGGACAGAGAATGTCTTTTACTGTGTTTGTATAGTGCAGAGCACAATGGAATCCTGATCTCAGTTGGATGCTCCTAGATGTTACTGTAATACAAGTGACTAAATCATAATGGTTTGAAATGAAAAATATTTAGCTGTCAGTAAATGTGAAAGTTGTAGTTGTCCTAAAAAAGCCTTAAAAAGAACAGGAGTACTTGTGGCACCTTAGAGACTAACAAATTTATTAGAGCATAAGCTTTCGTGGGCTACAGCTCACTTCTTCGGATGCTTATAGAGTGGAACATATAGTGAGGAGATATATATACACACATACAGAGAGCATGAACAGGTGGGAGTTACAACTGTGAGGCTGTCTGGCAGGTGGAGTAATGCAGGTTTTACAACAAGTTACAACTCCCACCTGTTCATGCTCTCTGTATGTGTGTATATATATCTCCTCAATATATGTTCCACTCTATATGCATCCGAAGAAGTGGGCTGTAGCCCACGAAAGCTTATGCTCTAATAAATTTGTTAGTCTCTAAGGTGCCACAAGTACTCCTCTTCTTTTTGCGGATACAGACTAACACGGCTGCTACTCTGAAACCTAAAAAAGCCTTAATACCCTCCCAAACCAAAACAAGACTGAGAAACTCCATGCCATTTGTAACTTGATTAAAAATATCAAAGGATTTGACTGTACATATCTGGTTGACACAATCGAAGCCCTTATACAAAAAATTCTTTGCTGTTTTTAAAAAGTGGCACCTCCTGAGACTTGGATTCTGCTGAAATAGACATTGTGAAAGACTTTTCCTAAGATTGACAGCAGATGAAATATTCTGCCACTTATTACAATCCTGTTTGGCGGCATAATTATGGGTATCTTTGCTCCATGCTTTCTGAATGATTTCCACCTGCCAGACAGCCTCACAGATTTTATGCATTCAACAATTGTAGAGACGATCACCCCCATATTTCAGCATATATACAGAAATGGAACTGACATCAAGTGACTGTCTATTTCTGATCTGTCTTACAGTTTCTGTCCTTTCAATGTTGCCTGCATTTATAGAAAATCCAGTTCTTACCTCTCATTTGCCCCCAAACACAGAATAAGAGAAATATCATAAACATCAGAGACAAAAACAAATTTACAGCAGTCTCTAAAGAGCAGTCTTTACATCATATACTAAATGGGCAGTAGAATTAGAAACTACATATCACATCTCTATTAAAGACTGTTTGAACTGGAAGCTTGACGAGACAGAAGATTCAGGGCCTGATTCTGAAAGTTGCTGAGCACCTGAAGTTTCCATTAGCTTTAATAAGGGCATCAGAGCCTGTCAGATTCAAGGCTCTTTGTGAATAAAAGAAACATTTTCCGCCTTTTAAATGACAGTTTCCAGTGACAGACAAGAACAATGTGAGAAAGGACAAGGAGAGCTTTTCTGTGCAAATTTAGGGACACCCCTGAAAATGAGGGCAACATGTTTTTCCTGGGGTTATTTTAGCTGAAGTCTCCAGAGAAGTCCCATTAAAAATCTCCATTAAATCTTATTTCCATTGAGGAGTGATATCATTTGTGATCACTGGACACCATCTTTAGCTTTGACATGCAGTACATTATGCTACTTTCGCCTTATCTTTTGTAGATTTAATTGTGTGGTAAAGTGTTCTTAACCCTCCTCATGTGGTACTGGTCTAGGAGTCAGCTTTTTACTGTTCATCTATCTTCTTTTATCATATCTTCGACTTTCCTTTATCTTTCTATAACTATTGCTGTCATGTAAGTGTCTATATACTATCCTCATTTGTGGTAACCTCTAGCCTAGCTTTTAAAATCCCTTTCTTTTCAAAATAAGCCCCGTCTCTTGCCTTATCCTCCTTTCCTCCAGCTTTCTTTGGGATCTGAGATTTTCATCACTAATGTAAACACAAAGGGCAAAATTCTGCTCCCAGTTACACTGGTGCAACTCCATCCAAACCAGTGGGGTTGCACTAGTGTAACAAAGCAGAATTCAGCTCATGATGTTCTCAGTCCAAAGCCCTGCTTTGCTGCTTCCTCTGAAGTATTTGTGCTTACACATGCTTCCTGCTCCAGTATGCCATGGAGCACTAGGGAATTTAGCCCCTCTGTGTATGCCATTTTGGGTTGGGAATGCTGTGAAGGATAGAGGATTTTTCTTCTGATCATTTCCCTCTTCAGTATAAATCACATTACTCAGTATATAGTTATTTTCTCCCAGACAAGGTAAGTACATTAGAACTGATGAGCTCTCTTGGGGTATATCTACACTAGGAGATTTTGTATCTGTTTAGCAGTTGAACCGCTGCACTGGCACTTCCCATAGTGTAGACTGCAGTGCAGACAAAGCACAGGGATTGTACCACTTTGTTTCATAGACCTGCTCAAAGCAGTTAGATCAACCGAAACAATGCTTGCTCCTAGTTCACACTATGGCTTATATTGTTGCTGAAGAATGGATAAGAAATATTTTGGTGCAGACAACGTCTTGCAAGCTAAAGAATTTAGTCCTGCATTATGTGACTTGCGGGTATCAGGGAATGTCCAGCTCACACTGCTAGTTCCTTTTCTTCTATGAGAGTACACGGAGCTAGATTATGAAGCGCTCTAAAGATTTTCCATTAGAAACATTTTATAGGACAAATGTGGTCTGAGCACAGGACTGGGAATCAGGAATTTCTGCATTCTGTTTCAGGACTGATTCCTCAGTGGCCCTGGGGTAGTGCTTTAACCTTTCTGGCCCACTTACCTATTTGTAATGAGGATAGTAATATTTCCTGGCTTACATCGGAGGGGTGTTCTGAGGAACATACAGTCCTTTGAAATAAAAAAAGCACAAATTATTTGAAAATGTTCCTGTTATTGTTCATGACCTCTTTCACTTCACTTGTGCATTCTAATTTTATTCCAATTTCTCAGTTTTTAGAAAGGGGTTTCTTAATATCATGTTTTTCTGACAAAGAAAGAAAATACATTTTAAAATAGAGGCAAACTATCAAAGCACTGAGACTACAACCTGCGCTGGGACAGTGTCCCAAGCTGTGGAAAACAACAGAACATTGACCCAATCAGGATGGTGGTGGGACTTTGCTCCATATTAAGAAAAGACCAGTCTAGTAAGAGTATTGAAGGGCAGTCATCAAGGTCAGAGGAGTAATACAGAGATGTTCCAGATAGCTGGCTACCACAAATATCCTTTAGGCAGTAACCATGGATAAAGAAAACAATAATAATTTACTGGTTATCACTGGAAAGTGATATTATGTAACTTTTACAAAATGTATGAGAAATAACCCTAAACATTAGTAAGGTGATAACCCTACTAAAACAAATAGTTTCCCATATGCCAATGTGTTTTGTTATGCCATGAATGTGAAGTTGCATCACTGTGCTGAAACAGTACTCTTGGGAACATATGCTGTTGGCATCAAAGTGTTAGTGCCCCGTGGTGTTAATAAGAAAATGTGTCATAGCACAAGTGCAAAGAGGTTAGCGTGATGCCTTCATGAAAGGGTACCATCATACAGGCATAAGGATGTGTCAGGGTGTGAATTTGCTTCCATTGTCCATATCAAGGCACTGACTTATTCACATTCTATGAGCTGAGGCACGGATTCATTTATAACACTGAGCGTCACCAGTGTGAGGACACACCAACACAAGGATGCGTCAAAGAACCAATCTGCTATTGTTGTGTGCATCCAGTTGCTAATGTGAGACTATGCCAAAGCATTAATGTCATTGTCTTCAATGGGAGTTTTGACTGAACAATGACTTCTCTTTCTTACACATTTATTTCATCTCTGCTCTGCTTAACTGTGGATTGTGTTCTTTTTCTTATTTCAGAGGAGTTCTGATTGCTGCTTGGTTGGCTTTATTGCTGGTTTCCTGTGCCTCAGCAATCACATTTGCCACAAACGTGCAGCCTCTAAAATGAAGAGTCCAGCTTAAAAGGAAAGTCAAACGTTCACACTTACAGCTTATCACAAACACTGACACTTTACAACTCTGATGAGACAATGAGGCAGCAGGGAAAAGCATAAATGAAGTACATTTTGGATGGAAGCAGCAAATGACCAGAACATGGTGATTAGCCCTGAACTCTGTCTTCAAAAGGAAAAAGAGCTGCTGAAGGGGAAAAAAATCACTGATGTTCAATCTTGTTAAGTGAGCCTCTAGCAGGAGTAATTTTTAAAATAAAAAAGCATGTCCAGTGTTCAAAAATACAAGCTGGGGAATGGCAAGGAAACCTAAAAAAGGGAATGGTGGTAGAGAAATAGCTGGAGAATACAATGTCAGCCAGAACAACAATTTATAAAGTTCCAATGCATTATAACTAACAAATAAAATCCTCCCAGAGATTAATAAATTATCAAATGCACTGTGAGATAACCAGAACCGGCTCCAGGCACCAGCTTGCTAAGCAGGTGCTTGGGGTGGCCACTCCAGAGAGGGGCGACAAGTCCAGCTGTTTGGCGGCAATTCGGTGGACGGTCCCTCACTCTCGCTGGGAGCGAAAGACCTCCCGCAGAATTGCCGCCGCAGATCGCGATCGCGGCTTTTTTTTTTTTTTTTGCGCCACTTGGGGCGGCAAAAACTCTGCAGCCGGCCCTGGAGATAAATAATGAGCAGCATGTAGATGTAACTCATCAACCTTTTAAATTATAAGAGTCAGCCTGGATGTGAATACAAACATCTTGCTTTCTCTAATTCTTCTTGTAAACAGTGTTATCCTGGGTGTGTATGGAATAATAACCTGGGCAGTCAAAAGAAGGTGCTGTCTCATTGTGGCTACCTTGCCTAAATGGGGCATTTCATTTCTTTCTGATTTATTAAGCCTATGTTCTGGAGCACTGATAGCAGCCCCAATCCCAAATAACTCGAATTCAAACCTGTTATACTGTATTTAGACTAGTGTATGGTCGAGACCAGAATCTGATATAATCTCTTCATTAATCAGAAGAAGTCTAGTCTTTTTAAAAATTGTTTTTTGAATTTTAGATGTTTAAACCCTTTCTGTCTCTGCTTTTGTTACTCATGTGTCAACTTTGCCATCAATTAATCAATGTTATTAGCATTTTGACAGGAATCTTGTTATGAGGTGTGTATATTGAGCATTGTCGTAGCCATAATATGCCTATTAAGAACAGGTAATGGAGGAACAGAAAAGACTGAATGTATGTGCATCCTGCATGGCTGTGCTATAGGGAAGTGGGCATAGGGAACCTCTTCTCCCTTTACTACTTAGCTGAGTTACTTATATGCTCCTTATTACTACAGTATCTGAGCCCCTCGCAATTTTTAATATATTATCCTCACAACACCCCTGTGAGGTAGGGAAGTACTGTTATCTCATTTTACAGATGGGAACTGAGGCACAGAGAGACAGAATGACTTGCCAAAGTTCACACAGAAGGTCTGTGGCAGATCAGGGAAGCAAACCCAGATGTCCTGAATACCAGGCTAGTACCCTAACCATTTGGTCCATCCTTCCTTATTTCATGCACAGCGCCCAGGCAGAATGCTTAGAGTTGTGGTCCCTGAGCTTTGGTGTGTATATACAGAGGCACTCTACGGACATGTGACCAATAGGGTTGGGGGAGGGACAGGGTCTCTCCTGCATCTACTAATAGCTGCTAGCAGTGCCTGCCACACAAATAATCCTCTTACTGTAATCAAAAGAGTTCACTCTGAGCTGTAACTTCCTTTTCTCCAAGTCAACACTCCCAACTATCTGCATCAAAGGATTTTCCTAGTCAACTTTCTCTCCATTTTAGAATACCTGAACCCAACTATAGAGATTATTGGGGAGCTACTAGGACAACTTCTGATGTCACATCCAGGCTATTATGCAGCTTTAAAGTCCAATACAACAGGCTGCAAGAGGTCAGTGGAGGGACTCCCATTGACTTCAAGCCCACACACTCCAGCTGTTCCACAAACCTCACTTTTGTCAAACAACAAAACTTAGCAAAACACCAAGGTTTAGAACCATGCAATCAAGGCTCAGTGCTAGCCCAGAACCCCAGGGCCAGGTCAGGGCCTTGCCCTAAGTCAGTAATACTCAGACTAAGGGCACGTCTTCACTACCCGCCAGATCGGCAGGTAGCAATCGATCTATTGGGGATCGACTTATCGCGTCTAGTGAAGACACGATAGAATCGATCCCCGATGGCTCTGCCGCCGACTCCGGAAATCCACCGCGGCAAGAGGTGGAAGCGGAGTTGACGGCAGCACGGCAGCGGTCGACTCGCTGCCATCTTCACAGCCAGGTAAGTCGACCTAAAATATGCAACGTATCTTAGGTCGACCCCACCCCTAGTGTAGACCTAGCCTGAGGTTCTCAAGCCGCAAGTGGCTCTTTAATGTGTCTCCTGCGGCTCTTTGCAGCACATGATATTCAAACACTGTGTGATGGAATATATAGTACTCTAGTAAATGAAACGATGAATTCACACTACTGTGACTCTTTTGGGTAATGTTGATTGCTAATTTGGCTCCTGAACCACTGATGTCTGAGTATCACTGCTCCAAATGCTGCAACTTATCACTTGCCTTTTTTCCCCCTTTATCTCCTCCCCTTTTGTTTAAAGGTGCAGACTACCAAATCCTGGGCTGGTACTTTAGTTTAGAGACTGACACCAGGCTTATGGGCCAGGCTATCCTGGCGCAAGCAGGTGGCCAAACCATGCAGACTAAGGCAAGGAGCACCTGCAGTACCACACGAGGCCTGATTAGAGTAGCCCCAACTCCCACAGTTACCTTTTATTCAATATTCACACAAGCTACATTCACGCGCAAAAAACCTGTCCGGTGTTTTTGAATATTAACATTTGATAGATATGCCTGGTCTGTTAAATATGTATAGTCAGAGATTTCCCAGCTTCCCGCTCCCAGCCAGGCTGCTGCCTGGGCTCCCTGCTTCCTGGGGCTGCACTGAGGCTCCTGGTTCCCTGCTGGGATCCCGGTAGCCACCCGCGAGCCGGCACTGAGCTCCCCACTGGGAGCCTGGGCAGCTGCCAAGCTTGTGTCAAGGAGTGGGAAGCCAAGAGTCCAGGGAGGTGCCGTGCTCCTGATGGGGAGCCGAGAGCCTGGGTGACTGCTGTGGTCCCCGTGGGGAGTAGGGAGCTGAGAGCCTGGTGGGCAGCTGGGCTCCCAGCAGGAAGCTTCGCACGGAGCTGAGAGCCCGGACTGTCAGCCCCCCGCACTGCCCCTCTTAAGTCAGTGGAAGCACTCCTGTTGAGAACGCGCACCACTGACAGAAGAAGGGTAGTGTGGACATGAACCACCACAGTAATTACTGCAGTGATTGTAAGGGTACGTCTTCACTACCCGCCATATCGGCGGGTAGCAATCGATTTATCCGGGATCGATATATTGCGTCTCGTTAAGACGCGATATATCGATCCCCGAACCCGCTCACCGTCGACTCCGGAACTCCACCAGAGCGAGTGGCGGTAGCGCAGTCAACGGGGGAGCCGTGGCCGTCGATCCCGCGCCATCTGGACCCCAGGTAATTCGATCCAAGATACTTCGACTTCAGCTACGCTATTCGCGTAGCTGAAGTTGCGTATCTTGGATCGATCCCCCCCCTAGTGTAGACCAGCCTTAAGTTTTGTAGTGTAGACATGCCCTAAGAATCTCTTCCTCTCTCCCATTCTCACCCAGCTCTGCCCCTGAACAAAAGCAGGCAAGCCTTCTTAACTAGCCTGCTGGCTCTTGATTGGTCAGTAGTTCCTCCTGGCCCTTCCAGGCCTCTGGAGGCCTGTTTTGTTTGTCACCTGTTATGAGTGGATTTCTTTGGGTGGGGAGTATCAGGGTGCTGATGCCTCCAGCAGGGGCCACAGAGAGGCCTGATAGACTTTGTCACAGTAACCAAATATCTAAGTATCTATTTCTCCTCTGTCTATTTTGCTGAGTGAATAAATATTGCCACAAGCTTTAATTACATGATCACATACAATTTTTTATACAGGACCTCTGCCTCATTCAGCTCAAAGGATGAACACAAAAGGGAATGCATTAATGTTATATGGACAACTGTAAAATCTGGCATTTTCTAACTTTAAGTGCTTAATTTTGTAATCTAAGTAACTTTTTTTAATGTATAGTTTAAAATGTAATTTAAATTCACATTAGGATTTGTAAACCCATGAAAAGCATACCCAAATCTGCATCTAAACTATTTGCCAATGTCCTTTTAAATCAATCGATAAGACACATGTCAGGCAATAGATCAGGCAGCTAACCTAAGTTGTTTAGGTTTTAGATTGTCAATCCTAAAACCTTTATCAAGTTTACAGGCAGAAGTGTGCAAACCTAAACTCATTAGAGACACCGGGAATAGAAAGCAAGAATTATGAGTGGTCGGATACAATACATGTATAGATGGACTGAATTAGGTAATTGAAGACAGTAGTCATACGAGAAAAGTGACTTAATTTCATTCATAGTGACAGGCAGGTCAATCAGAAAGTCACTGGAGGAGGAACTCATTTGGGTGATAAATCCTGAATGATGTTTACCAAATACATTTTTAATTCCTGACCAAAACTTCAGTGTAAGGATTTATCCTCCTTCCTATAATTGAGGCAGTATTAGGACTAAGTATACTGTAGTAAATTTACTTTGATTTCAGCGGGGTCAATAATATTAACAATCTTTTGGTAAAGCAATCTGGCCATACTGGTTCCAGTCAATATCTCTCAAAGTGAACAGCTCTACAATTTCATTAATGATCCAAATGCAATGCAGTCCAATCCCATGGAAGGCAGGTGCCTACTTAAAGGTTTAGGAATTCTTCATAAAAAAAGTTCACGTTGACCGATATTAGGAACAAGATTTAAATGCTGTTGCTTCTAATTATCGTACCTTTTCCAAGCCAGTTAGAAACAGTTAGTCATACAAGTATCTAAAAGAATTACTTTGGATTTTTCTTTGGTTCCTTTTCTGGCCATATTTTTTCTTTACCACCAGGCTAGAGAATGTTGAAATAACCAAGTTATGTTCCAAATGTGACCATTGTCTCAGTTCTATTAATCCCATCCAGCAGATTAAGTTATGATTTCTCATGTTGATTTTCCTTTTGTAGGCTCACACAGGATGTCCTCATCATCTGACCTAAATATAATGTAGGTACCTGTTTTTTTTGAGTTTATTAATATCCTTTAAAGCCAGCTAATATGGATAGTGCCTGGTATAAATATTTCTTGCTCATGATGACCAAAGGCAAGAAACTTGTCACCCCCATAAAACACATTCACTTGGATTTTGGACAGGTTACATAACTGGAGGACAGATCCTTCCCCCCCACCAATCTGTGGAACACCTTCATAGCCACAATGTAGAAGCTGTATCATTGACTACAGAGAACTACATGCCTCCTACATGAGGTTTTGGTCTAGTGGAGCCACATAGTTCACAAAACTGCTGGCTATATTAGAACCCATCTTCCAGGCTGCTCCCCTCCATGCTGCTGCAGAGTAACAATCTTGGGAAGCATAGCTTTGTGGTGCATGGGAAATGAAGAATTCCCCTCTACAGCCTAGCCACCTCCTCCCTATCCTAATTCAGCAGAACCACAGCAATCATCAGACGAGAGATTTTTTCTGAAGAGAATTTTCCATGTAGCCAAAGACATCACCTAAGGGTAAAAAGTCCTTAAGAGGACTGGAAACATAGCCTAACAAGATAGTTTTAACAACATGTAAATGAGTTTCAATCACCATAGCTTTAACATTACTCTGAAAGAGATCAACACGGTGATCTTAAATTTATTGGAAACAGAGAGCTATGAACTTTTAACCTACTGGTATATGAAACAGTATAGCCAAGGATATTAATGCAAGCTCAACCAATTTAGTGTGTGACCAAGTTTTTGAGATTGGTATGATAATCAGGTTGGTAAGTATATTCCGAGGCACGTAACTTGTCTATCTTTGGAAGTAGGCTGAAGATGCTAATATGCACTCTTGTTAATCCCTTACTTTGCTCAAAGCACTGGTGATCATGAGCTATGCTGTTCACATTAACAGGCCAAGTAGTATTCTTTAGTTCTTTCCTTCTCTGTAAGAGTAATAACACAAGAATATTTTCCAGAATCAAGCTGAAGCCAACCTATGTAATTAAGGTTACATGTGCCTCTGGAAACCAGACCCCAGGATCTCAAGTCAGGTACTAGAAATGAGCAACCCACAATTAATGACCACCTTTGAAAAGTTTGGTTTAAGTGCCCCTCTTCGCATCACAGAGTAGATCTACACTATAGAGTTAGGTCGATGTAAGGTAACTTACGTTGACCTAATTCTGTCAGTGTGCACATGACAGCCTTGCTCCTGCTGATATAAGTGCTCTGCTACACAAACTTAATAACTCCACCTCCATGAGAGTGTAGGGCATATGTCAGTGTAGTTAGGGTGACCATGTCCATGTAGACACTGTGCTACTTACATCGGTTATTGGCTGTCATTCTTGTCAATTTCACGGCACCATGATTGGCTCTGAGCCTCCCCCACAGCCCCTCTTTAGCTGGTGAAAGCACTCCTGGTGAGGATTCGCACCACCAACAGAAGGAGGGTAGTGTGGACAGTAATTACTGTGATGGCTGTAAATCGACCTCACATAGGTCAACTTCAGTTTTTAGTGTAGACTTGCCCATAGAAACTCTGTGGCAGAGGATAGAATAGAGTCTCATTCTCCCAGGCAGCATTCACCTCCCTTAAGCATGAGACTGTCCGTTCTCTTCCTGCAAACTCTTGCCTCATTCACCAAATTGCCTCCCACTTCTGTAACAAATGGGGCAGGTGTCTCACAGACAACAATATCCTTCACTGCACAGCCCTAATTCACCCTGAAAGCAGGGCCATCCTGTGTATTAAACGAGGCCGGGGTCCTGTGGACAAAATGGGATGAGATCATGTAATTAAAGGCTGTATCATAATGTATATTCAGAAGGGGACAGAACTAAGTTTGTATAGGAAACCTTAATTCTGACATTTCCTAACTCCCGAATGATTGATTTTGCAACCTTAACAATGATCTTTTAAAATAGCTTTCTGTGGGTAATTTGCTATGTTTTAAAAAAGCAAACTGAAAAACCTGAAATTCCATCACGCGGCATCTTGACACTGACATCGTTCATCAGCAGGGTTGGACTCTTTCGCTCCGCCATACAGACCTCTGCCATTTGGGCTAATGGAGTAACTGATAGCAATAATACGTTGTCATCCTTTACGCTGACCTGCCCTAGAGGGGGATGGGACACTTTCCAGTGAGTTTCACAGATACATGTTGACAGCAGAGGAATGGGGCTCAGGAATCCTGGGTTCCATTTTAGGGCCTGGAAAGGAGAGTGCTATAGCGGGCACAGACTCTTCTGCCCGTTTCCCTCAAGTTTGACCCCTACTGCCCTGTCTCCTCCCATCTGCTTCTATCCCAGTCCTGTCTCTTCCCCACCCCAGGCTCCCTGTCCCAGTCTCCACTCTTTAGGCTTCTCATTCTAGTCCCAGTGTCCTTGCCCCACCTCTCTGGAGTACTCATCCCAGTCTCCCCCCACTACCAGCCCCAATCCCCTTGCCAAGACTATTCCAGGTCCTCCAAACCACGCAGGTCTCAGTCTCCTTTCCTATGCCACCTGCTCCCCACCCCTCATCTGATTATCCAGTTTGGTTCTCTCTCCCATCTTGGCTTGCAGAGATGCCCTGCCCCAGCCACACTCCTTGTGCCCCTGACTCTCAGTCCCAATATCCCTTCCAGGGCTCCTTGTCCAATCTGTGTCCCCTCAGCTCTGTGTCCCAGTCTCTCTACCCAGACATTCTCATGTCTCTCCCCACACCCCAGGTCCTTATTAGATCTGCCTCTCTTCCCACAGACCTCCTTCCCCTTGCTCCACACTTGCAGTCTCCCCTGGGACCCAGTCCCAGTCTTCATCTTTGGCTCCCAGGCCCAGTGTCCTTAGACAGTTGGTTCCAGTTTTTCCTCTATACTCAATCCCAGTTTCCCCCTGCCAGCCTCCAGTTGCAAGTTCCCTCCCCCAGTCTGCTTGTCCCTATCTGCTTCCCTGCCCTCCTCCCCACACGTCTGACTCATGTCCCCTCTATACTTTAAGCAGGTGGCTTCCTCCTCCATTCTGCCTGGGTTCAATAGTGGGGACAGTCTCCTTGCTCCCTGCTCTCAGACCTGGATCTGACATGGACTGTAGTAGCCCAAAATTGCAATTGCAGAAAAAGTTCTCTTCAACTGTGGGTGGCAGCACGCCCAATGCAGATGGAATCTTTGGGGCCTTTAGCTACTAAAATCTAAGAAATCTCTACGGAACATGATGATGATGATGGCAAAAGACACATCCCCGACAGAAAAGCGACCTCCTCATCTATTTTCATGTCCTTGCTTCAAAGCAGATTATCAGAATTTTCTAACATGGGCAATAAAACATTTTTTTCTTAGCCTCTGTAGCAGGGTGGGGCACTCACCGCTGCAGCATCTCCTGTTGGTCAGTCCAGGAATTAGCTCATCCAGCTCAGGAGCGCCCTCCTCTGGCCAGTTTCTCCCCTGCCCTTATCTGCCCCTCTGCAGTCCCTTCATCTCATCAGTTCAGGCCCCACATCCCTCCCGGACCACGGTGCCCCTTACCTGGGGGTCCTGCCCTACGGCAGTGTCCCCACACTCTGGGTCTCCCTCCCAGGGGACCTCCAACCCCCTATACCCACCTTGCCTTAGTGGCTACTGCCAGTCATCATCTAGCCCCTTCTCTCAGGGGCAAACTGCAGTCTGAAATGGCCCTACAGCACTGGCAAGTGGGTTGGACCTGCTGCCTTTTCTTGCCTTGGCTGCCTCCCTGCAGCCCTAGTACCTCCTCAAGCCTTCACTCAGGTGGAGCTGCAAATAGTCAATCAGCCGAGGCTCTGGTTCAGAGTGGGGCCGTAAACAAAGTCTCTAAGCTCCAACCTGCACAGTTGGGGCTGCAAACAAAGTCAGTTAACTCAGGTTTTCCTTCAGCTAGCCTGAGGGAGGGGGAGACTGCCACCCACCGCTTGGGTGGCAGGGGGGACGCAGGCCCTCCCACTCCACTGTGTCCCAGCCCAGGGCCCTAAGGGTGGCGGAGGGGTCTGCCACCGCGTCAGCAGGGATCCAAGCCGCAACATGCTGACTCACCCTCTGCCAGCGTTGCAGCCAGACAGGGGTCTACTACCCCATGGCCACTTCCACTCTCTTCCTCCAAGGGTACCTGCTGGTCCGGTGAGGTAAGGTGATTGGTGGGGGCCTCAGTTGCCAGCAGAAGCTCTGCTGGGGTTGGGCCAGCCATCTGTCTCCTGCGGGGTTGGGTGGTCCAAGGGTCCAGGGGTCCAGGTGGTCTGGGCCAGTCGTATGCTTCCTGTGGGGTTGGGTCATCCCTTCTCCCCGGTTCAGGTCAGTCCAGGGTCCAGGCGATCCGGGCCAGTCATCTTCACTCTAACTCTACCCGCTACTGAGCTTCCGGGTACCGCCTTTATACTTTCAGCCGTGCCCCTTGGCTTCCGGGGGGCCGAGCTAGGGGGTAGGGCTCCGCCCATGAGGGGGTGGAGCCACCCTCTTTCTCTGTGTCTGGGGAGGGCCAGTCCACCTCACTACAGCCTCATTCTTGAAAAGGGCTGAACTGTTTCGGTTGAAATTTTCCAAAAAAAAAATTCAGCCTGAGGCAGACACACAGTATGGAAAATTTCAGCCCAACAGTCAGATTCTGCAAAGTTATAAGCAATTGAAAATAGAGTTTTATAACGGGAAGTATCAGGCAACCTTAATAATAGTCAGTGCTTCTAGCAAAGCATATAACACATAACTCACAATAGTTTGTATAAAAACGGGTGTTAATATCCAGATACTGAAAGCAGAAACCATCACAGATCCATACTACATAAATAAAACAGAACACTATGGACATGATTATGCCCTCTATTCCCACTGACTTAAATGGTGAGCCCTCCCAGCATTGCTTGAAAACGTCAGAGCTTTTTACCTGTCTGTGGAGTTGTCTACAGAATGGGCAGGGTTTGGGACTATTTCATAGTTAAGAGAATTTAAATATTAATATAATATGTAACTATCTAGAATAACACTGAAATAAATGCAATAAGGGAAAAATCAGCAACACTTTTTGGAATTTTGGACATACCTTCAGTGAAAAAAATCCCCAAACATGCAAAATCTAAACTCTTTTGACTACAGCATAAAAGGTTTTAAACTTTTTCAAAATGACTCGACAGCTGTTCTATATATTAATTTTATCTTTTATTCTAAATGAGTGTAATGCATGTAATGTGTAAGAGCTTGGTTTTATAATTTAACTCTTCTGTGAAATGTTACCAGCTCCTGCAATCTTTTTGTGGCAAATTCAATGGAATCTGTCTTAAGTGTTTTCCTCCTTATTAAACAGCCTTCTAACATCTATAATTCAGTGAGACATAAAGTAGTTGTCATTTATTTCTATACAATTCAATTCCACATGCCCTACTGTGAATTCAGCAGGACATTCTTGTAGTAGCCAGTTTCTGTTATCAGTAACTCAACTAATGGCACAAACCAAAGAATAATAAAGTCATTTAGTACTTTAAGACATTACTTTGGATGGGAGTCTTGTGATTTAAATGCAAGGAACTCTAGAGATGCTTCTGAACAGAAGTATCTGTTACTGGTTAGTGCATATATGGCTCTTTTCTCTGGTGGATGAAGAAATATAACGCCCATCAAAGTTAAAGGGACTTGCATCAGTAGAATAATAATCCTAAACTCTGTCAGAGCATTTTATATATTCAATATGTTGTAAATATATTAACCAATTAATTTTTAATTAACATTGTAGAATAGGCCCCTATTTTAAAAATGGTAAGGAATGCCTCATTGTGATTTTTGACCTACATTACTGACACAGCATCCTATCCTAATTTTCCTAGAAGTTTAAATACTCTGATGTGTGAATTAGAATGCCTGGTATTAAATGAGGATAGTGATATAACAGGCATCTCAGAAACTTGGCAGAATGTGGATAATCAATGGGACACGGTAATACCAGGGTACAAATTTTGTAGGAATAACAGAATATATTATGCTTGTGGGGAGTGGCACTATATGTGAAAAAAAGCATATAGAGTCAAATAAAGTAAACATCTTAAATAAATAAAATGGTACCATAGAATCTTTATGGATAGAAATTCCATAGTCGAACAATAAGAGTATAGTAGTAGGAATATACTTCCAACCACCTGATCTGGATGGTAACAGTGATTGTGAAATGCTCAGGGAGATTAGAGAGGCTACAAAAAACAGAAAATACAATAGTAATGGGGAGATTGCAACTATATTCATATTGACTGGGGATATGTCACCTCAGGAAGGGATGCTGAGATAAAATTTCTCGACACTACAAATGACTGCTTCTTGGAGCATCCCAAGGAATCCTGGAATCCCCAAAGGGAGAGACAATTCTTGACCTAGTCCTAAGTGGAACACAGGATCTGATCCAAGAGGTGACTATACTGAACTGCTTGGTAATAGGAACCATAATGTATTTAAATTTAACACCTTTGTAGGGGGGAAAATGTCAAAGAAACCCACCATTTAACTTCAAAAAGGGGAACTACCCAAAAATTAAGAAGCTAGTTAAATGGAAATTTAAAGGAACAGTGACAAGGGTGAAATGCCTGCAAATTGCAAGGAGACTATTTAAAAACACCACGATAGAGGCTCACACTAAATGTATATCCCAAATAAAAAAAACATAGGAAGAGAACCAAAAAATGCCATCATGGATTAATGGCAGAGTAAAAGAGATGGTTAGAGGCAAAAAGGCAACCTTTAAAAATTGGAAGTAAAATCCTAGTGAGTAAAATAGAAAGAAACATAAGCTCTGGCATGTCAAGTGAAAAATATGAGGCAGTCCAAAAAAGAATTTGAAGAACAACTAGCTAAAGACATAGAAACTAACAACAAAAAACTTTTTAAGTATATCAAAATCAGAAAGCCTGACAGTCAGTGGCACCACTGGACAGTCAGGAGGCTAAAGGCACACTCAAGGAAGACAAGGCCGTTGCAGTGAAGCTAAATTGGTCTTCACTGCCAGGGCCGGCTCCAAGTTTTTTGCCGCCCCAAGCAAAAAAATTTTCCCGTGTCCCCAGGCCCCGCCCCAACTCCGCCCTTCCCCGCCCCATTTCAACCCCTTCCCCAAATCCCCAGCCCCGCCTCCTCCTCCAGGTGCGCCGCAGTTCCCTTCCTACCCCTCCCTCCCAGGCTTGCCTCCGGGGAGGGAGGGGGAGAAGCGGAGCGGCGGCGTGCTCGGGGG
Organism: Chrysemys picta bellii; assembly: GCF_011386835.1. Lineage (NCBI taxonomy): Eukaryota > Metazoa > Chordata > Testudines > Emydidae > Chrysemys > Chrysemys picta. The sequence goes on along the minus strand of NC_088791.1, from coordinate 85,776,289 downwards.
AGGAGGCGGAGGTGAGCTGAGGGGGAGCAGTTCCTCTGCCCCTTCCCCCCAGGGTTACTTCCTGTGGCCCTCCCCGCGCCCCCCACCGCCGCAGCTCACCTCCGCTCAGGGCCGGCTCTCAGCTTTTTGCACCCCAAGCAAAAAAATAAAAAAGGAGCCGGAGTGCTGCCCCTTGGAAAGTGCCGCCCCAAGCACATGCTTGGAGCGCTGGTGCCTAGAGCCAGCCCTGTTCACTGCAGAGGATCAATCTTTGTGTTGGTCTTTACTGTAGAGGAAGTGGGTGAGATCCCCACACACGAACCATTCTTTGCAGGTGACAAATCCAAGGAATTGTCCTAGATTGAGGTGTTAGGAAAGGTTTTGGAATAAATTAAACAGTAATAAGGACCAGATGGTATTCACCTAAGAACTGAAGGAACTCAAATATGAAATTGCAGAATTGCTAGCTGTGGCATGAACCTATCGCTTAAATCAACCTCAGTACCAGATAACTGTAGGATAGCTAAGGTAATACAGATTTTTAAAAAGGCTCTAGAAGCCATCCTGGCAATTACAGGCCAGTAAGCCTAACTTCAATACCAGACAAATTTATTGAAACTATAGTAAAGAACAAAATTTATCAGACACATAGATGACCACAACATGTTGGGAAAGAGTCAACACGGCTTTTGTAAAAGTAAATCATGCTTCACTGATCTATTAAAATTCTCTGAGGGTATCAACAAACATGTAGATCCAAGTGATTCAGTTGATATAGTGTACTTGAACTTTCAGAAAGCCTTTGACAAGATCCCTCACTGAAGGCTTTTAAGCAAAGTAAATAGTCCATGGAATAAGAGGGAAGGTCATCTCCAGGTTCAGTAATTGGTTAAAAGATAGGAAACAAAGGGTAGGAATACAAGGTCTGTTTTCACAGTGGAGAAGAGTAAACATCAGAGTTCCACAAGGTTCTGTACTGGGACCTGTGCTGTTCAATGTATTCATAAATGATCTGGAAAAGGGGGTAAGCAAGGAGATGGTAAAATTTGCAAATAATACAAAATTACTCAAGATAGTTAAGTCCAAATCTGATTGTGAAGAGTTACAAAGGGATCTCACAAAAGTGGGTGACTGGGTGACAAAATGGCAGATGGCTTTCAGTGTTGATAAATGCAAAATAATGCACATTGGAAAAATAATCCCAGCTATACATACAAAATGATGGGTTCTAAATTAGCTGTTACCACTCAAAAAGGATCCTTGGAGTCATCATGGATAGTTCTCTGGAAACATCTGTTCAATGTGCAGTGACAGTCAAAAAAGCCAACAGAATGTTAGGAACAATTAGGAAAGTGATAAATAATAAGAAAGAAAATATCATAATGCTACTATAATTTCATAATACATCCACACCTTGAATACTGCATGCACTTACAGTTGCCTCATCTCAGAAAACATATATTAGAACTGGAAAAGGAACAGAGATGGGCAACAAAAATGAGTAGGGGTATGGAACAGCTTTCCTATAAGGAGAGATTAAAGAGACTGGGGTGGTCTGTTTAGAAAAGAGATGATTTAGTGGGGATAAGACAGAGGCCTAGAAAATCATGAATGGTGTGGAGAAGGTGATCAGAAGTGTTAATTACCCCTTCACATAACACAAGAACAATGGGTCACCCCATGAAATTAATAGGCAGCTGGTTTAAAACAAATAGAAGGAAGTTCTTCACACAACTCACAATCAACCTTTGGAACTTGTTGCTAGGGGATGTCGTGAAGTCCAAAATTATAATGGGGTTCAAAAAAGATTTAGAACTCCATCAATGCTATTGACCAAGACGGCCAGTGATGCAATTCCATCACTGTCCTAAACCTAAACCTCCAGGGTCCCTAAACCTCCAGCTGTCAAAGGCTGGCACTCATTGACAGGGGATGGATCACTTAAAATTGGCCTGTTCATTCTCTCTGAAGCATCTGGCACTGGCCACTGTCGGAAGACAGGATATTGGGCTAGATGGACCATTCATCTGACCCTGTATGGCCGCTCTTATGTTCTTAATATGAATTAGGTCTTCTAGGAGTTTTAATTCTCCAGAATGATAAGAAATTTTATCCAGGGGTGAAAGTAACTTAAAGGATTTACCAGTATGCTGGAGTCCTGAGAGGGGGCATGGCCTCAACCGGAAGAGGTGTGGGCTCAACTGGAAGAGGTGGGTCCTTTAAATATTTAATGGCCCTTTAAATCACCCCGGAGCTGGGAGCTCAGGGGCAAATTATAGGGCCCGAGGCTCCAGCGGCCGCAGAGCTCCGGGCCCTTTAAATCACCACCGGAGCCCTGCTGCCCCCTCCACCCTGGGGCAGCAGGACTCTGGTGGTGATTTAAAGGGCCCAGGGCTCCGGCCGCTGTGGGAGGCCCCAGTCCCTTTAAAGTGCCGCTGGAGCTCGGGGCTCTGGCAGCACTTTAAAGGGCCCAGGGCTTCCCGCAGCGGCCGGAGCCCCAGGCCCTTTAAATCACTGCCGGAGCTCTGCCACTGCTGCCCTGGGGTAGTGGCGGCAGGGCCCCAGCGGTGATTTAAAGGGCCTGGGGCTCCCCGCAGAGGCAGGAGCACCGGGCCCTTTAAATCCCTGCGGGAGCCCGGCTGCCGGAGCTCTGGTGGTGATTTAAAGGGCCGGGGCTCCCTGCAGTGGCTGAGCCCTGGGCCTTTTAAATCCCCACCAGGGAAGCCGGTCCAGTCCGGCACAGTGTACACGGTACCAGACCGTACCGGCTTACTTTCACCTCTGATTTTATCCCTTGCATAGTTTATTGACTGGCAGGCTCTCCAGCTGTGTTCTTAGAGACCTTTATTCAAAAGCATCTTTTTGGAATTTAATATATTAACTAAGCTCCAGATTCAGCCCTAGCTGCTATGCCTGAGTATGGGGTGGTGTATAGCTAGGCCCCCTCCAGTTCCTTTATGCTGGGTAAAGAGGGAGGTAAAATGTCCCACAAAGCCCTGAATCTGGCTGGGGAACAATTTCTCTGGAGCAGGCACTGTGGAGATAGCCAGAAGGCTGACTTTCCAATGACCCCCTCACAAGTCCTGCCATGTAGGGGCTGCAGCACTGTGGAGATTCCAGGCAGCACTGCAGCCCATAGGGCAGCCTAGTGAGGATGCTGTAGTTTAGACAGTTTATACTGAGGGCACAAAGGTAAGTGAAAGCCTCCCGCAGGCTGTGAGTTCTGTGCTGCATCTTGTAGAGGGGCAGCACACAATCTCACTGGAGACTCTGCTAACTCCAACGGGGAAGTAATCTGAACCTTCATTTTACTGGGTACAGGTTACTTCTCCCCTCATGTCGGCTTGGATCTTCTGGCTAAAGTGTCTTCCCACTTCTTTCTGCCCACTTGCGTGGAGAGTATTGGTCTCGTAGCCCCTGCTCTCCTTTCTGCATCTGAGGTGAGACTTGGGGGGAGGGGGCTGTGCAGTGGATTGGGGGGGGGTGTCTTACTTCCTTTTACTGCCCTGTGTGGATGTGTTAGAGGCAGGCATGGTCTGGTCTTCAATAAACCATAAATCCACACCATCTCCCTGGCATATGTTTGATTAACAAAATACCTTGAATACTATATGATCAGTAGTTTTAGGACTTGATCTTGCACTACTGAGGTCAGTAGGAGTTTTGCTATTAACGCCAATGGGAGCAGAACTTGGGCTTCAGTTTTCCTAGGCACATATTTTTCAGTTCCTTGGAGTGATGAATTATTGCTGCAGCAGTCAAAACCAGACATCAGATGTTTGCCATTTTCAAAGAAATGCTTAGCCCTCTTCCTTCACCTCTGCACTGACAAACGAAAAATGTCTCACCTGCACATCTCGATGACTGACATCACCAATCAAACTGCTGAGTTGTGCGCACCTCTCTGTAAGGGGGGAAGGTGCAGGTCAAACAAAGTGATGGGAGTCTGGGCAGGGAAGCCTGCTCAGTACAGAACCCCACCAGAAGAGGACTTCCAAAGCTGTGCAGAAACATGTAACTCATTAATGGTCTTACTTTCGAAACTGGCATCCATTTTGTGCAGGTGCAATAAGGTCATTCGATTACTAAATGCTCATATGTGTGTCCACAGTGATTTGTGGAAGAAAAATTCCAACCACAAAAAATGGAGGTTGGGTTTAAAAGCTGAAGCTACTTTCTATGGCTAAGTCTATAGCTAGACTTAGAATTATAAGTATAACTGGAATTATTTAACAAACCACATCGTCAGAAAAAGTGGGATGTATTTGGGGAGGCACCCTTCATAGAAAGTCACTTCTAGGAAAGAAATTTTGGACTTAATGATATGACATCTGCTCATTTAGCTGGATATCCTCACTTCAAAAACCCAAAGTTGGGGCGGGAGGGATGGAAGTGAGAACCGAGGAAGAAGATTCAAAGTTGATGACATTGTGAGGGCTGCTGACATGCAACCTAGCTAGACCTTGTTTCAAGAAATCTAGAGGTGACAGCATGCCAAGCTTTCTGGAGCCTCCCATGTTGTCCTTTATAGAAGAAATAAATGTTTCATTCATACTATGGAGTAAGCTTTCCCTGTGGAGAGATATTGCTAGGCTCTATGTGAATCAACTGTATCTTTAGACTATCCCTTCTTGGCTAAGGTTTAATTCTCAGCATGCAGGGTAAAGATGGAGGGACTGTGTCTTAGGTAGGGTGACTAGATAGCAAGTGTGAAAAATCGGGATAGGGAGTAGGGGGTGTAGCGGGGTGGACACCCGCTCCTGCCCTGAGGGATTTGGAACAGCCCTGGGAGAAGGCTGGGGCAGGGAAGACTGAGCTGATTTGGGGGAAGTGGCTGCAGCTGGGGCCACGCCCCAAACAGACTCAGCTGGCCCTATAAAGGCAGGGAGCCAGGAACTCAGACGGAGTCTCTCTCTGCACTCAGAGAGAGAAGGGTCTGGCTGTAGGGACCAGAGACAGGGTACCTGAGTGGAGCAGGGCTGGGGACAGGCTGAGGAGCTGGGGGGCTCCAGCCTGGAAAGCCCCAGGCTGCAGCCTAGTATTAGGCCAAGGGGTACTGGGGGTTGCAGGGGGCAACCCAGGTGTAGGCCAAGGCAGCAGGTCCAAACCCTCCTTGCCAGTGATGGGTAGGCTGATACTGCAGTCTGCCCCAGGCATGGGGCTAGATGATGACTGGCAGTAGCCTTACACTGAGGTGAGGTGGGATTAGTGGGTGGGGGTTCCCCTGGGAGGGGAGACCCAGTGTGTGGGGGTACTGCCAGGGGGAAGCACCCAGAGCAAGGGGCACCGGGGTCCTAGGAGGGACACAGGAGCCAATAGGAGGACAAGGTGGATCACTGGCCTGCAGAGGGCGCTCTGGGCTGGATTGAACTGATTCCCTGAAGTGACCAGCAGGAGGCGCTGCAGGGGTGAATCTGACCCCGTACAGGGGGTAAGAGACACCCTATTAGACAAAGCCCTGAATATCGGGACTGACCCTATAAAATCAGGACATCTGGTCACCCTAGTCTTGGGAGACACTTCCTGAAGGCTGGAATGGAGGGAGAATTAACAAATCTATTAGCTCAGAGAAAACTGGCCTCCTGGAGTGTTGAGGGATTAGCAGAATGAGTTTTACTTTTTCTCTTTTTATTTGAATAGTATGGGGAGGAGTAGGGGGAAGGAATATTAAAGAGCATTTGGCCATTGTTGGTAGGGTGAGTGCCCATTCCTAGGTCTCTGGGATCTTGTTATCTTATGAAATCAGCAAGGTCCTGCTTGCTGATTTAAATAATGATTACAATTGATTATTAAATCACTTTGATTTAAATCAGTGCAGCCTTGTGCTCAGCATAGAAAAATCTGCCCTCACCTCAGTTAGGGTGTGTGTCTGTCTGCACTTGGGAGCAGGGTTTGTAAAGGGGGATCTGTGCTGGGCAGGAGACATCTTCTGTGGCCTGTGCTTGCAGCACAGTATCCTAGCTCGTGACCCAGTCAGTCTGCTCCTGCTTTGCAGAAAGGAAGGACTCAATAGTTAGGACAGAGAACAGGTCACAGTATAGAACAAATGATTTTTCTTTTCAGAGACATGGCCCAATTATTTGAAATTGTTCCTTATTATTCATTTAAAAACAAGGATCCTCAATGCTGAGGCCACATCTCTATTGTTCTGTGCATGCTGTCCATTTCCTATTTCATGTGATCTCCTAGTGGAGTGGTGCCCATGTCACAATTGACACCATTGTTGGCACAATTAGCTGCCAGGCCAAGGACTGAATGGGGCATGGAAACTGATCAAGGGGTGGTAAGTCACAGGACGGATACACTTTGGCAGAGCAGCAAGATTGAAACCCGCCACATTTTTCCAATTGACATGGATAGTTGTTTAACCATCCTATTCCCTCCTCTTCAGACAGTGAGTGTTGACTATTGCCATGTTGCAGCTGGAAGAGCGGGGTCAGTATCCAACTCTGCTCACAGGCAACACAGTCACTGCGAGAGAGACAATCAAACACAGCAATCATTTCTCAGGGAAAAAGGTGGAGGAGATAAATGGATTTCAGTCCCTTGGACTTCTAACTCCAGCAAAATGGCTTTGGGGCACCTAGCAGTGCAAAGAGAGAACGAGACAGCAAGAGAGAGGAGTTAAATGAACAATTACAAATATAATTCACTATTTAATACAAATATATTTTAAGAGCATCTACTGTATAGTGTGGCAAGCAAAGGGGGCATAGTCATGTTGACGGAGAAAGCACCAGACACATACATACCAAATAATAATATTGATCATTGTAATTGATGATGATAACAGGCTTCTGTTCTGTTTTCAGAGCCACAAAGGAAGCAGCAATAAGTCAGAGGAGAAGTAATTCAAGGAAAGAAGTTATCTGGGTTTTTAAAATATCGAGGCTGAAGAATAATGGATTCAGTCAGGGAATAAACCTCTTTGCTGCACACAAAGCTATGAGAATTAGTTCTGCACCTGCCCAGCGACAGCACTCACTTTTCATTGTCTGTACCCCTTTGTCATTCGAAACGTGCTTATAGGAAACATCAAGAAAATTTATCAACACCAACAACATGGAAGTAAATGAAGGGATACCTCACAGAAAAGATAAAGATAGTTTTAAACATTAAAAATAGTGGCATTTATAAAAAAAAGGGAGAGGGGAGTTGTCTTGTTGTTCTATCCCTCTATCTCAATATTTCTGTGACTCCATCACCAGTATGTACCTTCCAGGATGGGTTGTGGTTTTGGTTCTGCTCTTGGCTTGCTGATCTTTAGTGTTTCTGAGACTACCCCAGATGTGCATGTTCTTCTTTGCAAAACAAGATGATAGCTGCTTGCAGCAAGAGTTGCTCTGTTCCGGGGTTGGGCTGAGGCAGTCTGGATAAATGAAGTGATTTACAGCCTGGAAAAATCCTGTGAAGAGTGATTCTGATGTTTCTATGGCAGAGAAGAATTTACATCTTTCTTTGCCTCTTTCATGTTGAAGTATAGGACTGAGAATCAGATAATCCTGAGTTCTATTTCTGCCTATGTCCCAAGACAAATAACTTAGTCTCTGCCTCAGTATTTCCAGTATTGCCAAAACAAAGACTTCAAAAATCACACACACATGGTAAAAAAAACAGGCCTTCATGACTTTTCAGCCAAAGTCACATGATTCTGGATCTGATTTCTGATTTTCAACCCTTAGCTCCCATTTGAACCCTCCTGGTACCTATTTTTGTGTGCGTGCATGTTTCTGGATGAACAGTCTACACACATGCATCCTAGCTTTCCCCTCTTCCTTCTGATGGGGACTTTACTTTCATACACCTAATCCTTGTTGTGACATCTTCTCCCTATTAGACACTCTACTTCCCCTTCTCTCTGGTGCACTGCAGAGCTCCTTCTCCTCTAGCCCCTCATCCCAGTCCTCTTCTTCCCACCCCCTCAAGCAGGTTCCTTCCCCAATACTCCAAACACACCCCAGCCCTTGCCCAACAGTCCTCTCCCCTTGCTCTGCCTCCTAGGCCTTTCCCTCAAAACAGGCTAAAGCTTGCAAGGAAAAGCTATAGATATTTCCTTTTCCTGTCCACTTCCCCCACTACCTTGGGCCAGATTTGGATTATACCCATCCTGTAAGTGCATCATAATAAAAGGGGTGAAACTGCTGTTGTCTGGCTCCTCAGATGGGTGGAGAAAAAGAGGACTAGGGTGAACTCCCTTCCTGCTACATGTGCAACAATTGCTTACCCTGCAGCTGTTCAGGGCACTGCAGGAATAGTAGGAGGCCTGTTCACCAAGCAGGCCTGCCTCTGGTGGCCAGGACAGGAGGCAAGACTGTGCCAGAATTCCCAAGCTGTCGTCAGTATTACCTGTTGTCAGATGCTACCAGTGTGGTGCTCTGCTTTCTCCTATGTTGATATCACTTGGCTGCGTGCGTGTGTTCCCTCTGTGTGCCGCTCCAGCTCTGCAGATAGCTGACACAGCAAACCTGACGAGAACCCCCAATGACCACAGACTCTAGTAAGGTACGAAGGCACCTTGGCTAGGTTTATTGTGACCCTGACACAATTGCAGTTCCCCGCAGATTACTTAGTCTACGGGACATACTATGAGAAAGTGCCGCTCGGCAATGGACTCAGCTCAGTCAGTGGCGGGACTTTCCACTGCCCCCTCGGCCGGACAAAGACACCACCCCAGGGATACACTCTTATACACAGGTACAAACAAGTTACACATCACTCCTGACGTATTGAGGTGCAACCCCTCTACGTAGCAAGGTGCCGCCTCTCACCTTGTACATGTTGGTTCTATCAAAACAACTCTATCCATCATTTTAGCCTTTTGCCCCTGTCATTGGGATGGGTCGGCCTGTTCCATGTTATCTGTGGAATGTTCCCGTATGGTATGTCTTGGTACCATGTTTATACTTTAACTTTGCTAGGTGAATATATATTTATGCAATATCAGCCCTTTCCTTGCCAGCTTCTGTGAGCAGGGCCTGCCTCTGGCTCACAGCTTAGTTTTGCTTTATGTTAGCTAAGTCTTGACCATTACTCTAGGTTGGTTCAGGCCTCATACTGGGCCTTCATTAGGGCCTTCACTTACCACATTTCCCATGATAATTATGCCTGAAAATGGCTCTGGAAACATAACAACTAATGGCAGTCTTGTATCTCCATCTACAAACTGGGGGTATTTACATTTATATACATCCCAGGGATATTGCAAATATTAATTGGCTAAGAATTCTGAACATGGAAAGTACTGTATACATGATAAATATTTTCTTTTTGAGGTCTAGAATCTACAGTGATGGGCATTTTAGAAATTCACAGATAGACAGAAAGCTATAGACCGACAGATGGGAAAACTGGTCTTTTGTTCCTACCTGGGCTCACATATTTTAAAATTGCAGTTATGGAAGATAACACTTTATTTTAAGTCCCTTGTCAGAGATTGTGTGTTCTGATCAGATGCTCAAATTCTGGTCTCACTGTTTAATCACCAAAGCATCTTTTAGCTGAGATATTCTTCCCATCATTAAGTAATTCACTGTAGGTAACGAAGTGAAATAAACCCCAAGGGAAAGAATGGTCTCAGAGGTGGGTCTTATTTTACAATAAAGGGCAGTGTGATTAGGTTTTATACTGTGCTATTTCCTTGTTTTTCTCTTTTGTTATAGCTTATAGAAAGCAGAGACCGCAATATGTAGCTGTTGATCAATATGAAACTAATAGAGTAAAATGTCAAGGAGAAAATGATCTGAAATAATACTAAATTCCAACACTAGCGGTGAAAATCCCAGCACCTGTAAATGATAGCAATAGAACTAATAATTACTATTTAGTTTTAAGTAATGAAGCAAATGAAAAATATAGAACCTGCTACATTGCCTCCTAAATGGAGCTTATTACAATGCTACTTGAATGTTTGTAAAATCTTTAATCGAAACATTTTCTCTTCAGGTCTTAATAACAGGCAGTGGTAGTTGCAATTTACTCCCCCTTCAAAGGCAGAAAATGAAAGGGGAAAATAAAAAGCTCAATCATGCTTCAACAACTTACATGTGAACAAAAGTGGCTGTTTAAGTCAGAGGAGGCTGGTAGGGTAGAAAGTGGAAGAATTTCACCCCACAATTTATCCTTCAACCAGGTAAGGGCAGGATTAGCGTGTGGGATCTCCAAAACAACTCTCCCAGTGAGAGGGAAACGCCACTCATCACTGTTTACAAGGCCTTTGTTCTTCTGCAAACCTACGCAGAGCAGAAATGAAGAGAGTAATTTGTGTTTCTCAAAAACAGACCGACACATTCTCATAGATGCTGCAAGGGGGGGAAAAAAATCTTTTTTTTTTTTTTTTTTTAAATATATAAACAATGGGGAAAAGCTTTTAGAGGTGAATGTTAATATATTCCACTCTCAATGGCCCACAGGATTCTCAATTCAGGTTTTTTTCACACGTATCTTTTGTTTCTGGAATTATGGTGCTAGTTTACTGGTTTGAGGGATTTCAGAGTCACAGTCATTAATAGGCGCAAATGTTAACCTTGAAACTTGAATGACAAAGTAAATCCTGTGCAAAATAGCTTCTGAGTGGCACATGGAATAGACAAAGAAATTAACTTCCCTCCTGCCTATACACGATCACCTCAAGTTCAATTTTCTACTTAAAACTGATATTCTGAATGCAAAAAAATTCTTGTTTTGCAATGTCCAAATACTTTTTTTAAAGCAAGAGATATTCATATAAACATTATTCTGCTGTGCAAAGAAAGGGATATTAATCTGCTGGACTGCCTCATCAGTTATTAAAAAAATGATAGCTTGAAAATACACAAATCTCTTCATAACCGATATCAGATTAAGGTATTAGGCAAAATATCATGAAAGCAGATGTTGTCAACAATCAGGCAATTAGTTACTTACAGTATATTGCTTAAAGGTAGTTAGCTACCATTCACCCTTCTGCAGAGGGCCAGTGCAAATCTCACTTGGGCTCAAGAGCCTGCTAAAACATATACACTTGTCTGCATTTAGGCACATGAGTAATCCTGTTGAGTTCAGTGGGAGTACTCGTGTTTATTAAGCATGTGTTTATGTCTTTGCAGGATTGGGACCTTAAACTCTATTTCAGTGGCCGAGGTGGCATATGTTATGCCTGCTGAACTCTCTGCACAGAGCTGAATTTCACCCTCAATACAGCTCTTAGAAAAAGGGAAATTGGAAACTCTTGGTGATAATTTCTGGAAAATATAAATTGAAAGGAAGGCCCAGAGGATTTGGATTTGACTTTTGCAAAGGAAACTCAGTGAAATATATAGGGACACTATGTTTCTGGTAACTAGATAGTATGGTGATGGGTGTATTAGACATGTCTAAAGTAGATCCATAATAAATGGTATGAAATAATGCTTGTGGATTATTATTACTACTTGCATCTATATAATGCCTTTAATCCAAAAGGATCTAATTTAAAAGACTCACACTGCCTCTTTGAACCCTGTAAATACCATGCCCTTTGTACAGGTTAGTGGACAAGAGTTAAGTTCATTAGCCAGGGAGTAAGTCATGGACACAGTGAGTTGGGAACAGAACCCAAGAGTTCTGACTTCCAGGTCCCCGTATCTAGCAACACTGAGTTAGAAGCACACATTAAATAATATTGGGCAATGCCTAGATTTTTCAACAGCAAGGGGTTTTTAACACTAACTCAGCAAGAAACTAGGATCGGAATTTCTTTTCCAAATTACTTTACAGAAAAGACTGACTTTTTCCCAATTGAAGTTAAGTTAAAGGGAAAAAAAAGCAATTAGGAAGACGTTATTTAAGCCTGAATATAAACCAGCCATAGAGACAGTTCTGGCTGCCAGCAATAAGACCCTGGAGATCTATCAAATATCAGATTTTGAATATAGGCCCTTTAAAATGTAGGACCAATTAAAACTCCAGGCAGAACACAACTTAAAAGAGGCAAGACATTTCAATTAGCTAGAAAAATTTAAGAAAGGTTATCTGCAGTTAAAAAGGACAGAATTCATTGCTACTTATACTGGTATATGGCAGATAGAAACGTGGGAGAAACAGTGCCAGGTCTGCATGGGATAAAGAGAAAGGTGAATCCTAAATCTACTTGGCTACCTAATGAGGGGACTTCAGAAGTAGATGTGTTCAGATAGTGTCAGTATAAAATCCGAGACTCAAGTGCTTACTGTTCTAAAAACAAAACTATTTTAGGGAAATACACCTGGACTGTGAAACTATCAAACACGTTCAATATATAGCTTGTGCTGTTAGCTCTGGTGCTCGAGCAGTAATGAAGAGGAGGTGGAGTAAATTGATTAAATGGAACACTTTTCCAATTTCCAGCACAAAGTGTAGGAGGCTGTAATGAGTGTTTAATTTAGAAGCATAATTTATCTGTATTTAATCATGCAATAATAGGTATAGATTCAAAGATATGAAGGCCAGAAGGGACCATTATGATCATCTAGTCTGACCTCCTCCTTTACAGAGGCCACAGAATTTCACCAGTTAATTCCTGCATCCTAACCAATAACTTGTGGTAGAGCCTATCTTTTAGAAAGGCATCTGATTTTGATTTAAGGACTCTGAGGCAGATCCTTAGCTGGTGTAAATTATCGTAGCTTGTCAATGAAGGCAATGGAGCTATGATAAAATACCCTAGCTGCAGATCTGTCCATGCCCCTTAGTAATCTGGGGAAATGGTTTATAACCCACACAGTTAAAAAATTTCATCTTATTTTCAGTCTGTATTTTCCTAACTTCAACTTCCAGCCATCAGATCCTGCTGTGCCTATGAATAAATAAGTTACTAAAACATTGTCTGTTGTGTAGACAGACATTCAGAACAAAAACCATCAAATAGACATAAGTTATTTATTTTAGGATTTCATGACAACTGCGAGAGTTGGTATTAGCCTCCTCGTAAGAGGGGTGAAATTAATTTATCCCATCAGAGACTATTTAATTAAAAAACAATATTAAGAGGGATTGACTAAGGTGATTGATAATGGAATACAGAGATTTTCAACTTCTTGGTCACCATTAGCAGCCTGGCCCAGCTTAATAGCGATCAAAATTCATTTTTACCATCTGAAAGGTTACTGAGGAGCTTTGGTCCCAGTCTTTTCTTATGGTGAGGTGAGGGTGAATTCTGGTTCTGCAGCTCTGGGCCCTGGGCTGTGGGACAGCCCAAGATTCTCAAACAATGGATCCACAGAAGCAGGAAAGGAGTATCCACTCCTACAGGCAGTCACCTTGCATAGCTGTTTGCTTTTTGGGCCTTCTGTAGTACCAGCTGCCTCCCACCTGACACCATCTCCTCTAGCAATAGATTGCCTACTGAAGAAACCTGAGCAGAAGGGGCAGCTGAAAAGGAAGAGACCTAGAGGTGTACCCTGCCTCTTTAAGTCAAGAATGAGACTGAGAGCAATGTTGGTGAGGTGGGTGTTTTTATGTGAATAGTTAAGCTTATTTTATGCATGTGTCTGCTGTTCGGTCTTTTGAAAATGTAGCTCACTGGAAGCATACTGGGAATGACCACAGAAAGCAGGAGGGATGCAGCAGGCATGTTATTCCAATAGACTTGCGATGGCCCTGCTGAGCAAAATTACTTCAGAAGAAGGTGAGGACACAGGAACCCAGCTAGGAAGGACCTGCCACTACCTCCATACCTCATCAGGGAGAAGAGAAAGAGGCTGGAGCCAGGTACCTTTAGAAAAAAAGCAATGCACTTCTAGGAGACAGAAGATAGTAAGGGGACTGTTGATGGAGAAGGAAGGGGATCTTTGCTTAGATTTGGGCTAGAGGATTAGGAGAAAAGGCTCCTGTTTGAAACTATGGAAGGAAAGAGAAGATGGGGAGAGGTCCTTGTTTAGAGCCATAAAGGGATTAGAAGGAAGAATGTTCTAGGGAAGAACTGCTGTGTTAGGGATGGAGAAAGAATTGAATGTGTGGAAGCAATATGCTATATGCAGAGATGGGGATGGAGAGACAGTATGCAAGGGCAGTGTAATTTGAGAGCATGGGACCCAAAATTTTGGAAGTGCTGGACACTAGCCAGCTTTAATATGCCCCTGCCAGTTATTAATGGATATTAATGGTCAGATGTTAGGAAGCTTTCAGTGTCACTGGGCATGTTGTACCTCTTCTTTGAGTAAAAAGAGGAATTCCGTTCCCAGCCCTGTTAGTCCAGCACCTTTATGAGCCCTAAATTCACTTGTAAATACAAAAATACAGCTGTTGAAAATTGTATGTATTTAAAGACAATTAGTTTCTTGTGTTCTTAAAAATGTTGGTGAGGTGGTTGTTTTTATGTGAATAGTTAAGCTTATTTTATGCATGTGTCTGCTGTTCGGTCTTTTGAAAATGTAGCTCACTGGAAGCATACTGGGAATGATCAATGATTAGGCAGAGGGAATTATTTCCTTTTTGTAACATTGTTATGGGCAAGGGGGTTTCTTATATCAGGAGCCCCCTGGTGGAAGAAGGAAACTATTCACAGTGGTTCTGGAGTTTCTGAATCTGGGAAGAGCACATCACCAATATTTATACTGAGGAGAAAAAGACAACTCCCTTTTATGAGAACAGGATTCACCATGGGCAAACCACAATATAATTCCACTGACATTTGGTTTTTCATAATTGTGTACATACATTCTCTCATAGTGCAAAGCACTTCAGTGTCCCTTCACAATGAATAGTAAAAATAACATTCAAAGAATCATAGTCCAGCAGTCTTCATCACACAGGCTTGAGACGTGTACCATACTGCAACCTGTGCAACTTGGAATGCAGTTGCTGCTTCTCAAATGCACTGCTGTATTGGGGCCATGGAGTGGGTGATCAGAGCCAGGGTCAGAAGCCAGGAACCAGAGCCAGAATCAGGATCACATCAAGAGTCAGGCTGAGGAGTCATGCCAAAGACTGAGCCAGAATCAGTGTCAGGAGTCACGCCGAAGGTCAGGACTGGAGTCAGAGCCAGACAGCTGTGCCAAGTTGACTTGGAGTCAGGGAATAGTGCCAAGGGTTAAACCAGAGTCAGGAACCAGGGAACAGTGCAGGGTCAAGCCAAAGTCAGATAGCAATATCAAGGGCCAAACTTGAGTCAGGCTGCAGCAACTTGAGTCAGGCTGCTCAGCAACTTCCTGTGCCTCCTAGTTTAAGTAGCGCATCCAGGCCAATCAGTGGGGCTGAACGTCTGCTCCAATCAGGAGCTTCGTGAGCAGAGCCTCTGCTGGGCCAGAGTCCCACCAGCCCCTCTCCCCTACTGGTTCTAGAGAGCTGTTGGGTGGTGGTTGAAGTCAGGGCACCATTTTGGGAACTGAGGGCAGAGGTTTGAGATCTGAAATCCTCCACATCTCCTCTCCAGTATCCACTGCCATATTCTTCATCCACTGTGAGGGGTGTGGCACCCCTGGTTAGAATTCAGAATTCCTTCTCCTAGGTGGTCTGCCTACCAAGGCTGAAGAGCCCCACCTATCCTGAGAAATCTGGTTTCTTTTAAGGCACCACTCGCCTTCCTCACCCCCCCATTTTTAGCAGTAACACCTCTGCCACGTGAAGGGAAGTAATGGAGAATTTAGTTGTCAGAGGCTATTGGTTCTGCTGGCCATTTGGGGTATTATAGAGGAGTTGGGAGCTTACCCCCAATCCCACCCCAGCCATAGAAACATTTAATAATTATTATAAATACATATTTGTATTATAATAGCAACTGGAGGCTCCAATAGTTACAAGCTTTAGGATTTCCTTTCCCTAATCTGTGATAACAGTGTATATGTTTAAATGTGCCTGTATGTAAAATGACCATTAAGGTTGCTGATCCTTTCATCTAATAAATTAGAGGGTTCACTGTTGTTGATAGAACTGATGTGTAGATTAATAAACTAAGCCAAAGAGTATTGATACATGGAATTGATGTAAACCAGGTTAGAGATGACAAAGGACACTACGCCTCAGTGATTTGCAGCCTAATCCAATAAAACACAATGAAAGCCATACTTGTGAATAATGACACAATGGGTCCCAATTGAAATATTAAAAGAAACCCTCCAAATTATGCATGCTTCCTCCCCACCAGCACTCCTTAATATGCCAGTGCAAATGATTTTTGATATTTTGCTAAATGTCACTCTGTGCATTTATTTTTAAATCGGATTTAATCTAAAATCTGTTCTTCAGCAGGATTTTTTTTTTAAAGAAATAAGTGGATTTCTCCATCAATTTGCAAAACTAAACTATTCAATTCAAACTGTAACCGCGACAGTGTGAAAAGCTATTTACAGGTCTGTAGCCATCTCTGGTTTCATCAATTTGTTTTTCAGTCTTTGTTGTTATTTCTTGTTTCTCATGGATCTCCTGGGACAGCTCCTTGCTTGAGGAGAGAATGTCAATAGCTCATTCGTCCTCCAGGATGTTTCCCTGTGACAATGATAAAATTTCCAAAATCTGATCTTCTATTTTTTTAAACGGCTTTCTGTAAAATACAAAAAATGGTTATTTAAAGAAACACGAAAATCATCTGAACAGAGCTACAGTCGAATAACAATCTGTTTTTGCCTGGCTGGTATAAAATAGGCTTAAAAAAAAGAGAGGGAGAATTCATCAGCATTTCTCTAGGACTTCACAAATCTGTCACTACAATTCAGGACTGTTTTTTGTATTAAATAATTTTAGTATATTGCAAATGAGAAGAGGACAATGGTTTTCAATTTAATATTTTTTTTTTGAAACCCAACTATATATTTAGTAAATCCCTAATTACAACATGTATAAATTTGGGTTATTCTAGTAGAATATTTATTTTTTGGAAAGATTGTGTGTTTTCCTGAGATCATAAGAGGTTTCTTATGCTGGTCAACACCAGGACATGCTGTAATATTTATAGCATAGTTACAGAGTCAGAAAAAAAATATGAACATGCATAGAGACAAGTATTTATATTCCAGATTAAAACTAGAGAGCGGCAGCTTGATTTGCATGAAGTTTTTTTTTAAAACTCTTTAACAATATTTGCATGGGGTATGTAGAAAAAACACCTGTTCTTTGCATCATCTAAATAAAGCTGATTCTTTTTGTCTTCTAAGTTAAGCGTTTTTTTTTAGCAAGAATACTTAACAGTGGATCTTCTAGACTTGAGGTAATCATTAAATTAAGGAAAGTTACCTGAAAAATAAATATAAAATACTTGTATTTGGTATTTCAGGGTGAGATTGTTATAGTTACTAGTATTTCCTTAGCACCAACTGACTATTTGGACCTGTACAGTACAAAAATCAGCACTATAGCAATAGTGCTTTAAGAAACTCATAATAAACATAAAAAACATAAATATTGAAGAGATATACAATATAGTATACTATTACCATTACAGGGACAGCTTCTCAGCTGATGTATGGAGTTACATTGTTGTATATCAGTTGAGTTTGTGTCCCCACTGTCCACATCTGTACATATTTCTAGAACCTGCATACTACCTGAACCTTTGCTATATTGGGTTTTTTATTTTATTGTTAGCATCAATGGGAATTATGGATGCCTATTTAGAAAGGGGACTAAACTCCCTTATTAATAACATTATTACTGCATGGCATACTGTAGCTAAGAAAACCATTGGAAATCAGGTGAGAAACCGTATTAGAGAAAATCAATCCATATCTATCTATCTATCTATAGATAGATATAGGTGTGTGTGTGTGTGTGTGTGTCTCCCACACAGGGAGACAGAACCTTTTGACCTTTCTTGCCAGAATACACATGATAAGGGTAATTGCCAGTGCTCTTATTTGTTCTCATTTTATGGTCTGTTTTTACAATAGGTGTAAGAGATAAGTACTGTGATGGCTATTTCTTCAGTTGTCTTGTTTAAATGTACTATAAAACACACTAGATGGCATACCCACTCAGAGTGTACAGCGAAGAGAATAGCAGATTAATATTAAAAACTGTGTTGAAGAGGAAAATGTTTATAAATTGCTGTAACACCGACTTAAAATAATTAAAACTGAAACAATTAAAAATAAGATTTCCTTTGACGCATGTATGCTGCTTATTTGTTACTTTTCAGTCAGCACAGAGACTGAGATCAGGCTAGTCAGTGTCTGGTTCTCCTGGAGTTGTATAATATTGTCATGTTTGTTTCTCCAGCAGTGAAATTGAACCGTGTGTGTGGGGTGGGGGGGAGAGAAGGAGAGAATTTTAATACTAGGCAGCACTGCCAGGTCCACCTCTAATGTACACCATCACCTTGGTTTCCTTAAAAATGTTCTAAAAGTATTTCACAGAATCATTCCTACTCAGAGTGGACTAATTTTTCAGCTGCAGTGCAATGGGTTCTTCCACAAAATGTACACCCCCTATGCATTTGCATTTGCTCTCTAGGTAATTTTACACTCAAATTAGATGTAAAATTATCTGATTTGTGCACAAATCAGTTTTTTTAAGCTTTCATGGCTGCCTATGCACTGTTGTGCACAACTGAAAAATTTGCCCACTACCTTTTGAAAACTTTTATTTTAAATGTTGGAATTAAACTGAAGAGAGATGTCTCTGGGAGACAGAAAATATTTCTAAGTTCTTAAGAAACTTTTCATAATACAAGGTTTAATTTTTTTTCCAGGAAGTTACTCCATATTTGAGTGTTACACATTTTCTGAGTAATTTCCTGAAATAAACATGGCGGCAGTGATGTCCTACAACTTCAGTGTTCTCTCTGTGCAACCAGGGTGATGTCTCTTTCTATGCCTCCTGAAGAATATTCCTTTGCTTCTGCTCCCATCCTTTTTCTCCATTCCTGGGCAATTTCACCTCTCCAGTTCTCTATCTCCCCTAACAGGTATTCACAACAACAGCAACAACAACAGTTTCTGATTAATCCCTGTGATTTCCTCTTCTAGTAACTTGTATAGAGAAAACATACTTTGACAGATACTTCAGGCAGATAATGAGGATTTTGGAGATGGGTGGTCATGTAGAGCTTGAAATCCCTGCTGTAATGAGTAACAGCCTCTTCCAAACCAGATATGTTCCATTCCACTTTGCTGAAATGTCAGTCTGAGCTTCACAGGCTATAGAATGGGATCAAGCTCCTCTGAAAGGTTTTCAATTAGCATCATGTTCCCAAACTATCAAAGCAAAAACATATGACGAGAAAAAAGGCAAACAATTAACAATGTTTATTTCAAAAGCGTTAAACTACTTTGGCTGCAAAGCATGGCAAGAAGCACAATTTGAATGGGGCCTAATGAACTAATTTTGACAAGCCTGTGCTTGTCGAGCATGTTTTTTTTTTATCAATACAACATGTTCCTTTTATTTCTAACTAGTGAGCTGAAATAAGCGAAACATTTTAATTGAAAACACAGTTCATACAGTAGGGATTGACAAAAAACCAACATTTCTCTCACATCAGCAGATAATAGGATCTCCCCTCTTTTATTAGACTATGACTTGATTTTAGTTCCACAGTTTCAGTATGTTGCTGTGTTAACAGAGCTACAGAAATTTGTCAGACTTGGAAATTTAGCTTCTTTTTAAAAGGCAGCTCTGGGACACCTTGATGACTTTGATGGTACAATAAGTGCCATGCAGGAGACTGGTGGCCTCCATAATGACCTCTGTATTTCAACTCCTTTAGCAGACTGGTGCTCCTAGTGTCCTGATGTGGAAGCTGTACCTCTTTTGGAGAAAGAATTCAGTTTGTGTCCGATATGAGAGCACATTCTGCTGTCAGATGGAAGTGTGAGCAAGTGTTGCATACTGGAAGGAGAGGCTCTAAGAGATTTAACTTCATATCAGCTAAACAATGGGGGTCAGTGAAAACCCTTTGTCTTCTAGAACAGGTAGAGTTTATTATTGCTGCCTGTCTCCAGTGAGGAAGGGATGTACAGGTATGCTGCCTCAGGATTTTACTCCCTGGAAAAAAAGAGAAAAGATGTATTTAAAATGCAGCTGTTTCATTGGAAGAGGTGTCTATATTTTTTTAGTTCAGTTGAAAGACTGTATTCATATATATACTGTGTACAACTGAGCTCAAATCTAGCTGTCTGAGGTATGTATGGAGCAACAATCACCATAGAATTTAAGTACTCAAAACAACATTTAGCATTAACATAAAAGTGATGGGTTTGATTCTTGAGTCTGTTGAGACCACTGTGCACCAGTCTGGTGCAGAACTGAGTCTGGGATCTGAGGGCCAAAATGATGGCTTAGAGTTGTAAGGAGGTCACCCATCACTGCTACTAAAGCTATCTCTGTGCCATGGTCTGGTCTCAAACCTAGGTCTGGAATGCTGTCAAAGGCTAGGTGCTCCTGGTATATTGTCATCACCATATTTTCATAGAGCTTTTGTGCGGCAGGGAGACTGGAGATGGGGTGATAATTTGAGATACTGTTTCTTGAGTGTTCTTCTGACAATCACACAGGGGTGCTGGAACTAAAGGTACTGGGGGTGCTGCCACACCCCCTGGCTTGAAGTGGTTTCCATCATACACAGGGTTTACAGTTTGGTTCAATGGCTCTCAGCACCCCCACTACACAAATTGTTCCAGGACCCCTGCAATCACGTTTCAAGTATGAGAGTAGATTGCCTTCACTGAAGAAAGCCATGGTTTCTGTCAGTAGTGGTCTTAGTTTTCTTCACTGGATTTCACCAGTCATAATGGGCAGGGGTCTGATTCCCCAGAAGGAGCGTGCTGCAGAGCTTCCAGTGTTGTTATTTGTCCAGACTCTGCAAGTAGGCAAAATGGTGGCCTTTGTTCCCGAGAGAATGTCTTGTATTCAGTTAATCTGTTCAGCAATGGATGCTGAGTGAAAGACCAAAGTACAGCCGTTGACACTTGGGTGTGACATTTGGTTAAGGGAGGCAAGGTTTGTTATCTGGCTGACTTTTAAAATTGATGGAATGAAATTGTTCATTGTATCGCCTCAGTGTTACACTGCTGTACTTTACTCAGCCTGCGTTGATCAGCATTCCTCGCAGCGCTGCATGTAACATGCACAGATTGGAGAGAGGAGCATCAGAGGGCATTAGCAGCACTCCAACACAGCAGTGCTTGCAATTTAAGTTAAAAAAACAAATGAACTGCATAGAGACAAAGAGACAGAGAATAGGATGAAGGGAAAAGAAGGAGAAAGATCAAGGAAGCTGAAGGGAAGAGAAAAAAGTGTAGAAAATGGTGGCCAAAAAGACAGAGAGAGTGGAGGAAAATACAAAAATATGAATAAGAGGAAAACAAGAAGAGAAAATAAAGAAAACAGAGGAGAGGTAGAGCAGTGAAGGTGAAGAGATTGAAATCCTCTCGCCTGTCAAAAGCATCACATTTTGTCAACAGTGACAGGAAAAATTGCCTCTAGAAGATCCAATATAAATCATGGGAAATGGCAGAGGAATGCCTTTCTTGGCTCAAATCACCTCATCTAATATAGAAGGAAAAGTTGGACAGAGAGCCTTAGGGGATAACATTTGTCACTGAACAAAAGGGTTACTTTAAAATGTTTAAGGGAGACTTTTCAACATTTATTTGCTCATGAACAAAACCCCAACAATCTAGAGGCACCAGCAATTGCTCAGCACACTAGAAAAATTAGGGGGAACAAAATATAATATCTAACTGGTATTTATACTGCACTCCATTAATAACGGATATGGATATAATAAACTGTGACTCTAGGAGCCCTTTTATGTCAACTAGCGAAGGTCACACCCAACACATTTATCAGAATATGTAGTCAAACAGTGTCTGGGGAGGTATCTTATGAAAACTGGTGACATGCTGGTCATGAATATCATTATGTGATGTATGTATGGGTTGTGTATAAAAAGTTATGTGTGTGTGCTGAAAATACATGCAGACCAAGTAATCTGAGGAGAGAGGATAAAGAAGGCTGTCCTAGATAAAGGAATGCTGTTTTGCCTGTGTCTCCAGTGTAAATTGAGCAAGGTGAGGCCAGAGACAATGGAAGTTACATTTGCATCTAAGTCTACAGACAAAGCAAATTGAGAGTAGGGTAAGGAAGACAGCATGTCATCTGCATCCCAGCAGGGGAGAAGAACTCCGTCTGGGGCATATAGGCCAAAGGAATACATGTTAATGGTTTACTGCACTATAAAAAGAAGGGGAGAGAACCCCATAGTTATCCATCACTTACAGGACAAATGGATCAGCATCCTCTGATTCTGTGAATGGTGGATCCTCTTGCCAGAAGGGCTGGAAATACTGGTTACTCGATGAAAATGAGAAAAGCTACTTAGGCAAAGATAGGAACTTGCTAAAGTTAAGTTTTAGTCACCAGAAAGTGTGTTTTGTTTATAACCATACCTGTTTCTTTTCCTCTTGCTTAGTATCACTTGAATCTATGGTCTTTATTAATAAATGTATTCTTAGTTTTACTATAAAGCATCTTACTGCTGTGTACTAAGGTAAAGAGTATGTCCTCAGCTGGGCAAACAGGCTAATGTGTTTGTACTGTCTCTTTGGATAGACTGACTTACTAATTTCTGTGAGTGTCCAGTGAGAAGGACTGGACACTACAGAGAGATGTCTTTGGGGAACTTGGGAACTGGGGTTCACTGAATGTTACCTGCAAGGCAAGGTTTAAACTGGTAGAGTCTTGAGGAGTTTGCTGGTAAGGCAGACAGGCTAGTGTGGCAGGGGCTGTCACACAATTTAAGGTCCAGTAGTACTATCCCCTGGAGGAATTCCAGATGAATTACACTGGCTTACGGTTCCGGGGTACCTGAAGAGAATGCCACAAACGTTCAGTTGTAGTAAGTAAAACAAATGTATTTACAGTCTATAATTTTTTTTCTCTAGCTATAACTGTCACTTCTGAGACTTTTCTGGTCATTTTTTATTCTTCTTTATTTGTGTCTAGTACTTCTCACGATGTGCTAGCTAGTGTGCAAACACAATGAAGACCTGATCCCTGTTTGAAAATGCCTGCAGTCTCTGGAAAGAAAAAGAGTGGCAGGAAGACGAGCTGACAAGTATATAAAGAAGATGCAGTTGCTCCTGCCGTTGTTTAATTTCCCACAGCATAATGCTCCGTAGACTGGGTAAACTTCTCTTACTTAAACAAATGCTATAAAAGAAAGATTTCATATTGTCAATGGACACTCAGTAATAACTGCCTCCATTTTCTCCAGCTTGACGTCTCAGCAAACAGCCAGCAGATTTACAGTGACTTTTAGCAGTAAGCTTCCTCCAGATAAATATCATTTTCCCTGACTACAAACTGAGTTTCAGTAAACATACAGAGACTGACTTTTCATACAAAAACTACAGATATTTTCCGTACGCAGTAGCGGTATATTTCAAAATATCATACATGTGTTTTAAATATTGGTGACCATATAAATATTGGCGTAGTTTCATAGCCTTTCCAATACACAGCAACATATGGTGACATTTTAAGTACTGTTTCTCTATACACTTTTATATAAGCCACATGCTACTTTCTAAGGAAGAAATGCATTCACCCCATCTCCTACAAAGTCTTAGTAATAATGCTCTGTGAGGATGGGTGGGTAGAGGTCATCAGTTCCATGGCAGTGGGTGGCAGAATAGGATTCTCCCATTGCCCCTGTAGCCATTAACCTCCTGGTTAGAAGTAGCTGTTAGAACCCTGTATGGAGCTGTAGGTGAGTAACTGTTTGGGGCCGCTGCAATTTGTTAGACTCCATCATGCGATTAGAGGACTGCGAATTTGGAATTGAGAGAGTCAAGCCCCTAAGGAAGGAACCCTAGAAGCAGCCAAGCCTAGGGGGAATCTCTAGGCTGGACTTCAAGAGTGTTAATTTTCAGGGGTGTGCACTGGAATAAAAATTTGACCGCTTTTGGAAGGGCACTTTCTGTGCCCCCAGTGGCCGGAGGAGCTGGCTCTCCCTGCCTTCACAGCTGGAGCAGCTGGCTCTCTTGTCCTCCCATCCCTTCCTGCCCCCGACCCCGCAGCCAGAGGAGCTCGCTCTTTTCTTCTCCCCTCCCCCGCAAGCGGCCAGAGGAGCTGGTTCTCCCTGCCATAGCCCCAGAAGCAGGACCTGGTTCTCCCTGCTGCGGCCCCAGGGGCAGTGGAGCTTGCACTCCCACAGCAGCTGGAAAAGCTGGATCTCCCCCTGTGGCTCCAGGGCCACAGGAGCTCTCATCTGCCCTGGCATGGGGCTGGAAGAGTTCTGTGCCTCCATTAATTGGGGGTGCCTGTGCCACGGCTTGCCTTCCCCCGGCACGCGCCCTTGACCATTTTTAAAATAAAAGCAGATCCCAGAAAATCTGGGTACAATATGTCAAAAATAACAGCATCCTCCATATCTAATATGCTGTCACGCTTACTACAGCTTCCCATTGGTAGGAAATGCTAAGGTGAAGGTTGTAAAAGGGTTTCTATTAAATCAGTCTGTTTTCACATGCTCATAACATCCAGAAAATAAGGTTTCCAATTGGTATGGGTCATCCCTAGCTTGGTCAGTGCCCAAGAGAGTACCTCTGGGCAAAGTCTGAGCAAAATCTTTCTACATGGCTGCCAACAATTCGAAGACATTTCTAAGGACAATTTTACAAGTAAGTTGCTGGAGTGTTTGTACCATTCAAGTGAATTCTAGGCTGTTTGTTATATAACTGTCGTACTTATTCATGCCCTTGCATGACTGGGATTTTTTTTTGAACAACCATCAAGAGGTTTGGATCTTTATGTCATCATCTATTCACACCCCTAACTTTCCTCAGCACTTTCTGTCTGTACCATTCACATTAAGCGAAAAAGAGCAAATATGGAATCTTGAGGCACTCCTATATCAGAGAGGATGGGAGGAAGATGGAAAACCTCTACCAGAGATTAAATGAAGCATACGCAGTTAGAGAAATAGGATTCACACCAGAGATTGCTGAAGACATTGGGTGCAATCATGGCAAAACCTCTATTTACTTCAGTGGGGCAAAATTTCACCATTGTTTTCTCACTCTAGAATAGAGTTTTAAAGGTATCAAGACATAATCTACCATGAGAAGTCACAGGTAAGAAAATGTCAGTCTTTGATTATTATTAATGCATGTATTGGAAGACTGAATATAATTGATTTAACCTTTATCTACCAGACAAAAGAGAACTTTTTAAAATCAAGTAATAGCAATACCTATAAAAACAAACAAACAAAAAACAAAAACAACAAGGAGTCTGGTGGCATAGCTATGCATCCGAAGAAGTGAGGTTTTTACCCACGAAAGCTTATGCCCAAATAAATCTGTTAGTCTTTAAGGTGCCACCAGACTCCTTGTTGATTTTTAGATACAGACTAACACGGCTACCCCCTAATACTAAACAAAAAACAGTTACAGTCCTAAATATTGGAGGGGGACAAGCATACACTGTGTTTGAGAGCAGAAGCCTGATTGGATTGTTCTGCTAAATTGCATTATTATTAATTATTATTATTTTTCTTGGTTGTATTCATCTAGTTGCTTCTATGCTCTGTTCCTACCAAACTCCATGTAGTGTCTGCATTGATAAAGTAAAAGGGGGGAAAAAGTTGGCACTAAAGAAGTTTTGAGGACCTGTAAATTGAAACCAGGCCAGGACCTAATATGGCACTTATGCAAAATTAAATGATCATTATTATTTATTTATTAAGCACTGAAAATATGCTAGGCACTGTCCTGACATTAAAAATGGAGAGCTTCAGATTCTTATCATAAAGATCTTGTAGCCTAAGGCCCTAATCTTGCAAGGATTTGTGTATGTGCTTAACTTTATGCCCAGGGAGAAGTCTGATTGAAGTCAGTTGGACAACTCACTATTTAAAATTAAACATGCATATAAGTCTTTGCAGGACGGAGACCCATGTATTTACAAAACTATGCCAGTGATTCTGCAAATGCTAAGTCATGGGACTACTCACAATAGTAAAATTAAGCACATGAATAAGTATTTTTAGGAGTGAGGCTTAAGTATGATGAAGCTTTGATAATTTTCACAATTTCTGTCTTTCCTGGCCTTTGATGATTATATTTAGGTACTCAACTAATTTTCTCTTTTGTAATGCTGACCTATTTTAAATAACATTTTGTTAGGATTTTTAATTTGTTACTTCACATCATGGTCTATTTGTATTTATAATATATTAAAAATAATGCAGGCAGACTATATTAGACTATAATGTCCCTGACACAGCTATTCCTAGAAGTATTTTATATGTATTAATTTAAGCTTTGAATGCTGTATTTGTGTAAAGCCCCTTATCATTACATGTTGAAGCACTAGCCTCTGTTATAAAAACAATCTGGTAATTTCTAGGTTTAAGGTAATTTAGTGCAGATAAAATTGGTTTCTGACCATAAGAACAGCCATACTGGGTCAGACCAAAGGTCCATCTAGCCCAGTATCCTGTCTTCTGACAGTGGCCAATACTAGGTGTTTCAGAAGGACCAATTTATATATTTATAAGAGAGATTATTCTGCCCTATGTTTGTCTCAGATTGGGCTGTCCAGTGCTACTACCCTTCCAGAGATAGTGCAACAAAAATATACTTTATTTTAAAAATTTGAAACAGCTTGTAACCATGGTTAGATAGCTTCATAGGTCACTTCCATTTTTAACTGTATGATTTCATGCCTGAAAATGATTGCCCAAAATTCAAACACAGTCAGCCTTAGCAGTTTAGCAGATATGGAGTTTATTCATTTGCCCCCATGTTTTTAATGCATTTATCAACTAAAGAGGCCACCACTAAGCTGATGTCACTGATAGCATTGTCTCCTGAAAACCTAAAGGAAATGATAAAAACTACTATTTTGAATATGTAATCAAGGGGAGTTAGGTGCTGGAGGCTTTTGAAAATCTCACTATGCACCTATCTGCATATTTAGGTACCTAAATATCTTTAAAAATCTGGCCCTCTATCTGCAAAGTAATCAGTCACTCACTGGACATCATCAGCCACGGCAGTTTCAAAGCTTTGCAGGTGCAGCAGTAAGTAATCAATAGGATCTGCAACAATGTGGATAGCTGTGCTGTATGAAAGAACTGAGACAGTAAACTGGGACATACTATAGGTAGCAGTTTCAGCAAAGCAGGATGGTTTGAGAAAAGTCTCTGATAAAACCTCAGGAGCTGAAGTCATATTCTGCATATTCTAAGATGGCTGGGAGCCTTGTGTATTTTTATTTGGTTGTCATTAATGTTTTGCTTTATGCACCCCACATCAATTGCTCTTATCTCCTTTCCCAAGCTAACCTCAGCCACTCAGCCACTGACAATTTTATAAGCCCTGCTGAAGTGAGAAATGTAGCACATTATAAAGGAATATTGAAGTGGATTTTTTAAACTATACCAAATCAGAGAGGTAATTAAGATCTCAGAGGAAAAGAAAAAGATGTTGCATTTGGGAAAAAAAGTTATATGAATCATTCTTTTAAGTAAAACCAAAGTAGCCTTTATTACCAGATTCTGACATACTATGGTGTACAAATGATTTAGAAGCAGAACAATGGCAAGGAAGGTGCAAATAGAGAGAGAGAGGTAGAGGGGAGGGAGAAAGAAAGGTAGCAGAATTTGTTTTAGCGTTTCCCCCATCTACTGATCCTGCCATTTATTTCCCCTAAATTTTAGACATTCTCAGAGCAGCACACACTTCACTCAACAGATAAATCCTACCTATTTTAAAGGTATCCTTACACTTTTCAGAGCCAAGTTAGTTGTTCCCCATTCAAGGGTTTTGCTGGCTGTAATTATGGAAATAAATCTATACTACATTTTTAGCCCAGTGGCCCATTACATCTTGCTCCAGGTTCTTAGCTCACAAGAATAACGACAGTCATTTTATGAGAATGAGAGATTATAAATCACACACTTTGTCAGTTCAGTGCTTTCCTCCAGTGGTCTTTTCCCTGAGAGTGTCTGAGACAGCTGGTCCTATAGGACTACTAGTTTAGTGTTCAGTTCTTTGAGCTCTGCTCATATTTTGTTGGCTTTTTTTTCCATCTGAATTTTTAAGTCAGCATGGATAGCTTCCAGTCTCTGTCATTTTGGGACATTCTCAAAATAAATTTATAAATAAATTATGCATTGTTCAATACAACATTAATCTTCAATACTGAATTCACATCGTGGAAGTTTGATGAAGAAAAAGTATCACTTTTTTGGTCTCTGTAGTTAGCATTTCTGATTTATGGGTGCATTCAGCATCACAAATGTAGACAGATGGATTATCAGTTGGGGCACTATGATGCACAAGTGTGTGTGCATGCATATTGGATTTTAGGATGTATGTATTACAGGCCAGATCCTGGGCTATGGTAAATCAGTGATTTACAGCATTTGCGGAGCTGGCTCTACATGAAAAATCCTATACTACTGCAACATTAAGGCTTCATAGTTGACATATCAGAAAGTCAGGAAATGCAGAGGTTCAGCTTCAAACAGCAACATAATCTCAGCTGTGTTGAAAATCTTTTCTGTTTATATTGCACAGCAAACAATAATATACAGACTATACAATTAACTAGAAAAAACAGAAATATAGATTTGAACCAGGGCAGAGTTAATTTGGAATTCAACTTCTGCATTCCCATGCTTTTGGGGGATTTTAATTATTCAACCTTATATTGCACAAACAGTTTTTTCTTTTCATTTAATTTACTCGTTTTGTTTAAAATACAATGAGGGAGGAAAAGAAATTGTCTTTGGTTGATAATGTTAGCATATAAATTGTTGCATTAGGCACTGATGTTCATGTCTGAATGACACAGGGAAGGGGTGAGCATCTTTATGTTGCTATTGTTTGGCTAGAGACAGCTTTCCCTGTTGGGGTATGTCTTCACTGCAAAATTAACCTGGGTATAGCACCCCCACTGCAAAGCCCTACCAAGCCAGACCTATTTAGCTGCATCCCCAATGCTGCTGTACTAGCCCATGTGCTGGGCTGGATTTTTGGCAGGTTCTTAATGCTATATTAAGCGGTGTCACTGTATGAAGTCATTTGCAGTGTGTTGTGGGAGAACTTGTCTGTCCTGCCTCAGCCCCCATAAAGAAGTGCTCTTAGCCCATCAACTCAATAAATTAAAAGGAAACAGAAGGCCAATGCAGGACATGAGACACACTGGACATCATTTTGGTGATGGCTTGTTGCCCTGGGAAGGCAATGTTGTGCCCTGTTAAGAGAGCTCACAGGCTGCATGCAGACATGAAGCAGTGGAGACAGTTGATGTGGCAGGTTTGGATAGCTGTGGAACCCTCCTATGCTGACCAGTGGTTCTGGTGCAGAACACCATGCAGTGGTGGGATTACATTGTCATGTAGACCTGGGATGGCCTGTAGTGGATCCAGAACTTCTTCATGAGGAAGAACACCTTCATGGAGTTGTTTGAGCAGCTTGTCCTGGCCCTCCAGTGCCAGAGCATGCAGATGAGAGAGGCCCTATCCGTCTAAAAATGGATTGCTATTGCTTTCTGAAGGCTGGCTACCCCAGATTCAGTTTGGTGTTGGCAAGTCAATGGTTGGTGCTCTGCTGATGGGGGCGTGCATGGTCATTATCACTGTGGTTTACCCAGGGGTGGTGAAGATTGCTAATGTTCCCAAAATAATTGTTGGCTTTGCGTGAATGAGTTTCATGAAATGTGCTGCTGCCATCAATGGCACATGTGGCCATAGTCTATCCTCCCTCTTTCTCCCCCCGATGACGTACAGGAATATGTAAGCTGGACAGGGTACTATTTGCTTGTTATGCAGGTTTCAGTTGATCACAGAAGGAGGTTCATGAACACGAACATGAGATACACCAGCTGGGTACATGACACCAGGGTATTTCTGAGATCCCATGTGTTCAGACTGGGATACACTGGGACTTTATTCCTGCCCAATACTATGGATATCAACAGAGTGTCTGTGGCCACTGTTAATTTAAGGGACCAATCTGTCCTTTACTGCCCTGGTTCATGAAGCCTAACTCTGATGTGACAGCACGTGGCAGAAGAAGGTTTAATTTCACACTGAGCAGTTTCAGGATGGTGATGGAATGTGCATTTGACTAATTGAAGGCAAGATGGTGCTGCCTACAGAACCATTTGTATGCCAATGTGTACAGCACCATTCATGTTATTGGGCCCTGTTGGACACCACTAGTATTGCTGAAGGTAAACTTGCCTGTGGCCTGGTCTACCCTACAAACTTAGGTCAATAGAAGCCACCAGCAGGGGAATTGTAAACAAGAGATTTACAATTCTATAGGAGACAGTTGAGCAAGCACCACACAATGCACATTGTAAAAAATAAAGTAATGCACATTGGAAAAAATAACCCCAACTATACATACAATATGATGGGGGCAAATTTAGCTACAACAAGTCAGGAAAAAGATCTTGGAATCGTTGTGGATAGTTCTCTGAAGATGTCTGCGCAGTGTGCAGAGGTGGTCAAAAAAGCAAACAGGATTGAGGGATCATTAAAAAGGGGATAGAGAATAAGACTAAGAATATATTATTGCCCTTATATAAATCGATGGTACGCTCACATCTCGAATACTGCGTACAGATGTGGTCTCCTCATCTAAAAAAAGATATACTGGCACTAGAAAAGGTTCAGAAAAGGGCAACTAAAATGATTAGGGGTTTGGAACGGGTCCCATATGAGGAGAGATTAAAGAGGCTAGGACTCTTCAGCTTGGAAAAGAGGAGACTAAGGGGGGATATGGTAGAGGTATATAAAATCTTGAGTGATGTGGAGAAAGTGGATAAGGAAAAATTATTTACTTATTCCCATAATACAAGAACTAGGGGTCACCAAATGAAATTAATAGGCAGCAGGTTTAAAACAAATACAAGGAAGTTCTTCTTCACGCAGTGCACCGTCAACTTGTGGAACTCCTTACCTGAGGAGGTTGTGCAGGCTAGGACTATAACAGCGTTTAAAAGATAACTGGATAAATTCATGGTTGTTAAGTCCATTAAGGGCTATTAGCCAGGATGGGTAAGGAATGGTGTCCCTAGCCTCTGTTTGTCAGAGGATGGAGATAGATGGCAGGAGAGAGATCACTTGATCATTGCCTGTTGGTCCACTCCCTCTGGGGCACCTGGCATTGGCCACTGTCGGTAGACAGGATACTGGGCTAGATGGACCTTTGGTCTGACCCGGTACGGCCGTTTTTATGTTCTTATGTTCTTAATGGGAATTGCTCAACTCCGTGACTCAGCAAGGCCTACCAGGACATGCCTGGGCCAGTATCTTTCCAGGGACATGAATTGAGAGTATAAAATAAGGGATAGTGGCATCATGAAACCACCTCTCTCCTCCCTTACTATTGCTGAAGGTAATAAGGAAAGACAAAAACTTTGAACTGAGAAGATTGGTCCCAGACTGAGAAGGAAATTCAGCCTGTGTATTAAGAACTGTAACCTACCTGCAACATCCAGTGAAGTGAAAAAAACTGTTTGATTCAATCTTGCTTAGTCTGAAAGTTTAGGATTTAGAATGCATGTTTACTTTTTATTTTCTTGGGTAACTGTCTCTGACCTTTATGCCTACCACTTAAAATCTATCTTTCTGTAGTTAATAAATGTATTTTAATGTTTTATCCTAGCCAGTGAGTTTGTTTAAAGTGCTTGGGGAATCTGCTCAGATTACAAAGGCCAGTGCATGTCCACTATCTTTTGATGAAGTGGCAAGCTAATTAATACCTTTCATTGTTTAAGAGAAAGTCTTGAGCAGTGTAAGACAGTACATTGCTGGGGTGCAAAGCTGGTGGCTGGGGGGATTTGCTAGTGTCACCTTCTGTATAGTTCATGAGTGACTTGAAGAGCATTCATGCAACTTAGCTGGGTGTGAGTGATAACAGCACCTGGAGGGGTTTGCTGCTTGTCACTAGAAAAGCATGTTGAGAGACAGCCCAGGCTGGAGAGTTAAGAGGGCACAGCAGGCCGACAGTTCCAGGTTGTACCCCGGGGGGTCCCATCACACCTGGCTCTACTTGTCCTACTCCAGGAGCTGGTGTGACCTGCTGGCAAAGGCCCTATATATCTTTAGCAGCAGCTCATCTCTGGCCCCCCCCCTTTTTTTTTCTTTCCCCTGATTGATTCTTGCACCTTTTCTCACAGTCAGGGGCATATTGGGGGCATGCCTCATCTGGACTGGGGTAGATATCTCTGAAAAGCACTGAAACAGTACACTATTCTTTCCAGTGGAACAAAACCTAACTACCCTTTAACTTTAACTTTTGGTGTCACAGCATGGGAAAGGCTGCAACTTTTCCCTCATAAGTACATGGACACCTCAATTTGTCTGCATTTCTCTGCTCTGTGGGTACAGTGCCAGGTTTTCCACCACTCCAAATGAATGACAAATCTTGCTTTTTACATAAACAAAAGAACCAGGTTCTAAGTGATGTTCTTAATATTATTTCAAGCAAATGTGGTGTTAATGTGGCGTTAAGAGAATGAATAGACTCTCCGGCGTGTGGCAGCTGACATCTGGAGAAGGCAATTGGTTTTCTGATGCTCTGTATATAGGTTCACTATGTACCTAGTAACTCTGTATGCATCCGAAGAAGTGGGCTGTAGTCCACGAAAGCTTATGCTCTAATAAATTTGTTAGTCTCTAAGGTGCCACAAGTACTCCTGTTCTTTTTACGGATACGGACTAACACGGCTGCTACTCTGAAACTAGTAAAGATTGTTATTAAGTTTCTAGCAATTAATTATTATTAAAAATATAGTGGATTACTTCAATATAAACAAACAACATATGCTACCACGAGTGAAGAAAGTGATGAAAAAGAACCGGAAGAAGTTAAAAAAACAATCAAACAAAAAATCCTGAGGTAAAAGTTACTCTGAAGTGAAAAGCAAGTTTGAATGAAATAAGTTGGATCAATTAAGAATTCCCACATTTCTAAAAATGTCAAGAAATGCTGCAGAAAATTGGAAAAGGTTTAAAAAAGAATTTGATTTATTTTTCAGGGCATCTGGATCTACTCGTAAGGAAGACAAACAAAAGAGTGCCATCTTTTTTTAATATTGCTGGTACTGAAGCAATTTCATTATATAATTCATTTGAGTTTAATGTCAGAATACAAGCTGATTATGAATTGGTCTTTAAAAAATTGAGAAATACTATTTACCAAAAAGAAATAAGATGTTTGAAAGATTTCAGTTTCACTCAAGTAATCAAATGGAGGAAGAGACTTTTGAATAATTTTTAACTTATCTAAAGATAAGAAATCAGAATGTAATTTCCAGAATCAATCTGAGTCAACAATAAGAGATCAAATTGTGATGGGTATAACAGATTATCAGTGTAAGAAAAAAAACTAAGATCTAAATCTGGAAAAGCAGTGAGCATTTACCAAACTGCTGAACTTAACAACGACTGCACATTTTAGAAAGAAAACAAACTGATGTGAATATGCCCTTAATAAGAAAAAGTAAAAAACAAGTGTATGGAGGAAAACAGAGTGAAAGTATTAAAGTTAAAACGTATGAGGATAGGAAAGAATGTTTTAGATGTGGAAGGAGGCACCTACCTAGATAATGTCCAGCATATGTTTGACCCTGGCATATCTGCAAAAAATCAGAATAATTTCACAAATATTTGTAAACAGAGAAGTCTGGAAAAACTCAAATATAAATTTAGTTTGAAATTCAAAAGTTTCAGAGAAGAAACTGAGTAAGGAATACAGAGCTGACATTGCAGATGGAGAAAATTTGTTTCTGGGTATTTTAAAACAGTCACTCTGTGAATTACAAGGAGGATTGGACAGTTACTTGTGGAACATTTATTTTGTAAGTAATAGACAAAGATGCTAATGTAATTCAGAAGAAAATATAAGATGGCTAAAAGTGAAACCTGTAGCCGGAGAACAAATACGTATTAACTTACAATCTTGTAGTGGTGAAAAAATTCCTGTTATGGGTATTTATATACAATATTACAGATCAGAGTTAAAGATAATTTAGAAATCATAAGATTTGTAATAGTTAAGGGACAAGATATTTCTATACTAGGGTTTGAAATACGTTTAGCACTACATCTAATTGGCAGAATTCAGACTATTTAGGATGCTGAAGAGGTCCTGGGAGTTCAATCTGAGAAAGTCCTGGTTGTCCCTCAGATCTGTTGGCAGTGTGGAGGTCAGCATCACCTTCATGTCCCTTACAACCTCTATCCTCAGCCCCTGCTGCAGCTGCTTCACTCTCTCTTTACCACCTCTTCTTCCTCCAAATGCGTGTCCAGCACGAAGGCAGGGTCCATGCTCTGGGCAGTACAGAGCAACCAGTTGAGCCCATCAAAGAACTGGCACATTTTAAGTTATTTGCTGGACGTGGCATTGTGATCCTTAGTCTTTTGGTGTATCCTTATGCAACATTTTGATTTTCTCCCTGCACTGAGATTCTGTCATCTGCCCAGTCCCCTCCTCTGCCAGCTTCTTGGAAATTTCCTCAGAGAGCTACTGACTTTTGGATAAATGGGCCCAAGTCCCAGAACTTTGGTGTCAGCCTCTGGCAAACTGGCAGCATACTCAGAGGAGGATTTCTCAGACAGCATGTTGGTTCAGATGCTGTGGAAGTGCAGCAGAAATGTAGCAGGCCAACATGGGGTTTAAAAGCCAAGCCAGTACAGGTGACTTCTGGTGCAAAAGAGAGTAGTTAGAGGTTAAGAAAATACAGCCCAGATGGAATTGTAGGAAGACACTGGAGGGCTGTCTGTACTTGGGCTTGATAAGCTTGCATCCTTACCACAAATCAGGCTGATTGGCAGGCTAGGTTGAGGTGAAACTTGGTCTTAAGCCTATACCCACAGTCATGTATGCTTGCCAGGCTTAAAGCACCCGTAATCCTGGCTCAGTGGATATTAGGGAGTTAGAGACAGAGCTAACTCTGTAGTGAAGACATACCCTCTCCACTTATTCTGTGATAGTGTTATCTCAGAAAAAGACCAAATGATATTTTTTGAATGTGTTTAGAATTTGCAGATTATTAAAAATATAGGGAAAAAGTAGATTTTTTTTTTACAGCACAAGTGATTTTCTCCTTTCCCTAATGTTAAAACAGTTTTGTGAAGGATTTTGTTTTGTACGTGTGCTATTAATAAGATAGCTACAATCTCCTTTATGCAAATTGTCCTAAAAGTGACCCTTTCCTTGGCCCAATGTCCTAGTTAGGTAAAAAAAGATGTGCAATGAGAATAAAATAGCTACTGCCACAAGTGGCTATAGTTAACGTGAGAAATTCTGTGAATTATTTTTTGCAGAACAATTACATTTTAACTAGCAAGCTGCACCTGCATTGAAAAAAAAATCAGGGTTTTCATCCTACTTCACTATAAGTTTCACTATAGGTCAGAGTTCACTATAAGCAGTTCCACTGTATAACGAACTAAGCCAGAGGGGATGGTTAGTAGTCTAAGCAGCTTTGAACTATCTATGCTCCCTCGAAACAAAGGTTCAAATCCCAGCAGTGTTAGCTCAATCCTTCCAACTTTCTGAGGTAGATAAATGAAGTACAGTGTGCTTTACTGTCTGTGGGACACGATAAGACCTTAAAAAAGAGGTACAATCTGCTCTATGAGGATGTTAAAGAGCTTATTCCCCTGTCCTTAAGAGTAGGGTTTTGCTTTCAAATCCTTGATCTGGTTGCTGCCGTCCATCATGGAGACGGATGCATTTCAATGTTCTGCATGCACTTAGGGCCTTTCCCAAAGTCCACTGAAGTCAATGGGAGCCTTTCCATTGACAGCAATGGCCTTTGGATCAGCCCCTTAATTGGTAAAGCACCTTGGGAGCTTTTGTAAAGAAAGTTACTACACAACTGTAAAATATTATTACAGACCAGTGTGGCATAGCTCAAACACAAATGTGTATAAATTTCCACACACGTGTATTTATTTATATGCTATATTTATGTACACAAAGTGCACAATGTATCAACTATATCACACTATTGTGACTCAGTAATTCAAAGACACCTTAGCCTACTTGTTCCAATTGTACAGCATATTAACATTCATCTCACAGTGCTTTGCCTATAGAAATTTAGCAAGATGAAAGTTTGATGCACAAGAAGAATCTTAGGACATAGTGGTTACCTTAGCAACCTTGTCATAGGCTTCAGTGGCCCTGACCCAGCTACAAAGCCCTTCACAGGCTGAGGAGACATTCTTAATGACAGCTGGCTGAAATCCGGGATTGCTGATAAACTGTCGTCTTATCTTTCTTCCTTTGGGCAATATTGTCTTTATTGACTTCCTTTTCTTTTTTAAAAAAAGCAAACAAATTGCCACCATAAATCAGTACATAGTAATCCTAAAAATATTACTGATAATTGTATTATTATATTGCATTCCCTCTGCACCAGCTAAAACACTTGGGGCACTGAACAACAGAATAAAAATAAATACAACATAATTAATTAACACTGATAATACCCTTTCCTGTCTGGGCCCTATAAAACACAGCTGTTAAGAACCCTCTTTGAATCCTTTTACCGGTTTCCCCCACTTCAACAGTTCAAGCTTTTTGTCCAACTTTTAAGTCCAGTCGCAACTTTACCCCTCCTCACTTGATTGTGTTCTCTCCTATCATGTATCCTGCCAGCACCTCTGTTCTGCCAAAAACACCAACCTTGTTTTCCCATTATTGCATTGAAAGCAAGCATGTTTGAGAGGGTCGTATCATGTTGTCGGGGTTGAGTAGTGGGTTGGCAGGAGGCCAATGTGTGAAGATTGGTATTGCATTGTAAATGCTGCTTTACATTATGGTTTCCTTGCTTAGTAATTTACATTGCTGTCAGAAAATACTCTTAAGAAACCTTAAGTTTCAAGTTAACAAAATTTTGTGGAAGGAGAAGTTGTGTTTCTGTGTGTGACTAGTGCATTTCTTTGAAAATTCATGGTATGTAGGGAAATTTAAAAAGTTGTGGTTGAAAAACAAAACTGCTGATCTGGTTGTATGCTTGACAGAATACTCCATATTTTTTCATGCTGCAGTGCACATGAATCTCCCCTTTCACAGATTTGTAGTTTGGCTCAAAAAGGGGGTCTGCTTATGGGAAAAATGAGGTATTTTAGGAAAAATGCATAACTTCTTCAAATACTAGCCATATCCATCCACAATTGTGTATCTGTACCCATTTGGAAAAAGACATAAAAAGTTAGAGATTAGATACTAATAAAAAGATCAAATAACACTGCTCTACAGCCAAAATGCTTCTGAAATAAAAGTAGTCAAACTTTACCAATTCTGGGTCACTGAGAACGAAAATGATGCTTAAAATTGTTGATTGGCTCTAGTTTTCAAGATATGCTATTGGGTCAGTATATACGACCCTTGACTTGGGAATGGCAGAGGATAAGTGAGTTATAAAGGGAAGGGATCTCAATTTAAACCAGAAATGACTAAAATACATCTTTGACTGGATCTATGAATAAATCTATGACTGGGTTTGGACAGTACTTGCTTTTTAGGCAAAACAATGAATGATGCAATCTGAAGCTGGTATTGCGTCATACATAATATGAATTGCATCATGTTATTCCTAGAAGTCATGGATGATGCAATCATAACGAAGCTTACATCACTCTGCTGAATAAATTGCCCTATATCAGCTCTAGAAATCATACAGTGTCGTGCTCTCTGATTTTGTCAGTGTTTGGTTTCACACATTTCTGTTTAGCCAAAGTGAGCAGAGATGCCTCGTACTTGTGTGAACAGTGCAGATAATTTCTGCTATGTTTGTGGTGAAGTGACTTTTGCATCACAAAAGCGCAGTATAACCACTATGGTTAAGAGAGCCTATCACCTTTATTTTGGCTGCAAAATTGGAGA
This sequence comes from Chrysemys picta bellii, assembly GCF_011386835.1. Classification (NCBI taxonomy): domain Eukaryota; kingdom Metazoa; phylum Chordata; order Testudines; family Emydidae; genus Chrysemys; species Chrysemys picta. The sequence goes on along the minus strand of NC_088791.1, from coordinate 85,738,514 downwards.
TCAGGACAAGAGGTGGACTCCACACATATGCTGCAACACTTGTGCAACAAATCTTTGCCAGTGGTTGAACAGGAAAAGGAAATCTATGCCTTTTGCAGTGCCAATGATTTGGAGAGAGCCAACAGATCATACCAGCAATTGTTACTTCTGCATGGTGCCTCCAGTTGGGAAAGGTGTGTCAAAGAAGAAAAAGTGGACTGTGCATTATCCAAACATTCCATCAGCTATACGCCCAGTACCCCCCGGAGAAAGACTGCCGGTTCCTGATGCACCAGAATCATTCTCACTTGAGTCAGACGAGGAAGAGGAAGAGGAAGAGGATGAAACTTCTAGTCCTGAACCATCAATGTCACAGGACCCACATTTTCTCCCATCCTCCTCCTCTGAACCACACCTCATAACACAAGGTGAACTGAATGACCTTGTCAGGGATTTGGAACTACCCAAGAGTAAGGCAGAGCTGTTGGGCTCCAGACTACAGCAGTGGACTCTCCTGGCAGGTGATGTTAGGGTTTCCATGTTCCGTGACCATCAAAAGGATCTTGTCCCATTCTTCTTCATGGAAGGAGATCTTGTAGCCTGCAAAAACATCGATGGTGTGATGGCAGCCCTCAACATCGTTCACGATCCAGATGAGTGGAGACTGTTCATTGATTCATCAAAGACGAATCTTAAAGCTGTTTTACTGCATAATGGCAATGTTTTGCCACCAATTCCAGTTGGTCATGCAGTCCATATGAAGGAAACCTATGACAACATGAAACAACTTTTGAGGTGCATAAACTATGACCAACATCAGTGGCAGCTTTGTGGCGATTTGAAGGTTGTTGCTCTCTTGCTTGGTCTGCAGACTGGATACACAAAGTACTGCTATTTTCTCTGCGAATGGGATAGTCGTGCAAGAGATTTCCACTACATCAAGAAAGATTGGCCACTCCGACAGTCATTGGAGCTTGGGAGGAAAAGTGTTCAGCATCCACCACTTGTTGAATCAAGGAAGATTTTGTTACCACCCTTACACATCAAGCTGGGTCTGATGAAGAACTTTGTCAAGGCCATTGACAAAACACAAGCAGCTTTCAAGTACCTCCGTGGAAAATTTCCAAGGTTAAGTGAAGCTAAGATAAAGGAAGGTGTCTTTGTTGGTTCTCAGATTCGTGAACTTCTTCGAGATGATGCATTTAACCATGCACCTGCGTGGCAAGGAAAAGACGGCATGGAAAGCCTTCCAGTTAGTGACAATAAATTTTCTCGGAAACAAGGCAGACAAGTACAGGTTTTTGGTGAAAAACCTCCTCAAGGCATACAAAAGCCTTGGTTGCAACGTCACTAAAGATACTTTTTTTGCACTCTCCTCTAGATTTTTTTCCACCGAACTGCGGAGCAGTGAGCGACGAGCATGGCGAGCGATTTCACCAGGACATTGCAACAATGGAGAAACGCTATCAGGGCAAATGGAGCCCATCAATGCTTGCAGACTATTGCTGGACAGTGACAAGAGATGCTCCATTTAATGAATACAAGAGACAAGCCAAGAAGCGCCGAGTAGACACTGACTAGGACTAAACTATGTACAGAATAGTTTTTTGCCTTTTGTTTCATAATAAATTTTATTTATGTAACCCTTTTGCTGATTTTTAAAGTGTTACATAAACAGGACAGGTGAAATATTATCATGTAAAGCAACCATAAACACATGAAAAGACCTAGGTTTACAATTTATGATTAAAACTCTACCTACACAATATACATAGACATAAAATGTAAAAACGTAAATATCTTAGAAACAGTAGCCAATCAGTTGTTTTAATTGTCATATTTGAATTCAGCACATCAAAATACATAATAAATAGCACATTTTATCTCTGAAGCAGACGACTTCTCAAAAATTGTAGACCAGTGTAATGCTTCCACATCTCATGCTATTTGAAGGGAAACTATCCATTTTCCTCAAATCACTCTTCAATTTCTAAAGATTAGAGATACCACTTATGATAAGCATTTGCAGAAATAGTATATATATGTATAGTTGCATTTTGCATTATCTTTTGAACATAAGCTTAGCAATATGGGGATAATTTTCGGTATTATATCACTAAATGTCAGAGACTGCAATAGAATAGGAATTGTTTATTCACATTGTGTGAGAGCTTGTAGCAATTTGTAGCGTGCTGCATCCATATCAATAAAGTGAAAGGCATGACACAAACCTGCTTGGGAGCTCTGACATGCTGCCAACCCAGTGCACAGCCCAAGAGACACACCACAACAGACAGGAAAACATGTGGTATGCCTTTCATTTAATTGATTTGCTGTATGTGTACCAGGCCACAAAATGCAGAAAGCTTCCCCCCCTCCCTTTTGGCACCTAAGTTCTTGGTGACAAAGCCCAATACACGAATTCCAAAATCTTTGTCCCACATGTGACATTTGCACTTTCTGGGGTCATAAAAAGTGGAATAATAGTTTGGATTATTTGTATTACCAGGATTTTTCCTTAAACAACATAATGTGCTTCAGAGATTATTCCCAGTTTGGATAAGGTAGCACTTCATATTATACTGTAAAAAGGCCTGCTCACTGTGGCTTACAGGATAATGCAGTGGCCTGGGACTCAGGAGACCCTCATTCTACTCTTAGCTCTGCCACTGGCCTGCTAAGTGACCATGGGCGAGTCACTGTTCAGTGCCTCAGTTTCCCTATACAATGGGCATAATAATACTGACCCTCCTTTGTAAAGAACTTTGAGATCAACTGCTGAGAAGTGCAATGTAACTCTTGCTGAAGTACATGAAAAGACTCCCTTTGTCTTTAATGGGAATTGGGTTCAGCCTTAGGCAAGGAACTTGCTATATATTGGAGAAATATAACAATACCTAGATACAGACAAAATGGTTTTTAAGGCATAGCTTCATCTATGAGGCTACCTATTAGCAGCGTACTGGTATTTCATCTCAGTATTCTTATTTTGATTATGGAGAACTCCTAGAGGTTCCAGCTGAAATCAGGGTCCCATTGTGCTAGGCACTGTATAAGCATGTACTAAGGGACAGCCTCTGCTCCATAGAATTTACTGTCTCAGGATATGGCTACACTGCAATCATGGGGTGTGATTGCAGCTTGTGAAGACATACCTGAGCTAGCTTTAATCTAGCTGGCTTGCGGCCCATAGTAGTGGAGCCATGGCAGCACGCGCTTCAGTGCAGGCTATCCCAGGGTTCCTGGCAGGTTTGTACAGCCCACGCTGAAGTGCACACTGCTGCAAATGCACTGCTCTGGGACGTAAGCTAGAGAGATTATAGCTAGCTTGGGTATGTCTACCCAAACTACAATCATATCGCATTATTGCAGCATACACATACTGGTGTTCCCTCTAATTTTTCCCACCCATGTGCGGAATGAATTTTGTTATGTGCACCAAGAGGAGGTAATGTGTCACACATCGCCTTCATATTGGTGCACATAATAAAATTTGGGGGTGGGGTGAGGGGTTTGGAGTGTGGGAGGGGGCCCAGGGCTGGGGCAGAGGATTGGAGTGTGAGGGATGAGGGCTCCATCTGGGGGTGTTGGCTCTGGGATGGGACTGGGGAAGAGGAGTTTGGGGTGCAGGTTGCCCCAGGGCTATGGTGGGGAGAGAGGACTCCCTCCAGCTCTCTCTCTCCCTGCAGCAGCACCTTGGCTGTGGGGGAGGGGCGCCTCTCCCCGCCTCAGCAGGTCGGGGGCTCAGCTGGGTTGGGGCTGAGGGAGGGGCGCCTCTCCCTGCTGCAGCAGGTCCAGGACTGGGGAAGAGACCCCTTTCCCCACCGCAGCCCTGAGCTCCTGCTGGCACTTAATAGGCTGCTGCGCGGCTGCACAGTTTAGAGGGAACTTAGCACATACCCTAAACAGCCAAGACAAACTGTAGGTCAGAGGGGAATAGGAAGCACAGAAAAGTGTGAAATGACATACCACACAGAGTACAGCCCCCAGAGCTAAGGGAGCTAATGTGCACCTGCATTTCAAAAAGAATAGTATATGGGAGGAGACACTCAGACGGGACAGAACTTTGCTGAAATTTCCCATGAGATCATGTAGGTCTTGAAAAAGGTGATATTTAACCCTAAATTGGTGAACATTTTAATTACTCTAAAAATATTTTGAGCTTAAGGTTCACTGCACTTTTGAATAGAACTTAATGGTTTTGGAAGAGCTGGCAAATTAACTAGAACTATAGAGCAGGAAGAGAGCCACCCACACATTTCCAGGCAGATGTCCTGTGTTTCTTCCAAAGCACTTCTCTAATTCCCATGCTATAGAAAAAGGTTTCAGAGTGTTATTTGTACTTTTCATGAAATGGAAACTTAAAGAAACAAGTCTGCTCCAATAACCTACTTTTGTGGTGCCTTGTTTATTAGAAATAATTCAATTTGTTTTATGATATCATTTGTTACTGTACCACAGGATTTCAATTAGCACTTTAATAAACATCAGAACTCAAGAACTCATCATCCTTGACTGTGTCTATACAATTTATGATATCATCACTTTGCCAGGACTCCAGACTGAAGATTCTAACTAAGATGGTAATTTATGATTTTCTGGTGGGATGGACGCACTAATTGTGAGGTAACAGGCAGAGAACAATCTGCCACACCGCGAGCTAATCAAATCAACGCTTCAAGTCAATAACTGAAGATATTTATTTTGGACCTTCCATGCCTCCTGACTGCCACAGTAGCCCTGCATGAGGCAGGAAGTGCAGCAGAGTACCTACAAAACTGGGCCTCAACAGCCACTGGGTAGCCCAAATTGGCATGCATGGATGAGGTAGCAGGGAGTGAGCCTGGGAACAGGCTACTGTATTTGCATTGACCTGGATCCTCCAGCCCCAAATCTTTGCACAAAGGTTCTGCTAAGTGACTATTTCCATGTACTGGGAGCTGAATTCCATTCCATAATCTCTGGCTAGTGCCTAGAATTCCATTGCCTAACCTCAGTTTTGTATAAGGGTGGAAAGGGAAAAATAAATGTAAGTTTAAAGGTGCTTAAAAATAGCTTAATACCAGATTGTTGTGGGTTATGTGGCTGATGAACTCATAGGAGTCGGAGAACAAAAGACACTCTTAATTAACACAGTCTCCCCCAACACCATTCAAATATTATTTTTTGATGAGTTAATAGTTTTGTTTTTCACAAAACTACTTTGGAAGATGTGAGTATTCTCTTAAAGATCTTTCCGATATGTACTGCTGTCAAACACATAAAAAAGCTCTGGAACAAGACCTTCAGCAGAAATAGAGCAGAAAAGGAAACAGAACAGCTGGGGTGGAGGAGTGGTTACAAAGAGAATAAGAACATGTGTAAAGAGATTCTTAGATGAATCAGAAATGATAATGTATGCAACACAGATGTAAAGGAAATTTCAAGACAGTTAGTAGATGAAACAGCTGGAGCCAGCCACATAAAAATAGAAAATATGTGAGTATTGCATATGAGGAAAACAGTGTGGGAAGGATAGCTCAGTGGTTTGAGCATTGGCCTGCTAAACCCAGGGTTGTGAGTTCAATCCCTGAGGGGGCCATTTAGGGATCTGGGGCAAAAATCTGTCTGGGGATTGGTCCTGCTTTGAGTAGGGGGTTGGACTAGATGACCTCCTGAGGTCCCTTCCAAGCCTGACATTATTTGACAAGGGGAAGATTCTTCTGTGTGTTCTGGCCTCTTTGCACTGTCAGGATCTGGGCAGGTGAGAATTCCCCTGGCATCAGCTGGTCTAGAGCTGGCATATCCAGCTCATGTGCTATCCCTGGAAGAAAGACTGTGTGGTGCTGTTGGGGCTGTGGCCAGAATGCACTTCCCTCTGGCTATTCCCAGCTGTTATATGGTCCCTTGGAAGCTGTTGCCCTCTGTTGTAACCTATCCCAGGGCTTGGGCAAGTGCAGATACAACCTGAGAGGCAGGGCAGCTGTAACAGCTCCCTGATGGTCTCCCTCTCTGGTGGGCTGAGTGGAGAATTGGCCCAGCAGAGAATGTGGGGACAGAGGCTAAGAACAGAATGATGCTTTATGAAAGGGCACAAGAAGAATTTATATAAAGGAATAAATAATGTCTCTTCTTAGATTGTAAAGGTGATCATATATAAAAGGCTCAATTCTGCATGGTGCTGAGTGCCCCAAACTTCCATCCAAGTCAATAGGAGTTGAGGGCACACAGTACCTATCAAAAGTGCTCTGCACCTTGCAGGATCAACCCCTTAGAGAACAAATTGTTCTCACCCAGGAAAGATCAATTCAGTAATTTAGAGCCTCTATTGTGATCCTTAATTGCAGCAGGGGGAAAATCAGAGAAAGAGATTTGACATGTATAGAGATAGTTCTGTTTAATGGTGGCAAAAGCAACAATCTGTTAAATTCCTAATACTGCTTGGCCACATTTGTATCCTCTGTTGAAAACAGGCTTTATCGGCGCATGCTCATGTATATAAAGGATAGCTGGTGTTACACATCTTTATATAAAACAGGCAATTGTTTTATAAGTCAGCATTAACACATTTAAACAATAATGTGTTAACTTATAGAGCAGTGAGTCAGCTTCCCGCACAAACCAGAATTAGTCACTGTCACTATCTGCCTCGCTCAGTGGGACCCTTCAGGCAAGTGCTCTCTGATCTGTGTCTTAAAAGTAAATTTGACTCAGCTCATGGGGAATCCAGCACATTGCAACAACCCCATTTTCAGGGCATTTTTATAATTCCAAAGTAATAGTTATACATGGGGTTTTTATTTATTTTATGAAATGTCCGTGTTTTCTTTTGCAAGCATATTCCACTTTGGAGACCAGAAATATTCAGACCTCACTACCATGCCTTCTTTCCTATGTTTTCCTATGGCACAATATACTGCTCTTCACTACACTGCTTTATGCAGCTCTTTTCTTTTCCATTTTCTCAGCATTAGTTCCCACTGTAGAGTGCAAATCTAAAAATAAAGGATAAAATGACAATAAAGGCTCCCAGGAGGAAAAAAAAACAAAAGGGAGGCAACATGAAAAGGGCTTGAAAAGAAAAGGGTACAAAAGCACACACTACAAAGGAGCCCAGAGTTGAAAAGATTATAGAATTAAGAACAAAACGTGTTAATGTAATCTTAAAAAAGAGAAATAATTCAAATAAAGAGGCATCAAAAGGAAGATTAAAAAGGAGGAGCATTAAAAAAATATAAAGGAGATATTTTTAGACAGCGTGCTTAACCTGAGGGGACAGCCTTCAGGAAAGCCAGATGTAGTTTACTGAAATTATTATCGTAATAAAATGTGCAACAGAACACAGAGCACCATAACAACATTTTTAATGGAGAACACAAAAACATGTTCTCCCTCTCCCTTCATAATGCATTTATTTTTAACAGCTCATGAGCACAACTTACACAATGAATGCCAAGACATGCCCAGCTCATTAATTCTTAGCACAAATGATTCCTATAGGACCTATTTTTATTTCCCCATGCTATTCACTGAAGAGATGCGCTCACTGAGAGATCTGTAAAATGGGGGTATCATTTACCAACCTGACTCACAGGAGTGCTGAGAAACGCAAGGCCCTGATCTTACAAATTGCTCCATGGGGACCTCCACGGTGTCTCCAGGAAGTCAATGGGGCTATGCGTGGGTGCAGTGATGTACCCCAGGTATAGTGATTTGCAGCATTGGAACCTAATTACTTTGATTGCAAAGAGCTTGCAAGATGAAGTGCCACATAAGTACTAAATATAACAGCAGAGTAATGTATGCCTTTAGCATGCAAGTCTTTCCATCGTCAGCTTCTTAAAGACCCATTCTGCTATGCAGGTTTAATTATTTATGTGGCTCTGCTGGCAGGGTTAAAACCAAGTGGATGCTCTAGGGGCAGAGGGAGAGATGCAGCTTACCTTGATAAAGCAAAGTAATGAATTTCATACATTATAGTGTCCCAGTAGCAATTTACAGCTGAGAAGGCATTTTTATTCTAAACCTTTATTTAGAGTAACTTCTAATTTTTCTAAAATAGTATCTTTTGGACTGAAATCCTTATGATTAATCTCCTTCCAGAAATGAATTGTTTTGGAAACATTTAAAATAAAATATGTTGACCCATATTTGAATGACTTCAATGGGACGTAAGTGCATGCTTAAGTGCTTTGCTGAATCAGAATCAAAGTACCCTTTAAGATTTGTCTCAGGTATTTCTAAGGCACCTATCACACTAGCATCCAAGAGCTAGATTGTGTCCCCGGGACACAGCCCTTAGCAAGGAAGCCGAGAGGCAGATTTTTGGTTCAGGCAGCCATAATTCTCTTCCTGCTCCCCCCTTGCTCTGGGGAAGGGGAGTGGTAATTAGTTACTGGTCTATACCAGTAGCAAATTACAATCTTCTGCACTGTGCCAGGTCAACTAAACATAAGAATATAAGAACACAAGAATGGCCATATGGTCAGACCAATGGTGCATATAGTCCAGTATCTTGTCTTCTGACAGGAGCCAGTGCCAGATGCTTCAGAGGGAATGAACAGAACAGATCCATTCCTTGTCTTCCTGTCCCAGGTTCTGATACTTAGAGGTTTGAGGCACCCAAAGCATGGCATTGTGTCCCTGACCATCTTGGCTAATAGCCATTTATGGACCTATCCTCTATGAATTTATCTAATTCTTTTTGAACCCGGTTATACTTTTGGCTTTTGCAACATCCCCTGGCAATGAGTTCCACGGTTTGACTGTGTGATGCGTGAAGAAAAACCTTCTTATGTTTGTTTGAAACCTGCTGCCTATTAATTACATTGGGTGACCCATGGTTCTTGTGTTATGTGAAGGGGTCGATAACACTTCCTTATTCACTTTCTCCACACCACTCATGATATGATAGACCTCTATCCTATCCCCCCTTAGTCAACTGTTGTCTTGGCTTGCACACAAAGCCTTTGCCTGTTCTCCACTAACCTTCTTGGGGGGATAAACAAGTAGGGAGGACCCACTTACATCTTCTTGTTCTGACCTAGGGTTTGGGTAGTTGGCACCCTTTATGGACACGTAGTCCATGTCATACCCTAGTTTGAACACATCATCAGAAGGGTCCTGAGGGATTGTTGTTCTTTCAGTTGGGCCCTAGTGATATTCTTTTCAAATTCTGCATGTACATTCCACTGCACCTTAGGGAACATTTACTGGATGACACATTCAAAGGTGTGTTTAAGTCAGTGCCTGATTGCAGATGAATACCCTTGAACCATTTTCCCCCGCTCTGTTTTTAAAATGGTGAAATCAAATGATTGGGGTTTCACAGGTAAGAAATTCATGCAATTACAGAACCAGATCCTTGGCCCTCCCTAAGTCCTGTTTGCACTACTCTAAAGTCAGAAAGGGCACTTAAAGGAGACAAGCAGCTCAGGATTCCACTAGCACTGGGAAATCCATGGTTGGGCATGGAGCTGATGTAGCTGGCTCTCCACTTGTCATAGGGGGTATGTCTGGGTTCAGGTTGTGCCAGTGATGGGAAATGGCAGGATTGGATTGCAGGGTGCCCTGGCTACTCCTTCACTAATGGAGCAATCCTGATAGCCTAGTGACTTCACCACACTCTTCTCTTCTTTACCATATTTACACTAAGCCTATCAGGGAACAGAAATCAAATTACGTGACATTATGTGACCAAAATGACCAATCACACAGAGGAAGCACTGAATGACTACATGGCCACAGTTCATGAACAACCCATGAGCTAAAATTTGTTTGAACAATTATGCGTGAAGTACCATAAGTGGATGCAACGGCAAAATACTGGCCATTTGATCAGTTTAGGCCCCAATCCTACAATCAGATGCGCTTGGGCAGAGCCTGGGACATTGTACAGGCATACGAGGCCATTCACTTGGATCCTATTGCAGGAATGGGGCCTTATTCAGTTACAAGTAAGGCCTGTCTATTGATATTAGTATAATGAAGCTGTGGAAATGAAAATGCATGAAGCATGTGAAGGTAATATATTTGGTTATTCTTGACTTCAAAGCTAAGTGCATTATCCTGACTTATACCCCTTTCCCATGGGAAGCAACTCATGGCTCCAACACTTTTGAACATATGTAAATGGTTTCTTAATTCCTCTTTAACAACACACCCTCCTTTACAAAAAACTTCCAAAAGTAAACTCCCATGTGAACCATGGTATCAATATTTCTATCTGCAACCTCTTTTTCATTTAACAGTAAAATTGTCGACACGTGGCTCAGAATATGAATATTCGATCAAAACGTACCTTTAGTCATTCCAGGAATTTCACATCCCCGAACATCTTTTTGGCAGGGGGCCAATAATCATCTACACATTTTCCATTTGGATCTACCTTTTTTCAGATTTAATGCCCTTAGAATAGAAGCACCATTATGGAAATTAGCTAGCAGCTGCTGTACATCAATGTTTAGAAAATTAATATTACCCACATTACACAGCACAGACACAGAATTTTAATGAAGCACAGAAACGACAAGCAAATTGACCTTTAACCTCATCAGGGAAATATTCACATGTAACTTTGTTTGAGAAAACTTATAATTGCCACCAGAATTCTTAAAAGTTAACAGATGCCTTAAAAAAAAGGGAGGAGGGTGAGGATCACCTAAAATGACTTGATAGTGGTAAGTACCCCACTCATCTAGACCCCTCACCAACCCAGCCCCATTCCATAAGAATCAAAATTAACATAACTTCAGAGAATATATGGAGAGGAACACTCCACTTATCATTTCCTTCAGACCAAATGCTGATTACGAGACTGTAACAAAGCTATAAAGTACTATAAAATTACTTAAAGGTCATCACATGGGGTAATAAATCTATTTTTTTAAATGCAGACAAGAATCTGACAACACTAGAAAAGCAGGCACCTTTTTCAATTAATGTCAAAATGTTCACTTTTAGTTTATTTATTGTTTTACTCATTCAAAGCTAAAAATGTTGCTTACCATGGCAGCCTTTATGAGTCTGGTGAGATATTCTGACATTTAGCACAATCTTCCAGTAAGTCAAATGGGAGATAGCTATGCAGCAAATACTGAACAAAACACCCTTAAATAAAAGGAAAGAGACATTACTTTGTAAATAATGATGGTGATTAAAGCTTTGTTTCTGCCCATTTTAAAATGAGGGGGTTTTATTTAGCTACTGCCTTCATAACACTTTTCATCAGTGCACAGTGCTGTCTTTGAAATAAAAGGCAGGCATCTTGTGAGAAAGACCTTTTAAAAACTATAAAAATCCTTTTCAAGTCTTCATTTTGGTCTAGTTATTTTCCCTGTAACCATTTGATGACAGGATAGCGCAAAGGTATTACAGATTTAAACACTATTTGTAGACAGTTTCTCTTTCTTCCCTGGGCACTGCAGATGAAGAGGAAAAGACAAAATCTTGAATAGTCTCACTCAAGGAGCCTATTTCTTCCGACGCTTCCTGAAATGCTGTAACCTTGGCATTACTGTTCACATGGTCGCAATTAGGGCTTGCTGCCTCCAGGAGACTTCCTGCAGCAATCAGTCCTAACACTAGCCATTGTCCACTGCCTACCCTGCTGAGTCAAGACTCAGCTCGACATCAATTAATCTCCATGGCTCACAGGTGGAGAAGCTAATCTTGTTCCCTCAGGAAAAACTGTACAAGTCCCTTAAATGTTCTCTCACCATGGCAGACTCTCTCCTTGACTACCCAGGCACCTGATTACCAACAATGGCATTGTGGGGACTGTCTTTAACCGTGCAGTCTCAGAATTTTTTTCCAAAGTCAGGGTAATGTGTAATAAATTCTCCGAGGTTTGATTCATGTGGGTTACTGTGACCAAATGAACCCCTGTATTCACACCCTACACACCATTGTAATTATCTTGGTACAAAATATGCCTTGAAAGGTATCATTTGAAAGTTAACTCACTGGTCAATAATATCATGATAAACTGTGTGTAGCTACATTATACATAAGGTTATTAACATAAGCTGAACATAACTGAAGCGTGTTTACCAGACAATCTGGGTAAATCTGTTTCTCAAAGACAAAGGACAAGCTGACCCCTCTAGCCAGGTGTCATCATCTGTCAGGTGATGCATTCTTTGCCAAGGAAGCGGGAGCAGGAACAAACACATCTGCATCTTAGCAAATAACAGCATGGAACCTCTTTCACCATGAGACACCTTGTCTCTGTCCTCACAGCGGGAATGAACTTTACCTAGGGGTAATCCTGAGGAAAATGTATTTCCAAAGGTGACTGAACTATAAAAGTGAGTGGTAAAAACACTCCAACTTATCGCTCCATATCCATCCCCCTCTCTCCTTCACCAAAGAAACAAAAGAAACAGTCTTTGGACTTTTGGAGCAGCCCCTGGCCCAAGAATTTGGTCAGCACTTTTACTGTATTTTACCTTGAATTAAGGGCATGGCTACACTTGCAGATATAGAGCGCTGTGAGTTAAACCAGCCCTTGGAGAGCGCAGTAGGGAAAGCACTGCCATGTGTTCACACTGTCAGATTCAAGCGCACTGGCGTGGCCTATTAGCAGCTCTTGCAACGCCACAAAGAGCAGTGCATTGTGCTAGCTATCCCAGCATGCAAGTGGCTGCAACGTTCTTTTCAAATGGGTGGGGTGGGGTGGAGTGTGACAGGGAGTGCGTTGTGTGTATGTGGGGGGAGAAAGAGTGGGTTTTGGGGGGCTGAGAGCATGTCAGCATGCTGTTTTGTAAGTTCAGACAGCAGCAGACCCTCCCTCTCTCACACACACACTTTCAACAGCAGCATTCCACACAAATGGCTTGCTTTGTCCAGGAGCAGATAAACATGCCGGCTATCAGAAACAGAGCTTTCAAAGGGCATATCCGCATTCCTACTGCCAAGTTCAAAACAATGACAAGAGTGGCCACTTGACTTAAGGGGATTATGGGACGTTTTCAGAGGCCGATCAAAACGCAGTAATGCAATACCTCGTTCATACTGACGCTGAGGCGTTTCAGCCGAGGCGCTGCAAGCGTTATGCTTCTCGTGGAGGTGGATTACCCAGGAGCGCTACAGCTGCAGAGTCCAGGTGCTCTAAGTGTCTTGCCAGTGTGGACAAGTTGTGAGTTAGGGCGCCTGGGGCTGCTTTAATGGGCTCTAACTTGCAAGTGTAGCCAAGCCCTAAGTCTAGTTTGTTAAGTTTTAGTACTAGGAATCATTTCATCTTTATTTCTCTTGTAACCATTTCTGACTTTAATGCCTTATACTTGTACTCACTTAAAACCTATCTCCCTGTAGTAAAATACATTTGTTTTATTCTTTAATCAAAACTAACCCAGTGTTGTGAACTGTGTGGGTAACTCCACTTAAAGTAGCAAACTGTTGTATATTGATCCTTTTAGAGAGACAATGGACCTTTAATATCTGAACCGGCCAAGGGCAGGGCTGGAGAGTGCAGAACACATGTTTTTGGGGAAAATTTGAGACTGGGAGTGTGTTAAGGTCACCCTGCAAATAATAACCAGGGCTGTTGGAAGCCAGAGTGTGGCTGGTGTTTGCTGAGAGGATGTGGGGCAGGATTGCTGGACCAGGTCTGTGGCTATACAGACACTCAGGGTGTGACCTACATGCTGTTCGGCTGTTTGTGAGTGGCCCAGGTGGGAGCTACAGCAGCAAGGATTGTGAGGCACCCAAGGTTGCAGGGCAGGTGGTGACATAACCCCTCCCTGGTCTGGATTGCATGCTGGAATGTCATAGTCACATAAACCAGAATCTGCAGGGATTGGCAAGGGGATAGTCCCTGTTGGTTTCATTGGTTTAACTTACTCTCATTCACTTGATGCCAGGAACATCCCTGATATATCTGTGTTATCGTCTTCTGGGGGTGTTCCCTAATCTTCCTTATTCTGGGTTGGACGGTATCAGGTAGGGCCACTGTTTCCTTGAGTTTAACAAGATCTTTTGGGTTTGGGGAGGGACTTGAGAAACAATGGGACATTGTCTCTGATAGGCAATGGGAGATGGAGAAACACTGCCAAAATAGGTGGAAGGTGCAGTAGCGACCCACTAAGCTCCCTAGCAGCCTGTGCTAAGACTAATGGGATGTTACTGCCCCTTCCACTTCATTCCTCGCTAGCTGTCAGTGGAAAGGGAGGTTACTATTTATCACCTAATATTCATTTAGAGCTGACAATGTGTCTAAGATTTTTCCTTCTTTAAGGGCAGCTCTTTCCAGCTCCCAAAGGCCATTCTTTGTTATTTATGAACAAACATTTATATAGTACTGTAAGTGAGCAAGGCGCTTCTCAAAACATGGATTTTTTTTGGATGGAGGCAGCAGTGGTCGGTTGAAGAAGGAAGATGAGCGGGCTGTATGGAAAATTCAACAATAAACCTGCTTAAATTAGCGCATCCAACAGGATTGTGATCATCACCTACAGCCCACAGATGTTCAGACTGCCTAGGCTGATGTTCCCGCAGCCCAATCCCTTTATTTTATATCACATACGGGAATGGCAAGAGTTAACCAATGAGTGTAGTCTGCACTTGTGGCATTGACTGGAGAACCATCAAAGTGGTAAGAAAATGCCACTCCAGCAGTGAAAGGGAAGACAATGGAGAGGGAGACATGGACTTTGCTGGTAGTGAAAAGGAGGCTTCCAGAAGATGGGGGGATAGTAGGCTATAATCCCACGGGAGGGAGTGGAATCTAATGACTGTATAAATTCTTCAAGATTCATTTTCAGTGTGTAGCCAATCACCAGAACCCCTGAAGGAACACAGTGTAATAGACAGCTACTGGCTTTTAATTTCTACATGATATGCCAGTACCCGCAAAGTCTTCAGCAGATCTCATTAACAAGGAGTTCCTAGCATTTGCAGACTTGTGTTGAATTTAACTTTTATCTTGGAGGCATATTTTTAATGTCCATGTTATGACTACTGCGGCAGCTTTGAAAAAATGATACAGAATAGAAATTACTGTTATTTCTTAACTGCCCATGGGAATAGGCCAGCAGTCATGCCATGTGAGGTCAGTAAGCAGATCTAGGTTTTCTGTTCTTCAATGTTAATTAGAAAGCAGAATCGTAAGTGCCAATTTTACAAAGAACTCTGTGTCCAATTTTCCTCTGGCCCTGATGGTGAACTGCCTGATCAATATTAAATCTAATTTACAATGATGGCCCCTGTGAAGCTTGCAAATGTTATGTCAACATACCTTAATAGCTTTGGCTTCCTGAGCAGCCTTGTTAACTGTGGCCTCTTCTGCTTCTACTACTCCCTTAACTACTTCCACCTCCAGAGTCTCACTGGCAATGATATTCACCAGTTCTCCTGTCTCCCCCACTCTGCTCTATCAGACAGGCTGCATTTCTGTCAGTTCCTGTTGAATGATAGCTATCTGATGAGCATAAGGAAGAAAAAAGTAAAAGAGAAAAGGGAAGAAAACATTTTTTTTTCACAACCGATGAACCAAAGTAAGAAATAATTGCTACTCACTTTTAATAATGGCAAGTTTATAAAAATTTCCATAAAGATGATTCAGAAAGGAATGCATGGATTACTTCTCCATGGGAGGCCCAAAGTGGTTTGCATTGTTCCATAATGTTTTGCTATTATCTCTCCATTTAATTTATATTTGCATTTCCTTATCTCCAGGGCAAATTTTTACAACTCACTTGCAATGTACTGAATGAAGAAGCACCAGGGTGATAGAGACCCACATTTTCAAGCAAGCTTTACACCTTCCACTAATTGTAAGGGGACTGAACCTGCATGGTGCTGAATGCCTCCTCAGAAACACTGAATGCCCTCCTCCCCCATGGGGAGTGAAGAACACTCAGGCCTTGTCGACATTGCCACTTTACAGCGCTGCAACTTTCTCCCTCAAGGGTGTGAAAAAACACCCCCTTGAATGATGCAAGTTTCAGCGCTGTAAAGTGGCAGTGTTCACAGTGCACCCAGCATGGCTCCCAGCGCTGGTAGGTACTCCACTCATGGAGGTGGTATTTTTACAGCACTGGGAGACCTCTATCCCAGCGCGGGTACCGTGACTACACAGCCACGTTAACGTGCTGCAGCAGCAGTGCTTAAACTTTGGTAGTGAAGACATACCCTCAGCACCTTACAAGATCTAGTATCATCCCCATGGGAAATTGTGGCACAGAAAAAATGAAATGACTTGCCCAGAGTCACACAGCCAGTCAGTGGCACAGCTGGGAAATTAACCAAGATCTCCCAAGAATTGCTGAACAGGGAGCCACCTAAAGAGGAAGCAAACATCCAGGAGGCAGAATAAGATCTTGATATCAACACAGACACCCCAACTAAGGAAGAGATCATTCAAGACATCAAATCCTTAAAAAATGGGAAGGCTCCTGGCAAGGATAACTTGAATGCAGAATTGTTTAAGGTAAATCTTAAATTAGCAGCATCTATCCTGGCCCCTCTATTTACATCAGTCTGGGAAAGGGAAAAAGTGCCAGATGAGTGGACCAATGGGGTTATAGTGAAGATTCCAAAGAAAGGAACTCTCAGTGATTGTAATAACTGTCGTGGTATCACACTTTTATCTGTGCCAAACAAAGTATTGTGTAAGCTCATAGTCCAGTGTGTATCAGAGGCAGTTGATAGTGTTCTCAGAAAAGAGCAAGCTGGTTTTCAGAAAGGGCGTGGATGCACAGACCAGATCTTCACTCTACGAAACATAATAGAACAGTGCTTAGAATGGCAACGGTAACTCTACATAAAATTCATAGACTTTGAGAAGGCTTTTGATAGCATACACAGGGCCAATCTATGGCGCATTCTGCGTGCATATAAAATTCCTTTCCACATAATCAAGGTCATCAAAAGCTTCTATTTCAACTTTACATGCAGTGTTGATCACAGTGAGCTCAGTTTTGAAGTCAAAACAGGAGTATGTCAGGGGTGTGCAATCCTCTTCAACATTGCAATCCTCTTCAACATTGCCATCGACTGGGTAATGCGGCGTACAACAGAAGACATTCCAAGAAGCATTAAATGGACACTTTTCTCATCTCTTGAAGACCTGGACTTTGCAGATGATGTTGCTCTCCTATCACATACCCAACACCATATACAAGAAAAAACAACTCGACTCAACGCATTCAGCCAGCAAATTAGATTGAAAATCAACCGCAATAATACAGATATTATGATCTTTAATATTGCCTCACCATCACCAGTATGGATAGAGGTTTATGTTCTCACTAATGTAGAAACATTCACATACTTGGGCAGCACCATCAGCCAGGACGGTGGAACAAGCCAGGACATCCAGAATAAAATCAATAAAGCCAGGAACACCTTCAGGAGCTTAAATATAGTCTGGAAATCAAAATACAACACCAAAACCAAATACAAGATTTATCAGAGTTGCGTACTTTCAACACTACTTTATAGGGCAGAATGCTGGGGAATGAGAGAGTATGACATATCCAAACTGCCTTCATTCCATACAACCTGCCTCAGAAAAATCCTCCATATCTTTTGGCCCAGAATAATCTCAAACCAAGATCTATTGGCACAGTGCAGCGATGAGGATCTGAGCACTATCATTGCCAGGAGGCGTTGGAAATGGATCGGTCATGTGCTTTGGATGGAAACTGATTCCATCACCAGAGTAGCAATAAAATGGACACTTGAAGGCAAGCGAAAATGAGGCCACCCGAAAACAACATGGCGAAGAGCTGTGGAAGCCGAGCTGAAAAACCTGGGGCACAGCTGGGGAACCATTGAAAGACTTGCCAGAAATAGACAGGAGTGGAGGAGCTTCGTTACTGTCCTAAATGCCAGAGGTGTAATAGGAACATGATGATGATGATGATGATGATCCCAAGTCTCAGTCTAATGCCTTAACCTCAGGACCATCTTTCCTCTCCAATCATCTTCTTAAATATGCACAATGTGCCTCAGGTGGCATGTGACCAGGGTTCATCACCGAATTTGGTCTGCAGGTAGGATCATTAGCTTCCCCGGCTTGGGTTTGTTACTGACGGGGAGTGCGACATGACCTCTGATCCATGTCCCCCTTCTCTCCAATACCAAGAATGTGCATACATAAATAGATAAAATCTGTGTAAAAATAAAACTAACAGATTTTTAATTCTAAAGGATAGGATACAGTATTCCCAGCATTACTTCACATATGTGAAAGATTTTATGCAGGCATTTGTGTTTATATCTTTAATAGTCTTAGGGTATGTCTACACTACGAGAGTAGTTCGATTTTACTTAAATCGAATTTTTGGAATCGATATTGCAAAGTCGAACGTTTGTGTCCACACTAAGGACAGTAATTCGACTTTGTGAGTCCACAGTAACGGGGAAAGCGTCGACATTGGAAGCGGTGCACTGTGGGCAGCTATCCCACAGTTCCCGCAGTCCCCGCTGCCCATTGGAATTCTGGGTGGAGCCGCAAATGCCTTCTGGGTAAAAAAAATGTGTCCAGGATGCTTTTGGGTAACTGTTGTCATCCGTCCATCACTCCCGCCCTCCCTCCCTGAAAGCGCCGGCGGGAAATCAGTTCGCGCACTTTTCTAGTCAGTGACAGCGCAGACGCCACAGCACTGCGAGCATGGAGCACGCTGCGACCATCGCTGCAGTTGTGGCCGCTCTCAACGCCTCGCAGCTTATCATACACCTTTCCCTGAGGCAGATGCAGATAAGTCAGGTGAGGAGGCTACGGCACCGCGGTGAGGGCCTGAAGTCTGAGAGTAGCACAGACCTCCCAGAAAGCACGGGACCCAGCGCCGAGGACATCACGGTGGCAATGGGTCATGTTGATGCCGTGGAACGGCGATTCTGGGCATGGGAAACAAGCACTGAGTGGTGGGACCGCATAGTGCTGCAGGTCTGGGATGAATCCCAGTGGCTGCGAAACTTTCGCATGCGGAAGGGAACTTTCCTTGAACTTTGTGAGTTGCTGTCCCCTGCCCTGAAGCGCAATGACACCCGGATGCGAGCAGCCCTGACTGTCCAGAAGTGAGTGGCCATAGCCCTCTGGAAGCTTGCAACGCCAGACAGCTACCGGTCAGTTGTGAACCAGTTTGGGGTGGGCAAATCTACCGTGGGGGTTGTTGTGATGCAAGTAGCCAAGGCAATCGTTGATGTACTGCTGTCAAAGGTAGTGACCCTGGGAAACGTGGAGGCGATCATAGATGGCTTCGCAGCGATGGGATTCCCAAACTGCGGTGGGGCTATAGATGGAACTCACATCCCTATCCTGGCACCGGACCACCAGGCCAGCCAGTACATTAACAGAAAGGGCTACTTTTCCATGGTGCTGCAAGCACTGGTGGACCACAGGGGACGTTTTACCAACATCTACGTGGGATGGCCGGGCAAGGTTCATGACGCTCGTGTTTTCAGGAACTCTGGTCTGTTTAGACGGCTGCAGCAAGGTATTTACTTCCCGGACCACAAAATAACTGTTGGGGATGTGGAGATGCCTACAGTCATCCTCGGGGACCCAGCCTACCCGCTAATGCCCTGGCTCATGAAGCCCTATACTGGCGCCCTGGACAGTGAAAAAGAACTCTTCAACTACCGGCTGAGCAAGTGCAGAATGGTGGTGGAGTGTGCTTTTGGCCGTCTCAAGGGGAGATGGAGAAGCTTACTGACTCGCTGTGATCTCAGCGAAACCAATATCCCCATTGTTATAGCAGCTTGCTGTGTGCTCCACAATCTCTGTGAGAGCAAGGGGGAGACCTTTATGGCGGGGTGGGAGGTTAAGGCAAATAGCCTGGCTTCTGATTACGCACAGCCAGACAGCCGGGCGATTAGAAGAGACCAGCGGGACGCGCTGTGCATCCGGGAGGCTTTGAAAGTTAGGTTCCTGAGTGAGCAGGGTAACCTGTGACTTTAAAGTTTGTGTACAGAGAAGCTGAACCTGCCCCCGTTTCTTTACCCAGTTAATGTTGACTATCCTCTCCAGTTACATACCCCCTTCACCCCCCTTCCAACACACGTTTCGAAATAAAATCAGTTCTACTTTGTTAATGAACACCGTTTTCTTTACTACTGTTTTCGCGGGAATTTTTTAAAACTGGGACGCAGACTGTGGTGCGGAGCGGGTGTAGTGTAGTGACGCAAATGAAGCTTCTAAACTCAAGGATTGACAGGCTCCGCTGTGGTGGGATGGTTGTTTCAACGGAGCCTGTCACCCCTCCTGATCGGGACTGTGTGTATGGGGGGGCTATGTGACTTTGTGGCAGGGGGAGGACGGTTACAGATCCCCTGCTGCGTGGCTCTGTGATCCTGCATAAGGACCGCCGCTTAAGATCTGTAACTGCCCTCCCCCGCCACAAAGTCACAGAGCAACCCACCCCCCACCACATAACATGAAAACCACCTCCCAGACTGACCAGGGTAACTAGTTACTGCACTGTGTATGTGCCCTGCTGCTGTACCTGCCCCCGCCTATGTACCCTGCCAAAGGTGACTGTCCTGTCCAATTACCAACCCCCTTTCCCCTCCTCCTCCAAAAGAACATGATGGAAACAGTAGTTAACAGAAACGTATTTTTTATTATCAACTACACATGGAACTGGGAGGTGAAACTTGGACGGGGGCTTGTGTCAGGCGGGAAGGAAAGAACTTGTCAAATTTTGGGGAATGAGAGCCTTCTGCTACTAGAGCTCTCTGCAGGGGTGGAGTGAGAGTTAGCACGGACTCTGCCGCCCCTCCTTCTTTGGACTTTGGGTGAGGTGGGTATGGGACTTGGTGGCGGGGGAGGGCGGTTAGAGATAGACTGCAGCGGGGCTCTGTCCTCCTGCCTCCGTTCCTGCAGAACATCCACAAGGCGCCGGAGCGTGTCCGTTTGCTCCCTCAGTAGTCCAAGCAGCATTTGAGTCGCCTGCTGGTCTTCCTGCCGCCACCTCTCCTCCCGATCCATGTTTGCTTGGTGCATTTGGGACAAGTTCTCCCGCCACTGGGTCTGCTGTGCTGCCTGGGCTCGGGAGCAGGCCATAAGCTCCGAGAACATGTCCTCCCATGTCCTCTTCTTCCTACGCCTAATCTGCGCTAGCCTCTGGGAGTGTGATGCCAGGCTAGGTTGTGAGACAGTCACAGATGTGGCTGTGGGAATGGGAAAAAGGGAGTGAATTCCTCAGAAAGATAAATGTAGTTGTGAACAAAGAACATAGTCTTTCTCTGTGAACAAGACCATGCACAGCACCTATCACATGCGCACTCAGCACAAGGTCGAATTCTCGGCCTTCGCATTCAGTGCCTGGGGTCTTGCACAGCACATTTGAGAAGCGAGGCAGCACAACGGAATTTCTGTTGCAGGCAGACATGGTAAGCCGTAGACTTGTGGCAGCTTAAAACTTTAATATTAGCACTGGCCTCATTTCACATTGAAAGCAATGTCAGTCCCTGCTGCCAGCAATCCGGCAAGCAGGAACTCTGCTCCTGTCCCACCCCCTCGCGGCTGTCCCCGGGAACGATCCCTGTAGGCTGCCCCTCTCCCGCCTCCACCGCGTGGCTGCAAACCAGTGGTTACAGTTCTGTAAAGGAACGGGCAAGCAGTCCCAACACTAACATTCCCCTACCTAATTCAAAGCAGGTCACCATGAGCGACATCACCCTCATGAGGATCTCTGACAGCGAGAAAGAGAGAATGCTCCGGGAAAGCCTCCAAAGACCAGGGCCGTATGCCACCCTGCTGTGCAGAGCAATGATTCCCGAGTACTTGATTGTCTCGTGGCGCGGCAACGTGTCGTACTACGGAGGACCCAATAAGGCCGTTTTCCCCAGGAACCTGATGCAACGGCTTTCCAATTACCTCCAGGATAGCTTCATCGAGATGTCCCAGGAGGATTTCTGCTCTATCCCCGGACATATAGACCGCATTTTACTCTAGCTGCAGTAGCAGTGACTAAACAGTAGAGCGGCTTGGGCAGGACAATCATGCAAAACCGGACATTGCTAGATTTTTTTTCAATAGTTGCACTGCCCATGACTGAACCGTTAAGCTCCTTGGGCAAACTAATCATGAGAAACCCATTTTTTTTATTGTTAATATTCCTGTTCTGTTAAAAATAAATGTTTAGATGTTTACAACACTTACTGGCTGATCCTTCCCCAGATTCTGTGTCCGGGGTAACGGCTGGGGACGGTTGGTAGGGGATCTCTGTAAGGGTGATGAAGAGATCCTGGCTGTCGGGGAAATCAGCGTTGTGAGCGCTGTTGACTGCCTCGTCCTCCTCATCTCCTTCCTCATCTTCCCCGTCCACTAACATGTCCGAGGAACCGGCCGTGGACAATATCCCATCCTCGGAGTCCACGGTCAGTGGTGGGGTAGTGGTGGCGGCCGCACCTAGGATGGAATGCAGTGCCTCGTAGAAACGGGATGTCTGGGGATGGGATCCGGAGCGTCCGTTTGCCTCTTTGGTCTTCTGGTAGCCTTGTCTCAGCTCCTTGATTTTCACGCGGCACTGCGTTGCATCCCGGCTGTATCCTCTCTCTGCCATGTCTTTAGAGATCTTCTCGTAGATCTTTGCATTCCGTTTCTTGGAGCGCAGCTCGGAAAGCACGGACTCATCGCCCCACACAGCGATCAGATCCAAGACTTCCCGATCAGTCCATGCTGGGGCCCTCTTTCTATTCTGAGATTGCACGGCCATCACTGCTGGAGAGCTCTGCATCGTTGCCAGTGCTGCTGAGCTCGCCACGATGTCCAGACAGGAAATGAGATTCAAACTGGCCAGACAGGAAAAGGAATTCCAATTCAAATTTTCCCGGGGCTTTTCC
This sequence comes from Chrysemys picta bellii, assembly GCF_011386835.1. Taxonomy (NCBI): domain Eukaryota; kingdom Metazoa; phylum Chordata; order Testudines; family Emydidae; genus Chrysemys; species Chrysemys picta. The sequence continues at coordinate 85,715,762 of NC_088791.1, read as the reverse complement.
TGTGTGGCTGGTCAGAGCATCCGAGCTCGTACTGCTGTCCAGAGCGTCAACAGAGTGGTGCACTGTGGGATAGCTCCCGGAGCTATTAGCGTCGATTTCCATCCACACCTAGCCTAATTCGACATGGCCATGTCGAATTTAGCGCTACTCCCCTCGTCGGGGAGGAGTACAGAAGTCGAATTAAAGAGACCTCTATGTTGAACTAAATAGCATCGCAGTGTGGACGGGTGCAGGGTTAATTCGATGTAACGGCGCTAACTTCGACATAAACGCCTCGTGTAGACCAGGCCTTAAAAGAACAATGGTCATAGCTCTCCATCAGAGTAAAACTGCTGTTTCATTTTACATATAAAATTATATCAACAATCTATGTGCGCCTGGGAAAGGAAGAAATAGATATTGAAGGTAAGTCTGCCCTAGTAATGCTATGGCAGTGCAGCTGCAGCACTGCAGATGAGCTGTTCTGGCATTGTAATGTACACACTACAGTGATGGAAGGGAGGAGCCCCTTCCATTGCTGTTGTAAATCCACCTCTCCAAGAGGCGGTAGTTAGGTTGACGAAAGAATTCTTCAGTCATCTTAGTAGTGTCTACTCCAGGACTAAGGTCAGCTTAATTGCATCATGCAAAGCATGACATTTCTCACAGTCCAGAGAGATGTTTTTAAGCCGACCTAAACTTTAGACCAGCCCTGAGTGAGCTGTGCTGATTTAACTAATCCTTGTTAGCACAAAAGAGCTTTTCAAGCCTTTCTGTCAACAGAAAGTTGTGATGCCTTCTGTGCGTGCAACGCCAAGCTGGCTGCTTTGTTTTCTAATGAGAGAATATTATAATCCAATTAAAACAGGATAAATTTGTTCCATCTGCTTTGTAATTTCAATAACTCTAGGCTGCAGTTTATGGCAAAATCCATCCTGACAATAGGGGAGCTGCACCTGCTTACACCCCAGGTCTGAACTTGGCCCAAGGTGTTTATGGCTGTCATCTATTGCAGGTGGTGTGTTTTTTTTTTAAACTGTATTGTGTGTTTTACTGGGTGCTAAAATTTCTGACTCTCTTGAGAAGCAGCAAAATTGAGGTTTTCAAATCCAACCATGTATTTGTTCTTGCTGATTAACTGTTCAAGTCTCTTACATTCCAACAAGTTCTTAAAACCCTTAGGTAATTCAAGGTAAGAAACAGGAGTGAAATGAATTCTTCTTTGCAAGGATTCAAAGAACCTGTCCACCAATTCACAACATGGGCTCAGTCAAAACTTTGTGGCTGAATGATAAGTTATTCACAATAGATAAACTCTGATTCCCTCATTCAGTTGCAGTCCATCCATTGTTTTGGAATAAGGAGGCATAGTGTCCTTATTAATCCCATAGAATTACTCCCCCCCCCGCTCCTTGTCAGAAAATCCAGCAAAATGTAGACAGTTCTATCAAGTGAACAAAAAAAAATCTAATTTCCACTTGAGCAGCTTGGAGGTTAGGTCAGGAGAAAAAATGCAGGTGCTTGTGTTTATGAATATTATACAAGCTCAAACATATAATCAAAGTTGTATTTTGAAAATGCTGGTCAAAAAACATGTCCCACTACTTAACCATTGTTAAGTGGATCGGTCAGAGTGGAAGAAAAACAACGCACAGCTTAGTTTTGATTCTTTTCACTGCTTTAGTTCACTGCCCCATAGATAATTAATTAATTAATTAATTATTATTATTATTATTGGAAGCCTTAGTCATGGACCAGGACTCCAGTGTGCTAGATGTTGAACAAACAAATAACTTCCTTCATTCCTCCGTCTTTTGCAATCAGTAAACAATTTTAATTTTAGTAGGAAGAATGCTGCATCAGTGGTGATAAAATCTCCCTACATCTGCCCTGCCCATTGTCAATGATATTTTTCATAAGGAAAACACAATCAATACACTATGACCTCTAAAAATATGTTTCTATAAATTGGGTTTCTCAGGGGTAACTGTAGGGGAGGGAGACTGTGACTATCTCATGATTTTTATGGATAATCCAGGACTCGAATCCTGCTAGAATGTTCCAGAATGGCATTCCGGTACATTTTGGGGAACCAAAATGGTGTTCCTGTACTTCCAGTACCATCATTTACTGGTAGTGTGTTCCAGCACTTCTTTTATTAGAATTGGAGCACTGTGATAATCACCGTGACAAACAATGTGACTAGGTTATCTTTTCATGCACTGAAAAGAGTACGGAGGCTGTAGTTGTAAACTTTGAGGGCCCCACAGCCTGGCTCTGCATCAGGACTGCTTAACTGATTCCCTGACTGTTGTGCACATTGCAATAGGGAATAAACTGCATGCTCTTTCTGTGAGTAAATCCTTACACCTCCAGAGGAGGAAATATATTCCTAGATGTGCTTTAAGGCCACTAATGCATTCCTGACTTGAAGTCCTTATTCAGACAAAATTTCCAATGAAGTCAATGACTTTGTCTAGACTAGAAGTCAAAGCTGTGTTGTTAAAATATGTTAGCTAATATGCTAAAGTTTAGGCTAGGCTTTATGAGTTTGTCTTGACTGAGGGTATGTCTACATGCAATAGGAAGGTGTGATTGCAAGGCAAGCCCCACCCTCCCAGGATCCTGGGTACATATTCGAGCAGCTGCCTCCCCTTTTGCTGCCACAGCTTCAGCGCTATTGTTACTTGAGCTAGACCAAAGCTAGCTTAGTATGTCTATAGAAGCTGCAATGACATCTCCTGATTGCAGTGTAGACATACCCTGAGATAAAAGGTGTGTTGGTAGACTACATTCACTAGCAGGTGCAAAAACCCTGGTGTAGACAAGGCGATGTAGGCTTTTATCACATGTTAAACTGGTTGAGATGAAGCCTAGACTCCCAGTAGGCTTTAATCAGACTTGATTAGTATTTGTTATAGGCAGTGTGCCTTGTATGCACTAGTCTTTTCAAATAAGTTAGTTAGAAGGTGTTAGCTAACACTTTGTAACAACATCCTTTGAAATTCCAGTCTAGAAAAAGCCAGTAGGATGTTCTGCAGGATTTGGCTTGTAGTCAAGCAACTCTCTTCTTCCCTATTTATAGCCAACTCTGTATCATTGTTAAAATGAGAAAAGCTACAAAGGGCTCAAATCTGCCCTTAAAAAAATCCAGCTGACTGAAGAATTCCTTTTACTGACACATACCTTTTTTTTTTCCTTTAGAAGGAAGATGGAAACAACAGATGTTATGTCACACTTTAATAACTGGGTATCTTTGACACCCAGAAGGTGTTTTGATTTTAATTGGTAGTGCATCTGAGATCATTGTTCTCTGTGTTTAGTGAATGTTGCATGATAAAATCAGAACTAAAAAGCTAGAGTACAAATCAGGTCTGCCTAAGGTAAATAAGAGTGAATAGTAATATCTGAAATGTATATTTCACCTTTCATCCCAAGGCAATTTATGAACTTTAATACATATATAAAATTACTTATGGGGATGAGTTCCTCAAGCCCTAAAACACATCCACCTTTAGGTTTGAATATGGCATCTATTTAACAGCATACAGCCCTGCTACAGAAAGTGCCATGGGATTTTTAATGACCATAAGTGGTCAGAGCCTCCATTTTATGTCTCAGAGACATTAGAGATCATCTTCTAAAATATTGACAAGAAGGAAGGAAGAAGACAATCATTAAGAAATTTGACTCACTGATTAGAATCCTCATTGGGGTAAGTGGTCAAAGAAATTATTTTAAGGGCTTCCCTCCCGTGATTAGCAGTTCCACTTAATGGAGTAGAAAATATCATTATTTTTGTCATAGGCAGAAAAGTGCCTGTCTAAAAATGGCACCTTGGTCTTGTAAATATCTGTTCGCTATGTGGCTTTTGAGCAATATGTGTTGTGTTTACTGACAAAAACATATTTTTCTTTCTGTCAGCAGAGCAGAGGCAATATAGCTACACAAGGATAAACTTCATTCTAGTCTGTCTCAAACACTACTATGAGAATTTCCAGTTAAGTTCTTATTCTACAATCTTTATAGTTGGTGATGGTCTATGAGGTACAGAAATAACACAGTTTAATTTTCAGGCACCAGGCTGAATCTGCACTGTTGACAGAAAAATCTTCAATTGACTTGAAAACTGAGCAAAAACTTGAAAACAGGTATGGAATTTATGGAGCAAGAATAAGCCGGGAACACATAGGTGTCATTTTTTAAAAGGACACTTTTTTGATGATAACTGAATTTATGATAAACTGAGTTCTTGGATTGCAATAACTTTGTAAGGTTTATTATGGAGTTTGTAACTGCTGACATGAAGACAGAGCATTTGAGATCACAGGTGTATAAACATCAGCACTGGGTTTTTTTTAAACCTAAATTGTGACACAAAATTCAAATAGTTGTTTTCTGGAAATACTGAGTCTTATGTGGCACAGAATTCCACTGACAATATGAGTAATTACTGGTTTTGTATTCATTCAGACTGAAAAATAATATAGTTCTTTATTATTTACCCGTTTGCTCCTTCATAGAATATATTGCACAGTTATAGTATATTATCTCAAATTATTATTTATTGTTCTTAATATTCATTAATGATATGGGGCACTTCATAGACAGTACGTTGACAAAGTCCTTGCCCTGAAAAGCTTGGCTATGTCTGCACTGTGGCTGAGAGGAGTAATTCCTAGCTCAGGTAGATGTGCACAAGCTAGCTCTGATCGAGCTAGCATGCTAAAAAAATAGCAGGGTGGCTGAGGTGGTATTGGTGGCATCTTGGACTAGCTACCGGTGTCCAGTCCCTTCCAAAATCCTAGGTATGTACTTGGGAGGCCCAAGACACTGTCCATGCTGCCACAGCCACACTACTATTTTTAGTATGTTAGCTCAAATATAGATAGACCCTTTATTCTATGTCCCACTTCTGCAAAACTTTAGTCTTTGACTATTCTTCATCGTATGCACAGCTCCACTGACTTCAATGGAATTACTCATGTGAGTAATAATTACTTCTAAGAGTAGAGTTTGCAGGTTCTAGTCTATTCTATTCTTACACAAGCCATATATGTGTAATACCTTTGAAACCAGCCAATTTTGTAATAATTCAAATAGATTAGATGCATCCACTCATACACACACACCCAAACGTGCAGAAAACATTTAATAAAATATGTAGAGTTGGATAGTGCTTTATAGACACTTCCCTCTTCTAGAGGCAATGTGGTGTGTCACACAGGAGCTCCATGAGGTTTATGTTTGGCTCCCACTGGTTACTGCTACTGACAGCCCTAGCCTTGCAAAGTCCTTGCACTCAGGAGAGCACAAAGACCTGCACCTATACTTGGCTCCTTCATGGGTGTGTGCAAGCAGCGAGGGCTCACTGTTTCAGCCAATTGCATACCGACTAAGGGCAGGGCACAATTTGGTCAATGGCACACACCTGGAAAAAAAAACTTTTTAGCGTGCTTAAAACAAATCTTTCCAGTCTACAAAGAAAATTCATTAACATGTAAAGTTCATGCCTGTACCAAAGATCCATTAAAATGAAAGAGGGAGTGTTTACCAAGAGAGACATACCAACTTTGTCTGAAACTTTATAAAAGTGCTTCAGTTGCACTGAAGGAAGAAAGAGGAACAAATCTTGGAAGAATGGAGAAATGAAGTAAAACGAGTATATACTAAATAAGGTTATATGTGTAGTGTTTAGATACTATGGGGACAGGTATCTTAAAACATATCTATATATTTTATTTCTAACACATTTTTGTGAACACCTTGCTTTGTGAAAAGAACTGGATTGAAAACTCTGGAGATTGAAATCCTCCATTTTTCCACAGAACAGGTGCAGCAAGTGTAGCAACAGGGTAAGCTTCCCAAACTACCCAATCAGCATGCCTCAACCTGGACCTGGAGTGGCCTCCTACAGGCAGGAAATGCAGCTCATTCTCCCTGGTCCACTAAATCCTTTGTTTTGCTAACAAGGGTGCTAATTAATGCTGATTGTGTGATATTGTTTCTTGTGAGGCAAACTCCTGTCCACTGTAAAATGGAACGAGAATCAAACCCATTTCACATAGGCCACTGAATTGCCTTCACAAAGTTGCAACTTTATGTCTCCACCAGGCGTGTTTCCATTTGAACCCAAAAGGTGGAAGGCTGTATAGCCACAATCAAGCAAAGCATTTAAGCATGTACTTAACTTTAAACACACAAATAGTCCCATTGACTTTAATAAAATTGCTCATGTGCTTTAAATTAAGCATGTGTTTAGGTGCTTTGATGGATTGGGGCCTCATTCAAACTACTAATCCCTAAACCACCTTGTTCCCAAGTACAGTTTTCTTATGTGCTGGTTATACAGTATGTGATATTCAGCACCTTTGAGAAAGACAGACAGACAGAGATTGTTTTCTGAGTACTAGAGTTTAAGTTTAAAAAGCATGCAAAAGTTATACTAAAATAGAATAAGATTTCTAAAAAGTTAGGATAAATTTATGATAACTGAAAGGATGGATGTGATATGTTTCATGTACTTTATGCAAAGGCTTAAAAAACTCTGATGGAAGGCCTTGCACATAAACACAGATTCATTTCCAGTTCTGCATTATCTAGGCTATGATTAGTGACCATCTCAAGACAGTTTCATGCAAAGCCTATTAAGAACATGTTTAGCCTGAAGTAAGTAAGTGAATTAGTAAGAACAAGTTACAGAAGAAAAAGTGGGACCAGCATGAAGCAACCTAAATGTTATAAGCAACATCTGACACAAATTGTTCAAAAGAATATTTTCTTTGGGTTCAAGAAGGCACAATGTACTTTTAACTCAAGATGACCGTTGACTGATATAAAATATAATTTCTGGGTTTCTCCTAAATAGTAATAGCAAAATACTTCATATCATAGATTCATAGATTCTAGGACTGGAAGGGACCTCGAGAGGTCATCGAGTCCAGTCCCCTGCCCGCATGGCAGGACCAAATACTGTCTAGACCATCCCTGATAGACATTTATCTAACCTACATCATAAGATGGTGAAACTTGGGAGCCAGTTAGGTTAATAAAAATATGTAAACAGACATTAAAATAACAATAAATATATTATCTTAAACGTTATTGATCTGTATTTGAAAAGCTGAAACAAATCTGCCAGTCTTGTTTTATTTAATTAACTTTGTTGACATATTCAATCTCTGCAAAACTTAGAGCTCCAATTCAATAGTGAACTCTCCAAGTGCTTATTCTACAAAAGGGCCATCTCATTATGCAGCCAATTAAAGTGATTTGTTTGTTCATGATGGATTCTAATGCAGAGACCTGTTTTCTTCCAATAGTTACCTTATACTAAGAAGCCAAATTGGCACAACTTTTTAATTGCTACAGTTCCATAGGGAACAACAAAGAAGTTTGTGAAGCGGATAATTCATTAGAGCCCGTGAACCAACAACACAGAACATCAACCATATATACAACTTTCAAAACAAAAAAAGTTAGAAATGTTGCAGCATCAAAATCAAGTGTAAAAAATTAAAAAAGCCAGATACTTGTTTAAACCATTCCTGCTGCTTAAATGCCATATAAGGAAAAGCAAGCAAATCACTAAAACTGCTATACAGCTAATCAAAAACCAATGTTTTAGTCATGGATGTTCAAATACACACATTAAGAAATAAAAGTCTACACTGAAAAGTTCTAGCAGCATAGCTACATTTGTCATGGGTGTGAAAAAACACACCCCTGACTGCCATTGCTCTGCAATCATAACCACCAGTGTAGACACAGCTATGTCAATGTGTAGCGAGGAGGTGTGACCTCCCTCAGAGCGTGACAGGGAGGGACCACAACACGTCCACTGGTGGGCCAAACCAGGAGAGTAACATCCGCCCTGCTGGAAGCGGAAGGACAGGAAAGGGAAGTACAAAAGACAGGCCCCTGCAGCTCAGTTGGGTGGAAGTCACCACAGGAGACAGGTGTATCCTTCCTGCTGCTGGAACTCCCTGGGCTGCTGGCCGACCGAGACGCCAAGGAGCTGCTGGGGTGGCTGCCTGCAGACTGGCCAGAGCTCCCTGAGATGACAGATACAGGTACACCTGAAGGGGAGAGTAGCAAGTAGCTCAGGGAAACCAGGCAACAGTCTGGTTGGGAACTGGCCTGATACAAGATCAGTGTATTGCGGGTGGATCCCTGCTGAACCAGTAGCAAGCCACTGTTAGGGTCCTGGGCTGGGATGTGGTGGAGTTGAGTGGGCCTGTGACCCCCTGCAACCCCATCCCTGGGGTGGCAGTACTCCCCCTCCTTAGGCCAGGAGGCCTGTGCTCATCGGGCTCCCCTACCTGAGCACCATAGACCGTGCTTGGTGCTCATCCTTATCTGAACCTATAGACTTTATTGGTGCTAGGGTTGCCAATTTTGGTTGGATGTTTTCCTGGAAATTTCATCACATGATGTAATCTTTAATTAAAGATTAATCTTGAATTCCTGGAGACTCCAGGCCAATCCTGGAAGGTTGGCAACACTAACTGATGCTCACCCTCACCTGGGGCTCAGAGACTGCTTAACTGCTCTGGCCTGATTGCAGGTCAGAGCCTACTAAATGTTTGCTGCCCCGCCCAGACCAAGGGCCTGGGGCTCATAGACTGCTGTACTGTTCTGCCTGACTGGAGGTCTGGAGCATTAGATGTAGCTAATTCCCAGCTTTGAGCTAACCTTTACGGGTATGTGACAGCAAGGAGGCGTGGCTTCCCTCAGAGACTGACAGGGAGGGACAGCCATGCAGCCTGCACAATGGAATAGAGCTTCCGTCAACATAACTAACTTCATTTGGGGAGGTGGTATTCCTACAACAATAGAAAAACCTCTTCTGTTGGTGCAGGTTGCATCTGCACTATGGGGCTATATTGGTATAGTCTCTGTTGTGCAGACACATCCTAAGCAGTGGCAGAGCTAATAATCCACTTCCAAAGTGCAAGAGAAGTCCTGCTCTGTGAAACCTACGACACCAAAGTATTCTGGAGAAATAGGTCAGGGCCTCTGGAAGCTAGACAAGACCCAAGGGAAGTAGCATAAGGTCCACCCCACAGAAATGTAAATTTATTTGGGGGCCAAGCCCTAATGAGATTGTTTTAACAATGTGGTAACAAGTCAATCCTTCTGGTGACTATGACAAAGGGGGCCTGATTCTCCATTGCCCTACACCTCATGTAGTCATTTACACTAGCGTAAAGTCCCACCAAATGAGAAGGGGGGGAGAGGGGATGTAGTACATCCTCTGTGCACTCATTTTACTATGATATCTCTAAAAGGCACAGGGGAACAGAGAATCAGGCCCAGGGATTTTAAGGGCTTGTCTAGATGGACAGTCAGTGCATGGCAAGCCACAGTATAAAGCTACAACGCAGTAGTGAGCCATGCACTAGCTACCCGTGTGGACCCTGCTACTGAGCACCAGAAGTTCCCTAGAGCACTTTGACCTACTCCTGTTTCAAATAGCTATAAGTCAGTGTAGTAGGGAACCTCTAGTGCACAGGAGCAGGGTCCACACAGACAGTTAGGGTATGTCTACACTGCGATTAGACAACAGTGGCTGGCCCATGCCAGCTGACTTGGCCTCACAGGACTTGGGCTTAGGGGCTGTTTAACTGCAGTATAGCTGTTCGGGCGTGGGGTGCAGCTCAAGCTCTGGGACCCTCCCAAATTGCAGGTTCCTAGATCCTGGAATCCTGCCTGAGCTTGAATGTCTGCACTGCAAATAAACAGCCCCTTAGCCCGAGTCAGCTGGGAAGGGCAATCCATGGGTTTTTAATTGCAGTGTAGACACACCCTTGGAGCCAGCAGGCTAGTGCACTGTAGATTGACAGCCCAGCTTGCTGTGCACGAACTCTCTGTCTAGACAAGCCCTAAAATTCTGCAGTCCTTTCCCTTTCAGCATTATGCCTCTGTGTGAAACAATATCATTGCTATTTTTGTAGGCAAAATTAGGATATAAACATGTTAAAATGTTTGGCAGTAGCTCATGAAATAATAAAATACAGTTTTGGAATTGGTGAATCCAATATATTGTAGATGCTGTATTGTGATAGAAGAAATGGAGTTAATACAAAAAAGAAAAAAAGAAAAAGAGCTAGATACGTCTCATTAACAGCTTAGTGCTGTATTTGCATTTCTGTTTAATGCTCAAATATTGAAGCACTGCAGATGAGCCATAACTTTAAATTCTTTAAAAATAAATAAAAATTAGATAAATGCAGATGATATGCAAATAGTCACCTGGAATCAGCCTATTGTGCAGCAGTTAACGAGAGCTGGAAATTGATGCAGGTGCTCATGAAAAGCCTTTCCTATAGTACTGAATGCCAATGTACTAGTTCCTTCTGAATCTTTCCTTGAATTTATTATGCAGGATATACGAGGTAAACTCAACTTGTGGCTCATTAGCTGGGAAAAGCTGATGCATCTGTAGGTGGGGAAATACATGTAGAAAATTGCAATCATATAATGAAGAGACAAACACAGTATAATTGCACAATACTTGGGCTATTATAAGAAAAAAGAAATAACCTTTTCTATTTCCAGTTTTGCTTGATTATTGAATAAAGTAGGAATATCACCGGCACTTAAGATCATATTTAGATCTTCTAAAAATGACTCCTCCTAGAGCAGAAGAGACAGTTTCTTCATTTAAACTACAGATTCCAAAAGCATTTTAAAAATCACCCGTTCACTTTCAGTTTATTTCCTGTCCCGATATTCCTGGATTGGTTGTTAGTTTTGAAAGATATTTATGCTTTAAAACCATCGTATTTATTTCCTTCCCTTTAACAAGTAACTATAAAATAAGTATCATTTTCCTACTGTGCATTTTGCGTGTCAGAATAGGCAATTTAAATGTGAAGCTTCAAAACACTACTAATGCTGCAATTTTGTGATAAAACACCTCTCCGTTTTCAGTGCCTCTTGCTCTATTTCTTCATTCCTAATGATTTATTCTATTATTTCTTTGACTGTAATAGTTAGGGCCCTAAGTGATAGGCTTATTTTTATATTTACCTCACAAATTAATTTATTTTAATAATGGCTGCTTCTACCTTTATTTGATGATCAGCAAAGGGGAACTGAGTGGAAGTCCCATTTTCCCCAGCACCTTTTTGAGATTGTCTCTCCATTCACTCACTGTGTATGAAACCTGAATACTAAGCTGGTAGAGCTCGCAGTTTGCCATAAATGTCTCCAGTCTCATTAGAGTGCCGACCATTGCCTTCTATACTTGATGACAAGAGGGAAAAACTGTCACAATCACTAACATGAAAATGCAAGTAATGATAGAGATTAGAGAGTTTGTTGATGATTAGCTCAGCTTCATATGCTCTAAATCCTTCAAATGGAATGAATTCAGTTTCAAGAAAAACACTGTTGCTCAATAAGCTTACCCATCTCTGCTCTCCTCACAAATATACTACAAGCACAAGTAACCTCTCAGTACTCAGTGTGTGGTATACACAACTGCAGGCTATGGGATAATACATCTGCCTCACTGAGGTAAAATGTAAATTATCCAGCAACCTGCTGCTGTTTGAAGATATCTAAAGACCATTTAAATTTTAAATAGGCATTCAAAATCCAGAGGAGATACCACCATGCCTACTTTATAAATATATTTGCACTGAAAACATTCATGGAAGAATGCATTGAACATACTGGACATTTATAGAAGTACAATGTACTTTGACAGGTTAAAAGGGATGACTAACATACAAAAGATTTAGTCTGAAAGCTAGGACATCTGTAAAAAAACAATAATGCACCATATACATACACGTACTGTGTGTGAAAAATAATTTGGTGTATATAATAACACTAATAATATTTAGCTCTTGCATAGCACTTTTCATAATTCAACCTCAATTAATTATTACCATCAATATTCACTCTTACAGAAGGGGAAACTAGGGCACAGAGACATGAAGTAGCTTTTCCAAGGTCATGCAGCAGGTCCATGGTAGATCCCAAGGTCTCCTGGTCCCTAATCACTACCTCCCCAATGTGGCTGCTATAAATGCATTTTAGCCAGGATGTATAGCTATTAAAGCTAACAGCAATATTTCTCTCTGGATCAACTGGCCTGTATCCCCATGAAGGAGCCTAAGCTCCACCAGCCTAAAACATGATAGTCCTCTAGAGTGCTCCTGAATAAGGGACTTCCAGTCCCATGCCACAGCAAATGTAGTTTAAATGTAACCCCACTACTGTCTTTTTTTTTTCTTTCCCTTTTTCACTGTAAATGCATGGCTTCCATTGTGGAGACACACAAGTGTACAGTGTGCCTCCCCCCTCTGCCTGAGTTTGCACAGAGCCTACAGTGATCATGCTGAGAAACGTGAACTGCCCCTGTTCGTTTCGGTGTGGTCTTAACTCAGATGCCTGATTACGATGATTTAAATGTCGACATGTTAACACCTTCATGGCTGATCAAAGCATTTAAGAAAGGAAAGGGATGTTCCTATTAGGAAGCTCTGCACAATCTGCAGAGACTGCTCCTTTTGGTGGACCAGCACATTTTTTTTTCTCACCTGAGAAGGAGCCAAGCTCCAGGAGCCTGGTAGAGCACAGCAGGAGCTCCTGAGGCCCACTGAGAGTAAGCCAAACCCAGTAGGGCATCCAACGCCCTGGAAGCCAAGTCCCAGGATGAGCATGTATGATTATATTTTGAAAATCTACACTTTCTACTGAGTGGTGTCTCATTTCAGTATCTCAAGTAGTGGAGCTTGGCAGAGTATCATGATTGTTTACCCCTAATATGAATCTTATGTAAATATCATTTTTAAAAGCAGGTTTGAGATTTTTCTGCCTTAAGCTAAATTTGAGGGGGAGATGGGATAGAAAGCCTACCAATTAAATGGGAATAGCCATAAGGCCAATACCCATCTGAGGTCAGGGGTGTTGGGGCAGGCATAGGCAGGTAGGGAGACTAGTTCTTACAGGCTTTGTGGGGTGATGTCCATGGAGTACCACAGAGGGCCTGGTTCCTTGTGTGAATACCCTGAGAGCTGGAAAATTTTTGTAGGTCTCAGAACATCCATGAGTTGGGAGGGCTATGCCCCATGCTCACTTCATATGTGGCCAGACTCTAGCCATACTTCATGACGTGTCCGAAACTCTGCTGTCTCATGATGACCATTTTTTAATATTTCGCTTATAAAAATTCAAAATTTTTTAATGCCTAGCTTTCAGTATCCCATGGGTTTTCTTGTAGGGAGACCTGAGTCTTCAGAGAGCCTGAAATAATAGCCTTGAATTTTTATAAGCGAAATATGAAATGTAATTTTTTTTAGAGAGTTCATTTGAAAGAACACATCAACTAGAATTTGTTCCCTTTGTCCAAAATAGCCACCTTTGTGTTCTCTGATTGCTGCCATCAGTCACAGGTCATCCCATCTCGGCCATCACTGACACCCCTTTCCCCACAACACACACTTTCACTTTTTAGTTCATTCATATTGGTTATTGTACGGCTGTTCTGACTTTTAATTCATCTTTGAAGATACAGAATCATGTAGGAAAAGGCTGCACTTCATATCATCTCCTATCCAGTGCTCAATAAACAAAGATTGGTCATTTTCTTTTTGAGCTGAGTTTGCACAATGTCCTGAAAAGAGAAGGGTCAGCAACAGAAACAAGAGAGAGAGGGTACGTCTTCATTACCTGCCGTATAGGCGGGTAGCAATCGATTTATCCGGGATCGATATATCGCGTCTCGTTAAGACATGATTTATTGATCCCCGAAAGTGCTCACCATCGACTCCGGAACTCCACCAGAGTGAGCGGCGGTAGCACAGTCGATGGGGGAGCTGTGGCCATCAATCCCGCGCCGTCTGGACCCCAGGTAATTCGATCCAAGATACTTCAACTTCAGCTACGCTATTTGCGTAGCTGAAGTTGTGTATCTTGGATCGATTCCCCCCCCCCCAGTGTAGACCAGCCCAGAGATTAGCACTTGAATAAGCTATTTGACCTGACTATTGAATACTAGAGGCAATGGCTGTACAAAATGATATCTCAATTTTACCACATTTTCCAGCATAAAAATGAACTCCAGAATAAATGTGGAATAATATAGTTCTGTTTTAACAAATCTATTTGACCTCTATGTCATATGATGACATTTTAATTTCACTGCCTGACATTTAGCAAACCCTTAATGGTTTTGAACAAGTTAATGATAAACAAAATGTTTTAACATATTTAACTTGAATATATACAAACAAAATAATAAATAACACCTTTTGTTTTAGCCTATAAAATGGACCGCAATAGTGATTTTTAATTTTATATTCAGTATTTATCCATAGCCTTATGAGTAATATCTCCCTAAAAAGAATGGGAATTTAGTATTAAGGCCAGGACAACAATAATGATAGTAAAAACAAAAGAAAAAACTGCCATGAATATGCTTCAGAAAGTTTAGATTGGTATGATAATCATTTATATTATTCCTATTGGTGTAACAATCATTTATAATATTTTGCAAACTTCTCTCTCCTTCATACCCCAAACCTGGGAAGCCACCTTTATTGGAGTGATTGTACTATGATGTCTTTGCTGATTTCCTTCATTAGAATCATATCCCTGCCAGCTCCTTGCAACATATCCTACAGGAACAATTCTGAAATACTCTCATTCATTTGGCATAATGGCATATGGAAATTTTCTGCAACACTAATTACTATGGTTGTAATTTTTAGCCAAAAATGTCAGTGTCTAGGATTTAATTAGTCTGTAGCAGGATTCTTAAGCTGACCCTCTAGGTTAGTTAATTTGGCAGCTCTTTTTTCATAGAACATTGTCAAATCACATTTTAGCAGATTTTATTTTTTTAAAAGTTTATTGTTGGGTAGAACTGGTTGGATAATACTTACAAGTGATTGCAAAATATTTTTGACAGTAAAAGCAATGAGGTCAGTTCCTGAATTTTTATGGGGTGCTAGTGTTTATTGTTCATGACTATTTGGGTTACTATCAGGTATTTGTGAAAGCGTATGCAAAACTCAAAAGTAGAATGAATTTTTGCACGATTAACTATTCATCCAAAATTCTCACCAGAAGTCATTCATTCTTTGCAATTCATTATTCTCTTTAAGAATTTTCAGGCATCCAAATAAGAAGTGGAAAAATTACCAAGTGACTTAGGTAACCTATCACATACCACAAATATCTATCAACAAATAATGAAAGTGAACATTCCACAGGCTGACATATTTTTGTATGGACTACTTGATGAACACTTACATATAACAAGTACTTTTGTAGAAATCAGGACTGGTTTGTAAATGAATCATAAATAGGAAAAGGACAAAACTGAAGGGAGTATTGTTACCAAGAAATAATTCCACCAGCTCTAATTGTTTGCCACCCTTTCTTAGAAATGTGAGCTCTTTCTTTTCCTTCAGACTTTGGGCATGAGCCAGCTCCAATGGAAAGACTCCCATCTTCAATGGAAGTTAATTTGGCACCACTGTCCTCTTCCATTAAAGCAACATTAAGTTTTGACTCTGTTATGAATGAAGATGTAGTTCACTTAGCTATATTAACACATTTGAAACTTGTACAGTACCATGCCAGAACATCCTTGTTTGTGCCTTGACATTATGGATGATTCTAGGAATAATTTTTATTAATAAATGGCTCCTGCAGAGCCAACAGGAGAAATGTAAAACATTGTAACATTATAAAGCTAAAAGCAAAGAAGTGTAGAAAATTAGCGATGGGAAAGTCCTAATAGGTCATTTAGTTCTGTTCTGTTCTGTGTAGGGTCTTATTCCACCCTCCTCACTGTGGTATCAGAGTGCCTTCTAGTAGTGCACTAAATAAATGACTAACATCTGTCACATATGGTTTGTTCTCTCCTCATGTTCTTACTGTTGGGGAGGGAGGTAAGATGGAGGGAGGTGTGGGGGGAATTGTGTATGCAGTTTCACAGGGTTCTTTTTTGTTTTTAATATTACATGCTGCTCTGTATTTATGTTAGAGAATGCAAGGTTGAAGAAGTCCACCTTGCACTTGGAGCAGAAGGCAGTGAGGTTTGTGTTGTTCGTTCCTGGGGGAAGTTCCTTCCACAGTCTCAGACTGGCCCATCAGAAAGTTCTGCCTGATGCGCAGATGGGTTTTACCATTCTGGTAGAATGTTTCATTGTGCCTGGGGAGCAGAGATGTTGATCACAGTCTTCATCCTGGACCTTGAGGTGATCTTTTAGCTGATGTAGGACATGGAGCATCCTGAAGATAGGGCTTGAGAACTTGAACTTGATTCAGTACAGAGGGAAGCCAATGTAGACAGTGAGTGGCAGGTTTGATCAGAAGACTTGTTTAATTCATTGTCCTCTAGGATTTTCCCCAACAGTACATTTTCTAGAGCTTCCACAAATTAGGCTGTGAGATCTTTGAAGCAGGGTTCATCTCTTGATATGTTGTTGTATAGCACCAACCCCAATGAGTCCCCACCATGATGCGGGGGTGTGTGTGTCTCTGGGTGCTCCTATAATATAAATAAATATTAATGAAAACAACTTCCCTTAAGAGTCTGGCCACAGGGGTATCATAGGAACTGCTACTCTGCCACTATGCCACCAAGGGATCTCTCCATTTGGAATGATCCTTCCATAGCTGGCTATGCCAGCATTTGAAATACTTTCTCCCAGCAATGCAAAATGTAAAGCTGCCACATAGCCAGGAAGAGTCTAGCTCCTTATCTTTATATGTACTTGTAAAATGTCATGCACACATGGTGCTATATAATAGTACTTTTTCATTTAATTTCACAGGATCTGAGTGGTATTTTTTAAAAAATGACTGACCTGTAATCGAGAGGACTTCCTCTGGTGGCTTGTATTTTTGGGCCTAAAATTTTTGCAGTGATCATTTCATTATCTAAAGATCTGAAACTTTATCATACTCATCTTGGTTATTAAATTTAATTAATAATTTAGCAACTTTCCCTTCAAAAAGACCATTGACCAAAACCATGTTTTCTTAGGAAGATTTCTTGCTTGATATTCTGTGGATGCATCACAGCAGGTGCCAATCCACCATTACTTCCAATCTAGGAAATGAAAAGTTTCCTCTTCCATTAGCACAATGAGTGCCTAGTAACAATTTCTGTTCTCAGGGGCAGTTGTACAGATACTCCTGATGACCTCACAAACTTGGAAATTCAGGACTTTCTGGAATTTTTACATGGTTCTCATTAGAGATGGGTTTGAACCTAGATGCTAGAACCAAATATACTCAAAGTCTGGGGAAGTTCAGATCTGTATCCATATCTGGAGCATGAGGCTCAGACCCGTTTCTCATTCTAAACAGAAATCCTGTTATAAAGTCAAGTCTCCGCATATAAAGGCAGAACTGTGGGGAAGAATTTTTGTTTGTTCAGTTTTACCTTGACATGAGCCAAAATATTCCTTTTATTCTCTTCTCTTCTTTTATTCTCTTCTCTTTCTTTGTGACAGTTACTCTGCTAAGAAGTTACACATCGCTCTTTCCTGTGGAGAAAATTAAAAACAAGCTTTCTGGCAGTTCCAGCTCTGCAGCACATTCTAGATACTGAATTGTGTCATACTGTTTAAAAGACGGACTACAATACATCTCCTGAAATGGAAGAAGCTGTGACTTTTTAAGTGCAAAGGGATCAATGAAAGGATGACAAGAATATGGACTTGCCTGAGGCTGCTCTTGACACACAAACCCGGACACTGTTACTAGCTGTAGCATACTGTAAGAGTCGGGAGTTTATGGCTGAGATTAAAAACTATAAACATGAACATAGCCAAATAGACTGGGGGCATGAATCTTATATTTGTGAGTACAATGGGCACTCAGGTGTGCCAAATGGAAATGATCAGCTAAAGCATCCACTCTGGCTGAGCTCTGCTTGGTGCTGGATTGAAGGGAGGACAAAGGTGGTTTGGCTTTACTTTTGCAGCTTCTTGAGGCCAACTGGAGCCTGGTTTCCTGGAGTCAATTAGAGCAGCATCAGGGCTGCTCTAAGTTGTGTCTGGATATCTATAGCTCAAAAGGACTGAGTTATAGTGTTTTGGACTTGCTGGAGAGCAAAAGCCTTCTGGCCACACCTCCTTTGCTGGGAGACAGGATGATGCAGAGATTCTATGGCAGTTCTGTTTCCTCTGTTGATTCCTCCTGTGTTGGGGGAAATAGCAGGAGGCTGGTTAAGCAGGCTTTACTATCCTTTTGCACCTCTGGAGTAGCACAAACATATCATAGTGGAGCCAAAGATCTGGCCCTGAGGGTCTGAATGAGCATTTCTATGATTTCTATGAGCTTTGCACACGCAATTTAGGCAAGAACTTTTTAAAAAAATAGTCTCAAATTCCAACATAGTAAAATAACACAGATAATTTTTTAGGTGGTATTCTATTTAAATAACATTAAAAGATGTATACTAAGCTATGGCAGGGGAGATGAGCTCAACATCGGAAATTTCGATAGAATGGCAAGGCAAAAGCTGAGATGTATGTAAGGGAGAAACAGAAAGGAAGAAGAAAGCAGTTGAGGTGAAAAAACTTCAAGGCATTGGCTAGAGATTAGCAGTAGGAACCAAAAGGAAAGAATGGATTTTGGTGAGATGTTAGAGTAAGAAGTGACAAGATTAACCAAGAGCTGGGGCATGTGAGAGACTGAGGGAGAAAAGTAGGGTTTGACAATGGAGACAGCATGAAGAAGATCCTTAGCTCTAAGCCTTAAACTGCCTTACCGGTGGGGAGGGGTGGGTTTACCCACAACTAAGACGTAACTGGAAGCACATGACTGAATTGTCCCCTGCTTTTCCCGGGTCTGAAGTGAAGATTGCCTTCTGTTGCTGCTGAAATGCTATCTAACGGGTTCTTCTCTGCTTCTGCAGGAGTTCTGAATTGTTTTGCTTCAGCTGCCTACTCCTTACACATATTAAAGGAAAATAGTATTTGTGTCTGTCAAGGGTATTAAGCTTCAGTGTATCTTTAGGTTATTTATTTTTCTGCATACTTGATCGAGTTGTTCCATAAATTTCATTTTGGGTTTCTGTTTTTAATCTGTGATACTTTTCCTTACATTTTTTCAGAAGGATAAGAGCATAAGAACATAGGACTGGAAGATACCACCTTCCTCTCTTCCTGGTCAGAGCCCAGTTCCCTGACATCGCAGGCAGTCACTTAATATACAACTCAGTTGCTTCCAGACATGGTCTAGGTGCAATCTTAAATTTGGTTTTGACTAGCTTTCCCAGAAGTATCTCAAATGCCCAGGTCAAAGTCTTGAGGTAAAATTGCTGGATGCACCCAAAAAATAGTGTGATGATGACTCCACTGGGAGTCAAGACTGTTTTGTAGTCATTTAGTTTAGCACAGATCAGATTGGTTAGGCCTTACAGTGGTATTTTAAGAACCTAGGAGGAGTCCGCTAGCTTCTATTGTATGTGCAAGACACATTTCAGTACATTTCTCATGTTGCTTGACTTCTCACTTAGAAGATGAGCTGCCCTCCAGGATTGATGCCTGGATTGGTGATTGAGCATTTTTCAGTATTACATAGGCTTCAGAAACCCTTGATGCCTTTGTGGGATTTTTGGAGGCCTCCACTTCCACTAGCTCCCACCCCTCAAGTACACCATTCCCTTTAAGCCAGATCAGAGTCCAGGGCACAGCCGAACCTGTTGTACACCCTGGTGTTTGCCTTATTTTGTGGATGTGCCCACCTTAATGCTTTACTGGCCTCATGTGTTGAATGGTTGTGGTAGGTTTCTAGTTCCAAGTTTATGTCCATCACTGGCAATTCTATTGCACCACCAAACGTTTAGGCGCCCACATGGCGCCAGCCATGTAGCAGCATTCCTTTGAACACAGGCTTCAGAATTTGTTGGTCTTCCATTCTACTGATATGTCTGTACAAGAAAGTGACCGAAACCAAACCAGTGCCGATAAAGGCAGTTGCTGGGTTTGGCTTCAAATATCCGAGAGGGCAGAAGAGGGAGGAGAAAATGGAGGAGGAGAAGGCATGAGTGTGGAGGAAGTGGGAAGGAAAGTTAATTCTGGAGAAAACAAGGTTGGGGGATGAGGCAGCTTAAGAGACTTCATTGTGGATAGGACATAAGCACAGGGGCCCAGAATTCTTATGGATAGGAGAGGGATAACCTACTGTTGTTTTAAGGGCTTTTTATTGTTAATGCTGGTTTTTTTTTTCCAGTGAGCATGCTTGGTGGGAAATGTGTGTATGTTTGGGACCTGGTAGCTTCAGGGC
Organism: Chrysemys picta bellii; assembly: GCF_011386835.1. Lineage (NCBI taxonomy): Eukaryota > Metazoa > Chordata > Testudines > Emydidae > Chrysemys > Chrysemys picta. The sequence goes on along the minus strand of NC_088791.1, from coordinate 85,695,515 downwards.
ATGTTTGTTTATATGTTTAAATAGAACATAGTTTGCCACTAGTGAGTTATACCTAATACTAGGTCAGCTTACTTTTACTTTCTCAAAAGTTGTGAAATCGCTAAAATGCAGGAAACTGTATCTGGTTCTTCATCATTTTCTGGGACCCAATTCCGATGTTCCATCATTACCTATTCATCCTTGTGTGCCCCTATGGATCTATGCAAACTGCACACATGCACTTTCCTTTGTTGGCTTTCAGCTTGCTTGAGGGTATGAATTAGCTTCAGATACATTTTTTTCTCACATTGCCATTCTCTTCCTCACACTGAATCTCACCACCACAAGAAATGCAATGTTCCATCATTGCAGGATGTTAAGCTCTATCCCAATGACCAAGGCCGGCTCCAGCATTTCTGCCGCTCCAAGCAAAAAAAAAAAAAGCCGTGATTGGCGGCGGCAATTGGGGAGAGGGGGGGAAAGCCGCGATAGGCGGTGGCAGTTCAGCGGCAGGCTCTTCACTCCTAGAGGAAGTGAGGGACTTGCCGCCCCCGAATTGCTGCAGGTGCCGCCCCTCTCCCTTGGCCGCCCCAAGCACCTGTTTGTTAAGCTGGTGCCTGGAGCTGGCCCTGCCAATGACCATTTAAAAATCAGTGAGCTCTCCCTCCTATACAAATGAACTTTAACCACTGCACACACTTCTCCCGTCTTGCAGAGCCCTGGATTTGTTTTATGTTATTGGTCTTACTTGAAAAAGGAATTGGCAGTTGAGATGCTTGTGGACTATTGCTCTTGAGCAGGGGAGGTGATTTAATAATCCAGTCACTGAGCTCAGGACATTCTGATCCTTTCACATGCAGAAGCCCTGACCCAAGAGTAGAGATCTATTATTACTCCCTTAGGACAAGGATTGCAGGGAAGTAATTTCCTTTTACTTGCTGGTAACTGTTGACCATTTAAAATGAGTGCACATGGTGGCAAGTACCATATACTGTCATATGTGTACAGTTCACCATATCATTAGAGGATAAATGAATGGATGATTATTTCTACCTCACTCACCAAAGAGCAGGTTACATGGTAATCACTTATGTGGACCCACAAGGTGTAATTATGTTTACAGATCTCAATACTGAACACCTGACTTCCTCCCTAACATTAACAGGTTTTTTTTTGTCTTTGTACTGTACACAGTACTTTCCAAGAATTCCATTAACCTGAGCATATTTGGGGCTCATCAAGGGGAGGGGAAAAAATCAAAGGCAAGAAGGGTCAATGCTTCTTTCAAAATATTTTTATTACTAAAACTGTAAAGCTTTCCAAAATTGCCTTCCATCCTTTGCTGGATTTTTTTAATCACCACCTTCAGAGTCTGGAAGAAAAGGTCTCTGCCTACAAGGCTTGGGTGTCTACAAGTCTATCACAAAGGACCCAATAGACTTTGTGTATCCAGAGTCACAGTCATTTTTGTGCTCCTTCAAGGTGCTTGTTCTGCCTTCAGTAAAATCACCCCCGAACCAATCAATCAATAAAAAAAAAAAGCAGAGAATATGAATCTTTCCGAATCGATAACCCGTACAATAATTACATGAGTATGCTAGTGGCGCTCAGCATGTCAAAGCAAATCCCAAGAAACATGATCTCAAAACCTTTAGAAACAAGTAGAAAATTATGCCATTTTATCGACGTGTGCATCTGCAGGAGCCAGTGTCAAGATTAGATGGTGTGTGGGTATATTAAGTCTTCAGTCTATAGCTTTTCCTTTCACAAAATAGGTTTTTATACTTAAATGCATGGATTGTCAGGCTGATCAAAAAATTTTCCATTGCCTGTTGGAGAAGTAGAGTTCAGAGGTACTCGTGACGAACAAAAACATTCAGTCTCTGATGTGTAGGTGTGTGCCGAGCCCCCAGACTAACTATTCATGTGGCACACAAAGAGATTCATGGGGCATCATTGCAGAAAGGAAAATTCTTAGGCCAGTTACACAGCTACATGATCACACTGTACACAAAGCCCTGGTCATAACTCATAAACAGCTTGGTTGGGAAACTCCAAATTTGGTCATGAGATCTGCCTTCGGAAGCAGGGTGCTTCCTATTCTTAAAAGCACTTTGCAAGTGCATTAGGAACACTGAGTAAAGCCATGTTAGTTTGTGCATGAATTAGGGAGCATCTACTGACCCCTCTACATGTTCCCTAACTAATGCATTAACGCTATGGGCTTTTCAAGACATATGCGACCTTCAAATTCCTAAGCATCAGGTCATAGCTGTGAAAGTATACAAACCATTCAAATACTACAGCTTTTCTGAATTTAAGATGTTTGCATCCTATGACTGGATTTCTTAAAGTCCTAAGGAAAACCCGTTATGAACAGTGTCAATTCATTTATGTAAGATCACATCTTACAAAGACGGTACCAAAGGTTATGCTCACTGGAAGTTCGGAGGTTGGCTTAAGCACAGGGCCAGAGTTTTGGTCATTTGAGTTTTCAGTGTGAGGTGTTTTGTTTCAGTTTAGCGCCGATTTATAATTTTCTTGCTTTCTAATGTTTTGATACATAAACAATGTGCCAGATTTTTGTCCCTCACCTTGCCTGCTTTATGCTGCCTCAGCAATGCAAAGTAAGTGGAAAGCTGCCCTAATGGGGCAGTCAAGGATTCCCTCAGCAGAGGAATCCTTCTTCCAACGTAGGGGCCGTGTTCAGATCGGAAGGGGACACCTGTAGTACTGCTGTAGCTGCCATAATTTAAAACAGCCCCTACACTGCTTCAAATTATTTTCAGTCCCTTTCTGGCTCAGGACCAGGGGAGCAGAAAGGTGCCTTAGAACAAGCTTTCCCTTCTCCCACTCACCTCAGCTGCATCTAGTATAAACTGGTCACAGCTGAGAATCTGGACCTGGATCTTTTTCTCTGTGAGCTTTTCCCCCTTTTAAGTTGCTGGTGCTGTCTTAATGTTAGCCTTAGCCCAGGGTTTTGTTTGGGAACACACATTTATATTTACATAGCTATTTCAAACTGATAATGTTACCTGGATGACACACAGACATTTCTTTGGATTCAAAATGTAGTGAGATGTAAGCAGTGTACATTAAAATGTCACCACAGCTTGGCTGTCCCCTTCCATTGTGAGGCACTCCAAAAAATTTGTTAGCAGAGGGGAAACAAAGTTAGAATTAGAAAAACAAAACAATAATGTACAGCAAAAGGATCCCCCTTCCCCTTCTAAAATGAACATGTATAAAGGTATCACACTGAAACCCAGTTTATCAGTGCAACCCTGAAATCAAACAGCTGCTCCACACTGGAAAAAAACACTTGTCATTCAGGCGTTCAACTGTATCTTGTTTATGAAGATGCCTGGCTCTTAGAAAGTCTTTGGAAATAAAGTGAACTCAGACACTACCTCTATTTCCTGTGTTCTTGGACTGCCAAGGAGAGTGAAAAAATTACACTGCTCTACTGCCAAAATGCTTCTGAAATAAATGTAGTCAAACTTTACTAATTCTTGGTTTCCATGTTCCGTGACCGTCAAAAGGGTCTTGTCCCATTCTTCTTCATGGAAGGTGATCTTGTAGCCTGCAACAACATTGATGGTTTGATGGCAGCCCTCAACATCGTTCACGATCCAAATGAGTGGAGACTGTTCATTGATTCATCGAAGACGAGTCTTAAAGCTGTTTTACTGCATAATGGCAATGTTTTGCCATCAATTCCAGTTGGTCATGCAGTCCATATGAAGGAAACCTATGACAACATGAAACAACTTTTGAGGTGCATAAACTATGACCAACATCAGTGGCAGCTTTGTGGCGATTTGAAGGTTGTTGCTCTCTTGCTTGGTTTGCAGACTGGATACACAAAGTACTGCTGTTTTCTCTGCGAATGGGATAGTTGTGCAAGAGATTCCCACTACATCAAGAAAGATTGGGCACTCCGACAGTCATTGGAGCCTGGGAGGAAAAGTGTTCAGCATCCACCACTTGTTGAATCACGGAAGATTTTGTTACCACCCTTACACATCAAGCTGGGTCTGATGAAGAACTTTGTCAAGGCCATTGACAAAACACAAGCAGATTTCAAGTACCTCCGTGGAAAATTTCCAAGGTTAAGTGAAGCTAAGATAAAGGAAGGTGTCTTTGTTGGTCCTCAGATTCATGAACTTCTTTGAGATGATGCATTTGACCATGCACTGCGTGGCAAGGAAAAGACGGCATGGAAAGCCTTCCAGTTAGTGGCAATAAATTTTCTCGGAAACAACAAGGCAGACAACTACAGGTTGTTGGTGGAAAACCTCCTCAAGGCATACAAAAGCCTTGGTTGCAACATGTCACTAAAGATACATTTTTTGCACTCTCTCCTGTACATTTTTTCCTACCGAACTGCGGAGCAGTGAGCGACGAGCACGGCGAGCGATTTCACCAGGACATTGCAACAATGGAGAAACGCTATCAGGGCAAATGGAGCCCATCAATGCTTGCAGACTATTGCTGGACAGTGACAAGAGATGCTCCATTTAATGAATACAAGAGACAAGCCAAGAAGCGCCGAGTAGACACTGACTAGGACTAAACTATGTACAGAATAGTTTTTTGCCTTTTGTTTCATAATAAATTTTATTTATATAACTCTTTTGCTGATTTTTAAAGTGTTACATAAACAGGACAGGTGAAATATTATCATGTAAAGCAACCATAAACACATGAAAAGACCTAAGTTTACAATTTATGATTAAAACTCTACTATCTACACAATATACATAGACATAAAATGTAAAAACTGAAATATCTTAGAAACAGTAGCCAATCAGTTGTTTTAATTGTCATATTTGAATTCAGCACATCAAAATACATAATAAATAGCACATTTTATCTCTGAAGCAGACGACTTCTCAAAAGTTGTAGACCAGTGTTATTGAAAAGGAAACCTCCCACAGTTATAAATGGTTGCCCTTTGATCATGTTTCTGGACAATCAAGTCACAGCATCTACAGGATTTGACCAAACAGTGAGTTTGGTCCTGGATGTGAACAAAAAAGGTTTGATATGAAGAAGGAAATAACCATTGAGTTTTAAGATTCCTTTATCTTTTTTTTAATTTATTTTTATTCAGTGCTCCTCTTCTTTTTCAGGAAGAAAACAGCCCCATAGCAACATTTAATGCCTTAACTTAAAGCTTTTAATTTCTCTCAGTATTTCTTGACAGGCCACAAGAGCTTGATCATCCACCACCCCATTTTTTTTGGTCATTTTATATATTCCCCTCCCCTTTAAATCTCTACCAGGTTTCTAGCCAGGAAATAGTAGACAGGACACACCAGGGAAGCCATTCATATACCTCTTTAACCAGCTGGAGGGAATCTCTACTGAGGGATGACAAATCCGCCCCCCCCCCGCCCCCAATGGGCCTTCCTTAGGGATGGGCTTCTGCCACAGTCCGAGGCCCTACTAGGGCCTGATTCTGCCTTTCTTACTTAGATCGAGTAGTGTCTTAGGCCCCCATCCTGCATGGGAATCATGCGGCTGGAGGCGTGTGCTCATACAGCACCCTGCTTAAGTGAATGGGGTCTGCCCCCATAGTTTTCCTTCCAGTATTGGGGCCATTGTCTGCAAGTACCGCCACTGATTTCAGTGGAACTACTCATGGAGAGACATGCTATTTAATCTAGGGTTCCAGATTCAGAACCTCAGAGGGCCACAGACTGGGATCGGGAATCAAGGCAGGTCTCCCACTTGGTAATGCAGACCATTACCACTGTAGCAAATTAAAAAGTTTATTGGTTGTAATTTTTCATCTTCCTTTCATAAACAAGGAAAGAATTAACGTGACGTATGTTTTAAGGTGCAAACGGTCAAGTAAAGTTGGACTTCTATTAAGTATGAAAGGCAAATGAATCCTTGAGTTGAAGCTCCTGCCAAAAAACACTCCCCTGAAACAATAAAAGATGCATTTGTTAGAAGAAAACACAAAAGCTTGCAAAGTTTTTTGTTATGAGATTCAAGCTTCTTGTTGCTGTCATATAATCATTCAGATAAAGAATGTGGCTGGTGAGATAATGGGGGAGGGAAATTAATATTTGCAAATAACTATTCATTGAAAAACTGCCAAAATTCACAACTAAAATTATTAGCAAAGAACTGTTTTTGACCAGCTCTAATAAATAGGGTAACAGATGGCCCCAGACTGAATCACAAGGTTGCAACTGACTCAAGGGGATCTGCTTGCTTATGAACAGCAGCTGAACATTGAAAGTGGATTCTACCATGGGAGTCTTCTTTTGTCTTAATGTATATCATTTTTATTTTCTACTCTGCATTTTTTTTTGAAAAATCTACTCACAAGCTTGCAAATGATTCTTCACCAGTTTGTATTTTGTACCACTTCAAAGGCCAGTATAGCTTTCCTATAACCACTTCCTTGACTGTGTACCTGCAGAAACATAGGTAGCTCTGGAAATAGGATTTTTGTTAATTAACTAGTGCTCCCTCTCTTGGCTGGATGGCATCAGTGGATCACAAAGCTTCATATTGTAGGCTTTATTGTATTCATTTTGCAACAACTGTGTGCTGAATTTGTTTAAAATCCTGAAGACACCTGCCAGCAGAGTATTACAACTGAAGTACAAGTCAAAATCACTTCCTGATCGAGATGGTCCCATTACCTGTCGAAGTGGGGACAACACAGACACAAGCCTTATCATTTTCTTTGTATTTTTTAATAAAATATGACCATTTATTTTACTGTCTCTATTGAGACTGAGTTTCACTCATTTACCCTGGTGTAAATCCACTGGCATCAAAAGAGTTACTCTGGTATTTAAATAGTGTAAAGAAAAGGTGTTTCAGGCCAAATATGTCATAATGTTGCTGGAGATTGATCTAATGCTAAGCACTGTATTCATTCTACATTGCTCCTCTACCCAAAGATTTGCGTACAGCTCAGAGAGGCTCAAAAGCCAAAAAATGTGATTCTGTTCTAACTGGAGTAACAGCTTTAATGCAGCCATACAATTACAAAAGAATCTGTGCACAAATTGAATTCAAAAGGGAGAAATATTGATCCAGTTCAGTTTCTTATGTGACTGAAGAATTTGATCTTTCATAAAACCTTATGATAAATGAAATACAAGCACAGTATTAGACTTACAGTGTTACAATCTTTGATTTATCCTACCACTGTTTGTGAAGACTTTTTTATTTATTTATTTCCATGGAAAGAACACTAAGCCACTGAAGAACTAAGCTAGATTTCTTGAAATTGATGAGATCTGTGGATCACTGTTACAGCTTCACCCTTTAAGGGAGTCAGACGCTCAACTTGCCTGTGGCTGGCTCCACTGAAGGGAATGAACCATCCCAAGTTTACCTGGGGACAGTTAACTATCTAAGTAGCTGAAAGGCAGTTAATTAAGTAAGCAGCAGCTGAGCCTAATCAAAGACTTAGGGCACGACTACATGTAAAACACAGCAGCGGCACAGATTCATGCGTGCAGCTGTGCCGCTGTTGTGCTTCAGTGACGGTGCTACTACACTGACGGGAGAGGGTCTCCTAACGGCATAGTTAATCCACCTCCACATTGATGGGAGAAGCGCTGTCTACACTGGAGGTTAGGTCATTATAACTGCGTCGCTCAGGGGTGTGGATTTTTCACACCCCTGAGTGACACAGTTATACTGCTGTAAGTTTATAGTTTGGCCTAACCTTAGGAGAGGCTTAGTTGGAAAAGCTCTTGAGCAGAAAGGAAGCTCCTGCAGAGAGAAGCTCTCAGGGAGTCTGAACTAGACAAAAACTCTCCTGCTAGGGAGATCTGGGAGAGACCCTGAACAAACAAAAGAGAGACTGCAAAAGCAATCCAGGCAGTGGAGAAGCCTTGGCCCTTACAACAGAAGCAGCTGCTGCTGCTGGAGCCTAGAAACTTTTGTTTTGGGACTTTTAAATTTTATGTGGGCTCTGAGTTAAGAGCCTTTAAACCATTGTACAAGTGCTCCTTTCAGAAGGCTTTATTAAAGGGAGATATACAGCTGTAAAGTTAAGTGTTTGGCTTCTCCTTGTATGGGCTGCTTAAGGGTATGTCTGCACTGCAAAAAAAAAAAAAACACAAAAAAACCACCACCCCGGGGCAGCGAATCTGAGTGACTCAGGCTTGTAGCACTCACACTACGGGGCTAAAAATAGCAGTGTAGAGATTCCTACTTGGGCTGGAGCCCAGGCTCTGAAACCCAACAAGGGTGGTGGTGGGGGGTCTTAGAGCCCAGGCTCCAGCCCAAGTGAAAATGTCTGAGGCAGGCCACAGCAGGGCCACACGCCACACTGGGGTGCTCAGAAGGCAACGGTGCCCCTTCTAGAGTCACCTTATCCGTTTTATTCATATTGATGGAACATGGATCAAGGAAGTGACATGCTGTTGTGCCCTCTTTGCTCTGTTATGACATGGGAACAGAGATAGACTCTTATATTTACAAAGATGGGACTTGACTTTTGAAAAAACATGATGAACAGACTTTCCACAGAACATTGAAATCCTCAGTAAATAACAAACCTGATATTTCAGAACGAATGCAGTTCTCCATAGCAAAGAAGCCTTGGCTGTTAACTCTTTGATATTAATTACTTTACCTGATGCTCTGTTGCCTGCTAAATATATTAGGGGCCATGTATTTGGAAAACAGTGTTATCTTGTATGTAAAATACAGAAGAAGAATATGACTCAGGCTAGCCTAGTGATAGCAAGAGCAACAAAATAGTCTACTGGGTTGTCAAACATAATGATTTGAAATAGAAACAGGAGAGTCTCTGCGTCCTTGGACTGATGGAGCTTAGGACAAATTGAATCCACTACTAAATGCACATAACGTAAAATAAAGAAAAACAAGATCTACTTGCTCCAATTAACCATAGGCATTCTTTACTACACAATATTTGATAATTTAACACCATTTCATGTTTTCACCTTTGGATACCTCTTCTTGGTGGGGTTCTGGTGCTAGCGGCTTGTACTGAGGGGTTGGCCAGGGCTCTTAGCTGAGCTATTTGTAGCTGGTTTTTTCACCCCATATGATCTTACTAAAAAGAGTACACCAGCTGTATTCCCATCTGAGTCTATTCTTGACACTTCTGTCAACCTGAATGGCCCACTTAAAACATCCCCTACTCCTCTTACTGCCTCTCTTCTTTATTAAAGTTATTCCTTACTCTGTATCTGCCTCAGTGTCTCTCTAACTAGAATCAGGGGATAGCCGTGTTAGTCTGTATCTACAAAAACAACAAGGAGTCTGGTGGCACCTTAAAGACTAACAGATTTATTTGGGCATAAGCTTTCGTGGGTAAAAACCTCACTTCTTCGGATGCCATTCTCAACTTCATCTTTCTCCTGTATAAAGTTATTCCTTACCCAGGGCTAGCTTCCTTATTTTTTACTGAAGGCATACATTATTTCAGTCTCTGCCTTTACCTCTTGTCTTGTTGAAACCTTTCCCCAGTGTCAGGTTCTATCACGTATGTACAACCATTCCCCATTTGTGCCAGCTCACATCTTGTTAAGTCATTCCCAACATTTCTAGGAGGATAAGAGAATGGCTACTTGACTCAAGGAAAATGAACTCTGACTAGTAAAGTAACTGGAAAATATGTTACAGAGAAACCAATCAAAAATTCCCATCCTCATAGGCCAATTTTATTTCTGCCCCAAATCATAAGGTAAGGACCCAGAGAGAAAGTCTCTTCTTGAATATAGGGCATGCTCCAAAGTCTGCTGTTTCCTCATGACTGAACATTAGTAAGTAGTATTTATTTGACCATTTATAAAATAGTGCTTTTTTACTATTTAAATTATTAGCTCAAAAAAGGATTGGAGATTTATCTAAATAAGTAGAAATCCAGCGTTGTTATAATTAATGTCAATTTGGGACAGCGTATTGAACTTTGTGCTTCAGGGATTATCCCAATGTCTAACTATTAGAGATCAGTATGAATGCTAATGTGGGCGCAGAATATTCCATAACTGCAAAGGCAATGGGGTCATATCACTCTCCTGCCCCCGATTTGCTGCTTGCCTTGTACTGAGCATGCTCAGCATAGGCATGCGCATGGGGTGTGCCGGGTGTGCCCGGGCACACCCTAATGCAGGGGTGGGCAAATGGCCCCCCTCTCCAGGCGCGGCAAGCCGCGGGATCTGCGCTCCTGGGCTGGAGCGCCCGGCCGAGCGCAGCAAGCTGCCGGCCCCTCTCTTGCGTTCCTCCCTCCCCTGGAGCCCTGCAGTCACGCACGCAGCGCTCTGGGGGCCAGGGCTGCACGTTCCCGTGGGGAAGTGTTCGCCTCTGCGGGGAGGCAGACATCCTCCCCCCTCTCCTGGAGCCATGCCGCCGCGTGTGCAGTGCTCTGGGGGCCGGGGCTGCGCGCACTCCCGCGGGGCAGCGTTTGGCCCCACGGGGAGGCTAGGAGCCTCATCTCATGCCATGGTAAGGGTCCGGGGCTAGGAGGGGTTGAATAAGGGGTGGGGGGAGTCAGGGGACAGGGAGCAGGATGGGTTGGATGGGGGTGGGATCCCGGGCGGGGGTGTTAGGGGCGGGGGGGGGGGTCTCTGGAGGGGGCAGTCAGGGAGCAGGTGGGGGTTGGATGGGGCATGGGAGTCCCGGGGTCTGTCAGGGGGTGCGGGGTAGATAGGGGTCAGGGGACGGGAAGCAAGGAGGGTCCTGGGGGGACAGTTAGGGTGGTCTGGAGGGGGTGGTCAGGGGACAAGGAGCTGGGGGGGATTGGATGAGTTGGGAGTTCTGGGGGGGCTGTCAGGAGGCGGGGTGTGGAAAGGGGTTGGGAAGGCAGGGAGCAGAGGCGGCAGTATGGGTCGGGAGTTCTGGGGGTTCTGTCAGGGGGCAGGGAGCGGTTGGATAGGCGTGGGAGTCCCGGGGCGGGGGTGTGGATAAGGGTCGGGGCAGTCAGGGGACAGGTAGGAGGTAGGGTCCTAGGGGGGCAGTTGGGACAAGGAGCAGGGAGGCTTAGATAGGGGGTGGGGTCCTGGGGGGCAGTTAGGGGCAGGGGTCCCAGGAGGGGGTAGTCAGGGGACAAGGAGCAGGGGGGGTTGGGAGTTCTGAGGGGGGCAGTCGGGGCGGGAAGTAGGAGGGAGTGGATGGGGCGGGGCTAGGGCGGGGCTCCCTGGGTGCACACCCTAATGAAATGGGCTGCGCACGCCTATGATGCTCAGTAACATCTGCTGAAGCCACTGCCTCACTCTGCCCCCCTCTATCTGCAGGCATGGGTCATCTCCACATAGCCGCCTGCTATGGGGTTCTTACATCTTCCTCTGAAGTACCTGGTACTAGCCACTGTCAGAGACAGGATACTGAACTAAATGGACTTTAAAAAAAACAGGAGTACTTGCGGCACCTTAGAGACTAACAAATTTATTAGAGCTTATGCTTAGTCTCTAAGGTGCCACAATTACCCCCGTTCTTTTTGTGGATACAGACTAACACGGCTGCTACTCTGAAACCTAAATGGACTTTGAGTCTGACCCAGTCTGGCAACTCCTGTATGTAAATACAGGAAATGACTGATGATTGGACTGATGACTTATATAGCTGAAAACCACAGAGCATTTAGTTTAATGTATAAATAGAAGTTTTTACTTTATTGATGAACATTACCGCCATGCACTGTTTTCTCCTCCCATAGGAAGAGGCACAACTGCCACTGACTTCAATGGGATACAAGTGCTAACTCGAGGGCATGGTGCACACCATTGAAAATATTGGAATAGAACACAACAGAAAAGTTGCCAGGTCTTACTCTTGAATATCAGTTCGGAGATGGGTCAAAGTCCTGGTTAAAATGCCAATCAACTTCTAGCTGTGAAGATCATATTCCAGCTTCACGAGTAAAGTTATCTATGGAGATTACAGTAGAAACCAGAGTCACTTCATGCGTTTCACCACCAGGGGGGGCCATAGCTACAACCATGAATGTGTCCTTGACTTGTATCACACCAGTATCTTTCCCGCATCTAAAACAAAAACAACTTAAAAGGGCTTTTTTTGTGTAATTACCCAAACTGAACAAATTCCTCCTCTTCCCCTCCATGTGTCCTGTTTAATAGCTAATATAAAACACACCATGCTATCCTGGTGGTACTAAATGCACCTCAGAAAGCATTATAAAGCCATATCCACAAAATAAGGACAGGCTATGCTGTTTACTGCAAATGAAGGGGGGGTAGTGGAGGGGAAGCTTTTCACTTTGTTATTAATAGGTAACTGTCTCCATCTGAAGCCTCTGATGCTGTCAGAAAGAGCTCTTTTCTAAGGCAAATAGATGCCTTATTGTCATTCTAAATGTTTAAGTTTAAAATCACTGTCCTTGGAATTTAGTTAAGCATTTAAGGAGTAGCAAATTAAAATTTACATTCTCAAATTACTGGAAGAAGGCAAATCCCTCAACTATCAGTCAGTGAAAAATGTTTAAAGAATAAATTGCTGCTTCCGTATGTCATCTCCTTCCAAACAAACAACCCCGCAACAGCAAGATGCAGTGATCTGCGCAAGAGCCATCCAAGAAAGCATTTATCCTCCAGAGGCCATCATGTTCAATTCGGCAGTGTGGGGAAAGAGCAAGTATGGATTGGGGAAGGGAGGAAACAGCCAATACATTCAATATATACTGCGTATTTACACACAAGTGATCAGGTCCCTTTTCCTTTGTTCACATGTTGCGGCCTGATTCTCCACTCTGTAACTTCACTTTTGTGCCCTCACAACTCTGATTTCAGCAGAGTTACCCAGGCAGAGCACAGTAGTGATTCAGTCCTACTTTATTTATCGAGGCTTTCTGTGACTCTCCTTTTGTCTGTGAAAAATGAATACTCTTCTGTCATTGGGGTTGTTTTGTTTTATTATATTTCAACAAGACACAAGAGCATTACCAACCAGGCTTGTTGTCTATTTCTTCTCCCTCTGTGCATGGATACATTCATCGTTAATTCCCACCATCCCTCGCAGCAGCAGTCTCTCAGATCTCAAAATTCATTTTACTCAAATCTGGTAAATTTCAACCTGAAATGTGCTGTGGACAAAGGTACAGAATGGATCACAATATGGGAAAGTTCTACTGCTCCTCAACGTTTCTTCTCTTCCTCTTGGGGATGGGGAGGAGGGGGACATGGAAACTGTCTGAGACCCCGAAAAGCAGCAGGTGTGAATGGACCAAATCAGTCTCTCTCTTGGTCCAGATTTTTTACTGCTTCCTGTTAGCACTAGAAAACTGCAGGGGTCCATTCAGACACAGAAAAAGCAGGGGAGAGATTGTGACCTGAAACAAAGCACTGGGTAATGGTGCCACCAGTGAGTTCCATTGCATAGCCCCTCTAAGCGGGTATGTAAGTCACTGCAACCAGATAGGGGCAGTGAAGCCTTTAGCTGCTTGGCCATAATGACAGCGCTCTACCATTTTCTTTAGTGACAGTCTAGGGGGTCCCTAATAGCTAGAGTTTGTCCAGACACCCAGTTTTTCCCATGAAACATTTTAATTTTTTTCATGGAAAAATTTCTGAATGAAATGAATAGACATTTTCATTTCAATTCAAACTGAAATTTTTGTTTTGTTCATTTTTTGAAAACAGAATTTTTTTTTTATTTTGGATTTTGGATTTCCTCCCTTTTTTTCCACCAGTGAGTGCAATAAAATGCATGATAGCTGATGGTTGGCTTTTTTTGGTCACTTTTTCCTCCTATACATTTTTGTTTTTTATTCCTTTTTCCATTCCAGAGTTTCAAAACTTTCTGTCCTTTTGAAATGTTACAGAGGGGCAAAGTTACAGTGTTTCACTTTTCCTTTTCCCATTCTGTAATTTTTACAGAGCTTAAGAAGTTCTGAAAAATTACAGAGTGGAAAAAGCGGGGGAGTAAGAGGGAGGAAACAAACTCTGGACATTCTTCATTTCATTATTTCACTCCCAAGGAAAACGACCAGGAAATGGACATTTGGAAGTTTGAATATTTGACATTTTTCCAGTTTTCAATTTGAAACAAAGCAAAATGAAATTTTGAAACAAAACAATCAAAAATTCAAAATAATTCATTAAAAAAAACATTTTCCCCTGAATACTTTTGGATGAAAGTCTATTTTTGGCCAGGAAGATTTTTCAAAAACATTTCAAGCAGCTCTAGTAAGGGCCTTATCACTGGTGCATGACTTAGCCAGTGGCAGAACAAAAATCATTGTGGGAAGGACAAGTCTATAGATCTGCTTGTGACTCACCGGTTGAAAAGGGAAACAGTGCATTAAATTGTGTTATTTTCCAGGAGTGCTGATGTAAATGTAAGAGTAGCAGTGCTCCTGAAATGTTAGGACGACTCTTCCTACCACACCATTTCAAAAATAATACTTCCCTGTTTCTCAGAGCATGTTTAATGCCATACCATCATTTGTAAACCGGAGGAAACTGTGTTTTAAAATGTTTCCAGTGACGGAGGGATGTTTAAAAGTGGTGAGAAGTAACTATATAACATTCCAGGAGTGCTGGCACACAGTGCTCTGGAAAACAGTAGGATCTGAAAGAGAAAGGGAGAGAAATAGGAGCGGGATCTCTGTTTGGTTTCCAAGCTCTATCCCTCATTCCCCTAGGGAGAAGGGGATATGGTCACCAAAGGATGCACTGCGGCTGGGAGCAAGCCGCTCAGTTTAGGAAGACAGACTCATGCTAGCCTAGTGCGCTAAAAATAGCAGTGTGGACTTTGCTGCACTGGCAGAGGCTCGGGCTAGCCACCCATGCTCAGACTCTGAGCCTCTGCCTATACAGCAATGTCCTTAGTGCTATTTCTAGCATGCTAGCTCGAGCCCCACTAGCATGACCCGGTCTAGCGGGGCTGGGAGTCTTGCTCCCAGCTGCAGTGTAGACATATCCCTAGAGGCAGCATCTGGGAGAGAGGAGCAACTCATGTAACAGTCGAATAATGTGCATTAGCCAACTGAAGACTCACCAGTGAGAGTGTCTGGAGGGAGTTTCAACCAGCCCCCTGGGGCTTGAGAAAGGCTATTATGTGGTGTAAGGCCTTTGAGCATGGATGCTGTGTAAGTAGAAGCAAGACTCTGGAAACCCAATGTTTTCCCCTTTTACATGGAAAAATACTGTATGTAGTGTCTACACAATGTAACAATAGACAGTGGAGTGATGGTGGCTTAGCCTTGAAGCATCTTACCTCTTGGAAGATATGTCATCCCTCTGATTTGTGAATCCAAGGAGAAAAGTATTAGTCCATTTCACAAGACATATATTGAATGTATTGTATATTTAATACACAGAGTTCACTAGTGCAATTGTGAGGTAGAAATCAATTCAGCCAAGTACATTCTGAATTATGGAATGGCCAGGGCAGGACCTTAATTTTCCCCTCCTCGTCCCTTGTGCAACTCAAACTGTCCTTTATAAGGAAGAATCCCACAGAGCTGGGGAATTATACAAACCTAACTTTTTCTTCCTCAATCTTCTAAAACAATATGTTAGACGATGGAGGATAAAATGAAAAATTAAACCTCTGAAAATTAAAGGAAACTGCTAAATACTTTCCCAAAAATCAGCATAAAGAAAGGCTTGCAACATATTCTTCTTTTTTGATTTTGTGCCTGCCAAGTGGGATCTTTCATTAATAGATCAAGTATAAACAGCCCACACAGCTGGCTCTGGTAGTTTTCAAAATATGATATACATAAATTTAACTTTATAATCTCATGATTAGTTCTACTGTGTGAAGAAATAATAAATGATGTAGTGTGTTATGCAGTCTTATGTGCTGCCAGAATATTTTAGTGCTTCACCAACTTTGATTTTCAGTGTGTGTGTGTGTATGTGTAAGGAGGATTTATTTGTCTCTCTTCAATCTGCCCCACCTCCCACTAACCCCACAAGGAAGCCACAAGCCCTGCAATGCTCCCAGAGCAAGTTATTCCTGCTCCAAGGCACTTGCTTTGCACTGGATGGAATTTTGACTCTTTGGGAGGGAAGTCTCCAGGTCAAATTCAGCAGTGATCTGTGTGATGCCCTGCCCCTTTAAATGGTTGGACACTCTGTACTCGGTGCAGAGCCTCACTTCCATTTGCTCCTGTTTGTTGCCAGAACAATAAAGTCACCACAGCAGACAGCTGTGTTTAAATCAGCTCCCCCTGCATTTATCTCCTTTGCTGCTGAGTCAAGATATAACAGTCTCTGACTTTTTTGGTCATACAGTGCTGATGACATGTAGATATATATATAGCTGTAGAATTTTACACAATTTTATGCATAAAACTGACAAAATACAACAAGAAGTTTTTCATCCTTCAAAAAAGAAATTATAATGGTAACATACTATTTAAATATGTAGGGAAGGAAAAGAAAGAGAGAGAAATGACAAAGACATGAATAGGTAAGTAGAGGAGTGAAAATTCATCAATTTTCCCCTAGGTTTTCCCATTTACATAATGTTTTTTGTTTATTTAAATAATTAGCAAAATAACACCAGGTGTGTGCAAACATATATGTCTTCTCACAATACAGCTGTGCAGAGTGGCAAAGTTCCATGCCTGTTGCACTGATTCCCACATGTGGAGGGAAAGTCAGGACTTTTCAGTCTCTTACAAGTAATTGAGCAGCCAGCAGCAAAAGTTGGGTTAGCATCTCTGTCAGATTCCTCAAAGTTCAATGACCCCTGGATACACGATTCTGGAGAGGAGGGCACTGAAGCCCGTCGTTTTTTAAAATGTGATATAGAACAAGTGACCAACAAGATGCTAATTTTGGACATGATCCAAGTGAATAAGAGTCAATATGGTAGCACTCAGCTATATCTTCTCGTTCCTATGATACAGATCCCAGAAAGCTGTGATCAGCTTATATCAGAGGAGTAGCCGTCTGTATCCACAAAAACAACGATGAGTCCGGTGGTACCTTAAAGACTAACAGATTTATTTGGGCATAAGCTTTCCTGGGTAAACCCCCCCACTTCTTCTGGGGTTTTTTACCCAGGAAAACTTATGCCCAGAAATCTGTTAGTCTTTAAGGTGCCATCAGACTACCCGCTCCTTGACACTATGGCCACTATGATGTGGATTTCCTTCCACGTAGCTCAATTCTCTCTCCCCTCCTTTTTAATATCTACATGAATAATCATAAGAAACCACAGATTCATCATTTGCCACCTACATGCAGAGTACTCTTTACTGTAGATCTCCTTTTTCTCTGATAGAGCCATCATGAAAGTGTTCTATGCCTGGAAGAAGGAAGCTGATGGATGAAGAACAGTTGGCTCAAGCTAAACCCAGGAAAGACGCAAGTAATGTTTGTAGGAAGGAGAAAATACTCTGAAGAACTTGCAAAAATCCAGTCCTTTGTCTATGATGAGGTTGTCAGTGTTGTGTGATCATGCTGGATTCCTGGATGCAGATTGCCAGAATGGTGAGGAAGGAAACTTCTCCTCTCAGATGAGGACTGTGACCCATCTTTGTGTCTTCTCCAGGTCAGAGCCACCACAACACACTCTACCTAGAGTTGAATATGACCATTTCAAAAAGGGCTGCAATTGGTGTGGCATCCAGCACCAACCAGCCTCATAAGCAGCAAAGGCCAAGGTGAACACATCTTTACCTTTGTTTTGCAAACTTCACTGCTTTCGGATCAGAAATCAAAATCTAGGTCATATTCAATAAAAGCCCTTTAGAGATTGGGGTTGGACTATATCAGGGACCGCCACCTCCTTCCAAGATTATAATGTTTCACTGGGACCATGGAAATGAAGAGACCCAGGTTTAAAGAGTTGAGGACAGTCTGCTCTCAGTGACCTGGACCCTGGGAGACTGGTTACTTGAAGAAATCAAACTGAAGACAAGCTTGATTGTGTTCAGGAGGGCATTTAACATGCAGCTTTTTGATAGATCCTTTCCTCAGGAATGACGCCTGTAAATAAATCTTTGAACATACAAGTGCATATGCTCCTGTAGAGATGTTTGTTAAAAGAAATTAATTTCTAGTGTTAAAAAAACAGAGATGTTTTGGGAGTTCCTCATTTCTCATGGATATTGAAAAATTACTCACCTCATTCTGCCTGCATCTAGGCAGTATTTTTTCTTTATCATCGACACAACTCAAGTCTATTTCTGTGCTTCCCAGAACATTTAGCTCTTTACCTCCGTTGAGCACATCTTGACATCTTTCTCTTCCCATCTCATAGCCTCGCTGTAACATATGGTCTACTAGATGTAGATGCTCAACTGCTTAAATATCTTTAAACTTGCTAGAATACAGAGACCCAAGTATATAACAGGTGCACAAATGAACTTCAGGATGAATGCACTGCTAACACAGAAGCATGATGATACCTCTCATAATCAGATTTATTCAACTATTCGTGTGGCGTACACCTGTGTTATGTTGGCAGTGCATTTAATTATAGCACGTGAGACTTCCTGGTTCCAAATGAAGATCTCTGTTCCCTCATAAGAGTACTTTTAGTTCCCCCTCCCACTCCCAGCTTTTGCATGGCTTTTGTGTGCTCTTCAAAGCGTTCATTAGCATATTTAGGAGACCTACCCACAATAGACATTGTAAATGTGTTAAATACAGACACAAACAAATAAACCTAGAGAAACAAATAGAAGTGCACCTTGTGGATTCTCAATGGATTTTAAACAGATGACAAAAAGGGAATTAAAAGTCATAGCAGCTTGATCTCTAGAAAAGTTAGCTGTGATTGTTAATTTCTCTCATACAGAGATCATTCACAATCCTCTCTAGAGGGTGCAGCCTTCCTCATGCTGTGGAGGCAGATGGATCAGAGCACTCCGTCAGGGGAGCACGACCAAACGACCCTCTCCTTCAGCTTCCTGCTAGATGGATATATTCCAAGGGCCAGATACTGGCTGTCGCCCCTTTGCACTGCTCTGGCAGCACAGGGGATAGAGCCATTCTAACATGGCAGTTAGGTATTTCCTTGAGGAATCTTTAGGTGGAATAAGGCTGGCATAGATGGAAATACACCATCTGCTTCTCCTCTTGCCCCTGGTATTGGGGGTGTTCCCTGGCCAGGCTGGGAGCAGGAAGAAGTCGAGCAAAAGCACTATGCACTCCAGCAGTCGTAGACCGGCACAAGAATCCTTAAGGGACTATTGTAGCTGCTGAAATTGGGAGCAGCCCTTAGGCCTGAGGACCAGGGAAATGGAAAAGCAACTTAGAGAAGCATGTGCAGACTGGGGTCCTGGCTCTAAAGTTCTCATGATTACTTAAATAAAAACAAAAGGGGTGAAATTCCAAATGATAATACAAACAATATGAACATTTTGTTTCTAAGAGTTTATGATTCTTAGGGAGATTCATGCACAAAAATCAAGAGGGTGGGTTGGATTGTAGAACACTTTTGTGGCAGGGTGTATAAATCCTGCACCAGTGGCAAAGAGGTTAAAGAGCTGCTGTGGGCATGGCTGGATCTGCCTTCTGGGCCTGTCAATTATGTCAAGGGTGGAATAAGGGTTTAAAGGCAGGAAGTTCCAGTGGCTGGGCAGTTCTGGGAGACAGCACAGTAGTTCTACAGATCCCAAGAGAAACTCATGGAAAGCTTCAGGGAAACTGCTCTCAAGAAGATCAGTCACTGATTCCCCATGCCTATGAGGAGGCAGTACACCTCTGGTACACTGGCCAGACAGAATAGGTTCGGCAAGCCCCAAAGTGAACTGGTAAGCATTTGGCATCATTACTGTCCATCTCGTCTGAGGTTATTAAATCTGGGACTACACAGAAAGGATTTGAGGGAGTAGAAGCCCAGAGGCCCCACCCTCTTCAAATACAGACAGACAATTTGGCTCAAGTTAGTATCATGGAGACCCCTATTTATGCAGACCAGGCTACACTGTGGAATTTGCAGTACCTAACCAGCAGGAGGTGCCCATCAGTAACCCGAGATTTGTGATAAGTCTTTGCAGAACAATAGAAACTAACAAGTAGGACATTTTTTTCTGTCTCCAGGTTTCACTACAGGGAACAATGAGGTCAATATGCAGTTTAGGGAGGGGGGGAAAACACTATAAAAAATAAAGGACTGACAAGATAAACATGCTTACAAGTTACCAATCAATGACGAATATATTTTAAATATACTTTCTAAAGTCAGGCCTTTACTAGATATGGATGATTCTCCTTCCAAATCAGAGGAAATTGACATATCCAGCTTATAATGTAACATAAAGGGTGACTGAATGATCATGTTACTGCTTTACATATTTCATCCACAGGTGAGGAGGCCTTTTCAGCACACAAGATGCCCATTGATCTTGTGGAGTATGCCTTGATTCTGGGGTGGGCAGTAGGGCAGTGCTACTCGTGGTAAACCTTTCACTTAGTTGGAGTTCTCCATTGCAATGACAGAGCTATTTAGCAATAGTAGACTTGGCATCTTTTGTCTGCTGCATCGAAGAAGAAGAAAAAGAAAAAAGAAGGCTGAAGGACCTTCTGAGACAGCTTAGTCCTCTCCAGGTAGACTCAGGCTGCCTTCCTGGTGTCAGTTCATGGTAGAACCTTTCCTTCTCAGTACAGGATTTAGGCAAGCAGAAGGAAATAACAGTCCCTGGGAGTTATGGAATTCTGTATTCACCTTTGAGATAAACTCTGAAGATTGAATACCAGCTTGTCTTTGTGTATTGTGCATGATGTTCAAGTGACAGAGTTCCTAGTGCAGACATTCTTTGTTCTGAAGTCAGGAAGTTGACATTAGGAGACAGAAAAGCTACTGAAACTAGGCTGATAGAAGAGGTTGGGCTCTGATGAAGTACAGGGCCTTGTGCCAGCAGATCTCTCCCATCGGGCATTCTTAATGGCTTTGCCAACAATATTTTGACCACCTTAGAAAACCATGGCCTTCTTGGGCAGTGAGAAGATACTAGCAATACCACAGCTGCTTACTCCTGTGGCTATGTTGTCAGACAGTATCAGCAAATATTTGCTTGTTATGGACTGTCATAAGGAAGAAGAAGAAGAAGAAAAAGGAAAAAAAAAAAACAGCCTTCTTACTGCATGCCAGGTGCCTAATGCCTCATATCTGCCTCTCCCAAAATTCCTGCTTATGGCTTATACAGCAGGTAACAAGAATGTTGCTCACAGCTAAAGTGTCATTTTCTGACTGAAGTAAATGGGACTTCTGCCGTATTCATTAGAAACAGTGGAGGGGAGGGGGAGAGAAGAGATTTTTCTAAGTCTTTAACGTATATGCTCAGTCACTATTTTCAAAGTTCATTACCTCATCTTTATCGAATACTGCACCACTTCTACTGATGTGGCAAACGGCAGTTCAATTTCAATTTGGGCATGTATTCTATAGCTTGGAGAAAACAGCACATTTGAAATCACCTGAATTACTATCATGTTGCTTCTTTATTTTTTGCAGTTGTATCACAGAAAAGCAGATGAGAAGATTTAAACCATTTGTGTGCCTGCATTGAGGAGAGGAGGAAGGGCAGAAGTTCCCTGCCAGGCTCAGATACCACACCAAGTTTCAGGCCTTTCTATTTTAGGGTGTGCAAAGAGCACACAGGCAAAGACTGCCAAATAAAGTTGCAATAAAACTTCAAACATTTCATTAGAAAACAAGATCTTCAATAAGTGAAAACGTGTAATGATATTCTGACAAATTAGTTCCTAGAGAAGCTTTAAATATGTGTTATCTATGATAAAGAATGATTCAGAAAATACCAATTTTTAATTAATGCGCCTTTGTCCTAGTAAATAGTAGTCGTTTTGTTCAACTTCAGATGTATATATTTAAACCGTTAAAAAAAGCTATTAAAAATCTCTCTGTATAAAGCATTGCTCCTTTCGACTAACATTAGAGCACTTAATAGAGTCTCCATGGCTGTTTTGTGTTCTTCCATTACTAGATTTTAAAAAATATTAATACATTTGCTAGGCTTGCGCTTAAACTACATAACTTTTCCTCACTAAAATGTAATAGACATAAACCAGTAAGATGCTGAAGTCTTTCCTATAACAATATTCAACCAAATCATGTAAAAAAAATGCATAGCTCTATTTTACACTGCTCCTCTAAACACTGGGTACAAAATAGAAGTGTTTTCAACTACATTTTAACCTTAAATAAAATCATTCATTGAAAGACAAGTGTTTTAGTTTCAGTCCTTAACCACCGAGAAATAAAAATTTATTTGAAACAGTTTTGTACCAGCTTAAGTACTAATGGTGTTTTCTTAAAAACATGAAAATGCTTGTTGTGGCACTCTCAGCTAAGGCTTGCATTTTGTTTGCTGTTATTCACTGCAACATATAAACCTTTATTCCTTTTCCTATACAGGGAATCGTGTAACTCAAAATGTTTTCCTGTTGTGACTGAGAAGATGAGGAATTATAAAAGACTAACACCACAATTTAACGCTTCAGAGAAACAGTGTATATCATTACTCCTCTGTAGCCAAGCACACTAATTAATATTTATTGCACCTGTCAGACCAGTAGCCATGGTCAATCCATTGCTGCAGCAGTTCAATGGGAGGCTGGGCACCATATTTCTCCTTGGCAGGCATGTTTAGGTCATCAACAAAGACAAAAGCCCTTTTCCCTAGTGGAGCACTGTAAACCCTCTTCTTTCTTCTGCAAAATTAAACCATTAATTTTATTCATGTTAATTTTCATCCTCATTTGAAACCGCAGGGAAAAAAAATAAAAAGGAAAAAATACACTTTAAGGGGAACCTGCCTAACATTATTATTAGAACCGATCCTTTTGGAATCCATGACCTTTTATTTTTTATCAGATGTGCCTTAAAGGTCACAGAAACATGGGGAGGACATAGTTATAAATCCACATGGAGTTTAATCAAAGATGGCAAGCCATTCTGAAGTAAACAAGCTAATAAAACTATTCCAGTTAAAACCTTTGTTAAAGAGTGTCAACAAAATTCTGCTGCCATTAAATGGAATTAATTAAGCAAGAGGGATAATAATAAATGAACTGCAGTATTGCACCGACAGTAAGCACTTTGGCACCCTGAGCTAAGACCTTTGTTCCAGTGCTATGACTCACTCCAAAGTGTATCACAGTGTGCCGAGTTACTGCTGAGGAGCTGCATTCACTCGATCTAATTACAAGACTATGAGAACTTGAAACAGAGGAAACTACAGAGCAGATTGCTTCTGTTCTGCCAGTTTGTGTCCTGATTACAACAAGAACACCTGTGACACTGTGAAACAACAGCATAAATGGAAAAAGTTGGGATATTACACCTTCCATTTCAGTACACAGTATAAGGACTAATTTTAATTAAATGCTCTGTAGGAACTTGTATTATTTCTAGAAAACCTATTATGGTCATCAGCAAAACGATACTCTGCTCACATTTGGGGGCCACTGGGTGTTGAGAAAGCTGGGCAAGGGAGTGCCTCTCATCACACTCAAACAACCCCCTCTGGCTAGTACTTGGAGAAGTGATTTGGAGCTCTAAAGAAAGCCATGTCCATACTGCTCATACTGGAAGGAGGGTCATTATAATTCAAGGATAGAAGTCAGTGTTGGGGAAATAAACAGGAGAAGAAATGGAGCGTGCCCAGAATTGCGAAGGAGTCTGGTCAATCTCAGTCTCTCTGAATCACTTGCAAAAGGGTTGTCTTTTTTCTTCTCAGGTTTGAAGATGAGATTTTCTTCAAATGTAAAACAGGCTTTAATGACTTCTAGTCACCACAGTTTCACAACAAACTGAGTTCAGTGCTTCTGGAATACAGCCCTCATTTTTACCTATCAACTGGAAGTGTTCTCCACTGTATGAAAACCACAGAATTATCATACGGTGCCTGATACAACATTACTCAAATCCTGTAATGTTTTCAAATCATGGGCTATTAATAATTTAACATAATTAATTCAAAACACTTCACTTGATGTGAACCAGAGAGAGATGAGGGGGAAATGATGCATATTCCACACTTCAAGGGTGGAATTAAATATGGAAAACAAGGAAAAGATAAAGAGCTGCCAACACTTACTTGGAGTGTAATTCACCTATTTTGAACTTGTTATAAATTTCATGTTTCGAAGACTTTCAACTAACTTCAGAGGCATAAATAAAACCCTTTCCTTTATCACAAATAAATGATTTAACGTGGTTATAGCTGTTTGTCAGGCATAAGAAGAAATGGAGGGATTTTTCAACAAAGAGAAAGAAAAGAAAAGCCCTGTACAAAACCTGTAAAATGCAATACACAGAGATTACTGCTGTCTCTTCCTCGGTCTCTAATGCTTACCAGTTAACAGTATTGCACTAGTATGGCTTTTGTTTTTACTAAACTTCTTCTAAAATAGTTTATTATTGCTCTGCTCAAAAAGGGCCTGATTTTCATTAAGGCCTGACCCAGTCTCCATTTTTCGGGGTGAAATTTTGAAGCCAGAGATGATTGCAGGTGCTCAGATGTGACACAATGAATTGCAGCTGCAAAAGTGTGTCTGCAAAAATGAGGCTAGAAATGAAAATCTCCCCTGAGATGTGCCAAATTGAAAGCCCTAGAAACTGAGAGCTTTACTCACCAGACAGGAACAGCATAGGCAGAAAATATTGACGCTTCCACATTTGCCCTTTTCCACAAGGAGTTACCTTAGCTGGTGAGAGAGTAGTGGACATTCCTCACATCCATTAAATCTTTGGCCAATTTCTTCTGCCAATAAGGGTGCCAATCAGTGCTAACTGTACTAGTATTTTTCAGAATGTGGACACCTGTCACTACATATTGAACCGAGACCAACTATATTCACATTGGCCATCAAAAAGGCATCAAGACAGCAATAATTTTGGTCTCTACCAACCTGGGCTGGGTGTGAACTGGTGATCCTGAGGTGAGAGGCTCAAAAGTGATTTTCAAAGATACAGTAATGAAATAAAAATAATACTTTTTACAGACAGACAAATTGAAAAAAAGAATGGTTACCATAGTAACTTTGATTCTTTGAGATGACTGGTTGAATGGACCCACTATTTCAGAGCCTTACACCACATCTTTGATTTATTGGGAGGAACTAAGGGGTATCCCCTCATCTACCTGGTAGACAGTAGTAGGACACAGGCAGGGTGAGTATTCAGCCCCAGCCTGTTCGGAGCTTGGCTGCAGATGGCACATGCATCATCAGGAATGGGGGGAATCCCTAAAGGCAATGCTCAAGTGCTAATGGGCTGATATATACAGGGTTTTTCTTTTGTTCGTTTAAGCAAAAACTGGCAGAATCTGTCAACCGAGTCATAACAATAGCAGTTCAAGGGCAACACTCGAATACATTTCTAGGCAAACATCTCCCTCTTTATTACATGATGAAATTTCTACTTGGCAATTAAAAGCTCAGTCTTTCTCCCTAAAAGTGTGTCTGTGTGTGGAGGAGTGGCGGGTGGGGAGATCATACTCTGAGTCATCCTACACTCCGCCAGTCATCTAGACACAGGACATGTGCTGCTTGATGTGGCAACAGTAACTGACACACATTGGTCTTAAGGGAGCATGTAGCTACTGCAGTTCCGCCTGCCATATTCTGCAAGCCCTGCTAGAGTGCTAACAAGCTCATAAAACACTGTGTGGTAGAAATTACATGTAAGCATGATAGATTAAAAAGTAGCTCTATTACAAATCCCTGTCTGGCTATCATTTCCTGTTATTATTTTTCAATTCATCATCATCATATATACGGTCATATAATTATCAAAATGAAAGAATCTAGTAAACAGATTAATTTAAATTCTATCCTAGGCTGTTGTTTCCCATTTTGGGGAACTGTTAGCTCAACTGGGTGATCAGGATCTGATCTGAAAGAGGTTGGATGATGTAGCACTGCAGAAATATCAAGAGGGTATTTCTGATGATGGCTTTCTCTCTTTCTCTGTGTAATATGTCTCCCATTGCAAACAGGTCAAGGCATTAATCCTCTGTGACGACTAATGGCAAGCCCACTAGTCACCTGGATTATTTCATCGTTACTCTAGAAGAATATGGCTAATGCCTGGAACTGAGAGTCTGGAGAGGGAGGCTATGCCTACTTTGTCTTGGATTTCCAGCATGACAATAGCCAATTCACCTTCTCTCTCTCCTCTTCAAATTCCCTCTCTCTGTAAAATGAGGGTAATAAATTTCCCTATCTCACAAGAGTATTATGAGTATTAATTTTTTGGTGCTCAGACCCTTATAGGGATCCTCACATAGGAGGCATTATATAATGGCAAAGTATTATTTTTATTTTATCACTTTATATTAAGGTTCCATTCATAAATGGTATGTAAAGGATTAATAGATCTTTTAATAAATGGTTAATCAATTGTTATCGATTGTTATACTATTCAACTGGTCAAAAGATTTCTTATAATTTTGTCTTATAATCAGCAGTAATGCCTTCTGCAGATGTGTTTATAACCATCTCTAATACATTACTCAGCTCTGTAACACATTTATATCATGTACTAATAATTTATTAACACTTTATAAACCATTTATAAATCAGAACCTTAATATAAAGTGTGACCTTAATATAATTATTAGCTGCCTTTTCCCTTATAAATTAAAAAAGTCTCTGCATATTGTTGTTTGGTTGCCTCCTTACTTTCCTTTTCCTATCTAAAACTTCCCATGTTTGAGACATCTCTCTGTGAAACCATATTGGCCACTTCTTGCTCCTTGCATTTTTCTTTTTCAGTCTGTTGCACCTTATCGACGGTGTCCTTTAAAGACTCCCCAGATTCCTTCCACACTGATGGGTTTTATTAACTCCTCACTTTGACTCTCACATGATAAGATTTTTTAAATTTCCCCAAATTAGTTTTCCTGAAATCTAATACTAATGGTATTCTGTGAACTAGCTCCTTCCTACAATAAATTAAAGGTGCTCATGGAGAATGGTGCCAATATTCCCTATTATTCCTCATCAGCCACTCCCCAATTTTTTTTAAAAGATTGTTTTACAGTTATTCCATCAAACTACTTAGTCATATGATCAAATATCCCCTTCACTTGGGTATTTGACTAAATGTCTAAAGCTTTTAAGTATTTGGTGGAATAACTGAAAATGGTTATAGACAGATTGTTTGAACAGATTTTTATATAAATAGGCAATCAGGTTGATTTCTTATTTGATGGTTCTGGTCTTCAGTTCTGCTAGGGGGATGCATCAGATGTCTTCTTCTTTACACTTCCACCCCGTAATGGGTAGCTCCTGTGAGGTTTCATTGTCACTGGAGGTGGGCTGAGGAGGCAGTATTTAGATCTGCATTTGGATTGTGTTCAGGCTTTGATGTGAGCATCTCAAGGATGTGATTGTACCTTCTTTTCTGTCTGGAATGGGACTAGATTCTAGAATGTTGTGGACAGTACTGGAAATTAATAATAAGGGTGACAGGCTGGATCAGGACAAGGGTTTGGGATAGTTTACATAGAAAGCTTGAAAGATGTCCTCACCAGATTTCAGTCAAAAATGGTGGAAATGACATCACAGAAATGTAGGGCTGGAAGGGACCTCAAGAGGTCATCTCATCCATCTCCCAGTGCTAAGGCAGGACCACGTATATCCACCCCTGAAAGACGTTTGTCTACTCTGTTCTTAAAAACCTGCAGTGATGGGGTTTGCAACCTCTCTTGGAAGTCTATTTCAGAGCTTGACTACCCTGGTTGTTAGAAAGATTTTCCTAATCTCATACTTAATTTTCCTTTGCTGCAGATTTAAACTGATTACATCTTGTCCTGTCTTCAGTGGACATGGGCCTGGAGATCACTGTGCTCTTTACAACAGCCCTTAAGATATTTTAAGAATGTTATCAAGTTCCCCCTCAGTCTTCTTTTCTCAAGACTAAACATACCCATTTTTTTAACCCTTTAGCCATAGGTCAGGTTTTCTAAGCCTTTTACCATTTTTGTTGCTCTTCTCTGGACTCTCTTCAGTTTGTCCACGTCTTTCTTGAAGTGTGGTGCCCAGAATGGGACACACTACTCCAGCTGAGGTCTCACCAGTGCCAAGTAAAGCCAGACAATTACCACCTTTGTCTTACATGCAACACTCCTGCTAATACACCCCAGAATGACATTAGTGTTTTTTACAACTGCCTCACATTGTTGGTTCATATTTAATTTGTGAGCTACTCTAACCCACAGATCCTTTTCAGCACTACTGCTGCTTAGCCAGATATTCCTTATTTTGTAGTTGTGCATTTGATTTTTCCTTCCTAAGTGAAGTACTTTGCACTTGTCTTTATTGAATTTCATCTTGATTTCAGACAATTCACCTATTTATCAAGGCCATTTTGAATTCTAATCCTGTCCTCCAAAGTGCTGGCAACTCCTCCTAGTATGACAGTGAGCAATGGATAATTACTCTTTGAGTAGAGTTTTTCAACCATTTATGCCCCCATCTTATAGTAATTTCATCTAGACCACATCTCAGTACATGGGTGGAAATAAGATTAGCTATCCTTACATGATTTCCACCATCTTGGGCTAAAATGTCATGATATTTTAGTCACATCCAAACCAGAAATTGAAAATAGTTCATTCCAGTTTAGAAGGATCCAAAATCAGATATGATCCCAAATCAAAACCACAGGCGTCAGCTCAGATCAAACTGACCCCACCCAAAGCTTGAATTGGTTGGATTTAAGATGGTATTTTTGGCCTCTCTCAGATGTTCAGCAATTGACGGTTGTGGTGGTGGAGCTGTTGCCCACTGACACCTCTTCTTCACTCTGTGCTTGCTGGAATATCAGCTTCCAGTTTCATGCCTCAGTTCAACGGGAACCTCTTGTCAGGCTGCATCTTTGCTCTCTGTGACTGTGGAGGCTGAGTAAGATTTGGAGATGTCTCTGGTGGAAACAGGGATTCTGGGAAGGATAAATGCGTCTCTTCATAGTCCTCCAGGTGAGAGGAGCATAGGGAAATGTATGCGTTTTTTATACTGTAAATCTGTAGGAAGAACTTTGATCAGGACTCCTGTTCACTCATCACAGGACTGTGCAGACAAGTAAGGGAATGTGCTAGCACACTCTTTCCCTTTCAACATAGCATTTCCCATTCAACAAGAAGATGTTAAGTGATTTGCTTAACCATGGAACCGAGCTAATGGAAAACACTGTTACAAAGATAAGATTTCACTCACCATGAACTGAATGTAAATCCTGAGAACACTGCATCTCTGAGCGAAGTTTTTCAGCAGAAATCTCTCTTTTCATTCAAGATTTCATTAATTTAATCACCCAAGAATTAAGAAACAAACAAGAAGCCTGAATCTAACAGTTTATGTCTCTCAAACATCATTTGCTCCAATAAGTAGGAGCTTAGGGCTATATTGTAACTTTACAATGTGCCCCCTGTAAGAAGCAGAGCACAACTGCTCTGGAGAGGGGGGAATAAGTTACTTCAGCACTGTCTGAAGAGCAACTCACTGTGTCCTGGGTACTCAGCCAGCCACTTTGACTAGCAAGAGGAGAAGGAGGTGGAGCCAGGCCAGATTAAACAACATTCACAGTGCCCCTATCTCAGGAGGCCCCTCTGACCACCACCCAGGGGTGGAAGGGAACACACACACACAAAACAACTCAGGCCCAGCATGGAGGCAAGGTGTCATGAGGGGAGGGCCCCACCTGCATGCTGTGGCCAGAGCAGGGAGCCAGGCCAGCCCTGCAAGATAGAAGCCCACTCCAGGGTGAGTGCAGAATAGGATCACTCTCCTATTGGCCCCCACCTGAGCCTCCCACCTCCTGGAGGCAGGACCCAACCATCCCCTGGCCCTGGGCTGCCCACTACAGGGGCAGGTCCTGACCTTGTCTCTCCCCCTGCCCCAGCGTGGCCTCCTACCCCCTTGGAGCACATTGCCATTGTGCACTGGGCCCCAAAATTCCTTAATCTGGCACTGGATGAAGCAATGGCTCTGCCCACTCCCTGCCCCAAATTCTCAGTGGGGAGTATGAAGTGAGTCACAATTTGAGCAGAGCCAAGCAATAAGATATGTGGTACCCTTATTCCCCCTCCAAGCGAAGCAAGGGATAATCTTTGAATTCCTGGTTACACAGAATCTTGCCTATTTGATTGTGCACTATGTAGTAGCATTTAATACGTTGATCTGCTTGGCTGTTAAATTCAGTGTGTGACTTCAGGCATAAAGTCAAATGTCTGGTGTTCCTCGTCAGTCCATTGACAAAATGCCTGGAAGTTTTAGTCATTTGGTCAAATATTCAAGTGAAATAATAAATTGAGTGAATCACTGGAAGAGATCCAAGATAGCTTGTCCTTTAGTTGGATTATATATGGATCAGAAAGCTGTCTTGTACTGTATGTGATTTAGGATCCCCTTTAATGAGGCATGTTTGGCTGTATCTGTTATACAAAAGATGTGTACCACCTGTCACAGCCTCCTAGAGCTTCCAGTCTGCCTTTAATGCCACATACTGTCATTTCCCACTAGCTCTCTCCTCTCTGCCTTGATTCTACTGATGATTGTTTCTTTTGGACTTCACAATAGTTTGGCTTTTTAAATTTTACTCAGAAACTTATTCATCCTTTAGAGAGCCCGGCACCTTACACACAGGTCCCATGTTCCTCATTCCTAAATAGGAGCACTGCAGATGTTTCACATCAGACCAGCTTGGGTCTTTCAGAAGCTTTTCTTTATGTGGCTGTTGCTTTTCACTTCAGGGTGTCTCTCCTGATTTTTGAAACCTATTAAAGTCAAAGCACACCTAGCACTCTTCTGATTGCAGCCTTCTGTTGATGGCTCAGCTAACTTTGGAATGCTGAATACATATAATTCTCACCTCTACAAGAAGTTGTCTTGGTTCACAAATGAGCACTCAACTTCTATAACATACATACACAAGACCTATAACTTCCTACATTGCTGGGCTGCACTAGGCTGCTGTTTCATGCCAGCCTAGAACTTTTGCAATACAGTACTAGTATTAGTTGACTTGTACATAAAATACAAAGTGACATGTTGTGAGGCTTATGCTTTAGTACCAGATGCTAAACTGTGAAAAAGTTAATAAAATATTCAATGATGACCTTTCTTACAAGAATAATCTCTTTGTTCTTTACTTTTACAAGCCTCTGTGATCAACAGAAAATCTTAAAATGAATCTACATAACATCTGTACTACATTTTGATATAATTTTCAGAAAGCATTTACAGACACAAACATAAAAGATTCATTAATACCAGATAAAATGTTTTCGAAAAGTTGTTTCTAATATCATACAAAATTACAGTGCAGATTGTCAATACAGGTCTCAGACACTATGTTCATCTACACTATATATCATACCCCTTAATGATCCTAGATGGGTGAAAAGGAGCCACTTCATCTTCGAAGCCATACAACTTTCTGAGCTATGCAGATGTAGAAATTCTGCAATCAAGTGGGACATATTGTACCCATTTTGTGTTAGAAGCTTAGGAATACCATATTAGACATTCCTCAATTGCTTTTGACTAGTTGAAAATAAGATAAAAAATGTCAGTTTTCTTTCCAAAACATTTGACTGGTTTTTCAAACTTCATTTTTTTTTCAAATCATAAAATTCACAACAGCTATATAGCTGGCAAACTGTTCCTCCTGCCCCCAAAACAAAAAACTCAGGGAAGTGTTATTGAAAAATTATTTGAATCTTTGTTAACTGAAGAATCAAAATTTTGATAAAACGTAGTAAAAAACCTAAATTCAGAACATTTGACTACTTCTTTTCCTAGGGTCAGCTCAATTGCCATATATGTGATTTATAGGCTACCTTCTTACCTTTGATTGTGTGAGTTTGGACACATAAAGAAAAATATATGAAATAAAAATGCATTGGACAAATGGTTTTATATTTGAATGTATCAAGAGATGAAAATTATGACACATGAGCATCTTTAATAAATACCTTAATGACATTTACTAACCCTTTGTATTAATGGTAGAATATATATCATCTTTCATTATAGTATATCAGTTTTTGTTATTATGTTTAGATCCCCAGTGTGCATGCAATGTTTGTTCTTTAAATAGTTCAACTGTTTGTCATGTCTGTGTCTGTGGTTCTTGATTTTGTTTTGCTTGAACATTTGAATTTTATTACAATAAGTTTTAACACCAAAAGTGCTATTTACGTAATTCTTAACAGCATTTTGAGAACATTCAGTACTACTTAGCTGCTTTTTTTGTGGTTGTTGTTAATATGTGTTGTCACAATGGAGCCCACAAGTCTAAGGTATTGTGCTTACAAATAAAAAGTTACACATTTTGCACTGACTGGCTGGCAAAATTCTCCATATTGATAGTGCAGAATACAGACTAAGCTTTCTTTTATGGTGCCAATTAATGTTTGACTCGTTTCACTGTCATGTGATTAATTAAAAATGCATGATTTAGATTCTGGAAAGCTAACCATTTACCAGACAGAATCCCCTGGATGCTGCCATTCTTCCAGTTGATCTTTTTGCCCTCTCTGTCTTGGCAAGTACCATATATAGCCCACTGCTCAGATCTTTCCCTAACAGATGGCTCTCTTTACTAGTCAAGACCCAATCTGGTGATTCCTTTTAATATGCTTTAGATTGAAGAATACCCAGAAACAGGCATCTGATTCATTCTCCTAAAACCAAAATTTGAAAAGTTAAGTAGACACACTTTTTAGACTGTTCCATTTTATGCACCCCCATGAATCAGAATATTTATCAACAACAATTAAAATGTAGTTTCCTCACTAATAAACATTACAGGGAGAAACAAATCAGCTTTCATTTATTCTGTCAGAAACTGAAGGAGAGTGCTTTATATTATTTTGTGGATAATCTCTGTGGAGTAAACTAAGCACAGTTACATACTTGATTTTAATTAAAACTCTGGGTACCTTTCGAATTTCGTTAGGAAGATATCCTGGGTTTGATTAGCTGAGATCTGCATTGATAAGTTAATTTGACGTACAACATATTTTTCATGAGGTAACTGTCACAGGAAGTTGTTTGTAATAGCTGTCTTTCCAGTGCCTGTGGGGCCAACAAAAAGTAATGGCTTATTCTGAAGCAGCAACTTCTCCAGAAAGTACTTCTGCATAACAGTCCCAGAGGTGCTCACAATAATGTCATTAAGCTGTGAGAATAAAAGAAAGAACCAAAAGATGCAGATAAAAATGCTTCATTACCCACTGTATGCAGAACAACAATAGAATTCAGTCATAAAATAGTTTCAAGTCACAATAAAAGCGAAAACTACAGAAAATACCTGTGAATGATGGAGGAGTTACAGGTTATTAGCAGCAGGCCTGGTGGAATTGCCAACTTGGAAGGCTAAACACAAAAGAGCACTAAGAATTCCTGTTTGGTATTTGAGGAGAGACAGGCTATTATACACACAGCTTGTAATGAGAATGCAGAGAGTTTGTGTTGTTAACTGTTTTCTTTTACAGTATTTGACACAAGAATGGCTTAATGCTAAGCTGTTTTCTGTTCAGGCTACAGTTTTTCTTCACTAGAGTGTGAGAGCAGAATTCTAATGCTGAACATACCCTGGGAAACAAGGTCTCACTGTTCTATTTTGTCTTTTCCAATCTTTTATACTTTAACTGGAAGGTCATTTCATTTATTCCACAAAGAAAAGGGCAGGAACAATGCTTGAAGCCTGGTATGTACTCGTATATCCAACTGGCACTTATTTTTCCTCTTACCTGTTTTATGCCCCTACCCCAGACTCTCATATTCGTTCATAGGTCTGGCCAATGACTTTACTATACAACCTCCCCAGTTCACCATCCAAAGGATTTAAGCTAACTTAGTGTACTAGTAATGGATTTGTTTTGCAAATCTGTGGGGCATACTGTAAACTTTCTGCAACTATTATTTAATGAGAAAGCTGCGGGAATGTGTGGTGCATACTGCAGGTTCACAAAACAATTTCATGTATCCAGAGCCAGCTTATTTAAGGGTGCTTAGCAAATGAAAATATCAGCTTCCATATAAAGATTAAGTTTCTAACCCTTTTCCATTTGTAAACGTAAGCGATGTACATGGATAGAGACTGAATGTGAGGGGTGG
This sequence comes from Chrysemys picta bellii, assembly GCF_011386835.1. Taxonomy (NCBI): domain Eukaryota; kingdom Metazoa; phylum Chordata; order Testudines; family Emydidae; genus Chrysemys; species Chrysemys picta. The sequence goes on along the minus strand of NC_088791.1, from coordinate 85,661,505 downwards.
AAAGTGTGTCACTTATGTTTCCTGAAAATCACAAGTTGTTCACATTCCCCTTTACAGGTGCCCCAGGACTGCTTTTCGCCACCATGATAACCATTGCTATAGATGTCTCAACGTTTGTGAGAACCTCATATCAGTTTGCAGTCAAGGGAGGCTGCACTCCCTACGCTACTAACCACAGCACTAGTGCGGCCTCCATCTCCCTCACAATTGGCTGACTGCAGCTAAAATAACTATTCTGTTGAGCAGCCAATGTGGCCTTCAACCACAATAGTATAAGTTGATCTGTAGATTATGCAAGGGGCTAAGAAAAAGGGCCTGCTATATTCTGATCTTCATTTTTACATGGACTACATCTGTGGCCATTGTCCAATCATTTAGGCTTTCTGCTTTACATGTCTCATCTGTACATTTTTATCTATTTGTATTACAGTAGCACCTATCCCTATTGTGCTTGGAAATGCATAAACACATGGTTAGAGACAATCCCTGCGCTGAGTAATTTACAATCTAAACAGACAAGACAGACATGGGCTGAGAGGGGAAGGAGAGGCAGAAAGATGGAATGAGTTGCCCAATGTCATAGTAGCAACTCAGTGGCAGAGCTGCAAATAAAACCCAGGCCTCCTGACTCTCAGTTCAGTGCCCTCTCCACTAAACCATGCCACCTTCTCAGGGAGTAAAGCCAGAATGATAATGCTTCCCATCCTCACCGCTGTGTGAGCTGAGTAAGTAGTTAATGTTTGTACAGAGCCAATACAAATGCTAAAATACACCAGAACATATGCAAAGCCCTCCAATGCGTGGGGACCAAGCAGCCTTCTCTTTATTTGGACAAATGTCCTTTGTGAAGCTTTTTAAAGTGTTGGCAACTGTATACAATCCAAGCAAAAGCAACTGGGCTCCATTACTGGAATAGGAACGTAGGGGAATGGGAGGAAACCTAAAGATCACACTGCAACTTCCCAGAGCTGTAACTAGGTATTTTTGCGCCCGAGGCAAGAATATAAAATTGCGCCCTCCCCTAGGGCCAGCACTTTGCCGGCAATTCGGCGGCGGGTCCCTCACTCCCTCTCGGAGGGAAGGGCCTGCCGCCGAAGAATGAATGAAGGGGCGGTGGTATAGCCTGTGATTTTGGAGGGGTCAACTCATGATTTTTGACTGCTTGGGCTGGTAATGTTGTTTCCAAGATGGTCTTTGGTTCCAGTCCAGTTCCAATCCAGAGAGGGACTCACAGGTTAAGAGAGGAGGGAGGTGCTGGATATCAGTAGTGGCCACTAGGGATCAGCATGTGTCCTGAGAATGCTGGGAGTTCAGGTTTGCAGGGCAGGATCAGGGGTGGCAGGTTTGTAGAAATTTTGGTGGTGCCCCCCACCCAAACTCCGCCCCCCCACCCGCCCAAGGCTCTGGGAGGGAGTTTGGGGATGGAAGGGGATGCGGAGGGAGGGGGTGCAGGTTCTGGGAGGGAGTTTGGGAATGGGAGGGGTGAAGAGGGATGGGGTGCAGGGGTGAGAGCTGTGGCTGCAGATGAGGGGTTTGGAGTGTGGGAGGGGCTCAGGGAGAGAGTTGGGGTGAGGGCTCTGTCTGGAGCTGGGAATGGGAGGTTTGGGGTGCTGGAGGGGCTCAGGGCTTGGGTAGAGGGTGCAGTGGGGGGGTGAAAGCTCTGATTGGGGGTGTGGGCTCTGGGGTGGGGCAGGGCTGGGGATGATTTTGGGGTGCAGGTAGGCTGCTCTGGCACAGGGGCCAGAGAGGAAGACTCCCCCCAGCCCTTTCCCTGCCGGCAGTAGCGAGCTCTGGGGGAGGAGCCCTCCTTTCCTGCCCCCCCAGCAGCACACTCACCCCCACCACTATCACTGCATGTGCTCCTAAGGCCCCTCTCAGGTCCAGGAATCTCCCTTGCTTCCCCCGTGGTGGGTGCCAGGGGGTGCTGCGTGCGCCTCCTCCCCTGCTGTTGCCCCTAACTGTAGCCTCACTGGGGGTGAGGGATGGGGCTGCCTCCTTGCCCAGCATGGGGCAGGAGCAGTGACTGTGGGCGGGGAGGGGGGGGCCCTGTGCTGCTGGAGGGTCCCATTGGAAAATTAAAGGGTCTGAGGGGGAAGGGCAAGCTCACAGTCAGTCTGCCCTGGCAGTCGAGATGGGGGGCACTAGGACCCTGTGGCAGCAGTTGCTGCAGGGAAGCAGCATGGAGCCGCTCTGCTCCGGTTGGGGAAGGGGGTGGGGGAAGCAAGTCAGGGCCGGGGATATTCGGTGGAGGTCCGGGGGGAGGGGCGGCAGGTGGGGCGGGGGGGAGGGAGATCACCTGAGTTATAAATATCTCTGTGCCAGCGGCTTTTTTTTTTCTCCACCACTTTCTGCGCCCCCCCCCCCCCGACTTTGTGCGCCCGAGGCACATGCAGGCCTCACTCGCCTCACCCATGTTACGGCACTGCAACTCCCACCACGTTTGAAAAGAAGTCTGTTATATGTGAAGTGTTTCCCAAAGAACCATCTCTCCAACACGCTTCCCATTCCTCTTAGTCATAGTGGTATATTAATGTTGGATAGGGGAGTTGGTTACATTGGAGGATGGGGCAAACATCTTTCCACTGACCTATCCAATATTGTTTTGCCCAGCGCTGTGCATATGGGAGTTCCAAAATGAGGAATATTATTGTTTTGTGTATGTGTGTGCCTTTAAGATCCAGATTTTAGAGGCCTTTCCTAGATGGTGGGGGATGGCCCAAAGGAGAAGAGGGGGACAACAAACCAGAAGACGACCTTGGAAGGCCAGGGGAAACTGGAGGCTATTTACTTACTGCCCAGACTTCGTAGTTCTGGTGGGTACATTGTGTGTTCCTGAGTGTATACAATTTAGCTGTGAATTAGCCACATTTTGACCTACACAACATCAATGACCCTAATTTCAGAGTAGTTTCATTCACCATGGCCCCAAACTCCCAGCCTTAAAGGATAAGTATATAAAACCATGTATCACCAGTAATTCATCTTCCCCCTCACTTTAAGCAGTGTGAAGAAGGTGAATATGAAGCTTGTTAAAATACAGTTCTTAAAAAGGTGAAAGCAGTAAACTGCAATTTGACTGAATAGTATTGCAATCTTGTTCCCCCATCCGTATGACAAACAAACTGAAAATGGAGAACTAGATCAAATTAATCTATTTTGCTATCAGAGGATGGGAAATGGCTCAAACTTAACTTATTAAGGTGACAGTATTTAGGTATCAGTTGTTCATGTACTGAAGAAATCTCCATCATAATGATTGCTCCCAATAGGTCTGGTACATTGTTCATGGACTATGGCTGGAGTTTAATGGAGTTATGTGCTCAAATTCCATTCAATTTCAATGTGATCTGGACACCAAACTCTCTTTTTCCCCTTTGAAAATCTGTCTGTTTTACAGAAATAATATGTTTACTGCGTTGACATTTGAGCAATGTGCCCTGCTGGTAAATGAGTGAGCAGTTTCAAAGTGCACTTTGGAGGAGACTTCCTCCTCTCTTGTTCTGGATGAAGATAAAAAATAAATTTTACGTGTCAATGTCAGAAATGTTCAAGTTCTGATCCCAATTTGGGTTCCGGGGTCTGATATTCATATTTATTGATAGCTGAGATTGGATTAATATTTGGATTTCATCAACTGTAAATAAAAGGAGGATAAAGATAGACTCCTCTGTCTATAGACATGCAAAAAAAGATTGTGAACACCACAGTATTCATGCTATTAATCATTCCGATTCATATACATGCATTAATTCTTGGGCTTCAGTGAGTCCTGATACCAGGGATGGTTTTGTATAAAAGGATATCCCGCTTCCATCATTCAGAAGAGATGTAAAAAACCCGAAGTCCTGACTATTTGTTAGCATTATTTATCCTATGATAATTTTTGTAAGGGTCTGGATGTTAGCCCCAGCGGCCTGGCTCAGTTCCAACGCTGGTGGTTTTATTCTGTCTGCCTGTTGTCCCACTGCAGTTACACTACATTGACTTCAGTCGGAGCTGTACCTTGCGGTTCTGTTTGCCCTACACTTCTGTGCAGAGTTGCTGTAAACTGTTAAACCGTTCTAGTATTTCACTTCAGAGGCCGCTGCACTGAAGTGATGGCTATGAAGAAAGCCCTACCGACTGCATGTGCCTCAGTTTGTTAAGTGCTTTGTAGTGCATCAGGATGAAAGATACCAGATGAATGCATGTTATTGTTATTAACAGTACCACAGTGAAAACTTCTCACTTCATGACAATTCTCCTTTGCAAAAGGAAAACACCAAAGAACACAAGAGAGATTGCAGGGGAATTGTGCCTGTTTGGTTATTTTCACAGGCAAAAATTCCAATGGGTAGACAGCATATGTTCAAACAATGGCATAATAGTGCCTTCAGCATATGCTAAAATGGAAAGGCAACCTAAAGCAGAATCCATTTGTAAGTCTCCAAATTGACCTGATTAGGTTCATTATATGAACACATATACTTCATCTACTATTGACAGAGTTTGGAGTTCAAAACAATCCAAATTTTATCCAGCCATGACTTTTTTTGAAAGAAAAAAAAAAAGAGGGCATGGACAATGATCAAGACTAAGAGACTTTTCTTGTTAAAGAAAAAATATAACAAATATTCTGAAGGATAAGGGCCCTTTGTGTTCTTATGAACTTCAGAAGCTTTTTCAATCAATTTGACCCCACATGGTGTTAGCTGCACTAATTGTGACAAAAATCACACTGTCAAAATAATGGGGAGATGAATTAGCAATGACAAAGTTCATTAAAGCTTGCTAATCTTTAGAAGGTCCAGGTTCACTGTAATTTGAAGAAAGGGTAACTGCTATGTGGATAGAACAATTCATGGGAATACATTTAGTTTCAAATGATGAAATATAATTAAAACTGAACAGTGAAATCAACTGTCAAAAACACGAGAGCTGTTTTTGTAAAATACTGTTATAGTGCACTAATGGCCAAACCTGGCTCTCTGGTCTGCACTGAATAGTTATTATTTTCCTTGTAAATAACATGAGTGTGGCTCCAAAAAAGACTCTTCATGTTTACTCCCACACATATATCTCCCTCTGTTCAGTCTCACATGTGTATCTGTTTTTTTCACATCTGAGCCCACGCACATGGCTACCAACTCAAATTCAACACAACACATACTGAAATCTTTATCTTTCCCATTGAAACCTGCTTTCTTCCTCTAACAGAGTTGATATCTCCATGATTATTCTTGAAAGCCAGGACCAAAACCTGTGTTCATATTTGACTCTTTTCTCTTCTTTGAACTCTACACCCAAGCTGCTGCAAAACTCTGTTTTTATTTTGCAATATCTCTGAAATCTGCCCTCCCCTCTCCTGCCCCCTCCGCCCTGATCCAGCCCCATTGTTTAAATCCTTGTCTGTCTGCACCTTCTTTGTCTCTTGGCTAGACTCCTGCATTCTTCTCTTCCCTGGACTCTCAGTTTATTTCCTTCCACTCTGTCCAACACACCACTGTGAAAATCATTTTTTCTCTTACTATGACTGTGTCACATTCTTCCTTAATTCTCTCCACAGGCTCCTTCTCTCTATTCCTGAATCACTTTCAAAATTCCCAATGTCATCTTCAAGGCTCTTTGTGACTTCATGCCCTGCCTGCCTTGCAAATCTCATCTTTTACTAGTCAGCCCTGAAGACTCTGTATTTTACCAGCTCTGCCTGTTAATATTCTGCTTTCCCCCTTCTCTTCTTATTTGAGATGCCATACCTTCTTTCATGCCACCTCTTATGGCTGGAATAGCCTCTCTTTTCCACTGTACATAGTGCCCTCACACATCCTTCAACTTTCCCCTCCCCTCAAAACTCAGTTATTTCAGCTAGCATTCTTCTAGTAGTCTCTATATGGGCAGTCTTTGTTGTCACTCCCATGACTGACTATGATAGGGTTATGAAACAAAACTTAAAAAACCTGGAGTTTAACATACCATGTCAACTCAAATAATTGTAATCCATAGTCTCCACACACACACAAAATACTCTCCAAGAGCTTTTGGCCTTCTCCCCTTGTGTTATTACTCACTATTGTCCCCCTTTTCACAGGAGTCAATGCTTCCTCTCGTTGTATTATTTATATCAATTAGACAGTAAGTTCATTGAGTCTTATATGTCTGTGAAGTGCCATACATACTCAATGTTACTTACTCTCTCTCTCTTTTTCTGTATGTGTGTGTGTGTATATATATTAGGGCTGTCAATTAATCACATTTAACTCACGCAATTAACTCAAAAAATTAATCGTGATTAAAAAATGTATCACGATTAATCACAGTTTTAATCGCACTGTTAAACAATAGAATACCAACTGAAATATATTAAATGTTTTGGATGTTTTTCTACATTTGCATATATATTGTGTTCTGTGTTGCAATTGAAATCAAAGTGTATATTATTTTTGACTACAAATATTTGCACTGTAAAATGCTAAACAAAATAAATAGTATTTTTCAGTTCACCTCATACAAGTACTGTAGTGCAATCTCTTTGTCGTGAAAATGCAATTTACAAACATAGCTTTTTTTTGTTACATAACTGTACTCAAAAACAAAACAATGTAAAACTTCAGAATCTACAAGTCCACTCAGTCCTACTTCTTGTTCAGCCAATTGCTAAGACAAACAAGTTTGTTTACATTTACAGGAGATAATGTTGTCCTCTTCTTATTTACAGTGTCACCAGAAAGTGAGAACATGGTACTTTTGTAGCCGGCGTTGCAAGGTATTTATGTGTCAGATATGCTAAATATCCGCATGCCCCTACATGCTTCAGCCACCAGAGGACATGCTTCCATGCTGATGATGCTCGTTAAAAAATAATGCAATAATTAAATTTATGACTGAACTCCTTGGGGGAGAACTGTATGTCTTTGGCTCTGTTTTACCCACATTCTACCATAAATTTCATATTATAGCAGTCTCGGATGATGACCCAGCACATGCTGTTCATTTTAAGAACACTTTCACTGCAGATTTGACAAAATGCAAAGAAGGTACCAATGTGAGATTTCTAAAGATAGCTACAGTATTCGACCCAAAGTTTAAGAATCTGAAGTGCCTTCCAAAATCTGAGAGAGACAAGGTGTGGAGCATGCTTTCAGAAATCTTAAAAGAGCAACATTTTGATGCGGAAACTACAGAACCGAACCACCAAAAAAGAAAATCAACCTTCTGCTGGTGGCATCTGACTCAGATGATGAAAATGAACACGCATCGGTCTGCACTGCTTTGGATAGTTATCGAGCAGAACCCATCATCAGCATGGACGCATGTTACCTGGAATGGTGGTTGAAGCATGACGTGACATATCACTTTTTAGCGCATCTGGCACATAAATATCTTGCAACGCCAGCTACAACAGTGCCATGAGAACCCCTGTTCTCACTTTTAGGTGACATTGTAAACAAGAAGCAGGCAGCATTATCTCCTGCAAATGTAAACAAACTTGTTTGTCTGAGCGATTGGCTGAACAAGAAGTAGGACTGAGTGGAATTGTAGGCTCAAAAATTTTACATTGTTTTATTTTTTAAATGCAGGGGGTTTTGTACATAATTCTACATTTGTAAGTTCAACTTTCATAATAAAGACATTGCACTACAGTACCTGTATTAGGTGAATTGAAAAATACTATTTCTTTTGTTTTTTACAGTGTAAATACTTATAATCAAAAATAAATATAAAGTGAGCACTGTACAATTTGTCTTCTGTGTTGTAATTGAAATCAATATATTTGAAAATGTAGAAAACATCCAAAATATTTAAATAAACGGTATTCTAATTATTGTTTAACAGTGCAATTAATCGTGCGTGATTAATTTTTTTAATCGCTTGACAGTCCTAATATATATATATATATATATTTTTCTCTCTCTCTCTCACTCTCTTTCTAAATATATATATGGCAAGAGAAAGAGAGAGTACATAATATATATCCTTCTAAAAATGCATGGACCACAAAGTCCTCCTAGTATCTACATTGTAGGCACAGACTCCAAGCAGGTGGAAATACTTAACATTGAAGTTTTTCACTTTCTGAAAATTTTCCCAGGTGGATTTTTGGATTAGTTAGATGTTTGCTGGAATAATGTATACATCTGAACCCCTGCATCTGTATAGCCAACCTGGAACTACATGTGTTCTGAAAGATTTTTGGAAGTTTTCCATTTTATTGTTTAAATTTGTGGACAGTGGTTTGTAGTGGATCGATTCTAAAACCCATTCATGCTTCTTGGCATCTCATATTTGTCTTGCTGTCAAGCTTATCATGATGATTCACATTTAAGGCTCCACCATTACTATTATCTTAAAATGTCAGATTCTACCCTTTTCGCACCAATATCACACATTCTCCATAACATTTTCTACTAGATGTTGGATGATGATTTCCTGGCATATCAACAAATAATCCCAAAGGAATTATTTGTTAAGCAAAGTATTGTGGAGCTGCTATTCTATAAAACACATGCATTTCTACAGCGGTCAGGGAATGAGATTTATTTCATTTTATAAAATCCACCTAGTCCAGAGCCTCTCTGGGTGTGTATGCAACATTTAAAAACATAGGTCTCGCTGACCAGTGTCAGCAAAAAGATTCCCTGTCAAAATAAACTAAATGCCAATCTTACTCCCATCTCACACCTCTCAGGCTTTCTCTGGGGAAGAGGCAAGCTGTCCTCTATGCCCGGAAGGTCAACAGACTTAGATTCTGTCAGACCAGCGGGAGAAATAAGTGCCAGAGCTGAGGGTACCCCCATTGCAAACAGCTGCCTCCAGCTCCCAGCTGTTCAAATCAAGAGATTCTAAACTGAGTGGCTCAGAGCAATTCATGCGAGGGCAAATGGTCTCTCAGATAGGTAGGAGCCACATCATGTGGGGACTTCAGACATAGATCAATGTCAACACTTTGAATTTCACCCAGAAGCAGAAATGATGCAAATGCAATATGCAGGGACCTGATGCGATATGCTTTACATACACTCCCCATCCCCTAGTATCTGGTGCCTACCACCACAAGTGGGCAGTTGTGGCTACTTAGATTGTAAGCTTTGAGGGCAGGGCTCTGTCTGATTATATAGATGTAAAATGTCTAGCACACTGGTATGCGCTATATAAATAAATAAATAAATAAATAAATACTATTAGTCATAGTCATTATTATAACAGAGAAATAGAGAAAAGAAAGCACATTCTGTATTGAAATCTATGATGAGACACATTATAATGGGAACAATATAACATTAAAAAGAGAGATTAAAAATTACTATACTTGAGTCATGAACCCGCAATCAGATTGGTGCAGGTCCAACTGCAGGATTGGTGCCATAGAACACATAGCCAAATGAGTGTGATAGAAATCCTATCTAACAATGTTTGAGAGTTTTTGGGTGGCCAAGAGCTGCCTCTGCAAATTAAAGAGGAGAAAATATGGTGCTAGCAAAGATAAAGCCATTAGTTCAATGCTGTCAGGTTGGGCCATCTTCCAGATGAGGTATGTGTAATACTATTAACAAAGATTGCAGGTTAATCACATTACTACAAGTGTATACAGTTGTTCAGATGACATTGCTGTGAACACAAATCTGCTTGCCCACTGTCACTATGTTTTAATATGCTTTCTTGCAGCATGAATTCTGATTGTAATTAATGAATTCTAAGTGAATGAATTATGATATTATGATTAAAAGTAATACATTAAAATGTCTCCATTGGCATTTCTGTATTGGAAAGGAATAATAGTGGCTCTCTAGGCAGTGAACACTTAACTTGTACCAGGTCTTATAAAAAATTGCACTTTAGCACACAGATGTGTGATATCTTTGTAAAGCTGTTTTGGAGTCGGCTTTATTTTGTACTCAAAGCTATCATTAAAACACATAACAGGTTGATAATTAATTTGGACACTGCATTATAAAGGGTAACTAGAAAACATTTTACAAATAGATGAGAAGTAAAAGGAAGACCAAGGACAGGGTAGGCCCATTACTTAAGGAGGAAGGAAAGACAACAACAGAAAATGCAGTAATGGCTGAAGTGTTAAATACTATTTTTGTTTCAGTTTACACCAAAAAAGTTAGCAGTGACTGGAGACTACCATAGTGAACATCAGTGTAAATGTGGTAGGATCTGAGTCTAAAATAGGAAAAGAATGAGTTAAGAATTACTTAGGGCATGTCTTCACACACGGCAGCACTTTAACGTGGCTGTGTATTCGTAGCACCAGCGCTGTGAAAAAAACACCTCCACGAGGGGAGTAACTACAAGCTCTGGGAGCACATCTCCAGTGCTGGTGCACTGTCTACACTGCCACTTTAAAACACTGAAACTTGCAGCGCTCAGGGGGGTGTTTTTTAACATCCCCGAGCGAGAAAGTTTCAGCCCTGTAAAGTGGCAGTGTAGACAAAGCCTTAGATAAATTAACAGGCCCTGATGAAATACATCCTACAACACTTAAGGAACTGGCTGTAGAGAACTTTGAGCCATTAGCGACTATCTTTGAAAACTTGTGGAGGACAGGAGAGATACCTGAGGACTGGAAAAGAGCAAATATAATACCTATCTATAAAAAGGAAATAAGGACAACCCAGAGAATTATAGACCATTCATCTTAACTTTGGTACCTGGAATGATAATGGAGCAAACAATCTAACACCTAGAAGAATTTGTAATTTGTAAGCACCTAGAAGAAGGTGATAAGAGACAGTCAACATGAATTTGTCAAGAACAAATCATGTCAAACCCTCCTAATATCTTTCTTTGACATGATCACGCCTTGTGGATGGGAGGAAGCAGTAGATGTGATATATCTTGACTTTAGTATGGCTTTTGACAGTGCCTCAAATGACCTTCTCATAAACAAATTAGAGAAACATAGCCTAGATAAACCTCCATAACTGGTTGGAAAACCTTACTCAGAGAGTTGTCATCAGTGTCTCACAATCAAGTTGGAAGGGCGCATTGAGAGGGGTCTTGCAGAGATCTGTCCTGAGTCCAGATCTATTCAATATCTTTATAAATTATTTGGATAATGGCCTACAGATTACACTTATAAAATTTGTGGATGATACCAAGCTGTGAGAGGTTATAAGCTCTTTGGAGGACAGGATTAGAATTCAAAAACATCTGGACAAACTGGAGAAATGGTCTGAAGTAAATAGGATGAAATTCAATATGTAGAAATGCCAAGAACTACACTTAGGAAGGAACAATCAGTTGCATTCATACAAAATTGGTATTGACTGCCTAGGAAGGAGTACTGCAGAAAAGGATCTGAGGGGTATATAGTGGATCACAAGCTGTGTTTTTTTTCACAATCTGATGCCATTCAAAAATAGCAATCTTCTTTCTCTGCATCAGGTTGCACTAATGCCTAAGGGTAAATGCTTAATCTAAAATCATCCATTCCCAATGTAGCTCTTAGGCCTTGGCTACACTGGCTCTGTACAGCGCTGCAACTTGCTGCGCTCCGGGGTGTGAAAACGCCTCCCCCCCGCCCCCGAGTGCAGTGAGTACAGCGCTGTAAAGTGCCAATGTAATCAGAGCCTGCAGCACTGCACGCTCGCTCGCAGCACTGCAAGCTATTCCCCTCGGAGAGGTGGAGTACTTGCAGCGCTGCGAGAGAGCTCTTGCAGCGCTGGCGGTGCGACTACACTCGCGTTTCACAGCACTGCCACGGCAGCGCTGGGAAGTCCTGAGTGTAGCCAAGGCCCAAAAGAAAATGTTCTGCAAGGACTAATACATGTCATTTCCCTTTGCCAGGGACAGAGACAATAGCAGGCCCTGCACTCGGGACCACAGAAGTGATCTGCTTCCTTCATGTGCCCCAGGGATATGCATTGTCCCAAAGGGGTTGGGAGATGTGGGACCATGGGAGCAGGCTAGACAATCCTAAAAGATGCTGCCGAGCTCAGGAAGGGACTGCACTTCCCCTGGGGCACACACCCTATTCAGATATACGCCTGCCTGACACAATCTAGCCCTTAATTAATGTCTTTAAAGCATATGACAGACTCCTGTTGGCTGTATAGAGCACATGTTGTGAGAGATAAAGCATGTTTTCTAGCCAACTCTGAGACAGACATTGCAGATGTGTAATGTTGTTAAAGCTAGAATGCATGAGTTTGCACAGGAGGAATTTCCCTACAAATTAATTCCTAATAATTTCTTCAGAATAAGCACTGGAATCAACTGTTGCAATACTGGTTAGCATAATCAACCAAATGATTAGTTTTGTAAAGACTGTTTAATAACAGACAATGTATGTCCAAGTCCAAAATGTATACCCTTGATGCCATGGGTTTTTGCACTTGTTTATATAGTTATATTTTTGCTTTTTATTTTGTAGCTACCATAGATGTTGCTAAGTGGTTGCTAAGTTACACAATTATAAGCTAAGTTTATGTAAATTTATTACATCACTGCCACCATTTGGAATTACAAACTGTGACTCACCTGTGCATACATTTTACCTGCTTTAACCTTTCAATAACTCTCATTTCCTTTTCTTAGCTAATAAACTTTTAGTTAGTTTATTATAGAATTGGCTATTAGAGTTGTATTTGGAGTAAGATCTAGAGTATCAATTGATCTGGGGTAAGTGACTTGTTGCTTGGGACTGGGAGCAACCTGATGTGTTGTGATTTTTGGTTTAAGTGACATTTTATCACAAAGTCCAGTTTGCTTGGGTGGCAAGATAGACTGGAGAGTCTAAGAGGACTGTCTGTGTCTCCATGGTAAGACTGGTGTAGTGAAACAGGAGTTCACATTTATCACTGGTTTGGTGAAATCTAATTAGAGCACACACCACCAGTTTGGGCTGTCTGCCCTGTTTTCTGACAGTTTGCCCTGAGGTAGGCACTCACAGTTGTGAGCCACTCCAGACAGCCTGTTATCTAAGTCTTCAATAAACATTTAATTAAAAATATTTTGGATAGTTAGAGCTAACACCTCCCATCAGATTCTTAATGTGGAATTCAGCTAAGAGCTGAACACAGAAGTGACTTTTTATCTGGTAGGTGCTTCAAACTCTAAATAAGGATTTACAGAAGCTCTTCTTACTTCTGGGATAAGGTAAATGGATTGTCTAAAGGGGCACATGTGGGGTATCCTGCATTCCTTGCACCCTCAAAACCACCATTAACTGATTTAACGGGGTTAAGTGACAGCTGAGAGGCTCACCCATGGATGTAGTCTTCCTTGATGGAAAATCCTGGGTATTGGGTTAATTGTCTCTATTTTTCAGATACAAAGTTCACATGGATGAGGTCATTTCTTTCATCTTAATTAAACAATGTGCCAGACTCAACTCCTGCTGGTCTAGGGAGGTGAAATCACACCTCTTTTGCCAGGGAGGGCTGCAGCACTCCAGAGGGGATTCACTACCACTCGCCCCCATGGATTCTGTTTAGCATAACAGCTTTTTATTTTGCCAGAGGCTCCACAGGAATCCTGATGACAAAGGCTGCACCAGGGATGTGCTGGCTGGCTGTGGATCCCTGCCTGACACAAACCTTCTCACTGGACTTTTTACTGCAGATGCCTTGTGCAATGCTTAGTTTGTGCTGGGGCTTGCCAGAGCTGAGCCCTGCCACCTCTTTCATTACAAATTGAGTGCTGAGGGGAAGCAGCAAGGCCCAGGGAGCCCTCGAGGGCTAGGGGCGGTGGAGGGGGGGGGACCTGGGTAGCCCTGGAGGGGCCCAGGTGACAAAATACATGTTTCCCCAGAGCACCATTTTCCTTAAGGCCAGCCCTGCCTTGAGACCTTCCTCCGGACCTTCCTCCTTTGAGCGGGTAGCAAAGGCAGCAGACTGGGCGGCATTGGCTTGTGTGGTCCACATAGCACTGTTTCTGACAAGTGAGGTGCATGCGGCTTATGGGGCAGTAAGTGATGAAACAACAAACTCCGACCCAGTGGTGAAGGCAGACATCCTGGTCTGGCTAGGGCTGACTCCAGAGGCTTATAGGCACAGGTTCTGGGTAGAACTGTTCCCGTAAGCGGCACGACCACAGGTAGTAGCCCAGAAATTATGGGACCTTGCAACATGCTGGCTCTGCTCAGAGACTAGTTCATTGGAGAAAGTTCTGGAACCGTTCTCCCAGGAGGGGAGCAGAGCTGGGAAAGGCACTTCCAGGTGGCCTCAGTGGGGCAAGTGGTGGAGTGAGCTGAAGCCTTTTTTGAGGCTGAAAGAGATGAGTGGCCTGGACAGTATGGTAAACCGGGGGTGACCCAGGGAAGCTCTCAAGGGGGAACCACCCCGATTGTCCTAAAGTGAGGGTGGCCCCACCAGGGGTAGTAGCAGTTAGGGTGGGAGGAACCATAGTTAAGGGTCTTGTAGACTCGGGTTGTGGGTGCACCTTGGTTAGGGAAGACCAAGTGAGGTTAAATGGCCTGAACTGACTCCAGTTTGAGAAATTCTGCACTAGGCAATATTTAGATCAAGCAATTTTGTCACCCCACTGGATGTTACAGTTCTTAATATATAGGCCTCTCTTAAGCCTGGACCAGTCTCCTCTGTTGAAGTTTTCCTCTTCTCAGTGTTACTGTTGCTTCCAGCTTAGGTGAGGGAGGAAAAAGACCAAGGCATGCTACACCTGTTCCCTATTTTATATCCTAAGTCCATGTGCCTAGAAGATACTTGCCCAGATATGTCCTGGTGGGCTTTGCAGAGACACTGGGCTGGGCAATATCCCTGGTGTGGTCTTGTGCAACTGAGTCATAGAGTTGAGCAGTCCCCATTGTGTGGTGCTTGGGCAGCTGTCATTGAATTGTACATCCCTTGACTACAAACGCCCCTGCTGATTAATGGTTGTTGAACACCCTCCTGGGTGGGGGTCCTTTGTATGTCACTAGCAAATTTACAGCATATTTCCGTAACAACTATACATCAAAATCCCATACTGTCATACACACTAATGACATACATATTTGGACAGAATAATGGGTTTCATATATCTTACATGGCATGCCCTGTCTGAACTATCACAACCATACATGAATGATGAATATGGGGGTTACAGGATGCCACCCTGAGGTACAGTGTGTCATATCTGCACAGTTCAGCACTATTGAGTGTTATGATGAGCATTGTGAAGCAGGACATACCTGATCCTGCAGTATTTGTGGAGCTGCCAAAGGAGCCGCAGGAAACATGCTGATTCCTTGGAGGCTAGCTTGCTGTGGGACGTAGAAAGAATCAGTTCAAGGCTGTTGTTGGCATTCACAGAGCAGCTGCAGATGGTGGAGTGACAGTTCTGGGCCTGAGAAACAAGCACTGACTGGTGGGATCACATCGTTATGCAGGTTTGGGATGATAAGCAATGGCTGAAGAACTTTTGGATGCACAAAGCCACATTCCTGGAAGTGTGTGAGGAGCTTGCCCCAGCCTTCTAATGCAGCAACACCAAAATGAGTGCTGCACTGCCCGTGGAGAAATGAGAGGCAGTTACGGTGTGGAAGCTGGCAATACCAGATTGCTACAGATCAGTCCGGAATAAATTTGGAGTTGGGAAATCCACTGTGGGGGTTGCTGTACTGCAAGTGCGCAGGTCCATTAATTGCATCCTGCTATGACAGACTGTGACTCTAGGCGATGTGCAGGACATAGTGGATGGTTTTGCAGCAATGGGGTTCCCAAACTGCGGTGGGGTGATAAATGGCTCTGTGGCACATCCCTGTTTTGGCACCAGACTACCTTGCCACAACAGAAAGGTCTACTTTTATATGGTAATGCAAGCACGGGTGGGTCCCTGGGGACTTTTTACCAACATCAATGCAGGCTGGTGAGGGAAGATGCATAATGCATGCACCCACTGGCCTGTTCAGAAAGTTGCAAGCAGAGACTGTCTTTCCAGACCAGAGGATTACCATTGAGGATGTTGAAATGCCAATAGTGATCCTGGGAGACCCAGCATACCCCTTACTCCAGTGGCTTATAATGCCATACACTGGCAACCTTGACAGCAGTAAGGAGCATTTCAACTACAGGCTCAGCACGTGCAGAGTGACAGTTGAATGTGCCTTTGGCTGTTAGAAAGACCGCTGGTACTGTCTACTCCCGAGATTAGATCTCAGTGAAAAAAATATCCCAATGGTTATAGATGCCTGCTGTGTCCTGTATAATATCTGTGAAGCAAAGGGGTAAAGTTCCCACCTGGGTGGAGAGCAGCTGTCTGCTGATTTTGAGCAGCCAGATACCAGGGCTATAAGAAGAGCTCAACAGAGAGCTCTATGGCTCAGGGATGCTTTGAAAGACCACTGTAATAGTGAGCCACAGTAATGTGTATTGCTGTCATGTGCGCTGCCTGGCATTTTTTTTTGCAGCCCGGTATGAACCTTGTAATGTAATGAGTGCTGTGGGGGGTGGGTAATATAACATTGCAAATGCACCTATTGCTATTATCTGTGAATGGTGTCAGCCCCAGCCAGCATATGATGTGAACTAATAAAGAGGAATTAAGTTTCCATAAATAGACTTTTATTCCAAACCCATACAAACAGATATGTTTATACTGAATGAAACTTTATAAATACAGGGAAAAGAACCCTTGAAAGGGAAAGAACGGTCATTTACATTTCACAAACACCTACACCAACCGTGTCTCTCACAGGTCAGTGACGTGCAGCTATGATTACCTGTACTCTCCCCTGGGGAGGAGAGGTAGGGGTACTGCAGTGGCCCACATAGAATGTGGGGTGTGCATGTAGGGAGGTCCTGGAATGCAGTTCTCTATGGGGTGCAGAGAGAGGCAAGCCTGGGTCTGCTGAACCTGAAGGTCAACAGGAGTCTCCAGCACATATCAAGTATCAGAAGGGTAGCCGTGTTAGTCTGAATCTGTAAAAAGCAACAGAGGGTCCTGTGGCACCTTTAAGACTAACAGAAGTATTGTAGCATAAGCTTTCGTGGGTGAATGCCCACCTCATCAGACGCAAGCTTATGCTCCAATACTTCTGTTAGTCTTAAAGTTGCCACAGGACCCTCTGTTGCTTTTTCCAGCACATATGTTTACCTCTTGAGAAGCGCTAGCATCTCTTGCTTTTTTTCCCCTGCTGCATGTCTCTCTCCTTTTCCTGTGCTTTTCTCCTCTCCCTCTATCCCTGTCCATTCTGTCCACAAGGGTGATCCTCCAAGCCCTGTGCTCAGTATCCGAAGCATCAGAGGAACTCTTGGAACATGTCATCCCATGTTCTCTTCCTTCTCCTCCTTACCTGACTGAGCCGCTGCGCTGGTGTGGATGGAGAGACCTTCAAGGCCACATTTCCAGCTGCAAAAGACACAATGCACAGAGGTACTATTGTGAGAGTATTCACAAGATAAATGGAAACACTCCCTTTGATCCACACAAGTTTACAAGCACTACATTCTCACTTCTCCTTGGGGATTCATAGCGACAGTGGCAATCCCAGCCATGTTGAGTATGGCCTGAGGGAGGGGGCAAATTGGGACAATAAGCAGGGGGTGGTGGTAGCTCATGGGCATGAGTCTATGCAGATAGGGCAATTGAACTGAATACTGGCATGTTTTCCACAGGTGGTGGCAATTTTAGCTGATATCTCACTCTTAAGGGTAACAGAGACTGAAAGGAAACAGCCCCTACATGTGTCTGGCTGCAGATCAGGTCTGTATGCTGCTAGCCTGTGTGCTGCAATGGTGCCTACTGAAGTAATTGCTGAGTGGCATGGGAAAGCGTCCTACTGTGGCAGAAGAAATAAGGCAGCCCTCCCCAGGAACCTTCAGCCAGCCCTCCCCAGGAACCTTCAGCAGAGGATTGGCGACTATCTTGAGGAAAGTTTCCTTGAGATCTCTATGGAGGATTCACGGGACATCCTGGTGCACATAAACCAATCATTCTGAAGGCCCCCTCTGCCCAGGGGAATGAGAAGCAGATAGAAACTCTGCCTCTATTAGTTATTTCACTACCTTGTCTAGCCTGGTAAAAAAGAGTAAATAAACAGATGTGTCCCTGCAATATCAAAGCAAACTGAATACGCATTAAAGGTTCCTTCTTCTGCATCGGGCTCGTCTGTGCTGGACTGTAGGGATTGGCTCGACTGCTCTGGAATCAAAAACAGGTCCTGTCTCACTGTGACACTGGATCCCCATGCCACTGGATCCCCCGGTCACCTGTCCCCCATACTCCTCCTCTTCCTCATCCAACACCGCCTCTTCACTGTGCAGTGTTGGGGGCCTGTGACTGCAGCTCCTCCGAAGTATCCCTGAGGTTCTTGGGGGTGGTGGTGGGGTCTCCGCTGAGGATGGTATGCAGCTCTTTGTAAAAGCAGCATATCTGTGGCCTCCCTTGCCTTCTGGTATGCCTGCCACAGCTCCTTGGCTTTCATGTGGCACTGCTACAGGCCCCCCTTGTAGCCCTTCTCCCCCACACTCCAAGACATTTGCTCATAGATATCGATGTTTCTATGGCGTTTCTATGGCTGGGTCAGAGCTGTGCCTGCACAGCCTCTTCTCCCCACAGACCCAAGAGATCCACCATCTCCTGTGTGCTTCAGGCAAGAGTGTGTCTGCAGCATGGGGCTAGCATGGTTTGCTGGGCAATCGGTAGATGAGTTCTCCACACTGAACAAACAGGAAATGGAATTTCAAAAATTCACGAGGAGTGTACCTGTGTACCTGACCACTGGGCAGTGGAGTTCAAAACAGTGTGGTCATAGTGGGGCATTGTGGGACACCTCCTGTAGGCCACTGAAGTCAATGTAAGTAATGCGGTGTCTACACTGACACTGTGTCACCCAACCTATGTTGACCTAAGTGCTACGCTTCCCGCAGGGTTGGAATTATTAAGTCAGCATAGCGGGTGAGTTACAGCAGTGAGGTGAAATTTTACAGAGTTAGGTTGAAGTAAGATGCCTTGTGTCACCCTAACTCTGTAGTGTACACCAGGCCTATGTGTGTATGTAACTTTAAGCATGTAAATAGCCTCATTGAAACTGCAAGCTTAAATTAGGGCCTTAATGATCATCTTTCCAGTTCTAATAAGCTGGCCTTGTTCTGAGAAATTCATCATTAATTCTGGAGATAAAATTAATCGTGGCACAATTTAAAGGAGGCATATTGACTACTCAAAATAAAAAGCAAAATTCTACTGTATATTCTTAGCATGTCCATGCAAGAAAGAGGCCTTAATATAAGTATTCACTGAAAAATGCCAGTTTTCCATCCTTCATCGATTTAGTGAAACAGTATTATTTCTTTTTTATTATGTGACTCAAAAATATTTGAAAGAGATGTATCCATCCTGATTTTTCTAAAGAATTTTTACATAATTACAAGTACATGGATGGCATTTTCCTTTTGATATTTTTTTGTTTGTGTATTACTTTGGTGCATAAAGCCACGCAGCACCAAAAGCTTGAATAACTGTTCCAGCCCCAGGATACAAATTGAAGCTGAACAGAGAAATTTTTCCTTTATCAAATGATTTGTATTTCAAAGGATAGTGTGTTGTGGCGCAAGTACAAATGCTGGGGGACAAATCTCCTTAAATATAGTATTCTACTCTTAAAAGTCAAAAAGCTACAACCCCTCTGTATGGTATTAAGAAAAAACTCCACTAAATTGTTTGTGCCATCTTCAATTCCCTGAACAGCATCCCTTAAATATTTTTTTTAGTAAGAATCATAGACTCAGGCTGCAGCATACTAATGAACCTATGCCTACCAATTACATTTTGCTCTCCATTTCAGATTAAATGACTGTTTGTCTGTCTAGCTATCTATCTAGATGCTTATATGACCCCCATCACCATGGGATTCTAGCACTTCACAAGTTTTTAAAAATATAAACAATAATAATAATAATAATAATGTTCTGTATCTTTCCGGTTAGCTACAACTCTATATGCTTTGTTAGGCTAATGACAAATAAAATGCCTGAATCTAAATGTTATGGTAGCTGTTTCATGAGGGTAATCAACTTCACATGCATCTGTGCTGCTTTGCACAATAGAACAAAGAGACAGAAAAGGCTTTAAGGAGTTAGGAACAGCATTTTTCATCTAGAAAGGAAACAAGATGAAATAAAAGAGAGAGCTGAAGTGTAAAAGTAGTAAAGTGCAAATATTCTTGCACATTCAGTACAGTGAGGGAGAATGGAAGGTTGTGTCAAGGAGGAAAGAGAAAAATGAGTCTCCTTCTCATATCTCTTTAGAGGCTTGAGATGTGTCTCTTCTCTCCTTCCCGTTCCCAGCTTTCATACAGATGAGGGATTTCCCTCTGTCCCCTGGGGCTGCTGGATGTGTAAAAGTTTATAGAGTCACAGATTCCAAATTGTGATTCTCTAGTCTGACCTCCTGTATAACACGGGACAGAGAACTTCTCCCAAATAATTTCCAGAGTCTATCTTTTAGAAAAACATCTAATCTTTATTTAAAAATTGTCAGTGATGGAGAATCCACCATGACCCTTGGTTAATTATTCCAATAGTTAATTACCATCACTGTTCAAATTTTACATTTTATTTCCAGTCTGAATTTATGTAGCTTCAACTTCCAGCCATTGGATCATGTTCTACCTTTCTCTACTAGACTGAAGAGCCCATTATTAAATATTTGTGAATATTTATATTTATATAAAAACAACAGGGAGTCTGGTGGCACCTTAAAGACTAACAGATTTATTTGGGCATAAGCTTTCATGGGTCAAAACCTCACTTCTTCAGATGCATCTATATTTATATAGTGCATATTTATAGATGTAATCAACTCAATCCTTAATCCTTCTCTTTGTTTAGCTAAATAGATTGTGCTCCATGAGTCTATCACTATAGGGCATGTTTTCTAATCCTTTGATCATTCTCCTAGCTCCTCTCTGAACCCTTTCCAATTTATCAGCATCCTTGCTGAATTTTGGTCAGCAGAACTGGACACAATATTCCAGCAGTGGTCGCACCAACTTGTCTACTCCTACCAAAGATTCCTCCTGTTTATGCATCCCAGGACTGCATTAGCTCTTTTGGTCACAACATCACACTGGGAGCTCAAATTCAGCTGATTATCCACCATGATCCCCAAATCTTTTTCCGAGTTGCTGCTTCCTAGGACAAGTAAGTATGGCCTACATTCTTTGTTCCTAGATGTATACATTTACATTTAGCCATATAAAAATTCATATTGTTTGCTTGTGCCCATTTTACCAAACGATCTAGATCATTCTGAATCAGTGACCTGTCCTCTTTGTTATTGACTACTCCACAAATTTGTGTGTCATCTGCAAACTTTATCAATTATGATTTTAAGTTTTCTTCCAGGTAATTCATAAAAATGTTAACTAGTGTAGGGCCAAGAATTGATCCCTGTGGGACCTGAGTGGAAACTTACCTGTTCAATGATGATTCCGTGTTTATAGTTACATTTTGAGACCTAACAGTTAGCGAGTTTTTAATCAATGTAATTTGTGCCATGTTAATTTTATATTCTTCTAGTTTCTTAATCAAAATGTCATGTGATATCAAGTCAAATGCCTTACAGAAGTCTAAGTATATTATGTCAACAATATGATCTTTATAATCTCATCAAAAAAGATATCAAGTTAGCTTGACAGGCTCTATTTTCCATAAACTCATGTTGATTTGCATTACCCTCCTTTAATTCGTTATTAATCGAGTCCATGTCAGCCATTCCATTATCTTTCCCAGGATCGATGTCATGCTGACAGGTCTATAGTTACCTGGGTCATCCCATTTACCCTTTTTAAAAATTGGCACATTAGCTTTCTTCCAGTCTTCTGGAACTTCCCCAGTGTTCCAAGACTTATTGAAAAAAATCAAAATTAATGGTCCAGCGAGCACCTCAGCCAGGTCTTTTAAAACTCTTGGATGCAAGTTATTTCAACCTGCTGATTTTAAAATGTCTAACACTAATAGCTGTTGTTTAACATCCTCCAGAGATACTAATGAATAGAAAGTGTGATTATCAACATATGATAAGACTATCATCTGTTTTTCCCCAAATAGAGAACAGAAATATTTATTGAACACTTTTACCTTCTCTGTATTATTATTGATAATTCTACCATTTCCATACTATTGTCATGATTCTTTTTTGTCCCTAATACATTTGAAAAAGTTCACCTTATTATCCTTGACTCTGTTGGCCATAGGCCTTATCAATATTTTATCATTCTTAATTTCTGTTTTATATTCATTACTATCAACTTCCCCTTTCTTCCACTTGCTATATTTTATTTTTTGTAGCTGCATTCACCTCCCCTCTAACACAGGTTGCTGTTTTTTTTAACTAGTACAACCTTCTTCCTTGATTGTGGGATTGTGGTTTTGGGGTCATCTAGTAAGAGATTCTTAAACAATTCCCAGTTATTATTTAAATTTTTCTGATTAAATTCTTACTCCCAGCTGATTTGGCTCATAATTATTTTCACATTTTGTGAAATTGGCCCAATTAAAGCACCAAGTATTTATATTACTGGTCTGGACTTTATCCTGCTTGCACATTATAAATGTCATGACCACTTGCACTTAAGCTACCATTAATTTTTAGTTCTGTGATCAGTTCCTCTTTATCTGTTAAGACAATGTCTAATAAAGAATTCCTCTACATTGGTTGCAACACTTCTTGAGCTAGGAAATTGTAATCTATAATGTTCAGAATTTCCAAGGATGTTTTAGTCCTGGCAGCATGAGAACTCCAGCATATGTCACTCAAATTGAAGTCCCCCATAATGATGCAGCTTTCTCCCCTACACATTATAGATAGGTACCTAAGGCGGTGGCCATCCTGTTCTCCAGTGTGATTTTGTTGTCTGTAGCAGACAACAACTGATTCCTCATCTTGTGCTTTATCTGTTAGGGCATTGATCCATAATCATTCAAGTTCATTTTTCTTCTGAATTATCGGTGACTCAGAAACAACATGTTTGACACTGAGTGCCCCTCCCCCTCCCCTTTTGCCCACTCAATCATTCCTAAATAGGTCCTAAGGAACCAGCCACTGGTTCTTAAGAAGGAACTAGCCACTCATTTCCTCTCCATCTCATTTCTCACTCTGCTAGTCTATTTGTACAGTGCTCTTGCACTACCTTACATAATTCAGGAAGTATGAGAAGGATGCCAGTGATTCACACTCTGCTCATTCTGTAGACACTTCAATGTGAGAGCAGCACTGATCAGATTTATAGACAGTGGATGAAATCCTGACCTGATTAAAGTTACTGGCAAAATTCCCTGGGTGACAGCTGCACATGGGACACTAGAAAATCACAGGCAGGTCATGAACCACTATGTGAATCCCACTGGTCTTGAATCAAGCATACGTTCTGTAAGTGAACAAGAAAGTATATTAGTTCCAGATGTGATGCAAACCAAAGAGCCCTGCTTTGATTAAAAATGATGGGTGAAATGCTAGTCAATGGAAGTTTTGCCATTGACTTCAATGGGACCAGGATTTCATCCAATGTCTCTGTTTAAAGTAACCTGAAATTACAAATTTCAGAGACTTTATTACATCTTATTGGCTTTGAACACTACTATTGTTAATTTCCATGGCAGGGAAATGAAACCAGCATTACAACACGGACTGGTAGCTACCACTTAGGAAACTACTGTGTAACCATGATGTTAATAGAGGTCTCATAGACTCATAGACTCATAGACTTTAAGGTCAGAAGGGACCATTATGATCATCTGGTCTGACCCCCTGCATGCTGCAGGCCACAATACCGTCCCTACTCTTCCCTTGACTCTGCTGATGAAGTCCCAAATCCTGTGTCTTGGTGACTTCAATTTTCAGAGAACCCTCCTGCTAGCGATCCCTGCCCCATGCTGCCAGTCTTATTCAACATCATTAATAATCAGGTGGAAAAGAGGCTGTTTACCAACAAATGTCATTAGGGAACTGGAGGGATTGATTTATGAGGAAAGATTAAAAGCCTGACCAACAATTTGGGCTATGGAGTGGGTAGATAAAAGAATCATCTAGAAATATCTGAAGTAGATAAACATCAAGGATGGAAAGGACTTATTGAAAGTAGTATAACTCGGAGTGATAGGATGAACTTTAAAAAATATATACTTGGGGCTGACTATATAACAAAATGTTGACAGTAAAACCTATTGTATAGTGGAACAGTTTTCCAAGGCTAGGCATAAAGCCTTGTCTCGTGGGACATTTAAAGC
This sequence comes from Chrysemys picta bellii, assembly GCF_011386835.1. NCBI lineage: Eukaryota > Metazoa > Chordata > Testudines > Emydidae > Chrysemys > Chrysemys picta. The sequence continues at coordinate 85,637,347 of NC_088791.1, read as the reverse complement.
TAGACTCAACAAAGTACCTTATAATGTGGGGACAAATCTGCCACTGGCTCTGCCACGGAGGAGATGATCCAATATATCTTTTTCTTCTCTAATTTCTATAATTCTATGAACTTCCTTCCTGCACTTTGAAAACCGAATTCATTTCTGTCCATCCACCGCTGCCAGTAGTCTTAAAAGAATGGAAAACTTCACCCCAAAAAGTTTCAGCTGCCTTTTATTGCAATCTTTAGTCACTGTCACATCATAGTCTTCAGGCTATTTGCACTACAAAGATTTGTTTAGGTGCTAAGTTTAATGACAGGTTTATTGGATGTAGAGAAAAACACAATAGGAGGCGTGATTCCGACTTCTAGCTGTTATGTATCATTTTATCCTCCTTAGGTACCCTTTTTCTATGGAAGCCAAGAACACGGTTTGTGTCAATGTTACAGACACTGCATGATCTGCTGTGCACTGTTTTGAAAAGACAAATTAATTGTTGTCAAAATGCTATTCTTGAACAAAGAAACTTCCAGTCTCAAAGAATGTCGTGTCATTTCCTGAAAGGGCATTTTTTGGATACTTTACTGGAAAGCTTCAGGAATTTTTTAACACATCTGAAACCCAATATTTCACTTCAACTGTATTAAGCTAGAAATGCAGTACACTAAATGAAACAGAAAGAAAAGAAAGAAAGAATATTAAAAAGAGGAATGAGCGAAACTAAATACTCTGAGGAAGCTACTCAGAGAATGAGACATAGTGATCTGTCCATGGTGAGTAGTGTATTATTATTTACCACTCAGTATGTACCAGAGCATTTGTATCTGTTGAATGGCAAATAAACTAGGATGTTGACAGGACAAAGGGCCAGGAAAGGAGATATTTAGAGCTGGAAAAATTATTCATTGCTAGTAAATTTCCTGATCAACATAACTCTTGTTTTCCTGTTCACAAACTAATCTTGATTTCTATGTATTATCATTATCCTTAAACATTTGCTGAATATTTCATCCAAATAAATTTCACTCAATGGGTTGTTTGTGAAATGACATTCACTTTGGAATGAGGTCAGGAAGTATTATTAGCCCTATTTTGCAGAAGGCGATACGCTCACTAGACCATCCTTTTCTCCCTGGATAAAATAAGCTGCATTGGAAAGGAAGCTAAGGCTATGCTTACACTACAAGCACTACAGCAGCACTTCTGCAGTTTTGCAGCCACATCACTGTAGTGTTGACACTTCCTACATCAACGGAAGGGTTTTTTTCATGTCAATATAGTTAATCCAACTCTCCCAGAGGCAGTAGCTAGGTTGACAGAAGAATTTTTCCATTGACCTAGTTGCGTCTACACTGGAGGTTGAGTTGACCTAACTATAGTACTCGGGGAGTGAGCAATGTAGCTAGGTTGATCTAATTTTAAAGTATAGAGCACTCCTTTTTTTAGCTTCTATCAGCCCCTCTGATGTGGATGAGAGGAAGGGTCAGTGGAAGCTAATCAAATAGGAGGCATCATCTACCCTTCATCACATGGATGTGTGATGCATCAAGAGGTAAAGTCAGAGTACACCTCAGACACAACAGTATTGGGGACGGTTGGAGGGATGAATAGATGGATACTGGTAAGAGGGCTTAAAATGTGTGGGGTGCAAAAAGATTAAAAAATGATAACCTTTCTGTTGCCAGCAGTGGAATGAGCTGTTATGTGGACTATTATATGTAATGTTAAGAATTCTGTAAAGGCACTAAAGTGGTCTAATGTATATAATTTATAATAAAGAAGCTATAGCCCAGGGGTCAGCAACCTTTCAGAAGTAGTGTGCTGAGTCTTCATTTATTCACTCTAATTTAAGGTTTCATGTGCCAGCAATACATTTAAACATTTTTAGAAGGTCTCTTTCTATAAGTCTATAATATATAACTAAACTATTGTTGTATGTAAAGTAAATAACGTTTTAAAAATGTTTAAGCAGCTTCATTTAAAATGAAATTAAAATGCAGAGCCCCCCGGACCGGTGGCCAGGACCCGGGCAGTGTGAGTGCCACTGAAAACCAGCTCGCGTGCCGCCTTCGGCACACGTGCCATAAGTTGCCTACCCCTGCTCTAGCCTATAAACTGCTAAATGGAATAGCTCCAAGAAACAGGAAACCATTGGACAATAGGAATAATTTCAAAAATAGTTTTTCAAGTGATACAGACACATCTCCAAGGTTTCTACACGGAATAAACTTCAGACTGAAATAAACATCAATTTTGTACCTAGCTGATTACATCATGCACTATATTTAGAATGCCTCCAGTATAACCATGGAAACAGCTTTTGCTTAAACGTTCAAATTTAGTTCAATATTAGCTTAAGATGTAGAAATACTTTAAAAAGCTCACAAATTAATTTCTCACTATTATTGTAGGCTTGCATACTTAGCTGTGTGGGTTTTTTTGTACAGTATGTACACAGAGATACCAAACTTATGATAGAGACTGGAGAGAGAGAGAGAGAGAGAGAGAGAATACAAAACCAAAGGAGGATTTGGAGTATATCTTAATCATCTGCCCCCAGTTGTTTACTAGAACTGAGCCAATACTTGATATTCTGTTTGGTGGCAGAACTGAAAAAAAATCAGAAAAAAATTCTTTTTGGCTCAACCTGAAACAGAATTTTTTTGTTTGTTTTTTCCTTGCTGAAACTAGAACAACAAAAAACAATCTCATTTTGGGTTGAACTAAATCTTTCATTCTATGTAAAACATTTCCCGCCCCCATTTTCTGTTTGGTTTTGGTTTTAGGTGGCATCTTTTTTGTGTTTTGAATAAATGTAGCTAAATTTAAAAATGAAATGTAGTTTTGAAATGAAAAGTCAAAATGTTTTGAAAATGCTGAAATGAAAGAGTTTGACATTTTCAATATTTCCCCCCAGCCAAAACTGGTCACTGAATTTGATCTGAATTCATAAATAGTTTCAGTGAACCTGAAACTGCATTTTTTTGGTGAATAAACTATTTGAAAATTTCCTCCTGTTCTACGGTGTATCTTATTTTTTTTAAAGGTTTGATATTAGACACAGGGTTAAAAACCACGTGCACTTGAGGTTGTTTCAATACAACAATGCAACATTGCAGGAAACATCTAAAAAACACTTACAACCAGCATCAGCACTACAAAAACACATGTAAGAGCACACTTTAAATGAGCAGCCCCATTGCAAAATACAGGTGATAAACAGATTCAGATTTTGGAACTGGTATGGGTGAGCTACGCACTCAGACACCAGAGGCAAGGAATGCATGGGAGAGAACAGAAATTGCTGTCCATTCAGAGGCTCATAGGGAAACGAAGACAGATTCAGCTGTTTGTCACACAGCAACAACCAAGTGGCCCTGTGAGAATGGGAAGCAAAAAGCAGACCAGGCAACCTGTCTCAACCCTGGAGAGAGGATCAAACAGGTGGAAGAGTGGGGGGAAAGAGCCATGCATGAGATTCTCACTTCAGGCATGAGTCTTGGCAGTTGTGCACCCAGATGGTGTCTTTTGTTTGCTTGGAATTCTGTATATTTCTGATTGGTGCGTGATCACGACTCTGTTTAGCTTGTTGCACTCTACATCACTGCATAAGAAACTGCAAGAAAACACAATCATTAGGAAATCTGGGAATGATATTTCCTAGCAACAAAAGAACGGCATTCGTTTCACTTGATTGAAAACTTTATAGGCAGCATATAGTTGCTAGTAAAACAAATATTCTGCACACCAAGTGCATTTGCAGTTATCCAGATCTGGATTCAAGGCCTGAATTGGACTGGCTTGCACCAGTTTAGCAACTTGGTACTTGTTCTGAAGATGTCATTGAATGGTTCAGAATTTCAGCTTTCAGAAAAAAATTAGTGACCACTACATGCCTATATGAGGATCTCTCCAGCAAGATCAGCACTATTCACAACCAGGCTAGGCTGAGTGGCAGGTTCCTTGCAGAAAATCCTGTCAATTTCCTCATAAGAGGGATCTTGTGTGAGTTCCTATAGGAGCTGTTTTGGTCCTATGCATCTCTCTAGGTCTGTCACAGGTTTTGTCACTGCATTTCATCTTGGGGCTACCTCAGTTTGGTCATCTGTCCAGACAGCTGCTTGTAAATCTTTGCACGGGATCATAGGGTTAGAAGGGACCTCAAGGGCCACCTAATCTAACCCCCTGCCAAGATGTCGGATTTGTTGTGTCTAAACTATCCGAGACAGATGGCTCTCCAGCCTCTTTTTGAAAACCTGCAGTGATCCTGGCATGTCTTTTCTGGCATGGACTAGGCATGCTACTCATCCCACAGAACAATGCACCGACAGGCTCCAGCCAGAGGCAATGACACATTCTGAACAAAGGGAAAGTGCTCTTCACTCATTCTGAAAGCAACTCACTAGCAAATGGGACTCATGCATTTGCCAGCAGCATTACTTGAACAGGTGGGTGACCTCTAGTCCAAATGACCCCAAAGCAGTGGAGGACAGAATACTAACCTAACAGGTTACGTCTGCAGTGATTAGAGCAGTTTAGGATAATGGGGAAGGACATTTTGCTCCAATTCAGTTAACTCAGCAGTGGGATGTGACTATACTGCCACAAAGCCTTTACTTCTCACCAATATGGAGTTACTTCAGATGTGATATGCAGTAGCTTCTGCTAAAGTCCAAAGAGCCATTGTTGGGAAAGAATTTGTGTGTGGACACATGGTAGTTCCCACTGATATGAGAACTAAGACAATTTTTATCTAAAGACAAGGCCTAAATCTGTTGCAAGGAAAACCATGAAAATATGAACGGTATAACCAATACAGAAATGTCCACCTGAGTTTGTTCAGAGAGCTGGAAACAAAAGATCTTAGAGGTATGAAGTGCCCATTCATCTCAGTGGGGATTTAACTCAGATGCCTGTTGGTGATAATTTAAATGTTGGCTTTCTTAAGTATTTCACTGCAGATCAAAGCATGTAAGAAAGGAGAGAGACAATTATATTATGAAATCTGTACAATAGTCTGTGACACCTTAGTTTAGTGCCATGATGGTGCTTGGGGGACACCACTCCTCTCTGTCCTACTGCTCCAAGGAGATATGACTGGCAACAAATGCTCCTCAAAAGGCCAGCTGGAGGAGGCAGTAGTGGTTGTTGGAGGTCTCCTCTTCTCTTCCCTGCCACCTAGGGAAACGAGGAGGCACCTGGAATGGTGACTGGCACTAGGTTGTCTCCCCTCATAGCAGTGGTGGCAAAGCCCCATTGAGTAGCTGCAGCATGTAGCCTTGAATACCATAGTGACCTAATCTGCTCTAGTAGTAGGGGTATGGGGCACAGTAATTTTCTGCCTAGGGGCTGCTGCCAGCTCTCTTAAGGCTCACACAGACATCACTGTATTAGTTACAGCCATGTTACGTTATCGAGTGTTTCTTAGCTTCCATGAGGGACAGAACTATAACTTATTTTTTAAATGAAAGTTTAGATTCTGACATCATCACCTGACTCTAGAACTGGGGTCGTAGGAGGGGCCTGTTGTCATTATGCCTTAATCCAGCTCTCTTGATGGGTGTATCCAAACTCTACTGAGCAGGAACCAGACCTGAGGAGTTTAGCTGAGCCTATCAGACCATTCATGATCATATTTTTGAATGGTTGCACAGACTGCTGTGAGTGGTGTCTCATTTTGGTGTCTCAAATGGGTGGAGCTCGGTTTGTGGGAAAAGCTTGGAAAAGTACCACCACTTTCCCCCTCCATTTCCACCAACTAGAGGACTAGGTAACTTAATAGATTGATGGACTAATTTGGCACTTATACAGATCTATGTTCAAGGCTTAAACTGGATTGGGTTGTACTGAGTCAGTGACCTGGTACTACTATTTTTTTTTTTTGAGGCTGCCATCTTGTTCTATAGTGTAAATTCATGTTATGGCATTAACTCAAGATACAATAAGAGACCTTAATGGATTCTTCAGTGTTGTGGTCTGTTCTGTAAACCATTCTAAGTAGTAAATCACAAGCTAGATTTTGTAAAAGCTCCAAAATCTGAATGCTTAAAATCCATACCAGATTTTTGTTGAAAAAAGTTAACGTTCACGTGCAAACAAAACAATGTAATCAGTGTTAATATTTTTGCAACCAACATGCTCTAAAGCACCAGTCCATGTTCAAGACTGATAATCTCAAAGACGTTAGCTTAAACAGCAAAGCCTTTAAAAAAATAATTCTCACCAGTGTTTAACAGCATGTCTGCTCCTATCCGTGGACATTTGAGATGGAAAACCAGATTACTAATGCCAAGGAGCTAATTAGTAGAGTAAAAATATATTTGATACTATCAAATTTTACTCTTTTCTCCACTCTTCTAATATTATTGTAAAAAGATGGCAGCTGGACTCCCCTCCACCCCCCACACGTTAAAAATATTCCTGGAAAATAATAGGGCACTGAACTGAAACCTTGTATTACAAATCCAAGTTTTAGCTTGAAGCAATATTTTCAAATAGTCAAATGTGAAATCCCTGAAAACAGGGACTTCGCTGGAAATGCACTTACCTAAATGAGCTTATACATGTTGCTGTTTTACTGTGTCTTAGTCTCAATAATGGTGTATGAGGAGCAAAGATGCTTTCCATCTACGTTAATTTGCTAAATTAACACCTCCAAGTCATTTGCAACTCACTCTAATCCTCCAGTGTACCACAGACAGTTCCATAGTCCTACATAATATGCATCAGCTGAATGGATTCCAATTTATCAGGAAACTATAAATTGCAAAATACCAGGCTGAAACGGAAGTAATAAACCCAGTGATCACTGTCCCATACATTTAGGCTGTTATTTTGGGCCTCCTGGGATATCAGTGCTGTATAAACCATTTCTCAAGAATCCTGTCAGCTATATGAATCCTTTGCAACTGCTTTCACTAATATATTACAACTTGTTCATGAAACTGAAGAATAAGTTATAGAATCAGCATGGTCACTGTGGGATTGGAAATGATGTGAAAACTATCTGGATAGAGTCTCCTTTTTCCTTGCTGTGTATGAACATACTAAAAGAGCATGCAGGTATTCATTTCCCCCTCAACCCTGCCTTTTAGGTGCCCAAAAAGATTGTAGTAGAGTTATATAGACCTTTTGAGACATTCACACAGGCAGATTTGTACTCAGCAAGGCTAAGTCATGCTGAAGTTGCCCATGTTACCATGGCTATGATACTATTTATACATGTCCTAGTTCTCATTGAGTATGTGCACATGAGCTGGATATCACACCCCTTGCCATAGTATAGACCAAGGGTCAGCAACCTTTCAGAAGTGGTGCGCCGAGTCTTCATTTATTCACTCTAATTTAAGGTTTTGCGTGCCAGCAATACATTTAAACATTTTTAGAAGGTCTCTTTCTATAAGTCTATAATATATAACGAAACCATTGTTGTATGTAAAGTAAATAAGGTTTTTAAAATGTTTAAGAAGCTTCATTTAAAATTAAATTAAAATGCAGAGCCCCCCGGACCGGTGGCCAGGACCCAGGCAGTGAAAATCAGCTTGCGTGCCGCCTTTGGCATGCGTGCCATAGGTTGCCTACCCCTGGTATAGACCTATTCTAAGTCACATGCTTAAATTCATCCCTACCCAAAACCGCACTTAAAGAATGTGCTTTACTATAATCACATTATTAAGTCCCATTGATGCCAATGGGATTTAAGCACAGGCTTAAAACGTATGTGTTTAAAAGCCTTTTCTGAATTAGGCAACTTCCCTGAATCGGGGCCTAAATTATCACACACGTCTCTTAAAAATAAGATGCTGCTCACGATGGAGCCCAGATAGAGCATAGGAATAAATCAAGGGCTTTGACACCCAGCATGTGACCTAATCAGCTCCATTCTGGGTCTTTGTGTAGGGGGACTGCCAACATATTTAAAATGTAGCACATGTAAAATAAAGGGAGATAAGCATATTGGTCTTTTCTGGTAGGATGCAGTGTATTTTTATGTTTTCTTCTGATAAAAATAAATGGAAAAGGCTATTTATTTTTCACAAAGTATTAAAGAAGAAACAAACTATTTAACTTATATGGTCCTAGCTCGGTGACACTGTTCTGTAAAAAAAATCAGGCTCCATTTCCCATGCAAACAGCTTCTCTACTTCAACTACCCTACCCCAGTGACTCACAGGATGTAGCCACAATGAGATAATATTCTATATATATATATATATATATATATAGAGAGAGAGAGAGATGTATATATAAAATAGAGTCCCCTGCAGGAAAGTATTGTACAGTACTTTAGAATAAATATAACTGTAAGAAGAGTTCAGTTGTAGGTGATATTACTTACAACAATTTGGTAGAATCTATTAAAACATTATCTTTGCCGCAGTCATAATTGTATGAGCAAGGTACAGTGTTTATCTTTATAGTGTTATAACTCAAATAACTACTGGATTGTGCTTTGAACTCAAATCCATAAACTAGTTATCTGCGGTATTCTGTCAAAAGGGACCACACTACTTTGATTAATAGAGTTAAACTCTGAGTAAAGATTTTTTTAAATCTTGAGTCTTAGGGCCTTACTAAAAATGACGATATTGACTTTACATAGTGATATTCATCATGGATGACCCCAAAGTGCCACACACACACACACACACACACACACACACACACACACACACACAGAGTCAGCAGACTGGGTCATAGGCGGTCAAACCTAGTGGTCCGAGTGGGAATCAGGCTTAGTGATTAGAGTTCAAATGCCAGAGCCAAGGGTTGAGGCAGAGTTGGAGTCAGGAGTCAGAGCCAAGGATTGGAACCAGATTAAAAGAGTCAGCAAAGGCAGAAGCAGAGCTGGTTCTGAGGCAGGAGCAAAGCTGGAACAGAATGGGAACAAGGCTTGGTGCAGGGCAGAATCTGGGCTGGAGCTGTGAGGAGAAAAGCAGGCTTGGAGAGACAAGCACAAGCAGGCAGAGAGTCCGTGGGCATCTGCATTGAGCAGCAAGCAAGCTACTGCTGCTGCTATGATTCAGAACCAGCCTGCTGGCTTTCTCAGCCAATCAGGCAGGGTGGTCCATCGGGCAGTCTAGCTGGCTCATTAGGGCATCAGAAGTTCTGAGCAGGCATAGCTGAGGGCCTTACTCCTGATACACGTACACACACCTGAACAATGGACAGGAGCACTTTTTCCCCCCACTGAAACTTAGCCATTGCGGGGGTGAGATTCAGCAACCATTTAACAATGCAGAATAAAATTACACATCAAGTTAGGACAGAAAATGAAGAATAGCTTTTCCAACTGAAACTACAGGGAGAACTTAAGGTAGCAGAACAGATTCACCCAGACTGGAATTTGTGCAAGACATCAACATTAACAACCTGACTCTTAGAGACAGTGCCAAGTATCTTTAATAAACAGAGGTGTCCAGGACCCCTGCTGCTATAGGTCTCATCTGCAAGATGGCATCTTCAGCAATATGGCACCCTCTGACACCATTAGGGGCACTTTTCCCTCTGACTGAGAGGGAAAAGTTCAGTCTACTGAAACTCCACCACTGCTTGCTGCAGAATCTAGGTGTTCCTTAGAGGTTTCCCATCTAAGTAATAATGATTTACCCTTCCTTGGCTTAGTGAGGTCTGAGAGGGTCACTGCATAAGGGGGTAAAGTTGAAAACCAATCAACAACTGATATTCTGCACACTGTACCATATGAGTGTTATATGTTTTGCATAGTTAGTATGGCAAAAAATGTAACCCCGGTCTCTGGCCACGCATATTATATATGAAATTAGCAGAGAACTTCATAAAAATATCAGTATCAAGTCAAAATTAAGTCAACAGAATTTTTTCCATTTTTCATTTCAGGAGTTGTCCAATGTATTAAAAATTGAACTGAGCTATTGTTTTGATGTTATAAAATGTCAGCTATCCCGAACTGGATTCTTAACATTATGAAAAGTATTGACAGTCCTTCTTCATTTGCATGGGGTTTTATGTAACTGAAGTAAAGTTCTATCAATCATATTTTTCATATGAATTTAAGTCAATAAAAATCAGGGTGCCTTTTGAGGAAAATGGATCAAAAGTGGAACTTCTGAAGTGCCTTCATATGAAACTGCACATTTCAAAAGATCTACTAAATTAAAAACAAGACTCTGGCCAGAGGCATTGGAAGCCATCGGGAATCTATGAAATTGCTCCATATATGTGCAACAATGAAAATATTTTGCACAAGCAAATGCTGGAGGATTAGTTTTTCTGGCCAAATGAAGCCCCATGGACTACAGACATGAGAGTGGCTTATTAATATTTTGGCAGCTGACATGCACCTAGGAGTATTCGATAGAGGTTACTTCATGACTAGTAATACTACTAGATTTCTGGTGAAAGCACTGTTAGTAAGTGAAGGCAAACAGAATTATTGGGAGCATCTCGCTTTAAGCAAGTGGAATGTGGAGTGGTTGTTAAAATGATATCCAGCCCCACAATCAAGGGCCAATGTGTGAGGCTGCTCTGTAGCTATCTCCCACCTTACTCCCTCACAGATGCTATTTCAGCCTTTCAGTTGGAATAGCAGCTGTAGTTCATCCATGGTTAGTTATACGGGGTACTGGGGATACTAGACATATAAATATGGATCTATGCCCCAGGCCTTACTCTGGCACCACCTCTGACCCACTCCTATTGTGGCCTTCTACATTGGCCTATTTTCAGTTCCAGTGGTTAGATAAGAACAGTGCAGCTCTGTTCTTGGATGGCAGTAAGTTTGTAGTGTGTCTTTCTTGGCTCACTTGGTAAAACCTAGAAACAGTGATAACCACAACTCACTATTATGGGCAGCATAATGATAATAAGCTTCATCATCAAAATGAAATTATGATATTTTACTCATCACAGTTGGGAATTCTTTCTCCTCAGGCTTCAGAGTATCAGTCAAGAGAATATGTCATATCAAATCACGAAGGAAAATGACAAGGGGGTTTTAATGTCTCATGGTATTCTTTTAAAAATAGTTTATCTTAGGGACCTCAATTGATGTCAGGAACACTAACAAAAAGAGTGGCACAAAAATAATTGTCACTGTGCAAATATCATGGAATGGAGTGCATATTTTTAAATTTCAATACGTGACCAATGATAGATAGTTAGGAATGATTCTTCTCTTAAGGCACAATCACTCAGTAAAGGATAACAAAAGCCAGCTGGAGAGTATAAAAACCCTTTGGTCTGCTTTGAAATTTAGAATGCAGTCTCTGACTTTGTTAAGATAAAGTCAAAGAAGAAATGAATTATTTATATAAATGTTGCCTTAGTAACACTGCAGCAAATAAAATAATGAAAGCTGCCTCTTGTTTTTAAGGAAAGCATAAGTTTTAGCTCATTGGCACTGAAAGCTAAGCATGCTCTTAAGGAAATTGTCAGGCAATTTTCCTATCTGGTCATACAGGTGAACTGTATCATAACTGCATATGCCTGACTTACTGTATGTGGTCATTTATTGTTCATGTTGAATAAAGGAGACTTGACAGCAACTGATGCCTCACTGAGACTCATCTTGTGTGGGACAGAGCATTCCAATGTTGTCTAACACCTACTTCCACATTGTGGAACATTTTTCTATTGTTCTTCTTTTTTCAATAACCTAATACATTCATTGCAAAAATATTTATTAAAAGAATACTAAGGTTTCAAAGCAAAGGACTCAAAAAATCAAGAAATGCCAAAGTTAAAAGCTAAAAGTAACCAGTTTTATGGTAATACCTGTAGATCCAGAGGATGGGATTTCCAAAGAAATGTAAGGCAGTTAGGTACCCACATCATATGGAAAATTAACAGGATATGGGAGACTGACTCTTAAAATATGGCTGAGATTATTCAGAGTAACATATATACATAAATGTGGTGTGTGTGCACGTGCTCACCATAAACATGTTGGTTTATAGCTTAATAGAAAACATTTTAGTTTACACAAAGCATAAGAAAGCATGGTAAACACCAGGGAACAAAATCTGACCTCACATCATCCATGTGAATGTCAAAAAGGTTAAGCAAGCAGCTTCAGAAAGGATCATACCACCCTCCTCCCTCACTGACTACTGGGGATGTATTCCAATTCACCTTGGCAAAAATAATAATTGGTCACATTCCATTACTTCTAACAATGGTGAACTAAAGAGAAAAAAGAGAGAGAGATGAGCTTAGGCAATGTGTGTATATATTTAAATACTATGTAGATAGGATAGCTCCACATTTAACTTATGCCATTTACCTGCTGGAATGAATTCCTTTACAGCATAGTATGTCTGTTTTATCTTTTTCTATCCACTTCCCCCTCCTGTCCTCCTTCCCTCTCCCCCAGATATGCTACCATACACTGAGTACATCCAGAATACTTTTACCTGTACCATTGAGGCTAATGGGGAGCAAGGAAGAGAGTTAGTGGAGGATGCTCAGAGTTTCCTGGCCTACAGAGCCTGGCAGGGTAGACTGTAGGGGAAGCAGAGATACAGTCCTCACTTCCAACACCCTGTAGATTTTGAGAATCCCGCACTACTAGTCCAAAACGCTGGCCCATTTTTGTGCCTGCCGAATATAGATTTCTCACTTCTATGAGCTAAGAGAGAATATGGACCCACACATTTACTTTATCTTATTCAATAATAATAATAAATAATCTTGATCTGTTTGAATACTTTCAAAACAGTGTTTGCAAACATTCATTGACATGCTAATCCCTGTTTGGTTCAGCCGTCCTCATATGCCTTATTCTTTGTCAGGGCCACATTGATTTTGGGGGACGCAGGAAAATCTGAAACCTAGAACCCCCTACTTTTAAAAAAAAATTACCACTGAGAGGGGGGATTGGAGAACTAGCCTGCTCCACACTCATCCCACAGCAGTGACTCCTGTCTCTTGGGGATGAGCTCTGCTCCCCACACCAGGTGCCACTTTGCTGGTCATGATGGAGGTGGGCGGCAGACCAAATCTGAGTGATGCTGTGATCCTGTGCACTTGGATATAAAGTCACTTGATTTGAGGCCCCTATCAAACCGGGAGCCAGGTAAAGTGCCCTTCCCCCTGCTGCTCCAACAGCCATATTCTTTGTTATTCACAAATACTTATATGAATGGAATATTTTCACATCACATTTCCACACAAACAAGGGTATTTATGCCTAGACAAAAGTATTTGCTATTCATTATTCAGCTGTTTAAAACATGCTTGTGATCCAGTCAGGGAACAGAAGCAAGGCCATGTGACTTAGGTGGCTATTCGTATACCATGAATGAATACTCAGAGCTCAGTTTGTGAACAGCCCATAGTCTGAAATTTGTTTTCATAAAGGTTCTTATAGGTTTTATTTGTTTATTTTGCAAGCCTGCTTCAATTTGCCTTTTTCTCTTTTCATATCCCTAATAAATAGCCCAGTAATAGAGTTTGTTTCTGTAAATAAGTATTGAGCCAGATCTGCAGCTGAAGCTCTGGCCCATCTTAAAAAAATCTCTTCTTCTCTTTCTCCCAACTTGTAAAAACTCATTATTTTAACACCTGTACTAAAATAAAAAAGGAGATAGAGTCTAATGTGACTGCCTTTGAAGCACACTACTTAGTATTCAAAGAGAGGTGAATTGAAATGACCTTTAGCACTGGATTTAAAACACTTAAATAAGGTCAGTTTGGTGGCAACAAAAACTTAAATTATTTTACTCTCTAATAATAAAGATTGTATTGTCTGGCCAGATGTCTGAATGTGGTCATCATATACAGCATTAATACATCCTCTATGTCTAGTGTTTTTCTCTTTCATTATCATCTGAGCTAAAATAGTGTTTTTAAGAATTAACAAAATAGCTTAATTTATATCAGTTTAAAACAGTATCTGTTAGTTTCAGGGTTAACATGGATGTTATGAAGTTCTGTTAAAAAGTTAGCACTATGTATACATTCACTGGTTAAAATACACTTTATGCACAATTTATTTGTAACCCACACACCTCCGGGTGTGTGTTCTGTTTCATCTAGTGGCACCAAAACCACTTAGAGAGAGATTATGAGTCTGCTCTACAGCCTTAGCTAACAGCCAGCTGACTTTTAGCTCCTTCAGTAGAGGGTCATGCACTGAGTTCCAGAAGTTCCAGGTTCAATCCCGCCTGCTGACAACTGGGGTCTGTCAGTGTTGCATATTATTTCAGAAAGGTTAATGGAAATCAGAATTAAAAATAAGTTAAATGTCAAGGATATTTGTTTGGAGTAATTGGGCTTATTAATATAGCCTCAGCCTGATGACATTAAAGATAGTGGGCTTAATTAATTCTAGGCTCTGTGCTGGTTTCTGCTGGAGTAGGCCATAACAGAGAGCCTCTAGCAGTAGTGAGTCTACCTGCACATGGCTCTCAAACCCCCAGGAAGACTGCACCCAGTCAACTCAGCCTAAAGAATAACCAGAGCTGGATGGAGAGGTGGCATGGCCAGGACATCGAATCAGCATCCTTCCTCAGCAGGGCTCCTATGGTGCTCAAGCCAAAAATCAAAGCGACCATCTGGAATGGAACCCCAGGGAGTGAGGCTATAGAATAATTACCTCCCTCCCACAAGGATGAATGCCCCACTAGTGCAGGCACTGCAGTTTGTAATCCTTCCATGAACAGGGTTGAATCAGGCCCCCTACTCAGCAAAAGCATTTTAGGTCTGTTTTTAGTTGTTTCTTTTTAATTCACTAAAGATAGTAAATTAATCGCAGACTACATGAGGCAGCAATACACTACTGTAAACGTTTTTGCCTTCAGAAGATGCAATTACAGCTAATGAAAAGGCACAAATCTGCAAGCTTTGCCACCGCATTTCATATCAGGTGTCCTATGGATTCTGGTGTTATTCCAGTCTAAAATCTCCTCAGGGTGCAGGCTGCCTTTCAGACCATATTATACTCAACTGGTTGGTGGTGTCTGTGATATAAACAAATGGTTATTGGGAACTGTACTGAAACTACCAAACTTGTTTTGCTTATCATAAATTTGAACCCAAGTCTCTAGAAGTGA
Organism: Chrysemys picta bellii; assembly: GCF_011386835.1. Classification (NCBI taxonomy): domain Eukaryota; kingdom Metazoa; phylum Chordata; order Testudines; family Emydidae; genus Chrysemys; species Chrysemys picta. The sequence continues at coordinate 85,622,333 of NC_088791.1, read as the reverse complement.
CAATCTGGTGTGGATAAATCCCTGCGCCACACAGCTCCTCTACGATAATGCTTTTTAAAACAGTCTCCATAGTGAATAAAAGTTTCATTAGAGGTTGGAAAAATAAATTGGTGAGGTGACAGATTCTATGATATGATGGAAGCTCAATTATAAGTGAATAACATAATATAACAAGTGCAGATGAAATCCTATTAAGGTCTGAAAATCCAATATCTCATCTCCATGACTTTTAATTGATCTTTACACATATTGTCATTGCAGTCAAATATTTGAGATGATTCCCGTACACATAAACAAATGTAAACACATTAACTCTGTTAATAATTTTAACAAGTAATTTGTATTTCCCATTAGACTGTCTTACATTTTTCTTTCGTATAATTAAAGATATCATCAGTGATAAGCTTAATGTGTTATTTAAAGTCTGTCTGTTTATAAGATTTGCTTTTATCATTAACTGCAGTTTGATAAGATCTACGTATTTCCTCATCAAGAAATTAGATTTTATGCCTCCAAAGAAAATAGGATGTTTGGGTGGCAAAGGATTGTCAATGTTTTCATAAATCCAAAAACATAGTTTCTTCTTCTTTATGTTGATTGGTGTTAAGCAAAACAGGTTGGTTGCATTACGGTGTTTCAATTTGCTTTACCAAGATAACAGTGCTGTGACCTATACTGTATATCTTGCTTTTGGCATAACATTGCATGTCTTCTTATTCTCTTCCATTATGATGGGTGAGAAAAGATCATTCCACAAAGACCATGAGGAAAACTTCTTTTTGAGGCAGAGAGAATCAAAGATTGTTTCTCTTTTCAGGGGTATGCAAAGCTCTTAGGAATTGAAATTCCTTTGGTCTTGGGATCTCAAAAACCAGACAGCAGGGTTTTAAAAAACTCACCAAATCTACAAATGAAACATGTGAGATACGGGTCTATTTAAATCCTTTGTAAATATGTTAGTGTGTGTGCCTTAACAAGCTAAACACAGAAAATACTGCTATGCCTAAATAATACAATGGAAATCAACATGATAAAAAATCTGCCTTTTGTCCATTTTGTCCATGTGTCTGTTAAATGCAAATGTGTCCTGAAATGACTTTTGAGATGATTTTTTTAATATTACTTGTCAAGGAAAGAAAGAGAATTAATATGTATGTTTCCTGCTTGGGGTCTGAACTATTTGTTAATGGTACAAATGTGACATTTGGGATCTCTCTTTTGATATACAGGATACAGCCAAGCTGTGCTCAAAAACAACGTTTTAACACCAGCTCTGACTAATCCATTACTTTATTTCAATAAGTAGAACAAACATTTGATTCCTAATTAGGGCCCAACCAAACTCACAGTCTATTTTGGTCAATTTCACGGTCATAGGATTTTAAAAATCATAAATTTAATTATTTCAGCTATTTACATCTGAAATTTCACAGTGTTGTAATTGTAGGGGTCCTGACCCAAAAAGGAGCTGTGGGGGGGGCCGTTTGAGGGTGGGAAGAGGTGTCACACAAACTTATTGTAGGTGGTTACAGTGCTGCTATCCTTACTTCTGCGCTGCTGTTGTCAGTGGTGCTGCCTTCGGAGCTGGGCAGCTGGAGAGTGGTGGTTGATGGCCAGGAGCTCAGCTCTGAAGGCAGAGCCACTGCCAGCAGCAGCGCAGAAATAAGGATGGCATGATATGGTATTGCCACCCTTACTTATGCATTGCTGCCTGCAGAGCTGGGCCCTCAGTCAGCAGCCGCCACTCTCCGGCCTCTGAGCACTGAAGGCCGCAGTACGGAAGTAAGAGTGGCATGATATGGCACTGCCACCCTTAATTCTGTGCTGCTGCTGGCAGGGTGTTGCCTTCAGAGCTGGGCACCTAGCCAACAGCCACTGCTTTCAGGCCGCCCAGCTCTGAAGGCAGCACAGAAATAAGGGTGGCAATACTGCGACTCCACCCCTAAATAACCTTGTGATCCGCCCCCCCCCCTTGCAACCGCCTTTTGGGTCAGGACCCCCAATTTCAGTAACACTGGTCTCCTCTGTGAAAATCTGTATAATATAGGGTAAAAGTGCACAAAAGACCAGATTTCACAGTGGGAGACCAGATTTCATGGTCCATGATGTGTTTTTCATGACCGTGAATTTGGTAGAGCCCTATTCATAATAAAAGAGCTGAACTTACCATGCAAGGCTGAGGAAATATTTCTGTTTAAATTTATAATGTTTTTATATAGCGGCTGTCTCAGTAAATAAATTGGTTGTGTGGGTGGAACATAAGGTGAGGGTAATTTTCCTAAGTACAGAATATACTGTAGTTTATTTTTCATTTGTGTGTTTTGATTCTACTAATGCAGAACCTGCTTCTGTCCACTTGTCCTCAATCTCTGGAGCAGAGGAGATGATTTGGACTTTAGTTAATGACACAAAAACCAAAATTTATTTTCACAGAAAGGCATTAAGGTCTAAGCATTTTCCTAGTAACATTTCATACAATGAAAAATTTCACTTGCCCTAGTTTCGAAAATACATCTAGGAGTCCTCCAAAAATTCAAAGGATTCCCACCCAAAATGCAAAGATGCTCTAGGCCAATGATAGATTGGTGATCTCGTGTTGCATTTGATTAGTCAGAGCAACAAAACTGGTGCCTGAGACCTCGATTACCTCTCCTCTGTACTATACATTTTCAAAACTATTGATAGCAAAACAGATTGAAATATAATGCTAACTCAGAACTGTTTATGTATTTGTGCTGTTATAATTTTGTATTGATTTTATGTAAAGTTTTAACAAAACACAGATTGCACAGCTTAAAGATGACTTTGGGGAGTTCCTAATAAATTGCATTTCAAATCCTTAATGGAGCATTAGAAATTATTGGACATGATGTGATTAAAATCCATTTAGAAATAACAAAAAGAGAGGTTGAGTACAATATTACAATTTGATATCTCTAACAAAATAGGCACAGAAAATATTTATCATATATCTCACAGATAATTAGGAAAGACTTTTCCACTATCTTACCAGTTCCCAAACAATTCATGTTATGTCATGTGTAATGTATTGTAATTTTATATATTGTTTTCTTACCTAAAATCTGCTATGATTCCATAAGCATTCATAAAGGTATGAAGGTTTAATGCATATAGAAGACTGCACCACAAACATACACCAATTTTCAATAGAATCCAAGTGAAAGTGACCAGGTGTGCAGCAGCTAAAAGAAAAACAAATATTACATACACATTTCATCAAACTGGGCACAGATTCCCCCATTAAGACATAATGATCTAAAACTCTTGCGTGGGGCAGATACTTGTTTTATGGTAGCTGTACACCACCATCAGTGATGATTCAACCTGGTGATATTCTGAACAAAAAGAGCTCTCAACCATGCTTTTGGCAGTTTCCATCACTTCACATTTACTCAACAGATGTTCTAGGCCACACAGAATGACACCCTTGAAACCTTATTATATAGATGGTGTTATGGTTTCAGCTCCAATTCTCATTCCCTATCACAACCTCTTCTCCATTCTCATCCTGTTTGCAGGACTAACTTTCATTGCTCCTTTCTGTGCTACTTCCTACCCCACCTCTTCCACGTCTGTATTTGAATGATTTTCTCTCCATCTTCCTACTCTCCCTATGTACCTTACTATACTTTCCCCCCAACTTCTAATCTCCCATGCCCACTCCTTGTTCATCCAACCCCTATTTCTATATCTTTCTCTCTCTTTCTTTCTTATTACATCTTCAGTCTCTTCTCTCCTTTATCCCTTTCCACTATTTCTATTTGACTGTTACTACCACTCAACCCTCATTATATTCCCACTCCATCCACAGCAAGCTTTCCCCAGTCCCACAATAAATTCCACCTAACCCCCCTTGCCTTTTATCACTTTCTTGTCTGGGAAATTACTTGCCCTTTACTTGGCCCCTGTTGGAGTAACTGAGTTCCTGTCAAATCTAACCATCTATCTTGAGCATTTATAGTGCTCCAGTCATTACAGAATGTAGGCACTGCTACCTCCCCCTAAATCACCACTTATCATTAGACTCACTTCCTTAAAACTCATTCAATGAATGAAATATTCTTACTGGTATACATATTGCTTTCTCAGTCTCTTCCACAGTGATAAATTAATATTTGTAGTGTGACACAAACGAAGAAACAAATAAGAAGTCCACACAGACCAACGAAAAGCTGGAAGACTTACTATCATAGTTATCTTCCACTGTACCAGACTGGACAGCATGAAATACTATTGGTAGATCCACTGGGCCAGACCCCCTGCCCACTTGCCACTGACTTCAGTGGGCATTGAATCAATTTCATTATGCCCATCATCAGGCAGAAAAGGAAAGCAGGTAACAATGTTAAGCAAAAATTCTTCAGATTTAAGAGAAATTTTATTTTTTAGGCACATTTTGAGTGTGGTACTAAGCTGGTGCATGGTGACTCACTATAGTTGTGGGACTATCCCTCGGAAATACAAACTTCCATACAGCTATCAGTCTCTAGAAAGAAATAAAGCATACACTACAAGCAGAGAGTTTTCTCTCCTGTATGTTCTACCCTAAATCTGCCTATTCCCATGTGATACAGAACACTTCCTAGGTAGGTCTAAAACAAGGCAGAGATTGATTGGGGAAAGAACTGCTATATAACTTTGACATTATCTTCCTTTCCATTACCCGAACCACAAAGTTACAACAGCATTCAAGTGACAAACCAATTTAAAAACAATTTGACTCCCAAGACCATCAGAAAAGGGAAAGACTAAGTTGAGGCAGGTATTCCAATGCAATTACCATCATTAACCCTTTGGCACAGCAGCAAATCAGGAGTTTCCACTGCTAAGAGTTTCTTTAAAATGTCTGGTATTGGCAAATTGATTTCCAGCAGTGAGGAGTTAACACTGTGGCAATCTCTTCCTTACAGATTTTTAACGGGCTCCAGGTGGTAAGATCTATTTATACACCATATGTTAGTACTCGGATCTCAGTTTGTAAGATATAGCATTCAACTTCTTGAATGAATATACTGAACAGAGTATCATGGCAACTGCAACTGTAATAATATGATGAAACATTAAAATTAGTGTTAATATAATAATCTGCTGTGTTTTCTTCCATATGACAAATTATTTTAACAATTAAGCTAAATCCCATCTGCTTCTTCAGAAGGAAAACACAATAAAACAGAAAGTTCACAGTCATGAACCATTATCTCCAGAAATCACATTATACAGGTTCAGTATTGATGGAGTCAATTCAACAAACGCTATAGGAGGAGAACACGTATATGTCAGGTCAAATCAATGCGAGAACTGCAAACATAGTTACATGTGGGACAGACAAGACTGTCCAGGACCATTACAGACTCTTGTATCCTTGCTTTGCACTGTTCACATTTTTCATCTAAGATGTTAATTAATGTGCCTTGCTTCAAAGTGGTTAACAGTGACATGAAAAGTCTGCTGCCACCTTGCTGTGTTTTGGGCTGTTGCTTCCCAGTTGCTGGGGTCTACCTGACTTTCTTTCAAGTTTGACTTCAGTGTGTCTTTATATTATTTTTACTGGTCACCATGAGACTAGGTCCCTTGCTTCAGCTGACCATAAAATATGGCCTTGGGTATTCTCGAGTTGGCTGTATGAACAAGACGCCCAGACCAATACAGCTGGGTTTTTGTGAGCATGCTTTGAATGCCAGACATCTGACAACGATTAAGCATTTCGATATTTGGAATCTTGTCCCCGCATTTGACCCTGCAAACAGTCAAACAGCACATATGGAACTAATCGGGTTCAGTATTGACCATACCAATGGTCATCTATATGATGTCTGTTGGATTAAAAAACATTTTCTCTCTCATGCTAACATTGATGTTGAGAGAAGAACCTTGCTTTCTAATTTCTATCTCACCAAAGGATCTTAAGAGCTGGTGGATAATTCAAACCATAAAGACACTTTGACAACATTCAGAGTTGCACAACAAGATCGTTCATCCTGAAGATGCAAAAAGGCCACAGCAGAATTGAAAACAGCAAAAAGTACAGATTTAAATATTTCCTGAACTGAAGATACTGTTGGTTCAGGATACTACTCATTCTGTAGCAATGACAAGATAAATAGTATAGTCCACCCATCTGTGACGGTGTACCCCATAAGGCTTTATGGGGAGGGGATGCTTATAAATGTATGTATGACATAACTGGAATATGTTTTGTGCTGCCTGTGCCCTGTAATATATCTCCGTAAAGGTTATGGTCTACTATATCTATTCATTCTATTTGTACATATATATCATTTTCTACTTGAGGTTAAGAATATGGGCTGTATGCTTGCTTGGTTTCTAAGTAAGCTTTGGGAGGCATTTGGTCAGCTTCTTTAGGAAGGAAGGAATTTATTTGTAAAATTGCCTTAAAAACAATTATTTTCCTTCCCCCCAGATGATACGTGGATCACAAAGATCTGACCTGCACTGTCTGTTTCTGTTCTTATGTGAGATTTTCTGGCTGTTTTGTACCCAGGTGAATCTGAACTAACAGTGACCATACTAAAACCCAGGGGTGGCTCCAGGCACCAGCGCAGCAAGTGCATGCCTGGGGCGGCAAGCCGCAGGGGGCGGCCTGCCAGTCGCCGTGAGGGCAGCAGTCAGGCTGCCTTTGGCGGCATGCCTGCGGGAGGTCCGCCGGTCCCGCAGCTTCGGCAGCAATTCGGCAGCGGGGACACCGATGATGCGGCACCGGAGGACCTCCCGCAGGCATGCCGCCGAATCCATGTTACCAGCGGACCGCCCGCAGGCGCGCCACCAAAAGCCACCTGCCTGCCGTGCTTGGGGCGGCAAAAAACATAGAGCCACCCCTACTAAAACCACAGCTTTTATAGAGATCATTCCACACCCGCAACAAACAATAAAAATGATCATCATTGCATCAGAAAAATATGAAAAAACTAAGAAAAATGGCTAACTGCAAATTTATTTCCACATTTGCTGTGCCACAAAAAGCACGGGATGCGAACATTGGATTCATTTTGCAGGCAAGTGCCTGCTGGGATACGGGCAAGCAAAAATTAAACACTGAGCCTAATGTTCAAATATGGCCTCCTCAGTAAATCCTGCATATTCACACTAAAATCAACACTCAGATTTGCAAAACAGGAATCTGCATTGCTGATTTAATTCTCCAGCTGGGAGATCTGGCTGTTTTATTAAAGCCTCCTTCTGTGAAACTGAAACTCATTGTTAGCCCTCTAAAGTGCCCTGTTTGTCTGAATCTCCTTTTCTAAGGAGATAGGCTGTCCATCCTTTACTTCATTGCGTGCCTGCTGGATTCGAACACAGAAGCACCTCAGCAATTCCTCTTAATACAGTTATGAATCTTAATGCAACACATCTACATGGCATCGAGTCCTAGGTTTTGCATTTGGATCCGACTTACTGAAGTTGAAAAATAAAAGGGTAAAAAAGCTCATGTAGCCTGAAAGCTCTTGATTAGCTACACAAATAAGGAGGCTCGGGAGCAAAAAATATTCCTGCCAATGATAATTGAAGTTCACTGATTTGCCTCTGTATTCATGTCTCCCAAAGAACAGAATGTGGAAAAACATATTTATTTGCTCAAAATGCTCATTTTTAGCATTAACCATGCTTCCTCCAGGAGATCCACTAACACGATACAGATTGGGATGTGGAGCTGAGCCATAGTTTCTGATCAATGTTTTACTGCAAAATATTTTTGTACTTCTGATATCCATAGTGTGGATCTGCAAGGAGCATTTGCTCCTGAATATACCTACACAGGGCCAGTGTAAATCAGCATATATTTAGATTGGCACTCTGCAGAAGCTCCACAATTGCCATTGTTCATTGAAGAGCATAAAATGGTTTAAAAATGATTCTTCTCTCTCAGTCCCCTCTTTAAAATCCATTGCTTAGAAAAGGTCTTTTTTCCATAGCAGTCTCCCCTGACAAATGTTAATAAACTAAATGACTAAAAATCTTGACACCTTAGAAAATATCCTAACAAAATCATGGAACGACTAAGAGGTGCACTATCCTTCACCACTCAGTCACACTGCTATTGTTGCTTCACCTCCTGCCTTCCTTTGTCGCCATGTTGTCTGCCTAGGTTGTAAGCTCTTTGGATCAGGGATCTCATCTTCTGATCCGCCTGCAAAAACACCTTAGATATTGCTTTGCTATGCAAATCCATAATTAATATATAATAACCATTAATTCAGCAAATGCACATTCAGGCAAGTGGTAAAGCGGTGTTTATACTGCAGACAGGATCACCCATAAAAGATTGATTGTGGTCTGTTGTATTATTCACCACATGCGCCCATGGTATTTTTTAAATGATAAAGTAAAACAAAAATTAATTCAAAAAGAAATAATACCACTTATATGCCATTAAAATTGAGATATAAACCACCAGAAGCTCGGATATGCAAAGACACAGCTATCATTTGTACTGACACTGAGCAGTGTGACATAGTGTCAGACTTAACTTTGAATTTCCTGGCTTTGCTTGGTTTGTGTTCCAACCTTGAGACATCATTTAAATGTAGTTTGTTGTCTGCGACTATAACTATAACTCCTATATCATCAATAATAATAGGGTACTTCCCCCCTTCGGGGAAAACTCTCAAACAAATGGCTTGCGAATCAATAAACACCTTAGTCTGTTCTCTCTGACTTTATTTATTCATGAGATGCTTATCTCTTTGTAAAGTCCTTAGGAAAAATCCTTAATCCTACCATAATAAATTGACTGTTGATCAGTTTTAAATTAGATCTTATTAATTTTTTCCTTGCTGGAAATGTATCTCATATGGTATATTTTTGTACAGAATTAAATTTATTTTTGTCTTTCTTTTCTCTCCCTGGGACTAAACTCACCAGTTAAGAACAGGAGTTAACTTATGGCTACAAGCTCCCATACATAACTGTGCTTGTATTTGGATATCCTATAAGCTACACCACCACCTACATGTAAAAGCTTGAATGCTATAACATAAGCTCACTAATGCTTGGCTTTTCACTCATCAGTGACAGGCTGATCTGTTTTCCCCTTTGTTTTATTGCCGCTCGTTGGCAGCTGCTCTAAGCTGAGATCAGCTATATCATGGCTGAGCACAATCATATTTATAGGGTACAAAAGTACCTACAAACCCTTAAGTATAAAACCGAATCTGATCCTAAGGTCTTACTTACTGACTGTGGCAGGAAATGCTTGCTCAAGATCTAGGACCTCAAAAAATAATGTTTTCCTGTGGGCTCATTTGAATAATCTCACCACTCATTAAACACAGCTGCAAGGCAAGGAATGACAGAGTTCAAAAGGCAAACCAAGGGAATATATTAGTAATAGAATTATTGTCAGAGCCTTTAGGCATGTTTCCCCAATATCCCCATACACGTCAGCACCATTAATTACAATAAGAACAATTTTGTCATTTGCAAATGTTTAAAAAGACTATAAGAATATTCTACTCTGGTAGCACAAATATATATATTTAGAAACCCTGTCATTAGGATATTGTAACAGCCTGCACATTTTGGGAATCAGCCAAAAGGAGTTTTCATGATTGCTGAGTTTTAAAGCCCACATAATGTGTTATTTTCTGAAAACATTTGCTGATTCGATTTAAAGTATATTGTTTAATCCCAGAGAAGCTACAAACTGCATGAAAAACACTCTACTCAGAGATGTAAGTAAGGTCATATTTTGCTTGTGTTTTTACATATTATTATCATTAGGACGTGTGTTCATAATCTGTATCCAAATGGCAGCCACTGGCACATCAAAAATGCACCATTTTCTGCCTTTTGTCAAACTGGTGGCATGCTTTTGACACATATTTACTAACACACCTGTTAAAGCAAGATGATAGCTTGGGAATAGAACTGTTTCTCTCAATTCAATTTATACAATTTGAGAATGCCAAAATGCTTTCAGGCTACCAAAGTGTTGATACCTTTAGTGCAATTTTCATCACTCTCTTTGCTAAATAAAATAAACTATCCAATATGGCTCTGGAGATTGGAGTGTTGCCTTTTTTTCTCTCTACAAATCAAAAGGGTTTTCATTCTTTGATATTTATCAACTTGCAACCAGAGGGAAATGTCAAAAACACAAATCACCCCCCTCCTCCCCAAAAGGCACTTGGATTCTAAAAGTAGTGATTTTAATATATCCTATTTTTTGGGAGGGTGGGTGTGGGGAGAACTTTGGGGACACCTGTGGTAGTGGACATTTTCCCAATACACTATTGTAATCAGAAGTGGAAGTGGCTAGAAGGTATTTTCTACACAGTACTGCTACTGAGCTAAACAAATGCAGTATGGGGATTGCTTGTGAAAATACTGTAATTCTGAAGAAATTTACTTGGCTACAAACCACAAGAAATTTAATAGATGCTTCTTCTTTAGGGAGAATTAAATGCAGGTGAAGAAAGTTATATTATGAACACTTTAAATAAAAGGGACTGCTGAGGAAAGAAAACAAGCAGCATGTAGACATCCAGCCACTTCTAACTCACTTCTAAAACTTAGGCCTTGACTCTTCAAAGACTTACAGACCTGCTTAACTTTAAGCATGTGAGTAGTTCCACAGATTGCAATGAAAAGTGCTTAAAGTTAAGCATGTGCATAAATCATTTGCAAGATTGTAGTGTGGCGGGTGGGGCTGCTCTGTAACAGCCCCCTATGGGACCAGGCATGGTACTGTAGGTGTTTCCTGCCTTAGCCCATATGTTTTGGCTGCCTGCTTGGAGCAAGGTGGCCCGTGTTGTAAACCTGGCCCTGGGGTTCTCGTCTAGCACTATCCCAGTCTCACTCTGCTGTGCCACTGAGAAGAAGCAGGCAAGCCTTTTTAACTGGCCTGCTAGGTCTTGACTGGCCAGTATTTCCTCCAGGCCACTCTAGACCTCCAGAGGACTGTCTTATTGATAACCCAGTCTGAGTGGATTTTTCTTGAGCAAGGGGGTCAGGGTGCTGATGCATCCAGCAAGGGGCAGACACGACCTGACAGAGCCTGTCACATGTGCCTTACACCCATTCCTGTAATCTGATTCATGTGGGCACACCCTTTAGACAGCATGGAGCCCCACTGATTTTTACAGGCCTCTGCACCTTGCAGGATCAGAGCCTTAGTTGATAGAAAATGAGCTGGAAGTGGCTGTTAAGACAGACAGGTTTCTGGGGGAGAGGAGGAGGGTTCAAATAAAAACTTAAATAAATAGAAAAGTTAGACAAATAAATCGATAAGCAATGAATATGCTGAAAAGAGTAGAGGGAAAGTGTCTAAATTTTACCTTCTGATTTCTCTTATCTCTGCTACTATGAACTATTTTTTTTAAACAAAGATATTTGAAATTGATCAGCCATACTCCACTATCAATAATGCATAACACGGTATGCTTTAGTAGGCTGTTGGTGCACTTCTTGCGTAGGTGAAAACACCATGCTTCAGCGGTGCAGAGACTCTTAGAAATTACATAGACTTTAAGAGGTAAACCATTTAACAGGCAATAGTAACAGAAAATTTCAGGAGGTAAAAGAGAAATTTTGGCCTCTGTCAGAAATTCAGGCACACAATATTGACCTCTGATTTCCCTTGTAAAGCTATAATCAGATATAATGTGAGGAGATATAGCAAATATTACACTTCCCACTAACTGAAGGATTTATAATATACAATATGCAAAACAACTACCTGCTGGAATCCAAAAGCCACAGTGAATTGAAAGATGGGAGAACCTTTTCCCTTACTTGTAAACAAGGTTCACAGAGAGAAGCAGAAAGCACTTTAAATGCCAAACCACCTCATGCGAAACTTAGTGAAAATAGCTACTTTGACCCATCGCCGCACATTAGGCAATCAGAGAAACAGATGAAATATCATGTGACTTTCACCTAGTGACCAACCATCTCAAAATTATAAATACAATGCGAAATTTTTCCCTGTATATTTGCCAACACCCATGGAATGGCAAAATAAACAAACAAACAAATAAATAAATAGTGTGAAACACATTTACAGAAGAAGCTTGGCCTTGAAAAAGGATACTTAGGAGGACTTTTGATGTTTGACCTAAAGGTGTCATGCAGCTCTAGCGACACAGTTTACCAAGGCAATCTAAAAGTTTGCACATATTACCTCACACAAGGCCCAACAAAACCTACCGCTATCTCTGTTTTGCTGAGTAAACCTGTTTCAGGAAGGAAGAACTGTAAAGATGTCAAAAAATGGTAGAGATCTCAAATCTTAACAGTAATACCAAACATTTGGTTATCAAGGCACTAACAAGATGGAGTGCAATTGTGAGTCCAGCTGTGCTCCCGCACAAGGGAGCAAGGGGTTGCAAAAAATCCAGTTATCCCCCTGCATGGGCTGCTCACATCATGAGATCCTGCACGAGAGGTGAGCGGAGAAGATGGTGTCAGGTTGCTACTCCCACTCCCATGTAGGTGGGTGGGACGTGAGGAGACAGGGGCAGGGAGTGGGCAGAGCCTTAGCTCCATCCCTCTCTCCCGCACTAGCTGGGAAGGACATCTTCTCTCACAGAGCCAGGGGGAAGCAGGGACTCAGAGTCACAATTCAGTACTTACCTTGCTCTTGGGTAGTGCAGCAACGTTCTGCCCTTTTCTTAGGCTGGATTGCAAGGTACTGTTTCTGTGCACGGGGTTGTGCAAATGAGATTAAGGAGTGCATAATTGTGTTTAAACAAATATTTTGTTCTTTTCGAGTCTGATCTTGCAAACACTTAGGCCAAGGGTGGGAAAACTTTTTGGCCCAAGGGCCACATCTGGATATAGAAATTGTATGGCAGGCCATGAACGCTCACAAAATTGCGGTTGGGATGTGGGAGAGGGTGAGGACTCTGGCTGGGGGTGCAGGCTCCAGGGTGGGGTCAGAAATGAGGAATTCAGGGTGCAAGAGGGGGCTCCGGGCTGGGACTGAGGGGTTCGGAGGGTGGGAGGGGGATCAGGGCTGGGGCAGGGGGTTGGGGCTCAGATGGGGGGGTGAGGCTCCGGCTGGGGGTGCAGGCTCTGGGGTGGGGATGAGGGGCTTCAGAGGGCGGGAGGGGGATCAGAGCTAGGGCAGGGGGTTGGGGTGCAGGGGGATGCTCACAGGTGCAGTCTTCGGGTGGCCCTTATGTCAAGTGGCTCCCAGAAGCAGCGGCATGTCCCCTCTCCGTCTCCTATGCAGAGGTGCGGCCAGGCAGCTCTGCTGTGCGCTGCCCTGTCTGCAGGCACAGCCCCTGCAGCTCCCATTGGCCGCGGTTCCCGGTCAATGGGAGCTGCAGGGGCGGTGCTTGGGGCAGGAGGCAGTATGCAGAGTGGAGCCCCCTGGGTGCCTCTACACCTAGAAGCCAGAGAGGGGCCATCCCGCTGATTCTGGGAGCTGTGCGGAGTGGCCCCCGACCCTGCTTCCCAGCTGGAGTGCTGGAGTGGGGCAAGTCCCAGATCCCGCTTCCCAGCGGTAGCTCAAGGGCCAGATTAAAACGGCTGGTAGGCCAGATCTGACCCACGGACTGTAGTTTGCCCACCCCGATTTAGGTACTTGAGTAACTTTACTTGTGAATTAGTTTACTCAGATGTGTGCATTCACAGGATGAGGTATTTAGCTAACTACTGCACAACACCAACTGCTTTTAGCCTTTCGATATGTGAACAATTATCAGGCTACCAGTATGAGCAAGATGGAAAGAGCTTGCGCAATATTGTGTTTCACAGGGAATTAAAACCATTAAAAGCCAAGAGACTATCTCATTGCAGAATTTAATTAGACCATTATTCAATGGTTTGTATTTAGTTCAGTTATTTATATTTAATGTGGCTGCAAACAGCAAGCAAGAAGGTTGGCTCACCAGAGTAATGATTCATTATGTTAGTAACTAAACTCTTGAGACTTTGCAATCCTGACATCTCTGGTCAGGTCAGCTCCTGTTATTAAGTTTCTGGAGTCAAATTTGAACTATGTTAGCATTGTTCTTCCAGAGAGGAAAAGAAACTGCACCAGGAGGCATTCCAGTACCTTAGGAACAAATTTGTAGCTAGTGAATAACATGGAATGCTGCAGTGGTTCGGGTTGATTTCTGCCAATAGGTGTTTCTGATGTCAACACAAATTACTTCAGATGGATTGAGGAAGGTAAATAATTATTCTTTGGTAAGTCTGGAAGGACATGCTATAAACAGTATCTGTATAGATGAAGTGTTCTGCTGAAATTGAACTGCTACCATTATTCAGCACAGAGGATCAAAATCATCCCTAGCATTTTAAACAAAGCACATTCCACAGAGATGAAAAACAGCAAACACAGACTCTGTTGTTACAATTGACTGCTACCTGAAGGATGTACCCTACCTAGCTATGCTCAGCAGCACACAGGAGGAAAATACTTTGAGATTAAAACACACAATCAAACAATCAGATTTTTGAATAAAACAGAAATCAGATGCTACAGGCTTCAGAAGATCTTCCTCCACCATCTCTTATGTTCCATTAACCTGGCCTGCAGCCTTGAAGTTTATCAGGGCTGCAAGATACTCTTGAATGCCCTGATTCGTGATAAGGGTTATCTCTTTCCTAGATTGAAAAAACAGAGTCGTGCCAGCCTGGGGCATTTGCTGGTAACTTATGAACAGACACGGGGCAGGTGGGGAGGTCATTTTTTCGTTTTTGACTATTCTCTTTAACAGAATTTGCAAATATGTCAGTACTCATTGGGTTTGACCATTCCATTTAGTCAAAATGTATATGTTAGCAGTGAATTTTTTTAACAAGATTACTGGTGTGTATAACAAAGTTATAAGCTGATATAGACATAGCAGACTTTAGCAAACCTCTGGAAAGTTAAAGGGTGTATTGAGAGTTTTGAAATATTCAGTGATCATGAATTACATGTGGTATAAGGAACCTAAATAGAACAGAATAGTAAAGACAAATAAATCACTTTTTATCCAGAATGTTTTCAAAGTACTTTACTCCACTAATGGGCCAATAAATACATAAATAAACAAATAAAAACAATAAATAATAAATAACAGAAGCTATCCTACACATTGAAGTCCTTTGCATATAGGTATATAGGAATTGCGTATAGGCCTTGCATATGCAAATCATTTCACCCAGTTGCTTTAATGTAGTTGCCTGTGAGGTGAAACTCAGTAACTGTTTAATATTGCCAGCAACACTGGGCAACAGTTTAGGACAGCAAGTGAAAAATAACTTATTCAATAGAATCTATAGAATTTTAGTGGGGCAGAATGTAATCATCCAAACTGGAGTTTACCAAGACACTTAGTTACATCATCCTACTGTATACATGACTTTTTATCAATACATTAGAAGCAAGAGGAAGACCAAAGACAGGGTAGGCCCACTGCTTAGTGAAGAGGGAGAAACAGTAACAGGAAACTTGGAAATGGCAGAGATGCTTAATGACTTCTTTGTTTCGGTCTTCACCGAGAAGTCTGAAGCAATGCCTAACATAGTGAATGCTAATGGGAAGGGGGTAGGTTTAGCGGATAAAATAAAAAAAGAACAAGTTAAAAATCACTTAGAAAAGTTAGATGCCTGCAAGTCACCCGGGCCTGATGAAATGCATCCTAGAATACTCAAGGAGCTAATAGAGGAGGTATCTGAGCCTCTAGCTATTATCTTTGGAAAGTCATGGGAGACGGGAGAGATTCCAGAAGACTTGAAAAGGGCAAATATAGTGCCCATCTATAAAAAGGGAAATAAAAACAACCCAGGTAACTACAGACCAGTTAGTTTAACTTCTGTGCCAGGGAAGATAATGGAGCAAGTAATTAAGGAAATCATCTGCAAACACTTGGAAGGTGGTAAGGTGATAGGGAACAGCCAGCATGGATTTGTGAAGAACAAATCATGTCAAACCAATCTGATAGCTTTCTTTGATAGAATAACGAGCCTTGTGGATAAGGGTGAAGCGGTGGATGTGGTATACCTAGACTTTAGTAAGGCATTTGATACGGTCTCGCATGATATTCTTATCGATAAACTAGGCAAATACAAATTAGATGGGGCTACTATAAGGTGGGTGCATAACTGGCTGGATAACCGTACTCAGAGAGTTGTTATTAATGGTTCCCAATCCTGCTGGAAAGGCGTAACGAGTGGGGTTCCGCAGGGGTCTGTTTTGGGACCGGCTCTGTTCAATATCTTCATCAACGACTTAGATATTGGCATAGAAAGTACGCTTATTAAGTTTGCGGATGATACCAAACTGGGAGGGATTGCAACTACTTTGGAGGACAGGGTCATAATTCAAAATGATCTGGACAAATTGGAGAAATGGTCTGAGTTAAACAGGATGAAGTTTAACAAAGACAAATGCAAAGTGCTCCACTTAGGAAGGAAAAATCAATTTCACACATACAGAATGGGAAAAGACTGTCTAGGAAGGAGTACGGCAGAAAGGGATCTAGGGGTTATAGTGGACCACAAGCTAAATATGAGTCAACAGTGTGATGCTGTTGCAAAAAAAGCAAACATGATTCTGGGATGCGTTAACAGGTGTGTTGTGAGCAAGACACGAGAAGTCATTCTTCCGCTCTACTCTGCTCTGGTTAGGCCTCAGCTGGAGTATTGTGTCCAGTTCTGGGCGCCGCATTTTAAAAAAGATGTGGAGAAATTGGAAAGGGTCCAAAGAAGAGCAACAAGAATGATTAAAGGTCTTGAGAACATGACCTATGAAGGAAGGCTGAAAGAACTGGGTTTGTTTAGTTTGGAGAAGAGAAGACTGAGAGGGGACATGATAGCAGTTTTCAGGTATCTAAAAGGGTGTCATGAGGAGGAGGGAGAGAACTTGTTCACCTTAGCCTCTAAGGATAGAACCAGAAACAATGGGTTTAAACTGCAGCAAGGGAGGTCTAGGTTGGACATTAGGAAAAAGTTCCTAACTGTCAGGGTGGTTAAACACTGGAACAAATTGCCTAGGGAGGTTGTGGAATCTCCGTCTCTGGAGATATTTAAGAGTAGGTTAGATAAATGTCTATCAGGGATGGTCTAGACAGTATTTGGTCCTGCCATGCGGGCAGGGGACTGGACTCGATGACCTCTCGAGGTCCCTTCCAGTCCTATAATCTATGATTCTATGATTCTATGTGAAAAACAATTTTGGGATCTTTAATGACCACAAAAGGCCAGGATGTCCGATTTACATCTCCTTTGAAAGAGAGCTCAACGGCACACTGGAGAAGTATGGTCTTGTGGCTAAGGCACTGTTAGGGACTTGGGAGATCTAAGCTCAATTGCTGGCACAATCTTTCTTTAATCTTTCTGTGTCTCTATTTCCCTTCTGTAAAATGGTGATGATAATGCTTAATTTCTCCCATCCTTTGTCTGTCTTGGCAAGTTAGTCTGTAAGATCTTTGAGGCAGGGACTGTGACACTTCACCTGCAGAATCAAGCTTAGGGCCTCTGGGCAGTACTGTAACATATATAATAAATAACAATAATAACAGTGCCCCTAATACCATGCTATGGCAGTAGCTCAATAGTGACTCAGAGGATAAAGACATAAGTAGTGGATACCAAAAATATTAACCTGGAATTAAATAATGTATTTCAAAGGTGCTATTATAAAAGAACTAAATTCCATAAATATAAATCGTATTATCTTAACTACCTAAAATATTAAATATCATAGTACTTAAGAAATATTAAGTGCACCTATAGGGTGTTCAAAAGTTTATTTAATTAGCTATTGAATTATAGGAATTAAACCTAAATTCAGAAATGCAATTTAGTTGTTGCCCAAGAATGACAAATAGGACTTTAAGCTTGGTCAAGCTAAAACTAGCTAATCACATAGTGTAAGTGAGTTTTTGAAAAGAGGGATAAAATAATTGAAAGTTAATCATATTAAATGATTGTTCAGTAGATTAAAAAGAGAGTTTAAATAAGTGAGCTTTATTAGGAAACTGAAAAATACAAAAGAAAGGGAATTTGAAGGACCAAGGTGCTACTCTTCATAGAAATGCTTTATCAGTGGAAATGCAGACAACCAAATTGTTACATAAATCTGAATCAGTGCTTAAGCTGCTACCAACAGAGAAGAATAACTACCCCATTTACAATAATTAATATCATTAACATAAAGGAAATTGATTAAGTTAATTCTAGAGAGAATTAAAACTGTTTAAAAAGCTTTGAAGAAAGAGCCCCTGAAATGACAAGTGTCAGCTTAATAAAAAATCCTCTTTCTAGGGAAACATAACCACAAGGTCAAATAGCAATATTTGCTATATTAAATTAATGAATGAGTTAAACATGATTTATTTGTTACAATAGTAACAGGTGATAGAAATATTAGTGCTTATATGCATTTATATATTAGAGATCAGATTAAATATTTAAGTTATATGTTGGAAAATGTTAATTTGTACCATTTAATTTATAAGTTGGAAAAGGCCATGTGGTGTGGAAAATTTCAGATCCAACCAAAGTAAAGTGGGAGTGTTACAAAAACTAGGTAACAGCAAAGCTAGTTACTACCATATTTATGGTTAAAAATACACAGATTAAATACTCCAAAACACATACAAAGAACGTGAGATAAAGAATAATGTACAGTTGCACTCAAACAGAAATTATCCATTTCATCCTACTAGTAACGCTGAAAGATCTAGCAAAGATAAGCATCTATTACTTGTATCTCTCTTCTTTTCAGCTAATTCACCACCATATTCATTTGCTTCTATGTTGTGTCTCTGTCCCCTACCCTTTGTCATTTGTAAACCCCAATGGGCAGGAACTGACTCTTTTCTGTGTTTGTACAGAGTCCTGCAGAATGGGACCCCGACTGCAATTGGGGAGTTTGGGAACTACCATAATATACTTATTTTCTGCTATCACTAACCATCATACTTGGAGTTATTTCCTACACAATGAAAGAGTATCAGAATCTGACCCTTAATAGCCACCACAATCTTAGAATTAGTGTCTTAGCATTTTCACTTACCAAATGCCAGAGGGATGAATACAAAGTTCCTCACACATCAACAGTAATTTTGATTGTGTTATCAACTTTGTTTTCTTTTAAATTAAAAAGTAATCTTGGGTTTATTTTTTGCTTAAGCAGTTGCAATCAAAGGAATTTGTGAGAAAGCTTAGTATAGTCGGTTAATTTTAATTAACTATGTTATGTATATATAACCTGTTGTTCTCAGAGTTTCTTGCAGCTCCCTTGATTTTCTTCAGTTTCCCAGTCAGGTATTAAGTAATCTGGACCCTGCTGGGTTTTGCGATCTGACAAGATTACAACTTGATGTGTATCGTTATCTATTAAAAGTCACTTAAGGCAACTGCTGATACTTTTGTAAAATTATAAACTTGACAGCAGACTCTTTGTTCAAAAGAACCTAGTAATTTTGTTTCTTTTCCATTCCTGAAAACATCTTCTGTGACGTGAAAGAAATGTCAAGATAAAGATAACAATTCATGGGACATGATATCAAGTGTGGGTTCATTGTGCTATTTTATGCTTGTGAATGGATGAATGCTCCTCGTTTTCTGGCATTCATAGGTTAGATGAATTAGTAGATATATAAAAAGACTAATTCTCAGAAAGCTTGTGCACTATTTTAAGGTTTTCATCGATCAAAACACTTAAAGATTCCCCAGCAATCCCTTCTTCTTCCTCCTTCCCAAAAATTTGAATTAATCATGACAGGAATAGGTGGTCCTAAAGATTCCTTTTCTGGGTAGCATATTTTTTTTTCCAATTTGTCTCATATGATGAAAAATAATTAAAAGGTAGATGACTATTATTTTATTTAAAATAATTAATAAATCAACATGAAAATAAAGGCAGAGGCTGACAATCTGATGAAAGCAAAGCAAGTAAATTAAAAAATTAAGGCCTCCAATCTTAGGGCTCTGTCTTCACTGCAGAAAAAAAGGTATGCTCTTAACTTGGGCTAGGTAACCTGAGTTAGCTAATCTGGATTAAAATAGCAACGAAGACACAGCAATGCAGTTTTTAAACTCAGGTTAGCAGCTTGAGTTACAACCTACAGAGGATTCAGGGGTTGAACTCAAACTGCTAACTTAAATTGAAAGCAAATTTGCTGTTTCTTCACTGCTATTTTAACCTGAGTTTGCTAACTTGGGGTTAGCTAAACCAAGTTAAGAACACTTTTTTTAATGTATTTAGGAGCTCTGTTATTTGGCAAGCATATGTTCTGTTCTGAGACTTCTGCTGTACAATGGGAGACAAGAAGGTGAAGTTTTAGCCCCGTTCTGAATTCAATTGCTTTAAACTATGTAAGCCAAATTTTTACTTTTTTGGTAATACAAAATTGCTGATTCTGAATGAGACAGACAAATCAGAAATCTAGCAGAAGAATTGTTATTTCGAGCTATCTTTGTTTTCAACTATTATGACAGATATGTCAATTTCCTATAATTTCCTGGACAAACCTTACTGAATTAAGTTAAACATTATTGAATCAAGTGTAAGTAGTTTAGGAGTTCATTGTATTAAAAATGCAAATGTTTATGTATTACTGTGAGATTGTAAGTAACAGCTCCAAGGGAGAGCTCTGACTAATATAAACCCTGGGAAGTGTTATGAGCCTCAAAGCACTATTTGAAACAACGTGTACCTTTAAAGTTAAGTGGATTTCCTAGGGGGCAAGGGAATGCAAATTTCCCACCTCCAGACTCAGCCTTTTGAAGCTACCTTCTGAGGTAGGGACCTTTTATGTGCTGATCACCTGTTACATGGGGACAGATCAAAGACGTGACTCACAGATTCATGGGGGTGAGTCAAGTGGTTATGAACTTGTAACCACAGGAAAACCTCTTGATGGGATTTGAAGGGCTGTTCACTGGCCAGAGCCCTTTTGGGAGTTGGGGTGATTTGTGGTAAGCTTATTTGTATGCATGTAGGTTCTTTTATTGTTTTAAATATGTTTTCTCTGTAGTGCTTCACCTTAAGAATAAATGTGCTTGCTTAGAAAGAGCTGTGTGATAGCTTAATCGAAGCAATTACATTATTTATAGTGTCTGGGGAAGGTAGGTAAAGCAGGTGTGCTTAAGGGAGGGAGCTGTCAGCCTGGACATACCCTGGTCAGCAGGAAGAGAGATGCATGTCTCTGCCCAAAAGAGGCAATATGTGGGGAGCCAGAAGCCTGAGAGTGGATGCCCTTGCTGGACCACAGAGTGGGAATACAGGTGCAGTTGTGCATAGAGGAAGGTACAAATAGAGAGATACTGACAGTCACATATGCCCATTTTAGAATGTATCCACCAAAGATCCAGGCATTCACAAAGAACAGAACTCATATATAAGAATGACATAGGTAATAAAAGTTTAAAACACTCACACCAGAGAAAATCCATAGATGGGAAAGCATTTTACCAGGTTATTTTTTTTCTGAACAGTATCATGTGTTCTGCTAGTGCTTGAGTGTGTGAACAAATTAAGTTTACAGATTCTGTAAAGCAATTCGTTCTGTCTGAATATAATAGTAGTAATTTTTCATGTAAGTCAGCAAAATACAGTCCATAAAGGAAAAATACTGCCATTATTTTTAACTCTATTGTTTTTATTCAATCCAAGTCTGAACTGGGGCTAAATCATCTACTGTGTAAAAATTAAAATTTTTAATTGTATGCTATTCCAAAAGAAAGAGTAGCAGGGATAGAGGAGCCTAATGTCTCAGCAGTAAAATAATCTAGGGAGTATATTTCAGCAAAAATGATTACTGATATCTATAACTGAATTGTAATAACTCAATAGTGGTTTATAAATTTTTGAATCACTCTGCATTTTTTATTTGACAGCTAGCCAAGTTTCAGTTTTTAGCTATCCTCTGTGTATTAATAATACATTACAATAAATTCCTTCATAAAAGTGGATACTCTTTTCTCACAGAATACTTCATTTTTGCCAGTAAAATATTGTTTCAGGTTTATAATCAGTTCCTATTTGGTTTGATCATGCTTAGCACGAAACCAAGATATTTACTGTCATACAGCCGCCAATATTTATCTCATAGAATGAGTTGCTCTACTTTAACTAATTCAGTTATTAATTAACTGGTCCACCCTATAGCTTGTAACATTTGACTGACTGAAGGCCCAATTCTGCAAAAACTTTTGCATGTGAGTAAGTGTACTCACATGAGGATTCCCTCTCATTGACTTTCAAAGGACCACTTACCCCTAAGTAATTGTACTCATGTGCATAGGTCTTAGAGGAATCAGGCCCTACATTTTCAACCAGTAAACATTTGAATAATCCTTAGTTTGCATATTCTAACAATAGTTGGTCAATAAATAAATAATTTTCCATTTGACCAAGTCAACAGAATTTGGACCAAAAAAATCAAGCAGATTTAATGTTGACTTGGTCAAATGGAAAAAGATTTTTTACCTATGTAGTTACATAACTATACCACTGACCTATAGCATAATTATAAATAAGTAGTAGCAAGAAAATTAATTGATTGGGAAATATTTGATGTAAAAATAGTTTAGCTTAACTCAGTTTCCTATGTGCTTCTTTCTTACGATCTTCTATTTGTTGGTACAGTGCCTAGAACCACACTCTCAGGGTATGTCTACACTATGAGAGTAGTTCAATTGTACTTAAATCGAATATGTGGAATCGATATTACAAAGTCGAACATGTGTATCCACACTAAGGACAGTAATTCGACTTTGTGAGTCCACACTAACGGGGCAAGCGTCGACATTGGAAGCGGTGCACTGTGGGCAGCTGTCCCACAGTTCCCGCAGTCCCCGCTGCCCATTGGAATTCTGGGTCGAACCCCCAATGTCTGCTGGGGAAAAAAATGTGTTGAGGGTGGTTTTGGGTAACTGTCGTCATCCAACCGTCACTCCCGCCCTCCCTCCCTGAAAGCGCCGGCGGGCAATCAGTTCACGCACTTTTCTGGTGAGTGACAGTGCGGACACCACAACACTGCGAGCATGGAGCCTGCTGCAACCATCGCTGCAGTTATGGCCGTTGTCAACACCTCGCATCTTATCATCCACCTTTTCCAGAGGCAGATGCTGAGAAATCGGGCAAGGAGGCTACGGCAGCGCGGTGAAGACATTAAGTCTGAGAGTGGCACAGACCTGTCACAAAGCACGGGACCCCGCTCCGTGAACATCATGGTGGCAATGGATCATGTTGATGCTGTGGAATGGTGATTCTGGGCCCGGGAAACAAGCACGGAATGGTGGGACCGCATAGCGATGCAAGTCTGGGATGAATCACAGTGGCTGCGAAACTTTTGTATGCGGAAGGGAACTTTCCTGGAACTTTGTGAGTTGCTGTCCCCTGCCCTGAAGCACAAGGACACTCGGATGCGAGCAGCCCTGACTGTCTAGAAGCGAGTGGCCATAGCCCTCTGGAAGCTTGCAAAGCCAGACAGCTACCGGTCAGTCGCGAATCACTTTGGAGTGGGCAAATCTACCGTGGGGGTTGCTGTGATGCAAGTAGCCAATGCAATCATTGAGTTACTGCTGTCAAAGGTAGTGACCCTTGGAAACGTCCAGGTCATCATAGATGGCTTCACCGGGATGGGATTCCCAAACTGCGGTGGAGCTATAGATGGAACTCACATTCCTATCCTGGGACTGGACCACCAGGCCAGCCAGTACATTAACCGAAAGGGCTACTTTTCAATGGTGCTGCAAGCACTGGTGGACCATAGGGGACGTTTTACAAACATCAACGTAGGATGGCCGGGCAAGGTTCATGACACTCGTGTTTTCAGGAACTCTGGTCTGTTTAGATGGTTGCAGGAAGGTATTTACTTCCCGGACCAGAAAATAACTGTTGGGGATGTGGAGATGCCTATAGTGATCCTCGGGGACCCAGTCTACCCACTAATGCCCTGGCTCATGAAGGCGCCAGGCACCCTGGACACTGAAAAAGAACTCTTCAACTACCTTCTGAACAAGTGCAGAATGGTGGTGGAGTGTGCTTTTGGACGTCTCAAGGGGAGATGGAGAAGCTTACTGACTTGCTCTGATCTCAGCGAAACCAATATCCCCACTGTTATTGCAGCTTGCTGTGTGCTCCACAGTCTCTGTGAGAGCAAGGGGGAGACCTTTATGGCGGGGTGGGAGGTTGAGGCGAATAGCCTGGCTGCTGATTATGCCCAGCCAGACAGCCGTGCGATTAGAAGAGCCCAGCGGGACGCGCTGTGCATCCGGGAGGCTTTGAAAGCTAGGTTCCAGAGTGAGCAGGGTAACCTGTGACTATTAAGTTTGTTTAAAGAGAAGCTGAACATGCCCCCGTTTCTTTACCCACTTACTGTTGACTATCCTCTCCAGCTACATACCCTGTTCACCCCGTCCCCCCCCCAACACACGTTTAAAAATAAAATAAATGGAACGTAGTTAATGAACACCATTTTCTTTATTACGGATTTCGCGGTAAAGTGTTGAAACTGGGACGCAGACTGTGGTGGGGAGCAGGCGTAGTGATGGAAAGAACGCTTCTAAACTCGAGGAATGACAGGCTCCTGCTCCTAGAGTGGTCCGCGGTGGTGGACTGGTTGTTTCAACGGAGCCTGCCACTCCTCCTTTTCGGGACTCTTTATGTGGGGGCTATGTGACTTTGTGGCGGGGGAGGACGGTTACAGATCCCCTGCTGAGTGGCTCTGTGATCCAGGATAAGGACCTCTGCATAAGATCTCTATCCGCCCTCCCCCGCCACAAAGTCACATGCCCCCCCCCCAGAACATGAAAACCACCTCCCAGATTGACCAGGGTGCCTAGTGACTGCAATGTGTGTGTGACCTTCTGCTGAACCTGCCCCCGTGTCTGTACCCTGGTAAAGGTGATTGTCCTCTCCAATTACCAACCCCCTTCTCCCCCTTCAAACACACTCTCCCCTAAAAGAACATGATGGAAACAGTAATTAACAGAAACATATCTTTTATTAGCAACTACACAGTTAGGCGATGAAACTGGGACGGGGGCTTGGGTGAGGCGGGAAGGAAAGGACTTTTCAAATTTTTGGGAATGAGAGCTTTCTGGTACTTGAGCAGTCTGTAGGGGTGGAGTGACAGTTTTCACGGCCCCTGCCGCCCCTCCTTCTTGGAACTTTGGGTGAGGGGGGTATGGGAGTTTGTGGCGGGGGAAGGCAGTTAGAGATAGACTGCAGCGGGGCTCTGTCCTGCTGCCTCTGGTCCTGCAGAACATCCACAAGGCACCGGAGCGTGTCCATTTGCTCCCTCATTAGTCCAAGCAGTGTTTGAGTCGCCTGCTTGTCTTCCTGCCGCCACCTCTCCTCCCGTTCACTGTGTGCTCAATGGTATTGCGACATGTTCTCCCTCCACTGGGTCTGCTGGGCCGCATCGGCTTGGGAGCAGCCCATAAGTTCTGAGAACATGTCATCCCGTGTCCTTTTCTTTCTCCGCCTAATCTGCGCCAGCCTCTGCGAGGGGGATGCCAGGGTAGGTCAGGAGACAGTCGCAGCTGTGGGATGGGAAAAAGGGAGTGAATTCCTCACAAAGATAATTTTTTGTGAACAATGAACATAGTCTTTCTCTGTGAACAAGACCATGCACAGCACCTATCACATGCGCACTCAGGACAAGGTCGAATTTTTGGCCTTCGCATTCAGTGCCTGGGGTCTTGCAGTGGAGATCAGACAAGCAAGGCAGGACAGCAGAATTCGGGTAGCAGACTGACATGGTAAGCTGTAGACTTTTGGCTGCTTAAAACTTAAATTAGAGCAGTGCCCTGCTTTCACGTTCAAAGCAATGCTCCTATTGTTGGCCAGTTCTTGCTGCCGGCAATCCGGCAAGCATGAACTCTGCCCCGTCCCACCCCCTTGCGGCTGTCCCCGGGAAAGATCCCTGTATGCTGCCCCTCTCCCGCCTCCACCGCGTGGCTGTAAACTGCTGGTGACAGTTCTGTAAAGGAACAGGCAAGCAGTCCCAATAGTAACATTCCCCTAATTCTAAGCAGGTCACCATGAGTGACATCACTCTGTTCAGAATTTCTGAGACCGAGAAAGAACGCATGCTGCGTGAAAGCCAGCAAAAACCAGGGCCGTATGCCACCATGCTCTGCAAGGCAATGATCCCAGAGTACTTGATGATAGCCTGGCGAGGAAAAGTTTCCTACCATGGAGGACACAATAAGGCCATTCTCCCCAGGAACCTCATGCAAAGGCTTTCCAATTAGCTCCAGGAGAGCTTCGTGGAGATGTCCCATGAGGATTTCAGCTCTATCCCCGGACATATAGACCTTTTCCAGTAGCTGCACTGGCAAGGACTAAAAAGTAGAGCGCCTAGGGCAAACTAATCATGATAAACCGGACATTGTTAGATTCTTTTGCACTAGTTGCACTGCCAAGGACTAAAACGTTAAGTGCCTAGGACAAACAAATCATGAAAAACCCATTGTTAATATTCCTGTTCTGTCCAAAATAAATGTTTACATGTTTAAAACACTTACCGACTGATCCTTCCCCTGATTCAGGGTCTGGGTTAACTCCTGGGGACGGTTGGTAGGGGATCTCTGTGAGGGTGATGAAGAGATCCTGGCTGTCTGGGAAATCAGCATTGTAAGTGCTGTCGACTGCCTTGTCCTCCTCCTCACCTTCCTCATCTTCCCCGTCCACTAACATCTCCGAGGAAGCGGCCGTCGACAATATCCCATCCTCAGAGTCCACGGTCAGTGGTGGCGGCCGCACGTAGAATGGAATGCAGTGCCTCGTAGAAACGGCATGTCTGGGGCTGGGATCCGGAGCATCCGTTTGACTCTTTGGTCTTCTGGTACGCTTGTCTCAGCTCCTTGATTTTCATGCGGCACTGCGTTGCATCCCGGCTGTATCCTGTCTCTGTCATGGCTTTTGTGATCTTCTCGTAGATCTTTGCATTCCATCTTTTCGATCGCAGCTCCAAAAGCACGGACTCATCGCCCCACACAGTGATCAGATCCAAGACTTCCCGATCAGTTCATGCTGGGGCCCTCTTTCTATTCTGAGATTGCATGGTCAGCTCTACTGGAGAACTCTGCATCGTTGCCAGTGCTGCTGAGCTCTATGTCGAACTAAATAGCTTCGTTGTGTGGACGGGTGCATGGTTAATTCAATTTAACGCTGCTAAATTCGACATAACCTCCTAGTGTAGACCAGGCCTCGGGGTGTGTCTTTCTGACCCAGGAGTTTTCATCTTGAGAGGATGGAAGCCTCTAGACTTCAGGTCCTCTCTTGTTGACTAAAGAGGTGACAGTACTAATTGCTGAAGACTCCAAGAATAATACTGAATGATCCCGATGTTGTCAAGAGACTGAGAACCTCATCACTCACATGCAGAAGATTAAGAATTTCTGCTGGAGCCTCCTGATGGTGATTTCTAGTTTCCAAGTCCTCTTGGAAAAGGGGGAAGCTAGCCCTCCAGCTGAGTCTGTAACTGCTCCTGGATTGAATGGGAATGAGAGAAGTTTTTCAGGCCAAGAGATTTTAACCATAGAAAGCAAGAAACAACTTGGGGATCATTTGCTGGATCTGGACTAGATGCGCCAGTTGTCTAGGTAGGAATTAAGTATGTACTAAAGGGGGTTTGTTTCCAGAAGTTAATTTTCTAATGGGAAAATAAGCCATGTCATTTAGAGCTCTATTTCCTTTGAAAATTTCTTTATGGAAAAGATCACAGAGTAGGTTTCTACACCTGGCTGGCCTATTCTGGCTAAATTTTAACTAGCTGTGAAAACTCATTTGGCTCATTCCCATGAAGAGCCAAAGAGGGGACCGGAGGTGGAAGTTCATTAAATTCACCACTCCTGTGCAAAACTCCAAGTAATTATACAGAGCCAACAAGATGTCCCTAAGTGCTGCAGATATATTGTTCTTATTTTTCAAAATTAATCTAGCTGGACTCGCAATGATACATCCTCTCAATCATAGCTGCAGAAGCTTTGGACAGAATGTAGTTTTGATGTCTCCAATTTGGAATAATTTCCTCAGCAAACAAAGCTGATATAAATAAATGGTCTCTTGCCTGCCTATGTTCATGTCCATCTGTTTGGAAGGCACAATGCCCATTCAAAAGTTGCCCAGAACCTTGGCATAGAAGATTTGTGCCAAGCTTTACATGGCACTCTGCCTAACCCTGCAAGTGCCATCTTTTCTGCCATAGATCCCCACGCTGAACAAGAACTAAAGTGCTGGCATCAAAGGCCTCTTTACACTTGATCACACCTGTTGTTAATACTGTGCCAAGACTAGGCCACCAGAACAAGGCAGATAAGGAAAATGTGGCATTTACAGGCATTTCAGACTGCCAAGTTTCTATTTCAGTGAATGTCTTGGAACTTCATGGACACTTTGCGTGGAATCTAATTGTCTGCAGTTTTAAAGAAATCACTGTCTTTAAAATGTCCTCACATAATGACACTATAGTCAAAATGAACCACAAAGATGTGAATTAAGATTAATACTGTAGTTATGCCCTAGCCCCCAAACAATAGTCAATCACCCCAAAAAAGTACAATAGAAACGGACTGCTCAACGCCAAAGTGTATGATAGCCCTTCAAAAGCAAAATTACTGAGGCACTGTATGTGTTTGCTCTGCCTGCACAGGATTAACAGTGGGGATCCTAAGAAAAGATCACATATTATATGGTAAACCATCTCCTAGAGTTGGTCATTAGGTAGACACAAATTAGCAAACTTGGTTGTCTTTCAGAGACTGTAAATTCCTTTTAGGAAAATACATAGCATTTTCTCTCTATTTTTCATATGGCTGGTCCACTGTGGTAATGGTATGGGAGCACATCAGAACACTCTCTCATGTCTCAGTGTTAGTAATCTCTAAGGATATGATCCCTTTAGTTAGTCTGTGACCACTGTGAGCAATCAGGGCAGATAAGTATATAGGGGAACTGTGACTTTTAACATCTTGCTGGATCTGGGTGTTGATCATCCTGAAGGAGAGAAAAGTGCCTCCTTGTAATAGCAAGGAGTAAAGGAATGAATGGTGAGTGAACCCATTGCATAAAAATGATAAAGAAATTGTCTGAAAACAAAATTCGAAAGAACCAGAGACTGACCTTCTCCCCATCATGATAAATCAATTAGCAGCTGATAGCTGGCAAGTCTTTTACCAATGTTACATAATAGAGGAAATAAGCAATCAGAACAAATAAATAAGCCACCCCCATCAATGGGACCTTTTGCAAAAAGCATACTGCAAAAAGCTATGCTCATTATTTTTAATATATGCTTTCCATTTCCTAGAGATGGGCATCAGAATTCTCAGGTTGAGTGATGGTGACAGATGGACTGGGCTGCAGGGGATGCAGAATACATATGAATGACAGACAGGGTTGAGTTAAAAATTACCTTTTGTCTTGTCAAACAATAGAAAGATAACAGTCTCAGACTCACTCACCTCTGTATCCTCTTCCTAATCCACTAGCATGACTTCACCTCTGGTATAACAATTCCTTTTCACACAGATAGCCTAAACAGTAGCAAAGGAAGCATGGAAGGAAGAAAGTATGCCACTGATTTGCCTATCAACATTAGTTTAGTTTTAGTTAGTTTACTCTTTCTCTTTTCCATGTCTTAGGGAAATGAATTCATTGTTCCCCTACAAACAGGAAAGAAAAAAAATAACACTTCTCTTACTTCTCCTCCCTAACAACATGAAAAATATCTACCTGTAACAGCAAACCCAGAAAAAAATCATATGTTGTAAAAATAGTTTTGTCCCCCTGCACTAAAAATATGAACAAGTAAAGTAGGTTTCCTGAATAATATTCAGTTATTTCTTACCAATGCCTGACTTATTTATAATTTTTCTGCAATAGTAGGGTGCTTTTTTTAACTTCCCTATCACACTAGCAAAAAGATACAGATGACCAGTTTCTCTTGGTCAGCAAAGTATCACCAGTAAATTGAGCTGATCTTAAAGGCTTTTATTGTTTTCAATTTTTATTGTACAAAGGTTTGATCTATGATCTATAATAATTAAATTCCATCACCAAATATTAATTTGAAATGTATAAACTGGATATTCTTAATATGAAAAGTGATACATCTTGATTTAATAATCCTTGTTATCCAAGATAGTTATTGGTGGTAGCTTACTTTATTACTTTGCCAAGGGAGAGCCAAGTTTTCTCTGGGGTTTTCTATGGAAACAGCCATTCTTCCATTAGTAAACACTGCTCTCAGTACTGAGTATTTGGTTTCCAGTTGCTTTCAGTGTCTGTAAGTCATTGTTCCACTGTCTTGACATGAATACCTCATTTTTTGGTAACATGATTTGCTACTATGGCAAATGTCGTGAGAATGCTTCAGTGGGGCAAAGTGAAATTCAGCAATTTCTCAATCACTTCAACAATTCTAAGTCAAGCAGCAGGCGTGTGCATTCATAGCATGGCATGGCACAGAAGCAGCAGCAACAGAGTGGTGAGTCGCCTAACATACTGCATTTCACTGGTTTGCCTTGTGTTTCACAGAAAAAGAAAACATAATCTACCTAGGTTTTTATATTGCATCCATCAGTGTGAGATACAAGCCCCTTTAAAGATATAATAGCTTCTTGTTTCCTTCCTCCCTGCCACAGTGTATTCCTCCAACTCCCATGGGATTTCACTATTCCCTGAGACATATATAATCTGTAAAACTTTAGTGAATATTAATTAATCTTGTATGTATCTAACAAACTCCAAAAGAGGTTGGTTCCATTAAGAGGATAAGAACGAAGAGTGCTTGTGGCACCTTAGAGACTAACAAATTTATTTGAGCATAAGCTTTTGTGGGCTAAAACCCACTTCATCGGATGAATGCAGTGGAAAATACAGTAGGAAAATATAAAGTATTTGCTTCAGGTAGGGGGGCTGTCTGTAAGCGAGGAAGTCACCTACTACAGGACAGGCCCAACAAAGAAATTAACAGAACGCCACTAGCCGTCATCTACAGCCCCCAACTAAAACCTCTCCAATGCATCATCAAAGATCTACAACATATCCTGAAGGACAATCCCTCACTCTCACAGATCTTGGGAGACAGGCCAGTCCTCGCTTACAGACAGCCACCCAACCTGAAGCAAATACTCACCAGCAACCACACACCACACAACAAAAACACTAACCCAGGAACCTATCCTTGCAACAAAGCCCGTTGCCAACTTTGCCCACATATCTATTCAGGGGACACCATCATAGGACCTAATCACATCAGCCACAGTATTAGAGGCTTGTTCACCTGCACATGTACCAATGTGATATATGCCATCATGTGCCAGCAATGCCCCTCTGCCATGTACACTGGCCAAACCGGACAGTCTCTACGCAAAAGAATAAATGGACACAAATCAGATGTCAAGAATTATAACATTCGAAAACCAGTCGGAGAGCACTTCAACCTTCCTTTTCACTCAATTACAGATCTCAAAGTCGCAATACTCCAACAAAAAAACTTCAAAAACAAACTCCAATGAGAAACCGCAGAATTGGAATTAATTTGCAAACTAGGCACCATTAAATTAGGTTTGAATAAAGACTGGGAGTGGATGGGTCATTATACAAAGTAAAAACTGTTTCCCCATGCTAATTCCCCTCCCCCCCACACTGTTACTCACACCTTTTTGTCAACTGTTGGAAATGAGCCATCCTTATTATCACTACAAACGTTTTTTTTTCCTCCTGCTGATAATAGCCCACTTAATAGCTCACCTTAATTAATTACTCTCATTACAGTTGGTATGGCAACACCCATTTTTTCATGTTCTCTGTGTCTATATATCTTCCTACTGAATTTTCCACTGCATGCATCCGATGAAGTAGGTTTTAGTCCACGAAAACTTATGCTCAAATAAATTTGTTAGTCCCTAAGGTTCCACAAGTACTCCTTGTTCTTTTTGCTGATACAGACTAACACGGCTACCACTCTGAATTAAGAGGATACGCATTCTAAAGTTCTGAGTCCTGATCCTTCTGTTTTTTATACAAGTGTGACTCAGGAGTGACTCCCTTCAAATCCAAGGAGATGGACAGAGGTTAAAATTAGTATAAATGAGAGGAGCATCAGACCTCAAATACTTACCTTCAGCATGTTTCAATATATCTGAACCTCTTTGGCCTGGAAAGCAAAATGGGAATCAGTCTCTCTCACATGACTTTTAATGTTTCTTTGCTTTGGCTGTACTAGCCACATCAGAACAATAGCTCTCCGTGCAGTATATCAGTTCCTCCTGGTTGTGGCTGGAAATGCAGCAACATCCGAACATATTTGAAAGAGAAAATAAGAAGATAACAAAAGTGATAACCAAAGGTTTCTCAAATCACAGAAAAGCCGTTTTTGTTGTTAGTTTTGGACAAAGATTCTGTTTTCCCCCTTTCATTATCCAAACTAGTTTTCCCATCCCCAGTGCAGAGCCATGATCCTGTGTCCTTGATTTCCTGAATTCACTGATGTCTGTGGAAGGGTTTGGAGCTATTTTACACCAGCATATTCATTTTCAGAGGAGCTATAAAGCAGGAAGGAGGGAGGGGATGATGGAAAAATGAATGCAGAAGATCCTCTAGGAGTCAGGAATTGTATCATTTCTGACTTCACCTCCTCCTCACTTCTTGCCTCAGCATCTTTGTTCTCACAGCCACTGGAACTGGTATTTCCATTTTAAATGGTGTTTCAACATGGATATCCCCAGGTGTCTGCTATCCTCCCCTTGACTGACATTTGTGTGGCAGATGGTGCAAATGGCCCAGCAAATATTTACTGGATCAGCCTAAAAAAGCCCACAGCTGCCATACTGATGGATTTCTTGGCACTCTGCCTTGTGGCACCAATAACTGGGCAGGGAGAGTGGCACCACAGGAAAATAATGGAGGTTGAACTTGCTGGATTTTTCAGAGCACCTTTGTATAACTTTGAGCATAATCCAGGGAAAGGTAAGGTACAGAAACAGGTTCTTTTCTCATTTCATGTAAACTACTGCGTCCTCCTTGGTGCTCACTTAGTACTAAGGGACCTGCAATCAGAATTGCCCACTACGAGAGTCACGCACACAAAAATAAGTGCTTTTGGGGACTGCAGAGACCACACCCAGTTCTCATTTGAAAAGGAGCCCCCTCGGGCTACCACCTAGGACCAGTAGGGTCAGGCAGTCCCATGGCACCCTCTGAGGGGCAAGAGGAGACTCACCAGGAGAGCTCATTGCAATTGGGAGGGGATGGGGAAGTATTAAGTACCCTTCAGTCCTGCTTCATTAATAGGGGGAATAACAGGAAGGGAGCAGTCACCTTATAATAAAGCAGGCAAGAAATGTCCATGCTGCCAGACTGGATGAAGAGTGGGTGCTGGAGACAAGCACTACTGCTGTCAGGTGCGAGTGTGGGGGGAATATGCAGGTTAGGGGAAGCTAGGATAGCGGCAGGAGGGAGGGTCTCAGAGCTCGGGCTCCAGCATGAGCCCGAATGTCTATGCTGCAATTAAACTGCCCCGTGAGCCTGAGCTCCACGAGCCCAAGTCAACTGACACAGGCCAGCCACAGGTGTCTGATTGCAGTGTAGACATACCCTAAGTCTCTGTGCAGACACGCCCTTAAAATATCCCAAGATTGGCAAGTACACTGTGCAGCATGCAATGTATACAGTGCAACTAGGGTAACTCACTCACTATGGGAGTGCCGCTGGTAAAGCAACTTACAGCAGGGTATATAACGAAACAGGCCCTCCTCACCCTTTAACTTATACCTTCCTCTTAGCTGGTTGTCCTGTTATACTCCCTTCTCTCCATTTGCTTGTAAATTGTACTCCTTGGGTCAAAATCTCTACTGAAATCTCTACTGTAAATGGGTGAAACAGCACTGAACTCAATGGACTTGCATCTATTTACACCATCAGAGACATGGCCTATTTTACACCCACTGAACACAAAATTGTTGCAAATTACACTACTCCCACATTTACTGTATTTGGACCCATTTACGCACCACATGTAACTTACGCCACCATCTAAGCCTGGGCTTTTCAAAAGCAGTTAAGGCACTTGGGCATCCAAATGCCACTGAATTTCAATGGATGTTGGGTGCCTAACTCGCTTAGGCTCATTTAAAAATCCCATCCTAAACCCCTAATGAATTTGGCCTAACACTACTAAACAAACCTTAACACCACAAAGCAGGAGTAAAACTGACTGCGGATAGTAACTCACTGCCAGTGACCACAGTCTCCTCACATACTAGCAACATATTCAGGCCAGAATTTTCAAAACTAGCTCAACACCCACTGAAGGAACAAAATGGACACCGTGTCGAGTAAAGCACGTGGGTTTATTACGCACAGCGCTGGCGGAGTGTCACTTTGCTTATTAGGCTCAGAGAGACTGCCAAGCCATTGATTACAATGGATTATATGGAATCTTCCTGGGCAGAGGGAAGGGACGGGGTGGGAGGTCCCGAGCCCCTGGACAGGTCTAGCAGCAAGCCAAGATAAGCACAGTAAGCCAATAGTCTAAAGATTACATAATGTCTCCGCCCAGGGTTTCAGGTTAACATGTAACATACTGTTAGTACACAGGTTGTTTTCTTTTAAACACTGTATAAAGTGTATAATTATAAAATATATATGTTGAATTGTGATTTGGGGTCTATAGGAATGAGGTAGCTCCTCTGATTGTCCAACAGGTACATTCCTGGGGGTTAAAACAAAAAGACATTGAAAAGTACATGGCAATAGAAATTGTTTTTCAGGTTGCCCCATTGTGTTTCCAAAGGCAGACACTGGCAATTCGGAGGGTGGGGGTGCACCAATTAGGAGGGAGGATGTCATATCTAGCCTCTCCATGAACTCAAGGTTGGTATGGGGGGAGGGTATGGCTATCTCTTCCTGCAGAAGGAGTGGACATAGACATAGACATAGTGGGCCCCTTTCAATACTTTGGTCTGCCTGTAGCTTCTGATAAGGATGCCAATTACTGCTCCCCATCTGGAGTTTTGCTAACCATGCTTATTTTGGTAAAAAATAAAGTTGTCTCTTGTTTGTTCAACTTCTCTTAGCTAATATTATTCATTGTTTGCTAGGCCCCAGGCCTCTTGAAGAAGCTTTGGACTTTGGGCCTGTAAAAAGTTGCCGACAGAGCCTGTGTCTGGGTTTTACATACACAGCACATGGATTTTGGCCCTTCACCCACAATCTGGGGCAGATTTTCAAAGAGCTCAATACAGTGGTGACTGCTGGCTGTTGAGCTCTTTTGAGAATGTTGGGTCCTGAGCACTTGAAAATCTGGCCCTGACCTGTGGCCCCACATATTTAACTAATTTTGACTTGCCAGGATAACTTAAGAAACATTTAAACATTATGTACATGTTTGTTACTAAGGCAAAAAAATTTCCTCCTACCTCCTTCTGGGGAAAGATATCATCTCATTTTAGGAGCCTACATGAGAGAGAGATTGTACAGATAACAAATATCAGCAAGGACAAGCTAGAAAAATCTGGTCCCCCTGAAATTGTATTTTATCCATTCAGCCACAGCTACCTATTGCAAATTAAATGAAAATTTCCCATGAACTGGAAAGAAGGAAAACAATTTTCATTGGTTAGAATTCAGTCTGAGTCCTCTCCTTGATCTGATGGCTCTTTAGAAAACATCACACCCACCAGTTACTTAGATTGCACAAATGTCATTGCATCCTTAGTGTTGAGAAAGAAATAGGATTGTCCCTTGCTTTCAACTGAAAGCTGTGGTAGCTACAAGATAATTATACAAAAGCCTGGGTCTCTCCCATTCTCTTGTATAAATAATGTTATGGCTTTTAAACCCAAACCAGATTATCAAATCCATAAACCACCAATCAAAACCTTTGGGGAAGTCCAAATCCAGATCTGGATCTGAACTCTGTGACTCACATAATTTGAGCTGTATCAACCAATATGAACACCCAGGACCTCTGAGTAAGTTTAAATTCTGATTCTGTTCCAGATGCAAACTTTCCAGCTCTGATCTATTTTTTCTTTTCAGTAGATCCAATTTATAATAAGGCTAAATGTTGATATATAAAGAATTCAGGGTCAGAGAATCATCAGTATGCACTCCAGAATCATATTTTCGAAGTTCATAGATTCTAAAGTGTGAGTGTGGATTTTGGAGGAATAAAATCTATTGCTCAATGTATCCTTGATACTTGTCGGGCCCCTATCATTATAGTACCAGTATAGTGTCACAAAATCTAATGTATTTATGCTCACAAATTGAAGACTTTTTCAGGGAAGCCATAAGGCTCAGACAATAAAGGTTCAATTTGCTCTTCAAGTTGATAGTTCTCATTTAGAATAAATAAATAGACATTCCTTGTTTAGAATGCTCCAGCATTCCCATTTTGCACATTGCTAATTCTCAATTTAATCTCAAACTTTTCTGCCTTTCCACTGGACGACATCTGAACTTTTGCAAACAGACTCAGCTAAATAGTCACAGAGCAAGTTATGAATTCAGCCTTATTTGCAGTTTTATTCTTAATCTTCTTCACACAGTCCACCATCTTGATTTCCCCTCCTCCCCATCATTTTCACCACACCCTGTTAGTGATTCCCAATCAGAAAGCAACAAAGAGTCCTGTGGCACCTTATAGACTAACAAATGTATTGGAGCATAAGCTTTCGTGGGTGAATACCACTTCGTCAGAAAGTAATCTCTTCTGAAGCATCGGACATTTCCTAACTTTTGAGTGCTTAACTTCGCAACCTTAATAATTTTCTCTTAACATAGTTTTTATACGTGTGATCTATATATAGTGAGAGAGACAAATAAAGATCCATGGGGGGTATGTCATACACAATCTCTATTGCAATTTGCAAACAAGAGTGTAATGGCTGCAGTGCAACGGGCTGAAGCTAAAGCCACTGCCCATGTATGATTTAATAGGGAAGCAGGTGAACACAAAGAGAGCACAGAGGGTGTAGAAACGGGGCAGGAGAGTAATGCTGAAAAAAGAGCAGAGTAAATGCAGAAATCTGTAAACCAAATAAAGAAACCTTGGCAGTCAGCAAGCCTCAGCCTTTGTCCTCATACCTAACAAACACCAAGTTGTGTAATTATTAGACCTTAATTGCACCCTGTCATGCCTCATTGCTCAATTATGTGTATATTTCATCACAACATTTTGGCAGCAAACCTTCTATTGAATAAATTATGTGTACTTTGTTTTTCCCCAACCCCCTCTGTTCATTTCACTTTCTCTTTTCTCTTGTGTCTGGCTTTCTCCTTTTCTCAGACGCTTTTGGTGTTTGTAAAAACAACGAGGAGTACTTGTGGCACCTTAGAGACTAACAAATTTATTTGGGCATAAGCTTTCGTGGGCTAAAACCCACTTCATCAGATGTGTTTTCCCTAAGAAGCTGTTTTACATATTTTTTCTCTAAGTCCACCCTCCTTTCCTCTTATCAAGCAATTTCCCCCCTTCTTTTGATTATTTTCTGGTTTTAGCTGCTTATTTTTCCCTTCAGCATTTTCTCTCTCTCTCTCAGTCCAGTCCCTTCCAAGCCCCTGGCTTCTCAACCCAATCCCAATCTCCCCATCTGAGTACCTGTCTCCTTCCCCCGTCCCTAGGCTCCTCTTTCCAATCCCCCGCTGCTGCCAGCCTCCTTGTTGAATCAATCCCAGTCTCATACACAACTGGATCCTCATTTGATCTGTCCCCCCCACGACTGTTCCCAGTCCCCACTCCTGTCCTTCCCCCCCCCCACCCACCTCCAAGTCCCAGTCTCC
Organism: Chrysemys picta bellii; assembly: GCF_011386835.1. Lineage (NCBI taxonomy): Eukaryota > Metazoa > Chordata > Testudines > Emydidae > Chrysemys > Chrysemys picta. The sequence goes on along the minus strand of NC_088791.1, from coordinate 85,584,598 downwards.
AGTCCCGGCTGCCAGTCCCAGTTTCTGGATAGCCACATTATTCCTGAATAATGTATTCTGTATATCCCACCTATTTTGCAGAAAATCTATTTTAGAAATATTTTAAAGCATTTTCTTTTAAAGGTACTGTTTTTTATCCCTTTGTCTATGAAACCTCATGTCTTAGCAGCACAAATACCACTGTATAGGCCATGAAGGGAGAGAAAAAAATTACCTTGCACATTTTAGAAAACTTGAGAAGTTGCCCAATGGCTTTTGTGTATATAACAATATTAGGATTTTAATGTCTGATATCTACTTCCATTGCTAGAAGCCCGATTGGGAATATTTCCTTTCCTAAGAGGACATCATCTGAATTTGGCCCTCATGGGCCTTTCAGTATCAGCTTTCAGATCTGTGCCTGATTGCTGTGGTGAATCAGTGCCTTAGAAATGTATACATAGACAACAGCAATATGTCCTAACACATAGCATAAATGAGGAAGTGGTTGTGAATAAAAGGAATGCAATGGGTCAACATCTAAAGGATTTAGCAACTCCTGAAGGTATCCTGAGATCAGCTAAGCTCCATACAGGATGCGGTGGCACAGGTTTAGAGGAATAGGAGCAATCCCAAGAAGAGGACCACCTCCAACTCCTACAGGCTGTTGGTGCCCTTCAGAGTAATATTTCCTTGTCCCTGTCATGCATGCAAATGCAGTTGTGGATTATCAATGTGGTAAAGAATATGACTCGAGATTATATGAATGGGATACTCCAATTTCAATAAAATATTTTCAGTAAAGCCAACTGTGGATTTAACCCTTAACTTTGAAAACAAAAAGCACACACAAAAAGAAAAAAAAAGTGGTGGTGATGGGGGAGAAATAAGCAGAAGGAGCAGGAGGTGGGAGAGAGGAAGTGGAGAGAAGGGGAAGAGACAAGAAACGTATAGAGAGGGAGTAAAAGAAGGGGGTAGTGTGTGTGTGTGTGTGTGTATGTGTAGAATGACTTAGGGAGAAAGGAAAACCTAAGCCAAGAAAAGTACAGACAGCAACAACAAATCTAGAAGTGGGGCTCTGTGGGCCAAAGCCTCTGCAAACCATACTCCAATCCCCTATCCTCGATCCGAGAGGAGAGTGGGAATTGCTGCTGGAGTGAGACGGGGGTGCCAGCTAACCTTCCCAAATGCTCTGGGTTAACGGGCCAACCAATTGTCCTGTGGCACTAGCCTGGACAGGGGTGAAGAACCTGAGTCCAGATGATGAAGATGCACCCGCATGGCCCCACAATATGCCAACATTTTTATGGCTGACCTGGAACAACGCTTCCTCAGCTCCCGTCCACTCATGCCCCTTCTCTACCTACGCTATATTGATGACATCTTCATCATCTGGACCCATGGGAAGGAGGCCCTGGAAGAATTCCACCATGCTTTCAACAGCTTCCACCCCACCATCAACCTCAGCCTGGACCAATCTACACGGGAGGTCCACTTCCTGGACACCACCGTACAAATAAGCGATGGCCACATTAACACCACCCTATACCGAAAGCCCACCGACCGCTACGCCTACCTTCATGCCTCCAGCTTCCACCCCGGTCACACCACACGATCCATCGTCTACAGCCAAGCACTGAGGTACAATCGCATCTGCTCCAACCCCTCAGACAGAGACCAACACCTACAAGATCTTCACCAAGCATTCTCAAAACTACGATACCCACACAAGGAAATAAAGAAACAAATCAACAGAGCCAGACGTGTACCCAGAAGCCTCCTGCTACAAGACAGGCCCAGAAGAGAAACCAACAGAACTCCACTGGCCATCACCTACAGTCCTCAGCTTAAACCTCTCCAACGCATCATCAGTGATCTACAACCCATCCTGGACAATGATCCCTCACTTTCACAGACCTTGGGAGGCAGGCCAGTCCTCGCCCACAGACAACCTGCCAACCTTAAGCATATTCTCACCAGCAACCACGCACCGCACCATAACAACTCTAACTCAGGAACCAACCCATGCAACAAACCTCGATGCCAACTCTGCCCACATATCTACACCAGCAACACCATCACTGGACCTAACCAGATCAGCTACAACATCACCGGCTCATTCACCTGCACGTCCACCAATGTTATATATGCCATCATATGCCAGCAATGCCCCTCTGCTATGTACATTGGCCAAACTGGACAGTCACTACGCAAGAGGATAAATGGACACAAGTCAGATATCAGGAATGGCAATATACAAAAACCTGTAGGAGAACACTTCAACCTCCCTGGCCACACAATAGCAGATGTAAAGGTAGCCATCTTACAGCAAAAAAACTTCAGGACCAGACTCCAAAGAGAAACTGCTGAGCTCCAGTTCATTTGCAAATTTGACACCATCAGATCAGGATTAAACAAAGACTGTGAATGGCTATCCAACTACAGAAACAGTTTCGCCTCCCTTGGTGTTCACACCTCAACTGCTAGCAGAGCACCTCACCCTCCCTGATTGAACTAACCTCGTTATCTCCACACTGATATATACCTGCCTCTGGAGATTTCCATTACTTGCATCTGAAGAAGTGAGGTTCTTACCCACGAAAGCTTATGCTCCCAGTACTTCTGTTAGTCTCAAAGGTGCCACAGGACCCTCTGTTGCTTTTTACAGATTCAGACTAACACGGCTACCCCTCTGATACATGGTATGGTATTGTCACCCTTACTTCTGTGCTGCTGCCTTCAGATCTGGGTGCCCAGCCAACAGGCGCCACTCTCTGGCTGCCCAGCTCTGAAGGCAGTGCAGAAGTAAGGGTGACAATACTGTGACCCCCTAAAATAACCTCATGACTCCTCTGCAACTCCCTTTTGGGTCAGGACCCCCAATTTGAGAAACACTGGTCTCGCCTGTGAAATCTGTATAGTATAGGGCAAAAGCACAAAAATGACCAGATTTCACGGGGGGAGACCAGATTTCACAGTCCTGACACATTTTTCACGGCCGTGAATTTGGTAGGGCCCTAGTCATAATAAGCTTCAAGATCAAAGGGGCCTAAACTCAAGGTCTCCATTCACTTATTTTCTTTCAGTTTCAATTTGTTGACTCTTTGCTCCCCTCCTTCCATTCTGATTAGCAGAAACTGCAAGCCTGAAGTTAGCATTTGACCTTGCTGCCAGCAGCCTGGCTTGTTCAAATTAACCCTTAACTATGTGGTATTCTACTTTATTAATTCATGGTGGCGGAATACACAGAATATGGTTGCAATTAGCTTGATCAAATTCTGGGGTAACACACCCCTCCATTCTGGGGCAACAGTACCCAGAGCAAATTGAGAAAGTGTGGCTGCATCAGGCCCAGAAAGGCCTTCCTGCCATTCAGTGTCCAGCCACAGGCCTCCTGAGTGTCTCAGAGAAAAACGAAGATTTGGTTCAACTGAAATGCGTGTGCATTTGTGCTGATTTCAGTGAATTGTTTTGGTCAAAAATAAAACAAAACAAAAAATCCAAAAGAGTCTCAACATTTTGTTTTTACATTTTCAGAATGAAACATCTCAGTTTTTCTATTCAAAACAACTTTATGTTTTGCTATTTCCTTTAATTTTATTTGAAAAATTAAATAGTGTTTTAAAATGTTAAAAATCAAAATGGAAAGTTTCATTCAATCAGAAGCAATTTTTTTCAGCTGTGATTTGGCTCGATGCAAAACAAACTTTCCCCCCTATTTTTCAGAATTGCCAGTGAACCGGAAAATCTGTTATTTGCACAGCTCTAATTTTGACTTCCTTATCAATGCTTGTTGTTGTTGTTTTTACAGATGATGAGAGAGAGAGAGACTGATGTATCACTATTCCAGATATCTCTTAACTGATTTAAAAAATGAGAAGCACTGTTAAGTAGCACTGTAAATGAAAACATTTTCACGTGGTTTATTTCAACAGATGCCAGACAAACAATGTTGTTTTACAGTGTGCAGTAAACTGAAATTGCTGCTGGCCATTCTGGAAAGTCACAGTGATAACAGGACAGAACAAGGGGGTTTGGGCATATGGGAAAGCCTTTGCAAAACCTCACTTAGAGTTAATGAACAGGCAGTGCAAACAGCAACACACTATAACGTTCTCTTGAAGATGGGAAGCCTGAATCCTTAAAGTTAATGAGCATCCATAATTCGCATTGACTTTGCTGGGAGTTGTTGGTACTCAACACTTCTCAGGATCTACCCTGTGGTTTGTGGGAGTATCCTGCCCTATACCCACATTCAGAGGAACTGGGACTTTTCTGAATTAGTTTAGCCCATCTCTGTTTCCTGCGAAAGAAATTGGTAATTGTGCAGCTGGTAGGACATTCATGTCACTTGTACAAAGCTTGCACAATCGGTCTGTAGACATGTGAAGTGTGCATGTAAGGAGGTGGCACTGTAGAGATAACCCTGGGACCAGTCTATAGGCTGGAATACTGGTTTCAGCCCCGCTGCTTCACTTTCACAGGATAGGGGGAACCACTTGGTTCACGTGATTTTGGATCTCATAGCCAACCTTGACCCCATCCCCAGTGCCACTGTCCACACTGACCTATATAGGGACAGCATGGAGACTACTTCTGCAATGTACAGGGGTGCAGAGACCTCCCCTCCATTGCTGCTCCACCGTCTATCCCCCTATTACAGATTTAAAACCTTGTGGACACTCTTGTGTTGGCCATCTGCACCCATGTGAATTTCCCCCGATGAATTACATTGCTGCACTGAAGCAGTTACTTCCCTCCTCCGCATGAAATAGCCAATGCTTTTAAATTCACACAGGAGAATTTACTGCAATATTCATTGCGAAATTCGTGTGAAAGCACAGAACTTCCAAGGCAGGTTGGGAATGGATGACATTTAATTTGCAATTTCTAGTCATCATCTGCCTCTTCTTCGTGCAATGTCTATGTACAATTATTGGTGGGCTGAAGAGGAACTTTTCTGTGGATATTGATCCAATTGAATGTTTTCCATGAGCTTTAAAAAGCCATATTTGCACCTAGAGCAGGGGCTCTCAAACTTCATTGCACAGTGTCCACCTTCTGACCACAAAAAGTACTGCACGACCCCAGGAGGGGGGACTGAAGCCTGAGCCAGCCCAAGCCCTGCCGCCCTGGGCCGGAGGGGGGCCAAAGTCGAAGCCCAAGGCTTCAGCCCTGGGTGGGGGGTGGTGGTGGTGGCTTTGTAACCTGAGTCCTGCCACCCATAGCTGAAGCCAAAGCCTGAGCCCCAGGCTCCAGCAAGTCTAACGCCAGCCCTGGCGACCCCATTAAAAGGGTCCTGACCCACAGTTTGAGAACCGCTGACCAAGAATATTGGATAGCACATTTTGGGCCCCAAAACATTTAAGCACAAGCTTAACATTAAGGACATAATTAAGTGCATCCCTATTCATCAAAGCATTTAAACACGTGCTTAATTTTAAGTGTATGCTTGCGTACCATTGGAGCCTATAGGACTTACACATGTGCTTAAATGCTTCACAGATCAGGGCTTTAATAGATCTACATAAATAAATAGTCCTTGAAGTGTAGCCATCCTGCATAGATTGGCAGAATTGAGTTTGAAAAGTGTATTTTTAAATTTAAATTAAAAAAGCTATGAATAGAACATAAGAAGAAACATCTCCTGTCTGCTTCTACACGGTACTAAGCTATTATTCTTGCAACATGTTAACAGTATCTCTGTCATCTAAATGAGACATAATACAATTCTATTTTGATATTTTAGCTGCAGGCAACTGAGCCATATGTCCAAACTGTATTTCAGGATATACGGACCTATAGGTCCAAATTGTCTCCAGCGGGGATTATTTCTGCATAGCAGGTGGGAAACATAGATTTGGTCTCAGGCAAAGGTCTGCCAGCTACACAATTGAAGTTACACAATTGCACCAGCTGAGGTTCTGCTCCACAGATTTCCCCCATGATGATTCTGTTGGGGGAGGGGACAAGATTTGTGCCCACACACCTTGCCCTGTTCCCCTGCTTTTTGCTCTTAGCAGCTCACGGAAGCAGCCACTTCAATATTTTGTGGCTGCAAATATGCGGAATACGGAACATATTGCAGACACCATTTGATCCTTCATTAAAGATGCACAATTTATTATTTTATAGCGCCCCAAAGTGTGACAGTGACAGAAGACATAAAAATCTTAGTGTATTAAAATATGTAAATACTTACCTAATAATACTTTTCTATGTACACATTTATTGCAGTTGCTCCAGGGATGTTGTGCAATCATAACTGGGAGGTTTGGAGAGGAGGTGATTGCTCTACTAAAATGTAGTCCCCACTATGAAAAATAATAATAACTGGATCACTACATTTTCAACTCTTAATTTAATTGCATTTAATTAATGCAATTTTTTTAATAAGAAGGAACATTTCATGTAGAGTATTAACTCTGCTCTTTCTGATCCCTTGAAAAACCACATTTCATGTTTTTGGATGTTACCAAAAGCTGTGTCGCCAGGGGGGATAAAGTCCTTATATTTCAAGGATATTGAGTTCAAACCCTATGTAGTTTGCACTTTCATTAAAATTTCTATTAACTTTTACCATCAACATAGCATGTGTAATTTAATTTTACCACTTTCCTAAAGCAAAACCTGATATCTGATCTAAAACATTTCACACATAGGAAAAAGTCAAGTTAGCAAAACAACAGTTCATCTGTTGGTGAATGTTTTTATAGATTTTTGCATCCTTTTATGTTCTCCCCCCCCACCCCCCTCCCTCGGCTTGTTTTTTAATATGTAAAATATTTTCAGTAAGATATTCTTTACATTTGTTCTATCCTAAAATACTCAGGAAAGCTACAACCTGACTCAACTGGTACCAGTCCCTAGGAAATCCAGTACTGTCAATTTCATTAAATAAATTAAAATGTATGTATGGCAAGATGAGCACCTGCGTAAACAAAAATATCCCAATAAGACTTAAGCGCTTACTTAACTTTATGCGCTCCAAGTAGTCCCATTAAAGTTAAACAATCAAAAATTGATCACACCGTCTCCTTTTTGATCTTTATTTTATCTGTTTTTCTGATTTGTTATTCTCTTCGCTCCCCTGCCACCCACCCATGGCATTCTGTTGCCCAGTCCATTTCAGTGTAGTTTGCATTATGCTTGATAAGAAGTCCACAGATCAGGCAACACATCTCTATTGATAGCCACACCTGTTACACTAATGAACAAATTGACCGGCATATATCAGATGATTATTGTGAACACAGATGTAGGGTGTGTGGTAGGGCCATGAGTGGAACCAACTGTCCAAAGGGAGTACAAATGCATCTATACAGCCTCAAAGGTGTGGAGTCTGTCTGGCCTAGCAGGAGGAAAAGGGTTGTGGCCCATTGAAGGGGTTCTCTTCTTTCATCTTTCTTCCTCCTCCCCCTTTTCTAAAAGCCAGCTCCCTTGTGGTTGAGGGAGGAGCAGCTGGGAGTGGGGCTGGCATTGGCCAAGCAGATTGGCTGGTTGTAGGAGGGCTCAGCAGAAGTCCATTGGCTCCTACACACACAAGGGGAGGTCATATAAGCCTTTTGCCTGCAGTGAGACACCACTGCATGCCCAGATCAACTGTTCCCACCCCTGAGAATTTTGTTCTGCTGTTGCACTAGTTACCTTTTTAGGGCGTGGGAAGGAATTTTTCCCTCACTGACAGACTGGGTGGGTTTTCTTGCCTTCCTCATAGCAGCCCCAGGATGCAGTGGATAGGTCAGGAGGTGCAGTTCAAATTGTCACAATTTGGTAGGAGTCCACTGCAGATACTTGTTCCACAGGGCTCTGAGTCCCTGATAAACTGGAATTGGGAGTGGACTTAGGAGAAAGCATCTCCTAAGGAAAGTGGGGATCATGGTTGGGCTCCTTATGTCTGGTACAGTGAGGACACAACCCTCTTTCCCTAGCCCCTTAACCCTCATACTAGGGGAGAGCCAGGGGTGGCTCTATGTTTTTACCGCCCCAAGCACGGAAGTCAGGCGGCCTTCGGCAGCATGCCTGCAGGTGATCTGCCAGTGCTGCACCTTCGGCGTATCCGCCGCTGAATTGCCGCCGAAGCCGTGGGACTGGCGGACCTCCCGCAGGCATGCCGCCGAAGGCCACCTGATTACTGCCCTCATGGCGAACGGCACGCTGCCCCCCGCGGCTTGTCGCCCCAGGCACGTGCATGTTGCGCTGGTGCCTGGAGCCGCCCTGGGGAGGGCAATGGGGCCCCAGGGATAGCAGGCTAACAGCTGCCCTCTGCCAAATGAGCAGATTAGGGAAGGAGAGATGACCTGCACTGAATGGGTTATTGCTGGATAGTTCCCAGATGAGTTAAGTTAATAAAGTTGCAACCTATTTAAACCACATCCTCTCACATCTTGTCTTTCTGCCTGCATGACTGGGACAGTTTTCAGTTATTATCTACACTTCCTTATGTGAGGGCAATGCGTTGCTAGGGAAAATACTGAGAGCCTCAACAGCTATCTCTACAAAAGTATGACTGAGACCTTCACTGATGAAGAGACGGATGTAGCACCAAATTACCACACGTTAATTGTGCAATTACTTTTCTGTCTCTCTGCTTTCCTCTCTCACTAACCTAGCGCTGCCTCCCTCTCTCTGTTTCTTTGGAAAATCCTGTTATTCTCATTAAAAGACTTTCCCCTCCCAAACTCTTACTACCTGCAACGGTCTTCCTCAATCCATCTGACAGTCTCTTCATATCATTGCAAAACACTGCTAACAATACAGTCACTCTCCCTGGCCCAGGCTTATTAATTTGCCTCTCTCTTTCTGTGCCACCACTGTATATTTTAATGTTGTAACTTAATTATTGAATGTTGTCTTACACTTCTGGATCCAGTTTGTACGAAGGGAGCTTTTTGTCTTGCCTTTGCCATTGTGTCATATACTATGCTTCTCTCTCATATGGCATATTTGCTTCTAGGGCATTATGAAAATGAGCACATTCATGACCGTGCACTGCTGATTCAAGCCACATGTTTGTTTTCATTTTGGAAATTCTTGTTTGTTAAATGTCTTTGCTTCCTGATATTCATTTCCCATCCTCTCTGGACCGCTTCCTCCTCATGCTCCCTTGTGACTGGTTCGGTTTAGAAATAGATTAAACTATAGTACAAAACAATCTTCTTATGATACATCCTCTTTCTAGCACTGCAATGAATTGGGTATTACAGGAAAGAAGCATGTATATTCTTTAAATGATTGAGTTAATAAGTTTCCCCTCTCAATATCTAAGAACTGTAAAAAGCTGGATTTAAATTTCAATCTCAATCCAGTGGCCAAATTCTGCCCTGATTTTCAATGCAGGTTTGATAAATGAAGGGGTGGGGAGGGGAGCTCCCTTTTATGGATGTCCAGCCAGCCAGTTAGCTATAAAATCCCTCTTAATAGCTGTTCTCTAAGCCCACAGGTAAAAGGAAGGGAGTTGGCACCTGACCAAAAGAGCCAATCGGAGGGCTAGAACTTTTTAAAATTGGGAAAAAACTTCCCTTTGTCTGTTCTGTTGTTCTCTGGACAGAAGGGACAGAGCAGAGACAGGACTGGGACTATGCTGTAAAAATCTTTTTGTCAGGTATGGAAATCATCAAATCATACCTAAAACCTACTCATAAATCAGAAAATGTCTAAAAAGACGCAATTGGGTTTATTTCTGTTTATTTCTTATTGGCTTCTGGACTCCTCTGTGCTAACCCCAAATGCTTTTGTTTTGCTTGTAGCCTTTAAGCTGGACCTCAAGAAGGTTATTCTTGATGTTTAATTTTTGTAAGTGGGTTTTTTAAATCTAGCAAAAGCCTAAGTTCCAGATGTATTTCCTTTCTTTTTGTTTTTAATAAAATTTACCTTTTTTAAGAACAGGATTGGATTTTTGGCGTCCTAATCGGTTTGTGCATACACTGCTTAATTAGCTGGGGGCAACAGCTCATTTCCTTTGATCTCTTTCTCAGCTGTTCCCCAGAGGGGGGATGAAAGGGCTTGAGGGTATCCCACAGGAAGAAATTCCCAAGTGCGCTTTCTTGGGTTCCGAAATGTGGGGTGGTAGCAGCATCTACCCATCCGAGGTCAGAGAGAAGCTGTAACCTTGGGAGTTTAATACAAGCCTGGAGTGGCCAGTATTAATTTTTTAAATCCTTGCGGGCCCCCACCTTCTGCACTCGAAGTGCCAGAGTGAGGAATCAGCCTTGACAGCAGGCAACGCCCTTACTTCCATGAGGCTGCAGAGGCTGTAAATCAGAACAGGATTTTCCATAATTGGCTATCTCATCACTTTTATTATTTTTATTCCTGCACTGCAAAGATACTTTCATGACTACTCTCCTAACCCAAAGCGAGCAATAGTTAGAAGTTTGTCTGAACCAGTCACTCTATTTTTAGTCCACTTAGCCACATTAAAAATAGTCTATGTGAAATTTGTCCTCTTACCATTTAGCTATCAAATTCAAAAGTGGGTTTAAACAAATTAAGTTAATTTTACAATGAAAAAAAATCACCAGCTGTTAATTAATTAAACAAAACAACACCCAAACAAATCTCCTGTGTCTTAGAAATCAAATGGCAAGCCCTTCTGGAAAATTGCACTACAAAATAGGCTAAACACGAAAATATAATTAAAACAGTTAGTAGTTTTCACTACAGGAGCTCTGTTCTGCTTTCTGAAACACCTACCATCATTCCATTCATGTGAAACTGGATCAAATCCACCATACAGCTGTCCCATAGTGATAGCTTTCGGCCTGATGAAAACATATTCCACTCTATGTTCAGCCATTAGACCTTTTGCTTCCAGCTGTTCAAGAACCCCAGCAAGTACCTTCAAAGCAGAGGTTTTACCCCCTAGAGGGCTTCCTACCAACATAAAGCCATGCCGAACTAGCATGATTTTGTAGCTCTTGTAAAAAAAAAATTGCATTTATATAATAATGATGAAATATTTAACCCAGAGGGATCACTCATTTCCCCATAAAAGTAGTAGCTGTGCATATTCTAATTTTTTTCCTCTCTAAAAAGACAAGATTTAAATTTTCCCCCAAAAGGGAGGGCTTTGTAGAAATTTAGTCTAAGGAGTTATGGTATGAATCTAAAAGTTAAGAAATGCAATAAATTATACAAAATGGAAGCAGTTCTTCTAAAGAGCGAGATCACAGTTTCCCTAAATAAAGAAAACCTAAACAGGGAGTTTTCTTTTCCTCCAGAGGTAAACCATTTTCATTTGTAAAGATTTTACACCAGAAGTGTTTATCAAGTTGTTTAAACGGTACAGAATAGTAATTCTACCACTATAAGAAAAGCTACATATGCATTTCAAATATTAATATATTAGGATGGTTTCAAGTTCTTTTATATTACTTTAAAACCAAATTACTCAGTTTACATACTCAGGCTGTAAAGAATTAGAAGAGAAGTGGCCTGACTTGTATTATCTTCTTGATGTACCAGAGAACAGCCTACAGATTCATTTTCTGCATGATTTCCCTGATGGATACATCCAGGATGCCATGGTTAGGAGTTGGTAAGACAACCCTTGGGAAGAGGTCAGAAATGATGCTATCAAAGAGAGGACTGTCATGAGACAAGAAATGAAAATTGGAAAAAAGAAAATGAAAAAAAGGAATATGCAGTCAGAGCCATCACTAAAGTAATCAGTTTAGCTTCCCTTATTTAAACCCCCTTTAAACCTTCACCTACAATTAATAAGAATTGCTATTTTAAACAGTTCAGAGGGATCCTAATTTATTACTGAAACATAAAAGTAAAATTCTGGCCTTTCATCATCTAAAACATATATAAGTTTGGGGATCAAAGTCTCTGTTAAAGATCTCTGAGGGCGACAACTTAAAAAATGCCAGCTCCTCACAGCTTATTGTCTAAATCCTAACATACAACAGTAAAGACAAAAGGCAAGGTGAGCTGGTTCTCAGTAGTGCAAAGAACCAACACTGCTGAGAGAGTTCCTTCAGTTTTAGCAAAATTTAATGTAAAAATTTGCAGCCTTTAAAGTTGTAAAATAACCCTTCCTCATATCCACCAGTGTAGAGCTCTCTAAGTGCATAGGACAGTCAGGAACAATAGCTCTAAAAAAACCCCTGCCCTGATACATCCCAATGGGGTTTTGACTCTCAAACCTAATAGTATCAATTTATTTTTCAAAAATGGACATCTCTGTGTGGTTTTTATACACAAATTAGGTATTTGTACATGCAAATAGAAAGTTTGACACATAAAGGGCCAAGTTCACACATAAATACCAGATGTATTTATGAAATCCTGCTAAATATACACAGAAATGCCAGCTTTGTGCATGTAGTCAAGGTAAATGCTTGTACCAATTGGTCATTCAATTTAAAAAAAAAAATCAACCTTTCTTATACTACTAGAACAGAGTATGGGAGTACTGACGGACTCTGAACAGAGAACCATGGTTTCATTTTTAACCCTTCCAATCTGTCACTAGGGTAAAGAGCAAAATTAATTTGATCATGTAACTCACTAGTGCCAGAGCAAAGCCAAAGGTTAGCTGGGTTAGGTTATCCCACCCAACCTAACTCATTGAAAGCTGAGACCATATAGCAGGGGTCGGCAACGTTTGGCACACGGCTCGCCAGGGTAAGCACCCTGGCGGGCCGGGCCAGTTTTATTTACCTGCTGACGTGGCAGGTTCGACCGATCACGGCCCCCCACTGGCCGCGGTTTGCCGTCCCGGGCCAATGGGGGCGGCGGGAAGCGGCGCGGGCGAGCGATGTGCTGGCTACAGCTTCCCGCCACCCCCATTTGCCCGGGACGGCGAACCGCGGCCAGTGGGGGCCGCAATCGGTCGAACCTGCTGCATCAGCAGGTAAATAAAACTGGCCCGGCCCGCCAGGGTGCTTACCCTGGCGAGCCGCGTGCCAAACGTTGCCGACTCCTGCCATATAGCATATAGTACACCTACCTTCTCAGAGCAGTCATTTGGCAGACAATGCCATTTTCTTACTATATACAAGGAGCAGTAGTGAATTAGCCACTGGCCCAATGGGGCCCAGCCAATTGGGGGGCCCTGGAAAAATGGATAGATTTTAACTAAGTGATTATAAGTTATAGCAAACAGATCAAAGCAGATTACCTAGTAAATAAACAAAAACGCAAACTGAGCTCAACATACTAGATAGGTAGGATATGAATTAGCAAATTCTCACCAGTGATAAACAGGGTGGCAGCTTCATAAGATACAAGCTGCCTTTGCTTTGCAGTTTGGGTTTCCCAGGTTTTCATACACAGACTATAAATCTCTTTAGCCTGGGACTATCACTTTCTCCAGTTCAGTCTTTGTTTCTCAGGTGTTTCCAGGTGTGTTGTTGTAGGGAGAGTGAGGTCCCATCTTGATGTCATTTCCCCCTTTTATATCTTCTTCCCACTTGCTGGAAAGCTCTTTTGCTGTGACCTGGGTTAAACAGTTCCCATTGTGTAGTGCTATCTCTGAGAGGTTTCTATTGTACACAGGTCCTGGGGTAATCCTTGTGCTTGTGTGCCTTTCCTCAATAAGCCATTAACATTGTTTGGTCTTTTTACTGTTGTACGTGAAAGGCTGCTTGTGGGTGTTTTCAATCTCACAACATGTTTCCGTAACACATACCTAGCCAAACTTCAAGATATTAAAGTCTAGCAGATCAAGACTTTTAGACTGATACCTCACAAGGCATACTTTGTGCAAAACATATCCTAATTATATGACAGTGATGAATGAGGGGGTGCCAGGGTCTCACACTGGTATCTGAGTGTTCGACGGATGGGCAGTGGTTATTGTGGTGAAAATCTATGAGGGAGATTAGGTCGTCTGTCCAGAGCATGAAAATATCATCAAAATACCTCAGTTATATCATTGGTTTCATGGTGAATTTTTCCAAAAATTCTTCCTCAAAGTGGCCCAGGAAACTGGAGAAAAGGTCTGAAATAAATAGAATGAAATTCAGTAAGGGCAAATGCAAAGTACTGCATTTAGGGAAGAATAATCAGTTGCACAAATACAAAATGGGAAATGACTGCCTAGGAAGGAGTCTGGAAGAAAAGGATCTGGGGGTTATTGTGGATCACAAATTAAATATAAAACAACAATGTTATACCATTGCAAAAAGAGAAAACATCATTTTGGGATGTTGTAACAGGATACACTCACTACTAGGGGGTCTCTTTGTGGCAGGGTCTAAGGATTAGCTCTCACCTGGTCTGGCACCCCATTCTATCAGTTGCTCACACTTGGCCTTTCTCTCTTTGGGACTCTGGGTGTTCCCGCTTTATGATTTGGCTCTCCGGTCAGGTCACTATTAGTCTTCCCCTTGTTAGGTGTTAAAATCCCACTGAGCAAGCTGTCCTATGTCATGCCAAGCAGTCTTCTGGTCCAAATCCAGGTCAGGAGCCACTTTCCCATGGGTAGTAGAGGAACTCAGGCCCACGCAATATTCAAAGTTCCAGCCAAGGGACCCTATGGCCAGCAACCACAATCTACTCAATCTCAGACCCCGTTGCTGTTTCCCTGGGCTCCTTTGTACCTCACTTCTCTATCTTCTGGCCCATCTCTGGGTTTACCAGCCTTAGCTTCTCCGCTGCCAATGGCTACTCCCCCTCTCAGCTTCTAAGGAGACTCTGTAGTCCAGAGCAGGATATCAGGGCTTAGTCTTCCCCTAGAACTCTGCATTGACCCTAGCAAACTCCCTCTCTCTCTAGGAAGTGACTGCAGAGCTACTCCCTGCAGCCCCTCTTGTCTCAACTTCCTGGCTCTATACAAGCTCAGCCTGCTCCCGGGCTTCATCTTCAATTAGGCTTTACCCATCCCTGGCTTACCTCCAGGTGCAGCCTATAGGGTTAATTGGCTCTTTTATTCCCCCTCCCCACTCCCAGCCCAGGCCATGTGTGGGGTGGATACCCTATCCCAGATGTATTAGTGGGAGCATTGTAAGCAAGGCATGAGAAGTAATTCTCCCACTCTTCTCAGCACTGGTAAGGCCTCAGCTAGAGTACTGACTCCAGTTCTGGGCACCACACTTCAGGAAAGATGTGCACAAATTGGAGAAAGTCCAGAGGAGAGCAACAAAAATGATTAAAGGTCTAGAAAACATGACGAATGAGGAAAGATTTGAAAAGATTGGGTTTGTTTAGTCTGAAAAAGAGAAGACTGAGTGGTTGGGGGGACAGGACGGACACAATAATAGTCTTCAAGTACATAAAAGGTTGTTATAAAGAGGATGGTGATACATTGTTCTCCTTACTCACAGAGAACATGACAAGAAATAATGGGCTTAAATTACAGCAAAGGAGATTTGGGTAAACTTCCTAACTGTAAGGGTAAATAAGCACTGGGACAACTTACCTAGGGAGGTTGTGGAATCTCCATCACTAGAGGTTTTTAAGAACAGGTTAGACAAACAATTGTCAGGCATGGTCTAGATAATACTTAGTCCTGCCTCAGTGGAGGCAAGTGGACCAGATGACCTACTGAAGTCCCTTCTAGTTCTACATTTCTACGATTCTATTCAGAGGCTGACTAACTGGGGAGGCATCCTAATATTCATGGCTGTTCCCATGGTTTGGACAAAGTGTTGTTAAATGTGAATTTGTTGTGGGTGATGATGAAATGGATGATCTTGGCAATTTGTTTAGAATAGTTTTCCAAGTGTTATACTTTATCTCGTAGGTATTTGAGGCAGACAGTGATGTTGTCATGGTGAGGGATGTTGGTTTATAAGAAGGTGACAGCCATGGTGGCAAGGAAGGTGTTCTCAGGGATGCATTTGAAACACTTAGGCTGCTGCAGAGCCATATAAAGGCACATACCATACAAAAATGAAATTTATTACACAATAAATGCAATTCAGATCAACAATGAGAACTGGCAGTTTCAAAAAGAAAACAGGCAGAAAATACACAAATGTGTGTCAGAGGAAAAACAACAATTCAAAACATGTACTAAAAACCCCACATGGCTAAAATGACATTTCAGACTTTCAAACAATAAACAACACACTTTCAAATACATTTCAAAGAGATGAGAGCTCTACAGAGCTTACTGCCAGAACAACTTAAATTACAATGCCACTTTTTCATTCGTGTTCAAAAGCCAAATGGAGATGGATATGAAGCGCTAAAGTCTAAGATCTATTTTCAATGTGTTGAGCTAACACATGAAAGTGAAATGTTACTTAGTCTCCCTAACTACCGATCCCATCTTCATTAACACATGACAAGAACTAAAAGCTAAACAAAAGCATTTAAAAGCCACAGGAAAGGAAGGTTAAAAACACACATGGAGGTTGTCTCTCAGACGAAATCATAAATGAACTATATAGGACACACTGTGTTTTTATTACAAAACGTAATGTGGTTCTAAATTGCAAGTCAGACACAAGAGAACACCTAAATATGCCATTTAAAATAAGTGAAATATTCAGTTCCTTCCTATTTTTTGAAAATTTCTTTTGTTGTTGTTGAAAGTGGAAAAAGAGACATGTACATCCAGTTCACTTGAAAACCCAAATGAGATCAGGATAGACAGAAATGCCAACAAATGAGATGGAGCTTTACCAAAAGGTTACTGTACTGTCCCATCTTTAAAAAAAAGAACCACACATCAAAACCCATTAGTTGCTTCAAATGAATTACATCCAGGAATAATGAGGCACCTTACTTAGCAAATATAGTTCATGCAAAATGCTACAGAAATAAAAATAAATAAATAAAAAACAGAAGCTCAACATTCAGGGGCACATTTTCAAGGCGCAAGTAATCGCGTTCTGTGCAAAAATGCACAGAAGATGAAAATGAGTGTTTAGAACTCAGTAGCCTTCTGTGTATGGAAAAAGCACTTCACGCTTTACTCCCTGTAAAGTTGGAGGATCCATGGGAAATGTGACATCAATGTGCCATCTGGTTTTAGTGACAGATCTTCTGAATTCTTTCCACCCACTCCCCTGGCAGCATAGATAGCTAGTTGTCATGCTGCCATTTACTCCCCTACTACAATTAAGCACTTCTTCCCCCACCAAGAGAGGGAGATAACATTGAAATAATCATCATTAACATGCATAGTAATCTGGCATATAAATTAAGACCCTTTCATTTGGAGCATATCACACAGGGCACTTGCCTGCCACAAGAATGAATATCTTAAAATTTATATTATTGTCACAGAGGGAATGATGCCAGCTACAAACTAGCAAGAGAATACCCCCCTAGAGAGAGAGGCAGTGTGGTCTAGTGGACCGGGAACTGGACTGGGAGCCAGGAGATCTGTATTGTATTCCCCACTGACTTGCTATATGACCTTGGGTAAGTCACTTAATGTTTCTGTGACTCTGTTTCCTCTCCCACCCTGTGTTCTTCTTGTCTCTTTAGACTGCAAATTCTTTGGGACAGGAGTTGTCCTATGCTAAGTATTGAATACAGTGCCAAATACAATGGGGCCCTAATCTTGGTTGGGCCCTCAAGGTGCTACTGTAACACAAATAATTATTATTAATAATAGCTGTGTTCCACATTTCACTTGATCTAAATGGTCCCTTTTGCATGCACTTAGTGCACATTTGTTCTTCTGTTCACTGCAGTACAGAGGCACAGAAGGGAACATCTGTGCCCCCAGAGCCTCTGAAACTGGACTCGAAAGAGATTCATAACACTACATTTCAGCTAACAGCTAACCAGAAAAATGTTTTTGGCACAAAACAAACAACACACCACTGTCTGGCTAGACAGAAATAGTGATACATTTACAGATTCTCCTGGCATCTTAGCCAGATGCATTGTGTTTGGCCAGGAAAGAATCTGTATAGTCTTTCTGGTTTCACAAATTGGATTAGTTAGAATCACACACACAGACCTTTCCTCCTATGCTTAGACTGTGCAATAACTTCAGACATTGTAGCAACTATGGGTGAATGACCCTTTGAAGGTTACCAGTATAGAATCATAGAAATGTAGCTCTGGAAGGGACCTAAAGAGGTCAAGTCTAGCCGCCTGAGTATAGCATCGAACCTGATTCTCCTTTCACTGATAGAAGTGTTGATCAGAAGTAATTCCATTAAAGTTAATGGAGCCATGTCTGTGTAAACCTGGTGTAAGTGAGAGGTTCAGAGTTCTGCTCAATAAGTCATCATCACACTGTTTACTCTTTATTCTCCTCTTGCAATGGGGTATTCTTCTCCCTGGGAAATTCCCCTTTCTTCTTCTTCTTTTTTTTTTTCTTGAAAGATCTGCCTTTTGAATGACTATTTCATGGAGGAAAAACTTGTACAGAATTTGGGGGTTTGTGTATAATAAAGCATTTGTAGGCTATAATGGGAAGTGTGTTAAATTAGCTATTAGTTTCAGTAATTGATGTGAAAAATTGATTGGGTCCTGGGAGGTGTAGAGTTTCCCCAGGTGAGCCTGACTCACTGTGAGTTAGAAGCAGAAGCTAGGAAAAAGCACATGGAACCATCAAGGGGTCCTGGAAGACAGCTGAAAAAGGGGGGGAAAGGCTCAGCTGGGGATTAAAAGAACACAGTGCTTGGCACTGTATAAAACACATCACTGAGTTCAAATGCTGCTATTTTTAACTGTAGTCAAGGATATAATTGCAGCCATTACTTTTACTATAGAGGAGTGATGGATGAACCTCTAATGGTTAGGAGATCACTTTGGTTCTTGCTTTGGATAATAAATTAATGGAGATATCCTATCTCCTAGAACTGGAAGGGACCTAGAAAGGTCAGTGAGTCCAGTCCAGTCCCCTGTCTTCACTAGCAGGACCAAGTACTCATTTTGCCCCAGATCCCTAAGTGGCCCCCTCAAGAATTGAGCTCACAACCATGGGTTTAGCAAGCCCCTGCTCAAACCACTGAGCAATCCCTCCCCTCTCTTGTGCCTATAGATTTGGGCTTGAAATCTTGTGAAAACATGCCTACTTGTGCAACTCCAGATATTTCTATTTCCAGTTCCCAAAGCAGCACAGAAGTGTTTGAAAATGAGAAATAATGACAGAGTGAGTGAGGTAATATCTTTTATTAGATCAACTTCTGTTGATGAGAGACGCAAGGTTTCAAGCCACAGAGAGCTCTTCTTCTGGGGAAGATACTTTCCTGGACCTAAACAAGAGCTCTGTGTGGCTTGAAAGCTCTTCTCTCTCACCAACAGAAGTTGGTCCAATAAAAGATAATTCCTCACCCAGCTTGTCTCTCTAATATCCTAAGACCGACACGGCTACAACTACATGGCATACAAATAATGACAAATACATGTAAACAAACTTTTTTAAACCCTCAAAGGAGTTTGATTCATTTCCAGTGTTGGATGAACATTTGGAGGGTTTCTTATTTTATCAGAGCAAGAGACGGCCCACTCTTTCATATACATATATACAAAGAGACCAAATGACAAATGTGATGTGATATAAGATTTTATAGGCACTCATTTGGGCTGGCAGCATTATTGCATTTGTCATGCATGTTTGTGTGTTTAAGAAAATTGATTTGCAGCATTTCTCTCTGTTCAACTCATCAAGCACATTTAAATTTATCATCAGTACAGCACCACTTCACTGCTTCATAACCTCAATCATCCAAAGTCACTTAAGTTAAAAAATGATTATAAGAAGAATTGTATATTTGATCCATAAGGTGACTCATCACCACAGCTACAGGAAACAATTATATTTAATAGCACCAAAGGCTAACATTTAATTCTGCCTGCCTTAGACCACACCAGCACCCATAGCTACAGACAACCCTGCCATAGCAAAATATGTGCACAATGGATCTCTGATTTGGTTCACTTGCCTAAAGCAGGTATCATGCACATAAGATACAGGTGGCAGTGTCTGTGAAAGCTCTCAGATTCCTTACTCCACTGTCTATTAAAGAGCAAGTGGGGGAGTTTAACCAATTATGGTGATGAATACAACAGGCAAACATGATGATACCCACATTTCTGACTGAACTGTGTTTGTACACGAACAGGCACCTCCACTTTGGTTTAAGCCTTCCAAATACACACTACACCACCAACATGCAACTGTTGGAGGCTTTAGTAGAACTGTGGATTGTCTCTATTTATGTATGTAGTATTGTTTATGTACTCAGGTATGGTGTAGAAAGGGGTAATTTTAAATTGTTGGACAACAAGTAATTGTATCCCCCAAATTACTAAAAATATTTAGTCTAGAGAAACAAGAAATGGCAGTTCAGCTCATACTACTTGTCTCTCTTACTTACTCCCACTATTTCATCACTGGGGTTCTTTTACATAGCAGACATCACATCACAACTAAGGCTTGGTCTACACTAAACCCCCAAATCGAACTAAGGTACGCAACTTCAGCTACGTGAATAACGTAGCTGAAGTTCGAAGTACCTTAGTTTGAACTTACCTCGGTCCACACGCGGCAGGCAGGCTCCCCCGTCGACTCCGCGATACTCCTCTCGCCGAGCTGGAGTACCGCAGTCGACGGCGAGCACTTGCGATAAGTCGAATCCAGAAGTTCGATTGCCAGCCGCCGAACTAGCGGCTGGGTATAGACGTACCCTAACAATCATGGCTATTTTATTTATTAGAGAAATGAAAAGAAAAACATTGCACAAAACAAAACAAATGACAGAACATAAATGATTAACTGGTGAATTCCATTGCAAGCTCTTCTGTCTGCCTCTCAGTGTAGAGCAGGGGTGGGCAAACTTTTTGGCCTGAGGGCCGCATCAGGTGTTCCCCGTCCTCTGACCACCCTGACCCTGATCCATAACCGCGCCCCCTGACCACCCCCACCCCGAACTCCCCTGCCCCCTTACCATGCTGCCTGGAGCACCAGTGGCTGGCCGTGCTACAGCCGCGCGGCCTAGAGCAGCAGGATAGGCAGCTGCGCCGACTGGCAGGAGCCAGCCTCGCCACTGCGCAGCACAGAGACCGGGTCAGGCCGGGCTCTGCAGCTGCGCTGCCCCAGGAGCTCACAGCCCCGCCTCCCAGAGCATTGTGCAGGCAGCACAGTGAACTGAGGCTGCGGGAGAGGGGGATCAGCAGGGGGAGGGGGTACAGCCTCCCGGGCCAGGAGCTCAAGGGCTGGGCAGAAGAAGCCCACGGGCCATAGTTTGCCCACCTCTGGTGTAGAGCCTTTAGAAGAGATTACCTGGGCTTTGGTGGGAGTACTTTTTTCATGGTAAATTGAGACCAAGTTCTTATTTCCCCAAATGATTGTGAGTGCAGTCTTAGTGCATCAAAAGAAAATGAAGACTGTTTATAAACAGGCAAACAAATTTGTTTAAAGGCTGGTGAGCTCTAACCAGACAGTTTATAGATGGGCAAGGTAAGCAATCAGAACTAAAACCTATGAAATCAGAGAAAATATTTAAATCAGTTAATTAGAAGATGCCATTTAAGGAGTGGTCTTAAAACTGGCCAGTTAATTAATATTAAGAAACTTAAGTCTAATAAATTATCTGCTTATTAGTGGAATGCATGGCTTAGCCATTTGGTGATTAACAAGAAAAACTGTTAATATCTTAAATTACATCAGCATTTCCATATTCCAATAAAATCATTATGAGTATTAAAATCTAATTCCTTGTCAGTGTTTTAGTTAACTTCCTCTCATCAATCCATGCTGAGGTCTTGGGGACATAGGTGCTGGAACTAGAGGTGCTGGGGGTGCAGCAGCAGCCCCTGGCTTGAAGGGTTTACAGTTTGGTTCAATGGCTCTCAGCACCCCCACTATACAAATTGCTCCAGCACCCCTGCTTGGGGAGGTTGTCCTTACTTTGGTTTCTTCTTGAATCATCTCTGTTCTTCTTAGCTGTCTGTGGCAGCTTGCTTGCAGAAATGGACAGGATGAGTTGTATTGAGTGCTGTGTGATTGAGCAGGATAGCCAAGGGTTTGTGGCTTGGTGCTCACTTGAGAATTTTTATGCTCTTCTTCCTATTTTCATGAAGTTATAGAAAAACCTCTTTCAGACTTGTTTGAATCAAAGTTGGTTGCTGTCATCCTTTAATTGGTTCCTGCCTTTGGGGGTTGGTGTTGGTGACATCTGCAGCTGCTGAATATGCAATCTGTTTAATCACTATGCAGCACTTTGCTCTTCTGTGGCAGGAAAATCCCAAATAACTTTTTGAAGTTAGAGTGTAACTGTTTTCTTTTTGTTCGGTCCATTTTCTGAGATATTCCTTCAGTTTCCTTAGGGTTTAACAGGAAACAAAACTCTGTTTTTATTTCTCAAAACAGTCTTTTTCAATTAAAGAATTTTTAGGGAGTCTTTAGCTTAAATAGCTATTAAATAAATCGTTGATTTGTCATCATAATTTTTGGAGAGCTGATTCTTCTTGTCTTTCTGAGTTGAGTAAGAGAGTTGCTTGATCACAGCAATTAAATAATTAATTATTTCCCCATTAATATAAATATTTTATACCTAAGTAGCTTTTTATATTAATAATCAGTTTAACAAGGTCTTTAAATACAGGTTGTTACATAAAGCATTTTGCCATATGCATAGCAAAGCTGTTAGGAACTTACATAGGAAGCTTTGCATTTAGCAAACATATTTGCATGTCTGAATTTCACAAAGGAATTTGTCATATCAACTTTTAAGAAATAAAAAAGCTTTAAAACATTTCCAACTACACTTGTTTCTCTAAAGATTTAAGGACACAAGCTGAGGTTTTTCTTCCAAAGTGGGGGGCTGGTAGAGGCCCTCTTTTTAACCTAGATTTATTGTCCTGATAACACATCCCTACATTCCTCTTGAGGTATCCTGCTTAAAGTACATATTCACATTCATTTAGAGGACCAGGTCTTTCCAAACATTTTTCTTTACAAAGTTTATTTTCCTAATATAAAGGACTATATCTATATCCAACTGGGATCTTATACAAGAGGGACATAGCCGAGTCAAGATAAGACACTCTTCAGCTCTGTTTGTCTCTTGACCCAAGCTCCTTAGAATTACATTCTTTTTGTTATAGCAATTAAACTTTTGTTAAATATTTTGTACAAAGTACAATTTTAATAATATATCCTTTAAACATAGCACAAAAGAATGTAGTACAAAAGCTAAAGCAAAGTAAAGTTAACCCATGTCTATACTGGCAGTAGCATGTAGGGTACGTGTAGCTACACACCCCAGTGATAAGCAGGCTGCATCCACACAGCAGCATGTAGCTACACCGAGAAGTGAAAAGCTCTGGCAGTGAGGAGGCAGCAGGGAGCTTCTGGAGCCTTTCCCCACTGCCAGCCTTTCACTGCATCAGCGAAAAGCTCCAGCAGTTCCGTGTGACAGGGAAAGCTCCAGTCGCTGAAGTCTTTCCCTGCAGTGGGGAAAAGCTCTGACAGTGAGACACTGCCCTGCTAAAAATAGCAGCATAGATGTGGGAGGCACCGCTGGGGTGTGTAGAAAGCTGTGTAGGGTATATATCCTAAGGTTCTGGTATGTCTTTACTCACCTGAGCAGTGCCTCACCATTGACACTGTTATTTATACACAGGCTGGAGAGTGGGTGTGGGTGTGCCATGTATGTATTCTACATGCCACTGTAAATGTAAATATAGCCTTAGGAAAGCTGCCATTTAAAGTTTGTATAAACACTTTGGGGGGTGGGAAACAGATTTTATGGCCAGGGAGGTGTCATCTTCTTGACACTTAGCTAGTTTCTGGATGCCAGAAAGCAGAAGCCTTCCGCAATTTCTTTGATTAGCTTGAACATTTTATAACATAACTAACCAAAAACATACACAGGTGTTGTTACATTTTCAAGTGTCCTGGCTATAACCTACTTGTAGGTTTACTTTTATATTCAGTAAGAATGCAAACACGTTTGTAATGAGCTAACAACATAAAAATAAGTTATAATACTTTTATTAATATAATTTCTGCATCAACATTGTGGTCTCTGTACCACACAGGGAATAGCTTTATGACCCAGGAGAGCAGTGGATATGCAGAGTCACCAAAAGTTTTTATGTGGATAAAGAACTCATCACTTTTGATTTGTGGGATGGGAAGAATGTAGCCCTCAGTCCATTGCTGAAAAGCACCCCGTAACATTTAAATTCATCCTGCACTTTGCCTAGCCACTAGGCTTGTCTCACAGGAGCGTAATAGCTGCTTCTGTTAATTAATATATTCCATGGCTTATTGGGGCATATGCAGAATAGGCATGAGGGTTCCACTTGTAGCTCCGGCACAGTTCAGGAAGCCAAATCAGATCAGATCATTCAATGGTATTTGCTCATCTTGTTCACATGACCTGCAACTGTCAGTGTATTGCCACAGTGGCACCCACCATGAACTTCTCAACTCTACAGTAAACTAGTTCCCAAATGACCATTAACTCTGTGGGTTAGCCAGCCTCGTCAGGACAGTCACAAGTTTATTTTCCAAGGTGAGTTGTGATCTCATTGTAGCACTGCAATGATTGGGCCAGATCCCCACAGAGACAAAGACAAGTCTACTCCTTCATTCAGAAGCCCTGCAGGCACATCCTAGATCTCAAGAACTCTTATCCCAACTGTGTGGTTGAAATCCTGTTTCGAAAGCAGTGCTCCTCCAGTGAACTTCATCTTGAAGTAACACCAAAAGCCAATTACTCTGTCAGAGAGGAAACGCATTGTGAATTTCATCAACTGCTGATCTCTTTCTAGTTGTCTGCAGATGCAGTCAGTGCACCTTCCACTAGCTCTCCTGGGATGCCTGAGACATCCGCAATTAATTTACAGGATCTTAAGCAGAAAAGTATCTCTCTATAGAACGAGCGAGAGATCTATGACAGTTCATCCTGGCCTCTATTTTGAGAAATAGCTATGGAAATGACTGCCCTTCCCAGAGAGTTGTGGGAGTTTGACCCCATCTCCCACAAACCCCTTAGCCTTCCAGAAGACCTTTTGAAATGCGTATAGGTACTCAGAGGACAGTGCAACTGCAACGGTGCACTGGAGTGATAAATATGGACAATAGGGCAGAACTGCACCAAAAACAGGACAGCTAGTATGGAAGCTCTAGGCCATTGCTATTTACATCAGTGCGAGATCACTGCTTCAGTCAGTTCCTCAGGGTAGGCTCAGACAACTTGGCAAAGAGTAGAAGGTAATTTTCTTTGTTAACAATTGTCACCAGGGAAAGCAGATCCTTTTACACATCTTCTAGAATAAGGGATTGTATATTGCAGTAGAGAAACAGACATTCAGCTTGCTACAGGCAGAGCAAGCCTAGAAGTAAATATGTTTTTGTTGATTATTTGGGTTGATGGACCTGGGCAAATACAATCTGTTCCAAATCACATTTCTGTCAGTTAAAACTTTAGAAACATGCTAATTAAATATAAGTTATTTTACTTTTCATCTGTTTGTGTCAATTTTATTTCCAGAATTACCAAGGACTAAAACTGAATACAGTAACTCCTTAATCAATGTCATCCCGGTTAACGTTATTTCATTGTTATGTCGCTGATCTATTAGAGAACATACGCATTTAAAGTTGTGCAATGTTTGCTTATAATGTTGTTTGGCCGTGGGGGCTTGGAACCAGGGTGGGCTGGCAGCCCCCCTATCAGCTCCCTTCCACAACCACCCCAGCGCCTCCCATCCACCGGCAGCCTTGTGGATCGGCAACTCCCCACTCCCTCCCCCCACCTCCTGACTGCAGCAATCAGCTATTTTGCAGTGTTCAGGAGTCTGGGGGGGCAGAGGGGAGGAGTGAGGATGCGGCGCGCTCGGGGGTGAAGCAGGGGAGGGAAGAGGCGGGGCGGGAAGAGACGGGGTGGGGGTGGGGCCTTGATCAGAGACGGGGGTTGAGTCCCCCCTGGCACTTTGGAAAGTACAGGAATAGGAGCAGCCGGACGATCCACCCTCTTTCACCCTGTGACTCTACCACCTCAACCAAGCTTCACAATCATCATTGCTGAGTACACTGTTCAATTGTTTGCTTAAAATTGTTGAAAACTTGTACTGTATATGTATATAAAGTCTTTTGTCTGGCAAAAAAAAATTCCCTGGAACCTAACCCCCACATTTACATTAATTCTTATGGGGAAATTGGATTCGCTTAACGTTGTTTCACTTAAAGTCGCATTTTTCAAGAACATAACTACAATGTTAAGCGAGGAGTTACTGTAGATATTTATCTTCCTATTGATTCAAATACCAGGGCCTCCCAGAGGATTCAGGGGGCCCCTTCCCTAAGCAATTTCAGGGCCCCTTCCATAAAAAATAAGTTGCAATACTATACAATACTATATTCTCGTGGGGGCCCCTGCGGGGCCTGGGGCTTGGGGAAAATTGCCCCATTTGCCCCCCCCCCGGGCGGCCCTGTCAAATATATCTTCAAGGTTCTTCATACCAAGATGATACTCCTCTGTGACATTGAAATCTGTTATGAAATGATTTTAATCTTTGAGGCAGGTAATTGTAACCCCTTATTATAAACAGCCAAAAGAGGGGGGGGGGGGAAGGGTTACAATTAAAAAATGGTTTCTTCACACGATTTGACTGCCAACAGTTGTGGTGCAGGAATATAAGAAATGGTGATAATATCCCCAAATTAAATCAATTTGTATGAATTGAAATGGTAAATGTTATATTTTTCATTTAATTTTTATCATGATAAGCTAAAACTGTAGCTTTCATTGAACATTGCAATGCATTATGCATTATTATCAAGCTGATTGGTCCTACTCAAAGTGGAATTATCTTTGGTTGGGGGACTTTCTAAATTGGTAGATTATTGTGTGTGTATTATATAGAGAATCTCAGCTAAATTAATTAAAATTTTGTGATACCACCAGTCAATTTTTAATGTCTACAAGTTCAAAACAGTGACTTGTTTGCACAGCCCAAACCAAGTTCAAACTCACATTCTTAATGAAATCAGAGACATTTGGCTGTCATTTTTTTTTTTTTTTTGCCACCATGAAACTGGTTAATTCATAATGAAGGCTTAGGTGGTAAATTTCTTTCCTCTCACTTAACATTTAAGTAACATTAATTACTTAAATTAATATTAATTAAAGTAACATTAATTACTTTCTTTTAACAAAGGGAACCGTGTTCTCCCAAATTCCCACTCAATTAAAGCCCTGCTGGTAACTTTGCACAAGTAAGCATTAGAAGAAATCAGCATTACTGGAAGATCCTTCCCACATGAGAATAATTTACTGAGATCTATCTATATATCTATCCAGTTATGCAACTTAGGCACTTATATGGCCCTGTCACCATAGTATCTGAACGCCTCACTCTCCTTAATGAATTTATCCTTACAACACCCCTGTGAGGTAGGAAAGTGTATTATCTTATTTTACAGATGGGGAGTTGAGAAACTAAATGACTTGCCCAAGGTCACACAGAAAGTGCAGAGCATGGAATTGCACTCCCAAATCCAAGGCTACCACCCTAAACTTTGGGCTGTTTTTCCAAACTACCAGCTCAGGAAGAAAGCAACAATCATCATTGCCATCTAGTTAAGTATACCCGCTGTATCCCGTCCGAGAATACAGAGGCTATCCTCTGATTATAGAGCCTGGACATATGAGAAGAGGAAATACACCCTGATAGCCTCATATGGAGAAGCCCTACAGAATGTAATAAAAAATACTAATTTGTCACATTAAATTTCATAGAAAATATTATTTCTGCTGTAGAATTCTGTAGAATTATTAAAGAAATGCAGAAAGGATTTCGTTCCCTTTTAAATTCTATAGATTTTTACAATAATTTCTATAGCATCCTGTTGGTTTAATCTCTATTAAATGTAGTGACTTGATAGTAGAGTTCCATTTATAAATAGTTTATCAAGGGTTGATAAATGAGTAATAGATATTACAAGCATACTACAGACATGAGTAATATGCATTATAGACTGTTACAAACACATCAGTAGAAAGTGTTATCGATGGTTATAAGTAACTTGTTAGACTCTATAACACTTGATTAAATATTTATTAAAACTTCTATTCATCTTTTGTTAACTCTTTATAAACTATTTATCAGTGGAACCTTAATATAAAGTGTGACCTTAAATTCTATGCAACTTTCCCATAAGGGCTTAGAGAAGTATAAGGGGCTGTCCATAAATTAAGTAACACATTTCTGGTGGTATTCAAGACCCACTCATTACCCCTGTAACACTTTTTAATGTGGAAACAAGTGAAACATGCAAAATTCAGGAACCACCCCTTAATACGTTATATAATTTATGGACAGCCCCTAACAATCAACACATCCCTCTAGGTATGTTTTCTGAGGACATAGTTTATGATGCACCAATCCCAAAAAGTTTTGAAAAACATCTTTTCACAGAATTATAGTGCTGCTTTTTTTAGAATTTGTTGCTATGGCTTTTGCTGTAGTAACTGGAACAAGCAGCTTTTCTTATTAGACACCAATGAACCATACTCACATACTTCAGCGTGAGCACCAGCTGCTGTGGGATTGCTAGGGTCAGACTCCGTTATAAATTAGAGCAGCCTTAGGGCCCCCTGATTGGGAGAAGAGAAAGGTGTCTCTAACCCTAAGGTTTGCTCAGATTTACACTGACTGGAGTGGTCCCATAGGTACTGCTCCACTGGGTAGGGATTGGCTGGAGCACTGTAAGTTCTGGCCTCAGCCACTATAACCAAAGGTTGTGGGGGGCGGGATCAGGTGACATAAAGCTGGCTACCCTGGGTTTATGCCAGCTAAGGATTCCCCTGTGCATGGAGAATCCAGAGTTGACTGAGGAAACTAAGTTACTTGCACACCACTGAAGTGACACAAAAAAGAATTAGGCAGGGCTGAGGATCTCAGGGCCCTCGGCTTTCAGCCTCTCCACTGAATTTTCCAACAAGGTTTCCACTTATGAAGGTGATTTTTCTGACATGGACACCTGCCCACTAAAAAGTGAATGGAGATTGTTACAACCTGGTCCAGTGTCGCTCTGTACGGTCACCAGTTGGTTTGAAGTGGACCCAGTTGCTGGATCTACATGCTTCTAAACTGATTATCTTGTATTCAACTTTGCTCCTGCCTTATTCTGGTCCTGTGCCATTTCACCCCAGCTCTGCTCCCTCACCTGCCTTCTGACACTGGCTTTGGTTACTGGCTTCTGGCTCCAGCTCTGACCTTTGGCTCTGGTTTCTAATTCCTTACTCCAGCGCAGAATCTGGGTTTAATTTCTGGTTCCTGACTCCAGCTTTGGCCTGTAGTGGCTCCTATCTCCTGTCCCCAGCTTTAGCCAGTAGGCCAAGTTCTGGCTCTAGATACTAAGTCGTCCCACCCATGTCCTGCTCCTGACACTCTTTGCAATACAATAAATGAGCTGCCTTGGGCAAGCCTAGACATGTGTTCAGCACATAATACAAAATGGAGATCCCAAGAGAAAATGGAATCCACAATTTGGTATATCCCACTCTGTCGTAGAGACCATCAACTTATTTCTCAGAGGCCACTGAACAGCCATCCGATGGTAATAACTATTGACCCTCACTGACATGTACTGGAAATTAAGACTGAGAGGTGAAGGGCTCAGAACCCCTTTTTATGAACCCCATGACTCTTCCTGCTCCCTTAAGGCTAAATTTCTGAATGATAAAAAAGGGTCCTGTGGTTTTATCAAGAGGCAGCAATCATTGTAAAGAATATTGATCTTCCCTTCCCCACTTTTTTTCATCACCACCTTCATTTTTACTTTAATAATCACAGTACACACATATACACACAGTCACAACTATAAGACCTAATCCTTTAAAGCTTAAATCATTTAAAGCTTCACCTTCAAAAGGTTCAAATCCATGTGCTAAAATCTTATTGCACAGAGCCTGCAGATTTTTTAAAATTGTAATATGAGAGTGAAATTGTTCCTGGGTCAACATTCATAGCACAAAAAATGGCTCTAAACCCGTCTTTCATGTTGGAAAGATGCTCGGATGATTTGAGACTAGGGCCTTGAATATTTTATACAGTTTTTATATCCCAATTGAAGTTGAAAATTGACTCCTATAGTACAACTGCCTCTTTAAAAAAAAAAACATTTTTACTGACAACCATTCATTTATAGTCCTTATGACTCTCCAGGTATGTCATTACCTATCAGAGAAAATATGAATAGGACAAAATTAATGCTTTCTTCAGGTTTTCCTTGTTACAGAGTTAAGGGAATATAAGATGCAATGGGCCAGATTCAACCCTGATGTAATCATAATGAAGTAAAGGGATTTACACCAAGGATAAATTTGATCCAATAGTTCACTTTTGATCAATTAAATTGTTAATTATAAGTGGAATTCAGTTCTGTATCCTTTTGGATAGCCATTTTTTTTTTGTGGATTTCACATTTGAAAAATTTATTGAACTGCATATTAGCAGGTATTATAAGAAGAAAAGTGATATAGTACTTTACCTGCTATTTAAATGTAAACAAACTTTTTAAAAAATGCTGCATTTTAGTATTATTTTAAAACTTGCTATGATATTTCCTGGAATAATATCCTGCAGCAAAAATGTTTGCAAGTTAATGATTTGCTGCACAAAAATATTTTAAAAGTCTGTTTAAAATGTATTACCTTTTAATTCCATATATCACATAATCTTTTAATATAATCTTAACTAAAAAAGTCAGTGTCAGCTATAACTATAATATGTCATATTGATTGGATCTGATAAACATCTGAGACCAAACTATGGTCTTTGCTGCATATAGACAGTAGTCGCTACTTAAATCTACGAAAGCTGCGTATCCTCATCCCAGGTCAGAATTTGGTCCATACGATAGTTACTACTTTTCTACCGAGGTTGGCAATATCATTCTCTTCATGGAACGTCTCCGTGTAAATCAGATTTCCAGAGCATATAAACTGACAAGCTCCAATATATTTGTATACAAATAGTTTAAAAGTTTTTTTTATTTAAAAAAGACCAATAAAAAACACCAGTAAAGCAACAGAAAGATGAATGCACAATAAACACTGCATAAATTAGTGTATTTTCAGAAACAAAGTATTGCAAGTACTGTATAATAACCAGCTTCTGCAAAATGGAAGTCAGTATACAACCCCTTACAACTGGAAAACAGATGTTAAACCACTTAGCTGATTCTCTGACCAGTGCAAAATTCTTATCTATGGAAGATTTTCTATTACTTTGTCTGGCCTTAAGTCATCCTGATTTAATATGCCCTTTTCGTTTTACTATACATGATATTTGATGTCTAATAATAGTATCACTGTACACTGTAAAGGCCAATTCAAATATATTCTGTTCTATTGTGTATAGGCTTTTATAGGCATATGTGAGTGCCTTCAGTTGTGTATTAAGCAATGCATTTAATAGCTATCAGATGTAGTTGGTTCAATCCCTCACCCTTTCCCAAGGGGGAGAATTGTATGTGAAGTGGAGTGTTTATGTTAGAGAATGAGAGGTCAAAGAAGTGGATCTTGCACTTGCAGTGGCAGGTAGAAAGATTTGTGATGTTTCTTAGTTCCTGTGGGAATTCATACCATAGTTTCCACCAGGCCTCTGAGAAAGCTATATCTGCTGCCTGGGGAAACTTAATAAAATATGTTGTACAATGAGTTTGTATGTAAAAATCAAGCTGGCTCATGCTGTGGAAATGTATCCATGGTCAAGAAAGCATTGCCATGTCAAGATATATTTAATATGTAATCACTGAACATATATAACATTATTGAACTTACAGCATATATAGTATGCTGTATTAACACTGATGATGTGAAAAGACTTTTCGGTGACTGAATAGCACAAAGTCATCTCTACTTCTCCACCACAGGGTATTCTCTGCTGCCATAATGAGGAAATTACCTTTGGCTAGCTGATGTTACTGGTTAATTAACATGTGAGTGCTCCCTCCTGTACATCTGGACATGTAGATTCAGATTTCCAACTGCAGTGAGGATGTTCTCATGCTTTAATCATAGTTCTCTTGTGAGGACATCTGAAAATAGAGAACTCATTTCAACAACATATCAGCTGTAGAGGCCTTTCAAATATATCCAGTATACAGCCCTAAATCAGAAAGCTCAATATTCTCTTTAGAGTAGGCCAAACTTTATCTCCTTATAAACACCAAAGAGCTTAAATGTCTGTAATACATACCTACGAGATACGTACACAGTGTTAGTCATGCTTTCGTATTAGTGATATGAAGAAGAAATTGATCTTAAAAACACAAATGTGAATTAAACTGACTTTTTTAAAAAATCAAGAACTATGCATTCTTTGCTGCTCACTTTGTGTTAAACTGCCTAGAAACTAGTTAGCTGAAGTTAATAATGTTTACAGACTCCCTAAACCACTTTGACATGAAGCTGTGTCTGCGGGGCATCTTTATTTGGATGGAGAAAAGAAGTTTCACTAGGAGTGGTGTTATTTTGCTTGGAGTTCATAAGATGATACCCGGAAACAGAAAAGGCTTGAGAAATCTGTACCAAATCTAATAGTGAACCTCAGGCAAGTTACTTTTTTAAAAAAATTATTTACCTGAAGAAAATTCAACTTAGATGAAGTTATTTTGTTTTTCATTGAAGTTCTGCTTTTAGCCAATTTAACAGTTGGGTTGACTGAAGCATCAGGACAGCTGGTGACTTGCCCCAGGTCACATACTGAATCAGTAGCTTAGCTCATGATAGAACCTAGAACTCTACAGGCTCCCAGTCCTTTAACTTGCACCATTAGACTGCACTGCCTCCCTGCTAGCCTTTTCGCAACCTAGAGAGTGCTTCTGGCATGTAAGTAGCTGCAGTGACAGAACATGCTTTCTGTTCCTGGCTGCTGGTCACAGCGCTGAAATGAGCCACTATAAGTCAAACATGAGTCAGATAAAGTGGTTGGGGAAACAGTTCCCAGCTAGTGGGAAAATGATTTCAAAACCAGGGCATTTACTGAAATTACAGGCTTTGGAGTAATATGAGAGTTTTAAAACATTCTCTAAAACCAAAAACATCTTACATTCTGGCTATTTTTTTTTCAAATATATTCCTATTTTTAAAAAGTCAGATTAGTGAATTCTCTGGTGTGAATCTGTTTCTCAAACACATTTCATCAAAGTCACAAGGTCATGTACTGTAAATCAGATATGAGATACACAGGGCTATTTTTTAGGTTGCAGGCAAAAAAGTCTTAGAGAACATTTTGCTAAGTAAAAACAATAAAGAAACTGAATGATTATTTTTGTAGGTTTGTTGATGGGAGGAAATTTCATAAGGAGCTGAAAAAATATCATCCCTCCAGGTGTCTGTCTCCGAGTCTTTTCTGTAGTAATTCAAATTTATTTGTATTTTTTCCTCCTATTCTGAGAACTGAAATAGGGTCAAGCTGCAAATACTAGACTTGTGTTTTGATAAGACAACAGAATAAATAGAATAGAATTAATTAAAATATTTTACACCTAGAGCGGATAGAATCAAATAACCAAAGTAATAAACAAATGGGCAAAATAATAAATACCCCATGATGTAGTGCAAAGTAAATGGACCAATAGCTCTTTTTAATACTCACATGCTAAATTTAAAGTTTCCTTGAAACTACGTGTTGTAAAACTAATTGGTTTATTTGGAATTGGTGTGTTAAATAGGAACAAAGGAGTGGAGGAAACCTCCTGGGTCTTCAAGTCGAGTCCCCTGCTAACCAGTTATATAATTCCATTCATAAATGTATCAAGCTCCATTCTGAAACTAGTTAGGATGTTTCCCTCCCTCCCTCCCACTACTCCTTTTGGAAGTCTGTCCCAGAGCCTCGCTCCTCTGATGGTTAGAAACCTCTCTCCCTGATGTTTACTGCCCTGATATATTTATAGAGAGCAATCATATCCCCACTGCGCTTTCATTTTGCTAGGCTAATGAATCAAAGCTCTTCCAGTCTCCTCTCAGAAGATAGGCCCTCCATTCCTCTGATCTTACTAGTAGTCCATTCCAGTGGCATTTTCTGATTGATCAAAGGCACCTGGCAAAGGAGGAGAAGGATACAGACATGGAAGAATTAAATAGACTGATGCTTCTTTCCCTATGTAGGCTGGTGCATTTGGAGCAGGGCCACAAGCACAGACTGGTGGGACGACAGTGTCACGCAGACCTGGGATGACCAGCGGTGGGTCTGGAACTTTTGCATGAAGAAAAAGACATTTCTGGAGCTTTGTGAGCAGCTTGTCCCAACCCTCCAGCATCAGGAGACACAAATGAAGGCAGCCATCCTGGTCCAAAAGTGGGTTGCTGTAACCATTTGGAAGCTGTCTACCCTAGACTGCTACAGGTCCATTGCTAACCAGTTGGCACTGGAAAGTCAACTATTGGTAAAGTGGTTGCAGAGGATTCAGAAGCAATCAGGCATGTGGTTTATCCCAAGGCGGTGGATATAAACAATACCCCTGAATAATGGCTGGTTTTGAGAGAACTGTGCAGGGGCCATTGATGGGACTCGTGTGCCCACAGTTTGCCCTCCTCAAGGAGCACATAAGTACATAAACAAAGGATACTATTCTGTTTTTATGCAGGCCCTTGTGGATCAGCAAGGCCAATTTATGGATGGCAACATGGACTACACTGGAAAAATTCATGATGCCAGGATTTTCCATCAATTGGGAATCTACATTCATGGACAGGCTGGGACACTATTCCCACAAAATGACATTGTCATAAATGGAGTAATTGTCCCCACAATTATTCTAGGAGACTCTGAATACCACCTCGTATCTTGGCTTATGAAACCATAAGCTGATCTCAGAGGGCCTGACAAAAGAAGGTTTAATTACACTCTCAGCAGTGCAGAATGGTGGTTGACTGTGCGTTTGGCCGATAGAAAGCCCATTGGTGTGGTCTGCAGACCTGTTTGTATTCCTGTGTCATCAATGCATTATTGTGGCTTGCTGTGCTTCTCACAATCTTTGTGTAGCCAAAGGTGAGCTTTTTGCCCCCGAGTGGAGGTATGACAGTAATGGATTGATGAACCAGTACACTCAGCCAGACAGTGCACCTAGTACAGCTGGGACGGGATGCACCTAGGCAACAGAAGTCAGGGATGCTCTGTGCTCCCACGTTATGGACTTGCATCGGCCAATGGAAGAGAGAGAATAGTACATCTATGGATGTGCTTATACACTGTTTATGGTAAATGAGGTACTGTCACATCCCACACTGGAATTGAGGTAAGGAGATTGATTACCATGCATTGTAATTATAAATAACACGACCACTTATTAAATGGGGGCGGGGTGGAGATCAAGTGGCAAGAACTGTGGATTTACAGTATGGCTTGATGTAGAGAAATGTATTGAGAAACAGTGTTTGTATACAACTCCCTAGTTGTCTCTGATCATGTGTTTACCTTTATTTGAAATACACATTAGATGATGGGACACAGTGATGGCAATACAATTTCTTAATAAAACAAAAAACCCTTATTTTTGCCCATGTATTAGAAAAGTACCTTATTAGCCCATTGCCAGGCAGACCAGACACCATTAGCAAACAAAAGCACCAGTAACAAACATACCCCAAAATCTTTAACAAAAACAAAGTGCATGAACAGTGCAAACAGTGAAATCATTTCCAAAAAATTAATCCCCTAGTCCCTGTTTTTCTTTCTTTCCTTCCATATTTAGCATGCTCTTGGCACTGCTGCAGGTGGGTGGAGGCATTCACAGCTGTGGGAGTCTGCATGCGAGTGGGCATGTCATAACTATAAAGGGAAGGGTAACAGCTGTCCTGTGTACAGTACTATAAAATCCCTCCTGGCCAGAGACTCCAAAATCCTTTTCCCTGTAAAGGGTTAAGAAGCTCAGGTAACCTGGCTGGCATCTGACCAAAGGACCAATAAGGGGACAAGATACTTTCAAATCTTGGGGGTGGGGGGGGGAAGGCTTTTGTTTGTACTCTTTGTTTGGGAGTTCGTTCGCTCTTGGGACTGAGAGGGACCAGACATCAATCCAGGTTCTCCACATCTTTCTAAACAAGTCTCTCCTATTTCAGACTTGTAAGTAAATAGCCAGGCAAGGCGTCTTAGTTTTCCTTTGTTTTCTCAACTTGTAAATGTACCTTTTACTAGAGTGTTTATCTTTGTTTGCTGTACTTTGAACCTAAGACTAGAGGGGAGTCCTCTGAGCTCTTTAAGTTTGATTACCCTGTAAAGTTATTTTCCATACTGATTTTACAGAGATGATTTTTACCTTCTTCTTTAATTAAAAGCCTTCTTTTTAAGAACCTGATTGATTTTTCCTTGTTTTTAGATCCAAGGGGGTTGGATCTGTATTCACCAGGGAATTGGTGAAAGGTTTCTCAAGGCTTCCCAGGGAAGGAAATTAGCTTTGAGATGGTGGCAGCGGACCAGAGCTAAGCTGGTAGTTAAGCTTAGAAGTCTTCATGCAGGCCCCCACATTGTACCCTAAAGTTCAAAGTGGGGATACAGCCTTGACAGGGCACATGTAGCGATGAAGGGGTCTGCAAAAGAGTGGAGGACTACCTGGGTAGAGTTGCCCTGCCCAGCTGCTGTGAGGTCCCAATTGCTTGGATGTGTATTCCAGAAGCAGTCATGCTAGTTCCACATACACAGGTAAAATAAACCTTTCTACTCCTTCTTGAGATTCCCCTGTTTATGCATCCAAGGATCGCATTCGCTTTTTTGACCATAGCTTCACACTAGGAGCTCATATTCAGTTAATTATCCACCACAACTTGCAGATGTTTTTCAGAGGTACTGCTTCCAAGGATAGAGTCCCCCATCCTGTACATGCTTTGTTCCTAGGTATATACATTTACGTTTGGATGTATTCAAACACACATTGTTTGCTTGTGCCAAGCTTACCAAGTGATCCAGATTACTCTGTATCAGTTACCTGTCCTCTTCATTATTTATCACTTCCCCCAATCTTTGTGTTATCTGTAAACTTTATGAGTGACAATTTTATATTTTCTTCCAGGTCATTAATAAAAATGCTAAATAGTGCAGGGCCAAGAACTGATCCTGCGGGACCCACTAGCAACACACTTGATCGATGACGCTTCCCCATTTGCAATTATATTTTGTGACCTATTAGTTAGCCAGCTTTTACTCCATTTAATGAGTGTCATGTTAATTTTATATCATTGTAGTTTTTTAATCAAAATGTTGTGCAGTATCAAATCAAGAGCCTTACAAAAGTCTAAGTATATTACATCAACACCACTACCTTTATCAACCAAACCTCTAATCTCATTAAAAAAAAGATCTCAAGTTCGTTTAACAGGATCTATTTTT
This sequence comes from Chrysemys picta bellii, assembly GCF_011386835.1. NCBI lineage: Eukaryota > Metazoa > Chordata > Testudines > Emydidae > Chrysemys > Chrysemys picta. Next base: position 85,547,401 of record NC_088791.1, on the reverse strand, counting down.
TCATAAACCCTTGCTGATTGTCATTAATTATGTTACCCTCCTTTAATTCTTTATTAATCTCGTTCCATATGAGCTGTTCCATTTTCTTGCACAGCATTGATATCAGACTGACAGGCCTATAATTACATGGGTTATCCTGATACCCTTTTTACATGTTGGTACAACATTAGCTTTCTTCCAACCTTCTGGAACGTCCCCAGTGTTCCAAGACTTATTGAAAATCAACATTAGTGATTCCATGAGTGCCTCAGCCAGCTCTTTTAAAAACTCTTGGATGTCTAAAATTATCTGAACCTGATGATTTAAAAATATCTAACTTTAGAGCTGCTGCTTAACAACCTCTTTAGATACTAGTAGAATGGAATGAGTGTTACTAGCATCATGTGATATGACAAGATCATCTGTTTTTCCCCAAATACAGAACAAATATTTATTGAACACTTCTGCCCTTTCTGATTATTACTGAATAATTCTAACATGTCTACCTAGTAATGGACCAAAACCACTGTCAGGATTTGTTTTGTTGCTAATATACTTTAAAAACTTCTTATTGTCCTTAGCTCTGCTGGTCATAGATTTCCCTTGTGTCCCTTTAATTCCCTTATCAATTTTCTATGGGTCCTAGCTTCTGATTTATATTCATTACTATCAACTTCCCCTTTCTTCCATTTGCGATATATATAAAAATTTATAGCAGCCTTCACATTCTAAACACTGGTCAATTTTTAACCAATATGACCTTCTTTCTCAATTGTAGATTTTTGAGCATCTAATCAAGTGTTCTTAAACAATTCCCAACTACATTTATATTTTGCTAATTACATTCTTCCTTCCAGCTGATTTGATTCATAATTGTGTTCAGCTTCAAACCATCATATATATATATATTATTGCTCTGGACTCTATTCTGTTTGCACAGTAAGGGTTTGATCAAGTTATGATCACTTGTACCTAAGCTACCACAAATTTTTAGTTCTGTGATCATTTCCTCCTTGTCTGTTAAGACAAGGCCAAATAAAGAATTCCCCAGTGTTGGCTGCAATACAATCATATGGAATGTTTATACGGTGGGAATGAAGGCACTGTGAAAAGGATTTGTGAACACATTTGCAGGAACAGTTTAAGATGATCTGGAGCTGTAAGCACATCATAACGTGGATAATTTGCTGTGTCACAATGACTCTGTCTCCTTCCTGTGGCCCTCTCCCACACTTGGAGAGTGCCATATAGAGAAGGTTACAACCCATTAAGGAAGGACAGAGTCAGTCAAGCGGAGGGTAGTGGCACTCTACATTAAAGACACTGTTACCTGATTTGAAGGTATTGATAACTCAGAACCAAAGGGTCCTGACTGCATGTAGATCAATGTGCTAACCCAACAAGGCCCAGAAAGGAGTATTGGTGTTACAGACCACCAAATCAAACCAGAGAATAGGATGAGTTACTCCTTAAATACATGTCTAACAGGTGGAAAGAAAAACTGTGTTATTATGGGGGGCTTCAGTTTGGGAGTCATATGCTGGCAGTCTCATGCAGCCAGTGGTAAAACATTGTTAGAGTTTCTAAAAATTACAGATAAATAATTTTCTGACACAAAAGGTATTGCACCCAACACAAGGAAATCTCACAGACGAAAAGATTGGGGAAAAAATACTTTATAGTGAGAGCCTCAAGGAGCTCAAACTGTTTAGCCTATCAAAAAAGAAGATTGACAGGTGATTTTGTTGCTGTGTATAATATCTTCACTGGCAGAAAATACCAGGTACTAAAGGGCTCTTTAATCTAGCAGAGAAAGGCATAACAAGAATCAATGGCTGGAAGCTGAACCTGAGAAATTCAATTTAGAAATCAGGCATAGCTTTTTAATAGTGAAAGTGATTAAGTTTTAGAACAGATACCAAGGAAAAAGGTAGATTTTCCATCTCTTGATGTCTTCAAATCAACACTGGTTCCTCTTCCAGAAGATATGCAGTAGCCAAATACAAGTTATTGGGCTCCATAGCAAGTGAAATTTAATGGCTTCTGTTTTACAGGATCTAGTGGTTCCCTCTGGCCTTAAAAAGCTATGAATCTATGAAGCAGAGGGGAGAGGAAAGTGATACCCCAATTGCTGGGTGTATCTGCTTGGATAGGTACACTGGGCCTGGTGCACTCTTCCCCTTCTGCTACACATAGTCATCTATTGGGGTGGTGTTGACAAGCTCTTCCATAAGTAGCATGTCTTGGGGTTAACACCTTATTGAGATGCATGGGTCAGTTTACATCTCCTATAGCTCTTGTTCCAAGCTGCCTGAAGAGACAGGTAGACCTCACTGCATCAATTACACATGGGTAACATTTCCAAGCTTTTCTTCACACTCACAAAGTTTAGAAACTTTCCATTAAAAAACAACAACAACAGTAGGTTTAGATTCTGATTGAATCACATGATCCCAGCAACTGGTGCCCTAGGCAAAGGCTGTAGTACCAATTTTCAATACCTTTCAGTGTCTGCTTTCTCTCATTCCTATTTTTCTCTTCTTCATTTCTTTCTCTCTCTCTGAGTCTATCTCACTTTCCTCTTCCACCTAGCCCTTCTCATCCATCTCTCTCTTTGCTTGCCCAAGATTATGAGAAAGAAGAGAAAGGACCATAGTGGGGGTATGACTTTTGTGAATTGGGATATGGACAGTGCTATTCAAGGGGACTCTCTTGGAGATAGGATAGGTCAAGAGGGGGATATATTGGGGAGGATATGGATATTGTTAGGCAGAAGCTAGGTTGCTGCCTGTGTATGGAAGAAAGCTGTAATGAGATGCACCTTTAAACCCATCGAATTTCAACCAAAGATTCCCAGCATTGCTAGAGGTAAGCCTAGGTCCATTGAAATGAAGACAGAACTGAGTATCGGCAAACATATTGGTGATATTGTATTCCATAACTTCTTCTCACAATCCTCCTTACTGGCTTCACATATATACAATATATTAAACAACCTGGATGACAGGTTGAACCCTGTGGTATTTCTAAAGAGAGAGAGAGTCATCAAGAAAGAAGATCTATTCCCCACCACACTGTGGTAGGATTGTGCCCAGCTCTGTAAGGCAATATTTATTGCCTGATGATGTTTCACAATTTTCCCCATTACTGTAAAATATTATGATAAATGCCTTAATATATTAATGCTAAAAGGCAACAGCCTTTTGATTGCAAAAAATACTATAGAAATTACATTATATTTAACTTACTGCCTTACTGATTTTACATAGCACCCTTAGAGCTACCGTCACCACAGAGTATTGCACTGGTATTACCTATTCATGGACCTCTACAATAGCTGGAAGATGCTATGATTAAAGAAAGAGGAACAAATTTGATGAAATTAGCAGCCTAGGCACATCAAAAAGACTCATTAAAATATTCCAAGGGTCAGAAAGGAAACAGCTTGTTTTCTCTATTAGAATATTTATGATAGAAATCATATAGCAGTTTTTATTACTGACTGTGCATGCACGTGTAGAAAAGCAGAGTTTAGTTCTTTTGTTATCCACCAGCATGATGATGTCCTATATCATTTTTTTGTTTTGAGGGTCACTTTTCTTCTTATGATTGCAAGCTGTATCAGAGTGCACTTTCTTTGAGCATGCAGAAAAAGCACGTCTTTCTATTAGTGACAGCAATTTTGAAGTTACTTTGGTTGTATGGCTTCCTATAATACAATAGCTGACCAGGTGCATTGGTTAGGTTTAGTAGATAGATTCCTCTCCAGCTCGAAAATCTTGTAAATGTTTATTCAGTGGTCCTTCTTCTTCTCCAGTAAAACCTCAGAGCATGACTTAAATAGGATTTTTGCCTGAATAAGGACTGCAGGATTGGGCTTTCTAAAGGAGTCTATTTAAAAAAAAATCTTTTATTTACTATTTTCTACTATTAGAGTTACTAAAAAACCCTTGAGTTGGCTGATGTCTGACTTTAAAAATGTGCAAAATATGCAGAAAAATCCCTCCATTTAAAAAAAATAATTGTACAAATAACAAAAGATGCTTTAAATATAAAAGTGATGTTATGAATCTATTGTTATGGGTTTTAACTAATAATTTTAAAATGAAGTGAAATCTTGGTCCCCATTGAAATCAATGGCAAAATTCCCAGTGGGACCAGGATTTCACCCAAGGATATTTACAAACTCTATTTTCCCATTAGACATGGCTGTTGCAGTGGAATAAGTGTCTTTCTGAAGTTCAAGAGTGGCTGAGGGCCAATTGGCTGAGGCATAATCTATAGAAATCTGAAGTGATCAGGGTGGGTTGTGGGAAGAAACCGGAAGAGTTTGCAAGGGTGATATCTGCACTTCTGGTAGAAGCATATCCATCATTTGTGATTCAGGTCTGCAGTCTTGGAGTTTAATTAGATCCCAGGCTGCTGTAACCAAACACGTTCTTTTTTATTGGTGTCTGGCCAAAACATTGTGATCTTTTCCCTCTGATGCAGACCTACCTACCATCATCCATGCCTTTATCACCTCATGACTATGTTGATGCAATGAACACTACATGGGACTGAACATCAGGACTACTCAGAAACTTGAATGCCCACTGGCTTCAGCTAGGTTTCTGAGGGATTTCGAGGTGGTGGTTTTAATCTACTGCATTAGGCTCTACATGGTTTGGGATACAGTTACCTCAGGGATCGTGTCTCTCCTCAGGCCGCCTTTTCATAGTTGAACTCAGCAGAGGTATTCAAGCTGGAGCTCCCTTGAAACAAACAAGAAGGAGATGCCGCAGAATGTCCTCCATGGGGGATTCTTGACTCTGGAATGAGCTTTCTCTTTTGTTCACCACAGCCCAGGTTTTTTAATATTGTAGGTACAGTGCAAAACCCATCTTTTCTCCTGGGCATTAAAAATGATTGGGGTCACTGGAGGTTAAGAGATTATTTAGTTGGGGTCTTATGGTTAGATGCAGTTCTTTTGTGTTTGTGGGTGAGACTTTTAATTGGTTATTAGTCCTTTGGAAGTCTGAGGAACTGAAATACAGAATAGAGACCTTTTAGATTTTCTAATGGTTTGTTCTTGAATTTTGGGAGGGGCCTACAGCTCTAGATGGCCCCCACAAAATAAAATAAAATGATGGAATGGCAGTATAAATCTCAAGGTCTCTGAAATCCTGAGTGTTATATAACATACCAGTATTGATAACTGCTAGAAAGCACAATTAGTGCAGTATATATATTAACGTAAGAATCCTCCTTTCTAGGCATTCTTACATTAAAAGAATTGGGGGGGAAATCATCCTTTTCAAAATGAGTCTCATTCGCAAATTGAAAGGTATGGGAAGACCTAAAATAATTTTAACAGCCAGCCATAAATCTCTTACTGAATAGGAACCTAATCTTTTTATCAAAACATGGGGTATCCCTTCCAGACATTGATTAGCTGCATGTACAAATTACAGAGACTTGTAAGTATTCTAGTCATCTATTCTAATTAAAATTTAAATTGAAAACTGGGTTCTAATGAAGAGAAGCTTAGTACTGGTCTTGTGGGAACTCCCTTCAGAGGGCAAGGGGAAAAAAATGAACAAAGGCAAAAGAGATTTCACTCAGGCATTTCCTTAGCATATGCCGTATTGTAACATGAAAAACCATACAGCACATTCCCTTTTTGTTTAAAGGAGCCAAAGCAGGCCTTGTGGTTCTTTACACCATTGCAAATGAATGGGAAGGCATTTCTATTTCCAAATGGAGGAGAAAACTGTGATAAAGCAGAAATAATTTCATCATTTTGTCTACTTTAGGGAAGGTGCTATAGTATTTGTTACCTTCAGATTGTCTGGCAGCTCATTCCTGCCCACATAGTCATGATTTATGGCAATAAACACACTGCATGAATCCAGACAGATCTCAGAACCTTGAGATACAAAGATCTTGCACCTGCTCAGATATTACACATTGAATACAGTAGTCTAAATTTGCTGAACTATTAGAAAGCACCTGAGGGAAGTGCAGAAGCCAATCTCTCTACGCTGATCTGCTTTGACAACGCTGACAAATTAGTTTTTAAACTTTAAAATGATGTTTTAATGCACTTTTAAATGCAATAAAACACAAAGTTATCACACACTTAAGCTAATAAATCGCTCAATGCATTGGAAAATTCCATATGAATCAAATGATAAACTGCTAAATAATTGAAAACATGAAAGCAATAACATTTCTCAGAAAATGGCTGTGTTACTCTATATAGTGGTCTAATATAAGATAATGAAAAATACTGCAAACACTTTGTATTTTTAAAGCCCGTTTCTGTGCTACTTCAGGAGTTTAAATGAGCAGTTATCTAATTCACCATCAAAACTTTCTCCCATGGTCTGCCTGTGTTTTGTGATAAAAATAAACTGCAGAAAATGCATGAGACTCTAAAGGATCAACCAGACCACCTCTGTCTACATAACAAGATAGGTCATGCTATATTTCCCTATATGGACATTTAATTATGCTCTGTGTAATCAGGAAGTGTAATAAATTACCTTAGAAAAAAAATAACAGAAAGTTCTCATTTGCTGGAGAAGCTGTCTGCAATTTTTGCTAGGTAATAAATGTGGCATTAAGGCAGTCTCTCTCCCTGGCTGTGAGCTTTCTGTAGATGAAAGTTAACTCCTGTCTTTCAAACTCTGTGAGTGGCAGGTTGCATACCAGAGAGAGAGATCTCACAGTTAATCTATCATGAACAAATACAATGTCTTCTCACAAACCTCACTCTGTCAACTGTGCTCAGAGGGTTGCAACAGCAATATTCCTCCTGCAACATTTACAGTAGAGAACGCTGAAACACTATAAAAAAATCACAGGGACAGATTTGACATAGACTACCAGTTGAGTTTGATTAAAATGTACTAAAATTGTATTTTCTTCCTTTCTCTGTAAGCTTCAGTCAATGTTGTTTAATGTCAGTGCTGTTAATGAAGATGTCAGGCTTGTCACTTTCATTGAATACCAACTTTACTAAGAAACTGGTACTACAATTACCTCCAGCTCTATACGATTAAATTCATCAAAGCACACCCAGGCTCCAGATTGTGCCAGACCTTTGAAGAATTTTCCCATAGCTTTGTAGTCTAGTCCATCAGAACTGTTCAACACAATGCACTGGCAAAAGAAAAGAGCTTAAAGAGATTGTTTTTATTCTTTAAAAATGTACAGAATTTGGCTACACTTGCTGCCACAATCCAGTTACAAAAAAACCCAGCAATTTTCTTATGTATTCAATCCTATAGCATAGAAGCTGATCAACACTTAATCAATTAGAATGTTCATAGAATTTTAAATGTATTTATATATATATTTTTTAAAAATTCAAGAATAGCAAAATAAAAAATGAGCAGCAGCACTTACATGCCATACACATCCTATCTAGCTGGCACCTACAGGTAGAGTAGGAACACACCATTCATTATCACTCACCATTAAAAAAAAAATCACAGTAACTTATAAGAAACATGAAATAAAAAACAAACAAAAAAACACCAACATAGTGCTCCAAAGCAATGCAGCAGGGTAGGGAGGAAGGAAGCATGCTTGAGACTCTACTCAAGGCTCTGCTACAAATTTCCTCAGTGTCCCGTGGCAAGACATTCAGCCTTTCTGTGCCTCCATTTGTTCATTTGCAAATCCCTTCCTCATGGAGTTATTGTTTTGAGGCTAAATTAATTAATATTTTGGAACATTTTGAGAACCTAAGGTTTTTGAGACAGACTAGAAACAGAGGTAACCTACTTGGTATGCTGAAAGATATCAAGCCCTAAAATCTTGAGGAGCCCGGTAGCTCTTCAAGGTTCCTGAAGCAATTAATCTCTCCACCCACCTAGGTGATGTGGCTCTCTATGAAAGGGAACATTGCCAAGGCTCCTGGTTGACTTTTGGCACCAAGGCTCAAAACTTACCATCTTGGAAATGAGCTGTGGTTAAGTCCAGGGACATATCCAGCAGTTAAATAAATATTGTGTACTAAATGTCCTAGAAGACATTCTCCCCGCACTGGGGCTTTTCCAGATTGGCTGGCGGTGATACAGAGTGATTATCATACCAGAAGAGGACCTGCTGGTCCTTCCATCTTTCTCATCTCCTAGCCAATGCCACAAAAATGGGGAAAACCCCAGTAAAGTAATATTCAGAGTTATCCCTGCACTTTCTCAAGTCAGTGGCTTGGTACCAATCCTCTATACTGTGCTGTATCTGAAAATCCATCTCAGACTAATCTGCACTTGGATATCAACCGTAAGCGCCAATTAGAACTACCACAAACCACAAAGAAAACAGCATTACATTTCTCAGGACTGAGTCTCACTTCACAAGGTCATCCATCTTTTATTTGAGACCTGAATGAAGTGCAGTGACTTTCAGCCCCCAGTGGTGACTGAAGACAGTCAATAACAAAAGGTCTAGTTAGAAGAAAATGCTCTGGAGGTGAGATTTAGATGCATCAACGGTGCCTGTAGCTGAAACAATAGTGTCTGTTCCCCCCTCCCCCCATGTAAACTGTACCAAGGCCTTGAAGTTTTTCCATTGTCTCTGTAGGTAATCTGGACAGTCCAGGTACAATGTCCAGGAAAGTGAGTTCAGGTGAAGGGGCCTATGAAAAATGACCAAAGGACATTGACTCCCTGGTTATCTGTTTATAAAGGGTGACTGATTCCATTCCTGCTTCCCTAGTAACTGTGTGCTGATAGAATCAATAGAAAGTTTTGAAGGCCAAGCAGGACAGAGCACCGTCCCCACAGATGTAGTTTTGTTAAAATATAAATGACGGTCAAAACAAAAATCCCAGTAAATGAAAGCAAGATAAGAAGCAAGATGTGGATTTTATGTTGCATTTGGTCAATGTTTGTTCCACAGCTTTGGCCAGATTAAAGGATGCACATCTAATGGGAGTGAGCAAGGAGTCCATATCATTATTCTCTCAATGTCTTTTGCAAGGTATGAATTGATCTCAGTCTAGAGTAAAGCAGCACACTTTCCTCATTACTCTTTTCAGCATTTTATACACAGGTTACGCCCTCAGATTAGGTATTGGTAGTGACTCAAAGGGGCCAACCACCTACTCCAATAGGTGATGACTGATTTTAGGTTGTATGCCATTGACTGAGCTCCAGACCCTAGTATGGGATGCAGAAGTCTGCTCTTAAGCCCTCCTACTAGTAAGCCACCTCTTTCCATTGGCATAATGGAAAACCAAAAGTTGGTGTATATCTAATGTAAGTGGAGATAAGATCTTTACCCCCTAAATCTTACATGCCAGTGGCTTCATCCCTGACCCAATCCCTTTCTCTTGTATGCATAGTAATTGTGTGTTTTGTGATTGTTAACACATTTAAGCACATTGTGCTTGTTAACACATATTAATGTATCTAAATATAGGATGAAAACACTGTTCATTGCAGTATATGGATTGTCTTATCAGCTGTGCTCCCCTCTTGAGGTTGCTGTGGAATCAGTTGGCAAAGAGCACAGAAATGGGCCTCCCCTACGATCCATAGGAAGCCTCAGCCACACAGAGCCTAAACTCTTTCTGTGAGTCCTTCCACTCACTTGTGTCTAAATATTCAGGAACATAGGAATTGCCATACAGCATCAGACCAGCGGTGCACCTAGTCCAACAGTGCTCAGTACTAAAGAAAGATACAAGAGAGACTATACTGGGACAAATATGCGCCCAAGAGAACTTTCTATCTAACCTTGCTAGTTAGTGATTGAAGTCTGCCCTGCAACATTAGGCTTGATATCATTACCTGTACTACTAACAATAAAAGTTATCCTGTCTAATATGACTGGATGTTCTCATTATCCATATAAATTTCTAGTCATATTTTCTATCTTAGTAAGTCCTTGGCCTTACTGATAGCTTCTGGCAGTGAGTTCCACTGCTTAGTTGTGTATTACGTAAACAACTATTTCCTTGTATCAGTTTTAAATTTGTTGCCTTTCAATTTCACTGAGTGTCCTTTTGCTCTGGCATTAAGAGAAAGGGTATACAGAAGTACCCAGTTTACCTCTTCCATACTGTCTTTGCTATAAATTGAACAGATCCAGGATTTTTTTCAATCACTCCTTATATAGAAACTTTTCTCTGTCTCTGTTCATTTTTATTGTCTGCCTCTGCACAACCTCTATTTCTATTAGATCACTTCTTAGATAGGGTGAAAAGAACTGAACACAGTATTCCCAATGAAGGTTTACCATCCATTTAAAGACTAGCACTGTATCATTTTCACTTGTATTTTCCACCCCATTCTTTATCCAGCCTAACATTTTGTTTGCTTTTTTTTGTCTGCCACTGCACATTTGCATATTGAGCAGAGGCTTTCACTGAGCTGTCTGCAGTGATACTGATGTCTTTTTTTCCCGAGTGGTTACAGTTACTATAGAACTCAGCAATGCGCTCAAGTAATTCAAATTATGCCTTTGAATGTCCATTACCATGCATTTGTCAACAATGATTTTATTTGCCATCATGCTACCCATTCACTTAGCTTTGGTCCTGCTGAAGTTTGTGCTTAGCTCCCAGCAGGTCACAACAAAGAAGCACTTTACTGACGGTGGCTTGAGGCAATATACTCTCTCCGACCTACTGCTGGTGAGGTGCAAAGATACCTCATTCTCAACGGAGTGCTGTGGCTTAATGTCACATTTTAGCCCTAGGGAGGGCCAATGGGTCATCACAAATCTATCACAAATGTAACTGGTTTTACCCCCATGCATATGTCTAATAGAAGTCTCTAGTCTGACAGGCCCACTTTTAAATATCTGTGAATTCAGGGGAGCTACACTAGGGAGGGATTTGGACCACTAGACTTAACATGCCACAATAGCTCTGACTTTATACACTGCTATCATCACTCTTTCAATCTTCACATGCCCACTTATTCCTGTCCCTTCTATGGTCTTGCAGGAATGAGGCAAGGGATATTTCGTTTTTTCCATACTTTCTTCTTCTTTTCAATTACCGTTTTTTCCCCCTACCCCTCTTTCCCTCCCTATCAGCTTTCACTTTCCCCCTTGCTCTCTGTCTCCAAGGCTGGGTCAAACAAATCCACGACCCTCTCTAAAGTCCTCTGATGGGGACTCATGTCTGCAAGGACCAAGCGTCAGACTTTCTCCCTCCACCTGTCCCATACAAGCTGTGGGAGGCTGAGGCCCAGATGGGTCTAAAGTGAGGAAAAGATAAGTAACATAGCCAGAAATGGTGCATGTATTGTGGAAACAGGGGGATAATGAATAGAGGTTTCCTGTTAAACAGCAGTTGTAGCCAGCCTTAACCAAGACAAATGGGGAGATTCCTGATTCCCCCCGGGATTCAAATGACCTCTAGAGATCTCTGAAACAGTACAAAGTAGTTCAGACTTCCCATTTTTTCCTGGAGCATGAACAGTAAATATCCCATTAATCTATATGGGCCTCCCATGAACCCAGGCTTGCTGCAGCTGTTGATATGGCAGCATTTCTGAACCAGCTAAGGCTCCTTCAAACACCTTTTAGTTCCCTACCTCCTCTCTCTCTCTCTCTCTCATGCTTTGACTGTACTCCCCCATATTGTGAGCATCTCTTAACCTCTCAGCTTTTCTCTCCCTATTTAGATCCTTCCAGAACCTGCCAGCTCTGAGGGACAGAGGAGATGCTCCACTCCACACTGCTAGCCAATTCAGGCCTTTTGATGTATCAGCACAGTTATTGAACAGTTGAAGGATGTCAGGGTTGGGAGCTGCTGAGCATCGAGATTATTGCTCTTCATACCAGTGCTTCCAGCTATCACCTTCTGGCCACAGCGCTGTGGATTTCACAAAGGAACACTGCACTCTGCTGTGGAACACAGTTTGAGAAGCTCTGAGCTGGAGCATCATAGAACATGCCAGAAAGTGCCCTCTTTCCTCAAATAACCAGCATTTCCCAGAACTGTGGACAAATGTCTATGTCACAGATATATGCTGTTTTGTTGTAACCATTTTGGGCGCAGGACATTAGAGACACCAGGTGGGTGAGGTAACATCTTTTATTGGACCAACCTCTGTTGGTGAGACAAGCTTTCAAGCTTACACAGAGCTCTTCTTCAAGTCTGGGAAACGTACTCAGTGTCAAAGACATAAATAATTAGTTTCAGGTTCTCCTATCCCTGCCATTGGCCCTGATTCAGGAAACCAGTGAAGCATGCACTTAAAGTGCTTTGCTTAAAGTTTAGCATGTGCTTCTGTGCTTTGCTGAACTGAAGCCCTTCTTAGCTAGAAATTAATAACCACTCACACATTACTTCAACATTGGGGTTTGCTGTTATTGAGTGATGATGACAAGAATCTTTCACAGGGAGAGTACACATTTTGGGGTCTATCCCCCTTTATTTGCATACACCAATCTAGTTAGGAGTTTCATACATGCATCTAGAGGAGGAAAGTCCCCCTGCCACATTTCTTGATTTAAATTAATATGAGAAAACATTGAAATATTCTTCCCTTTAGGGCCACTAGACTCTTTATCTTCCAAATATAATAATTTCTCCCCCATGTGGCACCTTCCTTTTATGATTTAAGAGAACTATATTAAAAAAATCAACAGAATATCCCTATGTGCAATTTTACTATATTATAGTTAATGGAAGCAAATCGGCACCTGTCATACCAGTGCGCTTATCCTACCAAACCGCTGGTCACACAAGTCTTCCTATCCTACAAATATCAGTAAGTCTTTTACATATAACATACAGACACACACAGAGAGAAAAAATACTTAGGATTGATCTTATTACAATTTAGATGAAATTCACATCTTTTCTTTTCAAATACAGGCTTATTTTACCCAATACACAAAGTGGGAATCTTTCCAATGCCATACTGTGCTTCAGAGTTATGCATGTACGTACAGACTGTGTTTCTCTAATCAGTGCAAATTCACCCTGCAATTTTCTCTCCTGACCATTACCCACTTTAGCAACTGCTTTTTAAAATAATCTGCTTAGCTACTCCCAGCTTTGAGTGCAGCCAGTTCTCCTAGGTCGGTCTTTGGGTAGATGAGCAACTGTGCTGACTCCAATGACTCACATACTTGTAATTATGTGCACACAGGGAATCCACATCCTTAATTTGTTTTTTGCCCCATGTGGTGTTTAAATCATGAGGTTTTATTTTATTTTTTACCTGCTTTGCTGCAGCTCCAGCGAGGTCTTTGCAAGTTTCAGTTTTCCCCGTTCCTGCTGGCCCTTGAGGTGCTGTGCCAAGGTTTAACTGTAAGGCTCCCATTAGAGTCTTTAAAGAAGAAAGATTTCCAGGGTGAGTATACTATATTAATAAATGAAACCCAACCTTTTAAAAATTACACTGTCAGAAAAACCCATTAGGTTGTAAAAGAGTTGAAGTAAACATTAGATTTTAATATCTACTGCTCCTTAGATTTTTCTGAACTGAAAATCCCCAGTGAGCACTTAAAACTTCATTACTACGCTGAAAGGTTGTGAAAGGCTATTTAAAGGTTTTCAATTTTGTTGAAGTCTAGAGGTTATTACAGCTAGAAAGAATACCAATCCTAATATTACATGGAATGAAAGGAATCAAATTTATGTTCTCATCTCCCCTGCAGTTTAATCCAGTTCTATTAGATTCATTGGAAAAATTAGAGTAGGTTGAAACTTTTTAGAGGTCTGATGAAAAATAATATTTGGTCACTGTAGAAAAGCATTTCTGTCTATTACCCACATTCAGAAAGATATTCCTATCTCTCAGTCCCACAGTCATATGTTACACGATTATCAGCCTCATGTCGAGGAGCCCCTGGGCTATGACCTGTGTCAGATTTGTACCAAAAGTGTCCAGAACTGTATAAGAAAAACAACTGTATCCGACTTGCATCTCAGACTCAAGATTATCTATAACTTGATATTTAGTTTTTCATTATAAATGTTCCTTTACACTATTTGCTTCTTTTTACTTAATTCTGTGGGGACATTGGGTCTCTTGAATGTTATGTATCAAGCCGCTGTTTATCAAAATAGTAACTAGCTGTAATGGAATATGACCTAATAGTGCAGTAGCAATAATGATATGGAAGAACCAGTAACTGTTCATATATTGAAAAGTAAACCAGTCTCCCGTTTTTGTTTTTTTGTTTTTTCAGTCCTGAGCCCACAATGAACATGGTTGTAGTAAAGATGTGTGCTCATTTGAGTTAAATCTTCAGTTTTCTTGGGTCTAGAGAAACAAATAATACAGTCCTATTCTGTTCTATGCACCACACATTGCACATAATCTCACGTAGCTGAAAGAAACTGCGACCCAGTTATAATGAGCATTTCCTTTTTATTTGGCATCACTATACCTTACAGTAGTCAATAGTAAACTGGATTCTTTTTAAACCCGTCATACACTGGTTATACCTACACTGGAAGGGGTGGAATGGGGGCGGGGCCTGGGGAAGAGCCCAGGTCGAGCCCCCCCCGGCACTTTGGAAAGTTGGTGCCTATGATGAAAATCATATAATTCTTTAGCAACATCCACTGGTTGTCCAACACAATTTAGACTATTATTCAAAATTAATCAGGAACGCTTTCTCATAAACATATGACCTGTTTTGCTCTGTGAGACCAGCAGGGACAGATTTAGGGATTGGTGACCCAGGCCACCACCTGGGGTGCCAGGTTTTGGGGGGCAACAGGCTCAGGGTGCTGTTTTTCATTGTTAGCAGCAAAAAGGAAAATAGAATGTTTGAAGTAAAATGTTTCAAGTAGTCTGTATGTGGATTTATTTTTCATTAACCTTCTAGAATGTTCTGGATCTTTGTAGAATCTCGTGGAGCCTTCCAGACTTTCTGAGAACTACATTTTCCTTAAACCTCCTAAAATGTTGTCAGTCGTGTCCTCGCTGGTGTATAACGGCTGGAGCATCACAAATCAGTGAGTGAGATATAAGAATGAACTGAAGTGAAGTGAGAGCCCAGTTGTGCTATTGTGAACCTTGTTTTATTGTGTAATTGTGAAAGTGCACTTGCGTTTTAAGACTTGAAAAGTGTAAGTAGCAACTAATAAAGGACATATTTAATGAAAAGCCAGAGATATGTATCGAACCCCTATCTATGCAACAATATAAAAGAAATACTGTACTTCTTTTGCCATGCTTAACACATAATGGTTGATTACTTTCTAAGAATGCGGAACATAGACTTTTGCTCTCCCTAACACTGTCTGTTTTCCCCCTAGAAAATAAAAGATGTCCCTGAAGAAACCTTCAGGAGCTCTGTATAGGAAGCGGAAAACTCAATTGCAATCTAGTCTGCAGCAAGGGGCAAATTTGATGGGAAAATATCTGAAATAGAACAACATAGACCGGGCTTTAGGCAGTAGCGATTGTACCAATGCAGAAGAAATTGAGGCGCGAAGCGTAAATGATGAAGTCCTATAACTAAGGAATTAGCAGATTTACCTGAAGATAAGGAATGGAAATGTGAGGAAAGTGATGGAGAATCATCCAGTTTTCCTGGTGGTTTAAAGAAGAGTGATGATAAAGGAGAATGTGGCTCACATGAAAAGGAGAGAAACAATCAGCCTCTCATGATGACAAAAACAGCAGTGGGAAAATTTGCACCACACAAATCAATACATCAGCGCCTGCTTTATGGCGGTGATCCTAAACTGCCAATACTGATCATACAGTTTTAGACAGCTGGGCAAAATTAAGGATATGACATTTTCAGTAAATGAGCAGAAGGAAAAATTTTTCAGTCATATTGCGAAAGAGTGCTCGAGAATGGTGAGAAACAGAATCGGTTTTGGCTAGTTTACTCAAAAACTACTGACAAAGTGTTCTGTTTTTGTTGCAAAATATTGACAATAATGCAAAATTGTTGCTTATGCTTTCTGGGTACAATTACTGGCATAACTTAGCCAATGCTCTGAAGCAATTTGAAAAGTCACATGGCTATTTTACGGCCTACTCCAAATGGATGGAGCTTGAGTCCAGGCTCAAGCTCAATAAATGCATAGATGCAGAAAACTGCATTATTAATGTAGAAACCCAGCATTGGAGGAATGTATTTGAGTGTCTGGTCTTAGTTACCCTCTTCCTTGCAAAGAATAATTTCCAGCTTTCCGGGCTTGTTGGATAAATTGTTCACTGAACATAATGATAATTTCCTCAGTTTGATAGAGCTCCTTGGGAAACACGATGATGTCATTCACGAGCACCTACGTTGAGTAGTTCATAAAGAAGCTATATACCATTACTGCAGCTAAACAATTCAAAACAAGTTGATTGACCTTATGGCAAGGAAGGTGCTTGACAATATATTGATGCAGCACAGCAAAATGAGGTACAATGCCATATTAATGGACCGCACGCCAGATATTAGTCACAGAGAGAAGATGTCATTTACAGTAAGCTTTGTTGACTACGAGGATAGCTGTATCCAAGTAAAGTAACACTTTATCTGTTTCTGGACTGTGGATGAATCTACTGGAAAAGGCCTAATGGAACTGTTTATGAGCATTTGGAATGAGAATAAAATGCAGCTTCAGGGCTGCCGCAGCCAAGGCTCCAACAACAGTGGAAAGATGAAGGGAAGAAACAATGGCATCCAAGCAAGGATCCTTGTGCTGAATCCAAGAGCTTTCTTCATGCCTTGTGGTTGCCATTGCCTCAACCTGGTTGTGTCAGATGCAGCGTCATCTTAAGATTCAGTATCTCTCTTTGAAGTACTGCAAATGATATACATCCTGTTTTCAGTGTCAGCTATCAGGTGGAAGATCCTCACGGACAATGTTACAAATCTGACTGTGAAGCCACTAAGTGACACTGGCTGGGAGAGTCTCACTGACAGTGTAAGGCCAGTAAGGCACAAGTGACTGAGGTTTATGAAGTTTATGGAACTGGTGCAGTCGAGTAAAGCTAAGGCCGGATTCTGACATGAGGAGCAAAACCTGGCAAACTAGATCACTGACTAAATATCTGGTCTCAGTTGTGGTTTGGCATGATATCCTGTTCCAAGTAAACATTCTAAGCAAGGCATTACAAATTCAGTCGATGGACATAGTGACCACTACTACTTTGATGAGAAGCTGCCTGGATTTCATTGTGGCCTACAGAGACAACAGATTTGAATATGCCATCACTGCTGCCAAGAATAGGCAGAAAACGTAGGAGTTGAGCTTGTCTTTAAGAAACTCATATTCATTGGAAGAAGATAAAGTTTGGTTACAAGGGCAGAGATGAAGTGATGGGAAGCTTGGAAGAAAAATTCAGCTGGAGTTTTTTTTTTGCTTGCTTGTTGACACTGCTTGAGTGTCCGTCGAAGAAAGGTTTGGACAAATGAAGCATCACAAAAAGACCTGACGGGGGCATTGTATGACCCTAGTAAGCTTCTGTTGGACAGGAAAACACTCTTGAACAATTGTATGGACCTTCACTGGATGCTGACACATGGGGAATGTTTGGATGTCAGTGATAAAGACCTCTATATTCAATTGGACAACATACATCACATTTTGCAACATGGGAAGCACTCTCCATTCCAAGTTCTCCAATTCATTCATGATGCAGCGCTGAAGGACACTTTTCCTAACGTGTGGATAGCATTGAGGATTCTGCTCATGCTGCTGCATGTGTGGTGAGTGCAGCTTTTTGAAGCTCAGGCTCATTAAAACATGTCTTTGATAGACGATAGCCAATGAGAGACTGACATTGCTTGCTATTTTATTGCTTGAAAATACCATTGCCAGTCTTCGGATCTCGCCGATGCTGTGCTTCGATTTGTGAGGACAAAGGCAAGAAAAGCGACCTTTTGAACTAAAGGACTAGGGTTAACGTTCTAAGGCTTCTTACCTACTGTAACACTATTTAATACTGGTCCATCCAATGTTGGTGCACAGTTTAATTTCTCGATGTTAGTACATTTCAGTTTTTCTTAAAATTAAAATGTTTCTATAACCTTAGAGGAAACAATTTTGTATTTGCTTGTGTATGACATGAATAAATACAGCTTTACAGATCCTAGCATGCAAATTTATCTTGTATGACAGGGATAAATCATTCATGAAAATCATGCATCAAAGTCATAAAATGGGGTACAAATGCAATAAAAAATAAGGTATTCAAAAGTTTAACAAATGGAGGGGGGAGGCATCAAAGACACTCCTCGCCTGGGGCACCATTTGGTCTAGGGCTGGCTCTGGGGACCAGTATAACCTCTGCACCATATTTCTACAGTGTATTGTATAGCAATTTATGCCTGTGCACAATTTGATGCAACCCAGAGGGCATGCACACAGGCAGAATGCATGGAACTATCTACTGAATTCAACTAGGTGTCATGGTTTTAAGACTCAAGTTGGTATTTACCAGAAACCTACATCAAACCTTCAGTTTCTTTCATTTGGGAGAGCATCAGTTTGCATTTAAAGTGTGGACAAGAAATGCCAGACCAATACTTTTATTAGCCCTTTTTTTTTTTTTTTTTGGTGTGGGATAGGGGTGGGGGGAATGACACTGAGCACATTTATAGCTGTGTTAAACAAAGCAACTGCAACATGGCATTTAAAATATGTATCTTTAACACATTCATAAGTTGTTAATAAGAAACAGATAAGCTTTTATGGATATTTACCTTTTTCTGCGTTAGTATTAATCTGCACACTTATCGTATAGGGAATGTCTGTTCAGCCAGCCCCAATGCACAGATCCTGCTTTTACCTTTATGTTTGTTTAGAGACAACCTGGATTTAATTTCTTAAATGTTGGCATGTGTGCAGTTTCCACCAGGCCCATAAAGGTCAGTGAGTGTGTTGTGAAAGAGAAAAAAGTACATAAATACTCATTTGCCCAGGAAGACTGGTGATATTTGAATCACTCTTAGTAGGCAATTTTCTAAATGTATTAATTGTGTCAGCAACAGGAACAACAAATCAAGCAAAAGCTTCCTGTCCAAATGGATACTATTGTTTTATTGCAATGGGGGAGGCTAAATTCTTGTAACAAAAGAGGAAGAAGTAAAGTAACAGCACAAAATTGAACATTTTTACCCAACTCACCTATCAGTGAGGGGCTGGTCCATGGATGGTCTATTATATAAATGAAAAACTGATGGATATGGTGAATTTTAATGTGTGTGTTAAATAATAGCTTTGATTGAACTTCGGAGATTTTAATTTCTCAAGTGTAAATGTGAAACTGTGAAATACCTTCTGTCTCTTAGGAATCTCCAGAAAACAAGATGGCATGGACTCTCCAGCCTTTCTTGGTATATGGACTTGTATTACTATATTAGAAAATCCAGCTGAAATGTTTTACAGGGGGTCTACTTTTTGAAGAGAAGCCTATGAACCCAGCCTGTTCCCTGGATGTAACCCTGACACCTTTTGTTTCTAAACTAAAAATAAACAAAGCTGTAAAACTGGCCACAGTAATCCATGCTGTCATCACCTCCAAGATGCACTATTTTGTACCTTGAAGACCATCCGGAAAGTTCAGCTGGTTCAAAGAAATAGCATTTCTGTTAAGTGGAGCAATTCAGCTGGCTCACATCCTACACCAATACTCAAAAGCCTGCATTGGCCACCTAAGCAGTAGCAGGTGCAGTTCCAAGTCTTTGTCCTTACATGAGCATTGGCCTAGCTCCCTGAAGGATTATCTCTTACTATTAAAAAGCAACAGAGGGCCCTGTGGCACCTTTGAGACTAACAGAAGTATTGGGAGCATAAGCTTTCGTGGGTAAGAACCTCACTTCTTCAGATGCAAGAACTTCACAACTTCACTTGCATTTGAAGAAGTGAGGTTCTTACCCACGAAAGCTTATGCTCCCAATACTTCTGTTAGTCTCAAAGGTGCCACAGGACCCTCTGTTGCTTTTTACAGATTCAGACTAACACGGCTACCCCTCTGATACTCTTACTATTAAGCAGTTGCATTTTATGGGGATGTAGAAGCTGGCAGAATACAGGTATGAATGCACTAGAGCTGGAGGTTTTCTGGGGCAGGCAGACGACTGTGGAACTCACTAGACTCAGAGATCAGGATAAGTCAAAATCTTGCAACCTTTAAAGTGAAATGTGAAACTCCACTCTTTTAGTCACCCTTCTCCTAAGAGGGCACAATGGCTCCAGCTGTATGTTCAATGAAATATACCACTTAGCTCTGTTTACACCAAGTTTAATGCCTAAATATATATAGTATGTGCAATGTGGGTGTATTGCTATTTTTTTGTGCTTAAAAGTGGTTAGAGCACAAATGTCAGCCACATTATTTAGTTACTGAGTGGAGCTAGGTGACCAGTAGGTATCATCATTGATTGTTTGGGAATACTACAAATAATACTTTCTAGGCAGAACATAATAAAATGTCTTGCTTCTACAGTCACTATAAACTAATTTTATGTGGAGGGGACCATAAAAATATCTGAAGCTACTAAAAAACATTATAAATGGCACTTGCTCTGCAAGATGGTTTAAAAAAGTTGTAACCATTTTCAGTTGAATGAAAAAGGCCTAATATGGGAATATCTAAAAAGATGTACTCATCTAGGCCCTAATTCAGTCTATGCTTAAATCCATATCTACTCAGCAAATCAATTAACTGTGTACTTAAGTCCATCCTTGTTTACCATCAGAGTATGTTCAAATGCTTTGTGGAATAGGGTTGGATTTAAATGCATGCTCAGATACTCTGATGAATCAGGGCTTTATTTAATTCCCAGACAAAAACTATATTAAGATGAAGTGAAGGCTGAGGGTAATTTAGGGTAAAATATACTGAAGGGAAATTATAATTATCCTAAAGCCAAGCATTATAAATCCCGAAAATTCAGAATTAAGATTGAATTTAAAAGAAATTCAAACAGATTAACAAGTGGAAGTGCATAATTAAGGCATCCAAACAACCTTAGTTCTTCCCTGGAATGACACCGTTCAACAACCATGTCAGTACAATTAAGACATTTTAGTGTTTATTGTTTGTGCTCCCAGATTAGATTAAACTGATTTTAAAGACACAGATTGGTGTCACTATAGGGTGGTTACAATGCTGTTTTCATACATAACAGAGGTTGAATCTCTGTTATAATAGCAAAATTAATCTTAGCCTGAACACTGAAGCTTCAACTGGTACTACCATAATATCTTTAGAGGAAATTGCTGTATTTCTTTTAATATGTCAAGTTTTTCTTACAATGATGCATAAATGGGATGACATACAAAAAAAGCAGTAGGTAAATGCAGAAGGCATTACCAGGACTATCTTTATAACACGTGATCTAAGCCATATTGGTATTAAAGTTTACTTTATTATGGATTCAATTAACAGCACATTAACCCGAGTGCTTTAAAACATGGGACCATTTCTACCTTTATGTGTGCCAAGCTCTTTCCGGACCAGTGGGAGCAGTGAGCACGCTTCCAAGGGAAGAATTCTTCTTTGTTTTATATACTGAGTACACACTTGCATAAGTCTCCATGTGTATTTTGTATGCCACGTTGCTTCACACCTTATAAGAAGCCACTTTCAAAGGAGAAGCACTTAAGGGGTTAAACATATAATGATTATATGCTGAGGTTTCTAATGCTAATGTTTAAATGGAATCTGGTTGATTAATGAGGTCTTTCATTTGCACAGTCACTATGAAAATGAAAAAAAAGTCTTTTTTATCTTACTCACACAGTCTTCAGTACTTTCAAAGGCACTGACTGCTCATTATGAATAATCATAGTACTCATGAAAGACATGTACACTGAAAATAACAAAACCCCTAAGTCATTAAGGCATAAATATTCCAATGGAAAGCAAAATTTTTGTTTAAAAAACACCTCAGTGCTAAGATGCCATTTGTATAAGTTCACTGTGTGAAAAAAAAGATGCAATTTGACTTTTTTAATCTTCTGGTTAATATTCACAACACCCAGAATGGATTTCCACCTAAAATCAATCTCTCTCATTTTACAGCATAGGATATACATTTGCTAGATTCAGATTTTAAGCCAAATATTCTTCTTTAAAATATTTCTAAAGAGGAGAAATAGAAGCATCAAGCAATTTGCCTGTTAATTCAGAAATATGGAGTTTTATGGAATTTATATATATATAGCCTAATTTTCCATATAAACATGTTAATGTTGCATAAAAAGCTCCTAATTTCCTAGTAACATTGAAACACATATCACCACCATGGGAACATATCTATATAGAATTGCTGCAACAGTCTCCTTTGAGAGCGGCAGTGCTTAAAATATTAAAATAATGAAAGATAAAGAAAAGGCATATTTTGAACTTTTAGTCACCTTTCCTTCTAATACTAAAAACAAGGGCAACACTCAATGAAATCAAAAGGCAGCAAATTCAAAAGTGATAAAAGGACATTCTTTTTCACATACTTATCTTGTGAAACACACTGCTGCTTAGTAGGATCCAAGACAATGTTTATATGGATAACAAGATTATCCAGAGCGATAACAGTATCTATTTTTAAAAAATGTTTTGGAATTTATATAAACTCCCATGCTTCAGGGCATAAACCAGACTCTAATTATTGGAAGTTGGGAGGAAATTTTCCCTGGGGAAAGATTATCCATAATTGAAGAGTTCTTGTACTTTCCACTGAAGTAGCTGATAATAAACCACCATTGGAAACATGATACTGGATTAGACAGACCAGTGGGGTGATCCAGTATGGCAGGTGATGCTTATTTTCCTACATAAAAAGAAGGCAAAGCTAACAAAAGAAAGGAGCCATTTTATCTCAACATTATGGTTGAAATAATCCCAGAATCAGCTATGCAGAAAGTTACTCAGGTGCATAAGTGTTTGCAGGATTAGGGACCAAATCTGATATTTGATACTGGCCTTCAACAGTATTCGTACAGGGTTCAAATGCACTTCTCCTATTCCGCATACACAGTATGTATGAGCACCTTATTCTGGTGGAGATCTCCTCACTCCCTGCTCTCAGGGTATGTCTACACTACCCGCTAGATTGGTGTGCAGCGATCAATCCAGCGGGGATCGATTTATCGTGTCTAGTCTAGACGCGATAAATCGACCCCCGAGCACTCTCCCGTCGACTCCTGTACTCCAGCTCAGCGAGAGGCGCAGGCAGAGTTGACGGGGGAGCGGCAGCAGTCGACTCACTGCAGTGAAGACACCACGGTAAGTCGATCTTCAGCTACATTATTCACGTAGCTGAAGTTGCATAACTTAGATTGATCCCCCGCACCCACTGCCCCAGTGTAGACCAGGCCTTAGTGTTGTTAAAAGAGAAGAGGGCTGAGATTTGAATATCATTCAAGTCTCTACAGAATACTGAGGGCCTCTGAAAGGTATTCTGAATTTCATGTAACATCATTTCTTCAAAACTTAAATTAGTGTTGTTTATTGAGAGTATTTTTGAGACCGATTTCTCTGTAAATTAATTTCTAGTGCTATATTCACTGCTTTTGGTTTGCAATAATTTAATCAGGATCTGTAATCTTCTGCTAGTCATCATGCCATCCTATTGATCCTTTTATACTTGAATAGGGTGCATGATTATCATTCTAGCCCATTGAAAAGAATTGCTTTCGCTATCACAATACCGCTGATACATTTCAATGTATGAAAGCTGAGAAATAACTGAAATGGGTCAATATCAACTTTAAATATTCGATTTCTTTCTCATTGTATGGGCATTTAGCGCAAAATAAATCTGTGCTATGAGAGTGAAGAATTATATACTATTTATATCTGTTCCATTTCTCAGTGGAGTTTATTTTGAAAAAAATGGGAATTCCCCTGGTTACAAGTATGTGAAGTACCCTAAAAAGGGAAATAAACAACCTTGATTGTACTAGGATGCTCACATACACATTTTTGTTTTACTCCTTCTTTACAGCAATTTAGAACTGATTTATTCCCCAAATCCAAGTTAAAATCCATCATTCCTTTCTGCTATACAATAAAACAATGCTTTTCTCCCTTAACATGACCCTGATGCTGTAATATTTTTCTAATTAAGATCACCTTAAAATTAATCCTTTCCTCCACTGCCTCCTCCATCTCCCACTCCCAATTTCATCTCAGAATAAATAGACTATCGTTTCTGTCTACTCCCAGCATAAATCAATTCATCACAAATAGCCTTGTGTGGGATCTATTAACTTGTCACCATGGGTAAAATTTATTTAAAACTTAAAGACGTCTTGCAATATAAAATGCTACCTAACACTGCAGTAAATAGTACATGCTTGACTAATAAAGCATTCTTCAGGAATCATTTTGCAAAATACAATTTCCCTACACCTTAAGACTGAATGAAATTCACGTATCGTGAACATCTGTAGTGATGAGTGACTCAAGAGTAATTCATGCCATTTTGGTCAGCTCGCCTAGCACTAGGTAGACAAGATCTTCCATTTGTTTACTGCTGTTTTCCCCTTTTTTTTTAAATTTTGCAAATAAGCATGCAGACCAGCTTTTTTGAATAATGGCCTAAGAGAATGACGAGACAGATGGTTATTCCAAATAATTTAGTGGTATATGTCAAGGCATGGAGCCCAACTAATTTCCTTCTTCTATTTGCTTTATGGTAATTTGATTTTACAGATTTCACAAATGGTATTTGTTAATCAATTCTGACACACCTATAACAGAGAATAAGAAATCCCTTCATATTTTCAATATAGATTAGACAAATGCTTTTTAGGGAATCACCTAGTTTGCTAGGCCTGTAAAATAAAGTAGAATAAAATATTCAGAGTAGAATTTGCTTGCTCAGTCACAGCATTTCTACCTTTATTTTTATAATCTTCTTTTATAGACAGCTAATCAAAAAGTTAAAGAAAAGGAAAATAACAGAAAGGGAGAAAGGCAAAGAAATTACAGGAAACAATTGACAATAAAACAGTATATATAGAAAAGGAAAGTGACAACGTGTGTCTTAAAACACACAGGAACCTTTCTAAAGGAGCAGCAATGACACCTTTGGAAAACAACCATATGGAGAAAGGTGGTGTTATATTTTAAAGCACTATTTAAAGCTCCATTCAGTTATAAAGAAGAAATGTTGCTGTATTTTTCCAGTTCTGTCTACCACCCAATGTTAATTTCTCCTTAGAGATGTCTTGGATAGGTCCATTTAGCAATTTTGAATAAGTCAGGAGGTTTCAGATTTCCCTTATCTGAGTATAATTCATTTAGCCAATAAAATCGATATTGAAACCCATTTTTTGCATCATTAACTGGTATTATTAAATCATTCACTACACTCAGAAAACACAATCAAGGGAAAACAGTGTATGTTAGTGTGAAGCACTTTTGATAAGCTCTTATACATAGAGCTCCAGTGCCTAAATCCATAGCTTCTGCCAATAAATGAAATATGCAACAAGTTTGCACGATGTTGATGACATCACAGATATTCATGTTGTACCTCTCTTTTTAGATTACAGGGGTGATGTATTTTGCAATGTAATTATTATACCTTTTTTTTCTGTGTACTGCACCTTTAAATTCCTATAGAGCCTCCTAGCTAAAATATCAAGCAGCAGTGCTTAAATTTTAAGGTAAACTGTTACAGAGGGAAAGGATGAATTTGTGATTAAGGCACTAGGACTGAGACTCAGAAGATCAGGGTTCAACTCCCCACTCTGCCGCAGATTGCTTGTGTAACTATTGATAAGGGATTTAATCTCTCTGTGCCTCACTTTCCTGTCAATAAAATGTGGATAATTATACTCCCTTTGTTCCATCCTTCACCTGTCTTGTTTATTTAAATTGATAATAGATAGTCCCTGTCCCAAAGAATTTACATTTATATGTACAGTATTAAGCACAAAGAGGCCTTAATCATGCTTGGGGTTATAGACATGAATGTAATACAATTAATCAACCAAATTATAATGACAACGAGACACCACACACTTTGTTCTTTGTCATGGAGACTTTGCTTTTGCTCTTTCTTGTTTGCTAGATCTTAAATAAAATTCATCGAATTTAAATGTGTAGTTATTTTCTTCTGGATAGAAAATGTAAGTGTGAAATAAACCATTATGCCAATGTATCATGTAACATTTTGTGAAGGAAGCAGTTGGATCCAGACAACACATGGAAAATATAGATTAGGGCTGGATTCACCATCAATTAGTTATTTTTGTCAGAAAATATGTTAGCTGGTCCTTGTGACATAGTACTCAGGATATTTGTTGTTCCTACCAGCATGCTTCTTGCCCTTCCTAATTAATTCCCTTTTCTGGGGAAATCTGCAGAGCAAAAGACAGCTGCAGGCAGGCCCCAGCAAGGCAAGAAGATGGAAAACAAAATGTTGGTTGCCTGGCTCGCAGAATGATGAATTCTATGGCAGAAAGGCTGAATTCCAGGACATGTTGGAAAAATGCTAAATTGGGTGGCCAAAGAATTATGGAGTCCAAGAGGACATGACAAAGATGAATGATACAAGTCACATCTCTTAGCACAATTGTTTCAGGCTCTCTGCTGACACTAGCTGATGTCACCACATCAGTTTATACTCAGTTCATATTTATGAGATTTCTTTTTCATTGAAAGAACAGAAGTACTTGTGGCACTTTAGAGATTAACAAATTTATTAGAGCATAAGCTTTCGTGGACTACAGCCCACTTCTTCGGATGGGCTGTAGTCCACGAAAGCTTATGCTCTAATAAATTTGTTAGTCTCTAAGGTGCCACAAGTACTCCTGTTCTTTCTGCGGATACAGACTAACATGGCTGCTACTCTGAAATCTGTCACTTTTTCATTGAGTACTAGTAACATTTTTAAAAAATTAAAAGCTGAGATTCTGTAGCAAGATGTCAATACAGCCACAATTTCTGTGGCCATGGAATTACAGTATACAAGGGACCCTGGCCATAACCTCTGAGAAAGCATAGCAATTAATCGGAAAGAAAAGAGTTTGCATTTATTAGCAATATGTCCCTTGCACTCTATAATTAGTGAACAAGGAGAGTTTAGGGACCGAGCCAAAAAGTATTATCTGAAAACTCTTTTAAGGGTATTCATTCATTCTTTAGATGGTTATTTTTTCCTTTTATAATTTGAGGCAATCGCATTGATTGATGCTGGAAAAGTCCAACTGAGATACAAAGCTGGATGCATATGATTATTTTACTGCATACTCCAAGTGCTGTAAAACATAATTATGATTTACTGCCAAAACCAATATTTGATTAGTGAACTGAGATCATTCCTACCCCGCAGGTTTAACCAAGCCACATATAAAGACAAAGCTCAAATCCATGATAACCATTCAACTAAAGCATACCTTATTTGATTTTCATTGATCTCTTTAATTGAAGTTTTGCCTCTTTTCTTCTCTCATCTTTATTAGGCAAGAAGATAGTTACTGTGTTCAAAGCTGAGCTTCATTTACCTCTGAGGTCACCACTGTCCAGTGCACAATGCTAAATGTCAAACAGCCCTCCACCGGTCCAGTGCAGAAACCCTTCTTCCCTTGGGTTATCTGCATAAGCCGTGATAGACTGGCTCATCACTACCTGCAAAGATTTCTTCCTTTAATTCTTGATCTACAAGCAAAAAAATATATTAAAAATATTAGGAGAATAGTTTTCACTTTTTCGTAACAGATATATTGTAAGGAAATTTGGAAGTGACTCTCAGATGACCATTTTGTATCTTTCAGACATGGTGAAGAGATCAGTCACATATACCTGTAATGGTAACGGGTATATGACAAGTGTTCTCACAGAAAAAATGCTCTACCAATTTGCTTGGAGAGCCTGTTCTTCCATAGGGGGTTGGATTAATTTTAACAGAAGTTGGGGGGGAAATTGCCTCCCCGTGCGATACGTTCGGTGGGAGAGTTGTATGTGTGGGAGCCCCTTCTGTTTGCATTGCAAGAGTCTTTGGGCTGCCCCTCTGCTGGAGGGAAGGTAGTCACTTATGTGGTGCATTGACTTTGTGTGCTGAGAAGCTATGGCTAAGGGGAACTGACAGGAAGCACTCCATTAGGGGATCACTAGCAAGTTTTGTGCGTCAACACTCTCCTATGAGAGAGTAAGGAATCAACGTGGAAATATTAAGCAAAACTTCTTCCTAATTTCAAATGCTGTTCACTGACAATGGACACTCAGAAAGCAGGAGTGCTTGCAGCTGTCTGCTTGGCCTGCTGTTGGAGGCAAGATATACAGGCTGCAAGGAGAGGTCACATGGCTATGCAGGTGTGGCTTCCAGGAGACAAGTCTCCAGCTCCCCATGGGTCCTGCCCAGTGCACAGACTTCCCAGAAAGCAGGTCTAGAGGAGATGGATGATTTAGAAACCATCACATACCACTGCTTATATAACGCTCTACAATATTTTACCTGATGGCTGCAGAGCCAGGCCACAGATGAAACAAAGTTAATTATCAGTGGTAATGATCAACCCCTATTTCCTGACTTACAATGATACCAATGATGATGATGGCACTCAAACAAGGAAATAAATGGAGCACGAACAACGTTAGATTGGGCTTGATTCAAAATCACACTACAAAAATCAATAGAAATAAAAATACCGATGGAATAAAAGATGTTATTCCCACTGTCAACATTGTTTGTTTTGCCAACCCACCCAGAAATGCCTCAAAGCAGATGCTTCCCCCCTCCCCAGCTCTAAAGCGCAGCACATTCATTTAGCATGGCTGTTTAGATGTTATTTTTGTATGAGTCATTATAAAGCTTCAAGAATGTACCATAGAGGAGTGTGTACTGGCTGAAAGGTTACGCTGTACAATTAATTGAAACCTACTTACTTAGGGATTGTACCTCAGTGCAAAAAAGACAAGTATTTTTAAGATAGATTTTTACTATCATCAAATGAGATTTAAAGCTGCTCCCTTTCAAGGAAAAAATGAAAGTATTCTGGTTGAAAATTTCAAGCATAATGCTGGAAATCTTGCTCCCAAGGGCATGACTCCCTCATGACGTAACTCCCTCATGCCTGTCCTTGTTTATTCCTCAGTGCTGAACCCACCAATTAGAGACTACACACTAGAGTGGATGTAGCCAGTTAGTTCAATCCACAGCCAGAGGAAGTATTGGGAAAATTACCTCAGCCAAAACCCAGCCTGGAACTATGGACTTCCTGTGCAGAAATGCTGCCCACAATTTGAGCTGAATAAATCATTGATTTTTTTTTTTTTTGGTTCGGTGGCAAACTGAAAAATCTGGAAAAAAATTGTTTCATTTCATAACAAAACAATTTTTTTCCATATTTTCCTCACTGAAACATCATCAGCCACCTAAAAAAAAAAAATTGTTCAGGTTGAACAAAATGTTTCTCACATCATTTCAAAATGTAATGTTAAAACAGTTCATTTCAAAAACATCAAAATTTCCCCCCCAAAAAAATTTCAATTTTATTTTTGGCTGAAATTATGAGCCAGATTTGACCCAAATTCACAAATAGTTTCAGTCCTCCTCCCCCCAGAAATGCATTTTTGACAAATTTAATATTTGCTAAAAATACTTTCCCCAGACCTACTCTCAGTATTGTGGGAATATTCATTTGAATTTTTAACTGAATTAACTTTAATCAAATTAGTATTTATATCCATTTACATTCACTCTTCATGATTTTTTTTAGCAGATGAGTTTACTGGCAGGAATTTGTTTATGAACAAATATTAGTGAATTTTTGCAGAAAGCAAACTTTGAACTCAAAAAATGTGAATACTCAGAGAGTAAACCTTGTTCACAGATGGAACAGTCCAGCCATGGAACAGAAACATACTTTGTGACCTATTTTCCAATTAGCATAGCTCTAATTTCAAATAGCAAATACTCACCATATTGTTCATGAATGAGTTACAGACTTTGTAGAAGTTACGACTTGAATAACCTGAGTAATTAACTCTTAGAAGACAAGTCGCAATCTGCTCACAGAAAATTCAAAACAGAATTCATTATTTGTTATGAATTGTTTGCCCACTTTCAAAGACTATACTCAGGTGAGCTAAAAGGGAGCTTCCCAAGGCCAAACCAATAGGCCCTGGACCAGTTTTAGTCTTGCATAGAAGCCAGCAAAGGGACTTCATAACGGTGACCTTGATTTTGGTTTTCGTTTTCTGCCCTTTCAGTGGTGAAGAGAGAATGGTAAGTGGTGTACTTTTTAATTATACCTAAGCAGAGCTGGTTGAGAATTTTCCATTGAAATATTTTTGATGGAAAATGCAGCTCCTGCAAACTTGAGATTTTCCATGCAAAAATTTCAGCTATGGTGATATTTTTTTATTTTCCATTGGGAAAATTCAAAACACAGCATTTTGTTTCAGGTTGGGAGAACCTGAAAACATTTTTGTTTCAGGTGTGTTTCCTTGAGTTGCCAGGGTGCCTCTTGGGAGTTGGAGTTTGGGTATCCCATTTTTTTCTCCACAGGCTGGGCGCCCTCCTTGAACTACAGCTCCCATGGTACAGACTGTTTTGACGTGAAATCAGGGAAAACTAAACTGTTTCAACAGAGTTTCTCTTTGAAATATTTTGTCTGTACAAACTGAAAATTCAGCTGAAACTTCAGTGGGAGTCTCTGATTACATCTGGTTATAAAGCTAAGAAAATATTTGACCGAGTGGCTGCAAAGTGATTCAGCAGAATTTTACACAGCTGTAGGTATAGGCCCTGAAGCTATAGATTGTCTGTAGAATGGACTCATGCACCTGCATGGAGCCCCAATTAATCGGATCGGGCTCTGTGTGGGAACAAGGGACTGCCCATCGTAAGTAGCTTGCAGGATCCAAACCATAATGCATAAACAACGTCTCTGGTTTCTGAAGCTTGACAGAAAAATAAGTTCAAGGTCTTCATTTGGTTGCCTAGAATTTTACATTACAATGATTCAATGTGTGAATCATGTTCAATGGTTGCAAAATGTATGATTTCATTGCACTAAAAGCCCTCTGAATGGTGCCCATTTAAGAATAAAGATGGTAACTCTCCTTCCAAGCATCTATGCTCTGCTGGATATCTAGTCATTGACTACTTTCCTCATTTTATTTCTAACACATTTTCAAAATTGATTCCCTTTTGCAAGCTTTTCTTTCAAGACGCTCAGGATTGTAAAGGGTTCGGCGGCAGATGTAACATCTGGTTTCACCACTGAAAATGCAAGGGTGAAATGGTACGTACTTGAAAAGGAGAGTTTCAACATTTTATTTTAACATAAGGGTTCTTTCTTGCTAGGCTACTAACGAGAAGCCTGTACAGAAAAAAAAAATTACACACACAGGTGGCAAAGAAATTGCAGAACAACTGTAAGATTCCCTTTAGTGAAGGCATATTAATGCCGACCTGCTGTTACACCAGGTTGCTGGCTCAGCTGTGCCAGGTCATTCCAAACATTCCCTCAGGACTTTTCTTTCCCAGTGAGAGTGGGAAGGCAATTTATCCAAGAAAGTCTGCTTTGGCTTGGCACTGGGAACTGAAAACTCATTTCAAGCACTTCTAATTAGATTCCAATTGATCTTTTATAATGGGACTTGAAAATTATTTAGCATTTTTAAGGTTAAAAACTTATAACAATTTTTTTTTCTTCATTAATACAGTCTCATATAATCCAGACTACTTTAAATCTGTACACAGATACAGTACATCCCTCACAAAATAAACCTAGAGCTTAACTACTGCCTTCTGTTTAGTCTCCATAATTCTGTTTAGTCTCCATAAGCAAAAACAACAAGGAGTCTGGTGGCACCTTAAAGACTAACAGATTTATTTGTAGATACAGACTAACATGGCTACCCCCTGATACTTGACACCATAATAAGCAAAAACAGATACATATGGAGACAGATCCTCAGCTAGTGAAGTCAATGGGGTTATGCTGATTTACACCAGCTAGGGATCTGGCCTATATTGTTTTATTTTCCATATTACTGGGGAGAAGGAGTTCTTATTTGTTTCATAGGAGTAGTACAATATGCTACCCGAATAATTAGAAATGAACTAATTATGCAGAATGTGTTTAAAATTTTATATTTAGTTGGTGATGCACTTTTAATTCAATCAATATGATATGACAGAGCATACATTACACTAGATGGAATATTAGGCACTTAGCAAAGCAAAATCCCTCCAATAAATCAAGAAGTGGCATTTTCTTTGCATAACACTTCCACCCGCAAATGTCCTATTAGAGTTGCATTTTATAACAATCACGATGTAGTATCCTTTCTAATTTTTCTTGACAGATTCTTTATTAGATATTGGGTAAAATTTTCAAAAGCACTTTAGGAACCTAAGCCCATTTTCCAAAGACACTAAGGTACGTAGGAGCCTAAATCTTATTGAAAGTCAATGGAATTTAGGCCTGTCCCTTTTGAAAATGGGACTTAAATGTTTTGAATATCCCACCCATCATCTATTACAAAAGGAATTTTCTCATTGAATAATTGACTATAGTATTATTATTGTCACTTTTTTATTTTTGACGCATCAGTTCCATAATAAACATCTGGTCACAGTTTAATATACTGTATAAATTCATGTTCATTTACATTTATTGATAGAAAATGTTAATGAACTAATTAAAAACACCTTGCTAGTAAATATATTTCCCATCCTTTTAATTTAACCATTGCACTCCGCAAACTGGAATTTATTGTACCAACAACATTCAAAAATATAACTAAGAATAAATGCAAATGTGACTAAAAGTGCTTTCATACACAGAACTTCTAATCACGACTGTCGAGCTAGCAGCAGAAGCATTCTAGGACCTGAAGTACTAAAGTCTCTGAGATCTTGTAACTTTCTCTTCAACAGTACTATTACTGGGAAAGCTGTTGGGTAATAAATATCAATACACCACAATAACACATCTTCAGACAGCACAAAGGGCATGAATCTGGTCTCAGTGACACTTGTGTAAGTCCACTGACTTTACTGGGATTGCTAATGACTCTTTTTGTGACGAAAGCTGAATCTGGTTTAATAAATCTGTGATTTTCCGTGCCTCCCTCTAAATGCAGAGAACCCATCTTCCTGACAAGCTTGCTTTATTGTGGTTTCCAATCAATACTGTGAAATATATAGCAAAACGGGGAGGGGAGGAGGGAGCAGTGCCTGAACTTCTTGCTCACCCTCTTCCGTGCAGAAGCTTGCAGAAGTCCCTCCACCCCATGTTGAGGGAAGAACAGAGGAGCTGTCCCATTCTGTGGCTCCCATCTGACCCCAGCAAGTATCTAAGAAATTATCCTCACAGGAGTTAATGCTGGTACAAAAAAGTCATCCTCTGCTCTGTGTCTACAACCTGCTCAGAAGGTGTTTATGCAGGCACAGAGCGATGACACGGGAGGCTTTGCTGTGGTGCTGGTGGAAGTGGAGAGCACCAACCCTGTGGAAGATGGGTGCTGTTCGATTCTGCATAGTTTAAAGCAGTGGTGTCCAACCTGTGGACACTTGTGACCCTTCAGGCTCTAAGCTGTGACCCTTGAGGGCAAGTGTGTTAAGAACATTTCACTCTGAATTGAAAATGAGTTTCCTGAGCTGCCCCTTGCTGCTTTTAGGTGGGATTCTTTGAATCAGCCCCAGTGCTATGGGGAAGAGGTCGGAGGCACTGCCACCAACTGCCTCCCCGGCACCCCCAGTGGCTAGCTTCTGTATTGCAGGGGAGAGAGGAGACAAGAGCTCTGGTGGCTGTACTGCCTACTAAGCCTGGCCAGAAAACAAGAATTTTGTTTCAAAAATTGTTTTGTTTCCATGTTGGGACAAAACCAAGAACTTAAAAAAAATTCATGAAAAAACAGAGAGAGACTTCTCCACCTCACAACAGCAAATAGGTCAGTGGTGAGAGCACTCAGCTGGGATGGGAAAGACCCAGGTTAAAACCCTTATGCTGGTTTTAGTCATGGCTCCAAATCAGGTAGAGCAAGGGCTTGAACCTGGAGCCGTGACTGGAACCCACCTCAGGCAGTTCACCTTGGTCTCCCACATTCTAAGCCCCTTCTTTAACAACTTGGCTAACCTGAGGCTCTCTCCTGCTTCCTTCCCCCCCGTCCCAAAATTTCATGCTGGATCTGAGAAACCTTTCCCAATCAGCTCTATTGCCTACTTGTCTGCTGGACAGTGGAAGGGAGATCTGAATAGGGGCTTGATCAGCTCTGCCTAAACCTAGGGGAGTGCCTAGCAAAAAAAAAAAAAAAAAAAAAAAAAAAAAGGCTCCCCTCTCACACCCAGGAGAGGAGAAACTAAGAACCAAAAACCAGGTCTGGCTCCCTGATTTTTTGCTCCAGCCCCAGTGCAGTTAGAGCAGGACTCCTCCAGGCTGGGAGTGTCCTCAGCAGGGGTCTTCTGCTCACTTTGCACCAACTGAGCAGCACAAAGGACGTGGATCAGAGTGGAGAACCTCCCCCTGTGTATTGACTGTAGCCCCAGGATGTTTTTGAGATAATATGTTTGGCTCTTGGGCTGGAAAGGATGGCCATCACCCATGAAAGAATGCTCCATGAAGGGAATCTTGCAGAATTCTCTGTGCCTCCCACCTCCCCACAGATTTTATTGAAGGATTCAATATGGCGCTATGATTTCATTACCATCCCTACCACCACAAGGAAATAATGTGCAGGTATTTTCTATTTGATCTTTCATTTGTCATAGGAATTGCCATACTGAATAAGATCTTTTCCCCCACCACTCCAATAGCCTGTCTCTGACCAACATCAAAGGCTCCCAAAGAAGGAGCAAGAAACACCATACTGGGCATTTAAAATATTTCCAGTTGATAAGGTATTTAAAGCACATTGCATTTCTGATATGTGTGATTACTACTTCCTTTCTAATGTATGTTTTGCACACTGCTAAACTAAGACGGCCAGAAATAGAATCTATTAAGTAAGATTGCAAGACAAACATTGGCATTTTGTTTCTAAAACTATATAAGTAATGGAAAGTAATTGGGCTACAGTGTAAAACATTTTTTTTCTTTTGCACCTACCAAATCAAAAGGTCAGGTGTTGTGAAAGATTATAGTGGATTTAGGAAGAGAGACCAAACCCTCCACTATGGGCCTTATCATGAATAGATCATTTCTTTCTATAATAAGGCAAAGAAGCAGGATTCACACTGCTGACACAACCAAAGAAAGCTGACTGGCATGTACAGCTACACATATTATCATTAAACAGCATCTTTAAAATGCCAAACTTATTTACTGATCTTACAATTCTATGTTATCTCATACAAGCAACAGGAAAAGTAATACACTTTGTATAGATTAATCCTTGTAATTCTACACAACATACTGACAGAGATAACACACACTCACTTTGTCTTCTCATTATCTAAATAGACATGCCTTTCCCTAAGTCATCAACAGAGGTCATCACACCAATGCCCTTGTGAAATATTCATTAATCAAATAACTAATTTGAAATGGATCTTCAAAGCATTATTCACTCCCCATCATTCTTCATACATCAATTTAAATGCTTTATGTGTATAATGAGTAGGTTGATGTTTAATTAATTGTGAAAATCTGAATTAAAGCTAAATTACAAGATAAATTATTCCCTTGCACCCACACCAAAGAAGCTGAATTCTGTTCTGTTTGGAAATCTTGGGAAGTTTCTATAAACATCTTTATCTATTAGCTTTTTACTGTAAGATTACTCTATGTCAGCTGGCCACATTGCTTAGTAAGTTACATTTTCTGTGCTGCTTCCTTTTCTCCAGTTGGAGTATAATCAAAAGTCAATGCAAATACAGATTTATATGTGTCTTAGGAAAATCTATTTGTAATTAAGAATAAATTTGATGTATATTATTTCAAAGAAAACTCACAGACCCAAGACAGGGAGGTGTATTAGAGAAGTTCCTTCTCAGACTAGGTGATTCAGTACGCAGCATATAATTTTGTGAATCAACACTGAAGTAATGCCCCAGTGTGTTGTTTGCAAGGGGAACTGGATGTGCTGTCTTCTGGATGAGACATAAAACCACGGTCCTAGGCTTTCATGTTTATTAAAAGAGATGTTTTGCATGAATATGGGTTCTATCACCAGTGACTTAGAGAAGTGGCCAAATTGCAAAATTGGTAATTACATTTTGTCTACCTAAAACCATGTGTCTTTATTTTTCAACTGAAGAAATGATTATTCACTGTTCTTCTTAAAAACAGTTGTGCATTCCTGCTGGTGCAAAATGGATGCTATTTCCTACCTTTAGAGGGCATTTCAGAGATGGATAACTGAGCCCAGTACAGTACAGTACAAGTGCTTTGGGATACTTTAAAACAACCATACCTCCTCAACATTTACCAGTGGAAAATATTCTATTTTATTTACAATTCAACAAGAGTCAGAACAAATACAAAAAAAAAATTTAGTTCAATGTGCCTATTAGATATATATGTTCTCAGCATGTTCCCAAAATGATAATGGTAGGATTGTAACCCATTTTGATTGTAACACATAGTTCTTCTTTAATTTTAATTAAAAAATACATACCGTATTTTCCGGCGTATAAGACGACTGGGCGTATAAGACGACCCCCAACTTTTCCAGTTAAAATATAGAGTTTGGGATATACTCGCCGTATAAGACTACCCCTCTTCCAACGCACACCAAAAAAAAATTAAAAAAACATCAGATTTGATTTCAATATGGTAATTTTAATTCAAATGCTTATGACATGCAGGTACTTAGCAGAAAAATGTTGGACATTTGTATACTGTACTGTATGTACTGGTGCTATACTGTATGAACAGGTACAGATACTGGTGCTGTACTGTATGTGGTACCCAGTATACAACAACCAGCCAATCACGGCAAGCGATGTACCTTACCGGCGATTGGCTGGTTGTTGTATACAAAGCCTGCTTGGATTGGTCAGCTCTCCCTGCCTGCCCAGCCCTCCCTGCCTCCAAGACTATCAGAGCGGTAGCGCAAACACGCCTCTTTCACCCGTCTGGCCCGCCCTTGTATCCTATTACCTCCTTCTCTGCCTCTCAGATCTCGCACATGCGCGCCTGCGCCACTTCACTGCAGTCCTCAGGAGCGAGATCTGAGAGGCAGAGAAGGAGGTACGGTAATAGGATACAAGGGCGGGCCAGACGGGTGAAAGAGGCGTGTTTTTCTGGGCACAGCGCCGCTCTATCTCTTTTTTCCATACCCCGGGCGTCCCGGACGCCTGCAGCTTGCTCCGCCCTTCACTTACACCTTCCCGGTGAGGCACCCCCTCACCTCGTCATCGGGCGGGGATGTGGCCGCAGCCATTTTTGAGCTCCCCCCACCATATGCGGCGACCGCAGATTCTCCAGTCCGGCTCGGAAGTTTCAGCACCCGCCCTATAAGACGACACCCGGCGTATAAGACGACCCCTGACTTTTGAGAAGATTTTCCTGGGTTAAAAAGTAGTCTTATACGCCAGAAAATACAGTACTTCCTCAAAGGAGATTATTTTTGGGAAGCTTCTTTAATGGAAATGGGACAAAGAAAAAGCACTCCTATTAGAAATAATATTTGTTCCCAGAAACAAACAAGACAAAAGCTGTGCAGAAGGTGAAATATTGAATTCTAGAAAAATTAGGATAGAAAGCAGACTTTCTAGCTTTGCTTTCTTACTAATAGATCACAGTCTGGTGGGGCACAAATTTATGGATGTCGTCAGTAAACTTATGATCCTTTCTCACACTCCCAGAACTCATTTGTGCACCTACAGCAAGGTGCTTAAACACATGTTTAAGCCTATCCCTATTCAGTAAAGCACTTACACACGTACTTAGCATGTGTCTGAAGTTAAGCATGTCCTTCAATGTCTTGCTGAATAGGGATGGACTGCTGAATTGGGGGTCCTAAAGGATAAACTGTGATGGAGGATGTTGAATGGGGCTACTACTGGCCAAAATAAGGGCAGACAATATTTTAATCTTTCCAAAGTAAGTGTTAGCCAGTCTGGGGACCCTTTTCACAGGTGGGGCCTGATTCTGAGATGTGTTGAATAGCCATAACTCTCACTGACTCAGAATCAGGCACATGGCCAATAATGGGGCTCATTCTCTTATATCTGCTTTGTCTAAATAACAGAGAAAAAATACCAGCTAGAAACAATCAGTGCCATTTCAGCATCATAGCCCAGATTTCACTAAGAACTTGAGAACTGGCACATCAAGCAATAAGAGTTTTAAGGATGCCGACTATTAGTCGAGATGAATTTTCAGATGACATTATCATCAAAATACAGTACTGAAAAGCCAGATAGTCAAGCAGCATTTCATTAATTTTCTTGTTTGGGGAAAGTTCAGTAGTGAGTTTCAGATAAATCAAGAGTTTTTAATTTGTGTCTTGAATAATAAGTGCTTCTCCTCCTTCCCTCCACCTCCCTCCCCCCCCCCCCCACTGTCAGTATAATAGCCTTAAGGTCTACAAGCCAGGGATGCTAAGAAGGAGCATGTCCAAATTCCACTTCAGCACATTGCAGCCCTTAGCAACCAATAAAAAGCAACATTAATAAAGCTGGTCTCATCCAAGTCAAAGCAAATATCATTCAGAAGGTGTAAAATACAGCAAGAGGGATTCAAATGCATGTCTCGTTAGCAGTGATTTATTTGTGAAATTCCTAGGGGGTGCAGATAAACACGGGTCTCAAAGCTGTAGATTGTGGTACAAAGTCTGCCATAATATTTTCAGCAAATGATGATTTAAACCATAGAAAACTATTTTTGTCCCTTTCCCTGTATGTTTTCTGGCTGGGAAGTTACTGAACACCTTGTTTTAACAGATATTACCCATGATGAAACTGTTCAATGTAACTACAATTCCAGGTCACTGACAAGATGCCAGACATTCCCACCAAAGAGTCCTTGTAGATCTACTGCTAATAAGGAATGTGGTTTCTCTCATTTATGGGATAAGCTGTTAGAGGTAATTCAGATTCAGTAAATATAATTATAAATTATGTCTAGGACTAAAATAAATAGATTTAGCGTCAGAACAAATCTCAATCCACCCACCATTAGGGTTCTCCAAATTAGTAACAGAATCAGAGATGGGAGAGAAAAAATATTAATTATATAATCTTGTGAATTTCTCTACAATACATTCTCAAGTGCTTTGTCTTGTCTAGCTGTAAATGGCTCATCAAATAGAGCTCCCAATGGTCCTGAGAGACATTTCCATAATTGAACAGACATCGCTGTTAGAATTTTTTCCTGATACTCAACCTAAATTTTCCTTTGCTCCATTTAATGCCATTATAGACCCTTTACCTCCATAAACAATTCCTCTTCTTCTTGGATGCATACCATTTGTCAAATACTTTACACTTTCTTATCAAAAACAACCCACCTACCCCACTTATCTATCCAGGCAAAGCATATATATTTTGCCTATCATCCATTGCAAATTAGCCACTTATTTTTGTTTGCACTCTTTTCATTTCCCTTCAATTTTGTTCACTTTTCTCATGCCGAGTTGCCTCTAGATGTTCAGTACACTCATGAGTCTGGTTTTACTTAAACTCAGCTATACTTTTCTGTCTCGTGTAATGTTACACTGTATCAGACATATGCCACTGCTACTAAACATATGTTTACGTTGTTGTCAGTTTTTGCTACAGTATCTTTACTAAGGCTGTATAAGGTTTCCATAATGTATTTTGGTCAAACACCATGTGTCTGTAAATATTAGGAAAATTCAGTTTGGGGAATTCGGAAGTTTTTTAAATGTATTGTTTTTAATTTTGTTTTTTATTATTTGTATATAAAATATAGCCACATAACAAAACATATATAAATACATATACAATATATAAATACAATGCTCAAGATGGAAATAACAAAATTCAATGTTCATTATTTGCAAAACCTGGAAAAAAACAGAAACCTCAGAAGTCATGCAGGGTATCAATTATTAAAGTGACTAAATAGATAAATAAGTGAGAACATAACCTATGATTATTGGGGACTAATATTTACTAAACTGCAAAGGTAAGAAATAGTTTCATATGGGACCAGAGATCCTCATATTTTTTTCCAAATGTTTCTATTCACAGAGTCATTATTTCCATTAGTGCAGCAGTAGAGACCTCACTAAGCCAGTCTGTGTATGAGGGAGGAACTGCAGCTTTCCATTTTTCTCAAAATAATTCTTCTGGCCACTAACCAGTTACTGCAATCCATTTCTTAATGTTAACTAGTAATACCAACTCATCCAGAACCTCTAACACCGAGAAGAAAAGATAGTCACAATTTTAGCTTTTGAGAGAGCACTAAATATGGTGTCCCAGAACTTATATATTTTTTGGCAGGTATAGTGGACCTGCAAAGGCTGACATGTGGCTGTTTGTATCTCCAACATTTGCTGTACATTGCCTGAAACAAACATTCTGGAATCCAGTAGTTCCTATTTAATATCTTGTTCTGGAAGAATCACAAGGATAAAGAACATGAAACATTTTTCACATTAAGCCAGAGAGGCTCCCAGGTTTCTGCTGAGAAAGTAAGGCTAAGTTCTTTTCCCAGTCTTTCTTTGGGACTGAGATTGAAAGGGTACTGCAAAGCATTAAGCCATCTATAAATAATTCCTACAAAGTTACTTTTGCTTCCATATTTCTGTACATGTTCTCAAGGCGAGAGTGTTAAAAAAGACCAATTGTCCCCTATCCTTGCATGAATCTTTGAGTATGGATTGTAAGGTGATGGGTCACTCCTGTACTAGGCTCTAGTCCAGCGGTTCTCAAACTGTGGGTC
This sequence comes from Chrysemys picta bellii, assembly GCF_011386835.1. NCBI lineage: Eukaryota > Metazoa > Chordata > Testudines > Emydidae > Chrysemys > Chrysemys picta. The sequence continues at coordinate 85,506,729 of NC_088791.1, read as the reverse complement.
AGGACCCCAAAGTGGGTCGCAACCCCCTTTTAATAGAGTCAACAGGGCTGGAGTTAGATTTGCTGGGGCCTGGGACAGAATCTCGAGCCCAAACCTGAGCTCTGCATGGCAGGACTCAGGCTTTGGCTTCAGCCCTGGGTGGTGGGGGTTAGGTTACAGTTCCCCCCCTTCTCATCCGGGATGGAAGCCCTTGGACTTCGACTTTGGCCCCCCTCTGAGCCAAGGTGGTGGGGCTTGGGTGGGCTCAGGTGGGCTCAGGCTTCGGTTCCCCCCTGCTGAGGTTGTGTAGTAATTTTTGTTGTCAGAAGGGAGTCACGGTGCAATGAAGTTTGAGAACCCCTGCTCTAGCCAATCCACAGGCCAGACCAAGTATACAAGTCTCACAAGAGGAACAGCAGCTCAGTCTGGTCAATGTCACTCCAGGGCTTGGAACTCACTCCTGCCTGACAGTGGCAACAGATAGATAGATAACAATATTGTTGGGTGAGTTAACAGTACCACTGTTGTAGCCCACTGTGGCATATAGGAGTGCTCAAAAAAGCAAAAGCAACTTTCCCTCTCCTGGCATTGACACCTCCTCATCAATTATTGGGAGTGGACCACATCTACCCTGATTGAATTGGCCATGTCAACACTGGTTCTCCACTTGTTAGGTAACTCCCTTCTATTCATGTGTCAGTATAATAATGCCTGCATCTGTAATTTTCACTCCATGCATCTGAAGAAGTGGGTTCTGTACCCACGAAAGCTTATGCCCAAATAAATCTGTTAGTCTTTAAGGTGCCACCGGACTCCTCATTGTTTACATGAATAATGCTTCCAAATTAACATGAAAACACTTTTGTTATCCCCCAATAATACAATCCTTGGTAACTGCCCTTCCAAAATAACCCTTAGTTTCTGTTAATCTGAAAACAATGTGAGACATGAACCTTGTCCAGTAATATTAAAAATAAGGACTTTTATTTGTTGGTATAATGTGTTGTGTTGCTAAGGGTGATGGGGCTTAAAGTAATCTCAGCATAATGCAAGGGCTTTAACTTTCATATCTGTGAATGGTTGGTATCATCAGTACACATGGACAAGCATCTCTAGGGTGGCCTGTAGTGGTCCCCCATTTATCTCAGCAGCTCTTCTTGTACTTAGAACTCTTGCATATTCACCAGGCCTAGATTATTCCTCTCAGAGCTCTGCATCCTCTTTATACTCGCAGTTGCTTCACCATTCACAGCTGATCTGGTGCCCCAGCCTTTGTGTTGCATTTATCTCTGAAACTCCACTCCCCAAATGTTCCATACCAACCTGGTACCTTTGCAAGAGGCTAGAACCTGTCTTATTCATGGCTCCTCCACTTGAAGTGAATTGTTAATAGAGTTTCTTAATGGGTTTTGCCAATCTGAAAGTAATTTGGAATACTCCCCTGAAATGTCTGTGGCCTTCAGCGTTCTAAGGGCTTCTCTATATGAGAAAGTTCTACTGCTTTAACTATACTAATACAGTACAAGTGGCAATATCCCCCCCAAACCTGGACACAGTTATTCTAAGATAAAAGTTCTTATAGCAATATAGCTTACTCCATTTCAGGAACTGAAATAAGCGATACTAGTGTAAAGCATCTTTAAACCTGTAAAACTGTGTCTACTCTATGGCTTTTACTGGTATAACCAGGTTGGCCAAAAAAATCACCCCCGCCCTCCTCCATCCAATATAGTTATACTTGTAAAACTTTTAAGCACGGACCATCCAAAATTCCTCTCTGCCTTTTTTCCAGTTACTTCATTATGTTCCATCTGAGGCTTTCCTGCTCTAGCATGGGAGAGCCATGTTAGGTCTGGTCTACACCTAAAATTTAGGTTGACCTAAGTATGTTTCTCAGGGGTGTGAAAAATTCACATGTTAAGATGTTAAGCAAATGTAAGCCCCAGTATAGACATCAACTAGGTCAACAGAAGAATTCTTCCATTGACTTAGCAACTGTTTCTCGAGGGGGTGGATTTACTACTGCAATGTAAAAACCCCTTTCATTGTTGTAGCACATGTCTATATCACAGCCTTCCCTTAGACAAAAGGGTTAGAAGCAACTGCTACTAAAACCTTTCCCTTTTCTGAAGTTGTAGCTCTGGCTTTGAGCATGCAACTGGATCTTTTCATTTCTTTTTGACAACATTGGGTAAAACTGTTAAAGATACATTTCATGTTGACTTCAAATGGACTTGCATGTCCTTAGTACTGCTCACCTTTGGTCCAGTGTTAGGACATTCAATTTCTGCTCTCTCAAATATACCAAAAAAATCATCCTAAAGAAATCAAACCCTTCAAATGATTGCAATGCTTCTTGCACTCAGAATGTGGTCCTTTTTCATTACATGCTACAACATAAACAACCAGGTAGTGCAAAAGGTGGCATTGGTTACAATATTTAACTTCTAGACATTCCCACAAAGGATCATTGTGGTAGCCAGGAAACAAAAGAGTCTCTTGTCCCAGGAAGCTTTTGGGTGTCAGACAGGCAGATGTGGGTGTCAGACAGGCAGATGAAAGACAAAAGGAATGGGGGTGATTTGATAGTTTGAGGTAACAGTAAAATGAAGTTCAGCAGAAGTCTCAGCTTGCCACTTGCATGAGTAGGCTACAGTAGTTCCAGTATCTTCAGATGGCTTCCACCAAATGTGAAATAAACAGGACCAAACTTTTATTTGCAATGTTTCAATAATGATTAAATAGAGGTTAAGCAAGAGTTAAAGAAATTTCTGTAAATGAAATTTTGATCTCACTCAGTAACAAATGACTTATTTCTCTTTGAGAAATAAATATTTAAGATTTTTTATTTAAGTAAATGGTTTCCATTTGTTATTAAAGTAACAGTGTGCAACTTCCATCCTTGGAACAATTTGATTTATGTTGTCTTTTAAGGTCACCAATAATAGCTTGATATCCTTTTAAAAAAAAAATGAAATTATCAGATTGATTGATAAAGGTAAATAGTGTTGCTATAGTAGACTTCTGTAAGGTGTTTGACTTGGTACTGTATGACATTGTGATTAAAAAACTAGAATACAAAATTAACATGTCCCATATTAAATGATTAAAAACTGGCTAACTGAAGGTCTTAAAATGTAATTGCAAATGGGGAATCAACATAGAGGGAGGGATGTTTCTAATGGGGTCCCACAGTGATCAGTTCTTGGCTCTACACAAAATCTAATAGTTTGCAGATGACACAAAGATTGGAAGAATGGTAAACAATGAAGAGGACAGATCACTGATACTGAATGATCTGGATAGTTTGGTAAGCTAGGAACAAGGAAACAATGCATTTCGATATATCTAAATCGAAACGTATACATCCAGGAACAAAGAATATAGGTCATACTTACAGGATACAGGACTCTGTCCTGGAAAGCAGAGACTGAAAAAGATTTGGGGCCATGGTGGATAATCAGCAGAACATGAGGTTCCAATGCGACACTGAAGACAAAAGGTCTAATGAAATCCTTGAATACATAAACTGGGAAATCTTGAATAGGTGTAGAGAGGTTATTTTACCTCTGTATTTGGTACTGGTGCAACCACTGCTGGAATACTGTGATCAATTCTAGTTCTTGCAGTTCAAGAAGGATGTTGATAAATTGGAGAGGGTTCAGAATAGAGCCACAAGAATGATTAAAGGGTTGGAAAACATGCCTTATAGTGATAGAATCAAGGAGCTCAATCTATTTATCTTAACAAAGAGAAGATTAAGGGTTGATTTGATTACAGTCTGTAAATATCTACATGGGGAAAAATATTTGATAAGCTCTTCAGTCTAGCAGACAAAAATATAAACAGGTTGGAAAATATTCAATGGCTGGAAATTGAAGCTAGACAAATTCAGATTGGAAATAAGGCATCATTTTTTAACAGTGAGGGTAATTAACCATTGGAATAGTTTACCCAGGCTAGTGGTCGCTTTTCTATCACTGGCAAATTTTAAATCACAGTTGGATTTTTTTTAGACTATATGCTCTAGTTCAAAATAAATTATTATTTTGGAGGCATTCTAAGGCCTGCATTATAGAGGAGGACAGACTAGATGGTCACAATGGTCCCTTTTGGCCCTGGAATCTATGAATTTCCTCAACATTAGACCCAAACCAAAACTCCAGATCTGAACACCTCCATCTTCCTGAAGTTTGGAGAAATTTGGATCTGGAGCTATCTATGGGCTTTTTTACTTTGATCTATTTACATTGGTCCAACCTCCTGAAGTAGATGCACTGTACCTGTGCAAAATGGAATATACAGCATTGTAGCTTAATTTGGTAAATCCCACGAAGAGATCCATTGACTTCAATGGGGCTACATGCAGGCATGAAGTATGCAGAATTCTGTTTGCAGGATCACATGAATTACCCACGACATACATGGGAATTACAACTTTATCCAGCACTGAAATGCAATTACATCTGACGTAGGATGCAGCAATCCAAATGAAAAGCTCCACTATAAAACTGTTTAAGACAAGAAGTGAAGCAGAATCTCTCACCTGAATGAAGTGACACGGGCATTTAGACAGACAGGCTGTAACTGCCATACACAGGAAATTGGCAAGTTCAATGGAGACAACACTCTTACTCTTCTAAAATTATCCTGGGATCTTTAATGATCACAAATGGTCAGAAACCCAGTTCTATGCCTCATATAAAAGATGGCACTTCCAACAGGTCAGTGTCCCCTAGTACCATTCTGAACTATTGGGTAAATGGGCCCATGGTGAAACAGCCACACCACTTTCTGCAGCATCTAGGTTTTTCTTGGCGTTCCCCCATTCAAGTGCTGACCTCATGTGACCCTATCTAGCTAGTGAAATCTGAGGAGAGCACAAGTTAAGATAGTTTGAAACATTATCATTACCTAAAATATCTGCCATCAATGCAAATAGAAATAGTTCAAAATAACTACGTACATTTAGGTAAGATTATCATTCTGATTACATTTATTCAGACAATGAGTAATGGCAGAAATGTCTCCAACTATTTAATTATGTGAGACATTTGCGTAAGTGGCGCTTATGCATAAGCTTATAAAACCTGCAGAGATATGAAGCAATATTTGATGCTTTAAAGACAGTGGTGGTAGGGGATGAATTCCACTTGAGCAGCAACTTAGGTAATCCTAGAGGGAGGAAATTTCAGGCTCTTTCCAGTTTATTTTGAGACAGGAAAAGGTTATGAATATTCTCCAGTACTGTGAAAACTGACTGCATTCAACTGGACAAATAGAATAAAATGTTATCTATGGGAAGGCAAATGGTCTTAGTAATCATGCCAGTTATAATGCAAGGGCCAGGCACATTTCACCCCATAAACTAAGTCAAATGTTAAACGGCCAAAGCAAATGAAGGGTAAATGGTCAGCCAGGTGTCATACCTAGTGGTAATAGAAAGGTAACTGAGGTATTAGTATTCATTAGATATCATGGGCTTCATTTGCAGAAATACTGAATACCTACAACTAAAGCAAGGGGAGCTGTAAGAATTCAGCACCTCCGAGAATCAGGGCTTACATATATTAGGTTTAATGATCAGATTAAAGCAGCTTTAATCAGCACTGACAATTTCATCTCATTTATAAAAGTTGCAGGCAAAATGCTACATATTGGTAGGTGATGGAGTCAAATGCTATTCACTAAGGGCCTGTCTACACAGCAAGTTACTGCCTGGCAAGGCAGGGTGTGAATCTACAGCACACCAGCTTGCCATGCAGTAATAGCCCATGTGGACACTGCCACAGTGCACTGAAAGTCCCAAATGGTTTGCAGGGTAGACAAGCCCCAAGTATAGGTAGCAATAGTAATGTGGTATTCAGGTCTTTTGGTGCCCCCTGGAGGGGACCCTAAATCCCAGCCACCACCAATTCCACTGGTGTCCATAGAAAAAAATCCTATCAAGCCACACAAGAGCCAGGGATGTGGCAGAGTAAATTCTAGGCAGATTCAGAGGCCGTTCAGGGAAGCACATCCAGCCAGAAGTTAGTTAAGTGCAGATGAACCTATTTAGGTTCAGCATTTTTACAGCAAGGGGTGTTATCCTCTGAGATGAGAAACGAGGAGGTTGTGCTGACCAGGAGCTAGGGCAGGGAGCTCTGGAGAAATGTAGGAGCTGAACTGTCTGGTTTGTACTCTGTTCTTGTAGTTTTGAGTTTAGTGCTTGTAACACTCTTTGCAGAGTGTGTGACTTTGCATTCAAACTGGAGCCCCTTGTGAACTTGTGCTCTCACCTTTCTGCTTCTGACCTTGTCACAAGTTTTGGCCTGGTCCTGTAGTTATATAGGCAAAATACCCATTGCTTTCAATGGGAGTTTTGCTTATCTAGGAGATGTAGGATCAGGCCTTTTGTCTTGAACTCTGGCTAGCACAGAAATCCAACCAGATCTCTTTGATTTTATGCATATTTATTACATTTTCACTCACTGGACCAAAATTTAAAGAAGGATCTTGGTGTCAGTATCAGAAAAGGATACTGGACTGTAAGGCACACTGAATTATTGGATACATAATCAGATGTAAAATTCATATATGGGCTCAAATTTTGTTTATGATTTTTATGTAAGGTGCTCATACTATTTACAGTTGTACTTCAGAGTAAAAGCTACCAGATATGCACACAGTCCATTGTAGGGAGAGTTAAATAGAAAGGGAAAAGATTAACCATTCTACACAGGGAAAAATAACTTTCTTCTACATTAATTTTGATTGGACTCTTGAATTCACGTTAAAATAGTCAGTGGAGGTCTGTTAAACTGTTTGAATACAACTGGAGAAAATCAGCAGTGAATATAGGAGCTATTTATTGTATTCTAGCATTTTTTTCCTTTCTTTCTTTGGTGAATAGGTGCCTAGCTTTATACATTCAAGATGTATGTTAATCATTTAAATCATTATAACATGGTCAGATTGATACATACAAGCAGTGAATTAGCAGCATCCCTGTTTCGTTATTCTGTTGGGTAGACCCAGAACATTCAGATTGTCACTAATAAAGTGTTGCATTATTTTAAACTACATTGCACTATACAATACCCACCACTTATCTTTTTTCCACTACCTGCTTCAATATATTCTGAACAGGAAAGAACAGTAAACATTCTACTAAACTTAATATATCTCTCTCCCTGGCCAGAGAGCCCCGATTGATCAGAAAGCCCTTATGAATGTTGTGGTTTGGCAGAAGACTGAAATGAAGTGGAATAATTGACTGATCCCTTTTGGTTGGTCCAAACTGCAGTGTAAGACTGACAGGATGAGCATTAGTGAAAAGTATAAAAGTAGTAAAGACAATACAATTTACATAATGAGAAAAAAGGTTCATATTTCTTTCTGCAGCTAGTCTAGCTTTACATTTCCTCTAGGATTATGTGACGGGGCAGAGCAGCCCTGCACTGGTCCCGCAGAGGTTAACCCTTCCTTCCTAGCAGAGGAAGCCACGCCCCGGAAGCTCTGCTGGGCATGCTCCAACTGGAGAACAGGTATAAAAGCCTACAGAGCTGCTCAGTCTGGGCTGACTGCCGGAGGGGAAGGACGCACACTGCCAGCTCCTGAGGAGGGACAGCCTGCTCACCAGGATCTGGAGGCCAGCCAAGCCGGGACTCACCCTGATGCCCAGACGGAGTACGTCACAGGAGGGGAACAGACTGGAGGACCCCCTGAAGCGGAGAACCTGGCGTTTTTATTAGGAAGTGACCCAGGGGAACTTTGCAGCTCTAATGCCGTTTGCCTCTACAGACGCTTGGCATGTTGTGGGCGGATCCCCGCTGAGCTGGTGGCAAGGGGAACTTGCCACTACCAGGGCCCTGGGTTGGGACCCAGGGAGAGGGCAGGCCCGGGTCCCCCTATCGCCCCTCCCACCACACTATGGGGATTGTATGGACCCTGGCCATTAAGACGCATTGCTCCAATGCAGAGGGGAGCAATTTATATGGACCCTGGCCATTGGGCCACACTGCCCTGACACTTGGGGTGAGTTACCTGGACTCCAGCCGCTAGGTCCACTACCCCGACTAAAGGGTGATTGTGTGGCAGGAGGCCATTAGGCTGCAACTGGCTGCCCACAGAGATATTGGCACATGAACTTGAGAGTGGCGAGATTTCAACACCCCATCCCACCCCTGCCACAAAGGGGTGGGACGGTACCAGGCTCGCCACAGACTACAACACTTACTTCTCATTGTCCGGCTATACTGAAAGAAGGATAAGAGGCACTTGATATGGATTTAATCAATCCACAAGTTTATTATTAGATAGCTGGGACTACCCAGAAGATAAAAATTTACAGTGCAGGCAACTCCACGTTCATTCAAATAACTACCCAGGACTTCCACCAGCCCCCTTCATTTTCCATCCAGGCTCCCCAGCCAGCCCATGGCTTGGGCCTTACAAGCCACCCCCTCTCATAGGAGGGTTAAGGTGGGCCATAAGAAAATGGAGTTGGCTCCTTGTCATACCAAGCATAGGAGGTGCAAACCCCCCTCCTTCCCGTTCCATTAACCAGCACCTCCTTTTGTAGTCCCTTAGTAGGCCATTTATCTGGTCACTGGATGCCTTCCCTATGGAGTACCTGCACTGGACATCTGCCACAAGGAGGAACCAGCAATTAGCTTGGCTGCCTCCCCCACAAACCCAGTCAGGTTCCCAGACACCGCCCAATGGCCTCTTGTATAGCAGCCCCAAAACATGTCAGCCCCCAAGTCTGAAAGTTGATCGTCAAGGATGCCTGCAGCTGGGTTGCCAGTGAGCATGTACCACAACATCTGCCCCTCTGTGATGGGCCCTATTGGTGACCAGCTTTCCAGATCCTGATATTGGAAGAACTCATTAAAACTTCCTTCACAGTTCATCCATGTGCCCAGAGCTAGGATCTCCATGCCCCTGCCAACATCATACACCGAGGCTCCATAGCACCTGTAGCATCTGCTTGGATTCGTTTCTAGCTCCTGGTGCCAACTCCCCAAACCTGTCAAACTGAAAATGAGACAAGGCATCTGCTATGCCGTTATTCACCCTGGGCACGTGCTTGGAAGAAAAACAGATGTTCAAGCTTAAACATTGTAGCACAAATTCCCTCACTAACTTCATAACCCTGTTTGATCTGGAAGTCTGGCGATTGATAACATGTACCATTACCATGTTGTTGCACCAGAAACACCCTTTTTTTTAGCCAGCTCTGGTCCCCAGATAACCATTGCAATGAAAATGGGGAGGGGGGGGCGGAGAATATTCAGTCAATGGCAGCTGTTCTAAAAACACCTTGCTAAGAAAACTCCTGAAGACTGTAAAAAGCAACAGAGAGTCCTGTGGCACCTTAAAGACTAACAGATGTATTGGCGCATAAGCTTTCATGGGTGAATACCCACTTTGCGTCTGACGAAGTGGGTATTCACCCATGAAAGCTTATGCTCCAATACATCTGTTAGTCTTTAAGGTGCCACAGGACTCTCTGTTGCTTTTTACAGATCCAGACTAACACGGCTACCCCTCTGATTCCTGAAGACTGTGGCACCTGTCAAATGCCCTCAGAGGGCCATTCCAGTAGCTGGGGATGCTGAAATCCCCCTGTGCTAGCAGTGGCATGAGGGCAAGATTAGAGCAGCTCTGGTAGCTGCGAGACACCCAAGGATGCGAGACACCCAAGTTTGCGAGACATCCTTTATGCAGAGGGAATCCTCAGGTGGCCAGCTAAACTACTGTTACTCAGTAATCTAAGAAAACATTTGCTGCTTTGCAGCAACTATGCTACCATAATATCCTCTTCAATGAATAGGAGACATTGTAGGTTACCATAGGTAACAGAGGTACTGAATTTTTAATTTTTAATTATGCCCACTATGTGCAGTGACTTGAATACCTGAAGGGCCAAATTTAATGACTTTAAGGGGCAAATTTCCCCTGTCTTTGATGACCTGAGGCCTCTCTTATTTTTGGTATAGTTTTGTGCCAACAATTAAGGTCTTTATTTCTTTCTAAAGAAAATATCATCTCTCTCTCTCTCTCTCTCTCTTTTATATTGCCATCCATCACCGCAGTATCTGAGCACTTTCCACATAAAATTGATAGCAATAGTGAAGCCCCTCAAGGACAACATGAATTTCAAAAGATTTGTCTCCAAAGTCAACATAGTTAGGGCAGAAAGAGCAAGCATAATGCTAACGCCAGCATTATGCTCCTGCACGATCCTCAAGCCCAGGATATATATTTATATAAAATTGTATTGAAAATAAAGACCAGGAACTAAATGGGAAAGATTTTTCTCCTGCTCATTTTTGTCACTTCGTCCATATTAATATAAAAGAGAGCAATGTTGCTAATGAGTTATCTGACCAGCATGTTATTTTAAACTAACGCATGCTATGACATAATCAGATTGCTCCCTGAACCTGAGCTATTTTATCATACATGGGAACCGTGTTTTAGCTGGTATGATATAGATTCTGGAACGGCAATTTAATGCAATCTCTCATCTGTTTCCCTGATTGCAACCATTTAGTGCAATCTTAAAGAAAGATGATTACAACTCACTGGTTCTTAATGTTTAATTTATTTACATTCATGCCTGCTAGAGCGCCATTTCATTCCTCCCCTTAATGATGGCATAAAATCATTGAAAAATGATGTGCAATAAACATTATTATTATACCACTGTCCTGTCTGGAAGATAACTAATTCTATCATTCCTAACACTGATTGACCTACATGGCATAGCTCTTAAAATTCTAGCCGTTATAGGAAAAAAAAAAAAGCACAGGCAGAAGATTTCTTTACTGATACTTGGCACAATAACAAATTTTTAGTTAAAATAAAATCCAGGCAGGATTGGCATTTCTGTGCTGGTAGCTACAGCAAAGCCACACACACAAAAAAAGGAGGAAAGAATAAATGTCATATTAGCTGAAAGAAAGGGTGAATTTTTGGCGCCATGACTGCATGCTAATTGGCACTTCTTGTGTTGTTGCCTGGTGCACGGGTATTCACATTAAGCTGAACAAATGCCACATTTGCATTTCCGATAAATGCTAGCATTTTTCACACATCTCATGCATCCCTTGTTTAAATACACATACCTGAAAAGTTACCTAAATTAGTCAGCCACGATAACCTATTATCTCATCCTAATTGGCAGAATTATGGAATTTTTATAACAAGAATCTTGACTCAGCATAAAGAACCCTGCCAACAGCATTTGTGGATTAAAATACAACAACAAAAAGTTAAAGTGCTGGGATAGATATCTTCTAACAAAAAAGGCACACAATAACCTCTGCCAACAAGCAGGGGGTATTAAAGTTCCAGGCAGAATTCATGAGTGTAAAACTTTTTTTAAACAGAATACAGACATCATTACGTGACTTCTTTGTTAAAAAGCGCTGTCTTTTTTACTTAGCAAAAACAACATTTGCAAGTTTACTGTCTCTTTCAAAATTATGTCATTCTGTTTGTTGTTATAATAAACATAACACATACATTTTTCTTGAAGGAATTAAGCTAAATGACTAATAAAGTACTGCATCTATTGCAGTGGCTGAAAATGCTTATATTTCAGGTTAAATGTTTTAGAAGAAATCTGAAAAATAACTCAGTATGCATAACATCTTTCTATAATATTAATATATAAACCTTACTTGAAGACAGCTAACTTTTATTAGAAGTATTAAAGCGTGGGGTTCAGCTAACAAGGGACATTGATTCCAAGTGCATCTGTGATCCAAAAACTGACAGTGAAAATGGCACTTTCTGCTTCTTTTCAGTGACAAAAATAAGTTTTACTCCTGTTACCCCTGCAGCACCAAGCTGGCTGATACAGAGACAGAGATGGATTCTGTTCCTTCAAGGATTCTGTGTATTCTCATCAGAATTGTTAATCAAGTTCCAATGAGTTATGTATGTGCAAAGCCAATGCTGTCAATGTGGTTGCATAGGGGTCACTGAAGGCACAATTTGGCCTGTAGAACCATTATTAATGGTAATGATGCACGTGACAATAAGAACCCAGTCTGGCTCGGAGTCCAGGGTGAATTTGCAAGGCTGACAGTGAGCAAATCCATCTTGTAACTTGCAACTGAACATTTTTGATATGAAAAACAAACAAACAGATGAACGTGGAACCTCACAGTGCCATTTTTACAATCACTTTTTCAGAGCAGAACCACAATTTAAGGAGAATAAAACTATCTAATCCCTTTTTAATAATCCATGGTGGGTTAAATCAGGCTGGTTGCAATTTCTATTATTGGATTTCACTGATGGTATATTTAGTTGTATCTATATTTAAATCTATTTATGGCATGTCTGTGCACATGTTTGGTAGACGGAATACAGGGTGGGAGATGGGGGGGGGAACAGAGCGAGATTATATCTGCTTCCAGATAATTCAGATTGCACAGATTGTTTCAGTAGCAGTAACATCTCAATGCCAGATCCAGCACAACAGCTCAATGGTCTCTTGAAATGTGCAACTACTGGAATTGTCCAGATGCATGGACCAAAGTAGACCTGTCTTTTCGGAAAAGAAAAGTCAACACACCGTGGATCCCCTTAAACAAGAAAGGTCCCTGGAAGGAAGTTTTGGAGTTCACCGAATGAATGCTCTGCCTCCCATGCACCGTATGTTTCATGTACACTCTTTTCCTCTCCTTTGCTGGTTCACGGACGAAGTGATGCCAGGAACCAGCAGTCTACAGCTCGAACATATCTGCTTTTGAAAAAACATAAACACCCCACACAAAGCAGTGGGTTTTCTAGCCCAACATGGATGGCCTTGGAGTGGTACTGGGGGATTGCCTCATCTCCTTTGTTACTGTTCTTATATCCTGTACCTGATTAACTTATAATGCAGGAGATCACCCCACCCTAGGCTTCCCCTGAATGCCATATGTGGGGGGGGGGGCAGGAGGGGAAGAGGAGTGGAATGAAGGCTGTACTCTAAGATGCATGGCATTTTTCCCCTTGGCTAACCACTGAAACAGAACTTAAATACCAACATCTTTGGGATGCTGCCCTCTAAAATGTCTAATGTTCCATCAACTGAGGAAGAAGATGCCTTTGCTTAAAGCATTAAAGGGTGGGTTCCTTGGTGTCATTCCAGTGAGTCTGACTGCTATATACTGGATGGAGGGACTGGACTAGCAGACCTGGAGCTGTGGAGGTTCTTTTGGCTTTGCCAGGATTCTTGTGAGTGTATTTAAAACACAGTGAAACTTGCTTATAGGAGCCTCACATACAATTAAACATTTTGTACAATGCAATGGACTAAAATTTCAAAACTGCTTCAACACAACTCTTGCGGTATTTCCTTTGCATTTAGAGTGACACTTCATTCTGTTTAGACTGATTTTTGACCACACTACATAAGCTGATATAACTCTGCTTACCCCTTGGAATGCAGCATTTCAGGGGACTAGCACACCCGTCACCTTCCTCTGCTCTACTCAGCCAGAGGAAGGAGGGACAGGAGAAGAGCAACTAACCCAATCGTGATGCTCCGTGAGCCAGAGGAGTTGAAAGGGAGGGCTGGATAAGAGGCCCCTGCACTGGTAAACAGCCTGCTCCAGATAGAGCGAAATATAGGTTGCTTGTGATGGTAGGGGACGGGGCTCAACAGCTCTGGTGCTCACATCTGGTTTGTCTTATGTTCCTAAAAGTTCATGCTTCAGGGTGTCAACTGACCACCTGTGGAGTCAGGAAGGGATTTGTTTTCCCCCCCAGTGTATACTGGTTTGATTGGTTTGTTAATCTCTTTCCTCTGAAACATCAGGGATGGCCACGGCTGGAGATGGACACAGGACAGGGAGGGCCAGGGCTCTGAGGTGGCACAGATCATTCTCTCTCTCAGCTACTTACCTGGCTGGTTCTTGCTCACATGCTCAGGGTCTAGCTGATCACCATATGTGGGGTTGGGAACAAATTTTCCTCCAGGACAGATTGACAGTGACTGAGGGGGGGGGGAGCATTCCCTTCCTCTGCAACATGTGGGTATAGGTCACTTGCCAGGAGTATCTGGGAATATCTCATTTAAGCATTTCCCTGCCATCGCAGGGTCCTGTTGCACTGGTGCACCTCGGTCCTTCCTATTCTCTGCCTGTGGCACATCACAGTCTAGTCTCCTGTGAGCAGTAATATCTTGGTCTAATTTCAGTTGTTGGGTTTAGTGTGTGAGTGCTGGGTGGTGTTGGTGGCCTGTGAGAACCAGGAGGTCAGACTAGATGATCTGGTGCTCTTAAGCCCTGTGACTCTTTTTTGTGTTTAAAAACATTATTTCACTGTGTAGTTTCCATTGTACCATTATCATTTTTGTATACTCATTATATTCAGCTTAATGGCTCAGACAGTGTAGTTTTGTGGTCCCATCATTCTAATACCAAGTGAGCGAGTCTCCTCCACTCTGTTCGTATGGAAATGCTGCTCATTGCCCATCCTGTTGTTCTGCCCTCTTTGAGTATTGGCCATTCTCTGCTAGCTCCAGAATAGAGTTAGAACCAACAAACCCCTCCTCCCAGAACCAATTCTCTGTTCTGGCCAAACTGTGATTGCTATGTTTCACCACATACAGAGACATTAGAGAAAAACATAAATACTCTTGTTGGAAGGTTGCAATGTAACACTGCTCTGTTTCTGAGAATTCAGAACAACAACACACAAGAACCTCAAAATCGAGAGAGTGAAAATAGACCATCTACTCCCTACAGCAGTGAGGTACAACTCACCCCCACCTTGCTTTAAGCTGGCTCCCCTCCCCCACCAAGAGGGACACTACTCCCACATTTTGCTACAGAGCTCTGTAGCCTGCAAGCTGGATCCACTCCCTCCCCTCCACACACACACTTAAAATGATAGTTTACATCCCAACACACAGTCCTCCATACACCACAGTGATTGGTAAGGAACGGAGTAGAGACGAAGCAAAGGTAACTCGAATCTACTTTGGGACCCTCAGGTATTCTGTGGCTCTCTGAGAGCCAATTTTGACCTCAGCATAAGCTTTGAGCAGCCCCTCAGAGCAGCTGCAAAGGAAGGGGTAGTGTATGGCTGTTTCCCTGCTCTACACCATCCAGAGATTGGCCCTTACATGGGGGTGAGGGTGAGGGGCTTCCCTGCAGCCATTTCTAACCCCTTCATGGCCAAAGTAGTATAAAGGGTCAGGTGCCATGGGGAATTGGCACCAATGTGTTTTAGTTCTCAGAAAACAAAGGAAATTAAAGAACAAAATGGAAGGAGGAAGAGTCAGAACATGTCATATCAACTAACTAACCAACCCACCCCTTTTGGGCTAATTTTCTCCCATTTGATCTTTACATTCTTTTGGAAAGTTTCAGGAAACTTGGGTAGATATGCCACTTCTGCCTTATGGGGCTGGGGAAAGCTTACAGGTTTCTTTTTTGTCCAAAGCAATGTGACTTTTTTATGCTCTCCCAATAACTTCAGTGGCTTGCTTTTAAAAGTTCAAACTTGTCATGTCGTTAATCTTGGATGAGGACAAGTGCGTATGACACATTTGAAAGGAACTGGTTTAAAAATAAGAATGGTATTAGCATTCAAATTACTTAACCTTTTCAGTGGCATCATATTATACTGGTGGTAATTGTATTATACATCAGGAACCCATGAATATGAATATGCACCAGATATACCTCTTAAATGGTTCAATTCACCACCATTCAAATGACTGGGCCAAGAGCAAAAGTCCAGAGCAGAACAAAACCCTAACTGTTTATTTTTAAATACAATCTAGCTATTCAATTGCAGATCATACTTTGGTTCTGCAGACCCTGGTTGCAGAAAGGGTCTGTGATGACATCAGGGGCAGTACACAGCAAGAGAGCACATAAGACAGGCAGCGGCTGTTATGCTTCAAGCCTGAAAAAAAGCTAATTTATCATCCCCCTGCTTGAAGGCTCCACCTCGTGAAGAGAGTGGGGATTGCTTCAGCTGGCTGGGGACTCCTATTCCAACAATCTGGCCTGGGAGCTGCCAGAATGAGTTCAGGGATGAGGTGACAGGAGGCAGGGACCACAGAGAGTAACGCCAGGGCAGAAGAAGAAGAAGGAACCCTGACCTTCTGTTAGATAATTACTAGACTAACTGATTGAAAAAGACCAATTATGTTCAGCAGGAGATTTTGAAAAGAATTTTTTGTTTTTTCTTTGAAATTTCTCATGACGTTTTTCTTCTTGATGGAAAATCAAAACTGAAAAAAATGGTTTTCAAAAACGTTCTTGGTAAAAATTGCAAAAACTGAAACTCCTAAGCATTACCAGAACCAGAATATTTTTAGTGAGCACTTTTGGTTTTCAGTTTCCAGTTTGTTATTGAAAAAAATTGACCAAAATAAAAATAATTAATAAAAATTCTATTTTACTCAAAAAAAATGTCTTGATGAAATATTTTTGACCATCTCCAGTTAACCCACTGATCTGTTCAGTGACTGGCAGCGGCACCTCTCTCTCTTCCCTTCTGCTCACTCTCCTCCTATGATTTTTGAAGTGCACCAGTCACTATTGATTACACTTTGTGCAGCACAACCAATTCCACCCTTAGGACCTTTTGGGGGTGGAGGGAGAAGAAGGAGAAATGGCATGGTTGCTGGGGCCCTTCATTGGAAACCAGCATTCACGTAAATAGGTGGCAAATTAGCCAACACTGGTGGTTTTCTTTAATTCCATTTCTGATTTTAGTTACACGGCAGCAATGCTCTATAAATCACAACAGCAAATGGCAAGAATGGATACATATCTTAGCAACTGAAATATGCATGTGAGCTATCTTGTGAGAAATTATAAGCTGCACCATTTTATGTTGCTGAATATCCTGAAGAAATGGACAATCCAGAGTAAATACATTAAAAATATATTCTAATATCATAGTTGATGTTAATTAACAAAAACCAATATAGGCTCTACAATTAAAAGTATAGTCCAAGTACCCTTCACCCCCAGTTCAATTTTGCATACATTTTCTATGAAAAATTAACAAATGATGTAAATATTTTTGTCTTTGGAAGCAAAGCAGTGTCACATAAAAGCATTCCACCAAAAACCAAAACCATTGAGGAGTCTTAAAAGGAATTCATGTTAATGTTCAGTCCAGACAATATGACCCAAGTAGTCTGTACATTGTGAGACAGAAAATAAGTCAAATCCAAAAATGCTTTTAGTTACCATTTAATATTTCTAGAGCCAGTAATCTCTGAAACATGCAGTTTAACCAGGCTGCAACTTTGTTAAATAACAGATCTGGCAATAACTTGCCCAGTGCAGGTCATCCGTTCCACCTGGTGGAGAGCAGCCATCAGCCTCCCTCCCGTTAACCCGGTTCCCATTACCTTCACCTCACACAAGCGTTAAGGGTGTGAAGAAGGGAGCATAGCCCCTCAATGTACCAGACATTAGGAGCCTCAACCCCACTGCAAAGATGCCTTCTCCTAATCTGCTTCCAATTCTTTATCAGAGTATTGGAGACCCCTCCCCATACACACTTGAACAATTACCTGCACTAGGCACTTGCCACCAGGAGGTACCAGCAATTTGCTTGGTTGCCTCTCCCAAGCTGGATTCCCAGCATGTTAACAATTCTTTCTCTAATAGCACCCGAAGCTATATTCATTCCCCAGTCACAGACATAGACCATCATAGACCTTTCCCATCCATATTATTTAGCCACCAGCCAATTCACCCCTCTCCTGGTCTTGTTCATCTGTGAAAGCCAGGCAGCTCCCTTGCCAGACCCTCCGCTGTGTCATCTCCAGCCAAATTACACTCAGCCCCTGGAAAATGACCTGTATCTATGCAATTTCTTTTTGTCCTAATCCTTAGCTCCACCCAGAAATATTTCTCTTCTATAATTGGGAAAAAAACAGATGATGTCATGTCATATATGGTAATACTCTTTCCATTCCATTGGTATCTCAGTAGGATGTTAAACAGCAGCTACTAATGTTAGATGTTTTAAAATTAGCAGGTCTGGATAACTTGCATCCAAGCAGAGGCGATGTGTAGGGGGGACACAGATTGGCCTGCTGGGGGTGGGGAAGGAGAGGGGCTCTGTCCTTCTCTACCTGTGCCTCTCCCCTGGCACGTTGGGCCACTCTCCCTGGCAGCTGGCCGGGGAGTGGGATGGAGCCGCTTCTGCCAGCCAGGCTCTCTCAGACAGAAGCGGCTGCATCCCACTCTCTGCCCAGATGCCATGGAGAGTGGCCGAACATTCTGGGGGAGAGGCACGGGGAGAGAAGTACAGAGAGGCCTCCCCCTGCAGGTAACACAGGGCAGGGAAAGTGCTGTGGCCCGAGGATGGGCAGAGGGCCGGGGTGACTGGGTAGGGGAGACACGTGGCTGTCACGTGTCCTCCCCTTTAGCTTGTGCCCCCCCAGTATGAGGGAACACCAGTCATTTCTGTAAAAAGCAACAGAGGGTCCTGTGGCACCTTTGAGACTAACAGAAGTACTGGGAGCATAAGCTTTCGTGGGTAAGAACCTCACTTCTTCAGATGCAAGTAATGGAAATCTCCAGAGGCAGGTATATATCAGTGTGGAGATAACGAGGTTAGTTCAATCAGGGAGGGTGAGGTGCTCTGCTAGCAGTTGAGGTGTGAACACCAAGGGAGGAGACACTGTTTCTGTAGTTGGATAGGCATTCACAGTCTTTGTTTAATCCTGATCTGATGGTGTCAAATTTGCAAATGAACTGGAGCTCAGCAGTTTCTCTTTGGAGTCTGGTCCTGAAGTTTTTTTGCTGTAAGATGGCTACCCTTTACATCTGCTATTGTGTGGCCAGGGAGGTTGAAGTGTTCTCCTACAGGTTTTTGTATATTGCCATTCCTGATATCTGACTTGTGTCCATTTATCCTCTTGCGTAGTGACTGTCCAGTTTGGCCAATGTACATAGCAGAGGGGCATTGCTGGCATATGATGGCATATATAACATTGGTGGACGTGCAGGTGAATGAGCCGGTGATGTTGTAGCTGATCTGGTTAGGTCCAGTGATGGTGTTGCTGGTGTAGATATGTGGGCAAAGTTGGCATCGAGGTTTGTTGCATGGGTTGGTTCCTGAGTTAGAGTTGTTATGGTGCGGTGCGTGGTTGCTGGTGAGAATATGCTTAAGGTTGGCAGGTTGTCTGTGGGCGAGGACTGGCCTGCCTCCCAAGGTCTGTGAAAGTGAGGGATCATTGTCCAGGATGGGTTGTAGATCACTGATGATGCAACCTCTCCAACGCATCATGCCTATCCAACTACAGAAACAGTTTCTCCTCCCTTGGTGTTCACACCTCAACTGCTAGCAGAGCACCTCACCCTCCCTGATTGAACTAACCTCGTTATCTCCACACTGATATATACCTGCCTCTGGAGATTTCCATTACTTGCATCTGAAGAAGTGAGGTTCTTACCCACGAAAGCTTATGCTCCCAGTACTTCTGTTAGTCTCAAAGGTGCCACAGGACCCTCTGTTGCTTTTTACAGATTCAGACTAACACGGCTACCCCTCTGATACTTGACACCAGTCATTTCTGCATCCAAGAGTTTTAAAAGAGCTGGCTGGACCGTTAAAGTGGATTTTGTCTCGGCACACCAGGGAAGTTCCAGTAGACTGGAAGAAAGCTAATGTTATGCCAATATTTTAAAAGGGTAAATGGGATGACCCAGGTAATTATAAGCCTTGTCAGTCAGACACTGCGTGGAGTGGCTCATATGGGACTTCATTAATAAAGACTCAAAGGAGAGTAATATAATTAATGTCAATCAACATGGGTTGCTGAAAAACAGATATCGTCAAACTAATTTGATTTTTTATGAGATTACAAAAGTTTTGATGTAATATGCTTAGACTTCTGAAAAGCATTTGACTTGGTACAGCATGATATTGTGATTAAGAAAACTAGAAAGGTATAAAATTGACATGGCACACATTAAATGGATTAAAACTGTATAACAGATAGGTCTCAAACTATAACTATAAATGAGGGATCTTCATCGAACAGGTGTGCTTCTAGTGGGGTCCTGCAGGGATCTGTTCTAAGCCCTATGCTATTTAACATTTTTATTAATGACCTGGAAGAAAACTTAAAATCATCACTGATAAAGTTTGAAGATGACAACCAAACTGCGGGAGTGGTCAAAATGAAGAGGGCAGGTCACTGATACAAAGCAATCTGGATCACTTGGTAAACTGGGTTCCAGAAAACAATACTTGTTTTAATATAATTAAATATAAATGTACATATCTAGGAACAAAAAACATATGCCATACCTAGAGGATGTGGGACTCTATTCTGGGAAGCAGTGAGTAAAAAAGATTTGGGGATCATAGTGGATAATCAGCTGAACATGTGTGACACTTTAGCCAAAGAAGCTAATACAATTCTTGGATGCATAGACAGGGGAATCTTGAGAAGGAATAAAGAAGTTATTTTACCTCAGTATTTGACACTGGTCAGACTACTGCTGAAATACTGTATCCAGTTCTGGTGTCCACAATTCAAGAAGAATGTTGAAAAATTGTAAAGGGTTCTCAGTAGAGCCACTAGAATGATTAAGGGATTAGAAAACGTGCCTTCTAGTGATAGACTCAAAGAGCTCAATCTATTTAACTTAACGAAGAGAAGGTTAAGGGGTGACTTGATTACAGTCTATAAATACCTACATGAGGAACAAATATTTGGTAATGGGCTCTTCAGTCTAGCAGAGAAAGGTATAACATGATCCAATGGCTGGAAGTTGAAGCAAGATAAATTCATACTGGAAATAAGGTGAATATTTTTAACAGTGAGGGGAATTAACAACATTGGAACAACTTTCTAAGGTTGTGGTGGATTCTCCATCACTAACTATTTTAAAAATCAAGTGTTGTGAGTTGGGGGTCGTCCTCCCCCCTCAGGCTCAGCGGGAGGTGACTCCTTCTCACTACGTCATAGCAGCCAAAGTCTATCAGCAGGGAAATTAGCACATCACCAGTCTATAGCCCTAGCCCTTTGGCAATCAGTCCTTAGCCTAGCCTCCAAGCTAGGGCAGCCAGCAGATACAGTTGGGTGGTGTGGGCCCCGGGTCAGGGAAAAGCAAGGGGCAGTTTTCAGCCCAAAGCCTGCTGGCTAGGGTGGCATAGCAAATACAGTCTGGTACTCTGGGCCTCTGGGCAGGGCAAAGCATGGAGCAGTCTTTAGCCCTGCCTTCTGGCTAGGTGTGTTGCATGGCCAGAAAGGGTTAAACATCCTGCAGGATGAATTACTCAAATTCAACCCTTAAAAACATATGGGGAGATAAAGTTTGTGTTTTTGTGTATTTACATATATATGGGTAGTGGTCAACAATGTAATCAACAGTCTGTCTATGCTGTATTCTGTTAATTCAGAGATCAAAAGAACATCCTAGCATTTAAATGAACTATAAACATAGGAAATCGCTGTATTCATCTCTCTTTGAAGTGTATAGCAAATCACCTGTGAATGGTGGAAAAACAGGCAATTGCCTTATGTTAATTCATATAGCTAAGTACCGGTGATGAACCTGCTTCAAAATCACTCTAATTACCTATTGTTCCCCAAAGACCTGAATGGTATAAAATATGTTTTGGTCCCAATCCTTCTTATCTCAGATCTGCTTAAGCTTCATCAGGGGAAGTTTAAATCGCCAGATTGAGATCCCAGTTATGCTGGTACTCCCTGAAGGTGATATTGGACATTGGCTATAACCTATGGATTAAATTCTAAAGGAATTCTTTGCAACTACAAAATTCACCATCTCTGCTATGAATCTGAACTTCAAGAATTGAACTCATGTCTGTATAGATATTGATCTTTTAACCATACTCTCTCTCTTTTCTTTTTTAATAAATTTTAGTTTAGTTAATAAGAATTGGCTACGAGTGTGTAGTTGGATAAGCTCTGGAATATTCATTAACCTGGGAGGTAATGTGCCCGACCCTTTGGAATTGGTAGAACCTTTTCTTTTATATGATGAGATAAGATTTTCAGAAATCTTCATCATATTTGACTTGGGTACCTGGATGGAGTTCCTGAGACTGGTTTACTTCCAGGGAACTGTGTTGTTGACTTCTAGGCAACCAGTGAGGTAATAAAGAAGCTGTTTTATGCTGGCTTGGTAAATCTAAGTATTGAAAATATCCACCAGCTTTGGGGATTATCTGCCCCATTCTTTGCAGTTCACCCTATTTGAGTGACCTCAGCTGGCCCTCACTGGGACCCCAGTCACACTAGGGCAGGCAGCAATCGACAGAGTCAGGGCCCTGACCCTCTGGGCAGGACAGGGCAATAGGCAGTCATTAGCCCAGCCAGCAATCAATATAATCAGAGCTCTGACCCTGTGGATGGGGCATTGCAATAGGCAGTCTATGTCCCAGCTTTTGGGCTGGGGCAGACAGCAAACACACACAGTCCGGCTCAGTCCTTTGGGCGGGGCAGAGCAACAGCAGTCTAAGGCCCAGCTCTCCGGCTGGGCAGACAGCAGACAAACACAGGCCATTCAGCCTAAGGTGGGGAAGCTGCCACCCCAAACAGCAAAACCGGACTAAAGTTTGGTTTCCCTGGCCTACTTTCTACCTAAGTCCAGGGATAGGGCTCTGTAGTTCAAGGGTCCTCCATCTCCTGGTGTACTTGGCAGCCAGCAGTCCTAGAAACTCCTCAGGGTACTCGTCGGACTGCAGTCCCAGCAGCTCCTTGGGTTCCTCCTCCAGGAACAGGGGTTGGTTCAGCGTGGTCCCTGTTCCAGAGACCAGCAGCAAGGTGGAGGTGCCCAACTCCTTCCCTGGCTCTCTCCCAACTGAGCTGGAGGCTCTTCTTCTTATCCTTCCTGTCCTGCCTCTCAGTTTCCAGGGCAAGGGACAAGCCTGGCCTGGCTCCACCCACCAGGGGGTCGAGAATGGTCCCTCTCACTCATACTCGGAGAGATACCACTCTGCCTCTCTACATCAAGATTGGATGTTTTCCTATGCTATGGAACATATTTTGGGGGATTTCTATGACCTGTGTTATACAGGATGTCAGACTAGATGATCACAATGGTCCCTTCTAGTCTTGGAATCTCTGAATCACCCCATTACTGAATTTCCAAATGCACACTGATCCATTCACATGCCCCCCCTTACAAAGGTCCATTGGCCCTAGAGCATGTCCCTTCATCCATGCCAACTCACTGCTGAGGCCCAGCTGTGCCCTTCCAGTGGGAACTGGCCATCCCCCTTTGGGCCAAATGAACAATCACATGTCCAGAAATCCAATCACCGACTAATGTGACCTGTTCTCTTGGTCCTGAAGGAAGGGGTAAAGAGGAAGACTTTAGAACATTTATACCACTGAATTATCATCCCCAATAGGGACCTCCATACCCTTGTATGCATTTGGATACCACCACTGACAGCCCTCACCTTTTAGTCTCTTATTTGAACCTGTGGTGTGGATGTAACCAACCCAATCTGAAATGAACAGGATACCAATTCACCAGAGGTAACCTCAACAACACGCACTCTTTGACATCACCACCTACTGAAATTTTCTTTTCCCACAGTAACTCCCTTCCACTGAAGAAAGAAAGGCCTGACATCATCCCCACACTCTTGTAGTACTATGACTCACCTCACCATCCCTTATCTGTTTTTTTTGACACTCAGCGCAGGGTGTCCAATCCCCTTCCCTATTGCCGATGAAACACCACAGCCCAATCTGAAACTATTCGACTTGCCACAGTTCTTCACAGGGAAGAGGAAGGGCTTATAAACCTGCCCCCCCTTAGGTGTGCAGGAGCCAATAGGTCAGTCAGCAACATTGCTCCCCCTCCTCCGGTCCATATGGAGGGGAAAGGAGACACAATCCTTAAAGGAACAAAAGGCTTTTTTTCCCCCGCTGACCCTGACAGAGCCTCCTCACGTGAACTTGAAGGGGTGAGCATTGTTGGATTAGAAGGGGAGAAATGAAATAATCTCAGCCATCTCTTAGGCCTGTGTTTATAATACATTTCAAAATGACATTTCTGTGGGCAGGACAGGCCCTTGCTGAGCTATACATACATATCAGCAGGGCTGCAAAGATTATTTTGGTCTTTTCTATCAAGCTTCTTCCAGAAATGAAATCTGGGTGGAGGTTTCATTATAATCTGTGGAGACTTCCTGCACAGTGTAATAAAATGAGACTAATGTAACCCTTCTGCCAGGTGGTCTTGGGTTCAGTATCTAGGGGTTTCTCTTAATGATCTAAAACTGAGCCAGCTCAAACCCCACCACTAATATGGGAAAACTAAACAGCACCCAAGGATGCCTCTACATGGCAATACCTCCCCGCTGGCAAGCACTGAGTCTGTGTATAACAAAAGAAATTTTTTATTAAAAGGGAAAGGGAACTCAGCATTGTGGTGTGGTTAAACACCACAACCACGATTCAAAAGCATGTAACGATAAGCATCATTGACCCACAGTAAATGTCCTTTGCCTCAGTTTCCTACCCTGTGATTTGAATGTCGGATGAATGAATGTCCCTTTAACATGCCACTCCCCTTTCCCTCCTCTGCACCCCACTTGCAGTTGGTCGTCCTTAGTCAGTGATGACCCAGAGTTCAGAGGTTCATTCATGTGAGTTCACCTTCCACCCCTAAAAAGGGGCTTGGGGTGCCAAGCAATTCCTTTGCTGCTACCACTAGTGCCTCTGCTGCTGGCTTATTGCCGCTGTTCCCTCTGCCGCTGCTTGCCACTGCCATTGCTGTCTCTGCTGCCGGTGCTCACAGCCAGTTCTGTGATGCTGCCTTCTGAGCTTCCGTCACTTAGCCCAACTTTTAGGATTTCAGCTCACTGCATAGCAGGGAACCTCGGTGCTGCTGTCTCTTCATTGTCTTTCCCTACAATGTTGACCCTGGCTCCAACCCACAGCTTCTTATTGTTAATATTTGGGCTAAAATTTTCTACCAAGCAATCCATTTATCCTTCTAGGTCAGGGGTTCTCAAACTGGGGGTCATGACCCCTCAGGGGGTCATGAGGTTATTACATTGGGGGGGGGGGTCACGAGCTGTCAGCCTCCCTCCTAAGCCCCGCTTTGCCACCAGCATTTATAATAGTATTAAATATAAAAAAGGTGTTTTTAATTTATAAAGTGGGGGTTGCCCTCACAGGCTTGCTGTGTGAAAGGGGTCACCATTACAAAAGTTTGAAAACCCCTGGGGTGCTAGGAAAACCACCTGCACCTTCTCAGCTTCTTGCTCTCTTTTGCTCCTTGTACATTTTTGCAGACTCCTGTGTAAACAATCTATTTAAAGACACCAAGAAATAGAAACACCTATAGTAGTTTGTGATTGTGCTGATGGTTGTGGGGTTACCTCCATTTTCTCTTCCTTTGCCTTAATATCAGCCAGCTCCATCTTAAATAAGATCTCTGTTAGCTGTTCCAGAACTGCTCTCAATTTATCTATATAGGGTTTTTTAGGAATAAGGGGAACTGCGAGCTACCGTTGGCAAAACTCTCTTAATCTTCCTCTTGCTCTTCTGCAAATTTCCCTCTCACTTTTGGCTGTAGGTTGGCATCTCTGTCTTGCCAGTGCTCAGATTCCGCCAGTCTGTCCTGGAATAAATATACTGGGACCTTTTTATCAAGGGTCTTTTTTTTCCCTTTGGGAAAGGAAGAAGGATGGGTGATAATGAGGCACAGCCCGTCTGACTTTTGAAGCCCGCACTAGTTAAAGATGCAGTGATGTCATCAACAGTGCTGGTTGCCCCAAAGTGGTCTGTAATATCCTGCAAAGGAATTTGCTGGTTTTCCATAAATTAATAGTGAAAATCCCTGCCACTGGAACAGGTTCACCACACTTTTCAGCTGACTGCTCCATATGATCTTTTGCCCATCTACACGCCTACCCATCTGTTAAGATGGAATGGTGCCTGCTCACAAATTGGACAGACGCTGGCACAGAGGTGCCAGATGCCAAATGAATACCTGAATAGCAGAGAAAAGTAGCTCACAGGCACTCCTGACTGCCAGCAAGATAAGGCTGCATTACAGAAAGCACACAAAAAATCAGCTGGGGCTAACGTTTCAAAAAGATATAGCTGATTTACAGGTGCAAAACAGCCCATTACCCAACCAATCAGATGTGGGAGTGCATCTGCAACATTTTCAACAGAAAGTGAATATGAATTAAGACTTATTGCATGCAGAAATAAAAAGACAACAGTAACTGGGTCAGCATTGGGGCATTACTATTTAACTCTATTATTTTCAATGCATATGAAATGGTGAAAGGGCCACTGACAGTGTCCAGTTATCAGAACAAAAATTCCTTACTGAATTTGCTGAAAATCTAATGATAGGTTGCACACACCACTGGGTCCACTAAGAAGTTTTACAGCTGAACAGTGAAAACACTCTTATTTCCAGCTGCACTAGGCACCTCAAAAAATGTTATTTGCATGCACAGCTTTGCACATCACTGCTCCTAATTGTGTGCTTAAAATTACTTTTGAAAATCCTAGCCCTTATATGTGTCAAATATTATGTAGCAGAATTCTCTCCATAGGCAATTGCACTGGGGGGGACCTGAACCACCAAGAGGTGAATTCAACAGTGCTGCAAAGAAAGGCAATCCACTCCAATGTTAAGTCTGCAGCTATACCAGGCTATGATTATCTTTATATTTCCCTTGGCACTAGACTGGGACTCTGGATATCTAGGGTAAGTTCAGGATGTGCCACAAGCTTCCTGAATAGCCTTAGGCAAGTCACTTAATTGCTCTGTGCCTTAGTATTTCATCAGTACTATGGGGATGATAATACTTCCTTTGTCTTACTTTTTTGCTGTGTGCTCTGTTTTTTGTAAGTTCTTCAGGGCAGAGATTGTCTCCTACAATGCATTTGCTTAGCACAATGTGACGTCTCAAACTGCTGCTCTAAAACAAATTGCAAATAATAATAATGAAGTGCAACTGTTAATACTAAGTGACCTACATTGGGTGGAAATTTCAGACTACTTAAGAATAGTAATTGGGTACCCTGTTAAATGTATGTTTTTTAAATTAAATTAAAATTAATGGAGATATCCTATCTCCTAGAACTGGAAGGGACCTTGAAAGGTCATCATGTCCAGCCCCCTGCCTTCACTAGCAGGACCAAGTACTGATTTTGCCCCAGACCCCTAAGTGGCCCCCTCAAGGACTGAACTCACAACTCTGGGTTTAGTAGGCCAATGTTCAAACCACTGAGCTATCTCTCCCCCACCCCCCCATAAGATTTTTCTATTTTTATATCTATCTAGATACTTTCATGTTCCTTATCATGATAATATTGAGCCACATCTAAGGTGCAGTAACCATTTGATAATTCACAGCAAAAATACATAGCAGTTCAGGGCAGGAAGTAAAGCAGAATAGTCCATCTACTTGAAATTGCAGGGGGAAAAAATTGGTTTGGGAGAATTGACCTAAACCACTGATTTGCTGAACAGTCTGAACTACCACTGAGTTGCACACTTAGTATTTCATAGGATAGTGCTGAACGTAATAATCTGATCTAGAAGTGAAATTGCACCCCTCTTCTAGCAAGACATGCCATAATGGCCACAGACAGTCAAGTGGTACCTCCAGCAACATCTGATATCTTCTGGGTGCAGAGGGAAGATCAACACCCACTGAATTATCAACAGCTTCATGGCTACTTTAAAAACAGCTCAATAGCTAATCAGATCAGATAATCAGAATTGGGACATCAGTACTTCACTGAGAAATCTCCCAAAAGAGAGCGGCTGCTGGAAATTCTGTTGATGATTCAGTGGGTGTTGATTGTCCTTCTGCACCTAGAAGATGTCAGGAATAATGTTCCTAAACTAAAGCTTAAATTTGTGTCCTCACTTTTCTTGGTCAGGGCTTTGTTTTGATCAGCCTGCCAGCAAAAGCATCAGACACCTTAGCAAGAAGCCACATAAGTAGCCGTGTTAGTGAATTTGGAATACCTTTGAATCTTTCTGAGGGTTGCAAAATCTGGTTGTTGATGGTACGTATAAAAAAATCATCCAGTATTCAAACACAATCATAAATATGAATAAAACTTAAGAATGTATGCTCTGGAAACACAAATTTCAGCTAGGTATCTTCTTCAGTGTTGCAAGCTATAACTTTATTGTTTCTTCTTATGTTGACTGGATCTTTTGATTCCAAAGATACATCCATCACTTTAAATGCTGAATTGTAAGTCTGAATAAAGCTAAAGAACTTAAATGTCTCCTTTAGTTTTTTGATCAAGAAAAGACAAAGGCATTTAGCTGAAACATTTGTCTTCAGAATGTAGTGTCTTTATATACTAAGTGGCATATTCTACACTCATTATGCGTGTGGAAAGAATGCTGAATATGCTTCCAAGAACAGGAGGAACGGCCATTTACCCTGTTATTTAATACAAGTCATCTTAAATTGGCTATCCCTGAAAATCAGCCCTTCCTTTTTTGGGAGCCATTCAAGTAGTTCTATTAGTAAATTTATACTAACCTTAGTACAACTTATAACAAAACATATTCCCCTTCCCAAAGTGCTGTTTTTGATCCTTTCTCTTTTATTTTGGTGGGATCTTTAATTGTTGGTAATGGCTTGTGAGAAACAAGTATTTTTCTGTGCCTACAAAGAAACATTAATTCTGTAGGCATCAACGTCCTAGTATTAGAATTACTGATGTATTGGTTTTCCCTATCATTCATGAATAAAAGGCGAAGTTGCTTTATCATGCCACAAAGTTATGTGGTTTTGGAATGCATGCACATGAGTACGCATTAATTTTATTCAACCTTGAATTGCTCCTTAGCCATATAAATGGGGTCTTTATCTGTAGAAATGTTTGAGCTGCCAAAACATAGACTTACTCAGAATAGATATAATAAGAAAGTAGCTTCTGTTGTCAACATCTTTGTTCATTCAATGTCTTCAGCTACACACAATGAAGATAGCTACAATTTATAGCCTATAATAATAACAACATTTATTTTACATTTTACTTATCATAGAGAACCACAAGAGAAACCCAGATATGTTCTGTGCCAGACCTAATAGAATACTAAAAGCACAGTACACACTAACATGAACATTCAACCTAATTGTGCTAAATAATATACTGTTTCTTCTTAACTGCATCATATATTTAAGTACTCAGCTAAAGCATTTGTAAACAAAGGAATGAATAACCACAGATGATTTTGATTCTGTCTACATCAGGAATGCCACCTCTGAAGTCACCAGTGTAACTGAAAGACGAATCAGGCCCAACAACTCAACAAGACACCTAACATGAGATGAGTTAGCATTCCTAATGAGAGATTTACCAAACTTCTGAACATCCACAGCAAGCTAATTCACTTCTTAAGAGATCCATCATTTTACTGTTTCATTCTAATTAGAGCAATTTGTGGTTAAGACAATATTGATTTTAGATTATAGCTTCCTATTGTATTACTCTAGGCAGCATTTCCCTATTTAACTATGTCAAATGCCACTAAAACCTATTCACTAAAGAGCACTGCAAAAGCAACTTTGACAATTGAGAGAAAAATCACTTAAATTGCTGTTAATTGTTCCACCCAATAAATAAATATAGGATTTAAACTATTAAATTAGGATAGAAAGGGACAGGATGCGCATGTTTGACTTGGCTAGATGTTTCTGTTGCAGCAGTGATGGTTTCTTGGTTGTTTTTTGTACTATTGCTGTATCCTCTAAGATCATTGTTTGACAAATCCGCCCTGTGTTGAAGAGAAATATTTTTTTTAGGTTCATATCCCACTGTTAAGTCCCACAGATCATGCTGATCTCAAAGATGGCAGCCTAGTATTTACTCATCCGCATTTGCAGTTGCCAGCTAGGTATGTACTTTCAACATTCCTAACATCTATTGGTACAAAATGTTTAGAGCCCATTCATAAGGGTTCTGATGGAACAGAGCATCCTCTTGGTCACAGCGTGGAGCCCTTCAAGATGCAAAGACTGGGAAGTTGGAGACTGATGTGCTTATGAATGAAAGTACAAGAACAGCACCCTGGGAGTTCAAAAAAGCAGCTGTGCTGCAGTGCATCAGGGTGATGGAAGTGCAGCTGTTTACCTCCCCAGACAGGCTTCATAGCTAGGAAATCAACTTGGGTGTGGACAGATGAAGTAGCAGAAGGCAAGCACCATGCCAAGATCAGCTCTCATTTTACACACCAGGTGCGTACTGTAAGATTGCGAGGGACCAGCACAGGCTACTTTCCCTTGCTGAGGAACAATTCCAAATGGAGGCGGTAGGAAAGGAGACCTATTACAGCCAGAAACCCACACCACGCATACACAATAGGGAGGACAGCATCATTGCCCACTTGGGCACCAGACTGCCCTAGGAGATTGGTGGGAGAGAAGTCAAGAAAAAAAAAGGTGAGCAAGGAGAAGGTGGGGAAATGATGGAAAAGGTTAGCATCAAGGAGGGGAGACTCTTTGGGTCGATTGTGACCTGGTTATTTGAGCACTCATGCAGAAATTAAGACTCCACATGAAAATGGAATTTTTTGCAACAGTTCTCCCACTTGCTTTAGTCTGCATGATTACACACACTTGCCATATTGACTGGAATACCTTAAGTTTTGTTGTAGCCAGAAAAGAAGCAGCTAGCAAAGGCAGGTTCCTTAATCTTTAGACTATTAGTGCAGCCCAGGCCATGCCAATTTCTCAAACAACACATTTAGCATGGACTTGTGATTGCTGCAGTATTCATAGAATCATAGAATATCAAGGTTGGAAGGGACCTCGGGAAGTCATCTAGTCCAACCACCTGCTCAAAGCAGGACCAATCCCCAACTAAATCATCCCAGCCAGGGCTTTGTCAAGCCTGACCTTAAAAACCTCTAAGGAAGGAGATTCCACCACCTCCCTAGGTAACCCATTCCAATACTTCACCACCCTCCCAGTGAAAAAGTTTTTCCTAATATCCAACCTAAACCTCCCCCACTGCAACTTGAGACCATTATTCCTTGTTCTGTCATCTGCTGTCCCTGAGAACAGTCTAGATCCATCCTCTTTGGAACCCCCTTTCAGATAGTTGAAAGCAGCTATCAAATCCCCCCTCATTCTTCTCTTCTGCAGACTAAACAATCCCAATTCCCTCAGCCTCGCCTCATAAGTCATGTGCTCCAGCCCCCTAATCATTTTTGTTGCCCTCCACTGGACTCTTTCCAATTTTTCCACATCCTTCTTGTAGTGTGGGGCCCAAAACCGGACACAGTACTCCAGATGAGGCCGCACCAATGCCGAATAGAGGGGAATAATCACGTCCCTCGATCTGCTGGCAATGCCCCTACTTATACAGTCCAAAATGCCATTAGCCTTCTTGGCAACAAGGGCATACTGTTGACTCATATCCAGCTTCTCATCCACTGTAACCCCTAGGTCCTTTTCTGCAGAACTGCTGCCTAGCCATTCGGTCCCTAGTCTGTAGCAGTGCATGGGATTCTTCTGTCCTAAGTGCAGGACTCTGCACTTGTCCTTGTTGAACTTCATCACATTTCTTTTGGCCCAATCCTCTAATTTGTCTAGGTCCCTCTGTATCCTATCCCTACCCTCCAGAGTATCTACCACTCCTCCCGGTTTAGTGTCACCTGCAAACTTGCTGAGGGTGCAGTCCATGCCATCCTCCAGATCATTAATGAAGATATTGAACAAAACCAGCCCCAGGACCGACCCTTGGGCCACTCCGCTTGATTCTGGCTGCCAACTAGACATGGAGCCATTGATCACTAACCGTTGAGCCCAACAATCTAGCCAGCTTTCTATCCACCTTATAGTCCATTTATCTAGCCCATACTTCTTTAACTTGCTGGCAAGAATACTGTGGGAGACCATATCAAAAGCTTTGCATAAGTCAAGGAATAACACATCCACTGCTTTCCCCTCATCCACAGAGCCAGTTATCTCATCATAGAAGGCAATTAGGTAGTCAGACATGACTTGCCCTTGGTGAATCCATGCTGACTGTTCCTGATCACTTGCCTCTCCTTGAAGTGCTTCATAATTGATTCTTTGAGGACCTGCTCCATGATTTTTCCAGGGACTGAGGTGAGGCTGACTGGCCCATAGTTCCCCAGATCCTCCTCCTTCCCTTTTTTAAAGATGGGCACTACATTAGCCCTTTTCCAGTCATCCGGGACCTCCCCCAATCACCATGAGTTTTCAAAGATAATGGCTAATGGCTCTGCAATCACAGCTGCCAACTCCTTTTGCACCCTTGGATGCAGTGCATCCGGCCCCATGGACTTGTGCTCGTCCAGCTTTTCTAAATAGTCCTGAACCACTTCTTGCTCCACAGAGGGCTGGTCATCAAATAAAGAGGAAATTCTAGTCATTTGGATAATCTTTTATTTTTATTTTTTTTTAACAGGGCATGTTTAATAATTATGACTGTCACCCATGTTTTCTTGTTACATTACATTCCATACGGAGTGGTGCACAGTTCCTGCAGTCTCTGCTGCCCATTGGAATTATGGGTTAAGCTCTCAATGCCTAATGGGGCAAAAACATTGTCGCAAGTGGTTTTGGGTACATGTTGTCACTCTCCCCTCCCTCCCTCTCTCCGTGAAAGCAACTGCAGACAATCATTTTGCACCTTTTTTCCTGCGTTACCCGTGCAGACGCCATACCACAGCAAGCATGGAGTCCGCTCAGCTCACCATCACCACTGCTGTTGTGAGCATTGTAAATACCCCACACATTATCCTGGAGTATATGCAGAACCAGGCTAAGAGATGCCAACCTGAGGATGATTGTGATGAGGACATGGACACAGACGTTCCTGAAAGCACGGGCTGTGGCAATTGGGACATCATCACGGCAGTGGGGCTGGTTATACAGTGGAACGCCGATTCTGAGCCAGGCAAACAAGCACAGACTGGTGGGACTGCATAGTGTTGCAGGTATGGGATGATTCACAGTGGTTGTGAAACTTTCGCATGCGTAAGGCCATTTTCCTAGAACTCTGTGAGTTGCTTTCCCCCGCCCTGAAGCACGGGAATACCAAGATGAGAGCTGCCCTGACAGTTGAGAAGTGAGTGGTGATAGTGGAAGCTTGCAATGCCTGACTGCTACCGGTAAGTTGGGAATCAATTTGGAGTGGGCAAATGTATTGTGGGGACTGCTGTGATTCAAGTAGCCAATGCAATCACTGACATTCTGCTATCAAGGATAATGACTCTGGGAAATGTGAGGTCATAGTAGATGGCTTTGCTGCAATGGGGTTCCCTAACTGTGGGGGGGTGACAGATGGAACGCATATCCCTATCTTGGCACCAGACCACCTTGCCAACCAGTATTTAAACCACAAGGGGTACTTCTCAATGGTGCTGCAAGCACTGGTGGATCACAAGGGACGTTTCACCGACATCAATGTGGGATGACTGGGAAAGATGCATGAAGCGCGCATCTTTAGGAACTCCAGGCTGTTTGACCAGCTGCAAGAAGGGACTTACTTCCCAGACCAGAAAATTACTGTTGAGGATGTTGAAATGCCAATAGTTATCCTTGGAGACCCAGCCTACCCTTTGCTCCCATGGCTCATGAAGCCATACACAGGCAAACTGCACAGTAGTAAGGAGCAGTTCAACTATAGGCTGAGCAAGTGCAGAATTGTGGTAGAATGTGCTTTTGGACATTTAAAAGTTCGCTGGCACTGTTTGCTGACTAGGCTAGACGTCAGCGCAACCAATATTCCCATTGTTATTACTGCTTGCTGTGTGCTCCATAATATCTGTGAGAGTAAGGGGGAGAAGTTTATGGTGGGGTGGGAGGTTAAGGCAAATCACTTGGCTGCCAATTTTGAACAGCCAGACACCAGGGCAATTAGAAGAGCACAGGTTGTCGTGCTGTGCATCAGAGAGGCTTTGAAAACCAGTTTCATGACTAGCCAGGCTATGGTGTGACAGTTGTGTGTGTTTCTCCTTGATGCAAACCCACCCCCTTTGTTGATTTTAAATCTCTATAAGCCAACCACCCTCACCCCTTCAATCACAACTGGCAAAGGAAATAAAGTCACTATTGTTTTGAAACCATGCATTCTTTCTTTATTAATTAAAAAAAGGAAGATAACTGATAAGGCATCCCGGATGGGGTAGGGTGGGGTGGGGGAGGAGGGGAGGAGGGAAGGACAAGGCCACATTGCTTATTGTAGCCACACTACAAATCAAAACTGTTTGAATGACAGCCTTCCGTTGCTTGGGCCATCCTCTGGAGTGCAGTGGCTGGGTGCCCAGAGCCTCCCCTCCCACGTTCTTGGGCGTCTGGGTGAGAAGGATATGGAACTTGGGGAGGAGGGCAAGCAGTTGTACGGTGGATGCAGCGGCAGTCTGTGCTCTTGTTGGCTTTCTGCAGCTCCACCAGATGCCTGAGCATGTCCGTTTGCTCCCCCATTAGCCTCAGTATTGCATCTTGCCTCTGCTCATCACGCTCACTTAGTGCTTTCCTGGACTCTGCCACTGAATGCCTCCATGCATTCAGCTGTGGCCTATCAGTGCGGGAGGACTGCATGAGCTCAGAAAACATGTCATCACGAGTGCATTTTTTTCATCTTCTAATCTGCGATAACCTCAGGGACGGAAATGATAGGGGGAGCATAGAAACATTTGCACCTGCGAGGGGATAAAAAGGGAGAGTAAAATTTAAGATGATACATTTCTGAGAACAAAAGGGAGACTCTTTCACAGTGAATCAAGCAATTCACAGCAGACAGCACATGTGCTTTAGGTACAAGGTCGCATTTTGCCTTTTATATTGAATGCCTGCTGGTATGCTGACACATCACACACAGCTGGGCAACAGAATTCGGTTTCCAGGCAGCCATGGTAAGCCAAAGGGTATGCGGGTTTGGCTTCTAACGCCTTCATAACATGTGGGAATGTTTTCAAACTGCAGCACCCTCCTTTTCCATAGCAAGCAATGCCAGTTGGGTTTGCCATTTAAAAGGAGGGGCTGCGGTTTTCGGGTGGATGTGCAGCACATACTTCCCTCCGTGTGGCTATTTGGGATGATCCCTTCATCCCTCCCCCTGCCATGTGGCTATTCTCAGGGATGATCCCTTTTAGCCAAGCACAAACAGCCCAGCATGAACGGGGTCCTGTTAGTGTTCCCTTACAAAAAATTCCCTATTCAGGTGACCATGAATGATATCACTCTCCTGAGGCTAACACAGAAAGATATAGACTGAATGTTGCTTGAAAGCGACCAAAACCCAGGACTATTCGCTGCCATGCTTTGTGCTGCAATGATTCCAGACCACTTGCTACTGGGTTGGCATGGTAAAGTGTCCTACCATGGAGGATGAAATAAGGCAGTCCTCTCCAGAAACCTTCTGCAAAGGCTTTCAGTGTACCTCCAGGAGAGCTTCATGGAGATGTCCCAGGAGGATTCCTGCTCCATCCCCAGACACGTTAACAGACTTTTCCAGTAGCTGTACTGGCCACAAATGCATCCCAAGTCTTCAGAGCAAATCAAACATTAAACACTATTGCTTTTAAACCCTGTACTGTAGTTACAAATGTGCACTCACCAGCGGGGCCTTCTCCACCTTCAGGGTCGGGGATCCCACCTTGGGGGGTATTGGCTCCAGGGTGATGAAAAGGTCCTGGCTGCTGGGGAGAACAGATTCACCACTTGCCTGTTGTGCATTCTCCTCCTCCTCCTCTTCCTCATCCACAATATCCTCCTCCGTGTTGTGTGAGACTCCCCCCTTGCAGGTGTCCATGGACAGTGGTAGGGTAGTGGTAGGATCTCCCCCAGAAGGCCATGCAGCTGATCATAGAAGCGGCATGTATGGGGCTCTGACCCAGAGCGACCGTTTGCCTCCTTTGTCTTTTGGTAGGCTTGCCTGAGCTCCTTGACTTTCACGTGGCTCTGCTTTGTGTCCCTGTTGTAGTCTCTGTCCATCATGCCCTGTGTGATTTTGGCATATATATTTGCATTTCTTCTTTTTGATCGAAGTTCTGCCTGCACAGATTCTTCTCCCCATACAGCAATGAGATCCAGTGTCTCCTGTTCACTCCATGCTGGAGCTCGTATGCAATTCTGGGGGCACTGCATGGTCACCTGTGCTGCTGAGTTCGCCACGCTGACCAAACAAGAAATGAAATTCAAAAGTTCCCGGGGCTTTTCCTGTGTAACTGGCTAGTACATCGGAGTTGAAAGTGCTGTCCAGAACGGTCACAATGGAGCACTCTGGGATAATTCCCAGAGACCAATAATGTCGATTTGTGTCCGCACTACTCCAAACTCGACCCAGCAAGGTCGATTTTAGCAGGAAGGAGTACAGAAGTTGATTTTAAGAGCCCTTTAGGTTGACAGAACAGGGTTGCTTGTGTAGACGATTATAAAATCAACCTACCCCGGCTAAATTCGACCTAACCCTGTAGTGTAGACCAGGGCTAAGGGGAAGAAATTTTGGAGGCCCTGGTGTACAGCATACTGTTTCTGCATTTAGTTTTGAACTTCCTATTAGAGAGGGTGACCTGTTTGAGAGGCTTTTGGAAGAAGATAAAAATTATTACACCACTCTAATTATGATAACTTATAGCTACATCTTTTTTGTTGCATTTATGATTAACTTTTTCTGTGAAGCCTACAAACACTAACACACATTACCAAACATAAAAGTTGCTGTAAGACAGAATCTTTACTGGGTCTCCAAGTGTATTTTCATGTTGTCCAGCTATAGTATTTAGGCCCAGATTTTTAAAGGTATTTAGGTGTTGCTTTGCAAGGCCTAAGTGATAGCTAAGTCCCATTTCCACAATTTACTTAGGTAGTTAGGGGCCTAAGACCCATTGAGTTGCAATGACCCTCCTAAGTGCCTAAGACCCAGATCTTCCAAGGTATTTAGGTGTCTAACTCCCACTGAGTTCGATGGGTGTTAGGTGCCTAAATACCTTGGAGGAACTGGGCCCAAGTCGCTTTTGAAAATGGGACTTAGCCATCTAAATCACATAGGCCTGGCAACACTGAGCAGCACAATGCCTACCTCTGGGCCTTAGATTTTAAGTTAATTGTAGCAGAGGCCACATTTTCTCTAGCTGTAAATTGTATGGTCCCAACCACTTTTTTTAAATGCTTGACAAATAAATTGATATTCAGATGAAATTTTTGTATGTAGAAGTGAGGGGAATTGGCTGTTGATCTTGGATTTAAATAACCCTGGAAAAACGAGGTGGGAAAAAGGTGATACACATTAAAATGAAGAAATACATTATTATGACTAAAATACTTAAAAATAACTTAAAAATACTTAAACTTAAAAATAATTTGGGTTCACAGGGTTGAAAAAGGTTCCTAATGTGTTGCAATATAGCAATGGTGGAACAAGATGGCTGGTGCACTTGGAACAAAGAACAGGGAGGAGAGGAGCTTAGAGGAAAACACTAATGTATGTAACTTTTGGCATTTTGCTTATCTGTTTTTTTTGTTTTGTTTTTTGAATGTCAGTGTTCGCTCGTTTTGTCTCTTTAGAGTTGTAAGTTAGGGACTGTCTTTGTTTCACTCACTTATATGGTGCCTAATCTAATAGGGGTCTGAATATCTGTTTGGGACTTGTAGACTCTACTGCAATATAATATAAATAATAATGACAGAGTCCTTAAATGATACAGGAATGTAAATATTAAACAATATATTTTTCCAATTCATATTAAAGTATAAAAAAGCCATTGTAAAAATGCTGCCATATAACATGGATGGTACCACGTAGCAGGAACAGTCACCGAGAACTCTCACACCATTAAGTGATATTTTATTATAACATTTAACATTAGGAAATTGTCATTCTCAGCACTAAGAAACCAATCTTGCAAGCCTGACTTCAGTGAGAAATGTACCTAGAGATGGATTGCAGGACTAAGAATAATGGGGTTAATGTGGTATTATACAATTACTTTAAACATTTCTAATATCAAGAGTAAAAGGCAGGAGAGAACTGTAAATGGTCTAGACCCAATAAAATTACTTTAAAGCCATCCCAAGATAAAAGTTTGTGTTTTTCATTTAAAAAGAAGTTATTTCCAAATAATATACAGTAATTATTTTAACTAATATTCAGCTCTCTATTTCCCTTTGAACCTGCTCTAAGCCTTGATGTCTCGTTCTGATTTTAAATACTCTTTAAGGTGATATCAGCTTACAACTAAACTTTATTAAAAATCAAAAAAGCAGCCTTTGGATAGAAAGAGTTTCACATGAAAACTATACATAAAGTAAAGTGCTTAGGATTTAGTTATCAGCACTCTAGACACAAGATGAAAGATGCGGAAATATATCTCTTCCTAAAAACTAGCTTTCTGTGAAGAGGCTCTACAAACCTGGAATAAAGAGTTGCTTTCACTCCTCTGACCATATAGGTTAACAAGCCTGAAGATGATCTTTAGCACCAGCTATCTTTATTTCAGTAGCATTTTCCCTTCTTCCAATCCAGTTGAAATGTCCTCAGCAGGTAAACAAATTGTCAAAATCCTAAATTGATTGCTGGACAGTAGGTGGTATACAGTATGAATGGGTGGAGTTCCAGATTAGTACAGACTGGATAAAATCTTCAAAAGTGCCTAAATGATTTAGGAGACTAAGTCCCACTGACTTTCAGTTTTGCCCAGCATGGCACACCCCTCCCCCCCAGCTTCAAAGAGAGGCACTGGAGGTGACCACTGTCCACTAAGGGTTGCAAAAAGATGTTCCTTTTTTATGGGATTAATTTTAGCACCTGAAAATGTTCTGTCTGACAGAGCTTGAGAGAGTCAAAGTACAGTGCAAATCTGTTTTTCTTGGATCACACCGGTGAGGAGCAGAGGGTTTGGAAAGAGGTCTGGAGTGTTTCTGGGCCTGGGGTTCTACTGCATGTCCAAGAAAGCTGATGCATCTTTCTCACTGATGGATTCAGGGAGAACCTCCCTTGCAAATTATTTCCTATGAGAGAGAGACTCCATTGGATAGCTAACAGTGCTTCCAGATGGACCAGCAATCGAGAAGGAATGAATTTTCTTTGTTTTATTTTTGGAGTAAAGTCCAATTGCATGAGAAGATTCAGTGAACTACCAGCTATGCTTCTGGAATGATGGCGCCTTTACCAGTCAATTGTCCAAATAAGGAAGGCTGTGGCTTTTTCATTGACAAAGGGCAGAAGAGTATCTTTGACAAAACACTGGGGGTTGAAGCAAAGTCAAGGGACAAAGTACTGTACTGAAAATGTTCTTGAGCTAGATGGCACCTCAGGAATATCCATTGTTCTGGGGCAATTGATAGAAATGCAGAAGTTTATTGATGCTAAGACACATCTTAGTTCAACTGCAGCTTCAATGGATTGAATTATCTATACCTCACAAACAAATTGAACCACTTCAGGTCCAGGACAGAACCAGCTTCCCTTCTCTATATCCTCCATAGGAGCAGTAAACAAAAGTGTATTCCTGAGCGCC
Source organism: Chrysemys picta bellii (assembly GCF_011386835.1). Lineage (NCBI taxonomy): Eukaryota > Metazoa > Chordata > Testudines > Emydidae > Chrysemys > Chrysemys picta. Next base: position 85,467,289 of record NC_088791.1, on the reverse strand, counting down.
AGACCTGTTGTCGTGAGACAGGACATACTGGCTTCACATCTGTTGAATCCTTAATATCCTGCCATTGTACCTCTTGCGCCTAAGAGTAGTAAAAGATGGAAAAGGCACAGATCTCTCTCTTTGCTGGCAAAATTCAAGTCCACAAAACATCTTACATTGATCACCAACAATAGCCAACAATCTTCCATTATACAATCTCAACGTAATCTCTCCCATGGGTGAGAGGAAAGGTTTACATTTCCATGGCAAGACGTTACAGAGGAGAACATGCATTTTCTGCAAGAGGTATTGTAATGAAAAAGTGATTTTTCTTGTGGGGGGGGAAAGGGCAGAGTTAAGGAGCACAGGACTAGAAAAGCAAAAAGATACATTGCTATGAAAAAATTGTGGACAGTAGTTTCTAAAATGTTTATTTTCAAAAGTAGTAAAAAGTTGAATGAAGATTTCTGGGTAGTGAGAGAACTAAAAAGAAAAGGAGAAAGAAGAAAAATAATCTTAGATCTTACTTTTATTTCTTGTTACATTTGTGGGAAAGAGATGAAAGTCTTTTCCACAAATGTAACAAGGGGAAAAAAAGGTAAGTCCTAAGATTAGCCAGCTGTTCCCAGGTTCAGGTTTTGTTCAGTTCAATGAATTGACTTGCTCAATTGTGACTAAAGTAGATTACTGTTAATGGGTTTCTTGGACAACAGCACATCTTGATAACATTTTAATTTAAATGAATATATGTGTAATTTGCTTTTTGGAGTCTCTTATGTGATATTTTAGAACATCTACCCTGTTAGATGCCAATTTTTTTATTAATTGGTTTATAATTGTACATGAGTGGCTGGGAAGAGAGCAACTTTTTTTTGTTCTTGGTGCATTTATTACTTTGATTTTTAGTCTCAATTGCTGTCAGCAGGTGCAAAACGAATACTTTCCCCTTGCAGACAGGATACTATGTTTAACTTACTAACTGATATTGTGACTTTTCTCAGACTCAGGATGCCTCAGAGCATTACAGACTACATGTACACAAGTAGAACTTCACTCACCATCAGAATACAAGCACCCTTGTGGAGGCTACTCCACAGCCATTACAACACCACGCAGTAATAATCCATAACTGTTTAGAGCAGGAAATACAGAAGAAAACATTAACCAGTCAAACCCATATGGAGATTTAGGGAGAAAAATCTATCTAAAGCAAATTTGGCCAGTACACCAAGGATTATTGCCCTACTTTTTGAAAAAAAGTTCAATGGAAACGATACGTCTGTCTTGCTTAGGTACTTGTATGGCCCCATGACCACAATATCTGAGCACTTCATAATCTTTAATGAATTTATCCTCACAACACCCGTGAGATACATAGGTACTATTCCCATTTTACAGGTGGGTAACTGCAGCACAGAGACTTGCCCACAAGAAATCTGTGCCAGAGCAGGAAACTGAAAGTGGATCTTCCAAGTGCCAATCTCATTAACCACTGGCCCAACTTTCCTTCCAATTTTAACAACCACAACTGATCAGAATCTGTTTTATGTCATCCAAAGGATGCCTTTTGTAAGACACATCTAGTTAGTGTTCATCTCTTCTTGGCCTGTTCCTACAACACGACCTTTCTCCCAGATACACAGTAAGAAAAACAAGATACAAGCGATGTGGTTTAATTTGGCCATAACTTTATTAACTTAACCCAGCTGGGAACTATCTAGTGAGAACTAGGACAGTACAGGTTATCATTCTTCCTTAATTGTTTCCACCTGGAAACATCAGCCCCCCACCTCCAGTGCTACTCTGATCCCCAGGGTGGGAGGTGGGAGCACCAATCTAGTTGTTAGAGGGGGCTCTGGCCAGAGAAACAGAGTTTATAGAGCCTCTTTCTATGTACAAGGGGGTTAATGGCTTATCTGAGGCAGATCAACTGATCCTTCCAGCGCTTTCACAGCTCACCCTCCTCCCAAGTCTAAGAGAGGAGGGGAATACCACAAAAGTTGCTGCTACCCTTTTTTCCCAGCACTCCAGTCAAAGACTTTGAGGTTGCCGGGGTGCATGCTTTCCCTTTCATAGTTAATTGTATAGTGCTAAAAAAAATTTCCTCTGGGGGTACATCTACACAGCAGGTCCCAGAGTCTGGCTCTACAGACTTTGGCTTGCTCTACAGTACTAAAAATAACTGTGTAGATGTTTGGAGTCAGGCTGGAGTTCAGGGGCTGAAACCAGGTTGGGCAGGGGTGTAGAGGTAGAAAAATCAATCTTGAAATCCAACAGGGATAAATGCAATTTTTAAACACAATGGTTTCCTGAGAAATGATAAATTAATTGAACCTAAATATTTTATCATGGATAATGTTTTAGTTCACTGTTTAAGAGTTTTATGATTCTAAACCTACAGATTTGTAACCAGATCTCCTATTGAAATCAATGGGAGTGAGGTTTTCAAAAGACGTGCAGAATTCACCCTAGGATGATATCAGACTGTGCCTGCATCACAGTTAAGAAATATGCAGAACGCTACTCTCTGTTGTGCCCCATCATAGATGTAGGTTCTAGGTGACCAGTTTATCTTTAAAATACTTTTGAAGTGAAGCAGAAACTTTGAAGATTCTATCAGAATAAAATCATGTTCTCTACCAAACATCTGCATGTGCATTTGGCAGATGCCACACACCAATAATTTAAATTAAGGCATTTTTCATTCTTCTGCACTGTAATAATTTCAGGGCATTTTTTCCATTATATTTATAACCTATTCATTATGTCATTTTACTACCTAATGACGATAAATGCCAACAGTTTAGCAACAGATTCGGGTAATGACAACATGTACAGTAGTACAGAGTAATATGACCAGACCTCCACGTTCTAATTGAATATTTTTTCTGATCCTTTCTCCATTAATCTACTTTCCTCCTGATTTATGTTTAAAACCATGTTGCTTTTACCCTTTCAAAGTGCAGGTACAAAATGTTTTAAAGAAACAGATTCTGTGTCTATTGTGGAACTGGGTTTTTTCCTTATCAATATATGCTGTTTATCTGACGATGAACCATTGAATTTCTGAGGGAGGGAAGAGCACATAACCTAGACATGGCACTTAATTGGTATGCTAGCCCACACAGAGCTATCTGATTGCATTCAGTAACTGGCAGGGACAGAAAGCATTTCCAAGGGAAATAATATCTAGCTGTGAATGTGGGAATATGTGTGCAAGAACTGAACAGTAAACACTAGCCTTAATTTTAATATCTCACATTATGCAAAACTTAAAAAAGATGAGTGCTCTGATATTCGAGCAGACCCCTGTGGGATAGAAATGTTATCATAAGAATATTATCGGAACCAATGTCAAATACCCAACTGCTGTGAAAAGCACTGAGCATTTTAGTGGCATCAAACATTCCTGAATCACCATTTTCTTCAATAAAGGAAAGTATTTACCTATTAAGAGCAGCAAAAGTCTGTTTCACTGGGCTATATGACTGCAGGCAACAGTGCCTTTCAGGTTAGGCTTTTGATAGGTTAGCATTTAATGGCCTAAATAGCCCTTAAAAGCGGCAAGGTGGAAATGTAAAACCATAATCCAGCTCTAAATGGTCATTTTACAAGTGATCAGCCAAAAGCTCAGGAGTGCCTTTAGCTGTTTATGAGGCATTCCAGTTAAAATAGTTATACTAGAAACGTGTGGAGGACGAGATCTATTTAATTTTATAGTGATTTTGTTCCTCTACAAAGAAAAAAGATGGTTAGAACTACAGGAAGAGCCAAATTCTGCTCGCCTTATTCACACAAATAATCACATTGACTTACAATGGGACCGCTCATGTAAGGCAAGCAGGATGTGGCTTGAACTCTTATTGCAACCATAATTTACCATCAATTATTTTACCTTTCAAGCAGATTCTCCTTTTGTCCTTTGAGCTAATTATGTTTTAGCCAAAATGTTACTGTTGTATTTCCAAATAAAATATGCAGTAGACCAGTTGTTCTCAACCAGGGGCCTGGGGTCCCCTGGGGGGGCCATGAGCAGGTATTGGGGGTGGAGGGGCCACCAAGCAAGGCCATCATTACACTTTCTGGGCCCAGGGCAGAAAGCTGAAGTCCCAGAGCATGTGGTTGAAGTCTGGGGGCCTGAGCCCTGCCCCCCCGGGGCTGAAGCCAAAACCTGAGCAATGTAGTTTTGTGGGGGCCCCTGTGGCACAGGGCTCTAGGCAATTGCCCGGTTTGCTACCCTGTAATACCGGCCCTGACTTTTATATGCAGAAACCAGTTATTGTGGCACAGGTGGGCCTGGGGGGGGGGGTGGGGGGAGGCTCAGAAAGAAAAAGGTTGAGAACCACTGCATAGACACCAGCAAAGGTTGGACAACAGCAAAATGAAATGAAAGTTTAGAGCTGTAGTTTCATATTTAAGCCTAAAATAGCCTGCTGAACACCATTTTAACCTAGACTTCAAAGGAAATGGTAGGGAGAGATTTATATACATAGAACAATACAGACCATACATGCACGACAGAATCTTTAGACATTCAGATGTAATTATGTGGAAATCCTGACACATTCCTAAAGCTATTGCAAATGTCAGCAAGTATTTATAAACTTTGGTTTTGGGGCTTTTTTTTTCTGGATTGTGCAACTAAAGATAATTAAGTGCTTATCTGATTGGACAGTACTTCAGACAAATGAAACAAGTAAGCACAAACTGCCTGCAATATATAACTTGTTATTTAAATCCTGCCTTCATACCTGCTCATGCTGTGAGCTTTTCACTTCTTACAAGCTAAGTAAGGGCAGGCTAGGGCAGTACTTAGCTAGGACACCTCTAAGGAAACCTATGTGGTACTGTTGATGGTAGACTGACTCAGCACTTAATCAATGCTTCAACATAGTTGCAAACCCCACTTTTTTGAAGCACCTTACATCTGAGGTCTTTATCACTTTTGATAATTAAAAATCTCACTGTCCCTGGTTGAAAGAGTTGGGGTGTTAACCAGGGTCCTGGTAAATTCCAGTTTGGGTAGCTTCAACTCTACCTGTCTAAATTCCCTCTGGAGCTTTAGCTGAAAATGGAAAATTTGTTCCTTGAATCTTTCCTTTTTAGGAGTGGACTCTCCCCCAGTCTAGCACCAGTGGGCTTTGACTCTCTGTCTGTTATTACTGGATGAGGAGAATTGCCCTGGTTTGTACACTTTTTCTTCAGACTTTTTTTATTTCCTTGGATTTTTGGGGCGGTAGGAGAACCTCCACATCCTGGGGAGAGGAGTGACTCCTTTTGGCAATGTCTAGTTCCCTTGTGGATCCTTATGTTGGGAAGAAATATTATGAGCCTGATCCCCTTCCTCTGACATAAAATTAAGAGAGGAAGGCAAGAGGTAAATTTCCAGAAGAGCCCCAATCCTTGTCTTGAGAGGATAAAGAGTCTGATAAAAAGATGGGCTCTTCTCTAGGGATGATGGGAATGAGGCAGACAGCACTCTGGAAGTTTTTGCCCTTAGAGGAGGGTTGGTGCTTGGTATTGTTGAGGATTTCCAGACTTACCTCTGTAGAACCACTCAACTGAGCCTTAAAACCAGAAAAGGACCAACCAGCTGAAAATTTGAACAAGGGTATCTAAAGAGTTTCTAATTTAAAGGATTTTTAATATTTCAGATTATTCATTTCTTTAGGCAAATCTATTAGTTTTTTGGGGGGGAGGTCCAGGGCCTCCTCAGAATCTCTTCTGATATCTAAAGCTTTGAGGAGCACCCAACAAATCTCCCACTGATTACAAGTCTAATAGATTTTAAGGCCTGAAGGGACGATTATGATCATCTTGTCTGACCTCCTGCATATCGCAGTCCACAGAACCTCACTCACCCACTCCTGTAATAGGCACATAACCTCTGGCTGAGTTACTGACATCTTGAAATCATGACGTAAAGACATCAAGTTACAGAGAATATACTCTGTAGACTCTACACTAGCAAGTGACTCATGACCCATGCTTCAGAGGAAGGTGTAAACCTGCAGCTTCACTGCCAATCTGAACTGCTGGAAAAGTCTAGTGGTGATGGAAAAGATCCTTAACTGATATCATAATGGGGAGTTCTTTAGAGGATGGGTGAATAACAAACCTCTCCTTTTCTTCTAAAACTGTACATTAAGGTTTACTGGAGATACTATTTTAGAAGCGAATATTTGCCTGAGAAAAATTCAAAATGTCAGGCTGTGTCAAGGCAAAAAGGAACAGAGATAAATGGTCACCCTGCGTCATAACTATGCTTATTGCAAACTAAGCACAAGTACAGTCCCTGTATTCCATGTAGTGCCCTGACATTTCAATAGGTTAGGTTACACCTTTGAATAAAAGAAAGTTTCCATAATTAAAGGATTATAGAGATGACAGAAATTCTTAACCTTCTTGCAAAACACTTTTAAAAAGGCTGAAGGAATGCGAGATGAGATTTGTCTAAGCATAGATGTACTATACGTTATTTGTCTGATGTTTCCCTCATGCATTTTGCCATGGAATGCCCAGTAGTAAATTGGGAGAATATGCTAATCTTGGTGCATGTGGCACCCCATACTTCAAGATAAGATAATATTGTTCCTTGGGTGATTACTTTTGAAGCCAAAGGAGCAACATTTTCTCCTGGAACATCTGCATTGATCAAGTACATGCATTTTACATAGTTTAAGGTACCTTCCTGTCTTGCCCAGCAGAATCCTGGGAGTATTGTGGTTTTAAAAGGCAATTTCTTTCTATTCTATGGGCATATTAACATTTAAGAGGAAAACATCCTTATAAAGGTCTTCAGAAAATCCATTAATCCCAGACATTTTTGTCCATAGTTTCTTGCTGTCTTATCAAAGTGTCTAGCTATTGACCTATAATCCATTAATAGGATTTTTAAGAGTTCTGTTATGGTCACACTTCAGGAGACAGTGAACAGATGGGTAGGATGGTCACCTCATTGCTGTAACCTTTGCCTAACAAAGCTGATTAATTCAGCCTTTCCAGTTGATAAGGCATCACGTGTGGTTTTGTCTACAGATAATTGACTAAGATATGGGGCAGGGAGAGTCAGAGAAGGTGGACAGCAAAGTTATCTAGGTTAAATCCTTGAGACTGAGTACTAAAAGAAGAGGTGATTTGTATGGTTCAGGAAGTAAATCACGATACATTGGCGTAAGTGTATGTTAGCTTACGTTAGTATAAGCTACACAAAGGGGTGGAAGGGCAGAATGATAACTAAAAAAAACCCCAGAGAGAATAGGAAATGACTGTTTCCAGTTACTGGAGTTCTCCGAACACATTACCCTTCCAGCCTCACATTTCATTTATTATTTATCTTGTTTGTTATACTAGTGCAAACTGAGAATCAGGAGGCCATTGTGTGAGGCACTGTACAAACATGTAATGAGACACAGTCCCTGTCCCAAAGATCTTACAAACATAGGGTAGGGAAAAGAGAGAGAACATACAAGGAGAGTGAACAATGTGATGGCTGCAAACATCATGTTAGTTCTATGTTTGGTTGGTGGTTGGTGGGTTGTTTTTTTTTTTTTGCAGGGGGTGTTTGTTTGTTTGTTTTATTATTTACATCATTTCAGTGGGATTTATGTTAGAAATGGGGTTAGCAGTTTTATGCTTGGCCTTATAAGACACGAGCCATTTATAGCAGTGGGGGGTGCATGCATTTGCCACTCTTAAAACAATCAGGGACACTCCCCTGCAAACAGGCTCTCAGTTCCTCTGAACTTCAAGGGAGGCAAAATACAATAAAGCCTGAACAGGAGGGAACTGTGTAGATCTGCAGAGGATATATATATATATATTCAAAGCACTCACTCATAAATAACCTTCCTATCTTCCTCATAAACTTACCTCTATGCGCCCCTTTAGAACATATTAGCTAGAATGTCCTAATAATTTTTTTATCGTCAAGACAAACCCTAGGAGACGAAACAGTCACAAATCTCAGGAGGAGGGCTGAGGAAAAATCGCTGTGGAAAAATGTTGTTTGTTGTAGGTGTTAATGATATCCCATTTATTGTAGGGGGAAACAGAATATTAAACTCATATCTTGGCAGGTAAATGGAGGACAAACTGATTTTGAAATATTTTGTTTTACAATATACCTTATAAATATCCAATCCAGCAAACTGCTCTGCACAGGTGACGACCTGAAAAAGAGCCCTGTGCAAGTTGGAAAGCTTGTCTCTCTCTCGCTAACAGAAGATGGTCCAACAAAAGATGTCACCTCACCCATCTTGTCTCTGCACAGGTAGATATTTTTTGCAAAAAATGCCATTGAACCAAAATCACAATTGTCTGTCAAAAAACAGTTTAGATGGAAAAATTTTGACCAGCCCTAAAAAACAAAACACACCTATACAAAGGCTTTGGGTGCCTGGACGTACCATTAAAGTACAATATCCCTGGCAGCAATAAAAAGCATATATTCTGAAAGGGACAACAACTCAACTTGAAGTAGATGGCTTTTGCAGCATAGATGGGCTACTTCAGACCAAGAGGTCAGGGAGCAAATTCCATAGCCGTGGGGTCCTTTCTGAGAACACCCTGCCAGCTGCCTCTTTTATAACAAGGGGAATCCAGCTCAAGCACCATTAAGGTTATAGTGAGAGGATAAGCCATTGCCCACATAGTTTACTTTGCTCACCTCTGAAGTAGGAGTGGGTGCTATAATTGGATTTCTTTGGCAAGGGTTGTATTTCCCTGGGTCCATCAGACATATACTGGAATGGATCTGAGTATTCTTTATCCATTCTGAGCAACCGCCTGGCTTTTAAATACACCAATAACATAAAAAAAAATCATAAATGCTAGCACTATTTGGCCATAAACTGCATCCTGCAAGCAAGAAAGCTTATCTGCAGACCAAGATCTTGAAACTTATACTTTATTTATTTAAGTCGCTCTTATCGCTTATATCCATATTGTACCTTACTAACTGTAACAAAGCCAATTTCCAAGACAGAGGTTAATATTTTGGCATATTGCCATCTTCATAAGCAGAGAAATATGCAGTATTTTGAAATGTTTAACTTAGCCTTAAAACATTTACATACCTCGATTTCATCTAGGAAAACAATAAAATGTCTTTGTCTGGCAAACATAGCTGCACTCCTTGTGTTACAAACTATTAACTAATTTGTGTCCAATCCTGCCATCCACTGCATGTGGGCACTCCTAGGTACAAGTCAGTGGGACTCCACGGGGGACTGCAGCAGTGTACCCATGCACTGTGAATTGTAGGATTGGCGCCTTAAAGAATGATGCCATTTGGTAGTGGATATTTGTGTGCATTATATTATAGTGTGTGTGTGTGTGTGTGTGTGTATTAAAAGGGGAATTTTAGGAACTAGAATTTCAAGAAATATGCATAGACAAGTAATGTTGGCTAGTAAGTTATGTATAACATGTTTGGAAGGGGGAGCATTTGGAGAAATTTTGTTCTCTTTACTCAAGTGAGTAATACCACCAATGTCAGTAAGGCTACGCGTGTGAGCAAGGCAAGCAGGATTAAGCCCAGTGTCTTCATTTTAAAGCATGTAATAATCAAGAAATGAGCTTGAAAATTGGGGTAGACTTGAATATTTATTAGCACAATTATGTTTGCAACCATTAATATATTAACCACTGTTTTTGCTGCAATTTTCAAATCATTGGCACACAATTTTAGTAGCATCTTATCTTGGCTATTAGACAGACTCTCCTTAAATGGAAGTCATTAGCAAACACTCCACTATAATATTGTTTTGCATTATGTGCTCAGTGTATTGGCTTATTTTGTAAAGTAAATAACTACATACAAAACAAATCACCATACATCTAGAAAAGGTGATTTAGAAGTCTGACCTAATTTAGTCCATTTTTGTATTATGTTAACAAATATTTTCAGCTTTTCAACTAAATAGTGGAGTTTATTGTAGATCATTAACTATAGCAACTGATTATTCTCAGACAGCCACACTAGAATATGATATTTTAATCTTCTAAATCACATCAGGAATGAAATGATTATCCTGTCTAGAAATTAGTTTGAGCCATATCTTTACTGGTTCCAAGCGTGGCTCATAACTTATTTTGAATTATATTAAACTCATCTAAAGTCCTACAGCAAAAGGGAAACCAGTTCAATGCCCTGTCCTGCAGTTCTCCTTCAGGCAAACCTCCCACTGATTTCAATTTTGTTGGAGTTTTGCATTCTAAGTAGTTCAGGAACAGCACCATATCACTAGGTTTCTTTAGAAGAGCAACTTGAAGTTGCCAAAGATTTTTTCAGGAATAGTAATTTTCTTGGTCATTACCGCTCCTATATGATTTATTTGTCAGAGCTTCTTACAGAGATCCAAAATGATGCATGGTCTCACATTCTGAACTTCACTGAAGGACAAGTTCTCAGTCAACAGCTACTCTTTTCTATTTCAGTGGTTTCAAACATTTCCTTGCTGGGACCCCAAAACCACCAGCTTTGGTTTCTTGCTGAGGCCCACCCATTTCTCATCTGGTGGCTGCAAAGGACTGCGGAACTGTGGTCAAAATAAGAAAACATGGCTGTTGGGGTGGGGTTCTGTGGGGTAGCTGGGGGCTGTTAGTGGGGTGTTAGTACATCCTGAATACTATGGCTGCTGGTGGTGTTGTTGGGTAGGAATATTAAGGGGCTAAGGTTTAAGGGCATGGGAGACAGGTGGTGCTGAGTGGGGGAGGGTGCTTTCTCTTCCCCTCCCCCCCCCACCACCTGCTTAGCACTCAAATTTAGGTCAGTGCTGCTTCAAGTGGATGTGGCACTCTCCTGAAGTGCCTCTTTTCCTCCCCTAAGGCTGAACAATGTGCAGACAGGGGAAGAGTGAAGAGGTGACAGCTTCACTAGCATTAGTTAGTGGCAGTAAAGGGTCCAGGGACAGACTGAAGCAAGTCACCTCTCCCCTGGTTCCTGCTAGGCCCTGGCACCTATAGGACTTTGGGGTGTTGTTTTTTTTTGTTAATCCATGTGATTTGAAAGACACCTGTGGGCCATGCCCTACTGACTGAGAAACACTAGGGTGACAGTCTGTGCTGTGCCGTAAGAAGTGTAGCACAGAACTCGCAGCTTAGGGGAGGGGAGTGGCTAGTGTGGCTTTAAGCCACCTTTGAGACCTCCCAATCCTGGGCTGCTCTGGGACCTGGAGAGACCCTGGCATAACTTAGACAGCCCTAGGGGCCTAAGTTATGGCTGTCTCCTTGGGTTGCCGCAGCACTGCCCAGAATCTCTACTACAAGCTGCAGCTCTGCCCCCAACATGCCCCTAACTCCAACCTCAGCACATCTTCCATACCAGGTCTTGTGAGGGGATCCTTGGCAGGCAAACTTATGGCTGTCTTCCATAGAGCCTGCTCCAACATTTCTCCCCTGGCTCAGGGCTCAGGGCTCAGGCTGCTAGGCAGTACAATTGCTGTGTAGATGTTCAGGCTCGGGCTGGAGTCTAAGCTGTGGGATCCCGCGAGGGGGGAAGGTTGTTACAGTTAAGTAATAATCAAGTTTCAGGAAAGATGTAGACAATTTGGAGAAAGTCCAGAACAAAAATGATTAAAAGACTAGAAAACATGAACTACGAGGGAAGATTGAAAAAACTGGTTTTATTTAGCCTGGAAAAGACAAGACAACGTGGGGTCATGATAACAGTTTTCAAGTACATAAAAGGTTGTTACAAGAAGGAGGGAAATAATTTGTTTATATTAACCTCTAAAGATAGGACAAGAAGCAATGGGCCTAAACTGCAGCAAGAGCAGTTTAGGTTGGACATCAGGAAAAACTTCCTGTCAGGGTAGTAAAGCATTGGAATAAATTGCCTATGGAGGTTGTGGAATATTCATCATTGGAGATTTTTAAGAGCAAGTTAGACAAACACCTGTTGGGGATCGTCTAGATAATAATCCTTACTCCTGCCATCAGTGCAGGGGACTGGAGTATATGACTCTTGAGGTCCCTTCCAGTCCTACTGTCATAACTATAAAGGGAAGGGTAACAGCTGTCCTGTGTACAGTACTATAAAATCCCTCCTGGCCAGAGACTCCAAAATCCTTTTCCCTGTAAAGGGTTAAGAAGCTCAGGTAACCTGACTGGCATCTGACCCAAAGGACCAATAAGGGGACAAGATACTTTCAAATCTTGGGGGGGGGAAGGCTTTTGTTTGTGTTCTTTGTTTTGGGAGGGCGTTCGCTCTCGGGACTGAGAGGGACCAGACTTCAATCCAGGTTCTCCACATCTTTCTAAACAAGTCTCTCCTATTTCAAACTTGTAAGTAAATAGCCAGGCAAGGCGTCTTAGTTTTCCTTTGTTTTCTCAACTTGTAAATGTACCTTTTACTAGAGTGTTTATCTTTGTTTGCTGTATTTTGAACCTAAGACTAGAGGGGAGTCCTCTGAGCTCTTTAAGTTTGATTAGCCTGTAAGGTTAATTTCCATACTGATTTTACAGAGATGATTTTTACCTTTTTCTTTCATTAAAAGCCTTCTTTTTAAGAACCTGATTGATTTTTCCTTGTTTTAAGATCCAAGGGGTTTGGATCTTGATTCACCAGAAGTTGGTGGGAGGAAGGGGGGGGGATGGTTAATTTCTCCTTGTTTTAGATCCAAGGGGGTTGGATCTGTATTCACCAGGAGTTGGTGGGAGGAAGGAGGGGGGATGGTTAATTTCTCCTTGTTTTAAGATCCAAGGGGTTTGGATCTGTATTCACCAGGGAATTGGTGAAGGTTTTTCAAGGCTTCCCAGGGAGGGAATCCATTGGAAATGGTGGCAGCGGACCAGGGCTAAGCTGGTAGTTAAGCTTAGAAGTTTTCATGCAGACCCCTACATTTGTACCCTAAAGTTCAAAGTGGGGATACAGCCTTGACACCTACAATTCTATGATTCAAGTTCCCAACCCAGTGCTTTAAATACAGGAGAACATGCTCTCTTTTCTTCCAATGGTTTGTCTCATTCACTGACTGGCCTATGCCTTGAATGAGGCATGGGTCTCAGAGAGCAATATGTGATTGTGTAATTAAATACTGTATCATAATGCATATGCACAATAAAACCTACCTCTTATATTGCACTTTTCATCAATAGATCTCAAATGGGGATAAATTACTGATAACCTTAATTCTGTCATTTTCTGAGCACTTCCCTTTGTAACCTAAACTTTATTTTAATAGCATCTTTAGTTTATAATTTTCCAAGTTTATTTTTTTAAAGCAAACTGAAAATGAGAAATCCCATCATGTAGAACCACAGTGATCCTAATAGTGGTCATCAGCATAGTGGAAGCCAGAACATTTAGCTTCATAGCATGGACATCTGCCACCATAGGCGCCGACTCCATGGGTGCTCCGGGGCTGGACCACCCACAGGGAAAAATTGGTGGGTACTCTGCACCCACTGGCAGCTCCCCAACCTGCCCCCCTCGCCCCGCTCACCTCCTCCTCTGAGCGCACTGCGTGCATGCTTTTCCCCCAGCTTCCAGCGCTTTCGCCGTGAAACAGATGTTTCGCACGGCAAGCGCTGGGAGGGAGGGGGAAGAAGGGGAAATGCGGCGCGTTCGTGGAAGAGGCAGGGCTGGGGCGGGGATTTGGGGAAGGGTTCCAATAGGGGCAGGGAGGGGGTGGAGTTATCCTCATAAGAGATGTATGATTATATTAGTAGTTTTACTTAATTCCAGTTTGGGTTCCAGTTTGCTTTCAAGCACTTTATACTCTTGTACAACATGGATATTGAATCCATTTTGACTCTGCCACCAGGCAATTTAATCCAGTAGCTACACAATGAGCTCATGAAGGTTAACAGTCATGTCAGATTTTTTTTTCCTAGGGCATCCTCATGAACTTCCTACAGAAGCAGGGAAAACAATATCACATCAAATTACAGGATATTGTTCTGTTACAATATCTAGGGGTTAGAGTCTCAATCTCTCAGACATCAACAAGTGTTTAATCATCATTTACTCATTAGTGGCTTTTTTTGAATACATTATATCCCAGACAGCTATATTTTTTCTCTAAGAAACAATCCATTAGAAATTTTATTTCAGTTGTTTACTCATTCATACATGATTTAGCTCTAAGCTTTCCTTCCTCAAAGGCAAAATTGGGAAGTTGATCTAGGGATGCAAACACCACCATTTAATTCCACATGATCTATTACTGCACTTCCCCATCTGTCAAAGCCACTGACTGCTGGCATTGCTTGTAAGTGGGATTTTGGAATCCAATCATGAATTTCATCTCCCTGGGGATTCCCTAATTTTCCCCAGGTCTTCCTTCCCAGCACTAGTTTAAGAGATAAATTTTGCTATTGCACAAAGTTATTCATTTATAAACTTTTCTGCTTGGCTAGAAAGGCTCTCTTAATTTACTGGCCTAGAGATGAAGCATCATCCATTAAAGTTTGTCTTAACTTAATCAGATACACCCTCCCTTTGGAGTGTTTCACACAGACAGATACAGGCTTACCATGATAAATGTACTCTTGCCTAGGATGACCCCAAATGAACCACTACAAGCAATTTTATTTCTTCTTCTAATAACATGAGTGCAGTATTCAATCTTTGTTTGGTACATTTTGAATACAGCTAAACAATGATCTATGATTTTGGTTTTCTATGCTACATAAATTGCATATGATGTGCCTAACACGGCTACTTCTCAGGACTTCATTTTCCTTTCTGTCATTTCCAACAGGTCTCCCAACATCATTATCTCCTTGGTGCTCTATTCTTCATCTTATTATCTTTGCTACACTAATCTAAATAGTATGTATATAGTAGATAGAACAAAATGGAACAATTGTTAGTTTTAAAAAAAATTATAAACAAACAACAGTCATTTTTCAACAGAAGTCAGCAATTTTCCAACTCATCCTAAGGGGGTGGAAGTTACAGTCTTTAACTTAGTGAAAAAACAAAGGCCAGATCATCCTGTCCTGTGGTAATAAGGCATGGGAGGGACTTGAGGAAGGCCATTTTCATAAGTAGGATGAACAATTTTGCACATCAGTGTCTCCCAATTAGCCAGGTGAAAAGGGCTGGGGCGGGGGGTGGAAGGGGAGGAATTATATGTTTAAAAAGAAGGAAAGTATCTATCTCTGGTGACAAAAAGAGATCAGTGGTGTGACGTTGCACTCCATATGATTTTATGAAAATATGCTTATGAGTGTGACTATAATGTAACTGGAATATGCTTCATGCAAAAGGTCTTTTGTAAGGTATCATTATAAAGCTCATAGTTTACTGAGGGTGGTTATCCAATTGGTATAAAAGTATCATTCTTATATCTGAAACTAGAAATATAAAATATAACTCTGAGGTCCTATTGTAATTATGCAAAGTGTGGGCCATTAATGGTGGTTTGGAATCTTGATGGCTCCCATCAACCGGGAAAATTGACTGTAGATGGCTCTGTTTACTTGCAGGCCTTCCTGTGAGTTAGGCCGGGAAGAATGAAGGCTTGGGGTCTCACAGGACATGTGATCATGTCACCTGGTACTGGAATCCATCTTAAACCTGGGGCTTTTCCCTTTAGGAGGAGGGGTAGGGACCCAGAGAGACAAAGGATTCCCACCTTGTGCCAAAGCTATATAAGGGGGTGGAACAGAACAAAGGAGGCTGCAGTCATGAGAAATCCCCTAGCTACCACCTGAGCTGGAACAAGGACTGTACCAGGGGAAAGGATTGGGTCCAGACTAGAAAGGAGTCTAGACTGTGAAAGAAGCTTATTGAAACATCTCTGAGGGTGAGGTTTCATCTGTAATCAGTTTCTTACTGTATTAGGCTTAGACTTGTGTGTTTTTGTTTTATTTTGCTTGGTAATTTACTTTGTTCTGTCTGTTATTACTTGCAACCACTTAAATCCTACTTTTTATATTTAATAAAATCACTTTTGTTTATTAATTAACCCAGAGTAAGCAATTAATACCTGGGGAAGCAAACAGCTGTGCATATCTCTCTATCAGTGTTATAGAGGGCGAACAATTTATGAGTTTACCCTGTATAAGCTTTATACAGAGAAAACTGATTTATTTGGGGTTTGGATCCCATTGAGAACTGGGTATCTGGGTGCACTTTCTAAGCTGTTTTCAGTTAAGTCTGCAGCTTTTGGGGGACGTGGTTCAGACTTGGGTCTGTGTTTGCAGCAGGCTAGCATGTCTGGCTCAACAAGACAGGGTACTGAAGTCTCAAGCTGGCAGGGAAAATGGGCTCAGAGGTAGTCTCAGCACATCAGGTGGCAATCCCAAAGGTCTCTGTGACCCAACCAGTCACAAGTGGCATTTACAACATAGGTAGTACTGAGGCAGCAGTCTCATTGGCTAAATGTCCAGTTTGTGCAAGAATAGGTTGGCTTGAATCTGTGCTACTTGTAACTACTTAACTTTTAACTATTTTTTACACTGTCATTTATATAGTCTAATGGGTGGACTATCATATGCCATGGCATATCACAGTTGGTAGATAACTTCTCAGTCACTAGAGGTACTAAATATCAGCACACCAGCGCATCTGTTACATGCTATTACTCACAATGAGGACCTCCAAAGTGTTTGTAAAAGTACAGTGTTCTGTACTTATTAGACAAGCACTGTATGGCAGAGCAAAATATCACTCAACTGTAATCGGAAACAATGTACTCTGTTGGCCAGTGGTTAACCTAAATATCTAAGGCTACACTTTATCAACTAGTTTAAATCAAAACTGATCAAAATTTGTTTTCTTCATTCAAGCTTTTTAGCCACCTCACAAAAGAACCCCGAAATATAGCAGTTGATTGAGAATGCACAGGAGTGGATGGGATCAAATGACAAGAGTCTGTTTTCATGTCAAGATTGCCATCCCCCCGACACAGCAGTGTGACGACACTTGAACTGCATCTGCCTACGCTATGATTGAGGCTAGTTAGTAGTAGCAATCTCTCACTGTTATAAGGACTAAATTGGCACCAACACTAAAGGAACAAAAATCATTGTGACTGATCTGATTGGTAAGGATTCCAGTGTCTCCGCTGATTAATTTGAACAGAGAAAAAAGAAGCTAAATACTAATATTGTGTGTTGACTTGGCATTTGAATTTCTCTCGGCAGGTGCTGTATCAAAAAGCAGCGTTACTGGAGAATTAATAACACATCATCATTATAACAACTTTTTGCAAGTCTCATGAGAGTGTGTAATTAACAAGTTAAGCTGTACTTAAAATGATATAAAGTATCATTATACTCGGGATAAATAATTCCTAATTACTGAATTATTTGTCAGTAAAATTACCGAGGTAATTTTCCAAACTTTACTAATAAAAGGTTTCATGCACTATCATTTATACTGGATAGACCGAGAGCTTTCACAATTATGAAGTATTGCCTTTTAAACCTAAATCCACACTGCAAATGCTATTTAAAAAAAAATATTAACACTGGGCTAAATTCTAAGGCTATGTCTTCACTCCAAAAAGAAAAGTCTCTATACATTGAGATAGCTATCTAGAGTTAATTATCTCAGTGTAAAATCCTAGTGGAGATAAATCACAGGTAGCTTTTACCTCAGTGTAACTAGTCAAGGTCAAACCCAGCTAGGGCTACAGGGTTGATTGGCTACATAGAGATAAAAGCTACCTGTGACTTGTCTCCACTAGGATTTGATACTGGGAACTGATGACAAAAGGGTGTGGCTAGCCCAAGCCCAGCCAGAATCAATGCTTATTCAAAGGCTCCCTGAAGAGGTTACCAGGATTGACTGTGCTGTACGTTGCAGCTATGGTGGAAATTAAAGTGGCAGCTCCTCCTCTTTCCTGAGTTTTTGAGGCAGACGACAGGTAGAAATTCTGCCTGCTCTCCAGGTGGGGGGTGAATTTCCCTCTAGAGAAACAGGCTTAGCAGGCACAGGATATGGATACACAACTGGGGAATACTTTTCACCTCTTTACCCCGGCCTTCATGAATTTGGCAGATTAAATATATTTTGCTAAAGGCATATTTATAAATATTCTTTAAACTGTTTGACAAAAAATATGTAGCATCTGATCTTGTTATATTTAAACTGCAAAAATCTGTGGTTGGGGTTGCTTTTTTTTGTGTGGTGGGGCATATTGCTTTTTTTACAAGCCAATAGCTATTTTGGTACAATAAGAAAATACTGTATAATGTTAAAATATGTAGGACCCATACACATACAACTGATACACCTAAAACTTGATTATTATTTAACTGTAACAACACATTAGGGAAGACACCTGTACCTTATCTGTAAGTCATAAGTCTGTCAATACACAAAGGTGGTTCTGTACATTATATAGAAAATTGCATGCAAGAAACTTTAAAAGAATGATAAGGTTGCAAAGTCAAGTACTTGAAAGTTAGGAAATGCCAGAATTAAGGTTGTCTATGCCACACATACCCCCCACCATCCCTTGTGTGTATGCATTATGATACACTCCTTAATTCCACAATCACATACTATTTTTTCCACAGAACCCCTTCCTCATTCAGTGCACTGAATGGACTACACTTACTGAATGAGCAGTTATTCAATATTTCACTTCATCCCCATTGTTTGATGTGTGGCCCTATGCTTTATTTACTTTACACTATTCAAGCCTCACTTTGAACGCAGGATTATTAACTTCCTCATGGGATTTTCTCTAGTGCTCACCACTACAGTATCTGAGTGCTTCACACATGTTAAATAAATTGATTTTCACAACACTTCTGGGAGGTGAGGGGGTGGTATTGTTATTCCCATTTGACAGATGGAGAGCTGAGGCACAGAGAGATTAAGTCAAAAGTATCCACTAATTTTGGGTCCCCTATTTGAGACACCTCACACCTGATTTTTCAAAGAATTTAGCATTTTATATCACTTTACATTTCATAGATTCCAGGCCCAGAGGGAACCACTGTGATCATTAGTCTGACCTCCTATATAGCACAGGCCATGAAACTTTGCCAACATAATTCCTAGAGCAGAGCTTTTAGAAAAACATCCAATCTTGATTTAAGCATTGTCAGTGAATCAGAATTCACCATGACCCTGGGCAAATTGTTCCAATGGTTAATTACTCTCACAGTTAAAAATTTGCGCCTTATTTCCATGCTGAATGTGTCTAACTTCAGCTTCCAGCCATTGAATCATGTTCTACCTTTCTCTGCTAGACTGAAGAGCCCATTATTAAATAGTTGTTTCCAATATAGATGCTTATAAATAAAGCTATGAATATGTCACTGAGATAGTGGAAGTCACAGAATCTGTGACTTCCAGAGACCTCTGTGACATTGGGGTCCTGCAGCAGCCCAGCCATGGATGGCAGCAGCATTCCCCCCCCTTCCCCCGCGGCCAGCAGTGGGGAATCCTCTAGAGCTCCCCAGCCCCAGCACACGGTGGGGGACCGCGCGGTTCCCAGTCACTGCAAGCGGGGGGTGGGACCCCCCCAGCCCTGTGGACCTGCAAGCCCCATAGTCAGGGGCTCCCTCCCAGCTCCCAGCATTGGGCAGGGGTGGGGAGCCACAGCTCCCTGTTGCTGCATGCAGTGGGGCAGGATGCTGGACCCTCCTCCCACCCCATTTTGTCAGGGATGTTTTTAGCAAAAGTCAGGGACAGGTCATTGCCCGTGACCTGTCCATGACTTTTACTAAAAATATGCATGACAAAATCGTGGCCTTACTTATAAACTGAAATCCACATTAACATCTTTTGTAAGCTAAATAGATCGAGCACCTTGAGTCTATCACTACAAGCTGGGATTTCTAATCCTTTAATCATTCTTGTGGCTCCTCTCTAAATCTTCTCTAATTTATCAACATTCTTTTTGAAATGTGGGTGCCAGAACAGGACACAGTATTCCAGCAGCAGCCATACCAGTGTCAAACAGAGGTAAAATAATCTTTCCATTCCTATTCAAGGTTCCCTGATTATGCATCCTAGGACTGCATTACCTCTTTTGGTTATAGTGTTACACTGGGAGCTCATCTTCAGCTGATTATCCACCATTACCCCAAAACTTTTTGAGTCACTGCCTCCCAAGATAGAGCCCCTCCCCCCTGTGTAAGTGTGGTCTACATTCTTTGTTCCTAGATGCATACATTTACATTTAGCTTTATTAAAATGCATATTGTTTGCTTATGCACAGTTTACCAAGCAATTCAGAATGCTTTGAATCAGTGACCTGTCCTCTTCATTATTGACTGCTACCCCAATTTTTGTGCCATCTGCAAACTTTAACAGTGAGGATTTTATGTTTTATTCCAGGTCAGCATTGGAAACACACCTGCTTATTGATGATTCCCCATTTACAATTACATTGGAGCTATTGTTTAGCCTGTTTTAAATCCATTTAATGTGTGCCATGTTAACTTGATATATTTCTATTTTTTTAATCAATATATTGTGTGGTATCAACTTAAAAGTCTAAATAGATTACACCAACACTAGATTACACCAACACCCTATCTTTATCAACCACACTTGTAATCTCATCAAAAAATGTTTGTCAAATTAGTTTGACAAGATCTATTTTCCATAAATCCATGTTGAATTGCATTAATAACATTACCTGCCTTTAATTCTTGATTAATCAAGACCTGTATCAGCTACTCTATTATCTTGCCCAGGATCATCAGGCCGACAGACCTAAAATTACCTGGGTCATTCTGTTTACCCTTTTTAATCATTGACACATCATTAGTTTTCTTTCAGTCATCTGGAATTTTCCCAGTGGTCCAAGACTTACTGAAAATCAACATTAATTGTCCAGCGAGCTCTTCAGAAATTCTTGGATGCAAGTTACCTAGACCAGTTGGTTTTAAAAATGTCTAATTTTAGTAGCTTCTGCTTAATATCCTCTAAAGATACTAGTGGAATGGAAAGAGTATTATCACCATATGAGACTATATCTTCTGTTTTTCCCCCCAATACAGAATAGAAATATTTATTAAACACTTGTCTTCTCTGCATTATTATTGATTCTGCCATTTCCATGTAGTAATGGATCTATACCATTGTCAAGATTCTTTTTGTTCCTAACATATTTGAAAAACTCCATTTTGTTGTTCTTAACTCTGCTGACCATGAGTTCTCCTTGTGACTTTTGCTTCCCTTATCATTTTTCTGGAATGGACAACTTCTGATCTATATTCATTACTCTTTCTTCCATTTCTTCTATATTATTTGTATAGCTACCTTTACTTCCCTTCTAACAGATTGGTTTTTAACCATTATGGCTTTCTTCCTCAGTTGTGGGATTGTGACTTTTTGGATATCTAGTAAGTAGTTCTTATATTATTCCCAATTATAATTCAAATTTTTCAGATTAAATTCTTCTTTGCAACTGTTTTGGCTCATAATTGTTTTCAGCTTTCTGAAAGCACAGCTCCCATTAACTTCAGCTACAGCTGTGAGTTCTCAGCACTTCTTCAAATCAGACCTCAGGTGTCTCACGTGAGGCAACCAGAAAATAAGAGCCCTCTGTCAGAGGCGAGGTTAAAATCCATTCTCCAGGGCAACATTCAGCTGCCTAAACCAGGAGGCCAGCCTTTCTCTTCCTACAATCCCATTTCATTCACATTCACTACTTCCAACTTCTGCAACAAATGAGGCAGGGATCCTACCAATACCTAGATCCCATCCTCTATCCCTCATCCCAGTCTTTGTCTGCTCCTCAGCTCCACATCCCAATCCTCCCCTGACCCTCCAAAACTCCTTATTCCAATCCCCTGCCATCAGCTCTACAACTTTTGGTCTGTCAGCAGCATATGACACAGTCTGGAAGGATGATCTGCTACCGAAGCCGGCCCCTGTGTGTGGATTCTCAGGCTTCTGAACACTATGCTTAGAGGCTGAACGATGTGCATATACAGTAACTCCTCACTTAAAGTTGTCCCAGTTAACATTGTTTCATTGTTACGTTGCTGATCAATTAGGGAACATGCTCGTTTAAAGTTGTGCAATGCTCCCTTCTAATGTCGTTTGGCAGCCGCCTGCTTTGTCTACTGCTTGCAGGAAGAGCAGCCCTTTGCAGCTAGCTGGTGGGGGCTTGGAACCAGGGTGGACTGGCAGCCCCCCATCAGCTCCCCACTCCCTTAAGTTCCCTGTGCAGCAGCTGCCTGCAGTTCAGCTGTGTCCCCCCCCCACTGCCATGTGCTGCTCCTGCCCTCTGCCTTGGAGCTGCTCCCCGAGACTCCTGCTTGCTGTGCGGGGGGGAGGGAAGGAAGATGGGGGCTAATGTTAGGATGTCCCCCTCCCTCCTGCTCCTGCACCCCGCTTACCCCATCTTCCATAGAGCAGGGGGGACAGAGGGAGCTTTCAGCAGCTGCGGTCTCAGCAAGCTGATCTAATTAACAAGGCACAGTACTTAAAGGGGAAATGCACATATATCTCTCTCACACATACGGTGTGTCTCTGTCTGCGATGTCTCCCCTCCCTCCATTCCTACTGCCTTGTGGAGTGAGACAGTTAACCCTTGAGGGCTCAGCCAATTGCTAGTTCATCATTTAGCAGTAAGGGAAATATCCCACCCTCTGACTCCTCCACCTCAACCAAGCTTCACAATCATCATCACTGTGTACCAGTATTAAATTGTTTAAAACTTCTACTGTGTGTGTGTGTGTGTGTATATATATATATATATATATGTATAGGGGTCAGGTTCCAGGGAAATTTTTTCACCAGATATTAAGCAGAAGCTACTAAAAAAATTTCCCTGGAACCTAACCCCCTCATTTACATTAATTCTTGTGGGAAAACTGGATTCGCTTAACATCGTTTCGCTTAAGGTCACATTTTTCAGGAACATAACTACAATGTTAAGTGAGGAGTTACTGTACCTTAGAGGTCAAACCAGCAAGCCATGCACTTTGAATAATGAGCTACCAAAAGGCTCTGTACTTATTCTGACATTCTTCAATGTATGCCTGAAATGATAGCTCAGTACTTTGTGTATGTTGATGATTTGGCACTTGTAACTCAGGTCCATAGCTTTAAAGAACTTGATGTGACCCTTACATCAGACCATAAGATCCTGGAGGAGTACTTCCAAACATGGGAGCTGAGAACAAATCAGTCTGCAGTCTGTACTTTCCACCTTGACAATAGAATCGCACAAAACACTCCGTCAATTTTTTTGGTGAAGCTATGTGTTATGACCCAAAACCAACATAGCTTGGTGTCATTTTTGACTGTACACTGACCTTTCATGACCACCTCAAGAGAGCAGCCTCTAAAGTGAAGACTCATGTCAACATTATTCAAAATTTGAGGGAACAAGCTGGGGATAAACTGCCCCAGTGCTATGAACATCGGCTTTGGCCCTGGTGTCGTCAGTGGCAGAGTACTGTGTGCCAGTGTGGACAAGAAGCTGCCATATCCAACTTGTGGATAGGCAGCTGAATCAGACCATGTGAATCAGCACAGGAACTTTAAAATCAACACCTCTACGAGTCATTCTGTATTAGCAAACAGTGAACTTCTGTCGAGATAGAGCCACATCATAAGAACTTAAATGCGTCGAAGACCCAGAACTTCCCATCTGGCAGATTATGGATAACATACTCCAACAATGCCCAGAACTGTGAAAATCACTATGGACCACATGTGACCACATATCTCTGAATCCAGCCAGGGAAGGGCAAAGTATCTGAACCTCATTTACTATTCCAAACAAGCAGATTGTTTCTGACCCAACAAGCTGCCTTCCCAGTTTCCACCTGCCCCGCAGACTTTAGACCAGTGGTTCTCAAAGCCAGTCTGCCGCTTGTTCAGGGAAAGCCCCTGGCGGGCCAAGCCAGTTTGTTTACCTGCTGCGTCCACAGGTTCGGCCGATCGTGGCTCCCACTGGCTGTGGTTTGCCGCTCCAGGCCAATGGGAGCTGCGGGAAGCGGTGCGGGACGAGGGATGTGTTGGCTGTCCTTCCTGCAGCCCCCATTGGCCTGGAGTGACAAACTGCGACCAGTGGGAGCCGCGATCGGCCAAACCTGTGTATGCGGCAGGTAAACAAACCGGCCCGGCCCGCCAGGGGCTTTCCCTGAACAAGCGGCGGACCGGCAAAAGGCATGTCTCTGATAGCAGGGTGCCCTCCCTCCCTTGCCAAATTTCAAATCACTGCTCCAAAGCATGGAAGCACTAGAGCATCTGAATGAAATGCTTGTAAGACATTTTTTAAGATGGGAGGAAACAATGTATTGGTCCCCAAACTCATTCTTTGAAATGGCTGAACCATTTTTGCTAAACTAAAATAAATGTAAAAATAAATCAGCATCAGGCAGACACTGAACATGGAAAATTTCAGCCTAAACAGTTCAAAGTTAGCAAAGTTATTAGCAACTGAAAATCGGGTCTTATCATGTAAAGTGTACAAAGGCTTTGCTACCTGTGCCGTTTATGCTTATAACAAGACTTAGCTCTTATATAATGCTTTTCAGCCTTCGATTTCAAATCACTTTATATACATTTGTGTGGCCCCTATTGGTTGGGATATGTTTTCACTACAAAAGAGGCATGTTCTTAACTTGGTTAGTGATACCCATAGAATTCTTTTCAAGACTTGTGAGACATGGCAGATAACTTCCTCAGTGGGGAAGTGCAGAGGCAATTTCATGAGGGTGATGCATGAGACTCAAATAGTTTATTAATGTTAGAAAATCCTTGAGACTGGGATTAGTCCTTCTACACACACTGCCGGGGAGTTTCGTCATTAAAATGTACGTTAACAAGATTCTAGTGTCAATTTGTCTGTGCTCTTGCCACGGAGCTCCAATACGCCTGTCTCTGAGTAGCACTCTGAAGCAGAGCAGTGTGTACAGTTAGGCATCTTCAGTATCTGCAAGTTTTTAATAGAACAAGACTTCACAGCTGAAGTGAGAGCAGGAGATCTTTCCCCAGCTGCTCCTCATTACCTGATGTTAAATGTATTTTGATGATGCACTGGCTCATCAGTGTTGAGCTGGTAAAAACAAGTGACCTTCAACCCATCTTGCAACATCTAAGCTGGACCCATTACGTTGTCTACATAAACACTTGACATTAAGTCACCTACTTCTTCCAGTGACAACAGAGGACAGCGAAAATTGAAGTTAAAAATTGATTCACAGACACATATGCACATCCCCAAGCATTCATTTGACAGGAAGCCTGGAAAATGCCAGTGATGTAAGGGTTAAGAACATTTCTGACAACATATAGTGAAGTTCAATTCTTCTATCAGCACCGAGTGATATGAATATAAATGTCTGGGCATTTTTAGAAAACCTCTCTTCATAGGTTCTATTGTAATGATAGAGAATTGCATTGATACACCAGGGGAGGTTTAGAAGGAATGTGACACTACCGGTAAAAATGTGAACTGAAACAAAAATTACTCAAGAAAGAAGCATCTACAACCTTTGTTTCAAAGAATCTGCATTAAGCCTGAAGAGAGCAAATAATAAGCAATGAAAGGAGTCTTTGTTATGCAGTGATTTCAAAGCTCTGCCAAAATGTCAAATAATCCATTTAATCAATCAGAAAATTAAAGAATGTTGTAAATTCTCAAGGTAGCTTGAGGTTATAGCTCTGCCAAGTAATTCCACTACTTGTGTCAAACTTATGTCACAATACCAATTATTTAATAATTCATTTTTGTCTAACTGCACTGATGTAAAAATACAATTCAGTTTCCAGATTATTTGCAGCTGTGCTCAGATTTGAATCCAGCACACGCTACTCTAAGGAGAGTTTACATCAACTGCTTGGACCACTGCTGTAATGAATTTGATTTTTATTAGCAAACCACACCCATCAGAAGTGCTTGTTAACTGAAGAGAACAAGAAAAGTATTCCTTAAAACATAGCTTCAAGTGATCATATTACAGAAGGGAGGCATAATCTGCTTTGTCAATGTACCTTTTGAAATCAGTGGTAAACACCCATTCTACCCTAAGACCAGGCCCTCCAGGAATGCTTACATTTCTAAATAATTTACTCATTTATTTTAAGAAAGAATGTATATCTGAGTCTTGTAACTGTCAGAATCCTAAACTAGCCTTTATACAATACGCCGAGTAACACTTTTATTATGCACTGAGCCCCCGACTTGGTAAGGCAACTCCCATCTTTTCATGTGCTGTGTATTTATACCTCTCTACTGTATTTTCCACTCCATGCATCTGATGAAGTGGGTTTTAGCCCATGAAAACTTATGCCCAAATAAATTTGTTAGTCTCTAAGGTGCCACAAGTACTCCTCATTGTTTTTGCTGATACAGACTAACACGGCTACCACTCTGAAACTTTTATTATGAGAAATCTCCTGAAAGGAACTAGCCTCAAATAAATAAATATTGGCATATAGACAATTTTTATTTTCATGTGTATTTTTTAGTTTATTTTTGCACTATCCCAAAGGGCAAATTGTACAGACTGGTTCCCAAAGTGAACTGTTGCTTCTAACATCCCCAATACAGTTACAGTTCTAATTTGTCAAACCTTTAGTTAAATACAAATCGTCTATTAAAATAAAAGGGTCAATGAGCAGTTCAGACTCAGTAGTATATATAAATTATCATAACTGTTGACCACCCAAATACTCCGCTACTATTGCCACAAAATAAAATTTCCAGCCTACTTTTCCCAGGTCTTCCCCCCCCCCCCCCCGCCGCAAGCTCCCTTCAACTTTAAATTAGGTTTTGTTATCCAAACATTTCTGAATATGTTTCCAGGGAGTTTCTATTTGAACGTGTATTTGTTAGTTGCATGGAACACATACTGTCTTCGTATTACAAGATGGCTATAATCAATCCTTCCTCCCACACAAAAAATACCCCCAAAATGGCACTACAGTCAGAAAAGAGCCATAAATTCTGACAATTGCATAACTCCGCTTGAATTTTTAAGGGAAACCATTTCAAAACCAAACAAAGCCTGACCTGAGTTCATAGCAAAACTCATAATTTGTCCCAATGGCAAAAATGAAAGTGAACCTAAAACTGTAAAATACATGCATTGAACATATTTAATAGCAATATTACCCCCGTCCTAAGGTGTTAATGGAGAATGGGATTGTCTCTATAAAAAGCCAAAATAAATGTTAATTGAAAAATAACAAATGCACATGTGGTGATAAAAGTTGTTCGTGCCTTCTATTAACTACAGTGGTTCCCAAACCTTTTTAGTTGGAAGCAAACTTGCTACAGGTTGGTTGATGGTTGCTCCATCTATAGAATCCCTCTCCCCGTTACTCTTATCTGATCCAACTACTGTGCCTCTACTGTGCCTCTACCTTTTTATGTCCATTCCCACCCCCTCATTTCCCTTTATGTCTCTATTCGTTTTTCCCCTCTAATTTTTAATTCATTTTTCATGTCTTTCTTTCTGTTTCCCCCTCCCCACCCATTCTCTCATGACCGGCTTTGTGCTGCTCAAGGCTGGGGTGGCATCAGGGCCGGCTCCAGGCACCAGCAAAGGAAGCAGGTGCTTGGGGTGGCCAATGGAAATGGGTGGCACGTCCAGGTCTTCGGTGGCAATTCGGTGGCGGGTCCCTCAGTCCCTCTCGGAGCGAAGGACCCGCCACCGAATTGCCGCCGAAGAATGAAGCGGCGCAGTAGAGCTGCAGCCGAAGTGCCACTGACCGTGGCTTTATCTTTTTTTTTTCCCCCCGCTTCGCTGCTTGGGGCGGCAAAAAAGCTGGAGCTGGCCCTGGGTGGCATTCACTGGTAGCGCTACAGGGAGCTGTGTGCTGTGCTGTGCATTGTGAGAGCAGAGATACAAAGTTCAGGCTGGTGAGCTGCTTCATGATCCCGTAGCCCCATAAATGCGATCTGCTCCTGCGTCTAGTTTTATTAGGGACCTCCATAGCAGCCACAGTGAGTGTTACAGGAGCACATTTGTAGGGGCCAGTTGGACTGGATCCAGAGCCATGCAGCTTTCCCCAACTCCACTGCTCCTTTCCTCTGCCCTACATCCCTACAGCTCTCTCTCATTTATCCCCCACATCTTTTGGACTAGTCTGGCTTCCACCGGAGAAGGCCACTACTTTGATGATATCAAAAATGACCTACAGTAACCTGTTGAAACTGTACATACAAGTTGAGAGCTACTTGGGGCTGTCTTACACTTACACATCACAACTTTTCCAATAATTCATGCCAAATTTGTTTAGTTTGGCTTGTTCTTGCTTTGATTACATGTAGACACAAACAATCTCCTAACACTGACAATTTTCTTCAAATGCATATTTGTTTCCAGCTGGAAGAATAGCAAAGACCAACGAGAAGCACTTTTACATTTTTCTCATTCTAATTACTTGGAAAACTAACATATTGAATATGAGGCATAGAACTGGAAGGGACCTCGAGAGGTCATCTAGTGCAGTCCCCTGGACTCAAGGCAGGACTAAGTATTATCTAGGCCATCCCTGACAGGTGTTTGTCCAACGTGCTCTTAAAAATCCCCAATGATGGAGATTCCACAACCTCCCTAGGCAATTTCTTCCAGTGCTTAACCACTCTGACAGTTAGGAAATTTTTCCTAATGTCCAACCTAAACCATCCTTGCTGAAATTTAAGCCCATTGTTTCTTGTCCTATCCTCGGAGGTTAAGAACAACAATTTTTCTCCCTCCTCCTTGTAACAACCTTTTATGTCCTTGAAAACTGGTATGTCCCCTCCCCATCAATGAGAGCAGGTAAGAACAATACCTGTTATCCCAAATGAAGTTTTATAGTCTTTATGAGCTAACCAGTCGTCTGTAGGGGTTGTTCTGATGGTACTTTGATACAGTTTCAGAAGTGACCTAGAAGTATTATAATGTAAATTACATCATAGCAAAAGTTTTAGTTTTATGTGATACATGAGCAGATAGTTGAGGTGTAGCAATCTAGAAAGAAAAGCTTCACATCTCTATTCACAGAAAGGAAAGACTAAAATTAACTGCAATACTTGCTAAATTGTCAAATTATAAGCAGGGTGGATTGATTTAAATCAAAGTGATTTTAATCATGATTTAAATCAGCAAGCAGGAAGCCTTTATTTAAACAATTGATTTTAATCTCATTTTGTATATGGACTTTTTAATTATTTCCATAAAAAAAGGTTCACTCTCATTGCCTGGAATAATCCTTAAAACATGTTGATTTGCAATCAAATCTAGCATTTACATTAAATTTGATGTTTCTTTTTGTTAACTAGAATATACCTTGTCCATACACATTTCTTTAAGCAATCACCTAGCTTAACATACATGTAAAATTAATCTGAATACATTTGTTTATGTTTGAAAATGGTCAATGTTGCATTTCTTATTTACTAGACAATTTTTTACTTGGGATTTGTGTCAAGCTGCCTTTGGATGGAAATTGGAATTCAATTCAAAATGTAGAAAAACAAAAAGCATTTAAAAAAAGCAAGTCTATCAAAACGTTTTATGTTTAAAACTAACTGACTTATTAAACACAAGAAATATTAACTATGGTTTGTGAATTGACAAATTGTTTCTGGTCACCATGGGCCAGATTTTCAAATGATTTTAGATGTCTAAAAAAAGCAGACAGCTACTTAACACCCATTGAAACAAATAGGAATTAGATGCCTATCCTGCTTCTTAAGTGCTTTTGAAAATCCCACTAGGCACCTATCTGCATCTTTAGGTGCCTATATTCCTTTCCATCTTCCATTACAAAGAATACTGGATACTGAAATCAGCCCCAGAACAGCAAGAGAGAAAGACACATTCTGGCATCTGATGAGAAGGGACATAAATCCAAAGACTACATTCCGACTCTTAAAAACTTACATTTGGTCTGTGTTAAATTATGACTGTGAAACACAGACGTTCAAACAATCAGTAATAAAGAAATTACAGTCCTTTGAATTATGGTGTTATAGAAGAATTCTGAAAACATCATGGAGAGACACATAACCAACAAAAAAATACTGGAGATGTTTGGGCTTGGCAAATGCTAGTCGGAGATCTTATGAAAAAATAAAGATTTGATTTGCAGGGCATATTTTAAGGAGTTCAAGCAGATGAGGAATGTTTACAGGCACTGGAAGGGAAAGTTGATGGCAGAAGAACACGAGGCAGAAAAACAAGGTCTTGGATGGACATGTAGTATCTTGGGTGGATCAAAATGACTAGTAATCCACAAAACTTAACAGAGAATGTACAGAATGGCCTACCACAGTTGGAAACCTCTAGTAATGAAGATGTCACATAAGAAGATGATCCTTTTGAATATCTGGCCTCATGTCCTTCAAGTTTTCAAAATTACTGGTTTTCATCCTCTACCAGATCGTTTTTATTCATAAATTGGAAGAGGAAACAAGCTTTCCTGACTTTTCAGCTCCAAATTGGCTTCTCAACTTTGAATGAATTAATCCAAATGATGAAAATACTCTCTCTAAAACTGCTAAACTGAAACTAAAAGTAGTTGAGGCAAAAGATTTTCTGCACAACAGAAACTGAAAGTACTTAAATTTGGAAAAATGTAAATACCAACATTTGCTCCATTGTAAAGACTGAAAATAATAAATATATTTAATATAATACATAACATTGTGAAATATTTAGAAGGCTTGAGTTGTCCTCAAAAGTAAAAGAGGTTTTCCTCTGTTTTTGTATATAATTAAAAAAGCAATACCCCTTAACTCATTAAAATTTGAGGATGGTTCATTCATGCAGCATTTTTAATTGTTATTTATTTACATTATTTTAATAGATTATAGTAAATTTAGACCCTAACATAGGTTGTGATCATTTCAAATTTAATTTTAAATGGGATTATTTGTATATACATATTAAATAAAATATTGATTTAAATTAAAGAAATCATTGATTTGTATCCACTCTGTGAAGGGGTAATTCACGAAGATTACAGAGTAGATATACATATTATATATCATACACATTATTTTAGAAAATGATTTAAGCAATATAAAGTTTCACTGTTAAATAATGCCAAGAGCAGTGTCATATCAAGCTTACAATGTAGCAACACCACTCAAATTAAACCCATTAATGAATAAAAGTCACTGAATAGACAAATCATAAAACTTCGGATCAGTATTTTAAATATGGTATATATATTTTATCATCAGTCATATAACTGAGATACCATATCAGGGGTCGGCAACGTTCGGCATGCGGCTCGCCAGGGTAAGCACCCTGGCGGGCCGGGCCAGTTTTATTTACCTGCTGACGCGGCAGGTTCGGCCGATCGCGGCCCCCACTGGCCGCGGTTCACTGTCCCGGGCAAATGGGGGTGGCGAGAAGCCACGGCCAGCACATCGCTCGCCCGCGCTGCTTCTTGCCACCCCCATTGGCCCAGGATGGTGAACCGCGGCCAGTGGGGACCATGATCGGCCGAACCTGCCGTATCAGCAGGTAAATAAAACTGGCCCGGCCCGCCAGGGTGCTTACCCTGGCGAGCCGCGTGCCGAACGTTGCTGACCCCGTACCACATGAACATTTTGTTATATAGTGAAGCGCCTAGTTTTCCAGTATCTAGCCAGTATAGGGGTTTGGATGGGTTGGGGGGATGGAAATTATTCCAGGCAAGATACAGGTAATGATAGTAGGGCAATGAAATAACAAGGTAGTATCAATGGCCAGAATTCACCCCTTCAGTCTGCATTTATATGGATATTTGCTATGCACACACCCCTCTCCCAGTATGGTCCTTCAAGCCATTAACAATGCCTTTGTTACATCCGGCTTGGATAATTGTAATGTATTCTATATGAGGTTACCCTGAAAGGCTGCTCTGAAGCTACAGCTAGTGCAAAATGCAACTACCCTTTATTTAGTGGTGTTGGTGTGACGTTGCATTCCATATGTTTTTATGAAAATATACTAATGAGTGTGAATTTAATGTAACTGGAATATGCTTCATGCAAAAGGTCTCTTGTAAGGTATCATTACAAAGCTTATAATCTACTGAGTGTGGTTATCCTATTTGTATAAATGTATCATTCTCGTATCTGAAACTAGAAATATGAAATATAACTCTGAGGTCCTATTGTAATTATGCAAAGTGTGGGCCGTTAATGGTGGTTTGGAATCTTGATGGCTCCCATTAACCAGGACAATTGACTCTGGATGGCTCTGTTTACTTGCAAGCCTTCCTGTGAGTCAGGCCGGGAAGAATGAAAGCTTGGGGGTCTCACAGGACATGTGACCATGTCACCTGGTACTG
This sequence comes from Chrysemys picta bellii, assembly GCF_011386835.1. NCBI lineage: Eukaryota > Metazoa > Chordata > Testudines > Emydidae > Chrysemys > Chrysemys picta. The sequence goes on along the minus strand of NC_088791.1, from coordinate 85,435,146 downwards.
GAATCCATCTTAAACCTGGGGCTTTTCCATTTAGAAGGAAGGGTGGGGACCCAAAGAGACAAAAGATTCCCACCTTGTGCCAAAGCTATATAAGGGGGTGGAACAGAACAAAGGGGGCTGCAGTCATGAGAAATCCCCTAGCTACACAAGGACTGTACCGGGGAAAGGATTGGGCCCAGACTAGAAAGTAGTCTAGTCTGTGAAAGAAGCTTATTGGAACATCTCTCAGGGTGAGATTTTATCTGTAATCAGTTTCTTAATGTATTAGGCTTAGACTTGCATATTTTATTTTATTTTGCTTGGTAACTTACTTTGTTCTATCTGTTATTACTTGGAACCATTTAAATCCTACTATTTATACTTAATAACATCACTTTTGCTTATTAATTAAACCAAGGCAAATAATTAATACATTGGGGAACAAACAGCTGTGCATATCTCTCTATCAGTGTTATAGAGGGCGAACAATTTATGAGTTTACCCTGTATAAGCTTTATACAGAGTAAAACGCATTTATTTGGAGTTTTGATCCCATTGGGAACTGGGTATCTGGGTGCTGGAGACAGGAGAACTTCTTAAGCTGTTTTCAGTTAAGCCTGCAGCTTTTGGGGGACATAGTTCAGACCTGGGTCTGTGTTTGCAGCAGGCTAGCATGTCTGGCTCAACAAGACAGGTTCCTAAATCCCAAGCTGGCAGGGAAAACAGGCTCTGAGGTAGTCTCAGCATATGAGGTGGCAGTTTACAAGGGGGGTTCTGTAACCCAACCCCTCACTGTTGGCCTCAGAGAGTACATTACACTTTCTTTCAGAGATCTATATTGGCTTGTTCTTCACTTCCATGTGAACTTCATGCTGTTTTTAGTGATTTAGAAAGACCTATAGGATAGTGTTTAAATCCTGGACACTTATAAGATTACCTAACATGAACGCTGGATCACGACTTATTTACGTATTTTGAACAGCATGAAATATTGTTGATATTAAATCATTATTAATAATAAATATTCTGATAGGTCACACTAGGTAAGAAATACATGCTGGACGCTGTCAGCATGCAGAACTTGCATTTACATCAATAGATTTTCTGTGAGCCAAATAAATATAGACTAGAGCTAAAAGTCTTTATATTTCAGATCCCCAGTAAACTTTTTTCAAATTAAACTTGTGTTTCTACTGGAGAAGGCTGGGAAGCTCTAGCCTAAGTAATACTTTTCCTAGGTTCAGGCTCAGTAATTAAACTACATGTAATAGACAGAATGTGTACACTTATGATATAAAAAACAATGTTCAACAACTTTCAGTCAGCTTTGAATTTAACATTTCACCCCAATGACAAAACATTCCTTTTTTCCGACAAGAGACCACATTTCAGAAAATTGACTTGTTACTCAAATTGACACCAAGGAAAATACTTTATTTGCCATCAGGCAAGGTGTCGCCTCGGACTGGAACACTGAGCCCTTAGAGTGTAAAATTAAAAGATGGATTCTGATGCAGACCTAAAGGATTCATGAACAAACAAATCCCTTCCTTTGGGGGAACCAAACAAATATCCACATCCTTGCCAGAGATGTGGGGGGAAATAATTGGGTGAAAATAGTAAATTCTATACCGTAGTTACCCACTTCCTCTCTTCCACTCCCCACAATCCCTTCTGAATGGATTACTAAGGTATCCCAAAATTGTCCAGTTTGAACTTAATTAAAACCTACATCTACAAGATAACCAATATTTTGCTAACCCCTGGGATGGTCACTTAAAATTAGTTTCATTCCCTATCCACGGGTGAGTTATTTATAAACCACAATCACAAACAAGTAAATACAAGAGACTCTCTGCTGGTGTAACTCCACTGACATCAACGGAATTATGCCAGCAGACAATTTGGCCCATGTATGTTACAGAAAGGGGAAGGTGCCATAGTGAAAAGATACTATAGGGTCATTCTGGTAGCTTGGTCACAGGAACTAATTTAAGATTAATGTTGTTTCATTATTTTATAACTCTCTTGGCATTCCTCTGTATTTATTTCTGTGGACAGCTTTGTAAGTTTAATTTGGGGGAACACAGCATAGATTTTCTTTAGGTAGATCCAGGAAACCACCACTCTCACTTTTTAAATTTTGTGCTATATCTCAAATGGCACAAACAAACCTGGCAAGGTGAAACCTTCTACCACTTACAGGAAATACACCGTCTTCTTCCTATTGCATAAACCTGCTCCATGTGTCAAGAAATGTATATGCATTTTTCTAAGAGTGTCTGTATCCCCTTCTGTGCTCAATCCACAGAGAACGAGAGCCTGTTACATGCCCCAGCTGTAGCGCCTGCCCCTTTAGCTCAAGCTGCAGGTACTTTCTGCTCCGGAAGTCCTGAGTTCTGCCCCTCTTGTTGACAAAAGATGGAGAGAGGCCATTACATGTACTGAGGATTATACTGCACTCAAAGCAGAAAGTGTCAACCTTGGATTACCATAGTTTTGCACTACACCAGATTGCCTATTTAAAAATGACATATTTTTACTCAACAAATCTGTACCCTGTGTGTTTTCAGAGTCACGTGTACTTAACTTAATGACAAAAATAAGAGTTCACGGCTTTTCACCCTGTAGAGCCAAAACAGCTAAGAGAGACTGATCTGGATTCTATTCATTCTTGTGAGAGTCATCAACAGATTTATTTATGAAGTTCCAATTAGTCACACCTGTGCAAACCCACTGAGAGCAATGTTTTTGCATAAGCATTGCTGAGGATATAATTTGAAAACAATGGTGGTAGGGGGTTGTACTGCTGTAATTGAGGGTATAATTTAGCCTAAAAAACCCTTTGTTACTGGTGATGCTGAGTGTGTAAAGGAAAATACTCTGCTTTATTTTCAGATCCCAAGTTCAGTCTGCAGGGTTGGCAGTTAGAAAAAATATATTTGTACTTGAAAACTGAGCACATTTAGATCTTAGATCATTTGGAGGCAATAAATATAGAGCTCCATAATGTCATTTGTACAGTTAATTTTCAGAGTATAAGCACACATACATTAAGAGAGTCTGCCCTGTGGTACTGAAAATGAAAACAAATCCTCAATTTGCATATTATTTAGAAGTGACAAAAAAGAAATTCAACTAAAATTTATTCTTAGGCAGGGAATAGGGAGGAAGAGAGAAAAAGAGGCTAATATGTTAATGATTAGTCCATTTGAAACAATCTTCTTCCAGATTACCAAAAATGAGCTGCTATATCCAAAGTACATTCTGAAAACATTTGGGGGTAAATGATGAAGACAATTTTTTTTATCTGTATAATTTTTCTTCTATTTTGGTTAACAAGCTCAGTTTACTCTCTAGGTAGTACAACCTCTATAATCTTGGTAGCAATTTCATTAAAACACAAGGAAGCAGATATTTTGTCTTTTAATAGAGGTCTGATTGTAACTTGCTTTGCAAATTCCACAACTATTGCTCCACAAGACAGTAATGATATAAACAACCTCTAAGATCTTTGTAAACCAAAACGATAATTACCAAATGCAAACTGCACTTGTGATTTAATTAAGGTTAACATATTTGGGGTGTTATTTTATTCACACTGACAATTATTTAAAAAAAAAAACATGTAAGTTACAAGTGAGAAACCTATTGAAATACAGGGGGAAATATCTTTTCTACTTAATTGTCGCCAGTGTTTTATATCAGAATAAGATTTGCCTATTTATAATTAATGGAAGTATAACCCTTTTTTGAAAACAGACAAGAAATCCACAGTTTTTCAGAGAAATAAAAGAGGCAAAGTAACAAAAATATTTTTATTAATTTGCATTAGAGAAGGAATACAGAAAGAAGACTGTAAAAATAAATTAGTTATATAAGAATGACTCACATTCACAGAAGTGTCCCACAAACAAAATGACACCCAAGACAGAAAGATATACAAAGATTGACAAAACTTGGATAGTAAAGCAATATATGGGATGTTGGCACTATTATGAACATTCTCACAGGTGATTTTTCTGCCCTCGGAGCTATAATCCCTTGTTTTATTTCCAGAATAGGAAAAAAAAGAGAAGAGAATGTATATTTTCAGAAAAACATGTCAATAGAAAAAGAATTATTATTTACATGCTAGCTCATCATTCAGGTCTATTATTGAGTGTGGGAGTAAAAAAACCTGGACCATGGACTAATGGGATACCTTAGTTTGTTTCATTCTTAATTTAGGTAGCAATAACATGAATTTGGAAATTCACAAGTTGGGTTTTTGTTTCGTTTTGTTGGTTTTTTACAGTATTAACTAATTAGTTTAGTGTTTCATGTACAGTGTTATCTTGAGTAGAAAATTTAAAAAAATGTATAAACAATTTAAACATTTAACACTGATGTAAAGGTGAATCAACCTGTTATAAACTAATTTCCTTACTTGCCAAATTACATGGGTGAGGGATGAAGAAATAAAATGCAAACATGGTAATCAACATGGTGACATACTAAATCATTTCCCAACAATTTTCAATAGCTCTACAACTATACCTTTTTCTATACTCATGGCCCCATCTTAGTTGATGATTTTTCACAATGTATTTCATGGCTTCCATCCCTACATGAGACTTTATTACTATCACATAGGAATAAAAAGCCATAAAACACTAGAGTGAATTTATCTTGATCAGATGCAATACTTATTTTCTTCACATGATTTCACAACCATTTCAAAACTAACCAATAATTTCATGCTACATTACTGAACATTTTAAACTACATTTCAATGACAAGAAACACACTGAAATTGTTACATCACAAATTAACAGAACTTTAGCCTTTAAAGACATTCCTACCTACAAAGATCAGGAAACAATCACAACACAAAACCAATTAAGTCACTGAAAAAGACAGGACACCACAGAAAAAGATCACTTCCACATACATCTTTAAACACAGACGGAAAGACAAGAGACAAGAGAAGCACTGGCACAAATCAAAACTATGAGAAACACTACCAGAATCCCTTGTTTAAAAAAATCCTTTCCCAAGTAGCTTCCTGGCATGACCATCACAAGGATGGACTTTGCATTGCAAAGAATTCAGACACCAGCACCATGGAATCACTAGACATCTGAGCTTAATTGGGGGAAAAAAGCAATTTTCCCCATTATGGCACTTTACAGGCACAATCACAGGGCCAGTAATGTGGCAAACTGATCTCTATAACTTGTACATCCTGCCTATGATAAATGTACTAGGCAGCCAATGCTCATATTTCTACTGATCAAATACTGAATAAGACAAATTATAATGTACTATTATATTCTAAACCAGACTGATTCTCAAGGTCCTGGGCTGAATACCATTAGTTATTAATGTAATTACTATTCATCTTCTGATTATCTTATTACTACTATTACTACTAATTGGCCAAGTTGAAACACAAGTCTCTAGGGTCATAGAAATGTCAATACAATAATTTAACTGCCTTTCATGGCCTTTTGAAAATAATTTTGCTTGTACACTTACAAGCATACTAAGCAATATCCAAAGTGTCTGAAAAGGCTAAAAGTATATACTTTAACTAAAATATTTTACATTAACCCAATTAAAGTAACACAAATATTAATTTTTATTTACAGTTTACATTAGACCTAAAAATTAACTCGGTTTTATTTATATACTCCTATCCTTGCTTGACTATGAAATCCTATTTCTTGGATAGTACAATGTGGATAGCACAGGAAAGAGCAGGAAATTATTAAATGAAAGGAAGTGCATAAATAAATTCAATTATCATGCATAAAACATGCAAATGATTTAAAGACTGCATATGAAACTCTATTTTATATTCATCAATCTCAGGTTGCACTTTTGAGGGAGAAAGAGATGCTAATTGGGTCCAGATTAATGCACTCCCAACCTTTCCATTTGTTTTTAGGTGAGGGTTAAATGAGATGTATTAAAATAAACACAGCTGCTCATCTCCCTCTCTCTCTCTTTCTCTCTTTTGTTGGAGAGCGAGAGCGAGAACTAAACAACATACTGCAGGTTTTCCGGTATGGTGAGATCTGCCTTTCCTAGGCTCCTCATAACTGCATATCTCATACCTACCACAGCTCTCTAGCTCCAATGTTTTTCCAAAGAACATAACGTTGTGCTGAAAATGAGTACAAAAATGAAGTGTAATAATTGTCTTTGGAGAGTAGGGAAGGAGGTATTTGTGCCTAAGTAGGCTCTGTCCTTACCCTCCCCTGACTAACTGTGATGAACTGTTTTAAATTGCGTGCAGTCACTTTAAAAAAGATTAATTCTAAGTTGGCATGGTGATATGTGGCTCAGTTATGTGGGAAACATGGAATCATGAGAGGACTTGAGCTGTTTTGTTTTGCTCACCCAGCCAGCAGAAACTCGGCACATAACAGAAGTAATACTCTTAGCGAAAGTTCACTCTCAGTTCCTTTGACAAATTTCTCCTCCCCTCCTTCCCCCCGCACCACAGAATCCACCTTGGAAAGAACATTCTCTCTGTGTTTTTTGTTTTTGTTTTTCCTTTTCTCCCTTTTCTAATATAAGGTATTGCTTTTCTCAGTTGTAGACCCTGGTTGGCTGATAGCCTGAAGTGAGAAGAGGCAAGAGGTAAAGGGACAGATTTAATGGGGTAAAAGCAGTGCCTGCAATAACAACAGAAAGGAAAGATGTGTACCTGGGGCTGATTCTATCTTGAAAGAAGGAAGGAGGGATTGGAAGTGGACTTGGCCTAGAATTGTATATCAGAGGAAGGACCCACTTTGATTGTGTAACAGAAGAAGGTAAAAACAAAGCAAACAATAAAGATCATCAAACTAATTTCACACTGAAACTGATTAATTTGGATCATAGGCCCAAAGGGGAAAGGTTAATATATTGTCAATTAAATATTTCTCTTCCCTTTGCTTAATATTATTGAAAATTAAGATTTTTTGGGGAAGGGGGCGTGTAAAAAAATCTCTTCACGTTCCTTTAAACTGCTTTGTAAAAAAATCTCTTTTTCCAAACTATAAAAATTACAGGGAGAAGACAACAAAAATACATATACATAGAATTGAACATATAGTCACATATATGGTTTCAGACACACACACTTTTATTAAGTGTCTCACACACTGATAACCTCTTTATTAAAATTAATTTGTGCATGTTTGCACGTGTCAATTAGTTGTAATAAATAACAACAATGAGGCTGATATTCAATCTGTCAAATAATCTGATAAATTCTCAGAGAGCTATTTACTTAGGAAATATGCTTATGATATTCCTTGCTCCTAAAAGAGAAAATGATTATACAGTAACTAAACCCTAAGTAAGAGCTAAAGATATTCACCTCATGAAGCCATTTCTCAACTAGCCCCTTGGCACTTGCTGGAATTATTCGCAGCACGAGCTCTACTTTTTCATTTTCTGCTGACTCCATGTGAGTAATTTCTTTCTCATGATTAAAAGTGAGCTTGGCAATTCCTTCAAAGCATTTCTTCAGGTGTGGTTGGTCTCGGAGTGGATCCTTTGTCTCAGAAAGGATTTCTAAGAGCTCATCGTTGCACAGAAAGAAAAAAACCTAAAGGTGATAAAAAATGAACTTTATAGATATTTATATAAACACATTTTATACCAATGCCCACAGCCAACAGATGAAATGGACTGTTTACCTTAGAAAGAATAGTCTTTTCTTCTCCAAATAATCATTCAGGCCTTTCTGAATGTCATCCAAAAGCGATTCTGCCTCCTTCAACTTATCCAGCATCTGGGGCTGTGAGATAACCCTCATGCCATTGGCCTCCTTCACTGACTCCTTCATTATTAGCCTCCTGGTGGGTGAGATAGAATACAGTGAATGTAATAACCATACTTCACACAACAGGCTCTCTCTCTCTTTTAAATTGAAAATCCCCTTATTACAAAACAAGGGGTGTTCTTTTTCTTCTACCTTTAAGTAGGACTGCCACATTCATTGCTTTTTACAAAAACGCAGCTGCTTTTTAAGCTACAGATAAATAGAATCTGCTAGGCGGTAATTCCACTCAGTCTGAATGCATTATTTTCTAAGACACTTTGGTGAGGGACTTTTTATTATAAACTGGAATGAACAAGGAAAGTCCTTTTCTCATCTAATTATGACTGTGCTTTGTTCTGTACTATTAACCTACAATGCCAGATTGATCTGCTATTTTTTTGCTTCAGCCAGTTCAATAAATCAACATGTTTTTCTGGCAAATTACAGAGCTAATTATTAAGACTTCATGGACTAATGATAAAAATAGAAATAACATAAAACAATAGAGAATGCTGTATCAACAACAAAGCTAGACAACACATCAATCCTTTGCTGTGCACAGTGCAATCTCATGTTTTAGCATCACTGATTAGTATAGATGGATGCTATTTGAACACAATCTACAGAATTTTCTTTCAATAAAATATTGATCCACTATGTATATTCTTCTCTGGACTGAAGAAAAAAGGTAAAACTGAACTGCATTATTTTGCATATATATATGATTGTCCATCATTTTATCGCTGCTGCCACCATCACATTTCACTATTGTAAAGCAGGAACCAAAAAAATAAAATCAGCTCCAGGAATATACTAAAATAAATTAAAATCAAGACTACTTATATTGCTTTTTCCTTAAGAATATATTTATATAATTTTGGATTTATAACAATATTATGAAAATATATTCATTGAATTTAAAGAATGGCTTAGTTTTGAAAGAAAAGTTTGTTATTTCCAAATAATGCCCTTAAATAGGCCATGACCCAAGGCTCCTGAAACCTAATTGATCCAGAATGTTTTACTTTGACAAATTAAAAATATATAACAGCATTTCAACTGCACAAAAATAAATTCTACTCTAGTACTGGAAATAAGTCAAAGCTGCCGCTACACAAACACCTCCAATAAATGAAATTTACAGATTTAGACATCACTGCAAGTTTTCTTTTATGCAATAGACACTGTCAACAACTGACAAAATGTGATGAACTGTGTGAAAATGAATGAGAAATCCTTTCTACTTATTAGTGTAAGTTTATTTTCAATACTTATGAGGTTGAAAACTTTCAGAGTGGTAGGAAAAGCTCAAAGACACCTCAGAACTGTACCTGCACAACATTCCCGGTTATAAACATAAAAACAAGTTTGATAACACACATGTGCAGTAAAAGAAAACTCATATTGTGACAGTCTTAAAATCTTATATGCACTCAAAATAATGCCACCCCGATGTATTACAATTTAAAATATTATGAGAGGGATCATAATAAATAACTGAGATGTTGCCTACATTTTTCAAAGCATATATTGCAAGACGATCTATAAATACAGCCAACAGTGGGACCTTACTTTGAGATTCTAAAGCTTCCTACTGCAATAAGGCATTTCTCAGTGTTCTGATATTCTTGGCAAACAATGGGTCCTTTAGGTTGCTGGTCTCAGTATCAGAAGGCAAATCTAATGCTGTAGTACCAAGAGAAGCCTAATTTGCTCAGAATAAAGAATAGCAAAGCCTTTCCATGAAGAAATAAACCTAAGTGTATTACAGAAGCTTCAAAACGGTGAGATTAAACAAACACCTCAACATAAAAATCAATTTAGCTGACTGCACTGAGCAAATATTATCTTAAATGAGGAAGACATTCAGTTGTATTTGTTTTTTAAAAGTTTCAGGTTAGTACCAATTAGTTTAGGGTGGTAAAATACATTTACTGTGTGTGTGTGTGTGCGCGCGCGCGCGCACACGTTTGTGTGTACACACATATATAACAACTGTATTTGTTGTTATATTTGTAGCAAGGATATTCACCACAGAGTCTAGATTTAGATGAGATAAACTTTGCAGTGAAAAGAAAAAATAAGATGCCACTGTGTAATCTTGTTTCCTTACAAAATAATTTTGGACTATCCATGTACCCAGCCTTCTTTTCTTGGACAGGAAATCAAGGCCGTAAAACAATTACCATGGAAAGGAGAAAGTTTTACTCAACGGGGGCCGTTATTTTGTTTAAACTACTTTCAAAATTTAAGAATCAGTGTGAATGGACTATTTTCATCATGTTTTCTGACTGTTTTCCAGAGTAATTTGGAAATATGACTGTCCTACAGATTAAAATATACTCCACATATCTCTAACATTGCAAACATCAGTACTATGCAAGCAATTGGATTAAAAAGAAGATGTAAAATCTCCAATTTTTCCACAAAGCCTCAGCTAAGCTATAGAGAATGAACTGGTTAGGCTATACTCTACATTAGTCCAGACTAAGCCCTATTTAGTAGAAATTGACAGATGCCAAAACATCCAGTGCTCATTGCAGTGATAGTTTTTAGATATTGACCACAGTTTACTAGATTCCATTTTGAGACCATTAAACATATGTTATTGGACATAAAAACATAGTAAGATTTGACTTGCGGTTATAATGGTGAAATATGAATACTCAGTCTCTCTCCCTCTCTTTTGACATGTCAAAAGAGGCTTCAAAACACAATTGATTATTAATCATGTTTATTAAGGCAGTGCCTCAGGGCCAACCAAGAATGAGGTCCCATTGTGCAAGGCACTGTACAAACACAGCGCAACAGATAGTAAGCTCTTTGGGGCCGGGACTATCTAAATAGACAAGACACAGGGGAAAAGGGGATAACACACAAGGAGAGTGAACTATGTGATGCCAGCAAAAGATTCGTTATAGTGAAGAAAAGTTTAGGGCAAGGGGTTTTTTTTGTTTGTTTTTTAATTTAAGAAAATATTTAATCTGAAATGCTTTAGAAAAATCATGTTCCTCAAAGAAAAATACACACTTTTCCTTATAGTAACTTCATATTTTTTCTTCAAACTTTTACTTGATATTCTTATTTTTTTAAGTTATTTTGTTTGCAAAAAAAGGGAAGTAAATTAAACAATTGGACATGCAAAATATTTTCTTACAAATCAAGAATGCTTTATAATACTATTCTACTCTTCTATATTGCCTTCCAACTGAGGATCTCAAACCATTTCAAAAATATTAAATAAGTAAGCCTTACTACATCCCTTTGAGGCATGGGAGCATTATAATAATAAAAACAGTAATAAGAGTAATACTAACAGTAATGATAATAATAACTATATACATCAGTAAAAGTATTATACCTGTTTTTACTGATGGAAATACCATGGCACAGAATGACTAAATGACTTAACTAAGACACACAACCACAGACCTAGATACAAAACACGGATTTCCAAATTTCTAGTCCTGTGCTTTATTCAGTAAACCGTGTTTCCCTTCACTTCAAAAAAAAATCACCAAGATCTCCTAAAGCAGTGGCTGTCAGCCTTTCCAGACTACTGTATCCCTTTCAGGAGTCTGATTTGTCTTGCGTACCCCCAAGTTTCACCTCACTTATAAACTACTTGCTTACAAAATCAGACATAAAATACAAAAGTGCTATTACTATTACTGAAAAAATGCGTACTGTCTCATTTTTACCATATAATTATAAAATAAATCAATTGGAATATAAATATTGTACTTATATTTCAATGTATAGTATATAGAACAGTATAAAAAAGTCATTGTATGAAATTTTAGTTTGTACTGACTAAAATATCTTACAGTTTTAGGTAACTTTTTAGGTTGAATCATTTCAGCTTGTCCTTTGCTTTATTGAGAGAATATGCCTTATTTCTCTACGGCAGACAAAAAGGGAGAGAATGCATATGTCCCCTAGTAAAAAGCTAGTGCTTTTTATGTTGCCTGTTGTAAAACCAGGCAAATTTCTAGATGAGCTGATGTATCTCATGGAAGACCTCTGCGTACCCCCCGAGGGGTTTACTAAACCACTGTCCTAAAGAATGCCTCAGAAAAAATCATGGTATAAAGTTTAGAAAACTACTGTTCTATACTATGAACTAGCTATACTTACATTCAAGAGAAATTCTATCATGACTGAAAATTAAGGTAAGAGTAGTAACTGTTTTAGACTGATACCATTAAAGATTAAGCAAAGCTAAGGAGGACCTACTGCAGTAAGGGCCCAGTTCTTCATACCCACTTGCATGCAGAATTTTCATTGAGTCTAAAAAGCAGCTCTGGAAACAGAGGATGTGGAGAGGGAATCAGACCCTAAGTAGCTAACAACAACAAACTTACCAGTTCCTACTGACAACTTCAAAGTGCGTTCCTTCTACTGATATTTGGTTACATGTATCTTGTGAGCAAAGCATGGGTTCCCGGCATCACCAGGGCCTTTTGAACTTGCAGCCAGGTTTCCATAATCTCCTGCATTAGTCGCGCTGGAGACAACAAACATGAAATCTCATTTGTTGCAAGCAATGAGGAATGTACGTGTTCCCTTACCACATCCAATAAATGCCATTTATACCACATATTAAAAATAAAGTGAGCTGTTACCAGATATAAAATCACTCAACACCACTATATTCTTACAAAGTTAAAAGAAAGTGGTCTCAACTTCTGTTTTCTGCTCTACTTTGTGAAGCATAATGAAGAATGGGCCAGCACAGCTGCCTGTTTGTGAGTTTCACTTGGATGATTCACTTACTTACCGGATGACTGTGTCTATTGCATTTGGGCTCACATAATAAAAACTAAAGTGAAATCAATTTAACATAAAGAACTTTATGCTTCCCCCCCCCCACTTCTTAACATTCTACACAGTGCAAGTAGCACCGCAAACTTTGAAAAGTTTTATATAATGAAAATTACTGAAGCATAAATCACATAGGGTGGTGAAAACTGAGATGTAGCATGGAGATGAAATCTAAAAGCTAATTAAATTCAACAAGAGCCTCTCAAAAGGCAACATACCAGCTTAGCCTCCCATGCTAATATTTCGTTTTTGAAGGGTGCAATAAATGGAGGGACTTTCATGGCTGTAGTTTTCACAATGTGATCCTCCAGCAGAACCTGAGAGGGGAGAAAAAAAGATTAGATGCATGGATTACAGTACTGAATGGATGCCAAGGCCATGATAAAAAGAATAGATAAGTTAGGGCTTCTGAGGAGCTAAATTTGAAGCCAACCAGCAAAACGGATTGAACCTTATTACCTCTAGTCACTGAGAAATTCCCCAGACAGTTGGATGTAATTTGAAAAGGTCAGAAAAAAATTTCCTGCACAGTATTACGGCTTTATGGTTTAAGGGTGTACATTTGTGAGATGCCTGCTCTAATCATTTTTATCGACTTGGTATAGAGAGATAGACTGACATACGAGGAGGCAAGACAGATGGATCAGATAAGACCTACCGTTTGTTTCCTATTCTAAAATATCTTACAGTTTTAGGTAACTTTTTAGGTTGAACCATTTCAGCTTGTCCTTTGCTTTATTGAGAGAATATGCCTTATTTCTCTACGGCAGACAAAAAGGGAGAGACTGCATATGTCCCCTAGACAACCTGCTGTAATTTTTTTTGTATTTGTATTCAGTGAACTCCCTATGAATTGGAAATATACAACTGAAGCCCAGTACGTAGAATAAGATTTTCTGGACAATTTTAGGTAGATTTTATTTTTTTTGGTTTTGCTTTAAGGTGACAGTCCTCCCTGCAAAAGATTATAACAATGACCTTCAACATATTCATAGTACAAGCTTTGTTATCAATATGGCTGTTTTGCAAAAAAAAAAAAAAAAACCAATCAAAACATTTAATTCTTTGGTTTAGCGTACACAAGAGGCTTGTAATCAATATGAACATTTGCTAACATTACACAGTCCATTTTTCATGCAATTAAAATGACAGGCGATTTAACACCACAAAAGTGGTATTCACCCAAACCCTGAAAAAGTTTTAATTTACATTAGACTTTCTTTCACTAAGAAGTCATTCATCTTCCAGTCATAACACAAACACTATTCACTGTGCACTTGCTTGGCATCCACTGCAGAGACATTTTTAACAGGCTTTAAAGTACGGGCTGTGAGAGTTCATCTACTGTATTATGTTTATGGGACCTGCTTAAAGGCTCACTAAAACTGTTTCCACTTTGATCAGGAAGATATTTCCATATGGCCATATTCCCTCCCCTTAAGCCCAAAACATTCAGAACAACAAGAAATTGCAACTGAGAGTAGCATACATCTTCAGACCAACAAAGCCTTTAAAGCAAGTCAGAAAGGGTTAGTTGTAGCAAGGAATGAAAAGGACTGTGAATTGTTCCGCTAATGGAAGTTGATACTCTCAACTGAACTGGGGCTGTTCCTTAGAGGAAAAGAGATACATGGGTTCCTAAACACAACACTTTCTTCAATAATTTAGGAAGCTTCAAAGGAAGACAAACACTCTTGCATATACTGGAGGAAACAAATCACATACTAGGGTTTAAAACAACTTAATTGGACTCCTCAAATTCAGCCTTAAAACTTAAATTAGTATTTTATTAGCTACTGTTGTCTTCTGGGTCTATGGAATACAATGAGAATCTAACACTTTAACAGGATAGAAGTGTAAAGGCATGGGAGCCCCCCCCCCCCAAACATTCTTTCTGGGCTACATAATAATAATAATAATATATGGAGATATACCTATCTCATAGAACTGGAAGGGACCCTGAAAGGTCATCAAGTCCAGCCCCCTGCCTTCACTAGCAGGACCAAGTACTGATTTTGCCCCAGATCCCTAAGTGTCCCTCTCAAGGATTGAACTCATAACTCTGGGTTTAGCAGGCCAATGCTCAAACCACTGAGCTATCCCTCCCCCCAACAGTATTTTGATTTTCTCGAACATTATTTTGCAAACAGAAGGACTGGCACAGAAATTAAGTTTCTGTTACTCCCCTGCTTTGAACTCATCCAATGATGAGGTCATCTAGTCTCGAAATTTCTCCACAGGAAAGCTCCTGCATGCTGAAAATTAGGACTATTTAGATATCACAATTTGAGGAGCCAAGTCTCAATTTTTTAAAAGAGTGTCCTGTCTACATATTTTAATGCCATATGCTGGCTGTCCCTACTTGGTTCCCTCTTTGCAAAAGTGGCCGCCTTCTAGCCTGCTACTTCTGGTTCCTGTACATTTGTCTTGACTCCTCCAACAAGCAGTGTTAGTAGCTGTGAAGAACAACAACTTCTAGAGGAGCAATTCCGTGCACTAGATGTATTAAAAGAGCTCAATGGCATTCACTATTTTTAGAATTATTTGTTTTGAGAGCTTTGATACCATCAATAATGAGGTACTGACTTGTCTTTGGACTTCAGCAGGAGTAAGTTGTGCAGCTCATTTATAGTTTTGTTCTTTTCTTGTTGAGCATTCCCCAGAAGGTGGTGTGGGGCAATTGCTCCTATTCCTGAAAGGGTACTATTATGTGGAGTTGCATACAGTCCCATCTCTCCTATTTCCACAGGTATTTGGCACAAGATAGGCTTATGACATTTTCAGTACGCTGACAGCATCCATCTTTCTCTTTCTCAACTGAGCAAGCTAGCCATTGGGAGACATGGATGGGAGCCATCTTGCTGAAGCTTGATCCAGAGAAGACTGAAGTGATGCCATCTATCTAGGTTTTTACATACTTGCCCATTGCCATTGTATCTGAGTGTCCCCATATTCCGAGAAGCAACCAGAAGAAATGGTGAGTGTGAAACTGTGCCTGCCATTTGTGATTCATACTGTGATCCCAGTGTTGAGGGCTGGAAGTTGAACTCAGCAAAGTTCAAACTGGAAATAAGATGCGACTCTTTAACAGTGGGCTTAATCCATCACTGGGATAGATTACTAAAATTTGTGGAAGATTTTCGATTAGTTTGATTCTTTAAATCAAGATTGAATTTCTTTATTTTTAAAAGATATGCTCTAATTCCCATGCAGAAATTAGATTGGTCCCTTCTCGTCTTCAAATCTGTGAATCTGGGAGCAAAGTTAGCTCCCCAGATGCTCCCAGATGATCATATAGGATCAGTGGTCAGGCATTCTTTTTTCACCTGTCAGGCCAGGAGATTGCAACCATTTATTTCACATGCCAACCTTGTGCTACTGTGATCTGTGCCTTTGTCTCCTGAAGTCCGGATTACTGAAATGTGCGTTACATGGCACTTCACTTTAAATCAATCCATAAATTTAAAACGGTGGAGGTGGTGAAAGTGAAGGTCTGTTTAGTAGGTCTGTTTAGTGCTTGGCAATCTGCATTCGCCAATTACAGGTTTCCAGATGGAGTTTAAGACATTGGTTTTAACCTATAAAGTCCTAAATGGCTTGGGACCTTCTTATTTGAGGGATTGCCTCTGTCCTTTTGATCAGTACAGATTCCTGAGCTGGATCTATCTTGATTACAGCGTCCTCCATGAGAGACCTGTGGCTTGGAACCAACTTCTTCCACTGCTCTAGCCCAGTCAAATGTTGTTCACCTGCATGGCTCACTACAAAGAATATCCACTTACTCTGCATGTAGAGGCAGGGGGCTGAGGGTTATGTGCAGGTGGAGAATCTTTGTTGAGAGTTGACTCTAATGATCAGGGTTTGCTGTTAGGTGCTAGTTTTATTTTTGTCTCTTGTTAAAATCCTATAGATGGAAATAAATAAATGGCAAACCTTTTCAAAATAAAATGAAAAATGCTCAAGGAAAGCACAGAAGAGACATGCAACTCTGGGTATTATACTGGGGATAGCTCAACCAGACTTGATGCCTTCAAAATATGTCCATTCAAATATTCACCATCACCAAACCATTCTATTTTAAAGATCACTCTGAGAAACACAGCTTTTTGAATCCCTTGTTATTTTTTATCCGTGAGAGTTGACTGCTCTGAAAAAAGTTATCATTCACTAGTTAGTTGTAATGTTTATGTTTTAAACAGCAACTCACTCTTAAAAATAAATTACATCTTCCTAAAGACAGATAATAAAAGTAGTTAGTAAAAGCTGGTGGACTTATTGTGTATAAAAATTTCATTTTACCAAATCTCTCATGTAAGCACTGATTCAGCTCAGGCACTGATATCATTAGAATTAACTTCCAACAAATTAGGTTTGGGAACAATGAAATGCAATTAAAATATTGTATGTACTTCAGCGGGAGCTGATAATGTTTCATGCATGTTTAGAGGGGAAAAAAACCGAGAGAAACCTCTCTCTTCCAGTCATTAAAGGAACTAATTAAAGCTCTTCTAACAAGGTAAAATAAGATTTTGTACAGTTTCTTCAGCATTTCAATTTAAGATTCATATGCTTTTATATGCATACCACAGCTGTGAGAACAAGAATTCCTCCATCTATGTAAGATGAAAAACTAAAATAAACACCTTTCCAATCCATTTTCATTTTGTTAAGGATTTTCTCCAAAGCATGTTCTTTACTGGCTTGGGAGTTAAAATGGCTTAAATCTTCCAAATACTTTTCAAGGGCAATCTCTAAAACTTCCTCCAAAGAAGATCCTTCCTGGAGGGTCATGTTGAATCCAACCTAAGTAGTACAAATTGAAACTATAACATCTTAGCATGAAAACAATTGGAACTCTCTTCAATCTAAAAAATAGTTATTACCAAATACAATGGACAGAGAAAAAACTTTAGAGATTCACTGCTTTTCACTGAAAGCAAAGAAACCCCCAAAATGTAAGACCAGAAAAAAGACTAGCTAAGGGAAAAAATCCTATATGGAGATCTGAAGTTTGGCCCTAAATTTGACGAACTAACAGGTAAATCATTTTGCCCATTCATTGTGGGCCATATTTTCAGAGACCTCAACTCAGCCTCTAAATATATGCACCCAAACTTGCACAATTATTTACACACGTAAATAATATAGTTTGTGAATGCAAACTGGATGTTCAGCTACCCAGTCTGTGTGCCTCTATCTCGATTGTATGTCTAAATTCTATTTGCCTATGCAAGTGAATGTGAATAATGGCAGATGAACATTTAGAGGCCATTTAAAAATTATCTCTCGGGGCTATGGGTTTGCATCTTCACCATGTGAAAAAAACTAAAAGCTTCAAAAATGATAGAAATTACTGGGCTTTGTGTTCTATTGTGAGGGAACCTGAAATGACAAATTTTAAATTATTCTTACACTATGAAATGTTTCACTCACACTGCCACTGCCTTACAAATTTTTTTAAAAATTCATTTTTCCAATTCTAAGCCTACTTTAACTACCTGGAATTGGGTTATTAGTTCTATCAAAGTCCAAACGATAACATTTTACATCATGTATAGTATTATTTACACGCGTGCAGCCTGAAATGCCGGCCTTTTATAAAATAATTTGTGGTTGTGTAGTTTTGACTCAAATTCATGGGTCAGATTTTCAAACACTCCCTGCATTGGCCTAATTCTGCTCCCATTGAAGTCAGCAGAATTCTTACCCTGGGAGAAGAGCACATGAATGTGACACGTACCTTGAATAAGGCACAGAATAAATACATGTGGTAAAAATGAGGCCCTAATTTTATTAACTCTGAACTGCCACTTAGAATCAGAAAATGCTCAATCATCCCTTCATCCCATATGCTAGCAAGCAGGTAAATACCACTGCACTCCAAAACTGGCCTGTACACCAACTGCAGGATCTGCAAAACATCAAAGAGGGGGCAAGCCAGCTGCACCCCTGCAATGATAAGGAAATTGGCCTTGCAGCCAAATTCCTACCTCACAGTGAAGTGATGGCTGAACTGATGAAGGGAGGCCTTAGAATGCACAAATCCTAGAGAAAAACACCCTGCTTAATATACCAAGCCTTCCAGCTGCCAGAGCCTAATGGGTCTGTCAACCTGCCAGCTGGACTTTCCAAACTCCTATATGCTGGACTCCTGAAAATGTTATGATAGAAACATTTAATATAAAACGTCAGGAAACCAAACCTCATGGGTCCGAAAAAAGATTTAAAAAATCCCTTCCTAACCCCAAAAGACAATTAGCAAAAGCCCTCCGAACAGAACAGGAGAGCACCAAACCAGTCAGGATCCCTACAGCAGCCAATCAAGGTGCCAAGTAGGGTGAGAATCAGGGAGCCCAGACCCCAGTTCCTTCCAACCCAAAGAGGGGGTCCATAGTAGGGGAAGGAAACTCTGTAGCCAGATCAACCCTTACCCTGGCCTATAGCTCCTGGAACTGATAGCATAATGTTTTTTGAGCCTTACTTTTAATCTAGATTCTTATGCCATGTCCATCAAGGTGGTATCTGAGCATCCAGCTTGCTGTTACAGTTTTCTACATTTATCAAAACAAATAAAGACCCAAATGCTGCAGTCATTACTCAGGCAAAACCCCCACTGAGAACATCAAAACAAGACAGAGAGTTCCTAGTTCCCATCAGAATAGCAGCTAAAAGTTACCTTTTGAAATAAGACTGTTGCTGAAAAGGTTATGGATTTTACAAAGCATACCACTACAGATAAAACAAGTTTGACTATGCAAACCTTCACACAGAGATCTTAAATAGCCTTTTTGTCACATTTTATGTGAAACACACTATCAAGTCCAAAATGGAATTCCTACTGCATTCACTGTGGGGGAATAAGGTAATATTAAAATCTTGATGATATTCAGATTTATTATTTATTTACTAGTTTTTCTGATGCTGTCCATGATCATATTATCCAACTTAAGGCTCATATCACAGGGTACAGATGTCTTACGTTTCTTTCTTAAGTTACATACAGGCAAGCTGGAAATCTTGTTCAGCCCTCAGATTCTCAACTCAATCTCACTGCTTTCAAGACTTAGAAGTTAACTGTAGAACCATTTACCCCGTAGCTGTGGCGAAGAGACCTTTTTTATCCCAACCTTTCCTCTATCGTCTAAATTAGCGGAGGAATTTGATGTTGATGACTTCATTTCTTTAATACTGCTGAAATACATTGCTTTTTGTGCCTTCTCAGTTGATAAAACATTGGCTCCCGGTTTAGTTGTATCATTATTTCAACAATTGTAATATTTATTTCCTTTTAGCCAGCCACCCTTTTTTCTTCATGCACAGCCTCCAATCTTTACTAGTATTACATTATTTAATATTTGTATTACGACAGCACCCAGAGGCAATGATCAGGATCAGGGAGCTGTTGTACTTTGTACTGTACAAACAGAAGTAGACACGGTTCTTGCCCTGAAGAGCTTGCGATGAAATTTAAAATGATGCTGTTAGATAATTTTCCTATTGTTCTTGCTATTCTCATGTCATTCCATTATTTGTTCATGTACAGTATATTGGTTGCTGATATGCAAGCATGAAGTTTAAAGTGGTACTGTTGGCATTTAAAAGTATTTATACCTCTGTTCTATATCTCCCCATTTATGTTAATTATCATTATTTTTTATTATTTGTATTTCAGTAGTGCCTAGACCCCCCTACCTAGATTACTGGCCCATGGTAGCAGTGTACAAACTCATTAAAATATATCCTTTTTTTCAACCAGCTCTACCAAAGAGCTTACAACTTAAATAGACAAGACAAAGAAAGGATAGAAGTAAAAAAGAGAAGTGGTGAAGTGACTTGCCCAAAGTCCCTTTTTAACTGAATGAAGGAAATGCCCTGCAGGGAAAAATAGTATGTGATCATGTAACTAAAGACCATATAATGCATATCCACAAGGTGCAGAATTAAGGTTGCGTATGTTTATTATGTGTTACTACACTCGAGTCCAATTGTACAGGCCATAAAGGGAGATGACAATTATAAGCAACCGCATTTACAAATCTCTACAAATTAACAAAAACAGTTTGTTGTCTATATATTATAATGCCCAGTTTTGTGTTTGACATCTCAGGGCCTGATAAGGTTAGAAGCAAGTATTTTGCATTCCATTGGGAATCTCTTTTTTCTACTATCTAAAGATATAACTCTCACTTGGTAGGCCTGGTGGGTGGAGAGATGGAGGGGGAAACCCCATGTAAGGGGGAAGGAAAAACACTTCTCTGGCAGGTTATTTTGTGAAAAGAAAATGGTTGCTCTGGAGCACTGGAATGTTAGTAGTCCTAATTAGATGAACTAGAGGAAAAAGGGCAGGTGAGGTGCTTAAAGGGACAGCATAAAAGCAATTTTTCACATGGTTATTACGGTCACATATATGTTGAGGGTGGGTGGGGGTGCACATAGGTATATCACAGAGAGAGGAGAACATTTGCAAGCACAGGTTTGTGAGCACGTACACACACACACACACACACACACACACACAGTACACAGTGTAAGATAGCAAAGCTACTTAGACAGTTCTTTCATCAGTCTAAACACACCATAGCATAATTGAATCTATTCATGCAATATTGTTTTTGAAATTCTGTCATTTCAGAAAATTATAATTATACTAAAATGGAAAAGTCTGAGCCTATCACAGTATAAAAATGCTACACCAGAACTGGCTCACAACTGAAAAGCAGTTCTTTATAGAGATATGGTATGTAAATCTCTATAGTCTGATCAGCTACTAAAATGAAAATTCAAACCATATGCTAACAAACACAGCCAGCTCTAATCTCAATTCACTGAGCTGACAGAGGAAACATTTCAAGTGTTTCATTATTAGACATTTCAGTCTATGGATGTCTGAATCAGTGAAAGAAAGAAAGAAAGAAAGAAAGAAAGAAAGAAAGAAAGAAAGAAAGAAAGAAAGAAAGAAAGAAAGAAAGAAAGAAAGAATTTGGGGGTAGTGAAGGGAACAAGAGGGTAACAATAGGAAACAAGATAAAGACTGGAATGGTGTTATGTGTGGTCTAGAAGATGAAGATGCAAAATCTGAACTTAATATGGTATGCAAAGGAGAGCCAAATAGACTGATTAAAGAGGGCAATTGTGGCACATTTAGTTACATAACTAGTTTACTTTGTACTACACCTTTAAATACATATGAACACTGCTGCCTGCAGACACAGGGAGCCACTGTGAAAGGCAGAGTTGATGCAGAGTCTTAGGAGACACTTTCTCTCATGGAGACTCTATTTTTGTTCTTTCTTCCCGATTCCCATAATCTAAAACAAAAGTATGTTTAGATTGAAAGCATATGTTTTCCTCTGTGTACAGAAAAGCAACATGAATGGTGTGGTCCGATCAACGGCTGAAGAAGATAATTTTAGAAACTATCTTTTGAGCTGGCTGTGAGGTCAAAGAGGACAGAGAGGAAGAAGTTGCAGTAATCAAGATGTGAGATAACCAGGACATGGACAAATGTTTCATTTGCACAGAGTTGGACCAACATTATGCAGATGATACACAGCTCTACTTATCCTTCACTGTATATGACCATACCCCCAAGATGGCCCAAAGCTTGGACAAGATCAGCTCCTGGATGAAGAACAGGTGGTTGAAGCTGAACCTGCACAAGATGCAGGTTACAACACTGGACAGAGAAAAGCATTTGGAATTGTGTGCGTCATGGTGCAGTCTCTTCTCTTTGAGGGCACATGCTCCTAGTTGGTCAATTCAGTCCATAGTTTAAGAGAGTTCCTGGATTCAGCATTGATGCTAAGCTCTCACATGGCAGCATCCCAAAACAAACTTTCTATCGTCTCCATCTGGCCAGGAGATTGTCCGATCCTGGCAGATGACTTGGCCTCAATTACACATGCCTTCTTCACTTCCCATCTGAACCACAAAGATGCAATACACCTGGGCATAAAGCCATCAGCCCACAGGAAACTCCAACTAGTCCAGAATATTGCAGTGAGTAACCTCAGCAATACAGGCTATCGTAAGCACCCATCCTCCATTCCCTACACTGAATATCGAGTCAAGTTCAAGGTCTTGGTCTTTAATTTCAAGGTGCTCAATGGCCTGGGCCCAGCATTTTTAAATCATAGCCTCAAGCTCCAGGACGAGGACCATGGTCAACAACCCCCCTGAGGAGAGGATGAGAGAAAGAATGATGTTAGTCATGCCATTGAATTCACTAGTGGAAGGCACCCAGAGACTACGGTGATGGGGCAAGCATAAGAACCTATATAGAACAGGCAGATAGGAGGATTTGGGAGTAAAGGAGGGTACCAAGAACAGAGGCCACTCTTTCCTCCTTGATATTCTGATCTCCCTTGGCTTTCATGGCCCCATACTCTCCAATCTCTCAGATCACTCTGCAGAAAGATTAAGGAGGATGAGTACAGAGTAGAGGCCCTCAAACTCGTCCAGAAGAGGTAACCAAATATTTTGCTGAGAGACATTTCAGTGGAACATAAGGAATGCTAGGAGGGAATCAGGAGAGAAGGAAATGCCTTGTGACAAGGTCAGTGCCTTCTTTTAAAACTATTAGGGTGCTAGCTAGCAGAAACAAACAGCAGTAATACTGGTAAATCAAGACAGAGATTATACATTGCCTGCCAAGGAGTTTAAAGATGAAGGGAGGAGCGGCAGCAGTTTAACAGACAGGTGGGTTCAAAGCTCAGCATTTGGAGGAGGGATACTACACTGAGGGTAAGGAAAATGGAGAGAGGATACTGAGAGGATTAGGGTGAAGGAGAGGGATGTGGTTAGTTAGTGAGGAGGTAAGGTCAGGGGCATGTAAAGGAAATGGGGTGAAAGTAATTGTGAGATAGCTCAAGGTTAGCAACTGGAGTGAAAGGAGAAACACAGTATTGAAGGATGTTTCCAATCTTCTTAACGAAGTTGAGGAGATCCTGGGAAAGGAGGGGCACAGGTCTGAGGATGGACTCGCAGGCATAGAACTCCATATAGGGAGAAGGAGAAGTGTTGTTAAACAGGCATACTCAGTATTATGCACCTCTCAAATATACTTGGAGAAAGGATGGTGATAAAAAAATGACAGGAAATAAAATTTTAAAAGTCCTTATTTTAATTATGTAATTTTATTCATTAAATCCAAGAGTAAGAAACATGGAAGTGCCTAAAATTATATAAATTGCAGGAGGACTATCTCTATTCCCTCACATTAGCAAGAAGAACCTATGTGTTTACTTTGGAAAAAGACAAATTTAGACCCTTATAAAAAGACCCTTATAAATTTAGGAGAGAATCCCATGGAAAAATTAATCCACAGGGACACAGCTGTTATTCTTTTTGATACTTCACTGTGGAACAAGTTATTAATAAAACTACAACAAATACATGATGATGGATTAACCTGTGTCTTGAAGATCTGAAAGGTTAAAAACAGAGGAGTTGTTCTATGTTGTATGTTACCAATAAAAGCAAAAGCTCAATACCTGTAGCCTTTGAATGAACAGCTGTAGGGCCCAGTTTTCCATGGTGTTGAGTGCCCTCAACTCTAATTGTCTTCAGGAAGTGCTCAGCACCTTGAAGGTTTGGGCCATTAATGAATTAAACTTCAATACAGAAAAGCCTTTATCACTTTTGTCTATCCTGCTGCCAATGAATAATTATTTCCAACAGTATATTTTTGAGTGCTATGGTTCAATCTAATTTGAAATGACTCTTGTAATAATGCTTCCAACACTTCCCTCAAAAGACTTCTTCACAGGTTAACTAACCTCACCATTTGGAAACATCCCCCAACATCTGTCTATAAAGGTACTTCTATCTGATTGCCATATACAATACTCAAACATTTCATCCTAAGCTTTGTGAGATGCATTTGTCTTGGTGAGCCATGGATGAAAAGTAGTCACTGATATAGCAGAGTACTGGCCCGTTTCTAGTTCTGAAGATCACAACCAAGGCAGTGAATTGGCATAGAAGAGGCCTGAGATCCAGTGGGGGAGATCAGAACACAGTTATAGTAATGCAGCCACTAGATGACAAATACAGATCATTATGGTCAGATCCTTCTGTGCACAGAAGGGATGAAGAAGGCTGTTTTCTGCAACTGACGCAGGCTGGTCTCCTGCACATATAAAGAGTCAAGCAGGACTTTGAGAATGCACATTGCTCAGTGAATGGATTGCACTTTACAGGAAAGTTGCCAGGTTCAATTCTCTGACGGAGCCACTGACAATTTCCGTTAGCAATGTACACACTTGTTCTTTCCTGGCATTCTCCAGCCTGGATGAGCACTGATGTGTTTTAAAGGTGGTGGGTCAAATATTCCTAAATCTTCTTGAGGTTCACCTCACATGATGGTAGCAAACTGCACTGGGGATGGTGGCGGGTTATTGCCAAAGGGTCTGTTATGGACGTCTCTAGCTCTGTAAATTCCTGTCATATTTGATTTATCTCCCCTGCAAAGTAACATAAGAGCTCTTCACAGCAGTGGTACCAGTTAGGAGAGGTTGGGGGAGGTGGAAAACATCTCACCTTCCCCCAAGTTTTTGCACTTGCTCAAAGTTCCACAGGCTGCGGAGCCAGGGGGCCAAGGCCCACCGCTTTAAAGCAGCGTTCCCATGCTAAATCAGTACAGCTGCTGCTGGAATGGTCGGAGCAACACTCCGTCTTGCATGGTCACAACACCACTGAAATTTGACTCAGCTGCCCCTCCATACAGATGGAGGGGAGGCCAAGCTAAATTGCATTGCAGCCTGGTGCACAGGATCTCAACACCATTTAAATTTGGCCTGGCTGCCAGTCTGACCAGACAACAGAGGGGCAGCTAGGCACACAGGGAGTCTTTTCCTGTACAACAGAACACAGGGAAGCCCTTTGAGAACTTGACACCAGGGGGCACAGACTCACACACTGTGTGGATAAGAGATTCCCAGAGTCCTTGTGGGAGGTGCAGGGGGGGCATAAGCAAAAAACAGAATGGGTTCCCTGCTGCAGGGAGGGCTGGAATTTTCCCCCCTCCCCAAGTAATATCTGAATTTTCAGTAGTTAGTGCTTAGGTCAAGTATCTAGATTATAGAGTCTGGATTGAAGAGCCACTTCACTATACAGAATAGCTTAGCTAGTCATGATTTTGCAGTGATGGTAGTGGAGTAGAATTTTTGTTTCACTTCTATTACTGCAGTGGCACAGACTTGGCTTGCATCATTAGCGTTCTACTCTTTTGCCTCAGTAATTTGTCAGTGGAAATCTTCATGGTTGGTGAGAAAGGAGGGCCTTGCAGCTGGATAATTTGCATTTCTAGAAAATATTACAAGATAGATGGATTCAAGAACCTTCAGGGTGACCCAGCTTTGTTGATTTTCTCCCCTAATGGAAGAGAGAAGGTAATGATCTCCAACTAGATGAGGTAGTGGATCCTAGGCTAAAAGATCAGTCCAGCATGTTAAACATATGGGATCAGATATATTTTGTGTGAACCCTATTGGCTCCATGCAGGAGAGGAGTACAGATGCTATAGGCTACACGATGGCAATCATCAAGAACAATGTACTGGGAGTTTACCGGTTTTGGTTTTTGTATTCATTTTAAGACTAAGTGAAAGTATACATTTAAACTTGCCAGACATGTTTAGAGTATTATCTTTCAACTCAGTCTCTTAATTTTTCATACATATACATTTATTGCTAAGTTGCTTGTAAAATACTCAGTATATTAAGCACACACTGAGGAAAAGTATAGGAAGTAATAATTAGATGTGCTGGTTTTCATGTGAGGAGAGCCTACCTAAGTAAAAGAAGGCTTGACTGAAGTTTCCTGGTACAACATCTAGTAAATTACTAGAACATACAGTGACGTAGATAATGCCTGCCTGGTTGACAACATAATTAGTAGCACACATTTACTTGTGCAAAAGCAAGACTGTTGTAACTTTGAAAATAATATTGTGCATCCAATACACATACAATACTAGGGACAAATTTTGCTCTCCATTACACTGCTGTAAATCTGGAGTAACTTCATTGAAATAAATGGAGGTACACTATATTTACCCTGGTGTAACAGAGGGTACGTCTTCACCGGATCGGCGGGTAGTAATCAATCTATTGGGGATCAATTTATCGTGTCTCGTCTAGACGCAATAAATCGATCCCCGAACATGCTCCCCGTCGACTCCAGAACTCCACCAGAGCGAAAGGCGGAAGCGGAGTCGACAGGGGAGCCGCGGCCATCGATCCCGCACCATGAGGACCCGAGGTAAATCGATCTAAGATACGTCGACTTCAGCTACGTTATTCTCGTAGCTGAAGTTGCATATCTTATATCGACCCCCCGCCCAGTGTAGACCAGCCCAGAGAACAAAATCTGGCTCACTCACCAGGAATAATAATTTGGCAACAATTTTAAAAAATACAACCCTACATGCGTAAATGTACTAGTCCTATTATCAAGATTGAGAAAATTATGGCAGAGATGTCTAAATCCGTCAGGCCATTACAACTGTAATAATTCTTTTCATATTAATAATTAGACACAATATTTGTAATCTGTGCTTTGCAGTTTGACAGTGCATTGTACAGAAAGCTTATGAAGAAATTTTGGGGCTTTGTATTGAAGCTGATTACAGACCTGCTGACATTTTAGCTCTCGCGCAAACACAATAATAAATAGGTTGGAGAATGCGCCTATAGAGTACACACATTATTCTGAGATTCATTCTTTACTTTGGTGTAAGTCATTCCATATGTGCTTAATGCTCTTTGGTACTAGACTGCAGGATAGTTACATTGTAGTATCCACTATAAACTAATGGACAATACATTGTCTGTACACCAGATTCTGCATTATTGAAATTAAAATAAAACAACATATAAAAATACTCTTGTGTGTGACTTTTGGAATATAGTTTAATCTAATTCCATTTCAAGGTCTACAATTGAAATCAGTCACCCATGTTGTCATTACTGGTATTCTACCATTTTGTTTCTCAGGAATACAAACTGTGATATAAGAAAGGGGCGCATATTTATAATATTAGGGGTCTCTGCTCCAACTGATATATATAACTCCTATTAACAGTAATGGTAGTTATTCTCATTATCAGTGGAAGAGAACCTCAGACAAAAGGTAAGCACAGAAATAATGAATTTTCACTTGTTTGTGATATTAATTCTTCAATACTCTGTCCTATGACAACAATTTTAAAGACAAAGAATGTGTATTTGCTAGCACACAGCACTCCTCCTCTTAGGCTGAAAGGTTACAGGTTGTTGTTACAAAAAATGAAAAAGAAAATTTTTTCATTGAGAGCAGCCTGTTTAACCTTTCTGTTACATGGTGTGATTAAATTTACTAACTGATTTTATTAAATTTGCAAGATAGTATATTTATCTTCATTTTGGGACAGTGGGTGGATAAAATTTGCAAATACACTGGTCAAAAAATAGACCAGTCTCAATGCACTGGGTTGGCATATGGTCAAAGCACAGAGTGAGTTTCTTTCTCTCTCTCTCTCTCTCTCTCCCTCACACACTCACAAACACACACACACAAACACACACCATGAATGTTGCCAATAGAGTAAAATTTTCACATTAATACTGGAAGCAACTCAAAAGAACCCCGGCCGACATCCCATCTGTTCCCAGGAATTAAATTTAGAAATCATATGTAATATAGACATTTCTGTCTGAATATTATAAAGCTCTGACACATCCAGGCTTTCATTAAAAAGCTCTGAGATGTGACTTGAATAACAATTTGTCTTAGTTAATTAGTATTTTCAGTTTAGCATATTCACTTTCAGACGTATTGCTGTTTGCACATGGTAATTTAGGTAAACAGATCCCATCCACAGCTGCATCAATTAACACTGCTAATCAAAACTGAATTCAGGTAATTAGGCACATTTATGCAAAAAGTGTGTAATTTGGGGGGAAAGCTAGATTCTTCAGTAATATTCCAATAAGCATGAGTCTCTTTTTGCAGATAAGATGAGGAAATAAGGGTAAATCAGCACTAATACATACCTGATGCAGCCTCAGTGAAAAATACCTAAATTAAATCTCACTGTTTAATTGGCCTGTATTTTCAGAAATAGGACTGTATTTTTTGTATAAATGTATTCATTAATGTTTCCATATAGAACAGTTGTTTCATGTCTGAGTAGAGGTTTAATGATTATCAGACAGGACTTACAAGGTTAATGTTTCTTCAAATATTTGTGTATTTATGGGCTATGCTGGTCAAACATGCTCTCATATCCTGTCTAGCAATTTCTTAATGAAAATGCCCTCAGCGCATTTTCATTTTCTTTTCTTCAGAGAAGGTATATGTTAGTTATCTTAAAGAAAACACCACTAAAAATG
This sequence comes from Chrysemys picta bellii, assembly GCF_011386835.1. Lineage (NCBI taxonomy): Eukaryota > Metazoa > Chordata > Testudines > Emydidae > Chrysemys > Chrysemys picta. Next base: position 85,406,169 of record NC_088791.1, on the reverse strand, counting down.
TCTCTCTTTTTTCCCATTCATGTAAGAGCTCTCTTACCATGTTCATCTCATCTTAACAGTGTAAAATAGTAAATACCAGATTACACCAAAATATTCCCTGTTACAAATTACTTAACTTTAAATTTCTACAGCTCTGTTTTCAAAGCCACTTACTAAATACCAGTTCCCCTGTTTTTTTTCCCTCTACATTTTCACCAAACAACATTTACTAAAGTATAGGGACAACTGTATATTAATGTCAAAGGCAATATTTAATTTGTATTAGACAACACATTCAAAGTAGGAACACGCATTATGACAATAAATACATAGTCTTTTACCTTTTGACTCATCATATTCCAGAGTCTTGGCTAAATCCCAGGCGTACACAGAGCTTTTATAAGTGACATGTTGATTTTAAAATTTTCAGCTTTTGTTTTCATAGTTGTGGGCACTTTCAAAAGGCTATGCAAGTCTAGTTGACAAAATAGCTTTGTCAGTTTGTAGCTAGTCTTCCATAAATTCTAAACCTGATGAAAAAAATTGACAAAGAGAATTATTGATTTTTAACAGATGTCTAAAATTAATCTACCATTCTACCTACCTCAGGCTAATTCTTGTTCTCATAAGAGACCAATATAAAGCAAAATTGATTTCTCTTCAAAATAGCATGTTATCATTTCTTAGACTACAGCAAGTCTCTCCTATCCTGTAGCTCAGAAATACTCACTTTCAAATAAACTTTTTAACATCCACAATGTATAATATGAATATTATAAAATTACTCAATTCTACTAAAATATTTATGTTACTATATTAACTCTTTGTAATTATCAGTGTAAAGACTCACCCAATAAAGGCTTTGAAAATGCACAGCGTTTATTTGAATCAGAAATATATATATATACACACACACACACACACATACTGTACTGCGTAATTTGCTGTTGTGTAGAACTTATGAAAATGCTAAATTTTCAAGTATCGTAGTTAAATGGGTTAACAAACCTCCAGTTTTAATTTAGCTGTCTGAGTTGAATACCACTAAAATGTATTAGTACATTATCGAGTGCACCTTACCCACTTCACAAAGAATTCAAAAGAAAACAAATTAAAGTGTATGGTAGAAAATAGGATTCTGAAGTATTTGGCTGTTAAAATATCAATTAGCCACAGTGACTGCTGTTACTATGATCAAATCTTGGAATTTAGGATAAGGCAATTTCTAACTTTTATCAGAACAAACTAAAAGCATATAAAGTTCCCCCTGCCATCCTGTCTGAAGGCAGTATGAAGCAACAATATAACCTCACCTCTTTTCCACTTCCTCTGCATTGACTTGTAAGAGAAGGACATTCACCCACTTGTCATACAAATGTTAAACTGAACAGCAGTTGTCGTCCATAGTCTCTCAAATAGTTCCTTTACATTGACATACAGTGTATTTCATCAAAACAGCTGATTTGACCTGTCTCTGAAAGAACTTCCTTCTACTTGATTAATGTTTTCTTAAGAGAGCAAAACAAAAGCTGTAGTCACTAATGCTGCTTTAAACAGTACACACTGTAGCGAAAACACTACAGTAGCAACATAAAACCCAACTGGTGCTTTCCCCCACCTTAAAGTCATTACAGAGCTGGTTTTGATGGAATGTATGCAAGTACTGTACACAGTTGGCTTGGCTGTTATGCCCTGACTACATCAGTAAATATAAACAAATACAGTTCAGAGCTTCTCTTCACTGAGCACCATTATGGCACAATTCACCATTCATTGGAAATACCAATATTTGTTGCATTTTGCATTTATTAATTGGTATTGAGATTTACTGAAATTTAAGCTGGTATTAACTAATATTGATCAAAGAATTATTGCATATTTAAATAACTAAAGAGGTTCACATTGAAGTTGACTAGTACATGAAGAATTTCTCACACATACACGCTTAATTCGTCTCCCTCTCATTTATCACTTAATTTTACAATATGGGAGGGAATGGGCATATTTAATGGTAATGAAAAGAAAAAATGCATGAGATTATAGAGGTACCCTTTATTAGCAAAATGTGATGGATACCTAGCATTAAAAGAAATCTTATTAAAGAAACTCAGGTCTGAGAAGACCAAGCTTGTTCAATTTACAGTAGGTAGTACTAAATATCATACTCCATGTATTTAAATGAATTCGGACATTATAATTTCAATATTTATTTGGTATACCTAGTGTGGATTTGATTATTCATGATATTTCAATACAAATTAGTTTGGCAAACCTGGGATCATCATTTTTATACGGTAAGTTTAAGGTTTGAGAACTGCAGAGGCAAAAGCTGATAGCTAATAATTAGTAATCTACACCCTCACAAAAGAGAGACAATGAGTTGTTTATAAAAGTGGAATGGAATGCAAGTCCCATAATTAAGAATCAGGCAATGATCCTTTTAGCAAATGGATCTCTTAGTTAAACATGCTGCTAATCCAAGCCTCAAGGTATAATTCATTACTCTGGAGGATCCCCTCTATAGTTTTGCCAGCTGTTCCATCTAGGTCACTCCACCACAAGTGTAGTTTTCATCTCTCCTCACTTTCTTCCTGGGGTCCCACAAGCAGAAGCCTGTCTTTCTGAAGGCTGTTTAAAGTGTAAATGAAAAGACTAGACAGCAGTGAGCTACTACCTCAGGCTCCTTAATTTCTGCACTACAATGCCTTGGACTGCTTTACCTTGGCAGATTCAGTATGAGTTATTCTTTGATGAAAGAGGAAGAAATGAATATGGAATGGAGATAGCACATTTATTATCATTTTAATAGTGTAGAGCTATAGAAAAGGATAGGAACGTTTTACTATGCACTGAGCCACTAAGGGATGGGTTAGTGAAGTGGTCCTTACACAGCTGATCCAGATACCTGCACTGTGGCTAGCCATGGAGGAGAAGCAGATGGCCAGGAGGGGACAGAATAGGGAAGGGAATGGGGGAAGACTTGAGCCCTGCAATCTACTGGCACACCAGAGAACCTAAGATGCACTGGATGTTAACCTGGTACAGTTTACTCCTTCTCCAGATGAGTGGGGGGAACTGGGAGGGAAACAGTGACCGTTTGAGGGCTCGTCTACACACAAACTGGATCCAAAATAACCGTACTGGTTTTAATTCACACATTTTGATATTTTGGTGAAAGCCTCTTATCCAACATGTGAACATCCCACATGCAGATTTATACTGAAACAATGGAAGGTATGAATTTAAATGGATTGAATTATTTTGGTTCCAGTTTTTGTGTCAGCAAGCCCTCAGACAGTCATTATCTTCCTCCTGAATTGCTTCGGGGCAGCCCAGCAATACACAGATCCTTATCATGGGTGATTTGTTAAGGCACAATTTAGCCATAAATAACTACAAAATTATTCACTAACTTGGAGTTACTGTTTATTTCAAAACTAAATAAGAAGAACAAGTTAGATAGTTCTGAAGCCATTTCTGAGCCAAAGAATTCCTGAGAATGCAATGAAGGTATGTAAAAATCAAGATATTACCATTTTATACAAATAAATTAATAGGGTTTAAAACTCTTTGTAACATGTAATTTTAATGTAAAACTAATCCAATGTAAAACCCAAATCTATCAGAAATTATATTGGAGACTGCTGAAATTGTCTAAGGCAGTACAGTGGTCCTTGTAACCCAACCCACAATCCTGCAAACAGTTAAGCAAACACAAAAAACTTTATGCATGTGACCAGTCCCATTGGTTTCAATGAACTACTCAAGTAACACATGTGGTTAAGTGCAAATGTACTTTTGGGATCAATCCTGCTATATGATTTTGTACTCTTCAGCACTTAAGCATATTCTTAATATTGCACAATGTGAGTAGTACCACCGAAGTCAAAGCATCTAAGCATGTGAGTAGATCTTAACTTCAATGGGACTATTCATATGCTTATATTTAAGCAGGCGCTTATGTGGTTTATTGATCCAAAACCAGAGTTATCAGTCCCCTGCAGGATCAAGATCCAAATGCTTGTGTGTTAGATAAAAGTATGTTTATTACTTACAGACCAATCTTGCAAAGGGTTGCGCAGGTCAGCAACATTACTTATGAGAGTAGTCCTGTTAACTTCAATAGGACTACTCACAAGAGTAATGTTGCTTACTTGTGTAAAGTCTTTGTTGGATCAAGTTCTAAGGGAGACAAAACACATCAATATGACTTATATATCATACCTCTTTAATGAGTTCCCATTTTTTCCCATTGATACCATCTAGCTCCTGCATGTAAAGATTAGCTTCAGACAATGGTTCTTTATTCCGGAATTCCTTTACCATGACAGCCACATCAGTTCTGCACTTTGCCACTGGACTAGTTTTGCCAGAACTAAATCCTCCTCTTTCTGCAATCGCATCTCACTGACATGCAAAAATGAAAATTAAAACATTTTTTTAAAATCGTGAATGACATACCACTCTTTTCTGTGTTTGCATTTAAATTGGACGGAATAATTTAGCCCTGGCTTTTAATTTCAGAAGGGTTAATCACCCTAGCAAAGGTCAATAAAACTTTAATCTACAATAAAATTGCTGCAGCTCCAATCACCTGCAGGAAATTTATTATATTCTTATTTCCATGCAAAAGAATGCATTACTAATCTTCTAACTCTTTACATTAGCACATTCACCATTAACATTTTACTAACATTATTAATTCCTCTAAAACTATTACAAGAGTTCATTTCTTCACATCTCAGGAGATAATCCTGTTAAAAACCAGGCACATCTGCTGTGACACTGCTTTAGTGGACCCCTCTAATCCTCATAGAGGTTTGATACTCCAACTGAGTTCTAACAATGCACAAAGTCTCAATTACATAAAATATTATGGGGTTTAGGTTAAAACAACAATACACTGTTTTAGTAACTTAATCTTGCCTATTGTCTGCAATTACATCACTAATCTATTTTGCTGCTATTCACTACATTTCCTATTCGAAACAAAATATTGATTTGTAATTTTTTTAAACTGCTCTTAAATAGCAATAGAAATACCAGGCTATGTTAAAACCACTGACAATAGGAAATTGATGATAGGAATAACATTTTCCAGCCAGAGCAATGTCCTATTCTGATAGGAAGGCATTGTCCATTAAAAATGAGGGTTTCAGTTGCCACTTCTTATGTTGTCTATTAATTAAAAGTAATATCTTACTGCATTTAATTAGGCTGAGGACTGCAAAATAGCTCTCTAAAATACTATCCAGAATTACGTTTCATTATTAATGATTTTAACGTATCTTGAAAACCATACAAGACTTAGCTGCTAACAGAAAGGGTCTGCATAGATATTTCCATTTTTTATCCAAAATAAATCAATCATATTAGCTAATTTGTAACACAATCCTTCCAGCTTCCAGTCAAACAATATAATTTGAATGCTCCTAAGGTAAATTTTACCTTCACTGTTAAGTATGTAGAAGTCCAAAAGAACACCTACTGAAGCCTTGATATAAAACTAGAGTGCAATACAAGGAATTTGCTTCCAAAATTCCAGAAATTGATGTTGAAAAGTTACAATTACTTGTGCACACAAAGAGTAATAAGCAAAAGGCTCCTACACTGGCCTTACTAATCCCTGCGAGGAAGTGGAGGAACCTTTGTATACTACCCCATTTATATTTCAAATTTATTATTTAACTATAACAATAGCATTGTCACACACTGTAATATAAATATAATATTCTTTTACCTCCCAGAATTTCCTTTTCTGTCTCTCTCTCTTCCTCTTTTGGTTTTTTTATATGGCACACAGACACACACATACAAACACTCCTGTCACTGTCAATATTCACACTCATTAGCAATATGTCAGGCTGGCATTTCAACACATACTCCGGCGCATAACTGAACAACCAAGTAGAGCACACAAATATAAAAATACAGTTGCAAAGAAGAAAAGGCTCAACGGAATAATTTTTAACTCTGAGAATCAAGTAAATATAGAAAAGAATAAGTGAAATGCTTACAGAATGTTTTATAAATGCAATGTGAATTGGGTCTCTAGATAGCAGCTCAGACATTGTTCTCAGTTTTTACATCTAGATGTAAATACAAACATGTATATTTTAGCAACACCATCTATTTAGCAACAACATTCCTTAACATTAAATTACAAATGGAAGAGCCCTGTGCTTTAACTGTTTCCTTTCATCTTTTAATCAGATTCAAACTAAAATAAAAACCCTAAGAAAATATCACAAAATACAAATTGAACAATATTTTTAGTTTCTAAATGATAAGCAGGCAACATTTTTGTAATACCTATAACTGAGAAAATCAGCAATGACAACAACCACATTCACGGTTTTGACAATCCGTGTCTGATAAGATAATGACTAGTATAAAAATAAGGTGCACAGTGCCCGACTATATTTTTGATTATTCATCTTTTTATTTTTGGGTAAAATTTATTTTTGGTTTCTGTTATAACTGCTTTAAAAATCCAATGATAAAACAACCAAATTTCTCCATGTGGCACCATGAAATGGCACCTCAAAGTCATAAGAACATTTGCCTAAATTAACGAGAGACAATTAGAGCAAGTGCTATTGTGCAAAGAACAAACATACCTTTAGCTGTACAAGTGCACCCCTTCTCAGCACATCTACATAGTTCTGCAGCTCCCGAGTGCAAAAGTTGACTCTGCAGTGCTTATGATCTTTGTGACAATGGCATCACGCTGCTGGTAAATTTTTCGATTATACTTCTCAGACGTGGTAGCAACTTTGTTAATTATGATATTAGCCAGCTGGCGGGTATGATCAATCATCCACTGTAAGAAAGCCAGACAACGAGACATCTAATCATTGCAACCAGAGCAGATAAATTTTGTTCCTTTCTTATACGTGTCACAGATTCTATCCCTCCTGACCCTCTACACAGCCATCGACTGTCAAATTTAGATTCAGCAAGCTCCCAGCTTTTCTTTATCCCTGCCTTAGATCTGAAACTCCTGGTTATCAGGAAGACAAGCGTCACCAGCTGTCTCAGAGCAGGAAGGCAATCAGGTGAATAGTACTTATTATCTTTCATTGCTTTCTGAGGAGTGACAAGATTGATTTGGGACCAAAAGCACATCCATATCTCTAGCACAGTGACTAGGGCTTCAAGTTCGGACTGTGGTGCATATGTAACGCTGCAGAGAGGAACTTCAACCCTGACCTTATTAATAATGCATCTTGAAAATTTAAAGAATCGAAAAAAATAATTTGAAAATTTACAAAACTCCCTTTTTTAAAGCTACACTGGATATTCCCTTCCATCCTCCTCCCCCAAAATATGGGTAGGATGACTGCACTGTTACCCAAGGGATTGTGTTTCACAGTTGGATAGCCTTAATTGGGCCCATAGAAGCAGTTAGCTGCCATTAAAGGCTTCTCTGTAGACATCATCCTTCTCAACTAGTTTGATAGTCTATAAATTCCGATTAGTGGAGCCTACACTGTGAGAAGGTTAAAAAATGCAAATAAATTATAACCTCATAATATAAAAGCACCCTAACTAAATTTAATCTGATAGTTAATTTCAGCCTTGCTCTAGGAAGCAACACTATGTTTGACCTTTTTTATTTACTAGAAAATTGGACAGTTTTGCATCCTGGCTTCAAGATTGTTGTTAAAAACTAAGCATATTGTGAAGTACCAAAACGTGAATTAAATATTGTGGAATTGAAAAAGTAAACAGTATACAAGTAGTGAAAATAAAAAAAACTAATACTAAGCACGGTTGTACAATAACAAAGGCATGGTGATATTACATTTAACAAATTAGGCGTAAGTACCGTCCATGAGGCTCGTCAATTTATAATAACATGCAAACATTTTTGTGAACTCTTCTTTTTACTTTGTAGCATTTACATAGGAACTATAGGATGGACTTCAGTTTTGGCCGAATTGTTTGCAGTGAACATTTGACTATTTGGATCAGAGCCTGTTTTCCAAAAAACATATCCTTTCAGAGCTCATGTACTTGTTTGTTTATTCACTTTCAGTGATCATATTGAAAGTCATTTCTTTGTTTTTCTTTAAAGTTTTCAAAGATTGATAAAAATTTCACACGCTTTTGAACACCAGGGAGAAAATAGCTGCGGATAGAAAATGTAACAGCTTATGAGAGCGTCAGGTATAATCTGGTTATGTTGCCTTGAAATTACAATGCTATAAGAGCTTGCTTTGTCCTTCTAAGTGTGAAATTCTGCTTTTATGCCACTGTCTGATGAGGAGAGTTTAAGGGGTCTGGATGAAACGATCATTTAGACCTATCTTAATCATCAAAACACAAATTGCCCAAATTGATCCTTATAATAGAATTTTATTCTGCTATTTATTGGACTGAAAGTAGGCAGGAAAATATTTACAGCCATACAAAACGCTGAAACAGGGACCTCTGCTTATAGAGGTAAACCTTGAAGTAAATGGCAAAACTCCCTTTGACTTCAATGGAGCCAGGATTTCACTGGTTATTTAAGAAACCATTTGTGCACTATGTCTTTTATCATTTATATGCATTTCCCTACTGCATATAGGCCCTAATCAGTATCAGACCCTACTGTTCTAGGCACTGTACAAACATAAAGATGAGGCAGGCGCTAGACCCAGCATACAGCTTGGGTTTAAGACCAGATGCAACAAGCGAGTGTAACAAAGAAATGGGGAGTGGTGGGAGGCTGAGACAACAATAATATTACTTTATTTTATTCTTTGCACAGATGAGCTATATTCACCATATGTTGGTAGCTAAGTCTTTCTCATTTTTAATAATATGAAATATACACATATATCGGTAGTGGCATCCTCACTTGGCTACTTTCCTAGGCATTGTCAGCTGAGGAGGGATGTGAAGGAGAATAGGTAGTGGTTTAATTGCTTAATTTGGGGAAGCTGTACCATCCATAAAGGGCAGCATGAAAGAATGTTCAAAGTAGTACATCACCGGCATTTAAGTTTGGCCATTGTGTATAAATGTGACAAACTTTTTGTTTTTTTTCATTCACTACACAACTGGACTCTAAGGCTGGAATTCTCAAAGGGGCAAAGGAAGTTAGGCACCCAACTGCTATTGAAAATTAGTGGGATTTAGGCTTTTAATTCCCTTAAGCCTTTGAAAATCCCAGAATCAGTTGTTCTTCCTATTGATATCTAATGTAAAATGGTATCTCAAGAAAATAGCAAATTGGCAAGGAGTGTATAGGGCTTGGGGGGAAATCACAAAGGGAATGCACAAGGAGGAAGCAGAGGAAGAGAACTTAGTAGAAGGTGCTAGACGTTATGCCTAGAACAGGAGGAGAGAGAAGTATGGTGGAGTAAAGGGCACAGAAGATGCACAGCAAGAAAATAATTAAAGAACAGACTCTAGGGAAAGAATCCTCAACCAGGAGGAAGCACAGCATAATTACTGTGCAGCAGCTCCAGGTTCAGAGAGAGGAAGACACCTCCACTAACATCTCACAGGGACCATAATTGTGACCACCCAGATCCAACGGAGACACCTGCTCTGAGCAAAACACACTCCCGAACTTTCCACAGAGATTGCTGTAGCAAGCAAGATCCCAGATCACAAAGAAAAGGCAAAACAAGATTAAACAACTTTATGAAGGAGCAGGAACAACCAACTAACGCAAAAAAACTGTGATGAGTATTTTAAGTTGTTTGGATCAAGATACCTGTCAAAACTGCACTGCGCAAGCCAGTTTAATATAAGCTCATTTACTTTTAAATAAAATAAATGTACTTGGTGGTTTAACTGTAAAAAGACAACTATAATAAACTTCCATTTGTTACAACTCAACACTGTATTACAGAATATTAAGTGAAATGTAAATGATATAAAATGAAGTATGTAAATGTTATATTCAAATAAAAATGAAAAATGTAATTAAGGGAAAGCTCAATATTCAAATACAGTACACCTCTACCCCAATATAATGCTGTCCTCGGGAGCCAAAAAATCTTACCACGTTATAGGTGAAACTGTGTTATATCAAACTTGCTTTGATCCGCCGAAGCATGCAGCCCCGCTCCCCCAGAGCGCTGCTTTACCGCGTTATATCCGCATTCTTGTTATATCGGGTTGCGTTATATTGGGGTAGAGGTGCAGTTTTAAAAATTATGTCTTTTTGTGTCAAGTGTCTGCCAATTAATAAGAACCCTAAGATGCTTGACTATGATAAAAGGTACAGAGGGGAACAGAGGAGCAATATAAGGGCAAGAAGCCAACGAAGCATGGCGCAACTCTGTAGATTTGGAGGAACATATGGGGCAGGAGCACAGACAGACCTAAGAAGGAAGCATCTCTTCATGGTAAATGCCTTTCCAACCCATCAGAAGTTAGAACAGCTCAGTGCTGCATTAATTCCCCCCTTTAAAGTTGCTATCCTCTATGTGCAACTGCAGGGAAACAACCTATTAGAGGTGGTCAGGACTTTTTTTGACAAAAGTTGAGTTTTGTTGTCAGAAAATGCCAATACACTGAAATCACTAAGTTTTGTAGAAATGTATTCATTTTGACAAAATTTTCATATGCAAGGTTTCTCAGGTCTAGGATAGAATTTCTGGTCAAAGTGGGAGAGAGATGGCGACCCACCTCAGAATAGCCAATAGCCAGTGGGTAGGGCCCATATTTAAGGGAGATGTGGGAGACCCATATTTAAGTCCCTGCTCTCATGGGCTCATATTTCCCTTATATTGCTCTGTACCTTGTAGCTATTCCAAGGTGGGTCTCTGTCACACAAACGCAAATGCACACACTTTTTCACGAAAAATTTCAAAAGATCTGTTTCATTCTAGAACAAAAATAAATGTTAAAACTGACATTTTTTCAAAACGGAACTATTATTTTTCAGCCATCCCTAGAGCCTATAGCAGTTTGGTTCCTGAGTGAGCCAAGAATCAGGCTTTTTTTGGGGGGAGGGTATACAACAGTATAGAAATTGATATTGTTTTTAGTACTGCAGATCATGAATCATCTTGCATGACAAAATGTTTGTGTATTTTATTGATCAGAATGAAAACTTCAAATGTTTTACAAAACTCAACCACCTCTGAAATAAATCACTCTTGGCATCGTCAATCATAAGCGCTGTGAGGGAGGCTATATGTTTGGCTAGCACCTAGCCCATTGTGGGCATTACTGTAAAACAGATAAATCATAAGAAAAATAATAATACTTACATTCTAGGGTTTGTTTTATAATGGCAAAAGACTCAACTTTATTGAGTAAGAAGATTGTTGGCTTGAAGGGCTTTGATTTTATTGGGCTGTAGCCAAGATGATAAAGGAAGAGACGCACCTGAGAGCAGTAAGAAGAACTTCCTTTGCCTCTGTCAGCCACTGCCTTTTTCTTGCATTGATAAACCTGTTGAAGAGATCTCCTTGGTTACTCTGGATATTCAAACACTGTTTGCACCAGACACAATATCAAGTTCTACTACACTGGAGCTGAATACCAGCACCAACTGTACTACCCCTTCTGGCTTGCAGGCCTGGGATAGGGCCCATCTATCCAGGAGGTGGATGGACCAATGTCTATTCAGCAGGTAGAAACAACATACACCTTTTCCCCAACAGGGTAAACAAGCAATCTCATTCCCATTGTAGTTATCTGCAGAAGCACCTTCTTGCCTAAGTCACTGCATAATGCAAGAAGGATTTTAATAAACCCTCGCTATGGTAGAGAAAGACAAAACTCAGTAACAATTGCACACAAGAAAGCAGACAAGTCAGCACATACCTGTGTTATAGGAAGATTCCATGTGATACAAAAAATGAATGGATGCCTACTAAAATAAACACACCCAAGCCAGAAAAGGGAACTCTAACTTCTGATTCTGCAGACACCAAACAGTCTTGCACAAAAGAGACGCTACCTGTGCCTTATACAATGAAGAGTGGATGGAAAAGATTTGCATCATCCTCAGGAAGAAGAAATGATGCTTTCCACATGGGGAAAACTTTTCTTGGGAATCAAGCATCAGTCCAAGTCAACTTGTCACAGTCCTATGACTTCTTCCTATAATGGTAGGGCTTGCAGCATTGTGTGTGGATTGGTGGGTGGAGAGTCATTCTCCCATGCCCTTCCCCACAACTTTCGGGTTCTGGCACACTTCCTGAAACCCATGAGCCTCTCCTGATTAAAGGCCAGGCCCACCCCATTTATAGAAAACTGGAAAGAATTATACTATGTGATAGTAAATATGCACGGTGAACGATAGCTGCACCTAACCTAAATTAAATGGATATTTTTACAGAGATAATGAATATAACCCATTTTGTTGGGGAAAAAATACTGAGCTGTTCAAGCAACATAGTATTCCATTTTAGATATATTACTTAATTTTCAAAGCAGCATTTTATATTTTTCCAAAAATAAAGGTGCATGTACAGCAGAAGCCTCTTCTCAAAGAAGACATTTGATCTCTACTAAACTGGAACATGCATAATAATACAACAGAAACATGTTCTAGTACATGACTCTTAATAAAACAGTTGAAAGAACACATCTGCAGTGTTCTGAAGCAAATCAGTATAAAACTAAAATACCCAAACCATCAGGAAACAAAAATGTATTAGAACAGCACATCTGTTGTTCACAAGGATTATCCTCTGAAGAGAAAGTCGAGAAAGCCCAACTACTAATATTTAGGACCTGGATGCACCTAAAGCTGCATCTCAATTAAAGGATCAAACTGCCCAGCTCTGACCAGTCAGGGACTTAATCATTTTCCAAGTTATTTTAATGGGCTTCTTAATTTTAAGTCTATTATTTAATTTTCTTAAAGATAATATACTGCACCTGATTATTTTCAGAGAAGTTAGAGCAGCAGCACCAAAGGCACAAAAATGACCAAATGGGCCAACTCAGTAGCTATTTTCTTCAAAGCCTCATTTTCCTTTTCATAAACTCTAAAATGAGGCTCACTGAGAATGAACACATCTAAATTACTCTTAGTGACTGGGGACAGCAAGCATTTGTAAGATTCCAAGGTCAAGCAGTAACTAAAAGATGATCAAACCAAAAAAGGAACAAAATTGGTTGAAAGAGGTTTATTATACTGTGGGAAAATACACATTTTTTAAGCATGTCTAATTTCAAAATAACCACATTACAGCACTTTCTTTTCTACAGAAACTATTCTTATGATCAACTCTACCTATCCATGACACAATGACCTCAAGTAAGCACAAAGCAAAATATGATTATCTACAAACGTTTAGAGAGATATATAAGCATTCAGAAACATTTGTGATGTCTGACCAGTTTTATAAATGTGTGTACTGCAAACAAGGTCCTGGCATACACATAATGGACGGTTCATATGTATGTACTATGTGGCTGAGATTTTCAGAACCACCTAGAAGATTTGGATAGCCACCATCCATTAGTATTAAAGTAACAGGTGTCCTAATCGGTTAGGTGGCTTTGAAAATTTTAAGCTATCTTTTTAGGGAAAAACATATCTGAAAAAAACAGTAAAAGTTTTAATTTAATTAATTTATTTGTGGTGTATAAAAATGAACTGTTCATAATATCACATGTACAAAAATATTTAAAGAAGTATCAATATTCAGTTGATATACTATACTATACTATAGGCAACATTACTGAAGGACTAACCCATTAGTCGTAAAAAAATCCTCCCCCTCAGACAGGAGCCTGGGACTTTACAGATAGAGCTGATGGCTGGGCTTTGTCAGACCAACCGAGGAACTGAATTTCAGCATTGGGAGCACTCCACTAAGAAATGCAGTCCACAGTTGTTGCCTATTTCCAAGAGATTTCTTAAATCAAACTAGGTTCATCATTCTGTGTGGGTGGACAAAAGCAGTAAGTTCATTACCCTGTAGGTGATACCTGACTTCAGGTTATTCAAACATTTGTATATGCTGTTTGTGATACATATTTAGGATGTGCATGACAATCAAATATGCCAGTAAACCCCTCATGAGAAAAGACCCTTTGAAAACTCTCTTGAGTTTTTGGCTGTGGAAACCCAACAGCTTCTTGCTCACTTGTAAAAGCTCTTGCAGCACTGTACATTACCCACACACACAACAACTGGACTGTCACAACTGAACATTGACTAAATATTACAGAAAACAAAAGAATTCACAAATTCTCTGGTATACGCATAAGAATCAAACATACAATTACAAAATGCTTCACTTCTACAGTCTTTCAGTTGAACTAAAAGAATAATTGAAATTGCACGTTTCTTGGTTTCATTAAAACAACAAAACTGCTACCAATTATATGCAATTTAACAGAGCTACTACATGGTTTTATGAATATTTTTAATCAGAATTGTCTGACGTAGATTAAAGTCATGATTCAGAAAAACGTCCCTATTCAAGACAATACTTAAGCACTTGCTTAATTTTAAGCACATGTTTAAGTGTTGTCCTGAATAGGGAAGGACTTGCATCTAAGTGCTTTACTGAATTAGGGCCTATAGCCTGAAATGTTAATGGGAAATCTCAAGAATGCATTACATGATATTAGTTCTAGTTATACTTCTAAATACTCTTAGAAATCTTAACTTACGAGACTTTTTAGTTCGAGTGGTGGGCTTTTCCAAATATGTATGAAATTACATCTTCTTCCCTTTCACTATTGGGTCTGTTAATTACACACATTGTATACAATAATTTGCAAACTTGTAAAGATGTGTATGTCTTATTTAAAGATTTTGATCAAGTCTCTGGAAATGTTTCTAAATAAACATGGTTGTCTTGGTCTTCCTCTGTATTTTTAAATACAAATACCAACTTAATTATCATTATATTAAAATTATGCAATCAAGTTCATTGCACATAAAAAGGAATGCCAAAAAAGGAGAACAAAGTAAAATTGATGGATTCAAGTGGAAAAATAAATAAATAAAGCGCTAGCTGGAGTTGTGAAGATCATGCATTAAGATGAAAGATGAAACAGATGCAATACACAGAAAGATCAAAGAGCTCCATCAATTCATTCTGAGAGTCAAAATCCAGCTGAGCATCAGAGCTCTGTCCGCATAATAAGAAAGGTTGACTAAAACATAAGGATTAAACAGATGAGCTGTCTCCTGTGAACGCACGGCAGAGAAGCCCCGCTGAGCCACTTTTAAAGACACTCTGGAATTGTACACCTGCTACTCCACAGTCAAACCAACAGGAAGCCAGGCTGGCAGGGAAAAAAAATCTACTAATGGACTAAATAGCTATCTTTAGGAGAAGGAAAAGTGTCCCGAATGCACACTTTTGATAAGAAATGTTCAGTTCAGGAAAATTACAATTTATAGATTTGTTCTTTTTATCCTTAGAGTTAGTTGGTTTACCAAACATTTTCATTCAAACATGAATGTAAAGCAAATATTACCATCATCTTCACATTCACTTATAAAGGAAACAAAAGCCTACTAAGTATTGTTCCTGTGACAGAAGCCTAAGAAACTACATAATAGGGTCAGCCTAGGACTATGTATAGAAATATCAGCAACAATATTTCTGGTTTAGAATCCATTTGCTTACTCTGTAAATATGATGCTAACTGGCAAAACTATCAATGACTTCTTTGGGGCAGAATGAAACTTCAAGATCACTGAAAAATGACATAATTTCTAATAAAGGAATAATTTTAAATAGTATCATACATAGTCTCCTTTCTTGTCTCAACCATCAGATAGACTAAACAAATAAAAATTAAAAATCCCAGTATAGGACAATGATTATTTTGCTCTTATTTTTTCTCATTGGTAATGAGAAATAAAACCAGGAAAAATATTATAATGTTAAATAGTGGTCGTGACAACAAACTAATTAAGATAACGTTTTTCAAGTGATGCTGGAATAGAAACTAGATTAATTTTAGTATTAAAAACCTAATTTTAAACTATTTCCTATATTGTCCACTACTTTTAGTTCCAAATGCAATCCCTATATATAAAAAATTAAGTAGTAACAATAATTTCAGTACTTGGAACAAAGGGTAAATTGCTGAGGCTTTACAAATTTGTGGCATCATCAACATGCTATTCCGGGTCTTACTCAGAGTAAAGCCTGCAATCCATAAGCTGAAAGTGAGTATTGTACAAAGCAAAATAAACTTACAATAAACTTTTTTAAGGCTTTGATTTTATTTTCACCAACTTTTCAATTAGATTTCAACTGGTTGCCATAGGTGGCTTCTCTCCCTTTTTTTCTTTTATATAAATGTCACTAACTTGTTTGGCCTATGAGTGTTATTTACAATCACCTCTTTTACTCTTGTTTTAGCTGACAGGACAATCTCTTCATGGATCTGTGTAGAGCTGATATATTTGATTTCCAGGTTATCTACTGCCTGCAGATACAAGCACTTCGATTGTTTACAATGCAGGAGTAATTGGTAACAGCTAAATAACTCCACAGAGACTGATTTAAGAGTGCTTCACCTATTACATGAATGTGGGGCTTGATCCTGCAGTCCCTATTCTGGCAAAATTTCCATTGACTCCAATGCAAAACACAATTAATTAAAAGAAAGAAAGAAAGAAAGAAAGAAAGAAAGAATACAAGTTAATTATCAATCACACACATTCATTATTCATAACTTTACTTACGATATGTAAAATGGATTTATATTTACAAAACAAATTAAAATAAATGACCTGCAGTTTCCAAAATTTCAACAGATTTCAAAATATGGCTGTAAAAATAAGCAGCTTCTGTATGAAACCATTTCATAAATAAAATGGAATATTGACAGTTTCTTTCAGAACACAGCCCCAAAATTAAAATGTTCATGATGAATTACAGCAAGAACAGCTGCAAAGGATTAGACGGCCCTATCCTCATTCTTCAATAGTTTTGGGTAGGTTTCTATCAGATCCCTTAAACACAGAATATGGTTTTTTACACCTCTTATTATTGAAATACCTACATTATTCAGTTTCAGATAAATTATACCAAGGGTTAGATTCTATGGGTAGTAGATAACACTTTTTTTTCTTTTGCCATTTAATGTATTGCTTCCTCATTGCAGGTATTGGTTCGAAATTTAATTTTAAAAATAACTTGTCACTGAGGCATAAGCAGCTAAATATATTGCACTGCTTCTGTTAAAAAACAAAGTCTCTATTTTAAAGGGGAGCAATAGAGCTTATTTTAACTTTCACTCTCTGTAGCCATTTTATGACCACCAAAGTTTATTGCTTCACAAAATGGTGTTGATGTGCAATTTTTTGAAGACAGTTTTTATGGAATTATATTCAGAGGCTATTAAAATAAAAAAGGGCACACAACATATTGTACTGTATTATCTGAGAAACAGTAGGTGATCATGTAATTACAGACTGCATAGTAACATGTATATTTAAGGAGGGATAAACTAAGATTGTGCCTGCAACCTCAATATAATCATTTCCTGAGTTTTCAGAGCGTAAACGTGCAATGTTCATCATATAATTGACTAGTTTAAGTTTTTCAGGGTGGAAGAGGGGTGTATTTTAAAGAAAAAGATTTCCTAATTTTGGCTTAGTAGAAGATTATATTTGGCTACTTTTACCACTAAAATATCCATCCATTGCACCCTGTCTTTCTTCCGGTGTAGCCAGACAATGGATAAATTCTTTCACTCTTCTCTCCTCTGAAAACAGCAGGACTTTCTTGTTTAAACTTAAAAAAAATCCCCTTTGGGCAGAGACCAGGCTTGGAAAATGTCAATCTAATATGTGAAAAGAGTGGCTAAACACAAACTGGCTTCATTGTTATTTTTAATTATTACTGAAGTACCAAATAGGGGTGTTAGGAATAGTGGGGTTTCAGCTCTTGGTACCTGCTACTTATTGACAACCAAATTTTCCATTATAAAATTATATTCGTGGACAATTTCTTCAACAGATGGGGAAAATCTGACATGTGACTCTTTCAATAGTAGTTCCTTTACAGCAAAAGAATTTGAACTTGTTAGTTTTAAAGTTATGTTTTGACTATATTGTGAACAACAAAAAAGAAAATCCGAATCCACTTTTTAATACTAAAAATTTGAGAAACATTGTTCATCCATATACCATAGCAGGCTTTTCTTTTTTTATATTTGGTATCTGACTATAATACCTCTATGTACCAATGGTTTTTTAAAAAACGCACATTGATTTTGTTTGACAGAAAGTAAGAGCCATGATTAGCCTTCAGTTTGTTAGGCAGACAAGACTATACTTTTTTGAAACCTCATGTTTTCCCGTGTCATATGTGCAAAATGTAAAATTTCATAATTTGCTTGCACTGTGACCAAGTTTGCACCTGTATACCACGCACATCCTTTTGAAAATTTAGCTTAGTGTCTATATTTCTAAATGTAAAACTTTATTCAAGTACAGTTGTTATTCTTTACATATTTTTCAGACAACCAAACAAATAATACACATGCGAAATTTCAAATCCTGTTAAGAGCCTCACCTAAATGCCCAGCATAAATTTTGTTGGTATTATCATTCGCTTTACTGTGGCGTCAGTGCCATGAATAAGCTAACTGTGTGTCAGATTTAGATGCCCAACCTCATTTATACACCTTGCCCCGCTATGGCTCCACTGAAGTTAACAGTGGAGTAAATTGCTAAAGTGTGAGGGTATAAGGGTTCAAAGTTAACATGACAATCAGTAAATCAGTATGTAAGAACATTTGTCTACGGCAAATTGAAAAAGCCTTAAAGGAATTGGTAGTTCTTTTTATGCTTAAAACGAATCACACGGCACAAAAAGCTTAAACTATTTCCTCACTTTTTCAGATTTATTTTGTATCAATAAAGATATGACTTTGGTCCTACATTATATAATTACGTGTGCTTTAATAGACAAAGAAGATTTTGAAGTCACGTTTAAGTTTGGGTTCCTAAAGATTGCAAATGATTTCAGACACCAGCTGCTATAAATACATTTAAGCTCGCCTCCCCATTCAGCAATGACCATGCATCTACAATATTTTCATTATCTCAAAAATGCTTTGGCTTCATCAGCAACAGATGAATTCATTAATTTCTTTATTAATTCAAATGATTTTTTTCAATTTTTATATGCCCCAAGGTTGTCTCTGCAAGATCAGCTCCCTCTGTGTTCCATAAAATTGTAATCAATCTCTATTATAGTCATGAAAATGGTATTTGTCACTTTGCTGAGGAAAAAAATAATCAATATGTCTTGCAGGGCAGAACAGGCATTTAATACAGCGAATTGATGCCTGTTAGAGAAATTTAGCTTGCCAGCAGTTTGGGACAAGCTAATAGAAATCCAAAAAACTCACCCAAGGTTGACAGATGAATATACAGACATGCAAAAAAAATTAATATTTGGGCATTTTGAATGGCCTGTCATTTCATATGTTGGAGAGAACATAGATTTAGACACTCAAATCCCAAAGACAAAAACCCAAAAACATGTACATAAAAGGAACTTTTGACTCTGTTATCATTTTCATTTTGTATCAATACTGGAAGAATAAATAGTCTCCTGTATTTTAAAGCATAGCTCCAGACTAGAGAGAGTATCAAAAGCACTGTTGAGTTTTAAGCAGTAAGACAATACAAAGATTGTGTGGTGGCACTGAATACCTGAACGCTTTGGAGTGCACTGCAAAGAGAGGCCTGCATATTCACGAAATAGCAACATTCTGCACTATGGCACTGTTCAAAGTCTTCTGGTGGACCATATGAAAAATCCACAAGTAAAATTGTTGTAACTTAAAGATCTAGAAAAGGTCCAGCTGTAAGTTTAATAATAACTAGTGTCAAATTCTCAAAAGACAATATGTAAAACACTCCTTAATTTTAACAAAGGTACCAATAACTACTTTAGGAATGTGGTCTCCCTTCTTCCCTCCCTTCTACTGCCATGTGCAGAACTGTCTAAAACACGTCACCCTTGATTATGACTGTCTGTTTAATTCCCTTGTTTTGTTGGTTTTAATAAATAACGTTTAAAGTTGCAGCATAAAAAGCAAAAACTGCAACTGCTTGGAACATTGCAGTGGTTTGAGAATTGGCCTGCTAAACCCAGGGTTGTGAGTTCAATCCTTGAGGGGGCCATTTAGGGTTCTGAGGCAAAAATCTGTCTGGGGATTGGTCCTGCTTTGAGTAGGGGGTTGGACTAGATGACCTCCTGAGGTCATCTCCTGACCTCCCCTCCAACCCTGATATTCTATGATTTATGTGAAATAATATTTGATTTTCAATGTATATTAATCTGTCCCATCCTTTGATTTACTCTATCAGGCTATTATTGCCATCCTGTTTAATATTGAAAGTTGTATTTCAGGTTGCAGTCATGTTAGAGATTTTGTGCCTCGTAGATAAGTTTGTACAGTGGGTTAAATGTTAGTAGAATTAGCAATGTATTTGGAGAAAAGCATTTTTGTCTCCTTGTACGGCCAACAAAACGAAGAAGAGGAATTTATGTGATGGCATAGAGAAACCTACCAGAAAATACTGCCAGAGTTGGAGTGATGGCAACCTGATATCCTCTACAATGGTAATGATTTGCGAGTTTACAGTTTAAAGCCCCAAAAATGGGAAACGGGCAGACTTCTGAGTATGGGTATGGGGGTCTGCCTAGGCACATGCACTTGCAGGACTGAGGCCTAAGTCAGCGATACAGGCCTGAGTAGGCTGAATGCGTGAGGCAGTCTATCAGGAACTGAGGATCTCTTTAATTGCTTGATTTGGACAACTTACCCATAGTTGAGAGGTAGACCAGGGTCACTCTTGTGGTAAGAATTAATTGTATTATGTCTTCTTTTGTCATTAAATCTGCTTCTGCAAAAATTGTGACCACTGTGCCAAAACTCATTAGAAGGTGCAAGCATTCCATTTATGGCAAATCTGAAGCATCATCCCATACATCATGGGTAGAAAGACAAGACACCAGGAATGTGGTTTAACCAGGCTGCAACTTTTAAGTAACACATCTGGGAACTATCTGGCATTAACTTGCCCAATGCAGGTAATTCCTTTGTAATTTGTTTCATCTGGTGGAGATCTGACAGCAGCTAACCTGGTCTCAGCGATGTTGCTGAGACCCCATCATCCTCCCTTTGTATGAGGGCTAAGGAAGGTGGGGAAGAGGGGGCTGTCTCCCTACTGTAGCCAGACGTTAGGAACCCATTCCCCACTTTCTTTAGGAGATGTCTTCTAATCTACTTCCAATTCCAGTTCAGGGAACCAGCCTTCTGAACAAGTACCTGCATTGGGCACCTACCAAGTTGCAACAAAATAAATTTTACAACCTAACCTAGCCGCTGCTGAGAGGAAGATGAAAAAACCTCACACCACTCTGGCCAACCTGGCAGTCAAGGGATAAATTCATTCCCAGCACCCAAATGGTTACTAGCATGATACCACAGCAAGGCCACCAAACCCAGTGCTATTCTAATCCAAGGTTTTCTTCCCTGTGCAAGTGGTGCTGCTGGGGCACGAGGAAGGGTCTATTAGCCCTGCGTGGGAGCCAGGAGGCTTATGCTGCTTCAGCCAATGAACCACAGTATCCCACTCAACTCTAGACAGGGGGCACAATCCTTTATGAGAACAACAGTTTTCTTCCCTCTGCTGGCCCAGAGGGAAAACCCAGCACCTCCAAGTCTGCCGGGCGAGAGGCATGTGTGCTAAAACCACATCATAAAAGTCCTTAATTATTATTTTTTAAAATATATTCATAGAATTAATACTTTAAATGTGAGTCTCCTATGACCCCTCTTCTCTTCACCCTTGTGGCAGAAATACTCAAAGACACCTGTACATGTTAGGCCCAATCCTTCTACTATTGAAATTAATGGGAAAATCTCCCACTGAGTTCAATGGGGATAAGATTGGGCAAAAAAAGTATCTGACAATATGGATATGCCCCTTTTTTCCTATTTATTTATTTGTTCTCATTTTGTAAAAGAATTTGATCCTAAGGCTGAAAACACATCAGTCAAGTTTCTTTGTAGCCAATAAAAAGTTCTTGAAAAATCAATTTACGTTGAACATGATAATTGACCGTTAAATAGTGCAGTTCTCACAGGAAGCTAAAAATAATTCAATTAAAAATATCTCTGCATTCTTAAACAACAGAAGTCAAACTAAACAGAAATCCAGCAACACCAACATATGTTTCCCCCCAAGCAATCTGTGTAGTTTCTATTTTACAAATGAGCTTCACCTGCTATTATACATGTAGTGGCAAGCTATTGGTAAGGATGACAGAAGTTAGTGTTGCATGACACTGTCAACATTTATATTTATGCTTTGCATGAGCGCAAACATTTGTAATTCAGCCTAGGAAAGCTGAAGTTTTATTACAGAAGATGACAAAGTGTTACTACAGATAGTTCAAAACATAAGATATTCCTATCTACATTGTCAGGTCTGCTGTGTGTCAGATTTACACATATGGTTACAAAATGGTTATGTGTATGTATATACAACGCCTTCAAAGATAGACATGAATTTGCATTCAGCTGTCTTTCCCCTTGCCCCTCTTGCACTTTTGTCCAAAATATAAATCTTCTCAAACAAACCAGCATTTGAAGGACTTGCACACATCCTGTATTCCTTATAAATGGATAAGATGGATCTTTATATGTTTCAGTTGCAGAGATATGAGAGTAATAAAGATATTAAGTATTAATATTTTTATAATCAGTATGCTAGGCCCTGAGGGAAATATTCCCATTGATTTTTCCTTGGGTTTATTGACATAATTTGCACACTACTGATAACTGAGTTTTACCTGCTTGAAAGCATAAATCCCACTGAGAAAAGGGAAAAGGGTATTTTTCAATTAAACTATCTTACATGAGCTTACTGACAAAGTGAAATAAATGTGAACATACCATGAAGATTAAAAGAAGATGAGCTTTAACTGGATGTCCTCAGTTTTCAGATGGATAATCCCCTCCTTCTCATTTCATCTGCCATGTTCTTCATTCATCTCAACGAGGTCAGCCAAAGATTCGTCCTAAGTAGAGTGGACACATATGTTACAACAACACAAGCAAAGAAGTGGTTCATCTTTTTTCCTCATCTTTCCTTGGGTATAAAGCAGTATAGTGAAATGTGATATCATTGCAATGTTTCTAGAGCTTGTTAGGTAACAATGCAAATACCCTGGCCTCTGCAGGAGTTACAATCTATTTAAAGAGTTTTCTTCTCTTATTTTATAAGAGAATCTAATATACCTTGTTTTCTCTGTATTATTAAATTCTTTCAACTTCTAGGTCATCTATTTCTTAACAAGAGCAATAAAATTACAATATAAGGGCTGGATTCTGCTTCCATTACAGTCAATAAAAAGCTCCTGGTGATATGAATAAAGCAGACTTCAGGCCTAAAGTTTTTTCAAAATGCAGCCAAAGTGGCTTAGAAAGTGCTCAAGCTTAAACTTACTTTTTTCAACATTTGGCTTGATTCTAAATGAGCAGCCGCCGTTATCATCAAACAAGGAGTGCCTTACAAAGTCTCCAGCCCCACTCAATTTACCATAGCAAGCATGCTACAGATTCAGAGCGTGCATCCTGCTCAACTTATTTCCAATGGAGAAAAGTGAAAATCTTATTTTCCCATACTCTATATATTTCATGTGACTTTAATATTCCAAAATGGAGGTTTTCCTGCTAAAAACAACTGCCCTGCCTCACTGTTTTACTCCGACGAGAAGTCCTTAATCCCCATTTTGCTATTGACCAGGTAGTGCCCAGTCACAGCTGGTAACAACTTTTGATCACTACCAGTCTGGGTTGGATTTGAACTTGTGATACATAAATGAAAGACTTCTGTAGCCTATCCCTGAGTCATTAGTTTCCCCTTTGCTTACTATTTATTAACATAGCCTATTCACAGGTAGAAAGAGTACTTTATGTATAAAATTAAAACCTATGAAAACCATTTTCGATTACTCTTTTTACATATTGTATACAAAGCTAGGTATAATTGTGACTTTTTAGTCCTTTTTAATAATTTATTTGAGCAATTTATTACTTTCTCCATGTAGGGTCAGGTTCTGTCACCCATACCCACAATGAAAAGGGCCCTGCTCTACTACAAGTCAAATAAATGAAATAAATGTGACTGCTTACAGAGTAAAGGTGACAGAATTTCATTTTCTGTGTAATTCCACCCACAGAAACAGAGAGTAAGAAACATTGGTGACAAAATCCCTAGCAAAGCATAACCCAAACCAGATTAGTCTGACTGCCTCTCAGACTATGACAATACATTTCACTCAGTTTTCCCCCAGCCTTAGTTTTCCTTTTCCTACATGTTCCACCCAATCAAAAAGTTTCATAGTTAAGAATGATACTTCTTTTCCTATGTTTTATCATTTTGTGTTAAGTCCATTGCAAACTCAATTTACTGGCTTGAGGCCAAAGGGTACTGAAAGAATAAAGATGGATATGCAATATCACTGATATTTCACTCTAATGACACACACAGCAGAACTTCACTCATTCACACTAGCAGGGGACATACCAGTACAGATTAGTTAGGATGCAGAATGGCGATTGCTGAGAGTGCCAGTGGTGTGGGTGACGCTCATTTCTCCGCAGAGAAGAACACACATTTCCTTCAATATCTCTTCCTGGCACTCAGCAAAGACCTGAAATAGGGTTTCTCTATATACTATTGATCCCTTCCTTCTCTGGTATGTGCTACTGCTCAAAGAGGCAGGATGAGGCTTTCTGGTCCCAAGGTGGCCACAGGAATTGGCCAGCAACACTGAGCTAAGTGGGCAAGCTTCGGAGAGACACTGCTACAACCCCATGCCCTTCCTTTGCAGCAGTGGCGCTTAAGAGACTTGTTTCCATTTCCACCTCAGTTCTTCCTTCAGCATGGAGTCCAGATGTGGGAAGATATTATATCTAGTCACAAGTCCTGTTGCTGATATGAAAACAGAACAGCTCCCAACTCTTCCCCCAGGGTGCAGCTTTAATCTCTTCCTTTGTTAGGACTCAATGCCCTGGGCAGAATGGTAGACCCTAAAAGAACTGCCATCACCATGAGTGAAGAGAAGAGGGGCAGGGCAGCAACCTCAGCCCTTGTGTAGACCCTCATGCACCATGCCACAAACGGGTTTCTGAGGCCACAGTAGGAATGCTATAAGGCTGCTCCATCTGCCTGAGCCACAGCAGCACTACTAAACTGGGAGAAGGCCAGAGTCAGAGGAAGAAGAGCCAAACCTAAATAGAAAAAATTCACTTCAGAGCGTATAGGGAACTTGACATGACCTAAGCTGACCCTACGTATGGCACAGCAGCAAAACTTTACATGAGGTGCTCCAGTAAACTGCAAACCTGGAAATCTGCGTTCATTGTGGCTTTGTGGCTTGCCAAAGAATACAGTAGGTGAGCTTTTTGATGTTGCTGGTATTGACTACTGAAATAAGAGAACCTCTCCCACTCTTATCCACAAACTGAAAGAGTAAGATATTATTTATACAGCTGAAACTAGGACCAGGCTGTTATTCATGCTGTATATGGATGCCGACCACCTAAACACAACTAAGTGTGAGCCATTACAGTTGACATCTCTCACCCTATCACTGTGTTTCATTTTTTGAACAACACGGATTGAAACCCTTTAAAACGGGGCAGCCATTACCTTCTTTATTATTAAATTAAGTTGTGTGGAGTGCTGACCCACAAGGAAAGTTTTGATTTGCAGATAAAGAAGTGATTCAAACGGTTTTGAAATGTATGAACATTGTATCCTTCCCCCTCTTGCTTACTCCATACTCTGACTATAAATTTTCTGAAAATGTACAATATGCTAATTAATGTATGAGTTAAAGTTAATTAAAAACTGGGTCCTTTAGGAATTTTCTTCCATATAGTTAAAAATAACTAATGTGCAAAGGCTATATTTGAAGAAAATAGGTTGCAATTAAACTAAGTTATTAATGATTCTTTTTTCTACTTGTCATGATTATTTAGGCCGCAGACAGGCTCTGGTCAACAACCATTGTGACAGTATAGGTAATTGAACCAATCTCCACCCTTCCTCTGCTAATGTGCATGCAACAATTCTATTGACTATAATGAGTCAGTAGTATAAGAGAGTGGATTTATGACTCAAGGATTCTCACTGGTTGATTACTTGGCCCAGTCATCACTGCTCTTTAAGGGTATGTCTACACAGCAAAGAAAAACCCATGGCTGGCTCGAGGACCCTGGGGGGTAGGAGAATCCCAGAGCTCAGACTGCAGCTTGAGTCCAGAAGGCTATACAGCAGTGAACCAGCCCCACAGCCCAAGCCAGAGTCAGCTGGCACAGGCCAACCATGGTTTTTTTTTTGCTCTGTAGACAGACCCTAAGTGTTCCATGGCTGCATGTTAGCTTGGACATCAGTGTTTGAAAGGCTCCTCATGGCACTGTTGCCTTGGCTCCACTGTGTACTGCCAACAACACTGCTGGGGAAACGGAGACAGAAGCATAGGGGAAAGACATTAGGACTGAGGGAACTGGCTCCCTCTGCCCTTCCTTCACATAGCACTGGTCTCACTCAGAAAGTCCTCTAAGCCAACAAGTCAATTGCAAGATTCATTAGTACACTTTGGCCGCTTTGTGCTGCTGCTCTTAAAAGTTAAAATTAATAAAGAATTTAAGATTCGTATTACAGTCTTCAAACCATTCCAAATGTCACATGATAGTATTTTTTTCGTGCTGTTGTTTAGTGCTCATTTATGCAACTTTTAACAATTAATAAACACTCCCCCAGGGTATCTAAGAGATGGAAACTATGTTACAGTGGAGCTAAGGTTGAGAGTACATATCAATAATGTAAAAGTAAAAAAAACAACAACAGGGATGTAATAATAATCCCCAAACCCAGCATTATAATTCCAGGATTTTCGGAGTTAAATTAAGTTAAAATACAGAAATCTAAACAGGTTAAGAAAAGCACAAACAACTTCAACTTTGCCCTAAAGTGATATCCTGAAGAGGAAAATATGAAAAAATGAATACAAATTTAAGAATTAGTTTAATCTATTCTGGGACCACAACCACTGAATGATTTAATCATAATTATATGTTAATTGCATGGCATCAGTAAAGGGCAGAGTTAAATTTTTGGGGGTGTCTTGATTCTGCATTTCTATAGTGTTTGGATTTCTTGTAAGTATAATTTCAATTCTGAATTTCCTGGGTTTGTAATGCTTGGTTTTGAGGTAATTATACCATCCATGCAATGTTTTTAACCCTTACATTACTGATACATACACTCAACCTTAACGCCATTTTAAAGGTTTCTTGTTGGTTTTGCTGCTGGGTGTGGGTGTGCGCGCATGCATGTGTCTTGGAATAGAAAATTATAGAAGTCATAATAAAATATTTGTTAAAATGATTTACCTGAAACAGTGAAACAACACAAACAGAGCACATACATAAATTTGTAAGTGATAAAAAGCTCTACACAGGCAGAGATATGTTATACAATTATAGCACTTTACTGTATTCCCTTAATGTAAAAAGCAGTCATTACATTGACATATGTCCTTCATTGTTGCACTACAGGTTTGTTTTATTTATTCTAAAGAGGAGAAGGTTGCTAGAAGTTATGTACTGCGCTTGCGATGAAATCTTGAAATCCTGGTATACTATACTTATCTTTCATGATGATTTTTTATACGATTGCTCTAGTAAACTGCTAATTATATTATTCCTCTATATTAAACCCTTTAAAAAATCTAAATATATTCTTAAAAAAAAACATTTAACCACACACACACAAACACACACCCTGTTATGGGGCAGCTGCCCTTTATGGGGAGCTAGGGCTCAGTCTGCCTGTGACTGCCATGTGAAGGCCTCTCCTGGGGATAGCTGACTGCCACAGGTGGTTGATTAGCAAATGAGCCCCTGGAACTAATAAAGTTTACCCAAGCTCAGTGAAGTGGGGACTCCCAAGGGAAACAGGAGGCTGTTGTGTGAAGAGGCAATCCCAAAAGATGCCTGAGTCAAAGGGCCAAGCAGGGAATCCGGAGGGCGAGCTCTCCAGATAACCCACTAGAATGGAGAGCCTATAAGAGGTGCTTGTAGAGCGGGGAGCTTCCTAGACAGAGGGCTGCATATGGCAAGCATCCAAGAGGGCATAGTTTGAGCCAGGGGTCTCCCAGACACTGGCCAGCAGCCCAGCCTGGCAAGGATCACCTGTTGTTCCCTGGAAGATTCACAGTGGATGGACCTGCCTGGATCCCTGACTCCAGAGCAGGATCTTACTCTATAAGAAGCAAGAGGTCTAATACCAGGGGAGAGACTGGAACTGAGAGAACCCCTAGTGAAGAGTCTGGATAGAGGTGAACACTAGACTCAGTTCAGGGACAAATGAACAAAGAATGACCTGGTAAGCTAAGATGCGGGAGTGAGCATTTTGTTTATGGGTTTCAGAGTAGCAGCCGTGTTAGTCTGTATCCGCAAAAAGAACAGGAGTACTTGTGGCACCTTAGAGACTAACAAATTTATTAGAGCATAAGCTTTCGTGGACTACAGCCCACTTCTTCGGATGCATCCTGTTCTTCATTTTGTTTATGGTTTGCCTTGGCTTTTCTGTTAAGAAATGAAACCCTCCAGCACGTGGTGCTCTTTAGCATCTAACAGTCAGTCCAGATGTGTTGATACCCTGGGTAAGGGAAAAATCAAGTAAGGACTCACCTGCAACACCATGACTGCCTTTAAGGGGCACCCCAGGTCAGCCTGGGATGATGACACCCCTGCTATCACTACTGTTGGTTGGGCCTCTCTTTCCTTAAAAGGTCTATCTGCCCCAGCCCCAGAAACTGATCTCAGCTGCTGACTTGCTTTACTGTGATAGTGGATGTTACTCATAGGGAGATTAAAAAAATGCTTATGACAGCCAGGGATAAAAGGCGCAGATGAGGATTTTTCTTTTGTTTCTTAGCAACACCTTCTAAGAAGAGATCAAATAGCATCCAGTAGAGGCCACTGAGATTGCTTCCCTGTATGTTACTCTGAGTGAGGATGAAATCAAACTGGGGAAGTGGCAGGAAGGAGCTCTAGGGGGCAAGTAAATGCTAGGTGGTGACTGGTCATCATTCTGCCTGTCAGAGAGAGTGAGCAGTAGGAACCCAGAATCTGCGCTGTCCTAAGCCGAGCCATAGAAGTAGCAGTACAGAAGCGTGTGCAAGAAATATATATGGGCAAGGTTGGGGAGGAAGAACCTAAATTAGACTGTCATGTAAAAAAACTGAATGACAGAGGCAACTTATGGCTAGTCTGGATGCAAAAGTGACTATCAAGAGAGAAGAGCTAACTATCCTGAGAGAAGCTGCTTGAGAAACTGGAATTCTCCCTGTGGAGTGTGAAGAAGAGAACAGACAAGGAGAAGACTACATGGAGAAGGCCAATTATCTATGCTAAGCATGGCACTGAAGTGATATATGTAATATGACTGACTGATCCATGTAATAATGGTTCTACTTTGTTCTGTCTACTGAAATATTGACTTTTACAGCACATGCTGAAAAATCAATATTCCACTAAATGTAACTAAGTGGCTGTAGCAGAGTAGAGCCCTGCCCACCACCTCAACACAGAAAACTTGCATTCAAAAACTGGAGTTTCGGATAACAGAGAAGATAAAAAGATAGGGACGAGATGTTGTAAATGTGGGGAAATGATGGGAAAAAGGAGAAAACTGAGGGTGACTTCTTATTTAGCCCGTCCCTTGTATTGAATATCCCATTATATACACAGAGGTGTGGAGTTGCCAGTACTGAAGAAAAAAAAAAAAAGGACATCGTATTTGATGTAGCCTGTAAAGCAGTGACTCTGAAAAGGATTTAGAAGACATAGTGGACAAACAACTGAACATGAGCTCCTACTGTGAGGCTGTGGCAAAAAGGGCTAATGCCATCCTTGGATATATAAATAGGGAAGTAATGAGTAGGAAAAGGAAGATGATTTTACTGCTGTATGCAACACTGGTAAGACATACTAGAATAATATGTCCAGTGCCGGTATCTACATTTTAAAAAGGATTTTGAAAAACTAAAGAGAATTCAGAAAAAAGCCATAAAAATCATTTGAGGACTAGAAAAAATACCTTACAGTGAGAAAATTAAGCTTCTCAGTTTGTTTAGCTTATAAAAAAGACGACTGACTTATTACAGTGTGCGAGTACCTTCACGGGGAAAAAAATTCCAGGTATTAAAGAGCTCTTTAACCTGGCAAAAAAAAGCACAATAGGAACCAAGGGATGGAAATTAAAACCAGATAAATTCAAATCAGAGATAAGGCACTGATTTTTAACAGGGAGGGCAATTAACCATTGGAACAAACTACCAAGAGTCTGAATACTTTCCTGGAAGGTATGGTTCAGTCAAACACAAATTATTGAGCTTAGCACAGGACTATCTCGGTGAAATTTCATGACCTGTATTATACAGAAGGTCAAACTGGATGATCTAATGGTTCTTTCTGGAACTAAAATCTATGAATAATAAGGGACAGATATAAGGTGAGATTTTTTTTTTAAAGAAGCTGAATGGAAACAGAGTTCAAGAAAAGGAAAACTTTATTTTAAAGCTTAATGTAAACATGCTGTGCTATACAGGTTGGAATTCAGATAATTGGCTTTTTTTGACATGACTTCTTATTTAGCCCGTCCCTTGTATTGAATATCCCATGATATACACAGAGGTGTGGAGTTGCCAGTACTGTCTCTATATTCAATAACATTGTAGTCTCATGTACATATCCGACTGGCGTGGAAATAGAAAAGAGGGAAGAAATGACTAAGGAAAAATAAAAACAAAGGATGGAAAGGAGGAGCTACTACTAGCCTAACTTACACATACTCATGTTATTAAAGATGCAGCAGTGATGAGGGGAAATATTTCGCAGCCATTTCTTCTGTACTCAAAAGTGAAAGAGAAAATTATTTGGCAAATCTAATAATTCCAATACATGGAAGAATTCCTGACTTTTTTCAACTCAGTCAGTTCCATTCCTGATCTTTTCTGGAAGAACATCACTGGTACTCACTGGACTGAAAAGAGCAGAGAAAGCCAAATAAAAACAAATTTTAAGTTAGTTATGACCGTAGCTACAACTCACCAGTATTACAGTATATACACAGCTAAGGTACAGGTGGTGCAGTGACTGAATATACACTGAGCATTGTCAGAAATTCTCCCACTACTGTTCCAGCACTGACACTGATCCTCTGGTATTAGCACTAATGGGAGTGACACAGTAGACTGATCACAGGCATGTTTATTACTATACCATCTAACTCTACTCAGTGCAGATCTAATTGGCATGCTGGTTGAAAATGCCAGAAAATGCTCAGTGAGGAAAAGGCCAGTGACTTAATACAGCCATCTTTCACCTGTGCAGAACGAGATTCAAATTTAGTTTACTTCATAAACATTTAGAGAAATGTGTCAGACTTTTAAAAAACTCAAATTTCCTTTTTGAAAGTTTTCTGAAAATGCCCCCCATATGAGAAAATTATTTCTCTCTAATTTTGCTTCTCTGAAGTTATCATTTCACTGGTCTTGTGCACTTAGTGTGATAGGAGGAAGCTCCTACAGTGCTTTGACACTTCGGAATGCTTAGTTAGTTCTCAGAGTAACAGCCGTGTTAGTCTGTATCCGCAAAAAGAAGAACAGGAGTACTTGTGGCACCTTAGAGACTAATAAATTTGTTAGTCTCTAAGGTGCCACAAGTACTCCTGTTCTTCTTTTTTTAGTTAGTTCTGGGTCTTTAGTGGCAAAGGTGAATGAAAAATCAGATTTATATGCATGAAGCTGCCATTGAACTCCTGGATTCCTGATTCACAAGGCTATAGCAACAGCAGCCATCATTTGTGTGATTTCATTTTGTCATTTGCTTCACTTCACGCAGTGATCCAGTGATTAAAACGTTGTTCATTATGGCAATATGCAACTTGACAATCTGCTAGGTCACTTTACGCAAGTACCGAATGAGGAGGAAAGGAAGAGTGCCCTATCTATGTCTATGGTGGCCTCTTAAATACCACCAAATCCACAAAATAATGGCAGTACATAAACGTATTTGAACAAAGCTTTTAAGTACCAGGCCACCCGCTTGACAGGAAATATTGCTTTTGGTGGAAATACTGTTCTCACTAAACCAAATAAATAGTAGAATATGGGGTTTTCTCCAATTAATTTAGTCAAAACAGGCCTACATATTATATATACAGACAATTAAACCCTTCCAAATTAAGTTATCTATGTTTTGTTTATTTCTGTTCCCAAACATTCATCAGAGATCCCAAAGTCTTTCCTGTTAAACTGAAATCTCTGGTGCAACGCTAACTATGGTCTCATGACCACGCATGTATGCAGAATCGCAAAGGACAGGACTTCATGCAGATATGGGTGATACTGTCTAGCCCCATCAGGCTATTTTTTTTTAAGATTATGTTTTGCTCCTGGCTTGAAGGAGGACCAGGAACAAATCTTATCAGTGGTTAGAGTCACAATGAGCATTCCATGGCAAAAGGTAGCCCCAGTGGAGGATCAGACTGGTGGTATTCTGTATGATCATATCTAGATTTCAAACTAGGTGGTTATTATTTATATTATTATTTAGGTATTAAAATTTGTACTTGAATAGGAAATAAATTACGGCAAGGTCCGTGTTCTAACTGTCAGTCTGAGACTGATGGTGGCCGTGACATTTTAATTTAGATTACAATAATGATAAACCTAGACATAAGGTCAAGTGATTATCATACACATTAAAATAAAATAATAATAGCCAGAAATCCTTGCATAATAATCCCAATTAGAATAAGCAAATACAGAAAAATACTAGTAGTCAGTGACAGCAGCAAAAATCATTTTAATTTACTTAACAGAATGAGAAACCCCATCTTGAAACTGGCACAATCATATTTTCTTATTGGAAATCCAAATGTAAAGGTGTATATGTCCATGGACAAGTGATTAGAATTGTTCCCTCAGAGCCAGCTTCCCTTATGAGAGAGAGGTAAAGAGCTCCCCATCCCCGGAGCATAATTTAGAACCCAAATAAATACACACACACGAGAGAGAATGAGCATAAAGTAAGTCACTGGAAAATATTCAAGTATGAAGTATGAGGAGAAGGCATGATGGCAATTATTAATCTTGCAGAGTTATCAATATGGTGATGATGTCAAAGTGTATCAATCTCACCTAACCTAGACACTGCTGTTGAATGTCTGGTCCAGTGTTTGGTTGAGATTAGGAAATGGATGAAACTGCTGGTTGAAATCATTGGCAACTGGTTGAAACTCAATCCAGATAAGACTGGTCATGGTAAGGTAATGCTGGTAACTTGAGGGAAGCAGCCAGTAGATATGGCAAAGATACCTTCCATATTATACTGAGCATGTTTGCCTACTTTATATTGAGGATGTGTCTCAGCCATTTGTTAATAGAATTCAAACTGGTGGGATTGTTAGATTTCAAAATGCTGCTAGATTAACATACAGCAGCAGTTTCAAGAATGACAATTTTTCATCATCACTTGGCCAGGAGAATGTGACCACTTCTTTCAGATGTAGATCCTTGCTACTCTGATGCACGTCTTTGTCACCTGGAGATTAGACCACTGCAATGTGCTCTTCTTCCAACTTTATCTTAAATCAACCCAGGAACTGAAACTAGTGTGGAATGTGGCAGCCTGCTTATGAAGTGATGTAATTCTCTGAATTGACTACCTGTTGGTTTCTAGGTGGATATTTAAGGCATCACTTTGGATTTGTAAAGTTCTAAATGACTTGCAACCTGCCTACTTGAGAGAACACCCTCTCCCCCTATGCAATGCTGTAGCTGCTGTAGCATGTAGATGTGTTCAAGTTGAAGCTTCTTTGGCATAATAAAAGAGAGAGAGCTGCTGGCAGTGTGCTTCCCGGGCTGGGCCCTCAATTTTGAAATTTACTCCCATCCTTGGTCTGAAATAGTCAGGATCCGCTAGTCTCCATGGCAAGTTGCAACACCCATCTATTCATCCATCTAATCCCTTAACCACTGGCAATGATCGTTCAAGAAGGTTAACTAAATTCACTCTAAAGTTTAAAATTGGGATCTCTCATAGTTAATATAAAATATAAACATCTCCTCATGAGTACATTCTACAAATATGTAATGAAAGT
Organism: Chrysemys picta bellii; assembly: GCF_011386835.1. NCBI lineage: Eukaryota > Metazoa > Chordata > Testudines > Emydidae > Chrysemys > Chrysemys picta. The sequence goes on along the minus strand of NC_088791.1, from coordinate 85,372,028 downwards.
GCACAGTAAATACATGCTGGAACATAAGTAAGATGTTCTTATAGTGTGTTTCATGCTGCACTAGTATGATATAACACCAAATAATTTAATAACAGTAATTAAATGCCTGTCTTAATTTTCATGGTACTGTGGCAATTGTACTCCCAATAACCTTGGAACTCATCATAGTTAGTGGTGTAGTCCAAAAAACCAACCCACACACAACCAACTCCTGCTGCTTCACAGGGGTCCCTCCAGTTACTGATGTGATTCTGGCACTGGAAATTAGCTAATTACTATATTAGTAGGTTTCCAAAATCCTGTATGTCATGGGAAGCCCTTTATTTGCTTCATGAAAAGAAACAGAACATTAACAAAATCTATATAAAAAAAAAACTAGACTTTTTTTCTCCCTGTTTAAGGCTTCTCCCATCTAATGGGGCTCAAAGTGAAAGTTCTTGTTATAAAAGTGCTACAGCACTAGTCTATGGCAACAGCAGCAAAGTGCCATTTGTAACTGTGCTTCTTCAAAGGATCAAAGTGTAAAGGAGCAGGAGGCACACGCCCCACAGCATTTTTAGTCCCACAGCATTTCAGGGGAGCCTCAAAGGTCCATTGGTCTGACTGGAAATCCAAAGATTACTGTTTTTTTCTAATTAAAAACAGTGATAGGCTTTGCATGGCCTTTCCCACCCACACCTAAAGACATCTGGAGCTAGACATGGGGGAGACAATGCTATGATTCCTACTCTGAAATGCTTTACTCATCTCCCATGCTGCGAGTAAAATGGACTGGGTTTGCACAAGATTAGTCAGTTTAACTTACAGCTGGTGTCATAGGCTGCGGGTGGCTAGGGCTAGAGAGAACTCAGCCCTCTCAAATCTATTTTTGAGCCACCCTGCCCACCTATGCACCTGCCCAGCTCAGCAGCTGAAGCCCCATGTCTGGTGGTGCCAGGGCCAGGAAGGGGGTAGGAAGGGTGTCACGGTCCTGCCTCTATGCTGGATTCCATTTCCCACCAGGTATAGACATAGGCGCCGACTTCCCCTCTTTCACATGGGTGCCCGACCCCCACTTTGCCCCTGGCCCCGCCCCTACTCCACCCCTTCCATGAGGCCCCACCCCTGCCCTGCCTCTTCGCACCCCTTCCCTGCCCCCATTCCAACCTGTTCCCCGAAGTCCCCGCCCCAACTCTGCCCCCTCCCTGCCAATAATCCAACTCCTTCCCCAAATCCCTGCCCTGGTCCTGCTTCTTCCCTGCCTCCTCCCCTGAGCGCGCCACGTTCCCGCTTCTCCCCCTCCCTCCTGGAATATGCTAACGCTGCCAAACAGCTGTTTGGTGGTGGCTGCGTGGGGGAAACACTGGGAGGTAGGCGGAGGAGCGGGGACATGGCGGGCTCAGGGGGGAGGGAAGCTTGGCTGCCGGTGGGTCCAGTCCCGGTGCACCCATGCAATCGGCACCTATGGGTGTAGATAGATTCTGCCATTCTGAAAGGGGCACTGGGTCATGGTTCCTGAGTGGCACTTCCCAGGAAGATTTGCTGGGATGGAGCAAGAGTCCTGGGGCAGGGGGGATCCTGAGGTGATGGGCAGGAGGAGAGTTCCATGGGAATGGGGCCCCATATTTGGCAGTGCCAGAGCCAGGAAGACAGAGCGGCAGAGCATCACAAGTGGAGGGCCCTGCCTTCCTGCAGACATGTGCATCAAGTGATGCTGAGGTGGACTCCTCCAAATCTGAGAGAAGCAAGACTCAAAGAGCTGGAGCAGGGAGCCAGGCCCTGCCCTGTGGCACAGGAGCCGCTGCCTGCAGCAAGAGTGCAGGGTGGATTCAGCCCCCCTCTCTCCCAGCCCCCAAATATTTTCACCAGCCTCTTATTAGACTAATATAGATGGATGCAGAAAGAAGAATGGGCAGACACTTAGAAAGAACATAAGGGGGAAAGAACAACAGTGATCGTCAAAAAACATTCCTCTTCCCTCACCTCCAGCTTTGGGATTCCTAGAGCTGCCATTCCAAAGACTATGCTGATTACTTAAGTTTAGACCGAGGATATCACAGTTTGCCTTTTCACACTGAACTGGACTTTGGCACTGCGCTACAATTGGATTAGTTCATCCCATGACTTGATTAAATAAATTAAACTACTCTAAATAATACCAGGGTATTTACTGTCAAATCACATTTCAAAAGAATGACGTTTTAATTAATTTTGTAACATAGAGGACAATGGGTAAAGTGCCTGACTTAAGAGCCTAAGTTCCTTTATCCGATGAGACCAAGGCACTTAGGAGCCACAGTTTCATTGACTGCCAGTGAAACTTGTGTGGCCCCTAAAGGTATGTCTACACTGCGATTAAAGATATGCAACTGACTCGGGAGTGCAGGGCTCACGGTAAGGGACGCTTTAATTGTGGTGTAGATGTTTGGGCTCACACTGGAGCCTGAGCTCTGGGACCCTGCCCTCTTGGTGTCCAAGTGTCCAGGCTCCAGACCAAGCTCAAATGCCTGCACCACAATTAAACAGCCCCTTAGTCCAAGCCCTGAATCAGCGGGCATGGGCCAGCCTCAGGTGATTAATTGCAGTGTAGTAGACATACCTTAAGCGCCTAAAGATGTGTCTTCACTGCACAGTTAACCTGGGCTCTTACCTGAATTTTAGCCCAACCCTCCCTACTAGCCACACAGAAAAACCTCTGACCCAGGTTTGGAGGTACTTTAAGCCTGGAGACAGGTTTCAGAGTGGTAGCCATGTTAGTCTGTATCAGTCGGAGAACACTTCAACCTCCCTGGTCACTCAATTACAGACCTAAAAGTTGCAATACTCCAACAAAAAAACTTCAGAAACAGACTCCAACGAGAAACTGCTGAATTGGAATTAATTTGCAAACTGGACACCATTAAATTAGGCTTGAATAAAGACTGGGAGTGGATGGGTCATTACACAAAGTAAAACTATTTCCCTATGCTAATTTTTTTCCCTACTGTTACTCTCACCTTCTTGTCAACTGAAGGAAATGGGCCATCCTGATTACCACTACAAAAGTTTTTTTCCTCCTGCTGATAATCACTTCACTTCACTTATGCCCGTCACCCCAGTTGGGGTATGGGCCGCCAACCACAGATCTCCAGAGTCCTTTATCCTGGGCCATTTGCTCTAGCTGGTTCCAGGTATAGCCCATTTTTATGCTATCAGCCTGAAGGTCACGTCACCAGGTGTTTCTTGGACGGCCTCTTTTCCGCTTGCCTTGGGGGTTCCACCGCAATGCCTGTCTAGTGATGTTGGTTGGCTGCTTGCGTAGTGTGTGTCCTATCCAACCCCACCTTCTCCTTCTAATTTCTTCCTCTGCTGGAAGTTGATGGGTCCTCTCCAAGAGGTAGATGTTGCTGATGGTGTCTGGCCAGCGGATCTGGAGAATCCTTCTAAGGCAACTATTTATAAAGGTCTGGATCTTCCTGGTGGTTGTTTTAATTATCCTCCAGGTTTCAGCTCCATATAATAAGACTGATTTCACGTTGGAATTGAACAGTCTAATCTTTGTTGCCAAAGACAGCTCTCTAGAGCTCCAGATGTTCTTGAGCTGTAAGAAAGCTGCTCTTGCCTTACCAATCCTTGCTTTGATGTCTGCGTCCGTGCCACCCTGTTGGTCGATGATACTGCCTAGGTAGGTGAAGGACTGCACTTCTTCCAGAGGGAGAAGTCCTTATCAGAAGGACTGCTGATAATAGCTCACCTTAATTGATTAGTCTCATTATAGTTGGTATGGCAACACCCATTTTTTTATGTTCTCTGTGTATATATATCTCCCTACTGTATTTTCCACTGCATGCATCTGATGAAGTGGGCTTTAGCCCAAGAAAGCTAATGCCCAAATAAATTTGTTAATCTCTAAGGTGCCACAAGTACTCCTCATTCTTTAAGCCTGGACTAGCTTACCTGGCTGAGGGTATAGGTTAAAACAGAGCCTGGGCTCTAACTCTGTCTGGAACCCACTCATTTTGAAGTGAAGATGCACACATAATCACTTGAGTGCTGATAGTCCTCTAATACCTTCCCATAATTCCCCCCAAGTTCTTCCACAATTGACTGGGAAAGAATCCTAGAGCATCTCAACACAGAGAACCATGGGATATGCCTCTAGACACACAAGCAAATGCAGAAACAGTGAGAGCACAGTAATGCATGTAAGGATTTGCTGCAGGGACACACACACCAGGCTAAGTTAACTCGGGTGCTAAGAGCCACATGCCAATCACCCGGGTTAATTATGCACTGAAGCCATAACCTAAGTCACTTTTGAAAATGGGCCTTAGGCTCTAAGTCACTGAAATGCTTTTGAAAATTCTGCCCTATACCAGTATGCAAGCATGGTTTAAAATACACAGAGGTTTTATTTGGAAATATGAGCCTTTGACAACCGAGGCATTTAAAAAGAGACTGTGAAATAGTTAAAACCCAAAGTTTAAGCTTTAAAAATATTACAAAAGTTAATATTAAAAAAAATTATCCTTTTTTTAAAAAATTGAAAACAGTTTTGTGTTTGGATTTGAACATTTTCTTGCAATGTTTGCTCTGAAAAAAAAAAGTAAATTGTATTAGTGAAACTGGATAAGAACGTTTTTCTTCTGCCAGAGTGAAGTATAAAAAGTAAACACACAGCAAAAAACGTGGAAGAGTAAATTAGATCATAAAATATAATCTAAGGCAAATACAAGTTTTACATGCTTCATTTCTAACTTGATAGTGTCCCAGTAAGGCAGAAAAATAGCACATTATATATTATATTCCATTATATTATTTTTTCCTACTAACGCTCCCAAATGTCACCTACTGTACTGGACCCTTTCTAAATTATTTTATTTCTGCAACTAAAGCTGTAATTATAGACTGAGTGGTAAAAATAAATGTTTGTACAACCATGGTCCTTCCTGGAAACTCCCCAAAACCTCAATGACTAAAATATGTCATTTAAAAACAATATTGTGATTCATTTCAATATTACATGATTACACTGAATACAAGATATATATTTTTTCCTAAAGTGCACTTTTTACCTAATTACCTAAGACATTATGATCATGGCCCAGAAATTTCAATAACCTGAATTCTATTGATATTAGACAACATAATATTAACGCAATATGAAGATTTACTATGTTATCGTGAACAATGTTAGTGCCATATGATATTAAACAGTAAATATGAAGACAACGTAATACAGTTCAAAAATAATCGGTCCCATTTGAGAGACGTGTCAGTGAAAATAGATTCCTTGTAAGCTGAGTCAGAAGGGTAAGAATATTGAGGCCTAGGGACTCCCATTTGCTTTATATCTCGCACACATTAGGTCTCCTTGCTCCATTGCCTGTTAAATATTACTGGACAAATTTGCTAGCCTTTATTCTCAGGCTTGGCCACTACAGCATTAAATGCTAATTCAATAAATAGACAGCGTGACATTATAATCTAAGTACCATTACATGATGTTTGGATGTTAACTTTAAAACACCTCCACATATGTCATTGTCAGGCATATAGTATAGGTATACTTATCAATTTCATGTTTAATCCACTATCCATTCTTCTGTTTATAGCTATTGATTAGTAATGATTTTTTCACAAGAATAATGCTAATCTTGCTTGATGTTTCCTCTAAACTATTTTATCTTATACTGTTTTTCACTTGCATGACATAGAACATTATGTACATCATCATGCACTGTGCGCTACTAGTCAAAGCTGCAGAATAAGCCTATGCAGATGTAATACAAAACAGAAATATATGAATGAGATAATCCATTCATATGACATTGAACACTTCCAATCATTTATTACTGCAGAACTGCTGTATGCATTTCAGATTCCACACTTTACAGTTGCCTGTGGATAAGGAAATGCAAAACTAGCTGAAAAAATAAATAAAATAAAACTGTTTCCTAAGGGACATTACAGTCTCACCTTATCGTCCTGAGGGATCAGGAATTCTGTGTTATCTCTATTTTTATTAGTAATGCAACAATAGTCTTTCAACCATTCTTCCTGCAGGATAAATGCTCTTTTTTGGAAACTGAAGACATGTGATTAGCTCATATGCTAAAACCTGACAGAGGTTCCCAATATTTACCAGTCTATCCATCTGGTACCTCAAGAAGAAGTAATAAATGGGTTATGTATCTATTCAAAGGGGATTTTTATATCCTCCCACAAAGTCATTACTTTAGTAATATGAACTTTGCTCTCTTGCTCACGATAAAATGAAACCATTCTGTTACTAATTTAATTCCTATTTAGCTTCGATAAGACAATTTTCTATACCTGGAAGCTGCAAACTAACTAGAATGCTCAATGGGAGAACAAGACTTTACTGACATACTTGCATTAAAATAGACAGCATGTGCATCTCTTGAGAGTAGAAAAGCACTTTGCGCTTAATATACACAGCTTTTGCTATTCCTTATATTGTTTTCTGAAGAAAAACATTTTGACACTCCCATTTTTTTCATTAAAAATTTATAATTTTAATAAAGGAGCATTATATCTTTTCATCTGTATGTAACTGAAGCTAAATCGGTCTCTTACCTTATAGGGAAATGGATCAGCTTCATGGATGTAACAGGATGAGTGATGTATAAAATGTTGTTCAACTAACTTTGTGCATGATTTACTTTTTCATGCCAGGAAAACTTCTCTCTATTAGCATTTTCAGAAAGCTAAAAAAGATGATGATATATTCAGTACAATACCCAATAGAAAACCAGAGGAAAAAATTAGGGCTGTCAAGCAATTAAAAAATTTAATCATGATTAATCGCACTGTTATACAATAATAGAATACCATTTATTTAAATATTTTTGGATGTTTTTTACATTTTCAAATATATTGATTTCAATTACAATACAGAATACAAAATGTGCAGTGCTCATTTTATATTGATTTTTAATTACAAATATTTGCACTGTATAAAACAAAAGAAATGGTATATTTCAATTCACCTAATACAAGTACTGTAGTGCAATCTCTTTATCATGAACTTACAAATGTAGAATTATGTACAAAAAATAACTGCATTCAAAAATAAAACAATGTAAAACTTTAGAGCCTACAAGTTCACTAGGTCCTACTTCAGCCAATTGCTCAGACAAACAAGTTTTATTACATTTGCAGGAGATAATGCTGCCCGCTTCTGATTTACAACGTCACCTGAATGTGAGAACAGGCATTCGCATGGCACAGTTGTAACCGGCATCACAAGATATTTATGTGCCAGATGCCGGTTACAACAAAAATAGATTTATTTAAACAAACATAACAAAAAACCAAAAAAGGGTAAAAATAACCCAAAACTAAAAAAATAGAGAAACATACAAAAATTAATTTCAGGTAAAATTTAAAGGATTTTTTTGTTTAATTTTTTTGGTTTGTTCACCAAACTGAAAAAACAATTATCCACTCAGTGTTAATTATAGTGTGACCAACTTACAAGAACAAAATAATGGAATAATACTGTTTCAAGCAAACCTGCTCACTATTCTATTTCTAATCAACTTAAATTGTAGTTTGTATTTTATTTCTTCAGGCATGAAAAGAATCAACATTTTCTTTACTAACCTTTGGAGGTATTTCAGTGCAAAGCCTCTTTTGTTCTCCAGGACCTATGTGATGTAGTCCAATATTCATTTATTTATCGTACCTGCGTAAACGTCCCGTGCTTCCTATGCAACAACATACAGCAACAAAGAACATGCAGTCATTAAAAGCATTAAATAAATGTCACTTACTATATCACAAAATAATGTGTGTAACAATCTTTCAGAATTTGTTGACAATAGATGATGGAACGCAATCTTTGTTGTTTAAGTTCTGAATATGCTACTTACGCAAAACTTTGAATATGAGGCCAAAGTATAACAACTCAGGCTTAGTTTTAAGCATTTAAGCATAAACATTTCATATGTTTCTATATTATCTCAGATTATCTCATTTATCATAATTATCTAAATCTATTATCTCAGATTGTATCACACAATTGGACTGATAATCACTTGCTTAGTGTTCAAAGATGAAAAGTAAAACACTGAAATCTAACTGTATCCTAAAGACAAGGAGACACTGTAAGAAAATGAATATATTTACATTCAAGGGAACATCATGCTTCCTTCCTTGATTCTTCAAGAGCACCGTATGCACAAGGGAAAGAAAAGCCTAATAATCCAATGCTCCTGCCCATTCATGGTAATCTCGTTATTGTAAAAAATTTAGAGAATACTAATGGGGAATGGACAGCTTAGAGGAGAGGTAATGGGATTTAGGTCTTGATCCGACAAGCATTCCTTTGAGGTGCCCAGTTCTCACAACTCCTGCTGATTTAAATGAAAGCTAAGAGGACTCAGCACTTAACAGAATTGCGCCCTCATAGCTTTTCACTTCTAGACTCCAGGTTGGAATGAAGTCAAGACCAGTCGTGACCAAAATATTTTACTATTTGATGGGGCTGTACTGCAGTGAAAAACCAGTTGGATGCCTTGATCCATTTGTCACTGAACATGTGTCTCCACCACAAAATTGGTGTTGATTGTCACTCATGTAGAGATTTTTAGAAAGGAACTGGAAGAGAATCTACATGGAGGATCTCTCTCCACTCTAATGCTGGTCCTATAACAAATCTGAGGTTCACTAGCAAAGCAGAGTAGGGAAGCTTGCCAGTTTCCTTTCTGTGATTCACATCTTCTGTGGATGGGGGACATCACGCTCTAGAGTTGCTAAGTAGACACTTTAAATTAATACTAAATTCACATGTAAAAATCGTAAAAAACAATGAAAGGGGAATGTGTGTTCAGGTTTTTCTCTATGAAAGGCAACAAACAAGGAGTTATGGAAGAGCCACAGTCAATCTGAAAATCCCCGGTGAGATTTCCAAATGTGCTTATTAGTGACCTTTCTCTCCTCCCATTAAAGGCAATGGTAAAACTCTCATTGACTTCAATGGGAGCAGTGGTAGGCCAACACAAAGCATGCTTCTGAAAATCCCACCCAAGATTTTCTGCTGAAAATGTTGTACCCAGTGTTGCAGAGACTCTCAATATTATGCTGAATCTTGTGATATTTGGCATTTTTCTCAAACACGCAGCTCCTGGAGTCAAGTGATTACATGAGAATCTAAGCTGTCATTATTATTATTTTTAAATAAGTAATCTCTTAGCCATCGTGGTTGCAAAGAAAAGTTTGAAAACATGACCCGAGTGCACCCCAAAGGCTCAGACCACCAGAAGACAAATACATTTTGTGTTGGCTTTGTTATGTTTTTAAATTTTCATCTCAAAATTTTTTTGAGGCTTGACTCACGATTTGGGTTTAGCAATGCTCTATAGCTATTACTGACATGAGTGGCCTCTGTGATTATTGCAAGTGAAACAATATTTTCTCTACTTTTCCAGCTTGTTTACTTTGACATATGGTCATAGCCACTGTTCTCTTGTTGCCGCTCACCCCTCAAGTTACAAGTGCCTCCAACAGGGCACTTACCAATAAGGGCAACAGCAAAGCTGAAATGGAAACTGAAACTAAGGGGGCAACAGACAGGTGTGTGCAGACAGAAAGAGCGAGTAGGGTAAAGTGGATCTGAGCATTTTGGCCCACCCAAGACACTTCTAGTTCTAAACATCTACCAGGAGCAGAAGAAAACCTTATGTATTAAAGGGATTTTTAAATATTCCAGGACATACTAATTAACGTGTGCTCTGTCACAAAACTTCACATTTCAAAATCTTCAGGTTAACAATGTCCCTTTAAACTCGGGGTTTTCAGAGGGGTTAAGCTATGACCATTATTGTATATAATGGTATATTTCTCAATGGCAATAGTCATTAGAATACTCCCCCCACTGTACTTGTCAAACATTAGTGTAAAACCAATAATGAGTCATCTTCCCATCATTTTTCACACACCTGCGTTAAATCCTGAAGGGATTTGTTCCAATCGGGATGTCTGAATAGTTTCCCTGCAGCCATTCTGCACTAAGTGGACTCACTACAGAAGGGTCGATGGATTGTTCAATAAGCCTGTAGTATCTGCAGAATGAAAATGCAGTGTGAGAGAAAGATGATTTCTGGTAACTTTGCTGCTCTGTCAGCAAATCCTGAGAGAGAGAAAAAGCATAAAGGTTGTTTTCCGCAATATATGTGACATCCTAGTTTGAAATGACACAGCTCATGTTATTCTGTGACAAGCCCTGTATTAAGACATGACAGATATAAACCCATAAGAACAGCTATCCTGCCAAATACAGATCCACAGATTAATAGATTCCAAGGCCAGAAGGGACCTCTGTGATAATGTCACCTGACCTCCTGTATAACAGAGGCCATCGAATTTCCCCACAATAATTCCTAGAGCAGATCTTCCAGAAAAACATTCAATCTTGATTTAAAAATTGTCAGTGATGGAAAATCCACCATGATGCTTTGTAAATTATTCCAATGATTAATTACTCTCACCATTAAAACTTTACACCTTATTTCTGGTCTGAATTTGTGTAGTTTAAGTGTCCAGCCATTGGACTGTTATATGCTTCTTTACTAGACTGAAGTGTCCATTATTAAATATGTGTTCCCCATGTAGGTATTTACAGACTGTAATCAGTCCTTCTCTTTGTTAAACTAAATAGATTGAGCTCTTGGGTCTCTTACTATAAGACATGTTTTCTAATCTGTTATTCATTCTCATCGCTCTTCTTTGAATCCCCTCCAATTTATCAACATCCTTCTTGAATTGTGGGCATCAGAACTGGACATAGTATTCCAGCAGCAGTCACATGAATCCCAAATAGATAAAATAACTTCTCTACTCCTACCTGAGATTCCCCTGTTTATGCATCCAAGGATCTCATTAGCCCTTTTGGCTACAGCATCACAATGGGAGTTCATGTTCAGCTAATTATCCCCCATGACTCCTATCCCTTTTTCAGTCACTGTTTCACACAATAGATTCTCCCATCTTATAAGTATCACATACATTTTTTGTTCCTAGATGTATACATTTACATTTAAGTGTATTAAAATGCATATTATTTGCATGCGCCTAGTTCACCTTGCGATTTAGGTTGGTCTGTATTAGCAACCTGTCCTTTTAATTATTTAACACACCCCCAATTTCTGTGTCATTCACTAACTTTATTAGTGATGATTTCATGTTTTCTTCCACGTCATTGATAAAAATGTTAAATAGCACAGGTCCAAGAACAGACCCCTGCAGGACCCCAGAAGAAATACATGCACTCAACAATGATTCCCAGTTTACAATTATATTTTGAGACCTATCAGTTAGCCAGCCTGTAAACCATTTAATGTGTGCCATTTTAATTTTTAGATTGAGTTGAGCTCATGATAAAGCTTTGACGTGATATTTTCTTGCTTAACTGTTGCCAGAGCGAGTGTTGCTTCATTTCAAACTATAAATTAAGTTATTCTTCACTTTATCATCAATTTAAGTCTTGAACACTCTACAAGTTTCAAAATGCTAAGCAGTTTACCTTATGATGAAACTCTGCAGAAACATTTTGATGTAATCATAAGAGTCACAACTATGAAAGAATATTAGTTGTTCTCTGAGAAAATGCAACATAAAAGATCACCCACTCCTGCCTCCACATCCCTACAACAAGGCCAAGGTGGGAACTCCGTAAGCTCAACATTCTGAAGCTCTGGTCCCACAAGGGGCATGCTTTACCAGCTACTGCAATGGAAGGCATGCACTCCCTCGTGCTTTAGTCATCAGTTCCTTTTAAAGCAAGATGTGAAGTTACTCACACAGGTAGCAAAGGGATTTGAATGATAAAGATAGAACAGGTTATCAAAGCATCAGCTCTCTTTTGGAAGGAGTGGTAGAATGCTGATCTGTTATGATGTTCAGAGGAGAATTATTATAGGTGAGTCATCCTCCCTTACAAATACTCTATAAAATAGATTCAGACTCCTGCAGACATAAGGGCTCTAGCAATGAGTATGAACGAAACGCCAGCAAAAGGCAGTGGAAGGTAAAATCATGTGAACACTGCTTTTTTTTTTCTTCATATTTTTTATAAATTTTAGGAGTTGTTGCTCTTTAAACAGTTCCCGCAACAACCAGAAAAAAATAAACACAGAGAAACAACCTAAAAAGAGAGAGAGTTTGTGTAACCTTGCTCCTGGACCCTGTATGGAAAGAGGTTCTGTGATACCCCAAACCTCGACTCCTATCTCCATACACAGCATGGCTAAGGAGTAAGCTTTACTTCCCATCTGATTTAGATTCTTCAATTTTCTGTTTTGCGGAGCAGGGCTAAAAGATTTAACTCCCTTTAGATCCACGAGAGGTTTCCACCACCAAAAACTGACAATTTGTTGGAGCACCTAGAAAAGACAGAAGATTTCCAGGCCACAGATGGGGAAAAAGGAGATTGTAACCACAGCTCCTAGCCTAGCTGTAATGTCTAAATTGACTGGGAGAGCTGTCATGTCGTAGTACTTCAATGTTAGGATACCAAATAGTTTGTGAACCTTCTCCCAGCTAAACAAGGCAGAAAAGTTCATAGCTTGGGTCAATCAGACCCCCAACTTCCTAAAGCACTTAGGAGATGATAAGGAGGGAAATTACCACTGAGCTATACTACATTCTAGACAAGGTAGGCACTGCCTCCGTGATCCATCCTCTCTCCTCTACCTCAGATCCAGAGAAGTTATCCCTGACAGGGGCACACTCAGGAAACTTTTTTTTGGACAGGATAGCATATTATATTCAATTTTTTTATCCTGGGGAGAAGGGGAGAGAGGATTATTGTGGTATCTAACAGTGATGCTGGAGCCCTACAGAGAAATGCTACTTGAGTCTATTGACTCACTGTGGCGGGTGTAGCTACTTGCGCCCCTGGCTACAAGGGAAGAGCAGAGGAACGTAGGGTCTGGGACTAAGCAATCTTCGTGGAGGAACGGTAGGAACAGCCAAGTGTAGGAACATGGCTAGGGCTGGAGTTTACTGTTTTATTGTTAATAAAAGCCAAATGCCAGGAAGGGGTTGAGTTTTGAACGTGAGTGTTTTGGAGCGGAGCATGGGGTGAAAGGCACCTGATCACAAAGTCACTGGTATTTCTATTTCCTTAAATGTTGATCATCGTCTTAGATTTGATTAATGCTCATAATGTCTCATTCATACAGCATCTTTCATGCTGAAGAATCACAAAGCACCACACAAACTATAGCATATAGGAATCACTTGCATGCTGAAATGCAACCATGTTTGGGGTGGTTGATGGCAGCCAGCTGGCTAATATTATGCAAGACGTAGAAGTTTGGCCAAAGGGAAACTTCTACTGTTTTGAAAAGAGCCATGGGGTTCTTTCATGTCCACAAATACCAGACAGGACCTTGGTTTACAAAGGCCTTACCCAGATGCCCATCACAAAGAAAATTTAATAGAGCTCATATTACACTCCATTGAAGGATGAAAGAGTGAATGGTCCCTTCTGGGATTCAAACTCATGGTTGCAGGGAATTTAGGTAGTTCAAAAGTAATGCTTAGACCACTAAGCATTTTCCTCCAATATTAACTGATGAATAATCAATGTTATGCTGAAATGCCAGTATCCTAGCAGCTACTTCTAAAGAAATGTACTCATTGGAATAAACTATAAAAGAATTTCGAGAATCATTATACACTAAATATAGAACAGATATTATGTAAATAAAGCACAGAATATTCAATCAATTTTAAAATAATTAGCACTTATACATCTTAGCTTTATATCTTCAAAGTGCTATATAAACATTAGCTAATTAATCCTCACAACACCCCTGTGAGCTGGGAAGCTATTACTATCTACATCTTATAAATAAATAAATAAATGGAGATATCCTATCTCCTAGAACTGGAAGGGACCTTGAAAGGTCATCAAGTCCAGCCCCCTGCCTTCACTAGCAGGACCAAGTACTGATTTTGCCCCAGATCCCTAAATGGCCCCCTCAAGGATTGAACTCACAACCCTGGGTTTAGCAGGCCAATGCTCAAACCACTGAGCTATCCCTCCCCCCATCTTACAGAGAAGTAACTGACTTGCCCAATGTCACAGAGTGAGCAAGTAACAGAATCTAGATTTTTAACTCAAGAGCTCCTAATGCCCAGTCCTCTTCTCATTCTTCTAAATATTTCTATTGGGATCTTATTATTCTCTGAAAACACTGAGATTATCAGAAGAATGCTATTTACACTTAAAACATGGTCAGAAATTATTCTGTCACACAATATGCATCAGCTACAATACTAAAGTTTTTGACAAATGTGAATTACAAAGAAATGTATATCATTCTTTTATAACTGTGGAAATGGAAGTTATAGGACACTTATTATAATTTCTCAAATTCTGATGAGATCTACTTGAAAAGGTAAAACAACGTTTACTTTAGCTCATAAAATAGAGTTTTCAGATCTTACTGCCACATGCTTGCTAAGCTACTTCCATTTTACATATTTTTGAGTTACTGAAAATTAAGGCAAACACTGTAGAATCAAAAACAATTTTCAGTGCAGAAAATACAGTATTCAGAATAATGTATGTTCATAGGCTCAGAGCTCCCCAAAGTCCTCAAGAGAGTATAACAAATTCACAGGTATCTCCGAGTCCTAAATTTTGCATTCTGATCTTTGATTCAGCTTGCAAATGTTTAAAAATGCATGCAACCAGACAGCTCCCTTTTGGCTACATGTCTGAGTAGGCTCAAACATCTAAATTATTCTATCAAAGGTCAACTGTAACAGATACCCAAAACTGGTTTCAAATCCACCTGGAAAGAACTACGGAATACAAAGACCCTTAGTGTTTGAGCATTTTTCTCCATTTTTGACCAACACACATTTCTTTTAAGGGATCTGCTCCCACAGGTAGACACCAGTATTTTGAAGAATGGAGGTAACCTGGAAGCGTGTAAGAAAAGCTTATATCTTATATGTTTTCAGAGTCACATTCACTTAAAACCCACATCACAAAAGATACACAATGCAGATATGATAGCAGAATTTCAACTTAAGCACCATATTATGGTATTCAAGTCATAACCGTACTAGAATTTTTCAGGTCATTGGGCGTAGATGACATCAAATACATTCATGTCTCAACACTGACATCAGAAATGAGGAAAATTACAGCCTTAGGGGCCTTTAAAAAAATCTCATAACTCTACCCCATTTAATATCACTAAAATACTTATGGCAGACCTCTGAGGAATAAGGGACAATCTCTATTCTGTTACACTGGTGCAATTCAAAAGTAATTCCATGAAATTCAACAGAGTTCCTCTAAATTTCCACAAGTATAAACCAGAGCAGATTTTGGCCCAAATTCAACACTGGAGTAAGGAGGAATAACTCCGTTGACTTTAATGGAGTTGCACTCATTTACTGCTGAAATAATTTTTACTCAATGCACAATTCCCAACATTATGAACAACTCGTGACTCAAGGAAAGTTTTAACATTCACACTCAAAAATAACCTCACATATAATATGAAAGGTTGCTCAAACTGAAAAATGTTTCCAAATGGTGGATGACATTTCATATGGTACCAAATCTGTTGACATAAGCATAATGCCAGGGTAAAGGAAGAGTCAAGCAGAACTCAGTAATTTTGTTTTTCAAGGATTCATGTGAACCATTATTTCAGTATTGATGTATATACATTCACATCCCTTGAATTTACGATTTGCATGAACCCCAAAACCTGAAAGTAAACCTGGATTTATATTTCTCTGAGTGTACTGTGCCCTAGCACTGTGCCAAAAGGAGAATTACCACTGGTAAAAGATAACATGAAATACAATTCCCCAAACCTAAAACGATCATCATCCTGTGGTGAACATACCACATTTCAAAACTATTTAAATTGCTATCAAACATTTTAGGGCAATTGCAACATCTAAAGAAAAAAGCAAATAAACCATCTGTTTTCTCCAGTATTGTTAATTAAACACACTCACACAAGATACTCTTTCCAATGTTACTCTAATGTGCTAAGTTCCTATTTAAATACGCTGGTAGGATGTAACATATTTTACTAGGGACATATGATATAAGAATGGATGAAAGCACATTCATTTGCTTGTTTTTATCTCAGCAAACTGAAGAGGTTAATCATATTTTGGCTGTATTATCAGTATAACTTAGTTGTAGCAGGTCTACATTGGAGGATTTTTTCAGCCAATACATTACTACAAATGTTAGAATACCTGCACTAAATACGCTTTAATCATTTATTTAAAAAAAGGATTAAAATGACTGCCATTGGCCAACAATTTACAGAACAAGTAAAGCATTTTATAAGAGGTGATTCCTACTGGTTTGAGTATTTCTTCCAAAAATCTCTTAAAAAACAACAGAATATACTTAAGAAACCCCCTCCCCCCAAAACATAATTTAAAATTAACTAACAACTACCTCTATTGTTCTGTTCCTCCAAGTTGTTGTTATGACACAGATTCTTTTAGTGGTATCTTCTACCTCCATGGCAGAAAGCAAAGACAACTGTGATGAAAATGTAACAGTGTGAGTCTATCAAGAGACTCAGATCCACATTTTTAAACATGAGTGCCTAAAGTTGGGCACCTAAATCTACAGCTTGGACCCATTACTGCATTGGGAACCTTCTAGTATGGTCCCAGTGACTTCCATGGGACTCTGCACAGGCACAGGGGAGCTACACTACCAGATCCCAGATGCTGTATCAAGGCTTTCAGCACCTATGTAATTTTCAGAGGCACTGAGCATCTTGCAGAGCTCCCACTGCAGTCTGTGGGAGTTGCAGGATGCTCAGCACTTCTGAAAATCAGTATAACCTTAGGTCCATAAGGTGGACTGAGTACCTATGAACTTAGTTGCACAAATGTAGGCATCTAGGTCTGAAAATAGTGGAATCTGATTCAGTTATATACATATTTCTGAAAGTAAGTGTCAGTGTGCAACTGTAATGATTCTTCACTGGCTACTCAAAACAACTTTTGTTTCTCTTTTTTCAAATTAGACTAGTAATTAATTAGACTAGTAATTGTTTGAAGTTGCTTAATAAGTAGCAAATTTCTACCCCAATACGGTATTTGATTCTCTCTGAGAAAATGAAGTAAAATCCACAATCTATTTATGGTAAAAAAAATTCTTTTTTAGTCTTTCTGAGCAGATTTATAGACAAATAGGTTTTTGGTAATTTTTTTCTACATCATATAAAAAAAAACATTGTCCTTTCTGAGAAAAAAAGACTAAGTACATTATTAGTACACAATTAAAGAAATCAAACCAGCAGCTTAAGATTTGTTACTTTTTAAGGATTTAATCCACCATAAAAGATGCACAGACTATTCGGGCACATTAGATCTAGAAATCTGTCTATGCCACTTGTGGACCAGTCTGACCTATACAGGAGACAGACTGTGTAATGGCAAATAAATAAATCAAATCACACCATGACTGAGAGTTGCAAAGTTGTTCTGGGAGTGAGCTCATATAAGGGATTCTGGCTCAATGATCACTGTTACTCCCCATTCAAATCCGTGCATTTTCTCCTCACACAAACCACAGGAGGGGAAGACTGAGGAGACCAGGTCAGTTCTTTTGGTGTGTTATTAAAAAAAAACAAAAACATGCAGTTAGAGTGAAATGGAGATCTCCCATCACTGGAGAGAAGAACTGACCGGAGGCAGGAGGCCCTGGGTATGGTGTCTCTGAACAGCCCATGATGTGAGGAACTTGATGATCTTGTCCATTTCCTAGTTTGTCTCATTCCCCACTTCATCCATTGCCATAGGTGTTGTGTTGGTGGGGAATCAGCTGCTTGATAGCTCCCCTCCCAAAGCCCCATGAAAGAGCTGTCAACTGAAGAATTTCTTTGGGCCATGGGACTTTAACATTTTTCTTGACTTGACTGACAGATGTATTAGATATTACTATAACCAAATTAACTATAGTAACTGTAGATGTTGTAACTACTAATTAGGTATAATTACCTCACCAGTTATTTGGTTTTCCTGGTTTAAAATAATTCAGACATCTATCCTGCCCCAAGCTTAGTCTGAAGTGGTACTGCCTCCTCAGAAACCAAGTATCCCCCCACATACACTTCCCCCATCAGGGAAAGAGTACATAAAGAAACAAAGAAATTGACGGTAATGTTTAATTTATAAGGAAAGATTAAAAGTGGTAAATATGCATCATTTGTCTAAATGATGATTGGATGGACCATAATAGTCTGTAAATATTTGAAGGGATTCAGCACTAAAAGATTAGTGAAGAATTATTTAGGGTGGTACAGGGAGATATAACTAGTAATAATGGGATGAAATGAAGAAAGGGAAAATTAAGGGGAAAATGTATTAGGACAGCAGGTTCTATTAAGGTATGGAACCAGGTAAAAGGCCATGGTAAAAGCTCAATTTCTGGGGATATTAAAAACTAAATGCAAGAAAATGCATTAAAATGCATTGGCAACAGGAACTGGAATAGGCCACCTAATAGATTTGTTTCCATCTCCAACCCCAATGATTCTGTAATAAGTAGCTGACTCTAGCCTTAGACAGCCCCTCAGCAGAGTTGCAGAGTCTGACTGATTACCATACATATAGCACTGTATATGGCTCCAGCACAATAGAAATGATGTTGAAGGGTGCCTGGGATTTATCCTAGAAATCTAAAAGATCTCTTCTCTCATTCACCATAACCATTACCTCCCATGATGGCTACATTCCACTGGAAAAATGAAATGGTTGAGCAGTAGAGAGAGACTAAAATCTATGGAAGACAGAACTTTCACAGGAGCATAAGAAACCCATTCCTAGCTGAAATAAGAATGACCATTAGCTTTGTTGCATTCCAGAACTCATGCGTTTGCACTAACTGTACTGCAATAGCACTCTTATATGCTGACATTGCAAGACTATCGCACTTCATATATAAATACATTCATTTTAAAACTACCCCTGCTGGAATGAGTCACACTAAGAAGAAATAAAAGATTGCAGTTTTGCTCCTGGGAGGTGCTCAGATATTATGGCGATGGGTGCTAATATAAAAAAACCTAGAGAGGTATATAGATCCCCAGACCACATTCGTAAAGGTTTAGGTACTTCTACCAATCTCCCCTGACATTAGTCCCATCATTGCCACTTTCCAGGAGCCTTAAAAGCAAACTGGGCAGAGTCAGTGAGGTAAAATTTTCAAAAGTGGCTAAGGGACTGAAGAATCTATGTCCCACTTTCAAAGGTGCCAGGCACTAAGGCCTAGTTGCTCAAAGGTATTTAGGTGCCTAACTTCACCAATGGGAATTAGGTAACTAAATACCTTTGAGGATCTGGGTCTTAGAAGCCTAAGTCTCACTGAAAGAATCAAGAGGAAACGGTATCTTTAAATATTTTCACAGAGCCAGCTGCAGTTTTATGCAAACCCTTCTGAGAAAGGAATAAAATATAAAAGGAAGTCCTTTTGTGGACAGTACGCAAGGTGGCAGTTTTGGTAAAGATTATTTTAAAGCAGACAAATCATATGATTTTGAGGTACTTTCACCTATTATAAGAGCTATATTATCACTGCACACTCGAGGCTATTCAGAGTACTTTACAATCATACCTGTGTGTATGCAAACACAGTACGCTATAGAAACTGATGTGTTATTTAGCATCTAATGATGTTTATAGTTTTAGAAGCATTTCAACAGCTATAAGTACAATATTTCAAAAACTGCATGTCAAATTTTCCATGCCTCTGGGAGGACAAATCAGTATGTAGAACTGGAAGCACAGCAACAGCTAAATATATTATAATCAGCAGTAGGAAGGCAGACTAAATCAAAGGTAAAAGTAAAGTTAATACAGTAAACGGAACTCAATTATTTCTTTTCTGAAAAATGCTAAAGACACTGAAAAATGCTTACATTAAAACTGTACATTTATTTATGCTAAGCTTTTTTTCAAAAAATAAAAATTTAAATTATTATCTGTATCATTGGAGGTGTTGGTGGAGTCTCCATAGCAAAGGTTGCTTTGAAATTTGCACTGAAAGTGGAACTAAAATCCCTTTGTTTCACACTTCAATGAAAACACTGAAGATCTTTAAAATTTGGCCCACTAACTCTTCAGAGGATTAGTATATTTTCCATGTAAAATTTTAAGAAAAAACATTTACTAACTTGTGCTGAAGAAATATTTTTAAATGCCACTTTTTGAAATTTTGCCCTGTTTTTCTCACAATACTTTGGGTTCCTCTAAGTAAACAACCAGAGTCCCCACCATCTCCAAATATTTCTCCCTCCCTCTCTCTCACATACAGACACTCAGATATCATGTTAGACCATAGGTACTTCTGCCGGTTTTTTAATTAGAGACACACATTTATTCCTCTGAACCTGAGTTTGGCCAAGATAGCTGACAGAATTGTCAAGTTCCACTGGCTATTTTGAAAAACAAAACCTAAAATATTAATTTTCATGTTTGTCAACATTTTCTCACCAGTTTATTCTAGAAAGCTATGCTATGCAAATAACCCAGCAGGCTGGGAAGCAGAGGGTCTGAGAGTGGTCTCTGGAGAAGATACAGGCCTCAGCATGGCCACAGGTGGGGTGAGGAGGAATGTATGTGTGTGACATGGGGGACAGGGAAAGTGGAAATTTGGGGAGGTCTGGACGCCCAGTAGCTGAGTGCCAAGGCACCTCTGGCACATCAAGGCAGCAGATGAGGCTAGAGATACATGGCTGATATAAAGGAGGTAGTTGAAGCTGAGAAGCAAAACCGATGAGTAGCACAGTTATTGCATCACTCAGCTGCTTATTTCACTATGTTTTAGGGTTTTCACTGGTGGATTCTGCAATAATAACCTTAACACTAAGCTGCTGATATATTTTGTGTGGGGAGAGAAAGACAGCTTGCTCTTGCTCTCTCCCCCAGCCCACCCTCAAATGTCCTGATTTCTTTTGTTTCAAAATCTCTATTTAAGTGACTCAATTATTAAAGAAGGTTGACCATTAGGAAATTACATCATCATTCAATCCCAAACTCACATTCTAAAAGTAAACAAAAAATAGATTTAGCAGCACTCATCTAGCAAAATAATAACAGGAGCAATCTACCAAACTAGAAACAGTCGCTACACTTAATTCAGCCCTGTCATATGCAAGTGCATAATTCTCATTGAACTAAATGGATGCTGAATTTAATCTATAGTCAGTTTTTTAATTTTATACAGAAGATTTTTTACTATAGTCCCCCCACTGTAAAAATATCTTAAATAAAAAAATCTGAACAATTAAATAAACAAAGGTTTAGTAATGAATTCTCTTTTTTATCAATACTTAGTGACCTTCACATGAGATATCACTTGAAAAACTCCAGAAAAATTAACTTGAAACACTATGAAACTGGGGTTAAGAGACCAAGACATGCTAATGCAGGGATGATATTGGCAAAGATGAAAAGGAATAAGACAAATTAAAAGGAATAACAAATTAACCATATTCCTTCTTTTCCACCCAGGCACATACACAGTTAAGAGCATGGATACATCTGGGTTTCCTCTGAGAATATATGTTATATCTGTATCTATTTGTAAAATGCCTGTATTATACAAGAAGAGATTTCACAATCTGTGAAAAATATTCTGACCGTGCTGGTATCTGGTGTAACTTCACAGGTTGGAAAGAGCTAATATGCCATCCCTGAAGTCATTCTATTCAACAAAGGGGCAAAAATAGTAGGGGAAAAATACCTTTAAAATGCCTTTCACACTTTTTTTTCCTTCTGAAATTACAATTACTACACACTTTATGAGCCTGCAGCTGGTTTTAGCAAACTGGCATTTGCAGGTCTCGCATGACAGACAGCTGATGAAAGTGACAAGCAAGAGTTTTCATTCATTGCTGCTGGCAACCTACTGCCTTTCTGATCCCTTTCTATGGAAACAGAGATTGGATGTGGGGGAATAAGGTAAAGGGTTATTTTTACAAGTCCATATTATCAAATCAGCATCCAGCAGCTGAGTCTGAGCTCTTGTTAGCTGCCTCAGCTGGCTCCCATCATCCCCTTCTGTTTCCATAGAAACCGTAGCAGCAGCATCCCCAATCTCACCAGGACTGTTCTGGAGTTTGCACATTCACTCATTTCCAAATCCGGCCTGGCCATAACCCTGGGGACGTTGGCTGCTGCAGTCTGTTAAAGTCTGCATTGCCGGCCTCCCCCCACAAGGGGAGGCTGTGCAGATATGAGGTCAACTAATGATTCTTCCTCTCACTCTGTGAGCACAGTGGGACAGGATGGTGCTCAGAACAGGGGCCACCTCTTGAGTGGTTGGCCTAGCAGCTGCTCCTTCCCTTCCGCTGCTCCCCACTGAGCTACAGCAACCAACTGGGGTGAGTGTGACAAACAGGGAAGAGATGACACATTTCTCTCCTCCAAAACTTACAGCACAGGGGACAGAAATGCAATATCTTGGTGGCCAGCACGATGAAGGCAGCTGTGCTGTGGCTCCCTAAGTCAGAGCAGTAGGAAAAAGGGATTTTTTAAAAAACTATTTCTCCCACCCCCTGAAGAGAACAATGATCAGTCATGGAAAGAGACATAGGGACATTCACCCACTCGAGCAATCTGATTGGCTGGCCATTCCTAGGTGCTTTGTAATAGCACTTTATTATGGTAAAACACCTTTCTAAAGCAGTCATTACTGTACTATCTAGCTGCTCTACATCAGTTACCCCTAGAAAGACACTCCAATTTAAGACACTTTTACACAGTGAACAGGTGCCAGTGGTCAATTTTCGAGAAGAATTGCTTTCTCAAAGGGGTTGGGGGGGGAGAGAGAGAGAGAGAGAGTGAAAGTGTATGTGTGTGTGTTGGGGGGGGGGGAGATTATACACAGATGTTCAATTTGCTGCATTCTCCACCAGCTGCCTTTAGAGTTGACCCAAAGATGAATATATTGTGAAAGTGGAGTCTTGAGCTGACAAATATGAGTCACTGTCATTAAATCAGCAATAGAGTGTGACTGCAGCAGAGTAGCTAAAGGTAAAAGAAGGCCTTATTTGCCACTCGTCCCTCCTGGGATTCCAGAAGCAGCAACGAGTACAGCAGGATGCAGAGACTGCATCCCTCTGATCAAACGGGAGCAGACACATTCAGTGAGGTCACTGTTTTAGCCAGTGCCTCAAAATGGTTTCCTCTGCCAACCAACATCACTTCCATCTTATGTAGATTAAACTTGAGCCAGTTACTCTTGACACAGGTCTCATTTTCTCTCGGGCAGTCTGTCTTCGGGGGTTCTGCACTGTTTTTCTGTCGAAACAGAGACACTGAACGTCAAAGGGTATCATCTGCCTATTGGTAGCAGTGGAGTCTGTACAGCTCACAATCCTTACTAGTGTTCTTACATACAGTCAATGTTGAATAAGAGGTGGCAAGAACCATCCTTCTGGGAATCCTCAGGGAAGAGGAGCAACTCTCCATCACTAATGTCTGGGAACTTTTTAAAAGAAGTGAGTAAGTGATCTCTGTTGCAGATTTTGCTGCATTTGAGTGAAAAGTAAGGAGGATTTGTCTTCTTTTGGTAGCAGAAGAATCATACTTGGCCCATTCAAACAAATCATGATGCTAAGGGAAGAGGGACTGCCAGCCTCTGAGCTGACAGACCATCGATCCTTCAATCTCTAAGGTGCCAATCTTGCGGCTGAAAGCATGCAGATGTACTGCTGTGCCATGTGGAACACCACTGAAGTCAGTTGCAGAATGGGGGCCCGAGTCACCAGCTTAGGGCTGAAAGTTGTCACCACTTGATGGCTGTTTATAAATTAGTATCATATGTGAAAGTAATTTATCTTAGGCTTGCTGAGCAGAGAGGTGTCTGCATCACAACTGGCATAAGTGGCACTCTGGTTTGAACATTTAGGATCAAATAGTATGCAGTCTTATTTCAATTGGGGCTCCTTTGGGCCAGGTTCGAGGCATATTGTTTACCCTGCTGCTGCCTGTGTCGCACCTGTTCTGTGACCAGAGGACGTCAATTTAGCTAGTGGTCTAGTGGTAAGGATAAAATAGGGACAATAGTACTTCCCTACTTCAGAGGAGTGTTGTCAGGATAAATGGATTAAAGATCGTGGAGCATTCATATACTGCAGTAATGGGGGCTATATAAGTACCTAAGATAGACAGATCCTCTCTCTCGCTTTCTCTCAGAAAAGCACGTGCATGTTTTACTGGTACAGGATCTCCTCCCTTTGCTGTCAGAATAGTGCAATTTCTGAGAAGTAGATTCAAGTATTTAAAATGCCAAAAGGCATGAATAAAACTGAGAAAATTGATTTCTTTATATTCAAGTCTATGCCCTCAGCAATGAGCATGCTGCTGCCATTTTCTGCTGCTGCAGGCCCAGAGGAAGATGGCAACTGCTATTGAAGATAAAGATTATTTTGTAGAAGTGCTTCAGGAATTACGAGTGAGAAATGAAAAACTGCAAACTTCTCTTACCTCTCTAGAGGAGAGGTTTGAAAGCAATGCAGCCACAATCAGCACACAGGATAAGAGAGCAAAAGAATCTGAAGGAAATGCCTTGATGGCCTGGAGGAAAAACCACAAGACATTAAAAAGAGAGAGAGAGAGAGAGAGAGAGACTGGAAATTTCACTCAATCCATTTTACTAGTGTTTTCACAAATTGAATATAGAATGGCATATTGAATATGCAAATAACTGAATGCATATCAAGCACATCTATATACATTGGTTATGAACAGGGAAAGAAATTCTGATCCAAAAGACTGAATTGTGGATGGATCTCCATTTTAATGTGATAAATGAACTCAGTACACTGTTTGGGGAGAAATCTGATCAGATCCTTTTCAAGATGGAAAACAGAAAGTGAGAGGAGGGGTTCTGCTGCTGCTGTCTGACACTAGGAGCACCAGGAGGTTTGAGGGTAGGCACCTGGGTATGCATAGGCTGAACTGCAGGCAACCCTTTATGCAGGGACAGGTAAATTTCAGTCTTAGGGCATAAAGTATTGTAAGGAGTTTATTTAGTTTGCACATCATCTGTTACAGATACATTAAGGCTAAGGAATCGTGGGCTAAGCACAGATGGATTCAGGAGCTGTTAAGATGAACATCTCTGGATTAAAGAATTTATAAACGCCAGAGGGCAAATATAGTCAGAATTATTTCTTCTTTTTCTTTTGTGGACACAACCTTAGAGCATGTGATGTTTGAATAGTCGGCAGTCATGCAACACTTGAGAAATTATCCAGCAGGCCACTAGCCAAAACATGTTTCCTACTCACCTCCAGCACATACTGAATAGGTGAGGAATGAGAGGAAAGTTGCAGTACTGTGTTACACCGCTTGCCAACTGTTATTTTTGACTAATAAAATTATTTATGTATTCAATTTATAAATCACATGGACGCTAATAAGTGCCCATCCAATCATTCTAGCAGCTTTTACATTTAACACTCTCCCCCCACAAAAAACACAAACATTAAGTGTGAGCAGAGATGCAGATTCACCAAGGATTGTTGCCATGTAATAATAATACCTAGCTCTTATATAGTACTTTTCATCAATAGGTCTCAGAGCACTTTAAAAAGGAGGTTAGTGTCATTATTGCCATTCCAGAGATGGGGAAACTGAGGCACAGAGAGCCAAAGTGACTTGCCCAAACTCACCCAACAGGCCAATGGCAGAGTCAACTAATGTTGGCCAGTGGCAGGGGGAAGGAGAGAATGGGGAATGAGAGGAATAAGGGGAAAAAAAGTAGGAAAACAAAACAAACAACCTTGACAGTGCAACATTATAGTTGAAATTTTACGTGCACAAAATTCATGATATTGAAAGCTATAATTCTCATGGAAACTGTAAATTAGCTTCAGTGTGTGTGTGTATAAAAACCACACAAAAATGACATTAAAATAATATTACCAAGGGAAGTCAAGCATTCAAGATAGGAAATGCCAGAATTAAGATTGCCTGTGCAACCTTAGTTCTGCCCCCTTGTATGTATGCATTATGATATTGTCTTTACTGACATGATTACTTACTGTATTTTCCTGAAGCCCATTACCACACTTAGTGCACAGGATAGATCTGTGCTAAAATGGTAGGGATACAGTAGGGCTATTGTACTGAAGGATATTTTAAACAGAAGACCTTGAGAGTAGGGGTTTGTTCTGGAGAATGGAGGAGCAGAGTGATAGCAGTGGGCCTGGCTTGGAAGCCAAATCAAATCCAGCACCTGCACTAGTGAAGGGGCAAGGATCTACAGCAAGCAAGAAAAGAGGGGGACAGGAAGCAGACTGGTGATGCTGTGGCCATACAGCCACCAAATGGTAATAAATCTTTATCACCAACCTGTGCCAAGTTCAAGCATTTATCTGCATGTGACATACCAATCACTTGATCTACCCAATCCTCTGCAAAAATATCCTATTACAGTGTAAAAGAATCCAGGACGGAAATGACCATGTTCCAGTAAGTTTTAGGAGAAATTTGTTTCACACAAGTGTTTTATTTTTCTTACAGATAAGTTGACTTTCTGTGATGGAACTTACTCAGGGGAGGAGTCTAAAGAACATGCAATCACCCAATAGCACATGTATGTGTCACAGGATAAATATGAACTACATTACACAACTGACAATTTTCAATAAGATTATTTTTTTATTATTTCTATATTCTTAAATTTCTCTCTTAAAAATACAGACTCAGAGTCAGATTTTCAAAGCAGAGCACAATGGGTGTATCCAGAAAAATCCATGTGTCTAAGCTAAAGGTTACATACATTTGCAAGTGCCTACCCATTTATATATACAACTAGATGATTTGAAAAAGCAAATACAGGTTTTGACGGTGCTACACCCAGATTTCAAAATCTGGCCCTTAATATACCAGTTAATCTAGTGTGAGAGAGAGAAAAGAACAATGATTAACTTTATTAACAGAGCAGCACTGATTTTATGAGTTTTTAAAAATATTTCCAATTTTCCTGCATCTATCTGCACCTTTGAAACATATCTTGATTACATTATATTTCCAAAGGAGAAAGTCAGTATATTGCTACAGATATTAAAACCATACACCAAATAAAGATGACCTGGTTCATAAGCTCAAGGGAGCCCCAAGCACAGAAATCAACTCTCTCGCTATGGACCAGTGGAAGATGAGTCAGTGGTGAAAATGATGCACTCAGTCTCCAATGGGAGTGTGACAACTGAAACACTTATACAGCATCTCCTCTGATTAATCAATACTGCTGTATTTGGCATCAGTGAAGTAAGAAGATAAAAATGTAAAGTGGAGGAATTCTAAGTAGAAATCTAGAATTTTGAAGCAGTGGTATCAATGAATACTTGTATTTAAATGACACCGGAGAATTACAGGTATAATAAAAGTTGCAGAATAAAAACATGAGTAAGGATATACTGTAGGGCCTGATTCTGCTACTCCTGTGAGTCATGGTTACCCAAAAGAGGAGCCCAGTTGACACGCAACTTGGTTTGGGTGTGGTCACAAATATACACCAGAAGCATTCAATGCAACTATTCTAATCTCTGTTAAATTGCTGTGGACACTGTGAAATACAAATTTTACATACAACTAATAAACTGGCTGTATTTTTCTTTTTGAATTTTTTTTTTTATAAATACTGTAATACCAACATGGGCAAACTGTAAACTAGAAAGGATGATGTTCCCATTCCTGTTTTGAAGATGAGAATATTACAGATTAGTTATTTAAACTATGTTTTTACATTACATTCTGCTTTTATTACATCTTAAGTGAAAGTCATCAAAATGTCATTAAGGCCTTTGTGCTTGGTACTGTTTGAATGTAAACATTTCAGCAAGCTGGTTCTGAGCCATGCAATACTGATTTTTACAGTTATAAACATCCAATAAATGAAAATCTGAGTGTTATGATTAGACTTTAAAAAAAAGATTAACCCGTTTATTTTCTGTCTCCTGTCTTTTAGACCATCTTTAGCATTAACTACTAACACAGTGCTACTCCTAGAAGCACTGAAGCAGTAGCATCATTGTAAACTAACCCCAAGGAATGTCCTGCCAAATTCTACCATCAATCCAGTGCTGAAAAGCAGCTCAATGGTGCTGTAAAGCTCCACCTTACAAATTCCATTTCTTTGGGCATTGATTCTAGTTGCAATTATTACCTGCCTAATCTATTGAGAAACTTTCTGCCATTGCAGTTAATTCTTATTTGAAGCTCTGAGATTAGGAAAACTAAATAATAGTTCTGTGTGTTCAAACAAAACACTAACGCCCTGTTCTATTCTGTAACTGAAAGCTACATGAGAAAAACATGCATCAGATCTTAGTAACATGAAAAGATCAGCATGCACTATTTTGGTTTTAAAACCAATATTCTAAAGACAATAAACAGAAATTCTCAAATTGTTTGGGGAATTAATTTTGTTCTATCCAA
This sequence comes from Chrysemys picta bellii, assembly GCF_011386835.1. NCBI lineage: Eukaryota > Metazoa > Chordata > Testudines > Emydidae > Chrysemys > Chrysemys picta. The sequence goes on along the minus strand of NC_088791.1, from coordinate 85,343,579 downwards.
GTAGCATCTGGGCCATTGTCAGGACTGCTGAGAGGAGGTGAAAGGGGGACAATTGTCACAGGGTCCCAAGCTTGCCCACCCAACATGTTTAACGTCTGTGTAAATAAAGTGAAATGGCAGGGCATGGAGCCCCAGCAACCCTGATGTACGAGGCCCCAAATTTCTCTCAACGGGCTGTGGTTTAGCCATTAAGCCAGGCTATTATGTTTTTTCTTACACTTCTTATACAAGAGAGATTTTTTTTAAAAAGAGTAATGACTTTCTTCAGAAACTCCTATTTTAAGCTATTACCTGAAGAGAAAGAGGAATAGCCTCAAACCCACTTTCGGCTTAAAAATGTGTAATTACTGATTAGGTTTCACTTTCTTTAACAATGTCAACTACCAGGTACAACACTTGATTTGTCTCATTTTCCCCCCTCATAGTAGTAATCTAGGTAGCCAATTTAGTACAAAAATTAACAACTCATTGAAGAAAAGTACTATGAAGCATTATTCTGTATTTGAAATATGCTATAAACGGAAAATGATTTTGCCTCTGCTAATCTGGGATCATTATCACATTAGCCTAGCATGCATACTCCAAATGACAAATCAAACCAGTAATTTTAATATAAGAAACATTTTACTATTCAGCTCCTAAAACCCACTCTGCATTCAATAACCTCTTAATCACAGTAGTTTCTTTTGAAAGAGACTCCATAATACATGAAGGTGCAAGTACCATTAAGTATCACACAAGGAGAACATTTCTGGTAGTAACAAAAATCTGATACTATTTGAATTCAAGGTACTTGCCTCAAACTGAAACTGGGAATTTCCCTGAGCTAAGTCACAGTTTGTTTGACTGCATGTACTTTAAGAGTTAGTGATAATGAAGTGGCAGACAAACACTATCAGAGAAAGCACTTCTGACTTTTTACTATCCCTATAGAATAAATACATTCAGAATCTATCCATTATATATTCAGATAGGGAAATGGAATGCTAGCCTTTCATTCTCAATCTACATAGAGTCTCATCATCAGATAGCACAAATGAAATGCTAATGTAAAAAGATGAATGCCAATTTCCTTCACTTTGCTCCAAGTTTCAGTGGCTCTCTACAATAAAAGATAGCTGTTTGTGGAGACTGGCTTGTTCCATACCATTAACTCAGAACAAAACATATTTTTAGTGGGACAGCAGTGTTTACTTGTAAGAACTGATGAATTGTATGCCACCATTTATCACTTGCAGACAAAGACATTCAGGCTCAATTTTGGACATAAATCAAGGTACATGCTCCTAAATAAAAAAGGATTGCTTAAGTCCCTAAAACTGCATAGATTGAGGTCAGATTGGCCATAGCAACCACGAATGGTACTTAGGCCTCCAGTAGGACTTAGCAACCAATAAATGAGCTTAGATCTCTTTTCATCTCCACTGGTGTGAAAGCCAAAATTAAAAAGATTAGATCACCCTGCACCCATCACAATAGGCTTCACAATGAAAAAGTCATTTCTAGCCTTTGAATCACATCAAATAAATAACATTCATCCCTTCTATAATGAACAACTTTCAAAGTAAATTGAATCTCCATAGTGCTGCTTTCCCTTGCTGCACCATATTTACATAACAATATATCACAGGAAGCTCAGAATCGGTCTTGTAAATAGGAGACTCTGAATAAAATGAATCTTTAGCACTGATTCCTGTATATTCAGCTTCAAAATGCCTTCCATTTTCCCTTCATTTAAACAATGTACTGTAGATTATAATCCATATAACCAATGCTTTAAAGCTTGCAATATGAAAGTTTATTTCAATATGGGAATTGTACGGTAAATAGATTCCCCCCTCCTCCCCATTTGAGGATTAGTTCCAAATTCTACTTTTAAGTGCTGAAATACTATCTGGTTAATATTTGATTGAAAACAGTGGTACATTATTCCAGTTTATCACAACTGCCTCTCATGCTTCACTTTATTCTTTAAGTTATTCTATCCGTTCTTTTAAATCCGCTACACAGTGTAGTATTTTAATTTTCTATTTCAACATGAAACATTGTTTTTTGTTCTTGTTCCAGTCTTTGGAACATTAGTTATTTGTAAACATTTAACAAGTGTACAATATCATTGATCGCAACTGTAATAATCTAAACCATTTTAATTAAAAACATTCTATCAAATGTTCTCGTCTTGTCATTACAGGAAAAGCATTTTTCTTATACTCAACTTGTCCTTATTAAAATGGATCACTATCCCCTTTACATTGTAGAGTGTATAAACTACTGTTTAATGGAAAGTGTTCCAAAAGCAATATATTAAAGTCAGAAGGTTATACCTACATTAAAAATATGCTGGAATAATTTCAGCCTTCTGCAGCAGTAGCTCACATAGATAATACTATTTGAACTCAGCAGGCAACCTCATTAATTTTTAAAACTCTCTGACCCCAGTACAGTTAACAGTGTAAAAATAATTACAAATTAGGGTTGAAGGAGCACTGTTTTAATATTGCATGGGTACTGCCAGCAACACACCATTTTATTGCATCCATGTATTTATTATGGCTAAATATAATTTTACCTTACCTGAAATGAAGCTTCATGGTGAATTTTAAAAAGGTGAACATTAGAAGAAACCTTCATTAAACACCAACTGTAATAGCTACTATGCCAGTGAAGAAACCTTGCCTATTTTCTCCAATCATTCTAGTAACACAAAGCACTGCAATTACTGGTTTATAGGCTAGTAACAGCCTGGATACAGCAGTAAAGTAAAATATTTTAATAACAAGGCACATTTTAAACCTAACAACTTCTAACTCCTCTAGAAGGATATAAAATACTTGAGTGATGTATAAATAGTCTCTCTTACCTAAAACTTGTCAGAAGAAGAGATCCTTCTCATTGTCGTCACCTCCCGTGCCCCCTCTTGCCACCATGGAAATTGCTTCTGCTATGTTTATTGCTCTGTGCCTCAGTTACAGCTGTGACACTAATCTGCCTGCACAGACCAGCAAACGTACGTGTGTGTGTGTCAGAGAGAGAGAGAGAGAGAGAGAGAGAGAGAGAGAAGATAGCCTACTGTCTTCTAGGCTGAGAACCTAAACCTCAGGCCAAGTCAAGGCTGAATGACAATGATCAAAGCACTGTCCTTCATCAAGAGAGAAGACAGGATTTCCCCCCCCCCCCCCGCCCCCAATGAAAAGTGGGACTGTCATTAGGGATTCTCACTAAGAAACCTCTAACAGAGACAGACCTTTTCCAGATTGCTAGTGCCTGCCCAGCAGTCCGTGCAGAATACAGGTAGCTATTGTTCCTGAGACAGATATGTAGCCAGCCACTCAGACTCTGACAGATCTCAACAAACCAGTGAGCCTGCCTTCACTTTAACTCTTTATTTACTAGTGCTTTACTTTTGCTGAAATACAAAGATGTCCTTATATCCCCACGGGGAAAAATGAATTGTAAATAACTACATTTTGGTTAAGAAATGATCTTGGTGTCTTATACATAGAAATGTTCCCATTTAAACTTAAAAAATACTACCTTCAGTTCAGGCTCTCTTGTTCTGAAATCTGATTGAGCCCAATGTTAGACATGGTATAGCAATATTAGACTCCAGTAGTAATAAAGAATTCAAATTATACCAGGTCAATAACTGATGCCCTGTGCTTTATGGAATGTTCATAATTTAAGGCTAAATGAAATAGTTCTGGATAATCACCACCATGTTTTACAGATATTATGCAAATATTCTAGTTTTTAATAAAAGTGAATTGTCTAGTGATAATGTGACATAGTGCTACATGTGTTATCTTTAACGTACAGAAGATTTTCCATTGGAAGTCAGCTCCCGGTTTTAATCTGGGGTGACTGTAGAAATCCCCAAAGGAAACAATGTTAGAAAGGGTTATCTAGGTAGTCAACAATTTCACTTTAGGGTAGAGGGATAACCATCCTAGTCCCCTTCCAGTTCTGTCACCTAGGTTTTCATACACAAGTTTTAGCAAATCAAGCTTCATACAAAATAAGTTAAGAGTTTAATTGTAAAGACAAAAATCAAGAAAACTCACAACCTCATAAATTAAGGATAATATTCTAGCTTTTATGCACCCACTTAGGCCTACAGTAGACAATACAATAATCTGTGAACAACTATTGATTCTACATACCAGGCACCCAGTGAGTGCGGTCGGGTCAGTATTTTAGCCTTTAAACTCAATTTCTTTTTTCCTCTGTTTAAGCCAGTCTCGACTTTATTTTAAACATTGTATATGTGCAAAAGCAAGTGAGTAAATACTTTGGGGAATGGGAGGGAGCTTGTTTGTTTTGTTTTAAAAAAGGCAAAGTTAAAGGATATAAAGGGTGGGGAGCAGAAAAGAAAATCTTTCAGACCAAGATAAAATATGAAATATAAGATGAATAATTTTTACCACTGATCATAAAAATGCAAATGAGAGATATCACTTGAAAAACATGGATTTTTAACAGGAAAGAATATTGGTTCTTACTGTCTGTGGCACAAGTACAGTTTTTTCTCGTGTGTGCTCCATAAAAGTACACTGCACAAGCTTTATGAAATTTCTTTGAAAAACAGTCAGTGGTCATTTTTTAAAGGTGAAAAGTAATATTTTCTACTTGAGTGAGAATTTTATTGTGCTTCCCCACTAATGATAAGGGTCAAGTGGCCTTTTAAGATTACCCCTGTCCAGCAAGAAGGGAGGAGTGACTTTTTAATAGGAAATCAATGTCATTCATTGGAACACACCCTGCTGGGCAGAAAATCCTCTGCAGTGCAGGATGCATTTTACATGGCCAGGACTGTGGATTCTCATGCTCTGCTGAAGGTTTACTCCTGAACGTCTCATTTTAGTTTTTCAGAATATCAGTATATAAAGAAAATGTTGAAAGAACTTATCTATGTCACCAACTGAAGTATTTGCAGTGGTACGTAAAGAATGTTTTACTATATACATGTGTTAAAAGTGAATATTGTCCCCATGTTAAAAGGGCATTTTATTACCAATTTCGGAGAGTTTTAAGATGATTCCCCTTTCTATCTTATGCAAGTTTATAACAAACAAGAATTTGCTATTAAAAGGAAGAGGTGAAAAATGCTGGGGAAAGATAAAGGGCTTACATCCTCATCTGGCGTAAATCTGTGTAGCTCCATTGACTTCAGCAGAGCTACACTGATTTACATCCCTGCAATTCCAAAGAACAGCTTGACTGTATGTACCATAATGTGCCAATTTCTTTTCTACGCAGCGTGAGTGCTACTTCTGGGAAAAGCAAAATGAAGACCACTAACTTTGTATTGTAAAAAGAGCACTCTAAACTCCAGCTGTTGATCATATGACAAATGTCTGAGTGTGGTCACATTCGATGTCAACACTTGATTAGACCCTACCCAAGCACATTAGCCTTGAATATTTCATTTTGAACCAAGTCTACAATACTTCTCCCAATACTTGGGTACTCAACAGAACAAGTCTTACAGAATTATTAGAGTATGTTTTAAACAATTGCATCTTAGCTTATATAGATATACATGTCAAAAACATCATAACTGAAATGATAAAGGAGGAATGTGAAAAGAAAAATTTTCACTATTGAGATATCACTGTGCTGGGTGCATTATAGGAAGATAAACTAGACAGATTAGTCTACATTTCCTGCAAATGCATAATGGCCTTCCCATTATCCTTAATGATATTATAGGAAGAACTCTCTTCACCATGTCCATTAAGGAGAGAATATTCTTTATGGTATGAGTAAAAGGGGAGAGAAGTTTCTTATGGAAGTTTTACTACACTTCCTTAAAGCCACCTTAGATATAAAGGAAGGCTCTTCATTCCAGCCAAGTCAATCACAAGCACCCAATAATATGCACTTTACTATAGATAAATAAACTCCACCTTTTCTATGTGACTTTTCACTGATACCCAAGAGTTTGTGTTTTATAGCAGTTTCCAATGAGAATCTTTTTTTGTAAAAGCACAAAATATGAGAAATTATGTTTAAAGTGTTGTATTTTTCTAAGGAGGGCATTTTCAATAATATACATAGGGAATTAGGTGCACAACTCCCATTAAAGAACCAGGAGCTATACACCTATAATTCGCTAGACACAATGTCAATTATTTACCCTCAAATATCCACATGACTTGATCTGAAAAATTTGATTATATTTCCCCAAAGAAGACTGTAAAGAAAACAGAACTCCTACTGTATATTACATAATAATCTAGTGTCTGAGAATTTTACCTGAGGACACATTGCTACAGTATTCTCTTTCAGCTAACTCAGAGTGTTATACATTCAGACAAAAAGCCACATACCAATATCAGGTATCCATTTCCCCTCAGGGATTCAATGTTTTAATGGTTTTGTAGTAAACAGCCATGTACTAAGAAATTATTCATATCAAATATAACAGAATAAAAAATTATATCAACTATATGTAAATGTTATATACGCAGAAATACATATAACATCTCAGGGCATGTAACCTTAATTAACCTTTTGTCTCAGTTTGTACAGAAATTATGTGTAAAAATTTAACTTTACCAGGGACATAAACACTTACGAACTTAACATTTGCTAGTAGATTGCTTTGCAAAATGAATGGAAAGTATTCCCAAATGATATAATTTACATTGAACATAATGACTTTGATTTCTTAATACAAAGCAGAACTCTTACTTTTCACTTGTTTATTTTCCTTTTAAAGTTACTTGTTGCAAAACACACACATATGTTTAAAATATTGGTCTTTATTATTGCAGCAAATGTTTAAAATATAAATGCCAACTACAAAAAAAAAAACATGTAAATATTAGAGTGGAGCCAGTGCTTATTTTGCTTAGCATTTGGGCAATTACAATGAGTAGTTTAGAAAAACTGATGAATAAAAATATGCTCAATTATATTTGTAAATTACGCTATAACAACAGGTATTCAAAAAAAGTATAATTAAACTCTCCAAAGAGACACTTCTGATATTAAAAAAAAGTTATTAACATAGTACAGGGCTGAAGATCATATAACATCTTTCGTCTGAACTGTTTTCATAGAAACATAATTAGGGTACTGAATTATCAACTAGACTTTTTGTAAAAGCAAATGTCAAAGATTAGAACTCATCAAGACTATTACAAAACTTCTACATAACAATGTAGCACACTAGTTTGTATTTCATCAGTTTGTATTCCTATATCAACAAATTATACATTTGATACATGATCTGTTGGTAAAAATTCTTTTTAGCTAGCCAGTTTTTAGACTTGTGTCAGTGTACCCCATCTTCAAAAAAACCAAAGCTTTTCTTTGCAAGGTTTAGGATTCTTTAATTGCAGAAAATATATTTTACATCTTGTTCTCAGTAAAAAAGCTTAATTTAAACACCTCGTTCAGCATTGTGCCTAGAACTCATATACAGCAAAGTGTTACCACAAATAAATTGCTACAAGGAGGCTGTATTTGCAGTTTTTTTGGGTAAATGAAACAGTTTCTTTTCTGTGCATTTGTATGTCAATTCTAGTCTTATTCATTTCAATAGTTAGTCAATAAATAAATACATAACCCTAAACATCATAAGAAAAAAATAAAATTTTCAAAAAAATAATTCAAATGTGATAAACATCAAAGGACAATATATCACTTTCCCCTTAAATATTGGATATAGCATGTTTAAGCAGCGTACTACACATTATAATTTGATGATTCATTTATTACTGTCATTGACTTACAGCCAATTTTGACCTACCACAGTAAGTGCTGTTCTATGGGAGTTGCTCATCTTGAAAGGCCATGTGTACAGTAGCTTGATGAAGGGGGGAAAAAACAAAACAGTCAGAGCTTCTCTTGTAGCTGCATTGTGCCATATGCAGTTCCCTTCCTCTGAATCTTTTGATAAAAGGCAGAATGCAACATGATTAATTAATGTAGCAAAGGCATTACAATTCAGAGCTAAAAATATTATTGAACTTCTCCCTAGCTAGTGCTGTTTAAGTAAGTCTTTTAAAAAGCAATTTAATTTCATTCTACCAAGTCAAATTTTCTCCACAGATAATTAGTTTTCATTATATGCATAAAAAGCTACAAAGAAGCCAATTTTTAGGATTTATTTTTATTACAGAAAGATTTACCAGCGTTTGCAAGAAATTTTATTGTCAGTGTTTCCCCGTTGCTAATCTACAAAGCTTTATCGTTAATAATATAATACTCCATAGTAGCATTCACCTTTGTACCTTAAAATCTGAAAGTACTTGAGATTTTTTTTCTGTATTCTCCCACATCAATTATTTTTCTGTAAAATAATTTCAAATCATACCTGTTATACATTTAGCATCAATATTTTAAACTGAATCCATAGAAGTTAAAATACCCACCATGTGTTTTGAAGACTTGGAACATGTGGTTTGACAAACATTTGTGCTTCTCTAGCCATTTATCAGCATGTTTAATACTATGTTATTGAGATATACATATTAGGCTTAAATATATAATATGGGTACTAATACCAAACCTGTTTACTTTCATTTAATCAAGGAGAACTATTTATTCATAAATGCCTCAAAACAGCAGGCTAGCAGTGTTTATAAAATGTCTAAAACAGCATGGGAACACACACACACACAACATGAAATACAATGGACATTAATACCGGAAAAGCAAAAATTTACAGGAAATTTGCCATAATCTTAAAAGAAGAACACGCTGTCCCCATCTCCTCTGCCTTTCCTCCCAAAAAACTTTGTCTTACTTGCACTAGACACATAAGGCAGAAAAGTATCCATATAAGTTTACAGCAACAAATGTAATGGTCGAGATCTACTTACCAAGAGTTTCATCCTGCTTAGACTTCAGGGTATTTTCTGTGACATGAAGAGTTTTGAATTAGAAGATTTACTGCTGTCCTCCTGTTCCTCTAGTTCTTCAGTTGCAGGTACAGAGAAAGCACGACTAGTACTGTTTTGAAATAAAAAGACCGTGGCCTGTGTAAGCCAAGATACTCTGCACTGCCTGAAGATCTCTGCAGTGCTCTTAAACTCCTCCACTGAGACAGGTATTTGTTGCTGTCTGGTGTCCAAACAGGTTCAGAGTAGCAGTCACCTTCATTTTTCAGTCCTAGAGGCCCTGTGTGCTGAAAGAAGAGGGGGTTTCCTTTTCTTTAGTATTTATTTGCTTCTGCATTGGAGGAAGAAGGTCGGAGATTTTCAATTTGAGATCAAAGACAGGCATGTAATGGAAACAAAACATAAGTTTTCTGAATTGCATTCAGCTCCGTCAGTTGCTGCATTACTAAAAACCTCACAGTGTTCCTGACTCTCTAAGCCTTAAGGTCTGTGTGATTTTTTTTTTAAAAAGCCACATTTTAAACAAATTAGTTTCCCCCCCTTGCAGCACTGCAGTCTTTCCATTGTTGAATAGTAACTATTTCTAAAAAGGAAGCTCTTAATAAAGCTAAGGTCAGGCTGCTTAGACTTGGCATTTGCTGTGATAACAAATCAGAAATGATAGCATCATACAGATTTATGAATTTTGTGCCCCCGCAGTCACAAACATCAGACATTTACTTTATAAAGAAAGCTTTTAGATTCTTCCTGCAGTTTCCATAGTGATTTCATTTTTTTTCTCTTTTATCACAGATTGGCTGAAGAGCTGCTATTCTTTGTGCTTTAAAAGGCTTGTGCTACCAACTGTCGATATAAAAGTACTGTAGCTAAAGCACACATGGAATACATACCGTCAAAAATAATTGAAATGGATAAACATTGGCAAAAAGGTTTCAGTAATTTCTCCCCCTGCTTCTGTAGAATAGTTTGGTAGAATATTACTTCATCTGAATAAATGTAATTAATTTGAGCTGTACTGCTGTTCTATTTTACCATAAACTATGATACTTCTATTAAGGCACTCATCATACAAAAAATAATCTCTTCACAAAAAGCTTTAATATAGCTTAGATCATGCAAAATGCCTGAGCTTGTTAGTCATAAATGAAAGCAATTTCACTTTAATTATTTTAGTCTCATCTACAGACAATGTTTATGCCAGTGATATTTTTTCTGCCTCTTTCATAACAGTTTATTCTCTTTAAAAGTGTTCTGTAAAAAATAATTACATTGTTTTTGGCAAAGTATGTTATGCTCTGTACTGCAAAAAATAATAACCTTACCAAACAAACATGAAGAATATTTTCTGTTTAACCCCTTGATGTAGATGTCTCCTTCACAAAACTGATTTCAATTAAGTATACAATTTTATAGTTATCTGCCCTTTTAAAATGGAGTTTTAGTTTATAAAATGTATATAAAGTATTTCACTACTTCTCTCTCAAATCTCATTTAATAGTAAGAGGATACATGGTTAATCCCAGTCATAGTTTGCTCTAATCCTATGAGAATTTGTGTTCTTCTGAGTCAAAGACTGTCTAACTTCTTAGAGATATTGAATTCATATCACGAAGTGATAAATGTATTGCAAATAAACTCTTAGCACTGAAAATAATTTTCTAGTTGGCTATAAAAATAATGATATTGCCAATTCAGTATGAAAATAAGAAAAGTTAATGCAAAATTCATATGAACAAATATAAAAAAATCAAACATATAAAATGTAGTAACAGTAAAACAGATGTTCTAATTTAAAAAGGGAAACACAGGCAACTTTGTTTTGCATATGTTTCAGAAAATAAATGCAAACTCAATATATTATCTAGTGATGCACTATCAAACTCCTTATTTTTAATGTCATCTATTTATGAGGCGGATTGTGCATCTGGCTTTGGTTGATGGCTATTAAAACCTACTGGTGGGTATTCAAATCTATTAAGCAAGCAATAACTTTGAACATGAAGTATGTTAATACTTACTGCCAATACAGGTTGTTGGCACAAAGAGGGTTTTTACCACATGATAAGTGAAACATTACGTTTGAATAGTTTCCCAGCACAGATTTAGAATAGAAACAGATGATTGGTCAGATTCTGCACCCTTACTTACGTTGAGTAGTATCTTACTCTGCAAAGGTCACAATGAAATCAATGGGGCTACTCACAGAGTAAGGCAGCACACACTGTGAGGAAGGATGGCAGAATCTGCCCCTAACTTTATAATAATTTTCCACAGCAACCTCCATGAGGGTCATTTTATTGACCACTGAAGTACTGTATGCAAATTAGTGTCAGGTAACTCTCTGATTCTCAATATTTAGAACAACAATACTGCCATTGTTTAGGTTCCTCAGCCTCTCTTCCTAAACTGTAAAAGATAACCCATGCCAACACAGGTGACTAGATTCCTGTCCTTCCTGTAAGGATTTCAATTTTTCAGTTTCATATGATTTAAAGATTAGGACTATAAAAACACACATAGCCACAAGCAAAATATTGGTCCCTTAACATAAGTTTGAATCATTTTATAGACAGCTTCCACATGTCTAAAAATAAATCAGCAAAAAGAGCATTTGTAATGGCTTTGTCCCAAAACTGTAGGAATGAGCAAATTAACTTGGATAACACAAGAGCCAGCTGAAACTGAATAATTTTTAAGCTTCAGATCACTTTTTTAAACAAAAATTATAGTTCATTTTCACACACCTCTGTTCTTCCTGGTTTGGCTATGATCAGAGATGGAAATCCTAATACACTTCAAGAAAGGCTGGTCTCATGGCTAGAGGCCTGTGTGGATACAACAACCTGCAAACATGGCCTGCGGATAGCTGCAGATATAAAGTGGATATCTGCAGATTTGTAGGGCTTTATTCATGGAAGCAACAAAATACCAGAATTCACAGAGAAATCAAGTTCCCGTGAGATTTCCAGTCCAATTTTCCACACTTTAAGAAGTTTGGATAGTTCATATAAGATTCACAAAAACATCTGACTTTCTGGGTGCTTATTCAAGGCTTTTGAAGTTTGTCCATTTCTTTTTAAAATCCAGGAAACTCTTATGAAATTAACATCATTAAAGGAAAATGCAAATCAAAAATTCTTGAGGCAGTAGGGAGCAAACAGGGCATTTAGAATAGATCCTTTATTAAAAGTCCAGTTCAAAAATAATTTTGTGCTCTCTTCTACATATTCCTGCACACTTGCCTTGCAGAAAACCTCAAACATCATGAAACTTACCAAATAATGAAACCCTTAGTTGCTATATGTTTGATTACATCTCTTTCCATGAAAGTGACCTCTTCTGTCATGTAGTTGATGGTTGCTCAAAACAATCTTTCCTCCTCTTTATCAAAACTGAAACATAGGGGTAACCCATGCTTACTCAATGTGGCTCTCGGTTCTCTCTAGTGACTAGACCATATAGACATTTATGAGTCTGGCAGCCTTTGAGCTAACAGAACTGGGATTTTTAGCTCAGACAGTAAAGGCTTATGCTTTTAGATCCTGAGTTCCCAGGTCCAATCTTAGCTATCTGTTAGCCCAAGCAGCAATGGCTCGTGCTTTTAGATCCAGAGGTCCTGAGTATCTGTTATTTATTAAAATATATTTTAAAGAAGATCATTTGCTGTGCCAAGTGGTTTGGGTCCTTTCTGCAGCAGTTCACTAGCAAGCAGGGGGGGAAAAGAACACGTAATACACTTTAGAAACAATTCACTTCTTCACTTTATGAACCTCGCCTGCAACAGAAATGAAAGACTCTTCAGACGCTGCACCTCAATTCTTTCCCCTTTACTTTAATGCACATTCTACTGAACTATCATCAAATAACTTGGGGCTAAATTCTTCCCAGGGAGAAAGGGAAAATCTCTGTAAGAGGTAAGAAAATTCACTAGTTTCAACTCATGTAGTTTCGTCCTAATCATTCCATGAGTCTGCCCTCTAAACAGTGGATTTCTTGAGATCCTCTTGGATCTCTGTGTAGTTTCCCAGGCTACTCTTTCCCCCCTGGAAGGAAGCCACTGCAGAAACCATGACATCTGGGCTGCAATTGCACTTATTCAAACTGAAAGCTATTCTGAAAAGTAAACCGTAATACTTTAAAAATGTTTAAAAGTTTAAGATCACACCTCAATAAAATGTGCATAATCAATCAACATTTTACAGTTCCAAACAAAATCATAACTTCTATTTACCCATCAGTTCCAGGATTCAGGACTTTGTTTTTCTGCCAGTTGGCAACATCACTAACTACTCAAGCAGTTAAAGGAATGTAATTCCTTGCTTGAAGCGTCATCAAAGTCAGTACCTCTAAATAGAAGAATCAAAGCCCACCACTAAGGTCTTGGAAGGTAAAAAGCCTTTTAGAGCAGCTTTAACATCATGATGAAGGATATGCCTTTTCAGTTCTGCAGTAAGTGGAACTTATAAAGTAATAGTCTCTTACATTCGAACTGAAAAGAAAGCAACACAGTAAATACAGCAATGCAGCTTACCACTAATATGGACTAATCATTGTGATCTTTTTGGATCTTTACCACATCCTCCTAAAGAGTATGATTAAACGTATGCATTATTTGGGCCAGTGTTAGCACACAACAGCTTTCTTTACTGCCTTGTTTCCGCTTTCATTCCATCTTGATAAAATATGGATATCTGAAATTGTGATATTTTATTTCTTGGAAACATTCATTAATGAACGAAAGCATCAGATGTGTTAAGAAATATGCCAGCTCTGATCCATGCTTGCCATTTATGCCAGTTGTATTTGTTGGAGGAGTGCACATATTTATTTTTAAAAACTAGAAGCTGATGGGGGCACTGACTGGAATTTCATGACTGCATTATGTAGCCACTGTATTCACAATGCTCCTTACTTAATGAAAAGAGTATTTTCCTACAATATGAATTTCAGCTAGAAGGGAACTAACCAAAACTCTATCTAGGAATTCGTAATCTGCCCATCAACATAATATCTATGTGTCAATTCACAAGTTTATGTGGAAAGGTTTTTTTTTCTACTGGGAGGAGGTGGAACCAGTAGCACAGCATATAAACTGATTGCCTAGAAGAAACTCAGAACAAATTACCAAGAGACATTTTCAGTAAGTAGAGGTCCACTTGTTCACTGAAAAATGCATGTATAGTTTCATGGTTACTTCTACACATGCATTTTCCATAACTGTGCCTGCAATTATCTACATTTACCACAACTGCATGCAAATACAGGTGGACAAGTAAACCAATTTGCTTGCAAAATTGTGGTAAAGTGCCATGCATACACAAGTACTTGTTTGCTCAAGGGCCTCTAAGTGAGAGCTTAGTGTCAATCGGAGTTAATGGCTACCGTGAAACTGTCCTGTTTCCCCCCCCCAAAAAATTGATAAAAACTTTGATTCTTTTACGGGTCTATTTTTGTTTTTAGTTTTGCATTTGAAGTCTCTGATTTTGAGCTACATCCACCTGCAGCTCAGATATAATGGAGAAGGATGGCTGCAGAGATCCAGAGCCCAGCTTCTGCACAAGTTAGAGCAGTACCCTGACTGCTCTAACTTAAACTCCTTACAATGCCATGTACCCCAGCAGAAGACTAGGTGTAGCAGACATAAGCTCCACCACACACTCTTCTATTCTATACAAGATCTAATACTATGCTCATCACCATAGTATCTGAGTGCCTTAGTCAATGTGACCAACATCTGTCACATGCTGTTTGTTCTCTCGCACTATCCCTGGGGGAGAGGAATGTGAAGTGGCGTGTCTTGTTTCGGTAGGTTTTTGGTTTAAAAAAAATATTCCTAGCTAAGTATTTTGTTACAGAAGGCAAGAACAGAGCAATGTGCCTTGCACTTGGAGCAGAAGATAGTGAAGTTTGTGATGGTTCTTAGTTCCTGTGGGAATTCATTCCACAGTCTTGAACCAACCCACAAGAAAGTTCTGTCTCATGCAAAGGTGAGCTTTGGCAGAGTATTCCATTGTGCCAGAGGAGCAAAGTGTTGGCCATTATCTTCATACTGGAGCTTTAGGTGTTCTATTAGCTGGGTCCAGGTGATGGAGTCCCTTGAAGATACAGACCTAGACTTTGAACTTGATTCAACAGTCCTTGGAAAGCCACTGTAGAGAGCAGAGGACTGGTTTGATATGCTCACAATAACCTGTGTTGCTGAGGAGATGCTCTGCAGCACGGTGAACAAGCTTACTGACCCTCCGAGCTGCATACGACAATCTTCAGAAGTTCGAGAGCTGCGCCTCACGGAGCTCAGGGCTTCAGCCCTGTGGCAGCATGGCGGGGCTAGGGGCTTCTGCTCTGTGTGTGTGTCGGGGGGGATCTCATGGCTTCTGCCCCATGAGAGGCATCTGCTGGGGCTCAGGGACCAGCCTTGCAAGGAGGGGGGGGGGGTCTTGAGGCTTCAGCCCTGCGGAAGATGCCTACCGGGATTCAGGGCTTCAGCCCTGTGGGAATGGGGATGGTGGGGCTCAAGCCCCAGCAGGCTCCCCCTTCCTGCTGGGCAGAAGCCCCTAGCTCCCCCATGCTCCGTGAGCCACACTTTAACTGCAAGAGAGTAACATGCGTTCGCGAACTGCAGTTTGGCCTCGCCCTGCTCTGTAGTATTCTGTACTAGTTGGAGTTTCCTAGGCACTGAAGCCTTTATGCCCAGGTGTATTGCATAGTTGCAGTCCTGCCGAGAGATGACAAAGGTGTGTATAACTGAGACCAGATGGGACAGAGTCTCCTAGCCAATTAGAGATGGTAGAAAGTGTTACTCTCAGATGCTGCTCTGTGAGAGCCTAGCAATAACAGGAATCCAAGAGTCGTAACTACAGACTGAATTGACCAGGGTGTGTGTGGGTGTGTGTGTGTGTATGGGTGTGTGGGGGGGTGTTTTCAACCAAGAGAGACTGCACTGAGGCTGCAAACTCGTCAATATGCTTTTCTCTGCCCACCAGCTTCACTCTTCCAGCCCCAACATGGCTTTAGTCTACCCGCAGTATACCTCCTCCTCCCCTTACACTGGAAGAGAAAGCGCTGTGCCAGCAAAAAAAAAAAATAAATAAAAAAATCCCTGGACAGGAGGAATTCAAGGGAATTCTTCACTGGGAACCTCTAGATCAGAAGCTCTCAACCTTTCCAGACTACTCTATCCCTTTCAGGAGTCTGATTTGTCCTACGTACCCCAAGTTTCACCTCACTTAAAAACTACTTGCTTACAAAATCAGACATAAAAATACAAAAGTGTCACCGCACACTGTTACTGAAAAATTGCTGACTTTCTAATTTTTACCATATAATTATAAAATAAATCAATTGGAAAACAACTACAGTATATAGAGCAGTATAAAATCATTGTCTACATGAAATTATAGTTTGTACTGACTTTGCCAGTGTTTTTTATGTAGCCTATTGTAAAACTAGGCAAATATCTAGATGAGTTGATGTACCCCTTAGAAGACATCTGTGTACCCCAGGGATACCCTGGCTGAGAAACACGGCTCTGGATGATTTAAGGCTACTTTGTATAAACGATATTCCTTATTTTAAAGGGGAATTGTACTTTTCTAGACACAACAGTCCACGGCCATCTTCTACTTCAGGGTGTCATTCTACAAGCTTGTCAGACCACATGGTATCAGAAGTGAGTGATTCCCTCTCTCTAAAGGAGTAAAGGAAAGAAAAGAGACCCCCAAACTTCCAAAAGGATGAGCAAGCAGTAGGGTAGCCAACTTTCTAATTGCACAAAACCCAAACATCCTTGCTCCGCCCCCTGCCCTGTCCCTTCCCAAGACCCCGCCCCTGGCCCACCCCCTCTCAGAGGCTCTGTTCCCACTCACTCCACTCCCCCCCCCCGTCATTCGCTCTTCCACACCCTCACTCACTTTCACTGGGCTGGGGTAGGGGTTTAGGATGTGGGAGGGGATGAAGGGTCCAGCAGGGGGTGCGGACTCCAGGGTGGGGCCAGAAATAAGGGGTTCAGGGTGCGGGAGAGGGCTCCGAGCTGGGGTAGGGGGTTCAAGGTACGGGCTCCAGCCAGGCTGCACTTACCTCAGGTGGCTCCCAGTCGGTGATGAAGCGGGGCTAAGGCAGGCTCCCTGCCTGCCCTGGCTCCGAGCGGCTGACAGAAGCGGCCGGCACATCCCTGCAGCCCCTAAGTGGAGGGGCCAGTGGGCTCTGTGCGCTGCCCATACCTGAAGGCACCGCCCCAGAGCTCCCATTGGCCGCAGTTCCCAGCCAATGGGAGCTGCGGAGGCAGAGCTCACGGTGAGGATAGTGTGTGGTGCTTCCCTGATTACCCCTGCGGTAGGGGCCACAGGGAAATGCCAGCCACTTCCAGGAGCTGCACAGAGCCAGGGCAGGCAATAAGCCTGCCTTAGCCCCATTGCACCACTGACCGGACTTTTAATGGCCCGGTCAGCGGTGCTGACTGGACCCGCTAGGGTCCCTTTTCAAGTGGGCATTCCGATCGAATACTGAATGCCTGGCAATCCTAGCAAGCGGGGAAACTGGAAAGTCAGGGAGGAGACTAGTGAAAGCAGCAGCATAAAGGAGGCTCAGTCCTGCCTCAGCACAGCAGTGGAATCCATAATACAAACAGCTCTGCAAGAAAAGTTGATTTTGGTAGTTCAGGCAGCTGGCATAGCTGGATCCGTAGATCTGAGTGATTCTGGATTACGGTGGCCAGGTACCCAGTTTTCTGTTGCATGCATATCAAGAAGCCTCACAGAAAACAAGCGGCAGTATGCTCAAATGGAAAAGGAAGCTCTAACAGTCACTTGGGCTTATGAATATTTCAGGGAATATGTGTTGGGCTTGAATTTTAACACAGACACAGACCACAGGGCCTTAGTGGCATTATTGGGTTCAAAATCACTAGATGACCTTCCATCTAAGATTCTAAGATTTCAACTAGAGCTGATGCAATTTTCTTTCCACATTGAACACGTACAAGGGAAAGCATTCATAGCAGCAAACACTATCTAGAGCCCTTATTAGGCAGCCACAACAGAAGAAGAAGAAGCCAAAGCCTTTTTCTAGAAGCAATTCCAGCATCTAGTAGCCAACTTCAGCAAATTAGAGATGAATTACTAAAGGATGAGACTTGCCAAAAACTGACTCAACTCTGCCAAAGAGGGTGGGGGTGAAGGAGGCCACTTCCAACAAATCTACTAGCATCTTGGAAGGACCAAAATGACCTTCACATGACTGATGGCCTTCTTCTAAAAAGATGGTGTATTCTTATCCTACGTTACTTCAGAAAGAGATGCTCTCCAAAATCCATGAGGGACACCAGAAATATACAAGTGCAGGGCACAAGCACCACAATATGTATGGTGGCCTGGTAGGCAAATTCAGACCTTAGGAGAAGGCTGTGAGATATGTAACAAGGAAAAAAATTACCAGAATCATTACTCTCTACAAAGCTACTTGACAGACATTGGCAGTGGGTAGCCACAGATTTATTTTCCTGGAAAGAACACACATACATTTTTGTAATCTATTACTTCTCCAGATATATTGATTTGACTATACTTATGCAAAATTCATTGGCACAGGTCATCCAGAGACTAAAGTCACTATTTTCAAGACATGGAAGTCCTCATATCTGATAATGGGCCTCAATTTACCGCTGCACCATTCCTAGCATTTGCACAAGACTTTGATTTTGGACATTGTATTAGTAGCCCACATCCATCTCCTTGTTGCTCTGGGGTAAAGAGAGCCCTTTAAAAGGACTTCTTCAAAAATCAGTGGAACCATATAAAGCACTACTGGCATAGTAGTGCATCTTGCATCTGGACTATCATCAGCAGAACTTCTGATGGGAAGACGACTAAGAACACCTTTATCTGTGGCACCAATACAGTTTAAAACTAAATGGCCCAACATGAAGAAATTTAAAAAATGGGATGCTGAAATAAAAATTCAGCAGCAAAAAAACTTCAATGTTTGGTACAGAACGAAATCACAAACTGAACTGAGATCAGATGACAAAGTTTGGCTCAAAAGCTCTCAGACATTTATAACTGTTTGGAACTTGGCAGAAACTCCCAGATCCTACAGAATGGAGACTCCAAAAGGACTTCTCTGGAGGAGTCAGGTTCATCTTCAACACTTCGCAACATAACAAAAAGAAGATCTGGAATCTGCAGGTACTCTGTCAGGAAGTGAATGCCCTTGGAATTCCACAGGCAAACTCAACCGAGGTGAGAACAGGGTCTGAAAGACTGTTTAACTCCCCACAAAGACTTGATCTTTAGAATACTGCTGTGGACTACAGGATCATAGAATCATAGAATCATAGAATATCAGGGTTGGAAGGGACCTCAGGAGGTCATCTAGTCCAACCCCCTACTCAAAGCAGGACCAATTTCCAACTAAATCATCCCAGCCCGGGCTTTGTCAAGCTGGGCCTTAAAAACCTCCAAGGAAGGAGATTCCACCACCTCCCTAGGTAACGCATTCCAATACTTCACCACCCTCCTAGTGAAATAGTGTTTCCTAATATCCAACCTAGATCTCCCCCACTGCAACTTGAGACCACTGCTCCTTGTTCTGTCATCTGCCACCACTGAGAACAGCCGAGTTCCATCCTCTTTGGAACCCCCCTTCAGGTAGTTGAAAGCAGCTATCAAATCCCCCCTCAGTCTTCTCTTCTGGAGACTAAACAATCCCAGTTCCCTCATCCTCCCCTCATAAGTCATGTGCTCCAGCCCCCTAATCATTTTTGTTGCCCTCCACTGGACTCTTTCCAATTTTTCCACATCCTTCTTGTAGTGTGGGGCCCAAAACTGGACACAGTACTCCAGATGAGGCCTCATCAATGTCGAATAAAGGGGAACGATCACGTTCCTCGATCTGCTGGCAATGCCCCTACTTATACAGCCCAAAATGCCGTTAGCCTTCTTGGCAACAAGAGCACACTGTTGACTCATATCCAGCTTCTCGTCCACTGTGACCCCAGGTCCTTTTCTGCAGAACTGCTACCTAGCCATTCGGTCCCTAGTCTGTAGCAGTGCATAGGATTCTTCCGTCCTAAGTTCAGGACTCTGCACTTGTCCTTGTTGAAACTCATCAGGTTTTTTTTTGGCCCAATCCTCTAATTTGTCTAGGTCCCTCTGTATCCGATCCCTACCCTCCCGTGTATCTACCACGCCTCCCAGTTTAGTGTCATCTGCAAACTTGCTGAGAGTGCAGTCCACACCATCCTCCAGATCATTAATAAAGATATTAAACAAAACCGGCCCCAGGACCGACTCTTGGAGCACTCCGCTTGAAACCAGTTGCCAACTAGACATGGAGCCATTGATCACTACCCGTTGAGCCCGACGATCTAGCCAGCTTTCTATCCACCTTACAGTCCATTCATCCAGCCCATACTTCTTTAACTTGGCGGCAAGAATACTGTGGGAGACCGTATCAAAAGCTTTGCTAAAACCAAGGAATAACACATCCACTGCTTTCCCCTCATCCACAGAGCCAGTTATCTCATCATAGAAGGGATGCAGCGGGGAGTTTAATAAAATGTAGGAACTTCCTGGTAGGGAGTTCTCTAGTTGCTGCTTAAAACATGGCTTTTGTGTTTATGTCTTCATACTACAGTCTTCTACAACTTTCAAAGCATGGAATGTAGATGATATTTCAAAACAGTATGGCCACACAGTAAATGATAACAAACCAGCCATAGTAATCTTTTAGCTGTGTTTTAGTGCTTTAGGAATACAATCAAGGAACTCAAAGAAATCCATATATATGCACATATTCAACTTGAAATCTAAACAGCTAAAAACATAGGTTAGTAGCAGTTTCAGGTTTTTCGCCACCAACTGCATACCTCTATTTAATTTACATAGTTTTTTAATCATGTGTTTTGTATTATATAAATAATGTTTCTCTTTCCTGTTTCTCTGAGACCTGCAGCAACAATAAGGGAAACTGAGAAACTAAGTAACTGAGTAACTAAGGCCCTGATTTCTCCAAAGAGCTTCATAAGGGGTACCCCACTACATGCATCTAGAGCACCATTGACTTCCAAACTTAATTCTTGAGCAGGGCAAATTACTCAAGAAAGGAGGAACCAGTGAAACTGATGATATGCAAAGTGCTTTCACAGGGGAACCAGTGAAACTGATGATATACAAAGTGCTGTCAAATGTATTAAGCAGGTGAAAAAAGAAAAAAAAAAGAATACAAAAACCTCTTCAGTTCCTTTTAGTTGTAGCAATCTTACGTGTTACTTGTAAAAATAATACTTAAAAGACTACCAAACAAGAAAATGATTTTAAATTTGATGCTGTTCCTTTAGTACAAAGTTATGATTAATTTAGAACTTGAAGGAAATAATTGAAGAAAATATACCATAAAAAATACATTTCACATTTATTAATATAATAATAAGCATATATTCTTCAAGAGGGTAAGCCTGAACAACATTTGCATTTCAAAGGCAATGTCACTCAAGAAAATTTTGATTATGAACAAAGCTCCGTTACCTTTTTGTTGGCTTTTTTTTAAAGAAGAAAGAAATCTTTGAAAAAACAAAATTATTCCACAAGTGTTTCCTAGAGTAGTATTTCTGTTAAATCCCATTTTAAATTTAGGTGATGCTTTGTGAATACCTAAAGTAATTAATATTAAACGTTACCACATTAAGCTATGCGTTAAAATCTTAAACTTGGTCTTTTTAGGATGCAATTGATCATAGTAAAAATAGTACTTAGCACTTATTAGCTACAGTAATTAATCTTCAACACTCATTTTGCAGACAGGGAAACTCACAATAGACAGAGGGGTTATATACATTGCCTACTCTAAGTAGAAAGAAGAATTTATTGGATGTGGAGTTCTTTGAAGAGACTGTCAACACATATCCACACCCTTGGGATGTTCCTGTGTGTTCTGTACCAAACATGAAGCCCACTAGGATCTGTGCACTTAGTCTAAAAGCAAGGAACACTCCAGAGAAGATTATATAAGGAGAGACGTGGCTACCAACATGCCCTCAGTTCCTTATATTCCCTCAGAATTCAATATATACTCTGAAGGAATAGTGATAGAGCTCGTGTGGTCTGTAGTGACAATCTACAAATGCCTGGTCCAGTTCAGGGCTTTCAACCGAATTCAGGACATTTTTTTTTATTTTCCTAAAGTCACACTGTAGGTCATGGGTAGTGGAGGAAATGCCTCAAGATAATGTTTGAATCAATTCAGTAAGAAGACACACCAGGAAACCAGAATTTGGCCTCTTCTGAAGCAAAACTGAAGGCACTTGATGTTCCCTTGGGTAGCAAAGAGATCTACTTACCTACCTGCAAAAGAGTGACTACTAAGTCTTTCAATGTCCATTTGTGTTCAGTGTTGCTCTTCCTGCTTACTTCATCCAAAAGTGCCATTTTCAACCTGGCATACATACATGCAGCTTTTAAAGGCAGATGACCTCCTGGCACAGAGGCTAAGCTGACGATGATTTATATAACATATTGCCCTGGTGCTGTGATAGGAAGGAAAGCTCTGAGTACAAGTCTGAAAGCTCAGTTCCAGTTCATTTCTTCCTAACCTGATCTCCACAACCTGTGGAAACAATGAGAATTTGAAGATAAGCATTCCAACGTCTTGGAGGCATTGGTGGTAACTATGAGCATACATAGAAGGAGAGGTTATTCACCTTGTACAGTAACTAGCATTCTTTGAGATGTTCGTCCTTATGGGTGCTCCACTTAAGGTGTACCTATGCCTGATGCACCTTTGATTGGTGATTTTCAGTACATGTCTTGTGCTCCAGACATCCTTGTGCACCGTTCCAAGCATATACAGAGCTGTGTGGGCAGACTACCCCCAATTCCTTCTCTATTGTGAAGTCCCGTGAGATAAAACTCTGAAGCAGTGGGTAAGAAGGCAGATAGTGGAGCACCTGTAGGGAGACATCTCAAAGAACTCCAGTTATTGAACAATGTGAGTAACCTCTCCATTTTCTTCAAGTAGTGTCCCTATGGTGCTCCTCTTCAGGTGACTGCCAAGCAGAATCCCTGGAAGGAGGAGGGAGCTTCAGAGTTGGATCTAACACTGAAGACAAGACTGTATTGCCAACAGCAGCAGCTGATCTGGAAGCATGAAGCAAAATA
This sequence comes from Chrysemys picta bellii, assembly GCF_011386835.1. Classification (NCBI taxonomy): domain Eukaryota; kingdom Metazoa; phylum Chordata; order Testudines; family Emydidae; genus Chrysemys; species Chrysemys picta. The sequence continues at coordinate 85,320,580 of NC_088791.1, read as the reverse complement.
TAGCAGCTTTACAAATCTCAGCAACTGGAACATCTTTCAGTTGTGCCATAGAAGTAAACTGGGATGTTGTAGGATGGGCTAATCCCCTAGAAAGGAGGTTGAATGTTGGCAGTCTCCTAACATGTGATAATACATCCAGAGATCCACCTTGCGATTTTTTGAGTGGAAACTGGATTCTTTGGATCTGTCCAGAAATGAAACAAAAATTTCAAACTGAAAAAGACTATTAAAATGGTTTGGTTCTTTCCAGATAGAAGGCTAATACCATTCTGCCATCCAAGGTAGGGAGGGGCAGCTTCCTGCCTGGTCCGGTGTGGCTTCGTGAAGAAAAAAAAAAGGAAGATCAATAACCTGGTCAATATGGAATTCAGAAGATACTTTAGGTAAAATCTTAAGATTGGGTTGCGATGAAACTTTTCCCCTGAAGAATACTGTAAAGGAAGGCTCTGCTATTAAAGCCCCCAATTCTCCAACTCTTCGAGTAGAAGTAATGGCCACTAAGAAAGCCATCTTCATAGATAGTTGAAGTATGCAACAGCTAGCCAGTGGTTCAAAGAGAGCTTTCATAAGGCAATTAAGGACCAAGTTTAAATCACACACAGGGGTTGGCACTCCAATCTGCAGAAAAGGATTAATCAGTCCCCTGATTCATCTTGCCATTGTGGGATGGACAAACACTGAGAATACCTCTACAGATGAATGAAAGGCTCTGACAGCCACCAAGTGAATGCTGATGGAACTCATGGAACAACATGACTTTTTAATTCCAATGGGTAATCAATAACCATGGAGAGGGAAGAGCAAACGTGCAAAATCCGTTGATAGACACATCAGTGGTGAAATGTCTTCCATTTTTAAGGTAAGTGTTTCATTTAAGTACCTTTCTGCTATTTAATACCACCTATTGTACTTCTGCCAAACAGGAAGTATCTATCCCTTAGAACTATTGCAGAGCCAAGTCCTGAGTTGAAGAAAGTTCAGATTGGGATGGAGAGTCTGTCCGGAATTCTGGGATAGCAGATGAGGAATGGTTAAAAGGAGTAATGCCAGGTAAGAAGCAAGACAAATCAGGTAGGGGTACTGTACTTGTCTTGGCCAGGTTGGTGCAATTAGAATGAGTCTGGCTTTGTTCTGCTTTATCTTGTTCAGCACCTACAAGAAGAGAGGTGTGGGTTGATAAACACAGAAGAGGTGCTGTCTCCAAGGAATAAGAAATGGGTCCACCAGATATTGATGACCCTGTCCTCCCCTCAAGCAGAATGTCTTATTCTTTGTGTCGGCGGTGCTTGCAAACGAGTCCCCTTCTGGGAACCTCCAAGTTAGAAATGCATCTGAGAGTCCAATGGTCGAGTTCTCACTTGTAATCATTGGAGAAGTGCTTAATCAAATTGTTGGCCATGGTGTCAGGATGTATGGAAAGGAAGCATCTGAGAGAGGATGTGGCTGGCTATACACCAGTTCCAAAGTTTTATTGCTTTGGCACAGAGGGATGGGGAACTCACTCCCTGCTGGCAGTTTATATAAAATGTGCAGGCTACGTTGTCCATCATGACATTTATAGATTGACCCTTGATGAATGAAAGAATATATAGACAGGTATTCTTAATGGCTCTTAATTCCATCAGGATGATATAGAGATGAGCCTCTTGGGCAGACCACTTGCCCTAAATGGTGTGTGTGTCTAGGAATACTCTCCACCCCAAAAGGGATGTGTCTGAAGTTATGGTGACAGTTGGAGAAAGTTGGGTCTATACTGTGTTTGTTTGGGGGTATACTGTTTTGAGCCATCTCTGGAAGCAGCACAGGTGTTAACTTTCATGTTGAGTTACAAAGCTACATGCTGCCACATGCCCTAGCAGCTGGAGACAGTTTGTTGTAGATGTCCGTGGAATTATTTGAATCTTCAAAATTAGGTTTTTCAACATTATAAACCTGTCCAAAGGAAGGCAAGCCCTGGCAATTATGGCATCCAGAGAGGCCCCTATAAAGTCTATCTGTTGAAGTGGGACTAAAGTGGACTTTTTGATATTGAGTTGACATCCTAACCTGTTGAACTGGGACATAACAGTCTTTACTGTAGAATGAACTTCATTGGAAGACTGGCCTTTGAAAAACAAATTGTTGAGGTATGGAAAGATGATTACCCTGTGTCAATAAAATAGGTGGCTTCTACTGCCAGGATCTTTGAGAATGCCCTGGGGCAGAGGAGAGGTCAGAGGGAAGCACTTGGTACTGAAAGTGTTTCCAATCAACTGTGAAGCAAAGAAACATTTTGTGAGAGGCCTGAAATGTGACACGAAAGTACATGTCCTGAAGATCAAAACCAATCCCAGGAATCTAACAATGGAATTATAGATACAAGAGTCACCATCCTGAACTTCTGTGATTTCACAAATATGTTTAGGAGTCAGATCTAAAAATCAGGCTCCATCCCCTTGTTCTTTTTTGGAACCAGAAAATACTTGTAATAGAAACCCTTCCCCCTGTTCAGGACCAGAATTTATTCTATGGCCCCTGTGCTTAGGAGAATAATGACTTCCTGTCTCAGCAAAAGTTTGTGAGATTGGTCTCTGAAAAAAGACAGTAAAGGGGGGGTGAGATGAGATGATGGAGGTAAAACCAATGGAGTTACCTGATGTTATTACCGCCAAAACCCATTTATCAGACATTGTTCCCATGGAGATCTAAAATGGGAAAGTTGATCTCTGAAGGGTGAGAGATGGGTAGGGTGCTGCAGAAGATTCTCAAAGTGGGGATGTTCCAGGCCCTCAACCAATCCATCAAAATTATTGCTTAGTCAAAACATTTTAAGCATGTTAGGATTCATCTGTGAATTCCAAAAAGAGTTTAAGTCCATCAAAAGGGAGGTTCTTTATGGTATTTTGGACCTCACTAGGAAAACTAGAGAGCTGCAGACAAGATGCTTAGCTCATGACAATAGGGGTGGAGATTGACTGTGCCTCAATGTAGCTGCACCTAGGGAGGTTTGCAATGAGGTCATTGCTAAGAGCTGGCCTTCTGCTATGATGGGCTTGAAGTTTCTCAATGTTCCTGCAGAAGGTGTTGAAATTACCATTTACGGTAAATGGTGGTTGTACTTTGCAATCCTGAATTGCAGGGTTGCTGAAGAGTAATTCTTGTGACTGAATAGATCAAGTAGCTTTTGGTCCTTTGCATGGTGCGTCTGCTATTGGTCTCCTGCACAATTAAAGAATTTGCTGGTGGATGGAAGAACAAAACTCTGAGTTCTTAGGTGGAATGTAATACTTCTTGTCTCCCCATTTACACAGAAAGGGTGCTGTGGGTCTGCCAGATTGTCTTGGCAGATTCCAAGACAGCCTCATTCACTGATTACACTATTCATGCTGTCAAGTGTAAGATATCTAAAAGTTTATGTTGCAACTCTCGGACCTTCTCTAAAGGAAGTTAGAGCAAGTCAGCAATACACTTCATCAGCTCCTGAAATTGCTTGAAGGTGTCTGCCAAAGTAGGTGGTGAAGGGCATTACAGCCTCATCTAGTGACGACGATGAGATATTCATTTGAAGTGTCACCTCCTTATCCACTCTGACCTCTTCCTCCTCAAAAGTTTCCTCCTGATGCTGAGGCTGTTGAGGAGGAAATGATGGAACAGGGGAGTGTCTTTCTGTATGCTCCCCATGTGAGTAGCTAGGAGCTTTCAACAACCACTGGTGACAGACAGCACACGGGTCCCAATATGACAATTGAGGATGACCACAGGGTAGAGGAGGGGGCATCCAACATTGGTCAAACCAATGAGGGGACACAAGATTGTTTCTCCCTTGGAAATACCCTCTTAGGGTAGGTGACAGGGGAGATGTCCATTCTGTGGTACCCAGGAGATTCCTGGACAGATCTGAGAAACACAGGAATCATCCTCACCATAGTCCAGAAGTGGGGTGCACAGTGAAGGTGAAGATGGTTACCTACCTTATGTGGTAGGTAACAGGGAGCTGGGAGTTAACAGAGAAAGGTGAGTTTTCAATGACTCAGCAGATCTTGGTACCGATTAGCAATGGGGACTCCAGCTTATCTGAAGCAAACAGGCCTCTGGAATATCTGAACTCTGGTGGTATTGAATGTACCTAAGCTGAGTCTAAAGGCTCTGCAAGTTGGAGTTGGTAATGAGGACACTGATGCTTCAGTGGAATATCTGGTCGACAATGTCAGTTCTGAAAATATTGACAGCTTCTGGTGAACCAGTGTAGCAGTCTGGGATGCCAATGCAGTCACTGAAGGTAGCATGGAGGAATCCATGGATGTTACAGGTTTCTTTGGTGAAGCGTGCTTAGAATCTCTGCTGGACCAATCATATTTGATTGGAACTGAGGATGGTTTAGGTACTGAAGCATGCTTGATATCACGGCTTCTGGAAGAACAAGAAGTTCTGTTCTGTGGCTCGAGTCCACCTTAAAACATGCTGTTTGTCATTACAGAAAGGTCCTGAGTCAGCAGAATTTCTACCTCCCTTTTGATTATAGGATCTAGATTTCTGTCTGCCAAAACAGCATGATTTCAAAGATGTCATTCTCTGTTGGTCTGGCATTGGAGAAGGTTGCTGTGATCTGAAAGTACTTTGTTTTCAAAAGATGGCTGATATATGCCAAAAGACATCATGTATACAGTGTATTTATGTCAGACCTGAAGAAGAGTTCCGTGTCTTGAAAGCTTGTCTCTCTCACCAACAGAAATAGTCCAATAAAAGATATTACCTCACCCAGCTTGTCTCTCTAAAAGACATTATTGTGATTCTAGAATTTCTCCTTCTCTAGCATGTCATCTGTGTGAGATCTGAACTAGGCCTTCAAAGGGGAGTTCTTCCACCTTTCTGTGTATATCTGGGGAAAGTCTAAAGGATTTCAATCAAACAGCTCATTTGACGGTGACAGCTGTGGCTAAAGACAAAGAAGTTGTGTCTGAAGCATGATAGGAAACTTTTTGAGAATGTTTTGCCACCTCCTTTGACTTTTTGTCACCCTCTCTTTTGCCCTGCTCTTGTATTTCTCAGGAGAGTGAGATAACTAGGAATTGATTTTTTTTCCAGGTACAGAAGTCAGTCATACCAAACCAAGAGAGGAGGACAGTTTGCCCCTCCTGTCTACTAGAGGCAGATGACAATGATTTATGACCAAGAAGATCCATCACTTCCAAGGGGAGGGGAAGGTTTTGATACTTGCCTTGTCTTGCGTTCTCATTTGCAGTAAAGCCAACCAAAGAAGATGTATGTGGGAAGCGAAGAGTAATCAACACTTTGAATGAGAACTTGATACAGTTGGTCTGTCTGCTCAGAAGCCATGGAACACATGAAGATATCAACTATAAATCTATAAAATCTTGGGTGTAAGGTATCGGGGTGACTGGCTAGGGACTTTTAATATGGCTCCCTCCCTGAGACAGAGAGAAGTGCATTTTCCCATTTAATTTCCCTCACAACCAGCTTAGAATATTAGAGATCAGCACTTGAGCTGAGAGGGAGGTTGAGAGTGGTGGTGACTTCTCTTTCTTGTCTCTTAGGAATGAGAAAATGGCATGGAACAGAGCCCAATCCCCATCTGTGCCCTACCAGACTATAAAGACCCTCCTTGGCACATTGGATTATTTATTCGCACTGGACTTTAAGGTATCCTGAGGTTGGAATTTCAAAAAAAAGGGCCCAGAACCAGTTCTAACTCAAGAGCTCCTGGCTTCCAGTCCACTGCATCATACCCATTTCTCAGCACGGATCATTATTTTAAATTATCTGTTCTTACTGCTTCAGGTTCAGAATGTGTAAATGGGCTTACTGTCATTCTGTTTTGATACTTGTGTGTGCTAAACAAGATTGCCTTAGCTGTATATTGCATTTGCATTCTGCATACTCCTTCCAGTCAAACAATACATTAAATAGTTAGCATATAATTTGGGTGCAAATCAGCAAAATGTTTATCATACTCTAAACATTGGCTTCTCCACATTAGCACTGTTGTTAGACTTTGAAAAGATTAACTACACAAGTGAAATACCCTCATTAGCCTTAAAATGATCATAATAGACGGATACCACCATATCTTTAAATTGCTTTTCAAAGCTTGTTTTCTATTTTTATAATCAATTTTCTAACTAAACAACATTTGTCATTAAGAAAACAAATCATGTAAGTCATACACATATTTCTGTCTCCTTATGACAGACACTGATTGAGAAAGGAACGACTAGTTTCCACCTCCAGTAAACAGCTGGTATCCTTAGATAAGACAATCTCTGCACATGGCCAAGCTTCCAATATTGTGAAAAAATGATGCAGTAGGAGAAGACAACAAAAAACCCAACTGCTTAGATGAGACAAGGTAATTTATAACCAACATCCATAACTTAACTTAATTATCACATTACTTTTTGTACTCTTTCATTAAATAGCAATCATTACCTCCTTTGGCATCAGTGCATTCATTGCTGGCAAAATACATCGCAACAGGAAAGAGCTGACTTTTTGTATGAGAGGATTAAGGGAGAACAGTTGAAGGGTAAACTTGTGACATAATTAAGCCTTAATACATGACAGTTCATACTTTGTGACACAGTCGCATGACTTGGGTAAGTTGAAGAGTCTGAAACAAAGCTCAGTGCCCCCAACCATATAAGTGCTTTACAATAGGGGGCTCACGTGTCCTATTGTCATTTGAATGCAAATACTGTACAAGCAATTCAAATATATTCTACTGCTTAAAAAACCGTTTGCAATATTTAATATTTCCATAGAAATACGCTCCTTTACTCAGCAAATGTCTCACTTCTTACATCAGAATAGGCAAATACATCTGACAAAGGCAAACACATATTAGAGTATGACTGCGGATACTGATTGTTCAAAGCCATATTCTGATTGACTGATTGGGCCTTTTTGATGCCACCCCTATAAACTAATCCTCAATGGATCACAGCTAGAACGCCATCACTGAAAAACAAAAACTCCCACAGCCGCCTTTCTATCAAATTGAATGCTAATTGGTGGTGGTGGAGTCGGGTGAAGATAAAACCAGATGTAGCTTTAGGGTGAGGGATGAAGAATGGAATCTGGAAAGGCAAAAGAAGGTAGAGCAGGAGAAGGAAAAGTGACAGTTTTAAATGGCCTCCTTTCTCCAGAGTGCCAAACTGCACTTTTGGGCTGCAATTTGTAGACCTCCTGCCATTTCTGTCTTATTTTCTGTTGTAAACCCTAAACTGGAAACTGTTCAATACACCGAACCCAGGACTAGACTGTAATAATCTTTCCTGAGCAAGGGGTAGTGGGTAACTGTGCCATCCCAGAAGCTGAATCCTCATTCCCTCTCCAATTCCTCTTTTGCGCCAGTGAGCCAGTAATCTATACCAGTAGCAGATTACCTACCCTCCCTCCCACATGCTAGCTCAGCTTCACTGGGGAGGGTCAAAGCTCCACGATTCCACATTTGTCCTTCCCACCTGTGCAGAATGGGGAATAGCAACTCTGCAGCCCTTTCCCATGCAGTGGACAATGTGATGTATGCACCCCTATATTCACACCCTACGCACCATTGTACATGGTACAAAATATGTACATGGTACAAAATATGCCTTGTGAGATATCATTGTGACAGTAAGCCCTTGTGAGGTTTCATTTGAAAACTAATAATTTGCTGGTCAATAATATCATGGTGAAATGTATGTAGCTACATTATATGAGCAAAGCCCACAGGTAAGTGGAGAACATGGAGACCCAGGAGATGGGTCGGAAATAGGAGGGAGCGTGGGTTATAATGGCAGAAAGAAAGGAGGGTCAGGGCAAAACTGGGAGGCAAGATCAAATCAGTATCTTAGATGCCTATATACAAATGCGAGAAGTATGGGTAATAAGCAGGAAGAACTGGAAGTGCTAATAAATAAATACAACTATGACATTGTTGGCATCACCGAAACTTGGTGGGATAATACACAATTGGAATGTTGGTATGGATGGGTACAGCTTGCTCAGGAAGGACAGACAGGGGGAAAAGGGAGGAGGTGTTGCCTTATATATTAAACATATATTGGACTGAGGTGGAGATGGACATAGGAGACGGAAGTGTTGAGAGTCTCTGGGTTAGGCTAAAAGGTGTAAAAAACAAGGGTGATGTCATGCTAGGAGTCTACTACAGGCCACCTAACCAGGTGGATGAGCCTTTTTTTTTTTTTTTAAACAATTAACAAAATCATCCAAAGCCCAAGATTTGGTGGTGATGGGGGACTTCAACTATCCAGATATATGTTGGGAAAATAACACAGCGGGACACAGACTATCCAATAAGTTCTTGGACTGCATTGCAGACAACTTTTTATTTCAGAAGGTTGAAAAAGCTATTGGGGGAAAACTGTTCTAGATTTGATTTTAACAAATAGGGAGGAATTCGTTGAGAATTTGAAAGCAGAAGGCAGCTTGGGTGAAAGTGATCATGAAATCATAGAGTTCGCAATTCTAAGGAAGGGTAGAAGGGAGTACAGCAAAATAGAGATAATGGATTTCAGGAAGGAGGATTTTGGTAAGCTCAGAGAGCTGATAGGTAAGGTCCCATGGGAATCAAGACTGAGGGGAAAAACAACTGAGGAGAGTTGGCAATTTTTCAAAGGGACACTATTAAGGGCCCAAAAGCAAGCTATTCTACTGGGTAGAAAAGATAGATAATGTGGCAAAAGACCACCTTGGCTTAACCACGAGATCTTGCATGATCTAAAAAATAAAAAGGAGTCATATAAAAAATGGAAATTAGGACAAATTACAAAGGATGAATATAGGCAAACAACACTGGCATGCAGGGGCAAAATTAGAAAGGCAAAGGCACAAAATGAGCTCAAACTAGCTACAGGAATAAAGGGAAACAAGAAGACTTTTTATCAATACATTAGAAGCAAGAGGAAGACCAAGGACAGGGTAGGCCCACTGCTCAGTGAGGAGGGACAAACAGTAACAGGAAACTTGGAAATGGCAGAGATGCTTATTGACTTCTTTGTTTCGGTCTTCACCGAGAAGTCTGAAGGAATGCCTAACATAGTGAATGCTAATTGAAAGGGGGTAGGTTTAGAAGATAAAATAAAAAAAGAACAAGTAAAAAATCACTTAGAAAAGTTATATGCCTGCAAGTCACCAGGGCCTGATGAAATGCATCCTAGAATACTCAAGGAGCTAATAGAGGAGGTATCTGAGCCTCTAGCTATTATCTTTGGAAAATAATGGGAGACAGGAGAGATTCCAGAAGACTGGAAAAGGGCAAATATAGTGCCCATTTATAAAAAAGGGAACTAAAAACAACCCAGGAGACTACAGACCAGTTAGTTTAACATCTGTGCCAGGGAAGATAATGGAGCAAGTAATTAAGGAAATCATCTGCAAACACTTGGAAGGTGGTAAGGTGATAGGGAATAGCCAGCATGGATTTGTAAAGAACCAATCATGTCAAACCAATCTGATAGCTTTCTTTGATAGGATAACGAGTCTTGTGGATAAGGGAGAAGCAGTGGATGTGGTATACCTAGACTTTAGTAAGGCATTTGGATATGGTCTCGCATGATATTCTTATCAATAAACTAGGCAAATACAATTTAGATGGGGCTACTATAAGATGGGTGCATAACTGGCTGGATAACCGTACTCAGAGAGTAGTTAATAATGGTTCCCAATCCTGCTGGAAAGGCATAACAAGTGGGGTTCCGCAGGGGTCTGTTTTGGGACCGGCTCTGTTCAATATCTTCATCAACGACTTAGATATTGGCATAGAAAGTACATTTATTAAGTTTGTAGATGATACCAAACTGGGAGGGATTGCAATAGCTTTGGAGGATAAGGTCATAATTGAAAATGATCTGGACAAATTGGAGAAATGGTTTAAGGTAAACAGTTTGAAGTTTAATAAAGACAAATCCAAAGTGCTTCACTTAGAAAGGAACAATCAGTTTCACACATACAGAATGGGAATAGACTGTCTAGGAAGGAGTACGGCAGAAAGGAATCTAGGGGTCATAGTGGACCACAAGCTAAATATGAGTCAACAGTGTGATGCTGTTGCAAAAAAAAGCAAACATGATTCTGGGTTGCATTAACAGGTGTGTTGTGAGCAAGACACGAGAAGTCATTCTTCTGCTCTACTCTCCGCTGGTTAGGCCTCAACTGGAGCATTGTGTCCAGTTCTGGGCACCGCATTTCAAGAAAGATGTGGAGAAATTGGAAAGGGTCCAGAGAAGAGCAACAAGAATGATTAAAGGTCTAGAGAACATGACCTATGAAGGAAGGCTGAAAGAACTGGGTTTGTTTAGTCTGGAAAAGATAAGACTGAGAGGGGACACGATCGAATTTTTCAGGTATCTAAAAGGGTGTCATAAGGAGGAGGGAGAGAACTTGTTCATCTTAGCCTCTAAGGATAGAACAAGAAGCAATGGGCTTAAACTGCAGCAAGGGAGGTTTAGGTTGGACATTAGGAAAAAGTTCCTAACTGTCAGGGTGGTTAAACACTGGAATAAATTGCTTAGGGAGGTTGTGGAATCTCCATCTCTGGAGATATTTAAGAGTAGGTTAGATAAATGTCTATCAGGGATGGTCTAGACAGTATTTGGTACTGCCAGGAAGGCAGGGGACTGAACTCGATGACCTCTCAATGTCCCTTCCAGTCCTAGAATCTATGAATCTATGAATATGTAAAGTTATGAACATAAGCTGAAATCATGACTGAAATGTGTTTACCAGACAAGTCTGAGGAGTTGGTAAACCAGTTTCTCAAAAGACAAAGGACAAGCTGATGCCTCTAGCCAGGTGTCATCAAAGTTGATGGGCAATCACCTGTCAGGTGGCCATTCTTTGGCAAGGAAGGAGGCAGGAAAAAACAGAGCTGCATCTTAGCAAACAACGCCATCAGACTCCTTGCCTCCATCCTCAGGGAAGGAATGAAAATTATCTAGGGGTATTTCTAAGGGTGACTGAACTATAAAAGTGAGGGGCAAAAACACCCAAGTTATTGCTTCCTATCCATCACTGAGCTCTTTCACCTAAGACGACAAAATAAACTAGCCCATTTGACTTTGGGAGAGCTCTTGACCTGAAATTTGGTCAGCCCTGTTGCTGCGAGCATGCGGTAAGAATTTTATCTTGAACCAAGTTTAGTTTGTTCAGTTTTAACATTATTAAACGTTTTATCTTTATTTCTCTTGTAACCATTTCTGCCTTTGATGCCTTGTGCTTTTACTCACTTAAAACCTTGTAGTTAAATCTCCTTGTAGTTAAATAAACTTGCTTTTTTCTTTATTTAAAATTAATCCAGTGTTGTTTTTAAACTGTGCTGTGTGGGTAACTCCATTTATGGTAGCAAACTGTTGTACACTGATCCCCTTAGAGGGGCAACACACCTCATATATCTTGACTATCCGGGAGGAGGCTGGACAGTGTAGAACACTTGTTTTGGGAGGAAATCTGGAACTGGGATTATTGGGGTTACCTTGCATGTGGTAATCAAGGCTTGTGGAAGCCAGAGCGTGACTGGAATGTTACTGGCAGGCTGCAGCTATACACAGGCATCCAAGTTTGTAAGACGGGGTGAAACCACCCCTCACTGGTCTGGATTGCATCCTGGAATGTCATACCAATGCTGCAGGTAGCCCACAGAGGAAGAAAAGAGGTGCCAGATTTCCCCCTATGCTGCTGCTCATTGTTATATGAGCCAGTGATAATCTGGCCCTTAACATGCATAACAGCCAATTGAAAGTAACTGTGGAGTCATAAACTGCTGCTGAAAAGGCTGCTGACTTAAGGGGGAAAAGAGGAAGGACAAAAAATCCAATAAATACAGCAAAGTTTTTTAAAAATTAAGAAGAAAAATCCACACATGTATTCAAAACTCCAGGGAACGGTATTTCGGCTTATTGCTCTTACCCATCTAAATTAATTTTATTTTAAAAAGAGAAAGTGTTCACTGTGTAACTACCAACCACCAAATACTGTTCAAAGGTTTTAGTTATTGTGGTTTATTTTTTAGGGAAATTTACAATGATTGAGCTGCATACTCCAAGAGTAATAAATCTCACCAGCATATGCTGCAGTAGACAACATTCTGCCATAATTCTGAACACATTCATTCATTATGCCATATCTCATATAATTCATTAGGTGGTTTGTATTGGGATGTGAGAGTTAGGTATCAGATTCCTAATCAGTGGCTACAAGACAGGCTTTTCCTGTGATATTTATGAAAAGATCATTACAGCCAGAGTCTGTTTGTGGGGTGAGAACTGGGAAATCAGGCGACACTCCCAGGTAGAGTCACTGAGCCTGCCAGCCAAAGGCAATCCTTCTTAACAAAGGGGAGGCTGCTATTGATTAATCTCTGTTCTTATAGCAAGTATTAAGATTGTCCAGAAGGCACTTGCCCATATAAAGCAGTATCAAGCTCTCCCTCCACTGTAAAACAATAAAAAAAAAACCCTCTCCTCTCTGTCCCTTACTTTGGGTTAATTATTAAAAGGGTATCAATTTCCTAATTGGTAAAACCAGGTGAGGTTATGCATTGGCATAGCCAGGGATGCATTTGCCTTATCAGTGCAGCTGGTAAAAATGCCATTATTTTTCTCAGGAATTTTTAAAAAAATGAATAGACTCATAGACTCATAGACGTTAAGGTCAGAAGGGACCATTATGATCATCTAGTCTGACCTCCCGCATGATGCAGGCCACAAAAGCTGACCCACCCCCTTTCCCTTAACTCAGTTGTTGAAGTCCTCAAATCCTGTGATTTAAAGACTTCAAGTCGCAGAGAATCCTCCAACAAGCGACCCCCGCCCCATGCTGCGGAGGAAGGCGAAAAACCTCCAGGGCCTCTGCCAATCTACCCTGGAGGAAAATTCCTTCCCGACCCCAAATATGGCGATCAGTAGAACCCCGAGCATGCGGGCAAGATTCTCCAGCCAGACCCTCATTGACCATTGACACTATTTACCAGCGATGGCACGTTGTTGACCAATTGACTAAAATCACGTTATCCCATCAAACCATTCCCTCCATAAACTTATCTAGCTTAATCTTAAAGCCAGAGAGGTCTTTCGCCCCCACTGTTTCCCTCGGAAGGCTGTTCCAAAATTTCTCCCCTCTGATGGTTAGAAACCTTCGTCTAATTTCAAGCCTAAACTTCCCCAGGGCCAGTTTATATCCATTCGTTCTCATGTCCACATTAGTACTGAGCTGAAATAATTCCTTGCCCTCCCTGGTATTTATCCCTCTGATATATTTAAAGAGAGCAATCATATCCCCCCTCAGCCTTCTTTTGGTTAGGGTAAACAAACCGAGCTCCTCGAGTCTCCTTTCATACAACAGGTTTTCCATTCCTCGGATCATCCTAGTGGCCCTTCTCTGTACCCGTTCTAGTTTGAGTTCATCCTTTTTAAACATGGGAGACCAGAACTGCACACAGTACTCCAAATGAGGTCTCACCAGTGCCTTGTATAACGGAAGCAGCACCTCCTTATCCCTACTAGATATACCTCGCCTAATGCATCCCAAGACCGCATTAGCTTTTTGCACAGCCACGTCACATTGCCAACTCATAGTCATCCTGCGGTCAACCAGGACTCCGAGGTCCTTTTCCTCCTGCGTTACTTCCAACTGATGTGTCCACAGCTTATTACTAAAATTCTTGTTAGTCATCCCTAAATGCATCACCTTACACTTTTCACTATTAAATTTCATCCTATTACTAATACTCCAATTTACAAGGCCATCCAAGTCTCCCTGCAGGATATCCCGATCCTTCTCCGAATTGGCAATACCTCCCAAATTTGTGTCATCCGCAAACTTTATCAGCCCACTCCTACATTCGGTTCCGAGGTCAGTAATAAATAGATTAAATAAAATCGGACCCAAAACCGAACCCTGAGGAACTCCACTGGTGACCTACCTCCAACCTGACAGTTCCCCTTTCAGTACGACCCGCTGCAGTCTCCCCTTTAACCAGTTCTTTATCCACCTCTGGATTTTCATATCGATCCCCATCTTTTCCAATTTAACCAATAATTCCTCGTGCGGTACCGTATCAAACGCTTTACTGAAATCGAGGTATATTAGATCCACCGCATTTCCCTTATCTAAAAAGTCTGGTACTTTCTCAAAGAAGGAGATCAGGTTGGTTTGGCACGATCTGCCTTTTGTAAAACCATGTTGTAATTTGTCGCAATTGCCATTGACCTCAAGGTCCTTAACTACTTTCTCCTTCAAAATTTTTTCTAAGACCTTGCATACTACAGATGTTAAACTAACAGGCCTGTAGTTACCCGGGTCACTTTTTTCCCCTTTCTTGAAAATAGGAACCACATTAGCTATTCTCCAGTCCAACGGTACCACCCCCAAGTTTATAGATTTATTAACAATTTTCGCTAACGGACTTGCAATAGGAAAAAGAGTTTTGGATTAGCATGGAGATCCAAGCTCTCCTGTGCAGTTGTCTGCATGGGCCTGTAGTCTTGGTTATACACTGGAAGGGATGCTGGACAGATAGGGCCTCGGATTTAAAAATAGGCTGAGGTTAGCCTGGGATGCATGGTAATGCTCTGATTTGGGGATCAAAAGCGAGGAAAGATGACAACTCAGGCCAGCAGTTGCTTTCCCCCTTCAACTGCTGCCAAGACAGGTTGCTTTGAGCAGTAATCTTATTTGAAGTTAAGAGTTTAATAAAGTCTAATTAAGAGTCTAATAAAGTCTCACTGCCAGGCACAATGGGCGATTTATATTTTTAGCGTGTATTCTAAATGCAGCAATAATTTTAATGTAGAAATTACAGAACTGCAGTTTGTATATGTGTGTTGGTGTATTATAATTATGGTCAAACTTCACATTGGTTGCTCAGGAGGGTGGAGATATGTGGGCAGTGGAGGGGAGGTAGCAAAGGTTAAGAAGCAGAACTGAAAAATGGAGTGCAGATAAGGTGCTGAATTACTTAACTACTTATTTCTTTGCTTTTTATGCTTTGCATTGGAGGGATTTGCAGTCTAGCACATTTTGCTCAAAGTCGATGGGTTTTTGTAGTGTGTTACTGAATATTTAAATGGCAAAACTTACACTAATTTAACTTTAAGGTTACTGCTCCATACTCAACATTCAAAAGTCAGGAAATGAAAATATGGTTCTCATATTAATTTAAATTAGGTTGTACATCATATACTTTAATTATTCTTATATTATTATTATTACTATTATTACTATTTAGATTGTGATAGTGTCCAAAATGCACTAGGTACTTTGCAAGCACATAGAATGACATACTTCATGCCCTGAAGAGCCCAACAAATGGTAACATAATAAGCATTTTTTTAAAATAACAAAAGAAACAAAAAATAGTACATATGTGCAAGTGCCTGAGTTAATATTACTATAAGAACCTTAACGTTTTCATTTCCCGACTTTTGAGTGACAGAAAAATGTACTTTTTATTAAAAAACTAATCCAAAAGATATGAACCGCACCGATTTTTCATTTTCTTTTCTGTGATGTAAACAAGTATTAACCACAGACTGGGTTGACAATACCTAACTTCTGACCTAAGCAGCATTTAAATCCAGCTCTTTCCCTTGTTTTTCTTATATTTTTTCAAAAATAAAAATCAAGAGATGAATGGCAACCCATGAGAAGTCATCACCCTACTGAATATTTTAATAAAAGGAGAAAGTCAAAAGTCACATTGTTGCAAATGGAACACATTGCTATTGGCATAATGGTCTAGTGCACTTATTGATCCAAGCTCCAGCTTATGACAGGTTACTAAAATGTTGTAGTGGTGACTTAAGAATTGCACATACTGCAATTATATATGCTACACTGGAGCTCTGCTGAGCCATCTTGGGAAATCTTCTAGGATCCATGAGTAGAATACAGCCATTTTGGGGTACAACAACAACTTATTAGCAGGTAATAGATAAATCTGCCAAAAGCCAACCTACCTAACTAGGTATTTATACCACATTCATCATAACAGTATCTGAGAGCCTCACAATTACAGTTAAACATTGGCTGATTCTCATTTTTCATACCAAATGACAGGGAAGCATTCAGGTTTATGTTACATTTTGTAGGGTTCTTTATTTATAACCATTGTTATTGTGGGAAATCTCAGGCATAGAGATGGGTTTTATTACATAAAAATAGGTAATGAATATTGAGCTTGCCATTTAAAAGTCAATGTGTACCAAATTGTGGTATTTACGACACCACAGAATTTCCTTGTACTTGAAATAGGAAATAACTACCCTGTGTCAGATATCATGGCTTGAATAACTGTTGACTTTTTAATGGCTTCCTCATTAAGCACAGAAAGTGGGTTTGTCCCATTTAAACAACGAGGGAATTTTTGTATTAGCTTATGTCTTCTCTCTCTTTGACCCCACCTTTGTCAAAAACAAGCAGAAAGGGGAAACAGAGCAAAGATATAGCTCCTAGGGTATGTGACAATAAAAAAAAAAAGTCCTTGGTTTAGGCTGTTGTATATATTACACTAAAAAATTTACGAGACCATACCAGAATTATACAAATACTGTAAATTCTATAGCTAAAATAAAGAGATAAGAATCAAATTATTCTGGCATAACAATTCTCTGTGCCAAATAACCTGAGAAGTGAAAAATATCTTCTTTTCTTATCACAATTTTATTTCAGAAATATTGTTGCCTTGGCCCCTTAAGGGAGCATGAATATGTGACAGGTTGGATCACAGAAACCCCCGTGGGAACTGCCAACTGATGTGCCAAGACTACTTCTGCCCCTGCTTTCCCTGCCAGCTTGGGACTCCAGCACCCTGTCTTGCTGAGCCAGACATGCCAATCTGCTCCAACACAGACCCAGGGTCTGAACCACGTGCCCCAAAGCTGCAGACTTAACTGAAAGCAACTTGAGAAGTGTTCCTGTCTTTAACACTCAGATGCCCAACTCCCAATGGGTCTAAACGACAAATAAATCTGTTTTACCCTGGATAAAGCTTATACAGGGTAAACTCATAAATTGTTTGCCCTCTATAACACTGATAGAGAGATATGCACAGCTGTCTCCCTCCCCAAGGTATTAATGCATACTCTGGATTAATTAATAAGTAAAAAGTGATTGTACTAAGTACAGAAAGGAGGATTTAAGTGGTTCCAAGTAATAGCGGACAGAACAAAGTGAATTACCAAGCAAAATAAAATAGAACATGCAAGTCTGAATCTAATACAGTAAGAAAACTGAATACTGATAAAATCTCACCCTCAGAGGAATTCCAGTAAACTCCCTTTTACAGACTAGTCTCCTTCTAGTCTGGGTCCAGCAATCACTCACACCCCCTGTAGTTAGAAACTGATTTGTTCCAGTTTCTCTCAGGTATCCTTGGCGGTGGAGCCAAGCTGAAGAAAAATGGAGGGGTCTCCCAAGGGTTTAAATAGACACTCTTGTAGGTGGAGACCCCCCTCCTCTCTCCTATGCAAAGTTCAGCTGTAAGATGGCGTTTTGGAGTCACATGGGCAAGTTACATGTCCATGCATGACTCAGAACTTACAGCTAGCAGCCATGGTTCACATGCTGCCTCGAACGTCCTCAAGTAGACTTCTTACGTGGATTGGACCCTTCCAAGATCCATTGTCCGTTAAGTGCTTCTTGATTAGGCACTTAACTTGCACATTCCTTTCTCAAGAAGGTGACCAAATGCTTTACTAAGGCTACTTAGAAATCAAGCAAGTACACAGCCAATATTCATAACTTCAAACACAAAAATGATGCATGCATACAAATAGGAGGAATAGATTCAGTAGATCATAACCTTTACGTAGATATGTTACATGGCATATGTAGCATAAAACATATTCCAGTTATGTCATCTATACATTCATAAGCATATTTCCATAAAGCCGTATGGGGTGCACCATCACAGAACATTTCATGTATTTTACTGTTATTACAGAGAGATGGAGTGGTGGAATGCTTTATTTATATAAATGACCTAGGCTGAGGATTGAAGTCTGTCATTTCAATATTTTGACCCAGCAGAGCATTCAAAGTGACCAAAATATTGGGTAGACTCAGTATACACTTCACTGCACCCATGGTTAGTAATATCCGCATGAGGTATGACTACTACATTTATCCATTCAGAGAGCAGGATTTCCTGATCCTAGGTTATAACACCATTTACATTATATGTCAAGCAATCCTTTAAGAATCATTCAGGCTTTAAATAAAACACAATGTTGCTGTCCAAAAAAACAAACCTGACAGATTTTATGTAGGAATAAAATTTCCAGCCTACTCTTTCCTCTACTTTTTTCCTCTAGGCTACAAACAAACATTTTAAACAATTTACTATGAACTCTTTTAGAAAACAGTTTTTAGCCACTGGCAAAACAAAATTCAGATAAAACACAAAGGTATTTAACATACTGCCATAGGAAATTTTATGCATAATTGTTTTTTGTACTAGAAGCAGGAGGGCAATGGGGAAGACAACCTGCAGTGCAGACACAATGTTCCCTTCAAGTTTATCAAAATCCTACAGTCAAATGTGCCTTTAAAGCAACCACAAGAACTTAATTTCTCAAGTGCGCTACTTTTATGAGACATTCTACTGTATGGCCTTTTTTCTGGATGCTTCATATCACACTGCTCTTTATAATCACATTGCATATATTCCAGACAAAGGGAACAGAGCAGCAGTCAGGAAGTGAATGGACCTATTGGTGTGAGAGCTGCACAAGCAGCATACTATATTAAGAAGTGCAAAGGAGGTGGAGAAAGAGCCAGAAAACTAAGCAGAAAGGGTAATTGGCCCTGGAAGAAGGGAGAAAGTATGTGAATCAAGTGGATGGTGAGAGAGAAGGCAGGGAATAGTAAAAGTACATGAGAAAAGAAGAAAGCAGCAAGAGAGAAAACTGATATCCCATATTCATGGGTCAGTATTAAGGTTGGTTGAACATTTTCTGTTAAAAATTTTTTTGATGGATAGTTGGGTTTTCAACTAAACAAAATCTTTTGGTGAAAAATATCTAATTTCTGTGGAAATTTTCAATTTTTGGTAAAAAAAAACAAATGCCCCAATACCAAAATACGTCACCTGAAAACCAAAATATTTCAATTTGGATTTCTTGCTGCAGTGCCTCATGGGATTTGTAAGTCAGTTTCCTCATGTCTCAATTCTGTATGAGAAGGACTTCCCAGCTGAACTACATCTCCCATGATGCACCATGGCCAGAGATTCCCATGATGCGACCACTTCCGCAGCCATGAGGGAAGACCATGTGGGAGTTATAGCCCAACCAGGAAGCCTGGGCTGTATAGAAGAGAATGGGAATGAATGCATGAAGCATCTGAACTATAATTTTCTTGAAGCACTACAGCAGCATTTCAGAATCAAAATATTTCAGTGTTCAGCTGAAATATTTTTGGGGTTGATTTTTCACTGAAAAGTAGAACTTTTCCATGGAAAATTCAGTGAAAACTTTTTTTTTTTCATTTTCATCAACAAATCTGGAGATCTGTCTCATTACCGTGGTGCTAGGAAGGCAGGAACAAACTGAATTTTTAATATCTTTGTTCCCAAACAAATTGTCAACCATTTCTGCAGCAAGTTAACCATTATTTTTTGTGGGATACAAGTTAAAAAAATGACCCCAGAATACAAATGACCCTACTGAAATCAATAAACTCCTTTGACTTCAGTAGGACTAGTATTTCAACAGAAATATTTACTTTCAATGTATCCCATTAAAAAGTGATTTATTAGCTGATTTTGCTAGCAGTGTAAATAGTTTTGACACACCCTTTCTGAAAATGATGTTACCTTAGAACCGAACCCTAAATCTTATCTACATTTGTAAAATGTGCTTGAAAACAACAATCTTAATCCCAACCAATGGGTTTTTATATTCTTTTATTTAATAGGTTTAAAAACCAAACAAACTTGATTTTGGAATCTAAATGTATTATATTGAAAGATGCTGTTAGCCCTGATTCAGGAACGTACATCAAGCAGGTACTTAAACATGTGCTTAACTTTAAATTCATTAGCAGTTCTGCTAAAATCAATGGAATTATTCATGTGCTTAGACACATGCTTAAGAAAGACTCTCCTGAATCGTGGTCATTATCAATGATAATATTTATTAAGTGACAGTAAAATCTTTGAAAGTATTTAGAATTGCTGTGTCTTAATAGAAAGACTGAACAACATTATGGATTGATGGTAAATTATATATGTATGTAAAAGTTATCTAGGAATATGCATTTGTATTTTCGGTTGAGCAATGTTACTAATGTAATATATCTGAGCGTCTCTCTTTGGGAGAAAAATTGTTTGTGTTTGGGATTACTGCTAGAAGACTAGAATTATGTTGGGTCATAACTATGGTGACTGTTTTGGGATAAAATGTACTTTTTAAAAATAGGTATTAAAAAAGTAGTGGGCCAGATCCTCAGCAGATACTGAGTAGGCTCATCCACCTTCCCTCTCATGAGCGGCTGAACCCAATGATTTTACTCAGGGTATGTCTACACTACCCACTGTATCGGCAGGCAGCAATCGATCCAACTGGGATCGATTTATCGCGTCTAGTGTAGACGTGATAAATCAACCCCCAAGCCCTCTCCCTTCGACTCCTGTACTGCAGTGCCGTGAGAGGCGCAAGCAGAGTCGATGGGGGAGCGGCAGCAGTCAACTCACCGTGGTGAAGACACCACTGTAAGTCATTCTAAGTACATCGACTTCAACTACGTTATTCACGTAGATGAAGTTGCATAACTTAGATCGATCCCCATCCCTGCACCTTTGACCCCTCCCCCTCACTAGCTGTTAAATGCTACTTTTCCCAATTGTCAGTCAGCCCACACCTAGCCTCCCCTGTTGCCCTTGTTTAAAGGGCAAGGAACCTGATACTTTTACCAGACAGCAGAATTATGTCCATCCCTGAGAGCTTCCACGAAAGCTTAACAAACTACATCACAGTGATTATCAGCAAGTAAATTAGTAATGTTAAAATCCAGCAGAAACTCTAAAAGATGATGTCAGTTCCATAAAAAATTTAGATTATCAGATGCATCTTACTTTTTAAAGTCATTCACAAAACTGTCACCTGTTTCCTAGAAAGACTCGACTATCAGTAAAAATTGTAAACTACAGTGTGTATGGCAAAAAGTCATGTGAAACAACCTTTATTGTTTTTGATTTCTAGATAGTGTATTACAATAATTTGAGTCATTTTTTGGCAGTAAAAAATTAATATCTGAATAGCAATACTGTATGGTGCAGAGTACAAGTTCAGTGTAAAAAAAAATATGAAGATTTAAAATACTACACAAACTTACCCCTGGAAAACACCCAATGTCAGTGGCATGCTGGCCAGGAACAGTCTTAGTTTGTTGGCCTTGAAGTGGTAAGAATCCGAAAGTATTAATTTATTAACAATTAAAAACAATGCAGTTGGAGGCAGCTTGGCTGGGGCCAGGATCAATGAAGTCACCCCTTTGGGATAGCGAGGGGTAATTCTGCTTGCAATGGATGAGGCACTGTTCCCCATGTCCTCTCATTCACTTCTGGCACATGGTAATTGCTGCGTCACCCCTTCCTACTTTCTCCCTTTCCCTTGTTTTGTGTTGTATGGCATGGATGAGTAAGGCAAAAAGGGGTTCCATGTCACAATTGAGTCCAGTCTCTAGGGTTTCTTCTGCCCAGTACTGCCACCATTGGTCAGCAGGGGTGCTGCTGGACTGAGGGACTAGATCCAATACCATGGTGAGGATGGTAAAGAGGGCATTTCCTGGGTGTCAAAGCCTTTGCAGGATACTAATAGTATCCTGGATCTCCTAGAATACCAGGGGCTCAGTTGATTGCAAGTATTGGGGTCTGGAAGAATTTGTCCCATGTGGCAAAATAATCAAACGGCAATGTGGGTTTTTTCACCTTCCATTCAACATCCAGGTGGTCTGGTTTTGGAAGGTTTACAATTAAAATTATTGCAACTTTGGTGGGTCTGAATGTGGTTGGTGGTAAGGGTCCAAATGAGGTTTCTAAACCCATTGGATTGCTTGGGTATTGGTCCTGGGCACTCATGTGGCACGGTCACAAGATGTGCCTCTTTGTCCAGTGCAGATTGTGGCTCTCTACATCTCTTCTACCTCCAACAAGAAGGGGTGAGGGTTGGGAATTAACATACAGTCAGGATCCTTTGGTAGGCAGGAGAGTGTAAAGGAAGCATGGATTTCACACTCTTCATCAGGTTTATAGTACGTCAGGAGCTACTAGTGCCAATTGAGATCTGAACTGAAACAATATTGCCAGGCAATTCTGATTGGTTTATCCCAGTTAATTATTACCGGTACTTAAATAAAGTTACGGCCACATTTTGCCATATTATGTCATCTGTGTCTCACCATTTCCATTTCCACATACAAGTGGTGTTGATTACCATTCCCGCAAGAAGGCCCCAATGAACAGCAGAACAGATTGGAAAAAATTCCTAAACAAAATTTTCTGACAAAAAGTGGAGACTGACAATTTTTTATTTGCCTTTTCCCCTCTAATTTCTAAACAATTCTATATATTTTAATCAAATATTTCATGTTGAAATATCTTTGTGGAGGAAAATAAATACAAGCTTTTTGACAAGGCCTGATAATCGGTCCTGTCTTTGTGTATTAGTACATTTTCACTAATTCCTATTCCAATATCAATCATTTATTGTTTCCATATTTTTAACTGCCAGTCAAATGAATTTAGGAGAATACATGTGGACGCATGAATGCATACACTTACCCATTATATGCCACATGGATAGAGATAAATATTGAATACATGATGGTGTCATTGTATAAACACCTTGTTGACAGTTTAGGATCCCCATATGAGTGATGAAGATAAGGATGAGTTATACAGCTTATCTCAAATGAGTGCTGATAAAACCAGTATGTTACTGAACTCCATCATGTATTTTATTCCACACTTCAGACAAGTTTATTTTGGATTTTTTTTTAGCATTCTAAAACTGATTTATTGTTACTAATGTCTGTATCCCTTCATTACAAATTTGGATTGCCTTAGTTAACATGCAGATGCCTCAAATTCACAAAAAAAATTAGAATAAATTTTAATATATATACATGTGATCTAAAATAAAATGGCTTTTCTATATACCAGATATTGAGTTTTAAACACAACACCTGACACACTACAAATTTGTGTTCTAAACCTGGGGGTTGGCAAGAAATTGGATGTTAAAAATATTTCTACTCCCAGACCTTATACAAAAGATGCATTAATAAAAATCTGATTTTATCTGATCCACATTTTTATGTTGGTTCCCCTCTCCCTGCACCTTTCCTTTTCTTTTTGATAATAGCTCACTTCTTTAAAGCTGATCAGAGGTTTGGCTTGTTAGACAGATGTACTAGTGGACAGAGTATATCATGATGTCAAAGGTGCAAAATTAATACATTTTGTCACATGGCTGTAGAAATAAAAAAGAATTAACTCCACAGATCTTATGACCAGATGACATGTTAAACTTAGAGTAATGCTCACAAGATTTGCAGGCCTTAAATTAAACATTGCCACATTTGGCAGCTTTTACCCCAAGATACAACCACAAACGTACTGCTATTGTATTGTGAACAAACCAGCACACACCCTAAAATGGAGATGCTAAATAGGAAAGTCCTTTTACAAGTTACTAACGTTTTAAAAAATTTTCAATGGAACCACAAGTTATCTGCAAACATAGAGGTCAACATACATTCTGAAATTCCTAATATATTGGTGAATGTGTAATGTTAAAAAAAACAGGTCACGGGACATATTTCAATATAGCAAGATCATTAAAAAAAAAAAACATGTTTATCTCTATCAGGATGTATCATCATGTATAGAGTATGTATAGAGTTTTTCAAAATACGTTTTTCATAGGTGCCTGGCAGGAATACAAAGCTATAAACCATGAACTAATAAATATATAATGATAATATTAAAATTGTTTATTGCTAATATTGATTGTATGTAGTATCTTTCATACTCAAAGTGTTTTCTTTACAGAATAGTGCAATGAACTGGTTGGCATATATTCGTGCCATTGCACTCTGCTGAATAGTATGATAAATGCTCAGCTGAGTTTGCATGTGTAACTCTGTCTTGTGTGTGTGCAAATCTGGCCTTGCCCATGCTCCACTTGGAAATGTGTACTTTCAAAATTTAGGCCACCATTTGTCCTGTCCCTTCAAGGTTAACATCATCTTACAGCACCCTAATAACAACATTATATGAAGCAGAGTGGTTAGATTGCATTGTCTTCGTTCATTGTGCAAGTACACCATGTTACAGCTCAATCCTTCATTCTAACATACAGAAAACTGGGACTGACTTCCTTGTGCCTCAACAATCTCCGCATCTCCTTTAACAGGATCCTCTGGCTGCTAATGCAGGGAGAACAGCCTAATGCAGAACAGCCCCAAAACTGTGGAGTGCAAAATGCACTTGTGAATCCCACGCTTACCATCCTCACTTCAGCTGCATCATGCACCCCTCAGCCACCACTGAGGATCTGGCCCTTTATATGCTTAAAAAAGGAAGGCAAAGGTGAACCCGTTTGGTTAAAAAAGGAACTGGCACTAAGCCTTTGCAGCTCTTGTGAACGACATGTAGGGTGACCAGACAGCAAGTGTGAAAAATCGGGACGGGAGTGGGGGGTAATAGGAGCCTATATAAGAAAAAGACCCAAAAATCGGGACTGTCCCTATAAAATCGGGACATCTGGTCACCCTAACGACATGCAACCTAACCCAAACCTTTTATTTGAAACTCTTGATAACATGCTTTCTCCATAATCTCTAGGTCAGTGCTTCCCAAACTTTTTTTTTTCACGGACCACTTGAAAATTGCTGAGGGTCTCGGCGGACCACTTAATGGTCTTTTCAAATCCTGTTTGTAGCATTAGCTAACTATTGTAAAGCGCTTTGGAAAAAAGCACTATATAAAAAACTTAATAATAATTAAGGTTTTTTTGGTTCTACAAATAAAAGCACATAATTAATATTTTAATATCAGTAGTCTTCTCTTTCTAATGCGATGGATGTGCCCTCTCTCCCCCACTGCGGCAGCCCCCGAGCTGGGGCTAGGAAGGAGGGGGTCTATGCCCGGCAGCCCCAGCCCTGAAGCTGGGAAAAGTCGCCTCTTTCTCTGGCCACCGCAGCCCTGCACATCCCAAATTCACCCCACCCCCTCTTCTCACCCCTCTGTCCCCTCCCACCTACCACCTATTCCCCCCAAGGCCACCACCTCACCTTACATGTGCATCTTCTCCAGGGTCCAGGCACCTAATTAGTGGAGCCATGCCTGCGTGGCTCCACTAATTAGGTGGGTGGCCCTTCATTCTTTCATGTGCGGCCGCCCAGGCACGCACCTTAGAGGGAACTATCCGTGGACCACCTGAATGGAGCTCACAGACCATAGTTTAAGAACCTCTGCTCTAGGTGGAGAGACCTGGACCCATTAACACTGTTCTGTGGTGCTTCTCCAGTAGACTCCAGAAGAAACAGCATGCTTGGGAGGCCCCAAATCAGGTGTGATTTGTAGCTTCTCTTTCCTCATGTCTGGAGGTCTACTAAGGAAACCAGAGAGGTACAAAACTGAAAAGCGGACACAACAGTTTCAAGATTGCTGCCTCTGTTACTGAGAAAGAGGCTGAGAGTTACTCCCTCTCTTGACGCAACACAAAATTATGTATATTGTGCGTGGCTGAGGAGCACCTCACAGATGGCAGGGGAGCTGCCAAACCTTCACCCAGGAGAGTTGCTGCCACCAGAAAAAAAAAAAAGCCAAGAGAATACAACAGAAGGGAGAGAGAGAAAGCAAGTCACAAAAGGGAAGTCCTCAAAAGACACCATGGGTCCATTTAAGCAGGGAAACTGAAACAGACGCCCAAACCTTTTGAGAATGGAAGGAAGCCATAGAACAGCATGCTAAGGTAGTGTTCCTTGTATCAGTGCAAGGATGCACAGGGTTATAGTTCTGGGCCCTTTTTGGGACTGAGAGAATACCTTTTATCTATATAAACTTTTAATAACTTCACTACCCTAAAATGAAATCTTTGCTTCTTCAAACAGGACTACATTAATACGAACTAGGAACGTTTAGTTCACGCCCACAGCATCCACACAGCGGAGTTATAGCTCAGCACTTGAGGGCACACTGCTATTCACACTTCCATAATCAGAACTGTGGGGCAGTGTAGACAAGCCATACATGCTTAAAATATAGGAATTACCTGCAAGTCACCTAGTTTTATTGAAATTATGAAATAACGTACTTTATTAATTATGAAGATTTTCTTATAATACAAGTGTGTGGTAAGATGGTTTGGTTCATGTAACGTAAGGATCTTAGACACTTTCCTAAATGATATACAAATTTACTAATGAATATATCTTGTACAAACCATTCCAGCTTTTTTTTCAATTCCTGTCCATTGCTGGAGGAGTTATTCATGTTTGCAGCATGGGAGCTTACACTCGTGTTGTTTAATTGCAAATGAAAAGAAAGGACAGTCAGAAGAAAATAGATTTAAAAAAAATCATTTTAAATATTAAACTCACCTACATTTTAAATTAGTAAAAATAAGTAAATTAATTTCATAAGTGAAGCTGACAATGTATTTTAGTGTTTTACAATTAAAACTGCCAAATTAATTTGCACCTCTGAATTAAGGGCCACCGGAGATATTTTGTTGTAAAAACCTGGAATGGTACTCCAAACTGATAATTTACTATTCACAAAATAGCTCTTCCAAATAAATACTCTAATTCATGTTAAAACATTGGCAAGTTTTTCCTGCCTTTCCTCCCTCCCGAAGTGTAAAAGACTGTAGTGATGACTAAGGCTATGTTTTAGTCATGGGTATTTTTAGTAAAAGTCATGAACAGGACATGACCTGTATGTGACTTTTACTAAAAATGCCCCTAACTAAATCTTAGGTACTGGGCGGGAGGGGGGAGAAGACTCCCACGGACACTGCTACTAGGGGGTGCGGGGGCATGCTCCGACAGACGCCGCTGCTCCTGGGGGGGTGAGGCCAGGGCCTCACCACTGCTGGGGTGGGGTGGCCCGGGGCCCTGCCGATGCTGCTGCTGGGGGGGAGGAGCCGCTTAGGGGGGACAGCCCGGGGTGCCACTGATGCTCCTGGACCACAGCTCCGGGACAGCGCCTGGGACCAGCTGCCTGGGCTGCCCGAGGAGCGGCTGGCCCCAGGGCCACCCCAGCTACTCGGGCAGCCCTAGGGCCAGCCACACTGGCTGCTGCAGAAGTCATGGAGGTCCTGGAAAGTCACGGAATCCATGACTTCCGTGACCTCCGTGAAAGACTCCCAGCCTTAGTGATGATGACAGAATCTCTGATTGAGTTTGATGGATGTGTTATAGTCACTTATTGTAGACCCTGAGATGAGACCAAAGACCTATTTCAGACCTGCAGCCCTATCCACAAATGTCACAGGTGAAGACAATCGTAGATGAACTGCTGCTTTAAGTGACGTATACCAAAGTCCATGATTTTCATCCTTCCATACACTCACCTCTAAAGCACAGGTTGAATGTGTCAAAAGAACACAATCAGGTTAAAACAAAATCATATTTTTTAAAAATGTCTTCACATATGTTACAAATACCATCAGCTATTACAACGTAAAGATAAATAAAGACAAAATTGCAAGAGGCTTGTTTTCAGATGGTGGGTGATCGCGCTTTTTGAAAACCAGGAAG
The DNA here is from genome assembly GCF_011386835.1 of Chrysemys picta bellii. NCBI lineage: Eukaryota > Metazoa > Chordata > Testudines > Emydidae > Chrysemys > Chrysemys picta. Next base: position 85,292,812 of record NC_088791.1, on the reverse strand, counting down.
AGCAGGGACCTGAACCTGAGTGTCCCATATCTTAGGGAAGTAGCCTAACCAACAACCTATTGGCTCTCTGCTATTAGGGCACTCTTAAGCTTGCTCGCTCTCACTCTCTCTCAGGTGTTTTTGTTTGCTTGTTTTGAAAGGTTTACTTTTTATTCCAATGTGGAACAAATACAAATGTTGAAATCTCAAAATTTTTTGCAAATAGAATTCTTGTTTTCCAGCACCCCTACTTTACACCCTTTTATTTATACTGAATATTTGGCATGTCTCTCAACTTGGAAAATGATGAAATGATGCTTAAAAATCCTGATTCTATAGTACTGTTTTTCTTTTATTAAGTTGTAGCCCAACATCCAGTGTGCTGCCGCAGCAGCAATGGGAACTACAAGTTGTGGACTATGAACTGCGGCATGTTGGGAGAACTTCCTGATTCCTGCCAGGAAATACCCTCTGCCTTCCCAGCAGGAAGTTTCAGCACTACTGAAGCTGGGAGCATGAGGCAAGCAAGCAGAGAGGAGGCTGCTGGACTATAATTCTGTAAAGAAACAGAACAGAATAAAACTTTGTTCCTGGTGGTCTGTCTGAGTGGGTCTGGTTTAAGGTGAACACACAACATAGAGCACACAGAGGAGTCTGAGACCCAGTTTCAAAAAGTTGTGTAAAAAGCCACAAGGCAGATTTACCCTGTCATGAGCAACCTCATACAGTATTGGGCCAAAAAACAGGAAGGGGGCTACAAAGTCATAAAAAAGTTGTGGGAAAAGTTATTAAGGAAATTTGAGCTGATAATGTTCCTTTTGGAAGTTTCACTGGGTTTGTTTGGGTTATTTTTGTTTTGTTTTCTTGGAAAGGTAAGAATTTCATGCAGTAGTTGAAACATTGATTAATGTTTGTACAACACTTAAATTTATTGAAGCGTTAGGTATTATTATTAAATCCAGAAGGTGGATTTTTAAAGTATATAACAGCTACCATACCCTGCAAATGGATGTTTCCATTGCAAAATGTCTATCATCTCTCCTTGAAATGCAAAAACCTGCCAGAGCCCACCCACCAGGCCTCACAAGGAAACTGAATGTTGGTGCTTCCTACTAATTCGTTCTCTTCCCACCCACATTTACTGGTATTATTAATAGCGGGGAGAAATTACAGGATGTCTCTGTATCCTGAGTCATGCAGACTGCAGGGTTCATATCAGTTGGTAGTTCCCTTATTGTACTTTCCTGCCAAGGAATACTGTAATCCTTTCTTCACCTCTACCCTTCTGCTGATTTCCTCAAGATCAGCTTCATGCTGAGAATCATATCCCAAAATAACATCAAATTGCAGAAGATACATTAAATTGAGCTCTAAACTAGTAGCACCACAATGAGAAACTATGCTTTTTCCAACACAAATTTTTGTTGGTGGTTCAGACATGAATTCGCCAAAGCTAATGCAGACATCACTTCTCTACAGCTCAGGGCCGGCTCTAGAATTTTTGTCGCCCAAAGCAAAAACAATTTTGGCCGCCCGCCCCCCCCTTATTTAATTACCCCACCCCTGGCCGCACCTCAACTCCGCCCCTTCCCCAAATCCCCAGCCCTGCCTCCTCCCCCCAGGCTTTCAAGCCTAGGAGGGAGGGAGGGAGGGGGGAGAAGCAGCGCCGCGCCGCGGCCACTCGGAGTCTCCCCCTCCCTCCCAGGTTTGAGAGCCTGGGAGGGAGGGGGAGACTCCGAGTGGCCGCGGCGCTGGCGCCGCTTCTCCCCCTCCCTCCCAGGCTCTCAAGTCTGGGAGGGAGTGGGAGCAGCGGCGCGCGAAACAGCTGATTCGCACGCCGCTGCTCCCCCTCCCTCCCAGGTTTGAGAGCCTGGGAGGGAGGGGGAGAAGCGGCGCGCGAATCAGCTGTTTCGCGCGCCGTGGCAGCAGCAGCGGAGGTGAGCTAGGGCGGCTGGGGCACATTTTTAGGGGCGGCATTCTGGCGCCGGCCATGCCGCCCCTAAAAATGTGCCACCCCAAGCACCAGCTTGTTTTGCTGGTGCCTAGAGCCGGCCCTGCTACAGCTTGATCTAGTCACTAATATTAACTCCAATACTACCAAACAGTAAATCACGGGAGATACCATATATCTATCCAACAGAACCACCAGTAATGACATGACAAATTAAATAATCATAATTTATATAAACCAAGTAACCGTGCACTACCAAATGACACCATCTAGACCAGCTAAAATTCAAAAAAATTAAACCCTTAAGTGATTCAGTCCCTTCAGTTGATGGCTTCTGCTTCCAAGAAAGATCAGATATCCACTCTATCAATATCACTTTCAGTGCTACCAAAACTCAGTACAGTTTTCAAGCACTAATTCAAGAACTGGCAACCTACTTTACTGGTTGATCCTGAAAAAAATACCCGATCATCTCCCAGAAATAAGGACAGCAGTATCTACAAAATGCAAGATACTTTATATCCTGCCACCATGTTCATGGTGCTGAGTTTCTTTATGATAGTAGGTTAAGATTTTGTCACAGGTATTTTTAGTAAAAGTCACAGACAAGTCACGGGCAATAAACCAAAAGAGCCTGCGACCTGTCCTTGACTTTTACTAAAAATACCTGGGGATGGGGGGCGGAGAGCGGTGAGCTGACTCTGGACACTGCTCCAGCCCCATTGCGCCTCCTGTAGTGTTGACCCAGTCTGGCTGCTGCTCCAGACCTGGGGGCTGCTCCTACAGCGGGGGCTGACCGCCAGTCTCAGGCGGCTGCTCCTGCTCAGCCCAGCAGCCACTGCTCCAGAGGCCCGGGAGCCCACCCAACACTGGCCGCTGCTCCTGCACCCTCTAGGGGCTGACACAGCAGGGGCTGACCCAGCAGGGCATGACCCAGTGGCCTGTGATCCTGTGGTGAGTAGGGTTACCATATTAAAGGTTTTTAAAAAGAGGACACTCCACGGGGCCCTGACCCTGACCCTGCCCCTTCCCACCCCCGGCCCCGCCCCAACTCCGCCCCTTCCCCTGAGCACCCCGCCCCAACTCCACCCCCTCCCCTGAGCACCCCACATTCCCCCTCCTCCTCCCTCCCAGCCACGCGAAAAAGGCTGTCCGAGCGCTACCGGCTTCACGGTTTGCTGGGCAGCCACCCAGACCTCCAGACCCTGTGCCCCGGGCCGGGCGCTTCCCCAGTGCAGCCGGAGCCCAGGAGGGGAAGCACCTGGCTGGGGGCATAGGGTCTGGAGGTCTGGGGGCTGCCCGGCAAACCGTGAAGCCGGTAGCGCTTGGGCAGCTCCGCTCTTCAGCTACACAGAGCTGAGGTGTCTGGGGGGAGCAGCAGCAGCTGTCGCCACAGCGGGGAATCCGCCTGCAGCTCGCAGCCTGCCGGAGCCGCTCAGATAAGCAGGGGACTGGGGCAGGGATGCTGTATTTTCCCGGACATGTTCGGCTTTTTGGCAATTCCCCCCGGATGAGGATTTGAGCACCAAAAAGCCGGACATGTCTGGGAAAATCCAGACGTATGGTAACCCAAGTGGTGAGAGATGACTGCCGGCTGCTAATCCTTCCCCACCGCTGCTCCTGGGTGAGGGCTGACAGCTGCTCTAGCCCCGCCACTGTGGCGGGCTGAAGCTGAAGATGTCATAAAGTTCATTGAAGTTACAGAATTTGTGAGAACCATGACAGTATTGGATACTTAATAACAGTAAGCATGCATATACATACAGACAGGTTTTGAAGCACACAAGAATCCAGCACCCTGAGTAACTCCCAATATAAAACACAAGCAGACAGACAGTGTGATGTATAAACAGCCCACAAATCCCATGTAAAGCAGAGACAGCAAGTTTAGGCTTACTCATCTTGGCCCTGTCCCTTTAAATCATCTCTCTCAATTTGTCGAAGCCAGTGTTTTGTTGTTTATTCAAGGATCAACTATTTTCCCTCATCACCTTGAGATACATCATATTACCGCTCATTTCTCGCAAACCATCCGTTGGCCTCAATTAGGCAGGATAGCACTGACCTCCTTTTCCTGACCCTCTTGATATATTGTAACCTCACTCTGGGTTCTCTCTAGTTATCCCACTCTAGGCTACATGACGGTCTGGAAGGAATCTCTTCATTACAAACAAGGGAAAAAAAGAAAGATTAAAATGATTTCCATCCATTTAAAGAAAAATAAGACAAAAAATGTGCATATTTTTTCTTTAATGAAAGGGTATTTTATATTTTTAATATAATAAATATTAATTAATATATAAAAATTGTGGTTTGCAACTGGCCAAAGCAGGCATGTGATACTGTGGCTAATTAGCTGACAGATTCCCCTCTTTATCTCCTTTCCCTGATTCATTGCCCTCCACACAGTCCAGAATTCCTGTATAAGATAGATGGTGACCTCATCAGAGCAATAGATTCAAATATGTATTTTCTTCCCCAAGACTAAATACACACCTAAAGTATATATTGATCAGCACCACCATAAAGATTGCTATGTCTTACTGAGATTACAAGATAGCTATCTGAAAAGGTATACAGTGATTTGCAATATTTTATATTGTTTTAGAATTATTATTTCATATAGACTAGCATACAGGGTTTTTTAACATTAGGATTTAATTAAATGTATTAAAATATTTGTACTTTGGGATTCTTGGGGCAGGGGTTGATGGACTGTGAGGGGAAGGGTGGGGGGGGAGGTTGTCTGGCTGGCTGGAAGAAGAGGGCAATGCTTTCTGGCTTGGGGGAGAAGGGGAGATGTAAAACTGCTGTCAGACCCAGGTGCTGCCATATTTTTGGCTGATATTAAAAGAGGCCATTGGGAGACGTCTGGGAACCCGGCTGGGTGTGGGGATGAGGCAGCCAAGCTAATGGCTGGTGCCTCCTTGTGGCAGATGTTCAGTGCAGGTACTCCATAAATTAAGGCACAAAAGAACGGATAAATGGCTTGGAAAAGGAATTAAGGAGAGGTGCTTGGTAATTAAGCAAGTTGGGGGCAGTTGTGGACTCCTCTGATTGGTACATCAGGGAGCCAACCCCCCATCATTATAGTCCACCTTAACCCCTCCTACGAGTGGGGGTGGTCAGTAAGGTCCCGGCAAGGGAATTGCTGGAGGGACCTAGATGAAAAGGCGGGGGGAGAGCTAGTGGAAGCCCTCCTACACCCCTCCAGAATTGGCTGGAATTGGAGGGTCCCGGCAATGAATCTGCTAGAAGGACATAAACAGAAAAGGGGGGGGGGGCTGAAAAAAGCACATACATACACACCTCCCCTGGTAAAATGTGCACTGCACATTTTATCCACCGGGTTAGTCCCAGACATCTAATAATAAAGTTGTGGCCTGATTAAACCCATATCTAATGTCCCCTGTAATTCTTTCAGCATAGCCAGACAACATCCACACTGCTACAAGCCCCACTTTCATAAGCCTATGTACCCATGCTGGGAGACTCGGTCCCAGCTGCAGTGTAGGCATACCTTCAGGGCTTCCAAGCTCCCTGCTTCAGAGCCAAGAACCTAAATCCCGAAAGGCCCGGTTAGAGCCTGTCTCCCAGGGCCCCAGCTCTCTGACAGAGTGTGAAAGCCTTGAGGTTCTCCCACCTTGGGGTAGTCTACAAGGACCCACCAACAGTAATTCCAGGCCCCAGGGCAGAACAGTCAATTGGCCCTCTAGAAAGGTCCACCTGACTTTGGGTGGTGCAGCGGCTGCACTGTGGTGCCGGGCACGCTCTTCCGGCATGGCCAGGGCTTCCACATGCCCGCCCAGCTGACTTTGCTGCTGCCAGTACCACCCCGCGCACCCCTACAAGCCTTGTGACCTGCCTGGGCAATTTAAAAGGGCCGGGAGCCACAGGCCCTTTTAAATCACCCAGGCCCCTGGGCAATTGCCCCCTTTACCCCGCCCCTCCATTGGCAGGCCTGAGTCTACATGATGGGACTGTCCCAGAGCCATGGACCCTAGAAAAACAGCTCCTCAGCTGCCTGTCAAGGGAGCTGGCAGGGAACCTGGCAGGTTTCCAACAGAAACCTGCCTGTATTTCAGTGGAAATTTGCAGAAATGTCTTGTTTTTATCAAAATATTGCAGTTTTGATGAATCACCATTTTCTGACAAAAACCTGTTTTGTAGGGAAATTACCAACCATCTCTACTCCTGTTAATTTTTTAGACAGATAACTACGAGATAAACTAAGTCTCATTGTTTCACAGCACACCATTATGTATTTCCTCGAGACGATTTATCTGCAAATAGCAATGCAGAGGCATGATCTTGGTAAAGAAAGGAACATAGTCTACTACAGCGATTCTCAACCTTTTGCCGCCCAGAGCATATAGACAGTTTCTTGCTATGACCTACCCAGATCTCATGATTTTTTGCTGGCAAGCTTTGTCAACCACAAATAATAAGATTATTTTTCAAGGCAAGAGTAACAAGTCCAACATATGGGTCAAATTAATACTGAAATTTGATGTAATGCAGTTCTTAAATGTATAAGCAAAAACTTGTAGAAATAGATTTTTCTAGAATTAGGCAAACATGACAAAAATTTGTGAATTCAAGATTTATTCATATGAAATATGAATTCCATATGGAATTGTTTTATAATGGGTAAAGATGAATAAATAATATGTTGAACTTTGAACATCTAATGAGAACTTAATCTCTTCTTCAATTTCCTCATTATATTAATTGCTTTTCTAGAGTTTTCTTACTACAGCACCCACTCGTAATTATAGGAAATATGATTGCTTTTTGGATAAAATACAGTCTGTATTATATAGATGTCAATACTCTCTTGATATTCAAAAAGGACCCATTCCTGCAACACCAGAATAAAATGTCTTTGCTTATGAAATTGGCATCAGCAAACATATAAACCCAGCAATGACTCCAAAATTATATCCATTCTAAATGATTTTTTGAGAATAAGGGATGTTATTATAGAGAGACAGAGCATAAGAATGTGAATTTCTTATTGGTTATCTGCTATAAAAAATAGAAAATTATCATGTCTTCTATTAAAGGAACATGAATATATGACATGACTGCACTTACCTTTGCTTGTGAATTCTCTTTCTTCCTTCTCTTTCCATGGTAATTTTCAAACTCTGATGCAGATATTTTTGAAGCAATGTTCCACCTTGATCTCTCTGTTTCTTCTCATCAGATTATTAATGACAGGAAAATAGATAAAATAATGAACCAAAAACAAAGAAACAAACAAATACAGATCTTCAATTAACCAGGAACAATCTATTAAACATTTATCATAACAAATTTGCCTTTAGTGTTCCAATATGGAATAAAATTTCAAAAATTTGCAGTCAGTGAAGCATGAAATAGCTTGTCAAAAATCTAGTCTAAAATATGAATCATACAGAAAATATACCCACACTGTGCTTGAAAATGCTGAAAATAAATCTCTTTATAAGAACAAAAATTGCTTTGGATCACACCTCTGATAAAGTTACTTACCCCCTTATAGAAGTTTCTGTAATGGTAAGTGTCCTCTTATGTAACTGTTTGAAAAGAAGAAATTTATTTTGTACGATTTCTCTGAAAGTAGTGCACATTTCCACGAGAAGCCAACCACATAACAGGTAACACGTAACTGCTTTTATTATAAATTAATTAACAGCAAAATGTCAAATCTTCCTTCTTACTTAACCTACCTTCTTAGGAGACTCAGAGTAACACCCATGGGCAGCAAAAAGTATATGGCCTGCTAAGTTCTTACAAGTAGGCAAAAGTTACTGCCAAAAGGATCAAAATTCCTTTCCTACCCACATCTTACAGACTGAAATGTAAACTCCATATATTCTACTGTACTTGGGGTACAACTCTAGATGTAATTAGAGGGATGAGAAGTTAAATCATAATTTCTACTTGTAATAGTATCTGAAAACATCCCTTTCCTCACCAGCCTTGTGAATTTAGGCCTGTTTAAATTCAGTTATTTCACATTCAAGAGGATGCAAATGAAAAGGGGGCTAATACTTCAGGGGCAAGAATTATCTTATCAGTGTTGCTGGGTTGGGTTAGGAACTGATATCACTGTAGATATGACTAATGGGTTTATTAAATAATCAGTGCAGTGAAACACGGTGTACCACCATTAATTGGCACTTTTAGCCAGCTAAGTTTGCTTTTGCTGCTTTTGTCTCATGAGTGGCCCACTCCTTTCTTACTGGCTTCCTCTTGCTCTCAACAGGTATCAGTATCAAAACAAAATACTGGAACAGATGTGTGAAGAATAAGAAACAGAAGGGTAACAGATACATCTATCTAAAATGACGTAATCATTATTATAGGACAAAAACAAACTTAAAAAGCCTAAGCTTTGGACAAAAAAGGTTCTCTCTTGTCTTGACAATCTGTAGAAGAAGTGCATATAAGTTCATCAAAGAACGTACTGAAAAAATATAATTTTATAACTAGTGGTTGTTTTTAAAAAGTTACTAAAATCAGAAAATGGGTGAATACATTTGTAAAGGTTTTTAATGGATCACAATTTAGTGAACTAATCAGAACTTCCATCCATATGGAAAAATAACATTAAGAATGTATATTATAGTCATCAGACCATATCTGACAGACTCCAGCACATTTCCTTACTTTCCTCACTTCTGAATCCTTTGCCTCAATTTTCCTACACGTAAAATGGGGTAGTGATGTGCTAATAATATTTTAACAAGGTGCTACCACAAAAATATACCCCCTTAGTCTGTAATAATCCACACTAGGCCTGCCATACCTGTAAACAAAGCTGCTTTCACATAAACAAAACAAACCAATGAAGGCGGAAACACCACATATAAACAAACAAACAAGTTAAGTGAACTTGAAGGACACATTTTCTCTTTCTGGAACAATATACTAAGTATATTTACAGTTGAGTGCAGAATTCTATACTTGTGTTAAGTGAAGGAGAGGTTTGCTCTCCAAAAGTATTTTTTTTTTCCGGCCAAGAGATAAGGGATGATTTAGTAGCATCCACGGAGGGATAACGTATCTTAGTGCTAAAGAAATTGTCCCAACTTTCCTTTCACTTTGGTGGAAGCATTTAACATGGAGTTTCTATGTACCCTCTATAGCACATTTGCAGGACAATACATACAGGGGTGTTGTGAAGTAACAAATGACTGTAAAACGCTTTAATGATGAAAAACACTTTGTAAGTGGGATTACTTATCAGCAGTAAATTTTAAAAAGTGCCATATTATCTTGCCATTTGAATTCAAGATTTAATAAATATACTAGATAAGTAAATCTTTTGATGCTGAGTTGTAGTTGTTCCCAATGGAAACACTAGACTCATTAAAAAAACGTTAAAAATTAACAAAAACATTTAATTGCATTTTAGAGTTTGGAACCATGTCGCGGTATATGAATTTGTCATACTGCATTTGGCCTCTGTAACATGATTCCGGAGACTATCTCAGTGAAAATGCACATGCTACTCCAGGAAGTTAGAGCTGAAGAATTTATCTCTGGCCCCAGCTCAACTGAGGTTAATTTTATTACAATTTTAAAAGTAAGCCCTTTGGGGCAGGGATTGTCTCTTCCTGTGTTTATACAACACCTACCATGAGAGGTCCCAGTATTGACTGGGGCCCTTTGGCATTACTACAACACAAATAACACATAATAATAAATAAATTAATAATAATAATAATAATAGAGGAGGAAATATTTTGGTCCTCCTGAGCAAGAATTATCTCTGTTTTTTGTAACATAATGCTTTCCCCCATCATTAATATTCATGTTTTAGGCCAGAAGGGAGCAACCATTATAGTCATCTAGTCTGACCTCCTTCATAACACAGGCCACTTACATAATTAATCATGGAGTGTATGATATGTAGCATGGAGGATATGATATGACCTCAGGAACAAGGAGGCAGTTTTTGTTTTTTTCCCCAAACTTTCAAGATGACGCTAATGAGCAGACATAATGAGGGGCAGAAACACTCTTAAAATTAGTAGATGGAACATTCCAAGAGAATCAAAGGTTCAGAGTTTGAGAACATCAGTGTGTGCACTTTCTGCAAATGATTTGTGTGCTAGATCTGTGGTTCCAAATGACTATGGCAGTTTATTTGGGGGTTCTGGGTGGGGTGTTGGGGCTCATGCATAGCAGGACTACTACTGTGGGGCAAGGGGTACTGAGTGCTGGTTGGGGGATGAGTGGCTGGTGTAGATTGGTGGTGCTGGTTGATGGGGGCTGAGTGTGGAGCTAATGGGGGTTAATACTACTTGCTTGGGAGTATTGGCTGCTGGGTGTGGGGACAGTGATGCAGTGTCTTGTTGGCACTTCTTGCAACCCCAAGAACTTTTCTGCAGCAGTAATACTTCAAGAGGCTGTAAACTGCTGGTGCAGAGGGGAAGAGGGATGAAATTAAGACTGCAGTGAGAATAATTAAGGATGGAGCAAATGGAGCAGAGGGAGGGAGAGAACTAGTAAATTGCTTCTTTCCCCTGCTTCTCACACTTCCACTGAGTGAGTCTTACTGACCTCAGGACTTTACTTATTGCCCCCCTTTACTAGTGAGGAATGGCCCCCTTGCCAATTTTCTGTGGGGCAACCCCACCAGTTGAGAAGTCCTCAACACAGTGACTTGTGTTTCTAGAGCTGCAGGTCAAGGTTCAACTTCCCAGTTTCAACCATGTGTGAATTATGTACTAACTGGATCTGCTATAGACATGCATTTTTCTTACAATTTACGCTCTGTGTCTCAACTTCACTATCTGTAAAATGCAGGTAAGACATGGTCTGAGGTGGATAAATCTTTCAGCTCTGGCAAAATGAAACACACTAAATAGGTGATAAATATTATAGCTGCCCCTTTTCACTCTAAGTGGCTAGTCAAAGTTTGGGGCCTTGGTGATGTTCCTGTTGAGAGCAGGAATCAGTGATAGATATTTCTTAGATGCAGTTTTGTTTATTTACAAAGAACGTACATGAATGCAGGAGGAATCAATAACAAAAGGAGCAGTTTCTTAGCTTACAGCACCAAGCCTTTTTAGCCGACAGACCCAAAAGTGTGCTCGCTCGCTCTGTTTCCTCTCTCTAGCTTTTTCCAGGGTCATGCTGTAATCCCAGGCTACTGCTTAGCCTTCTTCCTTTTTGCCTCTCTTTCTTGCTCTGTTCATCTGCTCTTGCGTGTTCTGCCTTCCTTCGCCCTTCCCATGGTCACCAGGGTGACTCAAGGCACCAGCGCACCAAGCGCGTACCTGGGGCAGCAAGCCGCAGAGGGCGGCCTGCCAGTCGCTGTGAGGGCAGCAGTCAGGCTGCCTTTGGCGGCAAGGCTGTGGGAGGTCCACCGGTCCCGCGGCTTCGGTGGCATTTCGGCAGCGGGTACGCCGAAAGCACGGGACTGGCAGACCTCCCGCAGGCATGCCGCAGAATCCGCGTTACCAGCAGAACTCCTGCAGGCGTGCCGCCGAAGGCTGCCTCACTGCCGTGCTTAGGGCGGCAAAATACATAGAGCCGCCCCTGATGGTCACAATACTCAGTGGAACCCTCTGCCTACCTGGTGCTAGTTTCTGGGTAGACTGCACTAGGCCTTGTTTTAGATGTGGCCCTGTAAGAAGAGCCGACTCACCCCTGCAGCACCTCCTGCTGGTCGTCTTGGGAATTAGCTCACCAGCCTCTGGAGCGCCCTCTGCAGGCCAGGTGTCCCGCCTGTCTTTGGCTCCCATGTCCCTCCCGGACCCTGGTGCCCTTGGCTTAGATGCTGCCCCCCCTGGCAGTACCCCACTCCCTCTCTAGGTCTCCCCACCCAGGGAAACCCCCACCCCCTATCCCAATGTCACCTCAGTTGTGGCTACTGACAGTCACCATCTCACCCCACGCCCTGCGGCAGACTGCAGTCTATCAGCCAATCATCACCGGCAACAAGGGGTTTGGACTGGCTGCCTTTACCCACCCTCTGGCTGCCCCCGTGCAACCCCAATACCTATTTGGGCCTAAGACCAGGCCCTGCAGCCTGGGGAGTTGCTGGTCTAGGGCTTCCCAGCCCCCCAAGGCCTTTCCCCAGCCCTGCCTTACTCTAGGTCCCCAGGTGAGGTCCCTGCAGCCAGGCCTGTCTCTCTCTCCTCTCAGAGGGAGACTGCTCAACTCTAGCTACCCTGGCCTTCTTATAAGTCTGAGTGGCTCAGTTTGGGGCGTGGCCCCAGCTGCAGCCACTTCCCCAATCAGCCAGGGTTTTGCTCCTTTTTACCCAGACCCAGCCCTCTGCAGGGCTTTTCCAACCCCTTCAGGGCTGGAGCGGGTGATCACCCCGCTACAGGCCCCATAAGTGTTTCTTACCCGTATCTTAAGTGAAGAGTTCATTCACATGCCCATTTGAAAGAGGTTTTAAACTTACCCCATAACAAGGTTTCACCCAGCTCATAACATTACAATTAGTATATTACTTGCCACATAAACATTTTTGTTTATGCAATGCAATTTGTAGTCATATTTGTTTACTTCAGAACAATTTATTTATTCAGAGCCTTTAATAAATAAGAATACCACCTAGCTTTTATATAGCATTTTTCACCAGTAGATTTCAAATGCTTCACAATCTTTACTGCATTTATCTTGAATGCATTATCCATTCCTGTGAGGCAGGGAAACAACCAATGTTTTATATCAAAGTGTAAATCAACCGAGTTTGTTAAGGAATATTTTAAGCACACTTAATAACAGCCAGGTTCAGTGATCTTCTATTTCTAGCAGGAAGAGAGGAAAAGCACATAAACGGTTTGCATGATAAAAGCCTGACAGCATATCCTCCACGCATACCAAAGAAAATAAGATGCCTATGACATCTACAACAGCAGCAATTTTCAACTTCTTATAGTACCGATGCAATGTGCTTTGTAGTCATCATTCTTGCATAAATCTGTGTCATTTTTTATGTTATAATTTTGCATTCCAACGGATCAGTTTATATGCCCTATATCTGTAAATGAGCCAGATAATACAGAATGTGAAAAGTGATTTGTGCTATCAGCGACATCAGGAGTTTTGCTGCTGTAGTTATTAACAGATATTTTTTCATCCAGCAGCATAGACTAAAATCAATCCTTCTGATAACTAGGCATGGCATGAGCTGTCCGCACTGTCATTTCAATCTGATTAATCACATATACACAGACCTTTACCTTAAAGGAGCAATTGTTCACATTTAATCACAAAGAAACATTCAAGCATACTATCGTATATTACTAAATTTAACTGCAATTTATGTCTTATGTTTTAGCAAATACATTTATGATAATATGGCTCTGGCATATAGATATATTGTTTTGCTCATTTTACAAACATTAAAATCTAAGCTAAGTAAACTAATACATTGTATTTTGGATCATTTATCATATTAGATTTGCAGCTTTTGAAGTTTCCATTATAAACACATTCTTTATCTGAAGATTTATCCTAATAATCATGATACAGATGAGTTATTAGGTATTATGTCTTCTTCGGTGGAATACCAAACATACTAGATAATAGATATCGTCTCAAGCAAGGAAGAAATTTGAGTACATTTTATCAAGATTTGTTGTACATTTTATTAATTAGTCCTGCTTTTCGTTTTGGGGTGGGGGGGGGGAGAAGGGGGAGTTAATCCTGAGAACATAGCACAGACATTTACTTGACATGAGTGTTATGGACGGGCAGGTCTCTTTTTATAGCTAGTAACATTAGTGATCCTAAGGAAGCCTAAAATTCTAAAAATGAGATCAAATCTATCCTATCTTAATCCCGAGGAAAACTCTTTGAAAGCATTGTTTGGGGGGAGGTTGAGAGCTAGAGAAAGGTCAGCTGGAGTCTGGATTTCAAACAGGTAGGTTGGAGTTAGACCTGAACTCAGGGCTTTTCAAATAAGCATTGAACTTGAGATATACAGACATGCATGCACACACAGTTTATGACATATGTGAACCCCACTTCAACAAAGTTTGTATGTAACTTTAAGCATGGGAGTAGTTCCATTTACTTCAGTAAGACTAAATGATTGCTTAAAGTTGCATGTACATCTAAGTATCTTACTGAATCAATCAGTCATAATAAATAAATGTATCATACACCTTTGACTTGGTCACCTCTCCTCTGCTTACTAATCCATATATATTAAAAACAGATATTAAAGTGGCTAAATATGGAATAAATCAAGTTCAATAAATTGACCATGATTAACTAGAACTCAGGCAAATAGGATTTTTTCATAAAAAATGAAAACAACAAGGGTAACAATATAATCATCTTGGCTCTGAGGTACAAAGACCTCACATTCAAAAACATTTTGCATCACCATAATCTAAGACTATTTATTTACACCGATAATTTTTAATTTGCCAGGGAAGAATAGCACTATTTCCACCTCTAATCTAGGATCCAGACCTTGCTATTGTGATCCATGCCTCTCTCTCCCCTAGATTGGAATATTGCAATGCACTCTACAGGTGGCTACATCTTAAATCCATTCAGAAGCAGCAGCTAATGCAATATATTGCAGCCCACTTATTAAGTGGAGTATCTTGAAGAGATCACTGGGCACCAGCACTCTGTGATTGACAATCTAGGATTGTCTGTTGAGTTCTGTAGAAAGACTGGATCAAAACCATAGTCCATCTAGTCTAGTCTCCTGTTTCCAACAGAATTCCCCCATCACAGGAAAATGCAAGAAACCATCAGTAAGCAAATAAGGGATAATATGCCTCCATGAAAGTCTTCTCCTCATCCCTAATAATTAAAGATTGCTTGAAGCTCCAAAGCATGAAGCTTTTTGCTCCTCCAAAACTTTTTTTAGCATTAACTATTATTTCTCTTTATATCCATATACAGGTCCAATCCTTCAGTGAACCTTGCTAAATTCTTGGCCTCCATGATATCTGGTGGTGCCGAGTTTCAGAGTCTAATTACACATTTTGAGAAAAAGTATTTCCTTTTATCCATTTTGAATTTGCCACCTTCCAATTTTAATGAAGGTCTCCTTGGTCTTGTGTTATGAGGCAGGGAGAACAGAAGCTCCTGGTCCACTTTTTCTACCATTTGTTATTTTATATGCATTTACCATTTCCTGTTTTTGTCTCTTTTCTAAAATAAACACTCCTAGTCCTTTAAATCTCTCTTTAAATGACTATTCCATGCCAATCCTTTTCTGAACCCCCTCTAATTCTGTCAGAGCCTCGTTGAGATAGGGTGACCAATATTGCCCACAGTACTGCAAATGAGGGCTTACCATTGATTTACTATGGCATTATAATATATTCTGTTTTATTCCCCATCCCATTCCTTATGCAGTCTCACATCTTGTTTGCTTTTTACACTGCAGCTGCATATTCAGGTGACCTCTTCATTGAGCTGTCCACAACGACACCCAGGTCATTTTCCTGAGGAAAAGAGATGGTGATACGTGAAAGCTGACCTCTCTCTCTCGCGCTCTCCATATGATACTGCACAGGTGCTGACAGTGGAGGTACCTGAGCTATCACTGCTTGTTTAGACACCAGGGATCTCTGGATACTGTAGGACAGGCATGCAAATACTCTCAACTGAAGAGTGATTGAAGAGACCAAGACTGGGACTGTTTAGTTTATAGAGGAGATGAATAAGAGGCGACAAAACAGGTATAAAAAATAATGCAAGATACAGAGAAGGGTAAACAGGAGTGCCTGATTTACCTTTCGTCATAGGAAAATGAGGGATCATATAATGAAATAGAAAGGCAACTCATTTAAAATTATTAAAAATAAATATTTTTGTTATACAATGCCACAGGGTATCACTGAAGCCAGAAGCTTAACAAGATTTGTTTAAAAAAATATTTTTATGGCTTATCAGAACATCCATAGTTACTTTCGATTGGATTTCAAAAAATTAGAAAGAATATCATGTCTCATGCTTCAAGATATAAGCCAACCACTAATTGCTTTAGGTTAGGAAGAACCTTCCCAGATGGGCAGATATTCTGTAATGGTTCAATAAAAAGTTACTTGTACGTTCCTATGCATAATCTAGTACTGGCCCATGTCAAAGACAGGATACTGACCAAGATGGACAAGTGGTCTGATGGAATATGGTAATTCCTATCTGCACTGTAAGGGCTCTTGATTTCGGAATACATTCTGTCCGAAAACCTTAAAATGAGTAAACTCACAAGGTCAGTGGCAAAGCCCATTCTTCTTGAACAGATGTTTGGAGAGGTCTAAGGTGGCTGTGTTGGGGAGTTTCTTTCACGGATGGAGGGATGTGACAATCTGGGCTGGTAATATTTTCTTTGGCAGCTGCTGTTTTATGTTGCACTGTTTTTGTTTTATATTCCTAGGGATTGTATTTTTAATTGAACACAGGGGCCTGAGATCCTGAAATAGGCATTTTTTTGTTGAGTTGTTTGGTTTTTGAAACTGAAATAAACAAATTAAAAGCCTCATATTTAGATCTTCTCAATTGTGCTGACCTTTTTAAAATCTTGAAACATATGAATGAGCTTCCTGTGATAAACAACAGATTTCTTCTCCTCTCAGGGAACAAAAATGACTAATAATTTAACAATATATTGATATCACACATTTTGATAAGAGGGTACATTTTGTAGCAGTAGAGAAAATCTAAACTCTGAAATGTTTAATATATCTGGTAAGTTTGTAGAAAATTAAATCCTTCAGAACCATCACTAACTCAAATTCCTTTAAGTTTCCAACTTATTTTACTGTAAAATAATCACATACATTTTTTTAAATTTCAGAGTAAGGTAAACCTTTATGAATGTACTCAGCTTTACATATGTGAACAGACTCAGTTGCAAAAAGCTAAGCAAAGTCTGCAAAGCTAAGCTGAGAAGTTTGCACAATTAGGGCCTAAGTTTGCTCTATCCCACGATGCATTATTCAAGATTGTATGTCTTTCTGAACACACACACAATAACTTCCTCCACTATTATTGGAATTCTGGTATCCATTTGAACCCATTTAAAAAAAATTAAGTTGATATAAAAAAATAAGTAAAGTCATTTGAGTTTACATCAACCAAAATTGAATTTCCAGACATACCAACACAACATGAGCGACTAACTGGAGAGGGCCAGCTAGAGTTTACTGTTTCTATCTCTTCTCTACTCCAATCCAGATTACAAATATAAATACAAGGGTCTCTGATGGCAGAGTTTCTATGCAGATTTTTCTTTTCAGGGGCCTTTTAGAAAGTTAAGCTTTTTCCTCTCTTTAAGGAAATTCCTTAAATTTCTTTAAATAAGAAAACCCACAGGAATTTTTTTTTAATAATATATTAGTTACTCCCTAATTCCTTTTAAAATACTTTGCTCCAAAGGGTGATCTATCATATGCATCTTCCTATACCCCCGATTTCCACCAGAATAAAAATAAACAAAGTTAGGCAGGAGAAGGCTCTGAACTCCAGAATCACAAGCTCTAGTATCTTCAATTGAATACAAAAGGGGCACAAAGGAAAGAGGTTCTCTTAACTGAATACTGGAAGCCACTGGAAGAAAATAATGAATCCAGCCAGCAATATTTCCCCAATCTCAGAATCCACCATCAGTATTAATGTAACCATAAAAAAAGTACAGAACCAGGTCAACAGTCCAAAATAAGGTATTTAGTTTTATCTGTTCATCATATCATTAATCTGATTTAAGCAAACAAAAATTGTATACAGCCACAGGTCTTTCCAAGGGCTTTCAATTGCCAC
The DNA here is from genome assembly GCF_011386835.1 of Chrysemys picta bellii. Taxonomy (NCBI): domain Eukaryota; kingdom Metazoa; phylum Chordata; order Testudines; family Emydidae; genus Chrysemys; species Chrysemys picta. Next base: position 85,275,138 of record NC_088791.1, on the reverse strand, counting down.
TTGGGATGTGTGGGGATGCTCAAATGAGCCTGTAAGTACAGACAGCTTTTTTTCTATTATAATAGCCTTCATATTCCCTTCATCATCAGTTCATTTAATACATCTGCAATTAGCTTGCTGCCCAAATCTAACATGGAGAGTAATAAAACTGCTGATAGACTGTACATACAATTTGTAGAGAGAAACATGAAGAGGGCCAGGCCCCAAGTGCCCTCTGATTATGGTTATACAGCAATGTCACGGCCATAATTTATATTTTTGTCACGTTGCTGCATAAACCCGTTTGTGCTGCATAAATGCACAGAAATTCTGCTGTCTTTCACATCTGAGCTTCCCCACCTGCCATTTTGCTTTCCTGTTTTTTTGTCCCTGTCTGTTCCTTTGTTCTGTGGTTTCACCATCAGTGGGAGTTCTGTGGTTTTCAGTGCCTGCCAACAGAAAAAGGAGCTACAGTATTTGTGGACTATACAATATTTCTCAGCCATTTAGCAGAATTGCAACTGATTTCAAGATACAACCCTTAATACTATATGACCTTTACTCTCATTTCAAACATGAAACATGTTTTAAGTTATATTACTGCAGACATTCAAATAAAAAAACATGACTTACATTATGAAGTGACTGAACTTGTGATTTAAAACAACATCACTAATTCTGATACTGAGTATGTAACATGTAATCCGGTAAAGACCAGTGAAGTTAGTATTCAGGTCTATCCCTTTAAACTACACATGATCTCTAATCAGAGTTGAATATGGCAAAGCTATTCACACTATGCATTCTCAGTTTAAAATGACTTAATTTATATTCAGTTTTATATTCAAAACACTTTTCTTTATCTGACCTATACCAGCATAGTTCAAGTACTTATTCAAAGTTTTATTTGCATCACTATTCTGTAGAATTAATTTAAATATACTGTGTTAAGAAACAGTGGTTTTATTTAGTTAGTTACTATTTTAGATTGACAAATCTAAATTTTGTCATTCCAGCACTAAATATGTATGACATCCACTGTGCAAACAGGATTTTTAATGGAATGTTACTTACATAGCATTCAGTAGAATACATTTTCCATAGTGCCTATTGTACTATACATACCTAACCATTATCTTTTGACCAACAGCAATTGCTTATTTAAGACAAAGGAATGATTCCAACAAAGAACTACTGCAAAATGTTGATACTAGAAAAGCAAACAGTGCTATCCCGGTACTCTGCAAATACATGAAGACACGAGATCTCTTTAGTACTAATATTCACATCATTAGAATTGTTATCATTACCTATCTGAGGCTTTTCATCAAAACATTTGCTCTTTATGGCAGAATCACTGATATTCTTTCTATTGGATTTCTGAATCAGCACCATTTGCTGATTCCCTTTATGTTCTCACATTTTTAAAATACTTAAAGAGGTAGAACTTATCTTTAGAGCTGGTCGGGAATTGTTAGACAAAACATTTTTTTGTCAAAATGCCGATTTGTTGAAATTGAGTCTTTTCACAGGGAAGGGTCAATTTCAGCAAAACTTTCATTGGGAACATTTCTCTGGTCAAAAGGGAATGGGGGTGGAGAGAGAAAGCATGTGAGCAGGGCTGGCCCTAGACCAAATGGCACCCCTCCCCCCCATTTGTTAAAAACGTTTGTGTACCTTATTTTTTATTGCATTTGTTGCCTGTTTCATGACTCTAATGCACAATTTGCATGCATGATTTATTCCTGTCATATAAGATGATAAATTTGCATGCTAGGATGTGTAAATGGTATTTATTCATGCCATGTATAAGAAAATAAAAAACATAGTTTCCTCTTAGGTTATAGAAATTTTTTAATTTTAAGAATAACTGAAATGTACTAACATCAAGAAATTGAATTGTGCATGTACACTGCGTGGACCAATATTAAATGGTGTTACAGTAGTCAACAGCCTTAGAATGTTAACCCTAGTCCTTTAGTTCAAAAGGTCGATTTTCTCGCCTTTGCCCTTGCAAACTGAAGCACAACATCAGAGAGATCCAAAGACTGGCCAATGGCATTTTCAAGTGATAAAATAGCAAGCGAAGTCAGTCTCTAGTTGACCATCGTTAATCAAAGATACGTTTTAATGAGCCTGAACTTTGAAAAGCTGCACTCACCACTCGCGACTGTGACCGGCAGCATAAGCAGAATCCTCAAAGCTATCCAGGAATTAGGAAAAATGTCCTTCAGCTCTACATAATGAACGAATTGCAGGTTTTGGAGGGGAGTGTGCTTCTCGTGTGGCAAAATGTGACAGATGTTGTCCAACTCAACATAGAGGTCTTTAGCATTGATGTCCAAACATTCCCCATGTGTCAGCGTCCAGTGAAGGTCCATACAATTGTTCAAGAGTATTTTTCTGTTTGCAAGCAGCTTACCAAGGTCTTACCACCCTCCCCCACCCAGGTCTTTTCATGATGCTTCATTTGTCCAAACCTTTCTTCAATGGACACTCAAGCAGTGTCAACGAGTGAGGAAAAAACCTCCCTTTTGAATTTTTCTTCTGAGTCTCCCATCACCTCATCTCTACCCTGGTAACCAGACGGTCTCTTCTTCTGATGAATACAAGTTTCTTTGAAGGCAGGCTCAACTCCTAGGTTTTCCACCATTTCTTTGGCAGCAGTATGGCATCTTCAAATCCATTGTCTCTGTAGGCCACAACTAAATCAAGGCAGCTTCTCAAAGTAGTAGTGATCATGATGTTCATCGACTGAGTTTGTAATGCCTTGGTTATGTTTACTTGAAACAGGATATCATGCCAAACCACAATTGAGACCAGAAATTTTAAGTCAGTAATCTGGTTTGCCAGGCTTTGCGCTTCGTGTCAGATTCCAGCCTCGGCTTTACTCAACTGCGCCAGTTCCATCAGGGCTTCGCAAATTTCAGTCACTTAGGACCTCACTGGTCTTACACTGTCAATGTAGCTCTCCCAGCCAGTGTCACTTAATGGCCTCACAGTCAGATTTGTAACATTGTCCGTTATCCTTTGAATAACTCCAAAAAGGGATGCTGCATCTGACACAACCAGGTTGAGGGAATGGCAGCCACAAGGCATGAAGAAAACTCTTGGATTCAGTGCTAGGATCCTTGCCTGGATGCCACTGTTTCTTTCCTTCATGTTCACGCTGTTGTAGCCTTGGCCATGGCAGTTCTGAAGCTTTATTTTATTCTCATTCCAAACGTTCATAAATCGTTCTTTTAGGCCTTTTCCAGTAGAGTCATCCACAGACCAGAAACACAAAGTGTTCCTTTACTTGGATACAGCCATCCTCGTAGTCAACAAATCTTATGTAAATGACATATTTTCATTGTACTAATGTTGGGAGTGCAGCCCCTTATTATGACATAGTATTTTGCTTTGCCGAGCCGCATCAAGCGCCTTCCTTGCCCTAAGGTCAATCAATTTGTTTTGAACTGTTTTGCTGCAGTAATGGTCCATAGCTTCTTTATGAACTACTCAATGTAGGTGCTCACACATGACCTTGTCGTATTTTCCAAGGAGCTCTACCAAAACGAGGAAATTACCGTTATGTTCACTAAACAACTTATACGATGAGCCCTGGAAAGCCAAATTATTCTTTGCAAGCAAGAGGGTAACTGAGATCAAATGCTCGAGCATGTGCCTCCAGTATTGGATTTCTACATTAATAATGAGCTAGTTTCTTTTGTCTTTGCATTTATTCAGCTTGAACCTGGACTCAACCTCCCTCCATTTGGAGTAGGCCGTAAAATGTCTGAGTGACTTCATGTTGCTTCAGAGCATCGGCTACGTTATGCCACTAATTGTACCTGGAAAGTGTAAGCAACGATTTGGCATTCTTGTCAAATATTTTGTAACAAAAACAGAACACTGTGTCAGTTGATTTTGAGTAAACTAGCCAACGTCGATTCAGTTTCTCACCATTCTCGAGCACTCTTTTGCAGTGTGACTTTGAGAAGTGTTGCTTTCTGCTCATTTACTGGAAATGTCATATCTTCAATTTTGCCCAGCCCTTCAAAATTGTATGATCAATATTGGCAGAGTTTAGGATTGCCAGTCATAAAGCAGGATCTGATGTCCCGATTTGTGGTGTGCAATTTTTCTCACTGCTGTTTCTGTCACCATGAATGGCTGATTCTTCTTTATCATTTCTCTCCTTTTCATGTAAACCAGATTTTTCTTTGTCATTACTCTCCTTTTCATGCAAGCCACATTCTTCTTTATCATCACTCTCGTTTGTGTCACCAGGAAAACTGGACGATTCTCCATCACTTTCCTCAGATTTCTATTCCTTATCTTCAGGTAAATCTGCTAATTCCTTAGTCATAGGATTTCCATCGTTTACACTTCACTCCTCAATTTCTTCTGCACTGGGACGATCGCTACTGCCTAAAGTCTGGACAATGTTGTTCTGCTTCAAATATTTTCCCATCAAATTTGCCTTGCTGCAAACTAGATTGCAATTCAGCTTTTTGCTTCCTATACTGAGCTCCTGAAAGCTTCTTCAGGGGCATCTTTTATTTTCTATGGGGAAAAACAGACAGTACTGGGGAGAGCAAAAGTCAATGTTCCGCAGTCTTAGAAAGTCATCAAACATTATGTGTTAATCATGGCAAAAGTAGTAACAGTATTTCTTGTATATTGTTGTGTAGATAGGGGTTTGATAGATATCTCTGGCTTCTCATTAAATATGCCCTTTATTAATCACTACTTACACTGTTCATGTCTTAAAACACAAGTAAACTTTCATAATTACACAATAAAACAAGGTACACAATATTGCAGATGGGCTCTCACTTCAGTTCATTCTGATATCTCACTGACTGACTGGCGACATCCTGCCCCTTATGTACCCATGAGGGCATGGTTGACAACATTCTAGGAAGTTCAAGGAAAATGTAGTTCTCAAAAATTCTGGAAGGTTCCAGGAGATTCTACAAAGATCCAGAACATTCAAGGAGGTTGTTGAAAAATGAATCCATATACGGAATATCTGAAATTGACTAAGTCTGCACAGAGCTCTCTATTCTTCCACACACACGTGTGCACAGCATTCCATTCTTCCACACATGTGCACCGCAATCTATTCCTCTTCATGGGCACAGCACTGAAAGCTAAGTTAATACTTAAAAGATGGCAGTTTGGGGGCATTTCCACGCCTTCCCTCAAAATATGATTTGCACAGGGCCCTACACACAAGTCAATGACAACACTCCTATTGACTTCAAAATGCCCATTGTCAAAAAGAGAAGGCAGAATCTGCTTCGCATTTCCACTGTAAATTCAAGGTGGAATTCATTATGTCAAGCAGCCTTATTCCAAACAGAACGGCACTGACAAAATTTAAAGTATTTATGAATTTTAAACTGTTTTTTTTCAAAGCATGTTTATAAGTGTTATACATTGATAAAAGTTCAAAATATGAATTTTAGATGATATTTTTATAGTGTTGCTCTCTACCTTTTATTAATTTTGTAGTGGTTTTTTGATACTTTTTCCTAAGCTCTTTCTCCCTGTTCTGTGCGTCTCTCCCCGCATCTGTGTGCATCTGCTGTGTCTCTCTCACTTGCTCTCCCCTCCTGCTGTGTACATTCCCTATTTCCCCCTCACTCCCACATGCATGGTTATCTTTCTCTCTTCCTCCCCCCTTCGCCCCCGTGGTGTGTACCTACTGTTTCACTCTCTCCTGTGAGATGTGCATCCACTGTGTGCATCCACTGCTTCTCCATTCATGCTGTGCACATGCACCATTTATCTGCAGCCCCGACAGGCATCTACCACCACCCTCCTTGTCTGCCTCTGTTTTCCCTCATGTCCTTTTCTTCCCATCCTCTTCAGTCCCCCTGTCCTCTGGCCCTTAGCACTGCTTACCCTCACTTTCCCTTCTACCTTCCCCAGCTTTATGTCTCTTTCCTCGCTCATCTGTGTCATTCTCCTTTCCTCAATCCCTTTTCCATTGTCTCTTCCCCCACTCCAATCTGGCTTCGGGGCCAAAATAAAATATTTTGCTCGTATGCCAGAATCATCATATGGGTCAGTTTCACGGTTATCTCAGACCCATGCCACAGCCAGTGACAGCCTCCTTAATTTTCACAATACTCCCTGCAATATATGCAGAAAAAGGCTCCCCAGTACACTGTACTTTCCTTTATTTCCATCTCCCCATGCTGCCACTCCTCTCTGGGTATATCTGAGTAAACCACACTGGTCACCGTCTTGTATGCCCCATCTGGTCCTTATTCACAGCAAAGAAGGGTCTGTTACAGATCTCACCTGGCAAGCTAACGCTTGAACTCAAGCTGCAGAGACTCATGCTTTCTGCTCTGGATGTCCCCAGCTCAATCCCAAATGGCAGCCAACACGGTGGCCATCACTTCTGCAGCCCCCTGGGCCTCCAGCTGCCAAACTGCTGGTGCCAAGTAAACCTCAATCACCTGACTCAGCCGCTATTGCTGCTCCTAGCTAGGGTGACCAGATCACAGGGATGAAATATCGGGACGCAGGGGGGAAGACGGGGGGGGGGCGGGGGGGCGGAGCAAAAAAAAAGCAGTTTCGCGGGGGCGGGGGGCATTAGCAGGCCCCAGCCGCGCCGGCTGCACGTGCTGCCCACCCCAGGGCAAAAGCTGGCCCCGATGCAGAGGGGGCTGGGGATAAAGAGGGCGGGGGGGGGACACACCAATAAGAAGCGCTGGGAAGCAAAGAAGTCCGGGGCTGGCCGCGGGGGTGGCGGTGCATGTGAGCCGGGGACCCCGGGGGCAGCGCGGCACGGGCGTGCAGGGGGCCGGGGCTGGCACAGCCGAGCCACAGCAGCGGCTGGTCTCCTGAGGGGCTCCCCGGGGCTCCAGGCTGGGCAACGGGCAGGAGCCAGGGCTTTTCCCAGCCCCACAGAGCCTCCCGCCCCCCAGCCCGCCGTGGGCACATGCGGCGCGTCCCGCCGCCGGCAGGGAGCCCCGCGCCTCTCCTGCTCGGCTGTGCTCCAGCGGCTCCTTCCCGGTGGGGCGAGCCGCTGGAGCGCAGCCGAGCAGGAGAGGCGCGGGGCTCCCTGGCAGCGGCGGGGAAGTTTATGGGTTATGGGGACCCCAGCTGGCCCCTCGCCCCTGTCCACCGGCCTCCCCGCCTGGGACAAGTCTCATCCCTTCGCCGCGTGTCTCCGGTGGCCCACGCCCCCAGTCCGCGCTGCCCACCCGGGCCAGAGCCAGCCCCGGCTGCTGCCTGCATGCAGCCCGGGCCATGCCCAGCTGGCCCCCGGCAGCCGCGGCAACTTTCCCTTTCCCTCCCACGCTCCTGGCAGATGTCCGACCCTCCTCACTCCATTCCCCCTCCACACATCCCTCCTCCTAACCTCCTCCTTGCATGGAGGGATCCAATGGGAGAAGGAGGGGGCGGAGTCGGGGTGGGGGGGGCGTGAGCGCCGGAGGGGAGGGCAAAATTGCTTTTTTGTCCAGTGTCCCGACCGAACATCGGTCGGGGCGCGGGACAAAGAAGGAAATATCGGGACAGTCACGATAAAATCGGGACGTCTGGTCACCCTACTCCTAGCAAAGGACAGGTGGGAGGGTCCCTGCAGGCTCCAGACATCTCTGGAGATCCACAGTAGGAGGAAAGAGAGTTGAAGGGGCCACCAGCTCTCTGGGGAGGCAACAGTTCTGCCCACTCTGCTGGATCTCTTATTCCCCTCCTTCTCAAACGGGCTGATGATTCTGGTGACTGAGCCTAGTGTGTCATCCTCCCCCTGGGTGGTGCTTTACTCAGGCCAGAATGATGGACCTTCTGCTCCCCTTCTATTCCAGTATCACTATATTTGAAATGTTATGTGCATCGTTTGACAGGCAAAGGTGTCATCCCTAAGACTGTCTTTGGTTGCAGCACTCCTCCATACTTGAGTCAGCTCCCAGTTTACACAAACAGCAGAAGCAATACATTTACACCAGGAACAAGGGGAAAAATGCCACCAAAGATGGCCTTTAGAAGGCGCAGACATGTTATGGACACAGACAGTAATCCCTACCTCTTGAGTTTTCTGTTCTATTTTTCAGATTACCATCTATCTAAACAGATCAGAGATCTCACCATTCAGAATTGCTATAATATTCCAATTTGCCACTTCCTGCCTTAAACTCTTGTGTAGTGTGGCTGTGTACTGCTAAATAGTTGCTGCATTCCACACCAGATTTGGCTTCATTTCAGTCATAAATGAAGTGATTCCATATGCAGTGTCCCAAGTACTCTGTAGCAAGCCTGACCTAACATCTGCAGCCAGGCCCCTTGGTTTTGTGGCACTTTGGTGGAGCAGATTGGAAATTCTGCTGCAGTTTCAGCTAAAGTTTATTGAATAAAATGTAACCCTTCTGCCAGGTGGAGCCAGCAGCAACAAGGGCCGGGTTCAGTATCTAGGGGTTCCTTTTCAACAATACAACACAAAACCGGCTCAAGCCCCCACCCAGTGACCTGGGACAATTACACACGACCCCCTGGTCACCTCTAAGAGGCAATTCTTCCCCGCTCGCAAGCAAAGTATGAGTGTAGCAAAGAAACTTTTAATAAAAGGAGGGAAGTAACCCGGCATTAAATTGGGAAAACACCACAAACAGGGTTCAAAAACATAAACGGTGAGCAAAAGACCCACCCCTAAGTAAGTTGTGTAGTGTCCTTTTTCCTCAGGTTCTTAAGTCCAGCAAGCAAAAGTCCCTGTAACGTGCCTGGCCCTTCTCTGCACCCCACTCACAGTTGTTGTCCTTGATCAGGGCAGACCCAGAGTTCAGAGGTGCATCTGCAGAGTTCACCTCCCACATGGGTGGAGGTAAGGAGGGACCTTTCTCGCTCTGCTGCCCAGGCACTCGCTCGCCACTCATCTTTGCCGGCTGCCCTGTCTTCAGGTCTCCCCACTTAACACAGCTCTCAGTGATTTCAATTGTTAGTGGGGGAGTCTCACTGCTGGTGCACACTGGGCAGTCTCTTGTATCAGAGACACTGTCCCAAAGCAAGTCTAATGCTTAGACCTAGGCATCAGTGATTTCAGCTCTGTGTTGTGGAACAAGACTCTCAATTGAGCCTTAATCAGCCCTGTTTAAGCAGGGGAGAGAGGAAGGGTCAAATGGTCAGGGCCCACACCACCAGGTACAAGTATCTGTCCCCACCCTCTCTCAACTCACTGGGCTTTGGAACCCTTGTCCCCTGCCTAACGAGTGCCATTTAGCTGAGTGGTGAGTCCCTCAATCAAAGTATGCCAAGCACAGTTCTGCTGCCCTTGATTCACACAAGGATAACAACCCTCTATTACTCCTGCCCCAATAACAAAGGGACTGGGGATCCAACACCAGCTAAAAGTGATCATTTGGGCAAGCAGTCCCATCATGCTCAGCACCTAGGCAGGGTGGGTGTGCCCATGCAAATGAGATCAGCTCCTGAAGTCCTCTTCCACTGATCATCACTAGATGTCAGCAGAAAGCTCATTCAGACCCTGCTTACAAAAATATAAAAATTAATGATACAATTGTAGCGCATTCCTTGATATTACATTTAATGTATTTTCCTTCCCCCACACATAGCACTTTTTGTATTTAAAATGTATAATTGCACTTTACGTATATTTTCTATTCAATGTGAATTTTGTTTTAAAAATATAATCAACAATGTCATGGAGACAGTTGGAAATTTTGGCAGCTGGATAGGGGAAAGTTAAGGGATTTGGTTCCTGAAAATTAGGATTTAGGATTGTGGCATAAGCATTGTTACTACATGTTTCTGTTAAAATGATCAGCAGTAAAATGGATAACATTGCCACTTAAATTGTCATCATTAAGTTTAGGAGTTAGCACTCCACTGAGCTGATGGGGTGGTCAAACCCCTTCAAAGTTCTTCTTTTAGGCTGTCTACAATCTCAGGAAGATGTCACTGCATCAATTAACACTTGGTTCATGTTGGAAAATTTCCTTTGCAAATGTAAGGATTAGAAACATAAAAAAAAAAAAAATTCCATTACACAATTCTTTGCCACTGAGTGAATTCTGCAGCCATGAATCACAGACGACATAGATCCCTGCCTATGTATTTATAAGGGGCTTTGGGATCTTTCAAATGAAAGGTGTCATACAGACATAAGAGAACAGCTAGAAAAGATATAAGTAAATGTGTGATGTTCTTTAGCTTCGAAACATACCTCCAATATTTTTGTTACGTGAAATAGAAACCTCCATTTGTACTTGAAAGAAAAAGCCACCATGGTAACACAACTAAACTTAAGGAACATTATCTTGGGCATCTAAAATTAGGTCAAAGACATTTTTTGAATTTCCTATCTCCTTTGCCAAATAAGACCTTCATACAGGAATAAATTTCTAAGCCCCAGCTGAATAAGCTGCTCACAGGAGAGCATTCTAACAAAAATGACTGAGGCTCAGGATATGAATGTAAAATTGATTGCTTGACCTGCTCTGTAACACAGTTCATATCATGCATATGCACCTGAGAAGCTATTATGATCGGCACATCTTCTATCTGAATGACTGCTATCCTCGCTATAATAACTTTACCAGTTAAATCACCATCTGTGTCTTAGACTTTCTAATGTTTATGTCTCCCCTCTCTGCCCTACAAAAAGAATAAAACCATTTTCCTCTATTGTAGGAGAGGAAGTGTCCCTACACTTTGCAGGAGAGCGGAGCTAAATTATCCATCTTAACCATCTTTGGGAAATCAAGTTATACAGAGACAGATTGTAGAGTATGGGTGCAAAATGAAATCTGCAGGCCTGCTTCCTCTATAAAAGACTAGGGAACCTGGGGAAGGATTAACTGATTTTTCCCCATCTGGAGGAACTACTTAAATGATAATGCAACAGGCAATAATGAAGGGAAGAAAGACAGATCCCTGATATGTGGTAATGGAAATAGCATCACATCTCTAAGCTACTGGTTAGGTCCCTAGTCAATGAAGCCCACAGAAGTTAAATGGGGCTCTCTCCTTGTTGAGCCTCTGTGTTCAGTTCCTCTTCATTATAAAAAAAAATATGGAGGTAGATTGTGGCTTGCTTTCTGCAAGTACACAAAGGCAGAGAGGGCAGAGGGCACAAACATCCCTACACAAGGCCAATCACAATCTCATTCCTTACATTGTTGTTACACAATAACCACCGGTACACAATTACCAGTGGTGATTACCAGCAACAGCAATGAGAGATATCCCAAAAGTGGTGTTGCATGGTCAGAGTCAGGACAGTTAGCATTATCACGCCATCCATCAGGAAAGCAAGGAGGCAAAAGAATTGTATAATCACATCCCCAATCTGTATAAGTGCCCTGTCAGTCCCCATTTCCCTCTTGACAGTGAGCTTCCAAAGATGCATGCAGAGAGAAAGACAGAGCAAAGAAAGCTCACACTAGGAACAGCTCCTTACATCAGAGTTGAGGTGGGCAGAACGCAGGATGAACAGAGAGGAGACTACCACTAACAGAATTACTGGTGAGTAATGTTTCCCAAACAATGGCAGAGTATTCAGGTCAGTCAGTGGATGTCTTGAAGAAACAGGTTTGCCTCATGGAAAAGCCTAGTAATCACTGACCACGAAATCAAACTCCAACAATAGAGCAGCATTTCACCAGCTCAAGGTAGGCTCCTCCAGCCTGGTCACAAGCTGTGTGGATACAAGTGCATATCCATTTAACAATGGGACCCTTCACTGCTGTTTCACCTGTATTGCATCCACTTCTTCTTTCAAATGCCAACAGAAGAACAGTGAAAGCACAGGCATGACTACAGTTGGATCTTAAGGTCTCTGACCAGGCCAGAAAAGAGAGGGTAGCTATGTGAATGGCTGAGACTCATCCAGAATGAGCATAAATTTGGCAGTCATCCATGAGGTGTCTGACAGTTTGCACCATGCCACAGTTCCAGTTCTGTGATTCCCTCACTTTCTGTCTATGGAGTAAGTATGTGATTCTTCCATGTCAGGTGCGGATACCCCCATTTAGAGCTGTCCATATGCCCTGCCGGGAGCAAAGCTGGCAATTGCACAGTTGGGTCATCGATTAGATTTTTGTTTGGTGCATCGGCAGCCACCCAGGCTTCAGACCATCTTCTGTGAACATCCTTGTCTTCCACAAGGAGGGCTATGGCATGAGACCAGAAGGGTTTTCTTAATTTTAGTCAGTGGTGAGGGTCATGAAACAAGACAAATAATGGCTTTGCTTGCCTAAACTCTTGAGCATGACATAAATAAAGCTTCAAATACATTTTATGTTCAAAAGGTGAAACTTTTTATCCCAAAAGGATATTGGATTAAAGCAAATACTAGGCAGAATAAGGGCTGAAAGAAATGAAACTTGAATTACGATGGCAGGCAAAAAGTCAACTTCTCAGAGAAAAACTGAAGGTAGAAGGAAAATAAACCAAAAACTCAGTTTTTCAATCCTACCAGAGATAATTGCAAAGAGGAAGGCAATTATTTTAAGAAGAGCAGCTGTAAAGTGCTCTCACCAAGGGGCTCAAAGAGAGGTGCAAAATGGACCTGAAAAATCAAGGACAGACTCCACTGTGGGATCATCACATGGATAGCAGGCCTCTCCAATAGAAATTAATAAAGCGCCTATTGACATAAGGATGGGGGCCAATCCTGAATGGGTCTTTCACCTGCAGAACTGCCAGGGGAGAGTACATTGAGCATGCAGACTTTAAAAACCCTTATGAAATCCTGGAAAGAGAAAGCTCAAAACATTCTGGAGGGATTGTTCTAGGACAGCCAATGTTTCTGGTGACACATCATCTTCTCATCTTCTAAATGAAAGAACATGTGTGCAAAAAGCAATGGTTTCCTGCTGATAACCAGACAATAGGCCACCTCAGCTGAAAAACATTCTGTTATAGGAAGCAGTTCTATTTAGCTTTCAGGCAGTCAATTTCAAAAGTCAGAGCTGATTGTGTAACACAGGGCCCTGGGACTGAAGGTCCTCTGTCACTGGAAGTGCCCAGAGAGGGGTAACTTGCAGAGTAATCAACTCATAATAAACAAGGAAACAGGGCTACCAAAGAGCCAGCAAGGTAACCACTGCTCTGGCCTGCCTGACCTTCTCCAATAACTTGTGGTGGAAGGCAGTATCTCAGGTCCTTGTTACAGGTAAAGGAGAGCTTTAGTCTCGTGGGTTAGGAAACAAAATAAAGTGAGCTTTTCTAATGCAGCAATGACAATACGTGGTGCAAGTAAAATTATCTTGAGGATCTAGAGTTTGATGCTCCATCCCCCAGGAACAACTTTTTCTGGCATACCCGATATGTAAGCATATTACCCCTCCTTTCTAAATATAGAGCGGGGGTGGGGGGAGTATGGGGTGGGCTTCCACCAAAGGGCCCAGAAGCATCCCTTGTCAGAGGAAAATGAGCACTAGGAGCCACACTAGTGGTTCACATAAGCCACCAACATTTGACTGTTGCAATAGGAAGCTGTAGGAGGGTTAAGCAGCAAGGCAGGCAGACATACTGACCACGTAGTAGGTCTCCAGCCAGGTAGAAGAGCCCACTCGCTGGAGCAAAAAGGGCTGATGTACAGCCTTTTGGTATTGGACCTCCTGAGAGGCCTGGATTCTTGGTAGCTCCTGGGGGCTGAAGACTCTTGACTGAATGTTCTACTAGCATTCAGTTGCAGACAGATCTAGTTGTTCTGCCTTCTACACTTTTCTTCCATGTAGTCCCTTACTCTAGTTTCAGACTTCTTAGTCATCTTCTTTTCTTTCTCCTGTTGTTTGTCTGTTCTTTCTCCATTGCTATCTTCTGTCATTTCCCGAGGAAGAGGGGGAGAGCTAAAAGAAAAAAAGGGGAAAAAAAGAAGGGACACAGAGCAGGACTGTGGTGATAGCCCCAGGCTTGTAAGCAGGAGACAGCAAAAGAACTGGAGGAAAAAGGGAAACTGAGTGGGGCTTATATAGATGGGGCAGTATCTCACAATTCCTTTGCTTCCTTGTTTCTAAGCAGATGGTGCTATAGCTCTGTCCTGACTGCCAGTCATAGGATGAGAGAAAAGCAGTGCATGGCAATTCAAACTTCATGTTTTAAAGAGAGAGAGATCCAACACATGAGCACATGGAACCAACCCTGACAATTAAAAAAAAAAAATCAAACTACCAGTAAAAAAACAAAACAAAATGCAAAAAAACTTCACATTCAACTCCTGAACAAGCTTTCTACATATTTGTTGTTTTTGTATACATTGAATTTCAGTCATGGCTTATTATCTTGTGAACACAATCATAATATTGCGTAATCTATTACCAGATTCTATTTGATCAGAGCCACTGGTTGGCATGAGCTCAAAGCGAAAAACTGAATTTTGACTACTTAAAATTTCAAAAAGAAACAGGTGGTCACTGACTTATTGTTATGTTTTGCTTGTTTATATCAGTAAAGACAAAATTTGGTGTTTTACAGAAAGAAATGAACTAAAATGGAAGGTTACTACTACGTAAGGTACATATATTTTTTTCTATACAAAACCAGCTTTTCAAATCAGATACCTGATCATAAATACAAAAAACGAAATCTTTAAGCCTGCAAGTTAAACTTGAAAAAGCAGGAACAATCAGAGTTAAAGCTGCAATTGCATCTTCAATCAAATTCACTTTCTGGACATTCTGCAGCATATAAAGGTATCTGTTCTCAACTCCCTGACATACCTAAGCAACACAGAGTGAGGTAAGGTCACAGTGGGAGCATTCATACTAAACTGCTAAGTATTACCTATCTCATAGAACTGGAAGGGACCCTGAAAGGTCACTGAGTCCAGCCCACTGCCTTCACTAGCAGGACCAAGTACTGATTTTGCCCCAGATCCCTAAGTGGCCCCCTCAAGGATTGAACCCACAACCCTGGGTTTAGCAGGCCTTGTGCTTTCTTAACTGAGTTTCCTATTGACATTTTATCAAGTCTAAGCATGCTGTAGACCCAAACGTATGTATAAAACCATTAGGGAATAAGTTATGTCAATTAGTATTTACAATCTATTAGCTGGGGATCTATGAAGTGGGAACAAAAATAATAAATAATTACTTAAAACTAATGTGTGTCATGCTATTCAAAATTACGTGTTGAGACTGTTAACGTTGCACAATTTAGCAGATCCAGAAAAGCAAAAGTTAAAGTTACACATACTATCTTAACTCTGTTCCCTCTTGCATATGCATACTTTTAATCAATTTACTTCTTAAATATATTACACAATTTCTTCTACAAGTTAGATATGTGCATCTAGAATACTGTAATTTTTTTCTCTTTGTTGAATGCTTATAGCAATTTTGTTACCATAATAGCCCACTGTATCTTACTGACCTAGAGACAAAACCTCAGAGCCTATAGCACCTGCAGCTCCTATTACTGTAACTGAAACACAGTTTGGTTTGGTATGTGCCCATTTGTTTGTAGTTCCTTGTTACTATTATTGGCAATTTCTTAATTACCTATTTCTCCTTGTGTTTCTAAAATTTACTATGGAAGGGGTCACCCTCTCATTTCTGTATGAGCCAAGTCTGGCTACGACTATCACTTGGTAAATTGGGAAGCACCTATTTGGTAAGTCAGGCTCTACTGGTTTATTTTCTAAAAGACCAGTGCTTGTGAGTAAGGTATCTATGCGGTGATTTGAATCAAATTTCATTTTGGTGGGAAAGATCCCTCAAGGGTAATCAAAAGGCTATTATGACACCTGAAACCAGCCCATTTTACTCCCAAACAGTTGGCGGTGTGTGCATGTGATCTGCAGGCACACAATTTTCAAAGGAGTTGAAAGTGACTGGTAGAGGTATATAACATGACAAAGTTCCTCCTCTGCCTTGGTGGGTTCTGCGCTTTCTGGCAGATTTGCTCGCCTCAGAGGTTCATGGCAGTCATCATTTTGGCTCCTTTTGTTAGTGGCACAAACCTGCCATTCACTTAGCTACCCTCATCACTGGCCAGCATGGGGAAGAGGAGGAGAATAATCACCGCAGTCTCTGCTGGCTCACCTAATGGGTTGGGGGACAGGCCAGAGACCTTCCCCTCTGGTGAGACCCACAGTCCAGGTCAACTCTTCTTATATCAAATAGGGAGTTGGGAGGGATGGAGGGGATCTGGATCCGCCCTCTACTCCGGGTTCCAGTCCAGGGCCCTGTGGATTGCAGCTGTGTACAGTGTCTCCTGTAACATCTGCGTGACAGCTACAACTCCCTGGGCTACTTCCCCATGGCCTCCTCCCAATACCTTCTTTATCCTCACCACAGGACCTTCCTCCTGATGTCTGATAACGCTTGTACTTCTCAGTCTTCCAGCAGTATGCCTCTCACTCCCAGCTCCTCGCACGCACCTCACTAACTGAAGTGGGGTCCTTTTAAAACTAGGTGCCCTGATTAGCCTGCCTGTCCTAATTGATTCTAGTAGCTTCTTAATTGGCTCCAGGTGTCCTAATTAGCCTGTCTTAATTGGTTCCAACAACTTCCTGATTGTTCTGGAACAGACCATTATCCTACTCAGGGAAAAGGGACCTGCTTAATCTGGGGCTAATATCTACCTTCGATCACTCTCCTGTAGCCATCTGGCCTGACCCTGTCACAAACACCTCAAGTGGAAAGCAAAGAGCATTAACCACAAGCTGTCACTTTTTCAATCCAAATGACAAATGTTCACTTAATTTTTTTATTTTTTAAATCTAGGAAAAGACAAGGAACCCTTCCCATAAGCAATTCCATTTCTCCTTTTGGTCCATATTTCTTTTTCATCTCCTTCCAAAATTGTATTTCTATTTAAGAGCAGAGAGATCCTCAGTGTTTTCCTACTGAGCCATGGCAGATGGTGCCCTCAGACCTGATGTCCCCAAGATCCTTTTCCTTTAGTTGCCATGGCTCTTCAAAGTAGGCAACATGAATACCAGCACTTTGAGGACTGGATGCAGCCTTGAGTCTTCGCTATAGATACCGAAAGCATTTCAAGGGAAGGATGGTGAACGCTAGATTCCTTGATTGACCTTAATTGGCTATCAGGAGCCCTACAGTGTGATTCCCTTGATGACCAACAGCAGCCAGTGATATGGCTCCTGGAGTGAATCATATCTCAAAGGTACTAGCATATTGTGGCTTAGCAGGAAACTGCAAGTCCAACTGTATATGAGAAACAGGAAGAAGACAATGTACAAGACCTTAATATACAAGTTAAGGTCCTGCCATTTACATTAAGTAAACATTTGACTGGCTAGAATGGGGTCATCTAGAAAGCTATATACTATATACCCTATGCACGCACACACACTATTTTATATATACATATATATTTATTATAGATGCTGTGCATATATATATATAGTATTATATCTGTGTGTGCAATTTATATGACTATATATATGAAATACATGTACACCACATGCAGTCTGAATTTGTTTAACTGCAGATCCATGTACTAAATTGCATTTATTATGAACTTTTGTCCACCTGCACTATTCTTAATAAGCCATCTTCACTTGGACTACGTCTAACATACCAAACTAATGAGCAGCTTTAAACATATACCTTAAAGAAAAACAAACAGACAGAAAACTAAAAGAAAAACAAAAAACAAATCCTACTAGAAAATATTTTTCTTTCTTCTGTAGCCTTTTGATTAATTCGGGTGCAAATTGCACAAGTCACTCACCACAGGTTCTTTACTCATTATGTAAATTCATTATGTGTATAATGAGATTGGTGAGTCACATACACAGAGACATGGGGATTTTATTTAGTTCCATATAAACAAGTACAGGTATAATTGCAATCACAGAAAAATAAATAGAAATATAGATACAGAAATAAATATAGCAAAGCAACCAACAGCAAAGTAACCCCCACAGAATTGTGCATACTCACTATTCTATGGAGACATTAAAGTGAAGATAGAAAAAGAGTAAGTGGAGGGAGCACTATAAGACAGCGTGACGATCCAATTTTCACCATTCTGTCATCCCAATGTCTCCAACTAGGGGATAGTCTGACCATCTTTTATAACCTTATTGTTTATATATCCCTCCATATCTGGGACCATATTTGATTTGGTCTCAGCCCTTTGCTCATGTTTGTTATTCCATGTGGCCATAATTAGGGTTCTTGCTGTTATCATAAGCTATTTGTGTCACCACGTTTCCAAATGTTTTGATACATGAATAAAGTTTTGCTTCATGGTTAAAATATGAAAAAGCCTAAACCTCCATTATTTCAAGTATAAACTGTTCTTTTGCAGTTTACTTGTGTATCACAAAATACATATTGCTATTATAACATTTGGTCAAGCACTCCTGCTAACTACTTAGGCCTTACGCTAACTACCAAGTCCTACAGGCCTCAGAATTATTGGAAGGCCTATTCATATATTAATACATGTTTTATATTTGCCTACTTGTACTATAGTACTAAGAGCTCATTTCCCCTTCTTTAAGCATTCTAGGATATAAATTGTAGTTAATTTTAGATATAAACCTTCCAAGATCAGGCTGCAGTCAAAGGTCAACATTCCCAAATGTAAAAACCCACCCTAAAACTTCATGGCTTGGAAGCCAAGATCAGCAATGTTCATTCCAGGTTTAAATTTTGTTATCTCACAATATGAGCTAAATACAGTTAGAAGAAATTCTCACCACTAGGGTTGCCAACCTTCAAGGATTGGCCTGGATTCTCCAGGAATTAAAGTTTAATCTTTAAAGATGATGTCATGTGATGAAATCTCCAGGAATACATCCAACCAAAATTGGCAACCCTACTCACCATTGCTTTTCCCAGAAGGGAAAAAGCATTTAATTTAGCCTTGATAGAGCATGAAGGACCAGACCTGAAACTGGTTATATGATGTATAGAAAAGAACAAATATACATTCACATGTTCATATTGTTGTAAACAAGCCTATTACCTCTTTGGTGATGTGGGCATCCCCATGTTTATGCAACTAAGAACATGAGTAGTTTCCACTGAATTTAGACATGAGCTTCTGCGTATTAAGTGCTTTGCTGGACTAAGGCCTATTAAACATGGAAGTATTACATACTGCAAAGCAGAATAAGCCCATTCTTGACTCAGAATTTAAAGGGCAACTCTCAGTCTGTTCTGGATATCCTTAGACAAACTGTCTCAGCTCATTAGCTCAGGGTTATATGTCCTGACAGGTCTTTGGAGACTCTATTTCAAGGCCCAGGACATCACTGTGTGCCAGGTTGGGCTAATAGGCCTTTGTCCTAGGGTTACCATACGTCCTCTTTTTCCCGGACATGTCCGGCTTTTCGGCAGTCAAACCCCCGTCCGGGGGGAATTGCCAAAAAGCCGAACATGTCCGGGAAAATGGCGGCTCTGCTCCTCCCCGACTCTTTGGCTCTGTTTAAGAGCCGGGCTGCCTGAATGCTACCGGCTTCGGGCAGCCCCGTGTTTCCAGACCCTGCGCCGCCGGAGCCCGGGAGGGGAAGTGCCCGGCTGGGGGCGCAGGGTCTGGAGGCACCGGGGCTGCCCGAAGCCGGTAGCGCTCGGGCAGCCCGGCTCTTAAACAGAGCCAAAGAGTCGGGGAGGAGCAGAGCCGCGGGGGCTGGAGCCTCCAGCCGCCGCGGCTCTGTTTAAGAGCCGGGCTGCCCGAGCGCTACCGGCTTCGGGCAGCCCCGGTGCCTCCAGACCCTGCGCCCCCAGCCCGGCACTTCCCCTCCTGGGCTCCGGCGGCGCAGGTTCTCGAGGCACGGGGCTGCCCGAAGCCGGTAGCTCTTGGGCAGCCCGGCTCTTAAACAGAGCCTCCAGTGGCTGGGGCTGTGTGTAACTGACACTGTGTCAGTTACACAGAGCCCCGGGGGCTGGAGGCTTTTCTCCTCTTTGGCTCTGTGTAACTGACACTGTGTCAGTTACACACAGCCCCAGCCACTGGAGGCTCTGTTTACGAGCCGGGCTGCCCGAGAGCTACCGGCTTCGGGCAGCCCCCTTCCCTCCAGACCCTGCGCCGCCGGAGCCCGGGAGGGGAAGTGCCGGGCTGGGGGCGCAGGGTCTGGAGGCACCGGGGCTGCCCGAAGCCGGTAGCGCTCGGGCAGCCCCGCTCTTAAACAGAGCCTAAGAGGAGCAGAGCCTCCAGCTGCGGGAGCTCTGCTCCTCTTCGGCTCTGTGTAACTTATACAGTGTAAGTTACGCAGAGCCGCCAGAGCCCCGGAGGGGAAGTGCCCAGCTGGGGGCACAGGGTCCAGAGGCATAGGGGCTGCCCAAAGCCCGAGCGCTACCGGCTTCACGGTTTGCTGGGCAGCCTCCAGACCCTGCGCCCCCGGCTGGGCGCTTCCCCTCCCGGGCTCCAGCTGCGCTGGGGAAGCGCCGGCTGGGGGCGCAGGGTCTGGGGGCTGCCCGGGAAACCGTGAAGCTGGTAGCACTGGGGCAGCCCTTTCCCCCTGGCTGGGAGTGGGAGGGAGGAGGGGGCGGAGTTAGGGTGGGGAAGGGGCGGAGTTGGGGCGGGGTTAGGGGTGGGGAAATGGGCGGGGCCATGGCCCGTGGAGGGTCCTCTTTTTTTATTTATGAGATATGGTAACCCTACTTTGTCCTCTCTAATGACTCCCAATATTTCTTTAGTGATACATCTCTCAGGTTAACTAGCCAAACTTTTATGGACAGTGTATCCCCAAAACATCAGTATACATTTTTCATATATGCCCCAATTCAGCAAAGCATTTAAGTATTAAACTGAGGCAACAAAAATTACTTGAATGTGTAGAAGTTTAATACAAAATTATAGATCTGCTATCTAGCTCTAGCTGTCAATTGTAAATTCCACCCCCATCTCTGATGAATATTTATACCAGCTACTTTGGAACAACGAATACACTTCGTACCTAATTCACAATCAAATGAAAAATAATGTCTAAAGCTAAGAGTCACAATACATACCAGACAATAATAATTCACAAATTTTCTTTAACAAAAGGGCAGAAGTAATTCCAACCATAATTTAAACAAACGGAAAAACAAACAAACAAACAAAACAAACCTGTTTAGTTCGTACCCGACACTCTGAGGGAAAGAGGATTGAAAGAATTTGCATTTTAACCAATTTATTTTGCAATAAATATCTGAAATGTAGGTATGTCTCTCTATTAGTGATTAAATTCTATTAGGAGAAATTCTTCTCTACTGGCATTTTGGATAAAATTTTAGCACAGTCTCCAGTCTGTCTAATTGCTATGTACTGTAGGCAGCTTGCCTCAAAGCACACAACATATGGCATCCTCAAAGGATTAGATATCATTTTTTCTTTAAAATGTGCAAGTCAGTTGGTCATTGTTGCCCCTCTGTGGAATTATCCAAACAGCTGCTCCCATCCAACTTAGAGGTAAGGAAATCTTTTGTCTTTTTTTTTTTAATTTCACTGGCATACTTCTGTCATATAATGAGCACCAGTGTTAGGATTATGATGCATTTTAATGCTGAATATTTGATCTACAGTGTAAACAAATAACATTGTGTTGAAGTATGAGACCTTCTGCAAAAAGAACCCTTTTTATTACAGCACACATACTCATGTATTTTAAAGTACCAGAAAACATTATTTTATCTAACATCTACATTTAAATGAAAAGTGATTAATGTTCATGTTCACTGCTGTAATATCACAAACGTGTGATATCTCAACTCTTTTTGATATTGCACATAATGTTAATATAGCACTTCTATGACTTTTTACTCTTTCATAGTGAATAGAATTTTTTATCTTTTAAACTCATTTTTCTTTTACTTATCAAATAATGATTTTTCTAAAATGTACTTTTAGTTTATGACTGGAAAGCAGACATGTCTAATGATACTTTGTTCGTTCTATATAAAGCAAGGTCATGAATTTCATAGTTTTCCAAGTTCTTATCTTCCACGGTTCATAGATCCCATCTCTCTTTGATCATCAGGGTATCTCCCCAAATTGAACCTGTTTTCTTCTACCTTCTCTCTCAAACCACCAAATTTTTCATTCTGGATCAGAAGATTAATGAAATAATGACTAACGTGAAGAAAGAACACAGTGAACTACACAATGATAAATGAGTAAATAAACAAATCTCACCAAGTAATGAAGAAATGGAAATGTGAAAGAGATAATCAAAACATGATTATGCACCATGAGTGCCGTATGTGAACATCACATGCTTCTACAGATAATGAAAAAAGATTCTTTGCACCCAAAGGAATTTTTTTTGAATGTGGAAGTTTTTGCACAGATCATTCTGGCTTTAACAAGTCAGATGCCTGAGTTTTATGCATTTCCTCAACATGTTGCTACCTTTCCATTTTCAATCACACTAGTCCATATTTATTCATAAATAAAACACCAACTTTAATTAATTTGACTTAAAATCCATGATGGGAGAACATTTGCTGAAATAAGCTTCTAGTAAATGTGTCAAGAATTTCCAGATCCAAAAGATGACAAGTGTTTTTTTATAGCACAATGACTACCCTTTTATTACAATTTACTATTCAAAAATAATTTTCATATATAGAGTAAAAATCCCTGTTAAGAACCCAGCTGGTTCACAGAAGGCCACGGTTTCAAAATCTATCAGTTCCATGACACATTACTCTGATCACAGAAAAATCAGTTTTCTTCATATAAGATTAAGTGAAGCCTGATTCTCTTCTGTATAATATTTATTATCTGATAATACCAATAAAATGTGCTTGGTGCTATAGTAAACATAAATAAGGAGACAGTCCCTGCTTTTAGTAGTCTAAGGCTTGTCTACACAAGAAAATTATACCAGTATAATTAAAGTGGTACAACCCTCCATGTGGACACAGTAATATCAGTATACAGGTAATGGTACACCTATTCTTATATGGAAGAAGAAATAAACTATGCCAGTGTAAGGCACCTTTATACTGATATAACTGCATTTGCACAGGACTTTTACCAGTTCTATTATTATTATGGTTAAAAAAAAAAGCACCCCCTTAGCTGAGATATTTATAGCGGCAAAACTTTTAAGTGTAGACCAGGCCTGAAAAACACAGACTGACAAAACAAAGACGGAATGCCTGATCCAAAGGAGTCAGTTGGAGTCTTTCTGTTGACTTCAAAGGGCTTTGGATCAGGCTCTCTGAGAGACCGAGCAACGATGTTGATTTTGTTTGGTTTTTAATGACATTGCTTCCTTGCTGTCTCTCTCTCCTCAGATATAACGATAGGGACAGAAAGGACAACAAATGAAGGTATATGTAAATTCTCAGCTGCTGTAAATTGTCATTGCTTCAGGAGCTCCACTGACTTCAATAGAGCTATGACAATTTACACCAGCTAAAGACGTTCCCTGTCAGGTTCAGGTCCTGGCCAGAACTCAGGGGCACATAAGAACAAAACAAAAAAACAAAAACCATTGTGCTACAATACCCCATCCTCCTTGCCTATAATAATTGAGATCTTGTGCCCCCCATGAATGAGACAGGATTTTTTCCAAAGATATTCTATTTATCGTTTACCATGACACACACACTATGAAAAATATTTCTGTTTAATTTTCTCTTAAACATTTACGGTCACCTGGAATTGCTAGTTTCTAAGAGTACCAGCTTCTTGCAACTCTGATCTACTGTTTTCAGAGAATAGATATTAATCCCTACCAAGTCATGAAACAGACACTTCTCCATTATTTGAAATTTCAGTAGCTGCAAAAAGATAGTGGGCTGTGTGCAAGTATGTGCACAGATGTTCTGTGGTGGACAGATGAGGGGCTCTGTATCCTTTCCATCATGGCCAATCATATGGCCTGAGAAATCTGTTTTAGAATTACCAATGACATGACCTTCAGTATCACCCTCTTATGATACAGGCAGCTCAATCACCAAGGCTACAGAAAATTGCTGTCATTTCACACTTTCCCGCTGATGGAAGCTGAGAGCTGGTGAAGGGCCCCCAGCATATACAAGAAGGAAATTTCCTTTCTAAAAAAATCACACTTGAGACTCTTAGACAAGAAGTTTATCATTGTTTACACACCCACACATTATTTGCATTTAAGATATAATCCTGGGGAAAGACTGAACATGTTTGAAGAGCTTTTAAAATTTCAGTCACTTTAGCTATCTATTAGAGCATGCGCATGTTTAGTCACATGAAAAATGTGCAAGTCTCGGTGCATTATGAGGCAGAGCACTGAAGACCAAGTACTTCAAACACCTAAGAAGTGCAGAAGTATGAAGACAGGAAAGGGGAATGAGGAAGAGCAAGAAGTGCAGCTGATGGAATTACAAGATGTGCAGAGACCAAGGCCTGGTCTACACTAGGCGTTTATGTCGAAGTTAGCGCCGTTAAATCGAATTAACCCTGCACCCGTCCACACTGCGATGCTATTTAGTTCGACATAGAGGTCTCTTTAATTCGACTTCTGTACTCCTCCCCGACGAGGGGAGTAGCGCTAAATTCGACATGGCCATGTCGAATTAGGCTAGGTGTGGATGGAAATCGACGCTAATAGCTCCGGGAGCTATCCCACAGTGCACCACTCTGTTGACGCTCTGGACAGCAGTGCGAGCTCGGATGCTCTGACCAGCCACACAGGAAAAGCCCCGGGAAAATTTGAATTTGAATTCCTTTTCCTGTCTGGCCAGTTTGAATCTCATTTCCTGTCTGGACATCGTGGCGAGCACAGCAGCACTGGCAACGATGCAGAGCTCTCCAGCAGTGATGGCCGTGCAGTCTGGGAATAGAAAGAGAGCCCCAGCATGGACTGATCGTGAAGTCTTGGATCTCATCGCTGTGTGGGGCGATGAGTCCGTGCTTTCCGAGCTGCGATCCAAAAGAAGGAATGCAAAGATCTACGAGAAGATCTCTAAAGACATGGCAGAGAGAGGATACAGCCGGGATGCAACGCAGTGCCGCGTGAAAATCAAGGAGCTGAGACAAGGCTACCAGAAGACCAAAGAGGCAAACGGACGCTCCGGATCCCATCCCCAGACATCCCGTTTCTACGAGGCACTGCATTCCATCCTCGGTGCTGCCGCCACCACTACCCCACCAGTGACCGTGGACTCTGAGGATGGGATACTGTCCACGGCCGGTTCCTCAGACATGTTAGGGGACGGGGAAGATGAGGAAGGAGATGAGGAGGGCGAGGCAGTTGGCAGCTCTCACAACGCTGATTTCCCCGACAGCCAGGATCTCTTCATCACCCTTACAGAGATCCCCTACGAAGCGTCCCCAGCCATTACCCCGGACACAGAATCTGGTGAAGGATCAGCCAGTAAGTGTTGTAAACATCTAAACATTTATTTTTAACAAAACAGGAATATTAACAATTAAAAGAATGGGTTGTTCATGATTAGTGTGCCCTAGGCGCTTAACGGTTTAGTAAGGGGCAGTGCAAGTTTTGAAAAGAAATCTAGCAATGTCCGGTTTTCAGTGATTGTCCTGCACAAGCCGCTCTACTGTGTATTCCCTGCTACTGCAGCTACAGTAAAATGCGGTCTATATGTGCGGGGATAGAGCAGTAATCCTCCTGGGACATCTCGATGAAGCTCTCCTGGAGGTAACTTGAAAGCCGTTGCATGAGGTTCTTGGGGAGAGCGGCCTTATTGGGTCCTCCGAAGTACGACACGTTGCCGCGCCACGAGATTATCAGGTACTCGGGGATCATTGCTCTGCACAGCAGGGCGGCATACGGCCCTGGTCTTTGGAGGCTTTCCCGGAGCATTCTCTCTTTGTCGCTCTCGGAGATCCTCATCAGGGTGATGTCGGCCATGGTGACCTGCTTTTAATTAGGTAGGGGAATGTTAGTGTTGGGACTGCTTTCCCGTTCCTTTACAGAACTGTCACCGCTGGTTTGCAGCCACGCGGTGGAGGCGGGAGAGGGGCAGCCGAAAGGGATCATTCCCGGGGACAGCCGCGAGGGGGTGGGACAGGGGCAGAGTTCCCGCTTGCCGGATTGCTGGCAGCAGGGACTGACATTGATTTAAATGTGAAATGAGGCCAGTGGTAATATAAAAGTTTTAAACTGCCACAAGTGTACGGCTTACCATGTCTGCCTGCAACAGAAATTCCGTTGTGCTGCCTCGCTTCTCAAATGTGCTGTTCAAGACCCCAGGCACAGAATGCGAAGGCCGAGAATTCGACCTTGTGCTGAGTGCGCATGTGAAAGGTGCTGTGCATGGTCTTGTTCACAGAGAAAGACTATGTTCTTTGTTCACAACTACATTTATCTTTCAGAGGAATTCACTCCCTTTTTCCCATTTCCACAGCCCCGTCTGCGACTGTCTCACAACCTAGCCTGGAATCACACTCCCAGAGGCTAGCGCGGATTAGGCGTAGGAAGAAGAGGACACGGGAGGACATGTTCTCTGAGCTTATGGCCTCTTCCCAAGCCCAGGCAGCACAGCAGACCCAGTGGCGGGAGAACTTGACCCGAATGCACCAAGCCAACATGGATCGGGAGGAGAGGTGGCGGCAGGAAGACCAGCAGGCGACTCAAACGCTGCTTGGACTACTGAGGGAGCAAACGGACACGCTCCGGCGCCTTGTGGATGTTCTGCAGGAACGGAGGCAGGAGGACAGAGCCCCGCTGCAGTCCATCTCTAACCGCCCTCCCCCGCCACCAAGTCCCATACCCACCTCACCCAAAGTGCAAAGAAGGAGAGGCGGCAGAGTCCCTGCTAACTCTCACTCCACCCCTGCAGAGAGCTCTAGTAGCAGAAGGCTCTCATTTCCCAAAATTTGAAAAGTTCTTTCCTTCCCGCCTGACACAAGCCCACGTCCAAGTTTCACCTCCCAATGCCATGTGTAGTTGATAATAAAAAATTCGTTTCTGTTAACTACTGTTTCAATCATGTTCTTTTGGAGGAGGAGGGGAAAGGGGGTTGGAAATTGGACAGGACAGTCTCCTTTGGCAGGGTACATAGTCGGGGGCAGGCACAGCAGCAGGGCACATACACAGTGCAGTGATGCAGTGACTAGTTGCCCCGGTTAGTCTGGGAGGTTGTTTTGATGTAATGTTGGGGGGGGTGGGTTGCTCTGTGACTTTGTGGCGGGGGAGGGCAGTTACAGATCTTAAGCGCCGGTCCTTAGACAGGATCACAGAGCCACACAGCATGGGATCTGTAACCGTCCTCCCCCTGCCACAAAGTCAAATAGACCTCCCATACACACAGTCCCGATCAGGAGGGGTGACAGGCTCCGTTGAAACAAGCATCCCACCGCAGCGGAGCCTGTCAATCCTTGAGTTTAGAAGCTGCATTCGCATCACAACACTAGACCCGCCCCGCACCACAGTCTGCGTCCCAGTTTTAAAAAATTCCCGCTAAAACAGTATTAAAGAAAACGGTGTGCTTTAACAAAGTAGAACTATTTTTATTTCGACACGTGTGTTGGAGGGGGGGTGAAGGGGGTATGTAACTGGATAGGATAGTCAACATTACCTGGGTAAAGAAACGGGGGCAGGTTTAGCTTCTCAGTACACAAACTATAAAATCACAGGTTACCCTGCTCACTCAGGAACTTTGCTTTCAAAGCCTCCCGGATGCACAGCGCTTCCCGCTGGTCTCTTCTAATCGCCCGGCTGTCTGGCTGTGAGTAATCACCAGCCAGGCTATTTTCCTCAACCTCCCACCCCGCCATAAAGGTCTCCCCCTTGCTCTCACAGAGATTGTGGAGCACACAGCAAGCTGCTATAACAATGGGGATATTGGTTTCGCTGAGATCACAGCGAGTCAGTAAGCTTCTCCATCTCCCCTTGAGACGGCCAAAAGCACACTCCACCACCATTCTGCACTTGCTCAGCCGGTAGTTGAAGAGTTCTTTTTCAGTGTCCAGGGCGCCAGTATAGGGCTTCATGAGCCAGGGCATTAGCGGGTAGGCTGGGTCCCCGAGGATGACTATAGGCATCTCCACATCCCCAACAGTTATTTTGTGGTCCGGGAAGTAAATACCTTGTTGCAGCCGTCTAAACAGACCAGAGTTCCTGAAAACACGAGCGTCATGAACCTTGCCCGGCCATCCCACGTAGATGTTGGTAAAACGTCCCCTGTGGTCCACCAGTGCTTGCAGCACCATGGAAAAGTATCCCTTTCGGTTAATGTACTGGGTGGCCTGGTGGTCCGGTGCCAGGATAGGGATGTGAGTTCCATCTATGGCCCCACCGCAGTTTGGGAATCCCATCGCTGCGAAGCCATCTATGATCGCCTCCACGTTTCCCAGGGTCACTACCTTTGGCAGCAGTACATCAACGATTGCCTTCGCTACTTGCATCACAACAACCCCCACGGTAGATTTGCCCACCCCAAACTGGTTCGCGACTGACCGGTAGCTGTCTGGCGTTGCAAGCTTCCACAGGGCTATGGCCACTCGCTTCTGTACACTCAGTGCAGCTCGCAACCGGGTGTCACTGCGCTTCAGGGCAGGGGACAGCAACTCACAAAGTTCCAGGAAAGTTCCCTTCCGCATGCGAAAGTTTCGCAGCCACTGGGATTCATCCCAGACCTGCAGCACTATGCGGTCCCACCACTCAGTGCTTGTCTCCCGTGCCCAGAATCGCCGTTCCACGGCATCAACATGACCCATTGCCACTGTGATGTCCTCGGCGCTGGGTCGCCTGCTTTCTGACAGGTCTGTGCTACTCTCAGACTTCAGGACATCACCGCGGTGCCGTAGCCTCCTTGCCTGACTTTTCTGCATCTGCCTCAGGGAAACCTTTATGATAAGCTGCGAGACGTTGAGAGCGGCCACAACTGCAGCGATGGTCGCAGCGGGCTCCATGCTCGGAGTACAGTGGCGTCCGCGCTGTCAATGACTGGAAAAGCGCGCGAACTGTTTTCCCGCCGGCGCTTTCAGGGAGGGAGGGCGGGAGTGATGGACGGATGACGACAGTTTCCCAAAAGCACCCTCGACTCATTTTGTTACCCAGAAGGCATTGCCGGCTACACCCAGAATTCCAATGGGCAGAGGGGACTGCGGGAACTGTGGGATAGCTGACCACAGTGCACCGCTTCGAATGTCGACGCTATCACCGTTAGTGTGGACGCACAAAGTCGAATTACTGTCCTTAGTGTGGACACACACGTTCGACTTTGCAATATCGATTACAAAAATTCGATGCAAGTAAAATCGAACTACTCTCGTAGTGTAGACAAGGCCTAAGTGTGTTTGCTGTGACTAAGTCACAGATGTGTTTCCTGATGAGAACCTGAATGTGTTTCCTCTTATGAACATAAATGCTACAAACAATGACATCTTTACGATAGAAGTAACTGTTCTTTTTCCGGCATATCACTTCATAGCATGCAGCTTATCACTAATAATGAAAGAAATTTTGTATGAAATAAGTTTCTTGTGTATTTATCTCCCCTTAGTTTCACCATATGCCTACCCCCACAACATCTTTGTATGATATTTTGCAAGAGTGGTGCTTGCTGCTGCACCACCCTCAATGACTCTGTTACTGGCTGAGTCACCCATTGTGGAGGGTCACCAGGCTGCTGCATTGGAACCAAACCACGGGATTTCACGAGCTGCTACGTTCTCTTGATCTAGGAAGTGACTGATCCTTGCTCCTGATCACTCAGGTACACTCCCTAGGTGCAAACCCTGGTTCTGAAACCCCTGTTTGCAGCCGGGACCCATGGTCTGCCCACTTACACCCTGGAACCAATGCTTCAGACCTCTCAAGGCCCCAGTTGCATATGCACACTCTTTCAAGAGCTCCACCCCTCATGGGCACTCTGATTTACTGTTTAACCCTTCAGGCACCAGATGGCAGTTGAAGCAAATAACACACAGGCTTTGCAGAGAAACTTCTTAAAAACTTTACTCTCTTAGAGAGCACAAGAGAGGTACAGATCTATGGAAAATCAACAAAAATCTCAATGCAAATCCCTCCCTCCAGTGTCCTCACCACTCCTGGGAGCCTTTTGGGTTTTGGTCAATATCCTTCAGGGGCCAGGTCCCTCCTGCCCCAACTCCTCCTGTTCAGTCTTCTACTTCTGGCAGTGGAAAGGCCTCCTTACTCAGAAGGCTTGTCTCTTTTTAAAAGCACCTTGTCTGCAAGTCAGCCGGAGAAAAAGTACAGCTCTTCCAGCCATATGCTTGTGCCAAGGGAAAAGGATTCCAGCACACACACACACATCCTCTTCCTTCCTAAACAAGTTTTTGTGACGAGATAGCCCATTCAAAGGCAGAAACTCCAATTTTCAAGCAGGTGAGAGCCAGTCACTGCTAAATGACTCCCTAATAGCTTTGTCACACCTTTCCAGACATAGGCTGTTCACTACATGCCAAGACCCTGCTAGTAAATGGCCAATCAAACAATATTCCACAAAACACAAATGAATTCAAAAGTTGACACTGACAGATTCTCAAAACTGTCACAGACTTATCTGAAAGCCATTCACTCTATTCAGTGGCAAAAAATCATAGCTAAGGCTACATCTACACTACGGGGGGGGTCGATTTAAGATACGCAAATTCAGCTACGCGAATAGCGTAGCTGAATTCGACGTATCGCAGCCGACTTACCCTGCTGTAGGGATGGCGGCAAAATCGACCTCTGCGGCTTCTCGTCGATGGCACTTACTCCCACCTCCGCTGGTGGAGTAAGAGCGTAGATTCGGGAATCGATTGTCGCGTCCCATCCCGAGAGGTCGATTTCTACCCGCCGATTCAGGCGGGTAGTGTAGACCCAGCCTAAGACAGAGTTACACTTACGAACTGAGTGTACTTATCATAAGCAAGTTTACTTTTAAAACTCCTTAAACCACAAAGGAAATGTATGGATAAAATTCTGATACAATCCTTAATTCTGCCCCTATATCTCTGCTCTGTGAAACAGAGACCATTATCCATTGTCACCTGGAACTTAATTCTCCTCTGTTGAGACATGAATCACTTATGATGATATAACCCACATCTTTCAGTCTATATTAGTTAAGGGGTTATATTTGCTACTTATTGGGAGGGTATCAGGCAGATCCTTGTAACCATGGGATTCAAGCCATATGCTAGAAAGGGCTGCTGGTTGTGATGATCTGAAGGGACAAAAGACCTGGGGATGGCCTAGCTGCATCTCACCCCTCTGAGACTACAACACATGATATGGGAGCTTGACCTGAGGTGTGTGGAGAAGGGGGCAGTACATGACTTCTGTGTACTGTCTAAGAGGCACAAAAGCTGCTGGACAGGTCAATCCTCATGTTGGCTCCCCTTCTCTTCCATGGACTGCAGTGTAAAACTAGTACCCCTTGCTCCAATGTATGGGGTACTGTTATCAAAATATTTTGAATAGGTGGATCTGCAGACTAACTGAAGAGTAAGGTCTTTGGTCCCTAGTGAGAGGGTACATAAGGTAGATTCCATGGGCTTTTAAGACTGCTGGATTAGGCTGAACACAGTAAATTAGTACACTGGATGAAAAAGAGTTCTGTATCTGGACAATTACATGTGAAGGGTCTGATGTGCTACGTTATAGTCCCTGGTCATTAGGATAAAGAATAGAAGGGGAGGTGACTGAGTCTCTGGCCTGTATATTGTGATATGTATGATTCACTGTGTAACATGCCAGTGGTGGTCTGTGACCTATATTGGTAGACAGGGCCAGCTCCAGGCACCAGCTTGCCAAGCAGGTGATTGGGGCGGCCACTCCGGAGAGGGGCGGCACGTCCGGCAATTCGGCGGACGGTCCCTCACTCCCACTTGGAGCGAAGGACCTCCCGCCGAATTGCCGCCGCAGATCGCGATCGCGGCTTTTTTTTTTTTTTTTTTAAGTGGCAAAAACCCTGGAGCCGGCCCTGTTGGTAGAGCACAGTAGAGTATACTGCTAAGATTAAATAGAGTTGGCAGAGTAATAGGTCTTTGATCTATTGATAGAAGCAGGCAGGTATACAAGGACAGAGTGAAAGCTGGTATTTGTCAAATATAAGTTTGCCAAATTCCCAAGGCCAGATCATCATCCTGGAGTAAATAGGTATACCTCATTTGAAATCAATGGAGCTTTGCTGCTTTATATCAGCTGAGAAGCTAACCCCTAGAGTTAAGGAAGTGGTTTTAGACTATAAAATTCTATTAGCATTGTTTTAAAGGGCAATATATTTTTACCTTAACACTGTCTTAGCTAAGTTTTATGTCTGGACTTTTTTTTTAGTTTTTATTATAGCAGAAATAATGTACTTTCCCCACTGCTCAGATAACTGAATGGCTGAATGGATTTTCCTTGTAATCTTAGTAACTCCTGGATTTTATAGGAGAGCTGATGATACTTACAAATTTAATTGGTGGAGTTTGTAACTATTGCAAAACCTCAAAGAGAGGGGGTAACATGTTTGTATCCAATGTGAGCAGAAACAAACTTCCTGTAAACTTTGCTGAGATAACTTGCAAAGTTTGTGACTGCCATGAGTCTCATATTTCAGGAGTCACAATTATTAATACTTATACAGAGCCAGCGCTACTCATAGCAATTACCAGCTGTGTAATTACCTGTTCAGAACCTAAGCCCCACTAGTAAGAATAATTGAAGAGGCCCTACTGACCTTAAAGTGATCATACAGACAACCACTACTCACACAATGTCAAGAATTCTTGATGAGAAATGGTTCATTGCAGTTCCATTGCAAAATGTAACTGCAAAAATGGCACAGAGGGAATTCTACATTTATTGTCTCTTAAATGTTTCTACATTAACTATTCACTGAAAAGATGGTATTTAAAAAAAAAAAAAAGTGCCAGCACTTCAAACTCAACCCAGGATCTAAAAGGGAAGTGGAATTCTTTCCTCCTCAGACAGGATCGACAGTAATAAAGGATTCATAGGCCCTCAGTTATACATATCTAACCCCATTGTCTTCAAATTGTGCCCCACTATAGCTATGTAACCACAGAGTCCCCAATGGATTTACATGGGTGTAACTATTTGTAACTTTGTAAACAAGTCTGTTAAATGATGTACAAAAAACAAAATCCAACTCACTTCCTTTATTGTTGGTTCTGAAGGCCTAATAGGTATAAAATGTGGTGGGAAATAATTTTGGTAAATAAGGTCGGTATAATTCTGAATTCACAAAAGGAATACATTTTCTAGGCAAGAAAGTGCTTTTGTCCCCATCACATTTTAGAGCTGAATTGCACTTTAAACCTAAATAGATTATGAACATTTTCTGTAAATGAACAGATGATGACCTGTCATTCATGCTTCCACTCAAAGGAAATTTGAACCAAGTTGACTGCTGTGCTTTGATAATGCACTGATGCCAAAGGCTGCACATAAGAAAGCACAGTCGGAGCAGGGATGCAGAGACATCTTTGGTAGTGGGTGAAATGATTTAGCAGCTCTGTTGCCCTTTCAAGCCAAAAACCTAAAACAAAATAAATAATAATCATAATTAATAATAATTGAAAACAGGCAGAAAGAAAACCAAAGTCTCAAATAATACAGGAGTGATCCGAATTCATTTCTGATATCATTCCATCACCTTCAGTGGGGTTACACCAGGATAAATTTGGCCCAACAGACCTATGACAATGCAAACAAACACTGACAAGGATTAGAGTATAAACCAAGTCTGACGTTTTTATATGAAGTTGTTTTTGAGTTATGAGTGAATAAAAAACCTAGAATAGTTTTTCAAAAGTGATAAACCATCACAATTTTAAAGTCTCATTACTCCAACACATTGTCCCAGTATCTTTAAACTAAGAACTCTTTGCAGAAGGGAGCTTCCCAAGCCCTGAAAGCGATGAAAGTAGGAGACTATCAAAATCAGGGTATATTGAAAACAGTTGTACAGATTTAATTGTGGGTCACTATTTTGACTCTATAATATACAATAGCACTAATCCCACCTTTGGGCAGTACAGAATATAGAATAGCTATATTAGAAAAGGATTTGCCATTTATTAGTCACTTAATTGGGCAAAGTTAAACAAGTTACACTAGGACTATTAAGACACCCTCAACAGAAGCACTAACTTGACACAGTGGCCCATATACAAAATGTTTTTTTTTCTTTAGGATACCATTACATAGATTCGTTTAATATGCATATAAACTACATTAGAATTAGGCAACTAAGCACCTCTCACATGTTCAGCTGATCCTATTAACATTTATCTCCCAAAAGGAAATCACTTCATTATATAACATGGAAATCTGTGAAGGGTCTATTAAAAATGTATATTGTTTTGAGACTATGACAAATGGTAGGTCCAATAATATGCTACACAAGAAAAATGGAGCTCCAATTATGAAGAACTTCAAGCACTGTGATGTCATAAGTTAAAACTGTGGATTCTTTGAAAGTCTTTTGATAAAAGAGTGCTTTGTAGCAGTCTTCAAAAAAGGAGAGAACTATAGAATAAAAGCTAAACCAGCAACTCTGAGGCTTGGTCTACACTGCCACCCTGAGCAACATGGATATACTGACCTCACCCCTGGTGTAGACAGCACTATGTCAACAGGAGGGCTTCTCCGGTCGACATGGCTACCACCTCTTGAGTAGCAACTAGCGTCTTCACTAAGCACTGCAGTGCTGTAAGTGTAAACAGGCTCTGAAGACAGTAAGAGGAACTAACAGAACTGTGAAGTATGGCATTTTTATACCTCTGATCTGATTCTGTGAAAATGTTTATTCTAAATAAACTGAACTTATACAAAACAAACAAGGAGACAGGCTCCAACTTCCTTACGCTAAAAACATGAAAATAGCAATAGATATCAACCATTAGTATAGTCCAGCAGTTCTCAAACTGTGGGTCGGACCCCAAGTGGGTCGAGATTCCGTTTAAATGGGGTCGCCAGGGAAGGCATTAGACTTGCTGGGGCCCAGGGCCGAAGCCTGAGCCCCACCACCTTGGGCTTCAGCCCCCACACCAGTGTTCATGTAGTAATTTTTGTTGTCAGAAGAGGGTCGCGGTGCAATGAAGTTTGAAAATCCCTGGTGTAGCCATTCAAAGAAGAGAAAACGTAAGAGTGAAGAACTTTCTGTTGCTTGAGTACAGCACATACCTGCTCAGAATTTCACAGTCATTCCAAGTGCATATCTACATGGTAACCACTTGGTGTGATTGCAACTCAGGTAGACATACCCAAGCAAGCTTTGATCTAGCTAGCTTGGGTCCTGCAGCAGTGAAGCTGCAGTAGTGCGGGTTCAGCACAGGCTGTACAAGACCACTCTGAACCCTGGGTAGTTAGTCACATGGCTAGCACATGCTGAAACCTGAGCTGCCACAGCTTCATTGCTCTAATTAAACTAGTTTAATTAGCTAGCGCAGTAGGTTTCCCCAATCTGCAATCACACCCTCTATGATTGAAGTGTAGACATACCCGACATTGGGAGCCTGACATACCCCCATTGTGAAAGAGTATAGTGTAGAAGCACTAGGTGTTGTATTACCATTCAAGTAATTGAAAGAACCATTTTTTTGGGGGGGCGACAGTTTGAACAAGAGGAGATTCAAGGAACTTGGCTTATTTAGCCTAACAAAATGAAGGCTGAGAGAGATAGGATTGTCTCTATAAATACACCAGAGGGATAAATACCAGGGAGGAGGAGGAGGAGTTATTTAAGTTAAGGGCCACTGTTGGTACAAGAACAAATGATATAAACTGGCCATTAACAAGTTTAGGCTTGAAATGATATGAAAGTTTCAAACCATCAGAGGAGTGAAGTTCTGGAACAGCCTTCCAAGGGGAGCAGTGGGGGCAAAATAACTTAATTGGTTTCAAGGTTGAGGTTGACACATTTATGGAGGAGATGGTATGAAGAGATTGCCTACGATAGCATGTGGCCCATCTGCAACTGCTAGTAGCAAATATCCCCAGAGGCTGGAGATTGACACTAGATGGGAAGGGTTGTGAGTTACTGGTGAATTATTTCCCAGGTATCTGGCTGGTGGGTTTTGCCATCATGATCAGGGTCTAACTGATCACCAGATTTGGGTCAGGAAGGAATTTTCCCCCAGATCAGAGTGGGAGAAACCCTGTTTTTTTTTTTTGTTTTTTTTTGCCATGCTCTGCAGCATGAGGCACGGCTCACTTAATGGTTTAAACCAGAGTAAATGGTGGAGTCACTGTAACTCGAAGTCTTTAAATAATGATTTGGAGACGTCAGTAACACAGCCAGAGGTTATGAGTCTATGGCAAGAGTGGCTGGGGGAAGTTCTGCAGCCTGCAATGTGCAGGAGGTCAGAGCAGATGATCACACTGGTCCCTTCTGGTCTTAAAGTCTATGACTCTAGGAGTCCAGATTGTATAGACATTGAGGCCAGAAAACACTGGCACAAAGGCAGAAGGAATATCCTTGGTCAAGATGAATTCACAGCGAATACTGCAATGGCCTTCTGAATACATATATCAAAAACTATAAAATGAGAACAAACTATGTTATACAAATATGAACTAAGTGTGAGGGCAATTGCAGCATAATATTACTCAAGATTAGTTTCAGTTCCTACAATGGCACATTGTGCTATTTTTACTCTTCCTCCAAAAACATTTTATAACTGCTATTGCCCCTGTGGCCATTCTGTATTTGATTAGTTGGGGAGGGATTTTTATTTACAGCACCAAAAATAAATTATTACCTCTACTTTCTCTAACATCCCAGTCCTCCCTTCCTGGCTATTTTCTCCACACTGACTCCTATCGTGAGCTGGCATTGTTAGAGGAAGTGTTAATTCTCACTCAGTAAGGTGTATGGAGTCCCACTGTTTAATTTCAGAAACAACGCTGACTCTCTCCTCTCACCTGGGTGCCAGTTCCTTTGATGAAAGAAGAACAGGAGTACTTGTGGCACCTTAGAGACTAACAAATTTATTTGAGCATAAGCTTTCGTGCTCAAATAAGTTTGTTAGTCTCTAAGGTGCCACAAGTACTCCTGTTCTTTTTGCAAATACAGACTAACACGGCTGCTACTCTGAAACCTTCCTTTGATGACTGACCAAACTGGTTGATCAGTTTGCGGAAGGCAGTAGTTTACATTGCACATCAGTGCTGATGTCAACTATACACTACAGCTGGCTTGAAATTTTTAGCTGAAACATTTTTTCAGCAAAAAAAAATGCTATTTTCATTTAACTGGAAATACTTCAGATAATGTGTCTATTTTGACAAATATTCCCATGGAAAAAATATTCTGACGCAAAATTTTTGAATTTCAAAAAGAATTTTTTTCTCAATAAAACTTTTTAGGAAATTTCTATTTGTGGGAAATTTTGAAAATAGTTGGTTTTGGTCCAAACTGGACTGAAAACAAATTTTAAAATGTCAAAATTTTCCTGGCACTGGAAATTCCAAGTTTTGGCCAGCTTTATACACTATTGCTGTCTGCATAATTCATTTTCCACATCTGAGGAATAATATCTAAAATACCTTTATTTAAATGCATATCAGAGGGTCCTAAAATCCTTCACAAATATTTAAATCTCACAACATCACTGTGAAATAGTCACATATTATATCACTTTAAAGAGCTTAAACAGGCAGGCAGAGGTTGAGTAACTTGTTCAGGGTCACACGATAAGCCAGCGAGAGAGCTGTAAATAAAACTCCTCCCAGTCACCTGCTATAACTACTTGACCACACGACTCTTCTTTAAAAAATGAAGGGTAAAGATTGTTGTTCAAGGTAGCAGATGGCCGTTCCCTATGTCAACAATAAGGTTCTTAGCTCATGATAGACTGAAGTTCCATATTTGTAATATCTCCTTTTGAGCAGCCTGCTTAGACCAACTAAAAATATTTATCAAGGTCAGGATCTGTCAATATGATGTGGTTTTGGAAGCCTTGACCTGATCCCATTTAATTAATATAGCAGCTTGCAGTCAAGAAACATCCAATTAAGGCACTGGACAAGCATAACTCTGCCCCCTCACTGGCTCCCCGCATGATGCCATGAGGGGAAAAATCTGACATGTTTAAAAATCAGTTTTTATCTGTTCAAGGACCACAAATACAAAAGTGCCTTCATCTTAATCATATGGTTATTTTACAGCATCACAACAGGGCAAGAACAACAAGGAGTCTGGTAGCACCTTAAAGATTAACAGATTTATTTGGGCATAAGCTTTCGTGGTTAAAAACCTCACTTCTTCGGATGTGAGGTTTTTACCAACGAAAGCTTATGCCCAAATAAATCTGTTAGTCTTTAAGGTGCCACCAGACTCCTTGTTGTTTTTGTAGATAAAGACTAACACGGCTACCCCCTGATACTTAACAGGGCAAGGTTAACATTGTTTGGGTTTAACTGTGTCTCCACACTTTAACCTTTGTGGATTCCTTTTAACTGTAGCCTTTATTGAATTTCCTGGGTTTAAAACACTTGGGTCCAGGATCACTACAACATCCCTATAATGTCTTTTACCCTCAAATCACTAATACATATTCCCAATCTTAACTCCATTTTACCAGTTTTTGTCTCTCAGAATACAAAAGTATGTGAGATTACCATAATGCATTCTAAACTACTGAACTATTGTAAGTAAGGTGAACATTTCTCTGAAGTTTTTACTGATCCAGGTATTGTGTTCCCAGCCCTCCACAAAGTCATCAGTTGTTAGAAATATCACTTGATAAAAGGATACAATGTAGACAGATTAAACATTGATATACACCACTGTCAACATACTGTGAGGCATTATAAACCCTTTAATTCTCAATCACAGAAGGAAACATTTGGGAATGAAAACAGACCAATAGTGCGTCACACACAATTTGGCATTGGGGACTTTATGTATTATGGCTTCCATATGTCTCAGCCTACTAAATACATTCTTAATGACAAGCTCCTGTTGAGAGAAATCTGCACAGTAGCTTGGGAATTCTATCTAAAGGAAAGTTATTTTGTTCAGATTTGTCCTGAACCTTGCCTCAGTGCTACTTCTGGATGTTCTGGGAGCCTCCTAGGTGTCACAAAAGGGAATAAAATAATCAGGGGAAATAATAATGTCAGGGGAAATAAATCACTGACTTTATGACTCAGGATCTGAGCCCCCCAAAAATTGAGGACCTACCCTAGTCTGAGTGGTTCATCAGGCCCTGAGGCACATCAGGATCAATTACCTCTTTTGTATGTTGGCACAAGAAATTTCATGCACCTGGCCTTTAAATGAGTGCATTTGGTGCAGTTCTTCCTCAGACCTCTCTAATAAGGAATGCTTTTTATTCTTCAAGACTAAACTTAACGGCATCAAAGATTCTTAAGTATCATCATTCTTGGCACTGAGACCTGTGGAGCAGAATTATCATCAATGCTGAATCAGACTGCTCAGAGAGAATTCATCTGCAACCTCCTCTCCTGCTCTGAGAGAACTCCGCAGATGAACGTGGCAGAAATTGAACAGGCCTGAGTAGAATGGCCTTTGCCGAATCAGGTGGAGCAAGTAGGTGTGTTGGCTGGAATATAAGGACGTACCATATGGCACATCCTTGTATCAAGATCTCTTCTCCAGGTTAGCCATCTTAAATGACCCACTGACCCAACAAGAAATTACTAATCTACCCTCCGCACTAAATTCTGTAAGAACATATTTCAAGAGATTATTCAGAAATATCATATAAAATGAAAAAATACATGTTTCTGCAAACTACAGCTGATAGAAGGAAAGAGAGGAAACGGGGCGTATGGATTTTTTTATAACCCGTGAGGGGGATGGATCTTTTATAACCTGTCAGAACATTCAGATCCTTCAACTGAGATGTTCATTCCCCCTAAGAGTTATTTGTATGCAATTGTTCTGGGACTCCCAAGGCACAGCCTGAGATTCCTACAGTGGGGGATGTACAGAAACAGTTCCCCATAAAGGAGAAATGGCTTCACCTTCTGTTGTATGACTTAGAAAAGAAATTAAATACAGTTGTAAGCTAAAAGCAAAATTTCCTTACTTCTGGAATGTCAATGACATGATTTTCCTACACAACATCTGTGATAAAATTCAGTTTGAAACCCCATTATAAAGAGTCAAGTTATAAACATTACTTTTCTGCTTACAGAGTCCTGTGAAAAGCAATCATGGTATTACTGTCAACCGTGGTAAAAGTAATCTAACAAATATCCTCTGTGCTTTCCTTTTTATTACGGTGTTGCAGCAGTGATGCTATATACTGTAGTTAAGGTCGAGATGGCCATTCCACTCTAAGCCCCTATTTTCAGAGGCTTTCAATTTTCTTTAAAAAAATTACCTTTTGGGATGAAATTTGTTGTGCTTGTTCAGCCCATAGGTGATATTTTTTGTGCGTGTGTGGGGAAGTTGGTAGTATATCTTTTCAACTATTTGAGTTATCAGACCAAGAAAATGTTTTTGGTTTTAAATATATTGTTAAGATATTTTTGCACTCAGATAATTCCAAAATATTTTCATTTTTAAAATTTCACTCCATGTGCGTATTGTGCATTCATGAATACATGCTTCACTCTTTTGGGGGGTGGGAGACAGACTGTCAAGATCTGCCTGCGTGGATCAGACTGCTGGACTGGAGTCTCAGTTAGCCACCTGTGAGCTAACAAGATTTTTACTTTAAAAATTAGGGCTGGGCCAAAATCAGAACTATTTATCTAATGACCTTCAACTTAGGGGGAGTGAGGGATGGAGAAAGGGAAAGTTTGTTGTTGTAATATGGGACTTGGATACGAATCGCCTTTCGTTTCATATTAGTTTAAAAAAATAAAACCCGTACTGATGAACTGTATTTTGCACAGAAAAGAAAGAGGGGGGAGCAAAAAATACAATTAGCCCAAATAATTGTACATCACCACAAATATCCAACTTTGTGGGCTGGCTATTGTGGTGTTATATTTCTATACACTCCATATGCTGACCCCTTCAAAGGCAAGTGGCAAAAATCTCACAATCATGGTTAAAAATCTATAGTTACTTCTATTTCTTGAGGCTCCATCCTGCCAAGTGATGCATTTCCCATGCTCTTTCCAGCATGACTCATCCAAGGATCCTCAGTACACTAAAGCTGTACCACATCAGAACCTGCTGCTGTAGTCCATAGGCAGATGTGGATTTTGGCTGCCTATGGAAAGTCGGGCAAGGCCCAGTTCCATAATAAACATGCTGCGCTAAGGATTTTACTTTACATTAGCATCATTTCCATACACTACTCTAGATTTCATTTCCTGTTCACCTTATGTTCACTTTTATTCCCATGTATCTGCTTATTGTACATTAGAAAAGTAAAACTGACAAAAATATAGATATTTCATATGTCAAGGTATATGTTGAAATCCTATACTATTAAATGCCTGACAGATATAATACTATAGAGTACTCTGTCAAGACACTACCCCATGTTGGATAATCTGACCCCGAAGACTGGTAGATAGTCAAGATATAAATTGTCTCCTAAAACCACACATCTTTCTTTACTCTTATTTAAATTGCAAACTCACATTACTTTGACTGTCTGCATCACTGCTTTAATTTCCTTCTGCTTTACCTCTTGTTCTAGATTTTGCCCAATCTTCTTGCCTTGTTTGTACTTAGTCTCTTTCTCCTCTGCATCATGATCAGTAGAACTGGAGTCACAGGCCCAAGTTCCTTGGAGGGACTGTTAATGAGGGGATACTAGAAAAACAGCGAGCATGGGGAATTAGGCTGGAAGCAAATCACTCACAAGGACAGAGAATGCACAGGCTTTAATAAAGTTCCACGTGTTCAATTTAACATGCATTGAGTTTCATTATTTGTTAATGAAATATCCCCCACCCTGCACCTGAAATTACCTCCCTCTTGCAGTATATCAAACTACCCTCAAAACTCACTCCTGTTCAGTGTTCAACAGCTGATATCCACTCCATTACTGATTACTCCTTCTCTTTCCCTATCTTTACTAAAACAAAAAACACCAACAACCCCTTGCAAGCTGTACAGACAAATTAATACAAATGGATTGTATTTGTTGAATCACTTGTCCCATTTTTAACTCATCCTGTCTCTGCCAGTTCCATTCAAAGTGGTTCCCATTACTGTAGTATCTGAACACCTCCCAATTTTTTAATCAACACACTGTGAGGAAGGTCAGACTATTATTCCAATTTTATAGATGGGGAACTGAGGTATAGATAGAATAAGTAACTTGCCCAAGGTCACATATGAAGTCTGTGGCAGAATAACAAATTGAAGCTGGGTCTCTGGAGTCTCAGACTAGCACACTAGACTATTTAGAACAGGGGTTCTCAAACTGGGGCCAGGGCCGGCTCCAGCATTTCTGCCGCCCCAAGCAAAAAAAACCTGCCATCGGCGGCAGCAATTGAAAGAAAGAAAAAAAGCTGCGATCGGCAGCGGCAGTTCAGCGGCAGGTCCTTCACTCCTAGAGGGAGCCCTGAATTGCCACAGGTGCCGCCCCTCTCCCTTGGCTGCCCCAAGCACCTGCTTGTTAAGATGGTGCCTGGAGCCGGCCCTGACTGGGGGTTAGGACCCTGTGGGGTCGCGAGGTTATTACATGGGGGGTCATGAGCTGTCAGCCTCCACCCCAAACCCCACTTTGCCTCCAGCATTATAATGGTGTTAAATATATTAAAAAGTAACAGAAGGTCCTGTGGCACCTTTGAGACTAACAGAAGTACTGGGAGCATAAGCTTTCGTGGGTAAGAACCTCACTTCTTCAGATGCAAGTAATGGAAATCTCCAGAGGCAGGTATATATCAGTGTGGAGATAACGAGGTTAGTTCAATCAGGGAGGGTGAGGTGCTCTGCTAGCAGTTGAGGTGTGAACACCAAGGGAGGAGAAACTGTTTCTGTAGTTGGATAGCCATTCACAGTCTTTGTTTAATCCTGATCTGATGGTGTCAAATTTGCAAATGAACTGGAGCTCAGCAGTTTCTCTTTGGAGTCTGGTCCTGAAGTTTTTTTGCTGTAAGATGTGCTTTTTACATCTGCTATTGTGTGGCCAGGGAGGTTGAAGTGTTCTCCTACAGGTTTTTGTATATTGCCATTCCTGATATCTGACTTGTGTCCATTTATCCTCTTGCGTAGTGACTGTCCAGTTTGGCCAATGTACATAGCAGAGGGGCATTGCTGGCATATGATGGCATATATAACATTGGTGGACGTGCAGGTGAATGAGCCGGTGATGTTGTAGCTGATCTGGTTAGGTCCAGTGATGGTGTTGCTGGTGTAGATATGTGGGCAGAGTTGGCATCGAGGTTTGTTGCATGGGTTGGTTCCTGAGTTAGAGTTGTTATGGTGCGGTGCGTGGTTGCTGGTGAGAATATGCTTAAGGTTGGCAGGTTGTCTGTGGGCGAGGACTGGCCTGCCTCCCAAGGTCTGTGAAAGTGAGGGATCATTGTCCAGGATGGGTTGTAGATCACTGATGATGCATTGGAGAGGTTTAAGCTGAGGACTGTAGGTGATGGCCAGTGGAGTTCTGTTGGTTTCTCTTCTGGGCCTGTCTTGTAGCAGGAGGCTTCTGGGTACACGTCTGGCTCTGTTGATTTGTTTCTTTATTTCCTTGTGTGGGTATCGTAGTTTTGAGAATGCTTGGTGAAGATCTTGTAGGTGTTGGTCTCTGTCTGAGGGGTTGGAGCAGATGCGATTGTACCTCAGTGCTTGGCTGTAGACGATGGATCGTGTGGTGTGACCGGGGTGGAAGCTGGAGGCATGAAGGTAGGCGTAGTGGTCGGTGGGTTTTCGGTATAGGGTGGTGTTAATGTGGCCATCGCTTATTTGTACGGTGGTGTCCAGGAAGTGGACCTCCCGTGTAGATTGGTCCAGGCTGAGGTTGATGGTGGGGTGGAAGCTGTTGAAAGCATGGTGGAATTCTTCCAGGGTCTCCTTCCCATGGGTCCAGATGATGAAGATGTCATCAATATAGCGGAGGTAGAGAAGGGGCATGAGTGGACGAGAGCTGAGGAAGCGTTGTTCCAGGTCAGCCATAAAAATGTTGGCATATTGTGGGGCCATGCGGGTGCCCATAGCGGTGCCACTGGTCTGGAGGTATATATTGTCACCAAATTTGAAATAATTGTGCGTGAGGATAAAGTCACAGAGCTCAGCAATAAGTTGTGCTGTGTCATCATCAGGGATACTGTTCCTGACAGCTTGTATT
Organism: Chrysemys picta bellii; assembly: GCF_011386835.1. Taxonomy (NCBI): domain Eukaryota; kingdom Metazoa; phylum Chordata; order Testudines; family Emydidae; genus Chrysemys; species Chrysemys picta. The sequence goes on along the minus strand of NC_088791.1, from coordinate 85,231,143 downwards.
CCATCTGTATGTGGGATGTTTGTGTAGAGAGCCTCAACATCCATGGTGGCTAGGATGGTGTTTTCTGGGAGGTCACCAATGCATTGTAGTTTTCTCAGGAAAACTACAGGACCCTCTGTTGCTTTTTACAGATTCAGACTAACACATTTATGGGGGGGGGGTCGCACTCAGAGGCTTGGTATGTGAAAGGGGTCACCAGTAGAACCACTGATTTAGAAGATTTAGCTGGCAGAAAAATTAAGTTTGGGGGTCTGAAATCCTTCCCAAAGCACCAGTTACACTGTACAAAAAAAAATCTGTAGACAAATACCTTTTCAACATAACAATCAGCAGAATTTGTTTAATGGTGTGGAAGATTTTGTGAAGTCATACGGATACAAAGATGAATTACATTGGATTTCCTTTCCATTATCTGCAAGAGGTGTTGCAAGTTTTGTGGGTTTAAAAAACACATTACTGTAAAGAGAACTGAATATTGTATGTAATTATTTTAAATATATATTATATGTTCTTTGTGTTTGAATATTTCTGCCCCTTCTCTTTCTGCCTCAGAACATATGAAAACGAAATGTGAAAGTGAAACATTTTACTGTAATTAAATAAAACTAAGATTGCTATTATTAAGAAAAACAGGAATTAGAATGAAAAACTTAGAAAACAGGTTTCTTGTCAGTAACCCTTTCAAAAATTCACACAAAAATATCAGAAGTAACTTTTTGAGACACTGGATTGGTTTTGTTAAGATGACTCTCACTTGAACATGTTGGGCATATTTCTAGCTGTTTTATACCAAATGTATTGAAAATACCTTAGAACTTACACATTGTTAGTTTAAGGGCTTGTCTAGGAGTCTATGAGACACAGGAAAATTAATTAACAATGGAAATTTAACTAAACAAATTCAGACCACTGTTATCCTAAATGGGAGTTCTCACACACGGGTTTAATGTAATTTAACTAATCTACTTTAAAATCTCATCTTTAGTTAATTTTGATTAACTTTTCCTGAGTGTCCCCAGGTACACAAGCCTTAATAGGTATTTTACTAACAAATAAAACCAAGAATGCAAACAGGCCACATAATATACACTGCATTCAGGGTCCTACAACCCTAAACTCGGACTTCAGTGCTTGCTAGCCCACTCCCTGATGGAGAGGACAAAGTGTAATACAAAATCAGCTTTTGTAGAGCTTAGCCCTTCTGAGCTGCTCCATATCTCCTCTCCTCCAAAATAATGTTTCAGAAGCTTGATGGCTCCTCCAGCCCTGGCAATGAAGGTGTAGGCAGGATTAGAGTAGTCAAAGGATTGACAGGACAACCCAGGGGACATAACTGGCATCCATTTAGCTGGGGTTGTACTGTACTATAAATGCACTGTTGCATCTTTGTTGAGAGAGAAACAGATTCCCAAAGTGTTTGGGGTGGGGGAGGCTAAAATTTGATTTAGAGTTCAACAACATTTGTAATAAAATATATATACTTATTTTCTTTTCCATATTATGTAAAACTTTCATACACATATATATGTTTAACTGTTTTAATCCAATGACGGGGAAAAACACATACAAATTGTTGGGACAAATTCTGATCTACGTTAAACACATTGATTTCAGTTTTCAGAGTAGCAGCCGTGTTAGTCTGTATCCGCAAAAAGAACAGGAGTACTTGTTAGTCTCTAAGGTGCCACAAGTACTCCTGTTCTTTTTATTGATTTCAGTGAGGTTGAACAGATGTGAGAGCAGAATTTGGCCATCACATTTTGGGTAGGTAATCTACAACTCTGTGATGTATGTATTTTAGTGATGATAAACTCTTCAGAGTAGGGACCTTGTTATATTCTAGATTTGGATGTCACCATGTATATTTATAGTTCTATATATTATATTTATATATATATTTATATATATGAGGAGAATATTTAATGACACTGGTTTCTGAATCAAAGAAATGGCCTCAACCTCCTTCTAAATCTGAAACTGAATCAGACCCTTTTCTGATGTTCAAAAGGATTTAGGCAATTTACAGCAAAACAGCAAAAAATCCATAGGACTGTTTCTGGCTTAGGAAAACTCGCATCTAAAGACCTTTTGTGAATGTAGCTAATGAAAACAATGGACCTTCATTTCCGAGTCATCCTTAAAGATTCCCTTACAAAAACTTGCAAAGAGCTCAGTCTCATTTGCAATCCTCTCAGAGTTTAAATCCTCAGGGTAGAGGCTTGTTAAGTTCCAGGTGCGTCTCTTTAGGTCTTCACTGCTGAGACTTTTCAGTTTCTCACCCCTCAAAACAGCAAACCATTTTCCAACTCCTTTGTACTTATGCATCTTATTGTCCAATTGTGTTAATATGATGTCTGAGACGGGGTTGAAAACCTCATCTTCAAAAACTTTTTGGGGATCTGGGGGCTTCTCATCATTTCCAAGTTCAGGTGGCATTACTTTCCTCCTTCAAGACAGTTTCTCTCTGAACTGCATGGATATTCCTAACATTTCAGTCTGTGAAGCAGCAGCTTCCTTACATGCAACAAAACAAGACCATAATTCTGATAAAGTATCTTAAAGGCCACCAGATAAACTGTGATCTATCTGAATGTCAAGATCAGGACTCTGCAATTTGTTTGCTCGCAATGTTAATTTTTGATAACATACCACATCCCGGCCAAAACAAGAAACAAAATCTTTGAAATGTTTTGTTTGCAAGTTACCAGCTTCCAACTTAAGTTCTGGCATAAGACTCCATGAAGCCTTGATCTCATATAAAGGAACAAGAACATCCTCAACCTGATTTCATAGCGGACAGATTGACTCTATCCCTTGCTGACCATCCTGTCATGCTTTGGCATTTTAATGTAATGCTAATGTGCTTTTTTAACACATCCCAACCACTAGTAGAAGTGGAAAACAGGGTATATTTTTTTTAAACAATTCCAAACAATGGACCAAATTGTGAAACAACCATTACAGCAGCTTCTCCAACAAGACTGAGTGAGTGGGCAGCACATGGGATGAAAGATGCATACTGATTTACCTGCTGCATTTGATTTTGAACACCTTTGTTTGCTGCAGCCATGTTAGCTCTGTTGTCACAGATTTGTCCCCTGCAATCAATATCTAAACCATATTTTTTCAGCTTCTCTAAAATAACCTCCATAATAGCCGCACCAACACAGGGGAGGGTATCAATGAAATCTACAAAGCATTAATTTGTGTTCCAAACACACTATTTGAGGTCTGGAAAGGGTCCCCTGACCATTCCATTTGGGGCAGTAAACAGACAAGGAGAAGGCCTCAGGACAGAAGAAAATAACAAGAAGTTAAAAAAGGGGGGGGGGCTTTTATGGACCTAGGCTAAATTCCACTGGACTCATTTGAACTTCTCTTCACATGTCCCTGTGCCAATGTCATCATTCCAGCGACTCTGACTGCTGTGCTAACCCACCAATGAGGAGACCATGAGGTCACACAATATCAGTAGAAAAGAGAAACACAGTCACTTACTTACTTTTTATAGAACTTCTCTTCCTCATAGGATGCTGTTTGTGTCCATACGTCATGCTGCAATATATTTGATTTTTCACTATATGTAGATTACAAAATATAAATTCAATACAAAATGAAATTCAGTCAATAGACTGATATCATTTTTATGCCAGGCAGGCCAAAAACTTGTCATTATTTTGCATCTGTCATGGGAAATTATCAAGGTATTGTGGTGTTTCTTAGCACCAGTGCACCTTATAAAATATTAATAATATAGCACAATTGGGAGCAACCATTATAGTTAAAGTTGCATGTGTTGCCTTTCTAACTCCTCTTAAATGACTTTAACTTAGGGTACGTCTATACCCAGCCGCTAGCTTGGCGGCTGGCAATCGAACTTCTGGGTTCGACTTATCGCGTCTTGTCTGGACGCGATAAGTCGAACCCGGAAGTGCTCGCCGTCGACTGCGGTACTCCAGCTCAGCGAGAGGAGTACCGCGGAGTCGACGGGGGAGCCTGCCTGCCGCGTGTGGACCGAGGTAAGATCGAACTAAGGTACTTCGAACTTCAGCTACGTTATTCACGTAGCTGAAGTTGCATACCTTAGTTCGATTTGGGGGGTTAGTTAGACCAAGCCTTACCTTTCATGCTGAAATTTTCCTTGCCAAAAGTAAACACTTTTGTAAAATCTGAGCAAAATTCAAATGTTTCAGCCATTTCTGAGTAGGAGCCGAGTGAGAGAAAGTACATTTTCCCCATAGCAAAAAAAAATAATAATAATCTTTGGCTTTGGTGGTTTTGTTTTGTTTTTTTAAACACAGCTCTGCAGCCCAAATGGCAAATGATAGAAAGTTGAAATTCGACAGGAATATACTCCTCACATAGGAGAAGTACTTTACTCAATAGCTTCTTCTTCCAATTGGCTGCTGGCTTCACCTCCCTCCCTCACAGTCTCTTAACTTCAGTCACATTCGATTGCCTTACATTCCCCCTTTTTCTCCCCATTCTTACATCCCCTCACTCATGCTTGCCCTGTACTTTGTTTTACTGTATTTTTGTTTAGCTAAAGTGAAAAGCCTCCCAAAATTATTTCAAACAAACAAATATCCAATCAATCAAAAGGAAAAAATGTAGGACCAACATGTTGGCAAATCATTACTCCACTTTTATTTTATTATTATTTATATCCTTTACCCAGACTCTCTGTCTTGTCTATTTCAATTGTAAGATCTTCAGGGCTCTGTAGTATTATTTATAAAGGCTTTATTACATATAATGTTTAACCATGCCCCACGGTGCAAGAAAATGAAACCAATGACTTTCTCTGCTTCATTTTTCAATTGCACAATGTCTTTTGCAACCCAAATATTAATCTATGAGAATAACAAGCGCTATATCTGACAAAAATTCACAATTTAGTTATTAACGGGTCAAAGTACTGTATAATACACCACTATATTTTTTTCTGTCTTTTATTTCACTACCTTATAAACTATATCCCCATCCCAAGGAGGGCCAGTCCTATATCATCCACCCCATCTACACTATATTTTGCCCATGCTAGGAAACAATTGTCAATTTTTTTAAGTGATTTCTGTTAACCAACTGTCACAACCTGATTAGGTCAAGAGGAGCAATTCTGTTAGCATTATCCTAAGTTAGTGACAAGGAGAGAATCTTGAAAGCAGCTAAAGACATAGGAGAAATTAGTTACTGAAGGCATACAATATTGTTTTCCCCAGATCCTTTTTTTCAGCTTGGAAAAAAGACGACTAAGGAGGGGATATGACAGAGGTCTATAAAATCATGACTGGTGTGGAGAAAGTAAATAAGGAATAAGGAAGTCTTATTTACTCCTTCTCATAACACAAGAACTAGGGGTCACCAAATGAAATTAATAGGCAGCAGGTTTAAAAACAAAGAAAAGGAAGTATTTTTTCACACAACACACAGTCAACCCGTGGAACTCCTTGCCAGAGGATGTTGTGAAGTCCAAGACTATAACAGGGTTCAAAAAAGAACTAGGTAAGTTCATGGAGGATAGGTCCATCAATGGCTATTAGCCGTGATGGGCAGGGATGGTGTCCCTAGCCTCTGTTTGCCAGAAGCTGAGAATGGGCGACAAGGAATGGATCACTTGATGATTACCTGTTCTGTTCATTCCCCCTCTGGGGCATTTGGCATTGGCCACCCTCGGAAGACAGGATACTTGGCTAGATGGACCTTTGGTCTGACCCAGTATGACCGTTCTTATGTCTCGAGCACAATTACAAAAGCCTGGCAAAATTAATTCATGCCAATTAAATGGGTATTTGATGAGATAGTAGTAGTGATGGCCATATTATTCCAGCAAAACTCCATGTCATCTATTAGGAAAACATCTACCTTCTGGGACATTATTTTTGCTATGTCTCTGATAGGCAAGAGGTAAAAGTCAATAGGATTTAGGCTCATAAGTCTCCTAGGCACTTTTAAAAATATTACCCAAGATCCGTAAAGCCAACCAATTCAGTTCTCTTGTATTCTAAGACGATGATGCAACTGAAATGCATATATCTTAACTGTTACCCTAATCAGGATCTGTACTGGATTTCAATTCCCCTAACTATCAGATTCCTCATCTTGCAGCCTATCCTACAGTGTTGTGACCTCTTTTCTTTCTAATCAAACTAGTCTATCATTATAGTTGGAATGCAATGCACAGAGAGAATATCTTTAGAAGTTCCCTTGTTGGTCAGTGTAAGAGAGTAAGTTTTAATGGTTAATTCAGTATCTGACATTTATACTGAAGACAACCAGAGTTTTTCTGTATTTTGAATGAAATTATTTTTAAGCCATCTGTGGTAATTAATTATACATGTGCCAGAGGGATCCGATCGATGTTCAACTTCTGAATTATTACCACTATCCCAGCTGTTCCGCGGTTTCTGCTTTTTTATTAATAATCAATAAAAAGTATTTAGGAAAAGATTTTGATACTCTTCTAGAGATCTGGAGGGTAGCCCATCCTGTGCCTATCTTTAAACAAAATCTGATAGGGAATATCATAAGAATTATAGACCAGAGAGCCTGGTAATACTGGATAAATTAGGTGAAACGATAACTAAAAAGACAGAATGAAACACTCAATGAACATTATATAATAGTAGGCTTGCAAGGATTCGATTTTAGCAGTAAATATTCATTTCACCATACATGGACAAACCAACAAAAATATTTCCATAGATGATAATAGAAATTTTTAAAGGGCAACGTAAGAAAAATGCTTCTGGAAATCTTCTTAGAGTTTAATTTAAGGATATTTACTTTGTATATTTTGATATGTGATGTTAACAATTTGTTTTAGCAGTTATTAAAATTTGACTTTTTGAAACTCAATGTCTATTCTCATTAAATAATTAGACTGATCCCCACATTGCCAGTCCCCGTTCTAATTTCCCAGAAAAATTTAAATCAATCAAAACTGAAAAAAATGCTTAAAATAAAATTTGGTATTATCTGTTGAAAGAATAAAGGAGTAAAAATTGACTTCTGCAAAGCCTTTGTAATAGGGACAAACCAGTATGACTTGTGTAAACAAAAATTGTATCATTCCGATCTTTCAGAATTCTTTGTACGATTCACAAAATTTATAAAATAACAAAATTATTCAAACTAGAAGAGACACTGAGAAACTCTAGAAGGACCTAAAAAAGCTAGTGGACTTGGTAACATAATGGCAGAAGAAATGATTGCACACAACTGAAAAGTTGTGCATGCTAGGAGGAACAATTGGATTTTAAATAAGTTATAAAGCTCAAGAAAAATATTTAGGCATCGCTGTGAACAGTTTAATCAAAGTATCTGTTCAATGAGCTCCAATAGTCAAGAACAAACAAGATGAATAATTGTATTAAGAAAGCAATAAAGAAAAAACTGAAAAAATTATAATGGAGTTCTCTAAATCAATATTCACCCTCACTTTCAATATGGGGCATTGGTCAGCCCTTCCCAAAAATAACATACAACAGCAGAAATGGGAAAAGTCCAAAGATGAACAAGTAAAGTATCTAGAGACATGGAAAGACTTCCTTTGAAGACATCTTAAAAACATGAGGACTATTTATTTAAGAAAGCAGATGAACAAGGGGTAACAACAACCATATACAAAACAGAGTATGATACAAAGGTGGTGAATAAGGTGACTGTACTTAAACTCAAATAATACAAGAACAAGAGGAGTTGTAGCCGTGTCGGTCCCAAGAGATTAGAGAGACAAGACGGGTGAGGTAATATCCTTTATTGGACCAACTTGCTTGTCTCTCTCACCAACAAAAGTTGGTCAAGTATAAGATATTACATAACTCTCACCCTGTCCCTCTACGAGAACAAGGGGTCACTCAAAGAAATTGAAAAGGCGATAAATATAACAAAAGGATTAAAGAAAAAAATTGCTGTTTTTTAAATACAAAACTGTTAACCCGTGCACTCACTGCAACAAGATGTTATTGAGGCAGAATTTAAAAAAATTAGAAATTTATATTGATAAAAATACCTGCAGTCTCATTAGATAGTATGAACACTTATAAAGGATATAGCCCTCATGCTTCAGTTGAGAAGCCAACCACTAAAAGCCTTCAGCTGGGAAGAAATTCTTCCCACGAGCATGCTATTGCCTAATTGTCCATTACCAAGGTTTTACTCCTTCCTCTGAAGACACAGTTTTGTGCAGAATACTAGACTAGACAGCTTACTGGTCTGATCTACTATGGTAATTCCTACATTCAAAATACAAAAAGGAGGGCTCAACTCCTTTTTTCATTAAAATCATACACTGTAAGACAAAGTGATTGATATCTTTGAAAACTAGTCACGATGTGCCACTGGCTGGCTGGGGTGTGCTAAATGAAGGGAAAAGGACAAGGCAAGGGAGCAATCTGACAACAGGGAAGAAGATTGTAACAAATTAAAGAATTACTTAAAGCGTTATATTTGTAAATGCTTTGCTGTAAGCAAAGCTAATTGCAAGTGGTTAATGGTCCTGTGTTTCTGGGGCAAGATAGAAAAAACCTAAATTGATATTACTTTACTAGATGTTTACAGGATAAAGTTTCTTACATATAAAACTCTACAATTAAATAAAAATGCTAACTCTTAAAAGTTGATAAAAATCAGTAAGTTGATAAAGAAAATGAGTTTTCCTTTTAAGAGCACTGCTCAGTAGAACATACTTTTAGTGACATGCATCAAGCAGAAACAAGGAAGATCATGAATCCTTGCTCTTCAGCCGGCCTTCTTATTTAGGTCAAACTGTATCGAACAAATGCATTTTAAAAGATGGTTCATATGGGCAAGCAGCAAAAAGTCAATGAGAAGCTGGAGCAATCCTCAAATGAGCTCTCCTTTTCCTGCTACTTAGAACACAGATTTGCCCATAATTTAGTATTTATCAGTAACTGTCTAGTATATTTTAAAAACTTGATATAAATATCATCCCATTCCATTTGGGTTACTATGGGTATGATGTAGGGTGTTCAGTGACCTGCCTTCTGATGTCCTCCTGTTTTAGACTCCAATGATTTTTCAGAATTCCAGATTCCTACAGTCTTGTATGAAAAACGGCAGATTTTGTTGATGATCCAATGGATTTTTTTAAAATAATTAATTTTAATTAAAATTTTAATAGGAAAAGCACACTTTATTGGACTTTTAGGTCATTTCATATGGATATTTAAACATTTTTGTTGGTAAACTGTTTTGTTGGTATTGATTTTATACATACACTACCTGGGATTTTTATAAAAGCTAAACATAAACTGGAATTCAGGTGTTTTGATTAAGTATTCCCCCTTTAAATGTGCCCCTGATCTTCGCACAGCCAACTCCAAAGAGTGAGGTCTGCATATACGGTGAGGAGAGAAGGAAAAAAGAAAACAGGAGAGAGGTTTCCAGGCCTACTCTCCCCGCCACCCGAACTTAATAATGTCATTGAAGATAAAAAGTTTCTCAAAGTGCCCAACCAAACTTGGAACCTTTTACAGCCTTCCCCAGTGAATCAGTATCATCCCCTCTTGTTAAACAGCAAGAGAGGTTGGTGGAGTTTGTAAAAACTCAAAGCAGCAGGGGTTAGTTATTACTGAACTGATCCCCAAATGGTTGAATTTCACTAAATACAGTATAAACACTGTATAGTTCTTAACAACAGCTCATAAAAATTGAGCTTTAAAAATGTTACGAAACATAAATGGGCATGGAAGTGCTTCAAGAGGATTATGTTTTCTAACATGTCCCTGAATGAAGCCTCTCCATAGTGATCAATTTCAGAAATTAACAGCAAGGCAGGCATGGAAATGTAAAAATATAAAAACTTGAATTGCAGTTTTAAAGTTAACCAAATGATCTGCCTGGATTACAATGCAACTTAACAGAGTATTTGGAGCTCTCACACTGTCCCCATGGTTTGCTCATGCTGAATAATAACAACTTGCTGAAAAGTAGCAAGAGTGTAGCAGCTTGATAATATTTCAAAATTATCGCCGTGACAAGGGTTCTACATTGCATTTTGTTTAGCTATTTACTCATTCAGGTAGGGTGCTTAAATAAACCACTGACATGTAAAATGCTGCTTATGTGAAAGCTTTAAGCAAAGCATTCAGCCTGTAAATGCCATTGTTATTTTTGATCCTGATGTGCCGTTCATAAAATGGTAAAGAGCTAATGTAGATCGCAAGTGACCAGAATATAACACAAAACAAATGCAAATATGGTCACTGTAGGATTAATCAGACTTCTCCAGCATTATAATATAAAACTGCACTACATCATAGTACCCAGTGCCTTATTGAAACCTTTTATTGAGGAAAGAATACCACCACTGAAAAAATGGATTAATCTAACTTTTCCTTCAGTTTCACTCAGCATGTAATATATGTCTCTCAGAATGCAAAATGTCATCTCTCCACATAAATGTTTATAAAATTATATCCCCACTCAAAGAAAATATCAATTTGAAAAAACATTTCCCCAAAGACATGCCAATATGAAAAATTTCCAATGAAAGTAAGTCTGCTTTACAATATATGGTTTTATTCTAAATAATTTTTTCATTTACACACACACACACACACACACACACACACACACACACACACACACACACAAACACAGCTATATTTTTGTTCTTTGTACAGCGCCTAGCACAAAAGGATCCTGGTCCATGACTGGGGATCACAGGCACTATTCTAACACAAATATACAAATAATAAATAAATAATTAATAATGAAGCTGCTTGATAAATGCACTTTATTGAGTACCTCGCCTGTACTTTGTCCACTAATTCATCTTACTTAGGACTTCTTAAACATTTATGGGAAAGTCCACACTGCCACCATTGAAAAAACAACAACTAACAAAACCTAGGAAATTTCTGTGAAGAAATACTTCCTTTTGTTTGTTTTAAACCTGCTGCCTATTAATTTAAGTTGGTGATCCCTAGCTCTTGTGTTATAAGGAGTAAACACTTCCTTATTTACTTTCTCCACACCAGTCATGATTTTATAATGTCTAAGTGATCTTCTCAGAGATCTTTCCTGTCCCACAACAAAGGAAGGCAGAAGACAATGGCTAGGTAAGTGGTATAAGTTAGAGGGTTTTGGTGTTATGGAACATTGATCCATTTTCTATGGGGAGAAAGGGATATGTCACTCAGATGGAAGTAACCCAGTTTGGATGCATCCATCTCAATAGAAAGGGAACTAGTCTTCTCTGGGACAAGCTGGTTACAGTGGTCAGGAGGGCATTAAACTATTAGCAAAAGACAAGGGTAAAGAGAGGGAACAAATGAGCACTCATTTAGAACAAAATCATAAGGCAGAGAACAAAATTAATCAAGACACCAAAGAACATGAACAGAAGAAATTCTTGAATTGCCTAGGTAACAAATAAAAAGAATTGGAATTGATCATTTATTAGCACAAATTCAATCTAGTTAATATTACTGAAACCTGGTGGGAAGATTCACACAATTGGAATGTAAAAATCAATGGTTATAACCTATTTAGGAATGATTGAGTGGACAAAAGGGGAGAAGCAGTGGTATTCTGTATCAAAAATTACATTACCTGTTCCCAAGTCACTGACAGCTCAGAAGAAAATGATCCTGAATACATATGGATCAATGTCCTAACAGATAAAGCACAAGATGGGGTACTAATTGGTGTCTGCTAGAAACCACCAAATCACACTAGGAAATAGAATGACTTGTTCCTTAAGCATCTATCTCTAAAGTGTAGGGGTAAAAAGCTGCATGATCATGGGTTACTTCCATCTGAGTGACATATTCTGGAGGTCTCATGGTGTCAGTACTAAACGTCCTAAGAATTTCTAAATATTATAGATGATAATGTCCTAACTCAAAAAAGTGTTGCATCCAGCATAGGGGAATTCTATATTAGACCTCATCCTGACAAATAATGAGGAAATTATAACAACATTGACAAATAATGAGGAAATTATAACAACATTTTACTAGATGCCAAAAAGCCACAATCATACAATCAGGAAAGAAGATCACACTGGCTAAAACATTAAGCTGGTGTATAGGGGAAGTGAAGGCAGCTAAATATATATATCAAAACTGTGAGCAAGGGGACATTGATAATAAAGAATATAAATTAGAAACTGGGAACTGTAGAAGATTGATAAAGGAAGCAACACGACATAAGGAAAAATCTATGGCCAGCAGAGTTAAGGACAAGAAGGAAGAAAAAGAATCCTAGCAGTGGCATTGTCCATTACTGAACAGAAATGGTACAATCATCAATAACAATGCAGAAAAAAGTATCAGGGGGTAGCTGTGTTAGTCTGTATCTACAAAAACAACAGGGAGTCTGAAGAAGTGAAGTTTTTACCCACGAAAGCTTATACCCAAATAAATCTGTTAGTCTTTAAGGTACCACCAGACTCCTTGTTGTTAATGGAGAAAAAGGCAGAAGTGTTCCATAAATATTTCTGTTTTATATTTAGGGAAAAAGGGAGAATGTAGTCATGTCATCATCTAATGATGGTGATGAAACTCTTTTCATTCCAGCAGTAATCCAGGAGAATGTTAAACAGAAGTTACTAAAAATAGACTTTTTAAAATCAGTAGGTCTGGAAAACTTGCAACCAAAAATTTTAAAATAGTTATCCACGGAGCTCGATTGACCATTAATATTGAAAATCAACAAGTACTGGAACAACTAGGAAAGACTGGAAGAAAGCTAATGTTGTACCAATATTTAAAAAGGTTAAATGAGACAACCTGGGTAATTATAGGACTGTCAGTCTGACATCAATCCCAGACAAAATAACGGAATGGCTGATATGGGACTTGATTAATAAAGAATTAAAAGGAAATTAATATAATTAATGCCAATCAACATGTGTTTATGGAAAATAGATTTGTCAAACTCACTTTTTTATGAGTTTACACGTTTGATTGATAAAGGTGATAGTGTTGATGTAATAGACTTCTATGAGGAATTTTTTTTAAAAGGGTAAACGCGGTGACCTGGGTAATTATAGGCCTGTCACTGTGACATCAATCCCAGGCAAAATAATGGAGTAGCTGACACAGGACTCAATTAATCAAGAATTAAAGGAGGGTAGTGTAATTAATGGAAATAAACATGGGTTTATGGAAAACAGATCCAATTAAAATAACTTAATACCTAATACCTGAATAGCTACCTGGGAAACAAAATTTTAGTATTGGATTCATCAATCTAACAGATAAAGGTATAACATGATCCAATGGCTGTAAATTAATGACAGAAAAATTCAGATTGGAAATAAAGGTGTGACATTTTAATAGTGAGGGTAATTAGCCACTGGAACAATTTACCAAGGCTTGTGGTAGATTGTCCATCACAGGCAATTTTTAAAATCAAGAATGGATGTTTTTCTTGAAGACATGCTCTAGTTCAAACAGGAATTAATTCGGGGAAGCCCTATGACCTGTATTATGCAGGAAGTCAGACAAGATGATCACTGTGGTCCCTTCTGTCCTTATAGTCTGTTAATGGTATAGATAGTAGATCTGGTTGACAAAATGGGTTCTTTTGGCAATAAATTGAGAGTTTCCAGCAAAAAACAATCAACATCTGAAATATTTCAGTTCTCAAATGCTGCCATGGTTCCTCATGGAGTTGTAATTTGAGTACCTCATGCTGCCATTATCCTCTATAGGCCATGCTCTCTGGTTAGACTACATCACCCATGGTACACTCTTGGCGAGGGGAGCCCATGCATCATGGCAGACACTGGCAATTTTGGCGGGGAAGTTCTATGGCCTATATTGTACAGGATGATCACAGTGGTCTCTTCTGGCCTTAGAATCTATGAATTACCACAGTGCATCCTGGGAAATGTAGTCTGGTTGGGGATCCCAGAACATAAAGGAAAATGGGAGCATGAAGCATACAATTTCCCTGAGGTGCCACCACAACATTTCAGATGATTTTTTTTTTCATTTTTTGGATGTTGAATTTTTCAACAAATAATCTAAATTATCATCAGTCGAAAATCATGTTGACCAGTTAGCAAATTATCCAGCATCTGATAAAGATTGAGGTTCAGATGAGGATTGGCTGCAGAATCAACACACATAACAAAGTTTACAATTTTATGTTGGTAAAGCAACCAGAAGAAAACATAACGGTTATTTTTGTCTGCCTTTACTGAGGAACTATGCTTGAGATCCATCACTCATGTTTGCAATCTGGAAGTCTCATTGAATCACTGGCTGCTTTTGGATCTTCATGTAGCAGCAATGGCTGGGATACATGCCTCTGCCCCCTCACCCATTAGTTTCCTCGTGAGAAGGTTGCTAACTTTTTTTTTTCAGATGTGGCTCTTGTTAAAGTAATGCATGTTTTTATCATCTCAGGACTGGATTACTGTAACATATCGTAAACTGAGTTACACCTAAAAATTATACAGAAACTTCGCTTATTACAGAACACAGTTCCCTATTTGCTTAGTAGCGCTCCCTTAGGGGAGAATATTACTAGGGTGCAGTACTTCCTATTTGTTTCTGGGTGTGATTCAAGGTAGTAGTTTTAACCAATGAGGCCCTAAATGGTTTGGATCTTGGCTTCCTTAAAGACTGCCCCTCTTTAAATCTGTTTGGCTTTACCACTAATTGAAATCAGTCAAACAGTTCCAATGAGGAGGTTACTTACCTGTAACAGGAGGTTCTTTGAGATGGGTGGTGCCTATCTGTATTCCACAGAGGAATGCATCCATGTGCCATGCAACCGGAACCGGAGAATTTGTAGTCCGTTGGTCTGCACATGCACCCTTGATCCACCTCATGGTTTTGTCCGATGTGATAAAGGGTGGGGCAGACTGACCGCGCTCTCAGTTCCTTCTCCACCACAAATCGAATAGATCCACAGCAGAGGAGAAGCAGGCTAGGAAGTGGAATACAGGTAGGGACCATACATCTGTAGGCACCAACTCAGTGAGGAGCCCATAGTCAGGTACTTCCTTCCCTCTGGGAGTGTCCAAGTTTGTTGACCTATGAGGCATGCTGCAAGGTATACGCTCTCAGACTTTTGAAAAAGTGGTGGGTTGAATAAAAGTATGCTACCAAAATAAAAGTAGTCCTCTGTCAACTAGAAGTATGCAGCAACACTGCAGGCGGAAGGGGTAGGGAGGGGACCCTACTTGCTCTGGCCCAGGGTTCCACAAAACCCTAATCCGCCTCTAATTAATATTAAAACTGGAAAAATAAAAGGCCTGAAATCCCTTAAAGAGAAGATACATCTCCTTTTCAAAATATACACTAAAAATTTTTGTGGTAAGAGAAAGTTTCTGGTGTAGAAGGACTACATTTCTGTGATTCCCATTTCTATTTTCAATTTGCACTCATTTTAGAGACTATAAAGAATAATTTACCTCATCTTTACAGTCACTGGGTCTTAGCATAACACAAGTCACACCTTTCATGGCGTAACTGGTAGAAAAATTGTAGATACGTTTCATTAAACATTTCTAAAATTTTCAGGAAAAAAAAAACCAATCACTAAGAAATAAAAATTCAGTTTTCAGTTCAGTCATTCCCTTACTCTGTCACTTTTAAGAGACAAAATGGAAAAGGGAATCCAGGTGGGAAAAAGTCCAAATTTGACTGCAAAGAGTTACAAATAAATCTCACTAAATCTGGTGACTGGGTAACAAAATGGCAGATGAAATTCAGTGTTGATAAATAAAAAAGTAATGCACATTGGAAAACATAATCCCAACTAAACATACAAAATGATGGGATCCAAATTAGCTGTTATCACACAAGAAAAATGCAGGTTGGAATCATCTTGGATAGTTGTCTGAAAACATCTGCTCAATGTGCAGTGGCAGTCAAAAAGGGCTAACAGAACGTTAGGAACCATTAGGAAAGGAATAGACAGAAAATATTATAAGGTCACTATACAAAATCCATGATACACCCATATCTTGAATACTCCATGCAATTCTGGTTGCCCCATCTCAAAAAAAGATATATTAGAATTGGAAAAGAAACAGAGAAGGATAACAAAAATGATTAGGGGCATGGAACAGCTTCCATACGAGGAGAGATTAAAAAGCCTGGGACCATTCAGCTTGGAAAAAGAGATGACTAAGGGGGGTTATGATAGAAGTTTATAAAATCATGACTGGTGTGGAGAAAATGAACAGGGAAGTGTTATTTACCCCTTCACATAACACAAAAACCAAAGAAATTAATAGGCAGCAGGTTAAACTATAAGGAAGTACTTCTTCACACAACAAACAGTCAACCTGTGGAACTTGTTGCCAGGGGATGTTGTGAAAGCAAAAAGTATAACTGGATTCAAAAAAGAATTAGCGAAGTTTATGGAGGATAGGCCCCTCAACGGCTATTAGCCAAGATGGTCAGGGAAGCAACCCCATGTCTGGCTGTCCCTAAACTTCAGACTGCCAGAAACTGGGACTGGACACCAGGGGATGAATCGCTCAATAATTGCCCTGTTTTGGCACTGGCTGATGTTCAGTGGAAGACAGGATACTGAGCTAGATGGACCATTAATATGACCTAGTATCATTCTTATGTCATTCTTATGACTAAAGAGAAAGGGTGACAAACAAAAACATAAATTTAGTTTTCTCTGTTTGTTTTTGTTTAGAAAATTTCAAAGTCAAATATTTTCCTGAAAATATTTTATTTTGAAAAAGGCTATTTTTTCATTTTAAAAAGCTTTAAATTTATAATTTTAACCAGCTCTACTGATCATATAAACTCTAACTCTTTGTTCATCCTATCTATGTGAGCCTATTGCTACTTCTTAATAATAGTAATGGTAAGCATAATAAATATTTTCTACATTCTGTGAATTATAGTTGCTGTGGTAACACCTGTTATAGTAGTTAGCAAAATAAGTTCCACTATACCCCCATTTTCAGGTTTCTAGGAGATTTAACACTTGTGGGCTGTAATTTCTCCTTGATTCTTTTTCTGAGCAAAAATAGATTAGTTATCAAAAAAAAAAAACCTAAACTACCTTCATTTTTCCCCACTGTAAACAAAATTTTAACCTGATTCTTTCAGGGTTTCCTTGAACAGGGCTACAGAAAAAATGGCTCAATTAACTATTTTCCCATTGTGGCCTACTACATTTTCTTTGTGTGGAAGTAGAATATATTTAAAAGCAAAAACTTATTAGCAAATTGGAAATATTTTCTGAGCTGTAAGATCTCAGGCAGGGGTCAGCAACCTTTCAGAAGTGGTGTGCTGAGTCTTCATTTATTCACTCTAATTTAAGGTTTTGTGTGCCAGTAATACATTTTAACGTTTTTAGAAGGTCTCCTTCTATAATATATAACTAAACTATTGTTGCATATAAAGTAAATAATGTTTTAAAAATGTTTAAGAAGCTTCATTTAAAATTAAATTAAAATGCAGAGCCCCCCGGACCGGTGGCCAGGACCTGGGCAGTGTGAGTGCCACTGAAAATCAGCTTGTGTACCATAGGTTGCCTACCCCGATCTAAGGTTTTCCCTTATTTTTTTTCTGATTTTAATTGTTCAGCATTAATGTTGAATTATTTTGTTTGTTTTTGGATTTTTTGCATTTAATATGGAAATAGGTTCAAACAGCTGAGCTTTGATTTTGTCAAATAAAATTAAACTCAGGCCCTCATCCTGCAACTTTCAGCATGCAGGTGAATCACTGCACCTGCATGGGACTCTACTCTTGGCATAGGGCTCCACTTGGGTGTAGCAATCATTCCGTGTGCAAGAAGCTGCAGCTTTGGAGCCTTCATTTTTTGCCTTTCCACTACTACAAACAGACTCTCACGTGGGTTTGGTTTTTGATCTGCATCTGAGAAAAATGTGGATTATTTTACACTTCCCAGTTTATGGTGCTCATTTATCATTATCATGCTAAAAAATCCCCTGAGTTGGTCCTGCCCTGCATGCAGAGTGCTATAAGGAAAATAGTACTAAAAAACATGAAAACCTCAGGCTCTTCATTACATTTCTGCATGCTGTTTAAGACCAAGTAATAAACCAGCCTGCCACACTGCCAAAATATACACTACATTACGCAGTTAGCTTTGAGACCTACTGAAGAAAAGCACTATATAAAAGCTAGGTATTATAATTAAAAAAAAAACATATTCTTCCCTTTGCAGATTTTAATTTTCTATTACAGTTTGGTTCTTCCAGATCACAAACCATCTAACCTTTGAATTCTTAGTCCAGAGTTGTCATAATATACAGATTTCCCCCCCAGGCTTTAGTATAACAAAATCTGCTGTCTCAGAGACAATTTTCTCTCTACATTACTAATATCCAGAGGCCTTCAGGTTCCATGTTACCAAGAATTTCTCACATTTCTAGAACTATAACTAACTATATCATTATTTGTCAGAAATACCGTCTCATATATTCAGGAAACATCTGCCTAGAAGATAAATGCATCTATGAATATATAGCGGTTAAAAGTGGTGATTGCTCCAATTCTGTTTCTCGTTCTGTTTCAAGTAATAATGACTTTCTGTCTGCACCTTTAAATTAGGATTTCTAGATACCTTGAAGATTTAAAAAACAGGTGGGACAAATTTATTAGTCTGGGTTCCCATCACTGTCCTGGATTAATAAGAGACTTCTCTTACAATAAACTCTCTCATTATTTTTCACTTTTCTTCTGTCCTTCCCTGTCTATTCTATAACACTGTACCTTCTTTTTCAGCCTCATTCTTTATTCACTTTCTATTTTAGTCCACTTTCTATTTGCCAGTAAGTATCACTCCATTATTTCAGAATGTGGGTTTTTGCCCTCTGATCCCTCTGTCTCCTTGACTGAGAATATTGGCTAACTGTAATTCTCAAACCTATTTGCTCTTTTTTCTTTAGATATTGCTCTTCAGTTTCTGTTATTAATATCATATTGTTCATCTACGGTACTATCTCGGCAACATTCAGCTAATTAGAAATAATTAGTTAAAAATAAACATATATTTATAAAGTATATCAATTTAAATCCATAATGCATCTACATAAAATATATACAGTAAGTCAGTCTATTAAATGTTTGACTTAATGAAGACTAGTAATTCAATTAAAATAACTACATAATAAGGAAACAGTAAGACTATATAGTATACAATTACTGAATTTAGTCTCCTTTGCACTACATTATTTCTGTCACCTGGAAACTAATTAGCACAACATAATCACATACTTCCTGTCTAGTAAACATACAAGTCTCATAGGAACAAATGATTTGTATCATGAATCACTAGCCACTGCTTATTTGTAATTATCATATAAATGAGGTGCTTTAGGTTGACCTCCGATTCCCCCGTCCTTGTCTGAGGCAGAGAAGATACACTAGTTATGCGAAAACTTGACGCAATTTAAATTACTTATTTAGCCCCATGTAATAGTTTTTGTTTTGTTGAAACTGCTCTAAAAGTAAAATTAATAAATGTATGGGTAATTTTGAAGATAAGCACAACAGGGTCCAGATGTTTGACTAGGTTTTCTAAGCACTATGGTAATACAAATGTAATAAATAATAATAATATATATTCAAGAAAAATGAAAAAGTGAAGTTATAGAAATGAAGTCTCATAGGTATCTTCTGTGTTATTACATAAAATCCTAGTAAGTTAATGCAACCACTAGATGAATGA
The DNA here is from genome assembly GCF_011386835.1 of Chrysemys picta bellii. Lineage (NCBI taxonomy): Eukaryota > Metazoa > Chordata > Testudines > Emydidae > Chrysemys > Chrysemys picta. The sequence continues at coordinate 85,211,484 of NC_088791.1, read as the reverse complement.
AGACTGAATACTTAATCAGTAGCTACCTAACGTCAGACAAGTTAACACCTCATACATAATTTTTCATGGTAAACATTTTGCTTGCAATTTTATGAGCAAGTAAGGTTTACCGGCAACATCAGTTCGGGCAGGTCATCAAGTGTGGTCTACTGCCTCCAGCACAGCCCCTTACCTGAAGCAAGGACCAATTAATAAGATTTTAGATAGGATAATAGGATTTTAAGAATCTCAGCCATCTCTGTAAAGTTGATACCACAGCTGACAATAAGCTAGCCAGGGAGCAAAGTAGAAGACAGCAATACCAGGCATCTCACTCACAACTGATTGCTGCTGTGACCACCAGTCTTAGACCCCAGAGGGAAGGAATAGGTCATCCCCTAGACCCCTGCCTCGGACCTCAAGCCTTACCCCTAATGCAGGTTGTACTTTGACAAGGAAAGGAGAGAGGAGAGCAACAACCTAAAATGCCTCAATTGGCCACCCACTGGCTGGAGCAGAGCAATAAGGAGGAGAAGCCACAAAAAGATGTTCAGCTGGGGTGCTCATGACCTGGGAGCAGAGATGAAAGCAAGCCCGTCTGGTCTGGTGTACCGGTAAGAAAGTGGCCGCTGGTACACAGCTGACCATACCAGCAGGGCTGCTGATGGGGATGGAGGGGAAAGCAAAAGGGGCGGCTGCCTTGGGGCCTGGCAATTTAAAAGGGCCAGGGGCTCCCAGCAGCAGCCGGAGCCCCGGGCCCTTTAAATCATTGCTGGAGCCCCGGGGCTCCAGCAGCGATTTAAAGGGTCCAGAGGTCCCAGCCACTGCTACTGCTACCCCGGGGCTCAGGCAGCGATTTAAAGGGCCCGGGGCTCCGGCCACTGCCACAGTAGCTCCCAGTCGCCGCTGCTGCTACCACGTCAGCAGCCAGAACCCCGGGCCCTTAAATTGTCACCGGAACACCCAGTGGTGTGGGCTGGGCAGCACGGATGGGCTGGCTGGGGAAGTCTGGCCTCAGCCCCGTCCCTTCCGCCTGAGGCCCCGCCCCTTCCAGGGGCCAGAGCTGCCCCCCCCCACCTTGCCCAGGACCCCGGCCGCCCTGTGTACGAGTAAGTCTGTTAAGTTACTTTCACCCCTGCCTGGAAGTGACCCAAGTCCAAAGGATAGACAGGCAAGTGGCCAATTTTCATGCATACAGCAATTTAGCCATGTGACTGCCCATGCCAGACTGCCTGGACGACCCCGCTAGAAGCGCTTGGAGAACACAGCGCTCAGGAGCAGGACTAGATACACCGTATTATCCAGCTCCAGACAGGGAGAGCCTATACAGAAAGGATGGGCTCCACCTAAACTAAAATGGAACCAGATTGCTGGCATTTAAAATTAAAACGGTTGTAGAGCAGTTTTAAAACTAAGGGCTGGGGGAAAGCCGACAGGTGCAGAGGATCACATGGGTCGGACAGAGACATCCCTTAGGGGAGGATTTATTAATGGAGATTCTCTCTGACTTAGTAAGGAGGAAAGGATGGAAGATGATAAAATACAGGTAGGCTCTGATGAGAAACAGTTAAATGAAAAAGAGTCCCATTCAATTACATCATGTAATGGCAGACAACTAAAATGTGACAAATTTTTACAGTGCTATATACAAATGCTAGAAGTCTAAATAATAAGATGGGTGAACTAAAGTGCCTCGTATTAAATGAGGATATTGATATAATAGGCATCACAGAAACTTGGTGGAATGAGGATAATCAATGGGACACAGTAATACCTGCGTACAAAATATATCAGGAGGACAGAACAGGACATGCTGGTGGGGGGTGGCACTATACGTTAAAGAAAGTGTAGACTCAAAAGAAGCAAAAATCTTAAATGAAACAAACTGTACCATAGAATCTCTATGGTTAGTAATTCCATGCTCAGATAACAAGAATATAGCATAAGGGATATACTACCGAATACATGACCAGGATGGTGACGGTGACAGTGAAATGCTCAAGGAGATTAGAGAAGCTATAAAAATAAAAAACTCAATAATAATGGGGGATTTCAACTATCTCATATTGACTAGGTACATATCACCTTAGGACGGGATGCAGAGAAAGTTTCTTGAAATCATGCCTCACAAATCTACAAGAATTCTTAGAGGGGGTCAACAAGCATGTGGACAAGGGGGATCCAGTGGATATAAAAAGAACAGGAGTACTTTTGGCACCTTAGAGACTAACAAATTTATTAGAGCATAAGCTTTCGTGGACTACAGCCCACTTCACTGGCTGTCTCTAAGGTGCCACAAGTACTCCTGTTCTTTTTGCGGATACAGACTAACACGGCTGCTACTCTGAAACCAGTGGATATAGTGTACTTAGATTTTCAGAAAGCCTTTGACAAGATCCCTCACCAAAGGCTATTAAGCAAAGTAAGCTGTCATGGTATAAGAGGGGAGGTTCTCTCATGGATTGGTAACTGGTTAAAAGATAGGAAACAGGGTAGGAATAAATGGTCAGTTTTCAGAAAGGAGAGAGGTAAATAGTGGTGTCCCCCAGTCTTATTCAACATATTCATAAATGATCTGGAAAAAAGGGTAAACAGTGAGGTGGCAAAATTTGCAGATGTTTGAAAATTACTCAAAATAATTAAGTCCCAAGCATACTGTGAAGAGCTACAAAAGGATTTCTCAAAACTGGGTGACTGAACAACAAAATGGCAGATGAAATTCAATGTTGATAAATGCACATTGTACTGCACATTGGAAAACTTAATCCCAACTATACATATAAAATGATGGGATCTAAATTAGCTGATACCACTCAAGAAAGAGATCTTGGAGTCGTTGTGGGTAGTTCTCTAGAAACATCCTCTCAATGTGCAGCAGCAGTCAAAAAAGCGAACAGAATGTTGTGAATCATTAAGAAAGGGATAGATAATAAGAGGATATTTTCAGTATTGCCTCTATATAAATCCATGGTACACCCACATCTTGAATACTGAGTGCAGATGTGATCACCCCATCTCAAAAAAGATATATTAGAATTAGAAAAAGGTTCAGAAAAGAGCAACAAAAATTATTAGGGGTGTGGAACAGCTTCCGTATGAGGAGAGATTAATAAGACTGGGACTTTTCAGCTTGGAAAAGAGACAACTAAGGAGGGATATGACAGAGGTCTATAAAATCATGACTGGTGTGGAGAAAGTAAATAAGAAAGTGTTATTTACTCCTTCTCATAACACAAGAACCAGAGGTCACCAAATGAAATTGTTTTAAACCTGCTGCCTATTAAACAAAAGGAAGTATTTTTTCACACAACACAGAGTCAACCTGTGGAACTCTTTGCCAGAGGATGTTGTGAAGGCCAAGACTACAGGGCTAAAAAAAGAACTAGATAAATCCATGGAGGATAGGTCAAATCAATGGCTATTAGCCAGAAGGGGCAGGTATGGTGTCCATAGCCTCTGTTTGCCAGAAGCTGGGAATGGGTAACAGGGGGTGTATAACTTGATGATTACTTGTCTTGTTCATTCCCTCTGGGGCACTTGGCATTGGCCACTGTCGGAACGATGAGGCAGGACCAGGCAGTGGCATAGTATTATGTTGGAGGAAATACTGTTAATGAGAGGAAAAGTCTGGATAGAAGAATCTATGTAGAACTTGTTTTGGGGTATAGACCTGAATTTCTGAATTCACAGGAACACAATTAATTTTAGTCCACCTTTTTTGATGTTTCAAGGAAAGGTGATAACTACAGCCCCGTGTTTTTTGCTAAAGTGAAATAACGTGAAATAAAATAACACATAAAATGAAAAACTCACCCTGCATCTCCTGTCCCCCCACTCCCGGCATTGCAACTTGGTGCATTGGGTTACAGCACCACTCAGCTTCACCTGGCTGCCCCTCCATCATCACATGGGCAGTTGGGCCAAATTTGCATGAGTGGCAATGTGACCTGGAGAAGAAGGACTTCCACCACTCCAGCTCACATGGGGGTCAGGAATGGAGCCTCAGACCCTCCCAAAAGGGCAAGCCTCCACCACAGAACCAGGTTTATATAAGGGGGGGAAGAATCCAACTCCTGTATATGGGCATGCGCGCTCGCGCGCGCACACACACACACACACACACACACACACACACACACAGTGAAAAGGGCTCAGACACCAAAAAAAGCAAGGTTCCCCCATATACCAGCTCATCTGGGGGTTAGAGAGGGAGTTGAGACTTGTCCTAGAGGGGCAAAATCCCCACAGATCTGGACACGCACACAAAAGGGGAGAATGTGGGGCTAACAGGAGTCCCAGCCCTGCCCTGCCCCTTTTCTCACCAAGTCCCTTGGCCACTCACCCCCATGTCTTCCTTGCCAGTGTCCCACTTCTTCACTTCCTCTAACCCCCATGTGTCCCTCACCTGAACTACTCCCCCTCCTGCCACACATCCCCGTGTATCCCCCTCCTCATGGCCCCTCCCCTCACTGCCATCCCAAATCTCTGTATTCCCCGACTCCTCTGGCCCCTAATAGCCCCCCCTCCTAGGAAGCATTCTCATGTCTAATTTCCCCCCAAAGATCTTGGGGTGCACTAACAGAGTGCAAGGGATTGGGGTTCAGTGGCAGAGCTAAGGATGCAGTGGGTTGAGGTGCACTGGCAGGGCTGGGGGTGTTGGGAGGCTACATTGCACTAACAGAGCTGCCAGGAGCAACACCTCCATCACTTGAGCCCCAACCTTTCTCCCCTCACCATAATCCTCCTTCCTTCACTGCAGTCCCAAACCCCTCTCCCCCTATTCCCTCAGGCCCCTAATAGTCCTCCCCTCCCAGGAAGCATTCACATGTCTATTTTTCCCCAAAAATACTTTGATTACATTCCCCACAAAATAAAATTGCCACTCATGACTCACAAATGGTAGCAGCCTTCATCCACTCAGTTCAAAACTCCTTTTATCATATGTGTGGGGGCTTCTGATTAAACTTCTCCTTAATTATACTAATTGAAGGGTGAGTTCACAGCCATCCAGGGGTCTGTGATTATTCATCTAGTACCTCTCAGCTTAACAGTAAAGTCAACACAAGAAAACCATTTGGGGGGATGGACTAACCAGGAACCCCTAGATCAAATGACTCCAAACTTGGCACACTAATGCTATCCTGTGCCCCCATGAGGCACACCAAATTACAAAGCAATCTGATTAACCATTCAGATTTTAGAGCACTCACAACAGTCTAATTTAAAGTAAATAAAATGGTGTGAATGGAAATCCTCTAGCCATTTTTCTGTATTTGTGCATGTGCACTGTAAAAATACAGTATTTTTAAACAATACTGATCTCAGCTTGGATACCCCAAAGATTTAGTGGGTGTCATACACTACCTAGTCAAATTCAACAGATTGAAACCATTTTGACTTGCATCTCCATCAATAGTTTGATCTCTAGATCTGTAGAAAAAAAAAACATAAAACAAAAACCACACCTAGCAACTTTTTTTAAAATGGCTATTATGGGGGGAGGGGTGTTTATATCTCCAGAATCCCTGATTCAAGTGACTCCATATTTGGATCACTAACCCTATCCTGCAGCCTCCTGAAGCACAGCCAATTTCAAAGAAATCCAACTAAGCAATTCAATTTTAGAAGACTTAGAAAGGTCAGGCTTTAAACAGATGTGATGCAGCCTTACCTCCAGGGGCAATGCCATGCCAATCTCAGCTGGATATAATACCGAGGCCTTCTGCAGTCGGGGCCAAAATGGCATCGCTCACTAAATGTTTGTGAGAGCTGGTGGCACTGTAATTGTCTCATGCACACTAGTGATCGGCAGGGTGAGTTCAAATGTGAGAAGACAGACCAAAAATATCTTTTTAAAAAAGATCACGTGATTTGGGGGCCAGCTGCATGATTTTGGGAGGACTGATTTTTGAACTTTTGGGGTTGGCAATACTGTTTCCTTATTACAGCACAATGTGCAAAAGAACAGACTGTCCATGCTATAGTTTACTTGCCCTGTAATAATCAATTCCATTTAATTTCCCACTAATCTTTCCCTTTCCAGACTGAATAAACCTAATACTGTGTTATTCTTGGTATTTTTTGGTTGCTTACTTGTTTGGGGGTTTATTGCCAAATCTCTCAAAGCATATTTCTTGCCACTCTCTAGGCAGCTCATGTATTTTATTTTATCAATAACATTCCACTTTTATTTATCATGAAAGAAATTATCCACCTACCCCCATATCACCAACTCCAACGTTCAAAACTCATGAAGCAGATCCCCCAAATCATGAGATTATACCAAAAAAAAAAAACCTCATTAAATTTGGGCCAAACATTATATTGTGGTTTGGTCTGTGATTTTTAAGTCCTCCTGCCCACCCCCTTTCTCCCCCAGACAGTGTGAGTATGTTGCAATGCCCCCAGATATATTAAAGTGACTTTGACACCTGCTTCTGTAGCTTCATCCGTATATCTGCTCATCCCCCTGCCACCCATTAATTCTGTGACTCCAATTCTCTTTCAATTCTGCCCCCACATCAATTCTCCTCCCCACCTCACCTTGACTCCTCCAGAAGCTCTTCACCCCCCCACTCCCAGACCTGTCGGGGGCTGCAAGGAGGTCCCCCTATCCCCTTTCCAGGTGAGGGACAGCAGTTCCAGCAGCTGTTCACCACCTTTCCTCATCACCCCCTATTTCTTCCCAGGCCAAGTGTTACAGTGAGTGGGAGGGGAAGGAGAAGCAGCAGAGAGGAACTGCCCCATTATTCCCAGGAGCTGAGGGGTGATGAGGGAGCAGAGCCACCCTCAACTGCTAGGCTTTTCCTGCTCCCGTCTCCCCTCCTGTGAAGATGGTGTCTATTCCTGAGGGAAGCAGAAGAGAGCACTGCCTGCTTCCTGCAGCAACTCTGATTGGCTGCTCTCCCTCAGAAGGCGGGGCAGTTGGAAAGACAGCCTATAAGGGGGGGGCTTCCCCCAGGCAGAGCTGAAATTCACAAGGGGACTGGAGCTTCTCATGTCATCGTGAGGCTGGCCTCGGCCCTAGCCAAACTCACGTGACTTGTGAAGAAATCGTGAGAGCTGGCAACACTGATACCACATTTTAATAGCGGCTGTTGATTTTAAATGTATCTTTCCCCCATTTTAAAAGAAATTTAATGCTTGGGAAAGGTGCCAGATTGGCCTCATTGTATAATGAAGCCTCTACTTAGCCATAAAGGCCTAGCTGAAACAGCTGCTCTGGTTTCCCCATTCCACCTTAAATCCTTAGCCTCTTTGAGGAGACTGATATCTACCACTCTTAGTTGTCTTTCATTCTACAGGACATCCTACATTTCAGCCATTTTCTTGTCTGAATTCTGACATTCTGAATTGTCACCAGCAAGTCCAGCCCAAAGATGCCAAGACAGCCTCTAAAGTCTTTCCTAGCCCTCTTAGAGACTGTTTTCAGCAGTTTGTGTGGTCTTCCCCTGCAGATGCACTAAGTGTTGTTCCTGTGGCACTATATGTGTCACTTTCTGAGCCAGAGACAAAGCATCTGGTGTCTAACCCTCCACTGCTCTCTCCCCCTGCCTGGAACAGCAGCAACAATCACTACCACCTCTGGCCAGTAAGGGAGGCAGATAGTTGGAATGGAGTAAGGTTGGGAGAAGAAGGGGAAGGACTGGAGACAATGGGTTTTATCCCATATTGCAGAGCTGGGAGACAGGCAAGCTGCTAATAAGGGCACCCTCAGAGATGAAGAATTGTGGCAATGTAGGCAGCTGTCATTAGAAACAAGACAGAGCCCACCAAAATTCACTATACCTAGACCACCTAGGGTTGCCAACTTTCTAGTTGCACAAATCCGAACACCCTTGCCCTGCCCTGTCTCTTCTCCAAGACACCACCCCTACCCTGCCCCTTCTCTGAGGCCCCGCCCCCACTCACTCCAGCCCTACCCAGCCCCCTTCCCTCCATCGCTCACTCTCCTACACCCTCGCTTACTTTCACTGGACTGGGGCAGAGGATTGGGGTTCAGAAGGGCTCCATCTGGGGGTGCAGGGCCAGAAATGAGGGGTTCAGGATGCAGGAGAGGGCTCAGGGCTGAGGCAGGGGGTTGGGGTGCAGGATGGGCTGTGGGGTGCTGGTGCCGGGAGGGAGTTTGGGTGTGGGAGGGGTTCCACCCTGGGGTTGGGGTGCAGGTGGGTATGCAGGGTCTGGGAGGGAGTTAGAGTGTGGTTCTGACCTGGGGCAGAGGGTTGGGGTGTGAGTGGGGGTGCAAGTTATGGGGTCTGGGAGGGAGTTAGGGTTGGGGAGAGGGTTCTGACCTGGAGCGGGGGTTTTGGGTGCAGGCTCCAGCCAGGCAGCACTTACCTCAAGCATCTCCCAGTTGGCGGTGCAGCAGGGCTAAGACAGGCTCTGGCCTGCCCTGGCTACATGCTGTTCCTGGAAGCAGCTGGCATGTCTGGCCCCTAGGCAAATGCACGGTCAGGAGGCTCTGCGCAGTACGTGCTGCCTGCACCTGCAGGCACTGCCCCCGCAGCTCCCATGACCACAGTTCCCAGCCAATGGGAGCTGCAAAGCTGGCGTTCAAGGCGGGAGCAGCGTGTGGAGCTTCCCTGGCTACCCCTGCACCTAAGGGCTGCAGCGATATGCCGGCCGCTTCCAGGCGCTGCCCGGAGCCAGGGCAGGCAGGGAGCCTGCCTTAGTCCCGCTGCGCTGCCGACTGAACTTTTAATGGCCTGGAGCCACCAGGGTTCCTTTTTGACTGGGTGTTCCGGTCAAAAACCGGACACCTGGCAACCCTAAGACCACCATATTTCTCTGGATGTTGACTGCTCACCAGGGTCAGACTTATTTTCTTTAATCAGATTTAAACAATAGTAAATTAATGCCCAGGCAAAAAGCTGTAGGGGGAGGGAATGAGGTTTAGTGGATGAGGCATTGGACTGGAAGCACAGAGACCTGGGTGCTATTCTTTGCTTTGCCATCACCCTACTGTCTCTCCTTGGGCAAGTCACTTTACTTCTCTGTGCCTCTTTTTCTACTTCCAACTTTTGTCTGTCTTGTCTATTTAGACAGCAAGTTCTTTGATTGCAAGGATTGTCTTCTACTATATGATTGGACTGTGCCAAGCACAATGAGGCTCTGATCTTGGTTGGGACCTCTTGTCACTACTGTAATACAAAAAATAATAAAAATAATAGATGCCCAGAAAATTACACAGTATAATATATTTGAACAATTGACTCACACCTGAAAAGCTCTGTATCCCAAAACTAATTCACTGGGGGGGAGGAAGGGGGAAAATCCAGTGCCCCATAATGTACTCTTCCATACAGGTGAAAGCAATTGCATTATTTTCTGACCCAAAGCTAGCAAAAATAGTGATTTTCATATAGGCCAGTATACAAGCTTTCAAAGTCCAGGAGCTAAAGCAGAGACCACCTTGAGTGCGTATCTTATGAGATCTGCAATGAGCAAGCACAGAATTTACAAGAACTACATTTTATAAGATGTGGCGTCTGTTCTTACAAGATTTACACGTCTATCTCTTATAAGATGCACACTCTAAGCAGTGTCTTCTAGAACTCCCAAGCTAGGCAGTGTCCTGGGGATAAGCTTCCCAACCTATAGTAGAATCAGCAGTTTCTCTCCTCCCAGGCCATACAAAAGACCTAACTAAACAGTCTGATTTTTCAGAGGTGCTGAGCACTAACCTCTCCCAGTGAGAAGGGTGTGCGGGGTAGGCTCCATTAAGACACACAGATAACTAAGTGACAATCACTACAGAAATATTCAAGATAAACAGACAACTAAACAAACATATATGTAAGCCAGCTCCTCAAAGGTACGTGACATTTTTGCATTTCTTAGCTAAGAAGTGAGTAAATAAGTATTAACGTTTTTATTTTTTTAAGTGAAGTCAGATTAATATGACTAAATTCCTGTTTACTAGGTATTAAGATACAGAAAATCAGAAAACTTTGTGTTCTGAGGAATTTACCAAATGAACAGTAAATATTCACCTGCTGCTAAGATCAGCTGATTGTTTTGAATTTAATCTAAATATAATTAAACAAAGAAATAAAGAGGAGATCAGGATTCCACTTACCAATTTGGAACCAAATAATTCAAACAATCTTTCACTCTAAAGTTGCAGCAGCATAAGAAAAAGTCAGTGCAAATCCTCTCTTTTATTTCTACACCAGTATTAATTTCTAGTTAACTAATCCAATCAACAACTTGAAGGAGAGTCACAATAGTTTCATAAATCATTATAGAACAATATATACAGGGGGAGTGGCTGTGCTTCCAGAAATTTCCACAAGTACATTATTGTAACATACACAAAGCAGTTGGCAAAGTAAACATGCTTCCAGTGGAACCAGCTGCTGAGTAAGTTCTAGCAGTCACTTTGTGTAATGGAATGTCTTAGCAATCAGTTAAATTTCTTAAAGGTGACTTGGACAGATTTTTTTTTTTTTTTTTGGTAATTGGATTTATGCCTGTTATTGTTTCTTGATGGTGTATAAAGAAGCCATAAAAGTTTTTGTCTGCTTGTCTTTTTATCTTAAATACATCAGGGTTGAATCTGGTCTTCCCTAGTTTTAACGCAGAATTTTTTGAGGGTAACAGAGATGTGTATTATGAATTCTCATACCTTAATTGAATGGGCAAGCGTGTTGAGACTTTAACAAAGCCTCTTTCATAAATGTTCATTAGGCACTGAAGCTAAAAAAAAATTAGTAAAAACAAAATGTTAACACATGGTTTTCTCCCAGGCTCCCCCTGTGGTCTCAGGGCAGCCCTGCAAGTGGCCCCCCATCTCAGTTTTCCTTTTGAGTCCCCAGTAACTGTAAAAGAGCTTATTGTCTAGTCTATAGTCATAGTTTATTAACAAAACATAGTGCAAAAAGCCATAACCCAAAGTCCCAGGACATATTTCATGTGACACAGCCCCAGTGCAAGTAGTCTTTAAAACCCAGCTTCATTCTTACCATAGCTGGACTCTGCCAGGACAGCCACCCCAGCCTTTTCTTCAAGGGTGCTGTATACCTGCTCTTCCCATTGGAAACTCCCACAGCCACTCTACTGAGAGCATCCTTGACAAAGGAGCATCCCTCACTACTGCTGGTCCTCTCATGGTTTCTCTGGAGCCCAGCTCTGCAGCAAGAAGACGTCAGTGGGTAAGCTCCTCTTGCTGTTCCCCCTTCCTTAAGCCCACTCTGGCCCTTAGCTCCAGCTGTCTGGCTTAGAGCGAGCACGCATCTCCCTCTGCTGTTCCTCCTGCTTTCAGTCCCCCTCTAGCCTTGGCCCTCTGGCTTGGAGATACCAGTCAGCAATCCTTCTTGCTGTCCTCCGCCTTAAGCCCTTTCCCAGGAACCACCTTCTCTCTCACTCGCTTGGGCAGCTCTCATCTTCCTCTTTTCCTGACCGAACCGCTCTGCTCTGCCTCTTCTTTTCCCTCACCAGGCCTCTCAGGATAGGTCTACACCGCAATGAAAAACCCGCAGGTGGCCCATGCCAGCTGACTCAGGTTCACAGGTTCGGGCAAAGGGGCTGTTTAATTGCAATGTAGACTTTCATGGTTGGGGCCAAAACTCTAGGACCTTGAGAGGTGGGAGGGACCCAGAGCTCAGGCTGAAGCCCAAGTGTGAATGTCTACACCACAATTAAACAGCCCCTTAGCCTCAGCCCTGTGAGCCAGAGTACCCTTATAGCTCCCAGGTACTGCCTCATCCTCTTAACTGGCCCAAAAAAGGAGCACCTGGACTAGATCAGGAGAGCTGAGCTCAGTTTCATTTAATGGGCTAGCGAGATGGGAGGGTCCCAGAGCCTGGGCTCCAGCCCAAGTCCAGAAGTCTACACAGCAATGAAACCCCAGCAGCCCGAACCCTGCGAGCCCAAGTCGGCTGGCACAGACCAGCTGAGGATGCCTAGTTGCCGTGTAGACATACCCATAAATATGTTCTAGACTCAGGAAGTGTAGTCCTAGGAAACAGAACAATTCAAATGTTTCTGAGTGGCTACATTAAATGCAGAAGAAATGCCTTACTGGACATATCAGGAGTTGGTATCATCAGCATTAAGAAACAGATAATCTCTATATACAGAATTAACCAGAACTGTTTTTTATATTACAGCATGATCAAGAGCCATACTTAACACACTTAGAGGCATATCACTCAGTCAAGTGGTGATGAGACACTCAGATGTTAGGGTGCTAAGCACAGTATACAAATCTATATAGAATAGAATATAGACAATTGTTTGGATACAAGACTTTCAAGCACTTTAGCCAGAAATAGTATATTAGCTATTGGAAGGCACGTACTCCAAAATCCAATGCAGCTTTTAATTGAGCACACATCTAGTCTAATTTAATGAAATTGGAACTATACCAAAATTTAAAGACAAATCAATAGTTTGTGTAACAAATGAAGAATGCTAACTGGCACCTTGGTTCAGAAGGTCAGCAGGCCAGTGATCAGAAGTCAACATTTTTTCCCCATTGTGTTTGCTGAAATCTTTTGAGAGAGATACAAGGCATTACATGTATCCACAAATCCAGTAAAAATTCATGGTAGGTGATAGTATGAAATAAGGATAATACAATTCAAAAAGACATATTACAAGACCTACAATATAATAAGTTCTGAATAATGCATGGAGGACAGGAGCATGGTAGATTTATCTGTGGTAATACTACACAGAATGCAAAATAATAATAGATTCTATATGTAAATAATGCTTTTTATCCTGAAGGATTCTAAAGCGCTTCAGAAATTATAAAACACTACAACAAAAATACAAAGTAGACACTTTCTATTTGGGGGTAGAGAGTAGGGTGCAGTAAATCAGCAGACAACACGATCAGTAATGAAGGGAAAGAAAAACTGGTTAAAAGCATATGAGCAAACTCGTATCCTAACTAAAAGTTCCCTGGGACCTTTCATGCCCATTAATAGTAGAAAATATATATATATTTTTTTAAATCTCATCCACAAGTTCCTCCAGAATAAACTGCATAGTGCTTAATGTAATTACCTCAGTAGGAAAATATGCTGAATTTGCCTTGCTGGAATTTGGGAAGGAAAAAAAATCAGACAGGTTCCCACACACTCACAAAAATTTCATAAAGAAAATAATCTTCTCCACCTTTATTGTCTTGATAAGCGCTTAAATTCAAGCACCAACAATGAAAGGTATGGTATTAACAAGATATTCGTCAGGCTTATTTTTTGCACTGTCAATCAGACAGCTGGCATTAAAGAAACACACAGGACAAGGTACCTTGAGAGATACTGCATGTCCAGTGTAAGATCCCCAGTTACACAGACTCCTAGAAAGTATCTGCAATCAGGGGCGGCTCTAGCTTTTTTGCCATCCCAAGCACGGCAGGCAGGCTGCCTTCGGGAGTTTCATCAGTCCCGCGGCTTCGGCGTACCCGCCACCAAATTGCCGCCAAATCCGCGGGACCAGTGGACCTCCCGCAGGCATGCCGCCGAAGGCTGCCTGACTGCCCCCCTCGCAGGGACCAGCAGGGCGCCCCCCGTGGCTTGCCACCCCAGGCACGCGCTTGGAGTGCTGGTGCCTGGTGCCGCTGCTGTCTGCAATATAACAGCAACTTTTAGAATGAATATCCAAAGAAGGGTAATGTGACTCAGATCTAAATAAATTCCTCTTATCTCTTCCATATGTAAGTAGCCATATAAGTACCAAGGCCCAGAATTTCAGACTTGAGTGACTAAAGTCAGGAACCTAAATCCAAATTAAGGTACCTACATGAAAGATTTTCAGAGATGCTGAGCACCCATGGCTCCTATTGACTCTTATTTAAATGTCTCACTTTAGGCACCCAAGTTTGAACTGTATGGTGCCATTCTCCTCTGCTCACAGCCAGTGGGAGCAGCTAAATGGCTGTGACATGCCAAAGTAGATTACAGGGAATCTATACTGTTCGCGATTGTACCAAAAAAGCGATGGTGGGTGAGAATGGTTTTAGGTAGGTTAGTATCTCTAAACTACTTTGCCCTGAATTTGTGTGACAACATTAAAGTTTTAAAACCTTGGTGTAGTGCTCCATCTGATAACCCCACACATGCTTACAAGGGCAGCAACTGGCTAATATAAATGAAAATACCTAGTTACACAGGAAGTCATGAGCTTAGGAGTAGAGGAGAAGATGGAAACCCACAATACTGAGGTATCAACAGGAACAGATTGGGAGGATGCTAAGAATTCAAATAATAAATGTTTTTATTCTATTTCTAGAGACTGAATTCTCACCCAGTCTCTTTAATGAAAGGTAGAGGTAGACATTTTTCTAATAATAAATAGGATTTTTTTTTCAAATAATATATATATTATATAAAAAAACAAAAAGTGTGCTTTTTCTTATTTTATTTAAAACGGATCAGAAATGTTACTGAAAATGGTTATCAAAATGTTTCATTTACCAATTACTGGGTAATCATTTTGGTAATGCTTTTGATTATTTTTTCCTCCCAAAACAGGCTTTTTTTTAATTTACAAAAAAAAAAAAATCAAAAATGAAAATGAATCTATTTGAAATACTTTAAAATGAAAACAACTTCCAAATTTTGAAAATTTTCAAATAAATATATTTGAATTATTTAGCCAGCTCTATTCAGAGATTATTTCAAATCAGTTCAAACACCATTTCTAGTTAAATATCCCAAAAGAGGCTCAGGGGTCTTAACTTATCAAATATAGTAGTAATTTTGACATTTTCCACAGTCTGAGGAACGAATATAATTTTGACTGTTCTATAGAGTGGGCATATAGGAGACCAAATCTGGAGGGGAACATAAATTGGAATTATCTCTCTTCAGGAACACAAGGTCTCCAAACACTGTAACCTACAGTAGCAACAACCACCCATCACCATTACTACCACAATTACTTATGCAGACTCATCCCCCCTATTCTAGCGTCATTAGTCACTACAGGTTTGTCCCCTCCCTCTCTATCAAAGGTACACTAGCTGGTAAAAACATCTCTATGAGAAGAGCTAGCCATCTCAACCTCCACAGAACTGACCCTAGAGCCAAATGTAGCACACATCACCTTTCCTGACTGGGAGATGTTTGTTAAAGGATTGAATTCTATTGTCTAAATCCAATATGGCTCAGCTATTCTGGCCCTTAGGAATCTTCATTAGCTCTAAAACACAAATGGTTGCTTAAAGGACTTCATATTTAATTTTGTGATAAGCCTGTGACTACAGACATTTCTTTATTAAAAATATTGTATAAGCTAACACAGTCACCAATATTTCTTCCCCATTCTGTTACTTTATGAAAATAAAAGGATTAAGAATGATTGCGTTGTCTGTCAATATTCTTCAGGGGACATGTCTAATAGCTTCTCAGATATGAAGTGTGTAGGTCTATTATCATCTCTAGAGTATAAATTTCATATTGTTTCATGATAAATTCCAGTAAATAAAAGAAGAGAAGGAGATGATGCCAAAAGCACAATATAACTTGGAAACACAATTCCCACCCACCTACTTTATAGAAAAACTCCACAGGAGCATAAAAGAAAGAAAATTCAACCACTTAGAGCCAGACACCCTGATATTGGGAAAACCACTTGCGGGGCAGAAAAAAACTCACAAACTGCAACTTACAAACTTTCCTCCTAATCTTCCCATTACAAGTAGATAAAGAAAAGGGATAAACAGTTTTACCCGCACTACACAGAATGGGCAGGAGGGCTTGTCCACTTAAACCCATGGATGTTCCCACATTACAAACAATCCTGGGACCCTCACATGTAGACGCTCAATGCCTCTGAACAGCTGATCTTCAGAGGCTGTTGGCCCCACCAATTGCCGCCTTCAAACTCTTCCCGCAGAATGGTTTCTCACAGGGAAAGCCCCACACACCATTCATCCAACTTCTCTGTACCCAAACTTCTCCATACCCAAAGAGCCCAAAACCTATGTACCTAAGAAGGGTTTTTGTGAGTCAAGACAAATCATGAGACCATGACACAGAGCTCATCATCCTCCAATTCAGTTACCCCCAACCACTCCTCTATAGGCCAGTCTCCTGGTGAGACTACATCTTCAAAGGTGCACCATGGCCAAAGGCTCCCCTCTTGGCAAAGGGAGAAGATGGGCAATGGAAGACATGGTGCCTCATGGTAAATGTAGTCCAACCAGGGAGACAGGCCTACAAAGGAGAATGAGAGCATGAGGCACACAAACAGCAAATCCCAGAAGGCACTACAGCAATATATCCGAATCAAAATAGTTAGGGTTTTTAGCTGAAATTTTTCTGAATTTTAATTTTCTATAAAAAAAAATGCCTGTTTTCTGAACAGGTCTACTTTTTTTTTGTTTTGATAAGCTTTCTTCCTTCTCTCCCTTGCATATGGAAAGGTCCCCATCTAAATTATCCCACATAGGAAGGCTCAAATTGGGAAATAAAACAATGGTAGTCTGCCTATCTTTGCTCACAAACCAAGTTTCACCTACTTCGGATGCCAAAATGAGATGTTATTCACAAAAGCTTGTGCAGATGTTCAAAACGTGATCATGTATTCTCTGCTGGCTTCTCAAGCTTCAGCCCCTCTCAGTAATATTCAGGGTTGGGTTAAAAAAGAGAGACACAACCAGCATATGCCTAGGGTCCTAGCACTCAGAGTCATGTGATATCCGAATGTAAGCTTTGCTCTCATGGTTGCAGCTGCAGCGGAGATATCTGTCTGAGTCTTCAAACAGTCTATCACAAAGGAAGAAGTAGCAGCCACTAGAGACAGGAAGGTAGTTGCCAGGCCTTACATCCCCCCATCACAGCAGATCCATGACTCTAGCCATTTTGAAATGGAGACAGCTTGGATGCCCTATCCAGCTCTGAAGTATTGGCTCGCCCCTGCTAGGGCTCAGATGCCCCTCTGGGCTCCATTCCTCTCATCTGGGTGTTTTGGCTTGACAGGTCAATTTAGAAATTATGGTGTTCTCCCAAGTGCCATCTACTTCTGGCCCCCTTATGAGATGCCACTCTCCATAGATTGTACAGATCTTTATAGCAGCCTCCCTTTCTTTTTATAAATGATTTGATCAACTTTTAAATAGATAAAAGTGTTGACATCTACATTATTGCCAACAGGCCCCACACACCATTCATTTCTCAATGGTATTGTTTCAGGCTGCGGGCAGACATAGGAAGACATCACTCAGCAGTTATACTTGGTTCAGATTTTCAAGCTTTCATCTACATGTATAACAGTTAGAGACTACTCTTTAAAAAAAAAGAAAGTAAGGTGCGACTCTGGAGAAAAGGAGGGCAGCCTTAACCTGCATAACTCCACCATGGAGTCACCACTGGTGAACCATGCAGCCATCCAAAACTCATGTCAGTAAAATCTTTATACTACACTATGCTCTCATGCATTCCATATTATATGCATTTGACAGACGCACACATACACACTCACTCTAGAAAGCATTCATTCATTCAGGATTTGATTCCATTTATGGCAAAAGGGGATTAAATATAACTCTTAGTTTTTAAAGAAACAGCTAATAACTGCAGATTATAAGGTTCTACGGTGGCACAAGCCTACTAAAAGCCGTCATCACAAAGTAAAAAAATAAAATATAAATAAAAGGCACGGGAGGACTGAACAATCCAAAACTCCAAAGATGTTACCTGTAATACAGACACTAAACAAAAGAATTAATAATGGCAAGAATCTGAATAGATTAATTCAGAAGCAAGCTTTCTTTTACTAATACTGAATATCTTTTTTCATTCACTTATCTGAACACATTCTTGTAACTGGGCATTTATACATACATACTGTAGAATACTTAAGTGCTTGAAATCAGAGTGTATCCATTATAACAATGGAAACCAAGCCTGAAATATTTCAACTACAACTGGAGGATGCCTCCGCTATGATTGCTTTACAAAATTCTTAGGAACTCTCCACTTCATTGAAAGATTTCACATAGCTACCATGAGGTCTCTTGGAGAAGATGTGGAAAAATAAGGATATATACTTTATGTCCATCTTTTGGTGAGACAGAATTCCTGCAGTCGCTATTAAAGTGGCTAAAAGAAGATACCCGTTCAAAAGATTTTTTTTTCAGTTGGGTTACCAGGGAAACCTGAGTTGCCTACAACCAGTGAAGTTTTAAATTACACAATGAGTGCATGGATCCAGACATGATGTTGCTAGGTTCTAGAAAGGAAAACCCATGCTGGATTAAAGGTTTTGGTGGTTAAAAGACATTACTGTACTAGCAGAGATGACAGCTGAAACACAATAAAGGGTGATGGGTTTCATAACGTACAAGGTATTTTTTATAGAAAGTCATGGAATTTCCACATGGTTTGAAAAAGCTTCTTGGGTTTAGAAATGTATGTTTTATATCTAATTATATATGAGATATTTAATTTGGGTTTTATATTTCCTTTTAAATAATTATTGCATAGTATTGGAACCATATATGTATGTACGTGTGTATCTGTCTGTTTTCTGGTGGAAGTGTCCTCATGAGCGAAGTTTTGGAAAGTAAAGTAAGCTATTAAATAATTGTCATAGGCCAAGTCAAATGAGCATTTGATCTGTCATATCAAGTGCTATAGACAACTCAGCATTTTTGCCATTTTGTAGCCAAAAGTCGCTAGCAGCAGTTACCAGCACAGTACACATATGTGCATGTGATTTATGAACACTGGAAAGTAAAGGAAGATATTTTCATAATGGACAAGTTATTCAACAAAACATACCTGCTACAGTGCTTTGCCTTTTAGCTATTCATATAGCACCAAAAATGTAGTGGATACTTTACAGACACATACCCATATATAGACAATGTCTCTTCCCTAAGGAGCTTACAGTGTGTAAACAAAAGTTAGGGAAGAGATTAGAAGCAGGTGATTAAGCAGTGATGTTTAGCTCGCATCTTGTTAACTCCAGGGTTTGATTTATTTTTTTCCTCTTCCCTTGAAAAGAAAACTAGGATTAAGAGGCCTAAGGAAAACATGGGTTTTTTTAATTGGGAGAATTTAATAGAGAATGTATAGATTTGTGATGACATCAAAGGATATATCTATGCGAAATCTGCAGAGTGCTTAAAGTAAAAAAAATAATCAGTAGAAATATACCTCAGATAGCTAACTATGCTATTCTCACATACATAGACTAATATTATTGAAAAGAAAATTTACCTTAGGAAGCTTCGGAAGAGGAAGATGTGAAAATATATTTGATTCTTGGCCTACTCCAGAATTTGCATTGTCTATAACAAGACCCTGGAAGGGATGCCTATTAGAAAAATAAAGCAATAAGCTATTCAGTACTCCTTTTACTTCAAAGTCCCATTTACTGTTTATAAATACTTAAGGATTGAAAGAATGATATTAAATAAGAGATTAAATGTTTAAACCTTATTTTTAAAACCCTAAATATATACATTCTACTGTTTTCCACAACACCATCATTCCCTGTATGAAAATGTTCTCTCTCTGGGAATATTTCCTGAATTCATTAAGATTGTCTTAAGAAAGTTTTTTCAAAGCTGCCATCACATCCTATCATGTCAATTTTCTCAGCTTTATATAAAATTTATTTGGCACCAATTTAAATCTGCCTCTTTAAAAATGGTCTAAAGTTTGAATACATGATTTACAAAATACAAACATCACACATTTCTTTACAAACATGTTTTAAAATACTCAGAAATTTCTTCACACACATAAAAAAATACAAATTAACAGGAACAACGAATTCAAAAGGTTAAAATTTAATTTAGTAGCAACCACTTTGCTGCAGTGTGACTTTCACATAATTACTGCTGCTTTTAGACTATGAACTAAAGTAACATTTTTACCCTCATTTGTCAATATAAATTAAATGTTATATTAATATATATATATATATATATCTTAAGAATGAATATGATATAAGAAGAAAAATAAAGATAACATATACGAAAGGCTTCTTGCCTGGAAACTGACCTTTTCAAGTTTATTCCAGTAGCAATTTACTGGCTCCTAATTACTGTTCAATATTCCTCTCCTACTAGCACATTAATAACAATAAAAGAGGCTAGCAGCTATCACAGCTGATTTAGAGGTTCAAATTCTTTACTGTAGCAATGGAGATGGTTTTTAAAAAGGCAAAATGCCAGTCATGAGATCCTATCAGACTATTGGTAAACTACTGACAGCAGCACTACAGCAAATCGATCAACAATGCAAAAAGCTGACAAGGAAAGACAAAAATAAAGACTTGCACTACTTTGCAGTTTACAGGCTTTTGTTATGAAATTGTGCTGTCTAACTAAATTTCAACTCGTATTGTTGCAGGAAAATTCTAGTTTTTGTTTATAGGACAAGCCATCAATATGCAAGTAAATTTTCAAATATGAAAATTTTAAATAACCTTACCTATTACTCTTTTTAGAGACACCAGAAAAAGGAATAACTATGCCTATAGGCACATATTGTAAACCTCTGAAGACAATAAGGATTAAAAGTGACTTTTTAAAATGAAGATTTCTGGTCATATGAGTTGTTATTCTACACAAAGCTCATTACCAGTTATTCCAGGTTGCTATTTTTAACTAAATTATTTCTGTTACATTCAAAATCTAGTTGGGAAATAAAAACCTCTCAGGTAGTGCTAATTGTCTTTCCCTCACATGCATAAAAACCTGTGTAACTCACTGGATTAGATTACAAGCAATCAGTGGTGTTTTTCATTTTAAACAACCCCCAGTAAAGCTCATTTATAAACAGGCAAGATGCACTGTTAATTTATTAATGGGTTTAGTGTAGTATATAATGGTATCATCAATACCAAAAGCACTTCTGTTAATCTAACTAATCAGAGTTCTGGGAGCATAAAAATAACCTGACTGTAATCCATGGCAATAAAAATATGGAAAAAAGAAAACAGGCATGCAACATTAAAAAAGCCTATCAAGATAGGAGGTTGACAAGCTTTGGAAAATAGAGTGTTATACACAATAGTTTTATAAAGCGAAACTGGCATTTAGTACTTTTGTCTGTTTTAACTAAAATGAGAACAGACAACTATGTTAAAGTGGAGGACAGATGTTAGGTTGTCAAAAGGTAGTATACAGTATTTCCCTTCCCACATGCATATGCACAGAGTTTAAAGCCAAGTTTAGGTAAAGACTACATCTATAGTTACAATCAATTAAACAAACTAAAAATCATTTTTAAAAGATCCTACATGAACTTTAACATAGATTATTATATATCTTCAAAACCCATGATAAGCAGTGGCTTTAACACTTCATTTTAATACATGAATTTTCCTGTATGCATGCTGACTATATAAGTAATAATTAGTTATTAGTTACTACTTTACATGTTGCCTCTTTTTGTCTAGTCAAGGGTTTGGGGTGGGTATGCCTTTCTGCGGTCCTACCCCCAATCTCCTGCTAGACCCATTGCTCTCATACCCTGCAGAGGGCAGACAGCAGAGCAGGGAATGTTCAGCCTCTTTAGCAGCTAAAGTTCACCTCTTCTCACACATGAGCCGTAGGAGAATTGTCAAGGGTTTTTTCTCCCTGCAAGAGCTAGGATGTTTGTTGGGGCCTCCCACCCTTTGGCAAGCCTTAGTTGGCGCCTTGGGGGCCAAAGATCCGATGCACACACCTAGAAAATCTATTAGGCTTGGCAACAGGCCTAAAGGGCTCGCTGAACTGGCTGGGAATCCCTATGAGCCTCCAACAGTCTATTCATTATTTGTATTATGAAAGCAACCAGAGGCCCCCATCAGGCTCAGGGTCCCATTCTGCTGGGGACTGTACAGGTATGAAGTACAAATACAGTCCCCTGCTCCAAAAACATTACAATCTTTTTTTATGCCAAGATAGAACGGATGACTACAACAAACAGAAGGGTGGAAAGGGACGGATGAGGTAACAATGTAATAAGAAAGTTCCCTACTCTGAGCAGTAGTGACAGCTTGCCACCTGGCTAACCACGGTCAGGTGGCAGGGCATTGTAGGCAGAATTATGTGAATAATGGAGTTCTTGGTTTACTGGCAATTGCAAAATAATCGGGGGGGGGGGAACATTTAGCCTCAAACAACATGTTTTCAGTCAACTTCAAGAGCTTAATGTTTTTAATATATTAAAAATAAATGTGAAGGAAACTTCAAAATGAAAAGTAATTTCGAACTGAAAAACCAAAACATTTTTATTTTTTCAGATTTTTTTTTTTTTTGGAGTGGGATGAGAGGGTTCTTTGATATGATCAATCTGGCAAAGCCGACACAAATTCATGAAACTTTTCAGGGTCACCAAATCTACTTTGGCTGAAAATTTTCACCCAGCTCTCATTGCTTTCAGTCCCAAGAAACCAGTCACTTACCCCAGATCAATTAGTACCCTAGATCTTACACCACAGACAATGCCTGTAGCCAATCCTGTAATAAACAGGTTAAAAGATGCAAACATATACACATAAATGAGTTGTAATATAAATCATACGAGTGATAGTGTTGCAGTGATCTAACAATTCAAAGTGTCTTTCAGGGCAAACCCAGAGATAACCCTGGGGGAATCTCTCACTTCAGTTTAGAGCAGGGGCCGGCAACCTACGGCACGCCTGCCAAACACGGCATGCAAGACGATTTTTAGTGGCACTCTGCCTGCCCGGTAAGAGGAGGAGGAGGGGCAGGAAAGCACCATGCTGGGGGAAGAAGCGGGGGAGGAGGGAAGCTTGGCTGCCGCAGGACCAAGCTTCTGGCTCCTGCCCCTGCAGGGGAGCGTGGTGGGGGGGGGGGGTCCCGGCCCCCAGGCCCACTCAGCCGCCAAACCCACCGCTCTCCCCTGCAGGGGCAGGAGGCAGAAGCTTGGTCCTGTGGCAGCCAAGCCTCCCTCCACCCCCGCTTCTTCCCCCAGTGTGGTTCTTTCCTGCCCCTCCTCCCCTTCTCCCCGTCCCTCTCCCTGCGCCGATCAGCTGATGGCCCTTGCGAGGGAGAGGGGGAGGGGGAGCGGAGCAGAGTCGAGCGGCAGCGTGCTCGCTGCTCCGTAGAGCAGGCAGAGAAGAGGTAGGGATGGGGCCTTGGGGAAGGGGGTGGAACAGGGCACATCCCTTCCAGCCCCCTGCCATGAGCCGCTCAGGGCAGGGGGCTGGGAGCACCCCCACGAGCCAAGCACCCCAGCCCTCTGCCCTGCACCTCCACACACACCCCAGCCCTCTGCCCTGACCCCTGAACTCCCCCCCACACCCAGTCTTCTGCCCTGCACCCCCACACACCCCCAGCCCTCTGCCCTGACCCCTGAACCCCCCACCTTCTAAAAAACGTTAAAATGTATTACAGGTACACGAAACCTTAAATAAAAGTGAATAAATGAAGACTCAGCACACCACTCTGAAAGGTTGCCTACCCTGGTTTAGAGTCTCTGCCCCTGTGAGAGTTTAAACAGCAAAGAGATGAAAAATCTTCATGTCAACTATTTTTATTTCCCTCTTCCTGCATTCAAACCAATGGGGTGAGGCCTTCTGCATGTACTTCTCCATGGGTGGGTGGGACAATTAACAAAGCTTTTGTCCTGTGTTGGCCCCCTGAATAACCACATAGCATGGGATACAAACATTACAAGTGAGATTAATGCCTGCAGCAATTTACAAGCATTTCATAGAGTCTAAGCACTAAATACATTCTTATAAAACTAATACCTATTTTGAACTAAACTAACCTAGTGGCGAGTTGGTTTGGTTTCCAGCTATGAGTTTGCCAGTTCTTAGTGAATGCCTGTGGCCTTGGCTTGAGCTGGCACTTGATTTACCAGCATCACATGGAGAAGATCATAGCAAAATTCCATTGCCCGGAGAAATTCATTGCAGTGGTTAGCAATTCCATGATGGCATGCTCACTCATGTTGTGGACAACAGTGAGTCATCTGAACCATTCCCAGGCACCTATGGAGTCAAGCAGGGCTGTGCGTTGGACACAACCCTCTTCAGTATGATGTTCTCTGCCATGCTTACAGATGCCTTTCATGACTGTTACACCGGAATTGACATCAGATACTGGTCTGATGGCCAGCTCTTCAATTTGAGGAGACGACAGGCAAAAATGAAGATACAAGAAGTGATTGTTTGTGATCGTCTCTTTGTTGATGACTGTTCCCTGAATGTCAAATCTGAGTCTGACATGCAGCCGAGTATGAACTATTTCTCTTCAGCTTGTGACAACTTTGGTCTCACAATTATCATTGAGAAGACAGAAGTGATGTACAAGCCTGCACCAAGAAACCCTTATGTACAGCCTACTATCCAGTGAATGACCAAACCCTCCAGGCAGGGACAAGTTCACCTACCTCGGCAGTACACAGTCATGTGCAGTTCATATGAATGATGAAAACAATGTCAGAATTGCAAAACAAGTGTGGTCTTTGGCAGACTACATGCAAATGTGTGGGAGTGTAGAGGCAATAGTCAACAAACAAAACTGAAGGTCTACAAAACCATCATGTTGCCAACTCTGATGTGCTCATATGAAACCTGGATGGTGTACAGATGCCATACTATGAAGCTGAATCACTTTCACATGAGCTGTCTGAGGAAACTGATGAGGATAAGATGGCAAGACAAGGTTTTAGATACTGATTTTCTCACACGGGCAGGCATTCCAAGCATCCATACTTTGTTGATGAAATCACAGATGAAATAGACAAACCATGTCACCAGAATGTTAGATGAGCAATTGCCAAAGAAGATCTTTTACAGCAAGCTAAAGGACGGAAAGTACCCTCAGGGAGGCCAGAAGAAACGTTTCAAGGACTCATTCAAATGATCCTTGGAGCGTTTCAACATTGACCCAGAGTTTTGGGAAGATCTCGCTCATGATTTTAACATTGAGAGGGAAGAAAACGAAGTAAGAAAGGATACAGCCGTGGGTAGGAGAATGGACATAAGGAGGAAGGGTAGTGTAGATACCAATCGAATAGGTGATACTGGCGGTAGAATGTCTGTGCTTAATAGGGTAAAGAATGTGAGAGAAGCCAAACAGCGAAAATTAAGATGTTTGTACACTAATGCGAGTAGCCTAGGTAACAAAATGGAGGAACTAGAGCTATTGGTGCAGGAAGTGAAACCAGATATTATAGGGATAAGTGAAACATGGTGGAATAATAGTCATGACTGGAGTACAGGTATTGAAGGGTATGTGCTGTTTAGGAAAGATAGAAATAAAGGCAAAGGTGGTGGAGTAGCACTGTATATCAGTGATGTGGTAGACTGTAAAGAAATAAGAAGTGATGGATGGATAAGACAGAGTCTGTCTGGGCAAAAATCACATTGGGGAAGAAAGCTACTAGAGCCTCCCCTGGGATAGTGCTTAGGGTGTGGTATAGACCTCCAGGATCCGATGTGGATATGGATAGAGACCTCTTTAATGTTTTTAATGAAGTAAATACTAATGGGAACTGGGCTGGGCCTGTTTGTTTACCTGCCGCGTCCCCAGGTTCGGCTGATCGCAGCTCCCACTGGCCGCAGTTCGCCACTCCAATGGGGGCTGCAGGAAGGGGCGCGGGCCGAGGAACGTGCTGGCTGCCATTCCTGCAGCCCCCATTGGCCTGGAGCGGCGAACCGCGGCCAGTGGGAGCCGTGATCGGCCAAACCTGCGGACGCGGCAGGTAAACAAAGCGGCCCGGCCTGCCGAGGCTTTCCCAGAACAAACGGCAGCCCTAGTTTGAGAACCACTGATCTAGTCCCGCCCCCAATGCTGAGGCATGACAGATGTTTGTCCAACCTGTTCTTAAACTCCACATGACGGGGATTCCACCACCTCCCTTGGTAACTTATTGCATATTCTTAAAGTTAAAAAGTTTTTCCCAATATCTAACCTAAATCTCCCTTGCTGCAGAATTAAGGGCATTACTTCCTGTCCTATCTGAAGTGGACTTGGAGAATTGATCACCATCCTCTTTATAACAATCCTTAATATATTTGAAGACTTAATAGGTTCCCCCCTCAGCCTTCTTTTCTCAAGACTAAACATATCCAGTTTTTTTTCCTCATAGGTCAGGTTTTCTAAAACTTTTATAATTTTTTGATGTCCTCTAGACTCTCTAAACCTTTTCCATATCCTTCATTAGAGGAAATGTGCTAAATAATTGCAAAGTATTTATTGAGAGGCTTGGAAGCCTCTAATCAGCTAGATATACTTTCATTGTGGTCTAAATGCAGGCTTTAAAACACTGTGTGAAATCCTGGCCCTGTTGAAGTAAATGAGAGCTTTGCCCATTGACTTCCAATGAGCCAGGGTTTCATCCACAACCTAAATAAGGAGGTAGAACTTTACGAAACAAGAAACTTAAACCCTGTCAACATGAGCGGGCGATGTAACTAAATGAATAGTTTTTTTGTTTGTTTGTTAAGTTCTGTTAGACAGTATTTTAAATGGAAAAATAACCGTGCCCTGGAATAATCTTGAAATATGTAAATTGTACTCTGTGGCAGGAAATATATTGTGTAAAAGGGATGGTTAGAAGACTCTTTACCTTTAAGAGGACTTTTGAGCTTAAAAAAAAATAAATAAAATTAATATTTTACTTCCCCCCAAAAAGTGATTGCAAATTTAATGAGCTAATCTGCTTATTAGCATGTAGTTTGCATACAACCAAACACTTTGGATTCTAAAAAAGTGTAGGAGTTTACTGCTGGCGAAAGGGTCTGGTCAATGAAACCCACTATTTGTTTACAGGAAAGCAGCAGGGCAAACCACACACACACAAACAAACACACACACACACACACCCCTTTACTAGCATTCCTCAAGCCTGATCAAGTTGGAACAGACTTCCTCAATAAATAATGGGGTAGTTCAGTCTGGCTATTCATGCAAAAGAAGGTATTGAATCAGATGTGGGAGCTGTAATAGAGAGCCACTAAACCTCTTATTAAACTGAAATTAAATAGCAACAACTTGGTATCCATTGTACCTCATTAGCAATGTCCAAAGGCAACCTACCCTCAAGTATCAGAGGGGTAGCCGTGTTAGTCTGAATCTGTAAAAAGCAACAGAGGAGCAAATGAACTGGAGCTCAGCAGTTTCTCTTTGGAGTCTGGTCCTGAAGTTTTTTTGCTGTAAGATGGCTACCTTTACATCTGCTATTGTGTGGCCAGGGAGGTTGAAGTGTTCTCCTACAGGTTTTTGTGTATTGCCATTCCTGCTATCTGACTTGTGTCCATTTATCCTCTTGCGTAGTGACTGTCCAGTTTGGCCAATGTACATAGCAGAGGGGCATTGCTGGCACATGATGGCATATATAACATTGGTAGACATGCAGGTGAATGAGCCAGTGATGTTGTAGCTGATCTGGTTAGGTCCTGTGGTCTCTGTTTGAGGGGTTGGAGCAGATGCGGTTGTACCTCAGCGCTTGGCTGTAGACGATGGATCGTGTGGTGTGTCCAGGGTGGAAGCTGTCTGGATATGTGGACTCCCTACTCAGACCCTACGCCACCAGCACTCCCAGCTATCTCTGTGACACTACTGATTTCCTGAGAAAACTACAATGCATTGGTGACCTCCCAGAAAACACCATCCTAGCCACCATGGATGTAGAGGCTCTCTACACAAACATCCCACACACAGATGAAATACAAGCTGTCAGGAACAGTATCCCTGATGATGACACAGCACAACTTGTTGCTGAGCTCTGTGACTTTATCCTCACGCACAATTATTTCAAATTTGGTGACAATATTTACCTCCAGATCAGTGGCACCGCTATGGGCACCCGCATGGCCCCACAATATGCCAACATTTTTATGGCTGACCTGGAACAAAGCTTCCTTAGCTCTCGACCACTCACGCCCCTTCTCTACCTACGCTACATTGATGACATCTTCATCATCTGGACCCATGGGAAGGAGACCCTGGAAGAATTCCACCATGATTTCAACAGCTTCCACCCCACCATCAACCTCAGCCTGGACCAATCTACACGGGAGGTCCACTTCCTAGACATCACAGTACAAATAAGCGATGGCCACGTTAACATCACCCTATATCGAAAACCCACCGACCGCTACGCCTACCTTCATGCCTCCAGCTTCCACCCCGGACACACCACACGATCCATCGTCTACAGCCAAGCGCTGAGGTACAACCGCATCTGCTCCAACCCCTCAGACAGAGACCAACACCTACAAGATCTTCACCAAGCATTCTCAAAACTATGATACCCACACAAGGAAATAAAGAAACAAATCAACAGAGCCAGACGTGTACCCAGAAGCCTCCTGCTACAAGACAGGCCCAGAAGAGAAACCATCAGAACTCCACTGGCCATCACCTACAGTCCTCAGCTTAAACCTCTCCAACGCATCATCAGTGATCTACAACACATCCTGGACATCGATCCCTCACTTTCACAGACCTTGGGAGGCAGGCCAGTCCTCGCCCACAGACAACCCGCCAACCTCAAGCATATTCTCACCAGCAACCACACACCGCACCATAACAACTCTAACTCAGGAACCAACCCATGCAACAAACCTCGATGCCAATTCTGCCCACATATCTACACCACCAACACCATCACAGGACCTAACCAGATCAGCTACAACATCACTGGCTCATTCACCTGCATGTCCACCAATGTTATATATGCCATCATGTGCCAGCAATGCCCCTCTGCTATGTACATTGGCCAAACTGGACAGTCACTACGCAAGAGGATAAATGGACACAAGTCAGATATCAAGAATGGCAATACACAAAAACCTGTAGGAGAACACTTCAACCTCCCTGGCCACACAATAGCAGATGTAAAGGTAGCCATCTTACAGCAAAAAAACTTCAGGACCAGACTCCAAAGAGAAACTGCTGAGCTCCAGTTCATTTGCAAATTTGACACCATCAGATCAGGATTGAACAAAGACTGTGAATGGCTATCCAACTACAGAAGCAGTTTCTCCTCCCTTGGTGTTCACATCCCACTTGCTAGCAGAGCACCTCACCCTCCCTGATTGAACTAACCTCGTTATCTCCATATTGATTTATACCTGCCTCTGGAAATTTCCATTACTTGCATCTGAAGAAGTGAGGTTCTTACCCTCGAAAGCTTATGCTCCCAATACTTCTGTTAGTCTTAAAGGTGCCACAGGACCCTCTGTTGCAACCTACCCTCAGTAAGTGTTAATATTACACCCTCAAGAATGAGTCTTGCTTGCTCAAAAGGTAACTTTACTAAATCAAGCCCTGACTTTTTGGAGCTTACACAGAATCTTTCATTTTGTGGAGACACAGTCAAAATCAACCACACATTGCTCTCAGTCTCTTGCAAACATATTCTATAATCAAGTATCACACTTTATTCTGATAGGGACAGCTCCCATTAACCAAAATGCAAAACAATAAACATGATGTTAAAATTAACTTCTGCATACAATACTTTGTACTATAAATTAATTTAAAAGTTAGCATGTGTGAATTGGAATTATTGTATTTTGAGAAGTGGTCCTGTGGATAAATACATATTAAAAAAAAACCCAACCTATATTACAAGAACAATGAAGTTGCAAAGTCAAGTACACCCAATAGTTAGTCAATGTAAGATTAAGGTTACTTGTGCAGCCTTAATTCTGCCCCTTTTTGCAGATGTATGATGCAGACTTGATCACATGATCACAAATTATTTTTTCCTGTTGGGTAGTCAACACGGTTTGAACTCATCCACTGCACAGACCCCTTGAGCTAAAAGATTAACTGGCAGCAGAAGTAGGCGGTTATCCTCTATAAGGAATGGACCCTAGTGGAGGACATGACACACACTTTGCCAACCACTTACATAACTACCTGTGAGCCAGAAGTGGTGTGTCAGTTATCACGATTCCTGTGTTCTATTCCTGGCTCTGAGAGCACAATATGTAGTGGTTAGAGCAGTGGTTACAGCCAGGATTAGCCCAGCACATAGATCTGACATTCATTCTGAAAAGCAGCACGGCTGAGTAAGACTTGGCTCTTTCATATTAGAGACCAGGGTTCTATTCCCAACTCTAATTGAAGTGACCTTGTGCAACCTCTCTTGCCTTTATGAAGTAAGGGCATGATAGTTCCCATCCTCCTGGGTTACAGGTTAGGCCTTGGTCAGCAATAATGTGAACTGCACAGAAAGATTAACAGCATCCAGAAGATGATCAACCAGAAAGCATGGTCTCCAGGCTCCTAGACCAATGAAGCTTCCCTTATGCCAAAGAGTATTCTGTACATGATGTCTCCTTTTCTCATGACTGACATACTTTTGTGGGCAGGCGTGACAGGGCTACCAGATGTGTAATATTATGCAGGTCTGACAGTACAGTCAACCAGATAAAAATCTACTACACTGAGTCCCCCTCCTGGCAGTCTAGGGCTCTTTTAAATGGAGGTACAGACACAAACTGATGCATCTTATAACTGAGGGGAATGAGAGAGTATAAACTTTGCACTTCAGGTCTTTTGGGAACTGTAATTTAGAAACTCACTGGCCATTTTCTTGTAGGCATTATGGTTCATGACGAATTAAATAAAAGAATGTGTTATATTAAAAAGCAGTGATGGTGAGCTAGCTTGGGCAGATTACCTGTGGGTTATTTTTCATTTCGTTATTGGGTTTTTTATTTTTGGTTTTTAATGTTTTGGGAATGGAATTAGGTGTAACCTCTTCCTGTGGTGCACCAGCCAAAAGATCCCTCATCTAATACAGTTCAGACATGGTAACTAGGGAGCAGACAGAAGGCTGATTCTAGCAGCAGGCACTAGGCCAGGAAGTTTTAACGCTTGTTTGTGCTCTAAATTAGCAAATAACTCCCCAAAGTGTGTGAGCACAGGGGTAGGGGGAGGGAAGAGAGAAATAGTCGGCTTTTTTCTTTTGCCCCTTTTCCCCTTTTTGGTCAGTATTTTTTATATATAATCTTGCCTCTTCAATGAAATATTCTGATCTGTCATTTCTATTATTTTTATTGTGTTAACTTCACAATCGAAGCTCCTATGTGCTGCAGGCACACAAAGAAAGTACAGCAAACTGCTTTTACCGCTACGTATTGGCCCGGCCAAATGATGATGTCATAACAACACCTTATCTAACCCCTTCAGCATATAATGTAAGAAATATATTTGGGCTGAGAGCAGTAGCAGATTAGCCACTGGGACAACAGGGCCCGTGCCCAGGGACCTTGGCCAATTGTGGGTCCCTGGAAAAATGGGTGCCCCTGAGCCCCGCTCGGTGCTCCTGCCAGGGAGTGAAGCCCCTGCACTCCGACCCTACTCCCTGGCAGGAGCCAGCACCCAAAGGAAAATAATGAGTTATTACTGCTAACACTTTTAATTGCTAGAATAGAATTAACATTTTAAGGACCCACACAGAGCAAAGGGGACGCTGAGTTCCAGGGCCAGAAGAGAATGATTAATTACTTTTTCATGGACCCTGCTGGATAATGCAGGAGCATAGCCTCAGTAGGGGCATTGTAAGATTCAGCCTGAGAGCCTAAAAGTCCATCTTCAGAACTAGACAGACATTTTTGCAGTGATTTTGGAGTATTATGGAAGTATACAATACAAAAGAGAGAGGAAGTAGTTTCTGCCACTCATATTATTATTGCCCCCTTTTTCTCACACTAGTGTCCTGTTTCAGACAACAGTCTTTGTCAAGCAGTAGTAGAATTCTGGGGCTTTGCAAATCATCTTCCTAGTGGAGGAGAAATCAGTACACAGAGTCTAGGTGGATTCTAAGTGTAATTTGCTTTATTTACATACATACACCAGTCTTGAAACAGAGACAATCATAGAGAGCATGCAGGTAATCCCTTTCTTCCAGAAATTTCAACTCACAAACCAGTAGACTGTTTGCAGGGAGTTTCTCTGTTCCACTAATTGTCTTAAAATATAGTGAATAAAGCAGAGAGCAAACTGCTAACAGTCACAGCTGTTCTCCAATGAATACTGAATAAAACAAACAACAATTCCGCATTCTTCAAATACTAGAGACTTACTCACATACTAAGAAAAATAACTTAAGACAATGTGTAACAACACCTTCTGGTGCCTCCTGCCATAACATTATGGCGTAACTCCTCACTTAAAGTCGTCCCAGTTAACGTTTCATTGTTATGTTGCTGATCAATTAGAGAACATGCTCGTTTAAAGTTGTGCAATGCTCCCTTATAATGTTGTTTGGCAGCTGCCTACTTTGTCCACTGCTTGCAGAAAGAGCAGCCCGTTGGAGCTAGCTGGTGGGGGCTTGGAACCAGGGTGAACCAGCAGCCTCCCCCCCACATCAGCTCCCCCCTCCCCTAAGTTCCCTGTGTGGCAGCCGCCCAGCAGGCTATCAATTGCTGGCAATTCAGCTGTCCCTCCCCCCACTGCCATGTGCTGCTCCTGCCCTCTGCCTTAGAGCTGCTCCCGGGAGCCTCCTGCTTGCTGTGGGGGGGGGAGAGGTAGAGGGTTAATGTCAGGGTGTCTCCCCCCTCTGCTCCTGCCCCCCAGTTACCCCATACCCCATCTCCATAGAGTGGAGGGGACACGACAGGGCTCAGGACAGAGGGTGATTGCTGGCAGCAGCTGCTATCTCAACTTGCTGATCTACTTAAAAAGGCAATGTACTTAGAGTGCAGTCAGCATACTTAAAGGGGCAATGCACATCTCTCTCTCACACAGGGTGTGTGTCTCTGTCTGCCATGCTGTCTCCCCTCCCTCCATTTGTGCTGCCTTCTAGAGTGTGAGGCTACATTAACAACAATGTGTTAACCCTTGAGGGCTCAGCCGAGTACTAGTTCATCACTTAGCATTTAGGCATTCCCTGGGAAATATCCCATCCTCTGACTTCACCACCTCAACCAAGCTTCACAATCATCATTGCTGTGTACAGTATTAAATTGTTTGTTTAAAATTAAACGGTGTGTATTTTATATATATATATATATATAACTATAGTCTTTTGTCTGGTGAAAAAATTTCCCTGGAACCTAACCCCCCCACACATTTACGTTAATTCTTATGGGGACATTGAATCTGCTTAACATCATTTCGCTTAAATTCGCATTTTTCAGGAACATAACTACAACATTAAGGGAGGAGTTACTGTATATTTAACATTTTTACAAAGTGTTGTAAGAAAAGAGAAAGAGAGAGGAAGAAGTTAGTGAATGAGGGATAACATAGGATATCCAGAGGAAAGGAAAACATTTAACCTAAGAGCAGATTACACATTTTTTGAAAGCAGTAGAGGCTCTAGAAGTACTTCAAAAAACACAAACTTGTTTGACAGGAGTTCTTTACTGAGGTAGGATAATGGAAACTTGATCCTATGATATAGGATACGCAAGGAATTCTTGCTCTCTTCCTTACCAATGCTTGTGGGCAAACTATTAAGCAGAAGCAGATAAACACAAAGAAAGAGGCCTGTGTCAACTGCATCATGTGCCAACAGAATTTTATCAATAAGAAGAATATTATTTGCTCATTTGTAAAATAACTTGCATTTGTATTAAGAACTCTACTGCACATACATATAACAGTAACAGAAATAATATTAAAAAGAAACATTTTCCAAACCAATTTTTCAAAAATAGAAAGCATCATTCATGCATCAAATATGCATGCACATTTTGTATGCGTGTTCCATCAAGTAATTTGTCCGGCTATACCAAAAGAAGGACAGGAGACATTACATATGGTTTTAATCAGGCCACAACTTTATTATTAGATGTCTTGGACTACTCGGCAAATAAAAGTGTACAGTGCAAATAACCCCATGTTCATTCAATAACTTCTCAGGGGGCTTCCACAAGCCCTCACCCCCCTCTTTTTCTACCCAGGTTTCCCAGCCAACCCATTTCTGGGACTTTACCATCCCATGAAAGTGGGCTATAAGAAAGGGGGGTTGGATCCCTGCCGTACCAATCATAGGAGTCCCCGAAGCTCCCCTCCCCACCCCCATTCTGTTTCTTTAATCAACATCTCCTTTTAAGTCCTTTACCAGACCATTTTTATCCAATCACTGTATATCTTCCCTATGGAGAACCTGCACTGGACACCCCCCCACACACTTATATAATGAGTTGCAACACATAGCCTACCTCCCTTCATGTCACACATGAACAAAGCTCTCCCTGAACCCACTGCGGGAAAGCCAAAAAAGACCCAACTCCACCTAGGTCAATCTGGTGGTAAGGGAAAAATTCCTTCACAGCCACCCTAAAGAAAGGTATACCTAACGCAATGCCCAGAGCAGGTCTTGACCAAACCTGGTATTTCATCACCTTAAGGGAAGGGAGGGTGGGTGCTGCCTCAGTCTGCTCCTGTAAAAGGGGGCTTCACCACACGGGCTGCCCCTTTTAAACCCTTCCACCCATCCACATTCCAATGGGTCAGTGTCATCCCTTGTGAAATTATTGTAAAATGGAACCTCCCTCTCTCCCCTCCCCAGCCACAAGCACAGTTTCCTTCATTCGGCCAGCTAGTCAAATTCCCCCCTCGCCACCACCCACCCCCTTCTTCAAGGTGCAGTGTGATCATACTAGCAATGAGAATTTCAAAATCTAAGCACGCCAATAAAGACTTTACATCGGGCATCATCAAGAATTTGCTCAATAATGATTAAGAGAGGAACAGAGGGAATTGTTATAATGAAAACATGAAAAGCAGAATATTTCTGGGGAGGGAGTGTTAAGTTTCATTTAGTATGTAATTATTGATTGTTTGTGTTTTTAGGTGAGGTAAACAGTGTTGTGTGTGTATGTGACAGAACTATAAAGTGCTCATTTACTTAATTTCAAACTTTTCAATAACTTTTTGCCAGAATACCTTTTCTCACAGTATGAAATATTCAAACTTTATACAGTAAATTCAACAGAGAATTCAATATAAATTTCAAGTCATTTTTATTTTCATTTATTTCTGTGTCCACCCAATGACTTTTCATTTTGGCATTTTCACTGTAAAAATATTATGTAATTTAGTGAGAATTTAACTGTTAATTCTTGTGTACTGTGCTTTGCTTTTCTCTAATTCCCTAGATAGGATATAGAAAGATTGAAAAATATCTATGTCCTTTACAAATTCCAACTCCTCTTTGCCTTTCACGGATTCATGCAGAGGCCTATAATCCCTACATTATTTCTTATTGACCTGTTCAAGGTTCTTGAATTTATCTCCTTGATATTTTATATTCCTAAGTAGTCCAGAGTGTTGCTCTCTAGTTTCTTATTACAATTCTTCAAGTCACTAATTCTCTCTCATCTTCAGCCTCTTGCATTGACATATTTTTAAGTTGTTTTAAACTGGATATTGAAGTTAACAGGTCATCAGTCTTTATTCGTAACTGTTTCCTGCCATTATCAGCTTCAGCACATTGTATTATGGACAAGTGGCATTTAAGGTTGTATATTTAAGGTTAAAACTAGGGTATATTATAAACCTTATTTTAGCTCACATCCCCAATAACTTTGGCTAGTAAAGTTAGTACAACCTAAGATTTGCTAGGTTTACTCTGAAGTCAAAGAAGAGTCCATTATTATTAGCTAAATTGGGGGGGGAAACGTACATTTTTGAGCTACAGGATGTTAAAAATTACAGATTGAAATTAGCATCTTTTCTCTGTGTCCTTCATGCTTAATAAGCACTTGTTACCCTTTAAGACTGCTCAAATAGTTAACTCTCTAAACTTGTGCATTAGCTATACTTGAAGAAAATGTGTTGTAATTAAATCAAAGTCATTAACTATTTATCTAATTACATTGTCTAAGGCTTATATTATAGTAGCACAGAGACCTCACACAGAATTAGGGCCCCACTTGCTATGTGTTGTAAAAACACATACAAAGATGCAGTCCCTGCCTCAAACCTTATAGTCTAAGTGAAATATGAAGAGTGTGGAGAAAGAATATAACCAGACACTTTTTGATATGTTTGCCTTTTTAAATATTATAAAATAGTTTAAGTTAATGACAACTATCCCTTATCTTGTCCCTAAACGAGTGTTCAAAGTATATCAAATTAGGATGGAGAAGCTCACCAATTTTGTTGACTGCCATCACAGGTATTCACTTAATGTGGTGACGAGGTATTCCATCATGTCTGATGACAGTGTGCAGCCAGGAGAAAATAATGGGGACAAAGTATCAGTATTAAAGCTGGTCAATACTTTTTGTGGAAATATTTTTTCCACAAAGTGTGGACTTTTTTTGAAAATGAAAAGTTTTGTGAAAAATTCTTAGAAAATAAAACTTTGAAAATGTTTGGTTTTTGAAATCCACCAAAACCTATTTTTTTGTTTATTCATTCAAAATCCAGAAAAATTTCAAAAAATATTAGAAGAAAATGAAATTGTTCATTTCTTTTCATTTTTTTAAAAATTAACTTTTTTCATGCCCATAACCATAAAATCTGAGTACCTATGTATTCAAAAAATGTATCTGAATGGAATTAATGTCCTTAAGCACGATCCACAATAAAGTGGGTGTGTGCACACAGCACGCACATGTATGTGTGTGTTCTAGTCACCCTCATTTCTATAAGTGCACCATTTAGACCTGACCAAGAAGGAGAATCTGTATTGATGTAAAAATAGGCAAAAATAGGGGATTTTTGCCCTGTAACATTTTGAAATATTCTATGCATTTCCCTGAAGTTTACAAGATTATAGGGCATGTATTTCTGCATCTTTTCCTTTGAAGGGGTTGGGCAGCTAGTGGAGAATCATCTTTCTTTAGAAGACGGGGACATGGGACTCCTGGGCTAAGGCATCTTTTCATCTGATAGGTTAGTTACCGATTCACCTACTCATAGAAAGGGTTGGAGCCAAAGAAACTCTTCATCTAACAAGGAGAGGAGCTCCCACAAGATCGGAAGAGGGAGAAGAGTGGGAGCTCTCCTACTACATTTAGAAGAAGGGGAGCTGCACCACTCATATCACCGTACTTAAATTTTAGCTAGCCATCATTAGTAGGCTGATTTCTTCAGATGGGTCCTGAAGAGAGATTTGAAGTAGAGAGCAGTGGTTATAATATAAAACAGTTTGCTCACTGTTGGCTCCACTTCAGAGAGAACTTTCTACACTTCAACTCTGAAAAAATTTCCCTGAGCTCAGTCATTAAGGGTCAATGTTTTTTGGAGTTAAAACACTAGGCTTTCCTTATTTGCTGTGCAGGTGTGTTCAAAGTATATTACCTAGTAATTATGTGTTTCTAGTAATGGATTCATTTTAGAATGGCACCCAACTGTTCTTTTCTGTAAAGTAAAAAGAAAACTGTTCAGACTGCTTATGAGTTAAAGATAATTTAAAATGCCCCTGAACACAGCCATCCAGTAGCTGCTATATAAGTTATGTTTCCAACCAGGGTTCCAAGGAAAACTCTAGAATCACTCCCATTAATTTCGCACAAGAAAAATATTTTTTATTATTTCAGGTTACTCTACAAAGTTTTGGGATAGCCTCATTTGTTCAAAGCATTTTGAAAGTTACTGATGCTTAAAAATGATATTTTAAAACATTTTACTGAAGTGTCACACATTTTTGCATCCCTCTCAGTGAAAAATTCTTTGACTAACACTGAAATGTTCCATCCAGTTAATGTATCTAGGACAGGATAAAACTGAAATATTTTCTAAGACTTATTTGGCATAGCAATGGATATTTTATAAAATCTGCACAGCCTGACAGGTCCTTTATGAAGTCCCTGAAGAGCAAGGAAAAAGGGAAGCCCTGGAGACCACGCCTGAACTCCACAGGCAAGGCACAGGGAGCTGGGGAATTTGTGGGAATCCAAAGTTCTGATGCATCAGGTGAGGCAGAGGGAGCAGGGCAATCTGCTGAGCTCATGAGCTCTGCAGAGTAGTGGTACATGTGGGAGACAGGAGACTACAGAGAGAGAAAAGAACTATCCCATTTCGGTGATATATCTGTAACGTGTCAAACAGAGTCGGAGCTCCAAACTATTCTGGGCATGACTAGTGGCAGTAGCTCCAAAGAGAATGAGTAGAGAAACATCAAGCCAATCAAGGCTCTGATTGGATACCAATCTTCCAATCAATAGGGTCTATCTTCCCAGACATTTGCAAAAAATAAATGTGAACAGCTCAACAGGTTAATAGCTCAAGAGGTGATCCATATGCCCCTAGGGCCTGCCAATGTACGAGCTCCGTGTTAGAAGGAATGTATACTTTCATTCCAAAGAGCAATCTGACTGATTTTCAGATTTGCATTATTGAAGAGTGACCTATTACTGTAATCAATTATTTCCATAACCTTAGAAGTTCCTACATGACCATCCTGAGAATCAAGAAATTACTTAGCTTTTGTTATTGGCTAAGTCAGGTTTGAACCTCAGTC
Source organism: Chrysemys picta bellii (assembly GCF_011386835.1). Classification (NCBI taxonomy): domain Eukaryota; kingdom Metazoa; phylum Chordata; order Testudines; family Emydidae; genus Chrysemys; species Chrysemys picta. The sequence goes on along the minus strand of NC_088791.1, from coordinate 85,173,190 downwards.
TTTAGAAGTATTCCAGTATGCCACTTACCTTCCCCAAATCAGCTTTATATTTATACACTACACATTTCACTCAGTTTAAACTGAAAATAAACTAGAGGGTTGCACGCTTTGTTGCTCCTCCATTCCTCCTGACAAGCATTCTGTGTGTCACCTCCACCCAGCCCTCTCTATTTCAAGGACTCCCTACACCCACCCTCATGCCAGGGATGTGTGTCCTCCATGTCCCTCTCCCCAGTGTCATTGTCCTCCATTCTCCCTTTCCAGACAAGGAGCTGTGTGCTTTCCATTCTCTTCTTTCCCCCATACCAGGGTCCTCCATTCTCATCACCACCAATGGTTCTGTGTGCCCCCTATTCCCCCCTACACCCGGGAATCTTTGTGTCCCCATTCCCCACACCCGCTTTGAGAGATGAGTCATTTAGGGGGTCAACATGTTGAACTGTATTGGGAGGATAGGCAGAGCTGAGATGGGGAGGTACTATTATGCTGGAAGGTATAAATGGCTGCCATCAACTGGCTCTTTGCTCCATAGACAATTTCAGGGGTGCTTTAAACTGCTAGCTCTGCTAACCTGATGCAAGGGGCTCTGTGTTTCCCCTCCCCCATTTCCCTGGTTGTTTTTCTGATTTTCACCAAAATCCATAGAGTTCTGCCCATTGATGCCTAGAACATACCTGAAATCTTGGACTTTATTGAATGCAATATTGAAAAGTTATCATGTTACAGATGGAGAAATGCTGTTGAATTGAGTATAAAACCTCACTTCACTCAGCCCGAAAACAACATGTCAAAATATTTCCAGGTTTAGATTACAGTAGATTTTCTATTCAAGCAAAAACTAAAAAGAACGATACATTGTGAGAGTTCTATGCTGTTTCCAAATGACATTGTTCTGTAATTCGGTATGATTTAAAATTACACATTTGATAATTGCATATGAAAATAGCTAATGTCATACAAAAGAAAGCAAAAGAAATGCAAGTTAAGGTTACAAAACTTGCATAATCACTAACAACATAATCACTTTTTAAATTTAAATAGGTTGTTCTAAAAACTGAAACAAATCTAAAGTGAATTGAAAATTCAGCAAATGAAAACCAGTGCCAAAACTTTAAAAAGAGTACAATTTTCAGATCTGATCTCTATTATTTAATGTTATATGCTTCCAACTTGCTTGGGATTATACAAAAGAGATATATGAAAATAGACCGTGCCTCAAAGAAGTGACAGTCTAAAAGACCTATATATGAATAGTCACATGGGGAGGCTTAGAGAAAGATGTTAATTTGTATTTTTTGTTAAAATTTAATTTCTTTCACTTATATAAGCTTGCTTGACTGCCGGTCATTTTTGTTTCGGGGTGTAGTGTTTCGGTATCATTTAAGTTGTAGTCAAAGGCAGACAATTATGCTGGCTCCGCTATGACAGTAATGTTCTCCTTGGATACAAAACTGCCACAGATTGATCACCTTTACGCAGAGCACCCTGGAGTGTGCTCCCCTTGTTTGTTCACATAGTATATTGTGGTGATATTGTTGAGAAGTATGTGAACCGCTGAGCGTCTGACCTGCTCCCGGAAAACGTGACATGAATTGTGGATGGCCTGAAGCTCCAGCATGTTGATGTGGAGTGAGGCCTCCTGCTCCAACCATAGTCCCTGTACCTTCAGCGACTCCAGGTGAGTCCCCCAACCCAGCAGGGAGGCGTTGGTAACCACTGACTTGGTTGCTGAGGGTCGGGTGAAGGGAATAGTCTAGCAAATGCTCTCTGGACACATCCACCACTGCAAGGAATCCAGGACTAGTGGAGATAGACAAACCAGTCTGTACAGAGAATGTAGGCTGCCCCTGAGCCACATTTGAAAGGGGGAAAGGCACAAACGTTCAAACTGGACCAACTGTGTGCAAATGGACATGTGGTCCAACAGTCTCAGACACATTCAAACTGTCATGGAAGACTGAGGTTGCAGACTGAGGCAAAGACATCAAATTATCTGAAAACGGTTGGTCAGTAGGAACGCTCTCAATGTAATGGAATCTAACAGGGCCTAAATGAACTCGATTTTTTGAGTGAGAGTCAAGGTTGACTTTTCGGTGTTGAGGAGACCAAGACGGTTGAGCAAGTGCAATATAGCGCTGATGTGAGCGAGAACTTCCTCTTTGGATGTGTCCCTCAGTACCAATTGTTGATGTATGGGAAGATTTGGATTCCCTTTTTTTCTGAGATATGTCATAACCATGACCATCCATTTGGTGAAAGCTCAGGGGTAGAAAAGAGGTTGAATGGGAGGACCATGTATTGAAAGTGGCATTCTCCCATGATTAAGAGAAGGAACTTTCTGCAGCTAGGTAAAATTGCCACATGAAAGTAGGCATCTTGAAAGTCCAGAGCGGCAAACCAGTCATTCTGAGACAATGCAGAGAGGATAGTTGATAGAGTGACCATTCGGAACCTCGTATACCTGATATATTTATTGAGGCCGCAAAAGTCGAGGATGGGTCTCATCCTTCCCTTGGATTTGGGTAGTACCGGGAGAAGAAGCTATCATCCTGGTGTTTCAGCAGAACCTTCTCCACTGCTCCCAAAAGCCAACAGAGAGCTGACCTGCTCAAGGAGCAGTATCTTATGAGATGGGTACCTGAAGAGGGACAGGGAGGGAGGATGGGGAGGAGGTGTGGAGAAGAACTGCATGGCATAACCCCCATCTGACAGTGTCTAGGATCCAGCTGTTGGACTTGATTGAGCCCCATGCATTGTGAAAGCAGGCCAGCCTGTCCCCAAAGGGGTGGGGTGATGAGGAGGGAGAAGCAACAACTGGAACAGTGCTCTGGACCAAGGAGTCAAAATGGGCATTAAACAGCACAGGGGGGAAGGCGCGTGGACTGGCTGACCTCCAAGCCTGACTGCTTTCTCCTGTGGAATCTATCCCTCTTTCTGGGGTAGTCCCATTGCTTTGGAAGAGGGAAAGCCTGAGAAAATGGGTGCTGCAGGAGATGCTGCTGCTGCTGCGGCGTGCCATAGTGGCGCTTCTGCGCTGCCGGTGTGTCCATCCCCAAGGACTTCAGGTAGCATTAGGACATACCCAGGATACAATCCAGACTCGTATGTAGCTGTGTCACTCCTGTCCTCTAACCTGGTGTACCCATTACACTGTTTTACTGCTGTAGCCTCTAGTCTGTGCTTCTCACAAACAGCCTCCAGCATGGCAAGTCACTCCCAGCTATGTTTGTGTGTGCTGCAGCTAGCCAGCCACACCTTGGCTCTCACCAGCCTTGGTTCTATATCAGGGTGACCTCAACATATCCCGACTCCTAGATTTTCCCCCAGAAATGTATGTCCTATGCTGTCTAGCCCTCTCCTGAACAATGCAAACTTATATAAAGTCCGTCCTTTTATTAATTGAAATGATATGCACACATCGTTACCCTACGTGGAGTTTCCCAGACACTTGATTTAAACACACTGGATTAGATAAAACAACAAGTTTATTAACTACAAAGAGACTTTGGGATAGGCCACTTTTGGTTAGCCTCCTCTTTGGCCTGTAGGAGGTTTATAGTTCCTTGAACCACCTGGTGTCCAAGGTAAGTCACTCTGTTTAGGCCTATTTGACACTTTTTAGCCTTAACAGTTAGTCCTGCCTGCCTGAGGCGCTCGAAGACTTTTTCCAGGTGCTCCAGGTGTTCTGCCCATGAATCAGAAAAAATGGCCACATCATCGAGGTAGGTAACTGCAGATTCTCCCAATCCCACTAGGAGACCATCTACAAGTCTTTGGGAGGTGGCGGGTGCATTTCGCAGCCCGAAAGGGAGCACATTAAATTCATACACCCCTGCATGGGTGACAAAGGCCGACCTTTCCTTGGCGGGTTCCTCTAGCAGTACTTGCCAGTACCCCTGGGTTAAGTCTAAGGTAGAGAAGAATTGGGCATATCCCAGTTTCTCCAACAGCTCATCTGTGCGGGGCATTGGATAGTTGTCGGGACGAGTTACAGCATTTAGCTTACGGTAGTCCACGCAAAAGCGTATTTCCCCATCTGGTTTGGGAACTAGAACCACTGGAGATGCCCATGCACTGTTAGGGGGTGGATTATACCCATCTGTAGCATGTCCTGGATCTCCTGTTCTATAGAAGTTTTGGCGTAAAGGAGACACCCGGTAGGGTGGGGTTCTAACTGGGTGAGCATTACCTGTGTCAATGGAGTGGTACGCCTGTTCGGTCCGTCCTGGGGTAGCTGAGAACATTGGTGCGAAGCTAGTGCACAGCTCCTTGATCTGCTGCTGCTGCAGACGTCCAAGGGTCGTGGAGAGGTTCACCTCTTCCACGCCACCATCACTTTTTCCTTCGTAGTAAACACCTTCAGGCCACTCCACATCATCTGTTCCCTGGGCTGTAAACTGGAAAACCTTTAATTCTCTGTAATAAAAGGGCTTTAGAGAATTAACATGGTATACCTTAGGCTTTATATTTGAGGTGGGGTATGCTATGAGATAGTTAACAGCTTCCAGGCGCTCTTGGACCATGAATAGCCCTTCCCACAACGCTTCCATTTTATGGGCCTGGAACACCTTTAAGACCATGACTTGGTCTCCTACTCTGAAGGACCGTTCTCTGGAATGTTCATCATACCAGGCCTCTTGCTCTTCCTGAGCATCCTTTAGGTTTTCTTTAGCAAGGGCTAAGGTGTTTCGGAGGGTGCTTTGTAGGTTGCTTACTAAGTCTAGAATGTTAGTTCCTGGAGAAGACGTAAACCCATCCCACTGTTGCCGCCATGTCAAGGTGTCACCCCCACTCTGAACTTTAGGGTACAGATGTGGGGACCTGCATGAGATAACCCCTAAGCTTATTTACCAGCTTAGATCTAGTAGCTGCCACCACCAAATAGTTTAAACAAACGTTTATGGGAGAGTCATTTGGAAACTCTGTCTTCCCCCCAAATATTTCCCCAGTCTTTATCCCCCTTTTCCTGGCAGGATTGAGACTGATTCACCTCCCACCAATTCCTGGTGAGCCCAGATCCAAAAATCCCTTGGATCTTAAAACAAGGAAAAATCAATCAGGTTCTTAAAAGAAGACTTTTAATTAAAGAAAAAGGTGAAAGGAATACCTTTGTGAGATTAGCATGCAAGTTACTCTCACAGACAACAGATTCAAAACACAGAGGATGTCCCTCTGGGCAACCCTTAGTTACACAAAGAAACCCAATTTGATTCTCCCTCTATGCAAAAAGAAGTCACAAAAGAAAATAAACATAATCTAATACATTCCTTCTCTAAACACTTACTACTTTTAAGAAATGTTAGATGGCTGATTCCTGGATCCTTCACTCCAGCACAAACTTTTCTGAACAGAACAAAGACTGATTTCCCTCCTCCCTCTTTGAAAACTTCTTGTCCCCCCATTTGGTTCCTCTGGTCAGGTGTCAGCTAGGCTATGTGAACTTCTTAACCCTTTACAGGTAAAAGAGGAATTAATCCTTAACTGTCTGTTTATGACAGAGGGGCTATAGATGGTGCAGCCCTAAGAAAGTCCTGGACCAATAGTGAGGTCAGGACCGAAAGGCAGAGGAGGTCTGCGGCTGCCTGGTACATTGACCTGGAAATACTTGGGACTGGTGTCTCCCTCATTAGTACCAGACTTGAGAGATGCCCAGAAGCCAGAGCCAGAACCAAACAGTACAGGATTTCTAACCTCCCTACTCAGTTCAGGGAAGCGTCACATGTACCCGCACCAAACTCCACACCAGCACTGGCTCCATGCCTGTACTTTTACTTGGGGAGGCAGAAGAGTTGCCCTAAGACTGAGTGAGATCTTGATTGGTCTTCTGCAACCTTTTCCTCAGCGCAGTTGACGGGGAACAGCTCCTCCATTTCTTCGGAGAGGTGCCTGCTCCAGAACATGAAGCAGCAGCATTCTTGGAGCCAGAGGGTGATCTTCAGCCCAACGAGGCCTCAGTACTGGATCAGGCCCCATAGCCTGTTCGAGCAGTTGCTGCTTGACGCAAAGGTCCCAAGCCACCTCAGTTCTTTTCTTGAATGATCTTCGGATCACGCAATGCTCCTTGAGGTGGGCCTCACCGAGACAGAGCAAGCACCGCATGTGGGGACCACTGCTGGGGATCACTCTTCCACCCAAAGGACAATGTTTAAACCCCAATGAGGGCATCACTGGGGAAACAAACTACTAACTATATACAATAAGAAACCAGACTATTTGTGAGGTTGTGAAGCTACAACCACACAGAGCTCCAACTCCAGCCATGGGCAGTAAGAAGGAACTGAGTGGGATCAGGGCAATGCTACCTCATATAGCCAGGGGAGTGGCCATAGCCACAAGCACTGCCCTTCTCAGGTACTGTTAGGCAAAATTTCCAGCTCTGACACTGCAGGTGTGCACACACTAAGTGGAATAGACGTCTCCATCTATTTGAAGAAGAAACAATAGAATTAATTTAACAAAAGCTTTTAATGATACTCATTGGTGATAACTTGCTCATATTCTGCACCTTGCTTCAAGGACACATTATTAAAACAACCATTTGTGGAAGAGCTGGCTGGCCATTTCAAGCACCCCTCTTCTGCTGTCTCCAAGCTGCACAGCAAACAAAAAGGAATTACTCTGGACTGTTGTACAGTTTATTCAAGATGTTGTGACCTGGTGAAACTCTACTTAGGCATCTGCTGGAAAATAAACAGGATTTCACTATCTTTTGTTAGAAGGTTCTTGACTCCATCATAATAGCATAACAGAGATTATAATTTAAGTCCTGGAACTGTTCAAGGAAATAATGTAGAAATCAGTTTTTAATAAAGCCAACACTTTTGTGATCATCCCTGAAGTTCATACAACATCCATCTGCCATACACAAAATGCCACAGGAGTTCTTCCACACTGAGACAGAGAAAATATACAGTTGCCTGTATGTTTGACTCAGGTTTAAGAACTACAGACAGATGCTCTATTGTTCCTTAGCTCCTCAAGGCAAAATTATAGTCCCATATTCTGTAGGCTGCACCAGATTAGCCTTGGCCCTGACTATAAATTAGGGAAGCCTAGAAACTGCTCTTACACCCATAGTATATGCTCCCTAACAGACCAGATGCCAGCTGAGAACTGTCAGAGCCAGAGGTTTCATAGGCGCTAGTACAAGACAATAGAATGAACTCCTGTAGCATCAAAGAACTACTACAAACCTCATCATTTTCCATTCTAAGTGCAAGGCACACTTCTTTGACCTGATCATCATATATATTTACATTTTAAAAGGTCACTATACATTTTTTCCCCCTGGGGTGAGGGAAGTGAGAAAGGGAAGTATGTAGAGAGAAAAAAATCTCAGAATAGATGCTAGTCACATTACTCAGTGCACTTCTGGAAGGTGCTCACATAGCACCATGATGGGTGTAGCGTAAGAATCTGAATAGAATGTAATGTAATATAGTGGCTACAGCCAGAAACCAGCTCCTTTGCACTGCCTGAGTGGCACAAAAGATCCAAATTATACCTGAGTATGTGGCCCTCTCTAAATTCAGAAACCACACTGCTACCACAGCTGCCATCTTGAAAAAAATGCCATAATAGATATAACAAATGCAAGGAGCTGCTGAGGGAAAATAATGACCAACTGTCTGCCTCCAGTGATAATGTATTGGAGGAGCTTGCAATATCTGACAGAGCCCAATATACCATGGCGAGATGGTAGGAACAACATTATATACTTTTACATAAGACTTCCAAATGTTTCTCTAGCACCAAAGAAAGACTAGAGAATTCTTCATCTGAAGCGGTCATGTCAATTTTGTAGAGCTTCATAAGAGAGTGTACACCAACCTCCCTGTTCAGGTTTTGTTTAGGCAGATGGGCTGAAGTACTGTGGTTGTGTTATTGCTCACCACACGAACGGCTGGATTTCCCCTTGGAAGGAGGTTGACTATTGCATTCCCCACTGTCTGCAACTCCAGGAAGTTGATGCTGAGCTGAAATTCTTGGAGAACCCATTTGTCCTGATCTCCCCATCCAAAGAGTTTGTGATAAGTCACCATGCATGTTACTGGCAGATCTGCCAGTTCGACCTTGGATTGCCAACACTGAAGAGACTGAATGTCCAGAGGAATCATCAATAGGGGTCTATATTCTGAGGCTTGTAGTTCCAGATACCCACAATACAGAAATCCATTTCTAAGTAAATGGTAAGATGCCAGCAGGGAGGAGAGCAGTTTAGAGAAAGCACCGAGATAAAGTGCTCAACCTACATGGCTGCGGCCACAAATCACACATTTGAAAATTGAGTTTATATATAAATATCATCATTTATAGACTACACCCACTTATGTTACCATACATACATGATAGAGAGATAGACAGAATGAACATGCTTTAAGATATATTTGTCCTTTATTTATATGATAATGGAATTATTGCCTTGATCACTTGTATCATTTGGTGGACTTTCTGATGTGTATTCTGGGATATGGTGGGCTATCTCCAAGTTTGGTTTCTGCCTATGGGACACACTTTCGATAAGTGTACCCATTACTTTGTATTGCTATCAAGATGTTTAGCCAAACTCAGAGTTCAGTTACACCAGTGTCATCCATTATAATTCCACTGATTTTACTGGTAAAAATCTAACATAACTCCTTTGAAGATGATTTACGCCAGTGTAGATGAGATCAGGAACTGGCCTATACCACCCACCACATTTGATCTAAAATGGGATTTTCACAAGTGCTTAAGTGAGTCAGATACCTACCTCACTTAAGCACTTGTGAAAATCCTATCCCTACACTAATGTACTTAGCTAAAATATTTTGTCAAACATCTTCAAAAATAACCTGAAACATCTACATTGCATCACAAATGGAGTTTAATTTTTAAAATTTCTACTGATTATATGTAGGATACATTTTATATATAAACACACACACACACACACACACACATCTGTGAGAGCAAGACAACATTAATGTATAAATAATGTTGTCATATAAAGGTTTTATTAGCATGATTTTGAGACTGCTAGCTACTCACAAGTGAAGAAGCCACAAGTGAGTTATGCAGATCATCCCAAATACGTTTCCAGTAAATCTTTATGTCAGAATACCACTCCATACTATTAAGTATCTTCACATGCCATATATTTCAAAGAAAAAGTATTTTAGAAGTATTTTGATGATTAAAGCAATTTTATTAACAATATTTGTGTATCTGTCCACTTATAACGCCAAGTGCCTTGGTACCATCACTACAGCTGTCTATTGCTTAGGAGAATTGTAACTAATATATATTTTTAAAACCTCAAAAAATGTATATAAAAAGTTTTCTAGCACTTTCAAGAACTAGAAGCAAGTACTGGGTGTGCCATCAGGAAGGTGGGGATCCTCCCTTTCCAATAGTAAAAACCTCCCATTTCAAACCTTGATGGATCATGAGATATTGAATCTTATCTGTCACTGGTCCTGGACTGAATATTTCCCAACCTGGGTAATAAGTAATGACATTTTTGGTGTGTGGGGTGTGTTCACATGTATGTTCATGCACATGCGTGCTGGGTCTCTGCTTTCCTGGGGGAGGGGGGGCAAGTCTCCAATCCTTAAAATATACACTAGGCACAAGGGACATTTTGATTGTTTTTATGCTAATGCTAAGAAGAAAAGAATGAAAGGATAATTTATGCCCCCTGCTGACACTGATTTTGTCCCAGTTTCTTAAGCTTTCACAGTTAAAGTTTAATTAATATTTTTTCAGACTTTCAGTTGCTGGAAATGGGGGGTGCGAATTGGCAGCACTAATCACCAGTTGCTGGCTATTAATGACAGCACTGCACAGCACTTCTTTAGTATTGTTTTAACCTCACTTAAACAAGATGTCTGGTAGACAATATTCAAGTGGAGCAGCTGTAGACCTTGCATGAACAATGAAAGAAAACAGAAGGAAACAGAGGTTAACAATGGACAAAGCATAAACTCACAATCAGTCTTGTAAATAACATGCAGTTAGTAGATAAAGAAATAGTAAACAGAGTAAAGTGATAAGCTTGCAGCTGCAGCTTTGCTTACTTGCATATTTTGTAGCTCATGGGTCATTCATGATCTGTACAGGGATTGGTTACAAAAATTAACAGACCAATCAGAAATGTATGATTTGTTCTGGATGAGCTGAGTGGAAAAGGTTTCAGAGGGAATCCCAACAACAATAAAAATGAAAACTAAATTAGGAAGACAGAATATTGTAAACAAGTTACCAAAACTTACTATTTCTCTGCTAGTACTGCTTTCAGAATCATCTTCCAAAGATTCTGGACCGTCTTTCTCAGAAAGTGATAATCAAAGTAAAGATATGGATATGAACTTGTTCCCTCAGGAGAGAGAAGAATTAAATACAACTGTTCCTGAAATCTAGGACAAAAGTAATGATAAAAGAGATGACCCATATTTCCTACCTCTTGTCTGTACAGAAGGCAGAGAGAATAATAGTAATAAGGATGATGTTGCTGTTAAAGTTGAACAAAATCTGGCTAACTGGTCTTCTTTGATAATTGAGGAGTTATGGCATTGTTTGAAAGAAACAATGGACAATGCCGAGTAAAATGATGACAATCAAATGGAAGCACAAACATTGTACCAGAAAATGTGCCAACTGAAAACTACATTTATGAGTATCTTATGAGATGTAATACTAGAGAGGTTTGACAAAACAAGTGTAAAGCTTTAAAAGCCCGTGCCGCTTCCAGCAGCTCCCATTGGCCCGGAGCAGCAAACCATGGCCACTGGGAGTGCAATCGGCCGAACCTGCGGACGGGCCCGCCAAGGGCTTTCCCTGCACAAGCGGCGGAACAAGTTTGCGAACCACTGATCTAGACCATTCCTGATAGGTGTTTGTCTTAAAAATCTCCAATGATGGAGATTCCACAACCTCCCTAGGCAATTTATTCTAGTGCTTAACCACTCTGAAAGTTAGGATGTTTTTCCTAATGTCCAACCTAAACTGCCCTTGCTACAATTTAAGCCCATTGCTTCTTGTCCTATTATCAGAGGTTAAGAAAAAGAATTTTTTCTCCCTCCTCCTTGTAACAATCTTTTATGTACTTGAAAACCGTTATCATGTCCCCTCTCAGTCTTCTCTTCTCCAGACTAAACAAACCCAATTTTTTCAATCTTCCCTCATAGATCATGTTTTCTAGACCTTTAATCATTTTTGTTGCTCTTCTCTGGACTTTCTCCAATTTGTCCACATCTTTCCTGAAATGTGGCAACCAGAATCGGACACAATATTCCAGTTGAGGCCTAATCAGTGCAGATTAGAGCGGAATAATTATGTCTCGTGTTTTGCTTACAATCGTCCTGCTAATACATCCCAAAATGATGTTTGCTTTTTTGCAACAGCGTTACACTGTTGACTCATATTTAGCTTGTGATCCACTATGATCCCCAGATCCCTTTCCGCAGTACTCCTTCCTAGGCAGTCATTTCCCATTTTGTATGTGTGCAACTGACTGTTCCTTCCTAAGTGGAGTACTTTGCACTTGTCTTTACTGAATTTCATCCTATTTACTTCAGACCATTCTCCAGTTTGTCCAGATCATTTTGAATTTTAATCCTATCCTCCAAAGCACTTGCAACCCCTCCCAGCATGGTATCATCCACAAACTTTATAAGTGTACTCTCTATGCCATTATCTAAATCGTTGATGAAGATATTGAACAGAACCCAGACCCAGAACCAATCTCTGTGGGACCCCACTCATTATGCCCTTCCAGCATGACTGTGAACCACTGATAACTACTCTCTGGGAACGATTTTCCAACGAGTTATGCACCAGCCTTATTGTAGCTCCATCTAGATTGTATTTCCCTAGTTTGTTTATGAGAAGGTCATGAGAGACAGTATCAAAAGCCTTATATATGAACACATTCTTCACAAAGCTCCAGTACTTGAATCAAATTAAACCATTTTCTAACTTTTAAATTGGCCAACTATAAGATGCTACACTGCCTGATCTACATTAAAGAAATACTTGTTAAAAAGAAGCTTCCACTTTTTTTTCCTATCAAGACAGTATAAGCTACAGTAGTGAGCTGAAAATAATCTGTAGGTTCTTCTTCAAGTGATGTCCCTACGGGTGCCCCACTGTAGGTGTGGCAGCTTCCCCTATGCCTGGGATCAGAGCTCTTCAGTAGCAGTGCCTGTTGGACTGCACATGCGCTCTTCCCTGTCTTGCGCCATGAGCGGCATCTATATATAGCACTGTGTTGCCCAAACCTTTCCCCCCCACCCCGTTTCTTTTAACTGCCTTTCATCTGGGATGGAATCCGGAGCAGAGCTCTTCTATCCTCTGAGTCATTAGATAATGCCTTACCTGTTCACTTAGTTTAGTTTAGTAGTTACTTTTTTCCTTTACCATCCTCTTCCTTAAAAAAAAAAATTCCCCTTTCTTACCCTTCCAGTTAATTCTTAGCTTAGATTCCGTTTTCCCATTTCCCACCCTTCCTGACCGGGAAGCATTCTCCCTCATCGTTATGCACAGATTGCCTGGGTTTAAGAGGTGTGTTTCCTGCTGTGGGGCCTGGTACATCTACACTACAGGGGGGAGTCGATTTAAGATACGCAAATTCAGCTACGTGAATAGCGTAGCTGAATTCGGCGTATCGCAGCCGACTTACCCTGTTGTGAGGACGGCGGCAAAATCGACTTCTGCGGCTTCCCGCCGGCGGCTCTTACTACCACCTCCCCTGGTGGAGTAAGAGCGCCGATTCGGGGATCGATTGTCGCGTCCCGACGGGACGCGATAAATCGATCCCCGAGAGGTCGATTTCTACCCGCCGATTCAGGCGGGTAGTATAGACCAGTAAGCTACAGCCACTCACAGTGCATCCATTGCCTGGGAGAGGGACATGTCGCACAGAGGTGATCCATTGTCACAATCTGACTGCCAGGGCTGGAAAGGTCTGAGACATTTGCCTGAGACCTCTCCCAATGGAGAGATCCCAGTGACCAGTGATTCCCAGTGATTCCCTCACACGGCTGTCACGCTCCACTAGGTCGTCCACCGACCCTCATGCACCATGTCCTTCCAAGAAGAAATCCTCTCTTTCTGGAGCTGATGGGAAGAAATGGGCTACCTCATTGCTTTCTGAGAAACTACCCGCCAGAACATCATCCCCTATGAGGTCAGTAGCCTCAACATCTTTGGCTCCCACGACCCTCCAGTACATCCAGTACCAGAGCTAAAGAGAGGCCTAGAGACTGTAAACAAGCAGACCTACAGGTAACCGCACTGTCTCTCAGCATCAGGGAATGTGGTGCGAGACCTTAGAAAACAGTGCCGACCACCCCAAACAAATTGGCTTTGAGCCCCATGGCACTAACTAAACTGCCGGGCACCAGCAGCTCTATTGGCACCGACATCTCTATCAGCACTGAGCAAGCTCTTGGCACCAATACGCCCTCTGGCACAGACTATACCCTTGGCACCAAGCAAGCCTTCAGCACCTAATAAGTCCTTGATGCCATCTGCTGACTGTTCCAGAGAATGCACTTTTCCCTTTGCAACGATCCAACTGGTGAAGATGATGCTCCTCCCTCCTCCCCAGGAGTTCAGATCCTTGGGTATCTGATGATATCTTACATGCCTGAGTCGCCACTACACAGACACGAGCCTCCTCCATCTTCATCCTCTTCTCCACAGTCACAGTACTGCTCCCTTTCTCTTACAAGGATGACACCACCCTTACCCAGTAAGGAAGAGGAGGATAAATACCCCGTCCCACCCTCATATTCCAGACAGGCACTAAAGGAGTCATCTACATATGTCCTCACTATCTGCACCCTGCAACCCCAAACCAGGGCCCCGATATTGACTGCCATGGATACAACCCCACATGCCACTCCCTCCACATTGGCCATACTGGGATCCATGGGCCATGCACAGATCACAGTTTCCAAAGCCTCCCATAGAACAAAGCCAGAAACACCCACTCTCACCATCCTCATCCATCACTTGACCACTAGGGACCGACCAACTCTCGATAGCAGACCAGGAAGAACTCCACTTCTCTTCTTCCTATGATGAGGCTATCATGCCTTCACCCTCTATGCCAGCAGATGATTTTAAACACTTCCAGGAGCTGTTTCATAGGATTGCAGACTCCTTCCAGATTCCTCTGGAACAAGTGAAAGAACAACATCACAAGCTGCTCAATATCCTGCACACCTCTTTGTCTGCAAAGATAGCCCTCCCTATCAATGAGGCCCTTCTTGAACCAGCTAAGGTGCTCTGACAGACCTCAGCATCCATCCCACCTACCTGCAAGCAGGAGGACAAGATATATTATGTCCCCGCTAAAGACATGGAATTTCTTTTTTCTCATCCCACTCCAAACTCCCTGGTTGTCAATGCCATGCACGAAAAGAGGCACAACTATCAAGCAAGAAACACCCCTTATGACAGAAACTGGAAGCAACTAGACCTATTCGGCTGCAAGCCTTACTCATCAGCCATTCTCCAATTCCGCATGTCCAATTACAAGGCTCTCTTGGCCAAATACAACTAAGTCAACTACTCTAAGATACAGGAATTCTGCCAGAAGAAGAAGGAGCAAGTCCAGTCACTCATATCTGGAACCTCTTGGCCCATACAGCTTTACAAGTCTCCTTGGATTCCGCTGATACAACTGCCCATTCCATTGCGAGAGCCGCAGTCATGAGACGAGTGTCATGGTTACACCACTCTGGACTCCCTAAGGAGGTGCAAACCACTGTTGAGGACCTACCCTTTGAGGTTCCCAAATTATTCTCAGAACACACAGATGAGTCCCTACACTCCCTAAAGAACTCTCGAGCAACTCTCCACTCTCTTGGCATTTATACGCCAGCGCCAAAGAGGCAACCGGGGAAATACCTAACTCCCCCGAGATCCCGACCACTACTTTTCACCCCGCACCGACAGCATGACACACGACGCTGATGACAGAAACCCCCTACGAAGCGCAAACGCTCGACTCCTCTAGGGGCTCTCACACTCCTTCATCCAAACAACTATTTTGATGGTTTGGTCGAGGCCCCAAGAAGCCTCCCCCCATTCCAGTCACTATAACCATCTCCATCATCCCACCAGTTTGATGACCATTTAGCTCCTTTCTATGCATCATGGTGGCTAATTACTTCAGACAAGTGGGTCCTAGAGATCAATGAAGGATATTCCATGCCATTCCTATCTATACCACCCAGTCAGCCTCCCTCTCTGTTCCTCTTCAGGGACCCTTCTCACGAACACACTCTAGGAGAAGAAATAAACCACCTTCCGCAACTGGGAGCTATAGAACTGGTCCCATCCCAACACAGAGGAAAGAATTTTTACTCCCATTTTCTTTCTGATCCAAATGAAATCTGGCAGGTGGACAACAATCCTAGACCTATGAAACCTCAGTAAGTTAGTCAAACTGCAATGCTTCAAGATGGTTACCCAATTTGACCATTATCCCAGCATTGAAACAGGGGGTCTGGTTCTCAGCCTTCCACCTCCAAGACACGTATTTTCACATCACAATACACAGACAGTTCCTCTGATTCATCATGGGGACCAATCACTACCCTTCAGACTCTCTACAGCTCCCTGAGTATTCTCCAAAGCCCTCACAGTAGTTACACTACTTACCTACTTACACAAACAGGGCATCATTATATTTCGATACAACTGTCTCCTCAAGGACTCATCCAAACCCGACGCCCTTCACACTGTACAACCCACAATGGACCTCTTTTTGAGCCTCGGCCTTTGCATAAGCCTAGAAAAATCAACACTATCACCAGTGCAACACCTGGAGTTTATTGGGGTACAACTGGATGCCATAAGAGCCAGAGCCTTCCTCCCAGCTTACTGATTTTTGGTGATAGTCGATCTCATATCCACGGTGAGAACCCGTCCCCAGATCTCAGCCAGGACGTGTCTCCAGCTCCTCGGCCACATGGCAGCAGCCACTTTTATGGTAAAGTATGCAAGATTGCATATGTGCTGTTTCCAGGTGTGATTATGTAAGGACTACATACCTCACAGACGCAGCCTTCACAAACTCCTATCCATGCCTATCAAGGGCAAGGACTCTCTACATTGGTGGACACAACTCAAAAACGTCTGTGTTGGGGTCCCTTTCCTTCAACCAGCACTGTCCAGGATACTAACCACCAATGACTGCTTAATCATTTGGGGAGCGTACCTTCAGACCTATACCATGCAGGGCAGATGGTCCTTAACCAAATCCACCCTACAGATCAACTTCCTAGAGTTCAGTGTGGTCCACAATGCCTGCCGACATTTTCTACCATTGATCAGACATCGCACTATAAGAGTTATGACAGACAATAGTGCCTGCATTTTCTCCCTAGACAGGCAAGGCAGAGCATGATCCCACTCTCTATGCTTGGAAGCACTGAAATTATGGAACTGATGTATGGAACCACAACATGACCATCTCAGCCGCATAACTCCCAGGACACCAGAATGCCACAGCAGACTCACTGAACAGGAGATTCACCCAAGACCGTAAGTGGGAGCTGGATACACCATCCCTACACCACATATTCAGCTGCTGGGGATTCCCAACCATAGCTCTCTTTGCCAAACTGGAGAACGGCCAGTGTCCTCAATTCTGCTCAAGAGCAGGCCTAGGCCGCGGATTCCTGGGAGATGCATTGCCCCTCACATGGGATGCCTGCTACTCTATGTCTTTCCTCCCATCCCCCTTCTGTTCAAAGTACTCAACAAGGTTCAAGGGCACTGAGCCAGAGTCATTCTTATAGCTCCAACATGGTCATGACAGATCTGGTATACTTACCTTATTCTCATGCAGAATGTCCTTCAATCACTCTGTGATTGACTCCACAACTCCCCTCGCAGGATGCAGGTCAAATCCTCCATCCCGATGCACAGTTACTTCATCTGAAGGCATGGATCCTCCATGGTTTCGGGATTCGGAGCTGACCTGTTCAGAGGTAGTAAAAGAGGTACTCTTGAATAGCAGATGTGACACAACTCAACGCACTTGCCTCCAAACTGGACAAGATTCTGATTTGGGTGCACCACCAATCACGCCACAGCAATGAGCACTTCATTACCACTCATCTTAGATTATATTTTACTTCTTAAAAGATTAGGGTTTATATCAGCTCCATTTATGTACACTTAGCCGCCATCATGACCTTTCACCCCAATATAGACGGCCATGCCGTTTTCACCCACCCACTCATGAAGAGCTTCCTGAAAGGCCTCCAAAATGTTTACCCTCATATACGGGATCCCACCTCAGCTTGGAACCACATCCTTGTCCTACACGGTCTTAGTAAACGACTATTCAAAACAATGGCAATATGCTCTTATGTTCATCTATCCATGAAAACAGCATTTCTTGTTGCTATTACCTTTGCCAGATGGGTAGGGGAAAGTGGAGAGCTCATGGCATACTCCCCATACAACATTTTTCCACGTACAAAGTTCTTACCCAAGGTACCATCCTCCTTCCATCTACATCAACCTATCCACCTACCCTGCTTTTTTTCAAAACCACAGCAACCAAGACGGGGCGGCATTAAACACCTTGGACATCAGGCGAGCATTAGCCTTTTATCCGGACAGAACTAAATCTTTCAGACGATTGCCATGCTTATTTCTATCAATGGCCAAAAGATCAAAAGGCACAGCCATTTCTAAACAACACCTTTCCAAGTGGACCTTGCAATGTATAAACCTGACCTATCAACTACACAAATCGACAACCTTCTCCTGGAACTCTAGCACATTCCACCCGCTCTCTATCCACCTCAATTGCCTTTCTCAACAACATCCATTTGCTGACATTTCCAAAGCAGCCACTTGGGCATCCACAGACACTTTTAGCCATCACTACACAATTACTCATGATGCAACTTCAGAAGACCTATTAGGACACACTGTTCTCTCATCCGCATTAAATGCCACTCCAAAGCCCCAGTCTTCCAACTCACAGCACTGCTTTACAGTCACCGACAATGGAGCATCAATAGTGACATCACTCAAAATAGAGAGGGTTAGTCACCCTGTGCAGTAACTGAGGTTCTTCGAGATGTGTGTCCCTGTGGGTGCTCCACTACCTGCCCTCCTCCCCTCTGCTTCTCAGCCTAAAGATAGAGAGAGAGAGAGCTGCAGTAGAGAAGGAACTGGGAGGGGGTGGTTGGACCACACAGTGCTATATATAGATGATGCTCACGGGACAAGATGGGGAGGAGCACATGTGCAGTCCAACAGGCACTGCTACCAAAAATCTCTGATCCCAGGTGCAGGGGGCACTGACACACCTACTGTGCAGCACCAATGGGGGCACATACTCGAAGAACCTCAGTTACTGCACAGGGTGGGTAACTCTCTCTTGTAGTTAGTTTGGATTGTTAAACTGGTTTATTTCTATTTACAAGGGATTTCAATGTCATGTAGATACAAAAAATTGTAATGGGATTTATGCCAAAGGAAGGTTACAATTTTACTCAGTGGGGAAGAACCTAAATAATTTTAACTGATAACCATTAAGATGGACATAATCTGTTGAAACAGCTTGTAGGGTTTATATATTTGGGGGGGGGGGGGAATACAAGGCACAGCCTCCTAGAGTAAATACTTGATGAGATACTGCCTGATCCAGTCTAAAAATTAGGTGCATCAAAAAAGACTCAGAAGAAAAAAAGTTAGAGAGAACATTAGACTTTTGAGTCTGAGAGAAAGAATTCCTTGTTCTCTAAGAGAATATGTAATGGCATCTTGGGAGGGTAGGACTGTTTCACTGAGCCTCTGAAATACCTCATCGTCATCATGGCAAATCCCAAAAGGACACAGCCTCCTGGCAGATCAAGTGCTATCTATATCAAACTCAGGCAAGGTTTAAGGTGGTCTGAGTACCACCAAAGTTTTTGCACCCACATGATTGCTGGCCACATAGTGGAATTTCTTGGTACACATGCTTCAGAATTCATTGATCTTTCATTCTAATAATATTTCCATACCAAGAAAGCTGCTGAAACTAAACCATTGTTGTTGGAGGCAGTTGTTGGGTTGGGTTTCAAATATCCTTATTTCTGATCTTGTCCTGCCACTTGATATGGAATAGCTGATGAAGATGACAAGAATAAAAAATGTCTGAAATACATATTTATTGTCAAATTTGTCAATAGTATAGTATTCTGTATGTGATCATTTATTATTACACAATATTAAATGACAAAAAACTATTTGGTTTGTCATCTAGTGATCTCAGTAATGGTTGGACATAGGTGGCTGAAAGCAGATTTTGTTTTTGGTAATTACAGAGTGCATGTTCCATCATACCTATCCAGGATAAAAGGACTGATGAAATTAAAGTGAGTTAATCTGAGACAGCAGCAAAGGTTGAGATTGGGCACTTAGTAGGTTATATGCCTTAGGAGTACAGTAACTCCTCACTTAAAGTCGTCCCGGTTAACGTTGTTACGTTGCTGATCAATTAGGGAACATGCTCATTTAAAGTTGTGCAATGCTCCCTTCTAATGTCATTTGGCAGCCACCTGCTTTGTCCACTGCTTGCAGGAAGAGCAGCCCGGTGGAGCTACCTGGTGGGTGGGTGGAACCAGGGTGGACCGACATCCCCCCGCATCAGCTCTCCCTAACAGCTCCCCACTCCCCTAAGTTCCCTGTGCAGCAGCTGCCCAGCAGGCTATCAATTTCAGCTGTCCCTCCCCCCACTGCCATGTGCTGCTCCTGCCCTCTGCCTTGGAGCTACTCCCCAAGACTCCTGCTTCCTGGGGGGGGGGGGAAGGAAGAGGGGGCTAATGTCAGGGTGTCCCCCTCCCCCCTGCTCCTGCATCCCACTTACCCCATCTTCCATAGAGCAGGGGGGACAGACAACAGAGGGAGCTTCCAGGCAGCAGCAGCTGCAGTCTGGTCTCAGCTTGCTGATCTAATTAACAAGGCAGTGTACTTCTGACCCCACTCTTCATACTTAAAAGGGAAATGCACATCTCTCTCTCTCTCTCTCTCTCACACACACACACACACACACACACACACAGTGTCACAGTGTGTCTCTCTGTCTCTGTCTGCCCTCCCTCCTTTCCTGCTGCCTTGTACTGTAGAATGTGAGAGTTAATCCTTGAGGGCTCAGCCAATTGCTAGTTCATCATTTAGCAGTAAGGCATTCCCTGGAAATATCCCACCCTCTGACTCCTCCACCTCAACCAAGCTTCACAATCATCATCTCTCTGTACCAGTATTAAATTGTTTGTTTAAAACTTATACTGTGTGTGTGTGTGTGTGTGTGTGTGTGTGTGTGTGTGTACACACACACACACACACACACACACACACAGTATAAGTTTATATATAGTGTTTTGTCTGGTGAAAAAAATTTCCCTGGAACCTAACCCCCTCATTTACATTAATTCTTTTGGGGAAATTGGATTTGCTTAACATCGTTTCGCTTAAAGTCACATTTTTCAGGAACATAACATAACCTCAACGTTAAGTGAGGAGTTACTGTACTTATTAGTAAGGTAAGAACTAAAACTTTTATTAAAGCTAATGTTAAAAAAATTATATAACACATAGGTTGGGAAAAGAGTGTCTGTACATCTGGATATACTGCTTAGATTATCCACAAATACAAAGTTAATTTTTAAAAGTCATGTGATACATAGGAGTACATAATCAGCAATAACCCAAATTTAGATGAATAGATTTAACAATACAGTTTAGATATTAGAATCCGAATACTCAGGTACATCACTCATGAAAAGTTGTACAGAGATTTGGTTGTGGAAAGCAAAATATATCAATGAATGGAGATTGTCCCTCAGTAATTGAGAATTAGGTTCGTTGTCCATTTAGAAAATACAATCCATGAGGAAAGTATTTCAGTTACCTTCCTGAGTATGCTTCTCATTGGCACTCCAGCTCACCCCTCTTGGTATTGCTGATGTCCAGTGATGTGTTCTATGTAGCTGTCCCTTGACCAGCTGATGGCATCTCACACCATAAGTTGCCACATCAGCCGAACGTAGCGTTGACTGATTCCGCATTCTCTCAGCACTCGCTCATTACTGGGGTCCCATGAGCCTAAGTCTCCGACAATCAGTGCGTATGTCTGGACCTGGTAATCCTGAGCTCTCAAGGTTTCAGCCTGTTCTCCAACGGCACTGTGACGTCCACCATGATGATCTTCTTCCGGTCCTCGTTGGTGATGACGATGACGATGTCGGGTGGCGGGATGGCTCTGGCTCTGGCCAGGCAATCTTGGATGGCGTTGTGTCACAGCTGCCAAGCTCTCGAATGGGGCTTGCAGCTACACAGGACATGAGGTAGCATCTCGTTGGAATAACTGTACTTCCTGCATCGCTTGTCCCGATTCCCGTGGTATACGGCTCCGTTCAGCGGAACACAGTTGAGCCAGGCCCCGTGGATGAACCTCCAGTTGGCAAATTGGGTGAAGCTGCCCAATTGGGAAAAAGTGGTTGCTGGCGTCCCACTTGCACATCACCTCGAACACCGTGCCCTGGTCCAGCTTCCGTTTCAAGTTTTCCACGTATTGGCAGCAGATGGCATCCTTCAGGGTCCTCTCCAGCATGGTTCTAGCTCTCGGAGTGATGATAGTGTGATCTGTATTCTTCATCTGTGGCACCAAGACTCCAAGCTCCTGGCATTCCTCGCACCATGTCCAGTGGCAGCCAATACACTTCTCCAGTTGTCATGTAGCGTTGTGGGCATGAGTCCAGAGCGAAGCAAAGTCTCCTCCGTCTCTTCCAAATTCACCTTCCAGCGAGCTGCTCAGGTAGGTGGTGACATCTTGGTTGGAGGGGGTCCTGGTGACTTGCTTCTTGACGGCATCCTGCAGCACACACAAAGTTCGGCTCATAAAAGAGATCTAAGAACAAACAAAGAGAAATGGAAATATCCCACCCCTGCAACAGACTTCTTACAATGATACGTCTGGGGAAATTCTAAGCATTTTATCTGAGAATGTGGTAGCATCAAACATGGTTGTTTATAGTTACACAAGCTATTTCTCTAAGACTAGAGATTTACTACCTTACATCTCCTGTGGCTACCTCTCAAATAACATACTTCTGTCAGATAATCTTTATCATAGCTCAAAGAATGCTAAAACAAACAAACCCCCACACCCTCCCCCCAAAAAGAAAAAAACATTGAAACTACTTTCAAACTTCACAATCTGATAGTTAACTAACCATATCTCTCTACTGTTTTGGATACCTAATTTGCCTCATTGAGCCTTCATAATATTGCTCAATTTATTTAACATGGCACTACAGCTGATGGCCAATCAGGTCAGACACCAAGTAGTGCACATTGGTCTGGTTATTAATTAATCTGGAAAAAACTAAGTCCCTGCCATTACATTTAAGCAGTTTACAGCCAGATTACAACCAAGTATTAACTTGTCCAGATGGGACATCAAGCAGGTGGCAATTCAAATATTTAGGCAGCATCACAGATTGTGATGAATGATGCCTTAAAGATGTGGATACTTGTATACAAGCAGCTGCTGCCATGTTTCAGGCCCTTCAGAAGCCTCTGTGGGGATGTTGTGGCATGAAGCTTACTACTATAGAGCCAACTCTGTTATACCAACTCTGTTTTACAGAAGTGGAACGTGGGTACTGAGGAAGGCTGAAGAACACCAGATTGACATTTTCAATTCTCTTTGTCTTAGTCAGCTGCTTCATATCAAGTGGCAGGACAAGATCAGAAATGATGATATTTGAAGCCACACCTAGGAACTGTTTTATCAACAGGTTCAATTTCTGTGACTTTCTTGGCATTGATATATTATTAGAATAGAAGACAAATCAATTCTAAATCATATGTACCAAGGAATGTCACTACAAAACTAGCGATTGCGTGGGGACCAAAACTTTTGGTGGTGAGATAAGATTGCTCTTCTAGGTTCCAGTGGGAAATTCCTAATTCTTATTTTTTTTCCCCATTCCTCAATCTGCATGATGACCCATAAGCAACACACTCAGTCACCAGTGTGTACGCTGCCATCTGCATTTTGGTGATATCATAACATGTAGGGTGACATCCTAGATCCATTGACAGCATTTTTTTTTTGCTAATTAGTATTGCAGTCTCTCTTTTGTTCTTTTTATATGAGACATTCACCAAGCTTCTCTTAGCAAATATCAAAAACTAAAAAAAGATCTAGGTTATGTGAAATGTGGCTCTTCTACACAGCCCTGTCTTCTTCAGAATGAGAGAATCATAGAACAAACTTTTGAGAGAACCGTTGATTCCCCTAATATTAAGAGATAAGATTCGCAGCTTTTGTAAAGGCGCCTGGATGGTACACCTCAGGCCAGGTCTACACTAACCCCCTAATTCGAACTAAGGTACGCAACTTCAGCTACGTGAATAACGTAGCTAAAGTTCGAAGTACCTTAGTTCGAACTTACCTCGGTCCACACGCGGCAGGCAGGCTCCCCCGTCGACTCCGCGGTACTCCTCTCGCCGAGCTGGAGTACCGCAGTCGACGGCGAGCACTTCCGGGTTCGACTTATCGCGTCCAGACAAGACGCGATAAGTCGAACCCAGAAGTTCGATCGCTCGCCGCCGAACTACCGTGTAAGTGTAGCCAAGGCCTCAGTCTTCTTAGCCTCTGCTTGCCTGCTCTTCTTCAGACCAGACATTCCTCTTGTAGGATGCTGCTAACCTATCATGACAAAAAACTTTTTCAACAGAAAAAGACGGGTTACTCACCTTTGTAACTGTTGTTCTTCGAGATGTGTTGCTCATATCCATTCCAATTAGGTGTGTGCGCGCCGCATGCACGATCATTGGAAGATATTTACCCTAGCAACACTCGGTGGGTCGGCTGAGGCGCCCCCTGGAGTGGCGCCCTTATGGCGCCAGATATACACCTGCCGACCCAGCGCCCCCTCAGTTCCTTCTTGCCGGCTACTCCGACAGAGGGGAAGGAGGGCAGGTTTGGAATGGATATGAGCAACACATCTTGAAGAGCAACAGTTAAAAGGTGAGTAACCGTCTTTTCTTCTTCGAGTGTTTGCTCATATTGATCCAATTAGATGACTCCCAAGCCTTACCTAGGCAGTGGGGTCGGAGTGAGATGTCGCAGAGTGAAGGACCGCTGACCCAAATGCCGCATCATCCCTGGACTGCTGCACTATGGCATAGTGGGAAGTGAAGCTATGTACCAATGACCAAGTTGCTGCCCTACCCATCTCCTGTATGGGCACATGAGCCAGGAAGGTGGAGGACGAAGCTTGAGCCCGAGTGGAGTGGGCGGTCAGGTGTGTAGCTGGGACACCAGCTAAGTCATAGCACGCATGGATACATGATGTAATCCAGGACGAGATGCGCTGGGTGGAGACCGGGAGGCCCTTCATCCGGTCTGCCACAGCTATGAACAGCTGGGTCGCGAAAAACAATTGCCAGGGAGAGTGGAGAACAGCTAGCTGCGCTCCAAGTTCCAACGACTGTCACGGGCAGTAAGAAGGAACTGAGGGGGCACTGGGTCGGCAGGGGTATATATCCAGCGCCATAAGGGCGCCACTCCAGGGGGCGCCTCAGCCAACCCACCGAGTGTTGCTAGGGTAATAATCTTCCAACGATCGTGCATGCGGCGTGCGCACACCTAATTGGAATCTATGGCTAGGTCTACACTACGGGGGTGGGAGGGTCGACCTAAGATACGCAACTTCAGCTACATGAATAGCATAACTGAAGTTGCGTATTTTAGGTCGACTTACCTGGCTGTGAGGACGGCGGCGAGTCGACCGCTGCCACTCCGCCATCGACTCCGCTTCCGCCTCTTGCCGCGGTGGATTTCCTGAGTCGACGGCAGAGCAATCAGGGATCAATTTTATCGTGTCTTCACTAGACGTGATAAGTCGATCCCCAATAGGTCAATTGCTACCCGCTGATCCGGCGGGTAGTGAAGACATGTCCTATATGAGCAAACACTCGAAGAAGAATGTTAAGTATCTTAACATTTTGGAGCATCATATCTGCATCCTGTAACAAACTCCAATTCAAATTAAACTCCTGGCTCTACTATTATCTCACCTCCCTTCTCTGTAATAAAATAGGATTTACTTGATTTACAAAAAAGCAAAGAAACAGTGTTTTGGTAGTTTATATGATAAATTGGATTGAGTACAGTTCGAGGATGTATCCTCACATTTGTCTAATCTATCAGTTATCCAGAGTTTTACTATTTCAGTTTTGTACTTTAAGTAGCTTCTAAAGTGCTTCTTCAGAAAGATGGAGAAGTTGCATTATCTAGGGATAATTTACACAGGGTGAAGTCCTGGCATTTTGCAACACACAAGACAACTCTGTGGCATCATGAACAAGAATGAGTCTGGCAGGACACCAAATACTTGATAGGAGTCTGTTTCATTGGTGAGGCTCAACAGGAATTCATTCTCTTCTTTGGCCACGGTCTTTGCTCTGATTTCTCCATAAATGGTGATCTGGCATCATGATTCATGTGGTAAAGTTTTCTGCCTCTCTTTTTCTAGTCTTTTTTTCCCTTCTTCTACAAACTGTTAAAAATGAAACTACTATTACCTATTTCTTATTATCTTGGTTAGGTCTGGGTCCAAGAACTCTATGTGTGCCCTCTTTCTCCAGATTCAGGGAGGGTGCTGTCGAACTAAACCTTCAACATTTCAGTAATGCTGCCATCATCTGTCACTTAATTCCAAGATCATCACTTCATTGGTCTCAGCTTTTTCCAACTGCTTGTCTAAATTATAATAATAAAAAAAATAGATTGTTGAAAGAAATAATGTTAATAATACTAAACCTTGAATGGCCTGGATGGCCAGCATCCATCCACTTGCCCTGCTGTGCTGGGCTCTCACTGAAGATTATTGTGAGCTGAGAGTCAGACTACATATCTGTAATGAGCAGAAATTCTTTACAGAATTCCCTGTGCATACCAGAGGTTTTCTTCTATACCTCTCCCCCTGCCAGTGAGCCCTCCTTTGGAGGCATTTTTATTTCTTTCTTCCCCTTTATCTGAAAAGTGTGAGGGAGCAACTATCATGTGTCAGATTGCTGAAGAACCAGAAACAAAGGGAGAGGACACTGGTGGCACAACTAGGGTGAGCAGACGTCCAGGTTTTATAGGGACAGTTCCGATATTTGGGGCTTTTTCTTATATAGGCTCCTATTAACCCCCACCCTCTGTCCTGATTTTTCACACTTGCTGTCTGGTCACCCTAGGCACAACTGTCATCTAAGGCTTCCTGCTACCTTAGGCTTTGAGCTTGTCTATATGAGAAAGCTGCACCCATTTCACTTACGGTGTCATAACTGTCTTAAGCTACAGTGAAATAGATCTGATATAAACTGAAATAAATGTGTCCACACAGCCTTTTGCACTCTTAACTAAATCAGTTTAAAAAAAAGTTAATTTAAAGTTAATTTAGTGCAACTTCTCTGTGCATAAGGCCTGGAAAACTGAGTCGATAGGAACATTAATTATCACATTTTAATTAATATGTAAATCTGCACTTAGCATCGGCATAGACAAACTCAATTGTGTTTAAAAACAAATTAGCTGGTCTTTGTTTACACCTTTTCTAACACAATCCACTGTACCAATGTAAACAAAGCCTAAGTGAGCAAGGACCTTGGGGGAGCTGATGTGGCAACTCCAGCTATGGAAGAAAGAAGGCTGGTGTGGTGATGGAATCAAAGTGTGCCTTGGTCTTACTGATACTTATTTCCTTCCAGCTGTTATTTAAAATGGTAGGGGAGGAAGTGAAGCAGCACCAGCAGTGCCAGCTCTGGCAGCAACAAAGAGGTCCTAGCATCGGGGGATCAGAATTGCCTGAGCCCCACTACTGTTTATTACCTCTCTCCTACTGCCACCTCACAAAGTCATTTAAGAAACAATTTGGTTTCAACATGGTATTATAAATAAAATAGCTTTGTTCACTTGAGTTTAAAGGCTATTAGGTAAACAGGATCATTCTATCACAGAAAAAGCAACTGGGACATATTCCAAGGGAAAATAACACTGAAGAAAAATATGAAGACAGATGGTAACATTCAGAATGGGTAGGTTTCTAGCACTATGTTTTAATTACATAGTTACTTTGGTCCCTCCTATTCTCTGCCTGGGACACACATTTAATTTCCTGTGGACTGTAATACTTTGGAAAGGTACTAGCTAGTGTTAGTGGCCTGTGACATACTGGAGATCACACTAGATGATCTGGTGGTTCCTTCTAGCCTTAAACTCCATTACATTAATGTCTTTTTATTTATTTCTTCTTTAAGGGTGTTTCAGGGAGACTGAAATGCTCCAGAAATGGATGATGGGATAAAGAACCTTTTTCACCTGTGCCTGTAGGGTGATTTTAATGCACCCTAGGTCAGAAAAAGACCCAAAGACATTACAATCTGATGGCTCTTTCCTGGCCAATGTGAAAGTGGTTTGGTGGTTTTAGTCCTAATGGACACATTTCCACATAACTACAAGTAACACAACAAGTTTGCATTGTCTAAAACCCACTATGTCCTATTCCAGACTCCCATCTACACCAACTGGTACGTTTTATTACCACTGTTTTTTGGGTGGGGAGAGATTTTAGAGGGAGCTAACGAAATAACAAATGGAGGTTTACTGTTAAGAGGTTGGGGCAAAGACGAAAAACTTCCCAGGCAAACAGTTAAGATGGAGTCACCTTTACTCAAATTACTTGGATCGCTGAGCTCTCTCAGTCCACAAGATGTAGCTTGTATTCCACATCATACAACACGGAAGCACATGCAGTAAGCTTTCACACTAGCCCCCTAGCAGCTGCACGTTTTGACCCACACTATTTGGACCAGCCCTATGTATAAATACGTCATATATATTTTACACCACATATAAAGAATCAGACCATCTTACTATGCTACACTTAAAAAAAATAAATATCTTGGAATAGGCTTCTGTGACCAAATGTACGTCAGTATTCACACTCTACACACCGCTGTAAAAATCTTTATACAAAATATGCCTTGTGAGGTATCATTTGAAAATGAACTCATTGGTCAATAATAACATGGTGAAATGTATGTAGCAACATTATATGTAAAGTTATGAATTCCCTCTATATGATGCTGGTAGCACATGTTCAAACCCATGTAGCCCCGAATGGGCAGGGGTGGTTAAGCAGGTCTATCTTAAACAAAGGAATGGGTGTTCACCTCAATTTACATCTAAGTACTAAACAAGGTCCTTGAGACAGCAAGAGGGAGACAAGACAAATCTTCATTTCAGCATACGCAGGGGACTAAGAGCATGGCGGCACCTTCACCCACTGTCTTCACTATTTGAATAAACTTTGCTGCAAAGGGTAATACTCAGAAGAATCCACTTCAAAGGCAATGGCGGACTAGACCATAAAAGTAAAGGGCAAGAACACCTCAGCAGGTCTACCTCTCTCTCTTTTTCACCTAAGAATTCAAAGGAACCAGCCCTTTGGACTTTGGGGGCAGATTCTGACTTGAGAATTTGGTCAGCTGTGTTGCTGGGAGCACGTGGTAAGGATTTCACCTTGAATCAAATCAAGTTTTTTAAGATATAGTTACTAGAAAGCGTTGTCTTTATTTCTCATAACCATTTCTAATTTTAATGCCTTAGACTTGCACTCACTTAAAATCTCTTTGTAATTAAATAAACTTGTTTTATTCTTTAATCAAAACTAATCCAGTATTGTGTTTAAATTGAAGTGTTTGGTAATTCCAATTAAAGTAGCAAACTGTTGCACATTGATCCCTCATAGGGGCAACAGACCTCTAATATCTGAGCTGTCCAGGAGAGGGCTAGACAGTGCAGAACCAACATTTCTGGGGAAAATCCAGGACTGGGAGAGTGTTGGGGGTCACTCTGCAAGTGGTAACTAAGGCTGGAGGAAGCCTGAATGTTGACTGAAATGTTAGCAGGCTGAAAATATACGCAGATGCTCAGGGTGTAACTTGCATGCTGTTTGGCTGTTTGTGAGGGGCCCAGGTTGGGAGCTACAGCAACAAAGCATTATGTTGCAGTCAAGGTTGCAGGGCAGGTAGTGACACAAGCCCTCACTAGTCTGGATTGCACATCAGGCTCTGATAGCTTTCAAGGGAGGTTCTGGAATCCCCATCATTGGAGGCTGTTAAGAATAGGTTGGACAACACATCCCTCAGGGATGGTCTACATTTACTTGGTCCTGCCTCAGAACAAGGGCCTGGACTTGATGACTTCTCGAGGTCCATTCCAGCCCTATATTTATATGATTCTATAACTGAAAAGTAGAAAGAAGAAAACCAGAGCCACGGATTTAACTTTCCCATTCTCATTAATAAGACTCAATATGACAGTGAAGTACATAAAAAGAAATAAAATGTACATGTATTTATACCTGCCTAATGTATTTTCCACTCCATGCATCTGATGAAGTGGATTTTAGCCCATGAAAGCTTATGCCCAAATAAATTTGTTAGTCTCTAAGGTGCCACAAGGACACCTCGTTGTTTTTGATGAAAAATAAAGTATCTCAATTGTCTTAACAAGGCCCCTTCCATACCTCCGACACTATGAAAAGCTGGTTTATTTCTATGGTGTATTTAGTAGTAGTCCTGCATTCCTTTACATTTTGATAATTCACTGTGTAGTTTGTTTGCAGCTACTTCTGATGTAGGTTGACAAGACAGTCAACCTGTTTGCCCTCTCTATTTTCTCAGCAATAAACAATTCCGGCTAGACATACTGATAACCATTTAATATAGCACTGCTACCTCGATAGAATGCGACCCAATATAACATGAATTCGGATATAACGTGGTAAAGTAGCGCTCCGAGGGGGCAGGGCTACACACTCCAGTGGATCAAAGCAAGTTCAATATAACACGGTTTCACCTATAACGCGGTAAGATTTTTTGGCTTCTGAGGACAGCGTTACATCGAGGTAGAGGTGTATTTCATTTTTCCTGCTACAAGGAACTCATTATGTGAAAGTAATAAATGAGGCCAATGGGACAACCTATTCTCACTCTCATATCATAGAAATAGTCTTTATTCTGTCCTAGTACTGCCAAATCTGAGGGAGTGTTCAAAAAGAGTTTCTAACTTTGTACTCTCGATCATCCCTATTTTAAGGCAGTATAATAATCATGCAGTACACATCTCTTAAGACTTGCTAGTGTCCATTCCTAAATTCTTCTTAATGAACTTTTCCAGAATAAGTTTGAACCATGGTTTATCTATACATGTAATCTTAGCATAAATGTTTAAACAAAATGTGTAAATTAGTTTTGACCCATCAAAGTTCCTAAGTAAAGAACAGTAAAAAGGAACATAATGAAAATAGAAAAGCCTGACGTACAAAGCCTGACGTACAAAGGGAAAAGCTGAGGACTTTAGGCCTTTAGGTTGGAGCCAGGTATAGCAAATGCTAGCCAACACTTGGATGTCTACAGATTAGGGGGGAGGGGAAGAGAGGAGGACTCCTACAAAAATATTTTAGTAAGTTCTCTCTCTAACTTTTTCATGCATTTTACACAATAAATGGCTGGTACAGCAAAATTATAGCTTTCTTTGCAAATACTGTACACCAAAAAGTTTTAAAGCAACTTTTTGCTGTAATTAAGTGAAGATGAAAAAAACCTACATGCTGGAGTTGTTGAAATTCTTGTGGAATTTATTAACTTCAGTGCAAATGCTAAGACCAAATGAGCTTCTTTAATTTCCATAATGAAATTGTTTTTGTAAAGTTAAAAATACTGTAATGAGGCCAAAACGGTGTGCTTTCAGAGGCTCCCATGGTGAAACAAATGAGATTTTAGCTTCTCTAATTGGGCATACTGCAAGCTGGGCTTGATGCTGTCTTCAGCACAGGATGTTTGTTATCCCTAACGAAAAAAAGGTCTACAGCTGTCAGCATAATACTATATAGCTTTTCAGAAGCCAAACCATCAGGAAGAAGACTGCTGCTCTCTGACTGGGACCACCCAAAGGGAGAGATCAAGTAGAGAACAGCTCTACTTTTCCCTGATTAAGAAGTTATTCGTAAGGTAATTTGTTTACCGCTATCAAAGAGAAGCTTTTGAAGGAACTGTTGAGAATTCTCAGAATCCTCTAGAAGAATTTTATTTGATTAAGCAATGAATATGGATATTCTCTCCCCCCACCCCGAATTAAATCTTATTACCCGTCAATACAAGCCTTTGGAGTCTGACTGGTCCTGCAGGGAAAAAAAAGTTAGAGGCATTGTGTTTTGTCTGCATTGCCAAACTCTGCTCCTTTGCTGTCATGTACAATACCATGGTAACAGCCTGTAAATCTTTAAGAGCTTTAGAATCGTTTGGATGGAATATTGTTTTCATTTCCCCTCCCCCCCAACATTGCTTTCACATTTAAGATACAGAAAAAGATAGGCCATTCTAAAATGATTTTCAGCACCTGAAGATTTATTAAATTTATTCATTTATTATAGTAAATGTATTCTTTTCTAATTAATCATGATTTAATGTTTGATGCAAGTGCAGTACTTCTACATATGAAATAAAGTACTACTAGTACAGTATCAGAGGAATGTAATCAAACTCACTTTCTGAAGTTAAACATTTACCACATGACATTTAATTCTGATGTAAAATTAGGAACAGAATGTATCCTATAATAGGCAGAACAATAATAATGGTTCTTTACTCAAAGCCGAAACCACCACTAAAAGACTAACTGATTTAATGTTTCAGGAAATTTTCCTGATACTTGCAATGCACAACATAAGCCACTAATACACTTACCTAACCATTAGCAGCCAGTTTTACTATTCAAAACAGTTTTCAAGTAATGATTTCTTTGTTAATAGCTGAAGGAACTTATTTGTAAGCTTATTTGTAAACTCTATTCCTTGTTTTAGACTCACATACAGAATGTTCATGGTTGATACTTTTCTCTATAGGTTACTCTCCCTCCCCTGCTTTTCTGCTTTGTTTTTACTCCACCGACCATTCCATTGTCAATGTGCTGTACAGGTGAAGTAATATTGCTCTTGGGAGGATAAAAATAAATTATTTAAAAAAAAATAAATAAAAATTGGATTTTTATTTAAACTGAATTTTTTAAATTTAAATTAAATGCAAATTTATTTTTTTTAATAAATATTTAAATTAAATTTATAATTGACAACTTATGTTAAGAGCTAAGCTTATTATAATCTAGTAAAATCATTTAAATTATATTAAAAAACCATTGAAACTTGACAGCAAACATGTACTGCTTAAAGAAAATCACACCACTGAACTGGTGGAAGTTGCTGGCTAAGCAAATGGAACCTGAGGTTATTGACGTGCTAAACCAGTTTGTGATAGCAGTAGCCTCTTCTGCAGGTGCACGAAGAATATTTTCCTCATTCCAGTTTATTCAACTACTGGATAAACTGGAATTCAACTACATAGTCATTCAACTACAGTTCAATGACTAGTTCTTTCAAAGTTAAGAAATCAATTGGGAGTTGAAAAAGTAGTTGTGTTCCTCTTCCAATATATGTATTAAAATTAGGTGTGAGAGGATAGACTCTACTAGTTCTAAAATTTTCAAGGATATGGTGAACAGAAACAATCAGATCAGTATACTGATTTCAGATAATATTTCTTGTTTAAAAAATGAATTAGTTTTAAATGCAAAAAAATTTTCTATTGTGTCCAGCACATTTTAGATAGTTTTATTTTTAAAAAATTAACATGCTGATTTTGTGCATTTTAATTGAATTTGAATTACAATCCAAATATAGCTTGGCACAAATCACAAATAAAATATTAATATCCATCTAGAAAATTCACCAGCTTCTACCATAATCAAAATGTAAAAATTAAAAATTTGAATACATGTAAATTAAGTTAAGCTATATAATTGCTTAAATGTGCATAGATATAGTATATCCTCCTGGTCAGCAAAAAGAAGCACCAAATTTAGTGTAAAGGCTTTATTTAGTTGCAAAGCAACAAGTTTTAATGGTTACCAACTGATAAAACTCAACCTTTCTTTAGGAAAATAAATAAAGACAACAAATGCAAAACACAATTAGAATCAATTATTAAAATCAAGGTTTCTTGCTTTCTAATTTAAATCACAATTAAAATCACAGTGATTTAAATCAATCAACCCTGGTTACCACATGTTCTACAATTTCCTTCTCTTTACTGATTTAGAAAGCATAAGAATCAAGTACAGAGATACTACCCTCATGGAGGACACAGGAAAGAATTACAATGAAGAGTATTAAAAAGAAAATTGGAAGAGAAATGGTAATACAAGAATTAAGGGGTGGAAGAAAAATGGAGGGTATAGGTGAAATCCTAGGCCATTGAAGTCAATGAGCATTTTGTCACTGACTACAAGGATTTCACCCTTTGTTTAGATTAGTATATATATATAAAAAACAAACACAAAGAATGAATGAGGAATACATGAGATAAGACTGAATCTCTCTAAATATCAGTATGCAGAATTTTATGGGGTTAAGTATCTTATTTGATAAGCATCTGAAGATTAAGCAAACATAATTTTTGGAAACTCTTCAGTTAAGTTTCTCTTCAGCTGGTTTCCAATACCATTATGTGCTGAATTTATATTTTTAAAATGGGAGGGGAATCAAAGGGGTAGAACAGAATAATTAAATATTTCTACAAAATGCCAGCTCTTATTGATTATAGTCTCAGAAGCAACATTTTCGGTCAGGGATCAGCTTTAGGCAATTAGATATTTTAACTAACCTAAATCAAACTTATCTTCGGACTTTAGAGAGTTTCTTAAAGGGTAGCAAGTTAATCAGAAAACTTTCAGCAGTAGATACAAGCAAAACAGCCTCACACCACTAGAAAGTTCAAAGGAAGCAGAGCGTGAGAGTCTTCTCTGAACACCGGTATGATTTTAAGGGAAAATAAAGAACAGGGTACCTATGCTATGGTTTTGACTTGCTGATGAAAGAATATCAAAGAAATTATAAGCCTTGTCACAATGTCTGCCAATAGCAATTCCATAATAGGCTTCTTTGCGCTACTAGACACTAAACAATGATTCATAGCAATAATTACATAATTTATATTTTGTTTTTACGAATTATTCATAATATATCCCAAGAATGTTTCTAGGTTATGAAAGAACATATGCATTAGAAATTCACTGTGCGTGTACCTAACTAACACTATAGGAGATGCTATTAAGCTATATATCCACATTACAGTTCTATATAACCTGTCAAAATACTGACAGAATTTTGATCTTTAAACTAGAGGAGAAATGTAAACACCCATATTTAAGTTGCCGCCAAAGCTAGTCACAGAATAGACTATAATTGGCGACCCATTACCGGTTTTCAGAAATAATTATACTGTAATTACTGACGGTTCAGTTATAAAAACCAGATTTACAACAATATTTTAAGAGTGTAAGATCCAAATAGACCTGCTGAAATCTTTACATCGAGCTTCATCACTTAAAATGATAAAACAGTTTTATTTTTATTAATTCATTTATCATATTATATTATTTTTCTAGAATCTAAAAATTATTGAAATAGTGAATTAACTAATCAACAATAAATTTGTTCTTTAAAAAAGCAATTTTCACTATCTTTGTATTAAAAAATAAAAAATATTTTAAATAGTAAGATATCTTTTGTAACACCATTCTCCTCTGCTGATTACCACTGCGACGGGCACGTATATTGTCCCACTGATGGCATATTGAGCAACATTTATCATGACAAGAAGCAAACAATGGATCTGTGTCTGTGTTACCAGTTCCATTTCCTAACAATTTCGTTCTCATTATTTTAGTCCGGTAGATTGTTTCATATATATACACATACACACAAACACACACACACACTCTCTACTTTGGGGTTAAACTGCACTTTGGAATTCACATTATTTTGTAGATGTGTCACTATTAATTTAAGTTGCCAGGGTTAGCAATTCTTTTCTATCAGCTGAAGCAGTTAATTTACTTTCATTGACCATCCAGGAGTGTAATCTAACACCTGCTTATTTTCTTTCTCTCCGGCTCCACACAAGTCTAAAAAAAGGAAACTTTTTTTTTTATTCTGTAGTTTAAATTCATATGAATGTAATCTTGAATTCTTACATTCTCTGAGGCAATTTGTGTGTGGAAATATTAGGATTTTTACAGCATCACATCTGTGCATGCATGTTGCGTTTAATATAAGACAAATCCTTCAGGCCATATTGCAATTGATGCAGCAATGCTGAACTTATTTGAAACATAGTGAAATGTAAGTGTATTACATATTTTTCAACTGCTAGCTAAATTATTTTTTCCACAGTCAGGTTAGATTATAGAAGATTAAACATTTTTTTTCATTACTATATAAAAGCCTCCTTTGTGTGTGAGAGAGATTGAGAATGGGGGACCTACATTATGTAAATATTGAAACAAATGTTTTCTAAAATATTAACATTCCAACAGTTAAATATTTAAATCATACCAAAAGATAAGCTAAATATGAGGGGGAAACTTATCTAGTCTCATTCTCTGCTATTTTTGTCCCACTGTTAATAATAAGACTATTTTTACTTCTCTCTAGACATTTATAACCCCACCAAATGCTAATTCACACTTATCGTTCAGAGTTAGAACTAGGAGCCAGAAACATGTTCTGTTCAGTCTGCTGCTTCATTTTGCGTTAAGAGACTGCGGTTTTGACAGTAGGGCCATTTGCTGTTAACTTTCCTTCTCATCATCCTTCTTATTTTGCCAGGTCAGTCAAAAGCAATTAAAAATGTTTTGCCATTATAATATGTAGATAATTATGATAAATTACAGTTTTAAAATGAGTCTAAAATTATGCATATGCTAGGTATTTGCCTCACAGTTACGAATATAAAAATATTCCTGCACTTGAGAAATATTACTATTTTATTAGTGATGTTAGCTCTGTAATGATATACCTACAAGGAAATTTCCTAGGCACAGAGTCTGACAGTCATTAGAAATCTATTTATATCTCAGCAAGATATTTCACCAAGTGGATAGCAGAGCTCTAACATTCTGTGCTGCTGTTGTACAAAAAATATAGCACATAAGGCTCTATGTTGTTATATTTTGTTATGTCACAAAAATCAACAACACACTTTTTATTGTGGTTTTTGTGTAACAGGAAAAAAATTCTACTTTTGGACACAGCTTGGTGTTATAAAAAAGATTTAAGACTAAGCTTAATGGTTCTGAGAAAAACTAACAATTTCTAAAGCAAGTTATACATTACACCCAATTTCAAACTACCTTGGACTTTGTTAAAATACTCCTTAAAATGAGGCAGACATAAATAATCAACATTCAGAACTGCTAAATAAAAATATCAGATCTTTTAAAAGAAAAGTCCCCCTATAGTGGTACACTGGAAAATTTCAACATTAATTTATGTTATTTGTGGCTTCTGTGTAATATTTTTGTCTGAAGATTTGCTTAAAAAAATCAGTACCCTTTAAATTTTATTGTAAAATGAAAATTAGAAATATTAGTTTATTATTTAAATTTTCCTCTATCTTTCTTCTCTTATTAGTGGACCAGGTTCTTTAAAAACAACCACAAGTCCCTATAATGCAAGCACCAGCCTACCTGCAATGACTGTGGCAGGACTGATTGATAGTCCAGGGTCTGACACTAAACATATATAATTCTTGCAAGAAGTGTTCTGTCCACTAAGAAAACCTGTTTACTTATTGCAAGTATAGCAATGACTGACCGTGCTTGAATCATGGCAGCCTATAAAGAGGAACAGCTAGAGGGATAGAGAGAAAATGTCAGACAACAATTTTGGCAGTGGTAAGACCAAATCTTAGCACTGTAAAGTCAGTGGAGATGGTTTCTGCCTGGTGATGGCCTTATTACTCTCACCTCATTACAACCACACAGTATTCACAAGTAAGGGCTGGTCCACACTAACCCCCCACTTCGAACTAAGATACGCAACTTCAGCTACATTATTCACGTAGCTGAAGTCCAACTATCTTAGTTCGAACTTACCGTGGGTCCACACACGGCAGGCAGGCTCCCCCGTCGACTCCGCATACTCCTCTCGCGGAGCAGCAGTACCGGTGTCGACGGCGAGCACTTCCAGGATCGATCCGGGATCAATTTATCGCGTCTAGACAAGACGCGATAAATCGATCCCAGAAGATCGATTGCCTACCCCTGGACCCGGAGGTAAGTATAGATGTACCTTAAGTCAAAAAAATAAAAGTTGCTTAGAAGAAAAAAAGTTAAAGCCTATTGGCTTAATTCCTTAGAGCTCAAGACAGGAGCATTTTGTATTGACATTTAAATCATTCACTTCAGATAGGGCAATGATGCGATCTTTCAGCAGAGTGGTGATATGCAGAGCAAACTAGTGGTCAATGTATGCGCCATTTAAATGCCAGTGACAGATCTTCAGTTGTGCTTGAGATTACCACTTTCTGATCAGGAACCAGACAATACCAACTAAGCCACAACAAATAACCCTATACACAGAGGTACACAAAATTCTTACAATTCGAAGTACTTTAACATTTTAAAGTATCTAAAATTAAGTTTATATTGTTCTCTATCCAAAAGGGTTTTTACATGTGCTAAAATGATATATAATGCATTCACTACCTTCCCTCACCTCTTTATTGGCCTCATCATTCTAGTTAGCACTGCCAGTGTGTTACCATACTTTCTTTTTCCCTTGGCAGGTAGGATTGCCAACCTTCCAGCATTGTACTGAAGTCTCCAGGAAATAAAAATTTATCTTTGATTAAAAATTATGTCATGTGATTAAATCTCCAGGAATACATGCAACCAAAATTGGCAACCCTATTGGCAGGACAGGCAAATTGCTCCCTGTAGACCAGATGCCAATCAACAGAATAGCAAAAGGTGTTGTTTGGGCAATGAGCATCAATTGTCTTCCCATAAAACTGAATAAATTATTTCCAAAATACTAATTTTCCAATAGACTAGGGCCTGGGGTTACTTGTGAAATCCCCTGTTTGGTTTTTTAAAATGTGACATCAGGTTGTCCTAAACTTCCATAATTAATTTTTAAAAATACAATGAATATTTTAATTTTTAGAATACTGCTATATAGTTATTTGATTAGGCATTCATCTGAAAAGGCCCTTAATCAAATACTATTGAAGCAAATCAGTGTTCAGCTAATGTATTCATTTGCAAGGTTAATTTTTCAAACTAGTCTGAATATTACAGTTTACTTTTTGGTATAGTACATGCTGTCTATACTTGTTCTATATATTTCATTAAGAATTTTCAATGGGACACTTGTGATTTCAGGATTCAAATATGACATACCATAAATGTATAAATTGACAAGAATAGTTTTTGAGGCTATAAATAGTTTTTTAAAAAATATTGTTTCATCACTAACTGCTTCATCTTTGAAAAATTGCAACCAACTACTGTTTTGTGAGTCTCATGAAAATAATGGTTTGCACTCTCTTCCCAGTTAATTAACCTATACTAATCAATTAGCTAATCTGACATCAGTCAGTCACGTGGGTGCCTAATAAAAATGCTCAGAATGACAAAATGCTACTTAAAATTGAAACTGTTTTAGAAATAACCTTGCTAATTTCTACTCCTTCTAAAACACATGCATGTTTGCCAAGTAGAAAAGAAAATAAGATTCATTGAGAAAATTCTTACCTAGAAAGTGGGCTTTTGAATCTCATTACTGTACACCTTCTTCACTTAGTAAAAGGCAGCAAGTAGCATTTTTCTAGACACAAGCTTTTGGGACTGCCACAGCAGTGCATGGTTAAAGTCCATTCCCAGAAGATATTTCCACAGTAGTTAAACTACAAAATGTGCTAACACCATAACTAAAATTAATAACTAATTAGAGCCAACTAGATGTAACCAATCCCATGAAATGTCAAACACAACCACTGAAGCTACCCTAATGTGGGGTGAGATGTTTCAAATTGGTACTGGGATGCCAATTATTGTTATTTATGCAGTGTCAAACATGCAAAGCACTTTACAGACAAATAAAAGAAAGTCCTTGAACCAGAGCTTACAACGTGTGTTACAATCCAGTTTACAGGTATATACACAGTCTTCTAACTCAGAGCCAAAGGACTCTCAGTAGTAGGAAACTAACATACAATGTTCAGGCACATAAAAAAAAATCAGAGGGAATGAATTCTAAAGAGCCATGAAGGCTTGAAAAAACTTGTATCTAAAATCTTGGCCAACATAAATACTAGTATCCAACATGTAAAAACGTATGGAAAAAAACAAAACACCCAGAGATGACTAAGAGGCACACTTCTATATCATGTGCCCTAAAACAATGATGAAACAGGAGAATCTCTGCAGTATGTTATCTGCTTCTTCAATGCCTAGATGTCTATCTCAGAATGAAGATGTGATACATGGGATGGACTACATCGGTACTATTCAGACAGAAACCGGAGCTGTCACCTAACACCTAGAGCAGGGGTTGGCAACGTTCGGCACGCGGCTCGCCAGGGTAAGCACCCTGGCGGGCCGGGCCAGTTTTATTTACCTGCTGACGCGGCAGGTTCGGCCGATCGCGGCCCCCACTGGCCGGGGTTCGCTCGCCTGCGCCGCTTCTCGCCGCCCCCATTGGCCTGGGACGGCGAACCGCTGCCAGTGGGGGCCACGATCGGCCGAACCTGCCGCGTCAGCAGGTAAATAAAACTGGCCCGGCCCGCCAGGGTGCTTACCCTGGTGAGCCGCGTGCCGAACATTGCTGACCCCTGACCTAGAGAATGCCACTTGCTCATCCTCAGCCTGGATCTGTGCGCTGGGAGTAGAGAAGCAAAACTATGGGTAATGTGTGTAAGCCCCATAGTTTGCTTCCTGGTTCTCTCTCTGCTGGTAACTCAGGGAGAGGTACACCATCCCTTGGAGAAGGTGCCAAAGGGCAGACTCAGAGTCCCAGTTGCTATGCAACTGAGAGGGAGAGAAAAGAGACCCTATCAGCTTGGGGGAGGATAGTAGGCACACCTGGATGGCCACCAGCATGCCTGCTCATAGGGACAGCATGGTCCAAGAGAAAGGGTGTGTTAGAGTCAAATGACTGACAGGAAAGGGACCAGGAATGTAGAGCTAAACTGACCAATAAGAAAAGTCCTCAGTGAGATACTTTCCCCTAGAACTACTGGGAGAGGGGAGAAGCCATTTTTAGAAGGAGTCTGGAGCGAGCCACGGAAAAGGAAGGACTTGCTATGAGTAAGTTCATGAGTCCCAGGCCTGAATGCAGGGTTCCTACTGAGACCTGGCCTTTGGGTGCCTGGATGCAAAATCTTTAAGCTTGTTCCTTTCCCTGTTCAAGGTAATTCTCAGTTTATTACTCCTAGGGGGATTCTGTGTAACTGCGTCT
Organism: Chrysemys picta bellii; assembly: GCF_011386835.1. Classification (NCBI taxonomy): domain Eukaryota; kingdom Metazoa; phylum Chordata; order Testudines; family Emydidae; genus Chrysemys; species Chrysemys picta. Next base: position 85,132,760 of record NC_088791.1, on the reverse strand, counting down.
GCAGAAAATGCCCTCCCTCCCCGCAGAATTCCTGTGCTTCCCTGCAGAAAATGGCGGACCAGTTTTTTGGGAGGATTACTCCCCAAACAGAGGTGAGCATGGGGGGCACACAGGGTTACATGCCACTGCCCCCCTCATTTCTGCAAGCACAGAGCTGCCCAGTTGAAGGACGCTGCATCTGGACTCCGCTGACTCATCAGCTGAATGCCACATCCTGGGTTCTAGTGTCAGTCATGCTCCCCTTCTGTGTGCTGGGAGCCTTCTCGTTTTCTGTGCAACAGTGAGTGCCCACAGTGGGGCTGGGTAAAGAGGGTGGAGGGAAAAGGCAGTGGGGAAGGAAAGGGGGGTAGAACAGGGTAGGAGGAGAGGAATGTGGAAGTGAGGGGAAGGGGTTGGAGAAGAAAAGGGGTTAGGGGAATCATGTGGGAAAGCGGGAGCCCAGCATGCAGCGTCCCCTCGGCAACCGCTGGAGCTCCCCCATTAAGCAGGCCCAGTGAACCTCCACTCTGACAAGTCCTACCCCGCTACATCTGGACCCCTCCAATGAGCCCCACACACCCAGTCCCCCATCCCACTGATCCCCAACCACCTGGACCCCCACCCCATCAAGCCCCACTCCCCTGGCACCCAGACCCCTGCACTGAGCCCCCTAAACCCATACCCCACTGCCAAGCCCCATCTCCCCATATCCCCCCCGCTGAGCCCCAACCACCTTCACCTGGATCCCCTGCAGAGTCCCATTGCCCCTGAACCCGGAACCCCGCAATGAGCCCCTGTGCATCCAGATCTCCCACTGAGCTGCCCGCACCCAGGTTGCCCAACACAGAAACCTCTCACCCCACACCTGGATCCACCCACACTAAGCTACTCCACACTTGGATCCAGCTGGGCTGAGCCTGCCCACCCACAGCTGGTGCACCAGGCCCAGACAAGCAGGACCTGGGGTGTTTCAGTGGCAGGCCCAGCCCTTGAACTGTGTCAGGGTCAGGTGCAGCCTCATTGCCGGGGGAGGTGGGGACTTCAGGGTGATCTTCCACCTCAATGCAGCCAGTGGTGTGTGCTTCCCACTGTCATGCTGGAACCACATTTATTTATTGACAGAATTTGCAGAACTTTGTAGAATTTTTAAATAGTGTGTATCATTTTTATTTTTTTGGTGCAGAATTCCCTCAGGTGTAGTTTATAGAATTTTACTGGGAAAACTCCCCCTACCATCAGAGTCAGGCTGAGTTAACCCTTCTTCTCCCTAGATAAATCACTTACCACATGGCAAGTACTGCTCTACTGCTAGTTCAGGGTTGCCCTTCTGCTGTGACTGTATCTGAGGAGATTAAGAGAGTAAGAGTTACAATTTTTACAATAAAACAATGAGGAGTCCTTGTGCCACCTTAGAGACTTACAAATTTATTTTGGCATAAGCTTTCATGGGCTAGAATCCACTTCTTCAGATGCATGGAGTGAAAAATATAGGAGCAGGTAGAAATACATGAAATACATGAAAAGATGGGAGATGCCTTACCAAGTGTGAGGTCAGTCTAACGAGACTATTCAATTAACAGTAGGATACCAAGGGAGATATCTTTAGGATAGCTGTTGTAACACTGGTCTACAATTTTTCAGACGTCGTCTGCTTTAGAGATAAAATGTGCTATTTATTATGTATTTTGATGTGCTGAATTCAAATATGACAATTAAAACAACTGATTGGCTACTGTTTCTAAGATATTTAAGTTTTTACATTTTAGGTCTATGTATATTGTGTAGATAGTAGAGTTTTAATCATAAATTGTAAACCTAGGTCTTTTCATGTGTTTATGGTTGCTTTACATGATAATATTTCACCTGTTCTGTTTATGTAACACTTTAAAAATCAGCAAAAGGGTTATATAAATAAAATTTATTATGAAACAAAAGGCAAAAAACTATTCTGTACATAGTTTAGTCCTATTCAGTGTCTACTCGGCGCTTCTTGGCTTGTCTCTTGTATTCATTAAATGGAGCATCTCTTGTCACTGTCCAGCAATAGTCTGCAAGCACTGATGGGCTCCATTTGCCCTGATAGCGTTTCTCCATTGTTGCAATGTCCTGGTGAAATCGCTCGCCGTGCTCGTCGCTCACTGCTCTGCAGTTCGGTGGAAAAAAATCTAGAGGAGAGTGCAAAAAATGTATCTTTAGTGACATGTTGCAACCAAGGCTTTTGTATGCCTTGAGGAGGTTTTCCACCAACAACATGTAGTTGTCTGCCTTGTTGTTTCCGAGAAAATTTATTGCCACTAACTGGAAGGCTTTCCATGCCGTCTTTTCCTTGCCACGCAGTGCATGGTCAAATGCATCATCTCAAAGAAGTTCACGAATCTGAGGACCAACAAAGACACCTTCCTTTATCTTAGCTTCACTTAACCTTGGAAATTTTCCACGGAGGTACTTGAAAGCTGCTTGTGTTTTGTTAATGGCCTTGACAAAGTTCTTCATCAGACCCAGCTTGCTATGTAAGGGTGGTAACAAAATCTTCCTTGATTCAACAAGTGGTGGATGCTGAACACTTTTCCTCCCAGGCTCCAATGACTGTCGGAGTGCCAATCTTTCTTGATGTAGTGGGAATCTCTTGCACGACTATCCCACTCGCAGAGGAAACAGCAGTACTTTGTGTATCCAGTCTGCAGACCAAGCAAGAGAGCAACAACCTTCAAATCGCCACAAAGCTGCCACTGATGTTGGTCATAGTTTATGCACCTCAAAAGTTGTTTCATGTTGTCATAGGTTTCCTTCATATGGACTGCATGACCAACTGGAACTGATGGCAAAACATTGCCATTATGCAGTAAAACAGCTTTAAGACTCGTCTTCGATGAATCAATGAACAGTCTCCACTCATCTGGATCGTGAACGATGTTGAGGGTTGCCATCACACCATCGATGTTGTTGCAGGCTACAAGATCACCTTCCATGAAGAAGAATGGGACAAGACCCTTTTGACGGTCACGGAACATGGAAACCCTAACATCACCTGCCAGGAGATTCCACTGCTGTAGTCTGGAGCCCAACAGCTCTGCCTTACTCTTGGGTAGTTCCAAATCCCTGACAAGGTCATTCAGTTCACCTTGTGTTCTGAGGTGTGGTTCAGAGGAGGAGGATGGGAGAAAATGTGGGTCCTGTGACATTGATGGTTCAGGACTAGAAGTTTCATTCTCTTCCTCGTCTGACTCAAGTGAGAATGATTCTGGTGCATCAGGAACCAGCAGTCCTTCTCCGTGGGGTACTGGGCGTATAGCTGATGGAATGTTTGGATAATGCACAGTCCACTTTTTCTTCATTGACACACCTTTCCCAACTGGAGGCACCATGCAGAAGTAACAATTGCTGGTATGATCTGTTGGCTCTCTCCAAATCATTGGCACAGCAAAAGGCATAGATTTCCTTTTCCTGTTCAACCACTGGCGAAGATTTGTTGCACAAGTGTTGCAGCATATGTGTGGGGACCACCTATTGTCCTGATCTCCAATTTTGCAGCCAAAATAAAGGTGATAGGCTTTCTTAACCATAGTGGGTATACTGCGCTTTTGTGATGCAAAAGTCACTTCACCACAAACATAGCAGAAGTTATCTGCACTGGTCACACAAGTACGAGGCATCTCTGCTCACTTTGGCTAAACAGAAATGTGTCCCTTTGCAAAATCAATCACTGACATATAAGAGAGCACGACACTGTATGATTTCTAGAGCTGATATAGGGCAATTTGTTCAGCAGAGTGATGTAAGCTTCATTATGATTGCATCATCCATGACTTCTAGGAATAACAGAATGCAATTCATATCATGTATGACGCAATACCAGCTTCAGATTGCATCATTCATTGTTTTGCCTAAAAAGCAAGTACTGTCCAAACCAAGTCATAGATTTATTCATAGATCCAGTCAAAGATGTATTTTAGTCATTTCTGGTTTAAATTGAGATTCCTTCCCTTTATAACTCACTTATCCTCCGCCATTCCCAAGTCAAGGGTCGTATATACTGACCCAATAGCATATCTTGAAAACTAGAGCCAATCAACAATTTTAAGCATCATTTTCGTTCTCAGTGACCCAGAATTAGTAAAGTTTGACTACATTTATTTCAGAAGCATTTTGGTTGTAGAGCAGTGTAATCTGCACTTGATTACTAAATCCCTTTATGGGGAGAGGAAGCAGCCTGATTCCTGCAGGAAGAGGATGCTTGCACCCGAGATTGTCAGCCCCACTGGTGCCGAGGAGTCTGGATTCAGCTCTGAACCTGAGACCATTTGTGGAATTGTGAGAGCACCATCGTTTAGTTAGATAGGGAAACTTTCTGGGAGACTCATATTCTCTGCACTGAGTCCTCAAGCCATGGGGTAAGGAATTGAGGATATTATCTATAGTCTGTTAAATTTGTAGGAGGAATTTACCATCTTATCCCATGTGTGAATTTTTGGGGGGCTGTACTGGACCACGTCAGCCAAATTGCTTATTACTGCTACAGAAGATATTGTTTTCACAGGTCATCAAGTACCCCTGCAGAGTATGCCTACAGAAGGATATTAAATTTTATTCCTGCTATACCAGGTCACAGGACCACAGAGGCAGATTAAGCTTTTGTGGGGCCCTGGGCCAGAGCAAGTGGGGGGCCCTGGGCCAGAGCAAGTGGGGGGCCCTCCCCACCCCTTCCACCTGCAATGCCCCTCTGAGTCCCTCTCACTCTTGCCAGGGAAATGGGGTCAGGGCGCAGGAGCTTGCCTGGCCCCCTGCCCGGGCTTCTGCCAGGGAGCTGGGTCAGGGTGCGGAGGCTTCAACATCCTAGGAGAAGAATTATGGCTTTTGCTAACATTTGCGTAAGATATTTTATAAAAATCAGTCCAAAATTACATCGATGGTGTAATGGGATACTGGCCCCTTGAAGCCAGAGGAGATAGTTACCCCATTCCATGTGCCCAGGGAAGTAACTGAAGCAGTCTCTGGGAGAGACATTTGGTTCCTGGGGGCAGTTAAGTCTGGGAGAGTGAAGGTATAGGGCCATCCCAAACCATTGTTCCTGTAAAGGTCCTGGGGCCAGGAACCATGGACAGTAGGTGGGCAAGGCTCCCTTCCCTTCCCGCCAGTACAGACAGGTGTTTGGGGTTATTAGATCCATCTAAGAAAGATCAAGAGTCTGATTAGTAATTGAGTGGGTGACTCAAAAAATGACTTCAAGTCCAGTAAAAGGGTGGGGTGGGGGAGATACTGAGACAGCTGCTGGGAGAAAGAAAGCAAAGCACACATCCCCAGGAAGGAAAGCTGTGCAACCCTTGAACCTGAGAAGGAGACCCTACAGGCCAAGATAAAGAAACACAGACACCAGATAGAAGGGTGTGAAAACACCTGAATTTAAGGGGAGAAGAGTTTGTAGGACGGGAGGCCAGTACTTAAAAGGGCTGTGAAACCCTGAACTAAAGGGGGCTCTTTTGGAAGCCGGGCAGTGCTTAATAAGTTAGACTCCATGAGAGGGGGCATGTTATTTTAAAGACTCTCGGTGTAAGAATTATTTTTGGGATGCCAAGGAAAACTGAGGCAGCATGCCTGCAAGACTATCTCAGGCCACAAAGGGGTGCCCTAAGAATGGCACCTGTCTACAGATGCTAATAATAATACTTAGCCAGTTCTCAAATTATAGAAAAATTACAATAAACACAAAAGTGATAGTATACCCCTTCCTCCCATTTCCCTCTCTGCAATTCTTTTTATACTGGCAGTGGTGAAAAGGACTTGCATAACCACTACCATGCATCCCAATTTTGAGCACTATATACTTTGGTTTTTCATAAATCAAACATTATTTAGGATGAAGAGGAATTGAAAGAGAAGCATAATACAAAACGTGGTCTGATAGGTTGTTGAATCCATGAATATGGCTCTTGGATCTAGGTACCTAATGCTGTACAGCTCTCTCACAGATGTCACTGGATACCCAGAAATGTGGCATCTAGCTATCCTCACCAAACCACCAGCCTCTCAGATACCTTCAAATGAAAAAATAGGAACTTTCCTTCAGCTTGATGTACTGGATTGAGCAATTTGCAGTCCTGAGAGACAATATATTTTTACTACTCTTAGATGCTTTTCATTCCAGGCCAGAAAAAGAAGACATCTTCATCCACAAAGATAAGGTTTAAGTTTTCCTACCTTGGTCATCTCTGAGATAAAGAACTGGTTGATGTTACTATGACAGATCCGTGATAGTGCAGATGCCCAATTTATCTTAGCTCTCACTTGACTGTGCTCATTTCCAATATATTAACACAGTATAGCATGCAACAAAGAGAAATGTAATCCCCAAATAGTCCCTAGTAAAGATCTAATAGCACAAACTCTAGGTTTGGAGCATAAGAGGCAGGTGCTGTGGAAGACTGACAAATTCACACAGATTATTTGAAAAATGAAGACAATGTTAAATGCCTCACTCATAATTTACAACAAAAATCCACAGACATCTGGCGCAGATCTGTTGGCAGAATTTGCTTTGACTACTTGTCCACAGCCAAGTTCTATTTTGTTTATTCATAGCTAAAAAACTGTTTCATAATAAATATGGAGAGTGACAAAACAGCACTAATTAATTAATATTATGTTTTCAATTTAACAATTTTTAATTTATAAGGTAATATGGTTCTCCAAAATGTCAATATGGCTCTCCAAAATGTCAACACTGCAGATTACTCATACCTTCTTGTCATGCTTGTCTATTGCTTTTCTGCTGACATGCTAAGTATACATATGTTGACAAAGTATTAAAGGGCCAATGGAAAAAAGAGACTTTGAATTTGTATTTTTAAGAATATTACATTAATAAAAGTTAACAATATTAAATGTATTAATATATAAAGTGAAATCTAATAAATGTACTGGTCTGTCAAATACATTTAGTTCTATCAAACGAACTCCTTTATCGAAGACACACAGACAGAGAATAGCTGCAGATCAACGGCAATACTCAGATACTGGGATTAGTCATGTGAGTAAGGATTTCTGAACAGGGCCCTAAAGTATGTAAACTACCTCCCATCACCTTTAAACTGAAAAAGGGAATAGACAAACACAGTGTAGATAGTTGTTGAATGACTAAATTGCTTGTTTCCTGGCTCTTTAACAATTTACATTGCAGAGACATGCAGTCCAACAACTTTAATTCCAAAGTTAGTTTGCACAGGACATACATAAAGACAGAAATACACCTCTACCCCGATATAACGCGACCCGATATAACACGAATTCGGATATAACGAGGTAAAGCAGCGCTCTGGGGGGGGCGGGGTTGTGCACTGCGGCAGATCAAAGCAAGTTCGATATAACGCGGTTTCACCTATAACGCGGTAAGATTTTATGGCTCCCCAGGACAGCGTTATATCGAGGTAGAGGTGTATACAAGTTGAGTGTCACTTCATTTTTTGGTTTTTGACTAAATACCCAGCTGTACTATTGTACTAGATAAATACCGCACACTAAGAATTGTATTATTGTCTTAGTAGCATTGAAATAATATGCAGTCAAGCACTTATTTATAATTTGAAGTTATTTATGAATTCTGAGTGCTTTGTTCTAACTTTCAGTGTTTACAGCTTATCAATAATTCCAACAAATATCCACAAGGGTCTTTAAACTTATCTCCATTAAAGTTAGGTGATATTCACTTTCAAGGTAGACGTGTAACAGACATATACATCCTTGTGATTAATGTTAACCGATGGCTTTTCTAACTGGTTAAATTCCAACAATACTATTGCTAAACAAATATTCCAACACTAAACATCATTAAGACTTTTTACAGTTGATTTTTTTGAACATTAGAAATCTCTATGGTGCAATTTTTCTATGAATTCCTACTCTCACAGATATTGGGAATGTACCTATCACCAATATACCTATCTGAGAATCTCACAATTAGTGATTGCTTTATCCTCACATCATCCATGTGAAGTAGGTAAGAATTATCCCCACTTTACAAATGGGGGAACTGAAGCACAGATGGCTTAAGGTCCACATCCTTAGGAATTTAGACTCCTAACATCCATAGAAATCAGGTGCCAAAATACCTTTGAGGATCTGGGCCTAAGTGACTTGCCCAAAGTCACAGAATCCCTGTCTTTCCTCTATAGCAGGGGTTCCCAAAGTGGGAGTGGCACAGAGGTTGTCTTTTTTTTTTAATGGTTTTCTTAACACACACACACACACCCCTGTACCTCTTGTCCTTATGGTCTCACAGATAACCTCGAAAATGCCTGTCTGAATCTGAAGATGGTCTGAAACTGAAACAATAGCTCTAAAAGATGTAAACAGCCCCATTCACTTTATGTAAGATCCTGCAGACACCTGTTCCAACTTAAGGTCATATTTGAAGCATTCTTCCCTGAGGATTTGAGCCCATTGTTGAGGAAGGGGAATCAAGAAAGTCACATTGCTACCAGATGTGCAAGATTTATTGATTGTCTTGTGATGAGTCATTGAAGTTGCAGTTTGCAAGTAAAGACCGGTGTCAGTTTTGATGCTCAGTGAAATGCAAATATCTATCACTTTTTTCCACCCATAGGCTCCAAAAGGGCTTCTTTTGTTTGCTTCTTCATGTCTGCATGAAGCTGGATTTTCAAGAACAGTTGCCATTAAAAATAAGTTCAGTCACCAGCTAAGTGTCAAGAATGATCTACTTTTATGCCTGATAAACTTCACGCTGCTCCTTGAACTGATTTGCAATTCCAGACAGATTCATCCATCTCATTAACGATGAATGTTAATAAAAGAAAGGCAAGTTATTGGATTTAGTTTAAACTGTCATACATTTTGGGATCAAAGCTGTACAAATATACATTTTTGGGTATGCTGCTAACAAAATGAAGATTACAAATAAATTACTAGATTAGAATTTATAGAGTAGTGAAATCATTACTAAGAACTGAGGATTCTGATAGGAAGTCATGAAAATATTGATGGCATAAAAAAGGGTCAGGGTTTTGAAATCTGAGAACCATTGCTCTATGGCTTGGCTTAATAACCGAAGGCCAGATCAAAACTCATTGAAGTCAATGGAAAGAGACTCTAATTGGCTTTGGATCAAGCCCTGAATGAGACAGATGCGAAATGTAAATAATAGAGGGACAGACCAATAATCCATTTTGACACCAAACAGTTTCAATGTCATTTGTGAAGAATTAATATTCTTTATTATAGTGCTGTAACCATTTGAAATGCTTTTTTTATTATAAGAATGGTTTTTATATTACATTTAACATCTTAAGAGTATTCCATGGCTGCCTTGATGAAGGGAGTATTCTAATTAACTGATGAAAACTAGCATAATCTATGTGAACCATCCAGCCCAGCAACTGCAATTTGTTTAATATCACAAAATTGTTTCAAAAGCAATACTAAACAATAATATTCAGGAACAGAAATCTTACATGGAGCAAAAAAAGAAGGAAGAAATTGAGAAAGACTCCTGTTTGTTACACTACATACACTTAACTACAAAAGTTGAGAAGCAAGTCCAAGTTAGCAAAGAGACCACTTTTGACAATATCTAGGGGCCTGATTCTGCAATATTTGCACACCCAATATTTCCACTGAGATCACTAAAAGTTTTTCAGTGGGAAAGGAAGGCAGGATCAGGATCATAAGCTGGAAACTCATTTGGGTTAGAGACAGTGGGTAAAATCCCAGCCCCACTGAAGCCAATGGAAAAATTGCCACCTGACTTCAATGGGAGCAGGATGTCACCCAGTTTCTTTCTCTGTATTCTACCCACCACTTGCCTAGTATATAGGTAGCACTCAAGTAACTAACCATTAGCTACAGATTCTCTCTTGGTTGCTACTGCTTTTACAGCTAGTAGTATTAGTCACCTTTTACAAATTCAAGACAAAGTCCTACATTTTCAGCATTTGTAGAAAGCAAGGGAAAAAATGTAATTTATAAGTTTTCAAGGAGCCTGCTTCCCCATTCTGGCTGCAGTGTCCCCTAATTACCTGGCTACACATAGGAAAATTTCCATACCATTACATCTTTTTAATTGTAAGAATTTCTTGAATTTATGATCCCTGATCTGGACCAATACTCATCTTGTGTAAAGCTGAATCATGTTTTCAGATATTCAAAACGCTGAATGATATGTAAGCTGAGTCTTGGGCTTTATCTACATTGCAGCTGGGAGCATGTCTCCAAGCCTGGGTAGACTGCCTCACACTAGCTCTGCTCAAGTTAGCACACTAAAAACAGCAGTGACACGTTGTGGCACGGGCAGCGGATTGAGCTACCCATCCGAGCTTGGACCCAGGGGGTGAGCGGACTTGGATTCAGGCAGCTAGCCCAAGTCGCTGCCCATGCTGCAATATCATACTGCCATTTTTAGTGCCCTCGCTCGAGCAGAGCTAACATGAGTCTATCTATCCAAGCTGGGAGGCACACTCCCAGCTGCAGTGTAGACATACTCTAATGGGTCAGACAGAGAGGAAATGTGGAAAAGAGGAAGAATATGAAAGAGCACTCTTCTGACCCTAAAGCAAAACATAAACGTTATTTATATAACGTGGAGGTACAAGACAGGCAGCATGGTTCATTGTATAGGCATCTCCTGGAAGATAGAAGAGCTGGATTCTAGTCATGATTCTGGTACTGACTTGCTGTATGAATGTATGTATTATATTTAAGTCTCCTGTGTTTTTCCACAGTCAAGATGGATGTCTGTTTACAACTATTGTACAGTTTTATTAATATCATAGGTCTAATTCCCTGAGAGACATTTGTCCTTTCACTTGGGAGGTAGTGCTGTATGTCCAAAGTATAGTTTTTCAGATGGCTGAGAATAAAAAGAAGACATCTTGGCCTCTATGGCTCCTGAGAGAGCATATTACTTTGGAATAGTTATTGCTCAGATAATAAATTCCCTGATCACAGTTTATTAATTAAACTAGGTCTGTTCTCCTTAGTGATTTATTTAGCTGTTGACTTTGCTAAGTACCCCTTCAATTTATTCATTGTCTAACTGAGATTAGGCAGGACCCCACTTGATTAATTTTAAACAGATTAATATGAGACTTTAGGTTAGATCATAGTTCTAAGAATGATTTGATAGGGTCACTAGTGGCTTTAACTGTAAGGTTTATGTTAGATATTTCAACAGCAATAGCATTTAGCATAATTCCAGAGAGAGACCCTAAAGACTAATGGTAACCTTGCTGACAATCCTCAAGGTTTATGTTTTCCATTGATTCTTTTGCATCATCCCTTGGCTGGTGTTGGTTATGACACATCTCATTGGCCTATCTTTGGCCTCATGTATTTCCCCGCATAGTTTCATAAAAGGTAATAACAGTTTTGTTTCTCCCTCTTGTCTCTTTGGGTTGACACTAGGTACTTTAGAAAATCCTACTTTAGATGGCTGCCCTATTGTCAAAATCCTCCCCCCACACAATTATCAGAGTTGCTCATCCAATCTCCAGACTCAGTGTGTGTGTGTATCTACACCTTGCTCATAACTGAGACTCAAACAATCAGTCAGCAGAAAAGAACCTCCCTTCTAACCAAACCAGTAGGAGCTGTAATAAGGATGTCTCAGTTTCAAGTGACTGTTTTCATACTCCTATCTGATATTATAAGCACTGTCAGTGCCAACACACTGTTGGACTGAAATTCGGTCACAGATGTCCAGACAATGGCTGCAAGTTAATCCAAACAAAACCTAGGTGATTATGAGATTTTGATGATATTTCAGTTATGCTGGAAGGACGTTTATAATACTGTCTGGAACATGTGTATGTGCAAAGAGGCCTTTTGAGACTGATGCATTTCCTCATCTGCCATTTCATTTACAAAATCATTCTATGACACGGACAGTTTTCTAGGTGGGTTTATGGTTCGCTTTTCCAAGTAAACATTTAGGAAATGATGATAATCCTTTTAATGGAATGGTGATTGGAAGAACTAACAAATTAAAGCATACGTTTTAAACTGTATCTTTAGTATGAAGGTAAAGTCTTAAAAGCCCACTACCAATTGACAAAATTAAAATTAGAGATAAGAAAAGTACATAGCATTTGATGTATATCGATGGCAAACTCAGAGCCCAGTGTACATTCTGCCTGGTAACGACTCTTCTGTCACCTCAGTATATCTTCTTGAAGAATGTCCCATAATGACAAAACTTCCTAACACATTATTCCTATTTGTTTGTGAGAGGGAGTGGGGATACTGGGAGGTGAGAAATTCATGCAGTATTTGCCAATCTTCTACGAAATCTCAACTAAAAGTGAAGAAAAACTTATATCCTTAAGGCAGTGACTTATGATCCCCATTTGAACATACCGAATACAAGTTAATATATTTTTTAAATTCCACAGTTCCTTTCATCTGATGATTTCACAGTTCTTTATAGTAATGTCTCCCAGGCACTTCTGCAAGATGAGGATGGTTCTACCAGTTTTGCAAAGGAGAAAACTGAGGTACACTGAGGTTCACAAAGCATAGCAGAGTTCAGAACAGCCATACTCTCTCCACCCCTTACAAATCTTACTCAGAACTAGAGCTGTGTGGATTACAAAAATTCCATTTTGCAAAGGGTTTTGAGATTTCAAGATTTGGCTTTGTTCCAAATCAAAACAAAATCCAAACATTTCAAAATACTGTGCAAAAAATTTCAGGAAAAATGGTTTTGGATTACTATTTAGTTTAGATTATGAAATACTCTGAAATAAATAATATAATACAAAATAAAAAGTCAAAATAAAAAGTTTCAAAATGTAATACTGAAACATTCCATTCTAAATATATCAAAATGGAACATTTCAACATTGTCAGAACTTTTTTCCACTTTTCTGCCCTAAACAAAATTTTAGCAAAATAGACCTATTTTGTGCAGCATTTCAAAATCAGTGGAACCACATTCTCCAACAGAAAATGATTGTGTCAAAGTTTTTCCCATCAGCTCTATTCATCACCTTTCTGTCCTCCTGGTAAGCATTCTTCCCCAGTCATCCTTATATTCTTGCATCAACAGGAGACTGTAGTATCATTGTAGCATCCTTACAACCAACAGACTTGAAAGTCAACGTGAAGCTGTAAAACTGTTCCAAACAAGCTGTAGGGGAAGAAGACTCAACAAGTGGTAAGAGCTATACTGATAAGTATCAAGACACAGTAATTCTACCCACTACCATGAACTGTATCCCAGTGAAAGCACAATATAGGCACCTGCCTGATAGTCAGACATTATGGTGAGAATTCAAAATTAAATAAAAAACTAGTTAAATCTAATTGATATGTGTGTGTGTACACAAAATATCAAGCTTTTCTATAGTGTACACACACACATACACACACACTCTAAAAGCGTGATATTATTATACACAAATGCACTGTCTACCAACATAAAGCAGAAATAGTCCTGAGGAACAAGGAGATTGGCACAAGATCTGTATACCTTCTAATACTGAAAGGTCAAATGCTGCAACTATTCCTAGTTGGCTATGGATAACTTATCAGAGATGCCTTTTTGAGTGAATTGGGCCTATGTTTAACAAACCATTATGTTGCTTCCTTTCTCCATGACATCTTTGAAACCAAAAACAGATACAGCAAGAAAGCTGAAGTGCTTAATGCCTATTTTGCTTCAATCTTCAATAAAAAGGTTAATGGAGACTGGATACTCAACCACAACATTACCAAGGGAGAAAGACCACAAGCCAAATTAGGGAAAGAACAGGTTAAAGAATATTTAGATAAGTTAGATGTATTCAAGCCGGCTGGGCCTGCTGCAATTCATCCTAGGGTACTTAAGGAATTAGCTGAAGCAATAATGGAACAGTTAGCAATTATCTTCAAGAACTGATGGAGGAACTCTGGATGAGGTCCCAGAGGACTGGAGAAAGGCAAACCTAGTACGTAACTTTAAAAAAGGATAACAAAAAGGAACTGGGGAATTATAGACCAGTCTGCCTAACTTCAACACCTGGAAAGATACTGGAACAAATTAAACAATCAGTTTGTAAGCATCTAGGGGATAATAAGGTTGTAAGGAATAGCCAGCATGGATTTGGCAAGAAGAAACCACACCAATCCAACTTAATTTCCCTCCTTTGACAGGGTCACTGGCCTACTGCTTGAGAGGGAGCTGCAGGCATCTTATATCTTCGTGTTAGTAAGGCTTTTGACACAGTCCCATATGACATTCTCATAAGCAAACTAGGGAAACGTGCTCTAGATGAAACCCCTAAAAGGTGAATGCACAATCAATACCAGGTCCTCAATGTGCAAACTGTGGAAGGTGCCTCTCAAAATCCAGCTAGTCAAAGGGAATGGAGAGCTGTTTGGGACACACCTGTGGATGGCAGCTTGTTCCAACCTGATTGTGATCTTTTCCAAGACTTCTCCAACTATCCAAGGAAGGCAGACGATCCCAGGTGAGGATTCAATATTCAGAAGAATTGAAAGAACATTCTGAAAGGGACATTTGAAAATGACAATTGACAGAACATTCTAGATAACAGGATGGTGTTCTGCCTTCTTGGTGCTAAAGATATCACAAGATATCACATTAAGATTGAATACGCTTTCAGAGGGGCACTTAACTGAGCCAGGATTTTACCTATATATATGAGCACCAAATAAATTTGTTTCAAATTTTAAAAAGATGTTTGCAGAATTGAGGGTTTAAAACATATTCAAGAGAAAAAACATTTGCTAGGAAGGTAAACTATGGAGGATAAGTGGAGGCACTAGGCTACAAATGAAAGCTGCCAAAGGAAAGGAGAGAGAAGAAAGACAAGTAAAACAGGTTTTACAACCAACAAAACAACTTACTTTAAAGGGAATGTTTGAACCACAGTGTCTTTTAAATCACAACTTACACTAAACTTAAGCTTACAAAACACATATGCACTGATTTTTGGGAAGGCAAAATAGTTAAAGAAAGAATGTTTTTTCAGTAACACTCCCCCAGAGCACTGTAGCTCATTCAGAGACAGACATTCCGATAGTATGGTTCTGGGTGAAGTTGAAAGAGCATAGATTTGACACGTTCAGATACAGAACAGAATATAACAGAATCAACCGGTAGAGACTGCCTTGCTGTCCTGACACTAGTGCAACCTGACAGATGAAAAATATTAACGTTTCCTTCAATATAAATGAATTCAACTATTGTTTTCCTGAATAATAAAATATTTGAAACACACTTCATGGCTTCAAGCATGAGATACCATGCAGTACTTACACCCTAATAGAAGGCATTAACCATAGGGGTGGAAGATAAATTACACCTACAAACCTTTCTTCTTTTATTCTGCTTTTCTGAAAGATTGCAATAAACAGTCATAGAACATGTGATGGGGAAAGAGCAAGCAAAGAACTAAGCAATTAAATTCCACTGAAAACAAATACATCTACAACATGAATGAAAGATGCATTGAAATATTTGACACTTGTTTTCCTGCATGAACACTTAGCTTTTCACAAGAATCTTTTTTTTAAAGAAAGAACAAGACAATGATGACACTCCACA
The DNA here is from genome assembly GCF_011386835.1 of Chrysemys picta bellii. Classification (NCBI taxonomy): domain Eukaryota; kingdom Metazoa; phylum Chordata; order Testudines; family Emydidae; genus Chrysemys; species Chrysemys picta. The sequence goes on along the minus strand of NC_088791.1, from coordinate 85,117,228 downwards.
AAAAGAAAAGTGCAAGTGCCAATCAAAAGCTCCATACAAAAGGCAACAAGATGTGTTCAAACTCTTAATTATACTAAGGGATTTCCCTCTCCCCACCCCCCACCCCCCCGCATTTCATTTTTGAAAGTAAATAAACTAAAAATCACCAATCATTTAAAGGGCAGTTTCACTCTAAAACATCAAACCCCACAATATCATTTTTACAGTCACTTTTTATTGTCTCTCAGTAACTTCTAGATCAAATTTTCCACAAGTGACAAAAAAATGTTTTGTTTTCCCAGAAGTGCCAGCACTAAAAACAATCTGGACTCCAAAAATCAAGTAGTGTCCCTTTTTTGTTCATGTACCAGCTCTGTTAACAAAGAATGTCCTGGCAAAACTCAGGTATGTAATGTGTACAAACCCCAATCACCAGGAGAGAGCCCCAAAGCAGCAGGACGGTCTACAGGAACTTTGTCAGCTGGAAAAGACAAAAGCACTTGTGTTTTCCCACTGTCTTCTTTTCCGTGTCCCGGAGTACTGACCTCCCACATCTGGGAACCTCTGCTTTCCTTAGACAAGTTCCTTAGCAATCAGATTATATTTTGAGATTTCTCTCTGAATAGAAAGAGAGACTTTGTTTCGAAAAGAAAAGAAAAGGAAAAGGAAAAAAAGAAAAAGAGAAAGTATAGCCTGTCAAATGACCTAAGTAAATTCTTCCAAATCTCAAATTAAATTCCAAAACACATAGCTCTAAAAATTAGATTATAATCAAATAAATTTTGGTCCTGAGCACAACATCATGGCATTTCCAGTAAGCTAACTTATCTTTCTTCTTCCTCTTCTTTTGCTAGAAAGAGAGAGAGTGAGAGATCAAAAAGGCTTCTCTCTAGTCCTTTATTTTGAAGGTGTCATGATTCCAAAACCCCTTATCCAATTTACTTGAAGTTTGGTAGAAAAATTGTGTCCTAACTCCAGACCAAACCAATATGACTGATTAAAGAGAGGGAGCAAAGTAGAGCTTATAATGGAAGCTCAGCTGCAACTTTAACAGTGGAATAAATGCTGTTACTCTGTACTACCATACAATCTATACTTGCAGAAGAACTTACTGGCAATAGCAACAATTAGGTCTCCTGGGGTGCAAAAAACAGGTAAAATAGTATGATGCATATTAAGAAAATGAAAAGGAACCTGTAAAAAGTAAGAGACTTTAGGAGAAATGATTAACTCAGAGGTTGGCAACCTTTCAGAAGTGGTGTGCCGACTCTTCATTTATTCACTCTAATTTAAGGTTTCGCGTGCCAGTAATACATTTTAACGTTTTTAGAAGGTCTCTTTCTATAAGTCTATAATATATAACTAAACTATTGTTGTATGTAAAGTAAATAAGGTTTTTAAAATGTTTAAGAAGCTTCATTTAAAATTAAAATGCAGAGCACCCTGGACCGGTGGCAAGGACCTGGGCAGTGAGAGTGCCACTGAAAATCAGCTCGCGTGCCGCCTTTGGTTGCCTACCCCTGGCTTAACTGAATGACATTAAATTAGTATCAATTTATAGAATACTCCACCACCAGAGATCAGGATGAAATTAGCTCTTGTCACTTTTAGGGTGAAATCGAAACCCCATTCTTTCCCACTGGCCTTCCTGCAACAATATAAGACTCCTGCGTGGCCCAGGAATAATTTCTCTATAGAAAAAAACATGTATGGTGCAGAATGAAGGAGAGGTAGAGACCATGGATTTTCAGACAAACTTGTTTTGTTAGCACCTAGATACTGCAGCAATAGATGAGTCATAAATATATGGCTGTTCAAGTCACAGGTCTCTCACAATGTTCCTTCATGACACTTGGGGGTACATAAACTCTCCCTCATGAAAGTTATGATCAGATCATCTCCTCCTTGGTGAACATAAAAGGAAACAATCCTGGCAGAAAAAGGAAGGGCTATATACTGATAATATCTACCAAGTTCTCATAGACTTGATTGTCAGAGATACTGAGGCCTTACAGATACCACTGATGTCAGTGGGAGTTGTGGGTGCTAAGCATGTCTGATAAGGTGTGGTGTACGGAGCTTTAAAAATTGTGTTGACTTGGTTACTGTACCTTGAAGGTCTGGAACATTCTGTGCTGGAGTTCAAAAGACTGGCTTTGTGGACAGGGTTGGAATGTGAATTGGGTTGGAAACTGAACCCAGAAGTAAAGTGGTATTGAATGCAGCCTGTAAATAAGGACCCCATACTAACCTGGTTTACATATTAGCTCTTCCTTATTCCCGTAAAATTAGCCACTCTAGTTCTTTAAAAAGGCATTAGCTTATTTAGGTCTTGTAATATAAGTAATTAGTAGGGCTGTCGATTAAACGCAGTTAACTCATGCGATTAACTCAAAAAATTAATTACGATTAATCGCAGTTTTAATCACACTGTTAAACAAAAGAATACCAATTGAAATTTAAATATTTGGACTTTTTCTACATTTTCAAATATATTGATTTCAATTACAAAGCAGAATACAAACTGTACACTGCTCACTTTATATTATTTTTACAACAAATATTTGCACTGTAAAAATGATAAAAGAAATAGTATTTTTCAATTCACCTCATACAAGTACTGTAGTACACTCTTTATTGTGAAAGCACAACTTACAAATGTAGATTTTTTTTTGGTAATATAACGGCACTCAAAAACGAAACAATGTAAAACTTTAGAGCCTACAAAACCTACTTTTTGTTCAGCCAATCACTAAGAAAAACAAGTTTGTTTACATTTACAGGAGATAATGCTGCCCGCTTCTTATTTACAATGTCACCTGAAAGTGAAAACTGGCATTCACATGGCATTTTTGTAGCCGGTATTGCAAGGTATTTATGTACCAGATATATTAAACATTCGTATGCCCCTTCATGCTTCGGCCACCATTCCAGAGGACATGCTTCCATGCTGATGACGCGTGTTAAAAAAATAATGCATTCATTAAATTTGTGACTGAACTCCTTGTGGGAGAACTGCATGTATCCTGATCTGTTTTACCCGTATCCTGCCATATATTTCATGTTATAGCAGTCTCGAATAATGACCCGGCATATTGTTCATTTTAAGAACACTTTCACTGCAGATTTGATAAAATGCAAAGAAGGTACTAATGTAAGATTTCTAAAAATAGCTACAGCACTTGACCAAAGGTTTAAGAATCTGAAGTGCCTTCAAAAATCTGAGAGGGACCATGTGTGGAGCATGCTTTCAGAAGTCTTAAAAGAGCAACACTCCAATGCGGAAACTACAGAACCCGAACCACCAAAAAAAGAAAATCAACCTTCTGCTAGTGGCATCTGACTCCGATGATGAAAATCAACATGCATCAGTCTGCACTGCTTTGGATTGTTATTGAGCAGAACCTGTCATCAGCATGGACGCATCTCCTCTGGAATGGTGGTTGAAACATCAAGAGACATATGAATCTTTAGTGCATCTGGCATGTAAATATCTTGCGATGTTGGCTACAAAAATTCCATGTGAACACCAGTTCTCACTTTCAGGTGCCATTGTAAATAAGAAGCGGGCAGCATTATCTCCTGTAAATGTAAACAAACTTGTTTGTCTTAGCGATTGGCTGAACAAGAAGTAGGACTTGTAGGCTCTAAAGTTTTACATTGTTTTGTTTTTGAATGCAGGTTTTTTCTGTACATAATTCTACATTTGTAAGTTTAACTTTCATGATGAAGAGATTGTATGACAGTACTTGTATTAGGTGAATTGAAAAATACTATTTCTTTTGTTATTTTACAGTGCAAATACTTGTAATCAAAAATAAATATAAAGTGAGCACTGCACACTTTGTATTCTGTGTTGTAATTGAAATCCATATATTTGTAAAAATGTAGAAAACATCCAAAAATATTTAAATAAATGGTATTCTATTATTAACAGCGTGATCAATCATGATTTTTTTTAATTACTTGACAGCCCTAGTAATTAGTAATTGCTTCAAGGAAGCCCTCATAGCCAGTGCAAGGGTTGCCTCTATCTGCTGGAGACAGGAAGCAAAGCAGATGTAATTTGCCCATCTAGGTAACATGATATCATCCAAACTCTCTTCTTTCCTATCATTGCCCCTGGCTGCAGGGATCAAACCTGGTACCTCTGGATTTTAAAGCATGAGCCTCTACTGCATGAGCTAAAAGACCAACCTCTGCCAGCCAAGGCTCTAGCCAGCTTATCAACCTCTCGGAGTGTCCCAGACACCACGAGAAGGGAACAGATCACCACACTAAATGGGCGTGGATTACGCACATAGCATTATATATAAACTTACCATAAGCAAATTATAAAATTTTCACAGAACACCTGTGATTATTTTTTTTAATTTTAAATTAACAAAGAGTAAAACAGCAAAGAAAATAAATCTGCAATTATGTTTCAAAACATTACACTGGAACACAAATTGGAAAAAATATATGAAATTTACAGTTAAAGTGTCACATTTCTTAATACCCTTCCCCTCCTTCTCTCTCCCTGGAACTCACAAGTTTGGAGTGAACTCATTCTTGCCCTAATTTCTTCACTTTTGTCATTTTGTGACATAATCTTAGTATTATTTCAGCATAATTGTTGTATTTAATACGTTTGCAGTAACAGTTATGTGGCAAAGTCAAATATCATTTACAGTATATTGAAAAAACAAAAATATTAAAAATCCAAAAAACTAAATTATATCTCCTATTGTCTACCTTCAGAAAGCATCTTTCTTCTTTCTATGCTGTCTTTTATTAAAATCTAACACTAATACTGGGTTAATGTGACAGCTGTGAGTATACAAACCAGGTTTGGAAGGAAATAAGGTTTTATTACTTTTGCAAAGATACATAGATAACTTAAAAGTGAAAGAAGGATGAAAAAAATCTACCAATTCTGAAAATAAATAGAAAAGAATGTATAAGCTAAAAAAATTCCACTATTTCTAGTTAATTAGGCTGTGAAGTTTAAGATAAAAATACCACTTCTCTCTGTGGTATGTTAGATAGAGTTCTGTAGTTCCCAGATACCTATCTTTCCCAATATAAATGACTTTTATGAGATTCAAATAAAACACTTGTGTAACATTGAAAATTGTCTGATTTTAAAGATAGAATTATAAAGGTGGTATTGTGTATTAATATAGATATATACCACTAATGAGAATTAGAACTTGGATTAGTCAAACCAAAAAATATACATAAAACAACTCATAAAAATAGATTTACTCGTGCTGGAATTCTTCAGGAGTGTTATGACTTCAAATGTAACCGTTGCAAAATTTCAGCTGGAGTTCAGCTTCTTAAAAAGCCATTAGACATCAAAGAGTGAGTCATTCTTCAGTGAACATTAAATGACAGAAAGTTTGGATGCCATTAATGAAGTTGAACATTAGGGTTTTTGTAAATCATTAAAACAGATGCAACTCAGTGTTCCAGTTATGTCAACATTTTAGAAAGTTTTGTAAATTTATGTATTACTACAAACTTGTCCTTGCGGATGAACCTTAACAATAACACCAAATCCAAAACAGCCCTGTCGTTTGGTTAAGTTTGAATTCTGAACCAAATTCTCATCTGAATTGCTTAGCTTGGGTCCCTCTCTAGTTAGGATAACACAAAAGAGAGTTCTTCTTACCTTCTTTCTCCTCCTTTCCCCTCCCCCCCACCCCCCGTGACTCAGTTACAGTAGTACAGGCCAGGAGTCCAGTGGCACCTTAAAGACTAACAGATCCGTTAGTCTTTAAGGTGCCACCGGACTCCTTGTTGTTTCTGTGGATACAGACTAACACAGCTACCCCCTGATACTTGACAGTAGTACAGGCCTGCACCTTGTCAAGTAGGTGCAATCAGTTGGAACCAAGGGCTTTGCACCCCCTGAATTGCTACCTTCTCTCCATGATGCTGCCCTTCTATTGAGTAGGGGTCCATTTCAAAACATTGCAGCACATTAATTTCCATAGTTGGAGAGAAATGGATGTTACAGAGTCAAAACTGATATAATTTGTTTATCTATCAACACTATATATGCAAGTTCTGTTACTCAAATAGAGTCAGACCCAACTTCACACAGGCAGCTCTGGAATCCCCAGCTCAGTCACCAGGCAAAAACTGCCTCCATTGCTGTCCTTCCAGGTCTCCAACCATCCCTTCCATCCATCCATCTCCTCCTGGCTGTCTGCCATTTCACCCTCCAGATGAGAGCCAGTACAGCAGTAGCAGATGCATCACCAACTCTCACTGCCAAACTGCTACTGCTCAGATTCATTGCAATAGCTACACAGGTTACTATTTAGAGAAACCAACAGATAGATAACCAACACATCTTCACAAAGGCACAGAGCCAGTTTGCAAGCCAAGCAAAGTGAGCTGGTGATAGAGTCCTGTAGAATGCTATCAGTATATGATGCATTTGAGGAACTTCTTCCATAGAAGAGGTTGTGAAAGAAATATGCAGCGCCTGTGGGCTTGTTCATTTCAAAGAAAATGATAACTTTTGGAAAAGAAAGAAAAACCACAAAAGACACAAGAAAATATTCTTCCATAGCTGCACATTTCTGCCTGATCTCCACTGAACCAGGAATCAAACTAATTAATGTAGACTGAGGAAAAGCAATGCAGCTCAAGAGCATGAAACATTCTGTCCAATCAGATGGAAGGGAAAGTGGTAGCCTAATACCTCTACCTTGTATTCCTGAGGCACACAAAAAGATAAATCTTTGTTTTGTTCTCTACTCTTAGCCCAAGTTCATTTCTCTCACTCAGCTTTCTTCTCACCTCCTCGTTAAATTCTTTTGGATTGTTCTACTTTGTTAATCGTTCCTATTGTTTATTCACTAGCTGCTGCTATTTTCCATCGCCTAATAGTGATAATATTATCACTAGCATCCAGGTAGGGTGATCACCATAGACCATGGAGCCTGGTAAGATAGTCAAGAGAAAGGAGAATATAAATTATCATAAATCAGGAGGGAGGATGTCACAACCAGAAGGTGACCATGAACATCATGGATACACAGAAGGGTGGGATGGGTGAAGAGTATAATCATAGTTAGGATGAGGCTGGATAAACTCAAGTATCTTATTTTACATAGGTTTCAGAGTAGCAGCCGTGTCAGTCTGTATCCGCAAAAAGAACAGGAGTACTTGTGGCACCTTAGAGACTAACAAATTTATTAGAGCATAAGCTTTTGTGGGCTACTGCCCACTTCTTCGGATGCATATAGAGTGGAACATATCTTGAGGAGATATATATACACACATACAGAGAGCATGAACAGGTGGAAGTTGTCTTACCAACTCTGAGAGGCCAATTAAGTAAGAGACAAAAATGTTTTGAAATGATAATCAAGCTAGCCCAGTACAGACAGACAGTTTGATAAGAAGTGTGAGAATATTTAACAAGGGGAGATAGATTCAATGTTTGTAATGGCTCAGCCATTCCCAGTCCTTATTCAATCCTGAGTTGATTGTATCTAGTTTGCATATCAATTCCAGCTCAGCAATCTCTCCTTGGAGTCTGTTTTTGAAGTTTTTCTGTTGTAAGATAGCCACCCACAGAAAAACAACAGAAAAACTTCAAAAACAGACTCCAAGGAGAGACTGCTGAGCTGGAATTGATATGCAAACTAGATACAATCAACTCAGGATTGAATAAGGACTGGGAATGGCTGAGCCATTACAAACATTGAATCTATCTCCCCTTGTTAAGTATTCTCACACTTCCTATCAAACTGTCTGTCTGTACTGGGCTAGCTTGATTATCACTTCACAACCTTTTTTTCCTCTTACTTAATTGGCCTCTCAGAGTTGGTAAGACAACTTCCACCTGTTCATGCTCTCGGTATGTGTGTATATATATCTCCTCAAGATATGTTCCACTCTATATGCATCCGAAGAAGTGGGCAGTAGCCCACGAAAGCTTATGCTCTAATAAATTTGTTAGTCTCTAAGGTGCCACAAGTACTCCTGTTCTTTTTGTTTATTTTACATAGGGTCCTACAGAACCTATAACTGCCCTGGAGAGAAACTACAGTATCCATCAATGTAGGTTAATAGCTTATGAATCACAGAACAGACTCAATCCAGTTCATTCTTTTCTTCTTAAAAACCTACTATCATGAGTCTTTCTGTCCTTGAAGGACAATATTATCTATACTGGCAATGTACTGTATGTAGTAGAGGAAGACATGTATTTGAATTACTTCCACCAGAAATGCTGGAAATCTTACAAAGTAAAACGCTTTCTCTCATGTCAGTAGCCTGTGGTACAAAGTGTCTTAAAAAAAAAAAAGCATTAGATTTGTCTAATTGTTTTCTAAACGGATTCAATCCTTAAAATTGAATGAAATTTATTTTTCTTTCTACATTTCAAATAATTTAGTTTTTAAATAATTAAGTGGTTTATTTTAATAAGTTTGTTCTGAATTAAACAGGAAATAACAAAACTGAAAAGTGACCAGAATTTGTTAGGAATATGATAGCTTCAGTAGGTTGCAGTATTTTAAAAAATCCATTATACATAATTAAGCAACTTGATTAATATAACTACAGATTTCCTCAAAGTGTTTTAGTTTAACATATATAGCATATATAAATAATTATATAGTAAATGGTGGGGGAATTTCAAACTCTGACTGTAGTATGTATATTACCAAAACCATTCTAGAATGTTCTTAAAATTAGAATTGGGTTTCTCATCTTCACAAATAACTAACTTTGCACACGTGCACACACACTCTCACTTCGCTTGCTCCTCGCCCCACTTGCTCCATCTACACAGGTGGATATTAGATTTTTATTTTTTTTTAAACAGCCAGCTAATGTACAGTAGTTGAATGAGAGAGATGAAGATACACAAGAGGAAATGTGTCATTAAACAAAGTAAAGAATAATTCTTTAGAAATTCCAGAATACTTTATTCTGGGCTCATTTTACAACGAGAAAGGTAAAACTCTTACAGCTGCCCACGGTGGGAAGTAATGTAAGCAGAGCCACTGAGCTCTTTCACACACTTACAGCTGTTCAGGAAGGTCAAAGTAACGTACATGCTGAGGTAGCATCTATGTGCCAGATCTTCTCAGGTGCATTTATGCACCAAAGATTATATTGTCTGCTCACCCTGTCTCTAATACAGTGACGAACAACTGTTCTTGCTACTGGGCTTGGACAGGAGCCACCAACTGGATTGAAATCTTAAGCATTAGGACATATCTAACCCAATGCAGTGTTACTCAAATAGTTGATGGAACATTCACCCAGTTTAACAAACATCAAGTTTAACTTTGCATATACTGATATGTAATGAAACTGTTAAAAAGACTGTCTAAAAATGTTATGATTGCCTATCTTACAGAAAGAAGACAATTTGCAGCCAAGTAATTGGTACATTTTCCTAGTGTGTTATGTTTCTCAACACATATTACTGTGGATGGATATTATTCTCCCTTTTCTTCAACAGGAAAATGACTTGCCTCTGAGAATGAACAGAATCTGTCATTCTGAGAGCTGACAAATGCTAACCACCTCTGGAGATGTTCTTTACTAACATCTTAAAAATAGGGAAATATCATATCACAGGATTTAGGGAACAAACAAAGAAAGGTTATGGGGGGAGGGAGAAATACCACAACTTAAACATGCATATATTTAGTGTCTAGTTCACACTGGCAATGACAAATAAAATAAACAGTGGACTTTCAAAATAAAGTGTAACTCATGATGTTTATATTACGTAGCATTTTCCAGTGCAAGAGGATAGAAAAATGTGCTTTGCTAATAAACAAGTTATTTGTTCAGTGATGAGCACAAAACTAACATCAATGGTGGTGGTGAAACTAAATGAACATGATAGTTCCTTTCTAGCCTTAAAACCTGTCAATCTATGAAGACAGTTTAGGGAAACCCATATATTTGTATCACGAAAATGGTATTAATTTTCCCTTTCTCTACCTCGAGGATTTATGGAAAGCACTTCAAATATTAGCTCGCTTTATACTTTGTTTTGTTCAGGAAGACCAGAATCTAGGAATAGAAGCCATATTGGAATGGAAGATTTATGAGAAATGCCATTGGATACAGGGTCCTGAGTTCTCCACAACAGAGGCTTTAAAAACAAGCTAAAAAGGACATTTAGCTAGAAGAGTACAAATCTGAAACCAGTAAAGCATAACAAAAAGGAAGCTAGAGAAACCCACATATAACAAATCTGAAACAAGAATTTCTCAGTCGAGGAAGGCAGTTCTATTTTTCTAATAATTGCTGCATTCGTCATTAATTCTTGAAATGCTGATCTAACAATGTCACATCAAGTGCAAGAAAAGTGGGATGGCAAGCCTATTGCTTGGCTCAAACAGTCTTAAAAAACAAAAAACAGAAGTAGGGCTCCTTATATTTACAGCACCTTGTGATAAACCACATCCAGTTTTTAAGCAGCTCTCTCAACTTCCCCATTGCCCAAAGTCCTTTTTAAGTCCTGATCCTACATGATATTCTTGCTTCAAATGACACTTGCTACCTTCAACCCTGTAGTTAGTGTGGAGAATTTCTAAAAGTCTATAAGTTCCATGTTTGCTTTAAATGTCATTCATGGTTGCTGCCTAACCAGCAGGCATGAGTACCAAGGAGAGGGAGAAATAGAGCATTTAAATAGAAGTGGAGTGAAACTCAGAATATAAAGGACTGTTCTCCTTTATTAATACAGAATGAGCTCCAGTGTACTACAGCCTCATCCAAAATCCCTAATTTTTAAGAGGTCTCACCAAAAGACCTAGGTAAGGCTATGTTTTAATCACAGGTATTTTTAGTCATGGACAGGTCACAGGCAATAAACAAAAATTCACGGCCCATGACTTTTACCATATACTTCTAACTAAAACTTGGGCTGGGGGCACAAGTGCTCTGTGGGGAGGTGGCCCAGGACCCCGCTAGTGCTGGGGGAGGTGGCTGGGGACCCCCGCTGGTGCTGGGGCTCACAGGCTCCCTATCCAGCTCTGCCACATGTCCCTGCAGCTCCTAGGCAGTGGAGGGGCCAGGGGGCTCTGTACGTTGCTCCTGCCACAAGGGCCGGCTGTGCAGCTCCCACTGGCCGGGAACCGCAGCCAATGGAAGCTGCTGGGGCGGGGCCTGCAGGTGCAGGCAGCACATAAAGCCCCCTAACCCCTCCGCCTAGGAGCTGCAGGGTCATGCCAGCGGGAGCCAGGGAGCCCCCTACCCCGAGGTAAGCACCTCGCGCCCCTAGCTCCCTCCCACACACACACCCAACTGCTGCCTTACCCATAAGTAAAGTTTTTGTAAATCAAAGTTTCTATAGTCGAACAAAAGCGCCGACAATCCAATCTAAAGTTTCCTACAAGAATTGGCAAATCTCTCTATTCATGAAGTTCCTTTAAAACTGCCCCTCACACATTTTAAAACAGTTCCTTCAGTTCCATATCTCTCCACTTAATGTCAATAAGTTCTTTCCCATATCATCTCAGAAGCTGTCATGCTCAAATCCCATTTCACATTTTCATTGCAATTCTATACAAAGTTTTTATAATTCAAAGTTCATTTATACATTTGTATATATTGTATATGTAGCTATCAGACTCATTGGACTCTTAAAAACTTGAACAATCTTAGCCTTTCACTGATTAAATAACCTTTACAACTTCAACAATAAAATCCACTTCCGTACAAAAATATATTGTAGAATTTATACCAACTCACTGATTGTGAAAGTATGTGCAAATATTTTTAAATTTCTTTCACTCTTCATTTTTAACAAATGAAGTGATGTTACTTAGCCAGGAAAGGAGATAGTTTATACAGAAGTTGAATGAGGAACTCGGTCCCTTCTTTTTACCTTTTCCTGTAATACATTAAGTTAATGGCCATTAAATTTAAAACAAATAAGAGGCAATACTTCTCTGCTTTGACTGGAATGGTTAACTGGTACCCACTAACCTCCATGTCAGGACTGAAATTCCAAACCTTAACTTAAAACAAGAACTGTGCACAAGGTAGGAATTCCTGGATGAGAGTCAAGACAGTTGAGTCCCTCACAGAAATGCCAATTGCAGGTGGTCCCAAAAATCTAAGATTCCTCTTTTCATCAGGCTATAAATTTGTCAGTGTATGGTAGGAGAAAAAGAAGGAACTGGCAAGTTTTTATCCTACCCGCCAGAATTTTAAATTTCTCTGCCAAGCTCTCTATAAAGCATCTTCTTTCTTAGCTAAATAACTTTTTTTTTTAAATGAAGAATTAGTGTCCGATGAAATAAGTTAAATAGTAGTGAAAGGCACAGGCTTCAGAAAGGCAAGGTTGGTAACACTTTATCCCAGGGCTCTGATTAACTCAGTATCTAAGTGATTTGGGAGGCCTACATCAAGATTCTGTGTGAGCTTAAAATACTCTTCCTTGATGGAGACAGACCTTGCTTGTCTTAACTCAGAGAGGATTACAATAAATGACACTGACTCCTCTGATGCCTCAAAGTCCTCCACAGGAGTTTGCCCAGCACAAACACAAATCTTTTTCAGACCCCACAGGATCAAGGTCCAGAGAGCTTTTTTTTTTTAAATCTAGAAAAACTTTGAGCCTTCAAAGGCCACCTGCAAGGCCTTCAGATGAGTCCTCAGACCCCATATTGACAACCACAATGGGGAGAAGGGACGTAGCTTGTGAAGCACACAGTTAGTCCCCAACTGCTGTCTGAGATGTTTCCTGTCTGCCCTATCTTAACTCTGTCTTGTGGAGGCGGAGGGAGAAGAATGAGGCCCCCTCTCCAAGAGCTGCAAAATTTCAAACAGGGGCTAGGGTTGAAGTTCGCAGCCCTCCCTGATCCTTATTGTGTTTCCACATTGGTGGGCCTCAGTCTCCTGGTTGTACCCCCTGCCAGGCCAGGGCTCTACTTTAGGGCTTTTCCTGGAGAGAGGACCTCTCTGTTTCATCATTAAAAGTGGCTGGGAGGGCCCACACGGTCCGCTAGGATTGACAGTGTATCTACTCCACATAAGAAGCATCTTTCTGAGTCTCCTCATCTATGCAACCATCTGCAAAGGTAAAGAAACATCACTGGTTACAGGAGGTGGGCTGAAAAGTAAAAGCCACCAAAATCATCTTCAGATGACTGGCTAAAGATGGAAGTGCTACTCACTGTACAGCATCATAATCATCATTTACCTTTTTTCATTACATAAAGATTATTGGAAGGAAACATGCTCAGGTGTTTTATTAATGGATTGAAATTTGTATGTATTATAGGTGGAACAGTAGGATCTCTTGTGAATAAATATGTGGATAACAGAACAGCGTTTTGCTGGATTTGCTGGAATGAAGGAGACCAAGCAAATGTTGACTGATCAGGCACGAGGAGCACGAAAGTAGAATCTTTCAACAACTATAAGCCAAATCCTGCAAAACTCATCAATGTATATGGACCACTTATTGCTGCAGGGATCCTCTCCTGGGATTTTGTGTGTGAGTAAAGTCTGGTGTGTGTGGATTTGTTTTCAGGAACTTGGTTACCTCAAGCTCATCATTACGTTCCCATGCCTGAAAGCACTGCTGGTACCGTAAAGAGTGCAGGTCCTCAACCAAGAATTTCAAATATTTGTGGTTTTGTTTTAACCCTCTAAAAAGATGTTGGACTAGAGTAGAAGTATCATACCTCAGAAGCACAGGAAGGATCCAGACAGGTTAAATATATGAAGATGTCAGAGAACAGCAAGAGAATGATAAAACTGAAGTCAGTAATATTATCCAGTTCAAAAGCTATGTGGTAATTAAGCATGCTATAACATGGCCAAATTTTGGACTGAGGTGGAATTTTGGCCAGTTTCCTAACATACCTATGCATAAAGAATAGTGCTTCTAGCCTGCACTTCTAAAATGCCTTAAGAAACTTCCACTGCCTTTCCTTAAGTAAGATTGGGATGCTTTTCATTGACTGAGAAGTTTGCAGTATTATTTTGCGCATGTTGATGTGGTGCAATACTTGCAGTCGATATCATTTTTATGTACAAAATTGTGCTATGTAAATCTAACAGCAGCCTTTCGCCATCCAGTAATGGTGTAGTGCTGATAGGATTTCAATTAGGATGGGGAAGATGTGGAAGAATGCCAGCATTAAAACTTTCTGGTATCAAACAGCAGGTTGCCTTATGTATTCAGCATCTTAGCATTTAAGCTCACTGCAACTGAACTCAGTTTGTATCAATGGTGATTTATATCAAGCATTGGGAAGACAGGTCATCTCCTAGTGCTGTCTTGCAGAATTATCATCGAGAACACAGAAGCTTATAGCAACATAGGAAGTCAGAGAAACAATTCATGTACTATCAAGTCCTGTAATGGTCCTTCTATTGCTAAAAATATCTCAGAGATATTTTTGTTTATAGCAGTTTTGGTTTTGGAGGAAAAACACATTGCGAACACCATTTTGAGTGTAAACTACACTGCATTTTCACTATCGCCTTTTTACCTTCATCTTGGACTGGGATTCCAAGGGGTGTTAGCAACGGACTAACAGTACATAGCAATCAAGAGTCATTAATCTGGAGGGTCTCCCATTCAAATGGAAGCACCTTAGGACAATAAGCTAGCGGATACCAGAGGAACCAGATCAACCAGGTGGGCTTATAACAAAGCTGCAGAGCATCTGATAAGAGACTTGAAGCCACTGAGGAGAGTCACCTGTTTTGGAGGGGAGAGGCAGGAAGAGAAAATTTGAACCTTATAAAAGGAAGGCTCTCTCACCTGCCATTTTGGAGGGAGAAGAAACCAGAAGTAGATGAAGGCAAGACTGGGCAGAAGGAGAAGGAAGAGAAGAGGTCCTGACCAAAGGAAACTGACCAAAACCCAAAGGGCTCTTGGTGTGGTGAGGAAACTGAGGCAGGGTTTTGCATTCAGGGTTTGTTATTTTCCATAGCTCTTTATATATCTTGCACTTTGTCCATGTGACAAATGTAACTGGTTTAGAGATTCTGTTGCAAAATCTTATGTCCCTCTCTTTCATTGTAACATGGTCCCTGAAGGGGAAAATAGTAATCCAGAGGGTCTACGGCTTTGGTGAAACTTTGGGAGCATGCAAGAGCTATGAGGGAGGTTTGGATGAGCTGGCATGAGTTTCAGGGTCTAGACAGTTGGACTGCAGAGTCCCCATCTCTCAAGTACGGGTGCTAGACAGAGGCTCTACATCCTGAAACTGTACCTAGAAGCAGCCCAGAGACAGTGCCTAGACCCCACCCAGCCCAACAGCATGTGGGATCCAGTGATTGGATCCAAGTATAGTAACCTGGTGAGTGTCAATCAGTGTTGTAACAATCCTGGTAGAGCAAATTTTGCACAATTCAATTTCTCAACTTATTCAAAAGTTCTTATATGTTTAACAAACACTAATAAGCCAGGGTTTTCACCCTGCTCTAAACACAATGTAAACATTACATATCTGGTCCAAACTTCTCCCTTACTTCAACTTTACAGGTAACTCAAGCTGCAACCATAAAACCTCAGCATCAACTTTCTCCTCAATGTCTCTTTTTGAGACATTCTTGTCCGTCAACTGGAGGTAATAAGATCAATCCACAAATTTCAGTTAGCAATAGCCTATCTGCATCTTTATGCATGGGTCTAATATCTGAACCTAGGTGGCTCAACAGAAGCCCCCTAATTTCTTATGCAGGGTCCTAGAAATTAGAGCTGGTCAGAAATGTATTTACAAAGCAGAGGGTCATCAGAAAATGGTAATTCATCACACCCAAAATAGTTTTTGGAAAAATCTCTGGTTCAGTGAACATTCAGTAAATCAAAGGCCTGGTCCACACTAACCCCCCCACTTCGAACTAAGATACGCAACTTCAGCTACGTGAATAAACGTAGCTGAAGTCGAAGTACCTTAGTTCGAACTTACCGCGGGTCCAGACGCGGCAGGCAGGCTCCCCTGTCGACTCTGCGTACTCCTCTCACGGAGCAGGAGTACCGGCGTCAACGGCGAGCACTTCCGGGATCGATCCGGGATCGATTTATCGCGTTTAGACAAGATGCGATAAATCGATCCCAGAAGATCAATTGCTTACCTCCGGACCCAGAGGTACGTATAGACCTACCCAAATGTAGGTGTTCTGATGAAACCCTGCTTGATGTCTTGACAGGTTGCCAAGTGGGCTGTCTGGTTCAGAGGCAGCCAGCCATGCCAAGACTTCCAGGCTCCCTAGCATGGAGCCAGGATCCTAAAAGCCGTGGGAGCCCTGGCTGTACTGAGGGCTCGGTTCCCAGCTTTGCAACAGGAAGCCTGGAAGCCCTGACAACCCTGGGTTGAGCCACAGCTCTCAGGCTTTGCAAGCTCCCTGCTGTGGAGCCAGAAGCCTGGAAGTTCTGGAGTCCCAGGTCCAGGGCAGTCTGCATGCAGGTTTGCCCTCAAGCCAAAGACTCTGGGAGCCCCTGCAGCTGTTGAAATTATTCTCTATTACCAGTAGTCAAACTGAAAAGAATATCCAGTTCACATCAGCTTTTAGGGTCCCAGGAAGCATATTTCATTTTGGAGACACTATATCTTTTTCTTCAGAATTTCCTGTTTGCATGAAATTAAAAAAGAAAAAAAAAGTGTTTGTTTTGAATTGTAATGAACCCAAATTTCAAAATAGCAAAATTTCCATTAACTGGAAAGTTCCTGCATTTTGGCCAGCTCTACTAGAAACGATGACTATTGCACTCCTCTCCCATCAATTAATATTAGGGTTATCGATTAATCGCAGTTATTTCACGTGATTAACTCAAAAAAATTAATCACGATTAATCGCATTGTTAAACCATAGAATACAAATTGAAATTTATTAAATATATGATGTTTTTCTACATTTTCAAATATATCTATTTCAATTACAACACAGAATAAAGTGTACAGTACTCACTTTATATTTTTATTACAAATATTTGCACTGTAAAAATGATAAACAAAATAAATAGTATTTTTCAATTCACCTCATACAAGTACTATAGTGCAATCTCCATTATGAAAATGCAACTTCCATTTTTTTTTGTTAAATAATTGCATTAAAAAACAAAACAATGTAAAACTTCACAGCTTACAAGTCCACTCAGTCCTACTTCTTATTCAGCCAATCGCTCAGACAAACAAGTTTGTTTACATTTGCAGAAGATAATGCTGCCCACTTCTTAATCACAATGTCACCTGAAAGTGAGAACAGGCGTTCGCATGGCACCGTTGTAGCTGGCGTCACAAGGTATTTACGTGACAGATGCACTAAAGATTCATATGCCTCTTCATGCTTCAGCCATCATTCCAGAGGACATGCTTCCATGCCGATGATACTTGTTAAAAAAATAATGCGTTTAATTAAATTTGTGGCTGAACTCCTTGGGGGAGAATTGTATGTCTCCTGCTCTGTTTTACCCACATTCTACCATATATTTCATGTTACAGCTGTCTCGGATGATGACCCAGCACATGTTGTTCGTTTTAAGAACACTTTCACTGCAAATTTGACAAAATGCACGGAAGATACCAATGTGAAATTTCTAAAGATAGCTACAGCACTCAACCCAAGATTTAATAATCTGAAGTGCCTTCAAAAATCTGAGAGGGACCACATGTGGAGCATGCTTTCAGAAGTCTTAAAAGAGCAACACTCTGATGCGGAAACTACAGAACCCAAACCACCAAAAAAGAAAATCAACCTTCTGCTGGTGCCATCTGCCTCCGATGATGAAAATGAACATGCATCGGTCTGCACTACTTTGGATTGTTATTGAGCAGAACCTGTCATCAGCATGGATGCATGTCCTTTGGAATGGTGGTTGAAACATCAAGAGACATAGGAATCTTTAGCACGTCTGGCATGTAAATTTCTTGCGATGTTGGCTGCAACAGTGCCATGCAAATGCCTGTTCTCACTTTCAGGTGACGTTGTAAACAAGAAGCAGGCAGCATTATCGTCTGCAAATGTAAACAAACTTGTTTGTCTGAGCAACTGGCTGAACAAGAAGTAGGACTGAGTGGACTTGTAGGCTCTAATGCAGTGTGTCTCAAACTTTTTTTTTCCACGGATCACTTGAAAATTGCTGAGGGTCTTGCGGACCACTTAATGATCTTTCCAAATGTTGTTTGTACCGTTAGCTAACTATTGTAAAGTGCTTTGGATAAAAGCACTATATAAAAAAATAATAAACATTTTTTGTTCTACAAATAAAAGCACACAACTCATATTTTAATATCAGTAGTTTTACCTTTCTAATGTGAGGGATGTGCCCTCTCTCCCCCACTGTGGCAGCCCCCGACCTGGGGCTGGGAAGGAGGGGGTCTCTCCCCTGCCACAGCAGCCACAGTGCTGAGGCTGAGAAGGAGGGCCGTCTCTCCCCAGCAGCCACAGCCCTGGAGCTGGGGAAAGTTGCCTTTTTCTCTGGCCACCGCAGCCCTGCACATCCCTAATTCCCCCCACCCCCTCTTCTCACTCCACTGCCCCCTCCCACGTACCCTCTATTCTCCCCAAGGCCACCACCTCACCTTACATGTGTGTCTTCTCCAGACTCCAGGCACCTAATTAGTGGAGCCATGCCTGCGCAGCTCCACTAATTAGGTGGGTGGCCCTTAATTCTCTCATGTGCAGCCGCCCAGGTGTGCACTTCTGAGGGAATGATCTGCAGACCACCTGAATGGAGCTCACGGACCACTGGTGGTCCACAGACCAGTTTGGGAACCTCTGCTCTACAGTTTTACATTTGTTTTATTTTTGAGGTCAGGGTTTTTTTGTATATTATTCTACATTTGTAAGTTCAGCTTTCATGCTAAAGAGATTGCACTACAGTACTTGTATTAGGTGAATTGAAAAATACTATCTCTTGTTTTTTTACAGTGCAAATATTTGTAATAAAAATAAATATAAAGTGAGCACTGTACACTTTGTATTGTGTTGTAATTGAAATCAATATATTTGAAAATGTAGAAAACATCCAAAAATATTTAAATAAATAGTATTCTATTAATAGCGCGATTAATCACAATTAATTTTTTTTAATTGCTTGACAGCCCTAATTAACATGGCTAGATCTTAAGATAACCAGACAACCTTCTGCCATTCCTTACAAGCCCAGCAGTTGAAGTTTATACATGTGACAATCCGGACAAAAGAAAGCACTACTTGTAATTTTTCAGTCAATACAGAACACATCTCACCATATTCAGCACAAAAAAAACCTTTTCAGAAATGGCTTAAGTCAGCATGAACAAAGCTGGGTAACCAAGTTCTTATATACTGTACTAGAAGCCAACATCTTTAATGTTTCGAATAAAGGTTACTGTTAAGACCAAATCATGTGAGATGAGATTTTAGCTCTCTCAAACCATTTTTGTACCTTGTCTGTCCTTAAAATAATAAAAAAATAAAAAACACTTTCTTATTTCTAACATGCTGATTTTTTTTCATCTTAACATTTTAATGTTATATGGACACCAACTGCAATATTGACATGCTAAAAATAAATACACTGACAGCTTACATTAATTAAGCAACAAAAATGTATAATTAGTGTTAACTTCCTTCTTTAATTAAGAGTGATACACGATACAAAAGAATGATTTTGAATAGCTGATGAACCAAGACAGCAGGGTTGAAAATAATGTATTACAGATTGGGAAAGTATACGTTTTCTTAAATGACTAAACAAAGCTAGGATTTCTGAAACTTTTAGTTGTATTTATTGAAATGGTATTCCTCCCAGACTGATTTTCTCTTTCAGTATCTTATTTCCTATATGATTATCTTCTGTTTTTTGAAGGCTGCAGATTAGGAACTCTTTAAATAAGGGCTGAAAACCCTAAAAAAAATCATCCTTAATAGTTACGGTAAGCTCTTGGAAAAGTATTCACATTTTCAAAAGAGGAGGTATACGATGAATCTGCGGAAGGTTTTTAGTTATCCTTGTTTTACTAATTATAGACACAGACATTAAACATACCCATTTTTCAACAGTATTCCTACAAGTTGACTTACTACAAAAGTATACCTTTGAAAATAACAAACATCTCCTAATTCTTCTTTGCTCAGATATATATAGTCTATATTGACCTTTACAAATACAGCCAAATTTTTCAAAGTCACAAAGGTTTTACTGTGTGTTGACTGATTTTCTTCACTGACAAAATGTCTGAAGATTACCAACAGGCCAAAAAAAAAACAACCTTCAGCCAAACAAAAAACCTATTGTTCCATTGCATTCCATTCCTGTTAAATCAACCTGATATACGTGATAAATTAAATCTACACTGCAGGTCAGTGAATTTTCTATTAACTACTTATTATGGAAGGAAGTAAAGCAGCACAGTCAAGAACTCTACACATCAGCCAAAGCAAGCTGTCACTCTGTTTAACTTTTACAATAAATGTCCCTCAGACCCACACACGTGAGAGAAGAAACACTATTAGGCATTTAAACTTTAGCTGCCAGTGTGCATTAAAGCGAGAACCAGCCCGGATTGATTACTCCTCCTGATTTTAAAAGGTCAGGAATTGGTATGGTGGCTTTTTTAGGATTATATGTTTTCTTAATTTACAAACCAACTGTTTTAAAATTGCAAATTCCAAAATGATATAAATGGATACAATGAACAGCATCTCAAATTCAAAATTATTTTTAATCACTCTTATCTCATGCTTAAAGTTCTAATAAGTCAAAGACTGAATGGTACATGAGAAACATACATAAGATCCTTCTGTCTAGGATTTATA
The DNA here is from genome assembly GCF_011386835.1 of Chrysemys picta bellii. NCBI lineage: Eukaryota > Metazoa > Chordata > Testudines > Emydidae > Chrysemys > Chrysemys picta. Next base: position 85,096,501 of record NC_088791.1, on the reverse strand, counting down.
CTACAATCTATCCTTGTAATATTAGATGTGGGTGGCCCCTGCATTACATGTAAGCATAAAATATCTGAACAATGAAATTTCATATGAAAATCAGTTTTTTTACTCCCTTCAAATTGACACTAATTTATCTCCCCTTTTTGAAGGGGGAGGAATGCAGAGAAAAATATGACAGAATAAATAAACCAAGATGTTGAATATACAGGGTTGTCTGCTCTTAAGGTGCACCAGCAAAATGGAAGCCTGGCATTCTATTAAAATCAAAATACAGACCTTCAAAAATCAATTGAATGAAAATATTTCACCTTCATCTCTCAAATTTTGCAAATTATAATCAGAAATAGCCTCAAACGACTCTATTTGTAGCTGCTTTCTTCATTTTGTTGATAGACTGCACATAGAACATAGCTAATTTTTTCTTCATAAGTAACCTAATACTATGGTAATGAACAAATGGGAAAAATAAAACTTACTACTGTAATCAGTAGGAGGAAAATAATTTCACAGTATAGTCAGAGCAAAATAAATAATATCTTTGAAAAAATAACTAGTTTTTCATGACCATTTCTCAACAAATTAAACAAACTCAATTATTTAAAAATAATGCAGACTTAAAGCCACTGAAAATGGAATAAGTCAGATGTACCTAGGCTGTATTCACATAGGCGTGGGAAGTAGGGGAGCAGGGGGTGCCGTAGCACCCCCAGGTTTTATGCAGGGACCCCCGGCCCCGTGTCTGCCCCCTCATCCCTGTCCGTGTGTCATCGTACCCCTTCCTGGAGACACTCAGCTCAGGCGGGGGGAGGGAGGGCTACTCCTGGCCTCAGCTCTGGGGGTGGGGAGGAAGGGGCACGAGGTAAAAAGTATGGGGATAGTTTTGCTGGCTTTCAGCATCCCCACTCTGAAAAAGCCTTCCAGAGGCACAGTGTATTCAGGTGGATAAGCGGATAATAGAATCATAGAAATGTAGGGCTGGAAGGGACCTTGAAAAGTCCTCTAATCCATCCCCTCAAGCTGCTGAAGGATTAAATACACCTCTACCCCGCTATAACGCGACCCGATATAAGGCGGGTTCGCATACAAGGCGGTAAAGCTCTGACTCTGAGCAGCGTGTTAAGGGTGCCGGGCCAGGCTGGGGCCGAGGGGTTGGATAAGGGGCAGAGGGTCTCGGGGGTGGTCAGGGGCTCCCCCCACCCCCCAGGGTCTGGGAGGCAGGAGCTGTGGGGGGGGGGCACTTTTGGGCTCCCCGCAGTCCCAGAGTGGCCCTGGGGATTAGCAGGGGGCCAGGAGCAGCCCGCTCCGCTTCCCTCACCCTGGCCCCAGCCATGTCGCTCAGGGGAGGGGGTTGGGGGAAGGGATTTCCCCCCTCCCCCCCCGCACTCACCTGCACCGGGAAGCAGAGCGACGCGGCCCCAGCCCGTTCCACTCTGCCACCTACCAGCTGTGGCACTCCGCTTCCTGCTGCAGGTGAGTACGGGGACCGTCCTTTCCCCAACCTCCCCGCACTCACCTGAGGCGGGAAGCAGAGCGCCACTTCCCGCCGCTACTAGTGAGTGCCTGTCAGGGGTGGGGTGTGTGGATAGGGGACAGGGAGCAGGGGTCTCTGAAGGGGGTGGTCAGGGGACAAGGAAGGCCGAAGCAAGATATAACGCGGTCTCACCTATAACACAGTGAGATTTTTTGTCTCCCGAGGACCGCATTATATCGGGGTAGAGGTGTATATCTAAAGTATCCCTGAAAAATGTTTGTCTAGCCTCTTCTTAAGAACCCGCAACGATGAGATTCCACAGCTTCTACTGGTAAATTACTCCAGTATTTAACCATCCTTATTAGAACATTTTTCTAACATATAGTTAGAACATTAATACTGTACCTAATCTGAATCTCCCTTGATGCAGATTAAGCTCATTACTTCTTGTCCTACAATGGTGGACATGGAGAATAATTGTTCACTGTCCTCTTTGTAACAGCCCTTAACATATTTGAAGACTTATCAGCTCCCCCTCATTCTTCTCCCTCAATACTCCCTCACAGGGCATGCTTTGCAAACCTTGTGTCATTTTTGTTGTTCCTCTCCGGACGCTGTCCAATTTGTCCACATCTTTCTTAAAGTGTGGTGTCCAAAACTGGACACCATATTCCAGTTGAGGCCTCACCAGTGTCAAGTAGAGTGAAAGAATTAACCCTGTTTATACCTCCCAGAATATTAGCCTTTTTCACAACTACATCACATTGTTGGCTCATATTCAATTTGTGATGCATTATAGCCCCCAGATCCTTTCCAGCAGTACCACTACCTAGCCGTTTTCCCCCATGTTATAGATGTGCATTTGATTTTGCCTTCCTAAGTGTAGAACTTTGCCCTTATCTTTACTGAATTTTATCTTGTTGATTTCAGACCAATTCTCCCATTTGTCAAAGCCATTTTGAATTCTAATCCTGTCCTTCAAAGTGCTTTCATCCCCTCACAGCTTGGTGTCATCTGCAAATTTTATAAACATACTTTCCACTCCATTTTCCTAGTCATTAAAAAAATATTATTGATTAGTATTGGACCCATGTGGGACCACTCTAGATACGTCCACTCTAGATAGGACAGCGAACTATTCTTTGAGTGTGGTTTTTCAATCCATTGCGCACTCACTTTATAGTAATTTCATCTAGACCACATTTCCCTATGCTTATGAGAATGTCACATTGGACTGCATAGAAGCCTTACTAAAATCAAGAGATATCATGTCTGCTGCTTCCCCTGCATCCACTCAAACCCTCTCACAGAAGGAAGTTAGGTCAGTTTGGCATGATTTGTTCTTGATTTATCACCCTATTATCATCTAGGCACTTACAAACTGATTACTTAATACTTTGTTCCAGTATTTTTCTAGGTATTTAAGTTAAGCTGAATGGTCTAATTCCCTGAGTCCTCCTTGTTCCCCTTTTGAAAAAATGAGTACTATATTTGCCCTCCTCCAATCCTCTGGGACCTCACCAGTCCTCCATGAATTCTCACAGATAAACCTTTGGAATATGAATTACAGACACTCAAAGTGCTTCAATCTCAGTTATTTAGGGAGTTGGATTTGTGATACATAAGCTTTCATATGGCTCAAAATGAGGGTAAAGTGAGGCTAAAAAGGGGCATGGCTAGGGTGGTCTGAAGTGTGCTATTTCAGCACCCAAGCCCCAATGCACTGCTATTCCACAAACCACTTAAGCAAATATTTAGCTTTAAAGACATTTGTCCCTCTGACTTCATGTACATCCTTAAGTGTTTTAGTGAACGGAGATAATTTAAGCACATGCTTAAGTTTATTTGCTGACTTCAGGTGCTACTGAGCTCTTACCAAAAATCAGAAGCCACTCAGCCCCTTTCCCCATAGTACAGACTCCAGTGGAAGGTAATAGAAGTAGCACTACCTGCCCTTATGTGAATCTATCTGTTGCACCAGTTTTCTTAGTCTGGCCTTAAGAGTGTAAAAAGATGCTGTAACATTGAATAAAAGCCATGCATTACAATCTACTGCATACAAAGCCCAGGCCAATTTTCATACAGCTAGCTGAAAATAATAATACAATAAATAGATAAACCCCAAACAACCTGTGCAAAGTGTTGATTTATAGAACTATTGTTACACATAGTAAAAATCACTTTCCTTAGTGGTTAGGGATAGTCAGTGGTTTGAGCATTGGCCTGCTAAACCCAGGGTTGTGAGTTTAATCCTTGAGGGGGCCATTTAGGTATCTGGGGCAAAATCAGTACTTGGTCCTGCTAGTGAAGGCAGGGGGCTGGACTCAATGACCTTTCAAGGTCCCTTCCAGTTCTAGGAGATGGGATATCTCCATTAATTATTATTATCAGTTTTAATCTTATTTCACTAGTTTAGTTAGGACTTATGTTAGAGGAAAACTAAGATGTGTTTGCTGAGAAGACAGTCAGTGAACAGCACATAAGAAAGCTACTGCCCATTACCAGTGCTCCTATCAAGCTTCATGAAACTGCTATGTGACATATGACAAGTTTAGAAGTAGGAGTAGAAGGTATCCAATGGCAGCCATTCATTATTATGCCAATGTACTAGCCCTGATTACAGTCTACTTTCAAGTCCACATGTAATACAAAGTGCATTAGTCAGGCAGCAAGCTTAGATACCAGACAGTTGCAAATTGTATTGAAATCACAGTGCAGTGCAATTAAGGGTAAGAAGAAGCTCTGAACTTTAGAACAAACAGATGCATAAAACAAATTAGTCTCGTTTTTCCAAACTTATTATTTTGGAGAGGTTAGCCACTTACTCTACACTTACATTTGCATTTCTAAGGATACCATTATTAGAATGCTTATTCTGCTTAAAATTATTAGCTGAACACCTCAGGAGACATAACATTTATAAACTTCTTGTCACCCAACCTGGTTATAAGATTAATTTAAATGAACCGCACTAATAGTTTCTCACTTGCTATATATAAAAGTGACATTTTAGATATTCACATCACCAGTTTTTAGTGCCAAAAGAAAAAAGAAAAAAACCTTGGGAATGCATCAGCATTAGCAAATCTATAGATGAAGAATGCAGTCCAGAACTATTCTTACCTGCCAGCACATTTTCTAATAATATTACCCAAGGAAACTGCTCCTTTCCTTAGTGAATTATCAATGATGATATATTGCATAACACAGCTAAAACCACACAATGAGATAGTCATTTGTGCTGACAAAAGGTAGAATGTATGCGCAAAAGTGGCTTATAGTAGGATTAATAAGCCAACCGGTGCACTCATATGCCACTGTACATATACATTCTGTCTTTCACAGGTGCTAAAGATTGTGAAGTCAACATCATCCATGTAAATTTGAGGGTATTTTTGTAAATACAGCCCCTAAAGATCACCAAGAACAAAAACTATGTTTCTCAATATCTATTATTTTGTATTTTTATATTCCCTTTGGCCAACTTTTATCAGCAGTTCTTAACGAGGGAATTATTAGACTTTTGGGAGGCTTCACATATGGATGCAAGTTATGTCTAAAAAAATATTTGGAGCGGGAAGTGCAAGGAGTCCTGATTTTCAACGCAAGACCTTCCCTACTTCCTGTTCAAAGAGGCAAACCTCTCCACAGCTATGGTGATGGCTGCACCCTTGAAGTCTTAACTTCTGAGCACAGGCAATCAAAGTTCTCAGCAATTGCTAGCTCTACAGAATAATCTGTGGGTGTGAATTGCAGCTTGATGCTGCTGCATGGCTGTCCTCTCTTTGGGGCCTGAGCCAAAGCCTATTAAAGTTAACCGAGTTTGTGATTTGATAATCAGGATCAGCCCCTTACAGCTTCTCGCAGTCTCCGGACGCTAAAAGTCCAGCGGGGCTAAGGCAGGCTCCCTGCCTGCCCTGGCCCCGCGCTGCTCCCAGAAGCAGTTGGCACATCCCTGCTTGGGGATTGGGGGAGAGACAGGAGGTCTCTGTGCGCTGCTCCTGCCTGCAGGCACTGCCCCCATAGACCAGGAACGGGGAACTGCGGCCAATGGAAAGTCCGGGGCAGTGCCTGTAGGGAGGGGCTGTGCATGGAGCCACCTGAACAGCTCCCCCCCGGGGGCTGCAGGGACGGGTCAGCAGCTTCCGGAAGCAGCGTGGGGCCAGGGCTGGCAAGGAGTCTTTCTTAACCCCGCTGCCTGAGGTAAGCACTGCCCGGCAGGAGCCTGCAGCCCAACCCCCTGCCCTGAGCCCCTTCCTGGAACTAGGACCCTGAACTCCCACCTGCACCCCAAACTCCTGCCCCAGCCCTGAGCCCCCTCCTGCACCCAAACTCCCTCCCAGAGCCTGCACCTCTCACCCCCTCCTGTACCCAACCCCCTGCCCCAGGCTCAGCCTGGAGCCCCCTCCCACACTCCGAAGCCCTTGGCCCCAGCCCAGAGCCCACACCCCCTTCCGCACCCCCACCCCCAGCCCAGTGAAAGTGAGTGAAGATGGGGGGAGAGCATGTGATGGAGAGATGGGGGATTGAGCGAGCTGGGTGGGGTCTCTGGGAAGGAGCAGGGTAGATCCGAGGTTGACTTAAATTCAAAAAGAAGAACAGGAGTACTTGTGGCACCTTAGAGGCTAACAAATTCAAAAAACGATCTTGTGCTTAAAAAGGTTGGAGACTACTGCTCCAAGGACTAACATCCAATGCTCTCTTGAGGTGAATCTAGAACCTCTTCTATTAATGGTGGTAAGAATTTTCAAAGATACCTCTGGGAGTTAAGCACCCACTTCATACTGAAAGAAAGAGTTAGACATCGCTTCCTGGGGCTCGTTTAAAAATTCCATCTGATAGTAATAATTCCAGAACAAAAAGGTAGCTTTTCTGCATCCTCATTCAACTTAGTATTTAATTTTAAGCATGTGCTTAATTCCCATTGACTTTACATGCTTCAAGTTTGTGGCTTGAAGAACCGGGAAGGACTCAAGTACATGCTTAAGTTTAAGTATACACTTATGAATTTTGCTGACTCAGGGTACTAATGCCCAAAATAGAAATGCTAATACTATATCATATCATGAGAATTAGCAGTAGGACACCATTGTTAGGTAAAAAGCAACAGAGGGTCCTGTGGCACCTTAGAGATTAACAGAAGTATTGAGAGCATAAGGTTTCGTGAGTAAGAACCTCACTTCTTCAGATGCAAGTCATTGTTAATCCATCACCCTGCCAATGAAAGATTGATATCAACTTTACTGGTATCTTTTCTGATGTGATTAAGTCATTTTCAAAATTCTTTTTAAATAACAGAAGTTGATATTTTTTAAACTACCTGAAAAATGTATTTTATATTAGAGGTAACAAGTCTGACCTTTTGCAGTCATAGGAGAAGGAATTAAACTTGGATTCATAAGATTGATGGATTTTAATATATTTTGGCACTTGCCATAACAACTATATTGTCTGTATGCAACAGTTGCAATAGACATACCCAAATATACAAAATTAGCTAGATTCATAATTGTCCCAAAGATAGTCCCACACTGTTGCAGCCACAGAGCAAATTTAAAATAAAAAGCTGTACTTTCAAAATGGATAAATTATTCACTGGAGAATTAGAGGGCTGTAATTTATACATACTATTAAATTTTATAACTTTTTTTTTACAAAATTCAGACTGTCAAAAATAAAGGAGCAACTATTCACATAGTATTAGATGAAAATCTGAAAGATATTTAAAGCCTGTAAATCCCCTTCCAGTCCTGCGATTCTGTGATTCTATGAAAGCAATATGGTAGTCTAAATGCTTGCAGTGTACCCATAAAGAAGCAGAACCAAACTTTTCTTTTCTCATGTCATGTCCAAATGTATCAGCAAATAGAATAATGTAATTAACAAGTATATTTGTAGTAAACAAAAAAAATACTCAAAAAACTGAAAACCAGGTAAGGGCCCAATTCAGGGACGCACTACTGTTGTCTCAGGAGGTGCCAACCCAACAAATTTCACCAGCACCTAATTCACTTAATATACACATACTATTTATAACTGTGTGATGGTAAGGAGGCTAAAGGTGTGTATACGTATAATTTTATGGCAATTCATCTTTAGGAAAAAAATTGGTTTATCTTATCTTAATTAAAAGGTTGCATATGCCATGTGTCTTATGAGAAATGGAAGATTTAAACTATAAGAAAGACCCCTAATTATATGAATCACTTGCACAAGAAACAAAGCAAAAATTACTTCCATCAATGGAATTAATGCAGTGAGACTGTCTTGTTATGCATGGGCAGTATCTCTCGAATTGTTCATGTTGCTGGAATATGCATAAATAATAATGCCAGCTCCAGAATGCAAGATGCTTACTCACAATAAACATTCTACTTTTTCTAAAAAAGAGAACACCAGTCTGTTTCTTCAAATCATCTACAGATCAGGTGCTCTGCTTCTCTTTGTATCATTGGTCATTTTTAAAAACTTTACATTACAAAATAAATTAGCCTATCACTGCTAAACGCATTTTCAATAGGAGCATTATATTTATCACCTGCAAGGGGTACTTTTCAATGGTGTTGCAAGCCCTGGTGGATCTCAAGGGATGTTTCACCGACATCAATGTAGGATGGCCGGGAAAGGTACATGATGCTCGCATCTTCAGGAACTATGGTCTGTTTGAACAGCTGCAGGAAGGGACTTACTTCCCAGACCAGAAAATAACTGTTGGGGACGTTGAAATGCCTATAGTTATCCTTGGGGACCCAGCCCACCCCTTAATGACATGGCTCATGAAGCCATACACAGGCACCCTGGACAATAGTAAGGAGCTGTTCGACTATAGGCTGAGCAAGTGCAGAATGGTGGTAGAATGTGCATTTGGACGTTTAAAAGCGCGCTGGCGCAGTTTACTGACTCGGTTAGACCTTAGTGAAACCAATATTCCAATCGTTATTGCCGCTTGCTGTGCACTGTGAGAGTAAGGGGGAGACGTTTATGGTGGGGTGGGAGGTTGAGGCAAATTGTCTGGCCGCTGATTACTCGCAGCCAAACACCAAGGCGATTAGAAGAGCACAGCAGAGCGTGCTGCACATCAGAGAAGCTTTGAAAACCAGTTTCATGACTGGCCAGGCTACGATGTGACATTTCTGTTTGTTTTTCCTTGATGAAAACCCACCCCCCTTGTTTCACTCTACTTCCCTGTAAGCCAACCATCCTCCCCCCTTCAATCACTGCTTGCAGAGGCAATAAAGTCAATACTGTTTCAAAATCATGCATTCTTTATTAATTCGTCACACAAATAGGGGGATAACTGCCAAGGTAGCCCGGGAGGGATGGGGGAGGAGGGAAGCACCAGTCGAGGTGGTGGATGAGGGGAGGAGGGAAGGACAAGGCCACACTGCACTTCAAAACTTATTGAATGCCAGCCTTCTGTTGCTTGGGCAGTCCTCTGGGGTGGAGTGGTTGAGTGCCCGGAGCCTTCCCCCTCCCCCCACGTTCTTGGCATCTGGGTGAGGAGGCTATGGAACTTGGGGAGGAGGGCGGGCGGTTACATAGGGGCAGCAGCGGCAGTCTGTGCTCCTGCTGCCTTTCCTGCAGCTCCACCAGACGCCAGAGCATATCAGTTTGATCTCCCAGTAGCCTCAGCATTGCATCCTGCCTCCACTCATTGCGCTGCCACCATCTCTCATCTTGCTCCCGCCCCCTCTCTTCTCATTCGTCCCTCCTGTCCTCGCGTTCATTTTCTGCTTTCCTGGACTCTGACATTGTTTGCCTCCACACATTTTGCTGAGCTCTTTCAGTGCAGGGGGACTGCATGAGCTCAGAGAACATTTCATCCTGAGTGTGGTTTTTTTGCCTTCTTATCTGCACTAGCTTCTGGGATGGAGATAATAGGGGTACCATTGAAACATCTGCAGCTGCGGGAGGAAAAAAAGGGAGAGTAGTATTTAAAAAGACATTTTAGAGGACAATGGGTAAACTCTTTCATGGTGAACCAAGCTGTTAACATTACATAGCACATGTGTTTTCGGTACAAGGTCGCATTTTGCCTCTTATATTGAGGGCCTGCCGGTTTGGTGTGAGAGATCACACATGCAGGGCCGGGCAACGGAATTCAGCTTGCAGGCAGCCATGGTAAGCCACAGTCTTTCAGCTTCTTCAACCTTCATAACATGTGGGAATGGTTTCAAAACAGCAGCGCCCTCCTTTCCCATACCAAGCACCCATTGGGTTGGCCATTTAAAAGGAGGGGCTGTACTGGCCGCGAATGCATCCCAAGTCTTCAGGGCAAATTAATCATTAAACACACTTGCTTTTAAACCATGTATTATATGTACAAAGGTACACTCACCTTCTCTGGCTTCATGGTCCGTGAGCCCGCCTTGGTATTTGCTCCAGGGTGATAAACAGTTATTTATTTATTTATCGTTCCTGGCTGTTGGGGAGAATGGTTTCTCCGCTTGTGTGCTGTGCGCAATCCTCATCCTCCTCCACCTCCTCATCTTCCTCATCCCCAAAATCCTCATCCCTGTTGCATGAGACTCCCCCCCTGCAGGAGTCCACGGACAGGGGTCGGGTAGTGATAGGGACCTCCCCTAGAATTGCATGTCTGGGGCTCTGACCCAGAGTGGCCGTTTGCCTCTTTGGTTTTTCGGTAGGCTTGTCTGAGATCCTTAATTTTCACATGGCCCTGCTGAAGATCCCTGTTGTAGCCTCTGTCCATCATGCCCTTGGAGATTTTTTCAAATATTTTGGCATTTCGTCTTTTGGAACGGAGTTCTAATAGCACGGATTTGTCTCCCCAAACAGCGATCAGATCCAGTACCTCCCGTTCAGTCCATGCTAGAGCTCTTTTGCGATTCTGGGACTCCATGGTCACCTGTGCTGATCAGCTCACCACGCTGGTCAAACAGGAAATGAAATTCAAAAGTTCCCGAGGCTTTTCCTGTCTACCTGGCCAGTGCATCTGAGTTGAGAGTGCTGTCCAGAGCGGTCACAATGGAGCACTCTGGCATAGCTCCCAGAGGCCAATACCATCGAATTATGTCCACACTGCCCCAAATTTGACCCAGAGATGTCGATTTCAGCGCTAATCCCCTCGTCGGGAAGGAGTACAGAAATCGATTTTAAGAGCCCTTTAAGCCAACAAAAATTGCTTTGTCGTGTGGACGGATGCAGAGTTAAATCGATCTAACACTGCTAAATTCGACCTAAACTCATAGTGTAGACCAGGGCTAAGTGTGTGGAGAGGGGGCAGGGAGGGAGGAAACTACAAAAAAGGGTCACCTTGCAACTGGAAGAGCAGCTGAAAAGCCAGCCAGGCCAGTGAAAAACCATTATGTTCTGGGTATAAACTCCTCTGTCCATGCTTATATATGTAATTTGAATGAGTAATCTAGTCAAGTTCAAATGGATGGCCCATGTGGCATAGCTACTATATGCTCAAACTCCAAGCATGTTGATGAACTATATATTCTGCTGGACTTCTTGCTTTTCCAGATTCTTCCTAGGGCTACCTATGGAATACAAGAATAAAAATAATTTTTGTCTGGCAGTCAGTGCTGAAGACCACTCATTTGTAAAGTGCTAGTTCACCTACAGCTGATGTTAAGGCTTGAGGGCTTTGGTTTAAACCATTATTCATACTGGCAGAAATCATTTCAAGTTAAAGAAAGGATTTGTCAGTAAACTTCTAAGGGCTTGTCTTCACTACCTGCCTAGATCGGCAGGTAGAAATTGATCTCTCGGGGATCGAATTATTGCATCTCGTTGGGACGCGACAATCGATCCCTGAATTGACACACGTACTCCACCAGCCCAGGCAGGAGTAAGCGCTGTCGACGGGGGAGCCGCAGCGGTCGATTTGCCACCATCCTCACAGCGGGGTAAGTTGGATTGGATACATCGAATTCAGCTACACTATTCACGTAGCTGAATTTGCGTATCTTAAATTGACACCCCCCCCAAATGTAGACCTAGCCTCAGTCAAAGTAGATCAAGGTTTTTTGTTCCAGTCCAGTCAGCATTTTGTCCTTCCTCATCCCCAGATTTAAGTTCAGAAACCCATATCATTATGTAACTCAAACCATTATGGAACTGACCAAGAAAGCTGTGCAGAGATAACAAATGGGAACAGTTTTAAAGACTGGAACACTTTAAAGAAGTGGTGAATCCAACAGCAGTTAATTTCTCCAAAAATATTCAGCAGAAATCCAAGCAACATACTACCAAATTTTAAAATACACATTTACCCTTATGTTAGCAGATTCTTGAATATGAAACTGACTTTTCTTGCTTTGCATAGAGAGAAGTAACATGGGTGATGAAGTACCAAACCCTTCTTTTTAAAATATAAAATATTCTACTACACACTACACAGAACACTAAAGTTAGAAAATGTGGCTGTATTAAATATTAATATTTTGTAAGAATTTTATCGCTATTTCAATACTAAATGTGGCCAATAGCCATACATGCTCTTATCCTTATAGCTGCTGAGCAGGTGTGCAGGTAACTGGTTACCAAGACAACATATTGGCAAGGGATTAGGACAGACACTTGTAGGTGTATAACTGTGAATAATGCAAACATTACTAAGTGATACATTTTTCATGATCTTTACTTCATGTTGTTTTATGACATCTAATATTTTGCCTGTTGAACATGCCCCTATTAAGAATCCAATTCAAACCCTACAAGTAGATGCAGTAATAGTTTTAATAAAACAAACAAACACCATTTTGTGTATTTCTTACATGTGTTAGATAAGCAGTTATCCAAACATCTGTTCAATTTCCTGTGTCACATTTAGAAAAAGTAATTGGCAAGGAACAGATTTTATAAAAATTAAAATATTTAAAGAACTATGGGCAGTTCATAAACTTTAATCATCCACAGATCATCAAGAAACAAGCTCCTTGGAAGGAATGCACCCACATTGATAATTCTATCTTATTTATTCTAGTGCCAGATTTCAAATTCCTTTTGTAATTTGTGTAGCTTTGTTTTGTTAGGCTCTGGAAAGCACTTTGAAACCTATGAAAGTGCTATATAAAATGAATAATAATGTTAAGTAATTATGCTAGTTAGTAAGAATATGCACAAATGCATAGAGACTGCATATTAAATGGTTTTCTGTTCTTAGTCACAATTTGAAATGCTGTTCATAACACAAAGCTTAATGTATATTACAATTGTAATATCTCAGTGCTAACTTTAATTGGGCATTTTTATACAGTCGGAACACAGGCTAGTTGAATATTCCCTGACAGCTAGGGGGAAAAGAAAACACGATTCACCACTTTTTTGTAATGGTCCTAGGATACTGAACTATGATGTACTAAATTGCTTAGCTTCGAGAATACGTAGCAATGGAAGCCTGCTCCTAACCTTTTGACCTACTGGGATACACACTGACAAATTCATACAATTTCAAACAGCTTAACTCATGTCTATCAGCTGTAATATACTCAATATTTGATGGAAAGGGTTGTTAAATTTCTCTGTCCCTCCCTCCCACCATGGTGAGAGAAAAGCCAAGTACATAATCCTCCAAGTATTTAATTCTTAAACATTTTGCCTTTTTTTGGTTTGTGTTTTAGGGGTCATTGCTATATATTCTAAATTCCAAAGAGAGGATAATAAAAATTGAGAAATTCTGACACGTGGACTTAGGAAATTTGCTTTTTAAATGCAACCTAGTGAGCACAAAGACATTTATACTTATTTATTTCCCATTATCAATCCTCTAATATAACCGCCTCCTGCCTTGGAGGGTCTATCTTCTACTGTTAATAGTAAAGCAATATTTCAGTCTTGAGACTAAATCCTTAGAGAGCGGTTTTAAGATTAGACTACGATAACATTTTCAAAAAGGTTCCTAAGTCATTCAAGCACAAGTCCCATTTTCAAAGTAACAGCCAGATTTTCAAAGGTATTTAGGTACCTAAAGATGCAGGCAGGTGCTTTTGAAAGTCCTAGTAGGTGCCTAAGCAAGTTAGGTGCCTAATCTTCAATGGGCATTGAACCTGTTTCGGTGTTTTTGAAAATCCTGCTGGACACCTAAATACCTTTGAAAATTCTGGCCCTCGGGAGCTTAAGTCTCATTGAAAGTCAATGAAATTTAGGGTCCTAAGTGCCTGAGTCACTTTTGAAAATGGGACAAAGGTGTTTCTGAAAATTCTATTCCAGGTATTAAATTTAAGACCCAAATCCTGCAAACATGTGTAACTGTGCTCATAAGAAGTCCTGCTGACTTCAATGGCAACCAAATGACCAAATTTGTAAGATAAGGGTCATAATTTTGTTGCAGACAGTTCTGAAAAGACAAAAGTGATACCCTGTCACCACTTTATTGGACTGAATTACAATTCCCTCTGATCAGTGTCCTCCAAAGAAACAAGCACTATCTGCTTCAAGTTGCAAACATTCTTAACATCCCAACCTGGTTTATATTAAAGCTAAAGCTGAAAATCAAAGCCCAAATTATGCAAGTAGCTACCTACTAGGTATATAGTTACGCCTACAAGAAGCCCATAGAAGTCAATGAAACTCCACAAAGGAATTACACGCATGTAACTGTTAGCAAGATTATGCCTCAAGTGTCACAAACCATATTTGAAAGGCTTGACTATCTATGCCTTTACGGAATACAAGGACTTATTGTATAGAGTCAGAGTTGTCCTGAAGCTTTGATTGCTTATTTTAAAATAGAGAGTCTTTATTCCTCCACTAGAAGCACAAAATTCAGTGCAGGAGAAACGGAATGTGGTACTGGCAAGATCACAGAACTAGGGTTGCCAGGGGTCCAGTTTTTGACTGGAACGCCCAGTCGAAAAGAGACCCTGGCAGCTCCAATCAGCACTGCCAACTGGGCCATTAAAAGTCCTGTCAGCAGCGCTCCCCGCCTGCCCCAGCTCTGCGTGGCTCCCGAAAGTAGCCGTCAGTCCTTGGGGCCCCTAGGTGCATGGGCAGCCAGGGAGGCTCTGCGCACTAGCCCTGCCCCGAGTGCCAGCTCTGCAGCTCCCACTGGCTGGGAATTGCGACCCATGGGAACTGCGGGGGCAGCACCTGCAGGCAAGAGGGTAGCGCACGGAGCCTCCCTGGCCACCCATGCAGGGACTTGGCGGCCACTTCCCGGGAGCTGAAGTAAGCGCTGCCAAGACCCCTTACCCCCACCCCCTGCCCAGGCCGGAGTCTCCTCTCACACCCCAAGCCCCTCATCACCGGCTTCATCTGGAGCCTGCACCCCGAGCCCATACCCGCCCCCCCGCACCTCAACCCCTGCCCCAGCCCAGGGAAAGTGAGCGAGGGTGTGGGAGAGCGAGCAACGGAGGGAGGGGGTGGGGCCTCAGAACTGACAGGGCATGGGTGTTCGGTTTTGTGCCATTAGAAAGTTGGCAACCCTACACAGAACTCTTAAGTTTTTATTAATACATTCCTCCCTCCTTTCTAGCTATTTTTATACTTTTATGTGGTGAGCTTTTCTGACTCACCTATTGAATCTTATGTTTGTTTAAGGAATAATTATATTGGTCTTGTGCGTCTGTCTGCATAATTGGGATGTTTCAGTTTCACTGTTAATGAACTGAACCTTCCCCTTACTCCCAAATTTAGTTTCTTTCTTTTGCAAAGACAATCAGCAATGAAATTGCTGCATGGAATCATGCTGGCACTATACAATACAGTGTGGAAATAATGTGATAAGAGGCTTAAAAAAATAAATTTCTTCCTTTGCAGCACATCTCTTCATATATAACTGTATACAAAGGGGAACACCTCTATATATAGTATCTAGCATTTAAGGATATAGGGAACAAAGTTGCTTTTGTTTTGTTTTTTAAATTAGATCTAGAACTGAGTCCTGTTTGCCTTATTCATGTAAACTAGATAAACAGGATTTGGATCCTTGTGTTGTCACTCTTCCTCCAACATGATCCTCTACTGTTCTTGCTGCTTCTGCCTCTGGGGGCAAAATATCACCCATATCTTTATGCTTCCTCTTTAAAAAGCCTGTCTGTCTCTCCCTGTTCCCCGCCCCCCTTTCCCCAACTGATATAATCTAAGCTAGTGTGGTAGTGAGTGTATCTCAAATTCCTTTACTCTAGCAGAATAAGATGTTCTCTCACACATACCTTCTACTAAATTTGTATTTTCTATTTACTTTGTTTGTTTTAATAATAGAAGAAATTACCAGGAAAGAGAGAGCACTGAGCTACAGGACAAAGCTACAAGGACAGAATAGTTCACCCCAATCTATATTTGAAAAAAAAGGAACTCAAATTTGACCCAAAATGTAAGCAAATTTAAAAAAAAATGCAAAAGGTGATGACAAGAGAAGTGCCATGGGATCAGAAGATAAAAACATATTGCGAAGTCAAAAATGCATTAATTTACACTCTGCTTATTGTTTATGCTGAAAGTAAACTTGACAAGCTATGAATGAATTTTCTGAATGTCACTGTATAGTTTTCCAGTGATCACAGGACGTATGCTAACATTGTTTTTCTGATGGTAAGAACTGGGAGCCAAACAAATTCTCCACTTATCAATCAGTTCTTTGATTAGCAAGTATTTTCTCTGGGTGTGTAATTGTTTCTGTTTCTACTACTAGCATTGCTTCTGCTGATCAAATCTTTGCAACCTGGTCTTCAAAAATGGTCTTAAAAGTGGAACAACTTAAAAGATAATTTAATTTAAACTGTATATTGCTAGATGCATCATGTCTCATTTATATGACTAAGATACAGAATACACAAATAGCATAGTATCACAGGTGGTGAGAAGAAATCGAAATGAAAATAAACCATCTGTTTTCTGAATCATTTGCGGTATTTGAAATTTATATTAAAATATTCACAAAGGTACACAAATAAAAAGTATTTTATAGCATTATTAAAAAGCTTTTACAAACATGAAATTATATAGGACCCAATTATGATCATTCCAGCCTGTTAGATTGGATTGAAGGGCAAGGAAAAAGAGAAATGGAGGTTCTTCAAGAGGTGGAATACAGATAGGGACCACACATGTGGATACCTTGTGCCCAAGATCTGAGACTTCTAGCAAGTAGTGTCAGTCGGCTGCAGCTGTTCACCTCATGCTCCAAACCGAGGGCATAAGGAACAGTGCGGATCGACACCTTTCCAATTCCTTTTCTTACCATGAATCCAGTCATGATTCACAGCAGTGGGGAGTGAAGAGTTGATGAGGGTGTGTAGTTGAATACAGATGGTGACCATGCATCTTGAAGGACCTCCAGCTACAGGTAAGTAACCTCCATTTCTTCTTTCTTTCAGTGCTGGTCCCTACGTGCATTCCACACGTGGGTGACTAGTAAGCAACAGTCAAGCAGGAAAGGGTTTGAGGATATTGTTGGTATAGATGTGTGCAGTACTGTTGTCCCCACAGCTGCATCTGCAGACGAAGCTGGACTAATGTATAATGTTTTGTAAAAGTATTACTAGAGCTCCAGCTAGCTGCCCTACAGATGTCCACTATAGGTATGTCTGAAGAGAAGCCAGGAAAGTTGTTTGTGCTCTAGCAAAGTGGACTGGACTCTCACCCACCCAGAGGAGGAATATGTGCCAGTTGATAAGTCTAATGTAACCGGAGATCCACTTACAGAATCTCTGAGCTGATAATACTTGTCCCTTAGATTGCTTCATTAAAGTGACAAATAGCCTAGGCATTGTCCTAATTGACTGTATGCTCTGCAAACAAAATGCCAAAACCCATCAGATGTCAAGAGAGTGAAGTCTTCTTTCCAAATCCTCATCCTTCCAATGAGGAGAGAAGTGAATAGGTTAAATTTCTGAGTTCCACATGAATCATCTCAGTAACAGTCTTCAAATATGTCAAGGGCTACTTTTAAGAGGATGGTGATCAATTGTTCTCCATGTCCACTGAAAGTGGGACAAGAAGTAATGGGCTTAATATGCAGCAAGCGAGATTTAGGTTATGTATTAGGGGGAAAAAAAACTTTCTAACTATAAGGATAGTTAAGCTCTTGAACAGGCTTCCAAGGGAGGTTGTGGAATTCCCATCATTGAAAGCTTTTAAAGTATAGGTTAGATAAACACCTGTCAGGAATAGTCTAGGTTTACTTGGTCCTGCCATGGCACAGGGAGCTGGACTGGATATCTTCTGAAGGTCCCTTCCATTGTTGTGTTGGTTTCACCATCAGCAGGAAAGTTCTCTTGAGGCTCTACAGGAATCTGGGTTTTTGTTGTTGGATGAATAAAAAACAGTAGAGCCATCAAATGGGGAATAGAAAGTGCAGATTGCTGCAAGGTGGACCTGTAACGAGCTAACAGAAAAGCCCTAGGTCTCAAGAATGAGTAGGCAGTCTAAAATAACAGGATTCCCACAGATTCTGGGGATAATTGGTTCTGTTGTGTCCTAGTGAAGGAACACCTCCTTTTGGCCAGATAGGCAGAAAGAACTCCACCAGAAAATGCTATGATCCTGAGACCCCTCATTGCCCTCAGGCCAGACTGTAACGCATATCAGGCCTGACACTCACGCCTCCACCACATTGATTCTTGGGGAACCTCAGTGTAAGCAACTAAGCCAGGATAACAGTTCACCCCAGTCACTCATTGTTACAATACATCCCCAGCATAGATTTCAGTGTTCCCTTGAAAACTTTCAATAAAACCATTTGTTTCTGGGTTCTCCAGAATGCACTCAATAGCTGGGACATGAAATTTGACGCAAGATCTGACAAAGTCTCTTAAGAAAAACCTACTCTGCTGAAAAGAGAGAAAAAAGAACTTTTGCCACTGTATCAACTTCTATACTAGACAAGGCAGCTGCTTCTGGACATGTAGTGGCATAGTCCACTACCACCAAAAAACATATTTCTTACCCCTTTGGGATGGTCAGGTCATAGGGCCTATAATATCCATTGCCACCCTAAAAATGCCTCCTTGATTACAGGTAAAGGTTGTAGGGGAGATTTATGAGACCTTATAGGCCTCTTCCACTTCTGACATAAGTCACAAGACCTGCAATAGTCTGTCACCTCATTCTGAATATCCAGCCAATAGACATTCCTTTTTAAACCTTTCATATTGTCCTCTGAGTCTCCAAGTGACCTGCAAAAGGACAGTCATAGGCTAACATCATTAGCTCCCTATGAAGCTTAAATAGGCGTAACCAGTTGCTTGTCTGACTTTCCAGCACTTATTTTTCTCCACAGGAGCTTCTCTATACATCCTTCCCTCCTCTTCCAGAAACCTTATAAAACATAGGTTAGGGAGAATGGGGTAAGTTAGGGTCTGCACTCTGTTCTGCTGCAAATTTCTGCCTGCTGTCAGCTCTGATGGCTGCCTCATCCACTGGGAGTGGCTCCTCCCTGGACACACACTGCTTTCTATGCTAGGGATGGGAATGTCTCCTGCTCCCTTAGCTGTTTCTCTGTCTTCACAATTCCCCTTCTGGGATTACAGAGCAACATTCCTTTTTACTTTGGTTTAGACATAGTTTGTCCTAGACATAGTTAATCATTAACCTTGAGAACTTCTGCTCGAATGCAATCCAACATACCAACTTTTAAAATGCCTTCTAGACCTCCTCACTCCAAGTGCACTTTAGCCAAAGGCACAGTGGTTTTAAGTTTTCCCATTGCCAGGAGTTCTAAGTTTTCGCCAAGTAACACATCAGTTTCCCTGACCATGCCCTCTGATCAAAAAGATCTGGGTGCCAGTGTCTCACTGCCCTGGGCATTCTTTCCCATTTAACTTTGCAACTTTAATAAATTCAAGAGCAACCTCTAATAGGTTGGACCCTACAAAATTAATCAGGAGCTCCTCAGACACCTATGTGGGTCTTGTGTTTAGGACAGACACATTAACTTTGGTTGGATGAGTGTGGTCTTAGATTCCCTTTGTTTAGGGCAATTGTCCCTCAGGTGAGGAGGGACTGCAATCAGGATTACCAGAAGGGAGTCAGTTCTGGTGAGATGAGTGTTTGCGCTCCCACTCATGCTCCCTTTTCACAGGCATAAAAGAGGTCCCCCCTTCACACTGGACTTCGGTTCTTCTTTTTGTGGCTCGCACTTACTGAACACTCTGGTTTGGTACATAGAAATCAGCCACCTCCTGTACAAAGCCCAGGGATATATCCCAAATGGCCTCTGATCTCCTCAGAGCATATGCCCAGAGAGCATTCTAGTGCAAAGAGGTCAAATAACTGGTCATAATTCTCAGTCCCTTCCCCTTTCACTCATTTTCTCATCAAATCACATTTTATATACACTTTCTCTGTGGTTCATCTTATTTTTGAGGTCTCTAAACATTAACCTACACACTTCAGGGGTAATTTGAAACTTTTGTAATGCAACCTTTTAAAAGCGAGTATATTTCAAAGCCTGTTCAATTTCCATTTCATTAAATACATGTAATGCTTTACCTGAGAGTTTGGAGAGAAGCACTGGAATCTTCTTGTTGTCTGGAGCTTTATGCAATTCGCACAGTCTCTCAAAAGTAGTGAAGTATTCCTCAATACAATCCATCTTTTTGTATGTCAGACACAAATTTATCCAAACTGTGTATTCCTTGGGGAGATGGCATACCTGGAAGCTATAGAATCTGCCCATGCTTTTCCCACCAGCTCATGTTGCCTTTGCTTCTCTCTTTCCAGTTCCATGGCTTCCTCCTGCTGCTGTTTTTCTGCCTCCCTGTCTTTGACTCCCAGGTCAGTCTCACTCCTTTGGTGCTCTTGGTTCTTTCCATTTTTGCCAACTCCAAATTTTTGGTCCACTCTGCTATCTCCAACTTCTGTAACTTTATCTCAGACAGCTTGAATTGAATGACTGTCTCGCTGTGGGCTGTGTTTTGCCCTCCAATCCCTTTGGTAGTCTAGTCCGCCTACTAATTTTTATATACTCTCCTTTGTTTCCTTTTGGACAAGGAAACACAACAAAGTAACAAAAAAAACTAGCCTTTTCTGACTGTTCCCAGCCTCCTCAGTCTGAATTATTTAAAAAAAAAAAAAAAAAAATCTAGCTCACAGGTGCTTGAAGTGTGAACCACAGTCATCCAGCAAGCTGTGTGTAAATCCTGCCATCTATGCCACTGGGATGCTCTGGGCACCCAAAACTGTAAAAAAAAAAAAAAAAGCTTTGTTAGGGCTTAAACCGTGTTTCAGGTTCTTGATGCTCCAGTTTGTCTGCCTTGCAACAAACTCCTTGAGACTCTGCCAGTCTAAACCTTGCCTTGCAGGTAACAAGTCCGTGAACCCCAGTTCCCGAGGGACATCTCCCTACAGTGTCCAGGCCCTCTCCCTTGACACTAACAGAAACTAAAGAAAAGATGGTTATGATTCAAAGTGGCTGACCCTACTGTATCATTGGAAGTGGCAGAGGGCCAACTTTACAGTAAGTCATATCAGGCCTCACACTCACTATCCCCAACACACTGTTGTCATAACACGTATCCAAAAGGTATCTTGTAAGCTATCCTCTAAACTGATACAATCTGGTCACGAATATCAAGTGATGTATGTAAGTATGGCTTGTATAAATAGTTGTGCGTGCATGCTGGAAATGTGTTAATATTTATTTTGGAGGCAATGGTTAAATCGAGTCTGCACTAGAGAAAGGAATGTAGATTTACTTGTCTGACTGTCCTCTGTCTGCAATCAAGTCAATGAAAGTACATTTATGTATAAGGTAAACAAAGCCATCAAGCTAACAAGCAATGGAGGAAACACTTTAGTGGGCACACCGGAGGTCAGTCTGCACCCAAGAAGTCTTCCTGACTCTTGAGGCAGACACAATGGACTTTGGGAAATATAAGGGCAGCAAAAGGTCATTGTAGCCATCCATCACTTAGAGAAGAAAGGGGACAGAATGCTCTGATTCTGTGAAAGTTGGATCCCCTGAAGGGCTGGAGATGCTGGCAACAATGTAAGTGAGAAAACTGAAAAGATTGTAACTTGCTAACACTAAGCTTTAGTCACCAGAAATCATGTTTTTGTTTTGTTTGTAATCATATGTCTCTTGCTTAGTATCACTTAAATCTCTGTTCTTTATTCATAAAACTTATTCTTAGTTTTACTATAGCCCAACCCAGTACTGTTATACTAACGTATAGTACGAGTCCTCAAACTAACAGGCTGGTGTCTGGAGGCAGCAGATTTATTATTTCTATGAATGTCCAATGAGAGGGACTAGACACTGCAAAGAAATGTCTCTGGGTAACTCAGAAACTGGGGTTCACTGATTGTTACCTGCAAAGCAAGGTTTAGGCTGGCAGAGTCTGACAAGGCAGACAAACTGGAATGTCTGGGAGCTGACACACAGTTTAAGCCCCACAAAAGCTCTCCCTTGTTGAGGCAGAGGGGGTAACACAGTGGCTTGTGGTTTTGGGTGCCCTGAGACATAGGCGCCAACTCCGTGGATGCTCCAGCTCCCTCCCCGTCTTGCCCGGCACCTCCCACCCACCTGCAGCACCACTGATCAACGCCTCCCCCTCCCTTTCAGTGCCGCCCACCCACCACAGATCAGCTGTTCCATGGCATGCAGGAGGCACTGGGAGGGAAGGGGTGTGCTTGGGGGAGGGGGTGGAGCTGGATGGGAAGGGATGGGGACTTGTGGGAAAGGGTAGAGCAGGGGTGGAGTGGGTGCAAGGCCTGGGGGCAGAGTGGGGGGTTGAGCACCCCCAGGGCCAGGAGGAAGCCAGCACCTGTGCCCTGAACAAAGCATCAAATTGCTTTGACTGATAATAGGTTAACCAGCCTACATACATAATTGCTCTAGGTCTAATGTCCATCCAAATACAAGGCCTTGAGAAGAAGAGGGCCTTGGCTGAATGTTTGGTTTTGATGTTCTCTTGAGTCAGTAGGTCTAGAAAGGGTTGGATGGTGATGGGAGGATGGGTTGATATTCTCAAAAGGTCTGAAAACCAAAATTGCCTGGGCCAGTTACGCAATGAGAATGACCCAAGCTTTGTTGTGGCAAATCTTTTGTAGAACTTGTGATATCCGTGGAATGGGAGGAAATGTATACCTGAAGTGGTCTGTCCAAGGTAGCAGAAGTGCATTGCCCTTAGAGACCTAGCCCAGAGCTGCTCTGGAGCAGTAGAGGGGAAAATTTCTGGTTAGTTTGGGAGACAAATAGGTCCCAGGATGGTGTTGCCCAGTAGATGGCCTTGTTCAGGACAGAATTGTACATCTTCCATTCATGGTCTGTAGAGAAGTGTCTAATGAGGCTGTCTGACAGAGTTCTACACAGCTGGTAGGTAAGCTGCCAAAAGAGTTATGTGGTTTCTATGTAGTTAAGTCTAGGGTCGCTTGTATAAAATCTATGGTCTTTGTGGAAGTCACAGTGGACTTTTCTATGTTGACACAAATTCCCAAGGATGATAGCAGACAAAGTAGAAATAGGATTGCTGATTAAAACTCCTTGCTGGATCTGCCAGTCAAGAGCCAGTCATTGAGACACAGAAAGAAGGTGAAGCCATATTGTCTCATACAGGCCCCCACCACTATGTCAGGATTACAAGGAGAGCCAGGGCCAAATATTAAAGCAGGTGCAAACCTGAGGCTGGGAGTAGCCAAGGAGTTCATAGTCAGGTTCCAGACTTCCAGCTTATGCTTGGAAGGGCAATACCAGTTGTCTGAGTCCAGCTTACAGGGGGATCTCCCCAGCCTGGATCTGACTGGGGTCCCACGGCCTTCTCCAAAAGATGTTTTAGCCAGAGATCTTGACCCTCACAGACTCAGGGAGGGAAGGAGCAAAGGGGGAGATGCAAGCCATGCCCAGGCAGTAAAAGCAGTGCTGGTGATCACTCACTTATTGAGAAGGAGTGAGGGGCGGGATATACACTTCTTAAACTCCAGGACTCTGGCTATAGTCCTTTTCTGTAGGAAGGAAAAAACTCCAAGATGGAGTTAACTAAGCTATATTAACTATAAAAACTAAAAGTACTAAGAAACCAAGAACTATTTAAAATATTTTCAGATTAAGATGAAAAAGGCAGAGAGCTGTGGACACAGAGGATTCTGACTCAGGCCTTGTGGCAGTAAGAAGAGGAACTGAAGAGGTGTTAGTCCACCCTGCCCCTGATATTCTTAGTTCAGAGGATGAAGAGAACAACTGAGCAGGTGCAGACCAACAGACACTACTTGCTAGAAATCTCTGATCTCAGGTTCATGGTGCATGCGTATTCGCAACACTCATCACCGATGCATCATGTCTCAAAAGGTATAATGCCCCCAGGCACCACCACTCAGACTGTGCATCTCCTTCTCCATCCCAGACACAACTGAGCTCAGGATAAACTTAAAAGTAACATTTAAATTTGGGGGCACAATTTACAATTAGTAAAAGCAAGCTTTCACAAGATGTATGCACAGAAGTGTTTCAAATAGACATTCCCCTACAATACAAACATTACAGTACTGAGAATCTAAAATATAAACTGGCTGCAAACAAAAATGAACACTAAATTGGATTTTAATATTTTTAGCCTCAATAGTTTAAGGTGTGTGACAAGAAACTCTTACTACCAGCTGGCAAGGGGGTTTCAAGAATGTCCTGATTCTAATATGTACATTCTGGTTCACTAAATGAAGTCCAAGGTCAGATACTGGTAATTAATATCATTGTGAAATATCACTGCATAAGGAGTTATACACTGAATAGATTTTCTTAGATTCTCTATTAAGCTACAAGTCACCAAGAGAGGTGAATAATCAGGTTTTATGTCAGACAAGACATATTTACTTATCTCTGTTGTATTAAGTATTATTACGTAACACAATGGATGCCCAATTACAAAGTTATCCAAGAGATACAAAGTTAACAAGCAAGCAGCACACAGGAAAAAATAAGCCATAGTAGTTTTCCTATCTGAGTACAGACAATGAACTTTGGGTAGTAAAAGTTCAAGGCAGAGAAGATACCCCCTGATCCTGCACCTAGGAAGTAAAGGGGCAGTGCATGTACATTCGTGAAAATAGGAGCTCAGTCAATCTTAGTTGAAACGCTGCAGAGAACTGTGGGGGAAGAAAACTTCTTTACATATGAGGTTGACCTATTTAAATTTAGTCTCTAGACAGCATGTTATTATTTTGTTTTTATGTAACCATTTGTTTACAGTATTCTTACTCACTATCACTTGAATATTTGAAAAACTTATAATTGTCTTTTTCTATAAATATATCTCTGTGCTGTGATCAGGGCCAGCTCCAGGGTTTTGGCCGCCTCAAGCAGCCAAACAAACAAACAAGCCGCAATCGCGATCTGTGGCGGCAATTCGGCGGGAGGTCCTTCGCTCTGAGCAGGAGTGAGGGACAGTCCGCCGAATTGCCGCCGAACAGCTAGACGTGCCGCCCCTCTCCGAAGTGGCCGCCCCAAGCACCTGCTTGGTAAGCTGGTGCCAGCCCTGGCTGTGATATTAAACAAGGTGCTGCTGATCCTGAAGTGAATCATACAAACTGGTATGTACACTGTTCCCTCGGGGACAGCAGACCTGGTATTTTTGTGAGTGTTTAGTGGATAAGGGATTACACATTAAAGAGGAACGGTTAAAAAGGGACTCGGGTTCACTGGCGGTTAACCTGTAAGGCAAAGTAAGGGTGGCATAGTCCTGAGGAGATTGTTCGGATAGCTAACAGATTGGTGATGTCAGGGAGCTGACATCCTGTTAAGAAGAGCTCACAAGCAAGATGCCCTCATGCTAGAGGCAGAGGGTAACAAGGTAACCCTCAGTCCTGAGTACCTCAAGAACCATCACAAGGCATTATTAATCACCTACATAAAAAACCTGCTTATAATATATGATTTAAGGTGGAAGTATGCCTTTACCTTAAAATTTAACTCTGCATTTTTAGTAATAAAGGTAGAATATTAAGCTAATAAGAGAAACTTATATGTATAATGTACATGGATAACTATAATAGACCAAATACTAGATTACATGACTGCATATATTTTCTGTGCTGACTGCCAGTAAACAAAACTAAAAAAAATAAAATAAAATAAAATTCACACTGATGTATATGCATCTTGGCAGCTCTTCTCTTCATAAGTTATACCTTCAAGTAATTTCTGTAACAAGGCAATATTCTCAGATACTTACAGTGAAAATATAATAGTACCATTCTGCAGTATAATCTTAATGTTTTGTTCAAATCACAACTCATTGTAGTTTGATCTGCTATCTTGTAAGAATAATCTAACTTCCTAAATTGCACAACATTCTAAATTTCATATCTTGCTATTGATGCTTCTTTAACACAGAAGGACCAGAACACGGCTGGTCATCCTCCCCTCATCCTTGTAAATAGCAAGCTCATAACTGTTTGAATACACCACCTATAGAATTCTTGATTCCAAAAAGAGTTAAATCATGTGTTAGCCCTATTTAATGGATGTAAACTGTGCTGGTGGCACTGGAGACAGGGTGCGTGAGGTAATATCTTTTATTGAATCAACTTCTGTTGGTGAAAGAGATATGCTTTCAAGCTACACAGAGCTCTTCTTCAATAGTGGCATTGATCAGTTATCTTCTCTTAGCAATGGAAAAGCATAAGGTGACTATGCTGATATTTTAATATCCATTAGCAGCCTTTGATACTGCAGACCTTGAAATACTGACACAACCAGGGGTCCCAACAAAAGCGGAGAATGGTGCCATCCATGCCTTTCTTCTGGAAAAAGCCAAAGTATAAGCTATAGGAAATTGCTCGGAGTAAGGTTATGTTTATGTCATGGAGGTCACGTAATCCATGACTTCCAGAGACCTCTGACATTCTCTGCTTCAGCCCCAGGGGCTGCAAGACTGGAGCTGGTAGCCAGCGGGGCCCTGGTAGGGTTCCAGCGAGAGGCAACAGGGGCCCCCCTGCTAGGTTCCAGCGACAGGTGGCAGACTCCTGAGGGGGCCCTCCTCAAGATTCCAGCAACAGGTGACGCTCTCACGTGGGGGAGGGGTATGCCTCCGGCAGATGAGTGGTGGTGTCAGGGAAGTGTTTATTCCCCTCTATTCGGCACAGGTGAAGCCACATCTGGAGTACGGCATCCAGTTTTGGGCCCCCACACTACAAAAAGGATGTGGACAAATTGGAGAGAGTCCAGCAGAGGGCAATGAAAATTAGAGTGCTCGGGCACATGATTTATGAGAAGAGGATGAAGGAACTGAGATTATTTAGTCTGCAGAAGAGAAGAGTGAGGGGAGATTTGATAGCAGCCTTCAATCACCTAAAGGGGAGTTTCAAATAGGATGGAGCTCGGCTGTTCTCAATGGTGGTGGATGACAAAACAAGGAGCAATGGTCTCAAGTTGTAGTGGGGGAGGTCTAGGTTGGATATTAGGAAAAACTATTTCATTAGGAGGGTGGTGAAGCACTGGAATTGGTTACCTAGGGAGGTGGTGGAATTTCCATCCTTGGAGGTTTTTAAGGCCCGGCTTGACAAAGCCCTGGCTGAGATGGTTTAGTTGGGGTTGGTCCTGCTTTGACCTCCTGAGGTCTCTTCCAACCCTAATCGTCTATGATTCTCTTTGAGAAATATGGTCACCCTGCAGCTCCTAGCTGCTGTGGGCAGAGGCCCCTCCCCCCACAGCTTCCAGCTGTTGCGGGCGGAGGGGGAACCCCACAGCTCCCAGTCACCACGGTGGCGGGAGAAACCATGGAGCTGCAACAGCAAAAGTCAGAGAGGTCATGGCTTCCGTGAATTTTTGCTTATTGCCCATGACTTTGACTAAAAATAATCATGACATTATATTAGCCTTACTCATGAGTCATTTATCATGAGGGCTCTCACAGAATACTGAAGGATTCTGATTGAGAGAGGTTACCAATCAATGCATACACAAAGATGCTAAGAGAGTTAACAAGGAGACCTGGACCACTGTGTCCTTAATATGCTGATCTTTCCCTGCTCCCCCATCTCATTTATATCTGATGCAACTGGTGCAGTAGAACGAATGACTCAGTGTCTTTATGAATCTGAGGATTGCACAAGGACTAGCTGGCTGAAGCTCAATCTATACAAGACTAAAGCAGTTTTGGCAGAACTGAAGTTAAAATCCTCACCATTTTTTCTGATTACTAGTACTTATAGGAGTGTGTCCACTATTGGTTACCTAGGTTAGCAGTCTGAAGCCTCATTCGATCCTGGGGTTGCATTTTGATATTCAGGTAGCAACGATGACTAATGGCATTTTGTTTCATCCAAGCATGATAAAAAGAGAGGAACCATTTCCTTCAGATGCAGCTCTGACTGTGACCAGGTGCTTAAAATAGACCAGACTGAGAATGCCACGCTCAGGGCGGACTGCAAGAAACAGGGCAGATACACCCCAAAACAAGTGGCTTATACTACAATTAGATTCACCAAACCAGTGACCAAAAAGAGATCCTCTGCAGTACCACACAGTTAACAAGAAGCCAAAGGACAGTCTCTTTTAGGCATTCCAGCCCTTGATTCCCATCCAGACAAACTGGTCTTCTACAGTGAGAGGTTACTGAAAATGCAATTCACCGTACCAATGGTGAGGTTCTACCAATCCCAAAGGTAGAAACACTTGACTTGGGGGTAATATATATTTCAGATATTACCCAAATATCATGCTGTCAGCCAATCCTTAGTAAACTAAGAATTTATTAATAAAAAGGAAAGAAGAGAGAGAGTTAAATGGTTAAAAGATTATATATACACAGACACACACAGGACTGCAAAGTCCTTAGATCAGGTTTGTAGCAGTGAAAGCCTCTGGTAACGTCCAAAAGATTGGACTGAGGACCTTCCATTGTTCAAAATACTCCTTTTAGTTTTAAATCCACAGTCCAGAGAAGTGGAGCAGGAATGAGGAAAAATGGAGATGTTTCAGTTGCAATTTATACCCTCTCCCATGTGCATGGAAGAGAAGGTTACTCACCTTGTGCAGTAATTGAGGTTCTTCAAGATGGTTGTCCCTGTGGGTGCTTCACTTTAGGTGTCTTGGTGCCCTGTGCTTCTAATTGGAGACTTGTGGTAGCAGTGTCCCAGTTGGCCATGCATGCATGGCAGCCATCTCACACCACTCCGAGTGGCTACCCCACCTGCACACAGCCAACCGCCACCCAGTTCCTTCTCTACCCCAGAGGATCAAACCAAAACGCTGAAGCAGAGGGGAGGAGGGTGGGTAGTGGAGCACCCAAAGGGACAACCATCTTGAAGAACCTCAGTTACTGCACAAGGTGAGTAACCTTCTCTTCTTCTTTGAAGAGTGTCCCTGTGGGTGCTCCACTGTAGGTGATTGAAGAATAGTGTCCCTCAGTGGAGAGAAGGGGCTTTGGAGTTGATGTATGTACGGTGGAGAGCACCACTAGACCAAAGTGAGCGTCTGCAGCTGACTGCTGTTCCGGGGCATAATGTTTGGTGAAAGTATGGGGCAATGCCTAGGTAGCTACTTTACAAATATCCGTAATGAGTACATGTTTGAGAAAGGCTACCAATGTGTACATAGCTCTAATGGAGTGTGTACGAAGTTCAGAAGGAGCTTGCAGATTGTATTTTTGGTAAAATAATTGGATAGTTAGAGATCCATTTAGAAAGTCTGTTTGGAAATGATTTGGCCTCGTGATCATATCCACAAGAGAACGAATAGCCTGGATGATTTTCTGAAAAAGTTTTTGTTCTCTCTATATAGAATGCCAGCGCTCTGAGGTCGTCTAACGTGTGAAGGAACACCTCCCTGTTATTGGTGTGTGGCTTGTGAAAGAATAGGGGTAAGTAAATGGGTTTGTTGAAATGGAAGAGGGAGGCAACCTTAGGTATGAATTTAGGGTGTAGGCGTAGGATTACTTTGTCCTTGAGCAATGTGGTATAAGGTGGGTATGCCATTAGGGCACCCAACTCTCCCACTCTTCATGCTGATGGGATAGCTACTAAAAAGGTGACCTTCATGGATAAGTGTAGGAACGAGCAGGTCGCTAGTGGTTCACAGGGTTTGCCCATGAGGGCACGGAGAACAAGGTAGAGGTCCCTTAATGTGGGATAACTGTTCTCTATACCCTTGAGAAAGTGCTTAGTCAGTGAATGGGTGAAGACAGCGAGTCCGTCCACCTTGTGGTGAAAGGTGGTGATGGCTGACAAGTGTACTCTGAGTGAGCTAGTCGAGAGGCCCGATTTTTTGAGTGTCAATATTTAATCAAGGATAGTGTGTAACAGGGCTGATTGTGGAATGATTTCTTTGTCTTGGCACCAGATGAAGAATCTTTTCCACTTGTGTGCATATGTTTTTCGTGTGGAGAGACATCGTCTGTTAAGTAGAAGGTCTTGGACCTCCTTTGAACAGCATGTTTCGAGTTCTGTCATCCCTGGGATTAGCCATGCTTTGAGATGAAGCGTTGGAATGTTGGGATTACGGAGGCATCCTGTATCAGCAGGTGAGGAAGGGTTCATGATCTGACAGCCATCTGGGTCAGGTATGGGAACTATGTTTGTCTGGGCCGTGTTAACTCTTGTCTGATCTTGTGAAGGACACAACTCAACAAGGACACGGGGGGGGGGGAGGAGAAAGAGGGGAGAGAAGAAAAGGTGTACAGGAGTGGGGCCTCCCATTTCATGAGGAAGGCGTCTCCAAAACAGTTGTGTCCCAGTCCCGCTAGGGAGCAGTATCGTGGGCATTTGCATTGTGGATCATGATGAAAAGTCTATTGAGGAGAATCCCCATTGTTGGAATATAGTTTGCAGAATTTGTGGGTCTAGATCCCACTTGTGCATCATGAGATGTTCCTGCTGAGGTCGTCTTCTGTGGCATTCTGGTTTCCAGGTATGTAAGATGCCGTGATGGAGATGCACCATTGCCAGAGGCAGACTGCTTCTGTGCATAGCAGGTAAGATCGGGCCCCGCCTTGGCAATTTTTATAAAACAGTCACCAACTTGTCCACTTGAAACTGGTTTTTTTGTGGATCAGGGGGAGAAAGTGTTGGCAGGCATTTCGAACTGCTTGGAGCTCAAGCAGATTTATGTGGAGATTTGACTCCTGTCAGGACCATCAGCCCTGGATGGTGTTGTGGGCCAAGTGTGCCCCTCCCCCCATCCTACCAGAGAGGCATCTGTGGTGATAGTGACAGATAGGGGTTCCCTTCCAAAGAGAACCCCTGAGCAGACATTTGTTTGTTTTGTCCACCATATGAGCGAGTCTTTCACTCTGCTGGGCACTGTAAGCCATCTGTTGATTGAGTGTCTGTGAGGAATGTATACAGTGCATAGCCAGGTTTGCAGACATCGCATATCCAGCTTGGCATGTTTCACGACAAACATGGTAGCCGACATGCGTCCAAGAAGTTGTAGGCACATTCTGGTGGATGTTTATGGTCTGTGTCTTACTGTTGTGATTAGGTTTGTTAAGGCAAGAAACCGTTGTTGGGGTAGCAGTGCTGATGCTGTGACACAGTCAAGGTGTGCCCCTATAAAGTCCAGTTGTTTGGTTGGGGTCAGGGTGATTTTCTGTAGGTTGGTTTGTAAATAGGGTTAGAGTGGTGAGGACTGCCTTGTTGTATGTCAGTGCTTTTAGCAGGCAGTCATCTAGATAGGGGAATATGGTCACACCCTGCTTGCAAAGATGTGCTGCTGCAATGGTCAGTACTTTGGGAAAAAACCCTTGGAGCCGTAGAGAGGCTGAAGGGAAGCACCTTGGATTGGTAGTGTAGGTTGCCCAGAGTGAATCATAGGGATCTCCTGTGTGCCGGGTGGATAGTGATGTGAAAATAAGCATCCTGTAGGTAGAGGGCCGAGAGCCAATCTCCTTTCTCCAATGCTGGATTATGGTTGGCTGCGTGCATGAGGTAGCCGCTCGGAGCGGCGTGAAACGGCTGCCGCGCGTGCACGGCCAACATTGCTACCACAAGTCTCTGACTAGAAGCACAGGCACCAAGACACCTAAAGTGGAGTACCCACAGGGACACTCCTCAAAGAAGAAAGTTACTGGCAAAGAGAGTTTAGGTCACATGTCCACACCACATGTCTTGCTGAATCATAGGCGTAGCCATTGGCTCCACACTGTCTGAGGCACCCTCAGGGAGGTTTCCTGGAGAGTTGATTCCTCTTAATGCCCATCCACACCTGAATGGTCCATCAACACTGGGCTGGCTAGACTGGATGTAAATCTACCTTGTGAGTGTCACCCAAGAACAAAACCTATGTTTGAGATACAAATGCAGAGTAAATATTCATAACTTCAGATACGGTTATGATACATAGATTGTAACTTTTCCATTGCTCATGTTAAGTGAACTGGGACCCATTCTGGAATTTCTTCTAGGTAGGTTGGCTAGGTGCACAAATGTACAGCCTTCTATGCACAGTCCCAGAAGATCATGCCCACATAATGTATACAATTAAATATCATCCTGCACCTTTTGGAGAAACTCAGAAAAGGAAAGAGTTACAGAAGACTTACTTTTAGATTTTCATGTCCTTGTTTTACTAACTTTTGTCACAATTTAAATACTATGGTAGTGTGTTGTAGTATTTTCTTCTTTATATTTAAGCCCACTTTAAAAAAAATAATCATGAATAGCTATGAACTACATTAGCCTGAGTAAATACAGACTTAGCCAGTATTATACATAATTAGGATAAGCTAGATCTATAATTCAGTCATTTTAAGGCGTATCTTTAGGGATATTGTTGATTTTGCACATTAATTAAAAATTACAGAATAAACACTGTAGTCTGATAACAAAATTCAATCAATACTTTAGGGGCCAAAGGAAAAACAAAAACAAAACAAACAAAAATGTACAAGCTGTCTCTCTATCATAACTCAGATATTGTCAGGCACTGCCTCCTGAAATCAGGCCTAGTGGTTGGAGTGGAGGTTGACGTTGCACATCGGGTTGTGACTGGGCCAAGGGTGGCTCTCGAATTGAGATTGGAGGACAGGCTGCGGTCAGAACCAAGAACAGAATCCGTACCATAGCTGGAGTCTGGGTGAAAGCCAGGGGTCAAAGCAGGGCAGTCAGAGTCCAGGAACAAGCCAAGTCAGTAGCATAGCTGGGGTCCACATACAGGCCAGAGGTCGAAGCTGGGTCAGAGTCCAATGGTCCAGGGAGAGTCAGGAAATGGAGGCAAGACTGGAGCAGGTCAGTAACAGGACTGGAGCAAGATCAGTGTAGGACAAGGTCATGACTGGAACAGAGCTCAGGCAAGACTGGGGCAGGAAAAGGAACAAGGTCAAGAGCAGGCTGGGCGTCTCGAGAGTCTGATAAACTGCAAGGCAGCTGGAGGGTTCCAGCCATGTACTGCTGTTGCAGACTGATCTGCAGCTCTGGTGGGGTTGGGAAATACCTGACCTAGGGTCTGCTCAAGGATAGGCTGTGGTGAGAAAGGTAAGACAGTGCAGTCGAGTTGTTGCCACATGCTTGAGTGACGACTCACTGTTGGAAGAGCACCTATTGAGTTCCTTGGGGCAGGAAAGTGCCACACCCCAACTCCCTGCCTGAGTCCCCTCCTGCACCCCAAACCCCTCATCCCCAGTCCCACACCCAGAGCCCACCCACCCCTGCACTCCGAACCCCTTGGCCCCAGCCCAGAGCCCCCTCCTGCTCCCCAAACCCCTCATCCCTGAGCCTGCATCCCCAGCCCAGAGCCCATACCATCTCCCACACCCCAACCCCCACCCCATCCTGGTGAAAGTGAGTGAGGTGGGGGGAAGAGTGAGTGACGGAGGGGGGGCATGGAGTGAGCAGGGAATGGGGCCTTGGAGAAGGGATGGGACATGGGGTGGGGGCAGGGGTGTTTGGTTTTGTGCAGTTAGAAAGTTGGCAACCCTGGCTCACGGAGTATCTGTTGGAAGGGCAGCTGAGCTAGCAGCTGTGGTTTGGCTGCGGGTTTGCCTCACAGATACTCACCTCCATGTCATAAAATTGAATTTGCAAATGTGATACCAGCATCATGCGCATAAATAGCTTAGATTCTGAATACGTGTAACTATACCCAAAATGTGTTAAAATTACATATATCATTCAGTTTCAAACAAACAAACAGCCAGCCGCAGTGCAAGATTGAGATTCCAAGGTCAAAAAGGCACAGTGGGTGTATAAAGTGGAGTTGCACCTGCTTTTCTGCTTTTGAAATGGATGGATACCACAGAGATCTTTTTGACTTAGGCAGAAAAATCAAAGAAATAGCACTTTATTCTGATATTCTTGAGCTCAAGATGTCCCTTGCTACACCTTTAGCTCTAAATGAAGTTACTTTGTCACAAGTAATAAATCAGGTTTGAAATGGGACAAAGACTTTGTCCCTAGAACTATGAAACAAACTAAATTTACCTTAAAGTTTCTTCAGTGAACAAGCAAGAAGAAAGCAGTTATTTTTATCCCAAAAGAAGTTTTATTAATCCAAAGAGAATGAGTTCTTATTAGACTATCAGTATGAGTGATCCCTCAAATTGCTGAAAGATGCAGGGACAACATGTTTAAAAAAAAAAAAAAAAAAAAAAAAAAGAACACCCACACACCCACCCACACCCCTACCTCAAGCTCTCTTCAACTTTACAGATTCAATAACAGTAGTTGTAAAGCAATTCCTTCACAGAGAAATGACAAGGAAGCACATGATGCATCCAGCACGTTCAGAGAATTAAGTTACCATAGAGCTCACCCACAGGTGTATAAACAATTGTTCCTGGAAAATCTGGCAGGCTGACCAAGTATTATTTGTACAGTGATTGCACCCAGAAGCCATAACCAAGGTTTGAAGGTCCATCCAGCTCAGCACTGTATATCCATAATGAAAAGACTGTGCCTGCCACAAAGAGCAAACAATGTACTTATATATTACACACATGCACTATGGGAAAAGAACATTATTCAGGTTGCAAAGTCAAGCACTGAAAAATTAGAAAATGCCAGAATTAATGTTACCTGTGCAACCTTATTTCACTCACCTTGTTTGTCTGCATTATGATACAGTCTTTAATTACAAGATCAATTTTTTTCCATAGGCTTGTTAGCAGTGCAGAGCCATAAGAACATAAGAACGGCCGTACCGGGTCAGACCAAAGGTCCATCTAGCCCAGTATCCTGTCTTCCGACAGTGGCCAATGCCAGGTGCCCCAGAGGGAGTGTACCAACAAGCAATGATCAAGTGATCTCTCTCCTGCCATCCATCTCCATCCTCTGACAAACAGAGGCTAGGGACACCATTCCTTACCCATCCTGGCTAATAGCCATTAATGGACTTAACCACCATGAATTTATCCAGTTCTCTTTTAAATGCTGTTCTAGTCCTAGCCTTCACAACCTCCTCAGGTAAGGAATTCCACAAGCTGACTATGCACTGTGTGAAGAAGAACTTCCTTGTATTTGTTTTAAGCCAACACAGTCTGGGGATAATAAACTGGACTATATTTGAGTTTACAAATTAAGATTGAATGTAATGGACGCTGACTGCCAGTATTCTATTCAGTTTGAATTCTGAGAAGATTTGTACATTAAAAGCACGTGAGGAAAAAAAGCCACTGGGTGAAGGATATATAGAAGTCATCCAGATAGAGTCATTTTCATCCAGTGTCTACTGCAGAACAACAAAAGTTGTTCACATCAGTAAGGAATTTCAAGCCATCCCATTTCTCCATAAAAAGCCCGCACTTCAGAATAGAGGGCCCCACTCTGCCAGGTGAATTGACAGATGGCTTAATCTGTCTGCTAAGGAGATTCATTTTCCAAGGAGGATGATAGGAGTTGGAGGAAGGAGATGAATCTCTGAACTCTCTCTCTGTTCCCCATCTTTTGCTTGTCACTGTAGACAGTTACTGCAGTACTGTTAGTTCACCCTTGATGCACCTTCCTTATTACCTGGTTCCAAAGGGCTGTTCATTCTCCCTGAAATTCTACGAGATTTGTATACACTGTCCTCTCTAATCGATCACTTTTTAGTCCAGTTCTGTGAAGAGCTTCCCTTTGTCTTGTGACCTCATAAGAGACATCCTGGCGCAAAGAAGAGTGAAAGACAAAATCATAAGCACCTTTCTGGAAGAGGTCAACATAGCACTGAGCTGTACTCAAAGTGTACACTCCTACTCTCCACTTAACCTTTCAATTCTCTACCCAGTCTCTAAGACAGACTGTGGTACTGCCAAATAAGCCACGGAAACCTCTCCAGTTTAAAAAAAAAATTGGGATGGCCATCTTCTTCACAAATATTGGGGGGGGGGGGGAAATCCTCACCCCACATATACTGACCAGAAATGAAATGGAGTTGGCAAAGCATTGCTTTCAACAATCCCATTGCTACAGATTATAACATGGACACACTGGCTCTTTACTGACTGTTTTGACAGTTAGCTGTTCGCTTGGAGCAAACACAATCATCCCTTGGAAATTTGCACCCTGTGAACTGATGGTTAAGATAATGTTTTTGGGAGTAGATACTATGGGGATAAAAGGATTTAACTCAGCTCTGAGGTTAACAAAAGCCTGTGATGGAAAAATGGGTAAAGTGAGGAAGCAAGCAAACAAGGATACATGGAGACAGTTTCAAATGTGTAGTGGGGGAAGAAAAAGAAAAAAAAGATTGCAAACACCTCACATAAAAAAACAAAACAAAAAATCCCTGAATGGCTTAATGCTAGCAGAGAAGACTAGGTAAAATTCCTTATTTTTTTTTTTTAAAGTGGGGGTGTTGTTAAAAAAAAACATTACTTTTTACCTTTATTTGCACTATTTATGTTATTTGCTGTATCCCCTGAGCTTGAAATAACCTATTTCTAACCAGCCTAGTTTCTATGTATTGTTCTTCTCTCCTTACTCATATCTAGTATTTACAACATCTCCTAATTTAGTATCATCTGCAAATTTAACAGGCAGTTTACCCCTTTTTCCTGATTACAATAAATAAGTTCATTAACACACAGCATCACTGCAACATATCCTGGATACATTACAATTAGTTATTTTTAATAGTTATACATTTGAACATCCAAACCAATCTGTGGATGCAAAAACATCAACAAAATCTCAGCATTACCAACAGTTTACACTTCTTCATAGTTTTCAATCCATGTAACAATCTTCGTATTCAAACCAATGTAAATTATTTTTACAAGTAGTATTATATGAGATGGGTATCGAATGCTGTAATGAAATCCAGACATCTACCTCTGAATAAAATTAAAGCAGGCTTTCGAAAGTGGATTTTCTTTTTACCTAACCAACTTCACCAGTTGTGCAAATCCCTTTTATATTTTGCATCAGCAATCCAATGGACCATAACAAGTTCCCTGAACAGAGTACAGCAAAAACCATAATTCTGCATGTTCATGAGACTGTGGCATTAAAATGTATCAAAAAGCCTAGCTTTAGTTTAATAATTCAAGTTCTGATTAAAAAAAAAACCACTTACTTGTGACACACAAAAGTCACAAGCTTTAGTTTACAGTACTCTGAAACTTGTTCTCTGCACCATTTTCTGGTATCTAAGGCTTAGAAGTTACTTCAGTTATTGGTGAGGATAGTAATTATTTAAATGGAGACTTATGTATTAAGTGATCCAGTCTTTTTTTAAAATATGATGGTCTACAGAAGAGGCAAGAAACAGAAATCAATAATGGTGAAGCACAGCAAGTCAACTTCATAATCTGAAAATCATTAAACAAAACCAGTTTCATTAAATTTCATTAAAACAGTCTTCATGCTAGGCAACCTTCATAAAAACTGCTGTTAGACAAAAATCTCCTCAAATCTATTTCAAAGACTTCTACAAGTGAATGATTCTCAACTAGATAGTATCATTACGCTAATCTTATTTAAACTTGCCACAAACATGCGAACTGCAGATTTCTTGTAGCAGGCATAGAATCCATCTAATTTAGGATAGTTGTATCATCTATCACGGCGCACAGAGTGTGCCATGCCTTGAACCCCCTCTGCAGTCTCTTGTAAGTACACCTTCCTAATGTTAGGTTCTGGGCCTCCACTTCATTCACGGCGGACTCCCCTTTAACTGGGTCCCCCTAGGCTTCAGCACCCATTTCTCACAGTGACTCTTCTAGCAGAGCCACTTTGTCTTTGCTCCATGCAGGAGTGCTCTCTGCAGGGAACTCTGTAACCAGAAAATGTTTACAGTGACAAGCCAGCCTTATCAAAACAAAGTCTTATTTATTAGTCAACAGAAACAGTGATAGTACTCAGAGAAAGTGGTTAAAACAAAAGAAGGCCAACACACCTGAAACTTACCTAAACTTTATTTTCCATCCCCTTGCAAGATTAGTCAAGTTCCACTCAGCCTATACACCTTTACTCCTGGCCACAGAGAGAAAGACAGACCTTGCAGCATTCTCTCTGCTGCCCTCTGTCAGAGACGCACCTCCAGCCACAGCCGTCCAGAGTTCCTGCTCACCCCCCTCCTTCCTCTCTAAGAGGGAGTCTTTAATGGTTTTGTGTCATTTTGATCCCAATAACTTGGTCCTAGGGAAAATAAACCTGCTACCCT
Source organism: Chrysemys picta bellii (assembly GCF_011386835.1). NCBI lineage: Eukaryota > Metazoa > Chordata > Testudines > Emydidae > Chrysemys > Chrysemys picta. The sequence continues at coordinate 85,058,615 of NC_088791.1, read as the reverse complement.
AGCTGGAACTAGGTGGGTGGGCATGTCACAATTAATAGCTCCTCCAAGTGTTCCCTTAAGGAACCCTAGTATTCTCTCTGAAGGCATCTTATCTCTGCCATCGTTTCATTTCCTGTTTGTTTCCCCCCCACCAACCTCCTTTGATTTAACTCTATGCAATCAAGCAGATTAACAGTAAGTAAAATGATGCACATAATATTAATAAATACAGAAGTCTCACATTCTCCATACCATTAAAAATAATTCAAGTGTCCGAGAAGTACAGGCCTGCAAGCTCCTGAAACTGTACGATTCACTCACATCTGTTCATCATTTGTAGTTATAACAACTGATATAATCCAGTTAGATTACTTGATTAGCTGTCCATGCATTGATTCTAGCATGAGAAACACCCAAAGTGCAAACTTGGAGATATTTGAATGTGTAGCTAAAGTCCTGTAGAAAAGCACTAGTACACTTCTGTGATGGAAAGTGTAAATTAGTTTCATGGCAAGTTTAGAGTGCACATACTGTTTATCTGGTGGCTGTGGAATTGTTCATAGAATTCACTCCTTCCTTACTGAACTGCTCCAGAATCCAAGTTATTTAAAATCAATACATGCTCCTTGCCCTCATAATTGTAAAGATACTAAACATGAACCAAGTACAAAGCAATGCCATATGGTCTTCCCAATTCTGGAGACAGTCGGAAAGGTATGAACTGCCCAGTTCATCTTAACAGGTTAGCTCAAACCAAATCATGACAATCTTATTGTCATTGTTTATTATGTCACAGATTTTTCACAAAAATATCTAGCTAAAATGTTTATCCCATAATTCAACACTGCCTCCAACACCTCCTGGTTGCCAAAAGGTGCCAATTCATAGATGTATAGATTTGAAGGCCAAAAGGGATCATTGTGATCATCTAATCTCACTTCCAGTACAACTCAGGCCAGAGAGCTTCCTCAAAATAATGCCCAGAGCCTATCTTGATTTAAAAATTGCTAGTGATGGAGAATCCACCACAACCATAGGTAAATTGTTCCCTTACTCAGTTGTGAGGCTCTCCAGCTTTCCCCTCCGTCCACCCAACAAAAACATCAACAATGTAGTTATGCATTGTCAATATAAAAGTATGTGGCATATTAGAAACTGAAGACGTGGGAAGAGTATAAATTGAATTAGATATAAACTAAATGGCAGTGGGGAGTATACTGATTAGTATATATACACTCAACCATAAGCCAGTTCGTTTATAACCCGCCCCGGCCCCCGTGATGGCTCAGTAAAAATTGAATTTTTTTTATGACCCATTCATAAGCCAACCCTATCATTCAGGGGTCAGCAAACTTTGACTCCCGGGCCATCAGGATAAGCCTCTGGCGGGCCGTGACGGTTTGTTTACCTCAAGTGTCAGCAGGCACGGAGGTAAACCTAAGTAAACAAAGTGTCCCGGCCCACCAGTGGCTTACCCTGACGTGCCAGGATAGCAACTGGTTGGGAAATTTTGGAGGTGGGAGAGAAGCTGGGGGATCAAGGGAGTAACCCCTGTGATCACCCCCCACATGACCCCACCCCTAGCCCAGGACCCCCACACTCTCCCCATCCCATCCCTTCCCACCTTATCTGGGGTGGGCCAGAGGAGGATGTCTCTGGCCTGGCCGGAGCTTCTCTAGCAGGCTGGGCAGCGCAGCTGCAGCCTGCTCCGGCAGGCCAGACAGCTTTCTGGCCACCCCAAGCAATAAAAAAAAAAAAAAACCTGTGGCGTGGCCGGAGACAGGGTACAGGGGGACTCCCTGCCCTGCAGATGTGCCCCAGCTAGCAGGGGGAAGGGAGAGAGAGAAGGGGGGCGGCCAGGGCTTCAGCGGGGCGCTGCCACGCGGCCCCTCCTGCCACACCACCTGCCGGAAGGGCTCCGCTCTGGTCGGCGGGGAGGGAAGGATGTGGGCTGCCCTGCCAGGCTTGCTGCAGAGCGCTCCCGTCCTCCACGCCGCCGCCCCCTACAGGATTGGGCGGAATGCCCCCGCCTACAAGCTGCCACCCCAAGCACCAGCTTGCTCGGCTGGTGCTGCAGCCTCCCAGCCCCAGAGGTGCAGCTGCTTCGGAGGCTGGGGGGAGAAAGAGAGCAGCGTGGCCAGAAGCAGAGAGACTTCTGGCTCCGCTGGCTGTGCGGCCTCTCCTTGCCCCCTCAGGGGGAGGGGCTATGTCCCACCTCTCCCTCCCATTCATAAGCCGATCCCCTTCTCTGATGCTTCCCTTTTTTACTAAAAAATTCAGCTTATGAACGAGTATATACGGTACATTATTCATTTTCATATGCAATTGATTATAAACTTCATTTTTACATTTTAGAACAAGCTGCCAAAGAATTTCTAGTCTGCTGCACCAGAATGCCATAGATTCCAAGGGCTTTGCTGCAGAATTTAGGTCCAATTTGCAACAGAATACATGAAATGCAATATATCTTACCAGTTCAGTCTTAGCTTACTGCAAACCCTAATGGACACTGAAGAGTAAAAGTACTCAAACTTTACTGCACCAGCCAGTCAAAGAGTAGGCCGTGGTTGTCCAGCAAGTTTATATGCTGTATAACGACCTCCTTGTGAACTCAATTACTCAAAACATGCATGTATGAAAGTCACCCTACCAATACAGAAAGATTACTAAAAATATGCAAAGATTTTATTGCTGAACCCAGTAATAAATCTGATCAAGAACATGTCACAAGGGATGCAATATACACAACAGTATTTCAGTAGTAATTAGTATATCATTTGAAAATGCATCCTCCAACATCAAATTATGCATTATCCTGTGGAAATAATGGTATTCCAATCTTTCTAATGAATACAAAATAAGAAATGTTAGGGCCAAAAAAAATCTCTTTTGCTGTAATTCCATTTACTTCAATGGAGCTCTGCAATCACATTCTTTGCTCTTTAATTTGTTTAAGGTTTCTAAATAATTTTGGTGAAATGCATGTAAAATGCAAAGGTGTTTTGAAATAATTTTGTGAAACTTTATATGGATCACCATAAACCTACCAAGTTTTAATAATCACGTCAGTCTACAATTTAAACAGGAATTGTTGTCTAGCAGTTAGAGCAGAAGACTGGGTATCAGCATTATTGGGTTCTACTCCTAGATATGCTCCCTGACCATAATCCAGTCCATTCGTTTTGAGGTAGTGGAGAGATTGTACTATTTTTCCTGTTTCAAAGAAATCTGTTCTTCACAAGACACAGCCTTGAAGATCTCAGACAGCTAACATCCAACCACGCTCTTCTATCTAATGCAGTGTCAGTTAACACAGCAGACCGTGAATAAAAGTATTTTCATTTTTAAAAGCTGGTGTTCCATAATGGAGGATGGTGCTCTTTATCCTTTAACTCATTTTTAAATAGGCATCATTTATATGCAATACCTAAAACATAGATACATTTAAGGGAATTGTAGGTCTGAGACCCTGCCTCCACCCTATTTTTAAGTTGCTTTTCTCTTGTGTCCTTTGCCCCCATAGATTTGTCTCTATCTGTAATCTTTCAAGACTAATAATTGTCAACCTTCACATCTATTTCACTATAGCATATCTTTTGTTTTCCTCTTCACATTACTCAATTTATTTCTCTTACTTTCCATGCCTACTAGAATATTTTACTTGCCACTTCCTCCTGGGTTTTGCGTACTTATGGCAGCCCTTGTGCTTCTCCAAACCCGGGGCTGTATAGCACCAAATATACCGTGTCTATTTTCCCTAACACTGCAAACTAATGCTATGAGCATCAACAATATGAGCATCAAGATGATGCATGTCTCAATTGCTAGTTACTTCTGACAATCTCTAAGATATTAAATTTCAGATTAAAAGATGGTCTCTCCAAGACTATTTTAAAATCAAGTTTGACATTTATGTCCTTGATCCCAGTCATCTGGCAAGAAAAAGACCAAAGTGAAAAGAGATGCAAGAGGGGTCATGCTAGAGATATAGAAATAATAAATGGTACAGAGAACGTAAATCAGATGTTTTTATTTTCTCTGCCAAAATACAACGGCAGTAAATTTAAAAAACAGGCCAAAGAGATTTGTTTACATACCACATAATTAACTTGTCACCAGACAGTGTTCCATTGTGGCCTACTGCTTAGTAGGATTCAAAAGAGAAATAGTAATGTATAGGGTTAATTAAAACACTTTTTATTTAAAAAAAAAGTATATAAACCCTCTTGTTTTTGATAGGGTAAGCAAACCTCCACCTAACAGGAGTTAGAAAGAAAGTTCTTTCTGGACTGAGCAACAGAGGATCCTGTGGCACCTGTTGATTTTTACAGATTCAGACTAACAGGGCTACCCCTCTGATACTTTCTGGACTGGTTATCATACAATTATCCACTCTGAAATTCCTTGCACCTTCCTGAGGCATTTGGTTCTAGACACTGTCAGAGGCAGCATACTGATCTAGATGGACTACAGCTCTGATCCCATGTGACTAATCCAATATTCCTGAACTATTAGTAGGAAGGGGAAAAAAATAGTTACTCTTTCCCTCAGTTTGTCAGTCTCACTTCTCTGAATCTGTTTGTGTCAATTATCATCTATTACTTTACTTTTATTCAACCTACTTAATGGAAATATTCTGCTTTTCTTCCAATAAACAGAATAGCAAAGCAGCACTCTGCTTAGATTTTTTTTTAAAGAAATAAAAGTGACAGTTAAAAGCCAGCACAGTGCTAGATGAAGACTAAATGAAAGCCATATTCAAGTGAAAACAAGATAGAATGAACAACAACAACAAAAAAAGTTTTAAAATTAAACTTATATTGTGGCAAAACATGCATGTGCACTGCTTTTAAACTACTATTTTTCCTATACTCAACTGGAACCATTACCTTCTGCTTCACTTTAATAAGAAGTGAATATTAAGAAGTGGCGGGGCGAAGTTGATAAACAATTGATAGCTGAAGCCAGTCTAATGAGAGAAGGAAAAAGTCTGGGAAAGAAAGAAAATGCTTTTAAACACACACAGAGTTAGGAACTATTCTTTGAAAACAACTGAGTATTTTTCCTTTATGGCTGCAGCTGCTTATTTTCTCTCCCCACTCCCTCCAACCCTACGTTATGAACATCTCCTGGCTGGTTTTATATGAAAGAGAGAGTGTACGCGCATGCACATCTGGGACCCCCACTTACAGATATTGTCAACATCTTCTTTGGTAGATATTGACCAACTCTGAAAGATGAAATAGTCTAACCAGTATTAAAGAAACCAGCACTGAGGCTTAAGACCTCACGAATTACCACTCTTGCTTTTTCTAAGCAAGCTAATCAATAAGCTGGGGGGAGGGGGAGTCTCCGGTGCCACTCATTTGCCAGTATCCTAGATCCCTTCCAGTCAGGCTCCAGGCCAGGACACAGCACAACATCCAGAGCAACAGCTTGTGGCTCTGATAAATTATATTCTCCTGTTCACAGGCAGAGGAAATATATCTTTTCTCTGCCCATCCTTCTGGACCCCTTTACAGCATTTGATACCACTGATCAACTAATATCCTCCTGTCCCAAAAGATGCTGTAAAGAGAAATGTCCTGAACAGAAATGTCCGAAAATGGCTCTTGTCCTTCCTCTCACTGTGAGCCAAGAGCATTATTATGGGATAGCAGCCCATCTGCTTAGTGGAACAGGTCACCAAGAATGTGTCATCCTAGTTCTCTGCTCTGGATCATGACTGAGTAAGGAATTAAAGTCTCAGTCTTGATATTTAAAGTCCTTTATGTGATTTACCCCAGCTGTTGGAGAGATCACCCCTCTTCATGACCATGTTCTCTCTTGACAGTACATTCCACTGGAAATAGGAAATGGCATAACATAGGGTACAACTTTTTCTGGAGCTATACCAAAACCAAGAAACTCATGTCTGCAAGAAATATGAATGATCACAGAACTCACCCCATTCAGAACCAGATGAAAAGCTCATCTCCATCTTACCTTTCCTGCAAGAAGTCCTTTATCTCTCACACAAACACAATTCTGAAAAAAAACCTAACCAAGATAGAACTATCTGCTGGAAAGGGAGAGAGGAGAGAGAGAGAGAGAGAATGAATTTCTTTTTAATTCTTAGGAGATGCTCAGATTCAACTGACAGGCACTATAAGAACCTATACAAATAGAAAATATTAAAAGGATTCAGAAACTAAATAAAGCCCCTCCACCCCATTTGTTTCTCTTGGTGTTAGATTTTGTTAGTGTTATGAAGTTACAATTAGGTGATTAGAAGTAGCTCTGAAGCATGTAGCTGTACTGATTTTTATGACATGACCAACTATGATTAGTCAGATAGCAATAATTGCTAACATAATATAATTAGGATTCAATACTCTCCGAAGCATTTTTTGGGTACTGCATTCTGAAGATTTTTTTTTCTGATAGCAACTGATCTGACATTTTTCACAAGTAAAACCCATCAAATGTTGTATACTAGTGTACCTTTTTAAATAATGTTGGAAAGATCAAGTCATTTTGTTGGAATCTGTACCCTCAAAAGCTAGTATTATAGAGCTACAATCCCAGAATTCAAAATTTGTCTACCAAAGTAATCAGGAGCACTGTCCCTATATATCTGGAGCCTGACTAGGAAAGGTCTGGGATATCTGAATGGTGGGTTACTTTTGCTCACTGTCCTTACACTTGAATATGACTATGCTTTAGTGACTAGAAGGATGTTCTTGATGGAGGGCCCTCGGCTCTGGAAATCACTTCCCCCGTTGAGCCATTTCAAAAGTGACTAGTGATTTCTGGTGCCCAAGCAGAGACATTTTAAAGGGACACTGATTTTCAGAACGTTTTGTGAATTGGCCCTCTGAAAATAAGGCTCCTTAAAAAGACTTGTCAAGTTGGGCTTCCCCCCAAAAAACCCACACAAAGCACCTAAATTTATTGATCATTTCTGAAAATTTAGGCCATGAACTTTGGTCTAAAGGATGCTTATGGTGAACTGAATTCATTTTAGGATTGAGTTCACTTAGTTTGATGTGACCAGTAAGTGTTGTTCATTTTTTGTATTTATCCTCCTAGCATTTTGGATGGCTTTTGTATATAAACTAATAAATTATTCCAAATTTTATTATAATTTCATATTAGCTAGGAGAAAATTAAGTTGTAGACTTATCAGTAAATATAGTTTTAAAGACACCCACACGCTATAGTGGCGTAAACTACTTCCAATTTTCCCCTGCTCCTTTGTTTTTAATGGAAATCAAAACAGAGACAAATGCTTAGGTAACATGATCATATGATTTAGTCCCTGCCCCCACCCCCACCCCAAAAATATTTGATTTTTTTACCCTAGTAAATACTCTCCCCACTAAAAATCCAACCACAACTACCAGTAGAGAAGGAAACTCACAAAAAGCTATTTGAAATGTATTCTACACCATAATAATGCTATGATCTAACTCCAATGTGAATTCTGTGTTTGGCATCTCCAGTTTAAGGAGGTGCATAAGAAAGTGTTTATAGAACAATTTCAAATATCAGTGTTCTACACTTGAAAACTAAAGCTAGAGAAACAGTTTTGTACAATACCACTTACAAAATTATAGAAAGCCATAGCTGTGAATCACCTGTTTATGAAAACCAAAGATATTGTTTTGATTACATCTCAAATTTTTATATTATATATGTTTGTGCACACAAAACTCACTCTGTCTAGTCTAAACAATTGCAATACAATGTGCTCATGTGTCAAAACTTTTGATGTTGGTTTTAATATTTTCTCAAAATGACTTGCAAGAGACTTGGACTTATGTACCAGCCAGCTGAACAACATTAAGGTATGAGAAAATAAGAATTTTAAGAAATATTTATTAAAAAGAGAGTTATTCTAGGAGTTCAAAGTGTATACAATTAGTTGAAAGCTAGTACAGTGCAATGTTGAATGAAGACAAAAGATGTAGGATAGTTCTGCCCTCTGCAGGGGGTATAAAGGTATTAATTAAACCTGTATAAAAAAAGCAATACAGTGCTTATGGAAGCATTGTACGAACACTTTAGAAACAAAGGTTTAGAAAAGTCTTCATGATATATTCTTTATGTAAACTATGAAACCATTACTAATGCAATGTTTCAGTGCCCAGATGTTCAAAAGCTTTCAGACTATTTGGCAGCAGAAACTAAAAGCTTCTACTGAGTAACTACTATGTAGGGATAACTGTTGGATATTAATTTTTTTTAAGTCAACTGCAGTTCAAAAATCAAATACTTTATAGTGTCTGTTTTCAAGGTGAGCTTGCATGCAAAATATACCTTTTAGGGCCCCAGTCCTGTAACTGCCTCCACATGACTGCCCCCTGAACCAAAACAGAGGGAAGTACAGGATTGGGGGCCTAAGATATCCAGCCTTAAGACTGGATATGAAAGTCTAGATGCAGTGTTTCTCAAATGCGGACACCATGGCCACATGCCTTTTCTTGCAGCCACAATCTCCTAGGCTGTTATGGGGGGTAGGGAGGGACAGAAAGTAGCGGCCTCTTCCCATTCCTGTTGCTCCTGGATGCACCGCCTTGGTGTTGATTGCTGGGGTGCCAGCAGGGGTTGGGCCCTGCCCCCCCGTGGAGACACATGGGGAACAATGTTGGAGGACCAAGCAGCCGGTGAGTTCCCCACCTTCCCAGGGGCGGCGGGGCTCAGGCTTCAGCCCTGGAGTGGTGGGGCGGCAGTCTCTGGCCACAGGGCTTCGGGCTCCAGTCCCCCACTGCCTCTCCCCCCACCTACCCCCATTGCCTCTGGCCCCCGCTGCCTCCCCCAACCCCCACATTACCAGGGGCAGAGGGGGGCGGGGTCTGTCCTCCCGCTGCGCCAGATACCAATTTCTGAACTGCAGGGCTCTCCCGGGAACCGCAGCAGGGAAAGGAGCAGAACATGGAGCCACTGGGCATCCCCACACTGGCAGCTCCTCCAGCACCGCTGCTGTACCACCCCCAGCTGGCCCCTCAGCCCTGTCCTCTGTGGGGCTGCAGTACAGACCCCAGTCAGGAGGACTCAGCTGCGTGGAAGGGCTATGGGTGCCGGAGGAGCTGCACGTTCTGCTCCTTTCACCGCTGCAGTTCCCAGGATAGCCCTGCAGTACAGGGCTCTCCCTGGAAACGGAGCGACAAAAGAAGTAGAACGCCAGCAGCACCTCTGGCTTGGCTGTACCGCCCCCCCAGCCCCACCCCCCAGCTCAGCTGCTGTACAGACCCCAGGCAGGAGGACTCAGGAGACACAGCTGCCTGGAAGGGCTGGGGGCAGGACTGGGGTAGCCCCACATTCTTCTGCTCCTTTCCCAGCTGCAGTTCCAGAGAGCCCCTCCAGCACGGCTGTACCGCCCCAAGCCCGGTCCCCAGCCCTTCCACACAGCTGCATCTCCTGAGTCCTCCTGCCTGGGGTCTGTACAGCAGAAGTGTCTGGTGCAGCGGGAGGACGACAGAGCCCTCCCCCCCCCAGGTAATGTGGGATGAATGTGGATCATGGGGAGGGGACGGGAGAGCGCAGGGGCCCCAGGCTGGGGTGGGGAGGAGTCACATGGGGAGGTCACATACCCCCCCTCCCTCCCATGAGTATAGCGCACCAGCAAGAAATGATTTCTACTTGCACCACTGATTGCACTAGAGCAGTTTTCAAGCTTTTTCCCTTTTGCAGATCCCTACAAGGTTTTGACTTGAGAGGCAGACCCCTTTGGAAATCTTAGACATAGTCTGCAGACCCCCAGGGGTCCGTGGACCACAGGTCAAAAACAACCACACTAAAGGGCATAACAGCTCCCCTACTGGGAGCAAAACAGCCACCCGCCTAGGGTGACCAGATGTTCCGATATTATAGGGACAGTCCCGATATTTGGGGCTTTTTCTTATATAGGCTCCTATTACTCCCCACCCCCTGTCCTGAATTTTCATACTTGCTGTCTGGTCACCCTACACCCGCCCTACCATGCACCAGTCAAATATTTGCAGTTTCCTCCAACAAAATTCGTGACAGACATCGCCGCGAAGTTACTGGCGGCTCCAAACGGAACCATCTCAGGATTGCACACGCCTTGCCACGGCCTCGGGGCTCCCTATGGTGCCAGTGGGAGACAGGCTCCCACAGCTCGGCCCCACCTACCCCCCAAAGCCCAGCCCTGCCCGCGGGCTCTCCCGCCGCCTGCGTTACAAGCCCCACCGCGGGGATTCTGCGGAGCGCTGGCGCTATGGAAAGGGCCCGCTCCGGGCAGTGCTGGGGGCTCGTGGCTCACCCGCTCCGTCCCCAGCAGCTCCCCGGGCGGGCGGGCACCGCAGCGAGCACCGCAGAGGCCGGGCGCCGACAATCCCCACCCACGTTACTGGCAGCGGAGCCGCTCTCAGCCCCCCGCGGGCCGCCCCGACACAGGTGCCTCTGCCCCGGCCAAGGGGCTCGGAGCTCCCTGCCCTGCCCGGGGGCGCGTCTCCCCCGCACTCACCCAGCGCAGCAAGGACGTGGCGGGCAGCCCCCGCTCTGGCCCCGTCGCCGGGCGGGCCCCTCCCGGGCCGCCTGCTGCCGCCGCTCTGCCTGGGCCCAGAGGCGCCGCGCAGCAGGTCTGGCCTCAGGCTTGTTCCTGGGGAGCGGAGCCGTCCCGCCGGGAGAGAAGGGGGCGGGACGGGGCTGCGCAGGTGGCAGGACGGTTCAAGGTGTAAAACCCAACCGGGATTAAACAAACCTCTGAAGTGTCACTTCCTTGGGGGCCAGGCAGTGCCACGAGGAGGGGGAGCCGGGCGGCCTGGTGCTGCAGCGCCGCGGGGGGGCAGGAAGGGCCAAGAAGGGGATACACTGGGGCACAGCCCATTTAAACTAGTTATCAGGGAACTACTGGGCTAAGGCACTCTAAGTAGGCCATAATAAGCTCCCAGGGGAAGTGGTAGAAACTCCATCCTCCAGCCATTTAAAGAGACATAAGAATGGCCATCCTGTGTCACACCAAAGGTCGCTCTAGCCCAGTATCCCGTCTTCCGACAGCGGCCACTGCCAGGTGCTCCAGAGGGCAAGAACGGAACAGATAATCATCAAGTGATTCATCCTGTCGCCCATTCCCAGTTTCTGACAAACAGAGGCTAGGGACACCATCCCTGCCCATACTAGCTAATAGCCATTGAGGGACCTATTCTCCATGAATTTATCTAGTTCTTTTTTGAACCCTGTTATAGTCTTGGCCTTCACAACATCCTCTGGCAAGGAGTTCCACAGGTTGACTGCATTGTGTGAAAAAAATACTTCAAAGCAAAGGAAGAACACAATGCAAATAGGAGGGCATAGGCCTGTTAAACATGATTTAATGCGTTTTAAAATGTCTCCTCTTTACTACTGGTTGTCCACCTAAACACATGTTAGAGTTGCCAAAGCCAAGGGGGTTGTTGTAAAGTTGAAAAGGGAAATGGTCAGGACACATACTGTATGAAGATGCGGCCCACGCTGTGAATGGAAGACGACCCATGTACTAAACCAGCCCATCACCATTTTTAATCTAGTACAGGACGTGGGCCATGTGTTAGTTGCTCATATAGACAATTTGATAGCCACAATTAATACTCCAAGGGGGTAATTCTGCATCACTGCACATGTACAGAATTTATGTCACCCGCAGATTTCTTTGCTTCCCCACAGAAAAATGACTGCTAGTCCGGGCTGGGGAGGACAGGACTTCCTCTTCCCCTGCATGGCATCTGGGGCCAGGTCAGACCCACCTCCAGATTTCTCCCCTGGCTGCAAGAAGCTCTGCAAACTCCCCACCACCACCACCACCATTATTATTTCCTGCACCCATCGCTCCTCAGCTGCAGGGAGAGGGAATCCCTGTTCAGGGATCCCTGGGTGACAAGGGATGAATCACTTGATTACCTGTTCTGTTCATTCCGTCTGGAGCACCTGGTATTGGCCACTGTCAGAAGACAGGATACTGAGCTAGATGGATCTTTGGTCTGACTGTTCTTATCCACCCAACCCCCATGCATCCAGACCCCCTCATACCCAGACCCTCCCACCAAGCTTTCCCCCCTCCTGCACTCAAACCTCCCTCTCCCAAATAAGCCACACTTCCCCCTGCACCTGGACCACCCCGATGAGCCCCTCACACCCAGAACCCCCGTTGAACTCCATCACCCACACACCCAGACCCCCTGCTGAGCCCCAAACATCTTCACCTGGACCCCCCTGCAGAGTCCCATTACCATTGCCCCCAGAACCCTCCCCACACACACACACACATCCCTGTGCACCCAGATTCCCTCTGCACCCAGATCCCCCACTGAGCCACCCACACCCAGATTGCCCCACACAGAACCTTCTCAACCCATACCTGGATCCCCCCACACTAAGCCCCTCCACATTTGGATCCTGCCTTGCTGGTGCACCTGGCATGAAGGGACAATGCTCTGGGGTGTTTCTGGGGCAAGCCTGGTCCTTGCACTGTATCAGGGTTGGGTGCAGCCTCACCCCTGAGTCCATGTCTGCGGGGGCGGGAGGGGAAAAAAAATAAAATAAAAAAATTTAAAAAAGCTGCTCAGTGATCTCCCACCTCTGTGCACCCAGTGGCCTGTGTTCCCCCAATACCATGCTGGAGCCTCTACATTTGACAAATAAAATTTGCAGACTATTGTGCACAGAATTTAAGTTTTTTTGGCACAGGAGTAAATTAAGAAAAACAAACATCTATTTTACTTCTAGATCTAGCAGTAGCCTTTAACAGAGTCAAGCATAAACTACTGCTAACCTCCCTACAAGTTCTGGCTGAGCTTAATACAGACACAAAATAGTTTTGCTCATAACATGTCTGCTAGATCCCAAAGATAGTGATAAGAAGCTGCCCCTCTTGCCAGAGTTCTCATTTGCAGAACCCCTCCCTTCTATCTCCTGTCTGACACAAATGTTAGGTTGAACTGGTCAGGAAATGATTCCACACACAAAATGCTGAAGCAAGTGAAACAAGTACTGTTTTCATCAAAAATGTCTGGACACTTTCCACAAAACCTTTTGTTTTCTCTACCCCCCACCCCCCAATTTTCTGTCAAAGTTTGGGTAGGAAAGTGTTAACCATGCCTTAATATCATTTCAGTAAGGGATATTGTAAGATGCAGATAACAGCCATATCTACTTTTCTTTCTTAGCAGAGCAAGGCAATGGCATTAGTCAGAAGAACCCATGTCTGAATGAAATAATCTTATAGATGAAGAACAGTTGTCTTGTGCTTAAACCTGGAAAGAAGGGATGCTTACTGGAAGAAGTGTTTGGAGGAACTGGAAGAATCTATTACTAAACCCTCTGACAGTATTTGCCCTATGGTTGTCGAAGTGAGGCAAAGCCTATGTCCTATTAGAGAGTTATCACCTCAGACATACACACTGCAACAGTGGAAAGAAATGTCTGCTTTCACACTTGGCTAGCCTGAAGACTATTCCCCTTCCTCTTAGCTATGTGTTGTTCCACATCTAGCCAAGCCTTTGTTACCCCTCGGCAAAGCTAACAAAGCATTCTTCTTAGCAGTGGGAGCAAAGGCCCAAAGTAACTTTTGCTCAGAACAACGTGAAGCAGACAATCTTAAAAGGAAAGGAGAAACTATTGTGATAAAAATAAACAAATCAGAATATTTATAATGCCTAAGTATACAAATTGACAAGAGCATATTCCATTGGTACACCAGACTCTCCCTCCATCTCCAGGCCAGCTTCAAAGTCATCTTTAACATGGGTTAGCATATTGATAAGTTAGCTCTCTATAGAATTCTCCTCCTGCTTCATTCTTAGAATGCTATGATCAACAGGGACCCAGTGATTGACACAGCCCATCCTTAGATGCATGGGAGATTAGGGCATGACCTTCACATAAGTTTGTTGGCATTGTAGCTCATGCAGAGATCAAGTCTTCTCATGGTCAGAGTACGATACTAGACTCTCCGTTTTGTAAGCCTCCCATCAATAAAGGAAGCTGCTAAACAGGCTGACACCACCTTCCTTATCAACATCTAAACATAACCCTTCAGAAAGGCAAAATAGGCTTGATAAAGCGGAGGTCCTGTTATAGATCTACTAATGTTACACATTAGTTACGCATCTAATTCTGATATTTGGTGCCTATAGACTACAGTGATAAAATAATTAGAAATTCATAGCTATCCTAAATTTGCACTGATAAATTTGCCTTTAGAACTGAGTTTTCTGACTCCCAATCTTGCACCAAGACCCTTAGACAAACAACCTTGTCATGTACAGTATTACACAAATGGCTAGATGTATGATGGGATTTTTTCCTCTTCACAGTGTAAAGCACCAGTATTGATCATTGCTGGAGGAAAGATGCTAATCATTTGGACCAATGCTCTGACTCAGTATAGGATAAGTCTTCCTCTGAAGTATGCCAATGCAATGCTATCACTATTCTAAAACAGTGGTATGAGCCCTAATCAAGTGAAATATTTCAAGCTACAATAAGTATATACACACACACCGGCTTGTAGCTAAAAGTGTAAGAATCAACATGAACTCCCAAATGGCAAGCTTTAGCTGAACTTGCCTTTAGGTAGTGAGAATTAAAATGGATTTTAAGAGTGGTGAGTTTGCTTGTTGGTTTTTAAAAAGATTTCACTGACAAATAATCCATCATTAAGGAAATTACTTTTCAACTGATTCCACTCTTATGTACACCTCAATTTTATAGTGGAGGAAAGAAAATCTTGCAGGACACAGAATATTGCTCAACTTTTTAATGCTCACACATTTGTTGTGGTAAATCAGACTCCTGCGTCCCTGCCTAAGTTTCCTCTAAGCTGCATGGCCGCGCAGCTGCCTATTAGCCCCATGCAGGGGCTCAGGGCTGCAGCAGGGAAAGGCACCCCTCCATCCGCCTGCCCCAGCATGGACCCGCTGGAGCTGCCATGGCCAGGGCACCTCTCCCCCAGCTGCTGTGGCGAGAGAGGGGAAGTCCTCTCTTCCACTGCAGCCCCAGGGCAGCCTGCACCCCAAACTCCTCATTGCTGGTCCCACCCCAGAGCCCACACCCAACCCTCTGCCCCAGCCCTGAGCTCCTTCCTGTACCCCAAACCCTTCATCCCCATCCCAGAGCCCTCACCCCTAGCCAGAGCCCTCACCCTCTGCCCCAGCCCTGAGAACCCACCATATGAATTGTTATGTGCACCAATATGAAAGTGATGTCTTCACACATCACCTACAAATTGGTGCGCATAACAAAATTCATTCCGCACATGGACATAAAAAAAATTAGAGGGATCCCTGGTCCCCGCCTACAATCATGGTATAGCTTTCCAACCATGAAATTAAATAACCTCACAGGAAGAGTTTAGGGATAGCCACACCAATTATTTCCATGGTAACAAATGTACTTCAGAAAAGAGAAGTAAAAGACCCTAAAGTGAACTAGAGTAAGCAGCAAAAACAACTGACAGCATGGGCCGCTATAAAGATTAATGTCTCTTGTTGTGGAACATTTCCCTATTTCACTTGGAATTCTGGCATTTATGGATATGTGGCCAATCCAAATGTGTCTCATTGAGTGATTTACAGCACACAGCATCACCTCTTGTTCACATAGCTTATTTTGTTCAGGGTTTTTCCTTTTTTTAAGTCCGCTTTTTCCCTTTTGAATTGCATTAGTTACTACGACAAAGGATGTCATTGGTCTGGAAATTAGTAAACTCAACCCATAATGCACTACTCTGATGGGGTACACTTACCTGGCACAATCACCCCCTTTCTCAGTTCATGTGCTTGCACCCTCACTCACTCTCTCTCTCTGTGTGTTTGTGGTGGGTCTTCACTGACTCAGCCCTCTGGCCAAGTCATATACTGTCTGAGGTAAAAGCAAAGCAAACTCCTTCCAGGGTACAAGTCTAACAGAGGCCTCTCTCAGTGCCCTCTGTAATGTCTCTCAAGTTGTACCTGCTCTGGTATACAGTGTTGCCCCAGGGCTCCTTCACTGGAGGTAGTGTTTTTGCCCTCCTAGGGCCTTTCTGGCCCCAGCTCTTCAGCTGGGCCACTAAAAAAGTTCAGTTTCCCTTCTGGGGTATATCAAAGTCCAGGCCACTTTCCCAATGGCTGGTGAGTGGGACCCAGTCAGCCCTCTACTCCGGATCCTAGCCCAGGGACCCTATAGATAGCAGCCATGACATGTCCCTTTATCTAACCCACACTGCTACTCTAATTTCCTAGGCCACTTCCCTGTGGCTCCAGCACATTCTTCACCTTTACCCAAGGGCCTCATCCTGGTGGAGTCCCAGAAGCCAGCCTGGAGATCCTTCATGTTCCCCTCAGCCTCTACCAGCATTTCTCTGTCCAAGGTCCTGTAGCACCCTCAGCAGCCAGACACACCATCTGTTAACCTCCAGGTCTAGTAAAGAACTGATTTTATACTAGCCTACTGGGCCAGGATTGGCTGCTCGCCACACAGCCACTCTAGGGACAACTCTACTGTCCTTTTCTGGGGCAGGGGGTGGCAGGGCCACGAGGCCACCAGCAGTGGGCCTCCGGATCTAATCCATCCCCGTCACAACTATGAAAACAATTTAGAGAATAGTTTGAAATTTACATTATGGGGGCTTATAAATATGCCCCTGGCTGCAGCGGAACCAATATGGCAAGATGAAGGAAACCCTTGCAGTTAGGGTATGCAGGATGAGGGTTTGTAGTGCACCAGAAAGGGGACTTGGGAGTGGGACCAACTCCCTATGGGGAACAGGACCTGCAAGTACCTGTTGAGTGATTCCAAGGTGGCTGAGACTGGGCCTGCAACAGTGACTCTAGAATCTGAGGGATTGAGTTCTGTTTCCACACCCATAGGACACCCTTGCACTACCTTTGTTTAGTCCGATTTGTCACAAACTTGGAGATTTCCCTCATGATGTGGGGAAATACAGGATTTAGGATTTGCAGCCTCACAGATGCAGTCTGTGTAAGCAATGAGACATTATGAAATCATGGCAGTGATGACAAAGTTAAAAGTGGAAGATGTCTTCCATTCTAAACCTGATTTTGGAACCCTCACCAACATTTTTGGGGGGCAAAAAAGCCTCCATTCTTCCTAAAATTTGTCATTAGTCTTTGTCCACAAGCCAACTCTGTTGTTTGTTTAAAGAAAGTGTGAGGTTAATTGGAGAAGCCAATTTAGAATTATGGGATTCTGGCTAACGTGATGACTTTTCACTTTTTGATATTTATGCTTTTGACACACTTTTAACTCAAAGAGCAATGTAAAATGAAAACTTGTTTTATATATTAACCCTTATGAAAAATATTACATTGGAATATTTTTGCCAAGCTGGAATATAAAGGTTTTTAGTTATTAGAGGATGATTTTTTTAATACCAGGGAGGCATGTGAAGAATTTTGCATGTGTCATAACATCCTTGAGAGGTTGGGTAGCTGTTGCAAAGTCTATTGCCTCTAATCTAAGTTTGTGGTGTTTATTTTTTAAAAATCTCTAGCATTTTTTGTTGTGAAGATAGCCTTATAGACAATTATTAGGGGTCCCATCCTTCACATATTTGTTTTGGTAAGTTTGAAACCCATTTTCCAAGCTATTTAATTTAAACATTCCTATTGACATGTTTAATAATTACAAAATTTGTTCATGATAGTAAATGGCAGATGTAATACACTTGAATTTTAATAAAGCATTTGATATGTCTCTGTTCAACTTATTTATTCAAGGAGACCTGGTTAGCAAATTGTCTGAGCATTTGGACTGATAACAAGCAGCAGAATTTGAAGTAAGAAACGGAACACTCTATAACACTTTCTTCCCAGCACATAAGGGAAGCTATGGAGGTTAAGTCAGTGGAACAAATCAGATAGTTCCTGTGATAGAGATGGGAATTTCCTGGACAAAGCTTATTGAATTAAGTTAAAGTATCTAAGGAGCATATTTTATTAAAAATGTAAATGTTTGTGTTATTGTATGTGACCTGTCCAGGAGACATGACTAATATAAACCTTGGGAAGGGTTATAAGCTTCAAAGGACTCTATTAAAACAATGAGCTAAGACAAAAACATACTGTTAGTTGAGTTGATTTCCTAGGAAATAAATGGGAGAAGGGGAATGCAAATACTCATCTATGGACTTGATCTTTTGTGGGGCAGGGACTTTTGTCTATGAATTATCTATTCCCAGGATCAAGAGGCCCAAACAGCA
The DNA here is from genome assembly GCF_011386835.1 of Chrysemys picta bellii. NCBI lineage: Eukaryota > Metazoa > Chordata > Testudines > Emydidae > Chrysemys > Chrysemys picta. The sequence continues at coordinate 85,040,455 of NC_088791.1, read as the reverse complement.
TAAAGGAGTAACTCACAGTTGAATACATTTTCTTGTTCTGAGTACAAGTGGTTATGAACTTGTAACCACAGGAAAAGCCCTTGGTGGGGTGCAAAGGGCGGTTCACTGGCCAGGGCCCAGGCTGGAGTTGGGGTGATCTGTGGCAAGCTTATGAGCATGCTTGGAAGTTCTTTTATTCTTTCTATATGTAATACTTTTACTCGCTAATGCTTTTACCTTAAGAATGAATGTCCTTGCTTAGAAAGAGCTGTGTGGTAACTTAACTGTGACAATATGCTACTGTGTACTATCTCTGAGGAGAAAACTAAAGCAGGCCTGCTTAGTCTGATTTGCTGGGAATTTCACAGTGTATGGAGGGAGCTGTGCAGCCTGGAAATACTCCAATCAGGAGGGAGAGAGACACGTGTCTCCACCCAAGAGAGGTGACGGGGTAAGGGAACTTGACGCCTGAGAGCTGGTGCTCTGACTGTACCACGGAGATGGAATACAAGTGCCCTGACCTGTAACAGTCCCCTCCCCTCTCAATCACCACTTTTTTCCACCTGAAATTTACCCTAAAAAATTTACCCATATATTTTTTGCTTCCCGTAATAGCAACGGGATAGGTACGTTCGGAGTCCCAGAGTTCACGAGGGCCACTAAACTTAGGACGACACCCATAAAAGTTGCTGTCAGAAATAGCAGTGCTAGGTTGATACATTTAGACAAAGAATTTGAAGGCTCTTTAAATAAGAGTCGGTACCTTAATTTTTGGGTGTAGAACTTGAGTCACCCTAAAGACATCTGATTTTCAGAAAGTATGGGGCATTCACCCTCTGATGATCAAACATATTTAAAACATCCCAAAAGTTGGATGCTCAAAAACAACTCCCACCCCAAAAGTCAAAATCACTAGTCACTTTTGAAAATGTTAGCATTAATTAGTACAGTGGTTCTTCGCAGGAGATTTGGTAACAAGATGTTAATAATTAGGTAGAGGGCTATTAGAAGAGTTCTTCCAGAGCTGTAAAAATATTCCAGCAACCAATTATTAGTATTAATACAAAAGCTTGATGGAATATATATATATTCCATCAAGCTTTTGTAACCTTATATTATATGTTATAATGGATTTATATTATATATAACCTTAAGGCAATATGTCCAAGTCTCCCTTTAGAGAAGAACTGCAATTGTTACAAATTAAATTTGTCTTCACCAGTTGATTAAAGTAGTTTTAATGAGGAGAGAAGCTGCTAACAGAAAGAAAACTATCAGGTAAGAAATTTCTCATTCTGCTGCAGAGCTTCTCTCCTCTTTCATCACTAATGGAAAGTAGCAAGAAGTGAACCTCAGAAACTGGAAGGGAAAGGAGAATGCCAAGTTTTTATTATTATTATTATTATAGTAAAATAATAGGTAGGAAAGGAAGTTCTCCCCCAAACTATCATGTAAAGCACGAGCTTTGTTATTTAAGGAATTATTTGGGAACCAATCCAGTAGCATCTTCCTATCATAGGATGCTTCTGCAGCAGAATGGAAACCTATCTTCCAAGTCTTCCTCTACACTTTTCTTCACAAAGTCAATTGGGAGTTTTGCAGCAGGAGCCTTGACTTCTCCTGTTAATACCTTCCCAGATACCTACCATGCTAACTGGTACAGGATTTTAACAGATTGCCTACAGCCCCAGAGACTCTGCATTTTGGATAATATGAGGTGAATAGAATACAATTGGCATGTGTACTCCATATTCTTGAGATTTATCTTTACAGCACTAGGAATGCTCATTTACGCCACATCCCTTGGACTGGAACAAAAGGACAGGAAAATTATTTCCCCAAAAGTTGTAAAAAGGTTTCTGGAGCTATAAAAATAACCTTTTCTTGGGTCTAGAGGAACTAATTACAAACCCTGTCTTTTGGAGGTGCTGGCTTGTCTAATCTATCATTCCAATTAGGCTTGACAACTGATGAGATTCAGTCAGAAAGCCCACTGTGCCTGCCTAAAGAATGCCACTAGGGCTAGTACCCGCTTTTCTATGGTGTGTGGTCAAAGGACTCCAATCAATGCTCCTGGAGAAATTCTAATGTAGCTGAGATCACCAGAACTTTGTGATTATTATTACTGGTATAATGGTAGGTGTCTAGAGGATAGGACCTCGTTGTGCTGGGCACCATACCAACAAAGAGACAGTCCTTGCCCTGAAGAAATTAGTTTCCTTCACACTATAATTTGACCAGAACCAGAATGAATGAATGAGAGTTCCTGTTTGATTTCTGTCTGGACACTAAAAAGTATTGATAGACTGTTAACTGTAGGTTACCCAGGTTCAGATGAAGGAGGCTCTGCTTCTGGAGGTCAGATATTTTCTGAAGGTGTAATGGAGTTTCCTTGGTTATATCAAGTCTGAAGTGCTTTCTGGGGCAGTGGAAGATTGAGAAAACCTCCGCTCTTCCTTTCTCTCTTTTCCTGTATGCTTCATATGAACCTTCTTGAAAAGCAACAGATTCTTCTCTGCCCTGGACATTATTTCAGTGGCCCTGGAAAAGCTTTGATCTCTGGTTACTCCCTGGTTTTGGAAGGATATAAACACTTATCCCTCAATCATAAGCCACCCTCTAATGGGAGGTAGGAGACCTCCCCTGTGAGTACCATAACTGCCCACGAGATGGGTTTTTGCACCTTCTTCTGAAATAACTGGTACTGACCACAGTCATAGATATGATACTGGATTTGATGTCTACAATGGTTCAGATCAATGATCCATGTCTTTGTTTTTGTTTAGACACGCTACTGATAGGGTTGTCAAAATGAGCTAAAGGATGTGTACTCAGTGTTTTTGGTATGCTCCCAGCAATGCTTGTTTCCACAGTGAGTATGCAAGGGTCTAGGAGTGAAAGTGGCTTGGCTGTCAGCATGTTGTTTAGACATACCTCCCACAAAGGGGTATTTGGATGTGTCCAGGGAATGACATCTAGTTTTGCATTCCCATTAGTTCCATGTCGCAAAAGGAATTTCTGCTGGCACATTTTGAAAACTGCACTTGGGGGTTGACCCAATGCCCCAGTAATTAAAGCTGCTGGAGATGAGTGGCTATGGATGGCAACTACTGGGAAATGGTTGATGCTGTGAAGTTTGGGATTTTTGCCAGTCTGTACCATGGTGGTAAAATTCTGGCCAGAGCCTTGCCTGTGTTGAGTCTGGATGAGCAATTATATGCATTGGGTTCAAATGTTCTTGATTTTGAAAAACTGGTATGAATCATTTCCAGCAGCTGTCCAATTAAGAAGGGGTCTGTGGACAAGGAACTAATTTGTATGTTGTCCAGATGTATAACTCGCAAGAGAAGGTTACTTACCTTAACTGGAGGTTCTTTGAGGTGTGTGTTCCTTATCTGTATTCCACTGAGGGCTACGCATATGCACCATGTGCCTGGAGTGGGAACTTTTCAAAGTATTGCTTATTGGTCTGTGCATGTGCCCTTGTATTGCCTTGCAGTTTTGCAGAGGCTATAAAGAGTGGGATGGATCAACTGCATTGCCAGTTCCTTCTCCACTGCAGCCCTATAGAGCCGCAGCAGAGGGGAAGGAGGGTGGGAAGTGGAATACAGATAGGGACCACACATCTTGAAGAACCTCCAGTTACAGGTAAGTAACCTTTCCTTCTTCTTCAAGTGATGGTCTCTATTGTATTCCACTGAAGGTGATTGACAAGCAGTACCTAGATAGGAGAAGGGTGCAAGGAAGATGGCAGAACTGTAGAACAGAGGATTGTAGCACTGAATGAGGTGTCAGTTGCAGAATCATGTACTAGAGAATAGTTAGAGGAAAAGGTGTGTACCAAACTCTACATGGCCGCCTTACATATGTCTGCAAGGAGCATGCTGCAGAGCGCAGCTATGGTTGATGCTTGCATTCTAGTGGAATGGGCTTGTATCCCATCGAGTGGGGAGCATCCTGATAAGTGATAGCAGCGTGTAATGCAGCCTGAGACCCACTTAGAGATTCTCTGGATGGAAATGGCCTATCCTTTAATTCTCTCCACTATGGCAACAAAGAGCCTGGAAGACTTCCGCAACAGCTTTGTCCTTTATAGGTGAAATGCCAGGGCCCTATGCACATTGAGGGAATGAAGCCACCATTCCTTGTTTGAGGCGTGTGGTTTTGTAAAGAAGGTAGGCAGATATATGGGTTGGTTGAGGTGAAAATGGGAAACTGCCTTTGGCAGAAACTTGGGATGCAGGTGCAGTGACATCTTGTCCTTATGGTGAAAGGGGGGTTGCCACATCTCCCAGCTCACCAATCCTCCTCGTTGAGGTAATGGCAACAAGGAAAGCAACCTTCATGGAAAAGGGGAGGGGGGGCAGGAGGCCAGCAATTCAAAGGAAGAGTTAATTAAAGAGGTAAGGACTAGGAGGAGGGCCCATTGGGGAGCAATACATTGAATTGGTGGATATTATGTAAAAGGCTCTCCCAGAATCAGGTGGTAAAGGGTTGGGTAAAAATCAAATGTCCTTCCACCGGAGGATGGAAAGCACTAATGGTGGCTGGATGCACTCTGACTGAGCTGAGAGCAAGTCCTGAGGTTTTCAGGTGGAGGAAGTAGTCTAAGAGCATGGAGATGCCCACAATTGGGGACAAGACCTTGCTTTTGGGCCCAGGGGGTGAAGCATGCCCCTTTGGCCTAATAGAATTGCCTTGTGGAATCCTTTTGGCTACTACAGAGGACCTGCCAATGAACACTCTCATGTTAATGGAGGTGTCTATCCAAAAACCATGCCGTCCATGGATCTGGGTGCCGTTGTGTTGTGTCAGCAGTTCTGGAAATGTCTGGAGCAGGAGTGGAGGCAGTTTTGACATGTGGAGAAGAGGGAACCAGAATCCGCAAGGCCAATATGGAGCGATCAGAATGGCCATCACTCTCTCCTGCTGGAGTTTGTGGACGACATGAGGTAGGAGTATGGGGGAGAAGAGGAAGGCATAGTTCATCCAGTCTGACCAATCGATGACCAGAGCATTGCCCAGTAGGTAGGCACCACGTCCTCCCCTGGAACAATATTGGTGTTGGTGTGTGATGCAAAGAGGTATCTGATTGGTGTACCCCAAGATATCAGCTATTATCATGTCGTGCAACTCCCATCTGTGATCAATTGCAAAGTTCCTGCTGAGAGAATCTATGATCACATTCTGTGCTAGGCAGATAGGCTGTTGCCAAAAGGATATGATGTGCGATGCACCATCCCCAGAGGCGAATTGCCTCCATAAACAGTGCTGGGGACCTTGTGCCCCCTTATTTGTTCATGTAACATACTGTGGCAATAGCAGACAGCTGGTAAGAACACGTGGAATGCTTTGCATACTACACAAAGTTTGTGTGTGTTTACGTGCATCCTGGTCTCTCCTGTGGTCCAGGTGCCTTGTGTCATGTGCTCATCAATGTGAACTTCCCAGTCTGAGAGTGATGTGTCTGTTATGACTGTCATGGTCAGTTAGGATGGGAGGAATGAAATTCCAGAGCAGATTTCTAGCAGGTTGTCCACCACCAAAGAGATGACCTCTAGTGGAATACTGAGTATGGTGTCCATGGATTGGTGCATAGGAGAATAGACTCTTTGCAGCCATAGCTTAGACAGCAAAGGTGCAGGCGGGCAAAGGGCATGACATATGTGCATGCCGCCATTTGCCCTAGGATGGAGAGGCAGGTTCCTGGCTGAGACCAAAGGGTTGGAGGTTACCAGGGCGATTTGGTCCAGTAGGGTCTGGAATCTGTCCTGTGCCAGATAAGCTCGTGGGGTCACATCGATGCAAACTCCTATGCATTTCAGGAACCAAGTAGGGTTCAAAGTTGATTTTTTGATGTTGATGCTTACTCCTAGGGAAGAGAGGATTAGAAACTGGGACATCAATGCTTGAGCTTCCTCTTTGGACCGCAGTTAGATAGGGTTTCTTCTTAAGTTACAGGAAGAACAGACTTCCACATTCTCTCAGCCAGCTCCAAACCTCCTGGTGAGTCTCAGGGTCTCTCAAAGAGCTTCTCCCAGGTCTGACTCACCCTATTTAAATTGTTTTTGACTCCCCCCTAGGACAGCCATTAGACTTTGACATTGTCTCTTAACTCATTCAGGCATAATGCCTTGAAATCACTGGTCTTGTGACTATCTCACCAGTGGGTGAATACTGTCTGATCTCTTCTTCCAGGGGTCCTCAAACTTCATTGCATTGAGATCCCCTTCTGACAACAAAAATTACTATGTGAGCGGGAGCGTGTGTGGGGGCAAGCCCGAGCTCTGCTGCCCCAGGCTAAAGCACTCAGGATTCAGCTTCAGCCCTGGGTCCCATGGAGTCGAACGCTGGCCCTGGGGCTGCAATGCACTTCAGGGTCCCGACCCACAGTTTGAGAACATGAATATAAACATAAATCATATTTTGGGACATAGATTAATAATCCTTATTGAGATCCCAGTCATCTGTCACAGGCCCCAATTCTGATTTCACTTATTCCATTGAAGTCAATGCAGCTAGAACTGGTCAGTCTGAGGACCTAGAATATATTTTTTTAAAACCCTACTGTAACAGTGATTATTTCAACTTAGATTTCAGACTGTTCACAATGTTTGGCTTACTAGTATTGTAACTTTTTTAGCTATAAAACAGTTGTCATTTGAATGGTATAGTAATTATGTAAGATTAAATGGGTGGCCTTTCATTGTGCTAAAGGTATCTTCTCTGCATCTGTACAGCTTGCTAGTCCTACTGATCCAATGCACATTTTTTTCTAGTAAGATAGAATTTGTGGCTCTAATTTCTGGTCAAAGTTGTCATCTTTCATATAGTTAATAACTGGGACAAAATGCAGTCAAATTGTCCTCTTGTTTTCTAGCATGCCTCCTCAGATAGATAGCTTGGCTCCAAGCCTTGGAACCATTATTTCATCATGAGTGGCGATGGTCACCAAATCACCGTGATTTTGCCTTTATAAGTAAAAGATACATGCATTTTTACATGAATCCACCACTACCAGAGTTTGTGGGTTCATGAGGCTGAATATGTATTTTTACACTGCTGTTGAAATAACTTCCTACATTTGAGATTGCCCACAGTGCAAGGGGCATATCACCTTTTCTGAGAGTTTATTATATTTGACATTATATAGAATACATTTCATAGAGAATATAAAAAGGCTAATTTTACATTTACAATTGTTTTAACATCTTAACAGGTTTCCTTTTTCCAAGTGTAAATTTTGGTCTACCATCGATAGCTGCTTAGTACTGACTATTCTTAATTACAAAATATCATCATTTAATAATTTTTATTCCTGAGATGAAATTCTACTTCATGCTATTATTGAAACAAAAATATTTTAGAATAATGTAGTATAAACATACATTTGGCCCCAAACTGAATGTTCACCCTCTTTTCCCCAAACATCCAACAAATGATTATGAAGTACATTCTACAGTTCAAATATTCTGAGAAATATTATCCTTAAAATATAGTGGACAGCCTCTTGGAAAAGTAGTACTGGTTTGCTTCTTAACAGGTGTCAAATATATTTAATCAATGATCCTGCCTTTTTAAGTAAAATCTTTTTAAAAGACTATCACATTTCTTAGCACTGTCAAAAAAAATTCAGTCTGACACCAAGCCCATTTTAAAAATGCATATATATTATATACACGCCTGATATATACTGTATTTTCTGGCGTATAAGACTACTTTTTAACCCAGGAAAATCTTCTCAAAAGTTGGGGGTCGTCTTATACGCCGGGTGTCGTCTTATAGGGCGGGTGCTGAAACTTCCGAGCCGGACTGGAGAATCTGCGGTCGCCGCATATGGTGGGGGGAGCTCAAAAACGGCCGCGGCCACATCCCCGCCCGATGACGAGGTGAGGGGGCGCCTCACCGGGAAGGTGTAAGTGAAGGGCGGAGCAAGCTGCAGGCGTCCGGGACGCCCGGGGTATGGAAAAAAGAGATAGAGCGGCGCTGTGCCCAGAAAAACACGCCTCTTTCACCCGTCTGGCCCGCCCTTGTATCCTATTACCGTACCTCCTTCTCCGCCTCTCAGATCTCGCTCCTGAGGACTGCAGTGAAGCGGCGCAGGCGCGCATGTGCGAGATCTGAGAGGCAGAGAAGGAGGTAATAGGATACAAGGCGGGCCAGACGGGTGAAAGAGGCGTGTTTGCGCTACCGCTCTGATAGTCTTGGAGACAGGGAGGGCTGGGCAGGCAGGGAGAGCTGACCAATCCAAGCAGGCTTTGTATACAACAACCAGCCAATCGCCGGTAAGGTACATCGCTTGCCATGATTGGCTGGTTGTTGTATACGGGGTACCACATACAGTACAGCACCAGTATCTGTACCTGTTCATACAGTATAGCACCAGTACATACAGTACAGTATACAAATGTCCAACAGTCAAAACCCCATCATGGCTCCACCAGCAAGAAGAAAGAAATATGAAGCCAGTTTCAAACTTAAAGTGGTAAACTTTGCCATGGAACATAATAACTGCGCTGCTGCAAGCCAATATGGAGTAACAGAAAAGATGGTTCGGGACTGGAAAGCAAATGAAAAAGCATTAAAGAGTATGCCAAGGGGTAAGTGTGCATTAAGAAGAGGCACTCCACATTGGCCAGAACTCGAAAAACATGTAGCAGACATGGTGAATGAGCATCGCCAAAACGGTTATGTAGTGACACGAAATAAAATACATTTGTTTGCACTTCAGTGGGCCAAATCTAACCCAGATCACAGCAACAGATTTAAGGCCACTGTATCCTGGTGTACTAGATTCATGGGAAGGCATAATATGGTACTGAGGCAAAAGATGAAAATTGCCCCCAAATTACCTGCAGATCTTGATAGCAAAGTAAATAGTTTCCATCGATACGTAATACAACAGCGCACTAAACATGGCTATGCGTTAAGTAGTATTGGAAATATGGATGAAACTCCAATGAATTTTGATATGGTTGGAAATAAAACTGTCCATCAAAAAGGTGAAAAAACAATTTTAATTAAAACAACAGGACATGAGAAGTCCAGTTTTACAGTGGTACTAGGATGCACAGCTGATGGCGCCAAACTGAGACCAATGATTATTTTTAAAAGAAAAACAATGCCGAAATTCAAGTTCCCTGTTGGTTGTTTTGTACATGTGAATGAAAAAGGCTGGATGGATGAAGAAGGGGTAAAGCTATGGCTTGATAATGTATGGAGCAGGCGACCAGGTGGACTTATTCAAAAATGTAGTCTACTGGTGTGGGATATGTTCAGGGCTCATTTAACTCCCAGCACCAAGCAAATGCTTGCAAGACTAAACACAGATGCGGCAGTTATTCCTGCAGGATTGACATCGTTGGTACAGCCACTGGATGTGTGCCTAAACAAGCCATTTAAAGATCGCATTCAAGAACAGTGGAATGAATGGATGGTTAGCGGCGAAAAGTCATTCACAAAAGGAGGAAACATGCGTGCTCCACAGTTGGATGTTTTGTGCAAGTTTGTCATAAAAGCCTGGAATGATATTGATGCAGAAACAGTAATCAAGTCTTTCAAGAAGTGTGGCATATCAAATTCATTAGATGGTATGGAGGACGACTACTTGTGGCAAGATGAAGAGGAAGCCGAAGCTGAGACCACACCATCTGATACGGAATTCGATCCATACGATGACTGCCTTACAAATGTATCACAAGATGTCATTGATGTACTTATGATATCAGATGACGAACAGAAGGATTTTGAAGACTTTTAAAGGGAAACTGTCACGCCAGCAAAACCTGTAAAAATACCGTAGCTTGCAGTTATGATGGGCGTTGCTAACTCGCCAGGGACTTGCCCGGCACTTGGGGCTTGTCTATACTTACGCGCTGGTTCGGCGGCAGGCAATCGAACTTCTGGGTTCGATTTATTGCGTCTAATCTGGACGCGATAAATCGAACTCAGAAGTGCTCCCCATCGACTCCGGTAATCCTGCTCGCCGCGAGGAGTACGCGGAGTCGACGGGGGAGCCTGCCTGCCGGGTCTGGACCGCGGTAAGTTCGAACGAAGGTACGTCGACTTCAGCTACGTTATTCACGTAGCTGAAGTTGCGTACCTTAGTTCGATTTGGGGGTTTAGTGTAGACCAAGCCTTGCTCTCTCTCTCTTGTTTGTTATCTTCCTCCTCTCATCATCAGTTCCAGTTTGGTTGACAGCTTAGAAAACAAACAGCATGGCAGCTCCCATGGGTTTATTGTCTTATCCTTCCTTTCAGCTTTAGAGTGAATTAGGAAAAGTTTAATCCACTTGCACTGTTTTATGTTTACATGTTTGATGACAAACAGCCTTATGTTTATAAGTGACAGTTTTCCTGCTAAGTACCTGCATGTCATAAGCATTTGAATTAAAATTACCATATTGAAATCAAATCTGATGTTTTTTTAATTTTTTTTTGGTGTGCGTTGGAAGAGGGGTAGTCTTATACGGCGAGTATATCCCAAACTCTATATTTTAACTGGAAAAGTTGGGGGTCGTCTTATACGCCCAGTCGTCTTATACGCCGGAAAATACGGTAGGTCAAATTCCAGAATCCAGGTTCCCAGATAGGAAATACTCATCCTAAAAATCTATCTTGCTATAACCCAAGACAAGGGGGAAAAAATTAAACTGTTTATTTTTCGAAGAGGGAGGGAAGAGGAAGCATATATGAGTCTAGGAAATGACTGCACAGGAGGGAGGAGAGTCCAAGATCCCAGACTCACCAGTACTTGAGAAGGGGAGTAGAAAACATGCACTCTGCCTTTCCCAAAAACATTTATTTGAAAGTGCTCTACAGCAACAGCCATCGATCCTGTCATAATTGTACTCATTTCTAAGTCAGATATATCTATTACTCCAGAATCACATGGTACAAATGGAACATTTCCATAAACACCAATTCGTTTAGATGGCTGCCACATTCAAAAGTAGAGGGAGATACTGCAAAGCTCAACTCAACAAGGGATTCCAAGGAGGGATTCAATGAGACTTCTGGAGCTTAGAAACTTCCATAAGACATGGCCCATCCCTAGTTTGCAGTCTTCTTCCTGACTCATACACACTTCTGCATCATTATTCAAAAAAAGGGTTACCAGAAGTGCTTTGTTCTAAGAGTTAAAATAAAAGAATTTTATTTTAAAATACAGTTCAGATCTGTGTACAAGTAAAATGTGCTATTTGCCCCCCTAGGGGCTATCAGGATTGCTGGAGTGTCTCTGCCAGTCACCAGTGCCACATTAATCCTGAGATAAGGAAACAAGCCTCAGGACAAAAGTCAAAACCTTTTCTTCTTCAATCACTGTTGTTGCGATGTCCTTTGTTCAGAAGCTCAGAAGTTTACCCAAGGTTCTGAATAAAAAAGAAGTCTTGGTGACATCTGCAGACAAATACTCAGGATGCTTTTTCAATTCCCTGCTATTTTATGGCCATTGTGGTGTGAAAGCCTTGGGAACAGAGTCTGGACATGTTTGGGTGCTACATCAGTTTAACAATGCATGCTGTAGAACTGTGAAAGATTTGCCATACTTTTAACCACCATCTTTTTCACAAGTTTGTGGCTAGTATTTTGAGTGTCAGAAATTGCTTACTCATTCTACAAACTTACAAAAGCTTTACAAAATACTGTTATCTGTACATTATTTGCATTAAATTACTAAAAATAAGTTTAATGTATTCTGCTTCCTTGAATTCAACTCAATATAGAAACACTTTTTTAAAGCTCTTTTGAACATAGTAGCAATAAACTACAAACTGATATTCAAGTCCTGATCATAATGTTGAAGGTTACACCAATATTATTCAATTTTTTACAAGAAACAAATAATTAATTAGCTTGTAAAAAAATACAGGAACCGCTCCCTTATGCTTCCTTCTTTTAAAAAAATCACATTAAAGATGGTGACAAGATTCAAATAGTTTTCTTGCATGTTTCATACTTTGCAATGTATTATTTTAATTAAGTGACAGACGTTTTGTTATGGCTTTTTCATTTATTGGAAGAATGCCATGCTGGAGATAAACATTGCATGTTGTAGCTAATGAACTCTGTGTTCTCAGTATTTTCTTTTTTGAAATCTTCTTTTCAATTGGAACATCATGTAATGGTTGTGGGTATCTTAAGATCTTCAGAACATCATCTGCAAAAGGCACTTGTAGCAGACCCTGATCAGCCCTTGCTGAGGCAACACTTTCACTGGTGTGATTGTGGGCGAAACCCTGGCCCCAATGAAGTTAGTGGCAAAACTCCCATTGACTTCAACGGGGCCAGGATTTCACTTCAGATATTTTGCCTCACTAAGAACTGCAAGAATAGGCCTGGCAGTGTTATACTGCTGGACTAACAGTACTGGCATGACACATGCAGCCATGTTAGCTTATAGCTAAGACAAATGAATTAATTTGGTATTCAGCATGGCCAAAAGAAAGTTACAGTAGTGGTAAAGTACTACTGGTTAAGTGTTTTCAATCAGAACATTTCTAAGGCTACAAGTTATATTCAATGAAACTGGATAAGTTATCAATATGCCATTAAATTATGTAAATATTCAGACTTATGTAAGTGAAAGCATTCTAGTTTACACAACTAAATTTTAACAAAAACTCATCCTAAAATTTAACATTTATAACTGGGAGGAGGGAAGGGAGAGGAAGAATCAGTGGCAAAAGAGTAAAAACCATTACAAAAAAAAAAAAAACCAAACCCACAAGCAAGAGGATATCACATTCATTAATATTTCCAAGACTGAACCCAAGTTTTGCTCCATATAGGAAAAGTTTTGAGTTATTCATAACTGCATGTTAATCAGATAATTACTAGTAGATTCCCTGTTTTTTCCAGCTATGCAGAAACAAAACTCCAAAATGTCATACTGAAAACAATATGGTTTTTCACAAAAATAGTCGAAATTCTGAAGCTAAAAAGACTGCTGCTGACAAAAGTGTAAAATAATGCGTCAGTCTACATAGTTCTGACAGTAGGTATATATAAAAAATTCTTATGGAAAATACATTTGTCCTGTTTCCTTTTCATTTATAAAAGGCACTTCGTGGACAGCTAAAGATCTGATAAAATACTTATCCTGTTAGCTTTCCTGTTAGACAACACATGTATTTCAAGTCAGTTTACCATAAAGATATGAACACATTCTTTACAGCCGTTATTAGTGCAGATTTATCTCTGTTAAAAATTTTACAGTTAAGTATTGTGTCTTATAACATTTATTTAAAAGAAGAGGTTTTCTGAGTTCAAGAAAACAATACTGGTCTTCATACACGACTTCAGTGTTCGGTAGATGACATCTTGAAGGTTAAAGTACAAAATTCAAGAAATGCCAAGAAAATAAGCTCTGTGTGGACCTTTCAGAAGTGGGTCCTTAGTCTTTTGTTTTCCTCTCGTAGTCTCTCAATTTCAGCTACTAAGCTTTCATTTACAGAGTATCTTCCAAGCAAGGCATGCATTTCATTCTAGAGAAAAGAGAAAAACCCTCTTAGCAACAGCTAAAGTTTACTTTTCAAATTTTGTTCTCTGCAGTTTCCTCTTTTGAACAGATGAAAATTAATATAAACAACAACCTGAGAATATACTGTATCTTTTTCACAAAGGAATAAAAAAAAAAAAAAAAAAAACTTTTGATAAGTTACTAACATGACTTTTTTTTGTTGTGTACTGCACTCCCGTCATTAATTCCTTATTCTTTAATGGATATTTTATCAAAGTACGCTTTTGTCCCAGTTTTAAGAAGGGGAATATATTTTTCAATTTCCACTAAAAGAAGCATGACCAATGCTGGATACTAAAGATTTTTTATGTAGGCCAAATAGCAGAAAAATCTTAAAATAATTTATAGATTAGCTTAATTTCAAAAACAACAGATTAAAGACTTTCAATTTCTTAAGGTATTTCCTTACTCCATTTCAGCATGTAAACAACCCATTCAATTATTAGCTGATTCTTCTGCTTAAACTACCAAACCACAAGCAAAAAACCCAAAGATGATGTGTGCATTTTCTTCTCATTTTTGTTATAAAACCCAAGATTTGTAATGTTGGGTGATTTCAAATTATATTTTGCATCATAGTTTTGTTTTAATGAGTATGTTCTACAAGTTCCAGGATCTCTATCAGCACTCAGATGCTAGAATTATCACAGCAACAACTAATGCAGATACAGTGTCCTATTGTAATGGTTGTTAAAAGGAAATTCTATTGCCAAGGTAACTAACAATATTTATTTAGTTTTACCCTTGTCCTTCCTCTCTTCTTCTCCCTCTAGTCTGTTTTTTTACTTTCATTTATTGGAGCCATATCTGTGTTAAGGCCCAAATCTTGCAATTTATTGTGCCTGTGCTGAGACCCATGGCAGTCGCTGGAGCTTCATACATGCCCAGATATCTGCTCACATGAATCCATTAGCTGGATCTAGCCTAACAGAGTGAGATCATCAGGGCTATTCTGGCACCTCAAACAAATACTCCCTTGAGCATCTAAAATAAAATAATCATCATGTGCTCCACACTCCAAGTTGCTCTTTCTGTCTTCCCACCCTGCTCCAGTATAAAGATGGCCCCACCTACACACAGTTTTCTTGTATGACACCCACTCTCACATGATCACAAGTGGAGTCTCTCCCCCATGGTTAGGGAGTTTCTTTTTGTCCATGACTCCAAACACCAGAGAAAACATAACTGGTGTTGGCAAAAACAATCCCTTTCTTCCTCTTCAAAAGATAAGGGGGAGAGACATTGACCTTTCCAAGTTCAATCCTCCCTTCTCCCACATGAAAGGCAGCCTCAAAGCCTGATTGACCATCCTATCCTCCGTAAAAGGGAGGCATTAAACAACAGATTAGTTTCCTTCAAACTCCAAACTGGAGAAGAAACACTGGGGAAGAGGTGAAGGCAGAGAGACATTCTCTCTCAGCCTTACCTTCCTCCCTCATTAACGGAAACATTTGTTTCCCCCTCTGCTCACAGCAAAACCAAAGCATTCAAACTAGAGGTCTGAGAGTCATTTCAAGTTGAGCCCATGTAAGCTCAATAAAAATATAGTTAATGTGAATTCTTTTTAGTGTTTGCACTACAGTAGTTCAGAGTCAATGGTAATCTCATGAGTCCCAGTCCAGTGCTTTCTCTCCATAGGAATATGGACAAGGTAAGAAATAAATAGTTTAAGAACATAAAAAGCAAGTAATCTGATTTTGTTTTAGGATATTAAGTAGGAAGACCATCACCATATGGAGCAGTGTTCTGTGTTATACTGTATAGTTAGCACTAGCTGAGAGCATAAAAATAGGTCTGCTTCTCCTAGCATTCAGCAGAGCCTATAAAAGGGAGGGAGAGAGAAAGAAGAGAAACCAATGATAGTCAATTTCTCTTGTTGGTATCACATGTAACAAAAAGTTATTGGTTAGTTTAATTTACCTTTTGGTAGTCTACTAGATTTCAACAATTCATTTGTTCAGCTTGATACAGATTAATACATATATTAATATGTAGGTGTTTCCCATCCCTTCTCTGTATGTTTTCTATTTAGGTTGTAAGGCATGCATCTAACTTTCAGTTTTATCTGTAAAGCAGCAGGCACCCTTCAGCATTACTTATATACATTTTCATACTGTTCTTTGTACATACCAACTGCATATGGAATTGTTTAATCATCTCCACTTGCAAATTCACAATGTCTCGATGGCATGCTTCTCTGGAAGAAGAAAGGTATCATTTGGGACTTTTTATACTTTATTGTCAATTCCATAAAGACATTAGTTTTCCTCTAGTCCCCCAAACACACACACACACAAAAACCACAAAACCAACTGTCTTATAACACTATGGGATATCCTGGACACAGGAGTAAGGATAATGACTATCCCCACTCCTAACTGGTGCAGAAAGACAAGTAGAATTGTAATAAATCATTCAGGATGGCTCATGTCTCTCGCTACTCCCAAGTTTCTGCAAGAATAGTTCATCTAGTGATTATATGAATCCTTGTTCATAGTCCTAGAAAAAGGATTTTAAGAACAGAACAATACAGAACATTTGAGAGCTTGTCCTCTTTTTGCTAACAGGACCAGGAATGCCAATAGAAATACATTTTTACTTTTAACCAGTGATCCACAGATTGGCCTTTCATCTGATACATCATAGGTTTATCTTAGATTTGTATTATATTTTTAGTGTTCAGTTTGAATGTTAACCTTGTTGGAGGAGAAAAGCCTCCTTCAGTCACACAATACGATGCACAACAATGATGCTCAATAAATGAAAGTCATTCGCCTGTAATTGGAATTAAAGAAGAAGATTTTCAGTACAGGTCCACACTTTTGGAAGGTACCTGCACGCTGCATTATGGTCTGGAACAGTGATTAGGATGGGCCATAGAGACTTTGCCAAGTCCATAGCATATTTCAGGTCAAGTGATGTAAGAAGGCATGACCTCTTTGTCCTCATTTCCTAAGAATCTACAGTAAACTCCAAGAGAGTGGGGAATATGAATCTGTACTGATGATCTATTTGAAGGCCTCCTTTTACTGGCAAGTAATCCCCCCTCCCCAACCCTTCTGAGTAGTGTCAGTACAGATCTTTAACTTGAAAGGTTCTTAATCTTTGGCACTGGGCTCTATCTCTCAGCACAGAGAAGTCCCTCAAATGAGAATTTTGCACTTGGCAACCTGAGAATCTCAGTACTGGCACCTTAATGAATCCACTATTTTTAGTTTACTTGGAGGTGAAATGGATTCTGGGGAGCACTGGTGTAATTCCATCTTTCCTCTCTGAATTTCTAGTCCTTGAAGAATACTCAAAAGAGAGTCCGAGGCAACAGCCTTCCACACCATTCAACCCACCTCAACAGTCAGGCTCTCTTGGCACCAAACTTTGAGGCATCCAGAGTCTGGGATTTTGAGTAAGGTCTCACAATTTATTCTGATTTAGAATTTGTCCTAAAAGCTCTTAGCCTACTCCATACAATATGGATCCGAGCAGTCTCCCAATCGAGGACCCAGCTGATGAACCTTAGGTTTGATGCAAGAAAATGTATTTTACAAATGGGCAATCCTTAAACCTAGGCTCTTTAAAGGGATCTGCCATCCATAGTGAACTGATGAGGTTCATCTTAACAAATTTCCAGAGAAACTCTTTTCTTTAATTAAAAAATTCATAGATAAAAAAACACAAAACAAACAACTCAGAGGATGTTACATGTAATATTGCTAATCCTTTGAAAATATGCAGTATCTTTTAGAGCCAGATTCAAAGCAGCGAGAACACACTGGCCAATTAAACATACTTTGCAGACGCTTTGCATTGTCAGAGCAGCACAAACAGCCAGCGTGTAACACCCCATTTTCCCCAAACCCTCATCCTCCATAGTCCCCTGCACACATGCCACCCCCCCATTTCACCTTCTGATCCCCCAAAATTCCCCTGCATGCATACAAGTATTCCCCCTGTTGAAGAGACATGAATCAATGGGTAGCTTCTGAAAGGTAGTTAGGTTATTGTAATTTTTGCCACTATTTTCATGAATGCACATTACAGGAGCAGCAGAAGAATGATCCTCTTGTTAGGAGAAATCATTCAAAGAACTGTCCTCTTTCAAAATGGCCACCTCCTCTTGTTCACAACAGAAATGATGCCAAGCTGCTCTCTGGCAACACAGAACCCTCTGTGCTGTGAGAAAGCAAAGATTTGCACTGTGCGAAGCAAGTAAATGGAGGCAATGGCCATCGTTTTTAAGGGCAGCCTGCAGCCTTCGTTCCATTGAAAACAATCGGAGATGGCAGCCATTTCCAAAGAGCAGTTATTTGTGAGATTCGCTGTAGTAAAACAATTCTCAACCTTTGCTGAAAGAAACCTTCAGTCATAAAAAAAAAAAAAACCTGGCAAAAATGGTCATTAATCTTAAAAAAAAAAAAAAGTCTTCTAATGCTGCATATTCACGATTTTAAGGAGTTTCGACTATATAGGAAGCTTGATTCTGCATTAGTTATTAAAATCATTAAGGACAAAAGAGAGAGTGACATCAAATGCTAAATGTCTTAAAAGATCCATTTAAGTTAAAATTAACTCAAACTAATAGATTTATCTATACATTCTCAGAAAACATGTACCCAGTAAATGCTGTAATTTTGAAGAGCATATTATGTATTTTTCATAAATAAAGACATTAAGTGTAAAACATTCTACAGTCTTAAGTATGCAACAAGTGTTTCCACACAAAAAAGTTCTATGAACTCAACAAGACTTGAGCATCACCAATGAAGGTACAAAGGGATTCTGACTAATCTCTACCTGTTTGAGGAGTGCTATCCCTAAAATCATTTCCAAACCTGAGCCTGGAAAGCAACATCACAGTGTGATTCTGCTATTCCAATTGATGCTACTGTGGGTTGTTTTTTTTTTCTGTTCCACAAACAACTAATTACATTTCATTTCAAAGTCTGAAAGTGCAAAAGAATATGTCCCTTATATTTTATTCAACTACAATTATAAATACATTAGGAGGATACAGTGGTGTAGGCTGGAAGAATGATAAGAGAGAAATTTGTTTTAATTGGTGTTCTCTAGAGGCAGAGACTCTTCTAAAGATTTGGATCAAAAGTGCACACATGCCAATCTCAAGAACTGACCAAAGAGTTCTGTACCCTCTCTAAGAGGCCGATGAATACATGTACAATGAAAGGGGCAAAACTTTTGAGTCATAGCCTAAGACTGCTTCTCTCCCACTACAAATATCAATAATCTAAAACTAACTCAGTGGGAGCTAGGTCGATATACATGCAAATATATGAGACTTGCGTCACAGACAATTATAGATATGCCATTTCTCTTTGATTTCCCCCCAGTTTTTTCATTTTTTCCCCCCTTTAGCAATGAAATGTTCAAACAAAATTGTATTAAAAGCTAGCTGTAGGAGATTCAAGCCCTCGGCTTCCACAAACTAAGTGCCCTCCACAGACTCCTACTTTCAGAGCCTTTTAAAAGATGCAGAAATAAAAATCTATCAGACACATAGGAGGTAATATATACCATTAGGTTCTGCTGTTGACAAAATTTAGTGGCTGTAACAAGAGTGGCAGGTACTCCCCACCCAAACAGTGACACGAGCGCGCTTTACCCCATTTTGGGACACCACATCCCTTCCCTCTACAAGGGCATATCTACCCCTTTCTCTCCTCACTCAAACATATTCCTCCTGTCACACAATGAGCTTCCACCATTAGCCGCCTGGCCTCAATTTCTTTCCATGCTCCCTGGTTTATTTGATAAGGAACTAAAAGATTTTGCTTTGGTTTTCTTCATTCTAGGTATGACTTCCCTAGTGTCACAGAAGAGGAAGCTGAACCTTTTTCTTAAGAACTGGGGGTTCTTAAGGCAAGAAAAGGAAAGACAAGAAGACTCCCAAGAGGGGGAAAAATATACATTTTTATTATATTTCTTGATTAAATCCTGGAGTTTATAAACATAAGAAGCTATGGTATGGTATTTCTCTTGAAATACATATACAAAAAGAGAGAGAGAAAGAGAGAGGCACTTCTGGAGTAGATGGAATGATACTAAGACACAAAGAAGTAATCAGTGTCACAGTATAAATAGTTTTTGCTAGTAGCATAGCAATAGTTCTGTCACATCATAGCAAAGCTATTGTGAGACACCAGAAAATGTTTTGAACAACAAAAAAGAGAAGAACTATTATACAATGTTGTATATATATATATATATATATATATATATATATATATATATATATATATATATATATATATATATATATATATGAGAAAAACAAAAAGACTATCACAAGAACCAACACAATTTACAACATTTCCAGTTAGAGTAAAATTGTGTGAAATTATTAATTTCCATCTATATAATTGACTTGCAATTTTTTCGACAGAAAATAGAAACCAGTGCCACATTTCTGTTTGTATAAACAGCCTATAGAAATAATATACAATGACTTTTGAAAGAGTCACAAAATAACCTGTTTCAGAGTGGTAGTCTGGTTACTCTGCATCAGCAAAAAGAAGGAGGATTACTTGTGGCACCTTAGAGGCTAACAAATTTATTTGGGCATAAGCTTTCATGGGTTAAAACCCACTTCGTCAGATGCATGCAGTGGAAAATACAGTAGGAAGATATACACACACACACACCCCTTAGACGTTAGGGAGTGCTATGTAAAAAAAAATTTTTAAACACAAAAGGATGTTTAAAAAAATAAAAATCAAACACAAGGCAGGGCTCATTTTCGGAGATGGGTGGCTGGAAAGAAGTGGCACTCAGTCAAAGGAGGGGGCCTGTGGAGGAGAGAAAACGAAAGCCAATACAAACATAAGAATGTTGGTGCTGGCTGAAAAGAATAAGGAAGACCTGAGGTGATGCTGCACAACAAGTTAGACCCAAGTTTGTAAAAGAAAATGGGAGAAGAAGTGGGAGATGCAGACACTCCACCTAACAATCCAAAAATTTTGGGATGCAAAGAAAAAACAAACATACCACCCCCCCACCCCCACCCCGCCATCACATCATAGTTTGGTCCCTCAATAGTCCTCCTTTGCACAGGTCTGATTCAACTCTACCATTGATCACTCATTGATGGGAGTTCTCAGAAGAACAAAAAACCCATCGGAGTTCTGGAGGAATTAAATTAGGTGTCATCTACACCTGAGAATTTACCAAAATAGCTATTTCAGAATAATCATTGAAGAGTTATTTTGGGATAAGTCCCCATGTGGATACTCTTATTCTGGAATAAGAGTGCCTTCTTCCAATTTACAAAGGCACTTTCGCAGTCTGGAATAAGTAGTCCCATAGGGGCTTATACCAAAATAACTATCCCTGAATAATTATTCCAAAATAGCTATTTTGGTAAATTCTCAGGTGTAGACAAGCCCTAAATGAATCCCTCCAGAACCCTAATAGGTTTTTTGTGGTTATGAGAACTCCTGGCAATGAGTGATCTCAATCTGTAGGTACAGTTGAACCAGACCTGGACTATTGATGGACCAATCTATAATAATTATTCAGGAATAGATATTTTGGAATATTTCCAGGTGTGGCTAAATCCTTAGCTAAACTATCTGTCACAGCTAGTTTGAGCCCTTTAGGCGTCTAAAATCACCTTCTCTCCCTTTTAACCCAGCCAGGTGTTAAAACCCTACACAACTGCAGAACTTCATAAAGTTACTGGGGCAAGTCTACACTACAAAGTTTTGCCAGCATAGGTATGTGGGTAAGGGGTTTGAAAAACCACACCCCTTCCTGACATAGCTATGCTGGCAAAAACCTCTGTCCCTACACAGCTTATACTGCCAAGAGTCCTTTGGCACCCAATACAGCTTCTGTCATTCAAGGAGGTGGTTTTAGTATACTGACAAAATAACTTCTTTTGCTGGCATATGTTGAGTCTACATCTACGAGGCTTTGCTGGTATAGTTGCGCTGGCACAGCTGTACCAGCAAAGCCTTTGTAGCGTAGACTAGCATTTCTTCTCCTTTCTTACATGCTTTGATAAGTAGTGAAATACCTAACAATGCTCACATTTGAAGTATTACAATTGTTATCTGTGTTACCAACCACTAAAATGAATGGGGCAGTTTGCACCTCAGAGCTGTATCAGGCTCTTTGTGGGGGGGAGGGGTTGGGAAATCGATCTAAGATACGCAACTTCAGCTACGTGAATAGCGTAGATGAAGTCGACGTATCTTAGATCGAATTAAAATGACTTATTTCACGTCCTAGCGGCGCGCCGCGATTCCCCCGTCGACTTTGCTTCCGCCTCTTGCCGAGGTGGAGTTCAGCAGTCGACGGGAGAGCGATCGGGGATCGATTTATCGCGTCTACACTACACGCGATAAAATCAATCCCTGATAGATCGATCGCTACCCGCCGATCCAGCGGGTAGTGTAGACGTACCCTTAGTCACAGTCGGCCTTGTCTAGGCTAGGACTTGAAGATGTGTCGTTAGCTAACAAATTCTAACTAACTGTTTTTAAACCTAGTATCAACAAGGCAAACTGCCTTTAACATGGGCTAAACTGGTTGAGTTAAAGCCTAAAGCAAGAAAGAGTAAAGGTCAGGGTGAATGTCACACCAGAAAAAAAGCTCTTCAGTTTCCCAATAGAAGACCGACCTCTTTAGATACAAACAAGGCTGGGAAACACTAAAAAATAAATTGTAGGGAACAATTTTCTACCAGCAGGGAAATCAATTATGTCATCTAGTGTTTCTTTTCCTCTCCAGTTCCAAAATCTACAATTCCAACAAATGCAATGCACTGGACCCACGATACAATGAGTTAGGAGGTTTATGGCAAATGTTCCTATATTTTAGATAAGCTGTTTAAAAAGCCATTCCTTTGGCTTTTAGTGAGGCATTTTTTGTTTTCAAAAAATGAGAGAACTTTTAGTAACAGCTCCACATGCACAACAAATGGATGCCAACCAACGTTTTTCATTTACAATACTGGCTTCATTTTGTGTAGACCTACACTCAATACTGCAGTGCATAACTGAATTAATAGCTTTGCAGTTATTTAGATCCTGAGAAAAGCTCAAAGCATTGCTTTGAACAATTATATATATATTTTTTTTAACAAGAAAATATATATATAGTGATTGGCTCAATAAATTTCCACCAAAAGATAAAAGCAGAAGTGAAGGCAAAGTATAAGATACTGAGACCTATTTAATGGTTTTTTTGTAACACCTGACCTATCATATTAAAATTAATGCTCCAGTGATCTCTATTTGAGTGCATTGTTTCAAAAAAATGTTAAGATGGCAACAAACTTTCCCACTCTAACTTGAGCCATATCAAACCTGATTTAACTGCAACTGAAGTCCATAGCAGCCTTTCCATTGATTTGAATAAGAGTTGGATTGTGCCCTGGGAGGGGGAGGGGAATCTCCCAAAATAGTTAGTACCCAAAGCAGAAACTCCTGTTTCTAGAGAAGGGAGAAGCAACAGAAGACACCACAAAATCTACTAAGGAACTCATCATGCAGATCTAAAACTTACCCAAAAAGCATGTAGCTTACCAATCCTGCAAACGTATGTAAAATTTATTCATATGAGTAGTCCCCATTATGGTATCAACCTATTGAAATCAATAGGACTACTCACATGAATAAAGTTACGCACAAGCTTACAAGTTTGCAGTATTGGGACCACTGATATTTTCAGTGATAGGAGATACAGAAACTAGGACTGTCGATTAATCGCAGTTAACTCACGCGATTAACACAAAAAAAATCGCGATTAATCGCAGTTTTAATCTCACTGTTAAACAATAGAATACCAATTTAAATGTATTAAACATTTTAGATGTTTTTCTACATTTTCATATATACTGTATTGTGTTGTAATTGAAATTAAAGTGCATATTATTCTTGATTATCATTTTTGCTGTGCAAATATTTGTAAACAAAAGAAATAGTACTTTTCAATTCACCTCATACAAGTGCTGTCGTGCAATCTCTTTCTCATGAAAGTGCAACTTACAGATTTTTTTTGTTACATAACTGCACTCAGAAACAAATTAATATAAAAACAACGTAAAACTTCAGAACCTAAAAATCTACTCAGTCCTACTTCTTGTTCAGCCAATCGCTAAGATAAACTTGTTTATATTTACAAGAGATAATGCTGTCCTCTTCTTATTTACAATGTCACCAAAAAGTGACAACAGGTATTTGCATGGCACTTTTGTAGCCAGCATTGCAAGGTATTTACATGCCATATATGCTAAACATTTGTATGCCCCTTCATGCTTTGGCCACCATTCCAGAAGACATGCTTCCATGCGGACGATGCTTGTTAAAAAAATAATGCGTTAATTAAATTTGTGACTGAACTCCTTGAGGGAAAAGTGTATGTCCCCTGCTCTTGTTACCCACATTCTGCCATATATTTCATGTTATAGCAGTCTTGGATGATGACCCAGCACACGTTGTTCATTTTAAGAACACTTTCACTGCAGATTTCACAAAACGCAAAGAAGGCACCAATGTGAGATTTCTAAATATAGCTACAGCACTCGACCCAAAGTTTAAGAAGTACCTTCCAAAAATCTGAGAGGGACTGGGTGTGGAGCATGCTTTCAGAAGTCTTAAAAGAGCAACACTCCGATACGGAAACTACAGAACCCAAACCACCAAAAAAGAAAATCAACCTTCTGCTGGTGGCATCTGACACAGATAATAAAAATGAACATGCGTCGGTCCACACTGCTTTGGATTGTTATCGAGCAAAACCCATAATCTGCATGGATGCCTGTAGGGTTGTCGGGCATCTTGTTTTTGACTGGAACGCTCTGTCGAAAAGGGACCCTGGCAGCTCCGGTCAGCACTGCCAACTGGGCCATTAAAAGTCCGTTTGGCGGTGATAAAGCAGGCTAGTCCCTACAGGTCCTGGATCTGTGCTGCGCCCCGGAAGTGGACAGCAGGTCCAGCTCCTAGGCGGGGGGGGGCCAGAGGGCTCAGCATGCTGCCCCCCACCCGGAGCGCCAGCTCCGCACTCCCATTGGCCAGAAACCACAGCCAATGGGAGCTGTGGGGGCGGTGCTTGCGGGCGAGAGCAGCACACACAGCCTCCTGACCCCCCCATCTAGGAGTCGGATCTGCTGGCTGCTTTCCGAGAGCTGCGCGGAGCTGCCTTAGCCTCGCTGTGCTGCTGACCAGGAGTCACCTGAGGTAAGCCCACGTCCCAACCCCGAGCCCCAATCCCAGCCCTGAGGCCCCCTAAACCTGGAGTCCCCTCCTGCACCCCAAACTCCTGATCCATAGCCCCACCCCAGAGCCAGCACCCCCAGCCGGAGCCCTCGCCCCCTCCTGCACCCCAACTCCCTGCCTCAAACCGCAGCCCCCTCCCACACTGCGAATCCCTCATCCTACCTCCCCCAGCCTGGACCCACCTCCCGCACCCCAACTCCCTTGCCCAGTGAAAGTGAGTGAGGGGGAGACCGAGCCACCAAGGGAGGGAGAACGTAGTGAGCGGGAGGCAGGGCCTCAGGGAAGGGGCAGGGCTCGGGTGTTCGGTTTTGTGAGATTAGAAAGTTGGCAACCCTAGATGCATGACCCCTGGAATGGTGGTTGAAGCATGAAGGAACATACAAATCTTTAGCGCATCTGGCATGTAAATATCTTGTGACGCCAGCTACAACAGTGCCACGAGAATGCTTGTTCTTACTTTCAGGTGACGTAAACAAGAAGCCGGCAGCATTAACTCCTGCAAATGTAAACAAACTTGTTTGCCTTAGCGATTGGCTGAACAGGTAGGACTGAGTGGACTTGCAAGCTCTAAAATTTTAGATTGTTTGATTTTTGAATGCAGTTTTTTTGTACATAATTCTTTTCATGATAAAGAGATTACACTACAGTACTTGTATTAGGTGAACTGAAAAATACTATTTCTTTTGGTTTTTTACAGTGCAAATATTTGTAATCAAAAATAAATATAAAGTGAGCATTTGTATTCTGTGTTGTAATTGAAATCAATCTATTTGAAAATGTAGAAAACATCCAAAAATATTTAAATAAATGGTATTCTATTATTGTTTAACAGCGCGATTAATTGCAATTAATTTTTTTCATCGCTTGACAGTCCTAACAGAACCCTAATATTAGTTAAACAGGTTGATGATCAATGGAAATATCTACCGCACGTTTACCGTACTTTAGTTGAAAAGCTGAATTCTGATTATACAAAATTGAATGATTTGTTTTGCCATCCAGAGTTTGTATTAAAACACTTCATATAAAGTTACAAAATTCAATTGGGAAAAAAAAAAAAAAATCAAGTCAATGAAATATTCCAAACATTACATGAACATACTTTACCTGAAATCATCCAGCGTTTCTTGTATCATATTTTGAATGAAATGAATTTGAACTGATGTCAATGGTGCATTTGGTCTATTACTTCCAATGGTGTCTACTATTTTTTCAGATAATGAACTGGCAACTCCCGCAGTGACAGAAGAAGTTATCTTTGGACCTATAGAAGAAAAATGAAGTGTATTAGAGTGAATATGGAGAAGGAGACTAAGAGAAAACTTCTGTTACTCCACAAGGCATCTGTCTTGAGAGAGAGAGAGACACACCATAAACTAAACTAGTCAACAACTTAATACTGTTGCCAAAAAAAAGGCAAACATTCTGGGATATATTAGCAGGAGTGTTGTAAGCAAGACATGAGAAGTAGTTCTACTCTACACAGCACTGAAAAGGTCTCAACTGGCATACTGTGTCCAGTTCTGGGCATCACACTTCAGGAAAGATGTGGATAAACAGGAAAAAGTCCAGAGGAGCGCAAACAAAAATGAGTAAAGGTCTAGAAAACATGACCTTTGCGGAAAGACCAAAAATAAATAAATAAATCCCCTGGGTTTGTTTAATCTGGAGAAGACTGAAGGGGGAACATAACAACAGTCTTCAAGTACGTATAAGGTTGTTATATGGAGGAGAGTGATAAATTGTTCTCCTTATCCACTGAGGATAGGAAAAGAAAAGAAGCAATGATCTTAAATTACAAGAAGGGAGATTTACGTTAGACATTAGGAAAACTGTCAGGGTAGTTAAGTACTGGAACAAATTACCTAGGGAGGTTGTGAAATCTTCATCACTGCAGGTTTTTAAGAACAGGTTAGACAAAACAACCAACCAGGGTGCTCCAGATAATACTTAGTCCTACCTCTGTGCAGGGTACTGGATTAGATAATCTGTGGGGGTCCTTCCAGCTCTATATTTCTATGATTCTATGTTTTTGAATATTTTACCCATAAGTGACTTGAGAGCCTAAGGCCAGATCTACAAAAGTACTAATGATGTGGCTAGGTGCTTAATGGGATTTACAAAACCACTTGAGATATATGTCTAATTCAGGCACTTTGGAAAATCCTACCAAGTACCTACCTGCATCTTTAACCAGCTAAATACCTTTGTAGATCTGGCCTTTAGGCTCCCAAGTCATTTGGGAGTGTTTACACAGACACTTAGTTTGCTGTAAGCTGAAGTGTAAGTCTGCCGCACACTAAAAGTTCCCTAGTGCACTTTCAGCTACCAGACTTTGAAAAGGGAGTAGATCAAAATGCATGAGGGAACTTTAAGTGCATGGCAGCAGGGTCCATAAAGAGACACTTAATGTTCAGCAGGTTATATTTACACCCAAGCGTTCATTTAGACAAGCCCTTAGATGCTTTTGATTATTTTATCCTACATCTAAGCAGCTCAAGTTATATTTAGTACACTATCAAAAAAAATTCCTCAGTTACTTGCCCTTTAATTCAGTTTTAATGCTAAAGTCACTTCTGTGACAGTTTTCACATTAGGTATCATAACACACAATAACCACTTGTAAAACCAGACAACTTCCACACACTTACTTGCTGAGGTAGTACCATTTACTGGTGAATCGGACATCAAGAGTGCCTGAATATTCTTCCCTAGCCTCTCATTTGCTTCCGGAGTCTTGATTACAGTGGGCAAAAGTGGAGTATTTGAATTTCCAGACTCAGCATTCGATGAGCTCAATTTTGAAAGCTTGTAAGTCAAATTAAAAACAGTAATAATTGTAACACTTCAGTTGCACTTAATGATGGTTTACATTTTAAGATCTACATTGCCTCATGTATTTTTGTGTTTGGAAAGCTGGAACAAATAGGTCTGGCTAGAAAACAATGATTCCATTTCCCCCAAAATTTTGAGATTTTGGAATTTGCTTTTGTTCCACATCAGAACAAAACAGAGACCTTTTGACATTTTTCACAGAAATGAGGGCACCAATCCCAGAATACCCATTAGCCTAGTGGTTAGGGAACTCCCCTGGGATGTAGGAGACCTGCTCCAAATCAGGAGTGCCCTACACATCAGATTACACAGATAGTCCTCTCTGAAATGTTCCTAACAAAGTTTCTGGGGAGAAAAACTGTTTTACTGAGTTGGCATTTAACAAAAAAAGTGTTTAGACAAAAAGTTTCCAACCAACTCTAGTGACTAATGCAAACTAAAATTTAAATACAAATATTTACAGCATATCCTTGAAGCTGACCTCAAAAACTTGGCTTTGCATTAGTATTAGAATGGTAAAACCCAGTATCTACTTACTATTGTAAAAGGAAACAGACACTATTCATGACTAATGCAGTATTTTCCTTTCAGCAGAAAAAATATGGCAGATTAATTAGTTCTCTTCTCTTTTTAAGAGAGTAGAACTATCTCCTCTAGCCTGTAGCAAAGTCATATATGTTCTGGTAATGGTGCTACAGGTTCCACATGAGCCACAATTGGAGAAAAACAAGGAGTCAGCAATACAAGAAAAGCCAAAAGAACCTTCAGACTCAACAGTGCCCTTGGAGGTAGTTTGGCCACACAGTTCTTGGGCTCATGTGTTTATTCCCTTTCCGGGATAGTGCCAACACCTCTGGCACTGAAGACCTCTCAGTTTCTTACCTTTGTTTATGAGGACATGCCTGAAACATCCTCAGATAGAGAACCTGCTTGAAACTCAGCGGACTGTGCCCAAGTCTTGTTCTGCAACAGACTTTTCCAAAGTGAAGGAAAACCCTGACATTGAGGGAAAACTTGCTATGGCTTGTTCCAATGGAAGATGATGTTTGGCAGGTGCTGGCTTAGTACCACATCTCTATTATCTGGGTAGATCCTGGCACTAACAGGAGGACCCATAACAACAACAGATTCTTGAGACACAAAGATCAGCCTCATAACCAACTCATACTCAAAGCTGCCTACAGAAAGAAAAGAACTGGAATGACGTGGGCCTTTTGTAAATTCAGCTGTAAAGGTTCAGTGCTGCAAGCACTGCTTTCTAGAGAGAGTTCCTGAATCTCAACAGCAACAGAAGTGGAAGCAGATTTCATAAAGAGAAGTAAGCAGAGACCACCTCAAAAGAAATGACACCTTCCCCTTTCTAGGTCCTATGAGTTTTGTGGAAAATGCTTTCTGTCAAGAAATAATAGCTCCCAACTATTCAGAAATTAAAAATATTCTGCATGGTAGTATAGCTGGTCTTCATTGGTTTCAATGTATTATAATGTCAAGGACTTTTTTAAAAAGGATGTAAACTCATATCATGTTGCTCAAGACCACAAGAGACTTCTCAAAAGTGATTCATTGTAAGTCAGACATTTAAGAGATCAAGAATCAGAATGGTCTAAACTGGAGTAAGACAGAGACACTGTAAGGTTATTGTGACATCTAAGGGTTATTTTGCAGTCCTTTTAGTACACATTTCCTGGAACAATTTTTGGCAAATTCCAAATAAAAGTATTTATTGCAGGTAAAAGGCAACAGGCAGTCACTTATAAACAAAACAAAGAACAATCACTTAGGAGAGGAATTAGCATAGAGTACCTGTTTCAAGGGTTCTCTAGATTCTTGTTTTCCAATATTTATTTTTGTAGCTTCAGCATCTTGATTTGGATGCTCATCTTCTTCTTTAATAGGAGAGCCCACAAATGCATGTAATGGGCTAGAACGTGTCCCTTGCATGCAAGCACCTACTGTGTTTCTTTTTATGGGAAACACAGTGTTGAATTGGGGAAGGAAATCCAAACCAGGAAAGTAGGGCTGAAAATCCAAACCTGAAAGGGAAAGAAAACAAAAGGCTTTTCTGGCTTACACTGAGGTATTCATTAACACATAAACAAACAAACATGGAGAGAAAACCCATATCCTGCAGTACTTATCACCTACAGGAATGCTTTTCTTAAAACAGTTATGATTTGCTGTTACACAGCATACCCAACATTATACATATTGGGCCCTGACATTATTATGTCCATTTTATACCAGTGCACTTCCACGGATGTTTGACTGCATGGATGGTTTGGTTTCAATGGAATCATATCAGCATAAAACTGGCGTTAATGCCTTGGCTAAACAGGCTTGTTTTGTTTTTAGCCTTGACAGTAAACAGAAACGTACTGCAAAAACACTTACCATCTCCTTTTCCTGGAAGATCTTCATTTGTTTTGTAAACTGCAACATCTATAAAATATTGACAAAAATAAAGGTTAATTTAAAACTTGTGTAGACTGAATCTGTGTCAGTATTCTACATCAACACAGTAGTTTAATAATAAGCAATTAACATAACTATGAAACAGGAACAGCTTTTGTATTCTGGACTCCTGCTTCTGCATTCTGGACTCTTGCACTCATACATAGAGCAGTGTATGGATACAAAGTTTGTATCTGCATCCGATCCGCAGAAATGGTCTACAGATAAAGGCAGATATCCGCAGACTTGCAGGGCTCTACTTATACAGATTCATGACTTCCAATAGGATTGCACACAGGTGCAGAGATCCACATTAGTGCATGTGCTTTCAGGATCAGAGCCCAAAGGTGAAAGCAGACGCACTACTCTAACTTCCCCATCAACATAAGCTCCTAGAAATCAATAAAAATAATGCCTCCGATTGTTTTCTTATTAATTTGCCTTCTGGATATTTGAGCACCATGTTAGTCTATTTCATACTTTTGTTTCTAATAAGTTTTAAAAATACGTATCATAGGGAAAGAGTCTGAGGTGCAACCAGGATCCCAGAACTTTGGGAAAACTTGGATCTGGACTGTGCACCATAGGCCCATCTCGGACAATGAGTATTCAAATGACCACAGTGGCAGAATTTTTATTGACACTCAACACTGATATTTTCTTACAGCCAACTCTTGCATTTTTACAAATGTTCTGATGAAAGTTTGTTGTCTGCCTACTTAAAAAAAAAAAAAAATCCTAGTTTTCCAAAGCCTGCAAAAAGATAGGATCCTGTGCAATATGTGCAAAACTAAAAGCATTAAGCTCTCTGAGCCTTGTTGTATGGAGAAGTACTACACAAGATGATGCCAGACAGAGCACACAGCAAGAATTCATCTGCATTGTGACAGGTTTCAGTGGTAGCCGTGTTAGTCTGTATCAGCAAAAAAAACGAGGCGCCCTTGTGGCACCTTGGAGACTAACAAATTTATTTTGGCATAAGCTTTCGTGGGCTAGAACCCACTTAAGCAGATGTATGAAGTAAAAAATACAGGAGCAGGTACCTTCTTGTCAACTGTCTGTAATGAGCCACTCTCCTACCACTTCAAAAGTTCTTTTTCCTCCCTTGGTATCCTGCTGTTAATTGATTTATCTCGTTAGACTGACCTAACACGTGGTAAAGCACCTCCATCCTTTCATGTATTTATATCTGCGCCTGTATTTTTTACTTCATACATCTGCTTAAGTGGGTTCTAGCCCACGAAAGCTTATGCCCAAATATATTTGTTAGTCTCTAAAGTGCCACAAGGACTCCTAGTTTTTTTTTCATCTGCATTGTAACGAATCTTACAAGTTTCAATATTAACAACTTACCATCTCTGACTGGAGAGAACATGTCACCCAAACTATCTCGTCCCAGATCATCAAAGTTAGTCATATTGGCACTCTTCCCATGATCTGTTTCTTTAGATAGAATTACATCCATGCTGCCGCTACGAGGAAAACCTTAAGATGACAACAACATTCTATTAGGGACTTACTGTTTCATTACATCAAATAAAATAAAATAAAAGACTCGGCTTGCTTTACAAAATCTCTAACTGAACATCAATCCAAGCAGTTTCCCTAACAAAAGGCAAAACAAAGTTTGCTATACTTTTATTTTATGGTCTTGTAGCAATTCTAATTAGAAAACCAACTCTTTGTCTGTACATTCCTTCATGTGAGGGAGTTACCTCATTAACAGCCTCCAGTCACACACATGAAAGAAAAATATAGGTTGACTTTTTCCTTTTATACAAGGAGTCTTGTTAATGGAGACAAATGCTCAAACTAAGTTTTTCAGGTAACACTACAAAACGTATTGTTTACTTGATGGATGCAGTCAGGATTAATGGAAATTAGAAAAAACAAAAAAACAAACAAAACAACCCAGCACCCCACTCCCCAAAAAGTAAAGTACTTTTATAAGCTTGGAGAAGAAAAGTCACCTATCAACATTATCCAGCAATAAAAAGCAGTCTCTGCTTATACAGTTGTTAAATGTTCAGTTTAAAATTATATATAAATATATGTGTGTGTATCTTCAAGCTGCTTCCCCCCCCCCCACCCCACCCCACCCCCAAAGCTCTAAAACTAGTGTTTAGAAAATGAGCAGTTAGTTAGGTGTCCCTAGCCTTTGTTTGCCAGAAGCTGGGAATGGGCGACAGGGGATGGATCACTTGATTATCTGTTCTGTTCATTCCCTCTGGGGCACCTGGCATTGGCCACTGTTGGAAGACAGGATACTGGGCTAGATAGACCTTTGGTCTGACCCAGTATGGCTGTTCTTATGTCATCTTAAAGTTTAACCAAAAAAAAGTCTCAATTGAAAATTCTACAAGAATGAAGAAGAAATGAAAGATACGACATAAAAGAAAGGATTAATAACTATTCTTGATATCTCTTCTATTCTAAAGGTGGTCATTTTTCACTGGAAGTAAAAAGGTGGATATTCCAAGATTGATCCAACTCAGACTTTATAGAGTTAAAGATGGGCTAAGCCTGTCAGCCTCTACATCTCTTTTAAACCTAGAAAAGCAGCATAGAAAAACAAAGCTAAATATAACTTTAGATCACTTGCAGTAGTATAAATGTTGTCTGTCCATAATGGCTTGGGAACTGATCTTTATTGATTTCTAGCTCTATGAGGAGCACCCACAGGTATATACACATCTTAAAAACTCCAGTTACTGCACAAGGTGAGTAACTTCTTCTACAAGTAGCATCCCTGTGTGTGCTCCACTTCAGGTAACTCCCAAGCAGTATCCCTAGATGGAGATGGATGTAACACTGAAGACTGCATTGCCAACCACATTATTTGCTTTAGAAGAATGAATCAGAGCATAACGTTTGGGAAAAGGTATGTATTGAGGTCCAGGTTATGGCTCTGAAACTTCAGTGACCAGAATATTGTTAAATGAAAGCCACAGAAGTAGATTGGGACCTTGTGGAATGGGCTATCACCCTAGAAGGAGACTGAACATTGTCATAATAAGAGATAATTCATCCTGAAGACTCTCAAAAAGTGTATCTCTGGGTGTAACTGCAGATCTTCTGAATCTGTCAGCAACTGACACAAAGAGTCTAGGAGACTTCCTGAAATGCTTGGTTCTATCTAAATAGAACACCAGTGTCCTTCTGACATCTAAAGAAGGAAAGGCTGCTTCCTTTCTAGTCCAGTTTTCTTTCAAAAGTCATGCCAGGTGAAAACCTAGTTAATATGGAATTCAGAAGAAACTTTAGGTAGAAATTTAGGATGTGCTCATAATGAAACTTTGTTCCTGAAGAACATGGTGAGTGGGGGGGGGGAAGGGGGGGTCTGCCTTCAGAACACCCATTTCCTCCAACCCTTCAGAAAGAAGTGATGGCTACCAGGAAGGTTGACTTCATAGAAAGGTGGAGTAGTGCACAGGTAGCCAGAAGAAGTGCAAAAGGGGGCTTCATTAGACAGTTAAGGACCAAGTCCCCACCCCATACCGGGGTGGGTTCCTTGATCTGCATAAAAAAAAATTCAGCAGTCCTTTGAGGAATGTTGTCATCGTGAAGTGAGCAAAAACTGAAAAACCTCCATGGACAAATGAAAGGCTGTCATAGCCACCAAATGAACCATGATGGAACCATGACAAGATCTGACTTTTATTTTTTTTTTATTTCAACAGATAGTCAAGGACAGCAGAAAGGGAAGAGTAAACAGAAGAAGTCTGTCATCAGACACAGGCATGGTGAAATCTCTTCCACTTCTGAAGGTAAGCATTTTTCATAGATGTCTCTCTGCTGTACTTCTGTTGAAGAGGAAGTCTCTATCCCCAAGAATCACCGAGGAGCTGGGATGAAGAGGGCAGCCAGAGTCCTAGCACAGCACATAGGGAACAGGTGAACAAGAAGAGAGGCAAATCAGGTAAGGGTACCAGACCTGTCTAGGCCAAGTTGGTACAACTAAAATGACACTGGCTTTTTCTTGCTCTATGAGCACTCTCAGAAGCAATGGTATTGAAGGATATGTGCAGTCGTTCACAGAATAAGGATGACATCACTTAAAAAAAAAAAAAGGGGAGGGGGGGAACCAGACTTCCTTTCAAACAAAAGTTCCTGTCCTTTTTGTTGAGGGTGTCAGAAAACAGATCCACTTCTCGGACACTGCATGTTAGAAAGACACAATGGAGATTCTCGAGCCCAGTTCCCTCTTGTAATCTTGGGAGAAATGCCTGCTGAGATTGTCAACTCTAGTGTTTTGTTTGCCTGGTACGTAAGATGTTGACATCAGGATGTGACTGCTTGTGTGCCAGTTCCATAGCTTTATGGCTTCAGCCCAAAGAAAAGGGGACCTCACTTCCCCACTGATGTAAAACAAACGGGGCACATTGTTATGATTTTGATGGACTTGCTCCTGATTAGAGGAAGGAAGTAGATACATGCATTCCTGACTACTCTCAGTTCCAGAATGTTAAATGTATAGAAAAGATTCTTGGGCAGACCACTTGCCCTCACTTAGTAAGATCCCCTAGGTGCACTTCCCATCCCAGAAGGGATGCATCTGATGTTATACTGACAGTGGGAGAAAATGGGAAGAATGGGACTCCTGCACAGACTTTAGAGGGGTCCTTCCATCCACTGAGCAAGTTCAATTCATTGTGAGGGAATCATAGGTGCTTGTCTAGACTATGTTCAGAATATAGACTGTTTGAGCCATCCTTAAAAGGAGCGAAGGCATAATCTGGTATAGTGTATTACAAAAATACGTGCTGCCATAAGAACTAACATAGGAAGACAATTTCTTGCTGAAGTCTGGGGACCTACTTGCAGCTTGGAAATTAGGTTTGTTAGAGTTATAAATCTGTCCCTCAGAAGATAAGCTCTGGCGGTTATGGAATTCAAAGAAGCCCCTATGAAATCTATTTGCTA
Organism: Chrysemys picta bellii; assembly: GCF_011386835.1. Classification (NCBI taxonomy): domain Eukaryota; kingdom Metazoa; phylum Chordata; order Testudines; family Emydidae; genus Chrysemys; species Chrysemys picta. The sequence continues at coordinate 85,005,511 of NC_088791.1, read as the reverse complement.
AACCAGAGTCAAGGTGGACTTGTCAATACTGAGTTGAAATCCTAATCTATGGAAGACGGACGTTATCAGATGGATGGCAGAGACACGGAGTTTTGTTGTACGACTGTGCCTTCAGCAGCCATCCAAAGTAAGGGAAGACTATTATTCCCAGGTAACGCAAATGAGCAGCTACCACTGCTATGATGTTTGAGGACACTCTTGGAGCAGAGGAAAGGTCAAAAGGGAGTACTTCATACTGAAAGAGACTGGCTGACTAGAAAGCGAAGAAGCCTCCTGTCAGAGGGGTGAATTGCAACATGGAAGCACACATCCTGAAGACTGAGGGCCAAGAATCAATTCCCACAATCTAACAATGGACTTATAGCTGAAAGAGTCACCATCCTGAATTTTTGTGATTTCATGAAGGTGTTTAGGAGCCAAAGAGCTAATATTGGTCTCCATCCTCTGTTCTTTTATGGGACCAGAATAAAAACTTGGAATTCAAACCTTTCCCTCTGTGCTTGGCTGAAACTGCTTCTATGGCCCCTATACACAGGAGAGAGTTGACTTCCTGCCTCAGCAAGTGCTTGTGAGAAGGGTCCCTGAAAAGGGATGGGGAAGGTGAGGATGGAGGTGAACTGAATGGAATAACTCAGTGTTATGACTTCCAAAACCCACTTGCTGGATATGATTTGGTCCCAGGCTGGTTGGAAATGGGAGAATCAGTTTTCAAAGGGAGGGAGGCAGATAGAAATCTTCAGCTGCACCATCCTATTGTGTGTGTGTGTGGGGGGGGGGGGGGGGAGGGAAATGTTCTGTGCCCTTAACCAAATCATCATCATTGATGTTTGGAGGACAAGGACTGCTAGGTGGTGAAGGTTACAATAGTCACAGTGGATAGTCTCTTCTTTTGATAGCTAGGTTTCTTTTAGGTGGTTCTGTGGATCTATGGGAGAAAGTGTATTGAACCAGATGAGCTCTCTATGCCGAGTACAACCTACTAAATTTCTCTTACTTACTGAGCATGGCCCTGGAATCTTTTCAAGTCAGAAGAGATTCATTTGAGGACTCAGAAAAGAGCTTAAGCTCACAAAAAGGAAGATCCGCTACAGTATTTTGGACCTCCCTAGAAAAGCTAAACAGTTGTAGCCAGATGTTCTATGCATAATGACTGCAGTAGAGATGGAGTGAGCGTGTGTTCTACTGGGAGGTGATCAATACAATTGTTGAATTTACCATAATTGATGTAGTTATATTTTGCCATCAGGGCTTGGTAATTAACAGGCTGGAATTGTAGAGTCACTGACAAGTAGTTCAAGTCCAAAAGGTCAAGACGCTTTTGTTCCTTGACACAGTGTGTTGACTTCATCTGATGTTGTGTGTTATGCTCACTGACAGCTTCCATAACCAAATAATTCAGTGGAGGGTGGGTAAATGAATACGAATTCTGAATTTTTCACCAGTATGCAATATTTTTTGTCCTCCCATTTGCAAGCAGGTATGCAGTGGCTGGAGTTTGCCAGATGGTTTTGTTAGGGTCCAGTTTTGTTTCATTCACCGGTACAGCCTCTCTGCCAGAAGTTGATGTACATAAAAAGTCAAAAAATGTATGTTGGGACTCCTGGACCTCTTCTGGCAGAATCTATAAGGATTCAGAAATACATTTAATCAATTTCTAAAACTGCTTAAAGTATTCAGCAAGAGAAGGTGGAAGTGGCACTGTGGCCTTGTTTGATGAGGTTGATGAAATATTAGTTTGCAATGTCACCTCCTTGTCTGCTCTAGCTTCCTGGTCTTCAAAAGACTCCTCCTGAGGCTTTTAAGGAGGGAGGAGAGGGCAGAGTCTCCATCAACCATCTCCATGGGAGGAGCTGGGAGGCTTTAAGAACTGGTGATAGCAGACAGCCCGGAGGTTCCAGTATGGCCACTGAGGTGGACCATAAGGCAAAGGAGGGAGGATGCAATGTTGGTCATGCAGGTAAAGAGGGGCATAAGATTATCTGTCCTCTGAGATTTCCCTGCAAGATAGAAAGATGGAGGAATGTCTCATGTAGAACAGTCAGAGGATCCCTATACAGAGATTGGCGAGTCTGAGGAATCATCCTTGATTTAGTCCAAAGGTGGAGAGGACACCTGAAGCAAATGCAACTGCCTGTCTGTTTCAATCGGTACTGGAGATCTATGAGATACTGGTGAAAGATATTGTCTTGGAGACCAAGTGGATCTCGGTTCAGACAAACACCTGGAACCCATTAACAAGAGGGATTATGGCTTGTCTTGTGTGACCAAGGCTCTAGAATATCTAAATTCTTGCACTACCAAGTGCAAATGAGCCAAAATAGATAAAGGCTCTGCAGAAATCGGTGTCGGTACCAAGAGAATTACCTGCTTCTGTGATCCCAACTTGGAAGATGGGGCAGATACCGACGGCACTGACATTTGAGACACATTCCTGTTAGATGGGACTGGTACCAAGAATAAGGATAGCCTCTCTTCTACGGGTATCAACATCTAGGATACCCATATACCAGCATCCAAGAGTCTGAAGATGGCATAGGCTTCTGTGAAGTAGAGTGCTTGGAGCCTCTGCTAGGTCTATCATGCTTTAATAGTACCTGGGTTGGTTTCAGTACCAAGGTATGACTGGTACCATGGTGTTTTGAAGAACTGGAAATCTTCAAAGAACTTCCAGTACCAGAGTAGTTTGGAGTCTTCACGGAACACCTTTTGGAACTGGAGGTCTCTGGAGCACACAGTCTCGGAGATGACCGGACTCTTTTAGATGGAGGCTCTCTACTAGGAGAACTAGAATTTCTTTTCTTAGGAGCCTGGGGGTACCTTCTGCAGTCTTTTCTGTCAAGGATCGACCAAGAAATGGAGGTCAATAGGGCAGTAAAGAGTACTCAGATGCCGATGTACAGAGAGATTCCCTGGGCCTGAGGCTGGTCACAAAGCCTATTCCCATCATTAGGAGCTGAAACTTGATTTAATCTGTTATTCTTCAATCTGTTGTTAAAAGAGGTGCAGATCTTGCACTCTGCAGATTATGTGAGTATCTCCTAAAGAGTGGATTCACCAGTGTCTGTCATTAACCAGGATGGATTCCCAGCAGAAGAGCCAACATTTTAATCATGAGGATCCCAGAACACCCCAGCAAAACAAACAAACAAAAACTCACCCCGCCACCGAAGCTCCCCTGGTGAGGGAGGAAATATTTTACAGGTGGGTTCTATATAATAACTACCATACCAAGCAAACTGAAATATACTAAAACTAACTGGTTAAAACAAAAACAGTAATGCTAAACTAGAGACTAAGCAAGATGCAGGCACACTAGATGATCCATCTCAGGCCAAGGGGAATTGAGAAGGAACAGAGGGCAGCTTGCCCAGATAATTCTCTATATATCTTTGGACCACAGCACAAGGAGGACTAGAGCGCAAGTGCAGTCCAAACAAGCACTCCAAACAAAAATTTCCAATCAAAAGGCACACGGGTGGCATGCGCATCTGAAGGGAATGCCCATAGGGACACTATGTGAAGGAGGAGACATTTATAATTTCGATCCTATCTTCATCCCTTCGAACAGGTCTCTTTCTGTCCTGGCTGAAGTTCCCATTGCCAATCATCTTTGGTTTTGTTTTTTTGGGGGGAGGGTTGGGCTGCAAACTAAGACTTGGATCAAAAGAAAACACATCCCCCGTAGAATGGGAAGCCCGCTTTTGGGAAATGAGTTTACAGACTGAATTAGGAGTGTCTTGAGCTTCTGAATTCCATACCCCTATTCCACTAACCCTGGTCTACAATTTTTGAGAAGTCGTCTGCTTCAGAGATAAAATGTGCTATTTATTATGTATTTTGATGTGCTGAATTCAAATATGACAATTAAAACAACTGATTGGCTACTGTTTCTAAGATATTTAAGTTTTTACATTTTATGTCTATGTATATTGTGTAGATAGAGTTTTAATCATAAATTGTAAACCTAGGTCTTTTCATGTGTTTATGGTTGCTTTCCATGATAATAATTCACCTGTCCTGTTTATGTAACACTTTAAAAATCAGCAAAAGGGTTATATAAATAAAATTTATTATGAAACAAAAGGCAAAAAACTATTCTGTACATAGTTTAGTCCTATTCAGTGTCTACTCGGCGCTTCTTGGCTTGTCTCTTGTATTCATTAAATGGAGCATCTCTTGTCACTGTCCAGCAATAGTCTGCAAGCATTGATGGGCTCCATTTGCCCTGATAGCGTTTTTCCATTGTTGCTATGTCCTGGTGAAATCGCTCGCCGTGCTCGTCGCTCACTGCTCCGCAGTTTGGTGGAAAAAAAAAAATCTAGAGGAGAGTGCAAAAAATGTATCTTTAGTGACATGTTGCAACCAAGGCTTTTGTATGCCTTGAGGAGGTTTTCCCACCAACAACCTGTAGTTGTCTGCCTTGTTGTTTCCGAGAAAATTTATTGCCACTAACTGGAAGGCTTTCCATGCCGTCTTTTCCTTGCCACGCAGTGCATGGTCAAATGCATCATCTCGAAGAAGTTCACGAATCTGAGGACCAACAAAGACACCTTCCTTTATCTTTGCTTCACTTAACCTTGGAAATTTTCCACAGAGGTACTTGAAAGCTGCTTGTGTTTTGTCAATGGCCTTGACAAAGTTCTTCATCAGACCCAGCTTGATGTGGAAGGGTGGTAACAAAATCTTCCTTGATTCAACAAGTGGTGGATGCTGAACACTTTTCCTCCCAGGCTCCAATGACTGTCGGAGTGGCCAATCTTTCTTGATGTAGTGGGAATCTCTTGCATGACTATCCCATTCGCAGAGAAAACAGCAGTACTTTGTATATCCAGTCTGCAGACCAAGCAAGAGAGCAACAACCTTCAAATCGCCACAAAGCTGCCACTGATGTTGGTCATAGTTTATGCACCTCAAAAGTTGTTTCATGTTGTCATAGGTTTCCTTCATATGGACTGCATGACCAACTGGAATTGATGGCAAAACATTGCCATTATGCAATAAAACAGCTTTAAGACTCGTCTTCGATGAATCAATGAACAGCCTCCACTCATCTGGATCGTGAACGATGTTGAGGGCTGCCATCACACCATCGATGTTGTTGCAGGCTACAAGATCACCTTCCATGAAGAAGAATGGGACAAGATCCTTTTGACGGTCATGGAACATGGAAACCCTAACATCACCTGCCAGGAGATTCCACTGCTGTAGTCTGGAGCCCAATAGCTCTGCCTTACTCTTGGGTAGTTCCAAATCCCTGACAAGGTCATTCAGTTCACCTTGTGTTCTGAGGTGTGGTTCAGAGGAGGAGGAGGGGGGAAAATGTGGGTCCTGTGACATTGATGGTTCAGGACCAGAAGTTTCATCCTCTTCCTCGTCTGACTCAAGTGAGAATGATTCTGGTGCATCAGGAACCGGCAGTCCTTCTCCGTGGGGTACTGGGCGTATAGCTGATGGAATGTTTGGATAATGCACAGTCCACTTTTTCTTCTTTGACACACCTTTCCCAACTGGAGGCATCATGCAGAAGTAACAATTGCTGGTATGATCTGTTGGCTCTCTCCAAATCATTGGCACTGCAAAAAGGCATAGATTTCCTTTTCCTGTTCAACCACTGGCGAAGATTTGTTGCACAAGTGTTGCAGCATATGTGTGGGAACCACCTCTTGTCCTGATCTCCAATTTTGCAGCCAAAATAAAGGTGATAGGCTTTCTTAACCATAGTGGTTATACTGCGCTTTTGGGATGCAAAAGTCACTTCACCACAAACATAGCAGAAGTTATCTGCACTGTTCACACAAGTACGAGGCGTCTCTGCTCACTTTGGCTAAACAGAAACGTGTCCCTTTGCAAAATCAAACACTGACAAATAAGAGAGCACGACACTGTATGATTTCTAGAGCTGATATAGGGCAATTTGTTCAGCAGAGTGATGTAAGCTTCGTTATGATTGCATCATCCATGACTTCTAGGAATAACAGGATGCAATTCATATCATATATGACGCAATACCAGCTTCAGATTGCATCATTCATTGTTTTGCCTAAAAAGCAAGTACTGTCCAAACCCAGTCATAGATTTATTCATAGATCCAGTCAAAGATGTATTTTAGTCATTTCTGGTTTAAATTGAGATCCCTTCCCTTTATAACTCACTTATCCTCCACAATTCCCAAGTCAAGGGTCGTATATACTGATCCAATAGCATATCTTGAAAACTAGAGCCAATCAACAATTTTAAGCATCATTTTCGTTCTCAGTGACCCAGAATTAGTAAAGTTTAACTACATTTATTTCAGAAGCATTTTGGCTGTAGAGCAGTGTAATTATTAGTGCCTAGAGCTGGCCCATCCTGGACACTGAATGAGGCTGGGGTCCTGTGGAAAAAATAGTATTGATCATGTAATTAAAAGGGGCAAATTAATGTTGGATTGAAACCTTAATTCTGGCATTTCCAAACTTCTGAGTACTTGACACTGACATTTTTTTAGTGTTCTTTTAAACTTGTTTGTGTTTGTAATTGCCTGTTTCCAAAAAAGCAAACTGAAAATCAGGAATTCCATCATGTCGCATCATAATGATATCCACATGGTCGTCGGCAGGCTTGGAACCTTTAGATCTACCATACAGACCTCTGCCAGCCCTGCCTATAATTAGCTACTCAATATACAAGCAGACCTTTCCACACCAAACGGAAAAGCTTGATGTGATGGACTTTGCAAAGGAAATTAAAACCAATAGCAAAAAGTTGTTTAGACGTACAAATAAAAAGAAAACAAGGAAAAAGGAAATGAAACTGCTAAGCACTGAGGATGGGGTGGAGATTAAAGATAATCTAGGCATGACTCAACACCTAAACAAATACTTTGCCTTAGTTTTTAAATAAGGGCAATGAAGAGTTTAAGGGTAGTGACAAGGTGGCTAATGGAAACGAGGATATGGAAGTAGAAATGACCACATTCGAGGTGAAAGTCAAATTCAAAAAGCTTAATGGGACCAATTGGGGGACCTGGATAATCTCCATCCAAGAATATTAAAGGAACTGGCACATGAAATTGTAAATCCAATAGCAGGGATTTTTCATGAATCCATAAACTGGGCTGTCATACCCCATGACTGGAGAATTGCTAATATACTACACTTATTTTTAACAAAAGGGGAGGGGGTGGGAAAGGATCCAGAAAACTACAGGCCAGTTAGTTTGACATCAATTGTATGTAAAGTCTTGGAACAAATTCTGAAAGAGAGTAATTAAAGACAGAGCTAAACGATAATTGGGATAAAATACAATATGGTTTTATAAAAGGTAGATCATGCCAGGCCAACCTGATCTCTTTCTCTGAGAAGATAAGATTTTCTAGACAAAGGAAATGCAGTAAATCTAATCTACCTGAATTTCAGTAAAGCACCTGATGCAGTTCCACATGGGAAATTATTAGTTAAATTAGAAAAGATGGAGATTAAGATGACAACTGAAAGGTGGGTAAGGAACTGGTTAAAGCGGAGACTATAGCAGGTCATACTGAAAGGTGAACTGTCAAGCTGGAGAGCAGTTGTTAGTGGAGTACAGAGATCAATTTTGAGACCAGTCTTATTTAACATTTTTATTAATGACTTTGGCACAAAAACATGGAAATGTGCTAATAAAATTTGTGGACGACACAAAGTTGGGAGGTAATGCCAATATGGAGGCGGACCGAAATATCATACAAGAATATTTGGAGGATGTTAAAAACTGGAACAACAGAAATGGAATGATATTTAATAGTCAGGACCTTGCACTTGGGAACTAACAACAAGAATTTCTGCTATAAACTGGGGATGTATCAGTTAGAAGCGATAGAGGAAGAGAAGGACATGGGTGTATTGACCACAGGGTGACTATGAGCCGTCAATGAGATGCAGCTGTGATAAAAGCCAATGTAACCATAGGACTCATCAGGTGATATATTTTCAGTAGACACTGGGAAGTGTTATTACCATTATACCAAGCACTGATAAGACCCCATCTGGAATACGGAGTGCAATTCTGATCTCCCATGTTTACAAAAGATGAATTCAAACTAGAACAGATGCAGAGAAGGACTACTACGATGATCAGAGCAATGGAGAACCTACCCTATGAGAGGAGACTCAAGGAGCTTGGCTTGTTTAGCCTAACCAAACAAAGGCTGAGGAGAGATAGGATTGTTCTCTAGAAATACATCACAGGGACAAATACCAAGGAGGCAGAGGAGTTATTTAAATTAAGGGCCAATGTTAGCACAAGAACAAATGGATATAAACTGGTCACCAACAAATTTAGGCTTGAAAATAGATACCTGTTTCTAACCATCAGAGGAATGAGGTTCTGGAACAGTGTTCCAAGTGGAGCAGTGGGGGCAAAAAATCTAACTGGTTTCAAGATTGACCTTGCTAAGTTTATGGAGGGGATGGTATGATGAGACTGCCTACAATGGCATGGTGACCCATCTGTGACTGCTAGTAGCAAATATTTCCAATGGCCAGAGACTGGACAATAGATGGGAACGGCTCTAAGTTACTACAGAGAATTATTTTCCAAGTGTCTAGCTGGTGGATCTCACCAAGATGCTTAGTATCTAACCGATTGACCTGGGGAGGGGGGCGGGAATTCCTTCCCAACCCTAAACATGGCAGATTGACAAAGATGCTGGGGGTGGGGGGGGGGGTGAGGACGGGTTGTACCCCTCTGCAGCATAGGACACAAGTCACTGGTTTGAACTCAGTAACTCAGCCAGAGGTTAAGCAGATGAGTGAGGTTCTATGACCTGCAATGTGCAGGAGGTCAGACTACATGATCATGATGGTCCCTTCTGGCCTTAAAGTCTATGAGACAAGGTGAATGATGATGCATCTTTTATTGGACCAACTTTTCTTGGTTAGAAATAAGCTTTTGAGCTTACATAGAGCTCTTCTTCAGGTCTGAGTATCACAGCTGAAATAAGGCAGCTCACCCACATTGTGTGTCTAATATCCTGGGACCAACATGACTACAACAATGAATATGCCTATGAATCTATGAATAAGTTAACAACAAATCAGGGTGAAATCCATTCATAGGGCCTAGTCCCGCAAACATTTACACACCAGTAACTTCAATCATGCAAGTGGTCCAACTAAACTCAGTGTAACTATGCATGTGTGTGAAGTTACCCATACGCATGTATGTTTGCATAATCAGATCCATAAACTTGTAATTTGGATCATATTCTGAATTTCACTTTGATATATTTTGGCATATAAATGTTCTCTCTGAGCTTAGATTCCTTTCCACTCTATCCTACATGTAATACTGCGATAAATGTGTACTATTTCACCTAGAAGGTTTACTCTCACCAACACCCAAAGGACTCTCCATAAAACTTAAGCACAGGGTTTTGGGCTCATATACAAGAAAATATGCTATTTTATAGCATTACCCAGATGCCAATTTCAAGCATGCACTCTTTAAATATTTAACTGAGTTCTAGCACACAAATAAGACCAATCATAAAAAAATGTAATTGTTTTTAAATAGGAAAGATGAATGCTTTTAATAAGTGCATGTTGTAACTGAAGGAAGACTCTCCAGATGGTGCAGTAATGTTGATTAGTGACACTTCTTGGGTACACAGGAAGCATTCTACTGCACTGCATACCCAAGGGGGTTAATTAATCAGTGTCCCTATAGACTGCAGTGACTTATTGCTTAATAAATGTTGTTAAACATATTTCTCCTTATTTAAAAAAAAGGGAAAGTTTAGCAGCGTAAAAAAAATCATTAAAAATTTCTTTTGAGTCTTGAAACCCCTCAAAGACCTGCTCAATAGACTTGAGAATATTTTTTCAGAACTGAATTTGCTCAAGTTAAATTCCAATAAGTTATACCTTAGAGAGCAATGGCATTTTACTTCCTTGCAGAGTAAGGGTCAGAACTCCTACAAAACAGCTGCTAATTAAAAGTGCTGTGTTTAGTTAGCGTTATCTCCTCTGTCAAATCAATGCACAATGTTAAAAAAAAAAATAATGCAACAAGGGCACATGAATTAACTGCTTTTGTGGTGAGCTTTATTTTAAAAGAACTTCCTGCACCTTTAAGCGCTAACTGTAAGTACTTCTGTCAGCCAAAGTACAAGGTATGAGGCATAAACTCTAGAAGAATGAGAAAACCAATTTAGCCTTCTCTTCACTACAAATACTGTGGCATGAAAAGCAAGATAGACTTGAAACTGCCTAACACTATTCATGCAAAAGTAAAACAAAAAAAAATTGGAGCATACTTTTAAAACAAATATCACAAAATATGCTGCACCATAATTTTCTTCTTCTGTTTTGTTAGCATCAGGCATATATACAATCTGAATTCTTGAGTAAAAGGCAAAGATCTCCAAAAGTCCCTGGGAGATTTAATTAACCTAACTCTCATCCTATATTCCCCAGCTATCTTTCTAGTGAGAGCTAGAAAGGGGAATCAGGGGGGACAAAAAACAAACAAACAAACTAGCCTGCAAAGCATTCCATCTTTTAAGCCTCTTGGACAAAAACTGCACCTAGAACAAGACCCTGCTAACAATAAAAAGCTCAGAGGAATGCCTTTCCACGGAGCCCTCTAAGTGAGGCTTAGAAAAGAGATGGCTAATGGTGACGGACGGATGGACACGGGACAGATAGATATGATAAAGGTGTATAAAATCATGAATGGACTGGAGAAAGTGAATAAGGAAATGTTATTTTATTCCTTCACATAACACAAGAACTAGGGGTCACCCAATGAAATTAATAGACAATGGATTTAAAACAAACATAAGGAAGTACTTCTTCACAAAAAACACACAGTCAACCCTTGGAACTCATTGCCAAGGGACATTGTGAAGGCCAAAAGCATAACTGTGTTCAAAAAAGAATTAGATAAGTTAATGGAGGATAAGTCCATCAATGGCTATTTGCCAAGATGGTCAGGGACTCAACTCCATGTTCTGGGTGTCCCTAAACTGCTCACTGCCAGAAGCTGGGACTGGACAACAAGGATTGGACCATTTGATAATTACCCTGTTCTGTTCATTACTTCTGAAGCATCTGGCACAAGCCACTGTTGGAAAACAGGATACTGGGCTAGATGAACCATTAGACTGACCCAGTATGGCCGTTCTTATGTTTTTATAATTTCATGCAGAACCTAAACAGTCTACAGGTAATCTAAATCTTTTTATCACTCTACCACAATTAAACTCAACAAGATTAATTATATAAAATGGACTGTGATGGTCTACTATTATGGTCACCACTTTTACAAGACTATGATAAATTTTGCACAAAGTATGCCTTGTGAGTTATCATTTGAAAAGTCATAATCTGCTGAATATCATTAACCTGTTAAAATGTGTAGCAACACTAAATGCAAAGTTATAAGATTCTACTGTATGATTGTTACTGAAATATGTTGTAATTTGGGGCAACACCACAAATCAGTTTTTCAGAGACAAAGGCACACTATCACACCAGACAGGTGTTAAAGGGCCATCACCTACTTTAGCGGCCATCCTCCAGCAGGGGGGGGAAGGTGTAAACAAGAAGTTTACATTTCACCCCAGGAACAATTTTAACCTCACATCCACAGAGAACTGCATGTCACCATGACTCAGCAAGGAGGTTTCTAGCCGAAGAAATTGAATTATGAAGAGGAAGGGAAACACTTGATTGCACCTCTCCTCCTCCCAACTCTCTGTCTTGACATCAACGACTCTCAAAGAGCTCAGATAAGGGGGAGTGGTCTTAGGCTGAAAGGAGACCCAGCCTGTGAAATTTATAGAACCATATGGTGAGATAAAAGATCTTTGATGTTAAGTTCACTTAGCTTGTTAAGTTAGGTATTCGCTTGTGTATTACTCTTTTATTTTGTAACCACTCCGGACTTTCATGCATCATCACTTAAAATCTATCTTTTTGTAGTTAATAAATTTATATTATTGTTTTATCTTAACCAGTGTGTTTGGATTAAAGTTTGTGGGAAACTCCATTTGGGATAAAACTAGTGCATATAACATTTTCCTTTGATGAAATGATGGGGACTTTTTATGAGCTTGCATTGTTCAGTAGCGTCCTGGACAATACAAGATGCACATTTCTGGGGTGACAAACCTAGGACTAAGAATTTGTGGGTGTTGCGCTATATGTAATTTATGAGTGACTGGTCAGAGTGCTCATGTATTTTAGCTGGGAGTGAATTTGCATGCTAAAAGCTGTGCTAACAGGGCAGGAGTGGATATTCTGACAGCAAAGCAGTGTAAAAGGCACCCCTGGCTAGAGAATTAGGGGGACACAGCTGTTCAACTGTTCAGATTGTATCCTGGGTAATGTCACATGGACCCAGTGACTTTCTCAGTTCCTTCAGCTCATACATAGCTATTCTATCATAAGCACATGCAGTTTTAGGGTGCAAGGTTGACACAATGGTGATTAAATTGTGGCTGCTCCCAACTTTATGGAAAAACAAATAGCGCCATACCTATTACACTGCAGGTTTATCTAGATAGCTGTTAGTGCGCAGCAAGCTGGGATGTAAATCTACCTCTCACTAATTGTCCACAGGGACCCTGCTGCTGTGCACTAAAAAAATCCCTATCTTGCTTTGATCTATTCTCGTTTCAAAGAGATGTACATCAAAGCGCACGAGGGAACTTTTAGTGAGCAGCAGCAGGGTCTACATAGACAGTGAGGTAGATTTACAACCCAGCTTGCCACGGACTAACTGTTAATCTAGACAAGCCCTAAGTAGGCTCGAAACTTTTACATTCTTTTGTTTTGGGGGTTTGACACTGCCTGTATCACTAACAATGTAAATGAGCAAAACGGCCACTTCCTGTACTAAGCTAAATATTAGAATTAAAAAAAAAAAACATAACAAAACCTACATTAAAAAGAAAATTAAGGCTGTGAAGTCAAAAACTTACAAAATGTTAAAATTCATGTTGCCTGTGGCCTTAATTTGGCCTCCTTGTGTGTATGCAATAGGCTACAGCCTTTAATTACACGATCTCATACTGTTTTTTTCCCACAGGATACCTGCCTCATTCAGTGCACAGGACGGACCCAGCTTGGGATTGAATTAAGGTTATCTAGCAATGGGGCTGTTGTTGGTCAATACCTTCCTGATTTGTTGCAGCAGTTTGAAGGCCTGTGGTGAATGAGGTAGGGAACTGTGGGAAGAGAAAGGATAGTCTCATGGTTAAGGCAGCTGAATCCAATTATATACACAAACGTATACAAATAATATTTCATGGTGACATAATGACTTGTGAACTTTCGTTCTGCAAGGCTGGCCAAAGCATGTGAAGTATTGCTCCAAGATCTTTTTTTTCCACAAACTCAGATAATTTCCTATCCTAAAAACCAGATTCCTTACCTGTTTTGTCCTGAACAACATCTGCTCCTTTACTCTCAATTGTTGACATGGGCTGGGGTGAAACTGTAATTGGTGTGTTAGAGGTAAGATTTTTGATGATGCCAGTATTCTGAATTCCTCCAACATTACTACTCGCTTTAACATCTGTTCTTTTGGATGCTGGTTTATTTGAAGAACATTTATTAAAGCTGGACTGAAGAGAAATAGCAAATTTAAGTAGTTATTTGTGCTCCAACTTAAAGGAAAAAAAAAATATGCAAATTCTTTTTTCCTGTTTAAAACATGGACAAGTTTCACAAAATGTTTAAATTGCAAGAAATTGGTCTAAACAAATACAACCTCTCAGTTTCTGATAACAAGTAGGGAGTCAGATGTCTTCAAGCAAATGTGGAGAATGTGGGAGATTTTGTACTATTTCTATTAATATCGTGTGTGCCTCATTTTACCTGCTTGCTATTACTCTGCTTGACTGCATGGAGTTAAATCAAAAGGAGGCTGTTTGTTTCCCACTAACAGGAAATAGAACAAGAGCAGAGATAAAATACCTCCAGAGAGAATATGGAGGGTCCTTAAGGGAACCACGGAGAAGCCATTTAACAGGGAAATGCCCACAGCCTAGCTCCTGTCAGAGTAGTGGGTTTATTTTCCCGAGGCCTAAGACTAGGCTCAAAAGGGACACAAAACCATTAAAGACCCCAGCAGCGAGAGAGGGCCGGGGTAAGTGGGCAGGAGCAGCTGGAGAGAAGTCTCGGACCGAGGTACAAAGAGAAAAATGTTGCAGGGGTTGACTGTCTCTGCCAGGCCAGGAACAGAGATATTTGGCCTGTGTGGAACTTATCCAAAACTTGCAAGGAGAGAATAAAGTTTAGGTTAGAGTCACGAGCTAGGCCTTCTCTGTTAATTTACCTTATTTCCCTAATACACTGTTCCTGTTGACTAATAAACAACACTTTGTTTGATAAAGGTTGACTTGTGTTGCTGCAAACATTTTCTGATTATAAAGCTCCCTGAAGAGAAAACTTATGCAGGGAGCCAACTAAACAGGCCCCACTAGAAGAGTCACAGTGAGAAACTGGGATGCCGAAGCCCGGGGACTCAGTCTAAGGGTATGTTTACACTAGGAGCTGGGGGAGTGATTCCCAGGTCACGCAGACATACTTGCACTAGCTGTCATCATGCTAGAGCACTAAAAGTAGTCGTGTAGCCATGGTAGCAGTGATTGATGGCATGGGCTAGGCATGCCGTGTATGTACCGATGGGATTCAGTGGGGTTTGAACTCAAAATGGCTAGCCCGTACAACCACTCACCATGCTACCCCAGCTACACTTCTATTTTCGGCACGCTAGCTAAGTGAGCGCTAACATGAGTATGTCTATACAAGATGGAAATCACACATCCCACTCCAAGTGTAGACATACCCCAAGAGAGACATTGACGTGTCACAAGACTCCTCCTTGGGTGAAGTGGAGGCCCAGAACAGCACTATAGCCACACACAAAAAGAGTTTAAGACTAAACTTCACTCATGTTACACAAGACAACTAGCAATGCTGAAACTGTACTTAAGAATGAGAAGAAAATTAAATGGACAATGTATACAGTTAATGTTTGTTTTCTATACAATTTCTCTTGGTGTGTTGACAAATCTGATTCTCCTTTATGTTGACACTTGTAATACACTGACAGTTCAGTATACACATTTCTTTAGAAGACTTAAAGTTAACGGTTTCCTTTTATTAACCTAAGTCTGAGTGATAAAGAAGGAAATGCTTTACCTTTGAACAAGTGCTACTGTACTGAAGGCGTATACACTTCACAGAGGTTTTGTGAGCACTGACTGTTTTTACCGGTGACGTCAGCTTTCTTAGATCATAATGGTAAATTTTTCCACGGGACGAGCCAATAGCCAGGGTAGTGCCATCGGGCATAAAATCTACTGCTGTCAGAGGAGATTCAGCTACCAGAGTTCTCAGTAGTCTTCAGACAGGAGAAATATAGGAAGAGGTTATAATTAAAAAGACTTTTTAAGTCACTATTTTTATTTTTAATTAGACTTTCCCAACAGCACTGAAGAATTACAGCAAAACTATATAAACACAGATTTTTGTAATTCAGCTACAGATTTGCAATATATTTATTCTTCTAAGGACTGATCAAATACCTACATAAGTCAGTGGAAAGGCTCCCATTGACTTCACTGGGCACTGGATCAAGCCTTTGTGAAGCTTGTACACTTATACATTATCAAAATATTATATATACACACCCTAAAAAGGAATTTAACTGGAGCACAACCACTATTTTCTAGAGAATTCAATCTAGAAGCTATCATTCTTAATGTGGTCTGACTTTAAAAACAAACACTAACAACCTCTAATCACAGATAAATGTACTTCTTGGAGTTACAAGAATTGAGTCAAATTCACGTACAATCCACTGATAAAAGAATGCTTACCAAAAGTTACATAATCCTTACTTTTTACTTGACGTGTCATAAAGAATGATCCTTTTATCCAAACCTATGGTGACAAGTAGCAACTCATTGACAGGAGAAAAGCAGATTTCTGAGGCTGGAGCTTTGTGAGCATTTTCAAAATTATGGTATGGATTTTGACTATTTACATCCCACAGCGTTACAGTTCCACTGTCAGACACACTGCCCAATAAAGACTTCTTAAAGGAAGAATATTTCAAGTGTCGAATAGGCTGTAAAATAAACCAAACATGCATAATGCACTATTAACTTAAAAATTATTAAAAAATTAAATGCATACAATATATCTGTATATAAAGTTAAGGTTAAACAAGTCTAAACCATTCAGACCAAAAAAAGTCATCTGAATTAGGATCGCAAAAGCTGACATAATTCAACAGGCCATAAGTCAATAGACTGACATCATGTTTCTTAGACAAGATGCTTCAGAGGAAGGTGGCTTTAAAAAACAACCCACACACCCATAATGCATTTGGCCAGTATCGCAATGCAGTATGTGTGAAGTGAAAATTCCTTCCTGACCACTGTGCTGCTCAGCTTACACCACAGTCAAAAAGTGAGGGTTAAGGAAGCAGCAATAGAAACTCCTGAGAAAAGTTTCCTGCTTTTATGCCAATATCTCTTATAATTAAAGGAAACTTTAAAAAAAATGCCTGTATCATAAAGTTAACTATAAGGTATCAGTTGGTCTATGGAGCATGTGTCTAGACAAGTGAAAAGCAATATTATAATTTTACTAATTGCTACCTTACCAAGAGTGCTGAACTTTTTAAATACGCCACAGTGATAGGAACGTAATTTGGTAAAACATGATGAAGAGGAGGAGGAGGAAGTTATAGCTAGCATGTGATATAGCATTTGTAATCTAGGGGGAGAAGACTTGGCTGCAATGTGGGCACTATACATTAGTGTAAATACAATAACTGAGGAAATTCAGTTGACCGAGGCGTATCCTGTTTGTCTTTTAATTTTGCATGCAAAGTTCACCCCACCCCTCAGTGACCTCATGAATAGATGAGTTAGTGCATGATTTTAAGTCTTTGCTCTGAAGTGAATGGTGAATATGATCTCCATCAGCTTTCTGAGTACTGTCTCTTTAAAATGGAGAGAACTCACTTCACTGCTGCAGAGCCAGTTGCCATTTTGTGTTCAGATGCAGAAGTCTCACTCAGAGTGTGTCTTTCTTATGGAAACAAAGCTTGGGATTTGAGTGATCCGGGGGAAGTGTGTAATTCACATAGTCTCATGTGGTGCTCTATGCCCCTCTAGTGGAAGCAGGGCCACATACAGCCTTGGGTTATCGTCTGTGTTGACCTGCCACTACACAGAGATGGGGTGAGACACTTTGCCAGTGGGATTCACAGCTAGGGAAGGGTGCACTAGTGGTTAGACCCTTCTGCCCCAGCCCTCCAGCCCCTATCACTCCCTCTCCAGCTCCTGCCCCCACACCCTTATGCTCCTGCCCATGTTCATCCTTCCCCCACTCCTATCCTCTACCTTTGCACAACTCATCTCCCCTCATCTTCTGTTTCATTCTGCTCCTGTCCCTCTCCCCTCCTGCTCCTATCCTTCCACCCTCCCTCCTCAGTACAACTCTTCCCCCTCCTTCTGTTCGTCACCCATCTGCTCTTGAGTTAGGCAGCTTCCTGCTTAGGCACTAGCAAGGGAAGCATAGACAGCCCTGCCTCCTGGCCTCACAGCAGCCAAGAGGAGCAATTACAGGAAAGTCCTGCTTAGCCCCTAGAACCCTGGGCTCAAGCATATTTAACGCAGGCATAGTTAGGCAGTTAAATTGGCCAAAGATACCAACAAGTCTCTAAGGATGTGTGAACTCATATTTTTCAGAAACTCTAATCTAGACAAGTTTTCCTTCAAACAGCAAAAGACACATCCCTGACACTAGTGTGACCTCCCCACCAAGTCAAAGCTCAAGTCCCTGCTCCAAGCCACAGAGGTACAAGAGCTTTTCAATGAGACAGTAGTAAGTCACAGCAGCAGGAACAGGTGCAAGAGTGGACAAGCAGGGGCACGTCCTCCCCTCCCTCCCCCAAAATCAGCAGGGGCACAGAAATCCTTCAGGGCAGGGAGATCCAGCTCCTCCAGCTGCCAGGAAAGAGCGAGCTCCACCAGCCCTCGGACCACAGGTGAAGGTGGCAGAGCCAGCTCCTCCGGCCCTGGGGTGGGGAGCAGAGCCAGCTCCTCCGGCCCTGGAGGGCACAGAAAGTGCCCCTCCAAAAGCAGGCAAATTTTTATTCCTCTACACACCCCTGCACAGGAGATTTTTAGTTTCAAGCATGGGCAAAGCAGTGTATTTTCTCCTAATCATTCTCTGAAACAGCTGAACAATTTTATCTGAAACTTTCCAAAAGCATTCAGCCTGTGGCAGACACCCGACATGGAAAATTTCACCCTAACAGTTACAGTCTGGCAAAGTTATAAGCAACTGAAGAAAGGGTCTTGATCATGACACAATCTTAATTAAGGTGGTACAGCCTGCACCACATATGATGCATCCTAGCTATCAACACTTTACTTATAATTCCTAACACGACAAAGATTAAATTCAACACTATATCTTGGAATGAGAAAGGGCCAATAAAAGTAACACTAGAAACCCCTTACATTTAAAGTTTTGGCATTCCATTATAGCTTTATTACAAGAAAAGTCTTTCAGATATTGAACAGTTTGCAGAGTTGTCCAGGACTCATCATACAATTAGAATTTAAGAACCTTATCAAAACAGGCATGTCTGCAGAAAGAATGGAGCTTGTTTTTCATTTTAAATTAATTGGAAGCTATACAGGCAATTGGATTTAGTGTATCGGAACACAGGAATTGCCATACTGGTTCAGAGCTGCAGATCATCTAGTCTGGTGTCCTGTCTCCAACAGTGATCAGCACCAAATTCTTCTGAGGAAGGTTCAAGACACCCCACAGCAGACAGCTGTGGAATAACCTGACCCCCTTTTTAGCTCACCTCCTAATCTCCAATAACTGAAATTAGCCTAAACCAGTGGTTCTCAATCTGTTTTCCATTGTGAGCAATATATGCAGCTCTCTCTGTATCATATGGGCCGCATTCACACAATAGATGTACTACCTGTATGGCTCAGAGGATGGCACATGGGCCGCAGCTGTGTACTGACTGGGCTGCAAATGGCCTGTGGGTTGAGAACCACTGGCCTAAACCCTCTGAAGCATTAGATCTTCTCTCCCTAATACTCCTCATTTATCATTAATTATTGTAACTTTTGATATTTTTGCTATCCATATAAAACATTCAATCTTTTTTAGAATCTTGCTAAGTTTTTAGCTGCAACATTTCTGTGGCAATGAGTTTCACATTAATTTTAGTTATATATTGTGTGGGGGGAAAAAACTATTTTCTTTTATTGGTTTTAAATTTGTTTCATTGAACATCCCTTTTTTCATGTTATGAGACAAGGAAGAATCGATACTCCCAATCTACCTTTCTCTATACCAATTATTTTATATGCCTTTATCATCTCCCCTCTTATTCATTTCCTTTCTAAGATACAGAATTTCAATCGTTTCAGTCTCCCTTCACAAGAGAGTTTTTCCATACCTGTGATCATTTGTAACCCCTTGTCAGAACCCTTACTAACTCTACAATCTCATTTTTATGATAGGGTGCCCAATACAGCACATAGTATTCTAGGTGAGGCTGCACCACTGATTTATATAAAACAACATTCTCCATCCCATTCCTTATACAGCCTAGCATCTTGCTTTATTATTATTATTATTTTGGAGGGTGCAGATATACTGTCTACAGTGATGTCCAGGTCCCCTTCCTCAGTTGATACAGTTAACACAGACTCTCTCGTAAGTTATGTGAATAGTTTCATTTTTCTCTCAAATGTGCATTACTTTGTATTTATCAACAATGAACTTCATTTGCCATCATCTACCTTAGGGCTTGGCAAGTATAAAGTTCTACTGCCAAGACTTTAAAAAACTATTGCCCCAATTCAGCCCTGACAGTAAAACTTCTTTAATGTAGCAGACAAAAACATAAGATCCAATGGCTGGAGGTTGAAGATAAACAAATTCAGTCTAGAAACAAGGCACAAATTTTTAATAATGAGGGTAATTAGAGTTCAGCTAAGGATGCAGTGGATTCTCCATCACTTGAAGACTTTAAACATTTTTCTAAAAGATATACTTGAGCTCATCAACAAGTTATGGGCTTCCATGCAGAAATCACCTGGTGAAATTCTGTGGACTTTTTTTATACAGGAAGTGACACTAGTCTTAATGGTTCCATCTAGCCTTAAAATCTATTAAGACACTTATAAATAGTAACCATGTGCCTAACATTAAGTCAAGTTAGGCAAGTGTTTAAGTAACTTGCTGAACTGGGGCCAGAGTGCCCAGTTTAGCCTCTTATTCAGAAATGTAATGATTTCAAGAATGTTGAGGGGACAAACAAGGTAGATAAAGTGAGTGGCTGTGGAGCTCATGATTATCATTTCACTATATGAAAAGAATAGAAGCCATCACATATCTTCACAGATCCCCAGCTGCTCAAACAGCTAAACTAACCCTGTTGCTGGGAGAACAGTGCTAGGCATTCAAGATTTGAACAAATGTTTTCTTTTGAAACAGACTTCAATACATTCTCACACAGCAAACAGATAAAATCTAGTAGCGTTAATAAAATCTAAAAACAGCAGTTGAAGACTCTAGGATTAGATGGTCTACATACAGCTTAGTGCAAGAACATACAACTCAGTGCAAGAACTTAATTCTAATAATGCACATACATGTGAATTTACAGTCACAATTAGGACAATTCTTAGGTGAAATGCAAAGTTTTCATATCACTGAAAGCACTATGACCATGGGCTACGCTACTAAATGTAGAGCCTATAAAGTTTCAGATATTAACTGATCAAGAGATTACATTCCATTTTGCTGAATCAGGTGAAGACAAGCCACTTTTATAAAGTTAGTCTGGCCTCAGCTTCACAACAAAAATGCTTAACTTTCTGTAGTTTTTCCCCCTTAATAAGGGTCACCCCTCCTTAGCTAAGCCAAAGAACCTGTGCCAAAATCAAGAGGTACAATACATTGTTTACCCTGGAAACTTCACCTTTACAGAATTAGACCCTTAGGACTACAAATTCTTGGAGTAGGCACAGTCTTTTTTAAACTCTGTAAGAGCATTATATGTATGTTTAGATACTAATATAACTGTATAATCCTGCAATTCTCTACAAATTCCAATGAAAATCCAAACCAAAAATAAAACTATAGGTAAATAGGAGCAAAAAGATTTTAAAAGATGCAGTATATGCAAATAAACTGGAAATCTAAATAGCTACCATGTTACATAATTCCAAACAATTCCATTTTGACACAAAAACACAGCAATCAAGTACCCATCACAGTACCTCATTAGAAAATATTATAGGCCCCTTAGTGAGAAAGAGTACTATCTATATGTATGCAATTACCTTCATGTAACACCTACAATAACTTTAGCCATCTTCCGTCTAGTTGTCTGACCTCTTGATTTCATCTCTATCAAGAAAATGGCTATTCACTGTATTATTGCTAATCATCCTCAAGCACCGGAAAAGCAATCTGATCTCTCTTCAGTGAAAAGTTAAAATATACCTGAATAAATAGCAGCTACAATAAAGGCTTATCAATTTGGCACCTACTGAAAACACCACTTGAACAATGTAACCCAGCTGAAAGTTTTCCAGCTCCTTGTCGCTAGTTCTCAAATCCACATTTCCTGTTTTCACCGTTATGGTCTTAATGACCACACACTGTCCATAAATAACTGCCAAAGATAATCCTCAAGAAATGTACTTCAAACTTGTCCAGTTTTGACTCTTCATATTCTACTGCCTTCCATTTCTAACTGGAATAGAGCTAAAAGCCTCCATTATCATCCCTGTCAGTACATTTATAAATTTCCAGAAAGGAAATGGTAGGTTAGTAATTTAATAATCTTTTAAAATATTACTACTACTAGAGGCTATGCTGATTAATAAGCAACAAGAGTTCTTAACACATTTTTAAATTCACATTTATGACTTACAAACCTAAAACTTTACAGAACAAACGTTCACCATTTTACAATTGTGTAAAATATTCAATAATCTAAGATTAAACTCCAAACCCAAAATAGTTACTACTTCACTATACACATACTGTACCTGACTGCTACCATGACCAAAGGGAGTGCTGGATAAATTGGTAGTAACATTATGGAGAATAATTTCACCACTCATAGATCCAGAAGCAATGTAGCAATCATTCCAATTAAATGTTACACAAGTTACTTCATCTTTATGATCCTGAAAGAGAAACAAACAAACTAAAACAGAGTGCTGAAGAACGTTCTAGCAGAAGACAAAACGTTTTTTCCATGCTATTATAGAAATACTTCAGCTTCAGGCTTTTGTTTTGCCTCTTCTGTAACAAAGATGACTTTTTGCAAAATTATTTCAGGTTTAACTTGGGCACCCAAACAACTTGGATTTTCATGCTGATGTAACAAAAACTGGGAACCTTGATTTACCCGACACCTGATTAGATTTTTCAGAAGGTTCTTTTATAAAACCCAACATGTTCTTCATTAGAGTATCAACAGTATGTTAATTATATAATGTAAAGACCTCTAGCACACATAAATATCAAAGTAAAATCTTTCAGGGACAACTGCCAGTTTAACAGAGTTATATTAAGAGCAGTCTACTTTTGCCAGATTTCCCCCTTCAGTAGCTTTACTGTTATTGAACATATTTGCTCAACAGCTCTCTCTTTGGTAGTGAAGGCATCATCATGTCTTTGTACATTAAACTAAAATGTCCAGGTATATTCCCAGCCCAAAAAGTACACGTTTGAAACATGTATCCATTACCTGTAAAGAAAAACTTTTTACAATACTGCAGATATAAAAGTCTGAAAGTCAGGAAAAATCATAGTTAAGGTTCACAGCTATAGTGGTACATTTTTAAAGGGCTTGGTGGATGGATGACTGGCACTGATATGGGATTAGAGTTAAGGATGCAGCAGAACCTTAACTATGATTTAAAGATCAGGCAAAACTTTCCCTGATTTTAATTAAGAAAAGCCATGACAATCTTAATACCATGTGTCTGAATTTAATATTATAGCGGATAATAAAAAGCTATTAATATTCCTAATATGAGGAACCTCCCCCCCTCCAGAATTTAAGATTACATCATAGATTGTGTCTTTTATTTTATCTTGGCTTCCCATTTGCAAGACCCAAGCCAAAGTTCCTTCAAAAATTACATTCACAGATTTAAGATACGTCTGCCTGGACAGACTTTATGATGCATGCAGACTATCCTGAAGACTCAAAGGTTTTCAAGAAAAGTGCGGACTTTAGATTCTACAGACATTATAAAGCCCTTAGCAAGTGACTGCAGCAGTCACCCATACAGCCTTTTTCCTTGTCAACCTCCACTGCACCGAGGCTCTAGTTGCAAACAAAAGTACAGATAAATAAAACAAATTTGAAGTTAGTAGAATGAGGTTTTTTTGAGCAGTGGTTTTTATTTAATTCCACAAAATAAAAACTCATTTTCAAACATTCATAATGACAAAACATCTCAGTTGATTAACCGGACCCTTTTTTTTTTGGGGGGGGGGGGGGGGGGAGAGACAGTGGAGAGGGTAGGAAAAGGGAAGGCAAGTTTGGTAAAAAGCAAACAAGTTACATCCTTAATTATGGAGTTCATACTTCTGCAGCTCAATAAGATGTCATGGAAATAAATGAGACTAGCACAGGGTTTTTTTGCATTATGGCTTCACTGTAGGATTGAGAATCCAAAATGGACTGGTAACGGTGGGGGGGGGGGGGGGGAGTGGAAAATGACCTTGCTCTAACACATACTTTTTCTCATTAAGATGCCAAACCTGACAACACACTTTCATACATGCTTAAAGTTAAGCACATATCGGAAGTTATGTATGTCCTTTTGTATTTGCAGGATCAAGGCTGTAATAAGGCAGGAATAATAGAAAGTGCAGTTCTTGAAATGATTTGTTTTAGGACTTGGCTATTTGCCAGTTTCTTCCAATATGAAAAACCCACTTAAAACATTTTGAAATCACAAAGTTTGTTATTCCGACCTTGATCTTGCAGAGACTTACACATGTGCTTAACTTTAGGCCCTATGAGTAGCGTCCCTGATTTCAACTGAGCTGCTTATAGAGCATGAAATTAAGCATGAGAGAGTCTTCGCAGGATCAGGGTGGTAAATTGTAGCTTGTTTGCTCGCAAGATGGTTAACAAAAGCTAGAAAATATGGGATCTACTTTTTTTTCTCTGTTAACTATCAGAGCCAAAAGAAAAAATAGTTACCTTAAGGCTTCGATGAAGTCTTCTAGACTTTAAATCCCAGATTTTAACAGTGTTATCAAGGCCTCCACTGACAATATGCATAGAACTGGAATTTAAGCTCACACATGTCTGTTTTGCCTGGTAAGAAAATAGGGATAAGAAATGTTTATTATTGCAGACAGACATTTTTATATATATATATATATATATATATATATATGGTGTGTGTATCTCATGTAAATACTCAAGAGCTTAATCTTTATCAATACAAGCAACAGTCCCACCGACTTCAATGAAACCACTGGTGCACCCAATGATTACTTATATATTATATGTCATTACTTTTACTTATATATGTTAATTTACAAATATTAAACTTATCATATGGCCTCAAACCTCTCACTCCACCTTTTCCCCCTTCCCATTTATGTCGCCACCACCTCGGTTTCCTTTATTTCAATATGCATTTTCCCTATGCAGTATAGCTCCCAGAAGTGATGCCATACCCCTCTAGTCTCTCACAATAGCTACTGTGCACAAATGGGGTAAGACTTTCAAAAGCAAATTCCTTTAAAAGACACTGCAAAGCTGTCTAGGTCTCCAAGTTCATATTCTTTAAACATTACAGAGAATATTATAGTAGCAAGCCTTCCAATTCCACAAAGTGCTTCTTTTTTAAAATAATCACTGCAGCACTGAATTGGGGAAGAGGGGGGGTCGCCACTCTTAATGACACACCTACACTGAAGAAAGAAATGTATTATTATTATTATTATTAAAGATTCACTTTGAAGTTCTTGGGTCTGGGAACACTAAGAAGAGTCCATTTATTTTCCATCAGACTCATTCTAATCATTGGCATCAAGGAGTTAAAAATAGCTATGCTGTATTTGGATGTCTAAAAAACAGACATTTTCACTGTTATTTCACCAGTATTCCTCCAAATAAGTAATAGCCCAGCCTTTATACACTTCTGTACCATTATTTTAGTTTCCATCAGGATTTAGTAAGGTTTTTGATGCTGTCTTGTATGACTATCTCATAAACAAACTAGGAAAATACAATCGGGGCAGGCAAACTTTTTGGCCTGAGAGCCACATCGGGTTTCTGAAATTGTATGGAGGGCCGGTTAGGAGAGGCTGTACCTCCACAAACAGCCAGGCATGGCCCGGCTCCCCCCCACCCGCTTCTTGCCTCCTGACGGCTCCCCCAGGACTCCTGCCCCATCCACCCCTCCCCACGCTCTCTGTCCCCAGCCCCTGGACACCCTGCCCCATCCAACCACCCCTTCTCCCTGACCGCCCCCAGACATCCCACCTCTAACTGCCCCCTGCCACTCCATCCAACCCCTCCTCTCCTTCCTGACTGCTCTCCTCCCTCCACCCCCCCAAGATCCCTGCTCCCATTCAACCACCCTGTTCCCCACCCTCTGACCGCCCCGACCCCTATCCACACCCCCGGCCCCTGACCATCCCCCGAACTCCCCTGCCCTCTATCCAACCCCCTCCTCCCCTGCTCCCTGCCCCGATACCGCGCTGCCTGGAGCACTGGTGGCTAGCGGCGTGGCTGCACCAGGACAGGCAGCCGCGCTGTGCAGCACACAGCACCGGGTCAGGCCCCAGCCCTGCAGCAGTGCTCCCCGAGGAGCTCGCTGCTCCGCTGCCCAGAGCATTGCGCCGGTGGCAAGGCGCACTGAGGCTGCAGGGGAGGGGGAACAGTGGGGCAGGGGCCGGGGGCTAGCCTCCTGGGACAGGAGCTGGACAGGACAGTCCTGCGGGCCGTAGTTTGCCTCTGATCTAGATGGCACTACTATAAGGTGAGTGAATAACTGGGTGAAAAACCATTCCCAGAGAGTAGTTATCAGTGGTTCACAGTCAAGCTGGAAGGGCATATCGTGTGGAGTCCCGCAGTGATCAGTGATTCAACAAGGATTTAGATAATAGCCTAGACAGTACACTTATAAAGTTAGTGGATAATACCAAGCTGGGAGGTGTTGCAAGTGCTTTGGAGGATAGAATTAAACTTCAAAATGATCTGGACAAACTGGAGAAATAGTCCAAAGTAAACAGGATGAAATTCAATAAGGACAAATGCAAAGTACTCCACTTAGGAAGGAACAATCAGTTGCACACATACAAAATGGGAAATGACTTCCTAGGAAGGAGTACTGCAGAAAGGGATGTGGGGGTCATAGTGGATCACAAGCGAAAAATGAGTCAACAGTATAACACTGTTGGGAAAAAAAAAAAAAAAAAAAAAGCAAACATCTTTCTGAGATGTATTAGCAGGAGTGTTGTAATCAAGATACCAGAAGCAATTCTGCTCTACTCCATACTGGTAAGGCCTCAACTGGAATACTGTGTCCAATTCTGGGTGCAACATTTCAGGAAAAATGTGGACAAATTGGAGAAAGTCCAAAGGAGATCAACAAAAATGATTAAAGGTCTAGAAAACACAACCAATGAGGAAAGATTGAAAAAATTGGATGTGTTTAGTCTGGAGAAGAGAAAACGGATGGGGGGAAATACGATAACAGTTTTCAAGTATGTAAAAGGTTGTTACAAGGACAAAGGAAATTTTTTTTTCTCTTTAACCTGTGAGGATAGCAATTGGCTTCATCTGCAGCAAGGGCAATTTAAGTTGGACATTAGGAAAAACTTCCCATCCAGGTAGTTAAACACTGGAATAAATTTCCTATGGTAACTGTGGAATCTTCATCATTGGAGGTTTTGAAGAACACCTGTCAGGGATTGTCTAGAGAATAATACTTAGTCCTGCCTCGATTGCAGGGGACTGGACGAGAAGACCTCTCGAGGTCCCTTCCAGTCCTATGATTACAAAAGCAACAGTAGTGCAGAACCTGATTATAACAAGTTAGCACTCCAACACAGTTTACTCAAGCAGCCATGTCAGAGTATTACTCTATAAGTGGGTCTCTCTCTCCGGCATAGTAAGTTTTATAATGTATATGGGATGGGACCTAACCCTTGTTACAAAAAAATTGAGTGATTTAACACACTCACACTCAAAACAGCCTATAGTCATGACAACCCAGTAAAAAATTAAGCCTCATTTTCTGCTCCTGCAACTAGGTAGCAGTTACTGACCGATACATTGTGTTGTCCCACGGAACTCGAGTTAATAAACTGGTAACAAGCTAAATACTATACATGTTGCTCAATTTTCTGATACTTGGCATTGTATGTCATAACCTTAACAGTACTTAATTATAAGTGGTATCTAAATAAAGTTGTAAAAGAAGTGAGCAGAGCAGACATAATGCAAATACGAGACAGAAAAAACAAAGCCACAAGTTATACTTACCCCTTCAGCTAGTTCAAAAAGTGGAACAGGTTTACTCTTACAGCTTGAAACAACTATTTTATCACCAATGGTAGATGCAGTGACCAGAAAATTATCTGAATTGGGAGTTAAGGACCATAGAATATAGATCATGAAACTTTGTACAGCTGCTGGCAAGCAAGTGTAGGTACTACCCATTATTGTACCTGTTCAACTTTATTGGCTTAAAGTACAATACCTTGAAATGACATCGCTGCTTTGAAACATTGCTCTTTGAAGGGGGGGGGGAATAAAATGATATGCTTTTGATCCTCTTTTATGGAATTTCATTAAGCAGCTGTTATGTAAATAGTTTGCCTTTTCCTGAAGTAGATTCTCCTATATGATGCCACGGCCCCCCAACCCTAACAAAAAAATAAGGCAAATTTCGGGGGGGAGGGAGAGAAGGGTATCTGGATTATTTTTGTTGGTTAAATCTCCACCCTGCTAGGCTGCCTACCCTGACAATATTTCTCTCCCATCTATCCCCACAACATTTTCCCCCTCACTTCTTTTAGGCTCCATCACAACTCTAGCTACCATTAAACAAAATTCCAAGCAATGTTTGTTACCGTTAGTAAGCCTAGAAATCTAGAGAAAACCCCTGTTCATGACAATCACTAATCCAATTCAGTGTGCTGTTCCTAGAATATAGCATAGGTTACTGTGGTTTAGTTTCCAGTGGTCTCCTTCTAGATAGGGAAACCATGCAATACTTCTAATAAAAAGTTATTTTGTGTTTAGAATTATGAAAATGAGTATTTTAGGTATCCGTTGCAGACACGATAATAAGCAGAATCAGATTACAGTACAAGTACTGTGAAAGGGAGATCATTATCCCATAGTTAATTTTAATATGAAATAAGCTTTACCTAAACCTTTTGAATGACGAGAAAACTCAAACTAGAGCCCTTTTTTGGGCTTAACTAACACCAGAGTACATTAGCAACTGTTGCAGTTATCATGACCCCAATGCCAATAAGTCTTTTGTCACCCAAAGTAGCTTATTAAGGACAAAAGATACTCTGGAGCAAATAACAAAGATGCAAAGTTTATCTTCACTAGCTGTAGCATAACAAAACTCTTTAACAGCTCAGGCATACAAAATAGTAAAAACAGCCTTTGACATAAAACAGATATACAAGATGGCATTCACCACTATGCTCTTCTCTCAGAGCGTTTGCAGAAAAGATGATAGATGAGTAGCAGGATAAAATACACAGGATCAAGGTGGGTGGAAATGGGAGAAGTGTAGCATCTTTTCCCCTCCATCCTACCCCAAGGAGTGCAGAGTGCCCGACTACCCAAACTTGAAATAACCAGAGTAACTATCCCCCCTGAGACACGTGTCCCGCTTATAGCCATCTCCAGGGCAGTGGATATGAGGATTAGTAACTGAAGTAAACAAATACAAAACTAGTTAGCTGGATTTGTAACCCAAGAAAATTAAACCTCTCCTCTTAAAATGGTGAAGCAGCCCTCTGCCATCTGAAAAAGCACACACATATGGCATTGGGGATGGGGGAAAAGTAATTCCCTAGTTCTGACACTGAGTTAACTCAACTTAAACTTGCACACAGAAGTATGATTTTTGCCATGTATTATTGTTACAAACACCACCTTAGATTAAGGAACAACTTAAATATTTTTTCCAGTTTGCATTGTGTATTTGATAGCACTTGTAGACAGGCAGTTCCAAGATTTCCCACACAATTCCCCTCTTTGCTTATATCTACCGTTGCTATCTATCTATACCACACAGAAACAAAGGACAAAAATATTATTTTTTAAAAATTAGGAAAACCTGGTTGTAAAATCCTACAAAGATTGGCAGAGGGATTCAGAGGCAGGTGTAGTAACTAAAATACTTTAGTTTTGTTTTAAATGGTCTAGAATTCAAGTTGACTATATCCCTTCAGAGCTCTGGGTTAGTATTTGCACTATATTAGTCAGTCTTTTCCTCAATCTATACTACTAAAATCCTCATCCACACCTTCGTTACTGTAACCTTCGCCTCATCTCTCTCTCACACTCAATTTAAACCTCAGGGGTTCGGGACCCAAAAGAGCCACGGTAGTGTGAATTCATGGTTTCATTTACTATAGTACTATATATTCATATTTAGACAGTATGACAGGGAAAATATTTTTTTATTAAATGTGTATACATTATTCTCACAGCAAAATGACTGACCAAGTATTATTTTATCAACTACAATTGGTTAACATAATAAAAGCATCTTGATTGGTTAATAATAAAAATCACTCTGTGTTTTAATATCATGTGCTGCAAAGAACCACAGGACACACATTACAGAGCCACTTGTGGCTCGCAGGCCTCAGTCCAAGTATCACTGATTTAAACAGTTTAGTCTCCCATGTAATCTCATATTTTATTCCTCAACTCTAAATATTTTCTGCATCAGCGTACAAAACCTTTGCCTAAAACTAAAAAAGCAGTTCTTCAAATCAAGACTAAATGAAAATTGACATTTACATATACTTTAATCCAGAAGTTCAATAGAGTTTTGCAGAAATGCACACAGTACCAAACTGACACAGTAAAGGATATTATTATTGCCCCAACATAGTGAGTTGACTGAATGTGAAGTATGTGGGTTGAACTGCTCCACCACTGTTATAGATGAGGAGTCCCATATTTTAATATCATCTCCTGATGAAGCAAAACGGATGCTTTCCTGCATGGCTGCACCTATAGGCCTAAAAAAAAGCATGGGGGGGAGGGGGGGGGAAGTCAGCTCCAGTTCACTTTGTATATTAAATTAAAGGGAAGGATTCTATCCACAGTTACTTACAAGATTTCCTTGATAAAATGACAAATTAAAGCATCAAGCTGACATTATACAAACAGTCAAAAAGACGGAATTTGTAGCCTGTGATGTTAAATCTGACTGGCTGATAACTCTCAACTGTTCAGGTTGAAGCACTACAAATGGTAAATTGCTGCCCTCCCCTCTCCCCAGCTGCCATCCCCATTCCCACCCACCCTCTTTTAAATGCTTAATTCTTTAAGTTCATAACAGCTTCATTCTGAACCATGAGTATTTTCAGAGACCTGTTTTGAAAAACAGCAGATGGAGCTATTCAGGCTAAAATAAATGAATTGTTCCAGCAAGGATTGGAAGTTTGAACTGTAAGCACTCCAGTGCCTCCCCCATCCCAGATCATATAAAGAGATGGGGGGAAATCTTAATCTGTGGTTTTAATGACACAGATCATTCAAAAGAATTTGAAGTTTCTAATTTACTGTCACTACCAATGCTGTTCGGTTTTGTACTACATTCAACTTCCACAATAAAAACAGACTACTTGGTTTCACTTTTGTTTATAAAAAGTTTCCTTTTCAGCAACTTATGCAATAGCATTTTCTTTTTTGATTTTTTATAGAAACATTTCCATATGATCTTTGGTTGTTGTGCCTAAACAAACGGATACTTTAACTTGATTCAAATTATTTTAAGAAAACCCACACATGCAAAATATGGAGAAAAAAAAGTTAGACATAAGACTCAAGGCCCATGACACTTGTATTCATTTAAGAGTGCCTGGCACAACAAACTAGCAACAGACGTACTCTGCCTACTTAAAATTTTCCCTGTAGTTTTAACTGAATTTCATATCCTTTTCCCCTGATTAGCCTAAACTTTGTACATGTGTAATGAAGTGTTGCTGTGTATTGTTTAACAGCTGCTGGATTTCACCCAATGGGGGCTGCGCTTCATCATAAGAGACAGAAAGTGGTGGTCTTTTTAATACCGGAGATTGTGTATATCTGTTAAGCATGCAAACTGCTATTTAGTCTTTCTAGATGGAAGATGCTATAAAAGCAAGTTATTATTCCTGTTAGTCAACAGAGATCTCAACACTTTTTGTTGTAAATGGAACAATACTTCCACAATTTGATAACTAGCATGCATTTTCCTTCAGTTATCCCTGCCACAGCAATATTCCCTCTTGAAGAAAGAACAGGAGTACTTGTGGCACCTTAGAGACTAACAAATTTATTAGAGCATAAGCTTTCGTGGGCTACAGCCCACTTCTTCAGATGCCCACGAAAGCTTATGCTCTAATAAATTTGTTAGTCTCTAAGGTGCCACGAGTACTCCTGTTCTTTTTGCGGATACAGACTAACATGGCTGCTACTCTGATTATTAGATCAAGTTCCTCTTCTAATTTCTACTAGAGATGGGCCCACCTGGAACACCAGAACCAAACTCTCACAATCTGAGGGTATGTCAATGCTAAAGCGCCACAGCTAGGCTGCTGCAGCTGTAGCCCCATAGTGGTGCTTCCTACAGCCTTGGGAAGGATTTCTCCCTCAGCGCAGCAGTAGCTAGGTCCATGTAGGGTTACCATACGTCCGGATTTTCCTGGACATGTCCGGCTTTTGGGGGCTCAAATCCCCGTCTGGGGGGAAATCCCCAAAAGCCAGACATGTCCGGGAAAATCGGGAGGAACGGAGGGCTCGGCGGTGCTCGGCCGGGACCTCTGGGGCTGGGGTCGGCGGTGCGGGTCGGCGGTGCGGGGCCGGGCCGGGGCCGGCAGTGCTCGGCAGGAGCCGGGGGTGCGGGGCCAGGGCCAGTGCGGTGCCGGGAGCCGGGCCCGCGGGGCCGGGCTGGGAGCCGGAGTCGCGGCGCCGGGAGCACGGTGCCAGGCCGGGGTCGCAGTGCTGGGCCGGGGTCCGGGGTCGGGCCCGCGGGGGCGCGGTGCTGGTCCGGGGTCGCAGTGCTGGTCCGGGGTCGCGGGGCCGGGGTCGCAGGGCCGGGCCGGGAGCCGGGCCCGCGGAGGAGCAGGGGGCGGAGCGTTCAGGGGAGGGGGCAGAGTTGGGGCGGGGAAGGGGCGGGGCCGGGTCCCCATAGAGTGTCCTCCTTTTTAAAAACTAAAAGATGGTAACCCTAGGTCCATGGAAGAAATCTTCCATTAACCTAACTGAGTCTATCTACATCAGGGGTTAGGTCTGACAATTTTCACAAGCTCAGCGATGTAAGTAGGTTGATATAATGTTTAGCTGTAGATCAGGCCTAAATCTCAACCCAGTGGGCTCAGGCCTTTCACCGGCTTTACATAAAGTTAAGCCGGGTTAATGCTGAACGGGGGCCAGTTTTCAAAGTCTGCAAACTCCACCCGCCGTGACATTTCAGCGACGCCCCCTACGTGCAAGTCTCGGTCCCCCACCCCGCCGGGCCTGGGGCTGGTTTCGAGCACGCCCCGGGCGAGGTCACCCGGACCATGCCGCGCGCCGCTCTGGGAGGGGGGGGGGGGGGATTTTCAGGGTTAAACTAGGCTGCAGCCCCCACCCGCTCCGGCTGCTCCCCCCGGCTCCCCATGGGGCGGCCCCGGGGCTACCTGGAACTTCGTTCGTGCTCCCCCGCCCCCTGGGGCTTTCACCTGCCGGCGAACCGATGGACGGTGCGGACCGCAGAGGGGACTGGCCCCGCCCGGCTCAGCGGGAGGGAGCCGCTGCCCAGGTAACAGGCACCTGGCCCGACAGCGCTCAGACCCCGCCCCGCGGCCCTTTCCAATTGGCTGGGGCACCCAGGCTCAGAGTCCTCTACAGGGTCCGACTCATGGTTCCAGCCAATGAGCGTTGCTAGCGGCAGCGAGCCCCGCGACACACTTACCGGCGGGCGCCCGCCCACCCCTTCTCCCCAGGCGCGGGGCGGCGACAGCGGAGTTTCCGCGCCTCTTGCAACTTAACAGCCCGTCCCAACAGCCACCGCGAGCCCCCTCCCCCCGCCGACTCCGTGTACGGCGGCCCAGAGAGGGCAAAAGGGGTAGAGCGCGTTCGCCTTCTCTTACCGCTCCGGCAGCGGGGCGGCGCCTGGCGGGATGCGGTTGTGTCTGGGCTGTACTGTAGCGTAGTAAACGGCTCCGCGTAGTAATGTGCTACCGGTAGCGGTTATTGATAGGTATAGAGTGTAAGACACTGCTATGGTAGTGAACTGCTACCGGCTGTAGCAAATGCCTGCAGGTAGCAGTTTCTTGCACTATAGTGTATGTGAAATTGCTACGGGTAGAAACGTTCTATCTGTAGCAGTTATTGATACTATATTGATACTCCAGCCGCGGCTGCTCTGCTCCTCCCCGACTCTTCGGCTCTGTTTAAGAGCCGAGCTGCCCAAGCGCTATGGGCTTCAGGCAGCCCCCTTGCCTCCGGACCCCAGCCGCCGGCCGGGCACTTCCCCTCCCGGGCTCCGGCGGCGCAGGGTCCGGAGGCATGGGGGCTGCCCGAAGCCGGTAGCGCTCGGGCTGCCCGGCTCTTAAAGAGAGCCGAAGAGTCAGCGGAGGAGCAGAGCCGTGGAGGCTCTGCACCTCCCCTGACTCTTCGGCTCTGTTTAAGAGCCGGGCATGGGGGCTGCCCGAGCGCTACCGGCTTCGGGCAGCCCCCATGCCTCCAGACCCTGCGCCGCCGGAGCCCGGGAGGGGAAGTGCCCGGCCGGGGGCGCAGGGTCCAGAGGCAAGGGGGCTGCCCGAAGCCCAAGCGCTACCGGCTTCACGGTTTGCCGGGCAGCCTCCAGACCCTGCGCCCCCGGCTGGGCGCTTCCCCTCCCGGGCTCCAGCTGCGCTGGGGAAGCGCCGGCCGGGGGTGCAGGGTCTGGAGGCTGCCCGGCAAACCGTGAAGCCGGTAGCGCTCGGGCAGCCCTTTCCCCGTGGCTGGGAGTGGGAGGGAAGAGGGGGCGGAGTTAGG
Organism: Chrysemys picta bellii; assembly: GCF_011386835.1. NCBI lineage: Eukaryota > Metazoa > Chordata > Testudines > Emydidae > Chrysemys > Chrysemys picta. Next base: position 84,971,215 of record NC_088791.1, on the reverse strand, counting down.
GCGGGGAAGGGGCGGAGTTGGGGTGGGGAAATGGGCGGGGCCAGGGCCCGTGGAGGGTCCTCTTTTTTTATTTAATAGATATGGTAACCCTAAGCTACACCAGGTGGCCTTTTTTAGCAAAGTAGGACCTGTTGCTGCTGCAGATAGCACAGTCCTACAGATAGCATTTTCACACACACAAATGTGTAAGAAACTGCAAACTGTAGGGATGTGCTACCTGTAACACTGCAATCTGATGAAGCTAATTCCTACGGGTAGCAGTTTCTCACACCAGAGGTAAGTGAGACTGCTATCTGTAGCAATTTGCAACCTGTAGATTCCTGGGGTAATCATTATGTGTTTGTGCATTCCTTCAATAAGCCACTAACATTGTCTGGCCTCGTTCAACAGAGCACATTTGAAATACAGAGACATGGTCAATATTTCTAGCCTCAGATACAAACGTTACATGCATACAGATTGGATAAATACAGTTAATAGGTCTTAAGTTTTGCAATGATACCCCACATCAGCCATCTTGCATAAAGTACATATTAGCTATGTCATATCCATATCATAAGCATATTTTCATAAAAAATATAGAGTGTCCAGTACTTCAATTCCTTCAATTGATATGCTCATTAGTTCATTCACATGATCAGGCAGAAGGCGACTTCTTTCAGAACACAAAATTCTATTCAATGATGAAAAAGAACGCTCAACTGTAGCCGTTGTGACTGGAAGTAGCAAGAGATGAATTCCTACTTCTTTCATCCCAGGAAACATAGCCCAAAGATTGGGTTGAGCCACTAGTAGTGATAAAAAAGAAGTTGAAGTCAAATCTTCATTCATTCGTCATCTGATATTCCACTCTGTGTTCAAATTCTCTATTCTGTCCTGATCTAGGGTGACCAGACGTCCCGATAAAATCGGGACCGTCCCGATATTTAGGCATTTGTCCCGCGTCCCGATTGATCTTCGGTCGGGACGCTGCACTCCGCTTTTTTTTTTTTTTTTCTCTGCCGGGCTGCCGGCAGCACTCAGCTGTTCTCGGCTTTTTTTTTTCTTCTCCTCTGACTGCCGGCAGCACTCAGCTGTTCTCTGTTGGTTTCTCTCCCCCCCCCCCTCCTAAAAACCAGAGGCTGAAGGTATGCATACCTAAGGAAGGGTGCATAATCTCCTCTGACTGCCCGCAGCCCTGGGCTGTTCTCAGCTCCCGCCCCCGACTGCCAGCAGCACTGGGTCACAGTAGGGAATTGGGAGAGGGAGCTGTTTGTGTCCTTACACCGGCAGCACTCGGCTTTTTGGTTTTTTTTGCTCCGCCAGTGACCCCCCCCTCCCCCCCCTTGTGTCCCGATATTTTCTTCCTGTCATCTGGTCACCCTAGTCCTGATCACATGGCAGCCCCATTGCTGGTAGTGCCTCCTCACTCCACTCAACTGTTGGTGTTTTATAGGATAGTCATCTGGAAAAGCTACGTAGAGGTTGAGTAGAATCTAGAAGTCGCTGTTGTAGATTTTTAAGAATCAAGTCTGTGTACTTTTTCAGTTGTCTTAACAAACACTTCTTGTCTTCTTCACTTAAGGATTCAATATAAATGTCTTCATTAGTCAACTTCTGGACTGAAGTCTTTGCTTCTTCCAGTACTTTTTCAATAGATAGCTGTCTGATTGATCCAAATGTAGCTTCTATCGCTGGACAAAGATCTACTACTGTTGTAGCAGATGCCTGGATGGCATTGTTTAATGACCAAGTGGTTTCAACAGTAGACTTACGAGAGAGAGAGAATGGCAATAGTCTTCTCTGAACGTAATAGCAAAAGTAATCCACCAGCCTCACTACTTAGATCCATCCCATCTTGGTAGATACTATCCAAAGCCAGTAATAACGGCTGGAGTAATTTTAAGACAACAGCTAAGGATCGCTCATGAGAAAGCCAGTGGGTTTTCCCCGGTTGGACTAATTTGAACTTCAGTCCCAGTGTATCTTCTATATTTTCCAAGATATTCACTCTTTTTGGACTCTTGCTGAAAAAAAGAATATAATTAAGACATTAAATTTATAGCCTTTTTAATGTCTTTTGAAGATTCTGCAGCTCGTACTAGTGCTAGTTGGAGTAGATGACTTCTGCAATGTGTATAGGAGAGATTAGGGTTACACTTTTCTCTGAGCAAAGCTTGTACTCCACCATGTCTTCCAGAGAAGTTTGCAGCTCCATCAAATGCACAAGCAGCCATCTGTTTGGGGTCCAATTGACAAGCATTTAACTCTTCTAAGATGTGGGTTGTCACAGATGCAGCTGATGTGTCTTCTATAACTTGGACATCTAGAAATGCATCTACTGGCCTACCCCTGACATCAAGATAACGTACACAATGACTTAATACTTGATGCCCATTTGCATCGGTGCATTCATCAGCCACATATGCAAAATTTTTGAATGTGGTGAGAGAGTTCTTCACTTTTTCAACTGTTGAATCTTTCACTGTTGCACCACATGCTTCTAGCCAGTCAGTTGAGTTTCTTGCAGAAAGATAGTGAGCATTTGCTGGTCTTGTTCGGAACCAGTGTTCAAGGATGAACAAGTGACAATGCACTTAATACTGGCCTCCAGTTTGTAGTGTGTGGTATCTCTTGCTTAAATAGAAAGTAGGATGTCAGAGCCATGTTTGTTAGCATGAACTGTGTTGTGTCTCCAGCATTCTTAACAGCTTCATTAAGTACTTCTAAAATTGGCTTTGAAAGTGGGCTTATAAGGCTTTCTGCATGTTGATGCACTCCAGAGGCCTGGTGTTTTGCAGCCTTTTCACGTAGTTTGTCAGCATTGGCTTTGCTGATCGGTTTGACAAACCAAGCTCCTCTACTTTTACCAATTATAGCATTGAGAAGCTTTCCTTCTTCATAAGCTTTTTAGCAAGAGGTGCACCAGTAGCCATCTTTTGTAACTTCAATAAATGGGAACACTTTGACCGACAAACATCGGGAGCTGCCTTTAGGTTTTGGAGACACTGTTTCTTCAGTAGGTAGCTGTATTTGTGCTTTGGGCTGGTCGGATGTAGATATACCACTTGAACCTTCAGATGACATGTTGATATATTCTTGGTTCTTGATGTGTTCTTCACCTTGGTTAGTTTCTGAGGTCTTTGAGAGGAAAAAAATTGTTGTATTGTTTTTTGTCTTTTAATTTTCACTTTGACCTGCAACATATAAAAGAGATATGAATAAATTAAATGTTTTGTTAGGATAATGCAAATTTAACATAAGGATAATGCAAGTTACACCAAAACACATAACAAGTCTAGATTTCTAAAAAAATATAAATTAAAAAGAAATGTATTTAATTTAAATTGTCCTTTGAAAAGTAAGCCATCATGGGATAAGATGGAAGTCCTCTCATGGATCAGTAACTGGTTAAAAGATGGGAAACAAAGGGTAGGAATAAATTATCAATTTTCAGAATGGAGAGAGATAAAATAGTGGTATCCCTGAGGGGTCGGTACTGGGACCATTACTGTTCAACATATTCATAAATGATCTGGAAAAATGGGTAAACAGTGAGGTGGCAGATGATACAAAACTATTCAAGATAGTTAAGTCCCAGACAGACTGCAAAGAGTTACAAAGGGATCTCACAAAACTGGGTGACTGGACAACAAAATGGCAGATGAAATTCAATGTTGATAAATGCAAAGTAATGCACATTGGAAAACAATCTCAACTATACATACAAAATGATGGAGTCTGAATTAGCTGTTAACACTCAAGAAAGAGATCTTGGAGTCATTGTGGATAGTTCTCTGAAAACATCCACTCAATGTGCAGCGGCAACCAAAAAAGCAAACAGAATGTTGGGAATCATTAAGAAAGGGATAGATAAATAAGACAGAAAATATCATATTGCCTCTATATAAATCCATGGTACGTGTACACCTTGAATACTGTGTGCAGATCTGGTCACCCCATCCCAAAAAAGATATATTGGAATTGGAAAAGGCACAGAGATGGGCAACTAAAATAAATAGGGGTATGAAACAGGAGGAGAGATTAAAATGACTGGGAATTTTCAGCTTAGAAAAGAGACGACTAAGGGGGGATATGATAGAGGTCTATAAAATCTTGACTGGTGTGAAGAAAGTGAATAAGGAAATGTTATTTAATCCTTCACATAACACAAGAACTAGCAGTCACCCAATGAAATTAATAGGCAGCAGGTTTTAAAAAAACAAAAGGAAGTACTTCTTCACACAACATAAAGTCAACCCGTGGAACTCTTTGCCAGGGGATGCTGTGAAGACCAAAACTATAACCGGATTAAAAAAAGAACTAGATAAATTCCTGGAGAATAGGTCCATCAGTGGCTATTAGCCAGGATGGGGAGGGATGCAACACCATGCTCTGAGTGTCCCTAGCCTGTTTACCAGAAGCTGGGAATGGGCAACAGGGGATGGATCACTTGATGATTACCTGTTCTGTTCATTCCCTCTGAAGCACCTGGCCTTGACCACTGTCGGAAGACAGGATACTGGGCTATATGGACCATTGGTCTGACCCAGTATGAGCATTCTTATGTAAAAATTAATTATAATAATAAAAATGTTTAGTACAGAAATTCCCCAACATAATGACCTCTCAAGATAGCAACGATGTGAGATAACAACCTTGGCAAATAATGCATTTTAAAAATCTTGGCCTACTAGGAAACATATTGATATAAGTTTCCATTCCCAGTCACAAATCTAGCATTCTGGAGCAAACTTACTAAAATATAGTCCAACAAACAAATGTTTATTTAACATGCCCCGCACTTTTCCCTCCACCGCACCCCACTCACCGGTGTTGTCCTTGGTCAGTGGAGACTCAGAGTTCAGAGGTGCTTTCACGTGAGTACACCTCCCAGGTGGGGGGCAAGAAGGCACCTTGCTCGTTCCTCCAGCTGCTCACTGTTCGCTCTGGCCACTGCTGTTTGTTGTGCCACCGTTCACTCCACCACCCTGTTGCCAATGGCCCTGCGCCATCACCTTCTGCTGACACCTGCCACTGTGACCTCTGCGAGTTGGTTTCTTGAGGTTCCACCCAGCTCTCAGTGATTTCAGCTGAGCTCTCAATGGGGGAACCTCACTGCTAATGCAGGCTGGGCTGTCTCTTCCACAGAAACTCTATCCCCACAGCAGGACTAAGCACTTAGGGTATGTCTACACTATGGAATTATTCCGATTTTACAGAAACCGGTTTTTGAAAACAGATTGTATAAAGTCGAATGTATGCGGCCACACTAAGTACATTAATTCGGCGGTGTGCGTCCATGTACCGGGGCTAGTGTCGATTTCTGGAGCGTTGCACTGTGGGTAGCTATCCCATAGCTATCCCATAGTTCCCGCAGTCTCCTCCACCCATTGGAATTCTGGGTTGATATCTCAATGCCTGATGGGGCCAAAAACATTGTCGCGGGTGGTTCTGGGTACATCCTCCCCTCCCTCCTGGAAAGCAACGGCAGACAACCGTTTCGTGCCTTTTTCCTGGGTGAACAGTGCAGACGCCATACCGCGGCAAGGATGGAGTCTGCTCAGCTCAAGACAACAGTCATGAACATTGAAAACACCTCGCGTGTTATCGTGGAGTTTATGCTGAACCAGAACCTGCAAAACCAGGTGACGAGGAGTAGGCTACGGCAGCGCGGCGACGAGAGTGATGAGGACGTGGACATGGAATTCTATCAAACCGCGGGCCCCGGCGCTTTGGAGATCATGCTGTTAATGGGGCAGGTTCATGCTGTGGAACGCCAATTCTGGGCCCGGGAAACAAGCACAGACTGGTGGGACCGCATAGTGTTGCAGGTGTGGGACGATTCCCCGTGGCTGCGAAACTTTCGCATGCGTAAGGGCACTTTCATGGAACTTTGTGACTTGCTTTCCCCTGCCAGAATACCAAAATGAGAGCAGCCCTCACAGTTGCGAAGCAAGTGGCGATAGTCCCATGGAAGCTTGCAACACCAGACAGCTACCGGTCAGTCAGGAATCAATTTGGAGTGGGCAAATCTACTGTGGGGGCTGCTGTGATGCAAGTAGCCAAAGCAATCACTGAGCTGCTGCTACCAAAGGTAGTGACTCTGGGAAATGTGCAGGTCATAGTGGATTGCTTTGCTGCAATGGGATTCCCTAACTGTGGTGGGGCGATAGATGGAACCCATATCCCTATCTTGGCACCGGAGCATCAGGACAGCCAGTACGTAAACCGCAAGAGGTACTTTTCAATGGTGCTGCAAGCACTGGTGGATCACAAGGGACGTTTCACCAACATCAATGTGGGTTGGCCGGGAAGGGTTCATGACGCTCGCATCTTCAGGAACACTACTCTGTTTAAACATCTGCAGCAAGGGACTTACTTCTCAGACCAGAAAATAACCGTTGGGGATGTTGAAATGCCTATAGTTATCCTTGGGGACCCAGCCTACCCCTTAATGCCATGGCTCATGAAGCCGTACACAGTCAGCCCAGACAGCTTTAAAGCGCTAGTGTGGATAGGTTCGGCTCCCAGTGCTCGGAGCTAATCCCCTCGTCGAGGTGGATTACCAGGAGCACTGGCACCCGCGGCAGCACTTTGAACTTTGTAGTGTAGACATAGCCTCAGTAGGTTACAGCAGACAGAGGAGCTGCATTGACGAGGCATTGGGATGCCTGTGCCTTTAAGAACGTAGCCCTGTGCCTGTGACTTTAAGAACCCAGCCCTGCGAAGCCGATGCTGAGAGGTGCTATCTGTGAGAGGGCAAATAAAAAAGTCCCTTTGGCCCCCACCATTTTTGCAAGCACTGGTGTCTCAGTCCTATTGGGGTAACTTAACTTTTATCCCCTGTGCCCCTGCCTGTGCTGGGTTTTGCTCTCTGGCACCCTCTGCCAGCACCTCACCACAAGCTTAACTCCTGCTCCTCCCCCCCCGAGCCCTGATTTTGCCCTTTAGTCCCTCTCCTAATCCTGCCTCCAGCTACTTGACCCCCCTGACCAGTAAATTTCCACCCCCTGCTCAGACTCTGGCCACCCCCCTGCTCCGATTCGCCCCCTTTACCCCTTTTCAACCCCTGTAAATAGCAGTCAGCCGAATTTTATGGCTAATAAGGGCAGGCTGAAGGGCAGCATACTCAGTGCACCATAAGTAGTTTTTACTACTATGCAGAGCAATTTACTACACCGGCTCTAGTGCAAGGGGCAGGGAAGCGGGGGAGTCGTGTCAGCTGTGGGAGTTCCGGGCCCTGCCGCTCCCGGGGACAGAGATGGAAGCGGCCACTAACTCCCGCCTCTGCAGGGCTGCGCAGGCGGACCCATGTGCAGACACGGGCGGGCAGGGACAGACACGTGTCATAGGTGTGCACCGACATACAGACACGCATGGACAGGTGGACAGACCCGGGTGCAGACAGCCACACAGACAGACATGGGGTGCAGACAGATGAGCAGGGACAGACACGGTCACACGTGCAGATGGACAGACACGTGTGCAGTAGGCAGACACGCACGAACAGGTCGACAAACGTGTGCAGACAGACATGCACACACAGACGCAGCTGGTCTGGTCTGCCTGCCTCCCGCGTGGCCTGCACATGCACAGCCCGGCCGGTCCTGTGGCTGGATGACAGCGGGTGCTAACACTGGTCCTGCCATGCCCCTGGCTGGATCCTGGGAGGATGGCACTCGAAGGGCACAGGGAGAGAAGTGCACCAAGCTGCGGGTGCCAGTGTGCCAGGGTGGTGCAGTTAAGTGCTTATTGATAGTTTCAGTCATTAGTGCATATGTGTGTAATGGGGGTGAGCTTAGCACGTTGCCAAAACATTGAGGAAATTTGGATCTAGATCCATAAGGACTGGCCTGTATCATCATAATGGGTCAAGGCCTAATCCTGTCTCTTGCATGTGCCAGTGCCCATTCTTCATTATATTTGTACACCACCTAGCACAATGGGGCTTCTGATCATGACTGGTTTCTAAGTGCTACTGTAAATAAAACCAACCTCAACTTGGAGAAGGTTCAGCTCTTGCACTGAACTTTTCAGCTTAGGGCACTGTTTAATTGATTTATAGGACTACAACTTTCTATCCCTGCTCCCCATTTATTTTTAATAATCAATCATGCAACAGCTTTTCTTGGCATGTATACCCCAACTGTGAATATGAATTGCTACTCCAGCTTCTTTGAGCTTTACAACAAAATAAACATTCTTTGATCTGTTAAAGTGACAACCATCAATTCCTCACAGCCAGTGTTGGTGGTTCACATTGTCTTTGCTCTCTCGCTCTAAGTGGTATATTCTTTAATAAAGACTATTACTAAAGGGCTATTAAACACAAAAGCAGCAAAACAAAATGGTACAGTGCAGATTCCTTCAGCCCCTAGCTTCCTTGGTATTGCCCTTGCTTCCTAATGAGTCTTTCCCTTATAAATGATCTCAACGTTGCTAGGTATAAAATGCCCATGTCAACTCCATTGCTGATGAAATGTTAATTTGTCTGGTTCACTTCATTTGTCCTGGTCTATGTAAGTGAACTAAGGTCAGGAAAAAACAAAATCATGTTACCATTATACAAAATGCCATTACTTTTCGTTTTCCTGACAGCCTTTAGCATTGTGTCTTTATTCCTTACATTCATCATCATCACACAATCATTGTTCATGTTTTATCTCCTGTACCAATAGCTCTTCTCAAGGGACTCCTGTAGCATTAGTCAGAACTCTTTTTCTTCTTGTAGGCTTAAAGAGTCTGATTCTTCTCTCACATGTGTGTAAATTAGTATCTCCTTTAAAGTCAATGAAGTTACACAGATGTAAAAGCCGTGTGAAAGGAGAATCAGGCTCGTGATCTATGACAGAAATTTCTCCAAGTCTCCCTCCCTCCAAAGAGTCAGTTTCTGTCTCATTTACAGGGATTCCAAAAAGCCCAAGGCAGTTCGATAATAAATATCTCTACCTTTTTGTCTTAATGTGCTTCTCAACTGTCTTGTTTATCTTTGCTGTACTCCTATCATCTACTACACAGAATGCAAAGCCTTTATTTTCCTTAGCTATTGCCTGAGGCTTTTTTTATTTTAGCTTCTCACTCAGGGATTTAACCAGTTTTATACTGCTGTGCATCCTACAAGACAGGTTTTCCACTTTGCTTCCAAGAGATGCTGTGATAAATGAAGGGGGGTAGCTCCCTTTTATGGACACCCAGTCAGCCAGTTAGCTACAAAATCCCTCTTGGTAGCTGTTCTCTACTTGCTTTACCTGTAAAGGGTTAAAAAGTCTCACTGCTATGCATAGGTAAAAGGAAGTGAGTGAGCACCTGGCCAAAAGAGCCAATGGGAAGGCTAGAACTTTTTAAAATTGAAACAAGACTCCCCTTTTGTCTGTCAGTTGTTGCTCTCCGGAGAGAGGAGACACAGAGCAGCAATGCTGTAAGAAGCTTGCGCCAGGTATGAAAAATCATCAAATCACACCTAGAAGCTCCTCAATATGAAACCCCGGATATATAAGTATATCAGAAAATGTCTAGGAAGACATGATTAGATTTATTTCTTTTATTTTTTATTGGCTTGTGGACTCTGTGCTAAACCCCCAAATGCTTTTGTTTTGCTTGTAATCATTAAGCTGGAACTCAAGAAAACCATTCTTGATGCTTATTATTATATTTGCTCTTTTTAAATCTAGCACTAGCCTAAGTTCCAAATGTATTTTCTTTCTTTTTGTTTTTAATAACATTTACCTTTTTTAAGACCAGGATTGGGTTTTTGTGTTCAAAGAGGTTGTGCATATTACAAACACTTATTTGAAATTCTCCATTTACACACACACACACACAGAGTGGGAGAGGTTTGCATCATTAGCACACCCATTCTGGGGAGCCGGGGAAGGGAGTTCCTTCTTTTGTACATACAGTTGGGGTGAAAGGGAGGACTCCCCCTACATTTACATACAGATTGGGGAGAGAGACTCCCCTTATTTACTCTAGTACGTGAGAGAGAAGGCAGTCCCACCCACTTGCACACACAGTGGGACTGTGGAAGGAAGAGAAACAGATGCTCCCCCATTTGCAGCACACCCACATGAGAGGGGAGAGGAGTGGACCCCCCCCCCATTTGTTGCACACCCGCCTAGTTTCCATGACCTGCCAAATTCTAGGCTGAGAAACTTTCCAAACTTTCCCCAGTTGGGTGGTCAGGAGTGGGCGGGGCCGGGAGGGCTGTGGGCTGTGAATTGGCTGGGCAGGCAAGGCACCAGGCTGTGATTGGCTAGGCTCTGTCCCCCTCGTCACAAGGGTGGCAAGCATTCGCTGGGTAAGTGTCTCTCAGCAGGTTAAATTAAAATCGGCAGTGAATGGTTTCCACAGATTAAAAAAAAAGGACATCAGGGCTTGTCAAATGGCACCTGGACACACAAACCAAAAGCCAGACTTTTCAGGTGAAAACCAGATTGGTGGCAAGCCTAACTCATGCATTCCTGGAATACCAGACATTCCAGGTCTTCTGGGAACAGTGTGAGCCTGCCCCTGCCAACATGACCCCACTGTTGCTAGCATGACCTCAGATGCACAATGCGTGTGAGGTCATGCTGCATGGGGGCAGAATGGTGCCCCCATGCTGCATGATGTTGCTCACACTGTGCGTGCAAGGTCACAGCACTGCTCTATCCCCGCCAGTATGACCTTCTGTGCACGGTTTTCAATATGGCATCTCCTATCCGATACCCGACAAAATCACGTCCAGTTTTGTCTGACTCCAGATGGGGGACAAACCCTAGAAAAGCAGGACTGTCTGGTTTAATACCAGACAAGTGGCCTCCCTAGTCATATCCAGAGTCAGAAGTCCAGAACAGGAGCTGAGGGTGAGACCCAGGTTACTTGGATAAAAGCAAGGCAGGAGCATTCCTGGGTTTGAGACAGGATCAGGGCAGGAACAAGGTAGGAGCAGGAACTATTGCAGCCACGGGCAAATTCTCTGAGCAGTTGCCAAACTGCATCTGGGCTTAAGAGCTGGTCTGCTGACTCTTCTTGCCAATCAAGCAGTGTAGTCAATCAGAAACCCCTATTACAGGCCAGCTGCACTTGTTAGGTTGTCTGGAGACTGGCTCTGCTGAAGACCCTGATTCCTGAGTCAGGAGGAGAAAAATACGGTGCCCGTTTTTTACAATTATAACTTGATTTCAAAAATTTTGAAACAACTCTATGTTGAGTGGTGAGATTGGTTCAGTCACATTCTCACAATCAGCATATTATTGACTTTAGTCATGCATATGCTGCAATTGTACTGGTTAGTAACAGTCTTCATTTCTTATGCCATAAGAGTGTTGTCATATTCCCAGATATATGATGCCAATAATGATGGAAGGTATGGTAAGGTCCTGGCCCCTATTGCCAGTGCTTTGTGCTGCTGCAAAGCAGCCACAGAACCGGCAGATAGCTGGAATTCTTTGGTGGTGTAGTCACAGTAACAGCTCCTTTGCCAACTCCCTGCTAGCCCCTTGAGTAGGAGGCATGGCCAGAGGAAAGGGATTATGGCTGGGACATCCCTCTGCCCTGGCAGTCTTTGGCTATTGAAATGACCCTGTGTGCAACTGGCCAGAAGCAAGATCAACCTTGAGATACACTAACTTCCTCTGGGACTGACCCTCAATGTAAAGGCAGCTTGAAGTCACCCTTCAGCATCTTTCAACCCCCACCCCTGCTACTCTTACACTAAGGACTGTTCAGTTGGACTAAGGAATCTGGCCCTTATTGTTCTCATGAAATCATAACGAGGACATTCCATTTCTTTCCACTGCCTCCCACTAAGATTTTTGCTGTATTTTGTTGAATACATATTATAAATTTCTATTTGCCTGTAAGTGGAATCTTAATTCAGGCTGACCAGTGATATGAATGAGTTATCTTTGAAGTTATCTTATCAAAGGCTGAAAATTAAAATAGCTTTGGTAAATTTTAGATTTCAGTACTTACCTCTGGACTCTTTCACTTGGTTTCTTTATCTTACTTTTGATTTATAGAGCAACCTATGCTGCATATTTTCTCTTCTTTCATCAGATGATGCATTTAGTAGCTTAATTCAAAGAGCATATTTGACAAACATAAACAGAGCTCTTTGCTGTCCTAATTCATTTGGTTTATTATCTTGTAATTCTGCAAATTAACCCTAGCATTATTCTACTTAAGAAAAATATTTCTTCCCTTATTTGACTGAAAAAAGGATTAGGCAACAAATATCTCTTTAATACGGTCTCTCGATATAATAATTTGCATTCCATAGCATCTTCCATTCAAGGATTTGAAAACATTTTGTGATGTTAATGGATTAAGTCTCCTAACATCCCTCTGAGTTGGGGAAGTACTTTTATCCCTATTAATGATGGGGAAACTGAGGTACAGTGAAGCTAACCAACACTTGTTAGATGATAATTTCTCCAAGAAAGAGGATATGTTCCTAGTGCTAATCAGATGAAAAGTAATAAGAGTTGGAGTCAGAAGGGATTCCACACCACTTTCACACAATAATCACATACATTTGAAGAAAACTGCGTGAAACGATCAATTTTCACTTCACAAAATTCATGAAATGAAATCTGAAGTACTTGCAAGCAGCTAAGTATTTCTGGAGGTGTGGCAGATCCCAGGCAGGCTTTCATTATTAATATACACATGCATTACATACAAGAAAACTATGGTAAAAAGACATTAAGGTTGCAAAGTCAAGTGTTCAAAATTTCAGAATTGTGAAAATAAAGCTTAATTCATCCCCATGGTGTGTGCTGACAGTCTTTAATTACACAATCACAGGTTATTTTTTCCTCAGGACGTCTGTGTCATTCAGTGCACAGGATGGATGGTTCTCATTGAATGAAGCAGCTGTTTAATGTTTCTTTCTATCCTCATCATTCAGTGTCTGGCCCCTTCCCCAATTTACTGCACGCCATCCAAGGGTTGCACTGAATATGGAGTATTTTATTTCCTCACTATTGCCTCTCACAATACTAATGAATTTATCCTCACAAAACCCCTGTGAGATAGGGAAATATTATTAACCCCATTTTACAGATGGGGAATTGAGGCACAGAAATATTTTGGCCAAAATTTGGCCACTGTCCATTAATTGTTGGAGCCTCAATGTCTGGGTGTCCAACTTGAGACGGGCAGGTTTTTCAGAGCTGTCATAGAGGTAACTAATTCCACCACTGCACTGCATGGATTGGACCCTCACTACAAAAGGCCTGGCGAATGCTGGTCCCATCCGTTAGTCTTCAAACTGTGGACTCAAATAAGACATGGTCCCCTCCACCCGTAATATTTTTAGGAGGACTGAGGGACAACATATTGCAGAGATTTGAGTAATGGTGCTAACAGAGACTTATCTGAGTCTAACAGACTGTAAACCCTAGTCTTCATTCAATGGTAGGGGACGAAAAACCCACCTGAATTCCTATGCTACAGAAAACAAGAATCAATTTACTTTGCAATTACTTTTATGCTTTACTCTATGCAATTGTTGAAAATGTGTTTAAATATGAGCTTTCTTCGTTACAAGCAGATTGTTAACTAAAGAATTTAATTATATGCTAAAGAAATATGTTGTCTCCAATGCTACCTTCTGAAACCTTCAATGAATTCTTAATCCTGTGTTTATGAAAGTAAAATTTGCTGCTATGGATACAGTGACGTCAAAATTTCAGCATTACCATTTTACTGAAGTGCTAAGGAGAGACGGTAGGACAAAATTCTTATTTCAACAAAAACATCTTTAAAAGCATAAAATATTTAAATATGAATGTGAAAAGAATTCTATTGAACATTTCTCTTTTAAAAATAAATGTAATAGTGGTGGCAGGGTCCAGATTGACAGCACTGAAGAGTTATCTCCTCTGTAATAAAAAACTTCTTACTTATACAGCACTTTTCATCTGATGGTCTCAAAGTGCTTTACAAATATTAATTAAGCCTCATGAAAACCCCCTGATATACTTCAAGGTGACCTTCAAAAAGAATTGGAAAAAAAAAAGAAAAAATGAGGTATCGTGCCCTTTTTTGGTTTTTATTATGTCTGGAAGGTTTTTTCCAAATATGCTGTTTTTCTACTTCTTTTATAAAAGAAATATGAGGAATGTAAATTTTTCATCTTCCCGGTAAGAGTTGGGGGTCTTCTTGGAGGATGCTGGAACTGTAGACGGAGCATTCTCAGCCTTTAATTGAAGGGGTAGTGGTTGTCAATCTTTTCTCCGTTTGAGTTAAATATGAGTTATAAGAGAGTTTTAAACAATCTCACTAAAAATACATTCCCTAATTAGTTACTCAAGTTTCACTTTCTTGGTTCCTCTGATATGATAATCCTTGTAGTACTCCTCTTATCCATAGTGTTATAGGAAAAACAACATCGAAAACATCTGAATAATGTAAAAATAAACACCCCACACACACATAAGAACATAAGAATGGCCGTACCAGGTCAGACCAAAGGTCCATCTAGTCCAGTATCCTGTCTACCGACAGTGGCCAATGACAGGTGCCCCAGAGGGAGTGGACCTAACAGGCAATGATCAAGTGATCTCTCTCCTGCCATCCACCTCCGTCCTCTGACAAACAGAGGCTAGGGACACCATTCCTTACCCATCCTGGCTAATAGCCATTAATGGACTTAACCACCATGAATTTATCCAGTTCTCTTTTAAATGCTGTTATAGTCCTAGCCTTCACAACCTCTTCAAGTTCCACAAGTTGACTGTGTGCTGCGTGAAGAAGAACTTCCTTGTATTTGTTTTAAACCTGCTGCCTATTAATTTCATTTGGTGACCCCTAGTTCTTGTATTATGGGAATAAGTAAATAACTTTTCCTTATCCACTTTCTCCACATCACTCATGATTTTATATACCTCTATCATATCCCCCCCTTAGTCTCCTCTTTTCCAAGCTGAAGAGTCCTAGCCTCTTTAATCTCTCCTCATATGGGACCCATTCCAAACCCCTAATTATTTTAGTTGCCCTTTTCTGAACTCTTTCTACTGCCAGTATATCTTTTTTGAGATGAGGAGACCACATCTGTACGCAGTATTTGAGATGTGGGCGTACCATCGATTTATATAAGGGCAATAATATATTCTCAGTCTTATTCTCTATCCCCTTTTTAATGATCCCTAACATCCTGTTTGCTTTTTTGACCGCCTCTGCACACTGCGTGGACATCTTCAGAGAACTATCCACAATGACTTCAAGATCTTTTTCCTGACTTGTTGTAGCTAAATTAGCCCCCATCATATTGTATGTATAGTTGGGGTTATTTTTTCCAATGAGCATTACTTTACATTTATCCACATTAAATTTCATTTGCCATTTTGTTGCCCAAACACTTAGTTTTGTGAGATCTTTTTGAAGTTCAGCAGTCACACACAGAAGGTAGAATGGAACCCAGGATTTCTGACTCCCAGTCTCAAACTCTAATCACCAGGTACAACTCAGCTAATTCCCCCACACTTCCCCCTGATCCTTTCTGTTAGTTGTATTGCTTGTTGCCTGAATTATTGTAGTTAACAATGGTTTTGAGGCAAAATGGTCGTATAACTTGAGCAATGGCTAGGGACCAGAAACTCCCAAATTCTAATCTTTGATCTCACAGTGACTTATTATGTGGTCTTGGTCAAGCAACTTCATTTTTCTGTGTCTATTTCCCCGTTTGTAAAGTTGGGATAACAACACTTCCTTCCTCAGAGTATCATATGTTTTTATGATACTTTAGTTAATGTTTGTCCAAATTTTCAAACAATAATAATACTTAGCATGTATACATATTTTCAATGTTATTTTGTTAAACATTTTAGAATATTGTATGAAAGATACAATACATTTGTAATATACTTTTGTAGCTTTTAAATTTGCCTCTTTACAGATTCTCTCTTCAGAATTATATGAAGATATCTAAATACTTTCTAACAAATCAGTTTCACCGTCAGCAGTATGTAAGAGTTTTTCTTCCTTTAACAAAGGCAGAGGAGTCTGAAATTGTAATTTAAAAGCAGTGAAATTGTGAAAGGAGTCCAGTGCAGTGGATTTAGGTAGTTGTTTCTCAATGAAGCTCATCAATAGAAGCACCAATAGAAGCACCTGTGACCAACTGCAAAAGCAGTTAAATGTGTGTTGGTAGGGTAAAGTTTAGCATATAATACATGCTTTATGAAAAAATCCATAGTTTATATTTGAATATTAGGAGGCTACAAGGCCTGCAATATCTCAAGGGCAAACAGTCTTTTTGACCTAGTCATATTTTTTAATCAACATGAGGTTTTTGAAAAGGAGAAACCCCAGCAAAATACAGACTCACTTATTTAGGACTGAATAGCTTACATTTTAAATCTTTTTACTACAAAAAGTTCCTATAAGAACATTAATTCCTGAAAAAGACATTATTTCGTTTAAGAAACATAAGGAAGAAGGAAAGTTCACTTATTTAATAAAACATAAAAGGTGACATTTTCCAAAATGTAACTAAAAACTACACAAATCAATAGGGGCCAGATCTTGGTCCCATTAAAATCAATGGCAAAATTCCCACTGGCTTAAGTAGGAACACAATTTGACCTTTAAAACTGTGAAATTCAGTATTTGATTAAGTTACTACAGAAAGAAAATTCAAGGGAGTAGAGATACAACCCAGTTGAAAAGGCTTCCTCCAGCTATCATACATCCATTAGCAGGATCAAACATTTTCTCCAAATTTTTTATTGACTGCAAAGTAACATCAAATGGGACCTGGCAAAGATAAAAACAATATTTCTTAAGTAAACAGCTCTTTAATATCACAGTAGGAATAAACTCTTAAATTGTCAAAAAACAGGTTTCCCAACCACAATGGAAGAATAAATTGCAAATATGCACATAAATAAGTTTGAGCCCAAAATGACTTCTTCTTACATAAACCCCCATGGAAACGGGTTAAGGGGGAGGAAACCTCAGCAAGATCCCTTCACAGAGTTTCTCTTTTATCATTCTGTGCCCCTCAAACCTGGGGACTTTGATATATCCACTGGATGCCAGGGCACCAGGACCATCTGCCCCATTCATGTTTTTGTTCTGCTCTTGAACCCTGATTCCTTCCGCCCACCACCCAGTAGTGTGGCTCCAATGGAGCCATGGTGCCAGGGAATCCCACTAGCTACAATTATTATCAATCACCCCCTCTCCCCGCCCCCACACACACAATGAGAGGGCTCAAAAGCAGTGGTGGGCAACCAGAGGGCCGCAGGTTACCCATCACTGCTCTAAAGGGAAAGAAAGAGTGCCCCAGGTTATATTACTGTTCCAATTTAATCTCAGTGGATCTTGTAAGAAGGTGATGCCAGTCCCCCTAGCCCTGCCACCAATTAATGTGAGACCACCTGGTCTATATGAACTAGATCAGTTTTAAAGTTACTGTTTAACTGCATTCAGCCAAAAAGGATTTTATTTAGAAATCACTTTTGAAATGTAAAATGGACTTTCCCTAGCATTATTCTTTAAAATTTCACTGGGGCACCTGACTGTACTGAGTATATTATTTTTAAACAGATGATTCATCTTCTATTCTCAAAACCTAAACACTAATACTGTATACTCTAAAATGAATGAAAATGGCCTTTTGTTCTAATTAACCAGTTAATTCAATGATGAAGCAAAAGTACAGGCAGATACTTCAACAAAAGAAAAAAGAAGACAGGAAAATACAATGGGCTGCTAAGTGTGACAGGACAAGAAAGATAATTTTAAAAGACTTTACGCAAAATTTTAAACTGATTTCATTCAATTAGCTCAGGAAAAGACAAAAAGGAGGCGAAAAGAAACAACAACTGTAAAAGGTTTCTTTAATGGACTAGGTTCTCCCTGGCCCTGCTGTGAGGCGAGGGTGCACAAGAAGCCTCTTCTGCTTACATACCCCATACAAAGGCAAGAACAACTGCAGTCCCTGTGCTCAAAGTAAGGCAAGAAGTGTTTTAGCAACACATCCTGGCTTCAGGGGACAGGTAGGGGTGGGGTTCGGTGATCACCAAAAGGGGAGTGTGCTACATCATCCTAAAGGATGTTGTGCGTGAACTCCCCCTGCAGGCTGGAAAACATGGATGAGGGATTATACCTCCTGATGCACAATCTCTCACTGAGCTTCCCCTGACTCCAACAAAGGGTCGTCTGTTATGTGCACAGTCTAACCAAAGATGTTTTATAAAATTTACGGAAAGTGTTGGAAATATTGCTCTGAAATATACTTTAAAGAGGAAGGTGCTGAGCATTCTTAACTTCCCTTGGCTTCAGTGAGATTTGAAGATATTCAGCCCTTTGCAGGATCAGGCCCTAAATCCTTCCTTAACCAAATCTCCCATGGAAGTTTTACGTGAGAGGATTTGGCCTGAAGCCTCTATTCAACATGTTGGTGTGAAAAGTCAATTGTTTTGCCTGTGGAAACATATGAGTTTGTTTTTGGCATAAAACTACATCAAATTAAAAGGTTAATGCCATTGTTTGGCTATGAGGGAACTTGGCTGGACCTGCTTCGTACCTACAGCCAGATTCTCCACAATGAGAAGAAGTTCAGAAGAATTTTAAAACAGGCCCCACTGATACAGCCCACCAGGACTGTAAGGAAGCTGGAATGGCATCTCTTCCTATTCACCTGGCCCAGCTTCTACTTCCAGGGAAGATGTTTGGGCGGGATTGTTGGAAGTCTGATTTCTGCAGAAATAATTGCATTTAGATATGGGCCATGAACTGAGTAATGTGGCGGGATAGGATCCTTTGGGAGGAGGAAGATTTATTTCTCAAAGGGGATATTTGGGTTGGTGGGAAGGGGGAAGGTGATACGTACAAGAGGGTTTTGAGGAGCTCTTCATTTGTGCTGGTGAATATTGATCAGCCAAGATGGAACTGCAAGATACCATGGACCTTTTCCCCATTATTGGTTGGGCCAGGATCCATAAGAGTCAGTCCTTTGGACAATCTCACTCCTATAGGCAGGACTGCTCTATGAGTACCAGGGAGTACTGTATTTAGTAATGAGGAGGAGGAGATAATTTGATTGGGAAGGGGTGAGAGATCCACGGTTTAATTATTTATAAAGGGTGGATGAGGGGGATGCCTTGTGTATTCATCATTATGCTGTGGGCAGCTGTAGGGTAAAGGTATTTGGGGATTAGTGGAGGGGTCACTGGTTAGGATGGACTTTGAAGCTTACCCTAGGGATTCTTACTTGAACACTCAGCTGCAGCCACTGCAGCACTTTCATGGCCATCTTAAGGTCGTTGAGAAAGTTGAGTAATAGTGCCTCATACTGGAAAGTTTTGATGCTGATTGAAGAGAAGGTTACTTAGCCTGTGCAGTAACTGTGGGTTCTCCACTTGTAGGTGCGGCAGCACACCCTGCTCCTGGGATCGGAGATCTTCATCAGCAGTGCCCATCGGACTGCACATGTGCACATCCCACTCTTGCGCTGTGAGCGGGACCTATATATAGTGCTGTGCAGTCTGACCGCTGCCAGTTCCTTCTCTGCCACAGAACTTGTGTTTTCGGCTCCAAAGCAGAGGGCAGGAGGAGTAGGTACTGGAGCACCCATAGGGACACATATCTCAAAGAACCTCAGTTACTGCCCAGGGTGAGTAATCTTCTCTTCTTCTTAGAGTGATGTCACTACAGGTGCTCCACTTATAGGTGACAAGAAAGCAGTGCCCCTAATTGGAAGGCTGGGGTTTCAGAGCGACATTTACTGCTGATGATAAGACAGCATGTCCTAGGAGAGTGTCCGCTGTGGCATCATGCATAATAGCATAGTGGCGGGCGAAAGTGTCTGTTGATGCCCATGTAGCAGCTTTGCAAATGTCAGCAATGGGGACATTATTGAGAAAAGCTATCGAGGTGGATAGTGGACATGTGGAATGTGCTCTAATTGCAGTAGGGGCTGTCTATTGTGGAGTCTGTCAGAGGGGTCCCTGAAGAGGGACGAGGGTGGGGAGGTGGCAGGGCAGGATAGGAAGGGGATGGAGTATCCTTCCTTGACTATCTTTAGAACCCACTTGTCCAACATGATTAGTCTCCATGGTAGGAAAAACAGAGATAGTCGGTCGCCAAACTGGTGGGATGTTAAAGAAGGTGGAAATGACTGGAAGAGGGGGAGACTTCTCAGGGCCTCGACCACACCTTCAAAATTGTTGCTTCGGTGGGTGTGCGTGAGAGGTAGCCCACCGAGGAGTGCTGTCTACGTTTGGAGGGAGGTCTTTGCTTTCAGTGCTGGATGTCACAAAAGTGCCGTTGAGGAGTATACTGCAGTAATCAGGATCATGGGGGGGAAATGATACTTCCCCAGGCGTTTTTTTGGCACTGGTATGTAGATGCTGAAAGATGGAGAGTAGTTTGGGAGTCTTTAAGGGAGTGCAGGGAATCATCTGTGTGCACTGAATACTTTTTGGCTCTCAAAGGTAAGTCTTCCACAGAGGTTTGTATCTCCTTAAGAAAGCCTGAGAGGTGGAGCCATGAAGAATGCCTCATGACCACACCAGTTGCGACGGAGCGGGCGGCAGTATCTGCAGCCTAATGCCGCTTGTAGGTTTATATGTGCTAGGAAGCATCTCTTAGATATTAAAGTCTGAAATTGCTCTTTCTTAGCCTCCGGAAGGTCACAACAGAGTTCCTCCAACTTGGAATAATTTAAGTACAGTAGAATCTCAGAGTTACGAATACCAGAGTTATGAACTGACCAGTCAACCACCCACCTCATTTGGAACACAATCAGGCAGCAGCAGAGACCAAAAAAAAAAAGGGGGGAAATACAGTACAGTACTGTGTTAAACGTAAACGACTAAAAAAACAAAGGGAAAGCAGCATTTTTCTTCTGCATAGTAAAGTTTCAAAGCTGTATTAAGTCAATGTTCAGTTGTAAACTTTTGAAAGAACAACTATAATGTTTTGTTCAGAGTTACGAACATGTCAGAATTATGAACGACCACTCCTGGGGTGTTCATAACTCTGAGGTGCTACTGTCACTGTATTTAGCCATCAGAGCTCGTAGTACAAAATTCAAAATTGGAGCATGGCTGATGAATATGTCTCGCATCCAAATAAGTCTAAGCATTTCCAATCTCTGTCTGGATGGCTAGGCTGGGATTGGTATTGACGGTCTTTCTCTTGCACCACACTGACTACAAGAGAATTAGGGGTGGGTTGCAAGAATAGAAATTCTGGGAGGTAGCTAGTTTTTACCTATATAATGTAAATGAAAAACAATGCTTTTGGGTGCCATTTCCGGACTGCAGTTAAACATCAAGCTCCCAGAACTCTGACCCCTCTATATGACCGTGACGTGCAGAGGCATCGCTGGGAATCCCCAGATTAGTGGGTCCTCAATGGCCATTGGGTGAAATCTGTCTGTATATCGGGAATGGTGAGCATAAAAGATTTGCTTGGTATACATATTGTGTGTGTGTTGCTAATAAACAGGTGTTTAGAGCACAGCTGTTTAAGGCTCTTTCACTGGGAAAAGGTTCTGCAGACCCGTAGAGCCCCAAGCCCTGTGAGTAGGAGCGGGTACTTAAATTGACCAGGTTTCTTCCTGAGCCCTGTGGGTAAGGATAGGTACCTTACACCCTGAGCCCTTGGAAGGAAAGGGTGGGGGTGCCTAAATTGATTGAGTCATGCCTTGAGCCCTGGGTAGGGTATAGGCGGGGTGCCCTATATTGAGCAGGTAACAATTGTGTACATGAATGCTCTTTTGATTGTACAAATCTCTATTAAAACCAGGAACGTAGGAAAGAAAGAAAGACACTAATTGATATCATCTCTATTTTAGTTTGAGCAAAGAATTTTAGCCTTGAAGAAAAAGAGGGTTTTTTTAAAATCAGAATATCATACCTCAGTTAATGGAGAGGACAGATCTGGAACAACACACAGCAAAGCTTTTACTTCAGACAAACATTGTTTAAGCATTTCCTAATGATAACAAAATAGGAAAAAAATCAATGCTGTATTTTACGTTTTCTGCTCAGAACTATTAGATAGGATTTTTAAAAATTCTTTTTCAATGCCTCACAATTATGGGGTTATTTGTTGTTTTGACAGAATTCCAAGTGTGGGAATGTTTATGTTCCATTTTTTAATACTGCAGAGAAGTGATGCTCAGACATCCTTAAATTTATAAAGTACCAGACTTATAGTATCCACAATAAATTCATGCTGGTCTTTTCTAGAGCAACTCAAGGGCCCAATCCTGCAGTCCTTACTCAGGCAAAACACCAATTGACTTCAGGAATGAGTAGGGCCATCCCAAGGGGAGTGCGGGGCTCGGGACAACACCCCCCCACTTCCCTCACCACCCCC
This sequence comes from Chrysemys picta bellii, assembly GCF_011386835.1. NCBI lineage: Eukaryota > Metazoa > Chordata > Testudines > Emydidae > Chrysemys > Chrysemys picta. The sequence continues at coordinate 84,948,910 of NC_088791.1, read as the reverse complement.
ATTCCACCCCTTCCCCCAAGTCCCCACCGGCTTCCTCTTTCCGGCTTCCATCCCCTCCCCCAAGCGACACCGGGAGCCGGCAAGGCGGAGAGGAACAGGGCAGGCTGGGGCCAGATTGCTCGTTGCTGCTGGCGCCAGGCCCTCTACTAACCCCCCAGACCACCCAGGACCCCGCGTCCCAAAGCACGGGGCCCCACAAAGTGCAGGGCCCAGGGCGGTTTCCCCTGTCCATCCTATGGACGGGACAGCTCTAGGAATGAGCCCCCAATAAGTGTACTTCTGCCACACATTTATTGAAGACAGAGTTAAGCAGATAGGCAAAAAGATATTTGTGTACATGTAACATACAAAAGAAATACCACAACCAATTAGCATTCCAGACTGTGGTTTTCAGATCGCTGACTTATTTACTAATGAAAGTTTGAACAAAAACCTTCAGCTAATCAGAAACAGTCACTAAAGGACAGCTCTGTCTACCTTCTAAAAACACTGTAGTCTGTGATTGGCTGAAACATCATTTGTTCTCCAAGCCAGTCAGAATACAGCTTTTCAATAACGGCACAGTGAGCAATTGTCACTGCTTCACAGCACCCATCAAGCAAAATGACAGCATCTACATCATTAATCATTTCATATAATAGATATAAAGAGAACACTGTCACATGATAAATGTCTCCCACTTTGAAAATAAACGCCTACTTTTCCTCGGCATTTATCAAGCAGCAGTTATGCTGCAGCAATATTCTATTCCATTGACATTATCTCAAAGAGACCACATGGAAATTCTGAAATTGCCTCTTTTGTATTTATTTATTTATTTGTTTGTTTCGGTCACAGAGACATATTCAGCCTTGCTAATAAAAAGAGAGAGCATGGTGGTATAGAGAAGATGAAAAGAAATTCCTTGCCAGTTTTAGCCCTACTCAGAGTTATTGGAAGGTTCTCTTTTTAGAATCCAATCACTGCCCATTCTGCACTGAAGATGTATAAGTTATTTTGTCAAAAGAGCTTTTATATTGATCTTCATATTAGTATAATACCATGGCCAACATTTTCAAATACGGATCACTAAAAAAGTTAGGTGCTTACAGTCATATTTAGACATCTGAGAATGTGGCCTTTATTTTCAGGGAAGTTGAGCATATTTTATGTTTTTAAAGTGCCAGGCACACCTGACAAGAAAGGAAAAAAGTTACAAAGTTAAAGATTAGGTGAAGTGGGTGAAAATGTTTCAACTTTCATTGAAGTAGTTGAGGGAGATTTCAGTGTTTGTCTTTTCTTCCAACTTTCCCATTTCCTCAAAAATAAACATCTAAGACATCAGACTATCAAACGTATTTAGAATCCTGAGCATAATTTATCCTCACTTACTTCTATTTTTTCATCAAGTTGCACCTTTGCGAGATTAATTTTGGACTTTGTTGAAGGCTCTCGTTTCTGTCTTTCACTTTGTTCTTGTAAAGGAAAACTTGTAGATGACTGCACCAAAATTTCAATTTGCTGTTTCACATTAGACAATTTCTCATGTAAGGAAATAATTCTAAAAAAGAATAATGTTGTATCTGTTACAAAATGCAGCTATACATTTGGCAATGCTTTGATGGTACTTTTATTTCCATACATAAACAAATTGACATGAGTTGTTTCTCACACAGTTTTACTGTGATGGCTTCTTTCATTTCAAGCCTGATCCTGCAGTTTTGCACAAACCAAACTTTCACTGAAGACAAAGGAAATATGAGATGTGAAGGAATGCAGTATTAGGCACTTTGTGATTTAAAAGAATCACAATAGAAATGGTAAGAGGAAACATACTTCAAAAATAATATTTCTCCTTTGTGCCATTGTTATTCTGTTGCCTTTGTTGCTATATTGTGTGTTTTGTATGCCAAAACACACCAGTTAAGTTTAACAATTTGATGATCTGGGTTGGATTTGAAATAATACATAAAATATTGCTATAGTTTGTATAACAAAATTAGGAAGTTCCTGAATGTTGACGGGCAGGGATACCTTTTACCTACAAAACTATTTCCTTCACAATGCTCTCCAGTGCTTCCTCTAGTCCAATTCTGCATTGCTCAAACAATACTGCTTCTATTACTTTCCTTGGGAGTCTATCCACACTCTGATATATCTCAAAGTTTACTGATATTCAGCTTAAAATTTATTTTACCTAATTTTCTCTCATTACTCCTACCTATTCCCCCTTGTAGCACCCTACACAACTGATCTATGTCCTTAGTATTTATAGCCTTCAAATACTAAGCTATATTTCTGAGCAGTCATCATTTGATCAAGACACAAATTATGCATACAGTAGATATTACACACATAATATAGCATGTAATAATATAACAAGGTCTGTGATTAATTACCTAGTCAGTGGAATCCACAAGTGACCAGAAAACACATTGGCTGAATTGAAAGTCTTGATGCTGACAATCTTGACATACTTTGTATTGTAAGCATAAAGCAGCAAAACCTGTAAAGAAATGGGAATATGTAAGGTATAAGCCAGTACTAGTATTTCAGACATAAAGTATTTCAATAACAATATACAAACTAATATCTCTGTTGACTTCAGTGGAACTATTAGTGTGAATAAAGTTAAGCCCCTATGGAAAAAGTATTTGCAGAATCAGGACCTTAGATTGTCAACTCTTTGGGGGCAGGAGTTGTTTCTTTCTATATATTTATTTGTACAGCATCCAGACTATTGTAGATTTTACCACTAAGTAAATAATTTCTGTGGGTCTGAAAGACTATGTCACAGGACATGACCACCCTGAATGCACCCCCACTTCCTGACCCCATTCAACCACATATTCCAAAACCCACGAAGCCTTCACCTCATGCAGACTGAACAGAGGGCTTCTATTCAATGTGGATTAGGGGACATGATACTATTGAAGCTTCTTCCCTGCCCCGGTGTGTGTCAGTCATTTTATTATATCGAAGTATTATGGTCCATATAGCAAGCACAATCACCCAGTCTATGTAGTAATAACAACAAGATGAGTTAGGTCAGTGGCTCTCAAACTTTTTTACTGGTGACCCCTTAGCAAGCCTCTGAGTGTGACCCCCCCTTATAAATTAAAAAAACTTTTTAATATATTGAACACCATTATAAATGCTGGAGGCAAAGCGGGATTTGGGGTGGAGGTTGACAGCTCACAACCCCCTATGTAATAACCTTGTGACCCCCTGAGGGGTCCCGACCCTCAGTTTGAGAACCCCTGAATTAGGTCAACCTTAGTCCTAATTGAATTAATTTGCTTTTGTAGTTGATAATCTATTTCTTAGCAATAGATGAATATTTTTGTTGCATACACAGGCAATTTCAGGCGTATGGCATCATGCACTGTATGTATATATGATTTATACAAGTTTCAGGTACTGCACTTAAATGCACTTTGTTATTTTTAATAAAAAGCTCCAATCCAACTCTTTCATTTTGTAATTATACCATAGTCTCCATATCTTTTGTTGACTTCTCCAGAGATGGAATGTACCACTGAATGCAAAGTTCCTTGTTTGGAGCAATCGTTGCTTTGTTGTCTAGCTGAATGTCTGTGTCTGTGCAAAAAGAAACTGTGGAGGCTATTCTCACTGTGGACATTTTATGTGGGGCTCCAAGAATTTCTAGAGACATCTGAAAAACAAATGTAAACCAAAATAAAGATTTATAATTTTTTTCCAATATAAAATGAACTTGGCTAGCAGTTAGTTTTAGACCAGTAGTTTTCCACCTGGAGTGTGTGGACCCCTGGAGGTCCCCAGACTATGTTTAAGATTTCCAAAGGGGTCCACACCATCATTCGAAATTTTTTAAGGGTCTGCAAATGTAAAAAGATTGAAAACCACTGCTACACTGTCTACAATCTACACTGTCTTTTTAGTCCCATTATAACATCCACTGCTGTATAAATATACTACTTTTATATAGTTATTCAAGTAAATATGCAGCTTTAAAAGAAGTCACGCTCAGTTAAGCTTTTTTAAGAGTTCATACGGTGAGATTTTTTTGTCATGAATAAACTGAAGAGTTTTTAAAAGTGAAAAGGTAATTAAAAACTGTACTTCCAAGCTCCTGATGGTTTGTCCTTCTTGCTAAAAATTATATGACATGCTGATCATGTGGAAATCCAATGCTGAGATACTCAACCCGTTTCCATATATGTTAACAACTACAGTAGTGGCTTCATCGCTCAGCCACAAAAAGTGGTCTGATAACGTCAGTGGGTCCTTGGCCATGCAGATTCAAAGGATAAAAACACCCTGAGACAATAAACACCCATGACATACCCACAATGTTCTCTTTGCAAACTAAAGCAGACTTTGTCCCTGGGGGTACCCCACACTATACATGGTTCCTCAGTATCTCTTGATGCTCTGGCTGTGTCCATGAACTCGTCACCATCCACAATACAAGGCTCTGAGTTTAAGACACTTTTGAGCCCTCAATGCCTGATTAAACCTTTTTTATACACATATAAACATGTTAACATGGAGATGCAACAAACTTACAAGAACATTCTAATATGGGCCTGGGAATAGGGATTTAGTTTTTGATATCTTTATGATTTTGCAATATCTAGTCTATGTTGTACAGTTTAATTAAGGATTTATAGAAATTTATTTTTATAGTGTATATTTTTAATGTACCACACAGAACTGTATGGCATATTTTGTTTTTAATTGTACAACATTGTCTGTTGTTGTTTACATCACACTGAACCTTTCAGAAGAACAATGACACAGCTCCGCCTGTCAAACTGGAGGGTTGCTGGACTACAGACATTGGTATTTATCAACTCAACTTTCTCAAAATCCTGTAAACAACAAACTACTGTCTTACATACTTCCTGTCCTACATACTGTTACAGAGTGATATAAAATGTAAGCATGAAAAATTCAAAAAAGGTACACAATTTTATTAGAGCATTTTTTGAAATTTTAACGTAATTTGTTTGGATTCTTTGTTCAACAGAGGAGAAAAAAGCTTCAATAGATTAAAAAAGTTATACAGACATGCATAAGTGATGAGATCCTGTATATAATAACGATCCTTTCAATAAGTCATCTACCTATTTGTAGTGAAAAAAACGCTGAGGTTTAAGTATCAAATTACAGCAACAATTTTTTAAAATAATGCGTACAACCTACTGAATTATTAAATCTTCTAAAATGTTGTTATAAAAATCAATGAAGCTTTGAGCTGATAACAAAAAAATCAAATAATTTTATGCTTGTTAGCTGTCTACAACAGTGAAACTAACACATGATTATGCTGCTTGCACCCGTCATGAACATAACAGTGATTTCTGGAGCTGATTATTCTAGGACAGTGTAATACTAATTATATCAAAAGGAGAGCAGACTGAGTAAAATAATTTTTGATATATGATGGCTGTTATAAATGTCACATACCATATAGTTATAGTTTATTCAGTGGCATTGCTCTTCATTGCTGGGAACTGGGTAATGATATGCCGTCTTACATTACAGAAAGTTCACCAACTCTAAAGAGCTACTTTCATAAAAGCAGTTTAAGTCAGACGGGTAAGAGAACAAATTTTTGCAGGCTTATATGAAAACACTGAAGAATGGACAGTAAAATTAACCATAAAGAATAGCCTGTTATTTCAATGTTAAAATGGTAATTGTTATTCCTGTTCAGGTGAGGAGTGGGATGGGAAGAAAATAATGTTTAACTTTAAATTGAACCTTCAGAGACTAAAATCAATATATATATACGGCATCGTTATTGTAGACCCTACACTTCCAACTGTTGAAGCTTGCTGTGAATGATATAATGTGAGTATATAGTTTGACAAAGTTCCTTCTCTGCCTTGGTGGGTCCTGCGCTTATAGGTGGATTTGCTTGCCTCAGAGATTCACGGCAGCCCTCAGTTTGGCCACTTTTGCTAGTGGCTCAAACCTGCCATCCACTCAGCTAACCTCATCACTGGCTAGCATGGGGGAAACGGAGAACAATCCCCACAGTCTCTGTGTCCCACCTAGGCCAGATCCCTTTCAATTTAGACCTTCTCTTCTGGTGTTTCTCAAAGACCAGGTCAACTCCTCCTGTGTCCGATCAGGAGTTGAGGGGATGGGGGAACCCGGGCCCACCCTCTACACCGGGTTCCAGCCCCGGGCCCTGTGGATAGCAGCTGTCTACAATGTTCCCTCTATCAGCTGTGTGACAGCTACACCTCCCTGGGCTACTTCCCCATGGCCTTCCCCCAGCACTTTCTTTATCCTCACTGCAGAATCTTCCTCCTGAAGCCTGATCACGCTTGAACTCTTCACTCCTCCAGCAGCACGTCTTCTCACTCCCTGCTCCTTGCACACACTCCTACTAATTGATGGGAGGTCCTTTTTAAACCAGGTGTCCTGATTAGCCTGCCTGCCATAATTGATTCTAGAAAGTTCTTAATTGGCTCCAGGTGTCTTGATTAGCTTGCCTGTCTTAACTGGTTCTAGCAGGTTCCTGATTGCTCTTGGGCAGCCCCTGCTCTGGTCACACGGGGAACAGAAAATTGTTCATTCAGTGGCCAGTATATTTGCCTTCTACCAGACTCCTGTACCCCACTGGTCTGGGTCTGTCAAATATCCCTCCCCCATGCTCAACACCAAGGGGTTGGGCAACTTGGGACGCCAGACAGTGCACACGTGACAAGCCATCACATTGCCATGATGGCTCCCTGGTCTGTTTTGCACATGGAACTGGAAAGATTGGAGGGATAAGAACCATCTGGTCACCCTTGTGTTCTTCTCCTTGTTCTGCTGCATCCATTGAAGTGGGGCATAGTGGGTCACGAGGACAAATCTGCGCCCAAGCAGGTAGTAGCAGCAGAATGTTTCCATGACCCATTTTACAGCGAGGCACTCTCTCTCCACCACTGCATATTTTTGTTCCCTCAGAAGGAGTTTCCTACTGAGGTAGAGAATTGGGTGTTCCTCCTCCCCGACCATCTGTGATAGGACGGCCCCCAACCCTACTTCCAATGCATCCATCTGCAGAATAAATTCCTTGGTGAAATCTGGGGCTATCAGTATGGGGTTACTGCAGAGGGCAGTCCGTAGGTCTGTGAACGTTCTCTCTGCTGCGTCAGACCATCTCACCAAATCAGGTCCACGGGTCTTCCCTAGGTCTGACAGAGGGCTTGCCCTTGTGACAAAGTGGGGGATAAATTGTTGGTAATACCCCACCACACCTAGGAATGCCCGGACTTGTTTCTTGTGACTTGGACAAGGCCAATTTTGGATGGCCTCTAACTTTTTCAGTTGGGGTTTTACCAGACCTTTTCCCACAATGTAGCCAAGATATTTGGCCTCTGTAAATCCTATGGCACACTTAGCAGGGTTTGCTGTAAGGCCAGCTCACCTGAAGGTATTGAGGACTGCCTCTACCTTCTCTCGGTGGATTTCCCAGTCTGGGGTATGAATGACCACATCATCTAGGTAGGCAGCAGCATTATGATTATGGGGGCATAATAGCTTGTCCATGAGGCGCTGGAAGGTAGCTGGTGCCCCATGTAGTCCAAAAGGGAGGACAGTATATTGGAAAAGACCCTCTGGGGTAGAGAACGCAGTCTTTTCCTTTGCATCTTTGGCAAGGGGAATCTGCCAGTACCCCTTTGTCAAGTCTAGGGTAGTCAATAATAATAATAATATATGGAGACATACCTATCTCATAGAACTGAAAGGGACCCTGAAAGGTCATTGAGTCCAGCCCCCTGCTTTCACTAGCAGGACCAACTACTGATTTTGCCCCAGATCCCTAAGTGGCCCCCTCAAGGATTGAACTCACAACCCTGGGTTTAGCAGGCCAATGCTCAAACCACTGAGCTATTCCTCCCCTATATAAATAGATATTATTTTTTGTTGAGAACACATCTTGGTTCCAGAAGATCATCTCAGACACCTCATTCTTCTGGTCTGGCGTTAATTTGGGACACACCCTCACCTGTTCGGAGGATTTGTTTTCCTGGGGTAGGTCTTTTCGGACAGCTGCACATGCCTCTTGTGCATGCCAGGGTTTCAGAAGGTTGATATGATATATTTGCTCTTGTTTCCGATGTCCCGGTTGTTGCACCTTGTAATTTACCTCCCCTACAGGTTCAACTATTTCGTGGGGTCCTTGCCACTGGGCCCAAAGTTTACTCTCTGTTGTGGGTACCAGCACCATTACTCGGTCTCCAGGCTGGAACTGCCGAACTTTGGCTTGGCGATTATACTGAGCTCGTTGGGCCTCTTGCACCTTCTCTAGGTGTTCCCGCACAATGGGTGTGACCCGTGCTATCCGGTCCCTCATTTGTAACACATGCTTAATTACATTCTTCCCCTCATTGGGCTCCTTCTCCCAAATTTCCTTTGCTATGTCCAAGATGCCTCGAGGGTGGCACCCATATAATAGCTCAAAGGGAAAAAACCCAATTGAGACCTGAGGCACCTCCCGGATGGCAAACATAAGGTATGGTAGTAGAGTGTCCCAATCCTTCCCGTCTCGACTTACCACCTTCCTTATCATAGCCTTCAGGGTTCAGTTGAACCTTTCTACCAGCCCATCGGTCTGTGGATGATAGACCGAAGTCCTCAAGGTATGTATGTGGAGTAGGTCACATAGGTGCCTCATTAGTTTTGACATAAATGGGGTTCCTTGGTCCGACAGTATCTCCTTTGGTAGCCCCACTCGGGCAAAGATCCCCATTAGCTCTTTGGCTATTGTTTTCGAGGCTGTGTTCCGCAAGGGGACAGCTTCTGGATACCATGTAGCATAGTCCAGAATGACAAGTATATATGGATGGCCCCGGGTAATCTTCTCTAGGGGTGCCACTAGGTCCATGGCTATTCGCTCAAACGGGACCTCTATGATGGGTAGGAGTACCAAAGGTCCCCTCAAGTGGGATGGGGACAGTGCAGCTGACACTCTGGGCAGGAGGCGCAGTATCTCCACACTTCTTCATGCACTCTGGGCCAGAAGAACCTTTGTAGGACCCTTGCCAGGATCTTCTCTACCCCTAAATGCCCCCCAAAAAGATGGCTATGCATGAGGCTTAATACGGCCTTCTGGTGTTTGTGAGGCACTAGGAGCTGCTCTACCTTCTGTCCTTGTACTGGTGCAATCCGGTACAGGAGATCCTTTTTTATAATGAAGTAGGGGCCAGGTTCCTGGGTTTTCCCTTCCATGGGGACCCCATCTATTTCTGTTACCTCCTTCCTAATGTTGTCATACCTTGGATCTTCAGCTTGGTCCTGTCCAAAATGTTACCTCCCAGGGCTGGTCTGCCCGAGTTCTAGGGATGGGTCTCTATCGCGTCTGCCGGTTCAGAGGCATTAGGGTTGGGGTCTGTCTCAAGTGCTTCTCCCTCCTGGACCGCCTCCTTTTCAGCTGCCCAGGTCCGCCTACCTACGAAAGCAACCCTCTGGCTTTGGGTCAGTATTCAGGTTCCCAAGGCCTTAGCTGCCCTTCTTTCCTTTTTTTCGTCTTTCTGCCCCACCTGGGAGTGGATAAAATGTCTGGGGAAATTTCAGAGAAAATTGGGAGTTGACAGTCTACTGTGGACGCCTCACTAGCTTCAGGGTCCTCCCCTTTCTCCAACCCCCCTACTGGGAGTAAGTCATCAAATCCTGGGAAGTCCCTCCCTATGAGCAGCAGGTAAGGGAGTTTAGGCACTACACCTGCTGCTATCTCTGTAGCGTTCCCTTGGATTTCAATTTTTACCGGGATGGTGGGGTGGTAACTAACCGTCCCATGGATGCATGTCACCCCAGTGCGTTTTGCCTGTAGTAACTGACTACGTTTCACGAGCTTTCCTGCGATGAGTGTGATGGTGCTCCCCGAATCTATCAGTGCTGTGGTCTCTACTCCATTTAACCTCAATGGCCTGGTATATTTGTGTGGGGTTAGTGCAACCCCCACAATGTGAATTAGGGAGCATGGGTTTTCCTGGTTGCCTAGGTTACACTGCATAGACTCCTCAGCATTGGGGCACTGTGCAGCTATGTGTTCCCACTCCCCGCAAGCATAACATCTGTATGGGGCCCAAGGTGTCCCCCGGTCTAACATCACGATCCTCTTCACCCTCAGTGCTTTGACTTTTGGTGGCCTCTGGTGGGCCTTCAGTCCCTCTCTTTTTCCACCTGGGCCTTCCTGGGGGCTCAGTTGCCTGAGATCTGGGGATCAGTGCCACTAGTTTAACCCGGGGCGCCTCTTCCTTAACTGTTTGGGTCAATTCCCTCACCGTCCTTTGCCTCTCTACCAGTGCAACAACCTTGTAGTAGGTGGAGGGGTCACTCTGGCTTACCCAGGTGCGAAGATCTGGCGGTAGTCCTCGCATGTACAGGTCACTAACCAGAATCTCTAGTATCTCTTCTGGACTCTGAGACTCGGTCCATAACCACTTTCGTGCGAGATGGATGAGGTCATATAATTGGGACTGCCAGGTTCTGTTGTCCTAGTACCTCCACTGGTGATATCGCTGGGTCCGCACTGCAATTGTTACCCCAGATCTGGCCAGGATCTCTGCTTTCAGCTGGAGGTAGTCTGCTGCAGCCTCTTCAGACATATCACAATAGGCCTTCTGGGCCTCCCCACACAGGAATGGAGCGAGGATGCCAGACCGCTGTTCTCGGGACCAAGCCTCCCATATGGCTGTCCTCTCAAAGGCCAGGAGGTATGCCTCTATGTCATCCTCCCGTCTCATTTTCTGTAGCCAATTGCTGGCCCGTATGACCAGCGTCCCATCATGGCTGTGGTTCAGCTCTGTAAGAGCCTTCACCTGGTTTACCAGTTCCTGCAATATAGCATGGTCTTGAGCGATCTGGTCCATTAACAAGTGATTGGTCTTCTGCTGCAGCCTCACTGCCTCCTGTTGGGCGGCTGCCTGGACACGCGTAGCCTCCTGCTGGGCAGCCATGGCTTGTATCAGTGCCCGCACTACATCATCCATTGTGGTGAGGGGGAAAATAAACCCTCTCCCTCTTTTTTTTTTATTTTTTTATTTGGGACACAGAGACTGTGGAACAATCCCCACAGTCTCTGTGTCCCACCTAGTGGGTCGGGGACAGGCCAGATCCCTTTCAATTTAGACCTTCCCTTCTGGTGTTTCTCACAGACCAGGTCAACTCCTCCTGTGTCCTATCAGGAGTTGAGGGGATGGGGGAACCCGGGCCCACCCTCTACACTGGGTTCCAGCCCAGGGCCCTGTGGATAGCAGCTGTCTACAATGTTCCCTCTATCAGCTGTGTGACAGCTACAACTCCCTGCGCTACTTCCCCATGGCCTTCCCCCTGGACCTTCTTTATCCTCACTGCAGGATCTTCCTCCTGAAGCCTGATCATGCTTGAACTCTTCCCTCCTCCAGTAGCACGTCTTCTCACTCCCTGCTCCTTGCACACCCCGCTACTAACTGATGGGAGGTCCTTTTTAAACCAGGTGTCCTGATTAGCATGTCTGCCATAATTGATTCTAGAAAGTTCTTACTAGGTTTCAGGTGTCTTGATTGGTTCTAACAGGTTCCTGATTACTCTAGGGCAGCCCCTGCTCTGGTCACTCAGGGAACAGAAAATAGTTCATCTAGTGGCCAGTATATTTGCTTTCTACCAGACTCCTGTACCCCACTGGTCTGGGTCTGTCACAATAGCTTTATTTAGGTTTGAGGCTTGAAATTTCTTTTAACCAACTATACAAAAACAATCTCCAATTTGCATCTCAAATAAGGGGGAAAACTTGTAGGGAAAGGCTCCAGACCCAGCTTGATGAGTAACCACCTCAAAGAGGTTATTAGGAGTAAGCAGAAGACCAACAGTGAATGGAAGAAGGGATTGATCAGCAAAGAAAGCTACATTTTGGAGGTTAAAAAAATGTAGGAATAAAATGACTATAGCTAAAAGTCAAGCTGAATTAGCTCATGTCAAGGAAAGTAAATAACAAGAAGATTTTTAGTTATAGAAATACAAAGAAAATAAGGAAGGACGAGGTTGGGACTCTATGCAGTGTGGATAGGAAGGGGATTATACATAATCTAGGTATAGCCCAAAATCTAAATGAATGCTTTGCCTTAGTTTTCAATAAAGATGATAATATGGAACATAGGCATGAATACAACACGGCTGATGAAAATGAGTATATAGAAATGGAAATTACCACACGTGAGTTGGAAGGAAAATTTAAAGAGCTTAATGTGCTCAAATTGGGGGAGGGAGGCTGTATCATTTCCATCCCAGAATACTGAAAGAACTGGCACATGAAATTGCTAGTCCAGTAGCAAGGGTATTTAATAAATCTATCTATTTGTGGGTAATACCATATGGACAATAGCTAACATTGTACCTATATTTAAGAAAGGGGAGGGGGAAGCGATCTGGGCAATTACAGACCTGTTACTCTGACCTCAGTAGTATGCAAGGTTTTAGAGCAAATTGTGAAGGAAAGAATAATTACATTCATGGAGGTAAATGGTAATGGGGATGTAATGCAACATGGGTTTACCAAAGGTAAATTATGCCAGACTAACCTGACTTCCTTCTTTGAGAAAATAACTGATTCATTAGATAAGGAAAATACAGTAGATCTAATATACTTGGACTGAAGTAAAACATCTGACACACTACCACATGGGAAATTACTAGCTAAATTGGAGAAGATGGGGATTAGTACAAGAATTGTAAGGTGGACAAGGAACTGGCTAAAGTGGAGAAGGCAACAGGTCATGCTGAAAGGTGAACTATTGAACTAGAGGGAGATTACTAGTGAAGTTCCTCAAGATCAGTCTTGGGACCAATTTTATTCAATATTTTTTATTAGTGATCTTGGCATAAATATAACTGTGTGCTAAATTTGCTGATGATACCAAGTTGAGAGGAATCATCAATGCAGAAGATGATCAGAATATTATATGGGAAAATCCTGATGACCTTAAAGGGATGAAATTCAATATTACAAAGTGCAAAGTCATGGACTTAGAGTCTAATAATAAGAATTTTTGCTACAAGCTGAGATTCATCGTTTGGAAGTGACAGAGACGGAGAGAGACCTAGATATGTTGATCCATCACAGGATGATTATAAGCCACAAGTGTTATAAGGCTCTGAAAAAGACAAATGGAATCCTAGGATGTATCAGATGAGGCATTTCCAAAAGAGATGGAGAAGTCTTTATGCCACTGTACAAGACACTGGTTAGATCTCATGTGGAATACAGTGTAAAATTTTGGTCAGGTGCAGAGAAGAGATACTAGGATGACTGGGTGCATGGACCTATACCTCTGGCTGAGCTATTGAAGTGCTCAAATTTTGATTTAAAGACTTAAAGTTACAGAGAATTCACCATTTATTCTAGTTCAAACCAGCAAGTGACCAGTGCCCCATGCTGCAGAGGAAGATGAGCCTTCCCCCTCCGCCCCAGGATCTCTGCCAATCTGACCTGAAGGAAATTCTTTCTCAATCCCAAATATGTCGATCAGTTAGACCCTGAGCATCTGGGCAAGACCCGCAGCCAGAGACCCTTTTTTTCTGGAAAAGAATTCTCTGTAGTAACTCAGAGCCCTGCACATCTAGTGTCCAATCTCTGGCCAGCATGGAGGTATTGCTGATAGCAGTCGCAGATGGACCATATGCCATTAGAGGCAACCTCATCATACCATCTCCTCCATAAACATATCAAGCTCAGTCTTGAAACAAGTTAGGTTTTTGCCCCCAATAGTCTCCTTGGGAGGCTGTTCCTGAACTTCACTCCTATGCTGGTTAGAAATCTTTGTCTAATTTCAAGCCTAAACATGTTGATGGGCACTTTATATACATTTGTTCTTGTGCTAACATTGGCCCTTAACTTAAATAACTCCTCTCCCTCCTTGGAATTCATTCTTCTGATGTATTTATAGACAGCAATCATACCTTCCCTCAGCCTTCTTTTGGTTAGGCTAAACAAGCCACGCTCCTTAAGTCTCCTCTCATAAGGTAAGTTTTCCATTCCTCTGAGCATCCTAGTAGCCCTTCTCTGAACCTGTTCTAGTCTGAATTTATCTTTCTTAAACATGGGAGACCAGAATTGCACTCATTATTCCAGATGAGGTCTTACCAGTGCCTTTTATAATGGTAATAACTCTTCTTTGTCTCTACGAAAAATATTTCACCTGATGCATCCTATGGTTGCACTGTCCTTTATCACAGCTGCATCACATTGACGGCTCATAGTTGTCCTGTGGTTGACCAATACACCCATGTCTTTCTCTTCCTCTGTCACTTCTAACTGATACATTCCCAGCTTATAGCAGAAATTTTTGTTGTTAGTCCCTACATGCAAAGTGCAAGGTCATGACTTGTGACGTTGCACTCTATATGATTTTATGAAAATATGCTAATGAGTGTAAATATAATGTAACTGGAATATGATTCATGCAAAAGGTCTCTTGTAAGGTATCATTACAAAGTTTATAATCTACTGAGTGTGGTCATCCTATTTGTATGCATCATTCTTGTATCTGGAACTAGAAATATGAAATATAACTCTGAGGGCCTATTGTAATTAAGCAATTATGCATTAATGGTGGTTTGGAATCTTGATGACTCCCATCAACCAGGAAAATTGACTGTGGATGGCTCTGTTTGCTTGCAGGCCTTTCTGTGAGTCAGGCTGGGAGGAATGAAGACTTGGGGTCTCACAGGACATGTGACCATGTCACCTGGTACTGAAATCCATCTTAAACCTGGGGCTTTTCCATTTAGAAGGAGGGGTGGGGACCCAGAGAGACAAAAGATTCCCATCTTATGCCAAAGCTATATAAGGGGGTGGAACAGAACAAAGGTGGCTGCAATCATGAGAAATCCCCTAGCTACCACTTGAGCTGGAACAAGGACTGTACCAGGGGAAAGGATTGTGCCCAGACTAAGAAGGTGTCCTGTCTGTGATAGAAGCTTATTGAAACATCTGAGGTGAGGTTTTATCTGTATTCAGTTTTCTTACTGTACTAGGCTTAGACTTGTGTGTTTTATTTTATTTTGCTTGGTAATTTGTTCTGTCTGTTATTACTTGGAACCACTTAAATCCTCCTTTTTGTATTTAATAAAATCACTTTTTACTTATTAAATAACTCAGAGTATGTATTAATACCTGGGGGGAGGGGACAAACAGCTGTGGATATCTCTCTCTATCAGTGTTATAGAGGGCAAACAATTTATGAGTTTATCCTGTATAAGCTTTATACAGAGTAAAACAGATTTATTTGGGGTTTGGACCCCATTGGGAGCTGGGCATCTGAGTGTTGGAGACAGGAACACTTCTTAAGCTGTTTTCAGTTAAGCCTGCAGCTTTTGGGGGATGTTGTTCAGACCTGGGTCTGTGTTTGTAGCAGGCTAGCATGTCTGGCTCAAACCAGGCAGGACACTGAAGTCGGAGGAAAACGGGCTCAGAGGTAGTCTTGGCACATCAGGTGGCAGACCCAAAGGGGGTTTCTGTGATCCAACCTGTCACATGACTATTAAATATCATCCCATTTCTGTTACTCCAGTTTTCAAGGTCCTCCAAATCTTCTTGTATGATATTCCAGTCCTCCTCCATATTGGCAATACCTCCCAACTTTGTGTCATCCACAAATTTTATTAGCACACTCCTGCATTTTGCGCCAAGGTCATTAATGAAAATGTTAAATAAGACTGGTCCCAAAATCAATTCTTAAGGAACTCCACTAGTAACCACCTGCCAACCTGACTGTTAATCTTTCAGTATGACAGGTTAAGGTCTCCTAACCAGTTCCTTCCCCACCTTTCAGTTGTCATATTAATCCCCATCTTCTCCAATTTAACTAACAATTTCCTACATGGAACTGTATCAAATGCTTTACTGAAATCCAGGTAAATTAGATTTACTGAATTTCCTTTGTCTAGAAAATCTTATCTTCTCAGAGAAAGAGATCAGGTTGGTCTGGCACGATCTATCTTTTGTAAAACCATGTTGTATTTTATCCCAATTACCTCTCTGTCTTTAATTACTCTCTTTCAAAATTTGTTCTAAGACCTTGCATACAACTGAGGTCAAACTAGCAGGCTTATCATTTTCCAGATCACCCTTTCCCCCCTTTCTTAAATATAGGTATTATATTTGCAATTCTCCAATCCTGGGATATGCCCCCCAAGTTTATGGATTCATGAAAAATCCTTGCTCTTGGTCTTACAATTTCATGTGCCAGTTCCTTTAATATTCTTGGATGGAGATTATCTGGACCCCCTGATTTTGTCCCATTAAGTTGTTCGGGTTTTGCTTCAGCTTTCACCTTGGATGTGGTAATTTCTACTTCTACACTCTTGCTCCCATCAGCCACCCTGCCATTGCCCCTTATTAAAAACCGAGGCAAAGTATTTGTTTAGGTGTTGACCCATACCTAAATTATCTTTAATCTCCACCCCATCTTCAGTGTTTAGTGGTCCCACTTCTTTACTTGTTTTCTTTTTATTTATATAGCTACAGAACCTTGTACTATTGGTTTTAATTTCCTTTGCAATGTCCAGTTCTGCTTAGCTTTTGGTAGTTCTCACTTTATCCCACACTTTCTGATCTCCAAGAGTTAGCTTTCCTTCGTGATCCATCCCTTCTTCCATTCCTTGTAGGCTTTCTGCTTTCTCTTAACAATCTGTTGAGATGCTTGTTCATCCAGTTTGGTCTGCAATGCTTCTCGATGAGTTTCTTCCCCTTGCTTTGGATGCAGGCTTCAGATAGTTTCTGCAACTTTGACTTACAGTAATTCCAAGCTTCTTCATATTCAGATGCTTGAGTTCTTCAGTTCAGTCAACTTCCCTAATCATGGAACCTAGTTCAAGACCTATTTTTGTTTCTGCTGGAAGAGCTTGGCTTATTTAACCTAGAAAAAAGAGGACTTAGAGGGTATATGATTGCTCTCATCGGGGGAGGGGAATAAACACCAGGGAGGGCTATTTAAGCTACAGGACAATGTTGACACAAGACCAAATTGATATAAACTGGCCATAAACAAATTCAGACTGGAAATCAGAAAGTTACTAATCATCAAAGGAGTGAGGTTCTGGAATATCCTCACAATAGGAATTGTGGGGAGAAAAAACTAGATTAGTTTTAAGAGAGAGATGGACAAATGTAAGAGTGGGATTGTATAATGGGATTGTTTGTGATGGTGGAGGACAGGGCTCAGCAGACCTGGGGAGGTCTCTTCCAATTCATATATTATGTTCTTAAAAGTTTATGTTTCAGGGCTTCAGCTGGCATCCTGTAGGGTTCAAGAAAGGACACCCCTCACCGCCGCAGTGTATTCTTAGATGGTTTTGTTTGGTCTACTTCCTCTAAAGCATCAGAGATGGTCATGTGAGATGGGATACTGATGGGCGGGCCAGGGCTCCAAAGTGGCATTGAGCATTCTCTCTCTCAGATGCTTGGTTGGCTGATTCTTGCTCACATGCTCAGAGTCTAACTGATCAATGTATGTGGGGTTGGGAAGGAATTTTCTCCTAGACTGGCAGTGACTTTAGGTTTTTTCTCCTTCCTCTGCAGCATGTTGTGCAGCTCACCCACTGAGATAATCTGTGTATATTTCACTTATCAATTCCCTTCCATTGCAAGGGCCTTGGGCATTGGTATATGTCAGTCTCTCCCATGCTCTGCCTGTTTCACATAATAGTTTAGGCTCCTGTGGACTGTAATACTTTGGATTTAGTGTGTGGGTGCTGGGTTTGTGTTGGTGGCCTCTGATATACAGGAGAACTGAATAGCTGATCTGATGGTCACTTCTGGCCTTAAATTCTATGACTGTGAGATCTGGACTGGACTAATTGACATGTTTGTTTGCAACCCTTCAGTCCTGAAAGGACTGACTCTAAAACTACCAACTCAGCTGGTCTAATAAGCATATTTACAATTGTAACACCTTTAAAAATAAATTAAATCTGGAGCTAAACACCTCTGCAGTGTCCTCTTTAGACAAATAAATATAATTAATTTTTTGAAGAAAATGTTTCATAATATTGTATGTAACATATAGAATATATACAAAACATACAATTCTGACAGGATAGAAGGTTTTTACAATCTGAATATGTATTAGGTATTGTGGTATTTTTGGTGTGATGCATGGGGATTTAACCAAGGGATAAGGCAAAAGTATTGGTCTTCTATCAAATAACACTGAAATTTTCTTTAGCTTTTTATGAAAATTTTCATTTAAAATAACATTGTTTAATTGCTACTATTTTTCATGCTATAGACACAACGTACATTGGATGTAATTCACTCCTGTGCAGAGGATCAGCACAAAAGCCGATGCAACAATTAATTCCTTAAAATAAGACTTGAATAGGACGTAAGTGTGGCATGGGCTTTGTGCTAGCCCTGTACACAGGTGTGAATTTCACCCTTGTAGAAGAGCTGGTAAGAAACAGAATATTTGGAGAGTCCATGAAGCTCTCCATGAATGATAAGTGCAAGGCATGTCATGCAAGCGTGACAGGGAAATAATTTTTAAAACATACCTTTACAGGAACAGCAGCCAGACTAGCACCTGGTTTTTCTAAAAACTGCAATTGTTTTGGAAAATCTTCAAGACAACATGTTGAATAGATATACAGATGTTTTTTAAGGAAAATATGCATTTCTGCTAAACGTAGAACAATTCCTGTATCAAAAACAGAAGTGAACAGTGCATCTTCCATAGAAAATGATCCAGGTATTGATTTGGAGACCGCTTTGGAAAGAGAAAAATCTTAATTAATTTACCATTTGCTATTTAGAAATATAGACTTTCTATGACTGCTTGGCATTTATAAATCCAAAACATATAATAAATTTAAATAAATTCAGCAATGAATCTGTAAATTTTTTTTTGCAGAATTCCTAAACTGATGGTTCTTAATCATTATTGTTTATTTGAATTGTTGTAGGACCTTGAAGCCACAGTCATGGACCAGGGCTGTCTGTAGCTGAATAAACATAACAAAAGTAGCTTAAAAATCCATACAATTCTGTGACAGACTAGAGCACCCACCTCCCAGTTGGTGCTTGCAGAAAGAAACGCTTTCTGAGGTGATTATTTTAAGAGTTGCTCAGCGGAAGGAAGAATCCATCTCTCCCAGGAGCTTAGTTAGGGGTTTACCCTGAGACAACAGCTGAGGCGGAACAAAACCACCCCTGGAGCTTGGGATGTAATGTTGTTTTTAAGTGCAACTCTCACTATCACCTTGACAATCGAATATTTTCTTAGGCCTCCATAATTAAAAAAAAACAGTTTGAAAATGAAATAGCTTACTGAAATAATAACAAGAAATCAATTTCAAGAGACCCATTTAGTGATGCAAAAGAGACATAATATGGTAGTCTAAGTCTACATTCATTTACAGTAGTTTTACACTGGCATAACCCCATTGACTTCAGTGAAGTTTCTCCTGATTTACACAGTGCAAAAGAGCTCAGAATCAGGATCAGTATCAGGTACTTTGGAGTTAGTCCCAGAGAATAACTCCCCTAATTCCCCTGGCATCAAGAAAAAAAAGTAAAATTGACAGTTCATACCAAAGAGAGGGCTCATGTTATGTCTTATTAAGTAATTATGGTAGCGGATTAAATGCACCCATGTTATAGTTTGTTTCCACTGGCTGTCCTTGGAGATATTATATTCTGTTCCTTCACTTTCAATTTGGTCCTTTTCACTTTGTATGATTTCTTCATTTTTGATAGAAGAGACCATAAGGTTTTTATAGCGAACCTCATATCCATCTGCAAATGCAAAAACAATTAAACCTAACTCACACCCATTTTATTCAACCTTGCAATTTGCAAGTTTAAAAGCTAAGGTGTACTTCACAGCAAAAAGAAACTAAAATGCACACCAAAAGAGAATTTTATTTTCAATGCTATTTCTGAGTCTTGTGCTGAACTTTATCATCTGCAGCTGAAATGCCATTTGTGACCCCAGCAATGTGGCTATACAAGGGAAGCAACTGTAAAGCCCTTTCCAACCTGCTTTCGTATTTGTTTACCAGTCAGGAGAAAATGTTTTTAACATTCAAAATTTTAACATCAGGAGCCATATTCTGTCTGGTCCTTATGTGAATTCATGCTGGGGTGGGAGGCAGGAGGAGAGGCACATGGCATCTTCAACCTCTTTGTGTGGCCTACATGAGGGCCAGGCAAAACTGCAGTTCCTGTGCTCAGGGGAGCACAGTCCCCTGAGGACATGGAGACTGTAGACACAAACGGTTTGGGAAGGAGGAGGAGGAATATATTCCCACCCCTTTCTGCACCAGCCTGGGGAGCAGGCTGTACCCAATAAAGGGGGGGGGGGGCAGGCAGTAGGTGCACTGTCCTTGAGCTAGAAAACTCCTGAAAGCAATGACTCCCCATGGGCCCCATAGGACAGTGTGACTTCTCTTAGGCCTGGTCTACACTATGAGTTTAGGTCAAATTTAGCAGCGTTAAATCGAATTAAGCCTGGACACGTCCACACGACGAAGCCCTTTTTTTCGACTTAAAAGGCCCTTTAAACCGGTTTCTTTACTCCACCTCCGACGAGGGGATTAGCGCTGAAATCGGCCTTTCCGGGTCGGATTTGGGGTAGTGTGGATGGAATTCGATGTTATTGGCCTCCGGGAGCTATCCCACAGTGCTTCATTGTGACCACTCTGGACAGCACTCTCAACTCAGATGCACTGACCAGGTAGACAGGAAAAGCCCCGCGAACTTTTGAATTTAATTTCCTGTTTGCCCAGCATGGAGAGCACAGGTGACCACGCAGAGCTCATCAGCACAGGTAACCATGATGGAGTCCCAGGATCGCAAAAGAGCTCCAGCATGGACCGAACGGGAGGTACGGGATCTGCTTGCCATATGGGGAGACGAATCAGTGCTAGCTGCACTCCGTAGCAGTAAACAAAATGGCAAAATATTAGAAAAAGTCTCAAAGGCCATGAAGGACAGAGGCCATAACAGGGACGCACAGCAGTGCCGCGTGAAAATTAAGGAGCTAAGGCAAGCTTACCACAAAGTCAGAGAGGCAAACGGAAGGTCCGGGGCACAGCCGCAAACATGCCCCTTCTACGCGGAGCTGCATGCCATGCTAGGGGGTGCAGCCACCACTACCCCAACCATGTGCTTTGACTCCATCAATGGAGAATCATGCAACAGGGAAGCGGGTTCGGGGTATGAGGAAGATGATGATGAAGACAATGAAGATAGCTCACAGCAAGGAAGCGGAGAAACCGGTTTCCCCAACAGGATATGTTTATCACCCGGGACCTGGAACCAGTAACCCCCAAACTCACCCAAGGCGTGCTCCCAGACTCTGAGGGCACACAAGGGACCTCTGGTGAGTGTACCTTTGTAAATATTACACATGGTTTAAAAGCAAGCATGTTTAATCATTAATTTGCCCTGGCAATCGCAGCCAGTACAGCTACTGGAAAAGTCTGTTAACGTGTATGGGGATGGAGCGGAAATCCTCCAGAGACATCTCCAGAAAGCTCTCCTTTATGTACTCCCAAAGCCTTTGCAAAAGGTTTCTGGGGAGGACTGCCTTATCCCGCCCACCATGGTAGGACACTTTACCATGCCAGGCCAGTAGCACGTAGTCTGGAATCATTGCATAACAAAGCATGGCAGAGTATGGTCCCGGTGTTTGCTGGCATGCAGACAACATCCATTCCTTATCTCTCTTTGTTATCCTCAGGAGAGTGATATCATTCACGGTCACCTGGTTGAAATGGGGTGATTTTATTAAGGGGACATTCAGAGGTGCCCGTTCCTGCTCGGCTGAACAGAAATATTCCCCGCTGTTAGGGGTGAAGCGATCATCCCAGAGAATTGGGTATGGGGGGAGGGGAAGGGGCCTAGTTGGGTTTGTGCTGCATGTTAACCCGGAAACCGCAGCCCCTCCTTTTACATTGCAAACCCATTTTGAATGGCCAACCCAATGGGTGCTTGGTATGGGAAATGAGGGCGCTGCTGTTTGAAACCATTCCCACATGTTATGAAGATTAAAAAAGCCAAAAGACTGTGGCTTACCATAGCTGCCTGCAAGCCAAATTCTGTTGCCTGGCACTGCATGAGTGATCTCTCACACCAAACTGGCAGGCCCTCAATATAAGAGGAAAAATGCGACCTTGTAACGAAAGCACATGTGCTGTGTAACGTGAACAGCAAAATTTAACATGAAAGAGTGTAGCCATTGTTCTCTAAAATGTGTCTTTTTAACCACCTCTCCCTTCTCCTCCACCAGCTGCAAATGTTTCTTCTTCGCAGAGGCTAGTGAAGATTAGAAGAAGAAAACGGCGGACTCGGGATGATATGTTCTCGGAGCTCCAGATGTCCTCCCACGCTGACAGAGCACAGCAGAATGCGTGGAGGCAGTCAATGTCAGAGTGCAAAAAAGCACAATATGAACGAGAGGAGAGGTGGCAGGCTGAATTGTGGGCTGAAGAGAGCAAGTGGCCGGCTGAAGAGGATAGGTGGCGTCAGCTTGCTGACAGACGGCAAGAGTTGATGCTCTGGCTGCTGGAGCATCAAACTGATATGCTCCAGCGTATGGTTGAGCTGCAGGAAAGGCAGCAGGAGCAGAGACCGCCGCTACAGTCCCTGTGTAACCAACAGCCCTCCTCCCCAAGTTCCATTGCCTCCTCACCCAGTTGCCCAAGAACGTGATGGGGGGGCCTCCAGCCACCCAGCCACTCCACCCCAGATGGTTGCCCAAGCATCAGAAGGCTGGCCTTCAATAAGAGTTAAAGTTTTAAACTGCAGTGTGTCCTTTTCCTTCCCTCCTCCCCCACCCATTCCGGGCTACCTTGGCAGTTATCCCCCTAGTTGTGTGATGAATTAATAAAGAATGCATGAATGTGAAGTAACAATGACTTTATTGTCTCTGCAAGCGGTGCTCGAAGGGGGGAGGGGAGGGTGGTTAGTTTACAGGGAAGTAGAGTGAACCGGGGGGGGGGGAGGGTTAATCAAGGAGAAACAAACAGAAGTTTCACACCGTAGCCTGGCCAGTCACAAAACTGGTTTTCAAAGCTTCTCTGATGTGCACCACGCCCTGCTGTACTCTTCTAACTGTCCTGGTGTCTGGCTGCACGTAATCAGCGGCCAGGCGATTTGCCTCAACCTCCCACCCGCCATAAATGTCTCCCCCTTACTCTCACAGATATTGTGGAGCGCACAGCAAGCAGCAATAACAATTGGAATATTGGTTTCGCTGAGGTCTATCCGAGTCAGTAAACTGCGTCAGTGCGCTTTTAAACATCCAAATGCACATTCTACCACCATTCGGCACTTGCTCAGCATATAGTTGAACAGGTCCTGACTACTGTCCAGGCTGCCTGTGTATGGCTTCATGAGCCATGGCATTAAGGGGTAGGCTGGGTCCCCAAGGATAACTATAGGCATTTCAACATCCCCAACGGTTATTTTCTCGTCCGGGAAGAAAGTCCCTTCCTCCAGCTTTTGAAACAGACCAGAGTTCCTGAAGATGCAAGCATCATGTACCCTTCCCGGCCATCCCACGTTGATGTTAGTGAAACGTCCCTTGTGATCCACCAGGGTTTGCAGCAGCATTGAAAAGTACCCCTTGCGGTTTATGTGCTTGGTGCTCCGGTGACAAGATAGGGATATGGGTTCAGTCTATCGCCCCACCACAGTTTGGGAATTCCATTGCAGCAAAGCCATCCACTATGACCTGCACATTTCCCAGAGTCACTACCCTTGATATCAGCAGGTCTTTGATGGCGTTGGCTACTTGGATCACAGCAGCCCCCCACAGTAGATTTGCCCACTCCAAATTGATTCCCGACTGACCGGTAGCTGTCTGGCGTTGCAAGCTTCCACAGGGCTATCGCCACTCGCTTCTCAACTGTGAGGGCTGCTCTCATCCTGGTATTCTGGCGCTTCAGGGCAGTGGGAAAGCAAGTCACAAAGTTTCATGAAAGTGCCCTTACACATGCGAAAGTTTCGTAGCCACTGGGAATCGTCCCACACCTGCAACACGATGCGGTCCCACCAGTCTGTGCTTGTGTCCCGGGCCCAGAATCGGCATTCCACGGCATGAACCTGCCCCAGTAACACCATGATTTGCACATTGCTGGGGCCTGTACTTTGTGAGAGGTCTATGTCCATATCAATTTCCTCATCACTCTCATCGCCGCGCTGCAATCGCTGCAATCGCCTCCTTGCCTGGTTTTGCTTTGGCATGTTCTGGCTCTGCATATACTCCAGGACAATGTGCGTGGTGTTCATAGTGCTCATAATTGCCGTGGTGATCTGAGCGGGCTCCATGATCCCAGTGCTATGGCATCTGGGCTGAAAAAAGGCGCAAAACTATTGTCTGACGGAGAGAGGGAGGGGCGAGTGACGACATGGCTCACAGGGAATTAAAATCAACAAAGGTAGCTGTGCATCAGGGAGAAACACAAACAACTGTCACACAGAAAGGGCCCCCCAAAGAATGAACTCAAAACCCTGGGTTTAGCTGGCCGTTGATTTCACGGAGGGAGGGGAAACCAAATGAATACAGAACAAATGTGGTCCATCTATCTTTTACATCTTAGGCTGGCAGCAGATGGTGCAGTATGACTGATAGCCATCGTCATCTTCTGGGTGCTTGGCAGAAGATGCTGTATTACGATTGCTAGCCATCATCATCAAGACGGTTCAATAGGACTGCCGGAAGGACTGAGTCTCCAGGAGACAAAACATGTCTGCCCAGGTGCCTCTGACCGAACTCACAGAGGAGTACGACGATGATGGATACCAGTCGTAATACACCATCTACTACCAAAAGGCTATACAGCAGCAGCTCCTTGCAATGCAGCCCCATGTCTGCCAGCACCCAGATAGCCGATGACGGCTACCAGTCATACTGCACCGTCTACTGCCAAAAGGCAATTAGCTGTTGCTGTGTAGCAATGCAGTACCACGTCTGCCGGCACCCAGATGACATATGGTGACAATGAGCTGAGCTGAGCGGGCTCCATGCTTGCCGTAGTACGTCGTCTGCACGGGTAACCCAGGTAAAAAGGCGCGAATCGATTGTCTGCCGTTGCTCTGACGGAGGGGGAGGGGCCTGACGACATGTACCCAGAACCCCCCGCGACACCGTTTTTGCATCATCAGGCATTGGGATCTCAACCCAGAATTCCAATGGGCGGCAGAGACTGTGGGAACTGTGGGATAGCTACCCACAGTGCAATGCTCCGGAAGTCGACGCTAGCCTTGATACTGTGGACGCAGTCCGCTGACTTAATGCACTTAGAGCATTTTATGTGGCGACACACACAATCGCCTGTATAAAAACGATTTCTATAAAACCGGCTTCTATAAATTCGACCTAATTTCGTAGTGTAGACATACCTTTACTCTGGGCTGTGCCTAACAGATGTGAACTAGCTCCAGAGTGCATATAGTTTTCGATCTGATTCTTCCATTATGTCATATTAGGCCATTCCACATTTCCATGCTTTGGCTTTTTGCCTGTAGTGTCTCCGATCTTCCCATTGGTAGTGCACAGGCAGACTGCTAGGTGGGTGTAGAACACTACTGATGTCAATAGGGTTCGATCTGGGCACAGCATGTGCAATCCACTGCAGGATCAGACTTTGATTTTTCATTTTCACTGTGCAGTAGGTTCTAAACCCAACCTAATAAGACCATTATAATAAAAATCACTCTGTGTTCCAGTTATTTCTGATTTTTGATCTTTTGTTTAAGATCTCTTGTTTTACTTAATCCATGACAAACTCAAAAAGCACATTGGCCAATCTTATTTCTTTCTTTTAATGAAATCATTTAAAGGCCAGGTTACTTATACAATGTATGGGTCTCTGACCCTCCTTATAGAACTTGATCCTGATTTTGCAAGTGCACTGAATACTGAACTCCATGAAATCAGTTGGGCATCCTGCTCCCAGAATACTTGCAAGACCAAGCTCCTTTTTTGTTATTTCAACCCTTAGGAGTGATGGCTGGTGAGGCAGTCTTCTGCATGAAACTCCTTTGCCAACTTCAAAAAGGAAATAACTGACTGTAAAGTTCAGAGGGCATAATCTATACTCAGCAGGGTGTGGAGCAGAATGATCAGTGAGGCTAACACTCTACCCTGCTTCTGCTGCCCTCCAGGGTAAGAAAAACTCTAAGAGCTAGGGAAGTTTCATCAGTTTTGCCAGTCTTGAGCTAAGGAACTAAGATCCAGAAGTGAGAATCATGCACAGATGCTATCTTTAAAGAAGCTATTATTAGCACAAAGCTCACAGCACAAAAGAGAATGTAATCCGCACAATGCAACAGTAGAGCTGGAGTAGTGAGTATTAACACTTGTATTTCAGCACATAACACAGGGAATCCTTGCATCTGCAGGCCTGGCAGCACCATTTGAACTATGCCTGATTTAGTCTCTTTTCCAATTCCTTGCTGTTTTCAAAGCCTACAAAATCTATCTCTACATTCTTGTCTGTCTCTTACAACCATTCAAAAAAACCTTTGGTATTAATTCCCAGTGGCAATCTCCCAAACAACAGTTTATGCTAATTATGTGTGCATATAGAAAAATAAGTAATGCCTCCATTATTCCCATTTTCATTGTTAAAGATCATTTCATTGTTAATTGTAAAAACAGAATGTAAAATGCCCACACTGTATATAAATGAAATTTTTACAATTTCCCTCATTAGTGCCTCTAAATCTAATATTTTACATGCTGTGTTGCTCATTTTCATTTCAATTCTCCTTTTCATATTATGGCTTATTACTTCCTTTCTACATCCTCCATTCTCCTTTGTATTCCCTCTCAAAACAACCAGGACAAACACCTGCAACATTTGCTAAAAGAAAAATGATAAGCAATTGTCAGCAAATGGAACTCATGCCAGACAATTAAATTAATGGAAGGCTGTAGCACACAACTCATCTGTTTTTATAAACCAATCACAACACATCTATTTAACAGTGGTGTAGTAAGCAGTCATTGCTCCACTTCACCAACATGTATCAGACACAATAATTCCATCTACAGTAGTCATTTGGAATAACTGAAATTAAGTCATTGGAACAGAATGTTATCACAGCATCAAGGTTTTCTGTTTCAAAAAATATAAACATCTCTGTTTTGCCTTGGTATTTACATAGCATTTCAAAATCATTGTTCCACAGCAACACTTTATTTCACTGAAATTATTTCTTAAATAAAAACTGCCATTTCATCATTTTAATGAGCTCCATTGTTTGCAGAATAATTTTAGAGGTTGGAGAAAAATCTCCCTTTGTTAATTTTAGCTTTTATCATTCAGCAAACATGGATAATTTTTTCCTTTGTTTCTCAAATGGAGCTTGATTTTTAAGGAAATCTTTTTTGTTTACTTTTACTATGAGACTGATCTCTGCGTAGCTCTAGGAATAGGGTTTGTTATGAATCAACGAATGCAAGATCACAAAACATTATTTTTGGCTGGGACTTACATAAACTCTATTGAATATATATTTTTTTATTTACTGGATTGGAAAGATAGTGTTGGATAGTGGTTGATTAATAGGATATAATAACTATAATAGATTATAATTAGGGCTGCAGGTTTGTCACTGCCTGTGACTTTTCTCCCTGTCTGTGTGACTTTCCCAAAGGCTGGGTCACTGGCTCAATGCATAGCAGAGGCCCAGGAAGCAGTGGGAGGTAGGAGCTGGAGAGTGAACTTACCTCAGTCCAGTGAGGAGATATGAGGAGACTGGAAAGTGAGCCTGCTCTGCATTCACCAGGCACATCGTTGCTCAGGTTCGGCCCCACTATCCCTGCATCATGGGGGGAGGATAGGTGGGCCAAACTTCATTAAGTGGCATTATGACCTAGCATGTGGAGTCACAGTGCCTCTCAGGTTTGGCTCACATGCCCCTCCATCATAATGGGGGAGATGTGGGATGGTCAAACCTGAGCAGTAATGCAACCTGCGCACTAGGTTACAACAGCTGGAGTGGGGCACTGGGCCCAACCCCGTGGAACAGCAGCTGCAGGAGCCTCTGCTGCAGCGTGAGCATGGGGCACCAGGAACAGTCCTGCCGGAGCTGCCACTACCCAGGGTGAGTGCGAGGCAGGCTTGTTCTCTAGTCCCCTCTCCCTTCCTCACAGAGTGCGATTAGGGTTGCAGTGCTGGGGCTACTGCAGTTGGGGTGGGGCAAGGAGGAAGGTATTTTTTTTTTAAATAAAAAAATCAGGGAGCAGTCACAATAAATGTAGTGACCCATGACTTTTACTGAATTTACCATTTGTGCTCCAGGATTTTTGATAAAAAATGCCATGGCTAATCTGCAGCCCTAATAACAGTTTTAACTGCTTAATGTAAGAATTCCTTTGAAAAACAAATCAAACAGAACCTTACTGACTACTAGTAATATTTCTTTTTTTATTCCAAATTCAGACACTCCAAGGTAAAACTAACCTTTAGAGAAAAATTCTGCCCTAACTCACTATGTGAAAAGAAGCAATGGTAGCTGACCAGAGGGTTGGGAGCCATCCCTCTAGGTCAGAAGTGGGCAAACTTTTTGGGTCGAGGGCCACATCTGGGTGGGAAAATTGTATGCAGGGCTAGGGCAGGGGGTTGCGGTGCAGGAGGGGGTGTGGTGTGCAAGAAGGGGCTCAGGGCAAGGGATTGGGGCAGAGGAGGGGTGCGGGGTGTATGAGGGGGCTCAGGGAAGGGGGTTGGGGTGCAGGAGGGGTGCAGGGTGCGGCAGGGGGCTCAGGGAAGGGGGTTGGGGTTCAGGAGGGGTGTGGGGTGTACAAGGGAGCTTAGGGCAGGGAACTAGGGTGAAGGGGGATGCGAGGTGCAGGCAGGGGGCTTAGGGCAGGGAGTTGGGGGGCGGGGTGCAGGAGGGGTTTGGGCTCTGGCCCGGCGTTGCTTACCTAAAGCGACTCCGGGGTGGCAGCGGCGCGCACCAGGGTAGGATAGGCTCCCTGCATGCCTGCCCTGTCCCCGGCCCCGCGCCGCTCCAGAAAGCTCTGCGGCCCCTGGAAGATGGGGGACGGAGGGCTCCACGTGTGCTGCCCTTGCCGCGCTTCCAGGTACCTCCCCTGAAGCTCCCATTGGCCGCGGTTCCCCATTCCCAGCCAATGGGAGCTGCGGGGGGCAGTGCCTGGAGGCAAGGGCAATGCACGGAGCCCTCTGCCCCCCACCCGTGGGCCACAGGGACGTGGTGCCAGCCGCTTCTGAGAGTGGCGCGGGGCCCACGGCACCACGGGGGGCAATCCTGCAGGCCTGATCCAAAGCCCCGAGGGGCCAGATCCGGCCCGCGGGCTGTAGTTTTCCCACCCCTGCTCTAGGCATAGGGCAGGTTGGCTCAGATAATCCTGATTCAGCATGCGCAGCTGTCTTAAAAAGGAACCGTTTAGCAGTGTGTCCATCCCTCCCACCACACACACTGATTTACTTGCCAACCCCAGCATGCTCACAGGGAGTTAGGTACACAGTAACTCCCCTAACTCAGTTGGCCATGCTCCCTTGGTGATATGAAGTGCTGGCAGGTGAGTTAGCTGGCACTAAAACCACTAGGAGTGTAATTTGCCCTGCTCCTGTAAGGGTATACTAGGGCAGTGGCAGATGTTCCCTCTTCTTTAAGTCTTGTACTTCTTTGCAAGGCCAGGAAGGATTGTGTCTTTATCTTACACGTATTACAAATAAAATGTATTGCAAGCATGACAAACTAATAAGAAAGCTTTCATGTTTCTTTTCTGCCAAAAAACCACAAGTGATTGAACCTAATACCAAGGTAAACCAGATGGTCTGACTTTGTAATATAATAGTGAATTTACATATTAAATTCACTGTTGTATTACATGTGATGGATATTTTCCATTGATTATTAAATGCTCTACAATTGTTAGATATAAAATAATACCAGACAAAAAATCTTTGTATGAAGCAAGAAGGTCCATAGAAGCAAATTCTGGGATGTTCTGTTGTGTTGTGGCTTTCACTTGGTGGCCTTTAACACTCTTCTTTCCAATTAATAGCTGAGAGGCAAGCATAGCTTCACTGACCTAAAATTAACATTTAAGTTAGTCAGAATCAGGTCATTGTAATATTTATACATATTGAGACTAGAAAACAGACTACAAAAAATTAAGCACCCAACACGAGAGGTGACTGGGGAAATCTTCCATTTCTCTCTGACATACAGTACATATCTCACTTAAATAGATAATTACTGTTGACAACTTAATTATTACACAAGTGATTTCAAATCAGACATCCTCACCTGGATGCCACTGATGTCTGCCCACATGTCAAATGCGTATGCATACATATAAGGCACTTAATTCCTAGATTTGCATTGTATCAAAGTAAAAGCAACCTGTGTCAGACATGGCCAGGAGAGATTAAAAGCATTGCTCATATAGCATTCATTTTAAGTATTCCAAATAACATGCCTGGCAGAAGTCTCAATGAATTTTAATTCTTGTCCCTCCTGCATTGTGTTCTCTTCACAGCTGGTAGGAGTAGAATACAGGGTATGTTTACACAGCAAAAAAAAAACCATGAGGCAGCGAGTCTCAGAGCTCATGTCAACTGACTTGGGCTCACGGGATTTGAGCTGTGAGGCTATAGCAGTGTAAATGTTTGGGCTCAGGCTGGAGCCCGAGCTTTGAAACCTGGCAACAGGGTGGGCCGCAGAGTCCAGGCTCTAGCCCAAGTCTGAACACCTACACTGCTATTTTTAGTCCAGCAATGCAAGCCTGTCAAGGCTAATTCCCCACTCTGGCACTTCGAGTGCAGAAAGTGGGGGCCCGCAAGGATTCTGAAAATTAATACTGGCCACTCCAGGCTTGTATTAAACTCCCAAGGTTACAGTTTCTCTCTGACCTTGGATGAGTAGATGCTGCCACCACCCAAGTGCAAAACCCCTTTGAGAATCCAGGAAGACGCACTTGGGAATTCCTCCCTGTGGGGTACCCTCAAGCCCTTTCCACCCACACCCCCTCCTCCGGGGAAGAGCTGAGAAAGAAAGAAAAAAGAAATCAGCTGTCGTCACCAGCTAATTAAACAACATGTGCACAAACCTCTTTAAGACACACAAATTCAATTCTGCTCTAAAAAAAGGTAAATATTATTAATAAAAAAAGAAAGAAAATACATCTGGGAACTTAGGCATTTGCTAGATTTAAAAAAAAAACAACTACAAGGATTAAGCATCAAGAATAGCTTTCTTGAGGTCCAGCTTAAAGGTTACAAGCAAAACAAAAAGCAGCTGGGGTTAGCACAGAGGAATCAACAAGCCATAAAAGAATAAAAGAGATAAACCTAATAGCGTCTTCCTAGACATTTCCTGATCTACTTACATATCTGGGGTTTCAAATGAGTAGTTTCTAGGTATGATACTGAGGATTCTTCATACCTGGCCCAAGCTTCTTACAGCATAGCTTCTCTGTCCCTTCTCTTTGGGAGAACAACCACAGACAGACAAAAGGGGAGTCTTGTTTCAATTTTAAAAAGTTCTAGCCTTCCCATTGGCTCTTTTGGCCAGGTGCCCACTCACTTCCTTTTACCTATGCATAGCAGTGAGACTTTTTAACCCTTTACAGGTAGAGCAATTAGAGAACAGCTACTAAGAGGGATTTTATAGTTACTGGCTGTCTGGGTGTCCATAAAAGGGAGCTACTCACCCCTCTTCATTTATCACAGAGCCCGAGTCAACTGACCCAGGGTCTGAGACGCACCTCCACAGGATTTTTTTTTTTTTTTTTGCTGTGTAGTCATACCCAAAGATAGAATCAAGCACAAAAAATCTCCCCCAAATATCACACCAACCTGTGTAGCTGCTCTGATTGCAATCCAGGCCTGTGCTCTGTATACTTCAGTTACAACGGGGATTCTCTCAGTAGAAGCCAAGTGTTCTTTGGGAGTAGTCTAAAATTTACAACAGTTCATAATTAGGTTGGTAGGTTTGCCATGGAAATACATAGTTGGTGGGGAGCAGGTCCTGGAGGAGTCATGGTAGTTAAGTTACAGAAATCAGTAACGTTTGTGAAAAGTCACAGATGTATTTTTAAAACCACCCAAACGGGTCTCCACTATAGTTTTGTATTTTTGAAGGCACATCATGATCCCTCTCTTTTACATAGTTCTTGTATACAGCTTTTTCCATTTTTTGCCAGTAAACATTGTCTTGAGTTTTAAGCGACACCTTTCTACTACCTCTTTTTTCCTTACCTATTGACCTGTATTTCCCTGATGGTCTAGTACTTGTAACTGTACCTTGCAGTACACTAGTCTTTTGTGTCTGCAATGTTGCCCCTCATCTCCAGTTGTAAAACACTATACAAATAACAATATGCTGAGTAATGACACTCTGAAAAACGTTTGAAGGTTCAGTTTATAATGATACTTTGTTTGAGAACCACAAATTCATTAGTACAGAATCTGAAACTAAGCCACAATTTTGGGGTTATTCTTCTGACCTCAATGTTTTCCTGTTTATTTTAAACCATTTTTACATACATTAACATTGCAAAAAATAGCATAAACCAAATTAACTAAATTAGAATCCTACTGCTGTACTTTACGTTAGTATTATTTATTTGTAATATATATTGTGGTAGTGTCCACAATGTGCTAAAAGAAGACGTGGTCCATGCTCTGAGGAGGTTACGATCTAAAAAAAAGGAGGATGTACCTTTGTTTTGGAGGCCTCTATCTTAACAGTTTGTGAAGCCTCTTCCTTATATGTAGCCAAATGGAAATATAACAGTGCTATTTCCAGGTAGGATTTCCTTATCAGCCTGCAAAAATAAACACACAGATGCATTGATTTTAAGGCCAGAAGGGACTATTACGAACTTTTGCATAATACAGGGTGTAGAACTCCAGTGATTCCTACATCCAACCCATAACTCCTATTTGAGCTATAGCAGATCTTCTAGAAAAATATCCAGTCCTGATATAAAGACTTCAAGTAAGAAAGGCATACCATACCAAGCAAGAAAACCTAACAAATGGCATAACTATTTAGGAACATGCAAAACGTATTTTGTGTAATATGCAAACAAGCACTTGGTAAACAAAAGCTGTTTTTGTCAAACTGATCTGGTTCTATGTACACAATGTGTATATGTTCCTATAAGCACAGTCTAATGCTTCAATGTTAGGTCACATGTCCACTGCCTCAGTTTCTCTCTCTCGTGGATGGTTGATTTGGGGTATAGCTCTCCAGCCAAACCTATACAAAGGTCCTTCCTCTTCCAGGAATAAAAGCAGACAAAGCAAAATAGCCCCTTCAGCCCCGCACTGGGCTCAGCTGAGGTACAGGGAAACATAATCCCTCCCTCAACTCAGATCTGACCCTGAGACCCTAAACTTTCAAGCAGGGTGTCCTCTTCACTTTGTCTTTGGACCATTTCCTACATGTCCTTATAATCGTGGGCCAAGACTCTATGGTTGGAGAGATTCCTTAATATTCCTGCTCCCTGTAGGTCTCTGTAATTTTTCCAGGCTTCCTATTTGTCTCTCTCTCGGGACTCTTCCTATGTGAAACAGTCTCCTGACTATGCAGTCCTCTTTCCAAACACAGTCACAAGCTGAACGGTTGCCAATTCACAGATTTATTGTGATATGTTCCAGCAGGGACATGATTTTTGTGAAGCAAAACGAGAGAGAGAGAGAGAGAGAGAGAGAGAGATTCCAACACACTGCTATGTAGACTAAGGAAGGTGCACTAAACAACAAAATCAAAGATCATGAGTTCTAAACCCAGCTCTTCAAAACTGTTGTCAATATTTCTGTGCACGTCACAGCTCTTATTCTGAGCCAACATTTTACATTGTGGGGAATAACTCTCATTAACCAGTTTCACAGATAAGATAACTAAGAGCTTGCACAAGGTCACTTCAGGTACAATCCAGAACAGAACCCAGGTCTCTAATATAGAACTATGTCTCATCTACTTCACCACTCATTCTTTCAGAAGGAACATGGCACATTAGATGCTTGTGAAACCTACACTAAGAGTATGGCACTGTGTCACCATCTAGAACAGAGGAGGGCAAACTATGGCCCATGGGCCACATCCGGCCCACGGGACTCCCCCTGGCCCCTGAGCTCCTGCCCTGGGAGGCTAGCCCCCAGCCCCTCCCCTGCTGTTCCCTCTCTGCCGCAGCCTCAGCTTGCTCCGACGTCGGCGCAATGCTCTGGGCGGCGGGGCTGCGAGCTCCTGGGGCAGTGCAGCTGCAGATCCCAGCCTGACCCGGTGCTCTGTGCTGCGCAGTGGCATGGCTGGCTCCAGCTGGGCAGCGGGGCTGCCTGTCCTGGTGCTCTGGGTGGCGCGGCTGTAGCGCCGCCAGCCACTGGTGCTCCAGGCAGTGCAATAAGGGGGCAGGGAGCAGTGGGGGTTGGATAGAGGGCAGGGGAGTTCGGGGTGGTGGTCAGGGGGGCGGGGGTGTGGATAGGGGTCAAAGGGCAGGGAACAGGGGGGTTGAATGGGGGTAGGGTCCCAGGGGGGCAGTCAGGAATGAAAGGGGGGCTTGGATGGGGCGGCGGGGAGCAGTCAGGGGCAGGGGTTCCGGGGGTGGTCAGGGGACAGGGAGAAGGGGTGGTTGGATGGGGCAGGCGTTCCGGGGGGGGCCCGTCAGGGAGCGAGAAGCAGGAGGGGTTGCATAGGGGGCGGGGCTGGGCCACGTCTGGCTGTTTGAGGAGGCACAGCCTCCGCTAACTGGCCCTCCATACAATTTTGGAAACCCGATGCAGCCTCAGGCCAAAAAGTTTGCCTGCCCCTGCTCTAGAAGGTAAGCCACATATTAAGGTTTATGACTCTGCTGCTGCTTCTGTGCTCAGAGTTCTGATTCTTTGGCTCAAGTGATAGAGGATCATGTTTTTACATGCAGAGGACCCCAGTTTTGTCCCCACAGAGAACCCAATTAGGGGCATTTCTATATTTGGTTATACTGTATGTCACCACGAGTCCACAATCTGCTCCCTGAGTCAGGAATAGAAACTAATAATCTTGATGTCCAGTATCCCAGAGCTGCTCATCCTGGTCCTCACTGCCTGAATTGATTCAGACCTCTAGATCCTTCCAGTCTATTGCCTGCTTTTTGCTGGTAACTAACACCAAGGAACACTGTTCTCATTTCTGTTCCAAGGCACATTTGCCCTTCTCCATCTCCATCTGTCCTTTCAATTGTTTCGGTCTGCTAACTCTTTTAGCTTACCAGGCTACACGCACCTACTCCTCACCTACTCCCCCTCGGATCCCCAGCTTTCCTTTTCCACATATTCAGGCCAAACTGCTCTTGAAGTCATGGTCTGGAAAGTTCTTTAGGACTCCCAAGCTCTAGATTGGGCTTCCAGGGTGCTTGAGGAAGATCCCTTGGGCAATAATAGGGTTCAGATCAGGAGTGACGGTGATAGCTCAAGACAATAGTCTTTACTATGCTATGATGTCAGGCATCCTCACTGAGACCTTGGTAGGTGACCTGAGCTCCCCCTAGATGCTCATATCCACTCCGTTGCTGCTGTTACTCTCTCTAATGTAATCAAATAGTCTGCAAAGTCATCATCTGGGCCCGATTTGGCCAGTCTGAGGTCTGAGTTGGTTCATGCAGCCTCAGTCAGTTCTGACACTGGCACTGGACCCCTCCATCAGCCATTTCAGGAGAAGCTCCTGGCCACCCCATTCTTCCTCTGCTCTTCCTGTTGCTGCTCATATTGATGTTGGTTGACTTCTAACATTCACTATCGAGTCACTAGTCCTGCTGTTGTTGCTGAGTGGCCAGCTGCACTGCCTGCTACAGTTGCTAGTGTTCTATCCTTTGGATGTGGACTTCAATTCATGTTTTTTAAAATGAAATAAAACCATCAGCTTAAACTTAGCACTTTTTGTTCCTGGAGCTGAAACAGAGGGTCCATGTTCCAAAACAGAACTGAAAGCTCTAACTTTTATCTAACGTAATACTTATGTGTTGGTTATTTCAATGTGTATGGAAATGTATATTTAAACCCCTGCAACATTTACATTACATAAGAAACTATATCAATATTTCTTTTATCTTGGAATAGACAAAATCTCTCCACAAAGAGGGAAAGAAGCCTGTCCTTTATAAAAGAAGCCTCACACAAAGTCCCAGAATAAAGCCAAACACTACATAGTACCTAAAGTGAGAAAGTATTTTGAAAACTTATATTCACAGTTCCTTACCCAAAGTTTTGATCATTTCGCTGGCTCACTTTTATGGCATCCAACAGGGTTCCAGCAGCTCGTGGTGACTTATTGTTACCTGCTTCAATAATCTGGCGCTCTACCTTACCTAAGAAAGAAACACAAAGCAGTTTTGCATGATTTTATTCTTTTCTCTGCAAGACCCAAATTGCTTTTTCCTGCAGGAAACTCAGGAAACACATTGTCTTTCCTTTTCTCCTGCTGATAAGCAAGTAATGGGCACATATTCAGTTTTTTTCAGTTTGCTTTTAAATATAATGTATGATATAGGTATGACAAGTTATTCTGAACTGAAGTATTACCCTGTATTGAAATATGTGGAATAGTTACAGTAATCAACTTTGGAAATACAGTGACACCTAGATGTCATTAGAATCCAATAATGCATGTCAATATTTCAGATTGTTCTTTCCAATATATATGACTTTGAACCCTACTGCAATGAATTTAATTGGTGTGACAAAGTTCCTCCTCTATCTTGGTGGGTCCTGCACTTATTGGCGGATTTTCTTGCCGCAGAGATTCACCATGTGGGTTGGGGAACAGGCCAGAGACCTTCCCCTCTGGAAGAACCCACAGTCCAGGTCAATTGGGAGGTTTGGGGGGAGCCCGGGCCCGCCCTCTACTCCGGGTTCCAGTCCAGGGCCCTGTGGACTGCAGCTGTCTATAGTGCCTCCTGTAACAACTGTATGACACCTACAACTCCCTGGGCTACTTCCCCATGGCCTCCTCCAAACACCTTCCTTAGTCTCACCACAGGACCTTCCTCCTGGTGTCTGATAACGCTTGTGCTCCTCAGTCCTCCAGCAGCACTCACTCTCAGCTTTTTGCACCTCTTGCTCCCAGGTCCTCACACTCGCACCACAAACTGAAGTGAGCTCCTTTTAAAACCCAGGTGCCTTGATTAGCCTGCCTTAATTGATTCTAGCAGCTTCTTCTTAATTTGCTCCAAGTGTCCTAATTAGCCTGCCTACCTTAACTGGTTCTAGCAGGTTCCTGATTACTCTAGTAAAAACCTCACTTCTTCAGCTTATGCCCAAATAAATCTGTTAGTCTTTAAGGCGCCACCAGACTCCTTGTTGTTTTTGTAGATACAGACTAACACGGCTACCCCCTGATACTTGATTACTCTAGTGCAGCGCCTTCTCTGGCCACTCAGGGAACAGAAAACTACTCATCCAGTGACCAAAATATTTGCCCTCCACCAGACTCCTGTACCCCACTGGTCTGGATCTGTCACATGGGACACTGTTATTTAATTCCATAGCATTTTGAAATTTGTCGCAATGCTCTCATTTTCTTTACTGTAAACTGATGCAAAGAAGTCATTTAGCGTCTCTGCAATATCCTTATCCTTCTTGATTGTTCCCCTTACTCTCTGATAAACTAGATAGGTGAACAAACGATTATCTTCAAAAAATCATGGAAGACAGGAGAGATTCCAGAGGACTGCAAAATGGCAAATATAGCGTCAATCTATCAAAAGGGAAATAAGGACAACCCAGGGAATTTCAGACCTGTCAGCTTAACGTCAGTATGTGAAAAGATAATGGAGCAAACAATTAAGAGATCAATTTGCAAACTCCTAGAAGATAATAAGGTGATAAGTAATAATCAGCATGGATCTGTCAAAAACAAATGTGTCAAGCCAACCTAATAGGTTTCTTTGACAGGGTGACAAGCCTTGTGGATAGAGGCAAAGCGGTAGTTGTGATATATCTTGACTTTAGTAAGGCTTTTGACACTGTCTCACATAACTTTCTCCTAAACAAACTAGGGAAATACAACCTAGATGGAGCTACTATAAGGTGGGTGAATAACTGGTTGCAAAACCATTTCTAGAGAAAGTAGTTATCAGTAGTTCACTGTCAAGCTGGAAGGGCATATTGAGTGGGGTCTCGAAGGGATTGGTCCTGGGTCCAGTTCTGTTCAATATCTTCATCAACTATTTAGATAATGGCATAGAGAGTACGCTTATAAAGTTTGTGGACAAAACCAAGCTGGGAGGAGTTGCAAATGCTTTGGAAGATAGGATTAACATTCAAAACAATCTGGGCAAAATGGAAACTGGTCTGAAGTAAATAGGATGAAATTCAATAAGGACAAATGAGAGGTACTCCAATTAGGAATGAACAATCAATCGCACACATATAAAATGAGAAATGACTGCTTAGGAAGGAGTACTGTGGTAAGAGATCTGGGGTCATAGTGGATCAGAAGCTAAATATGAGTGAACAGTATAACACTGTTGCAAAAAAAGCAAACATCGTTCTCGGATGTATTAACAGGAGTGTTGTAAGCAAGACACCAAAAGTAATTCTTCCACTTTACTCTTCACTGATAAAGCCTCAACTGAAGTATTGTGTCCAGTTCTGGGTGCCACATTTCAAGAAAGATATGGACAAATTGGAGAAAGTACAGAGGAGAGCAACAAAAGTGATTAAAGGCCTAGAAAATATGACCAATGAGGAAAGACTGAAAAAATTGGATTTGTTTAGTCTGGAGAAGAGAAAATTTAGGGGGATATGAGAACAGTTTTCAAGTACATAAAAAGTTGTTACAAGGAGGAAGGAGAAAAATTGTTCTTGTTAACCTTTGAGGATAGGACAAGAAGCAATGGCCTTAAATTGCAGGAAAGGCAGTTTAGGTAGGACATTAGGAAAAACTTCCTGTCATGGTACTTAAGCACGGGAATAGATTGCCCAGAAAGGTTGTAGAATCTCCATATTTGAATGTTTTTAATAACAGGTTAGACAAATACCTGTCAGGGATTGTTTAGATAATATTTAGTCCTGCCTTAGTGCAGGGGACTGGACTAGAAGACATCTTGAGGTCCGTTCCAGTCCTAATGATTCTATGAAACTCCTCTTGTATTTCTGAAATATGTCATTATATACTGTACTCTTGTTAAATATATTTGAGTATAATTAAATGCAGTAGAGATATTTTTAGTCAGTCTGTCAATGTGGAAATGTCAGGAGCATGTATCCCTTTTAAGGCATACTGCAGGCATAAAAATATGTTGGAAAGACAGTCATGTCACACAACCAAGATTTTGCTTACCTTTCTGAAAAAGAATTTCCGCTTGCAAATCTAATTCTCTTGTTGCGGATGTTCTACAAAGGTCCAATGCTGTTTCTAGGTGACTGAGAGCAGGTAACCATTGTAATGGATTCTCTCTTTTAGATGTGCAAGCTACTTCTTGCGCTAATGCATGTGCTGAAAAGAAAACATTTTAGGCAGGCTTTGGTAAATTGTTTATCAAAAAACACAAATACTGTAAAAAGGAAATAACTTCCTGGCAACAAGAATTATTTTACAGTACTAAACTCCAAAAATCTAAATGGCACAAATATTTTCAGTGATGTACTATGGAGCTGAGAGATCGTGAAGATGTTTCAACACAAT
Organism: Chrysemys picta bellii; assembly: GCF_011386835.1. Classification (NCBI taxonomy): domain Eukaryota; kingdom Metazoa; phylum Chordata; order Testudines; family Emydidae; genus Chrysemys; species Chrysemys picta. The sequence goes on along the minus strand of NC_088791.1, from coordinate 84,909,312 downwards.
ATGATGTAAACAAACCATCCTGCGTGGCTCGGTTCACGTGGGCCACAGGAACCAGACCTTGCAGAGGACATTTGAAAGGACTGGCAGTGAATCATTCCCTAGTTTCACTTGAATTTTCAGAATCCATACAAAACCAACACTGCCAGGAATCTCCAAATGTCAAAGCCCCTTTTGCACCCTTCAGATATAGAGGCTTTTTTGAAGTTTTCCATGGAACTCTGCAAAGCTTATCTATTCTCCTAGGCTTTTCCTAAAAGTTTAGATTGAAGGGTAAAAACTGACCAAATGAGGTCATTATTTTGCTGGGTAATTTATATTGTGTGAACTGGAATTATATGGATGGTAAGTCACTGTATTTGGAACGCTTCTCTTTATTTTTGTATATTTTAAACATTTGTACAAGCACCTTTGGGAATACAACTTTTATGAAGAAAAAGAAAAGAATTGGAGCTTCTGGGATTACATCATTATTAAAGTTACACGATCTTGGTTCCAGTTCACACTGTAAATACCATACTGTAGAGTCAGATCTACATACAATGTCCCACATCACATATGGGCAGCTGAACGATCAAATACCATTTGAAACATGACATTGCATCTTTTCCCCCACCCCCATGGTATGGTACTGCCACCCGTACTTCTGCGCTGCCTTCAGAACTGGGCCCTCGGCCAGCAACCACCACTCTCCAGCGACGCCTCTGAAGGCAGCAGCACAGAAGTAAGGGTGGCAATACCATACCATGCCATCCTCACTAATGTGCTGCTGCTGGCAGCAGTGCTGCTTCAGAGCTGGGCTCTCGACCAGAAGCCGCCACTCTCTGGCTACCCAGCTCTGAAGACAGCTCTGCCATCAGTAGCAGTGCAGAAGTAAGGGTGGCAATAATGCGACCCTCCTATAATAACCTTGTAACTTCCCCACATCTCCCTTTTGAGTCAGGACCCCTACAGTTACAACACTATGAAATTTCAGATTTAAATATCTGAAATCATGAAATTTATGATTTTTAAAATCCCATGACCGTGAAATTGACCAAAATGGACTGTGAATTTGGTGGGACCCTAACTATATCATAGCCATCTTTGTGAGCCAAAGAGACCACTCTGCCTTGTCCTATATACGGATATCTATAATCTACCATGCTTCAGACACTACACCAGTGGTGGGCAACATCAAAAGACAATTGGCAGGAGGGAATATGCAGACAAGATTAATATTGTTTGTGTAACTTTAGCTATGAATGTCCTGACTTTTTAAACATTTGTCTTTTTACTGAAAAAGGTCCAGTAATGATTTAATTTAATTTAAACCTCAAACAGAGTTTAAAGCTTTTTTTCTGAGAATATTCAGTAAATTTCCAAGTAATTTGCCAAAAATATATCATGCACTGCTATTTACACTGGACAAATGGAGCAGAATTTATTTGTTCATTAACAGCTCACACGCAGCATTAAACATTATAACTTATTTTATTGAGAGAAGGACTATTGGCCCGGATTATCTCCTATTCTTTTTAATAAAATGTTTAGTTACCATAACAACTGTTCTCTGAGATGACTCCCCATGGGGATCCATACATTAGGGAGTTGGAATATATATGGGCAATTCTCAGAGAATAAATGCTGTGTATGGCACTCAGCATGGTATTGTTAACTTCTACTTGGAAAGAATGAAAGTTATTAATTTAAAACTACACATTGCACGCGGCAGTTGTATACATATAGGGTGACCAGACAGCAAATGTGAAAAATCGGGATGGGAGTGGGGGGTAATAGGAGCTTATATAAGAAAAAGACCGAAAAATCGGGACTATCCCTATAAAATCGGGCCATCTGGTCACCCTACACACATAACACTCAGAAAAGCAAAATAAATGGATACACGAATGCAAATTATATGGAATACAGTAACATGCATTATACAAAACTACAATGTTTATGTAAAAATCATATTTTTAAAATGTTTATGGTTGTTGTAATAGTTGTACCTTGTCTGTATAGTTGTTTTGCTATTTGCAATGAATGTATCCATCTACTGAAGATTTCAGAAGGAAAAATTTCCCTTACATTTTTACCATTACTTAATGAAAAATTGATGTAATTCATACACCTCCGGTACTATTTCAGTTAAGCTGATAATAGTTTTCAACTATTCATCAGACACATTACTACAACAATTTTTCTTACCAATTCTCATTTTGACTTTTGCCAGTAAATTGATATCTGGCAAGTAATTATTTTTCAAAGGAATCACTGGACTTGTCAATGCAGGGTCTTCTATGCACTGTTCGATTGGTTCTCCAAGGGTAAAAATCTAGTAAAAAAATATTTTACAAAGATAAATTATACACAACAATACAATCCATATGATCCATTTTATATACATCCAGGTTGCAATTCTGCACTTTGAATGTATACAAGGGTCTGCCCTCACAGATCGAAAGCCCCACTGACTGACTTCATTATGCTTTATGAAAGAGCACTGAAAAAGGGCTTAATATTCCTGAACTGCTGAATTAACACCAAGTGTCCTCTCCATTGAGAAGAAAGTTCCTCTAAGTTGGGACTTCAAATTGTATCCCAGTTGGGACAGACACAAGACCAATGAGCTCATGATCTGGTTTAGAAGTCTCAGGGCAGGTCTTCACTACGGGGGGGTCAATTTAAGATATGCAAATTCAGCTACGCAAATAGCGTAGCTGAATTCGATCTATCGGAGCCGACTTACCCCGCTGTGAGGACGGCAGCAAAATCGACCTCTGTGGCTCCCCGTCGACAGCACTTACTCCCACCTCCGCTGGTGGAGTAAGAGTGTCAATTCGGGGATCGATTGTCGCATCCCGACGAGACGCGATAATTCAATCCCCGAGAGATCGATTTCTACCCGCCGATTCAGGCGGGTAGTGTAGACCTAGCCTTAGGCTCTGAAACAGGATAAGGGCTCCAGAAGAAAAATTCCCTCACACCAGAAAGTCATCAAAAAACAGAACCTCTGACACCTTAGTTCTGGAGATGGAATGCTGCTACTGTCAGATTTGAGAAAAGATCTTGAAGCCAATGAGAGACTGTCTCACAATAATATAAATTCTGTAAGTGCCAAAACTGCAAGCACTGTTGACATAGGGCGAGACAAGGCAATTGGGAACTGCAGTTATGCAGGCTGTAAAACTATTCAGGTTAGCAAGTTCCACAGGAGGAATTCTAAGAGGACAGAGTGGTCCATTTCATTCTTGATCATCTAGGTTTGGGGACATAACAATTTAATAGTGTAAGACTCTGCATGTCTACACTCAAGGAAGGAGAGAATTTAATCTGAAAGCTTCTTTAGTGAGCCAGTATCAGGAGTGGGCAGAAAATGAAGAAGGGCATGTCTACTTCCAAATAAAGAAGGAAATAGCATATTGCTATAAACTTCTGTTACAAGTGTTATGCCTTTAGATGACTTTTAACTGTATTTATGCTTAAACTATTATGTAAAATCACTTTATTTACACCACTTCACAGTTTATTTTTGTGAATATCTATAAATACTAACTACTGCTATTTTATACTTGATTTCTGGTTTGAGTGATTCTCAGATTAAGAACTAAGGCTAAAATTCTCAAACTGGGGTGCTAAAAGTTAGGCACCTAAATCTGTAATTAGGTATCTAATGAGATGGCCAGATTTTCAAAGGTGTGGAGCACTCTTTGACTTCAATGGGAGCTGTGGGTGCTCAACATCCTTGAAAATCAGGCCAGTTATTTCAGTACCTAAATAAGGATTTGGGTGCTTAAGTGCTTATCCATTTCAAAATGACACTGGATAGTATTCAAAGTACACATTATCTACGTCTGCATCTAACCCATGATGAGTCTGTAGGAATTTGGTAAGAAGGGCAAATTCTGTACATTGTATAATCTGAGGGAAATTGGATTATATGCCCCCTTTCTTTCCAATGAGTTGCAAAAATAGCTTCCAGAGTATGTCACAAATGAGAAGAGTATGAGGAGTTTGCAAATCACATGAAACTAACATAAATCACCAACCTACCCTCACCTGTTTAATAGTAAATTTGTGAGCCAGAATTAACAAGTTTAATCGTTCGATTGCAGAAGAGTGATGCTCTGTGTCCTCATCTGTTTGTGTTGTCAATATGTCTGCCAGCAGAAGCATACTTTTCACTAGTGTTAAAGAAGCCATAGGGGAAATAAATGGCTTTTCTTGGAGTAAATTGATTATATCCTATTTAAACACAGATAAAATAAACCAATTTAACCAATGTTATTGTTTGTTTATAAAGACACAAATAAAATGAAAAAGTATGTTTATATTCACATTATCTAAGAGGTATTAACTATTTCAGGATTATTTTGTCCTGGCAGCAGTTTTATTTGGCAAAAACAAAAAAAATTAACAACTGTTCTTTGTTTGCATTAAAACCTGCAGAAGAAGCTTAATGCCGGTCACAGGGCGCCTTTCTTGCAGGTCCAGTATAACAGCTTGCACCATCACTTCAGCCTGTGTCTCAATGTCACTGAAGGCCTCTGCTTCTATTATTACTTCATTTATTAGACTTGAGCAATCAGTCATGTCATTTTCTAAAAGAAAGAAGGGGATCAATAATAAAAATAAGATCAAAATGATTTTACAATACCTTTCTCTTACACACTTAAAGGTCACATCCACTCTGAAAAATGACTATAAAAGTGATATAATGGGCTTCCATGTTTATTCTGTTTCACTGATTTCTATATCAAATGTGTTCAATTTACAAGAAAAAAATGGTTTGTTTTCAAATTATCAGCATTGCCAACACACACAAATTGGGTTCTTTTCTTCTGAGGCATCAGTACAAGTAATGAAGATTCTGCAAGCCTGACGATACTCTCCAATTACACTATTGTAATTGCTCAACTCCACTATTGTCTTCAAAATCTTCTGTCAGTTACAACTTTGAAACTCAGTTAACCTTCATAGGGGCTGCACAGGTGCAATTCAGAGCAGAGTTGGCCTGCCAGTCTATGTCAGTAGAGATGATACTCACGCCAGAAAGAGCACAGCTTCAGAGCCCTTGTTGAGCTTGTAGGACTTCAAGTAGGAAAAACATCAGCTCAGTTTACAACTAAAAAAATTCAGTCTGGAATCAATGAGACACAATAAATGTTCCTGTTTTACAGTCACCTTTCAGAGTGGAAGTAGAACACATAATTATATATAAATTATAAATACATAATTCTAACATATATTTTAATTTGTACATTTATACATAATGCAATATAGTTAACACCAGTACATAATTGTGTAACTGATGAAATATTAACTAACAATCTTATGTACAAAAAAAATTCCCTAGCAATTTTGTGCAATTAGTGGCATAAAGTATTTTTATACTGTCATGCTCAAATGCTTGGAAATAAAAGAAACTGGAACAGAACATTTCCATTTATGGGAGATATATAAAGTCAGCACAGCAGAGGAGTATTTGAGGTTTGTTCAAAATAGAGATATGTAGCAGGAATAAATTTTAAAAATTAAGTGTGCCTATTTAACTTAATTGCTTTAAAGCACATCAATTTTTTTATTACGTACTTGATTTTTCAGAAGGTAATGAGCATTAAATGAGCCTTCTTTGATTTAATGGCTTATACTTTATAAACTAGAGGGAAAGACCAAATTCAGAAATAGAATATTTTCTTGGCTGTATTGGCTGAATTCAGTATAAACAGTTGTTTACTGATAGTTCTAACATTAATGTTTTTATTATTTGTACTGTAGTAGAGATTGGGATAAGAGGACCATTATGCTGGGCGCTATACAGACACCCAAGAACATATGGTCCCTGCCCAAAGAGCTTACAATCGAAAACACTAAAGCAAAGACAATAGTACCTTTCATATCACCAATGCCACGGATCTGTGCTGTTAGTGCAGTCACTAATGCCATGCGACATCTCAGCCACAGACGTATGTTCATATGTTCTTGTGCTATTACATTGCAAGGCAGCTGAGTACTGTCTACATAAGAATCCTGGTCATATTTCCAAAATCAATAAAGAAGTTATTCTGTGAATAAACTACTTTAACACAAACAATGCAGAACTATTTGTGTTAAGTTTAGGTATTTGTTACTGTAATATATATCAAAATAATACAAATATTTTAAAAATAGCATAGTTATACTTAAAAGTTTATTCAGTTTGGCTCAATCATTTTTATTACAGATGTCAATTTATGATTTATTAAGTTAAAACCTGATGAAATAATGAAATCTACAATGAAAATTAAACCATGGCAATGTGAGAACAAATAAATATGTAATATGTGTAGAATATGTGCCGGTGATGAGCACGTGATAAATTCAAGGACCATGTGATAAAGAGCATTTGTTATACAGGTTTGATCACCTCATCTGCACTCTGCCCACTACTCCTGAGACTAATTCGAACATTTCAAATGTCTAAGGCACCTCAAGCAGTTGTCTTCCAGAACAAAACCTACCACAGAGAGTTCAGGTTCCCAAGCCAACCTTCTATACCACCTCCAATCCATTACAAGTAGCTTTACTGAGACAGGGTTCTGCAGTCCAGATGTCAATAGCTTGTGCCATCAGAACACAAGAGATGAGCATGGCCAGAGTTTGTTGTTTAGCCAGTATCACAATCAGGGCTGGCTCTAGGCACCAGCAAAACAAGCTGGTGCTTGGGGCGGCACATTTTTAGGGGCGCCATGGCCGGCGCCAGAATGCCGCCCCTAAAAATGTGCCCCGGCCGCCCTAGCTCACCTCCACTGCTGCTGCCACTGCACGCGAAACAGCTGATTCACGCGCCGCTACTCACCCTCCCTCCCAGGCTCTCAAACCTGGGAGGGAGGGGGAGCAGCGGCGCGCGAATCAGCTGTTTCGCGCGCCGTGGCCACTCGGCGTCTCCCCCTCCCTCCCAGGCTCTCAAACCTGGGAGGGAGGGGGAGACTCCAAGTGGCCGCGGCGCGGCGCGCTTCTCCCCGTCCCTCCTAGGCTTGAGAGCCTGGGGGAGGAGGCAGGACTGAGGATTTGGGGAAGGGGCAGAGTTGAGGTGGGGCCGGGGGTGGGGTAATTAAATAAGGGGTGGAGGGGGCGGCCAAAATTGTTTTTGCTTTGGGCAGCAAAAATCCTAGAGCCAGCCCTGATCACAATTATATACTTCAGCTCACATTCTGCTTTTAGTAACACCCATTCACTTAAATGGTTTGCATGTTTGCAACCAATGATGAAAATTAGCTACAAGGCTGGATTCTGACCTTAGAAATCAGTCTCCTTTAAAGATATTTTATGTTGAGAGCCTTAACAATTACTGCAGTCCATTATACATTTTAATTGTCACTGCTGGAACTACAATATGTTGGACTGTCAAGACAATAAAAGATCTCAGTCAAAGTTCTGTCAATCCTTAGACAAGTATTGAGAATTAAACTGATCAGACACTTTACTAATTTTCGATCTCAGTGGTGATGTGTAATTCTCTGTCAGGCTCTTACAGTGAAATGCTCTCACTCAATACATTTGCTCATACAATTTACGTATAGTAAAGTCAATCATGTATTTATTATATAGCATCCAAAAGTGTGTGAAGAGGTTTGAAGTTCAAATCTATATTTTACAGTATAAAAGAAAATCCTTGATTTTTATACTGTAGCAAAACTACTGGGAGGAGGTTAGGCCAATACAACAAGGTATTTCTCTGGTGGTCTTTTTTGTTGTTTTGCTTTGCTTTTTATGGTGTTTATAGGAAGAGGAAATGCTGATGCTAAAATGTGCAACTTGAAAAAGTATCCTAATTGCATTTATAATACTCCCACAGCATATTAACTACTATGATGGCAATTAAAAGTCAACATTTAACAACAGTAACCGTACAGAGTTATCAGATATACCAGACCTCTCCTATACTAAGACTAAAAGTAAATTTAATACCTCAGATACCACTGCTTAATAGCTGTAGATAAATGCATTAGTGGTGATCACTGCAAGAGCATTTCTAAAAGAGGTTCAACAGTGTGCTTAATTTGACATTTTGATGCAAGACTTTACATATAAGCAAACAATAATTTAAAAAGTAGAATCTGTATCAATACATACTCGACGCTCTGTTTGCTGTATATTTAGCTGAATATGTGGAACATTCTTCCTGAAAATGTTTGCATCCTGAAGAAGTCGAATTGCAGAGAAAGCCAAAGCAGCACTAATAGGGAACATATTGTTAAACAACAAAAATTATGTACCATTTTATGCTTTCTTGTAATCTTTCTGATGTCTAGACTATTTCTGATTGTGAACCAGCAGTTATAGACTAGATTTTGCTTAATTAATACCAAAAAGTGTATCTATAGCATATATTGAATGTACAAAAACAATGAGGAGTCCGGTGGCACCTTACAGACTAACAGATTTATTTGGGCATAAGCTTCCGTGGGTAAAAAACCCTCTTCTTCAGATGCAGAAGTGGGTTTTTTATCCATGAAAGCTTATGCCCAAATAAACTTGTTAGTCTTTAAGGTGCCACCGGACTCCTTGTTGTTTTTGTGGATATAGACTAACACGGCTACCTCTCTGATACCGAATTTACAGGAGATGCAATTAAATGGGAGGGAATACTGAAGAGTCCTTCTACAAAGAGACACAACCCACTACAAAGAAACATAAGCATGTGTAAGCCAATGGGCAGAGTCACCAACCAAGTTAGTTAAAATAAAACCGAAACTCTAAAGTTCAGTTTCACATCCCTTTCCTCAGGGTCAATTTTATAAACAAACAGCATATGCAAAAAGATTTAAAGTAAGAAAAACCTGTTAATAGAGGCTGTACCACTTTGTGCATGCTAGGAAAGGAGAGGACACACCCTTCTTCCTTGGTACCCCTTTGTAACTATACTTCAGGCTTTTGCCAAGTCCCTGTGGAGAGGCTTATCTCTTTCCAAAATTGAATCAAGAGACTTCCTTTACATAGTCTCCAGTAAACAGTCACATGGTATTTGGAAGTTGTCCCATCACCAACATACAACGTTGCTAGAGACTGACTTCCAGTAACCTTTAATATAAAGGGGCTATAACAGGCACACTGAGAAGCACATACATGCAACCCAAGGCCCAGTGCTCTATTAACCACAGTACTGTGAGCACCAAGCATTCAAAAATCATCAGTCAGTCCCCTCCCATCCCCCCCCCCCTCCATCATGAGATTGGGTTTGAAAATAATAAATGATGGCCTTTTTTTCTTTGTCTTCTGATTTCTGAGCCTATAGGGTGCACTTGGGTCACATTTTCAAGATTTTCTTTGCAACCACAAGGGCAATAAACTTCATTTTTAAAAAACATAAAAGCTGAGATTCTTGCGCAATCTCTTGTTGTAGCAGTTAGGGCATTAGGAAAAAATATGAGTGTTGTCAACACTCTAATTAAACAGTGCTTCTTTGAAAAAGAGAGAACTTATCAGCTACACTGATATTTTATGACTGAAAAGGAATCTCCAACAATTGCAGATATAGATGGAAATCCCACATTTTGTTAAAAGAATGAAGGTATTTTCAGGATAGAAAAATGTTTGGGAAACTGATCTAGTAAGGAAATCTTTTCTAACAAATGCTCTTGAGCCAAACATAGGGTCCATCCTCCAGAGAATGTGCTCCTTGTAACAGCTGTCTCCAACTTTCTACTGAATCAGAGTTACAAGCAACAGTGTCACACGTGTAGTTACACCATATGAGTTATATGTATTTTTCCAGCCTTCCCAACTTTCACCACATTTCTGAAATCATATTGCTTTTCTGTGACATTGCACAGAAACAAATCCTCCGAACAAGTATTTCCAGGCTACCATAACTCAAAAGGCAAAAGCCCCAACTTCTTGGGGAGTGATAAGGTCTCAGCAATGGGTTGGTTGGGGGGCCTGGATGGAAAAAATGGGGGAGACTTGCAGAAGCCCCCAGGTAGATATTGAAATGATCATGGAGTTACCTGCACTGTACACTTTTATCTGCCAGGTAGTTCCAGACATCTAATACTAAAGTTGCAGCCTGATTAAAATCATATCAAGTGTCTCCTGTCCTTCTTTTGGTATAGACGGAGAATTATTGTTGTTACTTCGGGTAGCTTTTAAGGTTTGAAATACATAAGTATCTTTGAAAGCTAAGAGGATTGTTGGGTTTATTTGTTTTTTTGTTTTTAATCTTACATTCAGCAAGCTGCAATGTATTCTGGTTATGATGGTATTTACCTGAAAGCAGTTTGATGTCTCTGCTGAGAAATAACTGCAAGCTGAAGCTTGGCCTCAATAACAGTCTCTAATTCTACAGCAGAACAGTGAGAAATCTTCCCGTCATATTCATTCTGTATGTTGGCTACAAGAGAGTTAAGCCTTTCTTCAGTTTCTGTCAATAAAATCCCCTAAGAGAAGAACATCACAACATCATGTAATTTCAAGAAATAATACAAATAATAGAAAGTTGCTTAAAAAGTTCTCTGTTATTGTCCAGGACTTCCCATACTTTGAAATAGGCCAACATGAATACAAGGCACTATTTCTGTAAGCAAGATTATTGTTTTAATCTGGTTTTAAACTCGAAGAATAGGAAGTAGCACTGCATACTAAACTGGTAATATTGTAATTTATGACTCTAAGCACAGTACACCAGAAGATATAGTACTGTGTATCTTAATAAAATACAATTAGAAATAATTCAGTTAAACATTTTTCATTCCTATCTTTATATCATAGTTACAGTTCAGGATTCAGTAATTTTCAACTATAAATATAATAATAAAAGAGCATTTGTTCATATTGGAAGAAACCTATTATTTTTTAAATATAACCTCATTATAATTAATGAGTACAGTATATATCCTGAAAGCCCCTGAGTAGTTTGCAGGCCCTCAGATTCACATTAAGTAAAGCTGCAGGAGACGTTGGAAAAACCAGATCAGAAAGAAATTTCACTTTAAACTAAAACTTGTCAACCTCAGGACTCTAGGAAGAGTTTAGTTAAAAGTCATAGGAACATGTCATGCCATCTGTTTTTAAGCAGAACTCCACAATGACCTCAAAAGGGTTCTCTTCTTAAAAATCCATAGTATGATAGGGCTCAAAGGAAACATCAGAAGTGTCAAACCTGTATTATGCCTCTCAAGTGTTTTGCAATCTCAAAAAGAAGAGCACTCTTCCAACTCATTTAAAAATTATACGTGGCATGTTTTCAAGTATGGAGCAGCATAGTATTACTTTCTAGTTGCCAACTAAGCAACATAGGAATTGCCCTACTGCATCAGACCCAAAGTTCATCTGGACCATTAGTCTGTCTCTGTGTCAGAGGTAGGTGTAAGAACCCTGCAGTGAGCAAATGAGGGATAATTTGCCCTCCCACCTCTGAATGGTTAGAGATTGTGATAAACCATGATGCATGAGGCTTAATATCTAAGATAAGCAATAAACAGTTAGATAAGGTAATAAGCAATAGCCTGATTTCCAGGGTAAAGGGTCATGGGTAGAGGATGATTTATTTGCAAGGAGAGAACAGTCGACTGACACTAGAATGACTACTTTCTCTCACTATCTATTTCTTTAGCTTTTCCATTGATTTGGCTGAATTCAGACAGGCAGCATTAATGCCTGTCAAGAGCACCAGTAAGTTTATTCAAAATGTTTTAAATTTTTATTTTACTTTGTCATATCCCTGGAGCTGTAATTTCTTAAACTACACAACAAAATGAAAATGGAATGCTTCTCTTTTAAATGCCATGTCAAAGGTTCTAGAGAATTAATGTCTATTTATCCAGTATATTATCCCATCAAAGTAACTCAGACATGTTCTACAGGGACCACCTCTAAAGGTGAATGGGTATTTCAGTTCTCATGTTCAAGTTAGTCCCAAATCTCTTTGTTGAAACCGAGGAGGCTCCTAGCTGCCAGTCCATGCCAGGGATAGATCAAGACGGGGTCCCCAGCCAATTTGGAGGCCCCCCAGGAAAAATGGGTGCTCCAGCCCCAGAAGAAGCCCCTATCGGGTCACCCTGAGCCCCAGCAGCAGCCGCAGAGGAGGAAGCCCTAAGCCTGGGCACCCTGAGACCCGGCTGCAGCCATGGGGATGAAGCCTCGAGCCCGGGAAGCCCCAAGCCTAGACTGCTCTGAGCCCCAGCTGGAGTGGCTGTGGGGGCGGAAGCTCCAAGCCCAGGCTGCCCCAGCTGGAGCGGCTGGGGGACGGAAGTCCCAAGCCCTGGCTGCCCTGACTGCAGCTAGCAGGAGCACAAGCCCGCAACCTCGGGAGGAGCTGCCGGAGGAAGAAGCCCCTAGCTCAGCGCCCAGAGCTGCAGCATGAGCAGCGGAGGAGAGGAAGCAGTTGGCATGTCCCTCTCTAGCAGCCAGTGGGTTCTGCACACTGCACCCAGGCCAAGCGCTGCCCCCACAGCTCCTATTGGCTGCGAACCATGGCCAATGGGAACTGCGGGGGTGGCACCTATGGACGGGGCAGCGCACAGAGCCGCCTGGCCGCAACTCCGCATAGGAGCCGGAGGGAGGACATGCCGCTGCTTCCAGGAACTGCTTGAGGTAAGCGCCATCCAGAGACTGCTCCCGTGCCCCCTCCCAGGTCCCAACACCCTGCCCCAGACCTGCGTTCCCCTCCCACCCTCCAAACCCCTCGGTCCCAGCCAGGAGCACCCTCCAACACCCCAAACCGCTCATCCCCAGCCCCACCCCAGAGTCTGCATCCTCAGCCAGAGCCCTCACACACATCCTGCACCCACATCCCCTGCCCCAGCCCAGAGCCCCCTCTAACACTCCGAACCCCTCAGCCCCCTCCTGCACCCCAAATACCTCATCCTTGGCCCCACGAGAGCCCACACCCCCAGCCGGACCCCTCACCCCCCTCCAACTGCCTGCCCCAGCCCAGAGCCCCCTCCCGCATCCTGAACACCTCATTTCTGGTGCCACCCCGGAACCTGCACCCCCAGCCCAGAGCCCATACCTCCTCCCACACCCCAACCCCCCTGCCTCAGCCTGGAGCCCCTCCCATACTCCAAACTCCTCGGTCCCAGCCTGGAGCACCCTCCTACCCCCCAAACTCCTCATCCCCAGCCCCACCCCAGAGCCTGCACCCCCAGCCAGAGCTGTCACCCCCCCTTATGCCCCAACCCACTGCCTCAGCCCAGAGCCCACTCCCATATTCCAAACCCCGCGGATTTAGCCCCCCAGCCCAGAGCCTCCTCCTGCACCCCAAACCTCTCATCCCGGGCCCCACCCCAGAGCCTGCACCTGCAGCCGGAGCCCTCACCACCTCCTACACCCAAGCCCCCTGAGCCAGCCTGGTGAAAATAAGCATATGAGTGAGGGTGAGAGTGAGTGAGCGACGGGGGGATGGAGTAGGGGTGGGGCATGGCCTTGGCCTTGGAGGAGGGGTGGGGCAGGGGTGGGGCAAGGGTGTTCGGTTTTGTATGAGTAGAACGTTGGCAACCCTAGTGGGGGCAGAAGCCCAGAGCCCAGGCTGCCCCAGCTGTAGCCACTGGAAGGGAAATCCCCCAGCCCGGCAAGAGCCACTGCAGGAGGAAGCCCCAAGCTTGGTGCCTGGTGCTGAGGTGGAAGTTGCCAGGAGCGTGGGGTGTGGAACAGAAACCTGGAGCCCAGCTCCTGGGCTGCTGCTGCGTAGAAGTGAGGGTGTACCACCCTCATTTCTGCGCTGCCTCTGTAGGTGGGTCTGATCTCCCCACCAACAGCGGCCGTGCAGAGAAGGACAATTCCTGTCCCTCCCCAGTGCGGCCGGAATAGCAGCGAGGAGCCGTGGGCTCCCAGCAGCAGGAGAGATCAGATTTCATGGGGGAGTACTGATTTCACGGTCCATGACATGTTTTTCACGACCATGAAATTGGTAGGACCCTACCTATAGCCACTAAGTGCTTGGGTCACATTAGACCCAGTGACCTAGAAAGTAGAGACTCTTTAACTCATTGCCAGTTCCCTACATCATCTAGTCCCCACAGTATAATTTCTGCTACATAGGAAATATCTCATCTGATGAACAGTGAACTGTTTCCTAAGTTTAGTTTCCTAAACAACAAAATTACCTTTAGCATAGCCATATTTAATTCGTCTTTACATCTGACCAGTTGCACAATAATGGTGCTTTGTTCCTGGGGTCTTGTAACTTCTGCATTAACTGGCAAATAAAATTTGTAAAAGCAAAGGATAGTAGTTAAATTCCAAGAAAGACTTCAAGTTACAAAGGAGCAGAGTTGACCAAATAATTCCCAATAATTTGAAGAATATATCTTATTTTTCTATTCACTGAATATTCATGAGAAAATCATGATTTTTCTCAAGCATATTTCTTATCTACATTTGTTCTACCATCCTGCCAAACTTTTTACACTTCACACATCTCAGTTGCCGCTACAGGGCTCTCTGTTTAGCGATTGGAGGTTTGGGTGGGGGGAGGGAAAATGTGGAAAAGCCTCCAATCCCACCAGAGCTAGCCCCATGAGGAAAAGGACTGAGCCCTACAGCTAAAATAGAGCAATTAAGCATAGTTTATATATAACAAACTAAATCCAACAACACTTGGAACAAACAAAACATATATTTCTCCTCATTCTGACCATTTTGTTTGTTCCCGTATCTATTTCTCTGTCTTCAGTTTTTTACATTGTAAGATCTTTGGGACCTGGACTATCTCTTATGTTTGTAGAAGGCCCCAACATATCTTGGGAGGTTCCACAATATATATAATTAATAGTAATAAGTGAAGCATTCTGACTATAAAGGGAAAATGAGTAAGTGACCAGAACGTGATCTGAAGAGCATCTTCTGGGGGGTAATTTACTACAAAGAAAATCAAAGAAAGCCAGTCATTCATCTCCCAAGATGAAAAAATGGATACTCATTTGGAAGAAAGTGATAAGGAAATGTTAAAACAGTATAAAGCCCAAAAAGCCATAGGATCCACCAACAATAATGTATCTATAAAAACAAGTAAGAATGAAAGGCAACTCTAAATAAAATTTAAAGATGAAATTTTAACTATTAAAAATTGAAAACTTATATGTTCAAACTTTCTAAAATAAAAAATAAATATTTACATTTTCAACAAGACATAATATGAATATTCTTTAAAATGCGTCAGTATAATGTGTACACAAATGTTAAAAATGATAAAATTATACATGAAACAAGCTGGAGAAAAAATCAGATGATGATCAGACTTTTCCATGACAATTATAATTACTTTTTATGCTTGACTCCATGATTCTGCTTGGCTTTTTTAAGCTAGTGTTATCCACAGAATAGATTGTTTTCATCACTTTTTCAGGAATACTATTTATTGTTGCCGAAAGACAAATGATTAAATGCATTTTGGCCAAAGTTAATTTATTCATGATTTGTTGATCACACATTGAAACCACAGCTGGAGGTAGACTCCAATTAAATACGTCTTCTAGTACCTACAAGCAAAGTTAATAATTCGAATTAATATGCAACTACATGCTAAACACCATATTTGAATTCAACAACAGAAATGTGTACTCCACTTCTATTAATGACATTCATGAAAATACAAGTAGATATGACTCATACTAGATAATATAATATTTGTCACCATGGAGGAATTGGTGTTTTTCTTCCCTAACATAATGTCTTTCTGCCAAGTGATTGCATATGTCAGGGCCTGGCTGGTAAGTTTTCCCGCTGAGGGAGAAAGTCAGTGACAGACAGTCTGGATACTTTCTTAATTTGTTTCATTTACAAAGTATATACCGGTCCTTGAACAGAAGTAGTCACAAATAGTATACAGGTAAAACTCTATATCAGTAATCTCAGCCAAAATCCCAACTCTGCTCCAAGACTTGATTCTTGTTAGAGAGATTAAGGCAGGGAGCAAACTCACATTATTTGCAACCCCCAGCAAAAAAAACCCTGCATCACAAAACTAACAATACTGTGTAATTGCTACACAACTTTGTATTTTCCACTCTACTCTCTGTAAATGCTGCCTTAATTATTACTAATAATAATTATAACTTTTAGCACTTCATAAATTTCATATCAGACCTCTGAAGAGAGAAGTAAGTACTATTATCACCATTTTTTAGACAGGAAACATGACACATACAGATGTGACTTGACCAAAGCAGAAGGCTGCCCATAGAATCATTGAGGCTCCATCTTAGAACTGAGTTAATCAGTTCTGATATTTATCTCTCTTGGTACTAAAACTGAACACTGTTTTCATAGTATCCAAAAGAATGTATAACACTGTATGTAACAGCACCATCTGGTGACCCTTGCCATAACAATTTAATCAGCACTTCTGTATAATACATTAATTTTGAATATCATCAGAAGATTTTCCAGACCAGGATGTGAATACATGGTTTCACTGATGTCAATGGCGAAACTCCACTTACTTTACTGGGCCTAGGATTTCACCCAGGCTGCTGAGAAAAGAAAACATGAAAATATATTTCTGGTACTTAGATAGCCCTCCATCAGACAATCCCAATATGCTTTAGAAATATCCTTTAATCATTCTTCAAGAAGATTGACTTTTAATATCCTCATTTTAGATGGGTAAACTTAGAAACAGGAAGGATAAATGGTTCCCCAAGATCACACAGAAACCAAAGGGAAGACCCGACTATAGAAACCAAAAATATTGGCTCCGTGCTCTAACCAGTAGACCAAGATGGGACATGTACTTTCAAACCATTACTCAGACAAAAGTCTGAATAAATTGAGTTAACAAAAGAGACGCCGTCAATTAAAAAATCTCGCTTCTGTCTACTAACCTACTGTTGTTACAAGTGACACGTAAACTTACTGTAAATTTAAGTTTGCTTATTTACATAGTGCATCGACAGAACTTTGTGTAGAGTCACTTTCACTGTTTCTCCTGCATATTCAACTGGCTGTTTCCCCTGGATCTTGTACACAGCACTAGGGAGAAAAAATGTTAAAACCCTGGAAACTAAAAGATAAGTAAATAGTTACCATGCAATTTTCACTAAAACTAGGAATGGGTAATTCATTATGTAGACTATGGATTCTGTGTCCACCCATATTTTACTAAATATAGATTTCAGATATCCACCCTGCCATTAGAAAAACATACAAGACAGCACTGAAAGGAATAACAAAGCTAGAAGAGGTTCTGAATATAGTACCATGAAGTATAAATAGCAGAACTAACTAAATCAAATCTTAAGATAGAGCCACAGTGATCCTGTGGAGATTCTCCTGCTTTGGTCATGTCAAATCTCTGTCAGTGTTCTCACTTGATAAACTGGCAATAATAATACTAACTGTGATGTTATATGATTAAAATATGACCATGTATATTATTGTTGCTACCACTGCAATCGCAACAAATCTTGTGCAAAGTATGTCATGTAAGGTGTCAATGGAAAAGTTATGATTTGTTGAATATGATTATCCTATGTGTCTGTGTAGCAGGGTGGTTACCCCGCTCCTGCCCTGAGGGGCTTAAAACAGCCCTGGGAGAGGACTGTGGCAGGGGAAAGGCTGGGCTGATTGAGAAAGCAGCCACAACTGCAGCCAGCTTAATCAGGGCCCAGCTGGCCCTTATAAGAGGGCAGTGGGCCAGAAGCAGAGACAGTCTCTCTCTAACTGTTAAGAGGGATGGGCCTGGCTGCTGGGAGCTGAACAGAGTGCCCAGAGCAGAGCAGGGCTGGGGGAAGGCCAGAGGAGCTGGGGAGCTCTGGCCTGGAAACCTCCCAGGCTGCAGGCCTTGTTAAAGGCCCAGAAGGGTACTGGGGTTGCAGAGGGCAGCCCAGGGGTAGGCCAAGGCAGCAGGTCCAAATCCCCCTTGCCTGTGATGATTGGCTTGTAAACTGCAATCTGCCCCAGTGAATAGGGGCTAGATGGTGACTGGCAGTAGCCTTATACTGAAGTGGGAATGGTGGTTAGGGGTTCCCCTGAGTGGGGAAAACCAGATTGGGGGTTGCTGCAGTGGGCAGAACCCCTGGGTAAAGGGCACCGGAGTCCGGGAGGAACATGGGGGACAGTGGCAGGTGAGACATCAGCTGGCCTGCAGAGGGTGCTCTGAGCTGGAAAAGAGCTAATTCCCTGGACAACCAGCAGGAGGCGCTGTGCCGGTGAGTTGTCGTCCCATTACAGTATGCATGTATCATGCATGTATTCATGAAGTTATGAATATTGATTATGTACCTGTATTTCAAAAGTGTTTGCTCTTGGGTAACACCCACCAGGTGGTTTACATCCAATCTAGCCAGAACATTGTGAATGGAGTATTCAAGTTGATAGCCCATCAACAAACACAATGGGCGATGGAAGAAGCTTATCCCCCACCTGATGGACTTTCCTGTGGATGTCAAGTATCAGAGGGGTAGCCGTGTTAGTCTGGATCTGTAAAAAGCAACAGAGAGTCTTGTGGCACCTTTAAGACTAACAGATGTATTGGAGCATAAGCTTTTGTGGGTGAATACCCACATGCGTCTGACGAAGTGGGTATTCACCCATGAAAGCTTATGCTCCGATACATCTGTTAGTCTTAAAGGTGCTACAAGACTCTCTGTTGCTTTTTCCTGTGGATGTTCCAGTCAGAATATGGGTAATGGCCCCTGCTATGACTCATTGAAGTATGTAAGGGCATGTGACCAGCTCATGTGACGCTGGACTACATATTGTGGCTGTACTTTTCCACTAACTGTGCTGAGGGCTTTGTTTGAGATAATGAAGTTCCCAACATATGGCAGAAAGTATAAAAGGCCCAGGAAACATCTCCATTTGGCCTCTTTCCTGCTCTGATCTCTGGACTATGAACTTATATTAATGGGAGTATTCTAACCAAAGGACTGAGGACCTTCTAATCATTTGGAAGCAACCAGAGACTTAACAAGCCAACAGTTTTTTTTTTTTTTTCATCACTGCTTCAAGCCTGATCCAAGAACTTTGTAATTATTGTATGTATTTGATTCCTTTAACCATTTTAACTCTCTCTTCTTTTCTCTTATAAATAAACCTTTAGGTATTAGATAGTAAAGGAATGGCAACAGCACGATTCTAGGGTAAGATCTAAGTTTATATATTGACCTGGGCGTGTGGCTGGTCCTTTGGAATCAGAAGAGCCCTTTGGTTGATGAAATTGGTTTTAAATAACCACTCATCATTAAGTCTAGTGCCTGGGAGTTGAAACAAGGACTGCAATACCTAAGGAGACTGCATTTCTGACTTCTTGTTAGCCAGTGTAGTAAGACAGAAATTTACTTTTGTTGCTTGTTTGGAATTTCTCATGGAAGCATAACCACCAGTTTTGCAGTGTGTCTGCCCTATTTCTTGGCATTTGTCCTGAATCTGGTATTCTGTTATGACCCACTGAGGCACAGTGACACTAACCTCTATCCAAAGATGCCTGTTGTGAAATTTAATGTTTATGAAGTGCTAAAGAGTGTTATTAACATAAAATAAATAAATAATAATAATAAAAGGAAACCCTTTACAGAGGCATATAATGGACAATACAAAGTTGTATAGAAAGCACAGAAATAGGTATATTCTCCAGGTCACATAATTCCTATTGACTCTAACAGGTACTATGCAGGTGAATAGTCTTGCTCTGCACTAATATTTTAGTTCTATGAGACAAAGTTGTTTTCTTACCTGTAAGTTTGCATTTGTCAGGAGGGGTTTTGATGAGTCGAATTTCTGAAAGGACTGTAATTAAAATGTAACAATGAATGATGAATGAGTTGCTGATGATCTTACAAGGAACTTGGGGGAAACCAATGTAATGGTACAGTGTCACATGCTATATTGTCATGTATGCCTCAGTTCAGAAACGGATTTAAGCATGTGTTCAAATGCAATTGACTTCAGTGTGGCTGAGCACATGTTTAAGTGCTGCTCTGAATAATGAAGATTCCCAGAGGGCCAAAGAAAATATCACTAATGGTACTGGTGTCCTCTAAGTTCCAATCTAGTGGGAGTGCAATATGCTCACTCTCTTTAGGAAACAACACTGGTATCTTACTCTTGTAAGACTTTCAGCTTCTTAACCCATTAAATGTCTTTCTATGGCATTTGTTTATACACACACACACCACATTCTTTACATGAAATAACATGAAAGGAATGTTAAAGTTGCAAAATAAAATATCTCAAGATCAGGAGATACCCAAGTGTATATATCCTGAACTCTGTCCCTTTGTGCATATGCATTATAAGAAAGGGTGAAATCCTGGCATCACTGAAGTCAATGGGAATTTTGCCATAGACTGAAATAAGGCTAGGATTTCACCTATAGCCTTACACTACATGGTCACATACACTTTTTTTTTTTTCCTGCAAAACGCCTGCCTTACTCATTGTATAGGCTGGATGACACACAGTGAACAAGAAAGGTATTCAAAATTTATTTTTGTCTTCACGGTTCAATGTATGGTTTTCTCCCTCATTCAGTGCATGTCACCTAAACTGCTTATTGCATGATGCTGGAGTACTCGTAATTTCAGGAACTAGTAATGGCTCTACTGCTTGTAAAGGTTTTGGATCTTTATAATTCGATGAAGAAGAACCAAGTAAGGGTATAAATATAATCCAAGCATGCATATTTTACCATCATTTTCCCAATAAGTCTGTAGCCTGCAGGTACTTTCCAGGGAATTTTTTCGCCATGATTGAGCAGACACAGTTCAGAGAAAGCCTCCGCAAAAAATCCTAAATCTGTAAGTACTTTAATCTTTAAAGAAACGAGAAACTGAGATTTAGTTTTAGTGCCTTTTCTTAGTCATTCCATTTCCTTACAATACATTATATTAAAAGGGAAATCGTCAAGTAATTTTGACCCAAAGTTTGACCATTTAAAATGGACACAATTTAATCGAGAATGTTCTCTACTAGACAGCTATCCTATATATCTTGTACTGAATAAATGAACCCAAAAGCTGAAGATCTCATGTGACAACAATAAAATAAACAAACTTTCTCCAAAACTGAAAAAAAAAATCAATTAGGGTTCAGGTTTGGTTAGAACTTTATAGTTATAGTTCAAGTCAATGAACTATATTTTATCCAAATCAATGTACTCTCCCTTCTCCACAATCCTCATAATTTCCTTGAGTTATCCAAACTCTATAATAGAACACTTTCACTTACACGTTATGCTGTTTTTAAAAATGCTCTCTCACTAAGATTTAAAGAACTTTAGCAGGAGTACAAATGAAGTGACAAACCTATTCCAAAAGTTACGACAATGTTCTTGATGACATTACTGGTGTTGACAGGAGTAAGGAAGTGAATAAGGACAGCCACATTCACATACACTCCATATTTTAAAAAAAATTAAAGAGCAGGAGACATCTTGACTCCAGTGCTGCGCGTTGGGGCTCAGCAGAGGTCCGCTGAGGGACGGTGATCTCTCTGGATGAGTGGAGCAAGGGTAAAGACCTCGCTAGGGAAGCTCTCTTTTTGTGAGAGTCTCTTGTTGGAGAGGTCGAGGCTCACTTCCTGATAGTTTTGGAAGTCGGAGCCTTATCATTGCTTAGGGATCTCGGTTTGTGAAACTCCCTGGAGGACGTCTCTTGTGGAAGTTGGAGGGATTTCTCCATCAGAAGCATTTTCAAACTGAGATCCCTATCGCGACTTGCTCTTGACTTCAAGTTGCTGCAGTGTATGCATTTCTGGGAGATCTGAGTTTCTCCCAGACAGCGGATGTAGGATGTGTGTCCGTCAGAGACCGGCATTGGTTCACGGCAGGAGTCACACTTTTAAACCCCGTTGAGCCCTCCTCCCCGCCGATAGATGAGGGTGGGAGTTAATTGATGTGGTAAACCATAGAGCTATTTGTAAATGGAGAACTAAGTAAAGAAATTATTTTTGTTGAAGAAAATCTTTTAAGAGGAACTAACAAAACTATGTAACTAAGTATAGACTAATAAGTTCCTATGTAACTTTTTTTTCTCCAGAAAGTATCAAGGAGAGCTCCGTCTGCAGCCGAGAAAGGCTGAGAAGGAACTGAGGGGATGGTCGGGGGTCCGTGCGCTACAGGAGACACCAATGGCTGCACAAGACAGCTCCTTGTGCGCCCTTCCCCTGACCAAGAACTGCTGCGAAAAATCTCCGATCTCCGGTGCAGGGACGCACCGACACCTAGAGTAGAGCACACATCGGGACACCACTCGAAGAAGAATCAATGTTTGCCAAAGAAAAAGGCCAGACTCAGAGGGAATATGTTATGTTCATATTTTTGACTATTGTAGGAGTCTTGATTAGTAAAGACAATAATAAAAAATAATAGTGATTTCAATCACAAAAGACTCTCATTCCATCAAGATGCTCATCGAGAGAAGAAATATTGAACAAGAACTCAAGTATAAAGTATTTCTTTTACAGTTCATGGCACAATGTTATATACCAAGCAACAGTAACTCAATTACATTTAGTAATAAAGTTAAATGAAAAGTTTATTCAAAAATGTAATATGTTGTAGCAGCTAGAAAGTTTTACATTACCTTGAGGATTCTTCCTTCAATACATTTAACCGGGTCCCGACAAATTTCAGAAACAAAGTATTGGTACAATGTAAAGAGTGGCAAAACCTGCAGGAAAAAAAATGTTAGGTGGTCTATACATAAAAGCCAGAAAGTCTGCCAATACAAAAATACAGTACTGCAAAGACTACATTAAAGAAAACACATGAAAGTAACCTAATTTATAGTGCTAGTACTTCCATTGCCATCCTGGCTTGATATCTTCTTCAGAACTGCTTCTCTTGTGTTCTATGAAGAATGGATACTTTACAAAATTCTGTAAATGGCTAAAGCCAATCCTACTATTCTTAAGAGCACTGTCTTTCATCTGATCAATACAACAGAATTTAAAGTTTCCTCAAAATTGTCCTCTTAGCTCAAGGGTGTTTGATGTACCATAAGAGTACATCTACTTGAAAGAATTTAGTACACAGGGTTGCTCAGAGTCTGCACTCTGATGCCAAAAATTTTCTAAAACAATCACTAAAAGGATAAAACGATACCGATGACATTATAAAATAGTAAATACCTAGTCAAATATAATAATTTTCTAATTTAAACTATTTAGATTAGAATACAAATTGAATCCTGACAAGGCTCAGCTGAGTTGGACCTGCTTATCCAACAGTGAATGTGCCTCTTGATCTAAATTATTTTTATTAGACAAAGTTAATAAAAGGTAAATGCTTGATCCTATAATCTTTACTTATGTGATTAATATTTAACTATCCAAACAGTCCCATTAATTTCAATTCAACTGCAGATCTAAGTGTAACTCACACAAAAAAGTATAATGTACTAGGACCCAGTCCTGCAATAATAAATAAACTTTGTTCACTATTTTACAGATTAAAATATACTCAGGTTAAAAATCATATTTGGATTAACATTGAAAGAACTTCAGTAATCTGCTTTACTGTTAACCACTTATACTGTTTTTTCTTTTTAATTTTCTTTGAGTGTGGACAAGCTACGCAGTGTTACTTTGGCTTATAGTTATTTTCTTGTCAATGTCACTTTACGGTTCTCATGAACTAGTTTAATAGTGCTGTGTCTGTATTACAAAGTCCTCCAGGGAATCTTAGTTTGTTCTTGAAATGTTTTCTCTATAAATTTAAAATATTTCTGAAAAAAATATATTCTGTAAAATATTATTTTATCAAACCAAAATCTGGAGCCAAATTTGACCTCACTTTAAGTGTGCTTTAATGGTGTCCATTGTCCAAAACAGTCCCACAACTGATTACACTCTACAATATGGTGGAAATGTAGCTCTTGCCCTGCTGGTACTGCTATTGCAGTGCCTCTGATCTATGGCCGACTATCTACTCTACCTGATACAGGAGCAATGTGTCTATAGATGTGCATAAAGAGGTGTGTGAAGTACTTCTTCAACTAGCAATCTGCTCTCTGAGATTGATAAGCAGGTGAGAGTGTGTTTCATTAAAATTGGAGAGAAAGAAGCAATCTGAATAGAATAAAATTAACCTGGAGGCTAGGAGGGGACAGAATTAAAGTGGAAAATGGGAAGGAACTTGGTGGAGGGCAGAGGTACAGACCAGAGCCTTGCAGCAGGACCTGCTGTCATAATAGCAGAAGAAGGTAAAATGTACTTTGTTGTGGATGAGATTGGGTGGGCAAAAAAAAGAGACTGTGGCAAAGTAAAGCAAGTTTTTCTTTTTTTTTTTTAAATAAAGGTTTCAATACTTAAGCGAGGGATAGAAAGAAATTTGCTGTCTATTATAACAGGAGTTAAAGTATTTCTTACATAGTTTAAACAAGATTTGTTTTATTCTTTTAGTGATAAAATTGTATCTGAATTCCATTTGTATATATATTAAGCAACTTAGGGTATTGCAGGGTGGGACAGAAGCAGAATTAAAGAAACAGTCCTCTGAAGGCAGCACCACCACCAGCAGCATAGCAGAAATATGATGGGTGGCATGGTATGGTATTGCCACCCTTACTTCTCTGCTGCTGTTGGTGGTGGTGCTGCCTTCAGAACTGGGTGCTCGGCCAGCAGCCGCCACTCTCCAGCTGCCCAGCTCTCAATGTCTGCAGAAAGTTTTTTTTCCCCCCTAAAGCTTCTCACAGCCCGTCTCCCCAAATACATTCCATGATGCCCCCAGGGGCACCCTCCTTCCCAGGGCATACACACACCCCGGTTTGAGAATCTCTGCCCTAAGGGATTAAAAAATGCAGAACTCTGTGCCATGACCCTGTTGCAACAGCCCCCAGACCAACAGCCAACAAAGATAACAAGGGCTCTCTCCAATACATGCAAGGTACCCACAACAGATTAAGCATAACAATTTTCTATTAAATATGATGACTTACAATTCATTCATATATGTTTTTGAATAGTACTTACTATTAGATTTTGCTTTGCACAATGCAATTCAAATATAAGAAAACTCAGACTTGCAACTACAGTGGAGACATCAGCTCTGTAGCGATCAGAGAACAAATCAATGCCAGGAATAAGTTTGTGTATTTCATATTGTGCAAAGTCACAATCAGCTGTGGGATGTGGAATAGAGACTTTAAACAATGTCTGAAAATAATAAAAATGACATATTTGTAAGTATATATGCAGCTGTGAAGCATAAAAAAGGATGAACAATTCCCAAAACTCAAAATGAAATTCAGTCAACTTCTATATTTCACCTGGCTCCAAATGAAACCATGCAAAATTGTAGAGGAATGATTAATGTTTTCATGTCTGTACCTTGATAGAGTAAGGGATCTGGCTGTAGATGGATAGAAGAGAGCATCAGATGACACTGAGCAAAGCACAGAAGCAGATCTAGGTCCAGAAAAGCCACAAAGAATGTCTGTTTGTCTGGACAAGTAAATTATATTTAAGGTAAACTAAATTCAAAATTACTGCTAATTTGCTTTCAGTGGCTTTTTCTGTGTTCTTCTTGTCTCATCACTTGCTCTGACAGGCAGGATGACTATCATCATCATCCAGTATTTTCCTGCTCTCTAATTCTCTCCTCTCCTCCTTCAGAATTTTCTGGGAACCTATGCAGTCCCTGAGCAGATTTATAACAACCAGTTGTATAACAACTAGTTGCGTGGCAAAGGGAAGGATGCTAGTAGTCTTAGTTATTTGTTGACTCAGGACTGGGAGGGAAGTCTGCAATAAACAAACAAAAACAAATACACACACACACCCCCACACACATCCATCCCAATAAACAAAATTACCACAAAAGAAGCCTCAGAAAATATTCCACTTCCTGCTAAGAAACATTCCTAATGGGGTTTAGGGCTCAGCTCTCCAAGTCAGAGCACATCCAAACAAGACTTTAGAAAGAGCGGAACAAGTATAATAGTAAATTTCCAGAGAGCCTCTTGAAGATGTATCAGGTAACCCCTGGGAGAAGAGGGTAACTGCTTCTGATAGCATACAGGAAGGAATTAATGATTCATTCAAGCACTTCAGGAGCCAGGGAAAACAAGGAGGAAGGACTTGTTAAGATTCCTTATCTCATGGAAGTCTTAAAACATCTCTTTATGGAGAGTATCTTTCCCCACAGGAAGGCTTCTCTCTCTTTTGCACAAGCTTAGCAGGCTGGTTTGGTCTTTCACAGCCTGTGACTCCACCAACTTCCTGCTGCTTCTGGAAGAGTCACTACCACCTTTAGGCAAGCTGAGGGGCAGGTTTTGTCTGTCACAGCTCAGGACACTGCTTCAGCCACCTCCTTGTTTCACTGAGGCAGGTGAGATTTCTTTCATTGAGAGCAGAAATAACAATAGCAGTCCTAAGGTAAAAATGTTACTGTAAGAGGTAGAACCAATGGGAGTTTTTTCCCCTTTTTTCTATTTTAGTCTTCTCTGGTCAAGAGAGAAATGGCTGTTATTTGAAGACATGAACCTTGACCTCCTGTGCCTGCTGAGTGAGGGGGGAGTCAAAGTGAAAAAGCTGAGGAGAGAGCCCTAGAGAGTGGGAACATCCTGGATAGTGATGGCCATCATCCTGCTTGCCAGCATCTTTGCTATCCTAGACCAAGCCACAGAATAGTATTGTTTATGACACATGGACAGTAAGTTAAATAAGGAAAATGTGTTTTCTTTGAGTTGTTTACTAAAGTTGATCCATCTTAAATGGATTTTAAGGGGAAACATTTGTAGAAGGGCAAGTATTGTACAAGATAGAAATGTTGCCTCTGAAATTGAAAATTCCTCCTATACAGAGTCTATGACATCACAATTAGCACTCATGGCCTAGAGACTTGCCACGTATACACTACCACTTATGTCGGCAAAAGCTATGTCGCTCAGGGATGTGAAAAAACACACTCTTGAGAGACATGCGTTTCACCAGCACAAGTGGTAAGTGTGCACAGCTCTATGTTGGTGGGAAAGCCTCTCCTGCCAACATAGCCACTGCCACTCCTGGAGGTGGTTCTATTATATCGATGGGAGAGCTCTTTCCCATTGGCATAGAACATCTACATGAGTGATCTTCAGTGGCGCAGCTGCATCAGTACAGCTGTGCCACTGTAAGCGCACTAGTGCAGACATGGCCTTACCGTTTATAGATTCATGCAGCAATGTGAAACACAAAATAGCTAGCATAAACCTGGGACAATAACTATATTAAAGACTATACTAGAAAGAGGAAACCATGTTATAAAACAACCTTCCAAACCAAACAATAAGTTATGGGACTTGTCAGGTACATGACAGTGGACTGATCACATTTTGCAGCACACTATTCCACCAAGCTACAGCCATCTGAACGAACTAGGGCAGGTCCTGCTCCAGTCATGCACAAGTATTTCAAATAGGATAATACTGCGATGATCTGCTAATACTATTGCTCTCTGATGCATGGAATCAACATTTTTCAGCTTTGTATCACAGGCGCAAATGGAAATTCTCCTTTTGCTCAAGTGTTAGGATTTGGTTTCTATTCTTGGTGAAGTTAACAGGGCTTCAGTCTGAATGGGTTCTATCCTCATGGATCAGGCTGCAGAATAAGTATCCTAGGATGATGCATGTGATTAAAATAATTCTACAAATTTTCTAGTCTCAATTTTTTTGGATGAAGCTGATTAAGTTCCTGATTTGCATTGGTATCTATTAGCATAGACCCCTGTGCCTATGAGAAGTCCAGTTGACAGGATATTTGTGATCCCTCTTTCAGGATCCCTGTTTTTAGAAATGCCTCAAATCTCCATTCCCAGAGTATACAGAAACATCTTTACTCCTGGCTTTGTTTCCAAAAGGTTGCATTCTTAATTTAAGGATCTTACTTTCTTTGTAAGTGAAATTTTTATTCATTTGAATGCACTGCCATACCTTTTAGAAGAAACTTCTAACACAGTTGAAATTTTAGCATGAATAGTCAATATTTTGCATTACCAGAAGAAACATTCTGCAGTGATTTTTTTTTAAAGTTCTTATACTCCCAGTTACCTAGTTAAAAATGTGTGACAATCTATGAAGACTCTGTAGTGATCTGTGACAGGAAGTACCCTGCTGATATTGATGTTATGTACTTCAAGAGGAAAAAAGATCTATTTGACTGGCAAATGTTTTAGCCATCTTCACATTTCAATATTTTATTTCTTCTCTGGGAGACTAACTTCTTATTGAAATGATAATTTTTGAGACTAAAATACAGAAATAATGTTAAAAAACCCATAATGAACACAACTTAATGTGCATATGTTGGCATCTACCTTCAATCTTGACTCTACATAATTTGATACAGGAATATTTTTATATCATGGGTCATTTATTGAGCTTTATACCTTGAAAACAATATGCCAACTACTGAATAAATTCTAAATGAAAATATATCCTTACCTTAAAGAGTATAGCAGAGAAAATGCAGCATTTAGTTCTTAGTCTCACATTTGATGTCAATATGTACCTAAGTATAACATATAAGCAAGACATTTGAATGTGTTCATTAACAAAGCTTTTTTTCCCTACTATCATTATTATTATTAATAATGAACTCTAGCAGTTTTTCAGATCTGAAAATGTTAAGTCACATGGCTTAATGAACTACTGGAAGGTTCTCAATATTATGATGATGAGGGCAGTATAAGAACCTATATAGTAAAAAGAGAAACAAATAGATATGTGGTTATATCCCCCCTCATAATATCTCACCAGAGATTTCATGACGATTGGCCACTATTCTGTGTATAATATGTGCAAGGTGCTTTAATCTTTTGCATTTTATGGGGCAAAATCCTTACCTCTGCTCCAGACCCATTATTTTGGGTAAAAGGGCCAGAGCAGCATAAACGGGGTCCAAAAGCCCTGGAAATTGATGGAGAAGGATTCCCCCAGTGCAGGAATTGAGAGAGACAGCTGTAAGGCTGGTTTCCCAGGACTCCCTCACAAGCTTTAGCTGTGACAGATATGGCAATTTCCTGCAACATCCTTGGGAGACCTAACTGAATTAAATTTAAGTATCTTTGGGGTCCATTGTATTAAATGAAGGGGTTATGTATAATTGTGGGCCAGTGTTGTATGTAACCTCCAGCGTGGGGATATGTTACATATGTGAGACCTGGAGGATCAAAGGACTATATTGAACAATATGCCAGATAAGAATGGTCTTGTGGAACAAAAAGTGTTAAGTGGTTTTCCTGGGGAATATCAAGGGGGAGGTGAATGCAAATTCCACATCTCTGGGGAATGCAAAAACCCAGCCTTTTGAAAATATGCCCTGAGGAGGGGGTCACTGTCTGCTGATTGTCTATTACATGAGACCAAGATCAAAGGCCCGTGCTATAGAAAGGAAAAGGCTGAACTATTCCTGGTTGTTCTGGTTCTGAATCTGAGACAACCATGAACTTGTAACCACAGGGAAAACCCAGTTGTGAGTTTTGATGGAGTGACACTTAGAGCCAGAGACTGGAGTTGGGGTGACCTCTTGTAAGCTTTTTAGCATGCATGTAGATTCTTTTATTGTTTTAATATGCTTTCTTGGTAATGCTCTTACCTTCAGAATAAACGTGCTTACTTATAAAGAGCTATATTGTAATTTATAGCTGTAGGCCATTAGGCTGTCCATAGCCTTTGAAGAGAAAGCAAACAGGAGATGGTACCCTGTTTAGGCAGTCTGGCTTGCTGGGAATATCAGTGTAGGCAGGGAACTGCATAGCCTGGAAAAACCCTGGTCAGGAGGCAGACAGATGAGGGTTGCTACCCAACAGAGGTGATGGCTGCTGACATGGGTGTCCTTGGCGGACCACGGAGGGGGAATACAGGTGCAGTTGCCCTGAACTGTGACACTCGCATGGTGTGGAAGTGTACTGTGGGTGGAGCCATAGTGCTGTAGAGATTCCGGGTGCACTGTCGACCAAGGCAGCCAGGGACAGGCTGCTGCTTAAGTTACACCTGGGGCTGCAGAGCAGCTCAGGATCAGTGGTCACAAAAGGTAGTTTAAGCCACCTATGACCCTGCCCCTTCCCTGCCTCCCCACTCCCCCCCCCCGGCTGCTAATTCTGTGCTGTGCCTCTTAGAGGCACAAAACAGAATCTTAACTATGGTCTTTTAATAGTATGCATACAATAGCTTGGCTGATATAGTTATTTGCGGTAGTCCTGCACACAACAGATAAAACTTCATCTGATCTAAGACTAATCAGAAAAATTACTATTTTCCCCATTAAATTTGCCCCAATATATTAATATTCATTAAGAGCACTAACTTGAAAATTTTGATGTTTCTATTGAAAATTAATAAGGATGTAAAGTCCTTTTGGCTACAATTTGTCAATCATTTATTAGATTTTTATGTTTTATACATATATTATTATTCTATTCCTATGATCCCTCCCTATACCATACGGCTGCAGTTAAAATCAGAGGGCAGTGCTTGAGAGAGGGGGCTGTCCACAGAGTGTTCTTAAGGAGGGCACTTCCCTTTAGAATACTCTCCACATGCTGATCTAAAAAAATAGCTCAACTCTGTTAACCTTCTGGGTATGCTACAAAGTTCATGTGCTTGAGTGGGAATTGGAAGAAGGCTGAGGAACCTGGGGGATTAATTTTTGTTTTAAGGAAAAGTGGTGATGCAGTGTGGGAATTTACAGTTATAATGTATTGGGCATGCTCACTGTTAATTAGCAAGAGACATGGTCAGGGTAATAGGAGAAGTACAGCTGCTTTGACTGATTTTGTTGTATAACTCCTCTTTAATATGTTTTTAAATGTATGTCAGGGGCACTCAAGGCCTTGGATGGGCATTTGTTGGTGTGGAGTTCTAAAATCTAAAGAAATACATTAAAAAATAAAATACTTACTGAGCTATCTTAGCTGCTAAAACTGCTGCATGCAAGCACCCCCAAATTCCAGCTTGATAAATACATTTCTCACTAAAATGTTTAGAACTTTCATCCGTAAAGTCGTCAGTAACATTTTTTGAAAAGCCATCTAACTCTTGCCAGTTGTTAAGTACATCAGCTATGTTGAGTGTTTCATCAAGGGCTTGACACCAATATTTAAAAGCAGATCTGTAAAACATAAAAATGCATCCATCATATTGCAGATATCTTCTGTTGAAGAAGAAGAGTTTTATTCTGTTTTCTATCAGCTACAAATAATTCTTATTCAAACAGAAAACTGGAATCTAATTTGTAAGACACAAAAAATATAATTTTTGATCAACTCACTAGACAATATTTTACTAAGAAAAAATAGCTGTATGGTAAATAACACAGTTACTTTGTAAAGACGCATATATATTGGTTCCAAAGAAAGCCATTCATTAATGCAGTTAGTAGAGAAAATGGATGGGAGAACAACATGGAAATGAAGACAGCAGATTAACTCATAGAAGAGCTGAAAGTCAGGAAAATTATTGATAAAATTACAAAAATAAAAATTGTATCATTTTTGTTTCTACTGTTCATCCAAAGACTATGTACCTCTTCTTTCCTGCATAAAAATGAAGATTTCCAAGTTCATGCAGAGCCTGCACCTTGAGGTCTCGCTGGTTATTTATTTGAAGGATTTCTGTTTTTCAATTAGAAAAAAATCCATTATAACATTAAAACCATTACTGTATCTTGAACAACTTTGCAATAGAAATAGATTTGCACACAGGAAATAGTAAATAAGATTATGAATATTTTATGTAAAGGTTTCTGAGGATTTGGGGATATTTTAATTTCAAATGTGTGACTATGGACCCAATCCTATTCCCACTAACTCCAACTGGAGCAAGAGCAGGACATACATGTGAATCTGTTTCAGACCTTCTAAACGGACAGAACCTGTTTGAAAATAAGCATTCATGATACAAATGCAATTCTCTGATTTCTACAGGTTGCATACAGCAGTTTAAAAAATCATAAACCTCCTTAGCTGTCAAATGGTTTCCTGGGAAAAGTCTGTAAAAAGAAGTAAAGGGACACTGTCAGAAGACAAAATCATGAGCCAGATTCTCAACTGGTGTAAATCAGTGAAGCTCCACTGAAGTAACATTTTTCATATGAAGAGAAAACTACTGAAAATTGTGACTGAGGTATTGGCTTGTTTTGGATCATTATTTTTTATTGAGGAAGTGGGGAGGGGGAGCAGGGG
Organism: Chrysemys picta bellii; assembly: GCF_011386835.1. Taxonomy (NCBI): domain Eukaryota; kingdom Metazoa; phylum Chordata; order Testudines; family Emydidae; genus Chrysemys; species Chrysemys picta. The sequence continues at coordinate 84,877,250 of NC_088791.1, read as the reverse complement.
CTGTCCCATAAACACTATGGGGATGGGGAATACCTGCTGTGAAGACTGTCTGACATGAAAGGGACAGAGAATAAAACTGCATGAAGAGGAACATGAACATAGGTATACAGAGTTGTTTGTATTAGCTGTAAACAAAAATATGTAAGTATCTTACCAATAGTTTTTTCATATGAAGAGACAACTACTGAGAGCTGTGACTCAGGTAATGGTCTGCTTTCGACCATACTGCGGAAATTAAATTTCTCTTGAGAAAGGTCAGGTGGTTTTGGTAGAAATGTCAGTTCAGCTCCCTCACTAAATTTCACTTTTCCATTTGAAAAGATCTGATTGGGTACTCTTCCAAAGGTTTCTAGATTAAAAATGCAATTTATTTACTAAATATAGGTTACAGCCATATTTCCTTCACATAAATGTTTCTACACCATATCACCCAAACAAAATATTTTCAGTGTATGATTTCTACATGGCATTTCTGGTTTTTATAATAGTAGGTTAGAAGGAATAGGTAACTTGTGATTAAAAGTGAATAAACATGGGAGCAGAAAATCAGGCTGCATTTTTCAGAAACATTTTCTTTCCCTGTAGTATATATTAATTTGCTCTGAATAAATGAACTGTGATACACTGAGCATTACTTATACTCTGGATTTAGTCTGAAAGCATGCTAAACAAGTAAGTTTTAAAATGTTCCTATTTGCCCCATATAGCTTTCAAGGAGAAATTTTCCAGGACCAGAAACTCAGTCAGCAACTCAACACAATGTCAATCCAGAGATCTACAGCAAATTCAATAGTATTCTTTGGGCTCCTATTTTACACAGTGATGGATGCTGGAATCATTGCAGACATGATGTTCTATATTCCAAGTAACTGTGGTTCTTCAAGATGTGTTGTCCATATGCTCTGAGGTTGTCCTCATACACCATATGGCATAAAAGTTGGGGTGACCCCAAGTGTCCCTCAATTCCTTTGCCAGTATAGAATCCAGGTGTTATAGGATTCTGTAGTTGTGCAGAAGAAGCATGGGTTGCAAAATATACTGTGATTTTATGAAAATATGCTAATGAGTGTAAATATAATGTAATTGAAATATGCTTCATGCAAAAGGTCTCTTGTAAGGTATCATTACAAAGCTTATAATCTACAAAGTGTGGTAATCCTATTTGTATGAATGTATCATTCTTGTATCTGAAATTAGAAATATAACTCTAATGTCCTATTGTAGTTATGCAAAGTGTGGACCATTAATGGTGGTTTGGAATCTTGATGGCTCCCATCAACCAGGACAATTGACTGTGGATGGCTCTGTTTGCTTGCAGGCATTCCTGTGAGTCAGGCTGGGAGGAATGAAGGCTTGAAGTCTTACAGTGACATGTGGTCATGTCACCTGAACTGGAATACATCTTTAACCTGGTGCTCTTCCATTTAGAAGGAGGGGTGGGAACCCAGAGAGAGACAAAGGATTGCCGCCTTGTGCAAAAGGTATATAGGAGGGTGGAACAGAACAAAGGGGCGGCAGTCATGAAAAATCCCCTAGCTACCACCTGAGCTGGAATAAGGGCTGTACCAGGGGAAAGGATTGTGCCTAGACTAGGAAGGCATCCAGTCTGTGAAAGAAGCTTACCTGAACATCTCTGAGGGTGAGATTTGATCTGTAATCACTTTCCTACGGTATTAGGCTTAGACTTGCATGTTTTATTTTATTTTGCTTGGTAATTCACTTTGTTCTGTCTGTTATTACTTGGAAACACTTAAATCCTACTTTTTGTATTTAATAAAATCACTTTTTACTTATTAATTAACCCAGAATATGTATTAATACCTGGGGGGGGGGGGGCAAACAGCTGTGCATATCTCTCTATCAGTGTTACAGAGGGCGAACAATTTATCAGTTTATCCTGTCTAAGCTTTATACAGGGTAAAATGGATTTATTTGGGGTTTGGACCCCACTGGGAGCTGGGCATCTGAGTGTTGGAGACAGGAACACTTCTTAAGCTGTTTTCAGTTAAGCCTGCAGCTTATGGGGGACGTGGTTCAGACCTGAATCTGTGTAGCAGGCTAGTGTGTCTGGCTCAAACCAGGCAGGGCACTGAAGTCCCAAGCTGCCAGGGAAAATGGTCTCAGAGGTAGTCTCAGCACATCAGTTGGCAGTTCCCAAGGGGGTTTTCTGTGCTCCAACTTGTCACATACACCTCTAGAGGAATCACAAGTACTATAAAGTAAGTAACTGTTTCTTCTTCAAGTGTTTGTCGATATTATTCCACTCCTGGTGAGTAACAAGCAGTAAACTAAATCACAGGAGGTGGATGCTCAGAGTCTACCTGAATAGCAACTGCAAGACAGTTTTGCCAAAGTGGGCATCAGATTTTCATGTCTCTACTAAAGAGTAATTTTGTGTAAATGTATGTACTGAACCCTATGTTGCTGCCATACAATTTTTTCAGATTGGAACACTTCGTTCTCAAAGAAGCTGCAGTAGCTGCCTGAGCCATCGTGAGGTAAGCTATAATGTTGAATGGTGGGTCTAAATGCGCATATTCATAGTATAGCTTAATGCAAGTAGAAATCTAGTTGAATAATCTCTGGGTCTAAGTAGCTTGATCTCTTACCCTATCTGTATAAACTACAAAAAGCAACATGTTGAGTTGGTCACATGTTGTGGAGATTTCCCTCAAATGAGCCAATCATCGAGGTATGGGTAAATCTGGACTCCTTGTTTTCTCACATAACAAGGGCCCTCGATGAAGACCCTCAGTGATGTCAATAGACCAAACGGCAGAACATTCTGTAGATAGTGGAAAATACCCACTCAGAACCACAGGAGGATGAGCAGGATGAATTACTATGTGAAAATAAGCATCTTAGAGGTTGAGAGCTGCATACCAATCTTGTGCCTCAATGAAAAAAAGTTACAGAGGGCAGTTTTACCACCTAGAACTTGAATTTGCAGCTGAAGATGGTTAGCTGTGTCAAGTCCAAAAATGGGCACCAGACCCCTTTTTTCCTTCATTATTGGAAATAATTAGGAATAAAACCCCTTCCCTTTGTACTACAGAGGCACTTCTTCCACTGCACCAAGACTTAGAAGGGACTCCCCTTCTTGATGTAACACACTCTTGTGAAAGGGGTCTCTGAAAAGGGATTAGGGATTGGGCTGGTAGATGGGGAGGTCTGGATTTCTATAGAATACCCCACCTCTGTGAACTCTAGACCCACGGGTTTGTAGTGGTGAGGTTCCAGGCCCCACAAAAATAAAACAAATGGTTCTGAAAAGCAGCGGGGAGGAAAAAGATACTCCAGAAAATGTACATGGCTCCCGAACAAGGAGTCAAATTAGCTGCCTTGATGATGACATTGCAAGGTGAACAGATAATGAAGGAGGAGGCAGATGATTTCCTCCTCTGATATCTTTTTCTCTTTTTAGCAGGGGCCATCTGAACCTTCTGAGTATAGTAACTAGAGCTGGTTGGGAATATTTTCAACTAATTTTTTTATTGGAACCAAAACTTTTCATGTATGTTTCAAAGAAACTTTCAATGAGAAGGTTTCTAAGGTTCAGAATTGATTTTTTAGGGTGGGGGAAAGAGAGAGAAAGAGAGAGAGAGACACACACACACACACACCCCTCAGAAAAGCCAATAGCACTATGCTAGGACACTCATCTGAGATGTGGAAGACCATATGAAGCTGGGTCTCCCATATCCCAGCCAAGTGCTTAGCTATTTTGGAGCATGGGTCTCTTGCTCCTCCTACTCCTCACTGACATTCCATCATAGGCCTTGGCTACACTTGCAGCTGTACAGCGCTGTGAGGTAAACCTGTCTTCGTTCAGCTGAGTAGGGAAAAGCGCTGCAGTCTGTCCACACTGACAGCTGCCAGTGCAGTGGTGTGGCCACACTTGCAACATTTGCAGCTGTGTTGGGAGTGGTGCATTATGGAAAGCTATCCCAGCATTCATGTGGCTGCAACGTGCTTTTCAAAACAGGGGAGGGGGGTGGATTGTGACAGGGAATGTGGGGGGAGAGAGAGTGCTTTTTGGAGCATGTCAGCTCTCTATTTTGCAAGTTCCGAACTCCCGGCCCCCTGCTCATTCATCTACTCACTCAAAGCAAGCTGCAAACTGTTTGCTTTTCTCTGTGGTACGAGCTTTGAAACCGGCACTTCCACATTCCTGCCGCCGGTCACAACAATGGAGAGGTTTGGCTACTTGACAAGGTGATTAGTACAACGCTGCAAGCGTGTACACTCACACCCGTGAGTCATAGCCACTCCGCTGCAGCTGTAAGTGCCCTGCTAGTGTGGACGGGGAGTGAGTTACAGCGCTGGGGGAAGCTTTACAGTGCTGTAACTTGCAAGTGTAGCCAAGGCCATAGACCTTAGAAACTTTCCCAATGACATTTTCATAAAAACAGATACGTTTCTGCAAAAGGTTTTGGTATCAATTGTAAAAATGTTTGGTCAAATTTTTTTTGACCATTTCTACTAATTAGTTTTAGCATTAAACCAATTGTATCCATCAAACAACAGATCTTCTATTGTTGTGTGCATTTCTTTAGGTATGCTATATGACAATAGCCAAGAAGATCTCTGTGACAGAATACATCCCAGTATTCATATTGTACACACTTTTGTAATAATCTTTGTACAAAGTATGGCTTGTAAGGTATCATTTGAAAACTCATAATTTGCTGGTCAGTACTGTCCTGATAAAATGTGTGTGGCAACATTGTAAGATTTCCTTGTATAATTTATTAATGTATGTTCCAAACCCCACAGCCTTGCCCAAACTGAGGTTGGCAAAGGTTCCTAAACAAAGGAATGTGTGCGCTGTTTAATTTACATTTAAGCAGTAACCAGAGTCATCAACCAGGGAAAGAAACAAAGGCTGCTCAAACAGGTGAGAAAAAACACAGCAGTGAGCCTCCTTCCACATAGATTTTTTGTCTCCTCGTAACCAGCTGGAAATCTTTTTCAAGAGGGGAACTGAAACTATAAAAAGGGGGGACAACTAGCCTCAGGCACCCTGCCCATCACATTCACTGCATCTGAAGCAACAAAGGAGGTATTTGTTGGACTCTGGGAGAAAGGGTCCTGACCTGTAGGGTTTGGTCAGTAAGACTGCAGAAAGCATGTGGTGAGAAACTTTGCTTGCATCTAATATAGTTTAAGTTAGGGTAATAGTAAATGTCTTATCTATTTTTCTTGTAACCATTTGATTTTTATGCCTCATTTCTTGTACTCCCTTAAAATCTCTCTCTTTGCAGTTAATAAACTTATTTTGTTTTATCTATTCCAGCGTGTTTAAATTGAAGTGTCTGGGAAATTCCATTTGGGCTGACAAGTTGTGTGCATATTATTATTTTAAAGAAATAACAGACTTAATATAACTTGTATTGTCCAGGAGAGGGCTGGGCAGCACAAGACATTCATTTCTGGGGTGAAATCTAAGACTGGGGGTATGTTTGGGTCATCCTGCAGTATACCAAGAGTGTAACCCACGTGTGGCTAGCAGGCTGCAGTTACACACAGACACTCAGGTTGTGGCTTGCATGCCATCAGGCTGTTTGTGAATGGCCCACTTCAGCAAGGTATTGAAAGGTACCCAAGGCTGCTGGGAAGGGATGACAAAGCCCCTCACAAATCTGGACTGCACCCCAGAATGTGATAATGAGGTAATACTCCTTCCTCCTGCTGATCACAGATGGGTTTTTTTTGGTCTCAGAAGGATGGTTTCTTTGAGATCTAAAGTCCCAGAGCTGTAAGCTGATCCTGAGCTCACTGGAACACTTCTTGAAGAGGTTTGCTCATGCTTTATCAGTCTCAGCCACTCCAGGATCTGAAGAGGAGTGCATAAGCCTCTCCACTAAAAAGTGTTTCTGGCAAGCCTCTTTTGCCTTTTGCATTCTCTTAGGGAAGGACCTGAAAATTGTACATTTCTCAGGAATGTGCCCTTCACCAAGGCACAATAGGTACCTTATATACACATCATTAACCGGCATCACCGCAGTGCAAGATGAGACAAGGTAGGTGAGTGTGACCTAAAGCATCTCAGTATTCACACCCTACACACTACTGTAATAATCTTTGTACAAAATATGTCTTGTGAGGTATCATTTGAATCCTAATAACTCCCTGGTCAATAATATCACGGTGAAATGTATGTAGCAAAATTATATGTAAAGTTATGAAATCTCCCTGTATGTGTTCTTAGCATATGTTCGAAACCACACAGCCCTGCCCAGACAGAAGTATTCTGAACGAAAAAAAGTTTACCTCACATAAGTAAACAGGGTCCTCGAGACAGCAAGGAGAGGAGATAGCAGAAGACAAAGCAAAGAGCATGGAGCCTCCTTCTATGTCACCTTCTTTACTCTTTGAATAAACTTTGCTTTGAAGGGTAACCCTCAGAAGAACTCACTTTAAAGGTTAATTGGACTATAGAGGAAAGGGTCAGAAAAGCCCAAGCTACCTCTCTCTCTCTTTCACCTAAAAGAAAGGACCCAGCCTTTGAACTTTGGGAAGGGTTCTGACTTGAGAATTTGGTTAGCCCTGTTGCTGTGAACATGTGGTAAGGATTTTACCTTGAACCAAGTCTAGCTTGTTAAGTTTTAGCTACTAGAAAGCATTTTATCTTTATTGTTCTTGTAACCATTTGACTTTAAAACCTGATATTTGAGTTCACTTAAAATCCTATCTTCTTTTGTTAATAAACTGTTTTTTAATCTAAACCAATCCAGTGCTGTGTTTAAACTGAACTGTTTGGTAAATCCAGTTAAAGTAGCAGACTGTTGAATATTGATTAATTCTTTACAGGGGCAACAGACCTCTAATAACTGAACTGTCCAGTAGAGGGCCTGAAGGGCGCAGAACACATGTTTTGGGGGGAAATTGTGACTGGGATGTGTCGGAGTCACCCTGCAGGTAGTAACCACAACAGGTGGAAGCCAGAGTGTGACTGGAGTGTTGCTGACAAGCTGCTGGGGTTAGAGCTGCTGGACCATAACTACAGCTATACACAGACACTCAAGGTGTGAACTGCACGCTGGCAGGTTGTTTGTGAGTGGCACAGGTTGGGAGCTACAACAGCAAAGCACTGTAAGGCACCCAAGAGTGCAGAGCAGGTGGTGACACAATCCCTCACTGGTTTGGACTACACACTGGAATGTGACCGTGAGGTAATATGTTTTATTGAATCAATTTCTGTTGGTCAGAGAGATAAACTTTCAAGTTTACTCAGAGCTCTTCTTCAGCTCCTGAAGCTTGAAAGCTTGCCTCTCTCACCAACAGAAGTTGGTTCAACAAAAGATATTAACTCACCCACTTGTCTCTCTAATATCCTGGGACTAACAAAGCTGAAACAACACTGCATACCGCAATGCAATATAGGCAGTTTTAAACTCAGGAGACTACATTTGACCACATTGTAGATATGTTCATAAATGCTGATCTTCTTGCATTTATTTTTTTAAAAGTTGTGATTCATTGTGTCTTGAAAAATAAATGTTGTGATACTGGAAGATGATACCGGCTGCCATCATGAGGGTCTTTGACCTATAGATAATCAAAGAGCTCACTGTCCTAAGTGCTCTTCTTTCAGGCTAAGCAGAAGAAGCAATCAAATGTTTCTTTATGTAGCAATTGCAGTAATAGGAAGCCGCATCTCAAGGCACTTGGGTGCAGGACAAGGTCTGAACAAGAACTAACCCAGGGGGAAAAAGAGGAAGTTAACTGAAACTATTTGCAAATGCAAAGGCTAAGATATTGGTTACAGCTGTATGTCTGAGTGTGAATTCAGAAGAAAGCCTGCAGAAACATGAGAAGCAGTCATGCATGTGGCACTGCAAGGAAACCTAGAGACAGAAGATTTTCTGAGGCACAGTACTCACTGGAAAGGCAGACTTGGATTTCTGAGAAAGGAAACTGCCTGCTGTTCTTTGTTTCTATTATATTCAGGGAAACAGAACTCTATATACAATCCTTGTAAAAAAAAACAGGATTGCATTAGAGAAATTCCTAACTCTATCTTCAGCTTCTCCTCCTAATGAAAATAACTCATCAAGAGGCCCAAATACTGGCTAACAACTCAGGCCAAAGATGGGCAACAAGAATTAAATGGATAATGAAAGCTGTAATAAATGAATGAAGCTGTAATGACGAACATAAGAACGGCCATACGGGGTCAGACCAAAGTTCCATCTAGCTAGGGTGACCAGATGTTCTGTTTTTAAAGGGACAGTCCCATTTTTTGGGATTTTTTCTTATGTAGGCGTCTATTACCCCCCACCCCCGTCTCGTTTTTTCACAGTTGCTATCTGGTCACCCTACATCTAGCCCAGTATCCTGTCTTCCAACAGTGGCCAATGCCAGGTGCCCCAGAGGGAATGAACAGAACAGGTAATCAACAAGTGATCCATTCCCTGTTGCCCATTCATAGCTTCTGGCAAACAGAGGCTAGGGACACCATCCCTGCTCATCCTATCTAATAGGCCCTATCCTCCATGGATTTATCTAGTTCTTTATTGAACCCTGTTATAGTCCTGGCCTTCACAACATCCTCTGGCAAAGAGTTCCACAGGTTGACTCTGCATTGTGTGAAAAAAATACTTCCTTCTTCCTTCCTTTTTTTTTTTTTTTTTTTTTTTTTTTTTTTAAGACTATGGCCGTTCTTATGTTCTTAAAGAGAAAAATGCTTGGCTACATTTTGGCCTTACAAGAATTCAGAATTTTTCTTTAAATAAAAGTGACTATTATCTTACTCTCAACAACTATCGCTGGATTTTAAAAACTGATTTTCCAATATTTGCTACTAAAAATATGTACCAGGTGCAGTCACTTGATATAGGGGTGTTTTGGAACCACACACATTTGATAATTAAGGGACACCATAACAAACATCTTACCTTGTGTGTGAGCAAGAAATAGTGAAAGCAACTTTCTGCTGTGTCTAAGTGCTCTGCTGTGATATTTAGATTTTTCTAGGGTTTCTCTGAAACATTTCAGTGTGTCTGTCACATCAAGAGGGACACAAACTAGGGCTTGTGCTTGACTGGAATCTAAGAGGAAGTAGTAATTAGGAACATTTTTTATATTTTACAGTGAAAATATAAGAGCATAGGCATAGTTGAACAATTTCTCAACTATTAGACAAAATAAATTTAATACACGGGGTTGATTAGATTTCCAATTGGTTTATGAACATTAATCTAAAGCATTAACAGACAGTCAATAATACTACTTTTAAACTTTTCAAATATGTTTTATTGTTATAAGTAATAGATGGAGCACTGGGCACCAGAAGTGAGAGCAAGAATACTGTCTTTATTGTACTCTCAATATCATCTATTGTTCAGTGATTCTACCCAATGTCCTTAATTCAACCCCCACACCCTCTCTTGTACATGAAACCTTGACACACATGTGATATTTAGAACCATGTCTTCTTTTTCCTTCTGAAGGACCTGTCAAGGCTTTAAACTTTTCACTATTATCCAATTTGAATAGATTTGAAAAGCTCTTCTTACCATTACAACACACTTGAGCTATATAGTCCCTTTCAAAACAATATTTCTGAAGCACTCATACATTTGTAAAAACAGAATTCAACAGTTTATAAATCTGTATGAAAGAGATATTCTGAGGTAGGGCAAAAATTAATGCAAAACAAAATTTTTTGGATAAAGAAAGGACTGGATTATGTCGGAATGGGTTCTAACCTGTATAAATATCTGGCATCTCAGGAACAAAATGGTGTCCAGAAACTTTCACTTCATTAAATGTGCTGGCAATACGCAACTGTTTTCCAATGAAGTTTCTGCAATTTATCTAAAAAAGAAGGTTTTCCACTTAGTCACTTGTTTATACTTAAAATGGCCAATATTTTATAATGTGGGTTCCCCAAGTTAGGCACCTAAATCCATATTTAGATGCCTAAATAAAAGAGGTCTGATTTTCAAAAATATTAAGCACCTGCAATTGCTGTATAAATCAACAAGAGCTTTAGATGTTCTGCACCTCTGAAAATCAGGTCTCTTATTTAATAATCTAGATGTAAAATCACATGCCTAACTTCAGGCATTCAAGTTTGCAAATTTAGGGCTAAGACATCTACGTACTTAAAACTATACCTCATTTCTTGCTTGCCAGAATTAAGAACCATACAATGACATGCAATACACTATTACATATCAGAGCTTTCAATCTGTCATGTTTCTCATAAAATATTAAGCTTATCGTATTATTAGGACAAATGAGTAAGAATCATGGTATGCTCCTTTAGACAATTAAAAAGTCCATTATTTTTTAGTGGGCTATATATCCAGAACTGGTATAAACTGGCAGAGTTACATTAACTTCAATGAAACTATGGCAATTCACACCAGATGAGGATCTGGACCAATATATGTCTGTACAGAGCGTAGCATCCTGCCTCTCAAAACTGTCTGAGGGTAAATGATCTGGAGAAAGGGGTAAATAGTGAGGAGGGAAAGTTTGCAGATGATACTAAACTGCTCAAGATAGTTAAGACCAAAGCAGACTGTGAAGAACTTCAAAAAGATCTCACAAAACTAAGTGATTGGGCAAAAAAGGGCAAATGAAATTTAATGTGGATAAATGTAAAGTAATGCACATTGGAAAAAATAATCCCAACTATCTATACAACATGATGGGGGCTAATTTAGCTACAACTAATCAGGAAAGAGATCTTGGAGTCATCGTGGATAGTTCTCTGAAGATGTCCACGCAGTGTGCAGTGGCAGTCAAAAAAGAAAACAGGATGTTAGGAATCATTCAAAAAGGGATAGAGAATAAGACGGAGAATATCGTATTGCCCTTATATAAATCCATGGTACACCCACATCTTTAATACTGGGCATAGATGTGGTCTCCATCATATTGCAGACATCTTCTGTAGCAGAAGAAGAGTTTTATTCTGTTTTCTATCAGCTACAAATAATTCTTATTCAAACAGAAAACTGGAATCTAATTTGTAAGACACAAAAAATATAATTTTTGATCAACTCACTAGAGAATATTTTACTAAGAAAAAATAGCTGTATGGTAAATGACACAGTTACTTTGTAAAGACGCATATATATTGGTTCATATATATATATAGGGCAACTAAAATGATTAGGGGTTTGGAACGGGTCCCATATGAGGAGTGATTGAAGAGGCTAGGACTTTTCAGCTTGGAAAAGAGGAGACTAAGGGGGGATATGATAGAGGTATATAAAATCACGAGTTGTGTGGAGAAAGTGAATAAGGAAAAGTTATTTTACTTGTTACCATAATATAACAACTAGGGGCCACCAAATGAAATTAATGGGCATCAGGATTAAAACAAATAAAAGGAAGTTCTTCTTCACATAGCATACAGTCAACCCAAGGAACTCCTTGGCCTGAGGAGGTTGTGAAGGCTAGGACTATAACAGGGTTTAAAAGAGAACTAGATAAATTCATGGAGGTTAAGTCCATTAATGGCTATTAGCCAGGATGGGTAAGGAATGGTGTCCTAGCCTCTGTTTGTCAGAGGGTGAAGATGGATGGCAGGAGAGAGATCACTTGATCATTACCTGTTAGATTCACTCCCTCTGGAGCACCTGGCATTGGCCACTGTCGGTAGACAGGATACTGGGCTGGATGGACCTTTGGTCTGACCCAGTACGGCCGTTCTTATGTTAGGTGTCTTTGAACTAATATATTAAATATGATTATATAAAATTAGTTTTTATTATGCCATTTGAGACATTGCTTTCAAAAATGTAATTATTTTTATTCTACCTTATTGTAACATATCGCACAGATTACTGAACACTTGATGTTAAGTACATCAATCTTATTTAAAAAATCTTAACTTTAAAAAGAACTTTTTGCTGCCATTAGTGTCTTACAACGGAATTTGCTGGCTGTCTTTAAGTTTGCCAAATATACAGAATCATGACTTTGAGTGGTAGAAAACTGTGAATGTATGAATTCCTGGTGCAGGTTTCTCATGTTCTTCTTCTTTGGCTTTTTAAGTATTCAGGCTTGCTCAATATGGGTAATTCTGAACTTTTTATGGGTTAAGTACTCAAGTACATAGCAACAAAGCAGTACCTCAAGGGGCACAGTTTAATTCATCAAGAAGTGCATATGGCACCCAGATATATATTCTCACTTGAAAGGGATACTGTCAAGCATTTTAGGCCTCAAGTTTAGATTCTGACCATGTGTAGCGGGGTGATTACCCCGCTCCTGCCTGAGAGGTTTAAAACAGCCCTGGCAGAGGGCTAGGGCAAAGGGAAAAGCTACTGGGCTGATTGGGGAAGTAGCCACAGCTGGGTCATGCCCCAATCAGGCCCCAGCTGGCCTGTATAAGAAGGCTGGGAGCCAGGAGTTCAAGAGTCTCTCTCTGCCTTCAGAGAGAGAGAGACTCTTGAACTCCTGGCTCCCAGCCTTCAGAGAGAGAAGGGCTTAGCTGCAGGGAGCTAGACAGGGTACCTGAGTGGAGCAGGGCTGGGGAAAGGCTGAGGAGCTGGGGAGCTCCAGCCTGGATAGCCCCAGGCTGCGGCCTGGTAATAGGTGAAGCGGAACTGGGGGTTGCAGAGGGCAGCCCAGGGCTAGGCCAAGGCAGCAGGTCCAAACCCAACCTTGCCGATGATGAGTGGCCTATACTGCAGTCTGCCCCAGAGAGTGGGGGCTAGCTGGTGACTGGCAGTGGCCTTCACCTGAGGTGAGGTGGGATTAGTGGGTGGGGGTTCCCCTGGGAGGGGAGACCTAGCATATGTATGGGTATTGCCAGGGGGCAGCACCCACAGCAAGGGGCACCGGGGTCCTGGGAGGGACACGGGGGCCAGAGAAGAGGAAAGGCAGATCACTGGCCTGCAGAGGGCGCTCCAGAGGCTGGTGAGCTAATTCCCTGGACGACCGGCAGGAGGCACCTCAGGGGTGAGTCCGGACCTTCTCTTACACCATGTGATGGCATGGAGGTACCCAGTGTGCCCCCTTTCAGTGAGGCCTCGCACACCACATGGGCCCTGCATCTGTTTTCCTTCCCCCCAAGTTATAAACAAGTCCAGACAGACATCTTTATCAAAGAACACTTCCCTTTCCAGGAGTCTCATTGATTAACAATAGTCTTCAACATAAGTAGGACCTACTCAGCTACACACAGGGCATTCATCCTGTCTGACTTTGTCCAACTAGTAGTCTCTGGTTTCTTTCTTCTACCCTGCTCTGAGAAACATCTCTGTTTAAGGAACTCTTCCCAGTTCTTCTCTGAATTACTCCTTTTCAGACCCTCCTTAAAAAGAGTCTCCTAGCTCTCCCCCCTGGAACTGGGTTATATTAATTAGATTCTCCAGTCCTTCTTAAGCAGGAGCCCTCCTCTTTGGAGAGGAGTTGTAGGTTGACCAGCTGTACAACCTTTGCCAGCTTCTTTTTCAGCTGTCCTCTTTTCCTTTATTAGCCCTCAAGCTTCAGGGATCTCAGCAGGCCAGTCTTTCCTGGCTGATGCCTCCTATTATTTGACCTGCTATGGGGGAGAGGGCTGCATTTATGCTGGTCCCCTTCTGCCAGCTCATGCCCATTTGGTTGGGAGAGAGGGAAGCCTTCCTCTGCCTCTCTGTAAGGCTCCTGGCCTCAGGTCTGACTCCCAGGACGGCTTCCTCTCTCCCAATATTTTCCAGGTCCTGGTATCTATAATCAGACGTTTCAGAGTCTTAAAGGGTCACACCAGATGGCAGGGTGGACCAATCATTAAGCAGTACTGCTATTAAAAGGCAGAGTACCCTGTAACAGACGCATAATATGGTATAGTTGCATAGACTTTTATCTGTATTGTTCCTTAATTTAATCTTAAAGATTCCTGTTTCTCAACATTATGAGAAATCTTATTAATCTGTTAAAAACACAATAAATTAAAACATTTTTCAGGATTTAGTTTACAGTGAGATTCAGTATCTAAATAATTAAATAAATAGTTCACCTTGTTTGCATTATCACCCTGATATTTTATGAAATGAGGCTGAGGACTATCTGGGCCTCTGAATTGCTGTATTCTCTCCAGAAGTTGTCTCTGTGCATATATCAGCAGTGGAGTCACTTGTTCTGCATATCTTTCACTGGAAAAGGCCAAGTAATATTACAAATCAAAATTACTTATGTTTTAAATGAATAATCTAGCTTTTTCCTCTCCATACACCCTTAAGTGTTACTTACTGTGTAATTGTGTTAAAATGCAAGGCTATATGTACCAGTGCTTCCCATTTCTTCATTTGGTATAAGAGCTCTATAGTTCTAAGTACCAGACCACATATCCATCTCAAGTCAACCACATTGATATCATCAAGAGGGCAGCAAAAAGTAAGATTAGAACCCCCGTCCTCATCAGCAATTCCTCCTACACAACTTGGAACACAGAAATCTCCTTCAGGATCAAAAATCTATGAGGAGAACATAATACATTATAATGAACAGTTTCAAAAGTTAATGCAATTAATTGTATTGCAATGAACAATTACACGGTTTTAATGTAATTCTTTCTGGATTGCTTTTGTTTTTGCCCATTTCCTTTTGTTTGCCATATAGACTCTCTCCCTCCCCCCTTGGTCATTGGGCTCCGTTTTGTTTTAATCAATGGTTTGGAAGGCACTCCACATACTTTGTAATAGGCACTAGAGCTAGTTGGGAAGTTTTTGAAAAACTTTTTTTTTTGTCAGAAAATGCGAATTTGTTGACACTGAAACTGTTAACAATCAATTTCCCATTTTGAACATTTTTGATGAAAAAGTTTCAAAGTTGTCAAAAAGTTACATTTTTTGGTTTTCATTTAAAATTTTCATTTTCAAATTTCATTCCAATTTTTATTTCAATATTTAAGTTAATTTATAGTAAAAATAAATTAAAAAGGTTGGAATCAAGAGAAAGTATTTCAAAATTTTCTAAACAGAACTTTTAGATTGATCCAATCCAAAACAAATTTCGGATTTTTGGTTTGCAAAATTTTCAAGATTTTGACTTTGCATCCTGATTTGAGATGGGAAATTTTTCAAAATCTTAAATTCTCATGGGAGGGAAAAACCATTTCCTGCCCAGCTCTCATTGGCAACATAGAAACTGAAAGATAAAAGGAAAAGGTAAATGTAAAATTGAGGCAGACAGTAACGAGAATAGATGGCTTCAGTTTTTATTGTCTCTTCTAAAGCAAGTTTTTAGAAGGCAAGTTATAATTCTACAAGTTAAGAAATACTGTTATTCTGTACAGGCTGTATTATGGGCAGTAGTTTGAAGTTACCAAAATCAATGATCAGTACAAAAAAATAATTTCTCCTGATTCCTTTCTCCATTTTTCCATACCATTCAAAGAACTAACTAAAATAGAATATATGAATAAAAATACATGTTTACCTTAAGGGAATTACTAGTTTGTAGTTCAATTATCATATCAAGTATCGTATCTGATGCCAAATAGAATGGCAACCAGATGGTGCTGATAAGAAAATTTCTGGTAATAGGAAATAATCCTTGAAGAGAATGTGAATGCTTGGCAACTGACAGCGCTTCTTGACTATAGTTCCAAAGCTCTCGGCAGGTATTTTGAAGCAATGTCCAGTGGCCACCACGATGAGCGAGAACCTATACATAATTTTTTCAAAATGTTGTTATATTTTCAAAGTATAGTTTTGAACAAAGATTCATTCCTCTATCTCAAAACTCAGATAGAAATAATTCTTTAAAATTATGAAGATTTCCTTAAATTACTCACCCTCAGTAAGAACTTACTTAATATATTAATAAAATGATAATCACAGAAGTGTAGGACTGGAAGGGTTATTTAACACAGAGAGGTTATTTAGTACAGTTCCCTGCATTCAAGGCAGGGCTACATAATAACTAGACCATTCTTGACGGTGTTGTTTTTAAAAACCTCCAATGATGGAGATTCCACAATGTCCGTAGGCAATTTGTTCCAGCGCTTAACTACCCCAACAGTTAAGAAGTTTTTCCTAATGTCCAAATAAACCCCTCTTTCTGCAATGTAAGTCCATTGTTTCTTGTCCTATCCTCAGAGATTAATGAGAACAATTTTTCACCCTCCTTCTTGTAACAACCTTTTAAGTACTTGTAAACTGTTATATCCCACTTCAAACTTCTTCTCCAAACTAAACAAATCCATTTTTTTCAATCTTTCCTCATATGTCATGTTTTATAGACCTTTAATCATTTTTGTTGCTGTCTTCTGGACTTTCTCCAATTTGTCCACATTCTTCCTGAAATGTGGCACCTAGAACTGGACACAATACTCCAGCTGAGGTCTTATCAGCAATACAATTTATAATTGTATAGCACCTTCCATTCCAGGTTCTCAACCTACTTTGCAAAAAAATCAATACATTTAGCCTCACAATATAATAATACATAAGGGAAGTAAGTCACTTTGCCAGTGATGGAGAATCTATCATGACCCTTGGCAGGAGTGATGAAAAAATGCTTCCTATTATAAAATTCAAAAGTACACAATTATAACCTATTAGCAATGTCAGATACAGTGGGATGAATTCTGCTCTTGCAACCTCACTGAAATCAGCAAATACAGCCAGGAGAGCTGGCTGTATTTTAAAGAATCCTTACTGAGGTTGCAGGAACAAACCATTCCGATGTGTAGAAAGAACAGTAAATATGGCAGGCAACCAGCTTGGCTTAACAGTGAAATCCTTGCTGATCTTAAACACAAAAAAGAAACTTACAAGAGGTGGAAAATTGGACAAATGACCAGGGAGGAGTATAAAAATACTGCTCAGGGATGCAGGAGTGAAATCAGGAAGGCCAAATCACACTTGGAGTAGCAGCTAGCAAGGGATGTTACTCTTAACAAGAAGGGTTTCTACAGGTATGTTAGCAACAAGAAGGTGGTCAGGGAAAGTGTGGGCCCATTACTGAATGGGGGAGGCAACCTAGTTTCAGAGGATGTGGAAAAAGTTAATGTACCCAATGCTTTTTTCACCTCTGCCTTAACAAACAAGGTCAGCTCCCAGACTACTGCACTGGGCAACACAGTATGGGGAGGAGGTGACCAGTCCTCTGTGGAGAAAGAAGTGGTTCAGGACTATTTAGAAAAGCTGGATGAGCACAAGTCCATGGGGCCAGATGCACTGCATCTCAGGGTGCTAAAGGAGTTGCAGAGCCATTGGCCATTATCTTTGAAAACTCATGGCAATCAGGGGAGGTCCCGGAGCTCCCGGGAAAAAGGCTAATGTAGTGCCCATCTTCAAAAAGGGAAGAAGGAGGATCCAGGGAACTACAGGCCAGTCAGCCTCACCTCAGTCCCTGGAAAAATCATGGAGCAGGACCTCAAGGAATCAATTTTGAAGCACTTAGAGGAGAGGAAAGTGATTAGGAATAGTCAGCATGGATTCACCAAGGGCAAGTCATGCCTGACTAACCTAATTGCCTTCTATGATGAGATAACTGGCTCTGTGGATGAGGGGAAAGCAGTGGACGTGTTATTCCTTGACTTTAGGAAAGCTTTTGATACAGTCTCCCACAGTATTCTTGGTGGCAAGTATGGGCTGGATGAATGGACTATAAGGTGGATAGAAAGCTGGCTAGATCATCGGGCTCAATGGGTAGCGACCAATGGTTTCATGTCTAGTTGGCAGCCGGTATCAAGCGGAGTGCCCCAAGGGTCGGTCCTGGGGCCAGTTTTGTTCAATATCTTCATTAATGATCTGGAGGATGCCGTAGATTGCATCCTCAGCAGGTTTGCAGATGACACTAAACTGGGAGGAGTGGTAGATAGGATACAGAGGAACCTAGACAAATTAGAGGATTGGGCCAAAAGAAATCTGAGGTTCAACAAGGAAAAGTGCAGTGTCCTGCACTTAGGACGGAAGAATTCCATGCACTGCTACAGACTAGGGACCAAGTGGCTATGTAGCAGTTCTGCAGAAAAGGATCTGGGGTTACAGTGGATGGGAAGCTAGATATGAGTCAACAGTGTGCCCTTGTTGCCAAGAAGGCTAACGGCATTTTGGGCTGTATAAGTAGGGGCATTGCCAGCAGATCGAGGGACATGATCATTCCCCTCTATTCAGCATTAGTGAGGCCTCATCTGAGTACTATGTCCAGTTTTGGGCCCCACACTACAAGAAGGATGTGGAAAAATTAGAGTCCAGTGGAGGGCAACAAAAATGATTAGGGGGCTGGAGCATAATTTATGAGGAGAGGCTGAGGGAACTGGGATTATTTAGTCTGCAAAAGAGAAGAATGAAGGGGGATTTGATAGCTTCTTTCAACTACCTGAAAGGAGGTTCCAAAGAAGATGGATCTAGACTGTTCTCAATGATACCAGATGACAGAACAAGGAGTAATGTTCTCATGTTGTAGTGGGGGGGGGGGGTTAAGTTGGATATTAGGGAAAACTTTTTCACTAGGAGGGTGGTGAAGCACTGGAATGGGTTACCTAGGGAGGTGGTGGAATCTCCTTCCTTAGAAGTTTTTAAGGTCAGGCTTGACAAAGCCCTGGCTGGGATGATTTAGTTGGCGATTAGGTCCTGCTTTGAGTAGGGGGTTGGACTAGATGACCTCCTGAGGTCCCTTCCAACCCTAATATTCTATGATTCTATGAATGGGGTTTGTCATGTTTACATTTGTCCACCCAGGATGCTTGTCTACATGGGGACTCTTAGGAATATTAAGACAAACCAATTAAAGCTGTGTAATGTGCATAAGTCAAAACATAAACTTACATTGACTTCAGCTGTAGTAGGACTGAGTCCAAATTGGGCTAGATTTGAACCAATAACAGAAATTCTTTATCTGCCAGGACTTTAGTTTTGTGTTTCTCTTGCAAGAGTTGATACATTCCAAGTAAGAACTTTTTACAGAGCTACAAAAATAATTTTTTACTGTTTTTTTTTTTACACTTAGTTTTGGAGAGTCTACACAGCACCATGAGAGTGAGCTGGGACTCTTTTGCCACACGCAACAGAATTATTAACTAAATTCCACTTGCAAATATGTTTCAGTCTTTATTTTTTGTGATGTGTGATTCAGAAAGAACATGCCTTGAACTTTCTGATCACTGGTTCAATTTGCAGGGCTGACAAAGGAAATAAAATTATAAATTGAGTAAATTTGATATGGTAATCATGGAGATACAATAAATATGGAAAGCCCACAATGCCGTTTTCAGAATATAACCCCATTTTCAGGAGGAAGATTTAATCGGTGCATTTTTACCTTTCAGTGTTTACAGATAGATAATACCATAGGCTGAAGTTTTTCAGGTGAACATTAAAGGTTTTATTAAGTATTGTTATAGATGTTTTAGATGTTTGTTACATTATCAAATGTTGCCATAGAAAAAAATAAATCCTCATGAAATTAAGACTTGGCAATTAAAGAAAGAAGTAATTTGAAAAAGTATTCTATTTTGAAATGTACCCATACTTACAGTGCTAGGTCTACACATATTCTACTTACGACACGGGCTCTTAAAACATTTTTTAAAATGTTTGCAAAAGCTTTGTATGTTAATAATATTCAAAGCTGTATATTACTTCACTCTGTCACTTTTTTTTTTAAGTGAGAATTTAGGTGAGCTGGGAGGAACAGAGGGGGTCCCAAAAGAGCTACAATTAAAATAGTTTTTAAGACATCAAGATTGATCACTTATTCACCATGGCCTTCAACTCTTCTAACAAAGGATATAAACAATATAAACAAATAAGTCTGGCAATACTTTAAGGAAGGATTTAGAAAATATGGTAAGAAAAAATTATGAAAAAAGTGTAAGATGAAGTAGTTATGTCAAGTACAAAAAAGTGTATATATATGATATGCAGTGTTTGAACATTTTCCTAAGGATGAAAAATCACTAGTTTTCTCCCATTTAAAAGTTTTTTGAGGTACTGTAGTATTTTAAAAAAACTAAATAATATAAAGCAGTAGTAAATATCTTAATTCAAAAGTGCACGTTACCACTGCTCTTCTTAAATGCAGAAAGGTTTTTGTGAAATGCTCTAACAGAATGGCATTAGACATAGGCCGTTCATGCTCTCTGGCGGAAAGAGTCGTGGATAACTCTGTATCATTTGTCATTTGAGATCGAGGAGTATCTGCTTCACTGAATTTAATGCTGTGCTCCGAAGATTTATCAGGATCTTAAAATGAAAAGATAATTGGTTAAAACTAAGTTAACATTCTCAAAAAACATAAGAAAAATCACATCACTAGACTTAAGATTTTAAAGCTGCACTTAAATATTCAAAAATCAGGAAATGCCAAAGCTAACATTATAATTTATAATTTTATATACAATTATTTTTATAAATAAGTTATATTTATAATATCATAATATATTTTTAGTGAAGTGGAGGTCAAAGTAGTGATGGGAAAATTGGTTGAACCAAAATAGCGTGCCTAATATTTTGTCCATCCTCCAAACCAAACCAGAACCTCTTTTCTATTAAGAATTCTTTCTCCCTGAAGCCATGCAGTTTTTAGGGGAAGTGGCCATTCAGCAAGCTCCCCAAAATCCCACTGGTGACAAAGCCCTCTTTGGAGGGAAAGTGGTGGGGGGAATGAATCACACTCTCTTTTTGTGACAACGCTTGTTGTTGGTAAAAATTACTTAGCTCTGTAATGAGACAAGGTGAGTGATGGAATATCTTTTATGGGACCAACTTCTGTTTCTGAAAAAGACCAGCTTACACAGACATCTTTTTAGACCTGCTCTTTTTCAGGTACCTTTCCAAGTCCTTAAGAAGAGCTCTGTGAAAGCTCAAAAGCTTACCTCTTTCACCAACAGAAGTTGGTCCAATAAAAGATATTACCTCACCCACCTTGTCATTCTAATATCCTGGGACCTACATGGCTACAACACCACTGCAATTAGCTCTTTAGTGATAGGTCTCCTTCACAGGGAATTACAAAATCTAGTAGCCTTTGAGTTACAGAGAAGTCTTACTGCAAATGGTTCTTTCAGGTTGAAATGAAGCTTCTCTAGTACTTGAACTCTAGAAAAAAATATGTACTTCCAGAATTCTAGAACACAGAAA
Organism: Chrysemys picta bellii; assembly: GCF_011386835.1. NCBI lineage: Eukaryota > Metazoa > Chordata > Testudines > Emydidae > Chrysemys > Chrysemys picta. The sequence goes on along the minus strand of NC_088791.1, from coordinate 84,856,209 downwards.
TATAAATGGCTCTAGGGTTTCATAAATTCACAGTGAGCTCTGAGTTGTAAATAACAAGAAAGACTTGAGAGTACTGCTTAGTTTCAAGGTAGCTGCTGCAGAGAAACCCAGGAAGGGCTGGCATCTAGTTACTACTACTCCTTAACATGGACAGTATATGTTACTTGAGGGGACAAGTGAAATGATCATGTGCTTGACCCTCAGCCAAAGACCCTGGAAATGGATCTGCAAAGTTAAGGAAGCTAGAAGTGTTTGGAAGAAGAAGTAGTTTAACTTCTAGGGAATAAAGTGGAAGCTTATCAGAGGCCTGTAAAAGAGAGGCTCTTTATCTGAAACATATCTGCCCTCCTAACCTTTATATACCGAAACTTTTAACATGTACCTTCAACTAACTAAACCTTTGAATCACTTAATTTACAATCATCACTAGTTCAAAGACAGAGCCACTCAAGCAGCACTGAAAAGAAAGCTAGTGGGTGACAGTAATATATAAAAGGAATTTAAGAGGGAGTTTGTGCAGGAGTGTGGGACTCAGCCCTCCCATAAGAAAGAAAATAAATGTAAGCCACATTTTGGATTTCAGGTCTATGATAAAAGGAAACATTTCTTCACACAATACATAATTAGACTATGGAACTCACTGTCAACAGGATGCCATTAAAGCCAAAAAATTAGCGATTCAAAGAGGGACAGAACATGTAAATGTATAGCAAGGATATCCAGAGTTATAACACTCCAAGTAACAAAAAATATCAGAAGGCAGATAAGACCTGCTTCAGGGCTTAAGCCAGTCTTTAACTATGAGGATTTAAGATGAGACCTTCTTGAGGGGAATATTATCTTACATCTGCCTCTATGGGGCTTCTTGCATCTTCCCAAAAACATCTGGTGTTGGCCAGTATGGCAATAGCTATGTACTTATGTATTCCCCTCTCATCTTTCTGTCAAGGTCACCACACTGCTAAAAACTCTCCATAGCAACAATGGCCCCAAGGAAAGCTGTAAAAAAGATAATACTGGCCAGAGCTGCTATAAACACCCAATATCAAGACGAGTCTTCTTTTTGTAGTATGTGTGGGGAAGGAAAACACAGGGGAGACTTTGGGGATCTAGGAAAGCCCAGAGGACCGGTTCCAATCTTCCCCAAATGGAGGTATAAATGACTCGCCCAAGGTCACAAAATGAACCAGTGATGGAGCTGGGAGTAAAATCAGGGGTCTCCTGAGTCCCAGTACTAATCTAACCTCACCATCTCCATACAGCATTTTGTCTGTAAGAGGTGGTTCATAATTCTGACAATGTTAATAAGGTAATGGAGAAAGCTAGGTTAAATAGATTTAGTCTGTTCACACATTCATAACTGTTACCAGTTATTTTTCTGCTACTTTCTGATTGTGTTCTTTTAATCAGCAAGTGACTCAGGGTTCCTATGTTGTCATCTGTTCCTCCTCTCACAACTATGATGCCAGAATTATTTAATGAGAATATTTCAGGGTCCAGAACATCATAACTGGAGGGGAGAAAGAAATAAAAAAATAATTCAAAAATCTAGATATTGTATTAAAGAAGACTTCCAAACACATTCATAATATTCATTCCACCATCACTGAATTTTGATTATTCTTCAATTACTTTTATAAGTCTTAAATAATGAATTATGGTCAGAAGTTTTAAATTCTGAAAAAAATAAGACAAAAAGAATGCTCTATAGCACAATTCCAAAACCTTCACTTGACTCAGGAATAGTGCTTTCCTGACTTAATAAAACAAAAATACTCTAATAATCACCCAAAACAGTACAGGTTCACTGTTGTATGATGTAAGATTTGCTTTACTCTTGTGCATAGGAGTTATAAATTTTTTCGTACAACCTTATGAGGGGAGCTAGTCATATGACCAAATTGACCAATGGGATTTTAATTAAAAATGTAAGCATTAGCATTAATAATACATTCATGTTTTAAGTATTACAGTACATCATACCTGTTCAAATGTTGTAAACTGCAAACTCCAATATTATATTGCTCTTCCAGCCGCTTTTTAAACAAATTGAAGTGAGTAATTGCCAGATAAATGTTCATCTGAGACCTCCAGGGCATCTCCTCAAGACATACCTGATGGAACCTTTTTCGTTTTAAGTAATTACTAACAGTTGGATTCAGCAGTACAACCAGGGTGTGAAAAGCTACTTTTTCTATCTCATCTCGCTGTTTCCTAAACAAAAACATGTTAATGATTTTGTACATTAGCAGAACAGATGTTGTGCCTTCCAAAGCAATGATGGAGGGAAAATGATAAAGGGCACACAACAGAATAACCCCATTATACATCAACAGACTTTTACTAGCTCAGAAGCACATTATACATTTCTATAAAAAGGACATCTACAGCTGTGATTTTACTGAACCAGGACAGAGTGTATTTTTCTTTTTCAAATATATTTAATTTTAGAGATATTTACAACATGCGGGTCAAATCCTGATACTCTCTCTTTTATTACTGATTTCCAAGGGAGTGTTCTCTGAATAATGACTGAAGAATTAGGCTCTGTGTTATACTCTGTCATTTAAATATGGCATTGCAGCAAGTACTATATGAAATGTGACACTAAAAGGTACTCTATAGCCTTTATATCTGATAAAACAATATTTAGCCTTCTATTGCCACTTGTTGAATCCACCACACCAAAAAAAGTCTCAACTGGATCATGAGTTTCTACAGCAGTTTCAAAATACAACGCTGAAACTCACTGCAGGTATTCTCATCAATGGGCTGGGGAAATAATAAAAAGGAAACTAATTTTTTATTTAGTATTCATGCACTCATATTTGCAGAAACTTTTTTAAAATGACAGAATATGTATGTCGGAATGAAATTTTTCTCAACCCATATTTCCTTGACTGATTTTGCATCTGAAATCCACAACTGACCCAATACATTGCATCTGCACAGGCAACCACCATTACCCGAAGTTGAAGTTCTTCAGAGCCCAACACTTGGGCTTGAAACACTAGAAGAACCAAGAATCTAATCTTCTGAAATTAGTCCTAGAGTAGGAAATCTTCTAAATTTCCACGTGAATGATCTACTAGGATTGATTAAAAGAGCTCTTCCTCCAACTGATCATGTTTGTTTATTTATTTAGGTATTTTATATAAAAATCTCATTACTAGAAGAATATGGAAGATTGTTTCCCTTTCCAAGTGAGCTTTTTACAGTAGGCTGTTCAAATAGTAATGTATTTGAATGTCCCATTTCTTAGTTTGAAGATATTACCACTAGTTTGATAAATATTCTGGGAACTGATTGACATTCCAAAAGACATTGATATGAACTGGAAGCATCTAGCATCCACAGCAAAATAGAGGAACCATGGATGTCAGTATCTTATTGAGACACGGAGGAAGGACACACAGGATACCATGAAGTCTATGTGGTCCTCTAGTGATACCTCCTGTTCAAAGGTACTGAGGTTTGCATTCGTCTTACTGATTCATGAATTCATATGTTTTAGGGCCAGAAAGGGCCATTAGATCATCTAGTCTGGCCATTATATTTCACACTGTTAGCTCTGTATGGTGCCTAATAAGATATGTGACTAAAAAATTCCTCCGAGAAAGGAATCCATTTTTTATTTGAAGACATCAAGAGATGGAGAATCCACCACTTCCCTTGGTAGATTGTTCCAGTGGTTAATCACCCTCACTGTTAAAAATTTGTACTTTATTACTAATTTGAATTTGTCTGGCTTCAGCTTCCAGCCTTTGGTTCTTGTTATTCCTTTGTCCTCTACATTAATGGGACCTTTAGTGCCCAGTATTTTCTCTCCATGAAGGGACTTTTCAATTCTGGTAAGCCAACTCGAGTGATCTAATGCAATTGATAAATAGAACCCTCTGGCCCATCAAGACAGGGCCTTAGAGAGCTTTTACTAGATGGTCTCTGAAAACTATGACTGAAAGGCTCCTGAATTAGATTAGCCATGAGATAGATTTTGTGACCATGGTTTGAAGCACATGTTATACCATGCCAAAGTGTTGCACAGAAGAGGGTGATCTGTGAACCTGCTGTTATAATCAATCCCTCCTAGAGTTCATTCCCTTTAGCATAAATTTAGAAATGAAACAGACATCATTACAAAGTAAATTTCCAATAAAGTTAATTTTACTTTTATGTAGTGAGTATAAATGGTGAATTCTAACCCTGTAAATTTACCTTTGTGCTTCTGGAGATCTCCCCAGACTTGGGTGTCTCAGGAAATATTGTCTAAGACTCTCTCTTCCTCTAAAGGGGGACATTACTTCTTTTCTTGGTTTCTTCAAAGTTGATGCCTCTAGGGGCTTAGAAAAATATTTGCTATGTCACAAACTAATTAAATATTTCATATCTAGCTCTTTAGGCACATTAATTGCATCTACATCACAATTTGCATTCAAAATGTGTTGTAGTTCACTTCTGTATAAATGTAAATGGAAAAATAAGAAAATATGGAAATTCAGAACTATTTGTCAAAATATGCCATTGAAGGAAATATTATGCATTCCAGAAGGTTATCCCAGAAAACTCTTTTTGCAGAAAGAGAAGATACTTCAGATGTTTCAAATTGGGGTACTGGTCAGGATCCAAAATAATTCTATTTCACTTATCAATATTTTTCAACTCTGAATCATCACAGTTCTTTTCCTGTCACTTGAAGAGAAATTCTGATACTGCAAAATCTCTGGCTTTATTTCCATATATTATAAATTGTAGTGAATGAAAACAGAACTACACTGAGAACTATTATTGGCTGGATTCAATGAAACTGTACTGGGATAAGAAATTTCTAAAGAATCAATCACATAAATCACTAATAAAGATGTCAGAGGATACTAATTATGCAACAGAAGCAGGAATTTTAGGAGTTGTATGAAAGCTATCAAATGAGAAATTTTGTTATCCTTTACAAATTCCAAGAAGATAATGGTATTACAGACTTTTGTGTTAATTTTTTTTATACATATTAGTACTTGGACACTTCTTTAAAATCTCCCTACAGAAATATTTCACAAATTGCTTGAAAAAATGCAGGATAAAGACTGTAATTTTGTTTATATATATAAAGTAATTCCCTGGCAATCTTACACATCTCATGGATTGATCATTACCTCTTGATTTTTGTGCAGGAGCACATCTCTCTCAGCAGTGCCAGTAACCTGTTTCAGTTATCTCCCCGCAGACTCTAATAGAACCCAAGCATGTCCAGAAGGCTCTGAGGGAGAACACATTTCCACCAATAAACTATTCTATCGATAGTTTGATAGAACTGTATAATTCTCTTTTGTTCTCAACTATCAATAAAGTGGCCCTTAGTAGTCTTTTTCTCCAGCTCCATCATTAAATGTCACCATGGGTTACAGATGACTTGCAACAACTAAAGCTAAGAAAGTGGAGGCTAAAGTGATGTTACTGACCCAAAAAGCCCTAAATGTCTTGAGACCTGTCTATTTGAGACATCACCTCTCTTCGCGTGCAACAGTAACACAGTTGTAATCAGTGGAGGCACTCATGCTACAGTCCCCTCAGTTTCAAAGGCAGCTGCTGAGAAGGTATTCTCTGTGAATTTTGTAATTCATTACCCTTCCTTGTCTGAAATAGCTTATATCTGTTGGCCTTTAGGGAATACTGCAATGCCCATCTCTTTTCCTGGACTTTTAGACCGGGGCATATTGAGGTTTGGAATTTCCATCCCAAAGACTAGGAATTATGCCTGTTTCCATTCCTGATGTTTAATTTTGTTTGTATTATTGTGCTTATATTGTTGCTATATGGTAATGATATTTAGCTTTAAATAAAAACACAACTCACCTTTTGGAACTCCACTACTGCTGTTGTGTGCCGCTTTGCATCTTCAGATACACTGAGCTCACTAACTTCCTTTGCCAAAGTTCCCTTGATACCAAGAAAGTGGTTATTCCTCCTAATAAACAAGCAACAACATTAAATGTTAGTAATATATTAATTAAGGACCTGTCTGTGGGAAGAGCTAGGGTACCTGGAATTCCTATGGACTTCAATGAGAATTGTGGGTGTTCAGAATTTCAAAGGAGCCTTGTCCTAGTTTCTTAAATGCTATTATTCTTTATAAATCTTTGCAGACTCTACTGTATATATAAAGGTATAGATAGCTTAATTACATCAAGCATAAATTTTGTTCTTCCAGTTGCATTAACTAAAAAGGCTTAGCTCGCTAATACTAGCGATCCAGAGAAAACTCTATCCTCCTGATGTCACTGCGACACACCCAATGGTCATATTGCTGAGCAGAGTCTGTGGCTACATCTACACTACGGGGGGGGGTCGATTTAAGATACGCAAATTCAGCTACGCGAATAGCGTAGCTGAATTCGACGTATCGCAGCCGACTTACCCCGCTGTAGGGACGGCGGCAAAATCGACCTCTGCGGCTTCCCGTCAACGGCGCTTACTCCCACCTCCGCTGGTGGAGTAAGAGCGTCGATTCGGGGATCGATTGTCGCGTCCCGACGGTCCCCGAGAGGTCGATTTCTACACGCCGATTCAGGCGGGTAGTGTAGACCCAGCCCGGAAAAGAGAGGCTTGGGCAGCTATTCATGACAGAAATGGTCTTTACACAGACATAGCAAGGGAGAAATATCCCCTCACAATAGGGTGTAGTCTCTGAGGCTGTATAGTTTCGAGGTCCATGGAACTTTAGCAGGCCAGTAGTCATGGAAGCAATATTACCTTGGATGGAGCCCTTATATTTTACAGTCTTTGTTGTATCTGGAATTCTGAAGACAGAAACCAAAATTATTTTTTGGGTACTGTGTTACTACTGTAATCTAAAGTTACCTTCTTAAGAAATCTTTCACACTGCCTGTCCATTCCAGTATTCGTTGAAATTTCTCTTCATTCAGTGTTTTGTGCAAAACTTGAACAAAGAACTCAAGGAAACGAGGTTTCTTCCTGAATTTCATTACTATGTTAAAAATAAAATAATATGGAGTTATCATGTGCTTTCTTGTATTAATGTTCTAATTGTTTTCTGAATTCTGCTTTATATTACTGCTTTTTATGAGAGGATTTCTCAAGGCATATTAATATTATGTTCCACATAGACAAAGGCAAGCAATTGCTAATATTAAAATCAGATAGTTCAACGGTATACAGGATATAATCCATAAAACATTTTACTATCATTTAGGTTCCAATCCTGCAATGAAAACCATGTTAGAAAAGGTAAAACACAGTTCTTACTGCAGAATATAAGTCTTATTTTGCCAATTCGAGATTTGTTTTAATTTATTTCTAGTTTATACTCTGTGCTATCTGGCCACACCCCTCATCTTTGTCACCAAGAAATTAAAAATACCTCTAGTCCCAGTTTAGTCAGTGTTAAAATTATGGTGAATTATGTTCATTTTACAGTTTTGTCTCCATTGATATTTTGGATTCTATTGCTTTAACCATAAGAGGAGGCACAGTCCAGATTTCATATACCTCATATTTTGCTTTGAAAACATGAGCAAACTTGAACTTCAAATTTTAAACTCCTCTTCATTAAAAGGGAGTTTCCTGTTGCAGAAATGGCGTTGCTTTTTATAGAAAAATTAACAAAACATTGCACTTTTTTCAAAATAGGCCCATTTTCAAGTTAATCAGCCAATGTGAAAAAACATCACATTTTCAGTAAAGTCATAATTTGTTACAAATATTTCATGCACATATAAATGCATCTCCATAAGAAACATTAATAACTATATTGCTTTCAAATGATAAAAGGATAAAAATGGAAAAAATGTTTTCAAGTTGTAAAGTGCTTATTACAAACAATGAAGAATAAAAATAACTTCTTAATTATACCTATTACTTTATCAATATTGGATTTTAAAGAAAAGAAACATTGACAACAAAAGCAAAATCCAGTTTTCCTACCTTCCCTGTAGGCATTCTTTGTTGTCCAACATGAAATTATAGGGTAGAGAAAAAAAGGATCTTCTTGTCCTGTAATCTCTGGTCCAGTACCTAGATTGATGACCAAGTTAAATAAAATCCATAGGACATCTAATAATACAAGAATGGTATGATTTTTTCTTGAACTGCAGTTGAAGACCAGAAAACACCCCACTTTAGCCCATACTGTATGCCAGAGGTGGGCAAACTTTTTGGCCTGAGGGCCACATTGGGATTGCAAAACGGTATGGAGGGCCGGGTAGGGAAGGCTGTTCCTCCCCAAAGAGCCTGGCCCCCGCGCCCAATCTGCCCCCCCCCACTTCCTGCCCCATGACTGCCCCTCTCAGAACCCCTGACCCATCCAATCCCCCCCACCCGGTCCTTGTCTCCTGACCGCCCCCTCCTGGGACCCCCGCTCACTATCCCACCCTCCTGCTCCCTGTCCCCTGACAGCCTCGACCCCTATCCACACCCCTGCCCCCTGACAGCCCCCCCGGGACTCCCACCCCCTATCCAGCTGCCCTCTGCTCCTTGTCCCCTGACCACCCCTTCCCGAGACACCCCCCCAACTGCCCCCCGGGATCCCATCCCCTTATCCAACCCCCCCCCCCCGCTCCCTGTCCCTTGACTGCCCTCCTGACCCCATCTACATCCCTGCCCCCTGACAGGCCCCCCCCCAGGACTCCCACCCCCAACCCTCCCTGTTCCTCATCCCCTGACTGTCCCCCCAGAACCTCCACCCCATCCAACCGCTCCCTCCTCCCTGACTGCCTCCCAGGACCCTCCGCCCCCTTACCAGCAGCAGGAGCTGGCAGCTGCGACACACGGCCAGAGCCAGCTGTGCTCCCCATGCTGCCCAGCGGGAGTGGCGGGCCAGAGTGTGGCCTGCGTGGCGGCATGGCTGCAGGGGAGTGGGAACAGCGGGGGAGGGGCCGGGGACTAGGCTCCCCGGTCGGGAGCTCAGGGGCCAGGCAGGACGGTTCCCATAGGCCAAATGTGGCCCGTGGGCCGTAGTTTGCCCACATTTGGTGTATGCTATAAAGATTTCTCACTACTATCGCTACTTTTAGAATTCTTGTTCTTTTAACCTTTTCAGGAAAAGCAAGGGAAGTTATCTACAAACAGATGAAACAGACTAAATATTTTGAAGGCAATGTCTTTCAATGATCAACCCCGGTCACATTTCTCGAATATGAGAGTTACCCCATGGTAGTTCATAAAGACAAACAACTGTCACTCTTTTATAGATGACTATGACAGGGTGAACTCACCCCACACTGGACGGGGAAGGGTTAACGCCTCACTGTGGGTGGAGGTCACGTCCCTACTTGGTAAGCTCCAAGTGTAGCACCAGTATAAGAAGGAGCAGTGCAGCTCAGTCTGGGCTGACTGCTGGAGAGGAAGGCTGTGCTTTGCTGGCTCCTGCCCAGGAACAACTGGCGCCTCGGACCACGGAAGCCAGAGGGGCCGAGACCCAAGCAGACATCCAGCTACCTGTGGACACGCCAGGGAGATCTGAGCTACAGGGAGTTGCATCAGCCGAGGAACTTGGAGACCTGAAGATGCACAGACCACCACCACCACAAATATCATGGTAGGAAGTAGCCCAGGGGAACTAGCCATTGTCTCAATGATGGTCAGCGTGTTGCGGATGGATCCCTGCTGATGCAGCGGTGGACACACTCGCCACTGACAGATTGGGGCCCACACTCCCCAGTTGGCCAGGAGGCCACACAGCCCCACCCGGAGGCAAACCCAGGATATCTTTATTGACTTTAGTTGCTAGGCCTCACTGTCCTGTGAACCCAGGGAAAGTCTATGGACTCCAGCTCTTAGGCCTCACTGCCCTGCGAAGAAGGGCTACCTTACTGAATCAGCATGAGGCCCTATTGCCCTGTGGATAAGGGTGATTATATAGACTTCGGCCATGAGGCCTTACAGCCCTGCGGATAAGGGCAACTCGATTGAGTTTGACCCCTAGGACTCACTGTCCAGAGACAGAGGGCAACTCAAAGGATGGGATGAACTCACCCCGCACTGGATGGGGTCCCCCCCACTTCATCAAGATAACATTTTAGACAAAAGCAACCCAAGTTGAGCAACACCAGACCTCAGGCAAGATCTGATCAGGGTTGAGAGTATGGGCTGAGGAGTTTGTGGATTAAAGAAACAGGGGCTAAGAGTGTGAGTGTGTGAGAGAGAGAGAGAGAAAGAGAGAGAGCAGAAAGTCCACAGAAAGCTGGAGAAGCAGCTGTGAGCAGAACCCTGAAGGGAAGCAGAAAGACAGAGCTTCTTGGAGATGCACTGTGAGGGATTTTTGAGAAAAGAAACTCCCTACTGTTGTTTCCACTGTGTTCAGAAAAGCAGGATTATACATCAAAGAATATACCTGGTTTGTATCATCAATTTTTCCTCCTAATGGAACAGGTGCTAACATCTCAAGCCAAAAGAGCAACAATAGGTACTTATGTAGCCACCACTGCAATATCTCTGAGCACCTCACAATCTTCAATGTACTTATCTTCACAATACTTTTGTGGGGCAAAGCAGTGCTATTATTCCCACTTTATAAATGATGAACTGAGGCACAAAGAGAATAAGTGACTTGACCAAGGTCACACAGGAAGTCTGTGGCAGAGCAAAGAACTGAACATGGATCTCCCAACTCCCCAGCCAGTGCTCCACCACTGGACCATCTTTCCTCTCCTATATACATTATCTATGTTAATGATTATGCTATGCAATTTGCTGTTATAATAGCATGATTCAGGTAAATACTTTTCAAATCTATTTATTTTATGCTTAGCTGATTTAAGATACCCAATTCAATAATTCAAAGTTATATTTCAGGCTTTTTTTTTTACATATTGCATTAATGAATATTTTTGCTTTTTAAAAAAAAAAAAAAACATTGCCTGTATTTTCCATACACAAATACAAGCAGATAGCTATATAGCAAGACTGAGTGCAATTTTTCAGACATATCTTGCCAATACCTATAGACTACTTTCTGTCTTATTGAAGTACGCATATTTGACAGTAGTCTACATGAATATATTATGTACCTAAACCCAGAAAGGATCTACAAGGCAACCCCTTTCCTAGAAATAAAAAGGATAAAAATTAAATAAAACAGAGATAGGAATGTGGGGAAAGAACTGGCATAAGACCTAGATGCCATAATTACTATGACATGTATGTCTTTCATTCATGATCAGATATTGTATCTTTTCTAGTTGTTCCTGTTAGTTTCTCGCTCAGTGCCATGGTAGCTAGCTCTTTAAGCCAGCCGAGGAGGAAGCAGCATCTATTTTCATCATCTGGAAAAGATCCTTTTAGACATTAGAAAAGAGGATGCAACAATTTCTTGATGTTGATTATGAGCACTAACTCTTCTAATACAATAAACACATACAATCTGAGTGAACATGGAGAGTTAATACCCAGCACTGATGAAAGTGCTTTAAATATATTGCTTCAGTAATATACTATGTAGTTTTAGAAAGTGGCATAGGAAAAACTGGTTCTCTCTTGTCAAACACACCAAAGGGAAATGGAGACAAGATCAGCTTTGAATAAGCATTTTGGGGTCCAATAGTGGCTGCTTAAAATTTTAATTTGAGAAAATCTTCAAGAGAGGGAGAGCCTGAATTGTCCTTTGTGTTGAGGCAGATGGTTTCCAGGTTTCTAGTGAAAAAGGCACATTCAGTTCTTTTCCCAATTTCCCTCTTAGATTGTCATCAGTGGGATGCTTCACAGTGTAGATCCACTTACAAGAATTTCCCTCAGAGTGGTTTTTGTTACCATATTTGTTAATAATGAGCTCTAGCATAGAGCACACTGTGCTAGATGATCTAACTGTATTCATTAGGCTAGCTGTTAGCTGGGCATCTAGCATTTGTTATAAATGCAGTCAACAGGAGACTTGCCTTTTGCTTTGTGTTATGTCTTTTATTCTGAATATCCGTTTTCCTAACCAAAGATTTGTAAATGTTCCTTTACCTTAAACTTTTCTGATTTAGATTTTGTGTTTATTCATTTAAATTTTGCAGATACACCTGCATAACCAAGCACCACACTTTAGTAGCACTTTGGCTATTGAGTACTGCACATCGAATTGTTGACAAAATGCAGTCTTCTTTAACATGGTACAGTATCTTATTAAATTAGCTACTTAATTTGAATTTAACTTGCATACCTCATTAGAATTCATAAGGACAGAAAAGGATTGAGAGATGAAGAAACAAATCTTCAAATAAGGCTGAAATATGTATTCTATTTAAGGATTGTGAAAGAGAATGACCACATCGCACCTTTAAGCAGGGTGGGTGGGTATTTGGCTGGTTGGCCGAATGAAGAGAACTGTGCTTTAATTGGTGGGGAGGGAAGACGAAAACTGCTGCAAAAAGGGTCAGCGTGGTCACTGATTCTTCCCGTGGGAATGAAGGATTTAAAAGGGGCAGCTCTGTGCCTAAATCCTCCTCTTTACACAGAGCAGGCTGAGGTACATCACAGTTAACATTCTGAGGAATCTAAGTGGCCTTGCTCAAAGCAGCATTCTTAATAGCAATTTTGGTGCTTTCGGGATCAGCGAGCGAATGCCTGGGTTCTGTAGGGCACTGCGGGGGGAGAGGGAAGAAGGGGCTTGGAATTGTGTGATGTACACTGTCAGGGACAAGTAGGAATATTAAACTTGCGATGGTCAACAACTGATCAAGGAGGCTGGGGAGCATCTGTTATCTTCCAGAAAAGCTGTTTTTCCCAGCAGTGGTACAGCTGGGTATGGGGGCACAGGCAAGTCTGGCAATTGGGCGTTGGCATTCAGACACATACAATACGTGTGTGCAACTTTGGGTGGTGAGTCAATATTAACGTGTTGTGATTTCATTCCAGATGTTGGAAGACCAGCCATGGAGGCGGTGGTGTGGATCTGTGGGCACAGGATTGGTGGGTTTTTTTGGGGGAGGCGGGGGTTTAAGCACATGGGCGGACCAGGGTCCAGTGACAGGGTGAGCCTGCGTTGGCATGGAAGGAGAAGCATGTTATTGGGCCAGCTGATGCCACTGCTGTGCGCCGTAGGGGCCCATCAGTAGTCACCAACATGATGTGGCACACCTTGGGAAACATTATTTGGGAATGTGTAAAGGGGTTCAATTACTGCCCAGAACAAGAAGGGACTTGATGCAGACCTGTGTTGTTGAACATGCATTAACACAGGGTCTGGCTGGGAGCCATGGGGCACCACCTCGTGGATAAGGCATGACAGATACGAAGAGGGGGTTGGGCAAATTCCTTGGGTTCATAAAAAGCTCATCACTTTGGACATCCTGAGGGCACCACATTATTCAGGGAGGATGGAGTTCACCTGTAAAGCTTTGGAACCCATTTGTTTTGGCTGAGGCAGTAAGAGATGTCTGGGAACCTGACTGGGTTTGAGGTGCAGGGGAGGCAGGCAAGCTAATTGCTGGCACCTCCTTGTGGCGGATGTCCAGTGCAGGTACTCCATAGGAAAGGTATATAGTGACCAGATAAATGGCTTGGAAAAGGACTTAAAAAGAGGGTTTGTTAAAAGGAACTAACGGGGGGCGGTTGGGAACTTCTATGATTGCTATAACAGGGAGCCAACCCCCTATTTTTATAGTCCACCTTAACCCTGTAACGAAGGGGGTGGATGGTAAGGTCCTGGCAATGGATTTGCTGGAGGGACCTGGCTGGAAAAAGAGGGGGAGCTGGTAGAAGTCCCTCTGGTAATTACAGAATAAACCTAGGGTTACACTTTTATCTGCCGGGAAGTCCCAGACATCTAATAATACAGTTGCGGCCTGATTAAACCCATGTCAAATGTCTCCTGTCCTTCTTTCGATATAGCTGGACAAATAACCCTTCCTTATCTGATCCAACGTAAGGAGCAGCTAAACATTTCAATTGTTATTATTATGAATTATTTATGTATTTGTATGGCTCCACTCTGCTAGGTGATATACAAACACAGAAAAAAAGACAATGACCAAAGAGTCACATGTGACTAAAAATTCGTGATTGTAGTTCACTAATAGACTCTGAAAGACTAGACTTTTAAAATTTAGTATTTTTATGGGTTGGGTCAATTATATTTACTCAAACTTACTGCTGCAGGCACTCCTGCAGGAACTGTAAGTTCAGAATGGCCATAAATCATTGGATTCTCAAACTAGCTTGCTCTGAAAAAAAATCAAAGGCAGTCTGAACAGCTTGAGGAGGTAGGATATAGCATAGAGCCCCAATACAACTGATAGAGCTTTTAAGCTTGTTAGTGTTTGCTTGAATGCAGCAATCATGGTTGTTAATGAGGAATGAGATATTACCATTGAAAGGAAGGAAAGACTTGGTGAAAACAAATGCCATATGTTACTGCCAACCTAAATGAAACAACAGAAATCATATATTTGGCTGGTTATATTGTGTCCCTCATTTTCCCTCTTAAAAAACAGCCAAAGAACACATGAGTACTTATTCTGCAAAACCATTCTTGAATGCAAACCATGAGAAACAGTAGAGAGAGAAGGTAAAAAATACTTTGCTAAAACATCTACCTGGTCTTGTCAGTTTGAGGAGGTTTGATTCCAGAGCTGCTAGGTTCTCAGCTGCTTTTTCAACTGCAGCAGCTTGGGACTTCTTTTTATTGTAAGGACTCTAAGAATGGGAAGTTATAAATTATTAATACTTAGAATTTATGTAGCTGTAGACAGCGGGTCAATGGCAGAGCCAGGAATAAATCCCGAGTCTCTTAATTCCCTGTTTGGTGTCCTAATCAATATTTGTTATTTATGTTTTTAATGTAATTTTTTCCAGTGACAACTTCAGATATGAAATAAACTCCACGTAAATTGTGATTTACAGATATCAACTTTCTGTACATTGAATTATTTGGATATAATGAAACTAAATCAAAAGAGAAAGTTAAAATGGCTTAGGATCTTGCCAGAGCTGTAATTTTTTAAAACATATTTAGGGGGAAATCCACTTAAAAATGCTTACAATGTGTCTGTTGCAGCTATGAGATGGTTCCCTATAGTTTGTGAAGATGGGCTTTTGCCACTTCTGAGAAGTGTTTTTATAAGGCGGAGGGAGTGACCCCTTTGGAACTAGCTGTCCCCAGTTCTCTCCTTAGCTAACAGATCCACTTCAGAGCTCAGTTAGAAAGTAGTTGCTTTGAGTTGTGTATTTCTTTCCTGTCTGAATGACATTCAGTCATCTCAAGAATAACTTATTCCCTTAATTAGGGCACTGAAGCGGCTAACTGACGTTCTGTAATTCTCACAGTGTCATGGACAGAAGATTGAATGATATATTTCATTTGGGTGGGATGAGCTAACTGCTCCACTCCCAGTAAGGGAGAAATCTAAATATTAGTCAGATTACAACTCCCATGAAATGCCTTGCACTCACCACTTGGTGAAGGGAGGCAGAGCATTGGAGAGGTCTGTTTGCGGAGCATCATTGAAACTGTAGTCCTACTAGGGAGCCCAGTGAGGAGAATGGGGACCTAAGGCAATTAAACTATAATTCACAAATCACCAGAACAGCATGTTTGAATAGAAATACTTCAGATTTTAGACAAAATATTTTGGTTTTTGGACAAAAATCAGAAACTTTTAGGATTCTGGACATTTGATTTTTTCGGAAAAACTGCTGGGAGAAGCCAGCCAGAAACTCAGTCAGCAATAGCAGAGGGGGGGAAAAGCTGTATCAGGGACCTGGTGACTCTGATGTTATCTTTGTACACATGGTTTGTACAACTTTCTCGCTGGACATTCTTTCCCCTATCCTGATTGGCTGTTTGCTTCCACTTCCTCCAACCTCCTTCTTCAGGCTCTTTATTTCAGCCTGACTTCACCTGCCCTCCATAACCCTCATCCTTCCCCCTCCTTTTAATGTCCCATCTACTTTCCTTATCTCTCTTTTCAGCTAATCCCCTTCCCCCCTCCCCACCACCAAATTAAACAGGCAAAAAAAATAAAATAAGAGAAACAAACAAAAAGTTGTGGAACTAACAGGACAGTTGCCTGTATATTGCATCTGTTCCCTCCAACCTTTTGACTATCTTCTCTATTTAGGTTGTAAGCTCTTCAGAGCTGGGACTGTCTCTTATTCTATGTTTGTACAGTACCAAGCATAACAGGGTCCCAGTCTTTGCTGGGATCCCCAGGCTCTAGTGCAATACTACTACTACTAACAGGATGTAGCTACAAATGAGGGAATATCCCTCAAATAGGAAACATCAATTGCAGAGGCTAATTCGGGCTGACCTGAACATTTATGGTACCAATTGCTGTTATGTTCAGTAGGATTTTTTTCAGTGGGCAGTAAGTATTAAAAAAAGCCCTCTCTCCTTAGCTCTTAAATATCACAGTCCAAGGGTAGAGAGCTGTGGTCCACAGATTTGAGTCAGCACTTTTCATACCATCCGTGACTGACCTGGAGATGCTTTGTCATAACTTATGAATACTCTATGTTGTCATGCTTATTTGTCAGGGAGGGGTTCTATAGGACTATAATGGTTTAATACAACATGAGGCTGTCAGCAAGGGAAAGAATGGCTCAGAATGCCACCTTTCCACAAACAATTGAGAGTTGTTAAAGGGCAATGCATTTTGCCACCTATTTAGTCAGCTACAAAATAGTTTATATCAGGACAAAATAAGCCTTCAAACACAGGAGATCAAAAGATGTCTGGCAGATTTTAAAAGGAATGCTCTTTAACAGAGGGCAGCTATTTGGGGGAACCAGGCAGAGACAAAAGCACCCGCTGGAATCTCTGAAGATGCTTGACCTTCCTACACTACTATCAGAGGTAGTAAGCCTGTAGGTAAAAAAGACGTGTGTAGACTGTTGTTTTAAAATCCTTTTCTCTAAATCCTTTGTTCCTACTGATAAACAGATTTTTTAAATCCGAAGTACTGTCTGGTCACAGACTCCTGAAGGGGAGCAAAACAAGTACCTAAACTCAGTCAGTCCCATAGGATAAGCACAATTGATACACAGGGTACTGTACCCAAGGGCCCAGTGGGAAAGTGGAATTGCAAAACCCTGGAACAGATGAAGGCACAAGGCCTAAGACTTGATGGGGTGCTCTGAGAGAGACCAAAAATGGGACATAGGTGCAGCTAGCCATTTAACTGTGACACCATCTTCTTCCCTCCCGAGAAGGGCTTTAAATCATCGCCTTCAGGAGTGAGAGACAAAGGGAGGAGCAATGGTATATTTTATTTCTCTTTAAGGAAGGATGATAGGAGCCCACCCCTCTAGAGGACCATGAACATGACTGATGATTGCAAGGCTCACTCCAGCCTTCCAGATCCATTGAAGTACTGAGACTGCATGATAACCTCAAGGGAGGGCATATCCAGAGTCAATCCCTGTGTTATTCTCTTGCAGCCCCAGGCAGAAATGCACTCAAGCCTGAGAGGAATGAGGTGGTCTGTGGGGAAGGAAGGTGCCATCAACAGCACCTCTGAAGATGTGCAGCAGCAGCAATGAGAAAGCTACGTTTCTCCAGTTCAATATACTTGGGATAATACTTTTTCAGAGTTTCTTTAGCTCAGCAGTTTCACCAGTTATTTATTTCTCTGTCATCTATAGTGTTTCTGAAGACATGATATGAAGTGCAGTATTCAACTATGAAAATTGTTTGATTAAAATAAATTTCAACTTTCCATGGATGTAAGTGATCTTCTATGTGATCTCTGATATGTTAAAGAATGTTGTATGTCTTTAAATTTCTTACACTATCTCATATCAGCAATGTTTTGATGGAATGCTATTATGCAACATCCTACTTATAGAAAAGAAAGGGAAAATGAAAAAAAGATTACCTCATCTTCTGTTTCTGTGTCAATTTGCATTTCTTCAATACTACTGAATTTAGACTGTCCACGGGATGTTTGTGAAGAATCCAACAACTTTTTCCCATAGTTAATAATAATTAATGCTAGTTCATATTCTTTCCATGAACGCAGTACCTGTTAAACATCTATTAATTAATTTTTTTCTTTTACATAACATTTAAATTTTTCCTTCATTGTTTATAACTGGGAAATATATTAATATTATAGCGATATTAGCCAATGACTAAAACTCTGCAAGCAGGGCCGGCTCCAGGATTTTGGCCGCCCCAAGCAGCCAAACAAACAAAAAAAAAGCCACGATCGCGATCTGCAGTGGCAATTCAGCGGGAGGTCCTTCACTCAGAGCAGGAGTGAGGGACCTTCTGCCGAATTGCCGCCGAACAGCTGGACGTGCCGCCCCTCTCCGAAGTGGCCGCCCCAAGCACCTGCTTGGTAAGCTGGTGCCTGGAGCCGGCCCTGTCCGCAAGTAATAATAAAGTACAGTGCAATAATATCAAAGTTTATTGATGAGGAATTATAAGCTTGAATAATTTAGATTGGAATTTTCAAATCTTCCTGTCCAAGTGCCTAAATCTGTAGTTATGAATCTTAGTTTATACATGTAGATTTTCAAAGCTGTAGTAGGCACATTGCTGCTTTGAAAATCTGATTTGATATTTACACACTAACCCTTTTCTTCCATTAGTAGGTGTTGTCTGCATTCCCCAGAGACAGTATCTTCTTCACAAGTACCTAACAACTTAGGTATGCCCTGAATTGGTCTAACTTTTCAGCAACCTGCTCTGGCTAGGTGCCTTCCCACCTACTTTAAAAATACTCTATTGTGCACTTAACCTCTTGACCAGGCCCATAATTCAAAATACGAGGTGCATCACCCATCCACCCCAAATGTTCAAGAGCCTTGCAGGCACTTTAAATCAAATGTTGACAATTCGTTGTATGCCTATGTTCCACTTCAAGATTTAATTAGGCTCCTCTGTCCCTATTAAGGCACATAAAATGCATAAAAAATTCTAGCCATAGTTCCAGTTTCTGTTTACTAAACCAACACTTTCAAACTAGGGTACCTAAAGTTAGGCTCTTAAACTCTTATGTAGGAATCTAAATAAAGTAAGTGGCCTAATATTCAAATGTGCTGAGCAGCTGCAGCTCCACTGAAGTAAATAAAGAACTTCAGGTGCATAGCAACTCTGAAAATCAGGTCACTTATTTATGTTCCTGAATATGGATGTAGGTGAATGACCGGAGGCTCTTACATTTGTAAATTTTGGGCTATTATTTATTAGAAAATAAGGTGAGTTAGGCTTAATGTCAGAAATGACTTATTCACCCAGGGGGCTATAGGTATGTAAAACTGTTTACCTTCCATCATAGTGGGACCAGAAGGTAGACTAGTGGCAATTTCCACACTAAGTTTTCTAAAAGAACGAGGAGTATTTGTGGCACCTTAAAGACTAACAAATTTATTTGGGCATAAACTTTCGTGGGCTAAAACCCACTTCAACAGATGCATGCAGTGGAAAATACAGTAGGAAGATATAGACATACACACACAGAGAATATGAAAAAATGGGGGTTGCCATACCAACTCTAACGAGACTAATCAATTAAGGTGGGTTATTATCAGCAGAAGAAAAAAATGTTTACAGTGATAATCAGGATGGCCCATTTCAAACAGTTGACAAGAAGGTGAGAGTAACAGTAGGGGAAAAATTAGCAAGGGGAAATAGTTTTTAGTTTGTGTAATGACCCATCCACTCCCAGTCTTTATTCAAGCCTAATTTAACGGTGTCAGTTTGCAAATTAATTCCAGTTCTGCAGTTTCTCGTTGGAGTCTGTTTTTGACGTTTTTTTGTTGAAGAATTGCAACTTTTAGGTCTGTAACTGAGTGTCCAGGGGGGTTGAAATGTTCTCCAACTGGTTTTTGAACATTATAATTCTTGATGTCTGATTTGTGTCCATTTATTCTTTTGCATAGAGACTGTCTGGTCTGGCCAATGTAGATGGCAGAGGGGCATTACTGGCACATGAGGGCATATATCCACACAAGAGAGCCACTTCCTGGACACTACAGTGCTAATAAGCGATGGTCTCATAAACACCATCCTATACCGGAAATCCGCTGACCGCTATGCTTACCTACATGCCTCCAGCTTTCATCCAGACCACATCACACGATCTACTGTTTACAGCCAAGCTCTAATATACAACCACATTCGCTCCAATCCCTTAGACAGAAACGAACACCTCTAAGATCCCTCTCAAGCATTCTTAAAACTACAATACCCACCTGCTGAAGTGAAGAAGCAGATTGACAGAGCCTGAAGAATACCCAGAAGTCACCTACTACAGGACAGGCCCAACAAAGAAAGTAACAGAACACCACTAGCCATCACCTTCAGCCCCCAACTAAAACCTCTCCAGCTCATCATCAAGGATCTACAACCTATCCTGAAGGATGATCCCTCACTCTCACAGATCTTGGGAGACAGGCCAGTCCTCACTTAGACAGCCCCCCAGCCTGAAGCAAATACTCATCAGTAACCACACAGCACACAACAAAAACACTAACCCAGGAACCTATCCTTGCAACAAAGCCCATTGCCAACTCTGTCTATATATCTATTCAAGGGACACTATCATAGGACCTAATCACATCATCAGGGGCTCGTTCACCTACACATCTACCAATGTGATATATGCCATCATGTGCCAGCAATGCCCTCCTGCCATGTACATTGGCCAAACTGGACAGTCTCTATGCAAAAGAATAAATGGACACAAATCGGACGTCAAGAATTATAACATTCAAAAACCAGTCAGAGAACACTTCAACCTCCCTGGACACTCAATTACAGACCTAAAAGTTGCAATTCTTCAACAACAAAAAACTTCAAAAACAGACTCCAACGAGAAACTGCAGACCTGGAATTAATATGCAAACTGGACACCATTAAATTAGGCTTGAATAAAGACTGGGAGTGGATGGGTCATTACACAAACTAAAAACTATTTCCCCTTGCTAATTTTCCCCCTACTGTTACTCATACCTTCTTGTCAACTGTTTGAAATGGGCCATCCTGATTATCATTACAAACATTTTTTTCTCCTGCTGATAATAACCCACCTTAATTGATTAGTCTTGTTAGAGTTGGTATGGCAACCCCTATTTTTTCATGTTCTCTGTGTCTATATATCTTCCTACTGTATTTTCCACTGCATGCATTTGATGAAGTGGGGTTTAGCCCACAAAAGCTTATACCCAAATAAATTTGTTAGTCTCTAAGGTGCCACAAGTACTCCTCGTTCTTTTTGCTGATACGGACTAACACGGCTACCAGTCTGAAACTAAGTTTTCTGTTAATAGTAAGGCACTAAAAGTCATCTCTGTTGGATTAGATAAGGATATTTCACACTATAAAAATAAGCACTCCGTTTTATGACCTATTGTACCACAACTAAGATATTTTTTATTTCTAACATGTAGTCCAATAAAGAATAAAATGTAAAGTTTGTGAAATCTAAGTATCGCAAAGTACAAATGAAAATGAGGTCACTGATTTCATCCAGTAAGTAACAAATAAATAATAATCTATGCCCTGAACAAACTACTTAATAAAGTAAAATAAAACTTAAAAAATAAACAGTATTACTAAAATGTGCTGATTCAAATCATGTCTGTAAATGGTTTTTATACCACTATTTCTCACTTTAGGCTTTTATTCAAGAGCGCCAAACTTTTCTTAAGGTCAGATCAGTAAGATGAAGGTTTGTCTAATTTTTTCATGTTATCTACTGAGCCTTAAGTCTACAGTCCTAAACACAATAAAGTAAATACCTGTGCTGTATAAAAGGAGGAGCAAGCTATCATATGCTGAATACTCTCATAACAACCTGTCTGTTTCCTCTGTAAAGTAGAACTGGGGACTTCTTGCAGGACTGTTAGACACTTGATGAGGATCTGAAAGTACAAGGATTACAATATGAAGCCCTAAATCTGAAAAGATTTTCCAGGGTCAGTGCCTAGCAGCATATCATCTTGTTATACTTGACTGTAAAACTTAAAAAAAATTTACTGAATACACAGGGTGAGATCCTAGCCCCATTGATACCAATAGTAAATGTGACCAAACTTTCACTCAAACTCTGCCTAAGGTAATAGATATAAAAGTTATAGATACATTATAGGTCTTTTTGCTGTTTTAATTAGTCAGAAATAAAATAATTTATGATGTAGTATGAGCTAACACTCTGAGATAGATCTGTTGCAAATGGTTTTGAGCTGGTCAGAAATTTTAAAGAAAAACAAATTTTCTCATAATTATTTTTGTTTTCCAGTCAGCTCTATGGATTCCACCCACCCCCAACTTGTTTAACAGATATGAAAAGTGCATATTACTAAATTACTGTCCATTAGAATAAGGATCTGAACACGGAAGCCATTATTCAATAGGCTGGTTGTGCATTTTGTATGATATCACAGCCAATGACTACCCAACTGAGACATTATCATTAGACAGATACAGTATGTGAACAGAATCCCTCTGCCTTTTCCCAGTTGCTCTCATCCCCTCTCTGGTTTTAACACAGCAATTATGCTAGCTGTTTTAAGTTATTTAGCTCAGTCTAACCATAAACTGGATGGTTTATTTCTTGATCACGAGTCTTTGGATGCTGTCAACAATATGTTTAACTGAATCCTTGAGGAAACTAAATAGTTTTATGCCAAACACAGAAATGGAGAGAAGGGGCTCAAGTAGTCATTCAGTTTTCATTTGGAAGATGCCTGCTTTTAGAAAGGAGCTTTGTTTTTAAAAGAAAACATATCTCCATTGAAAACAGAAAGTGAATTATCAAGACACCATGGGACAAAGTTCTAGCTTAAAGAGAGAAGATGACTAGGATATCAGAGTCAAGCACTGAAACAACTGGCAAATACGCTCTCTTTTCCCTCAACACTACTGTTTGTAAATGGAATATAGTTAGAGGTAATGGCCCAGTGGTTTAAATCCGCCACAGTACCCAATGAACTCAATGGAATTACTCTGAATTTACACTAGCATATCTGAGAAAAGAATGTAGATTCATGGATTTTAAGCCTGACAGTACTTGACATGCATAGAATAAATACGTTGTTTGTTGTGAAGTTATCAAAAGCATTAAAAATTCTGCTCTCAATAAGCTCCTAAGAACACACATCCCACAAGTTTCGTTCACCTTCTGCCTACTTCATTATATATTAATTTTTAAATTCAGAAGATTTGTAGGCAAGCTGCCTCTCTTTTAAATGTTCTTACCTGAACTACTGGCACTGAAGCAATCTTATGATAGATAATCGGAGCAAGGAGACCATAACATTGAACAACAGATTGCAGGGCATAATTTGCATCATTTAACCAATTACTGAGTTCGATCGCCACTACCATTCTCTCACATTCAGCTAGTCTAGCAACCTGTAAATGAACAAATATTTTTTCATTCAGATGTAAATTCTGTTGTTTAAATTACTTATCTCAGAGGATGGAAGAAGAAAGATATTTTGTGTCTTAAGCAGCAGTATAATTGCTAGGATGTAGGATGTCTGAATTTGAAATAATCATTACAGTGATCCCTGCTAGAAGTATATAAGGGAAAGTAGCATTGTTCATGACTCCAAAGGTAGACTGTGACTTTGAACTAATTGTATCCTTTGACTATACGCCTACAAAGCCTGGGACTCAACCTCAGTTGCTTTTTTACTGAGCAAGGAAAGAGGCTGTGGCACCAAAAAAAAAAAACTTAGCAAAGTAGAAATTTCACATGCTAATCGCTCACATTTAATTGATGGGAAGGTATCAACTCCTTTCTCGACCTGACATTTTAGGTCCCAATTCTGCAGTTCTTGCTCGTGTGTGCAGATCCAGTGAAGTCATTGATATGCAGAGGTGAAAGTAAGCCGGTACGGTACGGCATACCGGCAAGAGCCAGTACACCGCCAACCATAGTGGCAGGGAGCAGCTTTCCCCGGCCAGCGATTTAAAGATCCTGGGGCTCCTGGCAGCAGCCAGAGCCCCGGGCCCTTTAAATCGCTGTCAGAGCCCTGCTGCTGGAGCCCCAGGGTAGCGGCGGCAGCTGGGAGCCCCTGGGGCTCCGTCAGGGATTTAAAGGGCCCGGAGCTCTGCTGCAGTAGCGACGGCTGGAGCCCCAGGCCCTTTAAATTGCCACCAAAGCCCCGGGGCTCCGTCAGTGATTTAAAGGGCCCAGAGTCCAAGCCCCGCTGCCTGAGCTACCGCAGAGGAGCCATGGGCCCTTTAAATTGCCACCCGAGCCCTGGAGCTCCCGGCCGCCTCTGCAGTACCGCTACCATGGGGCTCTGGCAGTGATTTATAGGGCCTGGGGCTCCAAGCCGCTGCTACCGCAGCCAGAGCCCTGGGCCTTTTAAATCTCAATTTAAAGGGCCCGGGGATTTAAAGGCCCTGCCTCTTCCGGTTGAGGCCCCACCCCTTGCTCAGGACCCTGGCGTACTGGTAAGTCCTTTAAGTTACTTTCACCTCTGTTGATATGCCTCACATGAGTAGGGGCTACAGGATTGGGTCCTTAGACAAAAGAAGTGCAATGGGATCTGGAACAGAAATGGAGTGAAAGTTGAATTGATATACCTTTGCATTGCTATCTTCAAGAAATATGATATCACTCTTTTTGGGAGTAAGAGAGGCAAGAAAGAACTCAGGCTAGTATGCCAAAGGTATCCTATTACAAGTTTAATATTAAAGAAAAAATACAAGTCAAGTCACAAAAACATTTATAAAGAAAAAATTCTAGCAACATCAGAGTAGCACAAAATTAACAATGATTTTTTTTTGCCTCTTTTTTAGGACTTGATCCAGACCCCAATGCAGTCCTTCCGTTGGCTTCAGTGTGCTTTGCCCCTTAATGAGGGAATAATCTAGAAACAGCCCTTTTACCAAAGATATAAAAATATCAGCAATTGTTAACAGACCTTAAAAACACAGAAGATTGTACTTTGATGGATACCATGTTAATGAAGAATGAGATACACTGCAGTTACAGTTAATACACCTCTAATATAACGCAACCCGATATAACACGAATTCGGATATAACGCGGTAAAGCAGTGCTCCGGGGGGGGGGGGGGGGCGGGGCTGCGCACTCCGGTGGATCACAGCAAGTTTGATATAACGCCGTTTCACCTATAACGCGGTAAGATTTTTTGGCTCCCGAGGACAGCGTTATATCGAGGTACAGGTGTACATTGTAAAATATACCGGGGAATTTTGAGATGCAACTGGTCAATTCAAAAGGTAAGCTCAAACCCAACATTAGTTTTAAGCCAAACATACTTGTCCATTGTACAGTATCTCTTTGGAACAAATGGAATCACAGAAGAGTGCTCCTTCCTTAACATTAATCTCATTAATAATAAAAATGCTCCTAAGAAAGAGGTGCAAGAGGATTGGAGAAGTCTGAGATACAGCATCAAGACATAATCTACAAAATAGAAAAAAGGGAAAATAATGGTAAAAGTACATAATTACGATATAGACATTCCACATATAAACTGCATAATTTGTGAAAGTACAAATTCTAATTATAACATCATAAATCAAAAGGATTAATACAGCTGCTGCTGCTGCAAATGAGATTAATTTCACTTAACGCTGCCCAGTGATGTCAGCATTGGACTAGGAGGGAAAAGTCTCCTGCTTTGGTCTGTGCTGGGTAGCTAGTAACCCAGGATGGCTTTTCTCATTGTTCCTCCTTTTAACATAGTGATGCTACTGTATTGTCATCTTTTGACAACTTGGAAGTATTTCAAGGATGTAACAGGCTATTTACTTTTTAATAGGTTTCTTCTTCTACGGCTGATTATTATTATTATTATTTTGTGTTGTGGTAGCACCTAAAGCAGGGGTGGGCAAACTTTTTGGTCCGAGGGCCACATCTGGGTATGGAAATTGTATGGCAGGCCATGAATGCTCACAAAATTGGGGCTGAGGTGTAGGAGGGGGTGAGAGCTCTAGTTGGGGGGTGCGGGTTCTGGGGTGGAACCAGAAAAGAGGAGTTCAGGGTGCAGGAGGAGGCTCCGGGCTGGGGAAGGGGGTCGGAGTGCAGGGGGAGAGGGCTCTGGCTGGAGGTGCAGGCTCTGAGGTGGGGCTGGGGATGAGGGATTTGGGGTGTAGGACGGTGCTCCAGGCTGGAGTGCAGGAGTGGGGCAAGCCAGACCCCACTCACCAGCGGAAGCTCGAGGGTCGGATTAAATGTGGCCCATGGGCCATAGTCTGCCCACCCCTGGCCTAAAGGCTCTATTCAGGGATCGGGGCCCCACTGTGCTAGCCATTGTACATACATGCACAATTAAACCACTGTTCCTACACGAAAGAGTTAATTGAGTATTTTCCTTTTTCTTAAAAAAACAGGAGTACTTGTGGCACCTTAGAGACTAACAAATTTATTTGAGCATAAGCTTTCATGGGCTACAGCCCACTTCATCGGATGCATAGAATGGAACACACAGAAAGAAGATATTTATACATACAGAGAACATGAAAAGGTGGAAGTAGCCATGACAACTGTAAGAGGCCAATCAACTGAGATGAGCTATCATCAGCAGGAGGAAAAAAAAACTTTTCAAGTGATAATCGAGATGACCCATAGAAGGTGTGAGGAGAACTTAACATGGGGAAATAGATTCAATTAGTGTAATGACCCAACCATTCCCAGTCTCTGTTTAAACCTAAGTTAATTGTATCTAATTTGCATATTAATTCAAGTTCAGCAGTCTCTCTTTGGAGTCTGTTTTTGAAGTTTTTTTGTTGCAAAATTGCCACCTTCAAGTCTGTCACTGAGTGGTTAGAGAGGTTGACGTGTTCTCTCACAGGTTTTTGAATGTTATGATTCCTGATGTCAGATTTGTGTCCATTTATTCTTTTGCATAGAGATTGTCCGGTTTGGCCAATGTATATGGCAGAGGGGCATTGCTGGCACATGATGGCATATATCACGTTGGTAGATGTGCAGGTGAAGGTGGCAATTGGCATTGCTACTTCAATAATATTTTGTATACCTTTCTAATTTCCCTAATTTATAGCATTGTTTCCTTTATAGAAATCAACTACAATACTACAATGACTCCCATCTTGCTATGGAAGTGGGAATGTATTAAGATTACAATATGAAGAAGGAAGAGCAATATATGTTTTTAGAAAAAGATTTTTATTTTTCTTAATATCCTCTATGCTCTGAATTCTTGTCATTAGACTTTTAATGTTCTAGGTTGTTTCTGGCAAAACTGAAACTTATGAATATTTTATTTATACTTTATTTCAATAGTGATGCCAAAGTCTTCCAATTAACACAATAATACCAAAAAGAAGCTCAGTTAAAAGAAGATGAGGATGTATACTAGATGTTTTGGATAAATGTTCGTTAATCTATCAACAGTCGACATACATTTGATTGTATATTGATTTATTTTTGGATATTACTTTATACATCAAAATGCAATCTATCTTTTCCTCTTATCTTTTCATTACAGGTTTGCTTGCTTTTGTGACTGTACCTATGGTGTTTTAATGGACTGTTGAGTTAAAACTCTTGTAATTATGAAAACCTTAAAATACTTATTTCCGTGTTTTCCTTTATCACAATTATATAGTTTGAATTTTATTTATTTATAGGTAGCATAATTTTTAAAGGATTACTCCTAAAGTATCTTAGTACATTAAAAATGTATTGCCAAATTACTGAATTAGTCAAAAACAATTTGCAAATATCCACTCATTTTGAGTGCCCCATTTGACACCAGAGACTTGGCTTTCAGCATTTCTTGAGCCCCTGTTGCTCCCATTGATTTCAATTGGAATTCTAGGTGCTCATACCTAAGGCTACGATTTTGTCATGGAGGTCACAGAAGTCACAGAATCCGTGATTTCCAAAGACCGCCATGACTTCAGCCCCAGCGGCTGGGCGCTGCAGGGTTCCGCTGCCTCCCGCAGCGGCAGAGAGCTGTGAGGCAGCAGGCCCCCAAGCTCCAAGCCTCCGTAGGCAGCAGGAATACGCTGCAGCTCCCCACTGCAGCAGTGGCAGGGGGATCCTCGCAGCTCCCTGCCACGATGGCGGGGCAGAGAGACCGCCACAGCTCCCCGCTGCTGCAGCAGGGGAGGGGGACCTCCATAGCCTCTGGCCACTCCAAGGAGCAGAGGGACCCCTGCAGCTTCCCACTGTGGCGGTGGCAGGGGGATCCCTGCAGCTCTGAGCCCCCACAGGTGCTGGAGGCCCCAGAGCTCCCAGCCACTCCTGCAGCTGCCCAGCCCCTTCCCATTTTATCATGGATATTTTTAGTAAAAGTCAGGGGGCTTCCATGAATTTTTCTTTATTGCCCGTGACCTGTCCGTGACTTTTACTAAAAACATCCATGACAAAATCTTAACCTTATTAATGATCTGGAGGATGGTGTGGACTGCACTCTCAGCAAGTTTGCAGATGACACTAAACTAGGAGGCGTAGTAGATACACTAGAAGGTAGGGATCGGATACAGAGGGACCTAGACAAATTAGAGGATTGGGCCGAAAAAAACCTGATGAGGTTCAACAAGGACAAGTACAGAGTCCTGCACTTAGGACGGAAGAATCCCATGCACTGCTACAGACTAGGGACCGAATGGCTAGGTAGCAGTTCTGCAGAAAAGGACCTAGGGGTCACAGTGGACGAGAAGCTGGATATGAGTCAACAGTGTGCTCTTGTTGCCAAGAAGGCTAACGGCATTTTGGGCTGTATAAGTAGGGGCATTGCCAGCAGATCGAGGAACGTGATCGTTCCCCTTTATTCGACATTGGTGAGGCCTCATCTGGAATACTGTGTCCAGTTTTGGTCCCCACACTACAAGAAGGATGTGGAAAAATTGGAAAGAGTCCAGCGGAGGGCAACAAAAATGATTGGGGGGGGAGCACATGACTTATGAGGAGAGGCTGAGGGAACTGGGATTGTTTAGTCTCCAGAAGAGAAGAATGAGGGGGGATTTGATAGCAGCCTTCAACTACCTGAAGGGGGGTTCCAAAGAGGATGGAGCTCGGCTGTTCTCAGTGGTGGCAGATGACAGAACAAGGAGCAATGGTCTCAAGTTGCAGTGGGGGAGGTCCAGGTTGGATATCAGGAAAAACTATTTCACTAGGAGGGTGGTGAAACACTGGAATGCGTTACCTAAGGAGGTGGTGGAGTCTCCTTCCTTGGAGGTTTTTAAGGCCCGGCTTGACAAAGCCCTGGCTGGGATGATTTAGCTGGGAATTGGTCCTGCTTTGAGCAGGGGGTTGGACTAGATGACCTCTTGAGGTCCCTTCCAACTCTGATATTCTATGATTCTATGATTCTATGAACCTTACTCATACCTCTGGATGTCTAGATCCAGGTGCCTCATGCTTGGCATCAGAAAATGAGACAAACAAAATTAATGAACATTTCCTAAAAATTTAACCTGTCCTGACTGAGAAAACACCGTTACAAAGGAAAAACATGCAAATGTTAGAGATACTATTTATAATGAAAACTCTGTGCTAATTTCATGACAATATATATTTTTGTATGACAAAGTTAACAATCATGATTTATTTTTAGAGCACCTTTCATGCTAGGAGTATCAGCACAATTCCACAGCTTGTTACTCTACAAAATAAAATGGTACACATTTACAGCTGACTGCTATTTAAAAATCATTTTTGCCAATTACCTGTTCTGAGATATAGTCAAATTATTGCTTGCAGAAATAACTGCTGGATCAGCAGATGGTGTTGAAGGAGCCAAGACAAAATAGTCCCACATTGGTGAAAATGCTTTTTTGGCTAATGTATAGTTATCTGTCTGATAGGCAATCTACAAGAAAAATAACATGATTTTTATACTAAAAGTTGTTAGCAAGTATTATCATTATGAATGTGTTAATTCAAATAAAGCTGTTGACTTTCCTTGTTGTTTACATAGCCATACCAAGTCAATTCTGATTACAGTAATAAGCAAGGTTTTAACTCTTGTAATGCTATCCCCTTCCTACATTTCATGGAAGTTTATAACATTTGTGAGAATACTATCAGAACCATATCTAAGTAAAATAAATATAACATCCATTTGACCCTGCTAGAATTTGTAGGACTTGAGTTTCAGCACTAGCATCAGAAAGGCCTTGGTCATTCCCCTGAACAGAGTCCTGTGTGGAAACGATGCAGGTGTTACTACAGTTTGCGTAGCTGTACTACCTCCTTTTGGGTTTCCTCTACAATTGCTACTACTGCATCAGCCACATTGGCAAGGATGAGTGGATGCAAATGAAGCCACGCAAACGGCACCCATTCATGTGCACAGCTCTTGCCTCTGCAGATCTAGGGTAACCTTTCTCATAGCTTTCCAAATTCAACAGGGCTGGAAGGTTTCACCCTTTGTCCAATGTGCAGCTCCCTCAAATTCCTCCTTGTTGATAAGACAATTTATAAGAAGTATAATGAAGTTGCCTCACAGAGTTTTCCTGAAACCCTGAAACCTGTTGCTGGTTTCTCCTTTGGAGGGGTTGGATTTGGCTCCTGGGAAAGTTTAATTAAATCTTTAATCCCCAATCCTCAGAGAGCCCCATGAGGATGATTTCCTGCTGTTGGCCTGAACCCCAAAAAGCAAACGGAAAGAGGAGGATGCTAAGAAAAAAAAACCCAAGAGACTAAAAAGGGATTAAACGGGAAGTGACCAACATAGAAAAAAGAAAGAAAAGGACAAGAGACCTAGTCCAAAAACATCTTCCCCCTTAAGATGGTCCCACATCATTTTTGAAGTCAGAATTAGTAAGAATGCTAAAGTCTGTCATTTGTTGTTTTAAAGTTGTGATTTGTCCTAATTATATTTGTTGGCAAGTCCTGAAATTTTGTCTTGGAACCTGACTAAAATAAGGTTTGGAACCACCATTCACAGGGACAGAAACAAATCTTGAACCAAATTAAAAACATGAATCTATTCATTAAAAATCCACTCTACCTGAGTCAGATATGCTCGAGCAGTAGTAGCAGAAAGTGGTGGATAAGCAAGGATGGGTTTAGTTGTTTCCCCAATGGCATCACCAATAAGCTTTCCATCCGAGGAATATGCTGCAACTGCAAATATGTACTTTTCATTGGGATCTAAGCCTTTTATTTCGAAAAGGCTTTTTCCATCAGCTGGTATCTGTTAACAAAAATATTTCTAATTATGTGCACTGCATATAACAAAAAAGTAAACAAAATACAGTAAACCTTTATTGTAAGACCTTTTGTTTCTTTATTAATCACTTCTTTCATATAATCAAAGTTACAACCCATCAAATTCACTGATCCAAAGAATGTACTTAGCCTATAAAATATGTGAAGTTTCCATGGCAAGTGTCGGAATGTTATGATCAGATTATGATAGTATACTTGGAGAGATTGGTAAGGCAGATAGTCTACAAGCTTCCTTTCTTGAAAGCAGAAAGAAAAAAGTCTTAGGCCCTTTTGGAGAGTGGCTGAGTACAAAGAGAAGAGCTAAGTATATAACCTAAAAGGGTTCAAGTTCTCTCTCCCAAAGAGTATAGAGGCCTTCGTGTTTGAATGTGACAGCTACTGAGGAGTGACACCTTCAAATCTCCAAGAGTGGAGTGAAAATAAATCTAAGGTAATGTCCTTTTAAAAAGGAAATATAGCTCCATCTCTATTTTTATTTAATACAAATATTAAAAGAACCACCCTTATTTGTTTCTCAAATCTGTTTTAAATTTCTCTTTTTCTATTTCTATATTCTTGTAAGCAGCTAGTGGTAGAAACTGTAAACAAATTTTATACTTTCATCTGTTTTATTCTTTACTTTGTAGAGACTTCCTTTAAGAAAACAACTATAGTAAAAAGGGACTCTAATGTAACCACCTTGGAAGCATTCTACTCATTATTCCAAAAGAGTTGAAGGTAGAGTGTCTTAAGACCTGCAGAACTTAAAACACTTGAAATAAAGATCAAAAGTATACCCAAGATTTGGCCAACTAGCTGACTAGATACATATGAGGAAGGGAGACGGTGATAGATACACACTCCAGTGAAAGCTCTATAGTGAGTCATTCAGTGAGGGAGAATAACTTGCACAGGTTTTATCTTGGTCTTACCTCTTCTCCTGCATTTGGAAGATGATGATTATTTAACCTTACTTTTAAATTGCTTCCTGCTGCTACGCAGCCCAAAATACTGTACCATGAAACCTTTTGAGAAAAAGACAACTTAAATATTTGATATCTACTATCATCTCTAATTTATTAAAATTTACTGTGAGAAGCAATATTGTCTAATGAAGAATTTATGACATTTTCTGAATAAGAATAAGGGCTTTAAAGTGAATGTAGTTATGAAAGTTGTTAGATTAATGGGAACTAGAAAATGATTCCACAGATTAGTCAGAAACCAGGTACAAAAACACACAGTGACTAAGGCTATGTCTACTCTACAAGCAAGTGGTGTGATTCCCCTGCGCAAGTACTAGTAGTGTAGCTGCAACAACATGGACAGTGACAGCAGAGGCTTGGCTTAGCCGACCCACGTACAAACCCACCTGAAACCCCGGGGTATGTACTTGGTATGGTTAAGCTGTGTCTCTGCTGCTACTTCAATGCTACTGTGGCTGTACTGTTATTTATACTTGTGCTAACTTGATAAGAGCTAACAGGAGTATGTGTACTCAAGCAGGGGAATCAGACCCCCTAGCTCAAAGTATAGACATAGCCAAATACGTACACTGCTGCTCTACTGTCTCTCCAATGAGGCTCAAACATGACCCAAGGGGACCACCTCTACAGGTGAGAGAGTTGTTAGGTTTTCATGCCCACTCATTCGGTCCTTTTACTCTCAAATTAAACTGCCAATAAAGGTGCCATTTGTGATAGTGGTTTTAATGATGTGGACACCTGGGCCCCGACCCAGCAAAGTACTTAGACAAGTGAGCATGTGAGGACTGGACCTCATCCAAAGGCCACTGAAGTCTATATAAAAACTCACATTGACTTTAAAAGATGTTGAAATGGGCCCATTAACTTCAATACAGCTATTTACATGCTTAAAATTAAGCTTGTCGTTAAGTGCTCTACTGGATAAAGACATTGTTCACTAAGAAATGGATCACCTCAGTTTACATACAGTAGGCCTATGAATAGACCACAGATAAGACCAAATTCAAATCCATAATGTAGACATGAAAGACTCCATCCCAGAGTCCCTTAAATCATATAATTATGTTGGCGTGACTCAGACTTATTTTGTTTCTCTACATTTCGAGACACTACGTTATTTTGTAAAAACAAATAATAGAACTTAAGGAAGAACATGACTCCATATATCAGTACTAAATAATCAAACTCACAATAATTTAGGGCAAGATTCTGATACCCTTACTCCTGTTGAATAGTTCATGCATAGTCACACTGAAATCAATGATTCCACTTGTAAAGTAAGATGCTACTTGACATGAGTATCAGAATCTGTCTCTTAACATTACAGCTTTATTCAACTGGTGACAGTTTCCTTTAAAGTTTCACACAAAGAATGTACCCTTTTTGTTTTAGGTTATGTTGCACCTTTCTTTACAAAATCCAACAAAAATGGGTGGCTACATCTTCATTGTAAATATGCATAATGTTGAACATACCAAACTAAAATTCTCAACAGATATAATTTTACCTGTTCTTATAATTTGCATTTTTGGCTTAACAATTAACTAATTATCATTAAACAATCGGTTCATTTTCAAGCAAACAAATATATAGTGAAATATGGCAGGTTTTTTTTCATGATATGAAACAGTTTTTTAATTAATAAGGGAATAGATTTGGAGTTGTTTTGACTTTCACTGCAAGAAATTTATGCACCTTTATTTAACTAGAATTTAGGAGAGTATGTAATTTTAATTAGGAAGGATTTTTTTTAAATCTCTCTCTGATGTCAATTTAACACATACATGTACTTTCAGGGGGGGAATGGCTCCTGGAAAAAGTCTGTTCTTGAACAAAGGATAAAAAAAATAAACATATTGCACCATCTAGTGGTGAAAACCCTATAAGATCGGTTAAAAATTTACTATGCCATATATTAAACAAAGTGGAATAAATACCCATATCTATTACAAAATTTTAAATATTGGACACTTTAACTAGCTTTAAAATGTTTAAAAATTATTATTTAGGGCATAAATGGAAAGATATTGTCCCACAGTGAATTCAAGGTTGCAATTCAGTCAATTGGTCATAATAAATATACAAAGTCTGAAAACACTATTTCCAGAATTTTGTTTATAACTCTGAACAGAAATTGAGTCCTCACCATTTCTATACACAACATAAACATGTTTGAAAAGATTTACTATTAAAATTCATCTCTTGAGAAAACTGCAGATAGTGGCTATTTTGTACACCAAATTGAAGTGTGCAAAGTGTCTGTTTAGCAGAAGGATTAGTCTTTGACAGGTAGCATAAACAGATGATATATAGCAGTAACAGAAGAGAACAGACCACAGGAAAAGAAATGTTGCAGGTAAATGTGAAGGTCACAACAGTGAGTCACCAGTGACTCACAGAAATGAGAATTTAGAATTTATTCAGTTAAAACAACATAATCTACCTAAGAACGATAAAGAGCACTGTGATAAATATGGTATTGCTGAAGCAACTTTCTTCACTGCCACTTATAGTTTCACATCTTTCTTATGGAGTCGTTATGAAGAGCATTACCTGAACATCTGAGGAGAATGGGGCTGGTTTAAATGTCATGGAGCAATGTGATCTGGAAAGCAACAGAGGAGGAGGGGGGATTCTGTTTTTCTTGCTAGTCATAGCTTGTTTCAGACTGGAGCACAATGCATTTTGTTCAGCTTCAACCTTCTGAATTAAAGCTAATGCTTCCTATGTTGAAAAATATGAATAGAAGAGAAAATCAAGGTGAAAAACCAAACAGAAAAGGAAAATCAAAACACATTTTATATTTGCAAATAGGGTGACCAGACGTCCCGATTTTATCGGGACTGTCCCGATATTTGCTTCTTTGTCCCGCGTCCCGACCGATGTTTGGTCGGGACGCGGGACAAAGAAGAAATTTTCCCTTCCGCTCCGGCTCCGCCCCCTTCTCCCCCCATTGGCTCCCTCCTCAAATCCCCGCCCTGGCCCCGCCTCTTCCCCAGCATTCCTCCTCCCTCCCAGGCTTGCAGCATGGCGGTGCAAGCCTGGAGGGAGGGACTGGCGGCGGCGGTGCCTGGATCCTGGAGCTGGTGAGTCAGCTCCAGCACCCAGGCACCGGGCAGGCAAAGGGGGCCTGGCAAGGGAGGGAGACGGCGGGCTCAGCTGTGAGCCCCCCCGCCGCGCCAGAGGGCTTCTTTTCCCGCGGGCTGCCTCACCCGGGGCCGGGAGTGCAGCCTGGAGGCTGCTCCAGCCCTGCAGCCCGCGGGGCAGCGCGGTGGGTCCGGGCGGGGGCAGCGCGGTGGGTCCGGGCCGGGGCAGCGCGGTGGGTCCGGGCCGGGGCAGCGCGGAGCGGGCGGGGGGTGGGTGGGTGGCGCGGGCTGAATCCCCGCTGCTGCTGGGGAGCCCCGCGCCTCTCCGTCCCGCTCACGGCCGCGGCTCCTTCCTGGCCGGACGCGCACCCCCCCCCCCCCCGCTTGCCCCGCGCACATGCGGCGCACATCCAGCTGCTCCTTCCCGGCGGGAGGGAGACTAGGCGCGGGGGACGCGCGCCGCATGTGCCCGGGGCAGCGGGGGGGGCGCGTCGGGAGGGAGCCACAGCCGCGAGCGGGAGGGAGAGGCGCGGGGCTCCCTGGCAGCAGCGGGGATTCGGCCCCTGCCACCCACCCGGCTCCTGCCCGCTCCGCGCTGCCCCGCATATGTCCGTGGCGGGCCAGGGGGTGGGAGGCTCCGCGGGGAGGGCAGCGCGCGGGGCCTGCTAATGCCCCAGGCCCCTTAATTTTTTTGGCCCCGCCCCCTTTTTTGGCTCCGCCCCCGTCCCGATATTTTAGGCTTGTAATCTGGTCACCCTATTTGCAAAATATCTCCAAAATGAATATTATAGTATGATAAAGTGTTCCACAATGCTGAGGCCCCCACATAGTGCACCACTGGCCAGGAAGTGGGAAGGGAAGGTGATTGAGAGCTGACTGCCCCGCTTTCCCTCTTTCTCCATTAATTTAAACCTCTTCTTGGGTTTTGGGGGCCTTTTATCCACTTTCACTGCTTCACCCTCCCTCCCTATAGATGTAATACCGGAGCTGTGTTTTAAGGATGTTGCAGGTCTAATCTAGCACCTGTTTGAGGATTAGGAAGGATTTTTTCACATTGGGCCAAAGTGGCAGATGTGCTGTGGGATTTTTCACCTTCCTTGCAGCAACATGGAGGCACAGTTAGGATAAAAGGAGTAGGTCTTGGAAATTCAATAGTAGGATTTTTTTTTGAAAAAATGTTTACTTACCTTCTCGTAACTGTTGTTCTTCGAGATGTGTTGCTCATATCCATTCCAGTTAGGGGTGCATGCGCCGTGTGCACAGTCGTCGGAAATTTTTTCTCCTAGCAGCACCCGTCGGGTTGGCTGTGAAGCCCCCTGGAGTCGTGCCTTCATGGCGCTCAAATATGATCCTGCCAACCCTGCGCCTCCTCAGTTCCTTCTTGCCAGGTACTCTGACAGAGGGGAAGGTGGGTGGGTTTGAAATGGATATGAGCAACACAGCTCAAAGAACAACAGCTACGAGAAGGTGAGTAACCATATTTTTTTCTTCGAGTGCTTGCTCATATCGATTCCAGATAGGTGACTACCAAGTCCTACCTTGGAGGTGGGGTCGGAGTTATGGAATGACAGATTGGAGCACTGCTCTGCTGAAGGCTGCATCATCTCTAGCATGTTGGGTTATAGTGTAATGAGCAGCAAATGTGTGCATCGAGGACCACATTGCTGCCCTGCAGATTTCTTGAATCGGCACCTGGGCCAGGAACGCTGCCGATGAGGCCTGCACCCTCATGGAATGGGCCGTGAGAGCCAGGGTTGGAACGTTGGCTAATTCGTAGTAGGTGCGGATGCAGAAAGTAATCCATGATGAGATCCTCTGCGACAAGACCGGGAGACCTTTCATACGGTCTGCTATCACCATGAATAGCTGGCTCGACTTTCGGAACGGCTTCATGTAAAAAGCAAGCACCCATCGAACATCCAGAGAGTGGAGTCGTTGCTCTTGGCTGGTCGCATGAGATTTAGGGTAAAAAACAGGCAGGAAAATGTCCTGGTTGGAATGAAATTGGGACACAACCTTTGGAAGAAAAGCCAGGTGAGCCCTGAGCTGCACCTTGTCCTTGAAGAAGACCATGTATGGAGGATCAGAGGTGAGGGCCTTGAGCTCCGAGACCCTTCTTGCCGAAGTAATGGCAACCAGAAAAGCAATCTTCCATGATAGATACAGGAGCGAGCAAGTTGCCAACGGTTCAAACAGCGGTCCCATGAGTTTGGAAAGAAACAGGTTGAGGTCCCATGCAGAGATTGGCTACTGAATCTGTGAGTACAGGCGCTCCAGGCCCTTGAGGAAGCAGCTTTCCACCCGGCCACTCCCGGGTGGAATGCAGAGATAGCTGCCAGGTGAACCTTGATGGAAGAAGACCTTGCCGCATGAGTTGCAACAGGTACTCCAGGATGACAAGAATGGGAGCCTGCAACGGTGGAGTACAGCGCTGGGAGCACCAGATCGCAAACTGCTTCCACTTTGCCAGATAAGTGGCCCTAGTGGAGGGCTTCCTGCTACCAAGCAGAACTTCCCTGACCAATTCCGAGCACATGAGCTAAATGGGATTTAGCCATGAAGCTTCCAGGCCATGAGGTGGAGAGACTGGAGGTCTGGGTGATGAAGGTGACCGTGGTCCTGGGTAATCAGGTCTGGGAGCAGTGGTAGCATGATCGGGGTGTCTACCAAGAGGTCCAGAAGTGTGGTGTACCAGTGTTGGTGTGGCCACGCCGGAGCCACCAAGATGACCACCGCCTTCTCCCTGCAGACTTTGAGCAGGACCTTGTGTACGAGACGAAACGATGGGAACACGTACATGAGATGATATCACCATGGGAGGAGGAAGGCATCCGCGAGGGAGCCCTGGCTGTGGCTCCGGAAGGAGCAGAACCTCGGGCACTTCCTGTTACTCCAAGTGGCGAGGAGCTCAATATGGGGAGTTCTCCACCTCTGAAGATGGTGAGGATGACATCCGGCCGGATGGACCACTCGTGGTTGCGGAACAATCTGCTGAGGTAGTCCGCCATCTCGTTCTGTGATCCTGGGAAATACGTCGCCTCCAAATGGATAGAGAGGGCTATGCAGAACTCCCACAGCTGGAGGGCTTCCCAACAGAGGGGAGAGGAATGGGCGCCTGCCTGCTTGTTTATGTAAAACATTGCAGTTGTGTTGTCCATCATGACTCCCACACACTGACCCCTCCAGTGGGCCTGGAAGGTCTGGCACACTAATCAAATCACTCTCCACTCCTTGATGTTGATGTGGAGCGAGAGCTCATCTTGAGACCAGAGGCCCTGTGTCTGAAGGTCCCTCAGGTGCACGCCACCCCAGCACCGACACGTCTGTTACCAGGGACAGGGAGGTCTGAGGTCTGTGGAAGGTGACTCCCTTGCACACATCTTGTTGGTTGAGCCACCAGCCCAAGGACTAGAGGACGTGACCCAGAAGAATGACAACAGAATCTAGACTGTTGTGTCCCGGGCAGTATGCTGACATGAGCCCAATCTGGAGAGGTCTGAGAACTTGGTGCCAGATCTTGCCGTGCCAAGGCGGATTGCAGTCTCAGAGCTGCCTCCATAACTACAACTAACACTAAAGCTACAGCAAACTGAAAGGCTAGGAGATCGAGAGGAGAACTTGCAAAGCAAGCCACCGCAGTTCCAACGACCGTCACTGGCGCCAGGTCGGCAGGGTCATATATTGAGCACCATGGAGGCACCACTCCTGGGGACTTCACAGCTGACCCGATGGGTGCTGCTAGGGGAAAAACTTTCCGAAGACTGTGCATGCAGCACCCGGACACCTAACTGAAATCGATATAAGCAAGCACTTGAAGAACGTTTGGTTTGTTGCAACATGCAGCCAGTGTGCAGTGCAGAAGAAGACTAAAGCTAGCTCCCAGAATAAAAGAAATATTGATTTTGCTGGTGAAACTTGTTCCTCTGGGAGGAGGAATAACCTGAATTCTTCACAGACTGAGGTCTCCCTTTGGTACCCTCTACCCCCATAGAAATTTAAATTTATTTAATTTAGAAGGGCAGGCAAGAGGTTTCAGAAGTGAGATGAGTCCAAGGGTAGGCTAAGGAGGGTCTAACCCAAGATTTTGGTTAAATCAAGGGAATCCTATAACCCAGAAGTTCTCAAACTGTGGGTCGGGACCCCAAAGTGGGTCGCAACCCTGTTTTAATGGTGTTGCCAGAGCTGGCTTAGACTTGCTGGGGTGCAGGACCAAAGCAAAAGCTCCACCGCCCAGGGCCCAAGCCCCACCGCCCAGGGCCCAAGCTGAAGCCTGAGGACTTTAGCCCTGGGTGGAGGGGCTCAGGTTATAGGCCTCTTGCCCTGGGCAGAAGCCTTAGGCTTTGGCCCCCCATGCAGCGGAGCTCAGGTGGGTTCAAGCTTCAGTCTCCCATCCTGGGCTGGTGTAGTAGTTTTTGTTGTCAGAAGGGGGTCACAGTGCAATGAAGTTTGAGAACCCCTGCGATAACACTGGACCCAGTTAAATGCCAGTACATGACAGATGGGTGAGCATATAGTGCCCCTCTCCAGTGTTAAGTTAATACATAAGAACATAACATAAGAACATAAGAAAGGCCGTACCGGGTCAGACCAAAGGTCCATCTAGCTCAGTATCCTGTCTACCGACAGTGGCCAATGCCAGGTGCCCCAGAGGGAGTGAACCTAACAGGCAATGATCAAGTGATCTCTCTCCTGCCATCCATCTCCATCCTCTGACAGACAGAGGCTAGGGACACCATTCCTTACCCGTCCTGGCTAATAGCCATTAATGGACTTAACCACCATGAATTTATCCAGTTCTCTTTTAAACTCTGTTATAGTCCTAGCCTTCACAACCTTCTCAGGTAAGGAGTTCCACAAGTTGACTGTGCGCTGCGTGAAGAAGAACTTCCTTTTATTTGTTTTAAACCTGCTGCCTATTAATTTCATTTGATGACCCCTAGTTCTTGTATTTTGGGAATAAGTAAATAACTTTTCCTTATCCACTTTCTCCACATCACTCATGATTTTATATACCTCTATCATATCCCCCCTTAGTTTCCTCTTTTCCATACAGTTGCACCCTGCCACTTAAATCTATCCTCTGTCTGATTTCAGTCACCTACATGTCCTGACCAATAAAGTTATGTTGCATCAGTGTTTTTGAGAAGCAGTATTGCTCATCCCAGGAAAGGGTGAGTTTTGGACACGAGACCAGGGTCTCTGAGAACAGGATAGGAACTCAGCATATTCATGCTTCCATAATGACAACTATTATTAATGGTCTGAAGAGAAAAATTTCACATGCTTATTCCCTCTTTAAAATTGATAGCACTCAAATGACAAAGTGGTTTAAAATGTACTTAATTCTCAACTGCTACAAATTTAAAACATTTCTCAGTATTGAAATGTTCCTCAGAGTTCAATAAAAACTGTTTTCAAAAGAGAAATAAACCCAAATGAAAATTGAAGAAAATGCTCTAATACAATGAAATTTGAAGATCAAGTAAAAGGCCATTAGCACAGGCATTATCACTTGAGTGACCCATATCACACACAGAGTAACATACTATTAGTGTCTCCTATATTTAGTTTTCCTAACTCTTTTCATTATAAAAGATTCTGTTGAAATCTTTTTGTGAGAAGTTTTAACGCCACTTTTGTTTGCAGCAGACCTTTGAAATTCAGTAGTCAGAAAGCCCGGCGGGGGGGGATTCTTTGTCCCATAGAATTTTACTCAGGTTTGATTATAAATTTTTTGAAAGTTGCCATTCACCTTCTTATTTCTGCCATCAGTAAAATTTTGGCAGCTTGACAAGATAACAACTAAACTTGAATATTCTAATCTAAAGTTTGGACCCGGCTGCCATAGCAGACACTGCACTAGGAATCCTGGAGCACAGAGCCTGTCCAGGAGTGAGGATAGAGACAGCTAGTCTGGTCTGGGCTCCCCTTGGGTGCACCACATGGGAAAGGAGCATCCTCCCAACCTCCCAAGGAGGAGATGACAGAAAGAGTGAGGAAGGACAAATTTTCCATGCAGACCCAGCATATATCTGCAGTGGCCTATCAGACTATCTGGGAGGACCATTCACACCCGACCTCTCGGTGCAGGAGACAGGGCCGGATTAACTTTTTGTGGCCCGGTGCCAAACATATTTGTGGGCCCCCTGGGGAATGAAGGGGCCAGGGGCAAGAGCACAGTGGGCAGGGTGGATTTGATTGAAATGATGAAGAATTCCTAGTCAGGAAGACTCGATTTAATCATGGTTTTCTACATAAAAGTGCATTGTTGTTGGTTGTTATAACCTTAATACATATTCTTCACAACTCAGAGATAGATGTAGGTTTCATTTTTAGAAGGTACCACACTATACATTTTTAAATAGTGATTTATTTTGAAAACTTTTCAGATGAGTTTTACAGCTGTATCAGAAAATGAATGACTGTTTGGTTATTTCATTTACCAAAGGTAATTGAGCAGACGTTTAGGAATGCATTGGGAGGTGAACTATCTCCAATTCCACAGATTAATCATTAATATTTGGAGGATTTTCTTGCCATGCTGTATTAGAAGGAGAACATCACCAGACAGACATTTAAATTGTTTTATTTAACTAAAACAACAATGTTAAGTATTCTGGATTTTTTTCTTCAACAGCAAACATAATATTTTAACAAAAAAGCCTATGTCCCTCGGTTCTCACATTTATCTCCAGACTTCTTCTGTTTGTCCAGATCTACTCTGCCCCCAACAATCTTCTATTCATTGAACTTTTTGAAACTTTGCACTTTTAGACAGAGGTAAGGGATTGACTCTGTGTACACAAATTTGCAGAGGGACAATAGAGTTGACGTCTGTTATTTCTCACCTCTATATATTAATGTATTTATTTTAAAACATTTTTGCTGTTAACAAGCATGTTAGCTCTGGAGACACAAATCCACAGTTTGAGAACTGCAAAACTAAGCATCTCTGATGGTATCTTCTAGACTGAGCACTGAGACCCATTGGGTAGATAGAAAGATTAACCTAAATAATCTATAGAGAAGCCTGTGGAACCCCATAAGATTGGGTCCCTAATCCATGAACTATTAGAACTCATTTACTCATACCCACTTTCTGATGAAGTGGGTATTCACCCACGAAAGCTTATGCCCCAATACGTCTGTTAGTCTATAAGGCGCCACAGGACTCTGTCGCTTTTTAGAGATCTAGACTAACATGGCTACCCCTCTGATACTTGACTACATGAATATATTGTCTCATACTAGAATTTAGAATTAGAATTTATAATCCCTATTCCATGATGAGATATAATGTATCTATCTTTAGATAGGGTTTTTTCCTCAAAAAGCATTTTATCAAAAAAATCCGATTTAAATAAAAAAATCCGATTTAAAAAAAAAAAAAATCATTGATTTGTATCCACCCTGACAGGGGGCATGGTGGGGGGGGGGGAGGGAAGATTGGTCCCCAGCTGGAGTGAGGTAGGGGCCAGGGCAAGAGTACAGCGGGGCATGGTGGGTGGGGGGAGCATTAGTCCCTGCTGACTGGAGCAAGGCAGGGGCTTGGGGCAAAAGCACAGCGGGGAGGGAGCTAGGGTTGGTCCCTGGAGCAAGGAAGGGGCTGGGGGTAAACTGCAAGCGCAGCAGGGCTGGAAAGGGCGTAAACAGGATTCCCCCCACCCCTGCCCACTTAGAGCATGTACCTAACTTCTCCCTGGTTCTAGCCCATTCTCTTCATCTCTCGCTGCACTGAGCAGCCCTGGGAATGTTCTTAATGTTTTCTCTGAATACTGTGTGGATGCCTCAGTTTCCCCTATGCATTTCTTAAGTATCTAGGTGGTGGGATAAGGGTGTGTGATTGTTGCAGAGCCCTGGGCAGGTGTGATGCTGTCTGCACAGATAATGGCTGACAGGGGTGCAGGGTCTGGCCAGGAGTTAGGGTGAAGGAGGGGGCTCAGGGTTGGGGCAGGAGGTTGGGGTATGGAGCGCTTACCTGGGGCAGCTCCTGTTTGGTGCAAGAGGTGCAGGTAGGAATGTGGGTGTGTGTGCAGGAACTCCTGTTTGGTGCTCAGGGTGGGGGTTGCGATGTGGGGGGGGGTGCAGGAGTCAGGGCTGGGTCATGTGTGTGTGTGAGGGGGGTGCAGGAGTCAGGGCAGAGGGCTGGGGGTGTGGGCTGGGGTCATGGGGGTGCTCCCAGCCCCCTGCCCTGAGCGGGTCACAGCAGGGGCCTGAGGGGTTAAGCCCCGATTCCACCCCCTTCCCGAAGGCCCCGCCCCCGCCTCTTCTCCGCCTCCTCCCCGAGCAGCAAGCACACTGTGGCCCCGCTCCTCCCCTTCCCTCGCACCGGCAAACAGCTGTTTGGTGGCGGGGGAAGCGCTGGGAGGGGGAGGGGCAGGAACGCGGCATGCTCCGTGGAAGAGGCGGGGCGGGGGGAGCTGGCTACTGGCGGAGACTGCCCTGCAGCAGGAGCCGGCAGGACCAAGCTTCTGCCCGCTATCCCTGCAGGAGAGAGCGGGGCGCAGAGAAGAGTGGGCTGGGCTGGGCCGGAGGCTGCATGGGCCCAGCGCCATGGCACCAGTGGCACCGTGGTAAACCCCATACTGGCAGGAGGGAGATGAGAGAGAGAGAGAGGGCTCAGTCTCCCTTCCACCTCCCCACCCCCCACCCCCAATCTCAGCACGTGGCCCATATAACAGGGTGGCTTGTCCCATGAGCCAGAGAGCCTGAGGCTAAAACAACCCTAAATAAAGGATGAGCCCAACCTGAGAGCGATCTAGTGTTTCCCCTATAAAGAGCAGCTGAAAGCTACAGTGAAGTGGCAAAGTTCAAGAAGTTGAAAGGATTGAGAAAGGCTCCTGCAGGGAAGACCCTGATACCAGAAAAGTGGAGTAGTAAGAACCAAGAGGCTGAACTCCAGCCAAATAAAGCCTGGGAGTGACTGTGATAGGACCCAGCTCTGGGAAGGAGGGTTGGGAATCTCTACTTAAGAGGAAGCTACAGAGGGTCCTGTG
Source organism: Chrysemys picta bellii (assembly GCF_011386835.1). NCBI lineage: Eukaryota > Metazoa > Chordata > Testudines > Emydidae > Chrysemys > Chrysemys picta. Next base: position 84,812,092 of record NC_088791.1, on the reverse strand, counting down.
GCACCTTTGAGACTAACAGAAGTACTGGGAGCATAAGCTTTCGTGGGTAAGAACCTCACTTCTTCAGATGCAAGACTTCTGATACTTAAGAGGAGAGAGACTTTGAATAGGATTGGGGCCTGGATGGCCAATATGTACCCAGAGGACTAAATACATTGGACCCCTAGAAAGGTAGTAATTTAATTATCTTTGGACTGAGTGCAGGGAAACAGTGACCTCTGGCCACGAGTGGGTGCTCAGGAAATAGACAGCCCAGCCCAGTTACACCCCGGCAGCCAGCCCACTTCCCCACCCACCCACATGCACCAGCTTTCTCCTTCTGCTAGCTAAGAGGTTGCACAGGCAACCTTAATTCTTACATTCCTAACTCTTGAGTACCTAACTTGCAAATCTAAGTAACATTCTTTTTACCTATCTTTCTGGTGTGTGATAGATACACAGGAAGAGAAAAGAATATATAATAGTGTAGTATCAAATAAAGTCTTTACCAGCGTTTGCTTGGGACGGCCACGTTACTCAAAAATGGTGGAACTACAGGTCCTCATGGCCAAGTTGCTGGTAAATCTTCATATCACCGCACCCCATTTTATGTTCTGCCATATACCACATATTTTACAGAAAAAATAGTTTAAAATATTTCTAGAGTGTTTTAAAAATCTTATTAGGACCACTTTTTGTATTCTTTTATCTGTAAAGCCAGGTGTTTTTGTTACCATGGTCCAACAGTCTGGGACTGAAAGGATGAGAAAAATAACTAACATTTTAGAAACTTCTAAAAATGACAGAAAATATATTTTCTAATATAGTCACAAGTTTTAGAGCCCAATACTCCAGGGCTAGAAACAAGTACTGTATTTCACTGACAGAGAGGATTCTAATGGATAGGAATTGGGGCAAAGGCCATTGCAGTCAATGGAAAGATTCCAAATGACTTTAATGGGCTCTGGATCAGGCATGCAATGCACTCACCCCTATGAGTTGAAAAATACCAAGCCTTACACCTGTCATTGATCCAGGACTGAACATACCTCATCTTGAATCTCCACCCAATTAGTTTTAGAAGAAAATCCTACATTTGGGACAAGAAAGATTTGGGGAGATCTGCAGAGCTGGCTCAGAGCCGCAGGATTTGTGCCTGGAGGGCTTGGCCTCCAGACAATCCATGATATTTAGGGATGAAACAAATGCCCATTTCAAAAACACTTCTTTCCCTTTCCTTCTACTCCTCCCTCTATCCCACCTCATGGAATGCTTCAGGGAAAATTCTGCAACAGGGTTTTAATGTTGACTTCAAGTTCACCAGATCCCTTCCTTTTGGGTGTTTTTGCAGAAAGAAATAATCCAGTCCTCAGTTACATGGAATGTGAAAAACTGATATTTTAAAGGGTACTTCAGAAATTTCACAATAAAAATCATTTATATTACCTCAAGGAGGTGCTTTTGGGAAGAACTGGCTGATCCTTTAGGGAACATCAATACAGCCTTTTGCATCAGGAAGATAGCTTTGGATAACTTATTCTTTTTAATTTTATTCATTATATCTGATTCTGTAAAACAGATATATTGTTAAACAAGTGATATAATAAGAATTCTCAAATATTTACACATTTATAGCAATAATACACTAAGCTTTTTAATCAATACATTAATATGCATTACCTGTGAAGAGATGAAGGCAATTTACATCTTTCCCAGGAGACTTGGTAGACTTGAGATTTTTGCCATCCATTTGAACACCTATATGGAAAGAAAACGCTTCATCATCTTGCTCATTATGATGTCCCTGTTGAAGAGTACTATAAGAGGATTTATAGGTAGTTCTGTGTCTGAATTCCTACTCTGACAATAGCTGCTCCTCTAAATATTCCATCCCCCTATCCCTGCCATCCTTAGGAGCACTTCTAGCTCATGGGGAAAGAAGGATCTTATGTTATCTAGTGTGACAAAGTCAGTCCTGAAAGATATAAGACTGTGGTCAGGGCTGTCCTTAGGATTTATGAGGCCCTATGCAGTATTATTAAACTGGTGCCCTATGCTCAACTGAAGGCGATCCCCAACCAGCACTGCTAACCCCGGTGTGTTGTGGGGGCACAGCCACGACCCCCACCTGCGAACCCCCAGAACCTCCCCATTGTTGACATACACCAAGCTTCATGTGTGACAGTAGCTCAAGGCAGGCTTCGCGCTGTCACATGGGGGCTGCATCTTGCCAGAGCCCACGGCCCTCCTGCATCCCCTAGCCACTCCTGGCTCACCACAAGCATTTTGACAGGAAGTACCAAGAAGTAATAACAACAACAACAACAACACAAGTAAGTGTGTGTGTGTGTGTGTGTGTGTGTGTGTGTGTGTGTATATATATATATGAGAGAGAGAGCCAGTGCATGTGAGAGACAGAGAGAGAGACAGTGTGTGTGTGTGTGTGTGTGTGTGTGTGTGTGTGTGTGTGTGTGTGTGAATGACTGTGTGTTGGGGCTCTGTGTTACAGTGTGTGTTGGGGACAATCTGTATTGGGGAACTGTGACATGAGAGCCAGTCTGTGTGAGTGTGAGTGTGTGGAAAGTGTGAGAGACTTAACTAGAGATACCTGAGGCCAATTAAGGGCTGCTAGTGACCTTTAAAAACTCTTCCGGTGAAAGAGAGGAGCCAGCGTATTACGGTAACAGCCCAGAGAGGGGAAAGGGGAAAATATTTCTGTTTGTGTTGGGAGTTTGGGTTTTTTCCCCGTTTTGCTTAAGAGAACTTCTTGGGCCTAGCCTGCAGCCAACCATGTAAATAAGGAAAAATAAAACCACAGTGAAGAGAAAACCCCTCCAGAGTCAGACTGATTTACTCCAGGCCCCTACACTGTCCAAGGGAGAAACACTGAGGCCGACAAGGTGAAGGAGGTACCCTACCACACTAGGATTTCATGGGAAATCCCGAAGTGCAAGATTTATAGTGTCTTTTAAATATTCAAAAATGGACCAAGCAAAATGGTTCTTTGGGGCCTTCTATACCAGAGTGGGAGAACAGGTTGCTTGCTAACATCGAGTAGATAAGGATAAATTGGTAGCATAGAAATTGAGACTACAAATAGTATAAAATAAATTATTCAAATCCATTTTGAGAGAGAGAGAGAGAGAGAGAGAGAGAGAGAGAGATAAAGTGTATACTACAGATGATCCATCTACAGAGCTTCTTCCTTCTTTTCTTTTAATGAAATTACAGCAATTTGCAATACAATTGAAATCATGTAACTCATTGTCTAGGAGCCAAATCCTGGAGTCCTTGTTAAGGTTTAATTCCCACTGATGTAACTGAGTACAGATTAAAGACTGCAGGATATTGTTTGATAAACAGAGGTTAATCTCAACTTGTTATTTCTGATTGTGTGTGAAATATAAACTGCCCCAAATTTGCTGCATTTTACAAGTATTGATAAACTTTTATGACTTAAATAACATCACAAAAATATACTAACGCACAGATTAATCCAACTGTGAAAGTTACTTAGCTTTATTAAACCTTACCTTGTTTCATGTTAAGAAGTTTCACAGCGACTCTGTGTTGAGCCTGAATAAGCTCCAAGTGTAAATCCATCACAAAATTGTTTCCTGGGGCTGGCTTATCATTACCATATGCTGAAGAAGCATTCAGATTTTGGCCATTTGAATTCTTCTGATTAAAAGGAAGCATTAATTAAGCAAATACTGATTTAAAATAAGCTGTTTTAATATATTTATTTTGAAATTACTAATAAGAAAATTACTAATTCAGTATGTTGAGGAAGTTTCAGCAATTTGCCATAACTATGTAGATCACAAATATTCAGAAATTCATTCTCTCTACAATAGTCAAAAGCATAATCAATAGTAAAGTATAATACACAGACACAGGTAAGAAATATAACAAGGATTTCTGAATCTTACAATCAGAAATCACAAAAATACACTCAAATGAACTATCTACATCAAAAACAATATAGTTCTATCCGTTGTCAACTACCCTACAATAGGTTATGGAAATAATAGATGCTGTTCACATCAGGGAAATGATCGTTTTCAACATGCCTTTTATGTAGGATGTGTGGAGATGATGTGTTTTACAATGTTTATGAGCCAAATCTGCTGGAGGAAAAATATAATCAGAAAAACGTGAATGATAATTTGGAATCATTTAAGAACTTACTAGATGCCCAGAAAGCCACAGTTGAGGAAGAATGCAATGCTGGTTAAAAAAACTGAGCTGGTTTAGAGTAGAAGTGAAGGCAGCTATAAATAAATAAATAAATAAATACAGAAATAAATATAAACAAATGGAGGAAGGGGGAAGTGGATAGTAATGAATACAAATCAGAAGCTAAGAACTGTGGAAAATTGTTAAGGGAAGCAAAGAGACATAAGGAGAAATCTGTGGCCAGCAGAGTTAAGGACAACAGGATTTTTTTAAAATGTATTAGGAATTAAAAGAATCCTAACAATGGCATTGATCCATTACTAGATGGAAATGGTACAATTATCAATAATAATGCAGAAAAGGCAGAGTGTTCAATAAATATTTCTGTTCTGAATTTGGGGAAAACAAATTATATAGTTTCTACATAAGGTGATGATAACACTCTTTTCATTCCACTAGTATCTCTGGAGGATGTTAAGCAGAAGCTTCTAAAGTCAATTTTTTTAAATCAGCAGGTCCAAATAACTTGTATCCACGAGTTTTAAAAGAGCTGGCTGAGGAGCTCGCTGGACCATTAACGTTGATTTTAAATAACTCTTGGAGCACTGGGGAGGTTCCAGAAGAATGGAACAAAGCTAATGTTGTGCCAATTTTAAAAAAAAGGTAAATGGGATGCCCTGGGTAATTATAGGTCTGTCAGCCTGACATAGATCCCAGGCAAGATAATGGAATGGCTGAGACAAGACTTTATTAATTAATTAATCATTAATCAAGAAGAATTCCATGGGTTTATGGAAAACAGATCCTGTCAAACTAGATATCTTTTTTTATGAGATTACAAGTTTGGTTGAGAAAAGTAATAGTATTGACATAATAGACTTCTGTAAGGTGTTTGATTTGGTACTGCACAACATTTTGATTAAAAAACTAAAACGATATAAAATTAACATGGCACACATTAAATGGATTAAAAACTGGTGAACTAATAGGTCTCAAAATGTAATTGTAAACAGTGAATCATCATCGAGCTTGTGTGTTTCCAGTGGAGTCCTGCAGGGATTGGTTCTTAGCCCTATGCTATTTAAAACATTTTATCAATGATCTGGAAGAAAACATAAAATCATCACTGTTAAAGTTTGCAGTTGACACAAAATTTGAGGGGAGTGATAAATAATGAAGAAGACAGGTCCCTGATTCCGAGCAATGTGCATCACTTGGTAAACTGGGCACAAGCAAACAATATGAGTTTTAATATGCCCAAATGTAAATATATATATCTAGGAACAAAGCATGTAGGCCATACTTATACAATGGGGGACTCTACCCTGGGAAGCAGTGTCTCTGAAAAAAATCAGGGGATTGTGGTGGATAATCAGCTGAACATAAGCTCCTAATGTGATAATGTGACTAGATGAGCTAATGCGATCCAGGGATTCATAAACAGGGGAAACTCAAATAGGAGTAGAGAGGTAATTGTACCTCTATGTTTGGCACTGGTAGGACTACATCTGGAATACTGTGTCCAGTTCTGTTGTCCACAATTCAAAAAGGATGTTAATAAATTGGAGAGGGTTCAGAGAAGAGTCACAAGAATGAGTGCAGTGATGGACTCAAGGAGTTCAATTTGTTTAGCTTAACAAAGAGAAGCTTAAGGGGTGACTTGATTACAGTCTGTAAGTATCTACAGGGGAACAAATATTGAATAATGGAGTCTTCAATCTAGTGGAGAAAGATATAACATGATCCAACGGCTGGAAGTTAAAGACACATTAAGACTGGAAATAAGGTGTACATTTTTAACAGTGGATTAACCATTAATTAACCATTGGAACAATCTACCAAGGGTCATGATAGATTCTCCATCACTGACAATTTTTAAATCAAGATGGGATGTTCTTCTAAAAGATCTGCTCTAGGAGTTATTTCGGGGAAGTTCTATGGTCTGTCTTATACAGGAGGTCAGACTAGTCCAGTGCTGGGCAACCTGCAGGCAATGGCCTGTCAGGGTAATCTGCTGGCAGGCCACAAAACAGTTTGTTTACATTGACCATCCGCAGGCATGGGCGTCCGCAGCTCCCAGTAGCCGTGGTTCGCCGTTCCCGGTCAATGGAAGCTGTGGGAAGCAGCAGCCAGCACGTCCCTGCGACCCGCGCTGCTGCCCGCAGCTCCCATTGGCCAGAAATGGCGAACCGCGGCCACTGGGAGCTGCAGGCGGCCGTGCCTGCAGATGGTCAATGTAAACAAACTGTCTCGCGGCTCACCAGCAGATTACTCAGACTGGCCGCAGGTTGCCCACCACTGAACTAGATGATCACAATGGTTCCTTCTGGCCTTGGAATCTATGAATCTGTGAAATGGGTGCCATAATTTCCAAGTGTAAACACAGCCTGGGTTTCTAATTTAATCAAATCCCATTGTATTATCTACAAATCTTGTTATAATTTGTCTTTTTGAATAGAATCATAGAACTGGAAGGGACCTTGAGAGGTCATCTAGTCCAGTTCCCTGCACTCGTGTCAGGACTAAGTATTATCTAGACCATTCCTGACAGGTGTTTGTCTAACCTGCTCTTCAAAATCTTCAATGATGTAGACTCCACAACCTCCCTAGGCAATTTATTCCAGTGTTTAATCACCTTGACAGTTAGGAAGTTTTTCCTAATATCCAACCTAAACCTCCCTTGCTTCAGTATAAGCCCATTGCTTCCCATCCTATCCTCAAAGGTTGGGGGGGGATTTCTCCCTTCTCCCTGCAACAACCTTTTACATACTTGAAAACTGTTATCATGTCTCCTCTCAGTCTTCTCTTTTCCAGACTAAACAAACCCAATTTTTCCAATCTTTCCTCAGAGGTCATGTTTTCTAGACCTTTAATCATTTTTGTCGCTCTTCTTTGGACTCTCTGCAATTTGTCCACATCCTTTCTGAAATGTGGTGCCCAGAACTGGACACGATACTCCAGCTGAGGCCTAATCAGCACAGATTAGTGCGGAAGAATTACTTCTCATGTCTTGCTTACAACACTACTGCTAATACATCCCAGAATGATGTTCGCTTTTTTTGCAATGGCATTACGCTGTTGACTCAAATTTAGCTTGTGGTCCACTATGACCACCAGATCCCTTTCCACAGTACTCTTTCCTAGGCAGTCATTTCCCATTTTGTATGTGTGCAACTGATTGTTCCTTCCTAAATGGAATACTTTGCATTTGTCCTTATTGAATTTCATCCTATTTACTTCAGACCATTTCTCCAGCTCTTCCAGATCATTTTGAATTTTAATCCTATTCTCCAAAGCACTTGCAACCCCTCCCAGCTTGGTAACATCCGCAATATTTATAAGTGTACTCTCTATGCCATTATCTAATTCATTGATGAAGATATTGAACAGAACCAGACCCAGAACTGATCTCTGGGGGACCCCACTCATTATGCCCTTCTAGCATGACTGTGAACCACTGATAACTATTTCTGGGAACTGTTTTCCAACCAGTTTTGCACCTACCTTATAGTAGCTCCATCTAGGTTGCATTTCCCTAGTTTATGAGCAGGTTATGTGAGACAGTATCAAAAGCTTTACTGAAGTCAAGATATACCATGTCTACCGCTTCCCCCCATCCACAAGGCTTGTTACCCTGTCAAAGAAAGCTATCAGGTTGGTTTGACACAATTTGTTTTTGACAAATCCATGCTGTTACTTATTACCTTATTGTCTTCTAGATGTTTGCAAATTGATTGCTAAATTATTTGCTCCATTACCTTTCCGGGTACAGAAGTTAAGCTGATTGGTCTGTAATACTTTACCTTTGTACAATAGGTATCAAGTACTGATTTTCCATCTGGTAAAATGGTCATTAAGCGAGACATGTTCATTCCATTAATTGCTTTTTCAAGATTTTCATAAGCAAAATGTAACTGTTCTGCAGGGCTTTTCTGAAATAAATTTACATACAAATAAACTAAGAGTAGTGCTAACAGCTACATTATATACTATGGCAAGCAAAGTGCAATCATTTTTTGTTGTTGCTATTAAGGTCCAATCATATTCTCCTTAGACAGACAATATTCCCATTGGTTTCACACGCTAATTTTGAAATTTTAAAGTTCAGCCATTTATCAGTTAATGGTAAATATGTATATTCTCATTCACGTATAACTAAAAATGCACACGGACAGATTCTCCCGAAACTTTCTAAAACAACATTCAAATCCGCAAAGGCAAATTTCTCAAAACATGTTTACAACAGAGGTGAAATCTCAACCATAAGTTTAGTATTCCCTAGCAGCAGTTTTACAATATTCTATTAAAAAAAAAGGTTTCAGAAGCAAGCGTTCTAAAGTTAGGATATTGCAGTGTTAAGGATACTCCCTGTGCATATGCATTAAGATATGGGGCCAGATTTATAAATGTATTTAGGCATTTATTTGGATTTGCAAAAGCATCTATGTGCCTAAAGTCATTGATTTCAAGTTAGGCACCTAGGTGCTTTTCAAAATGCCTATTATGTGCCTAAATACCTTTTAAAATCTGGCCTATAGCCCTTAAATTACCTAATGACATATTATATCTCAAATAATACAATATAATACCATATAGCTTGTTGTCCTATAGGGCTTAGTAATGGAACTTGAATGGTCACTTGATATAGAGTTTTTTTAACTTGAAATTTCCTAGATTTCTTTAAAAGAAAAAATGCCATAATCTGGAAGTATTTGCCTGGACAGCACTGCAATGCCCTGAACTGCACAAAGGTGCACTCTGAACAAGGTAAGGGCTTCAGTGAAGTTATGTTTCATTCACACACAACTTACAAAACAGTCGCCTTCAAGGGTCTCACTGAATGAAGCAAGAACCCCATACTGGACATCTTTTATGCTAATTAAATGGATTAAATTTGGTAGATCCCAAAAGAATCAAATTACTAATCCTCTCCAAAATCTTAAAGATGGTCCCATGCACTGCGATCACACCTGTGGAACTGGATAAGGTCACTTCTCCCTTCCCCTTCCTTTCTTCCCCTTTTCTCCCTCCCTGCTACTATGCATAGACCTGGGGGGCAGTGCCACTTTAAAACAAGAACACAGACCACCTGTGTGAGTTTGAGCCAATGAGTGGATGGGGGGCAGGACAGGGAACAGCTACTGGCAGGTTCGAGGAGAGAACAAAAGAAAAGGCAGAGGAGAAGCAGGGGCACTGAGCTGGGGCAGAGACTGAGACAGGATGCAGAATTGGAATCAGGAGCTGCTTGGAGGAGAATGAGCTGCTTGCAAAAAGGGACTCTCACAGATGCACAACCTGGAGCTAACAGGATGGCTGCAATCACACTGCAAGACCCACCAGTTTGAGCTCACAATGCAGGTGCCAGTATCAGGAGCTAACTCTGCCCCCCTAGAAGGGACGGTTGTTGTTTGTGCAGAGACATGTGGCTGGGACCCAGGACTCCTACCTCAATCCAGGGAACCCCTACCTTACAAGTGCATCACGAATAGGATTTGGGAAGTTTAAGAAGGAACCCTTGGGGACAATGTTGGGAAGCCGGCTACATCATGAGGAGGTGCTCCCAAGGGAGGGTAGCTTTAAACAGGGGACCATGAGGGTGCGGGATCAAACCCTGCAGGGACAATCACTAGGCCCAACACCCAACTGGGAACAATCCAGATTCATCAGCAAGTGTCTGATCGTTCCCATCAACTTCAATGGTGTGTGGATGGATGCCCTGCTGGACACAAGTTTCCAGGGGAGTTCTATGGCACTGGCAGCCATAGGACATATCAACTCCTCCCAACAACTGGGTTTGGTTAGTTGCTGGGAATGGACTCAGCATTCCCTATATTGGGTACATGCTTGCCAATGTACAACTAGGCTCTGAGACACTTTGCCAACAGGGGATCACTGTAAGTGAAACTGATAACCACACCCTACCCCCTGTTGTTCTATGCATGAACCTGCTCCATTACTGCTATAATGAACTTCTAAAGGCACTGCAAGGTCATTAACCCTGGATAACCTGCAGGGAAAAGGGTGTGGTAGAACACCAATAGAGAAATACAGAAGTACCAGTGCTTCCCCAACATGCATGGAAAGACTAAGATCTGGGACACTCGCCCTCTGAGAATAGGACCAGATACCAAGACCGTCCTCATGTGCAAGACAAAGACTGACGTAGAGGCAAAGATTATAACACCCCAGTGGAACCCTACCCTGACACCAGTGCAAACCTGATCATGGTGGCCTGTAGCTTGGCCACTGTCAAGAAAGGGGTGCTGTCAGGAGAGTCCTGAACCAAGCCCATCAGCCCATAAGATTGTACCACAATCAGGTCATTGCACAGGTCCTCTGCCTTGACTGGGCAGCTGTGGCAATTCCCAACGAGAGACCAGAGGCTGGGAATGCACCTATTGCCTTGCAGAGTAGCATTAGCGAAGGTTCAGGAGGCCTGGCTCCAGGAGATAGATATGGGCAATGAGGAGATTACCACAGAACAAAGAAAGCATCTGACTTGGAAACATTCTGCCACCTTCTCCAAGCACCTGGCCAACTTTGGGTGTGTGACCCTGTGATGGGCTGTCCACCCTACACAAGGCTTTAAGGGGTTTAGGTGGCTAGGTGGGCCAATTAACTCCATAGGCTGCATCTGGAAGAGGAGCCAGGGAACAAGAATTAATTAGAGATAAAATTCACCTGGATAGAAACACGAGGGGCCTGTATAAAGCCCAGTAGCTGGGACTAGAAGGGAGCTGCAGAGAGAAAGAGGCTGCAGTCACTCTCAGGGTGAGAGAAGGAAAGATAGGAAGTAGCCTGGGTATACAGCAGTAAGGTTCAATCTTGTTGTAGGGTCTCTGGACTGGAACCCAGTGTAGAGGGCGGGCCTGGGTTCCCCTACCAGCCACTGGGCAATGGTGTCATTAAGGGGCAGTGAGAGGAAAGACTGCCTGGAACAGCGGGTCCCAAGAAACTTTGATACCCTGGAAGGGATGGACTACACTGACTAGAAGTAGTCAAGTCTGAAGACAGTGAGACTGACAGAATGAACAACTGCACGCGGGACGTCGGCCTGGCAGAGCTAATGCCCAGACATGGCCAGAAGGAGGCGCTCCACAGTGAGTAGAGCACCCTGTGACAGACTCATATCCAGCATCTGATTGCCACCAACCACTCCCTGATCCAAGAGAGGTTCCAGATGGCCCCACTTGCCTTATATCAACCAATAAAAGAGATGCTCAATGAAACGAAAGAAACAGGTATTATCAGAGAAAGCTACAGTCCATGGACTGCCCCCATTGTCCTGGTAAAGAAAAAAAAGAGAGTGAAACTCCGCTTCTCTGTGGACTAATGGAAACTCAACCAAGTTATGTATAAGGACCATTCCCCTACACAGAGGAAGCATTGACTTCCCTTAAATACGCCTCCCTATTCTCCATCATTGAGCTAGCTTGTGGGTATTGGCGGGTACCAATGACATCAGAGGACCAGGGAAAAAATGGCCTTCATTACCCCCATAGGACTCTATGAATTCAGGCACAGGCCATTTAGCCTCTGCAACACTCCAGGAACATTCCAGCAGCTGGTGGAGCATTGCCCGGGTAGTGAGAAAAAAATGGTTATTTACCTGCTGTTGTGCACATATGTATTCCGCTGCTGATGGTGTTTGTGTACCTAGGGCACTCAAGGCAGAGACTTTTGCCAGCAGTAACACTAAGTGACACATGCACCCCATCTCTCCTCATGGTCTCAGGTAAGGGCAGAAAAGGGGTGTGGCTGCCACCTCCCTCTCTTTTCCTTTGCACCACTGTATGTCATGTCCAAGGTAGCGGGAAAGATGAAAGGACTGTGGAATGTATAGGTGCACTACGCATCTCGAAGAACAACAGTTAAAAAATAAGTAATTATTTTTTCTCCTTTAAGTCATTGTGCACCTATACGTTCCACTACAGGTGATTCATCAGCCCCTTAGAGGTAGAGGGCCTTCAGATCATCTGAACAGAAATTGTAATGCCGATTTGCCAAAATTGGCATCTTTACAAGAGGTTTGAGTGATTGCATAATGAGCTCAAAAATATGTACAGATGACCATGTTGCTGCCTTGCAGATATCAGCTATGGGAACATTGCTCAGAAAGGCTGATGAAGTTGACTGAGCCCTGGTGGAGTGAACCATTATGCTCAGTGGAGGAGAAACTTGAGCAAGATTGTAGTAGAGCTTAATGCAATCAGAAATCCAATGTGAGATTCACTGAGTTGATACTACATAGAGCCTGGGAGAAGTCCTGAAGGATGTAGTGCAGTCAGGTAGCATGCCAAATCTCCATGAACATCGAAGGTATGAAGTATTTCTTCAGCTTTAGAAGAATGGGATTTCAGAAAAAAATCACTGGCAAATTAATAATTTGATTCATTTGGAAATCTGGCACTACCTTAGGCATAAACTTAAGGGGTAGCTTAAGGGAAATCTTGTCTTTGTCAAAAACTATGAAAGGAGGATCACCTAAGAGAGCATGAAGTTCTGAAACCCCCATAGCAGAATTGATTGCCACCTGAAAAGCTGTTTTCATAAACAATAGTGAGGTTGTAGCTATAGGCTTGAAGGGGGGTGGTTTCTATGAGTTTGATGAGGATTACACTGAGATCCCATACAGGTACAGGATCAGTCACAGGATGGTAATTGTTGAGTAGACCTTTCAAGAGTTGGGAAATGAGAGGGTAAGAGAAAATGGAAAACCCATTTACTTGCAGCTGTAACACAGAAATGGAAGCCAGGTGACCTCTCAAAAAGCTAACTGAAAGGTCTGGTGATTTCAGGTGCCAACATACAGTTTAGCATATACATAACTTCCATGTGATAGGGTGATAAATGTTGAGATCGTGTCCAAATTGAAAAACTCTTCCACTTTGCTACATACATGGCTCTAGTGTATTCTTTTCTGCTGATCATCAAGATGGTCTGAACCACTTGGGTGCACAATTTCTCCTGAGAATTCAACCAGAGATCATCCATGCATAAAATGGAGAGATTGGAGGTTAGGATGTAGAGACTTGCCTTGGTTCTGGGACAGAACATCTTCAACTAATGGTAAAATTATTGGCAACTGGACAGAAAGCTGATGTAGGGCCAGGAACCAATATTGTCTTAGCCACACCCATACAATAAAAATCAATGTTCTTCTGTTTCTTTTCAGCTTCCTGAGTACCCTCAGAATGAGAGGAACTGGAGGGAATGCATGTAGGAGATGACTGGATCATGGAAGAAGAAAGGCATCCATGATGGAACTCAGACTGTGGCCTGCCTTGAGCAAAATCTCGTGCACTTGTTGTTCAGATTGGTCGCAAACCAGTCTATTGCTGGGTTCCCTGAGTGGTTGTTCTGAAGGAGAATGGTCCTTCCTGATTGACCACTCATGTTGATGTACAAAAACCCTGCTGATGGAATCTGCAACTGTGTTTCTCACACCTGGAAGGTGAAAAGCCTTCAGAGAAACATAATGAATGAACAAATTCCACATGAGGGTTGCCTCCTGGCACTGTTGAGGTGATCTTGCACCTCTCTGCTTGTTAAGATAAAACATGGCGGAGGTGTTGACTTTAAGAATTTGTATCACATAGTTCTCGATGGTAGACATAAACACCTTGCTGGCCTGAAGAACAGCTCAGACCTCTAGCACATTCATATGGAGCGAAACTTCCTGGCATGATCAAAGAGTTTGTTTCTGGAGTTGACCAAAATGGGCTCCCCAGACTTTGGTATATGCATCTGTTACACTGGTCTACAATTTTTGAGAAGTCAGCTGCTTCAGAGATAAAATGTGCTATTTATTATGTATTTTGATGTGCTGAATTCAAATATGACAATTAAAACAACTGATTGGCTACTGTTTCTAAGATATTTAAGTTTTTACATTTTATGTCTATGTATATTGTGTAGATAGTAGAGTTTTAATCATAAATTGTAAACCTAGGTCTTTTCATGTGTTTATGGTTGCTGTACATGATAATATTTCACTTGTCCTGTTTATGTAACACTTTAAAAATCAGCAAAAGGGTTATATAAATAAAATTTATTATGAAACAAAAGGCAAAAAACTATTATGTACATAGTTTAGTCCTATTCAGTGTCTACTCGGCGCTTCTTGGCTTGTCTCTTGTATTCATTAAATGGAGCATCTCTTGTCACTGTCCAGCAATAGTCTGCAAGCATTGATGGGCTCCATTTGCCCTGATAACGTTTCTCCATTGTTGCAATGTCCTGGTGAAATCGCTTGCCGTGCTCGTCACTCACTGCTCCGCAGTTCGGTGGAAAAAAATCTAGATGAGAGTGCAAAAAATGTATTTTTAGTGACATGTTGCAACCAAGGCTTTTGTATGCCTTGAGGAGGTTTTCCACCAACAAGCTGTAGTTGTCTGCCTTGTTGTTTCCGAGAAAATGTATTGCCACTCACTGGAAGGCTTTCCATGCCATCTTTTCCTTGCAACGCAGTGCATGGTCAAATGCATCATCTCGAAGAAGTTCACGAATCTGAGGACCAACAAAGACACCTTCCTTTATCTTCGCTTCACTTAACCTTGGAAATTTTCCACGGAGGTACTTGAAAGCTGCTTGTGTTTTGTCAATGGCCTTGACAAAGTTCTTCATCAGACCCAGCTTGATGTGTAAGGGTGGTAACAAAATCTTCCTTGATTCAACAAGTGGTGGATGCTGAACACTTTTCCTCCCAGGCTCCAATGACTGTCGGAGTGGCCAATCTTTCTTGATGTAGTGGGAATCTCTTGCACGACTATCCCATTCGCAGAGAAAACAGCAGTACTTTGTGTATCCAGTCTGCAGACCAAGCAAGAGAGCAACTCTCAAATCGCCACAAAGCTGCCACTGATGTTGGTCATAGTTTATGCACCTCAAAAGTTGTTTCATGTTGTCATAGGTTTCCTTCCTATGGACTGCATGACCAACTGGAATTGATGGCAAAACATTGCTATTATGCAGTAAAACAGCTTTAAGACTCGTCTTCGATAAATCAATGAACAGTCTCCACTCGTCTGGATCGTGAACGATGTTGAGGGTTGCCATCACACCATCGACGTTGTTGCAGGCTACAAGATCACCTTCCATGAAGAAGAATGGGACAAGATCCTTTTGACGGTCACAGAACATGGAAACCCTAACATCACCTGCCAGGAGATTCCACTGCTGTAGTCTGGAGCCCAACAGCTCTGCCTTACTCTTGGGTAGTTCCAAATCCCTGACAAGGTCATTCAGTTCAGCTTGTGTTCCGAGGTGTGGTTCAGAGAAGGAGGATAGGAGAAAATGTGGGTTCTGTGACATTGATGGTTCAGGACCAGAAGTTTCATCCTCTTCCTCGTCTGACTCAAGTGAGAATGATTCTGGTGCATCAGGAACCGGCAATCCTTCTCCGTGGGGTACTGGGCGTATAGCTGATGGAATGTTTGGATAATGCACAGTCCACTTTTTCTTCTTTGACACACCTTTCCCAACTGGAGGCATCATGCGGAAGTAACAATTGCTGGTATGATCTGTTGGCTCTCTCCAAATCATTGGCACTACAAAAGGCATAGATTTCCTTTTCCTGTTCAACCACTGGCGAAGATTTGTTGCACAAGTGTTGCAGCATATGTGTGGGGCCCACCTCTTGTCCTGATCTCCAATTTTGCAGCCAAAATAAAGGTGATAGGCTTTTTTAACCATAGTGGTTATACTGCGCTTTTGGGATGCAAAAGTCACTTCACCACAAACATAGCAGAAGTTATCTGCACTGTTCACACAAGTATGAGGCACCTCTGCTCACTTTGGCTAAACAGAAATGTGTCCCTTTTCAAAATCAAACACTGACAAATAAGAGAGCACGACACTGTATGATTTCTAGAGCTGATATAGGGCAATTTGTTCAGCAGAGTGATGTAAGCTTCGTTATGATTGCATCATCCATGACTTCTAGGAATAACATGATGCAATTCATATCATGTATGACGCAATACCTGCTTCAGATTGCATCATTCGTTGTTTTGCCTAAAAAGCAAGTACTATCCAAACCCAGTCATAGATTTATTCATTGATCCAGTCAAAGATGTATATTTTAGTCATTTCTGGTTTAAATTGAGATCCCTTCCCTTTATAACTCACTTATCCTCCACCATTCCCCAGTCAAGGGTCGTATATACTGACCCAATAGCATATCTTGAAAACTAGAGCCAATCAACAATTTTAAGCATCATTTTCGTTCTCAGTGATCCAGAATTAGTAAAGTTTGACTACATTTATTTCAGAAGCATTTTGGCTGTAGAGCAGTGTTATCAGAGTTATATTCAGTTTTGGGGACAAAAACGGACCTCTTTGGCACACATAATGGGGATCTAGACACAAAATCAAGAGACTGAAGCGTTCGTGCAGAAACACAAATCCACAAGTCCAAAGAGTGGTTGGACAGACAACACACCTAATAGATCCAGACAGAGCCGGCTCCAGGCACCAGGCACCCAAGCACATGCTTGGGGCGGCACCTGGTAAGGGGCGGCGGGGGGAGCGCGGCGCGGCATTCCGCGGGGGGGGCGGGCTCCGGTTGCGCGGGGCTCGGCGAGGGGGTGGCGCGGGCGCGGCGCTGGAGGGGGGTTCCGGCGGCGCTCGGCGGGGGTGGGCTCCGGCGGCACGGCGCTCGGCGGGGGGGCGGCAGCGCAGGGCTCGGCGCTCGGGGGGGGGGGTTCCGGCGCGTGGCGCTCGGTGGGGGTGCGGCGCGGGCGCGGCGCTGGAGGGGGGTTCCGGCGGCGCTCAGCAGAGGGCAGGGGCGGGCTCCGGCGGCGCAGCGCTGGGGAGGGGGCGGCGCAGGGCTCGGCGCTTGGGAGGTGTTCCGGCGGCGCTCGGCGCAGGGGGGGGGCATGCTCCGGCGCTCGGCGGGGGGCCGGCGCGGCGCTCGGCGGGGGGGCTCGGGGGCGGTGGAGGTGGCCCTGGATCCAGACCTATAGACAGTGAAGTTGAAGTCTGGCATGCAGAGTTACGTATCGGCATGGGACTATGTAACCCAAGAGCTGAAAGCTAACATGCACTGTTGTCTTAAGGTTGGACTTGAGGCTTCCAGAAAGGAAAGCTATAGGTTGATACCTTCCCTTTAGAAGGTAAGTTATGGTGGTCCTGGCAATGAGGTCTGCTCCAATGAAGGTTATGCACTGTGTTGGTTGTAATTGTAATTTGTCCAAATTTAGTTTCAGGCCCAGATGGGAGAACAGTCGTCTTATGACTAGGATGCAGTTTTGCACCTAGTCACTTGATGCTCCACAAAAGGACAGTTACCTGTTCCATAACTGGCATTCTTCGAGATGTGTTACTCAGGTGTATTCCACAGTAGGTGTGCATGCTCGCCACGTGCACCAGTGCCGGAAGTTTTTCCCTTAGCAGTACCCGTACTGGGGGAGTGCCACTGCGACCCCTTGAGTGGCGCCTCTATACCACGCTATAAGGGGAGCTGCACACTCCCCCCACCCTTGGTTCCTTCTTGCAGGACAACTCCAACAGAGGGGAAGGAGGGCGGGATGTGGAATACACCTGAGCAACACATCTCGAAGAACGCCAGTTACGGAACAGGTAACTGTCCTTTCTTCTTCAAGTGATTGCTCATATGTATTCCACAGTAGGTGATTCCAAGCTATCCCTGTTGGAGGTGGATAGGAATTCATAATAGACCGGGATGGAGTATCGCCCTGCCAAACCCGGCGTCACCCTAGACTGGGAAACGATCACGTAATGCGAAGGGAACGTGTGAATTGAGGCCCAAGTGGCCGCTCTACAAATGTCTTGGATCGGGACATGGGCTATGAAGGCAGCTGATGAGGCCTGAGCCCTTGTTGAGTGTGCCCTAACGATTGGTGGTGGGGGAACCCCTGCCAGGTCATAGCACATGCGTATACACAAGGTAATCCAGCAGGAAAGACACTGGGTGGAGATAGGTTGCCCCTTCACCCACTCAGCCGAGGCAACAAAAAGCTGTGAGGATTTCTGGAATGGTTTGGTCCGATCCAGGTAAAATGCCAGTGACAAGGTTCTCACGGTTCCATCCCCGATACTGGCTTCCCTTCAGTGGTGTGGAGATGGCGTTCCTCGTTGGAGGAATGGGGTTTAGGACAGAGCATGGGGAAAAAGATGTTCTAATCCATATGGAAGGTGGAGACCACCTTTGGGAGGAACGCCGGGTGTGGGCGAATCTGGACCTTATCCCTGTGGAACACCATATAGGGGGGTTCTGAGGTCAAGGACCTGAGTTCCAAGACACGGCGGGCCAACGTGATTGCTACAAGGAAGGCCACCTTCCATGAGAGGTGAGACCAGGAACACGTGGCCAGGGATTCAAAGGAAGGACCTGTGAGTCGTGACAAAACCAAGTTCAGGTCCCATTGTGGCACGGGGGGGTCTAGCGTATGGGAATGAACGGTCAAGGCCCTTCAGGAAGCGGGAGGTCATAGAGTGGGAGAAGACCGAGTGCCCTTGCACCGGCGGGTGGAAGGCCGATATGGCCGCTAGGTGTACCCTGACTGAGGCGGGTGCCAGTCCTTGGGTCCTAAGGGACAGGAGGTAGTCCAGGATAAGCTGGAGAAGTGCGGAGGAGGGGGAGACTCCCCGCTCACTCGCTCACTTGGAGAACCTGGACCACTTCGCCATGTTTGTACGGTGCGTGGACGGCTTCCTGCTTTCCAGGAGAACCCGCCTTACCCGCTCCAAACACCTGCTCTCCTCCTCGTCTAGCCACAGAGCAACGACGCTGTCAGGTGGATCGTGGCTAGATTGGGATGGAGGAGGTGGCCCCAATCCTGGGAGAGGTGGTCCGGGCGAAGCGGCAGCGTCCTCGGGGGGGCCGCCAAGAGGCGAAGGAGGGTCCTGTACCAGTGTTGCTGGGCCCACGCCAGGGCTATGAGGATGACTCTCGCCTTGTTTGCTTTTACCTTTTGCAGGACTTTGTCGATGAGGGGGAACGATGGGAAAGCGTAAAGGAGCTGGCCCGACCACCGCAGGAGGAACGCATCAGAAATCGCGCCCCTCCCCATCACTCCCTAGAGCAGAACTGGGGGCAATGACAGTTCTGGCGGGTTGCAAAGAGATCGACCTGGGGAACTCCCCACTCTCGGAAGAGCCGGTGAGCGACCTCCAAGTGGAGCGACCACTCTTACTGGGGGGAGAAGATCCTGCTGAGGCGATCTGTTTGCGTATTGTGGATGCCCGGGAGGTGTACGGCCCTCAGGAAGATATCGTGGGCTATACAGAACTCCCATAGGCTCCGGGCTTCTCGGCAGAGGGCTAGGGAGTGAGTCCTGCCTTGCCTGTTGATGTAGAACATGGCGGCGGTGTTGTCCGTGAGATCCCTCACCAGCTTGCCGCAAAGGTGCGTGTGAAAGGCCATGCACGCCAACTGTACTGCCCTGAGCTCTTTGACATTTATGTGAAGGGACAAGTCCGGGATCGACCATGTCCCTTGGGTTTGTATGTTTCCTGTGTGGGCTCCCCAACCCAGGTCCAATGCGTCGGTCACCAAGTCTACAGATGGGCTGGCATCCCAAAAGGGAACCCCTTGCAGCATATTGCTCGGGCAAGACCACCACTGAAGGGAAGCCAGTATCGGGGACGGAACCGTGAGAACCTTGTCCAGTCCGTCCCAGGCCTGAGAGAATTGGGAGGCTAGCCAGAGTTGGAGGGGCCTCATTTGGAGTCTGGCATGGTGGACCACGTACGTACCATGCCACCACGTGGCCCAGAATTCGAAGGCACGCTCTCGCCGTTGTCACCGGGAAAGCCGTGCCGAGGTGATGAGATCTCTCAGGGCCTCGAACCTGTCTAGGGGGGGAGAGGCTGTGGCCCTCGAAGAGTCCAGCAGCGCCCCAATGAACTCTATGCACTGAATTGGAACTAAGGTTGATTTGGTCTCATTCACCACTAGGCCGAGACCGGCGCATGTCAAGAGGAGCAGCTCCAGAAGTCTTTACCTCTGAATGCGAGTCGCCCTCGAGAAGCCAATCGTCCAGGTATGGGAAGATCTGTACCCCCTCCCGCCTGAGGTAGGCCGCTACCACAGCCATACACTTCGTGAAAACCCTGGGTGCCGTGGATAGGCCAAACGGAAGGACCGCAAACTGGTAGGAAGCGCCTGTGCCCCTCGAAAATATAGATGTGAAAGTACGCGTCCTGGAGGTCCAGGGAGGGGATAATAGAGGCCAGGGACACCATGCGGAACTTGGAGCGGGCCAGAAAACTGTTTAGGCACGGATGGGCCTGAGGTCCACTTTGGCCTTCGGGATCAGGAAGTACCGGGAGTAGAACCCTTTGCCTGGAATTCTACTGGTGCTCTTTCCACCATCCCCAGGTTCAGTACGAGATCCACCTCCTGCCCCAGAAGGTGGGTATGCTCCGGGTTCCCCGGGTGAGGGCGGGTGGTTTGGAGGGGGTGAGGTGAACTGCAACATGTAGCCCTTGGAAATGGTGCTGAGGACCCACTGGTCCGATGTTATACGGGACCACGCCGTGCGGAAGGCAGACAAACGGTTGCAGAACACAAACTTTATTAATCAGGGGGTCTCCCTGGCAACTGGCCCTGGGCCCCCCTGCGAATAGTCAAAACCACCTCTTTCCCTGCCTCTTGCCCTCAGAGGGCCCAGGCTGCGGGGCGGAGTGGGACTGTCACTGAGACCAGCGTTTTTGATTTCTCAGTCTCTTATACGGGGGCTCGTATCTGCTCCTCACAGGTTGAGCCGATGGTTACGGTTTGGCCTTGTCCTTAGCTGGAGGGACGTAGAGGCCCAAGGTCTGCAGGGTGGTACGGGAATCCTTCATCCCATGCAGCCTGACATCCGTCCACGAAGAGCGCTTTCCCATCAAACGGGAGGTCTTGCATAAGGGATTGGGCCTCCGTCGACAGTCCAGACAGGAGGAGCCACAACACCCTGCACATGGAAATCGCTGAAGCCATCGAGCGGGCTGCAGTGTCAGCTGCGTCCGAAGCCGCTTGCAGGGCCACTTTCACCGCTGCTGCCCACTCTTCCACCAGGGCCTTAAAGTCCTTCCTGTCCAGGTCTGGAGAAGAGGCTCAAATTTAGGCAGAGACTCCCACAAGCTAAAGTCATATCTGCTCAGCACGGCCTGCTGGTTGGCTATCCTGAGTTGGAAACTTGCCGAGGAATAAATTTTTCTACCAAAGGAGTCCAGTCGTCTGGCATCCTTATTTTTGGGGAAGGCGCGGGCTGGCCTTGTCGCTGTCTGTGGTTTACCGACTCTACCACAAGCGAGTTAGGTGCCGGGAGGGAATAGAGGTACTCATGGTCCTTGGCCAACACAAAGTACTTCCTTTCAGCCTTCTTGGAGATTGGGGCCAAGGAGCCGGGAGTTTGCCACATGGTGTTGGAAATGTTGGCTACACCCTGGTGCAGGGGCAGAGCCATGCAGCCCAGTGCCAAGGGGGACAACACGTTAAAGAGGGAATAGGAAGGGCCCTCCATTTCCTCGGCCTGCAGCTGGAGGCTGAATGTCACCCTCAGCGCCTTAAAGTCCTCCTGAGGGATTCATGGCGGGTGTGCCGTTATGGTGTCGTCCGGTGCCGGGGAAAGGGCCGGCACGGAGCCATGGGCCTCAGCCAGTACCAGCGGGTCGAGCCCCAGATCAGAGTCCGGGCGCGGGTCCACCGACTCGTGGCCCGCCGATCTGTCTCTAAGACGGCCAGATGAGGCTGATGGGGCCTGAGACGCTCCGGCGACCGAGCAGGCCCCCGTCTGGGCGGCCATTGGCGGCCACAGTGCCCACTGGCACCAGTGACCCGGCTGAGGGCCTGGTAGCGGTAGTTGCCCCGGCTGAGCCTCGTGGGCCGGGGATGGGCGGCTGGGTGCCGAGGCAGAAGTCACTGTCAAGCGCACGATCTCACGGGAACGGTATGAGCGGCGGTGGCTGCGATGTTGCCTCCCTCGGTACCTGGACCTCGACGTCGAGGACTGGTACCCGCCCAAAGTGCTTCTTTGGTACCCATGATGGTGGCGGGAGCTCCGGTGTCCCGGTGCCGAGCCATCACGAGGGGAATCCTGAGTGCGACGTCTAGTTGAGCGGGAACTAGAACGAGAACAACGAAGTCTATCCCGTCAAGAACAGCTGTGGTAGTCGCGTCGCGAAGAGAAACGTTCCTGGCCCCTCTCTCAATGCCTGTGCTCGCTGGCAGGCGGCGTAGAGGGTCCCCGAGACTCCCGTGCGGGTGGTGACCGGGATGGCCTGGTCGGCGTCGAGGGAGGGCGCATGCTGCTGGACGATCAGTCACTGCACGCCGAGCAGTGCAGGGAGCGGCCCTCGGAGCAGGAACTGCGACCCGAAGGAGAGGTCTGATGGGCGCCCACTACTGACCAGACACTAAAAATCCAGTTACCGGAGTGACTGCAATCAGCATCCCTGCTGCTGAGGGTCGGGGGGACGAAGAGCAGCTGCTGTTGCCTGGAGGAGATGCTCAGCTGCTGATGGAGAGAACTGGCTCCCAGCCCACTAGCTTCAGCAGAGAGGTAGGTACTAGTGCAGTGCCACTGCCACCACCCGGGGGGGGATCCTGTCCATCTCCTCCTCTGCATCCCCCCTCAGCTTGTGCCCTGATTGCCCCCACCTCAACCCCTCCCTCTGGGGACTTCCCCCGCTCCACCCTGCCGTGCCCCAATTGCCCCCAGCCCCTCGCTCCTTCTCTGAGCCAGAGCCTTGCTGCTGTAGCCTGATTGGGCAGGCAGTCTCCATGTCAGTTCCACCCAGCCTAGCTCTGCAGGTGGCAGGTGAGTCCCAGGGGTGGGGGGAGCAAGCTACGGAGTGGGGGAGAGCAAGCAACAGTGTGCGGGGAGAGGAGCGAGTGGGGGTGGGGCCTCATGGGAAGAGGCAGGGCAGGGGAAGGTCAGGGATGTCCAGTTTTCAGCAATTAGAAAGTTGCCAACCGCAGGCAAAGGAGAAGCAGCAGCACTGGGCTGGGGCAGAGACTGAGAAACCCCAGAATGCTGGGGTACAGTCACAACTAGGAGCTGCTAGGAGAGGAACCAGCTGTTTGCAAAAGGGGATTCTTACAGACATGCAGCCTGGAGCTGACAGGACAGCTGAGACCACACCAAAAGACCAATCAGTTTGCCCTCACAACACAGGTGTCAACACAGGTTATACTGATGGGGCTGGTTTGTAGTTGGCATGGGGCAGAGTCCGTGTGTGGGTGGGGACCATTTTGCTGTATGCTATACCAAGGAAGTCTGTGTAGCCCCTGTTAAAGATCGTGGCCTGGGTCTGTTCCTGGCTCTGCCTGGGTTAGATAAAAGTGTTATTCTATTGTTAATTGTGGTGCTTGCTAACTCTGAGCTCCTAGGAGGGAGGGTTGATTTTTGTGCAAAGATATGTGGTTCGGACCTGGGACCCCTATCCCAACACTGGGAATCCCCACCTGACACACCACTATGTGCAGCTATGTTTGGAGGAGCACCTGAGAAATTGTTTCGCAAGTCCATCCCACATGTTAAGGCCTGCTCTGACTGCAGCACAACAGAGAGAGTACAATAGAAAGAAGATGGACATGGTATAAAGGAAGAATGAGCTTTAGCACAAAATATTTTTCAGATCACAAAGGACTGTACAAGGTCAGAAAAAAAATAACTTCTCTGGATTTACATGATGAAGATTTGAAGTATCTACAATTTTTCTCTGCTCTAGCATATCTGTGCAAAATGTTTCAACTTCATAAAATTAAATACTACATTTTATAGGAATGTTTCTAACTTTAAAATGTTTAGAAAGGGACATGCACTATACTTTCTGAAAATATTATGCAAGTGGCAAAGAATTTTATATTACCTTCAGTATTTCAGGAATGTCACAGATATGAGTTTGCGAAGGTAATACTGATTCACTTCTTTCTCCTGCTGGATAAGAAAAAAAAAGTAAAATGAAAATGAAAATCAACTGCACTGAATTTATAACACTAATAATAATGGACTAGTTCTATTAATAACTGAAGACCTTGGAAACAGTAGTTTTCTAGCACTTGACTGTGAGATTAATCATATTGTTTTGATTATTGCACATTTGTAATGCTCTAAAACAGGGGTCGGCAACCTTCAGCACGCAGCCCATCAGGTTAATCCGCTGGTGGGCCGCGAGAGATTTTTTTTTACGTTGACCATCCGCAGGCGTGGCCCCCCGGAGCACCCAGTGGTTGCAGTTCACCGTTCCTGGCCAATGGGAGCTGCGGGAAATGGCTACCTTTTTGGCTTTCTGTCTCCTTCTCACTGGCTACTTCTCAGAGCTTTGTCTCACAAACAGACATACCTCCATCGAGCAAAATCCAGAGAAACTCTTCTGCCCACATACCTCAGTTTCTGACTGGCCTTGCATATGGCCTGTGTTTTGGGTGGTGGCTCGTATTGTCTCCAGCTATCTTACTCCATAAAGAAGCTTAACTGCTCCTTCCATTTATCCTGAATGAAGGGCATCTGTCACACTCACCAACTTAGGTCTAAAACATTTATATTTTATAGCATTTATTTAAAATAAAATCAAGCATGCTGCCATCACCAACCAACCAAAACAAATAAATATATTTGAAAACCTCTCTCAGACTTCAATTCAGCAAATGGCCAACAAAAAAGAAAACTGATTAGCAAATTATATATTGTATTTAGATATTCCTTCCATACCTACTTCCAATAACACTCCTATTATCTTGCTGAACATTTTACCTGTTTTTGCAGATTTATTTGCACAGTCAGCTATGTTCTCCAATATCGCAGTCAGGCGTAATGTGACCTCTGCAAGTACTACAACATTAGCATCTACTATGTTACTGCTGTGAATTACTTCATTTATTATCCAAAGTATATGAACCCACTAGAAGAAAAATATATAAAGCAAGAATCTTAAAACAGTTTGAAAAATTGAATACAAAATATTAATATTTATGTATTCCAAACACTGATGATTTTTTGCACTCCAAATTGTTTAGAGACACTTGTAGATTGATCATAACACATGGAATATGATAGTACTTGGCCCTTGTGAAAAAAGGGCACAAAGTAGGGAGGAAATGCCTTGCATCTCCCCCTGCCCCATGTACCTGCACAAGAGTTAGGCAAAATATAGGCCTTAATAGTCCTCATAGGAACATTAATTTATCAGTTATGTGTAGTAACTTGCTTTGTTTTTCCAAGTTACAACACTTAGTACTTTCACTTTTCCATGATTTCTCCTACATTCCTTCAGATCACAAAGTTCTTTTGTTTGTTTTTTTCTTTTGTTTTTTACTTTGCAGATATTCTGCATGGGGCACCTATTGTACTATATGTTGGTATGACAAGATGCCAAATCCCATAGCAGATTTCATCAGGTGCATAGAATTTGGAAGCAGTCATTGTAAGGAAAACAGTGATTGTCACCTTTTAGGCATGGAAGCCATGAAAGCATATGATCCAATGTTGTTTGTGCCCCTCAGTGATACTTAGATCGGATGAGCTCCTTAACCCCACTCCAGTTCCTTTATGCTAGGTAAAAGGGATGGAGCAGCATAAAGGGGTTCTAAAAACCCCAATACTCCTTGTCTGGCCACAGAAAACGACAGCCATAAAGCTGCTGTCCAAAGATCCCCTCTGAAGCCCTGATGTACTTGGGGAGAGAAGGGTGCCTGGGGCAGGGTCACAGGGCCATAGATATTCTTGGTAGTGTTGCTGTCCACAGGTCAGCCCCAGGAGGCTGGCATAACACATACAGGCTCCCAGGAGTCTGTGTTTCATTATAGCAGGGGCCTCTTCAGCCTTTGGAGCAGCCCAAGATCAAGCTAGCTCAAAGCCATCTCTGATCTCCCACCTTTCCACAACCTCCTTTCCCCTGAGCTACAAGTTCTCTGCTGCACCAAGAGGGTACATCTACTCTGCAAAAAAACAATAAACCCACAGCTGCACATTTCAGAGTCTGGCTCAACTGACTCGGGCTTGTGCTATGGGGCTAAAAATAGCAGTGTAGACATTCCTGCTCAGGCTGAAGCCAGGGCTCAGGAAATCAGCAAGATGGATTTGTCTTAGAATGCAAGCTCCAGGCCAAACAGAAACATCTACACTGTTATTTTTAGCCCGATAGTGCAAGCCCAAGTCAGCTGACCCAGGCTCGGCGACTCACTGCTGCGAGGTTAGGGTTTTTTTTTTTTTTTTTGAAGTGTAGACATGGGTATTTTTGTGCAGAGGCACAACACAAAACCTCACCCTACAGTATTTGGGGGATTTCCTTGAATCGTATATCTTTTCCTTTCAATAATAATAAGAATATTTGTATGGGAAGTGTTTCCCCTAACACTGTGTACCCAACCACCTTGAACAATCTGTTATTTTCATTTTGTCTGATTATCCCACGATAACAGACTGGACTTCACATAGAAATGGAACAGAGATCCGTTGTCTGCCTTGTCTCTCTCTTTTTTTTTCAAGGCGCTTTGAGGTGGGAGTGAAGGAGGGTTGTTCTCATCCCAATAATTACATTACTAAAAATATGTGTATACATGTGAAGAAAATAGTGGAGAAATGAAAAATACTGTCATTAAAATTAGTGCATTTTTTTATACTTTACAATGCATATGGACCGGTTTGGAATTACATCCCTCACAGAAAGAACACACAACTCTCATTAGTAACTAATGGGAGTTAGGTCTTTATCAAAAGGAAAATATACTTCTGCGATTTGAGACCTAAATTTTAACTTGGGTTAGCCATCATAGAACGCATTCATGTGAATGGAAATAGAATAAGAAAAAAGGAGTACTTTGTAAGCTTTGAATTTGTAGATATATTTTAAGTAGGCACTTCCACTCATTTGGATCCGCTGAACTCCTACTTTGCACTTCTGCCACAGAAACATTACAATATCAACAAGTATTTCTTTATCTGGTTGGAGAGTCTGGGGAAAAAAAAGATGTTACCATAGCTGCATAAACAGGTGCAGACAAATTAGTTTTTAGTACAGAAAGTAAGCCAATTTATACTTTGCCACATTTAGTGTTCTTATAAGGGATGTCATCAACATGAAATCTAGCCAATATTTTTTTTAAGAAGAGTTAAAAGTAGTTTCAGGTATATTATCTGTCCCCTGCCCCCACCTGCCAATTTTGGGGGCGGGATATAATATTTTTTTATTAATTTCTTTCCTCTTGTTGCTATGTGAAAGATTCACACAAAGAAAAGGGTAGAGTAATTAACTACACAGGGAAACTGCAAAATTGACTATATGAAAAGTGCTGCAATAAGTAAACAAACTGGAAAAATATGAAAAATAATATGGGTTACTAGTTATATTAACCTTAGGAGTTGCTTGAGCAACAGTAAGTAAAAAAATTAAGTGTGATTTTTAAGTTGAAAGTGTCTTTTCTCCTTTTCTGCTTAGAATTGCTGCAGTACAGTATAAGCTCCCAGTTTGCCACAAATATTATGGGCTATCATTATGGCCTTAAGGAGAATAGGAAAATATGCCAGCGAACACATCTTAATTAAGAGTTGTTTAAAAGCATATTATCTCCTAGTAACGATGCATTTTAACACCTTGAAATACATTTTATCTGGTTACACCCATATTTGTAAAGGTGTTAAAAACTGTCTAAGTTAACTGCTGTTTAAAAATCTGTTAGCATATAAATAAAACATGGGTATGTCTTCATTGCAGTCTTAACTAAAGTTATCTACACTGGCGTTACTTCTCTCAAGTTAGCTTACGTTGAATGAGAGCAGCCATACTGAGAAATAACACGAACTGCAATGGTGGTGTTGCACTCACTTGTGTGTGATCCTAACACTTCTGGGGTTGTACCCCAGGAGTCTTTGCACCGCAGTAAACTCAACCAGTCTATGAATTCTTTCCCAGTGAATTGTAGGAGAACTTGTCTGTCCTTTCTGGGCACACAGGAGGAACTGTGGGAAGGCAGTGAAGAGCTAGCAGCACTTAAGTGGTTTTAACCTGCATCTACACTACAGAGTGGTCATGTAAGCAGCTGACAAGTTGTGTTAACTGGAGCTTTAGCCTATATCCCCTAAAGCTCTAGATCAGGGGTCAGCAACGTTCGGCACGCGGCTCGCAAGGGATGTGCTGGCCGTGGCTTCCCGCCGCCCCCTTTGGCCCGGGACGGCGAACCGCGGCCAGTGGGGGCCGCGATCGGCCGAACCTGCTGCGTCAGCAGGTAAATAAACTGGCCCGGCCCACTAGGGTGCTTACCCTGGTGAGCTGCGTGCCAAACGTTGCCGACCCCTGCTCTAGATACATTCCACCATATTTGAGCACACTTGCTTCCCTGAGTGCAACACAGCAAAAAGGAATTTGGTCTCCTTCCTTGATTATTAGAAAGCTGCAGTTAGCCTGGTAGTTTTTGAAAATGGCTTTAATTATTTTATGAAACTAGTTTAATTATATAGGATCAATCATAATAAAAAGTAAATTAAAACAAATAAAATAAATCACAATCAATCACATTTCTTATGCATTAATTAATTTCATTTTTGTTGTAATTTGTAAAGCTTGTCAACCAGGCATAACTTCCTCTGACTTTGAATTACATATAATGGTACTGTCAGGAATCAGAGCCTGCTGCAGAGCCAGTCTCCAGGAAACCTAATGAGTGCAGCTGACCTGTAGTAGGCTGCCTGATTGGCTGTGCCAACTGATTGGTTGGAGGAGTCTCTGAGGCCTTGCAGCAGTCAGAGGCTGCTCAAAGCACTTCCTAACACCTCTATTAGCTTCTGCTCTTGCCTTTGTTCTCTCCAGATAACCCAGGCTGACCCTTGACTCTGATTCCCGACTCTCTGACTTCGGCTCTGACCCTTGGCTCTGGCACCTGGCCTTTGACTCCAGCTCTGACCCTGGATTCTGACTTCTGACTACCTCAACTCCTGTTCTAACTGCTAGGCATGACTCCAGCTCTGATCATTGGGCCTGACTCCTGCTCCAATCACTAGGCATGACTGCCCAAGTCCTAGTCATTTGACAGCTACAATAGCAAGTACTGCACAGAAAAAAATGTGCATAATTCTTTTATACCTGCTTAGATGTACATACGCAGGAAAACACTGTGGTTGCCAAAGTGACAAGATCATCAGAAGGGTCTCCAGGCTTTAGGGATCCTTCTACAGTCACAATTGATAAAGGAGGAAAAAGTAAAATCAAGATATTATTTCCTCATACAAATTTCATAAAAACATGATGATTTCAATTAGGGTGACCAGATGTCCCAATTTTATAGGGACAGTCCTGATTTTGGGTCTTTTTCTTATATAGGCTCCTATTACCCCCCACCCCTTGTCCCGATTTTTCATACTTGCTGTCTGGTCACCCTAATTTCAATGCAGCTACTCCAATTTGCACCAGCTGCAATATGGTTCAGGAAATAGTAAATATGAAGGAGAAGCACGTTCCCCATTTTACACATTCCCCACTTCTGTGAAGAATGCACATTACCATTTTGGTACGTGGAAATGTTTTCAAGATGCATGTAATTTTGTGGATGACAGAATACAGATTTAAATGACAGCACACTTTAACAAGTTCTTCTTTTTTAAATGAAAAGAAATCTCAGATATATGAACCATTAAAACGTGCAAAATAAAGTCATACAAGTCTGTTCCATCCCAGGCTCATTTTTTTTTTTTGGAAAACTGTCTCCCATTTATTGGAAATGTCATTAAGTCATGTTTTGACAAGTAAAAGTAAATAAGACACAGTTCAGGAGGTCATAATTTCTCAACTGTTAGTTACAGTGGCAGAAAATGTTATACTGTATTTTAAAGAACTTCATGACAAATAACAAAACTTCTTGCTGAAAAAATTACATTTGAAATGTAATTATTTCAACTCAGAGCTGTGACTGTCTACAACACACCTTGAAGTGCAATTGTTCTTCTTCCAGAACTGCGAGATATTGTGGCTTCCTTGAAAATATTTTCCTGGACAGAGAGGCCGTGTTTAGATCTTCTTGTAGACACTAGCGGCTGCATCGCAATGATAAGCCTGAGTTCCATTTCTGCTTTCTTCCATATTGGATCATCTTGATTCTAATAGTTTAAACAGAAACAGGTAATGGAAATTTGCCTTAATAATTTATGAACCAAAGTCTGTTTTAATACCCTCCTGTATACCGTACAGTAAATTTGGATTACCTGAAGAAAATTAGCAATCAGTCCAATAGTAGAATCAAATACATCCCACTCTTCATAGCTGAAAGCTAACTTTATAAACTTCATAGCAGCTTCTCCAGAAACACCATTTTTCTCTACAATGGCAAATAAAAATACAATTCTTTTGAAAAATACAACATTCAGTAAAATTAAAGCTATTTTTAGCATCTGTGTAATACAAAGCTAAAATTCCACAGAATTCTGCAGACACTGAACAATCTTGAGGGATTTCTCAATAACTCTGCAAAATAGACTTTTTGTATTATATTGCTGGATATTTTTCAGTGTTTATAAGACTGGACTGCCATACCTGCATTGTCATGTTAATTCCAAAAGTCCACGTTGCTGTTGACATTAATGAGTCTTTTTGATGAAGTCATGGACCTAATTCTACCTGCCTCCAGAAATAACCTCAAAATGTTTGCAACCATAGTCCCAACATATGTCCCTCCCTCCAATTATTACTTTTAGGAATGTGAAAAACTTGTGCAAAGATGGCTGAATAGTTCTCATTGCTATATCTGCAAATATACATATACATACTGGGGAGCCTCTTCTCCCTACCCTCGCAAGTGAATCCAGATAGGTGCAGGACAGAATAGGGAGTCTCATGCTCCTTTCTACCATAGGCAAGGGCCCCAGGTAGTACATTCAGCAGTGTTCTACAGTTCCAAGGCAGTGTTCTAGTGAGTGATCTCCAAAGGCTATTCCTTTGGTTGAAGGTGCTGGGAAGAGGGTTATATTAATGTTTGGCAGCAGGTATCTTTTTGAAGGAGCACTAAGGACTGCTCCAAGGCCACGTCATCCTGCTCTGCACAGAAACTCAAGGACCCTCTGCTCAGCCATGTCCACCCCTCTCACCTCCCTAAGCACATTTCACAATTATAACATCAGAAGTTAGCCTTTGATATTTGTAAAGCACTTGAAGATCTCTGGATCAACTGTGCTATGTATGTTCAAAGTAGTAGCATTTTATTACGACGCCTGTATGTTTACAACTTGCTACTTCAGTAAAGCTTAAAATGGAAACAATATTTAATTATTAGTTCTTATTGCGTGAATACTAATAGAAGGTAGGATCTTGCAAACTTTGTAGGCATAGAACTACCATTGGAGTTTGGCGTGCTGAGAGTTTGCATGCTGAGAGTTTGCATGACTGGGTTCAAAATGCTTTGAAAATCCAAACTAATTTACCTGTTAATATAAGCTGCAGAAGTGTCGATGATTCATTTATTACACCAGAAGACTCAGTACAATAACTTCCTTGTGTACTAGCAAAGCTGCCACCACCTATAACAAAAGTAACTCATTAGATAATCATACAATTTGTTTGATGTTATATTTTATTTAGTCATAATCAGAACTGCTCAGAAACCAGAATTCCTGTTGTGCAGGAAATTTTGAAATTTTTAAAAAATATCATCATAATGAAAACTCGCAACTTCAAAATTCACATGAAGCAAAGGGAGTCCAAAATTTTTATTATGAAAAATCAAAAAAGGCGTTCTGTTTTGACTTTTTCTCAA
The DNA here is from genome assembly GCF_011386835.1 of Chrysemys picta bellii. NCBI lineage: Eukaryota > Metazoa > Chordata > Testudines > Emydidae > Chrysemys > Chrysemys picta. The sequence goes on along the minus strand of NC_088791.1, from coordinate 84,780,243 downwards.
CAAATTAATGAGTCTCCCCAAGCTGCCCAGAGCTCAGGGAGCCCACTTTCTGGACCACATAAGAACTTAAGAACAGTCATACTGGGTCAGCCCAAAGTTTCATCTAGCCCAGTATCCTGTCTTCCGGCAGTGGCCAATGCCAGGTGCCCCAGAGAGAATGAACAGAACAGGTAATCATCAAGTGATCCATCCCCTGTTGCCCATTCCCAGCTTCTGGCAAACAGAGGCTAGCGATACCAGTTCCTTATTTACTTTCTCCACAACAGTCATGATTTTATAGACCTCTATCATATCCCCCCTTAGTCGTCTCTTTTCCAAGCTGAAAAGTCCCAGTCTTATTAATCTCTCCTCATATGGAATCCATTCCATACCCCTAATCATTTTTGTTGTCCTTTTCTGAACCTTTTCCAATTCCAATATATCTTTTTTGAGATGGGGCAACCGCATCTGAAAGCAGTATTCAAGATGTGGGCATACCATGGATTTATATACAGGCAATATGATATTTTCTGTTTTATTATCTATCCCTTTCCTAATGATTCCCAACATTCTGTTAGCTTTTTTGACTGCCACTGCACACTGAATGGATGATTTCAGAGAACTATCTGCAATGACTCTAAGATCTCTCTCTTGAGTGATAACAGCTAATTTAGACTCCATGATTTCATATGTATAGTTAGGATTATGTTTTCCAATGTGCATTACTTTGCATTTAATCAACATTGAATTTCATCTGCCATTTTGTTGCCCAGTCACCCAGTTTTGAGAGATCCCTTTGTAGCTCTTCGCAGTCTGCTTGGGACTTAACTATCTTGAGTAGTTTTATATCATCTGCAAATTTTGCCACCTCAATGTTTACCCCTTTTTCCAAATCATTTATGAATATGTTGAATAGTACCAGTCCCAGTACAAACCCTTGTGGGACACCACTCTCTCCATTCTGAAAACTGACCATTTATTCCTACCCTTTGTGTCCTATCTTTAAACCAGATACAAATCCATGAGAGGACCTTCCCTCTTATCCCATGACAACTTACTTTGCTTAAGAGCCTTTGGTGAGGGACTTTGTCAAAGGCTTTCTGAAAATCTAAGTACATTATATCCACTGGATCCCCCTTGTCCACATGCTTGTTGTCCCCCTCAAAGAATTCTAGTAGATTGGTGAGGCATGATTTCCCTTTACAAAAACCATGTTAACTCTTCCCCAACAAATTGTGTTCATCTATGTGTCTGACAATTCTGTTTTTTACTATAGTTTCAACCAGTTTGCCTGGCACTGGGATCAGACTTACTGGCCTGTAATTGCCGGGATCACCTGTGGAGCCCTTTTTAAAAATTGGCGTCACATTAGCTATCCTCCAGTCATTTGATACAGAAGCTGATTTAAATGATAGGTTACTAACCACAGTTAGTTGTTCTGCAATTTCACATTTGAGTTCCTTCAGAACTCTTGGGTGAATACCATCTGGTCCTGGTGACTTATTAATGTTTAGTTTATCAATTTGTTCCAAAGCCTCATTTAATGATACCTCATATTTGTCACCTAAAAAGAATGGCTCAGATTGGGGAATCTCCTTCACATCCTCAGCCATGAAGACTGATGCAGAGAATTCATTTAGTTTCTCCGCAATGGCTTTATCGTTCTTGAGCGCTCCTTTAGTATCTCAATCGTCCAGTGGCCCCACTGTTGGTAAGCAGGCTTCCTGCTTCTGGTGTGCTTAAAAAAATGTTGCTATTACTTTTTGAGTCTTTGGCTAGCTGTTCTTCACATTCTTTTTTGGCCTTCCTAATTATATTTTTACACTTCACTTGCCAGAGTTTATGCTCCTTTTTATTTTCCTCACTAGGTTTAACTACCCAGAAGCTAGGAAGTCCTGACAACCCTGGCTCAAACCAGGGCTTCCAGAGCTTCTGGGATCCCAGCTCTGTGGCAGCCCACAATACCGGCAGACAAGCTGTCAGGAAGCCTGCCTGGTTTCTGTTGGAAGATTCAATAAAGCCAACACATTCCCACAAAATATTTTTATTTTGATTATCAGCATTTTCTAACAGAAAAATGTTTTGTTAGAAAACTTCTGACCAGCTCTAGTCATAATGATCTTGGAAGTAAAATACAATTATTAAATGTATTTTCTTTATACATGTGTTTTATTACCAAAACATCTTCCACTCCATGGTTCTAATTCTGTCCTTATTTACACCTCCATAGAACTCTACTGACTTAAATAGAGAGGTCTGGAGTGAAAATCAGTGCAAAATTTGGCTCCTGAAGTGTCCTTCTGAACAACTATTTTATGTGGTAAATAAACTGGATTAGATAGACTCTCTCTGAAATTACACTCATGCAACTGAAATTTAAAGTTAGTGGGGATGCAAGGGTGTGACTTAGGACAGAAAATGACCTGCTCTATATACCCAAACACATGAGATTAAAAGTGCTTTAAGCAGTGCCAAGGCAAATTTAAGAAACAGAGATCTTTGGTTAATAATTTGAAACATTCTAGGCATACACATAATAATGAGCAACTAAGCATTTGGCTGTCAAAGACCTTCTGCCACATGAAGTTTGCACAAAAGAGACTTGTCAGCACATCCCAAGAGAAATGTGCAGCCATCAGCTGTGATTTTAATTACATGATTGGTTGATTTGTGCATGTTTTTTTTTAAACAGAGGCTGTTTAAATGGTTTTACCAGCAATAAAACATTCTTTCAGGGTGAAATTCACTCCTCCCCACACAAAGCTTGACTAAATGTACTTTGTTCAGGGAATGAAGTGGATGTCAAGGGATGGAATCCACCATCACAACATACAGGCTGGCTATAGGACTGCATCACAGCCCATTGGAAGCTAGCATTCCAGCCCACGTGCTAAAATAGCAACCACAGTCACTCTTCATATCCTCTATGCTGGAATGACTGGATACAAATAAGCATATATCAAGTGGGTCCTACCCTGGGTCATCACAAAGACCCCTTCCATGTTGACCTATTCAGAAAAGATGCAGACTTTCTGTGAAGCACAAGGAGTTACTCCGGATATACACTGGTAAAACTGACAGCTGAATCTGGCCAAAGGTTTTAACTTACGTCAAGTCAAATTTTGTGAAGGCAAAATTTTAAAAAAATTAAGTTTGATTTTATCAGTGCTATGGTTATAACTCAAGTATCAGAGGGGTAGCCGTGTTAGTCTGAATCTGTAAAAAGCAACAGAGGGTCCTGTGGCACCTTTAAGACTAACAGATGTATTGGAGCATAAGCTTTCGTGGGTGAATGCCCACTTCATCAGATGCATCTGATGAAGTAGGCATTCACCCAAGAAAGCTTATGCTCCAATACTTCTGTTAGTCTTAAAGGTGCCACAGGACCCTCTGTTGCTTTTTATGGTTATAACTGAAACACATACTTCTGCAGGTGAGTTTTTTCTTTTGTCAGCATAAGAAACATTGAGGTTCTTTACCAGAGTATTTTCATTTTTATGCCATTACCTGCCAGGATATCCATGCCTGCAAAAAAAAGCTCTGAAACCACATCACGTATCTCAGTTTCATCAGGAACAGGTGGGGCAGGGCGCAACACTCGTCTATTACTATCAGAGAGAGCTTCTAGGATGGCAAGGAAATGGGCTGCAGTGCCATCAAACATCTCAGTCAGCAGCCGTTCTGTAACAGTACGAGGCCATGGCAACTAAACAAGAGATAAATCTTTGTAAGGTTTTGTAATATTTCAAATGCGTTACAATAAAGCAACAGTTTTTTCAAAACAGTTCTCTGTGAAAAAGTGAGTGCAAGTCCAAGAAATAACACTGCAGTATACATCGTGGTTGTGAATTCTATGATCCAGATGTATAGCAAAGTATCAGGCCAAATTTGTAAGATACCTAAGGAAGGCATGAATTTCACAATAACCACGAACACTGCTGCACACTGTTCTAGTTAGAAAACAACACAATGAAAATTATGAAAGGAAAAAAAATATATTAAGCCCATGTAGTTCAAAGCTATCCAGATCTTGTCCTGTAATTACATGGGCTTGATCACTGGGAGCTGAGGACTCTCAGCACTTCACAGGAAGTCAGTGAATATTGACGGTGATCAGCACCCCACAGGACTAAAGCTACAGTCCATTAGGTTGCTCCTTTGGTCTGTACATTTTCCAACCAACATAATGTAAAACATAAGACAATACACACAAAACCATATGCACTATATTTGGCTGCTAAGTAATGATAAATCTATAAAATAAAATAATAAAACTGATCTCATAATGCTTTGTTTACATGACTGTTCTTTCCTTGTCAAAATCATTACCAGGTATGGAACACTGAAGTGGAGACCCAGTATTTAATGGTCACCTGCTCCATCTCATCATCACTCCAGTTACAATAATTTATTTGACATTTTATCAAATAAAAAGCCTTCAGTAAGGTTTTCAGGACCATCTAACCATTCTAATATCGGGGAATTTCCTTCCTGCATTGGTGGAGCCACATCCTTTATTTTAATTTTCAAATTAGGCACTTTAATTCAAGCAAGCTAAGATGTATACCCGATAAAAAAGGAATAATTTGTGCCATATCTGGCAGCATTTCAGCTATTTATATGCTGATGGATTGCATTTTTATTTTACAGGCCACCTCTTTAGAGGTAGTTACTTATCTTTTCAAAAGAAAGAGCAACCATTTCTAGAGGGAGGAGGGTAAATCCACATTTTACTGGCAACCTCATTCCAAACCAAAGACAAGAAATATTTTTAAACAATTCCTTATAATTATACATGCAGGTTTAAAATTTCCCAAGTACACTATATTCGATTTTAAAAACCCAACATTTGTTGCTAAGTTGTTATATCCCCAATCTTTCTTTCAACAGCATGGGGGAAATAATGACAGTCCCAAACCTGCAACTGGCTCTATGCAACAGAACCCTGCCCCCATGTATAGCCCTTGACCGTTTATGCACAGAACACAGGTTTTATTTAAATAAATAAATAAATGCCTGAGTTGGGGAAGGTAACTATACTTAGCAGTAAGAAGAACAGGAGTACTTGTGGCACCTTAGAGACTAACAAATTTATAAATGTGTTAGTCTCTAAGGTGCCACAAGTACTCCTGTTCTTTCTGCGGATACAGACTACCACAGCTGCTACTCTGAAACCTATACACAGCAGTGATAGCAATATTGTTTTAGCTGTAAACAGTTCCCTGTGGTGTTTGCAATCCAAATATTACAGCATTATAGGGGTGAAGGAGAAAATGAAAATTACTGAAAACTAATGGAAAATGAGCCAGTCTATTTTCATTTTCCAAGTTAAATTAAGAGCTAAAAGTACATGGAACTCCACACATACTAAAAGTTAAGCATGTACTTATATACTTTGCTGGATCAGGACCAGATCACTCAGCACCTTGCAGGATCAAACGCTTATCAGGCATTCCAGTCTAAATATCCCTACATTCTGGCTTTTCTACACAAATGTTTCATTTGCGCAAGCTGAGGTATAAAACTACCTGCAAAAGCCTGCCGTGCACTTAAGTGTCCATGTGGATCCTGCTGCTGCGCACTAAAAGTTCCCTAGTGCACTTTGATCTATGGCTGTTTCAAAACTGGATAAATCAAAGGGCACTAGAAAACTTTTAGTTCATGGCATTAGGGTTCACACTGACACTGAGTGCATGGCACACTAGTGCAGGGTACATTTACACCTCAGTTTGCCACGAGCAAAGTGTTCATATAGACAAGCTCTCTGTCTTCTTATCATACTATGAATACTGCTCTGCACATGTTTTATAACATTTAAAGCAATTTTTGTGACATTTTAAAGTGAACCAGTGCAGGCAAATATAGTTCTATAGATTTTTCCCATTTATTTGAACATTAGTAAATCTACAAAATGTGCAGAAATATTTTTGGCACTGATATCACATTTAGGGTTCACAACATTGAACAAAAAAATCAAACTATAAAAGCATGTAAAAACAAATAACATGACAATTCAACACCTCTGTTTGCTAAGGCCAAGAAAACAGGCATGGCAAGTAGTGGACAAAAATGTCACATTTTAAAACAATTAAGAAATTAATTCCTAACAATCAGTCACTTTTAAAACCAGGCATTAAGTAACGTCAGAAACTGATACAGTATTATGTGAAATCTTTGGGAATTACATTGTAAACTGAATTATCTACTGATCCAGACCACAGACTTCAAAGTCTGCAGAAACAATACCCCCATTAGAAATGTACACCTGCTTCCCCAAGTCCTGCTGAAGGACATCACCTAAATCCAGCTAAGTTTTACTGAGCCAAATCTTTGAGAAATCTGGTAGTCTTTACATATGCAAACCACACCCTCCTGAAAAAAATTGTGGCATGACCTGGTTTTATACAACCTGAGGTTTCAGATAAGTGAGGTTTGGATCAAGTGGATTGTGCTATATACTCAGAAGTTTAATATGAAAGTATACATGACTGAAATCACATATGACCTGATACTGAAGCCCTTGATACTCTTTTATACCAATGTATCATACAAAGTTTGATCAGGGTAATCAGGTCACATCTGAAATGTGTCAGGATGATGATGTTATAGCTTTGCTATTAACTACAGTAAGGCTAAGTTTTTGTCACAGATATTTTTTGAAAAAACGTCATGGAAAGGTCACTGGCAATAAACAAAAATTCACAGAGGCCTGTGACCTGTCTCTGACTTTCACTAAAAATATCCCTGACAAAATGGGGAGGTGGGTTCAGTACCCACTCTTGCTGGGGCTCCCAGGTCCCTACTGCTCTGGGGAGTGGGAGCTCTGGGGTCCCCCTACCCACAGGGTTTGACTGCTGGGGGGTCTCCTTCCCCCCAAGGTGGCTGGGAGCTATGGGGGGGCCACTGATGCAGCTGGACAGCTGCAGGGTCCCCCTGCCGTGGCTGGGCAGCTTCAGGAAGACCCTCACTGCCGACCATGTCTGGACAGTTGCAGGGCGGGAGGGGTCCCCTGCTGCTTACTGCAGCTGGACAGCTGTGGGAGTTCCCCTGCCACTCCCCTGGGCTGGGCAGCTGCAGGCTCCCCGACCAGAGTGGGGGCTCAGAGCTGCGAGGGCGGGGCTGGCAGGGAGCTCCAGCCCCGGGCAGAAAATGTCACAGAGGTCAAAGGAAGTCACGCAATCCGTGACCCTTTGACCTCTGTGACCTAATCATAACCTTAACTATAAACAATATCAGTTGAGAAATCCCATGATTTCATAATGTTATCTCTGATGGAACTTATTTATACACCTGTTTTTCCCCCAATAATGATTAATACTCAGACTTTTTTCTATTAGTAAAGAAACAATAACAGTATGTACAAATGATATTAATATTTAATAGTATATTATTTTCCAGCAAAAATTACATTCTTCTGATTTTGAATATGACTGGGGTTTACCAAATATAGTGCTTTCATTCTCAGGCTATCCCAAAAGTACTTTATGAATAAATAAGTTAGATAATGATGGTGCAAGTAAATAAAGCTTATCAACAATTCACACAGCTCTGTATATTTAACAGTGACAGAATAAATGATGAGACAGAAATGGGAGTTATGCAAGGGGATTTCTAACTTCTGCCTTGATGGCCTCTCAGCCCAGACAGAAAAGACCTCTTGTCTCTCATCTCACCCAGAGGATGATAGTGTAGCACTTACCTATGCCTCTTGGTATTGCTATATTTGTAATGAGCAAGAATGGAAATCATAGGACCAGATTAACCACAGGTTTACCCCACCAAAAACTCTGACGCAGATCCACAGCATAAAGCCTTCCAGCAGCGGAGACTGCAATGATGCAAAGTGACTGCAAGCAAGTACTGACCAGCAAGAGAGTAGCTGGAGAGTGTGCTGGTTAGAGCCTCTCTCCCATTGGCAGAGAGGCTATGTAGCCCTAGCAAGAATTAAAGATGAAACCATAAGGGAAAAAGTAGAATTACCATCTGCCTTTCTTGGGGTGAATCACCGCTGGAGTGTAAAGGGCTTCTCTAGCTCCGGGAACAGCAAATCACACCTCCCTGCACCAGTGTTAGTGGAAGTTCTATAGCCTATGTTATGCAGGGGGTCAGATTTGATGATCACAGGATCCCTTCTGGCCTTAGACTCTATGAATGTATGAATCTTGTCTCTAAGAAAGGTCTTGAACTCAATGACTTTAAACCTGACTCAGAAGGAAGAGTGATACTCTCTGAGGTATATGGGGGAACTATTATGAATACACATAATAGTATAAAAATAAATGCAGCTATTAAAGCTAATAAAGTAGGTCTGGGTGTTGTCCAAAGAAAGCAAGTATGCAAAAATATTTAATATTATGAAATGTTTCTCTATACTAATTTATAAGGCTTCTCCCAATAGAACACTTGGCTGTGGCAGCTAAGATTGTTGGCAATAGAATGTGAGTTGGGGAAAATGATTATTTCCATCAAAGGCTATTTCATACTTTGCACTCATTTATATAGGTCACAGAATCTTAAGGGAGAGTGAGGAATCTCTGAAAAAAATCTATCTTTCAAGGTTTTAGAGGAGTACTGCAATGCAAAAATCCACTGAAAATTTGTTGAAGCTGGCACTGAATCTTTAATGTAACTAAACACAGTAGGGAAAATTCAAGGGGCCATACACCAGGGATGAATTTGAACAAGATTTTTAAAAATTATATTAAATACTGTAGAGTTGTGGCTATTTTGCAGTGTACAGCCAAGAACATTTATCCTGCACAAATAACACACAGCCACTAAAGAAAACGAGCCCTGAATGATCTAATATAGACCATATTGCCTATTAAAATAATTACACCCTTAAGTTGGTTCCGAGTCTTAATGGTAAAGTTAATATGTTATTTATAAGGCTGGAAAGGAAAAACAAATCATTCTGTTTGCAGATAATGCTGTATGCCCACATAAGATGTGTGCTAGGCAAAGCTATGTCATATCATTACTAAAAATAAGTAATAAACAGATCAAAAAGAAAAAGATTTACACAAAATTCTAAACTTACATTTTGTGCTTCCTTTAGATTAACCCTTAATTTTGGTCGAAAAAATCCTTTGGGCTTTCTTCTGGATTCATATACTGCTCTCTTGAAAACCATTACTGCCATCTGACTCAAAGAGAAGCAGGTGAGTAAAAACTGTGTTATGTATTCTGCTTGTTCAGCTGTATGTATTGTAATTTTTATAAATTGTGACATGTTTATACCTTTATAGTGGCCTCTCTAAAAACTTTTTTTGTTTCTGAATTTTGTGGTGAACAACTCATGCTTTCCAATTGCTTTAGTTCATCAATTTTACTCAGACCACGGCGAGCGAATACCTATATAGCATAAAAATTGGATAAAGAGTTGATTTATCTATCTTGATATTATGGTTCTGTGCTCTGATTGCTATGAGAGGGAGAGTACAATAGCCACACCACCTCCTCATCCTTGTGTTCAGAGAACAATAAAGACTAAAATCATAGCCAGCTCCTGTACAACAGATGCAAGGGGAAAGAAACTCCTTGCTCTCTCTCCTTTTGTGCAACCGCTTAGGGGCTGGCCACAGTCGAGCCCTGAACACTTAGAATGTTTATGTACATATTAAAAAATGTATTACTGTGCTTTAATTTGAATTGATTAGTTCAATTTATACAGAGAAACATACTGTAGTAGCCTAACTACATTTCTGAAAGCAGATAAAAAGCAAATATAATAAAATGTAATATTTAAATAAATATGCAGCTTGCCATTTATTGTTACAAATAAAATTATAAGAGTGATACATAAGGCTACCTCTCCATGGATGTTGGCTTGGTTGTCATAATAACAATAACAAACTGCAGTGTAAAGGGTGATTCTCCATGTCAAATAGTGTACAGCTAAAAGTGGTACTGATGATTCCATACATATGCTGGCCCACAATAGGTATTCCAGCACCTATGATGGGAAAAAACCAATTATGAACAAAACATTATAAAGAACTGCTCAAAATGTATTAACAGTATAAACTTGAAACAGTTGGCTGAGAAAATTATTAAGCATTGATATGCATTTCCTATTGCTCAAAGATGCACATAAAAAACATGGACTTAAATAACAGAGCAAATTAGAACAAGAAATCACAGAAAGAGAGTTAATATTTCATTCATTTTACTTTCAGTCATTTATGAATTTTTCCACCTAAAATTGTGTTCATTTTCATCTCTAGACCTGAAGAAGAACTCTACATAGTTCAAAAGCTGGTCTCTTTCATCAACAGAAGTTAATCCAATAAAAGATATTACATCACCCACCTTGTCTCTCTTCATCTTCACCTGACATTTTATGGCCTGAGATATCAAAACAATCCCAGTTCACTACTAAACTGTTTCCTCATTTAGGGCTTGATCCTGCTCTCATTCAAGTCAATTGAAAAACTCCTATTCACTTGAAAGATGCAAGATCAAGCCCTTTAGGCTCTGATCCCACAAAGCATTGAGGGCTTCTTATGAGGTGCTGAGCACACTCTACTTTCACTGTCCTCAGTGGGTATAGGAGATTCAGGCCTTCAGTTTGGGGAAATTCATCCTCTTCTCCAAACCTACTCTTCACAGCAAAGACCTCTTGATATAATTAGCCCTGCTAAAAGACAGGTCGACCTTGATTTCTACAGAATCACACCACTTCACCCTACTGAACAGCATTTTCCTCTCTTACTATTCTTGGGCCTGATGCTCTATGAGATGCTGAGCACCCTCATTTCCAAATGAAGTCAATTTACAAACTCAGGCCTTCTGTAAATTACTGAACTGAAAATACATGTCCTGAATGTAGCTGACAGTGTTTCCTCCAGAAACCATGAAGCACATTACATGTATAATATGAGCTACACTGGCATATAGAATAAAGATACAAAGTCACTTCGAGTTTCAATGCTAAGATGTTCAAATGGAAAATTTCCTTTGAAACTCTCCAGTCGCTGACAGGGATACACTTGCTCTTTATGCATGACTGAAATAACCATCTGTCAACAAAATAAAATATTGGATCCAAGATTGTCCAGTGTCTGTTTATTCCAGGTGGGGGGAAAATTGAAATCCAATTCAAATCTAGATAAATAAAAAAATAAAGTCCAAGGCATACCAACTGAGATACTCACATGAAAGAAACTTTCATGATTAAAAAAAACCCAGCCACAGGGTGTCACTACAGCTCTACCAAAAATCAGCAAAAGGGTAATTCCATTCATATAAACAAACAGCCCAATATGGTTCAGCTTGCTGATTTATACCCTATTTTAAATAGTGGAATTATAACGACGTATAATAAATTATCCTAACCTCAGTTAACAACAGCTTGCCATTAAGAGTCATTGGTACTATTTGCTTTAGTTAAGCATTTATAGTGATGACAGAGTTACAGTGTAATATTTGTCAGCTGTGGATACAAACATCTGTCTAAAGCATTCTGTTTTATTCAAATTTACAAGTAAGCAGTATTATATGATGGATATTTTTAAAAGATTTTTTGTCAAAATTAAGTCAAAAGGCCACATTCTCAGCTGGTGTAAATCAATGTAACAGACTTCAATGGAGCAATAATGATCTATACCAGTTGAAGATCTGGCCCAAAACATGCAGTGGGAATGAGGCTCCATCAGGGATATCTAATTAAAGTCTTCAGAACCCTAAGCTCAACCCTCTGCCTTCCTCACAAAGCCAGTATAAGAATCTTGTGCCACCCTTTTTTGATAATTGACTTCTTTGGAATCACTACCTTGTGTCGAGATATTAGGAGCCAAGATTTGGGGTGATAAATCATTAAAATGTTGTGCAGTTAAAGTGTGCTTCACTTTTGAAATAAACAGTTTATTAAATTAAAAATGAACTAAATACAACTTCAAGGGGCTTGGATGACTCTTACTGCAACACTCCACAGGGGCCTGACTAATCCCAAAGACCAGCAGCCTGGTATGCTGGGGTCATATGCTCACAGTTGAATGCCGCAGAGGTCCATGAAGGCTTGGGGGACTCATGTTCTCCTGCCCTTCTACTCGAGCCTCTCTGGACACCAAACTCTTTTACCCCACTGTCCAGGATGGTCAGCGTTACTATTGCCAGGGAGAGTGGAGTTGGTCAGATAAGATTTACCCAATGTGACAAAATAAAAATGCATTTCCTTCTTTTCAGTAAAATTCTGTTTGCTGTAAAGCTAAAAGTATTCTTAATAGCTGTACAATATATTAGAAATACCAAATATAAAAAACCTTCCAGTTTATCTTGCCATACCTTAGCAGACTGACCTATGCTCATCAAACGTCTGCATATTGTGTATATATAAATTGTACCTAGAAGAATAAAAATAAATTAAAATCTATACAAAAATGGATACGAGTTCAACATTTCTACTTCAAATCTGTTATGCTAGTTAACTGAAATGTTGTTGTTAGAATTTGGATTGTTAATAAGTCTCTTATTTCAAGATGAAAAACAACTGAAAATATAGTTTTAAAAATTAAAAAACTTTTAACATAATTATTTTTAAATTAGAGAAGTTGAAGCCATTCAAATTCGTGTGTGATGTTAATGTCCATTGTAAAATAAGTAGAAAAACAGCCTCATAAAAATTATGTATTACTGAAGTCTTAAATGTCCACTAGAAATATTTGATACCACAGGTCAAATCAAGGGATGTGACTATTGGGGGTAGAATTTTCATGGGGAAATTCATGGGACTTGTGCTCTTCAATCACTAAAGTACTTTTGAAAATCCCATCATGGAAGTGTAACATGTGTAACAAAGTTATGAGTACACAAAAAGCTAGACAAGCAATAAAACACTCCAGGGTGTATATTCTGTGTAGAAAAGGACATCTGTAGTGCAAAGAGGCATCCAAATGCCAATCAACACAACTAGAAGGACATTTTATCAACAAGCCACCCCACAGCATCCATTAATAGGGTATTGGTATATGCCTCGGAGGGTAGTGAGCCACAAACCTCCTGTTGCTGAGGGAGCTACAGAAAGATGTTCTACCCAGAAGAAGGGGCAGAGTCCTGGGAGGAGAAATGCCAGAGTTCAGGTCCTACCCTAACCTCATTTCAGCCAGTTGGAAGGAGCTAATGCTGGCCAAAACCGTGCTCAAGACAGGGATTTGGTCCAGAGAACTGGCAATGGGATTCCAGAATGGAAAATTAGTATATTTTAATTTAATTATTTTATTGTGTTTCTTTGGCAGTCAAGGGAGAGCTGAAAGGGAGAGGTGGGACCAAGAGTGGTCTCAGCAGATAAGAGTGGTTGGAATCTCCAGCCCCATTAAAGCTCTAAACAGGAAAGAAAATACCAGCACTTCACCGCCAATTCAAAATTGCCTTTTCTCTCATATGCAATTTTATATTACAATAACTTACACTAGTAGCATCAAATAATAATCCATGCCTTTGGATGGGAGAAAAAAACAGAATGACCTTTTAAGAATTCTTGATACGTCTCTTTTTATATACCCAAGTCTGTTCATCTGATCTAAATTAAGCCAAGTATGAACAACACACTTACATGGTGGACAATATCAATCAGATACAGATGGAATCAAATTCTTAATCTAAAATGGTTTCCATTTTTAAAAGGAATGTTTATCATTAAATCCAATGCTGGAGAATATTATTTTAAAAAAAGCACACACAAACTTTTTATGTTTCAAACAGTCATAAATTTATTTCCTACACTTCAGAAATGTAATCCTCTTCGTACAAAAAAATCCCTATTTATAAGTACATTTTATAGCTAAAAAATTCTGTAGTTTGCTTATATATCAGCATTTAATTTAAAAAATGCTTTCATTATGATCTGTCAGAATTCATTATATGAGTACACTCAAAACACTGCTCAACTGTGGGCTATGAATAAGTTATTTCTTTTACAGATATCCAACACAAAAATGTAATACCATGTAGAAAAATGAAAACTGAAAGTCATTGTGAATTTCAAACTATCATTATTTAATTGTTGAAAAAATACTTACGATTAAAAGGGAACTAGAATTTTACTCACAGTCTTTTTGTTGTCATTACTGAACAAGTATGAAATTTCCTTTCCAAGGCATACTTTGACAGAAAAATATAAATGAAATCTGTAACGTACCATTATAGATAAGCCAACACAAATGCTCCTGAGGTAGAGCCACCTGCATAATGAGTCGTAAGGAGGACAAGATATTGAAACACATCTGCAGAGATTCTTGATTCTGGAGATTTCTATCACTGATGCATACCATCTGGTAAATGCAAATATTCCTTCCTTGCAAAGCATGGAACTAAAGTGTATGGGAACAGAAGTAAAATAAAAAATACTGTCTTTTAAAATATAAATATTTATATTTAGCAGTTTTCACATTAGTATTTTGTTGTGCTTTGCTAAACATGAGAAAGTAAAGCATATATCAGAGTTATACCATAACAGTTAGAGGCATAGTGAATTAGAGAATAGAAAAGGGGTTATTAAGCTGTGCAGATGGCTTCCATTAGATCCACATGCAGAGAATAAGTTTAATACACTATTCTCCTGCGTGACAGAGTGGTAGGAAGGGAGGATAAATAAGGCACTGGACTGGGACTTGGGACAGAAGTAGATCAGTGCCTAAGGTCTAACTCTGTATACATCAATATTATATTGACTAAGCATTCTAATTTAGGCACCTTCCATTTTGAAATTAGATCCCGTGGCATTTCCAAGGTCCATGAAGATGGACAACTCAACACATGTTGCAAGTTAAGTAAAGGAAACCATTTCTGGAACTTTAGATTTATTTTAAAAATTATCTTGAAACAACAAAATAAAACAGACTAATGAAATCTCTGACCACATTCCCTTCTTCAAGTTGAACAGTCTTTAAATACCAAAACAAACAATAGCTCTCATATTTCCAGAGCTCCCTGTCCTGGATTCTAAGCAAGTCACCTCATTCCATCTCTTCCCAGAAAAAAAAAAAATCTAAGGCCCTTTTTAAGGCTTTACCCCTAACTAAGGTCAGCTGTACCTGATCATCACAAGTGCTGGCAGGAAACACATGGCTTTCCCAGTTATCCTAGCTCAGGGAGAAATCCAAATACCCACATCAGTGTCTGGTGCAGCAGAGACTCCCAATAGAGCACTGCTGGGACAGAATGCATTATTTGTATGATGCCTTCCTCTCACCTTGCCCTGCCTTACTCATACCAAAGGACCGATCACAAGCCCTTGGTCTCTTGTAGCGATAACACAAAGGAATGTTTACACCCTCCCTGAGGTCATTTGGCTTTCCTACAAATTTTCATCATTTACAGATGAAACTAATGACCATATAAATCTATTTATCAGTCTATTTTATTTAATACCTGGAAAAGAATATATTGATAGTAGTGTGATGCTGCTTTGTCATCAAGCAGCTTATGTGTAGTATTTTTACACAGAAATACTGCACAAATTACAATACAAAGTTCTCATTGTGTTGACTGCCTTGTTTTCATATAAGGTAGGAACACAAAAATTGACACATTCAATCAGCGACCAGTCATCAACTTTGGTCCATATCCTGTCTTTGACAGTAGTTTATACCAGTGTTTTGGAGGAGAAACCCTGGTCATGGAATAACCTGCCCACAGGAAAATTGTCTACCTAACCTCAATTAATTAGAGGTTGGATTATGCCTTGAAGCGTGAGGGGTTATATCTCTTCCAAAACTTTTTTTAAATCATTAATTATATAACTCTGGATATTCTCAGCATTCATATAATTGTGAATCCCTTTTTAACCTCAATGACATCTTGTGGCAAGGAGCTCTATAGACATGTGTATTATTTTCTATTCTGGATATGTGAACGATTAAAGAGCTCCAGGTATTAGTAAATCTACCTCTCGTTAGTGCAACAGTGTGATATACATTTGTTGAAGCTTAATAAAGGCCTCTTATTTTGAAATCATTAACATTTTTGTTAAAACTTTTTCTTGTTTATACCTACCGTAAGTGCAGCACTTTTATCACCAAAGCCATTTGGAAAAAACATGGACTTAAACTGATTCACATCTGCTATTACCTCATCAAGGTTTATTGAACTGAACTGCTGAAGATACCGTCCATAGCACTGTAAAAGTGCCAGCTTATATTCCTGGAATGTGAAGAATATGTTATTCATAGATTTTGCATTTTATTTTTCTATGCAATTATAAAATGTGTATTATACTTTTTTACACTCATTTAACAAATGGCAATGTAGAACAATAATTGGAGGTGAAGTAGACTGACCCAGGACTATGCTGAAAAGTCAGGAAAACATTTTGTAATGTAGTTTATAAAGATAAAGTCACCCAAAGAAAACATTAGAATCTTTGGAGTAATCAAAGATGAGTCAGGGTTTTTTTTAATTCAGAAACTTGACAAATACCCGACACTGGATTTAAAATATTATGTTCTCACAACAACACAACAAACTCAAGGGCTTCCTAGAATGTCCTACAGCTTGAGAGGGATAATCATAATATTACTGAGAAAAGCACTTCAGAACAAAAATCTTTATAAACTATACACAAGGATTGTTATTTCATCCCCCACTGCAGTGCCCACCTCTTGGGCAAAAAGAGCAAACCGTTTCAGAATTCTCACCAAAACCACACAATGATGTAGAACAAGAAGTGATGAAAACTAATGGATACCATTGAAACTGCAGAAGGAATTTAGATACCTGAACTAGCCAAAACACCTCATTTAATAATCCTACTCTTGTGAAAAATGCCATAGGGTCTTTAATAACTACAAGCAGGCAGGACCTCAGGCTTTATGTCTCATCCATAAGACAATCCTTCGGTAGTACAATGATTCCTTCTAAGACTATGTTGGGACAGTGGTTCCATACTGACTCAGAGGTTGAACTGCCATCTATGGCAGTGGTTCTCAAACAGTGGGTTGGGACCCCCTTTTAATGGGGTCACTAGGGCTGGCTTAGACTTGCTCGGGTCTGGGGGCAACCCAAATATATGGAGATATACCTACCTCATAGAACTGGAAGGGACCCTGAAAGGTCATCGAGTCCAGCCCCCTGCCTTCACTAGCAGGACCAAGTATTGATTTTGCCCCAGATTCCTAAGTGGCCCCCTCAAGGATTGAACTCACAACCCTGGGTTTAGCAGGCCAATGCTCAAACCACTGAGCTATCCCTCCCCCCATAACATCTGAGCCCCACTGCCCAGGGCCGAAGACTGAGAGCTTCAGCCCTGGGCAACAGGGCTCAGGTTACAGGCCTCCTGCCTGGGGCTGAAGCCCTTGAGCTTCGGCTTTGTCTCCCCCCTTCCCCCCCGCCCTCGGGCTTTGGATCCCCACCCACGGTGACGGGGCTCAGGCGGGCTCAAGTTTCAGTCCCTCCTTCCTGGGGTTATATAGTAATTTGTGTTATCAGACGGGGGTCGCGGTGCAATGAAGTTTGAGAACCCCTGACCTATTGAATCACCAACACCACTTCCTGCAGCCACAATTCCTTAGAGGTCTCCCATCCAACTGGACTTGTGGGATCTGGCAGATTGTAGGCCAGGATAATTCAAACATGATAAATGCAGATATCTTTCATGTTTTCTTTCCCTCATAGATCATTTTAAAAGTTCAGGTACAGTTAGTCCTATTAAATCTTAAATAGCTTTTTATTTTCTTCAGTCATCTCAGATTTCTTCAAATTAAATACTAAAATAATGTATTTGTTTTCCAGATGTGTTTTATATAGAAAACTGAAGTGTTTTCCTGAATTATGACAGTTATACCGACTTTGCACAAGAAAGAAAAACAAAACTTTTCAAATTAAGTTTGTCAGGAGCCTAAATAGGCAGTAATTGTCCTGTATTATACATACGTAGAAATTGGAGTTGAGGCTTCATCAGGGACTCTACCTACCATTCATGCTGTGAAAGCATCATGAGATAAATAGTCCACCTGATGACCAATAGCGTTTTTTGGAAGTTGCATATGTGATCGTTTTTATAAGTAGTAATGAAAGACAACACACTGTGTTATAATTGGTATTCACCATGATTAATATTTAAAGGTTATTATATGTTAATGCCTATCATTTGTATCACAGTAATACCTAGGAGTCCAAGTCATGGACCAGAATCCCACTGAGCTAAGCACTCTACAGACACACAGCGAAAAGATTATCTCTATCCCAAAGACCTTTCAATCTAACTATAAGACAAGAGGCAACAGCTAGATACACGCAGACAGAAAGAGCATAAGAAAACAATGAGACAATACTGGTCAGCATTATGGGCAGTGGTCTCATTCCAGATGCCTAACTGTTAATAAGAATGCTATGTAATTTCTGAATAGATGACACCTGGAATCAAGGTGTGTTCTAATGGTAACACAGTGTAGTTAGACTGGCAAACACCACTGCTCAGATCCCATTTAAATATATATAGCTGGTGAGAGGGTGCGGTGAGCATCTGTGAACCAAAAATCTGTCCATGATGGCTCGCTTCTTGATGTAAGAACTCTCATCAGCTATATCCACAGGCTGTCCTGCCTCTAGCTTCCCAGGTAGGGAGAAGGAGCGTGGGCTGTCAGTCATGTTATGGGATATGATTGCTCTCTTTAAATATATCAGAGGGATAAATACAAGGGAGGGAGAGGAATTATTCCAGCTTAGTACTAATGTGGACACGAGAACGAATGGATATAAACTGGCAGTGGGGAAGTTTAGGCTTGAAATTAGACGAAAGTTTCTGACCGTCAGAGGGGTGAAATATTGGAACGGCCTTCCGAGGGAAACGGTGGGGGCGAGGGACCTGTCTAGTTTCAAGATTAAATTAGATAAGTTTATGGAGGGAATGGTTTAATGGTAAAACATATTAGCTGAGGAATACCGAGCAATAGCAGGTAAATAGTATAATGGCTAACAAGGGTCAGGCTGGAGACTCTTGCCTACATGCTCGGGGTCTTACTGATCGCCATATTTGGGGTCGGGAAGGAATTTTCCTCCAGGGTAGATTGGCAGAGGCCCAGGAGGTTTTTCGCCTTCCTCCGCTGCATGGGGCAGGGATCGCTAGCAGGAGGGTTCTCTGCCAATTGAAGTCACCAAGACACAGGATTTGGGGACTTCATCAGCAGAGTCAAGGGAAGAGTAGGGATGGTTTTGTGGCCTGCAGCATGCAGGGGGTCAGACCAGATGATCATAATGGTCCCTTCTGACCTTAAAGTCTATGAGATTGGAACTTGTTGATTGGTGGGAGCACAGTGGATGACAATGGAAAAGAGTCAAGAGCGTGCACTTGTGAGGAAAAGGATAGCATGAGGGTTTGAAGCTGATAAAGATAGGGAAAGGCATTGGTGCTTGTCTAGGATGGGGAGTTGGCAGCAACTGGGAGGGGAGGCAAAGGAAAAGAAGGTGTTTCTGGGATGGATGATAGTGGATAGATCACTTGATAATTGCCCTGTTCTCTTCATTCCCTCTGAAATATCTGGAACTGGCCACTGTCGGAAGACAGGATACTGGCCTAGATGGACAATTGGTCTGACCCAGCATGGCCATTCTTACACTCTTATGATGAAGGGCTGCATCTTCGGCCACTAAAAATTCCAAGAAACTAGTCTATATGTTTCAAAGTCACCAAAGTAGCCAGCCAGAGGAGAATCATGACAAAGTTTAAGTACTTAAAGCCATGGGTAGCAGGGCCGGCTCTAACTTTTTTGCTGCCCCAAGCAGCAAAAAAAAGCACCGCCCCCTGAGCCCCCTGCCGAGCGCCGCCCCCCTGCCGAGCACCGCACCCGCCGAGCGCCGCCGGACCCCCCCCAGCACCGTGCCCGTGCCGCCCCCCCGCCAAACACCGCACCGCCGGAGCGCCCCCTCCCCCCCCCGCGGAATGCTGCGCCGCGCTCCCCCCGCCGCCCCTTACCAGGTGCCACCCCAAGCATGTGCTTGGGTGCCTGGTGCCTGGAGCCGGCCCTGATGGGTAGCCATAGATACAGCCCTTAAAATAAAGGATCCCATCTTTGATCAGGAAGTTGGAGTTAGATGGTGGTCACTGGCAGCATTCTGAGTCACCATGACTACTGCTGCAAATGAGTCAATAGATAATGAGAATCGAATGAGGGACAGCAAATCCCTATGTATTAAGGTGTTGGCAAAATTACAAGTTTTGAGGACTGTAGAATATTCTCAAGCTCTTTCTCCTAGTTATTCCCCCTTATGAGAGTATATTGGGCTTGCTGTTCTCGATGCCCGGATAGTACATCAAAACAACGTTAAATCTGGAGATGAAAAAAGAGCATTGGTTCAGGTTTTTTGTGGTTCGCAGATATTCCAAATTTTTATGATCTGTAAATTGTTGGACCGTAAATTGCATGCCATTGAGATGGTGGTGCCAATCTTCAAAGGCAGCTTTATTGGTGAATAGCTTTGTATTGCACTTCTCATAATTCTGCTGTGTGAGTGTGAGTTATGGTAGTAATATGCACATGGATGGAGTAGATTCCGGGGTCCATGGCATGGTGATAGTACTGCTCTAACGGCCACATTGGCGTGTCCACCTCAACTATACAAGGTTTTGCAGGATCTGAGTGCAACAGAATAGGCACTGACATAAATACCTCCTTTAAAAGGTCAAAGACAGACTTAGCTTCCCATGTCCAGGAAAATCAGACATTCTTCCAGAGCAATGCAGTCATAGTGGACCACCAATTCTGCAAAATCCTTAATAAAACATCAGTACAAATTTGAAAATCCAAGGAAACGTTGAACTTCATGCACATTTCTTGGGGTTGCCCAGTTCGTGATTGAAAGTACTTTGACGGTCTATGTTGGTGTCACTGGGAAAGACTATATAACCTAGAAATTCCTGGTCAAACTCACATTTTTCTAATTTTGCATATAACCCATGCTCACAGAGATGTTTCAGCACTAGGCAAATGTTTTGGTCACAGAGGAATTGATCTAAAGTGTCCCTAAAAATGTCTTTAACAAAATGCTGAAGAGTGGTCAGTGTTCTTGAAAGACTAAAAGGCATCACAAGATAATCAAAATAGCCATAAGCTCTAGTTCCAATAGGGTGTAAATCACCCAAATAGGATCTTGGTCCTTGCTGGAGATTGATGGGACATTAGTAAGGCCAATGAGGAGGTAGAGTGTCCGCATTCTTATTGAATAGGTTGAAGCCAGATCCACCACAATATAGACATGGGCCAATTTCATGGCAATGCTCCTTCTCTTGACCAGTGAGATGCGTTCACAGCTGACCTGCATGGCTGCCCCCTGGCATGGGGTAGAGAATAGAGGACTCTGTTATGATGGGGAAAATCAGGGGAACCTCATATGGCAGGAGGGGGAAACGGGGAACAGAGCCCCAGCATGGGGGGATGGTGGGAAAGGTGGCCTACAGAGCCCCTGGCATGGGTGGTGGGGAATGGGGCAGGGTTGATGAAAATCAATAATTTTTAAAAAATTTAAAAATCAGGGTTTTTTTAAATTTAAATTAAATACAGCTTTACTTTTTAAAATTAAACATATTTATAATTCAGTCTATGTTGAAGTCTAAAATTATTATACTCTATTAAAATAATTTAACTTAAATGCAAAAAATATTACATTCTACATGTTTGTTGCCAAGTTTTAAAGAAAGTTCCATCAGGCATGTGTTTTGAGTCACTGGCTAAGTATGTGGAATAAGAGTTTATTAAAGTGCTAAACCAGCTTTTGCCAGTAGTTGCCTCTTTTGAAGGTGCTGAGAAAATATTTTCTTAATTTCAGTTTATTCAACTAGTTCAGTTCAATGACTAGTTCATTCAAAGTTAAGAAACCAATTAGGCATTGAAAATGCAGTAAAGCTTGTTTCCCTCTTCCAATCTATGAATAAAAACTACATGTGAGAGTATATGCTACTAGTTCTAAAATCTTGAAGGACATAGTGAGCAGACACAATCAGTTAAATTCACTAACTACAGATAATACTTCCTTTGTTTATTAAATCAGTTAGTTTTAAAAGCAAGACATGTTTTGATAAACATTTTCTTATTTACCCAGAACATACAAAGTAGTTTTATTTGATTTTTAAAAGGCTGCTTTTGTGCATTTTAAATTGAATTTCCATCTGAACAGAGCTGTACACAAACTGCAAGTAAAAAAAATTACTCATCGTCTAGTTAATAAGAAATGTATCATTCACCATTTTCTAATTTAGTAAAAATGTAAATATTAAGCATCTGAATAAAGGTATGTTAAGCTATATAATTATTTAAATAAATTTATGTAGATACAGTGTATCCTCTTGGTTAGTCAAAAAAAGGACCAAATTTAGTGTGAAGGTTAAATTTGTTGTAAGTCAACGTATTTTAATAGTTACCAGTCAACTAATATCAACCTTTCTTGAGGAAAATAACTAAAGTATAAATGCTAAACATAATTAAAAAGAATTATTTAAATCCAGGTTTCCTCCTTGCTGATTTAAATCATGATTAAAATCAGTTATTTAAACTGCTTTGATTAAATCAATCAACCCTGGAGGGGGGCGGTAATGAAGGTTCACACAGACTCCCTAGCATGGGGGGGAAATGGGGAATCCTGCTATAGGAGGAGGGGAAATTGGGGGGAATGGGTGTAGACAGAACTTCTGCCATGGGGGAGAAAAAGAGAGACCCTGGAACAGGTGGGAGGGAGAAATTGGGAACGCAGAACCACTGGAGGGAGAGAATGGGGGAATCTCACATGAGGCACACATAGCCCCTGCCATGGGAAGAAGGGCAGAATGGGGTACATACTAAGCCATGGGGATAAGAGAAGAATGGAGGGCATATGGGGGATGTGAAAACAGGGGTGCACACAGAGCTGCTAGAATGGGGGACCCGGGTATGGGAGGAGTGGGGAATAAGGAATGCACAAAACCCCTGTCAGTGGGAGATTGGGGAAGTTGCAGGGAGTCCCTGAAATAGAAGGGATGGCATGCAGGGAGCTTGTGAGAGGTACTGGAGGGATGCAAGGAAGCCAGGTATGTGCAAGAAGCTCAGCCTAGGAAGTGTGAAACCCTCTAGTCCTATATAAGTTCAGTTGCAAGTAATTACTTTCCAGCCTTAATCCTGGGGGAATTCTGCACCAATCTAAAAAATCTGCACACAATATTTTAAAATTCTGCATATATTATTTCTCAAAATAACACAATATAATCACACCAGTATCAATTATTTTGGTAATGTATTTAAAAATACCTGTCAGCAAGTATGTCTGTAACAATACAGACAATGAAAAAGATCCAGGAAATGTTTTTTGTCAAACAGATTCTTTACTAGGCATATAAATACAGAACTTTGAGTAATTCATTTAAACTACAATACAGAACCATATTTCCCGCCCCCCACAGAAGCAGTGCAAAGGCTTGGGGGTAATGGAGGAGATGAGGGAGAGGAAAAGAGACTGGGAGTGAACCTGGAAGGTTGTTGGGTGTGGGTGGAAGAAATATGCAACAGATTTGGAGGGGGTCAGGGAGGGATTGTTAGGGAGCCTCCCCTATGCAGACCCTGGCTGATCCCTAGCCTCTCACATTGAGTCAGGCATATCTGCCTCTGTCCCCATGTGTCCCTGTACTCCCATGTGTCCTTGCACCTGCTCCTCCATCCTCATGTGTCCCTCAACCCCACTCAGCCATCCTCCATGTGTCCCTGCATCCCTTCCCTGTCCCCAGATGTCCCTGTACCCCCTCTGCCAGTCCCTTACCCCCATGTGTCCCTGCATCCCTCCCGCTTGTGCCCATGTGTTTCTATGCCCCCATTCAGCCATCCCCTTCCCCTATATGGCCCTGCACCTCTTCCCCCACCTCCATGTGTCTCTGTGCCCCCTCAGCCATTCCCCTTCCCACATATGACCCTGCACCCACCCCCATCCCCATGTGGCCCAGCACCTCCACTCCCATTCAGCCCTTGCCTCAGTCGGTCCTTCCCCAATAGCCCTTAGGAAACCCAGTCTGTGACATTCCCCCTAGCCCCACACTGTCTGTCTCCCCATATCCCCTGTTTCCTGACCTGGCCCCACAGGCACAGTGCTGCCAGACAGCCAATCTCTTCCCTTCCCTATTGGCAGCTGGGGCTGCTCCTGCCTGGGAGAAGCTGCTATGGTTTAGTGCCACAGTGGCCCCTGGTGGGCAAAAGGTGGAATTGCAGCAACTTTCCAGCAGAAGTTATTTTCTGTGGGGAAAGATTATGCGTGGCACATTAATTATGCATGCACGCAGTGGCACAGAATTCCCCCAGGAGTAAGTAGTACATTCTTGAACCATCTCTGAAACTTGGCTGGGAATTAACCCTCAAAATCCCAGGCAATAAACTGGGTTGGCAGGGCCTCCTCTTAAGGACACCCATGGGGGAGGATGTGGTAAAGTTTGAGGTCCCGTTCAGCAGGCATCAAAAGACATGTACTCACTAACACAGGTCCATTCTTTTTATTATTATTATTAATTTGTATTGCAAGAGTGCCTAGAGGCCCCAATCAGAGACTGCAGCCCCACCGTGCTAGCATTATACATACATAATGAAAAGATGGGCCCTGCCTCAAAGAGTTTTTAGTCTTAAACATAAGATGAGAGACAACAGATGGACACAAGAAACAGATGGGGGAGCACAATGCGACAGTGAAACAATTACTCTCAGTGTAATAAGCTGTGGCCACAATGCACCAACTGCAATTAGAGTTATTTTTATTAATTTATCTCACATTCAAAACAGCTTCCAGTAAAGTATAATTAAACATTACCCCAAAATAGAAACACACAATGAAACACAGACTTGGGAGTTGAATCTTTTCTATTTAATATGACTTACTTTGATCTGAATAAGGAGGTCACCAACTTTCAGAAGTTTTTCATTGTAATACCAATCTGGCAGTCGAGGCTTATACTTGATCCAAATATTAAACAAAGTGTTTGCTCTAAAGAAACAGCAGGAGACAAAAGTTACACATTAAAAGCTGGCAACAGACCTGCTATATCAAGTAAATGAATAATAAAAATTCCAGTTACGTTAGCCATTGAAGAGCTCTTTCTTCCAAATGCACCTGAAACAATATGAACACTATGGATTTAAAAACCAAGTGATTATTAATATTGATTTGAGCAAACAAGTCAACCATCAAGTTTCAAGCTTTTATCACAATGGATTTACATTAGGATGAATTACCTCCTACATAAGTACTTATCAAAATGTGCTAACATACAAATTCCTTTGAAGTATTCTGACGGGGTCATAAGAGGTGTAAAATGTGTCCCACTTTCCAGCTAGTATGAAAAATGTTGAAAATCACTGGATGTTGAGAGATATTCAGTCTTAAAAAGCTATTTGGTATTTTAAATAAACTCAATGGATTACAATGTGGAAAAATCATTACATTAGAACAAATGAATGAAAAGGACAGAAAAGAAAAATGTCAAATGTAATAAAGCATGTCAGGCAGCCGTAAACTAAGGAATTACTGGATCCTGAAATAAAAACAGATATTTTTCATACTATGGCATATATCACAGGAATAAGAAGAGAACTGATTAGACAGCCTCTGGCATGAGATGGATCTAGCATGAAATGTACAAGAAAATTACAATAGTTGGAATAGATAAGGACATATGTGCTGACGGTGGGAGAGAAAAAGCAAAAGAAAAACTGTCTTTAAAGAAGTATTCTAAGGGTATGTCTACACTGCAGTTAAATACCCACACCTGGCCCATGTCAGCTGACTTGGACTTGTAGAATTCAGGCTATAGGCTGTTTAATTGTGATACAGACATTCAGGAGCCCGAGCCTGAACATCTACACCGCAGTTAAACAGCCCCATAGCCTGACTCCAGGAGCCCAAGTCAGCTGACATGGGCCAACCACGGGTATTTAATTGCTGTGTAGACATACCTCCGGCAATATCAGATATCACCAGTGGCCAAAAATGTCACCTTCTGCTGGGCCAGGTTACTACTCTCTTATATTTCAGTCACAGACCCGACCACAATTATCTACACTGCTATCACCAAGGATGATTTAGTGTAACAAACTCCATCTCTGATCAATCCAACGGGTGTCCAGTAAACTGTAATTGATCCTCAAGGGCAGCCTGCCTGCTAAGTAGAGTGGACTGGCTACTTCATGCCACTACTCTGACTCCTATACTGGCTGTAATTTGAATAATGGGGTCCTTGTCTTTAAAACTCTAAATGGATATGACCTTGTTGTCTCAGACCACCTTTCTCTTTGTACTTAATTGAGAAAGCCACATTCAAATAGGGACGTGATAGCTAGTTGGAAACCAGGTTCATACTAACAAGCACAGGGGGTTTTCAGAGGAGGACTCCATTACAAAATTAAGTTACTAATCTTCACAATACCAAACATCTGTTTTTGCAGGTAATCCCCTAACAAATCACCTGCAGAGCAGCCTCAGCAATTGTAACAGAGCTACTCATAAGTAACAACTTATAAATAAGGAAGAAGAGAGGAGACAGAGGAGCTACACTTTGAAGACATCCTTTTCATAGGATTCTTACTCCTGGGTCTTGTGCTCCCTAATATGAAACAAATGGAAGTCTCCAACCTCCAAGGACCTTACAAGGGCAGCAGGAGTGGGTTGCAGTGCAAGCCACCTCCTCTATTGGTCAAATGACATTTGGGACCCATAAAGCCACCTTTGTAACCTTCCAGTCAGTCCCTGATTTTAGCAGGAAATGAAGGCTCCTCAAAACAGAAATTGGCCAATCACATGAAAAAGAAATAATTTGCTCAGATACAAAAATACAAATATCAAAGAAGAAGGGTATAACTCACATTCAAATTCCAAGGGGAAAAGGGTGACCTTGGTGTAATGTAGGCCCTCAGCCTTCTATTGGACCTCACATTAGAACCCAGAAATTTGTACTATAACCGATGTAAGGTTTCAGTACTTAACTATCAGATGCAAAGGCTCCCTGCACTAATGCAAAACCAAGTCCACAACTTTATACACTAATTTTCAAACTTCCTGGCACTTGTAATGGAGAAGTTTACTTCTCTTCTGCAGTGTAAATATATTTGGAGTTAGAAGAGTATTCATGCTCCTCTAAATTCAAATAGTAACTATTGTCACTCTGAACATCAATCTACACTCTCACAAATAGCTAGACTGACAAAATGATAATGGATTCTCGAGTATATACAAATCCCTTAGGAGGCACTGACACTGACCATGCTGTGATCCTCACTACAAGAGTAACCAGGAGTACCTTTGCCAGGGCTGGTGTTTCAAACACAAAAAATGGTCCAACTGTGTTGAGAGTTCCAACAACGCTTGATACAAGGAAAGAGGGAAGCAATACAGCAGCTTTATAAGCAACCTCAGAGATGAATATCTGTGATCTGGCGAGGTACCTGAATACACATTGCCACTCAGAATTCCTACCTCCATCTTCCTATACTGAACCTGAAGGGAGGATGCTGAAAGTTTTCATGCAATGCTGCCTGGAGCTGGAGGTTTGCAGTGGCATTAGGATGCTGGAGTTTTGGAAGTGAGTGCTCTCTCTCCCTGCATTTCTTGCTGACATTTCTTATTTGGAGATGATAAATGTCAGATGAACTGCTCGGTACTACTTACTTCAAGGATAAAGACTAAGAGGGCATCAGTTCCTAGCTTCAAGGTGGACAGTGCAGAATAATTGGGATGTGAAACTGCCCTGCTGGGCCTTGAAGTGAGATGAGTCTGTGCTGATATAGGCAGCACCTGCAGAATCCCAGTTCTTAGAGGATAGAGCTGATTTAGGTTTTCACTTCAAGGATTTCTCCTTCAAAGTATTCTGAAGTGCTGGACTTTCTGGTATTGCAGGAGGGTGCCTCAAGAATGCCTTTGACGCATTCCCCTCATCACTGAGTACTTGGGATGACATTTGCGGATCAGATTCAGAACACATTTTTCTGCGGCACAATGTTTGAAGTTGCTGAATGGTCTTCCTTCCTCTGAGGAGTCTAGGTGGAGACTGACATTTTAAAAAAAGAATAAAGAACAGCCAAAGGAAAGAAAGAACAAATTTCTGAGGCAACAAATGAAGGTTTAAAAAATATCAAAGCACCAAAGTGAAAGATGATGAAGCTCTACAAACAGAGACACCAAAGGTATAACATGATCCTATGGCTGGAAATTGAAGCTAGACAAAGTCAGACTGGAAATAAGGCGCAATTTTTTAACTATGAAAGTAATTAAACATTGGAACAGTTTACTAAGGGTCATGGTGGATTCTCCATCACTGACGATTCTTAAATCAAGATTGGATGCATTTCTAAGAGATATGCTCTAAGAATTATTTTGGGGAAGTTCTAGGGCCTGCTACAGGAGGTCAGATTAGATGATCACAATGGTCCCTTCTGGCCTTGGAATCTATGAACTCTGCAAGGGAAAAAGTCCAAAACACCAAGTGAAGGTGTCAAAGCACCTAGAAGCTGAAATAAAAGCTTGGTTATATACCTGAACATCCCCAACCCCCTGGAAACTGATGCATCCTGATGGTACGCCTGGGCCTAACAGTCATCCTGGATGAAAGAATTATGGCAAAACAAATGTATCAATTAAAAACAAAACAAAAAACAAATAAAAAATGACCTTAGTTGATTAGAAATTGGGAAGGTCTACAACAGAAAGGGACACTCAAAGCCGATCACTGCTGGGTTGCAAAGTCAGAATGCCAGATGGAAAGGTTCAGCTGCTCGTTGCTTCAGTTAACTGAAAAGTTCCAAGAGTTAGAGTTGGGTGATAGGAAGTTGGTTAATGACACAACCCACCACCACTGTCCAGAGGGATGAAAAATGCTGACAACTTGGGAAGTTCCACCTGCCCCATACTAGAGTGCTGAGAATCAGGAGTAAGAACTCTGCTCAGGTGAACAACAGGGAGTCCGGTGGCACCTTAAAGACTAACGGATTGTGTTAGAAAGAAATGTGTTAGTCTTTAAGGTGCCACCGGACTCCTTGTTGTTTTTGTGGATACAGACTAACACGGCTACCCCCTGATACTTTCTGCTCAGGTGGTATTTTTCAGAACTACCTGTTTCCCTTGAAGGAAAAAGTAAGAGTATATCATAAAGCCTAGGTATTATAGTGATGGTCACTATGCAAATATATATTATAAGCACTTATAAAGAGACAGACGCACACAAATGCACAGTATGAATCAGATTTTTTTCCTGGCTGCTGCATACACAATGCATTATAAAAATGTAGAGATTGTGCATCCATACACATATATGCACCCACACATACATGCACACATAAAGGTGCACAAATACATATGAATATGCATAGCTATATGATACGTTTACATCCATGTCCATAAAAGTGTGTGTGTAAATAGACATGGACAGATACAAAGGTACACAAATGTGGACACATGTAGGTGTCCAACTTATTCACGCTAGAGCGTCACAATCTGACCCTGACAGGACTGGACTAGAAGTGTCGGGTTGAGGTGTGAGAACAACTAGACCCTCTTAGGCTTGGCTCAGGTCATCTCTGATCACCTCCTCCTGCCAGTGGGGTCTGCGTGGCAGCGGCTGTGTGCTCCCCCACCTGTCAGCTACCACCACCTTGTTGTACTCTGTGTGCGCCGTGGAGTGAGTGTGCCAAGTTGCAGTACCTTGCACTCTGCAGCACACACAGCACAGACAGTGAGGCAATGACAGCAGGTAGAAGCAGGGCATGCAGCCACCGCCACACTGACCCCATGAGCAGGAGGCAGCCAAAGACAGATCGCAGGCATGGGGAGCAGAAAGTCCCCACCAGGCCAAGCCCCAAGGAGGAGGCACCAGCGCTCATGCAATTCAGGAGGAAGTGTCAGGTTTGGATCCGGTCAGTTCTGAAAACAATTCAACATTCTTGCATCAGGTTTGGGTCAGCTGTGCTCAGCTCGAATTCGGGCAGCTTTTAAAATTAGGCCTGAGCAGACTTCTAATTCATACCCACTCACTGCTGATTTGTCACTGTCATGGACAGGGTGACCTGATTTTCATAATGAAAAACAAGGGCAACTCCCAGGTGGCCAAGTGCAGTGTTGCAACTATCACAATATCTAGTGTTTTTCTTAACCCCCTCCCCCAATCATCTAAAGTCATGGGACTACATGAGACTCAACATAAGTTTCTAGACTTCATGATTGTGCAGAAAAACTGAAAAACATAAACCCTAACAGCTGAAAAAAAGAAGGCAAATAAGAACCCAACAAGTAAGATTTAAATCTCAATTTTTAAGCAAATTTCATTTTTTGTTTTTAAACACCTGGAATTGGGAACACTGTAAAGTGCATGTGCACTAGGTGGGAATACAGCACAGTGGCAGGGAGGGTGTCAAGTTTGAGGTGAGGAGAAAATCTGAGTAGATGGTTGGGGGACAGGAAGACTAGAAGGGGCGGGGGGAGGCATGATGGATGAGAGCTAAAAGAGAAGATAAGGGAGCCTGCAGGGGCTGACAGTAACTGGATGGGAATTGACAGGGTAATTCAGGAGGACCCAGCAGAAAGAGGCAGTGGCTGGATGAGACTTCCAGGGAAGGGGGCAGCAGGAAGGGACAGTAGATTCAAGGGGATTACAGGAGGGAAGCAAGGGGCTGAATGAGGATTGCAGTGGGAAGGATGAGGAGCAGTGGTTGGAAGAGGACTGTTGGGGAGGAAGATATGTGGGATCAGGAGCCAGAGAGGGATTGTAGGGGGTCAGGGTCCAGATGGCTGTTGCGCGGGGAGGTGGGGACAGAGTCCAGATAGGGGTTACACAGGGAGGCAGCAAGGTCTGGATGGGGGTCTGCAGGTAGCAGTCGGGGGCGCAGGGTCCGGGCGGGGATCTGCAGGAGGAGGTTGAGGGAGCAAGAGCTGGATGGCTGTTGGAGGGCACAGGGTATGGATGTGGGACTGCAGGAAGCGATGGGGAGGAGGGTTCAGATGGACTTGTTGGGGGAAGCTACAGGGTCCCCAGGACTGGACATGAGAGAGACAGCAGGGTCCAGATGGGGGTTACAGAGGGCCTGCGAGGTCCCTGGGGCAGGACAGGATGGGCAGGGTCTGGATGGGAGTTATGGGAGGGGGGCTACAAAGTCCCCAGCCTGGGGGCTACAGAGGAGCTGCAGGGTCCCCGGGGGGAGGGGCAGGATCCGGATGGAGGTTAAGAACATCAGAATATAAGAATGGCCATTCTGGGTCAGATCAAAGGTCCATCCAGCCCAGTATCCTGTCTACCGACAGTGACCAATGCCAGATGCCCCAAAGGGAGTGAACCTAACAGGTAATGATCAAGTGATCTGTCTCCTGCCATCCATCTCCACCCTCTGACAAACAGAGGCTAGGGACACCATTCCTTACCATCCTGGCTAATAGCCATTAATGGACTTAGCCTCCATGAATTTATCTAGTTCTCTTTTAAACCCTGTTATAGTCCTAGCCTTCACAACCTCCTCAGGCAAGGACTTCCACAGGTTGACTATGTACTGTGTGAAGAAGAACTTCCTTTTATTTGTTTTAAATCTGCTGCCCATTAATTTCATTTGGTTGCCCCTAGTTCTTATATTATGGGAACAAGTAAATAACTTTTCCTTATTCACTTTCCCCACACCACTCATGATTTTATATACCTCTATCATATCCCCCCTTAGTCTCCTCTTTTCGAAGCTGAAAAGTCCTAGCCTCTTCAATTTCTCCTCATATGGGACCCATTCTAACCCCCTAATCATTTTAGTTGCCCTTCTCTGAACCTTTTCTAGTGCCAGTATATCTTTTTTGAGATGAGGAGACCACATCTGTACGCAGTATTCAAGATGTGGGCCTACCATGGATTTATATAAGGGCAATAAGATATTCTCCGGCTTATTCTCTATCCCTTTTTGAATGATTCCTAACATCCTGTTTGCTTTTTTGACTGCTGCTGCACACTGCGTGGTTACAGAGTGGCAGCTGCAGAGTCCCCAGGCTGGGGGGAGCAGGGTCCAGATATGTGTTACAGGGGGCGGGGAAGCTGCAGGGTCCCAGGCGCGGGACAAGGTGGGCAAGGTCTGGATGAGAGTAACGGGGGCGGGGGAAAGGAGGTGGCTGCACAGTCCCCAGGGTGGGATGGGGGCCTGGGTCCAGATGAGTTATGGTGCAAGGGTGCTGCAGGGTCCAGGTGCAGGGGGGCAGGGTCCAGATGAGAGAGGGTTACGGTGCAAGGGGGTGGGAACAGGGACTGGATAGGCGTTACGGGGGTGCTGCAGGGTCCCCGGGGTGGGGTGGCAGAGTCTGGATGAGGGTTAAGGTGTGTGGGGGGACAGGGTCCAGATAGGGGTTATGGGGGACTGCTGCAGGGTCCCTGAATTGGGTGGCAGGGTCCAAATGAGGGTTACAGTGTGGGGAGGGCTGCAGGGTCCAGGTACAGGGGGGCAGAGTCCAGATGAGGGTTACGGTGCGGGAGGGCCGCAGGGTCCCAGTGTGTGGGAGGCAGGGTTTAGATGAGGGTTATTGGGGCGGAGGCTGCAGAGTCCAGGTGCGGGGGAGGTAGAGTCCAGATGAGGGTTATATGGGGGTCTGCAGGTCCAGGTGCAGGAGGACAGGGGCTGCAGGGTCCAGGTGCAGGGGAGGAGGGACAGGGTCCAGATAAGAGTTGGGGAGGTGCAGGGTCCTGGGGCAGGGGGGCTGGGTCCGGATGAGGGTTACGGTGCAGGGGGGCTGCAGGGTCTGGGTGCGGGTGGGAGGGGGCAGGGTCTGGACAAGGGTTGGGGAGGTGCAGGGGGGCTGGGTCCGGATGAGGGTTACGGTGCAGGGGGGCTGCAGGGTCTGGGTGCGGGTGGGAGGGGGCAGGGTCTGGATAAGGGTTGGGGAGGTGCAGGGTCCCGGTGCAGGGGGCTGGGTCCGGACGAGAGTTACAGTGCAGGGGGGCTGCAGGGTCCCGGGGCGACGTGGGGTAGGGTCCGGATGAGGGTGGAGAGTCCCGGGGCGTGTGTCGCGGGAAGTGCCCCCAGTGGCCGGGCCTGACACCCGCAGCAGGCGGCGCCCCCCGGGAGCACCTTACCGGCCCCCTCCCCGCCCGCGCTCTGCCTGTACCCGCGTCTGTGCAGCTCCTGCCCCCGCGGCTCGGCCGCCCCCACGCTCTGCAGCCGGCGAATGAAGCCCAGGAAGTCCCGCAGCTCCGACTCGAAGCTGTCGATCACGGGGTTCCCCGGCTCCAGGGCCCCGAAGAAAGTAGCCGGCGGGGGCTGCAGCCTGGGGCCGGGTGGCGGCGGCTGGGACTCGGCCTCCGCCATCATCCCGCTGCCCTGTACACACGGGCGGTTGCTTAGCAACGGGCGGGGGCGGCGTGTGCAGGCTCCTGCCCTGGCTGGTGTTTGTGCCCAGCGCCCTGGTCCCCCCCGCGGGGCCTGGACCGCAGCAGGGAGCGGGGCGCGCACCGCTGGGGTTTTAACAGACCCACTGGCCTGAGGGGAGGGTCAGGCCAGGCGGGATGACCAGCCCGGCCAGTGTGACCTAGGCCAATGGCCATAGGGGCAGGAACTAAGGGTGCTGCTGCAGCACCCTCTGGCTTGAAGCGGTTTCCATTAGCTACAGGGTTTACAGCCGTGGTTCTCACACTTTTGTACTGGTGACCCCCTTTCGCAGAGCAAGCCTCTGAGTGTGACCCCCCCTAAATTAAAAAAACACTTTTTTGTTTATTTAATGCCATTATAAATGCTGGAGGCAAAGTGGGGTTTGGGGTTGTCATAAATATATGCAGGGCAGCTGAACTGAGTTGCCTTACCTGTAAAGGATTAATTGGCACCTGACCAGCAGGACCAATGGGGAAAAAAGATACTTTCAAATCTGGGGGAGGGAGGTTTTGTTTGTGCTTTCTTGGTTTGTTCCCTCTCTGGACCGAGAGAGGGTCCGGGCAGGAAAAAAACATCTCCTGGAAACATACCTGAAATGAGCATCTATGATTATAAAAATTGTAAGTAAGGCAAGGAAATGCGTTAGATTGTCTTTTGTTTTAGCTTGTGAATTTTCCCTATGTTAAGAAGTAATTTCATTCCTGTTTTGTAACTGGAAAGCAGAGTCAGAGGGGAATCCTCTGTGTTTAAAATCTTTTTATTTACCCTGTAAAGTTATCTTCCATCTTGATTTTGCAGGTGTGATTCTTTTACTTTTTTTTTAAATAAAATTCTTCTTTTAAGAACCTGATTGATTTTCAGTGTCCTAAAAACCAAGGAGTTTGGTTTGTGCTCACATTGTAACCAATTGGTTAGTATATTATTCTCAAGCCTCCCCAGGAAAAGGGGTGAAGGGGCTTGGGGGAATATTTTGGAGAAATAGGGACTCCAAGTGGTTCGTTTCCTGAATTTTTATCTAAATGATTTGGTAGTGGCAGCAATCCCGTCCAAGGATAAGGAAAGGATTGGTGCCTTGGAGAAGTTTTTAACCTAAGCTGGCTGTATTTTAAAGAATCCTTATTGAGGTTGCAGGAACAAACCATCCCGATGTGTAGAAAGAATAGTAAATATGGCAGGCGACCAGCTTGGCTAAACAGTGAAATCCTTGCTGATCTTAAACACAAAAAAGAAGCTTACAAGAAGTGGAAGATTGGACAAATGACCAGGGAGGAGTATAAAAATATTGCTCAGGCGTGCAGGAGTGAAATCAGGAAGGCAAAATCACACTTGGAGTTGCAGTTAGCAAGAGATGTTAAGAGTAACAAGAAGGGTTTCTTCAGGTATGTTAGCAACAAGAAGAAAATCAAGGAAAGTGTGGGCCCCTTACTGAATGAGGGAGGCAACCTAGTGACCGAGGATGTGGAAAAAGCTAATGTACTCAATGATTTTTTTGCCTCTGTCTTCACGCACAAGGTCAGCTCCCAGATTGCTGCACTGGGCAGTACAGCATGGGGAGAAGGTGACCAACCCTCTGTGGAGAAAGAAGTGGTTCGGGACTATTTAGAAAAACTGGACGTGCACAAGTCCATGGGGCCGGATGCGCTGCATCCGAGGGTGCTAAAGGAGTTGGCGGGTGAGATTGCAGAGTCATTAGCCTTTATTTTTGAAAACTCATGGCGATCGGGGGAGGTCCCAGATGACTGGAAAAAGGCTAATGTAGTGCCCATCTTTAAAAAAGGGAAGAAGGAGGATCCGGGGAACTACAGGCCAGTCAGCCTCACCTCAGTCCCTGGAAAAATCATGGAGCAGGTCCTCAAGGAATCAATTATGAAACATTTAGAGGAGAGGAAAGTGATCAGGAACAGTCAGCATGGATTCACGAAGGGGAAGTCGTGCCTGACTAACCTAATTGCCTTTTATGATGAGATAACTGGCTCTGTGGATGAGGGGAAAGCAGTGGATGTGTTATTCCTTGACTTTAGCAAAGCTTTTGATACGGTCTCCCACAGTATTCTTGCCGCCAAGTTAAAGAAGTATGGGCTGGATGAATGGACTGTAAGGTGGATAGAAAGCTGGCTAGATCGTCGGGCTCAATGGGTAGTGATCAATGGCTCCATGTCTAGTTGGCAGCCGGTTTCAAGCGGAGTGCCCCAAGGGTCGGTCCTGGGGCCGGTTTTGTTTAATATCTTTATTAATGATCTGGAGGATGGTGTGGACTGCACTCTCAGCAAGTTTGCAGATGACACTAAACTAGGAGGCGTGGTAGATACACTAGAGGGTAGGGATCGGATACAGAGGGACCTAGACAAATTAGAGGATTGGGCCGAAAAAAACCTGATGAGGTTCAACAAGGACAAGTGCAGAGTCCTGCACTTAGGACGGAAGAATCCCATGCACTGCTACAGACTAGGGACCGAATGTATAGGTAACAGTTCTGCAGAAAAGGACCTAGGGGTCACAGTGGACGAGAAGCTGGATATGAGTCAACAGTGTGCTCTTGTTGCCAAGAAGGCTAACGGCATTTTGGGCTGTATAAGTAGGGGCATTGACAGCAGATCGAGGAACATGATCGTTCCCCTTTATTCGACATTGGTGAGGCCTCATCTGGAATACTGTGTCCAGTTTTGGGCCCCACACTACAAGAAGGATGTGGAAAAATTGGAAAGAGTCCAGCGGAGGGCAACAAAAATGATTAGGGGTCTGGAGCACATGACTTATGAGGAGAGGCTGAGGGAACTGGGATTGTTTAGTCTCCAGAAGAGAAGAATGAGGGGGGATTTGATAGCAGCCTTCAACTACCTGAAGGGGGGTTCCAAAGAAGATGGAGCTCGGCTGTTCTCAGTGGTGGCAGATGACAGAACAAGGAGCAATGGTCTCAAGTTGCAGTGGGGGAGGTCCAGGTTGGATATCAGGAAAAACTATTTCACTAGGAGGGTGGTGAAACACTGGAATGCGTTACCTAGGGAGGTGGTGGAGTCTCCTTCCTTGGAGGTTTTTAAGGCCCGGCTTGACAAAGCCCTGGCTGGGATGATTTAGCCGGGAGAATTTGGTCCTGCTTTGAGCAGGGGGTTGGACTAGATGACCTCTTGAGGTCCCTTCCAACTCTGATATTCTATGATTCTAAGCTGGTAGAAATAAGCTTAGGGGGTCTTTCATGCGGGTCCCCACATCTGTACCCCAGAGTTCAGAGTGGGGAGGAACCCTGACAGGGGTGGAGGTTGACAGCTCGTGACTCCCCCATGTAATAATCTCACAACCCTCTGAAGCTCCCCGATACCCAGTTTGAGAACCCCTGGTTTATAGTTTGGTTCAATGCCTCTTCAACCCCCACAGTACAAATTGTTCCAGCACCCCATTCCAATGGCCAGCCCTGCATTGAGCCCAGCCATCTGGGGTTGGTTCAGCAAGTCCTCCTCAAGGTAGCCAGCATGGAGCTGAAGACAGACGGAGGTGGCAAATCCATCCCTGCCCTTGGTGGTTTGTTCCACCAGAATTATTGTGCCTAATTTCTAATTTGCATTTATCTGGCTTTAACTCCCAGCCATTGGTTCTGGTTATGCCTTTCTCCATTAAATTAAAGGCCACTTTAGACTAAAGTCTTTAATACACTGCATTTTCTCCCCGTGAAGGTACTTTATACACAGAGCTGGTCAGAGAAACTGCGAGGGAACCGTATTCTGTCAAAAATCTAAACACATAACAAAATCAGGTCAATTTTGTCAAAATGTCATTGTGGAAGAGAACCAGAAAAAAAGCTCCAACAATGTTAAAATTGCCTGTTTTGACACCTTTGGAATTAAAAGTTTAGCATTTTCATTTTGAAATTACTTAGTTTCTAAACTTTTTTAATTTTTAATTTTATTATACTACTATATAAAATAAAAAAATCAAAACCAGAACAAGTGTTTAGATCAAAATATTTTGCTCAACCAGAAAAATGTTATAATGAATGTTGGATTCATGCAATTTCCTCATTTGATGAAGAACTCAAAGAGAAACTTTCAGCCCAGTAAAACATAGCATATTTCTAGAAATAAATTAGTCCTGGAGCCTTTCTTAAAATCTTCTCTCCGCTACCAAAGATGGCAGTGCAATTTTGTCCAAATTCTCCAAGAGAGCTTTTTTTACTATAAAATAATTCTATTCAGCTACTTATACATTACTGTAGATTCCAAATGTTTCAGAGAATTAACTATCATATTTTTAATCTAGGTAGTCCTTGAAGTTTTTTTTTGCATGAACCATTAGTATGTTTGTATAAACAGCTTTTGCATATCCAAATGCATCTTCATCATAACACTTTCTCTATTATGCATTTGGTTTGGAATGACAGAGTCAAAATAGACTTTATGAATTAATCATTGGCGGCAGGAAAAGAGAAAACTAAAATAAATTGCTCATGACCTGCAATATTTTTAGTTTCATGAATTTAGTTCAGACTATTTTTGATTGTTTCACACTATGAATTTTGAAAAAAAAAAGCAACATCTTTTATTTTTCATTAATATTACTCTATCACCCATTTGCCAGAATGCTTCACTTCAAGGTCAAGGTATCTGTAGATTGAAGTTTGTTCCGGCAGCTGATGGAAATAGTTTCGGGCAATAGCCTGACCTTGGACTAGGAATCCTTGTATCATTTTATACTGCAGGCATAGAAGCTGCTCTAGGGACCCACAGATATTTGTAGCTTTACTGAGCCTTTTTCATGCACAGAAGTTTAAGCATCCTTATCTGCAAGCATTTATTTTGTGAGTTCATAATTTTTAATAATAGATTTCTCATTAGTATGATTAACATTCTGACTGATCGTTTGTATCTGTAGCAGTATGAGCTTTATCTGTCCTTGTTAGAATATTTTTATAATGGTAAATTAACATTCTGTTCATATGTGTGTGTGTGTGGTGCCTAGCACGATGGAGCTGGGGCATGTAGGCATTATCACAGTGCAAATAAAAATAATAAATTCTGCATCTTTTCATACCATTTGATGTTGAAGGATAACATTTTCACTCTTTATTTATGGACAGTTCTCTCTCTCTCTCTCTCGATTAATTGCAGTTAATTCACACAATTAACAAAATTAATCTCAATGAAAAAAATTAATTACTATTAACCTCAGTTTTAATCGCACTGTTAAACAATAGAATACCAATGGAAATTTATTAAATATTTTTGGATGTTTTTCTACATTTTCAAATATATTGATTTCAATTACAGCACAGAATCAAAGTGTAAAGTGCTCACTTTATATTATTTTTATTACAAATATTTGCACTGTAAAATAAAACAAGTATTTTTTTCAGTTAACCGCACTGTACTGTAGTACAATATCTTTATCATGAAAGTGCAACTTACAAGTTTAGAGGGTTTTTGTTACATATCTGCACTCAAAAACAAAACAATGTCCACTCAGACCTACTTCTTGTGGCCAATTGATAAGACAAACAAGTTTGTTTACATTTATGGAAGATAATGCTGCCTGTTTCTTATTTACAATGTCACCTGAAAGTGAGAACAGGCATTCACATGGCACTTTTGTAGCCAGCATTGCAAGGTATTTACGTGCCAGATATGCTAAACATTCATATGCCCTTTCATGCTTCAGCCACCATTCCAGAGGACATGCTTCCATGTTGATGATGCTTGTTAAAAAAATAATGTGTTACTTAAATTTGTGACTCAATTCTCTGGGGGAGAATTGTATGTCTCCTGCTCTGTTGTAACCACATTCTGCCATATATTTAATGTTATAGCTGTCTCAGATGATGACCCAGAACATGATGTTCCTTTAAAGAACACTTTCATTGCAGATTTGACAAAACGCAAAGAAGGTACCAATGTGAGATTTCTAAAGATAGCTACAGCACTCGATCCAAGGTTCCCAAAATCTGAGAGGGATGAGGTGTGGAGCATGTTTTCAGAAGTCTTAAAAGAGCAATACTCTGATGCAGAAAGTACAGAACCCAAATGACCAAAAAAGAAAATCAACCTTCTGTTGGTGGCATCTGACTCAGATGATGAAAATGAACATGCGTCCATCCGCACAGCTTTGGATCATTATTGAGCAGAACCCATCATCAGCATCGATGCATGTTTTCTGGAATGGTAATTGAAGCATGAAGGGACATATGAATCTTTAGCGCATTTGGCACATAAATATCTTGCAGCGCCAGCTATAACAATGCCATGCGAACACCTGTTCTCACTTTCACGTGACGTAAACAAGTTTGTTTGATCAATTGGCTGAACAAGAAGGACTGAGTGGACTTGTAGGCTCAAAAGTTTTACATTGTTTTGATTTGAATGCAGTTATTTTCTGTACATAATTCTACATTTGTAAGTTCAACTTTCATGATAAAGATATTGCACTACAGTACTTAAGTGAATTGAAAAATAACTATTTCTTTTGTTTTTATAGTACAAATATTTGTAATCAAAAATAAATATAAAGTGAGCACTGTACACTTGGTATTGTGTGTTGTATTTGAAAATGTAGAAAAAATCCACAAATATTTAAACAAATGGTATTCTATTATTGTTTAATAGCACAATTAATCGCACCATTAATCACCAATAATTTTTTTAATCACTTGATAGCCCTTATATAGATACACGCACACACACTTACATTATTTATGGACAGTCTTTTCTCTATGTGTATGTATATTATTTATATATATTATGGTCTATTTTGTTACATTATATATATATATATATATATAATGTGAGACCATTATCAAGCAGTGCAATGGCATGAAGGAAGGAAAGGTAGTTTCTAGCATGAAGGAGATTAAAACCCCTGCTCAACTGCCAACTATTAATAAGGATGGGCGGATGTGCAGGTGTTCCCCACAGGAATGCTGACAGCCCTTTTTGGTAACAAGCTGATGATTGCTAGAGGTGCTTGATATATGAGCCTGCTGCCTCCAAAAACTGAGCTTGTGAGGGAGATTTTGTGTAGTCTTGTTACCTAGTTGGCTATTAAGATAGTGGAGGCAACCTTTTTTTCTACATCCCAATGTTATCTGAGAGCTATAGTTGAAGCAAGCCTTTCTTTATGCTTTGTCCTGAAAGAGGCATAACATTCTTTCCACTTCTGTTTTTGAAGAAAACCACCACCATGCAGATGCTTCATGCAACGTGTGCTGAGCCCATTTCTTAACCAAATACTATTTTTAGTGTCTGATACACTGTGCAAAACTAATGCAGCAAATGACAGTGTGTTTCCACTGCTTGATACAATGCATTTCAAAAGGCTGACACATATCCTTTTCCTTTCCTGTGCTAGTTCCCTTTGCTACAGTTCTTTTTTCATCTAATTTTATTCTACCAGAAGAGTATAATTTTATTTGATTTCTCTTTCTAGCTTTCAGGACAGCTAGGTGAGCAGCCCTGGCAGGT
Source organism: Chrysemys picta bellii (assembly GCF_011386835.1). Classification (NCBI taxonomy): domain Eukaryota; kingdom Metazoa; phylum Chordata; order Testudines; family Emydidae; genus Chrysemys; species Chrysemys picta. Next base: position 84,739,517 of record NC_088791.1, on the reverse strand, counting down.
GCAGGCTGGAGCTGCAGCAGTCTGTCAGAACTACCAGGTAGCTAGGAGTAACCCCAACAAGCTAATAATGTTGACCAGACTGGAGTAGCTGCTTTCATTAGGAGTCTATATACTTGCCTTGGGGTCACCTGCTTAGACTCTTGCTTGTGGATTGGTTGGACCCTTAGGACTTGCAGGTAATTAGCCCATGTGAGTCATCAGGCTCAGAACACTAAGGCTCAGGGATGAATCACACTTTCTTTCCTGGGGGATGTGTGGGAGGTAGTGAATGCTTCTAATGCCCGTTCTTCTACTCCAGCGATATTCAAACTTTGAGCTGAGCCCCCGCTTTGAGTTACAATTTTTGATCATGCCCCCCAACCAAGACAAAAAAAAAAGTCAGGGGGTGGAGGTGGTGCTCCCTCCCTAAATCCACTGTGGGGAGACTGGCCCGAGCCACCTTCTATTGCCACTCGCCCCCCGAACATTCCTCTGTGCCCTCCTGGGGCAGTGCACCCCACAGTTTCAAAACCTCTGATCTACTCTGATATCTTGTTAATAAATTGTAAAATATCATAGATTAACTATCTTAGAGATACTGCCCTTGAGATGAGTAGGAAAGAATGTGATCCACGGGGAGCTCATCAGCCCAAGCAAGGGAATCACAGCCTCACCAAAAATTCCAAAAAGCTACAAAATACATTTTGAATATTCTTTATTTAGTTGATTAATTATATACAAATTTAAGGACTAACTGTGATTTGATTTAAATGTTACACCTCACTCTCTCCGGTAGCAAAATGAAACACCCAAAAGTTTGAAGAATGTAGCGCTACGGGAGGCTTAAATCTTGGTATGACAATTAGTGACTCAAGAAGCTGCCTTGTTACCATGGCAATTTACCATGCCCAGGAGTCAGTTTATAAGGGCTGTGACATTGCACTCCATAATGTTTTATGGAAATATGCTTATGAGTGTAAATACTATGTAACTGGAATATGCTTCATGCAAAAGGTCTCTTGTAAGGTATCATTACAAAACTTATGATCTACTGAGTGTGTTCATCCTGTTTGTTTGCATATATTATTTCTATGTCTGGAGTTAGAATAAGATATAAACTTGTATTACTGATGTAAACATATTAAATGGAAGCCATTAAGGGTGCTTCAGAATCAATGAACTGTGAATGGGTTTGTTTACCTGCAAGCCTTCCTGTGTACCTGTCTTCCAGCTACTAGGTAATGAAGAAGGTGGTCTTACAGTGACATGTGAGCATGTCACCTGAACTGGAATTCATCTTAGACCTGGTGCTTTTCCATTTAGGAGGAGGGGTGGGGACCCAGAGAGACAAAAGATTCCCAGGAAGAATGGAGACTACAGGGTCTGACAGTGACATGTGACCATGTCACATGATACTGGAATCCATCTTAATCCTTGTACTTTTCCATTGATGAGGCGGGGGGGTGGGGACAAGCACACACAAAAGATTCCCGCCTTGTGCCAAAGCTATAAAAGGAGGTGGAACAGGACAAAAGGGGTTGCCAGTCATGAGAAAACCCCTGCTTACCACCTGATATGTCTGCTGGAACTAACAAGGACTGTACCGGGGAAAGGATTGGGCCCAGACTAGGAAGGAGTCTAGTCTATGAAAGAAGCTTATTGGAACATCTCTGAGCAGGGCCGACTCCAGGCACCAGCGGAGGAAGCACATGCCTGGGGTGGCACATGCTAAGGGGCGGCATTCCATCCATTCTTGGGGCGGCACAGTTCAGGCGGCAGTCGGAGCGGCCTTTTTTTTTTTTTTGCTTGGGGCGGCAAAAATGGTAGAGCCGGCCCTGTCTCCAAGGGTGAGATATTACCTGTAATCAGTTTCTTAATGTATTAGGCTTAGACTTGTGTGTTTTGCTTTATTTTGCTTGGTGACTTACTTTGTTCTATCTGTTATTACTTTAAACCACTTAAATCCCACTTTTTATACTTAATAAAATCACTCTTGTTTATTAGTAAACCCAGAGTAAGTGATTAATACCTGGGGGAGCAAACAGCTGTGCATATCTCTCTATCAGTGATATAGAGGGCAGACAATTTATGAATTTACCCTGCATAAGCTTTATACAGAGTAAAATGGATTTATTTGGGGTTTGGATCCCATTGGAAACTGGGTGTAGGAGATAGGTGACCTGCTGAGCAGTTTTTGGTTAAAGTCTGCAGTTTCAGGGGCATGGACCAGACCTGGGTCTGTGTTTCAGCAGGCTGGCATGTCTGGCTCAACAAGGCAGAGTTCTGGAGTCCCAAGCTGGCAGGGAAAATGGGCTCAGAGGTAATCCCAGCACGTCAGGTGACAGTCCCAAGGGGGTCTCTGTGATTGAACCCATCACAAGGGCATTGGTGTGGTAACCACTGTTTAATGAGGCCACAGCTGGACTGTAGCAGTTAAGCCCGGGCTGCATGGGGTGGGAATGGGAGCTGCACCTCATTGGTCCCCTCATCCACAAGGCACGCCCCATGCGGGTGTACAAGAAACCACTCCCAAGCCCTGGGCCTGCCTCATACTCCACCCTAGTGCTGATCTAGGTAGCAGCAGCACCAGCAGTGGTGGCACCAGCTCCCCCATGTACTGGCTGCTTCTTCACTATAAATAAGGCACACTTTTAATAGCTTTTAAATTATACATTTGGCGTGAGTGGAAATAACTATTTTGAGATTTGTGCCTCACCTGTTATGAACCGCCACTGATGCAATTTTATTGTTGCGAAAGATTGTCAGGCACTAGGACCCTGTACAGAAATGTAGATTTATTTCTCCTGACTCACCAAACTAGGTGAGTCCTATTAACTCCACCCCATGAGTACAAAAAGTATTTAAGCATCTTATTGAGGCAGAGTTGTTCTGAAGAGAAATATCCTAGGAACAAGCCAAATGGAAGTGAAAGTTTAGGCTGAGAGTTCTGTTTTGTTGGTAAGTGAATAATAAAAGCAAACTCCAAAAAAGGGCTGAATTTGGATCCTGGCTCAGAGAGAGAGAGAGAGGTACTGAGAGCAGAATGGGGACTAAATTCTCACTCATTTTGCAATTTAGTGGAACAAGTCTGTGTATAAACCTATATATGTGCATCTATATCTAGTAAGATTGAGCATGAGTATATAATCAATAAATGAATACACAGTATAGAAGTAAGCATAGCCCTCCACCCCTAAACAAGTCAGTGATTCTGAAGAGTTGCATGATTTAGGTTTTCTGTGAAGCAAGAGTCCAAAGACTCAAGTATCTTCAATCAGCGGATTAGTACGAGTATAAATAAAATTGTACTATTTGAAGTGTGCTATTGCTATTATAAAATGGCTCTTCATATTTTTGAACAATGAGCTAATACATTCTGATCCTGGTTTTTATCCTTCAACTGTTAAGTGGACAACTCTCTTCACTATATCGATTTTCTAATGGACTTCAGTTTTCAGTTGTCTAAGGAGGGCCTTAGACAACCATTGCAATTGTCTCCCAGTGAAGACCTATAGAAAGAATCCCATCCACTCTTCAAACTCTATGATTTTTATAATGCCATTTTATAAAATACTACTGATGATAATTACATTTTTGAAGTCCTTGTCACCATAGTGTAAGGCTGCTTTTTACATATTTCATGTTCAAGAGATGACCTAAATAGAATTATTCTCTCTTGTCCCCCAAAATGTCATACTTGAAAGGTCAGACTAGCCTTGGCTATACTTGGGCATTTTCGCACAAAATTCCCACCAGTGCTCATACTCACATTTAACTGATGTAGTGATAAAAATTCCAGACCCCCACACAAAGGTTTCCACCTGTGCATCTGAAGTTGTGGTAGCAGTGGTAGGAATCTTTGCTAAAACACCCTTATGTGTACATGTGGTTACCCTGCCCACCTATTAGTGTTTTCCCTGTATTCACAAAGAGAATAATGTTAGTTGCATATCTTAATACTGTGTATATTTCATCTCTTTATTTTTAAAAAAAAACCTATCCTGTTAGTTTGTGCTACAGGACATAGACAAAAAAAAGTAACTTAACCTTACATCCCATACAACAAAAGGGTTTCAGAAAAACAAGAAATATGGAAGGAAAATTCAGAATAAATTCAATACCCTTGAGTAACTGTTACCACATGAGGTTGAGACACAGTCACATCAAGAATACTGTTTTCACAGAGATAGTAACTTCAGTCCTTAGTGAGCTCACCCTCCAAAACCTCTTCACAATTTACAAAAAAGAGAAACAAAGTAAAAGCTCTTCTTTCCCAAATTGCCTTCTTGAGATCACTAGATTCCGCACACACGTTGCTGTCACAGCATCCCACACTCTCTCTGTTGCTAAGTGCTTTAGGCTGTTGCAATATGTTCCAGGGGCTCCCCATTTCTCTCCGCTCTCAATATGCGCTAAGTTTGACAAGGTAAAGGGGGGGGGAGCTGAAACTGTAAAAATTACAGCAAGCCAAGGAGAGAGCTGGCTTATCTGTACCAAATAATGAGTCTTTGTAATATGGCATGCCCATCAGAACACTTGATCAGAGCATGCCTACAATTCAGAGCTGCATGTGTAAAATGAGGGCACATTGTGGCCTTTAGGCTGTGCCTGAACTTTGACAATAAGTGACATATTATGGCAGCACAGAGCACACAGAAATCCCTATCAGGATGAGGTTCCTCATTGTGTTAATTACTGTACAAACATAGAGGTAGATATGAACCCTGCACCCAAGAGCTTACAATATAAGAAAATGAGCATCATAACAAGGGTGGATGTAAAGGGGAACACTCACCACCAGTGCTTCCTAGTGGTCAGTTGGGGGTGTGGCAGGTTGATTTCATCCCAGGTGTTCCCCTTTCTTACTACTGCTCTGCCCTGCTGTGGTCTGTCCTTTCAGTGATTCAGCTCTCTGGCAGGTCACTTTTTCAAGTCTACCCCTTTTGGTATATACACAAAGAGTCCAATAATGGGAGAAGTCTTCAGGATTAAGTAAGAGATTCTGGGCTTCCCACTTGGGTCCAGACCACAAAACTACAACCCATGTATCTTCAGCGTCCTCTCCCAATTAGATTGCCTGCCAAGGGATAGACTTCTGTAGTTGTCCCTCTTTAGGGGATGGTAGGGGAGCCCAGGCCCACCCTCTCCACCATGCTCTGATCCAGTGTGCAATGGTGGGCAGATAAGTACTGCACCCTCAGGTGCTATGTGGCTGCTTTCCTGGATCACTTCCTACCAGTCCCCTTCCTTCCCACAGGGTAAAGTAAAGAACTAAACACAAAGATTGTCTCTGACCTATAAAGAGTCACCAGTCCTTCTTTGCAGGCTTGATCAGGTCACTCTCACTAGGCCCAAGGCAGCAAAAGCCCCTGCGGTGTTCCTTCCCAGGAGCTAAATTAGCTCACCTCCACAGTCTGCCTGCTACTGAATTACTCTGCTTCTCTTTGTAAGCTCCTCCTTCAGCCGATTAAGGCTTTACACTTCCAGTACGGTGAGGCTGTCTGGGCCCAGAGAAGTTCCTTAACCCATTCCTCTCCAGTGTGGAGTCTGTATACACCATCACATACCCTCCCCCTTCAAACAGGATCTGGGGTCTTGTAATCAGCATTGAGTTCCCCACCCTTTTGAGAGAAAAAAATCCATGTTTTGGTGGGCCTTCTCATCTTGAGGTAGTATCTGAAAACTGTATAGTTGTAAGGATAGGCACCACCACATAATTCTTGGGTTGACACCCTTCATGGTGTTCAACCAGCAGAGAGGGGTGTGATCCATTACTGGTGAGAAGGGGATTTCCACAAATAGTATCATAGGGCATCCACAACCTATTTCATGACCAAGGCTTGTTTTTCAATCACCGAGTATGCCATCTCCCGGGGGAACAGTTTTCTACTCAGAGGCCAGCGGGATCTGCCAGTACCCTTTTGTGTGGTCTAGGATGGAGACGTACTTGGCAGCTTCCAGCTTTTCTAGCAACTCATCCATCTTTGGGCATAGGATAGGCATCAAACTTCATTATTGCATTTACCTTTCAGACAGTATCCCACATCTTCCATGGGAGCAGGTGTGGGTTCTCACAGATCTGGTGTTCTGGTTCTGTGTCTATCCAGGTGAGCCCGCTCTGGTAAGGTCAAAAATACTGCGGGGAAAGATTCAATCAACTGCGGTATTTGGGCTTTCTGTTCTGATTGATGCTCTTCTCCGATCAGCATGGATTGGGGCTCTTGAGTGCTTGAGGTCCTAGTTCAGGTTCAGGTGGATAGGTGTTATGAGGAGTCCTTCTTGGTCATTACAAGCCTCCAAAAGGTTAACGTGGTACAGTTGTGTTTCCTTTTTTCTTCTCCAGCTGTTGAATTTCATGGTCAATTAGCCTCTTTGCATCTCAAATGGCCCCTGGCACTAGGCCAATTTGATTCCTAAACCAGCAGCAATAATAGTACCTGGTCAATGGATCTAAATTCTTGTAGATGGGCTCCTTTATTATAGGCCATTTATTGAAGGCCCAACAAAACCAAGGAAGTCCCCTAGAGTCTTAAGCTCTTCTCACAGTTGGAGTATGTACTGTACCACATACATTGCCTTTGGGCCTTGTTCCTCCCAGGTTTCTTGGAGGAGTCTAAAGTCTCACAAGTTTGTCTTCCCATATAGCAGCTCAAATGGAGAGAGTGCCATAGGTGCTTGCAGAGCCTCTCTGATGGCAAATAACAGCAGTGGAAATAACTGGTCCAGGGTCAGCTCTAGGTTTTTTTGCCGCCCCAAGCAAAAAAAAATTTTGGCTGCCCCCAGCCCTGGGCTCCCCCCCTGCACCCCCTGCCGCCCCAGCCCTGGGCTCTGCCCTCTCCACTTGCACCCTCCTTCCACCCCAGCCCTGGGTCACTGGTAACTTGCTCCCAGAGCGGGTCATTCAGCAGGAATTTAAGATGTGCACAGAACACAGACAGGATTGGTTCCCATATGGTTACAGAACTGCAGTAAAGTGGAACAATTTTCAGCTTGTGTGATTGGAGGATATCTGGATGCATATTATAAGAATGTCCTCCATAAATGAGGAAAAGCGGAGGTGCCTTTATTATTCTTTTGTTCCACTCTTTGTTTCTATGGGGAATTTGCCAATGCAATATCACTGTCTTCCTTTTAAACAAATAAAACTAAAAAAAAAAAAAAAAAAAAAAAAAAATGGCAATGGCTGTTGAAAATAGCAATTCCAGTCCTAATAACCACTGGGAAGCATTTCTTGCTCAATTTTATCCTACTTTTTCTACAGCAAGTTACAGTGGATCAGTATATTTGATTTGGGAGAAATGAAGTAACAGCTGCCCAAACTGAGCTTGAGCACCCCTGAATTTTGAGATGTTCAAATCTGGAAGGCAGATGCTAGATTCCCTTTCTGAATATTAGCTAAATCTGGAAAGGAAAAGTCAATTTCTGCTTCCATGGCTCAGAAGTGGAAATCCTCCTACATGCCTGGTACTGTATCTAAAGCTGCCCAGGTCCAGTAGAGCCTCCCCTCCCTTACTTTTCATTTTAAATTCTAGTGGGATCCACATACCGCCCTTGCTAGACTTCAGATAGAGAGAGGCAGTGTCCATTTAGTCCACCCAATTCTTTCTTTGGGGGCTGCAAGGTGAGGTCACACCAGTATCCCTAATCCAGTCTGGGGATGTCTTCTGAAGGGGATATCTGGCCCAAAGCCTTCTACTCCTTGGGCACACTTGTTCCCTGTTCACAGTGCCACCCCACTCTAGCAGTGAGCTCTTCATTCACAGCAAGCTGCAGCATGAGGTTTCAACTACCATACTCCCTCCCCCTCCCTTTCCTATTGATAGCGGCCAAGGAAATGCTGGGAAATGTAGTTCTTTCCCTGCTCCAGAGCTGGCTCTATAGGCAGAGAGCTAACCAAAGAACCACAGCTCCCAGGGCCCCCTGTTGGTTCTCAGCTCCCAGGCTGGATCCCTGCCGGCTGCCACCCCTGCAAATGGGCTGCCCCAAGCACCTGCTTGCTTTGCTAGTGCCTAGAGCCGCCTCTGAATTGGTCACAGTGATGATCTGATGCTATGAATTTCTTCAGTGTCTAACTGAACTTCTCATTAATCTGTGTGTTTGAGGATGGTAAATTGACTCCAATGAGGTTGCCTGCCAAGGGATAGACTACCATAGTTGTTCCTCTTTACGGGTTGGTAGGGGAGCCTAGGCCCACCCTCTCCACCGGGCTTTGATCCAGGGGCAGATAAGCCCTTCACTCTCAGGAGTTATGTGGCTGCCTCCCAGGATCACTTCCTATCAGTCCCCTCTCCTCCCACAGGGTAAAGTAAAGAACTAAATACAAAGATTGTCTCTGACCTATAAAGAGTCACCAGTCCTCCTTTGCAGGCTTAATCAGGTCATTCTCACCAGGCCTCAGGCACCAAGAGCTCCTGTGGTGTTCCTTAACAGGAGTTCAGAGTGTAGATTAGCTCACCTCCATTAGCTACATGCCATTGAGCTACTCTGCTCTCCTTTTTAACCTCCTCCTCCAGCCTGTTCAGGCTGTGTAGGGAAGGATGGAGCCAAAAGCAGCTCCTTGACCCATTTCTCTTCAGTGTGGGCTTTGCACACCCTACTACAGTGAAAGAGAGCGAGACAATGCGATATCTACAGTTTTTACTTGCATTATGGAACTTTGTAATTGCATCCACAAATAAATAAATGAATGTTGACTTTACATAACTCCCACACATAATAGCTGTTTAAACAGTGGCTGGTTTGTTGTAGGCCTCATAGCAGAAATGTATCTTAAGAAAGCATTTGAAGGAGAAGAAAGCAGTTGTCTTGGTTACAAGGCTAGCTGGATTCTCTCCCCTCCCTAGTTTCTCTGAATTCATCCATTAAGTTTCAGGCCTTGTACCTTTATCTCTCCTGGTGTGGAATTCTGCAGTTTTCCCACTCTCAGACAAGGGCCCTGGGCTACAGTACCTTGTATATCAACCGTGCTTACCCTGCAGGTCCAACAGAGTTTGGATGCCTACAGTTCTGCCCTTCTTCTGGAACGGAACGCTTGCATAAGTTGGGGAGCGTCTGTCTAACAATAGAACAAAGCATTTAGAGAAAAAGAATTTAAGAAACCCCAAACTGTCTACATGCACATCTGTCTTACCTAAAGGGTTACCATCCAGGTAACTGAGGAAGGCCTAACTTCTTCTGACACCCCAGTGAGTGCCTCTGCTTCATTTCCCTGAACAACTGCCTCCACTCCCTTCCAACACTCTTCTTTTTTAAATCTGCCACAATTCTTTTGATCTTCTGTTTCCCAAGCCTTTTTCTATCCTGGCATTATCTCTTAACAGCTCTCAAGTGTTTGCTGAAAAGTGGCTTACCTTGAGACATCCTTCTTCCTGTCGTGTTTTTCCTTACAGCCCCATATTAAACTAAACCAATATATTTATGCAATAAAACTTCCAATAATCAGGTCAAAATACAATATTCATAAATTATTACAGAGCAGCTCCTTTTCCATCACAGTAGTAACATTATGGATCACTTGAGGGGAACATTCCAGCCTGGATCCACATGGGGCCTCAGGTGTTGCAAAGCTCGAGGTTGCAACAACTAACTTCTAGTTGCCTATAAAATCGCAGGAACAACACTGCTATCTGCAAAGCTTGAGTTAGGTGCCTAGCCTTCCTATACAGTGAATGGGAAGAAATAGGCACCTTGCAGTGCAATCCACAAAAGCAAGCACACTATGCTAGGAGCCACCTAAGCTAGCCAATGAGAGATGGTGAGGAGACAGGTGTGTGCAATACCTGTTCCTCTCTGAGATAGGCACTTCCCTGAAGCCCGGACCTATCTCCATTTAGCAATTCACAAATAGGAGAACGAGAAAGAGTGTGTGTGTCTATGTGTGTAAATGGGCTGCTGAGCCATGTGCTGAGTCTCAGTGAGGGTGGGTGGTGGTTAAAGGAAGCCTGATCAGTCTCTCTCTCTGGCCTCATGACCCGGTGGGGTCCCACCCCTCTCTCTTTTCAAGCAACAGACCACTCGGAAGCCTTCTGGTCAAACACCTCATCATTTATTTCACTATGTTCTCTCCACTACCTATACAAACCTATGTAAGGTTTCCCTACCACCTATATAAGGATTTTAATATCATACAATCCTTTGCTCATTTGGCTAAGGGGAGAGGATACAAGGTATTTGCTCCCTGAGAGATAGAGATGGCTCCCGTTCCTGCTCCAAAAAGCCTGCCAGCCTCTCTCTTCCCCATCAATCATTTCTTTCCTGTGCCTTGTCTGTCTCTTGGGTAATGGACTAATTAGCCTTTTAGGCTCTCCTCAACTCATACTGTATCCACCAATTAGGCACAGCTCTTCCTAATCAGGACTATTCCAGAGCAACTACTTTGTAATTGCAGAGACCAGAGTGCTGCATCAGTGGCTGATCCCAGCACTCTGTCACAGGCCTAATAACTAATTATGTATTTATCCACAGAGGAAAAGTTGATGGACCAGAGAGAATGGGAATGGGTAGGGCCCCATATGGGAAGCCCAGAGTGCAACCCTCCTGCTCCAATGACTCTTTATTTATTTATCCACAGTGAAACAGCTTCAACAGAGCCCCACATCAGAATACCCCATAGCTTAGTGTTTAGAGCATGCTCCTGAAGGTGGGAGACCCCTGTTCAAATCCTTTCTACCCCTCTGGCAGAAAGGAGAAAATTGAACCTGAGTCTCCCACATTCCACGTGAGTGCTCTGACCACTGGGCTAAAAGTTATAAGGTGGGAACTATCACCTCCTCTTCCTATTGCTGGAGTTTGAATGGGACATGATCTGGTAGGTGGGCTCTGAGCAGAGCTACCAGATTGGGCCAGGCACATGAGACAAAACTTAGATTTGAATATATGCATCCGAAGAAGTGGGCTGTAGTCCACGAAAGCTTATGCTCTAATAAATTTGTTAGTCTCTAAGGTGCCACAAGTACTCCTGTTCTTCTTTTTGCGGATACAGACTAACACGGCTGTTACTCTGAAACTTAGATTTGGGCATCTAACCCCAGGTTTAGGTGGGGCAAAGATGTTTTGGGTTAGTAAGTAAGTAAGGTCATAGTTGGAAAGGGCCTGTAAGTTAAGATAAGAAGTGCTTGACTGTGGTACTGTAGAAGAGAGGTTTTTTGAGTGCATGTGGATTTTAAATACACTTTACATACTGTGACCATGGTCGTTGGGGGTGTGACGACACTGAGAATGCTCAGTCAGGGCAAACGCCGAAGAATAAGGCACATGATCCTTAAAACTCGTGGTTTATTCTATAATTAGATTTTACCAAGCCAGTAATCAAACAGCTTCTGTAATACCTTACTTATTGCCAAGAAACCAAAATACAGTTCCCTTAAAACAACCCAGCCTTTTCCACCCATCCAGACAGCCAAGCCTATATGATGAGTGTTACTTAAAACCTTATTCACCATATATAAAGTTCTATCAATCACAAGGGATCGGACACATTACCTACCAGGTCAATGAATATTTCATATCCTACCCAAATACACGCTTACAGCCAATTCTTATTAACTAAATTTAAGATTTATTAAAAAAAGAAAAGAGTTACTGTGGTTAAAATATCATTATATATACAGATATGAATAAAGTTCTTAGGTCAGTTTCATAGCTGAGATGGTGAGGATGCCGATTTGTAAAAATCCTTCTGGAATTAATTTTAAAAGTTATAGTCCAATAACCAGTCCATGTGTAGAGTTTGTTCAAATTCTTCCATGAGAAATTACAGGGTTAATCCAGAACAAACCTAGAGACCTCAGTCTTTCAATTTAGACTTTCCCTGACAAAAGCAGATCTGAGATAGTAAGGATTAGACCCTAAAGTTCCTTTATAGCTGAAATTTATCTGATAAGCCTCTTGGCAGCAAATGATTACAGCCGGCGTTCATTGGATGAAGAATAGGTAATGTACATTGATGCTTTGAAATAAATCTCTATTTCTTAGGCATGCACCGATAACTAGTTGCATTCATTAGCATAAAGCAATTAACCATTCAAGCACTTCATAGGTAGTTTACTACAAAACTTCAAAGAGAAATAAAGACAATGATATTATTACACGTTTCATCTAAATGTTGATATCACCTTTTGATCTCTGAATCAATATATTATAGTAATGAAGTATTATAGACAGGAACAGAAGTTTAGCATCTACAAGCTAATTAGATCACACTGTTAAACTACTAACAACATTATAGGTAAACATAGACAAATACAATTAGTATCTTCTTTGGATTCTCTAACAATACAGGCCTACATTTCAAGAACTCTAGTCTATGTAATATGGCTTTGCTAACTATCTACAAGGAATGGCCCTGTTTACCATTTCAATACTCTTCTAATATGTCCCTAAAAGTTACTTTCAGTTCAACCAGCCTGCTGGTTGCTTAACCGTTGCTGGCTCAGTGTCACATACACATTTCTCAAAAAATAACATGAAGACATAGATGTGCATAATTAGTATGTAGCCCAATATGTTACTTGGAAGTTTGGTGTCAACAGCTAAAGCAGTTTGTATAGAATAATTTCCATCAGTCCACTGCTTATCTGCAATAAGTACTCTTATTCTGTGACATAAAATAGTGTTTTAATCTCCTGTATGATGAGGAAGAATAAATAGGATGGAGACCTCCTTGAGATAATATTTTAATTTCACACAACCAAATGAAAGCAAACATTTCTTACCAAATACCAATTTATATGGATTCCTTTAGGTCAACATTTCCTGAAAACTATACATACCTTCAAGCATGCTATTTCCATTTGTCATAGATACAATTAAAAATAATCGAAAGTATCCAATACTATTGCTACCAATAATTAAAAACACTGCACAGCATGTACAGGAGAAATATCTCAATGAAGCCTAAGTAATTACTCCCTTACGAGACTACTTTACTCCAGGTATAAAAAATATAGGGGAGCTACCATCTGAGTGAAATGCTGTTGAAACTCTCTCAAGTTATTTTTCACTCCTGGAATGCTGTATGCTAAACAATTGGCAACAGATCCTGAAGCTGTGGGGAGTGCAATGCAGCAGAAGAAACTTTTCCCATTACATATGAGAATACCCCAGGAGGCAGATAATTGTTTTTTATCAATATGTTGGTGAACTGACAAATTCTTAGATCCCTAGACCTTGTGTATACTGGGAGCTCTATCAGTGTCAACAAAGAATGTAACAAAGAAACATTTAATTTAACTAATTTTATATATTGTCAGAATGTAAATAGATTCATAGATTCCAAGGCCAAAAGGGACAATTGTGATCATCTAGTCTGACCTCCTGCATAACACAGGCCATAGAACTTCCCCAAAATAATTCCTAGAGCATATCTTTTAGAAAAACATTTCAATTTGATTTAAAAATGGTCAGTGATGGAGAATCCACCACAGCCCTTGGTAAATTATTCTAGTGGTTAATTACTCTATTAAAATTTACTCTGAAAATAAGGTGTAAATGTTGTCTCGCTTCAATTTCCAGCCCCTGGATCAAGTTATACCTTTCTCTGCTAGATTGAAGAGCCCATTATTAAATATTTGTTCCCCAGGTAGGTATTTATAGACTGTAATCAAATCATCCCTTAACCTTTTCTTTGTTAAGCTAGATAGATTGAGCTCACTGAGTCTATCACTATAAGGGATGTTTTCTTATCCTTTAATTATACTTGTGGCTCTTCTCTGAACCCTCTCCAATTTATCAACATCCTTCTCAAATTGTGGACACCAGAACTGGACACAGTATTCAACAGCGGTTGCACCAGTGCAAAATGTAGAGGTAAAATAACCTCTCTCCTTCTTCTCAAGATTCCCCTGTTTGTGCATCCAATGATCGCATTAGCTCTTTTGGCCACATGGGGAGGTCATGCTCAGCTGATTATTCACCATGACTCCCAAATATTTTAGTCACTACTTCCCAGGATAGAGTCCCCCATCATGTAAGTATTGCCTAGATTCTTTGTTCCTAAAATGTTAAATAGTGTAGGGCCAAAAACTGATCCCTGTGGGACCCCACTAGAAACATACCCATTCAATGATGATTCCCCATTTACAATTACATTTTGAAATCTATCAGTTAGCTAGCTTTTAATCCATTTAATGTGTGCCATGTTAATTTTATATCATTGTAATTTTTTAAATCAAAATGTCATGCAGTACCAAGTCAAATGCCTTGCAGAAGGCCAAGGATATTAGATCAACCCTATTACCTTTATCAACCAAATTTATAATCTCATTAAAAAAATCAAGTTTGCTTGACATGATCTGTTTTTCCATAAACCCATGGTGATTGGCTTTAATTATATTATCCTTCTATAATTCTTTATTAATCAAGTCCCAAATCAGCTGCTCCATTATCTTGCCCAGCATTGATGTCAGACTGACAAATCTATAATTACCTGGGTCATCCTGTTTACTCTTTTTAAATATTGGCACAACACTAGCTTTCTCAAAGTCTTCTGGAACTTCCCTGATGTTCCAAGACTTATTGAAAATCAACACTAATGGTCCAGCAAGCTCCCCAGCCAACTCTTTTAAAACACTTGGATGCAAGTTATCCAGACCTGCTGATTTAAAAGTGTCTAATTTTAGTAGCTGCTGTTTATCCTTTTTACTGAGATACAAGTGGATTGAAGAGTGTTGTCATATGATATTATATCATCTGTATTTCCCCAAATACAGAATATTCTCTTTTCTGCATTATTCTTCATAATTCTGCCATTTTCATCTAGTAATGGACCGTTGTTAGGATTCTGTTTGTTCCTAATATACTTTAAAAACTCCATCTTATTGTCCTTAACTCTGCTGGACATAGATTTCTCCTTGTGTCCCTTTGCTTTCCTTATCAGTTTTCTACATTCCTAGCTTCTGATTTATATTCATTACTATCAACTTCCCTTTTCTTCCATTTGTTATATATTTATTAACTTTTTTTTCTACCTTTACTTCTCCTCTAAACCAGATCTTATTTTAACCAATACAGTCTTCTTCCTCAACTGGGGGAGTATGGCTCTTTGGAAATCTGGTTAAGTCTTCTGAAACAGTTCCCAATTATCTTTCACATTTTTTTGATTAAATTCCTCCTTCCATCTAATTTGGCTCATAATTGTTTTCAGGTTTGTGAAATTGGCCCTTTTAAAGCACCAAGCATATATACCACTGGTCTGTGTTTTATTCTGTTTGCACATTATAAATGTGATCAAATCATGATCACTTGTACCTAAGTTACCATTAATTTCTATTTCTGTAATCAATTCCTCTTGCAAGCTGAGGTCAAATGTGAAATTTCTCTGTGTAGGATGCAACTCTTTTTAAGATAGGAAATTGTCATCTATAACATTTAGAAATTCCAAGGATGTTTTAGTACTGGCAAAATGAGACCTCCAGTATATGTCACTCAAATTGAAGTACCCCATGATCACAGGTTTTTTTCCCTACACATCACAGATAGGTGCATAAGGAGCCAGTTATCTAGTTCCCTAAGGTGACTTGATGGTCTGTAGGGTATTAGTTGGTGTCACCTATCTTGTGCTTTATCCATTAGGACACTGATCTGTAAACATTTAAGAATTTCTTCTGAGTTATCAGTGACTCAGAAACAGGTAATGCCATTTTTGACACACAGTGCCACTCCCCCTCCCCTTTTGCCCACTCGATCTTTCCTAAATAGGTTATAATAATTGAGTTTAACATTCCAGTCATGAAAATCATCCCACCAGGTTTCAGTAATACCAACTACATCAAATTTATGCTCATAAATAAGCAATTCCAACTCCTCTTGTTTGTTACCCAGGCTCCCAGCATTGGTTTATAGGCAATGAAAGAACTTCTCTTCTTGTCCTTTGGTTCATTGATTAATTTTGCTCTCAAATCTTGATTTTGTGCTGAGTGCTCATATCTTCTCTCTTTTTACACTCCCCTTCTGTTATTTGTTTAACACCCTTCTGACTACTATATCCAGCCTGTCCCCAAGTAGATTAGCCCCCGCCTTCGCCTTCTATTGAGGTAGAAGTCATCCAAAGTATACAGCCCCCTACCCCTATAGAAGGTAGACCAATATTCCACAAAACCAAAACCCTCCATGCTACACCACTTACCTAGCCAGTGGTTCACTTTCAGAACTTCTGCCTTCTGTCTTCCTTTGCTTGAGGGACAGGAAGTATGGTTTAAAGGAGTGGTAATGGGTTACAAAACCTTTCATAAGAATATAAGAACGGCCACACTGGGGGGGTCAGACCAAAGGTCCATCTAACCCAATATCCTGTCTTCCGACAGTGGCCAATGTCAGGTGCCCCAGAGGGAATGAACAGAACAGGTAATCATCAAGTGATCCATCCCCTGTCGTCTGTTCCCAGCTTCTGGCAAACAGAGGTTAGGGACACCATCCCTGCCCATCCTGGCTAATAGCCATTGATGGACCTATCCTCCATGAACTTATCTAGTTCTTTTTTAAACCCTGTTATAGTCTTGGCCTTTACAACATCCTCTGGCAAGGAGTTCCACAAGTTGACTGTGCGTTGTGTGAAAATATGTTTGTTTTAAACCTGCTGCCTATTAATTTCATTTGGTGGCCCCTAGTTCTTGTGTTCTGAGAAGGAGTAAACAACACTTCCTTATTTACTTTCTCCACACCAGTCATGATTTTATAGACCTCTATCATATCCCCCCTTAGTCATCTCTTTTCTAAGCTGAAAAGTCCCAGTTTTATTAATCTCTGCTCATATGGAAGGTGTTTCATACCCCTAATCATTTTTGTGGCCCTTTTCTTGTCCTTTTCCAAGTCCAATATATCTTTTTTGACATGGGGCGACCACATCTGTATGCAGTATTCAAGATGTGGGCATACCATGGATTTTTATAGCGGTAATATGATATTTTCTGTCTTATCTATTCCTTTCTTAATGATTCCCAACATTCTGTTCATTTTTTTTGAATACCACAGCACACTGAATGGGTGGATGTTTTCAGAGAACTATCCACAATGACTCCAAGATCTCTTTCTTGCATGGTAACAGCTAACTTAGACCCCATCATTTCATATGTATAGTTGGGATTATGTTTTCCAGTGGGCATTACTTTGCATTTATCAACATTGAATTTCATCTGCCATTTTGTTGCCTAATCACCCAGTTTTGTGAGATCCTTTTGTAACTCTTCACAGTCTGCCTGGGACTTAACTATCTTTAGTAGTTTTGTATTTATCTGCAAATTTTGCCACCCCACTGTTTACTCCTTTTCCCATATAATTTATGAATATGTTGAATAGGACTGGTCCCAGTACAGACCCCTGTGGGAGACCACTATTTACCTCTCTCCATTCTGAAAACTGACCATTTATTCCTACCCTTTGTTTCCTATCTTTTAACCAATTACCTATCCATGAGAGAACGTTTCCTCTTATCCCATGACTGCTTAATTTGCTTAAGAGCCTTTGGTGAGGGACCTTGTGAAAGGCTTTCTGAAAATCTAAATAAACTATATCCACTGGATCCCCCTTGTCCACATGCTTGTTGACCCCCGCAAAGAATTCTAGTAGATTGGTGAGGCATGATTTCCCTGTTGACTATTCCCCCAAAATTATGTTCATCTATGTGTCTGACAATTTTGTTCTTTACTATAGTTTCAACCAGTTTGCCTGGTACTGAAGTCAGGCTTACTGGCCTGTAATTGCTGGGGTCACCTCGGGAGCCCTTTTTAAATATTGGCATCACATTAGCTATCCTCCAGTCATTTGGTACAGAAGCTGATAGGTTACAGACGACAGTTAATAATCCTGCAATTTCACATTTGAGTTCCTTCAGAACTCTTGGGTGAATACCATCTGGTCCTGGTGACTTATTACTGTTTAGTTTATCAATTTGTTCCAAAACCTCCTCTAATGACACCTCAATCTTGGACAGTATCAAAGATCTGTCACCTAAAAAGAATGGCTCAGGTTTGGGAATCTCCCTCACATCCTCAGCTGTGAAGACTGATGCAAAGAATTATTTTAGTTTCTCTGCAATGGCCTTATCATCCTTGAGTGCTCCTTTAGAATCTCAATTGTCTAGTAGCCCCACTGGTTGTTTAGCAGGCTTCCTGCTTCTGATGTACTTAAAAAAAATTTTTGCTATTATTTTTTGAGTCTTTGGCTAGCTGTTCTTCAAATTCTTTTTTGGCCTTCCTAATTATATTTTTACACTTCAATGTCACTTTCATCAATGTCAGTGACATTCTCTTGAAAGAAACCATGGATTAAATGGGCACAGAAATTATTAGGGCCCTACCAAATTCATGGTCCATTTTGGTACATTTCACGGTTTCAGATATTTAAATCTGAAATGTCACAATGTTGTAACTCTGGGGGTCCCAACCCAAAAGGGGATTGTGCGGAGTGGTTTCCAGATGACTTCAGTGGGGAATGTGGTATTGTCACTCTTACTTCTGTGCTGCTGCTGGCAGCAGCTGTGCCTTCAGAGCTGGACTCCCAGATAGCAGCCGCAGAGCTTCCTGCAGCCAGAAGAGGTTCCTGGAGGTGGGTCTGACCTGGTCCTGGGAGTGGCCCGTGCAAGAAAAGAGGAAGTCCCATCCCTCCTCAGCCCAGCCAGGTTTAGCTGCTGGAGCCTGGTGCAAGGTAGGAGCCCCTGGCTGGGGCACCCCCAGCCAGGCCCCTCCCCAACTCTGAGCCCAACACTTGGGGGCTAAAGGGGCTGCCTGTGATCACGGTGTCCCCTGCCCGTCCACTGCACACTGGGCAGTTGCCCACATCACACACCCATAAGGCCGGCCCTGCCTCCCACAAAAAGCGATGATCCCCCTTCCATACCATGCCACCCTCACTTCTGTGTTGCTGTTGGCAGTGGCGTTGCCTTCAGAGCTGGGCACCCTGCCAGCAGCTGCCACTCTACACTCTTCAGCCGCCCAGCTCTGAACACAGCACAGAAGTAAAGGTGGCAATACCTCGAACCCCCTACAATATCCAGATTTCACGGGGGAGAGCAGATTTCATGGCCCGTGACACATTTTTCACAGCCTTGAATTTGGTAGGATCCTAGAAATGACCTATATCTCACCCCTAGAGGAAGTTCATTCAGAAAGTGTTCAGGCATGTTGCAAGGCAGCTGCTTATACTGTAGACAGAGAACTATAGTCTATAGGGTTGTCAATCCAGGACCTTTAACAAACACAACAGTTTTTTTTAAAAGGTAGCATATACAGCTGTACCGTATATCACAGCCCCCTTCACTCTATTCTTGGTATGTTACTAAGATACAGCTGTTTCTATGGAGAATCTGTCTGCAGGCAACCTAAACAGTTCTAATGAAACATGAGAAAAAAGATTTGGAACAAAAACATTGAATTAGAATGCAAGTGATATGAAAGCTTGCTAATATAGAATCTTCAGTAATACTTCCCTTTCTTATCCCTCTTTATTCAATTTATCTGGTTATTTCTATTGTATTCTTCTTCTTTAATTTTCATTGGAATCTTAAATTCTGTATTTTCTATAAATTGTTTTAAATTCGTTTCTATACTGTAAATTACATAAGTAGCTAGGAGCAAAACCTTTAATTTGTTACTTTACAAAGTATCAATAGAATGTTTGATTTTAAAAGCTATATATAATTACATGTACAGCATGTGTGTTATGAATATCTCCATGACCATTGAGAATTCCACAGTTGCATAAAATATGAAGTGAACAACAGAGCTTAAAGAGGAGAACAGTAAATGGTAGCGTACAAATAAATACATTAAACAAAACCCTGCATTTAATTTTATTATACTTTTGTGGCAGCAGCTGGAATCTACAACTGACAAGTAACGGGTATGTAGGGATTGGTGGCATTTCTGCTTCTTTCTTGTTTTTAGGTCTAGTTACCTTATATTGTGCAAAACCAGAATTTGAAAAATACTGTGCTTGATTTAAAAAAACTGATTAGTTGATCAATCAACAATTTGGCAAAGCTAACTAGAAAAAAGTTGTACACAAAAAAGAGATCATGGAAGAATTCTACAGATACCCAGATTGGAATTTATGTGGGTGAATGTTTCCTAACATCTGTAACAATGATCTGTTCAAGATGTACTTTATTATTTATACTAGGTCAGGTTCATAAGTATTCTGTATATTCCAACTTAGTTTAATCAACTATCTTCTGTTGCTAGTAATATGTAATTACTACACGGTCTCATCAGCTGGCTTTTAGACGTGTTTCACTAACAATAATTTTGGGAAGGGACAGAATATTTTGTTAGAGCTTGATCTTTCCCATTTGAAGTCAATGGAAAACAGGATCTGGCTCTTTTTGAGTAGATCAGACAGTGCAAACAGAGTTGCACACTTCAAATGTTCAAAATAATGAGTCAGACTCCCAAAAATCATGATTAGCTTAAAACACAGGGAATTTTAAAACAGAATAGTGTGGGTGGATGCAGGGGGTTGTTTTAATTTACCTTCTGTTTTTGAGTCTTTAGGGGAAAGCCAACCCACTCCCAAAGAGTGTGTGATCATTTCAGGTTCAAAATTCAACCTCCTTGTTGGCTGCTCAGAGGGGGCCTTCCTTTCCCTTCTCCTAACCCTGCTGAGGGAAGCCGCCATCTGTCTCCTTCCTCTATCACTATCATGTGTGTCTCTCTCTCTTTTTACCCCACCCACATTCTCTCTTTTTTACTTCTCCCCACTCACATTCTCCTCCATGCCCCCTAAGTCTTCTGTGCTCAGCTCAACCTGAACACTCACCTATCCCCACAATTTCACTTTCTCTTGACAGTATCCTATCCCTCAGATTCTTTCCCACTGCTATTCCCCTTTATTCCCATCTCCTCCTGCACCACTTCTCTCCTTCTGCTCCCCACTTTCCTCTGCAACAAACTTCTCTCCTCCCTATATTTCCATAGCCCCTTAGTTTTCTCCTATCCCAATTGTTGCCCTGAATACTCTGAGCCTCCCTTCTGCAACCTACATTCCCCTACACCCACCTCATTCTCTTTCCTGCTCCCTATACTTTTCTGCACTAGCTCATTCTCCCTCCAACAAACCCTGCACAGTCTTCCCTCCTTCCTGTACCCATCTTCTTCTGACTCCACCTGTCCCAGCACCCTTTCAATTTCTTCCTGGTTCTCTTCAGCCTCTCTCCTGCTCTCTACATTACCCAATAGCCTTCATCCTTTCTTCTGCTCCCCACATTCCCCTGTCTACTCATAGTTTCCCGTCTAGCCTCATAATCATAAAATGGCAGCCATCTTTCCTCAAGGCAACCGTCTAATTGTGAACAATGGAAGTTAGTGAACAGACTTACTTTCAGATGCAAAGACTGTAGGTAGCCATCTTGACTGAGGGCAGTTTTATTTCAGCCCCATTAAAAGTAATGAAAGATGGTAACCATTTTGAATAAGGGAAAATCTACAAGTTTATTGCCAACAGTTGAGATAATAGGAAACTTGAAAAAAATCCACAAAATATTGTGAGAGTTGGCCACTATGCAACTAGTTTTGGAAGCCTAACTTGTAGCATTTCTAATTGATTCAGAAAGTAGACTGTAATTTTGCATGAAATTATTACCTTGTGAAGAAGGAAAAAAGATACAGCTTCTGTGCGAGATACCCAATGTTTGGGTCTCATATTCCTCCCAGGGCACTCATGTCCCACTCTCCTGCATGCAAAAAAAGATAAATGAAGGAGGAACATCAGTCTCTTTCCCCCTTCCATTTAATCTTCCTATTCTATACTATCCCACACAGTTGCTGAAAAGGAAAAGCAGAAACAGGGCAGGATTTCTTAGCTGTAGCCTCAACAGAAAAGAAATAAAGGGAATGTTTTACACAGTTACCAGTTTGCCCACTGTGGCAGAAATAGCTCCTCTTCCCTCCATCTTCCTCACTGATCTCACTCCCACCAAACTCAGTGGAAAGACTATTGATTTAAATGGGGGACTAGATTGGGCTCTACAAAAGATAGGAAGAAATGAAGCATCTCAGAGCTGGAACTTGTTTCCTTCAACTGCAAGAGTCCCTCTATTCCCCTTCCCCACCACCATCCCCAAAAAACTTTGAGGAAAAAAAACATGAGTTCAGATCTAGTTGCAAAAACTGGTTATAACAAAAAATTCACTCCCTCTGCTGAAAAGATATAGAATAGCCAATATCTGAGCAAAACAAGTCCAATAACATAACAAATAAGATGATTATGCAGCACATTCTCAATCTTATATTTGTAAAGTGATTTGTAAAGTTACTTAAGTGGGAACTTGAAGAGTAAATAATGTAAAAAAATAACAACAAGTACAGAGGAGAGTGGACATAGAAGGAAAAATGGTAAAAAAAAAAAAAAAAAGTGGATAAACTGAGGTGTTGGGGAGAGAGGTGATAGTACATTCATTCCATCTACCAAGGGCTAAGACCTATTGGGAATTTGCCCCAATTCCAGTAATTGATGGGTGGCTAGACAACTGTAGCTGCACTGTTGCAAAGCCTTGTAGACAAGGAAAGCTACAATTTGCATTTTTGGAGCTTATTCCCGCATGACATTACAAATAGTTTCCCTTGTCTACATTTGAGCATCAGTGCAAATATACCAGTGGTTAATCATCAGTTGCTGAAGTCTGGGCAAATTACTAGTGGAGATAAGGCCCCTGTCATGACTGGGGCTTAGGCAATCAGAGTTGCTCATCAGAGGAGTGATGCCAGAGGTCAGAGTCAGAGTCAGCTGATAAGACAAGGGTCAGAAATCAGGGGCAGGGATCAGGAGCAAGGAAGGAAGGCAAGAACCGGGAAAGCAGGAATCAGGTAAGAAGGCAGAGTCCAATAAAGCAGACACCCAAAAATTCACCTAGCTGCACAGACCATTTCCTGTGCCTCCTTCTAGCTTAAATAGCCCAGCCAGACCAATTGATGAACCTAGTGCTCCTCCAATCAGGACTCCTGTAAGCAGTGCCTCTGATGGAGCTAGGGTTGCATTAGCCATTCAGCTCACCAGTTACTAACCAGCTACTAGATTGGGGTGGGCAAACTTTTTGGCCCAAGGGCCACATCTGGGTGGGGAAATTGTATGCAGGGCCATGAATGTAGGGCTGGGACAGGACGTTGGGGGTGTGGGAAGGAGTGTGGGGTGTGGGCGGGGGTGCACTGTCCAGGAAGGGGCTCAGGGCAAAGGGTTGGGGTTCAGGAGGGGTGCAGGGTGCAGGAGGGAGCTCAGGCAGGGGGTTGGGTGCAGGAGGGGGCTCAGGCCAGGGGGTTGGGGTGCAGGAGGGGTGCAGCATATTGCTATTTCCTGCTATTCATTCAAAGAAGAAGATGGTCCTAATTTCTCAATGAGGTAAAAGAATCCTTTAGAAGATTATCCTTTTTACACACGAGATTTGCAAATCAAACTTTGAATTGAGCCCAAGAAACCGAAAAAAAAAAATACTTTATGTGAATAAAGGCATGCTATGAGAAAGTAAGAAATTAACTACATTTGAGTATTTTAAATTGATTACATTTTTTGCATAGGTGGAAGATTATCATTATAGAAAGGTGTGTTCTACAGAACTGTATATAAATAGCTCTTACTGAGAGCAGAACAATAGCTGTTTTTTCTATCACAAAGCAGAAATACAATTAGTTAGAGGATATTGCATTCTTTAAACATTGTTGGCATCTAGGAAAAAGAACTGCAATTTAAAACACATAATATTGTATTTAGAAATCACTTCCCTTTACTTACCTGCCAAGACTTTCAGTCTTTGCCCTGCAATTGGGCACATCACTTACACTAAAGAACAATGCTTTCCTACATTGTTAGATGTTTGTGAGGTCATTAGTTCCTGCTGTTGAAACACAGAATCCTGAACTTGACAGGAAAGTAATTGCTTTTCATATACTGTATATTGTTTTAAAATATATATGTATTTGTTATGTTTAAATCCACCTATATATTTATTTTACTGGTTTGAGATCCATATCTGTTATTTTTACAGACAAACACTAATAATATCCTACTGCTGTATAAAGGCTGAGGAAGAGCCAAGACATTTCTATTCAAAGCAGGAAACATTGGTCCCATGACTGCTCTTGTCCTATTCCTGTATGTATATTATACCTAATGGCTGATGTAGATTTCATCATTTTTTCCAGAGGCAGCTTCTACCAGCATCTATGTACTGCATTCTGTTTGTTTTAGAGAACAGACCTATTGTGTGCACCAGACACTCAGAGAACACAGTGTCTGTAAAACTAGTGTTTTTTTAAATTAATGGTCAACTGTACAGAAATATGATTGATGGCCACATATTCCATTTAACTTAATAATAAAGCAACTCAAGTAATATAGGTACACTAAAAAGAAAACAAATCTCCTGACATGAATTAATCAAAAACTGCTCCCGACTTCTTTCCTTTTTTCAGTGTCTTGCTTTCTTTCCTCTGTCTTTTTCATAAGTGTCGAATGCTTAATAATAACTACTCAGGGATTTTGTGAAGAAGCATTTCTGATTATCTCCTATACTCACAACAGACCAGGGTGCTGGAACAATTTGTATAATGGAGGTGCTGAGAGCCATTGAACCAAATTGTGAACCCTGTATATGATGGAAACCACCTCAAGCCAGGGGTTGTGGCAGCACCCCTAGTTCCAGCAACAGACCGTCAAAAACAATTCACAGGAATAATAAATTTAAATGATTATTCAGAAGCTGTTAAAGTCCTGCTAAAATCATAACTTTAATTCAATGTGAGGAAAGGTTGGAGTGTCAAAGTTAAGACTGCACAATTAGAAAAGGTATCTACTTTAATTATACATATCTTGCCTTTTGACAGTTTGTATTGCTGATTTCAGCCAAACCTACATTTTAATTTAAGAAAGCAAGTGTCCCAGGGTAGCTGCTCCCTGTAACTGAAGTGGGTCCAGCTCTCCTATGCCAGGACAGGTGTGCCCATTTGGCCAATTAAGAAAGTTGGGCAGCACTTGGCGGTCAAAGCACAAGTGTGTTCTAAACAGACTGACTAAAGGTCTTCACACAATTGAGAGGAGAAATTGTCCCTTTTCCATGGTACTTCTGTGATACCAAAGAAGTAGTTACTCACCTTGTGCAGTAACGATGGTTCTTCGAGATGTGTGTCCCTATGGGTGCTCTACTGTAGGTGTGTCTGTGCCTTTGCGCTGCTGATTGAAGAACTTCGCTAGCAGTGTCAGTTGGGCCTGCATATGCGCTGTCTCTCCACGTTCTGTGCCATGAGGCTAGCCAGCACACATGGGCTAACCATCTTCAGTTCCTTCTCTACCGTAGAGTCATAAGTGAGAACTCCAAAGTAGAGGGAGGAGGGCAGGTAGTGAAGCATTCATAGGCACACACATCTCAAAAAACCATTGTTACTGCACAAGGTAACTTCTTCTTTGAGTAGTGTCCCTATGGTTGCCCTGGTGTAGATGACTTCCAAGCAGTACTCCTTGAGACTTTGGAATCAGGTTAGTCACAAATTATAGTACTGTGGCGCCAAAGATGGCATCAAAAGCAGAGTCCCCAGTGATCGCACCTTCATGTTCTGTGAAGGTGTTGATGCCCATGTCACCGCTCTGCAGATCTCTGAGAAGGGGACATCCTTAAAGAAGGCGACAGTTGAGAAGATCGAGCTCATGGAATATGTACAGATCGAGTCTGGAGGGGTCATGTTTCAAATTTTATAGCACTGTCTGATGCAAGTCAAGACCCACTTGGAGAGTCTTTGGGCTGATATCGCTGAGCCCTTAGACCTTTTTGCCATAGAGAGGAATAGTCTAGGGGACTTCCTGAAGGCTTTTGTCCTATTGAGCTAGAATGCAAGGACTCTTCTAACGTCTAAGGTAGTAGTATGGTCTCCCTATTGTCTCGGTGAGGCTTGGAGTAGAAGGTGGGAAGGGGAATAGACTGATTCATGTAAAATGAGGAGGTCACTTTAGGGATGGACCTTGGATGCAGTCTGAGTGTAACCTTATCTGGGAAGAACACAGTGTATGGGGGATGCGCCAACAGAGCTGCTGTTTTCCCTATTTTTCTAGCTGAGGTAATTGCTATCAGAAAACCTGTTTTCATCTACAGGTATGCTAGTGAACAGGTGACCATAGGTTCAAAGGAGGGCCTGGTCAGCCCCTTCAGCACTAGGGAGCAGGAAGCCAAGGTTGAAGGAAGAGGTTTGTTATTCCCATAAGGAACTTTTTAGTGGTTGGGTGCAAGAGTACTGAGTACCCCTCTACAGGTTAGTGAAATGCCATGATAGCTTCTAGGTGGGCCCTGAGAGAGCTCAGGGATAACCCCGATTTGTGCAGTAGAATCTCCTGTGCTTCCTTTGAGCAGGAGCTCTCTAGGTGCTGGAACCATGTAGGATTCATGCTTTGAGGCGGAGGATCCCCAGGTTGGGATGCGTGGTACGCCCTTTGTCCTGAGAGAGACAGTGTGGAGTGGCCAGAATGGAGATCAGTGGGCACATCGTGAGCTGCATCAGGTAAGGATACCAGGTCTGTCTAGGCCACGTAAGAGCAATCAAAATTACATAAGTTCCATCCCTCTTTATCTTTAGTAGGACCCTCAGCAGAAGAAGAAATGGAGGGAAGGCATAAAGAAGGCCTTTGTCCCATGGGAGGAGGAGAGCATTGCCCAGAGAGTGCTGTCCGATCCACACCCTGGGACAGTTTCATGGACACTTCTTGTTCTGGTAAGTGGCGAACAGATCTGTGGACGGTGTTCCCCACCATGTGATCAAGTTGTGAAGTACTGATGGGTGCATCTCCCACTCATGGTCATGTGGGAATGTGCGACTGAGCTTGTCCGCAATCGAGTTTTGCGTGCCCAGGGAGTAAGCTGCAAGCAAGGTGAGGTTATGAGAGATGAAGCAATTCCATAGTCTCGTCGCTTGCATGCATAGGGACGGTGATCTGGCCCTTCCCTTGACAGCTGATATAATACATGCAGGCTCTGTTGTCTGTTAGGATTTTGGTATGTGATCCTGTTATGGGAGGAAATGAGCACAGGCATTCCCGACTGCTCTGAATTCGAGGAAACTGATGTGCAGGGATATCTCTGCGGTTGAACATTTGCCTTAGGAGACTATTTAAATGCATTTAAAGGCATTGCACTACGAGGGATGTGTCGGTGGTAAGGAGTGACGAAGGTGACTCCTGTGAAAGGGGATCCCTTGCACTGGTTGGGTTCTTCCACCAGTCCAGGGAGTTCTTGATCCTGGTTGGTAGTGTCAGGAGTTTGCCCAGACTCTGTCTGTTCGGTCTGTAAACCGAATTGAACCACGTCTGTAGGCATCGCATGTGAAGTCTGGCGTGCAGAATCACCGCCATGCTTGCTGCCATATGTCCCAGGAGTTGGAGGCAGATTCTGGCTGGCACTTGAGGGATGTATTGAGCTGTGTTTATAAGTGAGACCAGGGATAGAAACCTGTCTTGAAGTAGGAGGCTTTGGCCTGTAGCACATCTAGGTCGACCCCTATGAATTCCAGGCATTGCATTGGTGTGAGGGTTGACTTCTGGGAATAGATCTGTAGGCCAAGTTCTGTGAACAAGCATATCGTGGCCTTGGTGGCTTGACGAGCCTCTTGAAGTGATCAGAGTCTGAGGAAACAATTGTCCTTTTAAGTGTAGATCATTATCCCTTATGATCGTAGGTGAGTGGCCACCACTGAGAGAACTTTGGAAAATACTTTTGGGGCCGCTGAAAGTCCGAAGCGGGGGACTCTGTATTGATAGTGGTTGTGCCCCAGAGTGAACCTGAGAAAATGTCTGAGAGTTGGTAGTACTGAAATGTGAAAGTAGGTGTCTTGTAAGTCGAGGGCCAAAAACCTGTCTCCCTGTTCCAATGATGGAATGATCATTGATAAGGTGACCATATTGAGGCATGGGTGCCAGATGATCTTGGTGCCAAGGACACAGAGTGAAATGGTGATCGCTTTCGGTGATCCCTGGGTTCGCTGAGGAGACTTTTTGCTCTCTTTTTCAATTAATGAGAGGAGTCTCCGGACCATTTCTTTTGACCCATTATCCTTCGAAGTCAAAGGTTGAGAGGAAGACTCATGCCCGCTAAAGAGCTGGAGTTGGAGAGCTGCATTCATAAAGATGATTTTCTGGTGGCACTCTCTGTTCTTGAGGGATCTTGGTCAGAGCTGCTGGCAGAGGGAACACTTTTGTTGGAAAAACAACAAGGAGTCCAGTGGCACCTTAAAGACTATGGATGCACTGAGGGTACTTGTCCATGACCGGATCACTTCACTGCAAGTGAGACACTTCTTGAAGTCCGGAGAGCCGGGCATACCCTTGTCTGGGTATGCCCACCCCCAACAGGCATCAGCACAAGAACAAAATCTATCTTTCTGTCTAGGCATGGCCAAATAAACAGTCAGAAGAAAGCAAAAAGATTTCCAAAGAAGCTAAAATTTAACAAATGAAAGAGTTAACAATCCGCTAACAAACAGCTAAAGGCTCTGTCTCTAGCCCAGGGTGGTAGAGAAGGAACTGAGGACGGTTAGCTCATATGCACTGGCTAGCCTTGTGGCGCAGCACAAGGAAAGACAGCGCATGTGTAGGCCCAACGGACACTGCTACCGAAGGTCTCCGATCAGCTGCGCAGGGACGCAGACATAGCTACAGTCCATAGGGACACTACTCAAAGAAGAAACTTGTCTTCAGTTCCTGACAGAGTACCAGCTACACATGGCTCAGTCAGGTGATCTAAATACTTCAGCTGCTAAAAGTCTACCATGGTGAAATCTTAGCCCCACTGAAGTCAAAGGCAAAACTACCATTGGTTCAATGGGATTAATTTCACACTCTGGCTCTAGCACTTGATGGTTCCCAGGCCCCTTCTGCCCAGCTTTCTTCAAATGCCCCACTCCTCTCAGGCCCCCAGATGCCCAGACTCTGTAATCAAGCCCCCCCCCCCCCAACTGCCTTAAATGCCACAGAATTTCTCCTTTTGGCCACCTATCACTCTCCAAGGAAGGAGGGAAATAGTACCAGCAGATTCACTTCATTGCCCTCTGCTGACCCATCACACTTGCTCATTTTTCAGCTTCTTCTCTCTTATACCATCATTTCCCTACTTTTCCAGTCACAATATATTTCAAGGGTAGACAAAAATGTGTATAAAACAAAACAGGACCCTCCTCCCTCAGAATGTTTTAAAATATTTGCAGCCTTTAAATAAATAGCACAATCTTTCTGCTCTCACACACCTCTTTGTGAAACACTGTTTAGTTGAATACTATTTATTCAATTTGTTTATCGTTGGGTAGTCCAACAGAGAAGATTTCTTATAAAACATTTATACAGTGCAAGTACATTTACATGATAATTTACAACTATACTAACATTCCCTGCCCAGAAGAGTTTACAAATTGAATAAGATAAAATAAACACTGGTCACCATGCTACTATTCAGAGGTTAGGAGATCCAGCAAGAACAGCTTCAGGTGGTTCCTGAGTCTTGAAAGAGTCTGATGAAAGAAGTGCCAAGAAGTGTCAAAGCTTCACTGTCTGCCTTCAGAGTTATTAAAAATCCCATTAGTTTTGCAACAGTAAAGGTGTTATCCTGGTGTCTTGGACAAATGTCAAATTGGCAGTCACATTTTGCCTCCATCAATTCCCTCTGCCCTTCCAAATTGGATGATATTCTTCTTTGTGCCCTAAGCTACTGTGCATTATACCTCAGATTACAGTACTGCATTAATGTGCAAAGTGAATCCTATGTGTCCTGTAAGAGGTGATCCAACTCCTGCACTCCTTATTTAGGCAAATGCAACTTATTTCCTTTTGTTGGGGTCCAGATTCTCTACTATGTTCTGGCTCCTTTGTGGTGCCTAAAAGGTGCAAAGAGAATGCAAAGCAGCCAAGTCTGGCCACCTGAGAATTCCTCTGGAGTGGGGGAGCTCTCAGTTGGCACATAACCTTGGTACCCAGCTTCTATGCTACTCCACCCCTCACTTGGCCCTTTTAGGTGGAGGGACTGTCCAGAGTATGCTGCATTCTGTGGCTATTCTCAGCTGTCATATGGTCCCTCAGGAACTGCAGCCAGCTAGCATAAATTAGAACAAATCTTAGGTTACTCCAGTCTATACCAGGGCACAAAGTAGCACACATCCACCATAAGAATCAAGGAACCATAAACAGTTTCCTGGTTTTTCTCCATCCACACCTACACTGAGCAGAAGCTCGATGAAGCAAAGAATCTGGGCCTATGTTTCACCTCAGTAAGGAGTACAGGATTTGGCCTAGTACAGTCATTTACTAAAGTCTGTAAAATGCAAGTGGATCCATTTTGATGAAAGGTGCTGTGTTATTTGCACTGAACTTTGGCCAATAAATAAGGAAAAACAAGCAAACCGACAACAGGAATCAATATTTGTCCAAAAAAAAACCCAACAAAAAAAGGCAATGAGCCCTGAGTTACATCAGTGCAGTGGGTACATGTCCTGGTACTTGCATTTCAAATACTTTTTTATTTGTACTTCACTGATCTTTTCAGACCATCAAGAAATCACTAAAATGAAGTGAGATCTGGTCGTTTCATGATACTTCCCTTCCTGTATGGTAGAAATGTAAAAAATATGAATCAGTGGGGAAGAATATAGAGCCTGCAGTGCTACTTCCTGGCCCTTACTAATCTTCAGAGGGTGGTAGGAGCAGAGGGTTACAAAAGAAATTCAGGGACAGAATGGACTGACTGGGAGAAGTGGGGAACTGGAAACAGCCATTGAAAAGAAGAAATGGGGTAGAAATTGTGAGAGAAAGGGATAGTTCAGTGGTTTGAGCATTGGCCCCCTAAACCTAGGGTTGTGAGTTTAATCCTTGAGGGGGCCACTTAGGAATCTGGGGCAAAATCAGTCCTGCTAGTGAAGGCACGGGGCTGGACTCGATGACCTTTCAGGGTCCCTTTCAGCTCTATGAGATAGGTATATCCTCAGACAGAAGTATTTCCAGTAGCAAACATTAATTTTTTTTTGATTCAGGTAAACAGGCTGAATCAGAAAATGCTCACACTGTTCACACACTTACATCCTGTTAAAATGTCACTTAAAGAGCTACTTAGACCTTCCGGACTTGTGCATTACTCAGCATGGTGGCCAGCATAGACCGCATTGCCTGTGCAGTGTGTCTGGAGGCAGAACTACGTGGCTGGCGGAACCTTGGGAGCTCGATGCAGCTCCATCTCCTGGGTATAATCTGTGTTTGGGAGGAAGCTCCCTCTTCTAGGAAGGACGTGTGGAGGGACCTTTTGGAGAGGGGGGGATGCTCCTTTTTGTAGGAAGAGTGTATGTTCCTTGGGAGGGGGGAGCTCTCTCTGCTGGCATGTGTGTAAAGGGGATGTTCTGAAAGAGGAGGTCAGCATCCTCACCTGGTTGTGTGTGTGTGTGTGTGGGGGGGGAGATATTTTGGAAAAAAGGTGGGGACTTCTCTTCCATATGTTTTTGGGGGAATGTCTTGAAGGGAGCAGCACTTCTCCTGGGTAGGATGGGATAGGGGAAGGGTTGCTTTTTTGGGTATAGCCCTCTCTTCTTCACATTGGGTGGGATGTGTGTAGGGGAGATATTTTGGGGGAGCAGCTCTCTATCTGCTAAAAGATGTGCATGTTTTTGGAAGCAGGGGTAGACCCTCTCTCCGCTATGTGTGTGTGAGGGGGGTATGGTGTTTAGGAGGGGTGGTGTGTGTGGGAGCTTGGAGCGGGGAAGCACTTTTCTAGGATGTGCGGGGGGATGTTTGAAGGGGAAACCCCTTTCCAGGAGGGGTGTGCGTGTAGGGAAGGCTCTATCTGTGGGGGATGCGTGCGTGGGGGGATGATGTGGGGGGGAGGAAGCCCCTTTCCAGGGTGTGTATGTGGGGGGGAGCCCCTTTCCGGGGGGATGTGTGCATGTGAGGGGAGGGTTGTGGGGAGACACGGGGGAAGCCCCTTTCCCTGGCGGGGGGGACCTTGTGTCCGGGCTGGGCGGGTTACACTTGCAGGTTTACAGCAGTAGCTGGAGCTGGCGGCTCGGCGCTCCCGGGGCCGGACGGGCTCTGCAGTGGCCGCCGCAGACACTAGGTGTCGCCCTGGCCCCGCTCTCCCTCGGCCCCTCCTGGGCTCCGGCTGCGCTGTCTGCGAGCGAGTCGCTGGAAGAGGCAGAAGCGCCGCGCCGCAGCCGAGTGAGTCCCTGGCAGCCAGCCTCGCCCCGCAGCAGCGCGTCCCCAGCCCGCCCGTCCGCCAGCACCGCGCCCCCGCTCGCAGCTCCCACCGGTGGCGAGCGACTCCCTGCCGAGGGCCGGCCTACGGGGTGCTCGGGGGCGGCCGCCGGAGCGGGGTCGGGAGCCGCGGAGGCGGCGGCAGCGGCTCGGGGAGCAGCCATGTTGGAGAGGGGAGTAAAGTGACTCTCGGCTGGGAAGGGAAGCCGCCTGGGCGGAGGAAGCGGCTCTCGGGGCGGCGGAGCGAGGGGGCTCGGCTCCTGGAGGCGGCCGCGGCTGCCGCGCTTAGGAGGGGGAGGAACCGCCCCCTCCCCCGCTCCGGACCAGCGGAGACCCGGCACGGCTGGTGAGTTGGGGCTGCCCGTTGTCTCCTCTCCCCGGGGTGGGGGTCCCGCTCCCGGGGCTGAGCCGGGCCCGGCCCGAGGAAGGGGGCAGCCTTGGCCCTGGGTGGGGTAAAACTGGGCCCAGAGGGAGGGGAAGGGGGCTGGGCCTGGGACGGGCGAGGGGCTGTCAGAGCAGCGCCGGGGGTGACCGGGTGCCTACGTGGCTCTGCCCCCCGGCCGTGACCCCGTGGGGCGGCGGGGCTGTCAGGGCCGCTCTGGGGGCGGGACAGGGTCGGGGTTACCGCCGCGGAGCCCCCGGCCCCTCCTGCGTTTCCGGGATGTGACTGCAGCAGGCAAGCGGCAGCCCCGCGGGGTAACACAAATAGGTCCCGGCGGCGGCCCCGCGGCTCCCTGAAGGCGATGCGAAGACACTGACTAGGGCAGCAAGGACGCGGCGGGATCCTACCCCGTTGTGTGCGGGGCGTGGGGAGGGAAGGGTGAGTCCTGGTGCTGCTGCTAACCATTTTGAAACATTGAAGGCACAAGCAAGTTAGGCCTGAAGGAAAAGTTGATTGTTGCCGTGAATGCCTCGTTCAGTGTCGCTGATGTGAATTTTATGCCTAAGCTCTCTCTCCTTCCCCCCATGAAAGATGTTTCTCACCTTGACAGCTCTTCTCCTCCAGCCCCCACACATATGACACATGCACTTACATTGCAGGGTTTTTTCTCCTCCTCCTCATTTTTTCCTTGACTAAACAGTGTTTTTGCCCTAAGCTTTGGGAAGGGTTTCCAAATGATAGGATATATGAACACTTATTGACCCTGAACGGCTGTGAATTCCCTCTCTTCCTCCCCTTCCTCTCTGGGGTTTGTAATATCGTAAATGCAACCTGCGCAAAATAGCTCTTCTCCCACAAGAAAGGGGGAAACTACTTGGCATGAATCACATTATATTTTGTGGAAAGTCATCACACTTTATATAATAGAATTCACAGAAATGGATTAGCTGCTTCTCAAACAGTATTTTGCTGGCCTTGATCCCTTTTATCTCTCCTCTCTGCAACAATTTTGGTTGCTGTAGAGAATTTAAAAGTTGCTTTGAATTTGGTACTGTCCTTGGCACCTTGTTTATGACAGTTAACAATATTGCTAGTGTTGTGAGGAAAATCAGGCAGAGGCATATCATAGCCCAGGCCAAATAATTCCTTTCAGAAACTCTGCATGCTTTCTCCCCCTGCCCCCACTTTATTCAAGGGTACAAGGTAACCCCCCCCACACACACACACACACCTACCTTGTAGTCACTCAGATTTGGATTATGTGTTGGGGCGATAAATGTTCATGTAACTTTTTTAATTTATTTATTTTTAATTGCATTCATTTGAGTTGGAGAGCTACTTGCCCTGAAATGGGAGGTTAAGAGCTTGGATGCTTTGGGGCAGATTAAAGCATTTATGGAAACTGGGACTTGGTACTAAATTTGGATTTATTTTATATAAATATAGTTCAGAAAGTAAAGTAGATGATCTGGCATTGTATGCATTTAAAATATTAGATAATTTGAGATGTGCTTTATTGAAATCCCATGTTCTGACTTTGTGACACATCTGCATACTTTTGTTAATGACTGGAGACAAAACTATGTTTTGCCTAATTAACATTAAAATACCAAATATAATTAGATATTGAACTAAGTCTCTAAAAATACTTTTGTATTTTTACTTGAAAGGACAATGTAATATATAGAAGTAGTTACCACATTAAGCTGGTAAAAGGTCATTAAACTTTCAGACCCCAAAACATACTTTTTATTTTGGTGTAACTGTTTAAATAGCATTGTTTTTTACAGGACAGACTGTAGATTATCAGATCTTCAATAAG
Source organism: Chrysemys picta bellii (assembly GCF_011386835.1). NCBI lineage: Eukaryota > Metazoa > Chordata > Testudines > Emydidae > Chrysemys > Chrysemys picta. Next base: position 84,705,156 of record NC_088791.1, on the reverse strand, counting down.
GAGAACATGATATTTAGGTCCCTATCCTGCAAGCTGTTCTCCACACATGAGAACCTATCCCTGCAGAAAGCCCCACAGTAGTCAGTGGGGCTCTACTTGGGTACGGAGACTCCTCCACATGGAGCAGCTTGCAGAACTGGACAAAATCATGAGTAGAAAGTGAAGGGTTGTTTCATCTCTTCTATGGGTGGAGAATGTAGTGTCTTCGCTGACCTTTTATTATGTAAAACACTAGAGATAGTCTCTTTGCTAGTAATAATTCTGGAGAATTCCATTTATAACAGTTGAGAACAAAATTGCTTTGTTTTCTCAACCATCCTTGCTTTAATTTCTCCATAAATCTTATGTGGAAGCAACTCTGTTTTTCTCCGACAATTATGAGTCTGAATAAACATGATTGCTGGTTAGTCTGATTATTAAGAGTTAATATTCTGTGTGATTATATTGATGAACAGTGGCACTTTTAGAGTAGAATTGTGCAGAATTTTTTTAAGTTGATTATCAGAATTTAAATCCTGCTCATTTCTTAAATTACTGTCTGCTGCTGAAAGGAAAAACTAGGCTTTTAGTGTAGTGTTTTATTTTATTCACATCTGTTTCAATTAGTCTTAATAAAACTAGGTTCAGTATAGTGTATTTAAACAGTCCAGTCTGAAAAGTGCACCTTTCTTTTCATGATGGAAAAATAAAGGATTTATTCAGAGAATGGTAACCTGGAGAAGGATTCAATGAATTCACTTTATTAATCTCTGTTACACAAATGCTTTTTTTTTTCTTGTTTTCCCTTTTTGGTGAGAACATTAGAAACCAGGGGAATTTCACATACTTTTCAGCTTTTACTCAAGAACAGCTAAACAACTCTTTTAAAAAGCACATAGCTAATATCTTCTGCACTGAATTTTTAGTTCAAATGCAGTTTTAAAAATGCACAATATTAGGTCCCAAACCCAGGATTTATCATGGAAATATTGTTCCTAGCTTAAACATTGTGGTAAACATGGTAAACATTGTGTTTGTGCTATAAATCATTAAAAATGTTTATTTTCATTTGTCCTAACTATAATTCTCTGTCCTCTTCTCCATGTCAGATAACTTTCTTGACACGTGTTAATGAAGGGTGAGATGACACTTAAGTGTTTCTGTTAAAGCCCCTAGGGTTTATAAATATATTGTAAAAACATTGCTCTACTTAAAAACATGGTATAAAATGCATTTGGCCAAGAAGTTCCAGGAACTTAATGAAATATGTCTGTGCTTCCTAGCTGCTGCTTGCCTGTGGGGTGAGCTTTGATGCCCCATTGGCCAAAACTTCACATTTACACTTGAAACTAAATAATCCTCTGTACTTAAATCAATACACATCTGTCATCTTGACTAAACTGCCTGAATAATAGCTCTAGCAGATGTTAGTTTCCTCCTCTCTTGTGAAGGGAGGTGATAACTTCAAAGCTCAGTTGAAACTACTTAAATAAGAAAACTTCTAGACAATAATCTAAGCCCCAAAACATTCTTTGGTTGTGATATTTAACCATTGATGTTGACTCTTGCAATGTGGGGGGAAAGGCCATAATTAAACTCAGCTTGCCAATTCAGTGCACAAGCATATTTATACTTCCACTTAACTTTATTGGAAAGCGTTACTATTATTGGAGTGAAGTGTGAAGTCATACAAGAATACAGTTGCATTTTTAGAACTAGGACCAGACAGAGTAGTAGATATTTATAGAGTTTACGGCCAGAAGAGTCCACTAGATCATCTAGTCTGACCTGCTGTATGTCACAGGCGATCGACGCCACCCAGCATCCGCACACTAAACCCAACAACCAACATTAGACGAAAGTATTATAGGCCACAGGAGACTAAACTGTTATGTGCCACAGGCAGTGAATAGGACATATCGAGGTGCACTGATGCTCTTAATCAGTCTGGAAGCATAACTGTGTTGTTCATATGGAATTATGGAAACTAGAGATGGAAAAGACCAATTAAGTCATTTAATCATCCACCTGCCAATGTAGAATTATTTTCCTTGGAGATGATTTAGTACTTAGATCCTGTCAGTATTGGAGAACGAACCATACCAATACAAAATTCTCTGCTATATTTAGGTGTTTGAGTTCTAACACAATTTTTTTAATTGATTAGAAAATTTGGTTCAGTATGGAATAGTATATTAACATAGGTCTTGAAAAGTAACAAAGGAGCTTGGAGGAACTGATCTGAGGAAAGTTTAGAAACTCCGTGGATGGCTTGGTCAGGCAACACCTGGGCATGAGACAGGGAAAGATAAGGAGAGATAATTGTCTACCTACCATAATCTGAAAAGTAAAAATACCAATTATGAATGGGAGTATAATTGGGCATAATGGAATGAAATTATGCAAGGGAAAACTTGATTAAAATTAGGAAAGTTTCTAAATAAAAATATTTTGGTGGTTTTCTAAAAAACATAACTATGCCTCAGCATGGGTCTTTGTGTTCTAACTTCTTTTCTGCCAATGTGGATAAAAAAAACATTGTACTATAATCATGTTGGGGGGACAGGCTGGTCTTGAAGAAGGTCTTAATCTGTTGTTTTTTAGAAAGATGTTTGGCTTTATCATTTATGAAACAGTTTTTTTGGTTTTTGTTTTACAAGAGAAATACAAAAGCTAATGCAACGAACAGAACAGTTAAATACAATTCTGATGATGATGATAAAGGAATGCTAGCATACAAGCCCTATTGCTTTATGCTTTTAGTTTTTCCTTTTTCTACTGTAAGCAGGCCTTAATGGATGTTGCAATTAGGAATTTTTCTTATGTTCTCCCTTCTTTTGTTTTACTTTTAATCCATTGCTTGCAGTTATACTCCTGCACGCACTCCATGTTGGTGTTTTCAAATACTGGTAGAACAGTTACCATCTCTCATCACCTTCCCCTCACACAGCTGATGTATGGTTGTTATAAACACATGTAGGCCCTGATCCTGGATTTACATATGTTCTTAATGTCAATGAGAATAACCACATGCTTAAAGTTAAGTATGTGCATAACTGTGTTTGCAAAATCATGACCTTTTGCTTCTCAGGAGTATTATAGATTAGGGAAATTTGCAGTGTCTCATTACACTGAAGTCGTTACAACACTGCAAATTTCCATAATCTAAATAGCGTTTCTTCAGAAACTAATTTCTTCAAGCATTTTGTTGCTCTTCTCTGAATTCTGTTTGATTTTTCTGATATCGAGGTGCCCTCATCTGTTTGTGTTTTATTTAGCTTTAAACCCCAAACATGTCTATTCAATAATCTTTAGGAACCTTAACAACTAATCATAGACTGGAAGGGACCTCGAGAGGTCCAGTCCCCTGCACTCAAGGCAGGACTAAGTATTATCTAGACCATCCCTGACAGGTGTTTGTCTAACCTGCTCATAAAAATCCCCAATGATGGAGATTCCACAACCTCCATAGGCAATTTATTCCAGTGCTTAACCACTCTGCCAGTTAGGAAGTTTTTCCTGATGTCCAACCCTAACGGCCCTTGCTGCAATTTAAGCCCATTGCTTCTTGTCCTATCCTCAGAGGTTAAGAAGAACAACTTTTCTCCCTCCTCCGTGTAACAACCTTTTATTTACTGGAAAACTGTTATCATGTCCCCTCTCAGTCTTCTCATCTCCAGACTAAACAAACCCAGTTTTTTCAATCTTCCCTCATAAGTCATGTTTTCTAGACCTTTAATCATTTTTGTTGCTCTTCTCTGGACTTTCTCCAATTTGTCCACATCTTTCCTGTGGCGCCCAGAACTGGACACAATACTTCAGTTGAGGCCTAATCAGCATGGAGTAGAGCAGAAGAATTACTTCTTTTGTCTTGCTTATAATACTCCTGCTAATACATCCCAGAATGAGGTTTCCTTTTTTTGCAACAGCGTTACACTGTTGACTCATATTTAGCTTGTGATCCACTATGACCCCCCCAGATCCCTTTCCGCAGTACTCCTTCCTAGGCAGTCATTTCCCATTTTGTATGTGTGCAACTGATTGTTCCTTCCTAAGTGGAGTACTTTGCATTTGTCCTTATTGAATTTCATCCTATTTACTTCAGACCATTTCTCCAGTTTGTCCAGATCACTTTAGTTTAATCCTGTCCTCCAAATCACTTGCAACCCCTCCCATCTTGGTATTGTCCGCAAACTTTATAAGTGTACTCTTTATACCAGAATCTAAATCATTGATGAAGACATTGAACAGAACAGAACCCAGAACCGATCCCTGCGGGACCCCACTCGTTATGCCCTTCCAGCATGACTGTGAACCACTGATAATTACTCTCTGGGAACTATTTTCCAACCAGTTATGCACCCACCTTATAGTAGCTCTATCTAGGTTGTATTTCCCTAGTTTGTTTACGAGAAGGTCGTGCGAGACAGTATCAAAAGCCTTACTAAAGTCAAGCTATACCACATCTACCACTCCCCCCCATCCACAAGACTTGTTAACCTGATAGCTTTCTTTGACAGGATGGTTTGACATGATTTGTTCTTGACAAATCCATGCTGACTGCTATTTATCACCTTATTATCTTCTAGGTGTTTGAAAATTGATTGCGTAATTATTTGCTCCATTATCTTTCTGGGTATAGAAGTTAAGATGACTGGTCTGTAATTCCCCGGGTTGTCCTTATTTCCCTTTTTTATAGATGGGCACTATATTTGCCCTTTTCCAGTCTTCTAGAATGTCTGCCGTCTTCCATGACTTTTCAAAGATAATTGCTAATGGCTCAGATATCTCCTCAGACAGTTCCTTGAGTATTCCAGGATGCATTTCATCAGGCCCTGGTGATTTGAAGACATCTAACTTGTCTAAGTAATTTTTGACTTGTTCTTTCCCTATTTTAGACTCTGATCCTACCTCTTTTTCACTGGCGTTCACTATGTTAGACATCCAATTGCCACCAACCTTCTTCATGAAAATGGAAACAAAGAAGTCATTAAACACCTCTGCCATTTCCACATTTTCTATTATTATCTTCCCCCCTCATTGAATAACGGGCCTACTCTGCCCTGAAGTACACTGTAATGAAGTGTACGATAATGGGTTGCCAGGTTGGTGTCTGCTACAGAATACCAAATCACACTAAGGAACAGGATGACCAACTCATAACCATCTGTGTGTAACATGTAAGGAAAAAGTTGCCATATTATGGGGGATTTCAATCTGAATGACATATGTTGAAGGTGTCCTCATATTGCCAATACTAAATCATCCTTGGAATTTCTAAGAAGTATAGATGACAGTTTTCTAACTTAAAAAATGTTGTATCCAACACAGGGGAATTGTATGTTAGACCTAATTCTGACTGATAAAGAAGAATTGATCACAGAGCTAAAAGTTAGTGGTTGCTTAGGTGCAAGTGATCATGATTTGATTACATTTGTTATATATAAACACAATCAAGTCCAAACCAGTCACATATATACTTAATGCTTTAAAGATGCTAATATCACAAAGCTGAAAACAACTATGAATAAAATCAAGTGGGAGAAAGAACTTAAACAGAAAAATGTGAATGATAATTGGGCACAGTTTAAGAACATTTTACCAGAGTCCCAAAAAGCCACAATTGAGAGAGAAGGCTACACTAGTTAAAAAAGCAGCCTGGTTTAGGGGAGAAATGAAGGCAGCTATATAAAAGCAAATATAAATAAAGGAACGTTGATAGCAGTGAATATTAATTAGAGGATAGGAACTGAAGAAAATGGATTAGGGAAGCAAAAACACACAAGGTCCTGGAAGAAAATAAAAACTCATTACTGACCAAATTTACAGATGTCACAGAGATGGGGGTATTGTAAATAATGAAAAGGACAAGTCACTGATCCAGATAAATGATCCAGATTGCCTTGTAAGCTGGGCACAAACAAACAATATGTTTTGCATTATGGCCAAAATGTAAAGTAATACATATAGATCCAGAAATTGGACGCCATACTTAACGGGTGTGATCCTTGGATGTATACACAGGAATATGGATTAATAGTAGAGAGGTTAAATTCATATGCATTTGACAGTGATCAGAACCAGCTACAGAATTCCAGTAGCGGTCAGGAGTCCACAATTCAAAAAGAATGTTGAAAAATTGTAGATACTTCAGAGAATGATTAAAGGATTGGAAAAATGACTGATAATGAACGATCTAATGAACTCAGGCTATTTATTTTATCAAAAAGAAGGTTAACGGGTGATTTATCTCTGTAAGTACCGAAATGGGGAATAATAATTTGATAATAGAGGGATCTTCAGTCTATCAGAAAAGATATGATAAGATCCAGTGTCTGGAAGTGGAAGCTAGACAAATTTAAATTAAAAATAAGGTGCAACTTTTTAACAGTGAGGGTAATTAACCATTGGAACAATTTACTAAGGGTTATGGGTGGATTCTCAATCACTGGAAAATTGTTAATGAAGATTGGATTTAAAAAAAAAAATATGGTCTAGTTCAAACCGCAATGAAATGAGGGAAATCCTATGGCCTATATTATGCAGAAGGTCAGGTTAGATTGTGGTCCCTTCTGGTCTTTATAATCTGTAGAAAAATAACATTCCTACCAAGAAGCATAAAATACTTGTTTTCTGGCCTCTCATCAACTCAGCATCTAGTAAATCAAAGCAACAGTAAAACCCCTTTCACCTTCTCCTTTGGTAACATACCTTCAACATTATCCCCTCCCCCAGCCTGCTTCCCCCCTCTACCACCACCCCAAATTCTGTTAAGTGGCTTTTATAGCATGCCTGGAAAGTTATCACATTTGTGTTATTTTGGATGAAAGGAGAGAATAAGTTCTAGGGTGGGCTCTTACAAAGAATACCCACCTATCTTAACTGCTGTTTTGCTATGCCTTAGAGAGGCCTATTCTCTCTCTGGTCTGTGATGGGATACTGCTTCTGCGGTCAAAATTGTATTGGCTTTTTTTGTATGGCATCACATTACAAGATCACATCTAAATTGCTATCCACATTACTATCATTAATTTCCAATTAATTCCCTCCCATGATTCTTTTTTCCCCTCTTACATGTTAAATAGCACTTTTTCATGTTGAATTTTATTTTATTTCCTGCTCAAATTTCTAACCTCTGGAAGTCCTTTTGCATACTTTCTCTGTCCACACTTGAATTAAGAGTTATTGAACACATTATTATGTTAATTTACATCAATGTTTTTGTAAGCAGGGAGGGATTCCAGCCCAGCTTCAAAACAAATGCATATAAGCTAAATAGAGTCAGAATTTACTCACTAAGGAATAACCCCTGATCTTAGTGGGAGAGAGCAGAAAATGACATCCTCCCTTCCTAAGACAGGCACCTGATATGGGCTGGGGACAAACAATCCTTCTACCCAAAAAGGTGCCTGCACTGCTTTTGGGTAGGAATGGAAGTAAGTTAGTGAAGTGGGGACAGAAGGGGATTTCTGCAGCCTGTAGAATCCAAGGGGTAGATCCTCGGTATACATTTGTCATGGTTTCTTTAAAGTCAGTTGAAGATTGCTACAGTTCAGCACAACTGCATCTGTATTTCCCTTCAGTGGTTTAGCAAAGGCACACTCTCTCATCTTCCAGCTTCCTAGCCATTGCTGAGTGGAGATCTGTGTGTGTCTCCCTTCAGACTGGTATTTCCAGGCCGCACAATTCTCTGCCTTCCCTGTGTAATCCCAGCACAGAGAGGTTGCTCAGGGACACCTGCTTGCTTTCTCTTCAGAGATGGTTAACAGGTGTAATTGCTACAGTTATAAGGTACTACACACCACTTTCTACACGAGCCTACTTAATCATTACAGAGAAAACAAATAAAAAATAAGAAATAACCTACACACATGCTAATAAGTTTACCAGAATTAACCCCAACCCTTACATGAATTGTGTCAGGAGCAGTCTTTCAACTCCCCACCCAAGAGGATTCCTTTGTGGTCACAAGTTCATCACAGCTCTAGCTCAGAACAAGCACTCAGTCCTTCCAGCCCTACCCTAAGGATTGGGGGCCCTCAGTGGACCAGGGATCCTGTTAGTTTGCTGTAGGGTGACCAGATGGGATGAAGAAAATATTGGGACACTTGGAGTGGGGGGGGGGGGGGGGAGGAGTCTCACCGGCGGAGGGAAAAAAAAAAGTGGAGTCCTGCCGGCGGAGCAAAAAAAAAACCCAGTGCGAAATATTGGGACAAACGTTGGTCAGGATGCGGGACAAACGCCTAAATATCGGGACAGTCCCGATAAAATCCATCCTAGTTTGCTTGATCAGGAAAAAGGCCATGAGCTAGTTTAAAACCAGGCTATTTAGCCAAAACCCTTTCTTTGTCTTTTGGTCTCAGGAGAATTCAGTTTGATCTAGTATATGCATACCTGTGTGTGTGTGTGTGTGTGTGTGTGTGTGTGTCTTCAAAGGATGGATCATTTAGGAAATACGTTAGCATCCCCACTCCCTACTAGAGAAGGAACATAAAATGCCACAACTCATACACGATTACTTTTTTAATGCAATGTAACCCAAAGGTGTTAACCCTAAGTCAGTAAGGTTTAACTTAATTCAGTGAAGTTCATTCAGTATATTGCAGGAAATTGTCAGTCTGTTACAAAGACAATTTACACCAGCTGAAGGTAGGCCCCCAACTGTCCATACTGATAATGTTTCTCTGTCCCACAGCTGCTTCTCTCTTCAGCAGCTGTCCTTTCTGCTCCTGCTTTTTACAGGAGTACTATATATGCTATGATGTTTGGGATGGAGTCTTCGGAGGCTCCCTCATAGCAGCTGCAGGGCTCCTGTTGATGCAATATATCCTGCCTCCAAAGTTTTCAAAACATATAACTGAGACTTGTTCCCTTAAAAAAAAACAAAGTGAAAGTATGGGACATAGCAATCTTTCAAGGCTCAGCATGCCTTCAGTAGGTTTTGAACTTGGATAACTGCACTAAAACGAAACTGGGTGATGTGCATTTCCTGTGGTTGTGTGTGAATGAGGTTTGCAAAATGAGTTTGGGAAAAACAGTAGTATGAAAATACCTTGCAAGGCCTGTTATTAAAATGAAAGGACAATTTCCTGAATAGTTGTTGATGCAAAATTTAATATATAACTCTAAAGAGTTGAAAGTATTTTAATAACCTAAAATATTATATTAGTACAGTTATAGGTGACGTCATGATATAACATAATTAAAACATTCAAAATATCCAGGAACTAAAAAGTACTTGTTTGTTTTTTCTCAGTTTCATTTAGTAAAGCTCTGGAGTAGAGCTCATATCTAACATACAACACAAATCTTTTAACAAATGTTTTGATCTGCTTTAGTTGTGCAGTCTGGCTATGTCTAGAGTGACATTACCCAGGGTATAATTTGGACCGTTGAACTGCTGTGTCCCCTCAATTCTCCAACCTGGGGTGTTCTTTTATAGTGCTTTGCAGTGAGAGCTACCACTCCTGGTTTGCTCTCACACAGCTTCCAGCATATAAATTACTCCCAGATATTGTACAGTAGAACCTCAGAGTTAACGAACACCAGAGTTACGAACTGACCGGTCAATCACACACCTCATTGGAACTGAAAGTAAGCAATCTGGCAACAGAGAACACCTCCCCACCCCAAAAAAAGCAAGCAAATACTGGAGAGTACAATACTGCATTACATATAAACCACTAAAAAATAAAGGGAAAGTTTAAAAAAAGATGTGACAGGTAAGGGAACTGTTTCTGTGCTTGTTTCGTTTAAATTAAGATGGTTAATGGATCTTAATGGATAAGATGGTTAGATGGTTAAAAGCAGCATTTGTCTTCTGCATAAGAAAGTTTTAAAGCTGTATTAAGTCAATATTCAGTTGTAAACTTTTGAAAGAACAACCATAATGTTTTGTTCAGGGTTAAGAATATTTCAGAGTTATGAACAACCTCCATTCCCAAGGTGTTCGTAACTCTGAGGTTCTACTGTATGAGTGCGATAGCCAGCCACTCTTAAATTATACTGCCGAGCAACGCCAGCAAATTCCCACTCCCGAACTTCCCCAGAAATGTACATCTTGTACTGCCCGTCTCTCTCCTGGATAATACAAGCTCATACAAAATTCATCATTTTATTAATAGAAAATGATATGCACAAGTCCTGTTATCCGAAACACTTCAGTCCACACTGGTTTAGATTAAAACAATAAAACAAATGTGTTAACTACAGAAAGATAGATTTTAAGTGGCGACAAGTAATGAGGTGTAAAAGTCAAAATTGGTTACAAGAAAATAAAAGTAAAATGCAATTAAGGCCTAACTTAACAAGCTAAATGGATTCAAAGCAAAGCTCTCTCTCACCGCGTGTTTTAGTAGTCTTACTGGCTGTGAATTTCTTTCAGTCAGCATCGCTTCCCAGTCCAATACTGCTTCCTTTGTTCTTCAGGTGTTGGGGAAGTCATGGGTAGAGGGAAAGGGAGAGGGCATCTGCTCTCCCTTTTTATAGTTCTTTTCTTCGAGAATCCTCTCCAGCTGAGGTTCTGGAGACAAAGTCTGTGTAGATGGGAACCACAAGCTGTTTCTTAACCAGGTGATGGTCCATTTGATTTTGTTGACTCCTGACTGAGGTATCAGCCTTTTGTCTCTGGGGAACTGGTGTGTGACTGCTCTCTAGACTGGAAATATGTCTTAGTAATATCATGCAGTAGAATCTTATAACTTTACATACAATGTTGCCACACATATTTTATCATGACAATAGTGCTCAGCAAATTATGAGTTTTCAAATGATACCTCACAAGGCATACTTTGTACATAATTTATCATAGTCCTAAAAAAGGGATAAACATAGGGGTACAGACTGTTAGTCTACACAGCCCATGGCAGTGAACCTCCCAGCCCAGGTCAACAGACTGGGGTTTGTGGAGCTTATGCTACTGCTCTAAAAATAGCTGTGTAGACAGTGCTTTGAAGTTGCAGCTCAGGCTCTGAAGCCAGCCCACCTCCGTAGGTTTGAGAGCCTGAGCTCCAGCCCACACCATGACCTCAAAGCACTGTCTACTCACCTATTTTTAGAGCACTAGCGTGAGCCCTGCAAACCCAAATCTGTCAACCTGGGCTGGGAAGCTTCCTGTTGCGAACTGCGTAGATGTATCCTGTGACATGACTTTCACTAGTTAATAGAGCTTTCATTGGTTAGTAGTTCCTTGAATATAATTGAATATATATGTATAGTGTGTATAAAGATATGGGAGGCAGAGAATACATTTTGAAATTATAAAGTCCACTTGATTGTTAATGTACCACTATCAGACTCTGAAATTTAATTTTCTTATATACCAAAGTGAAGCTGAATCCTTAATTTAAAATTCAGAAATAAAAATAATAAACATGCTGCCAAGTCATAGTAAAGGTGGTGGTCATACATCTTAAGCTGGAAAAAAATTAACCAACCAAATCCTCCTATGTCCATAAGTTTAAGGCATTGTAAGAATAAATTGGTCATGGCTTCCATCTGTATCAGGCTCTAGTTGCAGCAAACAGTAACCTGGTATTTAAATAATTGAATGGGAGGGAAGTCTCTTTCTCAAATACTATACACAAATTAAAGATTGATCATGAATCTTTAAACAATTATTATCTTAAACTGAAATAATTTATTTTAAATAAAATTTTAGTGTTTTCTGAGTAAATGCACAACGGATCAGCTGGTATAACGTGGCCCTCCCTCCCCCTCCATTTTACTCCAGGAGGTGGGAACCCAAGCACAGGCCTATAGTGCCTATCCCCTATTCCATCCCTGACAAGGTTTTAGTTCTGTACCTGTGTGGATGGGACCAAACTATATTATAACTGGGTTTTAAAACAATTAGACTTGTACTAATCTATGTTTAAACAACCATTCTTAGAAAATGTTTTAAATGTGGTTCCATTACTTGAGTAGAAGCCCAGTGTAGATAGTACTCCAGTCACAGGATTTGGCTCTGGTGTCTGAAGTGAGCCAAGCTATAAACAAGGTTTTAAGGTACTTGAATTATTCTGACAAACAAGAATTTCCATTCTTGAAATAAATCTTGTCTAAATCTATGTTGCACTTGAAAAAAAAATTGTTTTTTTTTTTGCTATATTTGTAAATAGATAAATTACAATCAGTCTTTCTCTAGTAAAATCAGTGGTGGAGTAAACAACCCACAGTTACATTTGTTTAATGATAAATCTCATGGAAAGGTGGAAGAGGAAGTAGGCTATGTAGTTGTATTAAATATGAAGAACAAAGGTGTTCACTATCTGCTAAATATATTCAGAATACCTTTGTTGTTTTAAAGTCTATTAAAGATGACCAGTAATATGGCAGTTTAGATTCCTAGTTTGATCCCAAGTGAGAGAGAATATAGAAAGTACTTGTTGAGAATTTGAATTATGATAAGTAAATTGATCCATGTGTAACTTTTTTTTTTTTTTTTAAACTTTAAATCAGTTTACATGAAGTGAACTGAGATTTAAACACTGCTGGGAAATGACATCATGTAATTATTTAAGTGCATTAATATAGAATTTATGAAAAAATACTAGAGTGACACCTTTAAACTGAAATCCTTTGTCTAAGAACTATTGTATATACACAATAGTAGAGCTAGGCTTGTTTCCCCCATATGTTGTCTATCAAATGTGACTTAACCCGTCCTTCTGCAGCCATCTTCTGGTGGTAGTAGTAATGTTCAACTTGGTTCTTTGGTGTCCTTATTGATATTTCCAGTTGTGGTGATGATTCTTGTGAGGTCAACAGACTCTTTGTCAGCTATGAACTAAAATGAAATATCGGTTTGTTTTTACATTGGCCTCTTAGCAGTTGTCAGATGGCAACAGTTTTGGCCACGAGCCTGAAATATTAGCCTCTTATACACCTCTACCTCAATATAACGCTGTCTTCGGGAGCCAAAAAATCTTACCGCGTTATAGGTGAAATCGCGTTATATTGAACTTGCTTTGATCCGCCGGAGTGCGCAGCCCTGCTCCCCCCTGGAGCACTGCTTTACCGCATTATATCAGAATTCGTGTTATATTGGGTTGCGTTATATCGAGGTAGAGGCGTAATACTTTGTTTCCATATTTTAAAAGTAAAACCAGTGTTGTGAATATTTAACTTTTTAGATATACTGCACATTATTTTGTGGTTTACTTGGAGGATTTAGTTGCATTGGCTTTATTGCTGAAACTAATAAATGTCAACATTAAGACCTTAATATGTAATGGCAGATATTAGCTTTGTCATGTCATCAGTCATTAATCACTCTTCTGCCATGAAATCCTGCAAAAGGTATGGCCAGAATAATTTAGTTATGTAAGAAAGGTGGAAAAATAAATGATAAAATGATTCTAGATAGAAGATAAACCTGTATTACATATGTGTAGATTAAAATGAGAATATTATAGATGCATTTCTCTCATTTAAACCTGATCATATAAAAATTACTATAAAAAGCCATAAGTATCATGCATGTACATGCATGTGCAAACAGAGAAAACTCATTAACTAAGAAACCAGTTTGGCCAATTAGACAGCTTTCAAGAATCTGAATAACTTAAGATGTAGGTCTTGAGATCTGTATTTGGAAGCTTTATTTTTATTTGAGCCTTCTAATTTTTACCAATTTTCTGGTAAGTTAATTATAGATATTGTGATGGTACGGAGGATTTGGCCCATAGTTATTAGGAAAGAGGAGATTAAGGCCCCAATTCTACTAAGATTTATGCACATGCTTAATTTTATGCACAGAGATTAATATTTGTAGTACTGGAGCATAAGAAGGGATATTATTGAGGAGTGTAAAACTCTGTAGGGGACTAAGGAAGCTGAATGTCACAAAGCTTTCTTTGAACATTAATAATATCTAAAAGCTAAAGCACATGAGCTGAAACTGAGAAGACCAGATAGTAAGAGGTCGAAAGAAATTTCTTGATGCAAAACTTTAATAGAATACAATAAAAAGTAAACAACCTTAATTTCCATTGTGACCATATACCAAAGGAGTACCAACAGCTTATACTATGTAATATTCCTTTTTTCTAAATACAAGATCAGACCTAGAGAGGGATGTAGGAAATGTTTCAGTGTTGGATTCATCCAAAGCTCAGATGGGACATAAATTATAATGCTTTAAATTATCCAGTTTCTGAAAATTACCTCCTCTTAGGTCTATGGTCCAATAAACATAATGTACAGTTAAAAGTAAAAGTTCAGTGACACAGTACTAAAAGTTTAGGATTCTTCATGGTATTTTGTTACCTTTGTCTACCAGCTGGATTTGTTATGGCAGTGAAGCCACATATTTAAAAGCTTATGCTATTTACCTTCAGGATTAAACAAGATAAACAGCTTATAGTGCTCCCATTTGCACTAGTCTCAGTATTTTTGAAACTGCTGCTTGTAATATTGGATTGTTTATCAGGGAATGCAGTTAGTCTTTTTAAGAAAGGGTCTAAATTAAATGCTGTTTGTTTATAGAAAACTTGACACATTGTCTAGAAACTTATCTGAAAGCAAAATGTCTGATACATAAGCCAAAAATAAATGTGGATTTAGGTACCAAGAAAGGGCATTGAGTGTGAAACTTTATTTTTCTTCTTTGTGCTAAGCAGGGGCAAAACAGCATAATTATAGATTATTTTGCCCGTTAAGATTATGCCTTCCTTTTTAAATTATGGAGTTAGAATAGCAACAGCAAGTATATGATAGTTTTTATTACACTTTAATCACCACACTTTAATACTTTGAACAGTGTGGTATATTTATTTTTAGTGTGATTGTTTTAAGACCTCTTAAAATTTATGTTCTGATCCTGCTTCTGCTGAAATCAATGGGAGTTTTGCAGTGTGCTTAAATAGTAACAAATTTGGGCCCTCAGTCTATAGGAATATTTGGCTTAATCCAGAAGGTGAATTCACTAGTAAAACGGTTTGTAGTCATAATTTACAGTCATAGATGGTTAAAAGTTCTTATTTTTGGATCTTTTACACCTTTAGAAATAATTAAATTATTCTTAAATTTGACAGGGACCACATATCTATTGCTTTTTTTCAACTGTAGCAACAAATATTAAAATTTGTATCATTCAAAAATGTGAAATGTCACTCAGCTTTAAAATCCATATTTAATGAAGTAAAACAATAACAAAATAAGCATTTCATTTACTGAAGCAGCTAATTAGGCCTGCTCCTGCAAGTGCTTTCTACCATGAATAATCCCCTTGATTTTAATAGGACTAATCTTGTCAGTAAGCCCTACTATATCTAGTAAATATTTGTAGGATTGGATCCTTAATAATTAAGCAGTAGGGCTTCCATCTTTCTTCTTCATTCCAGTTTATTGGTTTTGCTGGGAGTGAATATTCCAATCAATAGAGTAATATTGTATCAATATTAATGTGAAACTTTTATTAGTTGAGCAGTCTGTCAGTCCATTTTCTAATATGCAGTTTTTAATGAATTTTATTGTTGCACAATAACTTCAAATTAAGGTTGCAGAATCCAACACAAATTATCCATTTTGTTTTTAGGAAACCAGTTCTTATATCTTGACTTACTCTCCCTGGTTAGAAACCTTAGAAAATATGGGCCCTATTCCTATGAAAACTTGTGTGTGCTTAATTTTAGGTTGATATTTATCACTAACATTTCATTGGACTACTCACTATGCATAGAGTTAAATATGTACATGACTCTTTGCAGCATTGAGGGCCATAGTGTTGACAGCTCGACAATTATTTCAAATTTCATGAAACCCCTTTGTTTTGTAATCTAAATGCAAATAGTTCTCTTTTATTTTATTAGGGTGGGTGGTGGAAAGGGACTTGACAGTTAATTTGCCTTACATGGTCCATATAACTTCTTATTTTAATTACTTAAGTAGTTTTCTTATTATTATTTTGGGATACAACAAAGTTCTTTCTTTTTATTCATCAGTCAGTTTTCATGTTTAACAATTTTGTCTAAGATATTCAGAAGTAACTAATCATTTTGTGTGCCTCAATTTTTGTGTGCCCAACTTCAAAATCCTTGAGGGTATCCGATTTTAAGGTGGTGTTGAATGCTGAGCACTTTCTGAAAATTGGGCCTCTTTACAGGATGTTACCTTTCGAAGTGAAGGTAATAATGAAGGTAACTATCAGTAATTGCTTTTGATAGTCTTGGTGTAAGAGGGTTAAAAAAAAGTCAGCTGTACTCTGAGAAATTATTGGAAATGCCATGGTGTGCCATGTTTGTGTCATAATGGCTCTGGATCAAATATGTACAAGTAAAAAGATGGTTTTTCTAAATGCCAGTTCTGGAAACTGACTGACTCTGGAGCCCATCTGAGTTCTTATTGTGCATCATCTTCAGTAAGAGAAATTGTGCAATCCAGATTTGGCCCTTAGGTCTTGTCTACCCCAGAAAGTTGTATAGTTAAAGCGGTATTACCTCCCTAAGGTAGATGCAGATACTTTATTCCTGTAGGGATGGGGAATAACTAATACTGAACTGTCACCTTTATACTGGCATAATTGTCCATGCTAAGGCTTTTACTGTTGTAACTACTTTAGTTTAAAATAAAAATCACCCCGTAGCCAAAATAGTTAAACTGGTAACACTTTGAAGTGTAGACCAGGCCTAAGTAGTATCTGTGCAACCTTAATGTCATCAAAGTGGTTGCACAGATGTATCTGGCCCTACTTCAAAAAACTTTGAAAAATAAACTTAATAAGTAGTTCTGTTGACAAAGGAATGGAATCAAATGTATTCTCTCTGTGCTATGGCTTTGCAGGGCTGCGGGATACAGGGTTAGAAACCTTTGTCACTAACAAAGCACTTATGGTTGTGACTAGGCACAGGAAGGAAAACTGTTAACTAAGAAAATTCCATTGTTACATAGTCACATTTGTGAGTAGAACCCCACCTTAAGCTAGTGTATGTAGTATAAATTATTTTTTTTCTTCAGAGATTTGAAGTGAATACAAGATTGTGGAATTTTTTTAAGTGTCCTTGAAGTGAATTTATTATAATTGCCAGGTTATCTGCCTTACCAATTTATTAGGGTTTTTTTTAAGTAAAGTATCTCATATTTTAATTTTCTCTCCCTTCCTTTTTCCAGTGTAGAGGTCTTTTTTAATATTTTTGCCAGGAAACTATATAAGTGAGTATTTCATTTTGTTTCTGAAGGTGGTGAGGTTTGTGATCCTTCTGATATCTTCATAGTTTCTTAGCTCTGTTCCCTGTATGCACAAGTCTCACTTCTTGTGGTCAATGCTTGAGTGGAGCATAGCTATCATAGATATTCATGACCACTTAGGTGGAGGTGGTTCCTCAATTAACCCATCCAAATAGATAGAGAGCTTTTATTACTGGGAACAAAAACTTGAATTTGATTTTGTATTTTCTGGGGAGTTGATACAGAGAGAAGAGCGTAGGGGTGAAGTGTTTTTTGGCAGCTTGTTACTGAATAGGTGTGCTGCTGCATTCTGAACCAACTGGGTCTTTTTGAATCTTGGTAGCTTCATTCCCATGCATTATGAATTGAAGTAATCAAATTTAGATTTCACAAATATATGCATTACTATGACCTAATCACAGTCTGTTAGGGTAGGACGTGGTATTTTAGCCAGCTGTATACGGAACATGTCACTTTTTAGCTGCTGTATCTTACCTAAGCTCCCAAGTGTGGGATGCAGTAGAATGATTATATAGAGCCCAATCCAGTTCCTGTTGAAGTCGGTGGTGGCCTTTACTGTGTTAAGTGAATTTAGGAATGAGCGCGCACCTCACATAGGTCCTGATGCTGTAGTTGATTGTGTGTGGGAGCACCCTTTTTGCAGTTGGTTGCAAGACTGGGGCCAATGTGATTTTTTCTTACGGTTCTGGTACATATTTTATATCACTGATTAGGAGTTTGAATATCTAGTCAGTCTTCCTGACAATAATGCAAAATCCGTTTCCTTGTAACTGGGATTTCCCCTCCTCTATTTCAACAAATGCTGTGAAGAGGATTTACCACCATGCAAAAATTAAATGAAACCTCTGATATTTGTTATAATATTGTGTTTAAATCTCTCTCTTGTGTGTGTAATTTGGACTTTTATGTTGGGATATTACTCATTGTGAGATGCATTATTGTTTAAATATTTTTTTAGAAGATATCAATCCAACTTTTGCTAGAAGGAATCAAGAATTTGAAATCTAGTCAGTAAAAAATGAGTTTAAAGTAATTTTAGGTACTATACTTGGCCCTTCAATCTATCTGCCATTTTAAAAATGGTTTTATCGTCACATTTTCCTATTTAAAAAAAATTATGCACTTCAAAGAATTTGGTGGTATTGAAGTCCAAAGCAGGTATATCTAGGAGGAACATACAGTAGGAAAAAACCACAAGAATATCTGTAATTTTTTTAAACTGATTTTTATAATCTTGTTGGATTTAAAACATCAAAATCCACATTATAAAAGACTTAATGAAACAAACCCTTTGAAATCATTATTTTCTATGGTGTTATCAGTAAAAGTAGAAATACTTACTTTTAGTGTGGGTGTAAATAACAGTTTAAACCAAAACATAGCAGTGATGGTATTATGTAGATGATTCTGTTTAAAAAATTATCTTAGCACAGTGATATTCAGATTGAGGCTCACGAGCTGCAAGTGGTTCTTGAATGTGTCTCCTGCGGCTCTTTGCAGCACATGATATTAAAACACATTGTGATTTAATGTTGATTGCTTATTTGGCTCCTGAACCACTGAGGTCTGCTCTAGCACTACATTGTGCTGAATCACACACAACTTTTTTCCCCTAAGTAAAAATAGATTTAACAGGATGTTTGTGCCCTGTTAGACTCTGAGGGGACGACATAGCACACTGCCTTATATTTAAACTACATATTTGTATACCAGAATTATGAGGCAGTTGTTGACAATATTTAATCAAATAATCTTATAGAAAAATGATTTCCTTTGTTTTATTCCATTGTATATGACATTTGTAATACTGGAAGGGGATAATTAAAAGCAATGTAGACAGTTTTATGAGTGTAAAGTAAATTAACAGCTGTATCAAGTAATATAACAAAAATGGTATTTAATATAGAGAACCTCAGAAAAAGAAAAGGATAGAATATTGTGTGTAAATCCTGTGACTTTTTTTGATTGAACTCTATGTATTATGATTCTTCTATCTTTTTAATACTTAGTGTTGTAACCTTTGACATGTCAAGTCTACTAAAATTAAATTCAGTTGAGAGCCAAGTTAATTGTCCTGCTTTTTTGTTTCATCAGTGGCTTTTCATAATCAAACATTTATTCATGGTATGTGGCCATAATGCATTTCACAAAGAATGCACAATGTCCTTCAGTTCAGTGGGCCAAAGTGATTATTTCAGTGAAATTTGTCGAAGTTGTGCAATACTATAGGATTCTAAACTTTTAATAAGGTTAGAAACATTTGATACCAGGTGCTGCTATTCAACTTGCTCAGCCCAAATTTTGTATCCTCACAAATAATATAATTACGGAAACTGAATTGAAGCTAAATTGTCCGTTTGTCAAATGCCATACATCACTGTGCTGTAGTGTTGTTTTCAAAAGTTGTTGGCTTATTTACTGTTATACATTTATATTTTTTCTCCTGTTCTGACTTTAGCTAGTTTGCTAAAAATTGCAGTGAGGACGTTGTGCCATGGGCTTCAGTGCAGGCTGCACAAGAGAGTGCATCCCCAAAGGGTCAGGTGATATTATGCAGCCCACCCTGAAGCCCACACCATCATGTCCTCACTGCAGTTTTTAGTGAGCTAGCTAAAGTACAGCTTGCATGGGTATGTCTGCACAAACTGCAAATCACTGGCTGCAGTGTAGATATACCCTAAGATCCAACCTTTACGGCTCATACTGTGCTGTGTACAGAACACAAGTAGAAGTCTTCAGAATTTGTAATTTACCTGTCGTTTGGGGTTACTTTAGATACACACACGATTTAAATAGTATTTAAGTTTATATCTAACATCTATAAGCTTTCATCCTTTCCTAGAGTACAACTTAAGGTATACACAATAGGTCTGTTTTCTCTTTTGGGGATGACACTTGGAATTCCACCTATGTATGCTTTTAACAGCATTGAAAAATAAGCAATTTAAAAAGGAAACATTTGTCATCTGAACCACATTTTTTAAAATAAAGCACGAAGGTGAACTTTTTATACATTTCCTCCATCTACATCATTTCTCTTGTCACCTGGTGAGATAGTTTGGAAAATGTAGGAAACTTGCCCTCATAGAATAACTGTAATTAAATGTCTCCAGACATACATTTCAGAATGAACTTGTCATTGGGATGACAAACACATTTTTAACCTGTTGTTACAATTGTTTGTTAGCCAGTCTAACCTTAAGTTAGATCAAACATATGAGACTGATCTATATTAAATAGAATGCATTTAGTATTAAATACACAGACAATTAAGTGCCTTTAAAAATACTTAAAATGGATGAATGGATGGATAGATGTTTGACTTTAGGGGAAAATTGGAGGTATTTAGAAAGCATGTTATTTATCAATATAATCGACTTTAATTTCAATTTTTTCCCACAGCTAAACACAAATACATAAACATTACTTTTAATAAATGTGCAATCTGTTTTTAAATTTTTGACTAAGCTTCTGGAATGCTAGTTTCGGAGTGTGATTTGCACTTAAGATGTATAAAAACTTTCAGATGCTTATTTCGTTAGAGTAATAATCAGATATATTGAATAGCAATTTTATAGCACAGGAAAGCTTATATATAACAAATAAAAGGTAAAGAAATGTAATTTTGCATTTTTTACCACATGCAAGAGCTCATTCTCTAAGCTTTCTGCAATTATTTGTATGGCACACTTCTTTATGCTTAGTTAGTGCACATTGGGCATGTTATGAGGGCATGTCCAGAATATCAGCCCGTGATTTATGCTGTGTAAATCATAAATACTTTATTCAGTATTTTCACTGCTCATTACACAGAATCTTCTGGCAGCACTTGAGAGGGGATGCCAATCCCCTAAAGACCTAACTGCTGTCGTAAGCAGTGTCTCCTCATTAATGCTGTCTGCACCAAAGGCTGCATTTGGATTGCTTGCTTTTTGAAATAATAAATCTGATGTGTGAATAAAGAATCTTCTGATTATAGAAATTTCCAATCCAAAGATTTTGTTAGAATTAAACCAGAAGTGTAATATAAATATTTAAATTGGTGTAGTATTACTTGTGTAATCTAGATATTTAAAATATATTTAACAAATCTAGCCATTTTCTCTCAAAATATTCACAGTATTAATATTCTAGTAGAATTTTTTAAAATGAGTGTATTGCACAATATTTGAAATTTTGCTTTAATTTATGCAGAGAGGAAAATATATTTCCGCTTTTATTTTTTGAATATCAAATGTGCATATTTAAAATTCATCAGGTCTAGTCTGTAACATTTGTTGCAGTGTTTTGAGGCAGTAAGCTTCTAATATCTGGGATGGGTTAGTGAAATAACAAAATAGCTTGGGGCTATTGAAAGTACTTTCATAGATGTAAGTAAATCAGTGTAGGCAGCATGTTTGGATTTAAAAACATCTGTTGGGTTTTCAGAAACAACCTTTATTTTTTGTTAAAAATCTGCAAGTGAGGCAACTAGCTAAGGACTATAAAGTGGAGTAGGTGAAAAAGTAAGAATTTATTTTTTTATTTTGCTAATGTAATATGTTGTGCATCCCTTCTTCATTAACTCCTTTATCTGTCATACATTTAATTCTGCCAATAACTTAATCCAAAAAATGTTAGAAACTCAAAAATGTACTTTTATAATTTTTTCTTTACTGTTAGAGCATAATTTGATTATTTTTGTTTAATGTGCAAAAATATTTGAGAAATCACTGACCTTCTATATAACAATAGGGGTATAAAATACCTTTTTAGGATATGAGATAAATATTTCCTTAATTAAACGTACATGTCTGCTATTGAAATGAGGCTTAGAAAGCTAAATATTCTCTTGCTGATGAAGACACAGAGAGAGAGAGTGCATCAAAAAAATTAATTTGCTGTCGTATGGTATAGTTTTGGCTTCACTTTGGACATTAAAGATGTGTAGGGTGTCCATCTGTGAAATTAAAATAATCACATCTGATCACTTTAGTAAATGAGATTGAAATAATTCCTTGTTTCTTTAAAATATCAGTGTTCTTATGGGTCCAGTATAATGATCTGTCCCCTTCATATACATTCTTCTGTAGATGATAGTTTTAATCCAGCAGAGTGTAATATTTTTCAGTTCACTGCTTAGTATGCAGTATGATTTGCAGCATGATTACTGAAAATTGAAAGGGTTGATTTAACTTGTTTAGTCAAGGCTCTCTCTTTTAGAGCAAGTCTGCTAAACAGTGTTCTTGGATTGAAGATTTGTGCCTGGCAGTGTGGTTCCCCTCCCTCCCCGCTCCCTTCCTTTTTCTGCAAGTCAATGGGAAAACTCATTTATAAGCCAACACTGGCAAATCTTTTTGTACCAAGTCATAATAGATTTGTGTTTCTCAGTCCCGCACTGATTTTTGGAGCTGTATCAACTTCAGAAACGATTAGTTCTTTTGAAGTAAGGAATACCCAAATTGAACATTTCTTGGCTCTATGGGCAAGAAAATTATATTGGCTATCGTTAGAGGAATGCATTTTGCTCTGTTTTGCCACCCAGTGAAAACTGTCTGAAAGTGGCCATTGTACATGAAATTTACAATAAATAAAAGGAAAGGTGCAGAGAAGTAAATTAGCAAGTGGCCATACTGTGATGTTCCTCTGGGTGTTACCCGGACCAGTGATCTGCTAGGTCACTCCAATCCTTGATTCTGGGAGCCAGCCTTACCCTGCTCTGCTGTGAGAACCCCCACTCCTGGGCTGTTCATGCACAGCCTCTGGCATGTAAGCTGTTCCTTGGATTGTGCAACTGAATGACACTAGCCAATATCTCTGGTCTCAGACACAACCCTAGGAACCTCCGTCTTGCTGTGTCCAGTTATGCCCTCTGAACGCTGCAAGCTTATGTTAGTTTGTCAATTTAACAAAGAAATTGATATGTACCAGGCTTGTTATCTCAAGGGGAATCTCTGACATGCTTCAAACCAAACACAGTGCTTCAGGTAGAATAAACAAACAAATGTATTAACTATGAAAGATAGATTATAAGTCAAAGCACAATAAGTTGGTTGCGGTCAAATGAAATAAAAGTAAAACGCATTCTAAGCTGATCTTAACACTTCCAGTGCCCTTACAAACTTAGATGCTTCTCACCACAGGCTGGCTGGTTGTCCTTCAGCCAGGCTCTCCCCTTTGATCAGAGCTTCAGTCACTTGGTGGTGGTGTCTGTAGATGAAGGTGGAAGAGAGAGGAAGAGCCTGGCAAATGTCTCTCCCTTGTATCGTGTTCTTTCTTCCCTCTTGGCTTTGCTCCCCGCCCTTCAGAGTCAGGGGAGAATTACCTCATCGCAGTCCTAAACTGACCGAAGGAAGGTGGGGGACTCACTCGAGAGTCCAACAGAACCTTTGTTGCTGCCTAGGCCAGTGTCCTTTGTTCCTGTGAGGTTGGGCTGGGTTTGTCCCATACATGTCCTGATGAGGTGTGAACTGCCCCTCTGCTCTTGGAGAGTTTTTGCCTGGGCTTGCTTTAAGCCATGAGGACATATTCTCAGCCTCATAACTATATACATCAAATTACAACCTATAACATTACTATAACAAAAATGCTCAGTGCATCATGAGCCTTCCGAAGGCACATGACATGACTAACTTTGCATCGGATACCACACTATCATATTATAAGGATAAACATGGGGTGCAGAGTGTTCCCCCGAGGTACAGAACGTCACACATACATAAAGCTGGTTTCCCCCCCATTCCCCAAAACGCTGGTCATAAGAATGGAGTGGAGAAAGAGTTATTCCAGGGAGCACCTACCTCATTAAAGGTTTCAGAGTAACAGCCGTGTTAGTCTGTATCCGCAAAAACCTGTACCCTGACATCATAATCAAAAAGGCTGACAAAGGAGGTGCTGTCGTCATCATGAATAAATTGGAATATGACCAGGAGGCTGCTAGACAGCTCTCTAACACCACATTCTACAGGCCATTATCCTCTGATCCCACTGAAGATTACCTAAAGAAACTACACCATCTGCTAAAAAAACTCCCTGACAAAGCACAGGAACAAATCCGTACAGACACATGCCTAGAACCCCGACCAGGGGTATTCTATTTGCTACCCAAGATCCATAAACCTGGATATCCTGGTCGCCCCATCATCTCAGGCATTGGCACCCTAACATCAGGCTTGTCTGGTTATGTAGACTCTGTCCTAAGACCCTACGCTACCAGCACTCCCAGCTATCTTCGAGACACCACTGACTTCCTGAGGAAACTACAATCCATCGGTGATCTTCCAGAAAACACCATCCTGGCCACTATGGACGTAGAAGCCCTCTACACCAATATTCCACACAAAGATGGACTACAAGCTATCAGGAACAGTATCCCTGATAATGTCACAGCTAACCTGGTGGCTGAACTTTGTGATTTTGTCCTCACCCACAACTATTTCACATTTGGGGACAATATATACCTTCAAGTCAGCGGCACTGCTATGGGTACCCGCATGGCCCCACAATATGCCAACATTTTTATGGCTGACTTAGAACAACGCTTCCTTAGCTCTCGTCCCCTAACGCCCCTACTCTACTTGCGCTACATTGATGACATCTTCATCATCTGGACCCATGGAAAAGAAGCCCTTGAGGAATTTCACCATGATTTCAATAATTTCCATCCCACCATCAACCTCAGCCTAGATCAATCCACACAAGCGGTCCATTTCCTGGACACTACTGTGCTAATAAGCGATGGTCACATCAATACCACCCTATACCGGAAACCTATTGACCGCTACACTTACCTACATGCCTCCAGCTTCCATCCAGGACACACCACACGATCCATTGTCTACAGCCAAGCTCTAAGATATAACCGCATTTGCTCCAATCCCTCGGATAGAGACAAGCACCTACAAGATCTCTATCAAGCATTCTTAAAACTACAATACCCACCTGCTGAAGTGAAAAAACAGATTGACAGAGCCAAACGAGTACCCAGAAGTCACCTCCTACAAGACAGGCCCAACAAAGAAAATAACAGAACACCACTAGCTGTCACCTTCAGCCCCCAACTAAAACCTCTCCAGCGCATCATCAGAGATCTACAACCTATCCTGAAAGATGATCCTTTACTCTCACAGATCTTGGGAGACAGACCTGTCCTCGCTTACAGACAACCCCCCAACCTAAAGCAAATACTCACCAGCAACCACACATCACTGAACAAAACCACTAACCCAGGAACCTATCCTTGTAACAAACCCCGATGCCAACTCTGTCCACATATCTATTCAAGTGACATCATCATAGGACCTAATCACATCAGCCATACCATCAGGGGCTCGTTCACCTGCACATCTACCAATGTGATATATGCCATCATGTGCCAGCAATGCCCCTCTGCCATGTACATTGGCCAAACCGGACAGTCTCTACGCAAAAGAATTAATGGACACAAATCTGACATCAGGAATCAAAATACTCAAAAACCAGTGGGAGAACACTTTAACCTGTCTGGTCATTCAGTGACAGACCTGCGGGTGGCTATATTACAACAGAAAAACTTCAAAAACAGACTCCAAAGAGAGACTGGTGAGCTAGAATTGATATGCAAACTAGACACAATCAACTCCGGTTTGAATAAGGACTGGGAATGGCTGAGCCATTACAAACATTGACTCTATCTCCCCTTGTAAGTACTCTCACACTTATTATCAAACTGTCTGTACTCGGCTAGCTTGATTATCACTTCAAAAGGTTTTTTTTCTCTTAATTAATTGGCCTCTCAGAGTTGGTAAGACAACTCCCACCTGTTTATGCTATCTGTATGTGTGTATATATATCTCCTCAATATATGTTCCATTCTATATGCATCCGAAGAAGTGGGCTGTAGTCCACGAAAGCTTATGCTCTAATAAATTTGTTAGTCTCTAAGGTGCCACAAGTACTCCTGTTCTTCTTTTTACCTCATTAAAGGGATTCATGCTGTAGAACTCCAACATGAGAGTAGAATTCCTCTCCCCTTTCTTAGGTTACTTGTCCCTTTCCCAGTTGTAGCTTGTGCAGTGTAATTATTTCAGCCCTATGGCTTAGGTAATGTCCACGATAGCAGGACATGGAAGGCAGAACACTCTTTTTTTTTTTTTTTTTTTTTTTTTTTTTTTTTAATAAGCTGTCTGGTGGTCTCCTCCCCACTGTTGCCTCTACAGCTCTCTACCATAGGCAGCTAGCTGACATCCCTCCTTAATAGGTTGGCCTGCTGTTCATAGAGCATATGTGCTCCAGAAGGCACACATTTTCAGCTGGACAGATCCGTTAATAAGTGAAGTGCTCTGAGCAATATTTTGCAAAATCTGTGCCATATTTAGATGGGAGGGGCAGGTCTTATTTTACTTGATGATTAAAATTAGATTATTCACATAAAATAATTTTCCACATGTGGTGAAATAATTTCCCTGGAGACAAATTATATTAATATAATCTATTAAATTATCAGATAAATTATGTCAAGAGTCTAATTTATAACAGCCTTTATCTTACATTTTGTCCTTTATTACCTGGATTTGGACTTAGTGAGAATTAGGGCAGTGCAGCATTAAAACATCTTGACTTTTGAAATGACTACTCTAATAATCAAATCATAAAATGAACATCTTATTAATTCTGTAAAAGCTGTGGAACAAATAGTATTGCTGAGTATTTGGAAATATTGGACTATTTTTAAGTAATGCTGTCAAATCATAGTCTGCTTTTCTAAAAATAAATTTCAATAATATTAAAGTTTCATAAATATTGAACTGTTTAGTGCAATTATATAAATACATTATTTAGTTCTTTATTCCTAATGGGGAACATTGGACCACAGGAATTTACAATAGAGTGACCAGGTGTCCGGTGTTTGACCGCAGTACCCGGTCAAAAAGGAATCCTGGTGGCTCCATTCACCACTTCTGACCGAGCTGTTGACTGACCGGTTGGTGGTGCCATGCAGCGGGGCTGGCAGGCTCCCTGCTAGCCTTCGTGCTGCATGGCTCCCAGGAAGCAGCCGACATGTCTCCTCTCCATCTCCTATGCGTAGTGACAGCCAGGGGGCTCTGCGCGCTGCCCCTGCCCCAAGCGCTGCCCCCGCAGCTCCCATTGGCCAGGAGCCATGGCCAATGGGAACTGCGGGGGCGGCACCTGCGGATGGGGCAGCGTGCAGAGCTGCCTGTCTGCGCCTCTGTGTAGGAATCGGAGGGGGGACATGCTGCTGCTTCTGGGAGGTGCTTGAAGTAAGCGCTGCCTGGAGCCTGCACCCCTGAGGTCCCCCTTCTCCTTTGCGCCCCAACCCCTTGCCGCAGCCCTGATCCCCCTCCTGCCCTCCGAACCTCTCGATCCCAGCCCATAGCACCCTCCTGCACCCCAAACCCCTCATCCCCAGCCTTACCCCAGAGCCCACATCCCCAGCCAGAGCCCTCACCCCCTCTCGCATTCCAACCCACTGCCTCAGCCTGGAGCCCCCTCCTGCACTCTGATCTCCTCTTTTCTGGCCCCACCACAGAACCTGCACCCCCAGCCGGGGCCCTCACCCCCTCCTGCACCCCAGCCCTCTGAGCCAGCCCAGTGAAAATGAGTGAGTGAAGGTGGGGAGAGCGAGTGACGGGGGTGGGAGAGAATGGAGTGAGGAGGGGTGGGGCAAAGGTGTTCGATTTTGTGCGGGTAGAAAGTTGGCAACCCTAATTTACAATCTCATTTGCTGATACTTTGATGATGAAACTAGACAAGAAAAGCTTAAACCTCTCTCAGGAGGAGAGCAATATAATATTTTAAATTTGGACCCCTTCCTTTCTTGACACAGAAAAATTGGTAAAGCTTGGTGATGTGAAACCTAGGATTTCTCTTCCACGCATATTTTTAATTCTCATAATATTCTATTTGCTCTCTCCTGCAGTGAAAATATTTAACCTTATATATCTTGAGTATGTAAATCCAAGCATAGAGGAGGCAGTATTGTCAATCCTAGCAGTTCAAAACCCATGAGTTAGCCTCCCCAAATAATGAGGGGCTTAAAAATCATGAGACTTTTACAAATAAATTTTGGGTGGTTCTTATGTCTTCTGGTTTTTGAGCCTTTGGGACTCAAATTTTCAAACCTTCAGACCCTCATGAGTTCAGAGAAAATTTACTTTTTTACCCCTCTCCCATAAGCTGCAATTTTCACATAATTATAAGGCTTCAAGAACTGGGGCTTTAAGAAAAGCTTCAAGTATTGCAAGATTGGTAATAAAATTGAGGGAGTTGACAACCCTATAACCCTCCCTCACCCCTTCCTTATCAAATTTGTAGAGTTACAGAACCTGTCCCATTATCCTGCGTCCCACAGTGTAAAAAATCTAACCAATAAAAGGGAGAGATGGGACTGCTTACTTGGGAAGGTGTTGCTCCTCCTTGTTGTTTCTTCTCTTTATTGGGTTACAGGGATGTGGATGCGTTCCTACCTTATTGCTATTGCCCTGTTTGTATTCCTCTTGTTGAATAGGAGAATGGAGGTGGTGATTCTCAAAGAGCAATTTTCTTTGCTCTAACTTCCAGATTGTTAAATTGCTGCTTTTGGAAGCAAGGGCCTGTCTTACTATATCATCACTAATTGCTGCCTTCTGCTACCTCTTCTGTCAGCAGGGGATGGGATTTCCTCCTCCATCTAGGAAGAAAAGAAGTAAATTAGATGGTAGCCCAAAACAAATACATATAATATGTGCCAGGGTTGGACCCTCACTTACTCAACAGGACCCTCACTTGTTTTTCCAAAGTAAAGCCTGATACCAACAGTCTTCAGAGCCATTCTCCAAAGATAGTATCTTAAGGTGACTGGATGATAGAGGTGATTGGTGATGTGGACATATTCCTTGCCTGTAGGATATTTGCATGAATTTGGACTAAGTTGACAATGACTAGCAATTTTTTTTCTCCATTTGATAGCCGGAGTGAAATAAAGCAGTTATAAGTAGGCAAGGGTCTACATTTCAGAAACCACAGCATCAGTTGCCACCTTTTTTCGCAGTCTTATTAGAAAGGTGAAGAATTGATCAAACCTTGAATATAAATTAACCTCTAAAACCTAAGAGAGTTTTCCTGATCTTTGCAAAGACACATTACTGGGGCACTGTTGGGAAATCTTAAATGTGGTTACCCATGTCTTATCTGTCTTGGGTAACAAGTCGATAACACTTGAATGCAGTGTCTTTTTACATACCTTAGTCATCTTCTCTACCTTCCTCCTCATGTTTGCATGGTGTGATGGTTCTTCACCTACCCGGACTTGTCATCTCACTAACCCTTGCCACCAGTGTGTCAGGGAGTCGTCCTTGTGTTTAGTGGAGTGTCAGCTTCCTCTTACCACCAGCCTGTTTAGATATTTAAGCACTCTCTTCTGGGTTATGCCAGCCCTTACTTTGACTTGTAGGTTAACAATAGATGCAGTTCAGTCCTGAGTCCCTTTGCAGTGTTCCCCTGTGATATGCAGCTGGTGACACTGACTACTCCCCAGAGGAACAGTATACATACCAGCTCAGGTCCAGCACTTTGCTTAATACCACAGCACTGAGATATATTTATAGTGAAATCAAGAATAAGTTTATTATGAAAGTCTTAGAGATTTAGGAGATAATGAGTAAGAATACTAGAAAAAATGGTTATATGTAAACAAAATCATAACATGCTTTCTAGAGACTAAATTTAACTATCAGGTTAACTTCCTATCTAAAGAAGTTTCTCACTCAAAGTCTTTTGCAGTGTTTTCAACTGAGCTTGTCTGAGATCCCATTTTCATTAATGTAAATATGTTGTCCATTTCCTTCCCAGGTGCAGGACATACCTCCTAGATACACTCCTAAGATCATTGTCTGTACTCAGACAGGATAACCACCCAGGGGTTGTTTTTCCTGTGTGATGCTTCCCTGTTGACTTCACATCTCTTTGTTAACATTTGACTTTGTGTATGAATGGGCATTCACTGAGTTACTTTGAAATGCTTTATTTCCATGCCAACAGAGAGATACATTTCTTATCGCCTGTCCGGAGGAAAATCTGTTTTTCTTGTCTGTTGGTGACTAATGCCTTGATATAGACTTTAAATACATATTTTCAGTATATATACGTAACTCCTTACATAGTATCTGTACATACATTTCACAATGATATTGATGACCCCAGCTTTCATTTAAGACCTCACATGACATTCTTTGGTGAGCCCCAAGTATACATACCACTATCGAGATATTCCTGTATCCTTCTTGCTAGTAGGTATTAAAAGGTTCTTGAGTAACATTTGTTAACACAAATATTGCACTGCTTGTTGAAGTTAGTGACAGGTATACTACAAAGCATATATAAAGTTTTATGGAAAAAATAAAGTCCTGCAAAACACAACTTATTTATGTGAAGACATATTCAAAATAATTATTAGCCTTACTATTCAAGGATTACAGTAAATGTCTTGGTCAGGTTAATTACATGAGTTTTATAATCTTGTAGCCTCTTTTTTTTTTATAAAGAGTATTCCACGTATAATACTAAGCTCCTCACAGAAAGGCTGCTACCCTAATTATATTAAGTAGAAACACTACACTTGCCACTGTAGTTCAGACTCTTGGCTGGTATGTAGTTTCTTCATGCCACTTTGCTGAGGTCATTTATATTGAAACCATTTGTTCTAAGTATATGTTATACTTGGTTTTGCAGAATTGTTTTCCTTTATCACAATAATATGTTAGGCTTAAGAATTAACATAGACTTCTTTTTTTGAATAATTACAAAGGCAGTACATAAACTGTTTTCTTTTTTCTGTTAACCTAGAATATTTGATTGGGAAGAATGTAATGTTTAAAGACCTTTTTGTTCTACCCCATTTCCTACAGCATATTATACTAATAGCTTTATTCCTTGTGTGGGTAGAAGGCCAGTATCTTCCCTGTCAGCTAAGAGAAGAATGTAAACATAGATGGTTAGAATCTCATCAGGGGACTTTTGTTGTAAAACAGACAGTGTGGCAT
Source organism: Chrysemys picta bellii (assembly GCF_011386835.1). Classification (NCBI taxonomy): domain Eukaryota; kingdom Metazoa; phylum Chordata; order Testudines; family Emydidae; genus Chrysemys; species Chrysemys picta. The sequence goes on along the minus strand of NC_088791.1, from coordinate 84,673,993 downwards.
CACTGACAGATGGTTATATACAACTGAACAATCAAATTGTTAAAAACTTTCTTACCTGTAACCTGAGATTCCTTTTTCTTTATAAGGGACTTGATGGCCAGGTTACAGGTTTCTAACAAGTCATTTGAGTCTAAACGTTGTTATCTCACTTCTGTTCAGTGGCTGTGTGTTATAAATTGATGCTTTCTGTCCATTTCCTAGAGAAATGGGTGTCCACATCACACAAAAAAAGGCTGTTATAGTTGACACTCATTGACCCTCTGTTGGCAGTCTCAGTTGCAAGACAAAGGATTATTAAATGGTAGTGAAGCTGAAAATTAATATTACCCTTCAAATTGATGCTTCCATGTTCAGGGTCTAATTTGGTGCGAGACAATATGGGGAAATTTGTTCTCCCAATGTCTGTACTGTAATTGAGTAGATAAATAGAAAGTATCCGAATGAAAAACTTTAATCACAAGAAGAATTAGGTGAATACCTTTCAGAGGCATTACATTCACTGGGGAGATTGCATAAAACTGAATTGGTTCTAGTGTGACTTCAGTGTGTGTGTGTGTGCTGGGGTAGGGTTGAGCATACCCATTAATAAATTGAGGATTGATATAATAGTTCCTATTATTTTTTTGATATTCAAGTAACACAAATTATCAGGAAACTCCAAAGAAAATGAGAACATTACTTTTAAAGGATTTGACTGTAAATATTTTTACTTTGATCCTTATGCAGTTTTGCTTCAAACTGTGACTTGAGTTAAGCCCTGGAACTTCATAAAATTAACAGCTTTCCTATTCACTTCACAATGCAGCTGTTGAAGTTAAAAATAGACTTTCATAAAGATCTGTCCCTTTTTTTTGGACAGTTCCCCCCCCCCCATTGTAAACTTTTTCTTTTTGAATGTTGGCTTAGTTTCTAAATAAATTCATAGCTGATGTTTCAACAAACCATTAGTATTGTTTACAATGAGATTTGAATCAAGGCTAGAAGTGGAGAAAATCAAAAATATGATTGGAATAATCTGGACTCCTAAAATTGTACAGCAAAACCTTTTCATATGCTTTTTAGTGGGATTCAAAATAAATTACTAAGTTTTATTTAAATGTTTTAGATTTAATTTTTAAATGTTTATTGTCGTCCTGCTTACTGTCTTCATAGTATGACGTATATTTTTTACACTTATCCTGGGTGAAGGTAACATGCCTCTAGACAGGTGCCTACACACTTGGGTTATGTGAGTAAAAGTACTTATTTAAATACAATGTGATGTATGTGTACAATAGCTGTATTAAGTACGGTACTATGCTGGATTGAGACTGCTTGATTTGATCTGAAAATCAGCACGTTTATAGTAGCTTAGACTTTTTGATATGAAAATTGTTTTTTCTAAGAATTTGTATCTTGCTGGAAGAAGCAGATGAATTCTAGTTTATAATTTTGTAAAAAAAAAAAAAATCTGGAAAACATCAAATATGTGACACTTGACTTGCGGAAAGTAGATTCTTTCTTTCTGAGAATCTTTTCTGTTTATGGTATCTTTCCATGTTAGTATAATACCATTAAATAATCTCGTCATAAATCATGTGCCCTGAAACCTAAGTGATATGCCATACATAAGGACACTTTTATGGTGCTGTGGACCCAAGCTATTTATCATGCTACATAGAATGGCTGTCATACTGATCATTGGCAGATTAGCTACTGGGCCAATGGAGCCCTTGCCCAGGAACCCCAGGCAATTGGAGGCCCCCAGAAAAATGGGCGCCTCCGCATCCCGACCTGCTCTGCCCGGCGCTCCTGCCAGAGAGCGGGGACTGGGCAAAACCCCCACACCCTGAACCTGCTCCCCAGCAGGAGCAGTGGGCGGAACGGGACAAGCCCCCTTGCTCCAACCTGTTCCCTGACAGGAGCGCCGGGCGGAGTGGGGCAAGCCCCTGCACCCTGACCCCGCTCTCTGGCAGGAGCACTGGGGGGGGGGGGAAACTGCAGGTGGAAGGGATGAGGAAGGGCCCCCACTTGCTCTGGTCCAGGGCCCCCCAAAAGTGTAATCCGCCTCTGTTGCCATGTGCATGAGAGAGACAACTCTTTCCATGATCTCTTAAATAAATAATTAAAATGAAGATAGACTAAATGAGTCTAATGCAGCCACTAAATGTTTATTTTATTTTTAAGCATTTTGGACATTTTTATGTTTCTTTATGGAACCAAGATTCAAATTGTTTGCAACCTGATGAGAGAACTTGCAGATTGTCACTGCCTATACTGCATTGGACTACTCTTAATTCTTTGTATAGAGAGGTGTGGCTTTTCATGGCAGGCTCTAGACCCTGATTCAGCAATACTCTTAAGTACCTGCTTAAATCAATCTCTGTTCAGCAAAGCACTTAAATGCATGCTTCCCTGCATCATGGTTCTTAATCATGGAAGTCAATTAAAAGATTCCCATTGCCTTGAAGTGGGCTTTGGATCAGGCCACATGTTAATTACTTTTAAATGCTTTTCTTAACTTGTCATAACAGCAAGATGTAAACCACCTGGGCATTAGTTTAATCTTCAATAATTTTCTGTTAACTTCTAAAATTGTTAGAAAAATGAATCCTAATAGATTTGATCGTGGAAATGGGGTAGGAAAAGGGATGTTGGAAGCAGTTCCCTCTCTTACTGCTTGATACCAGTGTTTTTGCTGAAATTAGAGCTAGGCAAACTATACAGAACAAATGATTTATTCAGTTAATACATTTCTCTATTCTTGAATTTTTGACACACTCAGATTAAATTTGTTCATTATTTGAAATTATTTGCCAAATAGTTTGTGAACAGATTTATATTTGAATTGTGTGAAAAGTCTTCATCCCAACTATTTATTATTCCTAATGTGTGTACTGTGTGATTGATCACCTAACCAAATTAATCATTTTGTTCCATGATTGGATGGCTCCTAAATTTATAAAGCTTTCAAGATAACCATGCAAATTGGGGAATTGGTAGACATGGTATATCTTGACTTTAGTAAAGCTTTTGATACTGTCTCGCATGACCTTCTCACAAACTAGGAAAATGCAACCTAGATGGAGCTATTATAAGGTGGATGCAAAACTGGTTGGAAAACCATTCCCAGAGAGTAGTTATCAGTGGTTCACAGTCATGCTGGAAGGGCATAACGCGTGGAGTCCCGCAGGGATTAGTTCTGGGTCCGGTTCTGTACATTATCTTCATCAGTGATTTAGATAATGGCATACAGAGGACACTTATGAAGTTTGCGCATGATATCAAGCTGGGAGGGGTCACAGGTGCTTTGGAGGATAGGATTAAAATTCAAAATAATCTGGACAAACTGGAGAAATGGTCTGAAGTAAATAGGATGAAATTCAATAAAGACAAATGCAAAGTACTCCACTTAGGAAGGAACAGTCAGTTGCACACATACAAAAAGGGAAATGACTGTCTAGGAAGGAGTACTGCGGAAAGGGATCTGGGGGTCCTGGTGGACCACAAGCTAAATATGAGTCAACAGTATAACAGTGTTGCAAAAAAAGCGAACATCATTCTGGGATGTATTAGCAGGAGTGTTGTAAGCAAAACACGAGATGTATTCTTCCACTCTACTCCATGCTGATTAGGCTGAGGAGTATTGTGTCCAGTTCTGGGTGCCATATTTTAGGAAAGATGTGGACAAATTGGAGAAAGTCCAGAGGAGGGCTTCTCCTGCCAACATAGCTACTGCCTCTTATGGAGGTGGATTTATTATGCTAATGGGAGAGCTCTCTCCTGTTGGCATACTCATAGAGTGTCTTCCCCAGAGGCGCTACAGTGGCACGGCTGCACCGATGTAGCACTTCTAGTGTAGATTAGCCCTGAGATAGCTTTAAGCTTTTTAAAAAGTATAACTGGATTAGAAAAAGAATTAGATAAATTCATGGAGGATAGTTCCATCCATGACTATAAGCCAAGATGGTCAGGGATGCAACCCTATGCTCTGGGTGTTCCTAAGGCTATGACTGCCAGATGCTGGGACTGCATGACAGGGGAGTTCATTCAATAATTACCTTATTCTGTTCATTGCCTCTGAAGCATCTGGCATTGGCCACTTTCGGAAGACAGTATGCTGGGCTAGAAGGACCATTGGTTTGACCCAGTGTGGCTGTTCTTGTGTTCTTATCATGGGTTAAACATTAAGACCCAAAGATAAGCTATATAACTTTTAACTGTAAATCACAATGTATACAAAAATCCTTCCTATTTCCTAAAATTCTACCACCAGTTCGTAAAAGGTTAAGTTCCTATATTGTGCAATCGTTACCATATTTCTGAAGCCTGATAATACTAACATTTTAACAGATTTTTATTAATTTTTAAAAATTTATTTGAACTGTTAGATGCAATTGGTCTGTAAACAAAAATGAGTGTGTGTGATCAGTGCTCTGAATGATGGAACTCTGACATTTTAACAGATCTTATAAACCTGCCTGAGTCATTTTGTTTTGCTCAACTTTTTCCCCACGAAACTATTCTTAAAGAAACTGTTAGGCAGAATACAAAATAATTGGAAATAATACGGGGCCTGTCTATTTTAGCTTGAATAATGTAAGCTGTATGAATTTTAAATTGGCCATTTCAGACTAAGGGGCTGAAAATAGATGACAGATAATGGCTACCTAATAGCCTAAGGGACCACCCACATGTTGTGGATGAAGGAAACAAATAATTAAAAATATATAGACTGTTACATGATTCAGATTTCCCTTAAGTTTTCCTAAGCAGGCAGAACTGAATTGCAAATTTATAAATCATTTGACTTGTCTTTGAGGCTAATTTTAGCTGATAAAATACAGATTGATCGAGTAAAGGAGTATTTTTTCAGTGAAGTGTGGACCAATTTTGGAAATGGTACAATCACATTACATCAGTAAACAGCATGCATGGAATTGACATTCATTCTGTGCAAGTGTTTTTCATTTGTTTTGTGCTAACCACGCGCACATGAATCATTGCATTTGGCTTTCTTACAGCTGCTGAAAACTATAGAAATGAAGTTGATGATTTGCCCACTGGGAATGAGCAAATCAGTTAGTTAAAGAGCCACACTAAACTTTAGCTCATCACTGAATTAAACCAGATTTTTTTTTTCAGGTTCAGATGATTCTAGAAATATCTCTCCCCATCCCCTAGTTCCTTACCATCGGGCCTCAGTGCCTGCCCTGTCCACCTTCTACCTTCTTGAAGATTGGGTAACTGAGCACAGCAGTGTTTCAAGATGGAGAGCTGGTGGGCCAGACATGTGTCTGGGAGGAAGCAGATCAGCGCTAAGACCCTTGATGGGCACTATTCCTCTGGACAAATGTCTGGGTTTCAAGGCACACTCTTTGCGGTGTTCTGTGAAATCCTTTTCAGATCACAAGTTATGCTGATTTTTGGCTTCCTTGTAAGTGGTTCACCAAAGGACAACACCAGTCTCTGAGCCATCAAAGTTTTGTGCCTCCTGGAGGTTAGCATTCCAGGGCTTGCTAATTGGGGAGCCAAAGAACAATGCCATAATTAATGATAGAGCAGAGAAGGTACAAAATCTCATGATTCAATTAGTTGCTGCTGTCTGGGGTGAAAAGGAGTGGGGAATTAGGAGGCTCTCATCTCCCTCTGAAGACACTTACTGGGGTTGTATGTCTTCCCAATGAAGATCTTCTTCTCGTTACCTGCATGAGAAAGTTGAGGGGAACAAGTGAACAATAGGCCTTCTGGTGGAAGAAGATCCTGTCTCAGAGAGAGGACAGTGAGACTCCTACTGGTGAAGATCTTGTGGGAATGGTGGTGGAAGACCTTTATAACTACAAACTAGATCAACTTGTGCTGTTTCCTTTACTCTCACATGCTTGTCTCCTTAGGAATCTTTTCAAGAAGAATAATCTCGTTTGAAGACTGGACACTTTGCAGATATCTCTAATATTGTCAGAAATAACTTATTTAATAAAGAACATAGTACAGAATGTTGACACTGAAATGAAAGGAGAGAATGGGATCTTAGTTTTTTGCTGACAGGAGGGACAAAGTTGTAACTCAAAAATGGTCCAAGTGGGTAAAAGGCACTATAAAAGTACCTTTTGTGGTTGTGATCTGGAAAGTTTAGGGCTTGGACACTGGAAAATACCTCTTAATTGTTTTACTGCAGAGCTTCTTGAGTTTGGTCTACATTCTAGTGAACTTCACTAGAAAAGAAAGGAGATAAAACATGGTCTTGTAGCTAAAACCACATGCTTCAGAGTCACAACAACTAGATTCTGTTCCCAGTCTAGCCACAAACTTTTGGGTGACTTTGGAAAAGTCATTTCACCTTTTTGTACATCAGTTTCCTCATTTGTAAACGTGGGGTTATAATACTTTATCTTCACAAGATTAAGGTGATGATGTAACATAGTAGGACTCAAAAAAAAAAAAAAGTAGGTGTTTGCATGGATAATAGAATTTAAAAAAATTAGAAGGGATACAAAGCATAGGTCAATCCCTAAATTATTGCGGTCAGGAAGAAATTTGCCATATAGGCATGATTGTCCACTAATAAGGGTCTTGTATTTTTCCATAAACCATCTGGTATTGGCCACTGTTGGATACTTGAAACCAGTTTAGGTGGACCACTGGTCTGAGCTGGTATGTTGAGTCCTATGATTGTTTGTAATGTGCTTTGAGATTCTCAGATGGGATATGTGATAGAAGTGTAAAATATTTTTTATTATTTTTGTGGCAGTGATTTAATAAAAACATCTATTGCCAAATCACCCTTTCATAGGAAGTCATCAAAGTCAACATTTCAAAGTACAAATATTCCCCGGTTATATGTTTATAATCTGATTAATAATAACAATTTGTTTCTTTCACCACAGTTTGAATATAAAGTATACAGCAATTTACCTGGCCAGATTAGAGTTGGCATGGCCAAACTTTCCTCTGGTTTTTAATTCATCATTATGATGGTGGTTCAGAATCTCAGTAACAAAGCAACATTTCAGATTATGTGGATTTATAAATGGGCTGTTTGGCAAGGAGGATACTAAATTAGGATTTTCATAGCCCTGGTTGCTCTAATGCATGGGTTGTATTTTCCTATGTAATGAAACACTTTTTTATTAATATAATACTGTTTTACCTTTGGCTCATAATGAAGTCTTTTTCCTGTCTAGGAATATAAGATTTCCCATCTCCCACTTTTTGCATGGATAACTTCTTAAATTTAAATGGAATTGTAATTGAAGAGCTTTTCTCCTTTGTTTAATTTGCTCAGAACTACACCACATGTGCTTTACAGAAATACCATATTTTAGTTGATTCTAACTTCACCAAAATCACTGTACAAAGCAGCAGAAATTCCATCAAAAACATATTTTGCATGTTCAGTGTTAAAGCTGGAGACTGAGCAGAAGAGAAGTCAGCATAGAAAGATTTTAAAATATTGCTACTTGTATGAACATAACTTGCCTAATTAATTTAATATTAAAAACATTTAAGCTTGTCTATCATTTTTTCCTCAGACAATTCATAAGATAAATCATTTAAAGCAGCAACTCAAGTGTATAAAAATGTATAATTTGTTTTGATCATGCAGTATTTTAATTTTTGTATTTAATTTAATTTAATTTTAATTTGGTAAATGAAGAGTCGCAATGGTGGGATTTCCAAAACTCCTAATGTTGGCCTAACTCTGCTCCCATTGAAGTCAATTGGAGTTTTATCATTGACTTCAAGGAGACGATAGGTCAACACTAAGTGCTTTTGAAAATTGCACCTTAAAATATATTTTTATATTTTTTTAATTACTAAAACTAGAAATGGGGAAAGGGACTTCTCTAAACACATTTTTTTATGAAAAATTATTTACCTGTAATTCTGCTTCTTTGAAGATATTCTTTCATTCTTGAGTATTGTGTGCCCGGAGTAAGGTGTTTAGGGGACTGCAGCTTTTAGGCTTTGGCTAGGGGAATGGCAGTTGAGCACCAGTAGTCCTGACCCTCCTCCCATTCCAACTGCCTACAGTACCTCAATCTCTCCCCCCCTCATCAATTCCTTTCTGCTTTTCCTTATAGGCAGTTGTGCTGTGATACTCATTTTTGTTGACATGGTTTGTATTTCTAAATAGCTATTCCTAATAGAAGCAAGTTTTGTCATATATTGCTTTTAAAATGTAGTCATGTTAACTACTATAATTATAAACTACTGTGTTTTTATAGGGACTGAAATATTAATAACATACAGATTATTTAATAGCTAATACACTGTTTTTTCTCTAGTTCATTGTTACATCAGAACTGTGCTGATTTGAAATTCCTTAGGACTTATGTGTAAGGCTACATTTTAGTCACGGGTATTTTTAGTAAAAGTCGCAGTCCATGACTTTTTTACTATATACCCCTGAGTAAAACTTGGGGGAGGGGGTTGGAGGAGGGCAGCCCTGGCGCTGGTGCTGGCGGGGAGAGGGCAGGTGGCAGCGCGCAGCTCAGGACACCCGCTGGGGTGGGGCCGTCAGGCTCCCTGCCTGGCTCCGCGCCTCCCCCCGCCCCCCAGCAGCAGAGTTTGGGAGGGGGCAGGGGATTGGGGCATGAGACGGGGTGAGGTGGGCTCTGGGCAGCAGTTATCTGGGGGACTCCCCGGAAGCGGTGACATCCCCCCTTGCCAATGGGAGTTGCGAAGCCAACGCTCTGGGCGAAGGCAGCGTGCAGAGCTGCCTGGCCACGCTTCCACCTAGCAGCTGAGCAAAGGGGATGTTACCGCTACAAGGAGCCCCCCAGGTAAGTGCCGCTCAAAGCACCTCTCACCCTGTCCTATGCCCCAACCCCCTGCCCCTCCCACACCCAAACTCTGCTGCGGGGGTGGGGTGTGGGGGTGCAGTGGCCCAAGTTTGCCCCAACTGCGGACGATGATTTCTGTGACCTCCGTGACAAACCTACTGCCTTACTTATGTGTTATGAGCTGCATAATTTATCGGTCTCTCAAATACAATAAAAGTTTGAGATGTTATTGCATGAATTATAACATATATGGATCAATGAGTGCAGATTAGGACAGTTTTTAACTAGCTAAACTGAACTGTAATTGTCAGAATAAAAATGACAGCGTACAATTTGCTCATGAATAATCCGTGCAGTTTTGTTCACTTGAAAACTGCAAGCAACCATTAATTTGCATTGGAATTCCCTAATGTGAATTATCAAGTCTCTTTCATACTTGGTAAGGCTTCAATAACAACTGATCAGGGTACTTTGTGTCGTGACTGGCTCTCTCTGTGGAAATTAAAATGGGTTTAATAATTGCCTGATTAATTTAGAGAATTCATTTATAGTTTGTTATAGTTTATACTGGAGATGTTTTAAGATGTTATAGTGAAAACAACACATTTTTACTCTAATTTTAGTTGGAGAGAAGACACCTTATGCTTATCAGATGCACTAACAGTAATTGAATTTTCACATACTTATATGCTTAACAAAGTGGATGAACCAATAAGAGAGATCTTTTCCTGTTCAAACAATGTTTTGCATCTCATCCTAGTGAACCCCATAGTTTTACTTCCTGTTCATTCGTTGCACTGATTCATCACTCTCTGTTTCGGGGTCTTGACTCCACCAGTTCAGGATAGACGAATTGCTTCTCTTCAGATAGCCCGCAGTGAGAAGCTTTCATGGTGGTGCTCTTCTATTCTCTGAGCTCTATTACCATTCACTGCCTTTCCTAAGTCTTTCATATGCCTTGCTGGGAGGAAGAATTCTACCCTTTATTTTGGGTAGTAATCTCTTCTTTCTTTCTGTCTTTTGTCTCAGGGGTATTTTTTTGGCCAGAGCTCTCACTTTCAGCATGTCCTCAGAGGACAAAAATAAAGGAAGGGCAGAAAGTGAACTGTTTGTGGTGACATTATTTAATCCCCATGGGCAGGTTTCTATTTCTGTTACTGCAGTGTGGCCTCAGGTCCATTACTTAGGCTGTTCCTGGTGGCATAGCCTGCCAAGTCACTGTCTTTGGAGAGGAAAGTCAGCTTTACGAGTGACTAACTTCTAATAGGCTCCTCCTCTATAGATATGGAAGACCACCTCAGTACCTAAAGGTGTGCTCCAGTCCCTCATTGCTGCTATGCACGTAGCCTTGGGGTAAGTAGTCCTAGTCCCATGGCATGACTGCTTAGTTGAACAAGGCCTTGTACAGATCACAGGCTATATTTGAGGATACATCTTTCCACTCCCTTCCAGGAAGCCCTCTGACATGAAACCTTTAAGAGTGGACTCTCTTGCACTGCTTGCCTTCCAAAAGCTTGCTCATTTTCTGTGAGCAGGCGTGACGTTGCACTCCATATGTTTTATGAAAATATGCTTATGAATGTGAATATAACGTAACTGGAATATGCTTTATGCAAAAGGTCTCTAGTAAGGTATCCTTACAAATCTTATAATTTATTGAGTGCATTCATCCTATTTGTATGCATGTATCATCCTTGTATCTGAAGCTAGAAATATGAAGTATAACTCTGAGGTCCTATTGTAATTATGCAAAGTGTGGGCCATTAATGGTGGTTTAGAATCTTGATGGCTCCCATTGACTAGGACAATTGGTTGTGGATGGTTTATTTACCTGCAAGCCTTCCTGTGTATGTGTGGGCCAGCCCGTGGGTAATGAAGTGACATGTTACCTAGTAATGAAATCCATCTTAAATCTGGCACTTTTCCATTTAGAAGGCAGACAGTTTGAGTTTACCCTGTATAAGCTTTACACAGAGTAAAACAGATTTATTTGGGGTTTGGATCCCACTGGGAGCTGGGTGCTGGAGTCAGGTAACCTGCAGAGCTGTTTTCACTTACAGCCTGCAGCTTTGGGGCATGGACCAGACCTGGGTCTGTGTTGCAGCAGGCTAGCATGTCTGGCTCAACAAGGCAAGGTTCTGGAGTCCCACGCTGGTAGGGAAGGTGGGCTTCAGCATGTCAGGTGACAGTCCCAAGGGGGGTCTCTGGGACTGTACCCGTCACAGCAGGAAATGTTTTTCCTTCATCTTCAACAAGCCTATGCCTGCTGCTTTCTTCTCCTCACTCTCAGTGTGGGTACAGAGAAGTGGAAGGTGCTGTCCTCTGCTTCTGAGTCTCCAGATTCCTCCTGAATATCTCCAGAGAAATGGAAAATTCTTATTAAACTTGTGACCAAGATGCTTTAGGACCCAGTCTGTGAAAGAAAAGGAAGACGATTCCTTTTTCCTCCTATTTTTGAGTTACTTTAAGAGGGAGACATCTTTGTCTAGGTCCTGTTCAGAATAACAAAGTATCCAGGCTTCTCTGAAGCCCCAGTTGCGAAGGTAATTATGGCTAAATCAGTTAGCAAACAGTATGAACTGGGCCAATAAGACTTGGGAGCTCTAGTTGATTCCTCCTTGCGTAGACCTTTTGTATCAGCCCATACTAAATCTTTTGGCTCCTTACAGAGAGACATTACTCCTGTGGATATTTTATATAGATTTAGGGACTCCTTTCATGGTAATTTTAAGTTGGCCACAGCACTGTTCGGCATATCTATTTATGGTTCCTTTGTATTTAGATCCTGTATTGAATGGCTTTCTCAGGGCAGGTCTTCACTACAGGGGGCGGGTCGATTTAAGATACGCAAATTCAGCTACGCGAATAGCGTAGCTGAATTCAACCTATCGGAGCTGACTTACCCCGCTGTGAGGACGGCGGCAAAATCGACCTCCGCGGCTCCCCGTCGACGGCGCTTACTCCCACCTCCGCTGGTGGAGTAAGAGCGTCGATTCGGGGATCGATTGTCGCGTCCCGACGAGACGCGATAATTTGATCCCCGAGAGATCGATTTCTACCCGCCAATTCAGGCGGGTAGTGTAGACCTAGCCTCAGATGCAGGCAGACCCAGTGGTCCCCTCACAGCTTCCTAAAGAGCCTATAAATGTGCTTAATAATTCAGCAGTAATGACTCTCTCCATGATAGTTATAGGGAAAGTACACCGTTGAAGCAGACATTGGATCCTCAATAATCATCCATCAGGCAATCTGTCTTCAGTATAGTAGACAGTATAATTTACTGACAAGGTTAGATTGATGACCATTCCTTTTAAGGGATTCCATTTCTTTGAGAATTAAAGTTCATGCTCCTATGGTGAAAGAACTGATCAAACAGCCTCAAAAAGGAGACTGCTATGGAACCCCACTGGCATTTTAGATGGCTACTGTAGCATCTCAAAGATATGAACACCAGAGTTACGGACTGACCGGTCTACCGCACACCATGTGAAACCAGAAGTAACCAATCAGGCCGCAGCGGAGACAAAAAACCCCAGCCAATACTGTACTGTACTGTGCCTGTATTGCATCTTAAAGGTAGACACATCTGGGCTGCCTGTCCCACCCCCACACGCGGGGCAACCACTTACAGCTAGGAGTGAAGACGCTGGGGCTGCCAGCCTAAGGTAGCCAGCAGAGCAGGAACAGCGCCGGGGTCTGCTGTTTTCACCCTTTCCCCTCCCCCCGTGAGGTGGGGGGATGCTGTTTTCACCTCCTTTCCCCCAGCCGGGAGCGGGACAAGCTTGCAGTCCGACCCAGGAAAAGAAGCTGTCTGCAAGGAAGCTGCCAGCACTGAGGAGGGAGTTCAGCTGCTGTTGGAACCTGGCTTGCAGTGTCAGCTGCTTGAAAGGGAGCTTGAACCGCACTTTGTTCAGAGTTATGAACGTTTCAGAGTTACGGATAACCTTCATTCCTGAGCTGTCCATAACTCTGAAGTTCTACTGTAGATTCTAGCCTCTTAGGTTGCGGGGGCAGGGACATGGCCAGGAAACTGTTCAGAGAAGCTTGTTGCAGATGAAGAGAACTACATGTGCATCAACTCTTGGACTGTGAGATTGGCTCTGATCATTAGAAATACATTTGTTCATCATGTTTTCCTAATGATGGATAAAACAGCAGTAGCATCCAACATAAATTGTCAAAGAGGCATCAAAAGTCATCCCTTTTAGAAGCCGTCCTGCTGTATTGTTAAGAAGGAAGTCTAAAATCCATTACATGTCTGTGTGTCTTAGGGAAAAGAGCACACAAGTGGACTATCTAAGCCAGCGAAAGGTTATCCCAATGGAATGGACCCTCAAAGAAAACACTTTTCTATTTCTGGTGACTCAGTGGGGCCTTCCCCAGATAGTGATTGTCATAAAACACAAGAATCTTGCAGCAGGTGTCCAAACTGCTCAGAAATAATTATTTCAATTCCGTGGAAGTTCAGACTGATATGGGCCTTCCTATCTCTACTGGTATGTTGGAGGATGCTAACGGACACAAAGTAGGATTTGACAATTGTCATGTTAATAGCCGTGACTGGCTCTAAGGGCTTGGTATACAGACCACTTTTAAAATATCAAAATCACAAGCTGCTTTTCCCTCTATAGAAGGACTTGCTGGCCCAAGGACCCTTCCTGTATCCTGACCAAAATCTGCTTTTGCTTTTGATCTGACTTTTGAGAGTGTTGCACAGAAGGCCTGGACATCCCCAAGAAAGTTAGGGAGGTCATGTTACTGTTCAGAAAACTGTCCACCTCAGTAGGATCTACATTGTATGGACAGCAGCTTTCTGGTGGTGTGCAGAGGAAAGATTAAGAAATCTGTCATCCTCTCTATATTTTGTGGTGTTCTGGAACATTTTGAAAAAGACTTGTCTTTAAGTTCTCTGTGGGTGCAAGCATGTGCTTTATACTCCTGTGCAAGAAAGAGTGGGATTTAGTTTCCTGTGGACTCCCATTTGTTTTTCTGATTTCTCACAGCTGTGGCCCATCTGTAGATCTCTCACTGTATCTCTCCCTTTGAACTTCTCTATTTTGTTGCCCTTTCCCCGTCTACATAAGGTGTAGTTTTTAGAGTCTGACTTGACTAGGAGGCTGGAGGAGTTAGCTGCCCTTTTAAGTGCACATTCATCTCTATAAAGTTTTACAGTACAATACGGCAGCCCTGCACCCATTCCTTCCTTTCCAAGGTTTTATCCTTTTTACTTAATTGTTTTACCTAATTTCTGCCCTAATCCTAAATCAAGGAAAGAGGTTATGACACAGTCGAATCTAACACCACTGTGTTCTTCAAAGGGTTTCCTTACTTCCCAGTGTAAATGCCAGATACATTTGCTTTTGTATTTGGGAAGACTGTAGAGTCACTAACTTCCCTTCTGTTGTCCTTCCATTAAGTCTCACTGTGACGTTGCACTCCATATGTTTTATGCAAATATGCTTATGAGTGTGAATATGATGTAATTGGACTATGCTTTATGAAAAAGATCTCTTGTAAGGTATCGTACCAAAGGTTATAACCTACTGAATATATTGCTCCTATGTGTATGCATGTATCCTTCTTGTATCTGAAGATAGAAATATGAAGTATAACTCTGAGGTCCTATTGTAATTATGCAAAGTGTGGGCCATTAATGGTGGTTCAGAACCTTGATGGCTCCCATTGACTAGGACAATTGGTTGTAAATGGTTTACTTACCTGCAAGCCTTCCTGTGTACATGTGGGCCAACCCAGGAAGAATGGAGACTAGGGGGGTCTTACAGTGACATGTGACCATGTCACATGATACTGGAATCCATCTTAATCCTTGTACTTTTCCATTGATGAGGCAGGGGTGTCAAAGCTATAAAAGGGGGTGGAGCAGGACAAAAGGGCCTGCCAGTCATGAGAAAACCCCTGCTTACCAACTGAGATGTCTGCTGGAACTAACAAGGACTGTACCAGGGGAAAGGATTGGGCCCAGACTAGGAAGGAGTGTAGTCTGTGAAAGAAGCTTATTGGAACATCTCCGAGGGTGAGATATTACCTGTAATCAGTTTCTTAATGTATTAGGCTTAGACTTGTGCGTTTTTGCTTTATTTTGCTTGGTGACTTACTTTGTTCTGTCTGTTAGTACTTGAAACCACTTAAATCCTACTTTTTATACTTAATAAAATCACTTTTGTTTATTAATAAACCCAGAGTAAGTGATTAATACCTGGGGGAGCAAACAGCTGTGCCTATCTCTCTATCAGTGATATAGAGGGTGGACAATTTATGAATTTACCCTATATAAGCTTTATACAGAGTAAAATGGATTTATTTGGATCCCATTGGGAATTGGGTGTCTGAGTGCTGGAGACAGGTAACCTGCTGAGCTGTCTTCAGTTAAGTCTGCAGCTTTGGGGGCGTGGACCAGACCCTGGGTCTGTGTTGTAGCCAGCTAGCGTGTCTGGCTCAACAAGACAGGGTTCTGGAAGTCCCAAGCTGGCAGGGAAAACGGGCTTAGAGGTAATTTTAGCACATCGGGTGACAGTCCCAAGGGGGTCTCTGTGACTGAATCTGTCACACTAACACTATATGAAGTACTGCATTATCTTGGACTGAGAGAGGTAACGTTACAATATGGGAATTGTTCGGGGCTGCTACATGACACTTCCTGCACAGGTAGATCAGATATTAGAGTGAAGATTATTTGAAGGAGTCTTTCTTTGACAATCTCATACTTTCGGATTCACGTTCTGTGTGCAGTCATTAGCTTGATATTCCCTAATCCAGCAATCCAAAATTTGGTTATCTGTTTGGAAATCCAGCAGATTCTCATGATTTGTTAGTTTCCTGTTCAGTTTTGATTGGGGAAGTGTTTGCTTTAGGCTATTGGATGATATCTATGGCAACTCTTGTCTTCCCTGATCTGAGGAATGCTAAATAGATGTCATCTATTCTTTGTTGGTGGAATTGAGACCGAGAAAGGAATATTTATTTAGAGCTACTGCCCTTCAGTGGCTAAGTTTGCACTCATAGATCCCACTCTGTTGGCTACTTATTTTTCATAGTTGTGCAGGGACGTTTAGGTTTCTTTTTTATATTGGTTAATTGTCAAAGCAAAATTTTTCAACCTGGGAAGTACTCTGAGGCTACAAAATCCTAGTGGAGCTGAGGCACTTTAGTTTTTACTGTGATGTAGCTAGGCGACTCTAATTACATCTTGTTTTCACTAGGGTTTTGCAGTGAGATAACCAACACATGTTAGTTACCTCACTGTAAACAAACAAAAAACACTCCAACCTTTTTTTTGGCAGAGAACATGTAATCTGACTGAGGAAAGAGCAGTGGAAGTGGGTGGTGCTTAGGTACATGAGGGACACCAAAATAAGAATTTATAATCCTGCTTAATCTATGTAGGAAGAACAGTTCATCTGGTCGGTGCTAGTAGAAAACTGGGAGGGACCCACAAAGGAATTAGCCTTTGGTTCCTGTAATTCTCCTCTTGTTCTGGAATCAGTCTGTCAGGATGAACATGTATGTTGTAAGAGTTAGGTTAGCAGGACATAAGAATTCAAAATTAGTATGTGAGTTTATCAGCAGTACCCGTCATCTAGCAGCTCATTTTAAAGGGAATGTTCTTTGAACTGCTTTGTTACCACCTGGAGCTTTGTTTCTTTGCTTCCTATTTCTGAAAATCTTGCTCTGGTATGTTGAATTTCAACCTTGCAGATAAAGAAAAGCGTTACAAAGGCAAATAGATGCTATCTGTATCTCAAAGGGTAAAGGGTCAGGGCTTGCGGAAGACCACTAAATGGGCTTTTTTCTTAGGAGCTCTAGGATATACTGTTTGTTTTTCAGCACAGCTGTTGTTTCAGTTACTTTTCAAATACTTTTGGCTGTTCCAGAAATAACTAATTCAACATGTAAATGGTGAAAATATTATGGAAAAGTAGTACCCCACCACCAGGATATTTTAAAGCAAGGTTGATCAGTGGCCTGCCTTTTTGCCTTCTATGAAGCAGTTGGTTTCGTGTATGACTTTAAAAACTTTCTAAAATGATACACTCCCTTATATAGTAATTTATATTTATATAGACAATTCATACCAAAAGGATCACAACATATTTCACAATTGACATATATGTATACTGACATTGAAACATAGCCAAAAGACTGCCAGTAGTGCAGAGCTTGTTGTGCAACACACATACAATAGCACCCTTAACTCAAGGATCTTAAAAATATTCTGTCTTTCCTTGAATCCAAGATGGAATTCAGTTTTCCCATTTAAATGTAGTACACTTGAAACATATTTGAATAAGATGGACAATTGAGTGAAGGAATTAGAATGCAAATTAAAGCAACTGCAGGCTACTGTTCATTTCACATTTCATTTTGTTTTGTCCTCAAACAAAAAGATGGGGTAGGGAGTGTGATGACAGAACTGCTTACTAATTTGCATCTGGGACACCTGGAGAACTGTGTTCAGACTTTTTGGAGAAATGCCACTGGGTGATGGAAAATCATTGCCTCCTTTGGTACCGAAGACCCTCAAGCCTGACATTAAACACCCAAAGAAACTTCTACGGAGCAGTTTTCCCATCAGGGATCATATTATACCTTAGATCTTTAAGCATTACTTCTCATTGAAATCAGTGTGAATTTCTGCTTAATAATAGATATTTTATTACTCAGGGAAACTTTGTAAGACACAAGATGGTTATTATAATCAACATCTCTTTGGCAGTTAATCAGGACAGACTTCTCAGGCATTATAGTTAACACTGTTGTAATTTACTCATGGGCAGTTAGGAGACATTTTATGTGCAGCATTTAATAACTGGATCCAGTGCTAAGCTGGATGAAGTAGTCTAATGTGCTGGTTTTAGTCTGAATGCTGTGTTGTATTGTTTTTAAAAGCTATCTTTATGGAGTAACTTAGTATTTAAAATTGGAATTCTCAAAAATTTTTCTTATAGAGTTTCCCCATTTCTTCAGTCTAGTGAAAACAGTAACATAAAAGCAAATCTTCTACATTCTTGCTATAAAGACAATTTCACTAAGTTCCTTCAGGAACAATCCCAATAAGCATATTGCCTGTATTTAATGATCTTGAGAATAGTGAGACATCTCTGCCTGTTTCTTAATTTGAAACTGCTTAATGGTTGCATGGTAAACCAGAATGGGAGTGGATTCAGCTATGAAACTACAAGACTATTAAATACACAAGCAAGTAGTTTACATCCACAATTAGATTTCTTTATATTTCTGTGTACATTGAGGACATACCAGTACTATTTGCTGCTGATTAACTTGCCATCGTTTTAACAAAGAGCTGCTTATTGTGAAAGGAGTTCCCCAACAAACAAATGTAAACATTGGTTATTTCTACCTTATGTTTCCTTCTTGTAATAGGGTGGTCTGGCCCCTTTAAGGAGTAGTGGGGCTCAGAGCCTACCAACCCTGTTCCAGGACATGACCACATTAAAGACATAGGTGTTTAAGGGAGCAGCAGACAAGCTGGGGAATGGGAGTGCCAAAAGCAATGCTTACCCTAAGGGAAGCATTGCACAGGTCCAGGAAGGAGTGCTAAGGAATCCCTTAATCAGGAAAGAGGTTTGGGGTCGAAGCCAAGTCGAGTGTATTTTTATAGACTTAATAAATTGGATCCCATGAAGGGGAATATTACTCTAAATACTTCGAGCTGCAAACAAGTAAATTTGGGAGAAGCAAGAGGAACTGAAGTCAGTGTGCCTGCTGGGCCATGGTGGACCACAGAGAGGTGTGCCACAGGGGTTTGTGCTTCAGGATGGAGCTGTTCAGTGTTGTTGCTCCTGTCTTTATGGTTTGAGTCATGTCAGAGAAAAGCTTCTCTTCTGCAGTCCAGTTACTGTCTTGACTAATAGTATTTTCTAATATTTGGATGGATGCATTGGTCTCTCTCAGGTGGGGATCATTACAACTGCAGATATAAGTAGCAGCTCTCTGGCACAGAAGGCCAATCCCTAAAACAACAGCGTTGCATCCTGCATCAAGTTGAGTCTGTGGGCCATGCTACAGTCATATCCTTTGCTTAATAAATTATAATGTTGAGAGGAAATGGAAGTCTACAATTCCAACTTCTTTGATCTGTAAAACTCTCAAATGGAGAAGCTTCTCATTAAGGGAATACTTCTGTCAGAAATCAGTTAATGGGACTGAACTATTACTCTGGTGACTGTGCTGTATAGCAGCATCTTAAAAAGGTTAGTTATCTCAGGCTTGGAAATACTGGCTTTTTCTGCATTTTCCAAGTGTTGGAGGCAGGCAAGAAGTTCCTCTTAATTTTTTTCTTCCTTTCTTCCTGACCAGTATACAAGTCTGCACCCTCTACACATGTTGGGTGAACTGCACCAATGTTACTTCAGTCTTCTACCTGTGTTCTGAGACAGATTTAATCAGTAGTTCCTTTTCCAATAATTTTTTGCTGTCTTCTACCTCTCCTTCCTACTTGGTCTTTGTCTGATACGGAGTGGGTGTTCAGGGAAGCACTTTGAAGACGGCTAGGACTCCCCTTGCCCTTCCAATAGATCTCAGAAGTTCAGCAGGGTTCAGCTGACCAGGGGCGGCTCCAGGCACCAGCGCACCAGGTGCGTGTCTGGGGCGGCCTCAGTCGCTGTGGGGGTGGCAGTCAGGGAGCCTTCGGTGGCATGCCTGCGGGAAGTCCGCCGGTCCCGTGACTTTGGCGGCAATTTGGCGGTGGGTACACTGAAGCCACAGAACCGGCAGACCTCCTACAGGCACGCCGCCAAAAGCCGCCTGACTGCTGTGCTTGGGGCAGCAAAATACATAGAGCAGCCCCTGCAGCTGACAACATTAAAGTGCTCCCTTACCTGCATTCAGCTCTGTGTGTTGGCAACCCACACCCCTCAGCCTCCACGACATCATTTTAGGGGCTTCTTCTCAGCAGGTATCTGATTGTCGTTTTCCTGTGTTTAAGTTTTGCTGAGTTTGTTCCTTCTGCTCCAGCACTATGGCAGTGGTTTTAAATCTTTTTTCATTTGCAGACTCTTAAAAAATTTCAAATGGAGGTGTGGACCCTTTTGGAAATCTTAGACATAGTCTGTAGACCCTCAGAGATCCGCAGCCCACAGTTTGAAAAACCATTGCACTATGCCAATCAAGTAGCCTCAGATTAGTCAGTGGAGGCTGAAATGTGGTTGTGTGGGACTCTGTCGCCCCCCACCCCCTTTCCCCACAGAAAGCTCCTATTGCACACAGTGTCCCATGGAAGGTCTAGCATCAAAGCCTTTTCACTGCCTAGCTCCTCTGCAGTTTGAGCTCTGCTCTGTCCAAGACATCTTTATCTAAAGACTTTTCCAGGATTCAAGCCACAAGTGAGCTACTATTTCAACAGCTTGTTTACATCTGAGGAGGTGTTACAAGTACTTCTGTAATGAAATATAGTAGTGCTTGGGACAAAAGATTGGAAGGTCCTCAGTCCATAGATTCACGATACTCCTTTTAGTTGTAAACCCACAGTCCGGAGAACTTGGAGCAGGAAAGAGGCAAAAAGGAGTTGTCAAGGGTGTGTTTTATATCCTTTTCCATATGCATGGAAATTTACTGTCCCAAACAAAGCCCACAGTCCAGGTGCATGGCAAGTTACTGGCCAAAAATGAAGTCCAGGATCACATGCACTTATCATGTGTCCTTACATGCTTTGCTGACTCACAGGGGCAGCCATTGCCATTTTCTGATGAGTCTACAAGAAAGGCTTACTGGGTGGGATGTATTTTTTTTTAGTGGCCAATTGTGAGAGCTGAGTGTCCTTAATGGGCCATCAACTCCTAGCAGTCTAGCCCCAAAGTAAATTTATCAGGGGGAGGAGGGGATTTCACCCAGGAACACAACACATGTTTAAGATGCAAGTACATAGCCAATATTCATAATTTCAGATACAAAGAAGGTACATGCATATAAACAGGATAATCATATTTAGCAATTCATAACTTTTCTAATGATACCTTATATGACCTACTTTGTACAAGATTTATGGAAATTGTGTAACAGTGGTAACAACAGTGATGGAAATGGTCACCTTTCTTATGCCCCACACAACCCCATTTTTTTAGATGAAATGAACAGTAAAAATTGAATTTACTTCTGAAGTTAGGAACAATCAACCTCAAAGGTAACTTGAATTAAAATGTACGAGTCACCTAAACATAGATTTTAAGAATGAAAACTTTACTTCATCCTTAACTGTAGTGATGCTGTAATGCAATAACAATAGATTGCTTCCATGTGTGGATTACGTTTGTTTGCTTTGAGTAAGCAGTTAATATTTGTAGAATTGTTTGTAAAATGAAGTGTTCTATTAATTCATAATTTATTTTTAATTACAGAAGCAACCAAAGTTCTTAGTCAGGATTAAGATCTTACTGTGCTAGGTGTTCCTTTAATGCACAGTTGGAATAGACTAGATGACTTTGCAGTCTAAGGCCCTGATTCTTCAGTCTGTAGTGCTTAATGGGGTTCCGTGTGGACGCAGCCGTCCAGCGACCTGGATTAGCATGCAGGATTGGGGCCTAAGAAGCAAGCAGACTAAGGGTGGGAGAAAAGGATGCAACACAAGTTACCGGACAAACTTCACGTTAGATACACTTTGTATAAAACAAAAACAAAACTGACCTAATAACGTTGGACTAGGAATGGCACAGGGAAGGCAAAAGGGGTGAGATAGTAGCAACTTGGGAGTGGGGTAAGAAAGCAGGACCTAGAGGACAGATGTCAGGGAGTGGCCAAAATTATGGCCCGAGAGTAGGGAGAATGAGGCTAGCACCAGAGAGAATGTGCTGGGGCTGACAAGGGAAGGTTAGAACAAACAGCCAATAAACAATATGTAAGTATTAAGTAATGTTAATACTTCTGCTGGTGTAGTGAAGATGCACATTTTCCCTTAAACCAATCTGAAACAAGGGGCTTGTCTACATAGTGGGGTATTGTGCCCTATGGGAGTATGATTTCTAAAGCACATTCATGTGTCCATGCATTCATTGAGCTGTATAGACCCTGCTGGTGTGCATTAAAAGTTCCCTAGTGCACTGTAACATTGTGCTTTTTCGAACAATGCTACGTTAAGGTACGCCAGGGAATCTTTAATATGCACCAGCAAGGTCTACACAGACAAATTAATGTGTAACATGTTACTGTGCTTTAGAAATCACTCCTCTGCGGTGATTTGGTTTAATGGCTCTCAGCACCCCCACTATACAAATTATTCCAGCATCCCTGCCACCTTTTGTTAAAGAACAGTAACAGAATAACTTCACTACAGCCAACTACTGAAGTAATTTTAGCAGGGGAAGAAGCCAACAATAAAAACAGATACAGAACTCTTGTGTTCCTCCTAACTGAAAAATATGCCTGCTTCCTGTTAATTGAGAACTCAAAGATTCCACCAGTCATGGCTATACATTTTAATTGTTTTGTTGTAAGTAATGGTATATGCCACTTATTCAAAATCAATGATGGTCATATCAATGCTATCATTACTTTACAGTTTTTTTCAGGATTAAATATTTAGGTCCATAATAATATTTTACATTATTGTAACACTCAAATTGAAGGATCTTGAGAGATTTAGTGTGAGAGATGATAGTATTTCCCTATATACAGATTTAGCAGATAAGGCATCAAGATTTTAAGTGACTTGCTCATAACCTTGCAGGGAATTAGTAGGAGAGTTGGAGATTGTGTCTTTTTATTGAAATCAACCACAAAATGCCCATTGACTTCATTAGCACCAGAATTTCACCCCAACAGTTCAACCTGGTCCGGAATACTTGCTTCTTTTCTGATAACATTAAACAGGGTTATAGAGTCAAATCTTTGCAAGGCGTATTGATATGAAAGTATATTTGCTTTTTAGATTTGAAAAGTTATTTGCATAATCCATTCAGTATTAGCAATATACCTCACCTGGTTCAGACAAATGTAATTCAGCAAGGTTTATTTCAATAAATCAAAAATTTTAATTAGTGAATGAAATATAGTTGGTCACAATTCATGGAAACAAATATTCATTATGATTTAAAATGATAGAATTAACTAAAAAATGGTAAATGCACACATAAAGCTCTCAGACTTAAGATTTTTTAAATGAAACTGTAACTTACTTTTTAAAGTTAAATAGTTGTATTTAGTTTCTTGGAAATGCAGTAATAAAGATTATTCCCAATTTGTTGCATGTAGTTAGAAATTAGAGAGAGAGAGAGATGCAATAATCACTGATTTATTGTTCTCCATTACTTTAAAAGAAATCTATCCAGTGTCTTTCAGATAATATGGGTAGGGTTTGTCTGCTAGATTGCCGTAGACCTTTGTTTCCTCTCCAGAGTGATTTAACTGACATATTAAATACTTATTTTTTTATAATGTGAAAAAGAAAAGTCAAAGTAATATCCTTGTAAAATCTTAGCAAGCCAGGTCTTAGTTTGGTACTAGTATCTAGGTCACTGACAACAGTAGCAAACATCAAACTCTGAAATAAATCATGATTCAGAAAGGTAATTATTTTGTAGTGGAAGGTATTGCACTCCCTGCTTGCTCTTGGCAGAATGAGATGGTATAAGGAACAAGTTCTAGTAATATAAGAAAGAGAGCATCATATTAATTCAAAAGAAGTAATTTTGCAGACAACGAGCAAATAGAATTTCATTTCTTGACTCTGCTGGGGAAATGGGAGAACACTAGCCCTGCCCGCATTGAACCAGTTGTCAACTGCTTGGGGACACTGCTCCCCAATGGCTACACACCATGTGAGCCCAACACTGCCGCCTTCATCTCCCTCCCAGAAGTGGCTGATAAAAGTACCCAGCTACCCCAGAAAATTCACTGTTTGCCACCAGGGAAACAGTTCTGGGCTTGCCTCTCTTAGAGCAATTTAGGGACTTTAGGTCCAAGCAGTCTTCTCCACATCCAGGGGCGGCTCTATGTATTTTGCCACCCCAAGCATGGCAGTCAGACGGCTTTCGGCGGCACGCCTGCGGGAGGTCTGCTGGTCCCGCGGCTTCGGCGTACCCGCCGCCGAATTGCTGCTGAAGCCATGGGACCAGCGGACCTCCCGCAGGCGCACTGCCTGACAGCCACCACCACAGCGACCGGCAGGCCGCCCCCCGCAGCTTGCTGCCCCAGGCACACGCTTGCTGTGCTGGTGCCTGGAGCCGCCCCTGTCCACATCCCACTGTACAGTCCCAGAATGGCTGGCTTCCTTTGGCTTTTGACAGTGGCCTGTAAAAAGGATCCCAGAAGATCCATCACTCTCCTTTGTAACTGCTTTGTGTACAGAAGTTCTGGAGCCAATCTACAGCATCACTAATCTCTGCCTACTATTAGTCACCATTATCTTACTTGTGTCCTATTACTACTGGTTTTAAGTTCCTACTAATAAATTTTAGAGACATTTATTGCTTTTCAGTTACTATTTACTAACTACTGATGCCCTGGTTTGTTGCCATTGATTGACACTAATTGCCATTATTTTACTGTTTTTGCAATCTACCCATTCTGCGTTATTGATCTGACTGACATTTATTTACTGTCCAATATTTTTCTGCTGCTGCCATTTATCTTTTTTATTGATTTTAGCTGACATTTTGTCACTATTTGAATTCTGTATGCTATCCTCCACTGCCTTTATCATGTTCAGGGTGTGAAAACCTAACAAGAAATGTTTGGCTGGAATGCTAAACCTACAAGCAGGAGGTAAATATGAAACATAATTGGTATACTGTGACATGCTTCACTACCTGCCCCATCTCAGTAGACTCCACCTCTTGCAAGACTACTTAACCAGAGTCTCCCAAGTGTCATATGACTGAGGGCTTGTTCTGAGCTGAAGCTGTGATGAACTTGTAACCACAGGGCATCATCCTTGGGTGGGGGTTTAAAGAATTGCTCCTCCCAGAATACAGGGTAGGTGGGGTTAACTCTGGTAAGCTGACTAGCATGCACGTACGTTCTTTTATTGTTTTTAATGTTTTCTCTATAATGATTTTTACATTAAGCATAAAGTAGGCTTGCATAGGAAGTGCTTGTGGTACCATGAAACTGTTGCAATTACACTGTCTCTGAAGAGAAAGCAGTCAGCTGTCCTTGGGTAGTCTGTCTCAGTTGGGAATAACACAGTGAAGGCAGGAAACTGTGCAGCCTGAAAATACACCTGTCAGAAGGGAGTGAGACATAGGTCACAACCTAAAAAAGATAATGGCTGGGGACCTGGATGCCTGAGACCTCTGGGGCGAAATGCAGGTGCAGTTGCCTTGAACTAACAGATGGTGGTTAGGATTTGTGGTGTTAGCACCAAAAATTAACGAACACTTTTAAAAACCCTTTGTTAACTTTGTAAAGAAAAATGGAAGTGAATATTCTAGTATCCAGTCTTAATAATAGCATTTCTTGGAAATTTTTATTTGTTTGAAAAAATAAGATTTGAACAAGTCATGCCTCAGATAACAAGAGCAGTGTTCGTGGTTGTTTGTTAGATTAATATATGAGAGCAAATGTATTACACTTGCTAATATGTGCTGCAAGAAGGATAATCAGATGTCTCTTTTTGATCAATGCCCTGTGTTTTGCAACAGTATTGTTGCTGATTTTGTTGACCCCGCCCCTAATTTCAGCCCAGCAGTCTGTGCTGCTTCAAGCCTTGTCTATATGAACATTTAGTTTGAGGCAAGATTGGGTGTGACTCTACCCCACTGTGCACTAACTATTCTTTAGTGTGCTTTGATCTACCCCACTTTGAAACGGTGGGGAGTAGAGGGTAGATCAAAGTGCACTAAGGAACTATTAATGCACATCAGCAGGGTCCATCCAGACAATTAGTGCGCAGCAGGCTAGTGGGTAGACTCACATGCCATTTTGGTGCAAACTAAATGTTCATGTAGAAAACCCCTCAGATTTACCTCATAACATGTCCCCCTCATGGGGTGGGATTTGAAATTGCTTTGCCATTGAATTCCAATTCCAGTTTTGTTTGACCTGACCTAAAATGTTGTTTTCAGTGTTTGTTGTAGCCATGTTGGTCACAGGATATTAAAGAGAGAAGATGGGTGAGGTAATATCTTGTATTGGACCAACTGCTGTTGGTGAGAGAGACAAGATTTCGAGCTTACACAGAACACTTCTTCAGGTCCGAGAAAGGTACTCAAGTTTGAGCTACACTACCAACGTATGCCGGTATAACTGCGTTGCTCAGGGGTGTGGAATATCCACAGCCCTGAGTGATGTAGTTACACCAACCTACCCCCTGGTGTAGACAGCGGGTATGTCGATGTGAAGACTTCTTCCATCAACATAGCTACTGCCTCTCGGGAAGGTGGAGTACCTACGCTGGCGGAAGACGCTCTCCCATTAGAGTAGGTAGTGTTTTCACTACTGGTGCAGCTGCAGTGCTGTAAGTGCAGTCAAGAATCATAGAATCATAGAATATCAGGGTTGGAAGGGACCTCAGGAGGTCATCTAGTCCAACCCCCTGCCCAAAGCAGGACTGATCCCCAGTCAGATTTTTGCCCCAGATCCCTAAACGGCCCCCTCAAGGATTGAACTCACAACCTTGGGTTTAGCAGGCCAATGCTCAAACCACTGAGCTATCCCTCCCCCCATTTTTTACTTGCCTTCACAGTGTCACAGTTCAATACAATAGCGGAACAGATGGAGTTAACATGTTGCAAGAGAATATTCAAGATGATGTAGGCAGTTAATATCTCTAGTCTACAGTCATAGGACAAAGGTCGGTTAGTGCGTTACAGCTTGTCGTAATGAGCCATAAACCCAGTGTCTTTGGCTGTGTCTACACACCTTACAGCAGCACAGCTGTACTGCTGCAACTGCACTGCTGTAAGGTCTCCTATGTAGCCGCTCTATGCTGGCCGGAGAGAGTTCTCCTGCTGGCATAATTAAACCACCCCCAATGAGCGATGGTAGCTATGTTGGCAGGAGAGCATCTTCTGCCGACATAGTGCTGTCCACACCAGCGCTTTTGTCGGTGAAACGTGTTTCAGAGTGGTGTTTTTTTCACACCCCTGAGTTACAGAAGTTTTGCCAACAAAAGTGCTAGTGTAGACAAAGCCTCTGTAAAGTCCATGCTTTTTGGTGTCTAGCAGAGTTATGAATTTTAAGTTCCCAGGCTTGTCTTTTGAAGGTGTTGTGCAGATTTGTTTAAATTCACATGGCCTGTCTAAGACATTTAGGTTGCATTGAAAGCAAGTCAGACATAGTTATTATTTTTAAATGAAAGGTTATCTTCAGTAATCATGCAAGTACCCTGTAGCTTTTTAAAAGCTTCTAAAATGCACCCCATTGTGATGTATAAAATAAGTTCACCCTGTATGCATTGATAATAATTGTATGTACTTTTAGAATAAATTAATTTAAACTTTTGCTAATAGTAAAAACAGTTCTGGTTTTCTGTCCCTATTCCCCCATATAGCTTGATCAGTATGTTTTAAATACAATATAGGTTATCTGTCTGTATTAATGTCATTCAAAGCACTGTCTACTTGCCATCTTACAGTATGTGACTGTTTTGCTAGTGAAGGGAATGATAGTTTGTGTAGGGGGAAAGCAGCCAATTTTGTATTAATATATGATTGAGCATTCTGAACTGTAGTGCTATTTTTCCCTTTGGGAAAAGTGAATGACACATGTTTACAGCCATATAGAAATGTAGCCAAATAATTTTTAGTCTGTAGTTAAAAATTTACATTTGATTGTATTTCTACAGAGAAATTCCATAATGAAAGTGTGCAGTTAATTTTTGAAAAAAAAAAAAAAAAATTCTACTATAACCTCATTCATTCTATAATATAATTTTAAATGACTTCCTGTTTAATAGTTCTTTTGATTCTTATGTTATGCTACCAAACAGCAAGCAAACAAAAAAAGCCCCTAAATATTACCTATTACAGCAAGTATGGCATTGGAGATAATGGGCTAGTTGTCTTGTTAAGTTTGAATCATTGCAGCTATTGAAAGAAATAAAATTAGTATAAAAGATGTTCATTAATTCAACCAGATCTTCAGAATATTGACTTAAAAGGAATCTTTAGTTGCCACTATTTTTTAATATCTGCAGCCTTATTGAGAATTCTTTAAAAAAAATATCTTTGGAACATATATAAAAGAAGATCCCCTAAACAAGTATCTTGTAATCAGACAAAACTTTACACTCCGTAGTAGTTTTGCTCATCAAATGGTGGAGTATGTTAGCTGTAATACTTTTTCAGTTAATTTCTATAACAATTTATAATTGTCAAATTTTCATAGGAAACACCTAGCAAATGATTAGTCTGTTTAAATGTGTATCTTAATTATCTGTATTTTGGAGAAGTCTCTAGAGGAGTAAACTATTTTTCTTAAATGTCTTGTCTTACCACATTTCAACATGTGTTTTGTAAAATGGCATCTGTTTGTTTAAATCAGTGTCTCATAACTGGATCGTAGTTATGTTCTGGCATGTCGTCTTATTGGTAGCAAATAGGATGTCATCTTATTGGTAGGAAACATGTAGTTTGGGCTGTCTTCTGTTGTATGTCCACAGGTGGAATGTAATCTTGATGTAACCTACTCTTTTTTTTTTTTTTAAATACTCCTATCAGTTGCTTTAACTTGATATAGTGTGCTTCCATCTTCTTTCAAATACCTTCTCTAAATACAGTCAGAATTATTCTTGAAGAGATTTGTTCTAGTTATCATTACCTTTTGATGTGTGTGTCTTCTGTGTGCCTAATAAAAAATTTATAGGACTAAACATTTCTACTATGCAGCCTGTTTTAATCCACTTCATAGTTTTTAGTATTACTCAAGTATATTTAAATAATTATAATATATGTAGAAGTGTTTAGTCTCTGTCTCTAGATTGTAAGTTCAATGCAAGGACCTGTTCTCTTCTATTTTCTGTTACAGCTGTGCTCTGCAGAGCATGCAGTAAATGCTCAAGAATAATAAATAATGATTACTGTGAAGGACAGGCAGAACTAACATGTCTGTAAGAAAAGGATATATACATTATAAATTATTCTTACTATGTTATTTGGCCAATGAAAACCCATCTGCAATCTCTGACCTTCTTTATCTTGGCTTTGTCTCTCACTCCAATATTTTCAAAGTTGATTATCTGGAATGAACACTGTCTTTTTAGCTCTTGATTGACAATGGAAGATACTTCTTTAATATGGTGAGGTGAAAGGCAGGTCCTACTAAAGCTTCCCCAACAGCTCTTCCAAAGCACCCGAATTCTGACCTAAACAACACCCTTGGTATTCCAGTTGCTTGCTTCTCAGTTCTAATAGAAATGAGGCCAGATTGTGTGCCGTTACATTTGTGATGCAACCAAATTAGGGGAACCATAGTTATTGTATTTTATTTTTTTTAATTAATACATGGTACCTGTCACAGTGTCCCTTATGGCCTAATCCAAAACCTATTGAAGTCAGGATGTAGCTTTCCATTGTAAAGCATCGGTTCAGTGTTTTGAGAAGATATTTGAAAGAGAAGGTGTAAGCACACTACATCAGCCGTGGTGACTGCATCAGAAACATCTGATCCCTGTTTAACATACTACAGATGCAGACAAAAGAGAAGCTGTCCCTACCTGTGAGCCAGGTTGAGACAGCCAGAGCGAAGATTATCTGGTGTTCTCCCTTTTCATTCTCACCTGTATGCAAGAGAACAGACACAATGTATCCTGTTCCAGCTGAGGGACATCAGTCTTTACTACAACATCCTCTGGTAAATTCCTTGGTGCTATCTGCAGCACAGGAGAGAGTTTGGGGGGGGGGGGAGGAGAGGGAGGAAGGGGCGGAAAGCCATCTTATTCTGCCAGGAGAGAAGAATGTAAACTGTGTGCTTTTGGCAGGGGAGCCTATTCCTATGGCTCACTAGGCCTTCCAGTGCTGACTATCAAGTCACTGTGTTCTGCTACGTTACGCTCTGTGGGATGCCATGAGCCCCATGCTGGACTCCTTTCCTGAGGAAGAGAAGGAAGTGGTTAAGACTCTGGTCACTGAGGATTGTACACTCATGCTGCACTATGAGCAGCACGCAATGACTTAGATGTCAGTGCAAGAACAGTAACCACAGGAGTGGCTCTTAGGAGGTACTCCTGGCTGAGATCCTTTTGGTCTTTCAGCTGGATCCCGAGGAAAATAGAAAACCTCCCTTTTGGAGAGTATGGGCCTTTTTAGTGATGAAATCAATGAAGCCCTGGAAAAGATTATGGCTGCTTCACTTTCTTGGGACTAACACAGTCCTCTTCCTAAGCACAGAAGAGGTTTTCCTACCTGTCATTCCACTTCCAAAAGATAGGCTTCTTCACAATACCAAGGGATACACTCCCAGAGGTGAAACTAGCCACCCCTTTAACCTACTAATGAAAAACAACCTCAGCATTATCAAAGCAGGATTCCTAATCTCATGCCTCACAGCCCTCAACATCAGTCTCCAAAAAACAGTTTTGAAGATGCAGTCACAAGCTATGCACTAAGCAACAGAGGGTCCTGTGGCACCTTTGAGACTAACAGAAGTATTGGGAGCATAAGCTTTCGTGGGTAAGAACCTCACTTCTTCAGATGCAAGTCACCATAAGCTATGCACTGACTTGCACCAGTTCTCCATGCCTTCTTCCCATCCCCACTCTTTGGACCTTGTCTCTCTTCCTCCTACAGAGCTTGGTGCACAATTACCTCTGATCGCTGGTTGCTGGACACAGCCTGTGACAGATTCCATCTGGTTCTGCACCAGGCCACATCACTATCCTTTGCTGTCTCCTTCCGTCTTCAAGGACCCATCTCATGAGAATGTCTTGTTGGAAGTATTGGATTCCCTTTTCTGGAAAGGAGTTATAAAGGCGGTTCTAGAAGAACACTGAGAGAAAAGGTTTTGTCCCAAGCAGAGCAAAGATCTGAGACCCATTCGGGACCTCAGAAATCTCAACAGATACATAAGAATATTGAAGCTCAAGATGCTTGCTCTAGGGAACATTTTCCCTTCCTTATTCTGGGGAGTTTGGTATTCGACTGTTTACTTAAGCATGTCTACTTTCATTTGGCAATCAAACATACAATGAGTACTTGAAGTTCTATGTGGGTACAAGACACTACCAATTTAGAATCTTTCATTTTGGCTTGTCCACAGCACTGTGGGTCTTCATCAAGTGTTGCATGGTGGTTGCTGTTCACTTCAGATACTAAGGACTGTCTGGACGGCTGGCTCTTGAGGGGCAGCTCTCTTCAGCAGTCTTGTTAAAAATTCTGGGTCTGGTACTAATCAATATTTTCATTGATGTGGATAATGGAGTGGAGAGTTTGCTTATAACATTTGTGAATGACACCATGCTGAGAGGGGTTTGGAGGATGGGATTAGAATTCAAAAGGACCTTGATAAATTGGAGAAATGATCTGAAATAAACAAGATTAAATTCAATAAAGACAAGTACAAATACTGTAGTTAGGAAGGAAAAATCAAATGCACAACAAATAATTGGGGAATAACTGGGTAGGGGATAGTACTGCTGAAAAGGATCTGGCGGTTGTAATGGATCATAATTTGAAAGTGAGCCAACAATGTGATGCTGTTGTGAAAAAGGTCAATATCATTCTGGGGTGTATTAAAAGGAGGGTCATATGTAAGACACAGGAGGTAATTGTCCCGCTGTATTCAGCACTGGTGAGGCCTGGGGGGAGGGGGGTACTGTGCCCAGTTCAGGGTGCCACACTTTAGGAAGGGTGCAGACAAATTGGAGAGATTCTAGAAGAGAGCAACAAAAATGATAAAAGGTTTAGAAAACCTGACTCTTGAGGAAAAAACAGCATGTTTAGTCTTGAGAAAAGATGACTGAGAGGGGCATCTGATAAGTCTTCAAATACATTAAGGGCTGCTATAAAGAGGACAGTGATCAATTGTACTCCATGTCCACGGAAGGTAGTACAAGAAGTAATGGGCTGAATCTGCAGCAAGGGAGATTTAGGTTAGATATTAGGAAAAACTTTCTAATTAATTACTGGAACAGGTTACCTAAGGCGGTTGTGGATGTTTTTAAGAATATATTAAACATCTGTCAGGGATGGTCTAGGTGTGTTTGGTCCTGCCTCAGCTCAGGGAATGGACTGGGTGACCATGTGGTCCCTTTTAGCCCTACATTTCTATGATTCTATTTGTAGCCTCCTCCAGTAACCGGGACTGTTGATCACCTGGGAAAAATTCTTTGTGCAGTTTGAAATGAAGATCACATTTTTGGAGCAGTCCTGGACTCTACTCAGGCCAAGGCCTTTCTTCCAGAAAAGAGATTTTTCAAGATTTGGGACTCTATGACCACTTCAAGGAACAGCCAGTACAAGACTGTCACAATTTAGGGCAACTACACTTTGTTCTCGCTCTATGGTTCAGCAAGGACTCCTTTTATAGGTTTTGGCTCCCCAGCCATTGTCTCTTGGATGGAGACACTCATTCTCTCCTTCCTGACCAGGGTATTTCCAGGCTGCAGAGCACCCTGTCTACACTATGAATTCCCCAGCAAAGTCAAACTGCCTAAGCAGGCCTGCTTTATCTTTTTATTCAGAGATGGTAAATAGTGTAATTGCCACAGTTAAGTTACCACACAGCTCTTTCTGAAGAAAGATATTTATTCTTAAGGTAAAAGCATTACAGAGAAAACATTAAAAACAATAAAAGAACCTCCGAGCATCCTAACAACCTTACCAGAGATCACCCCCTGACTGCCACAAGGGCCCTGGCCTGTGATCAGCCCTTTGAACCCCACCAGAGGGTTTTCCTGTGGTTCCAAGTCAGTGGGTTCTCAGCTCCAGGCCCCACCCCAACTCCAGCCTTTCCCCAAACCCCCTTCCCTGCTCTGCCTCTTCCCACCCTCACTTCACCCCTTCCCCCAAGGGCCTGCCCCACCTCTTCCCCGCCGCTTTCCACCCCCTCCCCTGAGTGTGCCTGTCCGTGATCCTCCCTCTCCCTCCCAGTGCCTCCTGCACACTGCGGAATAGCTGTTCCATGGCGTGCAGGAGATGCTGGGAGGGAGGGAGAGGAGTTGATTGGCGGGGGCCCCAGGTGGGTACACCTGGGGGTTCATACTACATATCAACATATAGAAGCTTAGAGAATTGACCTGGGCCCTCGAGACCTTTTGCTTGTCCATGTAGCACAGGTGCTTACAGACAGCACCATAGCCATGTACTGCATCAACAAGCAGGGAGGTGTGCATTCCCAGTTCTTGTCTGGGAGGCAAGAAATCCATGGCTGTGTTACATCCAAAGAATATCTATCACAGTTGCCCTTCACCTAGCAGGAGAGGAGAGCGTGGAGGAAGACTCAGTCAGCAGGTCATCTCAGGATCAACTTGAGTGGTCCTTGGAACCAGCAGTCTGCAGAGCCCTGTTTCACAAGTTCAGTAACAGACCTCTTTAATATAATAAAACTTACCAAATTGATCCAACATTTGTGAAGCATCCTGATGTATTCTAAAATCATGTAGCACAGTGGTGGGCAACCTGCGACCCATCAGAGTAATCTGATTGTGGGCTGCGAGACATTTTGCTGACGTTGACCATACGCAGGCACAGCCCCCTGCAGCTCTCAGTGGCAGCGGTTCGCCGTTCCCGGCCAATGGGAGTTGCAGGAAGCGGCAGCCAGCAAGTTCCTGCAGCCTGCTCTTGGAAACAAATAATTTATCGAAATTGCCAGTTCCATCAGACTAAAGAAATTGGGTAATACTATTTTTTAGTGTGGTTGGAAAGGTTTGCAAAATTAAGTTGTTTAATAGTTAGGTAGATTAAGATTACCAGAAGACGAACCATTTAAGTGACATCAGGAAAATAAAAGATAAAGTGAAATTAGGTTGGGAATTTTCAAACTCTGTTATACTATGGACAGAATTTGAGAGATTATCTCATGACCATTGCCTTTTCTGTTCCTAGTTGTGTGGACCACTTCCCTTGCTATTTGCAAGCAAATAACATCCCATTGGTTTCCCACCTAATATCAAATTTAAGCTTCTTGACACTACCTTCAAAGCTCTGTACAACTGTGCCCCTGGGTTCTCATCCTGAGGTCACAATGCCTCAGTGTGCCTCAAACATGACCACCCTACCCTTTTTGATATTGCTAAGTGGGGGGGTAGCTTCAGCTGTATGGGAATGGAGAACCTGAAATGGGGAGAGTTTGGTATTACTAGTCTGGGTCATATAGATAAATTCAAATTTAAAATGAAATAAAGTACAATTTGTTTTCAGTGATATGCTCTAGAGCAGGGGTAGGCAACCTATGGCACGCGTGCCAAAGGCGGCACGTGAGCTGATTTTCAGTGGCACTCACACTGCCCGGGTCCTGGCCACCGGTCCGGGGGGCTCTGCATTTTAATTTAATTTTAAATGAAGCTTCTTAAACATTTTAAAAACCTTATTTACTTTACATACAACAATAGGTTAGTTATATGTTAGAGACTTATAGAAAGAGACCTTCTAAAAACGTTAAAATGTATTACTGGCAAGCGAAACCTTAAATTAGAGTGAATAAATGAAGACTCGGCTCACCACTTCTGAAAGGTTGCTGACCCCTGCTCTAGAGATTATGGCTAAACAATATTGTGGGTAAGGGGAAGGACCGTTCCTAGATCTGTTGAAATCCTAATTTTATATGTATACCTTTAACTCTTATGAATTAATAGTGATGATGATGGAAAGTACATTTTTCTGTGTAGAAAAATATTTATAGTCTTACAGCCATTGTGTATTTAAAGCTAAGGTTCAGCAATGTGAGTTGGGGTTTCTCAGGAAGCAATAGTGTTTTATTTCTGAGCAAAATATCAAAGGAGGCTTATATAACAGCAGATTGCAAATATTCATAAAAGGCATCAATCTCTTTAATCTAGTGTTGCTTGCTTCAGTTCACATTGGCGTATGGATGGAACAAATATGTCTCTGCCAGTTTTGCTGTATCTTATCAGATAGTTTGTGTCCTCATTCTGTCTGTCTACAAAAACTAGGATTCCCATTAGTTACATTCAAGTGTGTGTCTTTAATATGACATTCCACTGTAGAATAGTTAGGCTGAAGACAATTTGTTCAGTATACATTTAATATATTCCTTGCATTTTAAAAAATGGAACAGTCATAAATATTATGCTCTGTTATAAAGTTCAAAAAATAAAATGACAGTGCAGATTCTTTTTGCAGTTGGTAAGGGTTCCAGGGAAAAGAATCAGCAGTCTTGTTGCATCTAGTCATAGCTATTGATTCCAAATAGGTAACTGTAAAGTAACTTAGTTTTAGATTTAAATCAGATTTTCTTTGTTTCCTGAATAAAGAAGTGTTTACTTTTTTTAATTAGGGGAAATCAGAAATGTCATTTAGCAGCCAAAATTCTCCATTAATTTTTTTGTTTTAGACTGAGTGTATCTATTGTCATGACTACTCCTCAAATTATTGTAGACTTTGAGACTCATGTTGCATGTAGTGGTTGTGTTGGATCGTATTTTTGGATTATTCTCTGAACCCTCCTTTGCTCCTGCCCAGGACTAATAGATGTCTTCTATTCAGGTAGGCAGCAATGAGGAATCAGCTAAAGTTGGTATCTCTGGTCTTAGCTGGTGGTCGCTCCCTTCCACCCCCGTCTCCTTCATTGATTGCCAGCAATGCAAAATGTCTTTCTTCACAATAATAGTGGCAGGTTTTTTATTTTAAAAATTGAATTCCCATGGAAGGAAGAAGTGACTGAAGAACAGTTCCCCCCCACTCCCCCCCCCCAAGGCACTTTAATGATGTCTATTTGTTTAAATTGTTCTGGTACAGCTGGTGAAGCCTACTCATCTGCAATATTACTTCTTAACCTGTGGTCTTATGAATAGCATTCCAAGGTAATTACAAGGTCATGATTGTGGTTCCTGTGTTCTAGAGCAAGAAGAGGGGACGAGACCCTGACTAAATGATTGGCTAGTCTGACATCTATCCTTTCAGATGCCCCAATATTTTGTGAAAAGGGTCCTTTTAAAATGCCCAGTTCCATGAAACTTGTAGCGGCAATGGTAAAACTCCTTGTAATATTTCACAACTGTGTTCGTCTAGGAATTTTTTTTTCACTAGAGGGTCACAGTAGTGTTGCTATCCCAGAATGAGTACAGAACATTCTTCTTTCAGTGGGCACCCTATTGAAGGTTCATTCCTTCCTACTCCCTGATTCAGATGCTACACTTTCTGAGACTCTCAGTATTGTATGTAAAGGTGATATTCCTGTGACTTCATCTACTCTTCAAAATGCTGCAAAGATTTATTCTAAAAAAGCTCACACCACAGATGAATAACAAAATAATTCTTCTACTCATAGATGATAGAGATTAGAAAGACTTTTTAGATAATTTAGCCCAGTAGTTCTCAAACTGTGGGGTGGGACCCCAAAGTGGGTTGGGGTCGCCAGAGCTGACTTTAGATTTGCTGGCTCCCATGGCTGAAACCGACGTCCGAGCCCCGCCGCCCGGGCGGTGGGGCTCAGGTTACAGGCCCCCACCCTCACCCGGGCGGCAGCGCACAGGCTTTGGCGTGGCCCGCTGTAACGGGGCTTGGGTGGGCTCAGGCTTCGGTCCTCCCTTTTGGGTCGTGTAGTAATTTTTGTTGTCCGAAGGGGGGGTGCGGTGCATTTTCATTTTCTTAAAATGAGAATTTCCTGTCCTTGAATGCAAGGTATTAACATCAGTTGAAACAGCTAGTCACTATCCAAGTTTCCCCGTACTGCTCTAACGAAGTTCCTTAGTCGTGGCCTGCAAAACTCCTGCTTTTCTAGTCATGGGTCCTCTTGAGCAGAAATTGTGAAGTGGTCAGATCTGTGATGTGGTTTTGCTTTGTGTACAAATTAAGACTAGGGTAAGAGGCAAAATACTTTTAAAAACTTCTGACGTAACTGGGCTGAGTTTGTACAGTGGTCCAGTATCCTCTTCCCCTCCAACACCTTCCACTGACGGACTCCTGGCTCTTTCTACCCATACTGATGTCATTCCTGGACAGGATCATCTTTCCTTCCTCTGCTCCCTACCACATTGTCCCTGGACAGGCTCTGTTTGTCACTGATTCTGTGCTGCATCTGGCCTTCTCAGACTTCTGGGCTCAAGTCCCAAAGATCCTGTCTTAATCCATGTCTGAATGTACTTAGCACAGTATGCCATCTAGTCTCTCTGTGTTCACTTAAGAACATATGTATGGTTTCCTTTTGTGAATGTGTTCTCCCACCACCACCACCCGCCTCCATCTGATTCTACCCTTTTGTTTAGAACGCTCCATATAAATAGACAAGAAGGAGAGTGATTCAGCTTAAAGGGATACCATCCGTTTAAAAGTCATGTTGTTAATAATGTTACTAAAAACATTATAGATTATTACAGTGACATGATTTTTAAAATCCTGTTTTACTTTACTTTTTGCATATCCTCAGTTTAGACGATGAGTATCAATTAAATGTTTCGCCTTTTCACTGGATCTTCTTGTTTTGTATATTCTCCTCTGTTGCTGGATGAAAGATCCATACAAGTGAGGATAAATATATGCACAGCAAGGGGAGTAAGGGCCTATTGTGCACATATCTGTAAGCAGTTACAGCTAAATAATTGTCCTAATCATAACTGCTGCTGTTGTATCTCTTGCTGCCTCTTTCTGCACAGGAGTTCCCTCCTTCCTTGTTCTCATTTTATCCCTCCCCCACCCCTAGCAATTGAGGTCCCCTCCCC
The DNA here is from genome assembly GCF_011386835.1 of Chrysemys picta bellii. Lineage (NCBI taxonomy): Eukaryota > Metazoa > Chordata > Testudines > Emydidae > Chrysemys > Chrysemys picta. The sequence continues at coordinate 84,636,481 of NC_088791.1, read as the reverse complement.
TCCCAATCCAACTCCACGACCAGCCCATCAGAGCAGTGCGACAAAACAAAATGTCAAAGTGGCTTAGCAGTCCAGCACCCCTGGAAGTTGGTGCTCAGGGGCACCCCTAGAACCAGCCCTGAATATAAGTATCCATCCCACCCACCTGCCCTTGTCCCTTCTCCCTGGCACTGTCTCCTGCTGTTCAGTTCTGTGGAGGGGATTGAGTTTGGGGAGTTCTGCACATGTTGCTCTCCCATCCTTGTTCCTTTCCTGTTTCTGTGAAAGGGACAAGGGATAAAGAAACTCACTGCTTGTTGTCCTAGGTCCTATATTAGGGCTTGATGGGTGGGGTTTCTCCAGGCCCCTGTTGTCCATGCTTCTCACTCTTACGGCTTATTTGGAGGAGGCTGGGGCAACTCCACAGCTTACTTCTACTCCCTGCTCCCATGAGGGAAACTGGAGGCAGAGTCAGGAGGTTGGGAAATGTTTCTTCAGCCTTTACTTCACTTCAGGTAGAGCCTTTACTTTACTTCAGCCTTTACAGACTGGCCTCTGTTTCTTGGTGCTGTTTGCTTTGGCAGAGGTGGATGGTTCCATTCCTCTTCTGATATCAACATTAGTGATTGTGAGAGTTTATTACTTCTTGCTTTGTTGTGGACTGTTCTCCTTACCTTCCTTGCTGAATGTCTTCTGCCTTCTCTCCAAGTCTTGCTGGGGGGGGAGGGGCTGTCTGTTGGATGCTTTCTGTCTTATTGCTTCTGAAGAACCAAAGGACTAGGCTGCCTCCAATATTGCAAGGTGCTCTGGGCCTCTGCAAAGATCTTGGGGAGATAAAACGGACTTCCACAAACCACTCACTCTGCCAAGCTCCCAGCACTCCCCAGTACTGTGCAGACCCCAGATGTAGAAGAATAGCAGCAGCTCTACTGTATTGTCACTGTTAGGATGAGAAAGCACATGAGCTCTCCTCAGAGTGGGAACCATGTGTCATACTCATGCTTGAGATAGGTGAGTGGCAGACACCACTAATTTGGTCGATGGAATGTACCCTCCCTACTTACATGCACATCATATATCATTTGAAAGCTTATTATGGCTACTTTAAGATGACATATGATGTGGAGCTGTCAGGTGGTACTGTTACCATAGAAATAGGGATAAACAGTGACACCATCAACTTGTTAAAATAGCCACTTTGTAATATTTGCATTTTTTTCTTTGTTCAATGATTCTACATATTATTTCAAGACATAAAATTTTATTTCTTTGTGACCTCAAAACATCACAACAACAATCTAAAGGGTAAAACAAAATCTAATAATTTTGTACCGGGGAAAAAAATACTAGGCCATGCAACACCAAATCTTTTAATACATTGCCATTTGGTATCTTTGACCAGTAAGCACCACCTTAAGATGTTGAAATTAACTTTAAGTATAAACTGTAGTCAGTCATGTTGAGGTGTTTCTGCACAAAAAATGACACTTTCTCATTTTGGGTACCATTGTGTCTCCTCGGCTGTTGGCTTACTGCACCACTTGATAGACCCACAACATACTTCATCTAAATGTACATAAAATAAGCTTTCAGATGATAGATGATGTGGGTGTGTGTAGGGTGGGTACACTGAATTCCAAAAATATGGTCCTTTCTGGAGAATTGTTGCACCTCCAAGATGGGAAATGCTAAACTGACCTTCAACAGAACAGTGATTCTGACTGTGTACTGAGTGTTTCCAAATACACAAAGGAAACATACTGAAAAAGAGAAAAATAACATTTTCTCTATTTTTTTTTATATTTGTAGCTACTTGTCATTTGTAAATTTAAAAAATAAATTTCATATGGAAATGTGATTAAATTGACATTTTTAAAAATTTCTCATTGGAATTTTAAAAAACAAAAGAAATTAATTTATTTTGTGGAAATTGTTTCTAAGCTTTTCTAAACTTTGGGCCAAAGTTAAGGCGTGTTCATTTAATAAGTATAAATCCAGTGTTTATTCTCTAACTTGTTTTCAATTTTTCACAGTAAATTATAGGCCCTGATCTTATCTTTGGATCTGGAAATGCAGAGTCAATGAAGTCAATTTAAAATCTGCCAAAATTAAAAATAAATAAATAAATAAAAAGTTTTAATAAAACCAAAGACTAAAAGAAATATCTTCATAAATAATAAAAATGCAAAGATTTTTTTAATCACAATAGTAGTAACAATAGTAGTAACACATACAACTATTAAAGTGAAAGAAATTAGAGGAAAAAAATGTTATTTTCTCCGATTTTAGCTTGTTCAGTTCTTCATTTGTCTTCACTGGGTCTCAGCATGGACACAGGATCTGTACTAGTGGATCCTGATGCAGGATCAGGACCCTAGTAAGATACTGGTATAAATACAAATCCAGTGTAGTGTGCAAATTACATAGAAACTAATATGGGATGTTTTAAAGGTACAATGTATTTGTGTAAAAACCAGCTACCTTGTAAAACTATAATCTGCAGCTCTCTTCATCAATTATTTATTTTGGCATATATAGCTTGCTATATCTATTTCGAAATCGTCTTCACTATTAATTTGGTGCATTATATAGTAAAATAAACAGTGCCTTACCTTGTAAAGTTACTAGCTAACAATTTTAGTAGTAATTTTCTGAACATATTTCTAATTCACAAATTCTGGTTAAAAGAGAGGGAACAAAGGGTAGGAATAAATGGTAAATTCTCAGAATGGAGAGGGGTAACTAGTGGTGTTCCCCAAGGGTCAGTCCTCGGACTGATCCTATTCAACTTATTCATAAATGATCTGGAGAAAGGGGTAAACAGTGAGGTGGCAAAGTTTGCAGATGATACTAAACTGCTAAAGATAGTTAAGTCCAAAGCAGACTGTGAAGAACTTCAAAAAGATCTCACAAAACTAAGTGATTGGGCAACAAAATGGCAAATGAAATTTAATGTGGATAAATGTAAAGTAATGCACATTGGAAAAAATAACCCCAACTATACATACAATATGATAGGGGCTAATTTAGCTACAACAAGTCAGGAAAAAGATCTTGGAGTCATCGTGGATAGTTCTCTGAAAATGTCCATGCAGTGTGCAGAGGTGGTCAAAAAAGAAACAGGATGTTAGGAATCATTAAAAAGGGGATAGAGAATAAGACTGAGGATATATTATTGTCCTTATATAAATCAATGGTACGCCCTCATCTCGAATACTGCGTACAGATGTGGTCTCCTCATCTCAAAAAAGATATACTGGCACTAGAAAAGGTTCAGAAAAGGGCAACTAAAATGATTAAGGGTTTGGAACGGGTCCCATATGAGGAGAGATTAAAGAGGCTAGGACTCTTCAGCTTGGAAAAGAGGAGACTAAGGGGTGATATGATAGAGGTATATAAAATCATGAGTGATGTGGAGAAAGTGGATAAGGCAAAGTTATTTACTTATTCCCATAATACAAGGACTAGGGGTCATCAAATGAAATTAATAGGCAGCAGGTTTAAAACAAATAAAAGGAAGTTCTTCTTCACGCAGCGCACAGTCAACTTGTGGAACTCCTTACCTGAGAAGGTTGTGAAGGCTAGGACTATAACAGAGTTTAAAAGAGAACTGGATAAATTCATGGTGGTTAAGTCCATTAATGGCTATTAGCCAGGACGGGTAAGGAATGGTGTCCCTAGCCTCTGTCTGTCAGAGGATGGAGATGGATGGCAGGAGAGAGATCACTTGATCATTGCCTGTTAGGTTCACTCCCTCTGGGGCACCTGGCATTGGCCACTGTCGGTAGACAGGATACTGAGCTAGATGGACCTTTGGTCTGACCCGGTACGGCCTTTCTTATGTTCTTAAAATGGTGTACAAATTCCTTGATACAATTTTTTTTATATAGGCTACGTAGTAGGAATGGATAAGTGCTAAAATGAGTATTTGCCTTGATTTCAAAACCTAAAATGTGATTTTCTGTCTTTTAAATTCCAGTAAAAAAGACTTCATAAAGCCAAAAGATCATGTGTATACAAGTAAACCATCTGCAATATTTCCCGCATTTTATATATTTCATTTATTTATTTTGCAACTTTTTATTTGTTTTTTGGATTGTAGCAGTGTGCGCAGTAACTCAATTCTACTAATATCCTATGTTTTTTATATAATATAATAATGGAATTCCACTCCCTCCTTTTTTTTTGTACAGGCTTCCTTAAGCCAGATTGATCATTGATAGAATGAAAAAGTTTAAGAGGAGACTTTCCCTAACCTTGCGTGGAAGCCAGACCATTGATGAGTCACTGTCCGAGCTGGCAGAACAAATGACAATTGAAGAAAACAGCAGCAAAGATAACGGTGAGTATGTTCCCTTCCCTCTTCTTTTTAATTAAAAGGATTCTGTCAAACACTAGAGTATTGTTTATAATATTTTAGAAGCTTGATAGATTTTCTTTCCTTTCCATTTTGGCCAACATTAGGACTTTTTACCCTTTTCAGTTTGCACATTGTATAACTTGCCTAATATAACAGGTGAACTGAAATATTTTATCAAAAATTACATAATAATTTTTTTAATGTGCTGAATGTCCCAAATAGCAAGTGGTACAGAGACAATTTTCAGTATATATCTAATTTTAAACCATTTAAATATAATTATTTTTGGTCTCCAGCAATTTTTCAAACTGCTTTAAGTCACTCTGGCTTCTCAGAATAATTATTCAATGATTTGCAGTGTGGTGTTGTAGCCATGTTGGTCCTAGAAGATTAGAGGTGCAAGGTGAATTAAGTAATACCTTTTACTGGACCAGCTTCTGTTGGTGAGAGAGACAAGCTTTTGAGCTCCACAGAGCTCTTCCTCAGGTCTGGGAAAGGTACTCAGAGTGTCACAGCTAAATACAAGGTGGAGCAGATTGTTAACATCAGTGGTAAACACATTCAAGGTGAAGTGGCCCATTAACACCCCTGGAGTCATAGGTAAGGCTACAGTCACGGGTATTTTTAGTAAAAGTCATGGACAGGTCACGGGCAGTAAACAATAATTCACTGTACATGACTGTCCATGACTTGTACTATATACCCCTGACTAAATCTTGGATGCTCTGGGGGTGAGGGGGCGGCCTGGGGTTGCTGAGGGTGCTCTGGGAGGGTGGGGGGGGAGAGAGTGGCCCAGGGGCACCGAGAGTGCTTGGAGGCGGGGGCATGGCAGCATGTGGCCCGGGACCCCTGCTGGTGCTGGGGGGAGTGGGGAGGTTTAGTGGGGCTGGCAGGCTCCCCGCAGCTCCCCAGAAATGGGGACATGTCCTTCAGCTCCTAGGTGGAGTTGTGGCCAGGGGGCTCCGTGTGCTGCCTCTGACCTGAGCGCCGGCCCCGCAGCTCACATTGGCTGGGAACCGAGACTGCCCCAGTAGCGGCTGGTGCGGCTGGCCCAGGGGCTGCCCGAGCTGCTCAGGTGGCCCCTGGTCAGCCGCACTGGCTGCTGCAGAAGTCCTGGAAAGTCCCGGAATCCGTGACCTCCGTGACGGACTCACAGCTTTAGTCGTAGGACAAAAAAAGGGGGTTAGTGAGTTACAGATTGTTGTAATAAGTTGTCAATCCAGTATCTTTATTAAGACCGTGATTTTTAGTGTCCAGCAAAGTTATGAATTTAAGCTCTTGGGCTCTTCTAGTGAAGGTGTGCAGGATGAAGCTTGAGAGTTCAGATATAGAGTGATCGTTATGTGAAAAAGGGATGTCACAGATACCAGAACTCGAGTGGTGCAATTAAAACTGCTGAGTACCATATCTAATCCTCTGTGGGACTACTCCATTGTGCCAGCAGAGCTCCTAGTTATCTGTATATCTCCGAACAGTGCATTCAGGAGCTAGCCAGGTAGGGTTAATGTGATTGAAATGCATGAGCACACCCCCAGGTAGGGAGAAGAATAATTCTCTGATCCTACAAGCATCTTGGCCACTGTGAGGTCTTCACCACTGTAGCCTTTCGTCTGCTCCTAGCTGCTTGCAGTAGTGACCAGAAGAGATTCTTCTGCTTTACTCTGCTATCCCAACCTCTGTGGTTCAAGTACTTCTCTCCAGTGATTAGCTCCACTATCTGCCTCTGCTGACACTCAGTTTTCTCAAGCAGCAGCAGAGTAATTGGTATGATTTTTGTTGGTTTCGTGGCAACTCCAAGTTTCTGAACAGTAACTGTGGAAACTTACAAAATTGTGAAATCTTAATAGCAGCAGAGGCTATACAGACTTTTAGGCCTGTGCACATTACAAAGGGCTCCTCTTTAGGAAAGAGAAACTTTCTGTCCCCCACCCTCCATTTAACCTTGCATTGTGAGCCACTATTCTGCCCCCTCCCCAAAGCAGTTCATACCCAACACTTTGGAAAATTCAGATTTAACTGGTTGAGTTTTTATCTGTCTCTACACAGCAACTTTTTTCTAGCACAATTATTTTTGTGTCCAACTTAGCACTTTGCCTAACCTTTTAAGGGAGTGCATTCTGGGAAATCGTGGGCAGTTATCCCACAGTATCTCACCTGCAGCTGTCTCTGTTAATGACTATGTTTTCTCAGAGCTTTGTATGCTTGTGAAATACTCCATATTGTATACATGAACTTTAAAGGAATACTTTCAGGTTTGTTTGGCAGATGCTTGTCTTACCTTTATGTAATGTTTTGAATGTTGTAACTTTGTACTAATGAAAATCAATGGCTTCATGCCTGAGAACTCATATGAAAATACATCTCTGTGTATGAGCTTCATTTGCCTGCTGAACCTGTGTGCTCTGCTTCTGTATGAAGGCATTTGTAGAATAGATTAAAACAGGACTCCTGCTCACTGAAGCATGCTTTCAGGAGCAGAATTCTCATGTTAATTTCACTTTACAAGCACTTCCAAATGTGAGTAGAGCCAACATGTCTTGTTGGGAAGAAGAAACAAATTGAAACAGAAGGGAAGAAAGAACACTGTGTATGGTAGGCAGTGTGTGGGAAGGAGAAACCATACAGAACAGTTTAAAAAAAAAAGTAAGCAATAGCACAGAAGGGATATGTTAGACTATAATAAAACCATCTTGAATATGTTGTAAAGCACAAGGCATGAGTTACAGAGTATTTAGCCCCGATAAACATCATTATTCAAGATAGCCTATATTCTAGAGCAGTGGTTCTCAAATTTTGTACTAGTGACACACACATAGCAAGCCTCTGAGTGCGACCCCCCCCCCTTATAAATTAAAAACACTTTTTTATATATTTAACACCATTATAAATGCTGGAGGCAAAGTGGGGTTTAGGGTGGAGGCTGACAACTCGCGACCCCCCCCATGTAATAACCTCATGACCCTCTGAGGGGTCCCAACCCCCAGTTTGAGAACCCCTGTTCTAGAGTATGTTGTGTTGATATTTGTTATATTTTAGTTTTATGTTTTTAGCCTTATACTGACATTTTATTTTACATGTGGCAACCATATTAAGACCACAATAAATCTGTGTATAAAAAAGTTATCTTAAAATGAAACAAGACTTTGAAATGTTCATATACCCCTATGTAGGTTCTCCTTGCATACAGAAGGACTCAAAAATAGCAGCTAGGTATTCCCTCTTATACTTAAAATACACCTCTACCCCGATATAACGCAACCCTATATAACACAAATTTGGATATAATGCAGTAAAGCAGCGCTCTGGGGGTGTGGGGCTGCGCACTCTGGCGGATCAAAGCAAGTTCGATATAACGCAGTTTCACCTATAACGCGGTAAGATTTTTTGGCTCCCGAGGACAGCGCTATATCGGGGTAGAGGTGTAATTTGAAATGAAAACAAACTTCTTATAACTTCAAAGGCTGTTGTGGGGATTCTTTTTAGAAGTTAGAAGTCTGAGCTGACTGTTGTTGTGTGAAAGATGCATATAAACATCCATTATTAGTTCCCTCTTAGAGTAGTAATTAGCCATCAAGATCCTGCCGCTGCAAACACTTCTGCATGTACTTAATTTTACAACTGTGAGTAGTAACTGGAGCATTCGGGGTAGTAAAGTTAAACATGCATAAGTATTTGCAGGATCCTGGCCTACGGTCGCACTATTATTGAAAGCAGATAAAATAGTTCAATATGTCAAGCCACTTCCATTAAAAAATTGCTTGTTTTTGTTTAGCATAGGAAATTTTCTGTTATGGAATGACATTCCTCATGAATTGTTACTAAAATATTAGTATTAAGAGATTTGTTGATGTGTTTGTAAGCATGCACTGTGTAGCTGTCTTTAAAAATAAACTAAAAGCCATCTTTGGAACTTCTGGGATAAAATGTTGGCTACAAAATCCTCTTTCTCTCATTAAAGAGCAGATTGTTATACACTTTAAAAATGTTTGCATTAGTTTTCAAGTTTTAATCATTTTTTGTGTTTGACTTTTTCAAATTTTTGCCATTTGCATACTAAGTTAATTGGACTGTAAATAGGTATACTTTTGGTTGTTCCTTTCAATAACTAAATTTTCATTTTTGTGTCATTGGCCAGGAAAGAAATTTCAGCAACAAATGATTATCATATAGCAATAATATATGGCAGGTGACATTGTGTTGTAATAGTCTGAATAAAGATACCTGAAATGGAGTACAGAATTAAAAAATAATTCTAAACCTGATTTTTGACTGAGTTTGTATCAGGAGTAGAATTAGGAAAACAAAACAATCAAATGGCTCCATTCTCTGAAGGGTTAAAGAACAGCAAAAAGTTTGCATTAAAAAAAAAAAAAAGAATACTCAGGACCATGCACTTGAAACAATGTAAAATAATAATCAGAAATAAGCCTGGACCTGGAGTAACTCTCTTGCATTTATACTACATAGCCCCTAATTCAAACAATTTCAAATCTTTTAGATCAGTGTATTAAGCATATTATCAATCACTTTGTTTTTATGGCTTAATTTGTGATATTTCCAGACCTCAGGCAAATTAAGGTCAGCCTTATCTTTAATCATAATCTAACTGGTAGATTTCATTGTACATTTCATTGTATTTAGATTCCTGGACAATATTTGTGGAAAGAGCTTTAAGAAATGCCAGGGTGTGGCAGAAACTGGCAGCATCATTGTCATTTGGCTTTTCCATAGTGAGTGAAAGAAGCCTTGCTTCAGAATAGTGTGCCTGGATCCTTGTCAGTTTCACTCTGTTAGTGTTGGGCAGGTGTTGTGTGCAAGAAGGGCACTGGTCCCTTGAATCCTAGGTCATCCAGGGTCTGATTACTGTTCATGTAGTGCCAAAAACCAGTAGGACCCCAGAAGTACATGACTGGAGCAAGATTGCTAACTTGAATGAGCTGTATGGCTAGTTATCAAAGGGAAGATTGTCACAACGTGGAACCCTGGAGATGGTTGGGTCAAAAGGGAAAAATTGAGAGGGAACATGAAGACCTCTAGGGGAAATGAAAGGGGAAGTGGGGGGGCGGGGGAAATGAGAGGAGGAATAAAAATGGTTAGGCATAGGAGGAGCTCTCCTCGCTCCTTCTGAAATGAAGATAGGTTAGTTTACTAGTGCAAGTTAATTAAACCAAATTCTCAATAGAGGTGGAAGGAGGGCATAGAGAATTGTAGATATGTGCTTGCTAGGTAACATCGAAGTAAATAAAAGCCAGTTTGGGACTGTATATGCAAATACACAATGTCACTGACCATATTGGTGGCAGCCCCTCTGAATACAGCGCTGGTAAGACCACATCTATAGTACTGTATGACATTCTAGGCACTGATATATCAAAAATAAGGTAATACTTACTAACTAGTTGAAGCATATGCATTGAAAACAATAGAGCTCCCACTTTTGAAGGAGCAAAAGGAACATGTGCAGAAGGTAATGAGTATGCCCCAACTGGATGGAAAGACAGAAAATGAGATAGTGGGTGAATCACCAGGAAAAACTAGATTACTGCAGTGGGAGGAGGATTTCTGAGATAGCTGCTCCAAAACTTAAATTCCATGATAGTGGAATCTAGTACTCCTCAGGGCCTTTGGCTTAATCAATGTCATTATAGACTGAAAAGGAACTATTTTTAGTTAGATTTTAGTAATTGAGCTCTCTAACATATGCAACCACTTGCAAGCCCTGATCTTGTAACATGACTTTATTAACATTCTATTTAAGAAAAAAAAGTCCTGCTAGTTTTACAGTGTGATGGGTTGGATCACAGAAACCCCTTGGAGCTGCCAACTGATGTGCCAAGATTACTTCTGCCCCTGCTTTCCTTGCCAGCTTGGGACTCCAGCACCCTGTCTTGCTGAACCAGACACGCCAGTCTGCTCCAACTCAGACCCAGGGTCTGAATCACGTGTCCCAAAGCTACAGACTTAACTGAAAGCAGCTTACAGAAGTGTTCCTGTCTTTAACACTCAGATGCCCAACTCCCGATAGGGTCTAAACCCCAAATAGATCTGTTTTATCCTGTATAAGCTTTATACAGGGTAAACTCATAAATTGTTCGCCCTCTGTAACACTGATAGAGAGATATGCACAGCTGTTTGCCTCCCCGAGGTATTAATGCATACTCTGGGTTAATTAGTAGGTAAAAAATGATTTTATTAAGAACAGAAAGTAGGATTTAAGTGGTTTCAAGTAGTAACAGACAGAATAAAGTGAATTACCATGTAAAATAAAATAAAACACGCCAATCTAAGCCTAATACAGTAATAAAACTGAGTACAGATAAAAACCTCACCAGTTCCAGCAAGCTTCCTTTTACAGACTAGTCTCCTTCTAGTCTGGGTCCAGCAATCACTCACACCCCCTGTAGTTACTGTCCTTTGTTCCAGTTTCTTTCAGGTATCCTTGGGGGTCGAGAGGCTATCCCTTTAGCCAGCTGAAGACCAAATGGAGGGGTCTCCCGGGGGTTTAAATAGATTTTCTTTTGTGGGTGGAGACCCCCTCCTCTCTCCTATGTAAAGTTCAGCTCCAAGATGGAGTTTTGGAGTCACATGGGCAAGCCACATGTCCATGCATGACTCAGTTTTTATCAGTCAAGCCACATTCCTGGGAAGGCTCAGATGTGGATTGGCATCTTCAAGTTCATTGTTGGCTTAAGTGGTTTTTTACTGGGCAGTTAATTTGCACTTTTCTTAAGAAGCTGACCAAATGCTCTACTAGGCTAGTTAAAATCAAGCCAATACACAGCCAGTATTCATAACTTCGAATACAAAAATGATACATGCATACAAATAGGAGTAGATCATAACCTTTACATAGATATATTACATGGCATATGTAGCTTAAAACATATTTCAGTTATGTCACATATACAATCATAAGCATATTCCATAAAGCCTTATGGGGGGCACCATCACAGTTGTAACCTGACATTATCTGCAAACAATAAGGAACCTCTTAATAAATGCTGGAATAACTTCTACTTCTGGAGAGTATATTCTGAGAAATTGTATCCCTTTTAGTTCTGTACTTTCATTCTGTATAGTTAGTGTGTATGTATTTATAAAATCTGAATTTTGAATTTGTATTAAGTAATATCTCTCTTAAATAAATACAAATATTTTCTTGATTTAAACTTGTAATCTGAAGCATGCTTTGTGGGAGTTTGGTATTGGGGTTATTGAAAGTGCCTTTTGTTTGAGATGGCTAAGTCAAACTGATGATTGAAGTAATTCTCAGATAATTGGGGCAAGAAGCTCCCCACAGATGCACATCATATATTGCAGTGTTTCTAGGGGTTACTGCTGGATTTTAAAGGGAAAAAATAGTAATTTGGCCATGTGGACTGCAAATGGAAAGGGAGAATAATAAGGTCTCTTTTGTGTTTGAGCATGTACTGTTAGAAAAAATAGTGTCAACTTGAGAATTGTGGTTTGTAAACAGTATTTATTACTTAGATGTTTAGACAGATTTTCTACTTGGAATGAGTATTTTCCATGTACTTGAGGTTTGCTTTTGCTATACCAATAAGAAAATATGTTCTGACTGCAAGGTGAAAAATCCCTTGAAACTAGAAACCCACTTTCTACATGTGCTGAATTCAACCTAAAGGTGTCTTTGAAATTTGTTAGACTCCCTAATTAAAAAAAAAAACCCCACTGAACTATGGTTCTGTTTTGTCCCTGCATGGAAGAGATCTCTTGTTTTCGGAGTATAATCAGATAGCTGAAAAAATTCCTATCTTCCCTATCTCCCACAAATTGTTTTTTAAACTGTTTTTGTGGTGCTGCTATAAGAGCCACAGTAAACATCATTATAGTGCCATTTTAATCCTTGAGATACAGGAAGTCATCTGCATCCCCGGCAGAACCCTATGGAGGATTCAATTTCCACATTCCCACAAACTCCGAAGGCCCCATGTTTCTGAATACTGGGAACTGGATAGGATTTTTTTCTGGACATTACTATTTAATAAACACCAAATGGATTGGTGAGCAATGAGAGGTATTCCCCAAACTCCTGCTTAGTTACTTTTATATTGTAGTTCTCAATAGCTTGGACACTTAATCTTCAGAATTAAATGACTAAGAAAATTTGTAAGTGGTTTAAAACCTTTGCTGTAGCTGCAAGAGCAATTTACCACTTTTCTATATGTCATGTTATATTATTTCATACAGTGGTGTCAATGCAGAACTTCCTGTAAAAGATAGTGCCTAAATTACAGTGTTTTATGTAGTGTTCACCTCAGATCTCCATGACAATAACAAGTTGGCAACTGTATGTCTTTTCTGGTTGTTCTTAGTCTTAAAAATATGTATAAAATATTTTTGAAATATTTCTGCTATAGGGATAAACACCTGGAATAAACAACTGGCTTTTTTAAGGTGACAGAGTCTTGGAACAACATAATTCAGCATCATACAAGCAATATAATGCAAGACACTTAGTCTAAAATAGTCGAAAGAAATATTCAGCTATCACAAGCTTAGATTTTTTGTACAAGCTTAGATTTTTTGTACTGGTAAGGCTTCAGAAGATAAGAAATTAAAAGTTTCATAACACCAGGCTCTGCATTTGCCTATTTCAATATTACAGGCAGATTATTCCAAATGCTTGGGGTTATAACTCCAAAAGCCAGAGTCTGTATTAGCTGCAGGTAAATAAAAATTAATAGACTGGGTCGAGCAAAGGGCATGTTTGCAGATTGTGTTTGATAGGTGAGCATAAGTTCTTTGTGCCAAATTATGAATAGATTTTATACAATGTGCCTTTGCTTGGAGAGATTTTGCCAATTAAATCAATTGTAGGGTCATATTGATGGATCCTAAGTTCACAGTAAATAGTGACCTGCAGAGTTTTATGTAATATTTCCAGCCTCTGGGGTACTACTGTATGTATGCTGATACAACAGCATACCAAAACAGATAATAGGTACTGTTGAACAATCTGCTTCCTTGCAGACTCATTTAGCTCAGTCATAGATAGTTGAAAACAACAGTTGGTAAAATCTCATTTCATATGATAGAAGATTCCAATTTTTTGCTAGCACAGGTTGAAGCAAATACTCTAAAATTCATATAGTAAAATCTGAAAGCCATCTAGTTCTTTTTCATCAGTTGAGTTGCTTGGTGGTTGAGGTTGGGTTCTGAAGTTTTTATAAGCTAGGTTAACGATGCACCATTAAATATTAATAAATATAATGAAAATATTAAAAAATTTCTTCTTCCTCAAATCCACCAGCTGAATTGACATATGTTGACGGGCGAGGTGCTAAGGCCCTGCATAAAAATGCCAAGCACTTTCTGCAGACTCACTGGCAACCAGATTAGGAGAATTTAGTTATCACCAACCCAGAAGAATAAAAGGACTTTGTGTGCTTTACTAAGGATTTGTCTACACTTATAAAATGCTACAGCAACATAGTTGTGCTGCTGTAGCGCTTCAGTGTAGATGCTGCTTACACCAATGGGAGGGATTCTCTCATTAGCATAGGTAATCAGCCTCCCCAAGAAGTGGAAGCTAGATCAATGGAACAAGTCTTCCATCGACCTGGCTCTATTTACATGGCGGTTTAGGTCGGCTTATCTATGCTGCTTAGGGATACGGATTTTTCACACCCCAGAGCAACATAGTTATGGTGACCTAATTTTCTAGTCTACACCAGGTCTAAGGCAGAGGAGCTAGGGAAAATAGGGGCAGGAACATAGGGGTTCTACAGGGAGCAACTTTAGAAATTGCCAAGATCAGGAGCAAGCTTTGGCTGAAGTTTGCTGTTACTTAAGCTAACAATAAAGGAAAAACAAGGGAGAGGGGGTAAGTTTGGACCTGCTCAGTTTGGGTGTCTGTGTACTGTGTTAGGAGCAGGGTAGGAATATCACATACTTACCGTTGGTTATTTGCTCTCTGAGTCAGAAAAACACAGCCAGATGGAAAATAAAATGTTGGTGCCATTGTAAACCTCAACTATACCCCTCTCCAAAGCTTTCAATGCTCAGTTCAGTGCAACAGCAAGGATGTTGTGGTTTCAGCAACCCCAGACAGAAAAAAATAATCCAAGTTAATTTTAAGACTATGTATTTCATTTCCAAGTGAAGCATTTTTGGACGGGATCAAAAGTAGATAAGAACATGAGTGGAGGAAGCAGTATTAGCATGTAGCTCTTGCCCCTTGCTCTTCAGAGTGGCTTTATAAAAGTTTGACTGGTAATTTGAGGTTTATAACCTTCAGAGGTTAGGGCCCTTTCAGATTCTAGAAAGCAGTCCTCTCCATTTGTAGATTTTTAAATAATCTTTATACTTAAGCTTTTTAGATATATTATACTTGTACCATATGAAACACACAGAACAATGAGTAAGAATAACAATCTGCTTTAAGACCTTTCTTTTACATTTCTCTGCTGATTTTGAAGGTTAATTACACCAGAGTCCAGGGAAAGCCAACTGTAGAAAAATTGTTCCAAGAGGACTAGAAACTTGGATGAGTTACACCACTAAGGTTATGACTCTCTGAATAAATGGGATCAAGAAACTGGTAATCAATTGTAAGCTCTTCAAGCTTTTAACTTATCTGCCTTGGTGTTTGTAAAGCACCTAACACAACAGAGCCCCAACTCTGATTGGAGTTTTTGGGCACTCTTGTGATATAAGTAATGGGTTTTGCATTCTTTTTTCATCTTTTTGAAGCAGTTATATTCAGGCTTTTTTCAGCATATGACATCGTAGAATATTTAAATAGAACTTAATTTTTAACAAGCTATTTGGTAATTTATTTAGCAGAATAACTAGGTCTAATCCTACTACTCTTTCCAAACCCCCTTTAATGAATGCTACTCTTTTGTGCAAAAGCACTGAACACTTACTAGAGTGTGAAATGTGTTTAGTATGGAATGTGCTTACTATTTAGAGTAAATCCTCAAATTGTTACTTCTAAAATATTTGCTTTATCTGTTAATTAGCCAACAAATTAGCTAGGCGTCAGACCTCAGTATTTTTATAGAGCCTGATCCAAAGCTCGTCGAAGTCAATGTCCTTTGAATCAGGCCCATGACTCATGCATGCGTTTGTTGAGGCAGATTGCGGGATCCTCACTGTTGTCCTTTTCTCTTTACCTTTCCTCACTGTCTTTAGTGTTCAATCTCCAAGCCAAAAAAGAAAAAAGGCTGTTATTTCTTTTAATATTGTATTGGAAAAAATTGTATTAGAATAATCAGAGTACAAGAGCAATGAAATTCTAACAAATGTAAAACTAAGCACAGCATCGTGAGTGAGGAATAAATGTTTCAGGCAAAAATCAGTTTCAGAAAGCAATGATTGCATGTGAGCTATTGCATTCTTTTTTCATTAGAAAGGTAATTAAAGGTCTCTTCGCTTTTTTTTTTTTTTTTAACTCTTGTTGAGGCTAAGCCACAAATGCCAAATTCTGACTCGTGATTTTTCTGTGGTCAAAAACCCTTGTGCCTTTTGCAATCATGCCAAGCTTCATGGTTGTAAGGGTGGTTAGCAACATAGATTAATGTCTGAGAGTTGCTTTCCAATTAGATAAGCAGTGTCAGGTTTTCTTCCCAATATTTAGGGTTTTTGTAAGGTTTCACTCTTCTCATATTTCTTAGGGTATAAGTAGAGCCCTACCAGATTCACAGCTGTGAAAAACGTGTCACGGACCACGCAATCAGGTTTTTTGTGTACTTTTGCCCTACACTATACAGATTTCTTGGGGGAGACCAGCGTTTCTCAAACTGGGGGTCCAGATTCAAAAGGAGGTCATGGGGCAGGGTCACAAGGTTATTGTACAGGGGTCACGGTATTGTCACTCTTTCTTCTGCACTGCCTTCAGAGCTGGGTGGCCAGAGAGCAACAGCTGCTCTGGCCACCCAGCTCACCAGCAGCAGCACAGAAGTAAAGGTGGCAATACTAAACCATGTCATCCTTACTTCTGCGCTACTACTAGTGGTGGCGCTGCCTTCAGAGCTGGGTAGGGTTACCATTTTTTAAAATAACAAAAAGGACACTCCAAGGGGCCCTGCCCCCGCCCCAACTCTGCTCCCTTCCGCACCCCGGCCCCACCCCAACTCCACCCCTTTCCGAAAGTCCCTGCCCCAACTCTGCCTCCAGCTTGGCTCGGGCCCCGGGACATGGGCACCGGCCCCAGCCGGGCGGCTCCGGCTGAGCACGCTGGCCCTGGCCAAGCGGCTCCAGCCCCGGCGACTCCAGCTCAGATCGGGCACCGGCCTGTCCGGCCCCGGCCCCAGCGGCTCCAGCTCCGGCCCCAGCACGGATCCAAGCCCCACGACCCCTCCCTATTTTCCCGGACATGTCCGGCTTTTTGGAATTTCCCCCCGGACAGGGATTTGACGACCAAAAAGCCAGACATGTCCGGGAAAATCCGGACGTATGGTGGCCGGAGAGCGGCAGCTGCTGGCCGGGAGCCCAGCTCTGAAGGCAGCACTGCCACCAGCAGTAAGGGTGGCAATACCGTGATCTCCCACAGTAACCTTTGGGACTCTCCCACAACTCCCTCTTGGATTAGGCCCCCACAGTTACAACACCCTGAAATTTCAGATTTAAATATCTGAAATCCTGAAATTTACGATTTTTGAAATCCCATGACCATGAAATTGACCAAAATGGACCATGAATTTGGTAGGGCTCTAGGTATAAGATAAGAATAACAAAAAGAAAAGCTAGAAGGATGGGGAGGTACCAAAGTGTATGTCTGCTGCAGCTAGGACTAGGAGCATGCTTTGCAGCATGGGTAGACAGATGTGCTAGCTCTGCTGGAGTTAGCATGCTAAAAATAGCAGCATATCCAGCGAAGCACAGGTGGCGGCTCAGGCTAGCCATCTGAGTACATACCCAAGGTCTCTAGGTAGGGCTGTACTCAGGTGGATAGCCTGATCTCCCACCTATGCTACACACAGGCTACGCTGATATTTTTAGCGCTCTAGCGTGAGCAGAATTAGTGCATGTCTGTCTATCTGCTCTCGGAAGCATGCTTCCAGCTGTGGTGTAGACATATCCATAGACAGCATTCTCCCATATTGATCTATTGTGGTTGTTATTTCTCTCTCCTGAAAATCCTCTTTTCCATCAGGCTTAGAACTGGCTGGGATTTTCAGCATTTTTCAAGTGTCAAAGACAGATAATAGTTCCTCCTCCCCCAATACAGTGTTTGTCTGTGCCCTCTAAAGGGATGCAAAGTGAACTGCACTGACATTATGCCCGTCTGCTTCCGTGCTCGAAGGCAGAGGTTTCTTCAGCAGCTCTCTAAGTTTTTTTGAGGACTTTTGACATAGTTTCCTTCCACCTCTCCCTCTAGCTTTGTCCCTAAACTATGGGACAAGCTATGTCTCTTTGGAATGAAGATGGGGACTCAGCCTAGCATAGGGTGACCAGACAGCAAATGTGAAAAATCGGGACGAGGGTGGGGGGTAATAGGAGCCTATATAAGAAAAAGACCCAAAAATCGGGACTGTCCCTATAAAATCAGGACATCTGGTCACCCTAGCCTAGCATAAGTTTCTGAGCTGCTTATGCAGCTAAGCAGGGCCCAGCTGGCAACATCAAAGTGTTCCTGTTCCCACATTTGCTTTCATATGCTCTTGTTTTCCTCAGCCTAGTTCATTCTTTCTCTGCTTCTGCTGCTTCTGCAGCCAGCAAGCCTCAGGTCAGTCAGCAAAGAACTAAATTTGCGCATGTGGCATTCCCACAAAGTGCCATGGTGTCTAGCTCCTACTGCTAAGAATATTCCTGGGAGGGCCTTAGCACTAGTGCCTTTCGCCCTCTTTCTGACCTCACTCTTTTGTATCTACTCTAAGTAGTTTTTATTGACCCCCCAAATGGTTAAAAACCAAATTATTTTTTTGCTATATTATAGTGTAACTACTTCACTTGCACTATGGAGCTTTACTACCCCTTTTGAAGCATCTTGAATTGGCTACTGTTTGAGACAAGATTTGGACTAGATGGGCTGTTGGTCCATTTTGATATGGCAGTTGTTATATTTGTATGAGACATCTAAATCAACTAATTATGTACTTCAGGTGGAAATCCTATTAAGATAGGATTTTTGTTATTGAATCCACAGTTACTGCTATGCATCAGCAACTCAATAGTGATGTTAATAATATACCAACAATTCAGTTTTTAGTTTGATAGGTATAGACTGGCAGAATTCATAGTTTCTTAAGTTGCCAGTGTATGTTTTAAAATTCCATTGAATTTCGATAGTATTGCTTGTAAATTTGGTATTCCCAGTTGATGATTTTCTTAAATATAGGCAGGGGGTAAAGTTGAGACTGTAGATTAATCCTGATTTTTAAACAACTTATGGAGTAGCTTATATACAGTAGTTTGGCATAGGCAGCATGACACATTTGTGGAGACAGTGGAGTGTTAATGCAGCAGTTCTCAACCAGGGGCCTGGGGGGTGGTCATGAGCAGGTTTCAGAGGGTCTGCCAAAATAAATCAGAGAGCAGGGCTGGCATTAGACTCGCTGGAGCCCGGGGCAGAAAGCTGAAGCCTAAGCCCTGCTACCTGGGGCTGAAAGCCGAAGCCTGAGCAATTCAGCTTTGCGGGTCCTTTGTGGGGCCCCGGGGCAGTTGCCCTGCTTACTACCCCCCTAACGCAGGGCTTGGCTTTTAATCTACTAGATATGCAGAAAAACAGTTGTTGTGGCACAAGTGGGCTGTAGAATTTTTATAGCATGTTGGAGGGGCCTCAGAAAGAAGAAGTTTGAGAATCCCTGTGTTAATAGATATGTAATTACATTGAAATATATGTATGTTCTGAAGTAGTTCAGCAATACGCTTTAGTGGCTATTTATTCAAGGAACACTTAATAAACAATGTCACCTTTTTGGGAAAGAACCACCAGTGTGTTCATTAGCTGTAAATATTCAGTGCTATGTAAATTGTACAGATTCTATTTCATATTATGTCAATAATAGTTGACATTAGTGAGAATGCAGGAGTGTGAGACCCTCAACAAGATAATCCAAGTAAGATGGGATGGCAGCTATATTTATATCCAAGTTAAGGTTCAAGGTGATGGAATCCTATACTTCTGATATACACCTTTGGGTTCCAAGCTTGAAACACTCTTTGAGGAGAAATAGTGTTAAGTCTGCACCATGTGTATCAGCAGTTAAAAAAGCAAATATGTTTATATTCATTAAAAAGAGAAAAAAATTATAAATATTATCCTAGGTAATATATTTAGGTGTAATGGCCAATTTCCTTTTAACTCTGAAATTCCTTGTCATATGCAAAAAGCACCAGATACTGTACAACTTACTGTAGTTCTTTTCAGTGTTAAACAGTTCTGCAAAATTCGGCATTCTCCTCCCCAGAGCCCAGCCATGGCCACCCCAGCCCAGACACCTATCCCCAGAAGGATAAACAGCCTGCTGCTGGGTCCCAGGCTTGTGTGGAGTTTCCTGGGTGAGCTGCCTTTTCTTCAGGGTGTGCGGGGAACTGCAGCTGCTAGAAACTCTCTACTTCTTCTCTCCCTGGAATTATTAATTTGAACAGGAGAAGAATAAAGGGGATTTGATGAAGTATCCAAAGTAACAGAGAAAATAATGAAAAATGACCAGCTGCAACTAGGAGGGACACATTGTATCCTCTTGGGATACTGCCCCAAAGTGAATTGTTAAATTTTGGGAGAGTTTATGCAAATTGGAATCATTGATGGGTCCCATCACAAGAGTAATCCCATTAATGTAATTGGGACTAATCAGGTATTTAAAATTAAGTACATGTGTAAGTGCTTTGCTGAATTGGAGCCATAAAAAGTAACAAAAAGCTAGCGGGAGCAATGATCATCCCTCATTATGGAAGTTTTTTTGTTTCTACTGTAAGCTTCCCAGCATGGTGCTGTTTAGAATGTGTCTAAGATAAACCATCAGTTTGACCTAAGTGTGCTACGTATTTTATTTTACTTCTCTGCATAGCTGTCTTCTTGGATGTTTACAAAGCACTTTTCATTCTTTGTGAGGATAGTGTTGAAATTTCAGTGGCAAACTGTTAAAGGAACAATTGGAAGATAACATCAGTTCAAAGATCAAGAGAGTTGAATTTGATTGAGAGAATTTTAAAGTAAACTGTAACATTAACCCGAGCAGAGATTAGTGACTGGGCCCATGTGCCAGTGCCATAATATATAGCACCAAGAATGAGTACAGTGTCACTTTACTTCTGGAAGGTAGATTTTTTTTTAATGGAATTGTAAAATAAAAAAACACCCTTTTATATTAAAACAGTGTAAAAATGCACCATCCAGGGTACACAATAGCAAGAATCAGTGAACAATTTGATATAATAAATTACTTACTTATCAAACACAAATATGATGAACAAGAAAAGGGATTAAACGCAGCCTGCAATGCATCACCAACAAAAATGCATTGAGATCACGTCTCTCTTCCACACACCTTGAACTTTATTCAGTCAGAGTTTAAGAATCCTCCAAAAATAACACCCTTAAAGTGAACGGAGATATCACAACCTACAGTATAAAAATGAAGTTTTTATAAGACACGCTATGGGATCCAGGGACAGATGGAATTGAATTTTATCTTGAGAAATTAGTCTCTTTAAACTTCATATTTTATTAACACAAAATAAATTAAATAGATAATTGTGAACAGCCTTTTGAACTGTATTCCAATAACAGAGCTTCCTTTAGAGTCCTCTTTTTAAATACACCAGCAATTAGAAATATTGTAAGAAACCTCAAAATAATAGACAGCATAGAATAACATAAAAAATTGTATCTTGTACATGCACAGCCCAGCATTATGTAAGCTTGTTTAAATGTAATAAAATTACCTTTTCCCAGTCCCCAAAATAATCAATATATTATTTTATTATGAAGGGGGATAATGGTAGGGCATTCTCTTTTAGGCAGAAATAAAATGAATACTTATTAGAATTAAAAAAAGATCTTTAATGCACTATTTATATTATTTTATCTTCAATATAGATATGCTAATAAATAAAAGGTAAGTCTTGCAATCTTAATTTCACTAGCTATGAGCACTTAGTAATTTTTATCATGCAGCAGTGCATTAACCTGTTATTGAATTGTAGAATGGACCAAACAATCTAGGGTAATACTCATAACAGTATGCGTCTAACGTTTTTGGTGAATTTATTTTTTTATTTATCCAAGCTGCTCCTTGGCCATTAATGTGTACTGAACCTATTTTTGTCTTTAGATTTTAAGTTTTTTGGCAAGGACCTTTTGTTCTTTTATTTTTATTACTTTATGTATTTTTTCAGCGGTATAATATCATGTAAATCTATCCAAAGGACAGTCGGAAATTCTGAAATAACCTTATTCATCTATCATAGAAGTTCATCCCACTAGTGACTATAAAAACACAATCCTTTCTCGTTCGTTTTCATAGTGTTCTTTCTGGTCGTCTTTATGCAATACATGGTCCACACACACAAAAAAATGTACTTCAGCAGTTTATGAAGTTTATGATAAGACAATACATATAGAAGGAAATGGTTTTCAGATGTTCACAAAAATTATTAATTTAGATCTATTAAAAATACCTTTTAAAACTCTACACACCTGTACAACTATAATTCAAACAAAAGTATCATACCCTTAATACGAAGGACTTCACAAATCTACTAACAGTATCTAACATTTAAAAACTCACCATAAATAAAACTCATAACCAGTCAGTGTCAGTCTAAATCCCTCAGATCATCTCAGGCAGCAAACTACACCTTTAACCCGATAGAACACGACCCGATATAACATGAATCCGGATGTAAAGCAGCGGGGAGCCCCGGGGCCTTTAAAGCGCCACCTGAGCCCCGCTGCTTTACCGTGTTATATCCGAATTCGTGTGGAGCCCCGGGCCCTTTAAATCACCGCCTGAGCCCGGCTGCCAGAGCTCCGGTGCTGATTTAAAGGGCCCGGGGCTCCTCGCAGCGGCTGGCGCACCGGGCCCTTTAAATCACCGCCGGGGAAGCCGGTCCAGTCTGGCACGGCGTACCGGCTTTTGCCTGTACACCCTACTGGACTGAACCCGATACAACGCGGTCTCACCTATAAGGCGGTCAGTTTTTTTGGCTCCTGAGGACCGCGTTATATCAGGGTAGAGGTGTATTATTAAGCTACCATTTGGATTTTCATAGTTAGCTTTATTATTTGTTAAGCAGTGACACTGAGATCAGAATTATACAAGGCCCAGATGTCTGGTTCCAGACTGAGGATTTTACTGTCTAAAAGATGGACAAAGATCAAATAAGAACTTAACAGGAGACTTGGAGGGTGAAGATAACTTAGATCATTTTTTAAAATAAATTAAGGAAGTGATGGCATTATAATCATGTGGGTCAACATTTCTAGGACTTGGAAAAGAAGTAGATTTTCAGTATAAATTTGAATGAAAAGCTGGATTGAGTGCCTGTTGCAGGTCATTCCGGGCATAAGGAATAACAATGGGAGAAGGTACAAAGATATGAATGAGGGAATTTTGAGCTTGGTGAGGCTGGCATCACTTGTGGATCCAAAGGGCTAATGTAGCATCTAATTAGAAACAAGAATAAAGATTTAGTTGGGACAGAGATGTGCAGAACCTTGAAGATGAGGACTCAGATTACGTCACAAACACATGTACAGCATATTCTCCGACAAGTATCTATTTATGAAAGATGCTAATTGAGGAAAACTGCAGGAAGGTTTGCAGCAGTGCAGGCCTGTCTTTTCACATTCTGTTCACTGTCTAAATTATTTATTTGGACAGTTTTTTCCTAAAGCAGCTGACTGAAAGTGATTTTGTGCTTCTATACTATTCGTGTGGAAAGGCAACTACTTCTTAATTTCATTTTTTTTTTTTAATTTATAAGTACATGCTTGGGCAGCTATGTCCATGTGCTTCTTTCTCACTCCCCTTAAACCTATCATAATCAGATGGCCAAAAGTTTTTACCTCCAAGACATTGATTTAATTTAGTTGCTGGATTTTTGCTGTAATATTATTTTGGTTTGCCTTTGAAACTCTGCTCTCCATAAAATACATACTCATGGCTAAATCCCTTCAGAGAGAGAGTGTATCTGTGTTTCCCAACAACAAGGTTCTCAGTTCCCTTCAGAACCAACATAAGAATCAGCTTCTGGCATAATGGAAAATAGCATCGCAGATTGTGCCCTATCCCAGAAGACGTGTGAACCTTTGTGATGGACATATTTGCCATAGGTGCAGGGAAGAAAGATTTCACAAATTGCATTCAAGCTTCAGTTTCCTATTTGGCAGCACAGTTATCTAGTTCCTGAGTGATTATGCTGTGGTAGAGTTCTTTGATCTAATTTGTTCTTGTTAATAACATACGTGTAACTGCAAGAAAAGTACCAGTTAGGGAAAAAGAAAGTTGATAGAATCTATAAAGAGACCAACAGTGTACTTAACTCGAGTACATAGGTGCTATTCATCTCTCCAACATTTAAGTATGCATTGCTGTGTGCAATATGTTATGAAGAAACATCTAATTTTATAAATCTTAGGGTATTTTATATTAGAGGGCAGGAGTGTGCCCTGTGTAGTAAAGATTATATCCATGTATGTTTGTTCCATGATTAATGCATTACTATATTACTGGGGAAAAGTGTTTAAATTGACAATATTTCTCCATTAATTTGGTAAATTAATTGAGTTGTCCGGTGTTGTTGTTATCTGTTGTATGATGATATTGTGAATGATTATTATAAGATATATACAAGGGAATAGAGTTGAGGTTGCTGAGGGAACTGTAACTCCTCCCTGACTTTTGTCTGATTGCAATATCAAATATAACATTGTTGAAATAATTTTGTACACTTCTTTTCCTTGTATTTTTTAGAGAAAATTAAGGTTGAAAGTATGTGTAAATAATTTAAGGATAACAATACTTACAAGAACAGTCTTTTTACTGTGAGTAAATGCTGTGTTTGGTTCTGATCTTCCCATCTGAAAAGCCAAAATAAGTCTGACATTCCTGTTACATATTCTGATGTTATAATGTAAGTGGTTAATAGACTTAATTGTGGCATTGCTACTGTGGTCTGAGAGTGGTTTGGTAGACTTTCAGCTAAAGCTTACAGTAAATCCTCGATTTCAAATCTACTAAGAGGAGAGGGGCTGATAAGCCTCTGAAGGCTCGCTGGTGAATTTGCAGGAGCCGCTCTATGTTTTTTGCCGCCCCAAGCACGGCAGTCAGGCAGCTTTTGGCGGCGCGGTCCGTTGGTCATGCAGATTCGGTGGCATGCCTGCGGGAGGTCCGCCGGTGTCGCGCCTTCGGCATCCCCGCTGCCGAATTGCCACCGAAACCGTGGCACCGGCGGACCTCCCGCAGGCATGCCGCTGAGGGCAGCCTGACGTCTGCCCTCATAGCGACCGGCAGGCCGCTTCCCTGCCACCCCAGGCACGCGCTTGCTGGAATTTGCCCCTCATGCAAACTAGAAGTTGCAAGGTTCATATAAACATGATGGTGAAGATGAAGCCATTGCTAAGTAAGCTTAAAGGAAATAAATATCTATGCAAACTTTAAATGGGTATCTTCTGGTCTGAAATCTGCTTTTGATGCTTGGAATTTTTGGTTTTATGGTTTTTGTGGCGAGTGTTTTTTGTGGAAAACCTACAGTTGTTAAAGAATTGACCCAACTTCAGATGTTGTGGATCTTCATGCAAGCTCTGGAGTGTTTAACATTTTTTTGTCTGTAATAGTTTTCCAGTAAGGGAATTCCAGTAATACTGTCTTCTCCAACTATCTTCAATACTGAAAAAGTAAAACATCCAGTGAGTGGAGATTATCTGCATAGTAACAATTTTCTCTTCTTTTTCTTCTGACATGTTCCTGAATCTCTCACTTGTTCATCGGGATGAACATTTGGGCCTTGTGAATTATAGAGCCTATTGTGAAGAATGGCAGGCCTCCGACGTCTCACAGTATGCACTCATTTCTTCACCAATACACGGGATCTTTCAAGAAGCCCCCTTTACGGAGACCACATAGCGTTATAGGAGGCAGCCTTGGCTCTTTCATGGCAATGCCTAGGAATGGAAGCAGATTAGGTAATTTACTATTTTGGTCATTTATATATTAAGATATCCATATTGTTCTTCACAGCAGATACAGTTCTTATACTTTAATTCTAAAGCTGTTCTGGGAATGCAAAAGTATTGCTAAGGTTGTCATAGAAACAAGACTTTAAATTGTTGAATGTCTCATTTAAGATTTTAAAGAAGACAATTGAAAAAAAGAGCATACAGGGTGTTATTTCACGGAAATCGCCCACGTATCCCTTTAATGACATGTGTAACAGTTACAAAACATTATCTATTTTAGTGATGTCTAAGGTACCTATGACCACAGTATTTAAAAACTTACAGAAGGTACATTAATTGAATATGCCAGAAATTATGGGTTCTTTGGCTATTTGGGTTGGGAAAAAATGTGGTATGTGTTTAACTTTTAAGAAATCTAAGCAAAGAACTGTCAGTTAATTCTTTTAATCATAATCACAGTTTGTGTAAATCTTTTTGTTGTGATCTCAGCAGTTTTTGTGTTCTTACTCTTTGGGGCAAATAATGATTTTTTAAAAAATTTGTTCAGTGGTTTGTTATATTGCTGGCCCTAGGCCACCATTAATTTCGCACACTGGCAAAAAAAAGCCAATTGCTATGAGCACTTTGTAATAATTTAAATTATTTTTATTGTGTTCTTAGTTGGTACTAGGGCTGTTGATTAATCGCAGTTAACTCACACGATTAACTAAAAAAACTGTTAATACAATACAATAGAATATTAATTGAAATGTATTAAATATTTTGGATTTTTCTACATTTTCAAATATATTGATTTCTATTACAACACAGAATACAAAGTGTACAGTGCTCACTTTATATTATTTTTGATTAAAAATATTTGTGCTGTAAAAATGATAAACAAGAAATAGTATTTTTCAATTTACCTCATACAAGTACTGTAGTACAAGTAATACATACAAGCGATCTCTTTATCGTGAAAGTACAACTTACAAATGTAGATGTTTGTTTGTTTGTTACATAACTGCACTCAAAAATAAAACGATGCAAAACTTTAGCGCCTACAAGTCCACTCAGTCCTACTTCTTGTTCAGCCAATCGCTAAGACAAACAAGTTTGTTTACATTTATGAGAGATACTGCTGCCTGCTTCTTATCTGGCATGTAACTACCTTGCGACGCTGGCTACAACGGTGCCATGTGAATGCCTGTTCTCACTTTCAGGTGACATTGTAAATTAGAAGTGGGCAGCATTATCCCCTGCAAACTGTAACCAAACTTGTTTGTCTGAGCGATTGACTGACCAAGCAATAGGACTGAGTGGACTTGTAGGCTCTAAAGTTGTACATTGTTTTATTTTTGAATGCAGTTATTTTTTGGACATATATTTACATTTGTAAGTTCAACTTTCATGATAGAGATTGCACTACAGTACTTGTATTAGGTGAATTGAAAAATACTATTTCTTTTGTTTTTTACAGTGCAAATATTTGTAATCAAAAATAAATATTAAGTGAGCACTGAACACTTTTTGTATTCTGTGTTGTAATTGAAATCAATATATTTGAAAATGGAGAAAACATCCAAAAATATTTAAATAAATGGTATTCTATTATTAACAGTGCGATTAATTGTGATTAATTTTTTTAATCACATGATTAATCGCAGTTAATTTTTTTAATCGCTTGACAGCACTGGTTGGTACTAGAAAAAAAGGATCAATTGAGAATTAATGCAAATTTTATGAATTTTTTTGCGCTTCTCCTTTCACTTCTGATCCTAGTGCCAAATGAAAGTGGTATTCAGGCAGGTTCCTCCAAGGCTAGAACTGTGCATCTTTGAGACTAGAGCAGAACCATCTGTATTTTACTGTGTTCTGTAATATTAACTGTTCCCTTTCAGCCTTACCTTTCTGCTCTCTGCCTCTCCCTCCTAACCACACAGTACAGAGTGTTTCTGCCTCTGACTGTGGAACTGTGCAGCTGGTCCCATCATAGGGAAGAGTAGGATTTCCCTCCTCTGCACAGTCTTCAGGGATCACTTCCTGATGTAGTCTGAGGGCGTCAAATGCCCATACTTTTTGCATAGCTAGGCTTTGCTTGAGCTGAATGAGGAGCAGCCCCATGCATCTCATGGAAAGGCAGAGTGTAAATATTTAATTCTATGTAGATAATTCATTTGTGTGGATAGATGCAAAGAAGTCAACTGGTTTGTCAGATGTAACATTTAAATTCTGTACAATAATAGGATTAATGTACATTTTTGGATATTGTACTTTTTTATGAAAAAATACTTATTTCTAAAATTGTAGGTTTTCTCTATACATGAGTTGTGAGGAAATACCTGATTCTTCAGACTTTCACTACAAATGTTTAACTAAATCATTAGTTGCATAAGAGAAAATACTTCATGAACATTTATCTTAGAACAGCTATTTTCTAGCCGAAAAGTTGTAGTAGTATTGTGGGGGAATGTGTGTCATTGGCTTTATTTTTGAGGTGGCTGTTAACTTTTCTATATTAAAGTGGAATTCAAAATCTGAGAATCTTAAACTCTGGGCATTATTTTTTGCATTGTGTTGAAGTAAAACTTGTCTGTATTTTCATAGCTACAGCATGGTGGATATGACAAGTAGGAGCTAGAAGAAGATGCTGGGTACCAATTTTTTTCTCCAAAATAAGAGCTCTTTAGACCTAACCAGCAGCTACATAATTATCTTCTTGAAATAACACATGCAAGACAATTTTCAGAGCAGTTATTGCTTCTTTACATGTAAAGTGATGCTGCGAATACATCAGTTAACATGTTAATCTTGCATTCTGTAATTAGCACTTCATGGACCTTTGAGTAACTTATTTTTAGTTATCTCTATCTCCTACAATTTGCTGTCTCCTTTTATCTCTGTCCCTCCATACCTGGGTTCTTTGGAAGTTTTTTTTTCTTTCTTTCTGAGATTAACTCCCCCACCCCCACCCCCATTTCACGAATCAGTGAAAGTTTAAATTAATTACATGCTAGCTGGCAGCATGTCCCAGGATTAGTGTAACTGCGCCTGCTCTTTCTTGTCTTTTCTTTGTCTTTCCATCCTTTTCTGCTGCCATATTGGATGATCATAGTTCAGTGGGATAGTGACATCCTCGTCATTGGAAGTGTGATATCAGAAATGAATCATGCAAACACACGCACCCTTCATCTTTTACTTCTCCTTATCCTTCCCTTTTTTCCACTTCTTCTCTTCATTTGTTCCTCTTTCCCACTAGTGGGATAATAACATTAGGAGGAAAATCATCCGTGGAACAGTCCAGCACAAAACAGTAGCCTTTAAGGAAATGTTGACTTGATTAAAAAAAAAAAATGTACTGGAATTCTACATCCACAGGTTGTTTGCTTTTGAATGATACCATTCACATAAAAATTGTTGGCGAAACATTGGTGGGTTTTTTCCCCTTGGAGTACATGAATTCAGACTGCAGTGTTAGGGTTGCAGACGTAGTAAGATAATTTTTTTGTAAACAGCTTGTTCCCTTTTGAAGCTTTTCTGTTGGTCTTAGGTTTTATTAAACCTTATTTTTTTCTGAACCTAAATCTGACTAGGAAGTGTCATTTTATTCATAGTCTCATAGACTTTATCTTCGTAATGTATTAAAATGTTTGTGGCCATTTTGATTTGATGTTTGTCTTTCAAATCATATGAGGTTTATAAATGGTGAAGACTCCTACATCTTTGCCATCTTGCATTGGCATGGATTATGGGAATTCTTCGAGCGCTTGCTCATGTCAATTTCATTCTATATGTGTGCATGCCCGCGTGCGCGGTCGTCAGAGATTTTTGCCTTAGCACAGGGGTGGCCAACCTGTGGCTCCGGAGCCACATGCGGCTTTTCAGAAGTTAATATGCAGCTCCTTGTATAGGCACCGACTCCAGGGCTGGAGCTACAGGCACCAACTTTCCAATATGCCAGCGGGTGCTCACTGCTCAACCCCTGGCTCTGCCCCTTCCCGTGCCCTCCCCTGAGCCTGCCACGCCCTCGCTCCTTCCCCTCCCCGCAGAGTCTCCTGCACACCACGAAACAGCTGATCAGGAAGAGTGGGGAGGGAGAGGAAAGCGCTGATTAGCGGGGTTGCCAGTGGGCGGGAGGCGCTGGGAGTGGGGGCGGGGGAGCTGATGGGCTGCTGACGTATTACTGTGGCTCTTTGGCAATGTACATTGGTAAATTCTGGCTCCTTTTCAGGCTCAGGTATCCGTAGGGTAGGCTGTGGCGCCCCCTTGAGTGCCGTGCTCATGCATCGCTATATCAGGCATCACCAGTCCGACGCCCTCTCAGTTCCTTCTTACCGCCCACTGTGGTTAGTCGGAGCACCTTTCCTTGCATAGCATGGGCTAGCGGTTTTGTCCCTTCTGACTTAGTGTTAAGTAGTTGTTAAGCGTGGTTAGAAGTTAGAGTCCCAGTGGGGACTTTGCCCCAGGTGGGTCTGCCCTGGTCTCCGGGGTTTACAGTCCACGCAGGGCTTAACAGGACTATGCCTGTAAGTGACCCCCACAGCAGCTGCTTCAAGTGTTGGGGGGAATCGCATGTGAAGGACAAGTGTCGTATTTGTAAACATTTTCACCCTTATTGGAGTGTGTGTGGCACCGCTGATTTGCCGCCACCTTGGAGCAACAGTTGATGGCACTGGCGGTCAGGGTAGAGGAGACAATGCCCACCCCAAAAACCACTTCTCCTATGTGGGGAAGGTGTGCTCAAGAGCAACGCCCCAGTCAACTCCCTGGATCCACCTTGTTCTTTCCTTGACTGTCTTCATCCCTACCATTTGGCCTGGTTGCCAGTCACCTCAGTCTGCTGGGTGCTGGACATAGTATCTCAGGGCTATACTCTGCAACCCCTTGTTCAAAAGGTCAAGAACCTCCTGCACCTGGGGGTAGTGGAGGAGGTCCCTCGGGACATGAAAGGAAAGGGAGAGGTTCTATTCCCGCTACTTCCTAATCTTGAAAGACCCATTCTGGACCTGCGTTGCCTCAACAAGTCTCTCAGAAAGTTGAAGTTTCGCATGATTTCCCTGGCCTCCATCATCTCTTCCCTGGATCCAGGAGACTGGTATGCCACTCTCGACTTCAAGGATGCTTATTTCCATATTTCAAGGTCACAGGCGTTTCCTCCATTTCATAGAGGGCGGACGCCATTTTCAATTCATGGTGCTGCCCTTTGTGCAGCGGAACCTCGATCTGGTGCATTCCACCTTTCGCGATCTGGGCCTGTTAATAAACGAGAAAAAATCCACCTTAATGCTGGGCCAGCAAATAGATTTCATTGGGGCAGTTCTAGACTCCACGTGAGCCAGAGCCTTCCAAAAGTGCATTTTCAGGCCATGTTGGACCTGTTCTCCCATGTGAAGAACCACCTGCTCACCACGGCTCACACCTGCTCACATGTACATACATGGTCAGTCATGCCCAGCTCCATCTCCAGCCTCTGCAAGCATGGCTGGTGTCGGTCTACATACCCAACAGGCACGACCTAGACCGGGTAGTCAGGATGCCGGATCACATCCGGTCATCCCTGGATTGTTGGTTGGACCCTGGGTCAGTATTGGATGTAGTTCCCGCCCTGGCCCCATCGCTGACCCTGGTCTCCAATCTTCAGACCTGGGCTGGGGAGCCCACCTTGGCAAGTTGAGCACCCAGGGCCGCTGGCTGTAGGACAGTTTGGCCCTCCATATCAAGGTCAGGGAGCTTAGAGCGATTCACCTGGCCTGCCAGGCTTTCTTGTCCACCTGAAGGGCAACGTGGTGCAGATCCTGTTGGACAATGTCTCCATGATGTATTACATCAACAGGCGGGGCGGAGCCAGGTCGTCAGCCCTTTGCCAAGAAGCTCTCCGCCTTTGGGATTTTTGTGTGTGGCATGCTATTCATCTGGTAACTGCAGACTGCCCGAAACCAGGAATGTCTTAGCAGATCATCTCAGCAGGACCTTCTCGTCTTGCCACAAGTGGTCGCTCCATCCAGAGGTGGTCAGCATAATCTTCTAGTGGTGGGGGACTCCCCAGATGGACCTGTTCACATCCAGGCAGGACAGGAAATGCCACGTGTTCTGTTCGATCTGGGAAATGGACAGGGGCTCACTATCAGACGTGTTTCTCATCCTGTGGTCGGAGGCTCTGTTGTATGCCTTCCCATCAATGCCGTTGATTTACAGGGTCCTTGTGAAGATCAAGCAGGACAGGGCAAAGATTATTCTAATAGCCCCCGAATGTTGCTGAGCCTTTCAATAGCCATCCCGTTGCAGCTGCCCCTATGGACTGATCTGCTATCCCAGAACCATGGCAGCCTTCTGCACCCGAATCTGGCGGCACTGCACTTGACAGCATGGCTACTGCATGGCTGAGCGCGGACGAACGGGCATGCTCTCCCCGTGTTCGACAGGTCTTGCTGGGTAGCAGGAAACCCTCCACCGGAGTGACTTACCTGGCCAAATGGAAAAGGTTTGCGTGCTGGACCTCCGAACGGCATCTCTGGGCTGAGCAGGCTTCGCTGCAGGAGATCCTGGACTATCTGTTGCACCTCCAAGGTTTGTCCCTGTCATCGAACAAGGTCCACCGAGCCACTATCTCGGCTTTCCACCCTCCATTCCAAGGCAGGTAGATCGACCCGTGTGTCCGGGATTCTATCTCTCCATCAGACCTGAATCTTGTGCTGTCGAGCTCATGGGGCCTCCCAGCGATTCTGGCTTCCTGTTCTCTCCTGCTTCTCTCTTGGAAGATTTCATTCCTGGTTGCGATAACATCAGCTCGCAGGGTGTCCAAAATCAGGGCACTTACTTCAGAACTGCCCTATAGAGTCTTCTACAAGGATAAGATCCAGCTGTGACTGCACCCAGCATTTCTGCCCAAGGTCGTTACCCAGGTTTATACTGGCCAGGACATATACTTACCTGTCTTCTTTCCAAAGCCTTATACGTCAGATGAGGCGCACATCTGGATGTCAGGAGGGCGCTGGCCTTCTACATAGATAGAACAAACCCCTTCCGTAAGTTAATGAAGTGGCAGACAGAATGAAATATGTCTGCTCAGAGGATTTTGTCCTGGATCTGCTACTGCTATCAGCTGGCAAAGGTGCCTCCACCGGCAATCGTGACAGCACACTCGACTAGGGCACAAGCATTGTCAGCAGCCTTCCCGGCACAGGTACCAATCCAAGAGATCTTTAGGACCGCTACCTGGTCGTCTGTCCACATGTTCGCGTCTCATTATGCGCTTACTCAGCAAGCTCAAGATGATGCTGGCTTTGGCAGAGCAGTGCTGCAAGCTGCAAGACCCTGAACTCTGAGCCCACCTCCATGGACATTGACTGTGAGTCACCCAGAATGGAATCGATATGAGCAAGCACTGGAAGAAGAAAAAACGATTACCTACCTTTTCATAACTGTTGTTATTCAAGATGTGTTGCTCATGTCCATTACCTATCCTGCCCCTCTGGTGGAGTTGCCGGCAAGAAGGAACTGAGAGGGTGTAGGGCCGGCGGCACCTGATATGCTGACGCATGAACGTGGCACTCAGGGGGCGCCACAGTTGACCCTACAGATACTGCTATGGCAAAAATCTCTGACGACCGCGCACGTTGGCCCGCGCAGACCTAGAATGGAATGGACACGAGCCACACATCTCGAAGAACAACAGTTATGAAAAGGTAGGTAACCGTTTTTTATGTATTATGGTAGTGTCTAAAGGCCAACCAAGGATGGGTTCCCATTGTGTAGTGGCACCATGCAAACACAGAATAGTAAATGTAAGCTCTTTGAGTCAGGGACCAGTCTAAATAGACAAAGGCTGGGGCAGGGGGTATAAAACAGAAGCAGAGTGAACAATGTGAGGTATCAAATGCTCTGTTAGTTCTGTGGTGTATATGTGTATGGAGGTTTTTTTGGTGAGGGGGAGCTGTGTGAGTTAGGAAAGGATCAGCTAAATGGAAAGAAAAGGGGATAGGTCAAGGGAAAAGGGGGCAAGAGCGGCAGGTATGGGGTGAAGAGATGGAGGGTGGGGGAAAGGTTGGAGCAAACAGGCAATCGGCACAGGGCAGAGAAAGTCCAGTTAGAACCATACAAAGCTTTTTGAATATCGCAAGTATCAAAGGTCCCTACCTTGGCTGCTTCTGCTCCTGGCAGCAGGAGTCTCCAGCTGGCTCCATTCTGCAATTTTCTCCTAGGTTCACAAGGGGGAGGCACCCCCTAGTGCCCCCTATGCGTGCAGTGGTATCTCCTCCACAGTTCTGAGTCCAAGAGGATGCTGAGGGGATAGGTGGCACTAGCTCAGTCCCATTTCACCCCTTCCCCCCTGGGCAGCAGTCCACGCTTTGGTTTCTTCTGTCTCTACTAGCTGGAGTCTCTGGCTGGTTGCTATCTGCACTTTGCAGTGTCATGTTTTTCTTGTGCTGTCCCTATTACTGTAGCAGCAGAGAAGTACTGTACATCATGGTAATCGAATTGCAATTACTTTTGTGACCTTTAATTGTCACAGTGCTGTCACAGAAGAAGCACCATGCAGGAGTTACCCATCATCTGCATGGGACCCCAGTAGGTCCATATACAAGTTTGTCAATCCTTTGTTTGAGTGAGAGTTTCCTCACCATACAGTAGAATTTAATTAATATGAACTAGGTTTCCGTTCCATTTCAGAGAGAGAGAGGGGAATCCATTAGTTTTGAAACTTTACTAATGGAAAGCACTGCTCACCACTCTTACCAAGTTACCAACTCAATTTGTCATATCCTTGTTATTGTTTAAAAAAATAAACAACTAATTGAAAGGTACGTTGGTTGGTTAGTGTATCTTGGAAGGAATCAAATGTGGAAGTCACAGTGACTTTCAGCAGCAGGACGGAGGGTGTAATAATGGAAGCTTGAAAGAGGGTGTCATGACTTACTACTGACTGATAATGGATATTAATTTAGCTCAGTTGGTAGAACTTTCCCAGTTCAAATTTCTTCTGGGATGGATTGCTTGCAAATTAAATGAGGGTATTCCTTCCTTTTAATTGCACTTCCTCAATTCCCATCCTGTATCCTAATTACTAGTCTTTCATGCCAAGATTTGATTATCATTTGCTTATTTACAATTGGGTATGTACAAAAAATTAACATGAATAGCTAAATAGAGAGTTGCTGCAGATGTCAGTGAGCCCAATCTGATTAAAAAAAAAATCCTATTTCTATCACAGAAGTCTTGAAGACCATAGATGCTGGTTTTGGGACATACCAACCTATTCAGAGCAAAGGTTAGCCCAAATAGGTTATATAGCCCAATGTTATTTGATCACCTTATGAAACTTGTCAAATGCATGCATACAGAGTGATAGTTAAGGTTAACATTAACATTCCTGGCTTTTCTAGTTTTAAAACCTCAAATGTAAGATTGCAGTAATTTTTTTATTGAACACACAAAAAATCCTCATTTAAGGGTTTTATTGACAAAAGTACGCCTTTATACCATAATATAACAAAGCCAAGGTTTTCAAAAATAGAAGCCTAAAATGTTCATATTTAGGGCATGTCTACACTTACCTCCGGAGCGATCGATCCAGTGGGGGTCGATTTATCGTGTCTAGTGAAGACGTGGTAAATCGACAGCCGAGCACTCTCCCGTCGATTCCGGTACTCCACCGGAGCAAGAAGTGTAAGCGGTGTCGACGGGGGAGTGTCAGCAGTCAACCTACTGCAGTGAAGACACCACGGTAAGTAGCTCTAAGTACGTCGACTTCAGCTACGCTATTTTCGTAGCTGAAATTGTGTGACTTAGACCGATTTAGCTCACCCCCTCTCCAGTGTAGACCAGGCATTAGGTACCTACTATTTTTATTAATGACATGGAAGAAAACACAGTCATTAGTGATAGTTTGCAGATAACACAAAATTTGGTGGAGTGGTTTGAAAAGAGCAGGTTACGGATACAGAGCGATCTGGATACTAACCTAGGTTATACTTATACAATGGGGGACTCTATCCAGGGAAGCAGTGACTCTGAAAGAGATTTGGGATCATGGTTAATAATCTGCTGAACATAAGCTCCCAGTGTGATGCTGTGGCTAAAAGGACTAATGTAATCCTTGGATATATAAACAGGAGTAGGAGTAGAGAGGCTGTCTCAACTCTGTATTTGGCACTGGCGCAACTGCTGCTGGAATATTGTGTCCATTTCCGGTGTCCGCAATTCAAGAAGGGTGTTGATAAATTAGAGTGGGTTCAGAGAAGAGCCACAAGAATGATTAAAGGGTTAGAAAACATGCCTTACAGTGAAAAACTCAAGGAGCTCAGTCTGTTTAGCTTCACAAAGAGATGTTTAAGGGGTGGCTTGATTACAGTCTAGAAGTACCTATGTGGGTAACAAATATTTAATAATGGGCTCTTCAGTCTAGCAGAGAAAGGTATAACACGATCCAGTGGCTGGAAGTTAAAGCTAGACAAATTTAGACTGGAAATAAGGTGTAACATTTTAACAGAGTAATTAACCACTGGAACAACTTATCAAGGGTTGTGGTGGATTCTTCATCATTTTTAAATCAAGATTGGACGTTTTTCTGAAAGATCTGCTCTAGGAATTATTTTGGGGAAGTTCTATGTCCTGTGTTATTCAGGAGGTCAGTCTAGATGATCATAGTAGTCCCTTCTGGCCTTGGAATCTATTGATAATTATGAAAGTTCTGAGACCAACAGTTATACTGCAGATAATATTTTCAATAATCCCTTCACATCCACAAGCAATAATTTTTCACATAATTCATTATGGACTGTTTTAAACAAAAAAGCTCCCAACTCACCAGAAGGAGTGATATATAGAGCCCTACAAATCCATTGATAACCGCTTTACATCCACAGACCATTTTTGTGGATCGGTTGTGGATACAGATTTTGTATCCATGCAGGGCTCTAGTGATATATATTCTACGGATATGTCTATACTGCAGTTAGGCCACTGTGGCTGGCCCATGCCAGCTGACTCTGGCTAAGGCACTCGGGATAAGGGGCTGTTTAATTGCAGTGTAGATTGGGCTTGGGCAGCCAGAGCTCTGGGGCCCTCCCACCTTGCAGAGTCATGGAGCCTGGGATCCAGCTCAAGCCCAAACGCCTACACCATAATTAAACAAACCCTTAAACTGAGCTCCACGAGGCCGAGTCAGCTGGCACAGGCCAGCCTCAGGTTTTTAATTGCAGTGTAGACATACCTTCACAGACTCATGAAAGGGGATTAACATGGACTGAGATGCTTGCTCACCTCTTTGGAAAATCTAGCTGCTGATTTAGTTGCCTGATTATGTAATTAAGATTCTAACGTTTAGGCATCCATTTCTGAAAGTCCTGAAATATCTTTAGCTCACAACAAGGTGCCTCTAGGTTTTGAACCTGAGGTAAATATTTGTCAAATGTTTCCTGCATGCTGCCTCGTTATGGAAGAAGAGCAGCTCCTTTACTTTCATCCAGTCCAAATCATGAAGGTGAAATACTGTGAACATACCATAGTAGCTTGGATTTTATTAGAATCCAACTTATTCATGTATTTCCATATCATTGCTAAATTCATCCCCAGGAGACAGTTCATCTTCATGTCAGTATCATGTTTTTTATGAATCTGTGTGTTTCACTGAAGCACTTTAAGCCTAAATCCACATTCTATTTTGTGTGTGAATCAGCTACTCTTTTTATACCAATTTTCTATCCTGTAAAAGGAACTATAGCAGGGGTTCTCAAACTGGGGGTCAGGACCCCTCAGGGAGTCACGAGGTTATTACATGGAAGGTCGTGAGCTGTCAACCTCTACCCCAAATCCCGCTTTGCCTCCAGCATTTATAATACTGTTAAATATATTAAAAAGTGTTTTTAATTCATAAGGGGCGTCACACTCAGAGGCTTGCTATGTAAAAGTGGTCACCAGTAAAAATTGAGAACCACTGAACTATAGAGTCTCCTGGTCTGAAGAAGAATTTGATCTTTTCAAAACTTCAGTCTTGGCAGGTTCTGGTCACTCACTCACAAATTCTTTTCTAGGATATGTTCTGGGACGCCTTTTATGATAACCTTTACTTCTCCCAGAGAAAGGCCAACTTTCCAGCACACTGATAGATGGAACATTCTCCCATCCTTTGTCTTCTATATTGTTGTAATAATTTAGAATGAAGATCAACAATATCTTCAAATATTTTGGGGTGAGATGGAACAGGGTTTGCCTGGCTTTTTGAGATAGCAGAATTTTACCTCTAAAATTAAACAATTTCTGGGGGCCCTCCAATTCTCTTTTGTACTCTGGGGAAAATCTGTTCTCAGGTTATCTTTTTGTGTGTTTTGTTCCTAGATTCAAAGAGGCTGCCTCTCTATCTTTTGAGACACATCTTTTATTGGATTGTTTGTTCCCTAGGATTCATTTGGGCACAGGCATTTTTATTATAGATCTTGGGAGGCAGTGGTGGGCTACTGGATCCTTTTCCAGGTTCAGTGTCCTGTTGGCCTTCAGAAGGAAGCTGCTGCTCTCCTGCCTCCCTTATCCCTCCCTCTTCTCTCTGTCAGTAAAGGCATCTTGAACTACTTAGTTCTTTGCCCCATTTCCCTGCTGGAGCTGAGCATTTTTGGCCTGGGAGATATAGCCATTGGTTCATGTCTATTTTTTTAGTGATTTTTCTGTAGGGGCTTGAGAGACAAATATTTTATGCCGTTTACATAAAAATTGCACACATCATTAAAATAGGCAGCCCATTACATAAATCTTCCCCAAGTGAATCAATTTCAATTCCTCCCTCCCCACCCTCCAAGAAATACGTAATTACATCAAGTTCTCTGCAAAATCCATTTATTCATCCTAAATCTGTACTTAGGCACCTGAACAGAACTGGCCTGATCTTTTCAGAGGTTCTGAGCACCTGAAGTTCCCATGCTTGGCACTTCTGAAAATGAGGCCACCCGTTTTTGTTTTTTTTTCCTCTCTCTTTAAATATTGATTTACATGCCTAATGTTAGGCACACAAATTTGAATATTTTTGCCTTAGGCATCACATTTTCTAACTAATGAGGTCTCCGATTTTTCTCTGAACTCTCAGGATTTCCCTAGAAAATGGAATTTTCCTGTTCCAAGAATAGCACAAAAAAGAGAATTGAAACAAGCTCAAGAATTTGAGGACTCAAGGGCTATGGGGTGGGACTGGAACTATGTCCGTCTTTGTGTTTGGAACATGGATAGCACATGGTGGGTGCTACCACAGCTTAAATTAGAATAATAATGGAAAATTAATACACATTGATGTATGTATGCATGGTTTATTGGGAAAGTATTTTTAAGACTTTATCTTTTTATGCTATTTCTGAGCCATAAAAAGAGAATAGCAAGAATAGTATTGTGATAGTGAGCCTCTAGATCTGACAGGAAGCAGTACATAATAAAGGTTACAATGCTTCTTCATATATGAGATTTGTTTAGAAGAATAATGATTGACTTTTTTTCATTTAGACATAGTACATGAAAATCTGAAAATGGGATCAGATGGTGAAAGTGACCAAGCTTCTGGAACATCATCTGATGAAGTCCAATCTCCTACAGGTGTTTGCCTCAGGAACCGGATACACAGACGGATCTCTATGGAGGTAATCAGTTTTCCCATAAGGACCCAGTAAATTAGAGCCATGGGAATTGTTTAAATTGCTTTATATAACTGCTTGTTTTCCTGCCAGTTCACTTTAAAGCAGATGTTTGTATTCAGCATATGAGGTTTTATGATAACAGTAGTCATGACATTAATTTTTCTTCCTGTTTGTCAGTCCTGGAACTTGAGTAGATATCCCTGACAATGTTTATAATCTGTTCAGTACAAAAAATTAAATACTGTTTTTTAAAAAGCATTTGATTTTTTTTTAAAAAACAGAGAATCCATTAGCACACTCTCTTAGATACGAAATGCTAGACATTTAGTGTAGGATTGGTCTTTAAAGTGCTGGGAGATCACATGAGAAATACAGGCAATAAGTACAGGCATTCTAGAAGGAATTGAGGTGTTGGGAAACAAATGAAGAAAATGTGACCATTAGATTCTGAGACATTCTCTTTATATGTTCAAGTAGACTACTTCATATGTCACTTTTCAGGCTCTTTCATATAATGCTGCTTTCTAATCCATGTGAAACTTCAGAAAGTAAACACAATAGGGATGTTCCTGACTGCGTCAGCCTTTTTCATTCTTCCTGTTTTTAGTGTACGGAACCTTACAGGACAGTAAACAAAAGGAGGAAAAAGTACTTTATGAATAACTGTGCACATAATTTCCTTTATTTATGAGACTCATTATGAATACTAACCACCCTTGCACTTGCTTTGTTGCCCTTTCCCCAGGCAAAAGATAAACAGAACTTTTCACTTTTTTTTTTTTAATAAGTGTAACAGCTTTGATTATAATAATACCATTTTGGCTGGAATATGTAAAGTTATTTGACTGGTTTCATTATAAAAATCTATTCTTGGGGTTTTAAATCCCCATAATTTTTTTGAAGCATTATATAAAATGCAGGAGTTTGGAAAATATTTTTGGATTATCTATCACTGAGTTTGTGTGTCAAAAATAAGTACTGCAAGGCATTTTGTTGTGTTT
The DNA here is from genome assembly GCF_011386835.1 of Chrysemys picta bellii. Lineage (NCBI taxonomy): Eukaryota > Metazoa > Chordata > Testudines > Emydidae > Chrysemys > Chrysemys picta. The sequence goes on along the minus strand of NC_088791.1, from coordinate 84,596,452 downwards.
GTATTATTCTTCAATTATTCTTTGCACTGACTAGTTCATTAATCATCACACATACTTCGTGGAGGGAGTTATTTTGTCTTAAAAATCCTTAATGTATTTGTTGTTAGTGTTGTAATTTTATGAGCCAAGATTAGGCCCGATCCAAAGCCCATTGAAATGAAACAATTAATTTAGGCCTGGTCTGTACTAAAAAATTAAGGTGGCGTAAGTATGTCGCTCATAGGTGTGAACCCCTCCTTAAACAGCATAGTTTAACCAATCTGACTCACTAGGGTGTTGGAAGAATTCTTCTGTCGACCTAGGTAATAACTCTGGGGGAGGTGGATTATCTGTGCTGACTAGTGAACCCCTCCTGTTGACATAGGTAGTGTCCACACTGAAGCGCTACATTGGTGCAGCTATGCCACTGTAGCATTTCAAGTATGGACAAATCCTCAGAGGGCTTTGGATCAGATCCATTGTGCTTTGGGTTAAGCAGAACACAAAATAAAAACAGTAGTATAAGAATTTACATGTAGAAGACATTAGAGAGACAAGGTGGGTGAAGTAATATCTTTTATTGGACCAATTTCTGTTGGTCAGAGAGACAAGCTTGCTGACTGTTTCCCAGACCTGAAGAAGAGTTCTATGTAAGCTTGCAAGTTGGTCTCTCTCACCAACAGAAGTCGGTCCAATAAAAGATAATGCCTCACCCACCTTGTCTCTCTCATATCCTGGGACTGACATAGCTACAACTGCACTCATGTAAAAGACATGACATGCTGGAGAAATCTGGAGGAGGGAGAGATTTTGTTTAAGGTTTATTAATACTATTGTTCATTCTTTTATTTCCTGTTTTCTCCAAAATATTTTAAATAGGAATTTCCCATATGTAGAGCCGCACTTCTGCTGAGTTTTCACAACATTCTTTTTGAGTTTTACCTCCTCTCCCCCTCCCCCGCAAACCTTTTAACCAAATAAACAGCCCTGTAATAGCTTTTAGCTTGTACAACAACTGTAATATTATACTGTCTTAGAAGCTTTGAAAATGTTTTTTCCTTTCAGATTGTCAGTTCCATCTGACAAGCATTTGTTTCCTTATTTTTCTCCCAATTCCAAATACTTGTTTCTAATGCAGCTGAAATCAACATGATGTGGTTTATTTCTTTGTTGACTGGCACAATCAGAGAGGTCAGCATAGTTCAGGCAACTGTTTCTATGCATCCTGTGAACCAGGCTTTCCTCCTAAAATGTTACAGTGATGACATGGTGGTTTTTAAAGATAAGTTTTTTAGAGTGACCTTTTGTAACTATCTGCTAAAGAACAGCTGCTGAATTTTAACAATGATTTTAGCTCTGAATTTCCTTGATTTTTGTGAGTTAATGTCAGAAACTTATGTTTTAAGTGTACTTGTTAAGTAGTGTTTGGAAGGGGGAAGTTTTTTTACTCCATGTTTATGCAGTGCCTAGCAGAAGGGGAACCCTTTGGGCTGCTATAACAACTGTGATACAAATTGAAATAAACACTCCCATGCAGGGAAACTTTCTGTTAAAAATTCCAGTGGTGCATTTTTTTGTTTGGTTTTGTTGTTGTTGCTATATGACTCTGACAGGCTTGTAATAAAGATTTGTAATTACAATACCAAATCTTGCTTGCCTTACTTGTGTGAGCATTTCCAGCGAAGGGCTCCTTCATGTCCATAAGCTGAACAGGATTTGACTTAAGGAGTTTACTAAAATCGGTAGTATTTATTTGATTCAGTGCCAGGAGAAAGGGAAGAGAAGCTCTCAGTCTGTATTAGCAGTTATATTCATGTAGGTTGACCTGCATCTCTTTACTATGCCTGTAGGTAATAGCAAATTCAATTTTATGCATATTTGATACTCTGTTTGTTCTAGTCTATCGGAGACATTCAGCATAATTGAGATCTATTGCAAATTATATTCATATGGTCACACTATTGTTTACAGGAATATATTTAATAAAATATAAGCTGATGTTTCTCTCCCCTCTGCTCTTTCTAATTAAATTTGAGGTTGGTATTCTCAAACTGAGCACACCTTTCTATTTTGTGCGGTTGATACACTGTGTAGTTGTAATATGGTACATAGTCTTTCATAAATATAACCTTGTTTGTTTCTGTGTATCAAATAGACAAAAGCAGTTCTAGTTTCTTAAAGTAACTGATCATTTAAGGCTGAGAATCTGGACTGACAGGCAGGCTGGCCCTTTTATTTTTTGTTAAGGCTAGAATGTCAGCTCTTGTTTTTCAGACTTAACTGTGAATTTCCTCTAGTGTTTTGTAGTTGCACTATATATTTATATGCAAATTAGCAATCCATCATGAAAACAAAAGATATATTCTATGCATGTTTACTGGAAAACATGTGCAGTCCAATACTTAGTGCATATTAATAGTGAACATAGCTAACATTTGAGATGTTTTCCAGTTCCGATTATAAATGTTTGCATAAAATATATGTTAACAAATTTAATGTTGCGGATTGCTGGAGATTTCATTGGCTGTACTGTTAAGCAAGCGGACCACCCCACCACTGAAGGAGATAATTAACTGAATACAATAAGTTTTCCTGTAATCATAATAGGATCGGTATAAATATGCTGTGAATATGACAGCAATTAAAATTCAGTAACAAAAATTCACATCTCCCCCTTCATATTAGAATAGTCATTGATCTTGGGTTGAGTCATCACAGCTTGGGATCAGGTGATAAAATTGTTGCTCTAATTTAATTTAATTAAAACTAAAACCTTCAATAAGGTTTTGACACATTGGGAGGATAAGAGGGGCAGGCAGATTCTCTTGCCCAGGGTAGTTGAAACACTGCGTTCAGATGTGCAAAGTTGACTTTTATTTTTATTGATTTCCATGTGCAAAGATCTGCCTAGAAAGATACAAAAGGGCAGAAAATACAGTGCAATTATAACCTGCAAATCCAGGTAGAATACTTTATTTTATTCAGCACCTCAAAGCAGATATGTTTATCTCTAAACTTGGAAAAAATATATGACAACTCTTTGGTGAAAATGATAAAGCAATATAAAGTAAAGAGAGAAATGTGAAGGAAAGGAATGCATATTATTATATTACTATCTTAGATCTGAGAGACCAGAATCTGGTCAAATAAAAGTTCACAGTGGCCACCTTCAAAATTAATATGTCTCCTGCCTCTAAAAGGGACAGGTCATGTGCTAATAGGTTACCAAGGGAGGTTGTAGAATCCCCATCACTGGAGGTTTTTAAAAACAGGTTAGATAAACATCTATCAGGGGATGGTATAGGTTTACTTGGTCCTGCCTCAGCGGGGTGGACTAGATGACCTCTCAAGGTCCCTTTCATCCATACATTTCTGTGATTCCCTTGAAAGCAAGCAACAAAGGGGTTACCGTATTGCATCCAGATAATAGATGACCTTAGGCATTTTTGGTCCTGTGGCAGTTGAAGGACATTCTTCAATTAAGAATGACTTACTAACACCTCCCATTCAAATGAAATGCCTGTAAGCTGCATGGAAACTTTAAAAAAAACACCATAACAGAGGCTCAAATTAAATGTATACCCCAAATATAAAAAAATAGAGGATCAAAAAAAATGCTACTATGGCTTAACAATAGAGTAAGTGAGTTGGTTAGAAACAAGAAGGCATCCTTTAAAAATTGGAAGTCGGGTTCTACTGAGGAAGATAAAAAGGAGCATGAACCCTGGCAAGTCAAATGTAAAAATATAATTAGGCAGGCCAAAAAAAGAATTTGAAGAGCAACTACAAAAAGACACAATTAACAGCAATATTTTTTAAAAATACATCAGAATCAGGAAACCTGTCAAACAATCAATGGAGCCACTGGACAATTGAGGTGCTAAAGGAGCACTCAAGGAAGATAAGACTATTGCAGAGAACCTGCAAGAATTCTTTAGATCAGTCTTCACTGCAGAGGGTGTGAGGGAGAGTCCCACTCCTGAGCCATTCTTTTTAGTTGACATCTGAGAAACTGTCTCCGTTTGAGGTGTCAACAGAAGATGGTTTGGAACAAATTTATAAATTAAACAGTAATAGGTCACCATGACCAGATGGTATTCAGCCAAGAGTTCTGAAGGAACTCAAATGGGAAATTGCAGAACTAACAACTGTGGTATGTAACCTATTGCTTAAATCAGCGTCTGTACCAGATGACTGGAGGATAATTAATGTAATGCCTTTTTTAACAAAGGCTCCAGAGGCTATCATAGTAGTTACAGGCTGGTAATCCTAACTTCAGTACCAGGCAAATAGTTGAAACGATAGTAAAGAACAGAATTATCAGACACATAGGTGAACACGATTTGTTGGGGAAGAATCAACATGCCTCACCAATCAATTAAAATGTTTTGAGGAGATCAGTAAACAAGTGGACAAGTGTGTTCCAGTGGATATAGTGAACTTTGACTTTCAGAAAGCCTTTGACAAGGTCCCTCACCAAAGGCTCTTAAGCTAAGTAAACAGTCATGGGATAAGAGGGGGGTCCTCTCATGGATCGGTAACTGGTTAAAAGACAGGAAACAAAGGATAGCCGTAAATGTTCAGTTTTTGGGGTCCCCACAGGATCTATACTGGGACCAGTGCAGTTCAGCATATTCATAAATGAGCTAGAAAAAGAGATAAACAGGGAAGTGACAAAGTTTGCAGGTGGTACAAAATTACTCAAGATAGTTAAGTCCAAAGCTGACTGCAGAGAGTTACAAAGGAATCTCACAAAACTGGATGACTGGACAACAAAATGGCAGATGAAATTCAACGCTGATTAAGTAATTCACAGTGAAAAACATAATCCCATCTGTACATACAAAATGATGGGGGTCTAAATTAGCTGTTACCACTTAAGAAAGAGATCTCGGAGTCGTGGATAGTTCTCTGAAAACATCAGCTCAGTATGCAGCAGCAATCAAAGAAGCTAACAGAATGTTAGGAGCCATTAGGAAAGGGAATAGATAGTAAGTCAGTAAATATCATAATGCCACTATATAAATCCAGGGTATGCGGACAGCTTGACTACTGTGTCCAGTTCTGGTTGCCCCAACTCAAAAAAGATATATTAGAATTGGAAAAGGTACAGAGAAGGGCAACAAAAATGATTAGGCGTATGGAACAGCTTTCATATGGGGAAAGGTTAAGACTGGGATAATTCAGCTTGGAAAAGAGATGACTAGGGGATATACGATAGAGGTCTGTAAAATCATGAATGGTATGGAGAAAGTGACATAACACAAGAACTAGGGGTAACCCAATGAAATTAATATGCAGCAGGTGTAAAACAAACAACAAAGAAAATACTTCTTCACACAATGCAATCAACCTGTGGAACTCATTGTCAGTTGATGTTGTGAAGGCCAGACGTATAACTGGATTCAAAAAAGAAATAGACTCATAGAGGCTAGGTCCATCAGTGGCTATTAGCCAAGATGGTCAGGGATGCAACCCCATGCTGTGGGTATCCCTAAGCCTCTGACTGCCATATACTAACATACAAATGTTTTGAAGATGATGGCAGTCCTTCAGAGACCTGGTATCCCAAAAGTTAATATGGTTCAAAATGAAATGCAGGGCTCTGTGGTTTGCATAAATAAGCAGGGAAGCACTGTGCTCTGCCTCCTGTGTTGGGATATCCTGCAGGTGTCGGAATGGACTTTGTCTCACAAGGCATTCCAAGTTATCATGTATCTGGCAGGGAAAGAGAATACAATCACTGACAGACAGAATTAATCCTTAATAGAGCCTCACGAGAATTCTGAGTCTGAGAACTGGTGGATCAGACCTTTTTCCAGTGGGAGACAGCACAGGTGGATTTCTCTGCCACATATGAAAATAATGCTATTGGTCTTTTGCTCACGGCACTAAAACATACCTTATTGGCAAGGGGAAGGAAACTTCTGTATGCTTTCCTGCTATTCCCTCCATGTAGCAGAGGTACTTGCAGTGCTCGCTAGGAGCATATGTTTAATGAACCTGTTAGTCCCATACTGGACTAGACAGATATGACTCTCAATGTATTGCTGACTACTAAAGTCTATTCCATTAGATAGAATTTAGCTTCATATTGTCTCTTAAGACCAGGGCACATCAATCTGTTCCAAATTCTGAGTGTGCTCCCAACAGGATAGAAAATCCATAGGTATGGTATATTTGAACAGGTGGCTCTCAAAAGCCATCTACCAGAAGACTCTGTGATTCCAAGTGGAAAAACTTTGCAGTGTAGTGTAATCAAGCCTACTTTGAGACCCCTTTACTTGATTCTCAGAATCTGCTGATCTACTTGTTTCACCTGGCTGAGTCTAATGTAAGCACTAGCTATGTTTGGCAGCTTCTCCAGCCTTTCATGAGCTAGTTGAAGGTAGACCAATATTTATGCAGCCTTCTGCCATCAGGTTCCAGAGGGACTTGATACTTTTGAAACCCTTAATTTAAAAGCTCCCTGTGTCATAAGATATTAATGTGGCCCTGACAAAGTTGATGGAAACTCCTTTTAAACTATTTGGCTTATGAGTTTAAGTTCCTTAGATGAAACATCTTTTTCCTGGTGGCAATGACTTCAGCATGCAAAGTGAGCAAACTCCTGGCCCTAGTGACCCATCTTTTACTAGATTTTTGCAAGGGTAAGTGTAATCTCATCCAAGATTCCTCTCCAAGATGATGTTGGAAATCCAATTTAAAGAGTCTGTCATCCTTTCAACATTTGTCACACCTACATTTCCATCATAGAGAGGTCCTTCTCCATATACTCAATGCCAAAAGGTCCTTGTGTTTCTGTTTGATGATTAGAGCCCCTAGGAAGATCACCAGTTTTTGTTTTTGTTTGTTTTGATGCCAACACTGTAGGCAAAATCATTACTATAAGGATCATTGCCTAAATGGGATGTCTTAAAAGCCTGTCACTTTGCTGTGACCTGACTGGCCCGAGACAAGGAAGCTATATGTAAGGCTCATTTGATTCAGGACAAAGTTGCAACCTCAGTCTTCCCTTTCAAACACAAATGTCTGTAAAGAAGCTTCATGATTATCTATCTACACAACATACAAAATTAATATTTGGATGCATCCTGCAGGAGGGGATACTATTGTAGACTTGGTGCTCCAGAACTCAAAAGATCACTGAGGCCAGACTCTCCCATCCCCAGAAATTTTCTTCTATTTTGAGAAGTTCCATGTTTTCAGTTGGCCAATTTTTGCACAAGATTTTCCTTCTGTTTCTGCCATCTTGAATGTTGTGAATTGGCCTTGTTATTGCTTCTTGTTGCAGTTTACTCTAATTTTTCTTTTGGGACATCTGTTGAGCTTCTTGTTCACCGAGAATGAGAATCTTGCCTAGAAGAGAAGAAAGAGGTATTTACTTTCTAATTCTTTCAGGATTCTCACTTACCCACCCACCTCCCTTCAATGTTTGGACCTTGCCTTTTTTGTGTTGTTTTATTTCTCTAAAATCTTGTTTTAATTTTTTCTCTGAAGCATGTTTTTATCTTATGCTGATCATCTTGCATTGTCTTTTCTTTTTGGGAACTTTGCCTCCCACACAATCACAGGAACTGATTAGAATATTCAGAGTCAAGCGCTTAAACACAGCAAGGGATGGCACATCATGCCTGGATTGTTTTTTACCCTGCTACGACTGCCCTCCTAAAATCAAAAACCTTAAGAACTTAGGAAGTTCAGCCTGATTTGTGATAAGGAGCCTAATACCTGAATTTGAGAGAATCCTGCAATATAATTTAGTCAGAGAAACAGAACTACATTTTTTTTTCATTTTCTTTTCTTTGCATTCATTTGCATGGAGTCTGAGCTCCATGAACTTACTAAACAACAAAATAATAAAAACCAATCCACAGCATCCATCAAAAACTGGGCACAATTTATAGCAAAGTTTTAATGTAATTATGGATTTTTTAACCTTAAACTGACACTTGTAATTGAGCTTTATTGCCTACATTTGATCAGAGTTCTGGTATTTTTATATAGTGTACTATATAACTTTTTCTCTGATTAAAGGCTAGATCATTGAATTAATTGAGGGAGCTTGTACTTGTGGAATGCAGCTTCTGAATGACTATGATTGATGTAAGCAGTTCCAGTCATATTAATACCAGTTTGTTACACAGTGTAGCATATATCTATTAATCCAGTGGCTCTCAAACTTTTTTTACTGGTGACCCCTTTCACATAGCAAGCTTCTGAGTGCGACCCCACCTTATAAATTAAAAATACTTTTTTATATATTGAACACCTTATAAATGCTGGAGGCAAAGCGGGATTTGGGGTGGAAGTTGACAGCTCGCGACCCCCCATGTAATAACCTTTTGACCCCCTGAGCGGTCCTGACCCCCAATTTGAGAACCCCTGTATTAATCCAAATCTGTGAATTAAAAAGAAATGAAAGAATCTCTCTTCCCCGCAGAATGAATATGAAACAGTGAAATCCTTGCTGATCTTAAACACAAAAAAGAAACTTACAAGAAATGGAAGATTGGACAAATGACCAGGGAGGAGTATAAAAATATTGCTCAGGCATGCAATGCCTGAAATCAGGAAGGCCAAATCACACTTGAAGTTGCAGCTAGAAAGGGATGTTAAGAGTAACAAGAAGGGTTTCTACAGGTATGTTAGGAACAAGAAGGTGGTCAGGGAAAGTGTGGGCCCCTTGCTGAATGGGGGAGGCAAACTAGTGACAGAGGATGTGGAAAAAGCTAATGTACTCAATGCTTTTTTTTTTTTTGCCTCTGTCTTCATGAACAAGGTCAACTCCCAGACTACTGCACTGGGCAGCACAGTATGGGGAGGAGGTGACCAACCCTCTGTGAAGAGAGAAGTGGTTCAGAACTATTTAGAAAAGCTGGACGAGCACAAGTCCATGGGGCCAGATGCACTGGATCCAAGGGTGCTAAAGGAGTTGGTGGAAGTGATTGCAGAGCCATTGGCTGTTATCTTTGAAAACTCATGCGATTGCGGGAGGTCCTGGATGACTGGAAAAAGTCTAATGTAGTGCCCATCTTTAAAAAAGGGAAGAAGGAGGATCCGGGGAACTACAGGCCAGTCAACCTCACCCCAGTCCCTGGAAAAATCATGGAGCAGGTCCTCAAGGGATCAATTTTGAAGCACTTAGAGGAGATGAAAGTGATTAGGAACAGTCAGCATGGATTCACCAAGGGCAAGTCATGCCTGGCTAACCTAATTTCCTTCTATGATGAGATAACTGGCTCTGTGGATGAGGGGAAAGCAGTGGATGTGTTATTCCTTGACTTTAGCAAAGGTTTTGATACAGTCTCCCACAGTATTCTTGCCAGCAAGTGAAAGAAGTATGGACTGGATGAATGGACTGTAAGGTGGACAGAAAGCTGGCTAGATCATCAGGCTCAATGGGTAGTGATCAGTGGCTCCATGTCTAGCTGACAGCCGGTATCAAGTGGAGTGCCCCAAGGGTCGGTCCTGGGGCCGGTTTTGTTCAATATCTTTGTTAATGATCTGGAGGATGCCGTAGATTACATCCTCAGCAGGTTTGCAGATGACACTGAACTGGGAGGAGTGGTAGATACGCTGGAGGGTAGGGATCGGATACAGAGGAACCTAGACAAATTAGAGGATTGGGCCAAAAGAAATCTGATGAGGTTCAACAAGGAAAAGTGCAGTGTCCTGCACTTAGGACGGAAGAATTCCATGCACTGCTACAGACTAGGGACCAAGTGGCTATGTAGCAGTTCTGCAGAAAAGGACCTAGGGGTCACAGTGGATGAGAAGCTGGATATGAGTCAACAATGTGCCCTTGTTGCCAAGAAGGCTAGCGGCATTTTGGGCTGTATAAGTAGGAGCATTGCCAGCAGATCGAGGGACGTGATCATTCCCCTCTATTTGGCATTGGTGAAGCCTCACTACACACTACAAGAAGGATGTGGAAAAATTGGAAAGAGTTCAGCGGAGGGCAACAAAAATGATTAGGGGGCTGGAGCAGATGACTTTTATGAGGAGAGGCTGAGGGAACTGGGATTATTTAGTCTGCAGAAGAGAAGAATGAGGGGGGGATTTGATAGCTGCTTTCAACTACCTGAAAGGAGGTTCCAAAGAGGATGGATCTAGACTGTTCTCAGTGATACCAGATGACAGAACAAGGAGTAATAGTCTCAAGTTGCAGTGGGGGAGGTTTAGGTTGGATATTAGGAAAAACTTTTTCATTAGGAGGGTGGTGAAGCTCTGAAATGAGTTACCTAGGGAGGTGGTGGAATCTCCTTCCTTCGTGGGATAGCTCAGTGGTTTGAGCATTGGCCTTCTAAACCCAGGGTTCTGAGTTCAATCCTTGAGGGGGCCATTTAGGGAACTGGGATAAAAATCTGTCTGGGCTTCAGAATATAACTTTCATGTATTTTATTTCATTTAACAGAACATTCAGTAGTTGCATTTAATTTAGCTGGTGCTATCAGCAAAGTGAAGTCATATATGAGATCTAAAACAATCAGTTGTAAATCATTCTGTGTAGGAGAAAAATTCATTTCCTATATGATGGAAGTGTTAGTCACTACCTTTAGTTGGGAGTGTGCCTGACCTGGGAGGATATTGTAGTGAGCCAATGTAGTGTGATTCATGTTTCACCATTTCCTGAAGCCCATGGTTAGATAAGCATTGTATAGTTACTCATTAGATGCTTTTATTTATTTGGCTTTTTCAAAAATTAGAAAATACTACTCTCTTGTGGATTTATTCATCATTCTGGTGGGGAAGTATTATCTAGATGTTAGCTAGTGTCAGATCACTCTTAATGAGTGTCATATTTTCATTGCCTTCCTCTATCCCAGTGACAGATATTTGTTGTGCTTTTAAATTATTATTATTTGTATTACAATAGTGCATAGAAGCCAGGGGCTAATTGTGCTAGGAAATGTATAATGTAATAGAGACTAAATGGATGGATGGATGGATAGATTTAAAAAAAAAATCTTGCAGTTGGTCACAGTAAAAAGATTGGGCATTACCAAAATATAAACATATACCAATAAGACAATTTGCATAGACAACCCTCCCAAGATATTAAACCAATCAACTAAAATGCCTATTTAACAAGGGTTTTTTTTATAAAAAACAAAAACACACACAAAAACCTCTGAAGATTGCACATTGTCTGGAATGAATGGTTTTTTGTATGTGTAGATTTTGGTTTCTCATTTCAAGGCTGCAAAATTTACTAAGTCTAGAGCACTATAACTAAACAATAAAAAAATATCTGTAAATCTGTTCTCTGTGGTAGTCTTTTCTGCTAACTTTTGCCTCTAGCAAATTTATTATATGTCAGGTTTCTTTAGATAATCCATTTGGCTGTAAGTGTGCCAACTCTGTCATGTTACAAAAATGCAGTGAAATTTGATGAGGCAGCCTTCAAAAACAACTCAATACTGTATAGGATCATAGCAAAGAATAGAAATACGGTATATGTGTGCATAAGTATGATATAAGAACAGGAGTACTTGTGGCACCTTAGGCTTCTACATTTGTGTCTCGTCTCTCATTTGTACAAACAAATATTTTTCATTTGTTATTTTGCTTCCAGTCTGCATAACATTAAATAGCATATGGTATAGTATGTCCTTTTTTATTTGTAAATTGTTCTGGGTGTGTGTAAATGTATATAATAGAAATAACCAGGCTTTTAGGGTCAGCTTGTTATGAAGTTGAACTGTGTAGAGTAGACAAATTATCATGTGGTTTGTTTAATCTCATTAAGTGTTCTTCAGTGAACAAAAGCTTTACTGAGCAGCTTGTGGCTGCAGCTGACATGTTGTCTTGCTGATACTAGCTCTAACTAGTGAGATGGCTGATTCAGGCTGATACGTACGCCCACAAGAGAACAAATCATTTTCGTTTGACCTATTGTTGATTACTTGGGCAATCATACTGACATCTATGGACTTGAAAGTACAATTCTTTTTCTTGGTGGTGATGGTAAAAAGCCTCAGTGATCAAATCCCAAAGTTCATCCTGAAATGTGAACATGGCATTTCATCTATTTGCTTGGTCTGCCAACATGCACTACAGTGGTCTGGAAAATAAGTGCCTTATCTGTCTGATTACTGTATGTAGCCTAGAACCCCAAACAGTAAGAATTGGGACTCTAAAGAAATTACCAATCAAAGGCAACATAAATCTCTTTGTTTGATGTCTGAGACTAGATAGTTTTGGATAGTTAGGCATTTTCTTCCATTAACTTCTTCCCTATAACTTGGTCCTGCTTTTATTTTCCCCTCCTGTTACGTATATGACAGGAAGAACCTTGAGCATTGTTACTTTAAAACTCCAGTTGTGAGCACACCCGTGGGAGGCACAAATGAAAGGAACAGTGCTGAAGAAATACTGTGTCATTCTAGTAATTGAGAAATTGACAGCATTTGCAGCCCAGTGTCTCTCAGAGAAGATTATTCATTATTGCCTTCTACCGCCAGTCTAACAGCAAGCAAAAATTTGCAAGCTGGCACATTGGTGGAAGACAAAAATGAAAGTAGGCTGGCTTTTCGTTTCTCCCCCTTCCTACTTGAGATGCAGCATGTGACATAGTGGGAGTTGGAATCCGGAATTCTGCAACCATGTGGCTCTGTGGTTTCCTTTGTCATTTTGTTAATAATATGTAATATTTCTGATCATCAATAATGTCTTCTGCATTGTATAATACAGAGAAAAACACTGTCCCCATTCTAAAACAAAGTACACAGGGTGATCAGAAGATACTTTAACATAACAGTGCATCTTTTAAAAATTAAATATTTTACACTTATAGCATATTCTAATCTATAGATTTTAAAGCAGTCCATGTAGCTCTGTAAGCTTTAGTATTTCTTTTTTTACAGATGGGATAATTGAAGCCCATGACAAGTCTTGCTTAAGGCTACATGGTGAATTGGCATAAGTCAGAAATATAACCCAACTCTTCTAACTGCCAACCCTATGCTTAAAAACAGTTTAGCACTGCATCTTTGGTAGATTAAAGTCGTTAGACTTTATGGAAGTATGTATATTTGTGGCAGGATTTCAATGACAGGCAGGAAGTCTGATCCATTAGGTGAAAGAGAGAGATTTCCCAGCATAAAGTGCAACGTAGAAGAAGGCTCACAGATCCAATTACGAGGATAGTTGGGAAATTTGTGCTGAGCAGGGACAGGGGGAATGGAGATGAAAGAAGCAGTGAGGAAAGGAGTCGGATTGTATAGAGCTGAATGTGAGAAGTAAAAGTTTGAGTTTGAGAAGGAAGGCAAGAGAGTGCCACTGGTGACGAGACTCTTGAGAAGGGAGTGTCCTGATTGAATGGCCTATGAGGAAGTTGTACAGTATGCAGTGTTGTTGTAGCTGTGTTTGTCCGAGGATATTAGAGAGAGAAAAGGTGGGAGGCAATCTCTTTTATTGGACCAGTTTCTGTAGGTTAGAGAGACAAGTGTTCAAGCTTACACAGAGCTTCTTTGAAGAGCTCTGAGTAAACTCAAAAGCTTCTCTCTCTCTGAACAGCAGAAGCTGGTCCAATAAAAGATTATTATCTCATCCTTTGTCTCTCTAATATGAGGAAGTTGATATTCAGAGTAGCAGTTTGGAGTGACTGAAGAGAACACAAGATGGGAAAGCCAGAGAGGCCAGGTTTTTTCTTTCTTTTTTCTGACTTGTTTGAAACTACAGGAGCTGTCATTTTTTATATTGCCTAACTAGAATGCTGCACTTAAATCATCACTGCAGATATACCAAGTAGGATCAAAAACAAGTTTTTCAGCTTCATACACCCCGAAGCAAGGTATTCTGGAATAACCCGGGCAGATGTATAAGTCTACAGCAACTTGTGAGTTTAACATTATTGAAAGGCAGATCAGAGAAATAGCTTGGTATGAGGAACTCAAGTATTCAGGAGTTTTTATTCCAGACTAGGTACTGCTGGGATAAATGTAATTTTGGTGCCCTACCAAATATTAAAAGTGGTCTGTCACAGTTCAGGGAAACCACACCTGTATTTCCACTAATAGGGAACACACTTTCAGGCGTCCATCTCCTCAGCTGTTGCCTCTCCTGGGTGGAGATGCACATCTCTTTCCCTTCTGACTGGAGTATTTCTGGGCTGCACAGTTCTCTGCTTATACTGTGTTGTCTCCAGCAGAGACAGCCTGCCCAAGCAGAACATGGTTATTGTCTCTTTAGAGATGGTTAACAAACGTAAATGCTACAGTTATAAGGTACCACACAGAACTTCCTTTGCAAGCCTACTTTATTTTTAAGGTAAAAAGCATCAGAGAAAACATATTAAAAACAATAAAAGAAACTACCCATCCTAATAAACTTAATAGAGTTAACCCCCTACCCTAACATGGATTCTGGCAGGAGCAGTTCTTCAAACCCTAGCCCCAGGGGGATTCCCTGTGGTTACAAGTTCATCACAGTTTCAGCTCAGAATTAGCACCCCCACGACATGTTTGGTCGACCTTTTATAGAGTTCAATGGGGTTTGATCTGGAGTTTCCAGGAGCAAGTAATTAGTAGACAATGGGTATCCTTCCCAGGGTGTAGCTTGACAAGGGAAGTGGGTCACTTGCATTCCTCAGGTACTTCTGGGAAATCCACTTCACAGGTATTGTTCCAAAAAGGCCTTTGAAGTTCCTAATACCTTCCAGCGATTGCTTTAGTCAGTTTCCTAGAGAAGGTACATATCTACAATTCCATAATAACACATACACAACTGCATTTTTAATACAATACACTCCAAAGATGTTAAACTTCATTCAATAAAGTTTAACTTAATTCAGTAAAGTTCATTCTAGGTATTGCAGGATATTGTGGGTCTGTCACAATCTACACTTAATTATTGTTACGATTCTATTCCATTGTTAAAGCATGATTGAGAATACACACAATGCATGAGGAGAGGAAATGCAAGATAAGCAGAGGGAAGGGGGGGAAAGCGCTCCTTCATATTGTTACCTTTAGTGAAACAACTGGCATATAGCATGTTTTGGAGATAAATTCAAAGAAGAATGCATAAAACAGAATACACTGTTGCTCATGAGCGCATAAATACATGCTCTGGTTCGCCAGTATATTACCATCCAGCACACTTAAGTGACACATCTTTTGAGAATCACTCAGATTTTTCTTTTAAAGTACAGTCAATCTGTAGTGAACACATTTTCTTCTCTTTTTGTCCATGATCAGCGATTGCTTCTGAATTTATTATTTGTAAGGATAGCCCCATAATTTTCAAATGTTCCTCAGCCTGATCATTTAAAACAAAATTAGACTAAGCACTACTTGTCTGTAATAATACCATCAGTGGGTCTCATCTTGACACCAGACCAGGCTATATAGATTTGTTTGAGTGCTGCAAGAAAATAGAATTAAACTGAATTTTAAAAAAGGTCAAAAAGTAATTTAACTTTTTAATGTGAACTGTTAAGGCATACAGGGCTGGAAACTGAGAAGAATTGCTGAAACACTGCAACAAGAACATAATTTAGTATTTCTTTATATCAAAAATCCATTGACAAATATAGCAGATCTATTCTTAACAGCTGACCTGTTTCAAAACCAGACTTACTGGCCAGTATGACTTGTTCAGTGATAAAATATCCCTAGGGATAGTTATGGAAGAATCATAATTGAGAAACTTATCATCTTCAAGCAATAATATCTGGCATACAAATTGAAGTTAGTTAAAGGTGACATGCAAGGAAAATGCCATTACATTAACCTCCTAAGGTGAAGATTTTTCATTTTATGTATAGCATTCATAATCTACATCTTGTCTCTGAAGTCTAAAATTTTGAATACCGGGTGTCTGGAAGTTAGGAATTAATTGAGAATATTTCTGTGCTCGCTGTGTAGATGGAGTAATCTATTACCATCTTTTGAAATACTCTACGATCAGATGAATCTTGCTTTAAAAATAAATAAATACATACATAAATTCATTTATCCATCCTGGGATAGGATGTCAAATTCTGGTTGCCTTACCTTTGAAATTATAGCAAAAGTTCAAAAGCTGAAGAGAGAGGATGTGAAATAGGTTACAGAGAGAGTGGAACTTGTATGATGGGAGATGACTAAAACTGTTTTAACATTGTGTAATGGAGATAAGTTTAAGGAACATAATTAAGGTACTCAGAATTATTAAGAACATAGGGAAAACCATCAGTCCCCCTGTCATTAACAAAAGAAGGGGGCAGTTAAAATTTAAAAGGTAGAGCAAATATTAAGGCAGTGATTATTTAGCATCCACTAGATAGCTATTGATCTTTCCATACAATATTTAAAACTTGCGAAAGATATATATATATATATAATATTGCTTTTGGAAGTTTAACATATTGAGTAGGAATTTGCTTTTATTTACTATTCGACAATTTCACATATAAACATCAAAATAATGTATTCTTAACAGATAATAGTGATTTTAAAACAGAAGAAAATGGAAGTATTTTCATTCTCCCTCACCTTAGAATTGTTTGCTTACATATTGGATACATATTTCATTACACAAAATCCATGTACAGATAAAAAGCCACAGTCCAAAATTTAAAAAAAAAGGTATATTTTTGGTCACTTTTGTGTTTTCTTTTAGAAAAATTTGCTGTTTAGGGACTTATGTGTATAAGGGAGGTGGGTTTTTTGTTTGTATTGGTATTTTTCTGTCTGAGTCAGTCGTTAGCCTTCACATGAGTACTTACTTACAAACCCATGCTACCTGTATTAAGTATTGTTGGCACACTGTACACCAGTTTAAAGTTCACAGTTCAATAAAGTTCATTGAGACTAAGAGTCTCGTAGCTCCTGGTTTAAAAAAAGGGGGGGGGGGGAGTAGGAGAGCAATTTTTTAAAAGTTCTCTGCAGGTGTGTTCTTGTAACTACTGTACTGAAATATTTTGTTTCCAGTTCCATGTTCAGCTCCCTTCTCTGTCAGGTGTGTGTGTGTGTGGGGGGGGGGGGGGAATTGAATCCTGGTCTTCCCCATCCTGGCTGAATGCCCTAAACCACTAGGCTAAAAGTTACGTACTCCTGGGGGGCATTCTGCGCCACTGTGTGCAAACAGAATTCATGTCCCCCGCAGATTTTTTTTGCTTCCCGGCAGAAAAATGACTTTCTGAAGGGGAAGCAAAGTGACGCCACAAGACTGGTCACGCATCCCTTCCAGCAATGTGGGTGTGTCGCTTCAAGTGCCCGGAGCAGCTGGCGGAGAGGTAAATCACTTGGGGGGGAGGGATGCCCTGACTGGTGGCTTCTACCCAGCACCAGGCTCAGCTGCTAGCTTCCTCTTTCCCTGCAAGGAGGGCCTGGGGCTGGGTCAGATGCATCCCCAGAAACCTCCCCCAGCTGCAGGAAGCTCCGCACCCTCAGCCCCACCCCGCTTCCTTCCCCGCTTGCTCCTCAGCCACAGGGGCAGGTGGTCACTGTATGGAGAGCTGCTGCCCTGTTCATCCAACCCCCATGCATCTGGACCCCCCGTACCCAGCCAAGCTTCCCCCCTGCACCCAGAACCCTCCCCCCCACCAAGACCCCCACACCCAAATCCCCACCCCACCGAACCTCACCCCCTGCACCCAGAGCCCCCTGCACCCAGACCCCACCCCCCACTGAGACTCAACCTCCTCCCCCCCCCACCTCCAGACCCTCACCCAGACCCCCCCCCCCATGAGCCTGCCGTATTCCAATCCCCATCCAGACAAATCCCACCCCCCCTGCACCTGGACTACCCTGACGAGCCTGCCACACCCACCCCAGAGCCCCAACCAGCTGCACTCAGACCCTCAACCCGCTAAGCCCCACTCCTCCAGCACCTGGATCCCCCCCCCACTGAGCCCCCAACCACCTTCACCTTGACCGCCCTGCAGAGTCCCATTCCCCCTGCACCCACCAGCAAGTCCCTGCGCATCCATATCCCCCCCACACACCTGGACCCCAATGAGCCACCCACACCCAGATTGCCCCACACAGAACCCTCTCACCCTACACCTGGATCCCCACACACTATTCCCCTCCACACTTCGATCCTGCCAGGCTGAGCCTGCTTGCCCACACCCGGATCAGTTGTGCATGACTGTCCCTCTCACTTTCTGGGACAGGCCTTGCCCTTGCGCTGTGTCAGGATCGGGTGCAGCTTTACTGCCGAGTCCATGTCCTGGGGTGGGGGCTGTAAGATCTCTCACCTCTGTGCAGCCAGTAGCCTCTGCTCCCCATTGCTATGCTGGAGCCTCAACATTTATTTATTGACAAATAAAATATGCAGAATTTTAAAATATTGTGTGTGGGGCGAGGGTTGGCGCAGAATTTTTAAATTTTTTGGTGCAGAATTCCCTCAGGAGTAAAGTTATAGGGGAAGGCACCACCACCATCTCCTTGTTTTGTGAATCAAGCCCTTTTAAAAAATATCTGGAAACAAAATATTTTTGGGTCACACTTTATTGATTTACCAAAAATTCTGAAAAATTTCAGATTTGGTTTGAACAGAACTGAATTGGGGGGGTGAGGGGGGGTTGGAACTGCCAGTGAACTAAAACATTAGTTATTCACCCAGCTCTAAATGTGAATGCTAATGGGACAATTCTGGGGATTGGGAGGTGTTGTGAGAGATACTGGAGGTTGGCTATATGGTGGGATGTCTGCTCCCTCTTTCCCACACAAATCTTAGCTCTTGGTTTGGCAGTGCTGCTTCAAGGCTGCATAACTAGCTGTGAAGCACCAGTTTCTGTGCTCCGAAGAAGAGTGCTGTGTAGGAAGGGAAGGAGGGATAAAGGGAGGGCAAGAACTTCTCTGTGTCAGGTGACAGTAGAGCAGCAATAGCAGGCATAAGAGAGCTGCTTCCCTTCCCTGCATAAACTCCTGCTTGGATTTAAGAACTGCAGCAATATTTCTGCTTTTCTTCCCCTCTCAGCTGGTAGAATGTAACTAGCTGAGAATGCCTTCCCAGCACCCACCGCTGAGTTGTGGCCCACTACTTGAAATGCCCTGGTCTACAGCCCTGGTCTACAGCTTCTTAAGATATTTGCTGTCCAACAGCATCACTTAATAGGGAATAGGGTGACCAGATGTCCTGATTTTTTGTAGGGACAGTCCCAATATTCTGGGCTTTTTCTTATATGGGCACCTATTCTCCCCCCCCCCCCCCCCCCCCCCCGCTTTCCTGATTTTTCATATTTGCTGTCTGGTCACTCTAATAGGGAACCAATCATAAAAGAACACTTACTATAGTAATACTCAGCCTTACTTTCATAAAGTCTGTAGGTAATTCAAAATAATCTGACACCCTGCCTCTGTTAACCAGTATGATATACTATCTATTGAATGATTACTTGACTTTCTGAAAAACCTAAATTCACCAAATATAATGCTTGTGGAAGATGACATTTTAAAAGCATTGGAAAATTAAATTCATGAAAATATTCTGCTTCTGTAGGTAAGATCATTGGTAAATCTTGGCTTGTTTAGAATCCAGTGCCAAGAAGGCATTACGTGAAGTTGAATGCTTCACCCTTCACCCCAGGTGATACACCAACCCATCTTTACAGTGCTATATAGAAAAACTTTGACCCTTATCACCAGAAACTAGCAGGAGATTGTATCATCATTATCAAGATTTCCGTTTATACCAATACAAATGTAGATTAGTAATAAAATTATCCAGCACCTTTTTAAAACCTAGTCATAATATTTAATTTAATGATTCACCAGAGTAGTTCATTACATGGGCTGATCTACACATCATGTAAACCTTATTTTTTCTAAATTTAATTATGTACAAAAAGCTGTAAAAATGTATTTAAATTGTAGTATCATGCACGATCAGCATGGATTGAACTCTGCACCTACAGCATGGACATCTACCACTTAAGCTACAGGACTGTGTTAGCTGGCAGCAGGAGTACGCTGTTATCCCAGAGGGGGAAATGGTGGACTATTAATTCTATGTGCTGGGTCTAGGAGGTGTTTGGGGAACCGAGCTGAGCTCTCTTCTCCTCTCTATCCTTGAAGCTGGGGAGTATTTGCCCTACGTTCTGCTCCTGGAGAAGGGAGAATGAAATACTTTGGCCATATGCTGGATCCTGGATCTCTTGGTCTAGTCCAGTGGTTCTCAACCAGGGGTACACGTTCCCCAAGGGGTACACAGAAGTCTTCCAGGAAGTACATCAACTCATTTAGATATTTGCCTAGTTTTACAACAGGCAACATAAAAAGCACTAGAGAAATCAGTACAAACCAGAATTTCATACAGACAATGACTTGTTTATAGTGTTCTATATACTACACACTGAAATGTAAGTACAATATTTATATTAAAAATGATTTATTTTATAATTATGTGGTAAAAATGAGAAAGTCGGCCATTTTTCAGTAATAGCGTATTGTATTTTTAAGTCTGATTTTGTAAGCAAGTAGTTTGGGGGGGGGGGGGGGGGGATACACAAGACAAATCACCCTCCTGAAAGGGGTACAGTAGTCTGGAAAAGTTGAGAACCACTGGTCTAGTCCTCTCCCCTGTGTTCCCCAACCCCGGTGAGCCAACAGCTCCCACACATTCCCAGTACAGTATGTAATGCTATGGCTGCAGCTGCTGCTTTGGTGGCAGGGTAAAGCCTTCTCTTTAGAGTGTTGGTGTTTGGTTATTATTTTGGCATGCTGCCAAAGTCTTCCTGTGGAATGCAAACAGCAGTAAGGAAATGGTGATTTTTTTTTTTTTTTTAAAGAGGTTTATAATTGAGGTAAGCCCAAATGGAATTTCATAGGACAATGAAAAGGCACTTCTCTAGCTCAAGGGTTTCATCGTTGCTGATTTTTCAGTGTTCCTCTGCAAACAATGGAAGCATCAGACCTTCTTAAAAAGAGGTCACAAGAATCGCTTATAGTGTCAAGTGTTAGGTTACCTAAGTATAGGGGGTCACTACCAGCTCCCACTATAATTAACTAATTTCTTTGTTGTAAAGTTCTTTCATGCTTCCAAAAAAAACAATAGGCAGTGTTTAAATTGCCAATGATATCAAAATTATTGAATATCAAAGCTGAAAATTATTCAAGAACTGCGAAGCCACAATCTTGATATTTTGTAGAATTGAAGCTTGAAATGCTGGTTGACATTTCAGTCATCTCCCTCATTCAGATGCTCAGCAACACTTCATTTATTACAAATTGTGTGCCTAATTTCATACTTCTGTTCAAAATATTAACACATTCATTTTGAGTTTTCAAACTACGTCATGAAGCGGGTGTTGGGCATAATCCTCACTCACTACAAAAGTCTAGATAAAGCACATAGCATTATATCTCATTAAGGGATTTGGGGAGTGAGTGAAAAAGAAAGAGGCCTCCTGGATGTGAGCCATGTGCCAGAAATTCAGGCCTCAGTGGCATCTCACTGAAAATGTGCAAATCCACTGGCCACAATATATAGCACATGCACAAATGTGAGTCAGTCTCTGGCATGCATTGTGGTGTACCTATCCCTATTGGAAATGCCATGAACTGCTGAGTTTCATGCAGCTTTCTTATATATTTATTTCAGGATAACATTATTCTAGGCACGTAATGCAAATACAGTATAAACATTAAATCCTTCCCAAGCCAACTAGTTCATCAAAACTTCAGCTTTTAGACAATGTGAGCATATAGGTAGGCTTTGCAGCATGCCCTACTAGTCAACAGACCTTGCCTTTGTTGAACCAAGGGGAGGAGCAAATTCCCGAGTCAAGAATTCTTCACTAAAAACATCCTGCTGCCAGCAGTGTCATTCTTGTTTAAACCTGGAGGCTGTTAGCTTTAGTGCCTCATCTTATCTCCACCGGCTGCTGTGGAAACACATGATGAGCAAGGGAGTCTCTGAGGTACCTAAGTTAAAAGCATTCAGGGTTTTTGCTCTGCACAGCCAAGAGCACTGGCTCCTTTGCAGGGTGTATCTAGGTAAATGTGCAGCTAGTTACTGAACATAGAGTTGTTTACCCTGGGTAAACCCTATTTATTTGACAACAATGACTTTATTTTAGGAGATACTTATCTGCCCTTGTTGTGTATCTCAGGATCTCCTTCAAATAAATCTCTGTGGTGGCAACTGAGCAACTAAAAAGAATAATTGATGTCTCATTTTCTGATATATTTAAGTTCAAAACCAAACTGAAAACAACTTGTGAAAATCTATATCTCAGAAATATCATGAATTTCTATTTCAAAATTTGCTCGATATAAAGGCATTTTGACCCATACTAGCATTGGTTGATGATTTGGGGTTCCAAAGAGGATGGATCTAGACTGTTCTCAGTGGTACCAGTTGCAGTGGGGGAGGTTTAGGTTGGATATTAAGAAAAACTTTTTCACTAGGAGGGTGGTGAAGCACTGGAATGGGTTACCTAGGGAGGTGGTGGAATCTCCTTCCTTAGAGGTTTTTAAGGTCAGGCTTGACAAAGCCCTGGCTGGGATGATTTAGTTGGGAATTGGTCCTGCTTTGGGCAGGGGGTTGGACTAGATGACCTCCTAAGGTCCCTTCCAACCCTGATATTCTATGATAGCTTTCTAAAAGTTAACAAAGTAAGGAGAGCTTAACACAGTAAACTGGGAAATGTATTTTTGACACTTTAAATTGTAATTGTCATATGATTCAAATAAGGGAGGTGGCCATTTTGCTGAAGTGATTCTATTTGCCACACTGTCAAGGTAGGAGCAGAACAGATGAGATTGAAAACCAATTTCTTAAGTTACTTTAATATTTAACAGAATAAAAACAAAATAGCTAACTCTTCAGTCTACGTAAGGGACACTTTTTGTTTCATTGTTTTTATGAAAAGGGATTTCCTTACTAGTCTTGGGTCTACCTATTTTCTACATCATAAATTATTGAAACTGAAAATATTTTTAAAAATCTCAATTACTTTTTACCATTTGTATTTGTTTACTTTTTACGTTTCATTCAGCTGTTCCTATGACAGTAAATTAGTCAGTTTCTAGATCAGTTTCTGAATTTTCTGGATCTCCTTTCGTAGCCAGTTGCTGAAGTGTTTGTGTTATAAGTATGAGAGGAGAATGTAATTTTTTTAAATTAGTAAACTGTTTCCCTTGATTCTTTTTTTAATTGTAGAAATACTTCAGTTGATAATCTTTGTAAAGACTTGTTTTAACACAGCCTAATTTTGAGCCCTAAATTGACCTGTGTCCTTTTGACAATATTTACTTATTTCTTCAGGATCTGAACAAGCGCTTGTCACTGCCTGCAGACATCAGGATACCTGATGGATATCTAGAAAAGCTGCAGATAAACAGTCCACCATTTGATCAACCGATGAGTCGACGTTCTCGTAGAGCATCACTAGTAAGTTTCTGTTATCTCTGCTTCCCAAACAAACCTGTTCTACTTGAAAAGTGTCAGTTCCAGTCATATCTCTGCATACCATGTATTTTCATGTTATATATTGTTTAACTCTATTTGAGACTACAAGGTGCTGAGTGCAGCCAAGAGATGCCGAGCACCCTTTACTCCCTATTAAAATTCATGGGAAAGCTCAGTAACTTACAGGATGAAACTTCTAAATTTTTCTCTTCCAGTTTTCTTTATTTCCGTTTTGCAGATTTTTCTCACCATCATTCCTCACTAAGGGCCAGAGCCAGCATTCATTGAAGTCAGTGGTAAAATTCCCACTGACTTCAGTGGTGCATATTTTATCCCTAAGTTAGCGCAGCCTAAGGGAAAACATTTTTTAATCATAGAGTTTGAGAAGAGCAAAACTCCACTAGGAAGTCCTCTATGAACAGTTGCTATGAAGATCTGTGTTACCTGTTCACCAATTAGATACTAATGACTGCTATACAAACACACACACACACACACATGTTCTTTTGGAGTTCGGCAAATATGGTGATAACAAATGTTCTTCTTTTCCCACTGTTATGTTGACATGGTGTTCTAGGTTTTTGTTTTATTTAAAAAAATAGATTCAAGGTTAGTTAGCAAATCAATTCAAATAAAGCATGCAAAATTACATTTAGGTAACTTCTTTTTTTTTTTTTTAAATGTATTCTTTTTGGGGAGGAGAGCTCTGTGTTTATAATTGTGGTATTATTATAGATCCTACAATTTGAATTGGACTTAAGAGTTATAGTTCTGTCTCCTAGGAAATGGACTATTACTTCATTTAACATAGGCCATCAAGTAGCCATCTGAAAAGTAATAATTTTTCAGTCATTACTGATCTAGGTTGGATTCTGACTATTGACCCAGATATGAAAGACTTTCTATCCCATTCCAAACCAGGCCATTATCAGGAGCATTTTTAAGCATAAAAAATAAAGAAAGAAATTGAATAGCTTTATAAATTCTATTTGCTGATTTTATTAATTTTCTTGCAAGAACATTCTGCTTTATTTATTAATTAGATATGTGAAAATATCTAAATGCCTCTGCTGAGTTGATGTAATTAGCTATGTAATACCTTTGTTTCAATACTTTGTAGATCATTAACTATTTATTTAAGTATTTTGGAGTTACTGTTATCACATCTATGAGCAATACCGTCCCCTGGTAACTTTCTCTTTTCTGAGGTAACAGTGTACTGCAGTAAACGTTGAAGGCTTGGATTATAATATTTAGTCTTATTTTTTTCTCTGCATCTAAAATTCATACTTATTATATGTTAGCTCTAAAGCAGTCTGGTCTAGGATGCCCTCTGCATTCTAGAATGAAAATAAGAAAAACAGTGCCCTCTAATGAATATAATATGTATTTGAAATGGTACGTCTGTC
The DNA here is from genome assembly GCF_011386835.1 of Chrysemys picta bellii. NCBI lineage: Eukaryota > Metazoa > Chordata > Testudines > Emydidae > Chrysemys > Chrysemys picta. Next base: position 84,571,715 of record NC_088791.1, on the reverse strand, counting down.
ACAAGTTGTGGGGATGGATTGTGGAGGTGTTGGGGGTTTTTTTGTCTGGTTTTTTGTTGTTGTTGTTGAGGTTTTTCTCTGTACTTTAAAGATATTGTCAGGGCTTCTAGGTCTAAAATGAAACCTGCCAGCTGCATTTTGGTTTGTGGGCATGCACGTGCTGCTTTGTCCTTCCACTCTGTCAGTCTGCACTGCTCTCTTGAAATGAAATGAAACCCAGTTCTCTGGGGTTGTGACTGAAAGGTTGCCTGGAGAGTAGTAATTACAATTTACATATGTTGCATCCTTTGTTTTGAAAACCGATATATGTTCAAGGATTAGTAGAAATTTAAAAAAAATACGATGAAGATTGGTTGAACTTTAGACCTGACTGTGCCTCTTCCAAATCGTACCACTGACATTTTTTTTAATAGTTTTGTATAATAGTTCATTTACTATACTAATGTGTATTGAGAGATACAGTATGGTGAATGGATACCTTCAGTGCATCAACTATTAAAATAAGAGGCTATAAATAGAATTTTGAAACCTGCATATACAAGTCCTGATTTGCAGACTTGTATTACAGCAAAACTAATTTACAATTAGTAAGTAGCCTAGGCACCCTTTGAAGGAAAAATGAAAGCTTACTATGTTTAAATATTCTTTCACTGGAGTTTTTTTCTTTAGTGTTGTTCCGCTAAAATATACCACAACTGGTGCCAAACCATCTAGGCAAGCAAACCTTGGATATTGTTGAATATCTGTCTTGACATAGCTACATTACCCATCTTCTCCTCTAGCCAAGTGGTGGATTTTAATTAATGCTAGAGAACATGTGTCTTACTCTGATAGAATGCTGTATAGCATTTGATCTTTATACATGATAGCCTAAAGTCAAACTACTTTCAAAAAAGAGTTTAATGCAACATACATTAAATTGGGTAAGTAATGACATTATGTTAACATGTTTCCACAACTGGTAGAACATCCACACTATCTCCTTAGAGTACTAGTTCATATATGCTTTACAGGGAATGTAATAATGGAACAAGGTAAATACCATTCCATGATCCCTGACACTGCTTACACTGATCTGTATTGTAACATCATGAATATTGTAATACAAATGAGTAGGGGGCAGATTAGGTATCCCTGCCTCTGGTGAATGCACTTGTATTGTATTGTTGGCTACTCTAGATTCTATTCTTAATTAAATAATTGGAGAAAAAGATAGAGTAAACATTGTAAAATCTGCCAAAATGTACCCAAACTCATTATGTGAATTACAGTCTCGTAGCCTCCAAACACTCAGGTTATTTCGTGAATTATCCCTTGAAAGTGTTTTTAAATGCTAGAAACTGTCCATGGACCCTAACACCAGCAACTGGGCTTCATTTCTTCTGCAGTATAGGAAGTGGTGACCTGAAGTTCCTCCTCCTTTTTATTTCCTGCAAAACTATATTTCCTGTACAAAGTTATGAGAGGAATGAACATAAGATTTATAATGGAAGCCTGGAAGCCCTGTGATGGAGTGGACAAAAAACACATGCTGGTCTGTTTGGGAAATAGGGGATGAAGCTAGCTCCACCTCACAGCACCTGCTACAAATACCAAAACTGTGGGGAAAGTCCCTCCAGCTGGAAACAATGAAAAAGGAGACTTCAGAGTAGCACTTCCCTGTCAGACGAATCTTGAATCTGAGACATAGAGCTGCCCTGAATTAGAAAGTGAAGAAGCAGCCAAACCTAGGAAGTAGGCTTGGATCCGACGTTACTACCCTATTGATCATTAGTTTGTTAATGAAGTCAAACCCCAGGAAGAGCTGAGTTTTGACACTGCAGAGGCTAATTTATACGAGCCCATTTTAAATGTCTGCATTCTGGCCCCTTTTGGGCCAGAGCAGTGTAAAGTGGTCTTATTGTAAATAGAAATTACCCTACAATGACTACATTATAGTTACTTGCAGGCATCAAGTAGATGAGTAGAGAAGGGAATTGAAAGAGAAGTTAGTGGGCTTGCAGTCCAACTCGTGGGGGGCATTTGTTGGAGATGTGGACAAACAGTGCATCAAGACTTTGCATTGGCAAAGAGGAGGGGTCAAGGCTGGCAACATGCAAAGAGACAAATGCTGATAAATAGGGCCAGGTAGAATTATGCAGGTCCTAGAAGGCAAAGACAAGAAGTGGGAACTAGATGTGGGAGGATTCAAAGATATGGGGTGACACAGCCAGATTGAAATGTGAGGATCTTACTGGCAGTGTTTGGTACGGACTGAAGTGGGACAAGGTAGGTGTCAGAGAGGACATGGCGGCAGTAAGCAAGCCAAGTGATGGGGGCCTAAGCAAGTGTTTAGCAGGAAAAGACGTGATCTTTAAAATGTTTTTGAGGGAGAAGCACGAGGATTTGGATATGGTGAGCAAGGGAGGTGGTAGAGCAGTCTAAGATGATCCCCATGTTACAGGCCCCACTGATGTTGTCAGCAGTGACAAAATGGGGAGAGTAAAGAGCGTTTGGGAGGGAAGATAGGGTGGTCAGTTTGTACCTTCTTAAATTTAAGTTGATAGCTGACTAGAGGTGATGTTAGGAAGGCATGCTGAGCTTCAGGATTGGTTCTTTGGAGACAAGTCCTTGTAATATGATGTGCTAAAATAATTCTTAAAACCTAACAATTTTATAAAGATTGCTTCACCACTTTAGGATATTTTATTAAACAAATGTTTTTAGTTTGTTGAATAAGTGATATATATACAGTGAAATACTGCTCCTGATTAATTTTTATGTTTATACTAAATGTACCATCTTTTTGCTTGCATTACAGTCAGAAATTGGATTTGGGAAAATGGAAACTTACATCAAATTGGAAAAGCTTGGAGAGGTTTGTATAATTTTGTTCAGTAGTGATTATCATTTTGACAATAATAAATGCTTTCTTTACTTGGAACTTACTTATATGTTGACTTTGGTTTTAAAGTTGAACTACATTGTATCTACATATTTGATAGAGCTCTTTCGTTAAACTAAACATATATGTTAACACACAAAGCAATGTCACTATCACTCAGCTTGTCAATATACATATGTATATATGCATACTGTTACCAAAAACGAAACAACAACAAAACACCACCACCACCAAACCAAATAGTTTCATAGAGCTTGGGAAAAAGCAAAACTCCAATAGAAAATCCTCCACTAGAAAATCCTATGAACAGTTGCTATGAAGGCCTGTGTTGCCTGTTCAGCAGTTAGATACTAATGACTGCTATACAAACACACATGCAAAAGCACACATATATTGTATACTATGTTACTTGACTTTGCAATTATGAATCCTCTGTTTTTGAGATGCAATGTTTCAGCCCTCTCCAAATGCCTATCATTTAATTAAACTCCTTTTATATTGGATAGCTCTATAACCTGATGTAATGTTACATATCTTTGTGAACATGTTAATAAATATATAGGGTGATGGTCTGCATAGATATGGATTTATTGTATTTCATTTTAATTACTCTATAGTGTAATGAACAATACAGGATATGTAACATATCCCAAGATGATACTGTCCCTTATTTTTGATATTTAATATAAACTGATTGTAGCAATCTTCTGAAATGGAATCTCTCTCCAGTACCCTGTATAATTATGTAACACATTTTCTGGGTTTTTTGAAGCTTATATTGGACTAATGAAGCAAATACCAAAAGATGAGCTTAATAATCCACACTGTCCATTAGGTCAGCAAAAGTGAAAAATTGTATTTGTTTTACCTGTCTTCTCCTGTGAAATTAAATGTATAGTGAACATATTTTTATTCTTTTTGATAGCTTCTTTTCCGTTTCCTTGACATATCTTAAAAGGTTTGGGCCTGACTTTCAGAAGGTTCTAAACTTGCAGCTCCCATTGACTTCATCTAGGTTTGAGAGTGCTCAGACTCTCTGAAAATCAAGGCCTGTGTCTGAAAGTCATTGATGAATTATGCTTGTGTCAAAAAAAAAAAAAAAAAAAAAAAAAGAAGAAGAAGAAGAAGAAAAAATAAATTGAGTTATTTCCAGAAGCTGCTGCTACCAAAATGAAACTAATTGTAGGACCTGTCATAGATCTTATTTGTTTGGGGTAGGGGTTGTGTGTGTGTGTGTGTGTGTGTGTGTGTGTGTGTGTGTTTCGCTTTCTATAAAAGAAAAGTTTTAAATGTGTTCCTTTCCCCTTACCACATAGGGTACTTATGCAACAGTATATAAGGGAAGAAGTAAATTGACAGAGAACCTGGTAGCTCTAAAAGAAATCCGACTGGAACATGAAGAGGGAGCACCATGCACAGCCATAAGAGAAGGTGCGGAAAATATTTTTTTCCTTTTATTTAAAATATATCATTAACTGAAATTATACCGTTTGGCCAAAGAATTGATGCTATTCTCATGTAAACTGGATATTACAATAACTAACACTATTTATCATATGGAGTACTGCAATCAAGTTAATTGAGTTGCAATTTTGAGACACATTTCAAATGCATTTATTTCATGGACTGTAATTGTGTTCTCAAATAAATGAAGCTTTCTAAGTGTTAGAAATTATTGAGGCTTTTATAATTTACTGTTAATTATAACAGAAGCAAACAACTTTCTGGAGTTTAGAGTATATAACATGACATGACTAACTTGTGCCTGAAATACTGTCTGTCCATATAGTGTATGAATTAATTATAACTCTGCAGTTCAGTGGTGGTACACGGTCTTGTCTGCTTCACAGTGTGCCCTAGATGAATTTGTGTTTTTAGAAATTTTCTTATGTAAATGAATGGATTAACTTAATGCTTTATTAAATATTAAATTGTGAAAACTAAATTTAAATTACCATAGAAATTAAACAAATAACTAATAAATTTGGATTAATTAGTAATACATTTACTCCTTAGTTTTCCCCTCAAGTCCTATCCTTAAGCTTTAATTTTCTTTTTTTCTCTTTTACAGTGTCATTATTAAAAGACCTAAAGCATGCAAATATTGTTACTTTACATGATATTGTTCACACAGAGAAATCTTTGACTCTCGTCTTCGAGTACCTGGTAAGCATTAAAACAATAATAAAGCTTTACATTTAATGGGTCTGTTTAGAAAGTCTTATTTAATTTTCTACCTAGAGAAACACAAACACGATTAACTCTGTGGTGCATTTTAAAAAATAAATAAATAAAGGACTTGATATTATTCTGTCATCATACCATTTTCCTACATATAATCCAGTGGAACATCGAAGCAAATAGCATATTTCACAGAAAGCTAGTTATGTTGTCAGACATAATATTCACTGTCAAATTGTCATAAATTGCTTGGTATAGGTCTGACTTATGGGTAATTATTAAGAACATAAGAACGCCCATACTGGGTCAGACCAAAGGTCCATTTAGCCCAGTATCCTGTTTTCTGACAATGGCCAATGCCAAGTGCCCCAGAGGGAATGAACAGAACAGGTAATCATCAAGTGATCCATTCCTTGGCGCCCATTCCCAGCTTCTGGCGAATAGAGGCTAGGGACACCATCTCTGCCCATCTTGGCTAATAGCCATTGAGGGACCTATCCTCCATGAATTTATCTAGTTCTTTTTTGAACCCTGTTATAGTCTTGGCCTTCACAACATCCTCTGGCAAGGAGTTCCACAGGTTGACCATGCATTGTGTGAAAAAATACTTCCTTTTGTTTGTTTTAAACCTACTGCCTATTAATTTAATTTGGTGACCCCTAGTTCTTGTGTTATGAGAAGGAGTAAATAATACTTCCTTATTTACTTTCTTCACACCAGTCTGATATTATAGACCTCTATCATATCCCCCCTTAATCGTCTCTTTTCAAAGATGCAAAGTCCCAGGCTTGGTCTACACTAAACCCCCAAATCGAAGTAAGGTACGCAACTTCAGCTACATGAATAACGTAGCTGAAGTCGACGTACCTTACTTCGAATTTACCGCGGTCCACACCCGGCAGGCAGGCTCCCCCGTCGACTCCGTGTACTCCTTGCGGCGAGCAGGATTACCGGAGTCGACGGGGAGCACTTCTGAGTTCGATTTATCGCGTCCAGACAAGACGCGATAAATCGAACCCAGAAGTTCGATTGCCTGCCGCCGAACCAGCGCGGTAAGTATAGACAAGCCCCCAGTCTTATTAATCTCTCCTCATATGGCAGTTGTTCCATGACCTTCACCATTTTTGTTTCCCTTTTCTGAATCTTTTCCAATTCCAATATATCTTTTTGTGAGATGTGGCGATCACATCTGCACGCAGTATTCAAGATGTAGGCGTACCGTGGATTTATATAGGGGCAGTATGATATTTTCTGTCTTATTATCTATACCTTTCTTAATGATGCCCAACATTCTGTTCGCTTTTTTGGTTGCCGCTGCACATTGAGTGGGTGTTTTCAGAGAACTATCCACAGTGACTCCAAGATCTCTTTCTTGAGTGGTAACAGCTAATTTAGATCCCATCATTTTATATGTATAGTTAGGATTATGTTTTCCAATGTGCATTACTTTGCATTTATCAACATTGAATTTCATCTGCCATTTTGTTGCCCAATCACACAGTTTTAAGAGATCCTTTTGTACCTCTTTGCAGTCTGCCTGGGACTTACAAAACTACTCAAGATAGTTATCATCTGCAAATTTTGCCACCCCAATTATTATACTTCTGGACCAAAATGCTCACTTAAACCAAGATTATGGATTGTAGAAGAAAGTGGACAGAGAATAAAATAATTGCAGTATTATGTTGAATGATATTGGTACTGTGAGGCACCTAGCATACTTGCAGGTGCTGTAAAACAATAATAGTATAGAAATAACTATTTTACATTTCTTTTGAAACAGAGCTGTTAAATATTATGGCCTACATTTTCAAACTTGAGTACCTACAGTTAGACACCTAAGTCACTTTCCTGCATGATACAGATTGATAAATCATATTTTGTTTTAGTTTTTTTCCACTCCATATTACATATGCATTTGCTGAAGTTATTCTAACCATATCTATGGTAACTGTGATGGAACATCTAAAGGTGTAGTGCACAGAATTAATCAAAACTTAGTTCTCTTCCAAATAAAGAGAATGAGTAATAATTAAAATTGAATGTAACATATAGCCTTTGGGGGGAAAAATAAAATGTTGTATAATAAGTAGAACTGATCTGAAAATGCTGGGGGAGTTTCTGGCAGAACATTTTTACTTTCTTTATGGGGGGGGGGGAGTTTTCTCTCTTTGGGTTTTTGATTTTTTTTTTTTTTTTATTTGATTAAAAACTCAAAATTCTCCACTGCACACAGATACTTTTTGTGAAAAATTCCATTGAATCAAAAGCTCAATTTTCTGTCAAAAAACTGTTTTATTTTAAACGGTGGTGGTTTTTTGACAGGACAAGGACCTAAAGCAGTACATGGATGACTGTGGTAACATCATGAGTATGCACAATGTAAAGGTGAGTGAATGTTTGTTAGTGATAATGATTGATTTCAAATATTTTTTGTTCTGATTTTAAAACCACAGGGAACTTACAACTTAGTTGCTCACAACTGCTCTTTCTGATAATAATAGATACAGTCATATTGAAGAGTTTAATGACACAAATTATGGCTTCAGTAAAAGTTGTGTTCTTTTTTAAATATTTTCCTATTGGGAAATAAGATTTTTAACAGAACAGTGTGTCCTCTTTAAGGACTGTTATGTCCTGTTCCAAGACCTAGGCCATGTCTACATTACAAAATTATGTTGACCTAACTTATGCCAGCATACAGCCACTACAGTTATTAAATCACTTGTGTTTGTGCACACTTGGCTCATTACGTTGGCGGTGCGCATCCTCACTGAGAGCACTTGTATCGACTGTACTGTCAGTGTGGGGCATTGTGGGATGGCTCCTGAAAGCCAGTGCCAGTCGACGTAAGCAACACAGTGTCTACACTGCCACTGCATCGACCTAATTACATCGACCGTGATTCTATGCCATTCATGGAGGTAGTGATACTAAATCAGCATACAGAGAACATTTGCTGGCTTCTTCACTTCCACAGCTAGATCAACACAAAGCAGCTTACATCGACCTAACCGTGTAGTGTAGACCAGGCCTTAGCCTGTAGATCAGGCATTCTGAGACTTACGCTTTCTCTGGCATGATTGCGTGACCAACATGGGGATAAGTCCTTCTGTGCAATGGGAGGGGCCAACTGACATTCACATGGTGGGGCTATAAGATTTTTTTAAAAAGCCTGTAACTCATTCAAGGGAGAGATCTCCAGGGAGCACAAAGACTCTCTTGTAATAAAGTCATAATGATGGTAGGCCAAGATTCAGGGACAGCCCTTGGAAGGAAAGCTGTGGAGAATCTTGTACCAAAAGGAGGAGGACTGTAGTTCCTAGAAAGGAGGGCAGCAGAGAACCATGTTCCAGAGGGCAAAAGACTGCTATCAGAAGGGCTGTGGATGGAGCCCAGGGAATGGCTAGAGGTACTGTGTTGCGCTCAGAAAAGAGCCAAGTAATAGTAGGAGCAGGGAAGGAACCTTATTCTGTTGAACCCAATACTGTAAAACCGAAAAGAACTGTGTGTTTAAAGGGACTTGGGAAGGAACCACTTGTGCTTGGAAGGGCCAAGGGAACTGTTCATATTATTTTGCACAATAGTTTAGTAAACCAGGCCCCAAGAAGCCAGAACACTATTTTGAAATGCCTTGGAGCGAGAAGGGAAAATGGGGGAAACTGAAGCTGAGGTAACAGTGTTGCCCAGCCATGGTATGGCTTATGCTGGACTATAATCAGCTTAATTATTTAACAATATGTAATTTGTGTAGAGGATGTTAACTATTCATCGAAGGTATGTGGGGAATAGTTCTACTCCTGTTGACGTTGAACGGAAGTGTACTTTAAAAAAAACGAGGAGTGCGGTGGCACCTTAAAGACTAACAGACTTATTTGGGCATAAGCTTTCGTGGGTAAAAAATCACTTCTTCAGATGCAAGAAGTGTATTTTGTTACTTTGCAAGTGGTTGTCCTAAAAAACAAAAACAAAATCATGCATGCACACACATGCAGGGAAAATTGGTTTGATACTTGTACAATAGTTAATGGCACAATTGTGGATGATGACATAATGTACAAGAATAACATTTGTTTACATGTGTTTCGTGCACATTCCAGCAGAATTGTTGTCCTTGTTTTTGCCTTCACGTTATATTGTAAAGTCCTTTCTTTGTTGAAGTACTGTAGGTTTCGATTTGGATATTGGTTACTGTTTGTCGTTTTGTCTTTTTCTGTTTACACATTAGCTTTAATGTCCTTTGGAGGTGAAATCAATCGTCAACCTGCTTTGCTGTCTCTTTTGGGAGAGAGTGAAGGGGAAAATTTTTTAATGTAAATTCCCATACCTCCTTTAAAGAGAGATTGAAAAAGATGAAGAGGACATGTTAAAAAATCTTAGATGAACATGAAATGAAAGATCTTGCAGCATGTTTTTATAGTTTGAAGCTAACCTCTTTATAACTATCTGTGAGTGCCTTAATGGCCATTTATAGCCCTCCAACAATATAGGCATAACTAGGTGAGGCAGGACTTAGTGGCCCACAGCGTGCATTTTTAACATGCATAGTCCCAATTTTTCTGCCCCAATGGAGATAATCCCATTGTGATATAAGCAAACTGAGGTTAGACAAATATAACCTGGTGCTTGCCTGTTTGTATGGATTTTGTGGAAGACTTGGGGGTGTCATCTGCTACAAAAATAACCCATGTGTTGGAAAACTGTGTTATATAAAAACTTTCTAGTATTTCCCCTCAACGGGACTAATCATGATGAATCTGTCATGCTGACTGACCTTCTGCTCTGCATAAGTGTCCGCTCTACATTTCCTAATCAGTAATCTTCTATCTGCTCACTCCCCTTCACCAGACTAAGGATTGTTGTGGGACAACTGGTGCTAGAAGTAGCTACCTAGAAGCACCATGCTCACACCCAGGCACTCAACACATGAAGCAATTGCAAAGCAGTATTTATTTATGCAATACCGCAGGAAACTGACGAGGTTGCTAACTCCTAGACTTGTGTGTGTGGGTGTAGTTGCTCTGTGCAGTAATGTCCTTGAGTGTGGAGCTACTGTTGCTGGCTTGCCAGCCCGAAGGACTAGGAAGAAGCATAGAGGGTGACACACTATATGAAGATGCAAACACCGCAAAGGGAAAATATCAGACACAATTGGTGGAGCATAATTTCCCCAATTATATTTCTTTGATTTGTTAATGTTTAGAGGTGTTGTACCTAATTGCTTCTTCTGGTAGTCACTTTCCCTACCATACAATAAATAAATTGACTTTACATGGTGGAGTACAGGAGTAGAGTTGCATTTGTAAGAGAGAGATCTATAGCAGAAGGGAATATCAGTATGGTAATTGAGAGTGTTACATGGAAAGATGTTTAGAGTGCAGTAGTAAATGCTTATAATGTAAATAGCCACTTGATTCTCTTCTATTATATAGAGCAAATCACTCTCAAAATCTTTGATGTGCTAAGTGTTTCATAATAATGTTGTAGCTTGCTGGCATAAATAGGTCTTACATCTTTAAACAATAGTTATGATATTCAGAATACATTAGCATGGGAAAGTGACTTGCTTGTGTAAGAAGGTTTTTGTCTTGCTTGCAATATAGCCATGTAATTGCTGCTCTGATGGCTCAAAACCTGCTGTTAAGGGAAGAGTAACATGCCGCTTTGCACGTTTGCCCATGAATATTTTTGAAAGTCTAATTTGTTTTTCTTTTAGCTATTTTTATACCAGATTCTGCGTGGTTTGGCCTATTGTCATAGGAGGAAGGTGCTACATCGAGACCTGAAGCCACAAAATCTACTCATTAATGAGAAAGGAGAACTAAAACTAGCAGACTTTGGTATGGACTGAAAAAAATAATTATTTTATTTGAGCAGTGTTTTCTTGACAGAGTTACAATTTTAAGAAAATCTTGGAAATAAACCAAGATTTATAAACCAGTAAACCTTGTTGGACCTAGAAATCATATGGGGGTAGGAGTGTTTATGTACATAAACCATTTGTAAGCAGCAGGGAAATTAATCACTGGAAATACACATTCACACCATTTCTGTGTATATCTTTATCCATTCCAAAGGCTGTTACTGAAGCCAATATTGTGTAACGCTGATTAGCTTTATATAGCTGGTGAGATCCTGTCTTCATTTTTTTTGCTATTGCTTGTGTTCCCGTAAAGGGAAAACAATACGTTATTTAATTGAGATCATTAGGCCAGCTCCATGCTGCCAGAGGGTTTCTATGGCAGCTGGGATAGATACCTCCAGTGTGGTGCATACTAAGCTGTCACTTGTAGCATGAGCTGGCCTGAAAAAATAGATTTTTAAGTTCATTGTGTGCTGGATACCCCTATTGGTCAGCTCACTGAGGGAAGTCCGCCCACATGGTTTAAAGCTGCTGGAATTTCAGGTTTACAGCTCATGTCTGACTTTTTGAAAGTCATCCAGATAATTCTTTTTTGTTTGTTAATCTGGTTTGGGTAAGAGTTTGATTGTTGGGCTTCAGCTGGTTTGTTGTTGGTTTGTTTGTTTGTTTTTTAATTTGTTTCAGCATCCAACCTGAACTATACCTCAGCCTTACAGCTCTTTCTGTGCCTCATATATGGGATACAGTGATAAGTGTCATAGTTCTTCCTATATTCATTCTGTCTGCCACTTCAGTTTCACACATGATCTGTTAGTCGTTTTGTTACCACTCGCTTTTATCTGAGAAGGACCCTTATACCTGCTTTATGATCTTTTAGTTGACATTTTAAATTAAGTTAAATCATTTTTTCTCTCCAGTATGTGACTTCACATGTTCACTCCTCATTGGTTTGTTTTAATTTTTTTCTCCCACAGGAATTGTACCATGTTTTCAGAATAAAATACGTTATATTCAGTTACAACTCAATCCCCCTGCTCCCGACACACTTTCTCTGGCCATGGCAGCAGCCCTTTGGAAGCAGACCTGTGTAGGGCTGTCTATACCACTCAGCTTTTAGTGACACGGTTGTGCATCTACAGCCCTGCCACTAAAAGCTGCACAGTGTAGCTGCTGTTTGTTGGCAGGAGAAAGCTCTCCTGCCGACAAAAACTTTCACCCCCCACAAGCGGCAGCAGATTTGTCCGCAGGAGAGCGCTCCTGCTGACAAAGCGCTGTTTACACCAGCACTTTTCATCGGTAAAACTTTTGTTGTTTGGCGGGTTCCTGAACAACAAAAGTTTTGCATATGAAGATCCAGTGTAGACAAAGCCTAATTGAACTGTAATTAATCTTTTATATCACTAGCTTTCAATTTGGTAGTTAGGACCCCTACCCTACCTTTGTTCCCTTTCTCTGGTTTTCTGATGAAGTCAGTTTTATTAGTAATTTGTGATTTCATCCTTGGACATCAGGAAATATTCCACAAACTGTATATCAGTTCCTGTGGTGTTTCATTTGACGCAGTGGGAACCAACAGAAAGGATTTGGTTCAGAAATGCCTCTGAGGATGACTGATTGCACATAGTTGAATGTGAAGTCATATGCAGGGAAAAGATGAGAACCCTCTATCTAGAGCCTATATTTGTGTGCTGGTGGTCTGGTTTCTGTGTATTGAACTGGAAAGCAAAAGTTGGACTTCGCAGTTTATTGGTCATCAATATGGTATGTGTGTGAGTTGAAGTGTCAGCTGAGAATGAACTGAGTTGAGATTAAAAGTAACATTAGTGCTTCCTTTGAAACTGGTGATATACAGGCCAAATAATCACCACAGGGCCCAAGAAACTCTGTGAACTTTATCTTGCAGAATTTTCCTACAAATAACTTTAAGATGATGGGGAGGAGCATTCCCCACCTGGTGAATTGCCAGAGGGTTTGGCCCTTCTAACCCATGGATGTTCTAAGATACTTTCAGAAATTCAGTGAGCATCTACAATGGATTGGGGCATTCACATGGATTCTATTGCTATTAGCCATTATTCTCCATGTCAGTAAAGCTCCACTAGTAGCCATGTTACCATTGGTTCCTCACCCACACCTGGACAAAAATTCCTCTGAAGGTAGCCGTTGCCAGTAGAGAACAGAGGGTTGCCTAAGACAGTGCTGACATGGTCTGGCATTATTACTCTGGGAAGTCCCTTTGGACATGGAGGGAGAGAGCAGTTTTCCTGTGGCTCCACCACCTCATTGCCCAACCATCCCCCTCACTCCCAATGTCACAGAGCTCCAGATGAGATAAAGCTTAGGGGATTCCATAGACTCAAGTGCAAGATGATGTCACATTGCGTCAATGTGCCCTACTGCTGATTAAATGTGGATTAATCTCAGCATGTTTTGCTCCTTTTTCCTGCCTCAGTGCTTGAAAGAACAGTGGGCATTATCTAGTCCTATATATTTAAAGGTGAATCACAGTTTTATCAGAAAAATATTGAGCCGTATAAATATATAATTAATTATCCAGATTGGGAGGATAAGAAGTGCATTTATCAAGTATGTTATGCTAAACTTGCCTTTTCATAATTCTTTAATTCTATTAAAAAAATTTCTTAAGCAGTACAGTACTTAACACTGCCACTACCCTATGCCCTTATTGTACAGGAGTTTCTGATAGCTATGATAGCCCAAAATTTTAGTCTGACTTTATTTTTTTTAATTTTTTTGAGGGTGACTCCCCCTCACCACCCCATCACTATAAGAAGGGAAGGGGGCAGCCTTTGTACTGATACAGTAGATCTGTGATTTCTCCCTGGTTGAGGTCCTTAACTGAGCCATTATCCAGGGAGAAATGCTTTGGGGACAGCCAGCCATTTTAAAAATTCTTAATTTACATGCTGATTTGATGTGGTTCTGCCAGATTGGGGTGTCAATCAGTCTCAAGGGCTAGATTGCTCTGTTGATTTATACCCTCAAAAGACAAAAATATATTTACATTGATGATAACTGAAATTTATGAAAGCAAGAAAAATGCTGTTTGAAAAGTTATTAGGGTTTGATTTAAGGCTATTTACTTTGTATTTTTTGTTATATGATATTGACAGTTTGTGTTTTAACAGTTATAAAGCTTTAACTTTTTGAATCTCAATGTCTGGTGTCATTAAATAATTGTCTAACCCCTCCAATGGGTGAGTCCCTTCATTTCCTGCAACAGTGAAAAGTTAAATCCATAAAAACAAAAATAAAAAAGCATAACAATAACCATCAATATTGTCCATCAAAATGATTTTAAAAAAATTAATTTTGCTAAGCCTAATTATAGCAATCTTTTACATTTATTTCAAAAGTGAAACACTTTAAAAAAAATTTTGGGTTGCTGAATGATAATATCCTGATCTATCACGTCACTTACAAAACACAAGCACTTAAAAGTAAGGAAATGAATAATTAAGACCATTGTAAATCTTACACTGCCCACATGATAAGCAAATTATTCTCACGTATAAAGTAATGCATATTTCATCACAACACAACAACCTTCACTCTGAAAGAATGCTATTCCTTTTGGATAAGGGATAACGGATGTTGTGAATGGTCAGTATGATTTCATTCATTTTTAAGATGCTTGCAATAATGTCACTGCTTTGCACCACTTAGCACTGCTTCAGACTAAAAATGAGGAAGCCAAGAAAGCACAAACAAAAGCAAATAGATGTATACAATATTTTAATTGAGGGAAATGGTAGATACCATTACAGAAAAAACACATTACATTTTTATTTTTATGAAGGTTTGGCTAGAGCGAAGTCTGTTCCTACAAAGACCTACTCCAATGAAGTTGTCACATTATGGTACAGGCCACCTGATGTTCTCCTTGGATCTTCAGAATATTCAACTCAAATTGACATGTGGTAGGTTTCTTTTGGTCAGATTTTAATTTTGTTCATACTCAAGTTGATGTGTTATAACTGTCCGTTAATTCTTGTAACGGAGTATAACGGCTCCCTCAGAATTTCAGACAACTTCTACAGGGTTACATTTAAGATATGATAAATAAAATTGCTAATAAAGAAAGTTGCTAACAATGCATCAATAGTGCGATTCAATATTTAAATCCAGTTTGACATGATGGCATTACGATATTATATTGATTAAATATTTATTTTAAATGTTTAGTTTATCAGTAGTTCCCTTTGCTTTGTGTGTGTGTGTTTTGGAAGGAAAATATATAATCTATGTATTGCAGAGGTTTTGTTCAGCACTTGTGAACTGTTTGGCTGTTATTTTCCTCATTTACATCAATATTTCCAATAGAGGCATATAGTTAATGGCAAATATTGTTAATCCACAAAGATATTGAGGAGCTGAATGTTTTAAAAGGTAAGTTTTTTTAGTTTATTTTTTTCTTACTTACTTATTCATCTTTCTTTTTCTTTGCCTTTATAAAGGGGTGTTGGATGCATATTTTTCGAAATGGCATCTGGAAGACCTCTCTTTCCTGGTTCAACTGTTGAAGATGAACTGCACTTAATTTTCAGACTTTTGGGTAAATTGAATATTGTTACCAATAATATTACACTTGTAGATTTACTTCATCCTTCTAAGAGAGGATTTTTTAAAAAGAATTTGTAACTACAAGGTACAGAGCAGATCCTTTTTCTATAAAGAGGGAATAAACTTTGATGTTGCATTTAGGTGAAGATGAATACAACGTTACTCATTTTGTATAAGGTTGAATTGGTACATTTTAAACAAAATGACTGAAGTTGGAAAACAATCGTCCCTTTTTGATGGTGATATGTTACAGGCTAAATGCTTAAAATTTATTTCTAAGTCTTGCCTATGATTAATATAACTTGTATAGATTTAATTTGTTTTGATTTAAATACAGGAACTCCTTCTCAAGAAACATGGCCGGGCATTTCTTCCAATGATGAATTTAGGAACTACAACTTTCCCAAATACAAACCACAGCCTCTAATCAACCATGCACCAAGGTATTTTATGTTTCATTACTAGAATTTCTACTTGTACAGTGACTGCTATATTTTTGTGTCTGTGCACCTATTTTTACACAAGAATAAGTTTCCATGTGTACTGTGCTGTTACATGTTAACTATATGTCCCTTAAAAGACCACATGTCAAACTATCTTGCTATAGGCTGAAGTTAATGGTATCTAGCAGAGTTCATTAATTTGAGATTTAGCACTGCTGAGTTCCTGATTACTCAGAGCACTGTAAATCCAAACACTGAGACTCAATAGTGGCATATATAACTATAAGTGTTATTTATAATGTCTACATAGTAGGACTGTTCACATTGCACCTACTGAATTCCCAAAGTCCTGTCCCATCATGTGGTAGGATTATTGTAAAATCTGGGAAGAATTCTTTGATGCAGTCTCTTCTGTGGTGGTTCTAAAGCCCTGGTTAGGAATCTGAAGAGTCTGTATCTAGTACATTTCAAGTATCATTGCCATAACTGAACTTTTCAGCAAAGCCAAACACATGATGGAGCACATTTCTTTTGATTGTAAAGAAACATAGTTTTGCACTCTTGCTCTCCTATCCAATCAGTGGGTTTAGGTTTTAAAAACTATTGGGAAACAATAAAATTGCTAATGTCAGGTGACCTTGTCAGCCTATTGAGTCACAATCCAAGGGTCAGGGTCCTTCTCTATCTCCCCACTGATTTATCATCAGTAAATTCTACAACTCATGTGTTCACAGTCAGTCTTTTGAGATGTTGGGATATCTTTATGTACGTACATATGCATATACACAAACACCCAGAAGATGTTCAGGTGTAAGTATTACTTTAATTTTTAATTAAATTAATTTTGTTTTGAAGTGGGATATAATCTTATGAAATCCACTCCATTCTAACTCTGCACTTATGAATATTGCTCACTAAACTATTTGGTGTCTTTTGTTATTTCTAGGCTAGACTCCGAAGGAATTGAATTGATAGCAAAGTTTCTTCAGGTAAGATGCTTTCCATGTTTTATCTCTTTTAAAATGTATTTTTGGATTCCTTTTTAAAGGCTCAAATCCACAAAATCAGTTATATCATATATGCAGTTGAAGTTTGAGTAGGGCATTAAGTATAGTTGATGAGAGGTTCACTGTGTGTTGGCTAAGGCTAAGATTTTTTCAGTTACTTTAGTAAAAGTCATGAACAGGGAATAAACAAAAATTCACAGAGCCTATGAACTGTCAGTTACGTTACTAAAAATAACCAGAGGCAGGGCTAGGTATGGGGGAGGAATGGAGTTCCATTGGGGGGGTGGGGCTGACAGGCTGAGCCCTCCCGCCATGGCAGAGGGCACAGCCCCGACTCCAGTGGCTGCAGTGGGGGGGCGCAGCCATTGGAGATACAGACCTTGCTCCAGAGCTGGCTCAGCTGCCAGGCAGGGATGCGCAGCCCTACTGCAGCCCCAGCCAAGTCCCGGCCGCAGTGGCGGGGGCACACGGTCCCAGCTGCAGCCCCACCAAGCCCAGGATGCCGCGAGGCTGGGGTGCGCAGCCCCGCCAAGCCCGGGAGGCTGCAGGGCTAGAGCACGCAGCCCCCATCAAGCTTGGAATGCCGTGGGGCTGCGGCACACAGCCCCAGTTGCAGACCCCACCAAGTCCTGGACAACGCCGGGCAGGGGCACACGGCCTCAGCTGCAGCTCCTGGAGGAAGCCGTGGGGCTAGGGCTGCAGGGTCCTTGTTCCAGCCAGCACCTGTTGCAGGGGAGGGATACACAGTCCCGCCTCCTCCTGAATCCCTAGAGGCCGCGGAGGTCCAGCAAAGTCATGGAATCCGTCACTGCCGTGACCTCTGTGACTAAATCATAGCCTTAGTGGTGGCTAACTGAGTGGGTTGTAGTCCACTTACTCCCCAAGAGTTCAGGGATTGTTCTCTAATTTTACATGGCCACATTTTTCTTTTCCTGGCTTTCATAAAATAAAATGTAATCCATGTAGCTGAATTCTCACTACATTTGTTAATAATTAAAGCTGAATTCAGCAAACCTAGGCTTGTAGCACATAGTGAACAGCAAAATGAGCCAAGGAGAGAAGAAGGTTAAGATACCCAAGAATCAGACTAAAATCTTAAAAAAAATAGAATGTAAAAAGAGAGCATTTAAGTACAGTAATTTTATTTGAATGAATATGAATGAATAAATATGGTTCTGGCTAACAAGTGCTCCTCATGGTTAGGCTTTGCCTTTCTGCGTTCAGGCAGCAAGTTGGACTCTATGTGCTTCCTTTCCACATTGGAAGTCATTTTAGAAGTAAGCTGAGTCCTAGGGATTAGGCTGAGGAATCTGCCCCAAATCGTTGGCTGTATGGTGGGAGCCCTGTAACTGAACTATGGACCCAGTTAAATGTGTGGTATGTGAGATGAGTTGAAGATATTCTGCCTGTACTTAGTATAATATTAAGAAAGTTGCACCCTGCTGCTGTATCTGTCTTTTATTCAAACACTACCTGCAGCTCGTGCCTGAAATTTGTTCTTGCATGCTCAACAAGTTTTCTTAGTAAAATAAACTCATCATCGTCTTTGGGGTCCAAAAATGCAAACGCAAAACAGTTGAGTACACTGTTATGGATCAGGAGTTTGTGTGAAATCCTCTTTAATAGAAAGTGCTACAGTGTATTGCATGATGTTGCAAAATCTTTTTTAAAATCTAAGTGTGAGAGACACCTTATTTCATTTCAGCTCAATATGAGCATATACAAATAACCCAATTTCAATCTTTTAATTAATTGTCCTAGAAAAACTGTAAGGAAAACGAAATTATATTTTTGATTAAATCCTTTGTGTTAACAGTATGAATCTAAGAAAAGAGTTTCGGCAGAAGAGGCCATGAAACACGCATACTTCAGAAGTCTAGGATCAAGGATACATGCTTTGCCTGAAAGTAAGAGAAATAAAAAAGTAGTAATGTGCCATTGACCGTGGTTGATAATAAAATAAAGATATTAATAGTAGCACGAAGCATTATCTAAATTAAACTCTAAAAATACCAAAGATCTTTTGACATGGTGCGTCGGTATTTAAACAGATAAAAGTATGTTACATGGGTAACTTTCTTAGGCAAAACTCTGAAAGACAAATCAACAGCATAAATTCAAAATATAATGGATTTTCTATTTACATGAGTTGTTAAAGAAATTTTTGTTGGTTTGCATAGAAGAAAAATATAGTTTATAATGAGTAGATTTGTGAGTGAGACTTTTGTGTGCCTTGTTTTTACTTGCAGGGTGCCCACTTCATGAAGAAAACTCATGAGATATCAAGGCACATTAGTGGGCTCAGATATTTATCAGCATTTTAGGGGAGGTAGTTTTATCTATTCCAGATGAGGATGCGCTTTTTCCAGATTTATACTGGTGTAACTGAGAATAGAATTTCGTCATTAAAATTTAATCACATTTGAGTGCAAACTTAATTTTCTTTTATTGTTACAGGTGTCTCAATATTCAGTCTGAAAGAGATTCAGTTGCAGAAAGACCCTGGCTTTCGAAATTCCTCTTACCCCGAGACAGGTATGGAAACATTCATCATGGTATTTCTCATGTTTTCAATCTAGAGTGCTGTGCTAGATGCGCTATAAACTGAAAATAATGTGTAAAAAATTATTTTTGTGAATATATGGAAATTATTTATTCAGATTCATAAAATACATATACAGTTAAACATACAAAAACAAATGAGTTTTACTTGAGATGGGAGGGGACAAGTAGCATGAAAACTGCACTTAAAAACAGTCACTGACTGACTGCTGAATAACTTATCTGATACACAATGGAAGGAGCACCAAATATATCGCGGCAAAGGCAGAGAATACACTGGACTGCATTAGCAAGAGATTTAATATAGGATCAGATATTACAGCAAAGGACACTTATAGAAACACATCTCAGGAGAGTGGTGTAACAGTGTGTGTTGTAAGAATGCTTCAGTTTTTTAACAGAATTCATGTTATGTTTTAGCACATGGGAAGAACAGAAGGCAGAGCATGCTTTTTTAAAGGTGGTAATGCAGTTTCAAGCCCAAGAGTATCTCATCAATCAAGGACTCAGAACTGAAGTTTCTTTCGGTGGACTTGGAATCTCAGTTTGTCTACACTGTCCTCTTCGCAGTGGAGTCTTTTTATTTCCAACATGCAGATTATGTTTTTATATTTGTTGTCACAGTGTGACAATTTTTTGTACAGTTGGTTTTAAGGTCTCCTCTGCCATTAGAGCCAGTAGGTTACAGCTATTGATGTAACTGTAGCTGCAATTTTTGTGCAGAACTGAGAAACACAGTGCATTATTTATTGCGGAATCATTGCTGCTAAATAACTACTGTCTGTATAGTTAACACAACAGTTGAATGCCTGAAAAAGTTGCAATGGCTTTAGAATATGTGAATGCATCTGTTTCTCTTCATAAACTGTTTTACTGCTGCAGTTTTGTATTTTTTAAACTGCAGTGTTTCCTGGAATGTAAACATAGCTTTGCTTGACTATAGGTGAATCATCTTTAACACTCTAAGTTCATAGCACTTAATTCCTTATTTAACATTGGCAATACAGTAGATGAAATATTATAAAGCACATTTTGTTTTAAGAGAGTTGATTCAAACAAGTGAATGGTTATCTATTATTTGCTCTCAGATCTTATATCAGTTACAGGTAAAGGAGATGGGATGATAAATTTTGTCAGGATTTACTCTGATTGAAGATATTTGCACATTATTGTGCATATGGTTCCTCCTGATGCAATGACTTTTTTACCTGATTTTTAACCTAGTTAGAAATATAAATAGTAAAAAGATCATTCATGTACATTATGCCCTGTTTTTCTTTTGAAACTATTTTTGTCTTTACAAGAGAACAGGATGACTAATTACAAGAGCATGGGAATAATGTCCCATTTCCCACCCTCTTGTTGCTCCCTCATTACGACATTACACCTCTACCCCGATATAACGCGGTCCTCGGGGGCCAAAAAATCTCACTTCCTTATAGGTGAGACCGCGTTATATCGGATTCGGTCCAGTACAACGTACTGGCAAGAGCTGGTACACCGTGCCGGACTGGACCGGCTTCCTCGGAGGTGATTTAAAGGGCCTGGTGCTCCAACCACTGCAGGGAGCCCCGGGCCCTTTAAATCACCGCCGGAGCTCCGGCAGTGGGGCTCAGGTGGGGATTTAAAGGGCCTGGGGCTCCCCGCAGTGGCCGGAGCCTCTGGCCCTTTAAATAACCGCCCAAGCCCGGGCTCTGGCAGCTGGGCTTGGGGGGTGATTTAAAGGGCCTGGGGCTCCATAACACGGTAAAACAGCGGGGCTCGGGTGGCGCTTTAAACGGCCCGGGGCTCCCCGCTGCTTTACCATGTTATATCCGAATTCGTGTTATATCGGGTCGCGTTCTATCGGGGTAGAGGTGTATTCACTTGAAATCAACTGGAAAGATGCAAGTACATACTTGATAAGAACTCACTATATACTACAGACATTTGAAAACATGGGAACTTAGAGGGTTTTTAAGATCTTAGATGTTATCTGTTTACCAGAGATAGTAAACATGTTACTACTATGCTTATGCATCTCAGTGAGTATCATAAGTACACCCTTGGTAATGGTAACTATTTTTAAGCATTTGTGTTACCTTTATGAACTTATTTGTTTAGTGCATCTTAAAGAGACTGTAAATCTTTATTGGTATATTTTGAAATGGTCATGTAAATCTTTGGCTGGTATATCATGAATATAGTCATAGATAACTTAATTTTTTCCTGACATTCACTGTAAAACATTCAGGGGTCCTACCATTTCGGTTCAGGAAATCTTGTAGTTTATTGTTATTTAACAGTATTAAGTGAATTTTTGTATATTTCATTTTAACTTTATTTGTGAATAGTGATTGTGGCATGTTTGGGAGCGTTTTATTAATATTTCTTGATACTGGTAAATTTAATTGGGATTTTTTTTTTATTTTCTGGAAGAGACAAACTCATGTGTAATGGTGAATATTGGACCACTACTGCTTTTCAGCATTTGTAAACTGGTTTTATGTTAAAGAAACCCTGTAGGCCTAACAAACTGCTGTTATTTCTAACTGACAGACCTGTATTAATATTGTACTTTTGAAAGTATAAATATTATATGGAATTCCTTGGTTTTGTTTTGAAGTTTATAATTACAAGGCTCTGTGTTGTTAAAATATGGATTTGGTGAACTGCAGTTTTTTGGGGAGTTGTTAGTACATTTTTAGCCAGCTCCATAAATAGCAGGGCAGATTGATTCTAAACTTAGCTCATCACTAACTCTCATAACATTGAAGCAGTAGCAGTGGCATCAGCCAGACTCTTCAGTAACTGCTCCTAGAAGGGATTTTACCAGGCACAATGGCCTCATTGTAATTACTGAGAGTTCAATTCTTCAGTTAAAGGAAACATCCCACGGATGTCAGGTAGGCGTTTTGCCTAAGACTCAGGGTCCAATGCATATATGTGCCTCCCATTGATATCAGTGGGAGAGCTCTAAGTACGTCGAAGGGCAGAATTTTCCTGCGAGGAAGAACTGAAAAGATTGTCCCTAGATAACTTATATTTTGTACGTTCAGTATTGAAATCTGTCTAGTTGTGGACATACGAATTAAACAAGATTTGGAATAAAATGCTCTATGTGGAGACAGTAGGAATTAACGTTAATAAGTCTACCATTTAAATTATGCCTAGATGACAGTCATAAGACTAATAAATCAAAATTTGGCATTCTTTACTGATTCAAGGGTAAGAACTTTTTATCAGTAAAATGTTTATCTAAGTTTGGAAGCTTCTTGTGGAGTCACAGCTGGCACCTCCATAATTGAGGATGAGTCATTTTGCACTCAAAGCAGGAATTCATTCTCTTGCTTATATGTGAAAAATACAGTGTATTCTCCATAAAATCACTACAGTTACTTTGAGTATAGAACAATTTTTCTGAGAATTTACAAGTGAATCCATTAACTATTTTAGGAGTAAAAAATAGGTTCTTTATGAAATTTAGTATTTGGTGTCAGGCTTTTTTTATTTTTTGGCCCAAATGATATTAATAACAAAATTATTCAGTTTCCTTAAATTGTCCGTATAGTTTAAACTCACTGACATATTATGCATAGGCTAGATTTGAAGGGTTTTATTTAGAGTTAAGACATTTTTTCCTGTTCTTCATTATTAAAATTTCTCCTTAAGCAGGAGCTGAAGAATGTTGTAGTACAGAGAATTCCATGGTAGAACTGCCTGTTTTTCAGAATGGCTGCCATCTCCAATTGTGCTTGATGGGATTGAAGACAGAGGCTCCCTCAGGTGGACATTTTGAAAAGGGCATTTCTCTTTCATTGTTCTCAGTGGGACTTTTGTTCCTCTTTGCCCCCTAGCCACATAAGGCACCACCATCTTCATAAGAGCATCTTGGCTTCATGCTCTTTAAGAACTATGGGAGAAGGAGGTCATTTTGAAAGAGGGCAGTTTTTCATGAGTTTCTCTGAAGATTTTATACACCAGCCTCTGCTGCAAGCTGAATTTGCAGTTATGAAAAAATTACCATTAAATTATATTTATTTTCAAAAGCAATCTGTTGCAACAGGTCTGCTCAACAGAGAAGGTGTGCATGTTTGTGGGCACGTGCAGGGATAGGTGAGATTTATGACATAGGGGGAAATGTACATGTGTGTACGCACGGACGTGAGAATGTAGGGAGATCTGGAGAGGGCAGGAGATAGGAGGAGGAGGAGAATTAGGATGTATGAGCTGGGAAATACAAGGAGGTGCAGAAAGGGAATTTGCAAGACAGAAAGGGTACAGTTCAACTACTTTGCACTGCTCTAGTGAAACAATGCATGTGTAAATCCAACTTTGGCTGCTTTGTTCTGCTCCACAGTGGCATAAAGCAGCCAGGGTTTCTTTTTGAATTGGCCTATAGAAGTTAAAAGGAGCCTATAGAAGTTAAAATTTAAAAATGTATTGACATACTCCACATCTACAGATCATTAGACACATGATAGCATCTCTTTATTTCAGTACCATAGTTCTTTTAAGTTTAACTCTGAATTTCCTGGATTTATAATACTTGATTTTGGAATGATTACAACATCCCTGTAACATGTATTACCTTAAATTAGTGATATGTGTTCTTATCCTTAATTCAATTTTTACATAATTTTTGCCTGGAAATTTTTTTAAATTTTTCAGTGCAGTGACCGACTTGGTTTTATGTTTAATACTAACAATACCTGGCACTTACAATTTTTTACTTTCTTCAAAGCATTGTACTTTTAACTGATGGATCCTCACAGCACAGATATGTAAGTGATGATGGGGGAGATTTTCCAAATGGTAGATAGGAATCTGTGTCTTTTGAAAATCTCACCCAACAGCTTTCTTATCTCGTGAGTTAGAGAGAACTAGCGATTTGTCCAAAGCCACAGAGGGAGCTGGTGTTGGAAGAACCAGGATTAGAGTTTGGCTGTTGTAGATTCATAATCCATTGTTCTGTCACTAGAACACACTGCCCCTCTGATGCCTTCATTGGCAGATAGAAAAGAGTTTCTTGGATGTGGAAAACACTTAATTTAAGATTTTCCACACTTCTGATATATTCTCTAGAATCCCAGGTCCACAGCATATGACTACAGTCCCCTTCAGAATTCTTAAACTTAGTTCTTTCTTTCCTTCTGTCATTCTTTCTTTCTTTCAACAGCTCTCTCAGGGGCACACCACTGTAGGGCAATAAATGTCCAAGACTTTGCTGCATCCTCTAGAATCTAAGCTTTCATTTAAGAAATAAACATCTAATCCTCCTCATGTCGATAGCATTCACAGTGCAACTAATCAAACGTTGGCCTTGTTCAGTCTGCCTGCCACATACTGAAACAAATTATCTGCAAGAGAGCTGTGAACTCCCTTTATTCATTGTAATGGGGTATTACTGCTGAATCTTAGGCTAGGTCTACACTACCCACCTGAATCGGCGGGTAGAAATCGACCTCTCGGGGATCGATTTATCGCGTCCCGTTGGGACGCGACAATCAATCCCCGAATCGACGCTCTTACTCCACCAGCGGAGGTGGGAGTAAGCGCTGTCGACAGAAAGCCGCAGAAGTCGATTTTGCCGCCGTCCTCACAGCGGGGTAAGTCGGCTGCGATACGTCGAATTCAGCTACGCTATTCACGTAGCTGAATTTGCGTATCTTAAATTGACTCCCCCCTGTAGTGTAGATGTAGCCTTAAATACCAAAACTGTTAACTGGAAGAGTTCTCTTCTTATTGCTTTTTCCTCCATTGCCTTGCAGACCAAAGCGGTGCCAGCTTGCTTCTCTGTCTTCAGGCTGTAAACAAACCAATGACTTGAATATGCCCATCCTACTGCATGTTTTAATGGCATTAGTTTGTTTTCAGAGAGAGTTGCTCTTTGTTTTGGTTTATTCTCTTCCTCTTCCCTGTGCTGCTCCTTAGTCTGCAGGTAAAGAGGAAGCTGTCCCGGACACCTCTTTTAGGAGTAGTTGAGGGTGTGTTTTATTTCTCTAAGCAGTCATGGGATAAGAGGGAACATTCTCTCATGAATTGGTAACTGGTTAAAAGATAGGAAACAAAGGGTAGGAATAAATGGTCAGTTTTCAGAATGGAGAGAGGTATAATAGTGGTGTCTCCCAGGGACCTGTACTGGGCCCAGTCCTATTCAACATATTCATAAACGATCTGAAAAAAGGGGTAAACAGTGAGGTGGCAAAATTTGCAGATGATACAAAACTACTCAAGATAGTTAAGTCCCAGGCAGACGGCGAAGAGCTACAAAAGGATCTCACAAAACTGGGTAACAAAATGGCAGATGAAATTTAATGTTGATAAATGCAAAGTAGTGCACATTGGAAAACATAATCCTAACTATAGGGGTCTACAATGATGGGGTCTAAATTAGCTGTTACAACTCAAAAAAGAGATCTTGGAGTCATTGTGGATAGTTCTCTGAAATCATCCACTCAATGTGCAGCAACAGTCAAAAAAGCGAACAGAATGTTGGGAATCATCAAGAAAGGGATAGATAAGACAGAAAATATCATATTGCCTCTATATAAATCCATGGTACGCCCACACCTTGAATACTGCATGCAGATGTGGTCGCCCCATCTCAAAAAAGATATATTGGAATTGGAAAAGGTTCAGAAAAGGGCAACAAAAATAATTAGGGGTATCGAACGGCTTCCATATAGGAGAGATTAATAAGACTGGGACTTTTCAGCTTGGAAAAGAGGCGACTAAGGGGGGATATGATAGAGATCTATAAAATCATGAGTGGTATAGAGAAAGTAAATAAGGAAGTGTTATTTACTCCTTCTCATAATACAAGGCGCCACCAAATGAAATTAGTAGGTAACAGGTTTAAAACAAACACAAGAAAGTATTTTTCCACGCAACGCCCTGTCAACCTCTGGAACTCTTTGCCAGAGCGTGTTGTGAAGGCCAGTACTATAATGGGGTTCAAAAGGGAGCTAGATAGATTCATGGAAGATAGGTCCATCAATGGCTATTAGCCAGGATGGGCAGGAATGGTGTCCCTAGCCTCTGTTTGCCAGAAGCTGGGATTGGGTGACAAGGGATGGATCACTTCATGATCACCTATCTGTTCATTCCCTTTGGGGCACCTGCCATTGGCCACGGTCAGAGGACAGGATACTGGGCTTGATGGACCTTTGGTCTGACCCAGTATGGTTGTTCTTATGTATAATTCTTATGGAATGGGCATGAGACAATCTGAAAGCAGCTACTGGGAAAAAGCAATAATATTCCTGGGAGTTGGGAGCCCTTTCCTATAAGAAGCCATCTCTCAAAGCCCTCCCAAAGAAGGCTGTATTACTGACTGCTCCGGAACGCACAACCAAGGTTTGTTCTTCTTTTCATTTTAAGCAATAAATTGTCCTTCGCTGTGCTCCAGCCCTTTTCACCCCATAGCAGTGGGCCAGCACTTCCATCACAGTGGTTAGAGCTCTCAAGGACTACGTAGCCAGGAGAGCGTTGTTCAGTAAGTCACTTTGTTTGGGACTTAGCATTCTAATGAGAGAGAAGAACATGTTTAAAGCTGCAATCTCCAGATAGATTAAGGGTAGGTATCATGATACATTTAGAATGTCCTATCTCATAGATTCATGTTTATTCCACAAGACACACAGCAACCTATCCATAAAATACTACCTGGGCCTTGTTTGTTCTTCTGCTAAACAAATGCTTCTTTCAGTCACAAGGTCCTGCAATTTTTTTCTGTATAACTGAAGGCACCTACTTGTCTCTAAGGGCTGGGAGACAGGAGGGAAAAAATGCATAATTCTGCCTTCAGGATGTTGGCAGAGAAACCAAATAGTTGTTGCCACACTTGTGAAAATTCAGTGGAATATCAGCTAACAGGAATAACAAAAATTTCCTAATTCCAGATCATAATAGTCTATATAAAGTAAATAAAAGCACCTCTAAAATAAAAAACAGTTTGGCCCCAAAATAAGTTTGAATACATGTATAAACTTGCCTTAAAAAATCATGCTCTAAGCCCATTGACTTACCTAATAAAAACAAGGGGAGAAATAAGTCAACCTATTTCTGTTTTGATGAAAACATAGCTGCCTCACCAAGTAATCTCAGAGCCATCCACTGTCATAGAAATGTTGACTCTTCCACGCATATTTATTTACTAAAATTTCTCTGTGATTTGAATCTACATTTTAAGAGATACTCGTTAATAAAATTCAGTAGAAAAGCATCAGCGTTTTCCTTGAACCATCGCATACCGAAAGAAGGCTAGTCTATTTAGTAAGCATAAAAAGTCCCTCTTCTGGTTTGGGAAGGTGGACAATAAATCCATGTGAAAAAATGGCAATATGATTCTGTGTATTATCCTTCATGTGCATCTTTCTGATATAACACAAACAGTAATCAGAATTCTTATTCAGTTGACATTTTGACCAATTTGCAGGCCAGACAGTACAGCACACTTTCATTCTGCTAAGCTATTTTTGATCAAACTTAAACTAAATCTGCTAAGCAATAACAAATGTGCTGTAACATTATTACTATGTTTACTTGTTACTCTTTGCCATTAAGATATAGGAGGAAATACAAGCAACTTATGCCTCCAAGCCTCTCCTCTTCAAAGTTGCCTATATCATGTTTCACTTGGATCTTTCACAATAATTTCATTGCTGAGTTTTTGTCCAAAAATAGCTATTTCCTGGCATCAAAAAACCCCTAACCCTGCAGTTTGGAAAGTGTACAAGACTTCACAATTTCTTTAAAAAATGGTTGGTTACTTTCCAAGATATCAGATCCAGCAACAAGGAAAGAGATACAAACTAATGAGAATCTGGATTTTCCTCTTGTAGGAGTCTGTTCTAGTCTTTGACATCAGAGAGTCAATAAAAATATACTCCCTCCCACAATTTTACTCTCAACTTTTGCAGAGTGGAGTTTGACAGCACTTTTAATATATATTGTATTTTAATTGATTGAGTTCTAATACTCCAGGAAATATCTTTATTTTGTGAGCTAAAGAAGATGTGCATCCTCATCTTCTTTGACATCTGATTCTTCCCTCAGCTATCCCAGTGTAAATCAGTAGTAACTCCATTGAAGTAGTTACAGTGGTGCACAATGAGAAGAGAATCGGTTCCAGGATTCCCAGCACATGGACATTGTACAGATGTGACATAATTACTGAAAAGTTCCAAGCATCTGAGAGGCTATATATATATATATATATATAAAAATAAGGTTTGATACAATAATTTAATCTGTAAACTCCTGTAGTTTAATCTCTGATGCCTCCACTTAATTTTTCATGCGTTTGACCCAACCATTCAGCTTGGTTCGTTTGTGGCCACCTTTGTTTTCAGTCTGTTTTCAATTTAGCTAGCCTAAAACTTGCAGGACATTTTGTGTAAGATTCTCATTGCTGTGGTCTGTCATTGGAGTCCTTCCTTTCTAGATGTACATAATGGTGCCTATTGGGGTTCCCAAATGCTGAAATGCACAATGAGATTTTTTTTTGTGCCCCTTGGGTATATATTATTGTTTTGTTTATAATAACTGCTACTTTACTTAGATATGGCCATTTCTATTTCATTTCACTAAGACTGGTCTACACTACATAGTTAGGTTGTTTTAACTACATCATTCAGGGCTGTGAAAAATATCATGCCCTGTGGTCATTGTGTCAACGTAGCTACTGCCTCTTAGAGAGAGGTGGATTTACTCCAGCAACGGAAAAACCCCTTCCGTCACTGTAGAAAGTGTCTATGCGATAGCAGGGCAGTTGTGCCACTGTAGTGTTTTTAGTGTAGCTGTACCCTTAGACCACGTGATATGCAGGAGAGACAAAGGTGGGTGAGGTAATATTTTTTTATTGGACCAACTTCTGTTGGTGCAAGCCACACAGAGCTCTTCAGGTCAATAAAATGCAGGAGTCATGTTGGGTTGCAAGACCATGGAGCCTCAGGAAGAAGCCTGCTCTCATCACACTCCCTCGCCCCCAAAAATGGCCTTTAAATATCAGAACTTTACTAATAAAATGTTTATTTAGCACCTTTCATCTTGAAGGATTGCAAACCATTTTACAACTAAACACATGCATCACCACTGAAATGCATCCAGGCAGACAACTGGCACACAGTTCACTTCATAAAATGAAAGAAAGAGGAGTTTTGGCCAGTTACAAGGACAAAACCCACTATTCACACAAAAAGTGCTGTGGGATCTTTATTGACCAGCTGTAACAGAGAGGATCCTCGTTTGTGTGTTTTGTTTTGTTGTGTTTTAAAGATCTCATCTGAGAGATCCACACAGGATACTGCACACAACCCAATTTATCTACCTTAAAAGATAAGGTTTGTGTCAGCCCTGCCAAGTTTGGAATCTGTGGTGCGATGGAGTCTAGGTATTTCTAACCTGACACTTTGAGATGACTAAGCCGCCACCACCTCAAGCTAGAGTGCATGCTTAATACATGAATCTTTAGGTTGTATACAGATAGTGATGCAGCATTACTTATGAATCCACAATTCTCAAATACTTGATGTTTCCACATGTACAATCCCATGAATACGGTAGGTCTCTTTACAAGCACAAGGTGTTAATTTAAAGTTCTACAAATTCCACAGCTTTGGGGAAAGCCTCATATTCTGACAGCTAAGTAGCTGAAATATTCTTCCAAGGGAAGCAGTGAAAGGCATTTGGAACAACTGGACAAAGCACTTGGAAAACCAACAGAGGGAACAATCCTGCATCAGCCAGGAGGATGGAAAGTACATGATGGGTCTTTTCAGCTGTTACTCCAACAATTCATAAGCAATTTATGAAAATAATAGGTATTGAGTGAGTTCTCTTTCTCTGCAGACACATTTACAAAATACCATTAAAACATTTTATTAATGTTCAGGGCCCAATCCCTCCCTGGTGTAACTCTGTGAAATGGAGTTACACCAGAGAGGAAAGTGGGCTTCAGCATCTGTCTAGCTATGGCTTCGTTATTCTTAAATGCATTTCCTGGACATAACATTTATTATGTTCTTTCAGTTTAGCAAAGAAAAATCATACGGCTATTTTTTATACAATTTGGAAGCACTTAATACAAAGTTACATGAATACACTGCATCATTATGGCCTATCTGTGAAAAAATACTGAAATACTACCATAGGGCTGTTCAATACTAGTTTTGTCTTTCAACCTTTATCTTAATACTAGAAAATATATAAATCATTTGCATAACATTATGCAAAAGAAGGCACAGCCGGTTATACTTTACACAAGCACAATGCATAATATGCAGAAAAAAAGGATAAAAAAAGCTTCACATCCTTATTAGATACATTGTTGAAATCCATTAAGAAAAGTACTTCATCAACAACAGTGTTCAACACTTGAGAGCTATGATAAACAAAATTATAATTCACTTAATGCAAAACAGATTTTTATATATATAAAAACACTGTTTAAAAATGCTAACATAATAAAAGTAGATCCATGTAATGAAAAGTGCAAACCAAAGAAATGGAGGGTTTCACAATGTCCTTCTCATGACACAGGAAAAACTAACCCATGGGAATGAATGTATTAAATCAGTTAATGAGTCCTTAACGTGATGAGACGTCATCAGGATTTCTGAGCATTTGGAGAAAGCAGTACTGGAGAAGAGGCCCCATCCAAACTGGGGATTGGTACTGGTATGTGACCATTTAGCAGAGTTGGAAACTGCAAGAGGACAAAAGGTAAAATTCATTATCTCAAAGGATTACTGCATATGCACTCAGCCCCAGCAACTGAACCCAGATGATTTTCCTTTCAAAGGTTGTGGTTCCTAAATGACAAGCTTTGATTCAAATAATAATGAGTAACGTTTATTAATGAAAGGATGATATTCTTTTTCTTAAATGTACAAGAAAATATAGCTAGTTAATGCTACAAGACAACTGTCATCAGCTCACAAAATTGAGCAGTATGAAGAAAGATTTGTTGATCGTTATGCATAAAGGAAGAATGTTCTGTAATCTTACAAGACATTAATTAACACCTCTGCATTTTTAAGGTGTCTGAAAGAGATACGCAATGAAGATTCTTGCAAAATGAAACTGTAAACTCAAGATACAGTTTCATCTGTGGGGGGGGAGGGAAATATATAAGCCTTCAAAAATATTTTGAAAAACGTATGTGTGTATTCAGTAGAATCTGTCAGCTATCTACAAGGGACCCTTTGTCATGTGGCTAAGGGATATAAGTATTAAGCATGTCACATTTTCAAAGTGCTGTGCAAAGAATATTAACTAAGTTAATACACCAGTATATTCTTTGTACACCCTTGCACCCTGATTGCAGCTTATTTGCACTTAATGTATATTGACTGGTATTTAAGATCTAAGACTAGCGAGGGAGCTAGGTAGGAAAGTAGTCTAAGCCTGCTACATTAGACACTCAGAATTAGTTTTTAAAAATGTGTTAAAGATTATATTGGCCTATTTTATGGCCAGACTTAGGTCCTGATTCTATGAGGCGTTACTTAAATGGGAGTGCTGAACACCCTCAACACTCAATTGATTTCAACAGGCATTGAGATCACTGCACCTTAAAGGATTAGGCCCTAAATACTGAATGACCCAGTCCAAAACTGCCACTTTGTTAAAACTGAACAGCTACATCAAATGGGGTGAGTGGGTGTGTAAAAAATATCTACTATATACCGCCCCCCACAGGACAGAGAGCAAGCAATCCTAATTGCCGCCGTGCTCTACTATGAGCTCCAGGTTTTAGCTAAAGATTGTACTTTTTATCATTCAGTTTGAAATTTGAAAAGCATCGATCCATGTGATCAGCACTGGGCAGCAAGGGTCAGTGCACCATGCTGAAGGCTGTATCAAAAGTCAGTACTGATTTGTTTCCTGCAGGCTTTCTTTTTATATCAGCCAGCCAGCCAGAACAAGAGTCACCACCATGCCCCTGGAAAATCTTTTACCTATTTGATTTCAACTAATTACAGGGGGTGGGGGGGGACTCCAGTTTCTTGTTTTTATACTGTAGGTTCTTCAAGAGGGATATGTAACCTAAAATGTCCTTCATGTGGTTTCTAAGACTACAAACCATCCCTCTTTTGTTATAATAATTGGCTGTCTCACTAGGCAGGTGAGGTGCTGAAACTACTATTATGCAAAATGTGCTGATTTTACTGTAACCTCATTCCCCTACCCTTTTGTCCAATTCTTCCACCTGTTGTGTTTTATGGATGAGATGGGAGACTTAGATGGAGAGATCTCTGGGGCAAGGACTGTCTTTTTCCCCCCACTTATTTGTACAGTGTCTTGCACAAGGGGGCCCTGATCCTTGATTGAGTTCTCAGTGCTACTGTAATACAGATAATAAATAATCAAAACCAAGAGAATAAAATAGTTTAACTGGGATCACTGGGGCAGCTGAGATTTCAATGAAGTTTGATTGCATTCCCTTGGGGCTTTATTTTCGGATAAAACACAGTTATGTACAAATCTCTCATTGCCCCAGTTATGCGGTAACTTTCAAACTAATGATGAAAATCTAAAGTGAATTTAATTACATTCTAGTATTATTGCCACAGGAAGATCTTCCAATTAGGCCAAATTATGGAGATAAACTGAATGAGGCAGAATTAACTGCAGATTTCAGTGGCACTTTTCATTTTCTCCGAGGCTGAATGGGCACAATTCTCTCCCCACACACTGGGATGTGGGAGTTGCTTTAGCTGTATATGTATTCCAGTGCTGTACTAGTGAGGCACTTCATGGCCGCTCACTTTCAGAACAAAATATAAAGAGCCCTTCATCCAGGAAGAGGCGTGTGCTTCACATTCCTAGAAGTGATTGCTCTCGCTCAACATGGGGTGCCACTGTCTGCCTCAGTATCCAACAGCCTTCTGCTATGATGACGGTCATGTCCCAAAGGCACGGTACGTAACACTGGAGGAAGCAGGGGTCTAACAAGAATGCTAAGACCCTCCTCTTTTCTCCCCTTTCACCCAACATAGTGTAGTCAGCACTCCATCCTGTTACCACCTAATCCAGTCTAGCTCTTAAGGGGTACGTCTACACAGCCTACAGCAGCATGCCTCCCAACCTGGGTCTGTAGAAGCCCTTTAAAGTCCACTCTCCCCCCCTCAGCTTCAGAGCTCAAGCTCCAGTCGCTACACAGCTGTTTTTAGGATGCTACTGAAAGCCCCACAAGCCCAAGTTTGTCAACCCATGCTGGGAGGCTTGCTGCCGCGGGCGTGAGATGACCCAGTATGGGCTGTTAACGAGAACTACCAGATCCATCTGTGTTCAGTAGCCTCAGTAACAAAAAATCCCTTTAGCTCTTTAGGGCAGAGACTTTTTTCTTGTGTGTTTGCACAACACACAGTACATCTGGGTCCCATCCTGATTGAGGCCTCTGGGTGCTATGGCAATATTAATATTAAATAATTAATTCTAGCCAAGTCCTGCCTGTTCTCGACTATGGAAGATGCTACACACCTGGAAAAAAGAAATTGGGGCCTGGTCCTGCTTCCGTTTAAGTCAAGGCCCCGGAAAGAGAGAGTCAATCAGCTTTAGGAAGTATTACTCTCAGACCCCCACTACTTTCAGGCTTTCCGCTTCCTGTTTAAGCAAGCAATGAACGTTCAATGGGCACAGAAAGGTGTTAGTCTGAGACCACCTTTTCCTTAGGGCATGCAGCCAGCTCTTTTTTTCTTGACTCCTAGATTTGCTAGCGAGAATTCTGAAAGGTGGGTTTGCCCTTGCAGGTACACAAGTAGCATCCCTAGCCTGGGGAGAGTGTTACATGTGCAGGTGCGTGAGACAGGAAATAGCCGAGACAGGATCACCTGGGGAAGTCTGTTTTTGTAGTGGAAAAAAAACTCAGACTCGGTGGGTTAGTTCCATTTCAGCTGCTGTTGCCACTTCCTATTTGGTTTGTAAATTAAAACTTTATGCACTACAGATTTGTCACCTTGGCCTTTTTTCTGAACCATGCGTTATTCAGATGAGGCCCTTTGCGTCCGTCAGATGCGACAGATCCAAATCCACTTTCACTTCCAGTTGTCACTGTAGGTTGCTAGATGCACTTGCAGTCTCATTACAGGACAAGTCTCGGATGCTTCCGTCTCAAATTAAATGTCTGGATGTTTCCAATCGTGTGCAAAATGATAGCACAATACAAATAAATGAGTTTATATGAGGTGAAACAAAGAGCCCTAGGACTGCTGTACATAAAGTCACATTATAACTGAAAGGAATGCCTGTAACCCCAGTGTGGCGCTGGAGTATTTGTGGTCATATCACTCCCAGGCCTTGTGCTTCTGCTGTATAATATGGCCAGTCTCTGGGAGTTCAGGGGCTGGGTCGTCTTTGTTTCCCATCTTCCACATACTGTGTCAGTGCTGGTCTGCCTCAGCACTTGTGGGATTTCATTCCAGGGCTTTTCCTTGCATTCTTTAGCTCCTCTATGGATCACCAGCTTTCTTCCTGTCAATTAACTGATAAGTATTTTTTTCCTGTGCCCTGTTGAATCAGCTGATTGGCAACGGCTCCAGTTGGCTGGAGTGTGGAGGAGCTGATAGCCCCACCCTCTTTCCAATTTCTGGATGGACACTGGGGCTTTGAACAGCTTGTATTCCACAGTGATTTATTCATGTCCTTATTGGGTTTTGTGTGGTGCTCTTCACTGTGCAATCCAAATTGCTCTCGAACATTTATTCTCACAACATCCTATGCTGCAGAGAAGTGCTGTTATCCCCATTTCACAGATGAGAAACTCTGGCAAAGAGGGATTAAGTGACTTGTCCAAGGACACACATGAAACCTGTGGCAGAGCTGGGAACTGAGCCCAGATCTCCTGAGTACAAGGCCTGTGCGTTACCCACAAATCCTCAGTGACAGGCACCTTCACATGACAAAAGACAATTACTGCCTTCTGTACAAGGCTAGGCCTTGGTTTGCATGATTTTTCCAAAGCCTTTTCCATTGCTTTCCCTCCCACCTTCAACAGCTACAAGGCAGTCTCTTTGCTCTGCAGTCGCCTTCAGAGGCTCTGAGGGCTCAACTGCTCTCAGCTAGGGCCTTCAGTTTTTCTTTTTCCCATAAAATATCTGCTATGTTCACGTTCCATGAGGGATGTTGCCCAGGAGATTCTGACAGTGTTACAGTGAATCTAACTCTGCGTGTCCCTTTTAAAGAATAACTAAATATTGACATTAGCAGGCAAACTACTTGGAAAATTCAAAACCAACACGTGCAGGATGTTACCCTGATGTCTTTTCAGTACGTGCGCCAAAGAAAGCCACCTTTAGAAATGAAATGTGTCCACAAGAAAAACCTACCTGGAACAAGGTGTTTGGTCCTTGTAGCCTGGCAGGACTCAAAGGAGCTACAGGACTAAGGCTGCTCCAAAAGTGAATGCTAG
The DNA here is from genome assembly GCF_011386835.1 of Chrysemys picta bellii. Lineage (NCBI taxonomy): Eukaryota > Metazoa > Chordata > Testudines > Emydidae > Chrysemys > Chrysemys picta. The sequence continues at coordinate 84,535,795 of NC_088791.1, read as the reverse complement.
ACAGCAGTGGACTTGGGGTCAACAGTAATCCATTTGGGGTCTGCAAGACAAAAATACCAAATGTGTGCCTTGAGGCAGAAGACAATATGGGTTGGACCGTTACAGCTCCATCGACATTTTGCAACATTGTGAGGTTTTCCTCCCACTAATCTACTGACCCTGTCAGAACAGTAATTTAATATCCCATGCTATAAAATGATCTCCTTTTCAGAATGATTTTATTGCCATTCAGGTTTGTTTAAGAAGATTCAAAACAGACCCACATGATTTGATGCATATCTGTATCACAGTGTTACAATACCATGCATACCTCATTTTAGACACTGCCTATCAATGTAAAAATCTAATCTCTTTCAGAATAATGTTTGTTTTTTTGTAGACTAGCAATTACTCGCACTGGCTAGATCTTTTGGACAATTAACCCAATAGTGTTTGGAGTCAAAAAGCTAGGCTTTGAAGCTCACTCCCCTAGCTGGTGCTTCTCTTTCACTCTGTTTGAAAGAAGGCTTAACAAAGTGGCATTGTATTGGTTTCTGCAGTGAAGGGTGGATTTACAACCAGAGTGACAGCTAAGGCTCCAGAGAATGCAACTAATTCTACGCTAAGAGTCTAAATCCATAGAACTAACAATCCATGGATTTTCTGTGCTCACAGATTGCTATTTGCAGAGTCATGACTCGGATACAGAGCTGTGAGTCTTCTCATAGGCTGGGTCTACACTGCCTGCCTGAATCGGCGGGTAGAAATCGACCTCTCGGGGATCGATTTATCGCGTCCCAATCGATCCCCGAATCGACGCTCTTACTCCATCAGCGGAGGTGGGAGTAAGCGCCGTCGACGGGAAGCCGCGGAGGTCGATTTTGCCGCCGTCCTCACAGCGGGGTAAGTCGGCTGCGATACGTCGAATTCAGCTACGCTATTCACGTAGCTGAATTTGCGTATCTTAAATCGACTCCCCCCTGTAGTGTAGATGTAGCCATAGTGTTTTCAAAGTGGAATTGCAGGCTGGACACAGTAAAAATGCAACTGGCAAGCAGATTTCTGCCTTTAAAGAAAACGAGTCTAAAATCATACGTGCCGTTCTGTATCCAAAATAACGTCTATAATTCCAAATAAGAAAGTGACACAAGTGCTGTGCTAAGCTTTGAACACAAGGTTTGAAATACCACAGCTAATCTTTCCCACACCCAGGCCCCAAATTAGCAAATCACGCCTTTTCAGGAAAGGATTTAAGCACGTGCTTAATCTCATTGACTTTAATGGAACATGAGCACATGCTTAAAATTGAGCCTGCGCTTTGCTGAACAGGGAAATGTTTTGCTGAAGGGGGCGGGGGAGAGCTGGCTGTATTTACAACATTTAAAACCTTTGGGGGAAGGAGAAGAATCTCATGACTCCTTGCAGGGAATTAATGTCCCCCACTCAGTCAACTCACATAATCCTACGTGTCTCATACAGTTGTAGCTGTGGCCAAGGGTATAAACTTTGCCCCCCTAAAGGGTCTCATTTGAGTTTGTTCAAACTGTTTACTGTCACATCTGTCTTTGCATGCGCGCGTGCACACATTGTTGCTCAGACACCACAGTTAATGGCACAGTAAAATACCCTAGACAGAGAGAGACCAGAAGTCAAGGAATTTTAAAATCTGAATGATGTATTGTTCGTATTGTGGTGATGCCTAAGGGGTCTGTGAGGGTTAGAGTTCCATTGCACCGGGTGCTGTACAAATCCACAGGAAGACTCACACCTGCCCTGACATACCTGCAATCTAATTCGAAACAAGAGCCTAAAAGTTAGTTTAGCAAACAGTAGCTGGGAAGGGAAGAGTGGGGCAGGAGATAACCGTAATAAGCTCACACAGCGACCTAGGCTAGCAATGCACACAACCTGAGAGCCCCAACCTATTGGAAAGGTGGGTCTTTAAAAAACAAAAGTCTAATCTCTATTCAGTGGCTGATTTCTCACATGAAGTGGAGCTTGTGGAAAGACTTTGAAGGAGCAGGTAGTGGCCTTACGGCTCATGCAGAGCAGGTGCTCCATGCATAAGGGTTAGCATGGAGGAAAGCACAGAGATGTTTGTGGGAGAAATGGACAAATGGAAGTTGAAGGCCAGTGTCGTTGGCAGAGCAAGGGCGTTGTGAAGGGGCTTGAAAGGAAATGGATGGCAAGACGCCTGACACTGGATGCAATGTAAAACTGGGAATCAAACAGAGGTGAGCTTAGCAGCTGTGTGCGTCTGAATTGGAGAGGGGTGTTGGGAAGGCCAAAGCGGGAGGAGAGTATAGTGCTCGTGTCATGAAGTAAAGACGGGGGCCTGAGTAAGAACTGTAAGAGTGTGAACAAAGGAGAGGTCAGGTTTTGGAAATGTTATGGAGGAAGCAGCAGCAGGATTTGGACACAGCCTGGATGGGCCAGGCCAGGAAAGGGAAAGAGCAAAGATGACCCCCCAATTATGGTGCCTGCATGTCAGTGAGAATCTCAACAGTGATGTCAAGAAGGACAAAGCAGATGAGGGAGTGGGAAGACGATGAAGGGTGGAGACAGACATTCAATTTTGGCCATGTTAAGTTTAAGCTTATGTCAAGACATTCAGGAGGAGATGTCAGAGAGGGAGGCTTATGTGCAGGATTGGTGGGAGGGAGGCAGATAGGCGGGTAAGGAGTTGGAAGGTAGAGCTACCAGTCATTGTAGATGTAAAAATGGTAGCTTATGAGCTTATGAGACCACCAAAGGGAACGGGTGTAAAGCAAGAAGAGATGGGGCAAAGGATGGAGTCCTGCAGAACCCATAAACAGTGGGTGTAGGGAGGACAATGACCCACTAAAAGAGATGATAAAGGAATGGCCCGAAATGCAGGTGGAGAACCATGTGAGAACTTCATGATGAAAGCAAGGGTGGGCAAGTTTTAGAGGAGAGTCTGATCGATGGCCTCCAACGCAGCAGGGAAGTCAAGGAGCAGGAATATGCAGTAGAGAGAAGGAGATCTGGCTCTGGGAAGTGTAGTTTCAGTGGAGCAAAGCAGAGGAACATGGAGGACCGGATTGTGTGACCAATACATTTAGGGGTGAAGAGAAGAAGGGAGTTGAGGGTGGCCACTGGATAAACAAGTGGGGACAATGTTCTTTTTTTGAAGATGGGGATACCAGAGCAATCATGTCCTATGAGGGAGGGAGCAGATGAGAGTGAAATATTGAGAACAGTGTGGGAGAAGAAGAGAGGATGGAATGATTAGATGGAAAGGTGCTAGAGGAAAAGAGCAGGCAAGAAACCCCAGGGTTGGTAACAGGAGAGCATGTTAAAGAAATGGAATAAGCCACCCTGGATCTTACTAATAGCAGGTTGCTAGGTGCTGTTGCTATTAGCACAGATCCAACAGTGTTGACAAGGCCAAAATGTATATGGACGCGTCCTCTCTCAAGGATGCAGTAGCCTCCAAAGCCACTATAGTCTCCCTCATAGCCACATATTTGCCAACTCCCTCCCCTCCCCCATGCCAATTTCCTCCCCTCATCCCAGGTAGCACGCGGAAAGCCCTTGTGGAAGTAGGCTGTGCAGAATGTAAGGGGTCTGGGCTCACCAAGCATGCCCCCCAAATCCTGCAACACCACACCAGCCCCACCGTGCCCATGGCCCTTTACGTCTATGGGGAAGGGGGTAGCAGGGTTTGCCCCTTAAAAGTAACTCTGTCCACTCACAAACTAAACATTTCTCCCTTTTTAAGAACAGCTAATAATCATGTACATGTTGGGTTGTTTCAGACGCCGGCATGAGTGGTGCTGTTCCCAGGCTGTGTTACTATCTGATAGCCATCCTCCTGGAGTGTATCCATGGGGATTCAGGAGATATGGCAAACGATGTAACTGAACTAGATCAGGATAAATGGTCAGAGATCTATGTTCTTAGGGTTCTGTAAGTTAAAGGCCATTGACTTGAAACCAGCTATCTCTGCAGCCAGAACCAATATAGTTCAGCGAAGTACACAGTATTACGCAGGCTGAGCTAGCTGTGAGGTCTTGGGACACTGTTCTGAATAAACCCCACATCTGCTTTTACTTCTTCCCAGAGAACCTTCTTAAAAGAGTATGTTAGCAGCTGTCATGATCCAGATGACGATGAATACCCAATAACCCAACACCTTTTTAAAAAGGTTCTTCGGGAAGAAATAAAGAGCAAAAGGCAGGAGGATGAGTTTATTCAGAATTGTGTCCCGAGGTCTGATCCCTAATAATGGATGCAGAGAGACCCCATTTCTCTGAAGTACAGTCCCTAAAGAAGGTCTAGTACTTAAAGAGAGATTTGAAACTGAGTTGTAACCCAGTCCGGTCAATCAATACCTTAAGGTGCCTGACAATAGTACTAAGGTAAAGTCCACACCCTGTGAAGATCAGAACACTAGAATTGTCACTTTCAGCTGGAGCCAGGAGCTAGCCACAGTAAGGCTCGAATTTGGTTAATATTTAATACAAGAAGTGCAGGCTGCATTCCAGTCTTCATATGACCGAGGCCATCAGACAGCAGCAAAACCACAGGAGGAATTTAAGGTGTAAACAACAGAACAGAATCACCTGTCCTTAAATTACATGTGGAAACTGATATACCATCTCGTGTTATGCCCCCACTGGCACTATAATCAGTATTGTATTTTAATCCTGCTGGGATGCTATTATCCCAAAGCCAGTAATAACCACACTAACTATCTCAGTCGTAGGAGCACTGCTTTAAAAAAATATTTCAAGTTAATGTTATTTATTGTACAAACAGCACTATAGTGAGGAAGAGCAGAGCTCCCACCTTCGCCCCAAAAAGGAGCAAAGTTGGTGTAACCCTTACTAGCACAGTGCATGTCACATCATGATAGATGACCCCTACAGAAGTTACCCCTTTAGCTAACGTGCTATAAGGTTTGTAACTGTGGTGCTAAAGGGCTCCGGCCCCGCAGATGATGAATGCGAAGGGAAGGGCTGTTGTGTACACACTCATTTCATACGTTAGGAATCAGTATATTGTAGAAGTTACGAACTCTGAAGCAGATGCCTCAAGAAAACAGACCTAAATCAGCTTTCCCCATTTTCCAGAAAAAGGGAACAGTGCTAGCAAAACCAAAAAGATAAATAATCTGCAGAACAAGCGATGGAACTGGGCAAAATACTCAAAATTTTGTTGTTATTTAAGCATTCCTGTTTTCATGTTCATTAAATGAAATTCCAAAAAAACCTCTATCAAAAAATTGTACCAATTCCTTTTTGCCTTTAAGAGCAAATTTTCCCAATATCTTCAAGTCGCTTTTTTCTTTTTGAAGTTGAGTTGGTCCTGTTTGGTTATAAAAGTCATAAGGTCTTCGTTATGGTTCTCTGATTGGCTGAGCTTTTTATTTATGTGCTCAAGAATAGTTGTTGGAAGCCATTTTGAATCATTTTCTCAGAGGAAGTGGCTGCATTTTGTGAGCTCTTGCTGAACCGTTCAAATGCCCTGTCTGACTTCTAGAGTTGGGAACAGAGTGCATATGTCCTTGACTGCGTCTAGTCCCTATGTGTGTCTCTGAGATCAGAATCTGGTAAATAAAATGTAGTCGGATGTGTAGCACTTGCCATTCCCAAGTAAAATGCGATGAATTGCAGCGTGCCAACCTAAACTCCAGATCTCGTTACTTTCTATTATAACTTTACTGTTACCTAAATATGGTTGATGTATTTTGTATTTTATTATGTGCTCAATTATGTCAAACTTCTTAAAGATGTAGGCGCTTTTTGAACAAGCCTAAAATTGATTAATACACAGGAAACAGCTACTGTGCTCCAATGATGCTGCCAAATGTCTGGAGAGCAAATGGCCCCAAAGAGCACACCACGTCTCTCACAGATGCATTCAGTCTCTTATAGAGACTGTTAAGAAAGATGTGCTGAACTGTGGAATAAACAGATGGAGAACTGAATCACTGATGTGTTTGGTAATGGACTACAGTCAGTATCAATCAAGAAGAGGCCCATAGTCAACTACAAAACAAACCAGGCTCTTTCTAATTTTTCCTTTTTGAAAATCTTGGGCGTAATAGACTATTTTATAGATAACAAGGAAGCGAAGTATCCAAAGAAATGGTGAATGAATGGACCAACAAGGAAACAAATCAAAATGGCTCTACTGATTCTGGGTATGGTATTAGATTAAAGTAGACTTGCAATGGACCTTGCTTTCAATCTGTCCCATTCTGGGCCTGGTATGATTTATTTGTCCATTTTTGTGCCCTGAAAGTAAAACATTTACCGTTGTTATTACCACAGCTAGATAATCCGCATGCTAGTCTATGCATCTCAGTTCTGGCTTGCCACACTCCAGTTCTTCCTGCTAACTGTACTTTACACTTGGAGTTTTTATGATGTGCATAAATGACAGGTAGAGACAAACAAGCTAATTTTCATTGGAGACCCAACCTTAAATCATTCCCTTGTGCCCAAGTACTGCAGGGCTCTAATAAAAGGAAGGCATAATATCTGGTGAATTCAGGATAAGGCTTAAATCATATCCCTAGATTTCCTTGTTTTTGTGAGTGAGTTAGCCACCCTACCATTTGTTGTTTTATTTTTTGTTATATATTCAATAAATTTCACTTAATATTGATTGCGTGAACTTTTATTCATATAGTCTTTCTTTGTGCATATTTTTACAAATGAATTTCCCCTCTAATTTTACTGTGGTGCAGTCAGACGCAAATAACCTAGCATGATGCAAGCACTAAATCATCTGCTTCTTGCTGACTTTCCTCTTGTCCTTTGAATTACTAGTTCTGTCCAGTGACATTATTTTTAGTGAACTCCACCTTCAGAACAACTATTGTTCAACACTGACACTCCTACAATTGTGTAATTAGTTAACATCCACTTTACAGTGAACAGAAACAAATGGGTATTTCTTAGGCTCATGCAGAAAGGAGACTGCAGCAAATGCTTTATGAACCTGTAAGGCCTTTTGAAATTGAAATTGGCTTAAGAGCCCTTTCTTAGAAACCAATTAATTTGATCTGCTTTGAAAGCTAATGAAAATGTCACACTTTATGAATGGGTGCAGCAAGTGGTACTAAAAAAATCAGCCAAGCATCCCATGACATACACATCCACGTTTTGACGAAGTAACTACGTGTATTTGTTTCTTGGCCTTTTCCTCCTTGTTCTGCATACCTTGAAACTGGTTTTAAACGATAGCTGATTGATGTTAACAGCTGCCCCAAGTGAATGTGTCATTATCCTTCCACCCACTCTGTGAACTGTAATTACTTTTCTCCACATTACCGCTGGGCATGTGTGCAAGAAAGGACTGTACTTTCCACATTTTATATAGGCATCTCCTACACCTTTTTTCCCTCCCCCTTTTCAATGTGAAAGTCACATGAACATAAAACTGATCCTTCATTTAGTCTTGACTAAATTAGAACCTATTTGTCCAAAACAAGAGTATATTAGACAGACATATCTTACCTGTGCAGTAAAGAAAGCTGGAGTCAGGGATCCCGAAGGAAGTGCTGGGCTGTTGAGGGCGATGGAACCGATATCGGTGCTGGAAAGAACCATGGGCGGCGCTGAGATTTCTAAGCCTTTGGGTTTTTTAGCCTTTGGGGGAAGAGATGGAAATTTCGTCTTGGAACCTGAAGAGAGGTTCAGAGGCTCAAGAGAATCTGAGTCATGGCAACTGGACTCAAGAAAGAGGCTCCTGTGATCTGAAGGGAGGGGTGAGTGAGGAGACAGAGACGGAGACCGTGATGAAGACGGCGAAGTAGTAGATGAAATGCTGGCTGTGGTAGGCAACATTAAAGAAGATATTTTAGCTGACACTGAAGAGGTGAGAAAAGCAGAGCCAGCTGCTGCTTCGGATGTCGATGGCAACGACACAATGGGCTTCATCACTTGCTTGTCTGTTTTGTTTGTCACAAATCTTATAACAGTCCTGACTTCTTCCACCGGTGTGTTTCCTTCCGACTTCTCCTCCAGTTTTTCTGTTTTGATTGGCTTGTGAGTGTCTGGCTGGTTCTGCAGGGAGTTGATGGTGAAAGAAGAGTACAGACCAGAATGGATATATTCGTTACGGCTTGTGCTTTTCAGAGCTGACACATTGTGCTTGTGCTGGTCTCTGCCCTCGGAAAGCATCTTACACTCGCTGTCCTGCAGCAAGAGGCTCTCTCTGCTGATTTCCACAGCATGAGGATCCATTTTCAAAATCTCAGGAAAGGAGACAAACTTGTACACAAACTTCTGTCCAATCACTTTCTTGATGATGTTCTGTGAATACAAAACCACAGGCTAACAAGGTTAGTGATCTGGATGCATGGAGTGCATTATTATTGTTTTCTATTTGTATTATAATGCCATGGGGCCATAGTTATGAACCACGACCCCATTGTGCTAGTGTAACGCCGACAAACCCCGGTTGTGGGCGGGCGGGGATCGAACCAACAACTTGCTGTTAGCTAAGGCTGTAGAGCAGACTCATAATCTCTCTCTAAGTGGTCTCAGTGCCACTAGATGGGACAGAACACCACACCCAGGACGTGTGTGGGCTACTCTAGGCGCTGTACAAGCACAGAACAAAATACAGTCCCTCCCCAAAGAGCTTACGGTCTCAGTATAAGACGGGAGGAAACGGATGGATCTAGATAGACAGGGGGTACAAATAAACAATGAAACAATCGTTTACCTGGTTTCACATATATAGGCTGACATTGCTCTTGGCTCAAAGTCAGACAGGCATTTCAGTGAGTATTCAAACTCTTCCTTTCCTTGGGCCTGATTCCATCCACCTACCTAAACATTTATGTTAAACGCCTCCTCATCACATCTAACAAAATTGCCATCTCTACAATATACATGCCGCAACATGGATTAATCACCTCTCTCTTCCCCTAAAGCAGCTCAGAAATATTTTCTTTCCAATGGAAAAAGAGCATTCTCAGCACCTTGGAGGTTTGACCTTCTCCGCCTTTAGATGGGCTGTCGCACTGTAGAAAACTCAGCTGTAGCTCTTGCAATCCCTAGATCCATGATCTCTAAGGGTTAAGCTTTCCTTTCAGATATTTGCAAATTATAAAACAAATGTAAGCAGAGTCTGGATGAGCTCTCCCCGACATCTAGTGGTGAGCTGTGGGGAAAAAACTTCAGAAGCTGATCTCGTTTGCATGGAAACACACACCCTGCCTAGGTGCTCAGCATGATGGGATTGCTTGCCCAAATGATCACTTCTGGCTGGTGTTGGATCCCCCGTCTCCTTGTTATTAGGGAAGGAGTAATAAAGGCTTGTTGTGTGAACCGAGGGCAGCAGAACTGTACCTGGCATATCCCGATGGAGGGACTCACCCTCAACTGAATGGCACTCGCTAGACAGGGGACATGGGTTCCAAAGCCCCATGAGTTGAGAGTGGTATGGGCCCTGTTTAAGGGTTGTTGATGCCACTTGACCATTCCTCTCTCCCATTTAGACTCAACTGAGAGTCTTGTTACAGGTTGCAGAGCTGATCACTGATACCTAGATCTAAGTATTAGACCTACTTTGGAACAGTGCCTCTATTGGAAGAGACTGCACAATGTGCACCAGCAGTTAGGTTCCCCCACTAACAGCTGAAATCACTGAGAGCTGTGTTAAGTGTGTGGGGGGGGCCTGAAGACATCTTGGTGAGTGGCCAGCCAGGCAGCTGGCAAAGAGGCATGGCCAGCAGGGAGGCTGCTGGAGAGGGCCAGAGCACAGCCCCGCAGAGGCGTGGCAATCGAACATTGGGGTGACAAGCAAGTGCTCGAGCAGTGCAGCGTGTAAGTTGCCTCCTTACCCTCCCCCCTTCACACAGGGTGGGAGGTGAACTCTGTGGATGAACCTCTGAACTTGGGGGCTGCACTGGCCAAGGACAGCAACTGTGAGTGAGGTACAGAGAAGGGACAGGCACATTAAAGGGACTTTTGGGTTGCTGGACTTAAGACCCTGAGGAGAAAAGGACACTGCCCAACTTACTTGGTGGTGGGTCTTTTGCTCATGGTTTGTGTTTATGAACCCTAGTTGCAGTGTTTTCCCAAATTAATGCTGAGTTACTTCCCTCCTTTTATTAAAAGGTTTTGCTACACTCAGACTCTGTGCTTGCAACAGGGGAAGTATTGCCTCTTAGAGATGCCGGGGGGTGGAGTGTAATTGTCCCAGGTCACCGGGTGGGGGCTCAAGCCGGTTTTGTGTTGTATTGTTGAAAAGGAACCCCTAGATACTGAACCCGGCCCTTGTTGCTGCTGGCTCCACCTGGCAGAAGAGTTACACATACAAAAACCCATGTTCAAATTAGGCATAGCCCATTAAACCTCTATGCCTGCATATATGTGCTAGTGTGCAGGTTTAGCCTCTATAGTCTTGTGCCGCCAATTGACAATGATCACACGTCCGTCAGCAGTCATGAAACATGAGCTAAATTTGTGACAAATGCAAATGTTTGCACAGTCTTTGATGTCACAAACAAGTAAAATTACCATCTCAGCTCAGAGGTGAGTACAGGGAAATCTTTTACTCAGACACAAAACAGAATAGAAACACAGAAAAAAATCCCAGCTATGTAAATTGTTGTTAGTACAACTGTTCGCTTTTCTTCATATTTGCCCTAATGAAATAATTTACTGGCCCAATCACTTTAATGTTTATGGGGGTTTGACTTTAATGAGGTTTGGATCAAGCCCTAAATCTACTGATGTGCTTTATATCACAGGGGTAGCTGTGTTAGTCTGTGCATCTGAAGAAGTGGGTTTTTTACCCACGAAAGCTTATGCCCAAAAAATCTCTTAGTCTTTAAAGTGCCACCAGACTCCTCATTGGTTTTGATGTGCTTTTGCCCAATTATACAACATTTTAGACCTACAAGGTCCTTGTATGAGTTCATATGCAGTTACATTATGGTACCAGATAACATGGGCCCATGAAAAGGAAGAGAGCAATGTGGGGGGGAGGGGAGGCAAAAAAACCTAACTGGCTTCAAAACTAAGCTTGGTATGTTTCTGGAGGGGATGTATGAGGAGACTGGCTACATGCCATTGTAGGCAATCTGTGACTGCTAGTAGTAAATATCTCCAAATATCTCCAGAGGCTGGTGATAGGACACTAGATGGAGAGGGCTCTGAGTTACTACAGAGAATTCTTTCCCAGGTGCCTGGCTGGTGGGTCTTGCCCACATGCTCAGGGTCTAACTGACTGCCATATTTGGGGATCAGGACGGGATTTTCCCCCAGGTCAGCTTGACAGAGACACTGGGGGGTTTTCACCTTTCTCTAATACAGGAGTGGGTGGGTGAGGTTCTGTGGCCTGCAATGTGCAGGTGGTCAGACTAGATGATCATGGTGATCCCTTCTGACCTTAAAGTCGATTGAGTCTGAGACCTCCATATACCTCCAGTTTATGAGATCTCCATATCGAGGAAGAAGAGAGGGCAGGGGCACTTTTTCAGATATTTCAGAAGTGAGTTTTTGTTTTCTTGGGGTCCATGGTTCTTTGACAAAGGATTCTCCCCTTTAAAAGCCTTTTTGGGGAATACCCCTCACTCGGGTGCACAGCTGTTTCTTATAAGATAAAACTGCTCTGTGGTAAGTAAAGTTGAATGTGAACTTACATTATTCCTGTAAACTTAATTTCTTTTTCAGTCAACCATAAATATCTATTCCAAGACTTGGCAAACAAAGTCTCAGACCACTGTTCTCTTTCATTAACTATTTGTTTTGTTGGTTTAAAAAAGAAATTCAGCCTTAATTCCTATTTATGTATCTAGATTCTTACATGGCTTCCATCACTGTAGGCTCTGAAAGCCTCATATACATTAGCGGATTTATCCTCACCAAATCCCAGTGAGATAGGGAACTGTTGTTATCCCTGTTTTACAAATGGGGAGCTAGACACACAGAGCAAAAGGGACTTGGCCAAGTTCACAGAAGGAATCTCCAGAGCTGGAAATTAAATCCAAATTTCCCAATCTACTCCTTTAACCGCAAGCCCATGCTTCCTCCAGTCTGAGTTGTACGTGAATCTGTCTACATAGATGAAGATGATTACACAAAGAAGTTCAGAAGATATTTGGAATCTAAATGCATGTGTGTGTTGATTCTCCTGGCTTCATTTTAGGACTTGGTTTATGTTTTTGTCTGCTCTGGTGTAGTTGAAACATCGTTCTCAGTTTTACTTCACTCTGACTCAGTTTTACACCTCATACTAAATTTTTGAATTACTTAAAAAAATATATAAAACTCAAGACTATTCCCAGAATATAACTACTTTTCCCCCCCAACATTTTAATTTAAAAACATCTACTTTTGGCTCCTGAGGGTTTGTTGCATTTAGAATTGGCAATGGATGTTGTGCTTGGAAACGGACTCCCAGCACAAAAAGATTAAATAAAGTTGAGAGGCACTTTTACAGTGGAGCAAGCTTGAAACAGGGAAACATTTCTATAAACAGCCATTGAAGGGGCTGGTGATTTTTATGCTTCTTTTGCTATTATTCAAGATAGAATTGTTTTAATACAGGGCCCTTTCAGTACAGCTTTCTAATCTGCATGAGCCTGCAACAAAGTCCTAATAATTAATGATGGGCAGAGCTTAAAAGGTTGAGTTCACATACTCCTCAAACATTTTGGATGCTGCTTTGAAATGCTCAGCCTAAAAACCCACTACCATAGTGTCAGGGAAAATAAGAATGCAAATTAATTAGCCATTTCTGAAACACCATTGTCATATCTGTAGCCAGAAATGCGCAGATTAACCTTAGCTTTTCTTCACCTTCAGGTTTCCTTGTTTGTTTGTCACTGGCTGCGTCCCTTCCAGAAATATGAAAGGTATATCAGACCAGACTCTGAAAGATGGGCGGCAAGGAGATTATCAGCCTTGGCTACAAGCGCTAGCCAAATGGTTTTCTTTCAATATAAGATGGCAAAGGCGGCTGCCTTTGTGCTAATGTCTGCTTCTGCTGAGTTAGGCAACTGTTCACCATGATATCAGAAGAGCAATCACATGCACTTGCCTCACCTTCTGTTTAAATTTCGGATAAATTACCTCAGAGAGAAAACTTGCTTTTATTCACATCTGCTGACCTAGCCATCAGGGTGGGTTAGTGCTAGAGGGGGTGCAGTATGAATAGGAGTAACTGTTGTGTTAGTGTAGTTGGAGGAGTAGAAAACAGGTCCAATGACAGCTTCAGTGCCTCCACTTCCTCAATTTATGAACTGTCTATTGGCCTTATCAGGAGACAGCCATCTCTCTAGTGTTCAGAGCATGGTCTGGGAGCTGGGACACCAGAGTTCTAGTTGCAGGTCTGCAACTGGCTTCTTGAGTGGCTTCCATCAAATCACTCGGCCTCTTGGTGCTCCTCTTTCCTCAGCTGCAAATTAGGGATTATATAACGGTTACCCAGCTTTGTAAAGTGGGTTGAGATTTTTGGATGACTAGAGCTAAGAGGATCTATGTCTGTCCATGACTTTGTGCTAGAATTCCAACCACGTTAGGGAACTCTGTTAAAACATGGCTGCACCCTCACCATGTTATAACATGGTTTGAGTTTTCCTGTGCATACCAGACAAAATCGTATACTAAGCAAGGGAAGGGGGAACCTTGTTAGCATAGTTCTTTTAATGTGGTCATAATTTGATTTGGTTTAGTCTATGCAGGCAAAACTAAACCACTTTATGATATGGTTAGGACACAACCAAGTTGTGGGTTCCCTAATGTAGCTGGGATTCTTCTGTAGAAAGACCTAAAGTGATCGATGAGAGCTGTCTGTCCATCCTGATAGCTGCTAGTATCTGGAGTTTACCCCTATAGATAGCAGGTTTTTTTCCCCTGGGAGCAAATGTACAAACCGTTTTGATGTGAATATTGGTTTGGTTGACGTATGGATTTTTCCCTCATTTTGTTTGTTTTCATTCTAACGGATGAGTACAGAGAATTGTTCAGCAGTAACTTCTGTAATTTGAAACCTTAAATGATAAGAAGTGTTCCAGCACCATCCTTTGATCAGAATGAAGAACACTGCTATTGTAAATTATGATTCACTGACTACTGCTTTCTGCACCAGAATATTATTAGAGTGTGCGTATGCTGGGTATGCAGCTAGGTGTGTGTGAGTATGTTTGTCACATTGTATTTTATTACTTTTTTTTAATGTTGAATTCTTTAGCAGATAAAATTCGTTCTGATTGTATCTTTGGAATGAGCTGACGAAGTGGAAGATTTTTACTTAGCTGGATTTAGACAAAACTTGGAAGCAAATGTGTGTCATGCGTAACACTGACCTCACTCAACTTTTCACTGTCAAGAAATCTTGCATGAATAATTTAAGACAATGGTTGCAGTCATGGATGTGAGTGAGACTGGAATCTGGGGTATTTGCTTTATTGCTGCTATTACCTCCAGCTAACGAGCCACCCTGTGCGGCAATCCAAACATTCAGCAGCTATTCCATTTGATGATGAAGATACTTAACTGATTTTTGACAAAAAGAGCTGCTTGCTGATTCTAGCAGAGTCCCAACTTAGCATTAGCAGCAGAAGTACCCATGCCAGCCCCAGAAACAGTAGTAGTAAGAAGGTACCTCCCCACAACATTCTTTGCACAACACTAACCTTCCGCTCTGTGCCCTCCCCTCAGAACTACGGACATCAGAGGAAGATACATAACTGTGCAGTTGGTTGTCCTAAAATCAATGGTAAAATGTATTATGCTACACAAGGCCTGTCTGTGCACATGTAGTGATCATTAGTTGTTTTAAATATGAGGTAAAGCAATGCTGGGAAAGAATTTTCTGCTTTGGAAAGATATCCTGGTTCCAGTTATTTACTTTTTCCACTTTGTGTTTTCACGGGACATGGGACCGCACACAGCCCCTGAACAAAAGAATTCACTATCTTAGTATAAAGCAATCGATTGCAGATGGCTATAGGCACACTAGGTATGTGTATAGGTATCTGTTCATATATTTAATCCTACCTAAGCATGGGGGGGAGGGACTGGATGATCTCCTGAGCTACCTCCTCCCATATATTTCTGTGATTCTATCAGCCCCCTTCCTTCCTCCCCCCTTCTCTTGCTGTGTCTGGAAGACCCACTCCCATTTCTTAAAAAAAAAAAAAAAAAAAAAATCACAGCCATCCACAGCCTCTTCCTACCTCACTCCCTTCAGCTCATGGCTCTCACAGAGACCTGGATTCCTTCATCTGACACTGCCTCTACAGCTGCCCTCTCTTAGGGAGGCCTCTCCTTCTCTCTCACTCCCCACCCTGGATCAGACCATGGGGAGGGTGTTGGGTTTCTCCTCTCCCATTCCTGCCACTGTCTCTCTCTCCCACCTCCCCCTTCCCAATCTTTCTCTTCTTCTGAACAGCACTGCACCTGACTCTTCTCTCCTTTCCCACTCCATGCTGCTATGATCTACTCTCCACCTAACTCCTCCCATCAGCCTTCCTCTCTGATCTCAACTCCTGGATCTCTCTCTCTTCCTCTCCTCACAATCTCCCACACTCATTCTTGGTGACTTCAACTCCCATGTGAACCCTAGCTGCACGTTTTCCTCGTCATCACCTCTTCATTCCACCTGCAGCCCTAGTCCTCGTTGGGGGAGGGATAGCTCAGTGGTTTGAGGATTGGCCTGCTAAACCCAGGGTTGTGAGTTCAATCCTTGAGGGGGCCATTTAGAGCATTTTGCCCATTGGGGCAAAAATCTGTCTGGGGATTGGTCCTGCTTTGAGCAGGGGGTTGGACTAGACGACCTCCTGAGTCCTTTCCAACCTTGATATTCTATGATTCTGTGATTCAACTCTCTCACACACCAACAGAGCCGTTCGCTTGACTTGCTCTTCACCCCGCACTGTTCTTTTTCTGAGCTCTCTCCTGCTGAGTTCCCCCTCTTTGACCATCATCTGGCCTCTTTCTACATACCCCATGAGCCACTGCTCTCACACCTTGTCACTCACCCTTTCTGTGACTTGCAGTCCATCAATGTCTATGACATCTTGTCTGCTCTGAGCTCAGCCCTCTCTTCCATTGATACGGTTGTTGATTCTCTCCATACATCCCTCTCCTAGACTTTTTTGCTGCTCTCCCATAGCCAGATAGGCCCTGCCAACCTCCAGCCCTGGCTCCCCACCCCAAATATCCGCTTCCTCCGCTTCTGCTCTCATGATGTAGTGCAACTCTGGTGGAACTCCTGTGACCTGGCTGACTTCCTCCACTACAAATTGGTTCTCTCCTCCTTCAGTTCTAGCATCTTCCTAGCTAACCAATTATAATTCTACAACTTAATTGACTCCCACATCCACCATCACAGTCCCCTTTTCACTACCTCTGACTCACTCCTCAAGCCCTCCCCTTCTGCCTCCACTGCTTTCTCTGCACAGGTTCTTGCTAATTTCTTCCAAGAGAAATTCCAAGTGACCTTCCCCCTCTCCTCCTACAACCCTCTTCCTCCCCTGTCACAGATGCAGAAGTTTCTCACCTGCTTTCCTCCACTAACTCCTCCACTTGCACCAATGGCCCCATCCCATCTACTGATCTCCCTTGCACCCCCTCTCATCCCCTACTTTACTCTTCTCCGTAACCTCTCGCTCTCCTCTGGCTCTTTCTCCTCACAATACAAGCATGCTTTAGTCTCTCCTATTTTTAAAAAAAGCCATCCTTGAGCCCATTGGCCTTTCCAACTATTGCCTCTCTCCTGTATCCCTTTTACCTCTAAGCTCACTGAACGCAATCCCTGTCAGGCATTTCCCTCCTTCAATTCAATCCTCTTTGGGGCAGGGAGTGTCTTTTTGTTCTGTTTGCACAGCCTCTAGCACAATGGGGCCATGGTCCACGAAGGGAGCTCCCAGGCACTACGGTAATACAAATCATCATCATCATCATCATCATCCTAGACCCACTCCTATTCTGCTTCCACCCCCTGCACTCAACTGAAATCAAAATCGCTCATGACCTCCTCCTAACCAGGACTCCATCCTCATCCTTCTTAACCTGTCAGCTGCCTTCAATACAATCAACCATTCTCCTCTTCTTGAAATCCTTGTCCTCCCTTGGTTTCCATGGAACTCTGTCCTCTCCTGGTTCTCCTCCTGCTTCTCCTACCTCACTCCTTCATAGTGTCCTTCAAAGGATCCTCCTCATCCACCCCTCTTCAGTTTTCTGTAGGGATTTGTCAAGGACCTGCTCCTAACACAGCACCCTCTTGGAGTGTTGCTGGGGCTGTGCACTCTCTCAGGTCCAGTTACTCCAGTGGGATGCTCTGTAGCACTCTGGCAGTGATGGGTTCTCAGGCCGTAGGCTGAGCCCTTCTGGATACTTCTCTCCCTTTCAGAGTTCTGGGGAACACACAAACAGCTCAGTAGCCGCAAAAGAAAAGAGAGGAAAAAAAAAGAAACACACAGGCTGTCCCAGCCAGGACATTGGCCTCTCTTCCTTCAGCGGGGCCCCGGGTGGGCCACAGTCCAACTCAAAGTCCACTGGTTTTCCAGCAAAAATTATAGGAGACAACCTCCCCTCTTCAGCCACATTCCTTTTAGGCCAGGGTGTGGGCTCTGCTTGCTACCAGGCCTCTTCCTGGGAGTTGGGAAGCTCAGCAATCGGCTCCCCTCTCACAGCTGCTTTTACTGAGCTGAGTGTCATGCTTTTAAACCCCTCCTCCATTCCTGGCATGACTTGCAGGTGCAGCAGGTTGGGGCTACTCCAGCCCAGAGCAGCTCCTTAACCCCTTCTAGGCTGGTACAGGGTTTATAGACTCTCTCATTGGGTCCCTTATCTTCTCCATCTTATCTGTGGCTAATCTCGCCTGCAAACAGAAATTCAGCTACCATATCTATGCTGACTCACAGAGCTACCTCTCTTCTCCAGACCTGTCTCCTTCTGTCCAGGCTAAAATTTGAGCCTGTCTCTCTGACATCGCCTCACGGATGTCTAGTTGTTAGGTCAAGCTCAACATGACTAAAACAGCACTCTGAATATCCTTCCGCAAGCCCTTCCCACTACAGTCTTTCTCAATCACTGTGGACAAACCCACCATCCTGCCTGTTACTCAGGCCCATAACCAGGGTGTCATCTTCAAATCAGACCTCTCTCTAGGTCCTCATCTCCAGGCTGTGTCTAAATATTGCCAATTCTTTCTACACAGCATCTGTAAGATACAGCCTTTCCTATGCATCCACACAGCTAAAACTCTTGTCCAGGATCTCCTCATCTTGATTACTGCAACATCCTTTTCTCTGGCCTGGACCAATGTAATCTTGTCCCAGATATCCATTCAGAATGCTGCTGCAAAGATCATTTTCCTAGCCTGCTGCTTTGACCATGTCACCCTCCTGGCATCCCTCTGCTGGCTCTCCTTCTCTTTCGCATCATACATAAACTACTTGTCTTCACTCTTCATGTGCTTTCACTGCCTGTCCCCACATTATCATATCTCATTCACTTCAAAACCTCAGCTTCTGTCTTTGATCAGCCTGTGATACCAGTCTCCATTGCTTGCTTTTAAATGTTCAAACAAGCTTTCTCCCAAGCTGCCCCTCACATTTGGGAGGAACTTTTCGGTAAACATCTGCAGAGCTATCTCAGTATCCTCCTTCAAATCTTTCCTTAATACTCTCCTTTTCTGAAGGAAGCATGCTCAGTTTCTCTATGGGGATGGTGCGTGTGTAGTCGAGTCACTTGTAGAAGCTGGGAAGGGATGGAGCATGCTTAGTGAGGATGGAAACTTCAGAGATTTTAGTTGCTAAAAGACATAAGGCTGGTCTATACTGGGAACTTACATGGTATAGCTCTGTCGCTCACCGAGGTGAAATATCCTGAGAGACATAGTTATACTGACCTGACCCCCAGCGTGGGCAGTGCTAGTGGATTACCTACACCAATGGGAGTGTAGGTATTATCTACATTGAAGTGCAGCAGCTATGCCACTGGAAGGATTTAAGTGTAGACATACCCATAGATCTCTACTGAGCAAGCGTGAACTGCAATTTTTCAGAGGCTTACAACTTGTCCAAATTTGGGGAGATTTTCACAGAGGTGGCAAAAGGCAGATCCCTGCCACAAAGGCCAATCCCTTACCACATTTCATGTCCCTGCTCCAAAGTACAGGGGCCCAACCACTGTTCAAAGTCACCTGAATTTTTTAACATGGTCAGAAAAACAGAATTTTCCCTGGTGTGATGGGGTATTCACTGCACACAGGACTGATGGGGGTTAAGGCGGCCAGGTAGGCCAATTAATCCTCAGGCTGCACTTAGAGGAGGGAGCAGGGAGCTAATTGAAAGCAGGCTCAGATAAGCAGGAACGGGCGGGGCCTATAAAGCCAGGAAGCTGGCAACAGAAGGAGGCTGCTGCTGGGAAAGGGCAGTAACTCCCTGAAAAAAGGAAGCAGT
The DNA here is from genome assembly GCF_011386835.1 of Chrysemys picta bellii. NCBI lineage: Eukaryota > Metazoa > Chordata > Testudines > Emydidae > Chrysemys > Chrysemys picta. The sequence continues at coordinate 84,516,411 of NC_088791.1, read as the reverse complement.
GTTTGGAGGCTGCAGAACGTGCAGGCTGCAGTCACTCCCTGGAAAGAGGGAGGAGGGTTTGGAACTGGTACACCCAGAGAGAGAAGGGGAACCAGAGAGCAGGATGCCATCCAGGGAAGGAGCAGTGTGGACAGAGAGAGGAAAGCCCACAACTGCTGGGCTGAAGGTCCCTGAACTGGAGTAGTGGGTGGGCCGAGGTTCCCCTACAAGCCACCTAGGACATGGCATAGACTGGCAGGGCAGTGAGCTGGAAGACTGCTACTGTAGAGAGAGACTTTGGTACCCCAAAAGGGGGAACACTAAGTGACCTAGCTGGAGGGCTAAGTCACAAAGGAGATGCTGAGTGTCCTGGAGCATGAAAGGAGCTGCAGACCAGAGAGAGTCGGAGCAATGCTGTGCAAACTGCAGAAGGGAACGTCGGCCTGAAGAGCTAATCCAAAATGCCAAAGGGAAAAGGATTTAAATTTGCCAATACATGGAGGTTTTCACATGCATAAAAGTAATAGCTGATGTTTCTGACAGGCAAAAATGTGTAAAAGCAGGAACATCCTGTCAGATCTGCATGAAGGGTGAGTACACAGTGCCCTTCTTTAGCAGTTCCTTTTCTGCTGGTGTTGTGTTTGGATGATAGGAGACAAGCTTTAATTTGAAACTCCAAAATTTAAAAAGAAAATCCAGTGAACCTGCTCCCACAAGTTCTAAAGAGGAACCAGGAAGTCAATAGATTATCAATGCATATTTAGCAACTATAACTGGGAAATCAAATGACAAACAATACAATCCACAACACACTTCTCCTGCACTGTTCTGTATGTGGATTTTTATACAATTCCAGCTGCAGCCCTTAACAGCACATCATGGTTACTCTCAAAGTCATGGCTGATGAAATTGCTGTCAATTGTATTTTTTTTCCTCAAATACTGGAATTAATTCACGTTTAAACTCAGATGAATCATTTGATGAATTTTAAGACACCAGTGTTGTTCCCCCCTCCCCCCCCCAAGCAAAATGACTGAGCCAATAAAACTGCCTTCATGAGTGAGTGGTCTTCACTTCCTTGTGACGACCAATTTTAAAAATACACCATGTAGCACTAGCTTGGTTAATGCTGTTAACATTAGCTGTGTGGGGGTGGAAGCTGCCCAAAGACAGAAAAATCCATCGTCATGTGCTAGCCTCCTATCTAAATGGCTGATGGCTTTTGTCACAAGTTGCGGAGCACTTGCGTTCTCTCCCCACCCTAGTTTGCAGGACCAGCAGGGTTGACAGTGGGCAGATACTGAAAAGCCCCTCCAGATAAAGGGATGCCAGCCTCAAGCCCTGCAGATTATGCCCAGCAGCTCCCACTCTGAACCCTCCTGCAGCCACTCCCCAGCCATGGCACCACAGCAGATCCAGTGCTCAAGCTGGTATTGGGTATGAGTACGGAGCAGAGTCACAGAGCACACAGCAGCCGCTAAGACACCAACAAAAAGCACTAACTTCCACCAATTTATCCAACAAATCAGCCCCAGTCGGGGGGAGAAGTGCAATCTGCTTAGTATGGCTCCCTCCCAGCCAGAGTAAATATGGGGAGAAAAGGTGTTTGGTACTTGGCCCTCCCCTGGTTTGTTAACATTTAATCCATTACTTACTGACCTTTCATTGTCCCCTGAAAAACTGAAATTGCTTATCCAGAATTACTGGTTCTTCAAACTCTGTAGCAGGCTACCCTGCCTCTTCTGCTCCCTGCCAGCAATCTACCTTTCCCCATTGCTTCTGAATGAGCGTAACAAAACACGGTACATATCACCTGCTAACCTCTGGCTAGCCCACAGAGAGAAGTCTCTCTGCTGCTACCAGCCAGTAGAGTCACTCCTTTAATTTAAATAGCAGTAGCCCATGGTTTTGGTCTGGGGTTCAAACCCTGCTGCTGACACATGGGGAGGAGGCATCACTATATCAGCATCTTGGAAGAGGCACATAGGAGGTACACACAGTCCTCCTGGAGGTGCTGAGTTAAAGCGTTTGGAAAGAGAAAATATATAGCAGACAGCAAGCAACAAAGGGAGGATGGATTGACTGAAAAGATGACAACTTCAAATGCCATGAAGAAAGACGCACAAGAGGGGAAGGGACGCAAGTGAAGGGGCACTGTCACATAAAGGGGCATTATATTTCACTCACTTGGAGAAAAAAGGATTTGGAGAGAGAGCATTACCAAGGAGAAATGATTTGTCTCTTATATTCAAACAGCATAAATTCAGCCACTTACTGTATTAAACTAATGGCTTTATTCGGCAGAAGCCAGGCACAAATGGTTCACTCACCAGCAGGCACTCTGTGTGCATTGATCCTAGTCAAGTTTATAAACTGAGAGGCTGGAGTCAGATAATGATGTGAATTTCCCCATGCTGAGCAGGAGCCTTTTAGTACTTAGTGAGGGAGAATTCACCATGCTGAGTGGTTAGAAAATCATATCCGTCTACAATAGAATATCCTTCTGTTAATCCTTTTGTGCTTTCCAAGCCGCCTTCAAAAGGTCTTAAGGAGAGAAAACTTAAATGGGCCTGACTTCTTCTCATTGAAATCCTAACATCTTTTTATCATAGTAGTTATGGCTTTAGAATCCTACACTGAAGATGTTTCACAGCCTGTTAGAAGGAGAACTCCTTCAGAGTTCTTGTTTAAGCAACAACAAAAATATCAATCTACCAAATCCTGTTCAATACATAGAAAAGAATTTGATTTCACGTCCAGTGACTGGATTTTTGGATGTTTTGTTAACTCTGCTTGCACAGCACCTAACACAAGGGGGAATCCCTGGGGGTTAAGGTAACACAAATAATAAAGGACAATATACTTTGAGCTCAATTCGGCAATAAATTAGTCTGATTTACCCTGCCACGTGTAGCAGGCAAACCTGCCATAATCATGCTAAATTTTAGTGTTAGTCACTGCAAGGTATAATCTCATCTCATTTAGCTCCTGGAAAATCAAGATGAGAACAGACTAATAAGCATAACTATACTTGTTTTAAAAAATAAATTAAAATTAGCATTAACTCTGTGTAGTGAGCCGGTGTGGCACCCCTCCGTCTCCGATAGGGCCGAGCTTCCTCCAACCCCAGCGTGGGCGGAGCCACCGGGTCCGGGGCCCGCCCCTCCGAGGTCACAGCCCCGACCCGGAAGTATAAAAGCCTGCCGGCAGAGCTCAGTGAGGCCCAGACCGCCAGAGAGAGCAGACGTCCCGGGCCGAGCTCCCGCTTGGGAGACAGTCGCAGGTAGCTGCCTGCTACCCCCCCCGCGCCGGTCGAGCCTACCTCTCGCCAGGTACCCTGAGGAGGGCTGGCCAAGTCTGCCCCGGACCCGCTACCCTGAGGAGGACTGGCCAAGCCTGCCCCGGACCAGCTACCCCAAGGAGGAGCCAAGCCTGCCCCGTGCCAGCTACCCTGGGGGAGAGCTGCCGGACCGGCCCCCAAGCCCCGCACCAGAGGAACCGATGCTGCTGGACTGGCCCGAACCCGGCATCGCCAACGAGGTAGGCCCCGAGGGGGAACACGGAAGTAGCCCGGGGGTAGCCGACCCCGGTCAGGCTGCAGAGGCCTGTGAGCCGATGTCAATGTGTTTCGGTCAGGATACCCCACTGACCAGCAGCGGCAGTAACCGCTGCTAGGGCCCCGGGCTGGAACGCAGTGGAGTGGGGGGGCCTGCGTTCCCCCCTGCCATCCCTGCTCACGGGTGGCAGGCTTCCCCCTCACCCGACGCTCAGGTGTAGGACCCTGGGCTTACCCCAACTGGTTGTCTGCTCAGCCCCTGCACCAGAGGGCCTGAGCTCCTTAACTGTTTGTTTGCTCAGCCCCTGCATCCAAGGGCCTGAGCTGTGACTGTTTGTTCCCCGCCCTGATCCAGGCCGGGGCCTGCTTAAACTGCTGATTAGCGCTCAGCCCCTGCCTAAGGGCCTGAGCTCCCTGAACTGCGGGCCGCTCAACCCCTGCTTAAAGGGACCTGAGCTTTGACTGTCTGCGCTATAGTGAGCCTGTGTGGCACCCCTCCGTCTCGGAGGGTAGAGCCCCGGCGCGACCCTACTACACCCTGGTTTTGCAAACATTGTAGGAAACAATAAGAATAATAAATATGAGCCCACTGTAAAAATCAAGAATTTAGTCATATAAAGAATAGTGATCCTGAAATAATACAATTAATAGTAATCCAAGAGTAGCTGGAAAAACAGTAGTCTAACATCCAGATAGGGGAATTGTACTAGATATTTTAATGCCTCCAGCATTGTGCTGTGCAATAAGTCCTCCGGTAATTTGTCTTTCTAGTATCTCGTCACATAGGAGAGTTCCCCTCAAGCATTCATCCCTCTGCTATACTCAGTTTATCAAATACAAATTCTGTTACCCTCTGTTCTCTTCATCTCCGCATACTTTATTCTACTGCTGCCACATCTTACTTAGCCCAGGAAAGTGGATGACTAGACTGGACACCAACTGAAAGGCCAATAAAGTACTTGCTGTAGCACTGTTTACCCCAATGGTGACCTTATGACCTTCCCAATATACTCATGTGGCCTGGTTTTCAGAGGTACTGAACATCTTTATCTCCCGTTGACCTTATCTGAGTTGGTGAGTGCTCAGAACTCCTTAAAATCAGGCTAAAAATGTGCCTATCTGATCTTAAAAGCTCTAAATAACTCCAAGTAACAATATCCAAGATGTTTCTATTTAGGATTTCATTTTGACAGAGTGGTTGAACAACATCTTTACCCAGCTACCCAGCAGGTATTTTGGCACATTATCAGCAGTGAGAACACTGGGCCAAATCTATGCCTACATTCTCTGTGTGAAGCTGACCTCTGGGGATGTTGACATACACTACAGAATAGCATAAATACATACCAGCTGTCAACTGGAAGGTATTATACTCAATAAGATCACTGAATTTCCAGCACAGATACAAGGGTCAAAATCTAAGTCGTATGTAAGTGGATGCCACATCCATAGAAATCTTTGGCTCAAATTCAGCAGGGAGGTAAATGACGTAAGTTGGTAAGTACGCACATATGAGTGAGTGCATGGAGTAAATGTCATAACTTGGATCAATTTGCCATTTAGCTGGTGCATAATTTCATATGTGATGGGGGAACAGCAGGAAAAGCATGATAGGTAAATCTAGAAAAGCTATAGTCATACTAGAATGACAGGTTCTGAGATTCTGCAAATGGATGCAAAGCTCTTCTGTTCACAGGCTCCACCCCAGGCCCTGCCCCTGCTCTGCCCCCGCCCCACCTCTTTCCGCCCCATTTTGCCCCCGCCCTTGCTCTGCCCCCTCCCCTCCCCAGCGCCTCCTGCCCGCTGCTGAACAACTGATCCACAGCAGGCGCTGGGAGGGAGGAAGGGGGAAGAGCTCATCAACGGGGCCACCAATGGGTGCTGAGCCTCCACTATTTTTTTCTCGTGGGTGCTCCAGCCCCAGATCACCCAGGGAGTTGACCCCTATGCTTCTGTTAACCCACCCTGTTATCAGTTCAGTGTAAATTCTGCTGATTTATTTTATATGGTTACTTCTACCAGAATATAAGAGAGGTGGATATGACCCTCTGGTCAGAGTGAATGAGAGGCAGAGATAGTGAGAACGTGCAAGAAACCCTAGGAACAGCTAGATTTTGAGCAGGAAGCTTGGACTGAGGTTTATGCTCTGTCATTATGATGTGGGAGATCAATAAAGGTAACACTGGGAATGGGAGTAAGTTTCAGTCTGCAGCTTGTGCAGGCTTTTCCTGGAATGGGGTGAGACCACCACCTGCTCACACACGTTTTATCTTAGACAAGGCTCTGTCTTTTTGTTCTGTGTTTGTACAGTGCATAGCACAATGGGCTCCTGGTCCATGACTGGGGCTCCCAGGTGTTACACAATACAAATAATAACAACAATAATAATGCACCTTGCTGTTAGTTGCTTTTTTTGTTGTAAGTTACACTTGTTCTGCACATCCGTAAAAATGTCAGCTTGGTGCATGTTGCAGTACTTTACCACTTATATCTGTTTTCTAACCAAATTACACTCAACATGTAATCTAGCCTATTACTTAAATCAACACAGAGTTTCACAAGATGATTTTACATAAAATTTAAATACTACTTAAGAAAAAGTGGGCATTAACTAGTGATCAGTTACAATGAAACTCCTGTGCAGTACTGTTGCATAGCCACAGGCATTCTAAACATGTTTCAAGAGATTAATGTTCACTGCATTGCAAACCAAAGGAATTAGGGCCCAATCTATGAAATGAATTGAAAGACGCCCTCCCCTCATTGATTTCAATGGTCATTATATCATGCCATTAATGACTTGCCATTTACTGCACACTCTCACTGACATTTCTTAAACTCAAAACGTTTTGTAGAAATGATAAGGTCAGACTACCAAATTATTGGCCAAAAACCTCCTGTATGTCTCAATCACGTGTGTCCCTTAGTTGGCTTTGAAAATCTGAACCTCAATGTTTAAAGTGTGTGTGTGTGTGTGTGTTCGTTCACCATTTTTAAAGTTAGCCTGGCAGTGAAGCCACTATTATAACTGTCATAATTACAGCATTGCTACACTCTACAACTGATCTTCCCTGGAGAAAATCCTAAATATGCTGTGATAACCAGTCTCTCTTTATAATAAACAGCCATTTTATTGTCGTCAACAGTTATAGAGGGTGTTGGCCAAAATTTCTCCTCCCCCCTCACTCCAGTATTGTGCAGTGGTTTACTGAGTGCCAATTAGTTGTCACTCCACCCAGAGGTGGCTGCCTGCAATGGTGCTCTTTTTATAAAGTTTGTTTTGGGATCTTTAAGAATGAAAGCATCTACATAAAGGTAAAATATTATTTGCATCTCTCAATTTAGTCTATACGGTTTTGCTTCTATTTACTTAATCTGCTTCAGAATAACAACCGTTACCTTGTCATAATAGTATCGGAGAGCTCTGCTTAGCTTGTCATAATTCATATTAGTTTTGTTTTTTCTGAGTCCCCACAGCTTGGCCACCTCTTCTGCTTTGAGTAGCTTGAATTCCCCATCGTTGGATGTCCAACAGATCAGGTGCTCGTGTTTCTGATCCAGCAGCAACTGCAATAGGAACTGCCACAGTGTGATTGCACTCTCCATACCTACAATGGACAAAAGACAACACCGTGTGAAAGGCATTCAGTAGCACAGATTTAGGCTCCAGGTTCATCTCAACCCTAATCTTCATGTAGGATTCATTCTACATAGCTAAAAAACAGTTTGGCAAAGGAAGGTGCAAGGCACTAAAAAATAATTCTAAGCACAAAACTACAGAAGCCTGGGACTCCCATGTCATAGTTCTAGTTGTAACATTCTTTTTCGCTAAAACATACACACCAGAGTAAAGGGAAACTCAAACACTCTGCATGTGCTTCACATAAACACAGTGTCATTTCCAGGCCCTTAGCACTTCCCATTTCAATTCCTGCATCAGCCACCACCCTCTGGCCTCCTTGTTCCCACATTGCTCCTTTATAGTCCATACGAAACATGGCCCATATCCACTGCATCATGTTTAAACTTAGCCTCATTTACAATGCCCTCCATAACTGCCTCTGCCTACATAATCTCACTGAATCACTGTAACCTCTCCTCCACTAATGACTCCAGTCTTGATACTACATCAACCTGCTTTTCCATCTCTATGCTGGTTCCTGCTCTCAGAATTCACTCCCAGGGTACTACCCTCTCTTCAGGAAAACCTCCTGATACTGCAAGGACCACAAGAAGGGAGTCAGGAATTAAATTCATTTTTCTATTAATTTAACTAAACATACATGCCGCTGTGAGGTGACCTGCCTTACCATAGTGACTGCGTAATCATATTGCTGTAATCCCTCTCCTTCCTCACCAATCCTCTTTCTCTGCTGCTTTGTCACCTCCTTTGTTGCATCATGTCTGCACTTGGACTGTCAGCTCTTTGGAGCAGGGACCATTTTATCGGCAATGTAAGGAGCCTAGCACACTTGGGAAGTGTAAAATAATTCCCCCAAAGTGATTCACCTTAAACATTCCATCAGTTACGTAAGAAGTATTTTGCCCTTCAGTATCGCAGATGGAGCTGGCAGCTAGGAGAAAAATTTCAAAAGTGCCCTAAGTCAGTTGGAAGAGTAAATCCCATTTAAAAAGTGATTTAGGCATAGGGTAAAATTTTCAAAAGGGGCTGAGGGCTTGTCTATGCAGGAACATCCAGGAAAAATAATCCAAATTAACTAAAAATGCAAATTTGAAGTGGATTAATTAAACCACATTAAACTTCTGTCTGAATACTCTCATTCATAGAATCACAGGACTGGAAGGGACCTCGAGAGGTTATCTAGTCCAGGCCCCTGCACTCATGGTAGGACTAAGTATTATCTAGACCAGTGGTTCTCAAGCAGGTTTCAGGGGGTCCATCAAGCATGGCTGGCATTAGACTCACAGCCCGTGGCCTTGAGCCCCAACACCCGGGGTTGAAGCCGAAGCCTGAGCAATTTAGCTTCGCAGTTTCACCTGTGGCGTAGGGCCCCAGGCATTGCCCTGCTTCCTACCCCTTAATGATGGCCCTGGCTTTTATATGGAGAAAAACAGTTGTTGTGGCACAGGTGGGCCGTGGAGTTCTTATAGCATGTTGGGGGGGGGGGGGGGGGGAGGCTCAGAAAGAGCTTGAGAAACCCTGATCTAGACCATTCCTGACAAGTGTTTGTCTAACCTGCTCATAAAAATCTCCAATGATGGAGATTCCACAACCTCCCTAGGCAATTTATTCCAGTGTTTAACCACTCTGACAGTTAGAAGTTTTTCTAATGTCCAACCTAACCCTCCCTTGCTGTAATTTAAGCCCATTGCTTCTTGTCCTATCTCAGAGGTTAAGAACGATCTTCTCCCTCCTCCTTGTAACAACCTTTTATGTACTTGAAAACAGTACTCAATTTTTCAATCTTCCCTCACAGGTCATGTTTTCTAGACCTTTAATCATTTTTGTTGCTCTTCTCTGGACTTTCTCCAATTTGTCCACATCTTTCCTGAAATGTGGCACCTAGAACTGGACACAATACTAATTAGCACGAAGTAGAGCAGAAAATTACATCTACTGTCTTACTTACAACACATCTGCTATTACATCCCAGAATTAAAGTGGCCTTAAATCACTTTCAAAGTGAGTTAAAGTAAACTGAATTATGCCACTTTAATTTTGAATAAAAGCATCATGCAGGGATTAAATACAGTTTAACTAATCCACTTCAAATTCACACCTTACAATTAATACATATTAATTTCGTGGGTGTCCTTGTGTAGACAGTCACTTCCTCTTATAAGACCCTGTCTTCTATTGCTTATATCAGGGGTAGGCAACCTATGGCACACATGCCAAAGGCACGTGAGCTGATTTTCAGTGGCACTCACACTGCCCGGGTCCTGGCCACCGGACCAAGGGGCTCTGCATTTTAATTTAATTTTAAATGAAGCTTCTTAAACATTTTAAAAATCTTATTTATTTTACATACAACAATAGTTTAGTTATATATTATAGACTTATAGAAAGAGACCTTCTAAAATGTTAAAATGTATTACTGGCATGCAAAACCTTAAATTAGAGTGAATAAATGAAGAGTCGGCACACCGCTTCTGAAAGGTTGCCGACCCCTGATTTATATAGTAACAGAAGAACTAGGGCATTTCAGAGAGTCCATATTCTGATTTGCCATATGTGTGCACACATTTAAATCAAGATTCAGATTGTTAACATTGAAGGTCAGGCTATTTTACAATCAAAAAGTCATTTTCAATTGACCTTTAAACTAGAAAATGAATAAGCAAGATTTTTCTCATTTTCAGTAATTTGAAATTTGTCAGCATGTAAATATTACCTCTAACCATTGGTATAAGTATCAGGGCTAGTCATTCAGGCTTTTGTGACTGCTTGCTCTAGGTATCCAAATAGGATAATTAATTGATATCCCTAAATCAGGGGGAAACAGGAGTGGGAAAGCCACTAATTCAATATTTTTTCTTAGCACTTGCTTAATTGCTTGTTTAATTCTGACTTTGTTTCACATATCTGATACAGATATAAGAATCTCAGTATTATCCGGTTAATTGGATTTTTAGGAGTATCCATTATCTACATCTAAGTCCAGCAAATGAAATTATCTCCAAAACAAAATTAGTAGGGTTTAGATCACTAAGGTTCGAATATTATTCTACGGTGCGGCCAGTGTGTTTATCAGGCTTACGGCTCTACAGTTCTGTTTGGTGTGACTGCCACAAGGTGGCACAAGGCTTCTAGCTATTCAACCATGTCAGACTCTATGTACCCGTATAAGCAGTTCACTGATCTTTAGGGTTTTCCTCTTCACTCATATACATCAGGGTGTTAATTAATGTTTGTTGCTTTTCACTCACTAGAAAAGCAATCCACTAGGTCCTATGATAAACAAAATGAAACTCTGCACGTAGAATATTTAATGACAAAAATAAATAAATCTATTTTTCACCAAAGTTAATTTACTGAGTCAGCTAAAGATACTGGAGAATTTAGTGAATATCTTTAGGGGGGAGGCAAAATAGAATTGGGAACTTGCTTTGGTCTAAATCATTTCAAAGCACACACACCAAAAGGGGTTTTCCAAATTTATCCATGTTCTTATGACTGCAAAGGCCTCATTTATCCATTACATTTGGAAATTCAATTTGAACACAAAAGGCAACTCCCAGATGTGCAATGTAACAATAATATAGTCTACGACAGAGGACAGTGGTCCACAGGGAGCCATTCCACTCTCTTCAACGAACCAGTATTTAAGTTAAATGTAAAAGATATATTTTGAACTAAAGGCACAGTATTTATTCGGTTACATACATTTTTATGCAAATGGTATGTATTTTTATATCAATCCTTTTTTATCCCATGTAGGGTAAGAAAAAGGGTATAAACACATACAGATATTTAAAGTTACATCATGTGCCTTTAAAGCAGATATAGTCTATTGGATAAATAAGTATTTAGCCTTCCATAGTGGATTTATCCAAGACATTCTGGTTAATCATGTAACTCTATTCATCTGACTCTCACATGTATACACTAGCCACTGGAGTTAAAAAATGTGTTTATTTTATTACACAGGGAGCTGGCTCATAATCATATTGTTACAAATACATTTTTATTTGAGTTTCTCCCTTATAACTAATAATATACAATATAAAGAAATATCCTGCACAATTTTAGTTTACATCTGGTGCCTCTTTGGAATGACAAAAAGCATCTGAAATCATCAACTTCTTTTACTCTGGGAAATTAAAAATAGCTTAAACTGTGTTAGACTTTTGTAAAACAAATCTCCTGGGCTAAGACCTTGAAGACAGAATTTCAGTTGAAGAAATTAAAAAGGGCAAGGGGTTCTGAAAACACCAACACAACCTTCACAATCATGATGACATAAGTCATATTACTAGAATAGTTTAGACATACAATGTGCCTTTCTTTGCTTTTAGAGCTGGACTACATCCTCTTCTCTATATCAGAGGAAAGTTTAATTGGTTAATTGGACCTTAACTGGTTTAGAAGTGTGTTTTGTTGCAGCACCTTCCTGACCCTTCAGCCCTGACCAAGAGCATGTATTATAGGTGGTGCAGATAGTGACAATTATAGCTAAGGTTGCCCAACAGTTTCCATTATAAAACCCTGTTTCCAGTTGCTTGTAACTTTCACAAACAAACTGTACAGGCTGAAATTTTCCATGCCGGGTGTCTGCCTCGGCTGATTTTTTTTTTAAGTTTTAAATAAAATGGGTCAGCTGTTTCCAAGGACGTAGTTAAGGGAGAATATATGGAGCTGTGGAAGAGGAGGAAAGGAACAGGGGGTAGCAGCAGGGGAGGGGATAGGGCAGGGAAATGCTGGGGGAGACAGAGTCCGAAGGGTCTGTAATCCCTAGAGAACATTCCCCTGCAGAACCTGGAATAGTTTCATCTTTCCTTTGCTGTCTAGCAAATAATTGTGAAATCTACTGGCAAAGCATAGGTGTCCATCTCCTCTAGTCCCAGGGTTCACATAAAAGATAACCGCGTTCTACTGCTACCTGTTACTCCATTAGCTCAAGTAATACAGAACTGTGCTGCGATCTATAGATCCCAACCCTGCTGTTCACCCATATGCGGGAGAGAGGGATTCAATATGGTTCTACGATACATTTTTTTTTTCAATTTGTTTTTTTTAATCTAAGGAAATTACATCCAAAAATGCTACATTAAAAGAATGTTAATGTTGCAAAGCCAAGCACCAAAATGTTAGGTTAGTTAGGTGCAACCTTAATTCAGTCCCCTTGTGCATACGCATTATGGTACAGTTTTTAATTATATGATCACATACTATTTTTTCCACAGGATCCCTGCCTCTTTCAGTGCATAGGGTGGACTGAAGCTGTTGTCTGTAGGACCCTGCTTCATTTGTTGCAGAAGCTGGAAGGTGTGTAGTGAATGAGGCAGGGAATGGCAGGAAGAGAACGGACAGTCTCATGGTTAAGGCAGTTGAATGGTGCCCAGGAGAAATGGATTCTATCCTTGCCTCTGCCACAAAGTTGCTATGTGATGCTAGGCAAGTCACATATGCCAATATATTCACAGGTGGCCATTCAGTGTCTATTCCTTATTTTCTGGGTACCCAATTTAAGACACCTGGTGTCTGATTTGCAGAAGTACTAAGCGCTCACAACTGCAACTGAAGTCAACGGGATCTCTGCGCTGAACATATAAAACGCTGTTAAAAAAGGCCAAATGTTCAGATTGGTCACACAAAATTAGTTAACACTGTTACAATTTTGGCTTCCGTCTCTGTCCCTCAGTGGCCATGTGTAAAATTAGCATAATAGCACTTCACCTCTCAGGGGTGCTGCAAAGATGATTTCATTAATGTTCATAAAGAACTAAGATACAGTACAGTAGATTCCAAATATCAGCAACACTCGGTGGAAAGCCAAAAGTTGCTATTAATCGGCGGTTGCCAATAAGCAAAAAGAAGGCTTGTGGGGCTGCAGCCCCACAAACCTGCCTGCAGTCAGTGCTCAGCAAATCCCAGTGCTTCGTTCCAGCGCTGCAGCCCTGGAAGGAAGCGCTGGGGCACTCAGAGCACCAACCGCAGGCAGGTTTGTGGAGCTGCAGCCAGGGAAGGAAGCATTACGGCTGCACAACACCTCTCCCTTCACTCTCCTGGACCACTGAAGGCCCAGGCTTGGTACATCCATGCACTTCCATCCCTGACTGCAATCCCACTAGCCTGCCTGCGGACAGGGCTCTCTATAGGAGGCGGGGGTACTAGGATGCCCGGACCCACAGTGCCAGCGTGGAACACAGCACAAGGACAGCACAGTGAGAGGTACCATGCAACCCCATGGGCCACCTGCACCCTGCGGAAAGCCACCCCGTCTAGCCTCCCGGCTGCCCTGCCTGCAACCTGCCCAGGTTCCACATGTACCAGCGCTTCCTCCCCTGGCTGCAGTCCTGTGAACCTGTGTGTGGCCTGGGCTTTCCACAAAGAAGTTGACAATAGCTGGCATGCCTGTCACCAATATCCAGACCAATTAACATTCTAGTCAACTGGATCGAATCGGTTCCAAGCAGAATGTTCCTATTTACAGAACGTTATTATTAACAGGGTTACTATTAAGCAGAATCTAGGGTTACCATATTTTAATTTAAAAAAAGGAGGACATTCCACGGGGCCCTTCCCCGCCCCCAACCCCGCCCCCATCCCCGCCCCTTCCCTGCCCCCGCCCCTTCCCCAAAGTCCCCACCCCAACTCTGCCCCCTCCCCTGAACGCTCCGCCCCCCTGCTCCTCCCCCTCCCCTGCTTCCCGCCAATCAAATGTTCGCAGGAAGCCTGAAACAGGGAGGCAGCAGGTAAGCTGGGGCTGGGGCTGGGGCGGGGCGCAGCCCAGTCCGGCCCCCCCGGCCGAGCGGCTTCCTCCGGTGGCCCGCCAGCCCAGGCCAAGAGGCTCTGGCCCCGGTGTCTCCCACCCGGCTCGGCTCCGGCCGAGTGGCTCTGGCCCACCCTGACCCCAGCGGCCCCGACCGAGCACCGCCAGCCCCAGTGGCTCCAGCCCCCGGCCGAGCAGCTCCGGCCCCAGCAGCTCCGGCCCCCCGGCCGAGCACCGCCGGCCCCAGCACAAGCACCGCCAGCCCCCGGCCGAGCAGCTCCAGCCCGAGCAGCTCCAGCCCCCGGCCGAGCACCGCCGGCCCCAACGGCTCCGGCCCCTAGCCCCACGGCTCCGGCCCCTGGCTTAGCACCACCGGCCCCAGCGGCTCCGGCCCGGACTCAAGCCCCACGACCCCTCCCTCCCTATTTTCCCGGACATGTCCGGCTTTTTTGGGATTTCCTCACGGACAGGGATTTGAGGCCCAAAAAGCCGGACATGTCCAGGAAAATCCGGACGTATGGTAACCCTAGCAGAATCTATTTTGCTACAATGAGAGCCCCACAGAAAAAGTGGAGGAAATGAATAGAGCTGGTTGGGAATTCTCTGTCAGAATCATTTTCCAACTGAAAATGCAGTTTCTCCAAAATCAAAATTTTTGCTGAAAATTTTCAATTTTCTGTCAGGAAAATCTAAATGAAATATTTCATTTTAGGTGGGTTTGACCCAAATTGGAATGTTTTGGTTTTTTAACTAAGCCGAAACATTTTGTTTCAAATCATTACTTGCCCCCCCCCCCTTCTTTCCTATGGGCTGGACTCCCTGGAGAACTACACCTTCCAATAATGCAATGTGTATTTCCCCTGATTGACCAGCATGGTGCATCATGATCAGATGGCTCTAGGTGCATTACAGGAGATGAAATCAAGCCAGGAAGCCTAGCCCAGATAGGAAAATGGTGGCATTGAGCTCCCAAATTACAGCTCCTATGAGGCAATGAGCCAGTATGGGACAATGTAGTTTAATATTGAACTAACTGGAAACAAAGCATTTTGATACATTTTGATTCTGGCAATGTCAATGTTTAGTTTCAATTCAAAATCTCAAAACAAATTTCTGAATCAAAATTCCACAAAAAAATTCAACTTTTGTCCCAATTTGGGAAAAAACAAATGCAGAACTGTCAGAATTTCCCATGGGAATTCCTAATTTTTCTCAGCAAACCTAGAAATTAATAATTTTTTACCCAGTGCAAGGTTTGAATGGTGTGCAAGAAATAATGCCTGGGCCACACACTGAATGATGAGTATAAAAAGAAATACTGCCATTTCAATGAACAACATCTGACCTGGGCACTGAATGAGTCAGAGGCTCTGTGGAAAATATTGTATGTGATCAAATAATTAAAGAATGTATTATAATGCACAAGGGGGCTGAATTAAGGTTGTACTGGCAACCTTAATTCTGGCATTCCTAACTTTTGAGTTTTTAACTTTGCAACCTTAATGTTCTTTACATGTAGGGGTTTTTGATGTAGTATATTTGTGGAAGGGACATATCCACCCAGTGATGTCAGAAGTATTAGGTTGAGCTGAATAGTCTAATAAATTTTCCCCCAATGAACACAATCTCCATTGATATAAATAATTATTGGTATAACAACTGATTGCCAAAAAATTATACTTGGAAATAGAATATTTTATGGCAAAGGAATAAACTGTATAAAAGAGGGATCCACAAACTTCTCAAACAACTATCACAGTTTACCAGACTAACTGAATGAGAAATGAATAGGTGCACGGCCCAAGGCCCAAACTTGAGGTTTACCACTAAGATAGGAAGAGGAGCCTAGAATACCAATGCCGACACTATGTGCCAGTGATTGGGAACCTGCTTTAGAGTACACAGACAGAACTTTGATAAATATTATGAAAGATGCCCATCAAAATGCTTATTCCCAGAAATGCTCAGGACATACAACAGCATTTATTATATATGTATACATATACACACACAAAACCCACATCTTACAAGAATGTTGTTGTCGTCAAAAAACAACCATTAGAAACACAGGAAATTCAGAATTAAGGTTAAATTGAGCAGTCAACTTATCTTTGTTTAAATGTTAATGACATGAACTGGGAGGTAGAAAGTAGGATACTTTGTGGTGATATTAAGATCTGTGGGCCCTGTGATAGGGGGAGCTAGAAACTCTACAGAGTAATTAGGAGGCAGAAAGCAGGAAACCCTGTGGTGTTCAGGAGCTCTCCATATTCCCTGGCTTCACAGCTGATTTACCTAAATCTGGCCCCTAATCCCAGGTTCTCCTGTTTCTTCTAGGTTCCATGCCTTCATTTTTTTTCTTCCACTCCCAAGTTTGCCTCTCTGTCGACTTTCTAGGGCAGTAGGAGCTGCTGCAGATCGTAGTAAGTCCCTAGGAACTCATGTAAACTTTAAAGTCCATGGACATGATTCTGCATATCCACTAAGGTCAAAAGCAGCTCCTACTGACTTTAGAAAGTCTATTGAGGCCTGGGACCGGAAGCAAAAATCAAGGTAGGGAACCTGGGTGAACAGATTAGTCAGGGAGGTTGACTGGAAAACCACAGGAGCTGCACAGTCTATCACAGGCCAGTTAAATCTGCAAAGCTTGGAATGGCTCACAGGGGTCAAATATGTACATGGAAAAGATTAAAACACAGGCCTAGCCAGAACAGGGAAATTAATTTCACTAAATACATTAAGAAATTACCAAATCCTTTTGCAACCAGAGCAGCTGCAAAACATACAACTACTACACACACACCCAGCCACCTCTCACCCTCCCATGCACACACGTGCATTTATGTCTCATACAGGAAAGTACTTGTTTTGCAGGCACACGCATTTCTCTTTAAACAGATGTCTTTCTTCTTTTCAACTGGTCTGGAAAACGAGTGTGTATTTTTTGTGTGTTTATTGCCTTTGTATCCTAATTCTGGCTAAGAGCACGTTTCTCTGAGCAGAGTGACGCTGTGCATTGTTAGGTCTCTCATTCACATTAGCATTCAGCTTCCTCTATTTCTACAGGTTACAGGCAGGAAACTGGAAAATGGGCCACAGGAAACCTGGCCTCCTACATCTGTCCCAGTTTGTAATCGCAGCTCTGGTTTTATTTTGCTCAGTGTCTCAGGTTTGTTTTAACCCTTGAGATGATGACTGCATTAGCTTGCAAAAGAACATGGCTAATTTGCTGTTAAATTACATTATTTTGGTAAGAAGTTTTTTTTTTTTTTTTTAATGTAATTACTGGATACAAGAAATGATGAGAGTTGAGTAAATTTTTTAAACAGGACAATGTCTGGCAGGGAAAAAAAATCATTATGCAAGTTTAAAGAGAATTCATTTTTCACTGAAATGACCAAAATCTTTCAATTTATTGTAACTAACATTCAGCGCTTAAAATAAATGAATATTTTTAAAGAAAAATACAGAAAAATGTAATTTCTAGCTCATTTATCTTATCTATATATTTTCAGTGTATAAACCTAGTGCTATGGTGAACATCTATATTGAAAGTTAACAACTTTCAGATGCTTTGCTTATGCCAATTTTTTTTAGTTTAATTGCAAACGTAAGAAACATGCTGGTTGTGAAAGAGAAAATTAATTTTAATATTATCAAGAACAATATTTTTCAGGTATATTTGTTTTACATATGACTCCAGATGCAAATTTGAGCTGATGTTGATTTTGAGACAAGTTGTATTTCTAGAATAATTAGCAAAATCATTACATTTTCCCCTTGATATTGGTTTGTGTAACAACCAATAGATCATGAGAGGTTAAAGAAAGTGGCGAGTACTATCCAAACGGCTGCACAGGAACATTGTAAAAGAAAAAGGCAAAAGTCTGAGTCAATCTTCAAATTATATTTCTCAACAGTTATGTTTCAAGGATGACAAATAGGATGTGGTTAGTGAAAAGTTAGCATTTCTGCCAAAATGAAGAAAAAACAAATATCAGTTTGTTTACTTAGAAATTTTGTCAAATATTCAACAAAGGATATCTTACTACTAATTTAACTGACCTTGAAAAAGTAAGCTTGCAAGTAAATGTGTAAATATATGTGTATTAACTTGATGAAGAACTTTCTCTGGTAAATGTCAATAGAACTAACTTGTGCTCCCGTACACACCAACAGCACTTTAGGGAACTCTTTGTACACAATATAGTGGGTTGGTAATTTTTCCATAGCCAGCAACTGGAAGGTTTCCTGCTAGAGCATCCTCAGAATTTTTCTATTGTTTTGAAACTGCAAAAACTTTCTAAATCAGGACTTCCTCCTATTATATTTTAGAGGTGTCTTTCTGGGAAATGCAGATTCAAGTCAAAAGGTAGGAATTCCTGCAGCACCACCCAGTGGAAACATTAGAAAAAGTTAAAGATTGACCCAACACAGAAGTTCTGAGATGGCTTCAGAAGAGCAGTAATTGCCACACAATTAAGGTGTTTTAAGGGTGTGTCAAAAGACACATAGGGCTTTGTTGCCTGCAGTGTTTAGCAGTATTACATGCGATAAGCATGCTTCACCACTCATGTATAAGCAACTAAATAGTTTTTCCTTAACTTTTATTTTTGTAGGATCTTTTAATAAGAAATTAATTTAATTTAATAATTTACAGAGCGTCTTTCTCCCCTCCCCCCCCCCCCAAAAAAAATCATCACCAGTCACTTTGGGCTCTGTACAGTTTATCAGACAACAACAATTAAAACAGCACAAAATAGACAACAGCAACTCCAAATACATTATTAAATGACAAATCTACATAATTAAAAAGGAAGGATACATACATGGGGACTATATCAGTTTCAGAAGAAAGCACTTCTGATAAAGCAACATCTTCAATAGATCTTTAAAAGTAGAGAGGGATGGACTGAGGCAGATGTCTGAGTTCCACAGGCTTGGTCCCTTGCCACACTGAGGTGTGATGACAGAACCCCTACGATGTGACCGTCTTCAGAGTAGAGACACCCAAAAGGGTAAGCCTCAAGTAGCCGCCTTAACAAGAATGGAATATAAAATCCTTAACATGAGGGAATGTGGCCTTTTCCTCCCTGTTAAGGGCTTTAATAAACAATGTGTTTAACTATTTCTAAGGCTAACCCATACACAGAAGTGCATAAATCTATAATGGTTCCAAACATTCACCTTGGGATAGATGTAAAATGAATACAGACTCCTTATGTTTCCTTCATCTGCTCATATGGTGTACATCTGTGGCATGTTGGCAATGCACTAGGTTGCAATCTAAGGGACTTCCAGGTTCAAAGGCAGCCCTGTATCTTTATCCTCCCTGTATGAATTTTTTTGTTACATTTTTGCCTGTGTCAGTGGGGCTTAGTTATAATTATTTTGTTCCGTTATATAAAATCTTTGAATGTCTCCATTTTAAATGTTGAAAAAATATACGTGCTAGTGGGAAAACAGCTAGATAAAGGCAGTGTAAACTGCCATGTATTTAGATATTTGTTTGCAGGTGCAGATGCTACTTCTGAGGAGTTTACTCAACATATCCAGTGACGATTCCTCCTAAAAGTAAATATGACTTCTTTACCGGTGAGCCTGTACTTTAACTAGTGTTTAAAAGCTTCAAATTTTGTTACAAGGTACAGAAACAGAAGCGTTTATAATCGATATTGATGACTACAATGAGGAGATGCATTTTTAATAAGTTTATCAGTAGAATCATAGAATACTGTAAATGTTCCCTGTATATCTACTGCTATTTTTATACAATATTTATTTTTATTTTTAAACCAATCCTCCACTCTTAACTGACTTGTCTTTTACTAGAAACTCAGGAAAACGAACAGGTCTCTTAATACTGTGGATAGAAAAGGATCTGGTCAAAAGGAAAGGGAATGCAATTCTAGTAATTTAGTTTTGGCTTAGTTTGAAGGTGAGACTGAGACTTGAACCATAGTGAGATGATGGGCAACATATGTTGGCAGACTTAGCTAACCCTCTTCTGTAAATTGAATTTTCAGAATGTGTTGGCTTAGGAAAGATGAATCATAAAATTATAAAATAGCACAAGCAGGTTATCTGTGTACTTACTCGTTACACTGGGATTTAGTTGTATGATTAGACTAAAAATTGCATGGTTTGATTTAATAAAAGGCAATCTGTGTACATATATAGACATTTGCATACACAGAGTGTCCTGAAAAATAGCTAATGTTCCTTTGATAGCTATTATAGACTAATCCAAAATCATGAATCCCTTATTCACATTGGTGAACAGTTACTCACAGGAGTAGTCAAGACCCACAGTTGCTGGCTTCCATAGGATTAGTCCTGTGACTAACTGTTCACCAGAATGAGTAATGGGTTCAAAAACTATCCCTAAATTAAGAATCACTGGTATGTACTCTCATGTATCTCAAATTCCAAGAATATTAGTTTCCTTCTCCCTTTCTCAGATACAAAATTGATCCATAAAAGTTCTGTAATGTCAAAAGCTATCCAGGTTCTGGTTTGCTCTAGTGCAGGGGTCAGCAACCTTTCAGAAGTGGTGTGCTGAGTCTTCATTTATTCACTCTAATTTAAGGTTTCGCGTGCCAGTAATACATTTTAATGTTTTTAGAAGGTCTCTTTCTATAAGTCTATAATATATAACTAAACGATTGTTGTATGTAAAGTAAATAAGATTTTTAAAATGTTTAAGAAGCTTCATTTAAAATTAAATTAAAATGCAGAGCCCCCCGGACCGGTGGCCAGGATCTGGGCAGTGTGAGTGCCACTGAAAAATCAGCTTGCATGCCGCAGGTTGCCTACCCCAATCTAGTGCTAATGCTGAAGCCTAATGAAATAACTAACTTATCTTTTAGTCTGTACCATTTTTCACATACCTAGTACGCTGATAAGACCTACAGGTATCACCCAGCATCTTGTCTCTCACTTCATTCATTAATGTAAACACTAAAATAGCTAGTGGGCTATAAGTTACAGTTTAAGGTGAATGTTATTTAAACAAACAAAAAAATCTGGTCATTGTCCTCCAGGGTTGGTAATATCCTGTATACTTAAATCAATTCCCATGGTTACTGCAAACTATGAAGAAGAGAGGGAAGGAGCATCACTTAAATTTTTGCCACAAACATCACTGTAGAAAAAGTGCCTAAATCACAAAGCTTTAGAAATGACATTTGTTCACCAACTAATCTGTTAACATCTCTGCAGCTTCCCAGGACACACAGCCATCATCCTTTTTGTTCTGTCTATTGCATCAGGTCACTCTCGTCAAATAAGATCTAAAGACTATAGCCACTATCCTCAGGCCTCACCATGCTGCATAGCAAAAGGCGATGGATGCCACCTTTTTACTCCCCCAATCTTGGAGCTGACTGGGGATCAGTTGAGCCACTGTTGTATATTAGAGCAGTCTGGGGCTGCTCTAATTTGCAAACAGCTTTAACTTCCATGGCACCTGCAGTAAACAGAGATCGCTGGAATGAAGCGGTGCTATAATTAGGCTCCCTATACCAGCCCTACTCCACTGAAGGATTCTCCTCAACTGACCATTTAGACCAGCTTTAAGTCTGCTCTGAGTCACCAAAATAGGATAAAGCAGTCTTCATAGAGGCCAAGATCTGACCCCTATATCTAGAAGCTAAACTCAGATTCTGATCTCAGTTAAGCTAGTGTAATCTGAAACTACTCCTCTGAAGTCAGTGGAGTTTTTCCAGACTCCACTAATGTAACTGAGATCAGAATTTGTCTCTCCCTTCTGTATACCTTCTAATATTATTCATTCTTCTATGGCATTATGTTTTGCTCGGAAAAGCTGATTGAAGTACTTAGATTTTAAACTTTTGGAATCTGTTTGTACTAGCACAAAGGGGGCCGCTGAACACCATTGCGATATAAATTGTTAATAGTTGTAATACATACCAGGACCTTTCTCAGAAAGCTCAGGCTGAAAGGTACTCAATTAACTCTATTTGTAAAGAACAGACTTCCGATAAAGGGATATGTGGAGATATTACAGTGAAATGCTGCCACCAGAGAAATGTATATTGTAATAGAAGTCTGTTCTGCAGATGTATTAGCATGTCAGTTGTTTCACAAAACTAGCAGGGTGAAACTTTTACAATACCATAGTTATATAATTTTAACAAATATCCTAAGTAGATGATTATTTAAAACCTAGTATTTTTACATTTGTACAAATTCCTATTTGTTTTGTTTTTGCCAGTACCCCTCTACCCCGATATAACACGACCCGATATAACATGGGTTCGCATATAGTGCGGTAACCCAGGGCTCCGGCAGCGGGGCTCGGGCGGTGCTTTAAAGGGCCCAGGGCTCTGGCTGCTGCGGGGAGCCCCGGGCCCTTTAAATCACCGCTGGGGCCCTATAAATCACCGTTGGAGCCCTGCCGCCGCTACCCCGGAGCGGCGGCAGTGGGGCTCGGGTGGCAATTTAAAGGGCCCTGGGCTCCCCACGGCCGGAGCCCCGGGCTCTTTAAATCACCGCTGGAGCCCTGCCGCCACTGCCCCGATATAACGGGGTTTCACCTGTAACGAGGTAGGGATTTTTGGCTCCCGAGGACCGCGTTATATCAGGGTAGAGGTTTATTTTCAAGAAAACTTCATCTTGCAAGATGGCATTTTGCACAGAGCTAATACTTAGCACATCTTTTATGTTAACACTTAGAGAGCCTGTTATACATTTTAAAATTATTTTAAAGATTGAAAATCATGTGCTTGGGGAGACTGTGACAATGATTCATTACGTGACTTAACAGCATTTTTGTTAGCAGCTAACACTGTTGTATGTTTAAAAATAAATGAAGAAAACATTTTAAAGGACCATGCATACTGGTAGGAACATTGTGAAGGGTGAGAGAGACAGGAATTTCTGTTATTACCCTTGCAGTTAGGATGTTAATAAACCTGAGGTACGACATTAAGATAGTACACATTTCAAAAACCCCAGAAAATGACTCAGGGTTGCTGCTCTGTATTTGGAACCCTCTGATATGGAATAATACATTGGCATAGACAGCCCAAGACTAGGTGGAAATGGTTCTGTTCCGTTAAACAGGATTTAGGGAGCTCATGCAGGGACCAACATCCTCTGCACACCGTGAAGCTGCTCTGCATATCCTGACACAAGCTTTTGAACAGGACTATGACACACCAGGAAGCAGGGCCGGTGCTACCATTAAGGCAAACTAGGCGGTTGCCTAGGGCGCCAAGATTTGGGGGCGCCAAAAAGTGGTGCCCCCAAATTTTTTTTTTTTGCAGCGTTTCTGGGCTGGGCTGCTGGTGGCGTGCTGACACCTGCGGCTCAGACTCCCTCTCCCAGCGCAGCGGCCACTCCATGCAATTATTGTCATTGCCGGCGGGGGCGGCGTGCTCAGGGAGGGGGCGTAGCAGAGGTGAGCTGGGGTGGGGAGCCCTGCGGCAGCTCCCCCCCCCCCCCGGCTCAGGGAGTCATGCGGCAGCTCCCTACCGCAGCTCACCTCTGCTACGCCCCCTCCTCGAGTGCACAGTTGCCGCTCCACTTCTCCCACCTCCCAGGCTTGTGGCGCCAATCAGCTGTTTGGTGCCGCAAGCCTGGGAGGGGAAGAGAATTAGAGCGGGGGCGGCGTGCTCGGGGAGAAGGCGGAGCAGAGGTGAGCTCGGGTGGGGAGCTGCCGCACAGCTCCCCGGGGGGGGGGGGGGGGAGCTGCCGTGGGGGGGGGGCGCCTCAGGGCGGGAGGAGAGCTGCCGCAGGGCTGGGGGGGGGGGGGGCGCAAGGTGGAAGTTTCGCCTACGGCGTGAAACTTCCTTGCACCGGCCCTGCCAGGAAGACCTTTGGCCTCTGTAGGGTAGGGGCAGGTATAGGAGTGTCAGGATCTACTCCAGTCCCACTAAGGGCTGCACTAGCAAACACTTTATCATGTGCTTAACTTAAAGCATGCAAGTAGTCCCATGACTTTAATAGCAGTACTCACTCAGAATTAAGTATGTGTTCAAATACAGTTGCAAAGCAATTTGTGGCCTGCAGAAGGATTCCTTTTCCCTCATCTCAGGAAGAGAGTTAGCCGTATCTCTGGGGCACCTCTTACTTACTGCTGTTGATTAAATTTGGGGGGCAAAAGAGGAGCACTTTCCGTGCTGGGAGTTTGCCATAGAGTTTGATAGGACTCTGAGCTGGTTGCTGTGTTTTGAAATCTAGACTTGGTTGTTGACTGTCCTGCTAAATTGCCCTGCAGTTAGGTAAATTAGTGCCTCCTTTCTAGCAGGGGCTCTTAGAAGTGAGAGCAGTGCAGTTTTTAACTGGATAGGGCAGTGATAAGAGGTGACTGAGAGAGAGGGGTTGAGTAACCTATTCCAGCTGTGTTTGGGGCCCAGTCTTTAAAAAGCATGCAGGCTCCAGTGGCTGGTGAGTTGAAGGCAGCTTCAAGACTAAGGGAGTTCACCAGTGGAGGAAGGCAGGGCTGCATGGTTGTTTTATTTTCCCCTTTCCTTAACTTGCAGGTACTCTACAACAGTGGTTCTCAACTGGGGGTATGTGTACCCCTGGGGTACACAGAGATCTTCTAGGGGATATATCAACTCATCTAGATCTTTGCCTAGTTTTACAACAGGCTACATAAAAAGCACTAGCGAAGTCAGTACAAACTAAAATTTCATACAGACAAAATGAGAAAGTAAGCAATTTTTCAGTAATAGTGTGCTATGAGACGTCTATATTTTTATGTCTGATTTTGTAAGCACATAGTTTTTAAGTGAGGTGAAACTTAACGTGCGCAAGACAAATCAGATTCCTGAAAGGGGTACAGTAGTCTGGAAAGGTTGAGAACTACTGCTCTACAAGGAAGAACCTGCCATGGGATGGAAAATGGCATGTCACCAACACCAACACTTGCTCTTTCTCTCTCCCTGCATCTGTGGGGTCCCCCTCAGACAGGCATCCTAATCCTGGAAGCGTCCACCCAGGCCCTGGCTTTGACCTACTGGGACTGAAGCCTGCATGTCCCTATTCACGAAAGTCGGACAGGGGAATGACAAGAGGTGTGCGAGAGGTGTCTGTTGGTGGAGTCCCTCGGGAAACAGGTAAGAAGAGCTGCAGGAGGGGGTGCCTCATCAGTGTAGCATCCAGGAATGTGAGGACTTCATCGATAGGACATACTTGGAAACATCTAGGATGGAGGATGTTAGCCAACTACAGATGACTACATCAGCACCAGAGGAAGAAGGAAAACTGGGGCTGTATAGGGAGGAGACTGGCTACTGGCCACCTTGAGTAACAGACAGTGCTTCACCCCCACCCAGGTCCATTGAGGTGAAGGAACTGTACATCGTACTGGCAACAGGACACAAGGAGCAGACTTCAGTGCCTGAGGAGGAGGAGCCACCTGCCCCCAAAGCTGGGAGACTCACAGTCACCCCACCCAGGAGGAGTAGGTGTAGGGTGCTGGTGGCTGGGGATTCCTTCTGAAGGAGACGAAGGCATCCATCTGCTGACCTTACATGATTTCTGCGAAGGTGCGCTGCCTGCCTGTAACCCACATCTGAGACGTTACGGAAAGGTTGCTGAGGCTCATCCATCCCTCTGACCACTATCCAGTGTTACTCGTCCATATGAGCACTAATGATACTGCTAAGTATGACCCTGAGCACAGGACTTCAGAAGCAAGAGTGAAGGCATGCAGATTGTGTTCTCATCCATCCTCCCGATGGAGAGTAAGGGCCCAGGCAGGGACAAATGCATCCTACAGATGAATTCATGGCTATGCAGATGTTATTGATAAGAGGGCTTTGGCTTCCTCGACCATGGGATGCTGCTCTGGGAAGAGGGTCTGCTGGGATGAGATGGGGTCCACCTGACCAAGAAGGGGAAGAGCATCTTTGTGCACAGACTCACCAACCTAGTGAGGAAGTTTTAAACTAGGTTCAAAGGGGGCAGGGGACAAAAGCCCACAGGTAAACATAAAAAAAGCGCGACCTTAACGGAGAGTTAGATGTTGGGGGGAGAGGGAGCATGGAAAATTAAAATAGGGTCCTAGAAGAAACAAGAGGGACATCAGCAGAGGAATTTCCTCAACATCTTAGATGTACAAATGCAAAGAAAATAAACAGGAAGAACTGAAAATATTACTATATAAGCTAACTTATGTCTTAATTGGTATCACAGAGACTTGGTGGGATACGTTCCATGACTGGAATATTGTTATAGAGGAGTATAGCTTGTACAGCAGGGGTCGGCAACGTTCGGCACGTGGCTCGCCAGGGTAAGCACCCTGGCGGGCCAGGACAGTTTTATTTACCTGCTGACGCGGCAGGTTTGGCCAATCGCGGCCCCCACTGGCCGCGGTTCGCCGTCCCGGGTCAATGGGGGCGGCGAGAAGCGGTGTGGGCCGAGGGATGTGCTGGCCGCGGCTTCTCAACACCCCCATTGGCCTGGGACGGCGAACTGCGGCCAGTGGGGGCCACGATTGGCCGAACCTGCCGCGTCAATAAAACTGGCCCGGCCCGCCAGGCTGGCGAGCTGCATGCCGAACGTTGCCAACCCGTGTTGTACAGGAAGGACAGGCAGGATAAAAAGAGAGAAGGTGTTGCATGATACATCAAGAATATGAACTTGTTCAGAAATTCAGAAGGTCAGAGCAGACCAATTGATGTCTCTGGGTAAAGACGAAAAAGGTAAAAAGTAGGGGTGACATCATTGCAGAGAGTCTGCTAAAGACCACCAAATAACAGAAATATCCCAAACACAAGATCCAGTAATAATGGGGGACTTTAACTACCCAGGCATCTGTTGGAAAAGTAATATGGCAAAACACGGAACTTCCAATAAGTTCAGGAAATGTATTGGGGACAACTTTTTGTTTCAGAAAGTGGAAGTAGTTATCTGGGGGTCAGCCATTTTATACATGATTCTGACCAACAGGAAGGAATTGGTAGCAATTTGGAGTGAAAGTGCCCATGAAATGATGGATTTCATGATTATAAGAAAAGGAAGGAGTAAGAGCAGCAAAATAAGGACAACAGACTTTTAAAAAAGCAGACTTTAACAGAGAACTGGTAGGTAAGGTCCCATGGAAAGAAAATCTAAGAGAAAACAGAGTTGAGGAAAGCTGGCAGTTGCTCACTGAAATAATATTAAAGGCACAACCGCAAACTATCCAGATGCAAAGGAAAGATAGGAGGAATTGTAAGAGGCCAACATGGCTGTAACGAGCCCTTTAATGACATAAAAATCAAAAAAGAATCCTACAAAAAGTGGAAACATGGACAAATGGTGTAAAAAACAAATAGCACAAGCACATAGAGACAAAATCCGAAAAGCTAAGGCACAAAATGAGCTACATTTAGCAAGGAACAAAAAAGGCAATAAAAAGAGGCTCTTTAAATACATTAAGAGCAAGAGAAAGACAAAGGAAAGTGTAGGTCCTCTACTTAGCAGGAAAGAGAGCTCATAACTGATGACATCAAGATGGCTGAAGTGTTTAATGCCAATTTTGTTTGTCTTCACTAACCAGGTTAATGGTGACCAGATACACAACACAATTAATATTAAAAACAAGGGGAAAGGAACGCAAGCCAAAATAGGGAAAGAATAGGTTACAAAATATTTAGGTAAGTTAGAAGTATTCAAGTCATCAAGGCCTGATTAAATTCATCCTAGGCTACTTAAGGAACTAAGTGAAGCAATCTCAAAACCATTAGCAATTATCTTTGAGAACTCATGAAGGACGGGTGAGGTCCCAGAGGACTGGAGAAGGGTAAACATAAAAAGGGAGAACAAAGAGGACCGAAAGGAAATAGGTCAGTCTGACTTCAATACCTGGAAAGATACTGGAACAAATTATTAAACAATTTGTAAGCAAGCGTGGCTACGCAGGCTTAGCCTGGGGCACAGAATCTAGTCCCTAGTTAACTTTTTTCACACAGTTTATGGATATACCTCCTTGAAGTATGTAAGCATCAGTCTATGATAAAGCAGACTGCAAAAGCATCGGTAATGCTAGTGGGTCAAAATCAGATATGGTATTAACAGGTGTAACTCCACTGGAATTGATAAAAATGACTTCAGTGAAGTTCTACCTGCTTACACCAGGGTTATACTTGGGCCATTTTGTTCTTAACTACATCATTTAAGTTAAAGCTGCTACTGAAGTATGTAGTTTTAGAATAGACTAGGAGATACTGGCCATCTCTATTACAGAAGCTGAATAGACCAACAATTTCAGGATAGATTTCTCAAAAACAACAAGGAGTCCAGTGGCACCTTAAAGACTAACAGATTTATTTGGGCATAAGCTTTCGTGGATAAAAAACCTCACTTCTTCAGATGCATGGAGTGAAAGTTACAGATGCAGGCATTATATAATGACACACGAAGAGAAAGGAGTACCTCACAAGTGGAGAACCAGTGTTGACAGGGCCAATTCGATCAGGGTGGATGTAGATGAGGAGGTATCAATTCCAGGAGAGGCAAAACTGCTTTTGTAATGAGCCAGTCACTCCCAGTCCCTATTCAAGCCCAAATTAATGGTGTTAAATTTGCAAATGAATTTTAGTTCTGCTGTTTCTCTTTGAAGTCTGTTTCTGAAGTTTTTTTGTTCAACAAGATTTACTTTTAAATCTGTTATAGAATGTCCACGGAGGTTGAAGTGTTCACCTACTGGCTTTTGTATGTTACCATTCCTGATGTCCGATTTGTGTCCATTTATTCTTTTATGTAGGGACTGTCCGGTTTGGCCAATGTACATGGCAGAGGGGCATTGCTGGCACATGGCATATATAACATTAGTAGACGTGCAGGTGAATGAGCCCTTGATGGTGTGGCTGATAGATTTCTGAATTGCATGTCCCACTATAATAATTTTAAAAATCAGAACTTCACTAGAACACATATACTGGCATTATATGATACTGAAATAATCAGTAGTCAGTGGGACAGTGATGTTATTGAATGTAGTGCTTGTTACAGGAAAATTTTTTTTGTTATATTGCTTAGAAAAACAACAAAAGTATTTTCTAAAAATGGATCCAAGTAAAATCTATTTTTAAAGATAAACCATTTTAAAACTTTAATTATGGAGAAGTTACCATTAGATATAAAAATGTAAACATAACCATTTAAGTAAATGCTGACCAAAGACCAATATGCATATTGTTTTAGGAAAGTACACACAAGGTATACTGTGTGTCTCATCTGGTTTGTTTCCATACATTTACCATTTTATTTTTGTGTGTAGTGAGCTGGACTTTCTGTTCCTACTTCCCAACATTCGGCTACAAATCATGACTAGTTCTTAAATCATACATAATTCAACAAAATACTTCAACATGAGAACAGATATGTTCAGTCTTTCAAGAGCTCTTAACAGTCTCAAGAATATTAACTGATTCATTAAACAAGCTACAGACCAAGAAAACATCTGCCTAATGATTCAGGGTTATATGATTCCTTACTGTGGAAAACAGTGAGGAAAAACTCCATAGAAAATTACGACTACAAATCAGTAGTGGGACCTACAGAACAGTGTTTTCAAAAGTACATTAGCAGCAGCCTGTTGTAATTGCCATTGGGTGTGGTCACAAAAGACATGTAGCAGTTGAAAACCAGCAGAAATCTTGTTGGAACTGGCACATAATAGACCTATGTCCTGGACTCAATCTGGTGGCTCTAACAGAAATTCAGAAGTCAATATTCAGACGCAAAGTAGATTGGAATAAAACCACCATAGGAAGGCTATGTGGATTGATAATCAGTCCAGATTTCAAACACATCCAATAAGTCATGCCTTTATGTGATGGACTGGTTGATCAAACAAGTCTTTTCCCATCTCTAGTTTATCTTATTCTGTGACACAGGACTCTTTGGCCCACAAATGGATATTCAAACTTCTTAATGATTTATCACTAACATGTATTGCCAACTGATTAAGGCAGGCTTAGTTTAGGGTCCCTTTTTCTTAGGAAATTACACTTTCTACAGATAACATGTATCATAAATAACTGTGTACTAGGCTTCCTCCTCTGTTAGCAAACACCACAATCCCCTTTTTCATCAGTAGCCAAATCCTGAGTTACTTAAAAGTCTACTGCTTTTCATTCTCCTGAAACTGGCATGACATCATGTAACTGCATTTCCCACATCTAAGAATCTGCACCCATATTTTTCATGCATCTTTGTTACTTAGCTTCCCTACACATGATGCATTGTATGGGAGCATATGGCCCTTAGCTACTGACTGGGGCTCAATGCATCTGTGTGAACCAACAAATTAATGTATCATTTTCATTGTATAATAATTCTCTCATAACAAAAAACATTTAAATTCTGTTGTACCTCAATATCAGGTTTATAAAATCACTTGATTGCTATTACCCTCCTATAACACTCCTCAATCCTACACACACACCCTGAGTTGGCATCCATTCCAAAAATGGGATTACAAGGTGAGTGTACAGCTGACACAATCAAATTTACTGTATAAAGAAAGACAAAACTTCAGCCTTTGGAGTAAAATACTTACTTTGTAATCATGACTTAAGTTAAATGAAATACCATCAACTGAATGGAGTAAGCACACTATGAATCAGTGAGTAGTAAGTCTCTCTAATGATTGAAAGTAAAACTGATTGTATCTCTAGAAGTAAAGAATGGGTAGGTGTGTGTGTGTGTAGTGTTTTGTAAACTTATTTATAAGGAGGATTATTTATTTTATTTATTTGAGATTGTGCTATCTGTCTTGGTCTACTACATGTAAGTGATAATGTGACATAATAAGGGTGCATGGATTCCCAGGGTGTAAACTTTTTTTTTTTTTTTACATGGTACGGCTCTTGGAAATGTTTCAGTTTATAAATACTCTGAGAAAAACCAAATGTATGCAACTCTGATAGTAGAAATATTAGGTAAATATAAAATGAATAATCATTGTAGGTAATTATCTATACTTTTTTCTTAATCACTTTTTTATTTTACAATCAAAATATTTAAGGAATGAGATAATATTTATATATATACATATACAAAGCATTTTTATAATTTAAGGGGAATTGCATTATTCATGAGTGGAAGAAAATAAAATTTGGACTTTTTCTCCCCACACTTGAGTCAATGTATTTTATTTATAAAACACTTATGGATTGTGCTTTACTGTTTAATTCAATATGTAGTACATACAACTGATATATTATTATTTTCATGTACATCATTATGAAGGCATCAAGATGTTTTTACTTATTCTGAATTAAATGAAAGTCATATAATTAACATATACTCTACATATGTGTAGTCTATATAGATGCAACAGATGGGATTTTGAAATTCCAACAATGTTCACATAACCCTGCTAATTAAACTAGAGTGTAAATTTAACAAACAGAGTTCATGTTTAATGTTAGGGACAGTCTAATAGGACTTTTGTTGTCACAGAATATTCACTGGATTATAACTTGAATTTTTTGGTTTCCTACGCAACAGACTTTGAAATATTAAATGTTCCCAGTAATATGATTATCTCTTGAAAACTCAGATTTTCACTGAAAGATGAACTCTCTGAAAAGAGAAATAACACTTACTGTCTGAAGATCATCTTTGATAGCTGACCAGGAATTAGGCATTTTCTATGTTTAATATATCTCATCTCTAAAGTTCTTGTATGACCGCGTATGAAATGAATGTGTGTCTCGCTCTGGCTGTAGTGGGCAGTAATCCACCAATGAAATTGCTTTGCAATGTGGCATTGGTCAAAAAGCTCTTCTATACAGAAAAACTTAGCACAGGATGAACACAGAAAGTAAAGGAAATGCTGAGGATCATCTCAGGTAAAGACGTGTTATTATTTCTTCATTCAATCATCATATTTTTGCACAGTATTTAGTAGCTAAAAGGTGTCAAATGAAGTCTTTCATGGCATTACCATGTTTATCATATATATCTTTCTTTTACACGCTTTTTGCTTTTTGGATATTTCTTATGTCAGAAAACACATCTAAAACTTCATTTTTGGGGGGTATATTCTTTGTTTGCTCCATGCTCCCTTTGTACAACTTCTTACTTTAAATTAGACAGTAAGCATTTTTGGGGGCAGGGAGAATATCTTTCTGTGTGTGCAATAGGGCACCAATTTTGAATAGAGCCTTTGTGCCCTACTGCAGAAGACATAAATAATAATAAAGCCACTTTACAAACCACATAAGTTAAAAGGCATAAGCATGAATTAGATGTCAATTTAAAATTAACCAAATAAAGTGACAATACAAAAAGATTCTGTCCTTTTGTTCACTCACCACAGTTCTAATGTACCCATCACCATAGTGTCCTAGCACCTACCAGCAAGAGTGTAGTTTTTATCTGAAAAAATCTATGCAAATCCATAAGATCATCATAGATGTCTGGAACATGTTTAGCTAAGTACAACCTCCAAAATATCCCCTTTTTCATACAAACCCTCCCACAACTATCACATATTTGTAAATTACATTTATGCTTCAAGTTCTGAAACTAACCAAGATTTTGCAAAAGCAAAATATTAGATGAATAATGCCTTTTTGTTAGAAATTAAAATGACACCACTGCCTTTTTTTAAAAGTTGAAGACCCCATGATTGAAAAGATGTTGCATTGAATAAACTGGTCTGAGTCCTATACCCCTAAGTAAATAAAGATGTAACTTGTCTCCCTTTCAACTGCAGTGGTAGAAAAGCTGACAGGGCTTCACAAAACCCTCCTGTGTTAGGGAACGGAAACTCCTAATGAGATTAGTTGGTGTGTGTGCAGACATTACTTAGCCATGACTAA
Organism: Chrysemys picta bellii; assembly: GCF_011386835.1. Lineage (NCBI taxonomy): Eukaryota > Metazoa > Chordata > Testudines > Emydidae > Chrysemys > Chrysemys picta. The sequence continues at coordinate 84,483,685 of NC_088791.1, read as the reverse complement.
ATGGGCTCTCTTCCTGCAGCCAGTGGAAAATTCAGGGAACTTTTTCCCCCTGCAGCATCAGAGTCCCTCTAACCTTCAGCAAAGCCAGATCCAAAAACAACTCTCCACTTTCTTTCTTTCTCCCCCACCAGCCCCGGTGAAATGTATCAAAATGGGCCAGAAGGGCTTTTGGGGAGGGGGTGACCTAAGAGAGAGGGGGAGGGCAGAGAGGGGAACTCTGAAGACTACAAAGGAAACTGTAAAAAGAGCAAACACATAAACCTGAGAAGGAGAAAACCACAGAGTTTCTTTGTGAGCTGCAGTGACTCATTTTCAAGATGTTGTCTGCTGCCAGTTTCAAACCGGAAGCGCATGGCAATTAGTCTTGCTGTTTCCAGACAAGCCTGAAACTCTCCCGACACTTTTTTTTTAAATCCCCCCTTTCCAGTTTCTGCAAGAACCCTCCTCCCCACCCAGCCCCCTTCACCCCTTGCAGGGGCGGCGGGGATCGGCACACACTGCCCCAGCGCCTGGGCGTGTTGACAAACACCCAGACCCCTCCCCCAGTCACTATTATGATTATTTTAATTTTTAAAATGGCCCACGTGGCCCTGCAGTTGGGACGCCCTGGGCAGCGAGTGAATGCAAAGCGCACCCCAAAGGGCTTCCTGGGCAGTCAGTTATTTCTGTCTCTGATTTATGCTCCCTCCCCAGAGAGCCCTGGCAGATGGTGCCCCCCTGCCTCTCGTCCCAGGCAGACCCTGACCCCTTCCTCCCCCCCCCCCCACTTCTCTTTCCCCTTGTAGAGCACTCGCCCCTCATCTCCTTCCCCTTTTAGACAGGCAACTATTCCTCGTCTCCTCTCTCCCTTCCCCAGCCGGGGCAGGCAGTGCCCCCCTGAACCCCGAGTCAGACCGTCACTCCTCTGTCCCCAGACAAGCCAGTGACTCCCCCTTGTTCCCCCCAGACAAGCAGTGACACCCCCCTTGCTCCTCCCAGGCAAGGCAGTGACCCCCATTGACCCCCTCAGGCAAGGCAGTGACACCCCCCTTGCTCCCCTCAGGCAGGCCCCCGCCGTGCTGCCAGGTCTCCCCCGCGGGGCTCCGGGCCCTGCCCCCCGAGTTACCACCAGGCATTTAGAGAAAATAGTTTGCTCTGGGTTCCTGCCACTCGTTCCCTTGCACGGACTGCCCGAGAAGCTGATGTCTCCGCACCCAGCCCGGGCCCCTTCCAGCCACATTGTCCTTTATCAGCACATTAAAGGCCAGAAGGGAAACACTCTGTGTGGTGCCTATGGGAAGAGCAGCCCCTTGGGCCCCGCAGCGCAGCTGCATCCATTCTCCTATTTGCCCGTCTCTTAAAGCCTGTCTGTCTCCCCTTTGCTCTCATTCCCTGCCACCTTCCCAAGCCCCCAAAACTTTGCAATACTTAGCCCGAGCTCAGAAGCACTTGTACATACCCAGAACCTGCTGGACTTTTCCAATCTCTCCTTGTAGTTTAAAGGGAGCTAGGTAAAATCCCCTGGTTTTCCATGCTGACAGTCTTCTGCAAGCGCTCTGTTGCTCTTGTAATGAGATCCTGGTTTTTTTCTTTCTTTCTTTTTTTTTTTTTTTTCTTGGTTGGTGTGTATGTGTGTGTGAGAGCAGGAAGTTGGAGCAGTCAGACAGAGAGCCGGCTCACTTCCTTTCCTGCATTATTCCCCAGGCGGTTTGCAGTCTGTGTAAACAGGCTTTTCCTCCCCTCTCCCCTCTCTCTGGCCGCTGATGTGCAGCATTGCTGTAATATAAGACACACACATAGTAAAATGGTAACGGTAACTACACACACACACACACACACACACACACACACACACACAAGGAGCTCCAGCAGCTCCCTCTGACCTCCACCTCTTCCTGTTCTACACCCCAGGGGAGGAGCTTCAAACAAGCTCAACAAACTGGCCCGTGAACAGCCTCTACTAAGAGCATAAGGTGGCTTTGCAAAATAATCAGCTTTTCCAAAAACAGTGGCTCAGAGCTGTTAAAGATGAACACGACCATGTTAATATTATTTATTAGTAATTATTACCACTTGTTAAGCATCAATAGTGCATTGAGCACCCTACAAGACACTGAGGAGACATGGCGTTTGTCCTAAGGAATGTGCAGTCTCCAGATTTGATCTGCAAAGCACTGAGCACCCTCAACTTCTGTTGATTTCAGTGGCAGCGTCAGAGTATTCGGCACCTTGGAAGAGGTGCTGACCACTTCTCAGAACTGGACCTTAAGTAGATGGAGACCTCAAAATACATAAACAACACCAAACATATCTAGTGTTAAAAACAAACTGGAAAAAGACAAACAAACCATATTTAAATAGTGAAAGTGTACTCAAAATCTGGATTGAAAATCCCAAATCGGATTCTATGGTTTTTGGTTTGGCTCATTATAAAGCCAGGCCATTTGTGAAATTCAGATCTGGGTTCAGATTTTGAACCTATTTGAGGATGTTCAGAACTAGGGTTTTGGTTCAGACTCATCTCTATTAAAAATAATAAGCATACACCATTTGGAGCTTAAATAATCTTTCCATGTATTGCATGTGTCTGTCCTGTACTGTCTGTTTCTGATGTTGATCGTAAACTTCTTGAGTCAGGCCCCACATCATCTTCTGTGTCTGTACGGTGTCAAGCACACATCAATGAAACTCAGTAAGTAATAATTATATATAAATTAAATAAACACTGTCCTGTAACATCTTTTAAATAGTCAAAAGATTAAGCATTCAAACAGGGTAATTAGATTTCAAAAATGTTCTTGACATAACATTATTTGGATGTTACCTTATTTTTGCTTCCTATTTTGGGGTTTATGGCTGCTATATTAATGGTAGATAACTGGAGTCAAAGAAACTAACGGAATTGTCACAGTTGCCACTGAAAATTAGTCAGTAGCATCTTGACATTTGGGCAGATTGTAGGCTTTTCAAGGAAAGTAGGTAGGACTCCACATTCTGGTCCCTTAATGTCACACATACAAGAGCATTGGGTGAGGTGAAATCTTTTCATGCATTAACATGTAAACGTGTCAACTGTTGAGAAATGCCTTCTGAGATCATATGGAATTTTAGAGTATGAGTTTGGAGGTCCACTGAAATCTCATGAAGTTGATGGGGTGGAAATGATGAAATTTTGGTACAACTTTAAATAATTTACCACTTCCGGAAAAAATATGCATTGGGCATAGCCTTTACTTGTTTTAAGCTCTACTGTACATTTTTAGAACATAGCAGTCAAACTTCATTTGAGAAGCATACATGAAAACATGTATGCAGGTAGATAATCAGGATTAGAGTTGGGTGTGCAAGGGAGAGGCACCAGAGTCAGGAAGATGGCACCAGAGTCATGGCACCAAAGTCAGGAAGATGGTTTGCTGAAGTTTGAGGGTGCCAGAATTCCTCTTCTTGAAGTTATGATATGTTTCATTCATTTCTTCTAAGATCTGGGGCATGGACTTTCCAATGCTATCCTGAATTGTTTCTTTTCCATGGTGAAGCAACAGGAGGGAACAAATTGTTTCAAAAAAGGAATTACGTCTCCAAACAAGCAAATGATTTCTTTTCCCTTTCAAAATAATGTTCTGCCATTTAAAATATTGGTTTACAAATTAAAGTCCTCTGTTCACCCAAATAACAGTCTAGGAAGTCTAGATAAAAGACTCCAGGCTGAGAGAAAGATGTGGTTGGACACTGTATGTGGGGTCTTAAAGGTAACATGTGAAAAATGAAGACAAAAGTGTGGGACTTTTTTGTTTACTGAAAAAAAGTGATCATGATTTGTTTGAAGCACAGAGATTTGAGGAAGTTCTGTGGGCAGTGGAAAAACTCTGAGATTTTAGATGGGGTCATTGACACAAATAATACAGGTAGATATTTGTTGGAGAAAAATCTTTTTTTAAATGATTTGTATGCAGGGCCGGTGCAACCACTAGGCGAACTAGGCGGTCGCCTAGGGCGCCAAGCGGTTGGGGGCGCCAAAAAGCAGTGCCTTGGCTCAGCAGGGAGGAGCTGCCTTCCGGAGGACTGGAGAGCCAGAGCATCGGCTTGCGGGGGCAGTGAGCCCCAGCCATGGAGGAGCTGGCGCGGCACGGGGGGAGGGGAGGGGAGCAGCCTACAAAGGCGGCAGCGCCGCTAGCGGGGAGTAGCCGTGCCCCCAGCCCCTCCTGCCCAGGCTGCGGCCTGGTGCACCCGCCGCCCCCCCCCGGGGGCTCCTGTAGGCTGCAGCAGATGCATGCGGGCGGCGGTCTGGATCCGGCCCGACAGCTGTTTAAGCCAGCCAGGTTAAGCAGGGTGACAAATCCCGGTACGCCCCCGCTCCAACGCTCCAGCCAGAAAGCAGGTCAGGTGCCACTCCACACGGCTCCCGGAAGCAGCGGCATGGCCCCCCTCCAGTTTCAACACGCTCCAATGGCCCCCTCCCGCGCTCCAATGGGGGCTTCAGGGGTGGTGCCTGTGGATGGGGCAGCATGCAGAGCCGCCTGGCCACGCTTTCGCGTAGGAGCCGGAGAAGGGACATGCCGCAGCTTCCAGGAGCCATTTGAGGTAAGCGACACCCTGAGCCTCTCCCCATGCCCCAACCCCCTGCTCCAGCCCTGATCCCCCTCCCATCCTCCGAACCCCTTGATCCCAGCCCAGAGCCCCCTCCTGCACCACAAACCCTTCATCCCCAGCCTCGCCCCAGAGCCCACCCCCCCAGCTCAGAGCCCCCTCCCACACCCCACTTCCCACCCTAGCCCAGAGCCCTGTCCACACTCTGAACTCCTCATTTCTGGCCCCACCCCAGAGCCTGCACCCCCAACCAGAGCCCTCACCCCCTCCCACACCCCAACCCCAATTTTGTGAGGCCTGCCATACAATTTCTATTCCCAGATGTGGCCCTCAGGCCAAAAAGTTTGCCCACCCCTGCCCTAAAACATTGATTCACAAGTAAAATATGGTGAATGAGGGACAATGTTTATTATGCTATAGAAGGCTTTGTCTGGTATAAAAGTAGTTGCCTAGGGAAAGGTGTCCTGATGGCGCAGGTTTAAAAATACTAGCGATGTACTAGGGTAACCCACTGTCAGGCTTGGTCTACACTAACCCCCCAAATCGAACTAAGGTACGCAACTTCAGCTACGTGAATAACGTAGCTGAAGTTCGAAGTACCTTAGTTCGATCTTACCTCGGTCCACATGCGGCAGGCAGGCTCCCCTGTCGACTCCGCGGTACTCCTCTCGCCGAGCTGGAGTACCACGGTCGACGGCGAGCACTTCCGGGTTCGACTTATCGCGTCCAGACAAGACGCGATAAGTCGAACCCAGAAGTTCGATTGCCAGCCGCCGAACTAGCGGCTGGGTATAGACGTACCCTAAGTGTGAGTTGCATGTCTCCATCTGATCCACAGGAGCTATGTCTGTTACACCGCCAACAACAAAACCTCGCTCTTTACTTCAAGCTGTAGAGATTAATTCTTTCTTCTCTGGAGTTCCTGGTTCAGAGCTCAATGTTGGCCTAAATGGCAGCTGTCAAGCTAGCAAGAGAATAGATTATAACTAGTGACTAGCTCCATTGCAACTGAGTAAGACATAATACTGCTATTAGTGATCTGCCAGCTGGAATTCCCAAACTGATGGGGTAGAGTGAACCCAGGCAAAATATATGCACCCCAGATGTCTCTTAAGTTCCGTTTGTCTAAAGACAATCAAACTTTGCAAGAAGCCAACTGTTTAAAGCAGCCCCCCTCATCCCCGAGTAAGAGTTTCCCCTAATGCAGCCCCAAATGTACAATGTATAATTCTTCTTCATTTTTATTAGACATCCTTAATTAAGTAACCAATTTGTGTCTGTCCCTTAAGACAGATTTCACTGTGTTTTTAAAGTTGACTATAAATCTTGTGCATTCTTGTAAGCACCCAATCCTTTATTTATATACTAAAATACAGCCAGTTTTACTGTGATTCTGTTCTCCATTTAAACTCTTCAAGGATCATGTCTAGATCTGTGTTGGTACAGGACCTAGCACAATTTTGCTCTGATCTCTGGGCACTATAAGCGTGTTTTTTTCTTAAATCTATCATGATTCTATAAAAATAGCTAATTAATAAGGGCTAGGTTGCGGGCAGATGAGGATAGTTGTCAATTTATTTATAATAGTTTTATAAATGCAAATATATAAAAAAATCATATATATTGTATCCCTTACCCCTCCCCATTTTTTTGTGTTCATTTGTCTTCTTAGATTGAAAGTTTTGTGGTGCAGGGACTGTTATTTTGTACCTGCTTGTATAGCACCTAGGACAATAGGTTCTACAGTGATATAAATATTAAATAATAATACATCTTTTTATGTAATTCTAACCTGAACAAGTACCTTCCTGGTTACTGGGGTGTCTCCAAGAGGTTTTGGAATGTAGGCAAGTAGAATGTAATTACCCAAGTTGGAATGATGATCTAATTTATTTTGGGTTTTGTGCCACACCTGTCACTGTAATAGCTGAATGGCTGACAAGTTGCATCAATAGTAATGAATGGTCCACCAATAGACCTGGGTTTTCTCTTCTCTTCAGCCTGGTCTACACTATGGGGTTAGGTCGAATTTAGCCGTGTTAGGTCAATTTAAAAATGACTGTGTCCACACAACCAACCCTGTTCCGTCGACCTAAAGGGCTCTTAAAATCGACTTCTGTACTCCTCCCCGACGAGGGGAATAGCACTAAAATCGACCTTGCTGGGTCGAATTTGGGGTAGTGCGGACACAAATCAACAGTATTGGCCTCCGGGAGCTATCCCAGAGTGCTCCATTGTGATCTGGACAGCACTTTGAACTCCGATGAACTAGCCAGGTACACAGGAAAAGCCCCGGGAACTTTTGAATTTCATTTCCTGTTTGGTCAGCGTGGCGAACTCAGTAGCACTGGTGACCATGCAGTCCCCCCAGAATTGCAAACGAGCTCCAGCATGGCCCGAAAGGGAGACACTGAATCTGATTGCTGTATGGGGGGAAGCATCTGTGCAGGCCGAACTGCGATCAAAAAGAAGAAATGCAAATATATTTGCCAAAATCTCACAGGGCATGTTGGACAGAGGCTACAACAGGGACACACAGCAGTGCTGCATGGAAGTTAGGGAGCTCAGGCAAGCCTACCAAAAGACAAAGGAGGCAAACTGTCGCTCCTGGTCAGAGCCCCATACATGCCGCTTCTATGATCAGCTGCATGGCATTCTAGGGGGGGACCCTACAACTATCCCACCACTGTCCGTGGACACCTGCAAGGGGGGAGTCTCACACAACAGGGAGGAGGATTTTGTGGATGAGGAGGAGGAGAATGCGCAGCAGGCAAGTAGTGAATCCGTTCTCCCCAGCAGCCAGGACCTTTTCATCACCCTGGAGCCAATACCCTCCCAACGCGGGATCCCCGACCCTGAAGCCGGAGAAGGCACCTCTGGTGAGTGCACATTTGTAACTACAGTACAGTGTTTAAAAGCAATAGTGTTTAATGTTTGATTTGCCCTGAAGAATTGGGATGCATTTGTAGCCAGTACAGCTACTGGAAAAGTCTGTTCACATGTCTGGGGATGGAGTGGGAATCCTCCTGGGACATCTCCATGAAGCTCTCCTGGAGGTACTCTGAAAACCTTTGCAGAAGATTTCTGGGGAGGGCTGCCTTATTTCGTCATCCATGGTAGGACACTTTACCACGCCAAGCCAGTGTCAAGTATTCTAGAATCATTGCAGCACAAAGCATGGCAGCGAATGGTCCTGGGTTTTGGTCACATTCAAGCAACATTCGGTCTATATCTTTCTGTGCTAGCCTCAGTAGAGTGATATCATTCATGGTCACCTGGTTGAAATAGGGGAATTTTTGTAAGGGAACAGTAAAAGGACTGCGCTGTTTGCATTTGGCTAAAAGGGATCATCCCAAAGAATAGCCACACGATGGGGTGGGGGTAGGTATGTGCTGTGTATCTACCCGAATGGTGCAGCCCCACCTATTAAATGTGAAACCCAACCCATTGCTTGTTCTGGGAAAGGAGGGTGCTGCAGTTTGAAAACATTCCCACATGTTATGAAGGCGTAAGAAGCCAACCCCGCGTACCAAAAGGCTTACCATGGCTGCCTGGAAACTGAATTCTGTTGCCCAGCTGTGTGTGATGTGTTACCATATCGGCAGGCATTCAATATAAAAGGCAAAATGTGACCTTGTACCTAAAGCACATGTGCTGTCTGCTGTGAATTGCTTGAAAGAGTCTCCCTTTTGTTCTCAGAAATGTATCATCTTAAATTTTACTCTCCCTTTTTATCTCCCTCCACAAGTGCAAATGTTTCTACGCTCCCCCATCATCTCCGTCCCTGAGGTTATTGCAGATTAGAAAGCGAAAAAAACGCACTTGCGATGACATGTTTTCCGAGCTCATGCAGTCCTCCCGCACTGATAGGGCACAGCTTAATGCATGGAGGCATTCAGAGGAAGAGGCCAGGAAAGAATTAAGTGAGTGAGAAGAGCGGAGGCAGGACGCGATGCTGAGGCTAATGGGCGAGCAAACAGACATGATGAAGCATCTGTTGGAGCTGCAGGAAAGCCAACAAGAGCACAGACCCCCGCTGCATCCACTGTATAACTATATGCCCTCCTCCCCAAGGTCCTTATCCACCTCACCCAGATGCCCAAGAACGCGGGGGGCGGCGGGGCGGCTGGGCGGGTGGAGGGTGTGGGCACCCAGCCACTCCACTCCAGAGGATGGCCCAAGCAACAGAAGGCTGTCATTCAAACAGTTTGATTTTTAGTGTGGCTACAATAAACAATGTGGCCTTGTCCTTCCCTCCTCCCCCACCCCACCCGAGCTACCTTGTTCATTCTCTCATTTTTTTGTAATTAATAAAGAAAGAATGCATGGTTTCAAAACAATAGTTACTTTATTTCGAAGTGGGGAGGGTGGTTGGCTTACAGGGAATTAAAATCAACAAAGGGGGCAGGTTTGCATCAAGGAGAAACGCACACAACTGTCACACCAAAGCCTGGCCAGTCATGAAACTGTTTTTCAAAGCTTCTCTGATGCGCAGCACGCCTTGCTGTGCTCTTCTAATTGCCCTGGTGTCTGGCTGCTCAAAATCGGAAGCAGGGTGATTTGCCTCAACCTTTCACCCCACCATAAACATCTCCTCCTTACTCTCACAGATATTATGGAGCACATAGCAAGCAGCAATAACAATGGGAATGTTGGTTGCGCTGAGGGAGGTCTGACCTATTCAGCAAACAGCGCCAGTGAGCTTTTAAACATTCAAAGGCACATTCTACCACCATTCTGCACTTGCTCAGCCTATAGTTGAACTGCTCCTTACTACTGTCCAGGATGCCTGTGTAAGGCTTCATGAGCCATGGGAGTAAGGGGTAGGCTGGGTTTCCAAGGATAACTATGGGCATTTCAACATCCCCAACAGTAATTTTCTGGTCTGGGAAGTAAGTCCCTTCTTGCAGCTGCTCGAACAGCCTGGAGTTCCTAAATATGCGAGCATCATGCACCTTTCCCAGCCATCCCATGTTGGTGTTGGTGAAATGTCCCTTGTGATCCACCAGTGCTTGCAGCACCGTTGAGAAGTACCCCTTGCGGTTCATGTACTGGTTGGCAAGGTGGTCCGGTGCCAAGATGGGGATATGCATTCCATCTATCACCCACCACAGTTAGGGAACCCCATTGCAGCAAAGCCATCCAGTATGACCTGCACATTTCCCAGAGTCACTACCCTTGATAACAGAACGTCAATGATTGCATTGGCTACTTGGATCACAGCAGCCCCTACAGTAGACTTGCCCACTCCAAACAGATTCCCGACTTACCGGTAGCAGTCAGGCGTTGCATACTTCCATAGGGCTATTGCCACTCACTTCTCAACTGTCAGGGCAGCTCTCATCTTGGTATTCCTGTGCTTCAGGGTGGGGGAAAGCAACTCACAGAGTTCCAGGAAAGTGGCCTTCCGCATGCGAAAGTTTCGCAGCCACTGTGAATCATCCCATACCTGCAACACTATGCGGTCCCACCAGTCTGTGCTTGTTTGCCTGGCCCAGAATCGGTGTTCCACTGTATCAACCAGCCCCAGTGCCACCATGATGTCCCAATTGCCACAGCCCGTGCTTTCAGGAACATCTGTGTCCATGTCCTCATCAAAATCCTCCTCGTGCTGGCGTCTCTTAGCCCGGTTCCGCATATACTCCAGGATAATGCACGAGGTGTATGCATTTACAATGCTCACAACAGCAGCGGTGATGGTGAGCTGAGCGGTCTCCATGCTTCCCGTGGTATGGCATCTACACGGGTAACCCAGGAAAAAAGGTGCGAAACGATAGTCTGCCGTTGCTTTCACGGAGGGAAGGGTGACTGCCGACATGTACCCAAAACCACCCAGAATAATGTTTTTGCCCCATCAGGCATTGGAAGCTTAACCCAGAATTCCAATGGGCAGCGGAGACTGCGGGAACTGTGGGATAGCTATCCACAGTGCACCGCTCTGTAAGTCGATGCTAGCCACGGTAGTGAGGACGCAGTCCGCCGACTTAATGCGCTTAGTGGGGACATACGCAATCGACTGCTACAAAATCGACCTAATTTTGTAGTGTAGACATACCCTTCCTCTTTCCTGTAGCTGGACAAATCTGAGCTCCAGCGCCAGCAACATTGGTCTTGCCAAAAAATCCCATGAGATCTTTATTGCTCTCAAATGTCCAGGATCTCAGTTTTATATGTCATTTTAAAGCAATGAAAGTGCCACCTACAGTACCTCAATGGGGAAGCACTGGTTCTATATGCATGTTGTTTCGAAAGGACTGATTATACGCTGTTCCCATTGGAGCGTTATTTCTGTCTGGGCATTCTGCTGAGCTCTGGAGAGTCTTGCAGAGCAGACTTAAGTAGAACAGCAACTCCTAGACTAACAACTATTTGTCTTAATTAAAATAAAGTTAAAACGTTAGACCACATTCTCAGGGACAGTAAAACCCTGCACGTTGCAGCTCACAGTGTTTCCTTTTAATCATTCTGTCAGAGAATAAAGAAGAGGTAATTGCATCCCCATTCCATGAAACAAATAAGTGGAACACCAAAGAGAACTGGGGCCTTTGCACTGTTTCCTGGGTTTCCTCTTCCCCTATAGTAGCACCTTCAACAGTAAGTGTACAGCAATGCATTCTCTGTCGGTGGAGTTTGCAGGCCCAGAAGGAGAGTTACTGCTGGGTTTCAATCATAAATTTGCCTGCACCCTTAAGGGAGGATTCTCTAGAGAGTGGCTGCTCCCCAGCTTTTTCCCTACTTCATACCCATCCCCCAAGTTCTGTAGTAGTCCTATCACATGGATTTGCAAACATGGGGACTCTGCAGTATTGTTATCAATGGGGATTGTGCACTGCTGTCCCACTCTCTTCTTCCTCTGGCACATTTTGTTTTCCTCTGTATTGTGTAGCAGAAAGGAGCATGTGACCCCATGTGTTTAGGTTAAAGTTGACACTCATATATGTGATTCATTTAGGTTAGCCTTCCTAATTATGTATTTGTAATGGATTTCCTATTGAATAGGATGTGATTGTCTTATACGTTATCATTTCAAGAATATTATATGGTGCTGTGTATTGAAGGACTATGAAGCACCTAACAGGATTTTCTCACTATGATTAATTTCTATTGAAACAGAGAGAGAAGATTCCAAGAAGCTTAGAGGACCATGGAGTCTAATGAGACCATACCGAGTAACTATTTTAGAATCCAGCGAGCTTCTTACTACGGGCTCTCAATATGCTTTTCTGCACGGTTTCATCTCCAGGCTAATTAATTAAAACACAGGTTCAGGCTAGAACATTAGTTGCATCTCTCTGTTTTCTTTTACCCATCTGTCTAATTCTAACCTAATCTCTTAATCTAACCTATTTTAACCAAGGTATTTCTAGTGCACCCATCACTCTGGTTTCTATGTATAATTAATCTCCTTTTATGTTTGCTGTGTTGTAGCTGTGTTGATTCCAGGATGTTAAAGTGACAAGGTGGGTGGTGACTCAATAAAGACAAAGGATTTATGGCTCATTATAACAATCTCTAACCCACTACCCCGCCTGTGTCTTACAGCTACAGAGGTCTTAACTGCCCACTTCACCTTGAATGGTCTCTTGTTATTGCCTAATGCTAAACAATCTGTTCTGCCTTGTATTTATGTGTACAGGGGCATGCACAAGGGTGGGCAAGCAGGGGCACAGGGCCCCCCCAATAATCGGCAGGGGCCGCAGAACTCCTCTCCCCCGGGGCTGTGGCAGGGAGAACGCTCTGCCCACTGCAGCCCCGGGGCTGGAGAAGTTTCATTCTCCCCACACAGCCCTGGGGGAGAGGAGCTCTCTCCCTCTCCCCACCACAGCCCAGGAGCAGGAGGAATTCTGCGCCCTTTGCTGGGACCCCAAGGCTGGAGGATTTCTGCATCCCCCACAGAGCCTCGGTGCAGGAGGAGCTTACTCTTTTCACTGGAGCCCTGGGATGGGAGGAGTTCAGGGCCCTGGGTCTGGAAGAGCTCTCTGCCCCTCCCCCACTTTTCTACTATGGTATTTTCTCCTAACATGTGGTGGGCAAACTCAGGGAGGTCATACACGTATCCCCATAATCTGAGGTTATGGATGCATATGTGACTACTTGGTTTGCACATGTTCCCCCAAGAAGGTTAAGGAGCCTGTATCTGAAGTGGATTAACGGTACTGTTTGTTGAAATGGTGACTATATTGCTGTTTATTTTTTGTATATGATGTATGTGTGTGTTGATATGGTTTAATGTGTAGAATATGTGTGTGTTCAATGTGTCCCCTCCCTAACGTTGTAAAATTTAAATTCCTGTACACGCCCCTGTATCTGTGACACTATCTTTTCCAGAGCTGAAGAGCTCTGTGTAAGATTGAAAGTTTGTCTCTTTCACCAGCAGAAGTTGGTCCAGTAAAAGTATTACCTCACCTTCCTTGTATAAGGGTATGTCTACACTTAAAAGGCTACAGTGGTGCAGTAGACAGGAGGGCTTCTCCCGTCGACAGGGTAATCGACCTCCCCGAGAGGCAGTAGCATGGTAAGTGGAAGAATTCTTCCATCAAGCTAGTACTGTCTACATCAGGGGTTAGTATAGCTACGTCTCTCAGAGGTATGGACCAGGCCTAAGACTGAGGGCATGTCTATACTACAACCTTAAGTTGACCTAGGTTAGGTTGACTTACAGTCATCACAATAATTACTGTGGTGGCTGATGTTCACACTACCCTCCTGTCAGTGGTGCACGTCCTCACCAGGAGCGCTTCCACGGACTGAAGAGGGGCAGTGTGGGCAGGGGCGGCTCCAGTCACCAGCGCACAAAGTGCGTGCCTGGGGCGGCAAGCCATGGGGGGCGGCCTGCCAGTCGCTGTGAGGGCGCAGTCAGGGAGCCTTCGGCGGCGTGCCTACGGGAGGTCCGCCGGTCCTGCGGTTTCAGCGGCAATTCGGTGGCGGGTATGCCAAAGGCGCAGGACTGGCGGACCTCCCGCAGGCATGCCGCCGAAGGCAGCCTGCCTGCCGTGCTTGGGGCGGCAAAATACATAGAGCCACCCCTGAGTGTGGGGGCTGAGAGCCCAGGCTCTCAGCTTTGCACAGCTCCCACCAGGAGCCCAGCTGCCCCCAGGCTTCTTGCCTCTCCAATCTTGGGAACAGGGGGGAAGCTGCCTGGGGCTTCTTGTCTCCCTGCTTGCAGCTGGTGCGGGGGAGAGGGGAAACCACCCAGGGCTTCTTGCCTCCGACGGGGAGAGCCATGCCCCGAGTCTGGTCAGCTGCTGAGCTCCCAGCAGAGAATGGAGAGCCCGAGGGGCGGGGGAGACAGCGGGCTCTGAGCTGGAAGCCTTGGTGCAGCCAGGCTCCCTGATGGGAGTGAGAAGTTGTGACCCCAGAGGGCAGCAGGACTCCCAGTGGGGAATAGGGAGCCAGGACCCCGGGGCGGGGCAGCAGGGCTCTCAATGGGGAACTGGGAGCCTGGGTGGCAGCCCGGCTTGGAGCGGAGACCTGGTAGCAGCTCAATTTGGGAGCGGAGAGCTGGGGTTTCTTATCAATTTCATGGCTCCAGTGTGAAATTGACAAGACAGCCAACAACCAGTAAGGCAGCGTCTACACTGATACTGCGTTGACCTAACTGCACCGACATAAGCTCTAAGCTTCTCGTGAAGGTGGAGTTATTATGTTAGCGTAGTAGGGCACTTACATTGGCGGAAGCAAGGCTGTAATATGTACACTGACATAGTTAGGTCAATATAAGCTGCTTTATGTCGACCTAACTGTGTAGTTAGACAAAGGCTGAAAACTTGTCTCTTTCACAACAGAAGTTGGTATAGTAAAAATTATTACCTCACCTACCTTGTCTCTCTGATCTCCTTTTGCTGTTTTCAGATGCTTCTAGCTAAATGGAACACAACCTCTCTATTTCCACCAAGCATAGATTCCAAGATGTTTTGTAGTTGGATTAAATTGTGCAAACGTATGCTAACGTGTAGTTAGATTTTTATGTTTTCTAGCCTGAAAGACATTTCACTTTGACAGCCATTTTCTCCCTAACACTTTGCAATTGCCTCTGAGTGATTGTACATCTTTCTCTTCTAATGTATTTAATTTATTAATTAATTTTATTTATATTGATACAAGTGCCTGATCCTATTCCAAAAGAGAGTACCAATCCCGCATCAGCCATTGAGCATCATTGTATATACTATCTCAAGACACCTTCCCTACATGTATAAGCATTAGGAAACATAACATTTAAATAATAAACCATTTTTTTAAAGTCCATCAACACAACAAAACAAGCTATTACCCATTCTCATTCTCCAGAACCATAACAACACACACCCCATACAGAAGACACTTGAGAAAACAAATTTTCAGAGTGTTCTGAAGATCCCCAAATCTGGGCTTTGGTTGATTCAGGTGAGAAGGACATTCCAGAATCAAGTACCCCTCTTTGTCACATGTTTAAACCATGGAGTGGTTAACTAAAGTAGGTCAGCTGATCTTATCTGCTAGAGCTGGTCCTAAGGTAGTTAATATCCAAACTACTTAGGCTTTATCAGTCAAAACCAACACTTAAAAGTTTTCAGATAAATCAGTTGTTAGTCAGTATAGATTACTGATCAAATGCCTCTTGTGCTCCTTATGGGGAATGATGGAGATCAGCATAATATGTCAGAGCTGCTCTTAGTACACTAAAAAATCAGTCCTTTAGGGAGGTGTTTTGTTTTGTTTTTTATTTAGAGAGGTAAATAGTTGGATCTACGTCAATCTTTTGACATTATACACACATTTCTCTAATTTAGTGCAATGTACTTTCTTCATGGTTTGAAGGGGTGCCTGTTATGCCTCATATTCTGCCTTTAAATGTAACTAAAATGTGGCATTCCTCTTAGGCCATCTCGGAGGGAAACTTAACTCAGAGATTATTTTGATGTCTATTTAAAAATTAATATAAGAACATCATCCATTTTTCCTACTTATAGTACAGATGCACCTACATCTGAATCATTTAAACATGATGTTATTTTGATCCTTCTAAATATTCAACAGATATAGGCCTACAGCCTGAACCTGATCCTATTCCAAAAGTAGGGTTACCATACGTCCGGATTTTCCCGGACATGTCCGGCTTTTTGGGCTCCAAATCCCCGTCCGGGGGGAAATCCCAAAAAGCCAGACATGTCCGGGAAAATCGGACATGCGGTCGGTGGCTCGGGTGCCGGGCCGGGGGCTCGGGGGCTCCGCCGGCGGTGCTCGGGGGGGCCCGGTGCCGGGCCGGGGGCTCGGGGGGCCTGGCCGGCGGTGCCGGGCCGGGGGCTCGGCCGGCGGTGCTCGGGGGGGCCCGGGGCCGGGGGGCTCGGCCGGCGGCTCGGGTGCCGGGCCGGGTGCTGGGCCGGGGGCTCGGCCGGCGGTGCTCGGGGGGGCCGGGCCGGGGGGCTCGGCCGGCGGCTCGGGTGCCGGGTGCCGGGCCGGGTGCCGGCGGTGCTCAGGGGGGCCGGGTGCCGGGCCGGGTGCCGGCGGTGCTCGGGGGGGCCCGGTGCCGGGCCGGGCCGGGGGGCTCGGCCGGCGGCTCGGGTGCCGGGTGCCGGGCCGGGTGCCGGCGGTGCTCGGGGGGGCCGGGTGCTGGGCCGGGCCGGGGGCTCGGCCGGCGGTGCTCGGGGGGGCCCGGTGCCGGGCCGGGCCGGGGGGCTCGGCCGGCGGCTCGGGTGCCGGGCCGGGTGCCGGCGGTGCTCGGGGGGGCGGGTGCTGGGCCGGGCCGGGGGCTCGGCCGGCGGTGCTCGGGGGGGCCCGGTGCCGGGCCAGGTCGGGGGGCTCGGCTGGCGGCTCGGGTGCCGGGTGCCGGGCCGGGTGCCGGCGGTGCTTGGGGGGGCCCGGTGCCGTGCCGGGCCGGGGACTCGGGGGGCCCGGCCGGGGACTCGGGTGCCGGGTCGGGGACTCGGCAGGCGGTGCCGGGCCGGGGGCTCGGGGGACGGGCTGGGGACCTGCGGTGCCGGGGGTGGGCCGCGCCTCCTCCCCCCACACCCCCCCTTACCTGCTTCAGGCTTCCCGCGACTCAAATGTTCGCGGGAAGCAGGGGAGGGGGCGGAGACTTTGGGGAGGGGGCGGGGGCAGGGGCGGGGCTGGGGGCGGGGTTGGGGCCCCTTTAAAGTGTCCTCCTTTCGGAGGCACTAAATATGGTAACCCTACCAAAAGAGAGTACCAATCCAGCATCAGCCATTGAGCATCATTGTGTATACTATCTCAAGACACCTTCCCTACATGTACCCTAAATGTATATAAAGTGAAAACTTGATAAATATGTTTTGGGTTTTTTTGTACTTTCTGCATACAGTCATCATCATAAGAGATAACTGATATGCATCCAGAATTATGGCTACATAAATATTAACTTAACATTTAGTTGCTGAGTGTTAACCAGGTATGGTCAAGAAATGCCACATTTCAATGATAGTCAACAAAATATTACACAAGAAACTTTCTTAATAATGTGTATGCAAATTCAGGATCTAATTCAGCAGAACACATAAGCATGATCTTAAGTATTTCCCTGTTCATCAAAGCACTTAAGAATATACTTTAAAGTTAAGTATATATTTAGCTGCTTTGCTGACGAGGGGTGAACTTAAGCACACGCTTAAATATTTTGCTGAATCAAGGTCTTAGTACTTTATACAAAGCCCACTGAAGTTAATGGAAAAACTCCTATTTTCTTCAATTGGTTTTGGGTCAGGCCCCTAAGCAGTTATGGTGGAAATGTTCAAAAGACATAATTTTGTTTTAGTGTCATGTGGAAATTTAGCCATTTCCTCTAATATACTGTACATAATAGCATATATTTAGTGTATAATCTACATATCTGCTGTTTTGACCCTTAGTTATTTCATTCAAATGAGAATATTATGCAAAAGTGCTTTAATTTTAAATGACTATTTAACATCAAGGTAAGAACCCCTTGATAATCCTTCATGTAGGAATGAATGACACGGCTAGGTTCTCGTTAGAGAGAATCAAGGGAGATTATGCCAGGCTGGGGAAGACTCTCAAGGAGATAGAGGCTCAGGTTATCTTTAGTGGGATTCTGCCTGTTCCGAGGGAAGGGCAGCAAAGGGCTGATAGGATTGTGAGGATAAATAGTTGGCTAAGGGAGTGGTGCTATAAGGAGGGCTTTGGGATGTATGGCCACTGGGAGGCTTTCGGGGACAGGCACCTGTTCTCGCGGGATGGGCTTCACCTGAGTAGGGAAGGAAATAGACTTCTGGGAGGGAGGCTGGCTCATCTTATCAAAAGAGCTTTAAACTAGGAAGTTTGGGGAGATGGTTGGGAGATGCACAGTTAATCTCCACGCCAGTTTCCGGTATTGAAAAGCTGAGTGTAATAAGAGGAGACATAGCCGGGGAGATGAGATTGGACATACGAGGGACAGGGGGGACGAACACAAAGAGGCCCGCAACATACAGTGCTAGTAATGGGAGACAGGCTAAACGACATACATTAGGCTGTTTGTACACCAATGCGAGAAGCCTAGGTAATAAAATGGAGGAATTGGAGCTCTTGGTCCGAGAATTGAAACCGGATATCGTAGGAATAACTGAAACGTGGTGGAATGGCAGTCACGACTGGAACACAGGTATGGAGGGGTATGCGCTGTTTAGGAAAGACCGGGATAAAGGTAAAGGTGGGGGGGTGGCATTGTATGTCAATAGTGAAATAAGCTGTAAAGAAATAATAGTGGATGGAATAGATAACACAGAGTCCGTCTGGGCGATACTCAAGCTGGGTAAAAGTACTACTAGAGCCTCTCCGGAGATAGTGCTTGGGGTGTGCTATAGACCGCCGGGATCGACCCAGGATATGGATAAGGAATTGTTTAATGTATTAAGGGAGGTAAATACTAATAGAAACTGTGTAATTATGGGGGACTTTAACTTCCCGGATATAGATTGGGGAACAAACGCTAGTAGCAATAATAGGGCTCAGATGTTCCTAGATGTGCTTGCGGATCAATTCCTTTATCAAGTGGTAGCTGAGCCGACGAGGGGGGAGGCCATTTTAGATTTGATTCTGGTAAGTAGTGAGGACCTTGTTGAGGAATTGGTAGTGGGGGACAACTTGGGCTCCAGTGATCATGAGCTAATTCGGTTTAAACTAAATGGAAAGAGTACCAGAATTAAGTCAAAGACTAGGGTTTATAATTTTAAAAAGGCCAATTTTAACAAATTAAGGGGACTGGTAAGGGAAGTGGATTGGGCAAACGTATTAAGGGACCTAAAGGCAGAAGAAGCCTGGGATTACTTTAAGTTAAAGATGCAAGAGCTGTCAGAAGCCTGTATCCCCAAAAAGGGGAAAAGATTACTAAGCAAGAGACTTAGACCGAGCTGGATGAGCGACCAGCTGAAAGGGGCGATTAGGAAAAAACAGAAAGCGTACAAAGAGTGGAAGAGGGGAGGGATCAGTAAGGAAACTTACCTTAGTGAAGTCAGAGAATGTAGAGATAGAGTGAGAAAGGCCAAAGGCCAGGAAGAGTTGGACTTAGCGAGGGGAATTAAAAGTAATAGTAAGAGGTTTTACAGCCATATAAATAGGAAGAAAGCAAAGAAAGAAGAAGTGGGACCGCTGAAGACTATAGCCAGAGAGGAGATTAAAGATAATCTAGGCATGGCGCAATATCTCAATGAATATTTTGCATCGGTGTTTAATGAGGCCAATGAAGGTATTAGGGATACTAGCACTGTTACAGAGGGGCATACGGGATGGGGGATTACCGCATCCGAGGTAGAAACAAAACTAGAACGCCTTAATGGGACTAAGTCGGGTGGACCGGACGATCTTCATCCGAGAATATTGAAGGAATTGGCGCGGGAAATAGCAGGCCCATTAGCGACTATATTTAATGAATCTGTAAACTCGGGGGTAGTCCCGTTAGACTGGAGAATAGCCAATGTGGTTCCTATTTTCAAGAAAGGGAAAAAAAGTGACCCGGGTAACTATAGGCCTGTTAGTTTAACATCAGTAGTGTGCAAGGTGCTGGAGAAGATTCTGAAAGAGAAACTAGTTGAGGACCTTGAAGTTAATGGCAAATGCGATAAATTACAGCATGGTTTTACGAAGGGCAGATCGTGCCAAACGAATCTGATCTCCTTCTTTGAGAAAGTAACGGACTTATTAGATAAGGGAAATGCGGTGGACCTAATATACCTGGATTTCAGTAAAGCGTTTGATACAGTACCCCATGAGGAACTATTGGTTAAAATGAAAAACATGGGGATCGATATGAAAATCCAGAGGTGGATAGGGAATTGGTTAATGGGGAGAATGCAGCGGGTCGTATTAAAGGGTGAATTGTCGGGTTGGAGGGAGGTTACTAGTGGAGTGCCTCAAGGTTCGGTTTTGGGACCCATCTTATTTAATCTATTTATAACTGACCTCGGGACCGATTGCAAGAGTGGGCTGATAAAGTTTGCGGATGATACGAAGGTGGGAGGAGTTGCAAACTCGGAGGAGGATAGGGATACTCTGCAGGGAGACTTGAATGAGCTTGTGAATTGGAGTATCAGAAATAGGATGAAATTTAATAGTAAAAAGTGTAAGGTGATGCACTTGGGGACGAATAATAACAATTTTAGTTACAAGATGGGGACGCATTGGTTAGAAGTAACGGAAGAGGAGAAGGACCTAGGGGTCCTTGTGGACCGCAGGATGACTATGAGTCGGCAATGTGACGTGGCGGTGAAAAAAGCCAATGCGGTCTTGGGATGTATTAGGCGAGGTATATCTAGTAGAGATAGGGAGGTCCTGCTTCCGTTGTATAAGGCGCTGGTGAGACCTCATTTGGAGTACTGTGTGCAGTTCTGGTCTCCAATGTTTAAAAAAGATGAACTCAAACTGGAACGGGTGCAGAGAAGGGCGACTAAGATGATCAGAGGAATGGAAAACCTGTCATATGAAAAGAGATTAGAGGAGCTTGGGTTGTTTAGTCTGACAAAGCGAAGGCTGAGGGGGGATATGATTGCTATCTTTAAATATATCAGAGGGGTTAATACAAGGGAGGGAGAGGAATTATTCCAGTTTAGTACTAATGTGGACACGAGAACGAATGGATACAAACTGGCCGGGGGGAAGTTTAGGCTTGAAATTAGACGAAGGTTTCTGACCATCAGAGGGGTGAAATATTGGAACGGCCTTCCGAGGGAAACGGTGGGGGCGACAGACCTGTCTGGTTTTAAGATTAAGTTGGATAAGTTTATGGAGGGAATGGTTTAATGATAAAACATAGTAGCCAAGGAAAACCAAGCAATGGTACATGAACAGCATAATGGCCAACAAGGGTCAGGCTAGAGACTCTTGCCTATATGCTCGGGGTATTACTGATCGCCATATTTGGGGTTGGGAAGGAATTTTCCTCCAGGGTAGATTGGCTGAGCCTCTGGAGGTTTTTCGCCTTCCTCCGCAGCATGGGGCAGGGATCACTAGCAGGAGGGTCTCAGCCGATTGAAGTCACTAAAACACAGGATTGGGGACTTCAACGGTAGAGTCCAGGGAAGGGTCTTGCGGCCTGCAGCATGCAGGGGGTCAGACCAGATGATCATAATGGTCCCTTCTGACCTTAATGTCTATGAGTCTATGAGTCTATAACCTGCATAATTTATTTTTTTAATTATTTTGCGTATATAACAGAACAGAGATTACAGAGATGTATCAACACAAACTCATATATTACATGACATTGCAGTGTAAGGGTCCTAGAACATTTAAAGAGAAAAAGGAAATCTAATAAACTGTTGGTAAATTTTTTGGATGCTGTTTATGTTTGAACTTTTCTCCGTTTTCCTGTAGAAACTTCCGTATCCTGTTCCTGTGTCCCTACAAAGGTTTGTACAATGCAGTACAAGAAATGCTACATGGGCTGTACTCCACCTTTCTCCTTCCTGCAGGGATATCCTTTCCATGAAGAAATGTGAAAAATATAATGTTCATGTTAAAATGTTCTATTATTCTTTATCTCAGTCATTTTCTGTAATCTGCAATAGATGAAACTGACTGCATTTGCAATGACTCATTGATCTGATAACTAAGGCACCAATTCTACATTTTTGTAACATACTACTTTCTCAGCCAAAGGTGGCTAAAACCTATTAAAAAGTTGCTTGTTTACCACAGTCTTATCAAGAGTTCATGTCTAAGCCAAACAAGACAAGGGTGGGTTGGGTTTTTCTCTTAATTGTTTTAACTGAATTAACAGGAAGGGGGGAGTCCTTTACCTGTCTAACACGAGAGCAATATTCATTAACTCCCACTTTTCCCTTGTCAGTCAAACCAGACTCTGTCTACATCCTTGTTGCAACTACACAAGAGAAGTTTCTTGATTTCAGTAATAAATAAGAATGTTAGAAAAGAACTTTGACCTGAGATCCAGTGCCTTAAATTATTTTAAAAGTCAAAATGTATCATTAAAAAATGCAAGAAACTTTTAGGCTCTTAGTCAATATTCTATGTGTATGGTCCTAAAAAGTCAGTGCATGTTTTTACCATTTTACTGTACCGCTATCGGTCGAAAAACTTTATTTTATAGCCCTGCTGAGATTTCTATAGGTTTCTCATTTAGATCATTTAGCAGAACTTGCCCTGCAATAGCAATAAGTACAAACATAATCCGTGCTGAAGAGCATTCATTTGTTGCCAGAGGGGTTTGAAACCAAAAGGCAAACTGATAATTCATTTAAAAAGAAGTTTATATGTGCAAAATAATAGAAGATCTACAGAGCTGTCAAGCTGAAATCATTTAAAGGAGGGCAACTTAAAAAATGAGTGAGATTTTAAATGATTCACTGGCACTTATAGCAAAATCTTTCTTAGTAAGATGTTTTGAAAACTGTCTTTAAATTAATATGGGTCAAAGGAACATCCCTAAATGAGTGAATGTTATTGAGTCAAAATTTACTCTTTGCATCTGTAAAGATCATCAGTCTTTGATTTTCCCCTTCACTTTTTTGGTTAATATATACCAGGGGTCGGCAACGTTCGGCACGCGGCTCGCCAGGGTAAGCACCCTGGTGGGCCGGGCCAGTTTTATTTACCTGCTGATGCGGCAGGTTCGGCCTATTGCGGCCCCCACTGGCTGCAGTTCGCCGTCCCGGGCCAATGGGGGTGGCGAGAAGCCGTAGCCAGCACATCGCTCGCCTGCGCCGCTTCTCGCCACCCCCATTGGCCCGGGACGGCAAACCGCGGCCAGTGGGGGCCGCAATCGGCCGAACCTGCCGTGTCAGCAGGTAAATACAACTGGCCCGGCCTGCCAGAGTGCTTACCTTGGTGAGCCGCGTGCCGAACGTTGCTGACTCCTGATATATACATTTTATGTATATATTTCTTTTCTTTTATACGTTAACAAATAAAATAAATATATGCATAAGGATTGAAATAACATGAAGAACAAAAACAATGATGTAACCAACAGAAATCACTGTATAAAATTTTTTAATATGATTTGTCTGATTAATAAACATATTGCAGTTTTATGTTTATTATATTCACATTCACCTTGTCGCTTGACTTTTCTTCTTATGACAAATGAGTCTCTTAATGCCTGTGCTGTAGAAAGAGAATATTACTAAGATTTAGTAAGATGTTTCAAAGACTAGTGCTTGAAAAAAATCCAATTGCGAAGAAAACTTTATACTGTGAAATTGTAAAATTAGTTAGGATGTTGTTTTGCAAAGTTAATCACAAGATCATAACTACTGAATAAAGAAAAAAACCCTTTTAATGTTTATTAGTAGCCATCTCTCTAAGGTTTACCAGCCCAGCTCAGAGACCACATTTTCACTGACCAAGTTGTCTGGCTGCATCTAGTTTTGATTGAGCTTTTTGTTAAAAGCTTCAAGCAATTATTTCTTTTTCCAAGAAATATAAATTAATAGCTTGATTAGATTAGTTTTCTTTTTTAAAATTGTGTGTGTATGTGAAGACTTTATTGAGGGAAAGACATGTCAAAGAGATACGTTTTACATTTAGTTCTAAATGCTGTGAGGTCACCATCATTCTCATATCTCTTGTGGGACAGAGTTCCATAAGTTGTATCTGGCTCCCGTAATATTTGTCTCCCATTCTCATGAACCTCCCTCTATTAGCTGACAGATTCATTGGTCCAGTGAACATAGCTGTCAAGGGAGGTTAGGGTTGTAGAGAGACAAAAGGACTCCTGGTCTGTGGGCAGATGCCCTTGCTAATGTGGGATGTTATAGAGGAGGCAAGTTCTTAGATGTATTTCTTTCCTACTGTCAGCTTCACCTCCCTCTTGCCTGGATTCATCTTTAATCCGCTGCTCTTCATCCAGGTGCTGATTTTGGCTAGGTATTGAGGAAGCTTGAAGATGTAGAGTTGGGTACCATCTATGAACTACTGGCCCTTCAACCTGTGTTGTTTCACCTACTCTTCCAAAAGTTTCACATAGGTGTTGAATAGTATAGGCAAGAATGAGCCTTTTCAGTGAGTGCTCTGGAGGCAGATCAATAGTTGCTCATGATGATCCTGTGAGTTTTGTCTGAGAGGAAGGAAATGTTACTTACCTTGTGCAGTAACTGTAGTTCTTTGAAATGTGTGTGTGTATGGGTGCTCCACTTCAGGTGAGCATACGCCTCTTTAGCCCTTGATCGGAGAGTTCTAGCTAGCAGTGTCTGTTAGGCCCATGCATGCACCCTGTGCCTCCTCATGGCACACACTGAGGCTATATAGGGGTTCCTGGGTGAATGCCCTCAGTGCCTTCTCTACTAAGGCATGCCCTAGGGAAAAACCAAAGCAGAGGGGAATGGGTAGTGGAGCAGCCATGGGGTCACACATCCTGAAGAACTATATTACTGCCCAGGGTGAGTAACATTTCCTTCTTCTTTGAGTAGTGTCCTGTGGGTGCTCTACTTCAGGTGACTTCTAAGCAGTATCCCCAGAATGAGGAGGAGTAGCAGAGATAGAAGCCCCCTTACGTCTATCAGTGTCAGAGATGAAGAGTCTAGGTGATTTCCTAAAATGCATCGTTCTATCCAGATAATAGGCCAAGACCCTTCTAATGTCTGGGGTATGGAAATAGGATTCCAGCTGAGAACTAGGAGATTTTGGAAAAAATACTAGTAGATGGACAGCTTGGTTAAGATGAAACTCTGAAAATCTTCAGTAGGAACTTAGAATGTGGATGTAAAGAGACTTTAACATTAAAGGCCATTGTAAAAGTGGGGATCTGGCATCAAGGCTTCAATCTCCCTGACCCTATGGGCCAACATTATGGCAACTAAGACGGCATAGATAAATGAAGTAGAGAGCAGGTTGCCCTTGGTTCAAATGGAGGTCTCATAAGGCAGTTGAAAAACCAGGTTGAGGTCTCAAGATGTAGTGAGGTGTCTAATGGGATGGAAGAGATTTCCCAGACCCTTATAAATCTAGATGATACCAGGTGAGCAAAAATGGAGAATCCATCACCTGGGGAATGAAAGGCTGTTATGGCAGCCAGGTGTACCTTGACTGTACTGATGGATAACCCAGATGTCTTCAAATACAGCATATAATCTAGGATGAGGGAAAGGGGAAACAATTCAGGCCAGAGGTAGCAATGACTGTACCAATGGATGAATCTCTTCCATTTCTGCAGTAAGTAGTGCGAGTTGATGTTTTCCTGCTCTTTAATAACACCTGCTGCACATCTTTGGAGCAGGAAGCCTATATTCCTCAGAATCATCTAGGAGCCATGCCCTGAGGCGTAGAACCACTAGGGTGGGGTGAAGCGTGTGACCCCCATCCTGAGACAGGAGACGGGAGCTTGATCTATGATTTGCCACAGAGTTGAAGCAGGTAAGGTTCCCAACCTTGTCTTGGCCAGATAGGTACTGTGAACATAAGTCTGGACTTGTCCTGCCTGATCTTGTTCAGCACCCTTAGAATTAGGGTCATTTGGGGGAAAGCATAGAAGAAACTCTTGTTCTATAGTAGCAGGATAGCATCCCCCAGGGATTAGTGACCTAGATCCCCCCCTTGAACAGAAGAGAGAACACTTCCTGTTCTCGGAGGTGGTAAAAAGATCAATCTCTGGCAATCCCCATCTATGGAAAATACTGTGGAGAACCTGAGTGTGTAGCTCCCATTCATAGTTGTGGGAGAAATGTCTGCTGAGGGCCTCGGTTGTGGTCTAGATGCCTGGGAGGTGGACCACTGAAATCTGGATATGGTGAGCTCCAGAGCTTTATGGCTTCTATTCACAAGGAGGGGAATCTTGATCTTCCCTGCTTGTTGATGTAGAACATGCATAGGGTGACCAGATGTCCCGATTTTATAGGGACAGTCCCGATTTTTGGGTCTTTTTCTTATATTGTCTCCTATTACCCCCCACCCCGGTCCCGATTTTTCACACTTGCTATCTGGTCACCCTAAACATGCAGGACGCATTGTCCATCATGACCCTGATTGTGTTGCTCCTGGTGACAGTCAGGAAGTGACTGCAAGCATTCCTAACTGCCCTGAGCTCCAACAGATTGCAGTAGAGACTGGGTTTGTGGGCTCTCCATCTGGCCTGAACTGTGAGGGTGTTGAGGTGGGCTGCCCATCCTAACATGCATGTGTCGGTTGTTAGAGTCACCGATGGCTTTGGGCAACAGAAAGGGATGCCTGGAGCAACACTGAGTTGCTCCTTCTACCAGTTTGAGGAGTTCTTTATGTGCAAGGGGACTATCACCTGCCTGTCCAAGATGTCCCTGCTTGGAAAGTAGGTTGTTCATAGCCAATCCTGGAAGCAACAGAAGCGAAGCCTTGTGTGATTGGTCACAAAAGAGCAGGGTGAGGGTGTCGTGGACTGTAAGATATCAAGCAGCATGTGCTGAGGATCCTTGACCTCCTCCAGAAGAATCTCCAAAGTGTCTGCTACCCTTCTAATGAGGTCCAGAAACTGCCTGAAGTTTCTGGGTAGGGGGAGGATGTAGAACCTTGGTCTCCTTGAGGGATGGTACCAGTGGTCTGTTAAATTGCTGCCAATAGGCAGCCCACATGTCCCAATATGGCCATTGTGGGGATCCGTAAGGAAGGGGGGGGTGGCATGCAAGGCTGGTTCCACCATCCTTGGTGGCCTGCAAGGTCCTCCCTGCGTGAAGGTGGATTGCTGAAGGATAAAATCAAGAAGACAGTTAGGAGTCCTCTTCTTCTTCCTCCACATACTTCCATGTGTGGGGGCTGCCTTTGAAGATGAAGGAGAGTCTGCGCCACGGGATGACTGCTCAGAGATTGAGGTACGAAGAGACACTTGGTACCCATCAATAATGTGACTCCGGTTCATCTGACACTGAAAGGTCCCTCGAGGATCGGAATTCCTGCGGTACCGAAAAGGACCCCAATACTGACGCCACAGCCAAGGTCTCCATAGCTGAAGCCGACAGTGCTGATGACGATGGGCGTACTGCAGGCCCTGTAGATGTCAGGTGCTGTTGCTTGCTCAGTGCCGAGGGTACCACTTGCACAGGTACTCCCGGCTGAGCTGCTTGCATTGGTACTGGTGGCTGGGTTAATGTGACGGCACCAATGGCTGAGTAAAATGCTTTGGTACTGATGACAGGGCTGAACTTCATGGTATCCTGTGCTTGTCCTCCTTACTGGTGGAAGGTACCAATGCCCTATCAGATCTGTGCTTCCTGTCCTTGGAGCTCCAGGGTTTCACAGGCCTGCCGGCATCTGAGATTCGAGTATTCGAGTCCTTGGCCTCAATGATTCCCTCAGAGACTGAAGACCTTGATGGGAACCTGGTATATTTTGGAGCTGGCTCCTTAGAGTGAGAGTCTGTGCTCCTCTTTGTGGGAGCCTCCCAGCAGGCTCCAAAGACTTCCCTTTCTTAGGGGAAGCATGCCCGAGGCTGACGCAGTGCTGGATCTGTCCAGGTACAGATATACTGGGTGGGGGTGTCTCAAAGGATGGTTGCAGGGAGCGTTCCATGGCTTAACAGTCTGTGCTTTGTCTCCCTGTTCTTCCTTGCCCTGGATTTAAGGGCCAAACAGAAGGAACACTTCTGGGAGACGTGGAACTTCCCCAGGCAATGGGACACATTTGGAGCACTTGTGACTTACCAGTATAGCCTCCCGGCAAGAGCGGCAGCATTTGAAGCCTGGCCAGCCAGGCACACTCTGACAGGAAACAAGTCTCCCAGAAGGAAGAGAGAGGGAAAACAATCCTCTCACCTAAAATTAACAAACTGTACTAAACACTAACTTACAACTATCAAACCTAATCACAATTAAAAACTGAATGCTGAGTAGGCTCTAGGCCAGGGGTGGGCAACGTTCGGCACGCGGCTCGCCAGGGTAAGCACCCTGGTGGGCCGGGCCAGTTTTGTTTACCTGCTGACGTGGCAGGTTCGGCCGATCGCGGCCACCACTGGCCGCGGTTCGCCATCCCGGGCCAATGGGGGCGGCGAGAAGCGGCGCAGGCGAGCGATGTGCTGGCCGCAGCTTCTCTCCGCCCCCATTGGCCCGGGATGGCGAACCGCAGCCAATGGGGGCCGCAATCGGCCGAACGTGCCGCGTCGGCAGGTAAACAAAACTGGCCCGCCTGCCAGGGTGCTTACCCTGGCGAGCTGCGTGCCGACCGTTGCTGACCCCTGTTCTATACCATGGTCTAGCCAGAATCCTGACTGAGACGGAGTCAAAATACTGGCAGCTGGCATTTTACTTTAGCTTCTCAATTAAATTGCTTAGAAAAGGGAGATTAATCTTCATTGGTAAGGTACAGTCCTTAGTACTCCACAGCACCTACATGCCAGCCAGGTGATTTGTGCAAGAGTTATGGCAAAGGAGTCATTTGTCCATCTTCCAGGGAGTGAGGTGTCAAGCGTATTTGTTACAAGGGAGGGGAGAACTGATTGGGGAAAATATCAAGGCTCAAAAGGGCAAGGAAAACTTCTACCAAAATCCCACCTATGTGGTGTGAAAGGAAAGTTCTGCTTTGAAGAGCTGCTAGGCAAAGTGCACGTCCCATAAAAATGGGATGGAGGAAGGAAACAAAGGGATCTTAATTTCTGTCTGAACTACTTAATTCCATATGTGCTTATTTCTTAGACAGTAATTGCTTAAATGGTTCCAAATCGGCTTTGAGGTTAAAATCTAATTGAAGTACAGTAGAACCTCAGAGTTACGAACACCAGAGTTACAAACTAACCAGTCAACCACACACCTCATTTGGAACTAGATTTATGCAATCAGGCAGCAGAAACAAAAAAGAAAATAGCAAATACAGTACAGTTCTGTGTTAAATGTAAACTACTAAAAAATATAAAGGTTAAGTTTAAAAAAAAAGATTTGACAAGGTAAGGAAATCTTTTCTGTATTTGTTTCATTTAAATGAAGATGGTTAAAAGCAGCATTTTTCTTCTGCACAGTAAAGTTTCAAAGCTGAATTAAGTCAATGTTCAGCTGTAAACTTTTGAAAGAACAACCATAACGTTTTGTTCAGAGTTATGAACATTTCAGAGTTACGAACAACCTCCATTCCCGAGGTGTTTGTAACTCTGAGGTTCTACTGTACTCAGAGCTTTTTTAGGGTGAAACTCAGCGAAAAAACTTAATTGTACGTCTAATCTTAGTCCCAACATTTTGACATCCTGCATGTCATGACCAGTGCATATACAAGAACTCAAATTTGCACCTTCAACATCTTGCATATCCCAAAACTGTGTTGGAAAAAGCAGGTAGCAAGCAAAGACCTTCTTTTTAACCACACTTAGCTTTATAGTTTTTTCCTTTTTGGGGGGTGGGGGTGGATGAAACTGTGCTTTGGACATTATCAGGGTTCATGGAGTTTAAGGATTAGTTTGATTACAGTTGGAAGTAGGGATCATAACTGTTTGTACTGTGTGTTCAACTGCACTACAGGCAATTGAGCACGCCCCCGACCCAATGTTTTTCCAGCTGAGTTTTTCAAGCATTGTTTTAGTTGTGTTCTTCCTTGAAACACTGATAACAGTGTCAAGAAATATTTGGGGGTGTTTGTGAAAATAGGTCAATTAATTTAATTGACTTTAACATTGGTCCCATTAGGAAAAATCTTATCCTAAGGAGCTCATTTATATATTTTTCAACTCTGCTCAGACACTCTGCTAGAGTATATCTATATATATATCTGTGGTGGTTTATCCAGGAACTTCAAAGTAGCCTGAGTGTTTGATAAAAAAGACATATTTCAGTAACAAAATGATCACTTAAAAGGAATATTATACAATGGCCTCATCAAGGTAAGAATATATAGAGAGAAATTCTTAAGAAAGATCAATTTATGTCCTTTGAAACTGTAAAGTACTCTCTCTGGTTTTCTTTCACCAATGATGCAGACATTTTCTTCTATTAGCTGTTATTATGTTGTTTGTTTTTAAGTCATATCAGCATTTATTTGGTTTCTATAAATCCCCGCTTTGCTCTTCTCATTGATTTTCAGAGCCACGTGGTGCCACATTTTCTGTTTCTTATCAGACTTTCTTCTCTGTCTCCAAATAAATGTTTTCCTTATTTTGAGAATTTATCAATAAGTCTGGTTTTCTTCTCCAGAAAAATTAGGTTTTCTATTTTACAGGTCTGGATTTCATTTGATATTCACATTTAGGTGTTTGGGGTGGGGGGGGGGGGTTTGCTTCCCCTCCCCCATGTGTTTCCTTTTTGTGAGTGTTGTGAAGGAATCACTTTCCCTGTAATTTTTTTCTTTATAAAAGCTCTCAAATTCTGTTCAGATTTATTTCAAATGTTTTGCAGTGTTAAATTGTCTCCAGAAGGAAATTCATCTTCATCAAGTACTTGTAACAAAATAAAGGAGACCGTTTGTGGAGGCAGTCAGGAAGTTGTGCCCTTTTGACCTGGAGAACCAAGAGGAAGGTTGAGAGGAAGATGATAAAGAAAAGGCACAAGGAGGAGGCTATCTGAATGCACCAGTTATTGACTGTCCAAGTTTTTCAGAATCCCATTAGGAGAAGAATTAGTATTTTCAGGGAGATTTCAAAGAGAATGTGAGGAGACCATATTGTGAGTCCAATTCACTATGTTGCATTGAATCTTTCTCCCTGTAGTCCAAGCCATACCTTGGAATAAGCTGTTCCAGCAGATTTCAAAAAGATACTTTCATAGGATTCTGGTTTCCATGACTCCCTTCAATAGGTTCTTTTTTTAAAAAGGGGGGGCACATTCTCCCTCCCATTTGTTCCTATCTTCCCATTCCATTTGTACTTTCCAACCTTCCATCTCTTCTTTTTCTCTTTCCTGCTCCTTATGTTTCTCAATTGATATAATATATGTATACACTTTCAACTTCCTGGCTGTCCTACCCAACATGCCTTCAGCATCTTTCTGCACAGAGGGATAAATCGTCCCCTCCCCATTCTGCCAATGGAGAGGGTAGAAACAAAGGGGATGTAGGTAGGGAGGTGCAAGGAGGGAGTGCTGCTTCTATGGCATCATTCCTCCGTTTCCCCTGCCCTGGAGAAGCTGTCCATGGGAACTAGGTATGGCTAGGGTCTGTGGATGAGGAGGGGGTTCTTCTTCCTTGCTATGAAATTGTCTCCCAAAATAAGAAATAGATGACTCAGCCCTTCCTCTCATTCACAAGAAGCTGAGGTCAGCATGCTTCTGCTCTACCTCCTGGCCTACTGAGGCTATCAGCATGTGAGGTGTGGATGTGAGAACAGCTGGAAGGGAATTAGAAGCAGGATCCCATGAAAGTCCACACCGCAAACTGACGTAACTTGAGAGCAGTAAAGAAAAATCTGTGGTCAAGTGAGGACTATGCCTGATACTTCTGAGAAGCAAGTGTGCATAGTGAGGCTGGGAGGGATGGAACTATGGTTCTACCACCCCTTGCCCTACTGACCAGTGGCCATGAGTTGGGGGGAGTGACCTGTACACTGAAAGGGGATGGAATAAATTACTCTTTCCGGCTACCCTATAAGCAAAAGGAGAGCCTGGGAGGAATTATGACTCTCTGTGCTTTCCCATAGTTCCCTTTGGGGTGGGGCAGCTGGGTTCTGCTCTTTGCTCAGAGCTAAGTGCAAATAACATGGTCTAGCCTGTAATGAAAAGGGACGTGTATGGTCCTTTCTCTTAAACTCAACAATGTTTACAATCCATGTTGTGACTTTTTAGTCCTTACCACGGAGTTTTTCAGTAGCTCTAATGTCTCTCATCATTAAATCATTAGATACCGTTCTGAGCTGAACTTGTCTTTAATTACACATCTTCTAACCTGCCTCAGAGGTTTGACTTTGTGACCAATTCCCCTAAATTTAGTAAACCAAATTAGATAGCTTTCTCCCTCACATACCAGTCTGTACCCCTTTATCACTTTGTTGGGCTGCAAAGTTGTGTGGACTTCAATTTTCAGGTCCTTACATGAGCCAATTTTATGCCTACTATAAGTCCAGTGACTTGAGTGAAGTTACACCAGTGATGAATTTAGCTCAGTGTCTTCAGATTCAGATAGTAGTGTATACAGGTGTGGGGCCCAATCCTGCCACCGTGTACATTCAAGTGCAATTTTAATCAGTCTCATTGATTTCTGAGAATTCACTGTTTCATCACATTCAACATCTTTCCTGTACATTTGTTTATTGTTCTAGTCTATGAATAAAATGTAAAGTTTTCAATAAAATTGAATTGTGTGTTTCCACTTAACGTAAGCTTACATTCCATGTTTTTCTTTTTTCCTAGAAATGCCTACATATTTTGACTCCCATGTTTGCAGTATACCTGTACTTAATGCTCTTTCATTTCCTTTGTCTAGTACAAGATGTTCTTATTCTGTGGCATCCCAGGGAGTGTAAAAAAGAGACAGAAAAAAACCCCCTAATTTAGGAAGTAAATCTGCTCAGTCTTTTATCCCAGCATCCTGCCCTCCTGCTGCTTTTTATATGACCTTCTGAAGTACATGGAATTCATTACTTTTATAAAGACCATAGGTTTTTTTTCTCTCACAGAAATTAAAATGATACATGTTCTTTTTTCAAAGTAGCTGAGACTCCTCATACAAAATATGACATTTTGCAGTAAAGGGGTCGGAGCTAGTGCTTCTTGTTCAATATCAGCTGCATGGGTTTTATATTCAGAACAGCCAAACAAACAAAAAATGCAAAGAAAGAAAGGGGACAATATCATCAGCATTATTTATTTATTTACCATTTCTGTTGCAGTAATGCCTAGATGCCTAAACCAGGTCAAAGCCCCATTGTACTGGGTGCTGTACAAACAGTAAATAACAGTGCCTGTCCCAAAGAACTGACAATCAAAGGGTATGTTTATCCTAAAATTTGTGGCCCTATTATAACTTGAGTCAAGTGCTAAACTCTGTAACTGCTAATCCAGATACCCCAGGATACAAACAGTTGTGGTTTACCCCAGCCCGAACCCTAGTGAATTAATAGTCACTGCCAGGCTAGCATAAGAGGGGCCTTAATGTAAATGAGTCTAAGGCCCAAAACACTTTGTGTTCCTTAAATGAAAGACACTTTATACACGTGTATAGTTACTGTAAGGCCTTTCAAACAAGATGTAATTATGTAGGCATCTCTGTATTGCTCACATTGGCCAGTGCTAATATTAGAAAGTACTTACTCTGCGGGTGAGACATGTTGGTGCAGTGTTCAGTGCCTGGCCTATGTGTCTGCAATAAATCACTATGCAGAAGAACTAGACCGACCTGTGTCTTTTTTTAGCTTTTCTAATTGCAGACCACAAAAACTGATAGAACCTAAAATGTTCGCTCAGTCTAGACAGAATGGAGAAATGGAGGCAAAACTCGCAATTTGCACTTGGGGGGTGTCTTTTGCTCCTGCTAAGGCAGGCACAGTCTAAGTGTAACACCAAAAATATCAGGCTAAGTATGGAAGCTGGGAGTTTTGAATTATTCTTTATAAATCAATTAAATCAATATGAAATAATCCAGGTTTACATGGGCACTTTTAGACTTCATAAAATATTCTGAAAATGCATTTAGTGTTGCTGAAAGATGCTGGATTGACTATCTAGCCACAGAATAGGAACAACATGTGCATCAGCAGTGCAGCCTTCCCCCGACTTTCCCAACAATGGGCCAGAATCTCTGCTTTTGAGCTAAAATGGGGAGCTGCAAAGGAGCCAGTTATTGTCCTGTAATTCCGGGGCTATTTTCTCTAATGCTGGTTGATAACTGGCCCCCCAGAGGCCAGCCACTAGCTAAGGATTGCACCCCTGCTTCTTCTCTTTCAGCGTGTCCCCTGTGACGCTGTATGGAATCTGGGAGACCATTAGTGATACCAATATTATAAAATTGCAATGAATCATGCCAGATATGCCATGTAAGGTCTCTGTGAAAATGTTATGATTTGCCCAATATGATAATCTTGTTTATATGTTTGTATCACCTTTGTATTGTGAGTTATAGATATGTATGGTAAATCTGTATTTCCAAACTTATGCTGTGTTTCTGGGTGACACCCCTAGACAGATTGGCATCAGCACTGCCTCGCCTGGTCAATGGCGCATCAAGGATCATCAGCTGTACAATGAACCCATTGAAAGGAGCCCAGGGCTACACCTGAGAGTCAGCACGACCTGTAGGGGCATGCCTATGGGCAGAACTCTAAGGCATTTCCATGCCATGTGCTGTGCAGCTTGTGTTTGGGACAAAGGAAGTACAAGCCTCATGGAAAAATAATATAAAAGGCAGCTGCATCATCTCCATTTTGTCTTCAATCCTGCTTCTTACTTCTGGAGTAACTTTTCTACAAATGAAGCTCTGAACAAAGGACTGAATGACCCATCCAAGCTGTGGATGTGTTCCAGAGGGACTTTCAAGCCAGCAAACTCACCAATACTGCTAAGAACCTGATACATGGACTTTGAAGTCTCTGTAGGTATCTGAGTGCTTTATCATTTAACAACTCTCTTCTTGTTCTTTCTTTTTTTTTCTTTATAATAAACCTTTAGTTCTTCTTCGAGTGCTTGTTCATGTCAATTCCAATCAGGTGTGTGCACGCCGCATGCACAGTTGTCAGAAAGTTTTCCCTTAGCAGCTCCGTCGGGTCGGCTGTGGAGCCCCCTGGAATGGCGCCTTCATGGTGCTCAATATATGACCCTCCTCAGTTCCTTCTTACCACCAGTGACGGTCGTTAAAACTGCAGTTGCTTGCTTAGCAAGTGCTTCCCTTAGCATTCTTTCATATAGTTAGCTTAGCCTAGTTTAGTTGTAGTTAGTCTTAGTTGTTCGTGTATATATTGCATATAGTAAGGTTTGGGAACGGGTTTCCCCAATCCCAACCCCCTGCCCCTGGGCTCTGCGGCATGCCACGAGCCCAAGGCTTTAAACCCTGCGGAACCTGCAGCAAGCCTATGCCGATGAGCGACCCCCACGACTCGTGTCTGAAGTGTCTGGGGGAGACGCACCAGACAGAAAGGTGCAAGATCTGCAGGGCTTTCCGCCACAGAACTAAAAAGGAGCGAGATTTCTGATTGAAGCAGTTGCTCATGGAATCCGTCCTTCGTCCCCAGTCTGCTGCAGACCACCAGGACTCCCGCACCGAGCTCATCCGTATGGAGTGCCCCAGCATCGGTACATGACACAGTGCCGAGGAAGGACTCTAGTCTAAGAGACCCTCGGCACTGGCGCTCTCCGGCACCACAGGCTGCATAGACAACTCGGTACTGCTCACATTCACCGGTGCCGTACAAGCAGCATAGAAAAGCCGACAGGGAGCGCACTAAGCCGTTCAGGAAGTTGAACCAGCTGTTCGTAGCAGTAGCAGACTGGATGAAAGGACTCCCGGTCTCATCTCAAAGAATATCTTCCTGGATCACGTCCTGCATCTGCACGTGCTACGAGCTGGCCAAGGTCCCAGCCCCGGCACTTACAGCACATTCCACGAGGGCACAGGTCTCGTCAGCGGCATTCCTGGCCCAAGTCCCAATACAAAAAATTTGCAGGGCAGCAACATGGTCCTCAGTGCATATGTTTACCTCTCACTATGCAATCACCCAACAAACCAGAGATGATGCAGCATTTGGCAGAGTGGTGCTCTAATCAGCGATTCCTTAACTCCGAGCCCACCTCCGTAGTAGAGCTTGGGAGTCACCTGATTGGAATTGACATGAGCAATCACTCGAAGAAGAAAAAACAGTCAGTCACTCACCTTCTCGTAACTGTTGTTCTTCGAGCTGTGTTGCTCATGTCCATTACAATACCCACCCTCCTACCCCTCTGTCAGAGTAGCCAGCAAGAAGGAACTGAGGAGGGGCTGGGTCGGCAGGGGCATATATTGAGCACCATGAAGGGGCAATTCCAGGGGGCTCCACAGCTGACCCGACGGGAGCTGCTAGGGGAAAACTTTCCAACAATTGTGCATGCAGCATGCACACACCTGATCAGAATTGACATGAACAACACCTCTCAAAGACCAACAATTATGAGAAGGTGAGTTACCATTTTTTTTTTTTTAGACACTAAAGGATTGTCTGGCAGCATGATATTTTGGGTAAGATCCAAACTAATACTGACCTGGTAACGTGGCTGGCCCTTTGGGGTCAGAAGAACATTTTCTATAGTGAGCAGAATTTAAAAATAACTTTTCACTATACTGGACCTAGGTGCTGATTGGGAGCCAGAGAACTGTAATGCAATAAAGGGGGCTGTGTGGTTTCTTTTTTTTAGCTACTCGTTAACTAGTGTGGGGGATCAGAAGCACAATTTGTGACTGGTTGGTGAGTTTAATTTCAGTGTTAACCATCAGTTCTGGGAGTGTCTGCGCTCCCTTTTGCAGCCTGCCCTGACCTTGGCATTTTCAGTGAGGGTTGCCCCAGTTACCCAAGGTCACATCCACTGCATTAGAGCTCTGTAGAGTTTGGCTCCACAGGAAAGTCCAGGTGTCCATATTGCTATCCAAGCTGAATAGAAGTGGCAGAAGAAGATAAAGGGTCTCAAGGTACTGTATAACAAGGCCTGGATACAAACAGCCACTCTGGTGCAGGGAAGAAAACCTGCCCTTTTAATGAGCTATTAGAGCATTTGGGCAGTTATGTGGGCAGGGCCGGCTCTGGCTTTTTTGCCGCCCCAAGCAAAAAACAAAAAAAAACACCTGCTGCGCGGCCGGAGCCAGGGTGCGGGTGGACTCCCTGCGCTGGTGCCCCGGCTAGCGGGGGGGAGGGGGAGGGAGCAGGGGGGAGAGAGAGAAGGGGGCAGCCAGGGCTTCAGTGGGGCGCTGCCACACGGCCCCAACCGACGCGCCGCCTGCCGGGAGGGCTCCGCTCGCGGTCAGCTGGGAGGGAAGGACGCGGGCTGCCCTGTCGGGCTTGCTGCAGGGCGCTCCCCTCCTCCGCGCCGCCGCCCCCTACAGGGCGGCCAGAGCAGAACAACAACAAATAGTGGCTGTGCCGCCCTAGGATTGGGCCGAATGCCGCCTCCTACAAGCTGCCGCCCCAAGCACAAGCTTGCTTGGCTGGTGCCTGGAGCCGGCCCTGTATGTGGTATCTACCAAGCTGGACTTGATTGTGGACAGTACCTAGGCATCCTGCATTGGACTCTTGAGAGACCGGGAGTCAGGAGAAGACCATACCATTGCTAGGTGCCAGTAATGAAACTGGGACATGGACAAAAATGCTACTGAACTCATGTGAGTGTCCTAAGACCTGTTCTTGGAGACAGATGCAGTGAGAGCAGAACTGAGTAAGCTCAGGGGAATGACAGCTCAGGAGATGAGAGGTTCTACTCAAAATATCTTGCTGTCTTTTGTTATTTTTACTGAGGTGGATTTGGCCTGAACACTCCGGGCCTGGGGACCAGTTTCTGGTCTGCATGGTCGCTGCCATTGTTTTTTAAAGACCAGACGCAGCCTTCCTGTGAATGAAAATTTCTCTCTTTCCCCTCTCCTTCCCTCACTCCCAGCTCTACTGTAACAAAAGTAATAGGACCCTTCCCACCGCCTCACCCAACCAGCAAGTTAAGCACAACAGTTGGCTAAGCCATGCTACGTGACTGAATTCAAAATGGTGGCCAAGCAAGGGAAAGTTTTAAAAGCCTCAATGCCGAATGGTTATGCTTGGTCTGAGAGAAGCTCTATAATGGAGTGGGGAGTGTGTGCTCCACTGCCCGCCTGTGAAAAGCCCAAAGATTTAAAAAAAATATATTAGTATCATGTACTTTATGTGGTCACTTTATGTAAACATTTGGAAACTGGTCATGAAGGGGTTAAAGTAAAGAAAGAATTGGGGTGAGTGCAGCTTTCCCATCTCTGCTCAAAGCAGAGGGGTGTTCCCTTTCCTCTTTGCTAGGGTAAGCAGGGCTCCCTCACAGCTGCCCCCTCCTCCTTGGCCAGTGTGGCAAGAGCGCCCTCTTCTGTTTCAGTTTACTTCAACCACTGGCCATGATGATTCACCAAAGACTACATCACCATACCGCTGTTTTATATTTGATGCTATATTATTTGCTTCTATATTTTTGCCTGATGGGGGCACACATGGAATGGGTATATGGGTTCCGCCTGTAGTCCCAGCTCAGTTCAGGAAATATGTTCATATTCCTCTGTAATTTGGGGCACATTTGCCATCTTGATAACAGAACACTGCAGCATTTGATTGCAATGCTGCCAACTCTTGTGACTGTATTGTGTATCATGCTATTTAGTGTTTTTTGTAAAGACCCGGCTCCTGGAGACAAGTGACTAGATCAGGGGTGGGCAAACTTTTTGGGTCGAGGGCCACATCTGGGTGGGGAAATTGTATGCAGGGCCGGGGCAGGGGGTTGGGGTGCAGAAGGGAGTGTGGGGTGTGGGAGGGGGTGCGGTGTGCAGGAAGGGGCTCAGGGCAGGGGTGCAGGAGGGGTGTGGACTGCAGGAGGGGGCTCAGGGTAGGGGGTTGGGGTGTGGCAGGGGATCAGGGCAGGGGGTTGGGGTGCACAGGGGTGCAGGGTGCAGCAGGGAGCTCAGGGCAGGGGGTTGGGGTGCAAGTGTGTACAAGGGGGCTCAGGGCAGGGAGTTGGGTGTGAGGTGCAGGCAGGGGGCTTAGGGCAGGGAGTTGGGAGGCAGAGTGCAGGAGGGGTTCAGGCTTAAATTGCAGCAAGTGAGATTTAGGTTAGCATTAGGAAAAACTTCCTGTCAGGGTAATTAAGCACTGGAACAAGTTACCTAGGGAGGTTGTGGAATCTCAGTCACTGGAGGTTTTTAAGAACAGGTTAGACAAACACCTGTCAGAGATGGACTAATACCTAGTCCTGCCTCAGTGCAGGGGACTGGGCTAGATGACCTATAGAGGCCCCTTCCAGTCCTACAATTCTATGATTCCAAGGTAACCAAGGGCAGTGCCCCTGCAATACTTAACCAGAGTGCTGAGTGTAGAGGTGGAGCATAACCCCACCCAAAACAGGATAGCGAGAAGAGCTGCGCTGCATCACTGATGTAAACACTGTTGGAATCCCATCAGTTCAGCTGGCAATAGTGCAGTTACTAGTGTGGAGGCCCCCACTGTGCGACAGAGCTGCAGTTAGAAGGTAAAAGTGCCCTACTCTCAAGCTTGTGTTTGTTCCTCCACACCAGGCCTTGTCAGTAAAACTGCCTCAAACCCAAACTTTTGCAGTTACAAAAAAATCAGTTAACTCTGTCTGTCTGTCTGTCTGTCTGTCTAGCTGGGAGCAGGAGGAGATGATTCAGAATACCATTTGAAACACTGTTCTTACGAGCTCTGCAGAGCCAAAAGATTCAGAGAAACAACCAAACTCCTAAGTACCTCTTGAGATTGGCCCAAACACACAGTAAAAGCGTAAGGCTTTAATGTCTCTGCTTCCCTAGTCAAAGTGTAAGGATTACAGACAACAACATGGAAAAGGCTTGAAAGGGTTACCAGCCTAGGAGAGGGAAGGGCGGGGAGCGGAAGACAAAAGGGGAATTGAGGCACTACTACAATCATCAGATCAAGCCACAGGGTGGAGGAGAATTTTCCAGATCCTCTGACCTTAAGTTTGGGGAGTGAGAGGAAGAGGAAGCACATTTACACAGATCCTCTGTCAGAGCTTCCTGAGGGAGGAGGACTCTGTCCTTCTGTCCCTGTGCTACATCTAGGGACATACACACACAGAGCTAAATAAACATGTGAATGACATTCAAAGTACAAACAAGAGAAAATGTAATTTATGGGACTCTTTTATTAATGGAACTGTTCCCAAATCCTTCACATTTTAAAAATAAAGAATTGATCCATGCTGTAAAATGAGTTTATTTATTCTCAGTAATAATACTTTGCACTCCGGTAGCACTTTTTATAGGTTCATAGATACCAAGGACAGAAGAAACCATTATTATCAGCTGTTCAGACCCCTTGTAGAACACAGGCCATAGAACTTCCCCAAAGTAATTCCTAGAGCAAATCTTTTAGAAAAACATCCAATCTTGCTTTAAAATTGACAGTGATGAAGAATCCACCATGACCCTTGGTAAGTCTGAATCTCTAGCTTAAACTTCCAACCTTTGGATCATGTTATGCCTTTCTCTGCTAGACTGAAGAGCCCATTATTAAATATTTGTTCCCCATGTAGATATTTATAGACTGTAATCAAGTCACCCCTTAACCATCTCTTTGTTAAGATAAATAGACTTGAGCTCCTCGAGTCTATCTCTATAAGCCACGTTTTCTAATCCTTTAATCGTTCTCGTAGCTCCTCTCTGAACCTTCTCCAATTTATCAACATGCTCTTGAATTGTGGACACCAGAACTGGACACAGTATTCAACAGCGGTCGCACAAGTGCCAAATATAGAGGTAAAATGGAGAGGCTCTGGAGTGCAGGCTCTGGGCGGTGCTTACCTCAAGCGGCTCCCGGAAGCAGCGGCATGTCTCTTCTCTGGCTCCTATGTGGAGATGTGGCTGTGGTTCCCGGCCAATGGGAGCTGTGAGGGTGGCACTTGGGGCGCGGGCAGTGTGCAGAGCAGAGCCCCCTGGCTGCCCCTATGCGTAGGAGTTAGAGGGGGGCCATGCCGCTGCTTCCAGGAGCCCTGTGCAGTTCTTTTGTTTGAGATCTGAAGTACAGTTGACCTGGGGTAAGTGACTGGTTCTTTCGAACTGGGAGTAACCTGAATATCATTGTGATTTTTTGGTGTAAGGGGCCATCTATCACAAAGACAGGCTTGCCTGGTGGCAAGATAGACAGGAGTGCCCAAGGAGACTGTCTGTGACTCCATGTTAAGGCTGCTATAGAGCTTTTGGAGTTCACACTTATTATTTGGTTGGTAATATCTAATTATAGAACATACAACCAGTTTGAGGTTTGTGCCCTGTTCCTGGACAGTCTGCCCTGAGGTTGGTACTCACGGTCATGACCCATTCCAGACAGCTTGACATTCTTTGTCCCTAGATGTATACATTTAGCCATATTAAAACACATGTTGTTTGCTTGTGTCCGGTTTACCATGCTCTGAATCAGTGACCTGTCCTCTTCATTATTTACGACTTCCCCCAATTTTTGTGTCATCTGCAAACTTTATCTGTGATGATTTTGTGTTTTCTTCCAGATCATTGATAAAAATGTTACATAGCATAGGGTCGAGACCGATCCCTGCAGGACCCCACTTGAAATACACCCTCTCAATGACAATTCCCCATTTACAGTTACATTATGAGACCTACCAGTTAGCCAGTTTTTAATCCATTTAGTGGCTGCCATGCTAATTTTATATGGGTCTAGTTTTTTAATCAAAATGTTGTACAGTACCAAGTCAAACACCTTACAGAAATCTAAGTATATTACGCCAACACTATTACCTTTAGCCACCAAATTTGTAATCTCATACAAAAAATCAAGTTAGTTTGACAGAGTCTATTTTCCATAAACCCATGTTGATTTGCATTAATTACATTACCATCCTCTAATCCTTTATTATTTTTTTTCCTAAGGGTATCAAAATGTTTTACAAAGTATCAAGCCTGACAATACCTCTAGGAAGTACAATAAATCCTTTAAAGATGGGGAAACTGACGCACAGAACTTAAATGTCTTGCTTGGGGTTATGCAGGAAGCCTGTGGCAGAGCTGGGCATAGAACAAAACTCTTCCAGTTCCCAGTCCTACACTTTGGGTCTGATCCAAAGTTTATTGAAGTCAATTGGAGTCTTTACATTGACTTAACTGAGCTATGGATAAGGCCTTTTAACCACAAGTACTTTGCTTTAAAAAAACCCCAAAAACAGTGCTGCATTCCTGCTTGATTCCCGCAATACAAAGCTCTGTTACAGAAAGGTGTTTTAGAAGTGGGAGAATACCTCAGACTTTCTGATTTTACTACAGTGAATTTCTCAAAAACCAGCAATAATCACTTCAGAAGCTTGTTAGCAATACAGTTCCTTTTCTCATTCATTTCCCCCCTTCCCTCTTTCCTCTCGTCTCTCCTTCCATTGTATTCACTTCATTTTGTTTTCAAAATTCAGGAAAACTGTTAGTGCAGGACAACTTAGCTTAGATTAGGTACAGGATTCAACCTGTAAGAGCCTCCCCTCATCAGATATTGGAGGACTATTAAGAATTCCAGCTCCACAGGGAGTCCATTTACTGACCAGTTTTGTAGATCTCTGTGTCCCTTCATAGATGTTTCATTATTTTTGAACAACTGTAATATTCAACTTCTTCAGAAAACTGAGAATAATAATCTAACATACAAAGATTTCATCTCTTAATGATATCGGAAAGACAATTATCCTGACCAAATCCAGTAAATGCTCTTTCAAGTAAGTACTTTTTCCATTTCACATTATGTGTGTGTGTGAATTTATTGCTTATGAAAGGTGAGCCATTCATAGGAAACTAAATTCGCTCGCTTCATACACAGACCAAGTTCAAAACGGGTAAAAGCAATGTAACCTTTCCCACACTGTCTTGTCAAAGTGCACTAGCCTGAGATGAAGGGACCATGGAGTTCTCATGGAGGTGAGAAGTAGTTTGGTCTTCACTTCCAATTCAACCCTTTGCCACTCTTCACTAATTTCCTTGTATCCATCATCTGCTATTTACAAATACAGGCTATTGTATCGTTTCTTCATCTGCTGATTCCCAGCACTAATTCAGCTCCTCTGGAGACAGCATTTCTTCTTCACCAGTTCAGCATGATGAGAGACAAACAGGCCTACGTGGAATGACAGGGCATTCAATATTCTGAGTGCTAACTTGTCATTTTAATGAACCACAACTGTTGACAAACAATTCAAAATGCCTGGACACTAATAAATTCTTATTTTTTCCAGTTTCCCCACTTTCAGTCAGCAAACTATGGATTTAGTCCACATATTTTCCCCTTTGGCTTCTGAGGATTTTGTTCCTACAACACGGGGTACAGAAGAAATTGCTAGCATTTACCTTTTTATTGTCTAAATGTTATTCTAATGAGAAGACAAACAAACTGACAGGCAAGTGTGATTAGTTTTTATCTCCACCATTAAAGAAACACCTGATTTGTGCAGATACCAAGACTTAAGCAGGATGAGAACTTTCAAGACTTATGCAACTATCATAAAGTCTTCTCTAGAAATAGCTGAACTCTGCTGGGTTTCTCTCTAGTGAAAGTCCGTTACAGGTCCTTGCCATCAGAGAGGTCTGTAAGAAGCAAACACCAGCTGCCAGTATCCTGGATCCGTCCCAGCCAGGCTTCAAGCCAGGGCATGGTACAGAGACAGCACTTGTTCTGGTGGATGACCTCCTCCATCCTCATCCTGCTGGATCTTTCTATGGTATTTGATACCGTTGATCACCAAATACTCCTGCTACACCATCAAGAAGCTGCATGGGTGAACAGAAATGCCTCTCAGACTGAACCCAGAAAGACAAAACTGACAACTGCTCATCTGTTCCCAGAACCCTCTTCCCAGGGCCTCTCATTGTTTAGTTCTGTCTACCATCCGAGTCAACATCTATATGAAACCACTGGGGGACCTGATTAGACAATATGGGATGAAACGCCAGCCACATGCAGATGATACCCAGTTCTTCACAGATAATTAGCAGCAGCATCTCCCAGCTCTCCCAATGCCTATCAGAGAGATGAAGAACAGCTGACTAAAGCTGAACCCAGGCAACTCAAAGGTAAATGTTGGTAGGGAGAGGAAAGTGCTTTGAAGAATTCACCTCCTCCATAACATCTCCTTTTACTCACTGTGTACTGACTACAAATATTTCTTCACATTTTCATCCCTTGGACTCCTATGCATCTAGCTAG
This sequence comes from Chrysemys picta bellii, assembly GCF_011386835.1. Taxonomy (NCBI): domain Eukaryota; kingdom Metazoa; phylum Chordata; order Testudines; family Emydidae; genus Chrysemys; species Chrysemys picta. Next base: position 84,439,950 of record NC_088791.1, on the reverse strand, counting down.
CCAAATAGACATGGCAGCTAAAAATGCTCCCTTCTGCTTGTGGCTGGCCATAAGACCATCTTGCTACAGTGATCCATGCATTTGTGACCTTCAGGCTTAGTTTACTGAAACTTATTGTGTCTAAAGCTTAATCAACTCATGCACGTTGAAAAAATTCATTTGGTACAAAATGCAGCAGCACATCTGCTGAGCAAAGCAGGGCAGCAGGAACACATCACAACCATCACTCAATTCTGCACTGGTCCCCAATAAATACATCACCCAATTCAAGGTCTCTGCTCTAATATCAAAAGCCTCCATGAGACTGGCCTGAGCTATCTAAGAGATCACATCTCCATCCATGACCATGACCTCCCTTTACAGCTATGATATACTGGAACAATGAAACCGTCGCCCAATAGGAAGAGGCTTACAGGTGTGGGACCTCGACTATGTAATTCACCCCCATAAGAAACAGGAATGACCATATACCCCACAACACCCAGAACCAAAGGCAAAACTAATGTCTTCAACTTAACTTTCCAACATAGCTCTTTACAGATGAATCTGACCCAGTTAAATGCACTCGTAAAAATATCCTATTACTATCTGAGATTTTAGTTCTACAGGTGGGGAAGAGAGAGATGTTTTATTCTTGAGGTTTTTATTGTTATTTTTTAATTACTTGGAAGGCACTCAGATATGATGGTGCTAAAGAGGTAGCCAGTGCTCTCATGTCAGCAGCACTTTGAAAGAAGGGGTTGGTAATCTACCTCTTTCCTCTCTGTGGGTCATCAGCTGAATCTGGAATTCCGTCACATGCTGAATCAGGAGTTTCTGACGGTTCCCAGCTGGCTCCTCAGTTCTCTTTGATGAGTCTGAAACAAGACGAAATGATCCCACTTGTCCTCCTTGAGCTCCGGAAAGCTGATGTCCAAGTTTTCTGCTGAATGCTTTTGCTCTGTCATGCATGGACCAAACATTCACGTTCAACTTCTTTAAGTGCCCAAAGGAGCTAAGCATACCACCCAAGATGGATTATCGAAGGTGCCAGCAAGGGGTTGGCACTGCTTTTGTCAGGACAAGCTGCACTTCTGTTCTTAACTTAAGCTCTCATTGGAACCACTTGGCACAATCTTTTTCACCAAATGACTTACCTGTTTTTATTGCCTCTCAGTCAGAACTGAGCTCCAACAAATACTCAATAACACATGCAACCTGGACACGTGAGGCTCAGCCGCACCCTCTGACCTTAGCAATTTCAGCAAATACAGCTTGTCTTCCAATTCAGTGACACGTTGGTCAAACTCTGTGTACAGAGGGACGTGCACTTTGTGGCATACATGTTATATGCTATGTAATGTGGCTTCTATTGTTATATAGAAGGTAAATCCTGGAACACCCCAGTGCTGTTTTATTTGCAGAAGCTGTGGCAGCCTATGGCCCACACTCTGATTCTACACTGCAAACAGGAATTATTTTCAGGGAGTTCAATGGCCTGTGTTATACAGGAGTTCAGACTGGATGATCACAATGGTCCCTTCTAGCTTTAGAATGTCTGAAACACCAATTCACGCTGATCCACTAGCAGCTGGACTTTAGTGACTAGCTAAAGTTTTCAGGTTACAAGAAAATGACGTCTTAAAATAGACACAGTACTACAGGGCTTCTTTTGAGTATCATTTTAAAAAATAATGTTCAATGTATTGAATTATTTTTTGCAAAGTGTTAAATTTTTCATATGACCTAGTGACCACCCCTGAGAGGGTTATGACTCGAGGCTTGGGAAACCCTGATCTAATGTAATAAAACAGTATGCAATCTGAAATAATGCAGTGAATTATTCAGTCTCCCCTGCATCCAATAATGTGATTTTTTACTAGTAGTGACATTGTAGGGATAGTGGAGTGAGCCCAAGACAACTGTAAAATGAAAAGCAGCAAGTCTAACTCACTACAAGCTGAATATAGAACAGTGTGCTAACCGAGAGATTACATGTTGTGGCAGAGAGAGGTGTGGTTTAAGCAAGGGGCTGGGAATACTGAGCTCTAAGCTCAGCTCTGACACTGACCCAGGCTGGAGCCTTGGCAAATCATTCAAAGTCACAGAGTAATAGAGCTTAAGGCCAGAAGTGACCACCAGATTATCTAGTCTGACTCCTGTATATCACGGGCCACCAGCACCTGCACACTAAACCCAAAAACCTAAATTAGTCCATAGTATTACATACCTCAGGAGAAAAAAGAAGATGGATCACTTGATGATTACCTGTTCTGTTCATTCCCTCTGGGGCACCTGGCACTGGCCACTGTCAGAAGACAGGATACTGGGCTAGATGGACCTTTGGGCTGACCCGGTATGGCCACTCTTAGAAGTTATGTTCTTAAGACTATATCTAGACCTATATCTAGACTCTAATTACAATCCTGATTCAGCTTGTCTATGGACTCTGACCTCAGTTCTGTTCCACAACCTGTCCCTGGACCTCAGTTTTAGCGCTTCCCTTGGCCCGCTCCCAACTGTGCGGTTGGCTTCGACCATTGTACCTGTTCTTTTCCTCTAGCTCTAACCACCAGGACTGACCGCCTCTAACCCAGGGCCTCTCACTGAGCAAGTAAGCAAGAACAAGCCAACCCAGCCATGCACTCTCTGGGATTCTGGCTGGTTGCTAAGTATCTAAATCCCTTTTGAAAATGAGACTTAGGCTCCTAAATAGACATTGCAATGCTGAGTGCTGCAATGCCTAAATGCCTTTAAAAACCTGGGCATAGGGGTGAGTAGTTCTAATTCCATCCAGTAGAGGGCAGCAGTACACATGCACTAGCTAGCACACTCCAATACTTCACTTCTTTACAAGGTTGCTGTGAAGATCAATGAGATTAAGTAAAATACGCTGACTCGGCTGACCAGACAGCAAGTGTGAAAAATCGGGATGGGGGTGGGGAGTAATAGGCGCCTATATAAGAAAAAGCCTCCAATATCGGGACTGTCCCTATAAAATCGGGACATCTGGTCACCCTAACGCTGATCATTAAAAACATTGGAACATAACTGCTGATTAAAGATGGGCCTCAGCTCCCAAGTTCAGGGGTGTTCAGATTTGAGGGTTTGGTGACCAGCTAGCAAGTGTGAAAAATCAGGACGGGGGTGGGGTGTAACAGACGTCTATACAAGACAAAGCCCCAAATATCAGAACTGTCCCTATAAAATCGGAACGTCTGGTCACTATAGGTTCAGCCCATTATAAAGAAGGAGCTAACTTTAAAATTCCCAGTGCTTGGGGGTGTTGATTAATTCTTATTAATTATCATTCATTATTTAGTGTGCAAGTTCATTTTAAATAATATATATATATTTAAAAAATCTTACAGAATGTAGCTCCAACACGGACACTGAAAATGTGTGTAAGCTGTTCCACTGCAGAAGACAATAATCTTTCTTGCTTTGTTTGTTTTGTTTAAGAGGTATTAGAATGTTCAATTAATCAAATGATTTAACCGGATGAATATTATTGGATACTTTATCTAACAGATTACGATGCAATTGAATACAGTGTTACATATGGGGCAGAAAGCATTATCTTTTATCTGTAGTAAGGCCCCATAATGGAAATGCAGATAAAAGCTCGTTTCACTGATCTTGCCTGCTTTGCTTCATTGAATATTTCTGAAATGGAACTTCTTCACCCCAAGGCTTACTTTAGCTTCTCCTGGACTTACACTCTGCCCACCTCACAATATGGTGCCTATCTCTGACATAACAGCCCCACTGAGACAACTTCGTGTTTGCCTGCAAGCCTACCTCGCTCCTGAGGCCTGTTTCAGGTGTTGTATTAGCAAATGTACATTGTGAATTGCTATATGGTGCCTAAATGTGTTGCTGCTTTCAGGATCTTTCAGTTTTGCCAGAGTTTCTGATAATGAATGTTCTTTCTGAGTGGTTGAAAAACAAAGCAAAATACAGAGTGTGTGTGAAATAATGAGCACTGCAACCATAAATTGCATCATTTTACCACGTACGTAGAGAGTGAGATGCTCAAGGTTACATGTGGGAATACAGAGGCAGAGTATTGGGTAGAACCTAGATCTCCCGGGTTACACTTGTGTGCTTTTGCCCCAGGACAATCCAAGAATTGATGTTGAACTGCGGGTAGTGTGGGATGGAAGCCACATAGAATTAATACACTTCTACCCCGCTATAACGCTACTCGATATAACACGAATTTGGATATAACGCAGTAAAGCAGCAGCTCCGGGAGGGCGGGGCTGCGTACTCTGGCGGATCAAAGCAAGTTCGATATAACGCGATTTCACCTATAACGCAGTAAGATTTTTTGGCTCCCGAGGACAGCGTTATATCAAGGTAGAGGTGTAGTTTTAACTCTAAGATGCTAACCCATTATGTGTTCACATAATTTCTGAGAACATACCCATTGGAAGTGCTCCCCTGAGGGAGTTCAGGGTTAACACTGACCAGCTAAACTGAGGTAAAGAGTGCTAACCTGTGTCTACATTAAGGAAAAGATCATGGTTAAACTGGGATTAGGTAACAAATCAGACAACCCTGATTTTATCTAGATTATTTCAGGCCTCAGTCCTGCAAGCTTCTGTGTTTGGGCAGAGCCCTATTGATTTGGACTCCATGCAAGTGGAGGCCACACACACAAAGCAGTTTACAGTGTTGAGGCATATCTATAGTTTCCCTCTTCTAAATTGTTGAGGTGGAGGCGGGCAATCAGATTGATACGGTTTTGTGTTTTGTATTATCACAAAGAAAATGACAATAAATATAGAATTACATTGCCTAGTAATGATCTTTCCAGGGATTCTAAAAGCTTCATACATTTTTAATGCTCAAAATTAATTTCTGATAGGCTGGGATTACAGACTTGTGTTATGACTAAGAAACTATAGCTATTGTACATTCCTGGTTTCCCAGAATCTATTCTATTTTTTATTTAATTTTCAATAACCTCTCATTTTTGACAGAGGCATTTTCTTTCTTTAACAATGGCCTCCAAGCAGACTCAATATTCAGGTTTGCATGCTGTGGGTTTGATTCTGATCTCTCACACACTAGTTTTATAATGGTGTGTGTGATTCCTTACATTTCAGTGGAATTGTTCCTTATTTATACCAGCTTAAATGAGATCAGAATTAGGCTGTCTGTATTCATGGCTTGCATTCTCTTCTCAAGAGTACTTGCAGCAGTATCTGTCTTTGGCAGTGAATGCATCCATTTTTGTTTGACTTCTAGGCATTCATTGCTTGCAGCATGATACTTAAGGAGCCCTTCAGTGGAAAGAAATCCTCTCATTCAAATCCCTCTTAGAACTTACTTATACTGTGTTCTCTACAAGAATTGAGTTTAAAAAAAACCCCAAAAACTAATCTAATTGAATCATCAAGCTGTGTAAGTGTCTTACCATGTAACTGCTTATTCTTATTGCAACCATTGTCCCAACTCTCTTTTTTCCTGTCTTTTTGTCTGTTATCCTCAGTAGTTGTATGATGTCTGAATCCAGCTTGTAAGATCTTTAAGTAGGGTCACTCTTTGTTTCTGTGGAGGATCTAGCACCCCCCTCGACCACACAAAAATGAATAATAAATAGTAATAATAATAGCCTGGATTGTCCCCTCCTGCAAGATTTCTCTGGAGTGTGTGAGGGGGATTTCAGTGAGGCACTCTTTGTGGTAGTACTCGCCTGTTTTTTGGGTGGGTGAGATTCCCCCCCCGTTCCCCCATCCCCTGCATAAAAAGTTGCAGGCCATCTCCCAGATTGGCCAAAACCCCAGGGAGCTGTGGGAAGCTGGGGACATTTATAGGCCATTTATGTAACATCATTCATACCAGCTCTTGACTGGTCCCCACAGTCACTGGCAGCATGGTCCAACTGGAACATCTGCCCTAGTCCCTAGCATCATGGTACCAGGGAATAGTCACTCCCACCCCGCACTCCTCCACACTCTCTGGCAGCCTGGTTTCATTGGAGCATGCCCCCCACCCCCACAGTCCCTGGCAGTTTGGCTCCTGACTATGGATACCCACACGAGTTTCATGTCTATTGAAAAGATAAAATAGCCAACAGCCTGAGGGGGAGAACAATGTGCATCCCTCTGCTGTATCACTACTCTCCACTGTGCTCTCAGTCTCTGCCCCCGCTCCCTGTGTGGTAAGGGGAGACCCATGACCCCTCCTTGCTCAATTCTGTGTTGATCCTGGCCAGTAAGATGCTCCTTTTTGTGGGTAGGCTAAATGTAGGGAAGTGCGACCAATGGGAGCTTCCATCTCTGTCCCAGGAGCTGTGCAAAAACAGTGGCAAGCCCCTGGAATGTGCAATAGCTATTGTTTTCCCCTTTTAGATGGCACTGTTGCCACAGAGCATCAAATTAACAAGATTAGAAAACATGCCAAAATCTGAAAGTACACAGCAAGTGAAAATCGAAGAAAAACCTCATCTTGAGGTGAAGCAGCAATTGAAGCAACAGCTGGTGAAGATCAAGGAGCATTTACTCCTAACCACAGAGGGGCTGAGATGAGTCTGCCATGTACCAGCCATGATGCTTTTTTGCTCTACTCCCCAACTGAACCATCTTAATGCCCTGCTGCTTTTATTAACGAATGAGTTGGGGCCCAAATTATGACTGGCTAGTAAAAAAACAGATGTAATTCTCCTCCCAAAATAAGTGCCTATAAACTTTAATGTATACTGCTGGGCTGTGCAGAGCTCAGAGAAAGCTTTCCTCATGCTTTCCTCAAGTTGTCTGAGGAAGATGTGTATTGGGGGGACGTTGTTTGGCCAGGGTGGCTGTGTCTGACGTGCATAAAAATCTGCCCCACAACCCCAGATTCCTTTGTAATGCCCTATTATTCTCTTTCATGACTCCTACCAAGAAAGCTTTGAAGAACAGATTCTCTGTATGTTTTCAAGGGACCCAGAATTGGGGTAGCTAGCCCTCTTCTGTCTAATACTGCTCCAGTCGCATGTGTTTCTGAATTGTTTATCTGGCATGTGCTTAAGTCAGAATTTGGCACATTGGTTAGATACAGATGGAAAAAACTACAGTAAAGACAGTTCCTAATCAAATAATGTAACAAAATGCTAGGCAATTGCTCCTCTTGGAGACATAAGAAAGATGTTTACTACCAGATCATTGTGTTCTGCAAACTGTATTGTAAAATCTGCTACTGCCACCATCAGGAGGACATCAAAATATAAAATGCTGTTGGTCACATGGTTTTTCACTATGGACTAGAAAGTACATCACACAATATATTCAATAAAAAACATGCCATATGATGTGAATGTTTTTGAACATACATGATAATATGAGTTGAGCTCTTCTTGTGTTGGGAGGGAGTCTCTACTGTCAGGCATCCATAAGAGAAATCATAGATAATTTGCAGTAATTTGGGCCCTGTAGCAATAATTATTTGCAGAACACATATGCTACATCAAAGGAGCCAAATGAAATAACTAGTATTCCCAGTTTTCAAAAATACAAATTAAAAGCACAGGGAGCAGTGAAATTGCAGTGACGCTAAAAAATATTCAGCATGTGCCACAATATAAATTGAATGTCTACTTGAATATCCTTCTACAAATTCTTGTGCACCTTTTATCTACAGGCTAGCTAGCTAGATTTAAAAGCCTGGCCTCCCTTTGGCTACCGCAGTTTGCAAGCGCCCCTGAAATGATGTGTGAGCAATTGACATCAGAGGTCTAACTATCTGATATGGAGGCACAGTCAAAAAGTAAGATGTTGAATCACTAAGCTAGCATTTAATTTAAGGAATTTAATAATAAAGACATGCCCCAGTGGTTTATAATTACACTGCTCTACAGCCAAAATGCTTCTGAAATAAATGTAGTCAAACTTTACTAATTCTGGGTCACTGAGAACAAAAACGATGCTTAAAATTGTTGATTGGCTCTAGTTTTCAAGATATGCTACTGGGTCAGTATATACGACCCTTGACTTGGCAATGGCGGAGGATAAGTGAGTTATAAAGGGAAGGGATCTCAATTTAAACCAGAAATGACTAAAATACATCTTTGACTGGATCTATGAATAAATCTATGACTGGGTTTGGACAGTACTTGCTTTTTAAGCAAAACAATGAATGATGCAATCTGAAGCTGGTATTGCGTCATACATGATATGAATTGCATCATGTTATTCCTAGAAGTCATGGATGATGCAATCATAACGAAGCTTACAGCACTCTGCTGAACAAATTGCCCTATATCAGCTCTAGAAATCATACAGTGTCGTGCTCTCTTATTTGTCAGTGTTTGATTTTGCAAAGGGAAACATTTCTGTTTAGCCAAAGTGAGCAGAGATGCCTCGTACTTGTGTGAACAGTGCAGATAACTTCTGCTATGTTTGTGGTGAAGTGACTTTTGCATCACAAAAGCGCAGTATACCCACTATGGTTAAGAAAGCCTATCACCTTTATTTTGGCTGCAAAATTGGAGATCAGGACAAGAAGTGGGCCCCACACATATGCTGCAACACTTGTGCAACAAATCTTCGCCAGTGGTTGAACAGGAAAAGGAAATCTATGCCTTTTGCAGTGCCAATGATTTGGAGAGAGCCAACAGATCATTGTTACTTCTGCATGGTGCCTCCAGTTGGGAAAGGTGTGTCAAAGAAGAAAAAGTGGACTGTGCATTATCCAAACATTCCATCAGCTATACGCCCAGTACCCCACGGAGAAGGACTGCCGGTTCCTGATGCACCAGAATCATTCTCACTTGAGTCAGACGAGGAAGAGGAAGAGGATGAAACTTCTGGTCCTGAACCATCAATGTCACAGGACCCACATTTTCTCCCATCCTCCTCCTCTGAACCACACCTCAGAACACAAGGTGAACTGAATGACCTTGTCAGGGATTTGGAACTACCCAAGGGTAAGGCAGAGCTGTTGGGCTCCAGACTACAGCAGTGGAATCTCCTGGCAGGTGATGTTAGGGTTTCCATGTTCCATGACCGTCAAAAGGATCTTGTCCCATTCTTCTTCATGGAAGGTGATCTTGTAGCCTGCAACAACATCGATGGTGTGATGGCAGCCCTCAACATTGTTCATGATCCAGATGAGTGGAGACTGTTCATTGATTCATCGAAGATGAGTCTTAAAGCTGTTTTACTGCATAATGGCAATGTTTTGCCATCAATTCCAGTTGGTCATGCAGTCTATATGAAGGAAACCTATGACAACATGAAACAACTTTTGAGGTGCATAAACTATGACCAACATCAGTGGCAGCTTTGTGGCAATTTGAAGGTTGTTGCTCTCTTGCTTGGTCTGCAGACTGGATACACAAAGTACTGCTGTTTTCTCTGCGAATGGGATAATCATGCAAGAGATTCCCACTACATCAAGAAAGATTGGCCACTCCGACAGTCATTGGAGCCTGTGAGGAAAAGTGTTCAGCATCCACCACTTGTTGAATCAAGGAAGATTTTGTTACCACCCTTACACATCAAGCTGGGTCTGATGAAGAACTTTGTCAAGGCCATTGACAAAACACAAGCAGCTTTCAAGTACCTCTGTGGAAAATTTCCAAGGTTAAGTGAAGCTAAGATAAAGGAAGGTGTCTTTGTTGGTCCTCAGATTCATGAACTTCTTCGAGATGATGCATTTGACCATGCACTGCGTGGCAAGGAAAAGACGGCATGGAAAGCCTTCCAGTTAGTGGCAATAAATATTCTCGGAAACAACAAGGCAGACAACTACAGGTTGTTGGTGGAAAACCTCCTCAAAGCATACAAAAGCCTTGGTTGCAACATGTCACTAAAGATACATTTTTTGCACTCTCATCTAGATTTTTTTCCACCAAACTGCGGAGCAGTGAGCAACGAGCACAGCAAGCGATTTCACCAGGACATAGCAACAATGGAGAAACGCTATCAGGGCAAATGGAGCCCATCAATGCTTGCAGACTATTGCTGGACAGTGACAAGAGATGCTCCATTTAATGAATACAAGAGACAAGCCAAGAAGCGCCGAGTAGACACTGAATAGGACTAAACTATGAACATAATACTTGTTTGCCTTTTGTTTCATAATAAATTTTATTTATATAACCCTTTTGCTGATTTTTAAAGTATTACATAAACAGGACAGGTGAAATATTATCATGTAAAGCAACCATAAACACATGAAAAGACCTAGGTTTACAATTTATGATTAAAACTCTACTATCTACACAATATACATAGACATAAAATGTAAAAACTGAAATATCTTAGAAACAGTAGCCAATCAGTTGTTTTAATTGTCATATTTGAATTCAGCACATCAAAATACATAATAAATAGCACATTTTATCTCTGAAGCAGACGACTTCTCAAAAATTGTAGACCAGTGTTAGAAGTCACCAAGGGTTAACTTCCCTGTGTCTGACAGGGTAGAATCTGCCCTGCTTCTGTTTAAAACTATGGATTATTTTATTCACTAATTCATTATGTGCCTATTCTTATAAAACATAGGTTTCATGTTACAGATTAAAATGCTATAAGATATTAAATCAAACCATCCCCAATAGTCAAGGTAAGCAGTCCTCTTTTCTATATCCCTATCTATCTACCTACCATGAGGCTGTTCAAAAGAGTTGCTTAGCTGTGGCCGCCATGGCAAAGGGGACCAAATTTTCAGTGGCTAGCTGGGCATGGCAAATTTAAGACACACTAGTAAGAGGTGGGATCCACAAAGGGATTTAGGAGTTGCAAATCTGAGCATCACAGAGCCTAACTTCCAGTCCCCTAGAAAATCACAGGAACAATTCTGAGATCCACACCTAGGTTCCCTATACAATGAATGGTGAGAGATAGGGGAAATGTGTTCCACAAAACCAGCACACGAAGTGGGGAGCTGCCTACGCTAGCCAATGGGAGATGCCAACAAGGGGCAGGGTGTGCTTAATCCAGCCATATAGTTGGATCTATAGATTATAGATATATTGATTACTTAAGAATCCCCAGTTATCACTTTGAGGGTTGACAGGTTCTTGTCCCAAGATCAGGCCCAGTATTATTTAAATTATTATATAGTTGGGAACCCCAATATGCTCCGTTGCAACACTCACACTATAGGAGCTCTTCTATCTTTACAAATAGTTTAACCACACATTTAGCATGGTCACAAACATCCCAACTCAGAAAGGTAGATAGTGTGACACCGTGACACCCCAATATTCACCACTGTCATGTTATTAGGATATGTTTTGTACAAAGTAGGTCTTAAGAGGTATCATTCTAAAAGTCTTTATCTGTTGAACATTAATAGCTCATGGGATTGTATGTGCTATCGGTGTGTGTGAAGTTATGAAGTTTGGCTATGTATGTGTTACTGAAACTTGTTGTGAGGTTGAAAACACCCACAAGCAGCCTTTCAGGTACAACAGTAAAAAGGCCAAACAATGTTCATGGCTTATTGAGGAAATGCACACAAGCACAAGGATTACCCCAGGAACTGTGTACAATAGAAACCTCTCAGAGATAGCACTACACAATGGGAACTGTTTGACCCAGGTCATAGCAAAAGAGCTTTCCAGCAAGTGGGAAGAAGATGTAAAAGGGGGACAATGACATCATGATGGTACCTCACTCTCCCTACAACAATACACCTGGAAACACCTGAGGGGCAAGGACTGAACTGTGAGAAGTGATGGTCCCAGGCTAGAGGGATTCTTAGCCTGTGTATGAAAACCTGGGAAAGCCAAGGCAACTTGTGCCTTAAGAATCTGCCAGCCTGTTTATCACTCAGGGTGAGAATTTGCTAATTTATATCCTACCTATCTAGTGTGTTAAGCTCAGTTTGCAGTTTTGTTTATTTACTAAGGTAATCTGCTTTGATCTGTTTGCTATCTCTTATAATCACTTATCTATCTTTTGTAGTTAATAAACTTGTTTTGTTTTGTCTAAAACCAGTGTGTGTAAATTATAACTTGGGGCAGAAAGCTGTTGCATATCTCTCTCCATATTAAGGGAAGGGGCGAATTTTATGAGCTTACGCTGTACAGTTCTCTGTGCAGCGTGCAAGATGGTATAATTTAGGGTTTACACTCCGGAAGGGGGTGTGCACTTAAGTATTGGGCAGTTCCTTAACTGAGCCTTCCCATGCAGAGCTGATCTCAGCATCTGTGTGTATAGCTGCAGCTGGGTGTGTCCCTACCTGTATGTGTGCTGGTTACGTGCAGTCTGAAGCCTGAGGGAAGACTTGGCTGGCTTGCCTCAGCAATACGGTGTAAAGGGAGACAAGGCTGGTGGGTTAGGCTTGCTCAGTGGTACCCCAGTTCCAACTGGCACCCTGGGGGGGAACCCATCATAGGTAGTACAAAATGTGCATCTGAACATCTATATACTCACACCATCCCTTGTAGAACAACCTGAAATGTTAGCCATCATGTTCCTCATCACCATTACCTTCTCCCTCATCACCAGTGGCCATCATTCTAGCACCTCCCAAGGACTACATCTCCTTCTCCCCCCCTCTAGGCTGGGATGCAACTTTTATAATATGTTCCATTGAGCTACTATGTTTGATGCATATTCAGTAGGGGATTTCCCCCTTTTCCTTATTTGTATTTCCTCACCTTACTAATGTTGGAGTGTCTTCTGTAGGTTAGTATATCAATGATCTCAACTTATTATCATATACATCCAGCTCATGAGCCGCATGTGGCTCTTTTACAGTTCAAGTGCGGTTCACAGAGCTCCCTACACTCTCCCCGCTCCATTCTCCGCCTACCAGACTGTGTATGTGTGGGGGGAGCTCAAGTCTTCTGCCCTGCAGCAGGGTGGTGGGCTAGGGGCTTCTGACTGGTGCCTGCTGGAGGAGGGCACAATTTAAAGGTTTGCCCCACCAACAGCTTGAGTCATGCCCCCCCCTTGCCCTTAGTGGCCCTTGCCTGCAGCTCCCAGCTCTTAGCTCCATGTAGAGAGGCAGTGGCAAACAGCTGGGAGCTGCAGGGAGGGGGCCACTGCTTTAGCGCCGCAAGGAGAGGCAAAAGCAAAAGCAGCGGCTCTCCATGCAGCTCCAGGCTCTTTGCCCTTGCCTCTCCCCATGCCGCAGCTCCCAGCTTGCTGGCTCCAGCAGCTGCTGTGCAGGGAGGAGGTCCCGGCACCATCATATGGCCAAGCGGGCCCAGCAAACCCTGGCAAAAATCTGGGGGTGGACCTATGACCCCATGTGACCCCCACCCAGTGGGGTGAAGAGTCTCAGTGCTTCAGCCACACGGGGTGCGACTGCCAGGGCTTTGGGCTTCAGCCCCGGCAGGCACGTCCCAGCTCTTGAACTTTTGAAGATTGTCGTGTGAGGCTCAGAGGGTCAGTAAGTTTGGCCACCTAACTATACGTCAAGCCCTTTTGTGGTTAGGTATTGCGGATGTAGCTCATGTACTTGTTTATATACATCAATTCATTGCCATGACACTCTTGTGATTGGGCATGTAGCTGTGGTCAGAACTTCCCTTTAAACACTCTATTTTCAGTTCTCCAATACTTAGGGTTTCCGTTGTCTGTTTATCTGTTCAATGGTTATAGGTAGAGCCCTGCACGGATATACAAATGTGTACCGCATCTGATCTGCTATCTGCAAAAATTATCTGCGGATGTGGATATCCGCAGATATCTGTGGATTTGCAGGGCTCTACACTGGTGGCCGGGCTGAGGCTCCGAGGCATCCCCCCACTGGAGCCCGGTCGGGGAGAGCCATGGGCAGCTGTGGGGAGCCCGCATGGAGTCACGGACTCTCCACCTGCCCTCGGCCAGGCTGCTCTCACCCTCCCCACCCCCCTGCACTGTGGGCAGGTGGAGGGTCCGCCGTGGCTCCCCACAGCTGCCCACCCAGCTCTTACCGTGGCCAGGCTGTAGCTCCCAGCCACCTCCCTACCCAGCCAGAGCCAGATCGCGGAGAGCCATGCTGGCAGCTGTGGGGGGCCCCAGAGAACCCTCCACCTGCCCTGGGCAGGGGGCCCAAGGAGCCCCTACCCAGTGTCCCTGCCCCCCTGCCCAGAGTTCCTGCTCCCCAGCCTCCCACCAAATGTCCCAGTCCCTCTGCCCAGTGTCCCTGCCCCCCAGCCCCTACACCCAGGGCAGTTGGAGGGACCCAGACTCCCCACAGCTGCCAGCTCCCCAACCCGGCTCCGGAGGAGGGGGTAGCTCAGAGCCACAGCCTAGCCATGGTAAGATCTGGGCGGGCAGCTGTAGGAGCCTCGGTGGACCCTCCACTTGCCCTAGGTGTGGGGCCCAAGCAGCACCCCGCCCCCACCCAGTGTCCCTGCCCCTCAGGCCATGTGGAGAATCTGTCCTATGGTTCTTCACAGCTGGCCACCCGGCTCTTACTGTCAGAGCCCTGCGCAGATACAAATTTGTATCCACATCCGCACTGCTATCCGCAGAAATGGTCCACAGATGCAGATATCCATGGCTGTAAAGCAGATACCTGTGGATTTGCAGGGCTCTAGTTATAGGCTCAAGCATTATGCTAACTTGCTGCAGCTAATGTCTTACTGGCTTATTATTAATGTCTTATAGGCCTGTGGCTGTGGGTTCCTTGCATTCAGGGCCGGCTCCAGGCACCAGCACAGCAAGCAGGTGCTTGGGACAGCCAACGGAAAAGGGCGGCACGTCCAGCTGTTCGGCAGCGGGTACCTCAGTCCCTCTTGGAGGGGAGGACATGCTGCTGAATTGCCGCCGAAGAATGAAGTGGTGGTGGTAGAAGGGTTTTTTTTGGCCACTTGTGGCGGCAAAAACGCTCGAGCCGGCCCTGCTTGCATTGCTGCTGAATATAATGCAAAGCAGTGAATATAATGAAGGCACACTAGCCTACTGGGCTACTGCCCCTCTTTCCAAGATAGGTGCTTAAGTCTGGGCTGCAAGGAGGCAACTATCTCTGCTGAGAGATCTGCAAACAGGAACCAGCAGCCTGGAGTCAGGGGGCTCAGACATCTCTTGAAGGAATAAGTTAAGTGCCTGCCTCATCACACAAAACAGTGGGAAAAGGTGGAAGAGCCCATCTTATACCTTTCAGCCCAACGGTTAGAGCGCTCACCCACCTGGCCCTGTACCTGAGGGCTGCCACCTTGACTCTGGTCACTAGGCCTCGCTGCCCTGAACTCAAGGGCAGCTGTATTGACTCTGATCTTTGGACCTCAGTGTGGTGAGGCCCAAGACAATCGGGTAAACAGTAACTGCAGTGTCTGCACACCCACTATTCTTTCCTCTCCCACACCTGCCCCCTCCCCCCAGACAGGAGAGCAGGTGTGCATACACCACAATACCATACCATTTTTGTACAAGATCTGGTAATCTGGATGCCTGCTTCATATCAATGACAGGCAATATATTTTCTTTATCTTGTAATAGCCATAATTACTGTGCTACTAAACATTTTTTTCCTTATATTCCCACTATAGGTGTCATAGTTCACAACAAGGCTAGATGTTCTCTAAGTAGGGATTCCTTCTGGGACCTTATCTACTCAGGATTATGTCAGGGTGGCTTCTCAGACCTCATCCACTTGGTTCTCAAGAACTCAGCTCAACTTCAGACTGGTCACTGAGGTTTCTGTATTGGCACACAATCAAACTACACTTGAGTTGATCCTAGGGGTTGGGAACAGGGCACACCACACCTCCAAAATTACACAGCAAACATCTTCCTTTATATACATTTACATATTACATTGCATTTACTATACATTGCATCACACGTTTTGGGATTGGCTTGTCCATGCATGATTTACTCTTTACATTATCTTGTGTTCCAGGCTTATCTTATCAGTTGTTATCTTGTCCCCCTTTATTTTAGCTAGTACACTCATTCTGTTTCCAGCCTGCTGGCTTGCCTCAGTGTAATCCATTTAACTCCCTGATCCTGTCTCCCAAGAAATGAGGCCTCACCCATGTCCAATTATTCTTGTCAAACCAAGCCTACAGTAGATAGCTAATCTAATCCAATACATGCAGCTAATTTTTCTAGGGTTTGAAAGATTAATCACACAGAAATTCTGCAGAAGGAAGTTTGCAGGTAACAAATTGAGCTATTAGGAAACTGGTGAAATTAGCCAGCTTCAGTTCACATTGGTTTCTACAAGCTTCCATTATTTGTGCTTCCAGCCTCTGGATATGAAATTCTCTAATACAATGAAAATTGCACTAAGGATCACTAGCCAGCCCCCTCTTCCAGCCTCTGGAATATTTTTCCCCAATTCAACTTCTTGGTTCATTCAAACCCAATACGCTGGGGACTCTAGAGTGGCTTATGTGGTGCCTAGCCCTTCTGTTAGACCTTTGCATGGGAGGAAATTGCACCCTTCCGTTCCTACCAGGTGTATAAGTGGCACTATTCAGAAGGAGAGGAGACTGTGCCCCAGAGTTATCAATTAAAAATGGGTAACCATTGTGGGGACAAGCAAATGCCATTTGCCTGGCAGAAACAATCTTTAAATGAAAAGGCTAAAATTGGACTTGAAACTCTGGGAATATTTTAAAACGCTCATGTAAAAGGGGGCTGGCTAGTGATCCTTAGTGCAATTTTCATTGTATTCGAGAATTTCATATCCAGCACTCTTTATGTTGCAAACTTTGGAACAATGGATGAAACATGTAAATCAGAGCAGGTCTGTGTAGCTCTGGCAACCTTGTTCTGTAGCCCTTTATCAAAATCCAAGACGTAGCAAATTCTTCCCAGAATCTCATATCACAGATTCATTAGCAGCTGAGGGCAAAGTTCACCTCAGTGCAGAGTACCAGCTCATGGCCTAGCACCATGAAAGGGCTACTGATCATGGATGTAAATGGTGCATGGGGATTCTACAGAAAGGGGAATATCACATTGTAAACTCTGCAAAAGTGGCATTTCCCTGATTCTCTATACATAGTGGTCTGGCAGACTGAGTCCCCAAATCCTGACAGAGTGACTTGCCCATTAACAGATGCAATAACAATATTTCTTGAAAGATAACTTGGAAATATTGCTTCTCCTCTCACTAATATTAGTATTTACTCTGCAACATAAATGTGCAGAAAAGGACATGACCAATGCCACAAAATATTTAGCAGATTAAATATTTAAATCTTCTATGCTGACTGGCTGGAAAGCAGCTTGTGATATTGACCATCATTCAGGGGTGAAAGTGGGCCAGTACGGCGTACTGGTAAGAAGTGGCCGCCGGTACCAGCCCATATGCAGCCAACGTTAACGTCGCTGCCCCTTTTGCCCCTGTCCCCACCCGGCGGTCCTGCTGGTAGGGACCCTACTGGCAGGGCCGCTTATGGCGGGGAGTGGGGGGGCAGGGTAAAAGAGGCAGCTGTCCCGGGCCCCAACAATTTAAAAGGCCCCAGAGCTCCCGGCCGCTGCTACCGCAGCAGGCCCTTTTAAATCGCTGCCGGAGCCCCAGGCAGCGCAGACCAGGCAGCGCGGATGGGCTGACTGGGGGAGGCTGACCCCCAGTCCTCCCCCCGAGCTGGGCCATACCGGTAAGTCTTCTGTGTTACTTTCACCCCTGCCATCATTACACCAAAAAAATAAGGATCTTTTAGCTTTGAAAAGCCACCCAAAAGTGGCAAAAAATCATAAGTACTGATTTAGATCAATGAGCTGGTTTCATTGATGTTGGCACTCAGTTCAAGCTTTCAGGAATTTCAGGTGTAGTTTGACTCTTCAAAACAGGTTAATTGATTGCCATGACTACTGTAATGACTGGGAGAGTGAGGAACCTTAAGGAACAGTACCTTTCTCCTGGCATGTCTTCTTCTTTCCTACCTCCCAATCGCCTGTCTTGCATATTTTGAATGCCTTTGGCCAACACCAGTGTTCTATTAGAAAACTATGTGAACCCCTGTTTAACATTTTGATACCCAACTAAAGGGAAAATTGGAATGATTGAACTGTCTTGGATGTTCGCCTACTTGGATTATTGTTTGTATTACAGAAGCACTTGCCCCTCTCCACGCGTGCTAAGGTGCCGCATGGCTCCCGGAAGCAGTGCCATGTCCCCCCTCTGGCTCTTACATGTAGGAGCAGCCAGGGGGCTCCGCACGCTTCCCTGCCCCAAGGGTGGCCCCCGCAGCCCCCATTGGCCAGGAACCGTGGCCAATGGGAGCTGCAGGGGTGGTGCCTGCGGATGGGGCAGTGCGCAGAGCAACCTGGCTATGCCTCTGTGTAGGAGCCAGAGGGGGGACATGCCGCTGCTTCACGGAGCTGCTTGAGGTAAGTGCTGCCTGGAGCCTGCACCTTTGACCCCCTCCTGCGCCCAAACCCCCTGCCCCATCCCCGATACCCCTCCCACCCTCCAAACCCCTTGGTCCCAGCCCGGAGCACCCTCCTGCACCCCCAACCCCTCATCCCCAGAGCCCGCAACCCCAGCCAGAGCCCTCACCCCCTCCCACACCCCAACCCCCCAATTTTGTGAGCATTCATGGCCCGCCATACAATTTCCATACCCAGATGTGGCCCTCGGGCCAAAAAGTTTGCCCACCCCTGATTTAGGGTATGTCTACACTGGAATAAAAGACCCACACCACAACCACAACTGGCATTGGTCAGCTGACTTGGGCTCACGGGACTCAGGCTGCAGGGCTAAAAATTGCTATGTAGACATTCGAGCTTAGACTTGAGACCTGAGTTCTGGGAATGTCCCCCCTCATAAAGTCCCATAGTTTGGGCTCCAGCCCAAGCCTGAACAGCTACACAGCAATTTTACAGCCCTGCAACCGGGCCAGCTGCAGGTGTTTAATTGCTGTGTAGACGTAGCTTTAGTGTGTCTACACAGCCTGTGGCAGTGAGCCTCCTGTCCAGGCCAACAGACTCAGGCTCGTGGGGCTCATGCTCTAAAAGTAGCTGTGGATACAAAGCTTTGAAGTTGTGGTTCAGGCTCTGAAGCCTCCAGGGGTGGGCTTCAACGCTGCAACTTCAAAGCACTGTCTACACAGCTAGCACAAGCCCCACTGACCTGTGTCTGTTGACACAGTGATGTGAGCTGTGTTTTTCCCAAAAGGTGACATTCAACCCATTGAGCAGTGATATTCATTTTTCCTTTGGAATTCATCAAATTGAACCCTCGACTACACAGTTGGGTATTGCTTTTCATCAGTAGGGTTACTCTGCGATTCAGCAGACCTGTCGCCATCTTCAGGTTGCAGATTTGGCCTGTCTATGGCTTTGTGCGGTGTTGGTGACTAATTTGTCATTTTTCTTTTTTAGAGGTCCTACTTTCTCCACATCCATCCTCTGCTTTACGCTGGAACATTATTAACATTTGTTGCACTGACATTGTTATCAACCCTTATTAACCCAACAACCACTTAATAAAAACCTAACTAGCTAGCTAAATTTGGTTTCTCAATTTGACTGTCTTCAATTTCACTATCTGCCCAGATTTGTTATTTTTGTGCCATGCAGCAGCAGCAGATGACTGAAGTTTAGTTTTGTAGGCTTAGAGTGACATTTGTTGCAGAGCTACCTAGTGGAAATGCAGTTGCTTTACCTTTCTGGAGGAAGGCTGAGAGTTCGAGTTCCCTGGGATTATTAATTTAGTTCTCGGATTAGGTTTGTAGCAGTGATGGAATAAACTGCAGGCTTAAGTCAAGTCTTTGGTTGCTTCCAAATCATTAGAAAGTACTCAGTCCCTTGGTTAGAATGCTCCCATTAGTATATGTTCATAGTCCAGAGGCTGGAGCAGGAAAGCACCCGGAGCAGGATAGAGGCAAAATGGAGATGTTTCTAGGCCAGGGCCTTTTAGCTTCTGCCAAGTGAAGGGAAATATGTTCTCATTGTGAAAGATGGTATTTGGAGTCACATGGGCAAGTTACATGTCCATCACCTCCACCCATATTCTAGTTAGAATGTTTATAGGAAAAAATCCATTAAGTGTAGACAGGCGTTTTCCAGGGTCCATTGTGAGCTAAGTGTTCCTTAATGGGCCATTCAACTTGATTTGACCCTTCATGTGCTGGCTAAATACCTTGTGGGCATTACCACAGGAGCATAACTAATATTCATAGCTTCAGCTACCAAGATGAATATACATAGAAATAGCATAATCGTAAGTACCAGCTATTTCACCTACAAGACTGTTCCCAAAAGAGATTCTGAAAAATCACACCACGTACCTGAAACCCTATGTGCCAGCACCATGCCCCACTGGAGTTTTGTTATCTGTTATGTAACAAAAGAGATGGAGCCAGTGACATGACTCTGTTTAGCCTAAAAGGGCAAGGTTAATTTTTAATTGTTCAGGTGTGTAGTGGGGCATGACTCACCACCGCAGCACCTCCTGCTGGTATTTCAGGGAATTAGCTTTTCCAGCCTCCAGAGCGCCCTCTGCAGGCTGATGCCCTGCTTGCCGCTGGACCCTGGTGCCCCTTACTCTGGGGTTCTGCCCCCAGGTAGTACCCCCACACTCTGGGTCTCCCCTCCCTGGGACACCCCCAACCCTCTATCCCCACCTTGCCTCAGTCTATGGCTACTGCCAGTAAGCATCTAGCCCCCATTCCCTGGGGCAGACTGCAGTGTAAAAGCCACTCATCATTGGCAAGGAGTTTTTTGGACCTACTGCCTTTGCCTAACCCCCAGTCTGCAACTCTGCAGCCCCAGTGCCTTCTTTAGGCCCTGATCAAGGCCTGCAGCCTGGGGAATTGCCAGGCTGGAGCTCCCCAGCCCCTCTTGCCTTTCCCCAGCCCTGCTCTGTGTCCTGCACCCTTAGTTCCCAGGCAGCTAGGTCCTTCTCCCTCTGAAGCTGAAGAGAGACTCTAACCCAGCTCCTCCCTGAGCCCTTATAACAGGGCCAGGTGTGGTCTGATTGGGGCATGGCCCAGCTGTGGCTGCTTCCCCAATCAGCCTATTCTTACTGGCTCTCAGCCCCAGCCCTTCCCAAGGGCTGGCTTTTAACCCTTTCAGGGCAGGAGCGGGGTAACCACCCCGCTACAAGGTGCAACTGCGCCTTTAGTCAGTGAGGGCATATTAGCTGGCACACATTCAGGTTAATGGGCTTCAGTGTTCCTTTGCAGTTAACTTTTTAATGTTCATAAACCTGGTATGTGCTGAGGTGGTTAAAAGCATAACACAGGTTTTTAGGTTTGCAAACCTGTGAACCTCTGCCTCTTTGAGATTTTATTATTATTATTTTACTTATTGCTGGTCATAATGTGGGCGGGTATCCTCTCCATCCTCTGCTCATGAGGTTATGTATGTGTCTTGTAGCACTCTTCTGAACACCAGTTGGAAGGATTTTTTTTTCAGTAAGTGTGGACTGATTCTTTTCTTTTAGAAGGCATGTAATTTTTTCAGGTACACACTGATTAGGGTGACCAGACAGCAAATGTGAAAAATCGGGACAGGGGTAGAGGGGTAATAGGAGCCTATATAGGAAAAAGACCCAAAAATCAGGACTGTCCCTATAAAATCAGGACATCTGGTCACCCTAACACTGATTAACACAGAAAACAATTGGGGCTGTTAAACTTTCTTCAAATTCCATAGAAAATTAAGTTCAACTATATTTTCCAGTACAGTGATGAAATGGGTGTTTGTATATACAAACATCAACATGCTTAACTACTCACTTCCCCCCAAATATGTAGTATTTCAGTCTGTTTATATGGAAGTTGGGTGAGGAGCCATTTCAGCATATATATTTAAAAGACAAATTTTAAGTAGACCTGTATCTTAAATTGCATTATGGTATTGTACCCAAACATTGCATTTCATTCAACTTCCTTTATAGAAATAGACTCCTGAAACGCTTACCACAAAAGTGGTCCGCAGTCATGCAAATAGTCCCATTGTCTTCAACGGGATTGATTAAATGATTAAGGGGATTAGGTTCCAAGTTTGTAAATTGTTCTGGATGAAACTGACAATGCCTGAGCTGTCAGATCAGAAGAAGCGTCATTCAAATAAAGGTGGGCAGACATGTGATAAGTCTTAGCTCAGTTGCTAAGATGAGGAACATATTTTCAGCAAAGTTCTTAGCAGGTTCCATTTCTGAGGCAATTGGTTTAAGGCCAGCAGTGTCCAGCATTATAATCTTCACTTATAGTTCTCTCACCAACAAACCTGGAAAATGAGGCATTTGTATTCTTTGTTATGTTGCTCAGTTCCAGTTAACAAAATGCATGTTAGACTAGCTTGGCTGCAAAAAAGAATTCTATGTTTTTACACTGGGGACACCACTGATTCCTGTCAAATCCCTCAGAAGTTTTGATCCTGCACCATGCAGAGTGTGAATAAACACAAAGTAAAATGGGGTGAGGTGGACAGAAAATGCAGGTGAGGCCAAGCTGGCATTAACAGCAGCACACACTGATGCCGCCATGTTACCCTGCTGAATAGACAATTTCCTTTGCATGATAAGTAAGCTTGGAAGGATTAGACTTTTTGTCTGTAGATGTTCATTCCACCATACAAACACAAACAGACAAAACCATATTTATATCAATAAAATATTACAGTTAGGCAAAGAAAGAAAAATGTTGCTTGAGAACTTAGTTTGATTTAAGGAGATTTATTCTGTATATTTTGATATGTGATCTTGACAATTTGTTTTTTAATGATCACAAAGCTTTAACTTTTTGAATTCAGCATCTACTGTCATTACATAATTAAACATTTAAAAAGTGAAGCTATACTTTTGTAACTGCATGAAGGAGTAAGATAAAGACCAGCCCTTCTCACCCTTGTTATCTGAAGAAACATATCCCATTTTATTTTATTTTAAAAACCCCCCAGCATTGGTCACTGATGAGTGAGATGAAAAACACAGTAACATAAAAAGAAGACCTGTCTTTAAAATCTAGTGGATGTTTTGTAGAGCTTTAGTGAAACAAAAATGTTTAAGAAACACTACCCATTCCTTTCAAAAATAGCATTAGCTTATTTTTAAAGTAATGACTACAGAAATTCTTAACCTAACAAAAACTGTTCTTCTTATGCACTGTAAAGAAAGCTTTACATGCCAGCGTATACTATGAAAATCCTCAATTGAGGAGGCTTCCAATAAAATTTTACTTAAAACACAGTGGGAAATGTCACTATAGATAACCCATATGTAAATATGTGTTTCAATTAAAAACATCAAGCTTAAAAAGACAAAAGCCATATGTCAGCATGAATGATTGTGTAACTACTAAGGAGAGAAATGAGCATGTGGCATATTTCAATCAGCACGTTTCCCCACATTCCCTTTTGCTTTTTAAAATATTGCTAACTTTCGCAGTGAAAGAATTTTTCATCACAGGATTAAAACTAAATAAAATGAGTATTGAAATAAAGTGATTAAAAGCTGTATTGTCAAATTTTAAAAATAATGTAAGCATGCTTTGACATCTGAAAGAAATTCTAAGAGCAGGAAATAGATTAAGCTCACTTAATTTCCATAACTAAATAATTATCATCCCTGTGACCCAACTTAGATAAAGATTTTTTTAGTAAATTTTTTTTTGTCAAAATGACTTGCATAGTAAGAAAAAAAATGCTGTAAAAATAGTTTGCAAGAATGTAAACTGTGAAGAAATAAGTTCCTGGAGAAAAATATTATACAAAATCCTCATGTAAACCAGTGTTTTACAATTAAAGATAAAAATCAAAAGACATGTCATAGCTTTCTAAATGTTTAAAGGGTAGCACTAGTTTGCTTTTTAGAGTTTTGCCTAAGTGAATTGACCAGAACACAAGGAAAGGTAATCAAACAAAAACTGCTCTAAAGACTAAACATTTGTAAAGAAAACTTTAAAAATTAGGGTACAGTATAAAATCCACAATTGATAATAAAATATAATATATGGAGATATACCTATCTCATAGAACTGGAAGGGACCCCAAAAGGTCATCAAGTCCAGCCCCCTGCCTTCACTAGCAGGACTAAGTACTGATTTTGCCCCAGATCTCTAAGTGGCCCCCTCAAGGACTGAATTTTTTTACAATTAAAAAAAATATATAGGACAAAAGCCATAGCTTTGTGATCACACAAAATTCAGAGATAAGGCTATAGCCTATGACTCCGTTATCTGAAGTAACTGCCCCACCATACCTACCCACTCCCTGCTTCTCCTTTTTATAATTTAAAACTGTCATCTGTTCATGTTCTTTTGCTAAACTTAGAGTTTATAATCATATCAAAGTTTTAAAAGAAACTTTAAAAGGTTTAACATGTAAAAGAAGATGGGGGGATAAGAGCGCTGTCCTGGATTTTAGGGGAATATTGATAACTGTCTGAAATGTAGGTAGCCATTCTTTGTTTGTTACCATGCTTTAGCATGGGCAAGCGGTTGTCATACAGAAGCACTTCCTCACTTTGTAAGGCTTTATTTCCTCCATTCCATGGACTATCAGAAATAAATAAGACTAGGAGAAACACTGAAGGATTACTTTTTGTGAGGGTCCTAGGGCAACACACATACCACCTTCCCTCATAAACTAAGTGGTATAGGACAGGCTCAAAGCTTTATTTCCAGATATAAGAATGTTTACTTTGTAAACTATTGCAGTTTCCAGATCACAGATTGTTAGATTGCCACTAAAAAAAAAAAGTACATATGGTTGTGAAATCTGTTATTTTTCCATAGGATTCTCAATAGCATCCAGTTCTCGAACACTACATATCAGAAATCCAACACTTGTTACGTCTATGCAACCAGTTGGCTCAAAGTGGGGAAGTGTTTCTGTATGGCAAACGCTTGCCCATGCTAAAGCATGACAACTAACAAAGAATGGCTACCAACAAAACTGTTTCATTAAAAAAGATTTCAGTCAGATATCAATATTCCGCTAACATCTGAGGCTGATTCTCCTGGATTTTACTTACAACAGAGATAAAATCAGAAAAAAATGCTTTCAATAGTGATATCCATCAAAATTATTTAAAAAATAATAAAAATCGAATTCTGCCAAACCTAATAAGGATCACAGTTAAATCACTGTTTCCTCATACACTCCTTCTGTGCCCTCACTCTTGCATAAGAGCATATCTGTAAGAGGCATCTGACCACTGCTTAGTGCAGAGGACTATACCCAGTCTTTGACCTCTCCTGGAACCATGTCTAGTTTCCACTTTCATTTACATTCTAGTATGTGTGGACAGGCAGGGGGAAAGCCCAGTTAGTGCTGTGCCAGCTCTGTACCACCTCTAAGATGAACCAAGTAGCTCTCAAAAAGGGGTGAATTCAGCTTAAAAAAAAGTTTTAGGCCTAGGGAACCACAGATTTGGACTACTGCCTTGAGCTTAGCTAAAACATAAGCTGTTATTCCACCCTTTAGGTGTTATAACTAATGAGAAGCAGCCTCCTCAGATGTGAAGCCTCTATGGAGATGGATGTATTTCTACATATCCACTACTATACAAGTCCTATAGGACCAAAAGGGCTCCACACAATATTCCTTCTGAACAGCATGAAGTACTTATACAGCTCCTAGGATGTAGTACACATACTAGGAAATGTGATGGGCCCAATGGTGATTAAAGGGCTAAATTCTGCAAAGTGATGAGCAATGTGGCCTCAGTCCAGCACAGCACTTAAGCACCTAAGTAGTCCCACTCACTTCAGTGGGGCTTCTCATCTGTTTATAGCTAAGCATGTGGTTGAGTGCTCAGTACCTTCAGGATCCAGTCCCATACTGAGAACCAAGAGACCTACATGTTCAGAGATCTCCCAAGTACCCTTCTTTACAGGAGAGAGGCACTGAAGAACACTTCAGTGTTAGCCTCCTAGAAATGTGTTCTTAAAACATATTTTAGTTGAAGACTATGAAGCCAATAAATCCAGAGTAGACAAAGAGAACATTTTTTACCACAGTTCATTTCTTCCAAATGAAGGTTCAATCAGCTGGGGTTAATTTTAAGATGCCTGTCAATCTCTTTACTTTTCTACAAGCTCCATGCTGAAGAAAATAGCTCACTAGGTGGGTTTCTGCCATACACTGTCCACAGATGTAAATAGTATGACTGAGAAAAGAGGAACTAGATATGTGCTCATCGGAAAGATTACACCATCATGGGTTTAACTGAAAAAAATTGAGGTAAGCATAATGCTGAGTTGTCTGTCTGCACAGCACCTTGCTTAATGAGGCTCTGGCCCCTATCGACAGGCACTGTTGTAATAATAATCAAATGTGTTACCAAAAAAAAAAGCTGATGGGAAAGCTGAATAATTTAATGGAATGGAGGTGGAATTATTGTGGTTTGAAGCTAGAGGCTTTAAGAGTAGTAAGTCAGTGTAACAGTGTACCCATAGGTTACTGCTTTTTCAGAAGTGGCTAGTGATTTGGGAACTTTAATTTGTAGGTGACCAGCTTGAGACAACTTAAAATGCTGAGCACCTGCTCTCTGAAAAGTAGGCCTCTATAAGTTGTCTGAAGTTGGGGCACCTAAAAACAGAGGCATGTAAAATCACTGGTCACTCTTGAAAATTCAGGTCATGTGTACCACTAGGAAACTATGGAGCCAAAAGTTTGATTACATATGGAAAAAAATAAAGGATCAACTATAAGAAGGGACTGGAAAAGCTTCAAAAATAGAACTAAAGGAGTAAAACTCACCCTAAAACTAAGGTGGAGAATGAAAGGTGACACTTTTAATAAGCTGTTACATTTGTAAAATATCCCCAAATACTGAAACAATAGATTTGTCTCCAGAACAAATGCCGAGGGTAATTCTGAAAGATAAGCTGTGCTGGAGCAGTCAGAGAAAAAGGATACAATGAACAAATATTCTAGAGTTGCCCAAGAACAAATACATTATTGATATGATATTAATAAAAATCATACATTTCAACCCTATCTATCTAGAAAAATCAGTGACTAGACAGTTCACATACAGAGGTTAAACTGGTCTTTGGCCGCAAAAGATTGTATTTAAACATTCTAAGTAGTGGATATATCAGGGCCATCAGGGAAAGAGTGGACATCAGATCTACTCTAATGAGCTATTACGGAGACACAGCAGTATGGTTTGGAGAGGTGATTGCCCCTATAAAACGCTAATGTAAGCTGTTGCTGGAATGTTTAATACTCACTTTCACATGTGTGGTTGTTTCATTACAATGTGGGACAGATCTCTGGTTGACATAAAGTGGTATAGTTCCAGAGACTGCAGTGGAGTTACAACTTACACCAGCTCAAGATTTAGTCCTAGTGTATAAATGTGTTGGAAATAAATTTTAAATTCTTGGGATCAGATTCTGCTCTCAGCTAACTATGTGACACTTCTTAAAGTTAACGGAACATTTGAAATGTATCTCATACCAAATTTAAAACGCAGAGGCACTGTGTGGCTTTTTTCTGCTGACAACTATCTTCAGTGCAGTGGTGTTGTGAAAGTATTAGCTGCCAAAGGAAGGAAGCAGTGGTCAGATGTTAATTATGATAGGTTGACATTTTTTCATGTGGAGATGAAATTCTTCAATGCTTTCTTCCTTCTCATCTTAGGGAAAACCAGAATCTAGACTGCAGTGGGTAAGGATTAATCAGTCTATGGCAGCGATCAACCTTCATTTTTCTCAAAATACATGTTGGGAAGGCAGACAGAGTTCCTACCTGCATCTCAACTACGGGTCTTGATGTCCACCAAACATATAAGAAATCATCATGACTCCACGTAGCAAAATCAATAGACAACAGTGGATTAGATAGCTTGTTTCCTAGCTGCCAGTTCACCATTCTGATGCTTCACTTTTCTGGGGGTGTTAAGAAAGCTAGTGAATGCTAGTGTCATTCTGACAAATACCAGTGTTAAAGAACCTGAGGCAGAATATAAGGCCTGTCATATCTTTGGTCTTACTACAATAATCTTTACAACTAGTTTGTTACCCATACATTCACTTGGTTATTCAATACTATCAAACAAAAATTAGTTGTATGGACAATAATCAATTTAATAATCAATCTCAGAATGACTGCCTACAGTTATCAGCCCCAGAAACTTGTGAGGATAAGGGACGAGAAGCCATTCAAAAGAGCTACAAACTTATGTTGAGAGAAAAATGACCCAAGTTGCCAGAAAGTGAAGGTACAAGTAGAGTATAAGGAATGCAGAGAGCTCATAGTTATCCTCACCTTAAACTTTTCATGTGAACAGATTTCAGGAAAAATGGTTTCAGGAGAACCAAAATGGAATTTGTCAGATTCCTAGCTGCCTGCCTGGAAGACTCTTGTTTGTTTCATTTTCTGCCCCCCTGTCCCACTTCAGGATGAAAGCTTTTTAAAAAATGCAATTTTTTTCTCAGGAGGGGACTTCCATTTTTCAGCCAGCTCCAATCACATTGTTCATTCACCCAAACTGCATGAGCAGTGAAACTCATAAAAGTGTTCCTACTACTGTAGACACAATAAGAGGCTTGCTGCAGGGACTACCTTTCCTGTGTGCCTTGGATGGAATTTAGTCCTGGGCAGAGGGCCAGCACAAGATATAGGCACCACTTAAGTTCCACTTTGAGAACTGAAGCATTGTGTGTATATCTTATACTAGGGCACTGCACAGGAATAAATTTCATCCTTAAGGCATTTCGCAGCTAGGGAATGGAGATCTTTACTGTGGTATGTCCTAACTTGAATGCTGAACCATGGTAGCCTCTTAATGTCACTTTTGGTATAGAATAATTTGTTTAGAACTCATAAGGAGGGCAAACTTATTCTGTGGGAAGGGCCAAATTACATTTTCAGTGATGATCTGTAGGCTGGGTCTATAAAGTTAAGGCAATATATTAGCCTACTTCACAGATCTCCTTCTAGAAAGGTTACTTACACCTTATGGGGGTATTTTTTTAACATGCTCATGCTCAAAATTGCTGAACCATTTTTGCTCAAATTCATACAAATAATTCATCTTCAGATAGAAACAAATCATGGAAAATTTCAGCTCAAAAGGAGTTTCAGAAAACAAGTGAATGAAAAATGGGCTTGTCACTTATGAGCTTCCCCCCCAAATCCACCCAACTCCTGGTCTCATGTATGTGTTTGATCACAAGAGATGATTGGGAAACTGTCTTCCCATCCCACTAATATGTGAGAGTTTGATTCTCTCCCACACACACCTCCCATTTGAATGGGACAAAAAAATAAATCTTGAAAATATTCATGAACTAAACAAAATGAAATTTTGTTTTGGGTCAATGGAAACATTTTGTTTCAATTTTGATTTCAACTTTTTTCAGTCTATTTAGCTGAAAATTTCTAAACAAACAATCACTTTGATCCAGAGAACTGAATTCTATTATTTTGAAAATACCAAAACATTTCAAAAATTCAGACTTTTTTCTCAACACTTTTTTATTTGGGAAATTTGTCTAACTGACCCAGTTTTATGAACAGTTTTGATTTGTAACTAAATCAGTATTTTTCAATGAAAAATTACTTGTTTAAAAAATCTGGACCAACTCTACTGGTCACCTACATTTCAAAGGTGTCACGGACTTGTCCCTAGAGTCTGTTGTGAGGGTGCTGAATGCAAATTTAGCATGGCACATCAAGACTCACTCCAAGTCTATACAGAGCCTAGCTTATACCTCCTTCTTTAGACGCATCCTCCCAAGGGTGTAATTCAGGTGCAGTTTTATATTAGAAACAGAAAGTGGCCTGTTAACCATAAATAGGTAGTGTGGACATCCTGGCCTAGAAGGCAGTTAGAATCCTGATTAGTTGTCGCACAAGTTCCTTTGGAATTCAGTCAATATGCTTGTATTACTATGACTTTGCGGAACAGTCTTTATAATTTAAGTTCTATCTTAAATAATTAAGGCTGAGTTCCACGTTAAGGCTCCTTTTCTCAGTCACTCATACCTACCTCAAAGATTCCTTTTGGGATGAAATTTTAACTAACACTTATTCAGCTGTCTGTTATTCAGATATGAAAATACTTTCCCTCTATATTCGTCCAGTTCAGCAGGTAAATTCCTGCAGCTGCAAAATGAACTATCTGTGCACACCTTCCCACTCTCTCAATCTTCAAGTAGGCAGCTAAGTTTTAACCTTTTCTTCTGTGCACACTTAACCCTGCATTTTCAAACCTTTGTTATATATTATATGTATATTTTTTAAAAAAATCTGTATTGAGACATTTCCTGCTAGTGATCTATCACGTTACAGGTTTTTAAGTTCAGCCTTTCTGAGGTATCCCCCTGGGGGAAGGAGGCAAGAATGGTTTGAAGAGGAAAAAACTGTGAACTCTCAAAAATGTCTAAAAATCCCCCTTTGACCAGACAGCAAAAAACGCGGAGTTTCAGCCTTAAGTGGCACATGAAGCTGCATGTGAAGCAGGGGCTTGGACTTGAAACTGAACAGGTACAGCGCCAAGCACCCGAGCCGCGCCCAACCAGTAACTAGAAGTCAGGTTAGCGCGCTGAGCGCTGCGCTCCACGGTCCGTATCCCGCTGCGCTTGGCAGGAGCGATCCTCAGCCTCAGCCAAGTCCCTGCATCCGATCCCGCTTGTTTCGCTTCACGCTGCCTCTGGTTTCATGGGCGAGGGCGCTGCCAGAGCCAGACAAGAACGTCCCGCCTCGCCAGCAGCGGTGGCAGCTTTGCAGGACATGGCCCGTGCGCTGGGGATCGGGGCCTTACCAGCTAATGGGCAACCGGCTCCGGGTTTCCAGAACAAGGGGTGGGGAAAAAAAAAACTGTTGCCTCCCCGTCGGGGAATCGAACCCCGGTCTCCCGCGTGACAGGCGGGGATACTTACCACTATACTAACGAGGATCTGCATGACGCCTTTGGCGTATCCAACCCCTAAGTGCTTTTCTTCTCTCCCCTGGTGGACAGCATCGCAACCTTCCCCGAAGGCCATTGGGCGCGGCTCCTTGCAATGCACCACGGGGCCCTTCCTCATCCCCTTGTCCACCAGGGCGGAACTACCCTTCCCAGAGGGCGCCACGCGGCCCCCTCCCAGAGCGCGGCCCCGCCCCGCACTCTATCAGCCGGCGCTGCCCAGTCGCTAGAGCGAGTTCGAGCCTGAGCCATGGCGGAGCTGGACCCGAGCTCCTTCGCCTCCTCCTCCGACCACCTCACGCAGCACCTCTACCTGCGCTGCCGCGTGGACTTCGGCAGCCGGGCGCTGCGGGGCACCGCGGCCCACACCGTGCGGGCCGAGCGGGACGGGCTGCGTTGCCTGGTAACGGCCCGGCCTGGGGGCTGGGGTCCTGCTGCGGGGTCCCCGGCCTGGCTGCCCGGGAATGGGGTTTGCCGGGGCAGGGCGCGGGGCCTCGCGCCTCACACGGCCACTGACCCGGGGCATCCTGCAGCGGGAGGCGTCAACACAGCGTTGGCTGGGACGGCCGGGTCCGCCAGCGGTCCTGGGAGCCGGAGGGTGGGGGCGGGTCATCAACTCCCCCCCCCCCCCCATCATTGACACCCCGGGGCTGGGGGCGGGAGGGGTCAGCCCCCGCCTCGCTGGGCTTTGAGCGGAGGGTCGGGAGTCAGGCCAGCGGGCGCGCTGGGTGCGAGGGGGTCTGTGTATCCATCCTTCTCCCCCACCCCCACGGCGGGGCCCTCTGCAGGCGGCGCTTTGCCCCAGTGCCCCGGTCTCTGTCCGCGCTGGGCTGCCCCGAGGTGCCGTGCGGGGCGGGTCGGTTCCCTGGGCGCGCCCAGGTCCTGGGGCGCTCGCTCTTGCCTTGTAAGCGCCGCGCCTGGTGCCGATGTACTTTGTGCCCTTGGGGCTGATAACGCCTCTCGGGCTGAGACATCACCGCCAGGGGAGCAGGGTTCTGGGGACTGAGGTGACAGTGAGTGAATGTGTAGCGAGAACCATTCTTAGCAGGGTGGATAAAAATCAATGATTTAATTTTTTTTTTAATTTAAATTAGATTTTTTGATAGGCTTTTTCCTCAAAAAGCATTTTATCTAAAGATAGTTTTAATTAAGATACATTATAGCCCCAAGATAGCTCATCATGGAATAGGGATTATTGATTCTATAGTATGAGACCATATATTCATGTAATGTTTAAGAAAAGTTTTGTAAATGAGTTCCATAAAAGAGACCCAGTTTGGGAATAGTACCATAGAGTAACGGCTTTATTTTTTGGCCAAACATGAGATTTCAAGGATAGCCTAGAAGGAAGACAGGTAGTCCTTAAGAAAGAAGTATGAAATAAAAAAGTTTACCAACCTGAAGATCCTGCATGTTCAGACATGTTCCTTTCATCATTTTCAACGCAGCTTCTGCCTGAGAAGGAACACTTCTCGTGATGTTGTTGCATTGTGGCAACCAGGCCTTGCATTTCTTCGTTGCACTATTTGCATTTTGCACGCATGCCTGTCTTACCCAAGGTAGTAGAGGAACTTCATTAAAATATTCCAGAACTGGATCTCTTTTATGGCCTGCTGCCATTATAGGTTTTCCCTTCTAGTGGGTGAATGGTATGGTCTCAAATCAATGAAGGCTACACTCAGAAAGACCTCAACACTTCTGGAATATGCTGCTCAAGCAGTTTCACTTTTGTTTCTACTGCCTGTCCCTCCCTTCTCACATTTTTCTCCAGACTTAATAATATAATATATGGAGATATACCTAGCTCATAGAGCTGGAAGGGACCCTGAAAGGTCATTGAGTCCAGCCCCCTGCCTTCACTAGCAGGACCAAGTACTGATTTTGCCCCATATCCCTAAGTGGCCCCCTCAACCCTGGGTTTAGCAGGCCAGTGCTCAAACCACTGAGCTATCCCTCCCGCTTCTCCTCATTGTCCAGATCTATTCCACCCCCAACAATCTTCTATTCATTGAACTTTTTGAAACTTTGCACTTTTAGAGAGAGGTAAAGGATTGACTCTGTGTACACAAATTTGCAGAGGGATAATAGGGTTGAGGTCTGTTATTTCTCACAATAGGGTAGAGGTCTGTTATTTCTCACCTCTATATATTATTTATTGATTTATTTAAAAACATTTTTGCTGTTAACCGGCATGTTATCTCTGGAGACACAAATCCACAGTTTGAAAACTGCAAAACTAAGCATCTCTGATGGTATCTTCTAGACTGAGCACTGAGTCCCATTGGGTAGATAGAAAGATTAACCTAAATAATCTATACAGAAGCGCCTGGAACCCCATAAAATTGGGTCCCTAATCCATGAACTTTTGGAACTCATTTATAAAACTTTTCTTAAACATTACATGAATATATTGTCTCATAGTATAGAACTAGAATTTATAATCCCTATTCCATGATGAGATATCTTTGAGCTATTATGTATCTTAATTAAAACTATCTTTAGATAGGCTTTTTCCTCAAAAAGCATTTTATCAAAAAAATCCGATTTTAAATAAAATCGATTTATTTTTTTAAAAAGTCATTGATTTTTATCCACCCTGATTAAATCGAGTCTTCCTGATTAGTGATTTAAATCAAATCCACCCTGATTGTTGGTGCACATTTTACACAGTATAAGCCATACACTCGTAGGTTAGCATCCCTTAACTAGCATATGATGGCAACCATTATTTCAGACATTGTCTTTGAGTTCATTAAGATCAAGATAAAGGAAAATGTAGGTCCTAGCATGGAAGATGAGCGGATGACCTCAATACATGGGAGGTGTTTAATGCCTATTTTCTTTCAGTCTTCCCTAAAGAGGTTAATAGTGACCAGATATTCAACACAATTAATATTAACAAGGTGGGAGGGGAAGAAATGCAAGCCAAAATAAAGAACAGGTTATAGACTATTTGGATAAGTTAGATTTAGAGCTGTCCCTAGGGTATGGAGAATCGGGGGCCCCCCAGCAATCTCCCCTCCTCCCGGCCCCAGCACCTCCTTCCCGCTGGCAGGCCCTGCCGATCAGCGCCTCCCCTTTCCTATCAGTGCTTACTGCTTCACTGTATCTGGAGGTGCTGGGAAGGAGGGGGAGGAGTGAGGGTGCAGCGCGCTCAGGGGAGGGGCAAAACTGGGCGGGGTGGGGGCCTTAGGGTAAAGGGTGGAGTGGGGACAGGGCTTGAGCAGAGCCAGGGGGAGCACACACACCCCGACAGATAGAAACTCAGTGCCTATGCCCCAGGCCCCACACCCTCCTAGGGCCGGCCCTGGCTAGATGTGTTCAAGTCAAAAGGGCATGATGAAATTAATCCTACACTACTTACAGACTAGCTGAAGCCATCTAAGAACCATTAGCAATGATATTTGAGAACTCCTAGAGGGCTGGTGAAGTTCCAGAGGCCTGAAGAAGGACAAATCTAGAACCTATCTTTAAAAAGGGGAACAAAGAGGACCCAGGGAATTATAGGTCAGTCACCTAACTTTGATACCTGGAAAAATACTGGAACAAGCTATTAAATCATCAATTTGTAAGTACCTAGAGGATAATAGGGATATAAGAAATAGCCAGCATAGATTTGTCAAAAACATGTCATGTCAAACCAACCTAATTTTCTTTCTTGATAGAGTTACTGGCCTAGTGGATGGGGAAAGCAATAGATGAGCTATATCTTGATTTTAGTAAGGCTTTTGACACAGTCCCACATGATATTCTCATAAGCAAACTAGAGAAATGTGGCGTAGATAAAACTATCAGGTGGGTGCACAACTGGTTGAAAGACCATAGTTAAAGAGTAGTTAACAATGGCTTATTGTCAAAGTGGGAGGGTGTATTCAGTGGGGTTCCATAGGAGTCAGTCCTGAGTCTCATGCTAGTCAATATTTTCATTACTGATTTGGATAAAGGAGTGGATAGTATGCTTATAAAATTTGCAGATGACACCAAGGTGGGAAGAGTTGCAAGCACTTTGAATGACAGGATTAGAATTCAAAATGATCTTGAACAATTAGAAAACTGGTCTGATATCAGCCAGATGAAATTCAGTAAAGATAAGGGCAAAGTACTGCTCTTAAGGTGAAAAAATTAAATGCACAACTACAAAATGGGGAATAACTGGCTAGGTGGTAGTACTGCTGGAAAGGATCTGGGGGGTTATAGTGGATCACACATTGAATAGGAGTCAACAATGTGATGCAGTTGAGGAAAAGCCTAATATTCTGGGGTGTATTAAGAGGAGGGTTATATGTAAGATATGGGAGTTAATTCTGCTCTGCTCTGCACTGATGGGTCATCTGCTGGGTATGGCTACGCTGCAATGTCTAGCCATACACATAGTCTCTCAGTCCTTTTCTATTCTAGATTTAACATAGTTACTAGATGTTTGACCTAATTCACTAGGCAAAGACACTTTCCAGGGCAGCTCTGAGTTCTTGAAAGATACATTTCATATATGTGTTTAAAGTGTTACTTAGGTATTTTGCAGTCAGCACCTTACATTTGTTTGTTTACAGGTTTTGGATACAAAGGACCTTCAAATACATAAAGTGGCTGTTAATGGACAGGATGCAAAATTTGCTCTTGGACAAAGACATAGTTTCAAAGGGACACCATTGGAAATCACTTTTCCTTTTGAACTGAAAAGGTATGTGTACCTGTCTTCATTCTCCTCTCTTTGTACAGACCTGCTAGGGATAGTCTACAAAAGTGGCATGCTAAAGTATTTACTGAAAAAGTGCCAAGTATTTCACAAACATTCTAGCACTTCCCATAAGTGATCACATTCATACTCCTGCTGGCTTGTGCAAGTTTGCTTTTGCTCAGAATTGTGCTGATGAGTTTCTTCTATAGTTAACCCAGCCCTCAGAGTTTGGCTACACTTGCAGCTGTAGAGCGCTTTGGGTTAAACCAGCCTTCGGAGAGCGCACTAGGGAAAGCGCTCCACTCTGTCCACACTGACAGCTGCAAGCGCACTGGCGTGGCCACATTTGCAGCATTTGCAGCGGCATTGGGAGCGGTGGATTATGGGCAGTTATCCCAGGGTTCAAGTAACTTCAACGTGCTTTTCAAATGAGGGGGGGTGGGGTGGAGTGTGTGTTTTGTATGTGGGGGGAGAGAGAGAGTGGGCTTTTGGAGTGCTGAGTGTATGTCAGCATACTATCTTGTAAGTTCAGATCCACCTAGCCCCCCTGCCTCTCTCTCACTCACTCAGTAAACATTTGCTTTGCCCTGTTGCACGCTGTCTGGGAGCTCTGAAAAGGCACTTCCGCGTTCCTCAGCCGATTTCACAACAAAGAGAAGAGAGGCCACTTGACTTAAGGGGATTATGGGATGTTTCTGGAGTTCAGTCAGAATGCTGTAACATAACTCCTCGTTCACACTGGCCCTGGGGCATCTCAGCCAATATGCAACAGCTGTTATCCCTCTCGTGGAGGTGGAGTACCAGAAGCACTCTAGCCAGGGAGTCAGAGCGCTCTATGTGCCTTGCCGGTGTGGACTGGGAGTAAGGTAGAGTGCTCTGGGAGGCTTTATTGTGGTATAAAGTGCCAGTGTAGCCACGCCCTAAGTATTTTCACTTGTCAAGGTCTGAATTCTAGCCCTGAGTTCTGTGCATTTCTGCTGCAAGCTTGATAAGCAAAGGGACTGCTCAAGATCTTCTGCCAACATCACTAATGCCTAAAGTAGTGTATAGAGTTGCAGTCTTTGTATTCTTTGCTCTTTATAGGGGCCTCTTCCTGTATTCCTGGCAAACCCCAAATTGCCATTTTAGTCAGTTGGGACTGTGAGTGTACAAAGTATGCAAGTTCAGCTCACCAGTTACAGCTGTGCAAATGGCAGCTCACTTGAGAATGAATTAATTTTCAGGAAGCTTCTTTAAAATGTTAAGTCAAAAAGCCACTGCCAAACAACTGTTGCAATGTCTTTAACAATTGATACCCTACCATATTTGCTGTGTAAAGTACCCAAGCTGAAAGCTGTTTATTGTATATTGGACTTGTCTTGTTTGAATTAGACTTGTGACTGAAGTTGTCTGTCATACATCATCAAAACTGGCCACTATTTCTGGAAACGCATGTTTGGGTCATGGTCATCACTAGGGCTGTTGATTAATCGAAGTTAACTCATGTGATTAACTCAAAAAAATTAATCGTGATTAAAAAAATTAATTGCATTGTTAAGCAATAGAATACCACTTTAAATTTATTAAATATTTTTTAATGTTTTTCATCTTTTTCAAATATATTGATTTTAGTTAGAACACAGAATACGAAGTGTACAGTGCTCACTTTATATTATTTTTGATTACAAATATTTGCTTTGTAAAAATGATAAAAGAAATAGTATATTTCAGTTCACCTCATGCAAGTACTGTAGTGCAATTTCTTTTTCATGAAAGTGCAACTTACAAATGTAGGGGTTTTTTTGCTACATAACTGCACTCAAACAAAACAATGTAAAACCTTAGAGCCTACAAGTCCATTCAGTCCTACTTCTTGTTCAGCCAGTCACTAAAAGAAACAAGTTTTTTTTACATTTATGAGAGATAATGCTGCCCACTTCTTATTTACAATGTCACCTGAAAGTGAGAACAGGCATTTGCATGGCACTGTTTTAGGTAGCGTTGCAAGATATTTACGTGCCAGATGCACTAAAGATTCATATGCTTCTTCATGCTTTGGCCATCGTTCCAGAGAGCATGCTTCCGTGCTGATGGCGCTCGTTAAAAAAAATAGTGTGTTAATTAAATTAGTGACTGAACTCCTTGGGGGAGAACTGTATATCTCCTGCTCTGTTTTACTCTCATTCTGCCATATATTTCATGTTATAGCAGTCTCGAATGATGACCCAGCACATGTTGTTCGTTTTAAGAACACTTTCACTGCAAATTTGACAAAATGCAAAGAAGATACTAATGTGAAATTTCTAAAGGTAACTACAGCACTCGACCCAAAATTTTAGAATCTGGAGTGTCTTCCAAAATCTGAGAGGGATGAGGCATGGCGCATACTTTCAGAAGTCGTAAAAGAGCAACACTGTAATGCGGAAACTACAGAATCCAAATCACCAAAAAAGAAAATCAACCTTCTGTTGGTGGCATCTGACTCAGATGATGAAAATAAACATGTGTCGGTCTGCACTGGATCGTTACCGAGTCGAACCCGTCATCAGCGTGGACGCATATCCTCTGGAATAGTGGTTGAAGCATGAAGGGACATATGAATCTTTAGCGCAACTGGCATGTAAATATCTTGCGATGCCGGCTACAACAGTGCCGTGCAAACGCCTGTTCTCACTTTCAAGTGACATTGTAAACAAGAAGTAGGCAGCATTATTTTCTGCAAGTGTAAACAAACTTGTTTGAGTGATTGGCTGAACAAGGACTTGTAGGCTCTAAAGTCCTTATAGTATTTGTAGTAGGTGAATTAAAAAATACAATTTCTTTTGTTGTTTTTGTTAATTCTTTTGTTTTTTTACAGTGCAAATATATGTAATCACAAATAAATATAAAGTGAACACTGTACACTTTGTATTCTGTGTTGTAATTTAAATAATATATTTGAAAATGTAGAAAACATCCAACATATTTAAATAAATGATATTCTATTGTTTAACAGTGTGATTAATCGTGTAATTAATTTTTTTAATTGCATGATTAATTTTTTTGACAGCCTTAGTAATCACCCCTCACTCCCTGAGCCAATGGGTACTGGGCAGATTGTGGAAGTAATGGTCTCATTTCTATTTGTGTGGGTAAAATGGGAGAGAAAGGAGAGTTGCACAGCAGTGACTCCTCTGGCTAAACATAAACATTACCGGTGCGCTTTGAAGAAAGTCTCCTCTGGCTCTTACTTGTTGGAAAGCTGGCAGCTGTGACTTCGGGCTAGACTTTTATAAGAGAAACAAGTGACTGTCCCACCCCAGCTGTGCACTTTACAGCACCTATAGAGAGAAATTGGTTTTAGATGCAACTCACTGTGCATGTGTGGGAGATGAGGTGTAACAAAACAGTGATATGGAGGAATGAGCTATAGCTATAAGCACAAGCACTTAGTCGTAAGCATGTGTACAATATAATGATTCAAATGAATTTTTAGGTTACTAAATAATAGTAGTCTATGTGTTTTAATAATACTGCAAACTGCTTGGCTGATCTATCTAAAATGTTTGACTAGTTGCTTCAACTTCTCTGAGTTTAACTACCATTCATTTTAACTTATGATTAGGATTGATTCCAAATTGATTCACATTTTTGAATCTAGGAACTTTCATAAAAGCAGGAAATGATCAAATACTTCAATATAACCACTAACAGCAGTGTTTGTTTTTTTTTAAACTGGCATGTAGAAATTGTCCATTGTATCTTAGATCTCTTGTTAGTATATCAGCATTTGCCTTATCCACTGCTCTTTGCCTTCATTGATTATGAACTGTTGAATCATGAGTTCTGAACAAAATTGGGGAGTGTCATATATTCTCTTTAATGGCATTAATCAAATAGGATTGTTCATGTGCCAGTCTTGCTTTCTCAACCGTTCTTTTGCTTATATTCAGTAAATAGGATATTCAATCTAATTCCAGTGGGGCGGACAATATTTTTCATTCCAAAGTACACAAAGCCCACTTTTTTAAGATAGGTACTTCTTGAATGTGTGTCTATACATAAAAGGCTTTATTAACTTCTGCCTGGCTCACTATTGTGTTTCCATATTGAAGTGGGAAGTAGCTTTTGATGGTAGGCCATTGAACAGTTGTGGAAACCTTTGTGAGGCTTCTTGAAGGAAAATCCAATTTCTAGCTCCTTTTCGGTTGGGGAGAGGAGAAATTTCTCATTAGAGGATGAAAGAGAGCTTCTCCTGGGAGGGTATTAACATTTGAAACATAATGGGTAGTTGTTGGTACATTTGTACCCTAGTCACAAGCAAAAAGTGGCTTCGGTACACAACTTATTGATATCTTCACTTCAGCTAAGACAATGCTGAGAAACTGTCAGTATTATAGTATCTCCTGAAAGTCTTTGCCTTACAATTCAATGCAGGGCATGTCAGAAAACGCTTACCTGTTTAATTTGTGCAGGGGACAAGATGTGATTGTGGAAACTTCTTTTGAAACCTCTCCAAAATCTTCAGCTCTCCAGTGGCTTACTCCAGAACAGACTTCGGGGAAGAAACATCCATTTCTCTTCAGCCAATGTCAGGTTAGAAGGACTTTCTGAAATTAGATGTTGTCTATGTCCTTCATACTTTAAAAAAGGGCAACAGAGGGGAAAGCACAAATTGTAGGTTTATTTAGTATAGGCTCTAAGGAACTGTATAGCTCTGTCATGTTTGTTCCTAGATGACATTTGTTATCTAAAGGGTAGTAAGTGAAAGTACAGCAGTCCACAATTTTTAATTATTGACAAAGGCCAAGGGTAAAACACTATTAGTGCTGAGGCTATAAAACTTAATAATGGCAAACTTACTGTAATATCTCCAAACTGCTTTCATAATTCAATTCTTGCAATCGGTACATCATGGCAGTTAACTTTTTTTCTATAGCGTGATATCTTCTAGGAAAACTAGCATAGACCATCAAAAAGTAGGAAGTATGGATTCCTATTACAATTAAACAAGCTACCCCTAAAGAGTGTAAACAGTGGAAGAAGTGTGCTTTAAAATATTGGGATGGGGAGGAGTCAAACC
Source organism: Chrysemys picta bellii (assembly GCF_011386835.1). Taxonomy (NCBI): domain Eukaryota; kingdom Metazoa; phylum Chordata; order Testudines; family Emydidae; genus Chrysemys; species Chrysemys picta. Next base: position 84,399,550 of record NC_088791.1, on the reverse strand, counting down.
CTCTTATACAAGGAGCTATAGTCCAGAGGAACAGATTTAACTGAAAGCTAGAATGGTAGAACCACATACATTTACCTCAGGATGATGATATCAAGATACACATCTGAGAACCATCCTGCAGAACTTGTGGCAGAATTTGGCCATTGGATAATAAAACTAAAATAGCACAAAACCGTTCACCCCAAAACAGTTTACAACGCTTGTATTATTTTGGCTTTGAACCATGTTTTAATTTTTTTAAACATCTCAAACTAGCTCTTAGGTGGCACTGAGAATTCTCTCTCTGTCTCAGGTGCTTGGGTGAATGGTTCTTATTCACATGGTCAGGGTCTAACTGATTGTCATATGTGTTGTTGGGAAGGAGTTTTCCCCTGGGTCAGATTGGCAATGACCTTGGAATTTTTTCACCTTCCTCTGCAGCATGTGGGTATGGTCACTTATCAGGATTATCTGGATAGATCTCACTTAATCATTTCCCTTGCCATTGTGGGGGCATTGGTGCACCCCGATTACTTATATACTCTGCCTGTTGCATGAAATCATCTAGTCTCCTGTGTGCTATAATACTTTGGTCTAATTTCGGTTGTTGGGTTCACTGTGTGGGGCATGGTAGTGCTGCAGGTCAGATTAGATGATCTGGTGGTCCCTTCTGGCCTTAAATTATAAGACTGAGAAATTTGTGCTTCCCTTCTTTCTCACTGAGAGTTTTTCTGTAATGCTGAAGATGCATTAATAGCACACGTGTAGTTCAAAACATACTAATTTCCCAGTATATACTCCCATATCACTTGATGCTTCTGCAGTTGCAGTGAAAGTTGCCCTGTACCTAAAAACACTTGCTAGACAGATTTCCTTTTCTGTATGGGAAAGCAGCAGAACGGGCCCTTGAGGAAGAAACTGGGCTGTCAGGACTTTGACAGCAGGCTGAAACACAACGTTACAATTTTGCTAGCGATATTACATTGTCCTTCTGTTTGGCTCCTACTCTTCTGACACTGTACACCATATGTTTGTGTAATGTATTGCAAAAGCTGCATATAAGAAATATCCGTAATTTGTCTTTTTCCAGGCTATCCACTGCAGAGCCATCCTTCCTTGCCAGGACACACCTTCTGTGAAACTAACCTACTATGCAGAGGTAGATGAACACAAATCATGCATATCTGAATGAAGAGCACAACTAGAATGGGGAAGCCTCTTCTAGCTGGCAGGCTTTTCTTTGAACAAGATTGCTTGCAAGGAATTTATTGGAGCATTCAGATTTCACTGCCACATAGCAACTTGCTAATGTAAATTTTCACTCTACCCTGCAATTAAAATAGTCAGTCAATTAAAAGCTTTACACTTTTATCACCTGATGGGCAGCCTCTAGTAAGGGATGTGGAAATAGTGTGAGAATTCAATCTGTAGGTATATTGGCAGGCAGAGATTTCTTTGAGAGATTTCACATACAAACTGCAGAATATGGTCCATTATGAAACCACCAAATGGGAATTTACCTTACTATAACTCAGAACTGCCTGTCTCCCTGGTTGCATTTCTCTAACTTGTAAGGGGAAAGGATGTCCCTCCTGAGGTACAAGCAGCACTGTGCTGAACCCCCCTCATATGAAAGGTAGACCATGTTGTTCAGATCAGTGGGGTCCCTGGTTAATGTGCAGAGTGATCTGTTGAGGCTGCAGTGGGAGAACAGGTTTTCAAAGACCACAGATCAGCAGTCATTTTACCTGAAGTTGGGTTGGGGGGGAAGAGGAGAATGCTTCCATTCCGTGACCCAGTTCTGGGTCATGACCCACGATTTGAAAACCACTGCCATAGAAGACTGAGAAATTAATAGAGCTGGCCTACTGATAAAGATGGAGCAGAATTGTACTCTGGGAGAGACATTGGGGGGGGGGATTCTGAAAGGTTACTGAATAAAGGTGGCCATGCAGGCTTCCTGATGATCTTTTTTCTAAGCAGTAGTTTTACCTGCTTAGTCTGGCACTTGTACACAAAGCATTCCATTTTGAATATTAGTTTACTTTCTAGATAAACTTCCCTTTGGTTTTCTATAAGAGTCTCTTGATTTAGGTAGACAGCTGAACAATATGGAAAGTATTTAATCAGTATAAACTACCTCAATGACTTGTCAAACTCTCAAAAAGAAATGAAGCGGTAGTAAGGGCTTTTTAAAATAAACACAATTATGAAGTCTTCATAGCCTTACAAATCCTGTGGAATAAGGAAGGTTTGTTGGTTTGGCCTATGGTACAGACTGATTGCTGAGTAATAATTCTAAATTAAAAATGGAAATGTTTCAAAATATGGGAATGTTTAAAGCTATAGAGTCAACTTAAAGTCACATTGTGAAAAATCTATTTACAAGTGATGCCTAAGATTACCGTACCTGAAATGTTGAAATAATATTTTCGTCTGTTGATTTCAACTTGTTTATTTGTGCATTTGACAGCACTGTGTACAGTTTTGCAATCTTCCCCTGTATATTCAGTCATTTCCCTTTATTCATGTATATTTTGATTTTCACACAGGAACAGGAGGGAGATTATTCAAATCAGGAAAATCTGATTGTAATACCACAAAAATTGGCATGGAGGAGATATTTGAATCTACTCTTAACTCATCTTATGGAGGGGTTAAATTTTCAGTTAACTATCCCTTACATAATTCATTAATTCTTTTTTTTTAAAAAAAAGCCAACATCAGAACAAATGATCTTGGTGTGCTGGTAGTGTTGTTGTCCTCCCCCCGCCCATTTTCTCCTTTTTGAGGTAGTAAAAGCTGGGAGTGCATTGAGACAATGAGTTGGGAATCTAAAAAGGGGAAAGAAACATGCATCATCTAAAGCAACCCTTCTGGCTGATAAAACATTGCCTGTTTTAGAGGGAGGGCAAACAGTCTATTTCTACTTGACGTGAGATTCTAGTTGTGGCAGAGATGAGAGGGAGAGAGAGGTTAAATGTAAAATATTAGCATAACCTAAATGTAGTGGGGGCTACTTGCTGTAGCAGCTCCCAGCATGTGGTATAATGTTTGAGGGCAGCTAATGCTTTCCAAAGATGACTGATACGACCTCAATTGTGCTGACTTAGACTCCCTCATAATTGGATATTTCCTCTCTCATTATTTAGGTATCTGTTCCTAAAGAACTGGTGGCTCTCATGAGTGCCAATCGTGATGGAGAGATGCCTGACCCAGAAGACAGCAATAGGAAGATATATCGTTTCAGTCAAAAGGTAAGACCCATGGTCTTTTAAACAAAAACTAGGAAACCAGGCACAGATTTGTATTAATTTAAAGTATTGTGTGCATGAAACCTACGCAAGCACAGATTTGTGTGTACTGTAATTTGTAATATTTAGGCTCATGGAAACTTTACTGCACACGTGAACAAGATGAGATTTGTTTTATTTTTTTAAAAAGCAACAAATTCCATAAAACAAATTGTAGTCTGGTGTGTTTTGGTCATTGGCCCTAAGCAGTAGGCTTTTCCAAACTTACCAAAAAATTTTCCATAGCACTTACTTGTCCTCGGCCAGGAGGGTAATAGGTGCAATGAGGAACAGCCTTTCTAAAAAAAGTTCATGTTCTATTATCCATTTAGATCTGAAACTTTAAACCATTGGTGACTTACCAACTTGTAGTTTTGAAGACCTGTTAGAACACAAATAAATGGATTTGAGCATCTGTTCTTGAGTCTTTTGCAGTGAACATGTAAAATACATCCCCCAAAATCATGTGATGATATGATCCTTTCAATAGGTAACCATGTGATCACAAATTGTTTTTATTTAATGACAATTATAATTAGTTTGATAATAAATGAAGGACATAATCACAACACCATGGGAGTTTTTCCACAAGAAGAGGAACAAGAATTACAGCAGTTCATTTTGATCCCAAATACAGAAATTAAATTTGTTTCTGTGTTTGTCTTTTATATTCTTAAATCCCCTTCCTGCCTATGTGTTGTTTTATAAAGCCAGCGGGTAGACTAATCTCTCTAGTGTTGCTCAATGAACAAGATACCATACACGGAACAAAACACATCTCTGAGGCTCCCTGGTGTATCTGGTATATAACTTTAAAATGCTATGTTGCCATGAAACAGTGGCACTTAAAAATGAATTGTTACAGCAGTGAAGTATCCTAGCATGTCACTAACATGAATTAATGCAAATGTGCAATCAGACTTTGCACAAAATTATAGATTTTGTATTTGTCAATATTGAATAGCGTGTATTCAGTTTCAGAGACAGTGCTCTTAGGTACGAATGTGGAAGAGGCAGGGGGTTTAGGCTTGAAAAACTGAGGGAAGGTGTTTGCATCTTTTGGAGTGGTTAGTTTGGGAAGGAGGAGCATCCTGGGGAAGACCTACAGGAAGAGAGGGGAGGCTGGAAGGATTGTTTCATTTTGGAAACTGGAAGGAGACCGTTGACCCTTCCTATGAGGATAAGAGCCCCATGGTATGGTTGGGAATTTGTGCCAGTGTGTTTTGCAGTCCTTGTTGGGTTTTTTTTGGTATTCTGTTTCAGCAACAGTCCCATCTTCTCAGCTACTGCAGTGTAGTTTTCAAAGTGACAACACTGCCATACCCTGAACTGTGAAAGCCTGAGCTTTTATATACTCCTGGGGGAATTCTGTGCCAAAAAAATTAAAAATTCTGCACATAATATTTTAAAATTCTGCAAAATTCTGTATATTTTGTCAAATTGGCACAATATAATCATTCCAGTTTCAATTTTGGTTATTTATTTCAAAATACTTGTCAGCAAATTTGTCTGTAACAATACAGACAACAAAATAGATTCAGGAAATGCTGACCCCTACCCTCTCCCATTCAGTCAGGCACATCTGTCCCTGTCCCCGTGTGTCCCTTCACCCTCCGTCCCCCATGCATCCCTGCACCTTCCCTCAGCCACCCCTCACACCATCCCTACGTGTCCCTGCACTCCCATGTGGCACTGGCTCAATGCTGTCACCCCACTAGCTCCTGTGCCCCTGCCCCAGTCTGTTCCCCCCAGATCCTGTGTCTGTCTCACTCCCGGACAGGGTGCTGTGAGAAAGCAGCCTCTCCCTCTCTGCACCTGGCTGCTCCCACCCTGAGCCAGCTGCCCACTCTCCTAGCACCACAGCAGCCCCTGGTGGGTGAAGGGTGTAATTGCAGTGCTTCTCTGGCAGAATTTATTTTCTGAGGAGGAAAAAAAAATCTGCAGGTGACATGTATGCACGGTGGTGCAGAATTTTCCCTGGGAGTAATGTGCAAGAGATTGGTCGTGAGGGTTTGGATTCCTCAGTTGCCTGTGGTAGTGACCAAAGGAGGGGAGTCGAGGCAGGAAGAAACGGTGTTTGGTGTAAACTGGGATTGAGATGCTTAATTGCAATACTATTGCTTTCAACACCCCAATACCAACTATGATACAAGCACACTCCCTGAAGATAATATAGGACACACTGACCCCTCCTAAAGATAAGGTCAGGATGACAGGGTGATGGATAGAAATGTTTTGATCAAACCAACATGTACAAGATAAAGGGTGGTAACTAACCACATCAGAGGGGCAATACATAACTTGTTTGTATCAGTTTATAAAAGAGAGGGTGTCTTTGTCCAGCCAGAGAGGGAATGGAAAGTCCCACCATTCATTGCGCTGAGTCCACTGCAACAGGCATACCTGTGCTAGTGTAACTGTAGACTTTGATCTGGGGATCTAGGACCATGGTTTGTTGACAATAAACTTGGCTGAGTGCCTTTGCTGTGGAACCGAATCTGTGGTCTTTTTGGGCAGTTCGATCAAGGTCTGCTGGGCCAGCTATCTGCACAGAGCTGGCACAGCACGCAGAAAGAATACACACACATGCAATTGACAACACACTCTTGATCTACTTCTTTGGTCTGTGATTGAAGATTAAGTAGTCTACAAGTCGGTCTGTCATGAACCAATCATTCTCTTTTGAGTTTGGGGCACAATTGTCTCTTGTTCCAACAGGATCCCTTGATGGCCCACAGAAGGCAAGATGTGACATTTTTGTAACATACATCAAAGGTGCCCAGGGCGGCTTTTGTATACTATGAATAGAAATATTTTGCAGTATAAACCAGAAGTGGGCTCTACAGTCCTGGAGCCGTTGAGAGTGAGTCACTGAAGATATGTGTGAACGTGATAGATAGCTCTAAGGCTTGAACTGATAGTTATCACTTAATGAGGACTGCTTCTTACTACCACTGGCTGATAAATCTGTTACCCCACGTCAGGCAGAAGAAAAACAGGGTCGGGGGCTAATGCAAGGCAGAAGGTTGTGAAGAAAAAGAATATACAGTACAACTATGCTTATATAACTTTTCCCTTTGATTAACTCGGTGGGTGGTAGTTCTGATATTACAACTAGGATTTTAAATAGATGATTTTAATATCTTCCATTAGGTTCCAATACCCTGCTACTTGATTGCATTCGTGGTTGGGGCTTTGGAAAGCAGGTAAGTGTGTATGGTACACATTGGCTAAACTTTACCAGTTACAGAAAGTTTGAGAGTCTTGACATTACTTGGACTCCTGATCCTAATTTGAAAAAACCTCTTGGTTAGTGGAAGGGTGTTAGGATGCTCCTTCATATAACATTCAAGTATGTACTCCCCCAACCCAGAACACTGCTGAGTGTGTTAGCTATTCTTTAAGTCTTCATTTATTATTCTCACCTCTAGGAGTAGCTAGCCACAACACAAGAGAGAATGCTACTGAGCCCACTCTCTCAGGGTAAGAAATGGAATAGAATCCAGCCACTGAGTCTTTGTTCCTCTCTTCCCAGCCTTTTAGTCCTAAAACTAATCTAGAAACTATTCACTCACTAGATGAGCCTTTGTCCCCTCCGTAAGTCATAATACACTAGCTTCAACTCGATCACTCATTTGCACATGGTATGTTTTAATCTGGCCCAGAATGTTGTTGTTGGTGGTGCTGTATTAACACCGTACAGTATTTTATAAAGCATGAACTTCAGTTTATCCCTCATCTAGATAGTCAATGCAAAAAACATAATTTCCTGTGATTTGATTTTATTTGATTTTTTTTTTTAAGTGCACTTGCATCTCTTTCCTACCTGTCCTTCTGTGGAGGACTAGAACATTAAGTCTATAAGCAACGAGGTGTGTCTAAAATTAAATTAAATTAGTCATTCCTTCTCTCCTCTCTCCAATCCCCATTCAAACATACAATAGCAGTGAAATGAGGGTGGTGGGTGTTTCTCCAGAACCTCTCCTCAGTAATATGGGCTACTGTGAGTATATTAAACTCATCCTCCACTATGCACTGGCTTCCCATATAACATCAATTCAAGTTCAGTGTCTAACTGAAATCTGTACTTCTACAGACAGATTGGCCCCAGGACGCTGGTGTGGGCTGAGAAGGAGCTGGTGGATATATCTGCATATGAATTTGCGGAGGTTAGTTACAAAGAGTTTGCTCACTATTCACTCACTTTACATAGTATTAAGAATAAACAGCCAATATTACAATTGTTCTTATTTTAATTTTTTTCCCTCTCCTCACTTCCACCAAAGAAAGTGTTCTGTTTTTCTAAAGGAACATCAAATAACTGCTGATCTTGCTACACAAGTGACAAGGCACAATCTTGCCATTGGTCTGCATGTGGAACTTTTCAAGAAAGTCGAGAACTTGTCGAGAAATTTGTGTGTGGAGCATTAGGATCATACTTATAGCCTGTATTTACTAATTCTAATTACAAATCTCATTAAAAATCAATGTGAACTTTTGTTTCAGACTGAAGCCATGTTGAAAACAGCAGAAGATCTGGCAGGGCCTTATGTGTGGGGGCAGTATGACTTGCTAGTCTTGCCTCCCTCTTTTCCTTATGGTGGTATGGAGAACCCCTGCCTTACTTTTGTGACGCCTACTTTATTGGTAAGTGTGAAATTTATGCGCTTTATTCTTCAGCTTTTCATCAGAACCTATTCCAAAATCTATCCAGGTGTGCATAGAACTCTGGATTTATATTCCTTAAAGAACGATAAAATGATCCTTAGACTACCAGAGCCATAAAACTTACATGAAATAGATGTGTGTAGTGCATGAATTTTGAGTTTAACTTGAACCAACAAGGTAATTTGATTTGTTTGTCTATTCTAGGCAGGTGACAGATCACTGTCAAATGTAAGTATAAACTTTATTCAGGTCTTCAAACCAAATACTGTGTAACTTTAAGTTAAATCTTAAATCATTCCTGGCAGAGAAGATATGAGATATATTTCTAAATCTTAAGTCTTCATTTAGGCATTCTATATATTTTCTGTTAACTAGTTACAAAATGGAAAAATACATAGCAGGTTAGTTTAATACCAAGCTGTATTGCAAAAATTTCAGGTGCAGGGAAATCTTGTCCCCATCATGTTTGCAGAACAATATCCTCTTTATAGGCGGAATCTCCTGCTTCCCATTTAACTATATTGACAAATGAAATGCCCCTCTAAAACAGTGTTTCTCACATGCGGCCACCAGGGGCTTTTCTTGTGCCGATAGCCTCCTGGAGGGTGTGTGTGTGTGTGTGTGTGTGTGTCCAAAATAGCGGCCCCACCCCTTTCCTGTTGCTCCTGGATGCACTGCCTTGTTGGTTGCTGGGGCTGCCAGCAGAGATTGAGCCCTGCTCCCTTCTGGAGACACCTGGGGCACAATGCTGGAGGAGCAGGCAGCTGGTGAGTTTCCCACTTTCCCAGGGGTGGTGGGGCTCAGGCTTTGGCCTTCAAACCTGGAGTGGTGGGGGCGGCAGGCTCTGGCAATGGGGTTTTGTGCTCTGGTCATGGAGCTTCAGGCTCTAGCCCCTCACCCCCGACTGCCCTTGCACTGTCTCCCCCAGCCTCCCATCCAGGGCTTAATTTGTCCCCAGGCTTGGCAGAGCTGAGCAAGTCTGCTGTGAAATGTGATACTTGTATGTTTGTTAATATCACATTTCACAACAGACTTAATAGCTAGGAATAAATAAATTACAATGATTTGGATGTGCATATGTGCATATTTATTTGTTTTTCCTAAAACTAATTAAGTATGTTCAGAAAAAGTGTGAGAGCGGCCACCAGCAAGAGTTGGTGGCTGCACTCTGAAGCCACCAAAAAATATGTCCTGAGAACCCCTGCATAAAATCTACAGCTCAGCCATTTAAAGCCTTTGAAAGTTCACAGCCATAATAACACTATATCTTCTCAGAAATCTACATTACTATTATACTGAACTCACAGCCACTGTTCTCAGTTGGGCTTCCTTCTGGGCCATATCACTAGCATGTATGCGTCTATTGATTCAGTTTAATCAGATATGAGGCAGCAAAGTTGAAAGCTTCTGTCTCTGACCCAATTTAAGAACTGAGGGCTACAGATAATTAATCACAAGAAAGTTAAAGGGGAGCAGTTTTTAGTTCTAAATAAATCCCACATATTTGAGTTAGGAATAGCCAAGCCGCTGGTAAAGCCATGTTAAAAAGTGTAACTAAATTGATTCTGGAGAAAAAGGTGGGATTCTTCAGGGTCCTATGCTAATGGTATTTATTGGTCACCTGTTTCTCTGGTATCTAGCCACTAAAACTGTTTGCAATAAGTTGTGCATAATTTTGTAATTGGAAATTGTACTTCAGTGCTTGTCCTAGTTATATTTTAATGTTTGTCTGGAGAGAGGAGTCTGATTAGCATTTCATCTAATTATTAAATCTTTCCAGTAGAGGAATACAGTCCCTTAAATGAACATAATATTGTAATGCCTTCCAACAGTTCTGTAATGTTCAATGTGGATCACATTTTTAGTATCTCGTATGCTTCCCCATTCTATTCATGATCTTATGAATCATATCTCCTCCCATTTGTAATGAAATAACATCCCTGAACTACAGCATTTGCTTACCTAGAAAAGTAATATCAGGAAAGTACTAAACACCTTAAATAAACTTTCTTTTAATGTGATTTAGCAGTTGGAAACCAGAAGAACTGGCACTGTGTGACCAACCAGATCAGCGCGACTAACCAGTGAAGGCTCTGTTGTCCGTAGACCACAATTTGAAAATTACTTTTTCACAGGGTGTGTGGTGTGGGATATTGTAGCACCAGAGTGAATCTGATATCCAGAGACGAGACTTACAATATATGGCAATCTGCTTTGAATATATAATAGTTAACCCATTGTGATTCCTGCTGCTGCCCCTCTTCCCTTCCGCCCCCTCTCCACCTCTTGGGATTTGACAGTATATTCTCTCGGGTAATCTAATGAAATCTACTTCTGACATGGGATGGGTTATTTTTTGTTTGTTTGTTTTAGGTTATTGCTCATGAAATCTCTCATAGCTGGACAGGAAACTTGGTGACAAACAAAACATGGGAGCATTTTTGGTAGGTGTAATACTGAGTGCATTACAAAAAATTGGCTCTTATCTACCATATACAAGTTCTGAGGAAATGTTTTGCCATCTCACATGAATTAATGTTCTTGATAATTCTCTAGGCTAAATGAGGGACACACGGTTTACTTGGAACGTAGAATTGGTGGACGGCTGTTTGGTGAACAGTTCAGGCACTTCCAAGCTTTGGGAGGTTGGAGAGAATTGCAAAATACGGTAAACTAGTTTTGGTAGAAGTTTATTGTGTGTTTATGTTTAAACATAAATCTTAAAAATTAAGTTGTCGTAACATTTCCCTGAAATACGCAACAGAAAACAATGATAATAATATGCTCCTGAAAATCTTTGCATTGGTAGTTGAGTACCAGTGTTCTCTCAGGTTTGTTTATGAACCAACAAGTTATATTGTTCAATATAAACATGACACTGCTAGTTGATGGGAACATTTTCAAAAAGACCTTAAGTCTCAGGGATCTTTTAAAGATCGCAGGATCTTCTGAAAGGCTGAATTTCATCCCGAACTACTACTGAATATTGCAACAGCTAGTGAATAACAGTGAATCCTTAATGTACAGGACATACTGCAAGAGTGTATACTTTTAAAACCCTTTAAAGCAATTAGCGTACCAGTGAGCAGCTAAAAGTTGCCTTTTTGTGATAGCCATAGCCAAGGCCAGCCTTCTCAAACTTCAGATGTTCCAGTGTGTGATACAAGCAATTGAAATGTCTGAGAGAGAACTGAAATACACAACAAAGCCCAGGTGTTCCACATTGTACCAAACTGAGTGTTGAAGGTCAGGAATCCTGATACTCGGTTTCTGTCTCTAGGAGGAGAATTTAAATGGTCGTGGTAATTGCTTTTTTCAAAGACTTTGTCTCTGGCTTAACTTCTTAAAAATTGTCTCTTTTCCCCCTTCCTCCAGAGCCTCCCAAAAGAAATGTCTCACCCCTTTAGGATTAATAGTTTTGTTGTTCATCCTGTCAGTAGCAACTTCTGGTTTTTTGAAGGACTAAATAAACTATCTATGATTTCAGTATGGGGAAAGAGGCTGTTGCCATGGGAACAAATAAAACATCGGAGCATGATCAAAAGGCCAGCATAGCTATGTTACTATCTCACCCCCAACTAACACAGCTATGCAGGCAAAATCTTTCATGTGGATGCGGATAATTTAGTATATGATGTTTGGGGAGGTGGTTTAGCTGTACTGGCAAAAGGACTCTTTTTTTAACTGGTATAAGCTGAGTTTTCACTAGAGGACTTTGCCAGTATAGCTATACCAGCAAAGCCTTCGTGGTATAGACCAGCCCTAAGATGAAACGGATGGCTGATAGTCTGTTCTAATTTGGGAACTTCAGCAAGGGGGATGAGCTAGAGCAGGGGTAGGCAAACTACGTCCCACGGGCTGGATCTGGCCTCTCGGGGCTTTGGATCTGGCCCGCGGGATTGCCCCACGTAGTGCCACGGGCCCTGCACCGCTTTCAGCAGTGGCCGGCCCAACGTCTCTGCGGACCCCGGGCCCTTGCCTTCAGACACTGCCCCCCGCAGCTCCAATGGGCCAGGAACGGGCAACCACAGCCAATGGGAGCTTCGGGGGAGGTACCTGGAGGCGTGGCAATTGCAGCGCATGCGGAGCCCTCCAAACCCCCCCCCCCCCCCCGCCAAGGGGCCGCAGCACTTCCTGGAGCGGCTCAGGGTCGGGGACAGGGCAAGCATGCAGGGAGCCTGCCCCCTGCCCCCCAACTCCCTTCCCTAAGCCCCCTGCCTGCACCGTGCACCCCTCCTGCACCCCAACTCCCTGCCCTGAACTCCCTCATACCTCCTGCACCCCATCCCCTTGCCCTGAGCTCCCTGCTGCACTCTGCACCCCAACTCCCTACCCTGAGCCCCCTCATGCACTCTGTACCCCTCCTGCACCCCAAACCTCTTCCCTGAGCCCCCTCATACACCCTGCACCCCTCCTCTGCCCCAGTCCCTTGCCCTGAGCCCCTTCCTGCACACCCCGCACTCCCGCCCACACCCCAACCTCCTGTCCCGGCCCTGCATACAATTTTCCCACTCAGATGTGGCCCTCGGCCCAAAAAGTTTGCCCACCCCTGAGCTAGAGCCATGTGCACCAAAGCACGGTAATCTTGGTCTTAGATGGACAATAACTGTATAAGATGGCTGCAAATCAGTGCAAATTGTGGAGCTTTTCTGAGTGAGTTTGTGTATAATATTGTTACAGATAAATACGCTTGGAGACACAAGCCCTTTCACTAACCTGATCCCTAAGCTGAATGAAGTGGACCCTGATGTTGCATATTCTCCTGTTCCATATGAGAAAGGCTTTGCTTTGCTTTTCTACCTTGAACAGCTTCTTGGAGGGCCAGGTGAGCATTAATAGTTCTATTTTAAATAGGATTTTTATTTTGCTTTCAAACACTGGCTTTCCTTAATTGATACACTTTTTTAACTTAGATGTCTTCATTGGCTTCTTGAAGGCTTATATTCAGCAGTTTGCCTATAAGAGTGCTGTGACTGAAGATTGGAAGAAGTTCTTGTATTCCTACTTCAAGGATAAGGTTGGATGGTGCTTCAGCTAATTGAGATCCTACAATTGTGTGAAACTGGCAGAATGTATTCTACTTGTGGCATAGCTCAGGAAGCTGAAGATACTCCATATGGTCAGAGTAAAATAGGTTGATAAATAAAATATTACTGCCTCTCTTAAAGATGTTTTGCTTCCATACATCTTCACCCTCATTCCTATATAGAAAATATGTAAAGATGTAGCATAAAATCTTACAAACATGGGTTTGGGTTACAGTGCATTTGTTCAAAATACAGTTATTCAAAAGTAAACTACATAGGAATCAGCACTTTAGATCAAGCTGTTCTTACAAACCAAAACAAAATATTTAAACTAACTTTCAAATTGCAAACTCTTTAGAGTAGTGGTCCCCAATGCGGTGCCTGCGGGCGCCAGGGCGCCCGCCGGGGCATTTATGTGCACCTGCCTAGTGCCCAGCAGGAGAGAGAGAGAAGCTGGGGCCCCGCGCCTGACGGTGACAGAGAACTCAGGCTGTGGATGCGGTGTTCTCTGTCCCCGGCAGGCGCAGGGCCCGCATAGTGCCCAGCAAGGGAGAGAAGCTGCGGCCCCGCGCCTGACAAGGATAGAGAACTCCAGGGCTTCGGGTGCTGGTGTTCTCTGTCCTCGCGGCTTCTCTCCAGCTTCTCTCGTCTCTCTGGATTCATATATTATGTAATATTAACTATGATGTTTTTTGTATTATTTAATGTACAAATGCAAAATAAGACTTGAAAAATTGTTGGCGCCCGCCACGCTCTTCTGAAAACATGAATGTGCTACTGGCCACAAAAAGGTTGGGGACCACTGCTTCAGAGAAAAAACATGTAGATGGTAAACTGAACAAAGATCTGTGTTGTTTGTAGGTGGATGTTCTCAACAAAGTTGACTGGAATGCATGGATGCACACCCCTGGCATGCCACCAGTAAAACCAACGTAATTGTGCTTTCTTCTCTTGTCTTTCTCACCTAAAAGTTTTGTGTTATTCCCAAACATCAATTAACTATTTGAAAAACTGGTACTAGAGCTGGTCAGAAAACTACAAAACCTTACTTTCTGAAAAATTTTGGAAGTCTGGTGGGGGGGGGAGGAATATGAATTCTGATAATTTTCCAAAGAGAGAAATGTTGGGGGAAGGCATGTCTTTTTTGTTTGTTTTTTTGTTTGGAAAATTGCCACAGAAAATGGAAAAATTTTAAAGTGTAATAAGTGAAATTTCCCCAGTGGAAATCTCTGCAAGAAACATCCCTTCCTCCTCCTTCGCACTGTCCAACCAGCTGGAGAGTGTACGACTTCTGAGTATGTTTACATTCTGAGGTTGACTACAAGATAGTGCTCCATCTGCGGTTAGTAGTGTATGGGGCTATCAATGAGCAATAGCAATATTCACAACAGAAGTCACAAATACCATGAAGAGTGGAGTTACTGTGAAAAAGGAGAGCATGGAAATGCATATCTGTGTTGACTCATTGTAGTAGATTTTCCACATATTGCATTGCAATATGAGGTGCACACCTACGTTATAGACTTCACAGAATTTTAATTTTATTTTTTATAACTTCAACAGATAATATTGATTTTGTTTTTAGATTTTTACTGATTTTTAAATTTTCACAGTTGTGGAAAATTGAGTTTTAAGCATTTTTTTTTCAATTTTTATTGGTTTATATTTTCACAGTTGTGGGAAATTATGGAAGGAATCAGACAATTATTTAGTGACACTTTGAGATTCAAAAAGTTAAAGCCTTATAAACTGTTAAATGCAAATTGTCAACATCATATGTCAAAATATAATATTCTTAAATCAACAAATCATACCATACTATTCATTTGCTAGTCCATTTGTAACCAGCCTCATTCAAAAATCTGAATCACCCAGTTTTAACTCTAATAAGTTCTCAAACACCATTTTGCTTACGTTGCCTATCTGTAAGTTTCAGTTGTTATTGATGGAAATTATTTCCATTGGTTTGTTTGTGTATGGTGAAATCTGTTTACCGACACTTACCGATAAAAAGCTAATCCTACCAAGCCCAATTATAGGTCAACTTGCCACTTTTACACTGCCTGTGCTACAATGCCCGTCAAATGCACTTGGAGTTATTCACATTTCAAAAATGTAATCCTTTGTTTTTCATCTTTATTAGATACGACATGACACTATCAAATCCTTGTGTTGCCTTGAGCCAAAGATGGACCAAAGTGAGTTGTTAAAGAATTCTGCAGACATCTTAATGATTTTTTTAACTATGACAAACTAGTTGTTAGTTCTATATAATAAGGGAAGGGCTCACATCAACCTCACTGGCCAGAGAAAGTAGTGTCTGGTGAGGGAAATGCTGCCATGAATTTTTGCATTATTTAATAGGCTAAACTTTCAAAAAGAGTCGGTAGAGGTGCTGCAACTTCTTGAAATGAGAAAATGCATTGTACATGTAAACTAAGTACTTACACAGCTAACTATCTAGTGCATGCAGATAATGTGCAAATTGAGAATCCCATTGTGCATATTTTATCCTATGCCTTAGGACTGCAATTTCAAAACTTGTTTTGAAAGGCACAGATGTGGAAGTAAGTTTCCGTTACTGATTATATGTTCATACTAACACTGCCCCTCCTTTATAAAGCAGGCAGTATGTACTCCTCGGTAAAATTAAGCAACGCCAATTACAACAAATCATTGATCATTTGTAGTAACTTGCTTTTAGCTTTGCCAGGGAGTGTAGCATCCTTATTTTGCCAACTTTGTGTGTTTTGGCCCTATTGCGCATTTGCTTCAACCTAATTCTCCTCTTGCCAAAGATTCTTTTTATGAAAAAGTACACATTGCAATTGTTGTACTCAACTTTTGATATTTTTTAATAAGAATCTCTTAAACTTACTTTTCACTTTATTTCATTATCTTTAATAGGCAGTTAAATGGTGTAAACAAAAAAACCACTCAACAACCCCCACAGCTTTCTCATTTTTGGATTCTTTTTTGTTTTCTGTAACCTCATAACTTAAACCCTAAAAGCAGTATTTTTACATGAAGTAGCTTGAAATTAAATGCAGGTGTCCATAAACAAAAGCAGGCAGATGATGTCTTTGCTGAAAAAGCCAATTACAAACTGTTCGTTGTGTTTATTTGCTTGTTTAGGCCAAAGAAAGTGATTTGTGCTCATTCAGCTCAGCAGATCTAAAGGATTTGTCATCCCATCAGTTGACTGAGTTCCTGGCACTGTTGCTACTGGAGGTAAGTGCAGGCTAGGAGTAGTTTGACCTAAGAATGCAAGCAAAGGCACAAATCTATTTTGTAAAACCAGGGAGTTCATACGTTGCCCAACAATTCTGAAGATCCTTATTCATCCTACTTAAATCATTTGCTGTTCTTTGGGACAGCCAGTAAGAGGTCTCCAAAACCCATTCTTCCTTGATTATTCACTTGATGAGTAACATCAGGAGACTTTCAGTCAAGGAGGCATAAACAAAATTTGAGACGTGATTGTGTTTATTTGAATTTAGCATTTATGTATTGTGTGACACAGCTTTGAATACAATTGTAACCAGTTTGGAGTGCTTAAGTGATACTGGGTCTGTACTAAAGTTTCACAGACTTAGGCTATGTCTATACTACGGACCTTGGTCTCCTGTGTAGCCACTCTATATTTTAAACCACCCCCGAGCGAGCGGGGAGAGCGTCTCCCACTGACATAGCACTGTCCACACCAGCGCTTTTGTCAGTGAAACTTATGTTGGTCAGGGGTGTCGTTATTTTTCACACTCTCACACACACATACCCCCGACTGACAAAAGTTTAGGCAACTAAAAGTGCTAGTGTAGACAAAGCCTTAGTAACTACCATATTATCCCTTGCCCCTTCCTTAGTTAGGTGGAGTGGAGCAAAGGGAAGGAATATGCAAGCATTTACCAGTAGCCATCATTTTTTGTTAAATATTCTCTCCCTTGTAGTGAAAGTCTTCTTTCTAGGTCTTGCCTCCTCTCAGAGAACATCAGTTGAAATATACCTCTTACTCATTCTTCTAATTTTGCAACTTTTTTTAGGCACCACTTCCAGTGTCACATGTAAAGCGAATGCAGGAAGTTTATAACTTCAATGCTGTAAACAATTCTGAAATAAGATTCAGGTTAGTAATAGTATGGAAATTGCTTCATGAAAAGTGTTTCATAAGGGAAAATACTACCTTATACACAATCTGAGAAGTTCCATTCTACAAAAACGTAATAGGACACACATGAATAATAATGACTTCTAGTAAATGTAATTTTTACATGTGCAGTGTTCCTTCGTACTAATTAATGATGAAATGGGAAAATGTATTCCAGTCTGAGATCCGAAATTAGCGATAACACCTCGGTCATCTAGTCTATTCCCCTGGCAGTGTGATTATTCCCTGTAGTAAAAGTCCTAATGCTTTGTCCACTTAACTTTAGATGTGCCTTTCCCCACAGGGTTCATGCTCTCTTTAAAGTAAACAATTATTAAAACTTAAATGGAAATTTAGGAAAACTATCAGAGGAAAATATTCCTTTTCTCCCATTAATTCTAGTTTATGCCTATCACCGTAAATTCCTTTGTATCTTGTATTTATACACCCTTAAAACATGTCTGTACTCCAAATTATGTTGTTGGAACTCTAAAAGCATATTTATTATTGGGATTGCCCAGTTTGCCATTGTAATAAACTTGCCACAAAGTGTTTTAATGGTTAGGGATTTTGTGTCTTGTCTCAGTGTACAGTAATCCTTTGCTATTTACCATTGACAAAACCTATATTGTTTAAGTTGCGAATGTAGTTCCCAATTCACATAATGATATTGAGTTCTATTACTTTTGCTTTATTTTTATATTTATAACAAAATAGATGAGCTTGTGGAAATAGACACTTACTGCTATGTAATGACTTCCCCCAAATATACAGCACCCTAATCAACAGGGCCCTGATCGGTGCCTTTGTGCATTATCGTAATACAAATAAATACATCATTATAAGAGAAATAATTGCAAAAGTCAGTGTGGGGAAACCCAGAGACCCAGTTGAGCTTCATTATGAACTTAAAGTACTTAGTATCTGAATGTCCTGTTGCATGTATGGTGGCATGACCCCTTCATTCTTAAGATGGAGTTAGGGAACATCATGTTGGATATTAGTAGTGGAAGATCACAAATTTTGAAAACTGCTACAAACAAAAATTGGCAGTCAACTTGGAGGAGAAATTCATCTTTAACTACATTTTTCAGATGGTTACGCCTCTGCATCCAAGCCAAGTGGGAAGAAGCCATTCCTCTGGCTCTAAAAATGGCTACAGAACAAGGCAGGATGAAGTTTACTCGTCCCTTGTTTAGGTAAGACTCACCTGCAGAACTTACAAATGAACATTTTTTTCTTTTATTATTTTTTATTGTAGACACTCCTATATAATACAGGCCATAGGACTCCTTTGAATTAATTCCTCTTTGAACTAGAGCAGACTTCTTAGGCTAGGTCTACACTACCCGCCTGAATCGGCGGGTAGAAATCGACCTCTCGGGGATCGATTTATCGCGTCCCAACGGGACGCGACAATCGATCCCCGAATCGACGCTCTTACTCCACCAGCGGAGGTGGGAGTAAGCGCCGTCGACAGGAAGCCGCAGAAGTTGATTTTGCCGCTGTCCTCACAGCGGGATAAGTCGGCTGTGATACGTCGAATTCAGCTACGCTATTCACGTAGCTGAATTTGCGTATCTTAAATCGACTCCCCCCTGTAGTGTAGATGTACCCTTAGAAAAATAATCAAATCTGAAACCTTCTAAAGGAAGGGACTAACTATGAAACTTCTAGAGCACTTTGAACATGAATATTTCTATATTTCTATATTTGCAGGATAAATTGAAGTTCTTATATTGTATCAATTTTTTTAACATAAAAACCTAGCAAACATAGAGTGCAGAGTGGAAAGCCATTATATAAAGTATAATCTTAATATAAAATATTCAATGTAAGAATACAACTTTCAGGTGAAAATCCATATTTAGACTAGTTTCTTATTTGTACTTATCTTGTGGAATATTTTGCAGGGACCTCTACAACTTCGAGAAGTCTTGTGATCAAGCTGTCAGCTCGTTCATGCAGCACAGAGCGCGCATGCACCCAGTCGCTGCAATGCTGGTGGCCAAAGACTTGAAAGTGGGTCAAGGACAGACTGCTTAATTTCTTTAAAAAGCTATGGCAAACTACTAAAACGGAACTGTAATTCTGCACATTATGCTAACATGCATGTTTGATTATCTATCTGACTTTGTTTTCTGCTACTGTGGCAATAATCTGGCTTAAATAGATCTTCAAGATGAAGTTTAAAAACTTCAGTCTTGTACATCGAATGAAATTTTAGAAAACTGATAAATCTTTGGGAGATGAATGAATAGCTCTAGTACAAACAAATTATACTTAAAGTAAAAGATGACTTTTCTGAGCTACATTTGTGTTTGTCAGTCGTGTGGGCTTTTTAACAAATTTTGGACGAAATCAAATGTTTTTTTCGTACACGCTTTCACACAGCAACACGCAGCTGAAGTCCTGAATCTTTAAATATTTGGGAAAAAAAATCTTTTTAATAAAACAGCCAACTTGTCTTGTCTTGTACAATCAACAAATATAGAAAGTAACAATAAAAATGTAATAATAAATAGCTTTTCCTTGCTGACTTCAAATATTCTGATTTCTAGAATAAACCTGGAAGAAAAGTTGAATGCACTTGGAACTTAAAAATCATGTTGTATAAACCTATGTTTTTACTTGTGTGCCCTAAATTACTTTAGTATCCAAACAATTTTGTTTCTCTTTCCACCCCTGATTTTTTAATGGTTTTGTTAATATGAGTTAAAGTATGACGAGTTACAGTACATACATTACAACAGTTATATATAGTAACAGCTGGAGCTGATTGTCAAAATTCAGTTTTTTGACAAAAAAGTTAGTCACAATATTTCAAGCTGAAATTTCAGCGCTAAACTTTCAGGCTTTGTGGCAGCTTCATAGCTGGCTTAAAATATTTTTGAAACATTTCAAAATGCTGAAAGAACAATTTAAATAAAAAAATTAATTGTCCTGTGTTCTGTTGGCTCACTGTATTTTATGTAAACAGTCCTGATATGGGCCCTTAATCAGTTAGGGATTTAAGCACATGAGTAGCCCCATTAACTTTACCTGACTGGCTCAGAGGGTGTCTGATAGCAGCCTTCAACTACCAGAAGAGGGGTTCCAAAGAGGATGGAGCTCGGCTGTTCTCAGTGGTGACAGATGACAGAACAAGGAGTAATGGTCTCAAGTTGCAGTGGATGAAGTCTAGGGGCACTCTGCTTGATACCAGCTTCCAACTAGCCATCAAGCCATTGATCGCGACCCGATGAGCCCGATCATCTAGCCAGATTTCTATCCACCTTATAGTCCATTCATCCAATCCATACTTCTTTAACTTGCTGCCAAGAATACTGTGGGAGACTGTATCAAAAACTTTGCTAAAGTCAAGGTATATCACATCCACCACTTTCCCATGTCCACAGAGCCAGTTATCTCATCCTAGAAGGCAATTTGGTTGGTCAGGCATGACTTGCCCTTGGTGAATACATGTTGACTGTTCCTGATCATCAATTCAAGTCGTAGTTAGAAACTTTTGAATTAATTTGATAGGAGGCACTCAAACTGAAAGGGCTTCCTTAGGAGGGAGCTGCACTAAATCATTATAGTTTTCTGTGGATAAAGCCTTACTGAGCCACTCTTTCCCATCTTACTACTCAGCATAGAGTATTAATGTCTGATTGAAACCATGGCATTTGGAAAAGGATTCTTCCTTTTCCATTGTATACTCTAACCTATTGGGGGGGGGGACATTTCCCCTATCTCTCTCTCTCTCTCTCTCTCTCTCTCTCTCACACACACACACACTCACACACACTCACACACACACACACACACACACACAAAATATGGGTATTCTATGATGAAGGGGAGGATTTTGCTACTATTTTTTTGAGCCTATGTCTGCCTTGGTTTCCCTATGCACTTGGTACTGCTGTGCATTGAGTGTAAAAGGGAAGGCACTAAGTGTTTGAAACATGTAGCTGTCTGGTTGGATACTAGACACATTCACATATATGTGTATGTCCTGTTCCATTTGTTAATGGATGATCAGGAAGAGACAATGGAAGCCCCAAGAACTGGGAAGCAGAGACACGCTGGACATGTGAACACCACATGGGTGCAACTGGGAAACGAAGGACAGGTGTGAACAGACTGCTCTTAGGGCTGTTGCTGTGAACGGAGGACAGATGGGGAGAGAGTGTCAAAATGGATCTCAGAGAATCAGGGCATGGCAAAGCCATTGCTTCCACCAATGTGGAGTCTGTCTTTAAGGTAACATTGGAAAGGTAAGCTTAAGACTTGCAGATGTTATGTTCCAGATGACTAATAAATGGTATCTTGGTTTGAGAAGTCTACCTTACCTCACTGAAGATACCTGCTGTTTGCATTGCTGTCTAAAATGGAAAAGCCTCTCTCTCGAGTGATCTCAGTTGTTTAAGGAATCACCACTGGCTTTGGGAAGTTTGCCCAAACTGTTGTTCCAACTAGTACACTCAAGTATGTTGTATCTGCATCCTTCTTTAACTTAGAAAATGGGTATAGAAAGTAGATCCATATGATTTCTACAGTGTACATTTTTAGTCAAATTTTCTTCCTAAAATGCGAGGGATATTTTCTCAGATTTGTGAAAAACATTTTCGATTTTTGAACACTGTAAATTGTTTGGCTTGTAAATGACTTTCCTTGTAGGAAACTTCAAGTGATTTAATTTAGTCATATTCTACAGATAATGGGAAATTGACTTTAAATTTTTCTCTTCCACAAATTCCTACAAGTCTATACTAATTGAATGTGATTTGTAATAGTTTCTTAATGGCTTGAAAATACCTGCCTTTCCTCATGCTAGCACTGATACAATAGGTAATGTGTAGAGTAAATGTTTTGGTATATCTTACACAAGGCAGGTGAGGTAATTTTTATTGGAGAAGCTTGTGTTGGTGAAAGAGAGAAGCATTTGAGCTACGTAGAGTTCTTCAGGTCTGGAAAAGTAATCAGTGTCATGGTTACATACAAGGTGAAACAGATTGTTTAGCATAAGTGGTAAACGTTGTAAAAGACTATTTAAGATGAAGAGGGTATGTCTTCTTCTTTAAAGGTGATGCTATCCAAGATGAAATAGACATTATACCTAGTATATGTTTTACTTGGTGCTCTTCAAGCTGGCATTTTTTCTACACCATATTTTAATCCCTTCCTTCTTCCTGAGTCTACAAAGAAAGCTCAGTACTAGTGACCAGATGTCCTGATAAAATTGGGACTGTGCCGATATGTAACCCTTTGTCCCGTGTCCCGATCAATGTACGATCGGGACGCCATTTGTCCCAATATTCGGGTAAGGAGGCGAGCGGGAGGGAGGCGCTGACCCCGTGGGTGCTCCGGGGCTGGAGCACCCATGGGGGAAAAATTGCAGCCAAGCTCCCTCCTTCTCACCCCCTCCACCCCAGCGTGCCATGTCCCCGCTCCTCTCCCCCTCCATCACTTACCCCCGTCTAACAGCTGTTTGGCGGCGCTTAGGGCTTTCCAGGAGGGAGAGGGAGGAGTGGGGATGCGGCACGCTGAGGAGAGGAGGTGGAGAAGAGGCAGGGCAGGGGCGGGGACTTGGAGGAAGAGAGGGAAGAGGCGGGGTGGGCAAGCACCCACCTGGCAAAGGGGAAGTCGGCGCCATAGGGGTGAGTGGGGGTTGGGGGGGTGAAGAGGTGAGCGGTGGGTGGGGGACTGAGGAGGGACGCAGCAAGCCAGCAGCAGGCTGGGGGATGAGGAAGGGCATGGGGGGCGAGCGAGGAGGGGGTGGGGCCTGGAGCAGAGTGGGGGCAAAGCCTGGGAGGAGCAGAGGTGGACTGTGGGCAGGGCTGATGGCACCCCAATGTGTCTTGATATTTTAGTGTGGTAATCTGGTCACCCTACTCAGTACAGCAGTGCTCTCAGTGATTTATGGGTATTCCTAGTATGTCCTGTTCATAGTCACCCTGATTGCAGGGGAGCCCTCCAGTGATTAATATGGACATGACGAAGGGAGGAAAGTCTCTCTCCCAGCTGATAGGATGGTGACATCTTCATTCCCCTAAACAATTTGTGCTGACTTGAAGTGTACGCATGTGGTCAGAGGAGCTGGGAACAAGTTCATAGTTCAGTGTCTATTCATCCTACCAAGAGAGCCATTTAGTCTCAATCCATAGTGGTGTGTGTTATGATGTGGATATCTTCCCACTTCACCCCTCGTGAGTTTTTCATAAGAGGGTGGGATCTGTTGTCATTTAGCAAGAACTTGTTTAAAACACTGAAAGCTTTTAAAATGCACAGCCAAAGTCCCATAAAAACATCCTCCAGAATCCTTTGGAAATTTCTTTTGGAAATTCTTGATCTACAAACAGAGCTAGCCTTGGATTTAGACTCTACAGCCCAGACCCTTGGAGGTATAGAGGCACCTAAATACCTTTAAGGAGCTGGTGCTACATCCTTGGCACAATCTCAAAAGATTGTGACAATCCTGTGTCAGCAGTTTCACATCCCCT
Source organism: Chrysemys picta bellii (assembly GCF_011386835.1). NCBI lineage: Eukaryota > Metazoa > Chordata > Testudines > Emydidae > Chrysemys > Chrysemys picta. The sequence goes on along the minus strand of NC_088791.1, from coordinate 84,375,951 downwards.
GTCTGGGAGAAGGTTTGCTGCTAGGGTTGGCTTTTTAGTAGATAAAGTTTGTTAAATACACTAAACTTATTTGTGAATGTAGGGATCCCTTCATTCTTAGGTGCAGTTAGGGAACACTATATTGGATATTAGTAGAGGGAGATCATGAATTTGAAAACTGCTACAAACAAAAATGGGCAGCCAACTTGGAGGTGACATTCATGTTTAACTACATTTTTCAGATGGTTACGCCTCTGCATCCAAGCCAAGTGGGAAGAGGCCATTCCTCTGGCTCTAAAAATGGCTACAGAACAAGGCCGGCTGAAGTTTACTTGTCCCTTGTTTAGGTAAGAATCACCTGCAGAATTACAAATGCACTTTTTTATTGTGGACACTCCTTTGAATTAGTTCCTGTTTGAACTAGAGCAGATCTCTTAGGGAAAAAAATCTAATCTGCATCCTTCTAAAGTGACTTACTACAGAGCTTTCATAGCATTCTGAACTTGAATATCTTTATGGCTGTTATGTAAAAAAAAAAATTTGATACAATATAGGAACTTCAACTTATCCCTCAAATATAAAGAATAATCTTCAATAATATTCAATGTAAGAATAAAACTTTCAGGTGAAAATCCATATTTAAACTAGTTTCTTATTCATACTTATTTTGCAGGGACCTCTACAACTTTGAGAAGTCTCGTGATCAAGCTGTCAGCTCGTTCATGCAGCACAGAGTGCGCATGCACCCAGTGGCTGCAATGCTGGTGGCCAAAGATTTGAAAGTGGATCAAGGACAGACTGCTTAGTTTCTTTAAAAAGCTATGGCAAACTACTAAAACAGCACTGTAATTCTGCAAATCGTGTTAACACGCATGCTTGATTATTTACCTGAGTTTGTGTTCTGCTACTGTGGCAATAATTTGTCTTAAATAGATCTTCAAGAATGGTACCTTCTTTGAGTTTTGTCAAATCTGCAGTGAAAGTGTTCTTAAAATGAACAACATGTGCTGGGTCATCACCCAAGACTGCTAGAGCATGAAATATATGGCAGAATGCAGGTAAAACAGAGCAGGAGACACGTACAATTCTCACGCAAGGCGTTCAGTCACAAATTTAATTAACATATTATTTTTTTAGCGCATGTGATCAGCAAGGAAACATGTCCTCTGGAATGGTGACCGAAGTATGAAGGGGCAAACATACATTTAGCATATCTGGCATGTAAATACTTTGGAATGCCAGCTACAAAAGTGCTGCACGAACATCTGTTCTCACTTTCAGGTGACATTGTAAATAAGAAGCGGGCACCATTATCTCCCATAAATGTAAACAAACTTGTTTGTCTTAGCGATTGTCTGAACAAGAAGTAGGACTGATTGGACTTGTAGGCTTTTGGGTTTTATATAGTTTTGTTTTTGAGTGTGGCTATGTAACAAAAAAAATCTACATTTTTAAGTTGCGCTTTCACGATAAAGAGATTGCACTACAGTACTTATATGAGGTGAATTGAAAAATACTATTTCTGTTCATTTTATCAGTGCAAATATTTGTAATAAAAATAATATAAAATGAGCACCATATACTTTGTATTCTGTGTTGTAATTGAAATCAGTATATTCTATTGTTTAACAGTGTCATTAAAACTGATTAATCACAATTTTTTTGAGTTAATCGCATGAGTTAACTGTCCTACTTAGTACAACTTTGAAACTTTACTATGCAGAAGAAAAACGCTACTTTCCATTAATTTTTTTAGTAGTTTGTTTAACACAGTACTGTACTGTATTTGATTTATTTATTTATTTATTTATTTATGGTGTTTGCTGCTGCCTGATTGTGTACTTCCGGTTCCAAATGAAGTGTGTGGTTGACTGGTCAGTTCATAACTCTGGTGCTCATAACTGAGGTTCTACTGTACTTAAAGGAAAAGATGGCTTTTCTGAGATGCATTTGCTTTGTCAGTTGTGTGGGTTTGTTTACAAATTATGGATGGAATCAAGTCAACTTTTTTTGGCACAAGATTTCACACTTTAACACACAAGAAGTCCCAAGTCTTTAAATATTTGAAAAAAATTTTTAATCTTTGTATAAAACAGCAAACTTGTCTATGTTCTCATTGTAACTAGGCTTGTATAATTAACAGTTATAGACAGTACATATAACAATGTCACAATAAATAGTGTTTTCTTGCTGACTTCAAATATTCTGATTTCTAAAGTAATCACTGAAAGAAAAGTTGAATGCACTTGGAGCTTGAAACCATGGTGTGTACATTTTTGTGTTCATACTTGGGTGACCTATACTGCTTTAGTATCTAAACAATTTGTTTCTCCTTCAACTCCATGATTTGTGATGATTTTATTAGTATGTGAGTCAACATGTGATACGTTAATCAGCTTGTGACAGGAGATACAAGACACACGGTGCAGCAATTACATATGGTAATGGATGGAGCTGATTGAAATATTCTGACTAGCTTTCTTGTCAAAATTCAGTTTTTGAACAATCTGAAAATTCAGCACTAAACTCTCTGGTTTTTCAGCCACCTTCGCAGCTGACGTTAAAATTTTTTTTAAAAAAGCTTCAAAATGTTGAAAAAAGAATTAGAATTATGAGGTTTTTTTATTAGACAATTTTTAAAATGTTTTTAATCAACTCTAGCAATGACCATTTATACTGATACATGATTCTAAAATGGAAGTTAGAGCACAGAATACCAAATTCCATTTTTCTGAGTTGAATGCTGAACAAATTACCAAACACCCTGCTTTTCCTCCCTTTCTCCCCCCCAAAAAAGATAATGTACTTTGTAAACTTCTCATGAATCCTGCCATCTGTAGGTTGTTTTCTTCAAAGTGGATTTGCAAAGAATGGCACACTAATAGGCCATGAAAGATATGTTCTGCTTGTTTACAGTTTATGAAAATGGCCAAATAGTATGGATTGAAATCAGCTGAAATGCAGCTGCTGACAGGACCAGTAGAAATTAACACCTGTATGAGGAGCAGAAAAGACAAGTAACTCTTTTGTAGGAGGAGAAAACTGAATACCTAATAGAGTGTTTGGAAAGGAGTGAGAATGGCTACCGCTCTGCAAATAATTCTAGATTAAATACAGTTGAGAACAACTTAAAACTGACAGCTGAAAAGATCTTTCTCCGGTACATGCATCCAAAGTTTCAAACAGGGTTTTGATAGGTTCAGCGGAATACACTATCTTGTCCTAAAATGTTTGGATTTGGGTTGCTATTGTGCAATTGTCTAGCTATTAAATAATTTCAAAGAAAACTACTACAGCCAGAGGCATCATTTCCTAAATGTTCACACTTGCCCTGCTCTACTCTGAAGTTTGATTGGGAGCTAGAATCTGTTAGAGGCCAAGAGTGAATGAACAGCTTTTGGTATATCACAGTCTGGGCCAGAGAGAATGTGAGCACTGATGATAACCATGCCTTTTATCAGCTGCTTTGGAAAACCTTTTCTGCATGGAGACTCCAGCAGGTTAAAAATGGTATCAAAATAAAGGGGAATTCCTGTAACAAGACCATACTAATTTAATATGATCTGTAATAGCCTCCTGGTGGCTTGAAAATATCTGCCTTTCTACAGACTAGCACTGATTCAATAGAGTAAATGTGTTGGTATATCTTACACAAGGTAGGTGAGGTAATATTTTATTGGATCAACTTCTGTTGGTGAAAGAGACAATCGTTTGCGCTTCACAGAGTTCTTCCGGTCTGGAAAAGTAATCAGTGTCATGGCTAAATACAGGGTGAAACAGATTGTTGAGAATAAATGGTAAACATGTTACCCACTTCTTCTTAAATGGTCCATTGCACGTCTTTCTCTTTAAAGATGAAGCGATCCACAATTCCTGTGGTGAAATGGACAAACTAGTATGTTTTACTTCGTGCTCTTCAAGCTGGCATTTTTCTACACCATATTTTAATCCCTTCCTGCTTACTAGGTCTACAAGAAAGCTCAGTACAGCAGTGCTCTCAGTGGTATATGGATACTCCTAGTATGTCCTGCTGTTCCCAGTCACTGCTGTTGTAGGGGAGCCCTCCAGCAATTGATATGGACATGATCAAGGGAGAAAGTCTCTCTCCCATCTGATGGATGGTGAAATCTTCATTCCCCAACATAATTTGTGCTGACTTGGAGTGTACGCGTGTGTACAGGGGAGCTGGGAACAAGTACCAGCCATGCATGGGCAATGATCATCAAATCCTAAGGTTTTGCTCTTTATTCAGGCAAAATCCTGTTGATGTTTGGACCCTGTGTAAGAAGGGTCACTTATACAATTCCAGAGCCAAGGGCTGCCCTGGCTGGGATTCAACCCCCAAGTGCTCAGTGCTGTTTAGCTTTAAAACTTGAAGATTTGGGCTGCAAGGAAATTTGGTGTCTAAAGAGGTAGCAGAGAAGCTGGCTTCACCATTTTTACGTTAAAATGTAACATACTCTTATGGTATGTGCCAGTGTTAGTTTGGGGAGTTTGCTGTGAGTCCCCAGTAAATATTACTTTTTAAAGAGTGGTTGTAAGTGCTTGTACAAGGTGCCCGACAGCCAACACTGAGAACCAAAGTTCTTTTGTAGGATGCAATGTTCCATATTCTCAAAACTGCGCTAGCATGAAGCTCAGCAATGCCAGCTTCCTCTTGCTGTCCTGCCAATCGGCCTTATCCTACTCGGGAGAGACTGCATCTTTAGAGGTGAGTTCATAGTTCAGTGTTCATTCAGTCCTACTAAGAGGGCCATTTAGTGTCAGTCCATAGTGGTGTGTGTTATGATGTGGGTATCACTCCACTTTGTCCTGCGTGGGTTTTTCCATAAGAGGGTGGAATCTGTTGCCATTTAGCAAGAATTTGTTTAAAACACTGAAAGTTTTTAAAATGCACAACCAAAGCCCCATAAAAACATCCTCCAGAATCCTTTTGAAATATCTGTTTGGAAATTCTTGTTCTTCTTCGAGTGCTTGCTCATATTGATTCCAATTAGGTGTGTGCACGCCGCGTGCACGATCATCAGAAGATTTTTACCCTAGCAACACTCGGTGGGTTGGCTGAGGCGCCCCCTGGAGTGGTGCCCTTATGGCGCCGGATATATGCCCCTGCCGACTCAGCGCCCCCTCAGTTCCTTCTTACCGCCCGTGACGGTCGTTGGAACTGTGGAGAGCAGCATTGCTGACCTCCACATCCCTAGCTTTACTCGTTGTACTGTAGATAATTCTTTAGTGTAGTTTTAACAGTTATAGTGTAGTTGTTAGTAAGTTTTTGTACATAGTGTATATACGTGGAGGAAACGGGGTTTATCCCCTTCCCTTCTCCCCGGTACCAGAGCTCATGCCCAGGTCTCCGGGTTTCAGCCTTGCTCGGCCTGTCTCAAGCCGATGCCCACAGGAGACCCCCACGACTCCTGCTTGAAGTGACTGGGGGAAGCTCATCAACCCGATAAGTGCCGCATTTGCAAGGCTTTCAAGCCTCGGACAAAAAAGGAGCGGGCTTTCGTTTAAAACAGCTCCTAATGGAAGCGGCACTTAGCCCTGTGCCCTCGGCACTGCGTGCTGACCAGGCACCGTCGGTCCGAAGCGCGCCTCTGGCACCGGAACGACCCAGCACCAGCAAAGTCTCTTGGCACCGGACATCTCTGGCACCGGTACAGACGCGGCACCGTTCGCTATCTTCACGGCCCAAGAAGGAGCGCAAACCACCTGCTGCTCCTCTGCAGTTGCAAGCATCGCCTGGGGCCCCAGTGGAGCTGCGCGCTGTGCCAGACTGCTCTGCGAAGGTGCCAGCTCCGGCACTGTAGATTCTGGAGCCGCAAGTGCCGTTGAGTCCGGTGCATATAAGCTCCCTGGTGCACACCGTGGTTGAGCTGGGCCTGCCATTCACTCTGGAGAACTTCTCCACCGCTCGCGACCTGATCGCACTAACTGAGCCTGGACCGTCTCACCCTCCAGCACCGCCGGTGCGGACTGTTCCATCCAGAGGGAAGCCCGCCTTCATGCGGCCTCCATCGCAGAGCAAGACAGCTCGGCACCACTCTCAATCCCGGTTCAGGGCCCTGTCTCGGTCCTGCAGATGGTCCCGGTCTTGGCACCGCTCGCTGTCCCAGCACCAATCCCCATCTCGGCGCCGGTCGTACTCGCAGCACCGCTCCACCTCCCTAAGGTCTCCATCCCAGTATGATCGGTACCTATCCAGCTCCCGGCACTGGTCCCAGCACCGATCATCTCACAGCTGATCCCGGCACCGCCCGCACCGTCGGTCCTCATCGAGATCTAGATCGGCCTCCTGGCAGCATTATGACCGTCGGTCCCGGACCCAATCACGGTACCACTCAGGACCCTGGCACCGGTCCCCAGCTCTCAGTCGCGGACCGACAGACCGTGACGGTTCAACGCAGCAGGCACATTCGGCATCACCTTGGCCTTCATGTCCAAATTCGATGTCGTTCCAAGCGGCAAGTGGCTACCATGTCCAAGGCCAAGACGCGGATGGCACTAGCCAGGGGCCAGATGAAGGACAGGATTCTGACCAGGGACCCCCACAATGGTCCTTCTGGACTTCTTGGGCATACCACCAAGCCCAAGGTGTCCCCTCAGGCGCTTCTCGCTCGGCTCATTCAGAGCATAGGGTGCCTGAAGCCACTGTGAGTCGTCCTCCCCCAATAGCCTCGGAGGCGACCGCCCTGCCACCTGAACAGGCTCATGCCCCTAGTGGAGTGGACCTAGGGCAACTGGACCCTTCTCAACCAGACCTTCCCCAGGACCCACTAGTCCAGGGATTGTCCTCCTCATCCTTGCCTGATGAGGCCGTGGCAGCCATGTCCTCCTCTGGCCCACCGCCTATACATCTTCGTGCACACCAGGACCTGCTGCGTAGGGTTGCACAGAACATGAACCTACAGGTGGAGGAGGTGGTGAGGATCCTGTGGTGGACATTTTATCTGCCGATGCCCCCACACGTGTAGCCTTACTGTTCATTCGGACCATTCAGGCTAATGCCAATACGATCTGGCAGTCGTCGGTGTCTATACTTCCCACTGCCAGAGGGGTGGAGAGGAAATACATGGTGCCCTCTGAGGATTATGAATAGTTGTATGTCCACCCCCAACCTCGCTCCCTTGTTGTACAGTCTGTAAACGAGAGGGAGAGACATGGCCAACAAGACATGGCCAATAAGTCCAAGGACGCTAGGCACCTGGATTTGTTCGGGCGCAAGATTTATTCTACAGGTGGTCTGCAGCTCAGAGTAGCTAACCAGCAGGCCCTTCTGAGCCATTACAACTATAACACCTGGAACTCGATGGGGAAGTTCAAGGAGTTGGTTCTCCAGGAGTCCAGGGAAGACTTTGGGGCCTTGCTAGAAGAGGGCAAGAAAGTGGCGAGGACATCCCTGCAGGCATCCTTAGACGCGGTGGACTCGGCAGCTAGGACTCTAGCCTCGGGCATGGCTATGTGCCATATTTCATGACTGCAAGTGTCCGGTCTTCCACCGGAGCTGCAGCAAACTATACAAGACCTGCCCTTTGATGGCAAAGGTGTATTTTCAGACAAAACTGATCCCAGACTGCATAGTCTGAAGGATAACCGGGCCATCATGCGTTCATTGGGCATGCATACCCCAGTGACGCAATGTAGGCCCTTCCGGCCCCAACCACAGTGCACCTACCCTAACCGTCGACTGCGGCAAGACTTCACTAGAAGGCGTGGTCGTGGTAATAGGAGATGACAATCTGGTCCTCAATCAGGCCAGAATCAGGGGCCCCCAAAACCATCAGCGGGGCCCAAGCAAAACTTTTGAAGGTGCACCTGAGGACGGAGCACCAGTCTCCTTGCAAGATCCTTTCCTGCCTTTCTCCAGCCACCTCTCCTATTTGCTCCCTGCGTGGTCCCGCATAACATCAGCTCGCTGGATCCTACGCATGGTGGAAACTGCATACCATCTTCAGTTTGTTTCCCGCACCCTCACTCCCCGTCCCTCTTCAGGGACCCTTCTCACGAGCAACTCCTCTTACAGGAGGTACAAGCGCTCCTGTCTATTAGAGCGGTGGAAGAGGTACCAAAGGACCTGAGGGGCAGGGGTTTTTACTCCCATTATTTCCTAATCCCCAAGGCAAAGGGGGGACTTCAGCCCATCCTGGACCTGCGCGGACTCAACAAATTCATGGTAAAGGTTCCCTGGGGATCATTATCCCTTTCCTGGAGACTGGTATGCCACCCTCAACATGAAGGACGCGTACTCCACATAGCAATTTACGCGCCACACAGGCGGTTCCTTCGCTTTGTGGTCAACCAGCAGCATTTCTAATTTACCGTCCTTCCCTTCAGCCTGTTCACAGCGCCAAGGGTCTTCACAAAATGTATGGCTGTTGTAGCGGCCTTGCTCCACAGACATCGGATCCAAGTGTTTCCGTACCTCGACGACTGGCTCCTTCGGGGTCATTCCGAGCTACAGGTGCGGTCTCATGTTCGGTTCGTAATGAGCTTGTTCAGGCAACTGGGCCTGCTCCTCAATGCCGAAAAGTCCACTTTGGACCCAACCCAAAGAATAGACTTCATTGGGGCGGTCCTGGACTCGAATCTTGCTAAGGCATGCCTGCCACAGTCCCGCTTCCAGTCCATGATGACCATTATTCACGGCCTACAAAGCTTCCCGACCTCGACAGCACACACGTGCCTCGGTCTTCTGGGCCACATGGCCTCATGCACCTTCGTGAGCAGACATGCCAGACTACGCCTCCGCCCGCTTCAGACCTGGCTCTCGTCAATGTACCGTCCAGGCCGGGACAGTTTGGACACAGTACTCCCGGTGCCGACGGAGTCTTATCCTCTCTGGGTTGGTGGCTAAACCGCAGCCTTGTTTGCGGGGGGATGCCATTCCATGCCACCCAGCCCTCTCTAGTCCTCACCATGGACGCGTCATCTCTGGGCTGGGGCACTCACCTTGCGGACATTCGCACACAAGGTCTTTGGTCCGCACAAGAAATAACCCTGCACATCAACGTCAGGGAACTGAGAGCAGTATGCCTGGCATGTCAGGTATTCCGCGAACACTTGCAGGGCCGTTGTGTCATGATCTTCACAGACAACACAACGGCCATGTTTTACATCAACAAGCAAGGCGGAGAGCGGTTGTCCCTCCTCTGTCAGGAAGCCATACATCTCTGGGAATTTTGCATAGCCCACTCAATCGACCTGGTGGCATCATTTCTCCCAGGAGTCCAGAACACCTTGGCAGATCGCCTCAGCAGGTCCTTCCTGGCTCACGAGTGGTTGATACATCCGGACATTATCCATTCTCTTTTCCAGAAGTGGGGATTTCCCCACATAGACCTTTTCGCCTCTCGCGAGAATCGGAAGTGCCAGGTGTTCTGCTCTCTCTACGGACGCTCCCCGGGCTCCCTGTCAGACGCCTTCCTGATACCGTGGAAAGACCACCTGCTCTATGCCTTCCCTCCGTTTCCGTTGGTCCACAAGGTCCTTCTGAAGTTACGCAGAGACAAGGCCCGCTTAATCTTGATTGCTCCAGCATGGCCCAGACAACACTGGTATGCCACACTCCTTGATCTGTCGGTGACCAAACCAGTTCCACTACCATTGTGGCCGGACCTGATCACTCAGGAACATGGCAGGTTATGTCATCCAGACCTGCAGTCCCTCCACCTGACAGCTTGGATGCTGCATGGCTGACTCAATCTGAGCTGCATTGCTCCAGTTAGGTGCAGCAAGTACTCTTGGGTAGCAGAAAGCCCTCCACTAGGTCCACATACCTGGCCAAATGGAAGCGCTTCTCCTGCTGGTGTGCCCTGAGCAATACTGTCCCTCTGGAGGTGCCAGTACCTACCATCCTAGAGTATCTCTGGTCCCTGAAACATCAAGGCTTAGCTGTCTCATCTATCAGAGTACACCTAGCAGCGATTTCAGCCTTCCACCCAGGGGAAAACAGGTGCTCGGTTTTCTCCAATCCCATGGTCAGTATGTTCCTCAAGGGTTTGGAATGTCTGTACCCGCAAATTCGTCATCCGGCCCCTACGTGGGACCTCAGTCTGGTCCTATCTAGACTCATGGGTGCCCCCTTCGAACTGATGGCCACCTGCTCGCTTCTGTACCTTTCCTGGAAAACAGCTTTCCTCATCGCTATCACGTCGGCGAGACGAGTCTCAGAACTTCAGGCCCTCACATTGGACCCACCATATACCGTGTTCCATAAGGACAAGGCACAGCTGCGACCACACCCCGCCTTCCTCCCTAAGGTGGTGTCTGCCTTCCATGTCAACCAAGACATCTTCCTCCTGGTCTTCTTTCTGAAGCTGCACGCTTCGCGATGGGAACAACAGCTAAATTCCCTAGACATTCACAGAGCTCTCGCCTTTTACATTGAACGAACAAAGCCTTTTAGGAAGACGTCCCAGCTGTTCGTAGCGGTGGCAGACCGGATGAAAGGCCTCCCGGTCTCCACACAGCGAATCTCGTCTTGGATTACATCATGCATCTGTGCGTGCTATGACTTGGCTCGTGTCCCAACTACCCGCCTCACTGCCCATTCCACTCGGGCTCAAGCTTCGTCCTCCGCCTTTCTGGCTCGTGTGCCCATACAGGAGATCTGTAGGGCAATGACTTGGTCATTGGTACATACCTTCGCTTCCCACTATGCCATAGTGCAGCAGTCCAGGGGTGATGCTGCATTTGGTTCACCGGTCCTTCACTCTGTGACATCTCACTCTGACCCCACCGCCTAAGTAAGGTTTGGGAGTCACCTAATTGGAATCGATATGAGCAAGCACTCGAAGAAGAAAGGACGGTTACTCACCTTTGTAACTGTTGTTCTTCGAGATGTGTTGGTCATATCCATTCCAAACCCACCCTCCTTCCCCACTGTCGGAGTAGCTGTCAAGAAGTAACTGAGAGGGCGTTGGGTGGCTGGAGCATATATCCAGTGCCATAAGGGTGCCACTCCAGGGGGCACCTCAGCTGACCCACCGAGTGTTGCTAGGGTAAAAATCTTCCGACGATCGTGCATGCGGCACACGCACACCTAATTGGAATGGATATTAGCAACACATCTTGAAGAACAACAGTTACCAAGGTGAGTAACCATCTTTTCTACAAACTAAAGCTAGATTTAGACTCTACAGTCCAGACCCTCGAAGGTATAGAGGCGCCTAAATACCTTTAAGGAGCTGGTGCTACATCCTTGGCACAATCTCAAAAGATAACTCCTGTGTCAGCAGTTTCACATCTCCTGTCTAGGAACAGGTTTGCTGCTAGGGTTGGCTTTTTAGTAGATAAAGTTTGTTGAATACACTAACTTATTTGTGAAGGCGGGGATCTGGGGGTGGAGAGAGGATTTTTGCCCTTTCCTGATTGGGACATTGGAATCCAGTCAGGTGCTGTTCTTTAGGCTATCGTGTGGTAAACACAAGGCTGATTCACACCACAGCCACCTTTAGTGGAGGGACAACCATAGACAGAGGAGAAGTATGCCAAGGTACACAGTACATGTCCGAGGGGAATGGCTGGCAGTGCCTTGCCAAACTGGCACTAACACAGTGAGATGGCTGGGGAAGGAAGCTGTGAGACGTTACATGAAAAACAAGCCTGATAATGGGGGCTTTGCCTCAGTGGAAGAAGTGAAATTCTGTGTTCGGAGGTGCAAAGGCCTTGGCTTGCTGGATCATGATGATACTTTGGAGGACACACTAGAGGACAATGAGTTTGTTGAAGTTGGTAAGCAAACCCTGCAATGACAAATTATATGGTGACTGCACTTGCTTAGGAGACCCAGAGTGTGTATTTTCTGTTTATCTTGCAATGTTATATTTCTGTGATATAGCAAATCTAAATTTATTTTTTAGTAATTTAAGAAAAAATACTAAATTGCAAACTCAGTTTTGAGAAGGCTTTTTAGGTCATCTGTTGTGTCATACAGTTGGGTGGGATATGAAGTGTTTGGCTGTAGGTTTTGGATTTTTGTGTGTGTTAACTACTGTCAAAGTTAGACTCAGGACTCATAGTTTGTTAGACCACTCTGTTTTATTTGCACAGCGCTCTGCTAATACATTCAGATAATGTGAGCCCCCATGCAAGATTCAAACAGTCTTATTTATACAGCTAAAAGGTGTGAACTAAACAAAGGGACAGAGAGAGCAAAATTGTAAAATTTGCCTGGGGCACAATATGCATATCCTGCTACCTTATTAACTCTTATCGATCTAAGGCTAATGCTTCACTAATTGCCCTTAAGTGGGGCAATTCATTAAGCAGTTAATGTCTGCTTTCCTGCCCCCTGGCTTGCAGCACTTCTCATTTCTACTTAAAGGTACATACAGCATTCTTTAATTCATTCTATTTCTTTAATATAATTCATTTCACTTTCACACTACATTTTTACTGTATGTTTGTTAAGACATTTAAATACATTTGGCTGCAAATTGGAATTCTTGTCACTGATTTTTTTCTAGCTAATGAAGAATTCTCTGTAGCAACAAACTATGGGCAATAAGTTTTCATTCTGTTTGTTTTTCCCATTCTTCATTGTAGCTATAGAAGGAGATGTAATGTCTTCGGATTTCATTGCATCTAAGCTAGAAGGAGTTGATTTGTATCCTTTACTGAGCATTGTTTTGGTTAATTTTTACAATTCTTAGATTTGCAAAAGTTGAAAATGCTTAGCACTTTTTCCACCTTCAAAGGGCTTCCTTCAAAAACTCTAATTAAATAGCAGCTATTTGTGTGGGTTTTGAATGTCCTTTATTTCCCTTTACATGGCTTCAGATACAGCAAATATCAAGAACCAGAAAAGGTATTACTCAATAATGATCTTAATAAGATGTGCCCCAATCCAATCGTTTTTTTATGTTAGAAGGTGAAGTAGGGTGAAATCATGGTGGGGGAAATGGCAGTATTCAAAGAAAACCTATTTTCTTTATTTGCCCATGACACAGAGCGGGAGCCCACAGAACATTTCAAATGGAATTGCTGTTTGTGACATATACTATTTGTTTTCAGTAGGACTCAGTAAGTTCCTGCAAACATTTACTACCAAGTGTAGAGCTTTCTATTACTGTGGGTAACTTCACCGAAGCTACCGCAGAAGCACTTTGCTCTGCAGTGTTTGCAGGATCATCCATGATGACTGCTTAACTTGTTACCTCTCCTAAAATAAGCTGTTCTTTGCTAATGCTTCTCTGAGAGAGTCTTACTGTATGAATGAGAATGGGGCTGAACGCTGTTGTAACCCAGTTCACTATTAAGCTTTCACTGTATTTATTTAGTTTTGATTGTTTAGAAATTGCTTACATACACATGACACTCACTAAAATGCAGTTCTTTTGCGCAGTATATTTATTTAGATGGGAACAGTTTAACACCAGAGGACCTGGTCAATTTAGGAAAGGGGCTCTATAAGATCAAGGTAAAGATTTTGAAAGAATCTAACTCTCCAAATACTTTTATTTAGTTAGTTTTTTAAGTAGTAATAGAGGAATGGATATTGACGCTATTGTTTTTCTAGCTCACACCTGAAGCTGAAGCTAAAGTCAGACAATCAAGAGAAGTGATTGAAAGAATTGTAAAAGAACAGACTGGTATTTTTTTTTCTTTTCCAACTTAATTTTGTTGTCAGTTTTAGATGACTTTAGTTAGATTCTCTTCTTTATCTGAAATATCTGTTTCTTTCAGTTGTTTATGGAATCAACACTGGCTTTGGGAAGTTTGCTCGAACGATTATTCCAACTAGTAAACTCAAGTATGTTGTATCTGTTTCCTTCTTTAATTTAGAAAATGGATATAGAAAGTAGATGTATATTATTTCTACAGTGTACATTTTTAGTCCATTTTTCTACCAAAAAGGAGAGGGATATTTTTTGCTCAGTTTTGTGAAAAACTTTTTTTATGTTTGAACACTGGAAGTTGGTTTTTAAATGACTTTTCTTTCTTTGTAGGGAACTTCAAGTGAATTTAGTTTGGTCAAGTTCCGCAGGTAGTGGAAATTGATTTCAAATTTGTTTCTCTTCCACAACTGTTAGAATTGGGGGTTGTAACCTTGAGATTGTTGTCATTGCAGGTGTCGGGAAGCCTTTGATCCCAGCGAGAACTCGCATGCTTTTAGCTCTCAGGATCAATGTTTTAGCAAAAGGATACAGTGGAATTTCACTGGAAACTCTCCAGCAAGTTATTGAAGCATTTAATGGTAAAAAAGATATTTAGAAATGAATACAGCTGTTTTATCCTTTATATTACAATGGTGCCTAGAGACCGCAGCCTAGATCACAGGCCCATTGTGCTAGGCACTGCACAAGTAGATAGACTCCTTGGGACAGGGACTCTAAGTAGACGAGATGGGACAAAGGAATACAGCACACAGAAGATTGGGAACTGAGGCACAGAGAGTTTAGTTGACTTGCCAACATTACCCAGGGAGGTTGTGACAGAACCAGAAATTGAACCCAGATCTCCCAAATCCCAGTCCAGTGTCGTAACCACAACCCCTACCTTCTTTATTGATTTGTTTTTATTAAGTGTTCATAGTTTTATTAGTTTCGAGCCAGAATTTGTGGTGGAAGAACAGTTAGTTTGGGAAGGGAGAAAAAAGCAGCACTTCAGATTACCTTTAGCAGTTGTATTACTTTTGTCCTTTTGGGTCATTATATTATGGTAACACTTTGGCATGAAAATAAACTCCATTGTGTGCATTTAACACACAGTGAAAGCAGAATTAAGAATGTTTGCTCAGGGCTGATTACCTGAGAAGACACTAGGTTGCCAGTTCAAAAGCAGCTGAAGGCTAATAGTCAGTGCAAGCTGTGACTTTATCAGTTTTTTGAAAAGCGGCCTACGTGAAATATTACTCTTTCTAGGTATTTATACCTCATCTATCACCATAGTGAGTGCCTGTCTGCTAAGGGCTTGATTCTCGAACTGCGAGGCTTTCTGTTAGGGGTTCAGTTCAGCAACAGTTGCTCATTGATCTGGCTAACACTCATGTGAGTGTCTTTGAGTTCAGTGGCACTACTTCCTGGGGAAAAAATTATCACATAGGTGTTGGCAGGACTAGTCCCACTGAGACATGTTTACTCATGTGAGTAGTTCCATTGAAATCAGTAGGAGGGCTCATAGGAATAATTCACTGTGAGTACGACTTGCAGAAGTGGGCCCTAACTGAGTAGCTGGCCTGAGGCTGGTTGCTAGTAGGCAGTTAATCATGTTAACAAAACCATCGAAACAGTTAATGCCACTTATATCATTGCTGGCAGGCTCAGCAGGGAAGTTCAGGGCATCCGAAGAAGTGGGCTGTAGTCCACGAAAGCTTATGCTCTAATAAATTTGTTAGTCTCTAAGGTGCCACAAGTCCTCCTGTTCTTCTTTTTGCGGATACAGACTAACACGGCTGCTACTCTGAAACCTTGGAAACTAGCTACCTTTCATTCCTAGAAATGGTCCCACCAATGAGAGAGCCACTGCAAACTTCCTCTCACGGTCTGTCTGTCTGCTATTATACTCCATTCTGTGAATAAACTTCAGTTTAGATGGTTTTCTTTCAATCCATCATCTTTCCTGAGCACAAGATTCACTAGTTTTTTTTAATCTGTTTATATGAATGTAAGGTTTTTGCATTGCTCTGGGGACATAAAGCTAATAGAGGCGCTACGGTTATACACATCAGGGCGAACTCAGGAAGGTGAACCCTGTGCTGCCTTCCATTATGTGACATGGGAAGTAAAGGAACGTGAATTTAGTCACAGAGTTTTCTAAGTCCACAGAGGGAAAGTAAGAGAATTTACACTGCCTGTTGCCCTCATAGGGTGATCAGATGTCCCGATATTATTGGCACTGTCCTCATATTAGAGACTTTATCTTATATACGCAACTATGCCCTCCCCCCCCCAAAATGTCCTAATTTTTCACACTTACTATCTGGTCACCTTATGCCCTTCTCTCCATCTTTCCTCAGTCCCACAGACTCCTCCTTGCCTCTTCCGCACGTTCAGGGATTGATCGGGCTTGAGGTAGATCCCAGAAGCACCAGGAGCTAGGAAATTCTCAAAGGCGTTTAATGCTGCTAAAAGTCACAGGGTGGCTTTGACTTTAGAGGAGATGGGGCATTCGGTCAAAGGTGAACAAATAGCTGCTTTTTCAGTTTGTATTAACAGGCCTGTGTACCTTTGCATTATAAACCCCTATGCCGAGGAATTATGAAACTCTACTGGAGACAACAGCTTAGGGCTAAAATTTAACATACAAAGTTCTGTCAAGTTTTTATCAGCTATTTTTAAAAAATGTAATTGTTGGATTTCAGGATGATTTTTAATTGAAACTTCTATCCCAGACTGAAGTGACTTCACTGAGAAATGTACAGTAGAACCTCAGAGTTACGAACACCACACACCTCATTTGGAACAGGAAGACCACAGTCAGGCAGCAGCAGAGACCAAAAAAATAAAAATAAAAAAAAAGCAGCAGCAAATATAGTACAGTGCTGTGTTCATAGAATCATAGAATATCAGGGTTGGAAGGGACCTCGGGAAGTCATCTAGTCCAACCCCCTGCTCAAAGCAGGACCAATCCCCAACTAAATCATCCCAGCCAGGGCTTTGTCAAGCCGGGCCTTAAAAACCTCTAAGGATGGAGATTCCACCACCTCCCTAGGTAACCCATTCCAGTGTTAAATGTAAACTACTAAAAAAAAAAAAAAGCAGGGGAAAGCAGCATTTTTCTTCTGCATAGTAAAGTTTCAAAACTGTATTAAGTCAATGTTCAGTTGTAAACTTTGGAAAGAACACCCATAATGTTTTGTTCCATTTTGAAAATTTCAGAGTTATGAACAACCTCCATTCCCAAGGTGTTTGTAACTCTGAGGTTCTACTGTACCTTCTAGAACACACAGTGCCATTGATTTTCTTTTTTTAAATGAAAACGCCCAATCATTCCTAGCATATATGTATATATGGGCTGAAGGAGCCAACATTTTAGCCTTGGTGCATAAGTAGCCACTAAATAAGCATTTCCTGAAGTGTGAGGTGCACCCTCCAGGACTAGTGGGGAGATGAAGGGCACAGATGATCTATACATGAGTATGGGTAGGACTTTTTACAAAATGTGGAAGTGTTGACAGTGGCGGGGGGGGGGGGGGGGTGATTGCTTTCATTTTCCTGAATGGGGTTCAGTGTTCAAAGATCTGGGAAATGGTGCTTTAATTTGATCTGAGAAATTTGAGTCTCTAAATAGTCAGTAACATTAACAACTGCAGTAGCTTAGGGGCTAAATCCAGGGCTGGCCTTAGGGAAAATAGCTCCCTGGCTGAACTTGTATTTTGGCATCTCTGGCCCGTTGCCTCCCCAGGCTCCCCATCCACCCCCTCATTGCCCTGGCCCCTGCTGCCTCTCTGGGCTCCCCACAACGGGTCAGCAGCCCAAGGGGAAGAGCAGTGACAGGAGGGCACCAAAGGGCTGTGGTGGCAGGGGAGCATGGTGACCTGAGAGACCCAGAATGGGGGCAGGGAACCAGAGTAGTACAGAGTCTCATTTGTGTGGGGCTGCAGGGAGACAGTAACATGGGGGCTTCAGAAAGGCAGATCTCTCCCCACACCCCACTACTGAGCATCCCCAATATTCATGTGCCCCTTCTCAGTCCCAGGGAAGGTGGGTTATGGGTGGGGGAGGTTAAAATGCAAATGCTCCAGCACACCGGGGGTAGTTAGGGTTGATGGTGATGGTGGAAAGTTCACTCCTGAAATATCCCAAATGCCCTGCACTGACACCTCCCTTTGGGATGAGCTAGAAAAAGGGGGAGCCCCTGAGAGTTGGGAGGCTGGGACGTGGAGGCACAGTGAGGGACCCCTGGGGAGCTGGGGGGGTGTTGGAAAATGGGGGCACAGCAGGGGCCCCCTGGGAGCTGGGACATGGGGTCAGGACCCCCCAGACTTACTTGTCTCTTTCTCTACAGTTTCAGCTCCCTTCCCCTCCCAACCCTGAAGAGGCTGGCATCTTCCAGCTCCCATTTCCATTGGGCAGCATCGTTCTCATTCAGGCTGCCCATGGGAGGAGTAATGGCTGGGCTGGGACAGTCCCAGAGGGTGCGGGGGAGGAGGGCGGGAGGAGTCTGCCAGCTCGCCGAGTATGGAGGCAGGATTAGGAGCTGGGCTGGGAAACCAGGTGGGGTGGTGAGCAGGACTCCTTCACTCAGGAGCAGTCAGGCAGGTGCTCCTGCCACACCAGGCTGCACCTTGCAGGCACTGAGGGGGAACCTGAGCTCCCTGCCTCTTCACCACAGCGTCCCCCTGACTACGACACCCTGGGTCGACAGCCACGTCACCCACCCCTAAAGCTAAATCTTACTCTACTTGGGGATGAGCAAAGATGCTGTCTGCTGCATCCTCTTCCATAAGCTTGGTGTCCATCACAGGCTGAAACTCAGCCCAGTTTTGCTGAGGCACTGCATTTTCTGCAAATGTATGATGCCAAAGTGATGACCTGCAGTTGGACCTAGATTTCCAGTCAGCTGCTCAAAGGCAGCCAACAGTTCAGTGGCTACCTTACTTTTAAAGGGTCCTCTTAGGACTGAGCCCTTTAGATTTTCTTGGTCTTGCCTCAGTGCAGGACTTGGTGACTTCTCGAGGTCCCTTCCAGCCCTATATTTCTATGATTCTATTCTATGCTATGATGAGCTGAGTGGGAGCCTTTCTTGTGACCCCACCAGTGGTTGTCAGATGTAGTGACACAGCTGAGGTTCTCCCATTCCTATATTGGAGCTGGAATTTCAACCTTAACTTTGAGTTTCTTGGCCTTTGTGGGACTAAGCTACACTAAAAATTTAATCCCGTGTCAGGTTTGTTTTGTTTTGATTTGTCAGCCAAAAACAATTGGTTTATTTTTAAACTACAGGAGCAAATTTAGGAAAAATTAACAAATGTCAGTTTGCAAGGGGGGCGATGCTTCTCCATTTCACTGGTTGCTATTCCAGTATGTCACTTCAAGACAACCAGGGCCGATTCACGTGCCTGTGTCTCTGTTTCAAGGAGAGAATGGATGGAGGCTCTAACCAAAGTCTGATTTCTGCTTTCTTCCTAGCATCCTGCCTGCCCTATATCCCCGAGAAAGGGACAGTTGGAGCCAGTGGAGACTTAGCCCCTCTTTCTCATCTTGCTTTGGGGTTCATAGGAGAAGGAAAGATGTGGTCCCCAAAGTGTGGCTGGGCTGATGCTAAATATGTAAGATCAATGTGTCTGACTACTAGACTTCTTTGTCTGTCTCCTTCAATTGGCTCTGAGTAGACTATGTGTATTATGAGAACAAAGGGAAATTTTTTCATCAGAACTATGCGATGGATTCATAACATTTTATATCCTTTGGATTTTGTGTGTCACTTTCTTGTGATTGAAGTATTTGTTTTTGCACTACTTCAACACTTTGTCCTGTAGGACAGGTACCATGGTGAAAAATGAGGCATAAGAATAGAACAAAACAAGCAAACACCAGGCATCATGATATTGGGGTTTAGATTCCACCATGTCTGGCATATCAATAATGCCTAGACAGACATGGTCACCTTGCAGTGAAGCAACATGATGCAAGATCCAACACTGATGAGTGCCCGAATCTGGATGGATGGACAAGATGTCATGTTGTACCAGCTCCAAAGATTTGTTAGTGCACCTTCTGTCCTGCAAACATCAGAACTGGCCCACCAAACCTGAGATGATCCCACAAAACTGAGGATTAATGATGTGGTTTCAAATGCTAAAAGTAAATGGAGACTTTTAGGGTATTTTCTCTCCTGAGAAGAGAGGAGTTACTAAGATTTCTGTTACGTATTATAATGGCAAGAAGCAGATGTATAAACTTCAGTAAAGCTGAAATCACATGACTTAAACATATAACATTTTCAATAGATTAATTTGGGTTAAAAGGGATCTTTGTGGCATCATTTAGTCTACCCAGTTACACCATGGCAGAATTGATTTATTTTTTTAAATTTATTCCATCCCTAATAGTTCAGTGTTTGATCCAGCCATGGATCTCTCGAATAATGGAGATTCCATAACCCCCCTGGGTAGCTTATTCCATTCTTCATCTGCCTAGGTACTGACATGGCTCCCGTCAACATAGTATCTGAGCACCTCCCCAGTATGTAGCCTCTCAGCATCCCTGTGAGATAGGGAAGTGCAATTATCTCCATTTTACAGAAAGGTACCGAGGCACAAAGAGATTAAGGATTTTAATCTCATTTAATGATACACTCATTTAAGTCGAGCAGTCTGTAGAGGAGTTGGAAATTGAACCCACCCTACTGATTCCCCGTTACTTGCCCTAACCAAAAGCCATCCTTCCTCCATTCACTAACTGCATTTGCTGTTGGTGGAAAAGTCTTCTGCAGCTCCTCTGGGGGCTCGAGCATCTCTTGCCTGCCATTGTTCTTCCTGCTTCTCCCCGTCATCAGCAGGTCTCTCTTTTCGATTTACCATCTGTCCAGCTGAGGAGGAGTGGGTAGGATTCTAGGCAGAATCAAAGCAATACTTCTCCTTCATTTGCCATAAGAGTCTTTGCTTGATGGTGTGGAATAATGCCACCGCTCCTTAACGGGCTGCGACTGCACCACCTCTCAAGCACTCCTAGTCCCAGACTGTGCTGGCCCTGGGGAATGACAGCATTGGACTTGAAGCCCGGGTGTGTCATGTGACAGGACAGAGCATGCATTAGTTCAGGCAGCCAGGTCAAAACAGGGTTCTAAATGTTAGTGCATAAAAAGCTTTTTCCCCCTCCCTTTACTGTGGAATATTCCAAAATGTTCATTAGCATAAGATAAAAAAGAGGGTTGTATGCAATCAGCAGTCGTCCAATCAATGTATTGAAAGGCATTTTTCACTAACGTCCTGTTCAATAAACTGCTTTACAGGTGCTGCAAGCCCATGGCCTGAAACCGATAACCTTGAAACCAAAGGAGGTAATGAAAACCAAGCCTAGCCAATTGGTAGTTGCTTTATGCATATGTTGCCCATATTTTAAAAGTGAGATGAATTAATTATTATCTTAAATCCAGTTCCAGAAGGTTATTAGACATCTGTTACAGGGAACCCATTAGAGACTCTACAGTAAAGGGTATGTCGGCGTTTCCATTTCACCTCCCATTTACATGTGATTTAGTTCAACCGCAATCATTTATAGAAGCTCAGCTGTGTGTACAAAGCTTCAGTCCAGGGTAAAACTTAGGTCCTGTCTATAAAAGTTCCACTGGGAACTGCCATTCATCCACACACACACTTTTTACCATCAGTGATTTCCTGGACATCCATCAATGGAAATTACCCCAATTCCTATCTAAATTAAAAAGCAACTGAGGGTCCTGTGGCATCTTTGAGACTAACAGAAGTATTGGGAGCATAAGCTTTCGTGGGTAAGAACCTCACTTCTTCACTTGCATCTGAAGAAGTGAGGTTCTTACCCACGAAAGCTTATGCTCCCAATACTTCTGTTAGTCTCAAAGGTGCCACAGGACCCTCTGTTGCTTTTTACAGATTCAGATTAACACAGTTACCCCTCTGATACTATCTAAAGTAAGTCTGCATCAGTGGAAATTAAATTGGTGTAGTGCCAGTGTAGATGCATCCCACTTCCATGGCAACTAAACCAGCGCAAATAATCTTCTTCCTGCTGTTGCACGCTGCACTAATTACTGCAGAACTGACCTATCTGCTCTCTGTTCTACATTTCAGCGCTTGAGGCTCATCTCAGCTGGCTGTCACCAGGAGTATTGTGTTCAGACAAGCCCTTATTTTATGAGATGGGTTTTGTTTAAGAATGTAAAACCTTTAGTAATTCAGATGGCTTTTATCCTGCATTGTGGGGACCAGAAGGCTTTTTGTGTTGGTAGTTTAGAGAAAGAAACACATTTTATAACTTAAACACATTTTGTGATATTTAATAAGCAGTAACTAGCATTAGCGTGGTATAAATGTTTATTTATGTAAGTATATTCATCTATTTATTAAACAAAAACCCAGGCTGATGAAATCTTACCCACAAAAACTGACATGTAGGTTCTTAGTATGTAAGATATTCCAGTGCTCTTGATGGTGGACCATAGTAATGGTCATAACTACAGTACATGCGGCAAACTACCTGATCCAAAGCCTACTGAAGCCAATGGGAAGACTTCCCTGGCTTCAGTGAGCTTTAGAACGGGCCCAAGGTGAGTTAAAACAGAATCTCCACCTTAAGTCTAACGGCAAGTCTCCCACGGACATAGCACCGGTGTGGACAGTGGGAAATTTGCGCTGTTTGGGTGGTGGGGCAGAGGGGGAGGGGATTGATGGGTCTTTTTCACACTTCTGAGAAACATACGTTAGATGAGCTTAAGTGGTAGTATAAATCTGCCCTAAGTTTCCTTGCTTTGGTGTGGGGGTTTTCATACCTCATCTTCTTCATGTCTAGAGCTGAATTTAATAATTTTGTCAAAAATCAGTAGAAGGGTTACTCTTACAAAGAAAAAGAAAAAGAAAGCTGTCCTGTGCCCTTAAATAAAGTTTGAAGT